>NC_143395.1:209240135-219240135 GCF_052110815.1 Crocodylus siamensis | reverse complement strand
GGAACTAAGACTCTCTAGAAAACAGGAAGGTAAGTGGTAGCACACTTTGGGATGCTGGGTAGCAACAGTAGTTCCAGCCAGTTCATGATCCAACAGCCTCACAACCAACTCAGCCAGAAACTTATGAGAAGTCCTTACAAATAAGGAGAACTGTTGTGACAATCAGAAGTCTTGAAATGGGGCCAGAGGCAATAATCCCAGGGGACCATTAAGGATGGGAGAGAGACTTGGAAAACCCAAGTTCCACATTGACCATTTTCTAACTGCGTTTCTTATTACACAGAGCCCATTGCTGCTATCTAGAACAGCAAGAAACAGAGTTAATCTCAGTCGTCCAGAGACGAGCAGCAAGGGTAGAAAACTAACCCCCTGGATAGTCAAAATGTTCAAAACTGGCCAGACCTGAGGAGAAAGACCTACCCAGGATGCCTAGAGATCCTTTCAAGAGTGCCATACAATGCACTGTTAGGAGTACAAACAAAAGATACCTAGAGATTTCAAAAAACTTCTGACCTGTTGTCTTTCTGAGTTCTTTGCAACAAAGAATCACTCTTTTTTTGTATTAAAAATGAGTGAAATATAGGATCTGGCATTTTCTGAGGTATGCCTGGTTGAGAATCACTGGCCTAACCCAAAGCCCTGAACCGGACTACAGTAGTTCTCAGTGGACATCTTCATGGGGGACACAGGCATTTTCTCAAGACCTGGAATGGTCTATCAGTAATTTGGGACAATAAGCAAGGTTTTCAATCTAGGAGGATCAACGTTATGGGGAGTTACTGTTCAAGTCCCCTTTGGCTGGATTAGTTGTGCTGGGGCCAGGTTACTGGGGCCTACCTTCAGTAGCCCCCATCAGCACCTGGAAGATAAAAGAAAGCCCAAGGACATGATATACCATGTTCTGAATTGCTCTGCCTCGGATTAACTTCTGCAAAAAGATCACTGCCATTTCAATCTCCTCTTCTCTCTGTCAAGACACAACAAAAATCCAGTTATAAACTATCTCTTCTCTTTGGGAAGAGCTTGGAGGAGAGCTGGAAATGCTATTCATCATGCTATCTTTCTCAGAATACAATTCATCTCTGGTTTATTTTTGTGTGTTTTTCATCATTGCTCTCCTGATTTCCAGGAATGGAGATAAGTCAAATAATGTAGGTTTCTGAATGTTATGAGAGACTGATAAGACAAAGACATAAGAGGTTGTGGTAGGAGTTCATGGAGGGAATTTAGAGTGCAGCAGCTAGTTATTAGGGGGTTGAAGGAGAAAATTATGATATAGACTAAAGAACTATACACAAGTTGACTAAATGTGGTTATAACGGACACATGATCAGCATGACCATAAACTCTAAGAACAAGGAAGAAGTAGTATTTAGGAAGGTTCAATGGAGATTGCCTATTAGCAAATGTATTAATTTAAAAGGGAACATTTTGCACATCTTCACTAATGTTCCTTGTTGCAGTGGGATTTACTGATATACTGTAGTGAATTTAAAGGCCCAGTGAATGGCAGTTTGGAAGCAAACAGGTTGCTTTACACTGAGCTTTGTAACAGGGAGTACTATCCCTTTAAGGGAATCTGACTAAAGGCTCAGCTGAGCTCGTTCTTGAATTCAGGTCAGAACCCGAGCAAGGTTGACACGGCATGCCGGGAAATGGGATGTGACTATACAAGGCAAGCTCTCTACCAGGGAAGAGGTAAAGCTGACAATGGTTCTCCTTGCTAAGGTACCAAGTAGGGTCCAATCTGGGGTAGGCAGCCAAGGTCACAGAAGGCCTGGATCAAAGCCCACATAAGTGCATATGAAAGGCAGGGTAGGAGGAAGCCTGAGGAGTTGGGAGAGACATGTTTTTGGTAGGAATAAAAACAAATTGCAAGTCCTGCCTTGAGACACGAAGCCTCAAAGTGTGTGGGGGAAGTAAGAGACAGAACCCAGGTGGATGTGAGTCTGACTGTGTGCACTTACCCACCGCAGGCTGGGGTTTGCATGAAGCATCCCTTTGCTTTCCAGCATCATGAAGGGTGCTAAGCAGACCTTCAGCAAAGGACTTCTCTTTCCTTTGGACTTTCCAGGAAGACAAAACTTTATAGGTGGGCTGGAAAGGTAACTTCCTCTGGATTATCCAGCCAGAAGAGACATTGAGGCACAAGGTAGCTTAACTGCAGAGGGAGACTGGAACCCTTCTTGGAAACTGGGACATCTGCCAGTCAGAGGCAGAAGGGTAAGTCAAACTGCAGCTACAGGGTTCATGTACACAGAGGGAAGTGCAGAGCTGCCAGGTTATCTTCAGCTCTAGGAATGACCACAGTGAGGAGTGCCACTGCCTCCCTGAGACTGTAGTGGAGGTGAGAGGGTAAACTGGCACTTACTTGTTATATGTGCTAGAAGCAGAAGGCCGGGGGGATGCAGGGGCAGGCTGGGGATTGGAGCAGCCCAGAGAACACAGTGGAGAGTAGGGTACAAAATGATGGGAGGAGCAGTCTATGAGCCTGTGGCAGGTTGCTGGGGGCCAGTGAGTTGAAAGTATCTGGAAGCGGCAGGAAGCGAGTTGAATAGGATTGGAGTGGATGTTTCCATTCCATCTTTTATGCTTCCTTCTGCCCAGCTTGCCATGATTTCTGCCACTTCCCCCTTGACATCGCCCTCTTTCTGGCAGGAAGTTTTTGCTGCAGACACCAGCTGCTGCCAACATCTGCCTGGTGACTAGGGCCAGACAGGAAAGTCCCAAGAACACAGAAGAGTCTTTCTGCCTTCAGTGCTCCTAGCAGCAGGGACCTTAACCCCATTGCAGCAAAATAAGCATGTGGTCAGTCTCATTCCTCTGCTGGACTCTTGGGCAGATTGTTTGGCAACTTGCAAAACCAAATCCTAAAACAGTGGGAGAGGCTGTACTGCTCTGCCTCTAAGAAGGCATGTAGTGCTTTTCTTTTGGTTTCCAAGGAACAAAGGTGTTTTATGTACTTTTTCTGTCTTAAGGAAAGATTATTTAAAGTTATGCCCATTGTCAGGGCGGGCTTTTTGCCACTTCAGATGTTAAAAAGCTTAAACAATGAGGTAGTAACAGTCTAAAGATAAGCTCCTTGTAACTGTGCTTAAGTTGTCTGCTGGTACTGTGTACTCAGAACTGACGAGCAATCTGTATCACCCTGGATGGTTTTTGAATCAATAGAAGGCTTACAGGAAAAACTACTAAAAGCATCCAACTTACGGTTGATGGTGTTTCCAGCATTGGAGTTGGGAGCCGAGGAACGGGTTTTGCTACTTTCTGAAGGAATCGAAGGGGTTTCTTTGGCTCCTGGACTTCATTCTTTTTGGCCAACAGCACCTGGAACAGTCACACAGCTTGAGCTCTGCCCACACAGGAACTGACACTAATGCAGAGAGCACAATGCAGGGTCTATCCTGCTACCTACTGACCTCTATGACTCGCTGAGGCCATGCTCCACCTTGCAGAATTGCACTTTTATTAGTTTCCTCACCATCTCTTTTCACCTTGTTCAAAGTCAAATGCTGTATATTAGGATACCACTGGGCAAATAGATGGCTGAAATGTCCTCATGAATTTTTGGAAAGCATAGCGGAGAAGTGAGGCTGACTGCTATCTATATTAATAACAGGCAGCTTAAGTGGTGAGCGTCATGGGTGACTGCCCAAGGTGCCATAGTCAGGGGGCGCCAAATGCACACACACGTGTGCACACATGCGCCAATACACGTGTGAGCTGCCTGTATTCACAGCAGTGCTGTCCCCCAACCCTGCCCCACCCTGGCCAATCCCCACCCCAAGGCAAGAAGAGCAGTGTCCAGCTCAACCCACCCCCCCACCTCCAGCCACTGTTCACGAGGAGCCAGGTGGAATGGTGCCTGTTTCTGCCTGTCCGCCTGCCTGGCACACCACGCTGCTCCACCTCCCCACTGGACTGTGCCTTGCTCCCCTGCCCACCTGCCTCTATCTATGCCTCTGCTTGCAGCAGCAGTGCTGACAGGGGGAGCGGGATGCACAAAAGAAAAGTTTACCCAGGGCACCTTTTTCCCTCAGGCCAGCTCTGCTACTAGTAATTTGTTAGCAAGCACAAAGACTGTCTTGAAATTAATCCTAATTGATCTTAATCTCTGGCACACTACATCTTTAAAGCACATCTTTGAAGAAAGCATTTGCATTTAAACTAGGAATCTGTTGAATCAATTAAATGCTAAATGTGCCAGGAGCAGAGGCCAATTCTGAGAGTTACTTAAATAATGGTAAAAATGATGAACATTTTATAGAGACAATATTCTATGCAGAAACAAAGGAGGTAACAGGATTCACAAACTGATAACAAATGACACACTTCAATCCCTCGGGTATCACAAATTTAATAGCTGAAGACAAAGTGAACAATGACTGTAACAGGGATCCAGTTCTGGTCCCTGTTCCAGGCACTAAGTGCTGGTGGGACGGGGTTGGAGAACTCTTGAAAAGTCCGGTGGGTTTGCACGGCCACTGGAGTGGCCAGAGAGGCAGTCCATATGTGGCCCCTACAGCGGAAGCAGAATCTCAGCTGCACGTGGCCACGTGTGTGGAGAATGAGCCTTCATTGTGTCCCAGAAGTTCGAGCGGACTATAGAGAGGAGCCAGCACAGACTTCCCCCAGAGAGGGGAATGCACAGTGGGCTTGGAGCGCCGTGCATGCCACATGGAGACATATCTCAGCAGCTGTACTGGGATATGGTGGTGGTGCCCAATAAGCCAGGGGAAGGCTCAGGATGAGACCAGGGAGAATGGAACTGGGAGAGGGAAGAAGAATCTCACCAACCCCTTACTTGAGGAAGTGGTTAAGTGGTGATGCTGCGAGGAAGTGACCCCAGACTACTGGTAAATTGAGTGAGGTTATCACATGTGTTAGATGAATTTACAGATAATTAATTGATCGCATATAAAAAAGAGAGACTGATTAATTTATGGATAATTGACTGATCACTTATAATCAAGAGAGTGATTACTTTTGGTAATTAACTGATCATCTTTAATCAAGATAAACTGATGAATTGATAAATAACTAATTGTTCCCCATAATCAAGAGAAATTGATGAATTGATCATTAATTGATCATCCAGAATAAAAGGAGAACTAATGAAGACAGTGGTAATTAATTGTTCTTCTGTGAAGTCAGGGGCTTGACAAAGGTATTTAAAATTACTGGGATGAAGAAAATGAAAGACAACGGCTTACAGTGTAAAATAAATTACCTGATGGTAGGCCATCCTGACTAGAAGAACACTTGATTGAGTTGCATCAGGAAAGGCTTGATGAGCTAATGTTTGTCAACCCTAAAGGGAGAATTAGCCTGATGGTGCAAAGCCTGGCAAAAGTGATTGTTGTCTCCCCTGGAGAAACAGAAGCTGACTAGATTGCCTTAGAAAAAAAGAAGACTCAGGGTCTTGAGTACCCTGGGAAGCCCAGTGGTCCTTCAAGCAAAATAGTCTGATTGGAAGCCTGTAAAGGCTGGATACCGTTACAATACCAACCGAGTATTGTAGAATGCGTGAACAATGGGTGTCCTCAGTGGTGGATTGGGTGATGGATACTGTCTGAGCAAGCTGCAATTCAAGAGTTAAGACCACAGATCTGAGCACCCAACCTGGAGTGGTATGGAGCAGGGTGTAGGGGGAGAGGAGCCCTGCAATGGGACTGCCCATAGCCAGGTGGATCTTTGCTTTTATCTTAACATCTAACCACCCTCTAATTTTTAAACAAGACATGGCAGATGAAAATGAAGGGCAGTAGAGATAGAAACCTGGTAGACCTGAATAAGAGAGGTGGTCCCTGCCACAGTCTCTTGTAGTAACCAGGCAGGGAGTCCCCAGCTTATTTAGTTTAGCTCAGTGATTCACAACCAAGGTGCCATGAGAACCTTTTAAGGGGGACGCATAATATTGTTAGGTGTGCAAACACTTACATATGATTCATAAGATAAACCCACAGATTTCACATTGGAATCTATAGTGTCAAAAACATTCTGACCTGTGGTGGTCTTTCTCAGTTCTTCCCAACAGAAGAATTGCTTTATTATTTTTTCTGTCAAAAAAGGAGTGAAAGCTAAGAGCTGGCATTTTCTAAGGGGTGCTTTGAGTCTAACAAGGTTGAGACCCACTGTGTAACTTTTCCCAGTCAGGCAGAAGGTAGGGCAGTATAGCACCTTGGCTGTTGCCTACAAAAGCTTAGGCCTCTCAGAATGGTTAGTCTCTAAGGTGCTTCCCTGCCTCTCCCATAGTGTTCCAAAATATGCTTCCTCTCTCATTCACATCCCCAGAGCGAGCACAGCCATTGCATATACTAAATAATGAGCAAATAGGAAATAAAGGGCAAATGGCAAATTTCTTAACTTGTCTAGAAATATCCTTTCTTCTAGCAGGAAAGTCCATGGATGGACCATGAAGGGCCTTGGCCTGCTTGCAATTACATGGACACAGAAATCAGACCAGTCAATCGAGGGAGGCTAAGTATAGCCACAGGCCTGAAAAACTCTCCCAGTTCAAGATAATTCCAAAGGTACTTCAGAGAACCAAAATCTATCACAGCTTCTATCACAGGGAGATACACCAAGAAATTCATGCTTACACTTCCAACTGCAGTGCAATTCTGTCTACTGTAATATATAATAGAGTTCACAAAAAAACTAAGGAGTGTGGCATTATTTAAATTTCCTTCCCAGTTAGCATCCTGGTGGGATGTGCAGACTTCGCTATTAGAAGAAATTAAATTTATAGATGGGGAAAGAAATTCTTTTTCTTTGAAGGGAAAGTATGCAGATCTGTTACAAGGGGGATGTCCACTAGTACTGTGTCATGTGAGACAGATACAGAAATTAACATATATATTAAAATGTTCTTCCACTGGACAGAAGAGGCTTACCAGCTTAATTTGTGTACATAGTTAAGATATGAAGTGTAATCTAGTGATCATCCTATATAACTCTTTGTATGATGAATCTGATCCTTCAGGCCAGGATGCTTCCCTGACTGAATGAATAACCACAAATATTTGAAACAGAGGGAAAAAATCTTCTAACTATGAAAGCTTCTCAAATGTATCAGCTGAGTCATCTAATGATCAAAGCCTTAGTAGCTGGGTGTTTTAAAATTTGTGACAGGATCCCACTGAGCTGGACTTTCTGAACTGGATACTATATTCAAGATATTTAGGGTTTTCCTGACATTGAGATTACGCCAGAGCATTGTGTGGTGGTGTTGAAACTGTTCTCCACAGAAACAGAACGGGATGGGAAAGCAAGATTTTCTTGAAACCCTGTTATTTTGGGAACAGTGACTGTGAAATCTACTGGCAGAACTCTGCCCTCATGACTGTTGTTCCCATCACTGTTGTTCCCAAAGATCTTAACCTCCACATGTGTTTCTGGCCAAAGGAACTGCAACAGAAAGATGCACTTTTTTAAAAGGAAAGAATATCTATGGGTTAAGGTGTTGAACATCTGAATGTCATTGCTTTAAGTTTTCTGGCCTTAAGTGCAGAATTTTATCTTTAAGCAAAAACTTCTTGCTGAGAAAATATGACCAAGTTTTGGTATCTAATTAGGTACAAGAACCAGATCATCTCTGGACAGTGTGGGGCCACCTAGACAACTGTAACTTGTGTTTTTGTTCCGGAGGCCATTATGAACAGAAAAGGACAGTCGTGCTTTTGGCTATAAGAGGAAAATTCACAATTGTAGCTACAGCCCATTCCTCTCTTCATCTGGAATAACACTTTGTTTCTCTTGCTGGATTCTGCCTTCAATGGTTCCCTTGACAGACAAGTGATTCAGGGCTGTAAAGTTCCCATCTGCTGGATTTACTGTTTGCTTTCTCAACCAGCTATTCTGTATGGGCAGTCCTTGAGAGTACAGCATTTTCTCCTTTTTTATGTAGGAACAAAGATTAGACGCACAGAGCCAGGCTGAGGATCTTGTACCTTTCCTTGTGGTCAGATTCTAAAACAACGGTGGTAGATTTCAGCTGATCAGGATGGGAGTTTTAGCTCTGACGGCCTATTTAACTGTTCTGAGCTTGAGCCAGTTTGATAGTGTGTTGTGTTCCATCAGTATCTTAACACATGATTGTTGCCTGAATAAACTTATCTGCTCTTGAAGGTGGTGCATATGCCAGTAGAATTCTGCGTCCCTCTTGCAACAGAACAAGGGAGGATAGTTGAGTGTAAAGAATTAAACTTTTGGGGAAGATATATGGAATCTCACTGACAATGGTATGTTGGTGCCAGAGACCTTTATTGGTGGAGGCATCACACACATCAGATACATGGGTTGGAAAAAACTTGCCAAAAAAATCATTGTCTGTTGTATTAGAAGCAGTGATCTCTACCGCAAGGTTCATTTAACAACACCCAGCTCTTCTAAAACACTTTTATTTCCTAGATCCCAAAGCATCTTACAATCTTTGTCCCAATTTTACAGACAGAAGTACAGAAAGTGAATTGCCCAGGGTCACGGGACAGACCAGTGGCAGAACTAGGAAACGAACCCAAAAGTTCTGAGTTTCTGTACTTCCCACTCCATCACCCTACCTCCTCCAGATCAATTTATTTTGGGTGTTGAAATTTAGAGCTTGTATCCTAAACCATGGCTTTTTTGAGAAATCTGGTTAAAAATTTTTGGTTGTCATAAATGATGCATGGCCCCAGCAGCTGAGGGGGCATGGCTGCACTGGTGGCAGCAGGAGCACGGAGGTGGTAAACACAGAGCTCCCGCAGACACTGCCGGCACTGTTGGTGGTGGGGGGTGGGAAGTGCTGACATGGGCTTGGTGACCACCTTCAGGTGCCACTGAAAGTGTTGGCAGTGGCCAGCAGTGATCATGGACCATCTGCAAACACTACTGGCATAGGGGATGCACTGCCATGCTCAGAGGGTGCACATGCACCCACGTGCACCCCCTACATGTTGCCCCGGGTTGAGTGCTCCGTCTCTTGTCTGTTTGGGCAATAGAAGGATGGAGATACAGCCTTAAGCTGTCTTGTTTTTTGAAAGTATCAGTTACCTAGTTTAAATCACATGAAGTACACCAAAGTCCTTGGTAATGTGGCATTTAAATTGATTGGGGTAAGTGGGGAGTGAGGGGAAGGAGGGAAGGTGATGCTGGAATGCCAGTAACTTTGGCTTTAGGAGTTGCAATGCAATCTAAGGAGTAAGCCAGACTGCTGTGACTCGACTTTCTGACACTACACTGATTGGTCACTTTATTTATTATCTCAGTGGTGACAGATGGCAGAACAAGGAGCAATGGTCTCAAGTTGCAGCAAGGGAGGTTTAGGTTGGATATCAGGAAAACTTTCTCACAAGAAGGGTGGTGAAGCACTGAAACAGGTCACCTGGAGAGGTGGTGGAATCTCTAATCTTGAAGGTTTTTAAGGCCCAGCTCAACAAAGCCCTGGCTGGAATGATCTAGTTGGGGATGGTCCTACTTTGATCAGAGGGTTGGGCTAAATGACCTCCTGAGGTCCCTCCCAACCCTCATTTTCCATGATTGTATAATTCTTTTTACTGCTGCTTGCCCCTATTTGAGTAACTATCATACAAGGTCAGCTTGCAGTTATGCTCAGTTGAAAGTTACCAAGGGTTTTGCTGTGATAGCAAAACCTCTGTATCATGCACCTTGGTGTAGCCAATAATCAGGTTATCCAACTCTCTAGTAACACATAGGTGTATTAGAGTAGCAAAGCTCTCCCTTTTTAGCTGCATGGAGTTCTTGGGTCTGTATTCATTTAAAGAAGTTTTCAGGACAGTTCCATTTATAGGCACCAAAGTTCATTTCATGTAGGTTACTTAACAGTAATCAATCAAGGAATTGGCTTTTCATTGCTTCAGGTTCACTTGGTGTTAGATGTGGGTCACTGTGAACTGTGTGCATGCACACACATGTGCACAATCTCTCAAGACACCCTACTACTAAGGCCATTTTTCTTGAAAAAGACTCTTACTCTGAAGGATCTTCTGATCTTGAATGACACAGTGGACAGTGGGGCACAAGATGGAAGGTTTTTAAGAAGATAAAAACAAATCCAATTCCTTAAAGTGACAAAAGGGTTGCAACAAGCAGTTTGAGTGTATACATTGGGACAATTTTATCTGAGAGTGGCAGGAGACGGTATCTCCTCTCTTGCCATTTTACTTTCTTTTTAGGGGCATACCTGAAGAACAGCATCTGCAATATGCTTCTCACAATAGTTTCAAGATACTTTTCCTCAGAAAAATGACCCCTCTGTGGACTTCAGCCTCAAGTTTGCAAGTGGTGTCCTCGTTCTCACAAAGATGCATATGAGGATTCCCCCTGCAGTTTCTGAGCTCCTTCCTATCCCTTTAGAAGAGTTTACCCTAGGACTGCAATTGGAAGAAGAGGAAAGGAAGAACAGAACTGCTATGCATCTTATTCCTTCTTTTGCTAGAAAATTGAGCATTAGAAATGTCCTGTGTGCAGGACTGACTCTTGTGGCCAAAATCTATAGTGTTCCTGAAATCTATGTATTCAGTTTCTCAGATTTATAGGAGCAGAAAAAAGAGGAATTAACTCCACAGAGCTCAGACACCAAGTGCACTCTCACTTTATAGAGTCCCACCATTGTTTGTGGGGGAGAAAGAGATACAGGGTAGATATAGGGTACTTCTGTTATATACATCCCCAGCAAGTGCATATTAACTGCACAATGCAAAGTCAGTCCCAATTCTGGCTTATTGTTTACATTCCAACAAATATCTGTTACTTGTATACCTGTTAAATACATATACCACTTAACTGCCTAGCATCTTTTAATCCCACTATCTACTCAAAGGATGTAGAAGTGGATGGCAACTTGGGCAGCAGTGACTATGGGATGATTGAGTTCAGGATCCTGACAAAAGGAAGAAAGAAAGCAGCAAAATATGGAACATGAACTTCGGAAAAGCAGACTTTGATTCCCTCAGGGAACTGATGGGCAGGATCACTCAGGAGGCCAGTCTGAGGGGGAAAGGAGTCTAGAAGAGCTGCTTGTATTTTAAAGAAACCTTCCTGAGGGTACAGGAACAAACCATCCTGATGTGCAGGAAGAATAGCAAATATGGCAAATGACCAGCCTGGCTTAGCAGATAACTTGTCTGTCATATTAAACAAAAAGGGAAGCTTACACGAAGTTGAAGCTTGGACAGATGACTAGGGAGGAGTATAAGAGTATTGCTTGAGCATGCAGGGATGAAGTCACGAAGACCAAGGCACAGTTGGAGTTGCAGCTACCAAGGACCATGAAGGGTAACAAGAAGGATTTTTACAAGTATGTTAGCAACAAAAGGAAGGTAAGGGAAAGTGTGGGTCCCTAATCAAATGGGGGAAGCAACCTTGTGACAGAAGATGAGGAAAAGGCTGAAGTACTCACTGCCTTTTTTACCTTGGTCTTCATAGGCAAGGTCAGCTCCCAGACTACTGCACCTGACAGCACAGTTTGGGGAGAAGGTGAGCAGCCCTCAGTAGTGAAAGAACAGGTTAGGGACTATTTAGAAAAGCAGGACATGTACAAGTCTATGCGGGCAGATGCAATCCATCCAAGGGTGCTGAGGGAGTTGGCTGATGTGACTGTGGAGCTGTAGGACATTATCTTTGAAAAGTTGTGGCAACTGGGGAAGGTTCCAGATGATTAGAAAAGGGCAAATATAGTGCTCATCTTTAAGAACGGGAAAGAGAAGGATTCAGGGAACTACAGACCAGTCAGCTTCACCTCATTCCCTGGAAAAATCATGGTGCAGGTCCTCAAGGAATCCATTCCTAAGCACTTGGAGAAGAAGGTGATTAGGAACAGTCAGCATGACTGCCTTCTATGATGAGATGACTGGCTCTGTGGATGCAAGGAAAGCAGTGGACATGATATACCATGACTTGAGCAAGGCTTTTGATGTGGTCTCCCACAGCATTCTTGCAAGCAAGTTGAGGAGGTATGGATTGGATGTACAGACTGTAAGGTGGATGAAAAGGTAGCTGGATCATCGGGCTCAAGAGGTAATGATCAATACCTGAATGTCTAGTTGCCAGCCAGTATCAAGCAGAATCCCTCAGTGGTTGGTCCTAGGCCTGGTTTCATTTCACAGATTTCATAGACATTAGGGGCCGGAAAGGACCTCACAAGATCGAGTCCAGCCCCCCCGTCATAAGCAGGAAGTCTGCGGGGATCAAATGATCCCAGCAAGATAAACATCCAAACACCTTTTGAATGAGTCCAGAGTAGATGCTTGCATTACATCTGGAGGGGGAGTCTGTTCCAGACCCTGGACCCTCAGACTGTGAAAGTTTTCCTTATGTTCAATCTAAATCAGCCTTCTAGGAGTTTGTGGCCGTTGGACCTTGTTATTACTTGGGGAGCCCTAGTGAACAAGTGTTCTCCCAGATCCTGAGGCACTCCTCTTATGTAGTTCTGGCTACCACCAAGCTCCCCCTGAGCCTTCTCTTCTCCAGGCTGAAGAGTCCCATGTCCCTCACCCTCTCTTCATAAGGTTTGCTCTATTGTCCTTTGATCATACAGGTGGCTCTCCTCTGGACTGTCTCAAGCCTATCCACATCCCTCTTGAACTGGGGGACACAAAACTGGATGCAGTACTCCAGCTGCGGCCTCACCAAGGCTGAGTAAAGCAGGAGGATGACGTCCCTGGTTTTGCTAAAAATGCACTGATGGATGCATGCCAGTTTGGTTAGTTTTGCTGGCCACACCATCGCATTGGTGGCCTATGTTCATCTTGTGGTCAATCAGGACCCCCAAGTCTCTGTTGGTCATAGTGCTAGTGAGCGCAGCACTGCCGAGTCTATAAGTATGATGCTGGTTGTTCTTCCCAAGGTGGAGCACCCTGCACTTTTCTACATTAAATGCCATCAGGTTTTGCTCCGCCCACTTTGGAAGGGTGTCCAGGTCAGTCTATATCCCCAATCTGTCTTCCAGTGTGACCACCTTCCCCCATAGTTTGATGTCGTCCATGAACTTTACCAGTCTGCATCTAATGCCTGAATCCAGATCATTAATGAAGACGTTGAACAGTACCAGCCCAAGAACTGAGTCCTGAGGGACTCCACTGGTCACCTTGCGCCACATTGATTTGCTCCCATCAACTAGTACTTGGGTTCAAATCAGCAGGTCCTGATGATCTCCACCCCAGAGTGCTGAGGGAATTGGCAGAGGTCACTGCAGGACCCCTTGCACAATTTTACGAGCACTCATGGTGCTCTGGTGAGGTTCCAGAGGACTGGAAAAGGGCCAATGTGGTCCCCATTTTCAAAAAAGGGAGGAAAGAGGACGCAAGAAACTATAGGCCCATTAGTCTTACCTTAGTCCTGGGAAACCTCTTTGAGAAAATTATCCAGGAGCACATCTGCAAGGGAGCAGCAGGGGAGATTATGCTTCGGGGCAATCAACATGGGTTCATTAGAGGCAGGTCCTGTCAGACCAACCTGGTGGCCTTCTACAACTAGGTCACACAATCCTTGGATGCAGGTGTCGCAGTGGACGTAGTCTTTCTGGGCTTTAGGAAGGCCTTTGACACTGTCTTTCACCCCATCCTCATTAAAAAATTAGGCAACTGTGGTGTCAATGCCTACACAGTCAAATGGGTTGCAAACTGGCTGGAGGGCCGCACCCAGAGAGTAGTGGTGGACAGGTCATTTTTGACCCCGAAGGATGTGGGCAGTGGGGTTACCCAGGGCTTGGTCCTCGGGCCTGCACTGTTCAACATCTTCATCAGCGACTTGGACGAGAGGGTGAAAAGCACCTTGTTCAAATTCACGGGTGAGACTAAGATGTGGGGAGAAGTTGGCATGCTAGAAGAGAGGGACAGGCTACAACTAGATCTGGACAGGTTACAGAGGTGGGCGGCTGAGAACAGGATGGGTTTCAACACAGACAAGTGCAAGGTGCTGCACCTGGGAAGGAAGAACCAGCAGCATACCTACGGGCTGGGGAACTCCCTTCTTGTCAGCACAGAGACAGAAAAAGATCTTGGAGTCGCTACTGATTCCAAGGAGGGAACTGACTCCACATGGGCCGCCATGTGGGGAAGCAGTCAGGAAGGCTAACCACACCTTGTCATGCATATATAGATGTATCATGAACAGGTCCAACATGATCTTCCCCCTCTATGTGACACTAGTCAGGCCACAGTTGGAGTACTGCATCCTGTTCTGGGTGCTGCACTTCAGGAGGGATGTGGACAGCATCGTGAGGGTCCAGAGGAGGGCTGCTCACATGATTAAGGAGCAGCAGGGCAGGCCCTATGATGAGAGGCTATGGGACCTGAACATGTTCAGCCTCCACAAGAGAAGACAGAGGAGATCTGGTGGCAGTCTACAAACTGGCCAAGAGGGACCAGCAGGCAATGGGAGAGTCTCTGTTCCCCCGAGCACTACCGGGTGTAACAAGGAATAATGGCCATAAGCTGACTGAGAGTAGATTCAGGCTAGACATCAGAAGGCTGTACTTCACAGTCATGGTGGCCAGGAGCTGGAACCAACTTAGTCAACAATCTGTGGCCTGTGGGCCCAATTTAGCCTGCAGAGCTGGGGGGCTTCTGTGAGAGGGCTTTACTGACATGGCAACTGCGTGGTAGGGAGTAGTCGTGGCATGGGGGAAAGGGATTGTAGTGGTACAGGGACCAGGTTGGAAGCATTAAAGCAGCCTCCACTCCAAAACATTGCCAAGTAGGTACATCACAAACAGGTCTAGGGAGGTCGTATTTCCCCTCTGTGCAGCATTGGTCAGGCCACAGCTGGAGTACTGCATCCAGTTTTGGCCACCACACTTCAGGAGGGATGTGGATGGCCTGGAGAGAGTTCAGAGGAGGGTCACTCGTCTGGTTAAAGGCATACAGAAAAAACCCTATGTGGACTGATTGGGAGACCTTATCCTCTTCAGCCTCCACAAGAGGAGGCTGAGAGGTGAACTTGTGTCTGCCTACAAACTCATCAGGGGGGTCCAGAAAGAAATAGGGGATGCAGTGTTTACCAGGGTGCCTGTTGGAGTAACTAGAAATAATGGCCACAAACTGGAAGAGAACAAATTCAATTTGGACATCAGGAAAAAAAATTACAATGAGAGTTGCCAAAATATGAAATAAACTTCCAAGGGAGGTGGTACTGTCCCCTTCCTTGGAGGTATTTAAAAGGAGATAGGACAGACACCTGGCTGGGGTCATCTGAGCCCAGCACTTATTCCTGCCCAGGCCAGAGGGTTGGACTCGATGATCTAATAGGTCCCTTCCGACCCTACATCTATGAAACTATGAAACTTCCAAGGGAAGTGGAGCACGCTCCTACCCTGGGGGTCTTTAAAAGGAGGCTAGACATTCACCTAGCTAGGGTCGTTTGACCTCCGCATTCTTTCCAGCCCAGGGCAGGGGGTCAGACTTGATAACCTGATTAGGTCCCTTCCGACTGTACCAACTATTACACTATGGGTCTGACCCTAGATCCAGTTCCCCAGCCATTGGACCATGAGAGCACCAAGGCCGCAGTTCCCCAGCTTAACCATGAGGACATCATGGGAGACTAAGTCAAAGGCTTTCTTGAAATCTAGGTGTATAACATTAGCTTCGTCTCCCTTCTTGAGGCAATGTGTCACCTGGTTATAGAAGGTAACAAGGTTGGTTAGGTAAGACCTTCCAGTGACAAAGGCATGTTGGTTGGCATTCAAAAGGTTGCCTTCCATTAGCTTGTTGCTGATGAATCTCTTGATGATTTTCTCCAGGATTTTTCCAGGGATGGACGTCAGGCTGATTGGTCTGTAGTTTCCTGGACCTTCCTTCCTTCCTTTTTTGAAGATTGGGACCACATTGGCTCTTTTCCAGTCTTCCGGCACCTCACCCAAGTGCCATGAATTCTCAAATATCTTTGCCATAGAGCGTGCTATGATGTCCACCAGCTCCTTCAAGACTCTTGGGTGCATTCCATCCAGGCCTGTGGACTTATGGACGTCTAGCCTTTCGAGGTGTTCCTTCACCTGATCAGCATCAATTATGGGCCCATCTCCCACCCTCTGGAAGTTTTGTGTTCTGTCTGATACTGTGAACTCTTTGGGTGGGCGGAAGACTGATACAAAGTATTCATTTAGGAGATTGGCCTTTTCTTGGACATCAGACGTCAACTGCCCTATTTTATCTTGCAAGGGTCCAATGTTGCTTTTGTTCTTTTTCCTACCTCCCACATATCTGAAGAAGGACTTTTTGTTGTCTTTGATTCCGATGGCTAGTCTGAGTTTGGTTTCTGCCTTGGCTTTTCTGAACTGCTTTCTACAGGTGCGGGCTAGTGTTGAGTAGTCCTCCTTGGTGACAATTCCCATTTTCCATTTGGTGTAGGCTTCTGTTTTAAGTTTCAGGAGGTCCAACAGTTCCCTGTTTAGCCAAGGGGGCTTTCCTGCCCATTGACTGCATTTCCTGCAGGGCAGGATTGTTCAATATCTTCATTAACAATCTGGAACATAGGATGGAGTGCACCCTCAGCAAGTTTGCAGATGACACCAAGTTGAGGGGAATAGTAGGAAGGTTGGAATAAGATTCAGAATGACCTAGAAAAATTGGAGGATTGGACCAAAAGAAATCTCATGAGGTTCCAAAAGGACAAGTACAAAGTCCTACACTTAGGATGGAAGAATCCCATGCAACACTACAGGCTTGGAACCAACTAGCTGAGCAGTAGCTCTACAGAAAAGGACCTGGGGGTTACAGTGGACAATAAGCTGGATACGAGTCAACAGTGTGCCCTTGTTTCCAAGAATGCTACTGGATACTGGGCGCCATTAGTAGGAAAGCTGTCAGCAGATCAAGATAAGTAATTATTCCCCTCTATTCTGCATTGGTGAGGCCACATCTGGAGTAATGTGGTCAGTTTTGGGCCTCCTACTACAGAAAGTGGACAAGTTGGAGAGTCCAGTGGAAGGCAACAAAAATAGTGAGGGGGCTAGGGCACATGACTTCTGAGGAGAGATTGAGGGAACTGGGGCTATTTAGTCTGCGGAAGAGAAGACTGAGAAGGGATTTACTGGCAACCTTCAACTACGTGAATGGTGGTCCCAAAGTGAATGGAGCTAGACTGTTCTTGGTGGTGGTAGAGGATAGAACAAGGGCAAGGGTCTTAAGTTGCAACACGGGAAGTTTAGGTTGGATATTAGGAAAAACTTTCTCACTAGGAGGGTGGTGAAGCACTGGAATGGGTTACCTAGAGAGGCTGTGGAATCTCTAATCTTGAAGGTTTTTAAGGCCCAGCTTGACAAAGTCTTGGCTGGAATGACCTAGCTGGGGATGGTCCTGCTTTGAGCAGGGGGTCAGACTAGATGACCTCCTGAAGTCCCCTCCAACCCTAATTTTCTGTGATTCTATGATACTTCATAATGCAACTGTAATCTATTTAATAGCATAGTGATTGCAGCAAACAGCAAACAAGTAACAAGCTGTCAAACAGTCGCTATTAGAAGCCTCAAAATGGCACTGTCAGCTGCATGAGCATTGTGTATGATAAGTTTGGGTTAGTGCATAGCCATTTTTTCAATCCTAAATTGATACACTTAGGTGAAGTATACTGTAATGGGGTATCATGAAAGAGGCATCCTGAAGGGAAAACTGTACATGCTGTTTACTATATATATATGCCCCTCTCCAATAACACATTTCAATATCATTCTCTTGAAGTGATTTCATTGAACTTTACAGATGAGGTCTGAAGACAGAATAATAGAAAGCTTCCTATGATCATATCTCATTAAATCTCACAATGTGAAATATAAGTTTCATCTCACAATGAGACAGATAAGTTTCATTGAGGACTGCCTAGCACCTTCTTAGAGAGCAGTAAGTAGTAGGACAAGTAAAGTGGTCTAAAGTAAGTAGTAGGTCAAGAGGCCCCTGGAATACATGGTCTGCTCCCCCCTCGTCCCTCCTTGGTTGTTGGCATGAAGTGGAGTAAGGAAGTGTGGTGCATGATAGCTCAGCAAGAAGTGGCAAAGGAGATCCTCAGAGTGAGCAGGGTTTGGTTGTCTCTGGGTCTGGCCCAGCTGTCTCCACAGAGCACTGCTGTTAACCTGGTACTTGGCATCCTCTTCTGCCAACTTCTTTGTTTGATTGTGTGGTGATTCTGCCACAGAGGCCTCCCTCAGGCAGGCTAAACAGGAAGTGGCTGCAGTCAGCTTCTTTGGTAGCAGAAGAAGAGGGGTTTCTGATCATTTTCTAGTAGAGCCCCACTAAAGGCCAAACAATGGCCCAGTAATGCTTCGAACCAAATAAGCTCAACATTAGGATAAAAGGGATCCCTTTTGGATAGCTTGGTGTTCTTGTTGCTCTGAGAAGTCTGTCAAAGCCATCCTGTGGGCATTGAGGGGTATGACCAGCTTGCCTTGATATAGGTCCCATGTCTGCTTTTCTGCAAGCTTTACTGTGAAACTGTGCCCTTTAACTGCCAAAAAGACTTTTTGGGCATATTTAGTGCAGTAAATGACTTGTCTTTCCTGGAAAAATAATGATGCCAGGCAAGAGAAGCAAACAGGCATAAATCCATGGAGCTCCACTGAAAGTAAATGAAGTCATACCGATCTATAGCAGAGGACACCTAAACTGCTGTATCTATTACTGCTTCCTTTCTTTATCTGGTTCTTTCAGATAATGACAAGGATAAATTATACTTTGATCAGCTCACTCTGGGACCTACTTGTGATCCATGACTGCAGTTTGGGATCCTCTGCTGTAGCCTACCAAAGCCATGTGAAATCATTTAGACAGACAATGAAATGCTGAGATTGACATTTTGGCTAAAAACCATGGGTTAATATCTAATATGAAACTCTGCCATCTGAGCAGGGCTGCACATAATCAAGACTCTGATTTTATGCAAGTAGAAACATCCTCAAATAAGAGAGTCCATTATCACCCACAAGAACACTGGCTCAGCACTGACTGGAAGAAAGAACTCTCTAGCACTTCCTAAAATCTGAAATCTTCAGAGGGAAACTCTCTTTTCAAGCAGCGACCAGATACAACACTGAATTTCCTAAAATTTGATAATTGGCTTTGAGATTATTTTAAAGCAGGATTTCAGTTTTATTTTAAAATGCTTTAAAGACAGCTACCCCCTTCTGTAAATGGATTATTCCGCTACATTAAAACACAGGAACACCTGTATATACAACGGGAATGACTAAATATTTCTCATCAGTTAGGTCAGAAGAAAATACAAATGAAAAGCTAACAAAGTTTTATATATAAATTTTTGGGGATATGTTATCCAATAACCATACAGCTGATTTAAAAAATAATACAAGCTAATAACTATATCATTAGATGAATACCTTATAACTCATCTCATTTGGATTGTTCCTTGCTCCAACTGTTATGTAAAGAGGGTATTTGCTTCCACATTAGTCATTTACATTGCATGTGTAGACATCTTATTTGCAAGAACAACTGTGATTGATTTATATATGTGCATTTTGTGTATGCAATAGTTTTTTAGTCTTGAAAATCAAATGCTAGTTGTCCAAACACCTAGGTAAATAGCAGCAACCTGTTCTGATCTAGTTCAGATAAACAGTGTTGTCTAACCAATGCTTTGATGCAGATGTATAGGATTTTAAAATGTATAATCCCAATTTAGTTTAATTTTTAATTATTGAGATTTTAACCAGTAAGATTGCCATATGTAAATTAAAAAGGGAAGGCAAAAGAAAATAGGCAAAGAAAGGAGGAAAACTGATGATTTACATCAGAGATCCCAACATCTTTTCATATAGCAACAGCAAAAAGAGAAGGAGAAAATATAGAGGATCAGGGAAGGATTAGAGTGGGTACCAAAAACCAATCCCCTTCTACGAAACTAGAAGCTTTTCCACAGAGCCAAAGCAAAAGAGAGAACACTGAGTCAGAAGGAAGATGAGTTGGGCTCAGAGTAGTACTGATTATGTCAAACGACAACTTGCAAGTTCATTAGTTAATGCTCTCTCCCTGCAGCTAGTCTTATTTCTGGTTTTATATGATGGCCATTTAGGAAGTGAAATTGGGGTATTTCTTCCCAATAGCATTTCTGTGCAAGGTATGGTTCAAATCTGAAAGGAATCTTATGTGTTACCAGTTGCAGCACTATACCTGGTGAACCTGTGACAGCTCCATCTCTAGCCTTGCTGATCGCTTGATAAACCCATCCTTAGTGGTTGTGACCTTGGGTTGTGGAACTTTGGTCTGGAGCTGGGTGATGGAGTCTGGGAGAGATGCCTCCAGCTCAAGTAATCCTAGGAAAGGTGGAATAGGAATAGGGGTGCAGCGGGAGGAAGGGAGGGAGAGAGACTTGAACTTTAGTGTAGGCTTAGGTTAATATTTAAATAAATGTTTCCTAATGTGAAACTTCTGAAGATTCCTTACCCTCATAGGTGTTAAGAAAGTAGCTTTTTACCACAAAACGTTCAGAGTGGTTATCTGGAAAATAACCAATTCTGGACAGAGGCCCATAAGGCTGTGATGCAAAATTAGAGTAGTCCTTGATGATGTCTCGTCTCTCCAGCTTCCCCTCCACATTCTTCCCCTTGGCCACCAGCCTCCTGATGGCTGAAAAATAATTGTAGCCATGAGTGGTGCTCTGACAGTCACGGTCCTGAAAGAGTCACATCCTAAGGAATTTGGTCAGGCTTCTATTTCTCTAGGACAGAATACAGCCTACAGAACAAAGGTTGCTCAGGCAGGCCCAAACCGCAGATGTGCCCTCATGTTGAACACCAAGTTGCAGCCTTATGACAATGGAATGGCGCAGTCTGAAAATGAAGTCCCAGCCTCCTGTTTTCCTCCCAGTTTACCTTTGACATGCTCGTGTTGAATTCTTTTCACACTCTCTTCTTTGGCTTTCTGACGGTTAAACCAATGAGCATCCAAGCGGCTGACATCCACCTCATTCTGCTTCTCCTCTCGCTGCTTCAGCAACTTTTTTAAGATTTCAAGTCGGAGTTCTTGCAATCTTCAAAAGAGTGAAAGGCAAGGTCTAAACTGTAGTGCTCTACAGAGCTCCCTGGCACCATTGCCATAGCTAAACCCAACAGGTCATTGACCCAATTCTTAAATGTGGCCAGACTGCAAACCTAGCATATGTAGTCTTTTCTAAAAGAGAGTTTCACTGGTGAAAGATGTTAGGTAATAGTCTCTTACATCAAATAAAATTCACAACCCCAGATCAATTGCTTTGATTTCAGCATGCAGCCTCCATGCTCACTCAATGTGATGTCCTCCAAAAACAGTAAGAGGGAGCCATCTGTGTGGAGGGCTTTTCAGTTGGATAGAGTAATTAGATTCTAATTACCAAGGTGATGAGCACCTTTTGTGACTAATAAGTTGGGCAAACTTGAATTGGTGACCTAAAGACAGGGGTCTCTGGCCTTCTCCCAAACCTTTAGCTATCTGATTCCAACTCCATTTGGTTTCCTTACACCAACAGCATGCACAACTTTAGCTCCTACTTTTCTATTTCCTGTTCTCGGAAGGCCCACTCCTTCCTCTCCATGTCATCCATCATCTTCCTCCTCTTCACAACTTGTGAGGCATCATTCAGTGGTGGAAGAGTTGACTCCCAGACACGTTTCTCCCGGGCACGTTCAATCATCTCCACTTCAGCTAGTCCTGCTGGAAGGCCCCGGCCTTTCAGAGAGAAGAAGCAGCATTTCTTTAGGAAGACTACAGATCAGGATGATATTCATCGCTACTGTGCTAAGATATTACAGTGATGGATATAAGAGTGGGTAGTAAATACAAACAGAACAGTTAGAGCAGTAGTTCCCAACCTTTTTAGACTCAAGGCACCCCTCTTCAGACTCAAGGCAGCCCCCAGAAAATGCCAGCTTTTCCCTTGGAGAATGCCACTTGTTTTTTGACTACAGAAAAATAACAGCAATTTTTTTGTTGCAAACAATGCAGAAACGCCACAACACCACAGGTCAGAAGGTTTTTAATAGTATGAATTCCTATTTGAAACCTTTGAGTTTATCTTCTGAATCATGTTTATACACCCAAGCATGCTAACATTGCATGGCACCCTGTGGCACCCTTGAAAGGATCTCAGTACACCCCATGTTGCTGCAACACCCTGGTTGAGAAGCACTGACTTTGGAACATGGAAGTAAATACTTCTGAGGCTGCCATCTCCCTGCGCTTTTAAAATGTGGTAAAGACTGGCCTCTGCAGTTGCTACAGTGATATTAAAAGAGGTGTACTCATTTCTCCTACTCCAGGACATAAGGTGGTCACCAGCCAGGGGGTGGATCAGAAAGGCATTTCCTTTCCACAGAATCACGCAGTATATTACAATGCATTTGAGGACCAGCTCCTTCCTCTGAAACATCTACCATGGTAAGCAGTGGGACACTGGTTTTTGTTGGCTCACTAGCATAGGAGTTTTTATATCCCAAATTTCTAACTTGAAGCAGTGGAAGAAATAATTTTATTTACAATACATACTGCCTTTTGAATGAAAACACTTTACAAAGTGCCTCACAGGAGCTCTATTAGGTAAGCCACGTATCCATTTTAAATATGGATAAAATTATGTGTCCCAAGAAAACAGCAAGGAAACGTCAAAGCTGGGAAAAAACTGAAACCATATACCAATTTGGAAACATCCTTCTGCAGTTCTCAGAGTGCATCAGTGCTATTATAACCATGTTTCTTTGTTTTCCAACTCACCCCAAGTAAGAGTTGCAAGTGTCAGCAGTTCTGGGATTGAACCTTGAGGAACTATATATTCTGGGGAGTAGGGGTCAGTCTGAGCTTCACCATCCCGATAATCTGTCTGTGTCCCTACAGTTCGTGATATGGGATACTGTTGTCTAGCACTGATGGAAGATGAGTGAACATATGGATCTGTCCTGTTGAAAAAGAAAAAAAATGCATGTTGTATAAACTGCTGTATTTTATTATTTTTCTTTAATTTATAAAATGCACTAGTTACAAATAGGATTTTCCAAGGTGCTCTGCCTCCGTTTAAGGCTGATTCCACTCAAATGAGCTCCAGTGATTTCATTGAGAACAGAGTTAGCCCACTGCTGAGCACCTCAGAAAAGTCTCTCTCTAGGTGAGCAAACCACGGGCCTTCTGCAGTAGACAGCTTATATTATTACATGTAAGCCTCCAGTACACCTGCATCTGAGAGCACTGCATTTCATGATTCAAGATCCTAGTGCAGTCCAATGTAAATAGCTGCATCTTGATGGCAGTCTGAGCCAGACTCTATGGTTAAGTTAATTATGTGAGTTTCATGCAAGACGTTCAGCACAAGCTGCACTGCTTTTCCACTGACTTCAATGAGAGTTCAAAATGAATGAGTTGGAAGGAGCAGTAGTAAAACACCTAACAGAAGCAAGTAATATAAAGCAGGACTGCGGTAACTTAACACCTTTGCTATCCTGTAATAGCGAACTCTGCCCCAGTCACTTTAAGGGGGAAAGACTGAGGAGCCACGTAACAACAGGACAGCAGGAGCATGAGACTTATTTGAGCTAGGGGGAAAGATGTGTGCATGGTGGAGGAGTCAGGTGACCAGAAGAAAGGTGCCCAGAGGAACATAAGCTTAGCTCCCAAGTCGGAGAAGGCAGTCAGAGGGACATAAGCTCAGCTCCCAAGTGGGAGCAGGCAGTCTGGCCCTGTACTCTGCAGGGAATACTCGAATGAGAGAGAGAAAGAGAGAGATGGAAGGAGACAGCTGAGAGGGGAGTCTGAAGAATTTGGGGATAATGAGCTAGAGTGGGGATTGATTTTAGCTAAAAGCAGTTTGTTGGTGCCTTAGTTTATGTTTATAACTGCAGGCCCGGGTTGTGGCTACAGGGGAGGTTCAGAGGTCATGCAGTAGGGTGCTAAGAGACTACTGTGTATTAAGCCCTATAAAAGGGTGTAGGTTGTAGCCATGTTGGTCTAAGGACATAGGCAGACAAGGTTCTTTGGATAAATCTGTCTAATAAAAGATACTGGATTTACCTTAAGCCCTGTATAAGGCAGTAATGCAGAGAGCTGGGGCCAGGGAGCCTAAGCCTGAGACAGTGGGCCAAGGCTGAGGGTCTCAGCAAGAGAAAAGGAGCCAGTAAGAAGGCCAAGGCTTAGATGAAGGGCTTTGTGCCCAAGGGACAGAGAGTGTGGATGGGACTGGGAAGTCCCATGAAAAATGATGACAGAGTGACACCTATGAGGCATGGGTGGTTGGAGTCCATGATTAATTAATGTCGCTAAGGTGAGTTGGCCCTATCCATGCCCTCAGGCACTAACAGGGCGTAATCAGCTTTGCCACATGTAAATCCAGGAGGCAAAAGCACAGGGACTGAGATAAGTTTCTCAAGTGAAACACTATTTTCATCAAGGCAGGTAGGACACTGAGAAAGTTACTCTGAAGAGCTGAGACCAGTTATTTTGCCACTAAGGGCCATTGCAGCCACTGTCGGGGCTTGTCCTGTCACACACCCCAGTGCTCCCTGGAAAATATTCAACTAACTCAAGTTGAAGCAATTTTCAGTGACTTTACTGGGAGCGGTGCCCACTGGACAACACATTTAAATTTGACCCCCATAAAAACTGGATCATGCTAATTTAAGAATACTGTATTGCAAATGATGTAAGAATGTAACATAAGGTATTTGACAAGAAACAATAAAACAACTCAAAGTCTGACTGTATCAGAGACCTTTCCTCTATGACTCACTCTTGGCTTTCTTTTTAATGCTTCTTGATCACAACATATTCAAGGCACACAGATATCTGATCCCCAGTCATGTAGTGCTGCTTACATATCCCAAACAATGTCAAAACCTACCTGTAGGAATTTATGCCTAAGTTACTCCTTCAGTGATTTCATGGTGGTGGACAGATTCTTTCCACTATTTTAATGAGCTCACCCTATTGCTTCTCTGTTAAAAATATCTTTTTTTTTTTCTGTAATAAAGTTGAACATCATTTATGGCTATAAAAATCCATTGTAACAGTGCTCCTCTGGAGCTCACTACTTACTTTGCCATTGCATAAATAACATTTAGTGGAAATGACTGACTGAAAGGGATGTAAGGCCTGGAAAGAGAGAAAACACATTTAAGACAACAGCCACAGGAATAACATACATAATAACAGAATATTACAGCTTAGCAGAACTGGATCACTCAATGGTAAAAAATGGTCTAGCTCCATTTATTTCATTGGAATTATGTTGATTTTCAGCAGCTGGGGATTTGTCCCTGAGTGTTTAAAAATACTTACAAAATAGCAGTTCTTGCAAGTTTAATGAGCTTGTGTAACTATGTCATCAGCAATATGTGAGAACTCTTGTTCTGAGTGGGAAAACGTGTTCTAGTTTCTCATTCAGAGAGACCAGTTCTCTCATTTCACTTAACTCTAAGGCCCAGCTTCATTGATTTTTAAGGGAATTAACACTGATTACACTCTAGTAAGAAAAAGAGAATCAAGATCAAGAAGGTTAATGGCTTAGTTCATTGATACGTCAGGATTTAGAATGAGGATAAAGGCTGTTTGGCTGAAAAATAAGTTTGGACCTTTATCTGGTCCTGGTTTAAAGTTCTTTTCTTCTCCATCATACTTATTCTGCTAAAACAATCCTCAAGTTGAAAACCTTCACAGAGAACTTGATATCAAGGAAAAGATCTAGCCCAGCATTTATGATTCTATAGCTATTTTCTGGTTTGCTGTGACATTCAGGGTTGCTTATAAACATCTTCCCTTCCTTGCTCACATGGTCTCTCTCTCCTTTCTTTTATAGTTGAAGAAGTTACCATAGGTGTTTTCAGTCTTTCATTTCTGTCTGGTCATACTGTGCTGCTACTCTGTGATTCACACTTGTAGGCTTTACTAGCCCAAATTCACCAGCTTTCTAGAACACATCTAAAACATATGGTCCATAGACTAGATTTGGTCCTCAGAGCTGCTGAATATAGCCCATGGGGCTCCTGCCAGGCCAGGTAATATGGGAGAAGGCTAGCGGAAGACGGGGCCTTTTGCAGAATTCAAGGTTCCAGGGCTGCTTTGGACATGGTTGTCGACAGCAGGGGGATGAGTGAAGGCTATGAAAATACAACCCTGCTCACCCTGTGGCCACTTGGCATTCTGCTCTTTGCACACAGCTGTTTGAACCACTGTCATCACTGATTCTTCTACCGCCATCACTGCTAGTGGCCCCCCACCAGCTCTGCCACAGCTGCTGCTGGCCCCACTGCCTCCTCCGCTGTGATCCAGCCCAGACCACAGGGTGAGTTTGATACCCCTGGTCTAGAGTTAGAAACTAATATTTTAATGTAGTTGGAAAACAAAATTCCAAGCTTCTTTTAGCTGGTAGAAAAATGTCTTGAGTGCCAGAAGCTCTTAAGATAGCAGCTGCTAAAATTGTGTGGCACTTCAAACTGGAGTTGAAAAGCATCACAGTAATCACATGATGTTACTATTGGTTGAGGTTACTACTGACTATGTTCTCAATTCCTTGTATATGTTTGGGTTTTCTAAAGCTTAAACAAATCCTGGCATGAACCCCAACAACATCAATCACCTTTTAAGATAAGCCATGCTTTAGATTTATCTAATTTGATGTTTCCTTCTTTACATGACTATAGTTTCTGAAGTACTTTGAAAATGAAAGGTGCTAAAAGTCCAAAGTATTATTATTAATTTCTTGTTTAGGTACAAGTTATAGGAATTGTTGTCATCCAAATAACAATGTGTCTGGCTACCAAGTTTCTTTAGTAGCCTCTGAAAGACAATGAAAAGTTTATTTTAACCTTGTGGCAGTGGATAAGTTGGTCTATGTCTTTAAACTGCTAACGTAACTAAATGTCTTTGATTCATTTAGACAATAGGATTTAACAAGGGCCAGGTTTGCTAACAGCCTTAAAACTAGTACCCTGAAGTGAATGGTGTTGCGTTTGCCAACGCTAGCAGTAAATTTATCCCAGGGTACCTCTAGACTAGGATGCATTCGGTATGTCATGAGATAACTGCTGGCTCAAACTCTATCCCATGTTTTTAGCTTAATGACAAACTGCAGAGTAATTCTTGGGGGTACTGAGTTTTTGCAAGATGGAACATTTGTCTGGTGAAAAATGTATCTGATATTCCTGGTGCTTTTCTCACCAGTAGGTACTGGAAATTTAAAAATCATAGAGCAGTAGGGCTAGAAGGGACCCTGTCCAACTTGTTAGCAAAACTACACAGGCAATCTCAAGTACAACCACAAGCACAACCACCCTAGCCTGCCACAGGTAAAGCAAGGGGACCATGGTAGCAAATGCCCTGCTGCAGCGATGTTGTTAAATCATCTGGTATATTTAAAAAATTCTAATGTAGCTTAGCAGAAGGCAGGATAGATTTGCACCTCTAGACAAGTGGTTTTCAACCTGTGGTCCAACCTGTGGTCACCCCTGGGGGTCCACAGACTGCGTCTAAGGGGGTCCACGAATGGTGACTGTAATTAATCAAAAGTATATGAATACCCACACTTATAATTCAGAGGGTTCACACCTCCATTTGAAATTTCCAAAGCGATCCACACCTCAACATTTTTTAGGGGTCTGCAAATGAAAAAAAGGTTGAAAACCACTGATCTAGACTAGGTGATGGCAGTGTATTTGATAAGCAGGGATGTGTACAGTGTTCCTGTCAGATAAGGAAAGACAGAGAGAAACACGTGCCCTGAACTCCCAGTGAGGGTAATCAGTTTCGCTTAAAACTCTCTCCATTGGCTTGGACCATATCCTTCCCCTTCATGCAAAAGAGTCTCATAACCTTGACCCTCTCTGAGCAACTGCTGAGCAGAGAATAGCTGCTGCATTTGGCTATACAACATCTAACTCCTTCTTTGAAAGCTTTTTGAGATACGTGGAATGTAAAAAGTGTTGTGATGTTCGACTTGACTGGTGTAGGAAATCCACATACTAATGATCAAAGAAGTGATGCTTAAGGACTTCACACTTTCAGCAATCTCAAAGCTAAGCAAGGGCTAGATTCCAACTTCTATAGTATTAGTGTAAAATTCAGACTAATTCCACAGATGTGTCTGGAGTTATATCAGTGTAAAATAGGGACTGGCTGAAATTGGAATTTGGCAGATTCATATACAATAGTTACTCATTCACTCCTCACCGTTCAAAGTATTTGTAGCGATTCCTTCCAGTAACTTCAGGATCTTCATAAACTATCTGAGGAATCTGAAGAGAAGGCTGAAATCTATAGATCAAAACATAGGTTTCATTAATGTAACTTATATTTTAATGGAGTATACTCAGAAATGTTCTGTTTTTTCTATGCTTCATTATTATCATTATTATTTCACTATGTGCTTGCACAGCTAAAACGTAATCATTTCAGATTCCATAATGAAGTAGCAGACAAGCCTCCAACTGCATAAGTAACACCAATATTATGAATGTATGTAAGTTATTCCATAGTCTCAGGCACAGTATGGCAGCTCTATATGTAATGGAAACTTCATATTGTGCACAGACAAAGTCATTCATATATTACCTTTTTTAAAAACTTTTTTTTGGTCAAATTGGCCTGGAAATATTTCCCCAATGGAGATTACCCATTCAAAATTTCCTGGGATTTAAAGTTCAACTTCTTTTACTTCTATGGGAGTCTATGCATGCAGGTACACAAAAGAGTCTGAATACTTTTGATCAGCCAAAATTTTAGGGAAGAGATACAATGAAGGAAGGGAGAGATTTACCTTCACTAAAAATAGAGCTAGAGCTTTTCTTCAGACACAGAAATGACAGACTCTCAAGCCTTCACTCTAGGTCCTTTAACAGTGAAGAAAAATTAGGCCGACTGTAGGGATGGGTTTAAGGAGTGTGCTAGCTGGAACATATCCCTTGTAAACACAGCCTCTCTTTGCTGTTTTCACACCTTGAAGGAATCAACACTGAGTCTGAAGTAGAAAATTAGATACTCTGCTTCCCTCCTGACCTCTTAGAGGTTGCCTTTGATGCACCAAGTTCAAGAACACATAGGATTTATTGGTCACTGTAACAGGCAGGGAGTAGGGAGTCTTCTATCTAGTGAAAGTTGACCGCTAGTTTTACTACTTGGTGGAATTCAATCATTTCCCTGCCTTCTCTCTGAACCTTTTCAACCTCCTGAAGGAGAATGACAGCCCTAGGAAAACTTCATACCATGTTCCTTGAGAAAATTGTTCCATACATCCCACAACTCCAAACATGTAGTCATGTTTTGACTACACCTAAGTATGGCTACTTACGAGAAGCCTGAATCTAATTTAATATAAAATGGAATCAAATGCTGCTGCCCTAATTTTGAAAAGGACAGTATAGTTTGCAGGTGCACAGATATCAGTATGTAATGTAGTTTAACAGCTTGCATAGAAAAGAATTGCTAAGTCCTGTGATGTTTTGTCTCTAAGGACCTTGCATGGTATGACCCTGAGCCTCATGGTATAACTTGGTGACCTCAGTTCAGCCAGCCACTGCCCTGCACACTGTACAGAGTCTGATGCTTCATTAATCCTTTCTGATGTACCTTCTACTATGTTGTAAAGATAGTTTAAAATAACACCTTCCTAGCAACTGGCCCAATGTCCTGAGTCAAGAGTCAGCCTTATAATCTGAAGTATTTTCCTGGCTCTGACTAACCTTTAATTGTATCTGCAGTTCAAATGAGTCAGCTGGGCTGAGCTCTGTTACCATCACCTGGGACTTTACCTGTCAGAGTGCTGCTCCATCCAGATGGATTCTTATTTCCTTCAGTACAGGTGGGCATTTAATTTAGTGATCTGACTTTATTAGCATAAGCCACTCATCCCATCAAAGTACAATTATAGCCATAACAGGGACTGGGTAAAATACTACATGGATATTGCTCCTTCTGTGCCCTTGAAGTATACCTGCTGGCTTTGCTGATTATAAACAAGCATTTAATGCTGTTAGCCCTGCGGTGCCAACACAGCCAGTGGCAAGCAACCTGGGTAACATACTGTCTTCTGTGTCAGCAATGCTTATTCAGAGCCAGTCAAAACTTGGTGACTGACACAAGATTTTAAAAAATTATTTTGCAAACATTTTGAAATGCTGAAATTTAGAGGGGAAAAAATCATGTTTTTGTTTGCTACCCAGGGAACTGTATCACATAAACAGGTCAGAGTCTAAAAGTGATTTATTGATTAGTTTTATGTACCAAGTAAAACTGAAAACAATCGGTTCTGCTATGAGCAACTGTCCTGAATAGAACTACAGGGAAACTCAGGACCAGTAAATAAGTGAAAAAACTTACATACATGCTGAAGTACTTTGGCCAAGTAAGATTTTAATTGGACATACTGCAAAATAGAGTTCCACAGGTCAATTTGTCTGTTTGAAGAAGGCCCTACCCATGTCTGGTCTGTCTAGAACCTTGGTAGGAACAGCAAGGAAAACATAACCTGTCTCAGCCTTTGATGAGGAGTGCAGGGGAAAAGACTACTGCTGAAGTAACTCAGGCCTGGATCATTGAGGCCTTGATCTCTTCCACTGTCCACAACAGCTTGAAATAAATCTGCTTTGGTTTACTCACGAGCAGTGCAGAGCAGATATGACAGGGCTGAAGAAATATATAATGGTTTCACTCTAAGAAGCTGATGGGCAGCCATTTTCTATAACAGCTGCCATCTCAGAATCAATTTCAAGGGCAAACAGCCAGGAGCAAATTGCAGCTTCCTAACCTGTATTGTACATTTTATGCATCCTATTTAAAAAAAAAAATCCAACTAGAGAACACTTACACAGTCAGCTGCTGAAGAGCCTCCAGGCGCTGCTGAGCCCTCCCTCTCCATCTTTGGTCAATAAATGGTGGCACAGGATCTTTTCCCTCAAAGCGTAGATTGTACCCAGGATAATGGATCAGGCTGCTAAACATGGTTTTAAATATCGGCACATTCCTCTAGTGTTAATGTAGAGACAAAGTGGGGATAGGCAGTTACTTAGTAATTCCTCATGGCAATAAGGTATTTGTATATATACAGAAACAATATGGCACAAACAGTATACAGAACAAGGAGGGCAATAAACTTGGGTTTTAGGGATGGAGACATTCTGTCTATAAGACATGTTTCCCTAGATGTGAAGCACATTAGGCAAGCTGCAGTGAACATGAATAGAACTCCTGTGGCTTATCTACACTGCCATGATGCTAGATTCTGGCAGAGGGAGGGAGGGAGAAGAAGCAAGGCTTGTGTACAAACCATGCCCATGCTCCATCAACTCAAGTCTTCAGGCATGCTCCAACCAAACACAGAGTTTGCTAGCTGAAGCAGCTCTCAGCTTGTCTCCAATGGCTGCTCTCAGGTGTGCTGGAAACCAAGGGCTCAAGATTGGCCAGAAGGGTGAGACTACAGCAGCTTCACTTTCCATTTTGGAGCCTGCCCTCGACTCAGGTGGGCAAATTCTGGGCAGGATGTCCTCAAGCTCTCTGGGTGCTGTAACCTGGCTTGTTTATAAGAATCAGATTTAATTAAAAAATACCCATACAAAAACCTAAGGACTTGTCTACATGGAGGAGTTACTGCACATTAAACTACAGCATGAAATACACTGCACTAGTTACTCTGCATTTACTCCCTTACTGCATGCTAAGTATGTCCACAAACTGTGAGATCGCATATTTTGTAAGTGGAGTGAGTTATTCTGCAAACAAACATTCCTAGTGGGCACTAAGGGTGGTCCCATAGGGAGTTAGTCAACACTGTTACTTATTCCATTATTCATCAAAGCATGCATTAAAGGCATTAAAGGAGAGAAAGTATTGTGTTGTGAAGATCTGTAGTTTTCTGAGTGACGGTTCATTTTGGGAAGAAGCTTTTACTGACAGATGTTAAGATAGATGAGGACTCCATTTTCAAAAGTTCTGGGAACAATCAGCTAAAGGTATTTGAACCATATTCATTTTCTTAAATGGCATAGCCCAAGAATTCAAAATTGGCTTGTTCTCTATTGTACACTTGATACTTCAGTGTACCTTATTCAGATGCCCAGAGCTGTTGAGAAGCATGCACTAAAGAAATGAAAAGGAAAAAATAAATGAGATGGGGGGAACATGGAATTTGTTTGCCTAAAAGGAGTCTGGATGAGAAGGGGAGACTTTCATAGAATTGGTACACTTTAGAAATGGAAATAATCTAAAACTGGGTCTTGTTTTTTTCATATTAGAAAGGATATGGTCTGCACAGGTTAGACAACAAGGTGTTCATGCACTAGGGTCCCTTCTAGATATCTGAAGTCTGCTGGCTATTGTCAGGGAACTGTTTATATACTTGGTTTACACATTAAGAGCCCTCAGAGCTAAGGGCACCAGAAAGATTTTTTGGGGGTGTTTCTATGCCCTTGGCTACTTGCACAGAAGGGGCACAATACAAGTACCTGTCACAGCAGGATCTGAGCTTGGTATAACCCAGGGGTGGGCAAAATACAGCCCATAGGCTGGATCCAGCCCGTGAGGCCATTCTATCCGGCCTGTGGGGCCCCTAAAAAAATTTAGAAAATTAATATCGATCTGCCCTTGGTTCCTGTCAAAAATGACAGGAACCAAGGGCAGTAGGACCCAGGGGAAAACCAGAGGGCTCCAACAACAGCAGGGCCTGCCTGGCCCTGCCCCCCAGCCAGGAGCCCCAGTGGGGGCTTTTGGCCTGGGACCACATGGCTGCCCCACACTGGAACCGCCACCCTGCACTGCAGCCACTCACAGCCTGCCTGGGGCTGCCTGTCCCTGCTCCAGACAGCCCCGCATGGACTGTGAGTGTCTGCAGCAGGGAGCACAGGCCATGGGGCAGGGGAGGGGCTGCTTTCCCCCCTCCCCCCATGCTCAGCTTTTCCCTGGGCTCCTTCCCTGCTCCTTCCCGGTGCAGAGGAAAGTACCCCATGGCCAGCGCTACTTGCTGCAGCTGCTCGCAGCCTGGGTCAGGCTGTCCTGAGCAAGCACAGGCAGTCCCAGGCAGGCTGCGAGTGGCTGAAGCGTGGGACACTGGGCACAGGGTGGGCAAGGGGCCACTTCTCCCTGCCACGCTCAGCACCACCTTGTAACCCAGCCCCATTGCCATCCTGGGCCCCGTGCTGGCTCCAGCCTTGCCCATTGGGGCTGTGCACAGTGACAGCAGCTGTGGCCCCCCTGCTTGCCTCACCAGGCAGTGTTTGCCACTGCTGCCTCTGGGCTGCCCAGTGCGCAAGCTCTGGGCAGGCGGCAGCAGCCAACACTGCTTGGCGTGGCAAGCCAGGGGGCCGCAGCAGCTGCCGCCACATGCAGCCTCAATGGGTGAGCCCGGAGCTGGTGCAGGGCCAGGCTGGCAGCAGGGCAGGGTTACAAGCTGGTGCTGAGTGCAGGTAAAAGCAGACCCTTGTGTGCCCCGCACTGTAGCCGCTTACAGCCTGCATGGGGCTGTCTGTGCCTGCTCCAGATGGCCCCGTGTGGGCTGCAAGCACCTGCAGCAGGGAGCACTGGCCACGGAGCAGGTGAGGGGCCACTTTACCCTGTGCTCAGCACCAGCTTATTCCCTGCCAGCGAGCAGGGGGTCGGGGCTGTGCGCTGCCTCCGGCCTGTACCACAGGGCTGGCGGGGGGCACTGGGAGTGACTGGGCGGGGTGCCACCAGGAGCATGGGGCCCGCACCCGTGTCCCAGGGTTAGTGCCAGTGGGGGCCCAGGCAGAGTGGCAGGAGCATGGGGTCCCAGCCAGCAGGGGCTCAATGGAGCTGGGCCAGCTCCCCACTCTCCCTATTGGTGCAGCTCAGCCTGGCTCCACAGAGCCCTGCCAGCCTGTGCCCCGCTTTGGGACTTTGGTCCCAAGATAGTGACCAGGGGGCAGGGCATCTATCAAGGGGCAGGGCTACCCATGTGGCCCTCGACAGCCTGCCAAAACTGGGTAAGTGGCCCTCTGCCTGAAATAATTGCCCGCTCCTGATTTATTCTGTCTAGCCTCAAGTGATATGCAGTTGCCGTGCTACAGGGAACTAAGTGACCCTGCATGAATTGCTTACGCCCAGACCATAAGACGCAGTTTGATATTTAACGTTCCTTTAGGATTTGCAGTGAAACCAACGTAAGGGAATTCATTGTAGTATAAATCTTTAGCAGAGTTTTAGAATAGCAGTTCTCAACCTTTTTACCTCACGTCCCACCAACCATTTTGTCAAAAATCCCTGATCCCACCATGATAAAAACAAAACCCCACAAAATTGCACTGTTTGAGATATCTGTTGATTAAGCTATATGACGTGAAAACAACTGATTTTTTCAGTCGGGCAATGAGTTGATGTCCCACCTACACGACCTTCATATCCCACCAGTTGAGAGAGACTGTTTTGGAGGACATCCAAAAGTTTCAGATGATCAGGGTTCAGGATAAGTAGGATAGTGGCAATCCATGAAACTTGCTTTCAGAAGCTTTATTAGCTCCACTACTGAAATGTTGCATAGAGGATGTCAGCTTACATTAACAAGACTGCACTCCAGAGAACAGAATCCTGCTAGCAGGCTCATTCAGGGTCCTTCCTAAACCCAGAAGGACAAAATCAAAAAGACTTTTTTGACATCTTATTCCTTGTATAATTGCAACATATCCCCTCCTTTTTGGCATTCTAACTGGATGGCAAATATTGTTAGCCATGTTAGTCTAACACCAAGGAGAAGACAGGGTAGATTTGTACCTTACAGACATACAAACTGTGTGTGTATACATACATACATACATATATACATATGTATGTATGTATATAGCACAAGCTTTCTTGGACTGAAGCTCACTTCATCAGATGCTGTCATTCACTTAGCATCTGGTGAAGTTTTAGCCCACAAAAGTTTGTGATATAGATAATATACTGTAACAGGGGCCAAGCCCTGTTACTGTAAGTAAGGCTAGGAAGTACAGGTAGAAAGCTGCAGAGCAGCTAGATAGTGGACAGCTGGCAGCTAATTAGATAATGGCCTGCTGGGATGGCCTCAGCTCAGAAGGAGGCGGATACAGGGGTTATATAATCCCTGTACCTGAGGCAGAGATAGCAGTCTGACTTGGACAGAGTTGGAGGAAGTAGCTTATAGCTGGGAGCTCTGTAGGGAATTGGAGACTGACCCTGACTGCATTAATTGAAGGAGCTCCCTGTGCATGAAGTATAGAAGTAGTACCGCAGACTGGTGAGGCAACTGAGTAGCCCCCTGGAGCCAGCAAGATTAGGAAGGAGTCTGGGGAAGGTTTTTAGAAAGGCTCCCCAGTTGCAGTGTAACTATAGTTGAGTATTGCTCATTGCATTTTGTGAGCTGTGAAGCATGGGAGTGGCTGAAGGAGAGAAAAGGGGGCCACTGAAGATGCCCCAGAAGGGTCTAGTTTACTGCTGGATTGGCAGTAAGCCAAGCAAATGGTGAGTAGCAAATGGTGAAGAGGCTGTCAGTGCCCCAAGGGATTGGGTAAAAGTGCAAGAACCCTGAAAGACTATGCAGAGCAGGACACCCAAGACTGCACTGTGGTTCTCGGAGCTACACTCCCAGTACATCACTCCCAGTATCTACATATGCACTTAACTTTGCAGCAGTCCTAACTTGCCATAGTGTAAAGCCTCACAGTCTACACGTGTGATGCTATTACACAGCAGCAACCTAATTTTTGTTGCCATAAGATAGTCAGGGACAGTACTATCTTACAGTGGTGAAAATACCTGCCTAAATGCACATGTAAATACTGAGCTGGGTATAAATTATGCCTTATTAACCCAGGCAGCAGGGGGCCAGACCCTGCTTACTGCCAAGGCACAAGGCTCTCCTCTTTGGGCACGCTTGTGCCCCAGTCAGCTCCTCTGCTGTCTGACACTGTGACCTGAAGCCTGGAGATGTCCCCTGAGACTGCTGCCAGCCTAAGGCTGTTTCCCCCCCTACTCAAACTGCTGTGGTCCTAGGCATATGTGAAGATGCAGCTTGAAGGAGCAGCTGACTCCAGCGCAAACTGTGCCTGAGTTTATTGAGGTACGCTAACTGCAGATGTAGATGTGTCCCCAGAGTATAAGAACATCAAAAGTATGGCAGGTGAGGACAAACACGAGTATCCAGGGATACGAGTATAAGCAACAGGATTAGAGTGGCCACAAGGCGGTGCAACTTCTGCTGCTAGCAGTGAATCCCATTACATAGATATGTATCTTAGGCTATAACAGGGGTGGGCAAAATGTGGCCTAGGGGCTGGATGTGGCCTGCCAGGCCATTCTATCTGGCTCACGGTGCCCCTAAAAAATTAGAAAATTAATATTTATCTGCCTCTGGATGCCTATCATGCAGCCCTCCATGGCTTGCCAAAACTCAGTAATTAGCCCTCCGCCCGAAATAATTGCCCATCCCTGGGCTATAAGGTTCAAATCTACCCTGCCTTCTACTTTCATATAAGAAACTGCAGCTCATGTAGGTGTATCTATATTAGCTTTAAACTAGTTTGGTCAAGTATTGAAAGCAGTGTGCCTATGGAGGCACATAGCTCAGAGGGAGCTAACAAAGATATCTACAAGGGTGTTTTGCACAACCCTGTGCTGCCATAAGCTGCCCTACTATTGGGGCCCACCTGACTCATTTAAAACTATCTCAAGTATTGTCCTATTTTGATAAGTCAATCTCCTTCCCCTGCTCCCTGCAGAAGAATCAGACTTGGAGTTGATCTATGCACATAAAGTTGATCTATGTTTGGGGGGCCCCTGATAATCCTAACATTTGCACTCACAATATTTTAGTGCATGCAATAGAAAGGCCAGATCTCTCTTTCCTCTCCCTTGCCCCTGCCACCTAGTAATTTTTTCTTTTAATATTGTTAGTGTATTTAACCCTTCGGATCTTTTCCTTGGTTATTTCTGTCTTTTGTGGGATTATGTGAGAGCAAGAACAGTGCAAGGTCTTTATCTGTAGTTATTGACTTATTTCTGGAGACAAAAGCTGTTCGGAGCATTTTGTCTTCTAAAAGTGAGCCTGGAAACATGGAGTTGATTACTAGTTGGAACAGTGTGATATGTCTACAAGTGCTGAAGCAACTTTTTTCCCTTCACTTGCACCTAATAATATGTCACTTAAGGAGCTGGAGATGGACAAAGAACTCTTTGCTTCCCAGCTGCTAGTGCAGTCAGCCCAGGCTCATGAGAAGTAAGGATGAACTCTGCCACTAACGGGTGGGCACAAGGACAAGAACCACACAAGAAGGACACGTGTGACCAGACTCTGGAACAGACTCCCAGGGTACATGCATGCACCACCCCTGCTGGAGATCTTTAAAAGCAGACTGAATGTACACCTCACTGGGGTTATTTGACCCCAGTCGTCTTTCCTGCTCAGAGCAGGGGGGCTGGACCCAATGATCTCATGAGGTTCCTTCCAGCCCTAAACTTCTGTGAACCCTAGCTCAGTGGCTTGCACTGATGGAGGGAAAAGGCTTGGGGTTGAGACTGCTCAAGGATAATGAAAGGGGATATCTGTGTCTCTCTCTTTCAACATAATAGCAGCTTTCAGCTACCTGCAGGGCAGGTCCAAAGAGGATGGAGCTGGACTGTTTTCAGTGGTCAGATGACAGAACAAGGAGCAATGGACTCAAGTTGCAGCAAGGGAAGTTTAGGTTGGATATTAGGACAAATTTTCTCACTAAGAGGGTGGTGAAGCACTGGCATGGGTTACCCAGAAAGGTGGTGGAAGCTCTGTGCTTGGAGGGTTTTAAGGCCCGCCTTGACAGAGCCTTGGCTGGGATGATCTAGTCAGGGCTGGTCCTGCTCTCATGGGGGGTTGGGAGGGACCTCAGGAGGTCATCTAGTCCAACCCTCATTTTCTACAATTCTATCACTAAATGAAGTTCACAAATAAGTTTTCCTAAGGGGCAGGTTATTCTGTAACTGTCTCCATCCTTGAAAGTTTTTAAGTCCTGGCTAGACAAAGCGGTGGCTGGGATGATCTAGTTGAGGCTGGTCCTGCCTTGAGCAGGGGGCTAGACTAGAGCAGTGGCCCTCAATCTTTTTTGGTACTAGGACCCATTCATAAACACTGGTGGCCTGAGCCCCCAGTATGGGGGGCCCCAAGCAGCTGCCCACAGGCTGGAGCTCTGCCTCCTAAAAGGAGAAGCCCCGGTTTCCCATGCTTTTGTCCTATAAAGCAGAGTCCATTTTCAAAGTGTGTTCCTGACCCTTCGGTATACTCTTGCAACCCACTTTGGGTGGGAGCCCGGGGCGAGGAGCACTGCATTACAGGCGCGTCTGCCGTCCCTTCCCGCCCCGTTTCTAGAGGCCGGGCGGGAGGGCGGTGTCCGGCGGGGGCGGCTCCTACCAGTTGGGCATAGCCGAGGCGGGCCCGCCCGGCGGCCTTGGCGTGGTCCCTCTCGCTGGACAACGTATGCACGGGGTCTGCAACAAAAGGAGGTGGTGCTGAGGGGCAGGCCCGGACGCCCGGCCCCCCCTGCCCCCGCCGGTTCCCCCCCGCCGCACGCGGCGGGCCCGACGGCTGGCTGTCTTGGCGCCGCTACCGTAGAGGAAGTCGAAGGCGCGGGCGGGCGCCATGGCCGGGCGGGCGCGGGCGCTGCCCGGCCCCGGCACCGTCTGGGTCACCGCGAAGCTCATCGTGGTGTCAGGCCGCGTCGCCATGGCAACTGCGCCGCCGGGCTCGGGGGCGGGGTTGGAGGCTCCGTCCCCACCCCTACAGCGCTTCCTCCCAGCCAATCAGCTCGCCGCCACTTGCAAGCCCCGCCCCTCCCGTGTTCAGCCCCGCCCCCCAGCCAGGCTTGGGGGTGGGGGGCGGGGAGAGGTAAAGAGGTGGGATCCCTGGGTTGGCGGGGAGAGCCAATCAGTTCGTCCCTACCCCGCCCTCTCCTCAGTGCCCTTCCCCCACTGCACTCTTGCTCCCCCATCCATGTAGACGTTCCCCCGCCCCACCTAATCTAACCCCCCTCCACTCTCCAGCCCCCGACACGCACTGCTGTACCCTCTCCTCAGCCCTGTGTTTCCTTCCTTTCCCCCCCAATATATTAAACTGAGGGTTTCCTTGTCCTCCTACAGCTGGGTGACACAGAACTAGCAAGGAGGGTGGGCAGCCTCAAGTGCAGCTCTAGGAGCCCCCTGGGGACCAGGGTTTGGGGCAGACTCTAAACCCAGCTCCTGTCCTTTTTGTGCCCATTCCCTCCAGCAGCAGGTGTCCAGACCAAAACAGCTACCAAATACTTGGCCTGGGATAAGTTTCCCTCCCTGTAGCAGAACAAGGTATCCCAGCCCTACCCATGGGGTGCACTGGCAGAGAGCACAGGACGGCCACCTGCTTTCCCCATGCTGTGCCAACGCACAGTATTGTGGCAGCATTTTATCACCCAGCCCCAACTGGGCAAGAAAATTATGAGGAGGGTGCTGTGACACCAGCTGGGGGTGTGAACCATGGGAGGCAATGTGGCTGTTCTCTTTGGGGACTGGTTTGCAATGGAAGGATCGCTCGTTTCTCGCACTCACATCCTCCTTGTAGATCTGCCCAGGCTATGGCATTGTTTCTTAGCCTTCAGGTTGTCAAGCTCTTATTAAAGGACAAAACTAGTGCTCTCCCTCCATCCCCATTCCTTGCCCTTATATGCATGCCCCTTAATGTAAAAGTATATGGCTCTGAGAAGCCTGTATAATGGATGTGCATGGGTGTTTTGAGGTTGACGGAGTATATTTGACTGGATTTTTTTGATCCTTTGTCTGATTTCAGCAAAGTAACTTCTCTGCGCTGCCATCTACCTGCTGTAAAATGGAGACTGTACATTTTACCTGCTTTGGAGAAGAACCTTGCGTGTTTTGAATGGTGATGAAAGTCCTGCAGATTCTTGGATGAAACAGGGTAGATTAGGACAAATGATTACAGATAAATGCCTTGAAGTCCCCAAGGCAGACAAGGTTCTTTGGGTAAATGTAATATCTTTTATTAGACCTTAGATTTATTAGCCCTTTTTATTAGACCTTTCTTTACCCAAAGAACCTTGTCTCCCTGTGTCTTTTGACCAACAGGGCTACAACCAACAACCTTGAAGTCCACAAGCTAGCCATCTTTTGAAATCCCCGTCCTTTTACTATTACATAAGTGGCAACAGTGACAGAGTGCTGGTGTGCATGTGGTACAAAGGTTTTTAATCGCTGAAGAGGAGAAAGTTGTTATCAGACAAAGAACCCAACATCACAGGCACGTGCCTTTATGCTTTGCAAGAGGTAAAACATGTAGATGGTGAGTAAGCTGGAGCTGAATGCTTCACTGGGAACTTGCAGGAACTCAAAAGTGCTCTGTGGATATAAAACAGAGCAGATTGCAGTAATCTCTTCTAATATGAATGGGCAATTCATGGAGACTACAACTCACAGCATGCAGGTGCCCCTCCACAGAAACTCCTTATAGGCCAGTTAGCACAGAGCAGAGGACTTGGTTCTTTTTTCTGTTTAATTTTGATGGTTGCAGAGCCACATGATGCTCTACAAGTCTTCAGGCACATGCCAATCTAATTTCCAGTCACAAAATTCTTCAATAAATTGCCAGTTAGGAACCTATAGGCCAGGCACAAAAATTAATAATAACAATAAAATAAGCCACCCCACACACAGATCAACAATATTTATTTCTCCCTATTTCTGCTATACATGTATCTGTTTCCTGCCTTCAGCAGGAAATGATGACTTGTCTCTTTCAGAACATCCTCAGGTCACATAACAGGTAGGGCCAACCAGCTGATGGGAGATCCTGAGAGCCCAGTGTCTGGGCCAAATACACCACCTTGACTCATAGCGCCATTTGAGCTGCAGGCTGGTATAAAAGGAGAGTGAATTGTAAAGATCCATGGGTTACACTTGCCCAACTTTGAATACATTTTAAACGCTTAACTGTTGCAGTAGCATTGGAAGGTGCTTCTATGTGTTGCTCATCTGCAGGTTAAGCAAGTATACTATTAATTCTATAGTTAATATAGAATTATGTTACAGTGAAGGCATGAATTGACACAGTTTTTATCAACTGAGTGTTGTTTGTGTGCCACCAAACACATTTCTAGTCCTCAAGAACAACAGCAAACCTTTTACTACAGGTAGAGTAAACTTCCCAGGAATACAGCAGTCCCAAAAGGTCTTAAAAGCCAAAGAACTTGGAAGAACTGAGGCCTGTTCACTGATGAAGTACATGGGAGTCATAACGTGGCTTCACCTGTGCCAACCTGTGAAGGCATCTCAGTATATTTGTAGAGTATAGTGGTTGTTTGTGCATTGCTGACAATGTGTGGGGCTCAGACAAAAGACAGAGTATTGTGTGGTGCCTATTCTGAGGAGGTCACAGGCAATAAAGTCCTTTTTTAAATTCTGCAATATGCATCTACCTCTGTCTGGGTTAGCAGCTGAACAGCAGACTTAGTGGCATTACTTCCAGTCTACAATAGACTACAGAAATAAAAGCCCTTCCTGTTTGCCAGGAAAGACGACATAAATAAATTTCTGAGTTTGCTCCTCTAGGACTATGAGTCAAGGCAATGGAAACTGTCCTACTGACAGCAGGATAGGCTAGGAGCCAGGTAGATACAGGATGATGGGGCAGCTACAAAAACAGAGATACTTTTGAAATGCAGTAGGACCCCAGATGACCTGTCTATAGGTGAATGTTCTGTACAGAAGTGAAGATGGACTAAAATGCTTGAACTTCTTTCTTTTGGTTTGTATTCTCCCCCCATCCCCTGTTTATAGTTTTGCTGGGGGAAACTCTGTGAGCCACCGCTCTGGAGAAGGATGAGTCTTGGGAGAAACCCGAGAAGGCTGAATGATGCTTGGTTGCTGTTGCTCTGGATGCTGTTACTTTAGAGCAGTGGGAGGCCAGCCTTTTTGTCAGATGGGTCTGAAATTATCCCCGCACCCTCCAAAAATGCCACTTCAGTCCCCTTCCCCTGCTGGATCTGCTGCTCTTCCTTCTGCTTCCTACCCTATCTGTCCTGCTGGTGCCTGTCCCCTTCCCAATCTGCCGCATGCCACACATGCTGTAGGTTGGCCTCCCCTGGTTTAGAAGACTGATGCTCTGAAAAGGTAACACTATGGTGTGACCTGCTCAGAGAGCTCAACTTGACCATACTAGGCAGTTGAAAAGCTGTGTAATGTTTTAAACATGTGCTGTGGAATGGGGGTACCATGGCACTTCAGCCAAAGCAGTTCAACCCCTTAAAAATATAGGTTTCCCTCACTTTATGCTGTACAGGTGTTCCTGGAAAATGGTGCATAACTTGAATTTGCATAAAGAGAACCCACTTTACAATGTAACAAATAGGAATATGTTCCAAGACCTTGACGGTACTGACCCCCAGACCCATTTCTACCACTTTTACAAGACAATTTTGTTACTCACCAACAGCAGACAGTACACACAAGCACGGGGTGGTGATGAATGTTTAGCTGGTGTGAAGAGAGGGTGGTGAAGGCTTCACTGATGGACCAGGGAGAGGGGTAGGAGATAAGCTAGCCAGCCCCTTAGAAGCCATAATGAGGATAGCAACTACAGAAACATGTGTTGCAGACAGTAAGTGAGGAGTACAGATCCACACAGCAGACCAGTGGTGACACGTAGGGGGTGCATGGTGGTGCACCCCCTGTCAGGCCACACTCTCTGTTTAGGTGATGGGCGGGGGGCAGGCAGGAGCGGGGCCTCCAGCAAAAACGGCTGTGCCACTTCTGGAAGAGGCCGCAGGACTTCTGGAAGTGGCGCAGCTGCTTTTTGGTGAGTGAGATTGGCCACAAGGAGACCCCCCGAGTCAGCACAATCAGCCCCCCCCCCATCATTGACTGGTGTTGGGGTGCACGTGTCCTCCCCCACCCAAATCAAGAAGTACCAGTCGTCCATGCAGGAGACTATATTTTGGTGCAACCTTTTTTCTGAACAGTTCTACTACCCCAACTTTTGGAGCAGGGACTTAAAATGTAGCATAGCAGGTGGATTTCCTCATCGGGGATGTCTTTTCTGGGTCTGTGAGAACTGACCGGGGCATGGCCAAATTATAAGTCTTTTTAAAAATAGTTGTTGGCACATTCTCAGTGGAGACTTTATTTTTAAACAGCTGAAACCTCCAAATCTGTCTCTTTGCAGCTAATGGTGCTGGCTAGAGTAGGCAAGCGTCATCCTCATAAAGCAACTGAGCACGCTCCAGCCCAGGACTGCAAAAACTTTTGGATTTCTCTATAATGATTGCTCTAGGATGGGGCTGATCACAGGATATTTCAGTATGCCTCTCCTGTGTTCTGTGAAATGGGGGAAATGGATCATGTGTCATGATAGTGGATGATCATGGATCATTTACCGGGGGGGGCACTATGTTTGGACATGGCTGGGGGGAGAGAAAAGCTTGACCTAGTTGAACAAGAACCAGTGTGGGTGTATACTTAAGGGTGGGGGGGGGCAAGGGAACAGTAGTTGGGGAGAGAAAGAGGCAGGTCTGATAAGGAGCTGATGTGCTGGAGAGATCAGGGACTGACTGGACAAAGAGATAACTGGAACCAGACCTGCGGAGGTGTCTGAGGGTGGAAGATTAGGACTGGTAGCCAGGGCTTGGGTGGGGAGGTAAATCAGATTAGATAAGAAACCATTCATGAAGAGCTGGGAGTAGCTGGGCAAGGAGAGGGAGACTGGGACCAATCCTAGAGTCTGGGTTGTGGGGAAGGGAATAGACAGAACAGGGAAAGGGACAAGTAGGAATGGGTGGAGTGAAAGAAGTCAAGCTCCAGGAAAAGAGGCTGAAAGGTCTGGGCCCACTGCCCTGTGGAACTGAAATGGAACCTGAGTCCGTTGGAATCAGATGTTTTTAAGTCTTCCCAGAGGCACTGGGTTTTGGCCACAGACAAGGCTGTGGACTTTGACGGGGTATTGGGACCAAAGCTTGAGGTTCCTGGCTAGAGGGTCTTGCCCCTCCACTCAGAGTCAAACTGATCACCATATTTGGGGTCAGGAAGGAATTTTATCCTACAGTCAGATTTATATGGACTGTGGGGGGTTTTGCCTTCCTCTGTAGTAAGGGTGGGGTGGGGGTGGTTCTCAACCTGGGACCTCCAAAGTATATATTGACAATATTTTTTAGATGTAGGACATTGGCTGCTGTGCTTCCCCTCCTTTGCCTGTGGCAGGTTGGGGTGTTATGTCTGTGTTGTGCCAGGTTTGAGGATAATCTTGTATAGAGTTTAGATTATGGTTTGATTGGGATGGTTTGGATGGGGATGATCCTGCCTCAGGCAGGGAGTTGGACTGGATGATCTCTGGAGGTCCCTTCCAGTCCTACTTCTCTTTGACTCCCCTGAATCTGAAGTTCCTCCACACTCAGCAAAGAACTGTGAAACCCACTGGTAAGGTATGTGTCTCGTCCCAGTCTTGTGTGGCCACCAGGAAGGAGGTACATATTATTGCTATTGGTTACATTATTAGTTCAAATGGTAGAGATGTATACAGTGCCCACAAAGGCTCCAACACCCTGGATAATCCATTTGGGTACCAATGCAAAGATGCAGCAATGGTAGTATCTATTTTTCAGGTTTTGGTTTTACCAGAATTGAAGCTTGCCTGTCTAAGTAAACAAACAAGCTGAACCCTTAAATGAGAAAGGAAAAGGAACCATCTTTCTCCGATGTTGCCACTGGGTGTCACCATTACTCTGCTGACTAAACAGCTGCTCGGTGTTGCCAGGTGTATAGTAATTATTGTATTTGTACAATAATTTCAACCCTTGTACAATCAATAATAAGAAAAGTGTTCAAAATGTACAAAAATTTTTGAGGTAGTTAATTGATGCAGCACATGCAAAACCCAAGTCACTCTCAGGGAGTCTTACCTGACTTTTCGGTTTGCTGTCATCACTTTCTTCTGACTGCTTGCCTCAAAATAAAGAAATGCTTCAACTTTGATCTAGTTCTCACTCAGTCATTAGCACATTACAGTGAACACTATAAAATAAATAATAAGAAATCTTATTTGCATAGTTATTTGCAGTTGCTGCAGCAAACTGAAGGTGGTTCCTAAAAGAGAGGGAAAGGCTTGTTGGGCCCACATCAGCCCTGCTGTAATACCTCTGAAATCCTTGAAGTGATAGCAGGGTGAGAGGGAGATTAGTTTTCATTTCTGATATGCTCTTCAATAAATCTGTTCAGTACAATAAACTTCTCTTCTTTCCAGATGCATGCAGGGAATGAAAAAGCATAAAAGCTCAGTAGTGTGGCTCTTGATCACATAGCTTGTGATTGTGATTTTTTTTTTTGTCATGTCCAATATGGTGTATTTGTTCTGGACAGCAGGCTCTTGGGATTTCCCCTCAGGCTGTTGGCTCTATCTGCTATGTGAGCTAAGGTTGTTGTGAAAGAGTCAGCCCTCATTTTCTGGAGAAGGTAGGAAGCAGGTACATGTATAGCAGAAATGGGGAGAAATGACTATTGCTGATCTGTGTGGTGGCTTCTATTATTATTAATATTAGTAACGATGATTATTGTGTCTGGCCTATGCTTCTTACTTGCAGTTTAATGAAGAGTTTGTGATTGGAAACTAGACTGGCATGTGCCTTATGACTTGGAGAGCATCACATGGCTGCATAGTGCAGTGTTATGTACATGGCATCCTGTGAACTTTATTCTTGGGCACCTAACTTTTCTCATGACTGGTTAAGGAAGCCTGGGTGCTGAATATGGAGGGCTGAGGTTCCCATTAAGTGGTACAGAGTATAAAAGTCTATGCAATGTCTAAGGTCTATTATGGATCTAGACTCCTGTCTCTTCCGCTGGCTTTCTAGGCAGAACAAGCCAAGATGCTTCTTATGGAACCATTTTATTAAGCAAACCCAGCCATTCAGTATGAAGAACTAAGCTAAGGGCAGTAACCATGGTATAGGTAGTTGTGTTACAGTGATGCTTTTGTTTTTATGTAAGAGGTGTAAGATTGTAGATCTAAGAAATTTCACCAAAGAACTGAGGATGTTAAAAAACTGAACTCCAAAATTAAGCATTAGGTCTTTCCCCATAACTTGAGTTTAATGCATGTTATGGGGGTAGATGCATGAATACTTGGTGAGATTATAGTCTGAACTACTTCTGAGATACAGTCCAGAATGTGTAACATCCTGGCTGTACTGACGTTGATAGCAAAATTCCTGTGAACTGCCATGGGAACAGATTTCACCCCAAGCTTCTAAAACCTCATGTCTGATTTGTGTCTATCCCAACTAACACACCTATTGAGAAATGTCCTCCAGGATTATCTTTGGTCACAGTAATTCAAGAGACATTCATATCTGGAAAGCTGGTTAGAGTCCTAGTACTGTTTTTACAAAAAAGAATAAATTAATGATCCTTTTTGGGAAGCTGTCCATCTTTATTACCTTGCTATTGTGAAACCTTAACAAGTAAATATAATGAGGTCAGTTAAAATGTCTGAAGTTTAGTGTCAGGGATGTCCTTGCTTTGAAAACTTGTGCTCTCCTTACCAGAAGTGGCAAGAGCAAAGATGAAGGCCGAGAGGTGGGCCAAGTTGGTGGAACTGCAAAATAAATCTCTCCTATGCAACCAGTTAGCATTCAGAAATTGGAAGAAACTGATCACAAACAAAACTGTGTGTAGATTAAAAGCTTTTTCTGGAGGGAAAAGTCTGTTACTTTCTAACTTCAGATCCAGATCAAGATCATTTTAATAACAAGATTAAATGTTTTCTAAGTCTAAAGGTCTTAAAACAGTGCTGTCCTCTTTATCAACCGAACATGTAGTTTCATAAAAAAGTGACATTAGGTGAGAGTGGAAAGGCTTTCCTGAAATATAAATTCCAGAAGGAAATAATTTTATTTTTCCATTGTTCATGATTCATTTGATGCACGTCCATGGAACATCAAATGAATCATGAACAATCAGGTGTTAACAGTTAAAATGAAAGGAATGAATGAATATTGTTTGTGAAATGCATAAGAGTGACCAACATGAGCACTGCATGGGGCACTACCCCACTGGACACCTAATGAGTGGTATACATGCAGTTTGGCTTAGAGAGCCGCATAGTGAGCCAGGCAGCGTGGCCTGGCTGAGCAGAAGGCTACTCCATCACCAATCACCCCAGCCTCGGCAGATGTGAGTGAGGGCTAAAGACAGCTGCGATTCCTTACTAAAGACAAGGACGCCAGAGAAAGCAGTTGTTTTGGAGGAAGCAGAATGCAAAGGCAAAAGTCTCTTTCTCAGGAGCCCGGGGACCATATAGCAGGAAATCAAACTCTGTAGTACGATTATGTACATTAGTTCCAACTTGAGGCTATGGCAGCTAATGATAGCGGAGTGTGGAGATGCTTCAGTGTATGCATTGGCTGGCACTTGGAAACCACAAAACTGTATGTGTTGTTGAGCTCTCTATGTTCCCTTTGTCCCATCTCTCCATTTTTGCCTACTGTTTGAGGCGCACTGCCTGAGGCAGATTTCCAATTATTGCAAATTCTTTGCAACAGAGACCTTTGTCACAAGACATTGCAGTGAGGTTATCTCTACCCTTTATATTTATTAGTCCCTAACCCAGTGATTCTCAACCATAAGATCTTTTTAAGGGTGTTCTAGGGTTCCATGCAATAGTAGCACTATTATGGTGCTAAAAAGTCCCTCCAAAAATGGAACCTGGTTGATACTGCTAGGAAAAAGTATAAGAGGATCAAAGGGGCATGCAGAGAGAAAATTAGGAAGGCCAAGGCTTTTGACACTGACTCCCATGACATTCTTGTTAACAAGCTAAGGAAATGCAGGCTAGATGAAAGTATGTAATGTGGATACATAATTTGTTGGATCGTCATGCTCAGCAAGAACTCATCAACGGCTTCATGTTTCGCTGGGAAGAGGTATCAAGTGGGGTTTCCCAGACATCTATCTTAGATCCAGTGTTGTTTAATATCCTCATTACTGACTTGAATAATGGAAAAGAATGCACAGCTAGCAAATATGTGGATGACACCATGTTGGTTGGAACTGCAGACACTCTGGAGGGTACTGCTAGGAGCCAGAATGATCTTGATAGACTGGAAGAATGGTTTGCGGTCAACCAGGTCAAATTCAATGAGGATGAATGCAAGATTCTGCACTTGGGACAATCATATGCATAAATACAGGCTTGGGAATGACTGGCTAAGCTGCAGTGCTGTAGCAAAGGACTTGGAGGTAGATGATAAACTGAATATGAGCCAATGGAGTGCTCTTGTTGAAAAAAAGACCAACAGTGTACTGGGTTGTATTAACAAGAATGTCACTTGCAGATCAAGGGAAGTGATTGCACTTCAGCACTGGTGAGGCCTCACCTGAAATACTGTGTCCAGTTTTTGGCCCCACACTTCAAGGAGGATGTGGGCAGATTGGAAAGAGTCCAGCAGAAAGCAACAAAAATTATTACAGGCCTGTGGAGCATGATTTACGAGGGAAGGTGGAAAGAGCTAGGACTATTTAGTGTGGACAATAGCAGACTGAGTGGGGATTTGATAAGAGTCTACAAATACATGAGCGATTACAGAGAGGATGAAGACAGGGTTTGCTCTGTGGCTGTAGGGGATAGGGCTAGGAGCAATGGCCTCAAGTTTCAGCAGGGGAAATTTTAGGTTGGAGATTAGGAGGAACTTTCTGACTGTAAGGGTGGTCAAGCATTGGAACAGGCTAGCTGGAAAAGTTGTGGAATTCCCATCCCTAAAAGTTTTCAAGAGAAGGTTAGATGCTTCTCTTGGATAGGTTAGTCAGGGATGATCCTGTCTTGATCAGGGGACAGAATATATGACCTTGTAAGTTTCCCTTCCAGTCTTACTTTCCTGTGATCCTATTTTCTATAAATACCTACACATTATTTACAGGATAAACCTATAGATTTCAAAAAAGAATCTATAGTGTCAAAAACATTCCTACCAGTTTTGGTCTTTCTGAGCTTTTTGCAACCCAAGAATTGCCATGTTATTTTTCTATAGCTAAAAAATGAGCGAAAGCTAAGAGCTTGCAATTTGAGGGGTGCCTTGAGTAAATGGGTCTAACAAAGGGTGTCTTGAGCCTAAAAAGGTGCTAACGATTGCCCTAACCAAATATAAATAGTTAAAATCTAGGCAGCCAGCCAGAGAGATTGTGGAGTCTGACTTCAGCCCTTGAGCAATAATGCACTCTAAAGAAACCATGAGACTCCTGTTTCCTCTCACACACTAGTGCAACAATAATGAAGAGTTTAGTCTGTGCCTGCCAAGTGATGGTGAAACAGCATAGGTGAGAGCTTGGTATGTTATGGGGGCACTGCTTTCCTCTACCTGGGCTGGAAAGAGGGGTGAAGATCACCAAGGACAACAGAAGGAGTCAACAAAAGTGTTTGGGGGCAGAATTAATGTGATGAATGACGACAAAATTAATTTGGAAGTGGGGAAATAAAACTAGTTGCTAAGTTAAGGGATGGGGAGCCATGGGAATTGTAGTGTCCTGCACTACAGGCAATCCTTGACTTAAGACATTTCAAGTTACAATGAATGACACTTACAATGTTTATAAATTGACACTGTTTCAACTTCTGACTTCAGTATTGACTTTACAACACTTGATCTGATGCCACACCACGCTGTCAGCCATCTCCCTGAAGAACATCTGTCCAAACTTTCCTGGACACTTTCTTTAAGAAAGCACATAAGTCTCCAGAAAAACCTGCAGCCAAGACTCCTGAGAAGACTCCAGCCAAGAACCGTTCAAAAAGTCCCACCAAGAGCCCTTCAAAAAGTCCAGCAAAGTCATCTCAAAGAAGTCCTTCCAAATCAATATGATTGCTATTTACAGTATAAACACACTAATGTAGCTATATTACTCATCTATAATTGAATGAGTACAAAATTCTGGGTTATTTTTGGTGAAAATACGGTATCGGGCCTTGGTTCAGGAACCAATCCCCCATTTATAACATTGTTCCTGTGGGAAAATCAGTTCAGAGGTACATTTCGACTTAAGACAGGGTTTTCAGGAGCCAATTGAGTTGTAAGTGCGAGGACTGCCTGTATCTTGCAGCCTGTTGTGAGCATTGTACATTGTTTCTCTGTGTCCCACTTCCCTAATGAGAGGGAATCATCATTTCATACCCTGGAGCTTGCCACATACCAATCCCTCTTCCTTATGGAGGACATGCTTGATTCTCACCTTTCTTATAATGAATGATTGACTCACTGCAGAAGCCACCTAGTTCATACCCAACTGAGACACCCCACAGAAACAAAAAAGGTTTAATATGGAGCTGAGTAGCCCCTCCTACTTCAGATCATGATGATGGGCAGGGCGCCTCCACCTAGGAGGCTGGGTGGAACCAGGTTGAAGGATGGACTGCATGGACAAGGCTCAGGAATGAAAGTTGGATGCACTGATATAAGAAGGTGCTTGGCCCCTCAAAGGCTTGAAGCCCAGCTGCAGAGAGTCAGCAGATGACAGTGTGCCTATGTAGGAAGCTTGGGGGCAGCTAGAAGCAATAACTTGCTAACTAGTGTGAAACCACAGAGGCTTAAGAACTTCAAGAGGGAGTGCTGAAGGGGAGAATTTTAGTGGTAGTTGTCTCATGCTTAATATCTGCCAAAGATTGAAGGTTTTTTGGCTTGTTTGTTTACTGTGATTTATTTGGTTTCTTTCTTGTGGTTTCAAAGCTGAATAAAGCTGGTCTGAGAACCTGAAGCTAGGCTGGCTTGCCTATGGCAACACGGTAAGTGATCCACCTACACTTAAGTTCCATTTCCAGTCTTGTTTTCTCATAATGTGAATCCAGAGAAAATTACTTATGGCTGTCTAGACAAGGGCCCTCATAAGTGAATCCAAACTGAATTAAAAATGAATGTATTGAACGGCATTAAATTACTGTTTAGAGTGTATGCTTAGAAAGGGCTCTAATGCCAGCTAATTAGCTAACCCTCTGTGAAAGATTAATTTTCCTGAATGACCTTGTGTAGACAAGCCTTTTGACCACTGCTTTAAGTGGCCTTAGACTTGATGCATCTTGACTCTTTGTTTCTACCATGAATGCTGCAGCACCAAGTGCAGCCCATGGAAGCTTGTAAAGGATGAGATGATGAGGAATGGTGCCATTGCCTCTGTTACCTTAGAGCAGTGGTTCTCAACCCTGCTTGTACCAGGACCCATTTGTAAACATTGATGGCCAGTCTTTACCCAGTGTCTCTCACCCCTGACCTACTGCCCCCTGGCCCCAGCTCCCTTGTGGGTGGGGCAGGGTGTGGGTGTGGCTTGGGGGAGGAGAATGGGGGCTCCAAGCAGCACTTTGGAGCCTGGAGCTCTGCCAGCCTGGAAGGAAAAAGTCAGTTTCCCAAGTTTTTTCTCCTTTTAAAGGAGAATCCATTTTCTTAAGTTTGTTTGTGACCCTTTCATATATTCTTGCAACCCACTTTTGGGTTGTGACCCACAGGTTGAGAAACACTGCTCTGAAGCACATAAGAGACCCAAGAGCCTATGTCTTATTTTTCAAAAGTAACTCGGGACTTTTTTTAAAGGCTTGGGATGCCTGAGAATGCAAACGAGCATCTTGTGGGATTTTCAAAAAAACTTGCCTACATCTTTAGGTGCCCAGATACTTTGGGCACTTGGGAACACATGTCCCATTGACTTCTGGTAGAAGATGTGCTCCTAAATGCTTATATTGTTTTTGATCCTCTTAACCTTAGTTCAATATAAAAAAGGATCATACCATTGTTCTAAACAAATAAAGTAATAGAGAAGACAACTGTGAAATGATTAGCTATTTTTAAGACAGTTGATTAGAACCTGACTTAGTCACATAAGTGAATGAAGCTGCTTTAAAAAGCTGTGGGGTTTTTTCTGTCTAGTTCTTAATTCTTTGAAAACTACCCAGGAATAGCAGATTTTGAGTGGGCTGAAAGAATGCAGTGATGCATAACATAGATGAGAAGTTTGCAGAGCTTGAAAGAAAATAGAGAATCTGCCCAGAAATCACTTTGATTCATTGCCTAGCACGTCCCAGCAGTTTTAAATTGCTGACATCTCAGCAGTAGAATGGCTCTTGGAATTAGTGCCTTTTGTTGGTTTGTCTTCATCTTCAGCTCCTGTGGTTTGTCTTGAATGCTATGTTTGTTTGTTTTTTGTAGCATGTCTTTACCTTCTGCAAAAGAGAACTGAATGAGTTTCTCGGGTTTTGGGGGTGTTTTTAAAGCCCTTTGCTACCAGCAATGACACCAAAACCATATAGTAGCTGGCACAATAAATCCTTTCCTATGGAATACCTCAGTGGACTATAAACATCACCCATGTGCAGTGGAGAAGAATGGAGCATGGTACAGCCCTTCTCAGATGATGGCATCGTAAACCCTGATCCTCCATAACTGCTTTGCCTTAGCTATGTAAGAGCACTATCTGCTTTACTGCTGAACCTCTCAAAATGTTTGAAGGAAAAATGGACATGAACACAAACAGTATTGCAACAGATACTTAACTATAGTGATTCTTTGCCAACATGGATGCAGTTGATGTATTTTTCTTCTGAAGAGAAGGTGCCCCCATTTCCTTAGTTCATAGGTAAGAATCTAGAAGGGCTTCTGTCTTCCTTGTGACCACTAGTTAAAGAAGATCCATTAGGATCATGTGAAGGAATTAGCTAAGTAATGACTTGGAGGGAAGGGTGCTATCTGAAATCACTAACATCACTTCCATATTCTGTGGAGTTTCCTTGACAGTCTCCTCACTGAATAAATGTGGGAGTGCCATGGGGTGGTGGCAGGCTGTGGGGGAAACAGTGTTAGCACCACTGACAAGCAGATCGTGCTTAGGGATAGTTAAAGCACAATTAACCCTTTCAGTTTAACACATCTTCTCCATGCAGGCATTTGCTTTCAAGTCAACATTGGATAGCTGAGGTGTAACTTGCTATTACAGACATACACAGCAAATATCTAGTAACAAAGCTGGTAATGATAACCCATATTTCTGCCACCTCTGGAAAGTTAAAAGAAAGCTGAACATCACTAACTTTTCTCATATAAGAGTTTTATGAGCTGAAATATGTTACTAAAAATGCAAGTTAGATTGTATCTCTAGGTAGGTATGCATTGGTGTGAAAAGAGAGAGAGGGTGGAAGAGGTTTCAAGAAACCTTAATTTCCTGGAACCTCTGTGCAAGGACCAGGCAACATTTGGGCTCCTGCAGTTCCAGCAGGAAAATACTCAGAGATACTAGTATCAACAATGGCTTTACAAACTCTATAAATGTGTAGAGGGTTTTACTTGGCCTTCTTTTTGCCAACCATTCAAATGGGAGTGGTATGCTATACCTACCGCTGGGCTGATACAATACAGGGACTCTCATCTGGCTTGGTGCCCCACTGGCTGAAAGTTCTCAGAAATCCCAAAGTAGGCAGATGTGAGAGAGGATGAGTCTTTCATGCAGAGTAGACTAACCTTATCAGAGATTTAGTTTAAGAACTGAAGCTTAAGGCTTTTAGATGCCTGTCAAACCTCTTCTAGGAGTATTATAACTCTGCATAGTTTTCTTGTTAAATCACTCAATCCCTCTTTGAAGGCTATAATAGATATGCCATAATGTGTATCCTCTCCTTTCCACGCAGGGCTTGTGGAGACAGTGTGGTTGTAGACAAGAAGACTTTCACACAATCTTACTAATGTAAGCTGTCCTTTTAATCTGCAGTGCATCTGCCTATCAATCTGTGGTCCACATTGCTCTTCTGAGCAATGAGTGCTTGTTTGCTCTCCCTTTCCTCCTACATATCCATTTCTTTTGGTACCTATAATCTGCATAATTCTTCTGAAATTGGAGACCACATCCTAGGCTATGCAGATCTCTGCTTAGTGCAGGAGAGAGGGTGTCAGAGAGCACTATAATGTACTAATTCTATGGGCCAGTCCTAGTCCAGGCATCACTTACAGCAGCTGACAGACAAAGCAACCAAAGGCTATTGCTGAAATTGTCACTTTTGCCAGGACTGTCATCAAAGTTCCTGTCAAATGCAAAACTGAGTTCTGCACAGAAACTTTCAGTGGCATTACCTTGATAACACCATTATTCCAGGGTATAAATAAAATGGAAACAAAAAGTTAAAGCAGGAAAATAAGAGCAGTGTGGGGCTCCAGTAGTTGCATCAATAGTGCTCAAGAAAGAACACATTTGATAAGTGAGAAACCATTTGCAATCTTCTGTTACCTATAGGTAGATTAACAGAGCCATAACATATGCTTTGCATGAGCAACAGGGGACCAAAAGAAACTAAAAGGAATACTATTCACATCAGTATTTTTTTGGAAGGTAAGATTACTTTTGCTCTGGCTGCACTAATTCTGGATTTTGAGGAAGAGGTTCTCCTCCATTTATCTGACAGCTCTTTAGAGAGTTGGCTGAGACCTATGCCAGCCTGTTTGCCAAACATTAACAACAAACACCTTGGCAGCAGCCATGGTAGCATTGGAGCATTATAGCTGAGTTCCTTCTAAATACAATCCTACTGTTTCTTGGCACACTATACTGGAATGTGCATGTTACACTTTGGGGCATCGGGGTAGCTGTCCATGCAACGGTCCTTTGGCTGCCAGAGCTTGCCAGTTAGACTGTCAGCTGCAGATAGTTTATAGAAATGAGATAAAACTACTTGCGTCTTACTTTGCTTATGTTTTTCTTAATTTTTTTAGTAGGCTATGGAACTTGCTGTTAATACAAACACTATTTTTGCAGCCTTGATGTATTATGAGAGGCTTGTTTTCATATCCATGTATTTAGCCACCTCTTCCTCGGCTTGTGAAAGTTGATGGACTCCAAACCCTGATGATTATTATGCCATTGAGCATCGGGAGAGCCTCAAGAAAGGAATCCATGATGCATGCAAAGGATTGCTAGGCTTCTCCACAAAGGAACGTCAGGATTGGTTTGATGAGAACAATAGGGAAATTCAAACTCTCATTGACAGAAAAAGGAGAGCCTTCAAAGCTTGGCAGAGTGACAACAGCTCCAAATAGAAGCAAGACATTTATTGCCATATTAAAACTGAGACCCAGAGGAAAATTTGAGATTTAAAAAAAAAAAAAGCAAGTGGTGGGAAGGTGAAAGAGATTCAAAAGCTTGCTGACAGCTAGAATATACACGGTTTCTTCAGCACAACCAAAGTTATCTATGGCCCAAACACACAAAGACTAAGATCCAAAGATGGAACAACACTCTTTTTAAAGATGGTTCCACCATAAAGGTGCAGTGGAAGGAGTACTTTCACGAGCTCCTGAATGGAGTTATTAATGTTGAAGATGATACCACTGAAGCCCATTAAAGACTATCTTGAAAATCAAGATATCAAGTTATCAAGAGGCCTTGTCTATGAATCTTTCATTAGGGTTGGAAGGGACCTTGGAAGATCATCGATTCCAGCCCTCTGCCCCAGTGGCAGGAAGCCAGCAGGGATCATAGGATCCCAGCAAGATAAACATCCCATTGTCTCTCGAAGGCATTCAAAGTGGGTGCGTGAACCACCTCTGGTGGCAGTCTATTCCAGACCTTGGGGGCTCAGACAGTAAAGAAGTTCTTCCTTACATCCAGCCTGAAATGGTCATGGAGGAGTTTGTGACTGTTTGACCATGTCATCCCCTGGGGAGCTCTGGTGAACAGACGTTCCCCCAGATCCTGGTGAACACCCCTTATACACTTATAGGTGACTACCACATCCCCCCCTGAGCTTGTGCTTTTCTAGGCTTTCCATGGCTCTCAGATTCTCATCATAAGGTCTGTTTTCCTGACCTCTGATCATGTGGGTGGCTCTCCTCTGGACTCTCTCAAGCTTCTCCACATGCTTTTTGAATTGTGGAGCCCAAAACTGGATGCAGTACTCCAGCTGCGGCCTTACCAAGGCTGAGTACAACAGGAGAATGATGTCCTGGGATTTGCTTGAGAAGCATCTATGGATGCAAGCCAGCATTTTGCTCGCATTACTAGCCACAGCATCACACTGAAGGCTCATGTTCATCTTGTGGTCAATCATGACCCCCAAGTCCCTTTCGTCAGGAGTGTTGGCCAGTGTAGCACTGCTGAGTCTATAAGCATGCTGCAGGTTTTTCCTCCCAAGGTGGAGAACATTACATTTTTTTGGTGTTAAACACCATCAGGTTCTCATCCACCCATTTCCTGAGTCTGTCAAGGTCTGCCTGGATCACCCTCCTGTCCTCAGGTGTGGGTGCTTTACCCCAGAGTTTGGTGTCATCAGCAAACTTGGCCAGTCTACCTCTGACTCTGATGTCTACATCATTAATGAAAATGTTAAATAGTATAGACCCTAGGACAGAGCCTTGACGGACCCCACTGGCCACAGGGCACCACAACAATTGACTTCCATTAACCACTACCCTCTGGGTCCTACCGTGGAGCCAGTTCCCCAGCCAGCGGATCATGGTGGGGTCAAGGCCGCAGTTAGCCAGTTTTGCCAAGAGGTGACCATGGGATACGAAATTGAAGGATTTTTTTGAAGTCAAGATATATGACATCAATCTCTTCTCCCTTGTCTAGGTGATGGGTCACCTGGTCATAAAAGGAAATGAGATTGGTCAAGAAAGACCTACCTGCAACAAACCTGTGCTGGCTATCCCTCAGGATGTTGCCATCAGCCAGTCTGTTAAGAATGGCCTCTTTGATAATCTTTTCTAGGATCTTCCCTGGAATGGAAGTCAGGCTGCTGGGCCTGTAGTTTGCCAGATCCACTTTCCTCCCTTTCTTCAAGATAGGCACCACATTGGCCTTCTTCCAGTCTTCAGGCACTTCACCAGAGTGCCTGGAGCTCTCAAAGATCCCTGCCAGGGGCTGAGCTATGATGCTTGCCAGCTCCTTGAATACCCTGGGGTGTAGACTATCAGGGCTGGCTGACTTGAAGGTATCCAGCCTCTCAAGGTGTTCCTTCACAAGGTTATCATTGATGGAGGGTAAGGAATCTCCCTCACCTGGGCATCCCTGATCCACAGTGGGCAGGGGCATCCCATGGGACTGGTGGAAAAACTGATGCAAAATACCCATTTAGCAAGTTGACTTTTTCCTGGGCATTGGTTGTCAGTTGTCCCATCTGGTTTAGCAGGGGTCCAATGTTGCCCTTGCTTTTCCTCCGTCTCCCCATGTATCCAAAAAAGGACTTTTTATTGTCCTTGATATTTGTAGCTAGTCAGAGTTTAGTCGCAGCCTTGGCTTTCCTGGTTCGCTACCTGGCAACTGTGTCATGAGTGATCACTCAATTCAAAAGCTCCAGGTCGCTCTTTTGATTGCTTCTGTGAAGTGTATGAAACTCTCAGACTCGCTGTCAACTTCACAAAACTAAGATACTTTACAAACACACCCCAAACCAACCAGGTGTTCCTCCACATATTTAAGCTGGAGGACAATCTTTGGAGAATGTTGAACACTTCCCCTATCTGGATAGCCAGCTTTCCCAAAAAGTAAAGAGGTGGCCATATTCAACACTGGATAAAATCCGTCAGTGCTGCCTTTGGACATTTTTGAGATTGTCTCTTCGATGATCATGACATCAGGATACAAACCAAACATCCTATCTTCCAGCGCGTTGTCATCCCTACTCTGTTGTAATGGTGTGAAACTTGGACAGTATATTGAAAACACCTGCAAGCTTTGGAACTGAACCATCAGCAATGTCTTTGGAACATCCTCCATGTCAACTGGAAGGACAGAAGAATGAATGCTTGCATTCTGGCTCAAGCAAATGCCACCAGGATTGAAGCCATGGTTATATGGCAGTAGCTCTGGAAAAGACATGTTATAAGGATGCTGGAGAACTGGTAGGTCCTATACGCCCAACTTGCCAATGATCACTGCTCCTAGAAGAAAGCAAAAGAGGAGCTTTCAAGGTAGGTCTGAAGTCTCTCAGTTCCTGGGAGACTTGAGCACTGAATCATTCCACATGGTGCCATGACACATGACATGGCATTGATAATTTTGAGCCTCACTGTGGAAGCAGATAAATGACAGAGACAGGGAAGAGCTGAAGCCTAACATCACTAGCTGCCCCATTAGCAGTCAAAAATGCAGATCATAGATCAACCTCGTCAGTCTACAGACTCACCAAGGTTTCCCCTGTTTACTAGAAGACTGTAATCCTTCTATTGAGGGACTGCTGATGCTCCTGGTTGGCCAGGAGCAACCTGTTGGGGGAAAGGTGGAGGTAGTGGAAGGAGGGAGCTGCATGCTGCTGCTGCTGTCCCCAGCTGAGCCTGCCTCCCCACACAGCTATTCCCTCTAGCATGGGGCAGGAGAGGGTTAGGAGAGGAAGTGGGGCTCCCCCTATGCCTGCTTCATCCAGGGACAGCAGCAACATGCAGGTTCTTCATGCAGTTGCTTCCCATAGCCCTTGACTTGAGCAGAGCAGGTGTGCTTCTGCCTCTCATCCCACCCAAGGACAGCCAGGGACAACAGTGGTGCTACGGGGGCAGGTCCTGCACCCTTCCCTCCTCGTTGTGTGCCTGCTCCTTGTCCATCTCCCTGGTATCACTAACCAACCTGGATCTGTCTATGGGTAGTGGCTTCCAAACTTGGCCAGTAATGTGCAAAAGGTTTGAGGACTTGTTTTTGTGACTTATGATTCAAAAACATTTTAATTAATTAGTTGGTTAGTTTTCTGAGCCAGTTCCATTCTTCAGTGTACTTCTGCACTCTTACGATGTGTAGGAGCTTGAGAGCATGGGCAATCAAGCAAATGTGAATTACTTTGTTTAGAACTTGTCTCATGCTGATATGCTGAACTGCTGAACTATACCTCAAGGCAAAGCGCACATGATGAAATGATCAAAGCAGCAAATAGACAACACAAATTCATGTTACAGTTCTGATTTACTAGGTGTCTGATGGTTAAGAGCTCCTTTTCCTTTTGAACTGAACTGGAAGTGCACACAGCAATTAAATTCACAATCTGTAAGTGACTTCATTTTTTTGTTTTGTTTTTTTCAATTAGTGACAAAGGCATAACTTACAGTTCACCCATATATATATATATATATAATATATATATATATATATATTTTTTTTTTCTGATCAGGAAGGCAGTCAAGGATACTGTGTTCAGCTTGGACAATGGTTGTTCATCCATATTTTTGTTCTGCACTTGTCATTGTAGCAACTGGGTGCTTATTTCTTTGGTGAAGTTAGAAATGGCAGCGAGTGGGGTTTAATTACTCGGTTTTTTTCACTCTGTATTTTTGGAATGTTTCCAGATTTAGAAAAATCCCACAAAACAAGAAAACCTCTCACATGCATTACACACCACACTCACCTAAACTGTATGGTTCACGCAGTGGTGTAATGAGGGTAGAGCAACTGGGGCAGCTGCCCATGTGCTAAGTTGGGGGAGCTGGGGCAGCAAAATAGCTGCTATCGGTGCACAGTTATGCTGATGGCCATGGAAATCACCACTGCCCATTGGCATAGCAGCTGCCTCAAGTACCCAGCCATTACAGTACACTGCTGGATTCAAGTATAAAATACAACTGAGTGAGGATGAGCAGACTCCCAGCTTAGCAATTAACAGTATCAGTATAATGTATATTTGCAAAAACGTACTAGCATTTCATAAAGCATATTTTGCTATCATTTCCTGTTTGGTTCTATTTGTTTTGCACAGACCTTCATAAAGTTTTCCCTCCAAGAGCTTTGAAGCAATATAATAAAAGCTAAAGCAGAAAGATAGAGAAATAAATTGCTTGGAGAAGGGAATGAAGATTTATTTTCAGATGTCATCCAAGGATTTATAGAAAGGCAATGAAATGGGGATATATCTATGCTGTTACCACCATTTATTCAAAATGAGAGATGTACAGAGGAAAAAAATCTTATTCTTTTACCTCTAAGATGATTTATAATAAAATCATAGGAAAAGTATAAAGGAAGTCAGACAGCAAGACTGGAACCTCAGGTAGGTCTTCCAAATAACATTTAGATGCAAGATTGCCAACTAGTTTAAATAAATAAATGGGAGATGATGATGATGGAAAAAAAATCCGCTTAACTAAAGGAATCCAAAGCATTTTCTCAGACTTTCAGGGCAGTGCTTATTATGTAAGAGCAGACAGTTGGTCTGGGTGACTTTTAGCTTGCTTTCTCCCATAGTAACTCCCAATCTGCAATTCAAAATTAAGTCAAAGAAGAAAGAGTCCTTTGACATTGCATGTCCTGGGAGACCATCTTTTTTCCTGGGACTGTAGAAGTATACACATCCATTATCCCACTTCTAGTCCCTCTGAAACATTCTGGATAAGATGCACTAGCATAACAGTTTTTCCCCTGGATATCCTTTTGTAGGTCTGTAGAGATACAGTTCATTCAAGAGACAAGGTACAATACTACGGCTGTGCTCTCGCTGGCCACCTACTGGTGAAAGAGCAGCAATGCAGCTTGGAACGGTGATGTATGTAAATGATGGTGCCGTACCTGTTTGGATGTGGATCAGAGCCTGGGACTTCAGTCCTAGGTCAGATGAGGTGTTTGCTGTGTCTCAGAACCTGTAAACAGAGACCACAGAATTTTCCTAGCTTCTCTCCAAAAGCTATGCTATTGTGGGAATGGTGAAGAGTGAAAGGATGGTGACTCCAAATGTGAAGATGATATCAAGTGTCTTGCAAATGTGCAAGGAGAAAAAGACAACCGTAATCCAAAGAAAGCATGGTCAGGTGATAGAGAGGGATGTGACCTGGGCATTAGTAAATGAGGGATGTTTTTCCAGTCCTGTCCCTGACTTGCCACGTGATTCTGGAGCAAGTAACTTCACCTCTCTGCATCCCTGTCTTCTTATCATTCCTTTGTCTGACTGGTGTATTTAGAATGTGAACACTTAAAGACTTGTTTGGCTGTGTCAGACTAACATTGCTGTTACAAGACTGAGACTCCTTCATTTGTAGCACAAGATTAGGACTCTAGTGTGCTGGAAATACAGTGCTCAGGTGTAAAGCAAGAGAAGGCCGTAAGCAGAAAGTGCAAGCCAGCCACTTACCATGCAGCTTGCCCTTGTCACGTGTGCAAGCACTAGCCATAGTAAGACAAATGGCAACATTACTAGCTGTAGTTTTAGATCCCACACTGTTCCTTAAATATGCATCTTTTTTTGAACCATGCAAGAGTTTACTGCAAGCTGATGCTAGCGTTGGGACTGCAGGATTGGTGCAGGAAGATCTGCAGAATTTAGGACCCCTAACTTAGGGAACAAGAACAGTGAAGAGTGAGAGGACGGTGACTCCAGATGTGAAGACCCCCTAAACCGGCATAGGGGTGAAGTGGGTGCCTAGGTGGAAGGGGCAGTATGGGTGTTGGAACCCATACGTACTTCCCTCTTCCCTTGAGAGGTTTGTAATGGGAGTGGGGGTATACATCAGGGTCCTTCCTCTTTGCCCACATGCTGGGGTCTGGATCAAATTAGTGGTAAGACTGCCCACTCTCCCCAAATCTATTCCAGGAGGTTTCATCACACGATGTAATGACACGGATGACTTCACATCAGGAAGGCAAATGCACATTCCTGTCTCCTTTTAAAATCCCACTGGCTTACTACAAACATCAGATTCAACGTTTAATATTTATTTTAATGAGCGCCCCAGCATTTATCTTTTGGCGACTCTCAGCAGTCTCCTGGAGCTTCGTCTCTAATTCCTGGAAACTCCAGGCCAATCCTGGAGCGTTGGCAATCCTAACTAGTAGGGTGGCTGCAGGATGGGCATGTGCCTTGGGCGGCGCAGGGGGGTCAGCCAGGTGTAGGAAGGGGGCTGCGAGGCAGGTGGCGATGCTCCGGGAGCTGGCTGGTAAGGGTGGGTCATCATCATGCAACAAGCGCCAGGAGAGGCCACAGGCCTGGCAGGAGCCAGACAATGGAGCCAGGCGGGGCGCGTGGGCTGAGGGGCAAAGCTACGTCATGAGGGACGGGGCTAACTGCATCGGCACTGTAACGCCGAAGCCTGCGGTGCGGACGAATCTGTGTGGGGCGGTGGAGGACTACATTTCCCGGCACGCCCTGGACGGATCACGCAGGTTCAGAATGGGGCATCCCGGAAGGGGAAGGTCCGCTTGGCTGGCGCGTGCGCAGTGGTGGTGCTGGGCCCCCTGGAAGCGGAAGGCGTTGAAGGTGCGCGAGGGCAGGGGTCCGAGGGCGACGAGGCGGGGCGGTGCCTTGTGGGCAGCGCTAACCTCCGCTCTCTTTCCCTACTCCTAGGTGGTGCACGCAGGGACGGTGGCTATGTCGAGCCTGGTAGCGGCCACGTGCGACGGACAGGGCCCGGAGCCCGCCGAGAAGAAGCCGTTGAAGCCCTGCTGCGCCTGCCCGGAGACCAAGGCGGCGCGGGACACCTGGTGCGTGGGGGGCAGCATGGGGCGGGGTGTTCCCCACTCCCCTCCGCACCTGGGCTTCGCCTGTTATTGGGTTCTCTCTCTCTTTTAACCGCTTTATTTATTTATTTTTACATACTGTTTTTTGCTTTATTTATCTTATTTTTTGGTTCTTTTATTTCTTATCTTATATTTTAATCTTGTTTTTTGGAGCCAGCTGAGATGAGCATCTTGCAAGGGATGGATGCTTGTCCGTTCCCTTCTCCACTTGATCTTGGCCTCTTGATTTTTTTTTTTTTTAATTTTACTACTTTTTGACCTTATTTTTTGTGTTTTTTGGAGTCAGCTGAGATGGGTGTCTTGCAAGGGACAGGTGCTTCTTTGTTCCCTTTACTGCAAAGCCGAAGGGCCCAAACTGCTATGCCACTTTTTTGTGTGTTTTCATAACTGCGTGTCATGGCTGTAAACTGGGGACAGGGCTGTCCCTTGTGGGGGGGTGAGTCGGGGCAACCACCCTGGGCCCTGTGCTTTATGGGGGGGCCCTGTGGACAGTGCTATTGGTACATGCTGAGGAGACCACCACTGTGCTCTGGCCACTCGCTGACACCACACCCTCCCTCCCCTGCACAGGCTGATATGCCCCGGGCCCTGCACACCCATAGGGGCAGCTCTGGTCAGGGATACTCAGGAATCGACTGCCCTGTGGGGCATCTTGGGAGCCTTTTAAGGGTGCCACACAGTGTTAGGTCCACTAGGGCATGCAGGTATGATTGAGCTAGAAATCCATAGTGCTGAACAACACTGCCCGGTAGTTCTCTGTCTGACTTCTTTGCAGCAGAAGAATTGCTCTAGTATAGTTCTGTAGTCAGAAAAGACACCAAGCAAATGCTAACACCTGGCACTTTCTGAGTAGTGTTGTGAGCCTAACTACCAAGGGTACCTAGAGTCTGGAAAGGTTGAGAACCACCAGTATAAGTAATGAGAGGAAAAACTTTGTTTTCATCTAATCTGTCTTCTCACCTGGCACAAGATTGTTGGCCCCTGTAGTATATTGTCCTGTCTCTCTTTCTTTTTCTTTGTGTGCTTGGCATTGTTTCCTTGAGAGAGTAATAATGCAGGGTCTGAGAGATCTCATGGCCTTTTCCTGAAATCCCATCTTGTAATTATTCATTAATTACCCCTTAGCATACTTTGTTCCCTTTCCAAATATTGCTGCATTTAAGTTTCGCTGAGTGTTTCTGCACAGGCAGATACTGGGGTTGCAACACTCCTTCTGCAGTAAGATACTAGGAGTCATGTGAAACTGAAAATGCTCAAGAAGGGGAAGTCTTTCGGTTGGGTGGAGTTATATACGGACAAAAGGAAAATTGCAGTTTTTCTGCAATTACCTTTATGCACTTAACTGTTTTGGTTTTTTGCTTGTTTGTATTATCTTATTCATATGAACCCATTTTTTATGCTTTCTTTCTTTCTCACGTTTGTCAAGGTCTTCTGTTGCCTTGGGTTTTGTACAGAGCAAAAAAATAGAAACTTTTTTGTGTATTTTAGTGAAATGTGGTTTTTAATTCACAAAAACTTGGTAGGTGCTTTCATAGATGGAGATAATATCTGCGGTAAACATTCTAAAAATAAATAAATTGGCTTTATTTTTTAAAAACAGTACTCTGTGCAAAGATTTTGTTCAACACCTCTGAAACCTTGTAGTAGTAGTGTAGAGCAGCAAGCAACACCCTGACTGTTAATACATGAGCTCCTGTGATTGAAAGGTGTACAATCTGAGGTACAGACCTTCCTTTCTTTTGTTTTTAAGGTGGTACAAAATTTTGTGCAGAAGTTCCTGAAAAGGAAATGCTTCCTTGTGAGGAAAGAGCAGATGCCTTCTCTGGAAAGATTAGGCATTTTAAAATTAAGCTGTTTTATGCAACAGATGGTTGCTTGTGGCACTCAGTACTGCTTGCTTGATATCCTTAAGGACAAGCTTTTAGTAGGATTTAAAATAAAGATATATTAGCTAGTTTAATATAAATGCCTAACCTTCAAGAGGGGATAATAAAGGATGCGTAATTGAACAGATATAAAACCTATTGCTTAAGAATATCCTGTATCCTAGGACTGAGGGGGGATTTGATAGCAGCCTTCAAGTACCTGAAGGCTATATCTATTGGAGGCAGCAGCTTCATTGCTGTATGCAGGTGTTTTCTGTAGCTTAGACCGTAGTAGAAGTAAGATGACCTTTATAGGAAGTATGTGTAGGGGGGGTTAGAAGAGGAATTAGTGTAGAAGGGGAAGCTAGAACAACCAGGTTTGGCATGGGGTTTGGGGGAGGATATCCACAGTGATGTGTGAGAGACCCAGAGAGGAGCAGTATGAGGAAGCGAGGACCCATTGCTGGAAAAGAGTGATAGTCTGAAAAAGTATGTGCCAGGTGAAGAGTGGATTTGGTAGTGGGGACAAAGTAGAATTCACAAGAGAACATGTGAATGTTTGTGATGTGGAAAGTAGAAATCCAGACTGAAGATGGAGTGGAAAAATGAACTGGTAGGGAGCAAGTGCAGGTGAGGATCATGGGGCATACAGGTTCCTGGCTATGGGAGAGGGCCACAGGCAACAGAGGACCTACTGTGAAGGAAACATTGTGGGGAACTGCAAAATGTCCCCAAAGTAGAGAGGGTGGTGCCCAGATGGCTTGTTGGTGGAGGGATGAGGAAGTCCCTAGCAGATGGAGTATAGTTAGCCTACAGAATCTATGCAGTGGGATTCTCAAATCACAAGATTTCAAAAACTTTTTCAGCCTGGGTGGGTTTACCTTCTTTTGGACTCACTTCTGAACAAATAGTTTATAAACTCCTATTTAGCAAAACAGTGCATTGTCTTGGGCTCTACTAAACAGACTAACAATAGAGCCCAACTATCTGCCATCTTCTCAAGGGAGATTACCCCTGGCAAAGAAAGTTAGTGCTTTACATTTGCAGAAGCTGTTGGAAAGTGGTATCCATCTTAACTGAGGCCTTCCTGTGGCCTTCATTTCATTGGAAACAAAAGGAGGCAGACAGCATTTTTTCTAGGTGCTGTTTTGTTTTCAGTTATTTCTCTATCAAGGAAGCTGAGTTAGTGGCAGCAAACTAAACTTGGGGAGGGGGGAAACTTGAAAAAACAAACAAATGGGGATGTTTACCTTTACCAACTTGGCTGGTTTTACACTTAGTCTCGCACTAAATTTTGTGATATGCTTGTGTCCCGTTTACAATGAAAGTTACAGATTTTTGGTCTTGTGTATAGGAGTGTTAACATGATGACTGTGTTGCTGGCTAACCAGAGAAATCTCTTTGCTTTGTAGTATCATTGAAAAAGGGGAGGAGAATTGTGGGCCTCTTATTGAGGCCCATAAGGAATGCATGAGAGCACTGGGATTTAAAGTATAAGCAAGATGAATAATGGAGCTGTGCGTGTGGTGAGTATAGATTTCAAAACTCTGCTCCCCACTTGGTCACTGTCTCTTCATTGACCCTAAGAACTCAGTGTCACTAGTCGGCCTGAACTAGCAGAACAGAATAACTGAAAAATGAGGCTAGAAAGGATTTTGAAAAGACTTTTAGTTCAACCCTATCTGCTCAAGACAGGATCAGCACTGCCTTAACCATCACAGATTTTGTTGGCTGTGAAATTTGGCTGCCTTAAGAGGAAGGGAAAGCAGGTATCTATCTCTGCACAAGAGTAACTGATGTTGGCCTCCGATAGTCTTTGGTAGTGAAAGGCCATCAGGAGTTTGCATCCTTTGTGAGCAATCCTAGAAGGCCAGAACATGGTTCGATCCTTAATAAAAAGTTGTCCTGGAACAGAGCTGAATGTGAAGGCAGGTAGGAACCAGGGCTGAGAAGGTTTAAGATTATTAAAAATGACAGTCCTGCTTTAAATATGGCTTTCCTTGCTATGTAATCTTTTATTGTGCGTCATGCTTGTGACAAAAGGCAATACTTTGTGTTCTTGGAAATGCTGCCAAAGTGAAACCCTGAAGTCAGTCACTAGAGCAACCTTTAATTTGAAAGTTATTTGAGTACTGATAATGTCTTGTCTTGTAGAATTTTTCTCTCTCGAAGCTTTTTATTTATCTATTTATTTTACTCTTCTAGGTGACTTGCTGTGGGGTGACTGATTTTTTTCCAGGGAATTGAAGGATATCAAGTTATTTCTGCAGGCTACTTCAAGGGACAACCTTAATAATGAGAGCTATTTATATATAGAGAGAGAGAGAGATATATATATATATAACTCCCCCCCCCCAAAAAAAAAAAAAAAAACCAAAACAAAACTGTAACAGTAAAGAAACTGCCTATCACCTTTCTGAACTGTATGTTATGAGATCTTGACCAGCTGGAATAGAGAGACATTTTCTTCTTAATAAAGGATTTAAAAAATGTTCATTCCTCTTGCATTTTTTTTAAAGCAAAAGACACAGCCTTTTTAACCCAAACCAGTTTCTGTGATGCTGCTGCTGCTGCAGCAGTTAGATAATGTGCTTCCTTTTCCTACTGGTGTTGAAATGAGAATTGTGAGTTGCGATTATATTTATTAGGGCTGTGCGAAGCTTTGGTCCCTGGTTTGATTCGGCCTGATTTGGTGGCCAAATCCGAATCGAATCGGGCAACCCTTTAATCTCTCCAAATCGAATTGGAACCCTCCAGATGGAAAGATTCAGTGATTCGGACATAGACATGGCTTGAAATGTTTTTTTTTCTACGTACCTCAAGGTACCAGGTGGTTCGTAAATGCTGCAGTGCTGGGGCACATGGAGCATCCCACAGGAGCGTGTGGGACTCCCCAGTGTGTTCAGCAGCAGACCCAGAAGTGGACCAGAAACACTTCCAGTCCACTTCCAGGTCAACTAGTGCCACTTGGGTCTGGGGGAGTACCTGGGGTCCCCCTGTGGCAGATCACTGAGCTGGAGGGGGCACAGGTGCTCTCCCCAGTGGACACAGAAGCAACATGGGGAATTTTCTTAATGAAAACCATTAAATTATGTTTGTGCTCTGTACTTCCTCATGCTTGTGCATAGCCACAATTCTCCCTCAGATCCCTTTTTGCATGGCTATGAGAAGGAAGCTATGAAGTGTCAAATCCACTAGCTCTTGTTGTGGATTAAATTTGAAATATTTCTTTAAAAAAAAACCCCAAACAAACCAAACTTCAGAACGACTTCTTATTTTCTCCCCCTTGCCCCCAGCCACATACATTTCCAGTGTCTTGTCTGTGTATTCCACTTGCCACTCTGCCTCTTTCCCTATTCCACACTTCCCCTTAAGATTTCCTTGTACTACAAGGCTTGTCAAAATGGTACATTTGAAATCTGTGAGCTTCAACCTAAGACCATTCTGCATGGACAGCTCCCTCAAATGGGAGTGCACAATGCTTCTTTTCTGTCTTCAGGGAATTGCATATCCTGAGATGTTCCACATGTTTATCCTTCACTGCAAAAACTTGTAAATTGTGTAATGGAAAGCTGAAACTCTTCGAATACCCCTTGGAAATATATCCTGGAAGGTCAGGATCTAAAATCCATTGATGGTCAAGGCCAGTACTTTTGAATAGTGATGGGGCAGGCAGATGACACCCAAGACCATGCTAAAGAGGATGGTTTTGAGGGAAGACCTGCCATTGAAGTTAGTTTCCAACACTGAAGCCATCAGTCTTATTGTTAGGAGCTGTATGTGAAGGGGTCTGCTCCAGGTACTGAGAGTACAGAAAGAACTACAGAAACTTTGGAGAGAAGCTCTGCATGGTGATGTTGAGGGCTAGAGCATGGGTAGGAAATTATTTTGGCTGGGAGGCCACAAGTTTTGGTGAGCTGTTGATGACTGCACACACAAAATATTTCAGAAGATACCATTTTGACATTAAAAACTTCATATACTGTACTAAAAATCAAACATCTACTATATTTTAATTTTACTTAAAAATACTTTTGTCCTGACTTCTTTTGAGTAGTGTATACAGAGGTGTATATAACAGCTCAAAATAATCTTACTTTTGTGTATTATGTGTTTGCAGGGGGGATAGAAAATGGGGTGTGCATGTGTGTTTGAGGGGCTGCCCACAGGCTAGGTCCCAGGAACCAGCTGAAGGTGGGGAGGGCGTGCGTGCAGCAGAGCTTGCTTGGGTGGTGTACCAACCTGCAGCCATCTCTGTGCTGCTTGTGTCCCCCCACCTCCAGTGGCTCCCCTTCCCCCTCCCCCTCCTGCTGTACTGCTCCTGGAAGCAGGTAGTGTGGGGAAGCTGTGGGAGTGTGGGCTGGGCAGCAGATGCCCAGCCAGGTAGGGGGGAAGCTGCAGCCAGAAGGATCATTCCCCAGTGTGAGGGGCTCCAGCTGCAGGCTGCCTTTTACCCACTCTGCCTACCCAGTGCAATGAGCAGGCACCTGAGTAGGTGGAAAATGGCCAGGAGCTGCTGCTGAAGTCCGGCACACTGGGGCAGGAGCTGCCTGCTCCAGCTTCCCCCTCTCTGGCTGAACATCTGCTGCCCAGTGCATGTCCCCATGGCCACCATTGCTTCCCTGTGCTACCCTAATCAGTGCAGCTGGGGCAAGAGGAGAGGGAGGTGCAGGAGGCTTGGTGGAGCTGAGCAGTACCTGGGCAGCTGCTGAAGAAGCCCCACTGGTAAGCTGTGCATGCTGACCAGGACTGTGGGCATGGGCAGGAGGGGGCAGGACTTGCTCCTATGTGGAGCCGGGGCAACCACAAGCTAGATACAATCAGTTGGTGGGTGCCCCTCTGCTCTGGCCTTGAGGCTAGGAGCCGGCTGATGCAACAGATGGTGCTGCCATTGGTTCTCTGCTTGGCGTTGACCTTATCTTTGAGGAATGAAATTCAGACCAAATCAGGTCCGTCGTGAGCTCCAGGGCATTCACTAACACTAATGTGGGTTCTGTAATGAGTACCTATGCGCTAGTGCCAATATGGAGGTTATACTAGTGTAAGAGTGATGCTGTAGCCATGATGGTCCAGAAATTATCTAAGAGGCAAGGATTTCTTAGGATGGTATCTGTTACTAGACCAACTATGTAGTTGGAATAGAGTTAGACAAGCTTTAGAATGCAAGACCTTCCTCAGGTTTGATCACCAGGGGCCAGGCACAGCATAGTAAAGAACAACAGTGGGAGGAGGTATAAGAAATTTCCAGGAGTAGCAGAGAGAGAATTCTAAGAAGAAAAGAAGCTGACTGCTAGGAGGGTCATTGTCACTTTCTGTGTGGAAAGAATTCAGGAGTTGGGTAAAACATAGTTTCATAGCTGGTAGGGTTGGAAGGGACCTGAGCAGATCATCAAGTCTGACCCCCTGTCATGGGCAGGAAAGAGTACTGGGGTCAAACGACCCCGGCTAGGTGTCTATCTAGCCTCCTTCTGAAGGCCCCTAGGGTAGGAGCGAGCGCCACTTCCCTTGGAAGTTGGTTCCAGCTCCTAGCCGCCCCGATTGTGAAGTAGCACCTCCTTATATCTATCCTGAATCTACTCTCCATCAACTTATGGCCATTGTTCCTTGTTACTCCCGGTAGTGCTCGGGGGAAAGAGACTCTCCCATTGCCTGCTTGTCCCCCTTGACAAGTTTATAGGCAGCTACCAGATCCCCTCTCAGCCGCCTCTTGTGGAGGCTGAACAGGTTCAGGTCCCAGAGCCTCTCCTCGTACGGCCTGCCCTGCTGCCCCCTGATCGTGCGAGTGGCCCTCCTCTGGACCCTCTCCATGCTGGCCACATCCCTCCTGAAGTGCAGTGCCCAGAACTGGACGCAGTACCCCAACTGTGGTCTGACCAGTGTCGCATAAAGGGGGAGGATCACCTCCCTGGACCTGCTCGAGATGCATCTGTGGATGCATGACAAGATGTGGTTAGCCTTCCTGACTGCGTCCCCACATTGGCGGCCCATGTTCCTCTTGCAGTCTATAATGACTCCAAGATCCTTTTCTGCCTCTGTGCTGGCTTGAAGGGAGTTCCCCAGCCTGTAGGTATGCTGCTGCACTTGTCAATATTGAATCCCATCTTATTCTCATCCGCCCACCCCGTAACCTGTCCAGATCCAATTGCAGCCTGTCCCTCCCTTCTAGCGTGCCCACTTTCCCCCACATCTTAGTGCCATCCGCAAATTTGAACAAGGTGCTTTCCCCCCCTCTTGTCCAAGTCACTGATGAAGATGTTGAACAGTGCCGGCCGAAGGACCAAGCCCTGGGGGACTCCACTGCCCACATCCCTCCAGGTCAAAAATGACCTGTCCATCACCACTCTCTGGGTGCAGCTCTCCAGCCAATTGGCAACCCATCGGACTGTGTAGGCATTGACAAGCTCCTGATTTTTTTTAACAAGAATGGGGTGAGAGACAGTGTCGAAGGCCTTCCGAAAGTCCAGAAAGACTATGTCTACTGCTACCCCTGCATCTAAGGATTTGGTGACCTAGTCATAGAAGGCCACCAGGTTGGTCTGACAGGACCTGCCTCTAATGAATCCATGTTGGTTGCCCCTAAGCATGATCTCCCCTGCTTGCCCCTTGAAGATGTGCACCTGGATAATTTTCTCAAAGAACTTCCCCTGGACCAAGGTAAGACTAACAGGCCTATAATTTCCTGGGTCCTCCTTCCTACCTTTTTTGAAAATGGGGACCACATTGGCCCTTTTCCAGTCCTCTGGCACCTCGCCAGAGCACCACAAGCTAGATACATAATGTGCTATAAAATGGATCAATGTTTAGTTCAGTGTTGGCAACATTTTTCAGCAGAGTGCCAAAAATACTTGCAACCTCAACTTCTAAGATCTCATAGATTTCATAGACATTAGGGCTGGAAGGGACCTTGCAAGATCTTCAGGTTCAGCCTCCTGCCCAAGGGGAAAAAAGTTAGCTAGGGTCAAAGGATCCCAGCAAGGTAAGTGTCCAAATGTTTCTTGGAAGTGTGCAGAGCAGGTGCTTGCACCACATCTGGGGGGAGTCTGTTCCAGGCCTTGAGGGCTCAGACAGTAAAGAAGTTTTTCCTTATGTCCAGCCTAAAATGGTCTTGCATGAGTTTGTGACCATTGAATCTTGTCATCCCCTGAGGTGCTCGGGTGAACAGGTGTTCCCCCAGATCCTGATGCATAGTCCTTATGCACTTCTGGGCTACCACCATGTCACCCTTGCGCCTGCACTTCTCCAGGCTGAAGAGTCCCATAACTTGTAGCCTCTCTTCATAAGGCCTGTTCTCTTGCCCTCTCGTCATGTGTGTGGCTTTCCTCTGGACTCTTTCAAGCTTCTCCATGTCCTTCCTAAATTGTGGAGCCCAGAATTGGATGCTGTACTCCAGCTACAGCCTCACCAAGCCCAAATACAGCGGGAGGGTGACATCCTGGGTCTTGCTCAAGATGCATCGGTAGATGCAAGCCAGAGTTTTATTTGCGTTGCCAGCTGCAGTATTGCATTGGTGGCTCATATTCATCTTGTGGTCAATCATGACCCCCAAGTCTCTTTTGGTCACGGTGCTAGTGAGTGTAGCATTGCCAAGGCTATAAACATGATGCAGGTTTTTATTCCCAAGGTGGAACACCTTGCATTTCTCCGTATTGAATGACATCAGGATGTTGGTATGCTGGGGAAGCTGCAAGGGGCCCAATCCTTGTTGTGCCAGTGCAGCCCTAGCCCCTTCCCTGCTGTCGACCTCAAGGTATGTGTGCACCTGCCACCAGCAATGAGCTGAGCTGGGCCTCCACAGGTCCTGGTGCAGCTTCTTGCTGCCTCTTGGCTGCATGCCACAGCTGGCCTGGGCAGGCCCCTGCTGCCCACCATGGAGCCTGGGCTTCTCATAGCAGGTGGCAGGGAGGCTGCAAGCAGTTGCACCTGGGTGTGTGGAGCCCCAACCCAGCTTGTTCTCAGTAGCAGATGCACGCACACCTTGAGGTGGATGGTGGGGAAGGGGCCTGGGCTATACTACCAGAAAAAGGATTGGGCCTCTCACAGCTCCCCTGCCATCTGCCCCAAGGTGCACAAGCCAAGCAAAATGCCTTCTCGTGCCATGCTCTGGCACATGTGCCAACGGTTTAGTCCTTGGTTCTTGGTGTCTGGACAGCTTACAAATTTTTGTTCCCAAGTTCACCTTTTAAAGGTGTTTGGTAGATTTCCCTTCAGCAGCAAGATAGGTCAGAGAGGGAATGGTTCTTCTGTGAGAAATGTGCTTCTAATGGGAGGCAGGAGGAAGTGGGTGTGCATGTGTCTGTGTCTCTGTCCTTTATGGGGGGTTTTTTCTGTGAGAATTCATTCTGATGCATAATTGCTGTTTAGTTTCACTGACACTGTTGCCATGAGAGTACTTGGTGCACCGGATCAGGTGTATCACTTTTTGGGAATGGCGTGTATAGGAACCATGGATTTTGATGGTTTTGTTAATGAGGGATGTTGATAGCAGTGACAGTGGAGATACGCTGACAGGTTATGCATTTCTCGGCAGGGCAAAACTGTTCTCCGTGATGCCTGTTGGACAGCAGAGAGTTTGCTCCTGGGTTGGGCAAGGTTCAGGAGCTGTTTGAAGGCTAGGAGCAGAAGGGTAGGGAATATTTCTCTCAAGGTCTGATCTTTGCCTGCAATTGTTTGGTGATTCTCCTGATCTGTTCCAGTGTGGGCTGGCAGGTGACCACCAGGCTGGTGTAGTTACAGAGTTGGGTTTTTTTGTATTATAGCAGGTTACTGTGAGGTATCTGGATAGCTCTTTTAAATACAGGGTCTATTCTTTGCTGCTGGAGTGCCTTTGTTGTATAAAGATAGATTTTAAGCTGGTCAGGTGGGCATCACAAGTGTTCGCCTCAAAGTGGATGTTGTGGTGTCTGAGGGTCTGGCTGTAGATTACAGCTTCTTTGCTATGCTTGGGATGATTGCTGGCCTTGTGGACATACATATGGTAGTCTGTGGGTTTTCTGTATATAATGGTTTGTAGGATGCCATCTTGGATATGGATTATGGTATCTAAAACATTGATGTTAGCATAGGGGTATCCCAGAGAAAGCTTGATCAAGAAGTGATAGTTGTTAAACCTGTGGTGGGAGTCAATAAGTGAGTCCAGGTGTTCAGGCCAGATGATAAGAATATCATTTATTTAAATAGGTATCATGCAGGTTAGTTTTCTAGGATATTTTCCCCAGGTGGCTCATGAAGAGTTTGGCATATTGAGGAGCCATCTGTGTGCCTGTGGTTAGGAGGAAGTGACAATTGTTGAAAGTGAAGTTGTGGGTGAGTATGAAATGGATGGTTTGTGCAACATGTTGTATACCTCTTGTTTTTGAAGGTACTATAGTCAGGCAGCTGCGCCTTCATGGTGTGAGATGTTAGGCTGGTGACATCCATGGGTGCAAGTGTGGCTTTCTCAGGGAGGCAGGTGATGTTCTGGATTCTGTGCAGAGGTGCTTGACCTGCGGTGCCAGATGAGGCCTGTAGAGCCATCTCATATGAGCTGTAGGCCTCCTGACAAGTCAGGAAATTTGGCAGCAGGGGAATGGTGGCCATCACCATGGCCATCCTCCCCCTGCCAAATTTCCAAACCCCATCTGCCTGATTGGAACCAGACCCTTCTCCTTTCCCTTTCAGGGCTGAGTAGGGGCTGGACCACACCCCCGCCACCATGGGGCTGAGCCATATACCCCACACTCTTCCCTCTCATTTCCTGCTCCAGCCTGTGGGGTCAGGTGAAGTTCTCCTCTGCCCCTGTGGGGAAGGGGGGAGAATCAGGCAAGCTGCTCTTTCCTTCTCTACCCCCTCACCCTCCGTGTGGTTGGATGGTGGTTGCCACACTGGCCTTGGGCACTGGATCAGAACCACTAGCCAGCCTGTGGTTGGACTGGGCACTGCCCATCTGGCCCACCAGGGGAAAAGATTGAGCACCACTGCTGTTGAGGAAGTCTGTGGTGTCTTGCAGAAAACTTGCTCTTTGAATGACAGGTGGTTTTAAGATAGCTTCTATGAAGCTCTACAGTGAGGGTATGCTAGCACCACTGTCTCCCAGATAGTGCAAAGGGATCGTTAAAGCACAATAAACCCTTAAATGGAACATGAAATACGAAGCCAGACAACTTTGTCCTAAAATCAAAGTCTGACTTTATTAGTGCAACAAGTATTATTTTAGCAGTTCCTATATTCAGAAAGAGAAAAACATTCAGTACAATAATCTCATCCACAGGGGCAACATATAGGGGGTGCACGTGAACCCTCTGAGCGTGGCAGTTCACCCCCTACAAAAAGTGTCAGCGGTGCCTGCAGGTGGTCGCTGCTTGCCACCCCACCGCTGACACCGCTGGCAGCATCTGCAGGTGGTCCATGATCCTCACTGGCTCCTGGTGATGCTGCTGGCAGTGGCTGTGGGTGGTTGCCACCCCTAGGTCGCCGCTCGCCACCTGCCCCACTGCCAACAGTGCCAGCAGCATCTGTGGGAGCTCCACTGCTTACCACTGCTGTGCTCCCACCACTGCCGTGCCTCCCCAGCTGCCGGGGGCATGCATCATTCATGCTCACCCAATCCCAATTTACTTTGCTCAACAAAAAAGATAGCCACTCAGTACCACCCCCCACTGCCACTCAGTACCTCACTCAGTACCTGGAAGCAAAAGTTACGTTGTGAGCTGGGGAAAGTCCAGACAAGTGTTGAAGGCTGGATTTATGACAATGACTATTAACTTTCTTGCTCCCCCTCTTTTATGTTTTTCTTCAACTTCATTCCTTTGATGACTCTTTGCTTTTGGATTGGTCTCTCTTCAGTCAGCATACTCTCCATCTTTTATCCCAACAGCATACTCCTTTGTCTAACAGACCCATCGCAAGCACACCTCTTAATTTGGAATTTTTCCGATGTCTTACTTTGGGCATTGTCCACTGATCTCCTTTATCACCTATCATTAATATATCCAATCCTTTCATCCCTCTGATTCAGTTAGTGTCAAGTTCAGTTCATTGGTGCTAATAACAAGGACTTTGCTATGTTATGTTAAAAGAACTTCTTACAGTGATAAAAAAGAATAATATAATATAATAAGCACCTATGAGCTCCACGGAAACAACTCAAAGCCAGCTAAAAGAATAAATAAAAAGTGAATAAGAACAAAACTTAATGAATAAGGATAAATATAAACAATACTATAAACAGGTGCAACTTCAAGGCATTTAACATAACAAGTTACCCTAACAGGTATTGTTACCAAACTTAATATTAGACTTTAGGTATTAGACTTGTATGAATATCTGACTTCATAAAATGCTTAGATGAAAATAGCCCGTGCTCTGAAGAGTGTTTATTGAGCACAACAATTAGCAGTTTCAGGCATATGACAAAGAACAACAGAAAAAATCCACCTAAGCTAAGACACAGCCCAATAAGTCAGTGAAAACACACAGAACTTAGCTTAATTTAAAATGCAACATAATAAGCCAAAAAAAATAAAAATAAAAAACCTTGCAGAGATCTTGCATGGTCCTGAGGGCAGAGTGTCTCCTTGCAGCCAGGTATTCAGAAGGTCTTTCTGAGGGATCTGCAGGTCTCAGCTGGTGAAGGCAGTCCCACAGGGCTTATCTTTGCCTGGGTTTTTATAGGTGATCTCTGCTCCCTCTTCTCCTCACATGGGTCCCCCAGCCCTCTCCTGCTTCAGCGTCTCTGTCTCTTGCCTCTTAGGTATTCCAGTCTCTTGACCCTTGCAGATCCTAGTTGGAAAGATAAATGTAGCCCCCTGCCTTCTTCCTTTCCCCTGCTACCTCAGGTCACACAATTAACATCTGGCACTTAACAGTAGGGCCATGCAAAACAGCACTGTTCCAATTTGGCTTCAGTTTCAATGATTCAACCGGACAGTGTTTTGTTTAGTTTTATTTTGTTTTGAAACCACTGTTCTGTTTCATTTCGTTGAAACTGTTTTGCTGTTTCGATGCTGTTTCGTTGTTTTGCCCATAGTTATTATGGGGAAACACAAAATTCAGCAGACAGGCGGATTGGGGCCTTGCTGGCATCCCTGGGCGGGCTGCGGGGGCTGTGCCAGAGTCCTTCTGGGGGTGCAAGCTCCTGATCTGCCTGCCAGATGAGAGAAGCTGCGTGCTGCCACCTGGGACTGGTGCCAGGAAGATCAGTGCTGCTGCCGGTCCCAGGTGGCAACACCTGGCTCCTGTCACACCCCGGGAAAGTACAGCACCTGCAGCCCTCCCGGGGGGTGCCGGTGAGCGCTCGACAGCTGACAGGAGATGGGTGCGGCCACCTGGGGCCAGTGGCACGGGCCCAGAGTAATTCAGCTGGTGCAGGGACCTGCTGCCCTGATCCCAGAGTAGGGGTGGGTCCCTGCACCAGCTGATCTGCTCTGGCCTCGCACTGGGCTCAGGTCCCACCTGCTCACAGCCCCATGGAGCTTAGCCTGGTGGCGGGAGGCGGAGCACAGCCCCAACTTTGCCCGCCTCCTGCTACCAGGCTGAGCTCCATGGGGCTGGCGGAGCCCATTGCAGCACAGCCCAGCGGCAGAAGGCAGGGAGAGCCAGGGCTGCGCATCCCTCCAGGCTGAGCCACGTGGGGCTGCGGAGCGCAGCTCTGGCTCTCCCCTGCCTCCCACCACCTGTCTGCTGCTTTGAAACTGGAAACATTTCGGCTGGCCTCATTTTGTTTCAAGGCTGTTTTGAAGCCCTCTGTTTCCTTTCCATTTCACCGTTTTGAGCTTGAAACAAGTTGAAACAGTGTTGAAATGAAACAGCTGTTAAATTTTGCACAGCCCTACTTAAGAGTTGTCATGTAGCTTCAGAATCAGTTAAAGGGCCCACACTTGTCATGACTGTGCCAGGTCTTTGCTAACAGTATCACAGTTGGGTATGATGGGTTTGTCTGGGTTAATGTGTTTGTGGATTTTTGGGAGCAAGTGGAAAGTTATTTGAGTGGGAGAGTAGGGGGTAAGTGGGTAGTTCTTCCTGAGGCTAGTGTGATATTTTCCAGATCCAGAGTGAATCCTGGGGTGGTGTCCTCCCCAAGCTCTTTATAGTATTAGGTATCAGAGTGGTCTGCTGGCTTCTATGGGTCATGGCTTAAGCATGACTATAGCTCCACCTTTGTTCACTGGTTTGATAACTATTTCGTTGTTGGATCTTAGGGACTACATGGCTCTTCTCACTGAAGAGGAGAGGTTGCTGTGGTTCTGGCTCTTATTGAAAATGTCACTGTTAGCTTTTCTCTTGTAGTAAGTAGTCCAATGTGTGGTTATATCCACTGGAATGTTTTATTATTATTTCTTTTTTCAGTTGTAGCAGAAGGGTTATTAGAGGTGGCAGTGTCCTGATTGTGGAAGTATTTTTTAGGCAAAGTCTGCTAATTCTGCACATATTAGTATCTTGTCAGGTTTTTTCTCTGGGCAGAAGTTCAGGCCTTTAGGGAGTGCAGATACTTCAGAATGGGATAGTGGGTGTTGTGAGAAGCTGTTGATTTTCGTGTTCTGAGTGCTGCTGTCTGGAGGTAGTTGTGTTGCTTGTGAGGTAGCTCCTGTTGTGACAACTGATTCCACTCATCCTGGCCAGCACAGGGACACATTTTCTCTTGTCACAGGTCAGAAAATATTCCCTGATTGAGGTCTGGAATCACTGATGCCAAAAGACCCTTGGATTTCTGGTATACCTCAGATTCTGTTGACCTGTCAACCTTGGCATTGGTCTGGCCAACATGTAACAAGGTGTATGCTTTTGCTACTGCCCCACCGCGGGTACTAAGGTTCACAAGTATCCAGGAGCCAATTTCCATTCTTGGGGGAAGGGAGGTGTGAGACTCCTGTTCTGTAGGAGGAAGACCACATACTTTTTGACATCTTTGCAGATTTGGCTTTAGCCAGGATTACTCTTCCCATTAATCAGGAATTGTTTGATCGGGCCACATTGCCCCATTTACTACTCAGTTGCATTGACTGTACCAATGAACTTGAAATTGAAACAAAAGTATCAAGACCCTCAAGGCCTCAATATAAAGAACTTGTGCTTCACTGCAGTTGTATGTGGCTAAATGCAAGGCTCTGCAGTCTGTATCTGGTGCTTTCTTCTGTCAAGAGCCAATATACCAAAGGACAGGTACCAGCCTTTTCAGTCGTGGGTCACTGGGTAAGACCAACAATGACTCTTACGTATCTCTCTGGGCCTTTTAAACTGTGGGTGCAGACAGAAGTTGTTTTTTGCATGATCAGCCCTCTGAAAGCACTCCACAGCCATGCTGTGACACACATGCATGGCTGCAGAGTGCTTTTAAATGGGGCAGTTGTGTGACAAATTAAGCCTCATCGAATGAGGGATCATATTAAGGCTACTCTGTTTTAGAGCACCTGAGGGACCTTGTGTTTCCTAGGGTTAATTTGTGGCATGATCGAGGCTGGGTTGATGCAGGCCAGCCCAGCCTAGCTCAGCCCTGCTCCTGGGGCTGTCAGTAGGAGGGGAGGGGGAGTGAGCTATGGGTTGGAGTTTGCCTGGCATGAGCTGGAGGGGGGGCAGGTGCAGGTGGATCAGAGCCCCCCCACCTCGTAGCTCCTCCCAGCCCTCTCTCCTCCAGCCCAAGCCAGGCAAACCCCAGCTGGCCACTTTTCCCACTCCTCCCTCTCTTCCTGCTGACAGCACTGGAGCTTGGGGCTGGGGGAGAGGGGTGGCTCCTTGGGCTTCTGCAAGCAGGATCTATTCCCCCCGCCCCCCCAAACCAACAGGCAAATGTCTTTATGTAGCCATGAGTTAGAGCAGGGGGGCTGAACATTTGTCAGTGCTCCGTGTGTTAGCTTTCATGGCTGTAGATGCTTACCAGACTTCACTTTAGGCTATGCCTGAGGTCCATGTATTACATCACATGAACAAGTGGGTCAAAGTCCTGCCTCAACTTTAATGGATATACAGAAAGGGCAGATTCTCCCCCTCCCCCCACTTACTTATTTGTACTTTGGGGTAGCTGAGAAACTGGAAAATTGTGACCTAAAGCTTTCCATGGGCACAGGGCCTAAAACATAGAAATCAAGGAAGGGATACAGCAACTTCTAAATGGCTGGGGACCACATACTGTGGAGGCCCCTGGTCTCATTCTCAGCTCCTAGGCTGTGGGCTCTTCTGGCCTTGGGGCCTGTCCTGCACTTTACTGTCCTGTCCCTTGGGGTGGGGTGGGAATGGGAGCTCAGAAACCCCAGCTTCTGCTGCAGCCTGAGTAATGTGGGGGGAGATGGCCAAATGGGAACGTGGGGGCTGGAACAACACCTGCATGCTGCCAGCTCCATGGCTCTGGGGTAGAAAAAACAGACCTCCCTTCACCGGCAGCCTGGAGGAGTATTTTCCCTTTTGTGAGACTCCTGGAACTAGAGGTTGATTCATAAAATGAAGCCCTTGTGTAGGGGGGAGAGAATACCTGGAAGCCCACTGCATTCCCACTTCTCAGCAGATTCCTGGGGAAGGGAGTGTTCTCTTTCTTTACCAGCCAAGACTGTGATTGATGTCACAGATTTTTTTTCCCCCTCAGTGGAATGCAATGTTTCACTCTAGCTTTTGCCACAAGTGAGTGTTGTGTTCTTCCTGAACTATTAGTAGAGGAGCTGCTCATGTGTCTTTTGAATGACTAGTGCCAAAGCGAATGGTATGCCTGGAATGACTGCTGTAAGTTTGTCCTGAAACAGAACCACCCATGTAATCCTACCTCCCAGAAAGGCCTGTTCCACAGCTCATCCAGCCTCACTCCACACCATTGTCCTTTGCATTTATACTTTGATCTCCGAGGATGCAACTGGGCTTGAAAAATTAATTGCTTTCTGGCAACAGTGGAGTTCCTGCCTTAGGTTCCTGCCTTTGGTTCTCAGCTGATACTTGTATCACTGGTCATCTGGATGTAATCGAATCCAGCTGGCTCTTCCAGAGCTAAGATGACACTGGACTGCCAGACAGAAATGTTATAACCCTTGAATTAGTCATAAGTAACAGACTAGAAAGAACCCAGGTTCTTTCCCCAAGTCTTTGAGTGCAGTTTGCAGTAATGAGTTCCAGCGGGGTTGAAATCTTTCCGATTCTGGAATGATGGAGGGAAAATATAAAAATCTGTCATATATAGTAGACACCAGTCTATTGATATATTTCAGATACCTGAGTGGGTGGTGGGAGGAGAGGTGTTTGTGGTATGATGCACTGTGCTATCGTTTCTTTCCCCTCCTTCCCTGCCCCTATCCCCTTGCTTCTTGTGTTGGATGAAAAATGCGTATACAATGAAAGCTGTAATATTTTGATTTGATTAGAGAGATAATTAACGGCATTGAGACCAAGTCAGACAGAAAGCAGGGTAGAGTTGCACCTTAGAGGCTAAATGAATCAGAGATGCATAAACTTTCATGAGCAAGTTTTATCAGATATTGTGAAAGAAAGTTCATAGCACACCTTGGACACATGATTAATGATCTCTAACCTCTCCTGGAAAATGACAAATGTCTTAAGGTTGCCATAGGGGCAGTCACCATGTGAAAGGAGACATCCATCTGCCATGAAGTCCAAAAACACACAGAAGTCTGTGGATAACTCTTTAACCTTTCATCACTGACCTCAGATTAGCTGTTCTTTAACAGTGAAGCTTTAAAAGCCAATTTAAATGGGAAGTTGTGGAATAGGAGATCCTCTACAGACTGGATTGTATTAAGTATGCTCTAAACAGGGACTGTGGATTCTTATCTCATTTTCTGGATTAGTTCTTCTGGCTTCTTTGTCCCTATGGGTTTATTACTTGTTTGCCCTCTCAGCACTACCCCCACCCTCCTTTTCTCTACCTCTTCCCCTTCCATGATCTTTTCTATTCAGATCACAGGGGTACATCTTCAAGTGGGCTAAGTATTATGTCCTGTCTTGATCATGAAAGCTTGTGGATCTCTGAGTCATTTTAACTTGATGTTCCAATTCCCTTGGTGTGGGTACTCCTGCCCTTCCTATGCAGCTTTGCTTCCTAGCATCATGGTTGTTACTGCTGCTGTTTTAACAGACCCAAAAAAGGAGATCTGTTTGCATGAGAGGCCAGCACCCTGTAGCTGTGCAGTGCCTTACTCCTTGTAGCATGGAAATGCATTATTTTCTCCAGAGCCCTCTGCATACGGGATGGAGGATCCTTTGTGAGAAAACATTTTTCAAGGGCACTTCTCCAAATGGACTAAGTGTTATGTCCTCTAGTGTCCTTGTGGTAACTGAAGGTGGAAAAATCCAAATGTCTTGTCTTAGAAATGAACTACTGGGTTCAGCAGATTCCCCACGCTTGAACAAAGCGTGACCTTACGGTGCATCATTGGTGGAACATTTTTGAAGTGTGGTCCCCTAAAAGCAAATGTTGTACTGAATCTTCTATAGCATCCTATTGTTGCTATTTGTATTGTAGCTGTGTGCTTGTTATTGTGGACATGCTTTTTGTATTTGTGCATTCGGTCCCTCGCCCATCTGTATAACATCCAGCGTATATGAACTTCTTAGGACGATTGCGAGTTAGACCTCAAATTCGTGGTGGTCTGTCTCGCAATTGAGTGGTGGTCTGTAATGGTAAGAGCTTTGCTAAGAGCAAGAGTTTTGCACGCTATGCTAATAGCAAAGCTCTTTCTATTACAGTCCACCCCTCGATTGCGAGACAGACCACCAAGAATTTGAGGTCTAACTCGCAATCGTCCTAAGAAGTTCGTATACGCTGGATGTTATACAGATGGGTGAGGGACCGAACGTGCAAATATAAAAAGCATGTCCACAATAACAAGCATACAGCTACAATACAAATAACAACAATAGGGTGCAAGAGAAGATTCAGTACAACATTTGCTTTAGGGGACCACCCTTCAAATTCAGACATGTCTGCCAATGGACAGCCTGATTGAGCTGTTCCTGCAGACAGGCATTTTGTGTGCTCAGACATTTAAGCACCGTAAGGAGCAGCCAAGGGACAGTGCATTGAGCACCACTCTCCCCCTCAGACTTAAACTCCCTCTCAATCCACTGTTGCACCTCAGCAGGAGTTACAGGGCACTCCTGCTTACTCCAATAAACAGATGAACTCAATTTACAGAGTGCCTTTGCGACTTCATACCACAACCCAGTGTCGGGCCAACCCGGCATCCTTTTTTCTGATCCCTCTCCCTCCCCCTTCCGCAGCTTCTTAAATAAATTCATGTTAAATGTCAGGGGAATCCCACTGCTCACACCAATTGTCTTAGAATGAACTACTGGGTTCAGCAGATTCCTCACGCTTGAACAAAGGACGTCCTTATGGTTGTTTTCACCCGTGCAAAGCTTTATTTAAGGATACTTGCAGAAGCAGGCGATAGAACAGAGCAGAGAGGATGGCCACCTCACATTAGCCTTAGGCAGCAGCCGCTACCCCGCATGGTTTCCCTGGCCCTGGAGTGTCCCAGTCCCAGGGACGCAATAGCCTGCGCTGGGGCTCCACGCAAGTCGGAACTCTTGCCAGAGCGGAGAAACCCATAGCAACCCAAGAATGCATAGCTTATATAGTCTGAAGCAAACAATGTTATCTCAAGCTAGGAAAATGGGGATGATTTGTGATCCAACGCACCTGGTGTTTACCACATTCCCCTGTATCACAACATTCTACTATCTAGGTTCACGACTCGGTCACACTCACAGAGCAGGAGGCTACATGCCGCTTTGCCGGCCTCCTATGGAATCAGCATGCAAAACTCTTGCTCTTAGCAAAGCTCTTACTATTACATGGCTCATCTACTGTAGTTTGTCCAGAGGATAAGTAATGTGGCCAAGTGGACATTCATCCTAAATTTCAGTGTCTCACATGATGGAGCTGCCATCACTTTCCATGAAAGGCTAAGCCACAGTCTGAGAGGTATCCTTGCCAGAAAATAGTTCCTGACACTTTTCCCCATTACTATGAGTTACAGCCCAAGAACGGAGGTAGTGTTTTGGTTTATTTGTGGCACAATTAATAATACCCTTTTCTCCAAAAATAGTGTGTAACCATATCACATGCACATACTGCAGTAAACTATCCCCTTTCCCCTTCTTGCTCTGCACTAAGCTTATCTAGTCCTCTGAGTTATGTTAAGTGGCCAGTGCCTGCCTGTTCCCCTTGCTGCTTTTACTCCTTGGATTTCAATTCCAAACATGGTTATCCTTTTGGGGTCTCTCTTCTACCCGTTGCCAAGTGATACACATTCCAAATTCAATACAAGCTCCCTGTACTTCCCCCCTGCCCTCCCTCCCTCCCTCCCTCCCTGCTGCTCTGTGTGTGTCTATTTTCACTTCTGGAGGACTGGCGAGAGAGTGCAACAGGATCTCTTCTCAGTCCCCTGCTCTGAGTTCTCTACCTAAAGGCCTTTGCTTTCTTTTTGACTGAGTTGTTCAGACTTGTCTTTGCCTACTCTGTCTTCTCCAGCCTTGGCTAGTGGGTGAGGCCAGTGAACCAGTTCCTGCACCCAGAAGCAGCAGAAAGAAAAAGTAGCTGTATCTCTGGGAGCAAAGAAAGCCATTGAAAGTTATTTGGAAATGGTGCTCTGAAGCACCGTGCGGAGGGTCTGAAGAGCTCTCAGGAGACGCAGGGCTGCCCTGCAGCTCTGGTTTCAGCTGGCTGTGTATGATTTTTGTATGACAATATATTTCTAAACCAGGATGGCTGGGGCAGGTGGAGACTGGGAAAGGATGAGTAGAAACAGCACTTTTTGGGACCAGATCTTCTCTCAGCCTCTTTCATGCGAGGTCTGGAAGCAGACCATGGAGGAAGCAGCCTATCATCTAGCTGGCTGCATCCTTCTGCTGGGTTACATGGGGGGAAGTGGGATCTTTGGATCCATCTACATATTTAGCCTACTGGCCATTGGCTACTTCTGCTATGCTCTTTGGGGCTGGCTGGATGCCTGTGGGCTGGATATCTTCATCTGGAACATGCTGCTGGTCATGGCCTGCTTGCTTCAGCTGGCTCACCTGACTTACCTTCTCCGTAAGGACACCTTCTTGGAAGAATTTGATCTTCTTTACAAGACCATCTACCAGCCTCTCCAGGTGCCCCTCCAGGTCTACAAAGAGATTGTGAAATGCTGTGAAGAACAGGTCCTTTCACTGACCAGAGACCAGAGCTATGCCCTGGAAGGCAAGACACCCATCAACCGCCTGTCTCTACTTCTCTCTGGCAGGTAGGCTGTACCTTATCCTGACTTTACCTTTCTGAACCCTGGAATATTTATGGGAGGGAGGCAGTCTGGACTAATGGATAGGGCACTGGGCCAATTCTCAAGAGACTTTCTAGCTCGGTTATGGCTGGTGGCAGACTTTGGGGTGGGTTACTTCACCTCTCTGCACCTCATTTTCCCTATCTGTAAATAGAGGGTACCTCCTTTGTCAACTGCTCCAAGATCTGCTCATGAAAAGTGCTACATCAGAGCTAGGTAATGTTTATTAGTAGTATTTTAGGGAGGGTTTGGAGAACCGTGTAGTATATATCATGAATCTGGTTACTCAGCCTCACAGGGAATGGATGGGTTGTTTTTCATTTCATTTGTTTTCTGCTATATTACAGAGATGGTAGTGCTGGTGGGAGATGATGGCAAACAGCTTGGGAATGTCTAGAGGCTTCTATCAATAGAATAGGTGAATGCTGACTTCCCACCACCTTGCCAGTATGCAAGGAACAACCTGTACAGGTAGGAGGGAAGTCACACTGAGCTTATGGTAGTGCTGGGTAGAAATCGGATTGGCAGTCCCCATGATGCAGATGCCTGTCTCTAGAAACTGATGCGGGATTCAACAGTCCATTTCATACAGTAAGTCAAAAGAAAAAGGCTACATTCCTGACTCACAATGACAGAGTCAGTGGCTTGCAACTTCTTCATTCTGCAGGATATTTGGTAACAGGCAGATTCTTTGGATCCTGCCTCACCTGGCAGCTCTCCTTCCCCTTAACCCATCAATGCTGCTTCACACCGTAGACTGCCAAGTGGTGCCCTTGTGGACCACTGAATATCCACAGGCCATAGTTTGGGAATCCCTCCCCATTGCCCTCACACACGTGGGTTGTGGTTACTTTCACTAGTGCAGTGACTGTGAAAGACTCTGAAGTTAACCTTTCATGGACATCATGGCTCAAAGGAATGTGCTAGTACTGCAGTGACTGAAGGAATTTCGGATGTTAGCATACTAGCTAGCATGTGCAGTTTTCATCTGGAAAAATTGAAGTGTAGCAAAGTAAATGAGACACTAAAATACTTCATGGTCCCAACCCAACTACATGTAAGATCCAGTCAATTGGAGAGGAAGGATAGAGACCAGAAATGGAAGCCACTTTGAACTCAGATAGCTTGCCAGGATCCTTTGAGTACCAGGAATGAGGGACCAGGCAAATCCAAAAAAGGTGGCAAGTTGCTCAAGGTTGAGGAAGGGAGGTAAGAACATTGCTTGGCATTGCAGCTGTCTGCAGTTCCTTGAATGTTTCTTTGGGGCTGCTGTTCTTGGGCACTGCTCCTTGGGCAAGGATAACAGACCTTCTGAAGGCTTAAGATCTGCTTGAGTGCTAGTTTATCACCTTAGACCAGGGTGTCAAATTGATTTAGCTCTGTGGGATGGATCCACACTGTAGGGCTTCTTGGAAGCTGGCTGGACAACCCTCAATTGTCAGCAGTGGTGTCAACATGGCTGTGACCCTACTGTGTTAACATGGCTCCAGAACACAGGGGTTAGTCCTGCTGCCGTTCACCTTCCTCACTTTCTCCCTGCTGCTGACTTCAGTCACTAACAACAACTAAAAACCCTGGTTTTTAATGGTGGGTAGGAGGCAGGGTGAGTGGTGGCAGTGCTAAATCTCTGGGAACCAGAGCCACACCAGTGCAGCTCAGGCAGTCACAGCAACAAGCTCCAAGAGCCATATCTAGGCCCTGGAGGTGGGCTGGATGATCCAGCCCCATATTTGATACCCCTGCCCTAGGCTCATGTACAATAAAATATTAATAGCTCTTAGCCTGATTTCTCCCCACCCTGGGAGCATGCGTGTGGTGGATGGATTACTGTTTTTCCTTCATCACCTTCCTCTGTCACATAGCATGTATTGAAGGGGACTAGGGAGAACAGATAACAAATAATAATACAAATAAGTGCTGTACACTCCAATGGCACCTTACATCTGGAAGGTACCATTGGCTAGTGGGGTGTTCATAGCGCTGACACAGCTCTCTGCATTATTCAGTTCCTTGAAAATATAACTAATCTTCACTGCGCTTTCCCACTGGAAAATATTTGTGTATTACTCTTGTTTTATAGCTGGGGAAGCTGAGACAAAGGGGTAAAGTCTACGATGGCCTAGGAAGTCAGTGGTTTAACCACTGCTAGAATCCAGGAGCCCTAATTCCTAAGCCTTTGTTCAGGCCTGTCCCATGTATTTTAGGATTATACAGAGTGTATGGGGGCCTGGTAGAAAACATGTTCTATTGGAATAAAACCTGCTTGAGGCCCCTATGCTCCACCACTCCTTGGCTCTCCATTGTGAAAGGGAGGAAACCTAGAGAGAAAATCCAATGGGAGATATCAGCAAAGTGGGTTACTGCCAAAACTAATTGACAAGTGCAAATTCCTGCACTTAGGACAGAACAATCCCATGCACCAGTACAGGCTGGGGGCTGACTGGCTAGACAACAGCTCTTCAGAAAAGGACTTGAGGATCACAGTGAACAATAAGCTGAATATGAACCAGCAGTGTGCCCTTCTTGCCAAGAAGGCTAATGGCATACTGGGTTGCATTGGTAGGTGGGTTGCCAGCAGGTCATTGGAAGTGATTATTTCCCTTGATTCAGCACTCATGAGGCCACATCTGGAGCACTGTGTTCAGTTTTGGGCCCTCCACTACAGAAAGGATATGGACAAATTGGAAAGAGTCCAGTGGAGGACAATGAAAATAGTGAGGGGACTGGGGGATGTGACTTATGAGGAGAGGCTCAGGAAACTGGGCTTTTTTAGTGTACAGAAGAGAAGAGTGAGACGGTATTTAATAGCAGCCTTCAGCTGCCTGAAGGGGGGTTCAAAAGACGATGGAGCTGGACTATTCTTAGTGGTGGCAGATGACAGAACAAGGAGCAATGGTCTCAAGTTGCAGCAGAGGAAGTTAAGGTTAGATATTAGGAAGAATTTTCACACTAGGAGGGTAGTGAAGCACTGGAACAGGTCACCCGGAGAGGTTGTGGACTCTCCATCCTTGGAGGTTTTAAGACTCAGCTAGACAAAGCTTTGGCTGGGATGATGTAGATGGGGATGGTCCTGCCTTGAATTAGGGGGTTGGACTAGATGACTTCCTGAGGCCCTTTCCAACCCTCATTTTCTATGATTCTATGATTTTTCACCACGTTCTTTCCAGATGTACCAGACAGCCTACAAAGGGAGCAGCTTCGCTGGGGTAACAACTGGCTTGGGACTGGGATCCCAGGTTCTACTGCTGGCCCTCCCAGCCCCACACCTTGCTGTGGCCCTGTATGCTGTGATTATGGGTGAATACAGTGGAGCATTTCCCTGCTCCTTTTACATGGTGTTGCACAGGAGGGGAGTATGAGGGCCTTGGCATTTTTTATAGGTTATTTCCGGGTTTCATGTGAACAATAGCCTAAAAGGAGCAGGAGGGAGGCTTCCAAAGGTTGAATTTCATTCAGATTAGAAAGATGAGCAAACCATATTTTGTCCTTCCCTGACACCTTGAGTTGAGAAACCTCAAAATACTTGACAAGTAATGCAGTCAGCCTTGTGACTACCCTAGAAGATGGGACAGACTCATTGCCATTCTACAAAAGGGGAAACCAGGGTACAGAGAAGGAAATGGATGGTCCCAATTCCCATAATCAGCTAAGAACAAAGAGGTCCCCACTTCTCCGACTCTGAGTCTCTTCTTTGCTTGAGACCCATAAACCTAAACCATTGTTGGTCATGTCTGACCTTGACGTTGCTAGACAACTATAGCAGCCATAGGGGAAAGGGATACTCAGAAGGGGCAGTGAGGCCACAAGAAGTCAAAGCAAACCATGGGTGTTCAGGGAGCCACATGGACAACGACAACAACCCCATGAAGTTTTAGGCTCCTGCGATAAAGATTTCTTGCTGTGGAGGCAGTGCCTCCTCTGTGTCTACCTCTTCAGTTAGGCATTGCAGTAGAAGAAAGACATGGATGGCTTGAAGCGACCAGAAAAAGGGCAACAAGAAAAAAATATTGTTGGGTTGGAAGACCTGAAGAAGAGTTGGAGAGAAACGGGTGTTAAATGTTTTGGCCTAAATCTGAGTGGGTTATGTATGGCTTGCACTGGCCTTTTTCTGGCTTAAGTCTGTCACCCGTTCATTTTCTCCAGGGTCAGAGTGAGCCAGGATGGACAGTTTCTGCATTACATCTTCCCCTACCAGTTCATGGACTCCCCTGAGTGGGAGTCGCTGCGGCCCTCTGAGGAAGGAACCTTCCAGGTAACCCCTTGACTGTTCCAGAGCTGCTCAGACTTGCTCTTCCTTGTTCTGCACATGTATGGGAAAGGGAGGAGAGGGCAGGGAGTGAATTGTCAGTCCACCAACCCATAGCAAATCATATGGACTGGTACTGTCATCCGATGCATTAACCTGTTTCTTCCTTCTTTTGAAGCATTCAGTCTTCAGCTGGCTACAGGATACCGTAAGGGCCATTGGCGTAGCTGGGAAACTGGAGTCATTGCTCTGTTTCCATATGCTGCACTATTAAGTTGCACGGTCCCAGAACAGTGAGGGTGATTCATACCTGCATCCAGCTAGGTTCAAGTGTAGATGTCCCTCCTAGAAGGATCAGAGGCTTTTCTGGTGCCAGATTGCTCAGTGTTGTTTGTAGCAATTGTATTCCTGAGGCTGCCTGTTTTGGGCTCTCAACCCCATAGTACTTGAGTACTTCCTATTCCAGAGGAAGGTTGTTAAAATGCTGGATCAGCCCCTCTCTCTGCTCTCTGGGGTTGACTAATTCTTGTCAGGAGATTAATGGCCACTATCTAAAATATGACAGAGAGAAGGGAGTTTGCTAATTGCCTGAGTGCAATTTGGGTTATTGCAAGATAATACACTGCATAGGGAACCAACTTCAGACCTGGTGTAAATGGTGCTTTCTGCTTTCTCAGGTGTAAATGTGGCCTCCTCCACCTCCTACTGAGAGAGAGAGCGTGGTTGAGGTTACTTTGAAAGATGAATCGGCTGCCACTGACAAACTTAGGCTTGGTGGATCACAAGGGGAATCATTCCATGGGATTACAGCAGGTTTGGTAACTGATAGCTCATGACTTGTGAGGAAGGGGATAGCTGACGGTGGCCACATTGTGTCCTCTGAAGAGTTCTCCCTGAGGAAGAAATGAGAGGACTTGACAAGCAATGCAGTCAGCCTTGTGACTACCCTAGAAGGTGGGACAGACTCATTGCCATTCTACAAATGGGGGAACCAGAGTACAGAGAAGGAAATAGATTGTCTCAAGTCCCATAGTCAGCTAAGAGCAACCTCCTGGAGGTTGAAAATCTAACTGGGCAATTTCTGGGAAATAGTGTGTTTGTGGAAGGAAGATACTTCAACAGCTGTGCTTAGTTGGCTCCAGGAGTGAATCCAGTGAGGGTGCAGTGGTGTGGATGTACCCCCTTTCAGTCAGCCATGCTGTGGGAGCAGCAGCTGGGGACATTTTTTTCCATTCCCTAAAGCAAGTCTTTCCCCTCTACTCAGTGGCACCTCCCTTCCATCCTCTCACCACTTGCCCACCCCTTGCCCACCACTGCTATTGTCTCTTGCTGTCCAGTGGATTTGCGGGGCGGGGGGCTCCAGAGCTTTTCCTGCTCAGGCTTAGCTGTGGACAGTGGCAGCAGTAGGAAGGTCCTTTCTTCCTGCCCTGCCAACCCAGGAGCAGTTGTACAAGAAGGGAACCTGCCTGTTGCTGCTACTTTCTCTAACTGAGCCTAGCTCCATGTGCAGCTCAGCTGGAGTGAAGCAGGAATGGCTCTGGAACTGCAACCCCCTCCATATCATTTGGAGATAGCAGTGGGAAGTGGGGGGAGTAAAGGGGGAGCAGAGGGAATGTGCCACTGATCATGTAGGGGAAGGGAGGGAGGGGAGATTTTTACCTGCTTGAGGACCTTAAAAAAGTCCCCTACTGCTTTACAAGCAGCATGGTCTGCCTACCCTGGTGTGGGGGGTGGGACAGGAGCAGGTGCTGCAGCCACCCCTGCAGCAGAAGTCGCTGCTCCGATACCCCACTTTCCAAAATCCTTAGATCTGCCCATGGCTGGCTTCATGCTAGTAGCCCATTCAACTGTACAACTGGGAGAGCTGTTGGACAATCAAAGCTTCCAGGCATCAGGAAGGACACCCTGATAGCTACAACAGCACTCCAGCCCTACTGCTCCGTTCTCTGTATGTTGGAGAAGGGTAAAAGACTGACGGTAATGGGCTCAGGCTAATGCCCACATTCTGACCTGGATTGCACAGCAGCTGGCAAGCTGGCAGGGGCTGAACTGGGTTGGGTTACATGGTTACTCTTCTTGTAAGAGGCCTGAGCCGTAAGAGCTGATGGTGCACAGAGAGAGAGATGGTAATGAGTGTGTTGCTGAGCTGGGTATCATATTTCTCTTTATTAGTTGTGAGCAAAAGATGAGATTTGCTGGGGCAGTTTCAAGTCCTTGCAAAAACCTGTTGGGAAGATTCTGGCCTGGCCTTTTTAGGTTTTGGCATGACCCTGAGTCACTCGCAACCTGTCTTGGGGAAGTTCTCATGTTCTAGTTCCCATGTCTCACAAGGCAGCTGCCTGCAGGACATTCAATATCAAACTCAAAGGCACATGGGTGTAAGCTGAGCCATGTTTGGCTTCCAAGCAACCTCTCCTGGGGTCCCCTGGTAACGAGATACTTGGATGTATGGGGAGTCCCTACAGTATGGTCTGAATGGCACTGTTCTCATACCTGCATCTCAGTTACTCTCTGGCCTGCTTTGCTTTGCTCCAACCAAAGACAGTTTAATTTATTGATGAGTTTCTGAATAACTCTTGCTGGAGAAGACACTGGCTTTCTCTGGGCAAGATCTAAGAGGGGAAAAAACCCACCCTGAAGCAGGGGTCAGCAAGTTTTTGGGCAGAGTGCCAAAAACAACCACAACCTCGATTTGTAAGATGTTGGCATGATGGGCAAATGGCAGGGGAGCACAGCTGCAGCCCTGGCACCTTCCACGCCCTCCGCCTGGAGGCATGCATGCCAACCAAAATGCCTTTGTGTGCAACACTCTGGCATGCATGCTGAGGGTTGCCTACCCTTGCCCTGAATCCTTCTGTAAAAACAAATAAATTGAACATTTAATGTCTTGGTTCAATTCCTACTTGCATAATTACAGCATTTCTCAAATATCAGCCACATGTGATATCTTTCCTTTTTGTGTAGCATTGTAGCGTTGTTAAGCAGCTGTTTATAGTCTGCCCCAATAGGAGTAATACCAGGAATATCGCATGACAATAAGACTAGATCACATTGTCAGGAAATCCAGTAGACTATTGCGCAGCAGCAGCTGCTGCTTCTATTAGAGCTGAGAAGTTGGGTCACGCCCAAGAGGAAAAGTTTTTTGCTTTCCAGTCCCCAGGCATTCTTAAACCATGCACGCCTGCAGCCCAGCTAAGGCAAGAGGGGCAGCCCACCACAATGGTGTGCAGGGAAAAGACTGGCCCACAACCTTTTATAGGTCGAACTCCCCATTGAAATCAGTTCCCAACCCTAGTGACAAAAGTCCTGCAGAAAGCCAGGCTTTCACTGATACCTGTACTTTCTCCCCTGGTCTTTTCAGTGGCCTTATGCAGGCATAAATGGGGGTACAATTTGAAGAGAGGGGGGCAGAGGTGCCTCACTAAATGTAGTTTACAATTCTAGTAGTGAGATGCCTTGGCTCTGTAGGGTGAACAGAAGTGAAAGCCACCATTTTAGGCATTGAGATCAGCAGATCCGACTGTCCAACACATGGCGGCACATGCGGGTGGAGGCAGGGGCATGAGCATAAAATAGGTAGTGGTTCCCTTTCAGGATAGAGCCCCACTTTAAGGCAATAGCCCCATAGCTGAGCAGTTCAGTCCATCATGTTCTTGTCCCTTCCCTCCCCCTTGCCCCTTGTAGGTCACCTTGACAGCAGAGACTGACTGCAGTTATGTCTCATGGCCACGGAAGAGGCTGTACCTTCTGCTGAGGAAGGATCGCTACATTGCCCGTCTCTTCTCATCCCACCTTGGCTGTGACATTTCGGAGAAGCTCTATGCCCTCAATGACAAACTCTTTGCAAAGTTTGGCCTGCGCTTTGACATTCGCCTGCCCAGCCTCTACCACGTCTTGGGACCAGCCTCCACAGAGCTGGAGAAGGAGCTGGAAGAGTGTGATGAGCCACCAGTCCCCCCTCGTCCTTTACCCACCTTTGTCCAAACAGCTGCCTCAGCCCCTTCACCACCTCCTCCCTCTGCTCCTGCTTCTGCTCCTCCTGCCCACCCCAAGGCAGGCCGGCCTGACAGTGACCTGCTGGGTGAGGACTCTACCAGTCTTGTGTTGGAAGATTTTGCTGAGTTGCCAGGGTCTTTTATGGACTATGTGAGCGAAGGGGAGTATATGAAGTGAGGGCACTTCTAACATGGGCACACATCACCCTGTGTAGGATTCCTGTGTAAGTACTCACTTGCCTGTGGAAGGAAATACTCACGTGCATGTCTCTGCACCTTGGAGGTGGTGAATGATTTAACTGTCTATGCAAAGCTTAGCACTAATGCTGCCTAGGGGGAGTGGTGAGCTAACATCTGCCAATCTAATTTGCTAAAGGGGTAGGGGGTTGGTTGGGGTCCATGAAGACTGGGTAAGGGGCACAGATCCCAGTGTCCTCCACTTAGCCCTCATGGGTTGGGAAGCCTTTTTAGGCACCGGTTAAATAGACAATAGCCTGCAACTCCCTCCTTCCTACCCTTGTTAATGTCACCCACACAGGATGCTTGGTGCAATAGAGCTGAAATAAGTGGGGAACCCCAAATCTCTCAAATATCCTTTTACTAGTCAAAAATAGATCACTGTGTGGCTCTCGGTGTCAGTGAAAGTCTGCTGGTGGCTGTGAAATTTTCCTCACTACAGCATTCTGGGGGGGCACGTCTCCCTGAGAATCTCATGATGCGTGTTGCACCTGGCACATGCCCCCAGGGGAATTTCTTAGTGTAATTTTCCTGAGGAGCTTAGGTTAAAATACACTCTGGGCTTTGGTAGCTGTGGTTGCCCTGGAAATTGTTCAGTCAGGTTACAGCATCTTTAGATCTGAGGAAATCTTAGAACAAGCAGAGTAATATGGGAGGAGGACATGTTGAATCATGCCACAAAGCTGATGCAGGAGGAGGAGGGGAGGAGACCCACATTTCAAAACAATCTGAAGAAGTGCAAAGCAGGACAGGAAAGAGAATTTCCTTCAGGAGGAGCCCTGTGTGATATATGGCAGAGTACAGGTACTCCTCACTTAACATCGTCTTGGTTAATGTTGTTTCCTTATTACGTTGCTGATCTATTGGAGAACATACTCGTTTAAAGCTGTGCAATGTTTGGTTATAACCTTGTTTAGCCATTGTCTGCTAGTAGGTAACTATTGTGATGTAATTGGATTCACTTGACATCATTTTGCTTAAAAGTCGCATTTTTCAAAATGTAACTATGACATTAAGTGAGGAGTAGCTATACGTGGTTAGGGACCACTGTAATTCAAGCTCTGATGGGGGAATTGGGTGGGATGGGAAGCAGGCTCCCTGCAGGCTTGCCTGAGCCAATTTCAGTGTTTTTCAGGGTGGACTCTCCCACACCCCTGACTGGCTGAGAGATTCTGCCATGGGGCTGATTACCACTGAACAGCAGCACAGAGGCTGTTCTTCAGCTGTTCATGGGCAGCTGGCACTCTTTGACACTGCTTACGTACATGGGGTATTCCTGCTCATGTGGTTTCCCCTCCCCAAGAATGGACTTGAGCAGCTGAGCATCAAAGCTCAACAGAGCCACCTGGTACAAGTAAAAAATTCCACCAGCCTGGTACAGGATCTTCTGAGCCTTGCTTTGCTCTATTGCCACATGGGAAAGGAGGGGAATTTCACCCTCCCCTTCTCTGTGCAGTGGGGCGGAACAGGACTTGGGAGACCCCTGCCAGGTGCCTGCCCCCAGAGCTGGGCATAGGGCACAGTGTGCCTCCGGTATAGGGGCATTGCCTGGCATGGTGGGGCCTCCACCTGGCATAGCTCTCCCGAGCCATGCTCTGCCCCGCCATGCAAAGAGGGGGATAGGGGGAAATTCCCCCTCCCCCCCCCACTCCTGCAGAGCAGCAAAGCAAAACAGGACTTGGAAAACCCATGTTGGGTTGGGGGGAAGCCCCTGCAGCAGGAATGTCCTGCGCCCCATTCCTGACTGTGGAGGCAGGCACTTGACATTCGTATGCCTGCAGCCCCTAGGGCAGGGGGTTCTTACCTGCTCCACTCTGGGAAGGGCTTTTAAACTCCTTGCCAAAGTGGGGAATCAGACAACCTGATTGGCTGAGCCCCAGCAGGGGCTCAGTCTGTACTAGGCTGCCCTTGGAAATATGTGGGGTTTCCAGTGCTTCCAGAGCTCTGCTACCTTTTTTTTCTGTGCTTCAGGTAAGTTTTTTAACTTTTTTCCCCACCCTCCCTCTCTCCCACAGTTTCAGGCCATTTTCAGCCAAATTGTAGTTTTTGGGGGCTTCGGAGGAAATGCTGAATTTCAGTCTTGCCCCTGAAGCCCAAATTACAGTGGTCCCTATACATAATAGTGGAGGATGAGTGATTTTGAACATATAGGGAGCTTGGAAGTGCCAACACTAGGCTTCCCCAGGGACCCCCTGAGTCCCCTGTGGCTCCTGTTAACCATGCAGCCTGAATTCCTTGTTATGCTCCCAGTGAATAGCCCCACTGACTTCCACAGCTTTGCATGGGGGTCACCAGGGGCAGACTTTGGTCTGTAGCATCTGGTCCTGCCCTTGCATTAGCTTAATCCCTGGTAGCTCCACTGATTTCTGCAGCATTACTCCTGACTTACGTTGGTGTGTTTCTTTGCCTCAGAAAAAGCCATCAAGCTGCTGCTCTGAAAGACTGGGAGATCATCAATCAATGTTTAATCATCACCAAGTTGATGGCATTAGTCGTGATTTCTCATTTAGTGAGTGGGCTATGAGAAGGATTGACTCGGCACCATTGTGCTCACAGACATGTTGGGGCTGTGAACTTATGGTGTTTCCTCTTGTGAAGCAGGGTGATATTTCAAGGTAAATTAGCCAAATACCAGCCCAGAGTTTGGGGCATGGATGGACCGTTCATAGGAAGCTGGTGTGTTGATTTTGGCCCTCACCCGGTGATATACAGGAGATGTAAAGGTGTCACAAGCAGTACAGAGGAGAATTCCCCCAGTACAAGGTTAGCCCCCTGAAACCCCTGGCATTTGAGGGGCCTGCTGGCTGGCTGTAGAAGGGTGCAGGGCTTCACTGAATGCTATGGGCTGCTCCAGGCTGGAGCAGGCAATCTGTCAGGGCTGCTGACTTTGGGGGCTGCCTGATACCCAGCCAGTGCAAGTGGCGCGAGGATGGCTCTAAGCCTCCTTTGACTCCACTCTCCCTGGGCCACCAGCCCCTCCTCTGAGGCGGCACAAGCTCTGTCTCCTTGTTTCTGCCAAGACTGTACACAGCCAGAGTAAGAAGGTGTGGCCAAGGCTTCCTTGTGCCAGCAGCCATTATGTTTAAACATTCCTGTGTGAGCAGGGCTTTCAGTATGCCCCAGATTCCCCTGGGTGCGTCCTGTTAAAGGAACATGGTGTGCTTCCCCTTGCCTCCTGACTACTGATGGTGCATGAGAGTAAGGGGCTCTCTCCTCTGGGGCTCCTTCCCCTCACCCATCCCTTCCTTCCTCAGAGGAAGGGACGCTGGGATCTGTGCAAATCCGAGGGGACTAGGACAGATTTCTGAACAAAAATAGCTGCCAGGATAGGTTGTGCTTGAGATCCAGGGTCAAGGGTTGAATTCCAGGCTGAGCTACATTTAGCTTACTGCCGCTCTCCGGTTGTAGTCCCTCATGCTGATTGCCGTCACAGTGCCGTGACAGCCGCTCTCGGCTTCCCATTGCTAAATACAACAGGCAATAGCCAGTCACTGCTATCACAGTCATTGCTGCACTGCAGGGGCTCAGCTCTGCCTTCCAGCTCTCACCCTTTGGGCTCCAAGGTGTGTTTTGCTGTGCTCTGGAAGCCATCCTAGCTATCTCAACCAGGTCGCTGCATTCAGCACTAGTCCTGGCATTTGCTCATTGTGATCTAGCTGCAAGCTGCTCCACTCTGACAGGGATGGGATAGTCTTTTCAGAGGCCTATAACTGAAATGATCTCTGGAGATCAGATGGCTGTTTCTATTTAAAGAAGATGTGTGTATGGGGAAGGGGGAGGCTTCTGGCCCAGTCTTCTCACTCACCATTCGGAGAAAACAGCCTGAAAACAACAGAGGCTCAGTGGCAAAACCAAACTCTTCCTCTGTTATGCAGGCTTGCTTTAACTCTAGGTTAAATGCTTCTTCCTTCCCCTTCATACAAGGCTCCCATATCTGCCAAATTAAGATGGGCCTATTTGGGAAACAGAAACATAACCTGCCAAAAAGAAGAGCCTCATTTAGGGTGAAGGGAGTACTCCTGTTTTCTTTCTCGTAGATAGAGACCTACAAGGATTTTGTATATATGTGTATATATATATAGGGGTGGGTGGGCTTCCTTGCTTGTTTTTTAAATTTCTTGATTCATGTTTACATTTTAAATCTCAGTTATGTTAAGTCTTGTCTCCTCAGGTTTTGTTGGAGGACTTGGAGTTTTCCAGTCCTGACTTGAAGTGGCAGACATATTGCATCTTTTACAAATAATAACAATAATAGCCTTTTATGTTTCACTGCCAGACATCTGAATTAAGTAGATGTAAGCAAACATAAGTAAAATCCGAGTTTTACCCAGTATAAATGAAAATTGCTTCATCTTTCAAATCAGGTTTGACTTTTAGGCTATCCTTATGCTGGAAGGATATCAGAACTCCAGCCATCCACAGAGTCTTTTCGGTAAAACATTTTCATGAGACCTCACATCTTAATAGGCAGGAAAAATCTCCCAGCTTTTTCAACAGAACCTTTCAGTTCTCCCCTCTACACCAGAAAAAAACAAATATTGTGCGTGTGGCTTGGTGGGGCCACCAATATTAACTTCCACTTTATACAGCCCCACTAAAACCTGCTGCATGCTGAGCAGTCTCAGGCTTTGGACTTGCTGGGTTTCACAAGCTAATGAGCTGTGTCAATACTCAGATTGGAAACTTGCAAGGAAAGTCCAGAAATTGCAGGGGTTGGGTGTACCAGCCAGTCCTGAAGCAATGTCTCAGCCTGGAGGTGAGGTTTCTTAAAGCACTTAAAGCTCATGGCTCATCCTCATATGGGGGTTATTTTATGGAGACCTCCTCCCCCATTCACATTTGTACAGATCACCACCCTGCTCACCCGCCAGAGCATAAACCACCTCCTCTGCCATTCTCAGCCACAGAAAGTGGGGGCGGGGGTTACCTTCCTCTGTAGCAGAGGTATGGTCCTCTTTCTTGCATCTCTTGCATGCATTTTAACAACCCTTGCAGTGGCAGGACACTGGCCGTCTTCATCCCCCTGCTTTATTGGTGGCAGCTCGAGGTGCTTTTGGTGTCTTTGGGCACAATGTCTTGTAGTTGTGTAGCAGGGTTTATACATAGGTTTAGGCCAGGTTTGAATTACACTTGGGGGGGCTGGAGGTGGTCTGCAAAAAAAATTGGCCAGGGTTGGGGTTGTTTGCATGGGTCTCTGCCAGTATTGTGGGGCTGGGGCTAGTGGCAGTGGCAGCGGAAAGGAGCTGCCACCTCCTGGGCTGCTTAGAAAAGTGTGGGGTGGGCCAGGGGCTGTGCGCGGCGGCACATGGGCTCTGGGCTGTTGTGGGGGAGTGAGGGGGAAGGGGGGCTGACCAGCCTGCAAGGAGGGCTCTAGTCTCTTATGGGGGTAGGGGGGCTTAGCCCCCCTGAGCTCCCCCTGTAAGTCGAACCCTGGTTATAGGAATAGGTTAGACAAGGACTTGTATGGGATGGTTTGCATAGGGATGATCTTGCCTTATGGGGAAGGGTTACATTTGGAAAATATTTACTGAAAGCTAAAAACCCCTTAATACTATTTAGCTGGAAATAAGGAGCAGAAGCAGCACCCTCTGTCCAGCCAGCTTCACATTCAGAGCTCACCTGCACATGCTCTGTACATCAACAGTGCTACAGTTTGGGAACTCTTTGCTGCATAATAATTTGCATAACAATTAGCAGTAGAAAACCAGGGAACCCTTTGCTATGTAATGATCTTCATAACAATTAGCAATAGAAAACAAGGGTGATTCACACAAACACAGTGTGCTGTGTTTCCGGGGTGTCATCATCTCAAGCAACATATCACTGAGATCCTGTCTGTCGTCATTAGAGATCCCCTGGGGCTTTCCCTTTCAGAGGGTCCTAATGTCAGCTTCCTTGGCAGCCTACACGCTGCCTTCCTAAATTCCCCCTTTGTGTAACATGTAGTTTCATTTCCTTTTTCTAAACTGGGATGGAACAACTGTGTGGTGTTACAAACATGCTAAGTTTCAATGGTATGTGATATTCTTCAACCTGTAGTTTGTAAAGAGGCTTTGGGATCCTTTGGTGTTAGAAGTGCTGTTGAGAGGCAAATTATTCGCTTGTTTTATCCTCTGACTCCCAGGTTGAATTTAGTCATATGAAAGGGAACAAACCAATCCACCCTTGGCACATCAGGAAATAAAATTGGCTAAGAGCAGTATAAACAGTGATAATCCAGTAGAGAAAATACCTTTCACCAGCTGTCTGAGAGGGGCCTTGGTAACATTCAGATGGCTTGTTTAAAATACACAATCCAAAGATTTTGCATAATTTTCAGACATTTCACCCATGTACTTCTGCCTGGAATAGTTCCTAGGACACTGAATTCAGCTTTCTTACCAAAACCCTGCGACTTCCCTTCCATTTTGCATTTCTTCTGGTTTGTGACTGAGCGAAGCTTGTGGGGGGCTTGAACTACTCAGGCTAACTTGTTAGCGGGCATTGGTGTTTTGCCCACTGGGCCTTGCCCCATTCATCCTCATGCACCTAATGTGACTGTTTATGTTTGCACAGCTTGCCTTGGGGGTTTATAGTTCCCAGAAAGCATTTTACACCCTTTTTGTGCTAGTCTGAAAAAGGAAGGCACAGAGGGGCAAAGCGACAAGAACTGGGCCTAATGGCACACAGTGCTGAAGGTGCTCATGATCAGCTGCAGTTGTTGCTGTTGTAGAGCTGTGCATGCATACATTCCCCCAGGCCTCTGGTTTCTTGTTGTGTGAGTAAGACTGATGTGGATTTTGCAAACTGATTTGAGTGGCATTGGTTTCCATTGTCAGGGGAAGAGTTTGACAAATGGCTAAGAACTGTGGTTGTAATAATGGCTTCTTTTTTCCATCCCCTCACTTCCACCTTCCTTTTTTCCTCCTGCAGCTTCTGGAAACCTTCTTCGGAGTTATCCCAGAGTTCTCTTCAAAGGACGAGCCCCCCTGGCTCCCACCCAGACCCCAGAACTCTAGGGAACAGCAGCTGGTTTTGATCATGGAGACTTGCACGCATGTGTGCACACACACCTCTAATCAGAAAGACACTAACATGCACCAAGCTGGTCACATGGGTATGCCACGCACGCACACAGCTACACGAGGTACATGCATGAGACTGAAGTGTGACCTACCCACCCTCCCGGACACTTTCCACCCTGCCTTCTGTTCACAGGCAGTGGCACCAGAGATGTCTGTGTGTGTTCATTTTTATATTCTAATCCTTCAGCTCAGTGGTGTGTCAACAGCTCTTGTAATCAGGTACATTAAAACTGTTGGAGAGAGAGCAGTGTCAGCCTGTTCACAGAGTCTAAATGCTCTTTGGATCTGAGGGTACCAGTTAATGACAGGGATGAAGTACTGGGGTTTGTGGGCTTGAAGGGCAAGATCCCTTTTTCAGAAGATGTTTGTGTTGTCTCTGGAAGTGGGGAAATGGGAGAGATCTAATAGTGTTAGACCTCATGCATATGGAGGGTGGAGCTGTGTCCAGGTTTCTTTCAATATTATACTGTGGCAGCTAGTCCTCTTAGACTTATTATAATTCCATGTCCAGGACTTGCCTCTTTCCATTTCTGACAGCCACAGCCAGGCCATGACAATCTAGCCATTTCTGATACTCAGGAAAGTTTGGGTCTTTTGGCCAACGCACTTGTAACTTGAAGGAAGAGAAGACTTGGGATACGATTTCTGTGCCCTCCTGGAATGGATTCTGGGTGCAGCCTTGGAAGGAGGAAGAACCCAAAATGGATTTATATCCCTTTTGAAGTGAGAATGTGGATACAGCTCTGTGGAAGGAACCTGAGCTGGATTTTGTTGCTCACCTGAAATGGACTCTGGGTTCACATGAAGACAGAGGGGAGGTTTGATCAAGATAAGCCCTCCCAGAAGGATCAGTGAGGTCAGAAAGAAGAGGCAAAGAAGGTGCAGGGTTTGAACTCAAACCACTGTGGAAGTGGAAGGCACCTTGCAACTATAGTAGTGACTAAAGTTGTGCTGCAGACACTCCCAGCACTTTCATCTGCTGGTGGCTTGTGTGGAGTGATGACAGCATTAGTCACTGTGGGACTTTTTCAGCTAGGCTGGTGCAGTGGGGCCACACTGCAGGCATAATGCCCCCTACCACCAAGATGCAGAGGCAGATCCAACAGCTCTGTGCTGCTTCTACAAGAGGCTCATATATTGGTGTTCTGGTCTGGCTAGGGGCAGGCCTTGTGACCTGGTGATTCTGAGCTCCTGCAAAACTCAGCCAGGGCCACTTAAAAAGGGGTGCATATAGCTGCTGTGAAGGGACCTGCAGCTCAGACAGCTGCTCCTCTACCACAGCACTGGTGCAGGGCCACTGCATTGTAGTTTCCTCTGCCACAGCCCTGCTGCATGGTCCCCCAAACAGAAGTCATTCATTGCTGCTGCTGCTTGCTGTACAGCTAGGAGGCTTCTCTGGGGTAGCTGTTAGTGTCCTTTTAGAAAGGGTGTAAAGGATTCTGATCAGCACAAGGGAACTATGCAGCTCTTGGAGCCACCAGACTTGACAAGTTGGGCTGTATCTATAGGGATGGCTCGCCTAATCCAATAAATCTCTCTGAGGTAGCTTTCTATGCTTGGGTAGACTTCTGGTACCTTTGAGGCCTGTTGTATCTCTCAAGATGCCCTCCAAAGCATTTCCTCTTAAAAATGTGTATTTGGGGCACCAAATGTAATTGTCCTTGGTAGAAAGAAACTCCTGTAGCCTCTCCCTAGTTAGTATGCTAGCCAGCTGTTTTGCAAATGGACAAAATGGAGAGCTTGGGGAAGGGTGAGGACTGGAGGGAAGGAGAGCCTTGTATAGGTCTGCAGCCACTCACTTTGGCTGGAGTAGAATTGACAGGCTCCTTCCTTGGTGGCAAGTGAAAAAAACCTCCCCAAGCCTCAGGAAGCCTTAGTATTCTCTGCATGTCCCTTCTGCTGGTTTCATCCAGTGAATCTAGGGATCTGTGCACTAAGGTGCATGGGTTTAGGGGTAGAAAAGGTAGCAACACTTTCCTCTCTTTACCTAGAAAATTCATAGGGCTCACAAGATCAGTGAGATGGCGTGAACAAGGAGAGAGACATTTGTGTCCATGTCCCCCCACATTAGGCCTTCCATACAGCCCTTTTCATCCTTTTACAGTCTCGGACCTTGAAAGACCATTCTGTATTGCCATGGCTCTCCAGGTATGATGTGTATGATGAGCCTGATTCTCCACTGCTGTGTATCTTGTGGAGCGATTGACACCAGCTTAAAAGAGGGATATTGCTGTATCACCTCAGTGTGTTTTATCTGACTTTGAGCTGACCTAAAAGAGCCTAATTTGGAAGTTGGGAAAGCTCACGGAGTCTTGTCATGTGAAGGGGAAATTTCATAAATGGATGGTAGAGCCACTCATGAAATCAAGAGGGTCTCAAATTCTATGTGTCTCTAGATTGAAGTAGGTGTGTATGTGTGTTAGTGTTACTATGACATGGATTCCTGCTCATACAATTCTGGGCCTTAAGCTTTTGCTGATAAAAATAATACTCTGCCTACCTAGAACCTTTAATGTGAAGATCTCAGAGCATTTTATTGAACCAGTCCTTTCACCCTTGTGATCCCTTTGCAAGATGTTACTATCCTATTTTACAGAAAGGAAAACTGAGATTAAGTGACTAAGTTAAGGCTACACACACTCGCTTGCAGAGCTGGGACTAGAATCCAGGAGTCTGGACTCCCAAACTACTTCTGTAATCTTTTTAAGTTTTGCTCTTCTTTGTACGCACATCATTCTGTTTTAGCGTGGTCAGTCCTTCTACCCCAAGGCAGGAGATGAAGACTGCATCCAGTTCTGTCCTTTTTGGAGGAAATACTACCCAGAAGCAGAAAAAGAGAATACGTTTCAAAGTGCATCTCCCCATGCCGGTGCACTCGGTGTGCTCCAGGTCTTGTCCTACGGACAGGCGATCGCCAAGTCATGCTGAAGGCCTTTTTTTCCTGTCAGTGTCAGGTTCTGAGACAGGCAAAACATCTTTTCACTGTAAGAGGAGTACAAAAAGTTTAGCAAATTGTAGAAAGCTGAGGAGGAATGCTTGCTTCTATCAACTGCTCATGTCTCATGGGGAACTGCCCAGGAGAGCAGTGGGTGACTGCCAGCCTGCCGCTGCACCTCTGAGGGGCAGCTCTATGTCCCAGAGGCATCTCCTGTCTGTTTTTTGGTAGAAAGTTTTTACAGGAGTTGCCATGTTGGGATGTAATGAATTGGCCTTGTGTTCCAGTGCCTTGAAAAGTTGGGGTTTGGCTTTGAGAAGGTATCCAAGTGTAGACAGGTGATGTGGCTAAGGCAGATTCAAAGTGGCTGCAACCATACCTCCCAGTGGGATGTGCAGACAAATGGTGAGCTCTTTGTCCTCCCTGGCTCATTATTGCAGCTGCTGCCAGACCACATGACAACAAGGGCATGCAGGCTTGCTGTGGCTCTGGAACCCAGGGGCTGAGCCCTGCTACTGCTTATTGCCCCCTTTTCGACTGCCACCAGATTTGGGTGGGTGAGTAAAGGCAGCGTTCGTGCCCTGAGTTTTAGAACAATATGACAAGCCCATCAGCACTGCGCTACACAGGTGAAGAAGGGTGTTGCTGAGCACACTGTCCCCCATGCACTCCGCCTGAATCCATCTATGGGGATATGTCAGTGTGAGCCACTTGGGCTGGACGATAGCAGTTTCATGCTCTCTGGTACTGACAATGCTGTTTTTCACAAGATGGCTACCCTGGGCCATAATGTCCCAGGAACCGCCATAGATTTCAGAGAGACCAGGAGGGGTTTCTGCCTTCTCAGACATAAAGGCCCCATCATGAAAGATGCTGGTGATCAGAGCCTCTCAAAATGAAGATGAAACTGGGAAGGATCAGGTAGAGAGCACAAATGAGGACAAAACCAAGAAGAAGCTGGTGCAGATGCCATTTGCCCACGGTCTTGGACAGCATTAATAAGGCCCTCTGCAATAGATCTGACTTGAGATCTTTTCCCTTCCAATGATGAGATGAGTGTGAAGGAAGTGAGGGGTAGAAAATAATTTGGTCTAGGACAGAGATTTCCAGAGACTTTTACCCATTCAAGAAGCAATGACTCATTAGCTCAGATCATGGGCTACATTCATTATAAGTCACTTCCATATTCTTATACTGAGGTAGGCACAGGAGCCTATGTGGGATGTCAGCCCTTCCCCAGTTCCTCCTCCATTGCTGGTGCATGTCATACCCAGCAACAATCAGGGAAGATACAGAGGCAGGCTTTAACACATGCATCAAGCTCCTGGGGAGCTTCAGATTTCCCAGAGGAGCAGCGCATTCTCAAAGGGTGAAAGATCACAGCACAAGACCAGCCAGCAAGGCTCTTTTTCTGGAGTGGGCCTGAGGGGTGTGCCTGTGCCTTACCCGTTCTCAACTGGCAGCGGAACTGTGCAGAATTTGCCTGTGATGGAGATCTCATCCTTTCTCCAGAACCGGTTCCTAGGGAGGTACGTCAGCACTACACTCTCCATCTGGCATGCTGGGACTGTATGAACCAGCAGCCCCCGGCCCATCTGCTTTTGCTTGGGTCTGCAAAGAAGGGTGAAGGATGCCCATGAGAACAGGGGACTGAAGTGTAGGTAAACTTGGTGTACAGAAGGGCAATGGGGAGAGAGGATACAGATGTCCATTGAGTCACAGCAGGTGGCAGCACTGTTAGTAGGAATCCTGATAAAACCTGATAAAAGTCAGAAGATCCTTTTATAGGATTAAATCCTGCAGTAGAGAAGGGAGGCTCTGTCCTGGTAAACCTCTCCTTCCTTCAGGTTGTCTCTCCAGGCCCTGCTACACATTCCTGTTAAAGCTGGATAGAAACCAGCTATAGAGTTGTTTCACATTTACAAGAGCTAACTTTATAGCTGGTTGGCTCTTTTTTATAGCTGAATAGTCATTTGTATCAAGTGATAATTACTTCACACTTGTGGCTGGTCTTACTTTGCACATGTGGCTGGTCTAAATTTATTGCATGGTTACCCAGTTAATTGAGTAGTATATGTAACATGTAGCAAGGGCTTCCATGTTATATCCCTATCCTCTGCAGAGTCAGGGGGATGTGAACATGCCTATTCCACACAGTTAAAGCAGCTTTCCCAGCACTTTCATGCAGCTTGTGTGACCTGGAGCATTTGGAAATGTATAAAGTGAGAGATGTTGCACCCTTTTAAATATTGGGCCCTGGTTTCTGTCAGAGATGGGGCAGTGAGACTGGCATGCCTGGTGATCAGCCCCCCTGGGGGTTAGAAAACAGTGTTCCTAGTACATCCCTAGAAGGAATTCCCCTGATGCCAGTGGAGTTTCATGGGATGGTGGAGTGAATTGGGCCTGCTGTGTCTGGTTTGGAGCTGCCAAAGATAAAAGTACCATAAATAGAAAAGAGGAATTGTGCAATCTGTGCATGTCTGGGGTCAAACTAAATACCTTGGCAGTCCTTTCTAACCCTGGCAGTCTATGAATAGCAAGGAACTGTGAAACAAGAGAGATCTCTTTTCCTACAGAACAAAGCCTACAGGTAGGATGTACCCCACCCCCTACTGGATCACAGAATTGGTGAGTGGGGTAAATGATTATGTTCCTAAGAGAACTAAATGATTTTACTCTAGCAAACAACAAAGGACCAGATTCCTCATGCTCCGTACATGTGCAGCTCCAGTTGGCCTTAAAGGGGGATCTGTTTGAAAACATCTTGCAGGCCTTACCCCATCTGGGGACATTTTGGGGCACTAGGAGCTCTTGGTCCACATTTAGGAGCCTAAGAAAATTTTCTAAAGTGAACACCTTCAAATTCTACTGATGCCCCTGGGAATGGTCATGTGCTTGGAGCATCTGCAACCTGGGTTCCTTGATTAAATGCCTAATGGGGATAGAAAGGCCTGTGTTTAAGTTCCCAGGTGGGAACATGTAAGACTCTAGGCCAGACTATGTGGGAAGCATAGGTAGGCCTTAGCCTAAATGAGAAAAGCTTCTTCCTTCATGTATGGAATTAAACTGACATATTGGTAATAAACTTCTCAGTATGAATTGAAAGCACCTTTTATAGGGCTTGAAGGGAAACAGATAAAGCTGCTCCTCTATGGGAATGAGCGCTCCTATGTGTGGGGTTACATTGATGCTACTGGAGCTCTGTGCCCTATGGTTAAGTGCTAAAATGTTTCCTTTTAGAACTTGGGGCTCCTCTACATGTGCAGGTAAAGGTGCAACGGGATCTAATGCAAGATCTACACAGTCACACCTCCTGTCATGTCACAGGTGCATGGCAGAAGGTGTGAGTGTGGGATCACTCATTAGATCCCATCATGCCCTATTGCCAGTGTAGGGGAGCCTGATCCTGGGCTCCCCCTGCACTGACAAGAAGCAAGCTCTCCTGGCTGGGACCCCTCAACTGAAGGGCTCCCAGCTGAGGCAGCACACCACACACCTCCGTGGTTGGAAGATGCAGCGGTGATCTCCCAGCCCCTGGTGTGCTTGAAAATGCTGGGACTGAGAGATCATGGCTGCTTCAGTCTTCCAGTCTTGGAGGTGCGTAAAGCCCCTGGAACTGGGAGAATGCAGCAGCTGTGATCTCCCAGCCCCAGGAGGCTCCATGCACCTCTGGGTCTGGGAGATTGCAGCTGTACCCCACAGCTGCTGGGACCCAGCTGAGTCCTAGCACTGGAAGGTATGCTGCCAGGAACAAAAATCTTCAGCTTCTGGACTCTGGGTCTGCAAGACTCCCAAAACAGCTAGGCACAATGCATCCCAGCAGCTGGAAGTCATGTCAGTTGACGAAGCTCCCAGCTGCAGCTGCAGGGGAGACCCTGCTACAGGTACAAACTGAAGTTGGATACCAACCAGCTATGAAGTTAGTATATATTTTTTAGGTCTAACTTTACAGCTGGCTGGTGCTTTTTATGGTGTTACAGGTACTTTGCACACGCAGCTGGTTTTAGTTCATTTCCCAATTAACCAGCTAATTGTGCAATACCTGTAACTTTTGGAGGAGAGAGGCAGAAGAGGCCTTAACTTTGTTTATTTCTGGCTCTGTGTCCTTTTCCTTCCTGAGATCCTGCTCCATCTGGTGGATGCTTGTCAAATTACTGAGCTGCTGAGCCTGGAGATGATGATTAAGGAATTATCTGTCTAGCAATAAATATTCATGGGCTTCAGTTTCACAGATATGATGTAGGTCAGTCCAAGCTCTAAAGGGCCTGGCCATCCACCTGGACTTATGTAAACTCTTTAAGTCTGGAGCCTAGGCTCATAATCTTCACAGATGTACAGCTGTAGCCTGGAGATCCCCTGGGGGAAACCCTCCTCCCTCTATCTCACCTTTTCTTTTCTGGAAGCAGCACAATTCAAAGAGGGGGTTTTTTTGTATGAGGGTTGAGGGGGGGGTTGTTTGTTTGTTTGAGGTTTTTTGCTGCACCACATTTCAGCTCAGCTTGGCAGAAATGAGCCATCTGGGCACCAGTGCTTGTGCTACTCTGACCTGTGCCAGCTGGCAGTGGCTCCAAATGGATGTGCACCCACTGGGTACAGGCAGAATGCTGCACACTCTGGTCTCGCCTCTTCCCTGCAGCTTCTTGCCTGCCATGCCAGTGACTGAGAAAAGGCAAATGTATAAGTTGGAGAGGCTGGCTCCCAGCCTGCTGGGAACTCCTCTGTGGTGGGGAAATCCACCCCCAGCAGAGGAGCTGAGTCAAAGGGAGATGGAGGGTGAGAGGGAACCTGGCCCTTTTAAGGCAAATACAGTTTGGAGGATGGGAGCTGACCAGACAGAGCTGATTATCCCCACATCTGGTTTTGGTCCCCAGCCACAGTGCATTTCCTCCTTTGGTTGTATCCTGGGTTTTTTGCTGCATGTAACGATATGTCAGTAAACTCCTTTCTTGCCGCTTCTAGCTTTTCCAGTCATTTCTAATCCTGTCCCATGGCCAAATGTCTGGGAGGCTGGGTTAGTCTGGCCAGACCTTGTTAAAGGTGGGCATTTGGTGCATGCACCTGTCCAGGGCAGCAGAGAGATTTGTCACATTTCCAGGTCACCTGATGGAGATTGCACTGGGCCATTTGTGCTAGCATTGGGCATGTGCCTGATTTGAAACAATCTCACGCCAGGCAGGGAGAGGCTGGAGGTCACTCACATGGAGATCTTTGTGGAGTCTGTGGAGTCACCGCTGCGGAAAGTGATCTCGAGGTTGGTGACCGAGTTCCTTTTCTGTGACAGGTGAAACTGCACCAAGCTGTAATACACTGAGAAACAGACAGTGTGTGCCAGAGTGAGGCAGAAGATGCTGATTCTGGGTCAAGCCCTCACCTTTCACCAAATAAGGTCTCCCAACCCCACCAACAGCCCTCACAAACACTGTATGGAGAAAATCTGAGCAGAGCTTTGTCACAAAAAAGAGACTACTTGGCAGCTGGCTGGGTGTGTAATTGTTTGCTTGTTGGATTCTGTTCTGCTGCAGGTCATTTTAAGAGCAAGAGTGAAGCAGAAACAGAGAAATAGGGCAGGGAGGAAGTGAAGGTATCAGACACTGTCACTTGGCCTCGGTATGCTCTCTTGCTGGTGTAAATCAGGTAGAACTCTATTAGGACTAGTGGAGTTAGACCAGGGTAATGTTCTTGGAAGCATGGAAAATCAGGCCTGATATTTGCTACTGTTTCTGTGAGCATGGGTTTACCATGGCTCAGACCTTCCAGGCCAGTTCCCAGTCTCAGTCACTCTATTTTACTCAGGTGCGTCTCCTGTCTCCGTTGGTGGGTAAGTAAAAGGATGCAGGTGAGGGTCCACAGCAGGCAACATGCCGGCATCTTGGCTCTGCCCACTGCCTGCAACCCAGCATGGCTCCTCAGCAACTGAGGATGTTGGTGAAGGAGGGAACACGGTGGTGCTGAAAGAGGGGCCAGGACAGTGAGATCCACTGAGGAGCCTGGCTGCTGAAGGCACAAGGATGTCTGCATTCCCTCGGAGGAGCACAACATATTGGACCCTTTCAACAGTGCGTACTGAGGGGTTTGAAGCTACTCTAAAGCTAATCTTTCTCCCCAACAATTTTGAAGGACCTGTGGCTCTCAATGGGACTACTTGTTTCAAGCAGAGAGTGACTGTCCCTTTGGGCCTGTCTTCCTAAATGGGAGTTCCCCACACCTCGTCTGTGCAGCCAGGCTGGCTTTCTGCTGACTCTAGTTTCCTCTTTGCTACTTACTGCAGAACGGGGCTGAGGGTTTGGTCACCAGGTAAACCTTTACTTCCTTGGGCAGCTTGCTCAGGCTGACTCCAGCTTGCTTCAACAAACCTATGGGAAGAAACAAATTCAAGCTAAAAGGAAAAAGAACCCGCGGGTAGATGTGTGGGGATGCTGCTCCAGTGTGCTATAATTGCAGTACTCGGAGCCGTTCTAATTAAAACTCCCCGTCCCCTCCACTCCTGGAGCACATGTAAAGATATCCTGAGTGACTGCTGATGGGGACACAAGGGATCTGACTGAGCCCTCACTGGTCCTCATATCCACTCTGGCCCCTCTCATCCCTGCCCCCCACAGCCACAAAGCACCCTATGGAAAAGACTTAGAAGGTACCACAGGAAGAGGGCAGGACACTGCCAATGCCTCTGTCACTGCAGCAAAAAGGAATTGGCTCAGCAGGTACAGGCACACCTCGGAGATATTGTGGGTTCAGTTCCAGACCACCGCAATAAAGTGAATATCGCAATAAAGCGAGTCACATGAATTTTTTGGTTTCCCAGTGCATATAAAAGTTATGTTTACACTATACTGTAGTCTAGTAAGTGTGCAATAGCATTATGTCTAAAAAAACAATGTACATACCTTAATTAAAAAATACTTTATTGCTAAAAAATGCTAACCATCATCTGAGCCTTCAGCAAGTTGTAATCTTTTTGCTGGTGGAGGGTCTTGCCTCGATGTTGATGGCTGCTAACTGATCAGGGTGGTGGTTGCTGAAGGTTGGGGTGGCTGTGGCAATTTCTTAAAATAAGACAACAATGAAATTTGCCGCATCGATTGACTCTTCTTGAAAATCTGTTGTTTAGTGTAGCCACCTTCATCAATTATCTTAGCTAGATCTTCTGGATAACTTGCTGCAGCTTCTACATCAGCACTTGCTGCTTCACCTTGCACTTTTATGTTATGGAGACGGCTTCTTTCCTTAAACCTCATGAACCAACCTCTGCTAGCTTCAAACTTTTCTTCTGCAGCTTCCTCACCTCTCTCAGCCTTCATAGAATTGAAGAGAGTTAGAGCCTTGCTCTGGATTAGGCTTTGGCTTAAGGGAATGTTGTGGCTGGTTTGATCTTCTATCCAGACCACTAAAACTTTCTCCATATCAGTAATAAGGCTGTTTTGCTTTCTTATCATTCGTGTGTTCACTGGAGTAGCACTTTTAATTTCCTTCAAGAACTTTTCCTTTGCATTCACAGCTTGGCTAACTGTTTGGTACAAGAGGCCTAGCTTTCGACCTATCTCGGTTTTTGACATGCCTTCCTCACTAAGCTTAATCATTTCTAGCTTTTGATTTAAAGTGAGTGATGTGCGACTCTTCCTTTCACTTGAACACTTAGAGGCCATTGTAGGGTTATTAATTGGCCTAATTTCAATATTGTTGTGTCTCAGGGAATAGGGAGGCCCGAGGAGAGGGAGAGAGACGGGGGAACGGCCGGTCGGTGGAGCAGTCAGAACACACACAACATTTATCAATTAAGTTCGCTGTCTTATATGGGCGCGGTTAGTGGCGCCCCAAAACAATTACAATAGTAACATCAAAGATCACAGATCACCATAACAAATATAATAACAATGAAAAAGTTTGAAATATTGTGAGAATTACCAAAATGTGACACAGAGACACGAAGTGAGCAAATGCTGTTGGAAAAATGGCGCTGATAGACTTGCTCGACGCAGGGTTGCCACAAACCTTCAATTTGTAAAAAACGCAATATCTGCGAAGCGCAATAAAACAAGGTATGCCTGTAAGTGACTGATGACAACCTTGAGACTCCAGGAGGAACCTAAGTTAACTACTGCCATGGGTGGCTGGCTAGAACACCAAGATAGATACTAGAATTGGCTACCAGCCACAACATTTGTATCCAGATGTAGATCCCCATTTCTAATCCTTTTCCAGGGTTAGGGGAGTTTGGAGTGAGGATCTGATTCAGCCCAGGGCAAGAGGAAGGGTCTGCCTCAGATCTGACTTTTTCCAAACTTTGGTGATGACAGACAGGGGCAGTCAATACTGCTGATCTGAAGCATTTTAGCTCTGATGGGAAGTGCCATGGAATCATAGGTTTGGCAGGGATCTCCAGGGTCTTTCGTAGACTTGCACACCCCAAAGCCACTGAGAACCTGCAGGCTTCTATTCTCCCTCTGCCAGTGCAGGTCCCTAGTTGGCACCTTACCTATTCTGGGACAGGAGAGCTGGAAGGGATCTGAACAATCCAGGCACTCTGCATTCAGAAAATCTTCGTGACTGGAACAGGGGAATGCCATCAAAGGACAGGAGTCCTCCAAGGCACTGATGTAGAGATGAACTGCCCTCATGTGATCACAGATCAGGTATTTGTAGCCTGAAATATAAAGCACAATGACAAAAACCTAGTCTCTCTACACATTTCTGAGGAATCTGACAGTAATATTCAGGCCACAGGTTAAGAAGCACAATCTTTTGTCTGCAAGAGCCCATCAGCTAAAACCTTCAAGGGTGCCCAGGTGGTTTAGAAGCCTAAGTCCCACTGAAAGTAAAGTCACTTAGGCGCTTTGGCAAATTTTATTTGCAGCCTGCAGTGCAATGAAGTATAGTGCAGTGCAGTGCAGTGCAGTGCAGTGGAACAGCCTACTGATATGTACCCAAGGACTTTAAGACAAATAGATGCAGAGCCCCTTACATTCTATAAATACTAGCTTAGTTCAAGTTAGAAGGAAGTTTACTGCTATATACCAATAAACCATCCTCCTGCAGATACAGTTTATACCAGGAAAAAAGTTATTTTGTTTGCAAAGCTTAGAAGCTCTTCCTCTGAATGAAATAAGCTAGCAAAACCAGCTCTGACTACATAACAGCTTCTGTCAGCATAGAAAGGCCACAAACAATCCTGGTCTTTCCTGATCTTACTCTACTGGTACAAATTTCTACTTGCAGGCCTGGTGCAGCTGATCTACTTCATTGAATGAAACAGATGTTACCTGTTGTCCTGCACAGCTGGGGCCCAATCCTGTGAGACAACACTCAAGGCATACCTCTGCAAACAGGGAAACCCTCAGTTTCCCCACGAAAAGAGGACTGCTTGGGGAATCTTTGGGCGTTCCTCTACAATAAGTGTAACCTGTTTTTTTTTCTTCCTATTTGTAAAGACATGCCCCAAGTCAAGATTCTCTGGGCATGCATTTCTGCAAATGGGGAAACCCCGAGTTTTCCTGTTTGCAGACGTGTACCTTGTGTTGGGCTACAGCAGTGTGATGCAGAATCAGGGAATCCTTTGCCAGGGGATTCTCAGGGTGCATTTCTGTAAACAGGGGAACCCAAGCAGGCACTCTCAGGCCTTCTGGGGCCTGATCCTGCAAACTCTGGAAATAGGAATTCCCTGGTCATGCAGGATTGGGCCCCTAGAGTCCCAGGACTGCCTGTATAGGGCAGCTGGAGAGTGTGGGTCGCTCCAAGCTGCTCACTCTCCCCTGTCTTAAAGCAAATAGATGTCTGCAGAAAAATAACTGACAAATTCATACCACCTATGTAGCAACCACACATTTTGGGCATTTGTGGTGTGGCAAGGGACATGGATGTCTGTTTGATTGGCCTTTGGGCTTCCATAAATTTTTTTATGATGCCATAAAGATGACATTTGTTTCCAGTGTGTGTGAGATGCTTTCACCTAGGAATGAGAAGGAGAGACATGGGCAGAAAGGCCTTGTGGTATGAAACTTGTACTATGATGGCTTTTCCTTTCCAAATATCTGTGGCCTTATATTAATCATTACAAATGTGGCCACCTCCCCTCTCCCAAGTGGGAGCTGTTTGCAGGCTGATAAACAGCAGTGTGTGGCCCTTCCTTTGACAACACGCCACTAGCCCTTCTTACCAAAGAACTGGGGGCAGCCAGGCTGGTCTTTGCCTCCGTTGATGAAGTAGTCAATGTGGCCTACAGCAATCCGGATGCCGAAATCTGAAAGGAGCCAAAATCCCAGAGTCATTTGTTAGCCTCCTGCACTATAGAAACAGGGATGAGATTCTAGTCCTGATTCTGCTGCTGCTGCAATCAATAACCCTGTATACTTCTAGATCTTGGAGCCTTGGGCTCCTACTTATTTGAAATGGGAATGATTAATGTATAAATGTCTGTAAAGAGCTTTGTGCTCTTCATATGGAAGGGACTACAGAAAGGCAAGACAAGACACTATTAGTCTATAGCACCTTTCATCTTAACACACACCCACTTTGCAGAGTTTATCAGCCATCCCTGCAGACTACACTGGAGCAGATCTGAAGTATGTGCCCAAAGGGCATAGAAGTGAGTACATAGCAATGCCTGTCTACTACATACAGGCATCAGTGTGTGGTGTTCACTAGTGCCTACCAGCAGCACTATACAGCAGCCTTACAGCACAGGCTAGGGAGGAGAAGTGCTTGATGAATGATTGTCATAGTCTAAACCTATGATGGGGAAATTCTATTGCTCTGAGGCACTGTAGCATGGACAGAAACTCCCTGACTAGATCTGCTTTAGTAAACCTTCCAGGAAACTCGATGATCTCCCGAGGTCCCTTCCAGCCCTAATGTCTATGAAACATATCTACTGAAGAGACAGTCTGATGTGGGAGTTGAGCCCAGGACCATCAGGCCTAGAGGAGCACACTACTTTTCAGTAATGAAGGCGGGGCACGGGGGAGTAATCAGGCTGAAAAACATAGAAAACAGATTACTGTCTGAGTCAGTGTGAATGGCTTCTACAAAGAGGGCATCTCCAGGATCCAGGCGCTCTTCAGGGCTGGCTTTTGTGTACTTGGGTCCTGCAGGATCCAGCGCTGTAGTAAGAAAAAAAACAACAAAGTTTCAGTGGAAAACTTTGTAGCCCACTTTTCCTTAAGGAAAGTCATGGAACCTGCTCAGGGTTGGAGGAGTTCAGTTCAGCACCTCAAAACCCAGGGATTGGCCCAAGGGACTTTGAGCTGCAGATTTGAGTAGGAAGTGATATGCAACTTCCAGTACACCTGTGAAATCCTAGGGCAGGAGGGGGAAAGTGCACCTACACCTCTAACTGACCTGGCGTAAGTGAAAGGGGAGAGTGCAAGAGACACAGAGAAGGCCAGGAAGTCTAGAGCCCATGCAGCTGTTGGGCAGCAGGAAAGTGATTTTACCATGCACGGGCTTGGACAAAAAAATGGGGAAACCAAGATTCTGCTGGAGAATTGAATCTCAAAATGCTGATGAGGAACGGGAGAGAGAGCAAGTCCCAAAGGCTCTTCTCCACAACTCCATTTAGCCTCACGCTAAACACTACCCTGCTGTTCATAAATAATGCAGGTGCTTTAGAAAAATAGTCTGAGAGGGTATATGCATGGACCTTTGTCAGGGTAAGCCTGTTTCCCTACATTGCACCTCTGAGTGTAAAGCAAGTGCAGTGGTTCCTGAAGTGAGTCACAGATACTGTGCTCTCTCTCTCGAAGACTTTAGCATACGGATATATCAGAAGGATCTGTTCCGATCTCTGTACACTGGAAACTTATGCAAGAAAGTGGGTAGCAAGAACTGTTAGATGTAAGGTTTTATGGTTCCCAGGTCCAGGTAAGCTACCCAGCTGAGCCAGCACTCCCTTCAGATGGCTCAGGTTGCAATTACAGTGATGCCCAAGCACTATCCTTATAATTCAACTCTGCGTGTTTTCAGTCTTACACACACTCCTTCAGCCTTGCTCTGGAAATACAAAACTTTTTCCAGGCACTACTGTTTTGAGTCTTCTGGGGTCTAGATTTTCAGGAACTCACAGTGCAGTGGCTGCACTGATTCCCTCACAGTAAGTGGAATGAATTCTATTGCATGGTACTGTGTGGGAATGTCACAGGGTCTGTACCTGCAAGCCCTGCAAGCAGAATCCTGCCATTTTTCCAAGGAAAGGCATTGCTGAACTCTTCCATAGCAGAGAAGGAGCCCAGAAGCCTAAGATTTGTCTAATACACCCATTCTCAGCCCAAGGGCCATTGTCAATCCCTTCACATCAGCTTTCACACACTTCTCTTGCTCTCTCTGTCACTTGGGGATGTTGGAGAATCTGGGACTCAGCATTTCAGTACCTGTAATTCTTCCCAGCCGTCCTTCATAGAACTGCCCCACCAGGCCCCCAACGTGTGCTCCAAGGCTCACCCCAATCAGGTGGATTGATGTCTCTGATGCTCCGAGGGCCTGAGAATGGATGGCAATATAATTAGTACAAGTCAAGGGGAAAGCCAAGAAAAACTGGGTCTCCTAGCTCCCACTCCAGTGCACTGTCTCCAGGTTGTGCTGCCTATGTCAGGGAAGAGAGTGGGTAACCAAAAAGTTCACAGTGATTCTCCATGGTTTAGTGCTTTCAGAGCGGACACAAATATTCTGCATGATAGCTGCCAGCCTTCCTCCTTCCTTCCCCGACCCCTCGGTTCATGACCAGGTCTGATGTTCTCACCTCCCAGATGCCTTTAAACAGGAGCACCTCCCTCAAAGTCTCCCAGGTGGGCTGCATGCCCCCACCATGTGGAAGCCCCATCCATAGGAATGGAAAAGGTAAGGTATTTCTCTTTGTTTTATTGTCTTTTAGGACCCAGGCTGATACGATCCTCACGGTTTTATTGGTTTCATCTTCCTAGATTAGATTGCCATATCTTTAATAGGACAAAAGCATGAGTTTGCGTTTGCTGACTAAGGGCCAGTATGAAGCACAATACTATATGACCCAGTGAAATACAATGGGCTGCCACAAATATGGTGCATCCCATTGTGGCAATACAGAACAAGATAGGAAGAACACAATAGGATACAAAGTCCTGTCCGTTTGGGCTTGGTAGGTGTCTTACAGCTGTTCTTCACACGTGAAGGTGAGGGAACAAGAGGAAAACCCTGGAGAATAAAGTCTTGTGCTTGTAATAAGTGAGGGTACTTCACTGCTTAGTGCATTGCTTTGCCGTATGCATGGTATGGTGCAACGTAGTAAAACAGTGCTATGCAGTGCACCATAGGACGTCACTATAGTGTAGAATAGGCAAGGGAATGGAGTTGTGTGAGTAAAGACAGGCTCCTTAGTGGCTTGACCTCATGTAATGATGGGCTGAAACAGCAGATGTTATCTTATTATTTAAAAAAAAAAACAACTCAGGAACGTGAGGAAGATGACAGCATCTCTGGGGCTGGGCTGAGAAAGAGAATCTGTAGTGAGCTTAGTGCTTTAAAAAAAGAGAGTGTCCAACTGACTGTTTCCTGAGGAGGTTAGGATAGAAATGGCTGTCCGGACTACTGTGTGTTAGTTTGGCTTCTGCCCCTTGCCATGCCCTCTAACATTTACACCTACCAGCAATTTTTTAATCAAATGAAAGATCTCCAGGGCCAGCTTGGTGACATTTTCCACGGCAGTGGGGTAAGCTGTGGTTGCTCCATAGACCCAGTCCACTGCGATCACGTTCACTCGGGCTGCGCGGTGTAAGGCGCTGATAAACCCATTGATCCAGGAGGGCTTTGTACCCAAAGCTCTGGTAAGCCATCAGAAATAACCGTGTTAGCCACCTTCCATAATAGGGCTCTCCTTGGTGGGGTGCCTCAAATTCCCCCAGCTAAACAGCTTTGATGAAAGTTTTGTTTCCTGTCAAGACATTCCCCCCAGCTTTATTTCACAGCAGTTTCATTAGAAACTCCAACACCTACTATTCAAACAGAAACTAGAAAATGACGTGACCCAGAATAGTAGCTGCTGTTAGAGCCGACCTCAGAGGTTTTCTGAGCCCCCAAGGCCTGGAACAAAGGTAGTGCAAGCACCTACTCCAGACACTTTTAAGAAACATTTGGATGCTTACCTTGCTGGGATCCTTTGACCCTAGCTGACTTCCTGCCCCTTGGGCAGGGGCCTGGACCTGATGATCTTTCAAGGTCCCTTCCAGCCCTAATGTCTATGAAATCTATGAAATGCTGCGGTGCTTGTGCTGATCACTAGCTAGGCACAGAGAGAAATTTCCTGCCACATAGGAAACTGTTTTGTTTGCCATGAAGCAAATGACTTAACCTCTGTGTTGCAATTTCTCCTCTTTTGTAAAATGACAATATATTGGCCCATACCTGTAATTTATGTTATGTTATAATGTGTCATGACCTGAGTACAATAAGTACATGACCTGAGTCACTTATTTAGACACTAATTATGAAACTGTACAGTTATCTGAATGTAGAACATGCTGCCAGCCTGCAAAGTATGTGAGATATGACCGACATGGTGACTAAAAGAAAAAGAATTACTTTAGCGAATGAGGAAAACAATTGAAATAATCCATATTTTCTATGATTGATTGATCAGTTGATCCATCTACATAAATATGGAACTACAGAAATAAATGTTTATGTAATATATGTTTTATTAGCTGAATTATTAGACTTTATGAACGTGTTTTGGGCTCAGTGTGGATAATTGACCCTCTACTGTATCTCACAGTAATATTTAAAGCTAAACTTTTTTTTTTTTTTTTTAAGCAGACTGACAGGATGGATGATATTACTGTCAAGTGACTGTAATATAAAAGCCATGGTTCATGCCCATGTGTCTCTAGGACAGAAATAAGAAAGGTGGGCTTGGTAGGATTTCTGGTAAGTTAACTCATCCCAGGGGCTGAAAGGCCAGAATTGAGATAGTAAGGAGAATCTTCCAAAAGCAAGGGTTCTTCATGAGTACAGCTTGTCCAAAACCAGAGAGAAGATTACATTTTTAAAACTGTTCTTCAATTTCACTTTAACAGATAGAACATTTAAAATGCTAATTGAAATTTGAAGAATTTTGCCCAGATCTACTTTTCTGCTAACATAATGGGGGAGGAAGGAAGGTAAGTAACATGTTTATTGATAGTTCCCCCCTGCTTGGCTGGAATTAGAAAAGCTGACCACCTTTTTTACTGAACGTTAAATGCTCAAACGGACATGGCCCAGCTCTACTGATACAAAAAATGGAAACTATCTCCTTTCTTAAGACAAGCAGCCCGAGGAGCACCATGTCTGCTCAAACCGCTGAGGTATAACAGGGGAAAGAGGGACCAGTGGCTGAAATAGCCTGAACCCAGAGTGCCTTCTTTATGTGTTCTCACCTGAAGCCATGGATTAATATCTTGGTGTCCAGGCTAGTGTTGAAGCTGGAGTTCCTGTCATCACTAACAGAAATCAGCTGCCCACAGCTGGGGTTTAAGGAGGAGAAAAGAAGGAATTGGATCTTGAGGTTCATGCCCCGGAGGAAGCTGGCAGTCTGGAAGTCAGAGCAGGGCAGTCTTGAGATACTGGTTTCATTCCCTAGAAAGGGGGAGAGAGAGAGAGAGAGAGAGAAAGAGAACCCCTACCCCCACAAACTGTCCAGCCTGTGTGCACCCAGTGAAAAGGAGCAGAGGAAGAGGGGGAGGGATGGGGATGGAGGGGGAGGTTTAGAGAAGGCACTGCCTGGTTGTGCTGGTAGCCTTCCTCCCTTCTTTTCCCTGGAGGAAAGTTACATTGGCTTACTGTGCCAACAGTGGTAGGAGCAGCAGAGAAGGCAAGGCCAGACCTGACAGCCATAGAAGTGGCTTGGCTTTATCTGCTTTAGAAAAGCCACAGTTTTATTTAGTCTCTTGGTTGCTTCACACATTCAGACATCCTGTCTCCTTTTATTTTTGGTAGATACATGAGCTTTCCTCAAATGCTCTCAACCTTATCAGTACTGGGTGGTATATCAAAAGGGCCAGTTTCCCAGAGATGAGGACAATTATAAATGATACTGATTAGGAGAAAAAGTTTAGAGAGGGAAATGTAAAGTGGGAGCTCTTTCAGATTCCTCAAAACCCAGACAGAAAGCAACTTGAAATAGAAGCCCACCTTGGTTCAGTGGGAAATGAAGGCAACTGTTACTATTAAAAGTACAACAATATCATACAAGTCAACATGGTTTTATGGAAAATACTGTGGGGGTTTTTTTTTGTATCCAGCTGTTAGAAATGGAGTATTGTTAGAAATGCACAGCTTGCATCTCGCACCTGATAAGCAAGAAACACTGCCAAGGACTTTTTTCCTTGGCCAGCCTTGCCACAGTTTTTCTTAAATCGCAGACTCTCCCCCAGCCTCTCTCATGCAGATTACAGAAGCTGGAATTCAACTGACTGTGTCCTTGAAAGGGGGGGGGTTTAAACTCTTGGTGACCTATAGTACTTTCTGAGCATGCTTGATTAGCTGATGCATATTTACTTCTCCGCCCTGCATACTTAAGTAGTTAATTATAATGTACATGCGATGGATGTAGTGATGTAACCACATATATGTTTGTATGAAACGGAAATGAGCTGTAAGGGTTCCTGTTTCTGCACACATGCCCAGGAGGAAAAAGATAAATACAGCCTGCAAAAATTCCTTGGGGGATTCAGAGTAATCTGAGTCTTTGAATCTGCTCTGACCCTATTTGCAAATACACCTTTTGTGCCATCTAATGAGTGTGTGTCTGTGATTTTAGTGGCCTCCAAGAAACGGACCGCAATTTTTTGCAACACAGCTGTCACATACCAGCCCTATACAATAGCAATAAAACACAGATTAAATGGATAAGGAACCAGGTAGCTGACAGATCTCAAAAAGTCATCTGTGGGAATCCTGACCAATTCTATCTATTCTATCCTGACCAGTTTTGTCCTATGCCACGTTTTAATGAGTCTGGAAACAAACACAGTATCACTGCTGATGAAATAACCTCACTAGAAGGTCTGAGCACATTCACAGGGAAGAAATGCTGAGAGCACCCAGACGTTCTTTTGTTTTAGCAGAGTTGGGCATAGCAAAAAGTAATGGCTATACAAATCTGAGTTAGAATTAAGGTACAGAGTTTTACCAGAGAGGGTGATTAACTATGGAATAAATGATGACGAAAGGGGTGGATTCTCCCTTGCACACCATTTTCAGTTCATTACTGGGTACCTTTTTAGGAAGATCTGCTTCAAGCAAATACAAATTATTATTCTCAACCCAAGAGTACCTGGGTCCATTCTAATAGCCTGTGACAGACAGGAGCACAAATTAGTTGATTTAATCATCTTCTAGCCTAGAAAATTATGAAACTATTTTTCAGGAATAACAGGGATGAATCTGAAAACAGATCCCTTTTCACCTCTAGATTGGAGAAAGTGAAACAACCCTGAAGCTATGTTTATAATGAAAACAACCTCTTCCTGCCTATACAACTCATTAACTAGTCCCCTACTCACTGAGGTGCATTCGCAGCCATTCTGGAAGGAATGTAGTTTAACAGCGAGTGCACAGAATTGAGAAGCAGATCTCTCAGGACTCAAGGTGCCCACTACAGGATGTGTCCCTTTCCCTAATGTCTGTTTAGACCTTATTCAGCCTCTGGGGATGGAGAGAGGTGAAGTGTGTCCTGGGGTCCCATTTAATTCCAGTCCGAAAGAGTGCACCTGATCAATGGTACTGAGTGGACAAGCCAAATTAGATAGGGCAAATTCTGACAGCACTGTGCAGTCCAGAATCAACATGTGGGCAAAGTGAATGAGGGAGGGGCAGGAGTTACACTGAAGAAGCAGAAACAGGTGACCTGGAATGTTAGTCTGTGAAATGTTAGCTAAGAGAATAATTTTTGAATGATGGAGGGTGGAAGAAGGAAGGGGAAAGAGGTGGCTAGATCCCACATTTATCTTTTTTCTCTGTGCTTCCAGATCAAGCATATTCTGTTTCCAAGGCAGAACCTGCTGATGCAGGAGGTCAAGGTCACTTGTCTTTCCCATCACTGCCTCTGTGGAGCAAGCAGGCATGAACAATTTGTAAAGTCAAGTCAGCGGACCCATCTACACCTCTGGATTGATATATGGGGTAAGAAAGGGAGCACTTTCAGTTGCTGGGCTCACTGAAATGGGACTTGGCTGCAGCAGGGATTCCTTTAAACGGACTTCAGACTCATTGCTGAAGGGATCAGGTTGCCTAAGAGACTCAAGTTGGTTAAATTCAATGCCAGAACTGGCTTCTGCAAATCCTCCCACATTCTTTGCCCCACAGCTCTGGTGTTTGAGTGTCCCCCATTGCTGCCTTACCTGCATATGCTGAGCTGAGCAACAGTACACCTGCTAAACCAAGAAGAAACTTCTTTCTGGGAAAAGCCATCTCCCTCCAAGCTCTTTTGGGGTTGTAATGAGTTGAGATCAGTAGTGGGGAACAGGGGAAGGCAGCTCCTGTGCGCCACTGGGACCTTCTGATAGGGCTGGTGCTGTTAATGATCAACAAAGCCTGTGTTTTTTTTGGGAAAATAAAAGTAGGGGCAAGCACCTCTGCCCCTGTTTGATTATTAGTCAAAGCCCTAGCATCAGCACAAAATATCTATAATTGCTGCTAGAAGGCTGTTGAACCCACACTTCTTCCCAAAGCAGAGGTACGGCTGTGGAGTCAGCTTCTGGCACCAGTCACTATGGCTGTTTCTGTTTACAAAGTTACTATGATGGTAGGGTTTTCAGTCGCCTCTACCCAAAGTCCTTTGTAAATATTAATGAATATGTACATAAATAAAGCCTCAGGACTCCCCTGGAAGGTATGGAAGTCTTTTGATTCCCATCTTACAGATGGTGTAGAATAGGGGTGGCCACCTTGTGGCCTCTTTGTGTGGCATGTGGAAGATCAGAAAGGGAACAATCAGCATGGTGGTAGAAAGCAGAGCATCAGATCAAAGAGAGGAAAGGAATCAGGGTGGCACTTGGGGAGGGTGTAGGGCTAATCTGTGGTACTCCTGACAAAAAATGTTGACCCCCACTGTTGTCACAAAAGAGGCATTGATTGGTGGCCCAAGGTCATACACTGAGAGCAGAGATTTATAAATTCATACAGCTTATGGTCAGAAGGGATTTTTGTATTAATCTCTTCTGACCTGTTGTATGACACTGGGTCCAGAATTTTACCTAGTGATTTCTGATTGAGCTACTGTGCCTAAGAAGGAACCTGGTCTTGAACTACTGATGTCAAGTTGCAGAGTATTCTCAGGTAAGGGGGTTTCATGGTTCACTGAAAAATTAGAGAAAAGGATATGTTCTAGCATGACAGTCCATCTGAATGAGAAGATGTCACATGAAGGAAAGGAAACATCTGCAGTCTGGGTCCCACTGTCACCTTTGATTCTGAACAGAGGTGATTTCTTATGTGAGTGGCCAGTTCCCTTGTTAAGCCTGCATCTTTGGCTTTGCCAGCATTTACATCAGCTGTACAGATAAAACTGCCTTGATGCTGTTCTCTAGTGGAGAGAGTCCCAGCACATCAATTGTACCACCTCAAACTGCTGTTTGCATGGGTGTGTCATTTCTGGGTGCGTTCCCAGTTGTTCCATCTTCTAGACTCTGGCTTCTGACACTGACTAGCTAGAGGGCTTGAGGATTTATTCAGACCAGGGAGATGGGCAGGAAGGTGTTAACTGTATTGCAGTTATGCAAGGGGAAAACCCTAATATAAGATGCACTGCAAAGTGGGGCTTGCTGGGGCACAAATCAACCCTGCATAGACATGACCTTTCTTAGAGTGACTGGGCTCCTCCGTACCTGTCAAAGTCTGAATCTGACATGTACACAGCAGCATATCTTTAATACGACATTTATTCTTTAGTGGTGTTATGTTTCTACTTTCTAGCAAGTAAGAATAATGGGCAAATTAAAGGAAACTTATCTATTTCAGATGCTATTAAAAAAACCAAGTCAGAAGTGATTATTTGACCACTTGCTCAGGCTCATAAGCAGGCACAGGCAGGGTATTTTACACATCTCTATGACACATCCTTGGCCAAGCTAGCATATGTAGATAAAACGGTTTACTCATGCCCCTTTTGCTTTAAATGGAGGATGGAAGGAAATGTGTAATCTAGTCTCAGTCAACATGAAACCAAGGGGACGTTTGACATCTGGTACATGTGGGCTGTCCAGAGCCGTGTTCTGACTGGCTGCTTGGTCCTGTATGAAAATATCATCTCTGGGCACTAAGCCTCATGGGGGCACAATGCAACCTTACCCTAGGGCGTGGGAAGGCTGTGGGGTGAAAATTAAGGGAATTCATGCCCATACCTAAGCCCCAAAGCCTCTGCTCTTCCCCCTTCCTTTTTTAAAAACAGCACAGTGGGTACAGCAGCTGGTCCAGCCTACATCAAAGTCACAAAGAGAAATGGGGTTGAATAATCCTCTCAGATTCCAGTTAGTAGTTTCCTTCTCAAAAGCACAAGATGTTAGTGGTTTGATTATTCTCTTAGCTATCTGCTCATAATCCATGTAGAAAGCCTTGTTATCCTCCAGGACAACACAAGAGAAGTTCTTCCTGGGGAAGTTAGGTAAGAAATAGGGTTTCATAGATGTTAGGGGCTGGAAGGGACCTTACAAGCTCATTGGGTTACCACAAAGTTGTGAATATTTGGCCTGTTGAGAGAGAAAATTACAGTTCATCTATGACCATGAATCCTTTTGCAAACTTAAACATACAGCTACAGAGTCTTTAGTGATTTGATTACCCTTCTGAGACACAAAGTTAAGAAACTGGCACACCTCCCTTAATTATTATCCTTTCTAATCTTCCTCCATTCTTGGCTGGTAGGGTATTACTGCTACACCAGTCAGAAAAGAAGCAAGAGACATCTTTACAGCTTGATCTTTTTTGTTTACACCCTAAAGCACAAGGTTAAGCACTTATTCCAATACCTTATCTAACTACTTGAGGGATGTGATACAGATTTGCACCTATATTAGCTGGGGGAGATTCAGGAAGGAGGAGGCTCAGAGTTTGAATGACATTCTGACTTTTGGGGAGTCTGAGGCAGTGGCAGCCGGAAGGAGCTACTGCTGCTGCTTGAACTGCTTAGTCTCTTATGGGGGGGCTCAACTCCCCCCCAAAACCCCCCCATCATTCGAATGCTAAGGAGGATGGCACGATGCACATCAGGTTGTCTTGAATTTGTTGAGTTCTCCAATTTTCCCTTGTCTACACTCAAGATTTATAACCATTCTTTGCTAATTTATTCAAATGTCTTTGTTTCACTAAAACTTTTGGAACTGGACTGAAGCCATTTTCCTATAAACTGGGAGGGGTTAATTAGCTGGGACTAATGCCTTTGTGAAAATTACAGTTTTGGAAGGGAGGACTTCTTATCTCTTTCCGTCACCCCCTTGGAAGCATAATGCTCTTTGCTACTGTTGGGTTTCCTTTTCTTCTTGGCTTATGATTTTCACGAACAAAGTTCCTTTACTTTTATGACTTAGTTAGGACACTTAACACATACAAATTCATTATAGCAAAGCTACATTCTAATGCAGTCAGTTACATCAGTTATTACTTGTACACTGTTATGGGTACCTTCTGGGCAGAGCAGAGCTAGGCATGTTTGATCAGGCACCCTTTTATCGCTGGCCTTAGCAAAAGAGACGCACTGTTCAGGGTCCTGGCTTCTGCTGCAGCCAAGTTAGTAGATAGCAAAACCACCACCCTGGGCTTGTAAGAGATGCAAAAGAAACAAACAGTTAAACAAATAAACTGCCACTTAGCTTTTTTGCTGGTTTCATGCCTCTGGCTTGCTAGGTTTTTCCCAAGTTTCACTTGCCCGTAGGGTCTTATCTTTCAGAGGCTTTGAGCCTGCAGGGCTTGTGCAAACAAAAAAGAAGCCTTGCTCATGGCTGCTTATCCTCAGTTAACCCTAGGCTCCAGGCAACCTCATTCTCTGCTGGTGCAGCCACCCCAGAGGCTGCTTTCAGAGTCTCTTATTTCCACCCCCTGCTGATTCACGTGGCTCGCTCTCTCATTCAGTTAGCTCCTTTGCTGGGAGGCTCTCTGCATCCCTGGACCAGCGTCCTCAACCTCTGGTGAGTCCCTCCAGCTCTGGGATGGGTGTGGGGGATTGCTTTTAGGGTGCAGGGCTGTTCAGGCTCCTCCATACCCATAGTAACAGTTACATGACTGCTAACTGTTTTTGTGCCCAAAAGCTTGCTTAATAATTGTTTTCCAACTAGTTAAGTTGGTCTAATAAAAGATATCAGATTCATGCAAAGAACCTTGTCTGCCAAAGCTTGCAAAGAACATTTTTTTCAACTATTTAGTTGGTCTTATAAAAGATATCACATTTCCCCAAAGAACCTTAACTGCCTGTGAGGGAAAAGGCTAATTCAAAGTAAGAAACAATAACTAAACAAACTGGGGAATAAAAGTTACAATTCACTAGAGATAACAAGAGGCGAGTTGTACTCAGCAGGCTGAAGATACTCAAATTCAGTAAGAGGGTGAACTAGAAAAACCCAGCTTCGGCAGAGAGTGAGTTTGGAGAGTGCCCAGACTTGGAAGGAGGGAGCTGCAGTTGGCAAGGACTGAGCTGCAGGTGTCTGGCCTTGGCAAAGAGACTAGTAAAAAAGGGACACATCGACAGTGAGAGAGTAATAACAGCTGACCCACAGTGGGGACATTTAGGCTATAAATACAGGGGTCGCAACCTTTGGCCTTTTGTAGCAACTTGGGGGGGAGCATTTGCATGCAGTGCATAACTTAGCACTGCCTGGGCAGTTTTGCTGAGCCAGACTGATTGCTATGCAGACCTGCTAGCTACTGTCCTAAAAGACAATAAATCTATCTGAGCTTTTGGTGCAGAGCACTAACAGTGGCATAGCAACGAAGCTTGGTGTCAAGGACAAGTGCAGCCCACCCTTGCCCTGCACACATATCCAGGGGGCATACTGCCCCTCCCCCATGCTTGCCTGGATGTGCACACAGCAGCAGGAGCCACCCTTCCCCCATGCTCCCCCAAACAAGCCTCTTGTGGCTCCATCCTATGCCCTGCCCCAGCTGGGCGGTGCCTGCTGGTGACCTTCACTTTGGCACCTGAGGCTTTCATGTTGTTCACCCCCACTCCCCCTTGCTACAGCACTGAACACAAATTTTAGTGTTTCTTTCTGTGTCACACCTGAGCTTCAGGAGGCTTGTTGTAGGCATCTATCTCTGAGAGCACCGTGACCCAAGCAGTTTGAACACCAAAAGCAAAAGCAGGCAAGAGGCTGATTGGGAACCCTCCAACAGCTAAGCACCTCAGAAAAACTGATGCTAGTGATCTTGCCTAACATATTATTCTACTTCCCCTAGCTATTGCTTACTTGACTGTACATTGAGCACTTTGATATGTACAAGATGAAGTACATGTTATCCATAACTGAGGCTCATGCTATGCCTGCAACATGGACCTGTTGTGGTTTTTCAGTTACTGACCACATTTGCAGCCTACAATAAGACATGGGCTTGGACCACTCCTGAGGGGTCCTACTCCACTTCCATTCACCAGATATGCCCATATATATAAAGCCTGATCTTAAGGAACTGGCACCTAGCAGCCACTTGGCTTCTGTGACAGCTGCAAGCACTTAACACTTAGGGGCCCTAATTTTAGGCACCTGTGTTTTGAAAATGGTCTCCAAAAGGGATTTTAAATGATCCCAGGAAGATCTAGTCATACCATCAAGGACTTCCTTCCTACCTATTTCTGCTGCAAGCACGAGACTGTTGTCCTGGTCAACATGAAACAATGGCCAGGTTTATACATTAAAGGGCAGACTCTGGCTTGCCTTATGCAGCTAAGTCCTACTGATTATACTACTTGATGAGTAAAGAATATTTGTTGGAGTATCATAAACATTTTTCTAATAAAAAATAATTGTGCTTTCATAGCAACAGCACAGCTATAGCTACCATGACTATTTTGTTCTTCACAGCATAACACACCACTGAAAGGAAACCAATTATATCATCCTTCCCCTTTTCAGCTACAACAAGCCTGTATTTCTAGCAGCATTGATTACTCACTGCCAAGTGCTTTGCAAGCATACATCTAACCCTGCTTGTTGTATATATTCTACTATATATTACCATAAGTCTGTGTGTTGTGTTCCTTTTTTGCATTCCCTCATTCCCTGGGGGGGGATCTAGGATTTTGAAAATGGTGGAGGTGCAGGTGGTGTAGTACATCACTGCATATAGCACATCATACATTTTTTTCCAACTGTAAGGAAACTAGAAGGTTTCCTAAAAAGCTAGGGGCCTAAAGCTATATTATTCAGTTTAAGATCAAAGCAAAAACAAATATAACTTAATTGGAATGTGTGTTAATTTGCTATATCATATGTAAAATACAAATTGGCCCCAACCCCCCCAAACATTGTTTCATTACTTCTGTAGTCATTAGAATTAAATGTACATCTTTTTCAGATTCATAAAGCAATATCTAGCCTTCTTCTTGAACATCTTGACAGTGCATCCAAGACTTCACTGAAAGCTGTCTCTAAACCTGAGTTCATGCTCACCTGAGTTAATGTGTTTAACTAGAGTTAAAAACAGCAGTCTTCAGGGCTGTGAAGTAGGTGCTACATTACCAGAGCAGCTAACAGACAGCAGAATTGCAGAAGAAAGAATAGATTGATTAGTGGAACATTGACACCATTAGGAATGATAGATGGTCATTAACACCTGTGGAATAAAGAGATTAAAAAGAACCAGTTAGATTGTAAAGAGATGAGAAGTCAGTTGACTTCCTCACTGCTGCCTGAACAGAGATGCTGCTGTCATTGCCCAACAGCAGGTTTTATTACCTGGGTGGACTGAGGATCAAAAGGGCGATGCAATTATACCACTGCACCCCCTTGATCTGCCCCTGCTCTCATTAGTACATAAATTCAGAAGTTTGGCAAGCTATTTGGATGTTGCCTTTTTCTGTTCTGGGTAAAGTGTGCAAATGTAAATTGCCAGGTGGATTAGCTTTTTGGGCCCACACGCCTCATGTTGAAATCTGTAAGCCAGCAAATATTGCAACCAGTTGCACAAAGGTCACTTAGGCGTCAGCACTCACTGTGACCTCTGCAGAGATCTGCAATGAGGTGGCCCTCAGTTCCAGTGCTGAGACAATGTATAAGAAGCAGGAAAGGATTCAAATACAAGTTACTCTTTTGATGGTATTGCAGTTATTATTATTATATAGTTAATCATCAAAGTCCTCAAGGAAAAGTGTCTGTAAGAACAAGTATCTGCAGTGGGTTCAGATAGACCCTGAGCTACTCAGAGATTTCCATTCCTTTTTAACACAGTGAAAATAATGATTTTAAGATAGCTGGGGTTGCACAAGTAGTGTAATGAGGAGTGGTGGTAGCTCTCTGCAATGATGAGGAGTAGCAGATCCTCAGTGATGGTGATCCCCAGCAAAGCCAGAGCTGTGGAGCCCTAGTAGCAGAGCACTGATGACTCCTGGCAAAGGAGATGAAGGAGCAGTGATTCCCTAGGGCTAGGGACAGATGTTCAAAAAGACTGATCCTGAATTGATTCAATCTTTGCAAGTTATTCTAACCTGGCTAGGCTCAACTGGTTTGCAACAGCACACACATTCCCTCTGGACTGAGGAAATGCCAGCACATGCCTGCAGTGGCTCAGGCTAGAAGCCAGGGGGCACTAGAGCAGCCCTCCATTTCCTTTTACAGGGCTGAGCTGGGGTGGGGCCTGGTCAGGTCCCTGCAGGCCGCTCTGATTATGGATGGGTTTCCCCCTTTGCTGCTCCTGACCATTGAGGGAGCCAGCAGGGAGTTGATAACACAGAGTTTAGCACCCCATCAAGAAAACAAAAGCCTCTCTCATTAGTTCAAACTCTTCTTGAACAACTTATTCCAAGGAAGGAACAGAGGGACATTACCAGCTGACCTGTTGATTAGCTCCAAAAAGCCGTAAGTGGACACTGTCCTGTCTGCCTTATACAGACATCTCTCAGCATTAGCTAGCATGTAGACAGAGTTATCTCTTTAGGACAGTGTCTTACACCTTACATCATTTCCCAAACAGGAGCCAGTCATAATGGTACAAGCACTCTTTATACTGGTAAAATGTATCCAGATTAGGGATATTTTGCCATGTTAAATATTGGTATAGTTAAAATGCAATGTTTTTCTAGTGTTATAAAAAGCCCATAAATTATAACATCACAATGAAAAAGTCTGGCTAAGTTGGAACTAAAGTAATGTGAGAAAACCACATTGCCTTGATTTTATGCATATGTTCCATTTACAAGAGTACAAAAATAGAGCTGTCTAGAAACAGGTTCAAAAAGCATAAACTCCCCACCCACCAACAAATGTCTTGGGTACCCTGGAGAAATATTTTTGCCTTGCAATGTGCTCCAAGATTAACATATTTGTGCTTTGGCAAGGTGAGGAGATAGAAGAAAATAGCTCTCAAAATTAGTTGAGAGCTGAAAGATGTGATTTAGCATGGAAATAATGTGATGGTTGTGAAAGCTTGGACAGTGCCTCTTGCACAAAAATGCAAGACAGTGGTTGGGGCAAGACTGGATTGTGGTGAGAAGTCTGCCACAAGAAAAATCAAGTGTCCACTACAGTTGCAACCCATTACGCACAGAGAAAATTAAGCTTGGGGAACTTAATATCAGACTCATGCCATAAAATAATAAGACTGATGAAAATGAAAATTGTTGGCAGAGACCTGACACACACATTACATGTGTATGTCCAAGCTAAGAAAGCAAGGGAGGCTGAACTAGTGTAACTAGAGAAGGCAAGGAAACTACATATACATTTCAATTGAACTGGCAACTAAAGAAGACAAAAGACTAAATATACATTTCAAACAAAACCTGTAAAATGTGCACTGAATACAGGAAAGATTCCTTGTATTTGACAAATGTATGCCTTGCTAAATACATCCTCATATTTCTCAAAACAGGCATCCACCGTCTAAGGTGTTACAAACATCTCAATCATTCAATGTCTGTCTGGAGTTTTGTAAATAGATCACCAGTACAAGCTATTGCAAATTTGCCCCATTATTAAACAAATACCCAAAGACAGGTATGGTAACCAATGCTTCTAGGTATCCTGTTCAGCCACTCAAGACCCATCACATTTAACTGCTGAGCTAGTCAGTAGCTGCAAGAAACACAAGTCTTCACACTTGAACAAATCCAAAAACAGGAGCCAGGCAATTTAACAACTGTAATGTCATAGGCATCCTTTTCCTCCCTATTTTGTTCAGACTTTAATTGGTCAGCCATCAAGGAAAAATGCTTTGAAGCTATACAATTAAAACAGTATAAACAGCAAGACAGAACTGCTAGCATAGTGTGCAGTCCAGGGAAGATTAAGAAGCCATCTTGCACCCAACCCACAAGTGAAGGACCCACATTCTGTTGAAGCGGTAAAAAAAACCCTGCTTCCTGTCTGCTTGGGTAAAAATCTCTTGCAGCAAAAATAATACGAAGACTGTAATAGCTCATGTATTGAATATTAAGAAGGTGTCTTTTTCTGTCATTTAGTTTTATAGCTTGTTGGTAGTTATTAAAGCAAGCCTTTCTGCTATTCATCAACCAAGTGTTGTGTCAATTCTTAAAGTACTAGGTTTAAAAATTCACTTTAAACTGTAACAGTGCTCACTGGGGAGTGACACCAGGCCTCTGGAGGAAACTGGCTTTGATTTGAGCAAATCAGGACCACTGGAATATCCTGTGCCCTTTACATTTGTGGGAGTGTATGTACACCTCACTTAGCTGTACAATAAGGCCCTGATCTGCAAAGGAACTTAGGTATATCATTGCCCAGACCGAAAAGGCATGAACAGATTGCTATGCTGCAAAGGGGGCTGAGGTTGAGAACTGTAGGAAGCATCCCAGGAGCAGTGGGATTCCCCTTCTTTGTGCCCAAAGCAGCCCTTGGCAGCTGGACTAAAGCACTATGTGCTGCCCCATGGGAGGATCTGGCATAGTTTGGGGTTGATTTGAGGTTGCACCTCCCATCCCAAACACACACACTCTGCATCAACTGTGAGTGGCACAGCAGCCTGGTCCAAGCTGCCTGCCTGCTCTGCAACCTGATCCTTCGGAGGGAGGGATGGCAGGATCGGGCTCCTTTCAGACTCAGGGACAGGAGAGACAGACCAGCTGGGCAGTGAAAGGCAGAGGTGGTAGGGATCCTTGCTGCTGTCTCACCCTGGCCATCCCCATGGAGTGGTTAGACAAGTTCCCAGCCGCTGCCTCCCACCAGCTCTCATGCATTTAACATGTGGTGGAGCTTCAGTGCTTTGCAGGCTGGGGAGCATAGTAGGTCCCTGCCCCAGCCTCTGTCCATGCCCTTGCGCTGATTGGGAGGGGCCCCTGAGCCTGGGCCCTGTGTGTTAATCCATCCCTGATCAGGGCTTTGTTTAGCCAGGTCTTAAAAACCTCCAAGGATGGAGATTCTACAACCTCTCTGGGTAACCTGTTCCAGTGCTTTAATACCCTCCTTGCGAGAAAAGTTTTTCCTAATATCTAACCTCAACTGCCCTTGCTTCAACTTGAAACCATTGCTCGTGTTCTGTCATTTGCCACCACTGAGAACAGTCTAGCTCCATCCTCTTTGGACCCCTCCTGCAGGTAGTTGAAGGCTGCTATCAACACCCCCTACCCCACTCCCAGTCTTCTCTTCTCCAGACTAAATAAGCCAAGTTTCCTCAGCCTCTCTGCATAAGTCATATGCCCCCCAAATCATTTCTGTTGCCTTCCTCTGGACTCTCTTCAGCTTGTCCACATCCTTTCTATAGTGAGGGGCCCCAAACTGGACACAGTACTCCAGATGTGGCTTCACCAGTGCAGAATAGAGGGGAATAATTACTTCTCTTCATGTGCTGCTCCTACTAATGCAATGTTGTGGTTAAACGTATTTCCATTATAAGAATGTTGCAAACATTTGTTTGTGAGCTTGTGTGCTTTCTCCCTCAGCACTGCAGTCTCTAAACATTGTGCTTTTGGCCCCAGCAGCTGCATCTCTAGCCCTGAGCTGGGCTCCTAGGCTTGTATACAATGGATGGTGAGATGTAGGTGGTGAAGAGGAGCCACAACAGCCAGATTGCTCAGTGGCAGGGATACACCTAAGCCAAAGATGTCCCGTGTGCAAGTGGCTGACGCCTGGACCCCCATATGAGCCACGCCACAGGGCTATATGCCATGACGTCTACAGTATTATGAGGCACAGGTCTCTGGGCTGCGCCCATGCAGATAAGCCCCAGCAGCACTGTGTATGTGGGTAGCCCCACCCTCAGTTCTCTGGCTACAGGCTCCTTCAGCACCATGGCCTGCTCTGTGCTGCACTGCCTCCTGAAGCAAGTACAGGAAGCAAAGACTAGAGGGGTGGAGGGGAAGCCCAGAGACCGTGGCTCCTGCTGGAGTTAGAGCAATAGGGGGAGTGGCAGCTGGACCAGGAACCTGGGGTGTATGTGGCCTGTGGGCTGCGAGTTGGACAGCACTGACATAGCTAATTAGTTGGAAATGTTTGGGACGGGTGCATCTTACAAGTTGCCCTCTCCTCAGCATAGGCACCATACTCAGCTCCTCTGAGAAGTGCCTCTGCTTAGAACCCATTGCACCAAACCTCTCTGGAAGTTATGCACTGTTATGGATCATCCAAAGGTGCTTTTGCTTGGGACCCACAGCCTTGTACAGTCACCTTGACTACATCCTGAAGCCAGCCATGGTGTATCATCTAGAAGGGGTCAGCTGCTGGCTCCTTGACCTCCAAGACATATCACTGAGGGCCTTGTCCACTACCTTTTCCTGGTTTAAGTGGGCCACCTACTCAGAGAGCTAACTTCTGGTTTAGCTCCTGGGGAGGAACTTTAAGGGGATGGAGCATGGGTGTCTGGTGCCTCTTGAGTCGGGGGGGACGAGGAGGGGTCCCTTGCAGCCAATTTCACTCACCGTAAAAGTGGCCATTTCCAGAAGTGCTGCTTTTGCTGGTGGCCCCGCTCCTTAACCAGTGATCGCAGGGGGGCACTGGTGCTCCCACCTGCCCCCCTGCCTGTCAGCTAAACAGAGTGCAGCCTGACAGGGGGTGCACGGGTGCTCTCAGGGGGTGTATGTGCACCCCCTCCACATTGCCCCTGTGATGGAGTGCATCCAAAATCACACACAGCAGAGCTTTTAAATAATATGTATTAGCTGACAGCAACACAGGAGGCAGTGGTCTTGAGGCACAATACCAAAGACAGCTCTCAGGCAGTCTCCATTAGGCAAGGGCTCAGCTATTCTCTCAGGCTTCCCTAAGCGAGGAGTCTCTCTAGGTGCTGGGGCCTGAGCCCACTTGGCGTGTCAGCAGAAAAAATTTGCTTCATTGTTGTTTAATGGCTCATTCTCCTCTATAAGGCACTTGGGCCATCCACAAAGGTCTACTTCACAGTACAATATACCTATTCTTTCCTCGTGTATAAGCTAGTCAGGGAAACCAGGCATACAACATTCTTATAATGAGAATACATCTAACGACAAATACTGTAAACAATACCATTCCCCATCTCGTGCCTATGTCCTCTTGCTCAAAGACTGGGAAGGTGATATGAAAATCACGGTTCGTTTCTTTGGAGGCTCACGAATAATAATTCCTCAGGCACACATTGTTAGCAACACAAAGGATATATTTGCAAATAGGGTCAGAGTGAAGACAAAAGACCACTCTGCCCCCGAGGAAAACTCTTAGCTGGCTTTTATCCCTTCCCTCCTGGGCACGTGTGCAGAAGCAGGAACTCTTACAACTCATTTCCGGTTCATACAAACATACATGAAATGACGTCACGTCATCCGTCGCATGTGCATTATAATTAACTACTTAAGTATGCGGGGCGGATAGGCATATATGCATTAGCTAATTACGCATGCTTAGAAAGCTCTCCAGGTTACCAAAAGTTCAAACCCCTCTCTCCTCCAAGGACACAGCCAATTAAATCACAGTTTCTGTAATCTACAAGAGTAGAGGCAGAGGAGTTTGAAGGTATGTGTGATTTAGTGTAGGAAAAAGATAGTAAATTAGCGAGATGTCCTTGGTGGTGTTTCTGCTTATCAGGTACGAGATACAAACTGTGCAGTTCTAACAACACTCTATTCATTATACATTTTTAATAATATTTCTAACAAAGGGATCATGACTTTTAAAACAGGGCTTGGCAGCGGCCCTCTTTTATCCAATAATTCAGTGTTTGGAGTATCTGCCAAGACATGGAAGACTTCTGTTAGGTGCCTAAGGGGATTCAAACCCACACCTCTCACCTCCTGTGAGAGTGCACCAAGCTACTGGGAGGGAGGGGAATCGCTCAGTCCCTCCTGTTGCAGTTGTTAAGACTTTGCAGGAAGGAATGGAAGATCTGTTGGAAAGAGCAGGACAATGGAAACAGGAGCTGGACTTTCTTGCCTTGTGGTCAAGGCACTTGCCTAGGAAAAGCAAAACTTGGGGCACTTTTACATGTGCTTAAGGGGTTGGGATGAGGTATTTTAATTACAGCAGTTCTGAGATCCACTCTAATTAAAGCGCTGCGCTGTCTGGTGTATCAGCGTCCCCATGTTTCAAAATGGCAGTGGGTGCACTTGAACTAAAGCTTCTTTGACGAGCTTTAATTCCAGTGCTCTTGCCGCCATTAATGACAAGTGGGGAAGTGGATACATGAGATGCAGAGGCTGGCTGGAGTGTGGTAATTACCATGCTCCAGCAGCCTAGATTAATCAAGTCTGCTCCAATGCACTGTAATTATAGCACACTGGAGAAGGCTCTGCACTTGTCTATAGGCACCCTTGGAATGTAGTCCTACTTCAAGGCTTATTTAAGTGTTTTGTCCAAAGAATGTTTGATATAAAAATCATAAGCATTCATGAGAGCAGGAACTGGAACATGGGAACAGGAATATGGAAACCATAACAACCAGGCTCCTTCTCTTGATCAGTGACTGTTCACAGTGAGGCAACTTCAGTAGTAAGAAATGACCAAGCCCCTTGCCCCACTCTAGGCCTACAGCTTGTTGGTTAGTCTAGCATGAGGGAGGTGGTAGAGATTTGAATCTCAGAGGGAGAAATGTAACCCAGATCTCCCACATCCTGAGTGAGTCCTTTAGCCTCTGCATTTCTGGGTTAAAGGGAATGGCTACTGGTATGTTTTGTGTGCAGCCTGATTCCACTGGAACTTTAAAACACAGATGTCTCCAGGGCTAGCCCCAGGGGTAGGGAAGTTGGGTCAAAGGATGGGTGCCTAAACCCTATCCATGTCCCATTTTATTTCCCTCAGTCCTCTTGTGGCTTTGTCCTAAACTCCTTCAACCAAGGTCTAGGCTGAACTCTTTCAAGGACAAATCTTTGCACACCAGGCATTTGAACTTTCCTATTTAGGTTTGGAGGAGGCCAGTACTGTGGCCTGCTGCACAGCTTCCCCATGAACTGGTATACAAAGCAACTCTCCCCTGCTGTCTGCACCTTCTCAGCCATCCTGTCTCAGCTCTGTGCTGGTCTCTCTAGGCAGGAGGCAGGGCAGAGTTGCCCTGTATTCTACCTGACTTTGGACTAACAAGGCTTACTACCTCTCTCTGCTCATCAGTGCCATTTCCCAGGGGCTTCAGAGTGGAGCTCCACCATCTAGGCCATTAGGAAATGCATCTTCCAGGCCAGTGGTTCTCATCCTTTTTAGATGATAGACTTGAGCCTCCTCTCAGAAAACACCAGCTCTTTGTTTTCACTCTTTGGGGTTTGTTTCTTTTTTGCCTACAGACAAATAACAGAGCCATTCTTTTGCTGCAGAGAACTCAGGAGCACCCTAACAGATCAGCATGGTTTTAAAACATGGGTTATGGTTTAAAATCTGTGTTTAACCCACGAATCTTGTTTGTACACCTAACGGTGCTAAGGCCTCCTCAAAAGGGACTCGAGGGAGCCCTGGGTGTCGCGGCTCCCTGGTTGAGAATGGTTGGTCTAGGCAAGAGTTGAGGCAAATCCACGGGTGTGAGCACTAGCACACTTACACCCCACTTTGATTTCTGCTTCACCCAATGTTTAAAACTACCTGTTTCTAGTTAGGCAGAGCTGAGGGAGTCACTTGGCTTCATGGCTCAGCATCATCCTACTGATCCCTTCTTGTTCCACAGGTGCTACTGCCCCTCTTTCCTTTTTTAGAGGCTGTGCCGTTCCTCCCTTGCAGAGCTACCCCTTGTTGTTTTAAATCCAGTATTCAGGGACCAGGCTAAGAGATGGTGGTGGTGGTGGTGGTAGGGATGGAGGAAGATGAAGCCTTGCAGATGGATGTGCTGGGGCGCCATTCTGCAGGTGAATATATTGTAACAGGGGCATGGGTTTCCTTTGGTGGGTTGAGGTAATGAACAGCGACTAGAAGGTGTGTGTGTATGTACATATAAAAGCAGAGTCTGGGCTATCCTATTTACAAACCTGAATCAAGCTTTATACATGCATACTTACACACGATCTCGATAGATGTCTATATATCGATCTCGATAGATGTCTATATACGTAACTGCTGCATAGAGAGCGCCTAGGTAGCTTGATATCTATCTATAGATATCTCTCTACATAAGTTTTTTACAAAAAAAACCAAAAAACAAAACCAAACCCCTTGTTCTGCCATCCCACCCTGCCTCAAGTTGCCCTTGGCAGCCAAGCTCCTGCTTTCCAGGTGACCTCAGCCCAGTGCAGCTCTCTCCATCTGACACCCGAATAACCTTTGCCCTCTGAGCAGTGCTTCTAGTTTCTTGACTTTTTGGGGCAGGAGGATGCCAGGGGGTGCGGAGAGGTGCCTGGCACCGGGGGCACCCCCTTTGCGGACCCCTGGGGCCGGCACGGCTGGGGCTCCTGGAAGAAACCTCGGCATGGACTGGGGAGGAGACAGGGCGAGGCTCTCTTCCTCTTCCTCTTCGCTGCGGCTGGGGCGGTGCTTCCAAAGCTCGCCTTTCGCTTTCGGAAAGGGGAGGCTGCAGCACGGTGACATGGAGCTGCTGGTGCTGGTGCTGGTGTTGAGCGCCCCGGCGGGTAAGGTCGGCGCCCCTTCCCCGGCTCCGCGCTAGCCCTTGGGGACCGAGGGGCGCTCCGGCGGCAGGGCGTGAGCGGGAGCGCGTTGCGTGGCCGGACGTGGTTTCTTGGAAGTCAGCGGCAGGGCAGAGCCGGGCTCTGCCCCGCTACAGCCAAGAGACTCGCCGTGGCTCAGGCCGCCCCAAGGAGGCTCGGGCGGGAGAACCGGGTCCAGCTTCCTCTGCGGGCGCCGTGTGACTGGCTGGGCGTACCCTGCTGCCTTCCCAGAGTGCCGCTGGGCGGGTGTGCCCTGCTCCTTGCCCCCTTCCCCCAGCGTCTTAACCTGGGAGCCCCGCTCCCCACTTAGTGCCTCAGGTTTCTATCTGCTCTGCTCTGCTCTCTTCCCTTATTAGGGGAGGCTTGTCGTTTCTTTGGCGCTAGGATAGAAAGCGCTCAGTGTGGTGCTGTCATTTCTGCCTCTTTGGTATCAGTGGTTTCAACGTTTGAAAGATGCGGCGTGGCTGCTTTTGGGTGTGCTCTATGCAGCAGAGTCGCTGTGAAGTAAAATGAGATGGAATATACTTTTACAGTACACCAATAATCCTATTATACCTCCCTTTCAAAAGGGAATAAAATATATCATACATGTTGTACAATAAGTGTGTTCACCTAGGAAGTATAGAAAAAAAAAGGGCTCTGTAAATTCACGCCCTGTCACGCCCATTAACTTTTCCATGTTGATAGGGCCTTACGAATAGTTGATACTTGTTAACAGTTACTGGCAGGTGGCTGATAAACTGTAACTCCTGGCTTTCAAGGCAGAGGCTTGGTAGCTTTGTTTAGGTGTGGTTGTCAATAAAATGGTGAATGCGTTGTATTTCTGGTTCTGCTTTTCAGAGATAATGCATAAGGGACCTGTCATGTTTAGTGACCTAAGTGTTGAATATGGCATTCGGGTAAGGGAAAAAATTGCTCATCATGCTGCTCCTGAAATACAAGATAGAAACTTCAAAAGAAGTCTCAGAATAAGGAATCTGAATGGCGGTGGGGGAGCAGGGGAGAGATTCCACTTTCTATGTTATTGGTATTAAAAGTAACTGCTGAAAGTTAGCTGTTGGTGCATGATTCACCAGGCAAAATGAAAAATGGTCAGAGCATTTTAGCCAGTTTGACCAAACCGGATGCTTTGAAACAGGAATTCTGCTTGATTTTCTTTAGTGACTTATTTCTTATAGCATAAGAGAATTGCACATGGGTTTTTGTGTTGTTTGGGAGTTTCCTGGGTGTATAAAACAGGATGTATAACATCCCCTTTTTTTAAAGGGCAGTCTTCCTCTCTAGGCCTGTAAATTGCTGTAAACTGTATGAAAAAACTCCTGAAGACTACTTCCCAAGGGCTCCCAGAACCTTTGGATAGTAGCTTTTTATAACCACTCCTCTTTAGCTGAGCTTGTGTAGGGTGCCATGCAAGGCAATGGAGCCCGACGCATGCACTACAATCCACTTTACCTATCCCACTTCTGGCTCGGAGTCTTGGTCTCTGGACTCTAGGTCTGTTCATCTGAGCTTCTGTAATGTTTTGAACAGTGATGCAGGTCTAAACACATGTCGATGCAGTTAATTTTTTAAAGATAACTCACTAGCCCTCTAGGTGCATGCTATTATTTAAAATACATTTCTGCAGCACTTGCAGGCTGAACATCTTGGGGCCTGTTGTGTGATATGGCATAAAAATGTACAGCAGATGAGATCCCTTACCCCACAAGAGCAAGGAGGAGGTGAACAAGCAGATGACTGTGGTAATAGCAGAGGTAGCTGAACAAGTTATATAGCCTAATATGTAGCCACAGATTTCAGTATGTATTTTTTTTTTAAACAGAGTGGTAAGTGTATTATGCCTGCATGAGAAAACCAAAGTACAGGGGGGGTGAAGTAACTTGAACAAGTACAGGTGACAAGGCAGTGGCAGAAGTAGGGTTAGCACCTCAGCTTTCTGGTTCCTAGGGTCCTGTCTGGTGTCTTAGGGCAGGCTTACCACTATACCTAGACTCAGAGGAAATCCTCAAGGCAGGATCATTCCTCTCTAAAACTACTGTAGACAAGTGACTGTCTAACCTGTTATTAAAAACTTCCATGGATGGAGATTCCACAGCCTGTCTAGATAGCCTGTTACACTGCTTGACCAACCTTATTGTGAGAAAATTCTTCCTATCATCCAACCTGCATTTCTCTCACTGCATTTTAGGGGTCACTTCTTCTGTCCCCTATGGCCAAACAGAATAGTTTGCTATAGGGGTCAGCAACATATGGTCCATTGTCTGTGGAGCCATTGGATCTTGGCCTATGGTTTAGTATGGCCTTGCTTGAACAACAGCCTGGTGGTGGGGAGAAGTGGACCAGTTGGGTCGGCAGCATTGGGTTGTTTCAGACCAGAGCCAAGTTGATCCAGCCTACCTATGTAAAACCTTGTTGACTGCTGGTCTATCACTGTCCTCTTTATAACTACTCTTCAGGTATTTGAAGCCCGATAGCAAATCCTTCCTTAATCTTCCCTTTCCCAGGTTGTATCATCTTAGTTCTTTAAATTTCCTTCATAAATTATGTTTCACAGACTTCTAATCACTTCTGTTGATGTCCACCAGACTCCTTCTAACTCTTCTATGTCTTTGTTGAAGTACAATGCCCGAAACTGGACAAAGTACTTCAGATGAGACCTCACCAGTGCGCAGCAGAGTAGCAGAATCACTTCCCTTGACTTGCAAGTAACACTTCTATCAATTTAGCCCATAATGCTATTGGCTTTTTTTTTTGCAACAAGAGTATATGCACTGTTGGTATATATTCGTTTTGTAGTCCTCTTTGCCTCCAGCATCCTTTCCTACAAACTTTTGAATACAAGTATAGAGATGCAAATTGTAAAATCATGTTGTGGCCACTCTGATAAACATGTAGGGGTTTGTCAGGGCTAACATTCAAAATGCATGTTAAATAAAGCTTGATTCAGGCTTGTAAATAGGATATCCCAGACTCTGCTTTTAAATAACTGTCATTCACACAGTGAGAAATCAAAAGAATAAATCAGTATGGGAGCTGACAAACAAAAATATATTTCTATAAATAGCAGTTCAGGAAATCAAGCATGACATGATCTTTGGCAAAAGCCTGTGACTTCCTGGAGAGGGTGACCTTGAGGCTGAGATGTTAGAACTACTTGCCCATGCTAAGATTTGAATGTTTATGAGCTAAGGTGTTAAAAAATGGCACTGAGGTAGTAAACTGAGTTAGCCTGAATCAGGCAGAAGGTAGGGAACTTTAACAACTGAACCAGTTGGTCTCTAAAGGTGTATACCTGGAGCCCTTTCAGAAGGGCAGCAGCTGGTATGTTTTAATTGTTATGTTTGAACAAGCTGAGGATTCAAATGCAGCAAAAGCTTTAGCTTCTGAAAGGGCTCCAAATACACGTGCCCACATCCGAAGGGACCACCCAGGCCTATTCTGAGTGCATCTGTAGATGAATAACATTCCTACCTCTGCCAGGGGTGACTTCATAGACCTTGACTTATCACTTCTTTGAGTCTTGATCCTGACTAACTGTAAAACAGGGCGAATCCTAGTTTGCTCCATGGGGCAAGTTGAGCATGAACAGAGCTGAGGATTGAAAGTAGAAGCAATAATGATTACGGATGACTTTGGCAGTGAACACAGTGGGCTGATGGCCAAGCTGATGTTGCTCTAGTAGTGACGAGTATACACATGGTAGGAGCATTCAATAGAGGTGCACCGATATATTGTTCCATATTGGATATGCACTGATAAAAGGAAAATTGACATTATTGGCAATCAGCATTTTTTGTCAAGTGTAGTTGATAACGTCACCGATAAGTGCCACGTGCAGCCGCAGCATGCTCGTGGTCAAGAATGCAGCCGGGCAGCTTGGACAGCAGTGTCTGGCCAATAGGTCTGTGGGGGAGAAGGGACATGGGGGTGGGGGGAACAGGCAGGGTGGTGGGGGGAAGATCAAGGCCTCCACAGTGAGGGAGGGAGTGGGGCTGGGACAGGCTCTGCCCAGCTGGGGTGGGAGCCATGGGCAGCTTGTTTGGGGGGTGTGGGAAAGCGTGGAGAGGGGGGTAGCTCTCCACCTCTATGTGCACCCCCAGGGAAGGCATGGGGGCATGTGCCCCCTGCATTTGTGCATGGAGTGAGGATGGGCTGCTGCAGGCTTGGGGCCAGGGGCTGCACCAGCCTCTTCCTGATGGGGGGACTGGGCTGGGGCTGCTTTTGGGGTGGGTGGGGGTGGGCTGGGCGGTGGCAGCACTGAGAGCGGGGCTACAGGGTGGGCTATAGCCATCCCAAAATTCACCATAGCCCCGTTCCCAGTGTTGCAGTTGCCTGCCCCAAGCACAGCCCCAGCCCAGACCCCGCACTGGGAAGAGTCTGGCACAGCCCCCGGCTCTCAGCCTGCAGTGGGTAACCTGCCCTCACCTTGTGCACAAATCCCGGGGGTGTGTGCAGCAGCCAGGAGCTGTCCCCATCTCCCCGTGCCTTCCAGACAAGCGGTCTGCAGCTCCATTCCGTTCCTTGTCCCTGCCTCTCTCCCACTCTCTCCCTCATAGAGGGGGGACCTTGATCTGCCCTGCCTTGCACCCCTTCCCTCCCCCACACTCCTTCCCTCTCAACAGGCTTACTGGCTGGATGCTGCTGGGCTGCATATTGACTATCAGATTGGTATTGGCCAATATGGCTGGTATTGGCCCTCAATATCGGCCAAAATAATCATTATTGGTGCACCCCTAGCATTCATGCCTAGTACTGAAATGTGTTCTCCACAGACAGATCCTTACAGCTTTGCAAAGCCGCGCAGAATAAGTTGAAGCTCCACATGGGTGCAGTAGCTTGTTACAGAACCGGAGTTCTTGCAGCTGACGTACAAGTCAGCTTGCTAGCGGTGAAATCTGGGCTTCAGTGAGGCCAGCAGCTAAGTTGTCATTGACTTCAATGTGGGCCCCATGTCACCAGTGGAAAGGAAGTAAACAGAGGTGGTGAAGAAAGGACTTTACCGTACACCTGCATTGTGACAGTTCACATTTTTATTTTTTATCTGACTTTCTTCCTCTTTTTATTTAGCATTTTTCTATGTTGCTCAATGATTAGCTTGCTGATGTAGCAAAATGGTTGGAGGGAGGCATGTTCTTGGTTTTCCCCCTTCCCAGCCCCAGTGAGAGGCAGAGGGACATAAACATTCTCTTTAAAGTCTCTGCAGTCTTTCTGATGGGTATGAAATGAGAGAGGTTGCTTTAGTCAGTGTTTGTAAGCTGACCAAAGGGGTTTGCAAGCTCCTCTCATGTTACTGTAAAGCACCACTTTCCCTGTCCCTCTGCATATTCTGCCATGAAAACTGATTTTCAAGGAAAACATGAGGCTTTTGTTCCTTTCTGCTTTTTTTACAGTGGAAAGGTTTGAAAGGGTCGGGGTCCCCCCCCAAAATAGCCCAGAAGAAAAACCCATACATTTTTATTCTGCTTATTTCTTTTGATTATAGGAATGTGCAGTTTGATCTCCTGGAGCTTTTCTGGATACTTCCTTGAATGAGTCAGAGATCATCTGGGAATTGCTGGGGTTCATACAGGAAAGGGCTGGAATACTGAATCTTTTCAAATGGATGTTTTCTTCCATTTGTTGGACAGGCAGTGTGGTTAAGTAGGTATTAACAGAAATGGAATGAAAGTCACTTTTTCTCCACCCTCAATTTTTCAGGTGTTTTAGCTTCATAGATACAATGCCTTAGTTCTATGTCTCTAGTGAGTCCTCCAGGATGAGTGGGAGATGAGATCTGAATGTCCAATGGAAGAAGCATAAAAAGAAAAGATGCCAGATTTGTAAACCAACTGGCCTATAAACACAAATCCTTCCTGATTTTTTTTTTGTAGCAAAGTTGTTTCAGGGATGGCATGAGGCTCCCCGGTGACCACACAACCCCTGCCCTGCTCCAGCTCTAGGGTGCCCTCCCCTTCTCACCTCACCTGCCATGCTTTGATGTATTTGTTTGATCAAAAAGAAGGCTGTCTAAGGGTCCTAGAATAAACCCCAGTTCTTCTAGCCACTAGCAGGTCCCTCCTGAACCCTGTTCTGGTCTCTCTTCTGCCCCTCTCGGGCTAAGTGGGTCTTCCTGATCTGCCTGTGCCACCCCAGGGTACTTGTAACCCAAAGACCAGTTACATGGCTCTGACCACCCCTTACATCACACCCATGCCTCATGGGTGTTACTCTGCAATCCCTCCTTTTGTCTGGGCCTCAGCCTTCTCTCACTCCCCCTTTTGTCTTTTGCTGGGCCTTCTAGGTCCAGCCCGCTGTGCATTATGCTTCCAAGGGGGTGACGGAAGGAGATAAGAAGTCCTCCCTTCCAAAACTGTAATTTTCGCAAAGGCATTAGTCCCAGCTAATTAACCCCTCCCAGTTTATAGCGAAATGGCTTTTGAGTTCCAGTCCCTGTTTCTATTACTTGGATCCTAGGCCCACTGGGCTTGTCTCCGTCCTGCTCTGGGCAATGAGACTGCTTTGGGTCTGTCTGTCTGGGCTTCTGGCCCTGTCTCCACTCTGCTCTGGGTGCTGAGAATGCTTTGGCTCAGCCTGTCCTGGCTCCAGCCCTGTCTCTGCCCTGCTTCAGGCATTGAGCCTACTTTGGCTCTGTCTGTCTGGGCCCCTGGCCCTGCCTGACTTCCACCTGAAATAAGCTACTCTCTCCTTTGTGGCTGTTGCCTGCTTTTGGGCCAAAGCTCACTGTGTCCTGGGCCCTTAGCCCTTGGTGGGCTCAGGACACCTCCCACATGTCTTCAGACACTACTGGGACCTCCCCTAACCCCTGATAGTCCCAAATGCAAACCACCAGATTAAACGGTAACAAAAAAATAAGCGCACTGGTTATAACATAAACTAAACCTGTGCTGAGTCCAACCATCAACAGTAGCTTAGTGTCAGAGCAACCATGCCCACTCCTTTTCCTGGGTTATATCCCCCTGAGGTTTTGTCAAGTGAGTTCCCACTGTGCAGCTGGATCAGTGTGTTTTGCGTTCACTGGCTGACAGTTTCCCTTTCCTGGCTACATTTCAGGTTTTGGGCAGGGTTTTTATTTTTTCCTTTTCATAGAGCAGCATAAAAGCAAAGCAAGGTAATAGGGAGTTTTGAGAAGTTTCAAACAAACCGTTATGAATGAGAGCAATCAATACTGTAAATCTCAGATAATTCGTTGACATGGGGCCACCATTTGTATAGGGGATTTCCTCCTCTGGTAGGCTAATTCCTTTGAGTAAGTTTGTGTTACAGGCCCTCTCTTCTCCTGCAGGAAAGGGGACATTTTGGTGCTTTAGGATAGTGTCCCCATGAGTGCACATGTGCAGTTGGTGCCACTGCAAATGGGCTTGTGCAAACCCATATGTGGTACTGCAAACTGCAGTCAGTATACATGTACCTGTTTGCTGCACTTCAGATTTGCAGCAGGGCATTTTTTTTTTTTTTGATGCTGGGAAATCCCAGTGTTAAACCCCTCCCACAAACCATACTGCAAAGAAAAGTGATGTGGCTCACATGGCAACACCATGTGCCACCAGAATGGGAGCCTGACCAGCCAGAGCCTGAACAGCTGGATTGGTGCTGCTGCTGTCCTAGGAGGCCTCCAGGATCCCAGATTAGGGCCAGCACTTGCAATACCTTGCCTTCCTACCCAGAGCATTTTGCCACGCATTAAGCCTATGTACAGGGGTGTGCGTTGCGGTGCAGTGCTTTTTTTCACCATGGCTCCTGTTCGTGGGGATGCGGCCTAGGGTTGCATATAGGAAAGGCTATAGTATAAATTTAGGGGGAGAACAGTCTTTCCCTGTCCTCCCATAAAGTGCCAGGTTCATCATCTGTAGTGCCTTATGATAGCAATGAATGATTTAATAATGATTCAATAAATAATTGTCTATAAATGATGGTTAACAGGACTGGGGTGAAACACAGCACCTTATCGAGAGACAATTTTGCAAGGCTAAAGCTGTCAGTGTATTGGGATATAAGTAGGCTTGGCACGATTGCCATATATAGATGTTTATAGATAAAAAATTGAATGTCATGGCACACTCACAGACCGATGGAAAAATATTTGTCAGTAATCATTGGAAGAGGAAGTATGGGGAAAAAAAAAGAAATTTCAGGATGGGGGTTAGGAAATCTGGGGCAGGGGGTGCTGTGTGCACATGTGTGTACACACCGACTATGACTATGGATCCTGGCTGCAGGACCCATATGAAGTGGGGGTGGGCAGAGGTCAGGGCTCTGCCCACCCCCAGCAGCAGAAAAAACCCAGGCTCTCAGCTGGTTCCATGGGACTATGGGAGATGACAGGGCCCAGGCTACTCCTCCAACACTGCTCCAGGCTGGCAGAAGAGAAGCCAGACCCTGGGTGGGATTGCAGAGGAAACCCAGTGGCTGCACTAGGAGGGGACAGGGGAAGGGCCTCACCTGCTCAGGGGCTGCTCTGGTGCTGTGCTTGCAGCCAAGTTTCCCTGGAGAGATGCACACACGCAGAGACGCAGACATGTGCGCACATCCCCACACAAACAGGCACTCACAGAGACTTGCACACACAGGCCAAACTCCCATAGAGCTGTGGCCAGTGGCACCAGGCTCCTGGGCTCCGTGCTGCCAACAGCTCTGACCCTTTAACCTCCGCTCCCAGCACAGCCTTACTAGCATGGCCCCCAGCTCCTGCATTGACTGCCCAAATTGCTGCCCAAGGAGTAGTGCGCAGGTGGCGCAGCCTGGTCTCTCTTCACCCTGCCTAAACATTTAAATTGATAAAACTGAAATAAATGCTTAGAAATAACCATTGCTTTTTTTTAAGTTGTCAAAATATTAAAAACATGAATTCTGCCAAGCCTAGATATAAAGTAGTAACAGTAATATGAGGAGTGAGTGTGTCAAAAGGCAGACCTATGGTAAAGCAGTGATAACATAACTTGCCTAGGTGCAGGGGAGGGAGAGATCTCTTTTAGCGTAATGCTGAGTACTGTAGTGAATGGAGTCCTAGAGAGAAGGCAGAGGTCAAGTCAATAAAGCCATATGTGCAGAAGCCTTTGTACTCAAACTTCCCCTCTCCATGATAATATCTGTGCATGACCAAGATTAGCAAGAAAGGGTGTGCTAGCTGCCTCAACCATTACATCAGCCACTACTGAAATGTCTACTTGGCTCCAGGAAGCTGCCCAGGACTTTAAGGCTTTCATTTGTTACTAGTAGCACTGGTGATAGCAGTGGTGAGAAAATGGAAGAGGGGAAAAGAGAGATCCCTAGGGTACACAAAGCCTGACAGTGGCTATACTTCGCAGGCAGGCTGTGACACTAAACATTAGGAAAGGTTTTGTAAATGAATGTGTCTGGCTAGAAGCAGCCTGAAGGGGACCTTGGTACTGAACAAAAACAGCCACTGCTCAGGGGGCAAGCACTTGAGTTAAAAGGCAAAGGTAGGAAAGCTACCTTTAAGAAGAAAGAGATAAACAGGAAGGATGCGGAGGGTGCCTGAGGAGAAGGCATCCCCTTGGACCTAAAAATCAACCTCAGTGGAGCGTGTTGGCTTGCAACATAAAGGAAGCTACCCAATGGAAACTAAGGATGTTTAAGGAACGCTGAGCTGAAGACAGAAATGCCGAGATGAATGGTTTCAGTGCCAAAGCTCTGAACTGCATTCAGGCAAAGTTTGGGTCTGTCCACCCCTGAGTTTGGACACAGGGTGGGGGCTTTCAGGTTCATGGCAGAGTGTCAGGCTCCTCTGTGATGAGAGGGGACAGTAAAGAGGGGATACAAGGGAACCAAGGAAGATACAGAAGGGAGGTCTGTATGCGTGCACTTGGCACAGCGGGTGCATGACTTGGGAAAAGCAAGCAGGAAAAAAGGAAAGCAGGGAGGATTATAAAAGGGACGGAGGGTAAAGGACAAAATAGAGGTTCATAGGATGGACAGGGACATAGGGAGTGTAGGAATACATGGAGACTGGATAGGCAGCTAAAGGGCTTGGAACAGGCTGAAGGGCAGTGGAGGAGGAATGTACAGGAGACAGGGATTCAGCCTTCAGTTTGTGTGGCTGGGGAGACTGGGGTGACATGGCAGAGGGCACAGGGAAAGGGAGAGTCTGTCTGCCCTACTTGGAATGTTAAAACTGTTCAGTTATCAAACAGGAAGCACTTGAAGTATTTAATTTGGGTAAAAGCTTGCCCAATTTACCTTTAAAACCCAACATCTTTGCATAGAACTTTGTCACCACCTCACTTCTCTCACTGCCACTGCAATGAATGGTTTGGGGTGGGGAATGGCATGTCAGTTATCAGTGAATATCTTGTCAAGACATAACATGAACCATCTTCCCCAGTGTCATGCAGCACTACTGTGGTTTTTTTGTTTTAAAGCAGCATTACTTTTCTGGGTTGTTTTCTATACTGTGATGACATCTGTGGTATGCAACATTGCTTTTAAAAATAGAGTCCCACAGTAGTCAGTCCCAAAGTGTAGTGTCAGCAAGAAGTGTTTCTCCCTTTTTTTTTGGTGTTTGTAAAGCATGTAGCAGGCAAATCACATCTCCCACCTCCCAAGCACCAGAGTGCAGCCTTTATTCATGAGGCGAAGGTGGCGGCAGATGGAGCACTCGGGTGAGAAGGGGAAGTAGCGGGTTCCACTAGAGTCTCTGGGCTCCTATAGACATGCAGCGAGGCTGCTCCGACATTCTGTGAATCCAGCACGTCTTGAGTAGGCTCGATTTTAATAGAGTCGGTTGGAGTACGGAAATTAATGCGTTCCAGCAGTCTCTGGCGTCACGTGTATCAGCGTCCCCACGCTGAAAAATAGTAGCAGAACGCTTTGAACTAAAGCTGGTTCACTGAGCTTCATTTCAAAGCAGCTTGCTGCCATTTTTCAGCACGGGGATGCTGATTCAAGCGATGCTTGGGGTGCTTTTAATTAGTGCGACTTGCTAATTAATGTGCCTTGCCCCCCAGCCTCTCAGATCTCATCTGTAAACGCCCTCTGTTCCAAGGAGTGTTTTTGTGTATTGTCCAGCACATACTTAATTAGGAATACTTGCTGGCTGAGTTTCATCACTGAGTCATTGTAGAAAAAGGACTGTTTTTCCTTTTGACTCCAGCTGTATCTCAAAGGCCCCTGCGTAGTTCTTGAAAGAAAAGGGCTGAGGCTTCTTATTTTCTCTCACATTCCCAGGGGGGCGGGCCTGCATGAATCCTTGAGTATACGGCACCTAAGCCCAGGAGAAGGTTTGGATTTCAGCCGCATGCTTCAGTGGTTTCCTGTTGGCTACCTTGGGTAGCACTCCACTTGGTGTGTGCTGGATCTTATTTTGAGATAGGTGCATGACCATCTTGCAGCCCCAGGTCTTTCTGTGGATTTAATTCCTCTCAGTCCTGACCTTAACAGTTCAGTCAGGCAGATCTCTGAGGCCGCACAGAGCCCTGTGTCCCCCAAGAAGAACTTTTCGCTATTCCTGTCCCATGTATACATGCATGCACACAGGCTTGCATGCAACGCCCCCGCTCAATCCATAGGCTTGCTGAGGTGAATTCAGGGAAATTCACAATAAAAGAAAACACTAAGAAACAAAACACTTGGAAGTATGTTTTAGTAGCATTCAGGTTGCATCTTACTAAAATAATGGATTCCCCCCGCTTGCCTGCTCTCCCCAAAAAAGAAAGAAAGGAAGAAAAGAAATCATTCCACCCAACTTCAGAGAGGGGGATGGAAAGAAACAGAACATGCTTGTATTTCTACACACTGCTCCATGCTACCATTACAGCTGTAATCAGTCTGTGAATCTTGTTTGGCATGTAAAGGAGATGGTGGGCAGTCTGTTTTCAAAGAAGCACAATGGGTGCCCCTTGCAGGTGTAGCTTGAACATAAGCCATGTATCTGTGGCAGGAAAAATAGCAGAGGCAATTTCTCTAGAGCAGTAGGGACCAACCTTTTTGGCTGGCATACCACAAATGAACCTTGCACCCTCTCCAAGTGCCACTATGATCTTCTTCCCCTGCCTGATCTACTGCTCTGCTTTTTGCTCCATGCCCTATTTTCTACTATGCTTCCTGTTCTCTTCCCAATCATCCAGGTGACAAACAGAGGCTGTCCATGCCGCTTGTGGCATGTGTCACAGGTTAGCCACCCCTGCTTTAGATTAGGGGGGCTTTTTGTCATCCTGACGACCAATTCGGAATCCTGCCTGCAGGGATACAAATTTGATGCCAAGGTGAGCAGTGGCAGCACTAACTCTCATGGCTGCTAAACCCTCTGTGTCAGGGGGGTTGCACCTGTAGGGTTATCACTCCTGTCAGTCCCCATGCTACCAAATTGCTGGGCTGAGATCCCCAAAGGGGACACAGCTCAGTGCCAGTGAGAAAACCAATGAAGGTATCAGCCTCTGTGCTGGCCTTACCAATGCAGCAACTCTGCAGTTAATACCACTTCTGCTTGTTTAGCTACTGATTGTTGTGTTGTTTTCAAAAGACCAAGGAGTTAAGCTTATAGAAAGATAAGGCTTGTTTATACAAAGAACAGTACCTTGCCTACAGTTCTGCTGTTTCCTCCTGCAATCCCCTTCTGCTACGTATAACACTCTTAAGTATATCCACACATCTTCCCCCTTTATATGTAGCATTTCCCGTATAATACTAACATTGCAAGTTTAGTTCAACCCATAGTTAAAGTACATTGGCTTTTTAGCTCTAAGTGATCTTTTCAGTTTCTCTGCATTTTTGATCCTTATTGGTTTGGTTTTTATTTGTTTTTCTTGTTCAGATGTCTCTACTTCTGTGTCATTTTCAATCTTGTGTGTTGTTTTTTGTTGCTTTGATGTTAGCTCTGTTTCCTTTGGTGAATCTTGTGATGCTGTTTCTTTTCTCCTGCAAGTGTCATCTGTTCTTTCTTGACACGTGTCCTTCCAGTGTGACTATTTTATAGGATCTGGGAGCTACTTGATGGGAAACTAGTGCTTTTTGTTTTCACATTTGCCCATCTGAAATAAGCACCATATTTCTATTGTGCAGTTGTGGTAACTCCCTGGAACCCCTGTCATAGTACCATTTTTGTTTGAGTTTGCAAAATGTTTTAAATGTTTTCACATCTTTTCATTTTGATGAGTATTGCCCACCAGATTTGGCAGCCTGGTTTTGAGTTTCCTGTTAAACAGTATTTCTGCCGTGTAATGTAAGAGTGACAGGTAACCATTGGTGTGTGAATCTGTAGCTTTTTTCAACAATTTATTCACTGTTTGTACTCCATTTTCCACCAGACCATTGGGTTGTGGGAATTTAGAACATGAAGTGTTGAGATGGAATCCATATTTATTTGCAGGCTCAAGACAGTTGAATTGAGGTCCGTTGTCTGTTTTCACAATTTGTGGAATCCCAGGTCTAGTAAAAATCTATTTGATGTGAGTTATGACATGGTTTGCTGTTGTGCTTTTGAGCAGTGCAGTTCAGGATAGTAAGAATAATAGTTCACCACTAATACATTATTTTTTCCTGCATGTATGAATAAGCCAATGCACACTTGATGCCACAGAGCTACGGGCTCCTCCATGACCATCATCAGCTCTTTTTCTTTGTGCTGGTCTGTACTTCAGGCATGTTGTATAAGCCTTTGCAGCATCTTATATGTCATTATTTATGTTGGGTCAATATAGAGCACTCCTTGCTCTCCTTTCGCATTTTTCAATGCCTAGATGCCCCTTGTGTATTCTGTTTAACATGTCTTTCTTTAGCACTGCTGGAACAACAAGTTGTGAGCCTTTGAACATTTCAAAATGCCATCCAGTACTGACAGCTCTTCCTTGAACTGAGAGTAAAAGCTAGGTATTTGTTTTCCAGGCCAACAGCACAAATAGCTGTTACCACTTTTGGTAATGTGGTGTCCTGAGCAATAGCTTCTGCCATTAGTACCCACATTGTATCCATCTCTGACAAGAAACACTCTTTTAATTAGATTAACACATACTATGTCCGAGTCTGGAATTCTGTCATTTTCCATTGTCATGTGCTCTGGACAATGTATCTGCAATAAGTAGATGTTTTTCTGGCATGTACTGTATGTCTAGATCATATATTTGCAGTTGAAAGAAAAGTCTCTAATCTGTGTGGAATGTCTGATAACCCTTTCTTTGCTATAGTTACCAAGGATTCATGATTAGTTTCAGCTGTCACAAACTTGCCATAGATGAATGTATGAAATTTCTTACAGCCATATACCAGAGCTAAACTTTCTTTCTCAGTTTGTGCCTATAGACACTCTGGACTTAGAGAGTGCCTTAGATGCATGTTACTGGACTCTCTCTAGCTATCCCCATGGTTTTGAAGTAAAGCTGCTCCAATGCCTTCTTTAGAAGCACCTGTTGACAATTTAATGCATCTTTTAGGGTCATACATAGTATTTTAGTACTGGAGCTTTCATTACTTTTTCCTTCAAGTTTTTAAATTCGGGTGCATGTTCATGTTCCCACATCCACTTAGAATTCTTTTGTAGGAGTGATCTAAGGTGTTTGGTCTTCTCTGATAAGTTTGGTAGATATTTCCCTACAAAATTGATCATTCCAAGTTATCTTTGCACTCCTTCCTTAGTGGGTAGCATGCTTGTAATGGCTTTAACCCTTACAGGATTGATTTGCACCCTTTTCTCAGAGAGCTTTTCCCTTAGATATGTAATAATTTTAACCTTGAATATTTTTGTTTGTTAGGTTTCAAACCTATTCTGCAAGCTCTTTCTCATGCCTTTCTTAGCTTCAAGTCATGTTCTTCCATAGTACTTCCATGTATTTACTAATATATCATCAGTATAAACCATAGTTCCATCAAGACTTTCAAAAATGTGTTGCACCTTTCTGTGAAATACTTTAGATGCAGAACACAGTCCAAAAGGAAGCCTATGAAAGCAATACCTTCTAAAGGGCGTATTGAAGGTACATAATCTAGTGATATTCTTTTTTAGGGGAACTTGCCAAAACCCAGAAGAGGCATCCGAAGTGGAGAAATATTTAGCTTCTCCCATGTTGCCAAATACCTCTTCTCTGGTGGGAATAGGAAAATGTTCCCTTTTGATGTAACTGTTCTTTTGCTTAGGATCCAGAGACTATCTCAAGGACCCACCTTTTTTTTTTCTATTATGAGCACTGAATGAACCCAAGCAGCTGGTTGCTTTACTTTTTCTGTTATGTCCATTTTAACAAATCTAGCTAATTTCTTTTTCAGTTTCTTCTTTAGTACAAGGGGAACATTTCTTGGAGCACGTAAGGTGGGAGTATCTGGTTCTTTTAATTCTATCTTGTACTCAGTTGACAGTTTCCCTATGCCTTGAAACGCATCATAAAATTCTTCTGTGTTCTTGCTTTCTAGTTCCTCAGTGGCATCCATTCTCTTAATCAAACTTAAAGTTTTACACATTTGTAACCCAGTAATTTGCACTAGCTTTCCTGGGACTGTTACAAGCTGAATTAGTATTCTATTACCCCTGTGTCTAACATGCAGTGCACAAACATTCTTGGTTGCAATCATGTTCCCATTATATGTTCTAAGTCTTACTTTTTTATTCTCATAGTACACCAGTTTAGTTTTCATTTTTTTGAATAATATATTCTGGTATTACATTGACCTGTGCCCTTGAATCTAATTTAACAGTTATCATTAGTCCATTGATATTTGGGGTGATTGTCTAATCCTCAAAAGAATTCTTCTGTTTCCTCATTGCTTAGAGCATGCACCTACTGTTTCTTGTGTGGTGTATCCTGCTCCTTTCTGCACTCTTGTAAAATAAATTGAATCTTTTGCCTCTGTTGCAGTGCTTACAAAATGCAGGGTTTGTGGTAACCCCACAGCATCTTTGTTTTTTCAAGCAATTCTCTTTGGCCTCCACTTGCCTTCTTCATAGTGAGGTTCTCCTTTCTGTATTGTTTGTGTGTTGCCTTGGGTTTCTGCAGTCTTGTAATGATGTCTAGTTCAGTGTTTTCTGTTTTTTCCTCCAGCTTCTGCAGCTTGACATTTGTTATCTCAGCCACTTGGCAGATTCTAACTTCCTTTCCCAAATTAAGCTCAGGATCCTCTAGCAGTCTTTTCCTGAGGATTATATCCTTTATATACCCAAGACTATGTGGTCTCCGATAACTGACTTTAGTCTGACGTCTTTGTCAAAGTCCTCTATTGCCTCACATTATTTCTGCTGTCTCGTGGAAATTATACTGTTCAAAGGTTTCATTTTGTTTGGGTATACAATATTCATCAAACTTTTTATTACTGTGCCATAGCTTTTCTGTTCTGCTTCTGATAGTTGTAGGCTCTTATAAAGAGGCAGAACTTCTAGATCTGCTGTATTAAAAAAAAATAGTTACCTTTACTGAATCTTCCTTCTCTCCTCCATCATAGATATGGTGAAGCTCTCCTTAAATTTGTCCCAGTTTTCTGCTGCATTGTTAACTCTTCTGGAATTCTGAGATGCTCCATTTCTTTCTTTTTTTTTTTTTTTTGTCTTTCTTTGCAACTCTCTTGAAACCATGTGTTTTTCTCAAAAGACCAAGGTGTTAGGCTTATAAAACAATAAAGTGTGTTTATTCCAAGAGCAGTACCTTGTCTACAGTTCTGCTGTTCTCTCCTGCAATCCGGGTCAAACATAACAATTTATACATAACATGCTGAAAAGTATCCACACAGCAGTAAGTCATCTGGGCCATGGGACTAAAGGAGATGGACGCCCCTGCTTTAGATGTAGAATGGAAAATTAAAAGCATCTACTACTGGTAGGTGGAATGTCGCACTCACCCAGCTGGGACAAGGGCACATAGTTACCCCTAGCCTAGCTGAGTTCTTAATCAGGAAGGCAATATTGTGGTGCTTCTTAACTTTGCATAATTATTAAGACTTGTCTGTGTGAAACTTAACATTGGAAGTGCAGCCCAGGCCTTCTTGTGAGCACGTTACAATCTAAACTGAGTAGGAGGAAGAAGCCTGGTGTGAGGAGAGGAGAATAATGGAGGAAGCAGGACATGCAACAAAATTGTGACACTGAAACGTGATGTGGTGATATATCCTGGTAGTACCCTTTTCTTTAAAAAAATCACATTTTTGTTCTATTCTTGGCTGTTTGAGGAGCTGGGAGGGGTAAAAGATGCACTTCAATGACTCCTTTGAACAGTGGGTTGACGGAGCTAAGAAGGAATGGGGATTTTGGGTGGCTGTGATCAAAGATCTTAATGCAGTACTGAAGCACCGTATTATCTTGTGGTGATGGGACATGCATGGCAAGAGCAAAGGAGGAGGGGAGAACTGAGGGCAAGAAAAGAAATGTAGCCAAAGTGGGTTCCTACCCCCTGCCTTGAGAATACAGACTAGCTGTAGCTCATAAGGATTTCATTGTAATGGAGTTGTCCTGTATTAACACAAACAAGAAATACAGGGGCAAGATTCTGTCCTACAAATTGTTCTGAAACGTTTGATGCAATTACTTCTCTGATAGAAGCTGGAGATTTCAAAAGACTTCAGTGCAGCAACTTTTCATTGTATATAGATTCTCTCTGAAAAGGGATCTGGCAGGAGCCAAGAGGGAGTTCTCCCTTCTCTCACTAGTAGCGGGGTGAAGAGGCTGTGGAAGGTAGCCATGTTGATTGCTTAGATACAGGGGCGGGCCAACATCATGCAGTGGAATACTTCATCCCTCATGGGGACAGCCGCTCTGCCTCAGTGGGGTGTGCCCAATCGGGGTCACCCTACTGCTGCCAGTGTATTGTCTAGGGATAGCTCTATCACTGGAGCCTGACCTGTGGGAATGAATCCTTTGCTCTTTGGTAGCCTCCTTGAAGTAATGGGGACAGTTGTCCCTTCTGTTCCCACCTGTATATGACCCAGTTGAGAGGCTGAGGTGGCACGTCCCTTGTGATGGACAGGAAATGAATGAAGGTCTCTTCTATTGCCTAATCTTGATCTTTTTGTTCCTCCCGTCATTGGCAGGAAAGTATGAGAGTCCAGAAAGCTCCTTCTGCCAATCTCCATTCAGAGTCTCCTGCTTTGTCTTTGATTTGCTGATCAGGGAGAAGAGACAGCTCTGAGGGCAGCTCAGCTCTCCCAAGCTGTAAACCTGGGGACTTTGTCATGCTTTTAGCTCAGCTTTCCCTCTCATTTGAATGGTTGAGAAGGAGGAGAGGTAACAAGTGAATTTAGGGCAAAAATTATTTAGGACAGTGACAGACTGCTCTCTTGAGGGCCCCCTACTTGTAGAGTTCTCTTTGAGGGCGTGGAAATGAGGACTATTGTTTCCCATTCCTCATTTCCACAGAAGCCAGGCCATGAGCGTGTGGCTTAGGGTTCAGAGGAGTTTTGAGGTGCAAAACTACAGACAGAAGGGTGAGAAATAGGAGTAAACTTCCCTCTGAACTCCAGAGAACTAGAATAGCTTGGATCCCTGGTCCTGTTAAGAAGATTAGAAATGCCATGCTGGGTCAAATCACAGCCCAGTATCCAGTAGCTCACAGGCATCCCATCCGTAGCCCCACCAAGTCCTGAGATCTTCTGGTCATCCTCTTCCTGGCTCTGGCCAAGGCCAAGGCCAAGTTGTCCATCTATAAGACCAGGGGCTGTTTTCCTGTTGCTCCTCTATGTGTGTCTCCAGGCAGTTTCATTGGGTGGTGTCCACAGGCTATTTGGGTACCTTTTTGAGGGACAGTGGGGACTAGCCAGTGTTCATTCCTTGGTGTCTGCCCTTGGAGCCCTAATTATTAACCTTTGTCCTTCACTCCCTTCTCTGTGTTTTTTTTTTTCTTTTTCTGTTTTTATCTCAAGGATTTAACTGAGCTTCTGAGCCAACAGTTGCCTAATTCTACTGCTGTGAGAGTTAATAAATAGTGAATCCCTACTTAATTTTTTACACCTTTGAAGGCATTATATATATACCGCTGTTATCTTCTCTTCCCGTGCCCCATCTCATTTTTAAATGTGGTTGGACCATGTCTGCTTCTGCTTGGAAGGAGAGCAGGATATTAAGTCAAATGGGCCACTGATTGTGTTTTGGGATAGCAGGAAGGCAGCCAGTTTAGAAGAACTGTTGTTCTGATCTGGTCCAGCTAAGAGACACGATCATGGATTAGATGGATTTGATCTGTGCTGGTATGCGTACACATTTTTAGAAAGGGCACCTTTTTGCTGCCTATATTCCTACTGTGTGCACCTTGTTTGTAACATCTACTGTGGTTTACAAACAGTGAAATCTGTGCTTCCACACCAGGAACTCATTATGGCTGGCAGTGTGAGAAACAAAAGGAGCACAGGATGATTTGCAGATTTGAAGATTCTTGAGGTCAGTTAGGAAAAGATAATTTTTTTTACTTGTAAATGAAGCTGGGACGGGTGGGGGTGGGGGTCAAGAGTAGGATTCTTCACTGCTGTTTTGGCAGTGTTGCTTTTTCCGACCATGACCACTGGTGAAAAGGAAACTGTCCTGTTTGCCTCTGAAGAATCTTAAAAAAACACTGCTTCACTTTATTTTGGACTTGCTCTTCCACCATCAAAGTCAGTAGCAAAGCTTCAGTGGAACAGGATGAAACTCTTAATACCTATAGGAGTTGGATTTTGTAAATGTATGCAAGTACACACCAATACTTCTATATATGTCAATGCGGCATTCTTATGATCCTAGCTTTGAGACTGACAGTCACAGGAAGCAGGAGGAAGCAGTTTGCATGTAGCTATTGCTGAGGGCTTGGGTAGGGATTGTTTTATCTGAAAATATAATAAGCCAGGAGAAGTGAACAAAAAGGTTTGTGTGTAATTGAATGTACTCCTACTTGGGGGAAAGTGGTGATGTGAGAGCCTGGATATGTACCTGGAAAGGTATCTGCATGTGGGTCCCATAAGATTGTTCTTGTGTTTAAAGCCTAAGCAGCTGTGGAAGTGTTTGCAGGAAGGGGGGGAGCTTTGGGTGGAGCTTTAGTATTTCTCTTCCAGAGGAAAGAGGCAACGTGACTTCCATAGCTCTCTTGCCTGCCTTCTTCATGACCCTGCTGTATCGAAGTGGCTAGTAGCATAACTAGGGGTGGGTGACAGGGGTACCAGCCCAGGCACCAACTTGGAATGCCAGAATTGTCCCCCATCCCCCACAGTGTCTGTACTGTGGGAGCAAGAGCAGCCCATGTGCAGACCCTGTGCTGCTTTAAGCAAGAGATGGGGTGGGCAGAACATGAGGCAGCAGCAGCAGTCACTGGGGACTGTTTGGGGTAAGACTTTTGTGCCGCCCCTGCCCCTGCTCTCAGAACTGCCCTCCCCACCCTGACTCTTGCAACCACACCCCACCCTGCTGTCCCACAGGGTTTGCCAACTGTGCAAACCCTGTTTGTTTTATGCCCCTGCAAGTGGCAAAAAATGGCTGACAGACGTCATACAGGACCTCTTCTGTATCAGATGGCATCAGACTCTGCTGTCTCTTGCGGATCTGTGTTATGCAATTTTCAGTTTCTCTCCATTGTTTCATCCTTGTTTTTGTTGATATATATTTCTGCACATGACAGTTTGTTTGGATATGTGTGTATATGTGGTTATACATAAGTATGTATTTAATATATGATTGTGGGTAGCACTAATATCTTTACCTGACATTTCCAGTGTTAAAACCTCTGTTTCAATTGCTTACTGCTTTGTCCAGCTTTTAACCATTAGGTATGGGCAGCATTTAACCAAATAGGGTGTTGCTTATGAAAGTTCATGCCTTTCTGAATGAGTTAGTTTCTAAGGTGTCACCCTGCCCTGCTTTCTACCTGACTTGAGACTATAATGGCTATCCACTTCTGTGCCCATTTGGTACAGAATTTTACGTTGTACTTATTTCATAGTTTCATAGTTGGTAGGGCTGGAAGCAACTCAAGCAGATCATCAAGTCTGACCCCCTGCCATGGCAGGAAAGAGTACTGGGGTCAAATGACCCTGGCCAGGTGTTCGTCCAGCCTCCTCTTAAAGATTCCCAGGGTAGGAGCCAGCATCACTTCTCTTGGAAGTTGGTTACGGATCCTAGCTGCCCTGACAGTGAAGTAGTGCCTCCTGATATCTAGCCTGAACCTACCCTCTGCCAGCTTGTGACCATTATTTCTTGTCACTCCTGGTAGTGCTTGGGGGAACAGGGTGCAGTACCTTGCACCTTGTCAGTGTTGAAACCCATCCTGTTCTCATCCGCCCACCCCTGTAACCTGCCTAGGTCCGATTGCAGCCTATTCCTTCCTTCTGGTGTGCCCATTTCTCCCCACATCTTAGTGTCATTTGCAAATTAAAACAGGGTGCTTTTTACACCCTCGTCCAAGTCACTGATGAAGATGTTGAACAGTGCGGTCCCAAGGACTGAGCCCTGGGGGACCCCACTGCCCACATCCTTCTGGGTCGAAAATGACCCATCCACCACCACTCTCTGGGTGCGGCCCTCCAGCCAACTAGTGACCCATTTGACGGTGTAGGTGTCAACGCCACAGTCCCCTAGTTTTTTAATGAGAATGGGGTGAGAGACAGTGTTGAAGGTCTTCCTATAGTCCAGAAAGACTATGTCCACTGCTACCCCTGCATCTAAGGATTTTGTGACCTGTTCCTAGAAGGCCACCAGGTGGGTCTGACAGGACCCGTCTCTAGTGAACCTGTGTTGGTTGCCCCTAAGCATAATCTTGTTGTCTGCCTCCAAGTTTTTCTTTCTGGCATGGAAGGGAGAGCCAAAGATGGATTGGTTGTTTCTGAGAGAGAGGCTTGTGAAAAATGTATTGTTTTGCCTATGTTTAAAAAAAACTGCAGTTATCTTTTCTTTGGCAAATTCCAGTATGCCCATGAAGTGGGACATGCATGTGGAATTTGACAGCAGCTGTACTTTTATCATTGTCCTCACGAAAAGTCATCCAATTTGGCCACGTGATAAGCCTTTGGAAAAGGCTTGTTCCTAACTGCTTCACTGAGGCTTGTTAGAGATTTGCTGCTAAAATAATTGGAAGATTCTATCTGCAATGAACAGGCTCCAGGTAGGGATTGAGCAGTTCTTCCCTTGCAGTTGCTACTGTGGGATGACGTGGAGCATCTGAGCCCATAGCAATGTCCCTCTATGTTGCTTGGACACCAGCTGGAGAAGAGCAGGCTATCTGATTTAAATGTAGCTGTGGAATGGTGGAGTAGATTTAGGGCAAGGAGCCTGCTTGGGGGAAGCAGACTAGGACTGGAACACAGGGGCTGCCTCATACTACATATGCCATGTGACCTTAATTTGCTACCCTTATGCAAGCTTGATTTTTGGCACTTTCTAATTATAGAATACTTGTCTGTACAGCCTAGCAATGTTCTTTTAGCCTGGGATATTTAGATAATATCCTATCTAAACAATACAGGGTCACACGAAAAATAGCTTGGATAACAGCAGGTGAATGACTTTTTTTTTCCCCGCTTTCCATAGGATGTGCCCAGTGTAGATTTGAGGTATCTGGCTTTCTAGGAACAAGCATTGTTTTTTCACCAACATTTAAAGGACGTCTAACAGAAATGACATGGAAGAAAGGGACCAACAAAGTAGCTGAATGGGATGGTCATCAGTTCAAATATTATGGTTCCCTCACTGGTAGAGCAGAGCTTAGCTTATCCTCTGGCAATTTGACCATCCTAAGTGCACAAGCTGGTGATACAGGAATATACGAGGTGGAGATCTTGGCCGAAGATGATGACAGCAGCAGCACTGGCATGATCCAAAGATGTTATTATAATTTAAATGTAACAGGTAAGTAGCAGAGGAGCAATTTTCAGTGATTAACTTCTTTTTTCCTTTTTGTTTAATAAGGGGGGAAAAAGCATGTATTGATCTGTTGGTTGGGGAGGAGAGAGAGAGAGCGAGAGAGAGAAATTATCACTCTCTGTTGAAAGGGTGAGGGAGGGTCTGGAACTGCAGAGTGGAGTGAGAGCTCAAGTGACTGTTCCCAGCTCTGCTGTTAGTCACTGTGCTATTGTTAACATGTTGCAGAAGCCCAGATTTTTTAAACTGGCCTCTAATTTTACATGCCTTAATTTTTGGGTGCCCCTCTGGATGCCTAGGGCTTGATTTTTATGGTATGTCTACACGGCACAACCTACCTACGCTAGGTCTGAACTGGGTTGTTTAGATCCAAGAATTCACAGAGCTCTTAAATGTGATTCTCCACCTGGACTTATATACCCCACCTCTCAACTTTTCTAATTAGCCCAACCAAAGGTCCACTAAGGCAGCTATACTTCTGGTTCTCAGGCCAGCTTGCTCAGAACCAGATGGAGTAGTTCTGTGCTGCACTTGTGCCATGTAGAATTAGGCTCAGAGGTCCTTGGGTGCCACAACACCCACCATCTCCTTTGGAAACCATAAATGCTTGGCTCAGCAGACAGTTGGACCCTTGAAGCACCATAAGCCAGCCCACCAACAAATGGAGTGAACCAAAAGGAGGCTGCTTTTGGAAATTTAACCCTTAATTCTCTGTATTTGTAAATAGACGCCTGGAGTTCAAGGCCAGAAGTAACTTTGCTCACCTAGTCCTACTCCTCTCTACTGGAGACTATTAACTTTCAGCTGCTTACTTCTTGATTGAACCATATCTTTTGGTTTTTGACTGATGTATATCTTTCAGAAGGGCTGCAGTGGCAGAACTGTTAAGATATTTTGCCACTGCTCCAGAGGTGTGAGTTCAAGCTCTGCTTTGGGCTCATACCCAAGGCTGTCCCCAGTTGTATCCCAGCTGTCAATGGAAGACCTGCTCTTTGGGGCTTGGGTGTCAAATGCAACTAAATGTGATGCTGGCCATACCATTCCCTTGTATGCAATTGGCAAAGAAAATAGTGTGCCTTAAGTATGCTAGTCTGATGGACCTTTCTTCTATCTTCCAGAGAGGCACCTGTTTTCAATTCAAAGTCCTCAAGAGATAGAGAAAGCACTCCATCTCCTTGTAGTTTGTTCCATTGTTTGTCCATCTGCCCTGTCTTTCTAAAATGACACAAGGAAGGCCTGAAAAGCAGCTAAGAAGTATGCAACAAGGCTTGTGTAAGAGCACCCCACCACCACCACCCCTGAACACACATACCTACACACTAACTCACATCACAAAAGGGCCGCAAGTCCCTTGGGCCCTCATTCTGCCTGTTCCCAGATACGTAACTTACCTCACCTTATGCAGCCCATTCCAACTTGCTTGTAATACTTAATTCTAGTTTTTCAAATTGTCACAATTTTATTAAGAAAAGTAAAGGAACCTGTTTCACCCAGCCAGCTTCTGCCTTCTACAAATGGGTGGCCTTTGCACTGGATGTTTGGACTTCCGCACTCAAGTTGAGTTTTGAGTGAGGGAGCATGTGCCAGTAGCTCTAGGGTGACACTGACAAAGTGAAAGTAATTTCTCTGTGTTTATCTTGCAAAGAGCCGTTGGTTTTCGTGGCTGCTGACTTATTGTTAACTCTATACACACAGCCTTGCAACAGCAGCAACAGGTTTGGCAGTTGCTATGTAACGTGCTCCATTTGAATTCCCACCTTGAGTGACTTCCCTTGCTTGAAAATTGCTCTGAAAGTGTGCATCAGCTTTATGGGTCTGAGCAGTCCCTGTTCATGAAGTGCTCTTCACCCTCCACACGTATAATGCCTATAGAGTAGAAGAGTGGGGTTTGAGATTTTTTTTTTTAAAGTCCTGAGGATTGGTTGCCTCTCACAACCCAACTGATTCTTGCCACTGTACTGTCAGTTGGTGATGATCATGCCATTGTTCTAAATCCTAAATCCTTGTGCTCTGAATGATATAAAAATTGGGCCAAGTTGACCCAATCTGCCTGCACCATCTGCCTGGTATTCTTAGGCTAGGTACAGACATTCAAAAAGTCTGAGGTGGAATCAATCTAAGCTAAGTGGTTTTCTGTAAGCAGCATGGTCTTAGATGGGTAGCAAACAGAGCACACATTTGCCCTTTGGTAGGAGGGGCTCAAATATAGATCGGGTTTTGTCAGTCTGTGCGCCAAACTTCTGTCCTGTTATGGGTATAGACCAGTTTCCAGTCTCTTATACTGGTAAAAGTGTCATGTCTGTACCTAACCTCAAAACATTAGTGAAACTCTGTAGTAACTCAACTGAAGTAGACTTTCTCTGAATTTAAAAGAATGTAATTGAGATAAGGCCCTGCCTCTGTTACTAAATCAGTGGTTCTCAACCTTTTTTAGACTCAAGCGATCTCTTGGAAAATGCCAGATCTTAGCCTTCATTCTTTTTTTCACAACCAAAAAATAATAAAGCAGTTCTTCCCTTGCAAAGAACTCAAACCACAACAGGTCAGAATGTTTTTGACATTGTGAATTCCTACTTGAAACATCTTGAGTTTTTCTTATGAACTGTTTGCACAGTGTGTGGCACCTGATGGCACCCCTGAAAGGGTCTCAAAAGCACCCCAGGGGTTGATTGAAAATCACTGTACTAAATCATCTAAAAATTTTTAAACTCCAAAACCTCAAGTTTCTGTTATTGACACAAAAGAAAAGGTGTTTTAGCTGATAGCAATAGTAGATCTCTTAGATGAGGGACAGACATGACACACAAACCAGTATAAGTGATTAGAAACTGGTTCAAAGCTGTGTAACACAGCAGACGTTCAATGCACATAAACCGTTTTCAAAATGGCTAAAACTGGTTTAAAATACACCTGGATGGATGTGGTATCAGACTTACCTGATTTAAGTTAAGTTGGTTTATTGAACTTTTGTCCCAGATCCCCTCCAAATTTAAGTTAACTCACAGTCCCCCAGCTGCAACCGACCAATGTGTTTATCAGGCAAAGCAAACCATGGATTATCTCCTGAGATGCCCTATAGCACCACAATGCACCTGACAATATCTGGCAACTCCAACACCAGAAGCAGTGACCTGTGTAGAATATTGGGAGTAGCTCATATAGAAAGGTTGGATTAGAGACATGATGAAGACAGCCCTCCAGCATGGATTGGAGACCTGACAAGACAGTCCCTTGCAGGCTGGCTAGCCTTGGTCCAGGCTGTCTGTCCCAGCCAAGCAGGGAGACATGCTCTAGCACCCTTCAGCTTCTGGCCTGAGCCACTGTAGGCATGTGGCTGCATTTCTGGAATCAAAAGTGAATGTCTGTTCTCTTGCTTATTGGTTCAGTCTACTCAGTTTAAATTAACTTGCAAAGCCTGAACCTATTTAGCCTCTGGCTTTTTGACTGTCTGTACTTAGCCGTATCTTCTTCGGGAACTCTGCCTCCAGGCAGCAACATCTCACATTCATTTATGCTCATGCTCATGCTTATGCTGTACTCTATTTGACAATTGTCTGAAAAACCTACAGGGTTCTGCAAGTTTTCACTTAAAACAGTTGGGTATCATATTTTTACAGGGGTTTTTCCCCCCCTGATCTAGGTCTATTTTTTCACTAGTAAAAAAAGTTTAAATTTGCCCTCTCAAGAAAATGATCCACAGAAAGAAAATTTGGTGGCCAGAAAATGAATGGCTCACTTGGCAACAGCAAATACTTTTACCCAAAACTTAATGAAATATAGTTGTTGTTTTCATACAGCACAGTTTCGATTAAAATACAATTTTGCATTCTTATTTTACTTTGATTTTTGCAGTTTGCTAGTGATTGAGGACAGGGGCATTGGGTGGTCCTCAGGCTGGGAATATTTGTAGGGCTGGTCCTGTCATGAGGTAAAAAAGCAGTGATGTCTAAATTTGGATCTAATACCTGGAGAGCTGGTATCCTGTTGAAAGAAGACCCCTATTCTAAGTACTCCAGGTTTTTTTTGTGTGCTATGGAATTATAAATATTGTTGTTGCTGCTTGTTTTCTAGACTAAATATCCTCTATGTGATGTTTTAATGTTAGAAGTGCAGCCCTTTTGGAACACAAACAGTATGCAATCAAACTAACATGGATTTTCTTTTTTTTCTCTTCCCTCCTAGGTCCTCTTTTGCCACCTGGTTTAAATTGCACAATTGTTGAAAATAGGCTGGAGATATTTTGCCACACAGATCTCTCCACAAACGTTGGGTATTTTTGGTGGTATAGTAACATGGACAGATTGATTTGGGAAAATAATATTGCTAAGCTTCCTCTGACTTCAGACCGTTCCCAGAAAATTTATTGCATTATTGAGGTTTCTGGTGGAAGAATCAATGGTTCACTCTCTCTGGATGAGTGCCCTGTAGGTAAGTATATGTGTAAGATAATGTCTGTAACACAAAAGATATCACTATACGGCCTGATGCAGCGTGGGGTGGAGATATTTGGGCCTTGCTGTGAATGCTAGCTGGCACACTGCGATGTGCACAGTGTGAGGCAGCACTATCACTGCAGGAGTGCATGCAGCACTGCTTTTGAGTTAGTTACCCCTGCTTCTTAGTAGCCTCGGCAGAGAATGAGGCAGTGTGGCTATCCTGCCTCTGGTTCTGGATCTAGTATGTGAAGAACTAGCTCAGGTGTCTCTCTGCATGGTGCTGCTCCATGCGGTATAGATATAACCTAAGAGGGGAGCAGGGAATGAGTTTGCAGATGAAGTGTTGGTTCCGACTCGCTTTTCATGCCATTAAGATTGAAGCAAAGAAGGGTGCTGACAGACATGGGAGGGGGGAAAAAGGTGCTTTACCAGAAGAAGCCGCACATTAATTCAGCCTGGCTTGGCAGCATATGTATAGATCAGGTGCTTCAGCAGGGCTTTTTAATGCATTTATATAAAGCTGATGCAATCAGCTATTAGATAAAAGTGCCAAAAAAACCCTTGTAGTCATTGGGTGCGCTGGGTCCAGCTAAAGTGATGCATCTTCTGGGCATGTGCTAGGCATGGTGTGGGGGTGAACGGAATTTAAAGTAAAGCACCCTTGGGGCAGGGGCAGGGGTGGAGGGGATTAATGTCTGTAAGTAGTCCATAGTCATTGTTATCAGGTGCTTCTAATGTTAAGAGGGACTAGAGAGCTAATAAATGCTGGATGCCTGCCTCAGAATGCAGGCTGCAGGGAGATGAGCAGAGTCTGTTTTTTAGCTACGATGTTATGGGCTTCTACGAGAAAGGAGAGGACTGCAGTCTCCCTTCCTTGGACAGAGTAAAACTTGGCCTCTGCTGAAGCTTCCAGCCCCCTTGTTAGCTTGTTAATGCTCACGGCATTGTGAAGACCTGTTCCCTCAGAACCAGACTGAAGCTATCAGATCATTTTGTATAGGCCACCAAGCCGTCATATAATGGAGTTGCTGCTGACTTGATCTGGAGTTGAACTGATGTCTTAGAAGAGGAATGGAAGTGATTTCTTTCCTTTCTTCTCACTGCATCAGTAAATTGCTTTTAGTAACCTCCAGAACTTGGTGCCCTGGAACATGGCTGAGGCCAATGTTTGAGAAACACTTCGAGAAAAATCAACACCTCTATTAGATCCAATCAGCCTTGCAGATGGAACCTGATTCTTCATATTCTAGGAGCATAAGCCAACCATTAACTGTAATCAAACAATAAATTCCCCCCTGCAGCAAGTTACTCCAAGACTTTTTAGTATGGAGATTCTTACCCTTTCCTCTAATGCATGTAGAACTGTTCACTGTCAAAAACTGCCGACTCCATTAGATAGACATAGGGTGGCAGCCAACTGCAACCTGATGTGGGAAAATTGCAGTCTTGTCCTCTCTCAAGCTTGATAGTGTCACATGCAGTCATTAGGATGGAGTCATCCCTGATGTAACTCCACTGAAGCTTGTGCAAATACACCTGTGACTGAATTTGGTTTCTTCATGGCTTCAAGTCAACCCTTTTTTACATGTACAGCAGATGTCCTTTCAGCACATCTTTTTCTTTCTTTTTTGTTTTAAAGTAAAACTAATTCAGACAAGAGCGAGAACTGGCTTGATAGCACTTTTTTACTTCGTGGCAGTATTGATAGCATTGATACTGATAGCCATCTTCCTTCAGAAAACAGGTATGTATAGTACTGAAGAAAATTATTTCCATGCACTGTGATTTTGCTGCATTGTAAGTTCTTGTAGGACAAGCACAAGCTTATTGGCTGATGAACAATTTCACAGGCTGATCGTGGTGCCTATTTTTGTGGGCTTATCACAAATAAGGACCCCCCCCATACCTCTGATTGGCTGAGGGGCCCCAGCAGTCCTGCCTTTTACTGCAGATTGGCAGGTGGCCCCAAACTGTGGCGCAATTACCTTGATTAAGCTAAGCAGTCTAAACATTCTGTTAAATTCTAAACTGAAATGGCTTATGAAGTTAAGATAAGAGAAAAGAGGTTGACATCGTACACTTTGACTTCCAAAAAGCCTTTGATATGGTATCCCACGATGTTCTCACAAGAAAATTGGAGGATTATGGGCTTAGCGGTGAGACATTTACGTGGGTATGAAGCTGGCTGCGGGGTAGGACCCAGATAGTCCTAATGAATGTGTGTCGTCTTGGCGAGAAGAGGCCATCGGTGTCCCAAAGGGGTTGTTGCTTAGTCCAGTACTGTTCAACACCTTTATTAATGATTTGGATGTGGGGGTGAAGAGCTCACTGGCCACGTTAATGGACGACACCACATTATGGGGAAGTGTGGTCATGCTTGAAGATAGGCTACAGATACAGGTGGATCTAGACAGGTTAGCAAGTTGGGTGAGTCAGAACCAGATGAGGTTCAGCATCGAGAAATGTAAAGCACTCCACCTGGGGATGAACAATTTCCTGCACACCTCTAGGCTTGGCAACACCAAATTGACCAGCACTATGAATGAAAGGGATCTGGAGGTAATAATAGACCACAGTATGAATATGAGCCGGCAGCGCAATGCTGTAGCCAGCAGGGCAAATAATACTCCGGCATGCATCAATCAGTGCATCTCCAGCAAAACCAGGGAAGTGATTATTCTGCTCTTTTCATCACTGGCGAGACCACAGCTGGAGTACTGCATCCGATTTTGGGTGCTGCACTTTAGCAACAATGTGATAAGGCTTGATAAAGTCCAGAGAAGGGACTCTCGTATGATCAGAGATTTGCATGGCAAGCCATACAAAGAAAGGCTGAAGGACCTGGGACTCTTCAGCCTGAAAAAGAGAAGGCTGAGAGGGGACTTTGTAGCAGTTTACCACTACATCAGGGGAGTACATCAAGGGCTCAGTGAACAACTGTTCACCAGGGCACCCTTAGGGAAAACCAGGAGTAATGGCCACAAACTCCTGGAAAACTGTTTCAGGTTCAACATTAGGAACAAGTTCTTAGTTAGGGTGTCCAGACTGTGGAATAAGCTCCCTCCAGATGTGGTGCAATTGCCTACCCTGAAAATCTTCAAGAGGAGACTGGGTAGTCACATTGCTGGGGTCACCTGACTAGCTATCTTTCCTGCCTGGTGCTAGGGGCTGGACCCGATGATCTTCTGAGGTCCCTGCCAGCCCCTTACAACCTATGAATCTAAAGCCTTACACACTGAATTGTAACTAATACCATCACCATACTTTATTAATGACATTGTAAAAAAAAAGCAATACTTAATGCTAACCTTGAGACGGGCAGTTTATGATAGCTGTTAAACACTACCATGAAGAATCCGCTGGCAGTTGTGCTGACATACTTTGTCTCTATGGGGTGAACACTTGCCCGTACACTGAGAGAGTACGCTTGAGGGTACCAGGACCCTTGAAACACTTGGGAGTTGCAATAAGCTGAAGATGAACCAAGAGTGTGCCCTTATTGTGAAGAAGGCTAACAGCATACTGGGCTGCATTAGTAGGAACATTGCCAGCAGATCGAGAGAAGTAATTATTCCCCTCTATTTGGCACTGGTGAGGCCACATCTGGAGTGCTGTGTTCAGTGTTAGGCTCCGCACTACAGAAAGGATATGAACAAATAGGAGAGAGTCCAGCAGAAGGCAACAAAAATGGTTAGGGGGTTGGTCTTCTCATAAGATGGTCTTCTCTTAGAAATGACTTGTGAGGAGAGGCGGAGGGAACTGGGCTTATTTAGTCTGGAGGAGAGAAGACTGGGGTGGGAGAGATTTAATTGCAGCCTTTAGCTACCTGGAGGGGGCATTCCAAAGAGGATGGAGCTGGACTGTTCTCAGTGGTGGCAGATGACAGAACAAGGAGCAGTGGTCTCAAGTTGCAGCAAGGGAAGTTTAGGTTAGATATTAAGAAAAATTTTCTTATAAGAAAGGTAGTAGAGCACTGTAACAAGTTACCCAGAGAGATGGTGGAATCTCATCCTTGGAGGTTTTTAAGACCCAGCTAGACAAAGCCTCAGCTGGGATGATCTAGTTGAGGATGGTCCTGCTTGGAGCAAGGGGTTGGACTAGATGGCCTCCTGAGGTCCCTCCCAACCCTCATTTTCTATGATTCTTTGACTTAGCACATCAGTTGCTCCAGACAGACAGTTTCTTTACTTTGCAGCAAATGAGGGCTTAAAGTGTAGAAGTTTAGCTACAGATGAAATGAGGCTCAGCTGCCCTGATTTAGCTTTCAGTTATTGTGGGAAAGGAGCAAGCACCTTGGCTGTTCTGCAGTAGGTCTCTGTCCCCTGTTAACTTGATATAAATTATTTGTTTGCCTGTACTGTAATGCAGTCATCATAGTCCCTGCAGAGTCTGTCTTCAGGATTACAAATAAAATGCAAATGCATGTATTTATATATTTAATACACATGTAAAATCTGGTATGTTCTATGTACTTGTTAAGCCAGAATTTGGTGCTACTTTGTGCCTGTGCCTCACTTTTACCTTATTTCTCCTTCTAAACTCACTACATCTGCTAAGAATGATGCATCTATTTTATTTTTAAGGTCGTCTTCCCAATTGGATTGCCTCAAGACTGCCAGGTAAATGATCCTATTTTATGCCGAACTTGTAGGCTCAATATACTCTAGGTACAACCCTTGCAAAGATTCATGGTGGAGTTTTCACAGCAAAAGTTTTGCTGAAAACAGAACTTGTTATATTTCTGAAATGCATCTTGAGTTATTGTCATAAGATCACAAGCTTGGTCTGTTTGTCTGAATATATGACTGAGAGCCAGAAATTTCCAAATTCCCTTTTAGAACCTGCCAATGTCCTATTTACTTAATTTTCTGCATTAAATTAACTCCTTTCTTTGACTGCACTTTGCCAGTGTCTTTGAATAACATTTGTCATTTGCAAGCATTAATTCAGTCACTAAAAAAAGAAAAAACCCCCCAGTTTGTGATGGTTAGTTGCTTGCAAACTATTTGCACTGACAATTTGCTGTTGGCTATTTTGTGTTGTGTGAGTAGAAACCTTAGTCATATGACAGTATGTGGGCTTTGTGACTGAATCTTTTATATGAGAAATAACCAACTGAACTTTTCTAGTGTGAATCTTTAGATAAAGAATTTAAATTTCAATGGAAGTATTTAAATTTCTGACAATTTTATGAATAAAATAGAGTGTTAGGCTTTTTTAAAATTGTTCTACTCTCATATCTTCCCTTTAACTCTGGCTTTTTTCTATGGAGTCACATAGGATCAACTTCTCAGAAGTTGCTAGTGATTTTGCAGGCCCTAGAAGGAGCACCACTGGTGAATCCTGACTGCTTGCACTCACTTAGGTGCCCGGAAGAATTTTATCTTTACTTGAACAGTCCAGGCTGATGTGATTCCAGGGGGCTGGCTGCTTTCCTGAGAGTATACTCATGACTGGAGGGAAATTACCCTGCCTAAGCCCAGGGAAATCATTAATGCACACCTGATTAAGTGTGGATTAATGGTTTCCTTGGGCTTAATCAGGGTAATTGAGCTAAGGTTTTGGAACATCCCCAAGCAGTGCCTTTTAAAAGAAACTCCAAAAAACTTGCCCTGCAAACAAAGAAAAGTGTGGGAAGCCCTGTAGTCTTGGAGCAGGGGCATGGGAAGCTTGTTGGGGTGGCAAGGTGCAGTGGGGTCAGCTGCTACAGCCGCCTTGTAGCAGGCAGGTGGCAGGCTGCACCTCCATCCACAGAGTCCTGGCCTGGCTACTCGCACACAGCAAGCTGGGCCAGGCACGGTGGACCCTGTTTGCAGGCTGCCTGCTGCGGGTGGTTTGGGACCACAGTGCAGCTGTCTGCAGTCTCCAAGCCTCCTGCTCCACAGCCCTCCCATCCCCCCCATATTCTAAGACTGCAGAGCTTCCCACCCTTTTATCTGCTCGTAGTTGTGAATTTAGTAGGTCCCTAGTCATGAAGGCAAATGGAGGTAGTGGGGGGGGTTGCACGTAGACATATCAGAAGGAGAATGAGGAGTTAGAGGGGAGTGGGGCTTGAACGCAACTGTTGGTATATGTTTGGAGGGGGGAATGTGAGACCTTGCTTTATGGGGAGGCAACAGTAATGATACACAGAAGTCCTGGCATGAGAGGAAGGGTGACTGAGCACTGGGGGTATAGAGGATAGTTGCCTTGGGTTGGGGGAAATGGCGGGAAGCAGGGGATCTGGGTTATGCAGCATGTGCTGGGCTGATAGGAGCTTCCTGGCAGGTGTTGTCAGGCTCCGGTGTTCTTAGGAAATCTTTCCTTTGGTCATTTAATATAGCTGTTAAGAGGTGAAATGGTGCTAAGGATTGAGCATTGGACCAAGAATGAGAAATACTCCATTCAGCAAGGGGTTTTGTCATCTCGGAGCCAGAATAATACCAAATTATATTTTAAAATGCAAAAATCTAAAACATTCATTAATTTGATTTCAAAAAATTATTTTTGTCCTGGCTTACATGTGTTTGTGTAGTGTACATAGAAATGACTTCACGATAGTTTAAAATGAAGTCTTACTCTTGTATATTGTGGGGGGTGGGTATAAGTTTGTGGGGGGTGTGGGTATATAGGGTGAGGGAACATGTAGGAGTGGATATGTAGGGCGTGGGTGGGTATGGGGATTGTGGGGGCGGGTGGATGGGGGTGTGAGGGGGCTATGGGGGTCTGCGTGTATGGCAGTGGAAGTTGGGTGGGGTGCATGTGTATGGTTGGGTGTGCATGTGGGACTTGCCCTACAAAAACACACGCACATGCTCTGCTTCTGCTCTCTCTCTCACACACACACACACACACACACATACACACACACACACACACACACACAAACTCTGCCCCTGCCTGCACACACTCACAAGCATACACTGTGTCCTGCCCTACACACACTCTGCCCCGCCTGTGCGCGCACACACACACCCTGCCCCTGCTTGCGCATGCATGCACATGTGTGTGTGCATGCACACACACACACACTCTGCCCCTGCCTGCACACACACACATGCATACACTGTGTCCTGCCCTACACACACTCTGCCCCTGCCTGTGCGCACACACACACACTCTGCCCTTGCCTACACATGCGTGCACACTATGCCCCTGCCTGTACACGAATACATATTCCCTTTCCCCCCTACCCCCATTCTGGCGGGGCCCTGCGCTGTGGTCTGGCAATGCAGCCGGGAGCCAGGTGGTGCAGTGGCAGGAAGCAGGGAAATGGCTGGGGGTGGGTGGGGCTGAGTTCCTGCTTTCTGTTGCCAGTTCCTGCTGGGTCCTACTGCCCCTGGCTTCTGTCATCTTTGAGAGGCAGTCAGGAGCAGAGAAATATTTTCTAAATGTTTTAAGGGTCCTGCGGGCTGGATAGATTCCCCAGCAGGCAGGATGTGACCTGTGGACTGTATTTATCCCACCCCTTAGCTAAGATCAGCTCTGATACCTGTGTTCAGACCCTGAAGATTTAAATTCCAACCCACCTGGAGGTTTGGGTGAGAAAGTTGGGAGCTGGTTTTGAGGGGAAAGGGAGGCTGTTTTTCCTTTGTACCAGCAGAACGTTTTACTGAATGATGCATCTACTGCATGAGTTGGGTACTTTGTTGCATGTGTGCGTAGGAAGATAAATCCGAGTTGCTTGTTTTGAGACTCAGCCATCCCATGTATTAGGTTTTGTTTTTTTTCTCTGACCGTGTTTATATGCATGTTTTTGTATTGCATTTGTTTAGGTGGAGGAGCCGGACATCCTAAAAAGCAAAATGCTGAGTCTGAAACCGAACCGTTTAATGAAAGAAATAATGACCCGATACAAGGTAAGAATGCAGAAGTGTTATGAACGCGTTCACATTGTACAGCGCTTGTTCTTGGTCTTTTAACATTTCCGCCTAAGTCCCTCTCCGTACTTGTATAGAAATACTTTTTAAAACCTATTGCCAGCTGGACCCTTGCAAACTAGTCAGTCACCCCAACTGTGACCAGAGAGGAGGTTAGCTGTGTTAGCCTGAAGTCAGGCAGAAGATAGGACAGACTAGCACCTTGCCCTGACCTGACTGGCAAACTGATTGTCTTCCTTAACTCTTACCTTAACCCTGGCAAAATGATTGGCTGCCCTGATCTTGACCCTGACTGATTGGCCACTTTTGCCCTCTTTAGTGTAGGCAGTTCAGGTTCAGGGCTCCAGCTGAAGAACAGATAGCAAGTAAAGAAAATATGTTCTGTTCTATGGCCCGGGAGTTAAGCAGAGACTCCACAGTAAACCAGTGTCCTGATAGGAACAGACCAGGCGGGCACCTAGGATAGGAGGACTCTGAGCGAATGGCCGGTACTGACTACTCTAAAGGAACAAGCATACAAAATGCTATCTGAGCCTGATGTGCTTATCAGGCACCACCACTCTGTGTAGGAGGACGGAGGGGGTGTTAATAAAAGTATCAATCATCCCACAAGGATCAGTTTGTCTAACATCAGCTACCACCCATGAAAATAAACACAAGCAATTAAAATCCTGATGGGGAACTTCACAAGATGGGCATGTTGCACTGTTCTACTTGACCTCCTTGAGCAGTTCCTTGGTTCGGTAACCTTTGGTATGTCAAGGGTGATGACCTGACTCTAACATTGCTCTGACAGGCTACATGTGCCTTGGGGTTTGGGGAAATGGAGTGAAACAGGGTACCTAGGTTATGCAGGATGTGCCAGGCTGATAGGAGCTTCCCGGCGGGTATACCTGGAAGGTATTGTCAGGCTCCAGTGTTCTTAGGAAATCTTTCCTTTTGTTGTTTAATATAGCTGTTAAACAAGAGGTTAAATGGTCTTGAGGATTGAGCATTGGACTAAGAACCAGAAATAAAATAACTAGGGTTTTTTTTCCTGCCTCTGCTACCAATTTGCTGTCTAGACTGAAGCAAGCAACTTCACTGCTCTGTAACTCAGGTTCCCCATTTGATAAAGAAGAATGTATAAATGTGTAGAGCCTCTCTGATTTAATGCATACATTTTATGTACCTGATGTATTGGCAGATGAGTTGATTAGGTTTTTAATGAACAGTTTAGTCTAAAGGTTTCAAACAATGTTTTTCTCAATTCTGAGAATATACCTGTTGCTGGGTGCCCAGTGTTGCTTTTCAGCACAAGCTAAGTTTGAAGGCAGGTTCACAATGCTGCAGCTGACATTTCTGATGGCAGACATGTTTCATCCCAACTAAGCCTATGGTGTCCCTGGTGAGAGCCAGATAGCTTGTCTGTGTTTATGTGAATAGACTATTCAAAGGGAATTCACTGTAGCAAGAACAGCTATGGCAAACTTATTATGGATCTGGAAGAATAGAGGGGTCAGCATGAAAACAAAAATTCAGACCTGTGTGTGGATGAAAGCCATGTGTTGCTGTGAAGGTTGGACCTTGACAGAAAATTTCAGAATCATGAAGCACAAGAAATGCTTTTATTAAAAAATATTAAGAGCTCCATGGACAGCAAAACAAAATGTTGGAGAATGTTAGTGTGACGAGCAGGGATCCAGGTTTTCCATTTCCCACAGAAAAACGAAGTAAATCATGGATTTTGCCTTGTATCAGAGGCAAATATGGTTTTCTCATTTTACCAGAGAAACACGCGGATTTTGCCATTTTGAAATAAGCTCCGTGCAGGCTGGTGAATTCTAGCCTGCAGGGAGCTGGGAGGCAGCAGGAGGAAGGTGGAAAGATGGGGTGCCATGTGCATAGACATGCATGTGGCACCAGGCAGCCTGCAGAGCAGCTGCAGCAGGCAGAGAGGGGGATCGAGGCCCCTGTAGGGAGGGAGTTGGGTACGACTGGGGCTGCTGCTCAGCCGTGTGGGGCTTGGGGCTACAATGCGCATCTGCAAGGCCCCAGTGGGGAGCAGGACAGGGCCGTGGGTGGCTCATCTGGGAGAGTGGGAGGGCCAGTTCCCTGCTGCTGCGCACACTGCCAGGGGGCAGGATGGACCCGTGTCCCCCCAGATCTGTACCTGGGGCAGGTGCAGGCTGCGGGCTTGAGCTCCCGCTATGCTTCCTTCCCCTCAGGCCTCCCTAGCCTGGCAGGTGTGACCTGGCACAGCTGGGGACAGCGGGGCCACATGGGGATTCCTTGCCACTGCTAGCTCCCCCCTGCTGCCCTGACGATGTGCCTCCAGCACTTGCCCTGATGCTTTGAGGGTCACAGGCCGGCCCCGCTGCCCTTACTGCAGCCCCGCGTGCAGGGGGCGCATCGCCGGGGCAGCAGAGGAGGGGAGTGAGCAGTGGCAAAGAGGTTCTCTGCGCGGCTCCTCTGCCCCCTGCTGCGATGGGTTGCAGGGGAGGGAAGCAGGGTGGCAGGGAAAAGTGGTGAGCAGGGGACCTGCTGCCCTGCAGTCAGTCAGTCAGCCCCTCTAGGGCTTGGCCAGTCTGCAAGCAGTCCCAGTTAGGATGGCTTTTCCCTAGCTCTTCTCTGGCTGCCATCCCAAACCTGCTACAGATATCTACAACAGCCCTCCTGGGTCTGCTCACAGTCTCCAGTTCTCTGTGCTACTTCTGTTAGCTCCTGGCAGGGAGCTCCTGCCTTCAGGTCTGCCTGGGTCAGAATGCCCCTGCCTTGTTCTTGGAACTGGGTTTATATCCCCAAGGCCCACGTCTTCCAGCTTCCCAGGAGCTCGCCTTAAAAGTGCAGTTTCCATTTTTTTAAACTCTCCCTCTGATTCTCCTGTAACAGGGCAGGGATCTCTCTTACAGAAAGGGACTCATCATTCTAGCAGTATGATGGTGAGAATACCCAGGTAAATGACATCCCTCTTCCTCTTGTGAATCGCCCACCAGCTAAGACAGGGGCAGGCAGTTATTTCGGCTGGAGGCCTGCTTACTGAGTTTTGGCAAGCTGTCAAGGGCTGCCACCCCTTGACAGGTGCTCCGCCCCCTGGTTGCCATCATGTGACTGGCAGTTCCGCCTCCTAGCCCCTGACCTTTGCCATGAGAAGTCCGTCTCTTGCTCCCAGATATACTCCATTCAGCAAGGGGTTTTCATAGATTTCATAGACATTAGGGCTGGAAGGGACCTCGGGAGATCATCGAGTCCAGCCCCCTGCCCAAAGGGCAGGAAGTCAGCTGGGGTCATAGGATCCCAGCAAGATAAGCATCCAATTTACTCTTGAAGGTCTTCAATGTAGGTGCTTGAACCACCTCCGCTGACAGACTGTTCCAGACCTTGGGGGCTCAGACAGTAAAGAAATTCTTCCTTATGTCCAGCCTGAAACGGTCTTGCAGGAGTTTGTGACCATTCGACCTCGTCATCCCTTGGGGCGCTCTGGTGAACAAACGTTCCCCCAGATCCTGGTGGTCACCCTTGATAAACTTATTAGGTGGCCATCAGATCACCCCTGAGCCTATGCTTTTCCAGGCTAAAGAGTCCCATGTCTTTCAGCCTGTCATCGTAAGATCTGTTTTCCTGACCTGTGATCATGCACGTGGCTCTCCTCTGGACTCTCTCAAGTTTCTCCACATCCTTTTTGAATTGTGGAGCCCAAAACTGGACGCAGTACTCCAGCTGCGGCCTCACTAAGGCCGAGTACAAGGGGAGAATGACGTCCTGGGATTTGCTCGAGAAGCATCTATGGATGCACGCCAGCATTTTGGTCGCTTTACTAGCCGCAGCATCGCATTGCAGGCTCATGTTCATCTTGTGGTCAATGATGACCCCCAAGTTTCTTTCTTCTGTAGTGCTAACCAACGTAGCACTGCCGAGCCTATAAGGGTGCTGCAGGTTTTTCCTCCCAAGGTGGAGAACCTTGCATTTTTCGGTGTTAAACACCATGAGGTTCTCGTCTGCCCATTTGCTGAGCTTGTCCAGGTCAGCCTGGATCACCCGCCTATCTTCTGGCGTGGATGCTTTGCCCCAAAGTTTGGTGTCATCGGCGAACTTGGCCAGTCCACTCCTGACTCCAATGTCCACATCGTTAATGAAGATGTTGAACAGTATGGGTCCCAGGACAGAGCCTTGAGGGACCCCACTGGTCACAGGGCACCACGATGAGTGACTGCCATCAATCGCAACCCTCTGGGTCTGACCACGGAGCCAGTTCCCAGCCAGCGGATGGTGGTGGAGCCAAGGCCACAACTGGGCAGTTTGGCCAAGAGGTGATCATGGGATACCAGATCAAAAGCTTTTTTGAAGTCAAGATATATGACATCAATCTCTTCTCCCTTGTCCAGGTGATAGGTCACCTGGTCATAGAAGGAAATGAGATTGGTCAAACAAGACCTACCCGCAACAAACCCATGCTGGCTATCCCTTAGGATGTTAGCCTGGGCCAGTCCCTCAAGGATGGCCTCCTTAATAAACTTTTCTAAGATCTTCCCCAGGATAGAAGTCAGGCTAATGGGCCTGTAGTTAGCCGGATCCACTCTCCTCCCTTTCTTGAAGATTGGCACCACATTGGCCTTCTTCCAGTCTTCGGGCACTACACCAGAGCGCCAGGAGTTTTCAAAGATCCGTGCCAGGGGCTGGGCTATGACGCTCGCTAGCTCCTTGAGTACCCTGGGGTGCAGATTATCAGGGCCGGCTGACTTGAAGGTATGCAGCTTCTCAAGGTGTTCCTTCACGATGTCAGCATTTATGGAGGGTAGGGGATCCCCATCACCCGGATCTCCTTGTCCCATAGCAGGCGTGGGCGTCCCATGGGACTGATGAAAGACTGACACAAAGTACCTATTTAATAGGTTGGTTTTTTCCTGGGCATCAGTTGTCAGTTGCCCCATCTGGTTTAGCAGGGGTCCAACATTGCCCTTGCTTTTCCTCCGGCTCCCCACATATCTGAAAAAGGACTTTTTGTTGTCCTTGATGCCTGAAGCTAGTTGGAGTTCAGTTGCAGCCTTGGCTTTCCTGGTTTGCTCCCTGCAGGACCAGACCAGCGTGGAGTAATCCTCCTTGGAGGTGAATCCCATCCTCCATCCTTTGTAGGCTTTCCTTTTTAGCTGCAGGAGGTCTGCTAGGTCCCTGGAGAGCCAGGGGGGCTGCTGTGCCTTCTTGCTGCCTTTCCTCCATGTTAGAATAGATTTAGCTTGTGCATTGAGGATCACTTCCTTGAGAAGCAACCACTCTTCTTGAACTCCCAACTCCCTGGGGTCATGGTACCTGAGGGCCTGACCAACTAGCCTCTTGAGCTTGTCAAAGTCAGCTTTTCTGAAGTCAAGGACTTCTGTGCTGCTGACTGACTTGCCAGCTTTACGGCGGATGGTGAAGGTGATCAGCTCGTGGTCACTGTCACCCAGCTTCCCATCGATCACTAGGTCGCCGATTAGGTTGTCCCCCGTAGCCAGTACCAGGTCGAGCAGCGCTTTGCCTCTCGTTGGCCCATAGACTTCTTGAGTCAGGTAGAGGTCATCCACGCACGAGAGAAAGCTTTGCAACTACTCGGATTTTGCTGAGTGATCTTCCCACGAGATGTCCGGGTAATTGAAGTCACCTATGACAACCAAGGTCCTGGAGCAAGTGGCCTCAGTCAGTTCCCGGGCGAACTCCTGGTCAAGCTCAGGACTTTGAGTGGGAGATCTGTAGTAGACTCCCACCGTTGTGTCCCCTGTGCCGTATTCCCCACAAATTTTTACCCAGAGGGTCTCTAGCTGTCCATGCCAGTTGCCAACATCAGCTTGCAGGGACATGTAGCTTTCCTTGACATAGAGAGCTACACCCCCACCCCTTTTGTCAACATGATCCCTCCTGTACAGTGGTCCAGTCATGGGTGGAGTCCCACCAGGTGTCCATTATCCCAATGACGTTATAATTCTTTGCACTGAGCAGGAGGATGAGCTCCTCCTGCTTGTTGCCCAGGCTCCTGGCATTAGTGTACAGGCAGGCAAGTGTGCCCTTGTCATCTTGGAACCAGAAAAATACCAAATTATATTTTAAAATGTGAACATCTAAGGCATTCATTAATTTGATTTCAAAAAATATTTTTGTCCTGACTTACATGTGTTTGTGTAGTGTACATAGAGATGACTGCACAGTAGTTTAAAGTGAAGTCTTACTCTTGTATATTGGTGGGGTATAGGTTTGAGGGGGGTGTGCGTATATTGGGTGAGGAAGCATGTAGGTGTGTGGATATGTGGGGTGTGGGTGGGCATGGGGTTTGTGGGGGCTGTGTGGAGGAAGGGTGGATTGGATGTGTGAGGGGGCTGTGGGGGGTCTGTGTGTATGGCAGTGCAAGGGGGGTGTGGGTGCGTGTATATGGTGGGGTGTGTGTGTGGGATGCGCCCTACAAACACACACGTACACACTCTGCTTCTGCTTACACACATGCAGACTCTGCCCCTGCCTGCACACATACATGCACTGCCTTGCCTGTATACACACACACGCATGCACTGCCCTTGCCTGCACACACAGACACTCTGCCCCTGCCCAAGCTTCCACGCATGCATGCACACACACTCTACCCCTGCCTGCACACACACATGCACTGCCCCTTCGTGCACACACACACATGCACTGCCCCGTCTGTACACACACACATGCATACACTCTGCCCTTGCCTACACACATGGGTGTACTCTGCCCCTGCCTACACACACACACACACACTCTGCCCCTCCCTGTGTGCGCACACATGTACACATACATATGCACACACACCCTGCCCCTGTCTGCACACATATGCACACATGCATGCACTGCCCCTGCCTGTGTGCGTGCGTACCCCCCCCCCCAAATACTGGCAGGGCCCTGTGCTGCAGTCTGGCAATGTAGCCGGGAGCCAGGTGTTGCCAGGTGTTGTGGTGGTAGGAAGCAGGCAAATAGCTGGGGGTGGGAGGGGCTCAGCTCCTGCCTTCTGCTGCCAGCTCCCCCTGGGTCCTACTACCTGTGGCTTCTGTTGTCTTTGAGAGGCAGTCAGGAGTGGAGAAATATTTTCTAAATTTTTTAGGGATCCCGCAGGCTGGATAGATGCCCTGGCAGGCTGGATGCAGCCTGTGGGCCATAGTTTGCCCACCCCTTAGCTAAGATCAGCTGTGATACCTGTGTCCAGGCTCTGAAGATTTAAATTCCAACCCACCTGGAGGTTTGGGTGAGAAAGTTGGGAGCTGGTTTTGAGGGGAAAGGGAGGCTGTTTTTCCTTTGTACCAGCAAAACGTTTTACTGAATGATGCATCTACTGCATGAGTTGGGTACTTTGTTGCATGTGTGCGTAGGAAGATAAATCCGAGTTGCTTGTTTTGAGACTCAGCCATCCCATGTATTAGGTTTTGTTTTTTTTCTCTGAGCGTGTTTATATGCATGTTTTTGTATTGCATTTGTTTAGGTGGAGGAACCGGACATCCTAAAGAGCAAAATGCTGAGTCTGAAACCGAACCATTTAATGAAAGAAATAATGACCCGATACAAGGTAAGAATGCAGAAGTGTTATGAACGCGTTCACATTGTACAGCGCTTGTTCTTGGTCTTTTAACATTTCCGTCTAAGTCCCTCTCCGTACTTGTATAGAAATACTTTTTAAAACCTATTGCCAGCTGGACCCTTGCAAACTAGTCAGTCACCCCAACTGTGACCAGAGAGGTGGTTAGCTGTGTTAGCCTGAAGTCAGGCAGAAGATAGGACAGACTAGCACCTTGCCCTGACCTGACTGGCAAACTGATTGTCTTCCTTAACTCTTACCTTAACCCTGGCAAAATGATTGGCTGCCCTGATCTTGACCCTGACTGATTGGCCACTTTTGCCCTCTTTAGTGTAGGCAGTTCAGGTTCAGGGCTCCAGCTGAAGAACAGATAGCAAGTAAAGAAAATATGTTCTGTTCTATGGCCCGGGAGTTAAGCAGAGACTCCACAGTAAACCAGTGTCCTGATAGGAACAGACCAGGCGGGCACCTAGGATAGGAGGACTCTGAGCGAATGGCCGGTACTGACTGCTCTAAAGGAACAAGCATACAAAATACTATCTGAGCCTGATGTGCTTATCAGGGAAGTCACTTCCTTGTCCCAGCTGTTAAAGGTCAGCTTATACCCTAAACACCAAGGTTTGTGCTCCTTTTGTTTTATTTTAATTTTTCCTAATGTTTGTGACTGTTCTCATAGTTCCAACAAAGACACAACCTTTACAAAACTCTAGAACCCTGATTATGCCTATCCCGTTTTCTTTTTGTTTGCCCCAAGTGATAGATTTATTGGCATTTCTTATTTCTGTGGCATCACCCCTCTGTGTAGGCGGATGGAGGGGGCGTTAATAAAAGCATCAATCATCCCGCAAGGATCAGTTTGTCTAACATCAGCTACCACCCATGAAAATAAACACAAGCAATTAAAATCCTGATGGGGAACTTCACAAGATGGGCATGTTGCACTGTTCTGCTTGACCTCCTTGAGCAGTTCCTTGGTTCCGTAACCTTTGGTATGTCAAGGGTGATGACCTATATAGCTCCTGACTCTAACATCGCTTTGACAGGCTACATGTAATGCTGTAAGAAGAATGTATGAGAAAAGCCACATTCATGTAGGTGAAACTTAATATCCAGTGGGTTTTTTGAGTATGCAAGGTGTTCTTTTTTACCTTCCTCTGCAGCCATGAATGTTGGCTGCAGCTCAAGCTGGGAAGTTAGCTTGAGTGCGCTGGTACTCCTGTCTGGTAGGTACTGCTCATTCGCTTAGGGTTAAATCCACCCAAGATTTGTGGGTCTGATTAACAATCTGACCTGAGGGAAAATTCCAAGACCCTTGGAAGGGTGGTGGGGAGGTAGGGGCAGGTTTTCTTTCTCTGTAGCATGGAGCTCAGTCTGCCTCTTAGGATCCTTTGAGCAGGTTCTGCTTTGGTGGTGCCTTTGCTTCCTTTTCCATGAAGCACTGCAGGTTCTTCCTCATGTGTTTTGTGGCTGTAATGCAAGAGCTGGGACAGAGTGAACATTTTACTGGGTGCTTTGAGATAAGTGGTTGCCTGTCAACTTCAGGGAGCAGGCCATAGGGGTCCAGGAGTTCACTTTTAGTTCTGTTTTCTAAATGAATCATTTTAAGCCATAGTGAGCCATTTCCTATGTCAGGGAATCAGCTGAATGGGAAACAGCTCTCATGATCTTTAACTTTTGTTAAGTATTTCTAACTTTTACCTGAAGTTAATGGTAAGAGAGAAGGAACATGGAGTGGTGTTTCTAGAAGAAAAGGCCACAGGGTGATTTGCAATTCTGGGCACTTGAAGTGTAAAATCTTTTCGAAGCGTCTTAGGGGGGAGACTTGCTTTCTGCCTGGTGTCTTCACATTCTTATTAGTGTCTTCCAGCTGGTAGAGCCCTGGACTGGTGGTGGGGATGGCTAGATTCTGTTTTCAGCTCTACCAGTGAGTTTCTGAGTCACCATAGGCAGGTCCCTTTCCCTTTCCCCATCTCAAGGAGAAAGAGAATGAAACTTGTCCTCCTTTAATAAGGTGCATTTTGAACTGTGAGAGTAGAGGGCTAAGAGTCAAGTCATATTTATGAATTTATTAGCTTTATACGTTGCCCTCCCCAGAAAAGGCTTGCTGCAGCTTGCAATAAAAAACCAGATAGTTTATAAACCCCCCCCAGATAAAATATTAAAATAACATATGATGCAATATACAACAAACTCTTGAGTGCCCCATTACTTAATCATGCTTGCTAAAAGCTTGCCCAAATAGAAAGATCATAACACTTTTGGAAGCTATCTGGGCTCAGGTTCTGATGCAGATGCAATTGAGCTTGGTTTATTAGTGACAAAAAACCTATGACCACCCAGTAGCAAGTCAGTTTTCCTGAAGAAATCTTCTATAGCTAAACTAAAAACAGCAACCTGCATGGCAGTTGATTAGGTCTCTTTTCCTCAGCCACAGAAATTAACACCCAGCCCTAGCACTGCTTGCTGTTGATTACAAACTGCTTATAAGGATCTCTTACTGCAAGGTATTTTTTATTGCTTTATATTTATTTATTTATTGGGTTTCATTTTTTACAATTTTTTCTGTATTCTTTTTTGTACCATTTCTTATTACAGATGGTGAAGCTGAAGATGGAAAAACACCTGACAAGTCTGAAGAGGATGCATCAGGTACTGAGACCATGCAGTAAGATACACAGGGAATTCAACTGACTCTCTACAGAGAACCACTGCTAAAGAACTTTACCAGTTTCGCAGAGGGGGTTTAATGCATGTCCTGAGCATGAGGCAGTGCTGTATAATAGATGGGACCTGTTGCTGAGATAAGATCTGAAACACAGACACTGGAGAAAGATGTGAACTGTTTCTAGATAATTCCCAAGTTACCTTCTCATCACTATTAATCCATCCCATCCCCAAAATCCCAATTTAGAGATAGCATAAGGTTAGCGAAACTGTTACAATCAAGAGAGGTCATTTCAGGAAGGAACTTTTTTTTGTACGGCAAGCCTCAAAAGTGGATCCAGAGCCTCAGTACTGCATGCCTTTCATTACAAGGCCAAGGAGGTTCTCCAGAGAGATCTGAAATCAGGACCCTGGACAAAACTGGGAGAGGATTCCAAAGAACTCCAAAATTGCCTTGTCACTTAGCCTCTGTGACAGGTCAAGAGTAAAGTGGCATGATACTGCCTTTCCCCAGTTCCTGCTGTCTCGTGTCCTCTGTGTGCTCCATCCTGCTCACCTGCCAAGCCTTGCTATTGTTTTAAAAATGACTGGGAGGCTGCCCAAAACGCAGGGGGATCTTTTTACAGACAGGCTGTTCTTTGGGGTACCTAGGCCCCAGGTGCTTTAAGAGTCATGGTCTCTGACCTCCCTTACAGCCATGCTCATGCCTCACAGATGTTATGGGTTATCACGTTGGTGGGGCACTTGGCCCCACAGCAACACCAGGCCACCTCAGGCCTTCACTCCTTTTTTGGGGGCCTGTGTCTTCCCAGCCCCTCTACTCTAGCTAGTCATTGTGCCTAGCCCCATTGTACTGGACTTGGCTTCCAGGTCCCAGCCCTAATCTCGCCATTTGGCTCTGGTTTCATTTTTCACTTGGGCTTCAGGCCTTTGGGTTATGGCTTTCTCTGGCCTAGGCTTTAACCCTTCCCCATTGCCACTTGTCAGCGCCTTGAGCCTTGCCCCTGGCAGAGCTTAAAACAGCTGTATGCCCCTGGGGTACCAGTGTGACCTCCCCCTTCCCTGTTAGTCACTATCCGGTCCACCAGTATTAATCAACATAAAAGGCAAGCAGCTGCTCTCCAACTCAAAACAAAATCCTCCCTGACGAGAGTTAGGGTTACCATGTGTCTGGGTTTTCCCAGATATGTCCTCTTTTTGGGTGCTTCTATCTCCATCTGGGGTTTTTTTTTTTTAAAACATCAACAGATGTCTGGGATTTTGCTTTTCCTCTGCTCTGCTCCCCCCACCCCCCCAGTGTCCTTTTTGAAACTGGAAATTATCCCAGGTGTGGTAGGGGAGGCTGGAGCCAGAACCCATGCTGGCCCCTGCAGTCTTACTTGAGGTCCTGGGGGCCTCCCAAGGCAGCAGTCGTGTTGATCTAGTTGCATGAAGCCTGGTTGTCAGCCAGAGCATGGTTGTGGATGGCTAGGTTCAGTTTCTGGTAGTTTCTGCTGCTGCCTTGTGCACCACAGCATTTTTGTTTTTGGTTTTTTTTTAATATTGGGACATCCTGGTATCAAATTTTGGCACTGCAGGGCAAATTTGCAGTGCAGCACACAGTTGCACATTTACCGCCACAAACCACACATGCACGCTTGTCTGGATGCACCCTTTGGGTCAAAAAAGGAACACAAAGCTGACAGGAATATCTTATCAAAGACAGTTGGTCATAGAGAAGATTTCAACAGTACAGTTTTTGTTTAGGAAGAGTCTTGACTTAAAAAGGTGTAAGGATGCTCTATACGGGATATTTATGAAAGAGGTTATGGTGATCAGTGCCTTATGCCATAAACTGTATCATACTGTGGGCTTTTGTATACTCCTTTGCAAGGAAAGAGCTTTGGTTTAAAAGTTGTATAAAGGAGAAATTTTAAACTTAATGCCTTTTATAAAAAACTCTGAAATCTCCATTCTTCAGAGGTTAAGGAGAGGGAGGTATTTGTTTTGTAAAATCCTTTTGCAGTGTTAAATTCCTGTTTCCATCAAAGGTGAAAACCTTTTTCTTAAAATTGCCTTTTTTGTCATGTTCATTTGCAAGCATTTTATATCTTACTGTGAGCATCTAATGTAATAACTTCCTAACGCCACTGCTGTGTAAATGTTAAAATGCTTACATGTCTGTTTATGCTAAAGCTGATTACAAAGATAAGCTATTTGAATATGGAATATCATTACTAATTGGGGAATTTAAATATGCATCAGGTAATACCTAAGTAATGCTTTTCCAAGCTTAAAGACTGAGTTATCTTTCCAAGAACTGTCCCTGAATGAATTATAAAGAAGAAACAATGCTATCTTGAATAACCATTTACATACGTTCTTTAAGAATAAAAGGCCATTTAAAGAGCCAAAAGATGTGTGTGTGTGACATCTATATGACATAAGGATATTTGGACTCATTTGAAACAGAATTTTGGCTGCTGGTGGATCTAAAGGGTTATCTGAGAAACAACTAAGTAGAGGAGACTTAAAACTCCTAATCATTAAGGGTGATCTTAGAATTGTCTGTCCTGAAAACAAAGGCAGTTACAACCCTGCTGCATCTACATGTCATGATTGCCTGGCATGAACTGATGATGTTACTTGGGTCATCGCCATTAAAGGTTGAGCCAATGAAAAGAGGCTAACAGCTCATTTCAGAATTCAGCCAAGCCCTGAAAGAAGTGGGTCCTTTTATCAGCAAGATCTCACAGGAAGAATGAGGCGCTCTCCCAACTGAGCAGACCAGGAGTGCAGAGGAGTGTTCACATCTCTGTTTCAACACCATCAGTTCATACAGCCCATTCCTTTTGAATCTGCTTGTTCCAGATGATGTCTCTCCAACCAAACCACAGCTGGCAGCTGAGAAGACAGAAGAAACCACAATATGGCAGGCATTGAGAGGAAACTGTACAGCTGAACACTGTTATGGTAGTATGGTAGGAGCAGCCCCCTAAGACTTCTGCCTCCTGGGTGACATGGATTTTGCAAAAGCACAGTCAAGGGATTAGCATTAATCTGTTTCTTTATGATAATTTTGACAGGATATTGAAATGCTTTGGTAATTTAAGGTTTAAGGTCCAGTAGAACCTGGGTCATCCAGTGTCTGGGTAGTTTACAACCCCATTTAATTCACAGCAGGATGCCGAATTAAAAGCAAGCTACTTGGCTGTTTGTGGGTTTTACTTCAAAGGATGTTGCTTTTCTTCTGATCAACTGCGCTCCAGCTGAGTGAAGTGGTGCCCTTTGGCCTAAAAGCTGCAGTAAACAGCTAGAGCTCCTTCAGCAGACCTGCACAGCTGTTTGTTGTGGCTCTGTATATACCCAGCAGGTTCATAAATGCTCCCCTTTGCAGGGATTCAGGAACATAACTCAGCAAAGTGCCTGAGTTCTACTGTAATAGCTCTTCCTGTTAAACATCAGATCATTTAGATTCTGTATTCCTGGAGAGAAGCAGAAAATAACCTTGCTAAGCAGAGAGAATTAGTAGGATTTCATTTCAGATAGTCCTTCAGCTCCATCAGAAGCCAAAATACGGTTTAAAATCAGTCTAAATAATCTTAAATCAATTTTTATTAATATATTTCATCTTTCAAGTGAAGATATTTTGGCAGCCCAAATTCTCAGGCTTTGTTCATCATGGTTTTGTTCTGGATGTCTGTTGCTTAATCTTGTGTAATTTTTCCTATACCAGTGCAATGATCATGGGTCATGACTGATTATTTTGATTGCACCCAAGTAAGGACTACCCCAAGGCATGAAAGGAACCCATGTCAGGAAAAACAGTGAGAGCCATGCCCCTGAATTGGCATTTGGAAAGAAAGAGACTGAGATTTGACTCACCACCTCTTGGTTCTGTCTTGCCAGTCTCTTCAGAAACAGATCACTGCCAACCTTCAACATTTCATGTGGTCTACGATGTGCCATTACTATCAAATGTTTAACTGAAAAAGGGGAGGTGCTGGGGTCTGTAGACACCTTGCCATGGATGTTTGGACTAGCAGCATGACTACCACTGATAATGGCTTGGCAGTGACTGCTCCAGACCTTTCTGGTTTAGTAATTAGGAGGATGAAATGACTTGGCACACAACACATACAACTGTCCCCTCTAGCATGTAGTGATGCTATGAATGGAGCCAAGTCAAGTGGTTGAGTGCTGGGTGTGGGAGGGAAATGCACGTAGCAAGACTTTTTACTAGGAAACCTTAAAAATCACTCTTTGTGGGGCTGTACTCTGTAAAAGTCTATAAAAACTTGTACCTTCATATCTGGAAGATCTTCTTTGGCACATTAGTTACTGCTCTTAAACTGACTGACTAATATAGAAGTGTTTCTATTTTGTTGGGGCACTTTGCCTTGCAATGAAATGCAGCTGGGTAACTTCTTCCTAGGGTGCAGTATAGAGTGGGTGTATCCACACACAGACAGATGATTCTTATTTTGCCCCAAGTTACTGCTTCTGCACAGTGGGAATGAACATCCTTCACAGTAGGCACTCAGCATGGTAGACTGGTATCCCACGCTCCTTTGTGCTCCTGCATTCTGAGATGCCTGCTGGAAAATATGTAGAATCAACTGCAATTATGGGGTCATTAGCTCAAATGCTAATTATCTCATGGTCTCTCCTTCTCCCACCCTGCCAAGATGCGTCACATTTTGGGCCAGCTAGTGCCCTTTTCAAACTGTTACCCACTTATCCAAGGTGAAACAGTGCTGGCCATTCTGCATAAGCATAATCAAGCAGCTTATGCTGATGTGTTTTGATGTATTGCTGCTGGACTGGGCTTTTTGCAAGCCAACTACTGTCCTCTTGAGCAGCGTTTGCTGTGGTTTTGGCTGCAGCAGCTGCACCAGGAGGACAATGAGGAGGAGTCAGCTACAGGCTGGCTGCTTCTGGAAGACCTTCTCTTGAATCAGCTTCACTTAGTGCAGCACCATGGCTAGGCTTGTGAAATGGACATCACCCACTTGGAGAGGATTGTGCTGTGGGCTTGGAATGGCCGGCAGCTATTTCAGAACCCTGGGGAAATAGTATCAGCTCACCAGTATATGAGCCTTCTATTTTATTTACCAGCATTTGGCCATAGTGTGACAGGTGTGCTACAGAAGTCATGGGTCATGAGGCCTGTTACCCTCAAGAATTTATTGATAACTTTGTATGGAGTGTTGGGGGGATTCCCCAGAAGTGTTGGGGAATAAATGGAATCTGTATTCTTACCATCTGCCTCCCATGAATTCATGAATAAGATGGGATATGTCTCTGCTATGCTCCAAGGCCTGGTTGCCCATCTTGGCAGGCTTACCAATGTTCACGTGGAGTAGTGCAGAAATGTTTGTGATCCTGGAGTTGGTAGGAACTTTCACCCCTTTCATTTAAGGAACAAGGTAGACTTGCAGCCATAGCTGTAGGTCTGTTGGTATCAGTGGCATCTCCCTTGGTTGCACCCTGTTCATCTTCTCCCACTATAGCAGGCAAAGGTTTTGCAGGACATTTGGACCACTGGAAAGAACTCTCATGCTTACCTAAACAGCTGCAGGAGCACAGTGGTAATGGACAGGGAGATAGCAATCGCTGACAAGGCTAGAGGAATAGCTACCATGAATTATGACTACCAGCTGTGTGCTCACTTTGTGTGAGAACAGAGAAGAGAGCCTCACCCTGAGTGACAGAGAAGGCTTCAGAGACTTTGAGGATGCCAGGAGTAGCCAGTGAGCCATCCCTTTCAAAATGAAAGTTACTAGGGGCATGACACTTGAGTCGTCTGAGGATAGGGGCTAAATTATTTCATGCCGAGTGTAGCTTTTCACAGCTTGCATCTGTTACACAGGGCTGTGTTTTATGAGTGTCTTATCATTTTTTTGAGTATGGCAAGCATGCTTGCACTGCACTAGGTTTATCTCAAGTGCTCCTACTATTCTTTGGGGTTGGGGATATTCTTTAAAACATTAACCAAAACATTTATGTAAAAATCACTGCAGTTAAAAAAAAATAAAACCATGACTTAGTGCCCAGATATACAGAGGAATGAACCAACTGAGTCTGGGGAATGGTGTAGACATATTATAAATAAAAATCAATGGGAATGCAGAGAGAAGGGGTGCAGTCTGAAATTCAGAAATCAGCAGTTCATAGAGCTGTCAGCAGCCAGGCATTGCTCCAGCCTTTAGCTTGGCCAGCCATTGAGAATTTCATAGGTTGGAATGACATGGAAGTGGAGTGAGCTAAACTGTACCAAGAGAATTAGTGCAGAATAGCTATTCAGTTGAAATTTACACCCAAGCTTATTTCAGTTAGTTTCCCCTGGCTAGACAAGCCCTAAGTGGAAGAAGGGCCTATGGAAACAGGTTATAAGCTAAATTAAAATCAAGCCCTGAGCTGAAGAAAAGGCTATGGGAACAGGTTGTAAGCTAAATTAAAATAAAGTACTGATAAACCAAATGTGCTCCATTTAAACTAAACTGATTTAATTAAAACCAGTGCAGGTTTGTTTACAGGCAAGGCCTAACTTGCTCTTGCTCACCCCCACCCCAGTTAAACCATTAAAAATAATGGGACTAGATGGGGAGTGTGCTAGTAGGAGGGTCTTTTGGTACCTGCACTACCTCCTGCTATTGAGTGTGCATGAAGTGAAATGAACCTCGCTTTCGCCCTGTGTTTGCAGGACTGATGACTGTAGAGAACATACCAAAGTGAATGGAAAAATGCTCTCACTGGTCATTGAGATATCAATCTGGGACCCATAAGATTCTCTTTTCGCAATAGTATTGTAAAAGAGAACCCATTTCTAGACAATTGTAGGGCTCTTGAAATAGAGGAAGTCATCCATAAGCCAGCATCAGCATCTTGCCTCCTGCTTCCTCTCTGAGCTGATTGTGGTTGCATTGTTGTTCCAAGGGCAGCTGCACGTCAGCAGCTTTAGACAGGGTGAGTTGGTGTTTTGTGGAGACTGTGTGGCATGAAAAGTGTAAAATGGGGATGTACTAAGAGCTGCTTTCAGCTGCATAATTCCAGTCAAGTTGTTCAGGGAAGGTCTAAGTGAATCTGCAGTGGTGTTGGGGACTGAAAACCACCTGGCAGAAGTAGATAGGTCTGTTAACACAGGTTCATAATCTCCAGCAAACAACCTGGGCATGAGCCTTTATTAATGAGATGGGTTTTGTAGTCCTGAAACTTATACCAGTAACTTCCTCTTTTAGGAAAGGACATGAAACAGCCAGCAGTGGAGGACCAGTCTGAGCTTGTCTCCAGTAGTGACAAATAAGCTAAGGGGCCATTAGCCTCTGGCCAGAATTGAGGGTGGGAGTCAGGCTTTTGGGGTCATACTCAAGAAGAAGAAGCTGGCCATGGCTAAGAAGCATGATGTGCCTGACTGGGAATTGGGGTGCGAAGGGTTGAGAAGGATGAGGAGCCCATTGAACCCTAGTGAGGATGGGGAAGAGCTACTTTCCCCAGGAAGAGGGAGAGACAGAGGGACGAGGGAGCATGAAGCCTACCAATCGCCCAGCTGGGTGTAGGGACCAGGGGCTGGTTTCCTGCAGAAGAAAGGAATAAATGCAGAAATAATCTGTACAATTTCAGAGCTCCTATTTTCCTCAGCCTGCCTCTCGACTCCTACCCGCAGTCCTCCCGCTTTTCTGGTGAGCTGATATGCTTACCTGCTCATCCAGTGCAGGGTATTCCTGGAGCCTTGCTGTCCTGGCTGTGAACCTGGCTGTTTTCCTACCAGTTCCAGTTGTTGCAACCTGCACTATTCACACCGTCATGAATGACTCCTTGCTGCCCTGCCTGGAGTGAGCTTGGGACTAGTTATCCACCCATTATGCCTGGGAAAGTGAGAGATGGAGCACTGAAGTCTTGGTCCAAAGCCACTGCAGGGCATCAGGATCCAATTTATTACTCCCTTATGCTGGTGTTAATCAGGTACAACTTAACTGAAGTTAGTAAATTGGCAACACAGAGGAACTCCCTGAAGAAACTGACTGAGATTTGACCCGCTGGCCTGGGTTTGGGATATTAGACTCTCCCCTTTTCCACCTCATCCTTCCCCTATCAATGCTGAACTTTCAAGATGGAGTGTTGAAGAAGATGTCTGAAGGTTGTCCTGCTCTTGCAGGCATAATGTTAAAACACGGGAGTTAGGAGCACAGGCAGTGTTTGTTTTAGCAGTGTAATTCCTGATGGACAGAATCATGCCCTGTGTTTTGGAGCTATACTGGGGGAAGTAGCAGGTCAAGGAGCATCTTGATCCCTACTCAGTGCATTCATGTGGAGGAGATAACTCCTCATGTTCTCTTGAGAGCTGAATTAATGGAGTAATTCAGGTAAAGGCACGATGAGATCTAATGCATGATCCACAAAATTGTGCCTCCTGCCATGCTACATGTGTATGGCAGAGGATGTGATTGTGGGATCATGCAGTAGATCCCATCAGACCTTATTGCCAGTGCATGGGGAGCCTGATCCTGGGTTCCCCCCTGCACTAGCAAGAAGCAAGCTTCTATGGCTTGGAGCCCCCTCAGCTGTGAAGCAATCGCTGAACCCTGATGACTGGGAGGTTGTGGCTGCTGCAATTTCCCAGCCCTGGGAGCTTCATGCACCCCTAGAACTGGGAGATCACAGCTGTGCTCTGCAGCTGCTGGGACATCCTCAGCTGCTGGAGCTGGGTTCACTTTGTTGCTACATCCTTCAATGCTCTGTTTCAGCAAATTAAAGTTGGATACCAACCAACTGTAAAGTTAATACACATTTTCGAGGTCTAACTTTATAGCTGATTGGACCTTTTCATGGTGTGATAAATTCTTTGCGTGTCTAGCTATTTTCAAGGTAATTGTGCAATTAACCAGTTAATTGTGTGATACCTGTAACATGTGGAAGGGGGTGGAGAGTCACTAATGTGCTGGCTGTATATTAGGGTGGCCATCATAGTGGACAGTCCAGTTGTCCTCTGCCCTCTTGATATGACACTGGACATGTTTATGTGCTCTATTTTTCTCTTCAAGAGAAAAATAGAGGACATAAAGGCATTGGGTTTTGTATCAATAGAGGACAGAGTAGTAGAAAACTGGAATGCCCTCTATGATGGCCACTTTGTTGTGTATATTTGCAGGGACCCTGAACAGCTGGCCTGGGGGTGCTGTAAGCTCCTTGGCTTCTGGCTGGATGCTGCTGTCAGCAGGAAGCCATGGATGCGGGTGGGGAGAGGTGGGTATATGCTGCTTTGGAGTGTGTCTGTGCACCTCAGTAGAGGCATTAGGCTCCTAACAGCCCTGGAGGCCAGCACCATTTTGTTAGAGCAACAGAGGGATCAGGGGCTAGGAGGCAGTATTTGTTTCCACAGGTGACTGAGCTATTTCACAAGTGTGTGTGTGTGTGTGTGTGTGTGTGTGTGTGTGTAAGTGTAAGGGACTGGGGGGGGGTGTACCTTCCTGACCACGGGGCCCTGGGCGATCACTCACATTGTCAGCTCCAGCTCTGTGCCCAATTTAAGGTGCCATAAAATGGCAAACTAGCTATAATATTGTTCCACATATAACAGTTATGGGTTTATATGGCTCTCCAAACTGAATATATGGCTGAGTTAACCATTGCCTTGGGCCAGTAACCACACCAGGGTCTTGAACCAGCCCCAGTGCAGTCCCTGCCTGCCTGATAGTCAGCTTATTGTTGGCTCCAGTCCCAAACCTGTAGGCATGTGGCTTTCAATTTGCCAGTAAAGGGGGAGTCCAGGATCATAATCTCAGACTCCCCCTGTACTACCAACTAGGGTGTGATTGGGATCTGATCCTCAATCCCAAATTGCACCTCCTGCCATGCACCTGTGGCATGGTTGGAGGCTCAGTTGTTGGGATCAGATCCCAAGGCGTTTAAATGTCCGCTAGGGGCCTCGCAAACCTCAGCAGACGTTGACCCTCTATGAACTTTAAATCTACGTAATCAGGGCAATCAACCACACTGGTTTTGGGACCTGTGATGTATTTGCTGCTGATAACCTCTGCTTTTTTGGTTATAAGCATCCTTTCTTTTTCCTCTGTTGTTAGTTTACAGTAACAGCCTCAAACACTATACAGTTACAATCCTGTTAATGTACCCAGTTCTCACAAATTGCACCTGGTCTGATTTGAGAGACCTCTGCACCTGCTTTGCACCTGGGCAGTTTGTTCCCCAAGGGGCCTGATTGTCATTCAGGCTGTAGCCACTTTACACTTCCAGCATGGTATATTGGGTAACTGAGAACTGAACCCAAGGCAGAAAGCGAGGGTGGCTTCCTGTGTTTTGAGTTTTTTCCTTGTAAGGCCTGATCTACCCTAGAGCTGAGTAAAAAGGTTTTGACCAGTAGTGAATTGGCTGAAAATTGGCATTGTGGAGTACCTGTATACTTGGATTAAATTTAGCAAAGGATTTCAGCTGGAAAAAATAGGATGAACCATTTTGAACATGTCAAAACAGTTTAACATCTTCTAAACATTACAATAATTCACATTGGAAATTGCTGAACAACTTAAGATTTTCAAAGCAAAGCTTCTTGACTGGATGGGTTGTGCAACAGCTTTTTTCATGTAAAGATTGGCCTGAATTTTTTAAAAAGAAAAATTTTTTAAAAGGGGTGAAAGGAGCTGAAAATGGAATAACAGATTACTTTTAAGGTAGAATGAAATGTATGGGGTTGACCTGAAACATTTTTCTGTTTGGCTTTATCTTTTTTTGGTGTCATCAAAGCGTTATTAAATATACTGTATTGCTTCATCTCAACTTTTATTTTAGTTAGTTTATTTTATTTTATTGTCCAGCCATTAGGATAAACAATTCATTATTTGCCCAGCTCTTGTCTACACCCTTTTTTTGTAGTGATTTAGCTATTTTGATTACGTGTATAATTTTTAATGTGTCCAGTTCAAGCAAGACAACCTCAATTATGGGTGCACTTATACCAGGAAAACCTCATAAAAACCAGGCTGCATGACTCGGACATCACTCCACAAACTTAAGCCATGTAGCTTATTCTGGTAAGAGAAGAGGGAAATAAGCTAGAATAGCCTTATAGGTTTTTCTCTCTCTACATGACACTAATAGCACCACTAAAGAGTCACTGACTAGAATAACAGACCTCATGAATCCGTATGTTTTTATTTCAGGTGTTTAAACTGTGAAAGGAGCCAGGGTTACAGTCCAGCAAGCCAAACTCTACTGTGCTGTGACAGAAGAAGACCTAAGCAAAGGAAACATAATGAATGTCATCTGTCCTGGAAGGCTGTGCTATGTGGTGGTGTAGTAAAAGATGTGTTATCTTCCTGGGAAGTATTTCCTTTCCCATATGGAGATTATTTTGAAGATGGACAGACTGGGAATGTTTGAAGATGGACATCTATTGAATCACACACCAAATGCCTTCCCATTCATCTGTTCAGTCCTTAATTTTTACAAGCAGTCACAGCGCTTCATTTATTCATGCCAGTTCTTAGCGATTAACAACACCCTACTCCTGATGTGTATGAAAAACTAATCCATGTGATATACTTCTTATTTTTGTACAGTTTAGATGCAAAAGAGAAACAGATTCAGAGAAAAGACAGGTTGAGCCTGGAGCAGTAAATAAGTTTCTTCTAAATTCTTTCCCTTGGTGGAACTCAGTGGAAGATGGGAAAGAATGATCTTTGGCTCTTTAGAAGTGACTTTCTGAGCTAAGGACCCAAACTGCTCTTGAACTGGAATGGAAGCTGTACTTATGCAAGTGTTGTAAAAGCTCCAGTTTTATTACAAGTCTTGCAGTATTTGAGTATGTTTAAAGCCCAAGGTTCAGTTATTCGTATCTTGAACTTGCAGTGAGGTTTGGATGTAGGCAATTCATAGGGTCCATTCCAACACTGAGTCTGTGAGAGAATGAAAATATAAATCAGAAAAGTTAATGAATTTTTGGCCCTCCTGGTTGTCGAGAAAGGCTTAAATGTCATCCCCTGCTCTGAAGCTAGAAGGCAAAGGGGAAAGATTACCACTTTCACATGTAAAAGGTATATATGATTTTAGGGACTCGCTCATCATTTTTGAAAGCAGGGTGATGGTTCTAGCCGCTGAAGCCAGTCTGTATTTTATGAAGAACCATGATTGTGAAAGATAACTAGTGGATATGAGAAGCCATGAGATTCTTACCTTGCTGTGGGGCTGTGAACTTCTTATCAAGGAACACTCTTCAATTGTGTATTGTACACAGTCTTCCAAGCTTTTGCTACAAAAAAAAGTATGTGTCAGGGAATCTCTTGGTGATCAGCCCTGTAGTTAAAAAATCAGAAGGAACCTGTTATGGGCAAGCTGACCTTCCAAGCAAGTATATGACCTAAGGTTGAATGATAAGCAGGGCTGGACACAGGCATGGGTGTACTGGGTGGCTGCTTGGGGCCTAGACAGACTGGGGGCCTGAACATAGTAATTTTTTTTATTACTATTATTATTATTATCATTATCTCTAGCGAAGGGGGACCCGATACTAAAAGTTTGCCCTGGGCCACCAGGGGTCTAGGTACAGTTCTGATGAGGAGGTGCCAAAGTGTAAAGCAGGCCCAGAAGCACAGGAAAATGATGTAAACCAGGCTTGTCCAACATACAGCCCAGCCCGCAGGCTGCCATGCAGTCCACCAAGCCATTTTCTCTGGCCTGAGGTCCCTTGCTCAGGACAGGCTGCCTTAGAGCTGCACCCCCAGCCCAGAGCCACCAAACACCACAGGTGGAGGCCATTTGTCTCCCAGCCTGTATGGGCATGGCCAAGGGGGCACAGGGGCCCAAAAAGTAAAAAATAAAAATTAATATAAGGTTGCACTAGAGAGGGCTCAGCTGGAGGAGACTAGAGAACAATGCAGAGAAGCTAGGGGCATCCCTGACCTTTTGCCTCCCCCTCCAAGGCAGTGTCCACAGCCACCAGGGCAGCAGAACAGGCACCCTTCTGTCTCAGACACCTTGTGTGGTATGGGAGAGAGGTCTCAGCCATCACCACCTTTAAAAAATAATAATAGGATGCAAAACTCTGAGGAACTCAGGCCAAGGCAGCTAGAAGGAGGTTGGGTACGGCCTGCTGAGCCCCTGATTCCAGCCTGTTTCTTTCCAAGCAGTGAGTGTCTAGAAGGATGGGTTTGGGCAAAATATGGCCAGGGCACCAAGCAGCACCCAAGGCCTGGCCCCTTTCCCTGCAAAGCTGCCAGGCTGACAAGGGAGGAATGCCAAAATAGCTTGCTGCCGTAACCTGAGTGTTTATTTTAGTCAAGTGTTTGGTATTATTTCATTATTGCTTTTGTATTGTTTTTATTTTGGATTTTAAACCACATTTCCAGACCTATTTCATTGTCACTTCCTGCAACTTCATTGGTGTCAAAAGTCATGTGATATCACTTTCTGATGTGATACTTCTTCCTGTGAGGTCTTTGAATATGGCTTGCCAGCCCACTGGGTGATAAAAAGTTCATGATCTGGCCCCACATTCAAAAAGGTTGGATACCCCTGGTGTAAATCAACATTGCGGGAGGGCTGCCCCTCCCATTCCTTCACTTTTGCATTCCCACAGGTCCTCCAGTACTGTCTCCTCCCTGCCCCTTCTTTTCCCTGCGCTGTCCCCGTCTTCTGCAGTGCCCAGTTTCACACGTGTCAGCTGCTTCCTTGAGGATGAGCTGAAGAAGCAAACTCCAAACACGCCAGCCTTTTAAAACAAAACCATGAATAAAGCCATGCATTAAGCAAATAAATCTCTGTAAAAGAACTTGCATCCTAAGAGAGCCACCAGGCTGACTCTTATACTCCTGCCACTCTCCCTTCATCCCCCTTCACACAAACGACTTTCCCTTGCATGACTGTGAACAGACATAAAAATGCTCATGTAAGGTGTATGCCGGGATTATTCCTACAATGTCTGCAAAAATAAGCAGCCTCTCTAGGCAAGTATGCAGGCACTTCTATTAGAAACAAGTGACTCATTGCCCAGAAAGCTATGCTGCCAGAAATGAGTGGTCCGCCCTCTTTGGACTCCTTTCTAGCTGCAGCTGATGCCAATGGGGGAGGGGGGGGGAGAAGGGATGAGGGGGCAGTGGTTTAACGGTTCTTCAGCCTTCTGTAATCACCAGAAAGTCTAGGGTTGAACAACTCTTAAGGGCCCCCACAGCTGTAAAACAGCATGACTACCATCCTCAGGGGAGCTACTCCATCCACTTCCTCCTAGTATAAAGGAGACTGGCCTCCCTATCCCAATGGGGAGGTGGAGGAGGAGGGGGAGGGTGTGTCTCAATGTGGTTTGGCTGACAGAGGGTATGTTTCCATTGCAGTATGACTGCAGCTTGGATACAAAGCCTCATGAGTGTTAAATTAGCCAGCTCAGATCCCCAAAACAGCATAGCTAGCACAGCCTGGAGTTCACCACAGCAAAATCCCTCATGGACCCAGTATAAGTATTTGGATAGTTCAGCTACATTGGTCTGCCTACTGCAGCAGCCAGGTGGTTATTATCAGTACCCACACTAGCCAGTTTCAGATTCGCTTTGCTATGTCTACACAGGGTGCAGGTTCCCCTTGGACTACAGTGCTGGCATGCTCCAAATTAAGGACCCCAAGCTATCCTGGTGAATGAACAGCAAGTGCTGCTTTGACTGCTTTTGTCCACTGTTGATGTAGGGCCACAGGAGCTGGAGCAAGAAGCACGCCTTTTTGACAGACCTCTTGTGTGGGGTGCTGGCTTGGTATGTGTTTGGATGTCTGGAAAGGCAAGAGCCCATGACTATTGTTCAAAACAAACAGAACTCATACCTGCAAGTGTATCTGAAATGGCTGGAAAAATTCATGTCCAATCCTTATTGTTCTTGGCTCCAGGGAAATGGGGTCCTAGCACCCCTTCACACAAGACAAAACCCTTCTCCCTGGGAGTGCAGTCTGTCCTGCCCTAGTACAGTGCTGAGCAGCACCTCCCCGAGGCAGGCTACAGAGAAGCTGACTCACTCAGTGCAGTGCTGGACACAAGCCAATAGACTTTTCTGAGAGGCAGAGCCTTCTTGGCACCTAGCATCATGCTAAAGCGGCTGGGTACACTACTGTGGGTTTGGGTAGTCATGCACACAGAGCAAGTGTAGTGAATGTCAGCGTGGTATCCTGGCACCACATGGAAGTGGTATAGACATACCTTGAGTCTTGCTCTAGGCCCTGAGTCAACAAGGGCTTGAAATACAGACTTAAATTCAATAGGACTTGATTTCTGGGACTATGCATTACTTGGTTAAAATTAAGCATGTTTAAGCATCTTAAGCGTAACCGGTGCGTCATGCAAGACAGCACTAGTTCAGCTACATTTGGCATTGAAGAAGCTAACAGGACATGCTGGGCTGAGAGCACTAAAGCCTGTGGGAACATGTTTCCTGTGGCTGGACATGTCACAGGTCTCAGCTAGCGATCTGCTTGCTGCCTCTCCCCCTATCATCTCCCATGTGGCAATTCCAAAGCTTGAGCTAGCAAATGGTAATGTGCTCAGTGGCAACTTTCCAGCTGTCTAAGTGGGATTATGGTTAGGGTTGTGCATAGGTAGTGTTTCTTTTCCCCCTGCAATGTGGGCATGTAAGTAGGGACGTGTGAACTGAGCATGTTGGTAGGGTATGTGCTAGCCAGGCAGGTTATGAGGCTGTGTGCGCACCTATGCTGAGTGTGTAAGTTGCAAAATGCTGCCCAGCAAAAAAACTTACTAATTTGGAGGGGTGAAGAGAGAGAGAGTTCCCTCCCATTTTCTATTCGCAGTAGCTGATTGGTGAGGGCACTTGTCCAGGAAGTTGGAGAGGCAGGTTCTTGTAGGTCTTTGACTTCCTAAAACAGCACACTAACCACCAAGCCATTGGTCTGGCATTATCCAACCCTTACTCCACTTCTCCATTTGAAACTGGCTTCCTGGACAGCCAAGAGTGGGTTCAGGAGGATGAGGGCCAGCTCTATAGTGTGTGGTTTGGTGAGATGGAAGCTCCTTTGGAAGGGAGCAGGGCTTTTGTTTTAGCCTAGATCCTTGCTTCCAATGGGACAGAAACTTCCCCCACCCTTCACTGCCCTCCATTCATTTTATCCAATGACTATTAAATGCAAGGGGCTCAGCTTCAAAAGGAGGACTAAGGAAGTATACTCTTCTTGACCTGGTATGTATGCTTTTCTTGAAGAATGTTCTTCTTGACCTGGTGCTCATAAACAGGGAAGAACTGGTGGGGAATGAGCCCAAGGAAAGGAAGGATGGAGAGCAGCAGAGTAAGGACCCAGAAAAGCAGACTTTGACTTGCTCAGGGAACTCATGGGCAGAATCCCTTGGGAAGCCAGTCTGAGAGAGAGAGAGGAGTCCAGGACTGCTGGTTGTACTTTAAGGAAGCCTTACTGAGAGTGTAGGAGCAAACCATCCCGATGCACAGGAAAACTAGCAAGTATAGCGGAAAACTAACTTGGCTTAGTAGGGAACTCTTCCAGAAACTACATCACAAAAACGCAGCTTATAAGAAGTGGAAATTTGAGGAAATAACTGGGGAAGAATATGAAAGTGTTGCTTGGGCATGCAGGGATGAAGTCAGGAAGGTCAAAGTGCAGCTGGAATTGCAGCTAGCAAGGGACGTGAAGCATAATAAGAAGGGTTTCTACAAGTATGTTGTAGAACCTTTGCGAAGAGGCGGATCAGAGAAAGTATGGGTCCCTTACTGAATGGAGGAGGCAATCTTGTATAGAGGATGTAGAAAAAAGCTGAAGTGCTCAATGCCTTTTTCGCCTCTGTCTTCACAGGCAAGGGCAGCTCCCAGACTACTGCACTGGGCAGCACAGTTTGGAGAGGAGGTGAGCAGCCCTCAGTGGTGCAAGAACAGGTGAGGCCCTACTTAGAAAAGACCTGGATGTGTACAAGTTGATGGGGCCAGATGGGATGCACCTGAGGGTGCTGAGGTAGTTGGCTGATGTGATTGCAGAGCCATTGGCTATCATCCTTGAAAACTCATGGTGATCAGGAGAGGTTCCAGATGATTGGGAAAGGGCAAACATAATACCAATCTTTAAGAAAGAGAAAAAGGAGGATCCAGGGAACTATAGACCAGTCAGCCTTACCTCAGTCCCTGGTAAAAAATCACAGAGCAGATCCTCAAGAAATCTATTTGTAAGCACTTGGAGGAGAAAAGGGTGATTAGGAATAGTCAGCATGGAGTCACCAGGGGCAAGTCATGCCTAACTAACCTGATTGTCTTCTGTGACAAGGTGACTGGATCTGTGCATGTGGGGAGAAGAGTGGATGTGGCGTACCTTGATTTTAGCAAGGCTTTTGATACGGTCTCCCACAACATTCTTGCAGACAAGCTTAAGGAAGTATGGATTGGATGAGTGGACTATAAGGTAGGTAGAAAACTGTCTGGAGCATTGGGGTTAGAGAGTAGTAATCAATGACTCGATATCTAATTGGCAGCTGGTGTCAAGTAGTGTCCCCCAGGCGTTGGCTCTGGGGCTGGTTTTGTTCGTTGTCTTCATCAATGACCTGGAAGATGGCATAGAGTGCAAGTCTTCAAGTGACACTAAGCTGGGGGGAGTAGTTGATACACTGGAGAGTAGGGCTAGGATTCAGAGTGACCTAGACAAATTGGAGGATTGGGCCAAAAGAAATCTCATGAGGTTCAACAAGGACAAGTGCAAAGTCCTGCACTTAGGATAGAAGAGTCTTATGCACCAGTTCAGGCTGGGGGCTGACTGGCTGGGCAGCAGCTTTGCAGAAAAGGACCTAGGGTTTACAGCTTATACATAAGATGAATATGAGCCAGCAGCATGCCCTAGTTGCCAAGAAGGCTAATGGCATACTCAGCTGCATTGGTAGGTGTGTTGCCAGTAGATCAAGGGAATAAATTATTCCCCTCTGTTCAGCACTGGTGAGGCCACATCTGGAATACTATGTTCAGTTTTGGGTCCCCTTGCTACAAAAAGGATGTGGACAAATTGGAGAGAATCAAGTGGAGGGCAACAAAAATGGTGAGGAGGCTGGGGGACATGACTTATATGAGGAAAGACTGGGGGAACTGGGCTTATTTAGTCTAGAGAAGAGGAGACTGAGAGGAGACTTAACAACTTAATAACTTAATAACTTTAACTACTTGAAGAGAGGTTCAAAAGAGGATGGAGCTAGACTAGACTGTTCTCACTGGTGGCAGATAACAGAACAAGGAGCAATGGTCTCAAGTTGTAGCAATAAAAATTTAAATTAGGTATTAGGAAGAATTTTCTAACTAGGAGGGTAGTAAAACACTGGAGCAGGTTACCCAGAGAGGTGGTAGAAGCTCCATCTTTGGGGGTTTTCAAAACCTGGCTAGACAAAGCTTTGCCTGGGATGATCTAGTTACAGATGGTCCTGCTTTGAGCAGAGGGTTGGGCTAGATGACCTTCTATGGTCCCTACCAACCCTGCACTTGGGGTGGGTGGCAGAAGCTCTGGGAAGGAGGTTGGGAGGGCTACAGTGAATTCTGGGGTGGCTGCAGCCCCCGCGATAGCCCCCTTCCCAGTGCCACTGCCGCCTGCCCCAAGCACAGTCTGGCCCAGCTCCCCACCGCGAAGAGTCCAGCACCCCCCAGCCACAGAAGACTTACCTGCTGCCAATACAGTCAAGGTCTTGGAATGTGTCCCTATTTGTTACCTTGTAAAGTCAGTTTCCTTTATGCAAATTTGAATTAGGCACAGTTTTTCAGGAGCACATCTACCACATAAAGCGAGGGAAACCTGTATCAATGAAGCTGCCTAGTTCAGGGACTGGAAATTGATTCCTGTTTCTGCTCCTTGCCTGCAGTGTGACTTTATATGCATCCATTTCCCCTCCTACCTGTCGTCCATAGTGTCTATTTATATTGGAAGCTCCTTGAAGAGGACTTTTGTCCTTTTTATATATGTGTGTGTGTGTGTGTGTGTGCGTGTGTGTGTGTAGGCCTGGTAAGTTGGGCACTCAGGGTGTCACCAGACTACAGATAACAATAATTTCAGTGTCCCTTTCATTAATCATTATATGCCTATTCTGGTGATGTGGAACTGGTGTGGGTGTAGACAAGTGTGGGCATGTGCAGGTACATGTACATATGTTTAAGAGCAGTTTGGGCCAGCTCCTCAGAGGAGACATATGAGTTAATGCCTGTTGCACCCCCGGAAGTCGAAGACCCAGACCCAGATTCCACTGACACCCCAGCGAAAGCCAGGAGGTAAGGGAGACCAGGGCTGGAGGTCCGTTGGGCGAAGGCAGGGGTGCTTGGAGGGAGTGTGTATGTGTGCATGTGTGTGCATGTGTGTAAGTGCATGTGTGCATGTGAGTGGGCAGGGGCCATGCTGAGTGGAGCCCAGGAGGGGAATGTGTCCCACCGCAGTCCTGGCTTGGCTAAGTCCCCTAGGGAGCCCCGTGACTTGAGCCACACAAACGGAGTGTGCAAACAGGCGCAGCTCTACGTGAGCACTGCAGTTTGTGTGGAGGGGTACACAGAAGGAGCCCGGAGGGCTAGTCCAAGGAAGGAGCCCGGGGCCAGAAGCCCAAAGAGGAGCTCCTGGGACCAGGCAGAGGCATGAACTCAGTCTCAGCCATGGCAGCGACTCATCATGCCCGCTGGCATCCTGGCACCACTGAGACCTCTACCCAGACAGAGCCCATGGCCCCAGGCTGTGGGGGCTGCCTGGTGCAGCTGCTGGCAGATGGGCATGGGGGCACCCCCACTTGTGGAGTGTGCTCCCTTGTGGAGTCTCTGGAGGGCTGGGTGCGAGAGCTCAAAAAGGAGATACGTCAGCTGCATGCCATCAGGGCCCACAAAGATTTCATTGATGGCTACTGCCGGACCCTTCTCCAGAAGAAGGAAGAGAAGAAGGAGACAGAGATGGTGGCCAACGAAATGACTAACCAAAAGGACATACTTAGAGTGACTTGGAAGACAGTTGCCTCACAATCCAGGAAATGCAGGGCCAGGGCTGCTCTTCCTCTGGCACTGAACAACAGGCATGTTCACCTCCCCATGCAGTCTTGTGGGAGCTGAGTAGTTTTCCACCAGTGTGACAGGAAGATGAGGGCCTCAGCAGGAGGACTCAGGTGCCTGTACGCTAATGCCAGGAGCATGGGGAACAAGCAAAAGGAGGTAGCCCTCCTACTCTCCAGTGTGCATTATAATCTAGTAGGGATTACAGAGACCTGGTGGGACTCCTCACATGATCGGAGCATAGCCATAAATGGCTATGACCTGCATAAAAGGGACCAAGTAGGGAAGAAAGTTGTGGCTCTCTATGTGAAGGAAGACCTGAATGTCTCATGGCCTCTGAGGCTGTGGGGGCATGGCGACTACCCGCAGGCAGCAGCAGTGGTGGTTGTGGTGGGGGGCGTGGTGGTGAGTGGGGAGCTTCCTTAGGCAGCCATAACGGTGTTGGCAGTGAGGGAAGGGAGTGGCACGCGCCAACCTGTGATTGGCAACCACTCGCAGATGCCGCTGGTGGTGTCAGTGGTGAGGAGGGGGGTGGCAATCAGTGACTGCCCGCAGGCACTGCCAGCAGCATTGTCATTGGCCAATCTCAGGCGGTGCACGTGCACCCATGTGCAACCCCTATGCATTTCCAGTGCAGGAGCAGTACACCTCCTTGGAGGCTGACATCGACTACAAAGAAGAATGACTCAAAACCCTCTAGGTTAAACTGTGGGGTGGGCAGCAAGATAGACCTAACTGTAGGTGTGTGCTACAAACCACCAAACCAAGGGGAGGAACTTGATCTAGAGTTTACTCAAGAACTGACAGGGGCCACACGTGCACAGGACACGGTCATCATGGGCGATTTCAATTACCCAGACATCTCTTGGGAGGAACATTTGGCCAAGTCGGATTGGTTGCATTCCTTTCTGACCTGCATCAAAGAGCCTTTTTTGACTCGGGGGTGCCAGGGCCAACCAGAGGTAATGCTCTTCTAGACTTGGTCCTGGCCAAAGGAAACGACCCGGTGACTGCCTTAAACATAGAGGGCAGCCTGGGTGACAGTGACCCTGAAGCCATCTCATTCACTGTCCATCGCAAGGCAGATAAACTAGATAGCAGGATTGAAGTTTTGGACTTCAAAAATGCAAATTTCAATAGCTCAGGTCACTAGTAGGTGAAGTGATGAGGAACAAAGGACTGAAGGCAAAAGGAGTACATGAAGAGTGGTTGTTCCTTAAGGACATGATCCTTGAAGCGCAAAGGAAACCCATTCCCATGCGGAGGAAAAGTACCAGAAGGGCTGGGAAGCCCTCTTGGCTAAACAGGTAAATCATGGTCCTCTTAAGAAAGAAGAAAGAGGTGTATAAACAATGGAAGCCTGGTCCATGCCCCAAAGAGGACCATACAAAAATGGCCCACACTTGTAGGGAACAGATTAGAAGGGCTAAGGTGGCTACTGAGCTAAAATTAGCGACAGGAATCAAGGACAACAAGAAGTCCTTCTTTAGGTATGTAGGGAACAGGGTGAAAACAAATGGGAGCATGGGGCCACTGCTCAACAACTCAGGACAGCTGGTTACCAGCGCTCAGGAGAAAACTGAACTTCTGAATGACTACTTTGCTTTGGTCTTTCACAGGGCTGTGGGGAAAAACATGCCAGATAGGGTACAGCAGGAGCAGGGTAGGAATGACTGCCTTCCTACTATTGCTGAACTGGTATGTGACCAATTAAAAAAATTAGACAGGTATAAATCAGCAGGCCCAGATGAACTTCATCCAAGGGTGCTGAAGGAGCTGGCCAAAGTCATTACAGAACCCCTGGTGAAGCTCTTTCAAAACTCATGGTGCTCCGGAGAGGTCCCTGAGGACAGAAAGAGGGCCAGTGTTGTGCCCATCTTCAAGAAGGGGAGGAGGGAGGACTTGGGTAACTATAGACTAATTAACCTAACTTCTTTCTCAGGGAAAAACCTGGAAAAAATCATCAAGGAGTCTATATGTGATAGGCTTGCAGAAGGTAGGATTCTGAATGACAGCCAGCATGACTGTGTTATGGGCAGGTCTTGCCTTACCAACCTCATCTCCTTTTACGATGATCAGGTAACCCACCACCTGGATAGGAGAGAGGTGGTTGACATTGTATATCTTGACTTCCAAAAAGCTTTTGATATGGTATCCCACAATGTTCTCATGAGAAAATTGGAAGATTGTGGGTTTAACTGCGAGACAGATAAGTGGGTAGGAAGCTGGCTACGAGGGAGGACCCAGAGAGTTCTACTGAACGGATCTGTGTCGTCTTGGCAAGAAGTGGCCAATGGTGTCCCTCAGGATCGGTGCTTGGTCCAGTGCTGTTCAACATCTTTATCAATGATTTGGATGTGGGGGTGAAGAGCTCACTGGTGAAGTTCGTGGATGACACCAAGTTATGTGGAAGTGTAATCACTTTGAGCTGTTCAAATGTTCACTGCTCTATGGACCAAATCCTGAGATGCCCCCTTACAGGCTGAGAAGATCATGCATGTGTGTAGAGAGAGAGAGAGTAAAAAATATCTGAGAGCTCCTGAAGGAGACCTCCACAGACACTCACCTCATCTGCAGATACAGATGGACCTAGACAGGCTGGCAAGTTGGGAGGATTGGAACCAGGTGAGGTTCATCGAGAAATGTAAAGTGCTCCACCTGGGGACAAACAAACCCCTACACGCCTACAGGCTTGACAATGCCAATCTGACCAGCACTATGTATGAAAGAGACCTGGGCGTAATAACTTACCATGGTATGAATGTGAGCCATCAGTGCGATGCTGTAGCCAGCAGGGCAGATAATACATCAAATGATGCATCTCCAGCAAAACCAAGGAAATGATTCTTCCACTCTACTCGGCACTAGTGAGACCACAGCTGGAGTGCTGTGTCCAGTTTTGGGCGCCGCACTTCAACAAGGACATGGACAAGCTTGAGAGAGTCCAGAGAAGGGTCACCTGTATGATCAGAAACGGCAAGCCATATGAGAAAAGGCTGAGGGTCCTGGGACTCTTCAGCCAAAGAAGAGAAGGCTGGGAGGAGACTTGGTAGCAGCTTATTGCTACTTCAGGGGTGTACATCAGGGGCTTGGTAAATAACTGTCCACCAGGGCACCCTGGGGGAAAACCAAGAGCAGTGGTCACAAACTCCTGGAAGACCTTTTCAGGCTCAACATTAGGAAAAACTTCTTCAGTGTCAGGGTGTCCAGACTGTGGCATAAACTCCCTCCAGAGATGGTGCAATTGCCTACACTGGAAGTCTTCAAGAGGAGACTGGAGGCTCACCTTGCTGGGGTCACCTGCCCCCAGTTGTCTTTCCTGCGGGGGGGCTGGACCTGATGATCTTCTGAGGTCCCTTCCAGCCTACATTCTATGAATCTGTGAATCTATGAAACTATGAATCTATAAGTCCTTAGTTTGAGATCTAAGTTTGATTTAGATCTGTTCTGTATTGTTGTAGTGCTTCTCAGCAGAGCTGGCTTAATGCTTTAGCCTTTTCTTGTGATTGTTTGTGGACTTTCTCCCTATAAGATGCCAGCTTTTTATATTTCTCACCTATTCCATAGATACCGCCTTTCTTATATCAGAGGAGCCATCATTTCACATACATCAGTGGTCACTTATGAAAATCTTGCCCATCTTTTTGGATATCTCACTATCAGGGTGGGGGGAAATGTGCCTACTTTCATATAGGCATGTACTTGGTAGCCGTGTTGCTCTGAGACAAGAAGACATATAAAAAACAGAACTCTTGGTTCCTGGTTGTCTAAGAAGGTATCATTTTGGAACCAAGAGTTGTAGTTTTTTGTATATATACTTTCATATAGCACATGCAACAATAGTTAGCATTTCTTCACTGACTGTTTTCCCAGTTTCATCAGCATTTTGTATATTTACAGGGTGCATTTGCAGAACATTCATGAGTTGAGTCTAACACAGAGGTGACAGGACTTTGGTACAGAGGTGTCATACCACAAGCCACCTAAATGGGTCATAACCCAGCAACTATTGCTGATGGCTTAGTGTTTTTCATTTTGTTTTCACTCAGTTTGGATAATAGAACCCAGGGCTGTCTAACTGGTTAACCTATGGCCCCAGGATTCCTGGTCTGGAACTGCTCAACTCCAACCACTCCATCTATTGCTGCTGTTATTACTATCAGAGTTTCTAGACTCCCCTTCTCTTCTGCAGTTTCCACTTCCTCCCCTGCCCCTGTGAGTAGGACAGCGCAACGTGTCTGGCAGGACTCAGGGACACTGTGCAGTGTGGGGGTGCCAGCATGGCATGACAGGGCAGAGGGAAGGCAGGAGCCCTTGCATGGAGAGATGGGGGGTGTCACAGTGGGGGTGCCTGGCATGGTCAGTGAGAGGGGAACAGGGATCCCCCACTGTGAGAGAACCCACTGATAGCTGCTGCTGCTGCCTCTAGCCAAGCCTGGTTCCATGTGCAGCTCAGCTGGAGCAGGGCAGGAGCGGGTCTGCAGCCTCCCTACTGTCAGTGGTGAGTGGGTAAAAGGGGAGGGGAGGGAAAGGGAGGGTATATACCACTGAGCACAGAAGGGAAGGGGAGGGAAGATTTTTACCTGCCTTAAAAAAAGACCTCTGCTGCTGTTCCTGCACAGCACTTTGCTCACCCTGGTGCATGTGTCGGAGGGAGTTGCGGGGGGAGACTGGGGAGCCAGGATGCATCCCCTTTTCTGAAATCCTGGACTTGCCCATGGACAGTGCTACTCACAAGGAGTTGCATTGCCAAACACAGTCATGGGTCAGGTGTTTCCCCCCACCCCAAAAGCATGATTGACTAAAAATTACAAGATTAAAATTTAATACTGGGTGGATTGAACTGATAAAACCATGCTGAATTGTAATCCTTCTTCCTTTGGGAATGTAGGATCCACAGAGAGCTGACCTCAGGCAGGGCCTGACCTCATCTGTACTAGAAATCATTCTGTGCTGTATGTGAAACTTCTCCAGTGAGTTAAATGGAATTTAGTCACACATTGGACCAGGACTTTGTGTGCAGTTGTAGACATGTGATGCCAATGGTAAAAGTGGCCACTTGGGGTCGCCTTAACACCAACAATGATGTTGCTTCTGCATCATAGCTTGTGAGTGTAGCCTGTGAGAATCTGGAACTAAGGTAGGCAGCTGGCTGGAACCTTTTTTGGGCCCAGCAGTGGTCCTATTTTCATATCTTTACCAAGCACAAAAACACCAGTCTTCTTGAATGTGATGGGGTATGCATGTATTGTGGGCTGTTCAGGGGAAAGGTGCCTATGGGGACTGAGCATAGATCCTTGTATGTCATATATATCAATTGGATTTTTGTGACATGTGGCTAGGGCTAGGAATGGGTTTCATTTTACACATTAATTTGTTAATTGTTCCATGCCAGAAGGCTTCTGGAGGTACAGGCCAGCACCACACACTTCCTGGTGAGGGCCCTTCCATTTAAAGTCTAATGCTTGTGCTTTTATGCTGTCTTCAATCCAAATGGCTTGCAGTACCTTATGAACTTTAAAAGCTGGTCTAAATATAGTTCTGGGACCATTACGTGTCTGCATCATGTTTATGGGAATAGACTGAATGAGGGCTCTGGCAGTGGTGAGTGCACCCACTGCTGGGTCCTGATTTTTGCCTGGTGCCCAGCACTGGCCACTGCCACTCATTGTGGGTAGGGCTGCCTCTCTGTCTTTCTGTATTCCTCTTCCCCTCCCCACCCCAGGAACTGTCCCACACTTACAGCACTTCCTTGCAGCTTACATCAGCTTCTGCTCCTCATACTGGAAGTAGCGCTGGGTGGCCACCAGCATGAGCTGGCATGTTCCTGCTGGGGATCGGGGCATCTGCCTGAGCCTCTCGTGATAGAAGGCCATGCTGGAGGCTGAACCTGCTGAAGCTGGCACCCACATCAGTCTCCCTCTTTCCTCCCACTTACCTGCTGTTCCAGCCCACATAGGGAGGTTTGGTGAGCTGTTGTGTGTGGGGGGAGGGGGTGCTGAGCCAGCCTGTGACAGCTCCCCAAAACTCCCTATGTGGCCCATGGGCCCAAATAATTGCCCATCCCTAGCATAACAGCTACCCATGTTTTAAACACTGAGTCATTTAGTCCTGCCCATAGGAAGCCTAGATGTCATGCTGGCTAATGTGACAGTAATAACCAGCAGTCTGCCTACAGCTCTCATGTCACCATAATGAGCAGGCCATTTTAAGTGGCGGGGGGGAGAGGGAGGGAAGTCTTTTATCCATACATGTCATGGCCTGGCCCTTGCAGCTGCAGGAGGAGCTGCAGACTGCCGTGCACTCTGCTCTCCATGGAGGCTATTCAGTCAGCACGGCTGTTTGACAGACAGTCGCGTAAGGCTGGGATGGATTCAACCGGCTTGAACTTGTCTGGGGCCATGAGTGGCTGCCCTGAACTGGGGACTTGGGCAAAGTTTTTCCTAGTGCATGAGAGGAATGGGACTAGCCTGAGAGAGTCTCAAGTACAGTGCGGGGGGTGAGCGAGGGAAGAACTTCAGGTTGTTCCTCAAGAGTCTCTGTGTGGGAGGTAGAGAGGGGAGGAGGGAGGAGCGCTGATTACTGTGCGATAAGCTGTTCTGAGGAACAGGAAGGCCGTGCTGGTGGTGCAAGACAGCTGACCGGCATGCCGGGAAGCAAGGCTCTGAGACCTGTTAGTGAGGCACAGAGCTCTCAGGGTGAGTTAAACTGGGTGTTCCCACAGCCCCCTGCTGAGGTCTCCAAGTCCTGTCCCTGCAGAGGCTGGGCTCAGTGTCAAATTTGAGCCTGAGCTGGGGCCGGATGGGTGCCTTAGGTGGGGAGGCTTGAAGTGTGTCTCTAGGGGGAGGCACTCCTACTTTGAGCTGTTCAAATGTTCACTGCTCTATGGATCAAATCCTGAGGTGCCCCCTTGCAGGCTGAGATGACCCAAAGGTGTTGGTGGGGGGAGTGTGTGTGCGTGTGTGTGCGCGCGCGCGTGTAGAGAGAGAGGGGGGCAAAAACACCTGAGACCTGCGGCAGGACAAGACTTCCACAGAAGCTCACCTCTGTTCCCTGTTGAGGAAGTGCAGATGAACAAGCCAGGGGTGTGACTGGTGGGGATGTGCTGTGCACAGATGTGCAGGGCTAATGCCCTGCAGAAGGTAGGAAAGGAGCAAAGCATGTGTGCTACTTCAGGACTTTCTATGCAGTTGTACTGACCACAGCCAGGGTACACCCTGGTGCCAGCATATTCATCCACCAAGAAAAGCCCTCTCACTTGGCTCCTCTTCATTTGGTCCTGGGCACTGCATCCAGAAGGGGTTCAAAGTGAGAGAGAAAGAGGTCTTGATTTCTGTGGCACTGCTAGCTGAGCAGAGGCCAGGAGCTATTTGTTACTTTGATTTAGAAATGAATTGTTGAGCATGAGCTGACTAAGTCAGATCTTTGCTCGGCCCCAGGAATTGAGCAGAGTCCGAAACAGTTTTGAGACTAGAAAAACTCCAACCTAACGTTGTTCTACAAAATGCCAGTCCTTTGTGTCCCAACAGTGTCGGAGAGGTCAGGGGTATCTCACAAAGTGAGAGCCTGCTCCTTACTGCTTGGGCTAATGAGGTGTCAAAAGTCTACCAGAGATTTACCAGAGCAAACAGGCTGGCATGTGTCTCAGAGAAGATCCCAGCAAAACCTTGGAGCCATATGAAAAGTCCCTACCCAGATGAAGGCTGTCTGTGTGTGAGCCCTGTTTCAATGCCTCATCTTCTTCATGTCTCGGCCAGTGCCAAGCCACAGAATGTGAATAGCTCCAACTTCAGCAAGGCCCTGCTAACGGTGTTGTCAATGGCTGTGGATACTTGCAGTGTCTGAGACTGTAGAAAGGCATAGTCTCCCTACTGCATAACCAGGGAAAGGGGGGTGGAGTGGGCCAGGGGCTGGTAGATGAGACCTTACTCTACCAGTGACTCAGTGTGTGACCTTGGTCAAGTCACTTCAGCTGCCCATGTCTCAGTTTACCCATGTGTACTGAGGGCATGGTGACACTAGCTCACCTAGGAGAGCTGTGTCCTGAGACCTTTGCATGACAAGGACTGTCAGGAGACCAAAGAAAGAAAAGATGAGGAAGGTATGTGTGTTTGGGAGGGGGCAGCAATGGAGACCAGCAAAGAAAGAAGATTGAGGGACTGGGGGAAAAGAGCTTGGGGAAGACCACTGGAGTTATCTCAGTCCATCTCCCCCAGAGAGGGTGACAGGACCAGATGTGGGGCTCTGTGAAACAGCTTTTTCTGCAGCCAGCTCCATTTTCCTGGAATCTTTAAATTTCATCCTCCAGGCAGCCATTAATCTAATATTAAGCCCCTTAACCTCTCTAATTGTTCTCTTTCAGCGTCAGCTGGTTTCCTATTAACCTTTCAATCTCTCTGTAATGCAGTTACTTCTGACTCCAGCCAGCTCTGGCTCTAAAGCTTTACCTCCGGCAGTGAATTTTTCAAGCTTTAACCCCCCCCCACCTCCTATTTTTTTTCTGTAATGATTATTACTGTTGTTAAGGAGCTGGTCTGATCCAGGGGCTGAGTGCACAGGGCTCAACCAGGAGAAGTCTATAAATAGCCCTTTACTAACCTTGAGCCTTATGTCATTAAGCTGATTAGCTTCCCTCACCCCACTTCTCCATTATTGATGCTCTTTCTTTGTTGCCATTCCAGATGCCTGCTGTTGATGGCAGAGTTAACCAGCTTCAGGCTTTCTCTCCTGAACAGAATGGCATTGTGTTACCTGGGGGACATCATTAAAGCATTTCACAATACAGGGAAAACATCGACTTGGGTGGATTTGGCAGGCCTCATAATGATCAGGCTTCAAAATGGAAGCTTGCATTTGTCCTCACAGTGCAAAGCAACCATCAAGCAACAGACCTGGAACCAAGCCTCCCTTGTGCAACTCCAGCTCATTCAGTGAGCTTGCCCTAAAAGCAAATATCCCCTGCAATTTGTAGGCTGAAAGCGCAAAAGCAAAGGAGTCTGGAATGTGAGCCTATGTGCTCCACCTGAGGGGTCTTTTCCTAGAATCAGAAAATGAAGGTTGGAAGGGTCCTTGGGGGGCCATCTAGTTCAACTCCCTGCTCAAAGCAGGACCAGCCCCCAAAAGATCATTCCAGCCAAGGCTTTGTCTACCAGGGCCTTACAAACCCACATCCCTTCAGTTGTAATCCAAGGGGTTGGGTTACAAAGGCTACCAATTCTAGCATGCTGTGCAACCAGCATGGAGTACTGAACTGATCATGTAGTGGTTAGTGCTCCATGTTGTAGAGGCTGATGAATTCACCTCTATGTTCAGCACAGACCTGTAGCTTGCTCCTGAAATACTTTAGAACCTGCCCTTAGCTCTGCCCTTCCCCTCTATCTTACAGTTCAGCACCTTAGGTGGGTTTACATGTCCCCCTTACCTTGCCTGGGAGTAGCTCTTCCTTCATAGAAGGCACTGATTGGCAGCAGCTCAGACCAAGAAAGAGCATTGCATGTTGGGACCTCTAGCCTGTGTGAGAAGGATGGCTGTAAGTTTAGAACTGCGTGGTGTATATGTGGAGATGTTAAGGAGGATCAGAAAGTTTGGGGGCATTATTGCACTTCCTTAGCTGTAAGCTTTGAAGGATTTTGTGTGCTTAATGGATGAGAAAGAATTGGTCTGATTAAAGTAGGACACCATGAATCAGAATTCCTGGGTTCTGCTCTCAGCTTTGCTGTGTCTTATGTCACCTTGGCCAAGTTGTTCAAGCCTCATTTCACTTCCTGTAGAATGATTACATCAGTGACTTACCACCACCACCTTCCCATGTCCTCACACCACTCCTTGGCACCTCTTAGCATGCGACACAGCTTGTCCCCAACACTGCCGTAGCACCCACCTCTATGTAGCTGGCATTGGAGAATGCTTTGAAGAGCTTTTGACTCCAGGCACAGTCCTAGGAGGTGAAACTCCACTTCTTTCTCCCTTCCTTTGATCTGAGTGACCCACCATAATAACAGGAGGAATGTTCTTATTGTCTCTCTGAAGCAGCACATGCATTGACGTTTAATAATAATATTATAATTGGAAGAGAAGGAGGTGATAAGGATGATCTTGTGTTTTCCTTTCCAGCAAATGTCCTCAGTGTGGAAGAAACAGGGAAGAAAAACAAGAAAAACTAATGAAAATGAGTGAAGTCACATCTCTGCCCAAGCCAGCTGCCTTATAAAGTTTTCTGGGAGGCAGCAGCTTCTCTGTAGGCAGCATAACAAATTTTGAGGGAAGGAGGGTATGACAACACATGTTCCAGCTAGAACTCAGGTATCCAGGTTGTAGCTGTATTGGACTAGAGGAAAAAGCAATCAGGGCTCATGCTGGAGTTGATATCTTTTATTAGACCAACAAGATTTTTGGGAGCACTTGGCCAAATCTGATCAGTCACAAAGCTTCCTCACATGCATGGCTAGCACCACAACCAAAAGAGACTTGGGGGTCATGATTGACCACAAGATGAATATGAGCCACCAACGCAATACTGAGGCTGGCAAAGCGAACAAAAGTCTGGCTTGCATCTACCAATGCATCTCAAGCAAGACGCAGGATGTCATCCTCCTGCTGTACTCGGCCTTGGTGAGGCCACAGCTGGAGTACTGCATCCAATTCTAGGCTCCACAATTTAGGACATGGAGAAGCTTGAAAAGAGTCCAGAGGAGAGCCACATGCATGATTAAAGGGCATGAGAACAGGCCTTATGAAGAGAGGCTACAAGCTATGGGACTCTTCAGCCTGGAGAAGCGCAGGCTCAGGGGTGACATGGTGGTAGCCCAGAAGTGCATAAGGAGTGTGCATCAGGATCTGAGGGAACACCTCGTCACCCGAGCACCCCAGGGGACGACAAGGTCCAACAATCACAAACTCCTTCAAGACCGTTTTAGGCTAGACATAAGGAAAAACTTCTTTATTGTGTCAGGCCTCAAGGCCTGAAACAAACTTCCCCCAGAGGTGGTGCAAGCACCTACTCTGGACTCTTTCAAGAAACATTTGGATGTTTATCTTGCTGGGATCCTTTGACTCTAGCTGACTTCCTGCCCCTCAGGTAGGGGGCTGGACCTGATGATCTTACGAGGTCCCTTCCAGCCCTAATGTCTATGAAATTTATGAAATCTATGAAAAAAATCTTTAATTGTAAGCTTTCAGACACAAACACCCTTCATCAGGCATTGGACAAAAGGTTGTAAAAGTTTTCCTGGATAGAAATGAAAGTTCATATTTCATAGGATTTCACAGAGAAGTCAATACATGGAAAGCTCCTCTGGGCAGGCAGTTCTTAGCTGGTAAGGAGTCTCTCAGCTTGCAATTAAAGAATTTTTTTTGTAAAAATCTTCTTGGTCTAATAAAAGATATCACCTCTACCATGAGCCCTGATTGCTTTTTCTGCTAGACCAATAGGCTACAACTGGGATACCTGACACATGGAAGATACTACATTTTAGCTGATTTTTAAAATGAAATCTTCATAATTTCCCAAGCACGAAGCAACTGTGACCACCTGAAACCTGAGATACAGCTCCTGCCTTGGTTCAAGGTAATTTGCATTCTAACAGAGCCTCACAAGAGAGCTGAGAGACTCCTTACCAGCTAAGAACTGCCTGCCCAGAGGAGCTTTTCATCTACTGACTCCTCTGTGAAGTCCTATGAAATATGAACTTTCATTTCTACCCAGGAGAACTTTTACAGTCTTTTCTCTGATGCCTGATGGAGGGTGTTTGTGCCTGAAAGCTTGCAAGTAAAGATTTTTTTTTTTTTGCAAAAATGTTGTTGGTCTAATAAAAGATATCACTTCAAGCATGAGCCCTGATTCCAGATAGAACTCGTCCCTCCATCTGCTAGGCCTGGGGCAGGTGGCAAAAAGCCTGTTCAGCAAGACTGCCTCTCAAAGACAGGTGCATGCTAGTTTTTACCTGCTCACAGCTCAGAACTGTGTTTAAAAAAAACAAAAACCTTAGTCCTGGCATTTTTACCAAGAAAGTAACTATTGTTCTGCCTTCTAGAAAGTGCCAGGCTGGCTAAGGTCCACCTCATTGAGGCTCCTTTCTTCAGAAGTGCTCAGAAGCACTGGAGGAGGTGTAAGAACCCCCACAGCACAAAAAAGGCAACGTGGCCACTGAATGACTGCAAGGGGACCAGTAGAGCTGGAGCATGGCCCAGGAAGAAAGGCTAGGAGTAAGAAGAGACTTCTGTTCCTCTGCTCTGTGACTTGCATGGTCATTGTAGCTTCTCTATGCCTCTGTTTCCCTCCGGGGTGCTAGCAGCCTGTCCTTTATCTTTCCCTGAGCATGGAGAAGTGAGGCAAGGCAAGGCAGTCTTAGCTCAAACTGTGCAATCAGATCCACAGATGTGGGATAATCTCTCCCCCAAGTTAAGTCTCTGCAACAGTTTAATATCCTATCCAGCCTTTTTTCTGTTACCGTAACTAATGACTGGTGATCTCAAGGCACATACTGCTAGACATGGACTGAATTGTGTTGATTCATGGTGCTCTGCTCTAATTAGAGCAAACTCTAATCCCTCAAACTGAGTTTTCTCAGGGATGAATGGGACCTGTGGATCTGATTGCGCAGTTTGAGCTAAGACTGCCTTGCCTTGCTTCATTTCTCCATACTCAGGGAAAAATAAAGGACAGACTGCCAGCACCCAGGAGGGAAACAGAGGCATAGGGAGGCTACAATGACCATGCAAGTCACAGAGCAGAGGAACAGAAGTCTCTTCTTACTCCTAGCCTTCCCTCCTGGGCCATGCTCCAGCTCTACCTGTCCCTTTGCAGTCATCCAGTGGCCATGTTGCCTTTTTTGTTCCTCTGGCTACAGGGGACTTCAGCCAACCACATACCTCTCCACAAACCGTTGGCTGCCTGAATCTCTGCTCTGAACAATACAATCTCTGTCCTCCCAGATTAGCAGCTGAGTGAGAGCCCAGTCTGTATCACATGCTCTCCACCCCCAGGAGGTATTCAGTGAGTTAGAAAAAAATAATTGAGGGTCTGAGGCTAGCAAGGGGCCACAGCTCCCTCTGTGGGGGTCTGTTGGCAGGTGAGGTTCATAACTGGTTGCTGAAAAGCCTTCAGAACAGTCTTTCCTTTTTGCCTCCTCTTGGCACAAGAGAATATGATCAGAGATAGGGTGAGTGCCCTTTCCACAGGGGTGAGTGGCCAGAAAGTAGCCACGATGGAATGACAAGGAGCCATGAACCCCTGAGTAAGTTTCCTGGCTTTGGGAAGACATGCGCAATGGTCTTGGACTTGTTGTTTCTACCTTTGGCTTCCTTTTACCCGGCTGCTGCTTGACCTGGAGCCAGACCCTTCACTTCTATCCCCTTTGCTTCTGTAGAAAGGGAAGAAGGACACACTGTCCCATCCTTGAGGGGAGTGTGAAGCATAATTAAAGGCTTGGAAGTGCCCTGAGACCCTTAGAAGTATAGGGCTAAAGGCACCAAGAATGGGGGATGGGGAGAATACCACTGAGGAGTCCAGCACAGCAACTGCACATGGTAGCCAGCTGCAGGGATGGATTCAGAGGGGGGTGCGGCACTGTAGTACCCTTTGGCTCCATTATCTCTTTGCCATCTGTGCAGTGAGCACCTCCTGCTGGGAGCCCCTTATCTGCTGTGAGCTCTATGAACTCTCTGCATAGTCTGCCTGGCGTCCCCTGAAGAGGGGGAAGAGCTAATAGCAGCAGGCTCTGGACCTGAAAATAGAGACTCTGTGCAGACCTATGGCATCCAGCCAGTGAGCTCACAATGCTCCTAGCACACCTAGAGGTCCAGCAGGAGTTGTGCTAATATGCTGGTGAGTTCACAGAGTTCATTGGCATCCAGGATCACATTGAGGGGCTGTGGCTGCACCCTCTCAGGCTTTGCAGCACATGTATAATGTGCTCACTTCACTGTGCACAGATGAAGGAGGCGTAGCCAGACCCCCATGACTGTGATCTTGGGTCTGTCCAGGCCCAGCTGCTCAGGACAGGAACCCTGTCTACTGCTCCTGCTCTATCCTCATCAAGACAGAGATGGATGCCCTGGAGGTGGCCCTGGTTTAAGGTCCGGGTTCCTGGCATGCTCAAGTGCTTGGGGCACTCCCAAAGCATCCTCCCCACTTTGAACAGGGCAGGAGGTGTGAGCTAGGCTTATTACCTCCGGGCTTGTGACCAAGCACTCAGTCATGGCTACATAGCCCTATCCTTTGAGGCTTCTCCATTAATAGGGCACCGGAACCTGACAATGGGCAGGCTTGTCTGCCCTTCATAAGGGGACCGCACCAAAGAACTGAGATGAGTCTTTGCCAATGAGGATTTTTCATAAAAGTTTCTGTCTTCAGGGCTAGTCATTCATGCCTCCCCCACTCTGCTTTCCTCTTGAGTGGGAGGGGAGCCTCTCTGTGGTTAGCAGTGGGAAGTCCCAAAGGCCTCTGCCTATGCTAGTGTTTCTGAGAAAACCTCTTGCTGTTCACTGATATTAGTAAGGCACTGGTGCCGTGGTAGGAAGAGAGAACTGCTGTAGAGAAGGGAAGATGGTTGCAGCTGCGGATGGTCTTAACACCATCTCATCCAACTTGGAATTGGCAACATGGAGGTAAAAAGTGCCTGGATTGTGTCTGTATTGGTGCCTCCTCCATTGCTGTCATTGGTGCAGCTGTATTGCTAGGAGAAAGCTTCCTGAGAAATGCTAGTTGTTAAAACCTTTGCAGCAGCAGGATGTTGACCTCTGTTTTCCCCCTGCTTTACCTGTGGCAGGTTAGGGTGTTATGCCTTGTGGCTGTGTGGCAGGGTTACCTGTGTCATTTTAGTGACAGGTTAGACAAGGATTTGAATATGGATGATCCTGCCTTAGGCAAGGGCTGGACTAAGTGACCTCCAGAGATTCTTACCAGCCCGATTTCTATATGATTCTAGCGTAGGCCCAGTGAAGCAGGAGCTGGGCCACACCTGGGTGAGGCAGCTATTTGCTGTCTAGTGTGGGTGACCTCCTTCTGCACTCCCTCTCTATGTATTGTGTGTGAGGAAGTCTATTAGCCCATACTGCTGCCTTCTTATCATGCAAAGTGTCCCTGCCAGAACTAGAGCTGGCTTAGGGAAAATAGTACCTTGGGCAAACATGTATGTTGGCAACCTCTCCCTGCCAAGTCAGTGACACTGCTGCAGGGGAGGCAGAGACAGAGGAAGAGGCAGAGGCAGGTGGGCAGGGACACAGTCCGGCAGGAAGGTGGAGCATCATGGTGTACCAGGCAGGTGGGTGGGCAGGCACTGCTGCTGCTGTGTGGAGCAAGGCGAATGGACTGGAGCACGTGCCACCCTGCCTGCATGTGCCCTGCTCTTGGGCAGGGTAGAGCAGGGCAAGGCAAAGTGGGTTGGGGTAGGGTGGGGGGAGAGTACTGCTTTGAGTGCGGGATGCTAATGCATGTGTGTGCATGTGTATTTGATGCCCCCCTGACCATAGCACCCTGGGCAGGTACCCGCATTGCCCACTCCTAAGGTCAGCTCTGGTTAGGACTAAGCAGGTCCTAGTCACTAAGAAGTTGTGAGGCAATTACTGACCATAGTATAAACATGTCTGGTCTGGCTGAAAATCAAAAGGTGCTTGGGTTAGTTGAACAGATGGATGAATTACCAGATCCCAGAGTTTCTTTGTGATCTGAGGTAGGCTGACATAATCTGGCTGGGCTGATCTGCATTTAAATTATACTGGGATATCTTTTGGTTTTATAGTTAGTCTAGGATAAGCAGTAGTGTAAATGTGTAAAAGGTGCTTTATATGGGCATGGCCTATTCCCTTTCCTGCTCCCCTACGTGTATATCTGCTTCTACACTGGGAAGATTTTGCCACTGACTACACATAAATAGCTGAAGCGGCAGTTCTTTCTGATAGAGCCAAAACATCACACAGATATAGTTATTCTCCTCTCCTTATGGGAATAGGTATAACAGTGTAGCATCTCTGTACCGATATCACTAGTTTAAGTGAGGAGCCATGGTATATGGTTCTGCCTATGCCATAACTTTATAGTATGGGCAAAGCCTCAACAATTGGTAATGTATCCTTTTCTGCATCATAGTAGGTTGCAGTAAGACAGTGGATATTATTGCCTTTGCAAGAAATTTGTTATAGCTGTGAAGGTGACTGTAGCACTCCTAGGTGGTGAACTAGGCAGCTCAATGGGATGGATTTGGGAGTGAAGTTGACTGAAAATGTTGGAAATACTGTATTCAAATCTTATTTGCCCTTTTGGAACTGTTAGAAACTAATGCTCCAGGCAGTCTCAAAGGGTTAACATTCTGGCCATTCTGCCTGGCTTTTCTGCTCTCACAGGAGACTTCCTAACAGCTTACACCAATGATCAGTCATGTGATCTCATTGTAGCAGTGTGATATGGATTTAACATTTTAATTGGATTAAAGTGGGTCTCTGACCCCTCTCTTCTTATTTCAGGAACAACTTTTACTCAATGCCTGAGCTGTGCTGCCTAGGATGGTTCTGTGCAGAGAGGAACAAACACACCTACACTGATGAAGAGTTACAACACAGAGACTTTTCATGGTAGTCAGTTTAGAAAGCTCTGTATGAGGCATCAACTCTTGAAAAATACACAAGGGGTTAAGTTGTGCAGTAACTTCCTTCTGTTGCTGTGAGCAACGACTTGGGGAAAACAGAGTGTTTCAAGCTGAAGCATCTGAGTGGCAATTGGTGGAGATTCTTCAATAAATCAAGTGTGCTTAAGTGCGGCATCACAGTCTTTCCTATAATTCAGCTGGTGCCACTCCAAAGGTAATGTACATTAGAGAGGATGATTGGCAAAAGGGGATTGTCCAACACAGGCCTTACCTTGGACAATTACTCCTACCCAAAAGTCACTTAAGTGATATCCTTTTTTAGGTTTTGTAAACTAACTCACCCTTTCAGTGGTGCCTCTCATCTTGGACTGGCATGTTGCATCTCCAGATGGGAACTATGGGGGAGGGGACCACTTTCCTGTGTGGGCTGGCACAGACATTGAAACTAACATGTATGCTCTGAAGCAAACTCCTGCCCCATTTCTCCCAGATGGACCGGGCCAAGATTCTTCCCTGAAGGAGTCTGATGTATCACAAACAGTTCCCCCAACAGAGGTAGCAATGCTCCCACCTGGTTTATGCTATTTGATACTGAGTCACACCAGCTCTGTAAGATGAACAGAGGTGTGAACAGTTTAATCAAACTGGGTTAAAACAGCAACCAAGTCACAGCCATGGCTGTGAAATATGTGATTGAATGACAAGAATCCAGCATGAATGTTCTGCTTTCCTTGGAAATGCTGAGATCTGCATGTCATGGCAATAGCTGCATAAGGATCTCGGTTACTTTAGGTGACCATTAATGTACTAAAGGTGAAGATGACCAGCTAGGCTGAGTGCCATGCACAGAATTGCCTTAGTGCTGTTTTTGTGCCAGCTGGTCACATGAGCATCTGTCTCCACTTCAGATGACCCAAAGACTTGGTCAGGAATCAAGAGAACCTCACCAGGATGTGCCGTCACTTTCTCTGAGTCCTTAATGGGATATGCGGTAACTGAGCCATGAAGGCTTTAGGGGATACTTTTGGATTAGTCATGATCATGAGGGCAGTGCTGCTCCTTCTCCCTGCACCACAGCCATCCTGTGAAATGTGTCCTTGGAAGGGTTAATCATCCTCCTGTCCAGCAAAGTGATATGAATCTCCTTCTAGCTACTCAGAGGTGCCAGCAAATGCTCTGGAAGCTGTGGGAGACTTTGACTGTCCTCAGGGTTTTGGACTTTTATTCTCCTCCTGGCACTTGGGACTTGAATGCATTCAGGAAACTGATTAACTCAGCCACTTTGCTCTCTGAGAGGTAATGTTCTGCCAGGAGTTAAATATTCACTCCTCATTGCATGCAGAACAATAATTGTGAAGAGCCCAGCTGCCTTTCCTTTTCATGCAGCTTTTCTCCCTCCTTAAATGGCACTATAAACTGCTGGTTGTGCGGCCAGGAAGTTCCAAATTCCACCTCCCTCAGTGGGCCAAAGGCCAATGGCATAAATCAGTGTAACTCCAATCAAGTGATGCCAGTTGACACCAGCTAAGCCTCTAACCTCAAGTCTAGGAGAGTTCTGGCTCCTGCTTTATGAAGTGCACCTTGGCACACCTGACAAATGCCTTGGTTCCAAAGTACATCTTCAAGGAACACCAAGTGCTGAATTGTTAAGGCTCTGACTCTTTCCGTTCCAAAAAGCTGATTCTTACAAAGCCTTGCCTAACTACTGTGCTAGGGGAAAGTTTCAGCTGTTGTGATGGCACTGGCAGGGCTCAACCATTGGACCAGTTTGAGTAGCTGTGGGATGGGTGCGTTTACCAACATGTCAGCATTTGGCAATACCCTGAGACCGTCTGGGCACCCTGGTTGAGTAGTGGTTGAGAGGGAATGAGTGTCATTTAAGAAATGACTTCCACACCACTCCCTAGCAACAAACTGGGCCATAGATTCACTGACCAACCTGTTCTGCCTTCTGCTGTACGTTGGCTTTTCCCTAGCAGTCTCCCATTTGAGTATTGATCAGCCTGCTTGGCTTGTTTTCTCACCTGGACACCCCCAGACTCATAGATATAGGAATCAGTGGGTGCATTGACACAAGATGCTTAATGTACAGTCACCTAATAACACCGTGAAGTAGCGTGCTGGGTAAAAACTATGCTAATATGCTGCTGTGCAGTAGTATTAGGCTACTGTGCAGTAAGCATCACTAAAAACACATGCGCCAGTGCTACTGCACAGTAACTCTAGTTACAGCGCATTTAGTTATACTTCATTAAGCAAGTACTAAATTAAATGTGCAGTAACTACTGTGCATTAATGAATGCATAGACGTGCCCAGTATGATGCTCTTGTTTCCTCTGACTCATCTGTGGGTCTTTCTCTTCGTGCTGCTCCAATATCAATTTAACTTATTAACATTTCAAGAAACAATAACAAAAAAAAATTCCACTGCACTCAGATAATCCATAGGAAAATCCCACTTCGGCACATGAGTGCTGGAGGCTGCACTCATGCATTCTTCCCAGGGCCCTGGGGAATGGAAATTCTCAAGCTCCACTCATTAACAAAATACATGACCGTTATGTAAGACCACGTGAGGCAAGCAGGAATGTGGGTGGGCTTCAGTCAATGAAGGAGTTAGTTACACATCACTGAGCTTGACAGGCCTGGGAGAAAATGTCCAGAAACTTTGCTTTTTCAAGGGCTTAAGTGGAAGAGCTTTAGCCATAAAACCTTAATGCTGTACCACTTGAGCATGGCCCTGTGGTCTCTGCTTGGTAGATCAGCCCTGCAGCCTCTTGCAGGTGACAAAGAAGAGCAGCCTTATGAAACTGTTGAGAAGTCACATGAAGAACACAACCTCTAGCAGGCCTTTCAAAAGCAATTAGGGCCGTGTGCTGGGGTCAGGTTCTCAGTGAGTCCCTTTCCTAGCAGGCCAGTCCTTTTCTGGCTTGGGTAACCATTGCTCCCACTTTTGATTTAGTGCTGTATCAAAATGGAAACTTTCGTCTACAACTCCCTCCCCCTTCCCAAATGGCAAAATCAAACCCCAGCTGGTAGAGGGTTGCAAGATAATTCCTATCCTAGCCCCAGTTTGGTTTCCATTCTTTGCCCTGCATCCTTCAGTAGAAAGTGTTAGTAGTTTGACTGAACAGACAGTTTCTAAATGGAATTACCCCACTTCCAGGATGGCTATTCGATTATATTCATGGTCATGTGGAGGAGGTTGTGATGTTAGCAGAGATCAAACAACTCACTCTCCAACTGAATTTTCCTACCGCACCTGTAACACAATACTTTGTAGCTGCATTTTTCTGAAGATATTCTACCTTGATATGGAACCACCTTAGTTCCTGTAAGTTAACCGGGTCTGGGCCTTGACAGCCCTTGGCAGGACGCTCCTATGAGCATGATGATGATACCTAGCTCTGTTAGATTTGGTGCTTTTCATCAGAGAACCTCAAGATGCTAAACATAAGAAGGGGAAGTGATGGGCCCAAGCAGGGTAGTAGCAGAGATAGGGACTGAACCTAAGACTCATTATCTTATGTGGAGGCATGTTAGTAATTTAGCCCCACAATTCAGAGCTCATGGTGCCAGAGGGCACTGGTGCAGCCGGAAACACAATCTTTCACATAGCATAAAATAGGAAGGTCATAGCTATAAAGGTCATTAGAGGCCTCAGGGCAATTTGACAAGGATTGGGCTGTTACAAAAGCTTTCTAGCCAGATTCCTGCCTGGTTGGCATGGGGGAAGCAGAGTGCAGAACAGGGTGGGAAATGGGTTTCCTGTCCAGAAAACAATGTCAAGATTTAAAAAAAAAATATTCAGATTAAATCAGAACAAAAAGCTAGAATCCCAAATTCTCAAGAACTAAAAAATGAAAAAAAAGAAAAAGAAAGAAAAGGGGAAAAAATAGATCAATTGAAATTGCTTTATGTCAATAATTTTGCAAAGACATGTTTTTTGTTCCTGTTTATTACTTTTTATTTTTTACTTGAATTAGCTTAAATTTATAAATGAAAAGTCATTTGCAGCTGGAGAATCAGAATAATAAACAGGATATGAGTTTCTTAATTTTCTATAATACTTCATTTGGTTGAGAGGCAAGGATGTTTGTGAATCATATCTTTTGTTAGACCAACAGCTTGGTTGGGATAAAGTTAGACAAGCTTTTAACGCAAGGCATTCTTCATCAGGTTTGAGGTTTTTGCTGCGTACTTCTAGATATCTGCTGTGTTGCTTCCTTGAAGTAGCTGTATTATTTGAATGCTGAGGGCATGAGAATACGAACACATTTCTGCAAGGCAAAGCAGAGGAGGAGTTTCCTGAGTGTCACTGACTGTGATAACTGCCTATGTGCATGCTTCCATCCTGGGGGAAATGAAAGCTGATCCATGGCAGCTTAGTCCTCAATGAAATAATGAAGCAGCTGATGCATGGTAAAGGAGGGCAGGGCTTTATTGTACAGTCACTTGTACATATGTTTCTTTGAGAGAACACTTGGAATAGACCTAGTGTTTTCCGTGTTCGAAGTACTATGCACATACTACTCCAAAAGATGTGTATGCATTTCTGTCATCGCTGAGGCAGAAGCAGAATGACTTTGCAAAGGGCAAGTGGCAAGTAAGGTGAAGAGCAACGACTGCAGTTTAGTACTGCCTACTATCTCCTTCACATTCCCTTCTCCAGACTAGGCTGCATACTGTTCAGGAGAGACCTTTGGCAATGCAAGAGGCCAGATAAATGTACACATTTTAATTAATTATTAAACACGGAAATGTAATTATTGATCACATCCATCTTATTTGAACCCCACGTAGACACTTAGCATAGCTGAGAAGAGAGATTTTAGTGAAACAGGAGCAGGAGAAGATGTTTCCAATGACCAGATTTTCCCATTCTAGGAAAATGTGGTCACTTGGGGCTGTCTGCATCTAGCATTTCCAGCAGCTGATTAGGTAACTTGATTAGAACTCATAAAGGCAGACTTCGGGGAAGCCTGGAAATGATAGATATCCGGATGACACTGATTTCCACAAATAGCCAAACTAGCTGTTCTCGCTGCTACCCAGCCATTTCCTTATCAGAATATCTATGTATCTAATAGGAGCAATTATGAGCGGGCAAAAGAATATGCAGTCCCCACCTTTTGGCATTTCAAGGCTAACGTGATTTTTCTTTGCACTTCCCAAGGATCTCTGGATGAAATATTAACTTGTGTACTGGGGACAAAGGGCCTGGCAGGCTGTAAAGCAGCAGTCTCCCAGCAAGCACCCTGACTGCAAGGTGGAGGTACAGGGAGGATGCTGGATGCTCATGGGTAGCAGTTCTAAATCCAGTGTCAGGTCTTTGTGCTAGGTCCACAAGGTGACTGCAGTGCTGAAGTTTTAGGCTGCGTGCCAGCAGGTGAAATTCTCAGACCCCAGTGAGGTGTGTGGGCCCTCTATATTATGCAAGGGGAGAGATGGCCACCTCAGAGTGGGATTTGTAGATGGCAGCTACCTTGGGGTGAAGCCACCTCAGGTGCCCAGTAGGAGACCTAGCTAGAGCCCCCGCTTCAGAGCAGAGGGAGATTACTATCTCCTCAGGTGCCTAAGACAGGTGAGGCCTTTCTTATACACCTTGTCAGACCAGGCGTCTCTTGCTCTTCTTTCTGGTACATGTAAACCAGTACAGCCTGTTCCACGGTCGGGTTGTCAGTAACCGAACTGGTGTCCCCATCTGGGCTAGCCTGGATGCGGAGGGTATGCGGTCACCCAGCAGGACTAAAACCAAGACTTATCAAGGGTAGATGATTTCCCTGAGAGCCAACAGTCATCCCTACCTGGAGAGGAGATGGGTACCGCTGGGTCATTCTGTCCAAAGAATCACTGATGATGAAAAGCAACTCATCTAACCTAGGAGGGTTGTTACAGCATCTATGGTGCCCCAGTGGTCACAGTGGCATCAGGACTGACTTGCCTTTCTTTTACAGCACAGAAGAAAGAAAGTTCTCACCATCTTCCTCAGGAGAGACTGGCAGAGATGGACCTTCAGACTGATATGGAGGCAGTTTGAGAATCCTAAATTAGGAGGACAAGCAGCATGGTGGGCTCAGGTAGTCGGGCACGTGCCCACCAGCAGACATCTGAGGATGTCCATGGCATCTAGATGTTGACTAGACAGACCCAAGTCTCTTTGAGTCTCCAATCCCTGGACATTTCCATTTCGTGGTGTCCTTGGCTAAGGGGTGCTGTGGAGGCTCTGGTGCAGAGGGCATGAAGACGCAGCTGGACACACCTGGTCCTGTCCTTTGATTTCTCAGGGCTTTTGTTTTGAGGAGCTCAAATTATGGTCCCCAATTCATCTGCAAAGGTGGTATGCTGGGCTCACCAGGAGTCTTTGGTGGATAATGTCAGGCCCATAGGCAGAGGGAGAAAAAATTAATTGGTGGGGGCTAAGATCATGTGCACACCCTCCACCCCCAGCAGGCAAGGGGCCATGGGAGGGGCAGATTGAGGCCCCAGTGGTGAGGGAAGGAGTGGGGCAAAGACAGGGGCAGGGGTGAATGAGGCCCCAGCTGGTCCAGGTGGTGGGACAGTCGGAGCCTGGATGGGATGTGAGGGGGCTTCCGCCACTGTGTGCACCCTGACAAATGCCCAGGGGGCATGTGCCCCCCCGATCTGTGTGTGGGGTGGAGCGACTGCTGCTGTGTGCTGGGCTTTGCATGCTGCTGCTGCCCGGGCTCCAATTGTATCACCACTCGGCCCAGCTGGGGCCCCATTCACCCCAGCCCCTGCCTCTGCCTCTGCCCTGCTCTCTACCTCACTGCAGGGGCCTCGATCGCCCCCCCCCCCCAGCCCCTTCCCCTTCACAGAATAGACTGATACTTGCCTGCTGTGCTGGGCAGCCAGTGATTCCCATGCTGGGCTGTGATCCTGGCTGCGTGCGTGCCCCTCCCCTCTCCTGCTACAGTTCCTCTCCACTCCCCACTCCTGCTGAGCTCACTGAGCCCCATTAGCCTTCTGCTGCCTCTGGTCGGACCTAGCTAGCCCTTGGTGAGCAGTCGGGGTGGGTGAAAACCTCACACAGGAGTGATGCCAACTCAGAGCCCCCTATCCCAGGATTCTGAACTGAGTGTGACTGTCCTCAAAGCACAGTGATGTCCCTGGGATGATGCCAAACTTGAGTCATCCCCTGTTGTGTGGGGCAATGCTTACAAGAGCCTGGCATACACTGCACAACTAGCTGCTCTGAAGAACTATGCCACCCTCCCTTCCCACCCAGTCTGTATAGAAGGGAAAGGGAGCACAGAGAGGTGATACAACACAGGCAAGCTCACACAGTGAGTTACTGGCAGAGCTGGGTACAGAACACAAGCATCCTTGCTCCCCATCCCTTTCAGCTAATCATGTCTCCATGCTATACTTCTGAGTGAGTTACAAAGAGTCGATGCAGAGTCTGATCTGGCAGGGCTGGCCTCTGCACTTTGTGGCTGTGGCTGCTCTGATGGCTTTTTCTTACAAGTTTCACTAAAAGCTTTTGCTGTATACATCCTTTGGCTCCTTCTGGCTGGCTCCACTGTAAAAGGATTGTCTCTGGAAAACTCCCCCACACCCCCAGATCTTGCAATGCAGTGGGAGTTCCGGGAAGGCAGGCTGGGTCTTTGCAGCCCCAGGGCAGGGCAGGCCTGGAGGTGACCCAGAAAAGCAGGGGTATAGGCCAGGTTCCCTTGGGCCATTGGAGGCTGGCTGTGAGTTAGATCACCTACTCAGTCTACTTGAACCTGAGTCCAGTAGCTGACTCAGTCTTTGGCAGTTCCAGCCTACAGGGACTGCCCCTGGCCTCTCCCAATCCCTGTGCAGAGCGTAGCATTGGCACTGTGATAAACTGGGCCCTTTGTTGCTGGGCCTTTATTCGCAGTACATTTAATCAATGAATGTTGGCCCTAGATCTAAACTGCAGGTACTGAGTACAACTCCCATACTTTTGCAGCTGCCAAAGGTTCAAAGAAACCTTTTAGACTCCCTGGAATAGCATACAGAGCGCTTGTGCTGGGGGATGAGGAAACAGCCCTGCCCTCCAACAACAGCTTTGCCCCTATCTTTGAAGAGGCAACATAAAGAGGGCATTTTACTGTGGGGTCATGTTTCCATATTAACCAAGGGGTGTACAAACACCAGAGTTAGTTGTGGTCTGATAAGGAGGTACAGACAATACAACAAGCAATGAGGTTATGGCCTGAGTGGACAGAACCCTGCATCCCAGTAACCAACCTATGAGTGACTGAGGGTAAGATCAGTCGGCCTTCAATGGGCCGATGTCCACTTGTGTGATGAGATGGGCAGCTGACTAGGGCAGGAAGCCAGAGCCCCAGTCCCAGTGCTGATTCACTTCTTGCAATTCCTTTTCAGCCTTTATGATGCACTGTTTCCACTCGTGCTCTAAGGGTGCTCTCCAGTCAATGCACAAGCATTTGTAATGTGTTTTGAGATTTTTAGAGGCTGGAACTATGAAAAAACACAAGTAAGAAATTCCATGGCATCAGGAGAGATTCCTGCCACTGGGAATCCAGGCCGGCTATATTTTGTGTCTGATGGAAGGAATAACATTGGTTTCCAATCTTCTTAGTCTTCCCCTAAATCTAAGGTGAAGGAAGCTTCTGCCCTTCTAGCACTGAGTGACTCAGAAAAAGCTATCTGTCAATGAATAAGCTAGTTTAGGGTAAAGGATTATGGCAAAATTAGTTATATTTATTCATAAAATAGGCAGCAGGCAAGCCCTGGAAATGCATGATAATAAGTAAACATGCTATGAGGGGAGTGCAAAAGTCCTATGTGCAGTCAACTTTCAAGGCAGTTCAGGTGCACCCTCAGTCAGAGGCGAGGAGCCAGGACCCCAGTCTGATGGGCTTTATAGGCCTGGAAGTTCCACAAGCTTCTGGCAAATCTTGTTCATAGAGAATCAGCAGCTGAGGGTAAGACTTTGGGGTAGAAAAGGGAAGTGAGGTTTTTACAGAGAACAGCCAGAGTATGAGTTTGTTCAAACTAGAAAGAGGAGAACATAGTATTATTGCAAGCAAGATTGTTTGAGTATGGAGGTAATGATAAATTTGGAGACCTAGGAAGTAAGGCAGTATAGATGATATAACAAGCAATAAGGTACAAACAATACAATCAGAGATCAAATGACCTGGCCTGTTGGAATGATTAAGCAGCATATGGCAAATAGACTTGAATATTAAATAAAGAGCCTGCAGGTAAAGGATTAATATTTAGGAAATATGTTCTGGATAGGATATGACCCAAAGTAAATTGAACAATGCTTTGTGTACAAGCGGAAGGCCAAGCTAGCTGGCAGGATTAGTTTAGATACTAGTAATGTAAGAATTAGACTGTATACTAGTAATGTAAGAATCTACTACATGAGCAGGGGGAAGACACAGAAGTATGAATTGGATGAAGGGAAATCATGGGAACTATCAACCTGTTGACCAGTGGCACTGAAAAGGACTAAGGAAATATAAACCTGAATTTGAAAGCTGGGGTATACAGTGAGATAGCTGAGGGGGGATTGCTGGTGAGAAATTCTCCATGCAGTGAAGCATAGGATTGGTTGGCCTTCTGAAGATGGAGATTATTGTCAGCTTTGGTATACCAGGGGGCTTTAGGAGGATATCAAGTTAGCTGGATCTGATATGGTCTGGAGGAGATACTGGCTCATGGGCCCAGTGGGCTTGAAACCTGAAGGAAGATGTTTAAAGGATATGAGTTCTTCCAGGCCCTCCAAAGCCTTATGTTCATCATTTCTTCCTTCTGTTTCTCCCTGGGCAGTCTGGTGGAGCTGGTACGGGCACCAATGTCCTGTTTCCCCATTTGCCAAGGCTTTGAAGCTATGTGGAGCAGGCACAGAACCCTAAAACTGTGCACACTCAGACTGTGCACAAACATGTGGCTTCAAGGCTTCCTAAGCCTCTGGACTCCATACTTACTTCATTGATTAAATTCGTGTTGAGAGTGCAGATGAGTGGTGGGAACTGTGACTTAAGCCCAGTTTGACAATAGAAGAGGCCCAAATTAACCACTGTGTTACCTCAGCATTTTTGCAGCGTTGCAACAGGGAGAAATCTGGCAGTGGACGTGTCTGTTTGTTTCAGTCCAAATATTAGCTGGAGAGGAATATGAATGCCTCCATTTCATTGTGAACAGGGCACTGTATTCCCAACAATAGCCATGTCTCATGCTTGGCTCACATGCTTTAGCTTGGAGAGCTGCCCAGCTTTGTTTCAGCTGATTCTTGATATCAGCACAGAAGGAAGGTGTCAAAGCCCCTCAGCAGGACTTTGTTCCCTCCCATCGGGCCGGAGCTTCATGAATCACCAGCTGCTGCGTACACTGGAGTGGCAGGCTGACTGGTATCCTCGCGGTGAACTCAGCTAGGAAAGAATGCTGGCATCTTAATAATCCTGAATAAGGCCAAGCTGAGCCTGAGAGGACTTTTCCGCAAGCTTTCACTGGTTATAAGTGGAGCCATGGGGTGGAGGGATCCAGGGTAGCATGGAGTGTGTTGTATGCAGGTGGAATAACCTTTTGCATAAGGTCATAGGACTTGAGGCTCTATGCTGGCTACCTACTCTGATTTATATCAGCAGTCAGCAGCATTACAGGCTAGGGATAGACATTCAAAAAGCCAAAGCCCGAATTGATTCAACCTTTGCAAGTTATTCTAACCTGGCTAGGTTGAATGGGTTTGTAACAGCACATTCTCTCCAGACTGAGGAAATGCTGTAACATGCCCTACAGTTGCTCCGGCTTGGTGCCGGGGGGTGCTAGAGCACACTCTTGGCTGCAGGAAGCTGTGCTGGGAGGGAGGGAAGGGAGGGAGCATGGCCAGTCCGGGCTGAACTGGCCAGAGAGGGGTTTAATTGCCCGCTCCCTGTCCCACCGGCAGAGACTCAAGCTGGGCCTGCTGCATGCTCCCTCTTCAGTGCTGCAGCACTAGGCACAATGGCCCCAGAGGCAGGCAGGAAACGGGGTTATTCTTTCCTTTACCTCCACTGCCCCTGGGGGACCACAGCCAGGTCTGCCCATCCTGGCCGTTGCCGCTTGCTCCCTGCTTGGGGCTAGAAGTGGAATAATCCCCCTCTGCTGATGCTGGAGGGAGGAGGAATAACCCCTGTCCCCCGCCTAAGGGACCCTGCCAGCCAATGTCTGGTTGCACCCCTGCCTGGCCACTGTAGCAGCAAAGGGTCAGGGCCCTTAATGGGGCAGCAGCCCCTGTCATAGTGTTGGGGAGCGTGAGCCTCTTCCTGGCGGGGGGCCCCACTGTGAAGCGGGCAGAGTGTGCATGGCAGCACCGGGCCTTGGAGGGGGCCTGAGCCCTTCAAGACCCCCACAGCACCACCCCGGTCCGTGGGAGCTTTCCCCACCCCACAGCAGAGCCCCCTGCTGGGAAGAGGCTCGCTCTCAGGGAAACGAAGACAGGGGCTGCTTCCCCCACCCCTGTCAAGGTCACTCTCCCCTCACCACTCCAGCAGCTGGGCAGGGGCAGTGCCAGTGCCAGTGCCAGCGCCAGTGCCAGACACCGGCCAGCATTCCCCTCTCTGCCCCCAGGGCACCGCAGTGGGGTATGCCCACCCCAGTCGCTGCTGCCACCACTCACTCTGTGCTCAGGGGAAGCAGTGGAATAAGTCCCATCCTGCCCCTCATCCTCTGGGATCCGGCAGAGGGGGCAGGCAGGGACTTATTCCGCTGCTTGCCCCAAGCAGGGAGCAAGTGGCGGTGGCAGTCAGGGCAGGCAGACCTGGCTACGGTCCCCTGGGAGCAGTGGGGGGGGAATAACCCCTTCATGCCCCCTCTGCCTCAGGGGCCATTGCAGTCTGCCACTGCAGCAGCAAGGGGGGGCTCCCAGCAGACCCAACTCGGGTCCTTGCTGGTGGGACAGGGAAGGGGGAATTAAACCCCTCTCTAGCCAGGCCCCCACCCCCGCCTGTCTCTGATCAACTGGGGAGCAGAGAGGCAGGGCTAGCCTTCCTGGGCTGGAGCAGAGAGCCCAGACCAGAGAGCATGCTGGGAGGCTGGGGGACTCTGGTTTAAGTTTAACCAGGAAGGGGTCTGGGACAGGCATTGCATAAACTGGTTTGAGCCAAATCAGTTAAGTCTGATACTACATTCAGCCAGGTTTATCTCAGTCTCAACCGGTTTTGGCCATTTTGAAACTGGTTTATATGCACTGAACATCTGTTCTTTTACAGGTTTAACCCAGTTTTTGATCACTTAAGCTGGTTTATGTGTAACTTCTGTCCCTAGCACTAGAGGTTTAATGACCGAGCTTGGGTGGGCCAGTGGTAGCCCCTGGCAGCTGCCACCATTGCTGCTTCTCCTTGCAGCCTAGCTGCGGGGGGGGTCCACAGCCCTCAGCCGCAGTGTAGGTGACGGCCCCAGGCACCAAATGCCACCAAAGCCCCCCACTGCCTAGCTGTGGTGCAGGCAAAGGCCCCTGTTGTTAAAAACCACTGACACCCCTGCTGGCTCTGTAGGCTGGTTCTAGCTCAGGATGGTTGGGGCGTACTTCTCAGTGGCACATCCCAGGAAGCTGTTGTTTGCTGATGGCTAATTTATATGGTTATTTGACAGACATACCCCTAGCTGCTGACAGGAGTCTGCTAGCCAGAATCGGCAACACTAGGGGCACTGGTGGCAAAGTTGGTTAAGAAAACTTGCTATAACTTCAGAGCTTTATGTTTGAGCCTTGTGCCATCAACTGCTCCTAGTTAACCCAGCTGTGAATGAGCCCTTGGTCACTGGAGCTGGGAAGCCTGAAGTGGCTGGATGTGATGCCAGCTGCATGTGTGCTGTTGATGACAGATCGGTGTCTGCTAGTGGCCATAGACTGCTAGGCTGGGCTTGACCTACTCCTGTAATGACTAGTCCAGGAAACAGAGGTGGCATTAGAGGGTGCTCCACATGCACCACTGCTACAGCTGGGCTATTGTGGGCTCTGTCTGATTGGGCCCCACATTGCCCACCCCCAGAAACCTGTACCAATGAATGTAGCTAACTTTTCCCTTCTCTCTGGCATAAGTAAATGTTCTAGCTTGTCCGGTGTCCAAGGCGATGGGCTAGCTTTTGCACGACAGCTTCTCATGCCAAACAGATGGCTGACTAGTTGGAGCCACTCCTTCTAGTCTCATGGTGCTCCTATCCCCCACCATTGGATGGATTGGGGAAGGTACATAAAGGGTTAACTGTATGTTTTGGCAGGCGGATTCATAACCTTTCAGACAAGAAGCTTCTTCCTCTTGGGATCTGGGCCAGGAGATCTACCTCTGAGCCTCCTTTGTGTTCATGGATGGATGACCTGCTTGAGGAAAGAGGGCAGTGTACTGCAGGGAGCTATCGCGGTCCCGGGGGCAGACCATTCAGCAGCGTGGGGATGGCTTCCAAAGCAATCTGCCCTTGTGGCAGAAATCAAGCAAGGGGATCAACTGACAGAGACAAGGGGAATTGTATGCTTAGCTGAAGTTCAGTGGCTCTTGTTTTGAAAGCTCCATATTATCCCCCACCCTAACTTCTCTTCATAATGCATTAATTGCTGGTCTGGGGAGAAGGATTTGAATGGTCTCCAGAGCAAAAGAACTGGTTTGGTGGTTCTTGGTAGAATGATGTAAATGAGTCCCAGTAGGAATCTGTGTATGTAAATAGCTTTTCTTCTGGCACCAGTGCCTGTCTGCATAGGTACTTACTACTGGGGAAAGATGATATATGCAGGGAGAGGCTTGCAGTTGCTTTGTCCAGGGGAAGTATAAGGCCATCCTGGAAAAGGGAGGGATACCCTTCACCCATAGGTCTTCAGCTTTCCTACCCACTTAGAAGCAAGGTCTGCACTCATTTGAGAACCTAGAAGCACCTCTGTATTGTGGCCAGTCATATGGTCTGCCATTAATCCCATCCCCTTGTTACAATATTATAGTCCTTAATTACACAGCCACAGGAGCCTAGCCTCTCATAATGCACAGTGGATGAGAAACATCCTTATAAACAAGTGATATGAAATCAATGAGATTTCAAGTACAAAGTCCTGTACCTGGGAGGGAATAATTGCATGCACCGACCGGGGGAGGATCTCCTACGCTGCAGTACTGTGAAAGACCTCAGAGTTACAATGGATCATAAGAATATGAGCCAAGAGTGGGCTTTTGTTGCAAAAAAAGCCCAACAATATACTGGGTTGTATTAGCAGGAGTGTCACTGCCAAATCAAAGGGAGTAATTCTTCTGCTCTCTTTGGCACTGGTGAGGCCTATCCTAGAGTACTGTGTTCAGTTTTGGGCCCCATATCAAGACACATGTGGGCAGACTGGGAAACGTCCAATAGAAAGCGACAAAAATGACTGGAGGGCTGAGAAACAAGACTTATGAGGAAAAGCAGAAAAAGCTGGGGCTATTTAGTCTGGGGAAGTGAAGACCGAGGGGGGATTTAATAACAATCTTCATATACCTGAAGGGTGATTACTTTTCTCTGTAAACGTAGGGGACAGGAGTAGGAGCAATGGCCTCAAGGGGCACATCTCTATGTGCAACTAATGAGCTTGAATTTTCTCTGCAGAATATTGAAGGCTCATTAAAGCACTGCTGGGTACACATTTACATGTGCCTGCACTGGGAGCAAATAGAGCCCAACAGGAAGAGCCGAGTCCAAGGCTGCTCCTGCTGCCCTGCTCTGCCCCACTGCAGCAGCCAGGGGAAGCTCCAGGCTCCTCCAGGTGTCAACCCCTAGCTATCCTGGCTCTAGGGGCAGCTCTGGTCTGTGCAGGGCAGGGAGGGGGAAGGGGAAGCGGGGCAGGGTGGGAGCTGTCCTGGCTTGGTGGGCAGCTGCCTTGCAGCCTCCGGGAGACAGGGGCAGGTCTCAAGCCCTGGAGGGCAGAGGGAGCTGTTCCTGCTCAGCAGGCAGCTGCATGCCAGTCCCATGCAGACTGGGACCCATCCTGATCCCCATGGGGTTGGGGGAGGTGTCCAAGCTGCCAGGCAGTTGCCTCCCAGCCATGTGGAGAACAGGATTGTCCTGATTTCCTTGCCGGTGGGGCTCCATATGGCTGGAAGGCAGCTGCCAGGCAGCCAGGACAGCTCTCTCTACCTCAAGGAGATTGGGATGGGTGCCAATCTGTGTGGGGCTGGCAGGAAGCTGTCCACTGAGTGGGGACAGCTTCCCCTTCCCCTCGGGCTTGTGGCCCACCCCAGTCTCCCTGCAGCTGACAGGTAGCTACCCACCAAGCCAAGATAACTCCCCACCACCACCTGCACAGATCAGGGCTGCCCCAGAGCTGTCCTGGCTGCTGCAGCGGGGGCAGAGCAGGGCAGGAGCAGCCCTAAGCCGGGCTGCTTCTGTCAGACACAATTTGCTCCCTACATGGGCGCACATATAGATGTGTGCCCAGGAACACTTTAATGAGCCTGAATTTTCTGTGGAGAAAATGAAAATTCAGGTGCATTGATTGCATGTGTAGATGCGCCCAGGGAGCAGGTATTGAAATCACCAGAACTCCTCCCAGCCTGTGCAAACAGACCTCTAATAATCTCCTTTCTAAAGGAGGGCTGAGTGGACTAAGGAGTGTCAAGTCCCGTCAGGGCTGAGCTGCAGATTGTTGGCAGGTGGGACAGTGCATTGGGGAAGACCTTCCTGCCAGTGCCCATCATGCCCCTTCTGTGGACAAAGCAAGATGGGTCTTCTTTAGGCCTGTGTGTCTTGTACCTTTCAGCAGCCTCAAACACCCGCCTGCAAGGTACAGAGATGTGCACACAGTTTGTAGGCACATATATAAACAGGTGGGTTAACCCAGAGTGGGTACTGTCTGCAGAGCCCTGCTTGAGTTTCCTGATGCAATGGGAATGCAACCCAGCCTTTTCCTTTCTGCACTGATTTGCATGAATGGATGGGGCTCTGGGGTGTGCAGTACAGTGTGTCCCTAGGGAACCACCATGGACTGCTGGCATCTCAGGTCCCCTGTTGTCCGCACAGCTGAGATTTACTAACACTCTTACCTGGTTCTTGCATTTGGCAATTACTCTAGGCACTAGTGCAGACATTCAGGTGAATGGGTTTTCTGGTAGTTGGTGGAGGCAGCTGGGCTCCAGGCTTCCTGGCTTTGGTAAGGGGTAAGTCTGGTGGGTGAGGATGCTAACCTACCTTGGTCCTGTTTCCAGCTTTGTCACTATCTTGCTGTGTGACCTTGGCCTTGCAGCTGAGGGAGGTCTGCTTCTGGCTTTTCTACCATGTCTGTAATACCAGAGCACTACAAGTGTTGCTGAAATGCAGACCCTTCTAGAGTGGCAGTCTGGAATGCATTCCTCTTGGCACTATACATCCTGGTCATCCTGGAAAATAGGCAACCAAAGGACAATGGAAGGGGTCTTGAAGGAAGTATTATAGCTAAGTGGTTAGAGGCTGGTGGTGCACAACAGGGTTCCAGGGCCCTGCATTTGGCTCTACCCCTGGCATTAAGTGATTTCCTGAACTTTTGTTTTTGATTCCTCCAGAGAACATTGTCCCAGGCTCTGAGAAAGGACAGTATAGCAGAACAATATAGCAGGGACCTGGGGGGAGCATGATGAGGGGCTGTGGTTGAGTAGGGAATGAGGACACAACTGGCTGATAGAAAGATAGGTTTTACTGAAGAGCCAAAGAGCTTATTGATAAAAAGTGACAACAGAAGTGGAGCATGAGAACGGGGCAGTAGAGTCCTAGCTATGCACTGGAGTAGCCAACTGCAGCAGTTTGGGGGAGGGGGGGTTGAGAAGTGATGCAGGATGGGATGCTGAGTAGGCTTGTGTCTTAGAATGCTTAGTGTCTGCATGTAACATTGACCTGATGCACAGTGATCTGGTTCAAAAGAGTATTTGATATTCCAGATACACTTTTGAATCATTCCAGGTGGCTTTAAACCAGTTTAACAGGTTTGTACAGCTGTCCATTTTAGGTTTAAATGGAATTTAAATCAGTCTAAGTGTTATGTGGCCATACTCTCATAAAAGGTGGGGTTATCTAGCATCAGAGGGGGAAAAATATGGCTCCAAAAGAGATCTAAGAGGAGAGGAGGAGAAAACTGGTGTTGGTTCCCTGACTTTAGGGGATGTCCATTCTGCAGCAGCTCTCTCTTGCTGGCCAGCAGGGAACACAGTGTGTCCCACCTCTGTCCTGCATAGGCATGTCTGTCTGCCTCAAGGCAGTAGCAGGCTGTGCCTAGGATGTCCCTCCCACCCTCATCCATAGACATACTCCAGAGCTAGCCTCAGAAGGACATCAACCTCCATGGTATAACTCTGTGCTTGGAGCATGCCTGTTGGAAGGGTGTTCTTGAGCCTGTCCCTGGCTACGTTGGGAGACAACCCTGCTGTGATGTAGACAATACCCCAAGGACCAGTGGGTCCTTGCACTGGTTCTTCAGTATATGAATGGATCATGGCTATACAGGCCTCAGGGAGGGGTTCAACCTTCTTCCAGAGGCAAAGTTTCTCTTCTATGTTGACTGTGGATTGAGGGGCAGCCTCTTCAGGACTGGAGTGAGTACTGGATGCTAGTCAGTGGCACCTCAGTCTCAACAGTATCTCTGCTCTGATCCCAACCCGGCATGCTCTGACCTTGCCACTTGAACATTGTCATGCTATCACTTATCTAGAAATCAAATTGGACCAGACCCTTGCCTTCCACCAGCATCTGGAAGGGGTCCAGGGTAAAGTTAACAGAAGAGGAGCTCTTATCCATCGCCTTGCTGGCACCACCTGGGCTGCAGGTTTCCAAACATTTTGCACCTCTGCTTTGGCACTTCTGTATGCTCCTGTGGAGTGCTGTGTACCCTGTGAGGCTGGAGCATGCACACCAAGCTTGTAGAGTCCAGCCTTCACAGTGTCATGAGGACCATCACCAGATGCCTTATGCAAGCTCCAGTTGACTGTTTACCAGTCCTCTCAGGCATTCTTCACCTTGACATCCAGAGACAAGCTGCTACCCTGGTCCTGCGCCTCAAAGCCCAAAATGTGAACCACTCTTTGCACTCCAGCTTATTTGCAGCAAGCCAGAAAACCAACTACTACCTGAAGTCTCAGAACCCTTTCTCCACCCTATCTCCGTTCAATAAACTCATCGGATCTGCAGATGACATGTCGCCTACAGCATGAACCATCCATCAGCAAAGCAGGCAATGTGCTGCACAAGAACTGCAGCTAAAGAACTTTATCCCCAGTGCCAGCATCTGTCCATTAGGCTGTCAGTTGCCCCTCAGGGTCTGGACTGCTCTTAACCATCTTAGAATGGGCATTGGTCAGTTTAAGGCGAGCATGCACTTTTGGGGCATTTCCAATGACGCTGGCTGCAGCTTTGGTGCTCAAGTTTAGATGGCCAACCACATCATCTATGAAGGCCCTTATATCCCTCTTTTGGGTGCCCAAGATCTTACTGACAATGACCATTCTACTTGTTGCTGGCTGGCTTTCTGGCCCTCATATTTCTGACATAAGTGTGGCAACACTCACTTCATCATCATCTGCTACTGACAGGTGCTGACAAGCCCCACTGTCTTCCAGGAAGGGATAAGCTGAAATGACTGCCTCATAGTGGACAGATGGAGCTGGATCCATAAAATTCCACCCTGGGACAATGACAGAACCAGGAGGACTGAGATTACTATAAGTCTACAGGGCACATGTGTTCGTATGTAGATAGGGATGGATTGTCTCAGTGTATGGATGGATATTGGCATAAGTGCCTGTATCTCTGTAGGCCAAATCATATTCCATTTGTTCAGCATCTAAATGGACTTGGGCAGCTAAGTGTTCATCTGTTGCACCCTATTAAAATCCATTAATGCATCTGCTTTTGTAACACACCATGACCTTACCCTTAAGACTGAGTCTTAGAAAAGCAGTGAAGAAGGAGGAGGAGGAATCTCTACATTTTGCACTGTTTCTCAGGAATTCGAGCAAGGTGGACTAGAATCACAGGTGGGTGTATTGGTCCATGTGCACAAACCTCCAGAGCACACTCACTTTGTATGTGTGGCCTGCCTCTCTGTATATGTGTGTGGCTCTTATACAAGTCCCTCTGGGTTCCTGACTGCACACATATGCTTTTGTTTCTGTGCTTGTGGGCTGCCTGATGCATCTGTTTAAGGACAAGGTCATTAGCTGCTTCTCTTCATCAGGCAGCAAACTCTCTTGCCAAGGTCTTGCTGAGATCCCAGCAAGGTTTCCATGGTGCAGCCGATAACATTACCTCCCCTGTCCTGCGATTGTGTTTTCTGACAAAAACATTCCTCTCAGCTCTTTGCAAACAATCAGCAGCTCCCCGTTTGCACTTATGTGTTGACAATGGAGTGTGGCAGGACTCCCTGTGAAAGGAAGCGAAATCTAAGCTGTAAGCCATAAGGAAATGAAGGACTCTCAGGGATGGCTCTAGTTTTGGGCTGTGTTGCTATGGCACCCTCCCAGAGCTGCAGGAGCAGGTGGGCCAGACTCACTTTTGGGCAGGAGACTGCTGTCCCCTGGGGAAGATGAGCCACGAATTGTCTTCTCAGTGGCTGGGAGATGGAATGGAAGCATGTGCAGTATTAAGCAAAATGTCTGCAGTGGTTTGAAAATGTATGTACGGTAAAGCCAAGGCAATGGCCACTTCTGTGAGGGAGGGTCTTATGGCTTCATCCTCTTGGGTCTTCCCTATGCACTGTCATGCACACATCCCCCTAAAGCACAGGTGGACAGGTGTTTGGGCCAGAGGGACACTTAAGGAGTTTTGGTAAGCTGTTATGGCCTGGATCAGCACATCCGCTTCCCCTCCACCAACCCACTCAGCCCACAACAGCTCCCGAAAACTCCTTAAGTGCCTCTGTCCTGGGGCCTGGCCCTGCACTGTCACTGTCCAGCAATCCTAATCGCAGCCTCAGGGTCTCCATGGAGACTGGCCCAGGGCCCACATGGGCAGGGAGTGAGTGGCCAGGTGGATGGGATGGGGCTGTGGGCGAGTGGCGAGTGGCATCTGGAAGCGGGACAGGTGGCCGGGGCTGCAATCATGGGAGGGGATCACAGGGCGGTGACAACATAAGGTCAGAGACTGAAGCAGAGCCGTGATCCAACCCCAGCATGCCCCTGCCCACAGAACCTGCGCCCATCACAGGGACTTGTGGGCAGGGGATCATGACTCTGCCTTGGGCCCCAGCCCCATGCTATCACTGTCCCATGATCCCATCCCATAATCCTGGCCCCAGCCCCAGCACTGCCCACCTGTCCTGCTCCCAGACGCCTCTCTCTCTGCCCGTCCATGGCCCCATCCTATCTACCCAGTTCAGCATGTCCTGCCTATGGGGGTCCCAGCCGGTCTTCATGGAGACCTCACCCACCCAATCCATCCAGTAAGTGTGGGACAGATGGGCCAGGGTGCCTGGGCAGCAGGGCCAGGTCTGGCAGTAGCAGCAATACTGGCAGCAGCTGCCAGAAGGAGCTACCACCATGGGGGGGCTGCTGAGAAGCAGAGTCCAGCTGCCTATGCCCAGGTCAGCAGGATCAGCCACATGTACCACGGCCCAGGCTGCCTCCCACGCCAGGGCCAGGCAGGGCTGAGGGACCTGTCACAGGCTGCATAAAATCCCTTGGTGGGCCAGATCTGGCCCATGGGCTGTATTTTACCCATCCCTGTTCTAAAGGCTTGACAGAACTGCTTCCCCTCCTGCCATCCTGGGAAGGTGATGATTTTCTCATGAGGGCACTTCAGCAGGAATCTGTGGGAATTTCCCCCCTCCTGGCACAGCAAATGCCCCCGTTTGGACGGTGGTGGGCCTGGCATTGGGCACCGTGGAAGAAACTGAATAAACAATGAAGACATCACCTTGTGTCTGTGTTAGTGAGCCAAACCCCTATAGGGGATAGAGTGTCAGCCCAGCAGTTGCAGCCTGCCTCTGGTTGTAACTTGGTAACAATGGGCTCCAAGCAAAGAGCAGCCTGGCTTAGCGATAACAAGATACGCCCTAGCCTCTTGCTCTCTGGGGAGGTCAGAGCTGGTATCCATTACTCTCCAACACAGTGCAAGTGTGCTTCTGGGGGCTGGGAGGTGGGATGGGGGCAGGGCAGCTGGAGGGGAAAAGGCAGAGTCATCTGATCCATAATTGATTTATTCTTGAAAAATGTACTGCTGCAGCATGTCAATGAACAGCCTGACAGAGGTAAGGAGAGAACAGAGCGCTTTGTCAGTGCCACAGGAACAATGGCCTGTCTGTGAGGGCTGGGGTAATACAGCTCCAACCAGAATCAGCTGCCCTTGTTTCCTCCTTCACCATCACAATGCACAGTTGCAGGGTTTCTTCCCCCTAGGTGGGCATGGGATTTAGTGATACCATAAGTTCGTCAAATGGCAGCCGAGATGCCGCATTTGTGCCCTGTTCAATGGATGAGATGTTTGTGCTGGGCTTTTGTTTTCTTCTGCTTCCCCCATTTTGCCCTAGACGCATCTTCTTTCTTCCTCTCTGTGTACATGCACGTACGCGCGCGCGTGCACGCGCACACACACACACACACACACACACACACACTCTTTCTCCTGTCTTGCTCCCCACAATTCCCTCTTCACAGGGTAGAGGCCAGAAGCAGCAGAGAGCACTGCCCATCTCCTCAGGGTGTTTCTCCTAAAATCCCCAGCAGAGAAACAGTGTTCACCTTAAAAGTCACTGCTAGCCTTGAGAGACAGCAACCCCCAAGACAGAAGGGAGTAGCTCCTGCTTCTTACTGGGCACATCTACACATGCACACTTACTGTGCAGTAATTTAGGTTACTGTGCAGTAAATGAAAATTACTGAGTAGTATGGACATGCATCTTCATGTGCACACCCATACTGTGCAGTAACTATGGCAACTTACTCTGACTTGGGCGTAAATTTTCTACCTGCATGATGCAAGTAGCAAATTTACACCAAACTAGTTACTGCTCAGTAACACTTGTGTAGACATGTTACTGCACAGTAACACTGTGTGTGTGAGCTGACTTGGGACTAACTTTATTCCCAGTTTGGTCCACACAAGCGTTTCTGCGGTGTAACGCCTACACATGTAGATGCCAGCCTAAAAATTACTTACTGAGCAGTAAGTTATTGCACAGTAAATGCATGTGTAGACATGCCCACTCTGTTCTTGGTTCATGTTGTCTTTCTGTAGACATAGGCAGATAGCTCTGCATTGGGCACTTCCAGAAGATTTAACTGCACCAAGTTGCAGTAAGGGAAGTCTAGGATAGATATTAGGAAAAACCTTCTCACTAGGAGGGTAGTAAAATGCAGGAATAGGTTACCCAGAGAGGTGGTGAACATTTCTAAGATGTGCCTAAACAAAGCCTTGGCTGGGATGATGTAGTTGGGGTTGGTTCTGCTTTGAGCAGGGGTTTGGCCTAGATGACCCCGAGGTCCCTTCCAAACCTCATTTTCTATGACTATATGATTCTGTGAATTCAGGAGCTGGCAGAAAACTGCCAGCCCTGGTGTCTGTTTTAGGGTGTGTTTATGTAGGGAGATTATCATGGCATAATCTAGGGGGTATATCTAAAGGGCAAAGGGTATTTTGTAATAGCTCCCTGCATGAACACTCCTACTGCAGAACAAATATTCTGAACTGAACTCCTTTCCCACATAGACAATATTTGCACAAGCAATTGGTTTGACATGTCTTCTTTCCTTGCACACAAGCAAGGTGGGTGCTTTTACCATCCACTGACAGGAACACTTGCCATTAGGTTTGTTCAAAGTATGACAGTGCTGCTCCCAATGTCCCTCTGAGTGTAGCTGGCAGGATGATTGCATTACTCTTGAAGCCAAAATAACACATCCCCATCTGGCATCCGCAGAAATACAATCAAGTTATCTGGAAGCAACAGTCCAGTCCACTGCAAAAAAATCCCCTCTCCTTTGCCTTGTGCTGCAGTATTTAGGCCCAGATTGTGAAGGCTGCTCTCTAAAGCTGTGTTGACCTGGTTTCTCTTACACCTGGCTGTTTTTACGTGGTCAGGAAGAAAGCACCCAGCCTAGCTCTGTTTTATCTCTGTCCATGGCCTGTCTGCATAACTGTTCTAGGCAGTAATAATGCAGGTGCAGGACAGCTCTCTCTCTGGAAGAGGCAGTGGCTGACACTGGTCCCAGAGGACTGACCTGTGGAAAGCAGGGTGATACTGGGGATAGTCTGGGAGGTTGCTAAAAAGCACTGAACAGGTACAGTCAGTCAGAGGTGGATACAGAAGTATGAAGCTGTTTTGCAAGTGCCTTCGGTGCTGAGTGATCACTGAATGTTGCACAGTATGGAGAGGAAGAATTGAGATAATATCCTGAGTGGAAGAATGGAGCAGTTAAAAGGCCCATCAGAGCCAAAACTCTTTGGAAACATGGAGGACAACAGGAGGGAGTTCAAGCAAGAATTAGCAATAGATTTCAGGCAAAAAAGGCATTCAGAAGGTGGCCTTATTTCTGACTGTGGCTGGCTCAGAACTGCTTGGTAGATTTAATACTCATTTAGCTCTGGGAGAGGAGGCTAAGTATGAAACTGTAGTAGAGAAATTTGAGAAGTACTGTGCTTCCACATAAAAATGAAACTTTGGAGAGACACAATGAAGGTGAAACTATAGATACGCTTGTGACTGATCTGAGCCAGCTCTGGGGGCTTGAGTGAGTCCCTGATAAAAGAGTAGATCTGGAAGGAAAAGCTCTAGAGACTAATGTGGGAGCCAGAATTAACACTTGGTAAAGCAGCTAGAATTTTGCCAACCATGGCAAGTTACCCAGTCAAATATAAAGCTAATGGTGAGATTCCTCTGCCACATGTGGACAAGATGGAGAATCGTGTCCATGAAGTGGGTGAAGAGACAACATGAAGAGACAGCTGAGGCAGAAACTTGTGCAGAACCAAGCAGAAACAGTGCCTGGTGGTAGCATCCAGCAGAAGCCAAGACAATGGCTGGCATATACAAGAAGATGCTAGAAATGCATGGAACTGCATCACTTTTCAGGAGTTTCCAAGTGCCAGCAGAAAGTGCTTAGCATGGACAAAGAAGATGATAACAATACCATTAGCTTAGAGGAGTTCTTCTCAGAAGCAATGGACAGCACCAGAATACAAAATGGTTAGCCAGTTAGTGGTGCACAAGTCAGTGCGTTGTTGAAACTACTGTTAGCAATTGGAAAAGAAAAATCATAACTAGTGGAAGGCAAAGCAGTGAAACTCGGGATTCACAGGGGTGAGTTCATTCCTACAAAAGCAATATCTGAACTGAATGTATAGGAAAATAGCAACTTGGAAATGACAGGATTTGTAATTGTATCAGGGAAGACTTAAATGTTGCAGTTTAAAGGGTGTTATCCTACTGGGTTCATCAAAAAAGCACACTTAATGGAGAAGAGGCCAAAAACAACTGAGGAAGAAATTGCTGGAATAGGGAAGTTCTTAATAGGATCCTGCTGAAAGAACCCACTCACACCTCAAAAAGTTCCCATCACCTTAAAGGAGGCACTGGAGAGGACCTTTACTCTGGGTATCACAGAAGAAGCGAAGTGGGTACAATCACTGGTTACTATAGAAAAAAAAAACAAGATAGAGTCCTGTGCTTATGTGTACAAGAAAACTGAGAACATGAGTAAAAAGGGAACCTGTCTACTACTTAACTAAGGGAAAAATACTAGGGGATGTGGCTCACTCCAAACATTTTTCTGAGTCAGATGTAGCAGCAGAGTTTTAATAAATGCACTGTTTTTCTAAGGACATGTTTGCACACATTCAGCACCCCTTGGGAGACACAGTGTCACTGGGGTTATATATAAGCCCCAAGGTGTTCCCCAGACAACATGACAAACATTTGATGGTACCAACATTGAGATAGATGGTGATGATTTGATCTGGGGGGGAAACAGTAAAAAAGCATAGCCTGAGGCTCTGAACAGCCTTGGAAAGAGCTCGAGACATCAGACTACAGCTAAACAAACATGTCAAATTTTGTATAATGGAATAGCATACCTGGGAGAGAAGCCTACATAACAAGGTGCATTAAGGCTGAGACCATCATCAACATACCTACCCTCAGAGACAAAAAATAGTGATCCATGTAGGAACAGCTGTGCTGACAACTTCTGCATTACAAAGATGCCAAACTTAATCCACGGCTTGAGAAATTGAAGGAGTCCGTGAAGAGTCCTCCAGGCTATGGTAATAAAAGCATAATTTACTACCATAGCCACGGTCCATGAACATTTCCAGTAGAAGTGTTGGTTTGATCCTCTTACAGCAGTAGTCATGGCTAGGATCCAGTGAGTTATGACATTAGTGTGCTCCAGAAAAGATGGCAGTTCTGGCCTTAGTTTATGGGTGTAAAAGATTTTCTGTCTCTCTTTGTGTTTCCTGAAAACAACCATAAACCTTGTATCATCATTGCCAGATGGGAGTTGACAATTACGTCCCCTGCACTGCAGAGATTGTTTTTCCAGCTATGCAAACTGAATGCAAACCTGAGTGAGATTTGAGGTTGCTCTCTAGTGCATCTGACAGAAAAGCAGCAGAATAAAGTCCAAAACCAAATGTTTAAGAATGTAAGTCCCTTACTGGGTCTGAGCAATGGTCCATCTAGCTTAGTATCCTGCATGGAGTCCTTAGCATGGGTTTGTACCTGTCATGCTTTAGAGACTTTCCAGATACCTCTCCCATCTTGCAGCCAGAGGGGGACCCATGTACATGCATACATGGAGTGTGCCAGTCTGCAGCCCCTCCACTGTCTTCTTAAGAAGCTTTAGATAAAGTGCCCTCAGTGCCATTTTGAAGTGCAGGGATGGTGATACATGAGCCGCAGGAGTGCAGCTGCTGGAGTGCAGTAATTGCCATGCTCCAGCAGACTCAGTTAATTGAGTCTCCTCTGACACACTGAATGTATACTGTGTTGGAACAGCCTCCATGCTTGTGTATAGGCACCCTAAGTGCCTGGTAGCAGAAGTAGCGTTTCTATTCAGGCACTTCTGAGGGAATCAACTGACTTCATAGTTTATTGTAATCTACCTGATTGCTGATCATCTCTCTTTACTCCAGAGTTATTAACCACTTTCTCCCTTTTTTTAACGGTCTTGATTTTCTACTAATGAACTTCCTTCTGCAATCTTTCTGTCTGGTAGCTACTTCTGGTAAATCTTCTCCAATTTCACACTACTGTTGACTGGCTTTTTTTTGCTCTAGCTGTGTCATACTCAAAGCTATACTTAAATTGTCAAAAGACTAAGACAGGATTGAAAAATCATATTGCCAAAAAAGTTTCATGTAACTGCCTATTTGAAAGCACAAAGCTTCTGCAAATGGTATGAAAATAAAGATAAAAAACTCACATATACAATGAACAAAGGAAGGTGTGTACAAGTAGACAAAAACTGAAAGGAACATGCACTTGTCATTGAGACTGCATTGTTTGAAGGTAAGAAAAAAAGGTTTGCCACTTTGAGGGCAGAACGATGATAGTAAACTAGATTTGAATAATATGAGTAAATCTGAAGCTATTTTCTGATCACTTTTTCACTTCTGTTGCCAAGCTAGTGATGTGACTTTGCGTGAACACTTACTAAATGTGCCCCAAAATACAAAGCACATTAACAAAAGCTTTCAGAAGGAAATGATAGAACCATTCAGAAGCAAGCTAGTAAATTAAATAAATCAGCCAGTTTTATTTACAGACATTTCAAATGCCAAACAAATGTTTGTTGGCACATGGCATGTCAAAGCAGATCCAGTTATAGCTTGTGAAGTTTTCTTGGGTTTTTTACCATTTACAAGTTGACTTGTACCTGTTTGGCAAAAACTATTTTGGATGTAAGAAAAAATGGTCTAGGTGTGACAAAATTGACAGGACAAGATTATGATGGAGCCACCAACATGTCTAGCCACATAAACAGTGTACAGACTCATGTACAATCTGCTTTTCCAAAAGCTGTGTATAGTCATAGTGGGCTTCTCTACACAAGACACTACTGCACATTTATTTTGTATTAGCAAGTATGACATAAATGTGCAGTAATCAACTGTGCAGTAGCACTGGTGAACCTCTTTTAGGTGATGCTGCTGCATAGTAGCCTAATAATACTGTGCAGTAGAGTATTAGCACTGTCAGTGCTGTGATGCGTTACTGTGCAGTATTTTTCAGTTACTGAGCAGTCAGCATCTCATGTAGATGCTCCTTGTGCATCTCATGCTCTGAATTTTGCTATATCAACATCTTGTACAGTACATGAAATAGAAAATACCTTGGGCACTTTTATAATTAAGAGTTAATATAACAATTATACCATTGATATAATAATTAAATTAATATAAATATAATTAATAGTTAATATAGTTAATGTACAATATAGCCAACTTTTTAACTGGAGAAAAATATGCATTGCATTATACTTGATGATGCACCACGCCATCTGTACCCTTTGCTTTTCAGAATCCTACATCCATTCCTGGGTAGTCCCTATTATTACCAATTCAAATGGATGATGGAAAATGATGACAAAATAATAAAACACCTACCAAAAAAGTTTGCAGGCTCCAACTGTGGTACATGTTTAACATTGCTTGTTAATGTACTAATGAAGCATGGGTGGTCACCTGCTGGCACTGTGTTCAATGGAAACTTGGAAGCAGAAAATGTTTGCACTTGGAACCGGCTGTTACAGTCACTGGAGATTTGCAGTAGTACAAAGGTGTAGATGAGGCGAACCAAGAAAACCAATCTGGTCTGCAGTTCTGGGACTAGTTAAAGCCTCATGGAAATGATTGTCTTCATCTCTATGATGAGAAACATAGGTGAAAAACAGCAGGGTATGTTGCAAGAGGCAGCCCTGTGTTCATGAGATCATGTCCCTCTAGATGGACATTCACCATGACATGCTGATAGATTGTAAGTATTCCAAGTCCCAGGAGGGAGGGGAGAAAGACACTGTGCCTGCCATCGTGCCCAGGAGGCATGCAGAAAGCAAGCAACTGGAGCAGCATGGCATTCTCCTTCCAGACAGCAGCAGAACTAGTGGTCCAGGGCAGACTTTTAAATCTAAGTGGCCAGGTAGGGCACTTCAGAAACATCATTCTTACATTTAAGGTAGCTGCAATTATTTGTAATTGTATAGTTCATTCAGTTTTTTTTCTTCCTAGGCTCTGGTTTAGAAGGAGGGATGTGCTATTGAGGGTTGTGATTTAAGAACCAAGTTTCCCAGACAGAGAGGCCAGACAAGGTGTCAATCTTGGTCACAGCCATCAAGACCCAGACCAAGAACAAAAGTAAAAGCTCTCCTGCAAGGACTTACAAGTCCCAAGTGGCTGCTGGGCACCACAAAGGCAGCCATTGCAATTTGTGATCTCCAATACTCAGCACATTGGCAGGAGACACTGTCATGGAGGATCTTGTGCAGGATGGGACATTTTGGCAGGAGAATGAAACTGGACTCCCATTTCCCTCCCAGCCACCAGACTCCTGTCTCCTGTGACTAGTTAGAGCAGGTTGTAGCTGGTGGCGCCTTAATAAGATTTTAATTTTAGAGCTGCCACAGCTGCCAGCTGAGAGAGCTGATCTCAGGGAACTCAGACAAAATCTCCCTGGGCTATTTGCTGTGTCTGCTGCTGGGTGACCAAGTAGCATCCCACTGCCTTTAACTAAAGGCTCAGGGATTATCTTAGAATAGATACAGGTGCGCATTGAAAGGTGTGGTAGAGTTGGAGTGGTATTTAGCTGGAAGGCCCAGGAAATATGTGAGAAGCAAGGGGTTTTGGTGATATCTTTAATTGGAGCAAAGACCTAAAGACCCAGACCTGAAGAAGAGCACTTCTGCCTGATAGCTTGTCTAATAGCTCTTCCAGCTATACAGTTTGGCCAGTAAAAGACATACCAAGAAAGCCTTGTTTCTTGAAAGGTTTGGGCAGCCTAGTGGGGGTTCTTACAGCAAAAGAGTCTTACTCCAAGACATGTGCCCCAAAGGCACGAAAGGGAAGCAATACTGTTGTGTCTTCAAGCTTTTGCTTTTGCAGCTCCTGGCTCTGGAGTACAAACATGATGCTGCCTTAACAGTGCTTTAACAGAGGTGTTTTGCACTTAATAGAGTAGGGTCCCTTTGCCTCTGGTTCATATGGTTGTCAGGCATGAAGGAAGAAGAACAGCAAAATGGCCTTGGGGTTGGGCCAAGTTCCACTATGTAATCCAAGAAGCATCTTTGGTGCCACTGCTGCTGGGAACTCATGTTCCAGCAATGGACATGGCTCTGTTCTCTGTGATAGCGAGGGAGTCTTGGTCTCCTCTCAGCCAAGATGACTGAACCCTGCCTGTCACAGTGCAGGCTGGTTATAAATTCTTGGGAGCTGGCTGTTTCCAAAGGCTAGAAGGGAAGGTCTGGTGGATCCTAGTGCAGATAGGGTTGGTGCCATCTCTGCTCGATTTCCTGCGGCCAGGAATCTCCATCCAGGCAAGGTGCTTTTCACTACCGGCACCTAGTCTGAATATTAGACAGGAAAGCCAGGAACATGTGGGGCTGAGGAAAAAGGGAAACTAAAGGAGGCAGCTGGCACATTTCTAGATAGACAGGGCACAAGGGACCTACAGGTCCTCAACTCTAACTTCTATGTTTGTATAACACAAACATAGAATGTCACCCATTTACCTCCATGTGGAGGCCAACATTTTGGCTTGACTGAAGCAGATGAAAGGTGGATGAGGATGAGGAAAGATTCGTTGCTGGGGACAGGGCAGGGGGTTGGACATGATGATCTGTTTGGGTCCCTTCTGACCCTGGAAACTATGAAACAAGGGTTCAGACTGGAGTTGGAATCATAGACGCATAGAGAAGTTGGGCTAGAAGGGACTTCAGTCGGTCATCTAGTCCGACCCCCTGCCTGAGCCAGGGTCATCCCTGACTAAGCCATCCCATATAAATCCTCATCTAACTTATTACTGAAACTACACAAGCAACTGTGTCACATACCTACAAGGTGTAGCACCCTAGCCTCTCCCGGGTAAAGCAGTGGGACAATGGAGGCTGGTGTTCTGCTGCTGCAATAGCGATCCAAGGAAAAGGGCTGTGCAACAGAGGACGAGAGCTAGAAGTAAAACCCCCTGCAGTTTATAACTCTACAGTGGAAAACAAGGGGGCAAGAGTATAAAAGGGAAATTTGTGGGTGTTGAGAGAGAGCAAGACATGGGGCATAGAGTGGAGCACTGGAGAGACCCGCACAGAGCTTCCTCCTCTTCAAATGTTTGTTGCACCTCATAGGGCTACAAGCTTGTTAAAAGAAAATTGTTCAAAGAAAAAAGCCAAACCCTGCTCTCTGTCCTAGGCTGGGAACATTCTGCTCCAGTGGCCATTGCTTAAGTTTATGAGTCTATTCTGTAGATGAGTCTATCTTGGCAGCATTATGCAGCACAGAAATCATTCACCACGGAGAGATCTGATAAGGGTTGAACTGGCACAAGCTGGGAGAACAGGATACCAAGAATTTGCTGGGCCATTCATCACTTCCAGCAGCCGGCAGGACATCAGCCAGGTGCAGAACAGAAGGCTGCTCGCCTTTAATTTTAACCTCCTCCCATTACCAGGGTCTTTCTGGCCCTGTTATGACTGAAAATTCAACACTTTGATATCTCAGCTTGTCACCTGAGCACCTGTGTGCTGCCTTGAGTGATGAACGGACTTTTCGGAGGCCAGATGCTATGATACTACAGACAATTTGGCTCAGATAGAACTGGCAGAACTAAGACGATTGCATTTCCCTAAGCAGGGGCAGGTCAAGCCAGTTAGGACCAGGACTAAACCATTGTCTTCTCAGAGGTGTTTTATGGGGCTGACTCACAGCAGAAATCTGGGAGGCCTACGCAAAAGTGGTACCTATGCAAAAGTGGTACAAGTAGCTATTTGTACATGTAGTTGTTCCTTGGTTCCTGACACAGAAGACCACAGTATGGCTTCTGTATGGTGAATGAGCATGGTTAGTAGAAAAATATTTCCTCAGTGATGAGAACAGCAGGACAATGGAAGAAGCTGACTAGGGAAGTGATGGAAGCTCCTTCATTGGTGGGTTTGAAGATGAGGCTGGACAGGCATCTTGTCTGGGATAGGTCAGGAGCAGCCCATTTCCACATAAGGGATTGGACTAGATGGCACCCGAGGTCCCTTCCAGCCTCTGGTTCTGTGACATTGCAGATAATTCCCTTAATTGTGCTCTATTTATGATGTGAGGGTGCAAGACCTTCAAGGAGGGGATAGATAGAAAATGATATTTAGAGATTTTCTTTTAAAAATTGGCTTGTAGATAGAGTAAATATTGCATTAGAATAATGGTCACGGGAAATGGCAAATAATGGGAAATATCTCCTCCTTTTGCTGTGTTCCCATACACCTTGCCACCCAGCTGGTGTTAATCCCCACCCTAGTGTAGTTAAGTGGCTATTTTAGAAGCCTAACAGACTGGAGGAGGAGGCGCCTTTTCTTTTTATGAAGGAACAGATTCAGTGGAGGAAATAACATGGTGCAAAATAGAAGCCATTGTACCTAGTTTCGTCTGGCCAGAGGGAAATATTTCATACCTTAAGAATGACACATCAGAGCAGATCCCAGGACCAGATTTGTTTTTGTCTTCTCTCTAACGGGTGTGAACACGAGTCTCATGAAAATGAAGGATTCATTAAAAATATTGGCTAGAGCTAGGCACAGGGCAAGCAGGCACTAGCTCGGATGCCTCTGTTCAGTTCCGATGAGTCTCTCCAATCCTGACTTGCAACATCCCTACCCCTCCACTTCTTTCCTAGCTTTGCCCAGGAGCCCCTGCCCCAGCCCCAGCCCCATCCAACCTGCTGTTCAACTCTGAGCCAATCACATGGCAGGGAAGAACAACGAGCAGAGGTCACTGCAACTGTTCCTTTCCATTTGTAAATAATTTTCTGTCTATTTGTAATGGAAGTTTCCCCATCAGAGAGCCATTTCTCTTTTGTCCGCAGGCTGCTGGTAACCTCTTGCTCATGGAGACCTTGGTGGGAGGGGGGTCCCTATTTGTTTTGCTGCAGCAAAATAAAAGCTGTTCACACTAGAAGCACCTGGTCTCTTGTGTAGGTGCTAGAAGGCTCCCAGAACCAATGTAATGCCAATGCCTGTAGCTCCTTGTTGAGGAGAAACTGGATGGTTCTAGCTGGACTTGAACTGAAGACTGCCTGAAGGATTGCAACCAAAAGGGCAAAGTAGGGTTTGTGAACTGCTTGTGTGGGCACAAGATAGTTGTATGACATACTACACACATGGCCTTCCAAGCAGAGATCCAGCACATCACCTTTTCACCAAATCAAAGCCAGAACTAGCCCTTGTCTTGAGTGGGCTGAACATGGCTGTAACTACAAAGTACTTGCACAGGCAGCTGGATGAAAGCACAGCAACATATTTTGCAAAGAAAGAACTTGTTTCTTTAAAACAACGAAATGATGCCCACATCAGAGTGACCTCTTGAGAACAGAGAATTCTTGGCATGTCCTGGAATGTTCCCATTCCTTGAGCTGGAAACAAATAAAACCTTATTTAAAGAGGATAACTTGTATAAAAGGGGACGTCATGCACATGCAGGCTCTCACATTCATCAGGCAGTGCTGGGGAACCAACTTTGCGCAGTTGGCTTTGCTTCTTTGGCTTGCTCCACAGACGGACGATGCTCAAGGTCTTGCGCCTGTTTAATCTGGGCAGACACAACCTTCCTGCTAGTTCCACCTAACCTCATGTTGTGCCACATAAGCCTGGTCTTGTGTCTACTTTTCTTGCTAGACTTTGCTGAGCTAGAGACTTCAGAGCCTTGGTGAAGGAGGGGAGCAAGATTACAGTTACCCTATTAGACAATTAGAAGGAATAAATGAAAAAGGTGGCTAAGAGGTGTGTGGTCATTCCCTCTCATATATTTATACACTTACTGCTTGGGCACCATTAACTGATTCTCTTGCAGAATTGTGTCCAAGAAACCCTGTTCAGCACGGAGCCCATGGAAGGAGCTGCCTGTTGTAACATAAGCTTGTGTGAGTGAATCTTTTTCTTCCATCTACTCTGTAAGCTGCAACATGGTCAGGCTGCAGATTCCACAAGCCAAGTTATCAGCCCCATGCACTCAGACAATTCCTTAGCTCTCCATCCTCCAGAGGTTCATGAGTTTTTAGAGTGGTTTTTTTTTTTTTTTTGGTGTGTGTACCACTCACAGAACACAGGTCTGTCATGTAGATGCAGCATGCATCTTGGTCTGTTCTTCTCCCTGACTCCCAAAGGCAACACCAGAAGATAGTGAAAGAAAATGTAGAACAGGTCTAGAAAATGGCAATAAGAATGATCACAGCCATGGAGAGGCTTCCGTACAAGGCAAGATTAAACAAATTGGGCCTTTCCATCTTAGAAAAAAGATGACTAAAGGAAGATATGATAGAAGTCTGTAAAAATAATGAAGTGAAAGTAAACAGGGATTTACTATTTACCATCTCAAAATCCTAGAACTAGGGAACACAAGGGAATTATTAGGAAGTTGGTTTGAAATAAAAGGAAGGGGAGAACAGAGGTGGCTGCACACTAGGGGACCAGCTCCAGTTCCTAAACAGATGACTGTGGTGTCAGGTAGATATGGGCAGCTGCTGGTTCCAGGCTATGACTTGGTCATAAGCCAAAATCTGGTTAAAACAGAGCTTACCTTTCACGCCGCTGATGGCAAGATGCTACTGACACGAACACCATGCCTGGTTTCCCTTATTTGTTTGATGACAGCTCAAGATGGCATTGAGTTGCCCACTGTGCCTTCTTAGCACTGCAGACCACCACAAGACTCTTGTTCTGGTCAATGTTTTGGCAAAGCTGCCACAGGAGACAGAGGCACCTCCTGGATTGCATTGTCTCAAAATGTACACCGTAATAAACTTGACATTACATTCTCAGTGGACCAAGAAGGGGTCTCCAGCAACCAGTGTTGAGGGGAAATAGGGAACTGGTTAGGGTCAGTCAGGACTTGAAGAGATGCTGGCTGGCACTAGGATAAACTGTCAAAGCCTAAAAAACTGTCCCTCAGCTCAGGACATTTGAAGCTTCTTGACAAACAGGGTGTTGTTAATGGGGTGACTTTACCATCCTCTTCACTGTCTGCGCACCCAGAGGGCAGTGATCAGAAATTCCTTTAATGTTCCAGCAGTCAAGAGATTGCATCTTTTGCCCTATGTGCACGCCTCACTAATCACACTGCCTTTGCAACCTTAAGCTGACCCCACTGCAATGTGCTCTACAGTGGGAGACCTCTACACATTATGTAGCTAGTGTAAACCATAACTGGGAGGAACTGGTACAAACTCCACAGCTGCCAATTCATTGCCTGAATAAATTTGACATGCAAAACCAGAAATGGTCTAGGTCCCAATAAAACTCTGCCTCATAATAACCCCTGCGGTGATGGAGCAGACAGACAGGCTCTGTCCTAGAAAGGTGCCTTGTGTGGGCTGGATCAACTGGGCCCTACCCCTTGTAGAATTAGTTCATGGTCAGGCCATGTTTAGAATGTGAAGCCAGAGAGCCTTTAGCTGGAGCAAAGGTGGAAGGGGCACAGAAACACCTTGGACAAGGCATTACGGAACTTTGCACCACAAAAAGCCAAGCATGCCAAGTTTGGATTTTAAATTAAGAACATTTTGGAAGGTATGAAAAATAACCCAAAGCCTTCCATTGCCTAGGCCCTTTGCAAGAGATGGTGTTTATTAATAGAATTTGCCTTATCAAGTTTTCCTGGGAATTTTTTATAGGGACTTTAAGAATAAATACAGCCAGCTGCTGGATAAACTGAATGCTCAAAGCTCAATCTGCTTACAAAGATTGCCTGTTGAGGGATGCACAGTTTTGCTATCCTAATATAGCCCCAAATTCCTACCACTACTGTAACCACTGCTGCTCTCATTTTGAACTCTGAAGTATAACATTTTGGGCTTGTTTGCTTGGCGCCTGTAACCACTCAGGTTTAGAAATACACTTGAGAACAATAGATCTTCAGTGAAAAAGAGGCACATGTCTCAGCTGTTTTAGGAATGGTGCATCTTGCATCTCTCTGTGCAGGGGGTTGAACTAACTAGATGACCCTTGATGTCTTGTTCCAACCCTGCAATTCCATGAAAATTCAGATACTTCTACTTTTTCAGCTCAGCGTCAGAATGTTTTAAGTTTCCAGCAGCTCATAATTATGTTAACAAATGCCAGGCTAAAAATACAGCACAGGGAAACCAAAAGCTGGTCCAGAAACATCCAGAGAGCTAGGATTTTATAGCAGCCCTTACCAAGAATGAAAGGTCTATTGTCAAGGCCCTTTAAAGGTGACTTCATTCAAGGGATTTTCCTCCTTTGGTCCATAATCACAACAGCACAGATTTACTGGCTGCAGTATTGGTTCTTTTTGAAGAAATTTCACACCAGGAATGGGACAAGCATCACTAGGAAAAGGGGAAGCAAATGGTGATATTAAGTGATCCAATTACATGGCAACTCCTGACTAAACCTCCCAGGGTCTTCAAGAGTTCTTTAGTTTCCTGGGCATGCACCACTTCTCCAGCCTCAGATGGCTTCCTTTCCCTTTGAGCTCATTGCCTAGAAATACAGGTTAAATTGGCATGATCAGGTAGCCATGGGGCAAGAAGGGGGAGGTCAAGACCCACTGAAGCACAAGCAGGGTTGACAGCACATCTGGACACAGTGCCCTGCAATAAAGGCTGCATTCTGGTGTCATTCAGGCTCATAACAAGAAGTCATATAGCTTCTAGGCATTACAGTTTGGATTCCCCTACCCCTAGTCTGCATTCTAGCAAGGGGGAAGAGGGTGGGGGTAGCACCTTGGAGATTTTGCTTATGAGGGATTTTTGGGTCAGAAGGAAGGAGCTGACATTTGGGTGGAGGTGTTAGTCTGGAAGGGTTAATCCATGGCAGGAATCTGCACCTAATTTTTTTTTTGAAAGCCTGAAGAATTGTGCAACCCACTGGACAAGTTCAGGCCCATTGTGGAACTGCTAGTACAGACATGGAATGGGCCTCCCCCCTCCTCCGGCCCTGCATTTCCCATTATGAGGCCACAACAGGAACTGGATAGGGTGGCAAAGTATGGTTTGCTTGAAACGGAGGTTTCCCTCCTGTACATCCCCATGCCTTGTGTAAACAAGGGCCAAGGCCAGTGCATTAGCTGATCACTGCAGGCAGATTCACAGGGGTGACATCCCCCACCCAGGTCAGCTGCTGAAAGCACTGTAGCTACTCCTCTGATAGCAATAGCCAAAAGGCTCCCACTTTTTCAGAGGGATTGAGAAGTTTCAGCAGGAGGCAGAAAGTCTGCTTAGCCCCTACCACACCCCCTCCCCCCCTCGTTCAGGACCTTCCATAGCAGGGAGGTGCCATAGCATGGCAGGGAGCTAGATGTCCCTGCTGTCACTAAGCTCTGTGTTGCCTGACAAAGGCTTCATTCATATTCTGAATTAAAAACCCAGCCAAAGCAACTTGGCTGTATGGGACAGACAAGAAAGCTTTGGGAGCTACGGGAAGCTAGTGGCACCTAGCAGCTATATGGCTTCTTGCTAAGCGCCTGATTGACATAACAACTGGCAGTGAAGGAGCAGAGCACAACTCTTCTGATGAGGTCCTAGCACACACTGACAGGCTGGGCTCCTAGGGGTCAAACATTAGCACTACACAAGACCCACCTGTCTGTCCCCCTGTGGTTGCCAACAGCTCTATTTCTACACCACACAGGCACCATGCATGAGAACCATCCTGTACAATCCATCTTTATTTGTAAAAATCCCAATATAAAATCTTTAGTTTCTTTCCTTTTACAAAAACAAAGGCACATAAAAACTAATCGCTCTTTCATCCCCATGGACTGATGTGTCAGACACTCCCTTCCCTGTTCCCCCTCCAGTCCATGTTTCTTCATGCTCTCCCTTGTCCTTCTGCTCCTTCCTACCAGGGCACAATGCTGCATTCCAAAGACAAAGTACGCACACAGGGCAGGGGGTGGGGGCGGTGGTGGGCGACGTGGTGCTTGGAATGTCTTGACAGTAGCATTTTAGTAGTAGGTCTCCTTTTCCACCCAACCTACAAAAGGAGGAAGAAAGAGTTGCCATCAGTCTCTGGCAGCAGGTGGCCCCTTGCACCCTTCAGATACAACAGCACACGCAGATGTCAAGGAAAGATTAAGTGATCCTGCTGTAATGTACGTCTTTCAACACACTTGATGACTTGCAGCTTTCAAATGCCACTAACTTCCTTGAACTCAACAAACATGAACCATTCTTTTCTAGCATGGAAAACAAACACTTCTGTCCCACCCTTCCCCATCTCCATCTTTTGCATACAGAGTATTTCATAATCTCTTCATATTAGGATTTCAGGTTTTAGAGGGTCAGACTGAAGCAGCCAGCCCCAGGGCACATCAGTATGCCAATATGCTCAGCTATTGGCATACCTTTCATGGGGAAGCCAAAGCCATTGCCCTTTCATGGGGAAGGAGGCAGCAACCGGAAGGTGCAGCAAAAACAGGGGACTCAAGGGACCTGAACTGCAATAAAGGACAAGTTCAGATGAGCCCATCAAATGCCATGGAAACCTGTATGTTATTAGAAAAGCTGGGTTCCAGGGATATTCCTAAACCCCATTCATTCAACTGGAATTGTTCCTGTTTTGAATTTGTGAGGTAGGAATGGATAGGAATGCAGAAGGTTTTTGCTACAAATCTCACTTTAAAGACAGAGAGGGCAACAGCTTGAACTCCAAGGCATCAGCCTCTGCCATATGCCAGCCCCTCCAAACTATAGGGTAGTTGAACTGATATAGCAGCAGTAGGGAGCAGGGTGAGCTTTCCCCTCCACTCCCTCCAGTGCTGGCATCCCGAGAGACTAGAACATCATACAAAGCACATGGCACAAGGGGACTAGAGTTCTGCTTGGGACCTGTAGAACCAGACTAGCACCACGTCACACAAGACATTACACAGATCAATAGCATGTTCTTACCACCAGGGTTGTGTCTGATGATGAACTTTCTGACTTCATCATACACAAAGATAAGGAGGGAGTATGGGAAGGCGCAGAACCACCAGGTTGGCCTGTTCAGAGGAAGAAGGACACCAGGTGAGAATGCAGACAACATGCAATCTTTCTGCAGTGTGTTCAAGTGTCATGGTTAGGGTATAAATTAGAATAGATCATGGAAAGAGGGCCAAGTCCAAGCCTGCCAGGTCTCCCACAAGGGCTTCTGCTGAACTGAGAAGTGGCAGTACCAGGAATTATCATGGAATTTTCCTACTGAAAGATGAATCCAATTTCAGATGAAGTTTCCAGGGAAAGGTGCGTCACTGCACCTTTGTTCTCCTCAATGCCAGCTCCTCCTACTAAATTAATCTAAGAGCACTTACTTCCAAGGCAACCTTTATACCTGGATAAGATTTGCTGCACTGAACAGGATCACAGCACATGCAAGTTACAGGGGAGATTAGTATGCAAGAATTGCACGGAATATTATTGGTACCAGTCTCCTTGCTAGTACTGACTTTGCAACACCTCCACAGCAGGCTGGGGATGCCACCTTTTGTGGGTGAAAAACCAAGGTCCTAATTTTTACCCCACAGAGACCACATGGCATCTGAGAGCAGAAGGGGCTGTTTATTTCAAACAAGTTTGAATCTTTCCATCTTTTCCATTGACCCTGCCATTTCAGATATGGCATCTCGCTTCACTTCCTGCCACCTTCAGTCAAAGCTGGGGTGGTCAACCCATGTTGCGCATGCCACAAGTGGCACAGACAGCCTCTGTATATGGCACATGGCAGATCAGGGAGGCAGCAGGGAACACAGGAGGCCAACATGGCAGAGCAACAGATTGAGCAGAAGGGGGCCAAATGGCACACAGGGACAGGGCAGGTATGCCACGAAGTAAGCCCTGCAAAGTTGGCACCGCTGTGGGAGGGCCATTACTAGGCAGTGGTTTAAGGAGAAAAACACAACCACAGTCCACCCCAAATTCTATGCAAATCACAAGTCACTTTGAACCAGGAGACCCTTTCCTCTGAGAATCCCTTTATCTATGCAGTTTCCAGGAGAAGCGTAAATAGGCACTTCATTTTTAGCAGCAGCCACCCAGTTCTTTGCTGTCTTAAGAACAATGGAGGCCTGATCTGTGTTTAAAAGTTGAACAATGCTAGCTTTTCATCAAAGGTGTTATTTGCTTTCCAAAATGTAAATAAACAATATACTAGTACCCTGGCAGCTGCACCAAAGAACAGCCCTGCTCAGCTATGTCAGCCTAACTTTGTATTTAGTAAAACCCTCAGCCTTGAACAGTTCCCCATAATCTGTCACACACTTAGGAACAGAGGAAGTAGATTCCTGGTTAGCAGAAATAAACTACCAGAGAAAGTAGACTCTATGTGGTCAACTGAGATTTTTCTACACCTCTCTAGCCCAGGAAAGGAGTTCCAGAAGTGGATTAAGCTAGATGAGCTCATGCCAATTCCTGGAGAGATCTCATCTACTCTGTATATACTCCTTTTAACACACAATTCTCTACAGCACTTATTGGGAGAAGCAGGATTCGAAACATAAAGCTACAGGACTTACTTCAGGGGGTACATCCTCAGAGCAACATCCATTCCGGGACAGTATGAGAGGAAAGCAGCCAGGGCAGTCTCCTCAAAGAGACCAAATATTAAGATCTTGTTCCTAGGATAGAGAGGGGAGTTAGCACCAAGTCACAGAATCAGAGAAAATGAGGACTCCACAGGTCATCTTGTCCAGGGGTCCCCAAACCATGATGCGTGTATCCTGGGGCTACAAAAGACATCTTTGGCGGTATGTGGGAGAAATTGTGTAAGGGCGGATTTAATTTTCCATTAATAATGGGCATTGAAGGGGTTAAAATATAAACTGTATGCTGGTAAGAGTACATGGGCAGCTGGCAAATCTGGAAGAGGGAACACAATAAGAAAAATTTGGGAACCTCTGCTCTAGTCCAACCCCTGCCCCAAGGCAGGATCATCCCCAATATAAACCCGTCCATACAAATCCAGAATCTAACCTCTTACTAGAACTACATTAACATACATACACAAGACACAACACCCATTCTCCCACAGGTAAAAGCAAGCAGCCAACATCTTACTGCTGCAAAAGGTTGAGCATATGTTCAAGAGAACCCAGAAAGAGGGCCATGCCCCACCACTAGAGAAAGGTAAAAAGATCACTTTCCTCATCTGCCCTCTGTAAACATGCCAATTTCCACATGAAGGGGGTAGGCTTCCACTAGGACATGCACAGTGGAAAGGCCAACAAAAAGGTTAAACTCTGGATGTTTGTGGGGGCTGGCAAAGCCAAGGCACATGGATTTGGCAGCCAATGACACAAAAGGTCTCTGGATCCAGCAGCCAAGGATGCAGAAGAGTGTGACTGGCTGATATCACAACCAGTCACCTCTGACTTCTCAGCCTGAATGACCTCTAGGCAGCAACTACAGCTCTGTTGCTTCACCCTCCCTTTGTACCAAGCTATTTTTCATTATCCCACCCTTGCATTCACGGCACCCTTCACAATAAAAGTACAGGAGTTGGGATTGATTCTTTTTGGATGCTGGTTTTCCCAAAGTGTCATAGTTACTACTAGAGAAGAGGATTTGCCTTTCCTCTGGTTACAGAAAAGGATCCAGGGTCTACTGACGCACTTAACTTCTCTGTACTAGGCAAGGGGGGGGGAGGTGCAGGGGAACAAAGTAACAGTAAGCAGCAGTGACCATCAGCTATGGGACAATGTGGATTCCACCTCCAATCCCCACTCCTTACTTCATGCCCTGCTGGAAGACAGAGTTCCTCCTGGTCTTGCAGATGATCAAGTCTGCCCACTGTACCACCACGATACTGACAAAGAAAGCTGTGTGGCACGTGAACTCCACGATTTTCCTCTGCTCGTAGGTCTGGCATGGGGGAGGAGAGGGACATTAGTACCAACGTGCTGCTGTGTCTGCTTCCCTGCCCGAATCTATGCATCGCCACAAGAAAAGGGAGGAAGGACAAGTCTTTTGCCTTTGCTCCCCACTCCCTGATGCACTTGCGCTTAAACTCACCCACTGCTGCCCGTAGGCGTCCTCCACATCGTTCACCCACCGGTCGTCCCACTGGACCCGGATCCCAAGCAAGGAAGATGGCCAGAACCCGTTTTCAGCCATGATCACAAAATAGGTGAAGAAGCCACCAAGGGCCTGAATCATGCCTGAAGAAATACAAAAGGAGAGCCCCAGGTGAAGCTGTGCAGCATGGTGATGGCAGGCAAATATTTTCCAGGGAAGTGCATGTCCGTTATAAGCAAAACCTAGGCAACTCCCCGCCACCCGCCCCCCCAAAAAATTATAGGCAAATGCCCTTCTACAACTAACTTGATTTTCTTTGGACAGTGGCTGGATGTACATTTCCCTCCACAGGCCCAGAGCTTTATCCAACCTTACAGAATTACCTGTATTCTACACCTGGCTGTGCAGGCCTGATAGCCTGCCTCAAGGACATGAGATAAAACTCCCATTGTGCTCTCTTCAAGCCTCACCTCCTGTTGCCTGGAAGCTGCACTTATGAAGCTCTGAAATCTGCTGTAATTATGCACGTGCACTATGGCAGGTCTTTGTACTTTCCTTTAATCAACTCTAATGCTGTGGTGCTTTTCGAAGTATTCTGGAGAGAATCCTTTACTCCTAATTAAGCTAACAATGGGATCTATGTTCCTGCCGAACAAGCCTGAGCCAGAGGAGAACTGGTTGACAGCCAGCTAATTTGCCAGGCTATGCAATTAGACAAAAATTACTGCACAAGCAAGTTAGTGGATGAAACTGCACAAGCCACCCCATGTGCTACTGCCTAAATTCATGGGTTTTTCAAAAGCCTGAGATCCTGGTTTATGGGCCCCAAACACTGCACTCTCCAGCAGGGGGAGACCAGCAAACCCACCCTCCAGCACAACCCTGCCCCAACAGAGGTGGGCTCAGCCCTGGGGAAGGAGAGCATGCGGCAGTGGCTTACCAATCTGGCCATAGGCCATGCTGATCAGCCTCTCATTCACCAGTTTGTCTGTCTTGGGGTTCCTGGGCTGTCTCTTCATTATGTCACTCTCTGCTTGCTCATATGCCAGGGAGATGGCAGGGACCTTTTGGGTGAGGTGAAAAGAGTTTTAAAGAAGGGGGACTGGTGAAGCTCTTCTAGAGGGGAAGAGAACATCCCTGCTATCCCCATTCTATGATAAAGAGGCTTAGTAGGCCTGTGGCAAATAACACTGATGGAACACTACTATGTCTGCATATAGCTTCCCGTCAGGGCAGGAGACTGAAGCACCTTGCAAACCACCCAGCTTTACACACCCAGGAGTTAGGTAAGTGAACTATGGAAGGAAAAAAAATACTGAGTGATTCATTCTGATCACAGGGAGTATGGGATGAGTCCATCAAGTTCTCCATAGATTCTTAAGACCCCATGGCCCTCTCAGAGTCCCACAGCTGGACTCTCCAAGGTCCTGAGACGTACTTACCATGTCAGTGCCCAAGTCAATGCAGAGAATGGTAACTGTTCCCAGGGGAAGAGGGATGTTAGCAATGATGAAGATCAGGAAAGGAGTAATCTCAGGGATGTTACTGGTTAAGGTGTAAGCAATAGACTTCTTCAGGTTATCAAAGATCAGACGACCTAGGAAGAAGCAAGCACAGGCTCTTTATCACCTTGTGGCAGACAGGCTTCTTATAGAAAGCTTTCTTTTCCAAGCATGTACATGGGTGCTACTGCACTGAATGCAGAGCAACTAGCCCCATGCACCCTCCCAAGCAGAAATGCAGCACAATGAAAAGGTGGGTATTCTGTGGCATAGTTGATGGGACAATTCCTCATCATAATGGGGAACTCAGAGAACAGGTTACGTGGGCAAGTCCCATCCCCAATATACTTCTATCTGCCAATGCCCTATCAAACCTAACACCCTTCAGAGGTGGCTTGGGCCACAGTGACAGGCCTTCTGCTGCACTGTCTGCTATTTCACTTCTGTTTGGAGAGATGAATATCCAGGTTACATTCAGAGGCCTTGTTCCCACAGCTACAGACCCCAGTTTGGGAGTACAGTTGGGGAAATTCTATACAGCCCCAGAGGGCCAACCTTTTGGCAGGCCTGCAACAAATTAGTCTCACACCCTCTCTAAGTGCCACTCTGATCCTCTCCTTCCTGTCCTGGGCTCCGTGTCTGATCTCCTTGCACTGTATTCTGCTTCCTGCCCTTTTTGCTGATGAGCTGCCTGCCCCAAACCTTTGGAACTGGACTGAATCAGTTTTCCTGTGGATATGAAAGATGTCACTTAGTTGGGATTTATGTTTCTGTGAAAATTACACTTTGAGGGAGAGATTCTTATCTCCTTCCTTCATCATTACAGAATCCTGGTTTGCCTGCATCCTGTTTTTCTTTCCCAAATGTATGGTCTTCCATAAACAAGTCTGCTTTTTTTTTTTTAAAGCAACTTTTCTAGAAACTTAAAAATAGATATATTATAGAACAATGCCATCTAATACATTTAGTTACATTACTTCCTATAAGCTCTAGTATATTTGCATTATTTAACACAGTTTTCCCTTATAATGTCTATTTTTAGGCTCTGCGCTCTGTTTAATTGAATCTTGTTCTTAGTTTGATTAGACATGTTGATGGCTTTCTTTGGAGATGTGACAGCTAGCTTGGTCAGGAAAAGGTTCATGCTATGGTCACTCAAACAGGCTGTGGGGCCTTCTTCTTAGCTACACTTCTGCAGGTCGGCCTGGACCCCTCAAAAGTGGCCAAGACAAGCAACACCTCTCGTGAATCTGCAGCGGTGCCACAGGCTGGCCACCCTAACTATCCAGGATACACAGGAAGAACAGCTGATCCCAGTGAGTCTGGGAAGAACCCCTCTCTAGCATACACCTTGTAAGTTATACTGTAGAAATGAATGATAATAAGCCAATGTCCCACTCAGTGCTATGTTCAATGACCATCTGGATGCCCACTCTGCCACTGCAGTCAGCAGCTCACCTTCCTCTACACCAGTCACAATGGAGGCAAAGTTATCGTCCAGCAGAATCATATCAGCTGCTTGTTTAGAGACATCAGAGCCAGCAATACCCATGGCAACACCAATGTCAGCTTTCTTCAGAGCAGGGGAATCATTCACACCATCACCAGTGACAGCTACAATTGCACCCTACAAACAGATCAGAAGAGGTGGAAAACATTTCAGTTTTTGTAACAAGCTCCTGTCCTCAACACATGCAAATAGTGTTCTTTTTAGGGTCCCCATTTCCCAAAGGAAATATTACCCCTCCACCCTCCAGGATAGACTAGTCCAGCCCATGACTTGTTTTCCAGACAGCACCTTTAGGGCAAAAGAAAGGGTTTCTACTATCTGGGATACCTGTTGCATTTGAGGTAGAGGCCTGGACACCCCTAAAGCTAACAAATGTTCAGGCCTCACTGCTTCCTCTGGAAAAGCAGGCTGGATGCTTCTCAGGCTGGGTGGAGGTGGTAGGAATGTTAAATATTCCATCCTCCTCCCCCCGCCCCCCACAGAGTGTATAGACATTAAAACTTGAACAAGCTCCGTTATCCCGTGTAGGAGAGCCTGGAAGAATGTATGGCACTCATCTGAAGGTGAACACACTTTGTGGTCTGTCTGTAGTGCCCATGCTCATACAGGGTGTATGCCATGGGTACCTGCTTATGCCTCAGATCAGCATCACAAGACATGTCTGCAGTCATGGCTATACTATGGTGGAGGAAGGGAACACAACACAGACAGATGGTACACTACCCAGAGCAGGGAGTGATGTGCAGACCTCAGTGATTCAGAATGTGCCGCGATGGACCTTGTTTCAGCAGTCTAAGCCACTGGCTTTAAGAGGTGCAAACTGCAGGTCTCCTGCTGCTCTTACCTGTCGCTGGCAGCCTTCTACAATGATCAGCTTTTGCTGCGGTGATGTCCTGGCAAAGACAATTTCTGTGTGATGAGTAAGAATGTCATCGAGCAGTTCAGCGGTCATGTCCTTCAGATCTGAGCCATGAACAACACAGGCCTTGGCATCCCTGGAATCCAGGAAGAAGAAAAAAGGTATTAGTGAGATTTGCCTTTTATGACTTTTTTTTTTTAATGCTGAAGTTCCAGTCGCAAAACAGAATCAATGCAGTACCTAGCAGAAACAAGTGGTAATTCCCCATAAAGAATTTATATTCAAAATGCAAAAGAAACAACAGATGGATAATCCAGAGAGCACAAACAAACAATGGGATAATGGGGAACAGCACTGTGAGGGACAGGAGCAATCTTGCCTCTGCCCAGGTTTCTGGAGACACCATGGCAAAGAAGGGTTTTAATTCCAAACTCCATTGTTCCCCAAGGAATGGGAACCCCCAGACCAGGCTCAAAGAACGTGAACTTTAGGGCCCCTTAAAGACATGGAAAGAACTCAAACAAAAAACACACACAAAACGTTTTACCTGAAGAGAAACCACATTAGTTTGACCTGGCTCCCCAGAGTCTGCATAGATCGGGTGCTTCAGCAGGGCTTTTTGATGTTTATTTAATAACTGATTCAATTGGCTATTATATAAAAGCATCAAAAAGCCCCACTGAAGTGCACTACCTATATAGATGCTGGGCATGCTGGGTCAAACTGACACCGACTCTTCTGGGCATGCACTGCGTTCAGTGAGGGGGTGCACCGAGCTGAAAATAAAGCGCCACCCCTCCCCCCCAATCTGTCAGTGCTCAGGTTGAACAGCCAAGCCTGGGTAAGAGTGGAAAAGAACTTCAGGTTTCATGGGTGTGAAGATCACACATGATCATTCGTCCTTGTCCCTTCTAGTCATTAGTACATGGTGCATACACACTGCACTCACCCATGTGTCTGTGGTATGGCTAAATTGGTCCCCATGCCTTACTACATCAGAATCCCAACTCCCATCCATTCTGGCATTCTTGGGATCAAATGGATGATGTGTGTAGCTAGCAACACAGAGGCAGCAGAGGGGAAAAAAACCCAAGAGGAAAAAAACCAGCCCAGCCTCACAGCCAGCTGCCAATATCTGTCAGTCATGTGGTCTGACAACCAGTCATTACCATGTAATGGAGAGTCATGAAATTGTTCTCAAAAATCTAGCAGTTTCTGCCATTCCCAGTTCACTCTACAGACTGTCTATTCACAGTTCACAAGCTCTGTGGCACCCTTCCAATCCAAACAGTCTGGGCCAGGCCAAATGACAAGGCTGCAGGGCTGCCCCTACAACCCACCAGCTCATGCCAAGAGCAAATTCCCTGAAGACATCTGAATTCTGCATGGGATGGTGAATGCAGGTGTTAACCAATGAGGGGCAAGGGACTTCTACAATGAGAATCGGATGCCTTTATCTTTGCTGGAAGTCACTCTCCAGGTCAGTTTCTCTACCCACACCCCTGCCCATCTCCTCTGTCTACTACAAACTAGCCAGGAACTCCAGGGGTACGGGATGGAGATGTGGGGAGGGAAGCTGAAAGGGCAGCCTCAGGCTTTAATATTTTTAAGCGTGCTCGTCTTGGGAGGTGAAAAGAAAAAAAGAAGGAGAGAACATTTTAGCTTGGTTTCCTGATGTTCCAGAATGAGAAACCTTCCCCTACATTTGATTATTCACGCTGTTTGCATTTTTAGTCTACTCAGCTTGGATAACGAAAACCAGACTTGTCATTTCCTCCAAGAAGTTTTTCCATGACCTCTTTAATGAGTTGTTTTAACATTATAAAACAAGCTTAGCTATACACAACTCCTGGGTCAAAACTGGACCAAGTCCCCATTTAAGAACTCAAACCACTGAAGCCCCAATTAACTTTAATGTTAAACATATCTTTAGTGGTCATTATGCCAGCTATTCATCTGGTAAATTTATTTCGAGACTGCTTTGATCTGCCATTCAGGCTACAGTTAACAGCATTAGTGGGGAGGAGTCAGCACCCTTTCAATTTATGCTCAAAGTGCATGCGCAGGGTTTAGTTTCAAAGCCTCATGCAAACCCCTGACATTTATGACACTATTTCTCAAGGCATGTGACAAATACCAAATAAACACAAATGTGCAGAGACGGACTTGTTAGCTGTGCACCATCTGGGAGGCGGAGGAAAAGCAGCGCATATTCCTCTCAAACTGTTCTTTGCCATTTCTTGCCCTCTCTCAAAGAAGGCTTTCCACAATACCTGGCGTTGACCTGGCTCACAGGGATGTTCAGGCGAGCAGCGATATCTTCTACTGTTTCATTGCCCTCAGAGATGATGCCAACACCCTTGGCAATAGCTTTGGCTGTGATTGGATGGTCTCCGGTAACCATAATAACCTAGAATGAAAACAGTAGACTGCCATGAGGCTTGAACCTATGCTGCAGAGCAGTACCAGACAGGGCAGAGACTGGAGCCTTTTGCAACAGGACACATGCAGGAAGATGGCAAAGTTTGCTTCTGTGGTCATAGATTCCTTGGGTCCAGTGCTCAAGGTGCTGGGGATGCTTGGTTCTCACTTTGAAGGGGAACTGTGGGCAGACAGACTAGGGAATGCAGAAAACTGACCAGGACCCTCTGGCCTCAAAAGACTGCCTCTTTGACCTATACTCTTACCACAGACTCACAGGACGGGAAAGCACTTCAAAGGCAAGCAAGCCCAACCCCCTACATAGATGCAGGATGAGTTATTCCTAATTCCCATCCTGTCAAATGTTTCTACTGAAAAAACCTACACCAACAGAGATTCAACAGCTCCACAGGGTAGCATGTCCCAGCCTCCCACCATTCTGACAAGGAAACTTCTCCTGAGATTTAAATCTAAATGAGTTTTGCTGTGAGCATGCACTTAAAAAAACAAAGTAGCAATTTTGAGGTGCATCTGGCAGGTAAGCCTGAAGTGCAATGGGAGATATATTACTAGTGGAATGGCTGGGCTAACTTAGTTTTTTTTTCAGTCTGTTCTTATATTGCTCGAAGCTCGCCACTGAGCCTGCATCTTCCAGCCTCAACTGTAGCCCAGAGTGAACCTGGATTGGAAAAGCAGCACAGCTACCTCCAAGGGCTTTCAAATTTAGAAGTCTTTTTGGTCTGATCCCCTCCCCTAGGCTTCAGTATCCTCAGCAATGCTGGGGAGTCTTGTTATAACCCCTCACCCCTTTCTGCTGTGTTGGGCCTGCCATTACATTCCTGCTCACAGATGCTCTGATCCCAAAAGCAGGTCAGTCTGAATCACAATGACTGGCATGTGAGAGAATGTGGATGGAGAGGGACAGTATCAAGGAAGCTGAAATACATAGGGCAGTGATCAAACCCAATGATAAGAAAACCCCAGGAAAGAACAATGGTCACAGGTCATGGCTCAAGTTTCCCCGATTTGAAATCAATTGGCCAAGAGATCGTTTTCTCAGACAAATGTGTCTGAATACAGAAATTTGAACTTGAGCTGTATAAAACTTCACCCCACAGACACAGGGGTGGGAGTCTGGAGCTTGCCTCAAACCATCTGAGGGGCCTGTGTCCTCACTACTTGGTAGTGAGTATGTCTGTGTATTTGCCGCTGTATGTAGCTGCTCTTGGTAATGTTGCCCGACTGATACTATCCCTATAAAACCAGTGTACTGTTGAGAGGAACTTGCTTTGGCTTCTCTTGTACTTTTCCAGATAAAATAAAAGCTCCTGGAGTCACCCTAGGTGTAACAGCAACACAAAAGCACCCTCTACACCTCTAATTGCACTTCTCCAACCTGTGTGTGTAAGCTTCCCTGAAGCACAAGAAGATCTACCTTGATTCCAGCACTTCTGCATTTGCCAACAGCATCTGGCACAGCAGCACGGGGTGGGTCAATCATGGACATTAACCCAACGAAGCAGAGCTTTTCAACAGGAAAATTCATATCATCGGTGTCAAACTGGAAGCCTTCAGGGAACTGGTCATCTGGCAGAGCTAACTGACAAAAACCTGCAACAGAGCAAAACCAACGCTTGTTTCATTCTTGCATGACATGAAGCTAGTGTCACTAGGGCCGAGTGCAGGCAGCACTCTCACAATGTGTTAATGATGGCAGGTCTTTGTAAGGCTGAGTTCTGTCTGTCAATGTTATTCAGAGATACTCAGCAGCAGCCACGCTCTACTTTTTTGAGACCACTATCTAAGTGTCAGTATCAGGTGCTTGAGTGCTCCACAGCTTCAGGAAATGGAACACGTCTCGTATAAAGCAGCTCATGAACAGCACATGATCTAGCACACATGGCTTCATTTTGGTTCAAGTGACTGGGCTGCTGGGGAAGAATGAAACCAGCCAGCATACATATGGGTTGCGCTTTCACGCCAAATGTGCTAGCTCCCCCTAGCCAATGCTGAACTGTCCTCACGAGCTGCATGCAGACTCACATTGCCAGAAATGCCCGTGACCCCTACACTGCTTCCGCAACACCACATCTGAAGGCCCAATCACTGGTGGCACACTGCTCTTCCTTACCCAGTACCCTCTCCCCAAGGCCTCCCAATTCGAGGTAGGCATTTTGAAAAGAGTCTTTGATCTCCTCATCCAGGGGCTGCTCCTTCCCATGGATCAAAATGGAGCTGCAGCGGTCCAGAATCCGTTCAGGTGCACCCTTCATTACCAGGAGGTGGCAGGACTCAGAGGCATTAGCATTCTTGTGAATAGAGAGCTGGGTGGAGGAAGAAGGACAGATTACAGTCTTAGATGCTTTGAAAACAAGGAAACCTCAGCCTGTCTGTCTAAAAGCACCAAACCTGGGACAGTTTCCCACTTAGCCACACCAAGTGCCTAATGCCCACTCAGCCTTCCACATGACACACGGGATCTAAACCCCCTTCTGCTCAGGTGGGTGGGACATGAAGAACTGAATGTATTTTCCTTTAAGGTCATATGTCCAATTCATCCAGTCCCTGGACTCAGCCTTACTGAGACTCCCTTCACACAGCCTACATAAGCCAAGATTGTATCAGAAACACCTCAAATCATAATAAAATCTTATGCAATCCTACTGTAGTGCAGTGAGAAATGACCCAAGACATCTTCTCTGTGCTACTCTAATCAGTAACGTCAGGCAAGGAAATGATCCTCTTCCCAAAAGAGGCTGTGCATTTACCTGGTATTTGTTGGTGGAGTTGAATGGAATTTCAGCTACCTTGGGGTTCCTTCCTCTCATTTCCTTGACTGAACCACAGCACAATTCAATACATTTTAAAAGTGCAGATTCAGAGGCATCACCTGCAACTGCTCTCTGTTAAAAAAAAGAAAAAGAGTAAAATTTTACAGATTAAGCCCATGAGAGCTTATATAAAACAAGGCCTATTCATCTTGGACACAGCCCCGCTTCAACACGAAGCTGCTCTGGACAGCAGAGAAATGATGGATAACTAATTCAATATCCAGCACTGGCCACAAATACTGCATTTGAGGAGAAGGAGAGATGGGCCTTACAAACTGAGAAAACACTGGTTTTCTAAGCAAAGTCAGAAATAGAAATCTCTCTCCTACAATGCACGGACTGTTACAACCTAACAAGATTCTGTGGCATTCAGGTAATACATCTGAGAAATCTGACGGCTTCTAAAGCTGCAAGAAGCAGGAAGAAAAAGATACTTGTTAGCTCCCAAGTTTTGATGGTAAATGACTGGCTTTACAATGAGGACATGGATTAGTCACAAGGCTGCAATGGGAAAATAGTCAAGATTCTGCACAATTCTTCTGCCACCCTCATCACTACGTGGTCAGAGTAGATCACCAAGCAACAAGCCTAACACCTATTACATAAAGAACCTGGATACAAGGAGAACTATTGATCTACTATGCAGCTATTTAGTTGTTTACAGTTATTTCAGCCCAAGGCTTGCTTGCAACTTAGCATGCAACACCCACTACATTCTTCTCCACGTGGAATTAATGGCTTAATGGAGGATTAGGCACGCTCTTCTTTCCAGCAATCCCTCACAGTCGAAGATGAATGTATGCCTGAAGAGGACTGAGGCCTATTGACAGGCTCTACTGCAGCTTGGACATGTATTTCCATGTGGGGTGGGCAGCACTGGATTCTTGATTTGGTCTGCTACACACAGTTTAAGCTCCTCCAACTTTTCCATCTCTTGTTGCTGTTGTTGTTGTGAGGTTTCAAAAGTACCGAGGATCCCTGCTGCAGACTCTCCCTCCATTTGGGGCAGTCCTGGGAGACAGTCTCTCATGAGCTGACAATGATGCTGCATTTTTTTAAGCTGGCCTTGAGGATGTCCCTGAAGCACTGTCTCCACCCTCCTCTTGAGCATATGCCTTGGCTGAGTAGGAAGAATAAAGCTTCTTTTGAGAATCAGCAGTAGGACAATCGAATGACAGGGCCAGGCCAACAAATGATTGTCACCTCAATATTCCCAGCATTTGCTTGCAGGAGGATGCCAACATTGGTGCGTCTATCTTCCCACTGGATTCAAAGGATCTTTCACAGGCAGTGTTTATGGTACTTCTCTCTGCAAGAGACGGCTTCTGAGGTACGGGAAATACTCAACCTTTTCCGGAGTCTCACCACAGAACTAAATTACTGGAGCTGGGGACTGCTCATTAAGAGCTTGTTGATGGAGGACCCTAGTCTTCTGAATGTTAAATGCCAGTCCCGTTTTCTTGTATGCTTTGGTAAAGATGTCAACAATCGCCTGAAGATCTGCATCTGAGTAAGCACACACTATGGTATCATCAGTGTACTGGAGTTCATTGACTGAGGTTGGAGTGATCTTGCTTTTGGCTCAAAGTCAGCTTATATTAAACAGCTTACCATCCATTTGGTAGCTTAGCTCCACTCTGGCTGGAAGATTGTTGCTAGTCAGATATAGCATTGCAGCACAGAATATTGAGAAGAATGTTGGAGCGATGGGACACAGCCTTTCTTAACTCCTGTTTTTAACATCAAAGGGATCTGTGATGGATCCATTACTGAGAGCTTGCATACATTCATGGAGCAGGCAGAGAATGGTGAAAGATTTTGATGGGCATCCATACTTCAGAAGGATCCTCCATAACACTTTTCAGCTGACAGAGTTGAAAGCTTTCATGAGGCCAAAGAAGGCCATATATAGAGAGAGACATATGTTATTCCTGGCATTTCTCCTGCAGCTGGCGAGCTATGAAGATCATGTCAGTTGTGCCTCTTGAAGCCCTAAACCCACACTGTAAGGGTTCTTACAATGATCTTGCCTGTGGTGGAGAGCAAGGCAATATCTCTGTAGTTTCTGCAGTCAGACTGTCACAATCATGGTGTCTCTGAGGTTGTTTAGGATTTCCTCATTATTCCAAAATCCACCAAGCTGCCCAAATACGCTTCCTCTAGCATTTTCAAACCCTGACATGGTCCACCTGTGTTCTAACTGGTTGAAAGCAGAGAAGTTGATGCTAGAGCCATGCATCAACCCCCTTCCAGAACTACCTCTCTGCCTGGAACACAGGTCTCCCCAAGGTTTCCTTTGTGGGTGCAGATGAGGTTGGCCCTCTCCTCCAAAGAAACCAGGGACACTAGAATTGTATTCATCAAGTCCTACAAGAAATGGCTATCAGCAGACTGATGCTTTTGCCAGACTCACCTTGAGAATAGGTACGTTTTCTTGGTTTGCTTGGAACACAGCACGGTTACAAAGACCTGCAATTCTGGACAGTGCACTCCAGGTGGGAGAACTCTTGTCAAAGGAGGCACCTGAAAACAGGGGGAGGGGAAAGAAATTGCCAAGTTAGTCCATTAAAAGTTCTGGGCTGACTCCACTGCTTCTAGGCTGAAACTAGGCATGAGTTGACAAATCCAGGGAGCAAAGCATAAGCACTGAAAGGCCTGAGAAAGTGTAACCAAGTGCAAAAACAGGCCAGGATCATCTAGATTCTACTCAAAGCTAGTTGTTTTTGGTAGGTCAGACTGGCCAAGGTAAGCAATTTAGTAAGGCATACAATTCCTCCTTCCACAGATCAGACAGAGGAATCCTCTCTATAGGTTCCCCTCCTAGATTTACCACTGCTCTCCCTTTACCCAGTTACATGGAAAATAGATCTAATAGTTATTTCTGAAGAATGATGCTTAAGGCATCTACCGCATGCAGACTGTGGAACAGCTTCAAAAGATACAAATCTAACATGCTTTCCCTGAGAGGGAAGGACTATGCAAAAGGCTGTTAAGAAGCCAACTGCTAGTTGAGAAGGAAACATTTGACTGATAAGCTGGGAAGATTTCTTTCAGGAACAAACGCTGGTTTATATCTACTATAATCAGGCTGATCGTTGGAACTCAAGTGCTTCCAAATAATGCCTTGCATTTATAGCTTTGCACTGGTGTTAAGTAGCTGAAGTACTAGTGTGGGCCAGACCAAGCTGCTCTCAGAACTGGTTTAGACAAGTGTGATTCAGGCCTGGGGAAAGGCAGTCTTCCACATCACTCTTCGTGAAATGCTCTCTGAATATCCAGCAGGGGCAGAATCAAGACTGACACTGGTGAGCTGAAGGAGACTTTCTGCTTAGTCTGCTAAGTTCTGCTGTCTCAACTGAACAAATTACTAGCTACATACGTTCTGGCTCTCACAGTGAAGTCTACAATTTTGGCCTGGTAATTAAGATTTCATGGCAGAAAAATAACAACAACAAAAATAAAAGCACCATATTCATAAGTTAAAGCAGGCTTGCAACAGCTAAGCAGTAACCTTTCCCTGCTGGGCTGCATGCTTCCTTATTGGGCTGCACTGTTCCCAGGAGTTGTAGTCTGGAGGGTGGATGTCCCCATTCTTTTCTACAGCCCAACACCCCTGATTGAACTGCATCTCCCATGACCAAATGTAGTTTGAGACAGAAGCCATCACAAAGGTTTCTTCAAAGTCAATTTATATGACAAAGCCATAGCCCTACTCACAGTTCATGAGCAAATGGAGTGCTAAGTGTATATATTTCACAACTCTGGAAAGTGGCGCCTTCAGAAAGTGGATTTTAAAGCTATTGTGTAATGTATCTGCAAAACGCTAAGAGCACCGACACACGACAGACACCTGCTCTGACACATGTTAATCAGCACTCATTGGAGTAGACTCAATTAACTGAGTGTGCTCACTGGCCTAGGCATCATGTGTATTCAGCTTCCCCATGCTTCATAATGGCAGCAGGGCCACTTTAACTAAAGTGTCAAATGAGCTTTAGTTAAAGCACCCCTGCTGCCATTTTGAAGCACAGGATGCTGAAGCATGAGATGCTGCAGGTGCTTTAATTAAGAAGTGGCTCCCAAGAGCTGCTTCAGTTAGAGTGCACCCTCTTCCCCCTGCACCTTGGGGCACACGTAAAGGTGCCCTAAGATCTTACTTGCAAGACTGATGCGTCCTGGCAAAATACCCACATCTTATCAAGGTCATGGATCAATCTAAAACTTAGTACAAGTATAGTAAGTAATCTTTCCAATGCTCACTGGCCTAACAAGAGGTATACATTTTATTAGAAGTGTAGCTTGAAGCAGGGGGCATGTAGAAGGTCCATATAAATTAGCTTGGAACTCTTATCTACCAAGAAGTCCACAACCCCCCCCCCCAAAACTTTTAATAGTCTGCAAACTGGGATGAAAAGAGTCCTCCTGGCTAGTTAGAGGTAACAAAATTTGGAAGTTAACAAGAGGAGGGGTCTTTCCAAGAAGCTATACATTTTCAGTCAGAGATTAAGTACCAAGTGAAATTTCTTACCACTCTGGTTCTCTGTAGTGTCAGCCTCATGGATCTGATTGTCAAACCACATGTGGGCAACTGTCATGCGGTTCTGAGTCAGGGTGCCAGTCTTGTCTGAGCAGATGGTGGACGTAGAGCCCAGGGTTTCCACAGCTTCCAAGTTCTTTACCAAACAATTCTTACGAGCCATCCGCTTGGCTGTTAGTGTCAGGCACACCTGGGGGAGCGGGAGAGGTGGGATGAGATAAATGCTTGTGTACCAAGTGGGTTCCACAGTGCCCAAGTATCAGAAGGTTCCTGTCATTCTGTTTCCCCAGAAACAGCATTCACCCCTTCTATTAACTAGGCAGCTGGGAGACTCATTGATTTATAGCCGTATTAAATGGAGATGGTACATATTTCCTCTTTTATAAATTATTCTCAAAATATCACTGGGCCTAGAAAGAGTGACATGCCATAAAGTAAAACCATGACTCAAGGGCAAGAGATTTTTAAAGAACTGGGTGGCATTTCAGATGGTTTAAAAACAAAAAAAGAAAGAAAAGACCCAGGAATGTAAGGCCTAATGCTTCCCTCCCAGCAATTCAAAACACAGCCAAAAGGCCAAAAAAGAAAAAGGGTCGGGAGAATGTGCCTTTCATTCTAAAAAACTGCTGGAGGCAGTAAGATTATTAGCCATATACCAAATGTCTCCTGCTTTCCAGCACGTTAGGGAGTAAACTGATGAACTTCTTTTTGTTCCCTTCAGCTAAAGATGGTAGGTCCCTACTGGTGAATACATTTGTGCCAATTTTTAAATATTATTTGGCAAATTAGGACTGACTTGTACTTGCCAAACAGCCTGAAAGTTGTGCTAAACTCAGCACCTGCTGAGGGTTACCCACTATCTAGATAAGTAGATGCTAGACAGAAACATGCTGTTCATCCAAGAGACAGACATCAGCTTCTGGCCACTTTGACCTAGGACATTACTCTACAATTAGGATCTCCTGTACTGAACTGGGGAGGGCCATGTCTTCGAACATCCAGTAGTGTGGTTTCCTAGAAGAGTGTTAAGTGTAGCTGATATTAAGTGCCTTCCCCCAAGAGCTTACCGTGACAGTAGCAAGCAGACCTTCAGGGACATTGGCTACAATGATGCCAATGAGGAAAATGACAGCTTCCAGCCATGTGTACTCAAGAATCAGTGATAGGATGGAGAAGGAGACACCCAGGAACACAGCCACTCCGGTGATGATGTGAATAAAGTGCTCAATCTCAGTTGCAATGGGGGTTTTCCCCCCTTCCAGTCCAGAGGCCAGACTGGCAATGCGGCCCATCACAGTGCGATCTCCAGTGTTAATGACAACACCACGGGCAGTGCCTGGAGGACAGAGACAAGCTGCAATACAGTACTTGCTGAGGCCAGACTCAAGAGAACTTTCAGCTCCAGCAGGCTGGAAGAAGCCATTCCAAGTCTCTATATGGGTGTTTGACTGTGGAGTGAGAAGTGTGAGGCCATCAGACCACAATGCCCCTTGTTGTTCCTATCTACATCAAGGGCTCTACCTATGGATTACTAACCTGTACTTTAGTGTCAGGGTGCCTAGGATTTGGAATCAACTTCCAAGAGAAGTGGTGCTGGCTCTTACCCTGGGGGTCTTTAAGAAGAGACTAGATGAACACCTTGCTGGGGTTGTTTGACCTCCGTACTCTTTCCTCCCATGGCAGGGGGTTGGACTTGGTGATCTGCTCACGTCCCTTCTGACCCTAGCAACTACGAAACTATAACCCAGCCCCAGTGAAGGGATTTCTACAGGGGTAGGGCTGCCTATCACCAGGGATCCCATTTTTCCCGTTTAAAAAGAAAAATGACTTCTATAAGTAGGAGTTCAGATACCAGACACTTTCTGACAGCATCATATCTGCTCGAGGCTTTCTTTAATCCAAATTAAAGGAACAGAAGTACAGCGTTTAGGAGAAATAAGAAAGATACTAAAGCAGCTTTAAACTTTCCCTACTAAATTACTGCATAATATGACTTTTTACTAGATACAGCCTTTCTAGGAGCTAATATTCTATTCATGTTTGGGTGTGGAGCAGAGAACCACATACATGTTTACTGTTGCTATTCAAGTTTCCTGATTAAGTGTTCTAATTCCCAGTGTTACATCTGAGAGAATGTGAACATCACATACCTTCCACACAGTTAGTGGAGAAGAAAGCAATGTTCCGGGTCTCCAGTGGGTTCTCATTGGTGAAGTCTGGAGTCCTGGTCTGTGGTTCTGATTCACCAGTGAGTGAAGAGTTGTCTACCTGCACAGGGAAGATCACAGTTACACTTATAAGTGGAAATTAAGAGTGAAAAAACACTAGAATTCTAGGGCACTTCTATACCACTACTTAAAAAATAATGAAAGGATATCCTATGCAGTCAATTAGAAACATGACTTCCATAAGTAGAACATGAGATCCCAGACACTTTGATGCACCCACCTTACAGCCATGAGCAGATACGATGCGAAGGTCAGCTGGAATTCGGTCTCCCCCTTTCACTTCCACTAGATCTCCAACTACAACACCTTCAGCATTTATGCTCAGCTTCTCACCACTTCTGATCACAAGGGCTTGCTGCAAAGTAGTTAAGAGGTACACTGCTTTAAAATAGATTTTTATAACAACAACAACAACAACACGCCTAATAATAAGAAAGAGAAGGCACGGAATGTTTTTAAATAGCTGTGCAAACAGTCAAAAGGTATGCACTTAGACGGGCATGGGATTGAAAAAAGAAAAACAACAACCCACTGGCTTGCTCTTCCTGAAATTATAGCTCCTGTTGCCATGATGACTCCACAGTTGTCAGATGTGATATGGGATTTTTATTCTCTACAAGAGCCAAGTTTAAAAAGTGCTTTATAACCAAGCCAAATAGAGAACCAGCTGCAGAAGTGTTCTGCTGGATGGTAGAGGTGTTCAGTAAAGAGCATAGCCAGTGTATATTAGCAAGGCTATCATAAGGTCAGAGGAACAAGGAAACTTCTGTTTTTAACATATGGAAATCCAGTCACGTATTATACAGCCAAACACCAAAATTTAAACTGGCCAGAATGCAGGGAAGTAAGACATTCCATACCTGAGGTACCATGTTCTTGAAAGACTCCATGATCTTAGAACTCTTTGCTTCTTGGTAGTAGGAGAAGCAGCCAGTTATGATGACAACAGCAGCCAACACGATACCCAAGTACAACTGCAAGAAGCAAGAATGGAATGAAAATGTGTCATGGCATGCTTCAGCTACATGCATTATATTTAATACCACCATTAGAGCACAGCTGCTTGCAGTTATTGCACAAATCAACAGGCATAAATCAGCCAAGATTTAATTAACATTTAAGAAAACAACAGTTACTTCCATTAATGGGAAGGATCTTTGGTGGGCTGAACTGAGCTTTTCAAGGCATACAATAATAGAAGAAAAGGGATCAGTTTGAGCAAAACCTACATTTGCGGGAAGAGTTCCTGGACTGAAAGTTTAAACTCAAGACAAAACAGCATGTTTAGTGCAATTCAGATGAGCCTCCCACAGTAGTATATGCACACTGGCTACTCACGTTATCATTATCTGCCTCCTCCTCCATGGCAGTTCTGATACCATAAGCCAAGAAACAAAGAACAGCTCCAATCCACAGTAAGAGGGAGAATCCTCCAAAGAGCTGCCGGCAGAACTTTACCCATTCAGGAGTGGTGGGTGGAGGTGTGAGGCTGTTTGGGCCATCTCGAGCCAAAATCTCAGCAGCACGAGCAGGTGTCAGACCCTAAAACACAGGAGGAAACACATAGGTCAGATACTTAACAGCCATAACAATCACACCATAAAGCTTCCTCATAGGCACAGTTTACAGGTATAGAGGAAAAAGGAAGGAACTGGGAAACCATTTGCAGTTCATTCCTGTCCTACTTGAAAAAGGGTCTTGTCTACTTTGCTTCCCAGCTTTGCTGATCTCAAGGGGACTGAGTAAGTGTCAATGGGAAAGCAGTGGGCATTTGTTCAGCCTTTACCAAGATACTATATGTAGTGACCTACCTAATTTGTGGTGGCTGCCTCCATATTTCTGTAGTTCCAGCACAGCATCAGGCTCCATTTTCACAGCAGAGCACAGCAGGGCCCTCCACACCTGCCAATCTCTGGGGCAGATGGGACTTCTGGGACCCCTCAGCCAGAGACATGATGGGGGCCCTGCCATGCTCTGCTGTGAAAAACTTCTCCTTCTCTCTCTCTCCCATGCTTCAGGGTGCCAGGCCTTCCTCCCTCTGTTTCCAGATCCCCACTCTCTTTTCCCTACCTTGCTGGCCATTTTCCTGCTTTTTTTGCAGGACTGGGCTTTTGCCCCACAGGCAACCTGCCAAATTCTCAGTTTCCACAAAAATTGCAAAATCATGAATTTGGTAGGTCCCTAGCTCTAAATTTTGCATGATATATATGACTTCCATTTCTATTTCACATGTGAAAGTAACAGTTGGTGAGAAGATACAAAGGGGCCAGGAATTCAAAGAGACAGGCCTTCAGCACCAAAGGCATGACACAAGTGGTCCACAGTAAAGTATCTCCTTCAACATAGAGCAGAAGCAAAAAGATGAAGATAACAAGAAGAGATAATAGCCTGATTTTAGTCTCCTGAAAAGTTCTGAATTCCAAGCAGTCAAGATTTGACAAGAGAATTAAGTTGCTCAATTTAAGTTGCTCCTAAACCCCGGAAGAGAGGGAACTTGCTGCTACATACAACTATGATACAACCCCTGCCCTCCCACCAAAAAAACCCCCAACCAGGTGAAAAACAACCAAGATACTTCTGTATTCCAAGAGCTGATCAAATTATTTATGGTTTTTACGCATCTCTTATTTAAAAATGTGACATCTTCTCTTTTTTAAATTGCCATTGGTTGTCATTTAATCTCGGGCCATAAATTAGCTTATGGCAGAGGACTCCTACACAAGAACATCTCCTATAAAACACAAGCAAATAGTCTTATTGTAGGAGTTCCTAATGCAAAAATTAAGAGTCAATCTGAGCTTGGAATACCTGAGACTTAGATAAGCAAATACCAACTTTTTTTTATTTTTTTAAGCAAAGTCATTAGAGTATTTAAGCCAGGAAACAGTGGAAGAAGAGAGAAGTATCAGTGAAATCTACTGCCAGTCCAACAACTCTCCCAATGGCTGCAAAATTTAACTGAAACAGCGAAGATTAAGGATCTGAGACTAATCCTCCACACCCCCTGGCCTATCTTCATGACAGACAGACTGGTGAGGGAGGGAACATCAAAATCTACCTACCCGACTCAAGTCTGTTCCATATTTGCGGTGAAGTTCATCAAGGCTGAGTTTGTGATCATCCTGAAGGGCAGAGAAAAGAGTGATTAGAGGGGAAAAACAGTACCTGTATAAGTGGGGAGCAGAGGGTAACAACTTTCTACTTTCCAGTCCCTTGGCAATCACTTCCTAGGACAGAGAATCTCATTGCAAGGAAGGCAAGTCAGGGCTGAGGAGCTATCCAAGTGGTACCCTGGCCACGCAGCTCTTCCCTTTTAGCTTCACAGCTTAATGTTAGGCTTCTCTACTATATGCTGGGAGGAACATGACAACTAACGAACATAAGCTGCTCTTCAGTGTTGCCTAGAATTCTAGTCTGAATCCAGAGAAGTTTCTTTGGGTGGGTGAAAGGAAGAGGTGTAAAGACAACTTGTTAAGCACTGCAACCTTTCCTTGCTAACATAAAAAGGAATCTTGTAACTGTCCTAAATGCCAAGGCAAATGAGAGCTAAACCAGAACATGCAGAAAAACTTATGTATAATTCACTAGTTGAACCAATTCCTCCTCAAAATGATTGTGAGGTGAGATGTACCAGATAAAGTCTAGATCACTGATTCTCTGATAGAATGCCAGGGCACCCTGGGGTGTCATGAGATCCTTTGAAGAGTGGCACAGGAAAAGTGAAGAGATAACCAGATAAGGCCAGGCTCAGGTTTTCCCTGTCTGGCTGTACCCCACTGCCCACCTGTGTGAGGAGGTAAGCACTCTAATATAGATATCAGTTTGCTGCTCAGTTGACAGAAGTTATGGAGAGGTGCCTCAAGCCTATGAAGGTTGAAAACCACTGGTCTAAATGCACAAAACGAGATGGTAGCTAGAGCTAAAAACTATAGCTTAATGCATACCACTACCAGAGCAGGCCATGGCTCTAAGTGAAATCGGGCAAACTACATTTTTTAGTGAGTGATGGCTTCCAAACAGTAGAGTGATTGCACTGACACAAATGGGGTAGCACTTGCTCTAGAAATACATTAGGGCAGGACCTAAGCCAGGCCAGGTACTTTTTGGACACACCAATATAGAGCCAAATTTTCTCTAGGTGCTTGAACACCTTGGAAAATTCGCCTGAGAACCTAAAAGTCTGAAGAGATTACTGAAGAGACCAGGAGAGGGAGGGTCAGAAACTTCTGTCACTACACTTGACAACTCAGCAGCTTCCAACCACTCTGCTTCCAGAGAAGTGTTTTCAGGCCAGTGCATATTGCTAAAGAGCCAGCCCTGACCTTTCTTCATGCTCTTACCATTGAAACTTCCTTTTTCAGTTCGTCCATATCCCTCTCTTTCTTCCCCTTTTTCTTCTTGGCGCCATGTTCTGATGTGGCGGTGGGCTCATACTTGTCACGTCCACTCTAAGAAGAAAAAAAAAAAAAGTTAATCAACACAAAGCTTCTCTGACTGGTTAACTGTCAGAACACATAAGGGCTCTGCATTCTTCTTGTATGTGAAATTTCATTGTCAAATAAACTGTTTACATTTAAATTATGCCACCTTCCTACAAACAAACAAGCAAGCAAACAGGCTTGTCCACCAAACAACATCCATATGCTATGCTGATTATTGCCAGGGATTGTGCAAGTGCTGGCCTAACTAGTACGGACGGGCTACATGCTGTGGCTTGGTTTAGAAATCCGAGCCTTGGTCCAGCTGAAGTGACGGACTGCACATAATCCATTCCCAAGTGCATAAGGAGGCTCCTTCCAAGACATTAAAGATATTAATGCCTCCTCTTCCCTTGGTCTTTCCTAAAGTGCGAGGAGAGATTCTGCAGTACAACTAATATTTTCTTGTTCACATAACCTTAGAACTTGTGAAAGTTAACATCAAAACACTCCTTCTTGCTCTGAAAGTCTACCAGATAAATACTGCAGGTTAAAATAAATTCAGCCTTCAAAAACAAACACAAAAACAAAAACAGATCCCCCTGTAAATATTCTGACATTGTAAGCAGGATGTAACCCTGGGGCTGGACCCAATGATCCTTTGGGGTCCCCTTCAAGCCCTACGTTTCTATGCAAAAGTGTTTGTTATGGCAAGTCACAGGAATCCACCCACTCTTACACCTCATGGAACAAATTCTACTTCTAGACTTTGGTTTTCAGCAGTTTCCAAATCCCTTAAATTACAAGAAATTCTGCATGAAATCATGCTCTAAGGCTTCGTTCAAGAGTATAACCAGCAGGCAACAGATACATAAGCAATAGTCTACTTTCCTATAAAAGTCCCTAGCAATTATAAAACAGAGAAGATGAGCCATATAGAAAGCAAAAACATCTCTGAATAGAAATAAAACTCGTAGCCTGTCACCAAAACTGCACATATTTCCAGACCAAAAAAAAAAAAAAAAAATCTGCCTCAATGTTAACACAAGCTTTCTCTGTAGATTTCCATACTTGCCTAAGTCTCACGTGATGCAGCTATTTCCTTTCTCCCTTCTGCTCAACATCTAATAGAAGCTGGTAAAATTTTCCCATGATATTTTCCATTCTAATTAGAACTATATACTACACTAGATATGTGTGATATAATGACCATTACCTGCAATATACATCTTATAAAACTGATAGATAAGGAAATGAATAAAACTGCTACTGTAGGGTATGTTCCCATTATGTGCAGATACTCTGAACTAGGAATTACAATCCCTGCTAAAACAGACAAAAGGAGACTGAGAACCTATTATCTTATCTATGCCTTATTAGACACAAGCTTTTAAAAAAAAATCTCATTGCCATGTTTTATAAGTTACAATGTGCCAGGAAAACTTACCAGAAGCTAAAAAGAAAAAAAAAAAAAAAATCAAGAGAAAAACCAAACATTCTTGTCCAAACTGACAAAAAATAATAATTGTATCCACCCCTGCTCCTTCCCCCCAGTATAATCGTGAGTTTCTTCCTTTTTCATGTCCTTGTAACAAGGATGTGAAATTTGCAGATTCATTGGAATTTGCAAGGCCACGCCATGGGCACTTCTGCTAGACAAACTTGCGACCTCTAGGCTCACAACTGTGTGACTTAGCACACAGGCCACCCCAACCCCTGGTATTTGTGAGGTGAGATGCATCCAGACAAGGGTCAAGATGCACGAGTGACTATACTCCCCCAACCACGTGTAGCATCTATGGCTTGCACGTGATTTTACACAGAGCAGCACTGGGTTGCCTTTTCCACTCAAGGTGAGCATTTATGTGCTTCTGCCTGCAACATGTACACGTAAGAAAGAGCTGTTCTGTCAGAACAGCACTGCAGGCTATTTTTAATGAATGGTATGGAACTTGTCCTCTGCCTCCTCTTTATCTGTAAAGAATGAAGGAGAGTTAAAGAACAGCATTCTTGACATTCTCTTCCCTGTGCTCAAACTGCACTTGATTTTTTCTAAGGTGAAAGCAGCAGTGCGTACTACAGCCCCGACATTCCAAGACACAAACATCTGCTACAGGGTAATTTGAAACTGGTTTTAAAAAAAATACAACCCAAAAACCCAACACTGCTATAGCATTTTCCCAAGGCTTGACCAGGGCTCTTTCCCATCACACGAGTTCCAGTTAAACTGTTCTTAAATCAAAAGTGTCCTAACTAAACAGCAAATCAACATGCAGGCTGGGGCACACAACATACATACAGTATATACAGTTAGTTCCTGGTCTCTTGCTTCAAGCTTAAAGAAGAAATGAGATTTTTTGAAGGAAAAAAAAAAAAACCACACAGGGTGGAGTGCATAATGTGTGTGGAATCTGCTCATTTCACTCTTTCTACTGCCTTTACATGAAATGCTATGGATGTTCAGAACGAAGCTGGATTAATTTACCCATTTAGCCCCACTGTCCAAGTCACGTCCTGAGTATCCAAGCTGTCTCAAGGCCCTCACTGAGCAGTGCTCAGCTGAAAACATGCAGGATTAATTTGAACCCATTCGTTTCAGGCTCCTCTGTGACTCACTCCTGTTAATTTCTGTTTTGGTGTGTTTTTTAGTAAGGCCTTGGACACCATTCTGCAACTCCCAACACACCTCCTCCTCCTCCATCTAAACTGACAGCAGCAGAACAGCGACTGCACATGGTATTTATATTAGGTTATTATTTTGAGCATAACAGCCAAGTTAACGCTAAAAATATAAGAAAAAAACCCAAACAACCACTGCATTTCCCCTGGGGAGTACAACTTTTCCTGGCCAGAATGGGGGTAGGGGCAGGGTATGGCTTATGCAACACTTTCACCAAAAAGAGTTAAGGTTTCTTTCTTTTTTTTTTTTTTTACATATATTAAAAAAGGTGCAGTTTTCGGATGTGGTGAACACCCATGGTGGCTACAAACTTCCTTGAGAGTTGCAGGCACTCAGGTTTGGGTTTTTCAAAGGTGCTAGATTTCTAGCTGGTATGACTGCAAACTGCTGTGATACGGTGCAGCATTTTCCTCAAGCATTATTTATAATAAATATATATCTGAAAGCTATAGCTAGGATACAGAAAAAACAACAAGTTGTCACTAATGAGTAGCCGTGTCCTGAAAAATTCAACCTACCACTGGCAAAAAGGCTTAGAAGTGTTCCAAGACAACACCATGACTTATAAGCAACAAAAATCTGCCTTCACTTTACAATATATTACACCTGTGTGAAGTGGTTAATATTTGCTCTGGATTCAGATCCAGCTGATTTGGGGGACAGTGATTTGATTTGGCGATTCGAATCACTGCCCCAATTCGATTTGGTAGAATCTGATTTGGAGATTCAGCTGCTGCCAAATCTCTGAATCAGCCAGGCCAGGCTCATCCCCCACCCCACTCGCAGCCTGGCAATGGTTGCCCCAGCTCCTGGCACTTGTTATAAAAAAGCCCAGGCTTAGCGAGTGCTGCTGGGCAGGGGCTAATCCCTGCTGACCCTCACTGCCCCACGCTGCACGGGGGGGCTCTGCATGGGGGGGCTGGAGGAGTGGGGGGGGGGAAATCAGGGGGCTCGTGCAGAGCCCCCCTCGCAGCGTGGGCCAGCAGGGATTGCCCCCCCCCCCAACACCCGGCAGCACCTAGTGAGCAGCACCTAGTGAGCACCAGGGCTTTTCTTTAAAGCAACAGGAGCTGGGGTGGACTGGGCAGCCATGGGGAGGGCTGGGGGGAGTGCGCAGGGGGGGCTGGCAGGGGTCCCCCCCATGGTCCCCTCCCTCTGCCCCTAGTACTTATCAGCTCCGAGTCAGCTGCAGCTCCCTGCTACTGCCACTTGGGATGCCCTAATTAAAGCTCTCTGAATCTGTGCCAAAGATTCAGAGAGCTCTGGATAGATTCAGACCTTTAAACTGGCCCCCTGATTCAATTAGGAGATTCAGCCACTGAATCAGCCCAAATCTCCTCCTAATCGAATCACCATCCGAAGCTTCATGCAGCCCTACAACATATGTCATTTGGGGACAGCTAGCCAAGCCAGATTACTTTAAACATCAGTCTAATATCAGTAGCTGAGAAACCACTACACTTTTAGTCTCTGCCTCTACAGTCATTGTCTCTTTGTTCTAGCAAGATGGGAGGCGTGTTTGTTTTTCCAGTGTGCAGCCTGTCACAGTGCTTGGAGTTGGAAGGAGTTGCAGGGGTTCACTCTGCTGCCAACATCCTAAGGATTTACTATTTTGATTCCCCAATGTCTCCTCCTTAGCTGCAGTCATAAAATGAAAGTAAGGCATACAGCTTTTTGTTTGCTCTTTCTTTCCAACCACTGACCTTCAGTTATGCTGGTGATAAGAAGGAAACTCGGAAACCTACCCCTGGAAATGCTACACACAGGGCACAAAGGTTTCAGATACGGCAAAGATTTCAGCTACTTCACCAGCTCTGGTGCTTCATTCAGCCATATAATTATGTGCATGAACTATTAGGGGAACCTACCCCTGAAAAAGGTTGAGAAGCTTGCCTGGATATGTTCAGGTTTTTTATAAATGTTTATGACTGGCTTGGTCTGAGCTTACAAGCCAGCGTTAAGGACTTACAGAGAACTGTGCCTATGCTGCACCCCAAAGAAACACAAGATAAGGAAGAATAAGGCAGGTTGTGTAGACATATTACAAAACAAGGGCAATTCATAGCAGTGTAGGAGAGTGGTGAGGAAGATCAGCTTAAGAGGAGAAGTTCAAAACTGCTGTTCTACATCTAAACTCAAAAGCAGTACATTAAGAACCAAACAAAATAAAGCAGTCATTACCGGTGACTCATAAGTTATGTGGTGCAATCACACATTCACATCATTATAATCAATGAGGCACAGAAAACAGAAAGAGGTGCTGCCTCACTATTTCAAAGACAGATTCCAGCAATTAAAGTTTCCAAACGAGTCATGGAGAATGACTGCTTTTCCCATGACTGGAAACACAGCAACTGTACCCCCTTGCCAATTCTGGAAGCGAGGTTGGCAGATGGTGTAAATCCCTCCTGCCCCCACAAGTCACCCTAAAAACATGTGATTAGCTTCCCATTTCTGGCAGTTTATTCATATACTACAATAGCTTCCCTTAGGGGATGTCATGTCATGTCTACATGTTGTGCTATGTCCATATAGTGATCACGTGGGTCTACACGTGATCACCAGCTATGCTGCTGTAGCGACACCCTCTCCTGATACAACGCGCTGTTATGGTGACATATCTGGGAAACCTAAGCACGTGCCGCCCACATGGCGCAGTGAATCGCCAGTACTGCGCTGTGCTTTAATACTTCTAAAAGTAAGTACTAAAGCATGGTGCTGTAGCAATGCTGCCGTATGGTGGCACATAGAGATACCATAAGTCACCAAAACACCACCACGGAAGTCTGACTGTGTGACTACCAATACCTTACACCAGTGATTCACAATTTATGACTCAAGACTACAACTGGTCCCCTGAGTGCATCAGTAAAAATGAAAAAGGGCCCACAGTGAGAAAGTTCAAAAATTCTGAAGCCTGTTGGTAAAAAAAAGTTTTGAGAATTGTAGTCTTCCACCACCTGGCATCCAAACAGGGAATGTAACAAGCAAGCTATTTTTAGCCTGGTCTCCTAAACGTTCTCTAACATTTGTCTGCCCTCTTAATGACCATGGAATTGGTAAACCACTTATAACCAGGGATCCAGGTTTTCCGTTTGCTGCAGAAGAAAACGGCAAACAGCAGATTTTGTCCTTTAAAGGAGGAAAATGGCACATTTTCCCTTTGCAGGCTGGCAGAGATCCAGCCTGTAAGGGTCTGCTTGAGGCTGGGTGGAACAAGATTCAGGGGGAAGCCACATGTATGTGCACGTGCACATGGTAGCCAGCCAGTTTGGTAGACAGCAGCTTCTGCAGCTCCCTCCAGGTAAGTCTATGGGGTGGGGGAGAAAAATAGACCCTGTAGCACTGCCAGTGCCCCTCACTCCCAATCCACAGTCCCCCATTCCCTAGCCCTGCTGATGTCCTTCACTCCCACTTATGAAAGGGGTGGTTGTAGTCCACGCATGGCAGGGGGTGAGGGTGGAGCACAAGTGATGCCTCAGGGGGCGGGGAGCATAGGTGATGTGTCAGGGGCACGTGACCCCCAAAATTCCTGCACCCACAGTGGGGCGGGGGCTCCAGCCTGGCCGGACCAGCTCCAGGTAGGAGCCGCCTCCACAGTGGGCAGGACCTGGCACAGGAGGGAACACCACCATGGCTGCTAAGGTGAGGCACCTCCTACCCACCAAGTGCAGTGGGGGGCACAATTCTGCACAGCCACTGCACCACACAGCCATGGTGTTGCAACACTACCTCCCACACAGCCATGCCCTGCTGTAGGTTCATAAATGGGGGGGCACATACCCCCTAAACCCCAGACACAATTGCCTGTGCCCACACCCCATTCCCCACACACCCACCCTCACACACAGGGGCGATGAGGCCTGGAGGTGACAGACAGTGGGTTGGGAGCGAGAAGCACTAGAAGGATGGGGTAGGGGGGGCGTGGGGCCTTGTGGGCTGAGAGTGCCACAAAGCAGAAGGGGGATAACCACAATGGGACCCACATCCTGGTGAACAAAGGGACCAGGGGAGCTCTGATTTTCCATGATAAACCCCCCCCAAAATCAAATGCCAAAATACATAGGTATTTAGAATTTATTATAATGACTGAGGCACTGAGAGGCTTCTATACGGCTTTAAAATTGTAAATATCAATAAAACACTGTTCAATTAATGTCTCTCTCTACAGTGGCATTTCATTTTAGCCAGGGAAAAATGCAGACTTGGGATTTTTTTTTTAAATCAGAGAACTTTTGGCTTTTAAAATAGAGAAAACCAGGGTCCCTATGATAACTGTTCAGGTTCTTTGCAGAGATAGTCCATGGACAATAGGTTACATTGGGGGTAGGAAACGTTTTTGACTGGAGTGCTGAAAAACCCGCAAAGTCTACCTTGTAAGGTGGTGAAGTACCAGCATGCCAGGAAAACAAAACTGGGGCAGGGGGTACATGACAGGATGATCTGCATATTAATATAATTAATAATCATAAATGTTGGGTTTTTTGTTTTTTTACAATAAATACCAGGTTTCCTAAAAGTAAATAAAAGTTCATATACTATCTTTGTTCTTGTGTATTCTTTTTTGTTAAGTACGTTGTGATGAAAGAGCAGAGAGAGAGAGAGAGAGAGAGAGAGGGGCAAGTGCTTGGGAACGGGGAAAAGTAGGTGCAAGGTGGAGGCACTACAGGCAGGCAGGCCCAGCTGGGTCCTTGGGAAAGCAGCAGATGAGAGTGGGGGCTGCCTCGAGGCTTGTAAACTCAGGGCGCAGCCTGGCCTGCGCAGCTCTGTGCGGATGGGGCACTGCCACACTGCTCATGAGGGGATGCTGGTTGGCCAGGGCAGGACACTGGGCTCAGCCTGCGTGCTGGGCACAGCACAAGTGGGTCACAGCCCCCCAGGCCGTGGCAAGAGACCCTCAGACTCTGGGAACAGCCACCTCAGGCGGCACTCAGGGGCAAGCCATCCGGAAGCCTGCAGTGCAGCAGCCCTGTGCAGTGCTTGCCGCGGCCCTAGCCCTTGAAGAGAGCTGTGGGTGGGCAAGACCAGGGCCTGGGTAAGCTGGGGCAGCTACGGCAGCCATGCCCTCACACTAGTGGTGGCTCTGCCCCACTTGTACCGTGCTGAGTGTGCAGGGAGGCCAAGCCCAGAGTCGGAAGCCCCCCCCACCCCCCAGTCTGGTGTCCTGCCATGGCCAGGTGGCATCACCTCGCAGGCAGGGCGGCTGCGTCCCATCCCTGTAGGGCTGGGCCAGGCCCCACCTTGAGTGCTCCTCAGCACACCTGCCCACCACAGCCCAAGCTCACAGAGCCCCGGGATAGCCCCCTCTTCTCACCAAGCCCCTGCCTTCCCAAGGGCCCAACTGAGCTGGCATGCCTGTGACACCTCCTCCTGTGCTGCCGCCCAGCCCGGGCCCCGGCCCCAAGCTCCTGGCCCGTGCTTGGTACCCTGGTGCTGCCCCTGCCTGGGTGGGATAAGGTGTCTGTTTGCCCACACCTAGGGCTCACCCACCTGCTGGGAGCCTCCAGCACAGTGGCCCAGAGCAGTGCCTGCCCTGGCCCTGGCTCCTCCCCCCACACAAGCTCCCTCCGGGGGCCAGGCCAGAAGGCAGAGCCTGGGGACAGGAAGCAGTCAGCAGCCCTGCCGGGGCTCTCCTGCCTCCACCCCCAGGGCCAGTTGCAGTGCTGGCACCTGTGGCTGCTCTGGAGAGCCCGGAGCAACAACTTAAAACAATTAAAAAAATTTCCTTGCATGCCTCCTGGTGTGCCCGGGAAAATGTCTCTGCATGTCATTAACTGGCACGCATGCCAGGGGTTGCCAATTCCTAGGTTACATTGTTCTGTTCCAGAGATATAACTGCCTTCAGATCCAGGGGCCTTAAACCACTGTCCATTTATTATTCACAGGAAAATTCTCCATGAGAAGCAAGGTCTCTTGCAGTTATGTGACAGCTCAGACAAGTCGCTCCTATTCCAGGAACAACCACAGGACTCCGAGGTGTGGAACAACATGTCCACATTCAATGGGCTGCCTTCCAAAGCCTTCCCTACCCCATTCTGTGCTGCTCTAGAACAGCTGCCCCCCCAGTTTTTCTGGGGAGGCCATGGTCATTCTGTCCCTCCCCTATCCAATTATGTAAGCAAGGGGGCAACTGCGGAGGGGGAAAATAAGTTATTACTGCACTAGGAATATATAAATGCCTGGATACTGGACATTTAGCTTCAATCACTTCTGTCAGCCATAACCCTTATCAGCTTCCAGTAAGAAAGTGCTCTTAGCCTAGGCTGGGTTTAGCAGGCCTGGGCCAGACAAACTTGTACCCGCTGTCCTTTCGGAAAAAGAAGAAGAATTAGCAAGGCGCAGAGTTTTAAGCTTTTGGTTGAGAAGTTCCACAAACACCTGCTTCTGCCAGAACACTGGCTTGCTCCCAGAGTAGCTGTAGGGAAGGTCTTTCCCTTGGTATAATTCTGCCTACCTGCTGTCCACTCCAGGACAGACAGAGACACACACAGACACCCCTGGGTAGGTGTAACTGAGCTGTGCACAGCTATTCTGCCTGGGCTGAACCCCACATATTCAGGTGACACTCGAGTTGCCCAGCCCAGCCCAATACAGTCCCCTTCTTTATGCACCCATTTCTCTTTTCCACATGCAGTAATTAACAAGATGCACATACTTTTCCTTCCCCATAGATGGGTGCTTTGGTTAAGAGGAAGGCTGCTCCTGGGCATGTCTATACATTCTCTTAATGTGCATTACCAAAAGCACATTAATTTAGTACCTCTGGATGCCTATACACGAGCATGGAGGCTGCTCTGACACACTGCAATTACAGTGTGTTGGAGCAGACTTGATTAAATCGAGTCTGCTGGAGCATGGCGATTACCATCCTCCAGCAGCCTCGCGCATCTCATATATCAGTGGCCCAATGCTTAAAACTGGCAGCAGGGGGTGTTCATGAACAAGCTTTAGCTGAACCACCACTGCCACCATTATTAAACTCAGGGACACTGATATACAAGACAGCGTTGCTTTAATTGTAGCATCTGTTGGAGTTGCTCTAATTAAAATCCCACCCTCTCCCCGAGCATGTGCCAAAGTGTCCTCCACTGTGAAGTACTAGAAGTACACATTAGCCTATTTTCATGCGCATTAGTGAAAGAGAATGGTTTCTGTGACACTTTAAAGTGCATTAAAACGAGCTAATGTGCATTAAAGCACACTTGTAGATGCGCCACCTGTAAGACAAACTGGACAAAGATGGGAGGCACCATGTCCAGACTCTTGAGTCATACGGTCTTTACACCCCCACCCTTTCCATTACACATCCCTTTCTTTAGAAGGACCCGGGTCAGGATCAGACTCATTTGATAGTCAGACAACGTGTGCACTATCTTGTGACTTAGAACAGTGTTGCAACCAGTCTCAGGTTTTTCACTGGCAGCGCCACCCCCCTTCAGTCCAAGGGTCAGAAACAGGCCAAGTTACTTACTACACATCTGATTTCCTTAACGTAACTTATTTAAATTTCAACAATGAGTAGGATGACGAGTCTCCATGCCATCAGACAACAAGGAATCTTAAAACCCTCCCATTAAATCTGTTGAATCACTACTGTAAAATTTCTACAGAATCATAGAGGGCATTTGTACACATACATTTTCATGCTGAGGCACACTGGAGATCCGGCGCATTGGAGCAGACTTAATTAATCAAGTCTGCTCTGCATGCGAGCTGAAGCTCACTGCGTTGCATTGCGTGCAGTTGTATAAGTGGTGAAATGCGCATCAGCGTGCATAAAATGGTGGTGGTGCGCTTTTGAACTAAAACACCTTCCATGTGTTTTAGTTTAAAAGCGTGCCACCACCATTTTCTCAGCACTGATGTGCATTTTGCTGATTATACCAATGTATGCACTACAGTGCTGGGCACTTTTAAAAGTGACTTCCGCTGCGGCGCAAGCATGTGTACAAATGCCCAGAGATTAACATCTGGGAGACTTGCAAAAAACCACCAAACAAATCCCAATTTGTACAGGAAACAGAGAGCGACTACCTTAGTTCTTCATGGTAACAATCAACCTAGTGGCCACTGCAAAAAAATGCATTATGCTGAGCCATTACACAAGGAGACATCATTGGGGGATTTTTTTTTTCCAATTTGGAGTTTGTACAGTCATATGTTCCTCAGGCTCCCTCACCATTCACGTATTTGTGTCAACATTGTGACTGCTACATGGCATTGACTAACTGTGCATTGTACTAGCCAATGTTTACACAGCACTCAGGGAAATGTAAAATACTGCAAGGTACGTATAACTAAATAAGCAGAGACATTTTGGAATCTTCTAGGAATTAAAATAAAAGGAAAAAAGGCAAAAGAACTTCTACCTTATAATTTATAGTTACCTGTGAAGCAACTGAAAGGAACCAGAAGAATCCAGTAGGAAACACAGATACAGCTTTTTACTTGTAAGTAGAGCCTAAGTGATCAGTACATAACTTTTAGATACAGGATTTCTGCTAGCTTTTCTTGCCTTCTTGGCTTCACTCAACTTCATGTCTTTAAATCTAAGGGTCTTTTATTTTTTAAGACAGCATTCATCATCACCATTGAGGAACTTTTTTTTTGCTTACACTTTGGGCAAAGTACCAGGAAATAAAATGCTGACACTGACCCTTACTGGAGGGCCAGAGATTTCACACTAAGTCCTCTGCAGTACTGGACTACACCAGTAGCTAACAGGTTGGGTGATACAGTCTGGATATCTGCCCCTCTTCCCCCTCCACATTTTATCACTTGCCCTACCCATGACTACTGAGCAAACAGCCTGCCAGTAACAGTACCTCCATAAACTTTCCCCCCAGGGCCTTGTGCCTTAAGAAGTCTAAAGTACTTTTTTAAATGGCCAAATGACATTTAAATGACCAGACTTTCAAGCTTAGCTCCAAAAGGGCATCTGATAATATTGCCATGCAACTAGAATTCCTGTTTCCGTGCCTGAGATGACTGTTAGTATAACCTTCAACCTGGAACATGCTTTCTCTAGACAGTCCTTTATAACAGCAGTTCTCAACTGGGGGTATGTGTCCCATAGGGGGCTGCAAGCAGGTTTCAGGGAGTCCACAGGGGCAGCAGATCTGGTGTGATTCTGATCTCCAAGGTCAGCTGGAGCAGCCCATGCCTAGGCTAAGCCCACTGCCATGTTCATGGAAAAATGTGGTTTTTCTCCTTTAAAGGAAAAAAACATGGGAAACAACCAGTCTTCCCTTACAGGCTGGCAGAGTTCCAGCCTGCAAGGGGCTGCTTGGGACTGGGAGGAGGCCAATACGGTAGGAGGCATAGGGCATGTGCCTGTATACACATGCACGAAACAGCCAGGCAGCAGTGAAGAGCTGTTCCCATCAGAAAAATGCGGGGAGGAGGGCAGGGATGGATGGACAGACAGACAACAATGCATCAGGGAGATGGGAGAGGCATGTGCCCCCTTCCCACAGCAGGCATGAGGCTCCAGCCTGGCCAGACCAGCCAGCAGGATCTGGCATGGGAAGGCAGAGTGGGGCAGCAAGACTCATTCGTGCTGCCAGGCCCCCCACTCCAGCTGTGCCACCAGCAGCAGCAGTAACGGCCCCGGGGAAGGAGAGGACCTCCTTCTTCATAGGGGGAAAAACAGGCTTTTAGGAAGTCAAATCTCTTAAAATCTTAGGTATCGGGCTATGGTTTTGATGGCCCATTCTATTATTTCCCATTCCCACTTCTGCCACCGGGGGGGCTGCAGGTCAAGAGTGACAGACACGGGCAGGACCCTGGGGGTGAGGGGGCAGCTGCTGGTGGAGAGAGACAGAGGTCTTGAATCAAAAAGCTAAGAACCACTGCTTTATAACATAACCTGAGGTTACCCAAAGTTGTGAGCCACAGAACCAAAGCAAGTGGTACACTGGGACTATGAAATTCTCACCTTCAAATAATTAGCTGAGGGCAGCCAGTTCCTGCCTTCTACTGAAGTGTCCCAACAACTAAGTATTGCATAAACCATAACACATGACGTGTTACAATGAACTTGTTCAAGAGTGAGACACAATTTCTAACACCAACCAGAGACTGAATGGCTGAACAGGCTTCTCTTACACACTGCCTACTACCATGCCTCCTATGGCTGCCCCCTATACATGCCCACTTCCTCCATGCAGCCTATACTCCAATGGGTAGGAAACTTGTGTTTTCCAAGCATTGCTACTTGTAAGAACAAGAGATTCATTTAGGACAAAAAAGGAAAAATAAAGAAAAAGATGCGTGTGTGTGTGTGGGGGGGGTGTTTGAAGAGGCTGCTCTTTTTTTTTTTAATATTATACACAGAAGCCATTTATTCCCTGCAAAGCACATTTCCTCTAGTGATCTAGTGCTTTGCCTGCTGGGTACATCTCTCCTTCCTGTCCTGAGCCCTTGGCAGAACAGCCTTGCCCATGGGATACATTTCTCTTCAGATTCCCTTTCAGAAGCTCTATATTTAGGGGCCTACAGGATTCACAGCAGAAGTGGGTGTGCTGTGGCTCCTTTAATTCTGCAGGTCCCTCCCCATGCGCCCTTCCACCTCTAATCAGTGCTTGAAGCTTGCTCCTGATCCACAGGGAGGCAAAAACTGTTGTTTTAAATATGGCACCATTTTTGCCTCCTGCTGCTGACTGGCTGAGGGACCCCAATGCTTGTCGCTGACTGGTCTGGAGGCAAAAACCACACCATGTTTAAGGCCGTGGTTTTTGCTTCCCTGCCAATCAGGAGGGAGTGGTGGGGCCCTCTGCCAATCAATGGCAGAGGGCATGTGGGGAACATGAAAGATTAAAGGAGCTGCTACGCACCCCACTTCTGCCGTGAACTTGGTAAGTCCCTACATATATGAAAACAGCTTTGCCCACTGGATACAGCTTGCCTCAGTTTCCCTTCCAGAAGCCCACTATTGAAACCAGCTTTGCCCACTGAGCACATCTCACAGAAAATGAGGGTTGGATGGGACCTCAGGAGGGCATCTTGTCCAGCCCCCTGCTCAAAGCAGGACCAGCCCCAAAGAGATCATCCCACTGAAGGCACTGCCTATTTGAGTCTTAGAAACTTCCAGGGATGGAGACTCCACCACCCCTCTGGGTAACCTGTTTCAGCGCTTCACCACCCTCCTAGTGAGAAAGTTCTTTTTAACATTTAACCCAGTGGTCACCAACCTTTTTAAATAGATCACCTTTGGCATTTAAAAGCAATCCAAGATCTACTGTGTGCTGCTGCCACCCCCACCCCCACCACACACACAAAGCAGGTAAGTCTGGGGGTAAGGGGGAGCAGATCAAGGCAAAGGGAGAAAAAATTAGTTGGGGGTGCACCTTCCCAGCAGTTAAGTCCTGCCCTGCTGGGGCCCCACTCAATTTACACCTGCTCCTGCCTCTGCAGCACTGTCCCTCACTGCAGGGGGCTTGATCTAGTCCTTGCCCCTTCCCTCCCCCATGGACTGACCTGCTGGGCTGGGACGCCTGTGTGCATGCATGTGGGCACTCAGCCTCTCCACTCCAGCCTCGCATTGACACCAAGATCTACCACAAGAGGTTCAGAGATGTACCGGTGGATCTCGACTACGATGGCCATCATGGAGGACAGTCTGGTTTTCTGCTACTCTGTCCTCCATTGAAACCGAACCAGACACCTTTATGCCATATGAGATAAAGGTGTCCGGTTTCACATCAATAGAGAACAGTCTGGTTGTCCTCTATGATGGCCACCCTAGTTGAGATCCACTGTTTGGTGACCACTGATCAAACCTAAACTGCCCTGGCTGTAACTTGAGACTGTTGCTGAGTTTCTTTTCCAGAACCAGCGAGCTGGGACCTTGCCCACTGGGCATCTCTCCGGCATGCCCTTCCAGAAGTGTGCTTCTCTCCTCCCTTTCCTTTCCAGAAGCCCTGTGTGAAACCAGGGACCGCTGAGTGCATCTCCCTCATTCCCCTTCCTGAAGCGACCTACTGAAACACAGGGCACGTCTCTGTTCCTCCTCCCTGTGTGAAACCAGTGACCCGGGGCCTTGCCCGCTGGGCCCAGCTGTCCGTGTCCCTGCCAGAAGCCCTGCACAGAGCCAGCCTTGCCCGCTGGGCACCATCCTCGCCTCAGTTTCCCTTACAGCAGCCCGCTCCTGAAGCCAGCTCTGCCCACTAGGCACATCGTGCCCCGGCGGCTCGGGGCCTTGCCCGCTGCGCACCACCTCCCCTCAGGCTTCCTTCCCTTTCAAGCCGCTTCCCGCGCCCGCGAGACTCCACCTTCCTCGCCCTCCCCTTCCGGCTCTGCCGCCCGGGCCCTGCCCGCAGCCCGCAGCCCGGCGGGGTCGGCTCGGCGGCGCCGGAAAAGCCGAGGGCCGGGGCGGCGCCACGTGGGGACAAAGCGCACGCGGGTCCCGCCGCGGCGGCGCGCAAAGCGCGGCGCTCACCCCCTTGCCCATGGCGGCGGGTCGGGCGGCCTGCGCTGTTTCGGTGCGGGGCTGCCACGCGTCCTGCCCGGCGGCTGCTGTTGCTGCGCGTCTCCCCCCCCGCTGCCGCCTGCTGGTGTTGTTGCTCCCGCCGCCGCCGCCGAGAGATGAAACGGGGCTGGCTTTTCAGCAGCATAAAACTAGGCTAGGAGAGCCCGCCCCCAGCGTCCGGGCGAGGGGCGGAGCGGGGCTGGCTCTGCCCTTCCGTAGTCAAGGGGATGGGAGCCCGGAGCCTTCAGACCTTTGTGCGGGGCCGGGTGGACCCTGCTCCGCGTGCCCGAAAGCGCGGCGGCGTTTCTGAAGCAGCTCTTGGGTGCTGCGAAACCCCGTCCACTCTCAGGGAGCCGGACTCTAGGCCAGATGAGCCAAACCAGGTCCAAACCCGTTTGAAGCATTCAGGGTGGCTCCCTGGACGCACAAGTATCCTCCACCCCAGCCTGGGGCTTCAGATACTTTCAGTCCTTTGGCAGCAGTACTGTAAGCAAGGAAGTCGGGTGCCCGCCCTTGCCCCATTCTCAGATCCCGGGGGCACACGCGGTGGCAGGAGCCAGCCTTCCCCTGTCCCTGCGTCCCCCCGCAAATGAGTTGCTTGCAGCTCCGTCCTGCAGCCCACCTCAGCTGGGAAGTGCCTGTTGGCACCCCTTCAGCGCCTGTGGCAGTCGCCCTGCTTGCCCCCTTCTTGCTACAGCACTGTTCGGCAAGCATCCTATGTGCAGGCCCAAGCCCAGAGGCTTGGGGTTTGGATGCCACTGAGTTTTGCTTTCCCTACCCACTTTGGGGTTTGCTGTCAGTGTTGGCTGCTGGCCTCGAAATAAAGTGAGGCTTCGACTTTGATGGCCCAGTTCTCACACACTCCAGATGACTTACTGTGAACATTATAAAGTCAATAAGAAGACATTTGCGTACTCATCTTGCATACTTTTCAGTGTCCAATAGTGTTCCAGCACTGTACAATTGTTTTGAACTTCCAATATGATAATATCATAGCTAAAACCTGAAGGAGCTGGGGCCACCACCTCCAGCTCTGCCTCTGTGCTGGGCCTGTGAACACACCTGTTCCTGCGAGCGTGGTTGTGACCATGCTTCTTGTGCCTGTGAACACACCTGTGCATGCGAACATGCCTCCTGTGTGCCTCAACATGTGTGCAAACATGCCTTCAGTGCCTGTAAATACACTTGTGAACACATGTCCTGTGCCTGCGGACATGCCTCCTGTGTGTATGAATATGCCTGTGAATATGTCTCCTTTTCCTGTGAATATGCCCATGAACTCACCTCCTGTACATATGACTATACATCCCATGAGTGTGAACAAGCCTGCCCACACAGTCTAAACACAGAAGCAGCAGAGTTCAGACCTCGGAGAGGTTGCACAAGAGTTGCAATTAATTGTTCACTTGCTTCCCTCAGACCAGGCCAGTCCATTCAGATGGTTTCTCTAGTCCTGAATCTTGTCTCCGGTGGTTGCCGTGCCATGTAGAGCAGGAGTGGCCAACCTGCGGCACAGGTGCCACAAGAGGGCAGGAAGCACAAAGCAGAGGAACAGCTTAGTCAGAAAGCACAGCATAACGCTGGGCAGCAGATCACGTAAGGGAAAGGGGTACAAGTGGCACGTGGGGAAGATGGAGGGCTAATTTGTGGCACATCTACCAAAAATGTTGGTCCCCATTACTAGAGGAAAGTACAGAAAAATCCACTGCAAGTACTTACTGCAGGGATCTGGGTTTTCTGTCCACTAGGGGAAACAGCAGATTTTTTCTTTTAAAGGAGAAAATAATGGATTTTCTCCTTTAAAGAAGAAAAATGTGGGAAACTGTGGATTTCCCCTTGCAGGCTGGCAGAGTTCCAACCTACAAGGGGCTGCTTTAACCTGGGGTGGGGCAAGGGAGGGCAATCACAGGCAGAGAGTGCCACGTGCATGTGCATGCATACACATGCATGTGGCAGCCAGGCAGCATGGGGAGCAGCTCGCAGGTAAGTCTGGGGGAGTGAGGGTGGAGGGCATAGGCGACATGTCAGAGGAGCATGGGGGGCTTGTACCCCACCCCCAGATTTGTGCGCCCATAGTGGGTGTGAGGCTGCAGTCTGGCTGTACTGGCACAGGCACGAGCTGCCTTCACAGCCCAGCAGGTAGGACACAGTGCAGGAGGGCAGAGCGGGGTGGTGAGACTCATTGCTGCCACTGGGACCACCATGCCAGCCACACTGCTCCCAGTACGAGGAGTAACAGATGGGTGGGTCGCTGCCCTCACCTCCTCCCACTGCCACCTGCTCGTGTGTTGGGCTGTAGCTCTACCCTTCCTCCCCTCCCCCATGGCCGGTCTCTACCACCACCACCACTTCCCTCAGGCTGCCTGCACTGCCCCCCACCCCACCTTCTCTCTGGGGTGGAGCCCTGGCCTTAGGGGAGTGTTGGCGGTGTCTGGGCCATGGTGGCAGGGTGAGGGAAGAACAGGCCCCCACATCCGTTCTATCTTACACTGCTGGCGAAGCAGCCGGCGTGGGGATCCTAATGGTGGCAGCAATGAGTCTCACTACGCCGCTCAGCTCTCCCGTGCTGGGTCCCACCTGCTGGACCATGGAGGCAGCTCCTGCCTATGCCAGTCCAGCCAGTTTGCAGCCCCATGCCCACTGTGGGTGCACAAATCTGGGGGGCATGTGCCCCCTCCAATGCCTCCCTGACAACTTGCCTATGGCAGGGGTTTTCAGCCTTTCTTAGTAAGTGTACCCCCGGCAGCCCCCTTTTTAGTAAGTGTACCCTGGGGGGGGGCAAGCAGGTGGAAACAGAGTGGAAGGCAGGGCGAATGGCTGGGAGAGGGGGCGAATGGCTAGGAGGGGTGGCTATGGAGAATTTTGGGGTGGCTATAGCTTCTCAAGCATCCCCCACTCCCCAGCTGCTGCCTTTCCCTTAGGAGCCCATGCTGTGGGGTGGGCAGGGGATGTGCAGCCAGCATGGGGATCCCAAGGGAAAGGCAGAAGAGCAGAGTCCCTCAAGCAGGGGTGGCACTGGGAGGGGCTTGGGGGGGCTATAGCCACCCCTTCCAGCACTGCTGCTGCCTTCCCACCACATGCAGCTAAGCCCACCCAGCTGCTGCCTGCTCTGACCCAGCCCCGGCCCAGCCCTGTCATTGGAGAGAGGCTGGCACAACCCCTGAACCTGAGCCTTCAGCTGGCAGCCTTCCTTCACACTGCACACAAAACTGCTGCCCCCCATGCCTCCCCCAGGGGTGCCTGCCATGGAAGGGAGCCTCCCCCCTCCCGACCCCCCCGCCCACCTGTGCCCCTTGGATGAGCCACCTGAGGCCCCGTCCTGCTCCCAGCCCCAGAGTCCCATTCACTGCCCTGGCTGAACAGCCCCTACCCCAGCCCCTGCCGCTGTCCCAACCCTGGCCCCACTCCCTCCCTCACCACGGAGACCTTGATCTGCTCCCACCATGACCTTCCCTCCCCCATGCCCTTCCTTGCCACAGACTTATCGGAAGGACGCTGCTCTCCAAGCAGCTGGGCTGCATTCCTGGCCGCATACATACATGCAGCTGGGCACATTCATGGGGCATTTATTGGTAACATTATTGGCTATAAAACATTGTATTCAACTGATACTTAATATATCTAGTGGCTTTCATCTTAATCATGGAAAAATGTGGATTTTGGGTTTTTTAATTAGAGAATTTTGGATTTGTTTTTAAATCAGAGAAATTTAGATTTTTAAACAGAGAAAACCAGGATTTCTGGAACTAGGCCAATTTTGTGCCTTTGGGGAATACTTTGTCCTAATGCTAGGAAGAAAGAGGATGCTTTCTGTCTATACATGTGAGGGCTATATTTTCTCTCCAAGTACTGTATCTGTCAGGATATGCATGTGTCAGGGTAATGGAAGCACTCCTCAAGGTATGAGCTGAAGTTTTCCAATACCATAGTTTTACACCTAGTTTGCACCTGTTTTATATCTATTTTATACCTTTTTCTTGCAGAAGACACTATGGTTGGGAAATCAGGCTATACAGAGTCTTGTAAATCTACACAGGCAGGGTACCTGCATGCAGTGTAGGTCAAGTAAGCATCCTTGCTACAGATTAAATATACAACTTTCCCTACCATCTGACTGACAGGTATGAACAAAATCTATTCTCACAATTGTTTCTGTCCCTCTGCATTTTACAAATTTTTTAATATTTAACCTACCAAACCATCTTTAAACCTCCAGGCAGAACACAGGTTCACTAGTATGTTTTAAAAGAATGAGTCTGTTTTGAACCATAGGGATGATATATGGTCCACAATTAAATATTTTTCCAGTCCCTGGAGCTATTTCTTAATTTAATATGTGCTTTGCCTGGCTCCCCAGTACAGATGACTTTCTGAAGTCTTCAGGTTATGAAGCAGTGCCAGATCAGCATAATTGATCAGGTTCACATTGGGCTTTTGCATAATGAATGCAAGCATGTGGCAATCACATGTACACTATTCAAATTTGTATTGCTCATTTGCATAGGCTGTGTGCGTTTAGGAACTTTTATAGGCATAATTTATTCATTGAAATTGCTTTGTGGCCCAAGTCTCCAAGGTCACACACAGTGGGAACCAAATGTTCTGTATCAGCTACATTACATAAGTAAATATTGAATCAAACTAGACCTTCAGAGGCATAGGTAGTAAGGAGTCAGACCTGTTTCCGCTGTCTGCTCTCTTACTCTCTCATTTGAAGTGCTTGAGTAAGCATAGACCAGAGAGCTCCCTGAGAAAATCCACAACTGGAAATGATATACCCACAGTTGCTCTCAGAAAAAGTCCCCTGCTGTGTTAACTAGGGACAGATTTTAAATGAGATTGTAGCCTCATGGCGTTTGGCATCCAAACCTTATTAACACTCGCATTATTTCAGTTTCAGGGGAGTTAGCAAGGCTGGTGGGCTGGGCCCCTAGCTGGATGCATTTTAGGCACCATGTGGTCAGAGCAGGTCTGAGTTGGATTGGATGACACTGTGCATGAAATGCCAGAAGCCCTTTACCCCAGGGATAAAGTAGCAAGACAGCTGGCTCTCATGGCTGGTAAATATATTTATATATATGCATATACTTACTGAGCAAAAATAGCTTGAGTTACAGTCCACTGAGAAATTGAATTAGATTTTAAAACTCAAAATTACTCTAAAGGGGAATATCCACAACTACATTATGACCCAGGCTTGATATACAAATTACTACATGGATTTCTCTGGCCTGTGTTGCCTGGGACCAGCTCTTAATAGGCCCTTCTGGACTGAAAAAATCTGGGAGTCTATTAAAAAAGCATCCGTGGGTTTTTTTTCCCCTTATTCAGTGAGCATACTGCCTTTGCTTCTGAATTCAGATATCATACTTCAGCAAAAAAGAATAACTGATTTACTGCTCCTTGTCCCTGCTAGCTAATGAAACTCATCCAGCCCTGGCAGTGTGAGCTTGAAAACATCCAGGGAACCCACAAAAGGAACCACAACACTATCTTAGTTCCTCCATCTTAATCCTTGATCTAGGTTGGGTGTGGGCAAAATATGGCCTGCAGGCTGGATCTGGCTTGCCAACAGATTTGATCAGGTCCACAGGGGGACAGACACCAACTCATTGGATCTGGCCTGTGGGCAGCTGGCAACACCATATGGTGTCAGGTGGGTGGGCAGGCAGGATTGCGTCTGCCCAGCAGCATTAGCTCTTGACATGGTGGCATCGGCTGTGGACTGAGGTGGGGCTTCTGCCACAGTGGGTGGGCAGCAATGTCAGCTGCGGACACCACTGACAGGTTCAGGAGTCCTGATGCAGAACCTGCTGGCAGTGTCCACAGTCTACGCTGCTGCTCTCCCAGCGCAGTGGAAGCTCCTGCCTGGAGCCCTGACCCAAAACCTGCCAACAGCATCCCCTGTTGTCCCAGGCAGGACAGCTGTTTAGTAGAGTAAGTATAATGCATGAGTAGTGTCAGCCCAGTTCCTAGGACGCAGCTGTTTACATAGTGCAGAACTCTTACCACAAGGGCCCTTCGTGGAAATAGGATACGGCATCTTTCACCTTCCAGTCACAATGGAAAGGACCTGAAAGATACTAACTTTCAGGTCCTTTCCATTGTGATTGAAAGGTGAAAGATGCTATATCCCATTTCCAAACCCCTGAGGCATTCAGCCCTGACAGTATAGATGTCCTAATCCATATGCAATGATATTCGTTTGGGGACACTTTTTAAACTTTACCCACCTTTTGCCAAGGCTGATACTCCCCAACCAATGATCGCTGAGGAACTGTAATTCACAACACAATAAGTTTAGCAGTACAAGAAATAGGGTTGTCAATTAATCGCAGTTAACACACATGATTAATGCATTAATTTGTTCTTGCATTAATTTGTTTAACGTGTTAATCATGCACATGGTTTTGGAGCCCACGCCTGGGCTTCCCTCTGCTGCCTCCAGGCTGCCCAGCGGGGCAGCAGTGGCAGCACGGAGGACTGCAGGGCAGTCTGGGTGTGGGCTGCAGGTGGCTGCAGCAGGATGGGGCAGGGGGCAGGCACACAGATACAAACACAAACAAGCAGCCACAGCCTGCATGCTGCATGTAGAGCAGCACCATGCCAGTAAGTCTGTAGAGGGAAGGGATGGGGGGCAAATCCATGCCCCCATTGTGAGGGAGTGGGGCAGAGGCAAACTCTGGAGTGAATGGGGTCCCAGGGCCAGGGAGGGTCATGGGATAGAGCTGTGGGTGGCCTGTTTAGGGGCATGGTGGGGGGTGGCTCCCCACTACTGCACACACCCCCAGGGGAGGCATGGGGGGCAGGTGCCCCCCAATTTGTGCACGGGCAGAGTTGGGCTGGCTGCTGTGGATTGGGGCTCTATACCCTGCTGTCTTTGCCCTAGGAGCCACACAACACTATGTTGTGGCTCTGCCACCAGGCAGACAGGGCATCCACATGTCTGTGTGTGTGTGTACGTGTCTGTGTGTATATCTGTTTGTGTGCGTGTGTGTGTCCCTCACTCCCAAACCACGCCCCCCCAGCCCTGCTGCTGCCCCTCACTCCTGACCCCCAGTACCCTGCATTAGGGCTGTGCAAAATTTCTCCTGGAATTTCATTTCAAAGCTGTTTTGATGCGTTTCAACCTTGAAACAGTGAAATTGAAACAAAACAAAAGCCTTTGAAACAAAACAAGGGCACTTGAAATGTTTTGAAACATTTCGCAGCCAGACTTACTTGGCTTCAGCGCCAGTCCCAGTCAGCAACAGCAGACTCCTGTCATCCAGCAGGCAGATTGGGAACACACCTGCAACCCCCGGAGGGCTGCGGAGCTGTGCCTGACTCCTTATGGGGGTTCAGGCCCCTGATCTGCCTGCCGGCTGGGACCAGCAACAGCACTGATCTTCCTGGCGCTGGGTGTGGGCTGCACCCAGAGCCAGTCCCATGCGGCAGCACCAGCCGCCAGTCATCCATCCTCCTCGGGCTCTGAACCCTGCATACACACCCACATTCAGCCCCAACACCTTCATAAATTCCCCCGTTACCCCCATCTATACAAAGTACCTGCATACTTTTGAGTTTTTCTGCACATAATTTTGAGTTGCTAGCAATGCGATTAAAATTGCAATTAATTGCGAATAGTTTTTCTAATCAGGCAACTAATCATGATCACTGTTTTTAATCGTTTGACAGCCGTAACAAGAAAGACTGGACCTGACTTTAATCTTGCTGAATGATATCATAGCAATTGACGGAATTACCTCTCTGTAAAATACACAAGTAAGTTTAGCTGCTTATAAAAAAAATTCAAATGTACAGTACACCTATTCTTTGTGGGGCGATTAGTAGGGCTGTGCACCATTCCATTTTGCCTTGAGTTTTGACGGTTCGACAGAACAGTGTTTTTCCGTCAAAACAGAAAGGCTGTAGCGCAGGGGATGGGGTGCCTCCTGCCCCCGGTGCGATGTAGCTCAGGGGACGGGGAAGCAGCCCAGATGCTGGCTCACCGCCCCCTGCCAGATCTGCTGCTGGGGATGGGAAGTCAGCCCAACTGGACTGACTTCCCATCCCCAGCCTATGGTTGAAACCTTTTGACTTTCGAAATGTTTCAACTAGCCTCATTTTGTTTTGAGGCTATTTCAAGGGCCTTTGTTTTGTTCCAATTTTGCTGTTTTGACCTCAAAATTGGTCAAAATGATGTCGGAACAAAATGGCCGGCAAAATTTTGCACAGCCCTAGCGATTAGCACAGGAAAGACCATAGAAGGTTGGTAGTTTCATTTTCTACCTGCAAGAAGTTTATAGGCTATGTTTAATAGTGAGGTGGTTGAAAAGATCAGTAATAATAACCCACAGGGCCTTTCACCCCTGGATCTATGGATTAAATGTATCACAGGTTTATTGGTGTTAAAGTTCTAGCCCCTTGGCAGCTTCTCCAGGCATTTTTACATGTGTAAGTGCCATAGTGCCAGGTGCAAAGCACCCAGTGCTGCAACGCTTGCAGCTGTATAAGCAGCAAATGTGCATCAGCTCAAAGAAAATGGCAGCAGAGTGCTTTTGAACTAAAACACCTGCAGCTTCTATGTACACAGCAAAAGAAGCTAACCCAGATCTTGCTTCCCCCAACCCCCCGCCAGTCTCTTCTGCACCCTTATCTTTCCAAAGAACAGAAATACAGGGTACAAAAACAGTATCTCCGTGGTAGAGTGGTGGAGATAAAATAGGATGGATTCAGCCAGGAGGTCTCTATAAATAATGCTAAAGGTGGTACTCAAAATGGATTTGTGTTTTTAAAGGGTAATTCACTTTTGTGGGAGCCAGAAAAAACAAGGGATTGCTTGTAACTGTATTTTCATTGATCTCCTAGCTGTAATTACAGCTCTCACACCCCCTACTGGCTTGTCCTTGTGCCTTTAATGAGATCACCTTAAATGATAAGATCATGAGATTCCATTAAAACCATTTAAACAAACAATATGTAACTCAGGGAAACCAAAGAAAGAAGCAGGCTATTTTCCTTCATTTGCCTGTGTGCTCCTCTGGGTGCGGAATCCAAACAGTTTGCATTGTTGATAGGGTTTTTTTTGCATTTCTTCAAGGCCTTTCATCTAAGGCCTTAAATCCCTCTAGAAACATTAATATTTAAGCTCTGAGCCCCTCCCTATCTGTCTTTCTCCTTCTCTTCTACCCACCAACCTGATGTGCATAAGGCATTGGAAACACTTGTAGGAAAAAGAATTCCAAAAATGTCCATGATTTTGGGTGCTTCAGTCTTGGCCTTGCTCAGTCACCTCCAGCAGCCTCCAGGACAGGGATTCCAGTTGGAGACTTTAAAATAAAGTGACCTTAGTGAGCTGCTCCTGCCCACACTACTAAGCAGAGCAGAACTAAAGAGACCATCTGCCTTCTCTAACTAGGAGGCACTGTTCTCTACCATGATTTGTGTGACCTTTTTGAAAATCTTTAATATACTGTCCCATTCTCTAGCTGCAGACAGACTCTTTCCAATGCTTCTTAGTTTGCTAGTTAGTTATCTGGAAGATAAGCAGCTTTGAAATCTGCAGACTCCATGGAACCACAATTCATATCCCTCAGGGTTGTCTGGGCCTTTCATCATTCCAGGGCAGATAAACTAAGTACCATTGTACTTTTTTGTCTCTGTGTGGCTTTTGAAAAAGATCCTACAACCCAAAATGCTGTAACCACCACATGGGACCTTTTCTATGTGCAGGGGCCCCACAGTCCTGCACCAAAACTGTCTCCTCTTCATGGTGATCTCTGAATTTTTTGTGCTTCCTGCACCATACTACAGAGCTGACTGGATTTCATAGTCCATATGTGGTATATTAAAGCCAGTTGAAGAACTGTTCAAAACAACAGTTGCTTTTGAAAGCTTGTCTAACTATCCCAACCACTCAGTTGGTCTGATAAAAGATATCACCCCCCAAAAAACTTGCCTCTTTGAAAATGTTTGTGATTTTTTTCCCATTAAAAGCCTTTCAGTGTTTTTAACTACCCCAAACATATGAACAAACACAGTGCTGCAGAGTGAGTTGGTGTCTGCATTTTATCATGCAAGTGGCACAGATAGGGCATTCCATAAAAAGGTAACAATGAAAGCACATTTCACTCACAAAATGAAACCCCAAAGTTGAAAGATGTGAAAATACAACCTTCACTCTTTCTTCTTGGGTGCAAGCATCATGGTGTACTACAGGACAGTCCTGCATCCAGTGTGTAAGCTGCTTGCTGCCTCCTGAATGAGGCTGATAGATTTTTGTATATTTATATATCACCCTTACTGTACAACATGTGAGCCCCTGCAGGGTTCGAATTATACTTCAATTGCTGGTGGGAGGTCTGCAGTACTGCAGGGCTGGGGACAGTGGCAGTGGCAGCCGAAAGGAGCTGCCGCCACCTGGGCTACTTAGAAAGGCGCAGGGCAGGCCAGGGGCTATGTACGGTGGTGCATGGGCTCCGGGCTGTTGCTGGGGCTTGCAGGGGAAGGGCTGCTGACAGGCCCCTGGAGGTAGTTCTCGTCTCTTAGGCTAGAGACAGACATTCAAAAAGCCAGAGCCAGAATTGATTCAATCTTTGCAGTGTAGTCTAACCTGCCTAGGCAGAATTGATTTGCAACTGTACAGGCATTCCCTCTGGACTGAGGAAATGCAGGCAGCAGGCACATGCCTGCAGTTGCTCAGGCCAGGAGCTAGGGAGGGTGGGGAGGAGTGTGGCATTAGAACACAACCTTGCCTGCAGGGAAGCTGTGCTGGAGGGGCATGGGCAACCTGGGCAGTAGCCTTGGCTAAACTGGCCAAAGGCAGGTTTAATTTCCCACTCCCTGTCCCACTGGCAGGGACCTGAGCCGGGTCTGTCCGGTGCTCTCTGCTTGCTGCTGCTGTGGGGGGTGGGCTTGGTGCAGCCAGACTCGGGCCAGCACGGGCCCTGAAGCAGAGGGAGCAGGTAGGGGGTTATTTCCCCTTCTACCTCCAGGGCCCCAGGGGCCCACAGCCAGGTCTGCCCACTCTGACTGCCGCTGCCACCACTCACTCCCTGCTTGGGACAAGCGGCAGAAAAAGCCCCCTCCGCCAGATGTCGGAGGGAGTGGGTATGGAGAAATCCCCCTCTCTCTGCCACTCACTTGGGACAAACCAGGTGACCCTTCGATTTCCTGGGTCTCTTTGTGGCAATGACTGGTCAGTCAGGTCACCGAGGCAGGTAAAATTACTAGGGGGAGGGGAGTGAGCTCTCCTCCTCTGGCGGCCATTTTGAAAAGCCACAAGCAATGTACTTCCAGGCTCCGGCTTGGATGATTCTCTGTAAGTAATGACCTGGAAACTAGCCAGAAGTCTAGAAATACATATAGGCAGTTGCGTTTAATAGGATCATTGAATCCAATATTGGCAAAGGCTCAAATTACTTTTGTTTGCTCAAAGTGAATTTCTAACTTCCTTGTACTACCCGCTCCCTTCTGATCAATAGAGGTATCAAGTTACAACGTGCCTGGCTGCGTACTGGGAGAGGGGAGAAGCAGGCCTTTTGCTCCTTTTGCTTGGCTAGCCAAGTTGGGCTAGGCTTTTTATTTTCCTCTGGTATCTGAGACTATCTTTGGGAGCTTATGGCTATAAGAAGCATCCTAGAATCCCCCGGTGGGTTAAGCACCCACAAGGTCTACAAGGTCGGTGCACCCTGGGGGGCACAGACCTATGACAATGATCAGACCCCGGGGGGTGGCAGCAGTTACCCCAGGCTTGTGGGTGTGCTCCCAGAAGGGAGTTGGCTGCACATATGCGTTCCAGGGGAAGCACTCAAAGCTTGGTTTTTGGTCGCATGTAGTGAGGTGGGTGGCTCAGTGCAGGAGCACCCCCTTCTGTCCCGCCACTGGGGGAATAACCCCTGTCCCTGCCCCCTGCTTAAGGGGCCCTGCTGGCCAGCCTCTGGTAGTGCCCCCACCCCACCATTTTAGTGGCAAGGGGGCAGGGCCCTTGATGGCTCAGCAGCCCCTGTCAAGGTGTCGGGAAGCGCAAGCCCCTTCCCAGCAGGGGGCTGTGCTGTGGGGCAGGCAGAGTTGTGGCGGACTGTGCACAGCAGCACTAGGGCTTGGAGAGTCCTCAGCAGTTTTCCCTGCCCCGCTGCACAGCCTACCCCCTTTACTCCCACTGGGAAGGAGCTTGCGCCCTGAGAAACCGTGACAGGGGCTGCTGCCCCTATCACGATCACTCCCTGCTTGCTGCTCTAGTGGCTGGCTGGGGGCAGGAGCAGGGCCAGAAGCTGGCTGGCAGGGCCCCTAAGGCAGGGAGCAGGGGGTGGGGTTAGTCTTCCTTCTGCCCCCAGGGTCTGCATTGGGGTCTGCCCTCCCTGACTGCCACTACTCACTCTGTACCCGGGGCAAGTGGCAGAATAAGCCCCCTCCTACCCCCATTTCTTTAGCGTCCCTTCCCTCTCTCCATGAGCTGCTGTGCCCATCAAAAGCTCTGCTCCCTCACCACTGCAGCAGTGGGGCGGGGGCATGGACAGATGCCAGTTGGCAGGGCGCTTTAGTTGGGGTTCAGGAGGTGGGTTATTCCCCTCTTCCTCCAGTGTCCAGCAGAAGGGGAGGAGGGGGCTTATTTCTCCACTTGCCCCAAGCAGGAAGTGAGTGGCAGTGGTGGTAGTTGGGGCGGGCAGACCTGGCTGTGCTCCCCTGTGGGCAGTGGGCATAGAGGGGAGAATAATTCCCTTCCCCTGGCCCCTCTGTCTCAGGGACCAAGCCGACCCAGCTCTGGTTGTGTGTGGCCCTGCGGCTGCAGCAGTGAGAGGGGAGTGCCTAGCAGACCTGGCTCAGGTCCTTGCTTGTGGGACAGGAAGGGGGAAAGTAAACCCCTTTATGGCCAGTTCAGTCAAGGCTACTGCTGGGGCTGGCCATGTCCCTGACACTGGAGCAGCCAGCGTGGAGAAGTGCAGGTCTATGCTGGTGGAACAGAGGAGGGAGGTGGGGAATACATTTCTCCCCTGCTCCCTTCTGGGGCCAACATCTAGCCAGACCACCTCCCCTTCTGTTCCTGCTCTGGCTGGGGAGCAGAGGGGTGGGGCCAGCCCTGCTGGGCTGGAGCAGAAAGCCCAGCCCAGGGACCATGCCAGGATGCTGGAGGACTCTGGTTTAAGTTAAATGAGGAAGGGGTCTGGGACAGACGTTACATAAATCAGTTTGAGCCAAATCAGTTAAGTCTGATATTGCATTCAACAAGGTTTATCTCATACCAGTTTCAGCCATTTTGAAACTGGTTTATGCGCACTAAATGTCTGTTCTGTTCTAGGTTTAAACCAGTTTCTGATCACTTCAATCGGTTTATGTGTAACGTCTGTCCTTAGCCTTATGGTGTGGGGTTGGGGTTGGGTTGGAAGGCTCTTGTTTCTTATGGGAAGACTCAGCCCTCCCAAGCTCCCCTGTAATTCAAACCCTGGACCCCTACCTCATTCACTGTATGTGGTCTCTTCTATGTGTTAAGGGGAGAAATAGATCCTCTGTTATACCAGTTACAATTAGGTTTTACTCCACATTTACATCACACAAATTGTAAACAAAATTTGACCAAATCAAAGAGCAGTGTTCTGAACACGTCTCTGACTTCCGTTCTATGAGATCCTGCCTCATGGCACAGTATAGCCTGGACATTGAATGAGACTGGTTTTCAGGGGAACAACATCATGTGAATAAAGATGGCAGGTCAAATTCTCTTCTGATGTAAAAGGATGCTGCTCTATTATCTCACTCACTCATGCCAGCAGACAACTTGGTCCTTCATTAAAATACTCATGCATGAGGGGATAGCTATATGGTTCTGCAACAGTCTTGTGTATGGCATGTCTCGATTTGTGAACGTTGTATTTTGCAAGATCAATGTCCTTAGAGCATACTGTTTTATGGAATTACCTAAATTGTTTTTTGTTTCTTTTTAAAGAAAAGCAATAAAAATCAGATCTTTGACTATTACATTCTCCATAAGGGTTCACCCTCCAGCTATTGAGAGAACTGAAGCTGCCACAGAATACTCTGCCTCCGGACATGTTGCTGAGAGCACATAGCATCCCATTGATCTCCAGATGGAGATTAACATGCTGATCTTGACCTATAACGCCCTCCATGGCCTGGGACTGATCTCTGTGATAGTCCACCTCTCACCCTCTGCCATATCTGCACCTAATGGAGGCTTAAGCAAGGTCCCTGTTCACATAAAAGAGAGGGGTGGCTATCAAGACATTCTCTGTGAAGACTCTGTAAGCTGTTCCTTCGCTTGCTGCTACATCGCCTACATTTGATGACCTTCCAGACATGCTGCAAGAGCTGTAAGTGCTAGGGTTTCTGGAGAGGGCTGACAATCCACTTTCCAGAATGACAAAGGGATGGACAGGGCTGAGGGTGGTGAACTGGATGAGTTCCTATTAAATGGATTACTTTAATTTGCCTGGAGTTTTACTGCATGATTTGGAGCACCATACAGCCTTGGCTCCTTCCCTTTTTAATTAGTAGCTAACTCTAAATGCATAAATAAAATATTGGGAGCTACTTGCTAGACAGCTCCATCCCACCTGAGGTGCATTCTGGCTTTGATTCAGCAAAGCACTTTACTGAATGAAGGGGCTGACCAAGAGAACAGCTCATTAATCAGACACTGATCAAAGTATTAACAACCCTGGGATAATCTTGTAGCACTGGGAGATGATCGTGGGCATTTGGGGCACACATTCAGACAGCAAGGATCAGCACTCAAACTCTTAATGCCCAAGCCTGTACCCTACCTATTCTACCATGGTATATTTCCAGCTCACAGATATTGAGACATCATGTTAGGCCCTGAAATGTGGCTGTTTATGCATGTCTTGTGGTTTTCACATTTCATTTATTTTCTAGATACTTTACAAAATGGAATTGCAGATTTTTTTTTCCCATTTGCAACTTCTAAGCTTTACCAAGTGAGGACTTAAGGTCTTGTATAACTAAGTGATTTAATGATACAGTTGTGCTGTTTCACTTTGGAATAATCCAGCTGTCATGCAGAGTTCCATGTTGATGGAAGAGGATTATTGCAAAAAACCACAAAACGGCATTGTTCCTATGACATAAGCACCAGGTCTCTGACATTTTGTGAGCTTCACTATGGCTTCACATAAAGCAACACATTATAAGCCAGAAACCAAACCACAGGCAAAACCATCCAAGTGTATGAAAAAGCTGTAGGATATGATGTAGGCAGTGTAGTTTGGAGACTACTGCAGGACACTGGGAAACAAGACCCCCTGTAGCTGGATCCCAAGGCCTGCAGTAGTTCTTAACTAGATCTACCATCATGGTGCCTCAGGTGCTCACAGTTTTTAATATGACCATCCCTAGATAGACAAGGAAGTGTTAGTTTCTCCATTTTGCTGATGATGGAACTGAGAGATGGGGGGGCTTGTCTTTACCGTTGCAGCAGTATGTTTTGGCCACAATGTCCCTGAGCGTGCCCCAACCATGCCCTGCCCACTTCTACCCATAGGCATACTCAAAAGCCAGGGAGATTGCTTTAATATACCCCAGGGAATTATGTGCAGAAAAATTCAAAATTATGTGAAATTAATTACTTTTTTTTTAACAAATTAAGCTAAATATAACACTATTTGAACATTCTTTAGACATATATACAGGTACTTGTGTGGGGTGGGGTGGGGTGGGGCGGGGCTTGGGGTGTGGTGGGGGTGCATGTCCAGCGTGTGTGTGTGGGATTTGTGGGGGGTGTGGGTGGGGGGGTTATGAAGGTGTAAGGCATGTGGGTGTATGTGGGGTTTGTGGGGAATTGTGAAGTGGTGTGGGTATTGGAATGTATGGGGTTTGTGGGTGGGTGTGGGCTCCCCCACCACATGTCCTGCCCATGCACAGCACCCCTGTGCACAGCCCCTGCAACCACCTGCTCCCCCTGTGCACAGCCCCACTGCCACTGCCGCGGTACAGCCCCCACTACCACACACACCCCTGGCATAGCCCTCACCACCAGCAGGCCCTTGGGGTGCTCCTGGCCACAGCACAAAGAGTCACCAGCAGCGTGCGGCTCCAGAAAATCCTGGGGACTGCACATGGCAGCAAGAGCTGGCCTGGTTGGACATGCTGGTGGGCATCTTTGGGCCAGACCAGGCTGGCTCTGTGCCAGCACATGGGGCTTACACTGCACTGCAGGCAGGAACCACATGCAGCCCCAGGCACTCAGCTACAGCTACATGCTGCCAGGGGCTCTGCTGTCCCACCAGGAGCATCCCAAGGGCCCGCTAGTGGCTGCTGCTGCTGGCAGTGGGAGTTGTGCACCATGGGGTGGGGGGGGTGGCGGTGGGCCAGGCAAACTGGCCCAGGGCCATTCCCTGCACCCAACTGCGCTGGAGAGACTGGCCTGATCAGAGGATGGTGGCAGAGTTGCTTGCTGGTACATCCAGACTTGGGGCTTGGGTGTGGAGCCAGTCCTATTGAAGAACAGCTGGCCAGCTGCAACAGACCCAGTTATCCCCTTGGTAGGGATTACAGGCTACAGCTGTGTGGCAGCAGCAAAAACCAGGGGGAAAGGAGGAGCAGCTGGAGCTTTTAAGAAGTTCCTGAAGCTGAGGCATGGAACAGAACAGAGTGCAGAGAGCATGGGACAATGAATGGGTGAGGAGCACCTGAGCTGCTCATGTTTTGTTGTGCTTATTAAGAATGGATTGTTAGGGATACCTGGGGCAAAGCCCATCACCTTCAAGTACAAGACCTAGTGTCTTGTAGTTGAAGGGAGACTGGGATTAATGTTAACTGACTGCAGACCCCATGTGGGGATCAGAGATGATATGGAGTATTTATAATCAGAGGTTTGAGGTGGGAGTGTAGGGGCTGGAGGAGCTCCCATTTTGGTCCCTAAGGCCCCATCAGCTGTATCAGGACTGGTGGTGCAAGTAGTTCCCCTTTGAGGAGAAGGATGGTCTCTGGATTGGACATCACCTCCTGAAAGATTCCATCAAAGTCATGGCAGGCGAGACTGTCAGTACTGGACCTCTCTAGATTTGAGGGGGAGAATATACTGGGCTTCCTTATTAAGGACACAGATATACCACAGGCCACTAAGACAACCTCTCTGACGCTGGGAAGTTGGTGATGACTTGATGACAGTTTGCCTAAGGTTATAAAAAATGTCTGTTCCAAGAGCAGCGGCTGAATCTAGGTCTCTTGGAACCCTGCCCAGAAACCTAACTTTGGTCCTGAGGTCCCTGTATACTGCAGTTGACTCTGATTGCTAATTCAAGGATTGTCTTTCCCCTACTCCCCTGCCACCGTCTGCACTGAGCCTATAGGCAAAATTTGAGTGCTGCTTTAATTCAGGCTATTAGCCCCGCTGCTTTAAAATGAGGATGTAGGCTAAACTCTTGAATGCTGACAGTCCTCCAGTGTATACCTACAATTCCTCTGGGTGTCTGGAGGACAGACAAGTTTTCCCACTATTCACTGTGGATCAGCAGCAGCCCCACTTACTGCAGCATGAACAAGCATGGAATAGGCCTCCAGGACTCTGAGTGACATATGGATTTACCCACTCCAAGAAACACCAGATATGGCATTCTAGTGTGGGCGAACTTGTGTAGGTTTAGATAAGCTGGATGCATCAACCCAGGTGTTGATCACCCTAGTTAAGTCTGCAGGTCAAGTCATACATAGATCCAAGGCACAGGTAGTTTTTTCATCTTGATAGAACATGATTAACCTTATACTCTCTGTCTGGGGCTGCTATCCACCCACTCCATCAAACTACAGTGACATGTCCCCATGAGTACTGTGCATTAGGTTAGCCTCCTCCATGTAAAAATGTATCTTTTCTTTTGCTGTGTAGACATAAGCTTAGATTAAGACAGATACTGCCTCTTACCCAGTGTTTGTACAGAGTTGCACTTTGGTGCATCAGTTTTGACTGGGGACTTTAAGTGCCTTGGTAAGACCAAGAATAATATTGAGGAGGATCAAAGCTATTTCAGTGCAGGATGGGACTTATTTTTATATTGTGCTGTTTTGGAGTAGTGTAATCACTGGGAAAATGACAAGAAAAATGGTTTTTATCATAAACAAGATGGCTTAACAGAATCCTCCATTCCCCAAAATGGAGTACAAAAACATGAATCTTATTAACAAATACTGTACATTTCATACAATAACAAGGCTAAAAATACAAGGGGATAGAGAGAGATGACTCCCAGGACTGGCTTTCATATTATGAATACACTTCTATCATCACAGCCTTGAGCTGGGGATTAGCCCCAGTACCAACAGAGTGTAACAAAAACGCACATAGTCATCAACAAAAATTATCCCACAGAGATAAAGTATACAGCAAAAGATACTGCGTTGGCTTCTCACTATGCCCACATCCCAGTACAGGCCAAATGGATATTGAATCAGTATTTGGCTCAACTGTAGAATTGTTTCTGAATTGATGAATCCTTCTTATTTATGAGGGGAAACTTAGAATGAGGTTTAGATTGCATCCTAAAACATTCAGAGCTGCATTCTAAAACTGCAGTTTTACTCCATAAGGAAAAGAAAGAGTGCAAAAGAAACTCCTATTCAATTTTAAGTACAAAGGGATTTCAAATGACAAAGTAGGGTGGCATTGCTACAGACCTGAACAAAAAAAGGCCAAGGGGTTTCTTTTTATATAGTCAAGAACTGTAGGCTGCTTAACTGAGTTTTGCTGTACTTAAGTGAGGTCCTGAAAACATACCTCTCTGCAAATGACATTTTTTTTTCTATATTTAAATCTAATGGTTAGGGTTACCTTTGATCTTGTTACATGGATGAAAATTCAGAGTAATTCCTTTAACTTTAGGGCTAGGGACAGAAGTTACACATAAACTGGTTTAAGATCAGAAACTGGTTTAAACCTGTAACAGAACAGAAGTTCAGTGTACATAAACCAATTTCAAAATGGCTGAAACTAATTTAAGATAAACCAGGTTGAATGTAGTATCAGACTTAACTGATTTGGGTCAAACTGGTTTATGAAACTTCTGTCCCAGGCCCCTTCCCGGTTCAAGTTAAATCAGTCCCCCAGCATCCCAGCATGCTTTCTAGCCCGGCTGGGCTGGGCTGTCTGCTCCAGCAGAGAAACTTTGGGGGGCGAGGGAAGGCAGAGGATGCCCCTCCCAGGCAAACCCTAGTTAGGGTCTGGGTCCAGGGAGGGAAGTTAAACTTCCCTTTTCCCGAGTACAGAGCCATCCTGCCCTGCTAAAAACTTACTGCTGGCTGTGACTGTGGACTCCAAATCTCAGAGGCACCTGGAAGCAGGAAGAGGAAGTGGTGAGCAATCCTGCAGAGTTCTGCTGTTGGGATTTTGGACTGCACATCCCAGAGACTTGGGGGCAGCAGGAAGGAGCAAATGCATAGTCCATGCTGGCTATATGCCAGAGAGCTGTGCTTTAGCATCCCCCGGCTTCTGGCCTGAGCCACTGCAGTCGCTGCATTTCCTGAATCAAAAGTGAATGTCTGTCCAGGTGTTTCTCAGTGTACTTTCTGTATCTTAGGTTAAGCTGCAAAGACTGAATCAATTCAGCCTCGGGCTTTTTGACTGTCTGTACTTAGCCCAAGAGAGTCACCCTGGTGTAGCAGTGGCAGAGAGGAAAGGATTTAGCTCATAAAGGTATTGTGAGTTAATGTGAATGTTTTCAGTGCAAGGTAGAGATGGTGGCTTACACAAGGATGTAAAGGACAAGGCAGATGCCACTATCCAAGATGTTCACCTAGTGAATTAGGAGCAGAGATCCTGTGAAATCTGACCAGTGCTCCCTACCCTGTGTGGCACCAAAAGAGTAGATAGAGGCTGTTGTACTAGAAATGGCTTGCTGGGATCCTATGATCCCTGCTGACTTCCTGACCCTGGGCAGGGGGCTGGACTCGATGATCCTCTGGGGTCCCTTCCAGCCCAAATGTCTATGAAATCTGTGTCCCCTAGACACAGCCTTGACTGTCTCCACACACACACACAGAGCAATATGTTTTTGGAGTTGCCCATCTCAGCACCCTAGCACTGACTCATTCCTTGCACAGCTACATGCTAATCAGAAAGCAAGGAAGACATTGTGTCTAGTAGGGTTAATCTTACTGTTCAACAGCAATTAAATAGAGACCAATGCCATTCCATCTCAACCCGTACTGTGCAGAGTTCTGTCGTACAATCATTGCGGTTGCCTGAAGGGGTCCTTGCAATGGCGGCTGCTCCCTTTGTTCTTTCACTTTCTCCTCCTCTCATTATCCGACATTCCGTGGAATTTATAGCCCAGCTCCCAGACAGTGACAAGGCTGCTGTTATTTATCTTGTCCAGACATGCTCTTGGGCAGGGCCCTTAGGACTGTATTAGCTGCCCACTGCTGCACCAGTGGTATTAGCAATGCAGTACAGGGCTGACCTTCAGTGTGGCTGTAAAGAAATGACCTCTCCCTCCTGTGTGAGACCAACCCATCTCCATCCCTTCTCCACCAAGTGGATTATGGTGTTGCACTATCACAGTGGGACAACATTTCTGGCAGTTACTGGTGCATGAATTGTGCTTTTTGTAGAGAGGCCAGTGTTTGGCCAGTGAGCCATGGTCAGGCACTGTGATGGGCCTTGTCTAGACTGGGGAAAAAAGAGGGATTTTCCTACTGAGTTAGCTACAAGCTTTGAAACCCCGCTCAGGATCTGTTGTAAACACAGTTTCACGCTCTTTCACCCATCAGGCAGGGTAAAGGCCGAGTCTCCATCACAAAGTTTGCCTGACAGAACTGTGAGTCTCTCCGCATCAGAAGCTCCTCTGTGACAGCAGAGTTAAACCACCACTGCTAAGCAGAGTAAAGCATCTGCCACTCCTGCAGACTGGTGGGGCCTAGGTAGTGGCCTACTGCCCTGCTCCACTGACTCGGTTGAAGCTGTGATTGCCATATATTTCTCTTTCCCTGTTTCCCATAACAGATCATTGCCTCAGGGAATGTTGTTTTTCATCAGAGTCAAAACCTAGCATTCCAAGTAGCAAGAAGGAAACACAGATTACGGGAGCAGTGTGCAAGTATAGCATGTCCCAGTCCATAGTGCTTTGTTCCTCAGCTCTCAGTGCTCAGAGCAGTAACATGCATTTCTGCCAAGTACATGTCTGAGTGGGGTGATTTGCCTATCTCCAAGTTCTTTCTGATTGAGTAGTTTCTAGATATGCTGAGGTCTTTGCTTGTTACTGCACAGCTCCTGCTGTGGGAGTGACTGAGAGAGACAGTGCCCAAGCACTGGGTGTGTTGTGGTTAGACAGGCCCAAATTCTGCAGCTCAGATCAGATCCACCCATTGCCCCAAGGTGTTCAGGGGCAATCCATTGTCATAGATAAAAAAGAGGATCCAGATCTGAACTTGCCCAGAGCAGATCACACCTGGGGTTTTGTATTTGTCCATTTGAAAGCCAGGACTCAGTTATAGAATCTGGATTTGGATTAGAATATCGCCATGTGAGGTTTATGGGGAGGTTGGACCCACTTTTAGCTTCAGGCTCTCCTCTCTAATCCTTGTAAGTGTCTAATGGGAAGGGACAGAACATGAAGAGAGGAGCACCTGTGGGATTCGAAGGGAAAGTTCAATTGAAGGCAAGTCTATGCTAGACATTTTTCTCAGCTGAGCAGTGATGATGGTGGGTGTGATTTACTCTGTGAAACATCTCTTTGCAAAAGCCTTTGTGCAGGTGCTGTTACAGCAGCATGAAAGTGCTTGTGCCAACACAGATGATTTCACTTGCCAAATCAGTCTAAGCTATTACTGCAAAAGCTTTTTCTTGCCAGTACAAACTTGTGTCTCCATTATCAAGGTTTGCTGCAGTAGCTACCCTGAAAGAGCTGTATCTGCAAACCTTCTAGGAGAGGCAAAGCCTGAGGTAGAAATGTTTAAAAAGAATTAGTGACAAGACTTCTGGAATAACAGTCCTGACTTGCCATTCTCATTCTGGCTGCCCTAGAGATATAGAGATGGTGGTGATTTAATTCTTTTCTTTTTCTTTACAATTCAGTTTATTTTTGCCTTTCCTGCATGGACAGATAACTTCTCCAAGGGCAGTCCTCACCTCACAGCTCTCTCCCTCAGAGATATTCAGAATAGCAAAAAGGAATTCAAACCCATATGAAGTAAAAACTTTGCAACCTCACACTCTAGATTGTGCCTAGATTGTGGGCTAGAAGGCAGGATATATATGCCCCTTTATAGACTAAATGTAAAAGATATAGGGCACATCTACACATGCACTTTAATGTGCAGTAGCCTATTCTACTGTGTATTAAAGTGTCATGTCAAAAACACTGCTAATAAGTTAATGCACAGTAGAATTAGTCTGCTGCTCATTAAGTGTCACTAAAAAGGGGTTCACTTTTGCTACTGTGCATTGGGGCAGCCAAATGTGCCTTTATGTAGTACCTCATATTAGAGGTGCTAAACGTAATGATGCTCAGTAGCAAAAACACATTAATAACCCATACATAGCACAAGTTTTAATGAACTCCATTTCACGTCATCTGATGTTGTGAAAGAACATGCAGAACAGAGTATAAAAAGAAGAGAGAAATTAGAATATAAAAGCCAAGAAATGGAAGACAGGGAGAAAGATAGGGGAGAGAGGGGAAGAAAGGACAGTGCTAGGAGAGAACAGCAAATGTGCGTAAACCCATAAGAACAAAGGGGGTCACCAAAGCTAATCCAGATATTGAGATAAGAATCCATAGTCTCTCTTTAAACAATACTTAATACAGTCCAGTTTGTAGATGATTTCTTGTTCTGCAATTTCCTGTTCAAACTGGTTTTACTTTTGCTTTTTTTTTTTGCCTCAAAAGAACAGCAATCTTCAGGTTAGCGATGGAACATTCAGGGAGGTTTAAAGTGTTCTGCCACAGGCTTTTTCATCTTTCAGCAGCTGATGTCAGATTAATGTTCATTCAGTCTTACATGTAGAGATCACCCTGTCTGTCCAATGTAGGCAGGAGAGGGGCATTGTAAGCAGATGATGGTGTATATGATGTTGGTAGAGTTGCAGGCATATGAACCTTAGATGTTGTACTCCTTGTTATTAGGTCCAATGATGACGTAGTCTGCATTCATATGGGGACATAGCAGGCATTTAGATCCACTGCAAGTCCTGGTGCCTAGGTGAGGATGGGAACTCTTTAGTTTATTGACTGAGAACTTCCATTTGAGGTTGGAGGGCTGCCTGTAAACCAGGACAGGTTTGTCCTCAAAGCTACCTCGAGACAATCATCTTTTTCCAGGAGGGGTTGGGTTGTGTGCTATAAGTAGGTGTCATTGTTAAAATCATTGGATCATTATCTTATCATTGAGCCAACATAGAAGAAAGGCCTGCCTTTTTGCCTTGAGCAATTTTCATTCTAGTTTGACAAAAAAGAGGCACATAGAGGTGAGGAGAGTTGCCCAACATCACCAGCTGAGCAAGAACTAGACTTGGCTAGACTCTGGACCAGACCTTCTGCTACAGATCACCACCTAAAAGGGCAAAACCATAAAGAAGAGAAAGCGTTATATTAAGGGTTTCTGAAATGCTGACCCATTGTTATGGCTGCCATATCTTTCTTTTCTCCTGCCCTTCTACTGATTTTTCTTTCTTCCTTTGCCATTCAAGGAAATACTTTCTCCTGATTGTTTGAATTTTCCATATCTCCCAGTTTCACTAGAAAATTTGGCTATATAAACCTTGATGTTGGCCTGTTAGATAAAGGCAGGGAGGATCAAACTCCACTTTGGAGCAGATCCAGAAGAGGAACCTGCCTGCAGCCTCCCTTCCCCTAACCCAGTCTACCACCCCTAGCTCTGGTGCTGTCTGCAGGAAGAAAGGGGGAGAAGAGAGGTGAATGAGCTGTGAGGTGGGGTTTGCCTAGCCTGAGCTAGAGTGGGGGTGGGTGGGTAGATTGGAGACCCCCACCTCACAGCCCTCCCAGTCTCTTCCAGGGGGCTGTAAGAGGAGAGGGGGCTCCAATCCATGCCCCTCCAGCTCAGGGCAGGCAAACCCCAGCCTGCCACACACTCCCCCTCCCTTTCCCCCTCCTTTCCTGCAGGCAACACGGGGGGGTGGGGCTGGGCTGCATCAGTTAAGCTGTGATTATGCAAAGGATTGACCCTAGAGAACAGAAGCTCCCTAAGGCACTTCAAAGTGGAGAGCCTTCATCTGATCCTTTATTAGATGAGGGCTAATTTGTTTTGCAATTGGCCACTTTTAAAGCACTCTGCAGCCATGCATGGGTATCACGGCATGGCTGTAGAGCACTTTCAGGGGGCTGATTACATGACAAATGTCACTTCTGTCTGAACCCAACATTTCCAACTCTGTGGATTTCTATTTGAAATTTCTAGTCTGTCTTGTGACTCATGTAATGCTGGCATGCTAAGACCAGGTGATGCACTAGATTTTGGGTCCTCAGAGTAACAGTAGCTCTGGGAGCCCCTCAGGTAGATTACTGACTAAGGTGTCCTGTGGAGAGATGGGTCCCTCACCATCACCACCCAGGCATTCACTCTGAACCTGATGAACATGTTATTCTTTATTATATAGAACCAATTTATATATAGACAAATAAATAAAAATATAATAGCAATAGTTAATAGCAAAACTAACCATGTAGATAAAATTTACAACTACTAAATTAGGTGGATAATTCCAGCACACTGGGTGGTCCCACTTGTATTAAACAACCTAAATAACTAAATTCACCTCATTATAACCCTTTAAAACAGTTTCCACCATAACTCAATTTATTTCCTTCTGGTCACATCCACTTCCTGTAACACTAAATAGCAACACAGCTATAACTATGATCCACCACTAGATGGTGGAGGTGAGGCTTCTGCTATTCCAGAGAAAGTGGGCTCTTTTAATCATTCCTGGTAACACAGCAAAACAGACTCTGAACAACCACTGCAGGCAATAGGCTCTGTTTGTTTTTTTTACTGGCAGATTGTTCTCTTAAGCTGTTTCCTTCTGCAAATACACTTACTGCAAACACTATTGTTCAGGTGTCCCCTCATATGCCCATGCTGGTTTGTTTTCTTTCAGTCCACTCCCTCTCGGGGTGTCTCGCCCCCTCCCAGCACATCCATCTGCAGACAGGGGTTTCCCTCTGCAGGTCTCTGACTCTGCAGCTTGAGCCTTCCCAGATCGGATTTCACCCCAGTGTCTTAGTCAGACACAACTCACAGCCTGGTCTTTAACCCTTTAAGGGCTCTGCTGCTTCTCTGAGCTCCAGAAAGCCTACCAGCCTCGCTTACCAACCCCTCCCCACTGTTACAATTCTCCCCTGCATTTAATTTACCATTCCCAGTAAATGCACTTCGGATGAGGGAAAGAATCAGTCCCTGGGCAGTACCAACTGATGCTTAGTGTCTCTGGTGAGGGACACTGTAGTCTGATAGAGCACCCTATTTACAGCCTGTAGTTTAGGTTACTCCTGCAGGAGCAGTTGGCCCTCTGTTGACTCAGGTCTTTTTTTAATGGTGGTTATCCTGGCCTTCGTCCACTCAAGGACCTCTTGTATGTCAGGTTCCATCTGTTGGGCTACCCTTCACCTAGCGGGACTCATCTGGAGCACAGTGTCTTGGTTCAAAGTGATGCAGTATACTAAGGCCGCTGGAATACCCTCAGGGAGCAGCCCCAGGATCTCCTCTGTGCAGCCTTTGGGGCAATCTTCCAACTCCCCCAGTTACAAACATTCCTTATATCTTCCTTGAAGACAACCTCGATCTTGTCACTCCTAGGCTCACGCAAAAGGGCATCAGCTGTGGCGTTTTGCTTACCAGCTCTACAATGTAAACTGAGGTGAGAGTTGGCAAAAGCTGCTACCTATGTATGGCCCATGGCATCAAGCTTTGCACTGGCTAAGATGTATGTGAGGGGGTTATTGTCAGTCCATACTTTGAATTTTGCCCCATACAGGTAGTCCCTGAATTTTTCTGTTACAGTCCACTTTAAAGCCCAAAACTCTAATTTATGCACAGGGTAGCATGCCTCACTGGGATTCAAACTCTGGCTAGCAAATGCCACAGGTCAGTTTTCTCCCTGCGTGATCTTGGTACAGTACTACACCCAGCCCCTTAAGGCTTGCATCTGTATGCAGCTCATAGGATTTATTGGAGTCAGTGTAGGCCAGCACTGGAGCATGAATCAGGCTTTATATCTGCTTTTTAAATGCCTTCTTGCAGTCCTGTGTCCACTGGAGTCCAAAGGGCTCTACTGGGTTCCAGGCTGCATCTTGAAAGGGCCCCTTTGCATTTCTGGGCCCTGTGTGTTTCTTCCTCTTTTGTGCTTTCCCAGCCAGTATCCTCAGGTCTGGGTTAAGGGTTTTGTGATTACTGCATAATCATGCACAAAGCATCTATAGTACCCTGTCAATCCGAGGAATTGATTTGGATCCTGGTAGTGGTTAGGTCATGCTCATGTTGTCACTGCCTTAATTTTGTCAGGGTCTGTACTGACACCATTGGCTGACACAATACGACATACTTCATGGTCATCTGACAGAAATGACACTTATTGAGTGCCAACTTGAGTCCAGCAGCCTCCAGATGATCCAGGGCTCTCATTAGTTCTTCCTCATGTTGTTCCAGTGTTTTCCCGAACATGATGATGTCATCTAGATAAACTAAAACTTGTGTCATATTCATGTTGCCAACCACACTTTCCATCAACTGTTGACAAGTGGCAGGATCTCCAGAGATCCTTTGTGGCATTCTCTCAAACTGAAAGAACCTAAGGGGACATACAAAAGGCATCTTCTCCCTGTCCTCCTGCTTCAGTGGTATCTGATAATAATCACCACGAAGGTCTAACACCAAAAATCATCTGCTGCCTACCAGGCAGTTTAGAACGACCTGAACTCAGGGCACTGTGCATTGATTTACAGTGGTCCTGCTGTTCAAAGTCTGGTAATTGATACACATCCATATTTTCCCCAACTATGATGGGCAATGCATAGGGACTTTGGGATTCCTTAATAATTCCTTGTCGTACCAAGTCCTGGAGATGTTTCCTAACATCCTCCACTTCTGTGAGAGCTATACACCTAGACTGCTTCCTAAAGGGTCTATCATCCTTTAGTAGTATCTAGTGTTCTGCTCCAGTGGCAAGCCCCACATCCCACCTATGGACTTAGAATACCTTAGGCCGCTGGCTCAGCTCCATTTGCAGCTATTGTTTTCATTCTGGTGGTACGAGAGAGTTACTAATGAGAACTGTGTAACATCTAAGGCATGAGGGCCACTGAAACTTAAAGGTGGCAAGGCTGCATCAGCTCCAATGATCTCACCAATTTGCTGCCCTGGTTTCATACACACGTCTTTAGTAGCAGCGTTAACTACCAACACTACAACCTTGTCTTTGGTAGCCTCATTTATTGATATCATCCCATGAGGTACCAGTATTTGTTTTATGGGACCCTGACAACAGACAGGTTCCAAAACACCCAGGGTGGTGGCCTTCCCAGTGGCAGTAGGATGACACTTTCCTGTCAATAGCTTGCTGCTCTGAGCCAGCACTGTTTTCTCAGCAGCCCCAGCAAAGTGAAGAGTCCCTGCACATGAGTCTCTCTGGGAGCCTAACTTGTCCTTGATGGGTGGGTATGCCCTGACACACAACACATGCATAGCCTCCTGCTGGGAGGAGCAGTCAGCCAAATCCAACCATTCACATTCACGTAGTTTCTTAACCTACGTGCAGGACCTTCACCTAGCTCAGGAGGTATATGGTGCCACTAGGGGGAATGCCTTATTGGGCTTGGTGTTGGGTACAGGGGATGACCTGGTAGGGGAGCTATATATATATTCGTGGTTACCTTGGGGATTGTGACCACTAATCAATCAAATTCACCATACGGCGTAGGGTGGGTAAGATAACTAGTGCTTGATTTTAGGAAAGCTAACTTCATTGTGCTTAGGAGTCTAGTCAATGATGCACTGCAGGATAGGAGTATTGGCAAGATGGGAGTCCAGGAAGGGTGGTTGTTCCTACAGGAAGCGATCCTTCAGGCACAGAGGGAGACCATCCCAGTATGAGAGAAGGAGCCAAAAAAGTTCCTTGGCTAAACAGAGAAATCCAGGGGAACCTAAGGGCAAAGAAGAAGGCATATAGGCAGGGGAAGGAGGGCAAGGAGGAGTATACCTACTTGGCCCGCGCTTGCAGGGAGGCAATTAGAAAGGCCAAAACAACTACAGAGCTGAGGCTGGCAGCACAAATTAAAGCCAATAAAAAGTCTTTTTTAAGGTATGTGGGGAGTAAAAGGAAGGCACAGGGCAGCATAGGACCTCTGCTAAACAAGAAGGAGCAATTTGTGACAGACAGGAGGGACAAGGCTGAGCTGTTCAATGAGTTTTTGCCTCAGTGTTCTTGAACAGGGGTCAAGATAAGTCCCCTAATGGGTTCTTAGATGGGCATCAGAGAGACACCAGTCCACCAACTGTTGATGCTGTTGGTGCAAAATCACTTGGATGGACTGGGTGTGTTTAAGTCAGCAGGCCTGGATGAGCTGCATCCAAGAGTACTGAAGGAATTGGCCAGTGTCATAATAGAACCACTGGCACGGCTGTTTGAGCGCTCGTGGTGCTCGAGTCAGGTCCCTGCAAACCTCATGAGTTTCCTTTTGAATTTATCTAGTTCCCTCAAATCCTAGCCCTACCCTCCAGCATATCTACCACACCCTTGCAGCTCGGTGTCACCTGCGAACTTGCTGAGGGTGTATTCCATCCCATCTTCCAGATTGTTAATGAACATATTGAACAAACCCAGCCCCAGAACCATCCCCTGGAGCACTCCACTTGATACTTTAAATCAGCACCCCTCTCTCTGCAGCTTGGATCAGACCTTCCAGAACCATGCTCTTTACAGGTCCGATCTGGCCTACAGGTTTATGTTGCTAAGCTGTGACCCGTCCTTGACAGGAGTTTGTTTAACTTGCCCTTAAAAAATCCCCAGGTAATGGAATTCTACAGCCTCTCTGAGTAAACTGATTCAGGGTTTAACTTTCCCTGCAGTGAATTTTTTTTTAATAGATAATCTGATCCTGGGCTGCAAATTAAGCTGATTATGACTTTCCAATCCCAGTGGATACAGAGAACAATTGACCTCTGCCCTCCTTATAACAACCTTTTGTACGTTGAAAAATTGTTATCATGTCCCTCTTCAGTCTCCTTTTTTCTATGGAAAACAAATCCCATTCTTTTAATTTTTCCTATTTGGTCATGTTTTGCAAATTTCACCATTCTTAGTGCTTTCCTTTGGACTCTTTTTTTCTATTTGCCTACATTTTCCCCTCCTTTCACAAGCATGAACCAAAATCCCTGGGTCCACGTTCCCATCCAGATGCAAAAATCCTGTGGACTTCAAGAGGAATTGCTTGTATAACGAAGAAAAAGAAGTCGGGTTCTGGAAATGAAACTCTCCAGACTCCAGGGAAAGTTGTACTGGATCCCAGTTTCATGACACATGGGAACGAGATGAAAAACTTTGCAATCAGACATCCCTAAGCTTTGAATAAGCTGTGATCAGAAATTGATGTCTCAGTCCCAGGGCCTGCTACCACCACTGACAGATCTACGCAAAGAGCTGTGGGACATTAATAATACAAGGGCATTAGAGACTTGAAACAGTCAGATCAGATTCACTGAAAGGTTCATGAACCTGGACTGAGCTGTAAGTGATACCATCAAGACTCAAACTACTCCACACACAATAGCTAGAAGAAGAGAAGCCATGTAACACAGCCCCACCAGAGATGGAATTCCTTCTGGCTCTCCCAGAAAGATGAGCTGCAGAAGACGTGGCACAGCCGTGGATTTGGGTTTTAGAGCATTCACCTATGCAACCTGAGAAGCCCTGGTGTCCCCACTGGGAAAATGAGCCTGCCAAACGCCTGTCCCGCCTTCTTATCCTATTGCAAATCCTACGTTGAGGATGTCAGGGCAACTGCATCAGAGATGATTGAGATGGGTTCATTTATATTTTATTTATTAAAAAATGGAGCCTGATGTATCCCTATTTCAGATGCTGAATGTCAGGGCAGCCGCATCAGAGATGATTGAGATGTGTTCTTTTATATTTTATTTATTAAAAAATAGAGGCTGATGTATTCCTATTTCAGATGCTGAGAACCTGAGAGGTCACATTAGTGCTAAGGAAAGGGAGAAAAGGGATGGGGAAACACAACGATTCTAAGAGATCTGAATCTCACGGGTATCACCTTGATCTCTGAAATTCAGTATCCAGGAAATTGCAAGAGCCAGAGAGCTAAACAAAATCCAGGAGAGTGCTACTCCTGATTTAAGAGCTCAGTGTTCCACCAAGCTCTTTGCTGTGTGATGACTGCGATTGCTGTGCCCTCAGCAAGGGGAGGAATGAGTTAACAGTACATGTCCCCCTAAAGTTGGAAAATTGCCTGCAGGCACCTGAAGGGAGTGCACAATGTGCCTGTCATGAAGGGAGGGGTTGACAACAGACCCTCAGGCCATGTCTATACTAAGAACACTTTGCTGGTATGATAAAACCCTTTCCAAGCAAAACAAGCTATCCTAGTAAAAGGGCAGATTTAACTGCATTTATGCCACAGTAGGCTGCTGTCATTCTTGCCTCCATCAGTGGTCATGCCTCTTACTCCTCGCCTCCCCAGTACAGCAATGCTGGCAGAAGTCTGCAATGCAGACTTGGCTTTAGAGAGGTCTGCTCTCCACTTAAAACTTATGCTGGCATAAGAACTTGGTAGGGGTATGATTTTTCACTCGGATAAATGGTCTCAGCTATAGAGATACAAAGGTGGCTTACAATAGTTTAGTAGAAGGCAAGGTAGATTTGTACCTTATAGACTAAATTAGAGATGTATACCATAAGCTTTCATAAGCAGTGGCTTGCTGAATCACATGTAGTGAAGGGACTGCAGGAAACAGAGCTTTTAAATAGAAAGGAAGGAAAATGGAAGGGGCACTGCTGGGAGAGGCAGGGTAGGTAGGAGAGAGAAAAAGAAAGTGGTTAACCTATTGAGAAACACAGGGCTTATACAAGCTAAAAGGGGCTATAGCAGTCTAATCCAATGGTTCCCAACCTTGGGATCGTAAGGATGAAAAATGGGGTTGCAAAGATACTCGATGGTGTCAACCAATTTATGATGAATATGCTTCCTGTTTATAAATATGCAACTCTTGTGCATGGCAGTTATTTGTCCATGGAGGACAGTTGCAGCTCCAGTGCAAGGCATTTGTATGTTACAGGAATCTGATGTAAAATCAGTATGTTGGTACTGGCTGACTGAAATAGATTCATAAATGTAGGCTCAGAAGGGACCTAAGTAGATCATCAAGTCCGACTCCCTGTCCTGGGCAGGAAAGAATACTGGGCTCATATGACCCCAGCTAGGTAATTGTCAAGCCTCTTCTTAAAGACCCCCAGAGTAGGAGCCAGCACCACTTCCCTTGGAAGTTGGTTCCAGATCCTGGCTGCCTTGACTGTGAAGTAGCGCCTCCTACTCTCAAACAACTTATGGCCACTATTCCTTGTTACTCCGGGCGGTGCTTGGGGGAACAGGGACTCTCCCATTCCCACTGGTCCCCCTGGTAAGTTTGTAGACAGCCACCAGGTCCCCTCTCAGCCTTCTCTTGTGAAGGCTGAAAAGGTTCAGGTCCTGTAGCCTCTCCTCATAGGGTCTGCCCTGCTGCCCCCGGATCATGCAAATGGCCCTCCCTGGACCCTCTCCATGCTGTCCACATCCCTCCTGAAGTGCGGTGCCCAGAACTGGACGCAGTACTCCAGCTGCGGCCTGACCATTGTTGCATAGAGGGGGAGGATCACCTCCTTGTCCCTGCTTGTGATGCATCTGTGGATGCATGACAAGGTAAGGTTGGCTTTACTGACCATGTCCTTGCTTTGTTGGCCCATGTTCATCTTGGAGACAATAATGACTCCAAGATCCCTTTCTGCCACCATGCTTTCGAGAAGGGAGTTGCCCAGCCTATAGGTATGCTGCTGGTTCTTACTGCCCAAGTGCAACACCGTGCACTTGTCATTATTGAATCCCATCCTATTCTCATTCACCTACTCCTGTAACTTGTCCAGGTCCAACTGTATCCTGTCACTCCCTTCTAGCGTGCCCACCTTGCCCCAGATCTTGGTGTCATCAGTGAATTTAAATGGGGTGCTTTTCACCCCCTTGTCCAAGTCACTAATAAAGAGATTAAACAGTGTGGGCCGGAGGACCGAGCCATGGGGGACCCCACTGCCCACATCCCTCCAGGTCAAATATGACCCATCCACCACCACTCTCTGGGTGCGGTCCCTCAGCCAATTTCTGACCCATCTGACTGTATAGGCATTAGTGCCACAGTCACCTAGCTTTTTAATGAGAATGGGGTGGGAGACAGTGTCAAAGGCCTTCCTGAAGTCCAGAAAGACTACATCCACTGCAACACCTGTGTCCAGTGATTTTGTGACCTGATCATATAAGGCAATCAAGTTGGTCTGACAGGACCTGCCCCTAATGAACCCATGCTGGTTGCCCCTTAGCATTGTCCCCCCTGCCATTCCTTCCCAGATGTGCTCCTGGATAATCGTCTCAAAGAGCTTTCCCAGGATCAAAGTAAGACTAATGGACCTATAGTTGCCTGGATCCTCCCACCTCCTGTTTTTGAAAATGGGGACCACATTGACCCTCTTTCAGTCATCTGGCACCTGGCCAGAGCATGAGTGCTTGTAAAGCCGTGCCAGGGGCCCCTCGATAACCCTTGCCAATTCCCTAAGCCCCCTGGGGTGGAAAGCATCTGGACCTGCTGATTTGAATGCGTCCAGCCCCTCCAAAAGTTCCCTAATTCTGTCCTCCCTGACCCTAGTCCTGTCAGAGTCACTCCTGAGTCCATCTTGAATCTCAACGGGGGAGTCCTGGTCCCTGCACAAAAAAATGGATGCAAAGAAATTGTTAAAAAGATCTGCCTTTTCCTCTGGTGCAACCAACAGATTGCCTAGCGTATCCTGCAGGGGCCCCACATTACCTGGTGCTTTCTTCATACTCCCTATGTATTTAAAAAAGGACTTTTTGTTGTCCTTGATGCTAGCCCTAGTTCTGTATCTGCCTTGGCTTTCCTAACAGCCCCCCTACAAGCCTGAGCAATGGAGGTATACTCCTCTTTGCTAATAGCCCCTCCCTTCCACTGGGTGTACGCCTCTTTTTTGGCTTTCAGGCATTCCTGAATGCCTTTGGTGAGCCAGGGGGGATTTTGAGCACTCTTGCCCCCTTTGATTCTCATTGGGACTGTCACCTCTTGGGCACAGAGGATCGTCTCCTTAAGGAATGACCACTCATCTTGGACACCCAGTTCCCCAACACTTTAGGACCCCATAGCCACTCCTACCAATCTCCTCAACTCGTTGAAGTTGGCCCTCGTGAAGTTAAGGGCTACTGCCTTGCTGCAGGCCCTTGACACCCTGTGCTGTATGGTGAAATCCAGCAGGCGATGATCACTGTCACCCAGGTGGTCGAGGATGTGGAGTCCCCTCACGAGGGGTCATCGCCTGGGGCCAGAACCAGGTCCAGGAGGGCATTCCCTCTGGTGGGACTGTGCACCTCCTGGGTTAAGTGGAGGTCCTGTATCTCAGCAAGGAACTTTCGTGAGCGGCTTGACTTGACTGACTGCTCCTCCCGGCAGATATCCGAGTAATTTAGATCACCCGTGACGACTACATCCCTTGCCTTAAGTACCTCTCCAACCTGGTCTGAGAATTCACAGTCCAGCTCTTCCCCTTGGTTGGGTGGTCTGTAGTAGACCGTGACCGTTAAGTCCCTTTCCCCATGACCCCCTGTATTCTGACCCAGAGCACTTCAACCTGCCCCTCCCCTGACCCTATTCTTTCAGTTGAGGATGTGTATTGCTCTTTGATGTAGAGCGCCACACCCACACCTTTCCTTCCCATTCTATCCCGACTGTATAGTCCACTTTTGGGTCTGCTGGGGAGCGTGCTGGCTCCCCCCCCCAGCCCCAACTTTGGCAATTGGCTGCAGGGGGACCCCACTCCCCCCCCCAGAACAAGGAGGCATCAGTTGCCAAGCCAAGGGGGCGCTGGGGGGAGTGCTTCTGGTCCACTTCTGGGTCTGCTGCCGAGCACGCTGGGGAGCCCCCTGCGTTTCTGTGGGACACTCCATGCACCCCAGCATTGCAGCATTCACAAGCCGCCTGCTACCTGGAGGTATTAAAAAAAATTTTTTAAAGCTGTCTCTATGTTCGAATCACTGAATCCTTCTGAATCGATTCAGAGTGTTCCGATTAGATTTGGAGATATTAAAAGGTCCTCTGATTTGATTTGGATTCAGAGATTCAGCCACCAAATTGGGCCAAACCTCTGCCAAATCAAATCAGGGACCAAAGCTTTGCACAACCCTGTTATTGAGTATAATGCATTCATTTTATTTTCCTTTGGTTTCTATTGCTTTATTTTTAGTGGGAGTCTACAAAAACAGTTGTGTGAAGCAAGCATGGCAACATTAACAGTGAACAGTAATGTCAGTCTAGTTTCCTGTATAATTTCTGTATATACTTTTAAGTCTCAATTTAGCAGCCATGACATCTATGGTTGTTTAACAGTATGGTAGCACAGTAAGTATAATCCACAATTAGACTGTAATCATTCCCCCTCCATGTAGAAGCAGCTGTACTAGTATCAAGCATCTTTGTTCTGATTTAACTGCTTCCACGCTAGGGCAGCCATACTGCTTTAACTATAGCAGTGTACCAGTGTAGGTAAAGCACTACAAATTCCTAGGACAGACAAGGCCCAAGGGTTTAAACAGACAAACAGGTTACGATGAGATAAAGGAAGAAAGGCTTTATTTTGCCTCATTCACTCCATGGTATTTGACCCTTCAGGCTTTTAGCCCAAACGGAATAGAAGCTCACTTGGTATAGTCTGTTCTTCAGTACAAAAGAGGTAAACTGCCACGTCAGCTCTCATTGTACAGAAATTGCCTTTTTTGCCATTTAAAGCATTTATTGCTGTGACTTAGCAGAAATGCATAGCTTTACCGCACTTTAAAAATGGGTACAGCACATTAAATTAGCCCTTGTTAAATGAGGTATTGAATTTGAAGCACTGTACTTTACAGCACTTTGGCAACCTACAGCACTTTATATAACTTCTGTATGCTGGAGCCTGCCCACAGCCACTTCTCTGAGAAGTGGTCCCTGCCTCGTAACCTGGAAAGTGCAGGGAGTCTCAGAGCCCCCCCCAAATGCTCCCCCCTTTCCCACCGAACTCTGCATTTGTCATGTTTAAGAGCATTGTAACTTTATAATACCGTAAAAAGTGCTCTAACTTACAGAGCTGTAAAATGTTCATAGAGCAGTTCTGTACATACCCTAATAAATGATTGGTAAGGGCCTGCACAAGGACAGCTACCCTGGAGCAGCTGACTCATGTTAAATTCCCACCCACCTTTTACCTCAGGGTAATTTGTCCCTCTTAAGGGTCTGTCCGCACTCCAGAGTTAACTCAAGCTAGCTACATGCAAGATACTCCTTTCACTTGAGTGAGACCAGACAAATGGTAAAACAAGACTTTGCTTGGTGCATCCAAACTGATGCTGTATGCACACAAATGTAACGCTAGATGTTTTGAGGACATATTCCACAGTTCCTTGCAGGGCTATAAACTGAGTTGCTTCATGAATTCTTTCCTAGTGAACTGCAGGAAAACTGTCTTTCCTTTTTGGGTACAGAGGAGGAACTATGGGATGGCAGTGGAGGACTATTAGCACTCAATGGGTGCTAGCCTGTGTCCACACTGCAAACCTGTTGCATTAGCATTTCATGAGCTGGCATGTTAGCCTATATCCTTTCTCAAATCTGTCACCTGGAGAAAAAAGTACCATGGTTTAAAATGTGGATGGCACTTAAGTCAGAGGCAATGCTCAGTTATAAACCGAGGTAACTTTGCAACAAAGACGTGCCATTTGTGAAGTTCCTGTGTGTGTTCAACAATGGAGGGAGTAGCATTTCATTGCCATCAGTTTTTGGTTTCTGGGGCCCACTGTACAAGCTGTGAAAAGAGTGAATAGTAAAGACGATTTAAAAAATAATGAATGGCATCCTTTTCATTGTGCAGCATGTTTCAAGATGGGAAGGAACTTGGATACTTCCCTGACTTCTTGCCCTAACCACATCCCATCTCAAGATTGAGGAGGCCTCGGCATGGACAGAGCATGCTGTGCATGTGTGGGATATATTTTGTGCTTATTGTTTCTGCCTTACAGTCATGAGGTGAGGAACGGAAAGGAGAGAACTTCCAGCTGCATGACCCTGTGTTATAGGAGGAAATCACAGTTACACTTGGCCAGGAAACTCTGGACTGGTTTCCATTGTATTGTATCCACTCCCTCTCTGAGGCATATACCTTTCTTCCCCTCTGCCATGGATTCAGCAGCTCTGTGCCTCAGTTTCCCCCTCTGTATAATAGGGATAATCCATATCCCAGAGGGTGGAACTGGGTCTGATTCCTCAACCCATAGAAACCCCTCTGAGATTTTGTCTGAGCGAAGCAAGGTCTTGCCTCTACCTGCCTGGTCTTCTTCTGTTTGAAACACAGCCACCCTGTCACTGTCTGGGAGCTGGGCTGTAAATTCCACAGACTGTCAGATAATGGGAGGAGGAGAAGTGAAACGAACAAAAGAGAAGAGCTACTGCCATTTTGAGTGCCTCACCTACCCTCAGCACAAAATAGCAACGGGTATGTGACAGCTCTGCATTGGCCAACACATCTGGTTACTGAGCTGCCACTATTCAGGGACTGGACATGTGAGGTTTACACAGAGCTCAGAGTATGGGGGAAGTGCAAGCAGAAATTGTAGAGGGTCCCTGAAATAAGAGGGTAAGGGAACACAAGGAGTTTGCCAATGTAACTGTGCTGATTATGAGTAAGAAAAGCCCTGATGTAGCTGTCACAGCAAAAGCCTCAGTGGAGACACTGCTAATGCCAGAGAAACTAACTTTGTTCAAGGAAAATTGTATAAATGATATAATAAGCAAGCATTTGATTAATTGCTTAATTAAGGATCAAACATCTTGCATGTGAACAACTGTCATGTGGATAGTGGACTGGCTGCTGGAGGAAGCAAGAGAAGGAGACAAAATGAACAGATTGCTGTATTTTTTATTTGTCTGGTGCTAACACTGTGCTTGACATCACATGAAACACGCATGATGTGCACGGAGTGGATGCCATCGCATCACAGTCCAGCACATTCTTGCTCTCTTTTTTTGTACTATGACCTCATATTGCTTAGCACTGAGGATCATCACAAGGGCAGGACTCCAAATGTCACAGGGTCAAGCCTTCTACTCCCATTTGTAATAGTAAGTATTAACTCTCTTCCTGAGGGCTAATATAATTACATCAACAGGAAGTCGGTGCTCATTTTTGTGTGTGTTGTTGCAATAAAGCCCTTTGGAGAGCAAGAAGTCTCCCTGCCTTTTCCTGAGCTATGAGACAGCACACCATTCATCAACATGTAAGAACTTCCGCACCAGACCAGACCAAACCTCATGTCAAGGGATGACCAGGAGGTGGGTGGTCGAGGCTTGACACTAGACAGTCATGAGCTAGCGTGTCAGGAGAGGGCAAGGTCAGGAAGCCAAAGGTCCAAACTAAAGTCACAATTCAGGGGATTAGGAGGCCAAAATCTGTAATGGAATGAAACGTGGGTGGTCACTGAAATAGAGCTGCAAACCAGTGGATCGGGAGCTGGGAGGCATCTCTACTGTTTAGTAGCCTGAAGAATATTGAGAGGTCATCTGTTTATATCCAGGAGACTGCATCCATGCGAGTAACTGAGGCCAGGTGCATATATAGTTAGGCCACTGGAAGTCAGGTCCCTCTGCTAATCAGGGCCAGGTAGGAGCTAAAGCCTGCCTGCTGCTCTGACTCCTGACAAAAGTCCATGTAACCCAGTGTCTTGTCTCTGGCAGTGACAAGTAGTAGTAGATGCTTTAGAGGAAAAATATAAGAAATAAGGCTTATGTACAATGATCTATTCTCCTGCTGTTGTCTCCCAGCCACCAGCTGTAGGGACATCCTGAGCATGAGGTGACATCCCTGATTGTTGTATACATAGTCTGTAATAGGCTTATCCCTGATGGGCATACATTTGTCCAAACCTTCTTTGAACCTGTCATATGCTGTCCTGTGGCAAATAGGTCCACAGAATAGCTATGTGTTGTGTAAAAGAGATACCATTTTTGTGTTTATTTTAAAGCAGCTGCTTGACAACACCATTGGCTGCCCTACAGCTCTGATGTTGTAGAACTGTCCTCTACTCACTATTTTCACACAATTCATGGTTTCACAGACCTCCAGCCATCTCTTTCCCAAGCTAAAGAATACCAGCACTTCTGGTCCCTCCTTGCATGGAAGCTGTTCCATGCCCCTGTTCATTTTTGCAGCCTTTTTATATGCCTATATCCTTTCTGAGACAGGGTGACCAGAACTGCACAATGTATTCAAGATGGGGGCGTACGTGCATAGTCATACCCATGGAAGCAGGGCAGCCTTGAAGGGGGTCTCAGGATTCCTCCTGCCAAATGGGGCCTGTTCCTCAGGACTACGGTATTAGGGCAGGGGTGGGAAATTATTTTGGGTGGAGGGCTGCTTACTAAGTTTTGGCAAGCCATCGAGGACCACATGACAGGGAGCTGGGGCAGATAAATATTAATTTCTAAATTTTTAGGGGCCCCATGGGCCAGAAAGAATTGCCTGGCGGGCTACATGCGGCCCACGGGCCACATTTTGTCCACCACAGTATTAGAGGATTGCCAAACTGGAGAGAACTGGATCTCACGCAACTCAACCTCCTTGACTGCATCTGGATGACATCTGGCAATTCCTCAACATGGTGCCCAAGCCACTGTTCTCCCACCCGTATACCTGTTATCTTTCTCCCTTGGCGGAATGTGAACTCCCAAGAAAAAATTACCTGATAAGCCGCTAAATCACACCATGGCACCCAGCCATGGAGCCCCAACACTTGCTTCCCTTTGGGCTACCCTCTACTGGGCCATCTGCTAGATGGTCAGGATACCTCCTTTTTAGGGTTTGCTAGCTCCATCCATTCATGCCAGACTCAGCAGGTCCAATCACAAACTCTGCCCTTTGCCCTCATCCACTGAGACCACACCCACCCCAAACCCCACTCACACCCTCAGCTCTTTAAAGGGAGGTGCATCCAGTCTCTTAACAACATGAGCTAGGTCTGAAGGGCTGCAGGGGTTGGTCATGGGGCCTTGCAAGGCCTGTGGGCCATGGATTGACAATGTGGGCCATGGATTAAGAACTACAGTTTTATACTGGGTTTACTTTAACCCCAGTGGGAAGTTCAAACACCTGACATGTTAGCCCCATGTATTGCTCAGAGTGCAGCTACCAGCTGAGCATTTCTCAAGATCTTTCGCAAATTAGTTGTCCTGTAAATGCAAGCATACAGTTGCTAGTCCATGAAGGATGCACGTGTGTTCATGTACCATGGCTAGAGCATCTGTTTAATCCATGGATATTCTTTGAGCCTATGTGCACTGCTGAAAACTGGTTATTATTACCCATTAAAGCTTGATCAAACCAGAAGCAAGGCAAAGTATCCTTTAGGGCTGTTCCAAGCAGTCACAGCTAGTTCGGGTTTCACATCTCTTGACCTAAAGTGACACCTGGCCAGCCGCTGTATGTAAAGGGTGGAGAATAGAGTAGCTACTGTTTCTTGTATTGCAAGTAGCATTCTGCAGACTGGTCTCTTTTCAGAGGGGGTGAGAGTCATGGAATAGTGTCTGCCCTGTGCACTGTTCCAGTGAGCATGACAGATGCATGTGTCCAAATGTGAGTGTTTCATACATTGTGAGTTTACACACATAGCAGAGAAATACTTCCATGTAAATGCCAGCAAGCGAGGATTACCCATGTGCAAGCATTTGGTGTTAGCAAGTCCGAATGTGCCAATACCAGTGTATTCCTTTGACACATGGTCTTTGAAAACACATTAGTTCTCTGACTGCATGCATGTCCCAGTTTTTGTGCATGGTGTTATATTGTGACACTGCTTTCTGGACGCAGTTCAATAACTAAGATAACATTAAGGGCTGGACCCATCCCAGTGCAGGTGCAGAAAAATGTTACCTGGACAACTGCAAGATTAAAAGTGCTGAGAGGTAGAGAGAAAGAAGCAGAGAAACCTGACCTTGCATTAATGAGGTGTCATTGCCTGACCACCTGGGCAGACTAACGGTAGCCAAACAAAGCAGGCTGTAATGGAACACCTCTCATTAGTGTCATAAAGTTTATTATTATACCCATGTCTTTCTATTCTCTGCCTTTGCCCAACCCCCTTTTGGCCACCACTCTAGCAAAGAAAGGTGGTGGGTGTGCAAAAGGCTAGAAACTCTATCTACTCATTGAAGAGAGATATGAGTAGTAGCAAGCCCTACTTGTGCCCACATGTGGTTTCAGTCTCTGCCCCAATGGCACTGGAGCACATAACCATGATACACCCTGGTGCGGGCCCACATACTGGCAGCTGTGTGTCCAATGGCCTCCTGCAATGCTAACAAGTCAGGAATGTGGTGGAATCTAGTCATATTTGATTCCAGCTTCTTAGCTGGTTTTATAGTTTTGATTGTCTGGCAGAGCAGCTGGGGAGAAGGGAAGGGAAACCCCACTCACAGCCCCACCCTTACCTGCGGTGCATCTAGGATCCTCCCAGACAGTGGTTTCCTCTGGAAGCCAAGCAAGCCAGGCCAGGATCATTCCCCACACCCAACCACGCTGGAGGATCAGAGGCCAGTGGCCAAGTAACTTGCTGGTGCAGTCAGGCTCGGGGATTGGGGACAGGGCCAGAAACCCATGCCAGTCCTAATGAAAAACAGCTGGCTGGCTGCAACAGACCCAGTCATCCCCTTGGCAGGGATTACAGGCCACAGCTGTGCAGCAGCAGTGTTCACCAAGGGGAAAGGAGGAGCAGCTGGAGCCTTTATGAAGCTCCTGGAACTGAGGCATGGAGGGGAACAGAGTGCAGAGTGCATGGGACAATGAACAGGTGAGGAGCAGCTGAGCTGCTCACTTTTTGATGTGCTTTTTAAAAACAAACTATTAGGGATATGTGGGGCAAAGCTCAGCACCTTCAGCTGCAAGGCTGAGTGCGAATTAGACTTGGACTAATGCTAACTGACTGCAGACTTTATAGGGCTATCAGAGATGCTATGGAGTATTTACTAGAGCTGTGCAAAGTTTTGGGTGCTGACTCAATTCAGAGGAGATTCTGCCTGATTTGGTGGCTGAAGCTCTGAATCCGAATCTGATCAGGAGACCAATTTAAAGGTCTGAATTGATTCAAAGTTCTCCAAATCGATTCAGAAAAGATCTGGAGAGCTTCAGCAATTTAGGCAGTCCCCGCTCGCTGCAGCAGGGAGCTGGGCCTGGATTCCATGCTGGTAAGTAGAGGGCGGAGGGGACCATGGGGGGCCCCCTGCTAGGTCCCATCCCCTGTCTTCTCCCCCAGCCTCCCTGGCAGCAACTGGTGAGTCAGGGCTTTTTTTCCCCTTTTTTTTTTAAGGGCCGGGAGCTGGGGTGGGCAGGGCAGCCATGGTGGGGTGGGGACTAGGAGAGCAGGTAGGGGTTGGGGGGCTCATGGCAGAGCCCCCCACACAGCGTGGGGCAGTGGGGGGCAATGGGTATCATCCCTGCCTGGCAGCAGCCAGTGGGTGGGGCGTTTTTTTTTTTTTGTTTGTTTGTTTTTAAAGGACCGGAGCTGGGAGAATGGGTGGGGCAGCCATTGAGAGCTAACGGGGGGTGGGGGGCCGATTTGGAGATTCAGCTGATTCAGCTGCAGCCAAATCTCTGAATTAGATTTGGCCAACTCTGTTTGGGACAGTGATTCGAATCACCAAATTGAATCACTGTCCCCCAAATCAGCTGAATCCGAAGCAAATACTATCTTCTTCGTACAGGCCTAGTAGTTATAATTGGAGGTTTGAGGTGGGAGTGTATGAGCTGGAGCAGCTCCCACTTTGGCTCCTAGGGCCCCATAGCTGACCCAGAGGCCCAGCTTGTTAAGACTGGTGGTACAGTGGTTCCCTTTTGAGGAGAGGGACAGTTCCTGTATTGAAAATTACCGCCTGAAAGATTCCATCAGAGTTGTGGCAGGTGAGACTATGAGGACCAGAGCTCCCTAGGTTCGAGGAGGAGAACATACTGGGCCATCTTATTGAGGACTCGGCTAGACTTCCTCCTCTATGCTGGGAAGGCAGCAATGATTGACAAATGTTGGTGCATTGATCGGGAAGGAAAAACTAGGAAAAAGAAAGATTTAAGGAGGGAGTTTTTCCTTTTTCTTTTCCCTGGTGATGAACTTCAGTGTCTACTCAGCACTACTTCAGTGTCTACTCAGCACAGAGACATGGCAAGGATGACATGGGGTTGCCCCAAGGGGTGGCTGCCCTACAGGTACAGGATCTGCTTATCCAGCTTCTGCAGGGACAGCAGAGGCAAATGGAGGAGTTTTGTGAGCAAGTGTTGAAGAACAGGTGACCCAGAGTGCTTTGTTTGGCAATCAACAGATGCCAAATGAGAAGCTGGAATTATGACAAGGCACCAGGGCAGGACCTGCAGAGGGGTTTAAGATGCCTAAGATGGACTGGGATGATGACCTGGAGGCCTACTGAAGCCTAGTTAGAAGCCTTTGAAAGGTTGGCCCTAGCTGCTAACTGGGCCATTGTGCACTGGGCTTATCAACTGGGACCTCTGTTAACAGGCAGCTTACAGGGCCATGCCTTGCAAAGAGGCTGTAGATTACAAAAAATGGAAGGAAGCAATATTATATTGAATGGCGGTATTGACTGAGACATACCATCTACAATTCAGAACAAGAAAGAGCCAAGAGGAGAAGTGACCCAGGGTACTGCTACAGTCCTTAAGAGACTTAGCTAAACAGTGGCTTAATCTGGAAACTCAACCCTTGGCTGAAGTAGAACAATTTATTGGGGACCTAGCTGAAGAGAAACAATAGACCCATGGCCTATGCTAATCGTAGACTCTTGAAACACGAGGTCCACTATACCACAGAAGAACGGGAGCGCATCACCATCAAGTGGGGAATAGAACTCTTCAAATATTACCTGATAAGTTCCAAATTTACGCTCATTGTGGATCATGGCCACCTTAAATGTCTTGCTGGTTTGCAACCAACAATGCCAGGATTATGAGGTGGAAACTGGCCCTGCAGCCCTATCGCTTCAAGATTAAGTATAGGCTCGGAAGGAAAAATACAGTTGTAGATTTTTGTGTCCTGCCAGCATGAACCAGAGAGTATTGCAACCAAAATGGGTCCACAAATATCACAACGATTCCCCCCGAGGAGACATCTTGAGAGAAGTAATGTGGGCGAGGGTGCTCATGGCTTAAAGGGGGAGATGTGGCAGAGTGGCTAGGGAGAAGGTAAGGCAAATCCCACTTGCACCCCCTCCATTGCCAGTGGTGCACCTGGGATCCTCCCAGACAGTGGTTCACCCCAGGAGCCAAGCAAGCCAGGCCAAGGCCATTCCCCACACCCGACCACACTGGAGGGACCAGGCTGACCAGAGGTCGGTGGCAGAGCTGCTCACTGGTGCAGCCAGGTTCAGGTTTTAGGGGTGGGGCCAGAAACCTGCACCAGTACTAATGATGAGCAGCTGGCCAGCTGCAACAGCCCCAGTTATCCCTTTGGCAGGGATTACAGGCCACAGCTATGCGGCAGCAGTGGACACCAAGGGAGGAGCATATGGAGCCTTTAAAAAGTTCCTGGATCTGAGGCATGGAGAGGAACATAGTGCAGAGAGCATGGGATGGTTGACGCGTGAGGAGCATCTGAGCTGCTCACGTTTTGTTGTGCTTTTTTAAGAACAACTGCTAGGGATACCTGGGGCAAAGCCCAGTGCATTCAACTACAAGGCTGAGCACAAATAAGACTTGGACTGATGTTAACTGACTGCTATTGGAGGATTGAGGTGGGAGTGTAGGGGCTGGAGAAGCTCCCACTCTAGCCCCTAAGGCCCCATATCTGACTTAGATGGTCAGCTGTCTCAAGACTGGTGATACTAATGGTTCCCCTTTGAGAAGAGGGAGGTTCCTGGATTGAACATCACCGCCTGAAAGAGTCCATCAAAGTCATGGTAGGTTAGACTGAGGACTGGAGTTCCCTAGATTCAGGGAGAACATACTGATCTGTCTTATTAAGCACATCACTACCATAGGCTACTGAGATGTCCCCCACTATGGTGGGAAGGCAGTGACAGCTCAGTGACACCTTGCTTGGCAAGTCTTTCCTGGCAAATGTTTTCCAAAAGAATTTGGTGGCTTTGTTTTGAAACAATTGACCTGAGAAGTCTAAGCCCTGTTTGGCATTATAAGGCTCAAATGCTTTTGTGGGTCTCTCTGCATCTTAGTGCCTCAGGACCCTTTATCATTGACAACCTTATTTGCCATCTCTCTGAATGCACCACAGTGGGGGCTGCTGCAGGCTGCTAGCTAGGAAGACTCCCTGGCACTAGCTGGTATTTTTCTATCACCTATTCTATATCAGGAGCCCAGTGCTAGGGCAAGTTATCAACACATTCCTGGTGTGGACAGAGCTTAGACCGACAAAGCTGCACTTTTGCTAGTACAATTCTCTTCAGTTCCCCTGAGCAAAATAACTAACATCAGCAACTATCAGTTGGTTCATACAACTGCATCTAGACACAAAGGGCTTCTGCTAAAAAAACTCTTCTGGTTGAGTCCCACCTCATCAAATCCTGACAGACATAGCTATATTGGTGGAAACCTGCAGCATAAGCCAGGACTTACCTACACAGAATACTTCACTGTTGTAAAGATACTGGCATAGTTAAACCCAGATGGCTCTATTTATAAGGGTTATGGTAGAGTTATAAGCCCTAAATAGTTTAATGACTATAGAGAGAATAATAACAGAGTATGATATAGAGAGTATCCTCTCTATAGTCATTAAACTCTCTATATCATACTGTGTTATTATCCTCTCTATAGTCATTAAAATAACACAGGGCCTGGGTAGTACTAGGATTTGGGGGGCAGTGCATGCATCTTCAGGAGGCTTCAAATGCCTCTACAATGTTCACAGTGTGGGGAACAAACAGGAAGGACTTGCCCTCCTGCTAGCTAACACCAACCCAGATACAGTGGGGCTCACCAAAATGTGGTGGGACCCAACGCATGACTGGGCGGCAAACATCAAGGGCTATAGGCTGTACAGGAGAGATAGGATAGGGAGGAAGAGTGGGGGTGTGGCACTCTATGTCAAGGAGCAATACACACCCTCAATGAGCAGCACTGGGTCAGAGGAGGGGCAGACCGAAGTGCTCTGGGTTAGAATACAAGGAGGTTGGGGAGAAAGGGACTTAATGGTGGGGGTCTACTACAGACCTCCCAACCAAGGAGAAGACCTAAACCAGGAATTCTTAAGTCAGCTCACAGAGGCAGTTATATCAAAGGATGTGGTCATCCTGGGCGACCTAAATTTTCCCATCTCCTGGGAGAAGCAGTCACCATACCTACAGGCTGGGGAACTCCCTTCTTGTCAGTGCCGAGGCAGAAAAGGATCTTGGAGTCATTATTGATGCCAAGATGAACATGGGCCGGCAGTGTGGGGAGGCAGTCAAGAAGGCCAACTGCACCTTGTCTGTCATGCATCCACAGATGCCATTTACAAACTAGTCAGAGGGGACCAGCAGGCATTGGGGGAGTCCCTGTTCCCTCCAGCACTCCCAGGAGTGACAAGAAATAGCAGTCACAAGCTGGCAGGGGGTAGATTTAGACTAGACATCAGGAGACACTACTTCACTGTCAGGGCAGCTAGGATCTGGAACCAACTTCCAAGCAAAGTGGTGCTGGCTCCTACCCTGGGAGGCTGGATAAACACCTGGCCGGGGTCATTTGACCCCAGTACTCTTTCCTGCCATGGCAGGGGTCAGACTTGATGATCTGCTTAGGTCACTTCTGACCCTATCAACTATGAAACTGTGAAACTATATGTAGTGCTATCTGGTCATGCCTATACTGGTTTAACTATACCAATACAACTATGCTGGCAGAATTCATTACCGAGACAAATTTTATCAGGTAGCTTCCCTGACAATGTTGTTTGTTTTGTTTTCTTTTTTTTTGTTGTCTGTCTTTCCAGGTGCAAGCATCCAGGTGAACTCTGAGCTCATTATCTTAATAGCAACGAGGTAAAGAGGGAAGAAGTGAGCAAGCAAGCAAACAGATCCAAAAATCTACTTGAAAATGGTAAATCCAGAAAAAAGATCTCCTCTCAGAGCATGAATGCAAAATAAAATCTACCTAAACACACTTCCCTGACTCCCTTAGGTCTTAGTGATGTATTTAATAAAGTGCTTATATGTCACATGATGGATGTTTTCTAGTTTAATACATTCAAATGAGCATGAAGCATGTACCACATTTCCAAGGGGCATCAGTGATGCTTTCCTATGCATCTGTATCTACCTCTGTTTGTTTGTTAACCCTTCACCTACCTCTGTCTGTCTGTCTGTTTGTTACAAGCCTTTGCCACAAATTCCCAGGCTCTGGGAACACTCTTGCTCCTCTGCACACACTCAGAACTCTGACTCACTACTTACCCAACACATTCCTGGGAAGTTTGCAACATCCACAGATGCCTCACAAACACTGCTCCGCAACTCTCATCATTATAACAACACCCGGCATTGGCATTGGGCATTGCAGTAACCACCCTGAGGCTTTTCATAAGCCATTCGTTGTGCAGTGTTGCTAATGCTGACAGGCACTTCCATTTGACTGCATGCTCTGGGGGCTTAGAACATGCCCCAAGGAATATCATTAACAGAGATTGGACTCAGAGATGCATTGCAAAGCACCAGGGGAAGATGGAGGAGAAAGGGAACACATTCAAACCTTTCATGTCTGCACTTTTAGGCTTTTATATCATTTTTTAATGAAAATGTGAGGAAATAAGGAATAACCAAACACTACCTATGACTGACTGCACACACAAGGGGTTCTCTTAGAATGCATGTCACAGGAATGACCTGGGTCTCCCTTTGAACCCTCCCACTGACTCTTTGCATTCCTGGGCATCCCCTTTAATTTCTCTTGCTGCATCTGCACTAGCCTCTTTTCTCTAAAGTCTCTGTTGCACTTAAAATGGGGTTTTAAACCTAGTGCTTTAAGAATTGACACAACACTTGGTTGATTAATAGTAGAAAGGCTTGCTTTAATAACTACCAACAGCTACAAAACTAAATGACAGAAAAGACTCTTTCCCAATATAAAATGATCTATTACAAAAAGTCTCAGCACATATTTAGCTGCAGTAGTGTTCTCTCTCCAATGCAGGCAGAGGAAGGTGGTCCAGTCTTGCAGCCTTCACCAAGCAGGATCCTTTGCTGGTTAAGCAGTGTGCAGTATGTCTTCTTGATCTTTCATGGACTGCACACCTTGCTTGCAATTTTGTCTTGCTGTATACTGTTTAATTATATAGATTCAAAGCATTTTTCATTCATGGTTGGCTGATTAGAGTATGAACAAAACAGGAAGGAAGAAGGTGACCATCATATTACAATTGTTAAATTGCCTGGCTCATATTTTTGGATTTGTTTAGGTGTGAAGACTTGTGTTTCTCACAGCCACTGACTAGCTCAGCGATTAAAAGTAATGGGCCTTGAGTGGTCAAAGAGGATATCTAGAGGCGTTGGTTACAGGACTTATCTTTGGGTATTTGTTTATCAGTGGGGCAAATTTACAATAGCTTGTACTGGTGATGGTCTATTCACAAAACTCCAGACATATATTGAATGACTGAGACATTTGTAACAACTTAAACATTGAATGCTTGTTTTAAGAAATATGAGGATGTCCCATACAGAACATCTTTCCTGTATACAATGCACCTTTTACAGGTTTTGCTTGAAAAGTATATTTAATCTTTTGTCTTTTTTAGTTGCTAGTTCAGTTGAACTGTATATGTAGTTTCCTTGCCTTCTTTAATTACACTGGCTCAACCTTTTTCTCTAGCTTTCCTAACTTGGAGATATACATGTGATGAGTGTGTCAGGCCTCTGCCAGCAATTTTCTTTTTAGGGGACCCATGACTCCTATTATTTTATGGCATGGGTCTGGAATTGGGTACCACAAGCTCCTTTCTCCCTTATGCCTAATGGTTTGCAAGCCATTAGTGGAGTTTGATATTTTTTGTGGCAGGCTTGTTACCACAACCCAGTCTTACCCCAGCCACTGTCTTGCATTTTTGTGCAAGAAATGCTGTCTAAGCTTCCATAGCTTTCATAGCCACCTGTCTCCTAATGTTGCTGCTACTGAGTGTGCTAAATTGATGCTCATAACAGTGAAAGCCTGCATGGAAGAGGGAGTTGAAGGAGCCAGGACTGCCACAATATATCTGCAAAAGCCTAAATCAACAGAAACATGGGTTCTGATTTTTCAGTCAGCTTTTCTTCTGTGAGCCCACGGCATCCCCATCTGAGGGCTTCTCTGACAGGGGAGGCCTCTCTGTGGAGTATCTGTTAGGTCCTTTCCACATTAGTGGAATAGATTGTCCGGAGGATGTAGCTTGCTGGAGAGAAAGATTCCTATGTTTAAGATGCTAGGTCAAAGCTATGCTAGGCTGGGATTGGATAATGTTAACCAATTCTGGGCTTCTCTGATGTGGCTTCTGTCCAGCGAGTTGGCATCTCTTAGTATGTTTCCCAGTGTATGAACATCTGAAGTACAACTATCACCTCACGAACATCCTTCCTTGGCCCCCTAATTGGTGGTATTAGCAGAGTGACCAAGAAGGGACATGAAGAGTAAATTCTGTGAAGGTCAGTGCTGAGGTATACTAATTGTCAGGGACTCTGATCAGGCAGGCCAGCTTGGGACAAGTATGTCAGCAGCCACACCTGTAGTAAGCCTTAGCCAATGAACTCTGCCCCAGTTTAGGAAAGCCAAGCATCTTGATTGGATCTTGGGAGCACCGCTTAACCACTTAGCATCAGATGGGACCCTGAGTTTGCACCAGTCAAAGTTCTACTGTGGCAAGCCTCCTGAACTAAGTACAGACAGTCAAAAAGCCTGAGGCTGAATTGATTCAGTCTTTGCAGGTTAGTCTAAACTGCAAAGATGAACCAATAAACAAATGAACAGACATTCACTTTTGATTCAGGAAATCCAGCCACATGCCTGCAGTGGCTCAACTCAGAAGCTGGGGGGCACTAGAACACAGTTCTCTGGCATGTAGCCATCATGGGCTGTGTGTTTGCTTTCTCTTCCTGCTGCCCCTGAGGTCTCTAGGATTTGCAGTCCACAATCACAGCAGCAGGACTCTACAAGTTGCTCATCACTTCCTTTTCCTGCTTCTAGGTGTCTCTGGGATTTGTAGTCTACAGTCATGGCCAGCACTAAGCAAGCCGGGCAGGGCAGCTCTGTACTCAGGGGAAGGGAAGTTTAACCCCCTTCCCTGGCCCCAGGGTTTTCCGGGGGGGGGGGGGGGGGCTGCAAGCCAGCCAGTGAGGCCAGTGAACCAGCCCTTACTGCTCCAGCTAGGGAGCAGAGGGGCAGGGCCAGCCCTGCTCTCTGGAGCAGACAACACAGCCCAGGCCAGGGCTGCAGAATGCTGGGGGACTGATTTAACTTGAACCAAGAAGGGGTCTGGGACAGCAGTTTCATCAACTGGTTTGACCTAAATCAGTTAAGTCTGATGCTATAGTCAACGAGGTTTACCTTAAACCAGTTTCATCCATTTTGAAACTGGTTTATATACACTGGATTTCTATTCTGTTATAGGTTTAAACCAGTTTCTGATCACTTAAACCAGTTTATGCATAACTTCTGCTCCTAGCCCCGGTTCCTGCACTGTGGCTGTCCTGATTCCTGACCCTAGTTTGGGCTTATTTCTGGATTTTAGCTTTGGATTTCGGAATCTGATCCCCAGATCCTAATCTTGGATTGTGCTGTGGACTTTGCCCTTGGATTTCCCTCTGGATTTTGTAATGTGGCTCCTGCCCTCTGACCTTGGCCCTTGCTTTCCCGTAGCGGCCTAACCACTAGGCCAGACTGCCTCCACCCCGGTCCCTGACATTAATGAGGGGTCACACGCACAGGAACTTATTCTCCCATCCATCTCTGAGGCCACCTCCTGCTGGTGCCAAGATCTTTAGATACACTGAAAGACACCTACCTTTACGGCAAGCAATCCTTGGATGGGGCAGGCGTCTCATACTAGGTCACCACCTGCCTGTATGTGTCTATGTCTGTGTAGCCACAGGGGTACAGCACAGGGGCAGACTGAGAGGGAAGCACTGGTGCACTTGCCCTCCTCCCCCTCACCCCCTTTGATTCTCGCTCCACCCAAAATATAAAATCAACTACCTAGCAATAGTAGCAGCATTTCTAGTCAGACTATGGAAGTCCCTTGACTTCATGGCTCATTATAATTTACCTGATCCCTTCTCAACTCTTCATTCCACAGGTGTTAATGACCCTCTCTCCTTTTTAATAGCGTTGATGTTCCACCAGTCAAGCTGTCCTTTGTTTTGCAGTTCCATATAGCTGCTTCCTGGTATTGAAGCTCCTATTTCATAGCTCTGCAGGTGGTTTTTGACTCATTCCAATGGCGTTATATTTGTTTTTGCTTCAATCCTAAAACAAATAATACAGCTTCAGACCCCTAGCATATTAGTAAAGCTTCTCATTTATATTTAACTGGAAAAATGTGTGGTTTTTTAAATATGTGACAATGTGCCTCACCACCTGAACCCCCAAGCTTTTCAGACTTCTAGAACTGCCTGTGATACAGCACATAAATGATCACTGTTTTACTCCATACATACCCACCAGCAACTATAGCTCCCTACTTCCATAACAGTATCATGTTCTGCAGGTAAGAGAGAAAATTTATGGGAGAGCTGAAAGAGGCTTAGTGTTACCTGGAGAAAACTTTCAAGGGTCAGAATCTGATCTGCATGTCTCATGATGATAGCTGACTCCCAGAGGTAATAGTGAAAAATCTCTTGCCAACCTGCATTACTCAGATCTCTTTATCTGTTCCCAGAACTTGGAGCCTGGAGCCGTTGGTGACGTATATGTGGATTGCAAGTGCAATCTGGCTAATGGTATGCAAATCACCAGTAGCAAGGCTTCTATGTCTGTCTCCAATAAAAAGCTTATCAAAATCAGAAAACATTCCCCTGTGCCAGGGAGAATAAGAAGCAAGGCCTGCTTGACACCTACAAATCATCTCTGAACAACAGAATATCATCGAGCAGCCTGAGTTTTAGGCTAGCAACCTGAAGAACCTGGATTCCAATGATAGTCTAACAAATATTTCCTCTGGGACCTCAGACAAATTGCTCATGACTTTGTACCTTGGTTTCTCCATTTCTAAACATTTATATTTTCACTTCATCAGGTCAAACTGTGAGGATTCCTTAACTAATATCAAACTCTCTCGGGATGCATTTTTCTGTATCAGTGTTAAATGCTATTAATAAGACAAACCAACATAAACATTTGCAGAACTTGTTGGGAGTTAAATGTCACTTTTTTCTGGTAGAAGTGAAATTCTGGACTGCAAGCCTATCTTTTTAAATGGAGCTTCCTTACAGTAAGTGGATCCTGCAAAGTACGGTATGTTGAGTAAACAAATCGGTGCTGGCACGTTAAACATGTTGCACAATATTCATGAAGTGGATGTGTAAGGGGATACAGGTGGGAAGCTCCAGTTGCATGGACAAATATCAACATGTTCTTAAAATGAGCGAAGGAGAGAGGAAATGGAAGAGTTTATGTGCCTGACTCTCTTCCTCCCGGCAGTTTTCTTCAAATCCATCTTCCCCTCTGGGTGGAGAGGATCTAAATGGAGGCCCAAATAACTTTTTCTTGGGTGTAAAATGAACAGCATTCCAGCACACCACTCTTACACCACAGCAAATATACAATTGTGGTGCAATGCAAAGTCTAAATGTCCTCACACCCTGACACTGCATCTCTATATTTTTCTCATCTCCAAAATACTGTCAGATGCACAATATGCTTCAAGGTAGATGATCTCCTGCTGGAATCACAGATGTTGGGGATTGGAGGTAGGCAGTACTATGTGGTGTGTAGTATACAGACTGCCTCCTCTGTGCTTGAGGGGTTGCAGGTACAGACTTCTCAGCTCTGGAGAGGATCCCAAGCCACGGACACTGCTTAGGCTGTGTGCATTATAAGGATAATGAAATAGCTTTACGGCATAGAGCACATATGGAATGAGTTTTAACCTGTCCCTTTCTCTGCAACTGAATCCTGCCTTTACCTGTCTGGGTGTTGTCCAAGGGAAGCCACTCCACACAAGCAGCAAGGCAGGATTCTAACCCAGTACATGAAAACATGGCAGAGGGATGGCTGAATTGGACACCAGGCCAGCCCGTGTACCATGGCACCCTTGGGTGGAGGCTGGACTCTAATGTCCATGGTCTGGCTAGGTCACATCTTGCTGCCAGCAGTATGTACTCCTCATCCAAGGACCCCAGGCACTGTGCCTGTCTGACTTGAGCCATCTTGCTCCTTGGTAAGTAATGCATAGAGCTGGCACTGTTCCCCTGTCTACCTTTTTATAACAGCATAGTTCCTACTTGTAAGGGCAGGATTTTGCCCAAAGCATCATTTTTCTTAATTATGCAAATTAATGCCTTGATAGCCAAGAAGCATGACTTAACCAGTTCACTGTATCACCCGCATTGTAAAGCTACTGAGCTTCCTGACCTACATTTCTACCCATGAGTTATAAAAGCCTCAGAGCGCTAACCCCATAGCATTTTGTATGTAGAGAAAGATTGGGGTTCAGAACATGGCAGGTGGGTTACAGATAGACAACTATTGATCTGTCCCTTAGCTAGTACTGTGAAAATATTTGTGGGCAAACTTTAAATACTTGAAGCATGCTCCTTCCTGAAATACCAGGGCTTCTGCAGAAACGTGACATTGTGTATGGAATTTTTCCCACACCAATACAATCTCTCTTCTAAGATGAATACAGTCTCCCCACCTCCCTCCTAAGCCAGCCCCTTTCCCCGCCATCCTGCCTATTTTCTGACTGCCTATGCTGTATGTCAAGCACATTTTTGTGGTACATTATCCTCTTTAGGAGCCAGGCTCTTTAGAAAGGGTTATGTGGTTGAAGTCACATGCTGCTTATTTTGTCCCCTATTGGTTGATCCCCTGGTGCTTGGGAGGGCCAGGAAAACCCTTGCCTGAGAAGTTAAAAGTAGCTGCTTGGCTCTTGTTAAGGTTGAGACTAACTTAGTGTTTAACAGTTGACTTGCCTGAAGTATAGTTCAGCCCCTGTGAGCTGAAAATATTGTATCTTGTGCTTTCCCTCCCAGTTTTCATACAGTCAAAATAATAATTAGGCAGCTTGGGAAACAATGATTATTATGCAGAGTCCTGGGAACTGCTTTTGTTGTTCTGCTTTATGGGAACCCATGTTCCCACTGAGGAACTGAGTTATTTTCCTAGGCTCTGAGAAAGAGCAGAGGGGCCCCTGTGCTCCTTCACGCTATTGGGTTGTGCAGTCTCATGAACTTACAGCTGGAACGTGGTTTCCTTCAGCATCACACTGCATTGCCTTGTGCTGCTGTAGCACACTGTATCCTTAGGGAAGCCAGCCCCTGGGAATCCACTCCATTGTGCTTGTGCTGTGATTATGGAGCTGGGACTCAGGATTACTTATCTGTAAATCTGGGACAACCCCAGTGGCTTCAGCAGGGTTGCCCTGAATTTAATCCTTGGTCCTTGCTCTCTGTGGGTTATGACTGACATCTGATTGATACCTGACATCTGATTTGACAGTCTTCCCTTCTCCAGTCTTGACCACACAACAGACCACTTGTTCTGACCTCACCCCATGTGTCTGTATGAATAATGTTGTCCTCTTGTGGCTAGGCTCACAGCGGAGTGTGTTTGTGGACTTGAACAACCAGGATACTAATTATATTTCATGTCTACAGACAGGGGTATCACAGGGGGAGCCCTTTTAAATCCCCCTCTTAAAGTCTACAGCCAGGGGACAGACTGGCTTTTACTCTATTTGGACTTTAAATGAAGCCTTGCATTTATTTACCTTTGGCATTTTATAGTGGCACTGTACAAAATGCAGAGGTCAACAAGTATCAGAGCAGTGTTGGATACAGGGCCAGAAGCCGTTCTGTTTGTAAGAAAGGCACCATTATAAAGGGACCAGTGCTAGGTGTGAGGACGCCCAGGCCTGCAGCAATCCCAGTCCTGGGAATCCCAATAGCCTTGCAAGGAAGGTCTGCTTGACAGACCTGAGGAAGCTGTTTCACAGGACCTGATGCTGCCACAGGGTCTGCCAGGACTTTACTACTGCCACTGACTTCATATGGATGCTGCTCAGAGATCACAGGAACTGTATAAAACTCTCAGGCAGGCAAGTAGGCATGTGATAGACACAGGAGTTGGCCAGGGACAAAGCTAAGCCTGAGAAGGATTATCTGAGGAGGAACTGTGTGAGGCTGCTGCCATAGAGCAAATGTGTATGTCCCAGAGATGAAGAAGAAATTATAGGACTGGAAAGAGAAGGCTTGAGCAGAATCCCACCCACGGGCTCGCTTTCCTTCCAGTCTCTAGCCCTCTTTCTCCCATTCTCCTTGCTCTCTCTCTTTAGATGAAGAAGGAAGGGCTAGTCTCAATCTGAGATGTGAAGGGATGCAACTGAGAGAGCAGGAAGAAGCAGTTAGCTCTTGGTAAAGGAACACAAGGAGGATAGTGGTCTGGGGGCTGCTCTGAAAGACAATTCCTTTAAAGGGGACAATAACAAAGCAGGGAGAGAGAGACCAGTGCAGAGCCTGCCTCCCCTCCTTGCTACTTGCTTTCAAAAATCGTTTGTGTTTCCCTTTTTCTGAAAGAAGCTTCTGATTGTCTTAAGAGAAACAGGTTAGAGGATGCCAGATAGCACAACCTCTGTTGAAGACCTTACAACATGCCAGTGAGCAAAAAGCCAATGCTCCTAACAATTGCGGGGGGCGGAGTTTGTGGTTCAGTCATCAGGAGCTCATATAAAAGAACAAATCCTTCTAGTGCTCTCAGTCCTACACTGGCAAACCAGCCTGCTCGTTCTGGTGTTCAGAAACAATGCTACACTAATTAACAAAGAGGAGTGGCCCAGCACCTGAGAAATGCCCTCCAATAACACCCTGGTGTGCACAACCTCTATGCTCACAAGCCAGCTATCCGCATCACCGAATGTTCATACAGCCCCATGGGCCACAAGCCAGTGCTGCATCACTCATAAACAGCCCTACAGTAATGTTTGGGTAAGGGGAACACCAGAAAAAAACAGATTTAAAAGGCCAAAATAAAAGGGGGCTTGTAACCCACTCTGGAGGGAAGGCCCTTTTAAAAGATACCTCCTCCTTGGGTAGATTTTCTTGGTTAGATAACTTCTCCTTGGGTAGTACCTTCTCCTTGAGTGCTTTACTGGCAGATCAGAAAGCAGTCACAAATTTCTGACTATTGCTAAGAGGGTCCCAGGCTGGGGGAAGGTACCTAGCCGCACCTGCCTTTTCCTTTCTCCAAGCAATTTCTGCGGGTGCTTGGGAGCCCAAAAGGGACATCTTGGCATAGGCACCAACTTTTATTTTTGCCAGGGGATGGGGGGGACCTTACATGATGGATATGTGGAAAGTTTTACCACATATCAGGTGACAGCCCTTTTCCCAGAGAGGGGACAGGGCCTCCAGGTCCCTACATACTCAGCACCTCTTGGGAGCCCAGTATCAAACCTCTCCCAGCAAGGTCAGTGAGCAAAGGGAACTGATTCCAAGCACCTCCCTTCCCTCTTCATCAGCTGGCAGTAATTAGCAGATTTTACTGCCATATGGGTCACCTCTTCTCCCTCGTCTCATGGCACTGAGTCCCTCTCTCTAGCTTGCTTGCTGTACCTGCTTCCTTCTGTTCTGTTCAGTTAGCATTAGATACAACCTTGTGCATGGCAAGCTGCTGCATGCCAGCAGTTACCAATGCTTTTTCACACTGACACCACCCTACTGGCCTATAACTCAGTTGCTCTGTAAAGGGCCTGTACATGAGGTAGTTGCATTTCAACAATTACTTTCATTGCAGGGCAGTTAGACTGGGTTCTCAGCCTGGAGATATTCTACAGCTGTCCAAGGTCTGTCTCCTGTTGCCAGAGCTTTGCTGTGCCTTACAGCCTTTAGTGTATTATTCCCAGAGGGCAGTGAAGCACCTCTTAGATGCAGGGAATAGAGATGCACAGAAACCAAGTGACCTGCACAGGGTTATGATGGAACTGTACGGCAGAGCAGGGAATTTCACTTAAATGTGCTGAACCTCAAGGGCAGTACCCAAAAGAACTGGACCATCCTTCTATTTGATATAGGAGCCGCTTCATCTGTCCTGCTGCATTTGGAAAGACAGCAGCTTGCACCTTCTCTGGAGAGGTCTTTTTTGACCTCCTTCCCTGGCATGCCATTGTACAGATAAAACCTAGCTACTGAAACTGCCCCTGCCTCCCTTTGCTCTCCTGTTCTTTCTGAGTCTGAGGCAGTTGGACAGAACTCCCTCTACAGGCATCCCGGACCTGTAGCTAATCCACTGCTGAACCCTGCCACAGTCTGAGGAAGGACCCTCTTACCTCCCTGTGTCAGGAGGCAGTGCCACTTGCTGGACCAGTATCATGAAACCAAGATACCCAGCTGTACAGCCCCAGGGCTTTACAGGTTTAAATACATCTGTGACGTGACTATTAACAAGAGAGTGAGGTCAGCACTAAGAGGTCCAGAGGGAGCGGGGATAGATCTTGTTATCTTCAGCTGAGGTTTGAAGATGGGGAGTCTACCAGGCACATAGATATGCTAGGAGGAAGTGGAGGTGGAGGTGGAGGAGCAGGCCAGGCAGAGAACCTTGCATTTTTAGGCCACACTGGGGGAAAGGACAAGCTGTATCACCATAAGCAGGGCTTTCAGTATCTTTCTCTGCTGCTGTTGCCCTGTCTGTGAATGGGAATAACACTCCCTTTAAAGGACTGGAAGAGTTCAGTTCATGTCTCTAACATTTGTGAACATGGAAAGGGCTCTTTAGGAGCCCAGATTCACTGATGGTTATTATAGTTAACCCCTGGCCTAGCTCCCTGGGATCCAAGAGAGCAAAGAGCTGCATGGTGCAATGGAGTGTCTTGCTCAGGCTGGGGCGGAGGGGTGTTTGGATTGCAGCATGAGCTCAGCTGCTGAGTGCTGCAGAAGCACTCCAGCCAAGAGCTTTTCATTTGGCTTGCCGGCTTCTTTCTTGTACTCCTGGTGGAGATTAACTGGCTATTTTTGACTTTATCTAGATTGGATGAAGTGGTCCTCAGTTACCAAGCAGTGATCCGGTAGCAATGCCCTTATAAGTAGTGCTCCTGGTAGAAGGCCACTACATGCCAGCTGGGGTCAATACCATGTAGGACGTCCTCCTGACTGGAAGAAGGATGGGAAAGTTTCTGATAACCTTGGCTCTTATGCACAGCTATAAATAGATTGGCCTGATCCCATCATAACAGCTCCAGGCTTGTCTGCACCTAGACATTTTCCCCAAGAGCTCATCCAGAATAATTTCTACAAGCCCCTAGGTGCACAATTTCAGATAGAATAACCAATTCCAGAATAGTGATTTCCAAGCGTAAACAAATCCATAGTTATACATTTAAGCTGATCAGAGCTGGGCCATGCCACTGTTTGGAAAGAAACCTTGAAGCAACACAGACATGTTATCTGAATGAGGAAACATCTGGGGTTTAGGGTTAGATTTAGCTAATATAGGCTAGCTAGACTAATAGGAGGTTGAGCATTTCTCCTCTCATGGGCTCAAGGCTAAAATCCTTAGCTCCTACCCAAGTTAAGATTTGACTAGATAAAATGGAGCAGAAGGGGTTACCCTACCTCAGCAGGTGGGAGGGGAAGGAGCAGAGGGAAGACAGAGTTTAAATTAACCTCAGCTCTTGTGCTAGCTGAATTTAAACTCCAACTTTTCCCTTGTCAAGAGCAGGCTACAGGTCCTGCAGGAAGGTGTTGGTGGCTCAAAAGGAGGTTTCCTTTGAATTTAGTGCTTCAGCTGGTGCAAGAGAGAGGATTCAGAGTGACTTGGACAAATTGGAGGATTGGGCCAAAAGAAATCTCATGAGGTTCAATAAGGACAAGTGCAAAGTCCTGCACTTATGATGGAACAATCCCATGCACTAGTACAGGCTGGGGACCAACTGGCTAAGCAGCAGCTCCACAGAAAAGCACCTGGGGGTTACAGTTGACAATAAGCTAGATATTCTGCACTGGTGAGGCCACATCTGGAGTACTATGTCCAGTTTTGGACTCCTCCACTAGAGAAAGGATGTGGACAAGTTGGAAAGAGTCCAGTGGAGGACAATGAAAGTGGTTAGGGGATGGGGCACATGACTGATGAGGAGAGGCTAAGGGAACTGGGCTTATTTAGTCTACAGCAGAGAAGACTGATGGGGGATTTGATAGCAGCCTTTAACAACCTGCAGGGTAGAGGATGGAGCTCGATTGTTCTCAGTGGTGATAAATTACAGCTGTTAAGAGGGACAGGAAACGCCGTGACTATCAAGGTGATGTCCTAGTCACACCTGGGGAGAACCGCTTTCCTGGCACGGGGTAGTACCTGCAGAGGTAATATAGTTTTATGCCCACTTTATGGAAATGGGAGACTCCTCCCTATCTTGCTCCTGTGGCCATATGGCTGAGGCAAAGTGAAACTCAGGGGCATCTGAACCCCAAGGCTCCAGGCTTGGGCCTGCACGTAGGATGCCTGCCAAAGGATTTGGAAACATCTGAAGCCCCAGCTGGGGTGGAGGATGTTTGCCAGCTATAGGGCCACTTGTGGTTCTTGAATGACTCATGGATTTGGAATTGACTTGGCTGATTTGGCTTGGAACACAAACATTTTTCACAAACAAAAGTGATAAATGACAGAACAAGGAGCAGTGGTCCCAAGTTGCAGCAAAGGAAGTTTAGGTTAGATATTAAGAAAAACTCTCTCATTAGGAGGGTGGTGAAGCACTGGAATGGGTTACCTAGAGAGAAGGTGGCATCTCCATCCTTCCTTTTAAGGCTTGGCTTGATAAAGCCTTGTCTGGGATGATCTAGTTGGGGCTGGTCCTGCTTTGAGCAGGGGGTTGGACTAGATGACCTCCTGAGGTCCCTTCCAGCCCTCCTGTTCTATGATTCTGATTTGAAGAGGATGCTGGGCTCCTGGAGCGCCTGCCTGTGGGAAGAGGTGAAAAACTGAGGTTCTAAGTAATTCTGGTATTTGGAGTCCATGGTTTCTTCTGCTATAGATTGTTGCTATGACCAAATCCCTGTCTATTAATTCAGTTATGCCTCCTGAAATGTATTGAGCCAGTGGTGGTAACCCCTTGGCCCTGTGGGCCAGATGAGTGGTGCAGGGTCAGTCTGTGGGCTTTCTCCAGTCTATGAGCCCAATTCAGGTTGCAGCACTGGGCTGGTTAGGGCTGATCCAATGTGCAGGGCTGGCTTAGTGCATGGCTCCAGACACACATGCCAGATCAGGCTGCAGGCACTGCATAAGGGGGCTCAGTCCTGGTTTGGCTCATAGATTGGCCCCATAACCCTCATGTACTCCATGGGGCCATGAGAGTTGGACAACCTTGGACTGACAGCTCCTGTACACCTGTAGCAAGGACAGCTCTGCTCATCTCATCCATATGGAGGTACCAAGGTGACTGCTCTTCAAAATTACCTCAGACAGATGTGTGTCCTATTGCTGGGAGACTCAACCCATATGCCATTTCTATTCAGCTCTCACAGAAGGTGCAAGCACTAGTGAAGAGTTAGGTTGTGGGCAAGTTTAGGTTTTTCTGAATACAGGTTTCCCTTGCTTTATGTTGTAGGTGCATTTCTGGAAAATAGCATATAACTTGAATTCGCATAAAGGGAACCCAGTTTACAATGTAATAAATAGGGATATGTTCCAAGACCTTGACTGTACTGATCCCCCAGGCCCATTTCTACCACTTCTACAAGACAGTTTTGGTACTCACCAACAGCGGACAGGACACACAAGCACAAGGTGGTGGTGAATGCTACCATAATGGGGATGGCAACTACAGAAACATGTCACAGACAGTGAGTGAGGAACACAGATCCACACAGGAAACTATATTTTGGTGTGCATCACTCCCACAATGTACTGCACAAAGCAGCTGACTGTAGGCTTCCACCACACCGATCGCATAAGAGTGAATTTACCTCACAAATAACGAAGTTTTGGTATAAAAAGGGTCATCACATGACAGTGAATTTGCACATACAGAACCCACGTAAAGTGAGGGAGACCTGTATTAAAATTCTGTCAGTTTCTATGTCAGTTGCTCTTCAGTATCACCCTGACTCATGACACCTCCCTGCCTGGCCTCTGCATGGCACAGTGGCAACACAGGTCCTTTAGAGATTTCAGAGTAATGGCAGAAGAGAACAGATGTTTTGGAGAGAGTGAGAAGAGAAAGAATGAAATGAAAGTTAGCCTTGGTGTATCTGAGAAATCAAACTGGGGAGGGAATGGCTAGGGCTTTTTAAAATGCTAAATCGGGCATTTTAACTTGGGAGAGTTTGTGCCTCCTAATAGCTGCAAAGCTATGTGACCAGCTTTTCCAATGCTCTCTCATGGCTTTTTCCATTAATTAATGCTATTTTCCATGTTCCTTTGTGGTTTTTTTGGTTTATTTAATTTAATTTAATTTTAATACATGTTTTTGGAATGCCAGGGTCATTTCTCTGGAGAGTTAACCCCTGTTTGACAAGATGAGCCTCTTTGGTATCTCAAATAAGCACTATAAATTGAACCTAGCCTGAAAGCCATGTGACATCTAAATTAGGAAAATCACCCTGGGGTTGTTTTCCATAAATTACAGCAGATGATGCTGATTCCTTTCCTGTGCTGGTAACCAAGAAGGAAGAGGGGAGGATGGGGATTCAAATTGCCATCTTCCCTAGCACAGGTAACCTGTGTGAAAATGAAATAAAAAGGTACCCCACACTGTAAGTCAAAAGCATGTTAATGCTTTATGATACCAGGAGAAAGGAGCAGATCTAGTCAGGGTGCACTTGCACACACCCCCACCCTTTGATTCCTGCTTCACACAAGCTTTAAAACCAACTGCCTAGGAACAGCAGCAGAATTTTTATTCAGATAGTACAGAGAGTTAATTGATTCATGACACATTATAAGCTACCTGATTCCTGCTAATCAGTCTCTCCTGGCTCCACAGATGTTAACAGTCTTTTTTCCTTTTTAATGGTCTTAATGTTCCATTATTCAAGCTACCCTTTTTTCTGTAATTTTGCTGTCAGTTTTCCATTCCTGGTAATGTCTCCATTCTAGCTTACAATACTGCAGACTATTTTTACCTCTAGCTAAAAACTTTAACTCAGGTGTGGTAACATTAACTGAGATATAGAAATGACTGATAATAAAGTATTAGAAATGCTGTCAAAATGCTCGAAGACTAGGTTTTGTTTTGCAAGTCCGAATAAGAGATGCACATTTAACTATAATGACTACAGGATCAAAGAAGCAATATCTTTAGACTAATTGAGCTATTTTTGCCTAGTTTGTTGTGTTTGTTAAACTTAATATATAATCTAGCAATTTCCAATGAAGTTATATGTGTTTTTGCTTTGATCATAAGCTGAATAATATAGTGCATGCCCATAACATATTAGTAAAGCTTGTAGTTTCTCTTTAACTGGAAAAATGCATTGTGTTTATATGTGATGATATACCACACCACCTGCACCCCCCCGTTCAAAATCCTAGATCTGCCACTGCTAGGGGAGCTATATACACATTTTCTAATCCAATCACACGTTCATCCCTTTCCTCTAATGCACCCAAACCCTACCTTCTCACAGCCACCTCCTTTGTTTTTGTGTATCCATCACACATACTTCCCCAGCCAATCTGCTTGCCTTCTGACGGCTGAATCACAAACAGGTGGAAGTCAGGTAGGTAATGTTGGGAACAGCTAAAAGTGCCACTATCTGACAATACGCTGTGTAGAACCGTAGCTTCCACCCACCCTCCTCCCTCCTAGTCCTCTGACCATACCCTTCCACTGCAGATATAGGCTAGGGACAGAAGTTACACATAAACCAGTTTAAGTGGTCAGAAATTGGGTTAAACCTGTAACAGAACAGAAGCTCAGAGCACATAAACCAGTTTCAAATGGCTGAAACTGGTTTAAGATAAATCTGATACTACATTCAACCAGGTTTAAGTGATTTGAAAACTGGTTTATGAAACTTCTGTCCCAGACCCCTTTCTGGTTCAAGTTAAATCATAGTCCTCCAGCATGTTTTGCAGCCCCGGCCTTGGCTGTCTGCTCCAGAAAGCAGGACTGGCCCTGCCCCTCTACTCCCTAGCTGGAGCAGTGGGGGGGTGGGTAAGCCCAGTCTGTGGGAGGGAGCTGCCCCCCACAACAAACCCCGGTTGGGAGGGGGTGTTAAACACCCCTTTCCCCACTCCAACTTACTGCTGGCTGCAACTGTGGACTACAAATCCCAGAGACACCTGAAAGCAGGAAGAGGAAGTGATGAGCAACTCCGCAGAGTCCTGCTGCTGTCATTTTTGATTGCAAATCCCAGAGACCTTGGAGGCAGCAGGAAGAGGAAGTGAACATGCAGCCCATGCTAGGTAAGTGCCAGAGAGCCATGCTCTGAAGCAACCCTAGCTTCTGGCTTGAGCTACTGCAGGCATGTGGCTGCACTTCCTGAATCACAAGCAACTGCTTGTTCACTTCTTTTTCAATTTAATCTTTGCAGCTTAGACTAAGCTGCAGAGGATGTGGTAAACATGGGAATCAGTAAAGAAAAAGGTCTGGGAATTGGGGGTCATTAGAAGAGTTGCTTTTTTATAAAATTGCATTTCTGCTTGGGTTGTTGTAGCACTGCAACAAGAAGATCATGCCTAATACCTCAGAACTGTCTGCATCCCACTGGTAGAGAAACTGAGGCACAGGGACCAGTATTGCTCAAGAAATTTGCAGATGAGCTGGGGAAAGAACTCAGGAGTCCTAGCTCCCAGTCTTCTTCTCCAAACAGTCTTTCATTGTGCCGCCTGAGTGGCAGGCCCACATGCCTTTAGCAAACAGAAGAGGGTTGATATGAAAGGAGGGAGAGGGGGAGGGCTCAGTTGTTCCCTCTTTGACACATTTGTTATGTGAAGAGAACCAGGCCTCTGCTTTCTGTCCACTGCTGCTTACAGCTGGCATCCTGTCCTGCTCAGCCCTTTGTTCCCTTTCCATGTGTGTCAGTCACAAACTCTCTTGAGTTTATTTGGGGCAATATGTCTTCTAGTAATGATCTTTTATTTTTATGTGGGAAGGATTATCTGCAGAAAGAAAGGTCCTTCTGGGAAAATTAAACTTTTTAAAAAAGCCTATTGGCTACCAGCCACTGCTGTTCCTTGTCCTCTTAGATAAATGGAGAGCAGACTTTACAGACATCCAACTCAGCTGCTATTTTTGGAGCATTAATAGCTATGTCTCAGCTGTTGGTGTGTGTTACTAGTGTAGTTACCTTCCCCAGTGAATCAGCGAGCATTTCAAGGTAAACAGGCTTAGGCTGGGGTGGTTGCTAGATGGGAAACCTTCAGAGACAGCCCAGGAAATGATGTGGGTGACTCTCCAGTGAGCGGGAAGAAGCAGGAATTTGGTAGGGAAGGGAGAGAGGGAGAAGAAGGGATGTGAGGAGAGCATCCAACTCCGACCTCAAATCCTCTGAAAGTACTGGCTGATTAATTTGCCTCCAAAAAGTTCCCATGGTTTGTCTCCACTACCTCATTTTGAAGTCATACCTTAAAGTACTAGCATAGGCACTGCAGAGGGTGCATAGCTATTAGGCCTGTGCAAAACAGCTAGTATTTGCTTTGGATTCAGCCTATTAGGAGGACAGCAATTCAATTTGGTGATTCAAATCACTGTCCCGAATTGATTTGGCCAAATCTGATTCAGAGATTCGGCTGCATCTCTGAATTGGCCACACACCATACCCATTCTCAGTGGCTGCCCCACCCACCCCAGCTCTTTAAAAAAAAAAAAAGCCCCCATTCACTGGCTGCTGCCAGGCTGGGGGGTGATCCCTGCTGTTCCCCACTGCCCCATGCCACGTGGGGGGGCTCTCCCACATGCCGTCTGGCCCCTGCCCACTCTCCCAGCCCCACCCCCCATGGCTGCCCCACCTGACCCAGCTCCCAGCCCTTAAAAAAAAAAAAAAAAAAAAAAAAAAAAAGCCCTGACTCACCAGGTGCTGCCAGATGCAGGGCGGGGAGCAATTCTTGCTGCCCCCCACTGCCCTGTGCTATGTGGGGACTCTGTCACAAGCCCCCAGAAGCTCTGAGGCTGCTGCAGTCCCCCCCATGGTGCCCTCCCCACTTCTCCAGCCCCCAACTCCCCTGCCCCTTACTTACCGGCATGGAGTCCGGGTCCAGCTCCCTGCTGCAGTGGGCAGGGACTGCCCAAATTGCTGAAGCTCTCTGAATCTTTTCCAAATTGATTCAGAGACCTCTGAGTTGATTTGGACCTTTTAATTGGTCTCCTGATTCAATTCAGATTCAGAGATTTGGCCACTGAATTGGACCGAATTTCCTCCAAATCGAATCAGCACCCAAAGCTTCACACAGCCCTAATAGCTTTGCTGTTTTTTGGGGGGGCTTCCTCCTCCTTCGCATGACCATACAATTATTGAGCAGTCAGTTAGTTGAGACGATTTGGATTCTTGCCCTGCTCCAGCTTATGGCTTCCACTGGCTTGTCTGTGCCCCGAGACGAGCCCAAAACACTTTTGTGACTGGGCACAGAGGCCACTCCATCTGCTGAAGGGAGGCTATTTAGGGCCAGGTTCTGGTCTATCTATTGGGTGCCTAAAGTGGAGTTATGCACTTAAGTGTGATTCTGTTCTGCCCTGTTTAAGTCCTGAAAATTAATTAATGCATCTGTCTTTGTAAAATGCTGTCATCTTCTCCTTAAGACTGAGTCACAAAAAAAGCAGTGGAGAGGAGGAGGATCCACACCCCTGTGGCATTAACTGCTTTTCAGGGACTGAAGCAGGGTGGAATAGGATCTCTCTTTGGTGCTTAAGTCCACTTACCTACCTAATAAGCAGGGATATGGGGGTTTTGTTTGCTGCAGGAAAACATGGATTTTCTCCTTTAAAGGAGAAAAAGGTGGACTGTCTTATTTGAAGAAGAAAATTAGTGATTTTCTTCTTTAAAAGAGAAAATCCATGTTTTTTTCCTTTAAAGCAGAAAACAGCAGGCTTCCCCTTGCAGGCTGGCAGAGTTGCAGCTCACAAAAGGCTGCTTGGGGTAGGGGAGCAGGGGAGGTCAATCCAACACATGCACGCACATGTAAGTGGCAGCCAGGCAGCATGGTGGAGTGCAGCTCCCACAGCTCTCCTCTGGTAAAGTGGGGTGAGGGAGGGGGCATAGGCCATGTTTTTGGGGGACATGGTGGAGGCACATGCCCCCCCACTCCGATTTGTGCACTCACAGCAGGGATGGGGCTGCTCTCTGGCTGCATCAGCATGGGCCAGAGCTGCCTCCATGGCCCAGCAGGTGGAATCCAGTGTGGAAGGGCAGAGCAGACAGACTCATTGCTGCCACCATCTGGACCCCCATGCCAGCCATGCTGCCACCAGCACAAGAAGTAACTGCAGGGGAGGAGCCAGGCTGCCCTCAACTCCTCCCACTGCCAGCTGTTATGGCTCAGCCCCTGCTGCTTCCCTCAGGCCATGGCTTTACCTGGGAGGGGAGGGGATGTGGTGAGCAGCAGCAGTGGCCTGAGGTGAGCAGCGGTGGCTAGGCCAGGGTGGCAGGACAGACCCATAGCCTGGCGCACAAATGGCTGGCAGTGGGAGGAGGTGAGGGCAGTGCAGCCCGTCCCCCTCTCTATTACTCTTTACGCTGCTGGTGGCATGGCTGGTACAGTGGTCCCAGCAGCAGCAGCAATGAGTCTTGCTACCCCACTCTGCCCTCCTGTGCTGGGACCTGCCCACTGGGCTGTGGAGATGGCTCCTGCTCATGCAGGTGGGGCCAGACTGCAGCTCCATGTCCACTGTAGGAGCACAAACCTGGGTTGGGGTATGTGCCCTTGCATGCCCCCTCAGTGCATCACCTATGTTTGGGCACCCCCCCACCTCACACCCCGCTCCCTCACAAACTGGGGGTGAGGGGTTGTGGGTCAGAAGTGAGGGGTACCTGCAGGGCCAGGGGCTGCAGGTCAGGTGGGAGGGATACCAGAGGGCTGTTGGGGTTGTGGCTTGGGAGTGAAGCACACTGATATATCAAGGCTGCTCAGCACCACAACCTGTGTCCTGGTGAGTGAAGGGGGGAAGGGGAGCTCTGATTTTTCCATGAGGAAAAAAAATGTAAATACTAAACTATATACATATTTAGAATTAATTTTGTTATAATGATTGAGGCACTGGTAGGCTTCCAAATTGCTTTAAAATTGTAAATATATCAATAAAGCATTATGCTTAAGTGATACTTATCTCTATAGTGGCACTTCATTTTAATTGAAGAAAAATGTGGATTTGGAGGTTTTTAATCAGAGAATTTGGGATTTTTTAACAGAGAAACCAGGATCCCTGCTAATAAGTGGAATACAAGCTGGCCCTAAGTATTCTTCCTGGAATATCAGTGCCAACCCGACCACTGCAGTTACACCAGATAGAGGTGGTCTCTTCTGAATGCTCTGGAAAGGTGTCTACTGGCAAAGGAGAGGCAGGAGCTGAGGGATCTGAAAGAGTTGTGGCTACAGACATGACTGATAAGTAAGAGGAGACAGTGCCTAAGCAAGTGGGATGGAGACCTTGCCTGATTGGCAAAGTAGGGTTTGTTTACCCCCTCTTTCTCCGCACAGACCATCTTGTGGCCGTGGAAGGAGTCATTAGTGCAGCCAGAAGAGGAGACAGGCTGGGCCTAAGTGACTCCTGGGGGTTACCCTGCGGTTTTTGTGGGCCAGTAGCAATGTACTCTGTAATTACCACGGTGCCTGTTCAGGAAGGTCAGATGGTGCTGTTTTCCTTCCATAATTGGGACTGAGCTATTATGACCTAACTATCACTAGGAGAGGGCATTTCCCTCTTCCCTCTCTGAAGCTGCAGTGGTGGCATCCCCAAGAGCCTACTCTGAGCGTGGGAAAGAAAGACAAGGGATAAAAGGCAACTGAGATGTGTCCTGCAGATAGGGATAAGGGTAGCTCCCTTCAAAAGGACATTAACAGCACACAGTACAATTTCCAGTCTGTAAGAACTCCCTGGTAGCACATGGTAATCATTTGGGTTGTTATTATGGAAACATTACCCAAACCTCTTTGCCTGCTCCCAGAGCTCAGCCTGCAAGGATGCCCTGGTAGGCAGTAGTTGTGCCCAGGCAACACATGGTGAGCCTACTCACAGCTTGGCCTTTGCTTTCTTTTCTTCTCTTTTGGTCTTTCCAAAGCTCATATTGGGCATAACAGCAGGTTTTCAAGGATTCCCACATCTTCTGACACAATAGGTAGCTATGAAATTGGGATAGATTGTATTGCCAACCCCACCGTGCCAAAAATCATGGGATAAACTCCTAAAAAAATCAAGAGGTTGGCATGTAAATCATGAGATGCTATTTTTTTAAGTGTGTGTGTGGGGATTATTTGTGAAGGTGTGGTGGGGTTTGCAGTTGTGGGAGGGAACCCCACACACCCTAGGACATGGGGTACTGTGTGTGGGTCAGGAGTGAGAGGCAGCAGGAGGGCTGGGGGCGAGGGGGGAGGGAGCTTTGGCTTGGAAATGAAGAGCAGACACTCACAGAAACACAGACAGCACCCAGCTGGTAAGTGGAGGGGAAGAGGGTGGGGGGAGAGGTAAGCAGTGGGGGAAGAGGGAGATCGAGGCCCCCACAGTGAGGGAGGGAGTGGGGCAGGAGCAGGGGTGAATGGGGCCCCAGGGCCAGGGAGAGCTGTCCAAAGGTATGTGTGTGGGGGGGTAGACAGCTCCCCGCAGTAGCGCACACCCCTAGGGGAGGCATACGGGGGCATGTGTCCCTTGCAGGGCAGAGGCAGAGGCAGGCTGTCTACTATGGGCTCAGGGTGCTGTGCCCTGCTGCTTTTGCTCCAGCTGCTCAGCTGGGCGTTGCCAGTATGCTTCCTGCTGCTGGGCAGGCAGGGGACATGCTGTACAGCCAACGCACCCCATGTCCCCTGCCCTTCCACTGAGTGGCAATAGCGTTGCATGACTGAGCTCCCAGGGCAAAGGCAGTAGGGTTCAGAGCCCTGAGCCCACAGCAGGCAGGTCACCTGTGCGCCATGGGGGGGGTCATGTGCCTCTCATGCCTCTCCTGGGGGCAGGGGGCATGCTGCTGCGGGAAGCCACCCCCCCACTGCCCCCTACACCTCTGGACGACCCACTCCGCGGCCCCATTCACTGCTGCCACTGCTGCTTCCCCACTCCCTACCTCACTGCAGGGGCCTCAATCTCCACTCGCCCATTCCCTCTCCACCGACTTATCAGCTAGGAATATATGGAGATCTGAGGATTCAATCAGGACATCACAAGTTGGAGTTATTTTGACTTAGAAATCCCAAGTTTCACATTTGGTTTTGTGACAGTTGGCATTACTAGGTAGATGCCAGGGTGACAATTGACAGTTCTTTTCTCTGCAGCTTTGCAAAGCAGAATTCTGCAGACTTCCCCGCACTGTACCCAGTGTGGGCTCCCCTCTGTGGTCACCTTAGGACGCAGTGTCTGGACTGGAATACAGGCCTTTCCCATGCTTGGATCTGATGCACAATCAAATTAGGGAGGCAGGTTTGGGTCATGAGATTCAAATCCTAGACCTCCCTTTTGTCTGAGGTATTGTGGACTCCATGTTCTGGTTTGGGCCAACTGGGAATATAAATCCTACCTAGTACTTCTAGTCATTCTTCACAGAAAGGCCTGTTTGAGGGGCCCAAGTTGCCATGATGCTAAGGTGATAATCAGAGTCCTTCCCAGCCACCTGCAACAACCAGGCCTTCAGGTCCTCCTTACACAAACCTGCTCCTATCCAGCCCCCTCCCACAGAGGTATTTGTATGCAGGGTTGTGGCTTGAACCACAATAAATCTAAGGCTCAGGAACAAGGGGCGTGTACAGAAGTGCTCCATGCACATTTTACAGTGCTGTAATTTAGAGCACTTTTTTATAGCACTGTAAAGTTACAACACTCTTAAACATGATAGAAATGCAGCGTTTGGTGGGGTTGGGGGAGAGGGGGGTCTAAGCCTCCCTGTATTTTCCAGGCTAGGAAGCAGGGGGCATGTCACAGTCTCTTGGGGCTTCTCCACTGGTCAGAAATGTGACCAAATACAGAAGTTATTTAAAGCGCTGTAGGTTGCTAAATTAGGTCCAGAAGAGACAAGTTCCACCCGGTTCATAGATTCATAGATGCTAGGGTCAGAAGGGACCGCAACAGATCATTGAGTCCGACCCCCTGCCTAGGCAGGAAAGAGCGCTGCGCTCAGATGACGCCAGCTGGATGCCTATCCAGCCTTCTCTTAAAGGCCCCCAAGGTAGGGGAGAGCACCACCTCCCTTGGCAGCCCATTCCAAATTTTGGCCACCCCCACCATGAAGAAGGTTTTCCTAATATCTAGCTTAAATCTGCTGTCTGTCAGTTTGTGACCATTGTTCCTTGTTACCCCAAGAGGCGCCCTGGTGAAAAGGGCATCTCTGATCCCTTGCTGTGTCCCCGTAATGAATTTGTAGGTGGCCACAAGATCACCTCTCAGCCTTCTCTTGTGGAGGCTGAAGAGGTCCAGGTCCCTCAGTCTCTCCTCACAGAGCTTGTCCTGTAAGCCCTCAACCATATGAGTGGCCCTCCTCTGGAACCTCTCTTGCCTATCAACATTGTTCTTGAAGTACAGTGCCCAAAACTGGACACAGGACTCCAACTGCAGTCTGACCAATGCAGCATAGAGGAGAAGTATCACCTCCTTAGATCTATTTGTCATGCATCTGCTGATGCATGCTAAAGTGTGGTTAGGCCCCTGAAAGCAGTTTACAGCCATGACTTTACACAAGTGTACAGCTGTAGAGCACTTGTAAAGAACATTACATGAGGGTTCAGATGAAGGCACTCAAAGCAGAGTGCTTTCATTAACTTCTGTCTGCGCATGCCAGCAGCAGGGTTGGGTCAGTGCCACCCAGATCTGCTTCCAGTGCTGTTTTCAGAACTGGGACGGGAGGGATTGGAGGGAGCTCATTCTGGAGGTTGCCCAGCTGGCACTGGGAGATGGGGTGGGGGGACTGAAGGCCCCCCAAGGTGGGGGGCTTCAATCTATCCCCCCTGCCCACTCAGCACAAGCTGGGGAATCCTCAGATGGAATTCCCTCCCCTGTCATCTCCCCCTCCCATCCTGAGACAGGTCTGGGGGCTGGGAGAGGGGGCAGAGCTAAGGGAAGAGGCTGGAGAGATGCAGCCTCTCTCCTTGGATTGCTCCAAATTGGAGCTTGATCTCCCACACTCCTGATCCAATAGCTAATGTCTGTTGTGTCAGGAGGATTTGTCTAACGTGGCAGTTGTCAACCAGGGGTACGTGTACCCCCGGGGTAGTTGAGCAGGCCCTAGAGGGCAGCTGCCACATACAAGCTTTCCCCGCCCTGCAGGGTCACCCGCAAGCTTGCATGCCCCCCCCTTGGCATCTGGCCATGTGCCACCCCTCCCTCTCCCCACTCGGCAGCCACGGGTACACTGCTGTGCTTCCAGTTACCTGGGGGTACAATGATTGAAAAAGGCTGAAAACCCCTGGTCTAACTCGTGGTGTTTTCTGTGAAGCACTATAAGCTAGATGCCTAAATTGCTGCAAAATACAGCACTTCAAACTTAACACCTCATTTAACAAGGGTTAATGTAAAGCGCTGTACACTTCTGTTAAGTCACAACAATAAAGCACTTTAAATGCCAAAAAAAAGCAACTTCTGTACACACCCGAGGTTTGGAGCTGCATGCCACCTTCTCTAACATTTGTGAGAGGGCTTTTCAGTTTCAGAAGTTGCAGCCTGACTGGTTTCCCAGCAGCCCAGAATTTGAATACTGATATTGATCCAATGAGAGTCACTTCCTCCTATTACATGGTGACTGTTAATAACACATCTCTCCAAGCATTTTGCCAGTGGCAGTTCTCAGTAAAGCCTTGGATGGATGCCTTGGGGGGCAGCCTTTGCTTTAGTTGTTTTAAAATCCTACTCAGAAACACAATGGAAAGGTTTTGGGTTTTTTTCTCTCCCCCTGGGAGCTAGAGCAGGAAGCCTGTGTGCCTGCTGGTGACACTGACTCACCAGCTGAAGCCCAGGGGCTCCGGTTACTGCATAGCAGCTAAACAAACCTGCTGAAGGATGCCAACAATGGGAGGATGTTTCTGTAGTTGTTTGCAGAAAGGGTGTTACCCACCGCTCCTTGCTTTGGCTCCTATGCCAAATAAACCTTCCTGATTAATCAAAGAGCCAGTGTTTTCAGAGCATGGCCACCGGCAGTACTAAATGTGCAGGGGCAGTGGCTTGGCTGCCTGGACTGTGAAGTTAAAAAGGAAGGTGACAGTATATGCACAGGGGTGTAGGTTGTAGCCGTGTTGGTCTAAGGACATAGGCAGGCAAGGTTCTTTGGGTAAATCCGATATCTTTTTTTAGACCAACTCAAATAGTTGGAATATATGGACAAGCACACATGTGCATGCACACACACGCGCACACACACACACACACACACACACACACACACAGCAATGCATTTGAACATGGGGCCTTGGTGCTCTTGGTGTTCTGCTCCTGTTCAAGCTAGAACAGTGCATCGCAAAAAGGTGTGCCCCCTTCTTCCTCCCTCCTCCCAAATAAGAAGGCCTTATCTTGTAGCTGCACCTCCCCGGCCCGGCCCCCTTTCTTTCCCCCAGGAGCCCTGCCTCCCAGGTAACTACTCACCAGGAGACAGAAGCACTGCCCCTGAGGCAAGACCAGGTGTTTTTTCTATGTCCTCTGTGAGCTGGATGTGAAGAGGCCAGCCTGCCGGCTCCGTCAGGCTATTTTTTGTCCTGTGCAGACCAATGTTCAAACAAAATCTCTTTCAATTCAGTTTATTCGCTGCAAGAATCTTTTTAAAACTCAGCCAAGGGTGGGAAGCAGACTGTGAGTGACTGTGGCTGGGCTGGGTGGGTCTCCAGTCTGAAAGCAAGGGCTGTCCGAGTCAGCCAGCAGGGGAGAACGTAATCCACTTTGGTGAAAAACTCTCCCTAACAGAGGCAAATCCTTCCCCACACCCTTTTTCTTAGCCTGGAGCAAGCTCTTGGCCTCAGTGCACGGTGGAAAGTGGCTGAAAGAAACTCCCTCCCTAACATGATACAGTCTTTTTGTTTCTTTTGCTCCCTGCGGTTTTCACACTGCTGGCAGCATAAACACAGGATTCATCAGCACTTCGCTTGCTGGGGAGAGCAGCTGAAATCTCCAAGCACAGGAGCTAACCTCACTGTCGGCTTGGGGCCATCCAGAGGCGGCAGGCTTGGTTCCTTTGGCTCCACATGTGTTTGTGTGTGTCACTGTCTGAATTTGTGTGGGTCTCCTCATTGTGTGCGCCTGTACAGGCATATGTCACTCAGCCTGTCTGAGTGTGTCTGGGTGCAAGTGTGGGCCTCCCTGCCTCTGTGTGACTCCCCCACCACCTGTGTGTGCTTGTCTCTGTGTCTATGTACATGTATTGTTTATTCCTCTGTGTGTATCCATGTAAGCAAACATCTCTCTACATGTGTGTGCACACCTTGCCACTTGTGGCATCTGATTCTCGTTTGAAGTGTAAGTCTCGCTGTGCCTACATGCATGAGTATGTTTCTCTCTGAGCTTGTGTGTCTTTCTCCATGGGCAGGGTGTCTCTCTGGCAGTGTGCGCATGTGTGGCTGTGTCTTCACACCAGGCCTGGAAACAACCCACTGCTGCCACCTCGCACACAAGTACTGATTGCTCCTGGGATAATCAGCCTAGCCGTGACACCATGAGACCCAAGCCAAATTTACTATGTAAATATAATGTTTTTCTTTCAGCATGTGTCTCACTATGCCTCTGTGTGTGTGTGAGCCTATGTGTTGGCATATGTCTGTGTATGTACACCTCTCTGCCTATTAGTATGCATGTGTCTGTCTCTGTGTATATGTGTATCTGTATGTCCCAGCCTCTCTGCCTGTGTGTGTTGTGCACATGTGTCTCTGATTATGTCTGTGTGCATGTCAACCAGTACCTGCATCTGCATCTTTGTCTGTGTGTTGTATCTAATCACTCTACATCTATGGATATGCCTCTCCCAGCCTCTGTATGTTGTTGAGTCTCTCAACATATAGGTTTAGAGGACTAACAAAGCAGCTGGGCACCTGGGGCATCAGGACACATGGGGGGAAGTGGCAACTTCCAGCTGCCACCATGCTGCTGGCATAATTGTGCAGCAGCTGATACTTTTCTGCCCTCTCTCCCGCTAAAGTTAGCACCCCAGGTGGCTGCTCTGGTCACCCTACCTTAGTTGGGGTCCTGTGTGGGTGGGTATCCTTAGGCCACTCTTACAGACTGTTAGGTTGAGGGCAAGAGTGAAATGTGGGGTTCTTTTACACCACCGCTTGGTGCCTGGTGATTTCTTATTTGCCACAAAGAAATAACACAAAAAACCAATGCACATTTTAACCACTAAAATGAGTGGTTAATCAATTTGTTAAAATGTAAATGTGCAAGACCTTCTAGTGCCATTCTCCCTTGGAGCTTAAAAAAAGGAGTTCCCAGGTTTATTCTAGTACATGAGGCCCACAGCTCCTGGGAATGCTCCTCTGATTGTGCTGCCCCCAGGCTGGCTGTGGGGTACCCCTGCATGTGTATCTGTCTGTGTATCCTGTCTGTCGCTGAGTCTCTCTCTGCCTGACCAGGACAGTGCATCTCATTTTGTGTCCTTCTCCCTGCCAGTGAGCATGTCTCTCACACTATTTCCTTTACTCACTGTAGAGCAGTGAGACCTACAAGCAGAATAAAAGTACATATGTGGGCAAATCAAAAACAGGCAGAGGCTGGGTGTGCAGAGGCCAAAGCCAGGGGAACAGGGACACAGTTGTTGGAAAAGGCCCTCTGGAAAGACTGCAAAGGTGCCTGCTCAGTGCTGGCCTCATGGAAAAGATCCTGAAGATAAATGTACTTGTTAAGATAGTGATCTCTGTATCCAAGTAACCATAAACCGAGGAGCTGGAGCATTCTAGCAGCACCCCTCATTAAGGCAAGAGGAGGGGATAAGGCCAGAGCACACAGAGCTGCCTCTCGGGGCTGACCCTTGCTCCCTATCTCAAAGGCAAATGAGGCACATGTAGCAATGACCTGCCAAACTCTGCCAAAAAAATGCCACATGCCACCCTCCCCTTTTTCCCCACAAAAGCAGAGACTTGGAGCAGCCCATTGTACCCTAGTTCACACAGAAGCCAGCCTCATTCCTGCACAGGCCCATGGTGGGAACTCAGGGGAGGCAGTATGACCTATTGGTTGGAGCAGGGTGAACTTCAACATGGTGTGCCAAACTGTGGGAGAGGTGCGGAGTAGGTGGGTGCTAAGGCAGCAGTAGGGCATGAGTAGGGTTACTATATTTCAAGGATCAAAAAAGAGGACACCTGTGGGGGGAGGAAGGGGGGGGGGACAGGGCATATGATTGTGTTGGGGGCAGTGACATGGGCAACTGGTGCGGCCTTAATCAAGGGGGACACATGCCCCACCCCCAGGGACCAGTAAGCAACTGGGGGAGGGGGGCCCGTGGCCAATCGTGAGTTGGCCGATTGCTGCAGCCACTTCTGGGAGTGCCACAGCACTCCAACTCCCTGGCCAGCACTTGCAGGGGGGACACTGGCGCTCCCATCTGCCCCCTGTGTCTGTTGCCTAAGTGGTAAGTGCAGCCAGTGAGGGGGAGCACTGGTGGTCTCAGGAGGTGCATGTGGACTCCCATGCACCCCCTACGCATCACCACTGGGCAGTCATATGCCCATGCCTTACCTCTGTCTCTCATTCCTAAGTCACAGCACCAGCAGCCCTGCTGCTGCCTCTCACTCCTGATCGACTGTACCCTGCCCCCCAGCCCTGTCAGTGCCCCTTACTCCCAACCCACAGCCCCTACTCCCCATCAGCCCTACTGCCCGTGCAGCTCACATACGCGTGCACTCTCTCTCGCTCTCTTTCTCTCTTCCCCCCACCTTACCTGCTGGGACCTGCACACAGAGCATGTGATCCCCCAACAGCCAGTCCCAAGCAGCGAAGCTGGAAGTGCCTGGGAAAAGCCAGAGACAGAGCAAAAACCTGGACATTTGCTTGCATTTTAAAAACCCACCCAGACAGGAGGACAGGGGTCACTAGGGTGACCATCATAAGAGGACATTCCAGTTTTCTGCTACTCTGTCCTCTGTCCTTTATTGATATGAAACCCGATGCTTTTATAACCGAGGACATAAAGGTGTCTAGTTAGATATCAATAGAGGACAGGCGACAGCTGAACTGTCCTCTGTGATAGCCACCCTACATAAATTGGGAGGAGGTATAATGCCGGTTTTCCACTTCACATAAGAGTTGAGACATTTCATGCACTGGTGCCTGTAAAGTGCTCTGAGATTTTCAGAGCGAAGCAAAAAGGAAAAAATAATATTGTCCAGCCAGCTTTGCCATATATGGGCTAAAATTGCCTTAGGCCTTAGAGCTCGGGACAGAAGTTACACATAACCTGGTTTAAATGATCAGAAACTGGTTTAAACCTGTAACAGAACAGAAGTTCAGTGCACATAAACCAGTTCAAAATGGTTGAAACCAGTTTGAGATAAACCTGGTTGAACATAGTATCATACTTAACTGATTGAGCTCAAACCAGTTTATGGAACTTCTATCCTAGACCCCTTCCTGGTTTAAGTTAAATCAGAGTCCTCCAACATCCTAGCATGCTCTGCAGCCCTGGGCTGTCTGTTTCAGCCAAGCAGGGTTGGACCCCCCCCTCTTCTCCCTCGCTGGAACACTATCACAGCTGGCTGGGGAGTGGGTGAGGGTGCAAAAACCTGCTTTGGAGTGCAGCTGAGTCTGCCTGGCAGGGGGCGGCAGCCCTTGCCCAGCATCCCCAGTACCCAAGCCCCTTCTTGCTGCTCCAGCAGCAGGAGTGGGAGTGTGGCCAGACACTGATAGCCTGCAGGGAGGGGGGCATTGAACCCCCTTCATTGCAGGGCAGGGCATGGTGCAGACACTGATAGTCTCTGCTTGTGAAGCCAGGGCTGCAGCAGTCAGACACTGGTAGCTTGAGGGGAAGTGGGGCCCTGACATGCAAGTGCTGGCTCCATCCCACACTGAAGCTCCCCTCAGGCAGGGCCTGCACTACAGCGCCTGGGTGAAATCCCCCAGAGGAGTGGCGAGCAGTGCCTGAGGCCAATGCAAGTCTTGTTGTGGGGAGGGGGTTAGGGTGGGGGGGGAAGAGACCTGGCTGCCGGTGCAGAGAGGAGTGGGGTGGTCAGTACCCACCGCCTTGCACCTCCAGCCCTGCACAGGGGCTGTGGCCTGCAGGCAGACTGGAGCTGGAGCACAGCTTCCCACCCCGCTTTCCACCCCCCCTGGTGGCAGAGAGAACCAACGTGTTGGGTGAAAGTGAAACAGCTGTCACCCACCACCTGCTTGTGGTGGCACTAGGCACTTGGGGTGGGCTGCCAAAGGCTAATCATTGTCCATGCCCCTGGGCCATGGGACCAGGCTGGACTAGTCTGCAGTGATGCATTGCCTTCCCCCATTGCTGCCCATGCCCCTTGCCTCTGGCGGCGTGCCCTAAGAACCCAGCAATGCTGCAAGAAGATGTCTCACCTCCACCTGCCATGATGGTTCACTCTGCCACTGCTGCTGGAAGGGGGAGGGAGGCAGGAAGCTATTATTAGCTCCGGCTCCCCCCCAGCCTTCTCCATGACTGCATCCAGGTCTCATCCCCCTTCCCCTGCCCTGTCCCTGTGGCTGAACCCACTTTTTTGGACTCAGGTGCTACTCGATGCTCCTCCAAAGGACTTGGTCCAGGTACTGTGGCATGGGCCCTGCCTGAAGGGATTTTTACCATGGGATGGAGCCAGCACTGTGTTGGTGCCTGCACTGCTGCAACCTACAATTGGAGGATTAAACCACAACCCTTCCCCTTAGGCTACCAGTGTCTGGCCATCATGGCCCCAGGTGCATAATGAGAACCCAGAGGTGCCCATGCCACACCCCCCTCTAATGGGAGGATTAAAACCCCCCTTCCCCTCAGGCTACTGGGGTCTGGCCATGGTCCTGGTCCTGCAGCAAGTGAGTGAGTGAGTGAGTGGGAGTGGTGGAGCTGGGGACTTCTGGCTGGGGCTGCTTCCCTCCACCCCCTCCAAGCACTCCTCAGCTGGGGTCCCTGAAGACTGGGGGAGGGAGGTTAACCCCTCCCCAATCCTACTGAGGCCTGCCGGAGCCTGGCCATACCCCACCCTCAGCTCAGTTTACCCCTAGCTGAAGACTCACTCTAGCACCTCCCAGCTTCTGGCCTGAACCACTGTAGGCATGTGCCTGCATTTCTTAAATCAAAAGTGAATGTTTGTTCACTTGCAAATCAGTTCAGTCTACGTAGGTTAGACTAATCTGCAAAGGTTTAATCAGTTCAGACTTGGACTTTTGGCATGTCTGTCCCTAGTGTAGGTGCATGGGTTTTTTCAATGGTACTTTTACTACAGGGAGCAAATGGATTGGGGGAGGTTTGCTGAAGTAAAGGGGTGGAGGAACTGGAAACTAGAACTTGCGGGGGGTCATCAAGGGGAGAAGCAGGGTTGCCAACCCTCCTGGATTGGCCGGAAGTCTACTGGAATCGGCATCAATCTCCCAGTGACTATTGAAAGCAATCCAGGAGATTGATATTGTGAATGGGTTGAACAGTACATTACGTCACGCTGGGGAAAAAAAAATCTCCTGGAATAGCTTCAGTCAGAGCTGGCAACCTAGGGAGAAGGAACAGGATTTGTGGAAGTCACGGGCACTGCAGAGATTACAGAGAACTAGAGCCCAGCAGGAGATTGGCTGGGAAGAGGGGAGGCAAATTGTTTTGGGGGCACATTTGTGGGACTGCAGGAGGTTTCCAGAGAAGAGAGGAGGGAGAGTTTACAATCTCTCTCTCTCTCTCACTGCACTCTAATGGTTAAAAGCTTGCCCTGGGGTACTGGCAGTGCTAGTAAAGCACAAACAAGGGGCAGTCATTGTTTCTGGAAGGAAAGGGGTGGCTTAGTTCTCAGTGCAGATATAATTGTTCGGCTGTGCCAACTGCTGACTGGGGTAGGCTGGAGTGCGTCAAAGCTGCCTCACCCCCTCATGGAAAATATCCAGCCTGGCTGTCTCCCCCAGTGGAAATTTCCTGTAGGAATTGTCCCAAACACTGCAGCCCAGCAGTGTGTCTAGAGCAGTTGTTTGCAATGTGTGGTGTGTGGACCCATGGGAGACCACAGACCATATCTAAGCAGTCTCTGAAAGATGACTATGATCAATAAAAGTCTGTGAATACCCACACTTACAATCCAAAAGGGGTCTGTACCTCCATTCAATTTTTTTAGGGGTCCAAGATCAGGATTCCCTGATTTAGCAGGGTAATGGTAAGGTCTCTTTCAAACTCTCATGGTTCTGGCATGCAGAGGCAAAGCTTGGCTGAGCTCTCCCTGGGGATTTTCCTTCTGCTCTTTTGGGGAACAACCTGCTGTAGCATTGCAAAGAGGATGTGACACAGGATGAATTCTCACCCTCAGAGGTCAGGCCTGGAGCCCTGCTGTGAAGAAAGCAACAACCCCGGAGGAGCACAATGCAGGTGCTCTATTTAGTGGTGGGATTCAGAATCAGGGAGATATCTGCCTTCTGAAAAGAAGGCTTGTATGTCCTCCTGCTCTGGGACTAAACTTGGATCTTCCCTCCTTCCATCCCTTGCTAGCACAAGAATGGGGAGGGTGCTGTCATGATGAGTTTTGATGTTGTCACTTCATGGTACTTCTGTATTTTTGCCCTCTCACCTCATGCAAGGGCTGCTAAGAGGCAGCTGGGTCTGGAGGCACAATTTAGAGCAGTCCCCAGGGTGCTGTAAATTGCATTGGCTCTTCTTCCGGGGTTCCATTTCAGCTGATGGAGATCAAGGGAAAAACTGAAGGACTTTGCCTGCACCTGTGGGTATTTTCCCCTCCCTCATGCAAGGGAAATGTTCTGATAGCTACCATCTCCTAGCTTTCCAGCTACTCTGTACCTGAGCACTCTAGCAACAAGCTACCTTAAATCTGCAGCATGCTAGGTTCTCTTAGCATCCCCTGAAATCAGTGGAAACTGAGGGCTTTACAACATCTTGCAGGATCAGACCCTGTAACTCCTTTGCTAGAAATCAGTGTTCTTTTGGGTTTGATGTGAGATGAATGGCTGGCTGAGAATGAAGACTGTTACCTTCCTTTTTGCATAGCAGTGCTGTTGAGCAAGAAGAGACACAGGGATTGAATCATTCAGGTACAACTGGAGGCAAGGAATGGGAAACACAGTAGGCCCAGTTCCCCACTGCCTTGTTAGAGCTGTCAGCAACAAGTGTGAAAGGTCATTAGTCCATGGGCTCCACTCACTCAGGCAGGCAGGAGAGGTTTGCACAAGTGTGTGTGTGCCAATGTGGGAGCTCAGATCCCCTTCAAGCTGCTTTGCATCCTTTATAGAAAGGCAAGGCAGCCAGAATGCCAACTGATCAGGCTCCAAGAAGATTCCCTTTATAACAGGAGACTCCTTGGGTAACTTACAGTGGTCCAAGTGGTATCCCCATGCCATGGCAACTCCCAGAATGGCCCTGGGGCAGCAGAGGGCTCAACTCTGCTGTGGTGTAGATGAGTCCTGGCATGGAAGGGGCCTGAGGACACTCCTGCCCCACCCACAAGTATGCTTCAAAGTGGTCAGGCAGCTTTGGGCTTGTTCCTTTGTGCCTGCTCTGGTTGACTCAGTGGCAAACTTCCATATTGGCAGTGTGTAGGTGCATGGAGGACATTGGAACACCTCAGTGCTAGGACTTGCCATGGTGTAGAAAAGGCCTCAGGGGCTATAATCAGTCAGGTGTGGTTTAGAGAAGCCCCAGTGTCATTTTCTTGGGTCCTGAAAACAAATCTACACTACCTTTTATTGTGCCAATGACGCTGCCAGGGAGCACACCCTTACCCACTCTCTGTTGCTCTGAGTGCAAAGAAGTCACAGTGTAGGAGCTGTGGAGGTAGTAAGCAGCAGCTAGATTTTCAGCAGCTGGCATGCACAGGGAGAGAGTAAATGGACAAAGCTCATTTTCACAACTACAGTCCCTTGCACATGTGCCCACAGTGACTCCAAGATGGGGAGCATGCAACACCACTCTCCCTTCCCCACTCTGCCATGCTGCATCTCACCCCAAGATTGCCCTATAACTGGTCTTGTGCAAGGGAGCAGCTACACCCTGCTGCAACATTCAGACTGAGCTTGTCTTCCTGACTTTTTCCCCCCCAGGGCAGGGGTGGGGCACATACACCTAGCACACTGCAAAGCTAGTGTGTGCTTTATTTCCATCAAGAAATAACTGGCCAAGGTCAGCACTGGCCTGGTGCCTGAAAGACAAGCCTGATAAGGAAAGAACAGAGGATCAAAATCTCTAGGCTGCCTATTAAGAGGTACTGAATTATTAAGGAGCAGGAACTTCTCGGAATCTCCTCTGCTGGGAGCTCTGCAAGTGAGTGGTACCGAGAGCAAAATGCACTGGCTGAAAACCCATCCCTCTCTCAGGACTTGGGTAATATTCATTCATGCAGTGAGACAGGCCATAATGGCCAACACACTCTTCACTGCTGCTCTAGGTCATTGACTGCTTGCCTGGCTCTAGAAATCCCATTTCACCTTTTTCCCAGCTTGCAGGGTCGTGCTTGATTACCATGGGTACATTATATAGGGCCCTGGGGTCAGCCTTTCCTCCAGGGCACCCAGCACTCACCGTGCCTGGGTGCAGCTCACTAGACTGATGTGCTCTGGGACAGCTGGGGAACAGGAGCCAAGACTAGATGGGTCACTGCTCTGATCCAGCACTGGAAGCAGGCAGGATCACTGACAGCTCCTGTGGCACATTTCATTCTCCCTTTTACCTCTCTGTACCTTTCGTGCTGGCTTGCCTTGGCTGTGAGCCAGTGGAATGCAAACCATGCAAGCCTCCCAGTGACTGACCCAGCCCTCCCAGCATCCCCCCCCCCCCCCACACACACACACACACCAGTGCATGCTGCTGGGGCCATTTCTGAGTGAGCCAAACTTCTCACCCACGTGTGCGATGGCAACCTGAGATACAGGAGTGCTTTAGGCCTTGTCAATGGAGACTGCACCTGTGTTCCCAAGAGCACAGGCAAAAATAAGCTGCAGTGACTGCAGTTATCAGATTGCTGCTTGGTTGGGGATGGACTAGAAATGTACTTTTTAAAATGAAAGCTCAAGTTCTCGCATAAATAACATGATTCCAGCAACTAGGGCTTTTTAGCTTGCGAGTATTGTGAGAGCTGACTGCAGAGAGCAATACAGTTGTCCATACCATATTCTCCATGCTTAGGTCATAGTTAAAGGGCTCCAGACGAAAAGCAAGGTCAATTTTATTCTATTTGCCTTGAGATGTTCCAAAGGTGGTGGGGGAGAGAGGGGCAAGGGGAAGAAAAGAAACTTACTTTGGAGAGTTGCCAGTAGCTGAGATCATGGGTAAAGATTTTGTTGAAAAGGGGTTTTACAAAGCCTAGTGTGAATAGAAAAGTTTTTGTGATGTCTCCTGGAAAAACACCAATATAAACACAGAGCAGAGGAGAATTATTTGGTTTTAAAAGCTCCCCGACAGGTAACTGAAGCAGGCCACCACTGGGAGATGAAATGGAGACTAGCTGGTTTCACTGCACAGACTGGGTGGAACACTGAAATCTAAACAAGGGGCATCCATGGTGTTAGATCCAGCAAAAAAGGAGCTGGGCTTGGATTTGGGGGTGGTGTGGGAGACATATGGGTAGGCTGTGGTCACCTCATCCCAAAACTAACAGCTCTAGCAGTGCTGTCAATGGCTCAGCAGGATGCACCTGGGTTTCATGTCAGTCTGGTGTGAAGGACAGGGCACCCAAATGAACTCCAATCCTTCCCTTGGCAGACTGACCAGCTATTGTGGCAGATGGGGAATTGTCCCCTGTTTCCTCGCCATTTTCAAATGCCATCTACATCAGAAGGATTTGGCTTCCCCCAGTATGATTGGTACATAGGACATTGAGGATCCTGCTTTCCACAAGTCATTTTGAACCAGTTTGAGGCCGGGTAGTGGGACCCCTGGCACACACCAAGCTCCCTGACTCCTGCTGTCACACAGGAACATGTCCAAGCTGCTTCCATCCCTTGAGCCCTGACAGGACTAAGTTCCTTGCAGGCAGTTGGAGGAGCAAGGATCCCCATTCCCATCTCCTTTGCGAGTGTGGCATTCTTCTTACCTCATGGTTGCTGTGTTCAGACCTGACAGGCAGCTCGTAGCAAAAAGAAGAGTCTACAGATTGCATGAGAAACCATCGCAGCTCATGCTGTCTGGGCTGAATTGCATGACACTTCCCATTGCAGAACAAGACTGGTTAAATGATCTCTTTCCTCCCTGCCCACCATGAGGATACAATTACGGTAGATCATTCTGACTGGGGTTGTGTTTGCAAAAACAGCAGCTGCCTCGCTGCTGGCCTGCTAGCTATAGCTGCTGCCTCCTGTGTTGCCAGCACCCAGGATGCAGACCAGCCCAAGTACGTTTCTGCCCTGCCTACGGCATATTCTCAAAGGATTTACCCAGTCTAAGTGGGAATGGCCTCAACAGAGGAGAACTGGAGCTACAGTGTTTTAGTGTAGGAGCCCTTGAGATTACATACACTGTTTCCTTAGGTTCTGCAGGCAGAAAGAGGCTGGGGTAGGCTGCACTTTTGATGAGGGAGAGAACTCCCTGGATAGTCTTGTATGCTTTTTCCTGACAAAGGTCCTTGCTCAGTGTCAAAAGAACAGACGTGTTCCTGTGATCTTTCACCTTTGTCATCTGGGTTGGAAGCCGGATTAATTTGAACCAGGTAAGTAAGAGGAACAGAAAAATGCTGAAGTCTTAACCCATACCCTGGTCTTCCAGCCTGATAACCTCATGGAAGGGCCTTAATGGAAAGTAGCTTCTGTCTGTGCTATTCCAGTGCTGGAGAAACACAAGGCTTGGTCCTCTTCACTGTATTCGACAACAAGCGGAGCTGCCAATATTTACCAGGCCTTTGCTGAGAAAGGAGATCAAAATAATTATGAGCCAGTTCTTAAGAAGCAAGATAAGCATTTTTTCCCCAAAAGAAACCTAGACCTGGTGTCAGGAGCCAGGAGCAACCTTGGAAGCCCATAGAAAGTCCGTATCTGGACAAGCAGAGCACTGGGGTCTCAGCATCTGCAGAACACAAGAGACGGGCTTGTTGTTGGGATTCCAAATGAAGAAGTTGCAGAAAGGACACTGCTAATCTTTGACCTAACAATAGTACCACCCTGCAAGAAGCCAAGGATCTTGGTGCAAGAAGAACAAGAGCAAACATCCCTGTAGGTGAGGAGATGCACAATGACTGTGCCCTCAAGTGCATGGAACTCACTGGCCAGCGTGTTGTGGGCTGTGATTGCAGGACACTGGCTGGTGGCTCCTCCAGGACAGAAGGAAATAGGCCACTGTGTGGAGCAGTCCCAGGGGCTCTTCTGAAGATTCAGGGGATGGAGAAGTCACCTTGTGGCACCTTTGCAGAACACGTCTTGGCTGCACAGCCAGCAGAAAATCAGACCTTTGCTCCTGCCACCTTTGGCATTTATGTTACACCAAGCTTGATTGACTTGCCAAGGCACTCCTGATGGAGAGCTTGTCTCCATTCAACAGTTTGTTGGGATTAAAGTAGCATTAGAACTTAAAAAACAAAACCATTCCTAAATCATTCTGTGTATATACACTCTTCAGCTGGGATAAAGACTGCCTTGCTTCTATGCTGAAGTAAATTCATTGGGAAACATCCTTAGATAGAGGAGGTTTGTGGTTGTCCTTCCTATGCCACAGTGTCACCCACTATCCTTTTACAGTATCACCCCTGCACACAGCTAGCTGAGCCCACACTAGTGTGAGACAACAGTGGTGCAGTACTGCCAGTCAGGAACTGGGATTTACAGGGGCCAGAGCCCTCCATCCTCAGAGCTCTGATCACTGGAGTATTGCCCCAACATTGCATCAGTCCTGGACACTAAGGCTGTGTCCACAGGAGTGTGGACGTTTGGTTCCCTGGGAACAACTAGCAGTGGGACACCTTGTGCTGCCTCTCGTTGTCCCCTAGTTGTACCATGTGCCCTCTGAGTGGGGTAAGGGAGGCTGGGGCCAGTGCTGGGCTGGCCCCAGCAGGCTTACCTGGCATCCTGGGGGCTTCCTAGGGCTGCACCAGTGGCAATCGTGCTGCTTGAAGCTGGGCTGGCAGCCACAGAGTGGCTCCAGGTGGCCAGGCTCCTGTTGTGAGTGTTGTGCACCACACAGCCCCCGTGTGTGTCTCTTTGCGTTTTTTTGTGTAGGTTTTTTTGACCTCTGGAAACAGATGGATATGTGGTATGTGTTGCCGCAGACATATCTGTGGTGCCACATACTACACAACCACGCTTCTCTGGATGTGGCCTATAGGTGCAGACAGAAGTGAGAATTTTCACCCAATCTAGCCCCTGAAAGTGCTCTACAGCCATTACCAAATACGAGTGCCAGCTGCAGAGCACTGTAAAAGGGCCCAGTCCCATGACAATCCGAACCCCCATTATATGAGGTAAAGCAGAGCAGCTTCATTAACTTGTATCTGCACATGCCAGGAGCACAGCTGGGCTGACACAGCCCAGCTCTGCTCCTGGTGCTATTCTCAGAAATGGGAGGGGGAGGGAGCAGAGGGAGCTCATTTGGAGAGCTGTGCAGCCGGCACTGGAGAGTGGGGTTGGTGGATTGGAGCCCCTCTCCCCAAGTTGGGGGGGCTCCAATTCACCTGCCCCCCCACCCCTCCAGGAAGCCTGGGAAAACCCCAGAACAGACTCCCCTGCTTTCTCCCCCTCCCATCCTGAGACAGCACCAGGGGCTGGGAGAGGGGAGACAAAACTAGTGGAAGAGGCTTCAGACACACAGCCTCTCTCCCTGGAGTGGCTCCAAATTAGAGCTCAATCCCCCACTCGCCCAGCCCAACATTAGTCTGTTGGGTAGGGAGGGTCAGTCTAATTCGTGGCACTTTCTATGAAGTGCCATGAGTTAGGCTTGGGAGTTGCACTTCTGTCTGTGTCACATGGGAGCATGTTGGCACCAAGAGAGGGTAACATTCAGGTCACCTCCTCATCTCTGCAGCTGTCATTCAGCTCAGGAAACCCCCTACCTTGCTTGCTGAGACCTGGCACCATGGAGGTGGAGCAGGGCCAGGCTGCAGAGCTATCTATGTTTAGGGTTTGTGCCTGCCAAGGACTGAGTCAGGGGCTTGGCCTTCAGCAAGGCTCCAACTCTGAGGAGACTGGCGCCTGATTAAATGCTTGTTTGAAGAGATTTGGCTTAGAGTTGGGGGGTAGGGGCTTTAAAAGCCCCTTTTTCTCTTTCACAGGTGACTCAGTTAGTTTGCAGCCTCTTCTGGAGACATGGTGGTAAGCAAAGGGAGGAGCGAGAGAGGCAAGCAAAGGGCCATTTCGGAGTCTTTCCTATCTCTAGTTCTTTGTCATGGAATGTTTCTAACTTACCCAGAGCAATAAACCCAATGACACAGAAGAGAGTATTTGGGGCTGAAGGACATAACATACTGTAAAGGTCCCAATGCTAAACACCCTTGACACATGGAGCTGGAACAGGATGTTCCCAACCAGTGTCTGAGCTGTTCTCACACAAGAGTTACTGTGCAGGACTAGGTGTGGGTAAGGCCCACATGTTCAGCTGGCCCCTCCTGCTGACACAGCTGGGCTGGAAGCAGAGAAAACTCTCAGGAAACACCTGAACTGAAAAGAATGGGACAATATGCCCATAAAAACAGACACAGGTTTCTCACTCCTCCCCTTCCCAAATTTCTAACCAGCATGAAGACTAGGCATGAAGAAAGGCTTGAAGAGGATATCCCTTTTCCTAAAGCACGTCTATCTGTGAGCAAGTGCAATGCATGCCTATAAACCCTTTCTCTGTTCTATGCTGAGCACTCACCGTTACTCAAATGCATGTTCAAATTCAGGTGCAAGACAGCAACAGCATTCAGCTTTGTGCCTGTAGCTTCTGCCTGGGCTGGAGGAAGGAGTTTTTAATTAGGTGTGGAACTTGTTAAAGCAAAGCTGCATTCCTCTGGGTGATGTACAACATGGAGGTTACCCTTGATCCAACAGATTATAGCTGTAAATCCCAGCCGGAAATACTAGTAGAAGGCTTTTAGTAATGCCATTGCTTTTTCTGGCTAGTCTCACTATATTGGGAATTTTAAAAAGTAAGTGGGTTGTGCAATGAAAGAAGCACAGGAGAATAAGAGAGGGAAAAAAAGCAATTGTGACAGGGCCACAGAACCAAACTTCTTCTGCCCTCAGGTGGCCGTTTATGCCTGTAGCAATGAACTAATGCTCCTCTGTTTAATTTATTGTCCTTTTTTGCTTCCCTCCTAGAAGGCCTCTTTTATTTTAGGGCCTGGCCTTACCCCTTTTCTCAGGGCATTAATGAACACCTGATGCTTCGTGGGCCAGGAGATTCTGACCAAGTAGATCGCAAGCAGGCGCAACAGGCAATTATTTTCTCTTCCCTTTGTGGCATCCATGTAAAAGTACTTCTGGTCCACTTTGAGGTTCACCTCTGAGCATGTAGAGGGCCCCCACGCTCCTGTGGGACTCTCCATGTGCCCCAGCATTGCAGCATTCACAGGCCATGCTGGGACCTCGAGGTATGTAGAAAAAACTTTTAATGCTGTGTCTATGTCCGAATAGCTGATTCTCTGAATCAGCATTGAATCTTCAGATTTGGATTTGGCTGAATCGGATCAGGGATAGTGATCCAAATCAACGACTCCCATCACTGTCCCTGATTCTGGCCGAATCCGAATCGAATAGGGCCTACTTCACACACCCCTAGTAAAGACTTAATGGAGCAATGGCTGCTCTGCAGGGTAATTGCTGCCCCACTCACACTCTTCACCCTTCCCACTGAAGGGTAAGGCACCTCAGGTTCGCCTGGGAGCCAGGAAGACAGGGAGCAAAGGGTCTGGGGTCCACATGTTTGGTTCTTAAGAAGTGTCCTCTGCTTCCCTTTCTTCCCACTTTGGAGCAGTGGTCAGGCTGCAAGAGCACAGCACATGGCACCTTTTGGAGGTAACAGCTCTGAGGTTGTTACTTCTAAGAATTCTTTACCAGGGCACCTTGGAATTTGACATGGAACTCGTCCAATTTGGTATCAAGCAAGCTTTATGCATAATCCCCAGGCTGTATACAAATATATATTATATATATATATATATATATATATATATATCAGACCTGACAGGCAAGATAAGAGCTTTACAGCAATGGTCATCAGTCAGCCGAACCTCAGATCCCTCACTGGGTGTGTAAAGGTGCTAAGTGTCTCCTGACCCAAGTTTCAGAGGCAGGAAACACAGCAGCTGCATCCATCTCCCCAGGTTTGCAGCATGCTCACACACCCACACATACCTGATTCCTTTTTATACTTTCACTTTTGCAGCTTTTTGGTTGCTGGCACCAATGATCTATTTTTACTATATATAGAAGATGTAAAGAAATTACTGCAGTTGTCATCTTAGCATTTACTTGTGTCTTGGGCCTAGTCTTGCTCAAAACCTTAGCATGACTCAAAATCTCACTTTACAGAGGTCAGCTTATTCACCTCCTTTGAGGAGCAATACCTGAAGAGTCAGTGGGCTCACACCCTTGGGTGTGGGTGGGCTGGGCCCCTAAGAGACAGGCTCCCATGTCAGAACCTCCCAGGCTGGGGAGATTCTGTGTCTGCTGCCTTCAGCACTTGGAGGAGGGGACGGCTCTGAATTTTCAAACTACCACCCCACGAGGAAGGAAAGCTCCTGTTGGAGCATTCAACAGTAATTCAGGAAGCTGCAGGGCTGGGGTGGCAGGGTGCCACACAGATGCTTTGTAACTCCTAGCCATTATTTAGATATTGAACAACAATGCACAAACCCTCCTCTCTGCTGTATTAAATGCTAAACAGCAGTGGAGAGCAACGGAAACCTTCCAGTGGATTTGACTTAATACAGATATTGTCCTTCAGAAATGTACTATGTGCAGTGAGAAGGCCTCCCTCTGGCAAGTTAGAGGAACAATAGGGATTTAGAAATTATACCCCTGGTAAAATGCAGAGAAACAGGACTGGGCACAGGTGAGACAATACAGCAGTAACACTAACACCGCCTGGTCTGGAACGCTGACAAGACACTTCCACCTTGTGGTGAGCTACTGCTGGCTAGGCACAAATGTCTAAATGCAATGCAACCCCTCACCATGGCTTGGAGATGTCCTGCAGACTCTGCTGTAAGGGGCTGCCTAGAGACATGCCATTAATTCAGAAACCCCTTCATTGGTGCAGAGTGAGGGGTCCTCACCATGCTGGTTTGGGGAGACTATCAGGGGATGTGTTCAGTTCTTCTCATCCCTAGCAATATGATTTAGGAATTCAAAAGGAGAAAAGACCATCCTTAAGCCTGAAACCAGCCTTCCTCATAGAGCCTTACTATGGCAAAGAACCTGTCATGCCCTTTCCTGTATCCCCCAGGGCCAGAGCAGGACTGAAGATGCACTGAAAGGACCAGGGATTTTTGTGCAGCCTGTTTTAATAACGGGAGCACTGGGGATCACTGCTGGCGACCCATCCTGGATCGTATCAACCTTGCTGGGCTTGTCCATGCCACAGTTGTAGATCTTTGGCAGCATGGCCATATACAGAGATTCCAAAAGCCTGAGCCTGAATTGATTCAATCTTTGCAGGCTAGTCTAAGCTGAGTAGATTGAAGCGGCAAGGAAGTTAATAGACATTCACTTTTGAGTCTGGAAATACAGCCACATGCCCGCAGTGGTTCAAGCTAGAAGTGAGCCTTCCCTTTCCTTCAACAGCAGCTGCAAGGTCAGAGGGAAGCTGAGCTGAAGGGGGTGGCCAGTTACTGTCCAGGACTAGGTGTGGATAAGGCCCACATGTTCAGCTGGCCCCCTCCTGCTGACACAGCTGGGCTGGAAGCAGAGAAAACTCTCAGGAAACACCTGAACTGAAAAAATAGGGACAATATGTCCAGAGAAACCGAGACAGGTTTCTCACTTCTCTCCTCCCCAAATTTCTAACCAGCTGTTGGCCAGGCATAAAGAAAGTCTTGAAGAGGATATCGTTTTTCATAAAGGGTGGCTCTCTTTGAGCAAGAGCAATGCATGCCTATAAACCCTTTCTCTGTTCTATGCTGAGCACTCACCGTTACCCAACTGTGCGTTCAAATTCAGGTGCAAGACAGCAACAACATTCAGCTTTGTGCCTGTAGCTTTTGCCTTGTGTCCATTCATGTGAGTTTGCTGACATGCTCCAGTGCAGCCAGTTTGCCCAAGGGACTACTCTGGGCTTATCACTAGCAGCTGTTCCTACATCCTCAGTCCTTCAAGGCATGAAAATGACCACTGGAGACAGGTCCAGAGCAGCCCTAGTTACAAACTTGTAGCTCTGGAAGACATCCATGGAATCAGATAGGCAGGTCATGCTCAGTCCTGTCCACTCTGATGTCTATACTTCAGGACTGATAAACAAGGCTGTTGCATTTCCCAGAGCCTTGACCCAAATTTTAGCTTATGCTGGACTCCATCCCTTTGTACTAGATTCAGGCCCCTCACAAACTCCAGTCTGTGCTTAGAATTTGGACTTTGCAGAAGAATACTGGAGAGAGAAATTAAAGACTGCATGTTGTAGTCTCTCTGGGAGGGAACTTTACTGGGGGAACTTCTGTGTCCAATCCCACTGGAATGCTTTCTGGGATCCCTTTCCATGAATTTTATACTAATGAATGGAAAATACCCATTGCCACCATGTGTTCCATTAGTGAAAAATATTGAGTTGCAGATGGGACTTATTTTTTCTTTTTTCTTTTGGTCATAAGGTCCTTGGCTCCATCTCCGTTAGAGTTCAGACAAAATGCACAGAATATCAAACAACAGAAGGACTAAAATGAAGACATCAAATTATACATAATCACCATCCTAATACCCATAGACATGTTCTACATTATGAAATAAGTGTACAGCTGAAGCAGACTTTGCTCAGCCTGAGCTAAAGTGTAGGTCCTGGGCTGAGAGCAGGAAGATCAGGGTTTGCCATTAGCCTCCTGTGAGATCTTGAGGAAATCACTGCACATATATTTGTCCTACCCATCCTTTGTGGGCTTCTTTGGAGAAGGCATGCCTACATTGTCCATTTGTACAATACCTAGAACAGTGGGGTTTGACCTGGGTAAGAGTCCCTAAGTACTGCTGTAATACAAACGAGAATATTACTGCCCCATTCCTGTTTAGAAGACCTTACTTTTCACAAATTAACTAAAAAGACAATCTTAATCCATCCCATACAGATTCAGCTCCTTCTTGAAAACCTTTTATAGAGGAGAGACCTCAACTTCCTTGCATAGCTTGTACCACTTGCCCAGATGTTCTTGTATCTGGGAAGCTTTTTTCTTCAAGATCCAAGCAAATCATTGCATATGCTGTTCTTGCTCCATTGTCAGAATTACAAGACATCACTGGAAAAGTGGTTGACATTAACTTTAACAGCAAAGCCTGGAGAATTTGGCATAGCTTGCCACATTTTCCATTATTGTTGGCAGTGGGCTGACAACAGTCCCTGCATTAACTGAAGAGTTGCTTTGTGGTGCTTTTTGATGCATCAGTGTTTCCTGTGTATTCTTACTAACTCAGCTCACCTCCAATTCAGTTAGTCTGTAAGGTGCAACTACACCCTGCCTTCTGCTTGACTTCAGATTAACACAGGGCAGGCAAAATATGGCCCACAGGCTGATTCCAGCCCGCCAGGCCATTCTATCCCATCCATGGGGCCCCTAAAAATTTAGAAAATTAATTATTATCTGCACATGGCCACCTGTCAAAGATGACAAGGTGCCAGTGGCAGCAGGATCCAGGAGAAGCTGGTGGCAGGACCCAGCCTGTACAAGAGTAGGACTGCATAGGACTGTATTTTGAGCTATTAAGCAATTGCCTCTAGATACACTATGCAAGCACACATAAATCAGGACAAAAATATTTTTATATAAAATTAAAATAAGTTATAGTAGATGTTTTATTTTTTAGTATATGATTTTTTTTTTGGGGGGGGGGGGGAGTTCGGTTTCAAGATGCCAGCGCCCTCCCTCCCAAAAGAAGTACTTCCAGGTCAAGGGGAAGGACTTCCAATGACAAAAGGAGTTAAAGGTGGGACTTCTGGTCCCACAGTGGTGACCAGCGGCCGGGCACCCATCAAAGGGTAGGGCTACCCATGAGGCCCTCATTAGCTCACCAAAACTTAAGCATCCCTCCACTCAAAATAATTGCCTGACCCTGGACTAACATGATTACCTCCCTCAGCTTATAAAATGTGAGGTATTGCTAATTGCTCTTGGGTTTTGAAATATGCATGATAAACAGTTAATAAGCACAAGGAGTCCACTCTCAATAATCCTACAATGACATGAAGAGCACTTGCTCTTTTGAATGATGAGCAGTAACTTCAAAGAGGTTTGATTCAAATATAGCCAACCACAGCCCTTGCTCTGAATTCCAAAATCAGCCAGAAAAGTTAGACCCATTGACATTTCCCAGGGTGTTACTGTTCCTTCTCTTATCCAAATACTCCACTTTCATCTCAGGAAGTGGAGGCAACTACTTACTACTCTCTTTCTTGCTGAAATTGCACACCAGCTTTCCTCAAATCATATGCTTGAAAAGGCATTTGCCACTACCACCCCCTCAGCTACCTTCTCCTGTCATTCTAGACCAGGTGAACTCATCAACTATGAACAGCTACATATGCGCACAAAGATGATTTTAATTTTTTTCATGGTCTCAATTGCCATGAGGTTTGTGACCATGTTTTCTGTGGCTGCTTGGTCCCTGCTGTGACATATTTAGATATGCCAGTAGAATGTGCTTATGAAATTCTATGCTTGAAAACTTTTCTGTTGTTGAATCTGCTCATGGTAAATAGTTCATAGTTTTACCTTGTGATTACAGTATATTCTGTGCCAGCCAGTATGGCAGCATTCTTACCCACACGAGTAGTTTGAGTTCTTATTTTGCCCTCTATTTGGAAGAGTGCCCTTCCCTTCCCCCATCCCTTTGTCCCCCATTTCTATAGGAGATTCAAGTCCATTAACTATCTTGAGCTTGCCTTTATCAAATACAAGCTGTCATTTTGGGGGGATTGAAATGACAAATATCATATGCCACACTTCTTTTGTTAACAGTTAAGAGCAATTTCTCAAGCAAAGGCCATGTATGAATCAGTATGGTTCCACCTTCACTCCCTGGCTGGCGCTTGCAGGGGGCACCAGCGCTTCCACCTGCCCCCCTGCCCATCACCTAAGTGGCAAGCGCGGCCAGTCAGGGGTGCGCCGGCACTCTCAGGGGTGCACGTGCACTCCCGTGCACCCTCTACATGTCGCCACTGCCCCCAAGTCCCACTCAGGCTAAATAAGCCCAGTTCCCACAGCCTCTCCTCAGAAATCATGTGCCCCAGCTCCCCATAACCCCCTTCCGATGCAGCCTTGGCACCCATCTACCTTTCCCCAGTGCTGGCAGGCACCTGCCCCCTCTCTTCCCCCTACACCCATCCTCTCCACACACACCCCAGACAGTCCCAAAGCCCTGAATCTCCAACCTCCACTCTCCATACATTTACCTGCATGCAGCTTCTGCGGCTGATCCCATAGCCCTGCCTGGCTGAGACTGTTAATGAATTAATGAAATTGATTTAAGTGGATTTTCCTTCAAGACTGTCAATCCATTGATAAAAGGGGGTGTGTGATGGATTGTATAGAACTGAGTCACACATGGCTTCTAATTAATTGAACAGAAGGACCTGACTGGGCTCACAGTGGCATAGGAAGGACTGCCCTACTTGTTACAAGGATTATGAGTCAAAAGAAGAAATCAAATAACCTTTAGAAAGTGGTAAGGGTGGGGTGTAAGGTGGGGCGGACAATTATTTTGGGCGGAGGGCCGCTTACCCAGGTTTGGCAAGCTGTCAAGGGCCACATGGGTAGCCAGCTTAGGACCAACGTCCCAGGGCCAGTGCTGACGGGGCCTAGAGCGGGGCGCAGGCTGGCAGGGGTCGGTGGAGCCAGGCTGGGCTGCACCAGCAGGGAGAGGGAGGAGCTGGCCCGCCTCCATAGATCCCCTGCTGGCTCGGACCCTGTACTCCTGCCACCCTGCTCTGGGCCCTGCTGGCGCTGGCCCCAGGACACCAGTGTGGGTCCCACACTCCTGCTGGCTCCTGTGCACACTCACTCCAAGAGAGCCACTCAGCCCTGCAGCACAGGTGGGGGGCAGTGTGCCGGCAGAGCTGGTGCTGAGTGCATGGCAAAAGTGGCCCTCTCCTGCCCCATGGCTGGTGCTCCCTGCTGCAGCAGCAGCAAACACTGCCCCGTGCGGGAAGCAGGGAGGGGTGCTTCCTTCTGTGCTAAGCAGCTGCTGCTGTCACAGCGCAGCCCGAACAGACGAGCCTGGGGCTGGTGGGGGGCCCAGGCTGGTAGCAGGGGCAGGTTACAAGCTGGTGCTGAGTGCAGGGAAAAGCAGCCCCTCCCTTGCCCTGTGGCTGGCACCCCATGCTGCAGCTGCTCACGGTCCACATAGGGCTGCCTGTGCCTGCTCAGGGCCATATTTTGCCCACCCCTGGTGTAAGGGGAGCTGGAGCCCCATGAAGAGAATCATCTGAGGGACAGGCCCAGATCTATCAGCCAACATAACCAGCTCCCAACCTTAAAGAAGATCAAAGTCATGGCAGGTAAGAAACATAACATCAGAGAGCGGCAGTGGTAGTGCTGATCTTCATTCTGACATCTTCCTCTGGTAAGATGTCAGGCAGGAGAGGGCCTAGGCCATAGACCACCTATCCCCAACACTAATACCCAACCTAAACTTCCCTTGTTGCAACTTGAAATCATTGCTCATTGTTCTATCTTCTGTCACCACTGAGAACAGTCCAGCTCCATCCTCTTTGGGACCTCCCTTCAAGTTCTTGAAGACTGCTATTTTAAATCCCCTCTCAGTCTTCTCTGCCTCAGGCTAAGTAAGCCCAGTTCCCTCAGCCTCTCCTCAGAAATCATGTGCCCCAGCCCCTGAACCATTTTCATTGTCCTCTGCTAGACTCCAATTTGTCTACATTTTTTATCTAGTGGGGGACCCAAAACTGGACACAGGACTCCACATGCGGTCTCATCAGTGCCGAATAGAGGGGAAGAATCACTTCCCTTGACCTGCTGGCAACACTCCTACCAATGCACCCCAGTATGCCGTTAGCCTTCTTGGCAATGAGGGCAAATGCTGGCTCATATTCAGCTTATTGTCCACTATAGCCCCCAGATCCTTTACTGCAGAGCTGCTGCCTAGGCAATCAGTCCCCAGCCTGTACCAAAGTATGGAATTGTTCCACCCTAAGTGCAGGACTTTGCACTTGTCCTTATTGAACCTCATGAGATTTATTTTGGCCCAAACTTCCAATTTGTATAGGCCACTCCAAATCCTGGAAAGTTGTAAGGGAAAACAGGACAGATCAGCCTGAATAGGTCCTCTACATATACTCTTCCCCTTAGCATCCACTCTATGCCACTGCATGATACAGGACACTGGGATACATAGACCTCTGGGCTGACCCAGTCTGGCAGCTCTTATGTTTTTAGGCAAGGTCAGCAACTTTCAGCCCATGGATTCAGCCTGTGAAGAGACTGGATCCAGCCCACACTAGGTCAGGGGATTGGCAGCATGCTGAAACCCAGGATAGGGTCCTACTGTCTGTATTTTTCTATTTATTCCCTTCTCAGGGTCTGATGACTGCCCAGCCCTCCCTGATCTATTCCTTCAGTGAATTAAGCCCTTTCCATCACTGTTAGCCACTTGAATCAGTGGCAAGGATAAGCACAGGCAGTTTGGGCACTTTAGGGGTCAGAGATTTACAGCCCACAGCAGTATTCAATGTTGCAAAGAGGTTGTGGCTGCAAAAGGTTGCTGACCCTTGTTCTTAGGTGTGGTCATGTATATGCTGGCATACTGATTTGGACCTATTCACTACTTGCCTAAGCAACTTACCATTCACTTGAGACCTGAGTTACCTAACTACCTGCCCTTAGCCCAGTTCTAGCAACTGCCCAGCTCCATGGGGGACATTGGTGTTCTTTCTATAGTGTGTTTTTTTTCCCTTTTCTCATTTGCCTGTAACCTGACTCTTCTCCCAAAGCTCCCACAGGGTGAGTGCAATGTGGACATGGGCTAGGTTCTCTCCTTGGCCTGTCTGATCCAAGGCCAAACCCCAACACACACTGAACCCAGCCTGACTAGGCTGAGCTGAGCAGAGCCCCCAGGAGCTCATGCCACCTCTTCCATAGGCAGTTTCCGGCAGGAAGGCCAGGCGCTTGCCGAGGACAGATGCGGGTGGAGCAGGAAAAGCCATGCCAGGTGCTGGGGGCAGAAGCAGTCCCAGCCCACCTGCTGTCCTGGGTGGAAGCCGCAGGTAGAACCCCTGTGGGCTTCTAAGGGTGCCTGAATCTTGGGGAGACAGGGAGGTGTCCCACCCCTGCAAGGCTGCCTTACCTGGCCAGCAAACCCACCCCAAAGGAGAGGCACAGGGGAGCTGCTAGCAAAGGCCCTGCCCATGCTGTGCTGCCCCCTTCCCCTTCAGGGAGTTGTTGCGGGGGGAAAGTGGGGAGCTTCACCTTGTGCTTTGACAGGAGCCCTTGTGTCCCCTGGCCCGCTTTGCAGACTTAGTCCCGAAAATATTTCTGCTGCCAAAACCACTGCTCCAAATCCAGCGTCTGTCCCTTGGAGAACAGTTCCTGCCACTGCTTCTTCTTGGTGGTTCCTGGGCATACCCCATGCCTCTCTCTGCACTCCCCAGCCAGGAATGCACTCATTGTTTGTGCTACCTCTGACCAATTCCCTGTGTGACACCTGCCCACTGCTTACAGTCCCTGGTATAGCTGTGCATGTGGGGGGCTGTCCAGGGTGCTGCCCAGGGCAGGCTGGAAGCCTGTTTACCTAGTGAGCAGTGTTAAGGCACCTTAAGACGTGCGCATGTAGATGCACTCCTAAATCACCTTAATGTACCTTAGGCTAAAGTGCATTAAGTTTAGGCATGTGTAAATTAATGTGTAGACACACCCAGGAATTGGCTTGAAAGCTGTCTATGTTTTGAAGCCCCCTTCTACTTAAACTTTTATTTGTGAATACAGGAAATTAAACTTCCACTTTATTTGCCCAGGATGATCCATCCCTCCACAGTATGATGATGTGGTTTAATTGGAGTATGGTCCTTTATAGTACAAGACAACAAACGCCAAACAAAGCAATTTATATGGGGCTGGTCCTGCTTTGAGCAGGGGGTTGGACTAGATGGCCTCTTGATGCTGCCTAAGCAGCCAAGCTGGGCTGCATGCATCTGTTGTTGGAAGCTAAATAAGGTCTTGTACCTGAATGGGAAATGAACTTTGAATCCCAGGCAACATAAGGTCAAGGTGCCAGTTCAAACATTTGATGAATACTAGATTCCAGAAACAAAAGGAAGCATTTACTTAAAGTTAACTCCTGAGGACAGCTGCATGGACTGGCATGAAATGCTTTCATGGTTTAAGGATGAATTTCTTAAAGACCAACAGGTCTGGGAATAGGAGAACCTTTCCAGAGGAATCTCCAGCAGAAATACCTTTGCCAATTAGGTCAATTTTTGATGACAGATCATTATATTCCTATTTAAATGTCCCATGCAGTGGCTTTGATTGCCCCAACAAGCATGAGGAAGCGCCGTTTTCTAATATGCAGATGTTCCAGGCTGTTTTCCAAGAACAAACAGCCCACCACTTATCTCAGAGTGAATTTCTACCACAAGATAATTGGATATAATTTTTGATGTCTACATAAGGCAAGGAAAATACACACACAGGCAGAATCATAGCTACAATTTCTTGCCATCTCAGAGACTAATTAATAAATTATACTTGAGGCTTATTCTTCATTTAATCATTTTTTGCTGCTATTAAGCTATGGTCACTGATCTGTTGTCTTCTTGTTTTATGATGAAGCTTGTTTAGTTTATAAAGGAAGATACATTGCCTGTAAATTCATGGGACTAATCTTAATAGGTCAGGACATCCCTTCCAGTGCTATGTTTCTACTGACCTTTAGATGATGACAGCTTTACATCCCTTTCCTTCAGCCTTCATTCTTTAGTGTTGCCTTGATATTTCTCCTCATTTTGACATTCTTGCTTCAGCTGTGACTGGCTTGGGGCTGACCAACATACAAGTGCAAGTTGGTTTAACAGAAATACTACCTCCACAGCAGCAGTTACCATCTTTCAGCCCCTTTTATCCCTGTGACAGTGATGGTGCAAGAAGGTAGTGGTCCAGATGGCTAAGTGTGGTAGATTTCTAGTCCAAAGTGAGGTTCCTAGTCTGATTCCAAATTGCTCCTGTGCTCCAAAAATGAAAGAAGGCAGCATTTTGATATTTTAGAGAAGAATGACCCAAGCTGTAAGGATGCAAGTTACCTATTATTTTGTTCTTACAAAGGCTTGCCATCCAGCTAATTACTCTTTCGAGGGCTCAGAGAATTCATTTAGTGTCCTTTGCAGTTCCTCTATATTTTGGCAGCCTTGGACTCTGATAAAGCGGCATAGATCAACATCGTCCTTCCAGGGGCAAATATTGGCCTTCCTTCATGTCCAAGGAAGGTACTGCAGGAAGGAATGATGCCTAGATTGAAGGTGGCCTCTGGTCCTTGGTGTTCATGGTCTATGCATGAACAACCATGGCCTTTATATCTTTGTACATGGTGTGTAGACCCTTTATGGCCACAGGTGTTTTTCCCTGTGGGACTGTGCCTATAATGGATATGACCGTATCATCAATTAATACTCTCGGCCACAAACCAAGCGCTACCTCTTCTCATGAGGATGGGGTGCTATGCACACATGAGGCTCTGCTATCGACTGCTTCAGAATATTGACAAGTATTGGACTCACACCCACATGTAATTTATACTAGAACAGGTGACATTTAAGATTAAGCCTTGGGAGTTGGCCACTCTTGCACAGGTAGAAAAGGGAAGGGAAGCTAAAGGAAGAGGAACTAAGTATCTGTAAGAGGCCTCACCCATTATGCATGGGTACAGAGAGTTAAGAATCTAGTTTATTGCATTCCTGGGATAAGAGGAAGAGGTCAGAACTGCTGATCATCTGACATGAGCTGAAGCAGGGTAGAATCCATTTGCAGCTGGCCCTGACCACTGCTGAGAAAGTATGTGCACATGTGCACACACCCTCTCTCCAGGCAGAATGCTTCTGTGGATTACCCCCCTTCCCCTCCCCAACTGTGCCACAGCATCAATAGATCCACAGACTGACCCCTGAAGTGCTTCTCAAAACCTGTCAGCTTTCTCCAAATGACTTGCTAATTATTAAAAAGCCCTCCCTTGTTCTCTTGCCTTATATTTTTTTGAAAGTGAAGTATACCATTAAGTGAATTGACTTTATTGGCTCCTACTTACTTCAGTGGGAGCTCATGAGATGCTGATCTGCAGTGAGAGCAGGCAGCATAGTGACAGTGAGTGCAGAGAGCAATACTGCTCTCTAGTGCCTAAACCAAAGACAAGCTAAATGACTTTCATTTCATTCTTATCACTGGTTTCCAGTGTTGTGGGGGTAACTGAAGAGACCTTGCTCTCACTGCAGCTCTTTAGGGTGGGGAGGGCTTTTGGAGCTGTGCTGTAGGCTGCCAGGCACAGGAATTCCTTATGGTATGTCACCTAATGGCTGTTTGAAACTCCTGTGAACCAAGGGTGATACTGGGGCCTAGTGTTCTCTACCACTGTTACACAGAAAAAGGTCACATGCCTTTAAGGTTGCATGCACACAGCAGGAACTCTGCCTCCTTCTTGGGGTATATAAGAAGCCCTGGAGGCAGGAACGGTGTCAGGAATGAATTCCTGGCAGCTGGGGAGAAAAGGGAATAACTACATTAAGCTGTGCAGGTGAGCCAAACCCTGTGGACTGCTCTGTGGAAATATTATCAGTGAGGGAGGTAGTGGGTAACTGGGTGGAGGTTTCAAGGAGACACAAGATGACAATTTTACACACGAGTAACCCGAGTGAGACCAGCCCTCATTTGGCTGGGACTACAGTTTGGTGAGGCCTACTGTTAACTCCCTGGGATGCATGTAGAGAAAGCACTCACAATAACTGCTTCACAATTGAACTGAGGGTTTATAATGAACTAAAACACCAAGATATGGCAAGTGAGAACATGGGCCATAGGGTAGTTGGGGAAGTCAGATGTACTAATCTTAAAATGAGGGTGATAGTGTGCCTTAGGGGGCACAGGATGAGAGCCATCACAGGGGCAGGTATCAGAAGAGGTATCACAGATTTTTGAACCCCAACTTATTCTTCTTTCTCCAGACAATTACTCTAGTAACCACAGGTAGAGTGGTTGTGGTTGACAGAACCCACTTTCAGCCCAGCAGAACTAATAACTGGCAAACCACAAATACAAATTCACTTTGAATGAAGGACCCCAAAACAGCATTTATACAAGCTACGGTGCTAAAGCAACTTTGGCCCACAGAATTAATTGGGAATCTCATGACAGAAGCTTCTCTCAAGATTCCCTTGAGTTTTTGCATCTACCAAGGCGAGACATATCCTAGCAAATTTGTTTCCTTATGGAATTTTGACCTTTGTGACAGGGACTCTGCCACAGGAAAATGAGATACAGTGAAAGAAAAACTGATCAGAATGCTAGCCCTAAATAGAAAAGTTTAACTTAAGTCTAGGGAAGAGATCTAGATCTTTTATTCCCATCTTCTCTTTCAAGGCTGTTCATGGTCTATACCTAGGCCAATGGTTTTCAACCTTTTTTCATTTACAGACCCCTAACATTTTCTGAATGGATGTTCAGACCCTTTTAAATTGTAAGTGTAGGCATTCACATAAGTTTGATTTATCACGGTCATCTTTAGACATAGTCTGTAGATCCCCAGGGGTTCACAGGTTGAAAACCACTGCCTTAGGCTATTGATCTTGTAGACATAGGATCATGTAAGGCTGGAAGAAACCTCACAAAGTCATCTATTCTACCCCTCCGCATCTTATCAGCAATCCCTCCACTCAAGGATGATCTCTACCATGGCTAATTGATAGCTCTTGAGATTACTTAAGAGTCCAGTTCTTGAGCCACAGACCATCTGCAGAAGTTGCTGGTCTTTTCACAGGGGAGGGTAGGCCATAGGCCAGGATTTCTCTCCTTTTCCTTCCTCTGATCTCTCCTTGCTTCTAAGGTGAGACGCTTTATCTTGAAACAGTCAGCTGCTTGGTTGAAGTTGCTGCACCATTGGAGGCGGTCAGCAGCCAACTCCTCCCAAGTCTTGATGTCAGAATCCATTTTATTGAGGTATGCCTTCAACGTGTTCTTATAGTGTTTCCTCTAGCCACTCAGGCTATTACTAAGCTGGGAGTAGAGCACTAGTTTTAAGAGTCAAGAGTCAGGCATCCTCACACAATGTCTGGTCCAGCAAAGTTGGTACTTGAGGAACACTGACTCAGTGCTGGTAACATCGACTTTGGCAAGGATGTTGGTGTTTGTGCAATCTTCCTATCTGATATGGAGGATTTTTCTGGAAGTATTATTGGTGACACCTCTACCGGCTCTTGAGAGGACAACAATATGACAACGGTCACTCATGTTTCACATCTGTAGAGGAGAGTGGGGATGATGACTGCATTGTAGACCTGGATACTAGTGTCTTTCCAGAGATTGCAATGAATAAAGACACATTAAAGCAATTTCCCAAAGGAGGCACTTGTGCACTGGATCCTATGCTGGACCTCCTCAATGTTCACTCTGAGAGAGGTGGCTACTGAGGTTGGGCAAGAGCTTGACTACCTTCATGGTCTTTCCCTTGATGGCAATTTGTAGATGGAGGGTCACATTCATGGATTCATGGCCCAGAGCACTTTAGTCTTTTTGATGTTGAGAGAGAAGGTCAGAAGTTCAGCAGGCTTCTCTAAAAAGATCCAGGGTGGTCTAGATGTTTTCCTCAGTGTGTGCAAGGATGGTGCAGTCATTGGTATATTGAAGGTCAAGGATGGTTGTTTTGAGTACTTTGGTCTTTGATCAAAAATGTCCCAGATCAAAGAGCCCTCCATCCATTTGGTATTCTGTGTCAATTCTAGAAGGAAGGTATTCCTTAACAAGAACCAAGATGACTGTCAAAAAATGGACAGAGTTGAGGCAATGACACATTCTTGCTTGACTCCAGGTCTAATGACAAATGGATCTATCTCCAGTCTGCTACACAGAATGGTCGCAGTCCACGGACCATTTTGGAAAAGGCTTAGGATCTTGGCGTACTTTTCCAGACATCCAAATCTGGCTAGTACTTTCCACAGGGCTTCACAATTGATGGAGTCAAAGATCTTAGTGAGGTCAATGAAGGCCATATGCTGGTCTTGGTGTTGTTCTGAATACTTTTATTGGACCGGGTGGGCAACAAAGATCATGTCAATTGCTCCATGGGATGGTCTGAAACCACACTGAGATTCTAGCAGGACTTCCTCAGCAAAAGGTAAAAGACAGTTCAGGAGGATGTGAGCAAGGATTTTCCCTGCTGTAGAAAGGAGGGTGATACCTCAATAGTGCCTACATACAGACTTATCTCTTTTCTTGAAGATAGTTGTGACGTTGGCATTTCTCAGGTCCCCAGGTATCTCTTCGTTGTTCCAAATGTGTAGAATAAATTTGTGGAGTCTCAGTACCAGTTTGTTACCACCAGTTTTGTAGATTTCAGTAGGTATGCCAACTGGTTCAACAGCCTTGTTGTTCTTGGTTTCCTATGGCACACCAAATTTCTTCTAGAATAGGAGGTTTGGAATCCTTTTTCAGGGTAATGGGGGATTGATTTAATGGTGGTATCTGCCACGGTGGACTCACAGTTCACGAGTGTCTCCAAGTGCTCTTTCTATCTAGCTTGGATAGATTCATTGTCTCTGAAGAGCATTGAGACATCCTGTGATTGCAAGAAAGTAGAACCGTGGGAAGCTGGGATATATGTGGCCTTCATGGCCTAGAAAAAGCTATGCATGTCATGTTTGTCAGCATAGAGATGGATCTTCTTGATTTTATCTTACCACTATTGATCTTTGATTTCCCAGATCCTCTTTTGAGCTTTGGCTTTAGCCTTAAGAAGCTGATATATCTCCTTCTTCTGTTGAGATAGCAATACTAAATGCTCCCCTCTCAAACTGGTTCATCAACTTTACTTTTGAAATGAACTGCAGAAGAGTGAAACTGCTACCATCAATTCTGTAGATTCCAGAATGACCAGAAAGTAATACTAATAATGAGAACCCTGTTCATGCAAAAAATGTTGTAAATCCCTCATTATTCTTCTGTATTTTGATTTTTTTTTTGCTTGTTGTACATTGAACTCTGGCTTCAAATAAATCAGTTGATACACTCTATAATCAACTTTCAGCTTGCTAATTGACAAGGGAATTTATTAGGAAAAACTTTTTTGTTATTAGAGTAATTACACATTTGATGTTTTTTACCATTCATTTTTCACTGGCTTACAGCAAAATAAAGCTATTAATCTCTTCATAGATTACAATAAACTAGGCATTATTTTTGTGTTTTAATCCACTTCCTTATACCAAGTAACATGTACCATGTCTCTCATTAATGTGGATTAGGTCAAAGTTTCTCTAACTAGCCAGGGGATCTGATGGTACCATATGTTAAGGCATGGCTAAGAGGTCTAGAGGTGTAAATTCAAACCTTACTCTGGACCTGTGTCAAAGGCCACTCCCAGCTGACTCATTAGTAAACATGTCCCTGGTAGTCAGAGTGGGGAACATAGGTGTCTGGACACCTTAACCACACTAACTCCATGAACAGCCTAGACTCAGAGAGGACTGTAGCATGAAAGAAAGGGAAACACATGCAGGCATAGTATGGGTTGTAATCTAACCCACCTGCAGGGGCTGTCCAACCCTTATTATCACACCCCTAGTATTGTCCTATTGTCCTCTCTGGTGGGCATGGAGGACCAGGACTCCACAATCACATGGACGTGGATCACCATGATCCATCCTATACTTACTAAACATTCCACACAATGAATGGGAGTTGGTATCAGCAATGTCATAACCTCAAGGAATGCCAAAAATAAAGGTATGTTTGTTTTGGTTTCATGAGCCAATAACTGCTGCTTAGGCACCTACTTAGCACTTAGACCTGGGCTTGCAAAATGCACCATCTCTGAAAGTGATTAGCACAGGGATGGGCAATTATTTTGGGTGGAGGGCCACTTAACAAGTTTTAGTGGGCTGTCAAGGGCTGCGAGGGTAGTCCCATCCCGTGACAGGTGCCTGGCCACCATCTTGTGACTGGAAGTCCCACCTCCTAACACCTGACCTTTGCCACTGGACTTCCCTCCACTTGCCCCCAGAAGTACTCCTTTTGGGAAAGAAGTTTGCCATCTTGGAACTGGAAAAAAAACAAATTATATACTAAAAATCAAACATTGACAATAACATATTTTAATTGTATTTTTAAAAATATTTTTGTCCTGATCTGTGTGCATTTTTGTGGTGTCTATAGAGGTGATTGCATAATAGCTCAAAATGAAGTCTTACTCTTGTATATTGTAAGGGAGTGTAGAGGGGTGGGGGTATAGGTTTTGTTGGGGGCATGTTTGTGGGGATATGTGGGAGTGGAGTCTGTGGGATGTGCGGAGGGGGATGGTGGCTGAGGGAGTGTGTGGGGAGGTGGGCACATGTGTGGTGGGGTGTGTGCACATAGTGAGCAGGGCTCCCCTTAGAGGTGCATGGTTGTGTGTGTGTGTGTGCGGGAGTGCATGGGGAGGGTGTGGGTGGGTGCAGTGCTTGTGGGGTGTGAGGTTGTGTGGGGGTGGGTGTGGTCTTGAGGTTTGCAGGGGAGGGTTTGTGGGTATGGTGGGGTGTGCATGGTCTCCTGTGTGTGCCCCCCTGAGCCAGTCAGCATCCACCTCCACCCTGCAAACATCCAGGAGCCCATGCACCCCAGTACACCCTGTGCCTGCTCTGGACTCACCCCCGCCGGGGAAGAACAGCCAAAACCCATGCACAGCCCCGACCAGGCTTGCCCCCATGCCTGCTCTGCACTTCCTACCCATGGTGCTTCCTGCTGCCCCCTGGGCACACATCAGGGCTGGGGCAGCACCACAGCTGGACTGCCTTTCCAGGCAGCCCAGGTGATGGCAACTCCTTCCAGCTGCCGCCACCTCTCCAGCCCCATGGTACTAGTGGGGACCTGTGCTACACAGCCCTGGCCCCCTGTGCCCCACACCTGCTCTGGGCTTACCCGCCCAGGCTCTGCAGCTGTGGCACAGCACAGAAGCTGTTACTCAGCGTGGGGAGAAAGCGGCTCCGGCCCCTCCTACTGCCAGAAGTTCCCTGCTGCAGCCACCTGGAGCCTGTGTGGGGCTGCCCTGTACCTCCGCTACCATCACCACTGCCCCCAGGTTGCCCCATGAGGCAGTGGTGGCAGTGCAGAGCAGATGCAGGGCAGCCGTGCGTGGGTTTCAGGTGGCTGCAGCAGGAACCTGGCAGCAAAAGGGGGAGGGAGACAGGCTGTTTTCTCCCCCATGGTGAGCAACAGGTTTTTGTTCCGCTCCACAGCTACTGAGCCCAGATGGGTAAGCCAAGATCTGGCGCAGGTCATACAGGGTCAGGGCTGGGCAGTGCAGGTCCCTGCCAATACTGCCAGGCTGGGGCCGGTGGCAGCAGCTGCTGGAAGGAGCCACCTGCCACCTGGGCTGCTTAGAAAGGCAGCCCAGTTGCAGAGCTGCCCCAGCACGCGCCACAGCTAGACTGTGTCTAGGCCAGGGGACTGAGGGACCCACTGCAGCTCCCTGGAATTCAGTTTAATTGTACTAGGGCAGCAGTTCTTAACCAGGTATCATGACACCCCAGGGTGCCACAAGAGCCTTTTAAGGATGCACCACAATATTAGCTCTGTTAGGTGTGCAAAAAACACCTATACATGATTCACAAGATAAGCCCAGAGATTTCAAGTAGGAATCCATATGCTCAAAAACATTCTTCCCTATTATGGTATTTCTGAGATCTTTGCAACAGAAAACTGGCTCTGGTATTTTTCTGTAGTCAAGAAACACATGAAAGCTAACAACTGGCATTTTCCAAGGGATGCCTTGAGTCTAGCAAGAGGTACCTTAACCCTCTAATGGCAATTCCAGGTTGTAGCCATATTGGCCTAGAGGAAAAGGCAATTCTAGGCTGTAACCTTATAATAGCTGAGAACAGCTGTCCTAAGGGAAGAGAACAGGTAGGAAAAGAGCTCCCAGAGCAGTTAACTACCTCAACAACAGAAGAGTGCAGGCACTTCACTGCAGACATAAGCTATTACCCTGCAAAGGATTTGCACAGAATGGCACTTAGATCACTGGGAAGCTTGTGAACTGCAAGTAAACTGACAATTAACAGGCAATAAGAGCAACAGATAAACATGACAGGAAATAGGGTAAGTCTAGTTAGACTGAGGCATTGCAGGAATTCAAGTAATCCTGGAGAGATGCTGTTTCCTCTCACCTTCTTGGTTTCGGTTTTGTTCTGATTGTGTTTGAACAGCCTATCACACACACTAACCAGGTTTGCAGTTCTGCATAGTGGGACCCAAGCTTTGCCACATACAACACATGCACAGGACTCCCATGGATACTGATCTGCAACAGACTCTCACAGAATCCTCTACCATTACATCAGGATGAATTCCATGAAGGCCTTTAAACCTGGAACAGTTTCTAGAGAATTTTCTGAACAAATAAACAGAAAAACCCTATAAAACATCATGGTCTCGAAGATTTTGAGCTTTCCTAGAGAGTTGTATTAGGGAAGAGCTGAAGAAATAAAGACACATTCATTTTCTTTAATGAGATGCACTTGTTTCCTCTGTGGCTTTGCTGCAAACAAAAAGCAAGCCCATATACCCATTTTCTCTACAGTTTTACTAAATGAGGGTGGTCAAAGTCTGAGGGAAAAGACCCAAAAAACAAAAAATAAGTCCTGGAGAAACTATTCTTACCTGAAGAGACTCGGCGTCCTAGTTCATAGCAATCCTGGAGAGAGGCATTCAAAAGACCCTGCTTGTCTCCTTGTAGCAAAGCCCTCTGAAGGAGAGGAGATCAAAAGCCTATCAACTGTTGGCTTCTCTGACTTTCTCTGAGCATGAGGAGATAGATTCAGCAGAGAAAGGGTTTTCTGGAGCAGGCTAAAAACAGCTGACTTGGGGACTTGAAAATCTTTATCTGAATGTGGAAGAGTCAGTCATTTGTGGTCTGGAGGACAAATAGTTTATGTGCTTTTTCCCTGTGTGTTGACAGAAAAATGCCCTCTTTCCTTTGAAACAATTGCTGTATTTTTATCTCATTTTCTCTGTGAGGGGCAACGCATGCTTACCCATGTGGCCAACCATCAGGGGCATGCCTGGAATGTGAATGGGGGGGGGCTCGGGCCCCTGGTATCAGGAACAGACAAGATCAGAGAACTAAAGGTCTGGACTAGAGGCAGGAGATCAAGGTTAGGCAGGTTAGGAGGCTGAGGTATATAAGGGATTAGGGTGTAGGTGGTTAACTTGGGTAGAACCACAGGCCAAGTGGAGAGAGTCAGGAATCTGGAGGGCATGGGTCTAAAACTGGTGTCTCTAGCCAAGGGGTCTGGAGCAGGCACCTTTAGCTGCATGTGACCAGGACATGAGTTGCTTAGATAAGTCACATGCCAGAAGCCAGCTGTCTGAGGACAGGGATCTGGAGCCACAGGGGTCAACATGCCAGCATGGCAGTCTGGGAACATGAGGGTCTGGGTTAAAGTCTAGAATCAGGAATAAGTAGGTGGGAACCAGGATGAAATCATGAAGCAGGATCCAGGGCACAGGAGACCAGGAGTAGGGATCCAGAGGCCAAGGGCTAGAGAGGGCAGTATCATGTTTTGTTGACTAGTCTGCTGGGGCACTGAATGGTGACTGGGGCCAAATGAGAGCAGTTAGGCCACTAGCCACCAGGCCAATTCAGGTAAGTAGGGCCAGCCGGTGGCAATTTGGCTAGCCTGCTGCCCTGACCCCCTGACACTAACCATCTAACCCTATTAAATTCTACCAGCTCTGCCATAAGCCTGTAAGTTGCACAGAGTGACTGTAGGACACTGCCTATGACATCCCTCTCCAACTGACCTGCTATGCTAAGTCCAGAAGCCCTGTGCAAAGTCTATCTGCTTGCTTCCTCTTGTCACATGTTCTCCTGAGAATTCAGGGGAACCCAGAGCACCCACCCAGTGTGGGTTTGGGGAGAGCATGTGTTTGGGTGACAGAGGAATCTGATGATCAGGGCTCTGGCTATGAACTGCAGGATCCAGGATAAGGGGAGGGTGTGTACCTCTGATGCACCTTGAGACTCCATGCCAGGAGCAGTACCTGGGCTGTGCTCAGACTGCACAAATAGAAGTGCATGGGGGATGCAGTGGTGGGCTCCCAACAGCCTGGTGAGTGCCCACCAGAGGACACTTAGCCAGATGCTTTCACCTCAGGGCCCTGATCAGTTTTTGCTCATCAGTTGCTCCACAATTACTTTCCACAGGAATCCTAGAACCGTACTCCATTGGACACTGCATACCTACAGCCCTCATCTAGTTTCAGTCAGATTCAGCGTGGTTTAATTCCTGGGTCTGTAGGATGGTGGGGCATATCAGGTAAACAGCTGCTACCTTTCACAGTAGTAGTGGCCACATTTGGTGGTAGAGTGAGTAAATTGGAAACACCAGGCTCCTCACATGTGGGATGGTTGTGTCCGACTTTCCAGGTGGTGGTGGAAGATGGGTTGGCTGGAACAGCAGCACAGAGATGAGATGGGTGGTGATTCCCTGCGCACACTGGGATCCTCCCCTGCATTGCCTCCATAACACCTTCCTTGACCCCATCCCTAGCACCCCTGACACAGCCAGCCTTCCTACCACATTTCCCTTCCTACCACTGGAGTAAGGGAAATGTGGAGACTGGGGAGCATTCAGGAGGGACAGCGAAGGCTTGTCAGACACCAGAAGTCAGAGGATTGGATCTAATAAATCTCTGATTTCTGCCACTATGCACTGGGTGAGGAGAGCTGAGCTAACTCTGACAAGAATTGCTTTTCCCTTACTAAACCAGGATGGAGAAATGGAGAAACCTTAATGTACAATAATATGGGTGTGTGCGTGTGTGTGTGCGAGCGCGTGTGTGCACAGAGACTCCCTATGCCTGAAGAAAGGTGATTGCACATCCCTTCCAGCCCCTTCCACCATTTCTCAAGGTTTCTTCAGCTGCCATCCTCTTAACTGCAGGGTGGCTGCAGGGAGGGAAGAAACCAAAGTGTGAAGCACTTCCTGTCTCTTTCTTTGGCATCTGCAAATGGGGTGTGCTTTACTAATGCCTCCTCTTGCTGAGCTTCACTGAAGGACTGATAAGGGGAGGCAGAGTTCAAAAGAGAGAGGTTGACTGGGCAGCAGCTGCGGCTGCCACTGTGCACAAAGAAGCTTTGTCTGCCCAAGCGATGGGTGCCTGATGCCCACTGAGCGATGCATGTGGGCAAGGTGTGAGAAGTCCCTTATAAAGCAACTGGTTGTAGCCACAGAGGCAAGTATTCCTTGACAACCCTGATGGAGTGAGGCCATCCAGATGCTCTGTGGGCATATCAGATGGAGCTGGTACTAGGGACCTGATGTATACAGTGCACCTTATGTTTCCTTCACAGGGTGACAGCCAGGAAGGAAGAGAAGATGGGCTCTGTAGAGGGACTGATGTGACCCTGTCTGAGGGAGCTCTGAGGAAGGGAAGAGGGTCTGGAGGTGATAGGCAGGGGGAAGGATCTGGAAGGCAGGAAGCATTGATAACCTGCTGCCACCGGCACCTTCTCTTTTCTGTGGAAATGCAGGCTGTTAAGCTGAGGGATATTTCTATGCTTGGTGGGTCAAGAAGAGAGAACAGAAGGGAGAGCTTCAGGGGAGAAAGCTCAAGAGGTCTGGGCCTGCGTACAGAGGAAACTGGCTTATGAGAGAGAGAAATTGAGTCTTTCAATGAGTGACTGGCAGGAGGAAAAGTGGAAGGAGTTTGGAAAAGTGAGGGAAAAGAGATAACAGTGGTTTTCTATCACAGTGCTGGCCACATGTCCATCTCAAGGAACTCTGGGCTGGCCACTGGCCACCCCAGTCCTCTCTATTGCAGTGATAGCCACACACCCATCTCAGTGATCGTTGGGCTAGCCACTCTTCACCCCCGTAACAGCAAGAGCTTCATGCCCCCTGAAGTGTACAAGGAAATGAAAGGGTGTATGGGCCAAGAATGGAAATCGGGCTGTGTGATGGGCACTGCCAGAAGATGGTGTCCCTGCCAGGAGAGCTGAGAGGAAGTTTCTCGATCTGAGTACTTCAGCAAGCTGTGATCCATGCAGGAGGCAGGAAAAAGCCCATTTTATTGTACTTTGAGTCAATAAATAACATCAGCAGCATGACACCAGAACAAATGGTTATCTCAAAACTTGTTTCCTTGAAATACTGGGACTTTGCTTTGAAAATAGTATTGGGTATTATAATATTGAACATATTGCTTTGAAAAAATATATAAGCACTGGACCTTGTAGAAAATTCTTCAGCTGTCTTTTACCACCTGGAATGACAAAGGGACCAAAAGGCAAGAAATCTGTTCATCCCCTGGCCAACTGGGCAGAGCCAGAGAAGCAAGAGGCCTCTCATGGCAAACATCTTCACTGCATGCGCTGTGTGGCACTGGGAAGGGTGGGAAAGGCAAAGGTAGACAGCTCCTCTCCCCCTCCTGCCCTTCCAAGGAAAAATCTAGGGACAAAAATCAACAGGGAAGACAGCAGAGAAGACAAAAACCAGCAACTGGACTATTCATGCAATGATCTATTAAATTGTCTTTAGAGAGGTGGAAGTTCTGTGGAGCTGCAGATGGAGTATTGGAAATAACAATACATGGTGCTTCAGCAGTAATTTCCATCCAAACACCTCTGAACTCTCTACATGTGCTCAGTCTCAGTCCTCTATCCTTTTAACAACCTGCTGAGGAAAGTGGAGATTAACCCAGTTTAAAACATCAGTGTGGGGAGACACAGAGAGGTGAAGTGACATGCACATGGTTACAGAGTGGGTGGCAGGTCCTTGCTCTTGCCACTAGCCCATGCTGCCTTTGGTTTAGACATTACAGGACTGACCACTAGGAGGGCTGTGCTGCTCTGCCTGGTGGCTTAGGGGTTTGGATGGCAGTGACTTCAACTACAGATGGCACATGGCACTGGCTTGGCATGTGGTCTTGGTCTCTACCCATACCCAGCTGGACTCTTCTGTTTCATGATGCATTTGATCACAGTGTCTGTGGAAGGGCAGGAAGAGCAACCACAAGCCACAAAAGGAGCTTGGGGTATGGATGGGACTGGATGGGGAGGCACTGGTAGTTCAATCCAGGCAGAGCACAGGGTTCTCCAGGAAGACGATCAGCTTGCCTGCCACCAGGTCCAGGTCACTGGTGTTGGCATACTGGAACAGGTTTGCATCCCTGAGGAAGTAATGCTTCAGGAAGTGCTGGCTCACACACTTGTGCAGCTTCCGTACCAAGCGCAGGAAGCCCTCCCGGAAGTAGCGCCAGTCCTTGGCACGCGGGTACTTCTCACAGGTCCAGAGCAGCACCATCTGTGGGGGTAGAAGGGAACATTACAGGGCTGTTGCCAAGGGCCCACTCACCTGGGGAAAGGAGCTGGGCTTGCAGCCCTGGGGACTGGAAGCTGTGGCAGGGTGTGCTTCCCTGTGGATAAGCCTGGCTCCTGGCATGGACAGCTCACAAAGACAAGGGAATTAGCTCATGAAGACAAGGGAATTAGCTCCATTAGGCAGCCAGCCGTTACGCTTCTCACTGCTGAGCAGACCTATCTGGGTGCTGTAATGAGTGCTGCAATGTGGATATTGGTGAATGAAACCCAAGGAGTCCTTTTCATACCGTGGCCCCAAACAGCCATGAGAGGAAAACAGTCACTACTGGCACTGGCTAGCATAGAGCCAGGGACAACCAGCAGTTCCCTGAGTGACTCCACATGTGTCCCATTGCCTTTCAAAGGCTGTTCCCTTCTTCTGCTGACCTCTTTGCGCCACAGTAGGTATTGGGAGGATTTTGGGGCTCATGGTGGTAAAAGGCTTTGGCCATACAGACATTTTCCTGCCAAGCCCTGGAGAACCACCAAGAAACACCTCTGCCCTCTCACTTCTGCCCTGCTCCCTCCTGAGCCTGGTAAGTGAGCAGTGCATACAACATGAAGCAGCCCTCAGCATGTGCCCAGAGCCACCCTTGGGCCCTCCTGAGACACAGAAGGTCGCAGAGCAGCACTCTGGTGTGTACTGAAGACCCCTCTAGGTTGTCTACTTTGCTGACTGGCTGGACCCTGGTGTGTGTGGAGCAGGTGTAAGTGGGAAGGGCTTTTTCCTTGATGACAGCCCAGGGTTTGGCCATGCAGACCTAGCCTCTGTGATCCTCAGGTGGTGGCATCGGTAGAAACTCCAAGTGTGTTTGTGTAATGTACAACGTTAGTCAAGAACTAGCAGCTGATCAGGCAATTACATGGGGCAGTGTAAGGCACAGGCAGCCTTCTTTCTGGTGCTGCCTGGATTCTGGTTGCTATGTGCAACTGCTAATGCTTGTAGCTGTGCCTATGGGATATAGACAGATGGCATCTCTTCTGCTAGGTAAGGGAAATGGAGGATAGCACTTTGAGGGGAGCTCCTGGGAAGGCAATGAGGAAGCACAGTAGCCATTTCAGCCCTGCTTATTTGGACTATAGCAGAACCCAGGTCATTCATAACTAGGTGGTTCCTAGCCCCCTTCATTCAAGGCAGATGGCTGGATGAAGGATGAGCTGATCACCTATTCACTGTGGCTTTAACATCAAAGGATGCTGCTTCTCCTCTCAGCTGGAGCCCCTCAGCTGAGGGTCCTGCACAGCTCATTAGGGAATAGGCACCCTTGGAAATAAAACCTTCAGCAAACAGCTGGAGTCCCTTCAGGAGTCCCACACAGTTGTTTGCTGTGGCCAGATATACCCCCAACCCCAGAGACTTTGCAAACCCTCCTCTTTGTAAGGCAGTAAGAAACCTAATCTTGCCAAGTATCTGGGTTCTGCTGTCTTTTATTAGACCAACTAAATCGTTGGAAAAAGGTTATTTGCAAGCTTTCAGGCGCAATCACCTTTCTTCAGCCACTGGGAGACTATGAGTTCTCCAAGGTAGAAAAGAAGCTAAAGTAAACAGACTTCTTGTTTATTTTAGCTTCTTTTCTACCCTGGAGAATTCATAAGAGCAGCAGAGTCTCCCTATGCCTGAAGAAGGGTGCTTGTGCCCAAAAGCTTGCAAAGAACTTTTTTCCAACTATTTAGTTGGTCTAATAAAAGATATCATATGTACCCAAAGAACCTTGCTTGTGTATGTCCTTAGACCAACGTGGCTACAATCAACAGCCTCAGGTTCTGCTATATGTTTCCAGTTGGGAAGAGGTTCCTGCAATGAGGACACTGTTCACCTGCTACTGGCAGGATGGAAGGGGCTCCCCCTTTGCCTCCTCCATCACTGTGATTGCTGTACCTACCTGGAGGTGGTAGGAAGTGAGAACAGGCTTGTTTCCTTTGCACCAGACGTCTTCCTTCATCTGCCTCATGACCCGGAAGCACTTCATGCGGCACCCCCCATCCTCATCAATGCCTTCCACCAATAGGCGCTCAGCTCGAGAGAAGCCCAGCTGCCAGTGGTAATTGGAGCGGGCCAAGAGGTTAAAGCCAAATGACTGTAGAGGAGAGGGGAGGGAGACAGGATGAGATGCAAACTTGTCCCCAGAGCAGCACAGAACAGGGTTAAGGGAGGCCCCATAGCTCCTGTCTGCCACCTCTTGAGGTGCCTGGCATGGCACCCTGGACCAAGTCACAAGAGACAGACACAAGAGACACCCTGATTCCTAGCAAGTGTATCCCCATCTTGGCTGTTTGAACACAGAATTACACAACAGTTTCCTGTACTGGAGCTGCAGGATAGACAACAGGTCAGTGCTGACCTGACCAAGCTCAGCCCTGGCAGACCTTAGTCAATAACAGGACAAGACCAACAGAAGTGGGATAGTACAACAAGATGCTTTGCAGCGAAGAAATGTGGCAGGAAGAGAGAGGAGACTAAAGCAGCAAGGGATGGTGGATATCAGGCTCTGCTGGAGCTGAGTGCACTGCCTCCACCTCTTCCTACTCATCTCTGCTCAGCAAACACTGGCCTTCCTGCAAGAACGCTTTGCAAAAACTAGGCCCCTGCCACACACTCCATATATTTCTTGATTAACTGGTTAATCATGCAATACATTTAGATCAGCTACACATGCAAAGTAATTATCATCCCCTGCTCCAGTCAGTCTGGGGCCCAGGCTGTGGGACTTTCATTTGTGGACTACTAAAAAATGTTGAATGGTGGTGCAAACCCCACTGGGAATTCTGAATGGTGGTATGGACCCCTCTAATTTGTAAGTGTGGGTATTCACATACTTTTGATTGATCATAGTCATATTTTGCAGACCCCTTAGACATAGTCTGAGGATACCTGGGCCTCCACAGACCACAGGTTGAAAAACACTGTTTACCACCCCGCACTACACCACCAGGCCTCCCATTCCCCTAACATATGGTACCTTCACACATTGCACTTTCTCCTGGGAAGGCCAGCGCCTGAGGCAGCGAGGCCACCGGGCCTTCTCTGGCCAGCAGGTTAAGATCTCCACTGTAGGCACCAGCTCCACCTCTACTTGGAGGTTTGATGTTTCCACAGCAACTCGCACCACTGAGCTGAAGCTCTCCAGAAGGCTGATTTTTCCTGGGAAGAAGCAACAAAAAGAAACAATAAAAAGAGGGCTGGTGTTCTGCACAAGCTACCCCAGAAGTGGTTTGATGCTCTTCATCTAGTGTGTACTCTGTAAGTCATGAACCCACCTTAGCTCTTAATTTCCAACAGTGGGACCAAAGAGCAAGAAGAGGAAGCGTGCAACACCAACTTTTCCCCTCAACATCTACTCTTTGGCTGTGTGGGACCCTGAAAATCACAAGACCAGCTGCAAACAAAGGTAAGCAGAACTGCTGTGGCTTAAACTTCTCCCATAGCACTAAACCCCAAGAGACAGCAAAGAAGATGACTAAGCCTCCCTAATTTCAAAACAGTCCAGAGAGAAGCCTTGCATCCAGAAACCTCCAATTCCTTATGGACTGTCTAAATCAGCGATTCTTAACCAGGGTTCCCTGAGATCCTTAGAAGTGAGTTTCAGAAAGTGTGAGGAAATACGGCTCCAGGTATGAGGAAATAAACAGATAAGAGCAAACTCAGGTTTCTCCCTGACTGGCTGCTCCCCCACCCTCACAGGTCCTTCTGAAAGGAAGTAAGCACTGTAATATATAAATCAGTTTTTGAAATGGGGTGCTGCTCAATTCACCAAAATTATGGAGGGTGCCTTGAGCCTAACAAGGAGTGCCTTGAGTCTATAGACATAGAGAACTACTGGTCTAGATCCATACATGAAATTTCTTGTGGGACCTATCATTGCCCTTGGTGCTTAGTCACACCGAGCCTTGTGGCCATGTCGGTGTCACAGGGGCAGGGTGTCAGTCGCACTGCTGAGGAAATAAGCCCTGTCCATGCCCTCCTGCTCCATATACACCATGACAAAAATAGGGTGGTAAAACAAGCCTGAAGAGCATCCTTGGCACTGTGTTTAAGACTTGGGTTTCCAACTGCTTCAAGAGTAGTGGGTTGGGGAATCCCCCCCCCACTCTCTCTCTCTCTCTCTCTCTCTCACACACACACACGCGCGCACACACCATCCTCATTTTTGGGCTTGATGCTCTAGAGATGGATTGGGTGGACAGGGCTTATTTTCTCAGTGGTGACTAAGCTCCTTGCTGCTACCCTAATGAGTAGCTCACAAGTTAGGTGTCTGGATGGGCACTTGCATACAAGTAATCTCCAGCAGTCTGAGATGTCTTGGTGTTGCAAAGCAGCCCCCCAAAAAGGGCTCATCCTCAAGTCTGTTTGAACCAGCCACTGCTAGGTCTCGGAAAGAAGGAGCTCCACATGGCCAAAGGTTGGTGATTTTGGGACAAGAGGATGGAGGGCTGGTCCCAGAACCAGTGTGGTGAGAGGCAAAGGGAAGAAAGGAAGGGACACTGCATCTACAGGGATCAACGGTGTCATTTCAGTTGGGGTTGCTGCCAGTGGAATAGCTCAAGTGCAGCTCTGCTGTTATTTTTGTGACCTTGCTAAAGATATGAGACTGGTGCACACAAGTAAATAAATAAAGCGTGCATGGAAATACAGCAAAGTCCTGACACCAAATTTTCAATCAAATGAGACACTGCAAAGGCCCTAAATTTACTACCATGCCAGCAAAGAGGCTACAGTGATATCAGGGAAGTGTGTCAGCAACATTAGCTGTCTTTGGTAGGAAAGGAGTTTGTCCTGTTTGAAGCAAAATAATCTCACTGTTTTAACATTATTTCTTCTTTTCTACCATATGCCGATCTCCCCTCAGCAGGCTGCAAGAAGGACAGGTCAGCATCCTATGCCCAAACATTTCTTCCATAAGCATGGACCATAAGCCAGTGGTCCATGGATCAGCAGCTTGGGAGCCTGCTTTAAAGAATACCAGACTTTTTCCTTGACATGATGCCTTCCATGTGACTAAAACAGGTGAGGCAAAAAGAAGTCAGTACATTTGACTTTTCTGCCAAGTCACAGCAACTGTTTGGTGGTGCTGAATTTGCATTTCATCACTCTCCTTCTCAATAGTAATCACAATTTTCTAGAAAAACAAGTTGCTAAATGAGCTAGATTTTAACAAGTCTTTCCATTACGTTGCAAAGATGAAACTCTAGAGTTTAAGTTGGGGAGGGAAAATGGCCTTTCTGCATTTGCAGTCCTATGATGGAATGTCATTTTGGACAAAATCCTTTGAAGAGAGGCAGCCTGGTCTGGCTTTGGTTTAGAACAGAGGTGGGTATTTTGGCTGGAGGGGCACTTCATGATTTTTGGTGTTCTCTCAATGGCAACACTTCTCTCTCCCCTCCCCACCCCCATGCCTCCTGAAGGTGCAGCATGCTGCAAGCCCCACCCAACCCAGAAACTGCTGGCTGTGTCCTCAGCATTCACCAGCACCCCCTGACATGGCAGAAGCAGCCCTGGCTGGGTGCCGGCATCAGCTATGGACACAGCCAGCAGGTTCCAGGTAGAGATCAGGGCATTCCCCAAGGTCCACAGTTGACGCGACCACATCAGCAATGGGTGGAAACAGTCCTGCCCACCTGCCCAGCATGATGGAAACAGCCCTGCCTGTCCAACACCATGCAGCAGCTGGAGCCACTGGCTGCCCACAGGCCAGCTCCCATGAGTTTTCAGCCACCCACCCACAAGTTGGATACCATCAGTCGGTGGGCTGAATCCAGCCCACCCCTGGTCTAGGAAAAGGCACAAGCTCTGTGCCTCAGTTAACCCAGCTGAGAAAAAGGAAATATTTGCCCACCTCAAGTTATGTTGTGCATTAATTAACTGAAGTCTATAAAATGTTTTCAGGATTCTAAAAACTAAGCATGTTGACTATTAATAAGGTAGCATCCCAAAAGACAGCAACTTGTGAATGCCATAGCTCTAAAGGAGGGTTTAACACACAAACTACATCCTATCAATTATTACCTCCTCCATTCATTTTGCAGGGAAGGTTGGGATATCAACAGTGGCTTTGAAGGTGCTTGTAGCATTGTGGGTGGGAGTGACACCATGTGACATTACCTAGAATTAGGTTGAGAGCATCCTGGGTACAGGGGAGAAGCCAATATTTGAATTAAATCCTAGAAAAAAATTTCTAACTGTAGAATCAGCAAGACAGTGAAACAAGCTGCCAGGAAATTTCCATCCTTGGAGGTTTCTGAAAAAAGGTTGGATCAAAATCTTGCTGGGATGTGTTAGGACCATGGAATCCTGTACATCACTAGACAACCCTTGAGGTTCTTTCTAGTTCTATGATTCTATTTGTCTACAGAATTAAAGTAAATAACAAAAATAAAGAACAGGATTTTGCCCAAAAGAAGTGTTGCCACCTGGAAGACTATGGACAGCTCAGACTTCTCTAGGGATAGTCTCTTCTAACTTTGGATCCAATGCTCCATCCCTTTCACAATATCCTTCTGGCTAGTCCAGGTATATCCTTCCTGGGCTAGCAGAAAGACAACTTACTTCCTGTAAATTCACAGCAAAAAAAGGTGGTTGAATTCTTACGGCAGTGATTCCACAAGATTCTTTTAAGGGTACTTTGGGGTGTTGCATAATATTAGCACTGTTAGGTATGCAAACATCTACACATGATTGACAAATTAAACCCAGAGATTTCAAATAGGAATCCATAGTGGCAAAAACTACCATGTTGTGGTCTGAGTTTTTTGCAACAGAATTGCTCTGTTACTAGGGCTGTATGAAATTTTGCTGAGTGTTTTGTTTTGAAGCACATTTCACATTTTGTTTTGACACATTTCAAGCTCGAAACAGCAAAATGGAGGGGAAACAAAAAGCTTTGAAACCGCTTTGAAACAAAATGAGGGCACTCAAAACTTCTTGGAAATTTCGAAATGTTTTGAGTTTTGAAGCAGCCCAGTGGCAGGAGGTGGGGAGACCCAAGGCTGCGCTCCACCTCCAACCACCTGGCTGAGCTCCATGGGGCTGCTGAGCCTGTCGGAGTGCAGCCTGGCAGCAGAAGGCAGGGAGAACCAGGACTGCACTCCGACTGGCTCCACCAGCCCCACAGAGCTCAACCTGCCCTCCCAGCATTGCTGGACTCCTCCTGGTGGTGTGGGTCCCCGGATCTGTGCACCGGATGGCAGGAGGCTGCCACTGCTGCCTAGGGCCAGCAGCAGCAACCTTCTGCATTAGTGCTAATAGTCCAATTCCCTTCATGTCTCACTACACTCACTGGAGAGATCACAGGTTATAATCGACTTCTCCACCAGGTCCCGGAAGACAGCAAGGACTTTGGCTGGAACAAGATCACCTTCGAAGTTCATATCTGTGTCATGCCACTGCTGAAGGCTCTTTGAAAACTGCTCCACCTCCAGCCACTGGTGCAGCTCCTCTGGGTTCCGCACTGAGGAGAGGAGCTTTTCCCCTTGCACAGTGTAATACCGCCAGCGCCGCACCTGGCGCTCCTTGTACCCAGTCAGGCCACGCAGCGGGACAGTCATGAGGAACTGGCTAGGTGTTAAGACCTGGAAGAGTTCAGAGAGATTGATAGAGGAAGTGAGGGCAGATTAACCACCCTGACAAGAGAAACATGCTGACACAGAGGGGAAAAGCTGAAGTGCAATGGAAGAAGCTCAGAACAGGCAGGTCCCACCGCAGGCTGGTCTGTATGGGAGTCTATGTCATGGTTCCCTGGAGAAGCTTGTGAGACTACTTCTAGAAAGAGAGAGTTGTCATTAGAAGCAAGCCAAGGTGAGGGTCATGGGCAATGCTACCAGAATAGAATCTGAACATACACTGGCTAGCTTATTACTGCAATCTCCATCCTTCCCACCTCACATTTCATGGTTTCCAAGACTTGACGGGTAATTGCACAAGATGGGATAACTAACTCAGCAGACAAAGGAGAGAGACCAGATTTTGAAATCCAGCAATGGAAGGCAAAAGCACTGCAAATTATTACCTTAGTATAATGAATAGGGATATACCTAGAGATTATTAGATGTAATATCCAATTGATATTGATGTGCATTCTCTAATCTCTTTCATCCTAGGAGCTCTACATTCTTTAAAGATTTAAAAGAAAAAGTTTTTCTTTTAGTAAAAGAAACCTTTCATCCCTCTTCGTGTGGTTGGGGGAATACTGGCTGTTCTTTACAGACGGGGAAAAAGAAACAGGGGGCACTTCTACGCGAGATGCTTTACTGCACAGTAAATTCATCTACTATGCAGTAAAGCATCAGTATGTAACTGTCCGCTGAGCTACTGCATAGCAAAATAGGCTAATGTGCAGTAAATCTACTATTTGTATTTACACTTGTATGCACTTGTAGATGCTGATCAGGAGCAAATTTGCTCCTAGTCAGCCAGACCAGCAGAGGGCCAGCCTCTTGCCAGGGGCCAAAGCAACATGGCTGGGACACCCTCCAGCCATGGGACAGGGACAGCTCTTTAGCCATCCCTGGCTGACCTTTAGACCCTGGGCTTGACCCTGGGGCCTGAGCCAGCTGATGCCTACCCTTGGCCACTGTGTGCTGGGTGTGGTGACACATGCCGATTGTAGCAGCACTGCAGAACCCCAGCTTCTCGCTGCCCATTCTCTGGGCTTCCTGCTACCCACTGTCTGGGGCTTCTTGCCCACCCCAAGCCTCACTGGCGCTCAGGTTCTCCACGACCTTGCTTCCGCCTTCCGGGGTACTCGGAGTCAGCCCTGTCCCAATACTGTGCCTTTTCCTGGTGCTCGGAGATGGCACCTCCCCCTCTGCTGCACCCTTGCTGACGCTCTGGGTCAGCAGCGCCCTTCCTGCACTGCCCTTTTCTGGTAGTCTGGGAGGCACACTCCCTCTGCTGCACCCTTGTGGCTTAACGGTCGCTGCTCCCTGTGCTGGAGCTTCATGGTTACTGCCCCCTTTTCGAGGCTTCTTCCTTTAGCTGCCCACTCTCTCTGGGGCTTCTCAGCAGTGCTGCCCCTCTCTCTAGGGCTGGGGTCCACCCTCTGACGTGGTCCCCCTATGAGGCCTCCTCCATCCCCTTATAGCCTCTCCCAAACCTCTGGTGTAACAACAACCAAACACAAGCCCCCCGGCTATAGTACAAATCTATGCCTCACAGCTAAGACATACTCCGAACCACACCATAGGTGTTCCATCTCTCACCCATGTCCCTAGCTGCTCGCCCATCCAGGCCTTTCCCTTTCACTCGTTCAGGGCCGAGCTCCTTCTTCCTTGACTGCCAGCCCCTGCCCCCCAGCCTTTGGCCTGCGATTTATATTGAAGCCAGGCCCTGCCCCTTTCAGTCACCTGACCAGACAGGTGTGTGTCCTTAGCTCCCTCTGGTTGCCCCTAGCAACTGGCACCTGAGCCGTTACTCTGGCTCTCCAAGTAGCAGGCACCTTGGTGCCCTGCTACACACGTGCTAATTTGTCTGAATCCTTGGAGTCAAAAAAGAGCATTGGATGCTGGGACCTGTGGTCTGTGACCCATCTGTTAAGAACAGTCCATACCAGGTTATGCAAGTTAGATGCAGCCCAGTCCTTCGGTTCCTGCCAAAATGCAAAGCATCTCTCAGTTGGGCACCTCAGTCTAGCACAAAGGAAGTCATAGGTTAGAAAGGAGGGTCTTGTGCTCTGCACATGTACAGAAACTCCTTGCAGGGAGGACACAGAGGGTGAGGGATGTGGGGTATGGAGAGAAGGAGTGGGAAAGGCCAAAGCAGGCATGGCAGTATTTGGAGGAAGCTGTGGTAGGTTTTTGTACCTGAATGGATGGGTGGAGTGAGCGTTTTCCCCGAAGCAGTGTTGACCATTTGGCCATTAAAGCGGGCTGATCCTGAGAGAAGCAAAGAGTAAGATAAGAAGTGCAGAGAACAGAGAAAGCATGTGTCGGACAGGTAGCTCAGAAAGCATTAGGAGTTTCCTCTGAACCTAATGGTAAAGAATAAATTACACAACTGTCATTCCCAGTGACTAAGTCTAATGCTCATAGGTGGTGCTGGGAGGGTCCATACTGGCGATTCTGCAGAAACAAACTCTGCTTTCCCAATACATCTTATATACCCCACCTTACCCAGAACTAGCCACCTCTGCCCTACAAAGAGACCCATCTCTACAGCTGGTTGGACCTTGGCTGCCCACATACTGACAACTGGGTGAATGGTTTTTGTCTTCTATCATTTTTTAACCTTTTATCTAGAAACTGTCCTGTTTTCCAGGACCCATCAAACAGCTGTCAGAGGACAGTCATTTCGTTCAGCTGTGTCTGAACCAGTAATGTATAAAGTAAGAGGTTTTAGACCTACTTAAATCTCACCCTACACCAGCCTCGACCTGGGCAGAAACTGTTTGTTTGGCCATTGTGAAAAAGTGGGTGGGATTTTTACATAAAAGATGTAGCTGCTAGAAGACTGTTATTTTCTGATGATCATTTTGGATGAATAGTCTCCTTGTGATCACAGTAAGAGGCAGTTACTCTCTTCCATTTTCTGTTTTGGTTTTTTATGTAGATAACCTTTACTTTTATACCTATATAAGAAATCTTGAAGAACACTCACTGGCAGTCACATGACTTAAACAGTATGAATACTGGACATGGGAATGAAAGTAAGGCCTTTTTATAAAGAAAAAACCCTAGCCAAGCTGAAGCATCTGGTCACCAGATGCAGATGAGATTTTATTTGGTAAAAACCTTTAAAAAATTGAACTGAATGGTTGCTGGATGGATATGATAGGGATTTTTTTTCAATGAAATATATTCCCATTTGCCCATTTGTGAAAACCAATTTTATAGAGGTTTGACTTTGATAATTTCCTGTATTCAAAAAGTTTTAGAGAAAACTTGCAAAATTACTAGAATGTCACATTTTGATATTTTCAAAATAAAAGGGTTGCTTTTTTACAGTTCAAAAGGGTTTTTTGTTAGAAACTTAAGGTCATTTACAATATTTTGAAAAATAAAACCATTCAAAATCACATCAAAACATATGGAAATTATCAAAAAAGAAACTTTGTTTCACATAGCTGAATTTATTCTGGATTATTGCTTTGCAACAATCTTGGGGTATTTCAGTGTTCCTTCCCAATTCAAAATGTGAAAGATTTTCAATAACTCAAACATTTTCTAGGAATGGGAACATTTTTTTCCTATCCGACTCAGTTTCTGAAAGAACATAGCTCAGAGTACTTAAGGGACTAATAGACAGCATGGATGTGCGCATCTTCTCAAATAATGTAGAACCTCACCTCTCACCCTTACCTTAAAATTCTCATTGTGAATGCCAGAGTTGGAGATGGGCTGGAATCGTATGTCCCTGCAGCTAACTTCTGTGGTCAGCTGCTGGATCATCATCTGCACTTCATCTACTGTTTTGGACACCAGGAGGTGTCGCTGTTCCACCTGTTGATACCAAGGAAGTCACATCACATAAGAGCTGGTTACAGACAAGCTCCAGCTCCACCCAAGAGATTACCTGAGTAGACCCAACAAACATGGGGCATCTTGACATGTGCGTGTATGTGTGTGCACACACGTGTACAAAAATTTAAGGGAAAAACATTTCTGGTTTTCTTCCTGACAAGTGCCAGCTGATCCTATATGGTGACTATGAGCTCTGGCTAGCCTGAATTGGTAAAGCCCCCTCTGCTCTTTTCCACACGCATCCATGTCGTCTGTAGGGTAATTGTGTTTATTCCAGGGACAGGCCAATCAGGCTGTGTGCTCTTGCTTGGCAACTACTGGCAGAGGAACAGCCATGCAGTTCAGAAGGGCTATGTGTGTAAATGACTGTGGTGCTCCTGTTTGTATCTGGGTCAAAACCCAAGACAGTCAGGATCACCTCAAATGAGATGTCTCCTTGTAGCCTGATGTGGTAAAAAGTATTCTGTGCTGGGGACAACATGCTCAGTCCTTAGCAATGTTAAAAAGCATTTATTGGCTTTGAATCCTGGAGACAGAAGAGATTTCACTTCTATAGAATTATGAGTTTTCTTCCTTGGCTGATCTCAGTTGGAACTATGAGATCCCCTGGAAAGAGCTTGCCTTGCTGCATATGTGCTCTGGTCAGGTAGTATCCGCTTAGTTACTCATCGGTCATCATTAAGGCTAGGGACAGAAATTGCACATAAACCAGCATAAATGATCAAAAACTGGTTCAAATCTGTAACACAAGAGAAGTTCAATGCATATAAGCTGCTTCCAAAGTGGCTGAAACCAGTTTAAGGTAAACCTGGTTGGATGTAGTATCAGACTTAACTGATTTAGGTTAAACTGGTTTATTGTACCTCTATCCCAGATCCTCTCCAGATTCAAGTTAACTCACAGTCCCCCAGCATCCCAGGTTGCTTTGCACCTCCTCTGTAAAGCCCCCCTCACAGGTGAGCTCACAGGCTAACCTTGGCCCAAGCTGCCTGCTCTAGAAGAGGAGGAAGGCATGCTTTAGCACCCCTGGCTTCTGCCCTGGGCCACTGCAGGCATGTGGCTACATTTCTAGAATAAAAAGTAAATGTCTGTTCACTTCCTTATCAGTTCAATCTACGCATCTCAGACTAACCTGTGAAGAATGAATCAATTCAGCCTCTGGCTTTTTGACTGTCTGTACTTACCCTAAGAGTTTCAGTGGAACCTGGCCTGTGAGGGACTGAGGTATAAAATGGAAAAACTAGATAAAGAACAAGCTTAAATCAGGAACTTCCCACATGATCAAAATTGCAAAGATCACATGGGGATTACACAAAAGTCCTGGAAGAGGCAACTCTTCAAGGTTTAACAGGAGAAACGTGCAAGGATCATACCTAGTGAAGAACATTTCACCATGGCTTCCATATTCTAAAAAGGCTCCTTATGCATTTACCATAATGGGATGGAGGCTTCTCCAAGCCAAACTGTTCTGAGAATAGGTCATCAACAATGCTAAATGAAGTAAGTAATAGGTGGCTAATTACTCCTTTGTCCAAATATCCTTATGCAGGACAATGGAGGAGTGTTGTCCATAGCAAGCCTCCTTGCATCCCCCAGTGCCTCACCCATTTTGGCTGAGCTTTTGGCTGCAAGTTCTGATTGGCTTGTTCTTTCTCATCCAGTGAAATACTTCCTGGCTGGATGGAACAGCAGAAAAGAAACCCAAAAACTGGTAAGTAGAATCAGTGGAGCTAGCTGGGAGAAAATGAAACCCAACCACAACCTACAGCTAAAAGCCCAATCAAACCACTTAGAGAACAACAAGTTGGCTACAAAGAATGGAGTGCTTCAATACAGACAGGAAATTATTACCATTGCCTCCATTTCAGAGATGGGGAGATATAATCTGTTTACACTATACTGACCACTGTGGCTACCTTTTATGTGGATATATGCAAGCTAGCTTTAAAACAGCTCACACTCTGATAATAGTGGCAGCAAAGAGCTTGGCACCAACTAACATGGCTAACTACATCTCTTTAACCAATTAACCACCCAAGTATTTACTCAGTATCTCAGGTGGATTTGCAGGTGGATATGCTGAACTCTGTGCCTCCACTTATTCTGCTATTGGCATCCAAACCAGCTCATTTGAACCTAGCTCTGGATAAGCTGCAGTGATTTACCAGCTGAGGCAAGAATATAATCAGGTCTCCAAATTCCCAGTCTGCTATGCCAACCAATGCTACTCTATCACTTTTCATTAAAGGTCTTTTTCATCTGCATGAAGCAACTCACCGACCAGGTCAGACAGAACAGATTTGAGCACCAGTGACAGGCAGCTCTGTTCATTCTTTACTGCACATGAACCACCACTACCACCTAGTCATACACATCAGGGAATGAAACCTCAGCACTTAGGAGACTCCATACTATACTGATTCCTGCACATGTCACTCTTACACTAAGGGTAAAGGTTGTCTGGATGGGATAAAGAGCTTTTCGGGGGCTGATCCAGGAGCATAGAATAGACTTCCTCAGGAACTAATCTCACCTTCAAGTGGAAGGTGCATTTCTGTAACATATACATAGCAATTGGTACCAAACCAACAAATAATTTAAAAAAGCTCATCTTTATCAAAAACTACACACTACTGCCTATATTTATCTCCTTGAGATGAGGCTGAGAGAACAAGCAACACAAGGATGCCAGAAATGTGGCTTGATACTATTTGTATTACCACAGTGATGAATTGATCACACTATAAACATCTTTGTAGAGTAATAGCACTTTGTGAATGAATCTTCCTTCTCCAGTGCCATGCAAGTTTTTACTACATCTAGAAGTAGGCGAGCCCCAGGTACCAGAATCTTTGGAGTTTTTAGTACCAGGATAAAAGTTTGGTTGAGAACAGGCTTCCCCCTGATATCTCTAAGGTTATAGATCCTGTACTGAAAAGCTGCTTTTATATAGACATATACAGTTATAATATTTATATTATATGTTAAAATGAACACACTATAATATGTATAATAATGCTAATATTATCATAAGTATGTTGAATATCAAAGGAAGGGGGTGATTTGAGATCCAGGAGCAAGTCTGAGTTAGGTCTCTGTCCAATGTTTACTTGGGCTTTCTCTTCACTGCATGAGTGGAGAAAGGCAGGATCTTAAGGATCAAGGCATCAGACAAATCAGACTATGAATCAGATACTGGAGTGAATCTAACTTAGGAAAATCAGGCAGCAGCTTGAAGGCACAGCTGGTGGCTGGCTGGCTATTGGCTGCCTTGCCTGAGAGGAAGACCTATGACTTAAGAATAAATAGAAGACAAGAACCCATCAGAGCCATTGAGTTATTGCAAATGGGAACCTGCTGGAAGATGGAAATACTCCAGTGGGACTGCAATTGCTGATGGTTCTGAACCTTGTTTAACGAAATCCAATTCTGTTTCTTTGTATCCATTGCAGGCAATAAGGCAATACAATGTCATTAGTCTTTGTGCAAAACTGTTCCCTCTGCCTCCTCAATCATTCATCTACACATAGGGAAGTACTGATCAATAGATCTAGTTGGAAATTTTTCAACAGAGCATTTTTCCATCAGAAAATGTCAATTCATTTAAAGTGAAACATTTCATAAGAATGTCAGTGTTGAAAAAGCAACCAGTTAGGGAAAGCAAACACCAAAGGGTTTCTAGGAGGTTGAAATGTTTCCACCATTTCACAACAGAAGGTTTCAGATTTCCATTTGAAAATGACATTTCCATTTTTCCTGTGTTCTAGAATTATAGAAAATTAGGGCTGGGATAGACCTCAGGAGATCATCTAGTCCAAGCCCTTGCTCTAAACCATCCTAGATAAATGTTTGTTTAATCTAGTCTTAAAAACTTCCAAGAATAGAGATTCCACAACCTCTTTAGGTAATCTATTCCAATGCTTAACTACTGTCACAGTGAGAAAGTCCCTTCTAATATTCAAACCTAAATTTCTCTTACTGTAATCTAAAAGACCTTTACCCCTTGTCCTGTCCCCTGCAGCCACAGAGAGCTGTCTGTCACCATTCTCTTTATAACCACCCCTCAGGTATTTGAAGCCTGTCATCAAATTGCCCCTGTGTCTTCTCTTTTTCAGAATAAATAAGCACAGGTCTTCAAACCTTTTCTCATAAATCTCATCACCTGGATGTCTAATATTTGTCTCTTTTTGGTCGTTGCTGGACTCTTCCAATTTGTTCATGTCTTTCTTGAAGTGCAGTGCCCAAAACTGGACACAGTACTCCAGATGAGGCCTCACCAGTGCTGAGTAGAAGGAAAAAATCACATCCTTTACCTTGCAAACAACACTCCTGTTAATAAGAGTCCAGTATGCTATTAGCTTTTCTTTTCTTTTCCTTTTTTTTTGGCAACAAAAGCTCACTGTTTGCTCAGTGTATGGTCCACTTTAACCCCCAGATCCCTTTTTGTAGCACCTCAGCCTAGCTAGTCATTTCCCAGTCTGTATTTGTGCATGTGACTTTTTCCATCCTAAATGCAAGACTTTACACTTGACTTGTCCTTACTGACTTTCATTTAATTAATTTCAGACCATTTTTCCAATTTATTAAGGTAATCTTAGATCCCAAACCTAGCTGCCAGAATGTCTGCAACTCCACCCAGCTTTGTGTCATCTGTAAATTTGTTAACTGTGCACTCAATCCCAGTGTCCAAATAATTAATGATTATATCAAATTTTATAAAATAAAGTTGAAATTGGAAAGAAATGTTTTGCTTTTGTGAGGAAAAATTATGATTTACCCCAGATAACTTTTATTTTGGAATATAATTTCATTAGATTTGGTTTCCTTTTTTTGTTTTGGTTTTCTGGGGCTTGGGGGGAGGGTTTGTTTTGTTTTTTTGTTTTTTAATACCCCATGAAACAGAAAGTCTGGTTCTCGCCTGGCTGTGCTGATAAAGCCAATGCTACTTTACTTATCTAGCACCAATGCTAGGCCAGTTTCAGAAAGTAAGTCGGTTTTAGTTTAGAGAAGTATCCAAAGTTCATGGAAAGGATTGGTCAGTTTTACTGTATCCACCTCCCCACTATTTCCTAAACATAGACAACTGTCTTCCCTAGGGGCAATCACAGCAGCTATTTTTTTTTGTCCTGCTCCTGTTAAGGCAGGACTTTTCAATGGATGGAGTAAGACCCTAGAAGATTTCTTAGCTGTAATCACATCTGAAAGTCTACATTTTAGAGCTCAACCCCAAGGTATCTTTGGAAGAGGAACCGGATGACAAGTCAGGGAAAAGCTAATAGGCCACTGAATCAACCTCTTGTATGTTGTTCAGAACCCAAAGCACTGGACACTCTTATTTCAAATCCTTGTCCCATGAATGCAGGCCAATCTTATCCCAAGATTCAAGGGCTCAGGAAAGCATCCTGTCCTTGAGCTCTGGACATTTCAAGATCATCCCTGGTTCTGGAGGCAAAGAAAAGACACAGGGGCAAAGTCTTACCTTGGTCTGGAGGTAATACTCTACATCTTCATCCGTGAACTGCTTCATGGTAGGATGTCCTTCTGTCTTTCCTTCCTTGTCATAGCACTCCCTCTCTTGACTGGCTGGGGCTGTTTCAGAACCACTTGCGCCTTTCTGCCTGCTGCCCTTCTTGTCTTGTGGCTCCCAGACACCTACATCCTCTGTGGATGAAGAAGAGGGGAGACAAACTAGGAAGGATGCTTGTTCTTTCTTGCTCTGCTTTACAACAGTCATTCACAACTCACTAAGAAAACCCCATCCAGCCATTGTTTACAAGCTCTGTGATTACTGCTATTATTTTCAAATAGCGATTCCTACATAGAGGCATATCTAGAAAAATCCCAAATACTGCCTTGTCTTTCAGTTGAGTTTGAAGCACTTTTCAAAACTTGCTGGGCATAGAAAGCTTTCCAGCATTATCGTTTGTTTGCCAAAATACTTTATGTGTCTTATCACTTAACTAGATCATACATCAGCCCTTTCCAAGCACAAGGAAGTGCTCCCTAGTTGATCTCCATCCACCCACTTTCTTTTGCTATCTCTTCTGGCATTTTTATACTCAGATCACTCATGTGGGCTGCAGTCCACGGCCTCTGCTCCTTGTTCCTTATATCGCCTTTCTCTCTCTAGGTGTATTGACAGTAAATGTTCAGCCGCCTGTCCCCAGCCAGCAGTTTGCTTTGCTTTCTTTATAGTAAACAGATAGAAAACTGCCTCTTGTTAGCTGCCAGATAACAAACTCACCATGCATCAATTAAAGGGAAAACAATTGATTGGGTTCTATCGACCCAACAAGGCTTGGTGGCTTTTGCAAAAAGGGTATGTCATTCCAGGGGAGGGAGGGGCAGTGTCCTACAGAGTGCTTCCAGGCTACAAAATGCCCCTGGTCAGGAAGGATCAATGGGACCCACTTTAGAGCAAAAATAGTCATATCCCCCATTCAGTCTTCACCAAGTCCTCTTTTGTATACTCATATTTTCACAATGCCTTGGCAAAGAAGGGCTGAAATCCTGATTGGGTCCTGAGTGCTACCACAATGCTGTTAATATTAGTGTTGTTTTATCCTGGTTATGTATTGATTGTGCACTCAATACTGTACAAAACCCAGCAGAATATAGGCCCACTATCTCCAGGAGCTTGTAATCTAAGATCAAACTGTCCTCTGGGTCAGCCAAGGCACTTTCTTGTGTGAGACTTTGCCACCCACCTAACCTTTGACCTGGCCTTGGTGTTAGACCAATTATGCACTTATCCCAGAAGCAGAACACGGTAATACACTAATAGCTAAATAATTGAGTATCCTCATGTAACAGATGGACAAAGAAGCCTAAGAAAGGAGAAGCAATTTGCCCAAACAAGGCAGTGTCCAAGCTAGATTTGCTGACTCCCAGGTCCTGCTGAAGTCAGTACCTGTTGCTGCCTAGTCAATTGCTTAATGCTTGTGAATGCCACCAGGCAAACAGAAAAATCAGGGGAAAGGGTTTTCTGAGAACCAAATCCCAGTTGATTTGGTTGTGCCTGTTATGGAATCATGTGCTGCTGTGTGAACAGGCAGGAAACACCATGCACAATAAAGGGAGAGCTTCTGATCTTGGCAGTAAAAATACAGCAAGCACAGGAGTTTCAACAGCTCCTGCAGAGGGAAAGGATTTGTTTCTTGCCAGCAAGTTTTGCCGTTTGTTGTAGGCAGGCTCCCTGCAAGGATCAACATGTTACAGAAGCCAAGCAAAAGAAACTTATGATCACCAAATATGTGAAAGAGGGAGAGTCAGACAGATGGAGGAGAACTCTAGGCAAAGAAGGCCCAGAGACTTGGAGGTCAGAGAGCTGAGAAAACTGGCTACTCCTTTTGTAACAAGGTATTTAGTAGAATTTGCAGATTCGTTGGAATCTGACAGGCCGCTCCATGAGCACTTCTGCTATGGCAGGGGCGGGCAATTATTTGGGCTGGAGGGCCACTTAGGGTATTTTGGTGAGCTGTTGCAGAGTGGGTCAGCACCCTCACTGCCCCCCTCCCCACCCTCCAGGAACAGCTTATCAAAATACCCTAAGTGGTATATCACTAGACTTGGGAGCAGATCGTGGCTGTGTCCTGCGCCCCAGCCCTGCGCTCTCACCATCTGGTGATCCCGGCCTTGGCCCCAGAGTCTCCATGAAGACTGGTCTGGGACCCCCGTGGGCAGGGTGCGCTTGGTTGGGTGAATGAGATGTGGCCACAGGTGGGCAGGGAGCAGAGCCTGGGAGTGAAAATTGCAGGGTGGTTATAGTGTGGGGCTGGGGCCCAGACACAGGGTAGAGCCAGGATCTGCTCCCCGCACATCCATGCCCACTGAACTGGCACCTGTCACAAAGACATCCAGGCAGCAGACTGTGGCTTGGCCCCAGCCCTGGCCCCAGCTCTGTGTGGTCACTGCCCTGCCCGCGTGAGCCCACCCTCCCCTGACAGTTAGTGCAAGGTGGATGGGGCAGGGTGCCTGGGCAGTGGGGCTGGGTCATGCAGCGGCAGCAGCTGGAAGGAGCCATTGCTGCTAAAGCTTCCAGGAAGCAAAGTCTGGCTGCCGTGCCACCCCCACCCCACCACATGCCCTGGGTGGGGGACCAGCTGCACCTGGACCCGGCAGGGCTGAGGGACTCGCTGTGAGCCGGATTCATAGAAGTAGGGTCGGAAGGGACCTTGTAGATCATCAAGTCCAACCCCCTGCCCTGGGCAGGAGAGACTTTTGGCTTTTAAAGACATTTATTCCAGGGAGGGTGACAAATGTGGGGCAGTCGCCATCATGTACAGGTTGGTCCGAGGATCTGGGCCTTGAGGACAACGCCTGGGCTCATGGCCTACAAAGCATGCCCTCACACTCTAGACAATAAAACAGAAACACAAAGAATAAAAGAAGTATTTACGTATATACATATATACAATTCTGCCAGCGGGGATGCCCAGGGGGGCCTCAGGACATCAGGGGTCGGCCCACCTGGACAAAGCCCAAGGTCTCGGCTCGCTGGGTGCACCTCCGCACCTTGAGGAGCTGGTGGCGTCACAGGGCAAGAAGCAGGTGTCCCACCTCGACTCAGCACAGTGGCCCCTCGATGGCCCAGCGTTCCTCAAAGATGGACACCGTCTACTGGAGGTCTGCATGCTTGAATTCAAGTGAGAGGCGGGCCCGCACCAGCAGGCAGAAGAGCATGCTGGGCATCGTGCATCCCAGTCCCAATGAGCAGGTTTCGCCAGCTCTTCAGGGTGGCCATCTTGGCCTGGCCCACCAGGAAGTTGGCCAGGCTGACTGCGGCCCGCTCAGCCACCCGGTTCAGGAAGTAGATGTAAGTGTCCTCTGAGAAGTCCCAGCCCAGTGCCCTAAGCAGCGCCTCGAGGGCGGCAAAGCGTGGCCACAGCCGGGGGCAGTCAACGAAGTCATGGAAAATGTCCTCTTCCAGCACCCCCGGGCAGAAGCGGCAGGCTGCCGAGGCCACCAGGTGGCGCACAGTGCAGCCAGTTGCTAGGATGCCATACACCAACCTCCACTGGAGGTCGCTGGTCTTCTTGGCGGTGGGCACCTTGTACAGTGTGCGTCATACTGGGGTCCCGGGCCATGCCAGGCACTGCCACCACATGGTGTCAGGGTGGCTGGCCAGCACCTGGGCATGCCGGGTGCGCACCACCCATGCGTAGAGTCCCTTCCAGGGCAGTGTGCCAAAGGGGCAGCTCGTATTGCTGCTGGGGGCACAGGGAGTCTGAGCAGTGTGTTGGGCCGGTCAGCCAGCTCACTGGCCACCGGTGGGATGACCAGCAGTGGTGGGAAGGCGTCACCTGCGGCATCTGTGGTGGGGAGGGCCTGGTGAGCCTGGAGGTAGCCTTCTAGGGCAGTTGCTGCTTCCGTCGGGAGGGTGGCTCTAACGACCTACAGAAGCCGGCCCGTGGTACAGACTGAGCGCAGTGCCATCTGGGCAGCCAGGGCTTCGGGTGACAGCCAGCCTGACTGAGCAGGGTCCAGGAGGTGCCCCAGGTGGGTGGTGTGCACCTCAATGAGAGCAGCCACAAGGCTGAGGGAGGCCAGACTTGGCACGACATGCTGCAGGGCCGGGTTGTGGACCAGGGGCTCCTGAAGCACTTGTGGGAAACGCAGGTGCCTGGCTTGGGGACAGAGATGGAAGACAGCCCGCCAGGCCCGCACCATGCTGCGGTAGAACGAGGGAAGGACCGCCCCGTTCAGGAAGGTGAGGTCCAGCATATAGAGCTCCCGGTCAAAGCTAAGGCCTCTCACTCGGTGCAGGAACTGGCATGCCAGCTGCTGCCAGGTTGATCAGGCCCTGGCCCCCCTTGGTGGTGGGCAGGTAAAGGGCAGCTCATGGGAGCCAGTGGTGTCCGTCCCAGAGAAAGTCCACTAGGAGCCGCTGCAGTCTCTTGGGTAGCTCCAGCAGAGGGTCCAGTACAGTGCAGCATTGCCACAGGGTCGCTGCCGCCAGGTTGTTGGTGATGGGGACCTGGCTGCAGTAGGAAAGGGCGGGCAAGCGCCAGCGCTGCAGGCAGGTCTCCAATCCCTCCGCCATGTCCTCCCAGTTGCAGGCTGCAAAGGCTGGCAGCCCCGGGAAGACTCCCAGGGCTTTGAGGCCTTCCTGGTGCCAGGTGAGGACCCCCAGCAGGTTCAGAAGTGGCTTGCTGGTCCACGTCCCGAGCAGGAGCATGTCACTCTTGCCCCAGTTGATGCGGGCCAATGCAGTGAGCTCATAGGTGCATTGGCAGTCCACCAGGGCCTGCACATCCTCCTGGCTGCCCAGGAAGACTGTCACGTTGTCCGCGTATGCCGTCAGCCAGACTGGGGAGCTTGTGGTTGGGCCCGGTGCCAGTGCCAGTGTCAGGGCTAAGCCAGACAAGTGACATAGCAGAGCGTGCAGCAGCGGTTCGATGGCCAGTGCGTACAGTATGTCCAAGAGGGGGCAGCCCTGGTGCATGTTGTGATGCACCGGGAATGGAGAGCACAGCACACCGTTCACCTTGAGCAGGCTGGAGGCGTCGTGGTACAGGACCCAGAGCGCCACAATGAAAAGAGGCCCGAAGCCAAAAGCTTCAAGGGTGCCGAGCAGGTACCAGTGGTTGACACGATCGAAGGCCTTCTCCTGGTCCAGGGAGACCAAGCTGATGTCCAGGCCAAAAAGCTCTGCAGCCATGAGCAGGTCACGCAGCAGAAACAGGTTGTCCTGGATGGTCCTGCCTGGGACACAGTAGCTCTGCTCCAACCTGATGACAGAGGCCATGATGGTGCAGAGATGGTTCGCCAGCGCCTTCACCACAATCTTATAGTCGGCGCACAGAAGGGAGACGGGCCGCCAGTTCTTAAGGCAGCTGAGGTCCCCCTTCTTGGGCAGCAAGGTGAGCACTGCCCGGCGGCAGCTGGTCGGCAGGGTCCCTTCAGTGAGGCTTTCGTGGAAAACAGAGAGGAGGCTGGGCCCAAGGAGAGGCCAGAAGGCTTTGTAAAATTTCATGGGCAGTCCATCAAGGCCCAGGGACCTGCCCAAGGCAAGTCCCCCCACACCAGCCTTGAGTTCTGCCAGGGAGAGTTCACACTCCAGGGCCTCGACCTGTGAAGTGTAGAGGTGCGGCAGGTCCTTATGCAGCTGCTGAGTGGCATCTGGACAAATGGGGTCAGCTGCAAACAAGTCCCGATGGAAGGCGACGGCACGCCCTGACACTTGGCTTGGGTCTGTGAGCAGCCATCCCTCCGGGGTCTTGAGATGGTCCAATGTCTTTGCCACAGCCCACTGCCTCTCCAGGCTGAAGAAGAAGCCAACCGGGGCGTCTGCCTCCGCCAGCTCCTGGCAGCAAGCATGAACCCGCGCATTGCGGGCCACACCCCCTGCCAGCTCCCACAGGCATTTCTTGCAGGACCAGAGGCTCTCGAGGAGTACCTTGTTGTTGCCTACATGGACCAGGGCTGCGTCAAGCTCCGCCATGTCCTCCTCCAGCTCCTGGGTGCAGCGGCAGATCTCGCTTGCTGCCAGCTGGGAATACTGCTGGCAGAATGCCCGAATCTGGGTCTTCACCATGTCCCACCACAGCCGCCAGGAGGAGTAGTCTGCTCGTGCAGCCTCCCAGCTCCTCCAGAGGTGGGCAATGCAGTCCCTGAAGTGGGTGTCCTGTAGCAGGCTGATGTTGAGGCACCAGTAAGGGGCCTGCGTGTGTGCTCTGCCAGGCAGGCTCAGTTCGCAGCAGACCGGGGCGTGGTCGAAAAGGCCTGATGGGATGATGCACCTGCTGCGTAGTAACGGCAGGTGGTGCTGGGCAATGTAAAGGTGGTCAAGGCGGGCCATGGCAATCCCCCTGGCACTCATCTTCACCCAGGTGTATCGGCGCGCGTCAGTGTGGAGGACTCACCAGGTGTCAACGAGATCCACTGCCTCCAGCATGGTCCACAGCTTGCGGGCCAAAGGCAGGTGTGCTGCTAAACTGGACAAGACTGGAGCCGCGTCGACAGTGTAATTGAAATCCTCGCCCACGAGGAGCAGGTCATAGTTCTCCTTGGCATCATACAGGAGGTCGCCCAGGGTCTCTAGGAAGGCTACCCTCTCTCTTCCATCGGTGGGCGCGTAGACATTGACAAGGAGCAAGCTCTGGTGTGCCAGGATGACGTGGACAGTCAGCAGCCGTGGCTGGTGCCGTGGCTCAGAAATAAGCGGTCTCTCCAGGCAGCGTGCCAGTCAGCTTGAACATGCACGTCACTGTGTGTCTCCTGGAGGAAGGCAATCGCCAGCCACTTTTGCTGCAAGTCCTCCAGGACAGCTGTCCACTTCACCGTTTCTCTGCAGCTGTTGGTACTTAGCGAGGCAATGGTGATAACCGCCATGTGCACGAGAGTAGAGAGGAAGAGTAGGCAGGGTACCGATGAGAGAGAAGGTGGCAGAGCCGGGCAAAAATCACAGAGACAGGGGAAGGCCTATCCTTGCCCTACCCTATTCTGCAGGCCCACCTCAGCCCCACACCTCCCTCACCCGGGTCACCAGCTTCTCAAGCCTGAAAGCGTGTTGACATGTGCCCGGTCCCGGCGCATGAGCCTCACCGCGTCACTAGCAGCATGGACAAACTGCAGAGGGTCAGGGCACCATTGCTGGATACTCTCTGTCACATTCTTCTGGCCCTTGGTCTGGTCTAAGAGGTTGAGGAGGCCTCCGTAGTTGGGGGCCACCCAGGGGGGCTCTCCAGCAGGAGCTGGATGTTGCTGACCAAGAACCGGCGGGGCTGTACTCTGGGAGGGGACCTCCCAGTGAGACCGATGAAAGTGCCCTCTAAGGCCAGGCTCCCAACAGGCCCCCTCAGTATCTGGGTTGAGAACTGTCTCCGGGAGATTCACCCCCATCGGCCTTGGGGGGCAAATGTCATGGCACTCGGAGGGTAGGCACTCCATCTCCTCCTCATCAGCCTTGGTAGGCAGGGGAGCGGGTAGAGGGGGGACCCTCTGCTGTCTCTTGTGCCTGATGCTAGGGAGGCAGGCACTCTCTCTCTGCCTTGCGACTCACAAGCCCCACGAGCTGGGATGGGGGGAAGGGTTGCCAGACATTGCTAGGACAACCTCAGTCATGGCCTGAGGTGGTGGGGTTTCCGGGAGGCAGGCAGGATGGGGTCAGGTTCCCTGGCTACATTTTTCCTGGTGCTGTCAGAGGCAGGCCCCAAAGGGGCAGGCACTCCTTTAGAAGCTCCTTTTTGCCTCTTGCTCTTAGCTTTCTTGGGAGCAGCTGGCACCTCCCCTGAAGGGGGTGGGCTGGGCTGCTTGGGGTTCGCCACCTCCTGGTCCACCGCCTTGACTGAGGCAGAGGTGGAGGGAGGTGGAGGGAGGTGGAGGGGAGGTCTCCATTGCTCCACATGATGGGGCCCCAGTGCTTGAGACGCTAGCCACCTGGGGCGGAACTGGGACAGGAAGGGACTGAGAGGACTCCCCAGCCCCTCCACTGGGCGGGGCATCAGCCATGACAGGGGTGGGAGAAGCTGGGAGGACATTCCAGGCCTCCCCCTGGGTGGCATGTCAACACCAGAGGGGTCAATCCCCCCTGATGGAGCAGGGATGGAGAGGGGGCTTGGAGGATACCCCAACCCCACATTTTGATGAGGTTCCCACACCAGAGGTGGATGTGCCATCCGCCTGAGTGGGTGCAACAGCCGGTGCCCTGGCTGACTGCCCCAGCGGGCACTGGGCAGCCAGGTGGGAGCTGCCGCCCGAGCGGCAGCACGAATTCCCGCCCTGGGAGAAGTACGCCACATAGGGCTTCCCATCCAACATGAAGGTCATGGAGAGAGGCAGTTTCTGGGTGCCACTTGTGAGGGGCATGAACGCCTGCCTCCGAAAGGACAGGACGTGCCTGAGCTTGGGGTCCCTACTTCCCATGGGAAGTCAGCCTACACCAGGGGCTGGTGAGGACACCATAGCGCTCGAGCGCTTTGGTGAGGTCTCGGTCTGGCAGGTGTGTGAAGGTGTGGCAGGTTGGAAGCCAACACCCGCGCTGCCTGGGTCTCCAGGGGCATAACCAAGTGCTGGACCCCCGAGATCTCCAGCCCCACCGCACACACCTCCCTCACCAGGCTGGGAGAGCTCAAATATACGACAGGCACTGAGTTTACCTGGGAGGCGTACCAGACACTGCGGCGTCCCAGCAGGTCTGCCAGAGCTCCGGTGCAGTCCTCCACCCTGACGTGGAGAGGGGTGTGTACTCACAGGCCATGGCTGAGGGGAAGGTCCACAGAGACACCCCCACACCAAGCGCCCTGGCTGCTGGCAGCATTTCCGGGCAGGAGGGGGTTAACTCTCCCACAGAGGCTGCTACGGGGGAAAAAAAGCAAGCCTCAAACTGAAGCTGGAGACTGGGAGGGGGCTGAAAGAGCTCCAAAATCAGCCGGGGGGAGGGGCAGAGCAACCCTGAAGGGGCTGTAGGCAAGCCCGAAGGCAGGAGGCCATGGCAGAGACCGAGGTAAGGGGCTCTGGAGGAGGGAGGCAGCAGGAATCAAAGGGAGAGCGCAGGTGGGGGTGGGGCAGAGGCAAACGAGGCTGCCAGAGCCCAGGGGAAAAAACTCAGAAAGCGGGGGGGAAAGGGGCAAAGAGGGGGTCCCCAAGGACAGGCTGGCGAGAGGCAAGGTTTGGGGGAGTGGGGAGAGAAACAGGGGGCAGGGAGTGGAGGGGGAACACAAAGAAGGGACCTGAGCTGCAGCAGCTCAGAGGGGCTTCACCTGGCTGCCGCCATCTTGAAAGAAAGAAACCCACATCTCAATGTGGCTTTAATTCTCATCACATTAGCAGTTGAAAATAATATCAATGAGGGGAAAAGCCCTGGGATGGAAGAAAGAATCAGACTACAATAGCACTAGCAGAGATCAGAATAATTAGATATAGGAGAGTGATGAGCTGGCAGTATTGTAACCAGAAACTCCCAGGCAAAGGTTTTCCTAGTGCTGCTGGTAACACCAAGAAGACACGGGCTTCACAGAGACATGGCAAGGGGACACAGCAATCTATTGGTTTGTTTTGCACCTTAAGCAAAAAGTTTTCTCAATCCCATTGCCAGCGAAGAAAGCAATGCCACCCGGCCCACTCCTGTTGCATACCTTTCCCTATACATGCTTAGGCTTTGTTTCTCAATAGAAAGCTTGCTAAACCCTGACTGTCGGTTATTTACCCTGACTAGGTATATTAGCTGTGTGGATCACAGTCCGGACTCCTTTCAAAGACTGTTATCAGCCTGGGACACACGTCCAACCCCTCCGTGAGGGAGCAAGTCCTCGCTCTGCCCCCTGGTTGCTCAGTATGAAGGGCTGATAACAGAACATCACGGCAAGGAATGGGCCAGTGCAACTGCTGAAGGTCTCAGCAACCAGGCCTCAGGCTAGAGCCCAACATTTAAGAGGTTGAAAAGTTATATGTAGGAAATACCTGTTCGATCAGATCTAGCCCACGACTCTGGCACAGAAGGATCAGGTCCTATACTACTGTCTAGGGCTAGACTCACTGGTTTTAAATATCCCAAGCAATGAGGTATCCACTGCTTCCTTTGCCTCTTCCATCTAATGGTTCTCTCTATCAGGATATGTTTCCTGTTCAGTCTAAATGTTCCCTATGTGAATTGCTTTCTATCTTAGTGCACATGAGATGCACAATTCACCATAGTTGTGTGAGAGGTCCTTCTCCTGGGAATAACCCATCCAACAGTCCGACTCTAAAGAAGGTGTTATACTGCTACTAAGTCACATCACACATCATTGGTTCAGAAATGGGGACGCCTAAGGCTTTGCAGTTTCAGGGGTTCTACTGTGACAGTAGATCAGGCCTTACCTGAGACCAAAGCATCCTTCTGCAGCTATGCCACAGTATAGCTCCACTTTTGCAGCACTCAAAAGGTAACCTGCTAATCCAGGAAGAGCATTGCTTACCACTGACCACCAAAGCAAGCATAGTCAACAGGTGGGTCTATGCTTGCCATCATACCATGCCCTCTCCCCCATCCCCTCCCACTGTCTAAACAGAGAGCCACCGGTGAGTTTCATGGGTGCTCAAATAGGAGACCTTTAAGAAACATGAGTGCTGCAGATAGTGCTGCTTGAATTTCCTGGATAGTGTTTTTTCCTGTGAGTTGGTGTCATCATGAGTAAACCGAACGAGTGGGGCATTGCGTTGAAAGTGCTGCCTCACAAAGGACGCGTACCACTAAGTATATAATCATCACTAAAGATGACACAGCACTTTTTGCAAAATTAGGGGCGTCAGCTCTGATGTGTTGGCTAAATTTCAACGTGTGTAATTAGCTTACCTATATCAGTCATCTCTATAGATTGAAGACACAGTTATCTTCTTGTCCTGTCCTTAATTGTTGTGTACTGTTGATGCACACGGTTGAAGACCTGTCACACTTCTCCTTGGAAAGGAAGAAGTGATCTGTGTGTTAGGAAGGGAAACTTGCTAAAAATCAGACCCTCAGACCCTCTGGCGGTTATCTAGTTCTATCCCTCTTGATCAAAGCAGGGTCTGTCCAGCCTGAACTGTCCCTGACAAACGTTTGGGAGTCTTTGCAATGTTCTGCTAAGTCATTACTGTACATTTAGCAATGATTGCACAAATTCCGTTTGAACCTTTCCCCATATCAGGCGGGCTTGTGAAAGAAATGTGTGCTTGATCAGTAAATCTGGAGTGAAAGATCTGGACATTTTGTCTGTGTTATTTAAAAAAACCAACCCAACCAGACTTGGTCAAAGTGTTGTTTCAGTGACAGTGACCTACAGTAGCTTAGAAGGAAATGGAAAGCTTTTTATTAGAGCTATTAATTCATTGTGACAGCATCAAAATCATAAACAGCTGTCCAATTGAAATGTTTCTCTTGTTCCTGTTCCTTACAGATCAATACTTAACAGGCTGCTTAACTCTTTCAGTGTTTACTTTGCTTATTATTTCTTTCTGTCTCTGTCCAATACAGACATCAATCTACCTCTGTACCCACCTGTTCACATACACATATGTGCACACATGCAAAAACATAAGTGCACCAGCCTGGGATCTGCATGTCATGTGAAATTAATCAGTGATCAAAGACCTTCTCAAATCAAATACTGTTTAGGAAGTGTTGCTGTAGCTGTGATGGTCCAGGGAATATAAGGAAGTCAGATTTACAAGGTGAGGTCATGTCTTTTATTGGACCATCTGCTCCCCCCTTTTCAAAATTCTACATCCACCCATGGTGAAAGTGACCAGACGTGTCAGGTTCACAGAGGTCTGGGCAGTATAACCGCTGTTCTGAGTTGGGCTGGTTGTACAACTGACAAGGTGCAGCTGCTAGAGCAATGGTGCCCAACTCTTTGACCCTGAAGGCCAGATGAGTGGTATGGAGTTGGTCTGCAAGCTGGATCTGGTCCTTGGGCCTGATCTGGTGCATGAGACCAGCACAGCTGTAGTAATTCCCTTATACAGTGAGAATGAGATGAGAACTGCAGATTTCATTTTAAAAACAGAGTTTTCAGTCCTCAGAGTTGCAGAGAAAGCTTCAGAAGAGGAACACGAAGAGCTCTGAAACTAGCAAATACACTTTCCCCCATTTTCCCCCTAATTATTTTTTAAAGCATTTGTAAACTGTTGTATTTCCCAGTAGTGGGCACACTACTGAATCTCTGACCAGACCAAACTCCGTGGCTTGGGTGATCTGACAGGCGCTCAGTCCTGTGGGGATGGCCTACAGGACTTTAATAGCCAATGTCTTTGTCTTATGCTGAATCCTTAGTGTTAAATAAAAATGAGGTGAGCTGACCTCTTAAATAACTACAAAGGAGTGCACCAATCCTGGAAGTGTTCTCTTAATCATTGGGGAGTTACCATCAGTAGCTTCTGGCTATTGCAAGTGGTCAAGGACAAGCAAGACAGTGAAGCAGATACAGGCAAGATCACTCACTGTCAGTTGTCTCATAGTTTCATAGTTGGTAGGGTTGGAAGGGACCTGAGCAGATCATCAAGTCCGACCCCCTGCCATGGCAGGAAAGAGTACTGGAGTTAAAGGACCCCGGCCAGGTGTTTATCCGGCCTCCTCTTAAAGACCCCCAGGGTAGGAGCCAGCATCACTTCTCTTGGAAGTTGGTTACGGATCCTAGCTGCCCTGACAGTGAAGTAGCGCCTCCTGATGTCTAGCCTAAACCTACCCTCTGCCAGCTTGTGACCGTTATTTCTTGTCACTCCTGGTAGTGCTTGGGGGAACAGGGACTCTCCCATTGCCTGCTGGTCCCCCTTGGCCAGTTTATAGATGGCCACCAGATCCCCTCTCAGCCTTCTCTTGTGGAGGCTGAACAGGTTCAGGTCCCATAGCCTCTCCTTGTAGGGCCTGCCCTGCTGCCCCCGTTCATGGGTGGCCCTCCTCTGGACCCTCTCCATGCTGTCCACATCCCTCTTGAAGTGCGGCGCCCAGAACTGGATGCAGTACTCCAGCTGCGTCCTGACCAGTGCCATATAGAGGGGGAGAATCACCTCCTTGGACCTGTTTGAGATGCATCTGTGGATGCATGACAAGGTATGGTTGGCCTTACTGACCACATCCCCACACTGCCGGCCCATGTTCATCTTGGCATCAATGACTCCAAGATCCTTTTCTGCCTCTGCACTGACAGGAAGGGAGTTCCCCAGCCTGTAGATATGGTGCTGGTTCTTCCTCCCCAGGTGCAGCACCTTGCATTTGTCAGTGTTGAAACCCATCCTGTTGTCATCTGCCTACCTCTGTAACCTATCTAGGTCCAATTGCAGCCTATTCCTCCCTTCTAGCATGCCCACTTCTACCCACATCTTAGTGTCCTCTGTGAATGTGAACAGGGTGCTTTTTACACCCTTGTCCAAGTCGCTGAAGAAGATGTTGAACAGTGCGGGCCCGAGCACTGAGCTCTGACGAACCCCACTGCCCACATCCCTCCAAGTCAAAAATGACCCGTCCACCACCACTCTCTGGGTGCGGCCCTTCAGCCAACTAGTGTCACTCCCTGCCAACTGGTCACCTGTTTCCACTGAGGCTGTCCCCCGCCCTCCCTTCCTCTTCCTGTTCTAAGCCAGCTGACAAAGCACCAAAAGCAGGCACCACAATGGTCTCCCGAAGGTAGGAGGAACAACTGCTGCCCCTGGCTGCAGTCCAGTATGGTGGATGAAACTTCAGTTGAGCCCAAGAAATGTGCAGCAGGGCTGCTGTGAACAGATGTTTGGCAGATGAGATGCCGGGGATGTGGGGAGGAGAAAGCAAACCTGAGAAAAATTATGATTCTGGATAGATTTTCCCCATGCATGCTCCTGGTTTGTTAAGCAGCAGACTTGGAGGGGAGTTTGGAGATATGGGAGGGACAGGTTGAGGATATTCTAAGCATACCTAAGAAGCCTCTTGGCACAGACAGAGTGGTGAGAAGATGCAAAGGAAGCCAGTTGCCAACACCTCCAGCACAGAACGAAAAGAATCAGAGCAGAAAAGAGAGGAGAGAAGCACAAAGGGGCTACATTACGCTGAGCCTTGAAGGCAGGGCACTGAGCGGGAGAAGATGGGCACAGGGAAATAGCAAACAGATGGTAACAAAAAACCTCAGCTGAATGAGTTAGAGAGACAGTGCTACAAACGCATCAAAAAGGAGGTTCAGCAGTCAGATTACCGGAGTGCCAGGCATAGTTTAAGCACTTAAATTAACTGTCCAGTCTAGGTTGCCTGAAAAAGGATCTAGCCAGGCCTTTCTAAGAACTTGACCCTGATCTGCTCAGCTACTAATCCCTGCCAGAAGATACAGCTAAAATAGCTGTGGGATGTACTTACAGCCTTCAGCTCAGACAGTAGATGGCAAACAATTAGCAATAATAGCAGTTGAGCAGCTTTTTAGAGCAACCTGCTGTCAAATCAGTAGATGGCAATGGACAGGGCCAGGGTGTTTTTACATGAGCAGTTCTTCCTTCAGCTCTGACAATAGACCACGCAACTTCTAGCTGATGCCAGTCATGCGATGTTCATCCCCTCCCACTTTTATCAACGGCTTTGTGCAGTCCCAGCCAAACAGCCTGGGGACACTGCTCAATACTTTTGCACTTCACTGGCTTCAGGGTGGTGACAGAATGTAGGGTAGGTGTCTGGGACCAGAGACTTTGTAGCCATGCCACTGGGGAAGGGATGAGCAGAAAGAAAGGGAGCACAGAGTTTGTGATGAAGGAGCATTAGGAATTTGGAAAAATAGCCTCACACCATTTGGCTGGTGGGAACTAAAATCCGTCTCCTTCAAATAAGTGAAGAGCATGAGGAGGTACCATCTCCCAAGCTTACAACAAGAAAGTTAGGGCACTTTCCTCTCATCCACGTAGAGAGTTTGGGTGGGATGAGAACTGAAATACTGAATCAGGGGGAGGGCCACCTTCCACTTCAAACTAGTCAGAATAACAGAGAGCTGGGGACATGATGCAAAACACTTGTTTCCTCAGGTTCACACTGCTCATAAAAGTCCTGTGATCTCAAAAGATGAGCCATTCAGGTGTCGACGGCAGCTTTTGCTTCAAAGACTGCTGCTTCTCCAGGTAGCTGGAGTTCATTCGTGGTTTCATCAAGCTGATCAGAGAAGTGATGTCCTTTGAAATAAACACCACAGCAAACAGACGGAGCTCTTCAGTGGTCCTTGGCAGGTATGTGCTGAGTCTGTATTGCCTCAGACATTTCACAGATGCTCATCTTTGCAGGGGGCCAAGAAACCCAACCCTGTGAAGTCTGCTTTTCTGTAACATCTCTCAGCAAACAATCTCAGGGAGGGGAGATTGCTGTAGTGAGGGCACTAACCAGGGACTCAGACCACAGGATATTGACACTTCATGGATGAGGAGAAAAAATATTGCAGACTGAGAGATGCTCAGATCTGATGGGAACAAGGGATATTGCCTTAGCCAAAGATAGCTTTATACTTTGGAATTCAGTGTCCTCAGCTGCAACACAGGAAAATAGTATGGGCACCATTTTATATACTAGGAAATTCAAGTGTCAGAAAAGACATGGCAAGGATTTTTGTGGGTGATTTCTCCTACTGGACCAACTTCATGATTGAGATATCTGAAAGCTTATCTAAGTCTATCACAATACCCTTCTTCAGGTCTCTGGAAGAGAAACAGATGCAAAAAAGCTACATAGCAGATGGAGCAAAGGCTCATTAAAAAGTGCATATATAAATAAAGAGATGACAGAAATTACCATCAGGGAGTCAACAGACAAGAGAGATGCAGTAGAAATGGATAAGGGGCAGAGACCAAGACCTCTCAAGATTGTTGTTATCACCTGCAATAGTTTAACCAGGATCAGGTAGATTATAATGGGCCATGAAGTCATCATCTCTTTACACCTTGGTTCTTAAGGTCCAATAGGCTAATGGCTTTTTGTTCCTGGCTCTTCTTTCAAAAGAACGTGACAGGCTAGCTGGCAGTGACCTAGCCTAGGGGTTTTGAAAGGGCAAGACCCCAGGAGGCTGGAGCAGTGCCACCAGTGGTGGCTGTGTAACAGTGTTCCTGCCTACCACATGGGAGATCTGGGTTTAAGTCTCAGCTGAAGTGACTTGGGGTGAGTGAGATAACAAGAAGCAAATCTTGCAGTGGAAAGGGGCCATTGTGTTTTCTCCCCCTCCAGGTACCAAGGCCCTATGTTTCCTTGTCATTTTGCATTTTGTGCCTTTTTATATTTCACCAACCCGTATTGTTTGTTCTGGTGTTTGTGTTTTATATTTTGTTAACCCTGTTTTTGTCAATGATTGTAAGTGTCTAACCTTTGTTGAAGTGCCCCCTTGAGGCATTGTATTGTCCGCTATACCCTTTGGTTTATGCCTGTTATGTTCCCAGTATTAAAAGGTATATGGTTAAGTCCCCATTGGTGGTCTGGCTCTGCTCTATAGGGGGAGGAGAGTCCCTACACCTCCCACAGCGCTTGTGCACCTGCTTTGATCCCTTCGATTGGAGAGGGGGTACCTCTTGGAGTACTGTCCGGGTTACATTTTGGGGGCTCATCCGGGATTCCCGCATAGTGGGTGCTAGAATATTATTCAAGCGCTGTGTACCCCTGGAGAGAGAGAGAGAGAGAGCGCCACCAGGAGACATGTTCAGTGCCAACCAATCTTCTGGGAGTGATGGGACTGTGCAGGGGGGAGCGGAGCAAACTGCTGTACTGAAGCTACCCCGGAATGGGTGGGGGTTTTCCAGCAGATTCTGTGGGAGGTGACCCATTCCTCCAGTGACCCAGCAGCCTATAAGAGACTCCGGAGTTTCTCAGGAACCCTGCCAGTCCCTGCAGGGGAGGAAGGATTTGACTCTTGGCTCTCCCATATTCAAGAGACTTTACTGACTTGGCAAATACTTGATGAGGATAAGCGATGCCGTCTGCTGGTCTGAGGGAGCCTGCCTTTGGGGTTGTGAGGACTGCCAAACTCTGGAACCCTGCTATCACCACCCAGCAATGCATGCAGGTCCTTCAGGATGCTTTTGGCCAACCCACAGGGAGTGGTGGGGAGGGTGTATTACGAATTGCTGGGAACTTTTTAGCATAAGGGTGAGACTCTTTCAGCGTATGTCCTTCACTTAGAGCCCGTACTACAACACCTGGTGACCCAAGGAGCACTTAGCGTCACTGACACCAAATAGATACGGCTCTGGCAAATTCGTATTGGGGCACGGTATAGCTCGGACTTACTCCGGAACCTCAACTTAGAGGGGAGCAGGAGCAGCCTACCTGACTTCAGTCACCTCCTCCGAGAGTTTTGTGAAGAGGAAGAGAGATCCAGACTTTGAGAAACTATGTGGGTCCCAGAGGATGTTTCCCCCTGGGGAGGACCCATGGGTTGGGTGCTAACGGTGGCTCCTCATGAGGACACCTTGTTGGGAGTGGAGGAGGAGCCTGTGGCTCCAGCACTAGCAGCTGCCATGTCCAGAACCCCTGCCAGGGGTCAGCCCTTGCCCCATCCTCGTGCCTTGGGAGGACCTCAGCCCCATACCCGCTCTAGGGCTCCAGGGTTCTGGTATAGATGTGGGGAGCCAGGGCACATGGCTCAGGAGTGCACCCAGCCTGAGAACCCTGAATTGGTATTTGAAAGGTTAAAAGGGTGCTGGGCAGCAGGAAACGGGGAAGGGGCAGAGCAATGGAGTCAGCTCCACTCTGGACACAGACTCCCGCACATTACCCTCAGTAAATTCACTGCCAGAGGGTCTAGTGGGACCCTGTGCAGAGGTCCCCATGATGGTGAATGGTTGCCCATGCGGGACTATTCTAGACAGTGGGTCCCAGGTTACCATCCAATTTGAATCTTTCTATGAGGAACATCTGAGACACCTGCCTTTGCTTTCCCTTACGGGGTTGGGACTTTGTGGCTTAAGCCAGGAACAGTATCCTTACAGGGGTTATGTGAATGTCAGGCTAAAATTCCCTACTGAAATAGCTGGGGTGGAGGAAGAAGTGTCAACCGTTGCTCTAGTGTGCCCTGATCTGGGGTGGATGAAAGGGGCCACTGTCATTGTAGGGACCAACTCCAGCCTTTTCCAGGTTCTTGCTCGCTACTGTAAACAACAGGCTGGCCCAGATTACCAGCAAGGGTTAATGATGTGTGCCTTGTGCTCGGGGTGTATGACCGATGGGAGCATAGAGAGATGGGTCACCCTGAGGTTGTGGGGACCCTGCACTTCTCTGGAGCAAAGCCCCAGCGAGTCCCTGCACAGGGCCAGTGGGCTTTGTCTACTGTATGCAGTTGGATTGGGAGGGATGAAAAGAATAAGCTGCTGGTGGTGGAGACCCCCACCGGGAGAGAGAGACCTGGTGTGCTGAGGGTCCCTGATGGCGTGATCGAGACAAAAGGGCTCAACCAAGACCCGGTTACGGTGACAGTGGTTAACCAAACCTTGAAAGATATTGTGGTCCACCTGGGACAGAAGGTGGCCTTGATAAAGGAAGCTGAAGTGGTGAACCCTGAGCAGGAGGGAAACCCCCCTCCAATTGACCCTTCGAGGTTCTTTTTCAGGAACTCTCCAGTGCCTGAAGCCTGTAAAGCTCAGCTCAGGGACAAACTCGGGGCTCGAGCCCGTGTTTTCTCCCTGCATGACTGGGATGTGGGGGAGGCTAAGGGGGTGGAGCATCACATTCATCTGAGCAACCCACGACCCTTTCATGAAAGGTCTCAGCGCATTTCCCCTCGGTGAGATGGGGGAAGTAAGACGTCATCTGCAGGAGCTTATGGACCACTGCATCATCATGGAATCTAAGAGCCCTTATGCTTTTCCCATTGTAACTGTGCAGAAGAAGAACGGCCAACTCTGTATGTGTATTGATTACTGGACTTTGAACACCCAGACCATCACAGACCAATACACTGTGCTGCGGGTGCACAAGGCTTTGGACTGTTTAGTAGGGAGCAAATGGTTTTCAGTACTAGACCTCCGCAGTGGCTACTACCAGATACCTCTGCGGGAAGAGGACAAAGAAAAGACTGCTTTTATTTGCCCCTTGGGATTCTATCAGTTTGAACGAGTGCCCCAAGGGATATCTGGGGTTCCTGCCACCTTCCAGTGACTGATGGAGAAGGTGGTTGGGGATATGCATATGACCCAAGTACTGGTTTATTTAGATGATATTATTGTTTTCAGAAAGACCCTGGAGGAACACGAAGAATGGCTACTCCGGGTACTTGATGGGCTGGAAACCGCTGGACTTAAGTTGGCCGGTGATAAATGTAAGTTCTGCCAGGCCTCTGTGAAGTACGTAGGACATATTGTATCACAGGAAGAGGTCAGCACTGATCCGGAGAAAGTAAGTGCTGTGACCACCTGGCCTTGACCCAAGAACTTTAAGGAATTGAAAAGGTTCCTGGGATTTGTGGGTTTCTATTGGTGATTCGTTAAAGACTATGTTGCAATAACCGGACCTTTAAATGCCCTAAATTGTGGACACCAGGTGGGAAGGTTGCCTCAAAAGAAGGGGTGAAACAATGGCTTAAATGAGCTTCCTGTGACACGAAACCCCACAGAGCCTTTTGGTCCCTGGTGGGACTCACGGTGTGAAGATTGTGAAGATGCCTTCTAGGAGGTGATCCAGCGGTTGACTCAGGCACCTGTGCTGGCATATGCTGATCCCAACCACCCTTTTATTTTGCACACAGATGCAAGCCTGTCAGGACTGGGGGCTGTACTGTACCAGGAACATGAGGGACACTGGTGACCAGTGGCTTTTGCCAGCAGGGGATTGTCACCCAGCGAGACGTGCTACCCGATACATAAGCTTGAATTCCTGGCCCTCAAGTGGGCCGTCACTGAGAAATTCCGGGACTGTCTGTATGGGACTACCTTCCAGGTGTAGACAGACAATAATCCCCTTACCTATGTGCTCACCAGCGCTAAGTTGGATGCGACTGGCCAATGCTGGATCGCGGCACTAGCCAACTACACCTTCAGCCTGCACTATCGAGCGGGACGAAAGAATGTGGATGCTGATGCCCCGTCTCGACAACTCCCCAGCAACCCCGGGAGTGTTTGGAGCCCCGAGACAGTGAAAACCATTTGCGACCTGCAGATACAACCCCCTGTGTGGACGAGGGAAAGTACTGTTTGCATGGCTAAGGTGTTGGGGTTGCCCCTTGAGGGGATGCCACAGGCCTGGGTTCAGTACACCACGCTGACTCCCTCTTCGTTGCCCCAGGTCGCAGCCACAGAATGGCGGACGGCACAATAACAGGACCCAGATGTGCGAGAGGTGCTGCGTGCCTGGAGATTGGGGAATAGCCACTCCACGATCCTTAATAATGCTATCCCAGCAGCCCACCTCCTGTTGAGGGAGTGGGAAAGGCTTCGCTTGTTTGATGGAGTGTTACATCGGGAGGTGCAGGACCCAGAAGGACAGAAATATTGGCAGCTGCTCCTCCCTTGGAAGTATAAGACCCTTGCGTTACGGGCCTTGCACAATGACTTTGGGCACATGGGGTGGAGCGCACCCTGGCACTAGCCCGTGAGTGGTTCTTTTGGCCCAAAATGGCTGAAGACATAAGGACTAAATGCTCAAACTGTGATCAGTGTGTACGGAGGAAGACCCTGCCCGCTCAAACTGCCTATCTACACACCATCCAGAGCTCAAAACCCATGGAGCTCATGCACATGGATTTCCCAGCCATAGAAGGGGAGGGGCACCGAAAGGGGAATGTGACAGACCACTTCATCTGATATGCCCAGGCCTTCCCTACGCGAGATCAAACAGCAAGAACAGTTGCCAAAGTACTGTGGGGAAAGTACTTCTCCGTGTTTGGGCTGCCCGCAAGAATCCACTCCGATCAAGGGCGAGATTTTGAGAGCTGGTTGTTGCGTGAAGTACTGACAGTGGCTGGCATACAGAAATCAAGGACTACATCCTACCACCCCCAAGGGGATCCCCAACCCGAGCACTTCAATCGCACTCTTTTGAATATGCTGAGTACCCTCCAGCAGGAACAGAAGGCCACATGGAGCCAGCATATCGCATACCTGGTGCATGCCTACAACTCCACTAGGAGTGAGGCAACAGGGGTCAGTCCATATTTACTCATGTTTGGAAGGAGCCTCAGTTACCCATAGATTTGTGCTTTGGGGTAGAATGAGTTTACCAACAACATTTGACTCATGGTCAATATGCACAACAGCTTTGGGACCGTCTCCGTCGTGCGTACCGACTGGTAGCCGAAACTGCTGGAAGAAACCAGCAATGCTTTAAGCAGCTCTATGATGCTCGCGTGCATGAGCAGGGGTTACAAGACCAGGTGCTGCTGTGAAACCTGGGGCTAACTGGGAGACACAAAATAGCTGATCGGTGGCAGGCTGAACCCTATACAGTGGTGCGACAACTGGGAGACCTCCTAGTATACGAAATCTCCCCCGAGTCTGGACCAGGTCAAAGTCGCGTGGTCCACTGGAACCTCCTGCTGCCTATTGGTGAATTGGTGGGGCCCCCTCTGCCCAGGAGAAAGCCACGAGAAGAGAGACCTAGGTCTCCACGTAGAAGGAGGCTTCATGCCACCCAGCCGGCAGTCGTACCTGCAGCTCCCCCGGAGGACTTGGACTCTGACTGGTGGTACCCTGCTGACTTTCACCTGAGCTTAGGACCTGCCATTCCTCAGGGCAAAGGGGAGACGGGGACTGCTGCTCGTGGGGCCCCGCCTGACGAGACCGAAGGAGAAAACATCCCCATGCCTTTACCTCCCAGTGGGGCAGACTCCTCCAGTGAGAGGGAACCTGAGCTGCCGGGGCCCTCATGGAGTCCTGCCCCAGATTGCACCCCATGACCAAGGCAGGAGCTTCGGCCAGTCTGTCGCTTCACCTACGATGCCCGGGGGTGCCCATCGCTGCCCCTTGGGTCTAGTAGTCCCCCAGGCTGAGGCCTATGCTTCACCAGGGACGGTGAAGGGTTCCGCAGGGGAGGATGTGACAGGCTAGCTGGCAGTGACCTAGCCCAGGGGTTTTGAAAGGGCAAAAGATGATTGGAGGACTTGGGATTCCCTTTCTGCACCAATCGGGCCCCAGAGACACCCCCCCCCCATGTCCCAATTGGCCCCTTGGGTCACCTGGAGGGGCAGGAGCAGTGTCCGGGAAAGCCTGAAAGAGCAGGACCTGCAGGCAGCAGTGAGACCCTCAGCAGTGCGATGTGCAGCCGGCAGGAGAGGCTCCCCACTGGGCTCCAGGACCCCCTAGGAGAGGCTGCAGCCAGCAGGAGAAGCTCCCCAGATCCAGGAAGGATCTGAGCAGCGACCTGAGAGGTTCCCAGCCCTGCTTCCAGCTCCTCCAATCAGAGGCCAGGCAGCTTGACGTGAGGCCAGGGCTCTGGGAAGGTCAAGACCCCTAGCAGGCCGGAGCAGTGCCACCAGTTCCTCTGGTTTATGCCTGTTATGTTCCCAGTATTAAAAGGTATATGGTTAAGTTCCCATTGGTGGTCTGGCTCTGCTCTATAGAGGGAGGAGAGTCCCTTCACCTCCCACAGTGCGTGTGCACCTGCTTTGATCCCTTCAATTGGAGAGGGGGATACCTCTTGGAGTACCGCCCAGGTTACAAGTATTTAGTAAAATCTCCCTTGAAAAGGGTTCTCCTACCTATGTTCAACAGGGTCTGTCCTTTAGCTTTTCTCTGTGATCATTCATTGTGATGCATAATTTTTGTCTGGTTTCACCCACATCACTTGCATGGGAATGTCCCCACATGCAGAAGAATGCACTTGCAGTAGCAACTAGTAGCAGCACAAATTTGTGCCACGTTTTGCCCCTGCACGTGCACTTTGGTGTGGGACATATTGTCCCATTTTGGATTTCCCTTTCCCCATTTATCTTGGCTCCCAGTGTCCCGGAGGAGCCGGGGCACAACTAAAGGAGTGGAGACGTTCTGGTAAACAGCCAGCATCTCCCTAGAAGATCAAGCCTCTGTGTCTGCTGGTGCACACTCCTGTTTGCATGTGCCACCCCACTTTTTTTCCCCTCCTCAACATTTTTTTTTCCTGCCAGGATTTCTGGTTAGCACATTTGGCCACTGCATTGCAAATTTTCAGTGCAGGGCACTTTTTAATGTTCTGGGTGTGTTGTTTGTGGTGCCACAAAAAAGGTTTGCAGTGACACAGACCACATATGCCTGCACATCTGGATGTAGTCCAGGAGGGCATTTGGCACACTGGATGAGGTATAGTATACCACTTTCTGGGATAGACATGTGTAAGAACTGTGGATTCTGGTGGTTTTAATATGGGGAGTCTCAACTGTTGTGGCAGCAGAGAACTAGAATAGATAAGGGATCCAGCGACAGCTTCATGCATATACCCTGGAAGCCATTTCTTACCCATTAAATCATCCTGTTCAGTGACTGCCATGGCTGCAAGGCCTTCTAAGATCTCTCTATTTTTCTGTTTACTATTAGGAGCAAGTCATAAGTGCAGCACAATGTGTTGGGTTCAAGTAGAAAAAAGGCTTTGGCAAACATAAACTCCTCCTGCTGCTGCTTAAGAGAAAAAATCACATTACTTGGCTGTTTTTGTGCATGCTGCTGGTGTATTCTTGGCCCAAGGTATTAATAACCAAGCAACACACCCTGTGATGCATCTCAGTAAAAGTGTAAAAGCAGAAACCCTCAAGCATGTGAAACATCATATTATAGAAAACAGAAAGGGAGACTATCCTAACAGCAGGGGAAAGATTTCCTCAAGGACAAAAACAAAATGGAATATAAGAAGCCAAACTGGAGGTTTAGGGCAGAAAGTTAGAGTATTGGCTGACCAGCAGCTACTGAAGAAGTGAAGCACCCCATATTGAATAGCTTCATCTGTTGCCACAGCTGCAGCAGGTTTTACTCATGTGCTCTTTTCCAGCACACCGTTTATATTCACTTCTCTGCTCTCCCCAGACACAGTGGTGGGAAAGCTTAGCAGTGATGCTAATGCAGACACGGGCAATTACTTCGGGTGGAGGGCTGCTTACAGTTTTGGTGAGCTGTTAAGGGCTACATGGGTAGCCCTACCCTGCCCCCAGTCACCATATTGGGACCAGAAGTCCCACCCAAACCTCTGACCTTTGCCACCGGACGTCTGGCCCCTTGCTACAGAAGTACTCCTTTTGTGAGGGAGGGTGCTGCAATCTTGAAACCAGAAAAAACCCAAATCATATACAAAAAAGATAAAACATCTACTGTAACTTATTTTAATTTTATTTAAAAAGACTTTTATACTGATTTATGCGTTTGCAAAGTGTATCTAGAGGTGACTGCATAAAAGCTCAAAACACAGTCCTAATGAATGTGTGGGTGGTAAGGGGGTGTATGTGAGGGGGTTAGGGAATGGAGGTGTGTGCTGGGGTGTGGGTATGGTGGGTGGGTGTGGAGGAATGTGGGGTATGTGGTTGGGGTCTGGGCTGTGGGAGGGTGTGGGGTTATGGCGGATGTGGGGAGAGAAAGATGGGGCTGGGCCACCGGCTTCATCATGCACGGCTCTTGCAGACTGCGTGCAAGCCTCACATAATACAGTCAGACAGGTCCTGCACCCAGGCTCTGTGCTCCTGCTGCCCCACCCTGGATCCCCACCAGCCCCAGGGAAGGCAGAGGCTCTGTGCGCCTGCCCACCACCACAACTTCCCTGCCACTTTCCTTCTTTCCCTCCTGCATGCCTGTCCACCACATCCACCACTCCCTCTGCCACCACTTTCCACAGCCCCCCTGCCACTCTCCATGCTGCTGCTGCTTCCCACTCTGGCTCCAGCCTGGCCTGGCAAGCACCATGCGGTTCACTGTGGTTTCCCCCACTCCCTCCATCTGATCTCATCTGCCTTTCCATTCTGATGGAGGGAGGGTGGGGCGCAGTCTCAGGATCGCCAGGCCAGAAGCTGCAGAGGCTTCCGGTTGGGGGATGGGGATGGGGACGGGGACAGGGCAGGGGGGCATGGTGGAGCCAGGTAGGCCTTGCTGCTCCGCTGCTAAGTCCTGCTGCTAGCTCCCCCTGGGTCCCACTGCCCCTGTCTGGGGCACATAAAAATTAATTTTCTAAAATTTTTAGGGGCCCTGCAGGCTGGATAGAATGGCCTGACAGGCTGGTTCTGGCCCAGGGGCCATATTTTGCCTGCCTCTGTGCCAACACATCTACCACCCCACCCAGAGATGAGTAGGGAACTTTGCACATTTAATCATGCCAGTGGAAGGCTGGGAGTTATTTCTACCCATACAGCAATAGATGTAATCTGTGAGCAATCTGACAGTCAAAGAAGGCATTGGAATTTGGTCCCTGGTTTTAACCTCAATGGGTGTGTCCAGATGAGCGCGTATGCATGCTTTTCAGTGCCTCAAAAGCTAAGGCACCACAAGAAACATGCAGTGCATGGCAAAATGTTCACCATGCTGCACATTTGCAGCACAGAGCCGAAATTAGATACTAGGAAATCCCAGTACCTTTAAAAAAAACAACCCAAAAAGCAAGGTGGTGCACATAGCAGCAGCATGCACTGCCTGAAACAGGAGCCTGGCCAGCCAGAACCATGCTCCAGCTGCCAGCCAGGCTTTGAGTGCCCAGATCACCACTGCTGCAGCCCTGGGAGGCCCCCAGGTAAGGCTGCTGGGACCAGCCCAGGTGCTGGCCCCAGCATTCCCTACCCCACCGAGGACAATTTGGTATGTGCCACAGTGTGTAGAAGGGTGTTTTCTGGGGACAAGTAGCAGCGGCATAACTATGTGTCACGGCTGTTTGTCCCCGGGGAAGTGCACGTGTGCTCGTCTGGACATGCCCAATCTGTAATATTTCCAAACCCTGCCAAGTCTCAAGCAATACTGCCATGTTATTTAAATCCTGCAGGGAGTGGTCACTCAAGCCTGCCTTTCAAAATCAGTCCCCATGATATCCACAACACATACCACTCACTAGATCAGGGACAGGTAACTATTTCAGGCAGACGGCCACTTACTGAGTTTTGGCAAGCCACCGAAGGCTTCATGACAGGCAACCAGTGCAGATAAATATTAATTTTCTATATTTTTTAGGGGCCCGTGGGCCAAATAGAATGGCCTGGTGGGCTGCATCCGGCCCGTGGGCTGCATTTTGCCCACCCCTGCACTAGATGCTGAGTGGCTTGGCCAAGGGCCTGAGAGTATAGTGGGGGTTTGATGCTGCACATTACAGACCAAACCAGCCAGAGGAAGTGGCAGACAGGATGCCCTCCTACAGGTGGATCCTGGGATCTTTGCTAGAAGGGAATTGGAAAGGGGTGCTCCAAGGGATGCATATACACTCCCTCTTGTATCCTCTTTGCTTCAGGGAGAGGTTAAAGCTTAAACACTACTGTTCTGTCATGTTTCAGAGAAACAGACCCAGGCAAATACAAGCCATCTCTGCTCTTGTTTTCTTAACTTGATAAATCATGTACATGACCCATGTAATATCTGCTGTCACCACCCTGGGAACATCTGTACCAGAACGTTGTGTCCCATGCCCTCAAGCAGGACTCAGGAGTGATCACTTAGAGAAGATTCACAGTGGCAGGTCAGGACTGGAGTCCTCTCCCTCAGAAATACAGAAAGAATTTGGCCACAAGTGTGTGTCTCATATTTATGCTCCAAGAAAGATGTAAACTGACAATTCTGGAAAAGGCCCAGTTAAGTCTGCTTCAGATATTCACTGCTTTAAAACAAAAAAAAAAATGTAGATCTAGGAGTATGCAAGGGAACAGAAAACTTCAGCTTCTATGTTCTCCACTTGAATTTGGTTCAGGTTAGTCATGACTGGAATTCATTACTATCCACTGGCTGCTTGGTGGCCTATGGGGAGTGCTCACTGCTGCCATTAAAATTTAGCACCACTGCCAGGGGCCAGCATATTTCAAAACATGCCTAATTTCAAGGGATGGTGCTGCTGATAGACCCACATCTCAGCATCAGTGGAAGATTATGTATAGCAGTAATGGAGAAGTCATTTCTACTAAGAGTAAACATACCATAGTCATTCCAATTTCCTCAGTTTATTTTCCCTTCATTTCAAGTCCCTGTCACACACTATTCCACCAGGCCCACGAGTGGAATGCAGGATATGAGAGTCAGCAGGTAAAATGGACTCCAGTTACAGCAGCTGATAACCAGCCCAGGCCATAACAGTATTTGTGCAAGGCATAGGTAGGAGAAGCTACAGTTCACAGCAGGATAACTTAGCTCAGACCCAAACAGACAAAACTGGTTTGTATGAGGGCAGAGAAACACTGGCTGGTCACAGACAACTAATGGCGCCAATTCTCCCTGTAAGTAATGTGACCGACTGACTGACTGACCCTCCTAGCCCAGCCGTTCTGTTCAGAACACAGTTGGCGATAAGCGGTTGGGAAATCTGTACTGGTATTAGCTAAACTGTACTGGTTCTATAATTAGACACCTTCAGAGAGCAGCACTTTAAATCTTTGCCTTTCACCTGTGCCATGCTGAAATTTACAAGGAGAATATACAGAACGTTAGCATAATTACATGAATAAACGAGATAAGTGCAAAGTCCACAAGCACTTGGAAATAAAGAGGAAAAGATCTGGCTGGTTTCGTAACTGAACTAAAGCACTCAGATATGGTTCCTATGCACACTTCAGTAATTATGCCTCACAATTCATTTGAGGAATTGGAAGAATCAAAAGGAAAATAAACACCCTAAGCTTTAGAAGTACTTTGTTTTAATTTTTAGAGATTTCTGTTATTCAGCAATCTATGAAGAAAGTGAACCAATAGACTTGAATGTTGACATTTTTTCTTTTTAAGAATGGTATAAGAAGAGACTAAATTCTCTCCACCCTCAGAAGTGATTCGTGACAGAGTTCAGACTAGACAGCAGGAGTCTGGCTGGTCAGCTTTCCTTAGCCCCACTTTCCAGACAGGCAAACAGCAGCAGACTTCAGAGTAAAGTGATCTCAGCTAGAGCCCATAATCTGCTCTTTTTTATTTAGTTTGTATAAATCAAAATAAATATTGATCTATAAAGTGCTTTCATAGCAGGGATATTGAATATGTTATTTAAGGGGAAGTTAAAAACATTCAATTACTATGCACTGGTGGATGAGTAAAGAAGGAAAAGACCCCGTTATTCAATACGTAGAACAGATCAATTATCTCCATTTCCTAAAGCAATATTTGCTAGATACATAAAAGGACTTCATTTATCCACAGACATGATACAGAAAATGGACACCTGCTATCTAGTACTTTTTTCAGACTGAACTCTTTAGGGCACAGCCCATATTTTCATGTGTTTGTGCAGTTCCTAATGCAAGAGGACTAGTATTCCAGCTGGTGTCTGGGGGCACTATCATAATATAAATATTAAGCAATAAAAATATTGGTATTTTACTGTGCTAAATCCCCCAGAGTGTTTCCAGCCTTTCAACATCAATCAACAACAATTGAGGTTGGTAGTAAATTGATTCTCACATTCCACTGGCTCCTGTTTGTTTTTGTTAGAAATGATTTGTGATAGATATGGTGGGATATATTGATTAGTTCTGACAGTCCCAGCTTCCCAGGCGCTTTGTGGCACTGCCATTCCAAAATGACCTCCTTTCCACCCTGTCAATTTCATCCTGCAGAATCTGTTATAAATATCTGTTCTATTAGGAGATGACTTCTCACCCTCCGGAAAAGGGAAAAAAAAAAAAAGAGGTTCGGGAAGGCAAATCAGTTCAATAAAATAGGTTTGCAACGTTCCAGAAGAGCTTATCTTTATTGAGAGATTTTTGCCTTGGGGAGTTGTGGGGGAGAGAGAGGGAGGAAGAAAAGGCACAAAATAAGTTACAAAGACATCATATGAATTGTATGAGACAGAGGCAGTTTCAGAGCTGTTACAAATCACTTAAAAGTTAGCTTGCCAAGGCAGAGAAGGGTCTACAAAAATCTTAAAGGAAGAACATCTTTAAAATGCTCAAAAGATCATTCAAAAGCAAGTAACTTTTTCCAGAGTGTAAAGAGATCACCATATTGATATTTGGCTGAATTCTACTACCTGGGCTTCCCCCAGTCTCCATTTCAAAGTGAAATATACCTGGTAAACACGTAATATTTTTATTAGGATAATTAATTTTTTTTAAAAAGTCTGTCATTCCAAAAGGTCCCACACTTGAAGCCAACCTGCTGATTTTTACCTTGCAGAGCTCCAGTGAAATCTAGCAGCTACAGCTCAAATAATGTGCACATAAAACATAAACAGCCTGGGCAGAAGAGAGGTCTTAGTGTTCTGAACATTGTTTTTACAGTTGTCACAACAGCTAACACCTTAGTCATTTGTGGCAAAAATGTCTTAAAGGGGATGGACCGAACACAAGGTCACATGATGTAACTGGGCATGGACTACACATGCATTAATGCACCATAGTTACTGCGCATTAAGTCTGTAATAACAGGTATTAACTCAGTGCACAGTAACTAGCACTACTGTGCAGCAGCAGTGGCGCATGCATTTTTAGTGATGCCAAAGCACAGTAGACGAATTCTACTGCATATTAGTGCATTAGCACGGCTTTTCCTATGACACACTAATGCACAGTAGAATTAGTCCACTGCGCATTTAGTGTTTAATGTACACGTGCCCACTGAGTATCACCATAATTTGACTTCAGGGAGACTAATGTTTTTAGGCCTGAACAAGGGTGACTTCTTGGACAGAGTTCTAAAAATCACCAGCTTTGGTAATACAGCTGTGATCTCAAAATGGCACTTCGCAGAAAGACTTCTGAATCACCTAAGTTCCCACATTGTGCTAAAAGGCCTGGCCCATTCAGTACTCAAGCTGAGTCAATGATTTAAATACACACAAACACTACTATTTACCACCAACATCTATAGCCTTTTACCTGGCTCTGCAGCTAAGCATACAAAAAAAATCAATACCCTCCAGCCCAGGCATCTTTTTGCCTTTCAGATTACAAGCACTTTCGATTGCAAGATCAAATTCAACCCTGCTGGAAGCAAGTGCAACACCTCTTAAATCCAATGAAGTTCTATGGAGACCAAATGTGGTCTCATGATGCTGAAAAGACAGAAAGTGTGTTCCATTAGCTCCTCCTTTGTGCCAGCTATGGTCCAAATTCTGTCCTAAGCCAGAATCAATGGGGTTGTACAAAAGTAATCGAAGGCTAAATTTAGCTTTGGACACTGGCTCATGTGCTCAGGGACAATTAACTGTATTTTAAGAGCTCAGAACAAGGAGAGATTACACAGTGCTGCAAAGAAGGACTACTATACCAAGTTCCACCCCACAGACCAGATTTTCAGAAGAGCTAAGCATCAACCACTTCATTTAAGGTCAATAAACCCCCAGTGGTGGTTCAGCCATTCTAATATACTGGCTCAAAAATGTGCAACTTTGCTGCAGTAATAAGTCTTTCAATTACAGTTGTCATTTACAATTCACATTACATGTTTTAAAAAAAAACATTTAAAAGGACAGATAAAGGTCCTTTCCCTCCTGGCTTAAGCAATAGGATTCCCAGCAGCATAAATAAAAGACAACAAATAATTTATGTTCAACAATTTCCTAAAGTCTCTTTAATATAAAATTCAGTAGGAAAGAGGTAGCTTAAAATAAATTATTATTAAGTCAAGGAAGTAAAAACTGCTACTGGTCAGCAGGTAGTGCAATATAAATGCTAGTCACAAGCAAAAATATACCTGCACAATAACTGCAATTGCAGCACTAACAACATGAAGAAAGATTTGGATTTAGGCTTTCCTTGTATGTAAAGTATTCGAAACAGACCACTACAGGGAGAGAAACAGATTCTTTTATTAATATTGCCAATGGTACTCATTTCTTTTGTATATGGTAAAATGTATAACGTACCCTTTAATATGTATTGATAATATTGACTGTTTCCATAAGGTTTTGTTCTTTTGAAATTATAACCTGAGGCTGACGTCCTCTTAACCTAGTCCTCACCAGTTAAACCAAGTCTAGGCCAAAATCTACAAGCAGCACCTCAAGGATTTCAAAGATTGTATAAGGCCTTGCCCCACGGTAGTTCTGGAGGTACAACAATATTAACAGTACAATTGGAATAACTGGCATTAGAATCATCTGCTTGACTATGAATAGTATAAATGAAAAGCATAATAGGGAAAAGGGAAGGACTCAGTAACTTTTTAATGTTAATTACAGACTCAATTTATTCCTTGCAATGTTGGCAATAAAGGACAGGCAGCTGCACAAAAAGAATTGCTTGATTCAGGCAAATTTGTGTTGTGTGCGTGCGTGCGTGCGCGTGCGCACGCACAAATTTGCCTGAATCGAACAATTCTCTTTGTGCAGCTGCCTGTCCTTTATTGCCAACATTGCAAGGAATAAATTGAGTCTGTAATTAACATTAAAAAGTTACTGAGTTCTTCCCTTTATATATATGCATGTGGATTATTCTTCATTCTGGTTTTAAGACCAATTACTACTTTTTGGAAATTGAGGGTGACCAAGTCCTACCCTAAGTTCTTCCAGATGCCTACATGTCTGTTGCCAAACACTGCAAATCACAGGGTTGGGTTTTTTTTATATTGAGTCCTACTTGAGGATTAGATATTCAGTGTTTACTTATGTACCCAACTGATTGTGCCAGTTCAACTATCTACTGAATTCTATGAACTCCATGTGACCTTTCATTCATAATGCTGTAAGTTTGATGAGTGTGCAACATGTTCCAACGAACCATCTCATCTGGTTTCTTCTTATCTTTAGGACTGAGCACTGATATGTGTAACCTCAAACCAAAACAGACCCTGGAGGCTTCTGCATACGTTACATAAGTGTTTCCAATTATGCAAATTCTACACTTTGTTTTTAATTTTTATACTAATCTCTTTGGTTAGTTACCATCTCTGCAAGCAATGAGAAGGGTTTTAGAAACAACAACAGCTAAAGTGTCCACAGCCATGAAAAATAGACAAATAAATGTAGTTCTTCCTTGTGTTCAAAAGCTCCATGGAGATGCTAGTAAGCACAGGTTTCATCAGGTCACATAGCTGAATTCCAAATACACACAGAGAGAACTAGTTTTAGATTGTTTCATTCCAGGAAAACAATACTTGGCAACTACTTAAGCCTTGATTCTATGGTATTGCTTGTACATAGAACCAGTCTAAACTGAGTACACTTAAAAGTATAAACCTAGTCCCATTTACACTTTGTCTTAGTACCTTTCATTATATTTGCAATTAGCACAGCTATTTTAGGATCATACAAGACATTATCATAGGAGAGAGGACACAGAATTTCATAACTTTAGACTGCCTCTCAGAGGCAGCCTTAAAATCAGTTTTGAAGGCTACTGAAGACTGGACAAGGCATTGTAGATGACATGGTAGAGCGCAATCTTGTGCAAATGCTTAAGTAAGTGAACAAGATACAAAATACACCTTTACTAAACAGTTGTTATTATATATATTGTATTTGCTATCTAACTTTTTTCTTCCATCTGCTAAACCTGCAATTAAACCATAGAGTAATGAGATCCTGAACACAGCTAAATGCCCAGAATGAATCAGGGGGAAAGCCATATATAAACACCTGCCTGGACCAGATGTAGGTATGTTTGGACCTACTAACTTCCAACATGCCATTTGGGTGCTTTTCACAGATGTTTTGGCATATGTATTGCCAGCCAGAATTTGACTTACAACACTGTTACTAGAACCAAAGACCTATTATTTTCAAAGCATGATTAAAGAAACTGAAATGGGAAAGCGGAAAGAACTATAAATAGCAGAACCTCCTTAAGTAAAAGCAAAATATTAACCTAAGTCAGCATGCTCCACGAATTAGAACAGAAAATTCAAGGAACCAGAGTTCTATTCCAGCCCTCTTTACTGACTTCCTGCGGCCTTAGGATAATCATTTCAACTCTCTGCACACCACTCCCACCTCCTATAACCAAAACAAGGATAACTGTCTTCTGCAAAGTAATTCAAAACCTCCAGATAGAAGATACTGTAAATATAAGCAGGCATCTGAGCAATACTTTCTAGACACAGGACGTCTTGACTGCACTCCATGGAATCTTGCAACACAAATGCCCCTGACTTTAACAGCAAAGACAACTGTGCAATGCCCCATGCTGATCTAAGCAGGGCTTGCTTGTAGTCTTTGTGGGCTGCAGGGTCATCTTGAGAGGTGCAGGGTTGACATTAAGGCAGTACAAACTGGTTAAGAGTCCCCATGGCCATTAGCAGCTTTCAGCTTCATAGCTGTAATCAGTATTGTTGCCCAGTAAAGAGCATGGGCTCTATATTTAACCTCTGCACAGGCCCCCCGTTCCCAAAGGGTAAGTCCTACCTTTGAGGAGATGACTAGCTGCAGTTTGCTCCATTCTAGGTAAATTTTATATGCCTTTAGAAAAGCTGCCTATGCAGTTGTTCAGCACCCTGAACTACACACTGGTTAACCTCCAACAAATGCACAGTCTGTCAGACTGCGGTGGGTGGAGAATTGCTGGGGGAGTCTGCAAAGCACCCAATTACTGTTTAAATCACCTTGAGCTGGGATCCAGTTTTATGTTAAAATAGGTAGTTAAGGAAGAAAGACATGGTAAATTATTTTAGGGAACCAAAAAATGTAAAAGAGGAGGTCCTGTTAGCTTCAGAAAGGTGGAGAAACAGCATGCTGCTGGATGTGTAACACCACACACTAAGAAACGTGTTTCTGAAATGCCAGTTTTTCTGCTATGAAGCCAGCAAATGAGAATCTGTGCATTTGTACAGCACCTTCCCTCAGATGATTCTGAAAGGCTTTCCAAACTGTAATGAGTAGTCTCAAAAATCCACACCGGAGCATGACACTGTGATCATCATAAATCATATTTTTCAGTGGGAAACAGAGGTGCCCTAGGTCACAGAGCTATTTGATAAAAAAGCCAAGTCTGGAAGCAACCCATTATTCCCAAATCCCACTGCATCTTAATTGCAAACTAATCCTTCCCTCGTACAGCAGTAGCAAAGAATTATGCCAACTCAGCCCCAGAATGAAGAAACGGGAACAGTACCAACACACTTTTTGAACCAGGTGACACTTTTACAAGAGCTGGAAGGAGGAGTATATATCAAGGCAGAGAATGACATGGGCCACATCACCAGGTGCTACTTTTCTCCTTGCCCTCTTACCTCCCTGTGAAAATCTAATTTTCTTTCCTCCCCTCTGGTTGATTCTTACTCTCTGCTTCATCTGTCTCCTGACCCAACACATCCCTGCCTTTTCCAGGTTTGTTCCCACTGCAGCCCAGCTTCCCTCACAACAAGTTGAGAAGGAATGAGTCCTACTGGAAGAGAGGTTAAATGGTAGCTGTGCTGAGGAAGGGTTCACTCTTTTCCATCACACACACGTCAAATAAGCTAGCTTCAAAATTACGTTTCCTACACAGTGGGTGTGTCTACACACGGTGTTAAATGCACAGTAGCACATCACAGCAGAAACAGCGCTAATAAGCTACTGCGTAGTATTATTGGGCTACCGGGCAGCAGCATCACTAAAAGGCACATACCTATGCTGCTGCAGAGTAGTGCTGGTTACTGCATTGATTTAGTACTCAATTATACAAGTACTAAGTTGAATGCACAGTAACTACGGCACATTAATGAATGTATAGACATGCCCAGTGTCAAGCACAATGAGCAGTTCAGGACACTTTCCATGGAAAATTAACTTAGCAAAGGAATGGATAAAAATAGGCTGGGGACTGTCAAAGAATATTACAGTACACCTGTTATATCTCTGGTGTTATTTTATTGTCTATAATAGGAATATTTTTACCACTGTGCTAGCAGGAACTCCAATAGCTTCCTTGGGCAGATTTAGAATATATGCTACACAACCAAAGAAAGAAGCAAAACTGGGTCTGTACTGAACTGTTAAATAGTACTTGGAAGCAGCGGAGTAGACCCAAATGCTATGGGTCAGGTGTCTAACTTGCATAGGCACAGGTTTCAAAGTTTGAAAATAGCATATGTTGTCATTAGAAGACTTTCCCTTATTAATACTGGTCAAGTTTCTATGCACCACGTGCTCTGTACACATCCTATGGAATTCTGTGCATCATATGTGCCCAACAAGTGCTAAATATGACAGAAATATTTGATGTTATAATGCCTTACGAACACTGCGCAAGGAAACAGTTATCCTTTAAGCGTCAGTGGCAGAAAGTCATTTTGTATCAAGTTAGCTTTTCAAAGGGAACTCCACTCCTAATTACCAGGGAACCTAGAATATGGAGCATGTGGAGGGGAAGATGAAGTGCTTCTTTGTTAAAATCCTGCTGGTAGATGACTGAAATCTGCTAAAACAGGATTCTGCCTACAAGACAGTTCGACGTACTGGCATGAAAAAGTAAGCATTATTAATAACAATGGTGGAAAAGGGTAGGACACAGATAAAGAAGGCGGTCATCGCAACCTCTACTGGTACAAGCATGGGGTACAGACTATGAACACAAGTCTCCAAAAAGTACAGTTAATCTCTTCAGCACAATAATTTCCTTCAGCCTGAGTTTTCTGATTTTGCGTGTACCATTTAAGTGTAGGAGTACTTGAATGAAATGGAGATACATTTCATAGTAAAGAGAGGACTGTCACAAAGGCTGAAGCACATCCTACAGAGATTCCCTAAGATGAACTGTTACAACCACGTGGACTCCCAGGGGAGTGCTACACAAATGATTCTTTCCCAGGGCTGGGTTCCCATTCATAGTTGGGTTCAGCCCTTTCATATGGCTGGGTTGCCTTGACACAAAGATAAAACCCAAATTACCAGAAAGGCCAAAAGCCCCAGTTTAATGAGAGAGTCACTATTACTACCCGACCCAAAGCCAGACAGAGTCAGGAAGTACACTGTGGAAATTACTCCCCAATAAACAAAGGTTTACAACCGCACAGATACAACCCCCAAGTTTGGCATTAATATTCTCTGAGCAGCTTTCATATATTTAGAACCATTATAAATCAAAAGCCACACCAAGAAACTAGAGAGAAACCTTTTCTCAGATTACATCCCCGCAATTTAAAATGCAAATGTAAGACTAAAGAAAACATATTGAAAAAATAGAATCAAATTTACTAACAGTCCCAAGAATCTTGCTCCAAGGAATCTTCCTATGTAAAAAAAAAAAAAAAAAGCTAAATATGGCAGAAAGAAAATCCAGGTGACTTAAAATGTTCTATTAAATTTTGCCATCACATTTGGAAGAGCTGTGCAAAGAGAGAGGGGAGACACCATATTAACCTGAAAATGGCCCAGTGTAAATTATACTGGTCAGTAGTTGCCCTGATCTTCCCTACCAAGTACTGGCTGTAGAGGCTACAGCTCTCCAATTTGCTCATAGGATTGGTTCAGTAGAGCAGTGGTCTCCAAACTTTTTTGATCATGCATCCCATCAGTAAAAAAATTTTGAGCACGCACCCCCAATATATGTATATTTATATAAATATAAATAGAAGTTCTAATATTTTCTTCCCACACCCCAATGGATCGTCTTGCACACCCCACTTTGGAGACCACTGCAGTAGAGGATCTGTTCAGACTACAATGAAGCATTATATGCCAGAACCAGGAATGTTTGGAGACTGCCATCTACTCTCAAGATAGGGATGACTGTAGTAAGTTCCATTTTACAGGTTCTGATCAGGCAAACTTCAAGCTGCTTTTTTTTTTTTTTTTTTAAAGTATTAGTCTGATTTAGTATTGCTTGAGTTTAACTCTTCAATAGGTTCAGTAACTGCCCCTTCCCAACTGTCTGATCCAGTGCTATATTCCAAAGAATAACCAGCCCCCCTTACACATTCTTTGCAGTCACTTTAATATGAAATCTGATCCAGCAACTGCCAAGAATTACATAAAAATCAACTCGCTAGGAATGCTGAACTGTTACACAAAGACTTCATCTTATTAGTTGGCAACACTTCACTCAACATTTTTAATAAAGCACTTTTAAAATCACTGTAAAAAGAGAATAGTTTTCCCTCAGCAAGGTCACGTAACCAACTGAATGTTGGCACAAGCCACTTCCAAAGTACTTTACCTGCACACAAAACTTCAAAATAAATACTAGCAGCCTTCTTCAAATAACCTCCAAGATACTAGCAGCAGTCTGCAGAGGCAGCAAAGCAACTACAGTTCCTTGTGCCACTGTAGAGGTCATTTTCCCCTAGCTATAATCATAGACATACCACAGTAACACAACAGCTAGTTAAACTGTGCCCTCACAATTAAATTACCACCCCAAAGACATTCACTAAATGCAATGGAAAAACAAGTTGCACTCCTTCAAATTTACACAGCAAAGTGGAGACAAGGCAAAAGCAGCAAAAGTAACACATGCAACTGAAGGTCAGAGATGTCCTAAGACTAGACAGACAGGGCAAAAGTGTGTGTGTAACAGCCAAAAGAATAGAAGAGAAAGATTTGGGAGACAGATGCAGGGAGAATAGATCAGCATTAAGGAGGACTTCTGTTCCCTTAAAGCTTTTTTGCCTATTCTAATTTGCTGGTTCTTTCAACCTTCAATGGTTCCTCTAGTGCTCCACCTACCACAACTAGATATAGGCTGTCAGCTGTTGGTGTACCCCATCCCACAGCACCACATCTTCCAGACTGGAACTCCATGACATTGTGTGTATGTGGAACATGCACAGATTCCATCAGCTCAATGTCCCCGCTGTGCTGTAGGCATCTTAACGTGCAGGGTGTCAGAAATCTGTTCCCCTTGGGCTGGCACAGAGAGCCTTCTGTGGCCAGTTAAATCCTCTAGGTTTTATCCACCTGAAAAATATCTAGTGACAGCTTTCAAGTTTATGGATTTAAGCTGGTTCAGATGAGCTCACCTTGAAAAAACATGAGCACACTTTGGAAAAAAACAGGAACAGGTGAAGTGGCAATCTTCCCAAAAGCTGGATCAGTTCTCAAATGCTTCAAGTTTCAGAAATACCTTATGCCACCACCTCTGTGCTCAGACTTGGCTTGCAATCATACTTTTAAGTCACAAAAATTTAACTGTTTCTCATGTGAGAAAAAAAAAATCAGCAGTAGTCACCAATCAAACAAATGTAATGAATTTGAACAGTACTCTAACTCTTCTAAAGCAGAGGCACTTGCCCTGTTACATCCATCTGCAGATGGTCCCTTTTTCATTTTTTAAATTCTTACAGGCAGACATGGCTGGACAAGTAAAAAATAGGCATAAAAATGAGCATTTCTTCTTCGTATTACTTGATCATCTGGGTCTCTTCATCAGCATCGTAAAACTCCTCATCCTCACTTCCACTTCCTGCAGAGCTGTCTCTGTCTCCAGACTAGAAAGAAAAATGAAATACTTGCTTATTGTTCAGCAGGCATCAAATTTCACACACCCCCAAAAATGTTTTTCTGCAACACGTTTCATAGTATCTTGATGTTTTATAAACATGAAGCAATGCAACCCTACTGAGATGCAAGTGAGAACTTCCACTATACATATGCAGGAAACTGATACCAAAAAGTTAACGACTTGCCCAGGATTACTCAGACTTCTCAGATGCAAGTAAGCAGATTTTGGATCCATATCTCACTGGATTCTTTAAGTGATGGCGCATCTGATGACACTTCTCTGTTCTCAGCAGTAGAAGATAAAGGAAGGTAGATGCAGGAAAAAAATAAACTAACTAGGAAACTTCTCATTTAGTGAGCTACAAAGCTTCCTGACATAGAAGTGTTTCTACACCACGTGTCTGTAAACTGTTCTACACTGGGCATTTCCACACCATGTTCCAGCATGTCTGGGAAGGGACACTCATGCATGTTCCCTGCACAATTGCTCCAATTTTTGCATGTCAGACCTGGAAATGTGCCAGTGAAGCTGCTCAGAGGGCCTTTTCACAGTCACTCAAGGCCTCAAACTCCACTATGAATGACCACTGCATTCTGGGGCTGGCAAACAAGACCAGGTGAGTGGGGATGTAGTGTAGACATACTCGTCTAGTGTCTCCAACCCTCTCTAACTACTAGAAGTCTAGAACCGAGCCCCCAAGGGCTGGAACAGTCTGCCAGCGGAGGTGGTTCAAGCACCTACATTGAACACCTTCAAGAGTAAATTGGATGCTTATCTTGCTGGGATCCTATGACCCCAGCTGACTTCCTGCCCTTTGGGCAGGGGGCTGGACTCGATGATCTCCTGAGGTCCCTTCCAGCCCTAATGTCTATGAAATCTATGAAACTACTAGAAATCAGGAAGTAGACTGCCTTTCTGTTTTCCCCATCCTTAATTATTTGTAACTCGTATTTGTTGGGGACATCTTCCTACATGGATGTTATTACAATAAGATTGAGGGCAAGTGCCAAGCTTATTTGACATAGCAATCAAACCAGCAAGACTTGAGCTGGCCAGAACAGCAGAATTAAAAAAAAAAAAGCCTAAACAAGTGACAGAAAGACTCTAAGGATCCAGAAGATTTTAGAAATTAACAGGACAATTGGAGCAGCAACTACAACTAAGCTATCACAGAATATAAAAAGCTCAGTGTCCCAGGTATCAAGGAAAAGCAGAGGGTGCCACAGAAGCTGAAACTGCTGTAGAAGGGACAATGGTGAGGTAGCTGTGCTGGTAGGCAGTTTCATACCCTTGGCTTCTACAGCACCTGAAGTTAGGGGAAACGTACATTTATATACTGTGTTCCAGCTCATAAAGGCTCTGTGCCAACCAACGCGTCTATTTTGGGATAGAATAAAGATCTGCAAAACCCATTTGTCAAAGGAGATCTGCATTTAAACCTCTTTATTCTCACTCATGAATTTTGACAATATCATTCTTCATCTCCCTGCAGCAAAAAGCTGAGTAACATTAAGAATAAAGATACATTTTAAGTTCCTTGTTTGGGTTAACAATATACCTCAGAGCATCTCACATGGAAAGCATCCCCACAGCACCAGATCACGAACACCACTTCCAAAAGTACCCTTAGCTCTCACTACAAGTCACTCATTCACATTCTGAGCCAAACTAATCCCTGCTTAACTTCCAAGATCAGGCAAGTGACAGGTTGCAGTGGCATGTTCCTGCTTTTTAGGCTATATTTTGATAATATGGTTACAGTCCCTTATACTGTAGCGGCCCTGGAAAAATTACTTCATTTTTACTACCTAAAAAATAAGCCACATGTAGTTATATAAATAGGAGTTGGCTTCCATAGACTCCAAAATGCCCCAATCCCCAAAAAAACAAAATATCAAAGAAAGACAAAGCTCTCTGGGTGACAGCAATAACCAGCCAGCACACAATACAATAGCTTTATAGTATTGCAATGATTCCTTTGCAAGCAATTTTCCCTCACTCAGCATATGTAACTTCCCAGCCTGCAGCACTAACAAAAAATGATGGCTCCTATGGAGAAGGAGAATTATTAAGATGCTTTCGTGTCACTAAATCACGCAAGTCATGTTACTGTGCTCACCCCAGAACAAAAGCGTCGGTCATTTTTTCTATCATTTCCGGTTTCTCTCAAATCCTAACAGAAAAATGTGACAAGACTTCAGCTTCTGTTGATCAGAGTGGCTACATTCAAGCCTTGCCTACCACTCAGGTGGATTGGTGGTATTAGCTAAACCAGCATATCCCTCTAATAAATGTGCAATTTTTATCTAGAGTCTTTTTTTTTTTTCCTAGCATAGCTTACACATACCAGTTTCCCTGGACTTTTTGCCAATATAAACTGCATCTACCCCACAGCTATTCCTCATACAGTGGTATCAGGGGAGGGCTGGAGGGTAGGGGGTGGAAATCACTGTCCTCACTGACATGAAACAGCAGACTCTGCTGGTATTTGGTAGAGCAATGTGTGATTAATGTTAAACATATCAAAAAAGGAATTTTAAACATCCTGTGCAATAACCCAAGGAATTATAAGAAAAATGGGTTATACTGTTTTTTTTGCATTCCTCAGGATCATTTCAGAAGAGCAGAATGTAACTGAATGCTATTCATGATGAATTTCATATTCTTGAATAAGATCAGAGGGAGACAGTCTCCATTTTGAGGAGACTGACTACATCATGTCATGAAGGAAGGACAATGGAGTCCACAGGGATAATGTACAGTATAAACAGCAAGAAATTCAACCACTTTCTGTAAATCCTATGGCAACTGCACTAGGTCTTTCCATGGTCTTGCCAGATAGACTGTTTATCAGCTTTTACTTTTCTGCACATTTTCTCATGGGAAGATTTTTAAACATGTAATGGGCCAGGCTCTACCCTGGGTATAACTTCACTGAAGTTAAGTGCATTACTATTGACATCAATCTGGCACTTTTTGTAGCCTCTAGATTCAGCCATCCAGTATTTAAGTAAGCATGTTAATTTATGTTTGATAAAACGTACCCCGCTAGTGCAGAGGTACAGAAACACAGGGTCCAAGAGAACTCTTTCACCTCAGGAAATGACTGAAAGATGGACAAAACCTACTTAACAAGGGAAGTAAATGCAAGAGTGCAACCAGCTTCATTGGGGGGAAACCCCCCCCCCCGGCTTCCACAATCCTACACCATGGTGATAGGGAGTCCTAGCCAGGATGGGCCCAAACATGCATAGCCTACCTGAACCCACAAGTATGCCCCAAGCCTGTAAATCTGTTGGCAAAAAGGCTCAAAGGTAGCTTCCTGAGGCTGCTCTCAAGGCCCTGAAAGCTGCCACTAGGGACTAATTTGGAGTAATGTCACCAGTGAACTTCTAGGTTTGGAACATACCTTCAGGCATCAGAGAGGGGTATGTGGACAGGGCATGTTGCAGACCATCCCGCCCAGGGCATGCTGCTATCTCTGTGTAGACAAGCCCTGGGACCATGAGCTCCAACATTTCAACTCATCTCAGTGACTAGGATAAGGACAAAGGCAGATCTCAGAGCAAACTAGGCCCTAACAAAGCTTAAGCCTTTATAACTTAGAACCTACCCCTTATATAATTGAACCCAGAAAGAAACGGAAAGTCAGCACAAATCACAAAATACAAGTATAGCATTGCTTTTGAGAAACTTTCACCAGGGTCATGGGGAGGTTTTGAACGATCTCAAAAACTAGCTTTGCATGAACCATTATTCAAGAATCCAGCTCAGAGGCAAAGCAGGCAGATAACTTTGCTATGGTCTTTTGTCCTAAAGGAAAAGATTTCAACCTTCTGGCTAAGTACTGTTTCATGGACTGAGTTGGCCCAACTAGTATTTCAGGAATACTCTAGAGAGTACTTCAGGAACAATGGTAAGATCATGAACCATTTCCTACGTTTTCTTGGAACCTGTCAACCACAAGCTGAAAACCACTGTCCTAACCTAGTTAGGGTGCCCTATTCAAGTTGGCAGCTACTAGCAACCCAGTACAAATGTGAAGAAGTATTGACCAGAAAGCTGGGATACCTGTGAGCCATCTAGTGCTTGTAGTGACATGGCTTCTTCCCCGAGTCTCCAATATGAGCACACCTGCAGGTCTGATATTGTCTCTAGCAAAGGGCTGTTCAGTGTTTCTGGCAACAATAAACTCAGGAGCCCAGAGAGAAGGCCAGTAACTCCAAACACAATATATGGCAGAGACCACTGTACAGATTTCTGAAAATTAAAGAAAAAATATAGTTTAACAGAGTAGGAGTCCTTACCTAGCATTTTACATATTCACTTAGCTTTTATTCTACCTATCACATATTTCAGAAGACTTAGATGCCTACGGGTGATCTTAGTCCCTGAAAAACTTTTTGTTTTAACAAGTACTTCTCTATAATTTCAGTGAAGTAGATGGTCCTCCTCCAATTTGCTCCACCAGAGAGTCAGAGGCCCACCATTTTCCCCAAATCTGATTTTATGGATTTCAAGTTCCCTTCTGGGGCTACTGTGAAGTTCCCAGCATCTCAGGTCTCCATACCAATACCAACACTTAAAGCTACAGTGTCTGGCTATGAATTTTAATTTGCATGTATACAGCAAGGTACAGTTACAGAAAAACCAACAGAGGGCTGCCCCATTTTTTTCTTTATTAAGATAATAAGGATTATTAAACCTCCAACTTTAACTGATGACCGTAAGTGTCAAGACAGAAGGACGTTGTCTCACGCCCTCCTCATAAACTGTGCATTGAGGCACTTTATATGAGGAGATTCACCTTTACTATGAGCCATTTACAGAAGGTACTGTAACCACTAAAGATACAAGGCAGTGAGATTTTATACGATATCATAAATCCTTCACTATTACCCTTTCCCTACCTGGAGTTTTATGCCAGGCTCATCACTGTGGTATCTGAGCATCTCAATGTAGTGAAGCTGCAAATCTGTGGACCAGTTCTACAAATCCTTAAATAGATAAAAAATACCCAGTAGACTAGATGTTGGAGTTTTGTCTAAATAAGGACAGAGGATCTAGCCTTTAACCTTGTATGGAGAAGCACAAAACATTAGATCATCCAGTCAGCCTTCTTGGCACACTGCACTGATTTAAATTGTACTTATACAGTCTAATCTGTCTCCCTCATCCCTCCAATCATCTTACACATCACAGTCAAGGGGAAGAGAATGTAGATAAAAAAAATAAGAGGTGCAGACAAACCAGTGAAGGGACAAAAGGAGCAATAATCCCACCAACTCGGGAAAACATGGAGCAGGCACCCATTCCAACATTCCTAAGAAGAAAAAAGCATGTGTCAAGCACAGTATTTGCATTAGGAACTAAAGCATCGTTTAAAAGTGCCAACAAGCAAAATCTTAGCTGTAGGACTCCGACTGATAAAATGCACACAAAGCTTATTGGAAAAATCATCGCAGAACTGGAATAAATAGTACACAGTGTTGTTTACACTTGGGATTTCATTCATTACTATAGCTGTCCTAGCACAGACAGACAAACCACCTACAAACTAAGATCTGGATCAGATAATTTTAAATCCTACCTGACACTGGGCATTAAACAGCACCATTCTGAGATGAGGGACTGCACTGGTGCAGCAACAATACTGACTGGTCACTGATGGCTGCGCCTGGCATAAAACACCCAGTATAGCTGCATCTATATGCTATATTCATCTGTTCACCCACTTATAAGTATGCATGCCCCTGCACTCTACTGGATGAAGCATCAGAGCTGCTCAAGTAGTTTGAAAACAAAGTCGCTCTTGCTGACTGCAGCATGCTAAATGTATAAACCACAATACTACCGGCTACACTTCCAGGAATGTTAAACACAGCTGCCTTATGTTTATACAGCACCATGTGAATTTTGGGTGTGGCTACTATACAAATATTAACATTGCTATTGCTCACCTGCATTATTGCAGAGAGGGATGCAACTTTCCTAAACATGCTGGACGTAACGTTTTAATGTTCTGCATGATTACTCTGAAGGAACAATCCATACAGAGAAGAATTTTAAGACTCAATGACTAATCACAATCATTTTCCTTCAAGCAAAAGTCTCAGCAAGAAGGTACAATTAATAAGGAAAAAAACGTAAAAGGGCAGTAAGTAATAAGGTGGCAGGAAAACTACTATTATAAAGTGAATTGGCATTACCTGATTACTGTAGGATAAAGTTCTGATGTGTAGATATAAACAATGTTAAATGCTGCACTGATTGTCAGTTTTCCCAGTAAAGACAATGAACGGCTGTTCACAACTGCAAATACTCCTGTGTCTAAAGAAGAAAAATTGAGCTTTGTATGGATCCGTAGCATATGGAAATGTCTTTCAGTAATTATTTCAATTACAAAGTAGAACTGAAAGGAATCTGTTGAAGAGTTTGTTATGCTACCAGAGTTCCTTTGTGGACAATATCTGTCAGAAGTACACGGTCATTGATTATCTGTTTCTCCTGCTGAAACAAATATTTATTGGGCTACAAACAAAGAAAGACCAACTCTACATCCCAGTGTTTAGGGCACTCATGTTGGATGGGGGTTTACGTCCATGTTTCCAGACAAGCAAAGCAGAGATTAAACCTGAGCTGCCAATACCCCAGATGTGTTACTATTGAACAACTAGGTTTCCTAGGAGCAATTACATAGCTGTTTTGGTATTTAACTCCCAGATTACTTCAGGATCCAAAGTAGAAAGAAACACTTGCTTGGCTGGAGACGTGGGTGCCTATCTTTAGCCAGTTAGCTGCTAAGGCTCTGAAGCCCTCTCCTTTGCTTTGTATTTCAGTTCTATCTAGCTTAGGCAGCTTTCCCACTCAGTTGGATGCTAAGGCTCTCATCCTCAGGCATCTAACTCTCCTCATGTGCTGTTTGGGTATCCCAGATACCTCTCTTGGAGCTTACAATTCATTTGTGTGGAAGGGTGCCCAAACACTGCAACACCTTTAAGAGTATTAGCTTTGGTACTGTACAGATGCTGTAAACTTAGAGTAGTTCTATCCATATAAAAAAATCTTATCTGTTACATCCACCACCATCTCTTGTCAGGGGACATATTCACATTATCTAGATGTTTGATCTTTTTTTGAATCCTGCTGAGTTCATCTGATATCTGAAGGCATTTATATATCCTGACAGGTACTTTCTATGTATATGTAAGTATGTTTACGAAATAATTTATATGCCTTGCTTTCCAAAGGAAGAAAAAATCTTTTCCCCTTAATATTTTCTGTTTTTACTTCTGTGTAGAACACCTGAAAAGCAAGACCATGCTGGATCCTTATATGGCTTTCTGAATGTATAAATAAGTTTAATTCCACATTTCTACCATGCTTTTCACTTCAGAGGATTCCCAAAGTGCTTCGTAAACTATACATGGTTTATACACCCCCTCTTAAACATACTGCACAGCTGTGTGGAAGGGGAAAAGGAAGACTTGGCCAAAGAGACAAGGGCGATGGGATTTTTTGATTTTAAAGTTCTTCTTCAGAGATGCATACACAATTTGAAAGATACTCTAATTACATACTTCTGAAGGATGGATTGATGAATCAATTTTGCTGGAACATTTGACAAATGCAGGAGTGGGGCTCCAATGCCTAAAAAGGTATGCAGTATTGTTTAGCATTAAGTAGAAAGTATAAGGCAAAAATGGGAGGGGACTGGTGTTGTGATTAAAAGCAAAGGACTGGGACTACAGAAATGTGTTCTGTTCCACCCTTTCACTGACTCATTCAAGGCCTTAGGAAAACTCCGTAGGAAAGCTTCTAAGCTTCAGTTCCTCCAGCTGCATAATGGAGACTGGCCAGAAGGGTGCTATAAATCTGCATTCACATATATTTGTGAAATCGTTGGATCCTGAGACAGAGGATATTATGGAGGCCCAGAGTACAGTTACAAATTATCCAAGAAAACACACAAGAAGTTATTTACCTTTCTTTTCTGGGAGAAACATGACAATAAGACAGGCCAGCCCTCCCAGGAACAGGAATGCTGCCAGTGTTCGCTTCCGACCAAACCTGATGGGTCAGAAAAGAGAAGGCTTAGTAGGACCTCAAAGCACAGAGCATTTTAAATTCACCCAAACTCACGCTGGACTCCCAGTTAAAATTGCTGAATGCCATCTCCTGCAAAGTTTTTATTTTCACCCTCCATTTTTTTTTCCAATAGAAGCTTCTATTCCTCTCATGATGTAGACAGTGCATTTAGTACTTGACAAAGAAATCTCCATAAATGTGACTGAAAATTAGCAGATTTTTAATTTGCTGTCAAGTGTTTGTGAATGCAGGACTAAGCAGAGGAAGCTACTCAGAAGAAATGTGGGGAGAAAGTGATCTATTCAGAAGATTCTGAAATGACTTCAACTGGAAGGAGAAAAAGAATAGAATAGTGCAGCACGGACCAGGATATGTGACCCAATGTTCAGCGACCCTAAAGCTTAAGTAGCACAATATGCCAATGTGGAAGATGCCCCTAAGGAACAACACCTTAGTTCCAACAGAATATACAGGGAGCTGGCTTAGAAAGAACAAGGGGATTCTTTGTCACAAAATCAGAGGTGTGAAGGAGTGCCATCTTGTGTTAGTATGGAGTCAGAGCAATTCAACTATCAGGACCTTCAGTTTCATCAGTGTGCTAGATCTGAATGATTATTTACTAGTTCTCTTTTCCACTAAGATCCATTTATGTTTATATGAATGGAAAAGAGAAAAGTAAAAAAATTACACACATACTATTTTCTGTATAAAAATGTTCTCCCCAAGGAAGACATAATGAACTGGGATGCTTAGTAGTTCCTTCAAAGGATTACTCAATGCTGGATGCATGCCCCTGACTGTGCAGTTGGTACTGCACAATCATTTAGTACTTGCAGGTACTACACAGTCCCAGTGGTGCACAGGTCATTTTTGACCCTACCGCGCAGTCATGGCGGCATCACGGTGAGTGCCCACAAATGCTGTGTCGCCATAATTCATTGCTACCACGACACAGTGTCTCGTGTAGACATGCCCACTGAGGACTGAATTTGTATTCAGGAAATATATCTTTGGGAAAAAATAAGTTGGATTTCATGCTATTCACTACTCACCACTTTTGGTTAATCAAGTAGATGCAGATTGGGTAGGCAGGTATCTCTATGAGACCAGATAAGGCCAAGTTGGTATAAATACTTCCACCCAAGTCACCTGCATTGAGGGTAAGACCATAGTAAACCAAGCTGCACACAAACCTGTAGGTGGGTATGGAAAAGAGAAAAGAAATCAAGTGTAAGACTATAAGATTTCCCCTGCCAGATCACTTAGTCATATCAGTCTACTTCAATTTAACACATCTAGTATAGTCACTTCTTGCTGTTTACGGAGGAGGCATAGACTCTTAAAACACACTACTGAAGTTTTAAACGAAGTAAAATTATTTTTTTTTGCACAAACCCAATCTCTGACATACTATTTTCTTTATATGAAGATAGAATTACATTTAAGACTTATTAGGTTATTTAGCGCCTTACTAACTCAACCACAGTATAAGCGTGAAAGACACAGTATTTGGCTTGATGAAACTAACAAGACATGTGACTTTCCAGTTCCAAGTTCTGTATACCCCTTTCATTCCCAAGTTTCTATAAGCCTTTGATCCAAACATTTGTTTGTCCTCTTGTCATTTTTAAACTCCTCCCATTTTATTCATTCCTCCATTGTCCATTGTCGCTCATTCCCTGTAACCATCCATTGGCATTTTTCATTGGACTGCTGCAGTGGTAAGCAGCTGGTTTCTTTCCAGAAATACACAAATGACAATCTCAGTTATCCTTTCCTCAGTAAATGAACTTTATGTCCTCATGCCTTTGCATTTGGACATCTGAAGTCTTCTGCTCTGCATGCAAATTTTAGAATAGCAACGCAAACAGTTGCTACACTAAGCTCCAAGTTTTCCACTAATATAAAAATGCTTTTTTCCCCCTTAGTTGACAAATATAACCAAAATAACCATCTTAATGTGAACCTCAGTATTTGAGCTCTAGCTGAACTGTGTCGCATTTCTAGGTGGCAGCAGAACACATGGTGACCTAAGTGCACAAAGCCAAACACACATCTTTGGAAAGCTGTTTCTGCTACTGACTAAAGACAGCAGGTGCAGGGGGGAAGTGTCATACAGCAGTAATCCTGAATGAGCAGCCACCTGCCAGTGTCAGCATCCCTTACCAACACAGTGAGGAAGGTCTAGTGTTTGTGCAGACGACATGAGCAGGGACTGGATAAAGTTCCTAAAGAGTTTTGCTAATCCACCTCAAATACAATCAGTAGGTTTCCTGCACTTCTGACCCTGGGATCCTGACTAAGCTTTGCTATAGCACTTCCCACTCATGACCTACAGCTCTTCCCACTATTCAGCAGCTAGCTTCCTAGCCCATCACTTCAGTCCAGTTGATTCCTTCCTATCACTCTTCAACTTCCAATCCCAAGTTCTAGATGCCCACGTTTGCATTCTCAGCTCAGCACAGTATTATAACCAATTACATGTCCCACCTTTATTTTCTCAAATGTTATACCTACAATTCAGTCTTCTTGTTCCTTTTGTTTCTTTCTCCTGCCTATCTCTAGGCATTCTATGCTGTTCCCTATTTCTGGTATAAGCTCCCTGTTCTACCTCCTTCATATTGTTTCACATCTGCTAAAAAGTGTTCAAGATTTGGTAGCTTAATATAGCAAAAGTGGATCTTTTAAATACCACACAAATGGCAGAATCCTATTTCATATTACACTTGGTTGTTTGGCACTTACAGACAGTTAATAATCTTAGTCTGTGTGCGATATGGATGCACAAGCATCCACATGGCTACTGAGCATGTAGAGTAGGCTGCACTCCAGACAGGTAGGCATACGACTCCATGTGTGTGTACCTGAGCATATGTCTGTGCTCACTTTTGGTTCCCTCACTTCACAAAAGATTAGAAAGAGCCACATGGAGCGTGATAAAAATGATTAGAAACTTGGGAAACTTGACTTGGGGGAAAGGCTGAAACACCTAGGGTTATTTATTCTGGAGAAGAGAACACTGCAGGGGGATTTAATAGTAGTCTTCAAATACCTGGAGGATGGTTATACAGAGGATGGAGACAGACTATTCTCTGTGGCTGCAGGGGAAAGAACAAGCAACAACTGTCTTAAATTGCAGCAAGGGAAATTTAGGTTGGAGCTTAGGAAGAAATTTCTCACTATGAGAGTGGTCAATCATTGGAACAGGCTACCCAGGGAAGCTATGGAATCTCCATCTTTGGACATTTTTAAGAACAAGCTAGACAAACACTTGACTAGGATGGCTTAGTTACAGACAATCTTGCCTTGAGCAGGTAGCTAGACTAGACCTGCAGTCTCTTCCAGCCTTACTACTGTATGATTCTAGGAAGTCCCAAAAATGTAGCAAGGCAAAAACCAAGGAGGGGAGGAAGGACCCTTCCATGTTTCTGCCCAACAGCCTATTGGTTACGTATAACATGTACTTTACGTTATATATTTGCTTGCTTACATGCATATGCATAGCATATTCTCCCAACCAGCAAAAAGTACCACCAAACTTAAAAGCAGAAGTCAGTGAAAAACATGAAGCTTAGTGGATTTATGGACAACGGGTGTCTGCCTTGCTGCTCCAATAGCATTTCTTCTGGAATATAACTACAAGTACATATATAAAACAAGATTAAAAATAATTACTTGAATCGAGGCTTCTGGCTTGCTGCCTCAAATCAGTTTAAAATGATGCTTTAATATTGGGGCTGTGCAACTTCAGAAGGGCTGGGAGCTGCACACCATGTGTGCTGGAGGCTATATGCTGTGCAGGCCTCCCTACTGTGCTAGAGGCACTTCCTCACCCCATGGAGCCTGAAGACTGTGGTGGCAGCAGTAGCAGTTGTCTTGCTGGAGCAGAAGGGGGAGTGCTGCCCAGGTTGGGGCCTGCAGGCTACACATTAACGCCCTGTATGCCATGTGCAGTCCAGCCCTGCTTTAAACCATTGATTTTAAGAGCAATCCACCCTATTTTTAACCAAGACAAACACCTGCCTTGGCACCATCACAAAATAGCTGTTAATTTAAAAATGAAGACAAAGCACTGGCTAGTACAGGGAACAGGAATTCATTCCTGACTGTGCCAATAAGACACTTAATTCCTCAGGGTCTCAGTTTCTCTATTTGAAAAATATGATCTTACCCAACTTTAACTTAAGACTCTGTAGAGACAAACCCATGCTTCATTTTAAGTATGAGGGTAAATCTCTGCAAGATCAGGAGCTTTGTAAAGGGCTTTAAGCATCTTGAAGAAAAAAAAAAGCTCAATATCGTGATTTTTTTAAAGCAGCTCCCTCGGCAGATCTATCTATATCCAGGACATTACAACACTAAAATGGAACTGGCTCAGTGTCCACACAGACCCAATAATTTGGACACCAAGAGCCCAATAAAGAAAAAATACCTATACAATCTTGATCCAAAGAGCAAGGGCATCATGGCTAATCTCAGCAGCCTTGGAAGAGAAGGTAGTGCTCAGTTATTTTGAGATTCTTAGATAAAAAGCCCCACAGATATGCAAAAATAAAGTACTTCAGGCCTAGATTATTAAAATGACTTCAGGTTAAGAATAAACAAAAGGTAAGAACCAAAGAACCTCTTTCATGCAAAATGCCCCTCATAATAAATAATGAGCCAAAGCATGGTATGCATGATGATTTAGCTATTCAAAGACTTTAAGCAGCAGCAGCAGTTGCACTTGCAGGACCTGGGCCTAAAAAGGGATTGCAAGTACCAGATGAACATCATGATTAAAGTGCGTCCCAAGAGGATCCTGTATCGGAATAGGTCCAAAAAACTTCCAGCCTCTCTGTGGCTCCTGTCAGCTGGGAGCTTTAATGAAAAAGTACACTTCTGCTTGCAGTTCCTCTTTGCAATGAGGTAGAGGGCATCTTCTGCTTCATTCAGTCGGCCTTGTGAATACAACCAGCGGGGGGATTCGGGAATGAATCTGAAACAGAGATAGAGTTCATTGGTAATCTTAGGGACCCCACTATTCTTGAAGACTGGACTTGCCTATCTGGAATAAAAAATGAAAGATGTTTCAATACAACACAACATTTTTTTTTCAAATAGCATTACCTGAATTTTCAAGATTAAATATACCATGGTGAGAAATGAGAGTTTTACAGTTTCGTGGGTTTCTAATTTGTAAAACTTTGCATTGTATATTAAAATAGCATTTGAAGTTAACACTATTTAATGTCAGGGAAATTTCAGAATTCAGGATGTGATACAGCATTACTGAAAATCTATAGTACACAGACAGCTGCTGCTTCTAACAACTTTCATTTACCAACCTCAGGTTATCTTCTGACCTGCTCCCAACACTGTTCCAAATTCTGATATGCAGGCTGTAAGCAGCAGCTGCACAAAGGCTCTGTTCTCAGTCCCGAGACAGCATCTGGTTGGTAGATCTGCAACCCCAACCCTGCTTACAAAAGCCTCTTAAAACTGTTTCCAATTGCTCATGACTTTCTGAAAAACTTTCACATTTTAGCCCAAGGTTTTAAGGTTTGGTTTCTGCTCAGAGGCTTTTTAATTTTTATTTATTTATTTTTTATGATTTTGAGCAAAAGTGATTCAGCAGACTTTGCATAAAAAAGTCTTTGGAAGAGGACATCTTTATTTTCTCTGCACATAATAAAAGATTCTTTCACCTTTTATGCACAGTAGAAATATGAAATAACTGAAGGGGTTGGAATTTGGTATGGAAATTGCACTCACTGTAGAGCAGAGTTTTGAAGTTGAGAGAGCAATTTTTTTATACGTTCTGAAGACAAAGTGCTGAAAGTGCTGGACTATTCTTTTCAAATAACTGCTTAGGTTTTTCTTTTCTTTTAACTTTAGAAGCATCAAAAATGTCAAGTCAGCTTTTTTTTCTGAGGGAAGAGCCCCTAGGATCTCTCACTGAGACCTACTTTATGAATTCTCACACCTCAACTGCATGAGAGTGTGCAGTGAGTCTTTAATCACCGTTTCTTAGGATTCAAAATGAGTAATGTTAGTGAGTTAAGATAAACAGAGGTTGGGAAACCCCTCCCCAAAAAGTGTAAACAGTGATTAAAACTTCCTTCCCCCTCAAAACTGCCGAATTTTCACTTGTAAGTACATTTGAAACTAGGTGAAATATAACATGTGATTATGTAACCACATATTCATCCATAACAGTAGATGTACGTATGTAGCATTTGGTAGTATATGTGTACACCAGAAGAAAGTCAAAGACAATCAGAAGTACACAGCAAACTGTTCTTAAATAGCGTACTAAGATTTTTACTATCCTGCATAGTGAAAGCGTTAAGATTATATTTAGTTAAGTTTGCAGCATTGCTGTTTAAGGGAAACATGATGTTGACTGGAGTTTGGGGAAAGTTACCATGACCTTCACAAACTACTCTACTTTATCCTTAAAGAAATCTTTACCCTATTTTTCCCTCAATTCTTATTCTTTTGATGAAATTCAGTGAAACAGCTTTAAAAATAACTTACAGAGATAGAAGAAAGACTACTGTTCCCTCCAAGTTAACCACAATGGCTAGAGTCCTCCAAGAACGGATGAAGTACCCTAATAAAGCATATTGGGCAATTCCCACTGCAAAGAACAGGCCACCAATCGATCCTAACACATTGGAAACATAGGGGAAACAAAGAGAGAGATGTTACCAGCCATTCTATAATGTTGTTCTTCTTCACTATGTCCAGTCAATCAGATTAAGATTTTGTTAGGAAAGCAACACATTAGGAAATATAGACAGAAAGGGTTACTTGATCCAAGGTCAGGGATAAAACATTTCAAAACTGTGCAACAAGTTGTATTTAAATTGATACAAAAAGAGGAAAAAGACAAAAGGAAAAAAGCAATATAAATAATAATTACTTAGCCTTTCTAAGAGCATTTTTTATCTAGCAATTTCAAAACACTAGAAACCATTAGGCCTTATAACCTCAGCTGGTACATCACAACTTTCCACACATGAAAATAAATGCTAAGTGTCACTTGAAAGCTAACATTTTCAACTACATAAAACCTATATGCAATCCTCATGGCACATGATATATGATGCTTTAAAACTGTCAGTATACTCTCAGTCTAACACTGCTCTGGCCATAGTCAAGGACTAAGTGTCGAGTTCTGGCCTTGGAGCACTGTAATTTGCATGCACTGTACTGTATGATAGCTTAAGTACCAACAACATTTATACTGAAAGGATATCTAAATGGTCCCATTATAAATTATTAGACTTATTAGCATTATGGGAAAACTAGCTTAACTGTTTTTGAGACGAGGCTAGTGGATGAAAAAAGCAATTCTTTCCCCATTATGTAAACACTCTCACAGTTGCTTTTTGAGAACAGACAGGCATAGAAGAACTGAAATTTGGCAGGCAGTGGCCCTTGAGAAGAGTATTCCAGGATGCAAAATTTTAAGCGAAGGCACTCAGTATCACACACACACACTGGTATAGGCTAGCTGTGTAGTGTGGAAAGGAAAGTTATCGCAGATAACACGCATTGGTGGTTGTTCAGTTGGAGTGCGGCAGGGATACAAAGGGCCCCAAGTCACTGGTTATGGTCTTCTAAAAAAATAGGGTGACGACATGTCCTGGTAGGGTGACCACATGTCCTGGTTTAGCTGGAACAGTTCTGAATTTCAGAGGCCAGTCCTGGCCGGCTGTTGAGAATTATAACGGGCGTCCTGGAAATGCAAGGGTATGGGGACCAGTCTGGCCAGGAGTTGGGAATGGCATAGAGCACCTTGCAGGTGGGCAGCCAGGCACCACTACAACCCCGACATACTGCCTTGTCCCCACTGACTTCTGAGAGCGCGGGGGGGCAACATCCTGGATGAATGTCCTGGATGTCCCAGATTTCCTTATGGTCAGCCAATCCAAAAAGATGTATGAAACAGAGGTACATGGAAAAGGTACATGAAAGACCGTGTATGCGTAGAGAAGTGCTCCTTGCAAGTTTTTACATTACTGTAATTAAGAGCAGTTTTATAGCGCTATAAAAGTTACAGCCTCCCTGCACTTTCCAGGCAGAAGGCACTATGCAGCCTCCTGAGATCTGTCCACCGCTTAGAAATTTGACTGGCATACAGAAGTTATTTAAAGTGCCGTAGGTTGCTAAAGTCCTGTAAAATATAGCACTTCATCGATTCATAGATTGTAAATTTAATACTTCATTAAAAATGCATACAAGTGCTTTAAATTAACCATTGTTACAAGTGCTGTAAAGCTGTGCACTTCTGTTAAGTCATGGCAATAATGTGCTTAAGATGGCGAAAAAAGCAACTTCTGTACACATATACATGGTCATGTATGTGTACAGGAATGCAAAGTTAAATCTGCAAATGCAATGTTCACTTTGGCATTTCCAGGTACAAATGTATACATGTAATCTATCACCAGAGTTTTTTATAAAGATGCTGCAGCCAAAGCCATACCTGCTAAGGCCCAGTAGGCTGTGCCTACACATTCATTCAGCAGAACAAAGGCCACAAGTGACATCCCTCCATTCATCACTCCCACCAGGAAGCGAGAGACTGCAAAGAATTCATATGAGGGAGAGAATCCATTTGCAATGGCAAAGACGATGTCGAGGGCAAAGCCTGGAAGACAAAAGCACAAAAATGCATTTCAGAAAATAATACCTGAATGAGAAGAACAAAATTTTTTATCACAAGCATTACTTGACACTGAGTGAAACCTTGTCCTAAGCAATCACAATTCTTGATCCACAGAAAAGCCAGTTGAGGTGACGGGGAGAAAAGGAGTAAGTACTTGAAGTCAAGCTCATTAAGGGGAACGCTGAAAAAGGAGGTCTTCTATACAGGATTCATTGTACTAAACACTCGTCTAGTCCATTGTGGGCAGTTTGTCTCTTCAAAAACTCACCACGCATGACACTATGCCTGTTAGGCCTGTGCGAAGCAACAAGCAGTTGCTTTGGATTCAGATTTGGTGGGACAGTGATTTGAATCACTGTCCTGATTTGATTTGGCTAATTTGGATCCAGAGATTCTGTGCTGATTCAAAGATTCGGCCATAGACTAAATAGGCAGCTCCCCCTCCACCATGCTGGATGCAGCTACCTTCAGCTGGTAAATCTGTTGTGGTGAGTGGAGGGGGAAGGGAAGGGGAATGGGGTGGTGGAGGCAGATCAATGTCCCCACAGCAAGGGAGGACTTAAGGCTGGGACAAACTGCTCGGGGGGGGGTGGAGGGGCGCAGGACTCAGGGAGTGGGGCTCCTGCCACTGTGTGCCGCCAGTCCAGGAGCTGATCTTCTGGTGACTCCTCCAGCAGCTCTTGCCACCTGTCTAGGAGGGCATGGGAGCGGGCATGTGCCCCTGCATCTGTGCAGGGCAGGCTGGGCTGGGCTGCGCTCTGGGTGGGCAGCAGAAGGCACTGGGAGCAGGGGTAATGCCCTCCCGCCGCTTGCCCAGCTCGGGCGGGAAGGCATGGGACAGTGCTGCTGCACCACCTCAGACAAACGGTGCATAGTGGCAGAAGCCGCTCCAGCCTCCCTGCCCCTCCTAAACAAGCCGCAGCTTCACCCCACCCCAGCTGGGCCAGCAGCAGCAAGGCACAGGGGCGGGTGCGTGCACCCAGGTTGGGGCAGGACCAGTGGCAGGGTGCAGTCCCCCCTTAGTCCCCGCTCCACTGCATTCTGTGGGGCAGGTGAAGCCAAGGCTGCACTCTGGGCTGCGGCTGGGGCTAGCCACATGGAGTGCAGCCCTGGCTTCACTCGCCCTGTGGAGCGCAGCCTGGTGGCAGGCAGCTGGGACTAGCTATCCGAAGTGAAGCTCGACCCAGCCCACCCTGCACAGATCCAGGGGCACACGCCCGCTCCATGCCCTTCCAGACCAGTGGCAGGAGCTGCTGGAGAAGCCACCAGAAGAGCAGCTCCCAGACCAGTGGTGTGCAGTGGCGGATGGACCCCTCTCCAAGTCCCATCCTCTCCCACCCCAGCTGGGCAGCCTGTTCCAGCCCCAATCTCTCCCTCGCTGTGGGGGTGTTGATCTGCCCCCCACCCCCTACTCCTTCCCCCCTCTCCGCCCACCACAACAGACTTACCAGCTGGAGATAGCTATATCCAATGTCTGCAAGGACTGCTGCCCGTATCTATGGCCGAATTGCCAAATCTCTCCTGAGGCTTCTGAATCGATTCAGACCTTTTAATGGGTCTCCCAATTCGATTTGGATGCGGAGATTTGGCTGTTGAATCTCCTCTGAATTGAATCAGCTACTGAAGCTTTGCATAGCCCTTCTATCTGTTAGCAGTCTGAGCAGAAAAACCAAGGACTGCACAGGCTACGACCACAGCTTCTCTCTCATCCTTAGAAGCCTGCACTGCAATCTGTTCTGTAGCTACTAAGCACTTTCAATATAAAAGGTCAACCCTGAACATCAATCTTTGGCAGCACCAAGTCAACACATGGCTTTTAAAAAAAACAGTATTTCAGGGTTTCTGGAAAAATAGAGTACTGATTGATTTAATAGTATATACACTTTTTTTTCCTCCACATACAGGTGTAGTGCATGAAATTCCCAGACAAAATGTCTGTGAATTTTAAAACTCAGCTTGGATGACAAACATCCAACAATAAATAAATAATTGGAGATGCAAAGACAAACTCACAGCTGGAACTATTAGGAGTCTAGATAGCCAAGTGGAAAGTAAAATAGTTGGGAGTCTGTGAAACATTTGGGGATCATGACCACAAGAACAAACAAGTAGACCCATTTTTTAAAATTAAGCATCTACAGTGGGATCACCTACTCAAACTGGGTGCTGAAATACTTCTCAGACCTCTCAGGGATGAGCTGAACACCCAACTAGGAAGTTTTTGTCTTAACTTGGGTCCCTTGTATGTACTGAAAGAAAAAGCAACCCCCTCCTGCAAAAATCAGCACAAAGCATCAGATTTCTACAGAACTTGAAAATTTGCCATAGGCTCTTCAGAGACAGATCCTGAAGGAGTAACAAGACACTGACATTTCCCTGCATTTGTTTTGTTATGGCTGCAACTGATTACCTGTGAGATAGACTTTTCTCCTCCCAAAACGATCTGAGAGCTGGCCAAAAGAGATCACTCCGACGAACACACCACTGAAGAAAAACGAACTGGCAGCACTGACTTTGTATGATGTATTGCCAATTAAAAACCACTAGGGGGAAGAAAAAGAACCTTTGAGCACACAAAGAGAGACTCACAAGAATCAAGCAGTTGGGGGGGGGGGAGGGGTAGTGGCAGGAACCCTGTCCTTTAGATAACATTTTGGCTAGATTTCTATTTCAGTAACTAAAATGCCAACCTTCCCTGCTCCCTCCACAGCCCCGCACCCAACCAGCTGGGGATTTTGGTCCATTGTGAAAGGTTTCTCCCAGATATCCATGCCCCTCGCATCTGAGCAGAGGGCTGGATTCCTCAGGGGGACATCTGATTTTGTGTCAGCTTTTTAGCCTTTCCATCTGTTCGCATATATTTCTAGTACACTTATATTCCAGGTATCCATATTTTCTCTGCTAGATTGTGTCATAATTTATGTCCAAACAAAACTACAGATGTTCCTGCATTACAGCCTACCATGCAACTAGGATTCATTTGGTGGCTTCAAGCAATGTTTCTATTTTTATAAGCACTTCTATATCATAAGAACAGGCAGCACGCCCATGTCCTTTCCCATTGTGCTTGCTGCATGCATGCTAAGGGTAATTTTGACCTGCAAAACTATTATTCAGCTTTTTAAACCACTCTAGACTTGCTTTTAAATAAGGGCAGCAAGTTTAAAAATAATGCTGTTTGTTTATAAGCTGTCATGCTGATGATTTCTCTTTTATGCAGATTATATGATGAAAATTTGACACTTTTGGTGCCACTGGCCTCTAAAAAATTAGACATCAGGAACTCCTGTGCTACAGTAGTTTTTTGTAACTTCAAAGATTTACAGGCACTGAAAAGATGTAGTAAAATTCTAAGTAAAGGCTGAGACAGTCTCTGTCCAACAAAAATGACTCTGTGCTTCTCTATGTTTATATACCTGTGCCCTGTTCTTGGTTACTGTGTAGGCACTACCATAATAGAAATGATTAGAAGTAACAGTCTGAATTTGTTTGCCCGTCTTGGAAGAAAGGCAACATTACCACCGTAGTGATCTTAACTGAGAATTGCACAAGACCTGGTATTTTTTTTGTAAGGTCCAGTTGACAGAATCCTTTAACAAGGTGAGTATGTGATGTTTCACTTAAAAAGTATACACTTTTTAAAACACAAATTTACACTTTGTAAAATGAAAGTATAATCATTTTGTGTGTGTACCTTCACAACTGAGAAACTCTACAGCAAATTAAAAAAAAAAAATCTCAAAATTATTCTTTAAGTCTAAGTTTTTGGGGCCCAACTCATTAATCGTGAACCGTTAAGGTTTGTAAAAGTGGAAGCAGAACTCTAAGAATGATTTGAATGAGGAATGGCTGGGCAAGTGAAGCAGTGCTGCTGAGAGCTTATTCCAAGATAAGGATGCAGCATGGGAAAAGATTCTTAATGCAGGAGGGGAACAGAAAACCAATGCAGCACTGAGATTGACCTTGATGGCCAAGAGAAGGGAAATGTGAGGGAAGAGTGATACAAGGCTTCAAAAATGAAGACGGGAAGTTCCATTATTCTCGGTGAGAATCAGTTCTGCTCATATTTATTATTCACCTCGTAGGGTCCTGAAGGTCAGGAAAACTTCATCAGTGTAACAATTATTATCTCCATCAATCACACAGTTCACTTTGTTTCACCTGCAAGTCTCTTCAGTGCCAAAAACCCAGTTTTCATTAGTAAAAGCGCACTGATATCTCAGTTGGCTATCAGATCGGCACCAATAAAAAGAGAAATGATGTTATGGGTTATCAGCTTTTTTTTGGTCATCGTAGCTGATAATTACAGCTTCGTGCCTGGTGCACCCTGGTGAGCAGTCTGGTCCCCATGCCCCACTGCTGGCCCAAATCCATGGCAGACTACAGGTCCCAGCGAGCAGTGGGTGCTGTGCTCAGCAACAAAGGGACTGTTACTAGCTCCTGGTGTTGCTGCCGTCACGGCAGCGCCATGTGTGCAGCAGGGGCCTGAGCACCAGGGCTGCTGCAGAGATGTTGGGCTGCATGCAGGCAGGGTACAGTGCTGCACAAGGGACATTCTGCTTCACTGAGTGCCTTTGCAAAAGCAGCTTCTCCCCAGCAGCTGCAGGAGCTTGGCTGTGTGGGGCCTGCCGGCACTGAGGGAGCAGGTGCTCTGAGGCTCCAAACACGCCCAGCACAGCTGTCCACACAGGAGTCCACCCTGCCTGCCTGGGACAGCAGCACAGGCTGCGTGGGGAACATGGCTGCAGGTAGGAGCCGTGGGCAAGGGGGCAATGTGTGTGGGAATAAAGAAGTCACCGCCTTCCTCATTGAGGGCCAGAGCAGACAGAAGGCATGTGTGTACATTTATAAATGCAAAATAAACAAAACATTTTATTTATGTCAGTAGTTTAAAATGCCTTGTACTATTACTAAACATGAGTTATCGGATTGGTATCGGCCAATATGGTTGATTAATCATCGGCTATCAGTACTGGCCAAAAAAAAAAAGAAAAAAAAAGGATTTATCAGTGCACCCCTACTCATAAGTGAGATACTTACAGACTATGTTTCATCTTTATAGCAGCTCTACATGTTGCAAGAAATCCAATAAAATTTTGCACGCAAAGGAATCCTAGAATAAACCTAGAAAGTGCCTATATTGTTCGCTGATACTGTTTCTTCTGTATGCTGTCTAACACAGTGCACTACCTTATTTACTTTTCCCTACTGATGGTTGCTCTGAATCAGGTTGTTTCAATATTTCCTCTTAATATTGTAATTTGCAGATATTTTTCCTGACTAGTTGGCTGATGATTATACTATTTTCCCCTGAAACAGTTCACCAATGGCCTTTTGAATTGCCTTCCCTCTGTTCTTCCTTCCTCCTGCTCCCTAGTCCATTATATATTGTATTTCCAGCAGAGCTTAAACTATTTGGAAGCTTTGCAATGAACTGCTTTACTGGAAGCAGCAGAAACATGTAATCAAAGCTCACCCATAACCGAGGAGTTGACAGAATGAACTATTTCAGGGACACCATGAAAATAACTTGCTTTGTCTCAGTGCATGTGTCATTCTGAATTACCAGCAATAGGTGAGATGTGCATGCTGTTATAGTTGGTGATATGGCAAAAAGGAATCAAGATGCTTACAAAAAAAATAGCTTCTGAAGCTAATTGTTGCCATACATTTTTCAAATGGTTCTTGAACAGTCTCCATACCGTGCAAAAATGCTCAGAAAAACAATTTATAAATTAAGAAAATGTTTAAGATATTCTACTACAAAATAATCAATGCTTTGTTTCTGTGATCTCCTACAAGAATTATACTCTTGTAAACATCTACTCAGGCTGACATTAATATGTCTCACTGACATACAACGGTTCCTGAATCAACCACAGCTGAAGAAACAGTTTGGATATAGCCGACTAATTTGCTCTCTAAGAAATGGCTAAAACTTTATTTAATGTATTAAAGTCTTTTTAGTGCTTTTTTCACCCTGTATAAAGCATATCACATCCTATCAGTCTATATAAGCTCTTAGACAAAGTAATATATTAGAATTTTTTTCAGCATAAATTTGGGATGGCTATATTACTAACAGTTGGCAAAATTATAACAGTATTATAAAGATTGTTCCAAATAAGTACTGATAAAACCTTTAGACCACATTATTAGGTATTCCATTCAATTTATATATATTATTTTTTGGGGGGTGGGGGAGGATAAATTATTTTAGAAAAAAGTTTTCATGGATTTTAAAATAAGATTTTTATTATTTCTACTTGTAAAGACAAGTATCATAGTTCCAATGAGTACAAATTAAAAGGATTTTAAAAGAAATAAAGTAAGGAATAATAGCTTATACACACATAAAGGGGTGGGGTGGGGTGGGGTGGGGGCATGCGTGCATGTACCCCGCCATACCTTTAAAATGCATTACATTATGACCTTAAAGATGGTAAAGCAAGTATTATACTACAGTGATATAAAGATTTCATTTCTCTGACTACAAGAAATCTACTACCTTATAAGCAGTATGGCAATTCAAAACCCATCAACAGAGGCCTGGATTTTTCACAGGTGACATTTTCAGTACTCATTATTTCACACCTGAAAGAGGGCCCAACTCTCACACTGCAGTTGCTCTAAAATGTCTGTAAGTCAGGCTCCTTTATGATGCTGCAGGTTGGACATCCCCCCAGAATAAATCACAACAATTTTGAAAAATATAAACCTTTATATCCTACCCTCTGATTCTTTGTGTTCAAATTCACTGTACTGTCCTAGTGGACTCTAAAAGAACTATTAAATTAACCAACACTGAAGCACTGTGGATTCTTGTTGAGTGAATCTGTGTTGCAAAGTTTGCACCAAATTCTGAAGTTCTCCAAATCCAAGGTATGTAGATCTGAAGTTTCTGTGTAGGTATTTTTGTATTTTATTTTATTAATATATTTATTCTTTCTTTTCATTATGAAATAAATTAATTGTAAAACCCATAACTTAAAACAAGATTCAGTGCACGGAGCTCCTCAGGGGTCCAGAAATTTGATGGTGAAGGAGGGGTGCTGCACTCTGTAGTGCTGCCAAGTTTCTGGCCCTGCAGACCAGCTCTGTGCACCGGATGAATTGGGCACTCCTGACCTAAGGCACTGCCTGGAGAAATACACAAAAATACCCTGAATTCTTCACTCTTGTTTTTAAGCTTAATGATATGTTACATTAGAAAAACAAAATGTCTGTTGAGGATTTTAAAAGGTTAAAGTTACTTTGCTTAAATTATACACTAAAAAGTCATATTCAACCACTTTTTGAAGTTAGAGCTACATCAAGGGTGTCCACAGTTCCATCATATTCTCATTTTCACTTTCCATTCATTTTTTTGCCCTGTGCTATAGAGCTGAGGGGATCAACCTGCAACACGGGTGCTGCAAGTGGCACATGCAGTATCTGTGTGGCATAAGGCAGATTCGGGAGGGAACAGGCAGCACAGCAGCAGATCAGGCAGGAAGCAGAAAGCGAAGCAATGGATTGGGAAAGAGGAATAGGGGAGGAAGCAGAAAGCAGAGCAGGTAGGGGAAAGAGATTGGAGTGGCAGCTGGGAAAGGTGCGAGACTAGTTAGTGGCACATTTGCTAAAAAAGTTGGCCCCTACTGCTAAAGGGGATGCGTGAGAGCACAGAGAATGTCTGCTGAACACATCTGGTCAGTAATTGTTAAAACTGGAAGGTTTTATTTACATGCTTATAAATAACAAAGTCAGAATTATTTATAGGGCAAGTTGAAGCTGAATGAATGTTTCAGGAAACTGAATGCGAATCTGTGAGTGCTAAGCAAGAGTTGACTCAAATGCACAGGCATTCAAATGTTACATTTATACCAAATGCACTCAGAATGGACCCATGCAGATTGTAATTCAGCACTGACATGCATCAGAGGCCTAGCTCCAAGGAACCTCAGGCACTACTCATCCCCCATTATGGCCTGATAGTGGAGTAGCTTAGATGTACTCTACATCAGCGGTTGTCAACCGGGGTGGTACATGTACTCCTAGGGGTACTTGGAAAAGTCCTTGGGGGAATGTGTGGGTGGTGGGGGCCAGAGTGTTGCCACCCACAATCCTGCTTCCCGGGAGCAGGGCCAGGGGTGGGGGAACAGCAGAGCCCCTCTGCCGGCCACACAGACGCCACCCAACTGACCGGACGTGGAAGAGCTCGCATGCAGTAGCCACCATCATCCATCACCTTGCACTGCTGCAGCACACTGCTTTTCCATAGGTGGTCTCATATCCAGCTCTGTGGACTGCTGACTGGTAGCATGTGATTGGCTGGGTGCAAGGCCTCAGCAGCCTGCGGAGCCACACATGCAACCACTCGTGGGAAAGTGGGGCACGGCAGTGGCGTGGGACAGTTGTTGTTGGTGGCAGCGGCAGCGTCCAAGCTCCTCTCCCCCCACGCCCCTCAGCCACTGCCACCAGAAGTGGTACACCACTTAATATAAAGCATTCTACATAGGGCTGCCCCTGAGGACCACCCAGAAGCTGCAGCTGGTACAGAATGCAGTAGCTTGCCTTCTGACAGGTGCAAGTTGCCAGGAGGACATAACTCCAGTGAGTCGAGGTCTGCACTGGCTTCCAGTAGCTTTCTAGGCATGATTCTAAGTGCTGGATTTGCCTTATACAGGCCCAGGTAGCCTGGTTCCTACATACCTACGGCACTGCCTTTTCCCTTATGCCCCATCTCTATCACTAAGGTCAGCCATGAGTAGCCTCCTGCAAATACCTGTATGCCAAGTTTACTTGGCAAAAACAACTGGGAGGTCAACCTCAATTGCAGCTCCAATACTCTGGAATGCCCACCCCCTTGTGGCCCACCAGAGCCTGTGCCTAGATAGCTTTATAGAGATTTGGCCCCACCATGAGAATGACAAAAGCTGCATAAGAACAAACACCCCCATGCAGGACTTGGAACCCAGTAATGAAACCAGTCCTTTTCTTCTACTCCAGTCCAATCTTAGAAAGTTGCAACAGCTCTTAATATACAACTCCCATGCAGGTAAGCCGTTTTAAAGTTTTGGAGGAAAGCCAGGTGAACAAGATCTACACAGCTAAACAAGGCTGAGTCCCTGTTGGCAGATGCATATTTGAAGAGATAACCTGTATATTTCCAAAGCAAAACATTCATTGATTTGGAACACAAAAAGGTGGTACAACCAGTCCTCCCTTCCCCCACCCACATTGCATGAGACGTTTTACTCCTGCACCAGGCTGAAAAACACAGATTCATTACTACCTCTGAGGCTATGGATGTGAAGCTGCTGCTGAAGTGTACATGCTTATGAACTTCACTCCCATTGGCTCTCAGGAGCCATTCCCCAAAGGCTCTTCCTTCACTAGTTGACTGGTTGCTATGGCTTTGATTAGCTGAGAGCTCTTCAAGGTCCCAGTGGTAGGGAGGGGTTGCCCCGACAAGCGCAATGAGGATTGCTTCTGTGGCTACGTAGAGCTGAAAGAAAAAACACACGCAAATCAAAAAAGGCTGCCCACACACTGAAATAGCAATATTTCACCTGTATCTATATTCAGTAAATATTAAACTCATTTCCATTGCTTTACATTCCCTAGTGCTACTGATAGATGCTCCGAGTAATCTTACTGAATCTTACACAAGGAGGTATCAAGATTCCAGCTCAGTGATTTTTAAGCTTTTAGACGTCAATCACTTAAGAGAAACCCTCTTCTCCCACCCTCAGAATCTCAATCCCATCCATGACAAATAACTTCCCATATATCTGAGTGCTGTATTAGAACACTGTTAATTTTTTTCTCCCATACTTCACAGATACTTAAAGCAAGACAATGCACTTGTCTATAGGATCATGGGACAAAAGGCTTTCTCCCTGGCAAAATGCCACCTCTTACAGCCTCAAGGTTCCCTTGAAGTTTAATTCTGTTTGCTGTCTTTCTAGTGTCATTGTGTTCTGTGCCCATATTTTACACTGATACACACCTACAGCACAGACCTGAAGCAGAATCAAACGGAGAATTTATTTAGTAAAATCACACAGGAAATCGAGAGTTTCGCTATGAACTACAGCAGGGAATACTGCTGCTTGAAGACCTAATAACTCTGTCATCATTGACAGAAGAAGGTCTAGAGACCTCCAGCCTAAAAGCCCAATGTGCTTAGACCAGATTTGGGCTATCTACAGTGGAATGTATGTGGCATTTTAGCAGCAAAGGGCTTTGCCTAGGCACCAGGGCGAAGTGGCAGCTGAGGCTTTGGCATGGGCGGGCTGAAAGCAGCCCATGCTTGAAGCTAAAATCTGCTAAAGCAGTCTCCCGATACAAAACATTGCTGACCTCTGGTTTAGACTATGGCTTGAGAACCATTATTCTAGATTGACTTAAAAATAAAAAGCCCATTACTTCTCCCAAAAGGAAACTAGAAAAAACTAAGGAAAGTTGTGACACCATATCAGGGATGCTCAACCTTTTTGGCTGGTGGGCTGGCTAGACAGTGCCCAGGCCAGCTGCGGGCTGGATCCAGTTGATGATCCCAATCCAGCACAGAGCAATCACAGCAGGGCCCATCTGGCTGTGAAGGGGGCAGGAGGTATCCCAACTGCAACCTGGCAGGGGCATGGCTCAGCCCCGTGGGGGAAAGGGGCATGGCTCAGCCCCAATGGGGGAAGGGGCATGGCCCAGTTGCAACCCAGTCACATGGGGGGGGAAGGGGCCTTGACCTAGCCCTGCAAGAGGGAAAGGGGTAGGGCCCAGCTTCATTCAGCCATGGACATGGGGGAGGCAATATGACTTGACCCCAACCTGCTGCACGGGGCTTGGGCTTTGGGAATTTAACAGTGGGGGAGGGTGGCCGTATTTATTCCACCTCTCCCTCACTGCCAAATTTTCCAATCTGTGGGGAGCTCCACTGGCCAGATATCTATGGCTCCACAGACCATATCTGGCCTGTGGGCCAGAGGCTGAGTACCCCTGCACAATATGTTGTCTCCTTGGTCTGTTGGATTGTGTATTCTTATTTAAATGCCACTAAAAAGATTAGTCTGTACAAAACAACTGAGAACTCAGAGCTGCATGTAATTATGACATACAGTTACTACAAGGTTGACAGCAAGAATCCTTGAGTTATTTATGGTATATTAAAATATGTTTCTGTCATTCCTTCTATCAAACCAAGAGTGCTGAAAAAGATTACCCACTCCCAAACTGATGATTTAAAAAAATATTTAGAAAGCTATCGCTCCTTCCAAAATGTTTTTTTCCCTTAAAACAAGTTATTTAAAAACTGAAAAATGTATAAAGAGAAGTATGTGTTCCATCAATGATGTCGTTGTAGAAGGGAAGCTTTTAAAACAGACATCATTAATTAAAAAGAGAAATTCCTCATTTGGAGAAGAGGGAACAGGAAGCACCACTTACTGAAAAAAGGGAAGGAGTGAGAAGCTAAGGAAGCAGTGCTTGCTAGGAGCCAAGGGTGTAGCATTTTTACACAGTACCAACTGGACAACTAAGCTCTCCAAAATTTGAGAAATCAAAATCACCACATAGTTTTAAGTCAGCAACTATCCAATATACTTCAGTATTACAGCTTACAAGTGCCATCTACTCAGCAAACTAGCTGTACCCTGCACAACAGTGTTGCTGACTCTCCCAATTTTATTGTAAATCTTCTGACATTCAGGGGGGGTTTTAGGCCCAAGCTCCTTGACTCTTGTAATATATGAGAATTTCAAGATTAATTTATACCTATTAGGGTCAGAACTTGTTTTCAGAGAAAACCTTAAAAATATGACCCAAGTACTCATTGTAGGATTTTATTTATTTATTTATTTTTTAAAGATGACAAATTAAAAAGAAGGTTTTAGGGGAAAGGTTGGGAGAGGAAGGTGGAAGGGCTTAGGTCTCAGGGTTTTGCTGTCCTCACTCACGAATCTTAAATATGTGGGGTTGGCAATAGTATACAGTCTTTTAGATACTCATATGGCAGGTATAAAATACTGCCAAATTGGAACAGGAGTATTTTATAACAACTGGCAAATCTGGAAAGTGCTCAACATCAGAGAACTAAGCCTTTTTATCTTTAATCTTGTGTATAACCATGCAATAAAATACAAGTCAGACTTATCTGTGACTTAATATATGCCTCATATAACATTTTAATTGGCTCCATACTAATGTTTCTCCACAGATTTCTGTGGTACTGATCTATATTAATAAAAATGACAGCCAAAATCAGGGGAAAGATTTCTGGCTTTTTTCTTCTCCTTTGTAATAAATGAGCCAGGCCTGAAAGATTTGTTAGCTTGGTTTATTTTTTCCTGTTTATTTTTTACATTAGAAATTCACATTCTGTCTAGACCTGAAGACTCTGGTGACTGCAGAACCCATGAAACATCAGCATCTCAGGAGCCAAGAAGCTGAAAGCTTCCCAGTTAAGAGGAAAAGGGATATTTATCATCAGGCAGCTGGATAACTATTGTGATAACTTTGCATAAACATTTTAAACGTTTATGCAAAGATAGGGCAGAATATATATATCCAATTAATTAATTAACCTTCTCAGGGGAAAAAAAAAAATCAGTATGTATCCAAAATCTCATCACTTCTTCACCTGTTATAAAGGTATTTGCATTCTTAATAAACCAAGTCTGAGAACCTGGAAATCCTCCAAAAAAACAGAAAAAAACAGAGCTAAAACTTCTAATACTGTGTTGCAGAACACACACACACAAAATACCTTTTTAAGAAAAAAAAAAAATCAGGTTTTTATCCATCACGAAATATTCCATAAAAAAGGCGGACAGTGTTTGTTTTTTATTAAGTCATCCTAAATAAACTTTAAGGTTTGAAAAAGAAGGCACTTGCATGTCACTCAGAAGGGAAGAGGAAACATAAGCAAGGTGGCAAATATTTTTTAAAAAAACAACAACGAAACTGCTCTTTTTTTGTCCGTTTCATAGTTATCTGTACCTCTCAACTTCATTCTGAGTTCCTATGTACAGCAGCAGAAGTGTAAGTGATAGGTAGAAAACATGATGAAAAAAATAACAATACATACTTCAGAGGAAGAGAACAAGATTTTGAAACTCCGTATCGCACACATTTCATGATGCAAAAACAACAGAAAAGATGAACCTCCCTTTGTTGGAAAGACCCCAAGAATCTGAAACACCTATTAAGTATAACCTGCTTTGAAACTGAAAAAACAAACAAACAGTCTTGATAACTGGAGGGTTGCCAACATAACTCCAAACCTTCAAAAGGGCTGCAGAAGGGATCTAAGGAACTACAGGCCAAGGAGTCTACCTTCTATTCCCAGGAGACTAATAGAAGCAATAATTAAAGTAAAGACTGTCCGGCACATGGATGAGCAGGATTTGCTGGGGAGCAATCAGTATAGCTTTCCTAAAGGGAAACCAAGCCTCACCAACCTATTCAAGTTTTTTGAGAGCATCAACAATGTGGATCAGGGTGATCCAGTTGAGAGAGTGTATCTGGATTTCCAAAAAAGCCTGTGACAAAAGCCCCATATCAAAGGCTCTTACTTAAATTGGGCTGTCATGGCATTCGAGCTGTGGTTCTCCACTGAGGTTGCTGCAGGACCCTCTCAGGAGTGCTCCAATGTAGATGCTGCCACTGTAGCAGCAGCTAGGTAAAACTGCTTTGCATGCTTCTCCTTCACTAGGGCTCTCTGATAAGCAGGGATCCTGGTTTTCTCCATTAAAAAAAAATCCCAAATTCTCTAATTAAAACCCCCCAAAATCTGAGTTTTTCCAGAATTAAAATGAAACACCATATACATAGATAGGCATCAGTTGAACACAAATGTTTTATTGATATATTATTTTAAAGCAATTTGGAAGCCTCCCAGTGCCTCAATTATTATAATAAAATAAATTCTAAATACCTATATATTTTGGTGTTTGATTTTAGTTTTTTTAATCATGGAAAAATCATAGCTTTCCCTGCTCCCTTCACTCCCAGGACATGGATCCAGCTACAGCTGTTCTCCCCGCTGATATGTGGTGCTGAGCAGTCCTGATATGCTGGTGCCCTGCCCCTGCCCATGCCAGCATTCCTCACTCCCAATTCAGTCTCTCACCCCTCTGCAGCCCTACTGGCACCCTACTCCTGACCCACAGTGCCCCACACCCAGCCTGCTGGTGCCCCTCACTACCAACACGCTGCCCCCAGCCCCAGCATGTGGGGAAAGAGAGGGGGTGGGGAAGAAGGAAGGGTGAGAATAGGCAATGCCATTGGTGATGCATCAGGGGATATGGGGGGGCATGTGAACCCCCAGATTACTGCACCCACTGCAGGGTATGGGGCTGCAGCCTGGCTGGACTGGCATTGGGCAGGAGCCGCCTCTGGGGTTCAGCAGGTGGGATCTGGCATGGGAGGGAGTACCACACTGCCATGGATACCAAGAGGAGGCACTCCCTGCCCACCTGGCAGCAGCTACAGGGCACAACTCTGCACTGCTGCTGCCAGAAGCCCTGCACCACCCGCACCACCATGGCTACCAAAGTGTGGCACTGTAGCAGCACACAGGTGTGCCCCCTTGCTACCGCTGGGCAGGTAGGGGGCACCTCACCTTGGTGACCATGGCGGCATAGTGCTCCCAGTAGTGGTGATGGCGGCAGCACCAAGCATTCCCACCCAGCTCTGGCCTCCTGTGCTGGGTCCTGCCCACTGGACCACAGAGGCGGCTCCTGCCCGGTGCTGGTCTGGCCACACTGCAGCCCCATGCAACACTGGGGGTGCAGAAAACTGGGGGCCGTGTGCCCCCTCCCCCATAGACTTACCTGCAAGGAGCTGATCTCTATGAGACTGCCTGGCTGCACTGCTGGCTATGTAAATGTGTACACATGCATGTGCACATGGCGCCCCCCGCCTCTGATCACCCTCATCTCACTCCCCCCCAGCCCCAAGCAACCCCTTGCAGGCTGGAAGTCTGCCAGCCTGCAAGGGGAAACCTGTGGTTTCCCAGGTTTCTCTTCTTTAAAGGAGAAAACCCGCGATTTCCCCCTTTAAAGAAGAAAATCCATGTTTTTCCAAGGGAAACAGAAAACCCAGACCCCTGATGATAACCCTAAAGAAGGCAGGATCTGGCTGAGACACTAGTTTTTCCTGGTCTGGCCCTCTCCCCCAGTTCCTGGTAGAAACAGAGGTATCCAGGATAGTTCCACCCATGAGCCTCTGTTCTTGGAGGGGAGGGAGTTGGGGGGAGGTGGCAGACCAGAAAGGGCTACAGCATAAGGACGCTCCTCCTTGCTTTAGGCTGATCATAAGATCATTGGATCATAGGAAAGTAGGGCTGGAAGGGACCTCACAAGGCCATCTAGTCCAGTGGTTCTCAACCTTTTTGGACTTGAGGCCCCCCTCACTCCCAACCTAACCCCTTGGCCCTGCCGGTACCCCTCACTCCTGACCCGCTGCCCCCTAGCCCCAGCCTGCCAGTATGTGGAGCAGGGGAAAGGTATGCACATGCCCCTGCCCACCCCCCACCCCCATCTCTGAGCCCACAGCAGGCATGGGACTGCAGCCTGGCCAGAAGCAGCCTCCACACCCCAAAGGCCACCTGCGCTGCCTCTCACCCCGCCTCCCTTCTGGGGTAAAGTCACAGCTTGAGGGGAGCAGAAGTGGTGGCTGTGCCATGGCAGTGCAGTAGAGCTCAGCCTGGCATGCAAGTGGCTACAGAGGTAAGGGCAGCATGACTCCCCCTCAACCTTCTGCTGGTAGTACAGTTGTGTGAGAGTCTCAGTAAAGTGGCAGCAATAACTCTCACCAGCCTGCTCTGCCCTTCCGTGCTGGGTCCTGCCTGCTGGGCCATGGAGGCGGCTCCTGCCCGTGCTAGTCCACACAGCCTGCAGCAACCCCAGGGGGGAGGGGGGAAAGTGGGGAGAGTACATCTGCCCTCCAACACATCACCTATGCCCCTCCCCTTCCCTCCGTGGTAGTATGTCAAAAGTAAGAGGAAGACCAGAGAAACCATAAGTCCCTTACAGAATGTGGAAGGTAATCTAAAGATGATGCAGAGAAGGCTGCAGAGTAAATTAGTTTACTCCAGCCCAATACATGTGTATGTGTAGACACCGAGATGTTTACTGTGCAGCTAAATAAGATACTAGTAGCTAATTAGTCTACTGCACATTTAACGTCTGGTGTAGAGGTACCCCAGGAGTGGTAGCAGAAGGCCATACATTCAGGAGCTTCAGGCCATATATCCTTGCCCTGTCCAAGAAGCAATCACCGCATGCTTCCATCTCTCTCTAGGACTCACACGTAGCTCAAAAAGATCCAAATACTAACCGCAGTTAGTATTTTGCTTCCCTTATCCCTGAATTTTATAAAGGATAAAGCCCTAGTCTAAGGGGAACCTGAAATGATATATAAGATGACTCGGTCCTTAGCCAACCTCCTGTGCACTGCTCTGCCAGACTAAGGAAGCTATGTCAGATCTAGCAACCCCGCAAAGAGGATGTTCACCCATACAAGGGCAGTTACTGCATGAAGTCTTTCATTCTCTTTGAGAACAGAGTGCATCCTGTTTACACCTCCATAATTCCTAACAAGCAAGACATTAGTACTGGTCACTACAACAGCACAGTTCCATTAAATTCAAACTACAGAAGTCTTCCCTTACAGGCAATGTATATTAATTTATATTATATATGAATAAATAATTGTGTGCATTTGATTACTGCTGAAGGCATGAGATCCAAGCCATCAAAAAGAGCAACAAAAAAATTAAAGAAAGAATATCTTTGACACGGATTTGCTGCTATTTGAAACACAAGTAGTATGCTGAAGTCTTTATCAGCATTTCACAAGAAGTCTAGTTCTTCTCAGCAGATACCAGCTGAAACATGTAGCGCCAAATGAAATGAGTCTTGAATCTTTGACCTTTCTAGTATAAAAAGGTTATATCTATAGCTTGGGGGAAAAGAGATGAAGTTCACAAGAACAATGAAAGGCATTGCTCTTGTAGGACTCAGTGCTGAAGAGCCAATACTATTCTATGAAAGGTATCTAACAAGTAACAGGATGCTAACAACTCTTCAATTAAATAAATCAGCCAGAGGCAGGCAAAAAATAAAATTAAAAATTATAGATTTAAGCCTGAAGGTATGATTTACTATTATCTGGAAAGGTATATAGACCACCACCACAAAGCTTGCTTCTGGAAAGCATCTAAATCTCTAGGAATATTAGTTTAATCAGGCTGTTTGAAAGACCTGGGAGCCAGGAAAAGATGAAGATTTTTACCACTGCCAGCTCGGGCAATGCCTTTTGCCCTTAAGGAACTTCAATACTGAAAACCTCTATAAGCAAGAAGGGGAACAAAATTTGATTTGTAGCCCTCAAAGATACGGACCTACTGAAATCACAATATTGCAATTTTTGCGGAAACCATGATTTCAGGTAGGCTCCATGAAAAAGCATAGGCTTTGCACTTTTGGCAAGCTCCCTGGCAAAAAAAACTTACCAAAAATAAAATGCTGTTTTATGAGCATTTAAAACAACAATTTATGAGCAGACAGTCCTCATGGCTGCTGCAGCCCAGATGCACAGCCTGCCAGGTGGGAAGACCAGGGGACTGCTAGCATGGCAAGATGGCCCTGCCCATCATGTGGCCCCACCCCTCCAATCCACAGCATGGGGTAGGGGCATGATGGACAGCCCTTGCAGCCAATCAATGGTGAGGGGTGGGACTACTGGGGCCCCATCACCAGAGGCATTGGGGGGGGCGGGGCGCTGCACTTAGTCCATGAAGATGGCTGCCAGCCCCACGGTCTGCCCAGCTGCCCCAAGTTTGGTAGATCCCTACCCATAGGATAAATCTATTTTCTTCTGCACCATAAACAAGTTGCATTTAGTGAAGACCTTTAGCCCTCTCCCCTGCACCCTCTTCATTGTTCCTTCTCTGCCCAGCTGGTACCTTTCAATACCTTTTTTATGCAGAAGAATGAACAAACACCATCAGATATGTTAACTCTTCACCCTTACCCTTCTCTCTACCTCCTTCCCCAAGCAGAGTAGGAATCTCGATCAAGTCTTCACTGGGATTACTGGCCCATATTCCAGTCACCCTACAAGCAGAGACCATTTTAAGATTCAATAACTTGCAAGTCACCACAGCTACAAATAGGTGCTATAGGCGATTGGAGAAATAATACTCCACGTTTTCCACTACACAGTATGCCTATTTTTTATTTTGGCTGGTCATGAAACAGCAGCCTTTTTTTCATAATATCCTGATTTAGATAATTTTGTTTTGAGAAACCCTTCAAAGTATACGATAGTCAATTAGATCTTTTAAAAAAAAAAACCCCTAACATTAATGTCAGCAGAGGACAATTTTAAAAACTTTTAAAAGTAAAGAAAGGTTGACTTTTTTTTTTTTTTTAAACAACCTTCTATTTGACCCCAGTTTGACCATCAGATATCTGTGCAACTTCCATTAACATCTATTGTCTGTACATGCATTCTTCCAGGCAGAGTTATACCATTTATTAAAATTAGACTCAAAAGCATGGCAAAAGTGTACAAGTACAGAGGTCTATACAACCCTGTAAATTCTATGATTAAAGCTATAATAAAATTTTCAGTACTCCTCTACCTTTTGTGAGCACACAACAATACCAAATCTGCCTAAAGGAGACTTTTGAGAACAAAACGTTCAACTCTGGTCAATACAGACCACCTGAAGGTGAAGTGATGTAGAACTTTCTTATCTCTGTGGATCTAAGTGGGTAGAAAAGGTTGCAACTCAACAGAGAAAGGAAAGAAGAGCTCTTTTTCTTTGTGAGAAGAGGTCCTTCACAAAGAGACTTATTTCAGAACAGCCATTCACTTTAAATTCACTGTACCTCATTCCAGAACGAGTCTTATGGATAAAAAGCCTAAACTATCTCCTCCTGGCAAAGAGAGGTAGTTAGCTCTGTTAGACTGAAGTGAGACAGAAGCAAGCTGCTGTTTACGAAAGCTCATGCATCTCTGACTTAGTCTACAAGTTCCAAGTCTACCCTGCCTTCTTCTGCTAGCAGAGCCAGTATTGGCTGCCAACCAAGCTTGGCAATATTCCCTCTTTCCCATACCACTAGGATAAAAGAAGCAACAATATAAAAGGGAAGGAGGAACTGCTCTGTATAGTACCTGCAGGGCAAAATAACACACTATGTAAGTAGAAAAAAAATATTCTCTGGAACACTCATAAATCCCAATCCCTATTTGAGAGAAAATATCAGACTACTGATTGAGATTTAAACTCTGTTGCTCATCATCACCTAAAGCAGGAGCATCAAACATGCAGTCCGTGGGCCAGATCTGTTCCACCAGGCTACTGGTGGACCACTGGAAGTTGGGGGTGTAGCGAGGGAGGAGTGGACTGCTGCAGAATCCAGGGCCCTCAGGGCAGGTGAGAGCTGATACAGCCCTGGATTCTCTGCAGTCACCACTGAAGTGGCCCTAGCTCCTTGGTCCTGCATTGACACTACATGTCCCACACCAGAGCCTGCACTATGTAAAGCCATGTGTTGCCTGATGGCCAGCAGAATGCAGCTTCTTCCCCATCACTGATACTCAGGGACTCTCTTCTACACCTGTCTGTGACTACTGCTCTTGCAGGAAGCTCCAGGGACTGGACATAGAAGGCATCAAAAGGCAATCCAGTTGCCGTTTCTTATCTGGGGAAAGCAGCAAGGAATCAAAACTGCTGCATGACTCAATCACAACGAATTCCCCATGTGCACACCATATTTCTGATGTAGGATCACATCGTCATGGAGGCTTGACAGGATCAGCACTGGTTCTGGAACTGCATGCATCAGGTCATGAAAAGAAGATGGCCATATTCTTGCCAGAAGCAGGTCACTGCTGCCATCTGAAAGATGAATACTGCAGAATGCTACACATCTGCAGCTACCCATTTTGATGCTGGCACATCAACTGTTAATGCTATGTTAAAAGCTGCATGTGAGAATTTATCATATAGTTTACCGACAGACAGTAGATATAGTTAGTGAGCCTAAAACAAAAGCTGGATCTCAGAGAATGGTCATTCCGTAAGCACTGTATCCATAGTTTGCCAATCAAAAAGTGACACCTGAATACACCAAGAGAACTGTGCTACTCCATTATGCAGGCCTTCATTAGGCTAGGTTTCTGAGTACTAAACAGGAGGCATATCAGAATAAAAGCATAACATCAGAGTGATGATGAGATCTAATGGGTTTTTTTGGTTTTTTGAGAAACAAGGACCTTAGTTCTCCAATTGACATTATCAACGAGGTTCCTATGCACACTCATTCGGAGAGGACCCCAATTACCTCCTATCAGAGAAAAATGAAACTTATACCATAAAACCCCTGTCAACATGTGTAATTGCTGTGGTGAGCAATTACAGAATAACAGTATAGTACACATTTGGCAGGCTGATGGCAACATGACACTACCTACAAAACTGTTTGGTTGCCAGTTTGGCCAATGTTATTTCAATACTGGGCATAACTGAATATGCCACAAGGGCAAGAACATTCACATGAAGTGAAGACACTTAATGGGCAGCCAGTAACAGAGCTCACGATGACAGAGCTGGAGAACGGTAAGCCAAGCAAATAAAATAACATCTAGCATATCCACATCCTTGCATCATAGGACAACCTATTTCAAAACACATGACAAGATGCTGGGGAAAGGTGATGCTAAGCACCATTTGTTTGCTCATTATAAATCACAAAAGAAAATAAATGCTTCCTTTGAAGTTTCAGATACAGCTCCTGGCTCTTCCTTCTTTACCCCAATTACTTACACACCAGTGCATTATACAACCAATAGCCAACTGAGAAATAAAAAGCTATTTAGTTAATGAGGGGTATTCTGAAAACCGTGGCAAGCATCTCATCTGCCTATATCTGCAGTTAAGAAAGCGAATATCAATATCAAATGCCATTAACTGAAGTACAAGGGTGTGCAGTCTTACCAACAGTGCAACTGTATATAATACATGTTCCTGTTCCCTCCTTCACCCAAATATATGGGTTATATAGGAGAAGAGTGAATGGGCAACATCTATTCATTCCAGTTCATGAATAGCCCATAGCCCATTCTGCTGTTCAGTGAATACAGAATACAATGGTCTAGGGGAGAGTCTCCAGGTGTTAGTGATGGAGCAGGAGTGGCATTCTCCTGGCCCTGCGGATGAGCACCTCCTGCTGCAATCAGTGCTGCTCCTTTGACAGTGATCAGTCACATACTCCTTCATTGCAGCTTTGCCCCTTTCCCGCCCCCCATGCTCCACTCCTCCTTATCTGGTAGCCCAGATAAACATCTGACATGCTGCCAATAGCAGGCATCATAGTGGACCCTTTTTCTTTTCTCATACTGGTTCAGGATCTCCACCATGAGTCCAATGCACATGTATCAGATGCCTCTCCTGGACCAGAAGTTGAACAAGTCCTGCCAGCACAATGGAAGAACAGGATTTTTGTCCAAAAAAATCTGTCTTACATTCAGCATCACTCCAAGATTGGAGCTCAACTTTTCAACTTGGTATGCTTTTATTTCATCTTCATATGATGGCTGGTTTGGAAGTGCCTCTTAGTACAGCACACAAACCAAAGGCATACTACAGTAAGGATCTGAGAGTTAATTCATACAAAAGGTTTAAGAAAGGTGTGGGGGGCACACAATGGAGGTGGTTAAGAGTGACCAGACCTAGGTTCTTTTACTACAATTGTTTTAATATTAATTTCAGGTGAGAGGAAAATCCAAGAATGGAAGAAGGAAAAAACTTTCCAGGCTCATGTTGGAATTCTACCCACCCATGCAAAGGAGATTTTGTTGCTTTCTGAGTGACCAACATATCAAGAAGTAGGGAGGGCTCAAAAGCTGTAGAAACAGTTTCTGAAAGTCTGGCCTGCCAGGAAATTTCACTAACTTTTAGAATGTGTGTACAGAAGAAAAATCAAGAATAACCTGCCAGGAATGGGAGAAAATGCACTTGAATATTAACAGGGTGCCAAGTCTTAACAACGTAAGAACCAATTCCCCCCTGATTCCCAAAAAAACATGCTATAAACAGACAAGATCAGGATTTCCCATATTGATGTCTCTAAGGATCTCTCACATTTAACACAAGTGCTAGCGCAAACAAACTCAGATACTCTGGAATAATGTATTAGACTTGTAGCGGGTTGTCTGTCAGAACTACCTGCATAGAAGTAGGTATGTCAGCTCACTGAATGTATGTGAGATTTGTTTCCATTAATAACTGCTTTTTTCTCCCACTGCTAGAAACTATTCTGCAGAGAAGGGAAAAGGAGACCAGGGAAGCAGCAGGTCTTCAGACCTCAACTGAAGCTGAACCCATCCCACTGTATGCAATATCCTCCGAAACAACCATCTGACTGATCATCACCTGCAAATCTCTTGCATTTTTTACTGCCATTTCCATCATTCTAGTAAAGATGGCAGCTGCCACTTATCTGGCCACAACTCTTGGGCCACTTCCTCTCCAGGCTGCTCCCTGGGCACAGCCTTCTACATATCTTTGGCACATAGCCCCCAACCTGATTGGCAGCCAGATCCAGAACCATTGTCTGTTCCTACAACTGCACCCTCTCTTCATGCCAGGTCTTCTCTGGTGCCACCCACATCCAGTCTTCTCCCACTCAAAGAATTGTACCATCCCTGTATCATGCAGATAGGGAGCTGCCAGATTTGGAGTTACTGTCTCCTACCTTGCAGGAGACAGTCTGCATATTTTTCCACGGATTCAAGCAATCTACAGCAGCCAACTTCACCCCACTTGTGTAATCCTCATCAAGATGCTGTCAGAGATGCAGATCGTGGATGCTGTTATAATTCACACCAGAGGTTAACCAGAACCAAAACATGCTCCTTTCAGCAGCTAGCAGCATACTAGACAGGCATCTTTCAAAGGTGAGCTGTGCAAACACTGAATAGCCCTTGTGGAATAAAGGGTTAAATGCCAATCAGGTGTATAAACCAGCAGGTGCCTTCTGGTGCCTCAGAGAGAAGTGGGAAGTGAATGGGTTGGATAGCTACAATAGGAAACCCATAGGAATTGTAGGATATCACCGAGGAGCAGAGATGTGGGGCAGAAAATTTTCCAGTGCTCTATTTTTCCGTGGGAAATTTTCCATTTCTAAAAATTCATTGTTTCATAAAATTCATTAGTAACAATGAATGGCTGCCAATACAATATTAGGCAAGCTTGACAGTTTCAAAGTTGTAATTAATGTTTTTCAGGTGATTATCCCTAGGAAGTGTGTGTGAGAGTACATATATGTTTTATTGATTTGTAAGAAGGAGGGTAAATACACTCATGTAATAATGCAAACCAGAAATCAAGTTATGAATTCACCTAATTGGCTGTCCAGGTCAAATCAAAACCAAAGCACAGCACATCATACACAGTTCTTTGAGTGTGTGCTAAAATTAGCATCTCAACAGTTTTCCTTTGGATTTTTTTCTTAAATTTAAACAAAATGTAAAGGAAGTACATGCTATTATGTATTGTCTTTACATTTTTACAAGTATTCAAATAAAAATAATTTATTTCCACATAAAGCTTTGAATATAACATTTAAACACATTAAAGTTGCTATATTTAATTTTTTTCCTAATCATATATTTCAGTTCAAATACTTGTGGCTATTGGGACAGAAAATTTACATGGGGGTACTTTTTTAGTTTTATTTACTAAATATAAGTCAAATAAACATGGTAAATCAGATCATGCTCTATTTAGGGCATTGGAAAATTTTCCAATTCAAAAATTTCCAGAAAACCTACATCTCTGCTGAGGAGCAAACACAAGCCCAGGTGTGTGCACTTTGGCTGCATCTGTCCTGCACAGTGGGTATGCAGGAACCCGCTTTGAAATGCAACAAGGTTTTAAACTTATTTCCCTCTTTCCCCCACAAAAATGACTACATGTCCAAAGCAGAAGAGCACTGGCATAAATAAGGTTGTACATCTGTTCCAAAATTAAGGTCAAAATAGGATCAACTGAAAAAGTGTGTAGTGTAGTCATACCCTGGGAAGAGAGATTTGGGGTTTTTGAACAAGTACAGTAGCTGGATGCTTTTGCTAAAATGATGGGCAATGAAATACTTAATATTGACATATATTTCCACATTAAATTTCAGAGTTAAGACCTCCATTGATATAAAAAGAAAGGTCACACACTTCTGACTGTATTCCACAGAAAGCCAAAAACAAGACAAAGCTTCATCAGTTACATTCAGTTCACTTTTCCAAGGTTACTCTCATAACCACTGTGGTTACAAGCAATTTCTTTCTTTAAATGAAAGCCTTAGATCCTTAAGCATGGTAATTCCACAGCCACAGAACATGCATGGCCCCACTGCATTTCTAGCACTCTCAGTAATTTTATGTTTGACCTTGAATAAGTCAATCTCTCAATATATCAGCTTCCCTGTACACAAGACAAAAATGAAAACATTCCATCACACAGATGCTGGGAGACCTTAGATGACAATTAAAGTACTATAAGATCAAATGAAAGGCGATGAGCAAAAATTACTTACATTTTTACTCTATCAAAACTTTATGCCCTCTATCAAGTAACCAAACAAGGTTGGTTGCTCAATAGTCACTTAAGTTTTACTACCACAATTCATTGGGTTAAGAGCATGGTTTACTGAAATAGTTGTACTAGTATGAATGCAGCTAATCATATAAAGGGATTTAATACCAACATAGTTTACATCCTTTCTTGTACAGGAACAAGCTATATAGGAACAAACACTTCTGTTCCAATATAACAATAGTGTCCACATTAATAGATCACACTGCTACACCTTTATGGGTAAAATTAAGGTCGTATAGTTTATGCGTATAAGCCCTGAATAAGATGCCCTCTGTACCTTCTCATTCATAAAATTCTTACCTCCAGAAACTTAACTATAGACTCTGTGCTTTTATTTTTTTTATGTATGTGCCATATAAGTCAGCCTATTCTGAAACTGACTGTGGAGGGCTATGGCTTATACCAATATAGCTTTAAGGAACTATAAGTTTTTTTTGTTTTGTTTGTTTTTAAGTTTATGATACTGTACAAGTTACAGGGCAAACAATGGACTACTTAAATTGTGAAGGATAGCTACACTTCCATTCCTTTTTTTTTTTTACATTAACCAGCTTACCCATGAAACCTACACCGTCTTGCATTTGAACAGCAGTGTATGTCCAAGGCAGTGTAAACTTCTGAGACAGATCCCAGCTCTCATAATCTCAGCTCTAGCTCCTGATAACATCTCAGGCTTTAAGGGACTGTGGCACAAGTTACTTTTCCTTAAATGATTCATCACACTTCAGATTTGTTTCTTCACACCTCTCATCTGTCAGATGAGAATATTAATTAACAATGGAGATTAAGTAATGTGTCCCTACACCTGAACAGTAGGCTACACTGCTTTTGTTAAAGGCATTTTATAACATTCATTATGTTGGATTCTGACCAATAACATATGGAGCACCCTCTCAGACTCTGGCTAGCATAAACAGTACAAAATGACTCAGTGATAAAAGACTTCATAAAAGCAAAGATACTTAAGTTGTCCAATGGTATCTTCTACCCTGCCAAAACAAAATTCAGTAAAACATAGCCTTCTAAAAGCCACTTTAACTACACAGTTAAAGTACACACAAAGGGAATCTGTGCTTGAAAAGGGGTAGGTAAGAGTTATGATTCAGAATGTCCACATCTCACACCCATGCAAATAATATGAAAAACTTAGGGAACAGTTTGCTGTATAGTTGTCATGTGACCCAACACCACCTCTCTCCAGAGCAAAATTTGTGTTCGCAGGAACAATTCTGAACAAGAGCTATTACACCAGTCTTATCAAACACAGCCTACTCCACAGAAACACCATACCTACTCAATTTTACAGCTTTTATAGTGTCATTTAATGCTGTACTTTTATACTGAGCAGTTTACCCTATGCCATGCTCAACAGCCACACTTAATGCAGTAAAGCAGCTGGAATGCACACAGATTAATTTCCAGGGGCTACTGGTATCCTTCAGGGAGATCAAGTTAATACTACACTGGCATGTACTTTAACTGGATTTCTGGTTTTTGGAAATCTGAGTTTTGCTAAAACTTGTATTTTGGAAGGGACTGAGATACCACTGGGTAATCTTAATTCTGTATTAATATCTTTGGTCCTTTGCTTTTCCGCTTTTATAAAGCTATCTTTCATGACTCAGTCTACCACAGTCAGGCATCCCTTGTTTCAGGATCCTTGACAGTGATTACTGCAGCCACAGAATGCACTGGCTGTCTCTCCCATCTGTTTGCCTGTCCAGCACAGCCTGGTGCCTCTGCCCAAATGAGGCTGGGGACCTCAGGGAGGATGCACAAATAGTGCAGGGACTGATGTGGAATCAGTGGAGATATTTTTTTCAAGGGGAAGAGACAAAGGAGCATAATAAGAGGGACAGTTCAGTGGTCAGAACTAGGACTGGGATTTGGGAGACTTGGAAGGCAGAGGGACTGGGATAAAAGACCAATAAAGTAGGTCCTAACCTAGTGTATGGGGAAAGAGCTCTTAACATCCATTGGCATAGGAAGCAAACAAATAGCCCATTTGCCTCAGAGAGAGTGTCAGATGAAAGTGATTACCCCCTAGAGATGAGCACAGCCTAGAACAGTCTTTGAGACACCTAAATTGCTCCATCCATCTCAGTGCATGTTTGCAATCACCTAGAGCAGAGGTTCTCAAACTGATCTGCGGGCCACCACTGGTCTGTGAGCTCCATTCTGGTGGTCAACAGAAAGGCTGTGGAACAATCGAGACTATCTGTACTTGAAAGGTAAGACTACTGATATTAAAATTTGAGTCATGTGCTTTGATTTGGAGAACAACAAAAAAAGTTTAAGTGGTCCACCAAGACCTTCAGCAATTTTCAAGTGGTCCGCAAAAAAAAATAAATTCGAGAACCACTGACCTAGAGCAATAGTGCCCAATCTTGTGACCCTGTGGGCCAAGTGAGCAACATGGGCTTGGTCCATGTACCTGATCTAGCATGTAGGGCCACGTTATCTGGCTGCGGGGGCCTCCCATGGGTTTGGAAATCTAGCAGCAAGGGAGGGGCAACCGCCACTGCCATCACTCCCATGGCACCACATTTTCAGACCTATAGGGAGTCCTATGGGTTGGATAATGCAACTTCAGGGGGTGGAGCTTGAGCACCCCTGACCTAGGGCAGTGTACCTCAGCTCCATACCCATGTATGCACTATGTGCTTGGTGCACATCTATCTATAACACCCCATTCAGAGACAGAAGTCCCTCCCAATGATTTATGCCCTGCTCCTAACTTCAAACCCTGCACTTGCAAGCCTTACACAACTCAAACACATGTTCTCCGAACAGCTCAAAAGGTTTAAGAGGCTAACTATTTTATAAGCCCCACATTTTAGGAAGCTGGAGATCAAGAATGCATTGACCTTCAGTACAACCAAGTGCCTTGGCACAGGGAATAGGACTATAGTATTCTTATTGTTTTTTCTATCATCCTTCTAGTCAAAAGCTAACTGATTAATCAATGCTGGGGGCCTGCTTTAATTATTCCCTAGGTGGAAGAGTACCAACATCACATACAATCATTCAAATTATGCACAATTCACATGTAATTTATTATCTTTCAGAAATCAAAGTCATTTCTGAATTAGCAGTACAAACTAAGAAGATGCACTTCCCAGAAGATTAAAAAAACACCTCTTTAGAGACATATGGTAGCACTATGTCTCTGCTCATTCCCATATTTCTCCAAGAAGAAGGTAGGGCAGGGTGGTACCATAGAGACTAATTGGTTCAGAAACATAAGATTTTCTAGGTGATAGCCTACCTTGCCAGATGGTAACTACTTATCTCAAATTTCTCCAAGGGAAAAATCTGAACTTTGTGCACTGATGTAGCTCCCATTCAGTACCCAGAGCATATCCCCTTTAGCCACCCATGTAGTCTGACAATGAGCTGCTTTAGCCTGAACATTACCACAATTCAGAATAGCCTTACACAACAAAGGACCAACAAAAAAAATGCAGAAAGGAGTCAGCTTTCAAGCAACTGGCTATGGAGCTGTGCAGCAAATTGTCTTGCTGAAGAATATAAGATAGTAAACTTCACACTGGCATGACCCCATAATACCATATGCCAAACTTGAAGTGACCAGACCTATCAATCAGACCAAAGCAAAGGATAAGCCTAGTCATTACAAACCAGAATATTAATGATGCCTGGGGAGGGGGAGGGAGAAAAACCCCACACCACACCCACACCTCCTCCCCTCTTCCCACTCCCATTTGTTTCTTTATAGTTCTTGAAATTAACTTGATCAGTAAGAATCAGGCCTGCCTCATCTCTGTCCACATGCTTAGGAGCAGCTGTAGCGAAAGTTACCAGACTCCTGCCAATTTCAAACCAAACCAGTGCCTAAATCAAGTTTATGAAGTCAGGTAAATTTCAGTGAATTCATTCTGCTCCTCTGAGAAAGTATGAATACAGACAAATCAAAGCAGGAAGAAAAGCTAAACACAACTAGGTTGCAGAGGAGGTAGCTTGGTCACTGAAGACTCAAAATCCACACAAACTTTCTACCATGTAAATCCTTGCCTGGTTACCATGCTGAGGAAAAATACAGGTCATCTCATGGCAGCAAACAAAGCTCAGTACTTCCTGTACAACCAGAAGAGTCTCTGGCTTCTTAAGAGGACATCCCCATGGCTCACATGTATAAAGGTAATGGACCCAAGGGAAAGCAAAGGTAATAGATTAACAAAGCATTAAAAGAGCCACAAGCTCCGACTATTTGTTGACAAGCAGAGTTTATTTCCATCATGTAATCCCACAATAACTGGTGGCATTAATATTCCTGTGCCCCCGGCTGCACTGCAGGACTTGAAAAGGGCTCCTGGCCCCCCGAGCCCACAGCCTCCTTTGCCTGCTGGCAACCATACATCCAAAGGACCCACAAGATCATCCAGTTTCAACCCTTCTCACAGAGGGCTGGCATAGTGTGCTAAGCACATGGTTGACAGCCCAAAGGTCACTAGCTCGAGGCCACAGCAGAAGTGCTCTTGGCACAGCCCTGCTATCCTCCAACGAATCTGTGAATTCTGCTAAATACTTCGTCATGGACACAAGAAAGGAAAGGACCCCTCTCACACACTTACACCCACAAAAAACACCGAGGGGGTGGAACTCCTATGACCTGCAGCATGCAAGGAGCAGAGTGGACAAGGAAGCCACCAATTCCTCGGACTCTTGTTACTCCTTGCTCAAGGGACCTATAAAGAGAGCAGTCCCTGCGCTATTACTGATCTGACCTGATGAAGGTCTTGCCTCCGAAAGCATGTCTAACTATTCCAGCAAGACAGCTGGTCCAATAAGAGTGGACCCTAAAAAATCTTGCTACACCAGCACTCTTGCTCTAGGGGGAGCAATGTTTTCCTGACCCCCAACCCAGTCTCTGGCACCAACACGTCATGATGCAGCAGCAGCTGCTGGGCGGCAAAGCTACACCTGGCACCCAGACAAGCGCTGCCTGGCGGGGCACGTGCTCTCAGGCCTCCGCACGGAAGGCATCGAATCCTTCCCAATCACTCACCTCCCACCCCACACATCCCCTGCCGCCGTTGCCTGGCCCCTGCACCACCAGCCCAGCGCCTGGACCAAGCCCCGCCCCCTCCACATAACCCCGCCCCTTCAGACCCTTTTCCCGCAGAGGCCCGCCCACTGTCCCGCCCCCTCCGCAGAGCCCCGCCCCTCCCCCCGCTCGGGCGGGCGCCGACCTGCAGCAGCACGGCGAGCAGCACGCACAGGAACACCTGGTAGGGCCCCATTTGCCCCACCAGCGGGAAGGCCTCCTCCACCTCCATGTCGTCGCCACAGCGCGGGGGGCCCGGCCCGGCCAGCCCCTGCTCGCGAGCGGCGCGCAGCGCATCCCCGACGGGCGGGCGGCAGGCTAGTGGGGAAAAGGGCGCTGCACGCATGCGCCGGCAGGCAGGAAGGCTGGACTGCGCGTGCGGGAAGGTAGGGGTAACATCTGGTACGTGGCACACCGTTGGTCGGGGGGAACCTAGCAACCGGGATGAAGCAACGCATGCGCGGTAGGGCTGTGGGCTCTTGGGAAGGGCCGAAGAGGTCCGCGCTCCCCTACAGCGCCCCCTTGTGGCCCGGCTGTAGCACCACCGCGGCCCCGCCACTGCGCCTGCCGGGGGAGGTCTGCGTGGCCCGCTGCGGATCTGTTACATGCACCCGTATGTACCTGCATGTACACAGCATATACCTACATGGATATACGTATCCCCATGTGTATGTACGTAGCTACGTATGCATGGGTGTATGTGTGTCTCTGCATAGAGAAAGAGAAATTTGCACCCTATAGACTAGCCAAAGTAGGTATATCGATCTCTTATATACCCAGTGCAAATTTACCCTGGCCTGCCTTCAGACTAACAGTTCACTACGTCTTGTATATACATATGTTTGTCTGTATACACTCACAACTATATACCTACTTCTATAAGATATATGTAAGTATAATGTATAAGTGTGTGTGTATGAGAGGTAGTTAGCTGTGTTAGTCTGAAGGCTGGCAGATCTGTGTGTGTGTACATGCACATATGTGTGCATATATGCATACACATACCTATGCATATGTACACATGCACACACACACGTGTGTGTGTGTATAACATTAAGACATGGCAAATGTATATATGTGTGCATGTATAACATCTACTTTATTTAGTCTATGAAGTGCTGATCTACCCTGCCTTCTGCCTGGGGATGTGCATGTGTGTACACATATTCACACACACAAGAGGTAGTCAGCAGTTTTAGTCTGAAGTCAAGGAGAAGGCAGGATAGATTTGCCCCTGAAACTAATCAAAATAGATGTGTGTGTATGTCTTTATCTCTAGCACAAGCGCTTATAGGCTGAAGCTCACTTCAGCAAATCCTGTGAAAGAGCATACTCAAAGCTGTGTACAGGAAGAAAGGTATTTGAATACTCAAATTCAGATATTTAGATCTCTCTCTCCTTAGATACAGCTTTGGGCCTGTCCTTTCACAGCACCTCATGAAGTGAGCTTCATCTCATGAAGCCCATATATACATCTGTCTCCTTTGGTTAGTCTGTAAGGTACTAATCTACCCTACCTTCTGCTTGATCTCAGACTAACACCACTAGTGACATCTCTTTATCCACATGCCCCAGAAAATTAGATGAGACTGATGGTTCTGTCGCTTGTTCTCAAGGGATGTAGGGCCACAAAAGCTGTGTGCCCTGGAGGTAGGGGTTTGGGGCAGAAATAACTCTGAAATGGCTGGACCAGGTTAGCTCAGGAAAAAGCATCTTTGGATCAAGGGCAAATGAAGTTTCAGCCCTGATGCAGCATGCAGTGGCAGCACACTGAACTCATACCCTGGCCCTCCAGTCAGCAGCGTCAGAAGGAGCTGCTCAGCTGTTTGCTGCCGCTTTTACTTCAAAGGATGCTGCTTCTTTGCTCAGCTGGAGCTCATCAGCCATCCTGCACCGCTGATCAGAGAAGAGGCGCCCTTGGAGATAAGAGGTTCCAGCTGTTTGCTGAGACATTTAACAGTCCTGCAGCTGTTTGATGCAGATATGTATGTACCCCCAGCTGGTTTGCAAAACCTTCACCTGTGCAGAGGATCAAGGGTCCTAACCCTAAAAAGTATCTGGGTTCACCTAGTGAAAAGTGGCCGTGGCATACTGTGCAAGATACTGAGAATTGCAGATGCCCAGTGGTCATGAATCTGCTACAGTATATTTTGACCTGATATTTTTACAGTAAGACTCCAAAAACACAAGACTGGCAGGGTTTTAGCTTGTGTGAGACTCCCACCCCACTACCCCTAACAGAGCATAGAATGGCAAGAGCCATTCCTGGGGATGAAAAGCCTCTTATACATTTTTCATGGTGTCAAGGTGCAAGTAAAACAACCATAGCCTCCAATTCTCATTGTGGTAGGCTAACCTAGCATATGGCTAGTTCTTCAGGCTATAGCTTTGGAGGTCTTCACTGTTTATGTAGGGTAGGTTAATTGATATGCTGAACTAAATCCTCACTCCCACTATGGATAGTCTTCTTATGTCTCTTGGCCTGGCCAGACCCCTATTAATTCTGTTAGCATTGAGAAAGGCTTGATTTTAGTGGAGTCAAGTATATCTACAGCATTTTCTACACACGTTTTCTAACCCCCCAGTGTTGCTTCTTACTCATGGTTTTCTTACACTCCCTTGGTCTGTTTATAAAATGCATAGAAACACCCCAAACCTTTAACAGGCCGCATATTTAATATTCAGCCCCTCTGAAGTGAGCATGTCAGTTAGAAGCTGCCCAGTGCTACTTACCGGTATCTATCTCCACAGGGCATTTGGATCATGGATCTGTGTCAGTGTGACGGGGCAAGCTCAAGGCTGAGTCTTGAGTCGGCCTGCCCACCTGTCTCGCCTGCCATGACTGCTGTTCCGTAACTAGTGGAAAATGCAGGAGACTACCCATTACATACCCTGATGCCAGGGGGCACTATCCACCACTCTAAACCTCCCTTACACGATGGCCCATGCTTCACAGATGACATCCAGGATGACATTATGCTCCTGGCCCTTCACACGCACATTCACACCGCTCTCCTTTCACTGGGGCCTCTTGCACTTCACCCCCTCTCACAGGATCTCTTTCTTGCATTGACAACTTGTTCCACCCTGCTCCTTCTTGGAGCGGCTCCCGTAGGTCTTGGGGATTTATCCAGATCACACCTTGGGTGGCAGATGTACAGTCTCTTGGGCCTCCCCCGTGTCCCCCGCCTGGGTAGTGGCCAGCCAATGTCCCAACCCAGGCCAAGCCTGCCCTGGGCCTGCTTGGGACAACTCTACATAAACCTATACAAACACACACTGGGCCCCTGGGCCCCATGTACTAGGCTCCTAGCCCTCGGTTCCCCCTCACTGGGGCGCCACACTTCCCTTGACTTGTTCCTCGGGGGGTTGGAATATGTATTACCCTTCAGGGTGTCCCACAGCCCTACTCAACCCTCATCAGGGCCCTCACTACCACACCCCCCCTGGGGCTACACATCTATCCCCTCCCTGGGACCTCCAGAGTCTCATTCCCCTGTGGGGGCTCAGATGGCCATAGCCATGCCTGGCCCCCTTATACCCATAGTGTTGTGGGGGCTAAGGGTTATTGAGGCGCCCCAGCCCTCCTTTCACTGAGTAGGTGAGCGGTTGTGGTATTTAAGTGGGGCTGCCAGACCACTGGCAGTCCTACCAGGCCTTCCTGTCCTGGCAGGGTGCAGTTTTAGGTCTTGACCAGGACCAAGAGCCCCCTGCTCTTTCCTGCCATATGTTTCATAGGGCAGTTCAGCCAAGCAATGTCTCTGCCTGGCTTCCAGCAGCAAACTGCTGTGTTTATATAGCTGCCTGTGTTTTAAGACAGCCACTGCAATCTGGCACCTGCTGGCTGCCTGACTCAGCCCTTAAAGTGGGAAGCACTACAAGTACACTGCCACAGTAAGTGATTCTCAACCAGGGTGCAGTGGCACCCTGGGGTACCTTGAGATCCTTTTAAAAGTGCCACAAGATGCCACACAATTTTAGCACTGTTAGGTGGGCAAACATGATTCACAGGATAAAACCAGAATTTCAAGTAGGAATCCACACTGTCAAAAACATTCTGACCTGCTGTGGTCTGAGTTATTTGCAACAGATGAGCCAATGTATTTTTTTTTTGTGGTCAGAAACAGAAAAAAATGAAGAGTTGGCATTTTCCAAGTGGTCCTTCAGTCTACTGAGAGATGCCTCAAGTCTAAAAAGGTTGAGAACCACTGATATATGTAAATACAATGGGAATGCCCCTCCAGTTTGCCTTGTACTAGATAGGAGCAGCAGGAAGGGCTAACACAGTTCCACAGTCACTTCCAGCCCCTCAATATTATATGCTAAAAAAACAGATTTCAGATTGAACAGATCATAATATGATCAGATAATTATACCTCTTCTTTCTTGTATGCCTTAACAGTGGAATAGTTTAAAATGCTCACTTTTTTAAATGCCACAGTTATATTTCATAGCAAATGACTCCCTAAGTTGAATGGCAGCAGTTTACACTTTACCTTTGAGTTGTAGTTCCAGGCTGTCTGCAGATCTGAGCAGCCCAGACTTCAATGAAAGTCATTTTCATTGTGATAAGGGCTAACAGCATTTTTGTTAAACTGAAAACTCCTGAATACAAGAGAGCAACAACTGTGTAATAGTCACGGCTTACTATAGCACCACAGATTTAAAAAGTGATGAAAATTCACTACAAGATTTAGCGACTGAAGGATCTGTGGCTTCCACATTCCTGGTTATTCAGAAAGATATCCTAGGGAAAAAAAACATTCATAGCACTGGCAGATAAATGTGGGTTTCCATATGCAAGCCTGATTCTGCTGCTCTTTTTCAGGGGAACAGTGTGTTAAATTTAATTGTATGACTCCCACAAGGAAAGCTCTACCTTCCTAGTTCCATGCATTGAAGCCAGATGTGTTTCTATGCATTTAGTTTGCCAGGGGCATTTTTCAAGTTTGCATCTCTCTAAAAGTTAGGCAAATCAACCTGAATGTAGCTGGGAGACTATTACTAGCCATGAGGATTTAGGTTCACAATATGCAGTACCCATCTTAATTAGCTCTGGGGAACCTTCATTAATGGAAACAAAGAGCTGGGGTTCTTTTGGCTTCCTTGCAGTACGTATTCTGCAGTAGCCTGATGTTAGTAATCTGAACTGTCATCAGTGAGGTAGAAATGCTACCTGCAATGTATCTTCCTTTCCTTTCTTTCCTATCATCTGAAAGTTTTTCTGATCAGACTAAGCAGCTGTGTGTTACAGCAGGCTTACCCTGTAATACTCTGCAAACCTAGCATATGGCTAATTACAATACACACTGACTAAGTATTGAGCCAAACAATCCACTAAGGCCTTCTTGTTTCTCTGATGTACCACTTTGCCATTTTTGCAGACAAAGCAATAACTCCTTTGGAAGTACTTTCCAATTTTAAATAAGGATCTGGGATGATGAATTTCTGGCTAGGATGTGAACAGTGTTAAATGGGGGATCCCACCCTCCCTTCTGGATGGATACCAATCCAGGACCCGCATGTATTGATACTTCCATTTCACCTCTGGGTCTGGGTAGTGACTGGGTTTTGGAAGCAGACTCCCAAGTGCAGACCTATGTCTGACATCCTTCCTGGGCAGTGGGACCCTTCTGTGTGGCCACTTCAGGACCTGAAACCAGTGCCTCAGCCTTTCTGAGCTTCCCTGGCCACTATAAAATATATTCCTTCAGAGTCTACCTGGTTAAGGGATCTCTGATCTCTCCATAAACTTTCTAAAAGCATAAAATAAAGTCTTAAGAAAGTAATCACAAACACTTATTCTTAACCAAGCACATGAAAGAGTTATTGCTGTTTTTCAAAAATCTGTCTTACCTAAAAGCCTATCATCCCTGTCTGGGTCCTTTGAATGATTATGGTTCCCCTTCCTAAACCTGTCAGCATTTGGTTCTTCTTTTGAGCCTCATCCAAATCAGTTCTGTTTGCCTGAAGAGAGGAAGCATAATGTTCAAAGCTAATAATCTTGGCATTGTCTCTCAACAGCCCCTCTGTTTGTGACCTTGGGTCAGTGTGGACCATCCGTCTAACTCTAAAGACTGTTCGTGATTCCAAATTTGATATACTAATGTACCTCCTCTAGCAGAGGGAGCTGTTTAATCCATTTTGGGTTTGTAAGTAAAGAAGATATGGCAGGAAGCAGCATCCTCATATTCCCTGGTTGTGCAAGAGGTTGCTGGTAAAGCACTTCATAAGATATCAGTGGCTATTCTTTCCCCACAACAGCCCCAGAGATGGAATATGCTTCTCTACTGAATATGCCATTCCCCCAGATGAAGATTTGGATGTTTTGGTAATTTACAATGCACACAGCCTAAAGCGGGAACAACCTCTTCTTCCTGGAGAAATCCACACTCTAAAGCAAGGCTTTGGCTCCTGACATAATGCTCTCACAAGGAAAATGAGTTATATTTGGAACCTCAGCAGTATGCATGTGAACAGGGCCAGCGTTAGGCATGGGCAGTGTGGGTGACTGCCCAGGGCACTGTGGTCAAGGAGGCACTGTATGGGAAGATAACCTAAAGAGTGTTCTTTGTGTCCTTTACATGGTGTAGATGAAAGAGTGACCAGTGACACTAGTTCTGGGCACAGGTACATACAGCAGAAGTTGGCAGAAGTTTGAAGGACTGCCACTACATCAGGGAAGAGAAGTCTTGAAAACAAGGTGGAAGCTAGTCTTTTAAAGACTGGGGAGAGGAGGAGCTTTGGTTCTTTCTTTTGGGGACCATTGTCTAGTTCTCCTCTAGGCCTCTATGCAGAATCAGTGTACTCAGATTCAGACATTTACCCCCTCCCCTCATCAGCATTTCAACATTTCTAACTCCCTAAACATAAACACCACTCTGTTTTTTTGGTAAATTTCTGTAGCCAGACAGCATGCATCTTAGAAGATCTCAGGAAGCTGAAGAGGGAGCTACTTTTCATCCCCAGTAAACCTCTCAGAGACAAGGGCTCTCAGCACTATTTGGCTGCAAAGGCATCTACAGGAGAAGCTTTTCATTCTGCAACATCAGAAAAAGACTGCAACAAATTCAGTGTTGCTTGGTAAAGAAACACACAGCCTACACACAAAAAGGAAAGAGAGTTTGAGGGACATCCTGGTATCTGAGAACTGGAAATTTTGACCCATCCTGGGTTCCAGAGATCTCTACTTGTAAGTGATAAAGAATAATTAAACATTTGTTCCCCAAGAACAGTTGTGCATCTTTATAACAGCACAGGGTGTGCTCTGTTACTGAAAGGGGCATGAGCAAGCAGCTTGCAGGTGGCTGCACTACCAATCAGGCCCAATTACCTGATTGGAAACAGGGCCTAGCCATTCATTATCAGAGCAGGGCCCTGAGCAGTGTAGCCAGCAGTCTGCTGCAAGCAGCTGAAAGAAGAACACCACCCAGCTGGAGCTGCTGCTCATGACATCTTGGAGGTTCAGGGTAGGAACTTTGGGGAAGGCGGAGGCTTCTGGTCCTGGAGCATGACCTAAAACTATACCCTTCTGGGGTTGGATGGTGTGGTGGGATCGCCAGTGGCAGGGCAGTCTCAAGGAAATACCGCACCTGGACATCACCAGTGAAGAGTGAGTATGGGGCACCAGAAAGCCTCAGCCCCTGCTGCCTTGTGGGTGACCCCATGGAGAGGAAAGGCTAGGGAAGCACACCCCAAAGTCAAAGCAGGAGCCCAGGCTCACAGTGAGTCCTGAGGCAGGGACCTGAGAAAGCTTCCAGATTCACTGTGAGCCCTGAGTTGCATTTAGGGAGCAGGGTGTGAGGCTCCAGGGGGGTGGGGCCCTGAGCCTACAGGGAGCTAGTTGTGAAGCTCCTGGGGCAAGGGGATAAAGGGACTGTGAGTCCAGTGTTGGGAAGGGGATTGAGGCCAAGTGTTAAGCAGAGAATGAGGCTTCAGTGGGGCTGTGAGGGGACCAAGAGGCTTCCAAGCCAGGCTGAGAGCCTGAGGAAAAAAGAGGGGCTAGGAGCCCCGATTGAGTAAGAGACCAGGCTAGGAGGCCAAGGAACAGGGAGGGGATGGGAGCCCCAATTGATAGAGTGACCATGTGTCAGACCAAGCAAGTTATAGGCCAGACATTAGGCCAAGTAAGCTACGGGTCGGATGTTAGGCCATGGATGCCATCTGTGAGGCATGGGACATGGTATAGGGAAGGTTAGAGCTGTGTATATAGGCCCTTGGCATCTGGGCAAGTAAATGGGCAGCCTCCTGCCTTGTTATTATCTCTTAATTACTACCATCAAAGGGATGGCAGGTGAAGTAGGTGGGCAGTTTGCCATGAAACAAGTAGGCGAGCTAATGTTCAGACCCACTGGGACGCCCACTTTTTACAATCTTGTAGAAATAACTGACTGTACTCTGGGGCTTGTGGACATCTGTATGCACTCAGAGACATGCATTAGCCACTCTGGGGTATTATTTATGATTATTTATTACTACAGGAGTGCCCAGATGAGGGCTACAGTGTCTAGGATGTTCTACAACCACAGTAAGAAACTGTCCTTGCTCTGAAGAATTTACAACTTAATCTAAGACATGGATCAACAAGAGGAATGGAGGAAGGATGACAAGAAAGTGACATGAGTTACATGAGTATGTATAGTATCTGAGTATACATCTAAGTGGTTTTGAATCAACTGATTTTGTTAGTAAGAGGACTATGGTAAGTCTCTACCAACCTCCACTTAGATGCTTTCACCTGGCTGTTTTCCACAAGCTTTAGGGTAGAATTTATACTTGAGGAATATTTTGAAGAGGAGAGTAGCAGCTGGGTGATTATTTCAGGGACAGCACAGTAACAGGCACAGAAAGACATGTGAAGGTTAGTGTAGAAAGGAGCAAACCCCCTTTGCAGGCATCATTGGCTGAGCTAAGGAGTAGGAGGTACAATAGATGGAGAAGAGTCTAGGGGTGGATCCAGGGGGGTTACAGTCGTGCAGTTGCACCCCTTGTTTGGTTCCTGGTCCACCCTGTTGCAGTGCATTTCAAGTGCCTGACACTTTAAGAGGTCAGGCAACCTGCAAAGCCACTGGCTTGTGCAGGCCAGGGCTAAATGGGAGTCAGCTGACCCATGGAGCTGGCAGGTGAAACTAAGCCTGATGGGGAGTTATCTAACTTGAGAGGAAGGCTGGACTTCGAGCAGGTATATGCCCAGGCCCTGAGAGAAACTGGCAGTAACATCTTAGAGCCTGCTGAGAAAACACCACCTCAGCCAGATGGCTGCAGCTCCAGAAGGTCAACATGGAAAGTAGCACCTAAAGCAGCCTGGAAGTTTGGGAAGGAACTAAGGGGAAGAGGAGGTTCATAGGGACTCAGAGGGGTCCGGAGCCCAGAATGGGCTGAGATGTGGGACCAGTGGGGGGTCTAGGAACCTACTGAGAAGGTGAAAGTGTGGGACAAGAGAGGGTCCAGGAACCCCAGAGAAGGGGCTAAGTGAAAGAGAACATCAGTAAGGATGCCATCTGTGGGGCATGATGCAGGGGAGGAACAGAGCCATACAATTAGCCCATAAGGTGGTGACCTGGTGGTCATTTTGAGAAAGCAATTTGGGAAGCCCTGAGGCAGCCTCCCTCATAAAAGTAATAAACATCTAGGCATGGCAGACAACTGAAGGGGTGATTGCCCAGAAAGTGAGGGCTGCAGGGACTCCAGGGACTTCACGGCCAGTCCTGGTTGGGTGTTTGGCAGAACGTCCTTCATTTAAAACTAACTGCCAGGCAGTGGCAGAAATATTTCTATTCAGGCAGCAGTGAGACGCTCAATTGACTTCATGGCTCAGTATAGCGTACCTTTTTCCTTCTAAACTCTTTATTCTACAGGTGTTAACAATTTGTTCTCCTTTTTAGTGATCTTGATGTTCCACTAATCAAGCTATCCTTTCTTTAGCAATTGTGCTGTCTGTTGGCTACTCCTGGTAATGTAGCTCTATTTTACAGCCCTGCAGACTTTTTAAAACTCTAGCTTAAAACATTTATTCAGTTGTGAAAACATTAACTCAGATGAACATTAACTCAGGTGTAGAAATAACTTTCAGTAAAGCACTGGATGTGCTGTCAAGATGCTCAAGAAGGTTTGATTTTGATTTGTGAATTTGAAAGAGATGTATGTTTAATTCTAATGGCTACAGGACTAAAGAAACATCTCATTATTATTTTACACCTAGTTTATTGTGTTTTTAATACATATATGCTACTGCAAATTAATGCACATTCCAATAAAGTTATATTTGTTTTTGCTTCTTAAACTGAATAATATAGCTGTATGTCCCCAGCATATTAGTCTATTTTTTATCTGGAGAAATGTGTTGTGTTATATGTGATTATGTCCCACACCATCTGCACCCCCTTTTTTAAAATCCATGGGTGGGCCTGTCAGGTAAAGACACGAAAGAGCTCAGATTTGATGTGGTGAGATGATGACACAGTCAGAACAATGAAGCAGGGAGATGTCTGATGGTTTCAACACTACTCGGAGCACCCATGGCCCTCCTTTATCAAATGCAACCTCATGGCTGTATCCAGACACATGGACTTTTGGTTCCACAGGGACAACTAGCAGTGGTGCACTTTGCACCGCCACTACTTGTCCCCAGGGAAACCCTGTACCACGCACAATCTGGTGTGCAACAAGTTACCCCAGAGGCGGTAAGGGAAGCTGTGGCCAGCACTGGGCTGGCCCCAGCAGCCTTACTTGGGGTCCTGGGAGCCTCCCAGTGCTGCAGCAGCAGCGATTCTGCTGCTTGGAGCCTAGCTGGCAGCCACAGCACAGCTCTGGGCAGCCCAACTCTGCTTTTGAGCAGTGTGCGCTGCTCCACTTTTTTTCTCCATGGGTTTTTTTGACTCCTGGATATTCAGGGGTCAAAAAAACCCTCTGCGCTGCTCCCCTGCAGTGTGGAGAACAACTGAACATGCAATATGTGGCGCCACAGATGTGTCTGCAGCACCACATACCACATGGCTGCATTTGTCTGGACGCAACCTATGAGTCTATATAGTCAAGGGGAGATGTACACATCCCACCTGGGTTGCAGGCTATCAAGAAAGCTCTCTCACATGGTAGCAGTCCAGTCTGGACCAGAATTTCTCTATAGCCCCATGTTTGCAATGGGACTATTCCCACATTTCTGATAAACTCAATTGTGCGTTTAGGCCTGAATCTTTTTACTGAGCCAAACCAGAACTCCACTTACTTTTGAGAAAATCAGAATTCAGGACCAAATTTGAGCTCTGCACCACTAGCTTCCCTCTTTTTAAAAGCATGGTCACAGTCAGCTTCCACATCCAACATAACCCAACCAGTTGTGTCACTGTCAAGAGTGACAATAAATTTAAATTCCCAGGGTAATTAACAGTGATGTTACAGGAATCAGCCCCACTAAGGAAATTAAGCAAGGGGACAAGCATAATACTGATGTAAAAGTAGATACTCCCTATTATTAATATTCATAGGTCTTGCCAATCTGCCATATTGGAAAAAGGAGTAGTAGGAGGAAAACTTTGATGAGTTTTGATGAATTTTTAGGTAGAAGATTCTCTGCAGAATCTTAGGCAGAAGTTATTTGAATGTTTGCTTGAGGTCAGTATTCTCTGAGTAACACAGAGAAGCCTATGAAGTGTAGGCTTTGTTGCCAGAAAAAGGACTGCACAACTGAACAGAAGAAGACATTTTTGGCATTTCGGGGAGAGGAAAGAACTGGATTTTCTCTACTGCATTTACAAATGAAGAACTGTTGTGGAACAAAGAATTCCTGCAGTTCTGTCCTTATCCACAAGGGGTCACAGAAGTTCCGCATAAACCATACCTGCACAGCACAACTGCCTAGGAAAAGGGAGCAAGAAGTGAAAAAAATGAGGGAAAATAGCAGGCACGGATTCAGCAGTAGGCATGCACAGGTATTTATAAGGTAGACAAGCATAGTTGGGCCAAAATTAACCAATCTGAATTCTAGGAGGGCAGGATGGAAGCTGAATTTTGCAGCTCATCCCAGCTTTGGTAAGAGCCAGGCCATATCCCCAGCTATGAATATCCCCAAAGCTTTTTTTTACACTCTTGTGCTAACCTTTTCTACTTTCCTAACCCCTCCCTTCACACCCAATGGCCTATTTTTTCACTATATCTAACTTACATCTCATTTCTGTAAAAAAAATTATTACTAAGAATAGAAGCTATCTTTAGTCATGCTATGAGTAGGGCATTGGCAGTCCAAAGTAATGGTTATAGTGGGATTGGCTGTAAGGAGTCTGGCCCAGAATCAAAGACCAGGAAGTGAGCAAAAGGTCAAGAGCTGAAGAGACACACCAAGGATAAGCAACTGGAGGTGATCCTGGACCTTTGTGGGATCACTTAATTTCCAAGAGAGATGCACTGAACAGCCACCTGCCCATAATTTGCTCAGTTCTTTTATGGCTGACAATAAGGAAGGGGCCAGGTTGCCTAAGGCAAGGTCTTATATGGGGTGTGGGTTAGCCTGTTTACATTGTGCGGAGGACAAAGTCATACAGATACTTGCTCAGATATCGGCTCCTCGTAACTGGTACTGGTAGAAGTTAGGGGGCAGATTTAAGGCAGCAAGTCCTATATTCAGTAGAAAGCATTTTTGGGGTCCTTGAGATTATACAATGGTTGTGGAAGGGGTCTTGTGAGAGCTAAACTTCAATGACAGTATGAATTTTTACATGTCTGTTAGATGTCATGTGCAGTGATGCATACAAATATACACTGGAGTGTTTTATATCTGCATCTGAATACTGTAGCTTAGACTCACCTCTGGACAGGGACTAAAGAGATTTAGAATCAGAAAAATATGATTGGAAGGCACCTCTGGAGGTCATCTAGTCCAACCCTCTGCTCAAAGAGGAATATGCCTGGCCAGACCATCATTGTCTAATCTGGTCCTTAAACTACACAATCAGTCCTGTCACACAACCATAAGATATAGCACCCTAATCTGCCACAAACAAAGCAGAGGGATGAGAGCTGTCAGTATCCTACTACTGCGAGGTTTAAAATGCAGTTGAAAGATCCAAGGAAGAGGACCATGCCCCAAGTACAGAGGAAGGCAGAACCTCCCACAGTCTGTACCAGTCTGACCATGGCATAGAATAACTTCCTGATTCCTAATACGGTGATCAGTCTGACCCTGTGCAGAGAGGCAAGACTCACTGACCAGGAACATCTGGGTTTTAATCCCAACAGGAGCATTGACCCAACCCAGTCAAAAACTCCAGCTTTGGCTTGGGCGTCTGAGGAAGGTGAAGGAAGCCCGTGACACCTATAGCAATGGGTGGGGGAAACAATTCCTTCCTGGTCCCATATGGCATCCAGTAAAACCCAGAAATATGAGAAAAACATAATGCCCTCCATTCTGCTCTACATTGTGGGGACAGCAATCAGAACTCCACCCATCATGCCCTCTAACTGGACAACCAGACCTTTGTTTTCTATGTCCCCTCCCCTCCATAAACTTATACCAGTTGGTTTAGTCTTCTTTCATAATTAAACTCATTGTGGAACTCTGCATTATTCTCCTTCTAAGCATGATCCCCTCCAGTATCTGGGCTGCAAAGCTCTTCTCATCTCCCAGCTCTCGGTGCAGCATTGAGTGTGTATGTGTTGTGGGGAGGAAGGGGGAAGAAAGATGTTACTCCTGGGCTTCCAACTTTTTACAGATCATTCTTAGATCATCCCTGATCAATGCTTATCCAACCTCTTCTTAAACACCTCCAAGGATGGAGAGTCCACAACTTTCCTAGACAGTCCATTCCACTGCCTCACTTATCTAACAGTGAAAAGTTTTTCCTGATATTCACTCTAAACCTACTTTGCTTGTTTCTTGCAAAATAGTCATGAAACTATTGTATAAATGGACACAAGGCATTATAGTGCTTTAGTATATTTTCCATTTCTTACTGCCTATTACCACTGTGCCGTCTCCATAACCACTGAGTCTAAAATAACCAAATGTCTGCAACATAAAATGAAGGCTGGGTCACATTTTTCTAACAGAGGTGTCAGTCAGCTGCTTCCAGTTGGGCCAGATACTTAATCAATGAAAAGCAATGTTGCAATGTTAAGTAGCATCTCATTAAGTGATTTCTGGGGGCATCTTGTCAAGTATTTTTTACAGATCTTAGCAACATGATATGGCACAGAAACAAGCTTGCATTTTCTTAGTAAACTCAAGAACATCATCCATACAGTAAGGGAAAAGTTGCACAATGGCTGTGAAATTTGACTTCTGTTTCCAAATTTAAAGGCTTTTAGAAGTGTCAGGATAATGCAGATGTCAGAGAAACTCATCCTTGTCCCACCGTAGGAAGAGGGTGTCATCATGTTGGGGGTACACACCATTCTAGCGGAATCCAGCCTTGTAATAGAAATAATTTTGAATGTAATCAAATAAAAGGCGCACAACTTTCCAGTCTTCCAAGATCTGAGTGAGTGAGAGAAAAGATGGGATTCACTCTACTGATACTTTTTGTCCTGGAGAAATGTACTATGCCATGCTTCCAGGAGAAGAGAGTGTCCACCCAGAAGGAGCCTCCTCTTCTGTGTAAGCATGGGATGGTTTGATACAGGACTTTGATGACTTAGAAGGGGTGAAGGCAGGTGAAAATAGATAAATTCTGGCGCATCTTCAAAAAAAAAAGCCCTCAAATTTGTGAATCAGTGGCCATGTACACAAGATGCTGACTGCAGTAGCGTTTTTTGGCAACAATCGTGACATGACACTACTGTGCAGTAGTGTGACAAAAGAGCCATTCATCGGCACTACTGCATAGTAACTTGGGTTACTGCGCAGTCATTTAGTACTTGTATAAACAAATACTCAAACACTGTGCAGTAATGACAGCAGAGTCAGCATCTTGTGTAGATGCAGTCAGTTTGACTGGGTCCTATTTCAGTGTCTTAAATCCAGAGCTTAACTTTTGGGACCAAAAGGAAGAGGATTCCATGTTGACAGCGCTGTACTTTTGGGATGACTAGCACAAGAGAAAAGAATCAGACTGACAGGCCAAAATATACAATTGCAACAGCAAAGATACCTATATAGCTAACACCAGTGCCATGCGTCCTATTCCAGAGACAATGCCTGTCCAAGTTAAGGGGTAGTTCATTTTCTGTCACTCGTCCAGACACTGATTGAGACTGCCAACCTCAGCATTGGCACTGAGCGTCACTAAAGGACAGTGCTTTTTTGTAATGCAGAGCTACTGCTTCTCTGTTAGAAACTAGATTAGGGTGGCTAACTAACCCACTGAATAGCCATAGGATGCTAACAGCTCCATTGAGTTTGGATGGTATGAGTGCACGTACAGGCTTAAACAATATTAATCCGCCTTGCTACTCTGTCAAATTTGCCATGGGGGATGACTTCACTGAATGACACTCTAAGAGGATTTGGCATTTATGACTAGTTCGCTGGCCTTAAGTCCAGAGGCATAGAGAAAACAGGAGTTTGCACAAGTCTCCAAGTGCATCTCTGACACCTTTAATGACTGCAGTCAGCAGAGCAAATTGTGGTGTAGGTGAAAAAGGACCCAGTGGAAGGCATGAGGGCATGCCCAGGGAAGCCAGTGTGCGAAGAGAGGCATCACAGTTTGTTGCGGCAGGAAAAAGAGAACTCAACTTACTGGCAGAGATAGATCTTCTTGCTTCCATGCAATCCATTTTATGATCCAGAAGGTAGGAATTTTTTATCCAGTTTGTCCTGGATCACCTGCTTTCCCATGAGGAAGAAAAGCCTGGAAAAGGTGACCATGAGGTAGCTGAGTCAGTGTAGCAAATTAATGCACATAGGCAGCTACCATGGTGATAACTGGCCTTCTCTGAAAGGCTCTGCTATGATCATACCTTGAATGTTGGACAAACAGTCCCAGGCATCAGGCTGCACAAAGACATCAGTGTACTGGCAGAGAGTTAGAGGAGAGCCGTGAAAAACAGTCTCATTTCACTCTCTGAGGATGTCCAGGGAACAGCCTCCTCTGGACAAATTCTTCCAGCACTAAGAGCCAATAGGAACCTAAACAGCCTAGATCAGGAACCTAAAAGAGTTTCACTGGTGTAAAATGAACAGGAAGTGAACCATGACTCAGCCCCCTTACATTATATTGGTTCTAACCATCCACAGGACTTGACACGGTCCCTTGGGGTTAGAGCAGATTGTCCCAGCAAGGATGTAACCATTTAAGTTGATCTCTTAAATGTATTTTAGATGTTTTCTGTACTGAACATAAACAGGGAGCTGAACAGGAGAGATTTTTTTCCCTGCATACTGCACTATACATTTCTCTGAGTCTGCTTCCTACAGGACAGCTGCTATTTGGTGAGGCGTGGTTGATGCGACATGTTGCGGAAGGGATGCTCTCTGCGCTCACTGGAAGGCACCTCGTGTGCTCTCTTATCTTTTCATAATCAAAATTTGAAAGTCATTCAGGCTTTGAGACCTTGTTTACAATAAACTAATTAGATTTTGGGGTGGGAAATCTGTTGTTTCACTATTCTACTCACAGTAGCAAAAGTTGGAGTACTTGTGCAGATAAAGGAAGGGGGCTTGTTGCTAAAACTTTATCTGGATCTAGAATGGGTAGACACCACAGACACCAGCAGACAGTCTACACAAGTGTCCCCACTGCTAAATCTCCACCTGTGGTAGTAAAACAGTGAGAGATTATCTAAAAAATGCTACAGTTGGCATAGCCTGTTAAGTTGGTTTCTGTTGTGGAAAGACACCTGAAAATGATGAAACAAAAATACGCGTGTCATTTTACTATGAAGAAAATATTCCATATGAACTGTATTCCTTCCCCTTACAGGCTGAGTATAACTGAACAGAAAGAACAACTGATAGATGGTAAAGATGGTATAACTTCTGGGGTAGATTAAGATATATTCCTATCACTTAAAGATGACCCTCACTGCAAAATTCAGAAGAATCAAAGAATCAAGCTGGAAGGACCCCTGGGAGGTCATCTCTTCTACTCCCAGCTCAGCCCAGAGTCATACCTGTCTAATCATCCCTGACATGATTTTGAACATCCACAAGTCAAGTGTTCAGTTCTGGGTAGGAGCTGTTGGAACAGCCCTATACACAATGAGGGGCAGCATCTAGGGAATTTGGTTCCTGGTTCTGGGTTTGGAGATCAGACCCTTCCCAAGGGTCAGAGGTGGCAGAGCCAATGTTTTTGAATGGTATCCAAAAGGCTGACTGGACCTTCACCCTCCTTTGCTGCCCTTCAGCAGAGTGCATCTGCCACTCCCTCCACACAGTGCCATCACGTCAAAGCAAGACTGCTTCAAATAAACACTCATTAGTGGCTGATTTCTTCCAAGTTTCAGTTGGACTCACTGATTGCACTTACATTCCATTTCCAATTATCTGTAAATAAAGCATAACAGCTACACAGGCAACCAGGGAAGCAGTGGAAGGGGGAAGGGGAACAAAGAATAGTCAAGGGAGCTCTTTGGATTCAATTAAAATAAGTTGATCCTTAATTCACATAACACCGAATCAGTTTGGGGTTTAGGGTTTTTTTGTGCGTGTGTTTTAAATTGGAAAATTTTCTCCTATGGGCACTTTATTTGCAGTTCAGCTTTGAGGCATAGTGCATTTCACATTGATTTGTTCAGAGGTTTTACATTTGTCACCTAATTAGCTGTTGCTTATTAAAAATATATTTACCTAGCATGAAACTTTGATTCCCCATGTGGCCCTGGGGCAAGCTATTTCACTGTCCTGCCTCAGTTTCCCAGTTATAAAAGGAGATTAATAATAATAAAGCTTGCCTGGCTCCCAGGAGTTTTGAGAGGTTTTGTGCCTTCATGTGCTTATTGAAGTCTGTGGCAAAACTCCCACAGGCTTCAACCATACAAGATTAGGATTTAGATGACTTGTCCCAGATCTTACAATTAATCTGTGGCCTAGGCAAGAAATATGAACTCTCACCAGTGGCCATGTGCATCAACTCTAAAAATCACAGCCCCTCCTTAACTTGATCTACTATTGCCCATTTTTGTTCCAGCCACAGGGTAAACACGTTACTGGTATTTTAAGCTTAATTTTGTCTGCCTCTGCTTAACCTGCGTCTCAGCAATGCAACACTTAAAATAGTAGTCAGCCTCCACTAAGGTTACAGAGACCACTTAAGCCAATGGAACCAACCAGCCTATAGCAAAAAGACGACAAAATATCCTGAAAAATGTCCTTCATACACCCAAGGCTTTAAAGCTTTATATTTTAGCACAGTCTTTCAGTAGTGAGCAGATGCGACTTGTCCTGGAAATTCTTGGTGTTTTGATGAGTGCATTAACACACGGGGTTTAAGTTGTCAAAATCATTTACGGAGCCAAACAAATTTCTCTTGCCATGCAGCAAGAAGAAACACTCTGAGTATCCAAATACAGGCATTGATCTATGTGTACAAAATAACCACCTTTTTGAAATATGGCCTATAATGGTGCCTGTCAAACCAGAACAAAGGTAGCAGGCCCTGCCTTTGAATGATATGTAGCTTGCACCAAGCATGAGTGTCATTTGTTTCTTTTTCTGGATGAGAGGGTGTGAGCCACAGGCACAGAATTACCTAGACTGCTATGTTAGCTGCACACCAAAGGGGAATAAAGCTTTGAAATGACAAGCCTGGAAAGCAAAGTTCTGTTTCCATTGCACCAGGGCCATGTAAAGCAGGGGTGCCCAACCCACAGTCGGAGTTGCCTCTGTATGGCACACAGCAGACTAGGGAGGGGGCATGGAACAGTCACAGACAGGGCAGGGAACAGAAAGCAAAGCAATAGATCAGGCAAGGAACATGAGGTGGGAAGCAGAAAGTATGCAGCAGATCAGGCAGGGAGCAGAAAGCAGAGAAGGCAGGGAAGGGGATTGAACTGGCATCCGGGGAAGGTGTAGAGCTTACTTTGTGGCACATCTGCCAAAAAGTTGGCCCCCACTGATGTAAAGTGTGGAAACAATTATTCCTAAATGATTGCTCAGCACCTGCCAAATTTCATGACAGGTATTCTTGGTGAGTTATTCCACCAGCTCCTCCTCATGCTTTGTTGCAGAAGCATGCTCTAGGTGCCATTCTGCTGGGCCATCTCTAGGGGCTGGAGAGGGGTTCTGTTCCTATGACCCACTCAAATTCTCAGCATCTCAGATGAGGCTGCCAATGACTGCACAGCTGTGCTAGTTTCTGTTGATGTGGGCACCTACTCACTGGAAATAAAAGCCACCAGCTCACTTCACACAGTGTGAAATGGGTGATGAGAGCGGAAGAGCTGTTAGTACTGACTTGGCTACGATTGAGCCAAGAGCTAGTGCTGAAAGTGTCCACCTTCCCCCACGCCTGGTGCTGCACAGACTTCAGCTTCCCTGGGTGGATGTTATACAACAGTGAGAATCACGGGAAAGAGCGTGGAAATCCACTGATTTCAATGCATTTATTTTACATTGGTCAGAAAAAAATCTGGCTGTAGGGAATATTGGGAAAATCTTCCAGACTTTAAAGCTCAGAACCCTGTTCCGAGAGGACAACATCAGCTGCTGTTAGTAGGAAGTACATTGTGGGTACCAGTGTGCAAACCAATGGCACTAAGCTTCTGATGTTGTTTCAGGGAATCAGATCCCAGGGCCTACATGCAGAGCACTTGGCACAATCAGAAGACTGAAGGAAAGCAAAGGTGACAGAAGCTGAGCCAGCTGTACACCAGGCATGTCCCCTAATGTTAATTACAACAGCCTATATACTATCCTATATGGAACCTAGAGGGAGAAACACATGTTGCAGAATGGAAGAAAGCACTGGGAAATATGTCTGTGTGAACATGGCTGGAATAGCTATCATAGTAGCTGCCAGCTGCCAATAGTTGTCTTAACAAAGGACCATTCTAGCTTTAGAAAAGGGTGATTCTTGTGTTATAGCCCATAATCTGTTGCACAAGACAGGGTGGCAGTACTCAGTGTAGTGAGATGCGCAACCAGGAAGAGAGGATGATGAATGGGAAAACTAAGCGGTACCTAGCAACAGAGCAAATAGGCAGCACAGAGGAACACTGACTACTGGAAATGCTGATTTCCAAAGAAAGACCCTGGCAGAAGCCTGGCAGCAGTGCAAGCAACTAGGTTTGTATGTAGAGGATGCTGATGGGAAAATGAAAGTTTTGTTATTATCCCCTTGCAGGGGAAAAGAACAAGAAGTCAGACACTTACCCAACAGCTCCCACTCACATACTCAAAAACCAAAATCAAAGTCTCTTCAGGAATGTTCTTCTTCATCACTCCTGAGGTCTTGGTCTCCAGCATGCTTGAGACCAGCTACTGGGGACACCCCCAGAGTAGCCTGACCACCACATTTCCATATCTGGATCCTGGAAGCTGTAATAAGTGGGTAGGGCATGTTCAGGACTTGATCTGCCAGGACATGATGTAGCTGTACCTATACCTCAGTGACTTAGGACAGAGACTTCCTAATGAGGAGGAGGTAGTCTTCCCTCTGACTTAAGCAGACACAAGGACTCTCAGTGACATGCACTGCATTACACCTCAGGAAGAGTAATAAATACAAATACAGAATGAGTGATCTGGCTGGATGGCAGCACTATGGAGAAGGATCTGGAAGTCTTGATAGATCACAGACTCAGGATGAGTCTGCAGTTTGATGCAGCTGCACAAAAGGTGAATGTGCTTTTGGGATGCATAAATAGAAGCATTAGATGCAAAACATAGTAGGGGGATCGTGCTTTTCTACTCAGTACTGACTAGGACTCACTTAAAGTATTGTGTGCAGTTTTAGGCTCCATGTTTTAAAAAGGACATGGAGAAGTTAGAGAGGTCCAGAGACAGGCAACAAAAATGATAAAGGACTTAGGAGGCAATTCATACAAGGAGAGGTTGAAGGAGCTAGGCATATTCAATCTGTGGAAAAGCACTTAAAAGGGGACCTGATAGCAGTCTTCAAATATCTGAAGAACTGCCATAAAAAAATGGAAAAAACACCTTTTTTTCTCACTGTGGAGAGCAGGACATGAACCAATGGCTTGAAATTGCAGTACAGTAAGTTTAGATTGGATAGCAGGAAAAACTTCTTCACTGTTAGCACAGTGAGACAGTGGAATAGACTGCCTAGGGAAGTTGTGGCCTCTCCATCACTGAAGATGTTCAGGAAGAGGTTAGACAGCCACTGGTTGGGGATGATCTAGGGATAGTTTGCCTATGTTCTACTGTGGATATTTCCCAAGCTTCTGGGCTTTTCTGGTCACAGCATGAAGCTGAGCAGGAATTTCTGCCTCCCCCTCCTACCACCTCCCCGATGCTACATCTGTCAGGCTTCCTCAGAGGCATTGGGGGTTGGCTGCTGCCAAGTCTAGGGGTTTTGACTCAGCTGTTCCAATGCTCCTGTTGCAAGGAAGTTCATGGTGATAGGGTCTTGCCCCTCCACACAGGGTCAGACTGATTGACATATTTGTGGTCAGGAAGGAATTTTACCCCATGATCAGATTGGTATGGACTGTTGTGGGGTTTGCCTTTGTCTGTAGCAAGGGGCTCTTCCCAGGATTTCATGAATATATATTAACAACATTTACAGCGTCAGGGCATGGTCCCTCTGGATTTTTTGTGGTAGGTTATGGTATTAAGGCATGTGCTATGTCTGGGTTGACTGTATTTTTGCTAAGTGATTAGACAATGAATTTGTATAAGATGTTTGGATAGGGATGATCCTGCCTCAGCTGTGAAGTTGGACTAGATGACCTGTGGAGGCCCCTTCCAGCCCGACTTCTCTACGATTCTAAGGCTGCTAGGCCTTTTGCTCTCATGTCTGTAACTAGGTTATTAGATCAAGGCCCATTCAATTCCAGCTGGATGATGGGGCAAGCTGCAATGTAATGCCAGGAGCCATGATAAGAAGTAACATTAGACTGGAGATATGCGAGCCCATGATGGTGATTCACAATAAAACCCTTTTGAGGCCACTGGGAAAATGCAGTCTTGATAAGAGAACCATGAAACCAGAGACATTATCACTTAGAGTTTATAGTAACTGACACACAGGGGTACCATCCATGGCAAAGAAAAAGGGCAGTTCATGTCAGAGATTTGATCTCAGTATGATAGCATAATATCCTAAATCTGAGAATTGTAGGAAACCAGAGTGGAAGGGATCTCAGGAGGTCATCCAGTCCAATCCGCTGCCTCTCTAAACAATCCTAGTCAAGCATTTGCTCAACCTGCACTAAATTTTCCAGTGATAGGAATTGCAAAGTCCTTCTAGGTAACCTATTCCAGTGCTTACCCACCACCATAGTGAGAAAATTCTTCATAATGTCTAACTTTAACCTCCACTGATACAATTTAAGCCCAATCACGGTTGGCCTGTCCCATGTTCTAATGGAATATAAGGAAATGTTTAAAGGAGGTGGACATCTACTGGGCAAGGTCAAAGTAGAAACCGCTGCCTACCAAAGTATGAGACTACCAAAATCCAGAGTTTCATCTTGTCAATAGAACCACTGATAAAAGAACAGGTGTGGGCAACTCCCCTCCAGCTTGAGCTGAATATGGCTCAGAGCAAAGAATTAAGTTCCTCCCCTTTTATAACCTCCCAATTCCTTTGCCAAGTGACTTTCTTGAGAAGCAATCCATCAAATGACCACAGACCCCTGCCAAATGGCCTTCTTGTCCCCTGTGACAAGCTAGTTCTCAATAGCAGCTAGATTATTGTCCCTGATTACATTTCAATAGCACAACAATCAAGTCAGCCACCCTCTATGGTTAGCCCTGTGCCAAGCCTCCTGGGAACTTAGATGAATTTAAAGAGTAAAAGGCCATGGTAAGACAAAGATGAGCCTTACAACTGGAAGGGAGTTTGCAGCTGACAGATTTCATGATCTCACTCACACTTCATAAATTGGGTAGATGGATCCCCAAGACTGTCAGACCCTGGGAAACCTGACAATCGTTAAGAAAATACCCAGTGCAAAGGACATGAAGGGCACATCCCAGAGACTATATGAATGGCCAACTTCCATTCCGAATTGTGCATAGCCCTACTGGAGGGCTGTAGGTCCTCACAGCAGTCAACAAATGCACTGTGATGCAGCATAAGAATGAACAGTGACCCAAGAGCAGGTATTGACAGAAAATCCTAAGTGATGCACCCATCTTAAAGGACTACAACCCTGTTAAACAGCCAGAGCTACAGACAGATGCCTCAGAAGGAGTTCAAGGAGTGACAGGAGTGCAAAGCCAGCATTGGCTAGTTGATCCCCGGTAGCCAGAAATATGCTTAGATAGGAAAGGAGCCCCAGGCTATGCTCTTTGGAATGGGATGAATCTATCAATTTACTCTGCAGTGCAAGGTGCAGCCTGGTCACAGCATAGATGGCTCAGTGGAAGAGGAGATGCAGGCCATACTTTCACATTACTTTCACATACAGGCTATACTTTCACATTACCAAAGGGGAGGCTCCAAGTAATTTCATCATGGCACAGGATGAAGTGCTACAAAGCGGGGTGATTTATATTTCAGGGCGGGTCACAACATCGTTCAGAGCATATGCCACAGTAGGTTCCTTCCTACTCCCAGGTGAAGGATGGGCTGTGTGCATGCACGACAGGATTTTGTTTAAAGGGGTTGAGCAGTGACCCCAGCAAATACAATGGGACCCTGGGCACAAGACAACCTCTCCCTGGGTACCGAGGGCAGTGGGAAGGCAGAGTTGGCATCCAAGAGGCTGATGTCAAAGGCAAAGCAGATGGGAGAGAATCTCTTCCTGGCAGGTCTGACCCAATACATTTTCCTGCAGGACCAGCCTGTCCTATCCTGCAAAACCTGCGACCACAGGGGGCCCCACAGCCCTGCACCTGGCCACTTCCCACCCCCCACCGCTAACACTGCTGCTGCTGGCTTCTTTGGCCATTTCCAACCCCCCCCACTCCCCAGCTTCTTTGTGGCAGGGGTCCCCAAAGAATTGCAGGGGGGCCTAAAAAATTGTGGGCTGGCCCTGTTCTTCTGGGCTTTAGCCAGGAAACAAGTACGTGGACTGATGAGCTAGAGACCTGCTTCCCAGGAGATGGAGTCTGCCACAGTCTTGCAGAAGCATGACAGACAGGTGGAGAACCAACTGGGGAAGCATCCTGTTAAACAGCAGTCCACTATAAAAGTAAGCTAAAGACCCGATGCCACTGAGCCCAGGTGAGCAGGTCTGGAGACCAGCCATCACAAAGCTGTGCAAAGCAATGGAGAAAGGACTAAGCTATAGCAGCACACAGATCATAGGAGTTAGCTACAGACTTGGGTACTTGCAGACAGGTGGCAAGATGAAGCTAAAACTGATAGCAAAGTAGCAATAGATAGATGCCCAGCACAGATGGCCTGATGACACCACGACCAAGACTAGAAAGAGCTCAGGCATCAGCTGGCCTGCCATCAGACTGTCAGAAGAAACAAGGTATAAGAGCAATAAGGAAACTTAACAGGATGATGGTAGCAACAGTGTGGAAGGAAACTCCTACCAGCAGCAATAGCACCAATAAGTAGTGAGAGGCTGGTTTCAAGACTAGTGTACTTGAAGGACTATTAGGTCTAAGAGGCTGAAGAGGCTGGCACCAGCCAGCTCTCTTAATTACTGATCTCAGGCCACTGCAAATCAGCAAACACTTGCACAAAATACAGGATGAAGAAATATATTAGACTCTTCTAGCTGCCTGCGTGGAACATGGAGGGAGGAGCCCATGATGCAGGATAGAAGAGTTTTCAGGGAGCCTTGGGAAGTGGGTCTGTGCACACCTGGCTGGGATGCCAGCTGCAGTTACAACAGCACTACAAAAAGGCATCTGAGCCTATTTAATTTTAGAAACAGAAAACCCTGTTTCACATGCTGCATGCTGGGTAACCATTACTCTAGCTTGCTCTCGCTGTCAGTAGGCCTCAGAGGCTAGTGTAGCAGTTGAGGATTGTTGAGACAGCAAGTGGGCATGCCCTTTTTCATACCCTCTGCACCAGCCCCAGGGTGGGGTGTTGATTTAGGCAGTGTCTGAGCTGTTCACAAACCCCCTGACACCAGATGATCTTTCATTTAAGCTGGTTTCAGGTCCATTCATCGCTGATGGACTTGTGCAACACAGCTGTAATGCACTGGAGCAGTTGGCGCAGAATCCCCACCTCTTGCTCTACCAAAGCAAGTAGCTTTTGAACAGGAGGAGGAGATCTAGATGGGCTCAGCGTGCAACCAACATGGGCACATGTTAAAGACTGACCAGCATATGGCACCACGACCTGGCCTGTCAAAAATAATGGAGCATAATAAAATCTGTCAAATTGCTATTGGCACTCAGTGCAAAGAAAAACTATTGTGTGGAGGGGAGTGTTGGAACAACATGATGTGGAAAAAGATTTGTGTCAGGAAATGTACGTTCTTACAGCATCTTTCAGCCCAAAGTATTTACCCCTGTAGTTCCTGAACTCTGGGGAAGCCAGGGGCATAGGGTGATCCACAGTTGTTTCCATAACTGCTGAATCTGTGCCAGGTTGGAAGGAGATCCTAAAGGCAGCATTCTCTGTATTAGTCAGGGAAACAGAATAATAGGGTCTGCATCAAGAATTGTTACCTTTTGTACTCATTATACCCGAGTCTTGTCTTTTCTTTTCTGTCCTGTAGCAAGGACTCCACAAGGAAAAAAGCACTGGCAGCTGGGAGGTGGGAAAACAGGTGCATGGGGAGGGGAAGAGGCAGGAAAGACAGAGCCAGGATGCACGTCCAGAAGCTGGTGCAACAGGAGGAGCTAGAAAGATAGGCAGGAGGAGAGCAGTGAGTTCCTAGCCAGCTGGTCTGCCACAAGCAGCTGTGCAGGCCAGAAACTGGGCAAAGAGCTGGATGCCAGCCAGAACATCAGTAGACAGAGCTACATGCTGTTGGCAGGGGTGAGGGGGGCTTGCACTGGTGGGTGGAGTTGGCTGACTCTGCATTATGGCAGGTTCTCACTGCTGCAAGAGGGATGGAGCCCTTGAGCTCAGAGCACTCCAGAACCAGAGGTTTGTTGTTGCATGTCCTCCACCCAAACAGCCATCCCCAGTAGGCAAATACGCCATGGAGAGCAGGGCTAATAGGAATAGACCCTGAGCCTTTCACACTAATGCAAAACAGACAGAAGTGGACTGTGCAAAAGTGCAACACTCACAGAACTCAAGGGGCCTGAGCCTCCTGCCACTTGCACCACATCCATCAGGAGCAATTCCATGGAGTTACCTCAGGAAATCAGAATTAACCCCATGCTAGCCACCTGGAGAGGACCTTGCTGGGATTGAAGCTTGTAGCTCTCAAACTGAGAGCTCTTACAGACACGGTGCTGCAAAGAGAGAGCTATCTGCTCACCTTATGAGTTTATGCCCTGTGATAGCCTGGCCCTTCCTGTGCCCCCAAGCTGGTCCCGCTCTGCAGTAGGCTTGCTGAACACAGGAAGTAACAGCTCTGCTTTGCTTGTCATCCTGCCATTTCAAACACGAGTGTGCTCTTGCCAAATAAAAGCAGCAAGTGCCTCCTTTATAGCCCCAAGTGCCTAGATTGTTGCCACTGCTGCTTAAAACGACTGGGTGGCAATATCAATGGCCTGCTTTAGCTGTGCTAAATGTGCTTGCACAGGAGCAAGAGCAACAATCTGGAATTCAGAAAGTCTGCAAACAGGAGGCTCCATTTTAATTAGTTGAGTACAGAGACTAATTAATATGCAAATGAGGGGCTTACCAATATTAATCATCTGTTTTACTAGGCTGCTTTACTAAAGAGTTTCTAGTGAATTTGCAAATTAAGTTTCTGTGACATTAAAAATCAGCTAAATGCCTAGCTGAGAATACTTTCTACTTAATACACAGGAAGAGAGAAAGAGGGATTACTGGGTTTGAGTTTTTTGGGAGAAAAACAGTGGTGTCTGAAACCAATTTTGTCTTTGGCAAGCATCACCCAGTCTGACTGACTCAACCCTCTCCAACCCCTAATTGAAAGCGTTTCGGCAGGCTAGACACCAGAAAACTGTTGGAACAGAAGCTTTGGGTGTGAGTGTGTATGCACTCATGTCCACATTTCTCAAGCCAGAGCGATTCAGAGACACCCCATCAAGGCAGAACTAATGCCTCTCCATGACAGCTATCTGTTGCTGACACCCATCATGATGGGACTGAAGTCTTTCTAGAGGAAATCACGCACGTTTGCATCTGCTGATATTTCCACAGTTGTATTACTATAACCAATACCTTTGAACAGCAGTGCTCAAACTTTTTTGCACCATGGGCTGGATGGGCAGTGCTTGGTCCCTCCAGCGGACCTGATTCAGCATCATGGAGGGGGTGGGTAGCAATGGGCAGACTAGCTCTGAGTTAGCCACATAGGGAGAGAAGGGGCTGGGGGCAGCCTGACTCCAATCCAGCTGTGTGGTGGGAAGAGGGGGCATGGGGGCAAAGGGAGATGGGGTGTAGCCCAGCCCCAGTTTGGCCACAGGGGAAAAGCGGGGGAGGGCAGGAGAGAGGGAGTGGCCCAGTCCTGACCTGGCTGTACAGGGCATGAGAATCTGGCAGCAGAGGAGGGGTGGCAGTATTAATTGCCACCATTCCCCCACTCCCAAATTTCCTGACCCCTTTGGAGCCCCACGGGCCAGATACCATGACTTCACAGCTCAGATTTGGCCCACAGGCCAGGGGTTGAGCACCCCTGTGTCGAACTTTGTCATTGAAATAATGCACCTGAGCTATTCTACTCTCCAGGAGGCTGGTTTGTATTTTGTGCTTGTCTGAGTTTAGGGGTGAGCTTCTACTCACTCTCACTTTCTGATTGCCATGCACTACTTGAGTGCACCATCCAAGGGGATATTTAGATCAAGATTTAGGAAACTTTGCCTTGACAGTAAAGAAGTCCAGCACAGCATTTCTGCTCTTACTAGTTTTCTTTACTTACTCCCTTCCCAACCCTCTATTTAAAAAACAGAGCCTAAACTCTTGGCATTTGAAATGCCCTGTTAAATGACTGCTGTATTTTGAAAAATGAGAATGAGATTTGCCAGTGCTTTATTGAAACACACGTGGGACCAAAAAAATCCTCCATCCCCTGGCAAAATACTTCAAGAAAAAATTAAAATAACCTCTTTGAAAATGAATCCAAAATGCTGGGTGAGTCTCACTGCCAGCTCAAAGGGCTTGACGGCAGGTTTGGATTAGAGAGGTTCCTAAGGTTGCGGAGCTGGAAAATGGAAATAGCTTAGCAGCACCTGCCGTCACTCCTGAGATAGGCTTCTCTCTCTCAGCTGACCACACGCTACACATTTCATTTATTCGGAAACAAGGCCCTACCTTGGCCTGCCCCCACACCTTATTCAGCTGCACTTCTATAACAGATAGGGCATGTTTCTCTTCTGCTGGAAATTTGCTCTCTCATCTTCCTGAACAAAGGAAAGGGGAGCCACTGGGAAGCCACCAAAAATAACTTGGGAGGGCGAAGCTGAATGGCTTGGATTCTGCCATGTTTGTACACCCTAAAGCTCCCATGGAAGGCAAGGAAAAGTCATGGACTAGGCTAGCCCATGAGCACTGGGCAAGGCAAGGCAGGTCTCATTCTAAGACCCCTCATTCATGTGTACCGGGAGTACACATTCGTGTGTATTCAGGAGTACTGGGTTTCATGCACCCCCCCAGTGGTGCTTTACCATTGTAGGTTTACCAGATGAGGAGCTGACTCAGTGGCACGGTTCATGGAATGAGGAAACTTTCTTGATATTTAAGAGTCCCTCAAGAAGCATGTTACTGCACTGGGCTTCTTCAGGGGAGGAGGCATGTTTTCCTCTGTACATTACGCACAGAGGTTACCTACACAAGCCCTGCAGCCTTTCTTTGTGCGCATCATTGGTAAGAAGTCCAGCCGAACCATGCCCTCATTATTCTTTGTAATCCAGCTCTTGTTCCAATCCTTTAAATCATCCCTTATCAGGGAAACTTAGTACTTCCCTTTGCTGTTTCATCACTGCAGTGCACTAGAGAGATTTTGAAGAAGTCTGCAAAAATTCAGATTTGAATAGAGGAAAGTGGATTTATCGTCCTTCTCTCTAAGCCCCACACAGTCTGCATGGCTGTTTCCCTCTCTTCCCCTTCCCCCACCCCCGACTGTCCCCTCACTTGTTTTTGTGTTAATTTACTTTTTTCATATCTTAGAGGAAACCAGACCAGAAAAATGTCAACCCAAAGTTTCAGAGAGCTCTGAGCCACTGAAACTATGGGAGTACTAAACTTGAAACATGCAAGTGTCTAAGTGCTAGCATTCCGGATGTTGCCTCTGATTCAGCACTGATTGGCTCCTGTTATCATCATTTATCCTTATGCAAAGTGAATGCAAAATGGCACCACATCTGAGTTTTCCACTTACTTGCTCCATTGTGCCTATTTTACACCTAGGATCACAAGTGCAAGAGGTGGTACAAAATGCAAGACGGTGAGGCAGCAATCCTCAGCCCATCCATCTCCACTTCTTTTGTTTCCATCCAATCACGCCACTGATTTCAGGAGGGTTGCATTTGTGTAATAGCAAAGTACAAAGGGCCAGCACAAGGCCAGTGGAAAACTTCAGCCCTGCTGGGGGTGCATCTACACATTCATCAATGCACAGTGGTTACCGTGCATTTTAGTGCTTGTATCACTTCACTTCACTTCATCACTTCATCACAAACAAAGTGATGTTTCAACCTGCACCTGGCACAACCCCCCCAGGAACCACACATCTCAGTTAAAGGCCAACAACTGTCGATGGTCAACAAGTTTGCCTATCTGTGCAGCACCCTTTCCCGTGCTGTCCACATTGACGATGGAGTCAATGCGAGATTAGCAAAAGCTAGCGTGGCCTTCAGCAGACTCCATAAATCAGTCTGGGACTGCAGGTGCATCAGAATGTCGAGAAAACTGAGGTTTACAAAGCCATTGTCCTTCCAACCCTCCTTTATGCCTGCAAAACCTGGAACATTTACCAGCATCATGACAAGAAACTAAATTACTTCTGCTTGTACTGCCTGTGAAAGATTCTAAAGATCAAGTGGCAGGACAAGATGCTGGACACCAAGGTGCTCGGAAGATCAACTCTCCCCAGTATTCACACCTGCTGAAACTGGCACAGCTAAAATAGGCTGGCCAGCTCTCAAGAATGCCTGACACTTTCCTGCCAAACAAAGTCTTCTATGGCAAACTGTCAGATGGAGTATGGTATCACGGTGCACCAAAGAAGTGGTACCAAGACACCCTAAAGGCGTCCCTAAAGAGTTTCAGCATTGCCCCAGAGTCATGGGAGCAACTCGCCAGCAGCCATCCATCCTGGAGGTCCCAAATCCGGAATGGAGCATTGGCCTTTGAACAGCAATGCATGGCAGAAGCAATGAAGAAGCGCACGGCCAGGAAAACGAAAAGCTCCCATATCCAATCCTCATCGCTCTCCTGCCCCTGCTGCAGCAGATTGTTCAAAACAAAGATCAGACTTATAAGTCACCTATGTACTCATGTGACCTAGCCTCCACCCCAGTTTGTTCTCTTCTCTTTCCCTCCTTTTCCATCTATATCCTTTTCTTTTTTCTCCTTCCCTTTTTCTTTCCCACATCTTTTCTCTCTTCTTCCCTCCCCTCTCCCGCTGGATGTGGTCGTCTTCACCCATGAAGGACGAAAGTATAGCACTTGTATAATCAAGTGCTAAATAAATGTGAAGTAACCAGAGTTACTGTGCAGAAGTGCTGGCAAATGTGTTTTCAGTGATGCCACTGTGCAGTAGCCTAATAATACAGCATAGTTGTGTATTAGCCCTGTTCGTGCTGTGATACACTACTGCATAGTGTTATTAGGCTACCGCGCAGTTAGTGTCTCGTGTAGATGTGCCTTGTGAGGATTTAAGTGGATTTATGTGGATGCTTCAGCCTTGGACCTTGCTGACTCTCTGCATAGGAGGGAGTTTCACTGTGAATGAACAAAGGATGTATACTGGGTTTGCATTATACATCTGATATAATGAATGAAGCAGTGCATCTTAGTTTAGGTCACGTTTCTGCACTACTGAGGTCAATAGGGGTTGACCTTAGTGGAAGCAGGGCACAGACCTCACTACTCTTTTTAAAATTATGCAATGCATGTGTGATTGTCACCGGATCACACCTCAACCAAGTCAGTTTCATCACAGCATTTAAAGACATTTCACCCTGGGGAGGGATATTTTTCCTGCCAAATTTCAGGTTCCTGCCCCTCACTACTCAGGTGCACGAACTGCTAAAACATATGCATGGAGACATCTCTTTCACTCTCTCTCTGTCTATAGACACACACACACACACACACACGCCTCAGTTTCTCTGTCTGTATCCCTATGCAATGTGATTATTGCAAAATATTGTTCATGTGAGGGTGAACAGTTTCAGCTCAGACTTTACAAACAAACTTAGCTTTGAATTGAGACTAGAATTAAAATATATCCCCTCCCCGAAAGTGGGCATTTTGGAAAGTTGAGAATGATTGAAAATGGAGGATTTGAGTAAAAATGTGTAGGCAAATGACTACAGGTGTTGCTACACATACACAAGAAAGGAAAAACAGACAGTAAGAGAGAAGCATAATAAATATAGCCAAACACTCTTATAAACAAGAAGATATCACTTAAGAGCCACTGGCAGGTAGATTTTCACCTAAAACTTAGTTTAAAAAATACACTTTAACTAAACTTAAGGGTAAAAGTAATATTTCTATAAGAAAAAAATCCATCAGAAACAGATTTTTTACAATAAATATCCTCCTGCAATATTAGCAATGCAAATATTACAGCAGTGGATTAGCACATGGAACTGTAAGGGTGAAATTGACTCCAGACTAAAGGGAAAAAAGGAAACTGATGAGTGTCTCTTCCTTGTTCAATGAGAGAGATGAAGCCTGTGTAAATACACTGAAAAAATAGTGTGTTTTGCATTATTTCATTAATAAGTATGCCAGGGTGTTATTCACATCATTTACAAGGAAATAAGGATTTTTCTTCAGAATATATGTGATTTTTAGCTGGAATTTGCCCCTTTTAACATAGTCCTTTCAAAACTCATCATGTAGCATGAAGATCTAGCTTGCTATCCTCAAGTAGAAACAAAGGGATAGGAGAAAAAGCAGAAAGAAAAAGAGCAGGCATGGATAGGAGAGAAGATGGGAGGTTTTAAGTTCTCACTGTAATATATAATAAAAGATAAGGACCTCTGAAAAGATCTTTCCAAGTTCAAAGCCATTGACAGTCCCTCAAGCTGCATTCAAACTCATTTAAACCTTGATGCTTATTAATACATTTTTGGTTGTTTATATGAATCTTGAGGGGGAAAGGAAGCTTCTGCCATTTTAATTCCTTTGTTAATGTCTTTATGAATGCAATTAGCACTTCATTCACGCTTCTTTGTTTCTGGATCCCATTATGATATGGCTTATGCCAACTCCTCTCTCCCAGGAGAGGTGAGGCATCACACAGCATTTCGTTCAGCTATATGGTTGAGGACTGACAAACTCAATTTACAGGAGGCATGGGCAAGCTGACACTGCACTGTCACACTTGCTGGGATGTGGACAAATGGCCTGTTTCATTCCGAGCAAGAGATTGCCTAGCTTGGGGGAACGTGGCTGTGCAGGGTAAATGAAAGGTCAACAGGGCTGCTTTTACCCACTACAACAACTGGGTTTTACACTTAAACTATTATATTTCCTTTTTGTTTCTCTGATTTTACTGTTTCTGCTCAAAATACACCTGACATTTGTTTGCCACAAGACAAGGTAAGAGCAACGACCTCTTTCCAGCAACATTTTTCTGCAGGGAACATTTTCAGTACCACATATTCAGAGAGTGCTCCCCACAGCAACAACAGCCGCTTAGGAGCAACATAGCCCCAGGGCACTGACATGTTGCTACTAGCAGGCATCAGCTGTACCAGCAAGCTTTCTGTTGAGCTGCTTTGCCTTTGGAGACAGAGGGCTACGTCAGTTTTTGGTGCAACTCCACTGAGCTCTGTGTTCTCATAGCTGAGATGAATTTGGCTCAGCAAGCCTGATCCTTCACTCTCTTGCATCACTTTTATATCCATATAACATGGCTCCAACCCCTCGGTTCACACCTTTGAGCCTGAGGTCAAGCTCAAGACTATAGTTTACTGGGGGGAGGGTGGTTATGGAATCACTGGGGTCTAATTCTGATTCCATTTACATCACCCACAGTGTAGAGTAAGTACAACTGAATGTGTAGTGTTGCCCTGGTGCAAAACTAGGGCCCAAAGAACAGAAAGAGGCCCAACAAGTCTGAATTGCATGCCAAAGGTGATAGGCAGGCAAGCTTCTTTGAGTAGATGTCATATCTTTTGTTAGACCAACTGAGCAGTTGGAAAAACCATGCCAAAGGTCAGATTTTCAAAGAAGACACTAGACACCCAGTAGGATTTTTCACAGTGCTTGGGGGTCTGAAAACCATTAAAATCAATGGCCACCACAGGGCATTCATGAACCCTTGAAAGTCTCACTAGGTGCCAATCTGCATTTCTCAGTGGCTAAATACCTTTAAAATATGGCTTGAAATCCCTTTGAGACAAGGAGCCAAATAACAGCAGTTTTACACCAATGAAATGAATGGGCTGGACCAGCCTACAACCCAAGTAGCCCTGTGGTGATCTGATCTTCAGACTACAAGCCTTTCTTTTAACCCTCTGTGTCAGGATTCAATAGCAGGGGCAGATGTATTTGCTCCAAAGGATTTATATTTTTATATAAATCCAAATGTTCAATACAGGCCAAACCCTGGTCTATCTACACACTTAGAGCAATTGTGCTGTGCTCTGGGATTCTCCCCAGCAAACTCTCTGTCTGGGTTGTGTGGTGATATCAGAGGCATTTTGCAGTCTCCACTGCACAAACTCCCTCTGCTTCCCACCCTTACCCTCCCATAGGCAGATCTAAGATTTTGAAAAGGGAAGTGGAGATGGTGTGGTACATCATAACATAAAACACATTTTTTCTCCTGTGAAAGAGAACCAGAAGCTTTATTAATGTGCTAAGGGGCCAGCACTATATTATTCAGTATAAAAGTAAAGCAAAAACAAACTTAATTATTGGAATATGCGCTAATTTGCTAGATTATACATAAAGGTTAAAAAACACAACAAATTAAGCAAAAAATAGTCAAAACGGTCAAAAGATATGACATCATCAGCCCTGTAGTCACTGTAGTTAAATGTATATCTCTTAGATTCATAAAAAAATATCTAGCCTTCCCCTGAGTGTTTTAAGAGTGTCTTCAATACTTCACTGTAAGTCATTTCTACACCTGAGTGACTATCACCACACCTGAGTTAAGGCTTTTAGCTAGACTTAAAAACAGTCTGCAGGGCTGTGAAATAGAAGAGAAACATTACCAGGAATGGCTAACAGACAACAAAACTGCAGAAGAAAAGATAGTTTAAATAGTGGAACATCAGCACCATTAAAAAGGAGAGAGGGTCGTTAACATCTGTGGAGTGGAGAGAAATTAGCCTGAATCAGGGAGGTGACAGTGAGTTATGAAGTCACTTGACCCCCTCAGCACTTGGTGAATAGAAATGCTATCCCTCCCAGAAGTTGGTTTTAAAGTTTGAGTGGAGAAATAATTAAAGGGGTGAGGGGGTGCAACTGCACCACCCTCCACCCCGCTACATCTACCCCTGCTCCTCCTCACACATGTCTGTAGCTATTTGGAAGATAGCTGTTGGGGCTGCATAGGTCTAGATCGGGGCAGGCAATTATTTTGGGTGAAGGGCCACTTATTGAGTTTTGGCAAGCCATCGAGGGCTGCATGTCTGGCAGCCAGGAGCAGATAAATACTAATTTTCTAATTTTTTTAGGGGCCCTGTGGGCCAGGTAGAATGGCCTGATGGGCTGCATCCGGCCCCCGGGACACATTTTGCCCACCCCTGCTCTAGATCTTCTCTCCAGGCCTTGTGCTGCTCCAGCCCACATCCAAAACTTCCCAATGCATTGAGGCTCAAGGTGGTTGGGGGGAAGGGTAAGCAGACCCTCCATAAAGGGCTGTAGAACTCCCCCCACCCCAACCCTCATCCTCACCCTTCTCCAGCTAAATGGCATTATTGCCTACTTGAAAGGGAGAGGTGAGTTTTCAGTCCTGAGGAAAAGAGGCAGGAATTCTTTATCGCTTATTAAATGTGCAATTCAAAACCTGGTGAATAGGGAGATGAAAAGCTCCTGCTGAGAAATGGAGAGAGAAATTGCATTTTGGCCTCAGGGAAACCTGTGCCTATAATATTAAAGATGTGCAAATAAATAAATAAAGGGGATTTAGATTTATGCGTCTAATATTCTCGATGCTGTGATCAATGCCTATATTTTACTATTTTATGAGGTGCTCCAAAAATCTATGGCCCCTCTTTTATTAATTGTAGATCCTCATTGCAAAGGTCTTTCACATGTCTCGAGCAACTAGGTCTTAGCTGTCAACTCCATTAAATTGTATTATAATATGGCATGATTGAATGCTCCAGTGGGATTGGCCAGCCCCTGTGTATTAATATATTATGGAGCATGCACAGTCATGCACCAGCATTCAAAAAGATGCCATTGTGTTTACATTTTTTCAATGCACACGGCTACCATTCAGGTGGAAAACCATTTGAACGTAAATAATCCCTCACAAAAGAACAACCCACCCCACTAAAAATCTTGTTGTAGGATAGGTGGGCTAGCACAGCTCCCTCAGGTGCTCTGAGTCTCATTCCCTTCGTGGGATGTATTTGTATGGCTTTAATTAGTAAATGTTTGTATAGTTCAACAATACAGAAAGCCCTAAGTTCTTCTTATTAGGGAGGACAAAGGTATATAGGGACTAATGAATTCCCACCCTCTAGCTTAGGCACTGAGATGTTAGGCTGATGGGTTGAGCGTAAGACTAGGACATAGGAACATTTTTAGTAGAACATGAAACATGACAACCTAGGGCAAAGGATGGTCTGAATACTTAAAATCAAGGAATCTTTTTAACAGGGGAAAAAGGGAGTAATTTTCCACAAGGAAATTTTTAGCAAAAATGCTGTGCTGTATTCAGCCAGCTCCTGTGGAAGGGAGACTTCACATCTAGCCATGGAAGGAGGTGGTAAATGTGGCTCTTTCTGACTCCCCTGTCTTAAACAGCCAGTGCAGAAGGGCTGTTGCTTGCTCCAAGTACAACAGATGCCTAAGGACCATTGTGCTGGCCAGGGATCAATGGAGCACATCCCAGTCCAGCCTGTCTCCTCTGGCCCATCAAATAAACAGCCACCAAGCAGCCCCCCACCTGTTCTCTGTAGGAGAATGGAAGAGGTCCACACTGGCAGAATCTTCTTTGACCTTATCAGTACTGCCTTCCAGTTCCTTTGCACCAGTCCAGACCAAGATGCTGGTCCCACCAGTGCAGTGCTCTTTTCCTTTCTGCCCCTTACTGGTCCACAAGCTTTCTCTGGCAGTGCCTGGGCAGAACTTTGTTGCCTAAGCTGATTGTTCCAAAATCAGTTCCATTTCTTCTTGGCCTTCCTTTCCAGGCTGCACTCCAGTGATGGCATCTCAAAGCAACATCAGATGTACATGATCCAAAGGAAAACTAGATTTATTAAGAGCAGAGAGAAAAGGTCTGTTTAAAACAAAGAGGAGCCTGAATGACTTATACCCTCACAAGGGCGTACTTGGGTGGGTTCATGCTATATTTAGTGGCAGTAAAGCAACAGCTTTAACTTTCTGTAGAGCTTCTCTTTTCACCTTTAATGTTCTCAGACCCTCAACCCATCACAGACACATGCCCTCAATCTTTATGTCCCTTTGGCTGCATTTACAGCAGACAGTTTTTATCTATTCTGTAAAATAAGCACGGAGAATCTGGCGAGGGTTCAGAGGAGGGCCTCTCGCATGATTAGCAGCCTTAGTGAAAGACCCTAAGAGGGGAGGCTGAGAGATCTGGATCTCTTCAGCCTTCACAAGAGATGGCTGAGGGGAGACCTTGTAGCCGCCTATAAGTTTATTGAGGGTGGACAACAGGGAATTGGGGATGTACTGTTTACCAGAGCTCCCCAGGGAGTACTAGGAATAATGGGTGCAAACTAGTAAAGAGTAGATTTAGGTTAGACATTAGGAAGAAATTTTTTACAATTAGGGTGGCCAGAATCCGGAATGGGTTTCCAAGAGAGGTGGTGCTATCACCTAACTTGGAGGTCTTCAAGAGGAGGCTTGATGGTCACCTGGCTGGGGTCATCTGACCTCAGTCCTCTTTCCTACCAGGGGCAGGGGGTCGGACACGATGGTCCATTGTGGTCCCTTCCGACTCAACAATCTATGAATCTATGAACAGTGGTCAAGGCACTAGAGCAGCACTTTTCAACTTGTGGATCATGACCCAAAAGTGGGTTGCGAGAATATAGGAAAGTATTGTGAACGAATTTTAAAAAATGGATCCACAGACTTTAAAAATGTTCCAGCCTGCAAGGTGCTGATTGGGGTCCCCCATTCCCCACATATCTACTCCCTGCCCCACACACTGGAGGGCTTGATCCTGGGGATGGGGGGCAGAGGGTTGGGAGTATGGGGCACTGGGTCTGGACTAGACATCAATAGTTGCAAATGGGTGCTGGTACAAAAAAGGTTGAGAACCATCGCACTAGAGTACATGACTGGTTATTTGCTTTTTAACTGTCTTTTCTTCTAACTAGGCACATAACAGATCTAGGTAAGAGAGGGTGCATCTACACAAGACAATTACTGCAGAGTAGACTAACTGGCTGCACAGTAAATGTTGTGCGTCTACACATGTGGCCCTATTAGGCTGGAGTAAGTTAATGATCTCCACAGCAGGATAGTACTATTTACAGGTACTGCTTCAAATGTGGGGACTGCCTGCTGACTAGTTCCATGCTGAAACAGCCTCATGCCTCAACCACCCCTCTATAGCACATTGAGTTAGGGGGTGGTGGGGAGCAGCCCCCAACTGGCATGCTGACCCCCAGAGTCTCCTCTCAGCCAGGGCTGCTTTAGCTGGTTCAACGTGCTGTGCTGCACGTTCATACAGTGCGCCCAGATCAATAAATTCTGGGGCAGTAAGCTCTGGAGTTTATTGCTGCACATTAATTGCACATGTAGATACACCCAGAGTTATCACCAGCACCTTGTCTATACTACAGCTTCCACTTTCTCTGCCACCAATGGTAAGAAGTGATAAGAGGATCTTTAGCATCTTTGATGTACCTGGCCTATTAATATTCTAGATGGGTCTCAAAGCAGTCAGCCCCCACACTCAGGAGTATGTCCAGTGCCATGACTGAAGAGCTTCCATTGCTGTGTTCCTGCCATGCTAGTAGTGGTCTCGGTCAGAGATGTTGCTCTGACTTGCTCAGTCAGGGGCTTCTGTAATTCTGCACTCCATCCCTAAAACTAATTCAGCTCTCTATCAAATAGGAATCAGGTAGATGGATTGATCTGCCACAATAAGGGCTAAAGATTTTTTGTGGTAGAGGTGGATGGGGAAAAGTCTTGGCTCATAATAATAGGTTGCAACTCTCCTTCCGAGGCACTCAGGTGTCTTTAAATTTAGTTGGAATAAAAATAATTGGTAGGGTTAGAATGGTGGCCCCTCAAAAAATCAAACCCTCCTGACCAGCAAAAGGGGGAAAGGAGAGATCCTTCCCTATCTCCAAAGATCTGATTCACCTTTGTCCCTGTGTATTTCATCTGGGAAAGTCAGTCTGCTGTGTCTCACCTGGAGCCAAGCCAATGGGTAACAGTGTAAAACACAGGCCTGGGCTGTGTTCTCCTAGATCTGAGGAAGATGTAAATGTGTAAAATGTGATGGAAGAGGTTTGATATTTTTTTTTTTTATTATTTCTCTCAGGAATGGCCTGACAGCCCCGGGCTGGAGTATGTGTCTCTCCCAACTACTCTGTCACCCTGGTAACCATGGAGACCATGACGATCGATTAGATGCCATCTGATCTCAACCTCATAAAAAAAACCCCACACACGCACACACGCATACATACACACACACGTACAAAAACAGGCAGCAGATGGCAACCAGGCCACTAGACCTGTCTCCAGAGAGAGAGAAAGGGAGTGGGGGAGAGGGACTGAGACACAGAGAAAGGGAGAGATCATGAGGGAAGGGAAAAAAAAGACAAAGAGCGAGAGATAGAAGGGGGGAATAAAAGACAAAGAGCGAGACCATGAGATAGAAAGATAAGACAAATGGGAGCAGATCTGTAGCAGATGTAAACAGAGGCCCATTGACTTCCCCCAACTTACCCCAATGTAGTGTGTGTCTCATTATGGATGGAGGGAGCAAAACAGGGTGAGAAAGAGAGAGAGAATGAAAGATGAAAAAATTCAAGGATGAAAATTATAGGCTAAATTATGGAATCGAGTTCAATTGCCTGGGGCAAAGGGCACTATGTGAAAGGGCCCTGTGCTACTCTGAGCCCATCGTGGTCTCTCATAATGATGCCTGCCCTTCTCAGTGCCAGCCATCAGTAGATGTTGGAGCCCTTCCCAAAGGAAGGGTGGCAGCATTAGTCCCATTTTACAGACAGGGAAAACTAAGAAGTTAAACAACTCACACAGCAAATCAGTGGGAGAGTTACAAACAGACTCGAACTGTCCCAGTACCAGTAGCTGTTGGCTAGTCCACTAGCTAGTGGTTGGACACTAGTACCAGTGACTGACCTTTTGGCAAACTGCAATCTAAATGCTAATAAGTGAATAAATAATGGGAAGGAATGGCTGAAACCCCCAAACAGAACAAGGGTCTGAAGTATGGGTAGGAGCAGGAAGACCTGTGGGGAAGAAGAAATGTTCTAGTAAGGCAGCTGATTCTGAAATGAGGAGGTGCCAAGAAATGAAATGAAAGAGCAAAGAGCAGAAGTCAGAGCCTTATCCCAGGAAAAGTGAAGACCTATCTGCCCATATGCAGTGGCAGCTGGAATCCAGATGTCTTAGGGGCATCAGGACAGCTGACAAGTGACTTCTCAGCTTTCTTCCACCAGGTCCCTTAGGTTCCCAGGCAATCTTCATGCCAGGCTCTCATCAGCCTCCCCTTCAAGACTGGACATGTCCCTCTTGTCATTACTGAGCACTGAAGCCACATCTAAGTAGGGCTGGGTTAGGCTGCTGGGGGAGAACTTCACAGGAACCTCCACAGACCACAGATGTTCACAAGATGGATTGGTGACTGTGTGTGAGAGTCCTTTATTTGGAGTCCATGGCCAGACTAGGGAAGTAGTTTGTTTTCAGAAGCATGTTCACACCAATGAGGTAACAAACCTGCTTTACACTGGCCATAGAGGGCTGGGCAGCTTTAAAAATGATGCCTTTTGTGACTACCTCTGCTATCTAAGTGGGAGACAGGGACTTCTCCTTTCGTTATCCTCAATTCTCACTTGAGGAACTTACACCCCGAGGAAGTGGCCTGCCAGGTCTCTCAGAGGTGTAGATGGTTGGCCAGAGTACAGCTTCACTGAGACCAGCTCCTAAAAAGGACCTCCCCACCAGGTTAATGGGCCAAAGAGAGTCTGAATAGGAGCTGTTCCCACATGCTTACTCCACACACCTCTCTTCCTTTCTAGGGACTGGCTAAAACCCCAAGACAGAACTACACTTACAGACATTTAAGGATACTCCTCAGCCACACTACCTTTCCCCTAGCCCTCTTCTTCCCAGAGGGCCACCAAACACTAGGTGAAAGAGACTCACCTTTCTGGGTTAGTCACCTGAGTGAGTCAGCTCTGCAGCTCCCCACAGATTGTCTTAGTGTGACATCTGATTTTCAGCATACCCATCCCTCCTATTTTCTATTTTAAATCTTATTTATTGCAAAGATGCTTTCAGTACACACCTGAAACAGCCCTTAAGCACAGGGAAAGAAGAATCAGAAAGCACAAAAAGGAAATGTTGATGATAAACTGCATCAATGTCAACATTTTTCCTACCCTTTTCTAAGGCTGCTAAGGCCAGCAGAGACATTCTGTTTGCTGTCACACCAGCAAAAATGGAAGTAGCGCCATAGGAGTTACAGTAGCTAGAACTGATTATGGTGTAAATAAAACCTTAATTTGACTTCCTGCATTGTAGTAACCTAAACTAACCAAATCAAACCTTTCACAATGGTATTCACTCAGGTCTACTGTAGCTCTTTCTCCAGGAAGGAGGTAATGGGGAAATGAAAACTGTCCCTACAATTATCGTTTGTGGCCTCGAAGATAACAGGTCAAATTTATTCCCAGCACAGTGGGGTTGAACTAGGATCAGAATTGGTCCAGTAACAATGGCAGTCTACAAAGCAAATTTGAGCTCAAGAGATTCAGATCAAGGCATTAAGGAATAAAAAAGGCACCTAGAAAAAACTAGATTCTAGGGTGGTTTCTAGGTTCTTATTGTTTCCTTTGGGTCAACTCCAAGTGTCTGCGAGATGCAGGAATCAGTGGGTGGAATTCTATGGCCTGGCTTTTGGGCAAGAGGGGAGATGAGGTGAGCAAACCCTTCTAGATCTAAAAAGTCTAAGCTAACTCCTGGCCCCACTGGAAACTTTGCCATTAATTTCAGTGGGGCTGGACTGAACCTGCTTCTCTTCTGTATATATTGCAGACAAAATGCCGGATGGGAGACAAAAGGGCAGGACCATGGGTGACCCTGGAGTGCATAGCATTGACTCAACCTGGCCTGTTTTCCTATTCCATTTGGAAGTCTGTGATGGGTTGCTTTTTGGTCATTAATTAACAGGCAAGCTTAACTTTTGAGACTAACTCTGGTAAAAAAAAAATTAAAAGTGCAACCCAGAAACCCCATGCTTGGTTCCAGGTTTCACTGGGAAACTACATGATTAGGTAACTGTGGTGCCATTAAGAAGCCTTTAGATTTAAGAGACGCCTTTGTAGAGTTGTATTATCAGCTACATTCTGTACCTGAACTACTGGACCATCATCTTCACTGTTACCAATGTAATCACCCAAGTACCTCTCACTGGATGCATCTACACATGTGCATTTACTGTGTAGTAACTGAAATTACTGAGCAGTACAGACATGCGTCTACAAATGCACACCCATACTGCACAGTAAATATAGCGACTTATGCTGACTTGAGCATAAATTTGATACCTGCCAATGCAGGTATCAAATTTACACCCGATTATTTACTGTGCAGTAATGCATGTGTAGCTGTGTTACTGTGCAGTAACCCAGATAGACTCCTTGCTAGGTCTGCCTAGCAGTGGGGGTGCCACCTTGAGCCCAGCCCCAGGGCTCCTGGCTGGCTGCCTCTCCTGGTTTTAACTAAAATTGGTCCAAAGTGCTGGCAGCTGACTTCGGCTTCAACTAAGGACTAAAGTTAGTCCCAGGTGTTGGCAGCTGGCTCTGGCTTCATCTTGGGACTAAAGTTAGTCCAAAGTGCTAGTAGCTATGTGGCCAGAGGCAGGAGCTCCTCCCGGTGGTCACAGGGGCATATGGCAGGCTGCTCTGACCTGGGACTAAATTCGGTCCTGGGTCACATTTAGAGTCTTTGGTTAATACTCAGGGTGGCCCGTCCAACCCGTATGACTATAGCGGCCACCGGAGGGTCCGCGTGGCCTCGTGACGACTGCCATGCGCCAACAATCTCCGTCATGTGGGACTGCGCCCTCGACCGGAAACGTGGGAGGTAATCATTACGAGATGAACCCACTTGAGAGAAATGCAGCGCAGAGGGGAGACAGTGAGGTGGGACAGAGACGCAGGGATAGCGGAACAAAGCGCAGGCTCGGGCGGGTAAGAGGTGGGGACGAATTCTGCTACCCAAAGGGAGCAGCAGGGTGCTACCCGCACACCGGACCAGGCCGCACCACCCCGAGTCTGGGGCCTCGGAAGCAGTCTCGGCAAGAGTCGCCATACTGAGCAGTACTGTGCAGTAAATTTAAGCCAGCATAAATGCACGGGTAGACACACCCATTATGCAGGAGAATTACAGGCTATCTTTTAGATTCTGTTACTGCACCCACATGCACCCCCTACGCGTCGCCCCTGTATACAGCAGGGGTTGCCAGCCTGCAGCACAAATCCCTCAAGTGGCACAGGCAACTTTTCTGAGTGGCACATGGCAGATCAGGAATGGGACAGGCTGTAGAGCAGCAGATAGGGCAGGAAGCAGAAAGCAGAGCAGCAGATCAGGCAAGGGAAGAGGATCAGAATGACACTTGGGGAGGGTGAGGAGCTAATTTGTAGCATGCCAGCCAAAAAAGTTGGCCCCTGCTGACAAACAAGGTAGCAGGGAAGATTTCTAATTGCCTCCAAGAGGTTGGAATGTACTTGCCTCTGCTCTCAAGTTATAAATGTATCCATCTCCTTGTTGGGCTGTAAGCATTGCCATGAAGGGTAGATGGCCACGTTGCTGTCATCTGGTTATCATACCAGCAGCTTGATAAAAGCCAACTGTACAACATACTCTCTGACCACAAATATATGAGGGTTCATTTCCACCCACAAAGACTCCATTTGAGGAATAGGGGCATAAGAGCACAGGGAGGGCAGAATCAAGCCTATTGAGTTTATTGGGTTTTGCTTGACAAGCAAATTGGTTTTCTTTATCCTAGCCCAATAAAATAGGATCTAAACGTCCATTTTTGAGTAATTCAGAATGGTGTTACCTTGGGATTTTTCTGAAATATACAGTAGTGGAAATCAATACTCTGTAACAAGGAAACACAGATGTACAACAAATCAGCACGTTGGGGGCTGCTGACAGTAGAATACAGTCACTTTGGTTTCCTTTTTTCCTTGTTTCTAGGGAAGAAAACCAAACTTTGTTCACCTATGACTTTTAGGAAGGTGATCCAAAGTATTCAAACATGGGTGATGACAGTCATACTACTAAATCTATATTTAGGTGTCAAGCTAAAGAGGGCCTTATCTGCAGAGCAGCTTAGCACCCCTTTATAGTCTTGGAAATAGAGTTGATCTTTCATTTAGGTTCCTGACCAAGAATTTAGGAGCCTAACTTTATTCATGCAGGTTTGGCCAAGACACCTGGTTGGGTAACTAAAGACTCTCCAGGGATTTCCCTTAAAATGGGCACAACCTTTCACCATAGGAGTATCGCTAATGGGACTTTTACTATTGACCTCCATATTGTGGGAGTGGGAGCCATCTCCACAGAAGTCTTTTGGAGGCCACTAAAATTAAATACAGTGTTTTCCTTCATCCATCCTTTTTTTTCAAATAAGTTTCTCTCGAATTCATTTACTGCCAGCAAAAAGGAAAGATGCAGGTGGCTTGTTAGGAGAAAGGTTGGGACAGATTTTTAAAGGCAAATAGATCCAAGCTGCACCCAAGGTACCTAAAGATGCACCCAAAAAGTGGAATTTCAAAGATGTCTGAGTGCATTTCTCCCACTGAAATCATATCACAATTGCAATCAAGTGTCATTGAAATCAATGGGTGTTAGGTGCATAAATACCTTTGAGGATATAGGCCCAGCTTCCAAATGGGAGGAATGTGCCTTGCCATGTTTGAAAATCCCAGAAGATGCTTATCTGCCTTTTTGGCACCTCAATACCTTTAAATCTCTGGGCCTTTGTGACAGTTCGATGTATTATTCTGCGAGGTCCCCATAGGAGACAGAGTCCTCACCCTCTGGAACATTTAAACTGGACAAAATACTAGTAAACATACTTTACAATCACATATCCCAGGAAAAGAGAACAAATGGGACTGAATAAATCCTGTCCATCACTAGCTTGTATGGTTCCCCTTCCTGTTTCCTGCTTGTACTGTATATACACTAGATGTCAAATGCTCCAGGGAAGGGACCCTGTTATCTTCAAACTTTCTTAAGAGACAACCTACACCTATGCTGTGTTTTTAATAATAATAATAATAGGTGTTTGAACTGGTAGCTTTAAAAAAACCAACATGCCATGTCAAAAGAAACAAGTCTTAGGAAAATCAGTCCTGAAGAAGAGCTGTGGAACAGTTCATCAAGGCCACCAGACCCCTGAAACGTGGAACACCAGGACTGCTGGAAGGCTTGGTAAGCAGGGCACAAGCTGATATGGGGCATGAAGTTAGCCGCTAGCGGTCTGTCAAAAGAAGGCTTTGCTTTGTCTGTTCCTAGGGTGCATGTCCTGGATTGACATCTCCCAGAGAGGGTGCTCACCATCATGCTTTATTCCTAGGTAATTTCAGCAGCTAACGTGCAGGTTTCATTTCCTGAAATATGTGTATTTTCACTTCTATGTCATGTGTGTGTGACAGAGCAATGACATCTCTGCCTCCCACCCTGAAACTGTCTTTGCTCATGTCACTTTCTCTGGTCACTCACTCCACTTTATACACTCCACTATCCTGTCCTTTCATGGTGTCTGATGAATTGAACTCAAGTTCACAAAAGCTTGTGCTCTGTATACATATATATATTATTTAGTTAGTCTGTAAGATGCATATCTACGCTGCCTTCTGCTTGACTTCCACTAACATGGCTAATTATCTCCCTGAGCTTGGGTCCAAGGATTGGGAAGAACCAATATTTTCCCATGTGCAGACAATGGCTGCTTTCTCCAGGGTCAAGTGCTTTGGATCCAGGGTTTTACTTTTGGCCTTTCTGATAGGAGCTGTGAAATTTAACTCCGCTTCCTTACTTTGCTATATCTCAAACCCGGAATGTTAGCCCATTTCTAGCCAAGAAGCCAAGCTGAATTTAGAGTTCTGCTGTCTAATGGAGATGACCTCATGACTTGAGAACCCTGTTACTGCTAACTCACTGATTTGCCTGCCAAAATTTGACCTCTGCCCAGGGGATTTTTGAATGAGGGTAGGATCTGAACCATTGTTTTTATTGCTTGGCAGGTTACTTTTTATTTTCTCCCCAACAGGGTTTAAACCATCTAGAAAAGTGCATTTTTGCCCCATAGCCTTGCTCTAAACAAGCTGGTCTTTTCCTTCTAAGATCTATTCCTTTAACTCAAGAAATGAATCTTCCTCTTTCTCCAGTTCCCACTGTGATCCAGTGGTTAATTCATAAGATAATGAGTCCTCAGGACTGCTGGGTTCAATTCATCATTCCACAGCTTACTCATTGTGTAGCCAGGGGCAGGCTACTTTCCTTTCTGTCTGCCTCAGCTTCCCCATCTGTGAAGCAGGAATAAACTAGCCAGCTGCTATATATAATGGTTTCTTTTGATCCACATATCTAGATTGATAGTTCTATGGCCCTCTTCACTGTAGCATCACAACATTAATGATTCCCCTCATGCAATACACCTTTGAGGTAGGGGTATGTATTTTCCCCTGGTTTTGACCTTAGCAGTTACCTGAGTTAAAGGTGTTGCAAGTTGTTTCCAGAGGGGAAATTGATGATGTAGCCAGTTAGGTCCACTGCCATTCAGTGTGTTTGCAGTGCTTGTCTGCAAGGTCCTGTTTTTCAAAACACAATAGGAATCCAGCAGCAGAGACAGTGCCTTGCTTGTGGTTCCACACCATCTCTTGGCCCAAAAGCACTCTCTCCTAACTTTGCTCAGGCCACATTTTCCAGGCTTGTTCTGGCTGGGTCTAGTGATTCCTGCCTTCACTCCTGCCATTTTCACCAATTGCCTCCTGCACTGTACTATCAGGATAGGGTTGGAAACCACAGGGCTAAATCAAGCTCCAAGAAATCACACTGGGCCAGATCCTTAAAGGTACACAGATGCCAAATTCCCTTTGAAACCAGTGGAAGTTAAGCACTTAAATACCTATGGGTATATCTTCATGAGACATTTATTGTAGTTGCCTACTTACCTCTGCAGTAAACATCTCAGTGTCTACATGTGCAGCCCTATCAGACTGCAGGAAACTAATAAACTCCTCAGCAGGTTAGTACTTGTAAATACAAGTACTATCCTGCTGCAGAGCTTTTTCATGCACAGTAACACACGGGTAGATGCTGTCCTGGCTGGCTGGGGCACAAGGGTGCTTCAGTGCGGGGGCTGGCTGCTGGCTATCCCAGCATTGAAGCATCGTGTCCCAGCCAGCCCCTCCACAGTACATTGAGCCCAGTCAGAGCAGCCCCAGCTGGCAGCTGACTGTCCCCCAGGATCCTTTGCCAGCCAGGGCTGCTCCAACCTGGATCAATGTGCTGCAGACCCAGCAGAAGTGGATTAAGAGGCCCCTGGTCCCAGGCCCCGCTGGCTCCTTCGTTAATCTGCCTATGGTCTCCTATGTGTAAACAGGGCACCTAGAAGCAATAAACTCTGGTGTGATATACACTGTAGTTTATTGCTTTATATTAATATGCATGTGTAGATGCACCTTGTGAGTATCTACAACAATGTGTTTAAAGGGCTTGTTGACATTACACAGGGGATGCTGCTATAGCTCTACCAGTACAGCTGCATCTGCCGAGCCCCCTAATGGAAACAAAGGCCATGCTGGGAAAAGGGGTTTTCCTCGATATAGTTATGCCACCTTCCCCAGTGGCAGAAAACTCCTTCCATCTACAGAGCTTCACCCAGACAAGGATTTCCCTGGCGTGGCTATGCTGGTTACAGGTGTGACCTTTTCTGTTCCCTAGCCAATACAGCTATGGTAGCAAAACTTTGTAGCGTAGACCAGATCCTAGTAACAGCAGAGGCTGGTTCATAAACTATACAAATGCATAGGGATACTGATTCTCTCCTCATTTGTGCTGATTAACACCAATGGATCTGTACCATCTTAAAGCAGGGGGGAATGAGGGGAAAATCTGTCCCAGTACAAGCACAAATCCATTGATCAAAACATGGTTCAACAGCCAGTTTTGTCTCGTCCTTCTTCTCTTCATTTTTAAAATAGTTCTCTGGCTTCCTAGCATCATTATTATTGCTTTGTTGGCTGGGCTATTGCAGATCTCAGGAATGAAGCAGATGTCAACAGCTCCAAAAGATCGTATTCCATTACACAGCAGAACAAATGAGTATGTCAAAGAAGGGCTCTCCAGCCTAACAAGAAAACAGAGTAAACAGACACAAAATAAATAAATAAGGAAACCCTGCGGGGACAGGCAGGCTAGTTCTGATTAGATATTATGCTAACATGATGCCTACTTTCTGCACTAACAGTGTTTTAATACATTTAAATGATACAGGGGAAATAAGTCATGAAACAGGAGAAGAAGCTTTCGTGTCAGAAACAATTAGGATTATCCAAGAAGCCTGGCTGCGGCACTCACAAAAACATGGCTCGTGGTGCAGGATTATGAATGTAGCCCAAACCATATTTACATAGTTTGCCTGACATTATCTCATTACGTTCACCAGCGATTGCTTTTCCTGGCTGCTGGATGAGTGATATGGCAGCACAAATGCCTAAGACCCTCTCTGTACAGATGGATCCAGTGCTATAGAAAAATGTCAGCCTCTCCTTTGGCTCCAGGGTGCTTTGTGTGAGTCAGGGAGGTGAGGAGCTTCAGCACAGCTGGCCTGCTTTCCCTTTGTCTCTTACAGGACTCTTCTCTGACAAAGGTTTCATAGCAGCTCGGAGCAGAGGTCCAAAGCAGACCTACGCGTCCACTGCATCCAGACTGACATGGTTAAGTCTGGCCAGCCTATTAGGAACCTATGTAGACATGGTCACCTAACTGTGACCCTATCCTACCCTGCTCTAGTCCCTGAAAAATCCATTAATGAAAAGGCTGGTGAATCCGGCTCCATGCATTGCTTTGTGCAATTTAGTCTGAAGGCCAAGAGGATGACATGATTAGGAAATGCATGAATGTATTCAGTGTGACTCAACCAAGGTGAACCTGAATCCCATTTAGGCACCTAAATCCACTGTTGTGCTGAACAGTTGGAGCAGAATCTGAACCTTAATGTTTTTTAGGTGGGATTTTCAATGGAATCAAAGTGACATGGGAGCAAAAGTCATATTGACTGTCGTTGAGACTTGGGCTCTTAAAACTCTTTTTGAAACCTTGTTCTTTATCAGTTTCACCATGATAAGCATTTCCTAATGGCTTCAATAGCTCTTAGGTTAGACATTAAACTATGGTTTGGTTTATACTGCAGGGTTTTGCCAACATAGTCATGTCACCAAGGAGTGCATAAATATCACAGCTCCTAACTGATATAGGTCTGCCAGCAACCCTCTCCCACTTGTCTGGATGCAGCTATGTTGGTAGAAGAGGGCTTCTATTATTGAAGGATCTGAAACCCCCTACCCTGTTGCATCCCCAGCATACAGCGAAGCCCTGCTGCCCTGTCACTTGCTGTCACTGAAGAGCACCTGGCACTTCTCACAAGACCACTGCCATTAGTATCCTGGCCAAAATCTCCCTTCAGTAGGTGCATTTTGCTTCCCTCAATTTCCCTCATATTTGTAGCTGAATGTAGCATTTTACTTTGTTTTCTGTCCTAAGCTGTGGCATCACATTGCTTTCTGCCCTCTGTGCCCAGAGGTAGCTGTATTTCCATGGCAGATGCACACACTCCTAGGAAGATGTTTGCAGAGTCAGTCAGTGGAGGCTTGCTCTTCTCAGTCCCCAGCAGCTGTATCACACAGAAGCATGTTTGATACCTGTATTCTCAAGGCTCTTCACAAACACCAACCAGCCTGGAAAATGAATGCTGCACTGAGTCATTCTGTAATTCAGGGACTCCTCTCTTCTCTTCCATTCCCCTTCCCCACTTCTTTCATCTCTCTCCAGCATTTTCATTTCAATCCTTCTTTCTCCTTTCTCTTGGCTTCCTTTCTGCCTTCCCTGTTTTCCCTTGAAGGCCACGTTTACATGGCTTCTCTTTGATCCTTCTGGTCCCCCTCCTGATTCCTGTTGGAGTGTGCTGGGGCCAGTGATTGGAGCAGCTCTGAGTGCCTCAAACCATACCTGAGTGCCTCTCCCAAGACACAGGGTCATTTCACGCCATCAACTTCACCAGTTCCTAAAGCGCCCCAGTGTGACTGAATGGGAGGAGCTTATTTTTTGGGAGGTGAAACAGAGTTGGGAGGAGGGCCATGTAGACATATGTACCTTACCTCTCCCCACTTCTCATTCCATCTGCCATCTCCTCTCTTCATCTCCCAGTCCTTTTCCTCTCTCCCCAGCCTAAAAGGTTCTCTCTCTCATTTTAGTGGAATGGCATTAAAACCAAACCAAACGCTTGTCAAGTTGTGCGCAACAATGCTAATGTTCAGGCTGGACATAAGGAAGAATTTCTTTACTGTCCGAGCCCCCAAGGTCTGGAACAGTCTGCCAGTGGAGGTGGTTCAAGCACCTACATTGAACACCTTCAAGAGTAAATTGGATGCTTATCTTGCTGGGATCCTATGACCCCAGTTGACTTCCTGCCCTTTGGGCAGGGGGCTGGACTCGATGATCTCCCGAGGTCCCTTCCAGCCCTAATGTCTATGAAATAATCCTACCAAGAGAACAACTGCAGAATACACACATGCCCTCCCCCTGGTGTCTGCCTATTACAAATAAATGGTCTTTTATTAGCTGCAGCCTGTAATTTCCCCACTGCTGTGACCCCTCCTGTAATTTTCCTTAAGATGACAAGCTACAAGTGAAAAGTATACTCATGGTCCACTTACAAGGCATAAAATATGGACATGGGCACAGGATGCTAAATCCATCAAGGCAGCAGGGTGTTATCTCACTACATTATAAAGGCTCTCAGGCCCAGGCAAGGGGTGGCCACACTTACACTCAGTGGACTGGGTTTGCCTCTCTGGTACAGAGATCCTACACTGGTACAAATCCCTGTAGGCAGTGGAATTTCCGCTTTATTCACCTGGGTGTAAGCAAGCGGTATTGTACTCCCATGCATACTGTGGAGTGCGGGTTGTCAGGGAACTGGCCTCCAAAATATGGAGTGCAACAGCTCAGAGTTCAGTGCACATATTACAAATGAGTGTGAAGTGGAGGATGGGAAAACTACATACAGGGAGCATCTATGCAAGATGCTTTACTGCATAGTAGACTAATCTACTGCACTGTAAAATGTCACCATGTAACCATGTGCAGCAGCTACTACACAGTTAATTAAGCTAATGCAGGGTTTTCTACTACCTGTAAATGCAAGTCAATTAACTGCATTAGCTACTGAGCAATTACACAAATGTAAATGCTGACTGGGGACAATTTGCTCCCAGTCAGCCAAGAAAGCAGGGGATCTGCTGCTGCCTAGCTAAGGTCCCACCACATGGGGATTGGGACTGTCCTGATCCCCATGTTACCAGGAGAGCTGTCCCACCACCCAGGACTGATGCATCCCAACCACAGGGTGATCAAGTTAGGACCAATCCCCACATGACTGGGAGAGGTCCTGATTCCCACGTGGCCTGGAGAGGCACCCCTGTGTGGAGTTCTCCCAAAACAGAGCTGGATACTTCAAGGGGCAAGAGGGCTGGAAACTGAAGCAGGGCAGCTGTCCATTAGCCCCATCCCCTCCCACGCAGCAGAAGGCTCACTTGCTCCTGTCCCACACCCAGGACAGCTCCCAGTGAACCCTCTGCTAGGCAGGGAAACCCCTCCCAGCAGGGAGCTTGCTGGCAGCTGTGTCCCTCGATGGGGCTAGGGGAGCTCTTCCTACTGCAGAGGCAGCTAGTGCACATCAGGTCCCCTCCTGAAGTGCACAGGGCCAGAAAACAGCTGTTGCTGCAACTGGCAGAGCTCTCCTGGCCCCATGCACATTGAGACCAGCCCCATGACCCTTGGCATTCCCCAGGATAGCACCTGGAGAAGCTGGGAGCTCCCCCTGACTGCTATAGTGAGGCAGAGCAGGGAAGAAGCAGCCTATATTGAGCTGCTTGTATTGGGAGCAAATCTGCTCCCAACAGTAAGCACGTTCGCCTGTTACATGCTCCTGGGGAAGGCTTATGGTGCATTACTTTACCACACAGGCAGCCTAATGTGAATTAATAGCATGTGTAGACACACCCAGAGAGGCTGAGGAGTAGATGTAGTCACTCCAGACTGAGCTGCAGCATACCTTACACAAGCTTACCCAGCAACAGGATCCAATGGGTGGCTGCACATCTGCAGAACCCTGCTTGATTTAATATAGCATTGCCAGCCCACAGCTGTATCTCCACACCTGTCTTATGAAGGATGCTGAGCAATGATTCTGCCCCTGTGAAATATGACTCACTCCTATGATCTGAGCCATGATGGAGATGGATGGAAAGAATAGGGTCATATTCCCTTCTCAGCTTTACCCCACTGCTCTGTGCTCAGTTAAACTGTCTCCTGCTCATTCTCCCCATCAGTAAATTGAGGCTAATGATACATATTCACCTTTTAAAGAGGTTTTGATATCTAGGGATAGAAAGTGCCAGGTATGAGTCAGTATTGTTGTTACACTGAATTATTTCATTCAGTGTTTCTCAACAGGTGGGTCAGGACACACAGAACTACCATGAAAGGCAATCAGGGAGATTGCAAGAGATTGGAAATTTTACTACAATCTAAATCAAAGAGCATTTCACTTTCCCATTCCTCATGTCCCCCACCTCCCACCCTTTCAAGGTGAAGAACCTTTTGAAACATCCACACAACTAAATTATATAGGCTGTTCATTGTTGTTATGACTACGCATATAACTCTTACTTTTATAGCAGGGGCAAAGTAGTTGCATATTTTCTTCTTTTTGCTTAAAAACTGGGGACACTGTCCACCCTGAAAAACTTAAAAAGCCCTGGATTATTTCATTATGGTCCATAATAAATAACAGTCTGCAGGTAGAAGGAGAGGGTATGGGCAAGAAGAAGAATAGGGGTATGGGCATGATAAGGGCATGAAGAAGAATAGATCTTCATAGCTAAGATGTCAAATGAGATGGAAAGTTGACAGACAGATGTTGGGAAGCTCTAGTAGGGTGAGGGGTGGGCAGAAGAGCTGGCAGTGGTTCTGAAGATTACATGCAGGGGCAGAAAGGAGGCTGGTATTGTATTTTCAAGAGCAGAAAGAGAGATGGTCTATGAGATAGACTAGATTAAGTCCAAGGATGATTTTGGAAACCAGGAGAACAATTCTGCATTGGATCATGGCCCAAATGGGCAGGAAGTGGAGAAGACAGAGGATGCTACACTCTGCATATGCTGGAAGCATGCCAGCTGTGGGGAAAAGGGGGAGGGGGATTTCAGTGGCTAAGGAAGACAGAGCTTCCATAGTCAAGGCAGGAGGAGATTAAGGCCTGGATGGAGGTTTCTGCAGAGATGAAGGCAAGGCCATGGCATCAACTTGTTTCCGAAGGGCATGAAATTTCAGGCAGAGGGGGTTAATCTGAGACAGATGTGAGCTAGAATAAGTAATTCTGGAGGTACAAACAGCTTTCTGGAAGAGAACAGAAAAACTAACTGCTCCAGACCAGCAACAAGCTAACACACCACCTGATGAGGAACTCACTGGAGTAGGAGGTTTTCTGGGTGGAAGGATGGAGTGGACTCTCCTTTGTTCTTCTTCGACATGCTGCAGAGTGAGTGAAGGAGCATCAAGGCCCTCATTATGTTTATGAGACATTTGCCCTCCATGAAACATACAGTCTTAAGTAAGGGCAAGGGGTGTACAGCAATTTATCTCCATGCATCATAATCAACCATATATATGAGGCAGAACAAAGCCTATTACATGCGGTCACACCTAAACAAGTGGAAATAAATTGGTCAGTCAGCTCCCTGCCTGCTCCACACTCTAGCAAAACCCACTCCGCTCTCTTAAATTATTAATCGAGCAATTAGTTTTAGCCTCCTGTTTGCAAGTAGATCACAGGGAGCAAAGAAGGAACTAACAGCAAGTGAGGGAGCACTGGGGGAAGGAGAATTAGAATCTTCTTTGCAACAATATAATGAAGAACAGCAATAATTAACACTGGCTTGTCCTTCGAAGACACACAGTCATCCATGGAGCTATCTAGCCTCACAACCACTCCTGTTTTGGAGACTGGTAGCAGCTCCTTTGTACAGGTAGTAAAGTTGAGGTCAAGAAGGTTGCCCGACTCTAAGGGTGAAGACCCATTAATTGTGCTTGTGCAGTAAATTCACTTTACTGCATGGTAAAAGTGAAGCAGACTGATAATGCACCACCCCAAAGTGTTGTAAACTACTTAAATCCAGGTTAAATTTATCCACTGAAGAATCGATAACCACTTTACTATAGGGGGCAGTTACTACATAGCAGAACACTTATTTATTCTGCTACTTTCAAGGGTGGCCCTTTGCTCAAAGCAGACTACTAGATCCTGTGCCACCTAGTGGTCAGGTGCTGTAATAGCACCTGTTCTGGTCTGACGGCTTGGGGGAGCTCCATTCAGTAGCTACCCTTTACTAAGGGGTAAATTCGCTATGGATAATCCAGTCCTCGGTTTTCTCTCAACTCACCATTCTCCCAACATGCTTGCTGTATCCCACTCCCCCTGTCAAGCAGTGTGTCCTGCTGTATGCAGATCCAGAGAGCAAACCGAAAGTGTTACCAGGCTTGGAGCAGAACATGGCAACCAGGACTCTCTCCTTGCATTATCTATCTGTCCATTTATTGCAGCTGGCTGAATTATCCAGAACAATCAGGGTACCTTGTCGCCTCGGGCCATTATTTTTCCTAGGAAGTATCCTTGGACATGGCCTTTATCATTTGAGGTTCATTGCATTGTTTGTGCGAATGCGTTCTTACCCATGAATTCCCTGTCAGACGTGGTTAACCAACGTTGCCATTCCACGCTGCACACAGCCACCGCATCATTGCTCCCTCCAGGGTAGCTTCTTGCACATCCCCAGGACTCCTCTGTAGGAGAGGGGCAGTGAACAGGGTGGAGCCCTGGTGTCCTAGCAATGCCTAAGCCTTGTGGCTTGGTTTCTGTTCTCTGATTGGTTGACCTCAGCTTTATAAACAAAAGCAAGGGCTTTTCAAAAGGATTTATTTTGAGGGAAGCTAAAGTAGGGAAGGAAATGTTTCAGGGACTGGCAGTGATAGAAGGGGAGGTGGCGGCTCATGGAATGGCAGAAAGTTTTGAATCATTCCTTTGCACAGAATAGAAATCTCCATTTGGTGGCGGCCACAGACCTCAGGTTTAAAAATAGCATGCTCCATTCCGGCTGTGGGGATGTGAAAGACAGGAGACAGATGTATTGCCTGCTGAGAAGACTTTTACACTCAGGTTGCTTTTTGTCACCCTGACACCACATAATTGCATGCGTGTGTACATGCATGCACCTCATTACAAAGACAGATCATGTCTGGCCCATTTAACTGCATAGTCACCGGGCCCCTAGACTCGAGTGCTAGGGTGCCCTATATACCAGTTCATGCTAATCCATTTGCCAAGTTCATGAATCAAAATGTAAAGGCTTCCACATTTTTTGCCATGCTTAATTCAAAAGCCGTGTGCTAGTCATTCATCCTGCTTATATGAACTCTTTGCTAGAAGCCATCGCTCTTTCCAAAGGTTACGCTCACCCTTTTCCAGCTCATTGCATTAACTCCTTCTTGCCAGTTCTGTGCAACTTCCTGCAGCAAACAGGAAACAATTTAATAAAGATGTGTGTATATGCAGTCCTCTTTGCAAAGGATACACTCCCAATCCCATATTAGTTCGCTCTGATTAGTTGCACTGAAGGGGCCAGGCTTCTGCCTACAGGTTTAGAGACGTTCTTTGGCCATGTTAAATCATTAACCGTCACTCTTTTCCAGTACAGCAATATTTTACAAGTTATCTGTGTTTTTTCTCTACCTTCACTGAGTGACGCTGTGAGCAATACCTGTCTTTCTTAGGTATCACTTAACCAAGCCAAGTCACTGGCCTACCCATTCAAGCCCATCAGGCTGGCATAGCTAAGGCACACCAGCTTCTACAGCCAGGAAATGACAGGCCTCATATCACACCTGGCTCAAGTGAGCCATTACAACTGGCTCACTTGGGGCCTAACTTCAACATGACCCCAGAGAAAGGCCTAAACTCACAACTCTGAAGCCACAGCAAGAGTCCCTAACTCCTTTGCAGCCATAGCTCCACTACACAACCAGTAACTGAGGAACTAAAGACCCCACAGAGAGCAGAAAAGGATCTTGCCGTGTTTACAGACATATTTACAGATACTTTTTTTAACGTTTGCCCCATTTTATGGATTTCTTTTATACTTATCCCAAGAGTATCCACATCCTATCAGGACTTCATGGCCACCTATCAAGGTAGGTATACTGTGAGGCTCATTTTCAGATTAGGATTGCAGATTGGAGGGGTGGAAAATCACCGTTGCCATGGTTGGAGCAGACCAGCTTGAAACCAGGACCACAATCAGCCTGAAAAACAAGACTCTTAGTGACTCAAGGAGCTCTAGCTGCTTGGTTTAGCAAAGAAAAGTCTGATGGATGGCTTGGTTACAATCTATAAATACCTGCCTGGAGATGAGAAATTTGATAAGAGAAGGCTCTTCAGTCTAGCAGACAAAGATATGACAAGACCCAGTGTCTGGAAACTTTACCTAGATAAATATGGACTAGAAAGAAGGCACATATTTTTAAAAGTGAGGGTACTTAACCATGGGAGCAATTTACCAAGGATTGTGGTAGATTCTCCATCACTGGCAAGTTTTGACTCAAGGTAGGCATGCTTTTTTTCCTCAAAGACATGCTGGGAATTAATTCAGGGAAATTCTCTGGCCTGTGTTATGAAGGAGGGCAGACAAGATGAACACTATGGTCCCTTCCGGCTTTAGAAGCTATGAATCATCATCATCATCACCTGTCTCCCAGGGTACTTTACCTCCAGGACTCTTGTATAGATTAATTAATTGTTGTTTGTCAATGTAAAGTACACTGTAAGTGCTAAGTACCATTAATGTTATGATGGTGTTGCCCTGGCACTTCACAGAGCCTGCTGGACTGTGATGCTTAGTTCTAACATTTTTGGCTCAGGAAGATTTATTCCAATAGTGCCCAAACTTTTCACTGCAAACCAAAATATAGACATGACCAAGAGATGCAAGGCACAACATTTTATGAAATGTCAGCCCCCAGCACATCTCCCCAGCTCAAGTGATAATTTCATCCTTAAATGACTTTCAGGGACTACATTTAAACTTCCTGGGAGCCACATGAAATTTAGAAACCAAAATTCGCCTCCCACCAGTTTATTCTTTGATTGCTTTCTGCAGTTTCAGGTTTTTTCTGCCAGCAACTGAAAACCTCAGAAGGAACTGTAAAAAACACCTCACTGTTTCTGGCTCATTAAAGATCTGCATGGCTAGCAAAAAAGGTCACCCCTCTTTCCATGAAAACCACAACCAAAGCAACTGGAATATGTCCCCTGCAGATTTTTAGAAAGAACAAAGATTTTCATGGCTCAGTGTTCTAATTTGATTGACCATTTATTTTTCAAGGAACAAATCCAAGAGTGACAAGCTCCATTTATTTCAATGAGCAGCATATGCCAGCAACTTGAATGGCGTATGCTATAAAAGAGGATGAATGTTCTAAGCCATTCTAGAAAGCTGCCTTTTCAACATGTGGTGTGTGTGCTGGGAGTGAAAGCACTGATGAGTGGCTTTACTTTGACAAGTGGCTCTGCAAAAATGGCGTCCTGGGATTCCATCTTTAGTGTCTCTCCATGAATCCAGATCAGTGTTTCCTAAGCATGCAAGTGAAAGTTGATTTTTTTTTCTACTGGCCAAACTGTAATCAGAGAAAGTCACACTGGGTTCTTTCATTCTTTGGTATTGTCACCTGTCATGAACCTTCCTCAAAGAAATGTCAACTCCAGGTTTTAAACCCCATGCTCTTCTAAGCCTTTATCAGTTCAAATCCAATTCTGGTCTGTTGTCCTGACAAAAGCTACCATCTGAAAGTTTTGCGAAATGAGTTTAGCAGAACTGAGTATAGTTCCCAGGGTGACTGGTCTCCCCACCACACAAAACAACATCCTGGTGGGCCCCTGATGGCCACACTCATAGAATCATAGAAGTCGGGTCGGAAGGGACCTTATAGATCTTCAAGTCTGACACCCCGCCTGGGCAGGAGAAAAAAACTGGACTCAAATGACTCCAGCCAGGTAGGCATCAAGCCTCCTCTTAAAGACCCCCAGGGTAGGAGCCAGCATCACTTCCCTTGGAAGTTGGTTCCAGCTCCTAGCCACCCTGACTGTGAAGTAGTTCTTATGGATGTCTAATCTAAACCTCCTCTCCAACAACTTGTGGCCACTATTCCTTGTTATGCCGGGGGGCGCTAGGGGAAACAAGGTCTCTCCCAAACCCTTCTGGTCCCCCCTAGTGAGTTTATAGACGGTCACCAGGTCCCCCCTCAGCCTTCGCTTGTGACAGCTGAACAGGTTCAGGTCCCTCAGTCTCTCATTGTAGGGTCTGCCCTGTTGTCCCCGGATCATGCGAGTGGCCCTCCTCTGGACCCTCTCCATGTTGTCCACATCCTTCCTGAAGTGGGGGGACAGAACTGGACACAGTACTCCAGCTGTGGCCTGACCAGCATCGCGCAGAGGGGGAGGATCACCTCCTTGGCCCTGCTAGAGATGCACCTGTGGATGCACGACAAGGCCCTGTTAGCCCTGCCAACCGTGACCTCGCATTGTCGGCCCATGTTCATGTTGGAGTCAATAATGACTCCAAGATCCCTTTCTGCCTCCATGCTCTCAAGAAGGGAGTTTCCCATCTTATAAGTGTGCTGCTGGTTACTACAGCCCAAGTGCAGCACCCTGCACTTGTCAGTGTTGAAGAGCATCCTGTTTTTGTTAGCCCACCCCTGTAACCTGTCCAGGTCTTGTTGCAGTCTTTCCCTCCCTACTAGCGTGCTCACCTCACCCCAAATTTTGGTATCATCAGCGAATTTAAACAGTTTGCTTTTCACCCCGTCGTCCAAATCACTGATAAAGAAATTGAACAGTGCGGGCCCAAGGACCGAGCCCTGGGGGACTCCGCTGCCCACTTCCCCCCAGGTCGAATACGACCTGTCCATCACCACCCTCTGACTACGACCCTCCAGCCAATCTGCAATCCATCTGACTGTGTAGGCATCAATGCCACAGTCACCTAGTTTTTTAATGAGGATGGGGTAGGAGATGGTGTCAAAGGCCTTGCTGAAGTCCAGAAAGACTACATCCGCGGTGACACCTGCATCCAATGCTTTTGTGACCTGATCATAAAAGGCAATCAGGTTGGTCTGACATGACCTGCCCCTAATGAAACCGTGCTGGTTGCCCTTGAGCATCATCCCTGAAGCCGGCCCATCGCAGATGTGCTCCATGATGATCTTCTCAAAGAGTTTCCCTAGGATTGAGATAAGACTGATGGGCCTATAGTTGCCCAGGTCCTCCCTCCTTCCTTTTTTAAAGATAGTGACCATGTTGGCTATCTTCCAATCATCCGGCACCTGCCCAAGCACCACGAGCGCTCATAAAGCTGTGCCAAGGGCCCTGCAATAACCCCTGCTAGCTCCATCAACACCCTGGCAGCAGGGACCCGCTGATTTGAACACGTCCAGCCCCTCCAGAAGGTCTCTAACCCAGTTCTCTCCAACCTGAGGTCTGGAGGCATTCCCCTCGAGTCCGTCTTGCATCATGGTGGGGAAGTCCTGGTCCCTGCACAAGAAAACAGAGGTGAAGAATTGGTTAAAGAGGTCTGCTTTCTCCTCTGGCGCAACCACCAGATTGCCCAGAGGATCTTGCAGGGTCCTTACATTTCCCGGTGCTTTCTTCATCCTCCCTATATATTTGAAAAAGGACTTTTTATTATCTTTGATTTTGGACTCAAGTCCTAGCTCTATGTCCACCTTAGCTTTCCTGATAGCCCCCCTACAGGCCCAAGCAGAGGAGGTATACTCCCCTTTGGAGATAGCACCCCACTTCCAGTGGGTGTACAGTGCCTTTTGGCAATCAGGCATTCCCGGATGCCCTTGATGAGCCAGGGGGGCTTACAGGCACTCCTGCCCCCCTTGCTTCTTGTTGGGATGGTCACCCCTTGGGCCCTGAGTATCGTCTCCTTAAGGAACGACCACTCACCTTGGGCACTGAGTTCCCCTGCCCTCGAACCCCAGAGCCTCTCCCACTAATCTCAACTCATTGAAGTTGGCCCTCTTGAAGTCTAGGGCTACCACCTTGCTGCAGGCCCTTGACACCCTGCGCTGGATGGTGAATTCCAGCAAGCGATGATCGCTGTCACCCAGGTGGTCAAGAACCTGGAGACCCCTTACCAGGTCGTCGCCTGTGGCCAGGACCAGGTCCAACAGGGCATTTCCTCTGGTGGGGCTGTGCACCTCCTGAATTAAATGGAGGTCCTGTATCTCGGCCAGGAACCTCCTGGAACTGTCCGACCTGGCTGACTGTTCCTCCCAGCAGATGTCTGGGTAATTTAAATCACCCATGAGAACTACATCCTTCGCCTTAAGTGCCTCTGCAAGCTGGCCCAAAAATTCCCGGTCCAGCTCCTCCCCTTGGTTGGGGGGTCTGTAGTAGACCCCCACCGTTAGATCCCTCTCCCCACAGCCCCCTTGCATCTTGACCCAGAGCACTTCCACTTGCCTCACTCACATATTCCCACCTCACTGTGTGCTGTAGAACAAGTTATCTGTCTCTTGCTCATTGACCTTTCCAATGCCTGGCCCACCTCAGCACCCTGCATTCTGAATCCCCATTGCAGCTTTGCCATTTAATGGTTCTTGGTGGCTTTTGAAGTCCTGTTGGTTGATTATTATTTCAATAGTACTGAATAACATGGTTTTTTAGCCTTTAACTGAGACAGGTTACATGCTGGGTTCTTTTTAAGAGTCAGCAACCTTTGACACCATGGTCATGAGATGGTGCTACCTTGCTTGGAGTTATCTTGGAGTGACTCTTTCTGTTTCTTGGAGATGATTCCAAACAGTGGTAGGGGGCAATTCTTTTGCCATGCTTGAAAGTCTAGCTGGCCATTCCCCATTTTCAAAGTGTGTAGGAAGCTGCTGGCAGAGATAGTGATGTTGTTTGAGCTGAAGTGCCATCAGTGGGGGCATGAACTCAATGTCTCACTTTCTCACCAAAACCTGGAGCCAAGGCCATCCCTAGGGGGTGTGAATCAGGGCGACCACCTGGGCCTCTCACTCTGGGGGCCCCATGGAGCTGGGTGGAGCCGCCACAGTCCCTCCTGCGGAGCCCACCTAGTACTGGTGACTCTGCACTTCTGCCAGCAGCTTCACGTCTAGCTGCTTGCCACCCCCAGGCCCCCACTGCTGCCTTCTTTGCATCCGGACCCCACACAGATTGATTTGCCCTGGGCCCTGCATCCTACTAGGATCATCTCTGCCTGGAGCAATGCCTTTCCTTGCCCAGCACCAGGACAGTGAGAAAGCTGAGGCTCAAGACATGCAAGACAGAAGCAAGACTAGTAGCTCAGTGGAAGCATCTAAAATATTGGTGCTATATCTGTTCTTTTTGCCCACATGTCATTCAGGAGGTTAATAGTCATGGATTTTAAGACCCATAAGGACCACTACTTCAATCAACTGATCTGAATTATTGTATTACCCAATATAATTCAGCCGTTTTGTTCTCAGATGATTCTGGAATAATGGTCAGCCAACAGTGTTTCTTCCTATGTTATTCACTTAGGAGGCTGATGACAGAGTTACACAGGCCGACCTAACCAGAGTTGTCTAGGCTTTTAACATCACTAATCTGGATTATTACAAAGTTCCCTACTTGAGACTGTGGGTGGATCTAGGGTTTGGAAAAGATGGTGTAGGTGGTGTGGTGCATCTTCCCACCACATATTGCTTATTTTTCTCCAATTAAAAAGCAACTAGAAACTTTACTAATATGCTACAGGAGTAGGGTTATATTATTCAGTTTATAATCCAAGTTCAAATAAATATAACTGAGTCTGTAGGGGCTTACTACCAGTTCCAGGATGGGTCTGTCCAAGGGATACAGCTGTTAGCTTTCAGCCTGGCCACGGGCAGAACTTCTCCCTGGACCCCCAACACGAGTCCCTCAGACACTCCACTGTGGCCTTTTGAGGTCTTTAATGCATTGGCCCTGTTAACTCAAATGCCCCCTGGCTCCACCCTGTCCCCCTTTATCCCACATATCCCCCATGCTTAGCCCAACCCCATTCTGCCCCAAGCCCATTAGACCCTGCCATCCCCCTCACACACCCCTGAATCCTACCTTGACTCTTCACTTCCCCCATGAAGCCCCTGCAGCCTGTATAGACTCATCTCCACCATGCCTCAGCCCCCTCAACCCCACTCCACTGAGGCCTCCCCACCCCTCTGAGCATTTAAACCTCACTGCAGAGCCTCACACCAGCCGGGCCCCCCGATCAGCAATGGCTCTTGCTCCCAACCCCCTGCACAACCCATTTCACCCCTATATCCTCCACCAACCCCATCAGCCCCAAATCCCATCTGCTTCTCACACTTCCCTGCCTCTATAATGCCTCAGACCCTCAGCCCCTCCACTACCCCATAAGCTACCACCTCCCAAAAGCTTCTTGGTCCCCATCCAGCCCTTCATTGCACCTGGGAGATCCTTCCCCTCAGAAACCCTTTCCAAACAGTTTCCCCCACTTCTCACAGCTCCCAACCATGGGGCAGGTGGAAGTGGGGCACCCCACTGCTCCCCTCCTCCTCACAACATGTCCATAGCTCCTCTGCCCTCCACCCTCAACATTGGGAAGCAAACAGCTGGGGTCAAGGGAGTACTCACTTCAGCCACTGGCAGCATTCCTACCTGGGGAAACTAACTCCTCTCATCCAGTCATGCCTGGCTTTATGCCATCCTCATTGCACCACTGGTTCAGCCTCCCACTACCTCCGTCATCTGCTGCTGCTGCAATGAATAACCCAGAAAAGGGTCACTGCTGTAACTTTGTCTTTGTTGTGCCTCCCATCCAACCTTTCTATATGGTTTGCTCCCAATATTCTGCACAGGTCACTGCTTCTGGTGTTGGAGTTGCCAGATCTTGTGGGGTGCATTGTGGTGCTACAGGGCATCTCAGGAGATCCATGGTTTACTTTTGACAGACATATTGGTCAGTTGTGTAGAGACCCCATGATTTAATGAGAAAGTTGCGTCTGCCAAGGCCCACTCTCAATTTCTTTGGGCTCCACAACACATGCCATTTGTAGTTGGAGCCAGATGCTAACTCCTCACTGGGGGTAATTCCTCACTGGCTCTATTCAATAGCTTTGTGGCCTAATTTCTCCCATTGTTTTTGCCAGAGGGTAGATCTGGCTAATCCTGGTGATGTGGTCAATGGTGGGGGAGAGAACAAAAAGCTGTTTCTTGATGAGAGAAGACACTGCACTGATTGATGTCCATATAGTGGGTGGAGTTCATTTGACTCTTGTACCTGCTGGTCACAAAGATGTAGCAATGAGGTACATTACTGCGGTACTAATAGGTACCACAGTAACCCACCTCTTTGTCACATCTTTGCGTCTTCCTCCTGCCTCTGAGTGCTGGACAGGTCAACCTGCTTTTAGCAACTTCTTCCCCTCTCCCTTCCCCCCCCCACCACTTTGTTGTGGGTTTGAAACCTCCTAGGAACCAAGCCACCCAGTACACGCTCCTACATTCCACCTGTACTGGACATGCTGGGGGCTGCAGAGAAACATTACAGGAGTAGATAACAGAATAATTATTGTAAAAGAAAGCCTGGGTTGATTAGAGAAAGATCAAGTGTTGTTAACACCCATGGAGTGAAGAGATTAGCAGAAATCAAGTAGATAATAATGAGCCATGAAGTCAGTTGACTCCTTCAGCTCCACCCGAATAGAAGTGCAGTTGTCTCTGCTAGGCAGTTTGTTTGAAACCTTTAGTGGACTAGGAATTAAAGGGCCATGTGACTGAACCCTTAACTCCTTCACCCCTAGATCTGCCCCTGCTTGAGCCTGGCTACTCTTAAAGGTAATTCGGAAGTGCTAGTAGTATAGATGATAGCAACTTTTTAATACAATTAAGCACATAGCAGTGCTCCATAGGCTAGGCTGACTATTAGCTTATTTCTGGGCACAATTCACAGATGGTTCTGATCTGTGAAACTGTATAGGGTATGGATCTTGCCTGCCTTAGAAGTCACTGTTTTTTTATGAACCATCCAAATGGGAGTTCTTGGCTGACAGCCCCAAACATGAGCTCTTGAGGGCTGGAGGTCAGAATATTGTAAGCGGAGGAGACCTAGCTCTCAGGGGTATGTCTAGTGTTGAGACCATTCTGTCTCTCAGTGCTTCCCAGATTTCAAAATGTGTTTTCATTCCACATTGGAACAAAACCAAATCCTTTCCAACAGTTTTGCAGAAGCAGAATTGTGTCAAAATATTTGCTTCCTAACTGAGAAAAAAATTTGATTTTTCATTCAGGAGGAGGTGTTAGACCATCCATGAAAAGAGTCTGTGTGTCTATAACAGGTTCAAACCCCTGCTCTATCCAGTCTAAAAGAAGGGGGTTTTTTCATCCCAGATCACTGATTCAGAAGCAGCTGGCACTTGAACCTGGATCTCCATTTTCCCCAAGCTGGGCCTTAACCACTAGTCTATGGAGTGCAAGGGAGCCCTATTCTCTTTGACAATTAACTCTTTCAGCTCTAGCCAAGTAAAACATTGCCAAAAATATTCCTTCCAGCTGCAGTTACTTGATGTTTAAGTTCAGCCATGCCAGGGTTCGCTGAGCCTTCGGGTGGAGTGCAAGCCTCACTCATCATTGTTTGAGTGGTAAAAGCCATTTCTGAGGGCAGAGGAGTTCTCAGCTTGCCTTTTGTTTATATGAAAGCATTAATCCCATAATTGCCTGCCCCCACAGAATACTGATGGGTGTCGTACACAAACTAAACAAGATCTGAACTAGGTAGTTGGGTGCAGCCCATTCCCTAGCAGCAAAGCACCACACAAGATCTGCCCTCACAAAAAGCTCTACAATCGGTCTCTTTGTCGGCCATCTCTGCAGGAACCTCAAGGGGTGTTTGGGCTCTGAAGACTCTCCATCCTTTCCTAGAAACAGCCCTCTCTAAGGCCACGTCTCAAGGATTCTTCCCTCTCTTTAACTGTCCATCTCTCTCCATTGAACTAGAGAGACCACACCATTTGTACCATGCTCCAATTAGCTGCTGAGTCCAATATATTGCCCCTGCCTTTCATCCACATGCCACTTCACTGTCTTTTGGCATATATCCTGCTCTGTTTCCTAATAACATGGTCTTCCCTTCCCAGCAGGCAATATGTATTCAAGGTCTCATTCCAGTGAACACCAGCCCAGTTTATTTTTGCAGCAGCTTTCAAGACAATGGCGACTGGCTACTTCCTCCCTCTCCATCTTCTGGGCTTACCGCTATGGTCCCCTCCTTAAGGTCCCCTTTCACTCTGCAGTACGCAGCTCCTCTCTCTCTCTCCCAGCTTCCAACCCAAAGCTGCCCTCAGTGACAGAGGTCTTCTCCAGCTGCCCATGCTTTCCTTTGGTCCCCTGCTGGATGCGGAAACTGATCCTTGATAGGCTACCTGGGTTCATCTGGTTACTCCAGCAGTTCTAGCTTCTGGTGGAGTTTGCAGAGGGGGAGTTTGCCCTACCACTCATGCCTGTTCTGAGAGCATATAGAGGACTTCAGTCTCCAAGTAATCAGCTCTGCTTCTTCCACCTGAATATTTATAGGAAGGAACCCTGCAGCTCCTACATTCCCACACGCAGACAGCCAAGCTCCCCCAGCTCAGCTCAAGCTGGGATGAGCAAAAGTCTGGAAGAGTACCTCCAAAGAATGGACACTCCTCCCTTTGTAGTCTTGTGGAGATGAGGAACTTGCTATGCTATACGGAATTCTCCTCACACCCTTGAATCCTTGAGGCAAAGAGAAGTAAGTTATGGGATCAGTGGGTGCATCTACATGACTTGCCTTAATGTGCAGTGGACTTTTCTACTGCACATTAGCACGTCATGGCAAAAACCACGCTAATGCACGTATGTGTAGTAGAATTAATCTATTGCACATTAAGCATCATAAAAAAAGTTAGCCTTTGATACTGTGCATTAGCACAGATACTGTGCCATTATCTAGTGCAGGGGTGGGCAAAATACGGCCCGCAGGCCGCATCCAGCCCACTAGACCATTCTATCCAGCTTGCGGTACCCCTAAAAATATTTAGAAAATTAATTATTTATCTGTCCTTGGTTCCTGTCAAAGATGACAGGAGCCAGGGGCAGTAAGAGCCAGGAGAAGTCCTGCCGGGCTCCTCCAACAGCAGGGTTTGCCTGGCCCTGCCCCAGCCAGAAGCCCCTTTGTAGCAGGGGCTTCTGGCCTAGGACTATGTGGCTCCTCATTGCTGCACCGGCATGGGAAATTCACGGGCGGAAGGGGGGTTGAGAAAGGTCAGGGGAGGACCGTGGGCAGGGAACAAACTGGTGCTGAGCACTGGGAAAAGCAGCCCCTCCCCCACCCTATGGTCGGCGCTCCCTGCTTCAGCCACTCACAGCCCACAGGGGGCTGTGCTGAACAGGCTCAGGTAGCCCTAAGAGGGCTGCAAGTAGCTGCAGCAAGGGGCGCCAGCCATGAGTGCAACGGAGGGGCCACTTTTCTCTGCACTCAGCACCAGCTTGTAACCTGTCCCTGCTGCCAGCCTGGGCCCTGCGCCTACTTCGGGCTCCCCCACTGGCTGCACTGTGGTGGCAGCAGCTGCTCTGCATGAAGGGAAGCAGCCCCACTGCTTGCCACACTGGGCAGTGTTTGCTGCTGCTGCAGCAGCAGGGAGTGCCAGCCACCGGGCAGGGGAGGGGCTGATTTTCCCACACACTCAGCACCAGCTCTGCCAGTGCGCTGGCCCCCGCCTGTACTGCAGGGCTGAGGGGGCACTGGGATTGAGCAGATGCGGGAGCCAGTGGAAGCATGAGGCCCACACTGGTACAGGGTCCTGGCCGGCAGGGGATCTATGGAGGCGGGCCAGCTCCCCCCCTCTCCCTGCTGGTGCAGCCCAGCCTGGCTCCACCGACCCCTGCCAGCCTGCACCCTGCTCTGGGTCCTGCCAGCACTGGCTCTGGGACATTGGTCCCAAGATGGTGACCACGGGGCAGGGCACCTGTCAAGGGGCAGGTCTATCCATAAGGCCCTTGACAGCTTGCCAAACCTGGGTAAGCGGCCCTCCACCCAAAATAATTGCCTGCCCCTGATCTAGTGCCTCATATTAGAGGTACTAAATTTGATGTGAAGTAGCAAAGGTGCATTAATGAACATGTAGACAAGCCCAGTGTTATCATGTGCCAATACACCTGCTTGCATTGGGAGGAGGCAAGCCCATAGAGGACAGCTTTGCTTCCTCCCTATACATGGAGCCTAGAGCCTGAAGCTTGGAGTCTGGTCTTTGCAGAGTGCCTATGAGCAGGCATGAATGGAGGCTGTTGCAGTGCAGCTGCAGCTCTGAAGTGGAGATGTGCGGTATTTTGTTTTTCCCTGTTTCCAGGTGCAAGTTCCTAATATTGGGAGTCCCATTCCTAATGTTCTGGGGGTCAATCATGCCCTGAGCTCTGTGAGTGGAGGTAAGTACATGTGTAGTTCCTCTTGGTAATGACATCTCCCTTTCTCCTCAGATTCTGGAGACGGTCTCCCATGCTCAGATCGGTGTGATGGAAGAGGCACCTGGAGGGCCAAGAAAGGAACGGGAGCTTGAGATCATGACTTGGGGGAAATACGCTGTGGAGAGTCTCACCTCCTTTACATTCCTGAAACCTTCCTTTCACAGTGGATATCCCTCCTTCAAAAGAATATCCCATGGCAGCTGTAACCTTAACAGTGTGTCTCCAAAGGAACTATGAAGCTAAGGACCAGTTCCAGAGCTCCATGGAGCTGGAAAGTAGTAGGGTTAAATTATTATTATTCTCATTATTATTAACATTAGTCCTATTATTGTTATCAGCATTATAAACATTATTATTATTAACATTATTAGCAGCATTAGCATGATTTATGTAGAATTATTAATACCAGTATACTAGTATAATAGTATTAGTATATTTAGTATTATTGTTAATATTAATACAAATAATACACTTTGTCACAATGAAACTTGGCTCAAAATAATGTTGGTGATCATTCTATTGTTGTTGCTGCTTTGTCAACTAGTAAGGTTTTATTGTGGCAAAGGTTAACAATAATAATAATTGTTATTACATAGTTATTTTTACTACTACTATTAACAGCACTAATAAGAACTTTTTCAAAAAATGAACAAAATAGGAAATGCTAGTCACTTCCCTTTGGGGTCCAGAACTACCTGCATTTTGTAGAACTTTATGGTACTTTACTAAATAAAAATGATTATTATCCTACTGCTTTAGTAGTGTTAGTTACCTTTCCCTGCTCTGAGGTTGTTCACTTGGGACTCCTCACCTTTGTTACTGATCTGATGCCTCAGAACTGGGCAAGTGCTCTCCCACCATGGAGGAACAGTCTCCCAGCAGCCCTGTGCAGTATTATTACAGACATACTGATAGGCAGGGAGAGGAAAGGACTGGCCTGGAGGCCACACAGCAGTAGAGTCAGGCATAAAGCCCTCAAGTCCTGGCTCCCCATTACCACAGAGCCACTCTCTGCTGCAGGTGGCAGGCATAGCAATTCTTGCTAGGGACAAAGTCAACCAGGGGGCCTGGCAACACGCAGTCCCGCAGGGATGAGGCTGCTGTTACAGGGAGAAGTGGCCATAGCCTTACTCTCTAGAGGGTGGGGGTCAGGACTGGATGAAAGCCACTGACCAGGAGGAGGCACGTCAGAGGGAGTGGAGAAGTGCTGATGAAGGGCATGACTTCACTGCTGGACAGGAAGGGGTGCTTTGTGGGAAGAAGTCCTTGGTCCATCCCTGCTTGGACCAACATTAGTGACATGGCCCCATTGTCTCTGTTCTGGCCCAGCAGTGGGAAACCCAGTTCTTGCCTCTCTAGGAGACACTGGTCCTGCCTGGGGCCCTGCAGCCTTTTTCTACATCATTCTCTGTGGCTTTGTTTAGCCTTGGAGGCCTTCACTACCCCCTCACCCATGGCAGCCCAGGTGGGGGCTCATGCTAGGTGGGCTGTGCGCCACTAAATGGCCACATTGAGTACAAGGGCCAAGACTCCCCACATGCCTGTGTGCTGCAGCTGGCTGTTGTCAGTGCACATTCTCGCCTGCATGCAAACTGCCAGCGGTGGTTTTCTACATCAGTGGGTGTCCGATATTTTGGGAAGAGAGGGAGCGAGCATGGCTGGAGCCTGTATATCCAGAGGCTAAGGTTTGTATCAGGGCTGCTTTCGCCTGTTATAATTTGTGGCACAGATTCAGTGAGAATCTGATCTGCTGAAAATATTTGGGCTGTGAAAACTCCCACACTGTGACAGATGTCAAGTCCAATTAAGTGACTCATGTCCAGGTTTCTGTCCAATAGGATTTCCCATTAAATATCAATTGAAGGGGGGGGGGAGCCAACCCCCTTTTCTCTAAAGCCTTTATCTCCTCCACTGTCTCCAGGCGAAATCCTTGGGTACCAGGAGAGCATCTTGTCTCTCTGTCTGTCCAGCCCCCTCTGCCACCTTCTCCACCTCCCCCTGCTTCGCTGCCACTACAAGGGACTCCCACTTTCCCAGCTCTGTTATCTCTCGCAGCATTTCCAGCCACTGGCAATATTATTATTATTATTATTTGATACCAGAGATAAAGAAGCAGTGGGAGCGCAGGAAAGGGGAGGTCTATTCTCCCCCCCTCCACCCCACCCCACCCCAGTTTTGAAGGACTGGGAAGCCAAACTCAGCCCGATCTTTCTCTCCCCCCACCTCTCCATGCCAGGAAGGAGAGCCCCGCGCAGCAAGAAGACGGGGGGAAGGCTGCGCTCCTCCGGCATGGTGCGCGCCTGAGAGCAGCGGAGGCAGCCGCCGAACAAAGCCGATCCGTGCCCGACAAAACCGCACTTGTGAGCCCCGTCGCATCCGAGCCCCTGCGTGGCATCGGCACCTCGGAGGGGGCCAGGCGAGGAGCACCACGAGCGCTGGGACTCGCCCCCCAGCCCCTGCCCGGCTCCGGCGTGGGGAGCAGGGGGCACGGGGGGCCGGAGCGCTCGGCCGCGTTTGATCTCGGCGTCTCTTTTGTTATTTCTCCCGAGCGCTGTCCAGCACGGCTCCCTTCCCCCGGGCCCAGCCGAGCCGCTCCTCGCCTCCGGGGGCCGACTGGGATGGAGACACGTCCTTCGCATCCAGCCTAAGTAACTTCGCTTCCTAGAGCCGGCCCCGCACCCCGCATCGCCGCCCGGAGCTGCCAGGCCGAGGCGGGGGATGAGAGCCGCCTGCGCCGCCGCGCTGCCCGCTTAGCTTCGCCTTCTCCTTCTCCTTCTCCTTCGTCTCGCATGTGCTTGGCTTGAAGGGGGACAGAGGCGCCGTGGGGGCCAGGGGGCTTCGCCGCCGCTTGTTGCAAGGAGTCCGCCCAGGTAAGCCGCCTTTCTTGGGCAGGTGGGAGCCACTTCCTCGATGTCACAGAAAATGCGGGACCTCGGGAGCTCCTCTAGGCCCACCCCCTGCTCCGAGCGGGACCGTCCCCGACTGCATCATCCCGGAGGTTTCCGAGGGAATGAGGCATCCGCAATCATTAGTGCTGCCCACGCAAGGGGGTCCCCGCCACGAGCTGCACGCGACGGGGAAAGAGCGATCAAGCCCCTCCAGCCCCCCCGCCCAGGCCGGGCAAAGCTTTAGAGCAACTTTGTCCCGTGCCCGGAGCGGGGGCCGGCCCGCGGCGCAGCGCGGCCGCTCGGGCTCTCGCTGCTGCTTGCGGGGCCCGCGGCTCGGGGCCGCTGGTTTTTCTTGGTCTTGCTTTTCTTGCCACCCCCTTCCCATCCCATGTGTCGGCCCTGCCCGCTGCCCTCCTCCCCCGCCCGCCCTGCTGCACCGCGGGGACGAGGCGTCCGAGGGGTCTCCGGCCCCAGCTCCCCGCCCCGCGGGCCTGCGGGGCATTTCTGCCTTGCCCTCGTTTCCTTCTCCCCGGCCCCATCTTCTCCTCGGATCGCTTGTGCTCTTCCTTTCCGGGGGTTGTTTTTGGGGGGGTTGTTTTGGGGTTTGTTTTGCACACCCCACTCCCTCCACCCCGGACACACGCACACAGATGCACACAGATAGATATACACACAGACTGGCATAAAGATACCCACACAGATACACACATGCACGGATGTATCTCCACACAGAGATACGCGCACAGATACACACGGATAGATATACACACAGCTATATATACACACACACACAGGTATGCACACAAATGCACACCCACAGAGCTATTCAGGAAGATATCCACAGAGACACACACACAAATATACACACATAGAGGTACACATACGGATACACACGCAGATGTATGCACAGATATACATCCAGACACACACACACACTCACAGATGGGTATATACACAGATAGATATACACACAAACACACAAACCTTGCCACATTGATACACACTCAAATACACAGATATTACACACTGATGCACACTCAGAGATACACACAAAGATACACACACAGATGCACACAAAGATACATACAGATAGACAGAGGTATACACACAGGTACACACTCAGATACACGCACAGGTAGAGATACACACACAGATGCACACACAAAGATACACACAGATACACAGAGAGAGACACACACATTTACACACAGATACACACAGATAAACAGAGAGGTATACACACATATCTCTCAGATACACCCAAATGCACAGATACACACAGAGATACACACAGAGATACACACAGATGCACACACAAAGACACACACAGATACACGCACAGATATACGTACAAAGACACACACACAGATATGCACACACACACACCCAGGCATATCTGTCCAAGGTTACTCAGTAGCTGCCTGGTGTATTGTTTTATTACATGCCGGCATGTTCGTATCTAAGTTCCTGGGTTTGTATTGCTGTCTGCATGACAGATGGTGGGTGCTCTGCGAGGCTGCAAGGAGATACGATTCAATTTTCTTGTGAAAGGCACGTCCCGTTGCATTTATTTATTTATTTATATGCTGGGGGTGGAGAGGGGGAGAGGCGAGAGAGAATTAAAATCATCATCATCATCATCATGCTCGTAAAAAAATGGCAAAGTTATTCTTGTGACCACCTGAAACACAATCAAACGCCGCAAAGCTGAGCCCTCCTCCTCCGCTCACCGGCTCGGATGCTGCGATTTCAGGAAAACGAGCACTGTAAAGGGAAGCTAGAGCAGGGGGGACCCATGCCACCCCACGGGTCTGTCTGTATTTCCACCCTGGCCTTGTTTTGCTAAGGGCTGGCTAGCCTTGCTGGGGAAGGCATCCAAGCCCGATGCGATCCGGTTCTTGTGATACGGGGGAGAAGCAAAAGAAAGAAAAAAGAGATTTAACGGATACTCGATGAGGAGGAGGAGAAAATCACTGTGTTTGTGGGGGGGTTTAAGATCCGTGTTTATAAACGATCCACTTCATATTTGCTTTCTTATAAATCCCCTGGAGATTCCCTGGGTTGGTTGGGGTTTGTTGTGTTTTTTTTTACCACTCCCCAAGCCGGTTTCCCCAAGCCGGGGAAATGAGCCAGTCTCTTCTGCTGAAGCGGCTGGCGAAGGCTAGGAATTAGGTCGTAAATTACAGCCGGTGATTTATTACCCTGAGCATCACCGCGAGGAGCCACGGCCACGCGAGAAAGTGCTTGCTGCCTCCCCGTCCGTAGGATGTGCCCCTGCAGAGGGGGCCCCGCCTAGCCAGCTCGCGGGGACCCGGCGGGGGGTCGGGGTTTGAACTCCAGCACTAGTGATGACAGTCCCAACCCCCTGGGAAGGGACAGGTAAATTGTCATTCTTGCCATGATTATTGTGGCGATCGTCACCAGCAACACCCCACCACCAGTAATAGTAGCCGGAATAATAATGAGGAGGAGGATGGTGGGGATGACCATAATAAGAACAAGAAGAAGGAGCAGTGAAGTTAGGGGCACAGCCTCTGGATCGCAACTTCCTGCAGCCGAAAATGCTGGAGGCTGCAAGGGAGAGAGGAACAGGGGGAAAACATCCTGGTCTTGCTCCCTTTCAGCCTCCACTCTCCACCCCTGTGTGGCACAAGCGACTTGGGCAAGATGGGTCTATGGCTGCCCCGGCAAATGGCACTGATGTTCTTACGAGAAACGGTGAAAAAAAAGATCCCGGTCATACCCACTCCACTCTCCCTTTCAGCCTCCTCTCTCTGCCCTGTGGGGCACAGCATGCAAGGCATCCTGGGCCCCAGGGGCCCACCTAGTAGGTGACAGTTCTTCTGTCCTCATGCTGTTAATACCATACTACTGGCAATAATAAATAATGAGAATAAGGGGAGCCCCCATTCAGAGAGGCTGTGCCCCTGCCTTCTGCGCTCCTCGTTCTTGCTGCTGCTCTTATTGCTATTATCGTCATCAGCATCACCACTAGTGAGGGTAATAATGATGACGACAATAACAACAATAATAATGACGATAATAATCATGGAAATAATAACAACGATGATAACAACAACGACGATGACAACGATAATAATAATGGTAATAACGACGATAATAAGAATAAGAATGATAACGATGATAACGATGGTAATAATAATGACGATAATAACCATGATAATGACGATAGTGATAATGGTAATAATAGTGACGATAATGATAATAATAATAATGACGATAATAATAATGATGATAATGAAAATGATGATAGTAATAATGGCGAGAATAATAACGATGATAATGATAATAATAATGATAATCTTGGTAATGCTAATGACGATAACGATGATAATAATAATGACGACAGTGATGATGATAATGGTAATAATAACAATGATGACGATAGTGATAATAATGATGGTGATAACGGCAGTAATACTAATGATGATAGTGATAATAGTGGCGGGGATAATGCTAATAATAATAGTCATGACGATAGGGATAGTAATAATGATGGTGATAATGGTAATAATAATAGTAATGACGACAGTGATAATAATAATGATGGTGATAATGGTAATAATAATGACGATCGTGATAATACTAATAATGATGACAGTGATAGTAACAATGATGACGATGGTGGTGGTAATCGTAATAATAATGACAATAACGATAATAACAACAGCGGTGATCGTAACAGTAATCCTAGCACAAGCAGCAACAATGCTAGCGACAAGGAAAACCAGCTAATACTAATGTCAATGCTAACAACAGTAGCAATAATACCCCTCTAGGACTAGTCCCAGTGCTAAGGACACGGACTAGTGACCAGCGATGATGCCGGTGGGCCGGGCCAGGCCCCGCTGCCCCGGGCCGTGAGTGCCCCGGGCGGGGGCGGGGGCGGGGCGGGGTGGGAGCCCGCGCTGTGCGGCCCCGGCCCCGGCCCCGGCCCCGGCGCTGACTGCTGTGCGCCGCCCTTAGGGCCCGCCGGCGCCCCCACGATGATGCTGAGCCCGGACCAGGCGGCGGACTCGGACCACCCGTCGTCGGCGCCGTCGGACCCGGAGTCGCTGGGCGCGGAGGCCAAGGCGCTGGGCTGCTGCGCCTCGGACCTGGAGCCGGTGGAGGAGGAGGAGGAGGGCGGCGGGGGGCGGCCGGCGCTGCACCCGCAGCAGCTGAGCCGCGAGGAGAAGCGGCGGCGGCGGCGGGCCACGGCCAAGTACCGCTCGGCCCACGCCACGCGCGAGCGCATCCGCGTGGAGGCCTTCAACCTGGCCTTCGCCGAGCTGCGCAAGCTGCTGCCCACGCTGCCCCCCGACAAGAAGCTGTCCAAGATCGAGATCCTGCGCCTCGCCATCTGCTACATCTCCTATCTCAACCACGTGCTGGACGTGTAGGCGGCGGGGCCGAGTCCCACCCCTGCGCCGAGCGGGGCCGGGCCCGCCGACCCCCCCCAGCGGCCCCGCCGCCTCTCCGGCCAGGCTGGTGCGGGGCCTCGCTGCCCTCCGCCGAGAGAGCTTTTCCTGACATCTCAGTGAGGGCGGGCTCTCCTCCCCACCCCCAGGCCTGGAGCTAAGCCCTGGGGAAAGCTTTGGGCACTGGGGCACCAGACCCTGGAGATGCATCTGCCTTAACTGCTGAGCAGCCAGCTAGAAGGACCCCCCCCACACACCCTTCGCCCCCCCTCAAGCCAGCCAGCCAGCCAACATCCTCCTCCCCTAAGTTGTCCCCCTTGCTGTCCCTCTGGGGTGGCTTCGGATACTGTGCAGGCCATGCTCCCCCCTGTCTGAGGGAGAGCTCAGTTCATCCCCCCTCATCCCCAAACTGGAACCAGTCCCAACCTCCAAGCAGAGAAGAGGTAGCACGTATTTCAGAGGAAAGCCTCGGCTGCTCGGTTCCCCCCACCCGCCACCCCCACGCCAAAAACCCCGAAGCACTGGCTGGCTAACTTAAAGATGAGCAGGTGCTGAAGTGCTTTGCTGGGGAAATTGCAGCCATGGAAGGGTTGAAGGACAGCTAACTGTCCAGAGAAGGAAAAAAGAAAAAGGGCAAGGGCAGATGCATTTCCAAAGTCTTTTGGGGGTGTGTAAAAATAATCCTGAATCATTTTGCAAGGGTTTCTTTAAAGAAAAAGAAAAAAAAATCCTCTCCCACCAATAGTGCATTTTTTGGTGGCCCAATATAGAAAGTCCATTTTTAGCACAGAGCTGTAAGATCAGATTGGGCTGTTGTTTTTCTTTCCAGGCTGTCAAGTGCCCCTTTATAGATCCAAAAAACCCGAAAAACAAAACATCGACTTGTGACCTTAAACGTGTGACCCATGGGTGCAGTTACAAATCACTATTTTTTATTTATGTTACAAGGAGTAGACATATTTTTTTTTTCCCCAAGACCTATTTATTTTTCTGAGTGGTGGCAATTTTACTTTGGATACTTTGTGCCAATTGGTTTCTATAGTCAAGTGTTTACACTTCTTCCTGTGGAATATTATGTCTCACTTTTTAAGTGTTTGTTGGGATCAATACAGTGGTTTGGTTTTTCTTTTCTTTTCTCTTCTCTTTTCTTTTTTTCTTTTTGCTCCAATTATATTGCACTTGTATACAACAAAACCCTCCCTCCCTCCCTGTTTCTAAGCATATTTTATATATTCAGATGTTTGTTCTTGAATGTTTTTCTTTGTGTGTGCGTGAGGTCAACAACACTAGCACTTACCTAGAGGGTTTTTTTAATACTTGTTATTTGAAGCTATAGTTACGTCTGAAGAGTATTTTGCAAACAGTTTATAAGGGAAGTAGTTTCTTCGTCTGTCTGTGTGTGTGTGTATGTACATGTGTGTGCGTGCGTGTGTGTGCGTGTATGTGCGTGGTATTTTTTAGGAAATGGCATCTTTCCTAAAAATAATACAGGACTACTTTCCTTTGTGACAACCAAAAAAATTCTATAACCTGAAAATGTTTCATGTTCTTTGCTGTGAATCTCTTAAAACAAGGAACGCATTTTAGAGACAAAAAGAAAAAGAAAAAAAAAACACATCTGCTATCCAAAGATTTTAGTCTTTTTCAGGGTTTTTTTGTGTGTCTCTGTTGCTTTATATAATGCAATATTTTGTAGTGAAAATAGATAAATCTGGTTTCTATCTGACGCGTTTTTTCATATCTCTCATGAATAGTGAGCTGTTTTGCATATAAATAAAAGTATCAAATAAAGCTGGTTTTTCCTAATTATTTTTTTTTCTGGTTGGTCTTTCCATGAGATGGAAATGAGAGGGGATGCACAGCCTGAATTGCACAAAGATGTAAAAAAACCTTGCTTTCTAAAACTGTCTGTGGAAAAGTCTCAACAGGTTACATGCATCTTCAAAGAAGGCAGCTGTTTTAGCTGCTGGAGAGTAAAACATCCTCTTGAGTAAGACCTCAGTCCTGCAGCTGAACTCACTCCGATTTAGGTTCAAGACTAGGACTTAAATGTGCATGAGTTTCAGGACATTCCTTATTACATTCCAAAGGTTAGCCCTTCACCTCAAACAAAACATTTGGCACCTGTTTTGATTTGTTTTGCGAATTACTTCCTGAAACATTCATTTCAGGGCCTAAAATTTTATGTTTTCTTTTTCTCTTTAAGTTGGATCCACACCTCTTTAGTCAGTCCTGATTTTGGTGAAATGCAATTTAAAAAAAATCCGCTTTCTATTTATAAAACCTCCAGCCACATGTACTTAACAGGGCTGCAGTTCAAATGACTGGCGTTTGAAATGTGGCACTTACACAGACCTCATATTGCAAAGGTTTATTACCAGCATGAAATTCATATGTATAGGGGACCTAACACGTTTTGTGTGCCATTTAACTCATTAAGCTCCTATCTGGCTCCCTGCTTAGTGTGAATTTTACCCATGGTGCTGTATACTATGAGTACTACCATTGAATTCAACAGGGTTCCATATACAGCTGTTAATGCAGCCATTGCAAGATCAGGCCTATAGTTTTCCCTGATGAGGCTTTGCACAGTGGTACAGTCCCAATCAGCTGGAAAGCTGCCTGCTAAGAAGCTGTTAAGTAAAAAGGTAGCATTTTCATATGTGCTGGGCAGGTCTAGAGGTTTTGTTGTTAGGGGGTCAGTGCTTTCCTTAAGTGCTACAGCGCTCAACTCATCTAACTTTGGAAACTTTTGAACCAGTTTCCTTCAAACATGCCTTCTTTTGTAGATCACTACATTAACATTAAGCCAAGTTTAATGATAACTGAGTGATTAGTTTTGAAGTTATATATATCTATATTCAGCAAGTTCTCAGGCTAGTTTAATTCATAGGGGCCATATAAGGTATATATCGTAACTCATATCTAGAATTTGTGCACATGTGAAAATGCCCATTTTGCCCAGGTTCTTCTTTCAGATATATTGGTGTAAAGTAGTGTGAATACCATTAAACATGGTGGAGTCACACCAGTGCAAGTAGGCTGTGGTATGAAGAGGAGTGATCAATCCCTGACTCACTGGTACCCTTGAATGGACCTTTTTCTGCTTCATGCAAAGACACTGGGAGTTTTCCTTTTGACTTCTGTGGTAACAGACAGAAAAGATACAGGTTGTCAGCCAATGGTTTTGAAGTCTTTTTGTTATACACTGAAAGTGTTTGCTTCCTGCCGTTCTTTTTCTTTCAGGGAAAAAAAGTCAAGGAAATTAATATGAGAAACAAGCAACATGAAGAGATAGGAAATTTGACAATTGGATGAACAGCCTTAACTCTGGCCCCATGTGTTCCTGCATTAGGATCTAGCTACATTCATCAATATGAGCTCAGATTATCTTAGATGTATGTGCACTTAAGGAAATAGCAACATATATTGCTGTCTTGTTATTTGGATTATAATCTGTTTTATTATTTGAATAGCTGGATATGATCACACAATTAAAAGTATCTCATTCTGTGCAAACACACCAGCGGGCAGTGAGCAAATATAACATTAATATGTCCTGATGTTTCAATGTCTAACTTTGTAGCCTAACATTGCTCTCCTTTATTTCTAGTATTTAGTAGTAGGAAGGCATTAATGCTGGGACTGTGAATACGGGAATGGTCAAAGTTTCATTCTGAATCTAGACCTAAATCTCGATCTGAAGAATACAACTCTGGTGCATCTCTAACTGATATGAAGTACAGGACTGACAACTAGAAAATACCACTAGCACCCAGCCAGAGGAAATGCCTTTAACATGTAGAGGCAGGATCTGACATTAATATAGCTACTCAGCATGCTATTAACATAACAGGGATACTATTTACTTGCAGCATTGTGTTAACATAGGAACAAGCATGTCACTGACAACAAAACCTAGAGCATGCACCTAACAAACAAAACACAAAGCTTTCAGCTGAAACATAGAAATGGTGCCAGTCACCAACTCAAGTGACATGGGTCAGGCTGTCATGCACAAGTAACTTAAAAAATAACTTATGGACTTCAGTGGGACTATACAACCAAGTAAAGGCAGTTTACTCCTGCCCTATGCACTTCTGTGGGTAAGAGACTGGATAATCTCAAGCACTGAACATCCCACAATCATAGAGATCTGAGTTATGCTGGTAACAGACGTGCACGCACAAGTGAAAGAGTTTTCCAACATATGCTTCTACGCTACAAGCCAAATTTCTTCTTCATGAATAACTTATTTACTGACCAAGAATTAGTGCCTGACTGCTTTGTGTATGAGGAAGAGCTGTCCAAGTTAGGTAATACAGCTGTGGAGATCCTGAAGGATTTTGTATGAATTAATAACTTTCCATTAGTCGTACCAGAAGGCAGAAAAGAAGTGCTTTTCTTTATGTAACTCTACAAAGAAAAGGGTTCTTTTCCAGTGTATTGCTATGAAGACATACCTCAGATAATCTGTCTGTCTGTTTGTCTATCCAGCTATCTATCTCCCTCCAGATACACCCATCTAGCTAGCCACCTATGTATCAATTGGCCTGTCAGTAGCTCCATCCCCATACACACCCACCTCTCTGTCTCTGTCTCTCTCTCCATCTATCTATCCTGTAACCTAATTAATCTAGCCCTTTTAGTGTGGCTAAATATGTTCTAATATCAGCCATTATTTTTCAGGGCTCCTGGTTTATTCTCTAGCGGAGAAAAGATCAATAACCACAATAACAACCAACCCAAAAGGAAGCAGCAATCTCCTGGCACTTTCTCTTTCTTTCGAGGTGATTTTATTTCCCCTGCCTCTCCCCCTGGTGCTGGATTTCTCCTTTTCTGTGCAGAATGGCTATGTTGTTTTATCCTGTGTTCTATTTGCATGTGGGCTTCAGATTTGTCTTTGGCTCCTTGTATGGTTTGGGATGAGACCCTCCTGTCCCCAGAGAGGGGGGCAGGTGTTGCTCCAGTCGAGCGAATGGAACCAAATTACAGGACCGTCTGTCGCCTCCTCTGGGAGATGGTGGAGGGAGGGAAGGAGGGGAGGGAAGCAGGATACCACATGACAGAAAAGAAAAGCAGAACATCATCCTGATGCCGATAAGAGCCTGAAAACATGAGTCACCCCAGCCCACAGCCCCACCCAAAACAGTCAACAGCCACCTGAAAAAGAAATGTCAGAATGAGAGACACAAATACACTCAGCCTCTGTGCTCAAAAGAACAGGCTGGAAACTAAACAAGACTTGCATCCACTCACCTTTTGCTCTTCTTCTTAAAACCTGGCCTGCCCAACAGGTTTTTCCTTTAGCTCCCCTGTCTCTTTGACCTTTTTCTGCAGGGCCCCCTTACAAAACACCCCCCACCCCTCCACATGACAGACCCTTCTTCCCTTCTTTCATTTCTACCCAAGAGAATTTTTACAATCTTTTCTCCTATGCCCGAAACAGGGTGCTTGTGCCAGAGAGCTTGGATTTAAAGACTTTTTTTTTTGCAAAAATCTAGTTAGTTTAATAAAAGATAACACCTCTACCACGAGTTCTGATTACTTTTGCCTCTAGACCAATACAGCTACAACCTTTTTCCCAGTGACATTCCCCATAATCTTCTCTCAGGCACTCAGCCCCATGTAGTTCTCCCATCTTTATTCCCCAACTTTAACTTTACCTAGAAGATTTCCTTCTCCCTCAGCCCTTCTCTGGACAGACTCTCCCTCTTCCATGCCTCCTTACAGCCCCATGGAATCCCACTTGGGGGTTGAGACTAATATCACTGTCATGGAGCGGGGAGGTTTGTGCTTCACAACTTGAAACGTAGAAGAGTTCTCCCTCGCCCCAGCTGCTTGGTTGGGACAAGCATGAGGCTGCCAGCATCTTGTGTTTCAGTTCAGAGGCAGAGTAATACAACCCTGGTCTTGCTCTTCTTCCCTCCTGGAGGCTTTATACTTGTTCTTTCTTTGTTGTTTTCTTGAATTGGACATAATAGTCCCCTAGCCTGTGACATTTCCACCAGTTCTTTTGCATAAGGGAAAAACCAGTTGGTCCTGATGGACTCAGTGCTGTGACCAGCCCTCTCAGTACCTTGGCTCCCAGCTGCAAGGAGGATCCCCACACCCTGCCTAACTACACCTTCTGCTCAAATCTGGTATCCCATGGGTAGGGTTGCCAACCCTGCAGGATTGCCCTGGCATGTCCAGGAATTAGATATAAATCCCCAGGAAACTGCAGAGAGTCACCCTGGAAATAAATGATAGGGCGTTCATTAAAAATATATTAAACATTGAATCTGATTTATGTTGTAGTCCAGTGGGTTTTTAAAATGTAATAATAATGTGCATGTGCATTTGCCTTCCTGATGTAAAGTCTATGCACCGTAATCCATAACTGATACACACAAGCCCACGGGCATGTTCACGTTGTGTGTCAAGGGCACATCGGCATCTGGAAACTTCCTGGAATAAATTCAAACAGAGTTGGCAACCCTACACAGGAGAAACTCCGAGGAAACAAAGCTAAAGAAAAGGAGATTCTCCTAGGAGGAGATGAACTCAACCTAGATCGAGAGCTTTCTTTCTTTCAATAGTGCAGCGTTGGAGTGAGAAGACCTGCCTAGTGATCAGGACTCCTGGGTTCTATTCCTGGTTGTACCACTGACCTGCGGCGTGACTTTTGGCAAGCCATTCAAACCTTAACAGGAACCAGCTTCCCTTTCTACAAAAATGGAGACCACCCTTCCCTACCTTGCAGGGGGAACTGAAGGATGTGTTGCACAATACATTTATAAAGCATATTGGAATTCCCAGGGAAGGGAAACAGTGATGATTATTATCCCTGTTGGCAGAGAGTGTGGTTATCACAAATAGTTTTGCTTTATTTTCACTCCCTACAGTCAGACTCAGCCAGGTGCACATCAAGGTGACATAGACCAGCAGGTGTTTCCTGCTCAAAGTATTATCATTATAGAGTTACCGCTAGCTGGCACTCAATGCACTATTTGCACTTACTATTAGGCTGCACAATCAGTCTGACATTCCAGATGACTTTATGTAATCACAATTATTATTACAGTGTTTATGATGCTCCAGCAAGAGATCCAAAATCTGCCTGTAATTTGGCAAGAATGGTGGTGATTTGAAATTCTGGAGAATTTCATAAGAAGTAGTCTTCAGGTACTTCATCTGTCCTCTGACCCTCTGCTTTGAGATTTTCTGTCTGTCTTTCACTCCTATGCACACACATGCATATACAAGCCAGTGGTAATGCCAATTTCTGTAGAGTCGGCAGAACTCAGACAGCAACAGGCAGCACATAGAGTCAATCTCTTTCAAGACAGAGGAAAGAAAGACAGACACCAATGGGGAGGAAACTTTTCTGGGAGCCTGGGAGAAGAGATGAGTGTGAGAGATTAGAAAAGAAAATGAAATAAAATGGGGAGAGCAGCGGCCAGTGTAGATTCGCTTGAACAGAAGCAAAGCTAAAACAAGTAACAATGAATGGGAAGGGTATGTGTGGGGTTGAAAGGAGGGATGTGGATTTGCAAGGGTGGGATACTAAGTAAAGACAGTGCCTCAAAGCTTGCATCAGGGCTTTTGCAAGGGGTAAGTGTATGAACGCGTAGGGTATGTGAAGGAAAGGCAAGGGTATGAGCCCAGGGGAGGGGAAGTAGGGGAAAGGGCAGGAGATGTTGACTGGAAGGGAACTGTGGAGGGAAGGCTGGAGAAGAGAAAAGGTTTGAGTAAGTGGGGAAAAATGGGGACATGTGAAGGAAGAGAAGCTGGTCAGGATAGTAGCACATTACACCCATCTTGGGAATTAAAGGCAGTCATCTAGGAAATTCAAATCAGGAGGAGGCTGACACCATGGAGGGAGCATAGCCACAGGGAATCATTAATTAGACATTAAAGACTATTGTAGGGAGTGAATGACAGTATTAATGGTGTCCAGACAGACAGAATGGGATGGGGGGCATTCTTCCCAAGTACAAAGAACGAGGGATGCAATTCCACCCCGGTTTATTCTTCAGATGTGCTGTCTGTCTTGTTTCTATTTCTAAAACCTCCCGCACATACAAGCAGCAGAAGACAGAAGCCTCTGCGTCCACAAGACAACAAGGCTTTACAGACCAGATAAACAACGTCCTGATAAGCAACCTGGCCCAGTGGTAGAAAAAAAAGAAAGGGTGAAAGAAGAGAAGCCGGAGGAGACAGGGAGACAGAACTGGAAGGGGGTGGTATCAGAATTCTTGTGAAGGATGGGATGGGTTGGGAGGAGTTACTTCCCATAGACACAGTGGGCAAGGACACACCTTTCCTAAGGCCCAAACTTTCAGAGACTACCCAGATTAAAAACCCATTGACATGAGTAGGATTTCTGCCTGCCTGAGGGATCCCAAATCCAGTCCTGGTTCTAATAATGGCCTCCAGCTTTCCAAGAAATAGTCGCTCCAGAAAACAGCTGCAAAACCTCTATTAAATGTAACAGAGAGGTCCTCCGCAGCAGAGACTGGGTTCCCTCCAGCTACAGTCTCTTGGCCCAGTCCTAAAAGCCCTCCATGGGAAGAGCTCCCCTGTGGCTATATGAAAAGATAAGTATGATTTCACTTTTCTGATACAGGGACCTTGCTATCATCACACAGCCATGATGACTGGCTGAGAAACTGGGCCAAACACAGATTAATTTAATTAATTAAATGAAAACCTGAGGTCTGAACTCAAGTACACAGGACTAAATCCAGAATTGTCTGGGAAGAATTTACCCAACAGTAATGAGAGTGACAGTGAAGATAATAACCTGAAGGTCAAGCCAGATGGATAAGCTAAACAAAATAGCAACAGGCCTAGAGGAAACATCTCGGTCTGGAGTCCAAACATGCAATGACAAGGGTGTGCTGGGGAGCAAACCCTAGGTTCGATTCAGTTCTTTCTCTAATCAGAGCCTATTAAACACTCTCCCCATCCACAACTTTTGGTGCAGAAAGCAAGAGAGAAAAGGGCTGTAAGGTGTTAAAAATGTGGACAGAAGAAAAGAGGCAAGAAAGACCAAATAACTTATTGCTATGTTATGGAGGGGACTTGCTTAGCCAGGTTAGTCCTTCAAATGTCTCAGACTTGGGCTGTCTCAGGTCTCTGTATTTTCATTGGAAATGGCCTCATCAGAGAAATGGCCACTTGTGGGGATGAACCCACATATGGTCAAGTGAAGGGATTGGGCCAAAAACAAGGCAACCCCAAACAGCAATATCCTCAAAGCTCTGGGTACTTCAGGCCCCATTTTGTGGACAGAGCTCATTTTGAGTGGAAGCCAGCTGTGGCTACTCAACTGCTGAAGTCTTGCCCAGATGAGCGTTCCTTCTTGACAAGGGAAAAGGAAAACAATGGGGCCCTGCAATTCAGAGGTAAGGGTGGGAGGCAAAACCCACACCATACACCATACCCACACTGTGGCATCCCTCCTTAAATTCACACTCTTCTCTTCAACCTTAAATCAAGGAAACACTTGCTCTCAAAGGTTGATCCCTGGATGGCCTATATAATTGTTCCCCTACCCCATTTAGTCCTGGGCTCCCCACACAGCTCTGCCAATGCCTCTCAGTCCAGATATCTCAACACTTGCTAATTTCCAAGCCTTCCTTGAATAGAGACTGCCAAGAGCATTTTACTGTGAGGTGGCTTTGTGATTTTCTTCTCTGTTACCCCTAAGCAGTTGTAAATAACAGAGCTGCAACCCATTCTTCATCTCCAGGTAGCCACCATATCCCTTCTTTATTACCAAGATGCTGCCAAGTAGCTGGCTGCCACAAGACAGCTTACTTATCAGTAACATCCACACTGTAGTGCTTATGAAATGGGGTTTAGACCTTGAGGTGCTGTTGACATTTACAGGTTTCCAGAGCATCCACTGGAAAAAAAACCAATATTTAATGGGACACTGTTATATAGCGTAGCATTATGAGAGGGCAAGGTTATTCCAGGTTATAGAACCTTTCAGCAAGTCGAATCCAACTTTTACTGATCAAAAGTCCATCCATGCTAAGTGGTCCATTGGACTAGTATGATTCAAACACACCAACTTCTATAGTCAGTAGCACACAAAGGACAGATGTAGCTAGCAATGCACCTGGCCACCTTTGATTACCCAGCCTGCATACCAGGGTACCAGACAGGTACCCATTTACAGTTCAATCAACGAAGAGCAGCCTTAGGCATAAATCAAAAGCAGGATTTAAACTCACCTCCCTGGAGCCTTGATTATACCCTGTGCCCTTAGCGGAGCTGTCTGAAATAACATTCTCATAAGAAGTCTGCTTGGTGGCCTTGGGTGGAAGGAAATATTGGGTCTTTAGTGGGACTGTTGTTCACAGCACATGAACACTATCATAACTGGCACAAACTGGGAATTTCTGCAGAGAGACCAAGAACTCAGTAAGTGGTGGAGTTCCCTCATACGCATCCACCTAGTTTCTCCAGGGCTGTGTTAAGGCACACTGGCAGGGTGACAGTGGCAAACCTGTGCTCCATTTTAGCATAAACAAATTGTAATAGCATCTCTCTCTTTCCTTCTTAGACAAAGCACATTTAATTACTGTACAACCAAGTTGCAGCAATCTGGATGCAGATAGATCTGAAGCAAATTGAAAGGAAATGGATTTTATGTGACAATGTAGAAATGCTGCTTCTAAAAGGAAAGCACATTAAGATAAGGATGATTAGGTGGATTGGAAGAACCTTGTAAAAGATAATTGCATTCAAATCAATAGTGCCTTCAGCAGAGGAATTTTTGACAAGTTAAAGTTATAGCACTATGGCAATCAAAGAAGAGCCACCACGAGAACAGCCCTTCTCACTGCATGTGGAAGCCTGTGCTTCTCCGAGTTGCATCTTCAGACTTGATAGATACAAATCAACCTCTGTCATTTCTGCCAGTCCTGCAATCAAAATGATACTTCTCCTTGCCTCCGTTCCCCTTCTTAAAATAGGGTGATAATTCTTTTTCCCCCTCTTCCCTCAGTCTGTTTAGATTGTCATGTCTCAGAGGCAGTGGCCATCCCTCACTAGATGTGATTTAGCTGGGGTGTGCATGTGCTTGTGTCATATGAAGGAGGACAAAGCAAGTTGAACAAAAGCCTTGTTCCTTGTCTACTTTCAGCTGCATTGTCAGTAGGAGGAGAAAGCAACACCCCAAATCTGAAATCCAGATTTCAAATAGCCCAAAGTTCAAGGGAAGGTTGAGCCTGGCTCTATTGCTAATTTGTCTGTTTGAAAGAAGACTTACACTGTCCATGAGACCGAAGTTGTGGTGTTCAGCAACCACTCTGAGCCAATGAGTCTGGCCAAGGTCAGTCTCCTTCAGCATCTGAGTTCTAACTGATTAGCATTGTATAATGTGAGCTTCTTGCCTAAACAATATAACAGAAAGTTCATCAGTTTCTCTTCCTTCCCTCAAACATAACAAGAGGGAGCAAGCATCATTAATATGACACAGATTTCCAAATACTTATCAGTCTACTACTAACTAACAATGTTCATTGTCTCAGTTGGGCTGTGTGCACCTGCAGGGGCTCCCATGAGGCATCAGCAGCACAGTTGTCAAGAAGAGGTAAGCCCGTTGGTTATGGCTATGTTACATGGGCTCAGCCACATCACCTGTTATGATGTAGAACCCAGTGGATGCATCTACACATGATATTAATGAGAAGCAATAAACTCTGGTGCAGTTCACATCAGAGTTTATTGCTCCTGGGCACCACATTTACACATGTGCTGGGGACCCCAGCATACTGAGCTGTGTCAGAGCAGCCCTGGCTGGCAGGGAGCCCCAGGGGTCAGCCTGCCAGCCTGGGGCTGCTCCAACCCAGCTCAATGTGCTGCACTGGGGCTGGCTAGGGCACGAGGGTGCTACAGTTTGGGACTAGTCAGCAAGCAGCCCCACACTGCAGCACTCTTGTGCCCCAGCACAGCACATTGAGCCATACTGGAGCAGCCTCGGGCTGGCAGGCTGACCCAGTCACCATCTACATGTGTGTTGCGGCGCACTAAATAATGCCACCATAGAATACTACTTGTGTTGGGCAATACTACCCTATGGCGGCATTTATAAGTTTACTGTGGCCTAATAGCACCACACCTGTAGACACTGAGGCTTTACTGCACAGCAAATTAGGCAGCTCTGCTGTAAACATCTCATGTAGATGTGCCTAGTGTGTTTAATTCTGCTCCCATCCTGCCATGTGGAAACTCTTAGCACTTATGCCCCCAATTTTTCATGCATTCTCAAATGTACCCACCTGCAGCAACTTAAATCCTGCCCTCAGGACAGATGTTTTTAAAAAGTTAAACACAAGCTGTTCTTAATATTTCCTGCAAGCTGAATGTTTCCCCCACCCACAAGAACATTTGTTTTTTTCCCTTACCACCACCAGGTTCCCACAGTGCTCCACTCCCATGGCAGGGCTCCCCTAGGGTTGTTGCTTGTCTGAAACCTTCTCAAGCAGGATGGCTGACTTTCACTTCTTGTGCAATTTTGAGAAGGCATCACCTACTCCACCTCCACATACTTTTCTCTGGGAGGACAGCCTCATATGACCATGGAGGTACCTCTTCGTTTAGCATTAGCCTAGCAGCACTAATACTCTCCACTGAGTTCCTACTGTTTCTCCTCAGCCATCAGTACTTTCCATACCATCAAACATTTAGTGTATTTACCTGTGAAACCTCTCAGGTGTTGACCACAACTTGAATAGCTGTCTGAGGAAACAGGCCCCCCCAAAGGGGATGTAGAAGATGCAGAGATGTGAGGTCTGTTTGGCTAAGGGCACCCCAGAAACCTGCTGAGTCATCAAAAGCACAAAAATATTTGGCATCAACCAGCAATTCACCTTTTGTAGGTAATGGAAAATGTTCCCTTTCCATTTGTTTTTGGGGTGTGTAGATAAATAAAGGGCTCTGTGTATTTTTCAAGCAAGCATACCCACTAGTCTCACTGCATGGACATTTCTACCCTACACTGCTTCCAAGGACCATCGCACTCCAGCACATGCTGTCCGACCACTTGGTCACACAACCAGACCTGGAAATGAGGCCTTGAAGCTACTAAGAGTGCCCTCTCCTGCCGCTATCAGGCATGTCAGGGAGCTTGAGAGCAGCATAGCTGGAGGCATCTTCAGGACACCTTCCCCAACTCTTTTCCCCATTTGGTGTATGCAAGGGCAGGGGTGAGGCTGGCTGGACACCAGTGCTCCCAAGAAGCTCCAGGGAGACAGTGTAGTATAGTCACACTTTACGACTCACAGAGCTATGAGCCTCTTCAGCTACTCTTTTAGACTCTGCCTTCTAGTATGGGGACATCCCCTACAGGCACGAATCATGAGATGGTTGAGCTCAAGTCTGCATTGTACTGAGAACTTTTCCTGTCTCCTGCAGACAGCCTCAAACTCTGCATCAATGGCTTAGGTCCCCAGTCCCTTCAGGAAGAGCACCTGTTTGATGAGACCAAAGGTCTGACACAATTGTAACCCAATAAGGGGTACCTTTTTCCCCCTGGTGCCATTAAAATCATAGCAGGCAGCCTGCGGGTGGGGCCAGGGCTGGTTGAGGAGTCATCTGATCCAGGAGGAGGGCTGAACTTAGAGCGGATATAAGTCTAGGCCCTGAGCAGAGCTGGCAGTAAGATCCTGGAGGCTCCTGTGAGCACTTTTTTAGCAGGAGGGCTGCTGCTCTGGAGGGCTTCATGGAGAGTAACACCAGAAAGAGTCTGGAGGTTTGGGAAGGAACTAAGGGGGGAGGAGATTCCTGGGGACCCAGGGAGGGGTCCAGAGCCCAGAGAGAGAGGCTAAGTGTATGGGCATACTGAGGGGTCTAGGTGAGCCCAGAGAGAGGGGCTGCATATATGGGACCTATCAAGGAGTCCAGGTGAGCCCAGAGAGGGAGGTAAGAGTAGAGGACCTATTGAGGGGTTTGGGTGAACCCAGGGAGAAGGCCTGAGAGTATGGGGCCTCTTGAAGGGTCTGGAGGAACCTAGATAGAAGCTAAGAGTGTGGGACCTAGGGAGAGGTCCAGGAGCCTAAAGAGAGATGCTGAGTGGGGGAGCCCGGAAAGGGGCTGAGTGCGAGCCCAGTGAGACCAGGGGGCCTGGAGGTGAGAGTGAGCTGGGGCCAGAGGACCCAGAGGTCTGTAGGCCAAGAGCCACAAAAAATGAGGCTAGAAACCCATAGCACAGGATGGGTGTGTGACATCAGTGGGAGGCCAGGGAGCCCCATAGCCTAGGAGCAGCAAGGGTTGTCTGGGGCAGGATAGCCTGGAGGTTTGTCCTGGCTAAGACTGACAACTGTATCCTAGTGAGGGTTGGGATCCCAGTAGTGGGGATGATTGTGGTGGGGTAGCCCCTATAAAGTGCCACTGATGACAAACCCCAAGGAAGGATGAATATGGGGTTGTGGGTCATCCTTCGGCACGGAAAGGCTATGGGAGCACACCCTGACACAATATCAAGGGAAGGAGGTCTTAGGGGACCAGAACGGTCCAGAGGCCCAGACAGGGGCCAACAAGGAGTGAGACAAGAAGGGTCCAGAAGCCCAGAGGGGGGCTAAGAGAATGGGAGGCCTGAGAGACCTTGAGCTCACAGAAGGAGCAATTACCCACAGGGCCAGAGATCTCATAGGCCTAGGGGGCCAGTGAGAGATAGTGGGACCAAAGGGATCCAGGAGTCCAGACGGGGGCAAAGAGTGGAACTAAAGGTGTCCAAGTATGGGACCAGGAGGTCTGAGGTCCCTGATAGGGGCCAAGTATTTTGAAGTGAGGCCAGGTGACATCAACAAGTAATAATACCTGCAAGGCAGGGGTCATGGTGTAGAGGTGAATTGAAGCCACACAATTAGCCCAAAGGCATTGACCCCAGACACCCAGGGGTTGTAGCAGACTCTCCCTTAATCTGAACCTCATTTATAGGAACAAGTAAATTATATATACTCCCAACCTGGTCACTGGAAATGCAAATAAGATAATCCCTGTGCATATTTAGGTTTTTTTCTATCAGGTTTTGTAATATTATTATATTGGTTCTGGACTGCTGTAGATGGTTTTTGTTTTCATGCTCCTCTTTCTTTTAGGTGCTGTTGAATAGTAAAGATGTCTTGTATATCTGAATGTATTGCTTATGAGCAGGGGACAGTCCTGTAGGCTTCAGATAATCAAGAGTCCACTGTTTTTACCCATATATTGGATTCAGGCATTTTCTTCATAAGGATAGGCTCTCCATTGTAAGCCCTGAGTGTCAGCCACTTACCTTTGACTGCCTATGGCTTTTCTTTTAGTGATAATTGACTCCTTTCCCTGAACGCAACTTGACATTAATAAATGTCCTGCTCTCAGGCCAGCAGTCCAGACATTTGCTGCTGCACCATTGTCCATTGCGCCTATGAAGAACTCAAAGTCTAAGTCCACATAACACAGCACCTGGAGCTGTACATGCTGTGCTAAACTCAAAAAAATAACACAATGCCTGCTGTTTGGAAAGATAGCAGAAATACTATGGGTGTCAAGACATGGAAGAGTACTCAGCAAGGATGAAAAGGATAGCAACAGCACCAGAAGAGTTCTTCATAGGAGCAAAAATCCAGGGAGTGCCATCAGGAACCCAAGAGGCAGTGGTAGGGCTAATGTGTGGAAAACAGCATCACTGTTGTATTCTGAAACATGAGAGTGTCTTCTTCATGTTAAATGTGCTGGCCACAGCTGTTTACCTAACAGTTCAGTATCTGCACCTCCACAGCTGAAGGATCCAGGTGGGTGCACCTGCTGCAGTGACCAAGGCAAAGCTGGGTAGCACCCATCCTAATAGAGGACCCCAAGGCAGCAAGAGCAGCTCACACACTTCAGTATATCACCCAGCAGGCACAGCAGAGCCCTGAGGGGCATTTCACACCTGAGCATGTGTACAGTGGAGGAAGGGGGATAGGTCTACAGGCCCCGTCTATAATTATGGTCTACAGCTGAGTAAATCTGCAAGTTGGAGGCAACACCTGTCCCTTCCTCCTGTACAGTGGTGCTGACAGGAGGATGGCAGAGAGCTAGGTGGGGAGGATTTGCTGGAAGCTCTGAATAAAGCCTGGCAAAACCTTTTAAATGAATGACGAATTTGCCCCCAAATGTGGTTTCAGTCCTCTTGAAATCTGCAAATTCAACCTGACTTCACCAAATAGATTTAGCAAGGTAGGGGGGAGGAGACTGAGATTTCAGACTTAGATTCACCATTCATTCAGTATCCTGAAGGAAGGAGAAAGAAGTGGTCACTCACTGGAGGTGTTCCACCTGTATAAAATACAAGTCATTGAGGCAGAGCAAGCAAAATGGGTCCTTACGTGCAACTTGAGACCAAAGCTCCCTTGAACTTGAACTTCTTGAAAAGAGAAGGAATACTAATGACCGGCACATCACAACGAGAGACAGACAAGAGACATGCAGAGAGTGGAACCAAAGGCCTGCCAGAGGGGGATTAGCAGAGCTGCAAAGTGGCAGAGTACAGCATCAAGATACAGATGGAAAAAGGTAGGTGGGGGAAGAGAGGAGAGATGCATTAATGGCTGTAAAGAAAAGGTTTAACAGGTGACCTGGGAGGGACAGGCAAGGGACACAGAGAAGTCCTTGAGAACAAGGAAGTCTTCTGCATGAGAGACAAGGGTGTACATGTAGATGGCAGATGCAAGCAGTGATCAGGCTGGGAAATTAGCAGTCAGGGGAATCCCCAAGCCAGTTTAGATTTGAGCCATTGCTGAAGGTGTGGAAGTGGGCCCTGGGAGCACCCTGGAGCTGGGGGTTTTGCTGCCACTGTGAATGATGCTCTGGAGATTTTCTCTTATTGTGCTGGGAGGTCAGAGAGACAGGAACACGAATAAGGAATATGAAAGAAAAGAAAGAAGTGAGAGGTAGGACATGGGGGCTTGGGGAACGTGCCTGGAAGAGGCTGAATGAGGGAGTGCTCCTGCTTTGAATGTGTCTAGTTGTGTGGCTAGGGCTGAGAGCCATGGGTTCATACTGTTTGGTGCCAGGGAACTGATACAAACTGTGGTGGGAGAGGGCTGAGCAAATGGGCTAGTGTTCTGCTGAGCCATTGCTCTGTCACATTGGGCAATGATCCTTTCCCACTATGACATAAGAATGAAAAGGCAATGGAAACTTTCCTACCAGGAGCTGTGGTTCTACTGGAGATACCGGACAGAGTGCTGGAAGAGAGCAGAGCGTGGACCAGGGGGGAGTCTGGGCCCACAAGGCAAAACCATTCCACTGAGGGAGTGAAATTGGTTTGAACTGCACTTCACAATATCATTCTTACTGGACTTCATATGGAGGAGCTGTATCAAATCCTTCCCACCCCGTGATCTTCAAGGCTCAAGAGGATGCAATTCAGACCACTGGGTGAGGACTGAGTTACACATGAACTCACAGATGATCATAGGGGGAACAGATGGCAGCTTCTCCTGGGTGCTCATTTTCATAGTCCTTCTGACAAATTAGAGAGGCTGGGCTGAAATCAGCAAGACGAGATCCACTAAGGACAAGGGCAGAGATAGAAAAATCGCATGCACAAATACAGGCTGAGGAATAGCTGGCTAAGCAGAAATGCTACAGAAGAGGACCTGGGGCTCCTATTGGATTGCAAACTCAATGGGAGTCAGGGGAAGAGGGAGAGGTATGGCAATAGAAAGTCAAGGTGCCTTGCTGTGTGTTCAGAAATGAGTTTAAGTCCTGCTCTGCACTTCTGCCAAAGGGAGCAGCTAGTTAATTCAGTTGTAGCTGGGTACCTGGTTTGTGGGGCTAGGGACTCAAAGGCAGCTGAATGTGTTCCTGGCCATACCCCTGCCTTGTGTGCCATTGGCTACAAAAGCTTGCATGTCTTAACCATGCTTGTTCAATGTGCCATTTAAGCTTGGAGTGGACCTTTGAGCTCTTTTCAATGTGATGCTGATAAAAAATGGCAAATCTAATTCTGGGATGTATTAACTAGAGTGTCAAAGGAACGTAGGTATGCTGCTCTAGTCAGCAGTGGTGAGACCTCACCTGGAGTAATGTGTCCAGTTCTGGACACCAGACTTCAAGAAAAACATTGAAAAAGTGGAGAAAGTACTGAAGAGAGCAACAAGTAGGATAAGATAATATGACCTGCAAAAAACAAGGATGGAGAAATCAGCTTTGTTTAGCCTAGAAAAGAGAAGACTGAAGAGGAAGATGATAACAGCCTGCCAATATTTAAAAGGTTATTATCAAAAGGGCACTGATGAATTATTTTTACTGGCCACTGAGGGAAAGGCAAGAAAAAGAATCTAGCTTAAATCATAGCATGGAAGACTATGGCAGATAGGTAAAAGAAATGTCTTAGCTGTGAGGGTGGAACACTGGAACAGACACCCCCCCCCCTTCCATTAGAGAGTTAGAAGAACAAGTTAGACACACATCTGTCTTGGATGATCTATGTACATTTGACCTTGGCTCAGTGTAGGGGGAGCTGAAATACATGACCTCAGGAAATCCCTATTAGCACTGCATTTCTCTGACTCAGTGTCCAGTAAGGTCACCCATAGGTGCTGTAGATAAAGAATCTGTAGCGAATGTCACTGGCAGGGTCTGAGAAGTCTCTACTGATCGTATAAAGACAAATTCTTGAAAAGCTCACAACCTGGCTAAATTCAGGCATACTTTCATAAAGAGGGCAAAAAGCACACTATTTCTACAGTAGTGCCCATTCAGCCATATATAAGTCCATGCTCCAAAGCATAGAGGCTCTGGAGCTTCCCCAAAAACAGTTGCAAGACACGGTTTGAATGTAGGTAATGCAGTGTCATTTGCCTGACCCTTATTCTGAGAACCTGACTTTCAGAAGCCTCATTGCCTTCTTGGTCCAGTTACAGTACTGTCAGGCTGGTCCACTACCTTGACCCAGCCTGGTCTATCTAGCTCTCAGCTGAGGCCCTGGCTGCCTAGCTGGAGTTTCACTCCATTTGCTTTGCTTCATGCCTCTTAGATGAAATTAAGACTGCCTTCCCTACAGATACTGTTGCTGCCTGGGAGGACCACCTTCATGCACAGCATACCCCGCCTGACAGCAGCGCTCTGGACAAACCATCTCCATTGCTGCCTTTTGCTCCAGACATAGATGACTGGGGAAAAAGGCTGCTGTCCCTCCCCAGTCCCAAAAACAGTAGCGGTGGGATCTGCATTGAGATCCTGTCGAGAAAAACTCTGTACACATGCACAATCCAGGTGCTCCATGCATGTATCCTCACCACCCATTCAACACAATATAGAGGCAGCAGAACTGTAACAAATCTGCTCAGCCTGACACATCCTGTATAAGCTGCCCATCATGAAGCAACTGGCAACTGCTGCATGAGGTCTTGGCCACTGGCATCTTTGTCTGCCACTTAGATCCAGCGGTGTTCATGGTTTGCCCCTTCTGTGAGGATAAGGTGGAGAAGAACTTCTTCCATGCCTTCTCTGATTGCTCCCAGCCACAACTCCTCTTTGCCACTCTCAGCACCCTCTCTGGTGCACTAGACTTGGAGAAAATATACAGTGTATTCCCACCCTTTCCCACAACCCTTTATATAGTCACACTTTGGGACTAGCTGACCATCGTCCTCACAGATTTGTCTGTGTTCTGTTGTACGGTGGCCTGGCACTGCAGGAAATTGGCTAGGCAGGTCACGCTACCCTTAGCTGCCCAGTGCCAGGTCAAGATGGCCACCCTAAAGAACTGCAGGATCTCAGGGTCCTACAGTGATGACACCTTCCACTCTTTTCAATTCCTGGTCCAGATGCATCACTTCTTTGAGCTTGGGCACTTCGCCGTACAACAGAACATAGATAAATCTGTGTCATGCTGAGCAATCAAAGGGGCACTCTTAATGATGGAAGATGGTCAGCTAGTCCCCAGGTATGACTATGTAAAGGGTTTGGGGAAAGGGTGGGGAGGGGTTTCGATCTTTTAATTATGATGTGAGTTTGACTGATGAATGCTTTCATGCCTAACCCCTTGTGGGGCCATATGTACTTTTATATACCTTTTACCTTTTTTATTTTTGACATTTCTATAACAAAGGTCTAATAAAACTCTAAAAAGTCTGCTTGTCTTTCTATCTGTCTATCTAGATCCATAATATTCAGACTTCTATCCCTTCAGTATGTTCAAAACTGCCATGATCCCTTCATCCTGTCTCCTTTCAACCTCACACATCAGCCACCAGATCATTAATCCCCAGAAGTCACTTCTCCTGGTTGCTTGATGGATGAATTCAGCCAAGGCATGTAGGGATAATATATCAATAGCACACATGGTAAACCCAGGCTCCTGGGGTCTGCATTTGAATGATGTGCAAGACAAGTGCCATCCTGTGCACTTTCCATATTAGATAGATCCTCCATTTGATTATGTTTAGAGATGGGGAGGAGGCATTTGCTCAGAGAAACCTTCTAAATTAGATTAGCCTCTGCAATTGGAGCCAAGGGTAAGGGAATGGTAGGGTAAAGCTAAATTATTCCCTTGCATTGGTATTAAAATTAAAGGGCCTTGGTTGAGATGGGGAATGGTAGGATTCTTCAGTCCTCTGTATAGTGTTTAATTGCACCCATGCAAAATGAAGGGTAAAACACTGGGAATGAACAATCATCCTTTGATAACACTTTACAACCTATTTCCATAGGTGTAAATGGCACCCCAATGTGCCAGAGAGTGGAGAATTTCATATATGAGCAACAGCTCCATTGATGTTTCGGACTGATATCTGAGAGGGTTACAAAGGAATTCTAAATCTCTGTAGTTTACCATTTTTGCTGTTTGTTTGGGATTTTTTTTGTACTTCTCTTGGGCTGGCCTAGTCAACTTCAACCTCCAGCTCAACCTTCTCATTTTCTGTGCATTTCTGGTTCATTTCATTTTCTGGATGGTTCGGTTTATCTATCTATCATACACACATACAACACAGACACGAACAGAAACACGTAGAGAGTTGCAGTTGACCATGACCAAGATTTCCAAACGTAAGAGTATCAGTTAGATTCTGAGAAGCATATTTATGTGCCTGCTGGGATTTCAAAGCACTGATAAGTATTTCAGTGGGGGCTCTTACAAGCAAGACAGGTACTTATATTGCACTAGGCTTAGACTCTTAATTTTTCAACCATCTTGACCTGCACCAAGTCTGGTGCACTGTGAATCTCCACCTGCTGCACCTGCCCTTGAGCTTGTCCTTCTGGTTATTTACTACAAAGAGGATGTAGTCTCTTCTTACTGGGAGTGTGTTTAACTGCCACCAGATTATTTCTCATGTGTTGCCTACTTGACAAAAGAAATCACTGATTCCCACTTCCCTGTTTTGAAAAGACCCCATTTCTCCAACCCCCCTGCTATTACTTTTCTGAAAACTCTCTTCCTTCCTTTTATTTTAAACCTCTGTGTCCCCTGAGTTCTGTGATTGCATTTAAAACAGATACGATGACATTATGAAGCATTAAACTAATGGCATTTGAGACTATTTTTCTCTCGTAAACCATTACGACTGCTCCATAACGGCTGCCATAGACCAGCACGCCAGCAAAGCCTTGTAGCATTATTTCCTTCTATCGCACTCTATATCCGCTCTGGGATCCTAGGTGCCATCTCTCTCGCTGTTCTCGCTGTAACAGTCCCAGAGAAAGCTGTTTTGATCTTCAAATGAGTTGTTTGGCATGACCATAATGATAAATACGTGAATGGGGGGTTACCATGAATTGCAAAGTACCCACCAAGTCCCCAAGGTAGAGAGGAATATATCTTCCTTCACACCCTTTTGATGTATTGTTAATTACATGGATCTGGAACTGTTACCATGTGCAAACATGGTGAAAATTGACTTTCTAAGCCATCCCTAGCCCCTCTGCATATGTCACCCACTACATCCTGACAGCAGTTTCTATATCAGGGATGCTTTAGACTCCTGGTTAGACAATCCCGCTTTATAAATGTTCTGTGGATGGAAAGGAACATAGCATCCTTCAGGCCTGATGCAGCCTTTTTTATTTCAATAAAAAAAAAAAGCAACTTACTCCATATCGGTGGTTCTTTCTCTTGCCTGAATAAAAGCTTTAGCACAGCATGAAAAGGATTGCATGTGCTGAAATGTAGCCCAAGGATATGTGTTATTATCCCTCCCCTCTTGACCAGCAGGGTCTCAGCTCTCTCTCCCTTTCAGCCTTTTGTTTGAACAGATGGGATTGGGGAATGGAGGGAAAGAAAGGCAGTCTGTTCTCATTAACTCTCCCAGTACACAAACACAAACCTGGCCATTGGGGACCTACAAACCAGGGCTGCTTCCACTCTGCATCCATTGAGACCATATGTACTGACACACAAAGACAGGCAGGAGAGGTATGCATATGCAGCCCCTAGACTTTCACCACACAGGTTCCCCCTGCTTGATTTTAATATTATTAAAATATTAGTAATTATTATTCATCACCATAATGATAATAATTCTTTATTCATCTGTGTAGTTAGAAAGGACCTACAAGAGGTTATATTGTGGTAAATTGGTATAAAACAGGAACTATGGGGATGTGGAAGAGGGTGCTGGCCTGCCCCAAAATACTAAGAGCTGTCAGGGGGTGCAGAATGATGAACTAGGAATAGACTAAAGGAGAGCTGTGGTTCTGTGCGTCCCATAGCTGTCTCTGACAGTGGCCAGGAACAGCTGCTTCAGAGGAAGGTGATGAGAAATCCTGCAAGAGGCAGGTCTGGGATAACCTGTCCATCAGGGAAGGTCTCCTCCTACCCTAATGGGTAAAGGTATTCTGCAGGCCTGGATACTGAGGAGGTTTTATTCCCTGTCTAAACTGGATTATCATTCAGTATATGTGAATAGAGCTTTAGGTGTTGTTGTCCACACAAATATCTAATCCGCTTCCAAGCCCTATGCAGCCATTGGCCACAGTGATATCTTGTGGCTCTGAGTTCCACAAGTGACTCGTGCTGTGGGTGACAAAAGAATTGCCTTTTATCAGGACTGACCATCTCACCAAATGTTTGTTTCATAAACTGAAGAGTGATGGCGAATAGACTTAAGAACATAAGAGCTGCCATACTGGGTCAGACCACAGGTCCCTCTAGCCCACTGTCCTGTGTCTCATAGTAGCAGAGTGGATGCTAAAGAAAAGAGCATTTATGCAGGGTATGGTCAGATTGATGTCCCCTGCCCCTCTTTCCCTTACAGCTTCCAGCATCCAGAGGCCTAGAGGTTGTAAATTAAAGACTGCAGCCCCAGTTGTCCTGTTTAATACCCACTAATGGACTTGCCCTCCATAAATTTGTCCAAACTTCCTTTGAACCTAGTTAAATTATCAGCCTCTATAACATCTTGTGGTAATAAGTTCCACAAGTTAGTTACATGCTATGTGAAAAAGAAGTTCTGCTTCTCAATAATTTCATTGTTAACCCCCTCATTTTCATATTGTGTGGATTATTATGAGGATCGGCAGTAGACACTTTCACTATTAGAACTGGAGTCAAGCAAGGACATGTGATTGACCAATACTCTTTTCCATCTATATTGTCACCTTCCCCAAAAAGTAAACATAGGGCACATCTCAACGTGTAATTAGTCACAACTAAATTTACTGCACATTAGCTTAGCGATTTTTGGCAGGTGTCTAAACGTGCAGAGACTTGGCACTAAATTTAGTATCTGGTCCCTCCAGCCCTGCCATGTGTCCCTGTGGCCACCAGAGGGAGCTCTATGGTCCAGCCCTATCTGCTAGCACTTGGCAGCCATCTTCAGAAGCCAAAACCTGTTGCCAGCATTTGGCAACCATCTTGAAAATACAGCCCTGCACTTTGTTCCATGGCCAACCCCTTCCCTGCCCAGGAGCCGTGTGCCCAGTGCAGGGGCAGCACACAGCAGCTCTCTCCTTGCCTACCCTGCCTCTCCACACCATGCCTGCTCCAGCCCCTGCCCCACCCCTGCCAGCAATGCCCAGCACCCTGCCGTTCCAGCCTTACCCCTGGTAACAATGACCAGCCCCCCTGCACTTCTGCTAGCACCACTCTAAGGCTAGGTACATGCTTGAAATAAAAAAGCTTTATTTCCCTAAAAAATCCCACCCTCATACCTCCCCCCTCCCCACTCAACAAACAGAGCCCCTCTACCACCCTTCCCATCCACCAAAAATAAAAAACACACTTATAATGTTAAAACTATTTACAATGTCTCTGTTTTTCTTTCCCAGAGTTGGGGTTCTTGGCAGGGGCCTAGCGGGCAGAACCCAGGAACAGGTGCTGAGCACCACAGCTTTGGACCATTGCCCTGCAGGTCCAGGGGCCACAGAAACCCCAGTGGGTGGCAACCTTGTGCTGCAGCCATCTGTGACGGTGCTACCCAAGGGTGAGTGACTCCCTTTCTGGCCCCAGTGTAGCCCCAGAATTCCTGTGAGGCATGTCTGGGTCCTCAAGTGTGTGGTGTGGAGTGAGCGGCAGGGCCAGGCTCAAGTAGATGGTGGCAGGTCTGGGGCGGGGGCCGAGCCAGGGGCTCCTGCGGGCAGGAGGTGCTGGAGGATGTCTTGCCAAGCCCAGGTAAGGGCCTGCTCTGGGACAGTGGGTGGGACACAGAGGCCCTGCAAGGCCATGGATGGGAGCCAGGCAGTGGGGGCCATGGACATGACCACCAGGCCCAGGAGAGTGTCCAGGGTCTGGTAGTTGGTATCCTTGGCCTCCACTTCCTGGGCCTGGAAAGCCACCTGCTGCCAAAGCATCTCAATGTGCTCCCACTCCAGGGCCCAGTGCTCCTGCTGTGCCCAGTACACTCCTCCTGGGAATTCTCCTGGGTGACATCCTCCACCTGCCAGGTGTGCTCCCATGCCTCCCATTCCTCTGCCACTACCACCAGCCACGAGCAGAGCCACCCTATCTAGTGAGTGCCACTGGTGCAGCTGGCTCATCCAGATGGCTCCAGTGCTGCGTGGTGGTGACTCAGAGCCTGCATCTACTCTGGGGCTGGTGGGCTTTCCCCCACATCCAGATGTTGGCCCTGCAGAGACAAGAGACTGCAGGACTTACCATGTGTCTAGGGCTGGTGGGGCTGGCAGCTTGGCACAGACCTCTTTGTCAGCAAGGGTGACCGGCTGTGTCCAGTGTCCATGGCCCATGATTCAAGGTGGGCCAGCACCTGGCCAGCCCCACCTCCTTGAGGACCAGGTGCTGCTGGCAGCCGGTGGCCAAATTGCCAGGCACTCCTCATGGTGGGGTCTGGGGCTGTGCTGAGGCTGAGGTAGCTGCTGGCCAGGGCTCCCTGGGCTGCCAGTGGATGCAGTAGTCAGGGAGGAGGGTGGGACAAGGCACTGAAGGTCCACATGTCACTGGAGGGGTCAGAACAAAGCGGGACTCAGGCAGGCCACCCCTGGTGGTGACACTTGCAGGGGTGCGGCCTGGGTTCTGGGGCACCAAAATTGGGGTCAGCTCCCACATAAAGGCCATGGTCTTATGGCAGGGTCAGGCAATTATTTCAGCTAGCAAGTTTTGGTGAGCTGTCAAGGGCCTCATGGATAACCCCACCCCTTGACAGTTGTCCCACCTGGTTGCCATATTGGGACCGGAAGTCCCACCCCTTAAGCCCTGACCTTTGCCACTAGAAAATACTCTAACCCTCCCCTTGCCCCCTGAAAATACTCCTTTTGGGAGGTGAGGGTTGCCATCTTGGAAGCAGGAAAAAACCACATCATACGCTAAAAGTCAAACACCTACTATAACATATTTTAATTTTCTTACAAAATAATATTTGTCATGATTTGTGTTTCCATACTGAATATAGAGAGGATTGCATAATAACTAAAAATAAAGTCTTACTTTATTGTGTGTGGGGGCGTGGGGTGTGGTTGGGGGGGTCGGGGGATGTATAGGGGGCATGAGGAAGTGTGTGTGTATGGTGTGGTGTGGGAGGGTGTGTGGGGGAGTTGTAAGGGGGTGCAGCTGTGTGTGTGTAGGATATGTTGGAGGTGTGTATGTGGAGGGTTGTGGGGGCAGGGTGTGGGTATGTGACATGACACACAGCAGGGAGTGCAGGGATCCCCACCCCTTGCTTCCCTGTGGAGTCCTGGAACCTGCATGGCAAGGGGCAGGGGAGGCAGCCAGTGCAAGTGTAGGAGCTGTACTCATGCTGCACGGAGCCCCCACAACAGAGGCGGCCTGGCCAGGCTGCACGTCTCACCCCCATGCAGAGCATTGGCCAGAGCTGTGACTGCCAGGCATCAGCACCTGCACAGGGCATAAGTGCCCCAAATTCCCCCTCCTGCTGCTGCTGCCAGCGGCAAAGTCTGTGCGCTATGTAGGAGAGTATGTGGAGGGTCACAGCCTGCCACCCTCCCTCACACCCACACTCTGCCCAGCTGAGCTCCATGCTGCCACCATCCCCAGCCCCATGCTCCATGCTTCCACCTAGCTGTAGCAACCCCTGCCCCCGATCCACCCCACCCCATCTGCACCCTCACCGCTTCCCTACCTGCTGCCCAGATGAAAATGATGCCAGGGAAACCTGCTTAGGTTTCCTCAGGGCAACTGCACCAGCAGCAGCAGCAGTCCTGCCTGAAAACTGCTGCTGGCTGGGTTGGGCTGGGCCCTTCTGCCCAGGAGACTGGGAGTGAGGCACAATAGGGTATGTTGGGAGGGGGTGTATACATGGGTGCCTTGCTCCCACCCTTATGGGTGGAAGGGCTGAGCAGGGCAGAGTCTATTGGTGAGTACTTGCAGGCCAGATGAAAGTGCCTGGCAGGCCGGATCTGGCCCATGGGATGTATTTTGCCTGCCCCTGCCTTACAGGCACAACCAGACCAATAATTATAATTGGTCATAGCCATCCACTGTGCCCACAAGGCCTTGACCTTATTGTGGCACTGCTGCACTGATCAGGAGTGCCCCAGGCATGCCATTCAACAGGACCTCATAAATATATGTATTCAAGTGCCCGCCCTGCTCAAACTACCTCAGCACCTGGGCACTGCCCCAGATTGCCATGAAGTTGCCAACTTCCTCCCAGGTCCAGTTGGGGGCCCGGGTGGTCAGCACAGATGTGCGCACACAGGTGGGTTCAGGGCTCAATGGGGAGGATGGTGAGGACACAATGTTCTGTGCCAGCTCTCCAGGCCCCAGTGTGGCTGTTCTTGTGATGCTGGTCCTGGACAGCTGCTAGCAGTGCCATGTAGCAGAGGCATTTCACCCCAGGACCTGCAAGCTCAGAAGACACTGCTGGGGGAGAGCAGCAGCAGGGATCAGGTGCTGGTCCTGCTGCCAGAGACATCCATGGAGCAGCCCCAGGGGGATCTCAGGGCTGGGCAAGGGGTGCAGCAAGCCACAGCCCTTTGTGACACTCACCTGTGGCCAAGCAGCAGCTCAAGAAAGGGGACAGGTCAGGCAGAGGCAGCCTGTGTTCTGCCCAGGGGGACACACAAGGCCTGTAGTGGTCCTGGGGATTGGACAGGACCCACCAGACTTCTATACGGTGTGCCCAAAGGCACAAAGTGGCTGCTGGCTTTTATAGCAGTCAGCTAGGGCCTGCCAGAGAGCAGCCCACTGCCCAGCCCTGGCCAGCAGCCCTGGGGCTGGGCTCAGGCCAGCCCCCTAGTGACAGGACAGACCCAGCAGTAAAGTCAGTTAACACCACCATCGTCTACTGGACAACACATGTCCTAAGGCTGCCTGACAACCAGTTCCCAAAACAGGTCCTATGCTACCAACTGACTGATGGTCACCACTCTACAGGTGGGCAAAAGAAGCAGTTCAAGCACACCTTGAAGGCCAATCTGAAGAAATGCAATATTAACATCAATACCTAGGACACTCAAGCACTGAATTATCCCAGTTGCACCATGATGTATGACTGATCATTTTGAGCAAACTTGCCTCACTATGGAGGTGGACAGTTGAGACATACAAAGGGAAAGAGGTGTGACCCAATGTCACCAGGATCCACTCTTTCCCCCTGGAACTGTTTGCTACATCTGTAATTCAACTTGCAGATCTTGGATTGGCCTCCTGCAGCCAATGTGGACTCACCAATGACTTCCCTATTCATGGGAAGACTGTCATCCTTGTATCAAGGGACTGCCAATGATGACATCATATTCTGAAAGAAAGAAATAGTAAATCCTTACTTACTTCCTCTGTGCCATTCATGATTTTATAACCTTCTAGGATGCATCCACTCAGTCATATTTTCTAGCTCGCAACAGCCATGTAGCAGAGCACCATCCAAGCACAGTGAAACACCTGGAACAGGCAGTTGTTAGTGCTGCCGTTTGGGATGTTCTCATTAGCTGTCTCGGCATGGGAGAGTTCAAAACTTACTGAGTAATATCCTGTAGATGTCATTGCAACCTTCTTTCTCTTAAGAATGAGAAGGTCAGTTTCTTGTCCTGTTGCTCCCACCCAGCCCTGCTGATTTTAATGAGGTCAGAATGGAGGGAAGAGGCTGAGCCTGTGAGACTATCATAACCACCTAAAGATGAATCCCAAAATGAGGGAAGAGTGCAGTGTTTTGCGGGTCTGACACATTAATGGTGGCTACAGATGAGCAAGTTCAGGAATTGATTTGTCAGTCAGGGCCCTCGGTAAGGCCTGTATCCAATCACTTTATTTGATCATTGTTCTCCGGAAGTCTTGTTGCTCTCTAATGAATATCATATCTGTATGAGGCCTGCGGGAGAAAGGTTACCTAAGCCACAGTACAGCTCTTCTCCAAGCCCAGGTTTCTCCTCTGAGCCTTGGACACTGTCAGCTTTTGCCTCAAGTGCATAGAAAACCACCTGAGAGCAATGTCCGGCAGAAGGTAGATCTATATTTCATCACAGCCCCGGGCATTTGACATGCAGGATCCGGAAGGCTGAGCTGTCATTTTTTCTCTTTCACGCGTTCAGAGTATAGGGAATGCAGAACAAAAAATGAAATGGTTTCCCCGCAGGGCTGTTTGGAGGAAGATCAGAGGGGGCAAGGCAGAAGGGAGCACTTCCAGACAGAGAAGGAGTAATGCCTCTGCTCACAGGTTGCTGAGCTCTTCCCAGACACACAGAGACACATTTCCAGAACGGCACACTTTTAATTTGCACACAAAGCTGCCCCATTTGTGCATACAGCTAAGGTAATTATACAGGCAAACAACCAGTTAAGCACTCAGTGGGCACCTTTCCTTATGCAGTTATTCCATTTCTGTTATTTGGTAACCTGAACAACAAATCAGAGGCAGAACACAGAACCAAAATACCATCTATTGAAAGTCGGGGCCCTAGCAGATGTGCAAGTCAAGGTGAGATGGGATTTGATGTATGATCCCTACAATCATGCTTCCTGCCTTGCCACACATGCATGGCAGGAAGCGCAAATGTGGGATCGCCTCCCCCCAGTCAGGGGTGAGCAGCAGGGCCCCTCCACCAATTAGCAGTTGAGGGGGAGGGGAGGTGTACATGGAGAAAAGTGGAAGATTAAGGGTGGGAGTACTCGTGGTTTCAGAAACCAGTGAAAACAAGACTGTGGGGGGTGGTCATCCTCTTGAAAGGGCTGCATGTGTATTTCCTACGGTGGTTAGAGATTGTGGCTGGCTGAGTACTACAAGTCACAGGTGAGGTGGGCAAGGAGGAGTATGTACTGATGTTTATGCGCTTCCTGAAGGAGAGATAAGGTGTGTCTTTTTTTAGAATTGGGGTAGTGTATACCAAACACAAATCCTATAATCCCCATGAGGGAATTCAATTGTTTAGCAAAGGAAGAGGACAGGAGAAGAGGGATAAGACAGGTCCTCCACAACTCTGAGAAGGCTGAGCAGCGACAGTCTGTCACACACTGTTACAAAGGCCTGTGGGGCAGCAGGGAGTTTTCACGTATCTTGACCCTACAGGGAAAACATGGCTCCAGACAGACTTTCATTCATCCCTTTGGGGTGCAAAGTGCAGAGGTAACACCAGTATTTTTTTCTAACCACGGTTTATTAAAAATGAAAAGAGAGATGGGATGTTAAATAAGTCATGGGAAAGGGCTCTTGAAACTGAATGTTAGCCTCCCGGGGGAAAGGCAATACAAGAAGAATATAAGGAGCTCCAGGAGGAGGAACCTGAAAGAAAAGCACATGAGCATAGCACAATGGTGGACCAATGTCAAAGTCAGATCGAAAGCTATTTTTTTGTATGCTTGCCAGAGGTAAGGCAAAGAGAAAAAGGTACACAAGCAGGCAGCTCTAGGCCTGGAAGTACCAAAGGATATAAAGAAGGTGAAAAATCAGATTGGCTTGTGGATTAGAGGAAAATGTCAGAAGTAAATGTTCCTATCCTGGGTGGAGGAAAGGGAGGAATGATCCAGCTTTTTCAATTAACTGAGGAGAGTAGGACATTATGACCAGTTTGATAGAAGCAAAGGGAGAGGGAATACTAGAAACAGCTAAAGTTTTTTTTTATCAGGGGCTTTATGTGGCTAGTAAGGCTGGGTGAAGCTTCGGTCCCTGATTTGATTCAGCTGAGATTCAGCCTGATCCGGTAGCTGAATCTCCGAATCCAAATCGAATCAGGAGACCCTTTAATCTCTCCAAATCAAATTGGAACCCTCTGAATCGATTTGGAGAGATTCAGAAAGATTTGGTGATTCAGACATAGATACAGCTTTAAATGTTTTTTTCTACATACCTCTAGGTAGCAGGGGCTCATGAATGCTGAGATGCTGGGATACAGGAGTAAGGAGGGGAGCAGCATGCTCAGCAGCAGACTCAGAAATGTACTTCTGCTCCACTTCTGGGTCCACTGGGGAGTGCGCAGCTCCCCTACCTCACCCTGCACCCTTCCGGCTCAGCGACTGGTGCCTCCTGGCTCTGGGGGAGGAACCTGGGGTCCCCCCATAGCCAATCGCCAAGCCACAGGGGCCCTGGTCCACTTCCGGTCCACTTCTGGGTTTTTCGCCAAACTTGTGGAGGGTCCCTCGCACTCCTGTGGGACACTCCATGCACCCCAGGATCGCAGTGATCACGACGAGCTGCACTGGTACCTTGAGGTAGGTAGAAAACACATTTAAAGTTGTGTCTGTGTCTGAATCACTGACTCTCCAAATCAGCATCAAATCTTCAGATTTGGATTCAGCCAGATTGAATCAGGGACAGTGATCTGAATCAACTAATCAAATCACTGTCCCTGATTTGGGCCAAATCCGAATCAAATAGGGCCCGCTTCGCACAGCTGTAGTGGCTAGGCCCCACCATTCAGGGCTGTCTGATGGACCTGACAAAGGAATTGTAAGAGGACAAGGGCAGAAAGCTTATGGAGGAGTGGTCACTTCATGAGGTGACAGATATGCTCCAAAGCTTTAACAATGGAAGACTCCAGAGGGCTGATGGGCTATTTAGAGTTTTACTTACCTTTCTAGGACATGGTGGGGGGCAGAATTGCTAGCCATATGTCAAAAGAAATTGAAGGAAAGCTAGCCTGGAACAGGGTGGACTAGAAAATAATAACTACTGTATAAGAAAGGCAAGAAGGATCATCCAAAGAACTGGAGGCCAATCACAGCCCCTGACTTGTCTTATAAATTAATAGTGAAAGTGTTTGCGAACCATTTTAAGTTGGTGGTAAGCTCTATTACACACAAGGACAAATAATGTGTGGTGCCAGGACTACAGATTCACAGGTCACTGCTACAGTTAACAGATGCCAGGTGGCACTACCATGAAGGACAACTGAATGTTCCTTGTTGAACCTATGCTTGTGCCTATGACTGTGTCATGTAGGTGTTTATGACACTGGGTTGGCTGGGACTCCCTCCTGTCTTCATGGCATGGATCCAGCCCTTGTAGACTGACATAACAAGCTGGGTGTTGGTCAACAGCTACTTGATTAGTGATTACACTGTTTCTGGTGGAGATGGAAGTCCATCAGGGCTACCTGCTTATTACCACTTTTATGTATTTGTGTGATGGATCCTCTTGCTCACCAGTTCTGGAGAAACATAGTGATTTGGAGGTATTGATAGCACACAGAGATGGGCAGAGACTAAATTAGTAGCCCATATGGACAACTTAAATGTCTTGCATAAAGACAAATTGTCACTTGAAAGGACACTACATCATAAGCTGACTATAGGGCTGTAATGGGAATTAAATTCAGCCCAAAGCATCTGCATGGTTTTTGATGACTTGGGGAACATGAATGGTTTTGGGGGGTCTGTCAACTGAGAGGGGGGTGAAGGTCTTAGGAATCAAATTTGACCCAAAATAGAAGGGCCTGAAGGCCTGGGAGAAGATGGAGGCCACAGTAAAATGGAGGCTGGGAAATCTGGAACACACATAGCTTGTTGGTGGGAGTGCATACTGCATTCATAAAAGCTGTGCTACTATCAGTGCTTCTATATACCAAGGTAATTTTTATGCCCTTATGGCAAATGGGATGCAAAATACCAAGAGTCACATGCATGATTTTTTGGATCTCTGAGCAGGAATGGCTACCCAGAAGCACACTGTATAACAGCGGTTCTCAACCTTTTGCACCTTCTGTCCCACCAACCATTTTGTCAAAAAACCCTGGTACCACCATAATAAAAACAAAACCTCACTTTTTCACTGTTCAAGATATCTGTTGATTCATCTATTTGAAGTGCAAACAACTTTGATTTTTTCAATCGAGCAATGAGTTGAAGTCCCACCTACACGACCTTCACATCTCAACAGTGGGACGCGCCACACTGGTTGAAAAACACTGCTGTATAAGACCAAAATAGCCAGGGACTGGATTTTTTCTGGATGTATTCTTATTTCTGTAAGGCAAATGTTTGAGTTTGTGTTGTAGTATGGCAGTGGGAAGAGGATCTAAGATTGTATGTTTTATACATTGCTTTGCTGGGGAAATGTTGTGGCATTGGCAAGTGTACACAGGGCCCATGACACCTCCACAGGCCTGGTGGGTGCCATGGTTCTATCAGAGGCTGGAAAAGCTCTGGAATAAGTGTGAGAGAAAAAATCAAGATCTGGCAGGCGTCCTAAGTCAACACAGTCTGGGCACGATGGTACGGGCCAGAGACTGGCTGAGGTCAGTGGGTGTGCTTCCTGGCAGTATGGATATACGTGTTCCAGAAGGAGCTCCAGAAGGAGCATAGGGATTAAACTGGCTGGTAGCTCAACAGATGCTGCTAGTGAATGCAATGTAGTACAGCTGGAGGCTGAACATATGTCCAACATGCATCGGGCTAACGTGCTGAAGATGAATCAAATGAATGCCTGATTTGGGACTGCCCATAAGCTAAGGAGGTACGAAGGAGATACAGACATCTTGTGTGACTGGAGAGAAACTGTATGGCAGACAGTCCAAAGGACAAGGGTCAGGGACAATGAAGGCATACCAGGTTGCTTCCTGTTTTAAAAATCCACTGTAGAAAATGAGAAACTTGCTATTGTCTAAGTACCTCACCTGTGGCTTTTTCAGTGGCTGCTTAAATTTCAGCCTGAGTGCCCTGAAGCTGTATTTCTTAAAAATGAAAGAAGAGTTGGGCAAGAGCAAGAAAAAGGAGTCTTAGAGAGAGTAGTTCGCATGTCATATTTGATGCATAAATGAGCTGGCACCCCAGCCTTGGAATGGGTGTGAATCTATCTTGAATCAATTCCTTTTAGCTTTGTATTTTAGTATATAGATACCCAGATTTGGGCAGGGAAGGTGGCAATGAAAGAGGAACAGGTCTTAGAGTATTTTGTATTGCTTTTTGAAGAGATCAGGTTTAGTATGAAGATAGTACACTGAGCTTGGGGATTTTTTAAGTTCAATATTGTTATTTGGGTATAAAATAAATTATAAGTGGTTTACATGAATAAACAAGGCTAAGAAAAAGAACAGTCAGGAAGTAAGTTAACTGAACTTGACTGGGACCAGATTTCCCTTTTTGTGAGAAAAGCTGCAATTTGTATTCATGTAAAATACTTAATATTGAATTTTACCAGGAGCAATGTGTAGGGGGCACACGTGGAGATGCACCCTCTCAAAAAGGCACTGCTGACAATGCCAGCAGCGTCTGTGGGTGGTCTCTGATCACCCCTGGCTGCTGCCGATGCTGCCAGTGGCACCTGCGTGTGGTTGCTGACCCAGGGTCAACACTCACCATCCCACCCCACCCCGCTGCTGACAGTGCCAGCAGCATCTACAGGAACTCCCTGCTCCCCACCACTGTGCTCCCACCACCACGCTCCCACCACTCCCACCACCGATGCAGCCATGCCCCCCCAGCCGCGGCACTTGCTGTTCATGAATTTTACAATGTTAAATGAAACAGGTTTTTTTCCAGAAAATTTTATTTTTAGCTCACTAAAACAATCATTGATTTTTTTTTTACTATTTTTGACCAATATTTGAGTGGTCAGTTGACCAAACTTGATTTGACTGGTCAAATACCCAGCCTTACCATATGTGACTGACACTTACATACTGTATTGCATGCCATATATTATTAGATTGCATTTCACTAATTATATTAATAGTTTCATAGATTTCATAGACATTAGGGCTGGAAGGGACCTCGGGAGATCATCGAGTCCAGCCCCCTGCCCAAAGGGCAGGAAGTCAGCTGGGGTCATAGGATCCCAGCAGGATAAGCATCCAATTTGCTCTTGAAGGTGTTCAATGTAGGTGCTTGAACCACCTCCGCTGGCAGACTGTTCCAGACCTTAGGGGCTCGGACAGTAAAGAAATTCTTCCTTATGTCCAGCCTGAAATGGTCTTGCAGGAGTTTGTGACCGTTAGACCTCGTCATCCCTTGGGGCACTCTGGTGAACAAACGCTCCCCCAGATCCTGGTGGTCACCCCTGATAAACTTATAGGTGGCCAACAGATCACCCCTGAGACTACGCTTTTCCAGGCTAAAGAGTCCCATGGCTCTCAGCCTGTCATCGTAAGATCTGTTTTCCTGACCTCTGATCATGCGCGTGGCTCTCCTCTGGACTCTCTCAAGCTTCTCCACATCCTTTTTGACTTGTGGAGCCCAAAACTGGACGCAGTACTCCAGCTGCGGCCTCACCAAGGCTGAGTACAAGGGGAGAATGACGTCCCGGGATTTGCTCGAGAAGCATCTATGGATGCAAGCCAGCGTTTTGGTCGCTTTATTAGCCGCAGCATCGCATTGCAGGCTCATGTTCATCTTGTGGTCAATGATGACCCCCAAGTCTCTTTCTTCTGTAGTGCTAACCAACGTAGCACTGCCGAGCCTATATGGGTGCTGCAGGTTTTTCCTCCCAAGGTGGAGAACCTTGCATTTTTCGGTGTTTAAACACCATGAGGTTCTCATCTGCCCATTTGCTGAGCTTGTCCAGGTCAGCCTGGATCACCCGCCTATCTTCTGGCGTGGATGCTTTGCCCCAAAGTTTGGTGTCATCGGTGAACTTGGCCAGTCCACTCCTAACTCCAATGTCCACATCATTAATGAAGATGTTGAACAGTATGGGTCCCAGGACAAAGCCTTGAGGGACCCCACTGGTCACAGGGCACCATGATGAGTGACTGCCATCAATCACAACCCTCTGGGTCCGACCATGGAGCCAATTTCCCAGCCAGCAGATCGTGGTGGAGCCAAGGCCACAACTGGGCAGTTTGGCCAAGAGGTGATCATGGGATACCAGATCAAAAGCTTTTTTGAAGTCAAGATATATGACATCAATCTCTTCTCCCTTGTCCAGATGATAGGTCACCTGGTCATAGAAGGAAATGAGATTGGTCAAACAAGACCTACCCGCAACAAACCCATGCTGGCTGTCCCTTAGAATGTTAGCCTGGGCCAGTCCCTCAAGGATGGCCTCCTTAATAAACTTTTCTAAGATCTTCCCCAGGATAGAAGTCAGGCTAATGGGCCTGTAGTTAGCCAGATCCACTCTCCTCCCTTTCTTGAAGATCGGCACCACATTGGCCTTCTTCCAGTCTTTGGGCACTACACCAGAGCGCCAGGAGTTTTCAAAGATCCGTGCCAGGGGCTGGGCTATGACGCTCGCCAGCTCCTTGAGTACCCTGGGGTGCAGGTTGTCAGGGCCAGCTGACTTGAAGGTATCCAGCTTCTCAAGGTGTTCCTTCACGAGGTCAGCATTTATGGAGGGTAGGGGATCCCCCTCACCCAGATTTCCCTGTCCCATAGCAGGCATGGGCATCCCGTGTGATTGATGAAAGACTGATGCAAAGTACCTATTTAATAGGTTGGCTTTTTCCTGGGCGTCAGTTGTCAGTTGCCCCATCTGGTTTAGCAGGGGTCTAACGTTGCCCTTGCTTTTCCTCCGGCTCCGCACATATCTGAAAAAGGACTTTTTGTTGTCCTTGATGCCTGAAGCTAGTTGGAGTTCAGTTGCAGCCTTGGCTTTCCTGGTTTGCTCCCTGCAGGACCAGACCAGCGCGGAGTAATCCTCCTTGGAGGTGAATCCCGTCCTCCATCCTTTGTAGGCTTTCCTTTTAAGCCACAGGAGGTCCGCTAGGTCCCTGGAGAGCCAAGGGGGCTGCTGTGCCTTCTTGCTGCCTTTCCTCCGTGTTGGAATAGATTTTGTTTGTGCATTGAGGATCGCTTCCTTGAGAAGCAACCACTCTTCTTGAACTCCCAACTCCCTGGGGCCATGGTCCCTGAGGGCCTGACCAACTAGCCTCTTGAGCTTGTCAAAGTCGGCTTTTCTGAAGTCAAGGACTTCTGTGTTGCTGACTGACTTGCCAGCTTTACGGCGGATGGTGAAGGTGATCAGCTCGTGGTCACTGTCACCCAGCTTCCCATCAATCACTAGGTCGCCGATTAGGTTGTCCCCTGTAGCCAATACCAGGTCGAGCAGCACTTTGCCTCTCGTTGGCCCATAGACTTCTTGAGTCAGGTAGAGGTCATCCACGCACGAGAGAAAGCTTTGCGACCGCTCGGATTTTGCTGAGTGATCTTCCCACGAGATGTTCGGGTAATTGAAGTCACCCATGACAACCAAGGTCCTGGAGCAAGCGGCCTCAGTCAGTTCCCGGGCGAACTCCTGGTCAAGCTCAGGACTTTGAGTGGGAGGTCTGTAGTAGACTCCCACCATTGTGTCCCCTGTGCCGTATTCCCCACGAATTTTTACCCAGAGGGTCTCTAGCTGTCCATGCCGGTCGCCAACATCAGCTTGCAGGGACATGTAGCTTTCCTTCACATAGAGAGCTACACCCCCGCCTCTTTTGTCAACACGATCCCTCCTGTACAAGGTATAGCCCTCTATATCCGTGGTCCAGTCATGGGTGGAGTCCCACCAGGTCTCTGTTATCCCAATGACATCGTATTTCTTTGCACTGAGCAGGAGGACGAGCTCGTCCTGCTTGTTGCCCAGGCTCCTGGCATTAGTGTACAGGTAGGCAAGTGTCCCCTCGGGGGGGCTCTTGCCTTGCCCACAGATTGTGCCAGGGCTGAGGCAGGGGTGGGCTCCCTTAAGTGCCTTGGTCCGCTGGCTTTGCAAGGGTCACTCAGCGGGCCAGCAGTGGCAGTAGTCCCCCCATCCCCCAGCGGGCTTAGTTTAAAGCCCCGTGGAGCAGGTCAGCCAGCCTGGCTGAGAAGAGCCGCCTCCCCAGGGGAGAGAGGTGGAGGCCATCTCTTCCCAGCAGCTCGCTGCCTCTCTCGCCAAAGAGCGGGCTGTGGTCATGGAAGCCAAAGCCTTCCCGATGACACCAGCGCCGCAGTCTTTGGTTCACTGCGTGGATCCTCCTCTCCCTCCTCAGCCCATAGCCCGAGACTGGGAGGATTGAGGAAAACACCACCTGAGCTCCCAGACCCCTATGCCCCGCTTCCAACTCCCTGTAGCGCCTCATGACCTGGCTGGGGGTGCTCCGAGCCGTGTCATTGGTGCCCACGTGAATAAGGAGCATGGGGTAGTGGTCTGTGGGCCGGAGGAGCTGCGGGATCCTCTCCGCAATGTCTTGGATGCAGGCCCCCGGGAAGCAGCAGACTTCCCGGGCTAAAGGGTCGGGGCGGCAGATTGCCCCCTCAGTCCCCCGCAGGATGGAGTCTCCCACAACAAACACCTTTCGTTTTGTCTTGGGGAGAGCGGGGCCAGTAGCTGTGGTTGAGCCTGGGTTGCCTGCGGGAGCTGGCAACTGAGCAGGCTCTGCTGGGGCTGCAAGAGGTGCAAACCTGTTGCTAAGCTCCGGCGAGGGAGGGCCCTTGGTGCGGCGGGCCTTCGGGCCCTTGACCACCTTGGTCCATGCCCCTGACTGGGCAGAGCGGGAGGTCCCAGAGTCCTCCTTAGTCCTGGAGGGAGACAGTGCTCTACCCTGCGGCTCCCGGGGGAGAAGGGCCTGGCAGTAGGAGTCTATCTCCTGCTTGCAGTCCCTGATGGCATGCAGTCTCTGGACTGTGGCCTGGAGCTCCTCCAGCTGGCGTGCCAGAGACCCCAGTAGGGAGCAGACCCTGCAAGGGGAGGTGGCCATGCTCCCGGGCCCCAGAGCCTGAAAAAGGGACAGGCAGCCCCCGCAGCCAAGAGCCAGGGGCTCCGTCTGCGTGGAGCCCGGAACCATGGGCTCCGTCTGGGTGGCCGTCTCTGGGGGGGGCCATTTGTGTCATGCTTCTGGTCTGAGAGCTGTTTGGCAACAGGAAAATCAGGCAGCTGGACTGACTGTCTTTGCCAAACAACCCAGTCTTAAGAATAATCTCTGCTGTGATGAAGGAAGGTAAAGAACAATCCACAAGTCAAGTCCATGGCAGCTGCTTTGCAATTCAGTTTGGTGAAACCACTTATGTGGCTTCAACTGCAAATCTTCTCCTGCTTATATGATGTGAGTCCAATGGCAAAGAAAAGAGCTCTTCTCTTGTGCTTACCCAACCTGCCCTGCTACACAAACTGCTTCTCGAACAGTAGACTGCTTCAGAGAGGGACTGTGATTGGCTGGCAACGGCTGTGTGGGGATACGCATGAATCTTGCATGGGTAGTAATAGCAGGGCATGGCGCCCTGGAAAAAACAGACAGGACCAAGCTACCAAGACCAGAGCTAAATTCCCCTAGGGCTTAGGAAGTTGGTGGATGAGGGGTGGGATTCTAGCCTTTCTCCTGATTTGCTCATCTAACCCCAGTGACTACTTGGGTTCTTTGCAGTAAGTATAAGGAAACATTATCCCTGAAAAACCCAGTACAGTTGAACACTGCTAGTGATGCTACTGCAAACAGACTTGATATGGTCCAAGCTTGCACTAGGAATTCTCCCCCTTGGGTAGGAATATGTGACCAAATGAACATTGCTCTGTTTACAGCCTTGGTCTTCCTAAAGTATCTGTCACCAAACACAAGAGTCCCCTCCTTCACACTAGTATTAATGAGCTCTAAAGAAAGGGAGAGTACTGGCAGGACCACGTATGTTCATCCTGTAAACTGCAGTGAAGTATAGAGATATCCAAGGCAGCACCTCAGCAGGGCAGATATAACGCACATGGACCTCTGCTGCCACAGCTACAACTGGTTCTGGCACTTGAGCTACTTTGTTTAAACCCAGCTACCATCTATCTTCTGCACAGTCATACTCTGAGAATGCTCCACTCAGACAGGCCAGTCTTTCTGTCCCAATATTCAGGTGAGCTGTCCATAAGCTTTGACAGCAACTCAAGTATCTGCAGTCACCTGAACACACTCCAGTGTGTAAAGGCAGTGTAAACCAAGGGTATCAAAATTATCTGCCCCACCACCCCCGGGCAGCTGAGTGGTACAGGGCTGGTCCACAGATTGGACCAGGCCCACAGACCCACTCTCCCACCCCCCACAGGCCTGATCCAACATGTCCAGAGTTTACTGCATGAGCCATACATCCTGGAACCTAGACCCAGAAAGCACTGCAGTTGGCAGCATAGCCTGGGACTGGCCCCAGTAGGCAGCGCACCCCAGGATCTGGCCTCCACAGGTTCTATGTGAAGCTGCCTGGGACTGTCCTCAGAGAGCACTGCATGCAACCCATGTCCAGGGCATTGTGCATGGGGCCAGTCTGATGCAGCATGTAGGGCAGCATTCAGGGGTGCATTATGGAGCTCTGTGGGCTGCATTCGGCCTATAACCAGGGCCATATAACCAGCATCTGTTTGACACGCCTAGTCTAGACTGAATGTTTGGGGTTTGAGTGGAGGCTGAAACCATTTTATACAAACATGACCATTCATTGACCCCATGGGCAGAGGTGACCCTAGCTGGATGCGGGACAAATCAGCTCATGCAGGGGTCTGCCCTCTCTCCGATCCCACAGGTCCCGGACCTGAAGAAGCTGCATGGCCGGGGAAGGGGGGCCGGGGGTGCATAGCAAGCAGCTGGATGCAGAGCTACTGCTCCGCCTGGCTCTGTACCACTGCTGCTCCACCTGGCTCCCCAGGGCCCCCCCAAGCATGAGACCTGGGGCAGTCGCCCTGATTTGCCCCGCCTAGGGTAGGCCCTGCTCATAGGTTCATAAACAAATGAAGAATAATCTTGCTCAGCCTCCTTCACTGCTTGGTGTACCTGCACTCTCCCTTTCAGCATCTCCCTTGTACCCCTGTGTGACACAGGACTCTGGGCAACCATCTGACCCAGTAAATGGCAGCTCTTATGTCTTATGCACTGGCTTTCCCAGAGCAACAGCAAGGATGGATCTGGTGCCATCTGTGCATGACTTAATTACTTAAGCCAATGAGCACCTGCCATTGGAAATGCCAGAATGTATGCCATACCCTCACCCGTTCTGAAAGGGCTTCCCTTGCGACAAGGAGGCAGGCCAGGCGGCAAGGCCATATTCAGTTACCAGCCCCCTGGTGAAGTTCTGACTGCAGCTACAGGAAAAATACTCTTCCTGAGTAGTCTCTGCAATGTAGATGGTGTCACACATCAGTGTGTCTAGAAGGGAACAGAGTTCCTATGTTCACAGCCCTCTGTCAAAAAATACAGATGACTGCTGCAGGCTCACAACAATTGAAGGCAGCAGACAGCCACCATCTCCTCCCTTCAAGTCGCAGCACTAGGCCCCAGAGAGCCATGGGAGCTGTCACAATGCAGCCAGTTCAACATTACACCATGCCCTTGAGAACCTCCTCCTATTCCAGTTGTGTTTCCTGGGCTCAAATCCCATCTCCACACCAGTCTTCCTGGGGTGGGGAGAGAAGCAAGGATCTCCACCTCAGGTTTCCTCTCCATAAAATTGGGCTGATGAACCTTCCCCCCACCTCCCCTACTTGTGAGTGACTTGTGGAGGGCAGGAGGATGTAAGCATTACTCTGATTTTTCCTTCAGTCACTACACTTAGCCCTGGGATTATGTGGGGCAGGGTGAGAGGCTGAAGGCCACATTCAATAAAACACCACTCAGGAGTTGGTTGTGAAATTAAAGGTCAGTCTATTTGGGATATTTATCGTCCTCAGCTGACCTCATGAGCCACCACCTCTATCCTTCCTTGTAGCCTGCACAAGAACCCATCCCCAATGCAGTGCTTATTTCTCAAGCACAGCACAAAGATGTATCCCAGGTCCCCTGGCAAAGTCTTTCTAGGAGTTGGTCTGCAGACCACTTCTCTCTCTTTCCAGGTTTATTCTTCTGATGGATAGTAAAGAGAGGAAGTAATATACAGAGGAAGAATGGATTATGGGATGGCTGATGGTGGAGTTTTAGTGCTCTTTATGCATGAGAGGGGCTAGGATCAGACTCAGAGCTTACATGGGGAGTTTATGGTAAAGATGGCTGACTGGTGGGCATGGCATTGAGGGTCACCTCAAGGTCATCCCTACCTATGGTATTCTTCCCAAACAGTATTAGAGACTTTGAGGCAGGCATCCCAAGGAATTGCTCAATGTCACAGATTCAGAGAAGTTTAGGGCTGAAAGGGACCTCATCAGTGGTTCTTAAATGCTGCTGTGGTCACGGTCACTACCTCAGTTGAGGCCAGGTGTTAAATGCATCTGTACAAGTATCAGAAGTTCTGATATCTTCTCTACAGGAGAGAGCATTTCCAGAACCAGTCGCACAAGAAGACCTTTACACCAGTCCTGGGACACACTCAAAACCTTTTTTCCCACCCTTTCCCATTTCTTTTTTCTTCCAGCTGAATGTTGAACCAAGGCCATTCAGAACCATTTAGTCTTTTAACAGGATGGCAGCTACTACCAAGGAAGTGATGTGTTGTATGTTGTTGTATGTTAATCATCTGTAGAGGAGCCCAGCGCCAGATCCAAGTTTTATACCTGTCCAAGATCCGGGGAGCTGCTGAACAGCTCCAGGTCAGAATCCTGCCTCTAGGATCCCAGCCTACTGGAGTCAAGACCCAGAGTTTGCAGCTTGTGCCTGTCATCCCTACCTGAAAGTGAGTTCATTGTCCCAGCGGAGTGGATGACACAGACTCTCAGCGCTGCCACATACATGGAAGCCTGGTTTAGCGTACTCATGAGAACCAAAGCTCTTAACCATCTGAGGCCAAGTGTGTGGGGCGGATAGTAGATAAAAGAGTAGTTCATTTTGCAATCTAAAGTGCAATAAGGAGTCACAGTGCCAGCAGTCCCCCCCTCCGCCTCCTTCCCCCATGCCACATAGCCCATTCCCAGAAGGACGGCATGGGCAGTCTAATCAGGCTCAGCTGGTAATCAAGAAGAGTCCAAATAAACATAGAGACTAAAATCTCTCTTAGCCTATCCAGTGCAGGGGAAAGGCTATTGATATGGGGAGGGGGTGAAAATGGGGGGGGAGGGGGCAGATGGCTGCTGGACTGCAGCTGCTGTCAGCCCTGTATTCACAGAAGAGATACATCAGCCTTCACATCATGACAATAGCTGGAGAGTGGTGGTGCTAAGGGCCAGTGCAAATTCAGAGATGCTTGCTTAGCTTTATACCAGTACCAAGGGAAATGGACCCACAGGAAGGGTAGTCTTGTGATTAAACACACACAGTGAATAAATCAGGGTTTTATTTTTGGCTCTGACACTGACTTGCTATGTAACTTTGAGCAGGCCTCTTCACCTCTGCACATTTCATTGTCCCCTAATTATGAAACAGGGGTCATGGGATTGACTCGTCCAGAGCAGAGCAGCTCTGCAGCTGGCACAGCCATGACATGCAGGGTAATGCCAGCCACTGCAATGCTGATAGTAGTGATGGCTATTTTTGCTCCTCCCTTCTCCAAAGGTGGTGCCCCGGGGTTCTGCCCCAGCCATCCCCCAGTCAGTTATGCTACTGGACTTGCCAAACTGGGAGAGGAACTACCTGTCTTGAGCCAACCTGAGGCCTGACTACTTCATCAGTCTGTCTCCCAGAGTAGCCAGCCCCAGATGCTTTAAAGGAGGGTGAAGCAAGCCTGTAGCAGGCAAGTGCTAAACAGTTGGCCCCCTGGGAAGGTCTTCATCTATTTGCTTCCAGCTCTGACACCTGGGGCGTTATTATGCTTCCAAAGCTCTGCAAAGCCAGGCCCAGCTGTTGAAAAATCCTGGGACCAAAATGATGAGCTTAAATAATAGGATTTTTTTTTAATGTACACCTAGGTTCTTTATTAAGCCTTCTGGTTTCTAAGCCCTCTGAGTCTGCTCAAATCTAGTTTTCAACCTTTATTTTTTGGCAATAAGAGGGCAAATTGTTACAGAATCACAAGGCTCAAAAAGTTGGTGCCTAAAGAGCATCCAATATTACAAGACTCATCATAAAATTACTAGTGTTAGCCAGCCTGAAGAGTCTTTTTGTTAGCATTAACTATTGCATCCTGGGATGTTCCTGTTATTTCTATAAAAATACCCAGGGGTGTTTTTAATCTGATTTCTTTTAACAGTTGTTCAGTCCTTTGAGATGGAGAAGGACTATCTATAATTACATAGGGACGGCATAGAAAAACATCTGAAGAAACAGAGATGAAAAGTGGTTCAGAGAGCTTCCTAAGAGTGAATCCTCACTCTCTCAGATGTAATCTCCTCTGATATTATAATTTGGAGTCAAGATAGTGGTCACTGTAAGCGTGGGAGACTCCTTAGGAAAAAGCAGGTCCTGAAAGAAGGGGCACTAGTAACTTGACAAAAGCTGTACTCTTCCCTGTGAGATCCTACTGTACTCAGTGCTTCAGCATCACACAAGGGTCCAGTGAAGTAGTGACCCAATATTTTCACAAGTAATTGCCTATTCCCCAAGCCTCTCTTTTGGTGTGTAAAATGGTGGCCTGGTTTTCTAATGTGCTGTGCACCCCATAGTCCTCAATGATCCCCTCTTAACAAAAGCACTGTTACACTAACCAATCTTGCCTGGTCCTGGCTGTTTGTTTTACTTCTTCTGGTTGCATTCAGATGTATTGTACAGTATTGCCATCTAGTGACCAATAGATGCGGCTCCACAGACCTGAGACCATCTTCCCACCTGCAAATTGTACCTCTAATGCTTTGCTCGCAGTTAATAGTTATCCCCTTGGTCCACCTTCTCTGGAGACAAGAACTGTTTCCTGGATTAAAAAGAAGTACCATAAAATGTGTTCGGCCTAGTATTATTTAGTTTAGTAGAGGGTAGAGCTCATAGGGAGTGTGCTAAGATACTTGAGATTCTGACGAACACAGTGAGATGTGATTAGTCTTTTTTTTATTTCTTTTTTTTCTGTCCCGTAACATCAAGGCACGACTCAATGAAATTAATGATGTGTAAATTTAGAATCAGCCAAAGTGACCAGAGGAAGAATATCTTGCATTCAGAAGTTTGTCTAACTTTATCTCAACTACACAGTTGGCACAATAAAAGATATCACCCTACGAAATCCTTGAATCGGCAGAAGGGCATTTTTCCTCTCTCAGTCTGTAATTAGGGTCTTTAAAATGAAACATTTTAAAGGAGAGTCCTGCTTCCTCTCCAATGGCTCATTTCTGCTCCCTTCTTCTGGTCCCTTTCTACAGAAATGTCATTTAAACAAAGAAATAAATGCACAGATGTGTATGCAGAAAGTGTATCTCACATTTTTACACATCAGATATATCATAGTCTTCTTGACTGGGTTTTGAAAAAGGACAAGACATAAGTTTTGAATCTACATTTTTTGAATGTTTGGAGGGATCCAAATCCAGGGTTTTGCTCTGACATGTCACTTCACAGTTGGCCAGTTAAACAGCATTTTTATTGCAGATATCACCAGCAGGATAGTTACACACAGTTTTCTGAGTTTTTCTTTCTTAATGTGCAAACAGATTTTTAAACTTAGAAGGAAAGTTTGGAAAACTTATCTTGAGACTAATAATGACAGAGCTGTATGAACAGTAGGACACTTTGATACCTTAGTGTCTGTCCTGTGAATGATTTAAGTCAGGGCAAGCCTTAGCCAGGCACAATTCCTTAACTTCACAAAAATGAATATCCCGTTAAGACTTTCTTTAATTTTTTTTTTAAAGACTTCTTGTGAAACAGGCCCCAGTCCTACCATCTGAATAACCCACCAGTTGGTGTTGCAGCTTTTGAGAATCCAGGTCTATGTTCCTGATTTCTGGCATCTTAGTATAAACAGATCCTTGGTCTATCATTTGTGAAATCCCAGGGCCAGTGACCATATATATATGTAGGTTGGGGTTGAGAGTACCCGTCTCTGAGTCTCCAGGCCCCAGTTTCAGCATCTGAGTTCCAAGGTCTTTGTTCTAGCCTCGCAAAATCCAGCTTCAAGTGACCAAGGTAGTTGGAAAGTCCAGAGAAGCCTGGCAGATGGAAGGCAGTATCTCCGCATGATGAATGGTGGCACTATCAGATGAGAACTGGTAAGGGTTGTTGCAAGTTGTGGTCCAGAGACAAAATACAATGGTAGTTTGGCCTAGAAGCCAAAGTAGACTGATTGTGGTTGCCATGCCACACATCTCTTCTATCTCACTGTTCAAACCAATGTTGAGCTATTAGCTGAATGTCTCTCTCATTTCTTACTGTCAGGCTTGGAGCTGTGATAAGGGGAGATGGGGTTATGAAAAGGCGAGTTTGGAGGGCCCAAGTGAATCTGGGATGTGACCACTCAGCCATGTTCTTGAAATAACTATGGAGTTTTCATTTGGACCTACATTTCACCCAGTATCAGTACATAAGCTACGGGACCATATTAGCAAACTCAGAGTTGTAAAGCTGACTGAAATGCCCAACAGATTTAAACCTAGAATGTAGCAATGACAAAAACAGATAGGGTGCACAGACACTGTGATGCATGCTTCTACAATAGCCAGTTCTCTGTTCCTGAATTTTTTTGTGTTCTTGAGTCTGTTTCCCTCCATTCAAAATCTAAGGTTCATGATCTCTTCTTTTATATTCTGTAGGTCCTGGATCTGTGCATCCAGTTAGAAGTTTCTGAGTCTGAAAATTCACTTCCATTTTCTTGCATTTGGGCATCTGAGGTTCCTCTCTTGTCTCGCTGTTCACAGGAATGTTGAGCAAGTGACTGCATGGCACACTGAGTGCTGCAAGGCAAAGGGTGGTTAGAGCAGAAATTAGAAAGTTGCATAGGACCCTGGGATGTAACATGCTGGCCAACTAATTGGAAAGAGGCTGGAGTATTCATTCTGATCTGCATTTAACCTCATATGGGCAGACATGGGCAGATTTAAAATGTTGAAAGGGGGGTTCAGATGGTGAGGTTTCAAGAAAAGACTAGACAATCACCTTGCTGGGGTCACCTGACCCCCGGTTATCTTTCCTGCTTGGTGCAGGGGGGCTGGACCTGATGACCTCCCAAGGTCCCTTCTGGCCTTGCAATCTATGAATCTATGAATCATCACATACAAAACAACATGTATTTCCCTCCAGTTAAAAATAAGCTAGAAGCTTTATTAATATGCTAGGAGCCTAGGGCTGTATTATTCAGTTAAAGATTGAAGCAAAGAAAAATATTACTCCATTGGAATTATACTTAAAAACCATCTGCAGGCCTGTGAAACAGGAGATTAATTACCAGAAGCAGCAAACATATAGCAGAGGGCATGTCTACATGTTCATTAATATACCTTAGTTACTGCGCATTAAGTTTAGTACTTGGTTAACCAAGTACTAATTCAATGTGCAGTAACTTGTACTACTGCTCAGTAGCTCTGGCTCACAGGGGTTTTTTGATGTTTACTGCACAGTAGCCTAATAACAAATGTGGTACAGGGGGCTGGACCCAATGATCTTCTGAGGTCCCTTCCAGCCTTACAATCTATGAATCTAACACTGTGCAGTTCAGAGTTCCTGACTCTGTAAACTCACTTCCATTTTCTGCCACATGTGAGTCTGAGAATCCAGTTTCAAGCCTCCATATTCTAGCCCTTGGTAATTCAAGTGTGAGTTTCTGAATTCTAAGCCCTTGCTAACCCAGGTCTGGGTTTCTCAGTTCAGCCATCAGAATATGCACGGTCTTGTCTCAAGTTCTTAGTTCTATGATCTGAGTATCCAGTGCCATGTAGCCATGTTCCAATGTCTGAATATCAAAATATAAGCATCTGTGTTTACACTGACATGGGCTTGAGGATCTAAGCATCCAGGTCTAAGTTTGAGTGTTTATTAGGATCCAAATTCTAGTGAATGAGTATCCTAATTCATTTTTTTTTCCTTTTGTTTTTATTTGAGCATTTACTGTTATCTTAGTGGGTTTGCCAGAATTGGCACAGATGAAAACTTTTATAGTTTTATTTTGGGCCTACAAAACTTAAAAACAACAATTCTGATATATAAGAACCTCTGAAAAAATACCTTTCACTTGATGATTTTTAATTTCTCCATGGGCACAGTAAAATCTGAGAATAACCAATAATAGAAATATTTGTTCTTCTTTTACCTCATATGACACTATTTCATTAATAATTAAGGTCTAGTTCAGGCCTGGCTTGGCTCTTACTTAACTCCTCAGCTTCACTTCAATCAGTGCTTTCTAGATTCAGTTATTTTTATTAAAACCTTCTTGGGTTCCTCCCCTGAAGCTTTTATTTGCTAATTCCAAAATCCTAAACCCCGCATACATTAGTGGTTATTAAAGTTGTGAAAAGCAATAAATAACATTCATTTTTCAGGTAGTGTTGGAGTGATGTTGTAGCCATGACGGTCCAGGAAATGAGCAAGGGGCAAGGACTTCTGTGGGTGATCTCTTTTATTGGACAAGCTGCATCGCTGGAATAGACGTAGACAAGCTTTCAAATGCAACACATTCTTCTTCAGCGAATTCTATTTATTCTTTACTTTTTTCTTATTAACTTATGAGCACCAGGAACTTAACCATATCATCCATAAACCAAACATTATTCCATAAATAGCCATTTAGCTTTTAAATCTAATTTGTATCCAGAATGGTTGCTCCCACTAATTATTTTCCTTGACTCTCAGCTTCCGTGTTATAGGTGTTTTAGGAGTTTTGTCACTTTACTTCTAAAACAGAGGGAGAAGACTTCTGAAGGGAAGACAGGTCTTGCCATTATTTTTCTGTTATGGCTCTTTGAAATTTACTGTTTTGTTCATTGGGGAGAGGGAGAATTGTATGCATTTCTGGGGACAGTAAAGGAGGGACAGTGGACTTGGGGGGAACATTGTGGTAGGGTGGAAGGAAGGATCTCCTCCAAATGTGAGGCAGAGGAGTGAGAGTATGTCGGCATGTGAGGGTGGACAGTAGAAAGAGGATTTCTGTATGGAGATGTGAATAGGGGCTGGGAAGCACAGTTGGGGTGGCCTGGAGGATTTTCTTTCCTAGGTGACAAATAAGGAAGCAGGAATAGGTGGGGTGGAGTGGAGTTTTTAAGTTTAGGGATGTCATTTGGGGAATGCATTATTGTTTCTTGCCAGTTGCTTGTCTAAGCCACCCTGAGCCTTTCTGGGTGTGGGGGGGATGTAGCAATAGTAATAATAACACAAGGGAAGAATACACCCTGAAGTGCAGGGGAGTTTGCATCACCACATTCGGACACCAGGGATCCATTCTGGGGGCTCTGAAATTCATTACTAAAGTGCTGTATACAGAAGGAAACCCCCAGCAGGAACAGAATGTCTGCCCCTCTGGGGAACAGACTTGTCACAAGGCAAACAGTGCAGCAGCTGCACCCAGCAGAGAGGAAGATGGGCAAAGCTTTAATGCAACTCCATCCAGTTGCTAGACCCAAGCCAGCAATTCCTCACATCAGGATGGCTGCCCACTGCAGTGAAGCAGTCTGCTAGCTCACGGCACCTGGGAGCAGTCTGAAGGCTTGCAGGGGCTACAGCCCAGCTGCAGGCAGCCAGGAGGAATTACAGGCTGCCTAGGACTGGGCCATTTGAGGGGGATAGTTAGCTGGATACAGGCAGTTACAGGCTCCCCAGGGAAGGGAGCCAAGGGAAGGAGAAAGACTGAGATAGAAGAGAGAAAAACTGGGAACTAAAGACAGAGAGGGAGTATAGAAGAACTAAGAGGAAATCAGTCTTAGGTACAGGGTCTGGGAGAAGACCCAGGGTGGCAAGATGGGAAGTAGCAGCACCACCATGTTAGGGAATTGAGTCCAAGACAACCTCAGAAGGAAGAGCTATGTGGGAAAGCAGCAAGAAGCTGGAGGCACCTTCTCAGGACTTGGAGAGGACTCGGTACTGTGAGTGCACCCTCTATGGACGATGTTAAGTTTGTGTTATGGAGTTCTGATATACATTTGTGACACTTCCTGAGAGGCCAGTAGAAATAACCTGGACAACACTACAAGTGTAATTGTTCATATTTAGGTAGAAGGCAGGGCAAGGTAACACCTCAGAGACTAACTAGTTCAGAGGCATATGTTTTTGTAAGTAACAACCTATGATGAAGTAGGTTTTCACCTACAAAAGCTTATGCCTCTGAATCAATTAGGGATTGAACTCTGGTGCTACCTTGCCATGCCTTCTGCCTGACTTCAGACTAACAAAGTTGACTATCTCTCTCTGTTTATCTTCAGTTATGTCCAGAAATTTCCCAGCACCCATGTTCTGAATGAACAGGTTAAATACTAATATCCAAAATGGATGCCCATAGGCAGAGTTTTATTATTTTGATCAGTGAATTGCTTAGGTTTAATTTACATTTTATTATACAACTGTATATTGTGATAACTCCCAAGCATGGAAGATCTTCCCTTTTGTGTTAAACAGTAGCTTCTTTCCAACATGGGTCTGAACACATACAAAGCTTCTTGGGGTACAAAGATGAGAGTATCAATCCAGAACCACAAATTTTCTGGAACTGAACAACCTGTACCCATCTCTACTAAACCAAATACATTTTCCCAGCTCCATCTTTCCTCTAAAAAAAATAAATCCCAGAGTTGTTGTGGGATAAACATACCTCTCTCTTATTATTGATAAGTCACAATATTATCAACCAGGAATACTATATAAAATGAAGGCCCCTTCATCTGTTTAGAGGCTTTAAATACCCCTGTTGCCATTAAAATCCCAATAAAATGGTATTACAAATAAGAAATATATAAAACAATTAAATTTAATCCAGCCATTAAGTAGGAGTGGTGACGCTACCCATGCTGCTTCTGCCCTTAATGTTAATCTTGTTAGGTAGTTTCTGGTTCTCCATTATGGTGTCCACTGTTACAGCTCTTTTACCAGATGAAACCATGTGTATGATTAACCCTCTTTCCACAGAAGTCTGGAAAAAATAAAAATTAGGCATCATAAACTAAAAAAGAGAGAACAAACTTTGCTTGGAAACCCAGTTAAATGTAAGATAAAGAAACCTGCCAATTGAACGCTTACATAAAATATAATATGACTTTGGGGGGGGGAGGGAGAATAAGATGTATAGGTTAACTGAAAAGACCATTTTGCATTAGCAGCTATTTTACAGGCACATTTTTTATATACTTTAAGCAGTCAAATAAGTTCAGTGGCGTTTGCCAGTATTTTAAATTACAGCAATTTAAAACAGCCATCCAAATATTCACACTGAAAAGAAAATTCCTCATTTTCCTTAAACAGGAAAATACTTCAGTTGAGGGTATTTTTATGCTGAGATGTCACTGCAATGAAGCTGATTAAGGCAGGGGCCACTGGAATGCTTTAAAGTCTTTAAAAGAGCGGATAGGCTCACAAATAAGTTGAAATGCAGCTGTATGTCATCACAAGTTCCCTGTACCTTGTATCAAATGATTTATTACTTTAATTTGTTTTACCTGTTTCAAAAGCCCAAGCCAAGCCATCAGCTGTGTTGGCTGATTCTGCAGGGTTGACTTTGCTTTTTAAGTGGTTTACATTATGTTAACATGCACCTTAAGAGCTTTACCTTATTTTGCCAGGTTAGCCTTTTGCTTTTCTCTGACTATATCTGCTTTTGTAGAGTCAGAGTGTTGTTGTCACCACGATGGCCCAAGAACTGTACAAGAAGATAGGATTTTTTGCTAATATCTTTTCTTGAGCCTACTGAATAGTTGGGAGAGATGTTAGATACATTTTTGGGTATGTAGTGCCTTTCCTCCATTATGTCTTTAAAATGACTTTTATTTCACTGTATTATGTAAATAAAAAATAATCACTTGAAGTTGACAAGAGGTGTGGAAAGAGGGGTTTAGCAGAAGTAGCTGCAAAACAAGCAAAGGAGAGTTGAATTAGATAACCTAGCAGCATCATTCAAAAGGGAAGAAGGTCCTTATTACCTGTGGAGTACAGAGAGGCTAGCAGAGTAAATGCAGTGAGCCATAAAACTGCTATCTGTGTTTAGTCCATGGTTTTTAGAGTCCACTAAAGTTTTTGTTCCTAGGCCCATCTTCTGGTGTTTGGTAGATTTTCCTTGAATATAAGGATTGTGGCGACTTTACCTAAATTTTGAATTTGCTTAGTTTTCAGCCTTTTATTCACCAGTACATTGAGAAGATTTTCGAATCAGGCTGGGTACTTGATCAGAAAAAATCATAAACCACCAGAACAGCATGACAGTGATGCTATTCTTTACCTCAAGCCTCTGTCCATGGTAGAGCTACAAGAGGCTTAGCTCTGTTACCCGTTGAAACACACTGGTGCATGGCCTGATGGAATTGCTGCGTGTTAATTCACAAAGCCCACCAGTCATATTTGAAACTTCCTTACCCCTTCCTCCCAAAAGCTCCTAGCATGCAAAAATCTATGGGTTTGCGCTATTAGGATGTCCCCCAAAACTTTTGCTGTCTATTGCTAATGCTTGAACCAAACAATCACTGAGCAGTTTTACAGAAGGAAAGAAATTCTAATAACTGTTGATTTACCTTCTTCTTGGCTTTATTCTTTGGTAAGTGCTAGAATCATTGGTTTAATTCTTGCTCTAGTAGGATCATACAGGGTACCATTTGGGGTTACAATGTGATTATTTCCCCTTTTATTTTAATGAAGTAATTATACTAATGCTATTTTCCTGAGTTTGGCTGGAATAAGCTGAGACGAAAACTTTGTTTTCAGAACAAAAAGACTTCAGAGCAACAACCTATGAGAAAATGTGTATCAGATAACTTAAAGTGAGAAGGAAGAATTTCTGTATAGATATGATGAAATGAAAGAATAAGAGATCATAAAAGCAATACATCACCTTAAGGCAGCTCAATTAATCAGGCTCCTCAAGCAGTGAAAAAAGTGCACTCTGACCAGAGCAGATGAACTTCAAATTGAGAATATCACTCAGAAAATAACACAGTGTTGTATACTATTTTATCCAACTTGCTTAAGCTACTTGTCGAATCCTCAAGTCTTTTGTATGCATCGATCATGGATAGAGTATTGTAAGGAAAGGGAGGATTCACCTGGAGGGAAAACATATTGTAGCTAAAACAAAGAAATCTAGGACTGGAAAGGATCTTCTGGACCACTACATCCAGTATTCTTGATTCAAAGGAACCCATTTACCTAAGGATGTTCTTTCAGTACCCCATAGGAGTTCAGAACTCTGGCAGCTAGATCCTAATACCAATGACTGGTGCCTCAGTAGATTTAGGTGCCTAAATTTAATCCTATTTTATTCTGCTCAAGTTCCTGGAAAACTTAATACAATTGATGGGTGGGCCCTCTTCTTTCCCACTGCTTTTTGTGACTCAGATTTAACCAAAGATGGCAACTTTCCAAGTGCATCTAATTTTATGATTTTCAGGGATTTGAGCAAAGTGAAATAAAATTTCATTAGGTATTTAAGTCCACTTTGGCTCCCAGTAGGTGGGCTGGGATCTGGCCCTGGGTGGCCCGTGTCCAGGTTCCAACATCTGAGCACCTGAGTCTGTGTTTTCCTGTTCAGCAGCTGAGTATCTGGCTCTGTTTTCACGCAGCAGTGTATATGGGCAGAATTCTATTTCACCTAATGGATATCCAAAGTGCAGCTTCCAGCCAACTTGGCATTACCGGACTAGAGGGTAGGAGACATTCTGTGACTCTCTTCTGAGACTTTAAGTGCCCCCAGGAATAGCATCACCCTCCAGAGACTCACAAGCATATCCCTATTCTTGTAACAGGGGCACTTACGTGAAAAGAATGGGTATTGAATCACTACTTTGCTCCCCTTTGGATAACTCAGAATTGGTTGCAAGCTGCACTTGATTGTCCACTTAGAGAAACAGAATTCTGCCCTAAATATCTGCACTCAGGTTCCAGCGTCTGAGTATCCTGCTCTGTGTTTCCATGTTCCAGTGCCTACCTATCATAGAATCATAGACAATGAGGGTTGGAAGGGACCTCGGGAGGTCACCTAGTACAATCCCCTACTCAGAGCAGGACCAACCCCAACTATATGCACATCTATAATAGTTTTACTGGTGCAAGCTTTGAGCATCTAATTCCTTTTTTCCTTTGCCAGTATAAGTACCAGTGTCTGAGTATCCAGGTGGAAAGTCCATCATCTGCATATCTTTTAGTGTCAGAGTATCCTGATGTGTTGTCCTCAGATCAGCATATCCATAACCAGCATTTCAGCATCCACCTTTTCCTGCAAACCCATTTCTGAGTTTCCAAATCCAAGTTCCAGTCTCTGAGTATCCAAATATGTGACTGGGTAGTTAATTATCAATGATGAGTTCAGAGTCTATGTATCATGGTGTGTATTGCAGCCTTGAAGGATTCAGATACGTGTTTCAAAGTTCCAGCATCTAAATTTATCCAGGGTTATGTCTCACTATGTCAAGGCCCATGTTTTCATGTTCTAGGATCTAAATATTCAGATCTTGTTTCCTGCACAGCTGCCTAAGGGTACAATTCTGTTTCAGCTTGCAAATGATCAAATGCAGATTGACATTACCTTGGAGCTACTCAACTAATAGGAGGGGATAGTTCTATGGCTGCCACTAGACATGTGCATGCCCCCCATTATACAAATACACAGAAGTCTGAATAATTCCAGTTGTTGATCCCGTTCTGCAAATGGAAGCAGGAAGGGAGAAAGCATTGGTCTTACAGTTTACTAAGATAAATCACAATTGATCACACCTTCACCAAGGCAGACACAAGTTCAAAGTCACTCTGTGCAGGCAGCAACATCTGAGAGTTCAGCTGCCAATTTTGGTGCAACCATGTTTGGTTAGCTCTACATTCTAGTGTGGGAGTTTGCCAGGCTGAGCTGTAGTTTCTGAGTGTCCTGGTCCATGACTGAGTGTTGGATTCTCCCAGTGCAAGTTCCCATGATGGAGAGGATAGCCACCTTTGATATCCATGTCTCAGCCTCTGTAGGTTACACATTCCAACTTCTCAATATATATTGTTTCATTTGCATAGGAAGGTGTTCCTCTTGAGCATGAGTCAGTGTTGATTACATGGCATGGAATGACTAGAAGGAGAATTGGGAGGCCACATGTGAGCCCAGGATGCGACCTGCTGGCCAGGTGATTGGCAAGAGACCAGAGTGTGGACTTTGACTCACATTTAGCCCTGTGCAGGCAGGGAGAGATGGGGGGCACACTTGCAAGACCAGGTCTGCCACTGTGGCCCTGTAACATGTACATATCCTGAAGCAAGTTTCATGGGAGAAACTTCTCCAGAAGTGTGGTTATGTGTCCCAACACCTTCATATCCTAGTTCAGGTTCCTGCTTTGGAGTCTGCAGATCTGTCTTAGCCTGACCTGACCTGAGGAATTTCTTTACTGTCTGAGTCCCCAAGGTCTGGAACAGTCTGCCAGAGGAGGTGGTTCAAGCACCTACATTGAACACCTTCAGGAGTAAATTGGATGCTTATCTTGCTGGGATCCTATGACCCCAGCTGACTTCCTGCCCTTTGGGCAGGGGGCTGGACTCAATGATCTCCCGAGGTCCCTTCCAGCCCTAATGTCTATGAAATCTATGAAATCTATGAAAATCTATGACCCAGTTTCTTAATGTCCAGCTCTAAGTGTCTGCATTCTAGCAGCCAGACTCCAAGTTGTCCTGTCTGTGCAGCAGCCTCTGCCTGTCCAGTTCTGGTCTTACTGCAGCTGCATTTGAGTTCTAGTTTGGGAGTTTGCCATGCCAAGTTGCAATTCCTGAGGGTCCAGTTTGATGACTAAGCACCCAAATCTCCAAGTACCTATTGCAGTCACAATGTTGCCCTAATTAAATGCCAAGGTGTGAGCCTCAGGATCAACTTTACCAGATCCAGCCTCTGAGTCACTGCAGGTCTGAGTTCCAACCTCTAAGTGTAACTCTGTAGCGGGGTGTGGGTTAGCTTAGCACTGCCAAACTCAAATCAGTCCTTGAACCCTTTAACCCGCTCTTTTAATCTGGTCCCAGCAACACAGTCTTTCTCTGGCCCTAGCTACACGAGCTTCAAAGGCCTGGGTTAATCTGCACCATAGACCTCTGCAGAAAATATAAAGCAGGACAAAATGAACACCCACAACTCTGGGTTAGTTCTCACGCTGTAATCTTCGTTCTTACTTAGAAGAGCCCTCCCTCTTCACACAAACACTTCTTCCTCCACTTCCTCTTCCTGTCCTTTTTATTTCTGGCTAGCCAACTTCCCCACATTACTCCTGATTACTTGAGCCAGCTGAAGCCCCTTAGGCACAGGGCTCATTACCAGCTGGCTAACTGATCCAGGGTACAAGCCTGCAGTCTGTTATATGTTCTCCCTTCCAAGAGCGGAGCCTGAGGGTACAATCTTCCACTTCTTCAACCTCTCCCCTCCCTGCTCCAGAGAAGAAGTCTGCATCTTTATGTGCAGCTCTTGGATGGTAACATATTTCAAAATTGAATGGCTGTAGAGCTAGGTGCTAATGCATCAATGGAGGATTCATCTACCTCAAGGTAGGTAGCCATTTTAATGAGTCATGGTGGATGACTAATTAGAAGTGGGTTCCCAAGAAATAATTTTGAAGGGTCTCTATGGCCCCTTTAAGCACTAGCCACTCCTTTTATTCACTGTGTATTTTTGTTCTTGGGGAAGGAGCTTCTGGCTGAGGTACATGGTGGGGTGTTCCCCATCCTCAAATTCCTGTTCAAATAGCACCCCAAAACACTGTTCCAAAGCATCTGTTTGTACTATAAATGTTTTATCCATATCTGGCAAACGTAAGACAAGGTTACTGCACAGTAAGTGTTTTATCTTTCTGAACATACTTACATACCCTGGTTGAACCTATTGCGGAGCTCCCTTTTGCAGGACATCAGTTAGAGGGGCCATGAGAGCCTCAAACCTGGAATTAAACTGCCAGTAATAGCTAGCCAGACCTAGGAAGGATTTTACCTGTCTTTTTGTTGAGGGTACTGGGGATTGTATAAGGACCTATCAGAGGTTGGGTCTTGCCATTGCTCAGGATATACCCGAGATACCTGATATTGGTCTTGCCTAAGTGGTACTTGGTTGTAAGTCCAGCCATGCAGATTAACTATAGGACTGCCCTTACTCTTTGAATGTGGTCCACCCATGCTTTATTGAATCTTACTACATCATCTAAGTAGGCAGCTGCATATGCCCAGTGTGGCTGGAATACCCTATCCATCAATCCCTTCCAGCCCTAAACTTCTTGTGAATTGCTGGAAAGTTCATAGGGTGCCATGGAGTCCAAGAGGAGAGTTCAAAAGTGATAAGGGGAGAGTCCGGCTGGCTAACTGATCCAGGCTGGAAGCCTCCAGCTGTTACAACCTCCTTGGTTCTTCTGATGGCAAGACGTTCCTCCTGAGCATGCGTCAAAGTGTTGGTTGTGAGGCACAGTGTGGCTAGAAGGAAAGTTGGGAGGCCACCTATGAACCCCAGGATGTGACCTGCTGGCCAGCTAAGCAGGGGCAGAAGAGGAGCTCACCTGTAAGCCCAGATCTGTAGTCACTGTCATCATGGTCCTGTGACGTGTAGTGTGTATCTAGTTCCAAGTTCCAACAGGGGAGCCTCTTCAGCACCATGGTTCAGTGCCTGAGTCTTCATACTCTAGTCCAAGTTCTAGCCTTTGGTTCTGCAGATCTGTCTTGGCATGACCCAGTTCCTGAATGTCCAGCTCTGAGTGTCAGCATTCCCTTTAAGACTAGGACTTTTAAGGCAGAAGGAGTGAGAAACCAGGGAAGGAAGGTGAGGAGAGGCAGCTGGTATCAAGTTGTAGACCCACCCATATTAGAAACTGCAAGCCTCTGACAAGAGACTCCTCTGTTAGTTTGACCAGTCATGGTTAGGTGACCAACAAAGGCGAAGGGCCTGGGGGTATAAGGACTGGTCCCAGACAGTGTGGGGAGAGAGGAAAAGGCCCAGCTGGGGAGCCAGGATTGGCCATCCTTGCAAAAGAGAGGGGGAGAGAGGAACCACAGCAGTTTAAAAAAAAAAAAAAGCAGGATGTCTGAATAGACGAGGCATAAACCTGAAGATGTGGGGATCTTGGTTGTGGTAAGACAGATGTCTTCTTTTTTTTCCCTTTTGGAGCCCAAGGAGGTGAAGTTTTTTGTTCCAGACTTTATTTCTGGCCCAGAGTGGAAAAGCAGTTCTATCCTGTTGATAACAACTGGTGGACCAGGTATGGCTATAAGGAGAGATGAAGAGGCCACATGGGAAAGTGCAAAGGAATTGGACTCTGCAGTAATTGATCCTGGAAGGGTTGTGAGCCCACATCAGAGGAGAATATACTTCCTCCAAGGCTTAGGCTATAATAGAGTGACGAAGGCAGGGAGCCTGCAGGCCTATCCTAAGGATTAGTCTGTTGGCTAATTGGGCCAAAGGTTCTGGGTTTGAGTCCAGGAAGGACTGAAACAGGACTGTTTGCCTGGAACAAGGAGAGACCCAGAGGCTGGGTCCCTGAAAGGGGGGTCAGACTTAACTAGCTGATAACTGAGATTTAAATTATACAAGGCTGACAGAGACAGTAATGCTCAGCCTTTCCTCCCATCCTCCTCCACCTCTCTTATTCCCCCTTTTGGGGATGAAGCAACCTCTCGGATTCATTTAAACAACAAGGCAGGGCAGGTGAATAAAGAAGGGAGAATGCAAGAACAGCAGCAGACTAAACCTTGAAGTTACCCACCAGTGTCATCCTGTAACACCATTCCTCCCATTTGCAGCAGAGGCCAATGCCTCTAATTTTGCAATTTGGGCAATCCTGTCCCAATGTAGCAGGGCTTCCGGACCCCTACACCCTGTACCTATTACTCCAGAAAAATGACACCTGCAGAGTGCAATTATGATATCTGGGGCAAGGAGCTTCTGGCCACCAAGGCCACCTTCATGGAGGGTGCCATTGCTTGGATGGAGCCCACCACTCCATAGAGGTCCTAAGCAGTCATAGAAACCTGGAATACCTGCAGTTGGCAAAGACCTGAGGAAAGAAGAGCAGCAGAGTAAGGACCCTGCACTTAAAAGCAGATTTTGACTCACTCAGGGAACTGGTGGGCAGGATCCCCTGGAAGGCCAGTCTGAAGGGAGAAAGGAGTCCAGAAAGGCTGGTTGTACTTTAAAGAGACCTTACTGAGGGTGCAGGAACAAACCATCCCGATGTTCAGGAAAACTAGCTAGTATGGCAGGTGACCAACTCGACTTAGCAAGAAACTCTTTGATGAGCTAAAACACAAAAAGGAAGCTTACAAGAAGTGGAAACTTAGACAAACTACTAGGGAGGAGTGTAAAAGTATTGCTCAGGCATGCAGGGATGAAATCCAGTAGACCCAAGGGCAATTGGAGTTGCAGCTAAAAAGGAACGTGAAGGGTTTCTACAAGTATGTTAGCAACAAGAGGAAGGTCAAGGAAAGTGTGGGTCTCTTACTGAATGGGGGAGGCAACCTGGTGATATATGATAACTTCATAGTTACTAGGGTCGGAAGGGACCTGAGTAGATCATCTAGTCTGACCCCCTGCCATGGCAGGAAAGAGTACTGGGGTCAAACCACCCCAGCACGGTGTTCATCCATCCAGCTTCCTCTTGAAGACCCCCAGGGTAGGAGCCAGCACCACTTTGCTTGGAAGTTGGTTCCAGATCCTAGCCACCCTGACCGTGAAGTAGCGCCTCCTGATGTCTAGCTTAAATCTACCCTTTGCCAGCTTGTGACCTTATTCCTGGTCGCTCCTGGTAGTGCTTGGGGGAACAGGGACCCCCCCAATGCCTGCTGGTCCCCTCTGACTAGTTTGTAACAGGCCACTAGATCCCCCCTCAGCCTTCTCTTTTGGAGGCTGAACAGGTTCAGGTCCCGTAGCCTCTCCTCGTAGGGCCTGCCCTGCTGTCCCCGGATCATGCGAGTGGCCCTCCTCTGGACCCTCTCCATGCTGTTGACATCCCTCCTGAAGTGTGGCGCCCAGAACTGGACGCAGTACTCCAGCTGCGGCCTGACCAGTGCTGCATAGAGGGGGAGGATCACCTCCCTGGACCTGCTTGAGATTCATCTGTGGATGCGTGACAAGGTGCGGTTGATGTGGAATATGGAAGTACTTTTTTATCTCAGTCTTCACAGGCAAGGTCAGTTCCCAGACTACTGCACCTGGAAACACAGTTTGGGGAGGATGTGAGCAGCTGGCAGTGGTGAAAGAAAAGGTGAGGGACTATTTAAAAAAGCTGGATGTGTACAAATCCATGGGGTCAACTACAATGCATCCAAAAATGCTGAGGGAGTTGGCTGATGTGATTTTTGAAGTCACTGGCCATTATCTTTGAAAACTCATGGATATCAGGAGAAGTCCTGGACAATTGAAAAAGGGTAAATATAGTGTCCATCTGTAAGAAAGGAAAGAAGGAGGATTTGGGGAACTTCAGACCAGTCGGCCTCACCTCAGTCCCTGGAAAAATCATGGACCAGGTCTTCAAAGAATCCATTTCTAAATACCTGGGAAAAAGAAGGTCCATAGAAGTAATCAGATTTGCCCTTGGATTCACCAAGGGCAAATCATGCCTGACCAACCTGATTGCCTTCTATGATAAGAATTTGCCTAGGGAGGGGAGAACTCAGATCAGGAACCAGGACCAAGCTGGTCCCAATCAAACGATCCACATAATCAATCCCCTGAGACTTTAAAGAAACAGAACCCCACCTGTAAAAAGCTCAGATCAATGCCCTGGGCCCAGCCAGTCCTAATTGAGCAATCGTTTCCATGAAGTTTCTGGAAGCGGGCTGCAGGCTTTAAAAGCTCCAGACAGCAGCACAGTGTATGAGCAGATTCCAGTGTCTGCTTCTGACTCCTTGGTAGTCCCTTGACTTTGTTTACCTGAAACTCTAACTTAGACTTTTGGGTAACCCTACCTCCAACTTTGATTCCTGGCTCACCCTGACTTCAGCTTAGGTTCACAGCTTACCTGGAGCTCCTATCTTGACTCCTGGCTCCCCGTGAATCTAGTTCCTGAACTTTGCTTGAATAACCAGGTGACCTTCCCTGACTTTGTTGTGAGGAGGTTCAGTTTTGGAGGGTCCTGGTCAGTGACTGAGTGCCTGAATCTCCCAATGCAAATTCGTAAATTGAATGCCAAGGTGCAAGCCTTGTGGTCAGCCTCCCAATTTCCAGCCTGTGAGTCTCTGCAGGTCTGAGTTTTAGCCTCTGAGTACATCTCCTGCATCCATCTCATGGCAAGGCATTCCTCTTCGTTATGAGTCACAGTGCTGGTTGCAAGACATGTGAAAGCTGGAAGGGGAATTAGGAGGTTGCATGCGAGTCCAGGATGTGACCTGCTTGCTAGCTTGCTGGCAAGGGGTCAGAATGTGCACCTGGACTCAGGCTGCGACAGTGGATTGGAAGACTTGGAGGCCCAGGTATTTGATACCTGCTGGCAGGACCCTGCAGTAAGTCCTAGTGTTGGAGTTGCCCGAGTCAGGTGCCAAGGTATGTCTCTGAGCCACCCACCTGAGTTCCAGCCTCTGACTGTATCCCCCATGTTCTTCTGATGGCTAGGTGTTTCTCCTGAGCTTGGGTCGCAGTGCTAGCCGCAAGGCATGGGGCAGCTAGAATGGGAGTTGGGAGGCCCTGCAAGCCCAGGATGTGATCTGCTGGCTAGCTGATTGGCAAGAGATGAGAGTGTGGGGCTTTGATTCACATTTAACCCCTTGTATACCAGGGCAAAAGATGGGCACATTTGCAAACCCCTTGCATACCAAGGCAAAAGGTGGGCACATTTGCAAGCCCAGACCTGTGGTTCCTGCCATCAGGGCCCTACAACATGTGCATATGCAGATCTGATTTCCATTCTGAGAGCATTTCAAGGAACATGTTTCTGCACTACAACATCTTTGTATCCCACTCCAGTTCCAGCATTTGACCCTGCAGATCCAGATTGTACGTCCCAGTTCCTGAGTGTCCAGCTCTGAGTGACTGTGTTCCAGTATTCAGGCTCCAAGCCCTTCTTTCCATGCAGCAGCACCTGAATGTCCTGAAGTTTGCTGTTACACAGTTTCAGAGCCTGCACATTGGATTTACAGCATTTGTGCCTGGCAGTGGTTTTTCCCCATGTTCTGCCCTTTGAGTGTCCCAGTCTGTTGTGCCCAGCTGAAGCCTCAAAGCGTGCAGGTCTATATTTTTATGTTCCTGTTCAGACTGAGAGTGCAGTCCTGTGGACTGGTTTTATGTCATATGCCTCCATATGTTTGTTTTTATCCTGATCTGTTTCCCCTGTGTTATTATCCAGGTCTCAGTTCCAATATCCCTAGTTTTGAATCCAGTTTTGTATTTTTGTGCTTGTAGCCCCTGCAACTCCAAGTCTATGTTTCTACATACCTGTAGCTAAGTTTGCTGCTTCCTGTTTTCCTATACCAGTGTCTTAGGGCAGAAACAGGAATTGCTAAATGAAGCAGATCAGCTTTTCTGGGACATGTTCCAACACAGCTGATCTGCTTCAGTGGGCAAAACGCACATTGCCCATTGTCCTGCTTGTTGATGCTATGGGACTTTGGGTGACATGTTATCTCCGGAGCTCAGGGGTCTGGCCCTACCTGCACTCTGAGAATTCCTGTGTGAGATTGGGCCTCTTAAGCCCTCAGAGTACCTGTCCAGCCTACCCCACTTACCAAGATCCCTGAAGTGTATCTCCGTAGGCAGGGAAAGTTTGGGTTTTTCATGGGGGTATAAAAACAACAAAAGGTAATGTCTGTTTCCATCCTTAGTTTCCTCATCCAAATTCCTGCACATTAGTCTACTATGTCCTTTTATCCCTGCCCTGTCCTCCGAGCGCTACCTGTTGAGCTTTTGTGTTGCATATTCCAAGTCTTCCTTTTCTAGCTTCTATGTAGCAAAGCCCTGTTTCTGTGTTCTAATGGCAGCTTACCAAGGTCTGTTGTTCCCAGGTCAGGATTTTGAACATCCAGGTCTGTGCTCCTGAATACTAGCTGTAACAGGGGACTCTGCTTGAGAAAATAAACTACAGTGAGTTACATACCAGAGATGGACACAGGACTCGTGGTGCAGCCTATTCCACCGGTTCACTTGGTGAGCTGTTTCAAAGTCATCCGGAATCATCCATGCAAAAGACAGCGCTAAGTGGTCAGCCCGACCAGAATGACCTATAAAAGAGGTAACACTGGAGAGTGTCACTGCCTCATGAAGGGACAGTTGGGCAGCCATGTGGGTTGCAAACAGTCTAAATGGAGGGATAAAAGCAAATTGAGATTGATGGTGCCATAGACAACATGGCCATGTGATAGCAAAACAACTGACGGTGAGGCACCAGGAATGGGGCAAGAGAAGGGAAGGGGAATGAGGGTGTGTAGAAGCACCTGTGCCTATCCCAAGAGGCACATCTTAATGTTTCCACAGGATCTTTTAAAGTCTCAGTTCTTTTATGAGTGGACAGTGTGCTCCTAGCATTGTAGAACTGGAACTGGGGGTAAGGGCAACCACTCTCACCTGCCACAACTTGATCTTCACAACTTGGAAGAAAGGTCTTAGCCCCCGTGGGTGCTGTCCTTAAGTCAGCCCTGCCACCATCTTTTGGGGCTCCACCTTCCCTACACCCCACTTAATGCCAACCTTCTAGATCTCCAATAGGTGTTCCAGGCACATAGACTATGATTTTATATCGTGCCTTCTGAGGTAGGTAATGTATATAAACCAAAAATAATACGTAAGTCAAGTATCACTCTGGGACTTAGTCCCTTTTCACAGTCCTCTAGCCTAGAGTTGGACCACCCAGGTCCTTGCCTTGCAAGACTCTTTTGTACTTTAGAGTTCGCAGTAAGAACGGCCCCCTGTGAACCACATCGGTCTACATATCCCTCCCGGGGCTTCCAGACTTCACTTTCAGTCCTCTGGTCTCCTTGGGTCAGGCTGCTTTTAACTCGTGTGTAGGGTTCCTGCCCTTTAAGTGCTGGCAGCACGCACTTATAAAGGGTGACCATGCCCATGCTGGGGTTTCCCCAGTGCTCGTCTTTTCCTTCAGCACCACTGCTCCACTGCCTCACACTGACTTGGCAGGTCAGGTCTTTCTCATCACAGGGTGATATAAAGACGCCCTTCTGAGCCCTGCTACATAAGCATCCACAGTAGTATGGAGAGACATTGATGACTGGGGGACAGGGGTCCCTGTAGGAACTCCTGAGGACCCAGCTATGGGTCACTCGAGGATGTGGGAGTGAGCTGCTTCCCTGCTGAGGTCACAGGGAATTGACAGCAGAACAAACGTTCTGAAACTGCAAGCTGGGTGAAGGGTTCACAGCCACCAAAACAGCAAAATCTCTGAGACTTGAGTTGGTCGGGCATGGACAGGGTATGAGGGGTGGGGGAGTCCTGCAGTGGAGGTTAGCACACCAGGTACTTATCATCATACATGGGGTGGCTGTTCCATTTTTGGTACATTCTTTTCTGCCTTCAAGGCATGGAAGGGGAGTCCGAAAAGAGGACAGCAGCTAACAGGACCACTAAAGGTCAGCAAGGTGCCCTATAACACTAACCTATGAAGATCCCAGTCTCTTCCTATTGCTACCCTCTTAGCTTCCACATATTGGTGTTCCTGCCCCTGAAAATCCTCCTCCATGTTCCTGAATCCCACCATCTGTGTATGCAGGACCCTGCTTCCATGCAGCTATGTTTGAGTGTCCATGGCTATGTTCCAACCTGCATGTATTCATCCCTGTGTTTGCTTGTTCCAGCATGTGGGTATATAAAAGTCCTTGTTTGCGTGTTCCTTTGTCTCTGTTTTGAATGCACACTTCTGGCATCCTAGTATTTTGGCTTGAGTTCCACTATATAAGGATATCCATGTCTGTGTTCTAGCATCTGTGCCTCCACTGACAAAATCCAATGTCTGAGTCTTCAGGTCTAGTTGACACAGGTCTGTGTTCTCATATCAGTCCCTTTCCAGACCCCTACTGTAGTGTCCAAATGTGTTCAGGTCCCTGGTCCAGTGTCCACGTATCCTTATTTTAGGTTCCTGCCTCCAGTATCTGCATATCCAGGTGTGTATTTCTCTACTACAGTGATGGCATTGACTATCAAAGACCACATTTCCTATGTACCAACATTGACTATTCAGTTCCATGTTTCCACGCTCCAATATCTGTATTGAGTTTGTTTCTCCATGTTCCAGCATCCAGGTATATCCATGTCCAAGTACCAGCATGGGAAAATCTCCAGGTCTGTTTTTCTGTGTTTCTGGCTCTGAATGCCCTGGTCTAATTCTCAGCATCTAAGTATTTGGTCCCTCTTTCTGTTTCCATTGTGTGTATAGACAGTGCCACGTTTGTGAGTTCTTGCATATGAGTCTGTTTTTGTGTGCTCCATCATCCTGAGGCTTCAAAGCCACAATCCAGTGCCTGAATAGCTAGTTCCACACCCAACCTTCTGAATGTCCACTTTCACTTTTCTGTACTTAGACCTTGATGTTCAGAGTCTCAAACTCCTAAGTCAAAGATTTTGAGTATCCAGGTCCCAGTTCCAGCATCCAAGAAGTCTTGGGAACAATACATGATGTAGGAATGACTTTGGCGCTGCTACTTGCCTCCTAAATGTAAACATTAAGATCATTATGGCAGACAAGAAAAGGAGGTGAAGCAGAGACTATGGAAGATTGTGATAGGTGGCTCTGGCCCCGGTCTGGATAGGCTCATAGGCTAGAACAGGGTCCTGAACAGTACGATGCCAAAACTTGGACACAGCCACTCAGATACTGGAGCACAGATTCGGATAGTCAGACAATGGAACTTGGGAAGATGGAAACAGAACTGGATATTGAGGCTGAAATTTCACAGTAGATCTTCAAATCCTGACAGACAGAATTGTACTTTGAGTCTAGAGCATACAGACATGTTACTGGACACTTAGGGACAGATTCTATTTTCCCTACTAGGTGCCTAATATTCTTAAGTACTATTCCAACCAGCCTGAGTCCTTGGAAAACTGTTAAAGCCGGAGGTGGGTGAGTGTTCCTCCTCTTCATAGCTTTGTGTGATTTAATCGTAAAGCCAAGACATCATGTTGTAGAAGCACATGCATTAGTGTATTTTCAAGGACCCAGACAGGGTAGAATAGGATCACACTCAAACGCCTAAGTTCACTTAAGCACTAAATAGTTTGAACAGGATCTGGCCCTTACATGCTGCAACACAGCACTGGATATTGAAGCAAGAGACTGCAGAAAAACAAAACTGGATGCCAAGAAAATGGAACTCAAAACCCAACATACTAAGAGTCTGAGACCAGGGCACAAGTTACTTGGATGCTGGAACTGGGACCTGGATACTCAAAATCTTGGACTTAGGAGTTTACCTGGCATCTGAGTTCGAGCATCCAGCTTCAAATGACTCAGGTAATCAGAGAAGTTCTTCAGGGCCTGAGTACCAGAGACAGTCAAGAAGATTGCACTGCCAGGTCTGACCACCCACGTAGGTTCCTAGCAAAGTTACAGGACCTCCACCTAACCCAGGAGGTGCACAGCGTCACCAGGGGAAATGCCTTGTTGGACCTGGTCCTGGCCACAGGCAACAACCTGGTTGAGAGGACTGCGGGTGCTCGACCACCTGGGCGACAGCGATCATCGCCTGCTGGGATTCACTATCCAGCGCAAGGTGGCAAAGGCCTGCAGCAAGGCAGCAGCCCTGGACTTCAGGAGGGCAGATTTCAATGAGGTAAGGAGACTAGTCAGGTAGGCACTGAGGTCCCAGAGGGGAGGGGAGTTGGGAGTCCAAGAAGAGTGGTTGTCCCTACGGAGATGATTCTCTAAGCCCAAAGGCATGATAATCCCCATGCGGATCGAAGGGGGCAAGAGTGCTCAAAAGCCCCCACGGCTCACCAAAAGCATCTACAAATGCCTCAAAGCCAAAAAGGAGGCATACACCCAATGGAAGGGAGGGGCCATCACCAAGGAGAATTATACCTCGTTGGCTTGAGATTGTAGGGGGGCTATTAGGAAGACTAAAGCAGAGATGCAACTGGGACTAGCAACCCAGATCAAAGATAACAAGTCCTTTTTTAAATACATAGGGGGTAAAAAGAAGATGCCAAATAATGTGGGGCCTCTGCGAGACATGCTTGGTAATCTGGTGGTAGCACCAGATGACAAAGCTAATCTCTTTAACAGATTCTTTGCTTCCATTTTTCTGAGCAGGGACCGGGGCATCCCCCACATTGGGATTCTGGACAGACTTAGAAGCGCAGCCAGGCCCAGGGTCAGTGAGGACCTAGTCGGGGAACTTCTGGTGGGACTGGATATGTTCAAATCAGCTGGTCCTGATGACCTCCATCCCAGAGTGCTTAGGGAACTGGCAGAGGTGCCAGGAGTCCTGAAATGACAGCTTTACGAGAACTCATGGTGCTCTGGTGAGATGCCTGATGACTGGAAAAGGGTCAATGTGGTCCCCATTTTCCAAAAAGGGAGGAAGGAGGACCCAGGAAACTATAGGCCCATTAGTCTTACCTCAGTCCTGAGGAAGCTCTTTGAGAAAATTATCCAGGAGCACATCTGCAAGGAACCAGCAGGGGAGATTTATGCTTAGAGGCAGGTCCTGTCAGACCAACCTGGTGGCCTTCTATGACCAGGTCACAAAATCCTTGGATGCAGGTGTCACGGTGGACGTAGTCTTCCTGGACTTTAAGAAGGCCTTCGACACTGTCTCTCACCCCATTCTCATTACAAAATTAGACATCTGTGGTGTCGACACCTACACATTCAGATGGGTCACCAACTGGCTGGGGGGGGCCGCACCCAGAGAATGGTGGTGGACGGGTCATTTTCAACCTGGAGAGATGTGGACAGTGGGGTCCCCCAGGGCTCGGTCCTCAGCCCTGCATTGTTCAACAACTTCATTGGTGATTTGGATGAGGGGGTAAGAACACCTTGTTCAAGTTCACAGATGACACTAAGATGTGGGGGGAAGTGAGCACACTAGAAAAGAGGGAAAAGCTACAGCTAGATCTTGACAGGTTACAGAGGTGGGTGGATGAGAATAGGATGGGTTTCAATATGGACAAGTACAAGGTGCTGCACCTGGGGAGGAAGACCCAGCAGCATACCTACAGGCTGGGGAACTCCCTTCCTGTCAGTGCAGAGGCAGAAAAGGATCTTGGATCTGCTATTGATTCTAAGATGAACATGGACTGCCAATGTGAGGATGCAGTCAGTAAGGCCAACCACACCTTGTCATGCATCCACAGATGCATCTTAAGCAGGTCCGGGGAGGTGATCCTCCCGCTCTATGCGACACTGGTCAGGCTGCAGCTGGAGTACTGTGTCCAGTTCTGGGCACCGCACTTCAGGAGGGATGTGGACAGCGTGGAGAGGGTCCAGAGGAGGGCCACCCGCATGAACGGGGGCAGCAGGGCAGGCCCTATGAGGAGAGGCTACGGGACCTGAACCTGTTCAGCCTCCACAAGAGAAGGCTGAGGGGGGACCTGGTGGTTGCCTATAAACTTGCCAAGAGAGACCAGTGGGCAGTGGGAGAATCCCTGTTCCCCCGAGCACTACTGGGGGTAACAAGGAACAGCGGCCAAAGGTTGACTGAGAGTAGATTTAGGTTAGATATCAGGAGGCGCTACTTCACAGTCAGGGTGGCTAGGGTCTGGAACCAACTTCCAAGGGAAGTGGTGCTCACTCCTACGCTGGGGGCCTTCAGAAGGAGGCTAGACATACGCCTAGCTGGGGTCATTTGACCCCAGCATCCTTTCCTGCCCAGGGCAGGGGGTCGGACTAGATGATCTGCTTAGGTCCCTTCTGACCCTACCAGCTATGAAACTATGAATCTATGAAACTGAAGATACTGAGACAGAAAGGACTGGTAAGAAAGGCTGAATGTCCTGGTCCAGAGACAGACTGTTGTGGCAGAAAAACCTGGAAGCTTGGTATTGCTGGGCAACATTTCATTTCAGCTCCTATCACACTTCATTGTAAAAAAAAAAATAAAAAAAAATTGGAGAGTTCACTTTGTTCTGCATTTAACCCAGTATTGGCAAGTGACCTTAGAGGAGCACATCAGTAATCATAGAACTGCACTGCTCATCAGAACCAAAGCAGGAACATGGCAAGCAAACTAAGCAGTTTGGCTGCATGGTGATAGTAGTTCATTCTGTTACAATATCCAGTTCCTAGTTCTCCCTTTTTTTTTTAAATCTGTGTTCCCATGTTTCAGTATCCATGTTCCCAAGTTTCATTGTCTCTGGTTCTTCAGTCCCACATTCATGCACAGAGCATCTTCTTTGGTGCTCCCAAGTTCCCAATTTCTGATTTCTTAACATCCAATTCTATGCTCCTGCCTGTTCCATGTCTGAACATTCTGTGTTCCTCAGCTTCCAGCAACTAAGCATCTAGTTCTGTATTCCCTCATTTCTAAGCCCCAGCCCGTGAACATCTAGAGCTCAGATACTGCTGAAGTACTCCATCTGAACACCCCAGCCTCTAGGTTCATCGGTCCATGTTTGTGTGTTCTAGTGTCTGAGTATCCCATCTTCCCAGGTTCAAATATCTGAGTTCTATGGAGCCAACTGAGCAATATAGCTGGGGTGTAGGGCACTGTACAACCAGGGTGGCTGGGAAAGTCTGACAAGCTGTTGTGACAGTCGACACTGCCAAAGGAGACCTAGTAAAGAGTATTGCAAGTTATAGTCTAAAGAAAGACTTGTGGTAGTGACAGTTAAAATCCCAAAAGGATGAGACATGATAACTTTCCTACATACCTCTTTTCCTGTTTCCTTTGGGAGGCAGCATGTGATCCTAAGATGTGACCTACCAATCATGTTGTTGTGAAGAGTATGGAGAGTTCAGATGGCCCTGTGTTTAGACCAGTATCAGCAAGGCGCCCAGAGGACCAAGTTAGCAGAATTGCACCGCAGACCAGAAACTCCCTCTAGAACTATATCAAATACAAACAAACAGATGTGTTCCCACATTGGAGTGCTCAGTCCCAGGTTTCTGCATTTCAGAGCAGTCATGTGGGTATCCCATGAATGCCCTCACCATTCTGTTTCTGGTTTTGCAGTAGGTAGAGCAACAATGTGGGGGCAGGACTGACTTTTTGACAGCAGCAGTCTCAAAAGTGATGTAGAATCAGCGTAGGCATCACATAATATTCTTGTTCTGCAGTCCAGAGTCTAAGTATCCAATTCCACAGTTCTGTGTGCCTTTGCATCAGATGCAGCTGGTCTGCCATACTTTTATATCTTCAGGTACCACACTGGCTGCAGAAACCAGAAGACGTTTTATGTTTGTACCCATTCAAACTATTGAAGGAAACACACAAACACTACATGCTTTCTCACAGAGAATGCACTCCTGTTTTAGTTTTGTTCTCCAAATGTGAAACAGGTCATTCAGAATGGGCGTGTATATTGCTTTTTTGTGCACCAGCAAATATAACAGATTTGATCTGGAAGTCTTAGTGGTGTCTTTATTTTGTAGGTGATTAGAATTTGGCTTGCTCTTGGGTGTCTGTGAAAATGTTTATGAACTTCTGACATCTGATCATTCACACCAAGAAATGCACCATTTTTCCATTCACTATTTGTCTTCTATGACTTACCACATTGTTTCAACTTAAGATGCATGCAAATTTTATGACTTTCAATTTAAGGAGAAAAGCCCAGCAAATAAAGACACATGTACAAAGATATAACCTCTATAATGCATATAAGAGTCTGTTCCTTTTTTAATCCCTAATTTAAGAATTGTAGAGGAGCTAGTTCTCTTTAGAGAGTGCCCCATATTTGAAGAAATAAGGTCCTTAAAAGCTCTGTGGGACAGGGGCCATCTTTTTGTTCTATGTTTGTACAGCATCAAGCACAGTGGGCTCTGCTCCATGAGTGGGATGACTGGGACCTACAGTATGGCTTCTGCTGCTATTAATAATGGTACTTTACTTTGTACTAACCTACTACTGCTGCATTAGTCTCCTGGTTAAAAGGCTTCAGTTGCCCACTTAATGGTATGAGTAAAAGTGACTGGGGTCTCATACTTAACAAAGATAAGATATGTTGGCCTGATCTGTGTGATCTTGTTTCCCTCTAGTGGCTGATCCCAGGAGCAGCAGGAGTAAAGAGAAAGGAGCAAAGGAGAAATAGAGGAGAGATGCTTGAGAGCCTTCTGTTTCGGCTGCTGAAGTTGCTGCTTTGGTTTTCTATGGTTGACCACAGAGTCTGTAAGTAAATCCAGCCATGGCTTATTATAAATGGCTTCCCAGAAAAGGAGACTTGATGAGTTGCAAGTAAGTAAAAGCAAATAGCTGAAGCAAAGATTTGGTGAGCCACTATTAACTGGTGGACAAATACTTCTGAACAGCAAATACAGTCACAGAAATCGGGATCACTTCACAAACTAGTCATTTATGGGGGGAAAAGGGAGGCTTAATTCACAAGTATTAATTGCAACAAAGAACGTGCCCATCTGTGTCCAGTATAACCCAGAAAGACTTCACAGTCCTGATTCAGCAAAATGTTTAAGCAAAAGCTTAACCTGAAGCCCCAATGGGCTGCAGTCGCTAACCTAGTTGTGTCTCAGTGGTCCAATAGGGCACAAAAGCAAGCACATGCTGATGTGCTGTGCAAGTACTTATGAGAAGCGCAGCCTCCTGCTGTATGGTTTCAGGTGCTCCAGGCCAGCTTGACAAGTGCCTGGTGTTGTTTCCTGATTTTTCCTTATCAGGGATGTCAAAAATCACACTGGGCCCTAGGGTCAGGTTTAGACTGTAGAGCTTTTTCCAGGCCAGATCCATAGGACTGCCCTGCACAGCCCTCACTCACCCTGCTGTTGCCAACAGACATCGCCATTGGTGGCTCAGAGGCCTCAAATTCTTTTGGAACCCCATCCTGCGGCCCCGGCCTCCAGGTCATGGGTTTGAGGTGGCCCAAGAGCCACACGTTTAACACCCCTAACTCAATATTAAGCTTCCTACTTATGCTCATTAATTTGCACAATAGTGTCCCAAGCCAACCCAGTGCCAGGGTTTACCGGTAGAGCAGCAAGTGGTCATGGCAATTGGTACAGGTGGGTTCAGTTAGGAAAAATCTTGCAGACCATTAGAATGCCCAGCTGGACATCAGCCCATTGGCCATCAATTTTAACACCGCAGTTCCCCAAAGAACCAGGGACAGATGTTTGCAGTGGTCCCCAGCCACACTCAGAAGGTGCACAGGTGATAAAGAAACGTAGTTCCTCTCAGCATCTCCCTCCCCGTCTCAGCCCAGGACAGCGAAAGCACCAATCTGGCCCCAGAAAGCCTGGGATTCCATTGTCCGCTCTGTTTTATTTCCCCGTCTACTGGTAGTGGGAACTGAGAACAAGCTGGTTCCAAGGTCTCTACATATTTGAACCGTAACATCTAACGCCTGCTAGAAAGCATTTGTAGAACTTGTTTCCTCCTTGCCCTGCAAAAATGGGGTGCTCCCCAGGAGCTCATTGTCAGCCCTTTGGAACTCAGGTGCTCCACAAGACTGAACTGGAAGGCTCTGACAAGGGGCAAAGGAACTGGCTTTGCGGACCTTGGGCTGTGAGAATTACGGCGTTGGCTGCAGAAGAGAGGAGCCTGTGAGCCAGCTACCAATAAGGCTGACCATCTTCCTTACCCAAAACTCATTGTGCCTGCTTCCTGACCTCATTCTGCCTCCCAAAATGGTCTCTCTACAACTCTGCTAAGAGCTCTCCAAGTAACATTAGGGAACTTAACTGGTCTTTGATTGACCTAAGGATTTGCTAACAGGAGTTTCACTAAAGAGGGTTTGCCCATGCTTTTGAAAGATATGCATGTTTCCGCAGGCCACTCATGAGCAGCTAGAGTCCTGTTTGTCTTCCTGCTCTTCCTGACACCCCCTTCACAATGCTTCAGTGCCCCCAAACACAATGATCCATTGGCAGATCTACTGACAGCTGGGAAGCTGCTTGTAATAACTAAATGGCAAAAGCAGAACACTCTGTACTTGCTGTGGAATGGCTTCACTTTACTTGGTGAATAGCTGACCTCTCCAAGCTGGCACAGAGCAGGGAAGACAAGTGTTATAAATACAAAAGCAACCTAGGAACCCTTTATGGAAGCCACAATGGAGCTGCAGCTTCAGGGGTGCAGTCAGAGCTTGGGGACAAACAGCACATTTGAAAGAAACACAAATATGCCCCACAGCCCTTTATTTCCTGCTCCCCTGGCCTTTGGGAGACCTACCAAAGGGCTGCCCAGGTGCCCTGTGGCTCAGTTCCTCTCATCGCTTTTGTGAGAACGAGAGCTGTAGCTGCAGTGTATCTTCTGGGCTCGAAGGGACTGAGCTAGATTCCAATGGATAGAAAGGGAATTGTGGCAACTGGGCATGGCGAGTATCTCTCTCTCTTTCTCTGTGTCTCTGTCTCCCTGTCTCTCTTGGTATTTCCAGGACAGATTAGCATGGTTTGTCCTTTTAGGGACACCTGTATCTTGGCTGGAGTCAGCAGCACAGAAGGGGCCACTGACCACACTGAAACAATAAGCACCAGTTTACATTACACCGCCCCGCCAGTGCAATCTGGCTTTATAGCTAGTCTAGCCAGCTCAGGGTGGGAATCACCCAAGTGTAGAGCTGATCATGCTATGACACTGAGATGATGTACACACAACCCCTTTCTGAAATGAGTATTGCAAAAAAATAAATAAATTCCTTAGCCAGAGAAAAGGGCTGTGGCCGGTTTGGTCCTGAGCCATACAAATTCTTGGCTGTAATGTCAGCTTCTTATGGCTATTTACCAGCATAAGGTAGAGCAATCATCAGGCTGCTAGGACTCAGGACAGGAGGACCAGCCCTGTACAAAATCCATAGCAAGACTAGAGGAAAGCACAAGTAAACTATAAACCACTTTTCCACACTACCTCATGGGCTAAACTCTGCCCCATCCAGTCCTAGACCCATATATCCCAGCTCCTCTTTGGCTTCTACCAAGGACATAAAACACATCTGCAGGTGTGAGTAAATGAAAAATTGTGATCAGTAGCATTCTCCTTCCACTTTGCCCACACTGTGCACACCTGCCAGTGATAATGCAAGGGGTACTGTAGATGGGTGTCTGGTCCAGAGAATGTCAGGCTTAGTTGGTTCCCATCCAGTTTTGAACATTATGCCTGAAAGTTGTGTATTAGCATTTGTTCCTGACATTTTTAAGAACAGGATAGACGAACACTTATCCAAGATGGTTTAAGATAAGGATGTTCCTGCCCTGAGCAGGTGGAGGGACTGGATGTGCTCCTACAAGTTCCTTACAGCTCTACTTTTCTATGATTCACACTGTAATGCATGTGAGCTACCCTAGATGAACTCCTCCTAAGAACTGCAGTGGATCAGAGATCTCCAGGGGATGGCTCAGAACAAACTGATCTGGAAAGCATAATTTGGTCTCTGTGATACCAGACATGGGGACAGACCTAACAGTACAAAGCCCTCCACATCCAGCAAATCCAAGCAGGTGCTGCCAACCCCAAAATAAAACAATTGTGATTCAGATGTCCCCAAACTCGTGAGGTGTTTGTTTTTTAAGCAATTGGACTTTAGTCTGTGTTTTGATGCTTAAGCTCCTCAGGCCATACCCAGTGTGTGTGTTGGGGGGGGAAGACAACAGTTAGAGAGTTACAGTGCTGTTTGTTCTCCTGTCTGGATAAATGAGGTGATTTCTGATGTCTGCTGCAGGCTGTCTCATGGTGCAGAGCCTCCAGCTGCTCTATAAATCCCCACATTCTCATGAATAAATGTCACCCTATCCCATCTGTTCTTCTAGCAATGCCTCTTCACACGTTTGCACACAGTTGTACATACATGTATGCATACGTCTGTGTGCACACAGCCACACGCACACCTGTGCGGAGGCTGGGAGAAGGCTGCTTTTTCACTCTCCCCAAGCATTGCAAGGATAATGAGGAAATATGGGGAGGGGAGAGACAAACAGACCCATTGTTTAGTGGAGGAGCAGTGGCTGTGGTAGGGGGGCAGAGCCACTCTAAACACTCGGGCTCCTAAGGCCCTTTGTGAAAGCAGCAGGAGGAATTCCCTCTTCCCCTCTCTTACCCCAAACTCATCCCATCTTCTAGGGGAAAGAGCAGAGAGTTCTGTTTCCCCACCACTCCTACAGCATCCTTGGTTGGTTGCTTATCCCCAGGAGGCAGAGACATGGGGAGGTAGCTTTCCTTTGGGTAGGGCTGGAGATACCAGCACCCACAGGGCCTAAAATCCTCAGAGGGAACATGCTGAGAGTTAGCAACACTGCATCAGTGTGGTGGGTCCTACATGGTATAGAGCCCCACTAGGAGTCCCTGTGGCACCATCACTCCCCAGTAAGTGACAGATCCAAGAGAAAAGAGAGCATGGATGCCCATTGCCCCAGCAACCCTTGGCCACTGGAAGGACTCCCAGGGCCATGAAGCCATTCTAATTTACACTGGGACTCCAGCTGCCATGGGGCAGCCTCACACTTAAATGGGCTTTAACCTCACCTTTGCATCTCCCAGCTTCAGTGCTGGGACAGGCCCCTCCTGCGCAGTTATCAAGGAGCTGGGCCCTTGTCTGCCTTCTGCTATTGCTTGCTGCTGCCTCTTGCAGCTTTATCAGGCTTAGAGTTCAGAGTGGGGACATCTTCAGCTTCCTGCCACAGGAATCCTCTCCTTACCTGAGAATCTAAGATTCCAGTTTTAAACAAGGATATGTCTACCCACCCCTGTGTATACAGACTAAAGCTTGAAATTGAGAGCCCTGGAGCCACTGCACCACAAAACAAAACATGCGAGCTGTGCATTCATAATCATATTATATATTTTCCCAACCTTGCGATTTGAGGGAGGGCTGACTCATGAGTGTTGAACACCAGGGACTGGCATTGGTGTGCGGACTTTCAGCAGCTACACATTGGCTGTGTCTACATAAGACACTTTACTGTGCAGTAGAGTAATCTGCTGCACAGTAAAGTGTCACCATCTACAAGTACAGGCACTTACTGCGTAGTAAATTAGTCTACTGTGCAGTAAATTTACTACCTGCATGCTACCTGCAAATTTACTGCATAGTAAAGCCAAATAGCATTAATTGCATGTGTAGATGCACCCACTAATACCTAAGGTGACATTGCTGTGATGAGATATCACTTACCAAATAACTTTTAAAGTTAAATGTTAATCTTAAACAATCACCTTTCCTTCATTCCAGAGATCTTCCAACCTTTGCTGAAATCTAGGATAGAGAAGTGTCTTGGAGACACTGGAGCTTATCTGGGAACATACGCACCACAGAAACAGGCCTGCCTACTGGCTCTGTCTACTCCTCATGGATTCTATAAAGGGCCTCAGGACTGTACTGGACCACATAAAGTTCGGGTGGAGGAAGGAGAGAGAAAGAGGTTAACAAAGAAGGGAAATTCAAGAGCTGCAAATCCCGAAGTGAAAGAAAGTGCTAAGCTTGTTCAGTCCATCAGCCAAATGGAATGAATTCCCTCCACTGTGGTGAGCTCACTCAGACACTTCACTGTCCTTGCCAAATGTGCCCAGTGCCTCCCACAAACGTCATGTTCCTGGGCAGCTCAACTCAAGAGAGAATGTCAAGCGTGCTGTATGTGGGGAGAGAAGAGGAGGGAGGAGAAAAGCAAGCCAACCATTTCATTAGGACAGGGACTGAGCTGGACTCAGACCAGGGACAGATCCACAGATATACCCCCTGATCCCCAAATTAAGCCATAGGTTCAGCTAAAATGATCAGGACCTTGTAAAATGGTTTTCATTGCAGAGAACATGCCAGCAAGGCATGGCTGTGACAGAGCCAAAGGAATGAAGAAGAATCTGGCCACCAAGTATCTGGCCTCATAGCCTATGCCCATCTCTAGCATAAAGAGTCAGAGCAGAGCAACTTCGTGGTTACAATGCTCTGCCCCACCACTTAAACAGGGCAGCTTAAATGGCATTAGCAACAGAGTAAGGTGCAAGGTGTAACCTAAGATGATCTTTATGGAATGAACAGACTTATTCCCCAGTCAGATGTTGAATGTTGTAACTCATTGAAATGGCCTCCTTTCCTCCAAGCTCCCCAGCTAAAGTAATACAGAAGGAAGCCTTTCTTGGGATGAGACTGGGCTTGACCACTTGTCACCAGTTTAACAGGATATGGGCAGGGGAGACTGATGGAATATTTATATGACCCCTGGTTTGCTGTAATTTCCAGTATGAGAGGAGATTACAGACACTGGTAGCAGGGGTAGATGCAATTCCCCCATGTTTGAATTGGACAAAATTCCAGAATCTTGCTTGCGATTTTTTTCCAAACCATATTTGTCTGCAAAAATGAGTCCTATTTCCCACATATCCAAATAGCTGATGCCAAGTGAAAACTGTGGACATAGTATTTGCACCCAACTCCCATGGATTCCCCATGGACAGAGCCATAGAAAGGGCATCCTGCTGTAAAGGGGACATAGTCTTTGTAAACTACCATGTACACTGCTGTTCTAGCCCCACCACGTCTAGTATAGATGACTCCACCCCTGGCACTGGTGACTCATAGGAGAGTTTGGGGGGCATGTCCCCTCCCCAAGATTGGCCACTGCCACCACCGGCTTATGTAGGCAGTCACCACTCACCACCCTGCACCTTCCCAGATGTGCTGCCACCAGCTTTTGTGGGCCGTTGCTGCTCACCACTCGCCACTGCCAACGCCGCCACCGGCTTGTGCAGGCAGTCACCGTTCACAACCCCCCAGTGCTGATGCTGGCTTGTGCGAGTGGTCGCCACACACCACCCTACCACGGCTGACACTGCTGCCCACATATTGGCAGTGATGAAAGCTTTTTCCCATCCTGTGGCAGGTGTATGGAGGTAGCTGTCATTAAAGTCTTTAAAGTGCCATCAGCTGAAGGCTGCGCATTTCTGAAGCAGCATAAAACCAGGAAGGAAGATGCAGAAAATCTAATAGGCCTGAGTCTTCCCTACCTCATACCTGTCACCAGTGTGAAGGAGCTGCAAAATGGACATAATATGATTTGATGTTAGACCAGCAGCAAAGGAAGTGAAAGAAACAACTGAAAGAATCAGGCCTAGCGTAGCTGTAGAATTGCCTCTAAAAGGAGAATGTTCCTTTCAATTTCCCTAAGGTCCAGATCGTTCTCTGCGGCTCTTGTGCTGATGATAGTAATAGGCTGTGAGTTATTACAAGCTATGACCTTGCTTGACTATCTAGAGTCTCTGTAATGAGGCCAACTTGAGGCGAAAGGCGTATTTTCTGAATATTCCTATCTTGGAAAACACACAAGGTCTTAGCGGCTCACAGAGAGATTAGCTAAGGCAGAGCCTTAAATCCCGAAGACTTAGAAAAAGGCAGCTGGATTCACTGGTGCTGCCTGCATCTGAGGAACTCATTTGGAGCTCTGACTATCCAGGGAAATGAAAGGGAGAGCACCCGTGTGGATGGGGGAGTAGGGGTGCGGGACCTGAGAACAGCTTCCTCATAAGAAGGCAGCACAAGCAAATGTGGAATGGGCCCATTTACTGGGCAGATGCCCTTTATCTCTGCATGGCTCAGGGGAAGGGATGGGAGGGCTATTTTGAGAACTTACGTTAATATCGCTGGCTTCTCTGGATCGTATAGTGAAGTAACTGAGAGGGGGAAAGGGAGGGGAAACAGTTTTGTTACTGACTGATGCAGGCCACAAGACCTTTCCTGCCTCAGGCAACAGGTTGGACTAGATGACCTCTTGTGGTCCCTTCCAGCCCGACTTTTCTATGATTTCTTCCTCTCTATGTCTTGGGAAGGAAGGATTTCAACTAGTAAGCATACTCTAAGCTGCGCAAAGACCACTGTTGTGGATTGGAGCCCAGGTGCGTCTTCCCCATGGCCACCCTTGTTTTCTCCTCGTCCTCTCCCTCCATTCTTCATCTTCTAATTGTTCCATGAAAATTGGTGCCAGTTGATGATGGGAGATTTATTGATGTGGACACCTGTTTAGTAGGACCTGGGCAGAGGCCTCTCAACATATTTGTATTGGGTCATTGGACAGGTGTCAGATGGAAGGCTGGTGTGATGATCAGCAAAGGCAAAGGATATTGTTTCAAATCCTGCAAAGCAGTACACAGAATTGTGACCCTTATGGAAGCTGAGGACCTTAAAGTCTTTGATATAATCTCCTCTCAATAACCCTGTAAGGTAGGGAAGTGCTATTTTCCCCAGTTTACACATGAAGATCTCAGGCAAAAGGAAGCTTCTCTGTGATATTCTGTAGAGATGAGTTTGAGCTAACCTTCTGGATCCAGACATCCGAGAACTCTTGGGAAAATTTGGCGCAAGATGCAAACTTCTCTGGTTGTTTTCTCTACTGTGGGTCAAACCAAAAAGCCCTGAGTCTAAAACATCCTCTGGGCTCTGGGGTGTTTGTAGTCTGGGTTGGAACATTGTGAGTTCAGACCTTCTTTGTAATTTTGATGTTTCTCTTTCCACATCCATCTGGAGAGGGGGGAAACCCCAAAACAAGCAAGCAGGGCAATGCACAGATAAAAAAATCTCATCTGATGGGTTTAAAATTCCCAACAAACTTCCTGCACATGGACCAGACGGCTCTGCATATTGGTCCAGGGACACAGAGAAAAGAAGATGAAGTGGGAGGAGAATTCAAGGCTTTCCCCCAATTTATGAACTGGTTCAATTTCACCACAACCAAGTCGCTTAGCACACCAAATTTTTAAAGGTATTTAGGGAAATAACTCCAACTGTGAACTCCCCAAGATTTCAATATGGGTTTTTGTCTGGACCTGTTTCAACCAAATAGTAAGAAGGAGCCAGCTCTAAATTTCCATGTCATCTAGAATCAAGGGGTTTACATTAAACAACATCCAGATTTCAAGGAGCTTATCCGACCTTCTAAACTTTAGATGACTTTGCTCCTACCTAGTTTTAATACACAAACTCCACAGCCAAAGAGATGTGTGCAGATTCCAGCTAGTCCCTATGAGAGAGCAAGTTTCCAGAGTTCTAGCTGGACACTTTTAGAAATAGCTAATGACAAAAGTGGCCACTCTCATTAGTGTAAATTCTCTGCCTGCCTGGCTGACAATCTCAGCGGAACAGGCCATTGACAGTGAACATTTACAGCAGTTCCAGAGAAGCTATTTCTTTGAAGGTAAGGAATGGGAAAGTCTGTCCACACCACACAGCCAGACAGTGTCCTGGCTGGACTCTTCTTGAACACTCCCCCACCATCAAATCCCAGTTGCACACTCCAGACCAGAAAACAGCTGTGAGGTTGCTCCAGGCTTGTTCCTGGCAGCTAGTCTCAGGCACGCTGAAGACCAAGCCTGTGAGGCAGTGCCCCTAGAGCAGCTTTACTACTACATGTCTGGGTTTGAAGATAAACCCCTAGAAAGAGAAGATTGCCCTTCTGCTACCCATGGTTAGGTGGATACAGAGGCAGAGTGCATTGGTGCAGTTGCACCACCCCCCCACCGCCCATTTTGATTCCTTCTCCACACAATGTTTAAAATCAACTGCTTGGCAGTGGCAGCAGCCTTTCTAATCAGGCAGTGCTAAGGGAGTTAACTGAATTCACGGCTCATTCAAATCTACCTGATTCCTTCTAAATTCTTCATTGCACAGGTATTAAGGACCCTCTCTCCTCTTTAATGGCCTTGACATTCCACCAATCAAGCTAGCCTTTCTTGTGCAATTCTTCTTTCTGTTAACTGGTCCTAATAATGTAGCTACTATTTCACAGCCCTGCCCAATGGCTTTAACTCATTCTAATAATGTTATATTTGTTTTTGCTTTGATCTTAAACTGAATAATAGTCATTGGCCCCTGTCATATTAGGAGTACCATAGCAAAGGGAGCAGGGGGGTAAGCAGGGCAACCACCCTGGGCACCAAAGCAAAGAAGCCCCAACAGGTGAGTCATGAACCGATATTTTGTTATAAATATTTCCAAAAATTTTGGCTGATGTGGCTGATAAATGCCACGTGCATGCATTCATGCATGCAACCGCAGCATGCACACAGCCAGCACGGTAGCTTGGAGAGCATCATCTGGCTGGTGAGTCTGTTGAGGGAGAGAAGGGGGCAGGCAGAGGGAAGGGGTGGGGCAGGCAGATAGAGGCCCTCCACTGAGGAAGGAGGGGGGCAGTGACTGGGGCAGGAGCTGCCCAGCCAGGGCAGGGCGCAGGACAGAGCCACAAGCAGCTCGTCTGGGGGGTGGGGAGCTCCCACTGCTGCATACATGTCCAGGCAAGTAATGGGGGGGGGGGGGAAGGGGGCCCATGTGCCCCCAGGATCTGTGCACGGGGCAAGGGTGGGCTGCCACTGTGGGCTTGCCCCAGGCAGCAACCTTCCTTGCTATGGCACTGATATTAGGAAAGCTGATAGATAGATAGATAGATAGATACTGATTCCATGGCTAATAGAGCAGCTGCTTTTGCTAGGACTAAAATTACCTTCAAAAAATGTAAAAGAGGAGGGGAAATTGTGAATTGGGTTTCATCTATTATTAGGCCACTCAAAGTTATTCAGACTGGAGAGAAACCACTTAAAAATAGCTTGTGAAATAGAAAAAGTGGAGCAGTCCCTCAAGATCTATGATCTGCAAAGATAAAAGGAGAACAACATTTGGGAAACAGCTTTTGAAAAGTCCCAGCCCACAAATTCGAGCAAGTGTTTCATTTCACAAGGCATTTGGCTCCATGTTCTGAAACACACAGAGTTACCATCCAGGCTTCAGCCAGCATCTTGTGCAGTTCTAGGTTCTAAGGAGCCCACAACCATAATGCCACTTCTGCAGCTTAAGCCTCCAGTGTTTACTGAGCCTGCTCCACCAGCACACTCATCAGTGAGGACACCAGTCTTGCAGGTCTTTCTAAAATGGCCAGGTTTCCACCTCAGGGAGATTCTGGAGGGAGTTTATTTCAAAGGTTTAGGCCTGCGACAAAGACCACCTTGTACCCAGCTCTCTCAGGCTCCAGCTTTAGGACATTGAGTTGCAGACCAATGTCATTTACATGGGAGGCAGGAAGTGATGGAAATGCTGAGGAGCTGAGACAGATCTAGGATTTGGTAAAGGAGGTGACGCACACCACCCTTCTGACCACAGTAGGAGTTGGGAAGGAGGCATGATTGGAGCCCCTGGGCCAGCAGGGGATGTAGTGGGGGTGTGGCAGGAAGCAGGTATAGGAAGGGGAGACCTGTCCCCCTCCACCACTGTGCCTGGCCCACTCCAGTTTTCCCATAGCTGCTTCCTGCAGTCCAGCTGGAGTGGGCCAGGAGCAGCTCTGGGGCTCCCCCCATGCCTGCATCAGCCTAGGACTGTGGTGGCAATGTAAGGGTGGGTTTTCTCTTCCAAACCCTGTTCCCAGCCAGCAGGGATACCTAAGGGAGGCAGCATGGAGCAGGTGCAGAAAGAGAAAACCCACCCACAGCTGCTGCTGTCCCATGTCAAGTCAGACTTCCCACACAGCTGCAGCCCACAGTTGGAGTGGGGCAGGAGGGTCAGCAATGACAAGTGCAGCAGTAGGTAGGTCTGCCCTTCCTGTACTTGCTCCCTGACCAGCCTCACAGTGTCCCCTGCTGCCCTGGGGACTTCAGTTGTAGGGAGAGGCTGCACAGGGTGCTGGGCTTGGCCAGAGACAGTGGCAATGGAAGTGAGGTGTGATCATACAGCTGCACTCCCCTAAACCCACCCCTGCTGAGGAGGCGCTATGATAACACAGGCCTCAGTCTTTGAGGCTTTGCACTTGGACCTTGAATTTCAATCACCAGGCCATCAGCAGCCAGTACACTGAGCAGAAACCAGATGTGCTATGTTGTCACTGTCCTGCCTCATTCAGAAGGTGGGCAGGTAACTTTCCCACATAGACTCATGCGCACACTGCTGCAACAGCCCAATCAAGAGGGGTGAGGCAAGACCCGCATCTGCCACGAAGTGTCATATGGCCATTGTGCCTTTGTCCATATGGCAAAGAACACTGTTCTGGTGGCTAATGCAGCCTGCAGACATGTTTCTATGGCTACCCTTCCAACCCTGGGCCTGCTGCCATGTAGACACCTACCTCAGGAGAGGCCCTGAGTGGCTCAGAGTGGAGCTGAGCATCCTCCTCAGTGCCACTCTTGGGCTCTTCTGAGACAGTGTGCTCTGGATTTCTCTGACCCATCAGCTTGGCCTTTCTGTGCATCTCTGGTACATGTAGTGGGAACAAGTGGGTGGTGGCATATTCTCTGTGGCTCCATGACCTGTGGGTGGCAGGTCCCTCCAGTCTTGATGAGGCACATGCCCTCAGCTGAACTGAATTTTCCAGGTCCTCAGAATGCTTCCTCCTGAAGATCAGCTTCACCCCCATCTTGGCAGGGCTGAGCTGCAGCTAGCTGGCTTTCTTCCAGGCCCCACTTCCTGCCAGACATGGGGTAAGGATGGCAACAGTAACATCTGGATCAGAGGGAGACACAAAGGAAGTGTCATTGACAGTGCAACTCACCTACTCCTGTGTTCTCAGCAGCTTCATGTAAATGGAAGAGGAAAGAGGTACACCTAGGACCCCTTACTTGAGAGATCCTAGGGAGGAGGAGCTGTCAGCCAGGACTACCTTCTGGTGAGAAAGAGGAACTCATAGGGACAAATTTTATGGACTACCCACCCCACCTCTGGAGGTCACAGTGTAGGCAATGCCCCATAAGGAACAGGGTTAGAAGTTGCCCTGAGGGGGAACAGGATCAGGAGAAACACCTGGCCTCTGTCCATTGTCCTGAGGGCTGTGTTCACCCCACGCACAAAGCTCCCCTCCTACTTGACACACATGTAGGCATGGGTACCCACCATTGAATCCTTTGCTATTGTAATGCTTCAATCAGCTACCAGTGAAGTGTAAGGTAAGTTTCTGCACACTTCCAGATCACAGGGATATTGAGGCATGAAGGACCTAACTCCACTGACAATCCAATTCCCTGCAGTGAGGAGAACAAACTGAATGGCTAGGGTGCATGACCCACTGAACCAAACTGATCACCCTTGCTTAACATCCCAGAAGGAGGAGAGGATCCCAAAGGTCTTCACTGTGCTTGCTCCCTGAGGGCAAAGGGATGTGGGGTTCTTCTTGATGGAGTGACCTGATGGAGATGGTGGTCAAGCTCTGGAATGGGTTACCTAGAGAGGTGGTAGAAGCTCCATCCTTGGAGATTTTTGAGGCTCAGCTCAACAAAGCCCTGGCTGGAATGATATAGTTGGGCTGGTTCTGCTCTGAGCAGAGGGTTGGACTAAATGACCTCCTGAGGTCCCTTCCAATCGTCATTTTATATGATTCTATGATTTTATGACTCATTCTTACACATTTCATCACAATTCTGCTGCAGGATTGATCAGCTTGTTCAGTTCTTTCCAGAATCCAAACATTTCAATATCTAGGCATGAATCCATGGTATCTAGAAGGAAAAGTATCTTTAGTGCCCCAGTAACTATTGTAAAAAGTCCTACTAGGGCAGATTGTACTTTGATTCCTATATAATTGAACGCCTTTCCTTGGTAAAATCTGCCTGCGTGTGTTCTCAATAGCAACATCCTCCCATTCTCTCTCTCTGTCTTACTCACTCATTCCCTCTCTCTCTTTCTCTCAGAGGATGCAGAGTGCCAGCAAGTCCCTCAATGGTGTCATATCTGTCCTTTTTATTCATTGCAGGGTTTATTTTTAGCTTGAAACAACTGCTTCCTAAAAATGGAGTTCCTAATGACACAGAAGCCAGGCAGAGCTATGTAAGGTATCCAGGGGCTTGGCCTCACAGCTTCTCCTGTCTGTCTCTTTGTCTTGAGCCCAGGATTGCAAAGTTTGCTGCTTCCCACTTGGCCTTGAAGAGCTGGACTGGTCATCTGGAAGGCAGAGGAAACATAAGCTCCATTCGTTGTCTCCCTCCACAGATAAACAAGAAAAGGTTGGACACCCATTGCCCCAATGAAGGTGGCTTTCTGGCTTGTGGCAGGTTTGTGCCTGCTTTTCTGCTGCAAGGCAGAAGAAGGACTGAATTTCCCCACCTACGATGGGAAGGATCGGGTGATTGACCTGAACGAGAAGAACTATAAGCAGGCACTGAAGAAGTACGACATGCTCTGCCTGCTCTTCCATGAGCCCATGAGTTCTGATAAAGCCTCTCAGAAGCAGTTCCAGATGACAGAGATGGTTCTGGAGGTAAGTGCCAGTGCACGCATGTCTGTGTTGGGCTGTATCCCTGTTTGAGCTGGGGTCTACAGCTGCAGGGCAGTTTGCAGCTACTTGGAAAGAGACCTTGGGAAGGTCAGATGGGACAGGGACCCAGGGGCTGGGATGCTGGTCTGGATGTAGGTGGAATCCCTGGGACTAGAAAGCTTAAGAGACTAGGCTTTCCAGCACTACCCTCTCAGGAAACATCCATGCTGGGTTGTGTCAGGATTTCTGTACCCAGCCAAAACCAAGAAACCCTGCAGAACCCAATAATGGGTTGCACACTAGATCACAATCTTCCAAATCTCTGGAAGACTGGAGGTTGCAGGCTGAATTCAGAGCAAATGTCTGGATTGCTTATTTTACACAAGCAGTTTCACTCATATGCTCATATGAACCCAATGTTCTACTTGTCAAGGAATCATCTTGGGGGGGGTAGTCCTCATCTGCAGAGGAGCCCTTTGTAAACAGTGCCACAAAGACATTATTTGCCTCTTATTCTTAAAAGCCCCCTGTCCACGCTGGCACAGAAATTGTCCTGTATTTCTGGTACTGTTGCCTGCTGGGAGTTCCTCTGTAGCTGCTCGTTAGTGACCTCAATATAACTGTTCCTTTCTGAGCTGGAAAACATACAATTAATAATTCAGGGAGAGGAAAGACCTAAGTAACTGATCCTCAGTAAAGTGGAATGAGGTAAGAATTACCTGACGGACTTGTAGCACAAAACGCTACCTGTAATATCCTGGATTATACTGCAGTGTTTGGATTTGGGAAGAAAGGAGGCTTTAGGTATTTATGTTCCTCCTTGGACTCAGGGCCTTGTTACATGGTAATGTCGCGCAGCTCCTGGAGCTCTTAACCCCTGGATTGTCTGCACGTTAACACCTTTAAGTGGCTTAAAAAACCTGTTATGCAGCAAAAATTTATACCACTCCAAGGCAGGATTTCTTAATCTGCATAGCCCCACTTCTGTTCCATTAAGATGCAGCCACTCCCCACAGATGTGCCTCCCAAATTGAGGGTGTGACTGCAAGCTAGCACTAAACTGATCAACGTTTGTGTGACTTACAGTGTGGCATGTAACAAGGCCCTTAGAAATGCTGTCCAATAACTGAATATTTCTGTTTGGAGAAATGAAGGATTAAAGGGACAGTGACACTTTATCTTTCAGGTGTGGGGTTAAATATGCTTCATCATAAGAAAATAGCAACTGGATGTTAAAAGGTTAGCCCATCCTGAGCATGTACTAACTCAGGTCCAAAATCTCCAAGTTGACTCACTCAATTCAACACTGAAGATGACTGGAACACCAAGGAGATTTTATTTGCATAATAATGATGATGATGATGGTTTGCCCAGGCAAACAAGGGTATAGAATTTCGCAAAGCTAAGTTAATAGCAGTGCCACAGAGCTCCTGATCTCTGGGTGAAATGTTTGTCATTGATGCTACCAAGGCACTGCTATTTAAAAAGGTAACCACCAGAAGGTTATTTGGTGCTACATAAATGGCAATTGATTCCTAAACATGTATTTATGGAAGTTTGACAGATGACAGTATCTTTTATGTTCCCTGGGCAATGTTCCTCGTGAAGTTCATGTCCACAGTAACAATGTCACCTATTAAACATGCAATAGCTATCTTGTTAAATGTCCTTGGAAATATTCATTTTTCAGGACAGATCCAGGGCTTAGAGCAGGAGTAGCCCTAGTTTAGAATTGTGGAGATCTATGGGTGCTGCTTGCTGCTCCTCCACAAACTTCCCATGTCACCTGGGCAAGCCATTAAGGCTTAGGTCAACAAGATGACTTGGGTCCCTGGCCTCAAACCTCAAGACCTCACCCAGCTATACCTAAAAGCCCCTAGAGCCCACAGACCTCTCAGTTTTCAATTTTAAAGTGCAGCTGGGCATGCCCATAAGTGCTTCAGGTTTGACAGGTCTGAGCAGCTTAGCTCCCAGCCTGGTCAGGATTCCCAAACAGGCCATACCTCTGCCCGAGCTATTAGTAGATCTTGGTCTCCTATGTAAAGAACTACCAAAGGACAATAGGCTTAAAATACTGCACACTCCCAAAGAGGCTGAGGGGGCACAGAGAGGTGGGTTGATGAGGTTCATTCCAGGTCTAGAGCACATTACACCTACACCTCTCTCTGGTAATCTAAGGTATGAGGCCAACGGCTGAATGAGACAGGAAGACTCAGTCATCTGTTCACTCCTGCAGATGATTTCTGCAAAACATATTGATGGAGCAGTAGATGTTGCTAGTGCTGGGGCAGGGGCGATGGGGTCTGAGGAGAAAGGAGTTAGTGAGTGACTGGTCTGGACTGGAGGGCATTTCACCTCTTCCCAGCAACTTCTTTGCTGCCTGTTCACAGCACGTAATAACACTGCCCAGGAGCTGGGGCATTCACTCCTAGAATCCATAGGTGGATGGGGGCGATACAGTAGGATAGGCTGCATCAGCCCCTGAGCCAGAGAAACACTGGTGGCCCCTGACGAAATTTAAGCACATGCATAAGTGTTTTGCTGAGCTGTCAGCAGGAGGAACACAATGCACAGCAAGGCGTTTCCAAAGCAGGCACTGTGCAGCAGTGTCGTGGGCACAATCTGCCCATGTGTGTCCATGCTGATGCAGGCCTTCTCAAGCTGAGGAGATAACCAGCCTAGTGAGGGAGCATCAGACATATCACTGCACATGTGCAGGTAGCTACCTGAGTGTTACAGACCCTAGAGTAAGCAGAGAAGTTTGTCCCAGGCCCCTCTGTGTTGCTGTCAATATGCAAGGTTCCAATAGATGGCAGTCCTCTCAGAGGGTCCACGCACCTAGTGCCAGCCTGCTGAGACACTCTGGACCTGGACATGGCCACAGCCCACATACCTCAACAGATACCACTATAACCAACAGCCATGGAAGTTTGGGATTTGTTAGGCCTCCAAGTCCCTCAACAGAGTCCCCCTCTGAAGTCCTGCCCTGTGGTCAGGGGTTTCCTACTCAGGCTTTAGTCATGCAAAACCTGCCTCTGGGTGACCTTACTGCTCATAAGGGGGTAAGCTCTTGTTCTTTGGCAGCAGCTAACTCGTCCTCAGTGCAGGCAGGCAGCCAGTTCTCTGTCAGAGGTGATAAAGCTGCAGCATTTCCTTGCATCTGCCCATCAGTTGCTGCGTGGCTAGGAGGGGGCCCTGGTTCCAGTTCCTTCAACCCTCCTCCTGCCCATTGCAGAGGAGCCAGGATTGGCACTGTTCTCTCTGCCGGCAGCTGCAGGGAGCGTCCATTTAGCTCCATCTTGTAGGTTACTGCTGGGCAGGTGCCCTCTCAATCTTTTGTGCTGTTGGGGATGCTTGGCCACTGGTACCCATATGGAGTGGAGAACAGTGCTGTAAAACAGCAGCACCTCATAGTGGTCACCGAGCAGCCTCTGGTTGCCTATTGGTGGCTTCCAGGTCTTGGCTACATGATCCTTCTCTTCTGCCCTCTCTCGCTGCCTAAGGCCTGCTGCTATAGTAAGCTATCAGCCATGGGTATTACTTGTAATAGCACTGGGGGAACCATATGTCCCAGTTTGGCCAGGTCAGTCCCAGATTTCAAAGGCTGGTCCCAGACAGCTGGGGAAAATTTAAATAAGAATCCCAGGCATGGGGCACAATCCAGCAGAGAGGTGGAGAGGCATGGTGCACCAGGCAGCTCCACCTCCCCTACAAACTGTTCCTGCGTTTCTGATGGAGGGCGTTTTCCACAGCCTGCAGCAGTGCTTCTGACTTGCGGGGAAGTAAGGGGACAGTGTCCTTAACTGTCCCAGATTTCTTTATGGCCACTCTATTTAGCACCCACAGTGTGACACAATAACAGCTTCCACCTTAGCTGACACCAGGGTATGAAGCAAGGACCCTCAGAGCTTACAGCATGAGCCAGCATAGATTAAGCTAAAGAGTTAGAGACTGTAAGAGACTGCTGACCACTCTGGACAGGGCACAAAAAGAGAAGACCATGCACACACATGGATGGACACACGCAGACCAGTGCTTCTTTGTTATCCCCTGTTCATTTCCTCCTGTCTCATGACATCAGCTCCCAGACCCTTTCTTCATTGGAGCTGCCTCCTCCTCTCTCCAAGCTCGGCAGCAAGCATTGCAAATTGAATTATTTCTCCTTTCAGTGTGCTGGCACTCATCTCAAGGAATAATGTAACACCGGTAATGATCAGAGGGATTAGGGGCTTTGCCTCTGAAATGGGAGCCTTTAGCAAAGAGCTTGGGTTATCTCACACACTGATGGGGCAGCCTGCAACCCAGCAGGTTCTTCATTCTTGTTCCCTTCATTAAAGTCTCTTGGATGTGCTCCCCCTCCATTGTCCCTTAGTCCCACCTGCATGTGCAAGTGCCTTAATAAAGAAGCTGAGCTAGCCTGACCATTTTTAGCTCTGCAGCAGCAGCAGCCACAGGCTGACATTTCATGGCTTGCTGCCCCACCTAAAACCAGTCTCATTTAATGTAAGAGAAGAGGTGCATTGTGCTTCCTATTTCAGATCAGGTCTGGTGTTTGGCATTCTGCCCCTGGCAATGGTCAACCTCAGCTGCTTCAGAACAAGACGAAACCCCATAACATACTTGGCTGGTTCTGAAATACACTCCATGAAAGGAAATTCCTCCTAACCACCTGGGGGAGATCTGCTCATAAGATCAAATAACCTCTCCCTGGTGCCCAAGAACCACAACTATTATTAGAGAGGCGAAGGTAGGCATGAGATCCAAGCCCCAAGTTAAAACTAAAGTGGGGAAAGGGTCAAGGTCTAGGTTCATGGCTTATTTGGGAGAAAAGGTTTGTGCTTTGGTTAGATGGTGCTGAAATCTAATAACCTATGAGCAGGGGGGAGACTGTTGAGAAAGATTGGTGGTTCCACCAATAGTCTAGGATCTCTAAGATACCATAACTGCAAGGGAATAGGGAACAAATGTGACCCCAGTGCCTAAAGAACTCTGCTGTCTACAGAAGTTCAAGCATTCAGCTGGTCACTGGCTTCATCCCAAGACCAACTGCTCTGCAGGCATCACCTAGAGACACAACAGAGCCCTGAGGGAGAAGAGCTTGTGCCAGTATGCAGACACTGTGCAAAGCAAGGGCTGCTCTGAGGTCTAGGTGTTATTACATGCCTTTCATGAGATACCTGGACAGCAGGAAACCATCCAGGAGATGCCGCTGCTCCAAGCCCATCACCCTTGGCCAGTGAAGGACCGGTGACTATGGAAGCTTATGCCTCTGACCCAGTCATTCTCTAAGGTGCCACCCTGCCCTAATTTCTGCCTCTCTTCCACAATGTTTGTCTAGTTTCTTTGGAGTCAGATCTGGGATTTCCACTCCTTACCTAGCGAAATGAATCCACAGGCCATGAGAGCTCATCCTTAGGAAACAACACATCACTCTTCCCCAGTGCCTCAAGGGTCACAAAGGGTGCAGCAGATATTAATGAAGTAAGCTTCACCCTCTTCCATGGGTGCCATGAGTGCAGACAGCTGAATAACTGTTCTGATGCCACTTTGTGATCAATCTGATACTGCCTGGGTACTTCAGATGCAATTAATGAGAAACAATAAACTCCAGAGCGCATTGCTGCCAGGCGCACCATTTGAATGTGCATCTAGGAGCTCAGCACATTGAGCCGGGTTGGAGCAGCCCCAGCTGGCAGGGAACCCAAGAGGTCAGCCTGCCAGCCCAGGGCTACTACTCCCAGCTCAACATGCTGGGATGGGCTGGCTGCATGAGGGTGCTTCAGTGCAGGGCTAGCTGGCAGGCAGCGCCTGCACTCAAGCACCCTCATCCATGCCCCAGCCATCTGGGGCAGCATCTACACATGCACCGCTGTTGAGTTTTTTACTTCACAGCAGGATGGTACTTGTACTTACTAAGCAGCTAATTAGTCTGCTGCTCAGTAAATGTCTCATGCAGACCCACTCTGTGTTACAGAGGAAACACCCGTTGTGCCCTGTCCCATGGTGACTTCATTTCTCTTCCTTCTACATTCTTTACCTCCACATAAAATAAAAATAATCACCAACAGAAGTGTATGGTTACTCTTCACATGTGAGAAAACATAGCATCTGGAAGAGCTAAGCTGACTGCTGTCTATAAAAACACTTGAGAGGGTGGCAGGCATAAATGACCTGGAGGGAGGACAACTATTTCAGCCAAAGGACAATGCTGGCATTAGAACAAGAGGGTATCAATTGGCCTTGAATAAATTTAGGCTGGACATGAGAAGAAGGTCCCTGACTGTCAGAGCAGTGAGAGTCTGATACAGTCTCCTAGGAGGAGCCAAGGGGACATAAAACCTGACCAGTGTCCTCTTTCTTGATTAAAAAAGCCTACCTCCCCCTACAAACTCCCCTGTTACCTTCCCTGACTACTTGGCCTATATAGCCATACCTAGGTTCAGTTGTGATCAGAAGCCCGGAGCAGCAATCGCCCCCATTTCACTCATTATATCACAGTGTTCCCTCTTACAGCCTCCACAAACTACCATCATACCAGCTTTCAGCACCAACTCCTTGGCTCACAGGGGCCTCCTTCTTTCCCAGGAAAAGGCCCCCTAAGGCAGCCCACTTTGTGAGCCCCACTGTTTCCAGGTTGAACTAGAGTCAGTGAGCAGGGAAATCCTCTCCAGCCTTGTGTTCTTACATGGATCATGGTTGGTTAGTGAAAGGGACTATACACTGGAGTTGTCTGTAGTGGAAAGGGACTAGGCTCAGTCACCTAGGAGGTTCTGGCCAAGCCAAAATTCAGTATCCCAAAGTATCCTTATCTTCATATTGAAGCCAAGGAGTCTGTGGTGCAGCTTGGAAGATACCTCCCCATGGTCACACAGTGCCCAGAACCACCCAGCACTCCATCCTATGCTTTCTCCATAATCCTATCAGACTAGAGACAATGTTTCCTCATATCCCTCTTGAAATTGTCTTGGATTTACTTCATTTCACTCTTCCTGACTATACGCTCCTCATTATATAACTGTTTCCCTCATGCTCTCTGGCACCCATGACCCCTCTGAGACCTGAAGGCAGCTTCCATGTCCCTCACCCCTGTGTTGTACAGCAGAGCTCTGGCTGAGATCAGCTGTCAATATATGATAAATTCTCTCTCTGGGAACTTTATCCTGCCCTGGCAGGAAGATGCAGCCAAGGAGCTAACAAGTTTCCAACACCTCTAATCCCACAAAGAATTAGGTTTATCCACATCTTTCCTTACAAGTCACTTCCTACAGCCCCTTGCACATTTCTTTTGCTTCTCTCTAAATTAAAAGGCCCATTTTTCTCTTGCATGTCTCAGTAATTCATTTCGTACACTCAGGGCGCAGTTGGCTTTGAGTATAAAAGAAGATAAGCCTCAGTGGGGAAGCTCAGAACCAGATCCAAAGTCCTCCAAATTCCCAGGGGTTTTAGATGCAGGGCTGGGCCTCAGGCCTATCTGGAGTACAAACAAAAAAAGCCAAATTTTGTAGCTAGGAACGAGGGTGAGGCAGGAGGGGAAAGGAACAAGGTGGTGCCACAGCCCTGACACCTGCTCAGTTCCAGCTCTGTGGAGAGAAGAGCGTGGGCTGCAGTTTTCTTGGGGACCATGCATTACTTCTATCCCCCACGTCATGCTGAGGAGCAGGAGTGGGGGCTGTGCTTTCTGAAACCAAGCTTCTCCCTGAGCTGCCAGCCTGACTCCGTGTGGGCTCATGCCTTAATGATAGAGACGGGCCCTGAGCATAAAGCCGCTGCCCTTCTGGTTAAACAAAGCCAAGCAGCAATGGTCTCAGCCCCACCACTGACTTCCTTCCCCCTGCGCCTTCCAAATTCAAGCCCGGTGAATCAGGATTCATCCTGCCAGGTTGCTTGAGAGTCCCGAGGCAGGTGTGGTTCCAAGTCACCTAACAGGGGACAAGGTCAGCACAGACAAGCGATGTGCCCATCTGCTCCTGGAGGTTCGGCCCATGGTCTGCCCACCTGAGTCGACAGGATCGCCTTCCCGGTGATGCTGACTAGCAGTGGTTAATGGAAATCCCAGGCAATCAAGCCACCACCCCCGTAAACATCAGGAGGAGAAAGTGCCAGACTTCCCACAATACCTTGCCAGCTCATGGATTGGAAACTTGTGCCTTGGCTGATAGCTCACTAAAATTAGGGATGCCTAGCTCAGATAAAAATACAAGATTAAGTTAAACCTTTGGCAAGGTGTCCAAAGAGCACACTGAGTTTCCATTGGGCCAAGCTTTCTCCGCTGTATGTAATTATTGCCCATGATCTGTGCTCCTGGCTCATGGGCTGAGAAATCCATCTTCTACCACCAGAGAAGAGACTCTTCTGAAGTGACTTCTGTGTGCTCCATATGTCCAGGTCTGCCATTAGACTTGAGGGTACCATTAACCTAAGGGGGGAGACTCCAGGGTGAGTGACCTCTGATGTTGGAAAGGACACTGGTTAAGTTCCCTCTGGTCCCACTGCCAGAGGGTGTGTTCATTTGCCAGAGTCTCTCATCTGGGCTTCCCCACCTCTGCTCAGCCCCAGTGACAGTCGAAAGCATAACCAAGCAGCCAGATGTCTAGGGCAGCATGGCACATGGGAGCAGCAGGGACTTGTGGTTGCCACCATGCTGCCAGCACACATGCATGGCTGTGCAGCAGCTGATATTTTTCTGCACCCCACCCCCTGAAGTCAGTGCCCAGGGCAGCTGCTCCAGCTGTGATGCCCAAGTTACGCTACTGACCCACACTACAAAAGCACCAGAGTGCCCCTAAAAGAATTATAGTGGTGGGTGCAGCAGACAGACATGGGAAAGAAAAAAGAGGGCCCCCAACAGGGGGCCTTCTTGTTCTAAAGACAGAGCAAACCCACCGTGGGGCAGAAATACAGGTAGCAAAACAGTCTGTCAGCCTACAAAGCTTCACTGTGACCCAAAGCATTCAGAGGAACAGTCAGTTCTTTGTCCACTTCTGCAAGTAAAAGCTTCTAGCATCTGGGGAGGGTTTTTTTAAGGCTAATTATCAACCAGGCCCTGGCCTTTAACATGTGCTTGAGCTTAGAGGAGCCACTAGGAAGAGCAGGGAAAGTTAAAGGAAGAATACTGTCGTTTGGGAAGTCTCCCTCCATGTTTTTCTATCCCTCCTTCCTCTCCAGTCTTTCGCTCTTTCACTGCCTCCAGTTAGACCAGAAGGAAACTGTCCTTGCTAAGTAATGGGCTATTAATGCCAAACTCCCTCAGACACCCAAACATGCTGCCCCTTCCCTCCCTGCTAGTGTCAAGGGCTGAATAAAGACAGCTTCAGAGTTTGCGGGATCCGAGGCAAAAGCTACTGCATGAAGCTGAGGGAAGGTGAAGTGACAAAATGAAATGCCACCCTACACTGGAAAGGGACTGGCAACAAAATTGGCTTCCCATATGAGGATTTGTGTGAGCATTTTCATGTATATCAGGAATGGAGTTGTTGTCTGGTGAGGCTGGTCTGGGATGCAGACCTTGAGAACCACCTCCCCATGCTATTGCTACCAGAACACCTCTCTTCTCCTCTGCCCAGTGAGGCTGGAAACAGCCCAAAAGCTTCCTACTGCAAAGTCTGAGACTAAGTAAGCATGGAGGACTTAGCATGACACAGCTGGAAGGATCTGACAGGGACATTTTTCTTTCCGCTACTGGAGACAGGGATTTGTATCACTGTCCAGTACTGAGCAGCCCACAGGACTTGGCACTTATGTAAGCAATTGCTTTGGGCTGATTTACTAACAGATCTCCAGGAGCTTTGCTTCTCTTACCTGTGAGCTCTCAGCAGTTCCACAGGCCTCCATCTGATCATCCCTTTTATTCACCGTCACTGTAAGACGTCTAGAAGAATTCAAGGGGGCACCATCAGCTCTGCTGCCCTCAGAGTGCCAGGAAAGCCCCTGTCTCTCTCCCGCTTCCAGGCCTAAGAGAGCTGTCTCCCAGCTGTCTCAGTGCTGAGAAAATCAGGAATTGGCTCAAGCAAACCTCAGGGGAGATTGTAGTGACATCAGTAAGGAGGGATAATGATTTTGAAGCAGTGTCAGAAGCTAAGACTCCAGCCCTCACAGAGGGCATGTTCCCCCTAGGATCCAGACAGCATGCTGGGGTTGTACAGGCCCCCCAGACATACCTGGCTATTCAGACTACTTGGCACCTGGAACCACAGTATCTCAGAGTTAACAGGGACCTCACAGGCCATCTAGTCCTACCCTCTGCACAAACTCAGGACATACCATTCATTACCTATCCCAGACAGATACCTATCCAGCCTGTTCTTGAAATTAAGGTAATGGCACAACCTCCATGGGCAGTTTGTTCCACTGTCCTACTGTTCTTCTAGTTAGAAAGTTTTGTTCTAAGAGTTAATGTAAACCTGCTTCATTGCCATTTAAATCCCATAACTGCACTTCATCATCCACAATGGGGGGCCATCCACAATGACCAGTTAAGCCCAATTCTTCACTCTGCTTGGCTCCCATCCCTCTCACCATGCACCTGTTAACGTTAAATTACTCACTGTTGATGCAGGCTCAATGACAAGGGCTTGGATGGACACAAGCTTCACTGCATTTAAAAGAGGGGATATGCTCGGGATGGGGTGGGGGGTGGGAAGGGAAGCTGTTCTTGCGTTACAGCTCCTTCCCTCCTGAGGTCCTGAGCCAAAAGGATTGTCGAGATTAGAAACGTTATCTGCATTCAAATCCCACTAGCGTTACAGAATCAGAATATACTGTAAGCAGATACATAAATGCCAGATACTGTATTTGAGCAGGGGGCAGCCAGCCAAGCTACTCTGTTTCTGGCATTCTCTGTGCTCTGATATTTTGATGGCAACTCAAGTGCAGTGACAAGAACAAGGTCATACCTAGGTGCCACATCAAGCTCCCCTGACCAGCTGAGGGCCGAGCAAAGATAGTCATGCTTGTTAGCTCCTGAGCGGCTGTCACTGGGAAGGCAGCACCCTCTTCAGATGGGCCCCCAACCACTTCTGCCACAATGGGAAGTGATGCTAGGAGAGATTCCCTGATGCTGGGCCCCAGTGTGCTGTGCATGGACACACACTGTACTACATGTTTAATATTATCCTATTAGCAAGGATGTCCCAGCGAAGATTTCTGATTGCCTGCACAGCTCACTACTCAGGACTGTCACTCAGACCCCTTCATCCAATGCACACCCTCCCCAGAACACCTCCACTCATTCCTATCCACTAGCAGCACACCTCTATCCAAGTTCACATGTACATACACACGTGTGCAGACACATACACTCTAAGAGACCCAGTGCTAATGTATGTGAGCACATATGCACTTGTATACACATACATACACATACACACTGATATGACACACAGCTCCAGACACACACATGTACAGCTCTCTAGACACACACCACATACATATACACCTCCATACTGTATCATTTTCTCCTCTTATATCCAAAAACACACACACACACACACACACACACACAGACAACCAGTCAACCCCCCCCAACACACATACACATTGTCCTACTGTTTCACATGCAGCTCTTTTCCTGTCTCCCACATTTCCTATGGACATGTATATATTCCCAAGTAGCTACTCAAACAGTCTCCTGCCTGTTCTGTACCTCCTCAAAACCTCAGCCATGTGAACCCAGGTGTTCACACACACGCACTTGTGTTCACAACTGCATCTCTGTGATCTCCCACACCCATCTACAACTGCTTACACTTCAAAACATGAGGACACATTCAAGAGCAGAAGTACATACACTGTGTGGGGGAGCTAGAGAGAACTTCAGGCATCAAAAGAGGCTTCAAAAATAATATCACAGCTCTAAGGCAGGCAACTTTCTGCCCAGTCACTTAGGTTGCCTCTTCTTGCCCCAGAAGTGTTAGCAATGGGCTGAACTGCTACTAGTGATTGCTGAGGTCTCCACTTTGCATCCCCACCCCCACCGCCCCGAGAAAGAAAGTGAGAGAGTTCTGTTATTAGTATTCATTCTCTCTCTTAATCTCCTGTTATTTTCACCTCCAACAGGGTTTGGGTAGAGGCTATTTATAGTGGGAAGTTAGCAGACTGAACTTCTGTGGGTGAAGAACTATTGTATGACATTCATGCCTGTTTAGAGACAGGGTGTGGAGGGCACATAGTGTCTGCACCATGATAGACCCCAGCATGGCTGTGCCTTGCTCCTAAACCCTGTCCTAATCTGTCTGCAGTATTTCTTCTTCCTTCATCTTGTGGCTTGTAGCCATATCCAGAAGCAGAGCCCACAGCATGCCCTAATAGAGACACTTCTTCTCCAGGGGCCCTGGGGCTCCATTCCTGCTTCCTGACCCACATGGGATGTGGTTGTGTGGCCGTGGGTAGCTTATGAGCCACCTCATGGCAACTGAGACATTTGAATTCCCAAACCATGTGTTCTGCCTGCCATTCCCCAACCTGACACCCACCGGGACAAAAAGGTCACCAGCTCCAGCAGCCTCCTTTGTGATTCTCTCTTACAGCCACTCTGCAGCCTCTTTTGAGTGCTCCATTAAGGCCAAGGACAGGGGTAGGCAACCCCCAGCACATGTGCATGTTAAGGTCTTTTGCTTGACACTCACACTTCAGGAAAGGGGTCAGGGCTGTGCTGCCACAACAAATTGGGCCCTTTGTGGCTCCCCTGCCATCCTCCCCTGGCACGCCAACTTCTTACAAGCCAAGATTGTGGGTGCCTTTGGCTGACCCCTGGTCCTGCGCATTCTGCAAAGCAGAGCTGAAAAGGATTTTCATTTGGGTGGTGATTGGCACAGATGTGAAGAGGAGCTTGTTGTGCTTTGCTATTAGGAGCTGTTTCTGGAGCTGATTCGCTGAGGCTGGTTGTTGTTTCACTTTGCTTATGGTTGGTGTCCCACTCATCTCTGCCTTTCATTGCAAAGGTTTGATTGGATCCCAAAACACAGTAATTAGAGTGATAGAGAAGCAAGGCTGCAAGAGACCTCCACAGGCCATCCAATCCAACCCCCTGCCCAAGGCAAGATCATCCCTACAAAACTATCCCATACAACCATAATCTAAACTCTACATAAGACTACCATCAACCCTGATGCAACACCTTAACCTGCCACAGGTGAAGCAGGGTTCTCTGCTTTCCTCTCTTTGTTAAATGTCTCCTAAACATTAGGTCTGAATGTTGTTGGTTTTGTGTTTCAAGAGAGGCATAGTTGAAACAGGCCGGGAAGGGAGACAGAGAAAACCCAGTAACAAAACGGAGGAATGTCTAAGGGACATGGTACTGGCCTGCTCTCTTCCTCTATTTCTGCTATCCATGTCCTGTGAAAGCCCCTGGCTGAGACATGACATGTTCTCACAGTGAATGTGGCCCTTCATTTCCACATGTCATTGTCTAGCATTTAGCAACAATGAGGTAAAATGCCTGCCAATCCCCAAGACTCACATTCCCACTGGCCTTGGGAAAGTGTTTGTTTCATGTCAATACACCCAGATCTTTTTCTAGCTGTGTCTCCTGTTTCGGTGTCCCTAGTTCAGGCTGTGAATGTAGCACCTGAATATCTGGGAGCAATCAGCAGCTCAGGGCATCACAGTTTAACTCAGCTCCATGACTGCAGGGGAGGAAATACAATCACTGTGACCTACAGGTAGCACGTCAGATAGTGTGTGATACAACCCACCCATCAACCCTGCCCGGGACCAGAATGTAGGTCACCTGTTGCTGAGGTGACATCCCAGCCGGCATGGTGACTTTTTGCTATCTTGCAGTGCCCATGTCATGTATGCTCCTCTCTCTGGATTTCCTCTACAGCTTGCAGCCCAGGTCCTGGAAGAGAAAGGGATCGGCTTTGGGATGGTAGATTCCAAGAAAGATGCAAAGCTTGCCAAAAAACTCGGTAAGTGTGGGGAACCTTCACTGGTAGCAGGTGACATGCATTCTTGCAGCTCAGCTCGGTGCCACCAGAGTAGAAGAGAGCAGCTTAATTGTGTAGCCTGCTTCTTACCAAGGGAAGAGACGCAATAGATCTGGCTTTCAAGAAGCCAGTCTCTCTGTGGCTTATATTCATGGGAGCACATTTATCATACGAATCATGTGGATCTGAAGTCATGCTATTCCTCTATCATGGGATCCCTCAGACTAGATGTGAACACCGAGGGGTGGTCATGTGCTTCCATTTGGGAAACACTTTCCTCACCTAAAATGGTTTAGAACTGGTGGCCCACTACAGAGATAAGCAGCTGATGTGTTCCACCCCAGAAGCAGCTGCATTTCTGTGGAGGGACATTTCTTCATATATAGCTTGCGGGGTAGTATTCTATGTATATGATGTCACATAAATGTATGCCGAAACTTAATGAGCCTCAAGCAGTTCGGGCTCACTTTGGCCTCCTAGCCAGTTTTTATTCTATGCAAACTTGATCTCACCATCTCTAGGTGGGGGGACCACCATTTCTACACAGATAAAATCCCAGGTCTGCATCCGAATGAATTGTCCTAAAGTTAAGGGATGTTCAGATTTGGGATAAGAGTCCAGTATTACTTGTCGTTATCATTTGCTTTATACTTGCAGTATGAATGAAAAAGCTACATCCTGTGCCTACCTCAGCGTTCTTACGATTGGAAGGAGAGTCATAATCCCTGAAGTTCCAGCCTGTGTAAGAACCAAAATGGTCACACGGTTTTGGTTCTCAGCTCTGGGTCTCTATTCAGCTCTGTCCCTAAGTGTAACATCTCCCAGTAGAGCATTCAGAGAAGTTTCCCACTAGAAACTTGCACTGGACTGGCAAATGGGCCCACGTGAGCAGGCTACTGACCATGTTTTCCCAGAACACCTTGGGAAATAAAGGCCCTGTTACACCTTACACTGCCCCACAAATGTTGATCAGCTTAGTGCTGGCTCAGAGCTTGAAGCAGTCACACCTTAGAGCTCAAAACCTTCTCGGACTGTCTCCCACATGCACAGCTGTGACTTCCCACTAGAAGCCTAGTGAGCAGGGCTGGTGAACTAGGACAGGCTTTTATCCCTGCAATACAGGCAGGGATGTGAGCAATGGGTTGCGGGAGCGAGGGGGGGAAGGAACATGTAACCGCCAATGTCACCTGCCTCCCCTGGAGCCTGGCACAGGCACAGACAACATGCTGGTGACAAGGCAGCACCTTCCGCTCCTCCTCCCCCCACCCCACCATCACCACTACCACGAGGGCTGCTAAATGCTCCTGCCAGCCATGGCATCCTGCTGCAAGAGGAACCCAGTGGGGCAGTGCAGACCAGTGTCAGAGCCCCCCAGTGCAGTGCCCTCTGCATCCTCAGCAATGCCTCATGCAGCTTTCCTTTTTCTCTTGTGCTGGGCCACACTTTGCCTGCCCTGCAGCAGCATCCTGGTGCACTGGCTCCGCCCCACCCCTCCCTCTCACTCCCCTCTGGCCCTGACCTGCCTCAAGCCTGTTGCCATCTTCAGCTGCACACAGAAACACCATGTGAGGGAAGGGCCATGGCATCCTGGGATACTGGTGGACTTCAAATTTAGAGGCACAGCTGTGGGGAGTAACCACACTTTAATGGAACAGGAGCAAAGTTATGTGATCAGAGATAACCCTGCCCTGGAGTGGCATAACTTTGAGCTGCATAATGAGTGCTTTAAGCCACTTAAAGGTGTTAACATGCAGCCAGTCCAGGGGTTAAGAGCTCCAGGAGCCATCTAAAATTACTATATAACAAGGCCCGAAGGGTGCCTATACACATGCTCTGATGCAATCTAATTAAAACATGTCAGAGCAGATTCAATTAATCAAATCTGCTGTGTTCTAATTAGCATGCTTTACCATCACCACCGTGTCCCATGTTTAAGCCCCTGTGGGTTTAAAAATGGCCACTGGGACACTTTAACTAAAGTTTGTTGAATGAGCTTTATTAAAGTATCCTGTGGCCATTTTTAAATACATGGGGACTAAATATATGTGTTGCTGCAACATTTTAATTAGAGTGGCTCTCCAGGAACCACTCATTAAAATGCACCCCACTGCCAAGCATGTGTATAGACACCCTAAGAGGCTTGAGCCTCTGAGTAACATCTTAACCCTTTCTGTGGCCTTCTGACCTTGTTATACCCTTTTGTCTACTTCTTCCAGGGTTGGTTGAAGAAGGAAGCCTCTATGTCTTTAAGGAGGAGCGTCTGATTGAGTTTGATGGGGAGCTGGCCACAGATGTCATAGTGGAATTCCTCCTGGATGTAAGCACAGATGAGACCAGGTCTTGGCATATATTTCCCAAAATATGCAAATATTTGCAAATATTCCTTTTAGTAGAAACCGTTAAGGTAAAATAAACCAGTGTAACTCCACAGAACATCACAGCATTGTACCTATGTGAGTGAGAGGAGAATTTGGCTTGTAGAATTTAGACCTATTGGATCACTTAGTCCTTTACAGATTCATATATGTAGGGTTGGAAGAATCTATGAATCTATAAAGGACTAAGTGATCCAATAGGTCAAAATTCTACAAGCCAAATTCTTTAGAGCCTGTTCTCAACACAATACTGGCATTTGCTGCAAAATACAGAAATAATGTCACTCACCCAGCTGACTTTCTGTATGTTTTCCCTCTCGTTATTGGAGGGACATGAGAATGAAACAGGATCACTGGTTTAGAGAAGGACTACCTTGGCCCATTGTACTCTGAAGAATTCACAGGGCTTTACTAAGCCCGGTGATTATCATTATCTGCTTTTTGTAGCTGGAGAAACGGAGGCACACAATGGTTTTATGGAAGCCCTAAGCTTACCAGCGGAGGCAGTGAGGCAACTCACGTCTCCAAATGTATTACTCTACAAGATCATTTGATTTCATCCAAGAAGATTTCAGATCCTGATGTTTGACACCACCTGAAGTGAGACTCCTCTTACCCGTGACTTATAATCCTCTTCATCGTTTTGTCACAGACAAGAGGGGCCTGGCCTCAGAGGGGGAAATGATTGAGCAGCAGACTGGAGGGGACTTTCAAGATAGAACTGTAGTGGGCATATGGGTTTAGTTTTCTGGGATAGTGGGAATAACTGCATCTCAACTTAAAAAACAGAGTAGGTGAGATGATGAGTTGGTAGCAAAGATATGGAGCAGGGCTTAATTTCTAACAGTATATCCCAGTATAACTCCCTGGACTATCGTGGTGCCCCTTTCAACTAATGCTCATATAAAAGAAAGACAAGAATCATGGCCACAGCATGTTCATCCCACGGACCCCTGCCGCAGACATACTGGGGTCCTGGGTCAACACAGACACACTAAGACAGTCATTGCATCCTGGCTTCCCACCAGCCTCCTGCTTCTGGTTTTACTCAGAGCTGGAGTCAGAGGAGGGGAAGTGTCTCTCCAGGATCCCATCTCTGAGCCTATAATGTATCCGTGGCAACATACAGCAGAAATTATAGTCATCAGCTGAACCTCATACAAGCGGCTTTAGGGAAAGAAGCCAGGACCTCCCCTGTAGCACACAAGCCCCAGCTGCCATGACAGGGTTTGTATTCTCCATAGGCCAGCCGCTAGGGGGCAACTCTGTCACAAGCACTTGAGCATTGCAAACCTGGATTTCCACTTATGGGAAGGCCAGAGCAGCACATGCTGAGCGTACAGGACTTGTTTATCATCAGCCCAAGTCACTTTGGGTGAGGGCTTGCTTGCTCTATTTTGTTGTGTGCATAAAGATCATATTCAGTGACAAAATAAAGAGAACAAAGGTTTCTCTCTTGTCTCAGGAGGGAAAATCCAAAACAAACTAGGGACAAGAAACACAGAAATTATGCAGTGCATAAGCAGAAAGGGCTCTCAGAAAAATGGGCTCGATTTTCCCTCCTGGACATGACTTGTACGCTGGTTTAATTCCTCTGGGACCATTGAAGCCACTTGTGATGTAGGCTGGTGTCACTGGCAGAAGAGTCGCACCAAGTCTTGCTCAAGAAGACATGAGGTTGGGGCCTGAACAGTTTTGAGCCTGGGCCCCATTTCCCCACCAAAGCCTGGATGAGTGTGCAGCCAAAGCGCTAGTTTAACTCATTTTACAGACAGGTGTCAGACACAAAGATCCAGATCCATGCTCTTCAAGAGTCTCTGGACAAGTTTAGCCTCAGCCCTGCTCACCTTTTACATCTCCCTGGCATCTAGCATCTGTGGCTTGCTTGTAACATCTTCCCCTCTCAAATGCAAGCATCTAGAACTCTTGGGTCCCAAATGATACCTTTTATTAGACCAACTGAGAAATTGCAAAAAAAGGATCTTTTTCTGCAAGCTTTCAGGGTCATCCCCTCTCAACTGGCATTTGAGAACAAAGATATTAATCACACAAAAGCCACTCAAGCCACCACTATTCCAGCCCTCTCAGTTGCTTATTTCCTCTCTCTCCCAACACAAGGTGCCCTGCCACACTGGCCTTTAACTCTGATCTCCCCTGCAGTATGTTTTCGGGTATCGTTAGAGCTGCTGGTTGCTCTTACTGCCTTCACACAAATGACCCAGCACTTTCCCAGCTCACTCACCCTCCTGCCGCCCACTGGCTGGGCTTCAGACTACAGAAGGGGACTATACCCCACTACCAACTCCCCCCCTACCCCCCACAACAGCTTTCTACCCTTCCCTACTGGCAGCTACCTCTGAGAGTGTCCCAGCTATTCCACCTCTGCTGGCTTCCTGTCTTGAGGCTGAGTTGGGAACTTGGAGTAGGGTTTGGGTACGGGAAAGCAGGCTGAAATCTTCCCCCCACCCTCTGCCCCAGTTCACACAGCCTGTCAGAGGTCAGTGCTGCCAGGTGTGGGTTTTCTTTAAGCTATGTTTGTTGTGGCAGCTGCTGGAGGACCCAGTGGAGATCATCAACAGCAAGCTGGAGCTCCAGGCCTTTGACCGCATTGAGGAAGAAATCAAACTCATTGGCTACTTCAAAGGAGAAGACACTGAATGTGAGACAGACCTGCTTCTTGGTCTAGATAGGCTTTGGGAAGGGAACAGAGGGATTCCTGACTGGGGGTTGTAAGGATCTGTAGTCTCAAGGGCTCTCCCAGCTGGGAGGCTGGGGGGTTCCATTGTCAGCTGAATCCCTTCACATGCCAAATAGAGATCAACTCTGTAGCTAAAGCATAAATCCCAGCTGTTGGGACTGTAGGAGCTGCAGTACAGAAACAGACTGTGGCCATGTTTAGTCTGGTTTCCTAAGCCTTCCCTGCTGTACCCAAAGAGAGAGCAGTCCATCTAGTCCTGTGCTGATCTCTAACAATGACCAATGCCAGATGTTTTCAAAGAAGATGTAAAATCCATGTGATAAAGCACTTAAACACATAGTACTCACACCTGCTTGAGGAAGCTGCCTCATCTGGGAATTCAGTACCAATAGTGGTATAAAATAAACTCAGTGCATGCACCAGGAGAGCTTGCATGGTCCTTCCTGGCAAATGCCCAGGGACTCCTCAGAACCACAAACCCTAATTCAGCTGAACAGGACAGTCCAGCTGAAATTTTATTTCCTGGATGAGTCTGCTGCTCGGTGGTGGAGAGCGGCTGTCAACATCTCTGTCTTCAATAAGGAGCTGTTACCTGGGAAAACAGCAATACGTACAGCAGCTTTTATGAGAGAAGCTGCATTGCAACACTACAGAATAGGATCTGCAGTTCCTATAGGCCCTACAGCCATTAAATGACTCTGGTAAATCTTGGTCGTGTTAGAGCAGGGGTGGGCAATTATTTTGGGCAGAGGGCTGCTTACTGAGTTTTGCCAAGCCATGGAGGGCTGCATGACAGGCAGCCAGGGACAGATAAATATAAATTTTATAATTTTTTTAGGGGCCCTACGGGCCAGATAGAATGGCCTGGTGGGCCACATCTGGCCCCCAGGACACATTTTGCCCACCCCTGTGTTAGAACGATGTTGTCACTGTGATGGTCCAGGAATTATGCAAGAGGAAAGGGTTTCTTAGGGAGATGTCTTTCATTAGACTAACTACATAGTTAGGGGAGAGTTAGACTAGAGGTCAGCAGCGTGTTTGGGCAGATTGCCAAAAACACCCACAACCTTGACTTTTAAGGTGTTGGTATGCCGGGGGCAGATGGTAGGGGGAGCCATAAGGGGCCCAATCCTTGCTGTGGCAGTGCAACTCTGGGCCCTTCCCCACCATCCACCCTGAGGCACGTGCACCAAGCAAAATTCCTTTGCGTGCCACATTCTGGAACATGTGCTGGGGTTGCCTACCCCTGACTTAGACAATATTTCAAATGCAAGACATTCTTCATCAGGTCTGGTAAATTGTGCACATTTGTATAAACTGTAACTCATTCAAGTTCTTGTTTGTAAGTCACTTGAAGTTAGAAATGCCTCAGTATTGTTATCTGCAGCAGAACCTGATAGTAGAACTCTGAATTGCCTAGAACCTCTTGTATGAGAATCTCAGCATGCCCCACAAATATGACAGACCTCTGCTCTGCAACCTGCCTAAGTGCATAAGAATAATTTTCACAATAGTATAAATGAAGAGGCTGAGGCACAGAGCACTGAAAAGATTTGGGCAAGACCACAATAGTTGACCCAAGAATAGGCTGCATGACCTCAAGGCCTTTGTCTTAAACATTACACCAACCTTCCTCCAATGTAATCAGAGCCCTGACAAGTCCCACGTGGTCAGACACTTTTAGACTGTTTCCTTTAATTCCCTTTCTGATCTGTTTCATCTTTTAGATTACAAGGCATTTGAAGAAGCAGCTGAGCACTTCCAGCCATACGTAAAGTTCTTTGCTACCTTTGACAAAGGGGTAAGTCTCCAGAGACCCCTCTTGAGAGTCCACACTGTCCCATGTGTTTAGCTGAGAGCTCAAGTCCAGGCTAACAAGGGAGCTGAAATGCAAAGCAATGACATAAAGCAAACTCACTGCAAATGCAAGGGTAGCTTCCATAGGTCTGCTTGGAGAAGGGCCTCCAACTGGGAAATGAAGATAGTAATGACTACCAGGGTTGCCAACCCAAGCAAATTTTTACTGACAATCTGCAAACTTTTTACTGGTGGTCAAACTTTTGTACAGACACATGTCTTTACTGATATATGTTTTACAGGATGCAAATGTAGCTCTTCTGTCAGGTCCTCCCCTATTCCCAGCTCCCAGTTAGAAGGGCTGGATTCAAATCTAGGAGTTTAACACTAACCACAGTAAAAAAGTAAAAAAGCATTTGGTTGTCAGTAAAAAGTTTGCAGTAAAAAAAAGTATTGAGTTGGCAACTCTGTTCAACTGCAGCAATAGTTTTACACTGCGCTGCCCCTCCCTACCAGGGACAACCTACTCACCCTCATACCCTGATACTCTTGACTATACCCCACATCATGCTGCTCTCACCCAGCCTACCCCCTAGCCATAATCCTGCCAGACCTACTCCCCGCATCCTAGCATGGATCCCCGAAAGAAGACTACCTTCTTATCACAATTCAGATGCAGAGCTTGGTTTGGATTTGCTAGTTCACCAACTGAGTTTGAAGTACTTCTTTTCTGGGTTAGGCCTTACTCTGACTCAGGCCATTGCTGTCAAAAGCAGCAGTTGTTTGCAAGGGTTGGTCTACATATCTGACAGATACTCTACTAAGGGTGTCTTTACATTTACTCTGGGCCTGGAGAGAGCAGGGATGGTTTAACTAAAGCTCATTTGATGAGTTTTAGTTAAAGCAGTGGTTGTCAACCAGGGGTATGTGTACCCTCAGGAGTGCTTAAAAAGATCCTAGGGGATACTTGGGTATAATGTGGCAGCATTGGGTATAATGTGCGCAGCATGCAGGTGGCCAGGAGAGCAACCAGGTCCAGCTGGTAAGTATGTTGTGAGGGAAGGGGCCAGGGCAGGGGGAGGGGGCAGCTTGAGCCCCCAGCAGTGAGGGAAGGAGTGAGACTGGGGCAGGGGCTGCCCAGCTGGGGCAGGGCGCCGGACTGAGCTGCACAGGAAGCAATTCCCACCACTGTGCACACCCCAAGAGGTCATGGGGGGCATGTGCCGCCAGATCTGCACAGGGCATGGAAGGATGCTACTGCAGGCTGGGCCAGGCTCTTCCCAGAGGCAGATGGGCTGGGTTGTGCTCTGGGCAGGTGGCAATGGTGCTACGAGAGGGCTATGAAAGGCTGTAGCCACCCCAAAAATTTGCTGTAGCCCCCCCCCAATAGTGCCTTCTCAGTGCCGCTGCTGCCTGCCCTCAGCACAGCCCAGCACAGCACAGCCCAGCCCAACCACTGCTGGGGACAGCCCAGTGCCAGCCTCAGCCCGCCCCACCCCATGTGCAGATCTGGGGGCACATGCCCCTGTGCCCTTCCAAGGGTGCACTTGGAGACAGGAGCCAAGGTAAAGCCTGGGATGGAGCCAAGGCTCATCTTGGGGGTGGGAGGAGGTGGCTCCTGCCGCTGTACGCACCCCAGGAGGGCATGGGGGTGTGTGCCCCAAGATCTGCATGGGTCAGGATGGAATATCACCGCGGGCTGTTCCCAGTGGGGGCTGGGCTGAGCTGTGCTCAGGGCAGGTGGCAGTGACACTGGGAGGGGGCTATGTGGGGGGCTGAAGCCACCCCAGAATTTGCTGTTGCCCCCCCCATAACCTCCCCTTCCAGCACCACTGCTGCCCACCCTGAGTGCAGCACAGCCCAGCCCAGCCCCTACAGCGAACAGCCTGGCACTGGCCCTAGCCCGCAGTGGCAAGCCCAGCCCTCCCCAACACAGATCCGGGGGCACACGCCCCCCCACACCCTCCTCAGGGTGTGCATAGCTGCAGAAGCCACCCCCCATGCAGCTCAGCCCTGCGCCCTGCCCTGGCTGGGCAACCCCTGCCCCTGCCGCAGCCCCACTCTCTCCCACACTGCTGGGCCAGCCTGCCCTTGTCCCGTGGGCAGATTTGGGGGACATGCCCCCATGGCCTTCCGGGGTGCATGCAGCAGTGAGAGCCGCCACCCCTTTCCACGCCCTCCAGACAAGCCACTTGTGGCTCTGTTCCCCATTCTGCCCTGGCTGTGCAGCCCCAGCCCCACTCCTTCCCTCCCCCTCCTCCCCCCACCCCTTAAAAACGATACAAAAATTATAAAGGGGTACCTGAGCTGGAAATTTGAGAGAGAAGGGGTACACTAGTTAAAAAAGGTTGAAAACCCTTGAGTTAAAGCACCCCTGTCACCATTTTGAATCATAGGAAAGCTGAATACATGTGACATTGCGGCTGCTGGATCATGCTAATTAGCATGCTCCAGCAGGCTCAGTGAATTGAATCTGCTCCAAAGCACATGTCAGAGCAGGTACTGGGCACATGTGTAGGTGCCCTAAGTGTGCGCAGGGCTATTGCTCTGCCATGAGGAAGATGTGTAGAGGCTTCTGATGGGCAGAAGCATGTTGTACTTACACCCTCATAACATCTGTGATTAAAACAGGTTGCAAAGAAGCTTGGTCTGAAGCTGAATGAAGTAGATTTCTACGAGCCATTTATGGATGAGCCAGTACATGTCCCTGACAAACCTTACTCGGAAGAAGAACTAGTCGAATTTGTGAATGAGCATAAAAGGTACAAAGACAGCTGAGCCATTCAGGCCATCAGCACTGGACTAAGAAGGCTATCACCTCAGGTTGCCAGGCCACTGCCACTAGTTCAATATAGATCGGGGCGGGCAATTATTTTGGGCAGAGGACGACTTACTCAGTTTCAGCAAGCCATCAAGGGCCGCATGACAGGCAGCCCAAGGCAGATTAATATTAATTTTCTAAATTTTTTAGGGGCCCGGCAGGCTGGATAGAATGGCTTGGCAGGCCGCATCCAGCCCCTGGGTTGTACTTTGCCCACCCCGGTATAGATGGAGATTACTACCACCTGCCAGCCGTTTGGTGGTTAATGAGACATTAACTGGGTGAGTCTCTGCTGCATCCCTGGCATACAAAGTGTCTCCATCACAGTTGGCTTGGAGTAATACTGAGATGAATTACAGACTGAATTGGAACTCAATTCCCCTTCCCAAATGCAGTCCTTCTCAATCAGAAGTAAGGCAAAGTCACTGTGTGGGGAAGCCTGTACATTTCCTGAAGAGAGGCAAGATGGGAGGTCGACATCAGGTCTTCCTCTCTTTTTCTCCAAGTCCTTCTCTTCAAACAGGAGAAATAGGAATAGGAGGCAGAAATCACTCAGCCAAATGCCAGGCTTAGAAAGAAGATCTCTGTCTGCTCTTAACCATCAACAGTGAAAATGCAACAGGAAAAAAAGATCTCTGAACCTCACAGATTTCAAGATGACAGGACAGGTTTGGTAGGAGAGAGGGGGAAACCAATAAACCATGATTTCTATCTGTACCTAGAATCAAAAGGGAAAAAAGAGGCAATTCTCCTGACATCAGGTGTCTGTAAAAACCCAGCCCATGGAGGTCTTGTCAGCTAAGGGATCTTACAACTATGCAAAACACAGCCTAGAGGAGACTTCAGCTGGAAATGGAGATGACCAGGACTGTATGAAACATTAGGTTAAATTAGCAGTAGAATTTTATTTCCCTTTCCATAGCTGAGGAAGGGTACCTCTATCTTGGTAACAGATGGAGTATCAAACTCCTCCTCCGTACCACAGGCCCTCTGACACTCTCCCAGCTGAAGACCCATTTCCCACTCCACTAAAGAACAAAACCCTCCTAGCTTGCAGTCTCTTGACCCCTCACAAATGCTCTAACTTTGACTCACCTCCTTTTTTTTTTAGGGGTGCAATATCATAGGGAAAATCTGTCAAATATACAGAAGCACCCAACACTTATTTTCATAGATTTCATAGATTTCTAGAGTTGGAAGGGACCTGGTAGATCATTGGGTCTGACCCCCTGCTCCTGGCAGGAAAGAGCGCTGGGGTTAGGTAATCCCAGCCAAATGCCTGTCTAATCTCCTCTTGAACACCTCCAGGGTAGGGGAAAGCACCACCTCCCTTGGGAGCCCATTCCATATTTTGGTGACCCTTACCATAAAGAATTTCTTCCTTATGTCCAATTTTGTATGCTTAAAAATCCTTCCTTCAAGGCTTCTCCTTCATCTCCTGGCCCAGCTTCATCATCTTACTCTACCCCATGAACTAGCAAAATCACAACATTCTTCACTAGTGCAGAATGAACTATTCCACTGAAGCACTGAAAGAAAGAGCCAACTGGACTCATAAATTGAAGTGTATGTTTAAACCCTAAGAAAAACAGGGCAGAGAATCAGAAAGAGCCTTTACTAAATTTGAGTCCAATTTCTAAACAACCCCCGCCCCCCTTCCATTACACATAAATGTGTGGGAGCCCAACGAAGGTTATTCAGCCTCAAATGCACAAACTCCACAGAGTCATGACTAAGCCTCACAATGTACCCATGAGACACAGCAGGGAAGTATGGCCTCCACTGAAAGGACCAGGAAACTGTGGTAGGGAGCAGTGAAAAAGTTTAGCAGTGATGAAGCTTGGCCAAGATCAGACAGCAGATTAGTGCAAAGCTGAGAACAAATGCCAGGAATTTTTATAACCAATCTTCATATGATTTCATGATTTCTAGAGAAGATCCTTGTTTATTTATATGCATTAAACTGGGAGCAGAATTTGATCCAGCGTGCCATAACTGCTAGCTAAGTCCTCACTTTCACATCTCTGTCCTTCCTAGTCCTGAGAAGGTAAGTGTCAGAATACCAAAAGAAGAGCAAAATCTGCATAACAGCACTGGTATAGTGGTATAGTGATATGTACAACATTATGGAGCACTATGTTCTCCCAGGCTAGTTTCACAGCGCAGGATTGTTCTAAGGTTTGCATAAGCATCGACTGCTTATCTGAATCTAACCTCCCAGTTCTTTGGGAATTCTCATAGAGGTAGACTGGGCCAAATTCTGCTCTCAGTTATTTAAAAAAAACTCACACCAGCAGGACTAAAGAGGGAACGAGGCCCATTGGTGATCCCAGGTCTGATGCTTGTCACCTTATACTTTGTCTTCTTAAAAATGTAATGGGCTAAATTAGTTACATGCAAAAGGGACAAAATGTGGTGTCTAGAACCAACTCTCCTGAACATCCTAAAACTTAATGGCATCCTGAATGTCACTCTCTGAAAAAGTGATGCTGTAGCATGATCGTCCAGAAATAATGTGAGGCAAGGATTTCTTAGGGTAAGATCTTTTATTGGACCAACTATGTATTCTTCCTCAGGAAAATGTCTTACATTCAAATGACTGTCTAACTTTATCCCAGCTACATAGTTGGTTCAATAAAAGATCTCACCCTAAGAAATCCTTGCCACTGTCTGAAAAACACAGCCACAGTGACCTCAGCAGGGTGGTGTCAGTATAAATGACAACAGAGTTTGACACAATAGGTGCCTTCTGCACACACCCAGAGCAAAAGGGACTAGGGAGCTAACCCAGGCCTTCTCCACTGGCACACAAGACATGAATATTCTGCCTGCATCTGATGATAAGGATCCTTTGTTCTTTTCAGAGCCACCCTGCGGAAGCTGCGTCCAGAAGACATGTTCGAGACCTGGGTAAGTACATAAAAGCAGGGAAGGTATCAATCTTCTGAAGCCTCTGGCTTTCAAGCTGCTACATGACAGCTCCAGGCTGATCCTGCAGCATCGTTTTCCCCAGAACCTTTTGCTGGGCTTACAGACTCACTGGCCACATTATGCAGCAGGGAGAGCTTCATGCACACCTCCCAGCATCTAAGTCTAAATGGTATTTAGAAGAGCTTTGCTGCATAGAAACAGATGGTTGGACTGAGGCCTTGATCAGACAAAGGATAATAAATGCATAATGGTGAGAAGAGATATAAAATGTAGTAAAACAGTATTAATGGCAGGAACTCAAGTGTTCCCATATAATCACAGGTTATTCTGGGTTAGACAAGCAGTTCTTCAAGCCACAAAAACAATTAAACTGCCATTTCTACAGTATGGAAGAGGAAAGGCTACTCTCAGGCCTGAGCTGGTTTAATTTATAACCTAAGCTGGTTCAAGTCATAACTCTTACTGAGCCTCTGGCAGCGACTGCAATACAGTTATATTATACATCCTTGAGGAAGGAATTGTCTATTCAGCCATATTTTGCAGTGCAGGTGAGTCAGTCATGCGGTGTTGTTTCCAGATGGTATAAAGAACTTGAACGTTGTGAACTGTGATGTGTTACAGTCAAATACACCATTTGAAATTCAGGCTGGCATGGTTAGTTAGGTCTCTCACCTCAGCAACAGAGCAACTATACCTTGATTGTAAGAGCTGTAGCATGACTAAGCTGCAATTGAGAGGTTTTGGAGAAGTTAACTGCTGATTTGAAATATAAGAACACAGGCAAGAATTTCATACTTTGTCCTTCAACAAGACAAAAAGAAGATCAGGGAAAGTGTGGGTCCCTTCCTGAATGGGAGAGGCAACCTAGTGACAGTGGATGCAGAAAAGGCTGAAGTGCTCCATGCCTTTTTTACCTCAGTCTTCATAGGCAAGGTCAGCTCCCAGACTACTGCACCTGGCAGCACAGTTTGGAGAGAAGGTGAGCAGCCAACACAGGCAAAAGAACAGGTTAGGAACTATTTAGAAAACCTGGATGTGTACAAGTCCATGGGGCCAGACACAAGGCACCTGAGGGTGCTGAGGAGTTGGCTGATGTGATTGCAGAGCTGCTGGCCATTATTTTTTAAACTTGTGGTGGGTAGGAAAGGTAAATGATTCGAAAAGGGTAAATATGATGCCCATCTTTAAGAAAGGGAAGAAAGAGGATCCAGGGAACTACAGACTGGTCAGCCTCACCTCAGTCCCTAGAAAAATCATGGAGCAGGTACAAAAGGAATCCATTTCTAAACACTTGGAGGAGAAGGTGATTAGGACCAGTCAGCATGGATTCACCAAGGGCAACTCATGCCTGATTAACCTGCTTGCCTTCTATGATGAGCTGACTGGCTCTGTGGATGCGGGAGACCAGCAGATGTGACAGACCTTGGCTTTAGCAAGGCTTTTGATACGGTCTCCCACAGCATTCTCACAGGCAAGCTGAGGAAGTATGGGCTGGATGAATGGACTGTAAGGTGGATACAAAACTGGCTGGAGCATCAAGCTCAGATGGTAGTAGTCAATGGCTCAATGTCTGGCAGCTGGTATCAAGTGGGGTGTCCCAGGCACTGGTGACACGTAGGGGGTGCACACAGGTGCATGTGCACCCCCTGAGCTTGGCGGTGCATCCCCTGCAAAAAGCATCGCCAACACCGCCGGCAACATCTGTGGGCAGTCCCCAATCGCCACTGGCCACTACTGATCCTGCCGGCGGCATCTGCGGGTAGTCGCAGGTCAGTGCTTGCCACCCTTCCATTCCCTCGCTGCCAACACCACTGCGGCTGCCTCCAGGAGCTCCCTGCTCACCACCATCACACCCCCACCACTAACACTGCCATCGCTGCCTGCAGACGGTTGCCCTGACCCCCCAGCCTCCAGGGGCACACGGTGTTCATGGTCCCAGGGGTCAGTGCTGGGGCCAGTTTTCTTCAGTATTTTCATCAGTGACAAGGAAGATGGCATACAGTGCACCCTCAGCAAGTCTGCAGATGACAGTGAGTGGGGTAGGGTTAGGATTCAGAGACCTAGAGAAATTGGAGGATTACATCAAAAGAAATCTCATGAGGTTCAATAAAGACAAGTGCAGAAGTCCTGCACTTAGGACAGAACAATCCCATGTACAGGCTGCAGAAAAAGACCTGGGGGTTACAGTCGACAATAAGCTGAATATGAGCCAACAGTGTGCCCTTGTTGCCAAGAAGGCTAATGACATACTGGGCTGCACTGGTAGGAGTGCTGCCAGCAGGTCAAAGGAAGTGATTCTTCCCCTCTATTCAGAACTGGTGAGGCCACAGCTGGAGCGCTGTGTCCAGTTGTGGGCCCCCCACTACAGAAAGCATGTGGACACATTGGAGAGAGTCCAACAGAGGGAAACGAAAATGGTTAGGGGGTTGGGGTAAATGATTTTTGAGGAGAGGCTGACAAACCTGGGCTTATTTAGTCTGGAGAAGAGAAGACTGAGGGGGGGATTTAATAGCAGCCTTCAACTACCTGCAGGGAGGTTCCAAAGAGGATGGAGCTGGACTGGTCTCAGTGGTGGCAGATGACAGGACAAGGAGCAGTGGTCTCAAGTTGCAGCAAGGGAAGTTTAGGTTAGATAACAGGAAATATTTGTCATTAGGAGGGTAGTAAACACTGCAACAGGTTACCCAGAGAGGTGGTGAAATCTCCATCCTTGGAGGTTTTTAAGGCCCGGCTAGACAAAGCCCTGGCGGGGATGGTCTAGTTGGGGCTGGTCCTGCTTTGAGCAGGCGGTTGGACCAGATAACCACCTGAGGTCCCTTCCAACCCTAATTTTCAATGATTCTATACACTTTGACTTTAGCAAGGCTTTTGATATGGTCTCTTGGGTTTAGGGTTTTTATTTATTGTTTAAATATAGTTTAGATATCCAGGCTGAAATACTGCATCTGTTGAAGTTAGTGGAAGTTCGGGGCCAGATTTTAATGTTGGTCTATTATTACCATTCTAGCTGAAACCCACAAAACATTTGCGATTAAATTTTTATTGCAAAAGTATTTCTTTAAATACAAGATTTTTAGTTATCCTTTGACTGAATACTTTAACAGAATCAAAACTTCATACCCTCAAAAAGACTACATAAAGCTGTCCATGTGTAAATACAGGCTTAGGAATATAAGTACATATTTTGTCAAAAGTCTGACCTTGTGACTTGTTTATAGTCATGGAATAAGAAGTTCCTTGTACACATGAGGAAATTGCCCCTTTTAGTGGTTTAACTGCCCTTTTTAATGATTTAATTGCATAATAGTGTACACGTTTGGCAGCATGTTACAATTAAATTTTATAACAGTGTACACGTTCGGCAACGTATTTCGATTTAAATGTCTTTTTCACGTAGCAAATTAAAATACATCCCGCGTAGTTCAGTTTGTTATGTAACAAATTACAGTGATATTCCTCAAATATACAAGGGCTCTATCTGAAGAGGGTGGTGGGGACAGTGCACAGGGCACTGGTAGCCCGGGCATGCTCCGGGAAGCTCAGGCTTGGTGGGCTTCCACTGCCCCATGCACTGTCTCCACTGCCTGTGGCTGCCAGCATGTCCAGCCACCCTCCTGCCACCTTCCTGGGGCAGACATCCCATTCCCAGGCAGTCCCCGGTGGTGGAAAGGCCATAGGGACAGTGCACAGGGCACTGGAAGCCCACCAAGCCCAAGCTTCCCCAACCATGCCTGGGCTTCCAGCGTCCCATGCACTGTTGGATTTGGCAAGTGGTGTCTGTGAGCTGAGGCTGCATCTGTGCAGGTAGCACCCTGCCTGGGCAGCCTCAGGGGGCACTGCCACTGCAGAGGTTAAGCACCGGTCCTCCCCGCAGCTCAGGGGCTGAGTGACCCAGTGGCAGCTTGTGCGGGCAGGCTCTGCCGAGGCAAAAAATCCCAAACAGCGATGGGCCTGATGTTTGTTTGTTTTTTCTCCCAGAGCCTGCCTGCATTTACTGTGGAGCAAGTTTTTGGCAGGTTGCACAGCTCCCGAGCTGTGGGGCACCCCGGTGCTTCCCTCTGCAGTGGTGGCGCCCCCGGGCAGCACCCACCTGCTGGCACCCTGCCCGGAGCATCCCAGGGGATGCCACCGCTGCAGAGGGAAGCACCACGGCAGCTCCCACCCCAGCCGTGGTAGAGGCAGGCAGGCTCCAGGGAAAAAAGAAAGGATTGGGCCCCTCACCACTTTTTTTTTCCTTCAGTGGAGCCTGCCCGCTCCATAGCGGGGGCCCCCGGTGCTTCATTCTAGCTTTGACTTGCCTGCATATCTGTTTGAAATGCCCCAGGATCTATAATAATTACATGCTTATTCAGTCTGTCCGGAGCACTCCAATTGGTTGTTTCCATAAGCACTATGATTGGCTGCCAAGACAACAAATCAGAGTGCTCTGGACAGACAGAATAAGCCTATTACTATTATAGATTTACTTGAATATAAAATGAGGTTTCCCCCACAATCAGCAGTGAGAAAGTAGATTTGTCTTACAATTGCATACAAGGAACCTCATTAAATGCATTGTTTATCATTGAACTGCTACCCAAAGCAGAATGCGCTCAGGAATGGAAAACAGCTATGAAGTTGATCAAAACACAGCCAGGACTGAGTATGACTACAAAATATGTGAGCCACACTGGGCAAATATACTGATGGAAACCATTTCTTTGTGGTCCTTAAAAAAAACAGGGAGTTTCCCCCAGGAGGGAAAAAGCACTGGACCTAAAAGTAGCTCAGTACCAGGCTAGCACTTAGAAAGACTGGAACAACCTCCAACATACTCCCCTGGTACTAAAAATGCTGAAGGAAACCTTTTTTTTTTGAACCATTACAGAAAAAAAGAGCAGATACTCCATCCACAAAGAAGTAGCTCAGGCCCTGGAGGTACTGCAATACTGGCCAGCCCTGGTACTCCCTTGGTGCCAGAAGACAAAGATGCCAATAAGTATCTACTACAAGAATAAGCCAGTACAACCTATCTGTAAAAGATATATACTTTAGTGCTCCATTGTGCTCAGTCCCCCTCTGCACTGATTCTTTTCCAAGTCATGGTGAGCAACTACACTGAATACATTTTGACCTCTTCTCTACTCCCACAGATGTCCTAAATGTCTGGCAAACAACACCCAGCTGGATCCCAAACAGTTCACCCAGAATCCCTCTATTGCCCCCTCTCGCAACTGGTCACATATGATTAGTGTGGCCTCACCCTCCATGAGGTGAAGCCAGACCAAGTTGCACTGAACTCCATCTACATATATTTTTTTGGAGAATCCCAGCACTCATGACAAGACCACCCAGTTCCAGTCTTGAATGGAGGGTTAATTAGCAGATGAATCTTTTGTGAGGAGCATATGTGGAATACACACATATACTAAGCAGTGCTGAGCTGTGGGGTAACCACAGCTTGAAATGCTGTTGTCTCTGCTGGGGCCCAGCCCAGCGAACTATATGGTAAATCATGAGCCTTTTGGTTTTGGACTAATGTCATGCATAGTTTGTACTTTATCTAAGGAGATACAAAAGTTCTGCTTAAAAGTATGTTTGTGAAGTACCCATACTAAGACCTGTGTCAACTTAAAAAAAAATAGATGAATTGATGCATTTTGTCATTTTCTTCATATATTTGCTGCTTGTTTACATGTGCTCAGGGAAAGCAGGGTCTGACAATAGGAGAAGAGGAGAAAGGGCTATAAGGAGATGAAGCTGAGTGGCAGAGGGCAAGGTGGTTCATCTGACCCCCCAGATTTATTTTCCCTGAAGTAGTAGTGTGGAGGGTGCAAATCCAAGGCAAACATCCAATAATTAGATTGTACACTTGGAAAAATATAACAAATTTGTAAATTTCCCATATCTAGAATCTAATTACTGGGGGGGGCATCTTATAATCCGTGTCATCTTATATTCAAACAAATATGGTAAATATATTATAATTAGGCTTGGCAGAATCCCATTTTTATTTTTTTATAATTTCAACATGTAATATCAATGTTTATTTTTAAGCATTTATTTTGATTTTTATTTATTTAAATTTTCAGGATTTCGTAAAATTATGGGTGTTGGGGCAAACAATTTATTAATGGCAAATGTAACTACTGTAGGACTGCTGCCAAGGACAGAGTTTGCTGAGCGACAGAGCTGCCAGCAGTCTAGGCTTTGCTCACCTGTAGCTCCCGCATCCGTTTTGTCATTTCATCTTCTTTTGTTCCCAGTCCCCTGGGGTTTCTGGGACTTGCAGTCCAAACTAAAGCCAGTATGGTTCTGCACGACTGCTCCCCCTGTCATCAGCAGAGATCCTAGGGGTTTTTTTTTCTGATTTAAAAAAATCCCCAATTTTCAGTTAAGAACAAATATCCCGAAACACACCTTTTCCCATGATTTAAATGAAACTCCACTCTATATAAATCTATATATTAGTAAATCACAGGAAAATGTGGACTTGGGGCTATTTTTTTTAACTGAAAATTGGGGATTTTTTTAAATCAGAGAAAACAGGATCCCCGGTCATCACATGCTTTATCAACAATCATTTTTCTTACATCCCTCTTCTATAAATTTCAGTTATTAGTGATTCAAATATTTTTCATTGGTCTGTGAGTGTGTGGTGAGCTCAACATTTATAAACATTTACCAATAAAAATTGAATCCTGCCAAGCCTAGTTATAATAATGAATCTTAAGGAAAGCAAGGATTGTCAGATTACTAAAAAATACTTGAATACAGAATTTACATGCACTAGATCAGGAAATATTATCTGAAAGAGACCGTGACTAGATTCGGGTCTCAGTCACCCAGATGTAATTCCCAAATAACTGCAGTGATTTCAGTGGAGTTACTCCAGGTTTACATCAGGGCCTCTGAGATTAGAATCTGCTCCCATTTGATCAGTGATTTTCAAACTTCCTGAAGTCATGGGACCCTGTCATTTCACCACTTCTGCCATGGATCACCTACCCCCAGGTCCGCAGGCCTTGTGAGCTGACATGGAGCTAGGCAACCTGGCGTGGCAATGGCAGCACACTGCCTCCTGGCCCACACTGCCATTACCCCCCAAAGGCCATGTGAACCTGCCGTGGAACCCCAGGATTCTGCGAGTGCAGTTTGAAAACCTTGTCTAAAACAGTGATTGTTAACCTTTGTAAAACTCAAGGCACCTCTCAGTAGACTCAAGGCACCCCTTCATAAGCACAAGGTACTCCTTTGAAAATGTCAGATATTAGTTTTCACTTGATTTTTGACTACAGAAAAATAACAGAGCCATTCTTCTCTTGTAAAGAACTCAGAAGACCCACAGCAGGTCAGAATGTGTTTAAAAATATGGATTCCTATGGGAAATCTCTGGGTTTATCTTGTGAATCATATTATTTCCATCGCTAACCATGTTAATATTGCGTGGGATCTGGCAGCACCCCTGGAAGGATCTCAGGGCACCTCCAAGTGTTGGAGCACCCCAACTGAGAATCACCGGACTAAGTTCTAAGATTTTGGTATTCCATCAAGATATGATCCTGCTTACAAATAACAAGGAAAAAGCAAAGCTACGTAGCCTCTGATCTGATTCCTGCAGTAAATCTGTTCAAAGGGTCCCTGTGAAATTGCAATTTCCCCAAAGAAGCTAGCAAAAAGCCAGCACTCGCTATTGTTTTTAAAGATAATGTTTTCCACTTAATCTTTTAGCACTTTTTTTTTGAGTTTTTCATAGTGGTTTTGTCACCTCTGGACTCAAAGGGGAAAAAAATTAGCATTTAGATGGGAATTCTTTTCTCACATTAAAATCAATTGAAATGGAAACTGGGAATGACAGAGGGTGAGGAAGATGCAGTTCTTCCATGGGATAATTCTGAGGCTATATTCAGAGCAGGTACATGACAAACAGCCTGACAGACATGTCAGCCTTTGCCAACCCCATTAGCTAGGCTCCCACTGACAGCTCTCAGGCAGAAAACCATTCTAGTTCCTCTGGCTGTTCTCATATAAACCTCCTCCAGGTCTGTCAGAGACACTTTCCACCACTCCCATGCCACCCTCAAGGACAATCCAATTTGAGTGCCCTTGCAGAGCCCCCAACCACACTTTTTATTTGGACCACCGCACTTCACACATTACACAGAAGGCTGGATTGACTTCTCTGATGCCAGTGGCCCCACATTCTGGCCACCGGCAGGAGAGACGCACTTGAACAAGCTAACAAATAACTCTATACTAACCATGTTTCCAGACGGAAGGAGGTCCTCTACAGAAACAGTGCCTCTCTCCATCACTCTTAGAGGCTCATGGAGCCACGTTTACTTCTCTCTCTTTCACTGGCAAGATGCTCTTCTCTTCCTCCTCCTCCTCATCCAAGCACTCCTTCTCATAGCATCTCCTTATTTCCAAATGCATCCCACATCAAGCCAACCACACTCTCACATTGCCTTCTCCTCCTCCCTCCTGACAGGTCAGTAATAGTCTTGTTGTCCACAGGAGGATGACCTGGATGGAATCCACATCGTGGCCTTCGCTGAAGAGGATGACCCAGGTAGGAGACCCATTTTCCCTTTCCTGGCTTTGCCCACAGAAAGAAGGAAGTTTATTAGGATCAGCTCTGACTTGTATTGTGCTTGATTGATGGGAGCCTCACACATGGTCTCCCTTTTGAGAGCCCAAAACCTTAATCATCCTACCTACTTTTGCTGATCAGTGTGTGAGCGTAAAAGAATACATGGAAGTGACTCACCTGAAGACCCTATTGCTCTCTTCCTTATTCCTACTTGGAGTCTGCCCTGCCCTGAACACAACAGGACATAGGGAAGTCTCTCCCCATCAGAAAAGCAGCCATGAAAAAAGGAGGCTTGTCTTCTGCCTTTCAGTTCAATTTTAATAATTTACCTGGCATGATAACATTTTCCAGAGCAAATGCAACCTGGCAGAGGGCTAGCCTGTTGAACCAGCTCAGCAGCCTTGCCTCTCTGGAGCCATGAGAATCCCACACCCAACCTAGGAAGCCAGAGACATGTCTTGCAGTGAACCAGGACATTCCTGAACTTTTAACTGGGGGAATAAATATATGCCAGCAGTTGCCCTCACTCTGATTAAGCAGCAAGGATTTTCAGTCTTCGTGATTCAAGACTTAAACTGGTCACCGGCAGAGGTCAGGAAGAAATTGCTCTTCTCTCTAGTACAGCATGGCACAAAGAGGTGGTTCATGATCAGACTACCTCTTCTATATTTTTTAACATTGGCCACTGTTGGAGATAAAATAATGCACTATATGGGGAAATGGTTTGTTTTGCATGGCAGATACTGCCCATTTACTGCAAAGACTGAGGAACTTGGCATTTAGGATTCTTATTTAGGTTTCCCACTCCTCCTGCCAGCTCTGCCACCAATTTGCTATAGGACTTTGAGTGACTCATTTATGGTGAGTTTTTGAAAGCACATAAGTGATTTAGAAGCACAAGTCAACAAAAGTTCATTGGATTTGTGACACTAAATGGGATAGGTTTTATTTTAAAAAAATCATCCTTTCAATCATGCCATGCCTTAATTTGCCCTTCTACAATAAGGGGATAATGATAGTGACCCATTTCATAGAAGGATTCTAACACTTCATTTATGATTTGAGGAAAGGCCCTCGAAAATTTTTATCATGGAGCAGCTATTATCTTAAGACATACAAAGTAGCCAAGAGCTTTATAAATGAACAGGAGATTTGTCTATCCTCCTTAGCCTGGGGGTTGTAAAAGCACAAGGAGTTTGTATCCCTGTCTTTGTGTGATTGGGACATATTGGTTCACGTATCACTTCAGATGGCTATGAGTTCCTGGAGATTCTGAAGCAAGTTGCCAAGGACAACACCAACAACCCTGACCTGAGCATTGTGTGGATTGACCCTGATGACTTTCCTTTGGTGAGTGGCAGAGGGTCGTTTCCCTCTTTAGCTGAGTGTATGTGAACCTGTCCATCACCACAGAGCATGCACAGAATGTAGAGGAGGAGAAAAAAGACATGGGAAAAAGCTGAGAGGTAATGCATCAAACTAGGAGTGACCCCTTCGCATCCATGTTCCAGTCAAATCTGCATGCCAGACTTGATGAAATTGCTCTTGCTTTCCTACTTGTAAATGGATGCTGTAGGGGCAACCCCAGTGGTTGGCACAGTGAACTGCCAAACAAAACAACCTATATGGGATTGCCAATGCTAGACTCCAGATTCAGTGCTGCATGGTTGTTTTCGCCATCAGCCAGCTAGGTAGATTAGTAGGAAGAGGTTGTTTAAAGAGCCTTGCCTGAGCTTCTCTTTCTTTGCTGCAGCTTATCACCTACTGGGAAAAGACCTTCAAGATTGACCTATTCAAGCCACAGATTGGAGTGGTAAATGTCACGGATGTGAGTATCACAGGCACAGTAAATCTGATAGTTGTAGACTCAGAGGCATGAAGAGGGACAAGACTTAGGGTGAAAGTCTGACTCATTGAAGTCAATAGGAATATTGCTGTTGGGTGCAGTAGGACAAGGATGGCACCCCTATGTTCTGAAGAGAATAACAAATACTTGGACTGGTAGGGTGGGTGAAGCTGGATTTTGAATATCTCAGGCACATTCACATCTAGAGAATTGGCTTGGTCACTATTCTCCTATGTAGACATCTGAAGACCACCACTGTCCTGTGCAGAGTTGTTCCCTACAGCCTGTTTTTCATCCATTTTAGTTTTAATGACTCATGCAGTGAAATTCCCATCATTTCCCTTTAAGTCTTCCTCCACTGGTCATTTGTAATAAGGTCCTTATTGAATGGCATTTTGCTGGTCTCAGCAGAGAAACAGAGCAGCAAAAAAGAACTTAAGGATGGAAAGACAGAAGAGGGTACTTGTAGGGTAAAAAAAAGAAGGCTAGAGTTTGGCTGTGCAAGGAAAGATGTTCACTAACAGAAAATAAGGAGCAGCTGCATAGGTAAAATATCTTTAAGAAGCTTGAGGAGGCAATATAAGCTGATACGGGTGGGAACACCTTGCAAAGGTATCATATAGCAAGGATACTCTTAGGCTTCCACCCACTGGGATACAATGGGGTCCACTGGTATCTTGGAGAATCTGGTCCAACAGGTAGTATAGCATCAGTAGGTGTACCTGCCTTTACAACCACTGGCAATCTGAGACCTCCACCTGAGACCTCGGCATGGGAGGTTTGGGGTGTTAACGCAACAGGGAACAGAAGCACTGGACCAGGACACACCAGTTTTATGGAGTGACATGTCTGGTAGTAACCATGCCATCCTAGTCTCTCTCTTTTTAATGGGCTTTTACTAAGCCCCAGTTTTCCACAGGCCTTACATATGCTGTAGGCACAGACTTTCCTCCCCAGCTGCACACATCCTGCAGCCCAAAACCAAAGGCCCTTTTCAAGCCAGGTTAATGTTCAATCACAAAAACATTCCTGACTCTTAAGAGCTTGAGTTGCGACAGGGAGAAGGCATAATCTTGGTCAATGCCAGAGGTAGGCAGGGGGACTGAGGAGGGGAACTCCTGTCCTATCTATTCAACAGGCACCTCTAACACATTCCACAGTCCAGCCAGCTTGGCATGCAAGGGCTGGGCCCTGCCTTCATCCTGCCTAAAAATATGCCCTAGGGCCTTAGTGCTGCCAGCAGCATTAACAAGTCCCCTCTGCCACTTTGCATTGGCTGGTAAAGAGCCCCACAGCAAACCTGGCACAGAACAGGTCATGCAGAGGAAAAGGTGGAGTTCTCTGCAGCTGCTTCTTTCCCTGCACATGCACGCCTGTGTACAAGGTGGCGGCAAGCACAAGTTAGCTCTGGGTATGTACAGCAAAACCGGAAGCAGAGCAGAACCATCTCTCAGCACTCCACAAACACGTGGAATTTCCCTTCTGAGTTGGCAGTGTTTTTAAGCCCTGCCACTGTGTTACCATGGAGAGTGCAAATGAACTCAAAACATACCCATGTGTTACCACTGCAGCTGCTGAGTCCACGGGGCTCAGCACCTAAGAGGATCAGACCTTGGGTGACTCAGTCACTGCTGTTGTGTTACTTACTGGGGTCTCTGGAGCATTAAATCTTAGCATTAAAATGCTTGTTTTTCTACTATGTAAAGATTTGTTCTAGGAACATGTAGCACTAATGTCAGGTTGCCAGCTCTTTGTGCATTTTTTGACAGTCGCTTAGGGGCACGGTTCTACTCCCAGATCAACGATCAGCTGTAGAGTCCTATGTACATCATACAAAAGAGCATGATAAAAGATAATCCTTCTGACAAGATTATCTAAGAATATCTAACATTGAAGCCAAATTCACAGGCTTTTGCAGGGAGGGCAGTTAATATCACTAAAAGGAGACTGTATATAACGTGAAGAGGAGCCGTCTAGATGAATAGTTGCTTTGGAATCACAGTCCCTTTGAATGCACCTGTTCTCTTAATGTGATATCTGTAGTTAATGGCATCAGTAGGAATCTAAATGTTAATTTGAATGGGGGGGGGGCATCCGCACGTGTGCTTTACTGCAGATGGTTAATTAGCTCCACGGTAAAGTGCCACCATTGACATGTGGCACCATCAGACTGGAGTAAACTAATTAACTCTGCTGTAGGATAGTACTGCCTGACTCAAACATTATCCTACGGCAGAGTTATTTACTCTGCTGCAACGCACGTGTAGATGCTGAAGGGGCACAACGGTGCTTCAGTGCAGAGGCTGCCTGCCAATTAGCCCCACACTGTAGCACCCTTGTGTCCCAGCCAGCCCCTCTACAGTACATTGAGTTGGTGGTGTGGGCAGCTCCAGGCTGGCAGACTGACCCCCCAGATCCCCTGTCAACTAGGACTGTGCCACCCTGACTCAACGGGCTATGGACCTTGGGTGCACATGTAAATGCTGCACCCAGGAGCAATAAACTCCAGTGCAAACTGCATTGGAATTTATTGCATCACATTGGGCATTTATACACATACTTTTCTGTCCTACGACAAGCCAGAGATCCACCACTTCGGAGCAGACTCGATTAATCAAGTATGCTCCGCACACAAGCTGAGGCAAACTATACTGTGCTGCATGCAGTTGTATAAGCAGGAAAATGCATGTCAGTGAGCAGAAAATGGCAGCAGTGTGCTTTTGAACTAAAGCCTTTCCAATGTGTTTTAGTTCAAAAGTGCGCCACCACAATTTTCTCTGTGCTGACATGCATTTTGCCACTTATAGAACTGCAGACTGCAGGTGTCACAGCCAGACACTTTTCAAAGTGCCCAGCACTGTGGTGCTCACATGTATAGAAATGCCCATTAATATCATGTGTAGTTGCACCCAGGGAGAGATACAGAGGGACTGATGGACATGTAAAATAATCCCACCACTCCGAGGGATAGACAATAGGAAAAAAAATCTCATCCAATGGTGTGGTATTCTCTGGCTGATTCAGGCACTTAAATAGCTTTAAGAATAGTTTAAGAATGCAACTATCACAGATTTACTATGTCAGCCCTCTTTGTGGACTAATTCTGCCAGCCCCTGCTGCACATCTAAATAATCCACCATTCCTAGGGATAGACACAAAGTAATCCTAGTGCCTTCTCAGAGAAGTGAGTTAATCTTACCACCCCATGAAGTATATGAGCTAATCCTAAAACTGCCCCATGTTAGAAGTGAGCTAATCCCACCTTCATTCCATGTACATCCCTCTTCTTACCTGTCCTTGCAGGCCGACAGCATCTGGATGGAAATCAAGGATGATGATGACCTGCCCACAGCTGAGGAGCTAGAAGACTGGATAGAAGATGTGCTTTCTGGGAAGATAAACACTGAAGATGATGACGATGATGATGACGACGACGACGATGATGACGACGACGATGACAATGATGATGATGACGACGATGATGATTAGATTTGACTCTGTATGATCTGAGTTCAGGATGCTGACCCATTCTCACTTGGGGCAGGTGCCTGAGTAGCTGTCCCATCAACTAGGACATCTAAAGACTCTTTCCAAGTATCATTGGACATCGTTTTGCTCTTCCTTTCTTCCCCAACCCTGCTCTCAACCTCCTTGCCAAAACGCTTACTGGCCTGATCTTCAGCAGTGCCGAACAACCACAGAGGAACATCCTCCACCACTGCCCCACCAAGCAGCATGGTTAAGATCACAGAATCCTGAAAATTCCACTGCAGGAGTCCAGCGCTACTTCATGGACAGTGCCATCAACAGCAAGTTGGTTTTTTGTTTATTTTATCCCTATAACTTTTCAACTATCCACATCACAAAGGAATAGTCCCCTGGTACAGACCTATGGAAAACACTCCCACCCAAACACATGAAGCCTGCCCAGATTGGAGAGTGCATCATTGCAAGCTCCAAGCTAAGGTGAAGTTGGGAAAAAAAGTAGAACACCAGATCTTCAGGCTCCTGAACTGCAGGAGTTCAGGTCTAGGTCTGAATCCACACTCTGAGGCTCAGATTCAGTGAGTCTGATCTGAAACACTGGTGGCTTTCAACCCCAAAGCTTTGAAGTAGTCATGATCCAGATCTAAACTCTACTACTCTGACCCAGCTGTGTCATAGATGGAACCAGAACACCATATAAGAGCTCCATGTGGGAGATTTGCATCTGGATCTGAATTCTGTGGGTCAAGTCTATTTCATCTTTCAAATGAACTTCGACTGTGTTATGGTTGTTGCACTGAGACATGCAATTGGAAATATGATCTGAGAGCACAAACCCCTGCAGTTACAAACCAAGAGAAACATCCCTAGGGAATCCATCCCATTCTGCATGACTACAACTCCAGAGGTCCCTGTGTGACATCTTTTTCCATGAACAGTGCATTACGGGCAGAAAGATCATTCCAGCTGTACCAGATATACTGGTTAGCTGGATAATCTTGATACGGCACCTTGCAGTGAAAGGATTCAGGTTGTTTGGCTTTTAATTAATCATGACCGATTTTCAAAATGATATTCCACTTAGATGCATTCATGTATTTTTGGTGCTATGGGTTTCTCTCCTTTTTGCTGCCAACTCTATGGGCCACAAGAGCACTAGTTTTCAGTCCGGGGGTCATTCACAATGAGGTCCATGTGACCAAGGTCCAGTGCTGCTATCCATGTGAAACCTGCATGCTGGCCCATTTGACATCTTTAGGTCTCCCAGTTCCCCACACCCGCAGATTTCCATTGTCCTAGTCTTATTGGGTTCTATGCAAGCACAACTCATGGGCAGTCTAGGGATACTTTTGCCCTTTTATCTTCAGATTGTTTTGCCTTGTTAGCTTAGTTAGGGTTTACTTCTAACCTTATCAGAGAAACAGCCTGTGGTTCTGATCTTACTTATGCAAGAAGGAATCCAGAGTAATGATTACAAATCTGTGAAACTGATAGGGTAGAATTCATGTAAGTGGGCTCAAAATCAGAAATCAGTGGGCCACTGTATTAATGTAAATTAGCCTATGGGTTGCTCCACTAATTTGTCCTGTGTAGGTGAACTGCGAAGCAAAAAGTTACATATTGTGAATTTGCCAATGTGTGTGTGTATATTTGCCCTTTCCCGCTTCTTCATGTTGTCTAAAGACTGATCCAAAGGTTTAAAATGTATCTGTTCAGGAGAGAGGGAGGGGAAGGATTTTCTATGTATTTACATCTGGAATGTCAGGATTTCAAACTTCACTTTGCTTTCAAGGCTGAAAGGCTTGGTAAAACCTTTGTAGAACCTACGGGAAATGTCACGTGAGGCTGTAACGTGAGTTGTGCCCCTTATTGCTTGCTGGATTGGGGTGGAGAGGTTACATTTTAGTCCTTCTCTGTTAGCTGAAGGGAGGGATGCTGCAGCTCTGTCTACAGCTACCAGCAATCTTCTTATTCAGGTTCTGCAGAGTTCTGCCCAAGGTCCTCCAGCACAAGAAATGAGGATCTGAGGATATGGACAGACAAATTGTAGCAAGTTAAAAGGAGGACTCACTGCATGTCAGCTGCTGTGCTGTAGCTGTTTTGTGCATCTACTTCTCTCCCATGGTAAGTGAAAGCTAAAGCAGGGCAGCTTAGCCTTGAATGAAAGAGGGCTGAGCTACCACAATTTAGCTCCCAGCTACTGCAGGGTAGTTGCAGACACATGCAAGTTACCAAAGAGTAGTTGATATGTAGTACCCCTCTTTTACCTCATTCTAATTTCTTCATCTCTTTGAAGAACCCAATATTTAAAAAAAAAAACCAAAAAACTTTTTGCATCTGAGGCCAGCTTTATGTATTCTAAGTATAGGAAACAGCAACGCCAACATTTTTCAGCTTTTCCACTTCATTCGCTATTAAGGGACAAATCCCTCTTATGTTGCTCGTGTAGAAGACTATATATTTGCCTTTAACAATTCTCATGAGTAAGGTAAGTGGGAATCCACGCTTCACAGTTGATCTGTTCGCCTTATAGTTTACAAGGATCATAAGCATTTTTGTACTCACAGGTGTAGCTCCCAAGGATTACCCTGGTTATAAAACATATTTTAGTCACATAGAAACAAACTGCTTGCATCTTCCTGCAATTATGAAGTGCTCTCATGAGCTGTTGAGGGATACAGGCTACAACTTCTTACAATGGTCTGAATTGGCCCATGGAAGCATTTTAGAATCCCAGAGGGAAGGCTCCTGAATGAAGATATTATTAAGCACAGACACAAATTGGCAATTTTGAAGTGAAATTAATTTTGGTAAACAGGAAGAATAAAGGAGTTAGTTATTTGAACCGGGCTGAAGCCATTGCCACTGTAACAGGCAATGCCAAAATGCCCGCTAGCTTCCTCTCTTCCAAACCTTTTCTACTCTAAGGATTGGGCTACATAAAGGTGATTTGCAATTGGCAGTGTATGGCAAGGGAAGTTCCAAGGTCCTCTTACACTAGTACAAAGGCATTTTATAGCAACACAGGCATTTTTCCCTTCTTCTGGAAAAAAGGGCACTCAGTTTTCATCCTGTTCTTGCAGAGGTCAGCAATGGTGACTGGTCAGATGGGTTTCAGTGCTTTGTAAATTGGAACATAAAGCTTTTGCTTTGTATTATAAAATAAAAGGCTAATTCTGCAAGTGTCCTCCCCATTGTCCATGCAATTTAATGGGGTTTTTTGTACTATCTTTTCCTCCCCGCTCCCAGTTTCCCTAATGTGGCTTCTCCAGTTCTCTTCATCCACGGATCAGATCTTTTAAACTTTAATTAAAAAGCTGAAGATGTTTAATCCTCTCGTCTCACTCTTCTTTTAAAAAGGAATGCAATTTTAAATGAAGGAAGAAACTCTAGTCAGGATTGAAAGCCAGAAACATTTAGAATCCCCCTAAATATTCAGTAGTTTGCAGTCTCTTTTCAGTGGTTTTCCAACTCTGGTTCAGTCAATGTCATTTTACAGCATAGGACAATATCTTATTCTTTTTTGGGAAGAAAAGGGGGATTAAAATATTGGTGTGCTCCATGTTGTGCCCCACCAGTTATTAGCATGGTCTGAGCTTGGATTGGTGGGAGATTGGTGTGCTTTGTGCTGTGACTGGTAGGACAGTTAGGCAATCTGTGTTGTGATTGGTGGGAGGCTATGGGGTGCCGTGCTGGGATCAGTGAGCGATTGGTGTACCCCCTGCAGTGACTGATGAAACACCGGTGCACATGCAGTAGTGTGTTTGGTGGAATATGGGATAGTCTCTGCCATTGACTCTACCAAGCTATGCTATGCTACCTGTACCACTGACAGGAGGTTGTTTGTGGTGCTGTGCACTGTAGCTGATGGCTTTTAGCCTCTTGCTCCTATAATTGCTTCCTTGGTATTGACCGATCATGCATTAAACAGCTACCATTCAGCTTTCCTGATTAACAGCTGGAAAGGATTGCCATTGCTCATGGATGGGGGAGATGGTGCCTTTACTCTTGGTTCATTAAGCGCTGGGCTGCGTGGGCTTCTGTGAAATAGGATTTGTGGTCTCATCCTCTTTCCCCAACAACAAGGACTCATAGCGCAAAAACCACCAGTTAACACTAAAGAGACTTTTTGTTGTCAGTTGCAGCAAAGAGACTGAATAGGTTGTGGGGAGAAAATTGCTGGACTTGGAATTGCTCTAGTTGTTTTTTTCTGCCATACCACTGAGCCACAACAGTGGTAGCAAAGTGAGTGAATTTACCCTTTCACTCTTGCTGCCTAGGTGGTACATGCTGAGGACAAAAACAGACAAATCCACCCCCTGGCATTATCTTTCTAGGAGTTTTTGAGTGGTAAGATAGATTTATCCTTCATTTAAATTAGTAATTTTTTTAATCAGTATGTGGTAATAAAGAACTCAGAGAAGATTTTAAAATGTTTTCCTCTGAATGGGTCTTCTAGACGTCACATAGGCATAATATGTTAGCTCTCATATTTTAGCAGTGAGCTCCTTTCTCCAGAAAATTAACTGACACTTTTAAAGAGGTAATAACAAAATGCAGAAAAATGAGGGGCCTGTGATTCTGTGTCCCTCTTTGTGGCTGCTTCATGCTGGTCAGTTAATTAAAAAAAAAATAGAAAACTAACTGCAGCAGCTACTGCAGGGATCTGGAAAGCCACCCAGGTGGCAATGCAGTTCCTTGGCTACCTTGTCTCAGTCCATAGATGAGAAGCACAAGGGCAAGGAAAAATGGTGTGGTCATCGAGCCACTGCATCTTGTTTCTAATAGTCCCTTGCCTCCTCATTTGCTTAGCTTTTGCTCCTTTGTCATCATTTCCCTGGCACTCCCATAAAGACCTGAATTCTCAATGTAACCAACAGGCAAAGACTACCCTATAAAACACAGCATTCCTTTCAGGCACTTTTATACTTGATCATAAAGATGTAAAAAAAAGTGACCTTTCCACATATCTTGGAGATCCTAAGAGAAGGGACCAAAGGCCCAGCGAAGTGGAGACTTATTATTTTGGGGCAGTGTTAAACCACTTAAAATTAAAAGAGCAAGGAAAATCCATGGGAAAAATCAGACATAAAAGACTACAGGATATCCAAGGGATGTGTTTGCTCCTTCCCCCTATTTTGAAGAAAAATTAATGTCCTCAAGAGGACACAACCATCTTGGAGGACTTCCTTTTCAGAATGGTGCTGCTCAGACAGGCACATGTGTGTGCACACGCATGTGCACACACACACACGCACACAGAGCCAGGATCCTGAGTACCTTTCTGTGTCTCTATCTGTGACTATCTGTACCCCATGCCTAAGAAATAACTCTCTGGTTTGTTACTGAGAGCAAACAGAAGTGCTGTTTTATTTCTGGGCAATTAATTATCAGACTGGAAGGTCTCTGATCCTGCTACTCAATTCTAGAGTCCCAGGAAGGATTGACTGGTTTTGGAAGCCCAGTCCATGGCCACCCCCTACACCAGGAGTGAGCAAAATAGGGCCTGCAGGCTGAATCTAGCCCATGGAGGGGCTCTGTCCAGCTCACAGCAAGCCCCTTGGTCCTGCCTGGCCCAGGCACCACCTGGCTGTGGTGCGTCCTGTCGCCTCCTGGACATGCAGCAGGACTGGGGTGCCTCCACAGCAGGATTGCCTTCCTAGGCAGCCCAGGCAGCAGTGGCTCCTTTTGGCTGCTGCCGCCACTGCTGCACCCCAGGGTACCAGCAGGGACCCACACATGCAGCCCTGACCCAGTGCACCCCACACCTGCTCCAGATTTGCCCATCCAGGCTCAGCAGTGGCAGCAGCAGTGGCACCAGGCAGAAACCATTGCTTGGCACAGGAGGAAAGCAGCCTCTGCCCCTCGCTGCTGCTGGGCAGTTCTTGGTGCAGGCGCCCGGAGTCCATGCTGCACTGAGCTGCCCTGCACTGTCACTACTGCCACGCTGGGCAGCCCAGAGGTGGTGGTGATGGCAGTGTAGATGCAAGGCAGCCCGGCATGGTACAGGCTCCAGGTGGCTGCAGCAAAAACTGCCCAGTGGCAGGCAGGGAGAGGGGCACTTTCCCTGTGCTGAGCAACAGTTTGTGCCTGGAGCCGCTACTGCTGCTCAGCCCGGACGGGCGAGCCTGGAGCAGGCACGGTTGGGGCCGCATACATGAGTCCTCACCAGTACCACAGAGCTTGGGCCAGAGGCAGCTGGAAGGAGCCACCACCACCTGAGCTGCCTACAAAAACGATCCTGCTGCAGAGCCGCCCCAGCCCCAAAGCATGCCCAGAGGTGGCAGGATGCACCACGGCCAGACAGGGCGAAGTGGGCACAGAGGGTAGGGTGGGGCTGAATCTATGCACTGCTGGCAGTGGTGGGGAGGCACCACAGGTGCATGGGCTGTTGGGGGGCAGAGGTGGGTGCTGACCAGCTCAGGGGGGTGTGCACAGGGGACTCCCATGCACACCCCGCCATGGCCACAAACCCTCTCCCACAAAACTCACAACTGTTGCCTCTCCCACACAAACATCCCACAAACATCACACCCACCCACACCCTCCCCCACAAACCCCATACACCCACCCATGTGCCTCTGGAGGGAGCTCCGCTCATTGCTGTGCACCCACACCCCATCACACACACATACCCACATACACTCCCAGGCACCCTCCCCCTCCACACGCCCCACAGGTCCCACAAACCCCATACCCACACATACACACACACACAAACCCCCCCATACTCACCCAACCACACATACCCCCACACCCCATATGCACACATATTCACACACACCCCCGCAGACCCGCACAAACCCATGCTTACCCACCCACCCACACTCCTCAATATACAAAAGCAAGACTTCATTTTGAACTATTATGCAATCACCTCTATATACACTGCACAGACACACACAAATCAGGACAAAACATTTAAAAAAAATAAAATTAATATGTGATTGTGGACGTTTGATTTTCAGTATATAATTTGGGTTTTTTTTCTGGTTCCAGGATGGCAAACCCCTTCCCAAAAGGACTACTTCTGGGGGTACAGGGAGGAACTTCCAGTGGCAAATGTCAGAGGTTATGGGGCAGGACTTCTGGTCCCAAGATGGCAACCAGGGGGTGGAACACTTGTCAAAGGGTGGGGCCACTTTTATAGCCCTCCACAATTCACCAAAACTCATTAAACTGCCCTCCAGTTAAAATAATTGCCCGCCCCTGCCCTACACCATTGCTTCTCAACCTTTTTAGACTCTGTGTACCACTCAGAAAATGCCAGCTCTTCGTTTTCACTCAAATTTTGACTACAGAAACATAACTGAGTAATTCTTCTGTTGCACAGAACTCAGAAAGGCCACAACAGGGCAGAATGCTTTTAAAACTACAGATTCCTTTATGAAATCTCTGGGTTTATTTTGTGACTCGTGTTTGCACCCTTAATAGTACTAACATTGTGTGGCACCCTTGAAAGAATCTCAAGGCACCCTGGGGTGTTACGACACCCTGGTTGAGAATCAGTGCCCTACATAGAGGCATGGGTTAGGAGAATGGAAGCTGGCCAACCATAAGGTCACATGCACACCAGGCCTTCTGAGGGAAAGCTGCGTGCTTGCTTTGGACACAGCACCTTGCATCGGGATTTGACACCTATACACAACAGACATCTTTTCCGATGTGTACTAGTTAGCATTTATCAGAGCATTCTCAATCAAGTCTGCTGGAACGTGTTAGTTAACGCACTCCAGCAGCCTCTGCGACGTGTATTCAGTGTCCCCACACTTCAAAATGGTGGTGGGGGTGCTCATCGAACTAACTTTAGTTCAAGTGCCCCCACCACCATTTTGAAGGGCAGGATGCTGAATGATGCTGCAGGTGCTTTAATTAGAGCAGCTCTTGGGGCCTCTCTAATTAAAGCACCCCCCTTCTACCCCAGAGCATGTGTATAGACATCCCTTGTAACCACTGCCTCGGCAGACACTGGGCCTACCTACCCAGTGCCATGTTAGATCCACTGAGATATATGGAAGGGTAGTTAGCCATGTTAGTCTGAAGTGGGTCAGAAGGCAGTGTAGCCATACACCTTTATAGACTACCTAAATAAGACGCACAGAGGGAACACAAGGTCTCCTGGGCCAAAGCTCATTTAATCTAGATACATGCCAAATGGTATCCCCACCACCACCTGGTGTGAATGTTTTGACCCCTACTTGGTCCACGCATAGTTAAAAAAACTACCATGTAGGGGAGGCCCAGGCAAGTTCTGCCTTGCTGGCCCCCCTGAGGGTTTTCGTAGGAGCCTGACAAGGGGACAGCAAACCGTGAAAAAAAAAAAGCTACAGCACTCCACTGCAGGTTGGTGTCTGGAATGAGGTTATACACAGCTCCTAGGACAAAGCAGCCACCTTCTTAGCTCCCAACACACCTTCTTGTATTTCTTTCTGGGTTGACTCCTGTCCCTCTCACCCTGCTGCCAATGAGGTCTTGGCAGTCACCGAGCTGGAAATATGACCGTTCCTTTCCTTCTCTCCGTTAGCTCTCTCTGTCCACATATCAGTCCTGCCTCCTCCTCATGATGTGGTGTCAAAGTCCATCTAAGGGCAGGGCTATAAACAGCCCTTCCTCCTTCAGTTCATCCCCAGACTGTGTCCCTGCCCGAGGAACCGCGCTGTGGCTTAGCAAGTCACCTGTCTGGAGAGTGTGCTTCTCAGATAAGTGCTTCCCTCGCTTCTGCTCACCCCTGAGGAACAAGGAGCCTGCCTGCAAGGGAAAAGCCCATCCCTCCCTCCCCACCTACAACAGAGCTCAGGTAAAAAAAAGCCGCCTTCCACCCCAGGGCACCTGGTACCTATATGAAGTAGACAGGCCCTTACTCCATTCTCCCTTGGCTGTGAAACACCCTTCAAGGCAATCAATTCCACTCACTGGTACATCTAATCTGGGCTCCAGAGGATGCCACAAAGAGGGGCATGGCTACCTAGGCTTCACTGTTCCTGCCTGAATTGACCTCTCATTAGTTTTGCCCTAGCACAGGCTGGGCTCTGTAGAAAGCCAGGGAGAACTCCTATAAGAGGGGATCTTTTTCCATGGCCTCAAAGCCCTGGTCAGTTTTATACAGCAGGGGAGCACAGCCTGCAACTATAATGAATAAGTAAATGGAGCTAGTACCCAGAAAATTGCATATTGTAAGTGAAGAAGGGAATTACTCCCAGGTCAATACCCCGCCATGCTGAGACTACTGTCTGTCCAGCTGTGGCTCATTGTTCTCGAGTCCCTCATCTGTCTCCATCCACTTGCTATCTCATGCACAACAGGGTCCTGGTACATAACAAGAGCTCCTTAAACACTAGAGTACATATAAGTATGGCAATAACAAATTATGTTCAGATAGAGGCCTGAGAATGAACCTACCCCTCACATTGCCCCCTGCTCCCAGAGTTTGTTTTCAACTTTGAATCCAAGGTTGCAAAGTTTCTGGCCTAAATTGCCATGGAACTGTGCACACTAAAGAACTGTAACAAAGCTGTGCAAGGCTGCTTCTTTAAAATCCCCTCCAAAGCCAAATTACTGACAGTATGGCAGAGCTTGTTCCATCCTAAAGCTAGTTATCTCATTCCCAAAACATCCTCCCAAATAGTGACAAAACAAGCAAGCTGTAATAAAGGTAAGGCCTGTTATTTGGAGTGCTTACCAATTTAGTTTGCAAAAACAATATCAGCCTGCTGACAGGGCTCCACTTTGTCTACAACCACAGCCCCTTCCCCAGCTTTTAAAGCTGCCCCCAGCCCATTCCCACACTCTTCTGGAAACATATTATGCAGATCCTGAGCACCATGAAGAGTGGGGTGTAGATATGTGGATGATGAGGGAAGAGGCCTGCCCTGCATTATCTGTCAGGGCCGGAAAGGGCTGTAATCTGAGCCCTGAGCCTTTCCAAGCCAAGATAAACTCTGATCAATCTTTCAACACTACTCCTAGACACTGTGCTGGCCAACTCCCAATGTGTCTACCCTTCCTGCATAGCATGGTGATACATAATATCCGGGGGGAGGGAGAGAGGGGGAGATCCTGTTCCCAGAGGTACCCATTCCCCCAGCACTGCAGGACCCCAATATTCAGTATGCTGCACCCATAAGGTGCCCCTCAGCTCAGGCACAACTGAGGGCCCCCATCCTACTCCAAGAAAACTAGCGGCTCGTTAGGGTTGTAGAGCAGGAACAAGTGAGCCAGTGATATGTAGCAGTGGCCTGATGCCAGCAGTAAAAGGGCACTGACATAAGCCGGAAGGCCAGTTCTCCAGCCTTGAAAATCTAGACCACTAGCACCAGGTGTTTTGCCAGCAGAAAAAAAAAATGCCAGGCCCTTGATTTCTGGGACCCCATCTCAGGGATAAGCAGGGCTGTCCCACATCAATAATGTTATCAGGGTCTGTGATGCTCCGGTGCATCTAAATTAGAAATCTGCCTCTTGTGAAGTTGTTCAGACTTGTCTACACCTCACTACCTTCCCTCCCTTCTGCTTCTCTCCTGCTCCTGAAAGCTGGTGATGTGTCCCGTACCCCACACCTCCCAGCGCAATCCTCCAGAACAGTTGCTTCCTGGACCCCAACAGTCCTGAGAGCACTGCAAACTAAACCATGCATAAACCACTGGTCCCATGCAGACTGAATGCGCAGTTTCAGCAGCTGGTTCCATCCCATTTGTCTACACCCTTGGAAACTATCCCAGGGGTGGGCAAAATACAGCCTGCAGGCCAGATCCAGCCTCTGCCAACTGATTCAGCCCACAGGTGGGCGGCTCCAAAGTCACAGGATCTGGCCCACAGGGAGCTGGCAGCTCCAGCTGCTGTGTCATCCCAGGCAGTGAGCACGCCCCAGCCCCATTTGTAGCTTACACCAGATCTGCCCTGTGTGCCAGAAGCAGTGCCAGACAGGCACCAGCATCAGCTATAGATGCAGCTGGCAGGTTCCCACTAGGTACTGGGGTGCCTGCCCAAGCCCCTCCTCAGGGTAGAAGAGTGGCTCAGAAGCGGTGGAGGCCCTGGCTGTGCTGCTCCTGCTGAAGCTGCCATCTGCACCCACACCAGCTTCCCAACCACCCGCAGCCCCATCTCACATAGGAAGGTTTGGCTGCAAGGGTGGGGAGGGGGAGGCAGTGCTGACCTGGCCTGTGGGCCCAAATAAATGCCTACCCCAACTTGGTAAAGAGGAGAGGCACTTGCTTGTCACCATTTTGTGAAATCAGATGCCTGAGTTTTATTCAGAGCTGCATTTCAGAGAAAGACACTCTGTAACTTTTCCATGGGAGCTGGGTAGAATGGAAATTACCTCCATCTAGAGGCCCCGTGGCCCTCCCCAACACTAGATGGAGGAGGCTGGATGAACACATTGCTGGGGTCATTTGACCCCAGTACTTTTTCCTGCCATGACAGGGGGTCCGACTTGTTGATCTGCTCAGGTCCCTTCCAACCCTACCAGCTATGAAACTTCCCACACTCCCATACCCCAGTTAAGGAAATCCCCTTTTGAAGCTCACTCTGCTAATGTTTCCATGCTCCTTATCTCTCCAGCCGTTGCACTGTAATCTTCATAGCACAGGAGAATCCTGTGGATCTTTCCAGCAGCTGAGTGCACATGTGGGAAACGAAGGAGTGGCTGCTGGCAGGAGGAAGCTGACAGGCCAGGTAGCACAGCCATAGTACTTGCAGTGTCTGTGGAATCCATCCATGATGTTATTCCCAAGACAGGATAACAAAACAGGGCAGGCAAAACTTGCTGGGGGGAGGGTGGTTTCCTTACATCAGCTTAGCAATGGATGTGTAACATCTGGGCACGTGCGTCTGCAGATGCAAGCAGCTATAGTCTTCGATAGTGGCTGACACTGTAACCATGGATGGTGGCAGTAGCTCTTCATTCCTTTATTGTTGGAAAATGAAAGTGCTTGGGCCAGCCGTGGCTTGACTAAAATTGCAGGGAACTTGGAAAGATTCCCTCGGCAGTCACCTGTTTCAAATGCACGCAAGTTTTTCTTCTCTCCAGTCTCCAACTCCAGTCCCACTGACTGCATTTCCCCTTCCTGCAGTTTCAGATTTAGAAGTATTTAACTATGGTGACCCACAGGTCTCACTTTTCAATAGTGACAAATGAGTTTGCATCCTATTGTGGCAGGACAGATTGAAAAGGTCCAGAACACGGCAATGAGGGACACTGCGGTTTGGCCTCAAGAGGTTAAACCACATGTGCAGGGTAGCTACAAAGGGGCACAGAAGGCTGAAACAGGGAGAACATGTTATTTTTCCAGTGTGACAATCTGAGAGAGAATAAGCAGGACTGTGACATTTCTGGTTTCAGTTTATTTCCAGAGTTTTACTGTACAAAATATGCAAAGTGTAAAATGGTTTACGTTTCAGTTTAAAAAACAAAAATCCAGCTATAACTTAAGAGAATCCAGCTTGGAACAGAACAATTTGCTATGCTAGACACACAGTGCATTAAAATCACAGACACCAGGAATCTGCTACTTAAGTCCACAATCAGAAAAAACAGTAAGACCATGTACCATTGCAGTTAAAGTCACATGTGCAGATAGTGTGATGCTGGTTAGTGTCTATTCATTAGAAAAATCCTTGACAAAACCCATCTGACTATATGCAATTTGTGTAGAAAAAAGTATTACACAGTGATCAAAAGAGGTGTTGGCAGGGAACTCCCACCCCGATACATAATAATGCTGATATCAAGTACAAGATACAGGCACAGAAGAGAGTGTAAGACTCCTTCACAGCTAGGCCTCTGTGCAGGTAATGAACCGCAGCAGCCAAGTGAATACATCTGTGTGTACGGGGGTGCTTCCAAGTGAATTATTTAGTGCTGGTGAAAAAGTGCCAGATCAGCAGCCCTAGAAAATGAAGTCCTCCACCCACAAAACAGGCATAGGACGGGTAGCAGCAGCTTACAGCTTTTAACCTGCCAATGTGCTTTGCTATACACATAGGTGAAAATTCTGCCCTGGTAGCCTCCTGGAGAGATGAGGGGCCAGTTATTACATGCCAGCTGTTGTCATGGTGCAGCTGGGACCAGGCTTAAGAGTAACCAAACAGATCAACACAAGTCACACTGATAACTGAACAGCTGTCAGACGGCCATACGTTGGTGGCAATCACCATCACCTTGAATGAATCCCAACTCAGTCACCTGGATGCAAAAGGACCTCTGAACCATCACCAGCCTCCCCAGCCACACAGTCCCCTAACAAAACCATTGTTGGACTAAATGCCAAGGTGGCTTTTCTTTCTCGACAGTCTTAACAGGCATTAGTAAATAACCAGTCCTGACTTCAGGCATTAGACAAGTGTAACATTCACATCCACAAAGGGGGAGTACAAATATGAGCAAACTATAAAAAGAAACCATTAGATTATATTTATACGTTCAACTAAACTCACGTGAGTCAGAACTGCTAAAGACAATCTGAAGAAGACACCCTGGTGCCAGACAACAGATCTCCCCCAAAACCCAAAAAGTTAGTATCTAAAGGGACAGGACCAATGTGCAGGCTTTTTGAAATGCCTGCAGATCTCGAGAGCCAGACTGACTTGAGCAGGCTTCAATGTTCAAAGGTAAACAAGTTACTGAACATTCAAGCTTCTTCAAATTGTGGTTGCCATTTAAGTAAGTACATTGTATAACTTCATTATAATGAACCCATGGAACTTGGAGAAAAAAGTCCATTAAAAAAATGGTGTTTGCTACAATAAGGTTAGTCAATTTGCTGCATCAGAATAATGAGAAAAAATGATTCCCGCTGTTGGCATTGTTAAAAGCAAGAGGCTTGTTATAATGGAGGTTTGCCCTCTATGTCAAGGTGACTTTAAAACAGGTCACAAATCATTTGCTTTTAAGAAAGTATTACTTTCCCAGGCACCTGGGAAGCGGCCAACCCCAGAGAGGAAAAGCGGAAACTCTTCCACATGCAAGTGAGAGGCAAGATTGGGATTTAGTCAAGAGCCACACAAAAGCCCTGCCATCAACATAGGCTCTTCTTGAGCTCCCGATAAAGCCCATCTCACCTACGACTTGCTCCTCAGAGGACCCTTCTCCTGAGAGCCAGTGAGGGGGAAATTTGCTGCCTCTGGTCTTTATGCCTCCTGCACCAAGTGGAGCGTGCAAGATGCCTACTATCAACCACTCCAAACCAGCAGTGGAAGAAGTGGGAGAACTAATACATGCTTGTAACCAGCCTCACTAGTGGCAACAATAACTGGGTGGGGATTATCTCTGCTTTGCTCCCTGGTCCTCTATACAGAGGGAGAGCTACCACCAAACAACTTGCTCACCGAATATTCCAGAAGTGGCCAGCATAAATCCCACAAGTGGCACTGGCAGCCTGTGTGGGACACAGCAAATCTGGGAAGGAGCAAGGAACACAGTGGCAGATTAAGGCAAAAATCAGAAAGTAGAGCAACAGGACAGCAAGCAGAAAGCAGAGCAACAGATGGGGCAGGGGAAGGGAATCTGAGTGGTGTTCAGGGAGGGTGCGGGGCTAACCTTGAGGCACACCTGCCAAAAAGGTTGGCCCTCACTTCCAATCTGTCCCAGCTCATGAGACTGGCAGAGGGGGCAGCTTGAGGGGTCTGCACGTAGGGGAATGAGATGGAGCCCTGTTTCTGGAGAGCTGTTCAGACACATTAATATCCCAGTCCCTTTCTCCCAGCCTGACTCCTAATGTTTACCCAGTTCACGCTACAACACATATACACCCACACACACTCCATTGCTATAACAAAGTTTAATACTGTGTGGAAACCACCATTCTGACAGTGCTTCAACCAATTAAAGAGATCCTTGCTTCCCTTACTTGGGAGGTGCCCTGCTACATCCTCAAGGTGGTGACCCAATAGCAATCAACACACCAGGACTAACTAAGTACAGACAGTCCAAAAGCCTGAGGCTGAATCGATTCAGTCTTTGCACGTTAGTTTAAACTGCGTAGATTGAACTGATAATCAAGTGAACAAACATTCACTTTTGATTCCAGAAATGCAGCCACATGCCCGAAGCAGCCCAGGCCAGAAGTCAGGGGATGCTAGAGCATGTCTCTCTGCCCTGCTGGAGCAGACTGCATGAATCTGGAAGGGATCTGGGCCAGAAGTTCAATAAACTGATTTAACCTAAATCAGTTAAGTCTGATATTACATCCAACCAGGTTTATCATCTGAAACCAGTTTCAGCCATTTTGAAAGCGGTTTATGTGCACTGAACTTGTTGGGTTACAAATTTGAACCGGTTTCCAATTGCTTATACCAGTTTATGTGCAACTTCTGGCCCTAGCCCAAGTCTTTAGATGGTCTGTGCTACACAGGGGAAAGTAAGGGATACGGCAGCATGCAAAGTAGGATGGCTTACCCTTGGGGAAGGAGGAGGAGTCCTGTCTGGAAGGAAAGGCTCAGCCTTCTAGTCAGTAACATCAGGAAAAGTCTGTGAGAGCTTCCTCTGAGAAGGACACGGTTAGGGCTGAGGACCAAGACTTAGGAACCTTGAGAACTCTTTTACTTAGAGTAGGTGCCCCCTGCACTTTGGCAGCTTCATGCATGATTTCTCTGCAAGACAAACCCTGCATGCCTCAGCCATGTTGTGCTCCCCGTGGCCTTCCCTGAAAGTTTACACAAGCAGGCCAAGCCCTGTAGCACAGGGTCCCACCACTGGACCCTCCTCTGTTAACTGCCTAGAAACAAAGTGAAACACCTTGGTCTAGTTTCACTGCTCAGTACTTTATTAGGAGAGAGATCACACCTTCCAGCTGAGAATCTCAAAAGCACTTTACAAGAAGGTTAAGATTTAGCCTCACAACACCCCTGTGAGGTAGGTATGGTCACAGTCCCTCATTTTTCTTTTTTTGCGGGTGGGGGGGAGAAAGGAATGGAGGCTCAGAAGTGGAGTGACAAGTCCATGGAAGAGCAGGGAACAAGATCCAACAGTCTGGGTCACCAGTTCCTCTACTCTTAGCACTAAGCCTATCCCCAGCCTCCTGATCTTAGTGAAGTACAAAAAAAAGTAAAGTAACTGGGTTAGTGTTGAAGAGCCATCCATGCGTGTCTCTCTGTTAAGCTGAGTCAGCTACGGTATTTGCAGAAGAACAGGTTAGGAGCATTCAGTTTAAAGCAACAGGACACAGCCAGTGTCCCTTCCACTGACTGACAGAAGCAGTGGCACTTGGAGCCTGCTGTTTACTGCTGCTGGTCCAATACACACCGCTTTTATTTGGTTTTGTGCTAAATCCATATACACCTACACAAACACATGCATAAAAACTAAAGAGAGATATGTTTCCTGAGCAAAGTGACCATCAAATAAATCGCAGCTCTGGAGAGGGGGGTAAAAGGGGCTGGAACCATGAGAAGAAAGTCATACTGAGACACTGGAAGCAATGGACATTCACTGGTGGGGCTGTATGTGATCTGAACTCACAATGAGCCCCTGGCAGAGAAAGCCTGGATGGCAGACAGCCCATTCAGCTGTGACTGGGGCTCCAGCAAGTCATTCCCAGGCTCTCTGCCTCAGAGCCCAGTCCCCCACACTCTCAGTTACAGGCATTTCAAAGAGGTTAAATGCACACACGAAGTTTTTATGCACATAACCTGCTATACAACTGTTTCCTTTTAAAAAGTCATAAAATCCCAAATTTTGCTTTTAAAATTAAAATGCTGCAATGGCCATTAAAAACTAAAGCAAGTGCAAATTACTAAGAAGCCTTACCAACCAACCAACTCACTCCCCTGTGCTTTGGGGACGCTATAGACATCTTATTCTGTGATGAGAAGACACCATCTTTTGCCTCTGCTTCCCTGCCAGTCTACAACTCTGCTTAGACAACTTGGCTACTTCATAATCCTAGCTGGTGTCTAAGTACCAGGAAGGTAGTCTGTCCTTAGAAATACTTTATCTCATAGGACTGGCAGGAAAGATTTGGCAGAACACAACTAGCAGATGGTCTCACCACTGCTGTTCTAGGCCTCAGCCTGGGAACATTTGTAAGTAAGTGGGTAGTTCAATCGATTTTAGTGTGAATGCTCCGAGGCTTAGGGTTAGAGTCACACTTCAGTACTTGGCTGAGAGGGGTCTTCATGTGTCAACACACCCATTTGCCAAAGAAACAAGGATAAAAGCACATGCTAAACAGATCTCTGTATCATAGAGGATTTTCTCCCCAGGCTTCAGGGTGAACAACACTTCCCTGCTGCACGTACTCAAATTAAATTTAGAGGTGGGAGCCCAAGCGATGAAGCTCGCTTCAGATTTGGACCCAGATTTCCCCAGCATTTGCAAGGTATTTGGATCTGCAGGTCTGCTTTTGCTCACTGTTAAAGCAGCAGCAGTTAGCTTCAGAGCAGAGATCAGGACCCAAAACACTTTTCCTCTCCTCCAAATCTGGGAGGGTCTTCAGATACAGGGGTCCTGTTTGAGGCCCAACTTTAAATTTTAAGCCTCTGTCTTTTTTTTTTAAAAACGTTGAAAAGAGAGCCTTTTAAAAAAATAACACACATAAAAAAACAAGTTTAAGAACTAACACCCCTTGCACAAAAGAGCAGAGATGCCAGGCTACTGCAGTGTCTAGTATCAAAGAGAACAAACACCAACACAGTGGAAAACGGTCAAGAAAGAAAGGCAGTTTCAGCATTCAGGTAGAGTTTGGTCTCTCAGCAATAGCTGTGGGGGAGGAGGAGCAGGAGGAAGGGGAACATACTGAGTGTATTTAAATATACTGTGTTAAGGGACTATGGCACTCTAGTAGTTCTGCCCTGTTCAGATTCCTTCTCTATGAGAAGAGGGGTTAAGTGTTTCCCTTTCTTCTTTCCTAGAGGTGTGTTCGAAGCCTTCTGGAGTGCTACATCCAAATTCCTGTACGAGAAAGGGGAGTGCCCAGCAGGGCTGTCAGACATAGGTAAACTCCACACCCTCTCCCTAAGAACCATCCAGCTCAACCACTCGAACTGTGCAAACACATAGCAACCCTGGGTGGGGACAAGGCAATAAAACTGACCCCTGGAGGTACCGTTGCTAGGGAAACGCATTTGGAAAGCTGTGAGGCAGGGGTAGCATGGGACTGCCCATCGAATTAGCGGGACAGGGATCAGAGGTGAAAAGGCTGTGGGAGAGAACCATGTTGGCCAAAAAAAAAATCTCTGAAGCCTCATTAAAATAACCTGGTAAAAATCCAAAACAGCTGCAAAAAAGTAGTGTCACAACAACAAATTGACAATAGAAGCAACTTCAGAAACTAAAAATAGTATGGAAAAAAACAGCCCTGCTGGTCCAGGGCTCATACCGGTCTGGCATCATTGGAGAAGCAAAAAGATTAAGGGAAAATTCTTCAGTCACAGGAGTGCCTTATTTGTATAATAACCTCCTCTCCGCCTGTGCACCACACTTTCTTAAATGAAAACGAGTTACAAAAAGTCTCCTAGATTAACACAGGCTTCCATAAACACGAGCCGGACAATGCATTCCCGTAGAAACTGACCTGTGCAGGAAGCAGATGCGCACACACACACCAATCACTGTAATGCAGGTTTCCAAACAAAATACAGATGCTGCATTTGTTCAGAGAGAGAGAGAGAGAGAGAGAAAGAGCAAGAGAGAAAAAAAAAGGAGAGAGATCTACAAACACATGGGGAAAACAAGAAAGAACGCGTTCTGTCTCCAAAGGCCGAGCTAACCAAGCCAATGTGTCCTGTCACCTCTTAAGATATTTTTAGATAGCTATTCCAACCTCCCCTCACCCTTTCCAAATAAAGTGCAGATGGTCAAATATTACTGGTCCATCATCTGCCAGTTTCAGTCAGCGTTGGGGAAACAAAACCCAAAAAAAGCACAACTAAAAAAACCACCTCCCCCCCCACTCAACCTCTTTAAACTGAAGTCTCAGACTGTAAGCGAAGAACAAATTTGTGAGACTTAGGGTCTACAAACTCTTCAGAGAGCTTGATGAAGGGGATTTTCTTCACATTAACTACAAGGCTGAAGTCCAAGCACTTGAGGACAAAAACAATCCCATCCCTTAATCCACTTGTGACAGCCTCCTCACTAACGAGTGTCCACTGCTTGGAGAACCAGCGATCCCTGTCGTACTGAAGAGTTGGGCCTGGGTTGAGGTAACGCTCCAGGAATGCCTAAAGACAGAGAGAATGGATGAATTAGTGCTGGAGGGAGCTAGTCCTGCAACTCAGGCCTGCCGCAAAGTTCTCTTTCTATTGTAGGATGTTCCTGGCCACCAGGCTACATCCCTGGCACTAGACTCATTTTGGCAACTTTATGCTGTTCTGGCATTTTGCATGCCAAGATGCTGTTGAATAAGTGAGACAGACATGGATTTAATACCACCTCAGACACCTGCGTGAGTTACGGTATCCAAAACTGTCTTTTAAATATGAAATTTAGCTCCAAAAGGGCCTACTGTCAGAAGAGAACAGGTCTCACTACTCCCAGAACAGGGTCAGCCAGGCAGAGCAAGAATCACCTTCCCCTAAAAAACTCTGTCTACAATTTGGAGAAAATTTTAGTGCTCATGATTCCCTTGGTCCTGGGCAAGTATTTTTATTGAGACACTTGAGAGAACAAGCCTTACTTGGAGGAATTTGCTTGATGCCATTTGCACATCAGAGTTTCTATTAAAGAGTGGACAGTCCTACTGTCAGCCCACTCTGTGCCAAGCTCCTGCTGGGATTCAAACCCCCTTACAAAAGGTCACAGCAGACCCCACCCCAAAGGTAATCTAACTTGTCTTCTCTAACCCCACAAACCCTCTGCTGTTCTCGGGGGGTTTAATGCAGGGTAAGCTGGAAAGCACCTGCACTCCTAGACCTGGCCTTCATCCCTAAAAGGAGTTCTGCATATTAAAAAACCTTTTGTAGGCCCCATATCACCCACCACTCAAGTGCAGCCCCCTCCAGAAAGAACTATAGCAGCAGTTTACATAGCTGCACAGCTGCTTTGAACAGCAAGGGAGGAATGACTGCTCAACTGGAGGCTGAGGGAGACAGGAAGTAGTCGAACAACTGGGACTTGGCCAGGACATGGCAGGATGAAGAGACAGAGAGAGAATAAACAAATTAGTTTTAGGGGAGCTACTCCTGCCATTCAGGCCTACTGTACATGTCCCTAGCCACTGGGCTACTTCCTTGGCACAGGACTTATTTTGGCAACTCTAAGGCGCTGGTCAATGAATGAAGACCCCAGTTTGACATCCAGTGCACAAGATGGGACCTCCAACATTGTTCCACTGGATTGGCACCAATAAAGATCTCTTACTGAACCACCTACTCCAGAAGTACCACAGGCCAGGGACACACCTCTAAACAGGTGACTCCACAGTTACCAGTATGACTTCCCGCAGACATTTGTGATAGGCTTTGGAAGCTTCCAAACAAGGGTCTGGAATTGTTAGTGATGCTGGGGTAGGACCTCAGCATCAGTGACTGCTACCTATGAGGGCAGGAAGGGGAAGAAGCAGGCCTCATCCTATGAACTGAAGCCAGGTAAAAAGCAGCAAAGCATCACTGATAGCAGCCTCGCCCCACTCTCCTTTTCCCCCCCACCACAGTGCTGAATGACCCCTGTCTGTTTCTACAGCACCCTGGTTCTGGCCACATCACCTTTGGTGTCATGCTGTTGGCAATGCAGAAGGACAGATGTTGCAGGATGCTCTCCATGCTGTGGTAATGCTGTTGCCGAGTGGTGCGCAGGTATTTCTGCAGGGCTCTTGCCATGGATGGGAAGATGGCCTGTGCAGCCTCCCGGGGATCCATCATCTCCCCTGGAGCTTTCTGCTGCTCTTCCACCTGGAGGCGCTTGATGTGAGTGAAAGCCTCTTCAACAGCCACCACAAGCCTGCACAGAGACAGAGAACAGCACAATTCACAACCAAGGAAGTGCAATTGGTTCAAGCTTATAGCATTGCCCAAGAGTCAAGTGTCCAGCTCTACTGCCAAATCACTGCATAACACAAAGTAAGTTACTGAACCCCTTCTGGAGATCAGAAAGAGGTGGGCCAGAAGAGGAGGTGAACAGGAGATTTCCTTTGAACACTGCTGTGTTCCTGAATGCACAAGGCAGGATCAGAACCCTGAAATCCTGGCCCCAATCCTGTGCTCACTTCAGTAGGCGGAGCTGCCAGTTATGTACCTATGACCAGATATTGAATGTGGCCCACAAAGCTTCATGCAACACACAGCTGCCTTCAGACTGACAGCAGATGCACAAGAACCAGGGTCCAAACATGCACTGCTGCCATTCTGAGCTGCTTGCAGGGTCCTGGATTGAGAACTGCTCACACTGAGGCTCTTGCTGCTCCCCCACCTCCTCCCCCCACCCCAATTCACTTGTTCATCACGATCTGCCTGGTAGTGGGACAGGGTTTTTGTACAACCTGGGTGCAGTCCTTGTGCTCCTGGCAGATGGCCCCCACCCCTGTTAAACAATGACTGGGTTCCCTTCTGCTAGCACTCAGGGCCAAGAACACATCCTATGCAAACCATCCCCACTTCTGTGCAGCTGAGCAAACAAACCCAGACCACACCATAGCAAAGCCAGGCAGATGCCATAGGATGTTTGCAAGCTACCTTAGCTGAGTTTAACTAGCAAAAGCATATTAGAGTTAAAGGAAAAGGAGAAAACAAAAGAAAAAAAATCTACACACCACTGTACAGCAGAATATTTGTGTTTCAAGTCAACAGAAACTAATGGCTCTGAGAGGGGCACAGGGGGAGGAGGAGGAGGAGAAGGAAGGGCTTTAATTAGAGTGACTCCGAGAGCTGCTCTGATTAAAGCATCCAGAATGTCATGTGCATCAGTATCCCTGTGCTGAAAAATGATGGTGGGGCACTCTAACTAAAGCTTGAGCTTTAATTAAAGCACCCCTGCCGCCATTTTCCAGCATGGGATACCAATATACGTGACACTGAAGTCTGCTGGAGCACGGTAATTACCACGTTCCAGCAGACTCAATTCATCCAGTCTGCTTTGACACGCTATAAATGCAATGTGTCTGAGTAGCCTCCCTGCACATGTATAGGAACCCTAAGTCACTAAATATTCTTCTAAAATTCCCTTACATGTAAAACATCTACACATTAAAGCAGCACTCTTCAACTGTGAAGCAAAGAGTTTTTCCCCCCGGGATAGTATTGGCCCAACCCTTGGATTGCTCAGGGTCAGAAAACCCCAGACCCAACAAGGGGAAAACTGGTTTTTCCACAGAGCTACTATGGGATTGTCAAGCACGGGACTCTTCCTTAATCTACAATGTGGTGCTAGCTTATCTGGCATGTGCCCTTATGCTTTTTACACACACACACACACACACACACACACACATTCTCTGGCACTAGCCCCTGACACTCCTAACATGTAACATACTTACTCCAATACGAGACAAAAGGTTTTGTCTTATAGTCATGTACAAAGAAACCTCATTAAATACATAATTGATCATCAACCTGTTGCCAAAAGCAGCATGTGCTCAGTAATAGAAAAACTATGAAGTTGATTAAACATGACCAACACTGAGCATGACTATAGAACACATGGCCCATATTGGGCAAATATACTTATGGGAACCTTTTTTTGGGGGGGGTCTTTAAAAAGTCCCACCCCCCTGTCCCCACTCCCTCCCCAGCAAAAGAAAAAACAAAAAACAAACCACAAACCAAAAAACAAACCTACAACCAAATGGGTGTTCCCTCCACTAGGTCTGGAGTTTCTGCAATGCCAAGTCCACACCAAGAAGGCCAGAGCCAGCCTTGACACCCTCCCCTTAGTGCTAAAAATGCTTCATCTTAGTCAAAATTCCAAGATGCTGATGGGAACCTACTACAAGGACAGATTAGTGCAGCCAGTTAAAATAAAATATACATTTGTGCCCATTAATTACAGTCCTGCTCAGCACTGACTCTTTTTCCAAGTCATGGTAAACACTACACTGAATAAGTTTCAGTTTCCTCTTCTCTCCCACAGCTGAGCTGTGCCTTTCTTTCCTGTTTCCAAGGATTCCTGCTTCTTCACCAACCTTAAATGTCTGGCAAACATCAACAAATGGGGCCCCAAACAGTTCACCCAGAATCTCTCTGTTGTCCCCCTCTCCACCTATTACGTATTACTGTGCTCCACCCTCCATGAGGTAGAGATGCAGAGCAGCATTGTGGCCGGAGGCTCCCCTGCACTTCATCTGCATATAAATTTTGGGGGGATTCCAGGACTCATGATCCTGAAACTCGTGAAACAACTAGTTTCAATCATGAGTGGGGATCTAATTAGCACATAGATTCTTCTGGGGGGGGGGTGTAATCTGGAGTACAGACACACACTGAGCAGTGGGGTCAGCATGGCTTGACATGCTCTTGACTGTGGTGGGGCCCAGCCCAATGAACTCTATGGTAAATCATCAGTGTTTTGGCTTTGGACTAAAATCATGTATAGTTTGCACTATATATGAAATAAATACAAACGTGTCCTGAAACTTGCAGCAGTTTCAAAAAACATACAATTCTTCAAGTCTGGATAAACCAAGTCCATGACTACTTGCCTATATGCAAATTGCTAAAGGTATGTTTATTTCAGTGTCATTACAGGCAGCCCCTGCTTAAAGCTGTTTTGTTTAGTGCTGTTTCACGATAACACTCATCTTACATTGATACCCAGTTCCACTTAGTGCTTAGTGAGTTTCGTTATAATGCCCACGGGCATCGTACAGCTGGCAGCAGGTTTTGCTTACTGCTATTCTGCTTAATGCTCTGTTTTTCAGGAACCAATTAGAAGTGCTAAGCAGGGGTTGGCTGTATTTTCAAATTTTCTCCTCACTTCCATGTGCTCAAGGAGAGCAAGGTCTGACAGTAAGGAGAGAGGAAAGGGGCTTTAGGGGGAAGAAGTTGGGGGGGAGACAAGAGAGGGCAAGGGAGCTACTTGACCTCCAGATTTAATTTTCCTTTGCTGTAGCAGTGGGAAGGGTTCAAATTCAAGGCAAACCTCCAATAATCAGATTCTATACCTAGAAAATTATAATACATTTATAAATTTGCCATATATAGAATATAATTATGTGGGGGGTCATCTTATACTTGAGTAAATATGGTATTTTTTCCTCTGCTTTTGTACAGAAGGGATTCTGCTTACATCACTTGCACACTCTCTCTCACACATCTCCTAAACAGAAGTTATTCCCTCAATCCAATTCTTATCTTTTTTACTGCATGCCTACAGATTTATTTTGGCATCCGTCCTATCACACGTCTCCCCATGCTGCCTTAGGGAGGTTGCATTACCTGGCTCGACGCTTTCGAACCCTCCGTTCATGGTCCGCTTCTTCATAGTAGAGCTCGTTGTGGCTGGAGTCCCTGCGCCGGGCAGCAGCAGCTATCATGGCTCGGGACTGGCCAGCACCATTGTTACCAGGGCCTTCAGCGGTAGGAAGAGAAATATGTTAACCTTGCAGATTTGGATAGCTTCCAATTCCAGGTCTAAGAGTGCCCAGAACAGGGAACTGGCAGGCCAGGTGGGGCTGTCCCTCCCTACTGTCCCCAGAAGAGAGGGACGCCATCCCAACACCCCACAAGGCCCTGCATCTCTTGCTCTGGGACAATACGTTGGGGGGAATTTGGTCTTCACTCCACACAGGACAACCAGTGGACACAGGGGAAGAGAGAAAGAGAGACATTTCAGAGACCACAAAGCATCAGGACATGTTTAGTCTACACAAAGGAGGAGGCAGAGGGCTAAGGCTGTGACTTACCATCAGCTATATACATTTTCAGCTTGGCCACAAGGGTGGCTGGCACACATCACATTTCAGCCACAAGACAGTGAGAGAGCACAAGAGGAGAGGGGAGCCGGGAGAAAAAGACAGACAGAAAATAAGAACCTCAAGAGACATGGAGACATCAACAAAAAACAAACAAACAAAAGAGCCACACGCAAAAGGAGCAAAGAGCTGTGCTGGGATGTCAGGGCCAGCGGCAGTGCCACCAGGACATAACACAGATGCTTCCCAAGAAAGCAATTACTGTCAGGGAAACAGCTCTGCAGATTGTAAGCCTGGGCTCCGCATATCAGCTCCACGTGAGGCCAAGAGCCACGGATGCCTCCAGAGCTTTTATTCCTTGTCAGTGGAGTCCACACAGCTGCAGGAGCAGGAGCTGGCATCTGCTCTGCATTTCACAATAACAGATGGCCATCTATTTATCTATCACAAGATCTTCATTGCGAGGGCTGCCTTAAAAATGAAAGGAGGGCTCAATGAGGCTCTGGGATCCTTTGCTGCCTGCAAGGCCACGTCCTTGTTTAAATAAGTGGAGCCTTTGGATCTGAAGTCATACAAGGCAGTCCCCCCCACAAATGCATGTGGTTCCAGGAGCCACTTTTCTGACTATAACACTGCTTTAAGAGCCAGCCTACACTGTCCAATGGGAAGTGATTAGTTCCACAGGGGACAGTTGCTCGCAAAATATTTTGCTCCCAGAATAAGGGCTGCCCCCGCTCTTCAAAAGTACAAAGCTTCCAAGAAGCAAGCTGGAAGCTCGGTGGTGGATAACAAAGGAATCCTGGACAAGCCATTTCTCTGGAATCTAAAAATGCTTCCGATTTCATTCAGTAGGCTCAGTATTGAGAGGAAATGACTCGGGAGGGGCAGCTCCCAAACTGGGCTAGAGCTATTTTCTGCGTCTGGTTTATCATGCATGGCACCGCCAGCACAGCCCTTGGACTAACCCTAATTCTACCAATAGTATAAGGGGCCAGCACCACACAGGAGCCAGCACTATATGGCCTTCAGGCTGGACCCAGCCCATAGAGCCATTGCATTCGGCCCATGGAACCAGAAGGCTTTGCCTCTGCCCAGCCTGTGCTGGGACTGGCAGCAATGAGCTGCACTGGGGCTGGCCAAATGGAAGCTGCACCAGCATTGCCATTTCTTGAACCCATTACTTGCTGCAAAGCAACTGTAGCTCCCAGCTGATGGGTAACTGAGCTGAGGCTGGGCAGCTTCTAGATGCCCTGCACGGCAGCCAGGGAAAGGGAAGTGTGCGGGGTGGGGGAACAAGGAGAAATGGCAGCAGAAACAAAGGTGCAGTTTCCAGCTGTCTGGCCCCATCCCAGTTCCCCTCTGGCTAGAAACTGAGCCCACACCCCAGCCAGGGAGGAGAGGGCTGGGAAAAGCAGTGTCAGCACAGCTCCCAGCTGCCTGGCCCTGCCATGGGCGCAGACAACCCCTCCCTTGTTGCTAACATGCTGTCAAAGCCACTGGCCTGCACCAGATTGGAGCCAGGCTGTTCTAGTCCAAGGCTTAAGAAGGTTGCCGGCCCCTCGTACAAGAGATTTCAGTAAGCTGTGTTCATTCTTTTTCCACCCCACTCCCCCTGCATCCCTCGCTGCCAAACAGTGAATGCCCCTATGATCCTGTCATATGGAAGCAGCGTAAGGCTGTGGGATTGTTCCATTGCCAGAGTTTTGGCAAGAACTATACAGTCTATTTAGCATATCTATGGGAATTCTTCTGAAGGATATGACTGTTTGGCCCAGGTTTCAGCATGTGTTCACGTACACACACACCTCCCCCAAAACCCAGTTCACAGCCCCTCTTTCACACATGCACACCCCACCCCCCCACCCCCTTGCCCAGCCCACAGCCACCCTTTCTCTCACCCCCCGCCCCAATCAGTGCAAAGCAATCCAAAAAGCACTGCACAGGGGTGGAGAGTGGTTTAAACCCAGCTATATCCAGGATGCTCAAATCGCACTAGTTGATACCAACAGACCAAGGAACCTGTGAGTCTTAAGTTCAGTACAGGAAAGCACTGGAGCTAAAAACACAATGCTCCAGGATACCAAGAAGCTGGATGTTCCCATTATCTGAGCAGAAGACACTTGCTTTCAGCCCTGGAAAGCTGCAAGATTTTGACACCAGAAAGACATGATGCCATCCAGTTCAGTTCCCCAGGCTGCTTTTGCCCACTTGAATTTCTACATAATTCTAAAAGCTGCTAGCTCACACAGTGCTGATACTGGAGAGTACTGGTTTTCTTCCTCCCTCTCTCAAAGCCTGGACCCGCAGATTTCCAACAGCATAAACAGTTAACAGCTGCCACAAGAGACTTCCTGCCATCCCCAGCCTAAAGTTTAGGCTACAACTAACTGCAGGGAGAGAGAGGGGCAGGAGCATGTCTCATTTCTCAATCTGATGGGACAAGTAGCACTTTGCCAAAGCCTTCAGGGCCAAAAAGTCATCCTGCCCCCTCAGTTTCTTTTCCCATGCCAACCCCTCCCCACCCTAGTATGAGCCCGGACCCAGAAACTAGAATGAGAAAGCAAGCTTTCACCCCTGCTAAACCAATGCATTTTTCTTTACATCTCTCCCACAAACCTCCCATTTCTAGACAAAACACAGGCCAATTGACATTCCCTATCATCAGCTTCACTTGCTAGTTCACATCCCTCTGTCCTTCTTAATGGCAGCCAAGACCAGAAGTTCTACCAGAAAGGCTATTTTTGGCCCCCACCTGTTAGTGCAAGGAGGTGACTGCTCACATGATGTTTCCTTGTCCAATTTGGCAGCCCCCCTCCCCACTGAGTTTCAGAGGAGGTTTGGAGAAGCATTCCAGTAGAACTTCTGGGCCTTCTGGGGTTCCTAACAATGCAGAGCACAAGCTACAGTGGTTTTTGTCTAAGGCAGGGCAAAAATGACATATCTCCCTGAAAATAAGTACGTCAAAGATTTTGCCTGTTTACATGCACACCAAAAAAAAGGGCACCTTCTATGTCATCAAATCCCAACACACACCCTTTATAGAATCTTTCAGTATGAGCCCATTCACATACTGGGCAGTTCAGATTTTCCAGACTCAAGTTAAAATTAATGTTGGCTGTTTTCCCAGGGCTGCCAGGTGGTAAGTTCGTCTCACCTCTGTGAGATGCTCTATCCTGAGGAGCTGAGAAGACTCCAACTCAGCTGAAGTGCCCAGGTTACTGGAACCCCTGGTTTTATGAAAGGCCATGGACACACTGCTACAACCCCTGGTTACTTAAGCTAGGCGTGTCTAGATTTAGCTTAAAACTGGCAAAGAGGCTCTTCTAGTCAACATAAAGCCCTAGATGGGCCTACCACCTTCCATAGACCAAGGTCCTTGGCTTCTTTTCTGGGGTCTCAGAGGCCAACAACTGAAGCTACCTGCCCTGTGATATTGCCCACCAGTCCTGGGAGCTGGGGGACAGGAGAAGGGAGAGAAACAGGTCTGCCAAGTGCAGTTCCAGCTCTGTGTCTGCCCACCCATTTCCAGCAGAGCACACTGCTCAGAGAAGGGGCATGCTGGCACAGGTACTTCTAGGCAAGGGAGGGCAGCAGTCCCCAAAAGAGCAATTGTAAGCACTGCTGGGGTGGGCACAATGGCCCCCTTAAAGGGCATCCCAGAGTGCCATGGCACCCCAGATGAGAATCACTGCTTTGCTACTCATCTTGGTGCAAAACTGCGGCCAGTTTAATCAACTCTGTTTTTAAGGGGATAAAGTGAAAGGAGTGTGAAGACCTAAATGGACACTTCAAACCCCTCAGAAGGGGCCCTGCTTTTAGAAGGTGGCATGGCTACCTAGGTGGGCATCACACTGACTAGGAAGAGCTGTTGGATTAGGCTCAAATAACCCATGCTAACTTAACTCAACCTGAACTGGGCTGCTTTCCCTAGTCAGGACACACAATATTGTACCACCTGTAAAGGGATCCAATGCCAGCAGATTAGCATGATATGGAAGATCTCCACTGAGAGAAACGGTAAGAATGAGGCAAATAATGAAACATAAGAACAAATCCTTCTCTTCCCCACCCCAGGCGTCAGCAAATGACATCACCTCACCTACCATCAACATTGTAGACTTTCAGGCCAGCCATGTGCTTGGCTGCACGGGACTTGGAGGCAGTTAACAAAGTTGGGTTATAGACCGTGAAATCTCTGTAGTAGTTTTCCAAAACCACCAAAGCGGCTCGCTGAATGCTGAAAAGAAAATTCAGTGAGAGTTTATTTAAAGGAAAAAAATGAAAAGATTACTGTTTTATGGAGTACAACAAAATAGCCCTGTTAACTGGAAGTTGATAGTATTTCATAGCACACAAGGCGATGACAGTAGCTAAAAACTTACGAAATGCCATATTGGATTGAATCACAGGCCTATCTAACCTAATCTCCCATTTCTTACAGTAGCAGAGAGAAGATGCTAAGCAAGAGAACATTTATGCAGGATCATCCTATCCAGGATGATCCATCCCGTGTCCCTCATCCCTTATAGCTTTCAGCATTCAGAGGCTTTGGAAATCCCAACTGAGAAGTTATGCTCCTAAAATGTTTAACGCTCACCGATGGACCTATTCTACAACTCAAAAACCACCACAGAGTCCAGCACTCACTGCACAATTGCTTTCTGTGAAGTAAAGTTTTATTTTTGGAGGCAGGAGTTGGGAGGAGAGGAACAGGCTGCTGCGGTACCTTTAGTATGGCCAATAACACCCACATGACAGCAGGATGTAAAACAGCTACATCTTTCAGGCAGCACAGAACAGCACCCAGTTTCTTTTAATGCAACAGTCACCACAACACCTAGGGCTTACTTGGTCCAGACATCAAAGTCTACTGTGAGTGCAGCCATGTCAGCCAGCCCCAGCAGAAGCAGCTTTGCTTTTCCTCCCAGTTGCAATGATCAACTCCAGCAGTGCCTCACAGCTCTTCAGACTTTTTCCTGTCCAAGCCCAAACAAGGCTCAGTCTGTCCAGCCAAACCAGAGATAGTCCAGCTGGGTAAGAATAACTCCAATATCTGGTTACATATTGCACAAGGACTGCAAGTCACCTCCTCTCTTCATATTAAAAGGGATCAGTCTTCAGCACACAGGGCAAAACAAGCAAAGACAACATGCGTGCCTAGCCTGATGCATGCATCCACAAGGCCTCCTTTCCTGACAATCAGCTTTCCAACCAAGTGGGAAGACAGGCAGCACCAGAAGCACTTGAGCAAGCCAAGACTCTGGCATATATCATGCTCCGTACAAGGAGGTGCGCTACAAATTAGCCCCTATCGCGCATATGTCACTGCCCTTCAGTCCTAAGCACCTCCTACAGGAGGTGGCTGGGGTTCTTAATGTCACCAACTTGCTACTCAGGGAGTTAGCCAAGACTCCCTGCTCATTCCTCTTTTAACTCACCAGGATTTGAGCTCAACTGTCAGCATATCAGCTCTCTGCACCAACTGAGGTAGTTATGTCTAAGCATTACATTCATCAGCAAGCTGCAAACTCTCCTCTGCATGGAGAGCAGCAGAAGCTTTTATATATTTATTATAAGTAGGCTGTAGGATCTTTGAATTAAGCTGCGGAAGGGCAGTGCTACAGGACAGGCAAGCCACAAGGAGAAACAAGACCTGAATTCTCTTCTCAGCACTGTATAACCGTGGACCACTCAATTTATCTCCCTGTGCCAATATAAGCCCCATGACACCAACTGCCTCACTCAACCACCCCAACTCCTGCGGGTTAAAGCCACAGCCCCGACCCCTGCTCAACTGCTATTGTACAGTCAGGCACAAGCTGTGCCTTCGCTGTGTCTAAGTATTCACTAAATTCAGCTAATGGTTCTCCTCTTCGGCTGTCTGCCTTCAAATGCTTATAAATCTAACCTAAGCTAACTGTGATTTTTGAAGCAACTTGATTCTTGTGTTTCCAACACAGATAACTGAAGGAAGCCAGATTTTGCAGAAGGCAGGTGCTAGGCACTTGCCTTCAAATGGGGCTCGTTTTTGGAATCTCACCTTGGGTACCCAGCAATAGACACATCGAAGATTACCATCCAGTTTTGTATGCATAGGACTTTAGCGAGGAAGTTGTACGAAAAGAAATCATGCATCCAGAACACACTTTTCGAAGTCTCACACTATTTTTGCCAGACGGTGAAAGAGGATGCAGATAGCCATTTCCCTGTGGCTGTAGGAGACAGAGCTAGGCGCAGTGGCCCTCAAACTTCCACAGAGGATATTTAGGTTGGAGATTAGGAAGAACTTTCTGACTATGGAGGGAGCTCAAGAACGGGAGTGGGCTACTTAGAGACGCTGTGCAATCTCCAACCCTTGACATTTTCAAGAGCAGTTTGGACAGACGATTGGCTGGGACAGTTAAGTAAAGGATGAACCTAACATGAGTACAGAGCTGGATTAGATGATCTCATGAGGTCCCTTCCAGTCCCACTTTCCTACTTTTCATGATTTTATGAGGCACCTCTTTTTACTGAGAGCATTCCCCAGACAGATTTCTGCTTTTTTTCTACCCCTATCTTTTGCAAACTGCAGAGCTTTTTAAAAATTATTTTACATTACAGTGTATGTTCCCTTCCTCTCATTATTACCTAAAGCCCAACTGATCTCCCACCACCAATAAACTGCCTCAAAAGCTTTACCCTCGTGCTAAGGAACTTTCATGCCAAAGGGAAACTACTTTGGAAAATGTAGGTACAACTGGGAACAGGGCATTAAAAAAAGATGACCATTATGCTCAAGTTTGACTTGTGCACTGGGTGTTGCTAGCCTTGGCCATTTTCAAGGTGCCGAGGCCAACATGCAGAAGCATGGCTAAGCAGAATGCCCCAAAGCCTGTTGCCTTTGGCAGATGTGACAACTAGCTTGGTCAGCAAAGTAAAGGCAGCCACCCACATGTTTAACTAAAGCAGTAATGAGATACAGTTAACAAAAGATATTTTGTTTTGAATTTGTTTTGAACTTGTTGAACAGTTCAACAAAGATAAATGTAAGGTACTCCACCTAGGAAGGAGGAATCCCCAGCACACCTACAGGTTGAGGGATGACCTCCTCAGCAGCTCAGAGGCTGACAGAGATCTTGGAGTCATAGTTGATTCCATGATGAACATGAGCCAGCAATGTAACAAGCCCATCAACACAGCCAATTGCACCTTGTTGTGTATTAGCAGATGCATGACCAACAGATCGAGGGAGGTGATGCTCCCCCTCTATGCGGCATTGGTCAGGATGCAGTTGGAGTACTGTCCAGTTTTGGGCGCCACACTTCCAGAGGGATACGGAGAATCTGAAGAGGGTTCAGAGAAGGGCCACTCGCATGATTAGTGGTCTCCTTGAAAGACCCTACAAGGGGAGGTTAAGAGATCTTGATCTCTTCAGCCTTTACAAAAGATGGCTGAGGGGTGACCTTGTTGCCACCTATAAAAGTTTATCAGGGGAGGACAGCAGGGGACTGGGGATTGACCAGAGCGCCCCAGGGAGTAACTACGAACAATGGGTGCAAACTAGTGGAGAGTAGATTTAGGTTAGACATTAGGAAGAATTTTTTTTACAGTAGAGTCTGGAAGGGGCTTCCAAAAGAGGTGAAACCTAGGGCTACCACCTAACTTGGAGGTCTTCAAGAGGAGGCTTGACAGTCACCTGGCTGGGGTCATCTGACCTTGGTCCTCTTTCCTGCCAGGGGCAGGGGGTCGGATATGATGATCCACTGGGTCCCTTCCGACTCTATAATCTATGAAAATACAAGGCCTGAAAGGAGACGTTATAAAGGTAGACTAGGGGTGCACCGAGAGATTTTGGGGGCCAATACCAACAACTGACTTTTAAGGAGGCATATCAGCTGATATGGATCTGACTTCCAATACAGCCCCCCAGTGACCCCCCTCACAGCATCACTGCAGCCCACCCTGAGCCCAACCCCTGACAAGAAGAGCCCAGCGCAGCCCCTGCTCCAGCCCACCCCATGCCCCCTGTGCCCTCCCAAGGTTTGCACAGTAGCTGGAGCTTCCCCACCTCCGGGGACCCCCAGATGAGCCATGGCTCTGTCCCACATCCACCCTGCCCCGGCTGGGCAGCGTCTACCCCACCCTACCACACTCCCTACCTTCCTCCCTCCCTCACAGCAGGGGGCATTGATCTACCCCCCCCCCCCCCCCCCCCCCCACAACATACTAATCGGCTACACATAGCTCTCCGACCTGCTGAGCTGTACTGTGCTCCTCGCTGCTTGTGTGCTGTGCTGTGCTGTGGCTGTGTGTACACACGGGCATTTATCACCCAAATTATGGGCCGCATCAGGCCAATTTCCAAGACAGCCAAGTTTCTTTATATCAGTGCCAATCCATATCAAACCAATGCATCAGTACACCTCATTAAATAATCCAAATACGCTGTATCATAGCTTTGTTTTAAATATTAGTAGTAACAACTAACATAACCAAATGTATTATTTGTAAAGATGCTTAAATAATTTGTAAAAATAAAACAGCCTTGTCAGAGAACAGCATAAACTAAGGTAAAGAAAAAACAGGCCAGTGCTGAACAGCCTTCCACAAGTGGAAGGAAAGGAGATAAGAAACCCTCCCTTTTACTTTCGAAGGTATAAATCCCAACTAATTGCCACCTCTCCCAAGTCCAAGAGAGATCTAGCTCAGTCCGGTTTCAAAAGTTTCAGTGAAACAAAGAAATTTAAATAGAAACAAATCAGAGATTGTTTATTAGAATATTAAAACCAGCCATTTATATGGGCATAGACTGGAAGGAGATTTGGAGAACTCACCAAATTCAAGACCTGCTACCAATCTATGTGTCACTCTCCTCCCACTTCTCAAGTCTCCTCAGCTGGTATAGGTGAGAAGCTATGTTGTGCTCTCATGGGTAGCCAGGCAAATTTTGGGATGAATATTTGTTTTTATGTTTTAAAGTGCAAAGAAATAAAGATTGGGCTGTAGACCTGTTTGCCTTTCAGTAGCTTACCCACAAAGTTACCTGTAATTTGGGTAACAGGAGACCATCTAGGCTACATAACATTAATGCATCTCCTGGAAGGTACTGTGGTGAGTGACTACCACCTCTGGCAGCAGGGACAATACTGCACCCCATAAATCACTGACTTCCTGAACAACATATTCCAATCAAGACACTCCCACCGTCCTACTAGTGTAAAAATTAGAACCTACAAAATACAAAAAACCCCCTTTCACGGCTACCCTGGAAACTTCAGCTACCTTGCACTTGTGAGAGAAGGACATCAGCCCTCCACCCCCACATTGATTATACAGATGTCCCCTTCAACTCAGTCTGTTCTTTAGCTACAAAGCCTTCCCTGAGCTGGTACCGAACATGTCATTAAGACGCAGGCTGTTCCTCAATCCTTTCATCAGTCCCTCCCTGGCTTGTATACAGTCACATGCACAAACAATTAGAAAACAGCTGGAATTTCATTTTCTTGGGAGGATTTTTTTTTTGGGGTTGCATTTTTAAACTAAACTTCTTTTAAAAAATTGAAGGGTCGCAGTAATTAGAAGAATGAGAGAATGGCTGAATCACAGCCTCTGGGCTGTATTGCTCAACCTTTCTACCCACATCAAGGGGAACCACCGCCCTTTACAGAGCAGAACCCTAGGGGGAGAAAGAGAAGCTCTTCCCACCCTGTATTATGAGCTACAAGGCCCTAGCACCACTCCTTCCCTTCCGAGAGGTGTGAGAAGACAGCAGAGATGTAGGGGTGTATTTGTGCTGGTGGATTGACAAGTTCTGAATGCATCTGGTGCAAAGTACTGTGTTTAAGGTCCCCCTGAGCCAGCTGGGAGCCTCAGAGTGAAAAGGGTAGCAAACGGATGCTACCACTGAAATCAAGAGCAACTCTGATTTTGCACTTGCTGGGACTTTCTGCTCCAGACCAGCTTTGTGGCATCATTAGCAATGCAGAGAGAAGCCAAGCGGCTGCTACACACAGCAGCGAGCCCTCTGCTCTCCACCCACACTCTGTAGCGCTCCAAAAGGGAATGGAAACTGGCAAAGTTCCCAGGCTGGGGCTCCAAAGCTTTTTTCCTGGCAAAGCATCTCCACGACGAGTTCAGCCCTCTGTGAACTGGCAACGCTTCCCCCTGCATGTCTGCAAAATGACTTTCCTTTCCATGAAAACAAGAGGAAAAGTAAGGAGAAAATTTCAGTGCCCTGCCACAGGGCTTGTGTATTCAGAGACATCCAAAGCTGGGCATTGCCTCTCAAACCAGACACTGTCGTTGGCAGAACAGGATGCAAGCTATTCAGTATACTGCAACATCAGGCTAAGGAACAGCAGCAGTGCGCAACAGATTTCAGATCATTTTCCAGCAGCAGCGTAGCCTCAAGGCACTGTCATGACATAACCCAAAATCCTTGGCCTAAGCTGCCAGGCCATGTAAAAAGTGAGTTTGCCTAGTGTAGATAAGGCCCTGGGTACTGTAAATCAAAGCAGTCATGTTGGAGCACGTTACTGTAAAAGTAAGCAAACAAGCAGATACAACAGTACACTGTGGTTCAGAGATTTGAAACACTGGTAGAGGACTTTGCTATTCTCTGATAGCAGTAAATTTAACTTTACAAAGCCTCTGAGGAAGAGGAGAAAGGGAAAAAGATTGTTTTTGGCCTTTGAGAAACTACTGCCGTGCTTTCTCCTCCTGCCAGAGGTAACACAGGAAGAGTTTCACTTCCAAATCTGCTGCTCTCGGTATGGATTTCAAGGGGGTGTTTAGAAATCTTGAAATACTTTTCAACTCACAGACCAAAACGGCCTTAATCTTGGCTTAATCTTGGCTTCTGTAAGCAACTTAATCACAGTGTGACAATGCAATCTGTCTGTCCAAGGAGGGGGAGAATGGAGGGGGGAGAGACACTTCTTGTTGGAGGCTTTGCAGAAAATAGAAAGTGCTATGCTGTAGCTTAAAGCAAAGAAAGACAATCCTGGCATTTACAACCAACAGCTTGGCCTGGGGGATTGCAAGCTGGAAAGAGAAGCGTTTCTGGGCCTTCTGAAGCAAAGTGGGGGCAGGGTTGAAAAACGCATCTCTCCCAGTGAAGCTGCCATTAAATGCACAAGTCTCAGATTTGGCGGACTCCAACAGCTGATGTTCACATGGCTTCATCGATCTGACTCCACCCTTTGGAAAGACAGTGGACCCCATTAAGGTTCACCCACCCTTTCCACATTTCTCACTGGGGCAGAGAGACTGTCCTGCATCAAAGGCAAATCCAGTGCTCTGCAGGCAGCAAGCAGTTCTGCTAATCTTTCAGCCAGCAGAGCCCTTCCCTTTCAGGGTGCCTTATGGGAGATCCCTTCTGGCCTCAAAGCTAAAGGTCCACAGAGTTTTCTGGGAAGAAAAATAAAAGGGTCCTGAACAGCACACATACTGAAAAAAGACTGGAAACTGCTGCACCTAGTGTGAAGTTAGCCAGGCAGATTGGGGATGGTCTGACCAAAGGTATCCTGACATGCCGTCACCCCTCCCCAAAAAACTGACTTTTAATCCTCTTAAGTGCTTTGCAGCCAGGCAAATTGCAGTCTAACAGCAGTAGGTGCTCTGGTCTATATATGCCACAGTCATGCAGGGGACCTGCACTCAAGCTCTGGGGTCTCATGGAACAACTCCACTGGCAATTTTTGCACACCAGTTCAGCTCAGGGGGAAGAGCGTACGATCCTCGTGACCATAAATGTAGAGGGCGGGCTGGGGGGGGGGGGGGGGGAGGGGGGGGGGGGCGCCTAGGAGCGGCCGTGAACTCCCTAGCGCCCCCCTACCGTCACTCAAGGCTGGACTCAGCACCCTCAGGTTCTCGCCCACCACGACTTTGATAACAAATAAGTTTAGATGGGAGGCTGCCTTTATCCCCCTGGTGAACGGTACATATGTTCCTACCCCTACTCCATATGGGGTATCTCTGTGCACCCCTGACTTAAGGGCTATGTGTGCCTCTAAACCACCCCTTTAGCATGCCCCAAGCCTCGCAGCTGTTCCCCAGGACGTTGTGTGGTCCCCTGCCCTCTGGTGCTCTCTCTGGTACCCTGGGCTCATCACCCACCTGGCGCCCCTGGGCCTGGCTCGTAGCTGCCACTCCGTTACCGGCACCCCTGGGCCTGGCTCACTCTTGTGCTACTCCTCAGCTCTGCTGCCCCACTCTGGAGCCTATCGCCCACCTCCGGGCTTCCCTGCCTCTCTCGGGGCCTCTGCCGCACCTCTCGCGGTCTCTGCTGCGCCTCTCACGGTCTTTTGCCGTGCTCCCTGCACTTGCCACCCACTCTCAGGGTCTTGGCCGCGTTCATCGCGCCTGCCGCCCACTCTCGGGGCCTCGCCCCCTCTGGGACCTATACCGCGCTCCTCGCGCTTCGCCCCCTCTGAGGCCTCACCCCGCTCTGGGACCTATACCGCGCTCCTCGCGCTTCACCCCCTCTGGGGCCTCGCCCCGCTCTGGGACCTATACCGCGTCTCTCGTGCCGGACGTTTCCTGCGCTTGGGGCTCAGGTGGCTGAAGCCGTGCCTGGCCCAGTGACCCTTTCTTGGGTCGTTTGCCCCACTGGGCAAAACACCGCCTTTACGGGCTGGGGTCCAAACCCCGTACACCGCACCACTCTGGCACAATCAGTTGTGCCCCACTGGCACTGTGCCCCTGCTGGGCACCGGGAACCCCCAAGCTGCTGGGGAGCTCCCGCAAGGCCTCCTCTCACCCCTACAGCCTCACCTGGTCCTCCGATGTAACTATAACACAAGCCAAGCCCAAACGGCTGTAACAAAACCAACAAAGAGCCTTCCCGCTCGTAATGCAAACTCCCAGCCCCAGCAGGGCTTCCACCCTACCTCCTTTCAGGGTTCTCTCCTCCCTAGCATCATTGCGGCCGGTCAGCAAGGTAAGGCTGCAATCACCAACTCAGGCCGCTCAGCTCAGCCACAGAGCTCCAGCTCCTGTGGCTGCCAGAAGGGAACTGCTGGTCAGGCTCCGGCCTGGGCTGTTTATAAAGGCCCGGCCCTGCCCACTTCTGGCCACCTGACCCACCTGGTCGCCCTGGCAACCGGCACCTGAGCTGCCCTGGTGATTGGCAGCTCTGTCAATCTCAATCCCAGTCACCAGGCACCTATGTGACCCCATGACAGGCTGCCATCAATTTTCAGTGCTCATGGGATCTCTATATCCAACCTACAACTAAGGCCATTACCCAGGCATCACCCACCTGCTTTGAGTTCAGCTAGGGTGGGGAATCATACAGTCTAAAATACAGAGATCTGCTGGGGTAGGAAGAGAAACCAAGCTACAGCTCCTCCCAGCCTGTGACAGACCTTCCAGGGGTGGGTGGAGGAGCTGAAGAAAATGCCCCACAAATTTCCCTTTTCTACCTAGACTTGACACACTCATACCTCCCCCTCAAATCTCCTTTGCAAATCCAGAGCCAAGGTGGGGGATGCTCAGCCCTACCCTGATCAGGCCTATTGAGAAAATTGAACTTTAACATTCCCAGAATTTAAAACACGGGAAAACCTTGCAATGTAAAATTAAAAAGACACTTCACACCCAGACTCAGTTCTTCCCATGTGGATGGCAACAGGACCTGGGAACAACTCCACCATTCGCCGCTGAACAACTCTGCAACCATTGCTTGTATTTACCATTGCTAGGTGACAGCACAATTTATAGTCTAGCAGCCCCTTACTGGCGAGCAACATGCAGTCAGGGTACATGCTGCTGGTTGGCAGTGGTTGAAGAAAGGAAAATGGGACTGTATTCTTTAAAAACAACCCTGCAGAGCAAGAATTAAGTAGTAGCAGGGTCGAGTCTCCATGGCACTGCTCCCAACCTAGAAGTGGTGACAGCAGAACCTTGCAGTTTTTGTCTTCTCAAGCAGAAATCAACCAGAGATTGAGCAAGAATCAGAACGCGCCAAAAACTGAGCCAAGAACCTCCAGCTATTGCAGCCAAACAAGCAATTCAGAGAAATGCCTTTACAGCCTCACAACTGCAACATCGTTACAGGTTTGGTTACTGGAGAGAATGAGACTGCAGTCCCAGAGTTAGGAAAACCACAGTTTCTTGCCAGACCACCATGTTTCCAGCCATCTATCAGAATTCCCACTCTTCCTATCCATGCCAAATAAGTGCTGGGGCTACCAGAGCTTGGGAAGTTTGTTTCACAGACATAACCCCAAACAAATGTTGAATCCACTTCCCAGATGAGCAAGGACACTGGAGAAGCCATGCCTCAGCTCCCAAAGTCCTGAAAGGGAAGCAATGCCCTCATCTGCTCTGCAGGAATAAAAGAGCAGGTCCCGTTAACATTTCCCCTTTGCCTACAGGCAGTGCACGCTCCTAACTACAGCACCAATATACTCACACTACAACATACAGGCATAGTATTTAAAGGTTCAGGCTGACTATCCATTTTTTCCCCTCTTAAAATGCTAGATGTGTATGAACGCAACGTACTGCGCTCTCCAAAATATCCCAGACTGGTCTCAGGAAATCCATTAGTTAAATTTCCAGCAGCAGGAGTCTCTCTGCTGCATTAGTCCTTTATGGCTGACATCAAGCGTATTAAGTTACATGTTTAACAAGATAAAAACAGCAATAAAAATACTATCTGTGAAAGATGGCTATGTTAACAGTTGAGGAGGGACTTTAAGGCTGTACAGTTAAAAAGACCAGGACATACAAAAGTCAACCTCTCCCACATCCAACATGACCTTAAAAAAAGATATTGGGAGTCTAACCCAATAGGCTCTAAATAGCTCTTTTTACTATTTAAAAACAAAAGAAAACAAACAAAAAACTATAATCCACACCGGAAATTAACAACAGAACAGAAAGTTAGTTTTGAAAAGCTTCTCTATAAAATGGTATCAGCAAACCTTTAAAAAAGGCTTTTAAATGAAATAGCCAAGCAAGTCACTGAAAAAAATACATATTAAAAGCCTTCCCCCAAAAATTATACAAGTATTCCCTGACCAGAATGCTGAAGGAGATTCTGGTTGTTATTCAGTCCACTGCTTTTTATAAAACTCTGTGGGCACATCTCCACGTGCAAATAACCCAGAAGCAGTTTACTCTGGAGTAAATTATTGAAGAGTAAACTCTCCCAGGCACGTGTCTACATGTACAGGGACAGGGGAGCAGATTTGCTGCTCCTGGCAGTAGACTCCTCCTTCTCCCTGTGGCCCTGTAACAGGCCCCTGCAGCAGCCAGGAGGAGTTTTAGGCTCCCCCAGGGTGCTAACTCAGGGGCCAGGAGACAGCTGTTTCCTGGCGGGGGTTGGGACATTGCTCCTTGCCCCCAGAAGCTGCTACCTGTTGCTGGGTCAGGCTTCGCCATCAGAGGCCAGGAGGGGACAATGTCCTCCTGCCCCAGCAGCAGGTAGCTCCCAGGCCCCACTCTCTGATGGCAGGCCTGGACTGATAGATCCTTCTTTCCCAATACCAGGTCCATGGTCGTGGAGCTGGTGCTGGGACAGAAGGATCTCCTAGCCTGGGTCTCACAACCGTGAAGTGAGGCTTGAAGCTCCTTCCTGCTGGGGCAGGAGAACATTGCTCCCTGACCACGGGAGCTGCCTGCTGCCAAGGCAAGCTCTGCCACCACAGCCTGGGTGGAGACAATCTCCCACCACCACCTGCCTGGGAACATATTTGCTCCCAATCAGGGGTCTACACATGTGCTAGTGCACAGTAAGTAATCTTGAGTAAATTTGCTATTTTCATTTGCAGGTAGCATACTTACTCACAAATAGAGCCAACTGCTGCACAGTAAGTATCTGCTCAGGTAGATACGATGCTTACTGCGCTGTAAGTGGCTCTACAGTGCAGTACAGCAACTCATGTACACTTGCTCAGTAAGAGCCAGATCAGAAATCCCCTTGAAACTCATTCTGAGAAACTGGCCAGGCCAGTCAGGTTAAGTGTTTTGCTGTTTAGTGTAGGGGTGCTTAACCTCTGGCCCACAGGCAAGATCCAGCCCTGGGGGCTCCCCACAGGTCTGGAAATTTGATGGCAGGAGGGCAGTGCCACTGCTCCCCTGCTGCCAAATCTCCAGACCCATAAGAAGTCCCAGGCCCTGCACACTGGACCCAGTACCCAATTTCAGCATGCAGGGCTAGGCGGTGGTGGCGCTGGGCCCCAGGGCCAAATCCCAGCGTGGGAAGCTGGGAGAGGGTGGTGCTAGCTTCCCAGGACCCAGTCCCAACACATAGGGCATGGGAGGGAACTGTGCCAGGCCCGCAGGACCCAATCCCAGAATATTGGGGGAGGGGAGTAGGAGGGGCAGTGCTGGGCCCCCAGGGCCCAATCCTGGTGTGCAGGGGTCAGGAGGGAGCAGTGCCAGGCTCCCAGGTTTCAATCCTGACAGGCAGACACAAGGTGGTGGTACTGGGCCACCAGGGCTCAAATTTGGCCTGCGTACAGGCCCTATACCACTTATCTGGCCTGCGGGGCCAAAGGATTGAGCACCACTGGTTTAGTGTGCCTGAATACATCCATTTCACCATGCCATTTTGCCGGGTAATTCTTATAGTGGAGGTTTTAATGGGAGATTTTAGGGAAGCAGATTTTAAGATTAAGGTTTACCTACCACTTGTAAAATAAAATACAGGTTCCCATCATGTGGCAGGAGGATCTAGTTTTAAGAAAGCAGTAAGTGCAGTCCCTCATGCTGTCGCTTAAGGTATTCTTGCCAAGGAGGCAGGAGAAGATCTTTTGATATATGATTTAGAAGGTCCAATAAAATGACAGGTCTAACTGCATAACGGTGCCACACTTACTTTTCTGTTCCCTCACATCTAAAAAGCACATACATGTGAAAACTATCATGTCTAACAGAGGGGTCTGTAACCTAGCAGACAATGGTGTAACAAGACAGACCCAGTGTGTAAAAGCTGAATTCAGTTAAATTCCACCTACAAGTAAAGCATGGATAATCACTCATTCAAACAGCTTAGCAAGGAATGCAATGGATTCTCTTGCTTACAGTCAAGATTAGACATCTAAAAGACAGACATTCTCAAGTAAAAGTCATAGGCTTCTGATAACAAGAAAGAAAATCACTAGGCAAATTTTCTCGACCTGTTAGTTTGGAAGTGACAGCAAGAGAGATCTTTATGATCAAAATTCACAGAATAATGGAAGCAAATGCCCCTTTACCAGGGCATGGTTAATGCACACAGGCACAGTAAGCCTCTCCCCTCCTAGGGAAGAAACTATGTTTCCAGAGCAGCCCCAGGAATTTTGTTTTGAAGAGCTATTTGCAAAATGACTGAATTTGCAGCACAAAACTCACTGTTTACCTAACCAGTGGTAGATGATTTCGGTACGGGTGAAAGGCCCTGGACTGGGAACCCTAAAAAACAAACTCTTTTAATTAACTATAGAATAGCTACAGCCCAAAGGCAGCAGTGGCAAGCTGGGTGTTGCTAGATGGGGGACTATTCACCAAGGCAGCACGCACAACCTACTAAACTTAGCACACAGGAATGACTTTCACACACTAGCCACCCAGCCTGAATTTCAAGTGCCATCATAGAAGCTAGAGACTCCGCGGTCATGTGCCCACTAAAGACATCAGTTGTCCCAGGTGATATAGATATGTATTTTAAAAATCTGTCCTAAACAGCTAGTGTCTGCATAGCAGAGAGCCAAGCCATCTTGCTGGTGCCAGTTCACACAAGAGCCTGGCACACAGAACAGAAAAGAGAAGCGGGTGCCCTTTGGCAGGCACATAGCCACTAGATCCCAAACCCTCAGCATGAACCGAGCTGGGGCCAGGCTGTCCAAGCCCTACTCGGTACCAGTAGGAGCTGGAGCAAGACTACAGGAGCTGGGTAGAAGGCTGGGAGGTGGCACGGGTTGGATCACAAAGCAAGTTCTGCTCCAGGTCTCTCTCCAACATGCCAAGCAGACTGTCTCCATGCGGCAGTCTTACAAAGTGAATTACCGCCCCCGCAGGAGGTAGTGAAGACGCCTAACTTGTTTATTTAATTAAAACCACCAACTGAAGCAGACCTGCACAGTGAAAGGCCTCCATTATCTATTGATCAACGGTGCTGGGAGAAGGTGGGGGTGCAGCACAGAAATGCCAATTTGAAAAATGAACAGATGACTTCAGAGAATGGGTCCAAAGCATCTCCAAGTTACCAGCTCAGCAGGCACTAGGAACCTGCACCGCTTTGCTGAACGCATATAGATGCAGGTGCATTGCACAGCCCACACAGCTGTCAGTCTGGGTCCCTCAGTGCCACGTGAGCCCAGATTCCCTTAGCTACCAGGATTCCTATAAGGCTCAATTTATTCAGAGCAAACTCCCAACATGCATCGGAGCTCCCCTAACAATGTCCTCTATAAAACCCTGCTCTTACAGGTAGGGTGGATTCAATTTAAATCAAATCAATTTAAATCATGCGTTTAAGGGGCATATCAGCTGATACCAATGCAATACAGCTGGTCCAGATAGTAAGTCTGGTGTGGTGGAAGGGGAGGAGGGAGGGAAGGGGTATGGGGGGCAGATGAATGCCCCCTGCAGTGAGGGAGGGGGCAGGCACTGCCCAGGAGGGTTGCAGGGGGGGGGGTGCACGGGACAGAGGCGTGGCTTGTGGGGTGGGGGTGACTCCCGCTGCTGCTGCTTGTACCCTGGGAGGATGAGAGGGCATGTCGCCCCGGATCAGCACGGTGCTGTGGGCTGCAGTCGTGAAGCGGGCTGAAGCCAGGCTGTGCGGGGCTTTTCTTGCCGGGGCCTGGAGCTCCACTCCCAGCCCTGCGCAACCAACGACCACAGCCGCAGCTTTTCCCAGCACTTGGGTGGAGGCAGCTACCACTCGCCGTGCAGATCCAGGGGCACATGCCTCCCTAATCCCATCCTCCCAGGGTGCAAACAGCAGCAAGAGCTGCCCCCACCCAACAAGCCATGGCTCCACTCTGTGCCCCCACCCCCTGGGCAGCCTCTGTCTCCACCCCCTCCCCTTCCACAGTGGTGGGGGGTGTTGATCTGCCCCTCCATACCACTTTCCTCCCCACTCCCAACAAACATTCTTGTTGTTTGCTAACCTTTATTCATGTAAGTAGGAAAAATAAGCAGAACAAAACAGGATGCAGTTCAACAAACACAAATGCAAAGTGGTGCACTTGGGCAAAAAGACCCACCAACACACTTACAGGCTGGGACAGGACCTTTTCAGCAGCACAACAGCTGAAAGGGATCTTGGAGTCATAGTTGACTCCAAGATGAACATGAGTTGTCAATATGATGAAGTGATCAACAAGGCTAACCGCACTTTATCATGCAACAGGTCCAGGGAGGTGATGCTTCCCCTCTATGTGGCACTGGTCAGGCTGCAGCTGGAGTACGGCGTCCAGTTCTGGGCGCCGCACTTCCAGAGGGAAGCAGAGAATCTTGAGAGGGTTCAGAGGAGGCCACTCATATTGTCAGAGGCCTGCAGGCAAGGAGGAGAGACTGAGGGACCTAGATCTCTTCAGTCTTTACAAGAGAAGGCTGAGAGGTGATCTTGTGGCTGCCTATACATTTATTAGGGGAGGGTAGCAGGGAATAGGAGATGGTTTATTTACTAGGACACCCCCTAGAGTAACTAGGAGCAATGGCCACAAATTGATGGAGAGCAGATTCAGGTTGGACATTAGAAACCTTCTTCACGGTAAGGGTTGCCAGAATCTGGAATGGGCTTCCAAGGGAGGTGGTGCTCTCCCCGACCCTGGGGGTCTTCAAGAGGAGACTGGACAAGCACCTAGCCAGGGTAACGTGACGCCAGTGCTCTTTCCTGCCCAGGGCAGGGGGTTGGATTCGATGACCTGCTGAGGTCCCTTCTGACCCTAACATCTATGAATCCCCTTCCAACTGACCAGCTGGACGCAGCTCTCCATGCTGCCGGCTCTGATCCATGCTGTGCTGCGGCTGCACGCAGCAAGGGCATTTATTGGCCAAATTATCGGCCCCATAGGGCTGATATAAATCATTTTCTTCATATCAGCACTGATCCAATATATTGGTGCACCTCTAGTCAGGACATCTTGATTTAATCACTGTTTTCTACAAAAAGTGCATTCATGTTGTTTGCTATCCTTTATTCATTTAACTTCTTGAAACTTTGCACTTTTAGAGAGAGGTAAGGGCTTGACCCCATGTAGACAAACTTGCAGAGAGATAACGGGGCTGATGGGTAGGTAATCGGGCGTGTTCTCTCTCATCTCCACATACTGCTGTTAACACGGATGTTATCTCTGGAGACAGAAACCCACAGTTTGAGAACTGAAGCTAAGCATCACAGAAATGTTTAATAGGATCTTCCAGACTGAGCACTGAGTTCCATTGAGTAGAGCAGTTTTCTTAAATCTTTACTGATCTATAGAGGATCCTCTGGGAACCCCATAAGAAGGAGCCCCTAATATGTCCATGGCCCCTTATGACCCATTTATAAAATTTTTTTAGAAAAGTTACATGAATATATGGTCTCAAACAGTAGGGGTGCACCAAAAGAAATTTTGGGGGCTGATAGCAGATTTTTAAGGAGGCATATCAGCCGATACCAGTCCGATTTCTGAAGAGCTGCATGCAGCTGGTAAGTCTGTTGTAGTGGAAGGGAGGGGGAAGGGAAGGGGCTGGGGGGGTAGATCAAGGCACCCTGTGGTGAGAGAGGGAGTGGGGCTGGGGCACGTGCTGCACAGTTGAGGCAGGGTGGGGTGCAGAATGGAGCTGCGGCTCATCCAGGGGGCACAGGGGGGCAGCTCCCACAGCTGCATGCATCCTGGGAGGCAGGGGGGCATGTACCCCTAGATCTGAATGGGGGCAGGATAGGGTGGGCTGCAGCTGTGGGCTGGGGCTGTGCCAAGCTCTTCCAGGTGGGGGCTGGGCCAGGCTGTGCTCAGGACAGGTGGTGGCAGTGGCAGTGGCACTGGGAGGGGGCCATGAGGTAGGGGGGGTGCAGCCACCCCAAAATTTACCATAGCCTCTCCACCCTCTCCATCCACCCTGAGTAGAGCCCCCCCCCCCACTGGGAAGAACCCAGCACAGACCTTGCCCCAACCTGCAGCAGCAGCCCACCCCACCCCACCCACACAAATCCGGGAGCACCCCCCCCCCCGGTACCCTCCCAGTGTGCGTGCAGCGGCAGGAGCTACCCCTCACTCCCCCAGACAAGCCTGCAACCTGCCTCAGCTGGGCAGAGCCTGCCCCAGCTCCACTCCCACTCCCTCCCTCACTGTGGGGGCCTTTGATCTGCCCCCCAGTCCCTTTCCTTCCCTCCGACCCTCCCACCACAACAAACTTACCAGCTGCACACAGCTCTCCAAGCTGCCCAGCTATGCTGCTTGCTGCCTATGTGCCGTGCTGCAGCTGTGCACAGCACAGGCATTTATTGGCCAAATTATCGGTCACATCAGGCCGATTTCCGATACAGTCAATTTTCTTTATACACACAGTCCTCGATTTACAATGTTTCGAGTTACAACATTTTGCACTTACAAGGTTTATAAATTGACACCGTTTTGACTTTACAACACTTGATCCGATGCGATGCCACACTAGCTAACAAGTTCACTACATCACCTGTCTCTTTGGAGAACATCTGTCCAAACTTTCTTGGACACTTTCTTTAAGAAAGCAGACAAGACTCCAGAAAAACCTGCAGCCAAGACTCCTGAGAAGACTCCAGCCAAGAGCCTTTCAAAAAGTCCAGCAAAAGTCACCTCACAGAAGTCCTTCCAAATCAATATAATTGCTATTTACAATATAAATACATGAATGTAGCTATATTACTGATCTATAGTTGATAAGAGCACAAAATTCTGGGGTATTTTTGGTGAAAATAAGGTGAACATCAACAACTCCTAGGGAGCCCGGTGTAGAATCCCCATCCTCGGCACCAAATTCAATGCCAGCATATGAACCCTCCCAGCAGTGGTATAAAAAGTTGAGGTGGTGCCTGGGGCAAAACCTACAGGAGAGCAGTTGAGGAGGGGCAACCCAGCCTGGAACTTCTACCAAGCAGTCCCAGCTGAGCTGCTTCCCCACGTGCTCTGCCTCCCTGGCACTGTGCAAAGCAAGAGCAGCCTGAAGCTGTTCAGATATTCCCAGAGTAATAATGCTTCTGGGATTCTATGGAGGTAGGGGGATGCATCAGTGCCCCAAGGCACTTCCTCTCACCCACACCCTAGTTACACTGCTGCTCTTCTGTTAGCTTCATAGCACCAATGAATTTTGGTACCGGGAAAAAAAGACACAGTAAAAAACAAAGAAGCTCTTACATAAGCACTGTAGCCTCTCCTACATGCCCCCTTTTCTTTTCTTTGATGGAGGGGAAAATATATTCCTTGTTACTCAGTAAGCCACCTCAATTTTAACACAACAGGTACATGGGCCAAGTTTAAAGATACTTCCTGTCTAACTCAAGAATCATGCATCTGCAATTAGCTGCCTGAAGTATCTCCACATGTGCTACCAACAATTTCTTCCCCTGTGCCTACACATTAAGAACTGAGAACATTAAGGAAGGGCAAAGAGAGTTTTAGCTTCAAGTAAACCAGGAGGAAGCCTTCTTAGCTGCAATTAGAAGTGATTTTAAAATTCACAAGAGATTTTGCATGCAAGAAAGGCTGTGTTTATTGGGGTGATGAAAGCAACCGCTTATCTTGCTGGAAAGGCTGCCAAGGAGCTTTGTCAGTGCTAATCCAGAAATGGGCTCTCCTTCCAGCAGGCCACATGGCTAATAGCTCTGGGACATGTCTTGGGACTCGAGACATTTTGCCGTTATCACTGAATCTGAGCATCCTTCCATGCAATTGTTTCATCCTACAGAAGTCTCTCTTGGCATCCCAAAACATGACAAGCAGTGACTCACTGCTGAGGAGCAGGTGCTGGGATGGATATGCAGCTAAAAGAGCAGCCTATCCTAAAGTGCCTTCTAGGCTAACTTTGTGCTCGCAGAGTCAGCTAATACTGATTCCTGGAACTACCCTGTTTCCATGCAAGTCTGTGCTAGGATGAGCAAAGCAGCAGACAGAAGTCTGACAGCGTTCACCACTTTCTTGCACAATAAGTGAAACCACAGACATGTGCCAGAGTGTTACAAATCCTACTTTGCCATTTTGGTGCAGGTCTGTGTACACAGTAACCAGGGACTTTTCAAGGCTCTGCATTAGCAGGCCAGAAACCCTACCACATATACACACACTCTGCCTCCAAACTCTCAGCTCCCCATGCAGGGTGTGCCCTCACTGCAGAGGCAACTCTAATTTATTCCTCACTAGGTAGCCTCACAGCATGAGATGAAGCAATCATGCTATGAAATACTGGTACTGGGCTCACTTGTCAGGAGTGCTAAGAGTGCTGGGAAGGGCCATATCCTGCAGTTCTTTGCACTGCAGTCAGCTGAACTGCTTTATCATTCCTTTCCCAAGGGTCCAGGGGAGAACTCGTCTGTCCTGGACACTGAAGAGGACCTGTGGGATGACCCTTGAGTTGCACTAGCTTGCCACTGCATGAGAGAGCTGCTGGAGTGAATCCAGTCACTGTTAGTTTATGCTCCTACCTGCTCCAACCAACTGGAGTTTTGCACTCCATGCACGTAAAGGGTTATACACGTGAAGAAGGGTGATGTAAACAGGCAGCAAGAGAGACTAGTCTCCCTTACAATTCTCCCCTCAGGGTGGGCTCTGTGATTAGCTAGTGGTTTTCTCTGATGCACGTTGCACAAACTTGTTCGTATAAAAGACAGTGCACAAGCCACTGTGAAGCCTAGGTTTGTACTTGAATATGGTTTATCATTTTGCGGCAATCTCAGTACCCCAGCAGGCTCAGTGGGGAGGCAGCGGTAAGAGACATGGGATGTTGCAACGTTCACAAGTAGGATGGCCTTTTCTGTGAATTTCTGGTCTGGCTAGGAGTGTGGGGAGGGGGGTCTGACAGTAGGTGGCATGTGGGCTGAGTTTTGAGGGCATGGACAACAGCAGAGGAAATGAGATGACAAACCGATAAGTACAGGGTAGGCCCCTGGTGCTTGTACTACTGTCCGCTCTTGGGTTGGTTTTGCAAAACCAGGCTGAGGAGCAGAATCCCAGCAGACTTAACCAAAGGCATTTCCTCTGCTACCTCTTGTTTCTGGAAGATAATGTTTAGCAGCCTGCCCTTCAGAGTTGCATTGTAACAGGCGCTGAAGACCAGGGGGATTAATAATTGACACTAACCAACCAAATACACTTGCAGACTTTTAAACTATTCAGTACAAGTATTCAAAAAATGCCAAACCATCACTTCCGGGAACAATGATTACTCTTTGCTGTTGGTCTCGGCTGCAAGAGCAGAGTGCGACTATTATATAAGCTAGTGCCCAATATACAGAGCTCTCTGCCCATCTCATCAGGGATACAAAGCTGCAGAGATGCGTGTTGCCCACCATACTCTGGAAGGCAGACCCTCTAGGGCAGGAGCTTGCAAGGACCTGGGGCCACATATTTTACTAGAGCATCCCTATTCAATGACAGCACTCTTCAGACAAGGTTCCTGTCATGCAAGGCTCCCATCACAAGGAAACCAAGGCATGGGAAGGTGAAATGAGGCGACTGAGGCCATGCAAGGAATGAGAAAGAGGCCGGGAGGTAACACTGGCCAGGGTAGCTTCTCTTTTGACCTCCAAGCCTCGTTGCCACACCAGTATTTGGGAGCCAGGTCTAGATGTAAAGCAATGTGTAATAGCCTGCTGTTTAGGTGGAATACCTGCTCCCAAAGGCAACTGATCAAACAAAGCAGGTTTGGGGGTGGGGAATAAATGTAATTTGAAAGAAGCGTTCCTGTCTGCAATAAGCAGCCCAGTGGCTCCCTGTATAGGCAGTTGGCTCTGAGGCAGTCTGTCCCATACCCTGCACGGAAGACTCATACGAAGAATTAGTGAAATGCTCTTACTGTACTTGATCTCCAGGAACAAAAGGGCCTGGGGTAGGGATTGCCAGCACAAGTGCAACGATTTCCAAGGAGCTTTGCTACATTCATTTCTGTGTCTGACTCTGAGGGGGGGGCAGGGGTGCTGCCTCACAGAACAGCAGCTGTGCTGCATGATCATTATCTAAACGTGAAGAAGACTAGCTAGGTCATAACTAGGACGGAGGAAGCAGCCTTTCACAGTTCAGACTTAGCCCTGGAGACCGACAACAACCCAGTGTTAGATTGCTTGGTGGCCTAATGCAAAGTGTTGGCGTGCACAGCACAGGTGTAGTGAGCAGCCTCCTGCAGCATATGCTGGCAGGCAGCCTCACTGCTGAGACTGAAGAGCTAGTCTCCAGTATTGCCATCCCCACTGTGTCAAAAATCATGAGACAAACTCTTAAAAACAAAAAACAAGAGATTTGGAATGTAAATCATGAGATGCTATTTTTGGGGAGAGAGAGAGAGAGAAGCCCAGGGAGTGGGGGTCCCCACACACCCTGGCAGTATGCCGGATACTGTGGCTTGGGAGCGAGGAGCCGCAGCTCCCTGCCACTGCATGCACCCCTGGGGGAAAACGGGGGGGGGGGGAGAGGAATGTGACCCCCAGATCTGGGCAAGGGACAGAAGCAGGCTGCCCACTGCAGACTGGGTCTCTGCGCCCTGCTGCCTTTGTCCTGGGAGCCGTGCACTGGCCATGCCACGTTCCCTGCCTGCCTGGCAGCTTTGCATGGTTGCCGGGGCAAAGGCAGCACGATGCAAAGCCCCAGCCTGCAGCAGGCAGCCTGCCTCTGTCCTGCACACAAATCTAGGAGGAAACATGCCCCCATGCCTCCCCTGGGGGTATACAGAGTGGCAGAGAGCCAAGTCCCCCCCCCGCCCCCTCTTTTTTTGCACCTCTGGACAAGCTGCCCATGGCTGTCACATGATCCACCCCATTCCCAGGGGCCCATTCACCCCAGCCCCTGCCCCACTCCCTCCCTCACCATGAGGACCTCCATCTGCCTCCTCCCCTGCCCAGCCCCTTCCCCTTCAGACTTACCAGCTTGGTGCTCTCAAAAATATGCCAGAGGAAAAAAAAAATCCCAAGATTTGCTCTCTCTATTGGGAGATCATGAATCAGAGTTAATTTGAGTTGGAAATTGAGAGAGTCTCGCGATTTTTTTTTTTTTTTTTTTTTAAATGAAAGTTGGCATTACTGTAGCCTCTTTCCTGGGCCTTGGCAAGGCGAGTCAGGTGGTATGTACAGGAGGCTTGCAGTCATTCTATGCTAGGCCTGTTCTTTTGCTGGAAGGACCTTAATATCCAGGTCATGACCCTGGCACCTATTACCAGCACAAAAGGCCAAATTGGGGCAGGCTACATTAGATTTACAAGACAAAGGGAACATCCAGGCCTCTTACTACTAAAAGTCAGAAATCCTTCTCTCAAATGCTCTACCCTGAATCACTACTACTACTGCTGTAGAGTCTCCCTTACTCACCTTTGGCTCCCCCCCCCCTTCCTTCCCCGCTCTACCTTTTGTCTTGCTTATCTCCACTTATTTACATTATTGCTGACATCCTGTCACACTTTTAGCTTCTCTCATGCCTTGCAGCCTCAGAACAGCAGAGACATCCTATCCCTGAAGAAGGGCGATTGCACCAGAAAGCTTGCAAAGAACTTTTTTCCAACTACTCAGTTGGTCTAATAAAAGATATCACATCTACTCAAAGAACCTGGCCTCTCTCAAATGACAGTGATAGAATTATGTTACAGCCGTGATGATCCAGGAATTGTGAGAAGCAAGGATTTCTTGGGGTGATATCTTTATTGGACCAAATGCATAGTTGGAGCAGAGTTAGACAAACTTTCAAACATTTAATGAGACATTTGAAAGCTTGTCTAACCACGTCCCAATGGCCCGATAAAGATATCACCCCAAGAAATCCTTGCCTCTCTCTAATGACACATTTATTGGCAACTGTATGTAATGGGAGCTTGGTAATACAAGCCATCTTTTGTCACAAAGGCGTGTGGTGAGAGACATGCAAGGTTTTAAGGTAAAACAAAGAATGGCATTTAAGGTTTTGTTGTTGGGGTTAGGATTTCCATCCTGCTCCCTGTGCCTGAACACTTGATATCACTGCATCTGAAGTAAGCTGTAGATCACAAAAGCTTATGCCTTTCTGAACTAGTTAGTCTTTCAAAGTACCATCCTGCCGGGCCTGAATTCTCCATGAAAGGGCAATGAATGCTTCCTGGGAAGTTCCCAGACCCGCTGTGGTGCACTGAGTAGAGGTGGGGGGGAGAACAGGGCTGATAAGAATTGTATTGTGTGCAAATGGGTGTGTTGGCTTAACACAGATTACTCCCAGCCCTACCAAGGCAAGGCTCCAAGGCCCCTGGGAATGCTCTGTGGAAGTGAAAAGGGCACCTAAATTCACTCAGGGTCCTCAGTGCAACTGCAGAACAGTCTGCATTTACCTGGCAGGGGAAATACTATGACCAAAGTAATGCAATTAAAATGGCCTGTGTAGTGCTGGGTAAACCCTCGTCTGCGTGCGGACAGGACTACCTACAAGAGCTTCATAGTGAGCTTCTCACTTGTCTGCTTCCAGTGGGAAGATCTCAGCTACACACCAACTTTATGGAAGTGGGAGATTCCTCCCCAGCTTGCTTCCATGGCTATACAGCTGAAAGCAAGGGAAACTCAGGGGCACCCGAACTGAACCCCAAGCCTCCAACCTTGGGCCTGCACATAGGATGCCTAGCAAAAGATTTGGAAACATCTGAAGTCCCAGGTTGAAAAGTTGTGGTGGATGATACTTGCTAGTAGTAGGGCCACGTTAGGTTCTTAAAGGACTTAAATGAAAAGATTTGGAACGGATCTGGCAGATTTGGCTAATTTGATCTGTGGCATAACAAAAAAAAAAAAAAAAAAAAAAAAATCCTTAAAAAAATTCCATTTAACAACATGTTCTCAGCCTGCAAGGCTTGCTGCCTCAGGAAGTCTGCAACTCAAATACTAAACTGAACAGACTCACAGTTAATAACAGAAACAGGTAGTTACAGATAAAGCTTAAAAAAGGTAAAGCAAACTATCAGCTGCATGGCAAAGATTTATCACTGCCTGGGGGCTGGAAGGAAACAACACATACAGAGGAATAACCTATTGCCTAGATGCTTTAAGGGCTTTCCAGCTTGATAGTGGCAGCCCCTAACCTCCAGCGAGAGGCACAACAAACTTAATGGGCAGCTGTTCTGACTCAAAGTAGTAAAACCTGTGCTGGAGAACGTGGGGGTAAGAGAAGGCGGTGGATGAGAAGGGAAGTGGGGACACTAAAAAGCCTGCAGTTCATGGGGACGTTGTTTTGAGAGCCTGGATGCAGAGACAGGCAGTTCTGTTGCATGTTTGAGACAATGAGACAAACAAAAACAGGCCTGAAAGCCAAATTAAATTAAAATGCACCAAGTGTTCTTGCCAACTGCGAACACGTCATCCTGGGTACTGGAGATGTCTTGAGAGTTGCCTGGTTTCAGCAAGCACAGGCACCCATGGAAAAAGTTCAACTAGGCAGAACTGGATTTGAAAATAGCTTCCTATGCCCCTTGCCACCCTCCCCCCCTACTGATTTCCAGACAGACTTCCAGCTCCTCCCCCACACATGCTGGCAAACTATGACCATTAAGGCTGGTGAAGGGGCCTGGATACAAGAGGCAGCTTATCAAATTAGATCATTAAGCACTGAAAAACCCTGATAGTAGTTAAACAAACAGCAAGCTAGGCACTTGTGAAACTTCCAGCCCTGGTGAAAGGAACCGATTGTGCTGCCAAAAAGTCAGATCAGAAGGTGTGTAAGCTTCCCCATATACAGCTCTGCCAGTGCACGTTTGTCCTACTTTGCATTGCAATCTATGAACAAAAAAAAGTGAACGTTTACCACGTACTCTTGATAAAAAAAGATTGTATCTTCTTCTGTAAAAAGGTTAACCTCAGGCCTTCCATTAGATATGGTAACTGCATCTGCTGTTTCTGGTCATTACATGCACAATAGTGTGTTATCTGCCAGTATTAGTGACTTCTGTAGGAAGCTTTATGGGGAAAGCATGGGTTGGCCATTCTGGAGTTGGGGGGTAGGAGCGCAGTCCCTTTCAAATGACAGTTGAGGAAAACTGCATCAGATGCTTAAACTGACCTTTCAGCAGCAGATGATATCCTGCATTTGCAGAAAAAAGTGAGTAAGGATCTGATAGGCATTTTCTGCAGACACAATGCTACTTACGCAAATACTAAAGCATCTCTTAATTACAGACAGCCCCAAAATACATGTAACAGACTACAAGTGCCACAGCCAGATTCATCCCGATCTTGGTTTGATGAGGAGATACTGGGTATGGACAGGCACTCATTTCTGTGTTGCCAATCTGTCAGAAATTTGCAGCACTTTGGAGGGAAATCAATCAAGTCATGGACAGGAGTGTGCAGGCATTCCAGCCTGTGTACATCCCCTCTCACCTCCCCCAGACCCATGTTCCCATGCCTTCCCCAGGCCAGGGTAAGTGGCTGCTGTTCCACTTCTCCAGAGGAGTCAAGCAGCCGGGAAGCATACAGGCTTTCATTCTACACGAGTAATTTGCGTACAGAAGAGATGTTCTTGGTTGAAAGAGGAAGTTCATCACGTTTCAGGGAGAAATGGCACAAAAACCTACACGCTCCCAGTTTATTGTAGGAGAATGGCACACCTCCTGCTACATATGCAACGTCTGCTCCATGTCCATTGGCAGACTCCTTTCAGAAGCAACTTGCTGCAAAAGGTGAAATCACTTCCCAACAGGTGGCAAAGACTGCTGTGCTCTCTAGGACTGACCTGTCACTGCACAACTAACTTTGGGTAAATAAACATAATCATCAGCCCCACTCCAACTGCACACCACCTTGTGCCCCTCCCACCCCTCCTTACCAAAAAAAGGAGTGGAAAACAACTCAATGACCCATTCATGGACTTTTCTAACCTGAAATACCTCATATTTTGTGTCAGACACCTGTGCATCCTATCAAGGTTTACAGACCAATAATTATCAGGTGCAAGTCAAAATGTGAAACCATTCATTTCCCAAGTTGTCTAGACTAGTAATGCTTTAGGATGGGGAAAGGATATTCACTCCAGAGGAAGAGACTAAATATGGTAGCCAAATTAAAAACCAAGAGGGGTTTTCTTCCTCCCTAGCAAGCTATGAACCAAGTCAGCCCATGATTCCACATGAACTGAACTGAGAGCAATGGATGCCTGGATGTGCAATGCAACAAATAGGTCAGAGGAGCTGGTAACTAATCTATCCACCCCCTTTCCTAGTGAAACAAGGATTTATTACTCTCTCACCCCACCTCCGTTTCCTTCTGTTTCTGCATTCACTCCTACCATTTGCTTTCCCGCCCACTCTCATGTTCCCAGACCATTTATTCATCTCTCATCAGCTCCCCTCACACACATTTTTGCTCAACTGTAATAGAAGTGGCCCTCAAACTCCTTCTGCCATCACCAGCCTGCAGCAAGTGTTGCTAACTTACAACATAAAGTAGGGATAGAAACTAGCTGTGTGATCCTGAAGTCCAACTCCATCTCAGACCGGCCACTGCAAATCCCAACACACCTCCCTAGTTGGAGAAAAATCCTAGCCCGAGTATCTTAACTTGGGCAGCTGAATCTGCTAAATGGGAATCTCCACCTTGGTCACATCCTTAACAATTCATCCAGCTTTCTGGCAGGTCACTGGCTGGGGATGAAAGCAACTTAGCACTGTCCAGCTCTTGTTCAGGCTAGTTTCAGTTCACGGTTATGCTGCTCATTCCAAAAGCCCTACACAGGCTTGTCCACACCACCAGTCACAAGACTCACATCTCTCTATTGCTGCTCTTTTGCTCTCCTCACACTGGCAGCCTCTCCGACCTTCCACTACTGATGCGAGGACTCTCTCTGCTAGTCAGCCCTAGAGATCTCTCCTTTCTGTTTTGAAGCAGCCACAACAACACTTAGCTCTTCTCTAACAATTTCATCTGCAGATCAAAGCCAGAGCAGTCATTGTTTTCTCTAATTTGGAAATGGGGAAACTGAGTCACAGAGGGGAAACTGCCTTGTCCAAAATGATCTGGCAGGCAGGGGCCAATCTAGGAACAGCACCCAGGTCCCCAGAGCTTTGCACATTAGGCAACACTGGCTCCCAACCCAGCAATGGCTTTCCTTTGCCTCCACAATACAACTCAGCCAAGCCTTATGGAGGTGTGGCCATGAAGCCTCTATGAACTAAACCTGTACGGTAGGAGGTTTTGAAATGACTGACCTTCCAACTTTTCCTGTACCTACAAAAAATTTCTAACTGGCTGTAATCTTTTCTTTTACATTATAATTTGGTTGGGTTTTTGTTTTTTTGGTTGGGGGGGGGGCAGAAGAAGAGGGTACATACCAGGTTCACTGCCTGATTGTCTGTGCAAAGAGCCACGCTCAGTGGAGTCTGGTACAACAAGATGGAGCATTCCTGCACTACCAACAGGTGATGCTCCCCACTTTCCCTCTTGGCATTTACAAGGGCAAGTCCTTAATTGGGAATAGGTGCTTATGAACACTGCCCTTGCAGCTGAAGAACAGCACTAAAATGGAAGCAAACTATGTGCTCTTACTATATGCTCAGGTGTGGACCCAGTTTTGCAGCTGGTGGTTCCAGATGCTTTAAACTCCATAACAAACAAGTTGCCAAGTGACAGTGGGAACTCTGGAACGCTATGGTGTCCAGGATTTAAAAAAAAAAGTCAGCCACTGAGCAGTAAGAAGACTTACACCTGTATTCGGAGAGATGCAAACAGCTGGGGGCCCCACATGCCACGGGCTGCATGTCACATGGACCAACCCCCCCGCCCACTGCAGCAGGTACCTGCACAGGAACTCCTCCCCACTGCTGCAAATGACTCCATATGGGTCTCTCCCACTGCTCCGCCATGTGTAGTGGCAGGCAATTATTTTGGACCGAGGGCCACTTACTGAGTTTTGGCAAGTCATCAAGGGCCGCATGACAAGCAGCCACGGGCAGATAAATATTAAATTTTCTTAATTTTGTGGGGGCCCCGTGGGCTGGATAAAAATGGCCTGGTGGGCCACATCCGGCCTCCGGGCCGCATTTTGCCCACCCCTGTGCTACACAGTCCTGACCTCACCCTGAACTCCCTGTACTGCCCTCTTGGAGAGAGGAAGGAGGGGGAGGCCTGGAGACTTCAGCTGTTGTTGCAGCTGGAGCGATAAGGGGAGCAGTGGCTGGGCAGGAGCCCCAAGATGCAAAGATACAGCAAAGCCTTGTCTTTTCACACTAACAGTAGAGATACCACCACAAATTACTGGTCCAAGTCTGAGCCTTGCAATCAAGTCTTCAGGGACTTACCTTTGGATAAACTGAAATGATAAATGCATGTACCTTGAAGGGAATACCACCAATATGAATGCATTTCTTGACAGTGAGAAGAAAAGGGGGGGGGGCGGGGTTGAGGAGACAAGGCAAGCACATGGTTTGATGAGGTTATACCAGGGGTGGGCCAGATGTGCCCCACCAGGCCATTCTGTCCAGCCTGCGGGTCCCCTACAAAATTTAGAAAGTTAATATTAATCTGCCCTGGGCTGCCTGTCATGCGGCCCTCGATGGCTTGCCAAAACTCAGTAAATAGCCCTCTGCCCAAAATAATTGCCTGCCCTTGGGTTATACTGTAACTCCAAATTCAGGCCAGTGTTCTTACCGGTTTTGATATGCAACATGCAACGGGAAGGGAAATGTAGCTCTTCCCAGAGAGCCACTGAACCATGCAAAAGTAGGGTGGAGACAGATCATTTGATACAATAAGAGACAACAGTCCCATTAAAATCTTGAAGCCCCAATCCTATAGAGGTTGAGGCAGATTCTCACCTACAAGCACTATTTCAGTGGGATCATTCACCTGCTTAAAAAGCTAAGGATGCAAAGTCTTTGCAGGAGTGAGGTCTCCATATCACACTGGAACCAACCTGCAATGAATCAATATTTGGCCTTCCAGCAAACTCTCAGAAGCAGAGTTTTCCACTTTTTAAACTTTTTTTTTTTTTTTTACTAGAAATAAACTCCTACTTTTTTTACTAGAAATAAAATGGATAGCCTAAACCAACTTTAGTTACAGATCTTGCTATCAGGACAGCAATTGCATCATTGCACCTTCAGGGCCTGAAGTACTAACATGCACTTCTCTCTATTGTGGCTCTGACAAAGGAGCTGGTGCTTACAAAAAGCTGATCTCCAAATTACTCTATAAGGTGTTATATGTAGCCCTGCCTTCTACTTGATTTCAGGTTAACAAGGCTAACACCCTCTCCGTCTAACTGTTTTGGTTTTAGCCACTTGTTCCTACATGAAAACCATTCCCTCCTCCCACCCCCACAAAAAGTCACAGCACTCTGTGATGCAAGGTCACCCAGGCAGGCAGTGCTCCCATTCTGCTGGGAAAGGCCTTTGGGTGCTTTACAAACAAAACAAACCCCATACTTCTCCCCTCCTCCCCTGGAAAGAGTCAGAAAGAGCAAGCCCCTGAAGCCCCTGGTTCCTTGTTTTGCAGAGGAGAGGTATAGCTTGGTCACTCTCACTGCGCTCCAAAGTTAGACAGTCAGCGGCACAGGCAGGAACAAGGTCCAAAAGTCTCAAAGTCTCAGGCTCTTGCTCTAACCACTAAGCCTACTTCAAAGCAATTCTACTGCTAAGCTAAGGGCTGCAAGAGACTGATTGCATATCCATATAAATCAGCCAACACTAAATCAGTCCAACTGCAATAGATCAGTGTGTGCCACCAGGGTCTGGACAGGATAAACAGAATAGCTGTTCCATGCAGCTCACAACTCCTCCCTTTCACACGAAGTCACATGGCTTTCCTCCTCCACCAACTCCAAAGCTTGGGAGACATCAACATATCCCAGACTATCAGTTGCATATGGCAAGGGAACCAGAGACCAGCTTCCTCTTTCCAAAGAGTGCTAGCCATATTACTGGACCTTGGAGGGGCACACTAAGCCTAGAAGTGGGGTGTTGAATGGAACCCAAGAGCTCCCAGGTCTAGCAGTTCATTATGCACCCTTACAACAAGTGTACCAGGCACCAACAAATGAAGCCACAGCCCCAAAAGTCAAATCAAAGCCAAACCATGCTGCCTCATTCCTGAAAATGCATCTACAGCTCACAGGTGACGTGGGGGGGGGGCACATGCTCCCCCAGGAGTGAGCACTCCAGCTGGTAGGGGAGTATGGACAATGCTCATGCCCCCCTCCTGAAACTGGCTCTGCTGCTGGGACTCCCCCCACCCCCAGCAACTGGCCACTGGGGGAACCCCCCTGGTTGCCACAATGGGCAGATGGAGGGGCACCCCCCCCCTCAAACAATCCCCCAGTCATGCCCAACTAGTGCCCCACCCCAGACTCGGGACGCACCAGTCGCCTATGCTAGAGCTCACATGTGGGACTGACTGTGGTTGACATGCAAGTATTTCTGAGCGCATGCCTTCAGCTTTCTCCAGAGAGCCAACTCTCAACAGCCCTTCGTGCCCCAGGTTACAGGCTCTGGGACTTGCATGTTGAGTTCAAAAAGGGTTCCCATCTAGTCAGCTGCTGATCCCATAAAATAAAAAGGACATCCTTCTCTTGCCAATGACTACAATGATATTTGGGGGTATTCTAGTCACTCTCAGCATCAGTTCTTAAGGAGAAGAAAGGGGAAGCATAGATTGGATTTTAAAACACATAGGCATGAGTCTGAGGAAATTGGTTTCCAGTTCTGCTACTGACTCTTACCTCAGATCAGTCACTTGGCTTCCATACCCATCTGTGAAGAGGAGACCTCTCTCTCCTACCTCACAGAGCAGCTGTAAGACTTACAGTCAGCAATCTTTAAAATGACTCTGGGATGCTCAGGGAAGGAAACAAGAATCCAGCAAGCCCTCAGAAAGTCACGCTTTCTGAAAATTTCTAGACCTACCTCATTTAAAGAAGTTGAAACCTACCTCAAGTGCCCCAAGCTGTAATATCGTGACTCTCCATCTGTTGACCGAACCACTTTGATGGTGAAGGTGGGCTGCAGCTGCCTCAGCTCCAGCAGCACGATGGCTAGGTAGTGAATGAAGAGGAGTGCATCCACCAAGGACACCGCATACTGCACTATGCCCTGGTAATTGGTGTCCTTGGAGTCCAAGATGCGGACACCATAGAAGAGCCAGTAGGAAAACACAAACAGGAAGATAAGGACCAGCAGGAGAGCCCGGAACACAAACACCCGTGGTATATCCGCCTTTGGCTGGCGGAAGAACAGGGCCCAGGTCCCAATCAGGAGAATAAGGAGTTTAAAAGCCACAGAGATGAACAATCCCTCACAGACAGTGCCACAAGGCTCCAGATTGTCCCGCCACAGGATCTGGGGTAACAGGATGAAGGCCACAGGGGTGAGGAAGACAAGGAGTCCGAGTACAGCTGCCACAGTTAATCCAAGGTAGCGTTTGCAGTCCAAACCAACGCTGTCCTCCAGATCCTTGCTGATCCTGGCGATGTCCTCCTGAGAAATGCTGTGCTCCGAGGTACCCGTGATAGCTGTGGTGGTCTCACCCCAGTTGTCATCCTGAAGGGAAGACAAAATAACCAGTCGTGGAGTGCTGGCACTCTGCCTTTATCTGCTGAAGAGCTACAGGGCTGCCCAACAGAACTGGAAGTTCATCCCAACTTAGCTCAACAGGAGGCCTGGATTCAAGTTATCTAGGCTGAATTATCAACCCTAACAGCCAGTGGCAGTGGGGCAAACACAGCAATCAAATCCAAAAATCTTTACATTGTCTAGAACTATGATCTTCCAGGCACAGGACAGGGAGCTCAACCTTCCAAGGCTGTTTGCTGTACAACACTCTAGTTCTTCCAAAGATTCTTAAATATTCAGCCGGTTCTAGCAGGGAGAAGAAAAGTCCCAGGTGTTTACATGTGCGCACATTCACAGAGGGCATAGCAGATCCTGCCATACAAGTAGAGTGGGAGTGCAAGCCATGTTAATGAAACCTTGAAGTCAGATCTAGGGAAATCTCTTGGGTACAGATTTCTTTATTAAGTGTGAAAAGCTAGTACCATTCCAGCCCACCAGCATTCCTGTAAGCTCACAGCAGAATCCACCCACAACAGAAACTCATCTCATTAGCTTGCTGCAAGTTAATCCCAACTGCTCTAGTGAAATCTACAGCTACCATAGAGTTGTGACAAACTGATTCACATTTGGAAGGTTCCACTATATTTCCATTAGAGAAAGGCTGTAAATTAAAGATGACCAATCCACAGCACACATGCCAAACGTGGCACAGGTAGTGACATGGGGCAGGTCAGGGATAGACCAGAAACAGTAGCGGATAAGGTAGGGAGCAGAAAGCAGAGCAGATCAGACAGGCATCAGAGGGGCATTCAGGGATAAGGAATACAGCCAAAAAAGGCTAGTCCCCACTACTATAAATACACATTTGGAGCAGCTCTGATTGATCTGGGTCAAACCCCAGGACAAGAACAGGCATCGCACAATCATTTACATGTGTTGCCCTTTCAAGTTGCATTGCTTCTCCTTCACCAAAGGAACCACAGCCTGCCTGGCTTGTCCCAGAGAGAAGAAGTAAGATTAAAAAAAAAAAGCACAATAACCTTACAGATGCACACAGCTATGCTGTGGGGGGGAGAAGCACCACATTTCATCCCACATACTTCAGAGTAACAGTGGAATTTATGTCTGTAGGATCCCAGGACAAATGCAACATGTACTTACAGCCAGAAAGGTTGGGAACATTTTCACTGTAACTAGCAACTGAGCACACCCTGAAATATTTAAAAGACAGATAATTAAGCATGTTAGGCTTAATTTGTGGAACCCAACCGTGCTAGTGAATTCTGGTATCACAGTATAGAAGGCTTTCTATCAGGAGCTGCTCAGACTGAAGCCACATCTTCTGCAGCATGTTGACAGACAGTCCAATTTAAGCATACAAAAAGGTTTCTGAAACCTGGCCATAAAAGAATTCCAACTTCAGATAATTTCTGCAAGCTGTTATTCCTACCCCCAACCCCCATATGCATCTTGCTTGGACACACCCACATTAGGTGAAGGTAGAGTTAAGCTGACATGTACAGATCTGACTTGGAGCTGCTGTTCAGTGAGTGATTCACACTTCTGAGGGCTCTTAATTTACCCTAGCACCTTTTCAACCAGCATTAAAGAGCTTCTAGAGAGTGCATGTCACCGGCTTACTCCATTCTCCTCAGCAGCATCTCAAGCCTTTATAGCTGGAGAGGTCATTAGTGTCCAACTGATTTTCTTTTGCAGAGGGATGCATTTTTGGAAAGCATGTCAGTGACTGATAAGGAGGGAGAAAGATACATGCAGACATCCTTTTTGGCTTCTCCTGCTGACTATGCTGACAAGAGACTTATTTATTTTTAAAGGAACTGCTTAGTTTAAAAAACTTAAGGTATGCCATCTTCTGAGGTCATACAGGGATGCCATTCTTGTTCTCTAACCATGAGTCCATAGTCTCACTGGGGCCATCAATCCAGTGAGTCCTAAGCACTATTAATTTTCTCTCCTTTGGACAGGAAGGGTTATGAAAAACAAAGAGATTAACACGAATCCTTGGAAAACGACTGGACCGAGACAGCCCAATAGCTCAAAATAGCTCCAGGAATTTAACTGCTGATGCACCATGAGATGCTAATCTCTCCACAGCTTCAGGCAGGGAGTTTTGAAAAAAAAGGGAGACAGGACACACACACCAACCACAAACAGTCAGCATCTTGCATTAGTTTCTGTGGTTTTTATCACTTTTCAGCATGATAGAGGCCCTGAAAGAGGTAGTTACACTGGAGCTGCTCTACAGTGAAAGGTAACGCTACAGAACTCCCCTCTGCTAGTACCTTCCATTTGAGCCAAGCATTTTACACACCAGTGAATTTGGAGACTTATTGTTTCTTCTGTACTATGGGGGTGGCTCTACATAGTTATCCTCATTTTGTAGATTGGGAAACATGTCACTTCTCCTCTGCCACCGAGGATCATTGTAAAATGGAGGCTCAAGCCAAGCCTAGAACCAGGGAGCCCTACTTCCCAACTTTAAGAGTGCTTCCAAGACAAGGGGGAAAATAACCAAATCACATTATCAGCAGTTCAGGCAGTCGCACACAGCTCCTGGCCTTGGTCTCTGGACTAAAGCACTGCTGGAATGACTCCAAGACATCACTGTCAAAAGTTCTTCATGCTCAGAGACAGCTTTGCTCATGTAAAAGTTTATCTACCCTGTCCCCTTCACTTCTGGATTTGCAGGAAAGCAACTGTGTGAGAGCTCCTAGCCCATTTTTGACCCACTTGAAATTATACTGGCCCCTGCTTCCAACTGACGAGCTTGTAGATTATGAAATCCACTATTTGGAGTGAGACAACATTTATGGATGCCTCTATTGAGCACCCTCTGCAGTTGCCCGAGTGCAGTTACAACTGCTAGCACATGCCCAGTGGAGACTCAACCGCTTCTGTGCACAGAAACCATCTCTTACATATAGACATGGACACAAAACCCACCATGAAGCATGAAATGTATGCCACACCAAAACCACAATGGTTTCCGAACAGTCTTGGTACATCAGCTGCTCCTTAAAGATCACCTCTCATGTCTGAGGAAACCTCAAAACTCCAGATGTGGAAGGGGCACCAATTCAAAACCAGAAGCAGTCTGAAAACAACATCTTGTTCCTTTTCTGACCAAAGGTCATTGGCCCTGCCATGTAAATTAATTTTTTTTTTTTTGTTGTTCTCCCTATTGCCTAGACTAGACTGGCTCCCCATTCTTTCTTACCTGCCTTCCCAAGCCCTGGTCTCTCCAACATTTTCTTTCTTTACTCCTGGAAAGAAGCCTTCTTAAAAAATAGCATCTCTCCTGAGAGACAGAGGCAAAATGAGGGTGAAGGTGACCTGGACAGTAATCCTGGATTAGGCAGAGGAACCAGCTGCTCTGGAACAGCTTGGCATGGCTCAGAGTCAACTGAGTAAAAGGACCCCTCGCGTGGCTGGACAGGGCACCGTGCTGCTGCAAGTAAGACAAACCCAAGTTCCTGACCAGCACTGGAATGCTTGTGATGGACAAAGAATAGAATAGTAAAGGTGTAAGCCCTGTTGTATGAGGCCAGTTCCAGGTCACTTCATTATGTACTGCCCTTGTACAAGCCTGCGGCCATTTAACTAAGAGAGCATTGCTCTCCACTCCTGATCCTGAATCACCTCACTAGGCTCTGAAAAACAGCAACTTCAGCTAGTGATGTGTCCCTATGCATAGGGAATTTTGCAAAGCAGTTTGAAGCTGTCCCTGCACAATTACAACAGCATCTGCAATGCTGAAGAGGGCACATAAAACAAACTATCCTGATCACAAGTAAACAGATAAACACATGTTCCCCAGGACTCGGAGCATTGTCTGCCCTCCACCCATCTGCTGTGCCCAGCCCCTTCCTGTTCCTTACCTGGCCCTCTTCTGTCCGAGAGGCCTCATTCCCCAGCAGTGGCTCTGCAGGGGGTGTCTGGATGGTGACCGATTTTTCTGATCGACTGCCATCTTTACTCCGTGGTGATTTGTGCCTGTCCCGGCTCCTTTTCCAGCAGGGCAAGAGGAGAAAAAGGTTACAGGGGGCTACATCACCGAGAAATATCACCAACTCAGTCCTGGAGCAGGTGCTGTCACAGCCAAGGCATGTTGTGCTCAAGCGATTTTGAATGGCTCTGGCTCAGACAGCTACTGGCTTCCTCCCGGGAATGTTTAATTCTCAAAGCAAACACTGAGTAAGCATATCAGCAGGCAGCTCTTCATCTTTTCCCATCCTCTCAAGAGTGTTCTTCTGAGCCTTCCACAGGAGACCTGCCCTCTATACCCCATTTCATTATTTGAAGCGTACACACCCACTCTAACCTCACAGGACAGAACTCCACTTACAATACTTGCAGAAGGCTGGGTCACATGCTAGTGTCAATTTATTTGCAGATAGTTTCTAGAAACAGGGAGTTTGAGGAAGAGAACTTGTTACCAGCAAGGGTTTGCATTTGCTTTTCCAACACAAGCCTCTTTACAAGCTTTTCACACCTTGATTCCAGGACCCACTCTACAGTCTCCAAGGATCTGCATCAGTGGGACTCAGAGCAGCCTCCTCACTTCCCCAAGGGCTTCTGAAGTTCTCTTGCTCAGGAAGCAAGATGTTTCAAGGGAATCACTCTTCTTCCAAAAGAAGACCATAAGGGAATGGTGGTATACCCCCTTCCTGTAACCCACTACTGGTCAAATCACTTGTCTAGGTGATGTGAAATGCAGAAATGATTTCCTAGATGGATTTCAACACGCCCCCAAGCCAGGGTCCTAAAACAGATTATTCAGGGGTAAGGACACTCATCTGTCCTTCTGAAGTTGCGCTGCTCTTCATGAAACAATCAGGTAGGAGGGACCCCGACTGGTGTGGTGTCTAGAGCATTCACCTGAGCTATGATAGACGTGGGTCTCCACCCTTGCTACAAGGACTGTCTCTTTTACTTTAGAGTCATTAGACATAAATGCATGAACACCTTGGAGAAGGAGCTGTGACCCTGGACTCTGGTTGCAGGACTAGAGCCACACACGCTCCCACCCTCTCTAGCCCCATAAATCTTCTATGCAAACTTGGCACTGCTTTAAAAGTTAGGATGGAAAATGTCCCACCACAGAATAGCCTATGATTTGACAGGTTGGGCATCCTCTAGAATAGAAGAAAATGTAATTTGAGGTCTGTTGGACACAGGAAGGAACTGAACCAGGGTGAATAATTTAACCACTAAGCTATGAACGGGGTGCCCACCATTAAGAGACAGTGGCTTCCACAACCACATTTTGGGTGGGACCCAGTCCCCATATCCATAGGATCTCTCTCTCTCATTGGGGATGGGCAGAGGATCATGTTACTGGGTCTCTGACAAACTCAGGTGCGACTGAGGTGCCAGGCTGCTCAGCACTGCTGGACTGAATTTTAAAGAACGCACAGAATTTTAAAGAAAAAAAAAAAAGAACAAGAATATAGAATTTAGGCACCAGCTGGGCAGGGTTTTCAGTATCAGATCTGGACAATTAAACACCACCAGAATTTTGCTTCAGGGGCCCAAACCTCTTTCCAGTGCTGGCTGCAGGGAATGGGAATCTTCACCCCTTCTTGCACATCAGAAATCATTTCAGGAAAGAAAGTTGGGGGCGGGGGGGAAGAGAGCAGCAAAAAGTTGCATGTGCAGTGGGGCAGCCACACTGGAGGGAGAGGCCTGGAGGCTTGTAGAGCCAGTAATACTATTCAGCATTACACAGCCTCAGTTTCCTAACCTTAAAATCAAGCATCTCATAGGTAGAAGTTGAGTTAAAGCAGACCAGTAATGCCAGGCAGTTTGGTTCCTGCAAAGCAGAGCTTTCCACAACATCCTAAGCTGAGGAAAACAGCTACTGATCTGGAAGTCTGAAGCTCCTGTTGACTACTGTCTACATCCCAACTCCAGGTTAAAATGCCCCCACCGACCTACACTAGAACTGCAAGTATTATCAAAGGGACTAAGATATCCTTTATGGGGCTTGTTCAATTTTACACATTCCCTGTACAACTTTTTCTTCTTAAGAAAAAAAAAAAAAAATATGCCTCAAGATCCACTAAATTTCCACCACTCCTGTGGCAAGCATGAGAGCACTGTTCCGACTAGTTTTATTTTCCTCCTGCTCTCAGTCTCAACAGCTAAGTGGTCATGTGTATATTCACAGAAAGGATCAGCACACTCCCCAGTTCTGCATCACACACTGATCTCAGCTTTTTAGTTGTGTGTCCAACCCCACTCATTTCAGTTTAACTGAAGCCTATTAAAGTTAAATGGGGTGAGACTTTTAGGGAGGGCAGCAGAAGGAAGGGGAAAGCTTGTCATCTTAAATAACAAATAAGATTCAACAGAGATACACAAAGGCTTTTGGAGTGGAACTTCAAGACAGCTTTATGCTGCATTCCAAGCTTTCAAAAACAGGCCAATTTTGGGGGGGAGGAGGAGAAGTGGAGAGGGGTGATGAAAATTTGGCCTTCTGCTCAAAAATAGGACTGAGGAGAAAGAAGAGCCTCCATTTTACAGAACTGGATTTTTTTCTCCCCTTCCAGCAAGCAAAATGAAAAAACTGTTGAAATTCAAAAGTTAGCTCAGCCAACCTCAAATCTTTGCAACTGGGGTTGGGTTTTTTTCCCCCTTTTGTAACTTAGGTCACATTTACCATGTGACATTACATGCTTTGTGCAGTTAGCCACCACCTGGGTGGCTAAAGTGTCTAGGACAGGGGTGCTCAACTTTTTGGTTCTGCAGGCCAGATGACTGGTGCGAGGCCTATTTGCACACCAGGACTGGTCCCTACAGGTACTGGCCCCCTGTGGGCCCAGCACTGGCCCTTTCTGTTCCCTTGCTTTGGGATTGGGCGATGGGGGCCCTGTGCCAGCCACTGCCACCCCCTGCATGCCAGGATTGGACCCTGGGGCCTGGCACTGCCCCCCACCTAGCCCTGTGTGCTGGGATCAGGTGCCAGATCCAGAGTGCAGAGCCTGGGGCTTCCCATGGGTCCAGAGGTTTGGCAACAAGGGAGCAGGGCCATCATTCCCCCGCTGCCAAACTTTCAGCCCCACAAGCCTGATGACAAGGCACCACAGGGCAGATCTGGCCCACAGGCCTGAGACTGAGCACCCCAGTCTAGAACAAAATATTTTCTCTTTATAACGCTGCTGAACAGCTCCAGCATTCCCAGGAAAAGGGGCTTTGCTACTGAGCTCTAAAAACCTGTTCTTTCCTCCAACTAAATCTGATAAGCGACTTGTGGTGGGCAGACAGCAATTACATGCATTGTATTCAGAAGTTAATAAGTGACAGCTGAATGGAGGGGGAAAATGAGAAACTTTGCTCCCAGCTGACAGAGATGAAAAGGAGTGGAAGAGATAGGAAGGTACAGCAGATGAGCATCAGCTTGAAGCCTGACTATACCATCTGGAGACTCTCCCCAGCTCTCTCACTCACTAAATGAGAATGCCAATCCTCTTCCATGACCATCTTCTACACTCCTACAAAGCTTCAGACATGGTTGACAAAAGCTAAGCAAGGGGCATAATTATTTCCAGTGTTCCCCTTTGCTGTTCCTCAAGGAGATGGTCCATCACTATGGAGACTGCAAGCCACAGCACATTTTTCTGATGGGGACTTCAGCATGATTTACAGAAAAGGTATTCCCTCCCCGTGACACTTGCCAGCCAACAGCATCAATTATGACTAATAACAATTTCCATACCCTTGTCTGTGGGCTTTTTTAGAGTGACCTGAGTAGTGGGAATATCCCGAGTATGTCGATTCAGTATCCATGCCACCGAAGGCCTGGCCCTCACCCAGAGGGAGGGACATAGATCTCGTTACTCAGAGGATGAAGAGGGGTGCCTCAGAGGAAGTCCTTATTAAAAGTGCTTTCCTGGAGACTCCGTGCTGCCCAATCATCGGTAGGTCTGACACACCAGGCAGTCAGGGACCTTCAGCAGTGAGACATTCCAAGGAGAGACAAGGAGGTGCCTTAATCCTCAGCATCAACCTGTGGGGAGAAAGATGGAAGTAAAGCAGACACATCCTCATTAAGGTAGCCCTTGCCTCTTTTACCTCTAAGGTCTGTCTACATTCACCATACTTGCTTTTTACTTAGACTGGAAGCTCTTTGCAACAGTTGTATTAGCCTCTTATTTGGTCCTGCATAGGATATAGTCCGTTATCTGAACGCCTGAAGGACATGGCATAAATTGTTGTTAATGACAACATCATTAACTATCCCGGAGCAATTGCAACTCCTTTCTCAGAGCTTCACCAGGCTTCATCCTCTATAGTTGTCACTAACCATGATAAAGAATAGGTCTGAAATGCCACCAAGTCAGAACAGTAGCATTTTACCTACAACTATACAAGGTGCAAGACACTGAACTATCAGACCTACCACATCTGAATTAGGCTTGGTTTTCATGACCAGCAACTGTGTGTGACCACTTTACAAGCGTTAAAATACTGAAAACTGAATAGAAATTAAGTCATTATGTCCCTTTGATACACAAAGGCTGATTTGGACCTTGAACAGTCAAGCTGTGTTCCAAACTTTCAGAAGTCATAAGAGAATCTTAAGTCACAGTAACATGTTAGTTCCCTACCATATGTTTAAGGCACTGTCCACATGCAACATCTTCCTGTATCTTTCTCTACAAAGGGCAAGGCATTGGAACAACAGTCACATGTCCTGTAAACTCTTGGAGTACTGCAAGATGGCCCAGTAGGCATTAACCCCTTTCAATCCAAGGGACCCAAATTCACATTCCAAACTGGGTTATAGGTGAACTTGATAAAGGGAGAACAGAGGGTAGGGGAAGGGAAATCTCTGCAGCCTTGCTTGTGCACATTACAAACTGGGTAGAGGGGCTACAGCTCAGATGCAAGATGCTATGCCAGAGCACTGTGCTTGGCACAAAGGAGGACTCTTAACATTTCCTGTCCAGGTCTATTCCTGTCTCTAGCCAGGGCCGTAGTCCCCACTTCCACTGGCATTCCATTCACTCGGTTTTCGTGAGAGAAGGGAGACTGCTTTTATTAAACCCTCCAATTATTTTCTTCTCACAGCAATTTTCAAGCTGCTTCTAATAAACATTTAACCTCCCCTGAAAAGAAGGAAAAAATTAGCACGTCACTCAGCGGAGCTAATCGTTTTAACTGTAACGGGCAGAAAGACTTCTCTGACATTTCACAAAACTAAGTAGCTGAGTAGGTGTAAAGCATGCAAGGCTAAACCCCATATAAAGCCTGCTGAAAAAAAAATACAACATCCTTGCTCCACAGGGCTCTCAGTCTGATGGTACAAACTGGAACAATACTACAAAATAGTACAGAGACCTTGGGGATTACAGGTATTTCCTCAACTTGGGTTTGCAGAGATTTAAAAGGATGGGCCTTTGTGCATATTAACTGGGAAGGTGTTACAGGCATAGCAGAAAGGTAGCACAAACTTAGGAGGGTCGTTACAAAGGTAGAGACAGGCAACAGCAGAACCATAGATACTTGGACTGCATGCAGAAGAAAAACAAAGCCAGGACAACAGTGCATATTTACTGAGGGAAGGAAAGCACTGTAGGCATAACTTGAGCAAAGGCGTCCCTGCTGGGGACATCTCCTATAATCCCATTAAGTCACCGAGACTTGAAGAGAATGGCTTAGTGACTAAAGCACTGCACCAGCACAGGGGACACATGTTTCATTTCTCACTCTTCCACCAACCTACAGGGTGACCTTGGGCAAATCAGCAAGTTACTGTGCTTCTGCTTACCCATCTACAAGATAAGACCAATACTGTTCTCCTTTGTGAAACACTTCAAAACCTGCTAATAAAGAGCACGCAGTGTTATTTTAGCGTAATAGAGCAGGGATATCTCAAATTCTACATAAGTTGCTGCTAAGCAGTATGGACTCTTACTTCTAACTACATACTATTTGGGGTCTTTGATGACAGCCAGTTTGTTATATACTGATCATAAGCCTCAGACACAAGGAATTACAACCCCCCTACCCAGTGGCCAGAGGGAGATCACTAAACATACAACAATTACTCTGTGTGTGTGGGGGGGGGGGGAAAAAAACCAAGAGAAAACTAGAACAGAAGTGCAGGTTATAGGTAGGGACCTGCCTAAATCATATCAGAAATCAATGGTGCAGTAACACCTTTAATCTTGCTCTTTTTACACCCCCCCCCCCCGCCCAAGAGACAATTAATGCTGCAATGTTTGCCTCCCTGCGGGGGGGGGGGGAAGAATGTGGTGAACAGTGGATTTAATAGCACCAAATTTCCACTGCAATTTAGGTAGGTCCCTATACTAATACTAGGGTGTCAAGAGGATACAGAGCAGAGCCTGAGACAGCCCAGAACTGCCACTGCAAAAATAGGAAATACTAAGACATCAGAGGGCCACATCCCCACAACAGAGAAAGGCAAACCACACACCTAGCCCTCAGTCCAAGCTGATCTAACCATGGAGCAAAATTCCTTCCCGATCCCAAATGTGGCAAATCTGTCTGGCCTCGAGCAGAAGACCTTCTAGCCAGCATCATTTAACGCTCAAGGGACACCTTTGACATGCCTGTTCCTTGAACACTAACAATAGTCTCTAGGGTGGGATGGCAGGAGACTGTGTGACTTTCTGCTTTGCAAGTATAACGAAGCACTTCAAGAGAGAGACAGGAAAAGCATGCAGGGTTTCTAGGCATGACCCACAAATAGGTAGTTCCCACTTTGAGGCAGGGCAAATCAATACCGAGAACAGACCATGCAGCAGTACTGAGAAGCATTTTTGCAAGGCTAGCGAATGAATACCAGGGCAGGTAGGATCACGCCAGCTTCCGTTTACTGTGTAAACAAGAGCAACAGTTTTGACAAAGCTCCATGCAACCCCCCCCCCCCCCCAAAAAAAAACAACAGGAGGGCCCCCAAGAAGGTAAACCTCCTGGGCAGGTGCCAAAAGCAATAGCTGTAACATGGGAATTTGGCAGTACCTCACAGCCTCAGTCACAGGACCCATAGTCAAATAGGAGCTCCCTGTCAAGGCAGGGCTGTCATGAATGGGCATCATATGTGCCTGTGTTTGGCTGGGAACAGGAAACTGCTCACCTTGCCCATTATCCAGCCCAGGGTAGTTTTCCATGAATGCCCAGATTTACTCCATTGAGGGCTGTGCTGGCAACTGGCCAAGAAACCAAGGGGTCTCCCTGAAGTTGGGTGCGATTTGGGGTTTTTTTCCTTTGGAATACAGAGATGCAACCTGTGGAGAGCATAACCTTACAGCGCTCCATTGAGAAAAAGTAGAAATGCCTCATAGCCACAAGAGATGGGAAGATGGGTGGCTTCTGCAAGGAGAGGCTTCAGCCTGGCTGGGGGCTAATGCAAATGTCCACAGCCTGGCTGTGGACAAAAGCCCTTCTAGATTTGGGTATTCCTGGTGGCATAGAGGCAGAGCTTAGGGGACCTGAGCTTTCATATAGTGCTTTTGTTTTCATCACAACCCACAAATGATACTGCAAACTTCAACCCCCTATCAATCAAGAGAGCCCTCATAAGCCCCTAAAGAGAAGAGGATTCAGGGCAGCAGGCTGACAAGCAAAACAGGAGCACCTCACATCAGGATGAAGCAGCATGGTCTTTACAGGGTGCAGGAGAGATCACCTTAAATCAGGGCCACTAAATAAGGAGTCTTGACCTTCCTGTTTTCACATGGCTGCAGGCTTCCAAAAATATTTCCTGCAAAACACTGGGCCCCAAAGCACAAGGAAACAAATCTCATCTCCAAGGAAATTAGTTGTATCATTGCCTCCTGGCTTCCTTGAAGTCATTCTGCAAAAAAAAGGTAAGTGAGAGATATACACCCTTTTAAACAAAAAAAAAAAAAAAAAGAGGATTTCACTACCCATTCAATCTCATCAACCTCTCCCCACAAACGCAGGATGCAATTCAGACACAGATAACTCTAGCACCACTCAGTTTGACGCTTCACCCTGATGCAGAATGAACTCTTACTCAGATATCAAACCTTTACCAAATTAGAAGGAACTCGATGGTTTGTTCCCAAAGTTCTGCACAGTTGGAAGATGCCATCTGGAGAACAAGTAGTTGCAAATGTCCACAAGTACGCACATGTTTGACTAAGCATGCAGTTGGCCTTGATTGTTAAATGGCACCAGCTGTCTCTTGGCCAATGGCTGCCTGTTAGCTAGCGCACTGGGGAACTTCCTCTCTATTTAACTTCCAACCTTCTTTACTAAATTAAATAAGAAAACCCTCGAGCTACATGAAGGCAATATTAGGGCTGCAGAGTTAGAAATAGTAGAAGAGCTAGGATATTCCTGCATTAAAGTGTTCCCAGAGCAACATTAACTTGGCTGCTTTGCACTTCAGTAGTATTTTCCTATTCTCAGTTTCCTCAAAGTTGAGTAACTTCAAATAGTAAAAATTACAAAAGCAAAGTGCTACAAGCAACACAGCCAAATGAATCTCTCAAGAATGTTCACTTTCTCAACTGGGCCCCAATCCAGACATTGGTCCATGTGGATCCAGAATTGGGGCCTTTCTGTTATTCAAGTTCTATATCCCATGAGGGCTTTTAGAAGAAGAATGCAATTAATCATAGAAAAGTAGGGCTGAGGGACCTCTGGAGGTTATTTAGTCCAATCCCTTGCCCAAAACAGTATCATCCCTATTCAACCAATACCATACTAATCAAAGTCTAACCCGTTACTACAATCAACCTTGCCACATAACTACAAGGCATAGCAACCTAACCTGCCAAAGGTAAAGTACAGGAGGATAAGGACTGTCAGAGCGCTTGCAGATATTGGGGCAGGGGGGAAAATAAAACAAAAAATGCACTTTACTTTGACCCAGCTTGCCCAGAGTCTGCATAGATTGGGTGCTTCAGTGGGACTTTATGACATTTTATGTAAAGTCAATTCAATCAGCTATTAAATGAAAGCACCAAAAAAAACCCCACTAAAGCACCCAATCTCTACAGATGTTGGGAGAGCCATGTCCAGCTTCTGGGCATGTGCTGGACTCCGTACCATGTCAAGTTTAGTGCGCCAGATTCCCCTCCCCTCCCCTCCGCCCCGTCTGCCAGCAGCCTCCGTGTCCTGCTACTGCAAGCAGTTAAAATAAGCGTGAAAGATCCAAGAAAGAAAGAGAGCCATGCCCCTGACAAAGAGAAAGACAAACCCCCTGCACAGTCCACAGTAACTTGACCTTGGGGTAAAGTTCCTTCCTGACCCCAAATGCACAACTAGTCTGACCTTGAGCAGAGGGGCAAGAACCTCCAGCCAGGAAGGAACCTCTGGGTTTCTGTAGCATGTTTGAGCTCTTACTTTCAGTCATCAACACACAAACTAGTATCTTCATTACAGGAGCAATATTTTTTAAGACAGAGATTTTTAAAGCATTTCCCCCGCTCTAGATGGGTAATAAATATGCAGGTGGGTCATCTGAACATATAATAGGGTCCAAAGATACAAGACTGTCATTTGCCTTGCAACACACAACTCTGCCAGACTGACAAAAAGCCAGATTCTGGGTCCCAGCCCAGAGGCAAGCAGCCAGCCTGTGTAGTAGAAAGCCTTCTGCATGATTCTGGGCCCTGTCCTCCCCCTCCCATAAACATGCACATTACATATCCAAAGCAGACCTTCTTTGTGACTCCCTCTCCCGCCCAAGGGTTACAACAACATTCCCCAAACTTTTGAAAGTTGATTCACCCTCTGGAAACTGAAACCAACTGCACCCTTGTAGCTCCTGGCCCTGCACTGTTTGAAGGCCTATTTGTCTTCATTTAAACATCTTCCATTCCACCCAAGTCTCATCCAGCTACTCTTCTGTGGCTTTCACAGAAAGTTATGTCCTGCATTTCAATAATTGCTTATTTAAGTCTAATAGGGATACGTGCTAGCATGCTTCAATGAGCAGACACAGCATTAGTTAATTATCTTGGCTCCCAAGTTACAGTACCCTCCAAACAAAAGGAGCAAGTCCTATCTCAGGAACTATTGTTTCAGACTCTCTGCAAATTCAGGGAGGCCTTTCTGAGTCAATTATATTTTTTAGGTTTGTCACAACCATAATAGCCAAAGGGTTGTGTTTTTACATCAAGATTACAGAGAACTGAGACATCTATCTATCCATCCTCCTCCAAGCTTTGTGACTCACACTTCAGAACATTCTGTGCCCCTGATGCTTTGCAACAAAAAGGCCCTAAATAGCCAAGGAGGAAGGGGCAAGAGTCACTTCTAGAGGTACGGTTAACTCCCTCTATTCAGATCTACTATCCCCACTGCTTTGAAGAGAAGGCAGGAAAATTATTTCTAAAATAAACAACCATCTTAAAGAAAGAACAGCATCCATCCCCTGTTCCTGTGCAAACACCCAATATACAGGACACATCTACATGTGTGCATTTACTGCGCAGTAACTGAAATAACTGTGTGGTACAGGCATGAGCCTACACATGCACCCGCATGTATTGTATTGCGTGATTATACTACACAGTAAATATGGCAACTTACACTGACTTGAACGTAAATTTGATACCTACGTCATATACTCCTGATTCGTTACTGCGCAGTAATGCACATGTAGACACCTTACTGCACAATGACACTGTGCGTGTGGACTGACTTGGGACTAACTTTAGTCCCAAGTCAGTCCACACACAGCATTAATGAGCTTCAATACCTGCACATGTAGATGCTGGACAAGTCCCACTTGCTGCGCAGTACATTTAAATCCACATAAATGCACGTGTAGATACACCCCCACAGCAGCAGCAACCATTAGCAATGTAACCACCATTTCACACAGACTCCAAAGATGGTTCAAAGGCCAGAATCCTCCTACCACTGACCAAAAGATGCTATGGATGCAGCTATACTTGGCAAAACAGGGGAAAAAAAAAAAGTGTCATGCTGGTTCAAGTGCACTTACAGGCACTGTTGTGTTACAAAGATACAAAGCACAGCTGTGCTTCAAACCAGGTGCCTTGTGCCAATATTGTATTCTAGCATGCTTTCACAGGACAAGCACACTTAAGCATACACTTTGCTTTAGCATGCCAGCAGCCATCCATAACCTGGATCACACTGGCCTTCCCCACCAATGCCCGCATCAGCAGGGGCAAAAAGAATGGGGAAATTTAGCTGAGGTATCATTAGCTTAGACACAGCTTGAGCATCTGCTTCACTTCTAAAGTTCCTGGCTGACAGCCACTGGCCGTTAAACTACCTCTGTGTGGTTGAACACTGGCTGGAAATCCTTCCAGAATTTTGGCTTGCCACAGGGTTTTCATATGGGAGGTTTTTCTGTAACTCTATTCACCATTTATTTTTTAAAATTAACAAGTTAAATGACTAGAAGGCCAATATTGGTCCCAGCGTTGCAGGCAGTTATGTATTCAAACCCCAAAGGAGGAAAAAAGCCAAGCCTGCTTAAAATAAAGATTCTTAGAAGGTTAAATACTGTGGAATGGTTTCTCATCTGAACAACACTTTTCCTACAAGTCTGAACACTGTCCCTAACTCCCCATATACCACCGCATCCCTTAACCCTTTGTTAAACATACCAGCACAGACACAGCCTTTGGTCTGAGAACAAATCTTTGCACTCAGGAATTAGGAAGATTTTTTTTCTGCACCCATCTGATGTTTGTGACTATACTGTAACAAAGCAAGTAACACAATAGCTCTGCCCTGTGCTCAGAATGCTTCAGCTATACATCATGGACCAGCGTTGCTCTAAAAGGACAGTCACCTTCAATCTAACTGCTAGAGACTGGTGCTTTTGGAGCAAAAGGATCTCAGACTTATCTCGAAGAGGATGAGGTTCCAGGCAGACATGGTCTGCAGCAGAGAGACAGTTTCAGTCCTGTGTGGCCATAATCTGCCCAAGGATAACCTGTAATAAAACAGCCTGTCTAACTCAAGTTGATCCATTAAAAAAAAAATTAAGAGGTCTCGCCTGAATAGCCTATTTTTGGCAACTCTAGGTACCTCGAATGCATGAAACTTGATTTATATGGCCCAGGTAACTGATGTATATTGGCAGACCCTTCTGCTCAGTTCTGCTTCGCGCCTACTCATTAATTAATAGCTCCCTCTTTCCTTTAAGCTCAGAAACTTTGCTTGCATGTGAGGGAAGCTTTCCCTGGCAGCTGTGCAAGGCAGAGCTGTCGGTTTCATCAGAATTCAGGCGTGTGCTCTTTTGACACACAAGACTGAAATTTTCAAAGCTAGGCCCCTAAGTGCCTACAGATGAACTGAGTGACCTGGAGTGGGTCCAGGCCTGCAATGCCAGCCTTGCTCGTGCTGGGAAGTGCATCTGGCAGACAGTGACCAAAGGGAAGCCACCTGCCCACCCATGCAGCTCCTGGCATCCCCCCAACACCCACTGTGCCAGAAGGGACACGGGGAGTAGCCTGGAAGCTCCTGAATCACAGAAAAAGTTAGGGCTGGGAGGGACCTCAGGAGGTCACCTAGTCCAGCGGTTCTCAACCGCTTTTGTACCGGGACCCATTTGTAAACATGGACGGGCAGTCCCAAACCCAGCCCCCTGCCCCCAGTGCGTGGGGCGGGTATCTCTGCCAGCCTGCAAGGGAAAAGCCAGAGTTTCTCCGTGCTTTTTTTTCTAAAGGAGAACCGACTGTTTAAAAGTTTGCTGATCCATTTGTAGTCTATTCGCTACCCTTTCATATAGTCTCCCCACCTGCTTTTGGGCCAAGACCCCTGGGGTTGAGAAGCGCTGCTCCGGTCCAATGCCCTACTCAAAGCAGGACCATCCCCAAGGAGATCACCCCAGCCAGGGCTTTGTCTAGCCGGGTTTGGGCTACCCTAAGGGCGCAGGCACAGCCCTGTGCCGCCTCCTCCACCTTGCAGCCCAGGCAGGGGCAGAGCTCCCCGGCCCAGGGACCCAAGGGAGAGGCACCCACAGCCGCGCCAGGCTGCGGGACAAGGGGCTGCGGGGGAAGAGGGGGAGCTGCCTCCCCTTCCACAGGACAAGGCGGGGGGGCTCGCAGCCGCCTCCTAGGTGCAGGCTGCGGGAGGGAGCAGCCACCCAGCCCCAGCCCGACCCACCTCTAGCGGCGGCCGCTCCATGCCGCTGCTGCCGCCGCCTGCTCCCGGCCGGGTCCACAGCGCTGCTGGTGCCGCCGCTTTCCGCTTCCTGTGCCCGCTCGCCCCGCCCCGCCCCGCCCCCGGCTCCAGCGCCCGGCGCGCTGCGGCCACAGCGGCCTCGGGGTGGGGGGAGAGGCGAGCGCTTGTATTAGGCCGACTAGGTCGCTGCGATGTATGTTTTTTTTTTAATGTATTTCCTGGCAAGCTTTCGGGCCCAAGCACCCAGGCGTAGGAGAAAGGCTTGCAATCCCATGAAATGCGAACTTTCATCTCCACCTGGGCAGTCAGGACTGGTGGTAGAGAGGCTAGCTTTTATTCGACCAACGAGATTTTTGCAAAAAAAAATACAAAAGAAAGCAATCTTTCTCTGCGAGCTTTCAGGCACAAACACCCTTCGTCAGACATGGGAGAAAACTGAAGTTTTCCTGGGTAGAAATGAAATACAGATGTACAAAAAAACCGCCTAGAATTCTTGGTTCCAAAAGGATACCTTTTATTAGAGCAACTGGAAAATGGCAAGAAAATTGTCCCTTTCTGCAAGCTTTCGGGATCAAAGTCCCTTCTTCGTCAGGCTCTGGGGAAAAGTGTAGATGGTACAAGATGGTAAAAAGTCCCCATAGGTAGGAAATAGGGAACCTACACCACCATAGGTAGGAAATAAACTTCATTTTTGCATGGAGGGAGCTGAAGATAGAAGGCCGTCCTTCTGGGTCCAGGAGAGTGTCTCTGTGAGCTGTGCTGAGTAGCTCTTCGATGTGTTGGTCAGGCAGAATTCCTTCCCTGGAGGTGTCAGATGGCAGGGAGAAAGGTAAAAAAACTTCTTTGAAGTTGTTCTGCAATTAAGTTTAAAATCCACAATTGGACTTCACAGGATAATCAACAGATGGAAAACTCCTCTGGGCAGGCAGTGCATAGCTCGTGTGAAGCCTCTCACCTGCGAGGGTCTGCAAATTACCTTGATACCTGACATCTCCCCACCTGGGAGAACTCTTACAATCCTTTTTCCTTCTCCCAGGTAGAAATGAAAGTTTGTATTTCAGAGGATTACAAGCTTTTCTCCTATGCCGGAGGAAGGGTGCTTGTGCCTAACAGCTTGCAAATAAAGATTTTTTAAAAAATTTTTGCGCAAAATTCTAGTTGGTCTAACAAAAGATAGCACCTCTACCACTGGTTCTGATTCCTTTTGCCTCTACATCGGGGGTGGGCAAAATGCAGCCCGCAGGCCAGATGATGCCCACCAGGCCATTCTATTCGGCCCGCAGGGCCCCTAAAACATTTAGAAAATTAATATTTATCTGCCCCTGGCTGCTTGTCATGCAGCCCTCAATGGCTTACCAAAACTCAGTAAGCAGCCCTCTGCCCAAAATATTTGCCTGTCCCAGCTCTAGATCAGTACAGCTACAACCTGGATACCATAAAGACAGTGGTGCACACTAAACAGTGCCATAGCAAGTGGGGGCAAGTGGGGTAACTGTGCCATGTGCCGAAGCAAAGGGCACCAACGGGCGGTGCCCAGCCAGGGCAGAGCACAGGACAGAGCCGCGGATGGCTCATTTGGGGGTCCCAGGGACAGGGGGAGAGCACATCTTCCTTCTTCCCAAGTGTGTAGAGTCCCATGATTCTGACTTTCCAGACAGTAGAAGGCAGGACCAGAGAAGACATGGTGAAAAGCATAGACGTGGCCCTCGTCAGAGAGTTGTTTAAAAAAGGTCTGTCATCAGAGTGACTTTGGGATTGCAGTTCTTAATACCCATGGCAGCCTCATCCTCAGGGGGTCCCTCGTATATCAGTATTTCTGACCTGTCCCAAGGTATAGGAGGTAGACAGGGATCATCTGCAGCAGAGGCTCTCTAGCAGGTAGCCAGCACCTCACTGCAGCTTTCAGCAGGGTTCTGCCCTCCTTGTCCTTACTATCCATCTTGATGTCTAGTTTCTCAGTCATTGTAGCTGTGTCGTCTTTCTTGAAGCTCACAATTGCACCAAAAAAACCCTTGAATATGGGGTCCAAGAGCCAGTGACAGAAAGTTCTGGGCAGTTTCTTTCTATTAGGGCTGGTGGCAGATTTGCTAAACTTGCCAGCAGCAGGATCAAAATATCTGTCTACCAACAGCTTCTTCATCATATCTTCTACAAGCAGAAGCTAGCCCTCCTAGTCTGAAATCAACCAAAGGCACAGTTTCATAGGCACCGTCATAGACCAACTAAATAAGATTATACAGTGATTGCACACAAGTTTTCCCTAAACACAAGCTCACTTTATCATCAGAATTTCATGAACCCAACTTGGCTTCATCATCACCCAGATATGAACTTGATTTCACAAAAGCTGGTGCCCTCTCTGTATTTTTCTGAGTTCATCTAGAAAGGCACAAAGCAGCCCTGCCTTTTCACCTGTAAATTGCATTGGCACACCAAAGCATGCTTGCTGTCGCATGGCAGCCTGCGGCATCCTGGAAAGGACCTCAAGGCATCCTCCCCAGGTGCCACAGCAGCCAGGTTGGGAATTGCTGCTCTAGACAGAGTTGGATCTAGCCTTTGAGGCCACACTGTGACCTCCTAGTATGTAGGGCACAGGGCAGGTTGTTTCAAGACTAGGAAGCTGCAGAGACACTTCCCCTTACTGTGACCTGCTGTGAGCAGTGAGGGATAACCCCCTCACTGGGGCATGAGGCAGGCAGGGGGAGGAAGGAGACCCAGGGAAAGACAGGCTGAGGCTTTCCTCCTCCTCAGTCCTTGGGCAGCTTGGGAAGGGAAGGGGGGAGGTGGCAGCTCCCAACTCCTGGGCAGAGGACACAGTTGTGCTGGAGGGAGCAGCTCTGGAGCAGGACAGTCCAGGCTGGTGGTAGCAGGCTGCCTGCCCACCCCTGCAGAGGGTTCTTGCATGGGAAGACCCAACTGGGGAGTGGGCCTGTGTGACGGTGTGCTTGGGCCTGTGCTGGACTTCCTCAAAGCTTGCCAGCTTCCCTGCTACAGCAAGCCTCCCTCTCCATCCTAGTATCTGGGCACCTCATACACAGTCTGGAGCATACTTATCTTCACAACACTCTGGGAGATGGGAACTGAACCACAGGAGACTGAAGTCCCAGTCCACAAGAGTAGGTAGGCTCCTGAAGACCTTCAAGGATCTGGCCCTAAGTGACTGGCCCAAGCTTACCCAGGAAGTGTTCCAAATCCTGCTCCTTCCAGAAACCACCCAGAAACCACCTTGTTGTGATCTCTGCATCCCCAAGAACCATCTCCCTACAACACTCCTGGGTTCCCACTGCAACCCTCTCAGTCTTCTACACCCCAGTAAAGACCAGATCTCTCCAACCCCTTGCACTCCCCATCCCAAATCAGGTCCACTACTCCTGGCACCCTGCAACAGCTCCCTTTTTCCACGTCCCCAGACTTCATAGATTTCATAGTTTTCATAGATTTTTAGGGTTGGAAGGGACCTCGGAAGATCATAGAATCCAACCCCTGCCCTGGGCAGGAAAGAGTGCTAGTGTCAGATGACCCCAGACAGGTAGTGGTCTAGTCTCCTCTTAAACACCACCAGGGTAGGGGAGAGCACTACCTCCCTTGGAAACCCATTCCGAATTCTGGTAACCCTTACCATAAAGATGTTCTTCTTAATGTCTACTCTGAATCTGCTCTCTTTCTGTATGTGGGCCGTTGCTTCTAGGTACTCCAAGGGGTGCCTTGGTAAACAGAGTATCTCATATTCCTTGCTGCCATGCCATGAATCTGTAGACGGCCACCAGATCCCCGCTCAGCCTTCTTTTATGGAGGCTGAAGAGATCAAGGTCTCTCAGTCTCTCCTCGTAGGACCTTTCCTACAGGCCCCTAACCATACAAGTGGCCCTCCTCAGCCTTCTCAAGGTTATCCACATCTCTCTTGAAGTGCAGTGCCGAAACCTGGACACAGTACTCCAGCTGCAGCCTTACCAATGCCACATAGAGGGGAAGTATCACTTCCTTAGACCTGTTTGTGATGCACCTGTTAATGCATGATAAAGTGTGGTTAGCTCTATTGATCATTTCATCACGTTGTCGACTCATGTTCATCTTCGAATCAACTATGACTCCAAGATCCCTTTCTGCTGCTGTGCTGCTGAAAAGGTCGTCCCTCAATCTGTATGTGTGTTGGTGATTCCTCTTCCTAGGTGCAGCACTCTGCACTTATCTTTGTTGAACTGCATCCTATTTTGTTCTGCCCACCTTTCCAGCCTGTCCAAATCCACCTGAATCCATTCCCTACCCTCCAATGTGTCTACCTTGCCCCAAAGTTTGGTGTCATATGCAAATTTGGACAGTGTGCTCTCCACACCATCATCCAAATCACTGAAAATATTGAACAGCACTGGCCTGAGGACCAAGCCCTGGGGGACACCACTGCCAACATCTTTCCAGGTCAATACTGACCTGCCCACCACCACTTCCTAGGTGCATCCCATTAGCCAATTTGCCACCCACCTGACCCTGTAATCATCTAAGTTACAGCCACTTAATTTTTTTATAAGAATGGGATGTGACATTGTATCAAAGGCTTTTTTAAAATCCAAGTGTGTGACATCCACCTCAACTCCTACATCTAAGGTTAGTCAGGCAGGATCTACCTGCTATGAATCCATGTTGGTTGCCCTTCAGCATTATTTTTCCTGCTGGACTCCTGCAGATGTGATCCTTAACAATTTTTTCAAAGGTTTTCCCAAGGAAAGAGGTGAGACTAACTGATTTATAGCTGCCCGGGTCCTCCCTCTTCCCCATCTGAGAAATAAGGACCACATTAGTCCTTTTTCAGTCCTCTGGGACCTGTCCTGAGCATCACAACTGCCCAGTCTTATGCCTGTTTACAGTCCAATTTGGAGATATGCCTACATCCGTGTTCAGGAATACTGATGCAAAGAACTAATTGAAGAGCTCAGCTTTGTCCCTCCTATCTGTCACTAATTGCCCTAGCCTGTCCTGTAGGGGTCCTGTGTTACCATGCAACTTCTTTTTGCTCCCTATATTCCTGAAAAAGGACTTTTTGTTGTTTTTAATATTTGTTGCCAGCCTGCGTTCCATTGCTGCCTTGGCCTTTCTAATTGACTCCCTGCAAGCATGAGCCAAGCAGGTATATTCCTCGTTGGTGGCCACCCCCTGCTTCCATAGTCTATATGCCTCTTTTTTCATCCATAGGCTTTCCTGGATTTCCCTGTTCAGCCAAGAGGGTTTCTTGGCCCTTTTGCCCCCCTTTATGTGGAGTGGGATTGTCTCCTTCTATGCCCAAAGGATCATTTCCTTGAGGAACAACCATTCTTACTGGATTCCCATCTCACCAGGGCTCTTGTCCTTTAGTGCCTCCCTTACTAATCTGAGCAAATTGAAGTTAGGCTTTTCAAAGTCTAGCTCTTCTATCCTGCTGGTTATCTTTCTCACTTTACAATGGATAGTGAATTCCAACAGTTGGTGGTCACTGTTCGCTATCTCCTAGATTACCCTGTATCTGCAGATCGTCTACCAGGTCCTTCCCTGTAGCAAACACCAAGTCCAGTAAGGCATTTCTGCTAGTGGGGCTGTATAGTTCCTGCATAAGATGAAGGTCTTGTATGCAAGTTAAGAACCACCATGAACGGTCAGATCCAGCTGACTGCTCCTCCCAGCAGATGTCAGGGTAGTTAAGGTCACCCGTGATGACCATATCCCTTGAGGGTACGGCCTCTGAGAGCTGCCTTAAGAATTCCAGGTCAACTCATCCTCTTGATGTGGTGGCCTTATCTCTGTCCTGTCTGCTTAGTGGCACCAGCTTAGTCCAGCCCCTTCCCTAAGTGGGGCCACCTATCTCCTAGCTTTTTGGCACCCAGACTGCTCTGGCCTACTCAGCTGAACTTCCCACTGGACTGTCCCTTCCCTCTTGCTCTCGTAAGATATCAGGATGGAGAAAGGCGACACAGAGGACTACAGAATCTAGCCGACATAAGAGACCTGGGCTATATTCCTGGTTCTGTCACAGCCCACCTGTACGATCCTGCACAAGGCATTTCACGCTTGCTGATTTCCATTTTCCCATGGCTCTCCTTGGTCTGTCTTGCCCTATTTCAGTTTTAGAGTTTTGGGGGCACTTGGTGACCCAGCAGTAGAGCAGGCAATAATACCTAGAGCCCCTGATTTCTAGTCCTATGCTCAAAAATGCTCCATCTTTAAAAGCAGATGAGGATCACTTTAGCTCATGTTATAGTTGATGGATCAGGGTGCTGGGTTATTGTGGTTCTTTCTGGTTATCAGTGAGGGTGGGGGGATCCCATCCTTTTTTTCCCCCAGCACTCCCTCTCTGCTCCTCCAATTTATTTGCAGTATCTGTATATTTAACGTGTACTTAATTCTTTGCTGGGCTACTGCAGGACAAGGATGCAAAGGTGATGCTGAAGAATGCCACTTTGCACTGGTATGTGCAGCTACTGAAGATACAGGATGTGGCTGAATGCAATAAGCCTGTATCAGATCCTGAGCTCCATTTTGTATTGTGTTAACCCACCTCCACTTGCCTAAGGGCAGTGTATTATACTGCAGGCCAGACAATTGCCACACCCTGGAAAGGTGTTTGACACCTCTTTGAAGTCCTATCACCCCGAGCCATGAAGGGCTATCAGCATTGAATGATTTCCAGCTGCTTGGTCCCCTACCATACCATATGTTAATTTTGCCCTGGGGCTCACAGGTGAGAAAGCATAGATAGGGGCTTGAACCTTGCAGTCTGAGAACCCAGCACAGAAAAAAGCTAGTTAAAAGCAGGGCTCTGCTCTGTGCAGGGGCAAACATTACCAAAGACAATAAGCACTTGCAGGAGAAAGGGCAGTACCCACCCTGGAATTATTATTCCTAGGCTCACAGGAAGGGGGGAGATCTGACTATGGAGAAGTGGACTTTTGTTATTGCCAAAGATCTCTAACCCCTGAGGGCTTTAAGAGCAGTCACCATGGTTAAGAAATACCTATTTACTGCTTTCCCAAAACATCCCTGAAAGGGTTCAGCTAGAAGCCCAGAGAACTCATAGCCTAAGTGGAGCTCTGAATGTATAGAAATGACTCATAAGCTCAGTTATTGGACTACAGCACCCCACTTCCTAAGGAAGAGTGACAGGGTCTGAGGCAGTGATTCTCCATCAGGGTGTTAGGGCACCCGGGGGTGCCCCCATATCTTTTGAAGGGAGCCAGGAGATGTGATGAGATAAATGAGGAATGAAGAGACAAGTCAGGCTCAGGCATAGAATCACAGAGTCATAGAAGTAGGGTGGGAAGGGACCTTGTAGATCTTCAAGTCCGACCCCCCACCTGGGCAGGAGAAAATTGGGCTCAAATGACTACAGCCAGGTAGGCATCAAGACTCTTCTTAAAGACTCCCAGGGTAGGAGCCAGCACCACTTCCCTTGGAGGTTGGTTCCAGATCCTAGCTGCCCTGACCATGAAGTGGTTCTTATGGAAGTCTAATCTAAACCTCCTCTCCAACAACTTGTGGCCGTTATGCCTCGTTATGCCAGGGGGTGCTAGGGGAAACAAGGTCTCTCCCAAACCCTTCTGGTCGCCCCTAGTGAGTTTATAGACGGTCACCAGGTCCCCCCCCCCTCAGGCTTCTCTTGTGAAGGCTGAACAGTTCAGGTCCCGCAGTCACCTCACCCCAAATTTTGGTATCATCAGCGAATTTAAACAGGTTGCTTTTCACCCCGTTGTCCAAATTGCTGATAAAGAGATTGAACAGTGTGGGCCCAAGGACCGAGCCCTGGGGGACTCTGCTGCCCACCTCTCCCCAGGCTGAATATGACCCATCCACCACCAACCTCTGAGTGTGACCCTTCAGCCAATCTGCAATCCATCTGACTACGTAGGCACAGTCACTCAATTTCTTTATGAGGAAGGGGTGGGAGATGGTGTCAAAGGCCTTGCTGAAGTCCAGAAAGGCTACATCCATGGCCTGCATCCAAGGCTTTTGTGACCTGATCATAAAAGGCAATCAGGTTGGTGTGACAAGAGCTCATGCCCTCAGCCTCTGCAGCTCATAGTGTCTCTAGATTGTCAACTAGGGTGCTGCGGCACTCTGGGATACCACGAGATCCTTTTAAGGATGCCACAGGGTGCCACACAATATTAGCACTGTTAGGTATGCAAACACTTGCACATGAGTCACAAGATAAGTCCAGAGATTTCAAATGACAATCCATATGCTTGAAGAAGGGTGTTTGTGCCCAAAAGCTTGCAAAGAACAATTTTGCCATCTATTTAGTTGGTCTAATAAAAGGTATCACATCTACCCAAAGCACCTTGTATGCCTGAGATTTCAAATAGGAATTCACAGTGCAGCAAACATTCTGGCAGGTTGTGGTCTTTCAAAATTCTTTGTATCAGAAGAATTGCTCTTATTATTTTTCTGCAATCAAGTGAAAATCAAGAAGAGCCAGCATTTTCCAAGGTGTGTCATGAATCTAACAAGGGGAAGCCTGGAGTCTAACATAGGGTGGCCACTGACAGATCCCTGCAATACAGGACATCCCATTGGTGAGGGGTGGGGCCACTGCCTCCTCAGCCAAGCAGCAGCAAAGGGTGGGGGCCACCACAAAAAAGCCACCACCCTTCTTCCTTCAGGGTCTGGGAACCCTGCTCCTCTTGGTTGTGTGCACCACTCTAGCTCTGGGCACAGGCAATAGAATTGCAAGGATAAGTGATGGACATGTATTTCCACCAATGAACTCAAAAACAGGACTTATTGCAGTCCATTCCTCATTTCATAGATTTCATAGACATCAGGGCTGGAAGGGACCTCGGGAGATCATTGAGTCCAGCCCCCTGCCCAAAGGGCAGGAAGTCAGCTGGGGTCATAGGATCCCAGCAAGATAAGCATCCAATTTACTCTTGAAGGTGTTCAATGTAGGTGCTTGAACCACCTCCGCTGGCAGACTGTTCCAGACCTTGGGGGCTCGGACAGTAAATAAATTCTTCCTTATGTCAAGTGGGCAGGGGACAAAAGGGTTTAAAACAGGACTATCCAGTATAAAACAGGACCAACGGCCACCCTAAACAAGTATGATAACCACTGGTCTCAACTAGAAATGTCTCCTATAAAGAGGACTTCCTCATTGTGCGGCACTTGCCACATAGCTGAAAACAGCAGGGGGACCTGCACTTCTGGCTTTTGGAATAAAACTTACTTCAAGTCTGTAACCTCACTTTGTGGGCTCAAGTCAGTGAACATTTAAATATTTCAGGTGCTAAAAAGTAGTTTCTGGCTTCTGACTTCCCTTGATGTTGTCCTTTATTTCATACATCAAAAAAGAATAGCACTCCAGTATCTCTTTTGCCTGATTCATAAAGGGCTTCGATTAGTTCCTACATTTTTCAGCAAAAAGAGGATCTGTTTTTAATTTAAGTGCAGCCAAAGCTCTTAACAAATGCATCTGGATGAGGCAATGCTTTTCCAGGTAAAATCCACTGAACTCACCCAATGTTCAGGTTGTTTTGCGTATCTTTCCACAACTGCAGCCAAGGCCTGAAAATGGATGTAACATATAGCAAAGACACAGAATGAAGGGCACACAAATTATTCATGCAGAGAACTTACAATGCAGCAGAGACCTGTTCCTTCAGTGTAAACACTCTGCCTATAACCTCATTGGTTAGAAAAGTAAGTTCTGCAATTTGTGTCATATATTCAAAGTATATTCCTCAAGATCAGCATACTGATGCCATATGCTCAGTTAACTATAATGCAAGTGCGAACATGTATGTGATAAGCAGCAAAGATGGTTGCATCAAATGATGAATGGCATTTCTAAATTCACTGTCATGATTCTGTATTTCTATTCCAAACATTTTTCAGATGAAAAGTATGAAGCATCAACCTCATGTGGAGGACTGAAGGGCACTTAGGACCCAAAAGCTTGTCTAACATCCCTCTCAATTATATGGATGATAAAATAAAAGATATGACAAAATATTCTAGTCTGTAGAACATAGGTCATTTTGGATCTATAAAGAGGGGTGGCTAGGAACAAGCATGTTGTGTCCTGCAGTAACTTTTTCAGTGTCTTGAGTCATAGTGTTCAATACTTCATCCAACTGTTTATGGCTAATGCTAGCTTCTTTCACTGCCTCAACAGACTTTTAAGATTTTCTCCTGTAAGACACCAGTGCTTAGTGGTAGCTAAGATTTCTCAGCAACTTTTCAGAGTTAAGTTCCCCTTATTAGCCTCTTTGCTAAAAAATGTGTTGTTTCCTTAACACCAAATTTATTTTTAAAGCCCAATTTTTCTGGATTTTTTGTTTTGGACGCATTTTTATGTCAGATTTGCCTCCCTTAGGGACCTAGGAGATGCATGGGAACTTCTGGGTTTATTCTGTAAGATACTGAGCTCAGAACTGTCCCAGTCTGTGGCCATCTTTTTGCTAGAAGTGAGGGTTTTCCTATAAAACAACAGAAAACAAAATAGGAGAAATACCAGGATTCAGGGGTGACTGGTGCCTCCTGAGTCTGGGGGGGGCCACAATTTGTGGGGGGGGCCAGGGGGGCCAAAAGCCCCATATCCACTCTTATACTTCTGTACCGCAGCTTAGTGCCCCCCTCTCCTCCCCCCAGCAGCAAAAAAAACTGCCCCGTCCTGAGTGGTGCCAAGTTGGGGGCCAATCTTAGGGGGGGGTATGTGCCCCCTCCTCCCGACCAGTCGCCTGTGCTAGGATTGGCCCAGCAAGAACAACAACACTCTGTTTTGAGTTACTGGTCACTTCTACCTCACCAGCCTGGAACATCCAGAGTTGTGGAGGCAAGTGGATGGGTTTGTCTGTGCCCTCACAAGCCAAATACATTAGAGTAGCTTATTGAAGCTCCCTATAACTATAGATACCTTATTTGAGGCAGTCTCGATAGATGCAGCACAGCTCTTTACACCTGTAGACCTTCCAAGCTGCATTGTTGTCACCAGATAGAGCACAACCTGTCCCTGGAATGACTGGTAATTAACTTGAATGTGCTGCTATTAACTTACCAATTTCTACAGGAAGAGAGGAAGGGAGAGTATTAGCACATTTGATCTGAGGCAAGGACTTCTTAGGGAGATACCTGTTATTGAACCAAGCCTGTATCTGGCATATTTCACAGGTCCTTGAAGTGGGACCAGGAACTGTAACATCACTAAGATCCCAGAATAAAAGGCTTTTTCCCCCAGGAGAAAAGCTACTTTTATTTACACCCTATACGGCCCGCCTGTCTGTGCTACCACTGCCCCTTCTGTCTAGCAGGATAGGCCAAAGAGCTTCATGTACAATTCACAGATAAGAAGGAACCTCCATTTAATTAATCTTGTGCAGTCCTGCCACAGCCTGCTATTTAAAAAGGGAAAGCTCAGAGAAGTAGGGCTGGAAGGGACTTTGGGAAGTCATTAAGCTCCCCCCACTCCTGGCAGGCAGATACACTATGCTGCTCACTCTGTTGTGTGCTGTGCCACATAGTAGGTTAGACTAGGGGTGTCAAGCTCACCTTGTGCCCTAGGCCAGATCCAGAATGTGGGCAGCAGCAGTGGTGGTGGCAGTGGCAGCAGTGGGGCAAGCGGCCGTGGGACAGGCAGCCACTTGCCATGGTGGAAGCAGCAAAAGTAGCAGCAGGCCAGGCTCAGGGAAAGTGAAGGCTCAGGGTATGTGATGGTTGTGTCACTGCTGGCCTCCTTTGGTCCTCTGCCACCAAAAGCAATGTCCACGAGGGTTGAGACCTGACCTCCATTTACCTACAATCTCTGATATTTGGAAGGGGGGGCTGCTGTCTTTTTGGTGCATCCCTTATTCAGATTAAATAATAGTTAAATAGCCATTTCTTATGCAGCATTTAAAGGGGACAAGTCAGGGCAAGCAGTTGCCTCCACAGATTGAAAGGCCTACTGAGTGGAAAGGGAATCAAGATCAGATGTAGTCCTACTCCAGCCGGAATCTATAGCAAGCAATGGCCACCCCCTTCTGCTTCCAAAATTGCCTGGCTGCTTGCAGGGCCCTCCTGGATGGGTTTGCAGAGGACTGAGTGGAGGTTGGAGAGTGCTATGGATTGCCATCCCCCATTCCACTCTCTACTCAGTCAGATCTGTGGATGAGACTGCTCCCACTTGCTAAGAGAAGCAAAGCCCCCCAAATAAAGAACTTCAGCATCTGCTCTAACATCTCTGAAGGACACTCCCATATCTGGCCACACAGGCAGTGGACTCAGTAGCTGTAAACAAACTTAACTCTGTTTTGGAGCACTCCACCACGCCCAAGACATGTTCATCCAGAGTATAACTATGCTGAATCCAGAGGACTGCGAGCTGGGGTGGATTTGGCTATCAGGAGGGTGTGAGGCTGAGTAGTATGCTTGTACCTGTCAAAAACAACTGGAAATTAAACCGTTCACAGTGCAACAACAAATGCAAGAGACAGACAGATGTGGAGGAGCGAAGCCATGTGCTTTTAGATGGCAGCTTAATTTTTAGGAGCTTTGTGAGGCTGGCAAAGAAAATGAAAGATGCGATTTATATCGTAACATATTTATATATTTTGTGCTGGCAGCCTGAAAGGTTTCTCCACAGGGGAGGAGACCAGGGATATATCCGCTCTTTGAGATGAGTTCCACAGCAACATGTGCTGCTGGAGTTGATTAACAGTGCCACCAGCTGGCCAGCTGGAAGAGGGCCAGTTTGTTAGAGGGTGTTGGCTGTAGCCCTGCTGGTCTAAGGACATAGGCAGACAAGGTTCTTTAGGTAAATCCAGTATTTTTTATTAGACTAATTAAAATATTTGGAAAAATTCTTCTTTGCAAGCTTCCAGGTACAAACTCTTCTTCAGGCAAGGGAAGCTTGTATAGTTGTTCTGTGCTCTTCCTGGATAGGATAGAAGCCAGAAGATAGTATGCAAGAATGCCAGCCAGTGAAAATGCAAGTGTGTGGGGCAGACAACAGGTGAGAAACAGGGGCGGGAGGAAGGAAGGGAAATGGTGACCTGATGATAAAATGTAGCTGCTAAATTATGGAGAGGTTACCTGGGATATCAGATTTTAGGCAGGTTATAATGTACCATAAATCCAATATCTATATTTAGTCCATGATTTTTTTTGTATCCAATAAGTCAAGGGTTTTCAACCTTTTTGGATCAGCATACCCCTGGCAGCCAGACACGGAGTAGTGTACTCCTTGTGACCGGACGCAAGGCAAGTATGTGTTGGGGGGTGTGCAGCTGAATGCAGAGAGGTGGCAGCCGCTGCGTGCGAGCTTCCCCCACCTGCCGCATCTAACTGAGTGGCAGTGCGGGATAATGCATGGCAGCGCTCTGTCCCCACCTGCCAGCACATACCCCCTACGGCCTTCTCAAGTACCCCCTGCAGTAGGTTGATAAGTGAAGTTTGTAGGTTTGTCTGCAAAAAGTATTTTGTAAATTCCATGTCAGGATTAGAACTGAGAGATTGGAGAGAGTGGTTGTCTTGTGAAAAATGTGCCCCCACAGGTAACTGGGTATTTTTGTCTTTGATAGATTTTTGGCATGCGTTCATTCTGGTATCCAGTTGCTGTTCGGTTTCTCCTACATATTATCTATCAGGGCATCCAGTGCACTGCATGCTATATATTACATTTCTAGAGGTGCAGGTATAAGCTTCAGGAATGTTGATGGTTCTGTTGTGAGTTGTAGTTCTTGTGAGAGTGGTGATGTGTTGGCAGGTTTTACACTTCTTGTCATGGCACGGTTTAGATCCTTTTGGTGTGTTTGGGGCCATAGGAAGTTTGTTTCTGGTGATGAGGTTGGCAAGGTTCAGTGCTTGTTTAAAGGTTAGGATGGGTGGTTCTGGAAGATCTATTTAAGAATCGGGTCTTCTCCTAGTATGGGTTGCAACTGTTAGAATTTTCCGTATAGGTTCCAGGGAGGGATGAGGGACATGGCATGCATGAAGGGAGAGGCAGAACTCCAGGAACAGACCTGTGGCACCATGGCACAAATGAGCACGCTGTCCATTGGAAAGCAGGATAAAATGGCCCCTCATTCATCCAGGGGTAATGTGGCACTCTCAGGGCAGAATTGCAGGCTGCATCAGGTGTTCTTAAACCAAGAGATCTTTGAGTTGCCATGGGTTAAATTGTCCATGTCTCCATGGCCTCAATGGGGATAAAACAAACCTATATTTTAAACATTGATCCTCAAAGTCTTCATGAACTAAGGTCCTAATCCTGCTGGCCATTGTGTCCATAAGGAAGCGCTGTTCCCATAAGAGTTTCCAAGTGTCATCCTAAGCAGCCCGATTCTGAGATGCTGAGCACCTGCCACCTTCCACTGACTTTCATGGAAATCAGAGGTGATCACAGCCTCTGGGCATCTTTCAATATTGAGACAGCAAGAGAGAGAGAGACAGAGAAAGAAAGTATGCACACACATATATACACCTGTCTACTTTTACTGCAACCAGACTATGCCCAGAGAAAAGTGCTAGTCCATGTGGATACTGGTTTCGGAACCAGGCTTGAGGGCAGTATCCTTAAAGGGACTTGGTAGAGACCTCAAAGTGATCTCAAAGTGACTCTCAAAGAGACCTCAAAGTGAGCAAAATGCTGGCTTGCATCCACAGATGCTTCTCAAGCAGATCCCGGGACGTCACTCTCCCACTGTACTCAGCCTTGGTGAGGCCGCAGCTGGAGTACTGCATCCAGTTTTGGGCTCCATAATTCAAAAGGGATGTGGAGAAGCTTAAGAGGGTGCAGAGGAGAGCCACGTGCATGATCAGAGGTCAGGAAAACAGACCTTATGATGAGAGGCTGAAAGCAATGGGGCTCTTCAGCCTGGGAAAGTACAGGCTCAGGGGTGATCTGATGGCCACCTAGAAGTTTATCAGGGTGCTCATCAGGATCTGGGAGAACATCTGTTCACCAGAGCGCCCCAAGGGATGACAAGATCAAACGGTCACAAACTCCACTGTGACCGATTCAGGCTGGACATAAGAAAGAACGTCTTTACTGTCCTAACCCCCAAGGTCTGGAATAGACTGCCGCCCGAGGCGGTTCAAGCACCCACTTTGAATGCCTTCAAGACACATTTGGATGCTTATCTTGCTGGGATCCTATGATCCCTGATGACTTCCTGCCCCTGGGGCGGGGGGGCTGGATTCGATGATCCTCAGGGATCCCTTCCAGCCCAAATGTCTATGGAAAAGCTATGAAACCCTAACATCTACGTATCTATGAATCACTGAGAGCCATCAGATGCTGCTATGACAGTCAGGAATACAGCCACACAGAATGTATATGAGCAGTTAGCTATTTAAAGACATGCTTTCCATTAGTTGTGGTGCAATTCCTTTGAGAAGCTGAACATCTCCCCTCTGCCCCCCACAATTGGGTTTCTCCTCAAAATCTCTCAAACTGAATCATCTGTTAGGGATACAATCAGTTACTGCTAACTGATTTTACCAAGCAAGTATGTTGCATGGTGTTGAAAGCTTTACATGCAACAGCTCTGTTGTGCCACACACAGCAAATCCAACAGTAAAACAAGTTTGCATTCAAACCCATTATATATTGGATCCAAGGGTCCGGGGGCCTTCCAGTCAGCCCCAAGGATAGGAAAAGGGACCTCGTTTGCCCAACAGCTGCAACAATTCAAGAAGTATACCACAAAGCAGCAGTTTGAGGGAGAAGGACAGGTGTCCTTCACAAAGATCATCTCAAATGCAGGCAGAATCATATGTCTTTGCCAAGGGTGGTGGTTAGAAAGAAACTGCTTGATTATAAGCATACGACTATGCTACCAACTCCACCTTAAACTCTTTATTTTAGTAAATATCAAAAACTGATTTTTTTTTCAGGAACCAGAGCACGTGTGCCCAGAGTGTTCACTGCACATGCCTTCCTTATCATCACAGAGGAGTTTACATACAAACCCCTCTGCCTCAAGCACACAGTAACAGGTTAGCAAAAAACCAACCAACCAACCAAAAATCAATGAAACAACAAAAGAGGAAGTCTGTGAACAAAGATCAAGCCACAACTGCATGGCAAACCCTGGGAATAATGGAAAATTATTGCTTCAAACAAGGGTTAATAATTGGGCTATCATGAAAGTTTAAAATTTTCCAACTTAAAAAAACTAAAGACAGGTCCAAGCCAGCATCCCAGACCCACTAAACCTTGTAGTAGTATTATTCCAGCTCACATCCACTGGCAATATAAAAAACAGAACTACAGAGGTAGGGTGACACAAAGACACACAGTGGCTTTGTATGTGCTTCAAAGAAGCTGCCTAAATACAGGCTGGCTGTATATGCAATTCTGAAAAAGCCTTGAGATCTTTGTGCCCATTTCTCAGTGATTCACAGGGTCTTCATGGCTTGGAGATCATCACAGAAGATGTAGATGGTTGTGAAAAGGAGGAAGAGGCCTTATTCCTTGGGAAGTAGTATCTAATGAAAATGGTCAAGGAATACTGCAACATTTCAGGCAAAACATCTAGCAATGGCATCAGTAAGGAAGGTGGGGTTATACTGGCCAACTTTCTAAGTTTTAATCTCTCTCTCTATATTGCTGACTGTGGCTCTATACAGCAGGTGCATTTCTGCCCTGAGAAATGGCAGAAACAGTCTGAACACTTCCTATTCTTGGTAAGCTGGGAGGAATGCACTGGGTCTGGTCAATGAAGCATGCTTGTGCTTTCTTCTTAATCTGTTCATTTTGTTGGCATCTGGGCCAGTTTGGTCAAAGCCTAAAACTTCACTATGAACTTGGCATGTTGCAAGCAGCCCCATGATTGTTAGCAGACAGCCAGGCACTGGTCCAAACACATACTGACAGATGCATGGAGTCATACGGACAAACACCAGCATCGTCACCACCTGAGTGCTCAGGATTCTATCTGAATGAGTGTAAAATTAGATTTCAGATTCATGCTATTTTAAACTGAAATGTCAGTGCATGATACCCACGCTGGATCCACCAAGATCTTTCAATGAACAACCTGGATTTGTATAAACAAGTTACTCTGACTTTGAGCGAAGTCAAATACGCTTAAAAAGATACACAAAAGTGGGGATACCCCTTACAGCCAAATATTTTTGGATGAGCCGCTCGGTACCGTACCAGTTAAAACCCTTTGTTGCATGTCCGATACGTGGGAGATGGACACTTGCTGGCAGAGAGAGAGAGAAAGAGAGAGAGATTGGAAAAGTTCTTTGAAGCCTGAGGCATTAAAAAAAAAAAGGATGTGGAATAAATACTACACTCAATGACTGCAGAGATGCCTTGGAACATAATGTTCCACTTCCAGTGGATAAATCTGTGTCTCATTTTCTTTGAGGTGACAGCAGCAAATGAGATGGAAAAGGCCTGTTAGACCATCCCCTCTGTGACCCTGCCCAGAATCCTGAGGTGGAATTTCATGTGTGATTCTTGTGGCATATCCCCTGCTAATGGCATGGGTAGATAGATGCATGTATGCTTACCATTCCTTTTCTTGGCTGTTAAATAAATCTTCTTCAAGCCCTTTTCCAAAGCAGACAGCTTAATGCCAGACAAGTTGTTGGAGCAATCCCGGTGCTGTGCTACAATCAGGGCCAACTAGCAAAAAAAAATATGGGATGGAGACAAGCTGACAACAGACACAGAGAGCTGCTAGAAAACAACTGCTTTAACTGCTTTATAGGCCCAAAATGCTTGTGCTTTCTTTCTTTCTTTGCTGTCTTTTATCTTTTTTTTCAACCCAGTCCTACTCTGTTCGGGATCATAGTTATTCTGAGGAAGACACAGCATCCACTTTGCATTGTTTCAAAAATATTTCAGTTAAGAGAATATCAAAGGGGGTTTTTATAGTTACCAAGTCCTGTCCTTTATTTCTGGATTCTTTATCATCAATGGGGAATAAGAGGGTTCCTCCCAAGGCCAGGTCTGTCCAAAAAAACAGAACAGAATAAGACATTCAATCCCACAGAGAACCATGGTAAGTCTGCCTAACAATACATGTGCCACTGCTGTTTTGCACTCTTGTATGCAATTGCCCTTAATACCAGTCACATAGGCATGTCAGCTCTTCCCCTATCCTCCATAATTTTCTTCAAATGGAGTAGTGAAACAGAAAAAAAGACTGAAAGAAGTGTCAGGAAACAGAATAGTACAAGAATAAATCCTTTGTTGAAAAATAATCAGTCTCCATTAAGATGCACGTGTTCTTCATCAGTGATTTAACATGGCTTAAATTTATGATTGTATAGGCGCACATAGTGGCTCAGTGAGATGAAGCCCAGCACCTACTTTTCAAAGCATTTAGGCATATGAACTACAGACTTAGGATACTGTCTTAATCCAAGAAGAAATCCCTTGACTAAAGAAGCAGATATTTCCCTGGGGAATATATCACAAAGGACAGACTTCCATGGAGAATTCTTTGACCCCAAACGCAGAAGTCTAAGCAAAGGGTCTTCCTGCATTATCCCTTCTGATGCCAGACACAGAAAGATCCAGATGCAAAGAAAAGTTTCATGTATGGAAGTCCCTAATTTGCCAATACTTTGGTGTGCCTAACTCCCGTGGGAATTAATGAGAGTTAGGTAACTAAACGTCTTTGAGGATCTGCGCCAAAGGTTGGGCTTTTCTCTCTTACCTTTCATCTTCCCTGCTAGTTCATATATTTTCCTGGGCTGATCAGAACGAACCTCCAGTGCTGTAAACAAGCCTCCTCTTCCCCAGCGGCCAGAATCATCTACAGCAAAGTTACAATTTAGATTCCTTTTATCTTACACTAGGGGGCTGTGTCTGGAGGAACACATTCCCAAACAAGTCCATGCAAATAATGACTTCTGCTGGGAACAGACCCCCTCTCATCCAGCACTGTGAGTATTGTTAGAAACCGCTGTGGGAGATGAACCAAAGTCCATCTGTGCCTCAGAAAACACAGAATGTAAGCCTAGAAGACAATCCCTGCTTGACAGCTCAGGAAACAGTGGGGAGTTTGTTCAGCTTTCAGCATGATCTACAAAGTGTAACCTCACAGGTCTGTTTCCAGCCCAGCTGGGTGAGAAGGAAACTTTCTGCATGAGACCCAAGGCAGATGGGCCTTAGTAAATCTGCTGACAGACAAGACCAGGACTCTACTCACTTACGAACTTTCCCCCCAGCTCCCAGTTTGATTCCCCAGTTCCCAGTTTGAGCCCCCAGCTCTTGATCATTCCCCCTAGCCCCCGTAGCTTCTCCTGGGGCTGCCAACACTGCCTGCCTTGTCCTGGCAGGGAGGCAGCAGGGGGAGCAGCCGGACAAGCCACAGCTTCTCCCAGGGCTACCAGCTCAAGCTGGCCCTCGTTCGGTTGCTTCCCCAGCTGCTCCTGCCAGCGCTGCCTAGTGCCTGCCTGTACAGTCTATGGCCAAATCTCCAAATCGATTCAGAGGCTTCCAATTCGATTCAGAGAGATTAATAGGTATCCCGATTCGATTCAGATTAGAAGATTCAGCCCCCAAATGGGCCGAATCTTCTCTGAATCTTCGCACAGCCCTAACCTACATCATACAGACAGGTGGTTTCCAGCCAGTACCACCCAGCCACCGCTGCACTTCAACAATGTAGCGGCCTTGCTGGAAGGCACAATTCAGCCCTCCACTACTGAAGTCTGCTCTTGTTCTTGCCAGCCCTACCTATGCAGTGGACAACGATGGCATCCTCCTCTTCTGCTCTGGGGTGGGTAACATCACCCATCACGTACTTGATGGCATTCAGATCTGGGTCTATGTAATCCAAATCCACATCTGGCTTATCTTCTCCCTCCTTAAATTCCTCCTCTGTGTCACTTTCCTCTGAGGGGAGGCAGGGGGACCTGTAATGATTTGTCTCCCACCATGCCATCCTGCAATGAGGAGAAATTAACGGTAGACCAAAGAAGATGAAAGAAAGAAGGCCACATATCTTTCATTTTAAATTACAACTGCAATGCACTGGAGGCAGGCTCTTAGGGTACAATGCTCAGACTAAGATCTGGAGTCACAATCTTCCTCTCTCCCTCCAAATTTGGGATGGAATTTGGAAGTGCTGCTATTTATGGTGCTAAGAATGAGGGATGAGGCTCTTGTAATGGCATACTTGCAAGAATATGGAGAGTGTGAATCCAAAGGAGGGCAACAAGCTGTTCAGGATGGTACACGGGGGCATATGTAGGAATTATGGAGATGAAATTAAGATGCAGGCTCAAGTCACACAGCACAGACCCAAACTGATTTGAACTAAATTGGGCTCTCACTCCAAGCTCCCCAAAAGTCTGTGCATGTTCAGAGTTCATGTGCTTTTACAGGTCCCCCTCCATGACATCAAAAGAACCAGAGAAGTCGGAATGGATGTTAGGGACAAGAATAAATGGTACTATTGGGCTAAAAATCTTTCAACAACTCCTTGTCTTGCAATTTCAGCACTCTCTCCAAAATATAATGCACCATGGTTCATAAACTACCAACATACCAATTTCATCTCTTCCATCAACCCACATTTCGAATGCCCCGTTAACTGCAAGAGCGAACAGTGCTTGTAGCTTTCTGACACTTTTCTGTCATGCTGACCCAACCAGCACCCACTAGTACACACCCCACACTGCTTTGTGGTAGGCAAAGCATAATCCTACTTTTTCTTGTGGTCAGCTTCTGCTTTCTTCCTTTTCTTCTCCTCTATGAGCCTTGTTCTCTTTGCTGCTGCCTCCTGTCGTTTCTTCCTTCTGGCTTCCAGCTCCTCTGGGCTCAGCACATGCTTCCTCTTGGTGGGCACTTCCCGAAGACCCATTAGAAGGACCTGGAGGAGGAGGGGAATCTTAAAGAAATGCACACTTCTCATCTTAATCTCTAATCAGGTTCCATCGTATCTGGTGTCTCATCCTTGTCTAATCCCTTGTCTGCAGTGTCTCACACTCTCAAACCTATTTCAAACAGGTCACCAAGACATCAGATTCTCAAAATGCTTTTTGATCCCATGACCAAATTTGAACCACTATCCTAGGCACAACTATCTGATCCATCATCAAACCTTCTGAGTCATCCAGTCCAGAGTCTAGTGTTAACCTCAAAATGTTTGCATCTGAGCCTTCAAGCATTTCCTCCACAAGTTTTACATAAAACAAAAGTGAATCCAACTGCCTCATCTTCCATGAATAATTTGCAGCCCTGCATGCTTCTATTTCTTTCATCTTACGTTTGCTGTGTTTCGGAGGGCTCTCCCTTCTTTACTGGTCTCTTCCAGAACAGCTTTCTGAAGATCCAACAGCTGGTCAAATGCTTTCTGGTCTCCCCTGCTAGGTTCTTTCGAATAATCTTTGCCTTCATATAGATACATATGATCTTAAAAAAAAAGATAAAAGTATATAATAATGGGTACGTGGTGAGAACAAATGTAACATGAGTGACATTTCTAAGAGGGAAAGGGGCTATTGCTGAGATAGTTTTGCAAGGAAAAGTGTAAGTATTGCACTGAGGCAAGAAAAAAATAATCTCTGCCCAAGTACTTGTGTTTACCCCATAGCAAGTTGGAACTTTCAAGTAGAATTTATACCAGCCTGCACTTACATTTTTTTTCTCTCACAGTTATGTTGGTTAGGAGCATGCTTAAAAGAAAGATCATAACTTTTGCTGACATTGCTATAAAGGCAAGATAGAGACATGGCAGACAGCTCTCTTCCTAAAGACCTCTGGCCAGAATAAACAGTTGCTCCAGTAGGGGCTTTGCCAGTGCAACTCTGCCTATACAGCCCCCTGGTCAACCCTGTTAAGACAAGCCCTTTGTTTTGGGCTATCCAAGCATGAACTGGAACCCTGGCAACCTACAGTGACTGCTCATAAGGGCAGCCCTTTCCTCAGCAGTGAGATCTGAGCAATTACACTTCCTCCTTAAGTTTACAACAGAAACACTGCTGAGTGCCAATGACTGGCAACTGGCAACCCCTGAATGAGACACAATGCCCATTCTATCTGGCCCTGTGTTTACAGAATCATGGAGGCCACAGCTCTTGTTGAGGCTGAGTTCTTTTAAGCAAAGATTCAAACTTTGTGCTGTATCTTTCAGCAATAACACTCTTAGTGATGCTCTACAGGGGAATATATCTTTAAATTAATTTTCATCTACTTTTGGACCACAAATGCTAAAAAGTCTGACCCATAACTGCATGTGTATTGACTGGCATCACAACAGGGCAGATTAAAAGTTGCTTGGGTACCCTGTCTGCATTTGTTACACTCACGTTTGGATTTCTTTAAAATGTAGCCTTAACAAAGTATCCTGTGCTTATAGCATGTAGTTCAATAGTGCCGCCTGATTCAAGAGTTTTGTTTAACAGTTAAGAAACCTGTATGATATTCCTTAGCCTTATATTACTGATATGGGCTCGCTACCCTAAATGCCATCTTAACGTAGTTCTATGGAAAGGTATAAAGGCTGCTTACAGACATTGAATCAGCTTTAGATAAAAGCGCCAAAAAATCCTGCTGAAGTGCCCAATCTATACAGACGCTGTGGCGCCAAGTCCAATTAACATGTTACTTCTTCTGGAAAAGTGCTGTTTTGGGGGGGGGCGGTTTAAAGGTCTATAAGCAGCCAAAGTTTATTAATAGTGCACAGCTTTATCTTTCTCTAATGACTTTCCTTCAAGAGGCTCAAGGCCTTTCAGAGACATTACTGAATTTGGCATTACCCACCCCATGAGGTAAATAGTTTTCATTTTAGGCAGGGAAATGAGGCATGGAAAGAGAAAGGCAGTGATCATAGGACACAAATCCAATCCATGGAATAGCCAGAAATAAAATCCCAGCCACAAACCCATCCTTCTGCTCTGCAAAGTTGCACAGAATACCATTGCATCTCCTCAATGCTTTCTCTAACAGTTTCTAGACTGCTGGGTGGCCTGGGCACCTTCAGATCACTGAACATACTCTCCATATCTTGCTCCTCATTTTCTTCTTTGCTGGGTAGCACCATATCTGTGATCCATGCTCCCTCTTTTGTCTCTCCGAGGATGTTTTCCAGGTCCACCTCCTGGATGTTGGTCCCCTCAGAGGACAGCAATTTATCCAAACCAAACTTCAGGATTTCACTCAGCTGGGACAGACAGAAGAAGAAATGCATCATTATTGCCCTCACTTTTCATACCATTCCAGGCATACTGTTTCTAAGTTTAGAGGCTGGCAGGATACTGGAGGGGGGAATTAGCTCCTTAAAATCACCTGACAAAGTATTTATGCTAGCTCAGGCAGTATCCTCTTTCCTCTCTTCACCAGCTATACACCAGATCACTGGACACCCCCGTCAATAATAGAGATGAAACCCATTTAGCACAATAGGTGCACTGTCAGACAGTTCACAGACTCAGACAAACAACACTGCCCGTGATTACATCCAAGGGGTAACCCAAAAAGCCCCAAACTTTCTGAATGTTAAGCAAAAGCTTGGATTTCCACAGAAATCACTTGGGAACAAAGTACCAGCAGGACCTATTCCCGGATGTGTGCTCACACCAATGTCTCTCCTGCTGAAGCCACTGCTGTTCAGAAAGATTTGAAGGACAGACATAAGGCTGGAACACACACTTGTAGATTTTTTCCTGGTTTCACTTCACATAGGGTTTCTCTCTCATTACAGTTTCACTTTGGGACCTGACTAAGCTCAAAATGCTTGAGGCAACCTCAGCCTTAGGTTCCTAGCTACAAGTCATTCTCTGGATTCCTGGAAGACAGCACCTGCTCAGGGGGAGGCTGCCTGAACAGTTTGCAAACATAAGCCAGGTTTTGGTTTGGCATCAAAATGCTGGCATGGCAGTTATGCTTGTCAGGGAGAAGCAGGGAAAAACAGATCAGGTGTTAGAAGCGGTGATTCAATTTCCACGTAAATGAACATGCAACAGACCTCTCAATTTCTTTTGCCTTCCTCTGCAGCACTGATATGTCGGCTACAGCTAAGGTTGCAGTATGTTAGGGGGTGCTGACTGGATTGTAACGATGCATCTGCTGATAGTTAAGCTCAGAGGTTTTCTGGCTGGAGGATCTTATTCTTCTACTCAGGGTCAAACCCATCACCCAATTTGGGGCTAGGAAGGAATATTTCTCCTAGGTCAGGCACACACTGTAAGGGGAGGGGTTTTTTTTGTCTCCTGTAGCCTGGGGTGTAGTCCTTTTCCTAGAATGTTCTGAGCATCTATTAACCAACTCCTTCCCTCTCCCTACAGTGGTTGGGCACAGCAGTGCCCTTGTCTCCTCTGCTTTTATACTGTCATAGCGTGCTGTTTGTATTTTAGGTATTGTGCCTTGTACTTTTGTGTCAGTAAAGCGGCAATTTTAGGAATTCATTAACAGTTGCCTGCAAATGCAAGGGACTGAACTTGATGGCCCAGGAAGCCCATTCCAGTCCTATGTTCCTAAATATCCAATATAACAAAAATAAAAGGAAAAGACAACATCTGCAGAAAATGGGCCCCATCCTTCAGATGGGGTAACGTCAGCCTCAGGTAACAGAGCTCAAAATAGGGCCTCCCTGCCTCTGAGTTTCACAGATGCTTTGATCTGAGTTTGGTTTGGTCTCTGACAGAGATGCTACCAGCTCCTAGGTTCTAATGCAGTCCTCCCTAAAGACAAGGCCAATGCTGTTAGCATCCCCTGCAGTGTAGGCTCATTTTTTACCTGCATGTCTGCTGCTGCCTGAGACTTGAGAGCTCTGAGAGCAAACTGCCCCCCTTCGATAATGGCATTCGTTAGTCGGAGCTTGGACACCGCTCGTCGGTAGATTATTTCTTCCACGGTGTCTCGTCCAATCAGGCGGATAATTTTTACAGGCCTGGTAGAATGTCAGAGAGTCAGCTGAACTGCTGATGTTGCTTTAGGATAAGGGACCAAAGTGTGAGGCCACCCCTGGCCCAGTCCCATTACAAGCAGCTTACAGCAGCATAGAGAAATCCTGACCCCTCTGCAACCAGAGGGAAGAGGAGGGGACACTGCAGAGAGCAGGTGGCCTCCAGTCCAGTCCTCCACAGCTGCAGAGCTCCTGACTCAGGAGGCCTAGGGAGGATGGGGAGCGCATGGGTTCAGCAAAATAGGAGGGCAGGACCATGCCAAAGACAAATGGCTCCCCCTTCCCACCCACCATTCCCAGGGGTGATTTGCTTAGCTCGCTTCTGCCAGCAGATATGAAGGTGAACACTTGAGGCTGCAACACTGAGGATGGGAAGGAACAACCGGGTGTTGGGGGCATGATACAGAGCATAGCAGTCATTCCTCACTTGTTCTGACCAATCCTGTGAGCTCTTGCGATGGCCTGCAAGTCATTTTGTGGGTTGAAATCACTGTCGACAAAAATAACAGTATCTGCAGCTGTCAGGTTCATGCCGACGCCACCTGAAACCAAGAGCCCAGAGAGAAGGGATTGTCAGTAACGTGTGATACTCGACAGAAAAGAGGGAGAGCAGATTGGTGCTTGCTAGGAGAGACTAAATCTGTTCTGACTAAATAAAAATAAACTCAGGTTCCACCCTCCTCTCAAAGCTAAGTTTGAGTCCTTTTATAAGGATCCAAAAATTTTGCTCAGTCTGTTGAACGATATCTTCATGCCTTACTCTTTATGTTTCTAGGTTTCCACAGAGACCCCAAATGGGACTGTAGCACCCACTGCAATGAAGAAGAGAAAGGACTTGGATCTCGTTAACATAAAAGGGCTGGTTTGCTGAAGCTATTAAACACAAGACAGATCCTACGATACTTTCCAGATGGAAGACAAACTACTACAGTCTGGACTACTTAATAACCACCCAAAGGGTCTCCCTAACCCATGGTCTGGCCTTAGCCTGGAAAGGATTTCTGGTGATGATACTACAGAAATGTAAGGAAACCTCACACCCAAAGATTACAGTCCAAGGGCTGTGGAGGGTCTGGATACTTATCCACAGCAAACCTTTTGAGGTTTTCCAGTCACTCGTTTTTGTTTGTTTGTTTTTCTTTATAAGTAACAGCTTTCATGGAACAGAAATACAATGTGAACTAAAAAAATGTAAAGTTATTCTCAATGGTGGCATGTACTGCAACTAAAAAGCAGGGATATGCTGAGCAGCATTTCCTCCTACCCATGCCACACACCTTCGTTTGTAGTGTCCATACCCTCCCTGCAAACTGAGGCAATCATACCCTGAAATTCTCCACCACTAACTGGAGCAGGGATGGAGAGGCAGATGTTTGACCAGATCTAATGATTGACTTTCAGGGTGTAAAGAGCCTGACCAGTTTGGGAAGGGATTGCTCAGGCCCCGGGGAGGACAAAGTGAAAAAGACTTGCATACATGTCAAGAGGAGCAGAGTCTGGATCTTTATTGGGATAGAGAGCAGGGAGGCAAGGAGGTCTGCAAAGGGTTCTGTTTATGAGGTAAGAGTGGGAGAGATGTATAGGACAGCACCAGGAGACATTCTGCAACCTATGGCACTGAGGAGTGGAAGACATCCATACCAGTCTGTTACTGGCACATGGCTGGCATCTGTGCAACATAAATGTTGTCATATTCTGTAAGATTAAACTGGAAGTGGGACAATACCTCCTTCATACGAAGCTGTATATAAAAAAAGAACCAGCTGGGTTGCACTATAAACAGTGCATTTGGCATCAGCTGAAGAGATGGCGTGTGGGGAACTCAAACTCCCACCAGTGGATGAAGAATTGCCAATAGCCAATGCACACCACCTAACAGGGCAATTTTTTAGAAGAAAATCCACAACACTTCTATTACAGAATAAACAATATTTCCTTAAAAATGAAATGGTTAACTATATTGGCTTTACTTCCCTTTAAAGTCCCCACTTGAGTATTAAAATTGATGTTTTCCACAGAGTTGAGGCCTTCCCAAAGTCCCTACATACAACCAAAGGACACTGAGGGGCTGGGACTGTATAACTTCCAGTTTGGTCCCTCCCCCATCCCTCTCCTTACCTGCCCTGGTGCTCAGCAAAAAAACAAAGATGGGCTGTTGACCAAAGTTCTTGATGGCAAGGTGCCTCTCCTCTCCTCTTACAGATCCATCCAAACGCTCATAGCTGTAGCCTTGCCAAACAGACAAAAATGGCAGATGCTGAAGACACTGCTGTTCTGACTCTATTCCCCTGCATGGTGCTTTCATTTTTGCCAGCCCCTCTCATCCCAACTTTCTCCTCTCCATTGCTTCCCCAATTCACGAGCTCCTCTCCCCATCCCCACCCCACACCTCAGGGTTTTCTGGGCTCTCCACAGAACTCACCATGGCAGCCCTCCTGTAGTTGATGTCCTCCTACTCTCCTACTATGTTGTTCCACTCATAGTTTCTAGCTCTGTTCCCACCTCAGAACCAGGGGGCCAGTGTCTGCTCCAGTAACACTGGTGTAAATCAAAGTAACTACCTAACCTTGCCGGTGCTTCTCCAGATTTACTATGTATAGAGGGGAGTAGAGCTGAAAAATGGAACCAAGACTCTTAGCTTTGAAATTGCTGCTTGGAAACAGAATGGAGAAATCCAAAGCCAATGCAGAAAAGTGGTGGTGCACTGGCCTGTTGCAGACCAGGTCCCTTTGGGCCGCTAGCACCAGGTTATGGACCAGTACATACAGGCCGCTCTCAAGCAAACTCCCACTGGCTTGAATGAGAGTTTTGCCTGAGTGAGAACTCCAGGATTTGACCCCTACTTGGTGTTCAAATGCAGCCTTAGCTGTCTACTACCATAAATACAAAACAAAAGGTTGTTTCATGGGAAAGGCTCAGTGAGCGCTAAGCCAGGTAAGTGCCAACAAAAGAAAATGTCTCATATGTCAAGAATGCTTTTGGTAATTAAATCTGGTTGCTAAAATATGGAATGGTCCTGCCTGCATTTGCAGTAACAGAGCTTCTAAGGAAACTAGCTAAGCATAGCTAGGTGGCTTGACTTTTAGTTAATACACACTCAGTGTAGCTGCTGAGTGCAAATCCATTCAGATTTGGATCGCAGAGCCAAGACCAGAACATAGGGCCAAGTTCTAAAACACAAGGCTCCTTCTCAACTAGAGAGAGCATGGGGTGAAGTGTAATACATCATGCTGTAGTGTGAAGCATATACTCACAGTATTACCACAATATCAGGATGTGTTAATTTAAATTCAAGCCCTTGGGCAAGTGGCTGCAACATCCCTGAAAGGAGTGCTGCACTCAGTAACACTCGGCTTCATCACAGTCCTATGATCACTGACTTGCATGCACCAGGTTTATAAGCTGTCCAATGCAGTAGAAAAGTGAATCTCAGAATACCTTTGTTTGTCAGCCCTATTTTACAGATGACAACACTAACTCACAGAAGCAGTCATTGCTAGAGCAGAAATCAGGGCTCTGGATTCCTACCCCCCACAAAAATGCTTGCTAATTAAAAAAGTCCTGTCATGACTGTTCCTTCTCTGTCATGCAAGGATCAGCAAAGGACAGCAGAGCTGTAGATGATATAGGATCATTTATGACAAGCCCTTTGCTCCAAAAGCGCATGCATTTCACCTCGGTAGTCCATGTAGTCTTGAAGAATATCAAGCATTTGAGTCATCTGGGAAAAGACCAAGACACGGTGGCCACTGCAAAATAAAGCAAGGTATCATAAGCCTCAGTGTATATTTTGTAGTGCTTTGCAGAAGCAGAGACAGTTTGTATTCATTTCATGAAGATGTATAATTAAGCCAAGCATCGTAAGACCTGAGTCTCCTCATCTGTAAAAGGACTTGCTGAGGTGATACTGCAAGTCAAGGATACAACTGGGGTCAGAACTCAACGGTCCTGATTCTCAGATCTGGGCTCTAGGCTTTATACACTGGTGACCCTTTAAGTCCATTTACGCTGTCTAGTATCATATATGGTATTCAAAAGGCACATAGGACCTGATAAGTCTTGTGGCACAGAAACAGACACACTTGCTATTTCTTCCCTCTTTGTTGCTGTATATTGGAGAAACCCTGGTGCCATTTTGGAAGTTTCACTTTTGCTTTGCCTTGTCTTTTTCAAGCACTGCCTGAGGAGGCTGTCAGAAGAGCACTGCATGCCAGGTGAGATGACCTTGTTTGGTATTGCGATGAGTGGTGGGGGAGTAATTCACTCACAACCTGCTTGAAATTTCCAACAGAAGCGTGTACCAGTTTGCTTAGCCTTCTTTTGGGAGGTAGTGAAATAGTCTCAGACAACAGTTACAGATTCTGCAGCCTCCAAAGTTCAGATCCAGAATCTGGGACCAGACTCGAATCCCCAAATTACGGAGTGTTTATTCTGACTTTTTCTTGTCTAAGTTTTGGGTTTTCTTACCAACATTGCTATTTTTCATTCTGACGATACGGTTCTGCCTCCCAGGCCCAGACAGGCCTAGTGCCACAAAGGAACTGAAACACTGCGACAGTCTGCCCTCAGGGAACCCATGATCAAACCAGACACCTTGAACATCATGTAAAACAGTTGATCTCTCAGGATTCCCAGCCCAACTTTGGCAGCTGTTTGGATAAGTGTAGGGAAAGAGCCAGTTTTGGGGGTTCTTTAAAGAAAAGCTTTAAATCATTGTGCTTTCTCTGTCATTCCGAACACAGCTGCCACACTCTAATTAGTCTAATTAGGACTATCACCAATCATCATTAAGTAACTACAGCATTCATTTCATAGTGTGCATTAGCCATGAATAAAAGAGGCTGTTTTTATCAACAAGGCTTATCTATATTCCTGTCTTCACAGTAACACAACGTACCCAGCATATAAGAAAGAAAGGAGTTTATCTAACAGGCACAGCTTGCCACTGGCTTCGATGAGGTGGTCTCCAATTTCAAAGGGCTCTGGCTCAACACCTGGAATGAAAATGAGTTTTAGAAGCAGTGCTAATATTATAGTAATAATTAACATCCCAAGATCACCCCCAAATTACCCAGACGTCACCTACAACAATGTATTGCACAGCTGCTGCCAAACAGACCTAGGTATAACCCAGATTCCTGCTTCTAAACTGGTGATGCTTTCCTGTCTGTTGGGAACACCAGAATCACAATTCCATGACAAAAACAAACAGTGTGATTACACTGGAAGCAGAAATCAAATACTTGCAGATCCCAGATTCTTAGTTTCCTGAGAAGGTGAGGAATTGCAAACCAGCTGGGGATATATAAAGCTGCAGTGAACATCTGTGTGGGACCACTGAGGCATTTCAGCTGTTTGCTGTGACTTATATCAAAATGTACCACTTCTCTGATCAGCTGTGTGGGACCTGCTGTTGATCTCCAAATGAGCGGAGAAGCAGTATCCTTTGAAGTAAAAGCTGTGGCAAACAACTGAGCAGCTCTTTCTTACTGCAGCAACCTACTGTGAACTAAGTAGGATGTGAACCACCTGGATACAAATTATCCTGATTCTACTATATGTAAGCAAAACATGTATAGAGGTAAGATTGAAAACTCAGCCCCCTTTTTAGAGTGTTGGAGTGATATTATAGCCATGATGGTCCAGGAAATGTGAGGGGCAAGGATTTTTGTGGGTGTTATCTTTTACTGGACCAATTGCATGGTTGGGACAGATTTAGACAAGCTTTTGAATACAGTGCATTGCATTTGAAAGTTTGTCTAAACCTATCCTAACTATGCGGTTTGCCCAGTAAAAGATACCACCCACAAAAATCCTTGCCTCTCTCTTTTTATACTGTTTTGAGTCAGCTAACATGAACTGAATCTCTTCATACTACAGTCCAGCAGCACAAGACAGGGGTTTCGCTCAACTTCTAAGCATCAAAGAAAACTACCATATTTGAAGAAACTTGATTCATCTGCTAAAAAACACTTGGTTTCATGTCAGAGACAGAGGAGGCCTCTCTCACCATTGAACAGGTACGGGTGGGCCACACATTTCCGAAGCTGAATTAAAATGTTCTGAAGTTTAACTTTCCTCCCTGCTTCGTTTTCAAATGCATCTGAAACCGGGAAAGAAAAAATTAAATGGCAAACCAGTTCAGCAACATCTCTGAGACTTTGTAACAGCAGTGACTGGAATTATTTGCTGCTTAGTCCAACTGAGTGTTTGAATTTAGGCTCTGCATTTAACATTCTCCCTCTTCAAAGACCAATGGAATTTCCTGTCATACTTTCAATCAAATATTTGCTCACTTCGGCAAAGGAAACATTTGAAAATGAGACAGCAATGGAAATTTCTTCCCTTGTCTGACCACTTTATTTCTGGACTCTCCTGAAGAACCTGAGCCCTTAATGACATTTTTATAATGGCCCATGAATTTAAAGCTGCCCAAATTAACACAGTGAAGCTGCAGTTATTGGGTATAACTCGGCTGCCTCTTCCAAGGAAACCCAATGCACAACTGAGACATGAGGTAAGAGTTCTGCTCAGAAGGGCCAGTAACCAAGCTGGGAGCGGGGCAGAAGGATGAGGAAGATGTAAGCTCTCCAAGGGTATGGGAAGCTTTGCTGAGCTTTGAGGAAAACCCTTCAGGTCTCAGTCCTGTTGTCTCAGCTCCCAGGCACGGGGAGATAAGAAAGGTGACAGCCAGGAGAGCGAATGGTATTGTGAGGGAGTCCTCAGGGATTTATGGGGACACAAGGAGCTCAGCAGGGCTTTGGGGAACCTGCAAGGGGGAGATGGATGAATGAAGCTGGGAGTGGGAAGGATGGTCTGGGGCTAGTACACTTTCACTCTGCCCAGAAGATTGGCACAGAAGGTCTCCCTGATCCTGTGACCATCTCTCTGATGCACATGCACAAAGCAGTATCACAGGACGAGAGCAACAACATTGATTAGAGGTCTAGAGAACGTGACTCATGAGAAAAAAAAGAAAGAACTGGGATTATTTCTTCTCACAAGGGTGGGCCAGTACTGGAACAGATCACCTAGAGAGGTGGTGAAGGCTCCATCCTTGGAAGCATTTAAGGGGAGGTTACACAAGCATTTGTCTAGGATGGGTTAGACAGGGATGATCCTGCCTTCAGCAGGGGACTGGACTAGAAGACCTCCCAAGGTCCAACCCTATGTTTCTATGATGAGCTGAGCCTTCTGCACAGCCCTGGGTGTACCACAGTATCTCCACCCTTTCACTAATACACCATCCTGACAGACACATGCACATCCACAGAGTGTGTAATGGGATGTTCACATATGAGAGAGCAGGACATCAGTATTAGGTATCAACATCTGGGTGTAATTCAGTATCAGCAGTGTGTCCCTAATGACTGCTTATCTATGAAAAGTGAGAGAGATGTGTTACAACAGTGAATGGTCTGAGCATTTGGCTGGGTGTCAAAAAACACAGATGAAGGATAGCTTAACAGGTGAAAAGAAGATATTTCTTGAGATCTTGAATTGCAATTTATTGAAAGGTTGGCCCAAACAAGAACTTTAGGACTGACCACACCCAAGCTGTGGAACAGTCCAGAGTCAGATCCAGATGCAATGGCTGGCTCTTATACTGGACCAAACCAAAAATCATAGGTCCAAACTGCTCACAGCTCTGGAAGTTTTTGTATAAGGATCCAAACGCTGAGGCTCAGATTGATCCCAGGGGTTAATACTGCTTGCTCATCTAAAGGGCATCCGAAGATTGAACTCAACCTATTCATTCAGGGCATTTTACTATTGGCTAATGCATCCCCCTTTTCAATACAACAGTACCTGGATTTAAAAGAGGGAATTGATTTTGCTATTAATCACACCAACAGGTCCCAAATTCCCTTGTTACCTAGGTCTTTCATCAGAACGGCCTTGTAGTATTTTCTCTGCAGGGCTGACATCCCATGATATAGTACTACTTCTACCTTCTTAGGTAGATCTGCAGCAACTTCAGCTTTCACCCGCCTGAGTAAAAAGGGTTGCAGGAGACTGTGTAGTTCTTTGGCTGCATGGGGAGGGAAAAGTTGTAATCAGTGAATGCAAGTAATCCATCTCACACTTCATTTCTGTTTATGAACATTAATGGTAGCTCACAACACCTTGCAAGATGGCTAAATATCTTCCTGACTTAGAAGCAGAGTATTTTATGGCTCGCTGCTTACCTGGCTTGCTCTCTGTTTCGATCTCATGGTAATACTGAACAAACTCATCCACTTGGTCTTTAGGGAAGATGTCAGGTTCAATAAAACTGAGTAGGGAGTACAGCTCCTGGAGACTGTTCTGAATAGGAGTGCCTGTGAGCAGGAGACTGAAACTCACTGAAAACTGAAGCAAGCAAAGGCAACGGAAAATGATGTTATATGTGTTTAGAAAAGGAACAACACACAAAGCTGCTAATGCACTATTCTTCACACAACTAAAAATCTGGCAATTAGTAGAGGAACACTGCAGAACTCTCTGCCCTCTCTGAAAGCCAGCAGATACAAGGGCTGGAGTCACCAGCAAAGAGATTCTCCACTCGCCCAGACCTGTGATCAGAAGCAATTCCATTAAAGTGAACGGAATCACAACAGTGCAACAAATGCAGGCTTAAGGAAAATGAAAACAAAACTCAAAGATGGTGCCATTATAACACTGATCTGTCAAACTAGACATGACTATTCTATGTCAAGTACAACACATGTAATGCAAAATAACATGAGCTGGTTCAAAAAATTCCAGGACAAAAAAATGCTGAGAGCAAATTACATAGTTTGCCCTCTTCCCCCCATTTTCTGAATGGCTCTAACAGTGTTAGTCTTTATTTGCACTTTGCTATTTGCAGAAGCCCCTGCTATACCAACATTTGAGGAATACAGTTAACACTGTCATACACTTAATGCAACAGAAAACTCCCATACGTTCAGTAACAGGAACCATGTGAGCAGAATGAAGGTGTGATTAGGCTTATTTGTTGACATGAAACTCTATCCTTGGAGGTTTTTAAGGCCTAGCTCGACAAAGCCCTGATTATAATGACCTAGTGGGGGATGGTCCTGCTTTGAGCAAGGGATTGGACTAGATGAACTTCTCAGGTCCCTTCCAACCCTCTTTTTGTACAATTCTACGATGAGTGAACACTCCTGTACTAAAATCAAATATTCAGGAAATACTGGGAATATTCAAGTCTTGAATGTTCACAGTTCTCATAACGGGGCAAATTCTAACCTGGAATACTAGATAAATCCAGGCAAACTGTATTGACTTCAGCAATGACATGTGACTTAACCAAGGTCCCACAGCAAGATCTGGGAAACAAAGTTAAAGAGTTGTGACTCGTGGCTTTTTGCACCAATCACTAGATAAGACTCTCCCGATTTGCACACAAATTCATAAGAAAACAGGGCTGGAAGACACCTCATGCAGTCATCTAGTCCAGGCCCCTGCTCAAGGAAGAATCATCCCTGACTAAACCATTCCAGTCCAGTGTCTGTTCAACCTGCTCTTGCTCTTCATGATTCCCAAGTCCCTAATCATTTTTGTCATTGTATGCTAGATTTCCTGATGTACCTATATCTTTCTTGAAGTGTGGGACCCAAAACTGGACACAGTACTCCAGGTGAAGCCTCACCAGTCCTGAATAAAGCAAAATAATCTGCAAGAGGCAATCCTGTTAATACAACCCAGGATTCTGTTGGCTTTTTTTTTTTTTGCAACAAGAGCACATTGTTGACTTGTATTTAGCATATGGTCCACTTTAATCCTCCAGTTCTTTTCTGCAGTACTGCAGCCAAGCCAATCATACTCTTGTCTGTATTTATACATGCAATTATTCTGTCCCAAGTTATGGTAGCCAGAACCAGAAGGGTTAAATCAAAAAATATATGCTCTTGGAAGCATCTGGTAATTGTCTAAGCAGTTTCATAGTTTCTAGGGTTGGAAGGGACCTGAGCAGATCATCGAGTCCGACACCCTGCCATGGCAGGAAAGAGTACTGGGGTCAAACGACCCCAGCAAGGTGTACATCTAGCCTCCTCTTAAAGACCCCCAGGGTAGAAGCCAGCACCACTTCCCTTGGAAGATTAACTAATGCAAAGCAGGTAAATTTGCAACCTGCAAGTGGAATTTGTGTGTCACAATTTAACCAAAGTGTTGAATCTAACTGTTTGCACTGATCATGGGACCACTGAGCCCCAAAAATAAGCAGAGCTACAAGATTAGCTGATCTAACAGGTTTTTTAAAGGTCAAGCCATAACAAGATCTGACCACCTAATATAATTAGCACGTTCCAAGGAATCCAGGAATAAGAAACTAAGGGCAGAGTAATGCTAATTTCAAACCTCAAAGTAATGTGGTATAATTTGCTTATTGGGTGAACCTGAGTTTGGGTGGTAACCTTTCATGATAATTTCTAGCACCTTTTGATCCCACAGGGTAACAGCTTTAGGGCAAGGCTGTGAGTGGCTCTAAAGCCAACAGATTAGCATAAGATAAGGAATAAAGGAACGTGCATGTCAAGTGACCAGTTAGAAGGATGGGACAAAAGGACCATCGCTGTACCAAGCCTGGACCCCGGATTCCCAGTGTGACTGAGGACCGGATCCTGACCAAGGGGCCTTCCTGGTGACCCCTTGGACAGCGCTGATCAGGGATGCCTGACTTCGCTGGAACAACCTGGCACGCACCTGGCATAGAGGGACTGCCGATAAGTTGCCAACCCCATGTGGGAATTCTGTCTATCTGTTGTTATCATTCACTATTAGCTCTTTATTACTGTACTATCTGCTTGTCACATTAACCTTTCTGTTAATTGTTGTATGCTAAGCTATAAGTAAATTTGCCTTTACTTCACTCCTGACTCACCTCCTCGATCCCAAACTGAGCAGCCTCACAGCTGATACACTCACAGTGCCTAGTCAGCCTGTGACACCAAGTGCAGAACTTTACACTTGTCCTTGTTGAATTTCATCTGATGGATTTCAGACCATTTCTCCAGTTCATTCTGTATCCTAGCCTTTCCCTTCAGAGTATTTGCAACCTCACCCAACTTGGTATCATCTGCAAATTTCATCATCATCCAAATCATTAATGAAGGTATTAAACAACACCAGACCTAGGACAAACCCCTGGGGAACCCCACTTGATAGCTCCTTCCAACCAGACATTGAACAATTGATCACTACTTGTTCAGCACAATGATTCAACCCGTTTTGTATCCTCCTTACAGTACTTTTGTTTAGTCTGTAATTTTTTAGTTTATTAATGAGAATGTTGTGAAATACAGTATCAAAAACCTTGTTAAAGCCCTAGTATCACATGCATGGCTTTTCTCCCATCCACACAGCTTGTCACCATATCATAAAAAAATCAAGTTAGTCAGGTATGATTTGTCCTTGGCAAATTCATGCTGGCTGTTCCTAATCACTCAGTTCTCCTCTAGAGGCTTCCCAACAAATTCCTTGAAGACCTGCTCCATGATCTTTCCTGGTATCAAGATCAGGCTGACTGGTCTGTAGTTCCCCAGATCCTCCTTCTTGTCTTTCTTAAGCATGAGCTTTATATATTTGCCTTTTTCCAATGATCTGGAACGTCACCCAACCTATACAAATCCTCAAAAAAGACAGCCAGTGGCTCTGAAATTACCTCAACCATTTCCTTTAGTACCCTAGGCCATATCCCATCTGCCCTTGCAACCTGAAAGCCTCTAGCACCTCTAAGAAATCCCTAACCTGTTCTTCCACTACTTTAAGCTGTTTGTCTCCATCCGTACTTTTTGCTGCCAACTCCACTTACCATCTGGTAGCTGACTTTATTTGTGAAGCCTGAAGTAAAAAAAGGCATTTAAAAAGAAATGCTATCTTCCTGAGTTAGTCAGAAACATGCTCACGTCACAGAAGCCATAGGGATGTGATTGAGTCTTGCATTGTTTAAAGTCTCTCTCTCAAATTGCTCAAACCTCCAAAGCACTAATATTAATCAGAATGTGACACAAATTCTAGACAGAGGGTTCCCTCTCACCACATGGACAGAAAGCTCCAAGCCATCTGTCATGAAAGACAGGGGAAGTCTGTCCATTGTCTTGGGACTGGATCAGGCCAAAAGACTGACATACACTGAGGGATAGTGGAAAGATAAATTCTAATCTTATTTCCTTGAAAAGCAAGAACAATCCATGAAATTATTCAACACTGATGAATTTGTTCACCTCAGAAAGTGTCTTATGCAGCAGGGAGTTCTGGTTTTTCAGTCTGTGCGCTTCATCCACAACTAGAGCAGCCCAATTAAAGCTGTAAAAAAAAAACCAAACAGAAAAGACAGCTCTCAATTAAACTCAAACAAGCAATTCTGGCCAAGATACAAAGGGCACTGTCTGTGACCCCTCTCTCTCTCTGTGCTGAAAACAGCCCTGGACTGAAAACCAAAATCCAAGCTGCAAGAAGGGGTGTGGAATAAGATCTTCATCTACAGTTTGCCATTCTAGTGCATACTTTCCTGTACTTATACTGGATGCGTTCAAATAATCTCTGCATGCAAGGTTGTAAAAAGTTTTCCATTCTCATCTCCTCTTTTATAACACTCAAAACTCTCTGAAGCATTAAACTTTTGAGGTGAAGTGTGATGGCCAGAAAATGGTATTTAGAGGCTTACTTTTGGGAATTTGCCTAAAGGTAAAGTAGATATGCATTAGAACAATGGTTCAGGGCAAGGGCAAAGGGTTAATTGATTTTTAAAAGCCTGGTTGTCGCACAGTCTTACAGCCTTCAAGGCAGACGCACAGGCTGGGAAATTGTAGGCATGTACCACACTGTTCCATAACATGAGATAAGGTGGCTCCAGCTCACAGTGCTCAAGTCCAGAGCCCTTGAGCTCTCTGGTTTTGGAAACAGACCAAATTAGGAGGACATCAGTAAAGCCCAAATTAGATGTGTGCATGTGATGGGCTTGTGAAACAAAGGAATATGCTGACAGGACAGAACATTGACAGTATGATGACCGTAGAAAGACCTACCAGTGATGCCCACAGATGAAGAGTCACCAGGAGGGGAAAAAGAATACAAAAGAAGGGATTTCAGGGCAACAAAGGGTCCCTGAGAGGGGAATCCAAGGCACCATGGACAGACGGCATACCACCAACCTGTCTCATCCAACCCAGGGGGTGGAGAGGGGCAGCCTCAGCTTCCAACCTCCAGGCTGCTGACATCTGACATTCAAGAGAGAACCTCAGAGTGAAGCTCGCGTCCTGGCCAAAAATACCTTGACTGATGATAGCCCTAAGATTGGTAGCTATAGAATTGCTTGTATTATTCTTACCTGCTATCATTATGTATCAATAAAATTGGCCTATTATCAAATAGAAAGGTTGTGGTCAGTCTGAGCGTTTGGGTCTACCTGGAACAAGGTATCTGGGTCAGAAATCCAGTGCCAAAATTCTCCCTGGTTATACACCCAGATTGAAGTTTTTGGACAAAAATAACATGCTTACCATGCCCCATTTTTTATCAAACCCTGTAACACAGATGACTAGTTGTGAACTGAGGTACAAAGGTTGGAGAAGGAATTTGTTCTCTGACTCCTGTGGGATTGACTCCTGAAGTTCTCACTAGATTTGACTGTCTCCAGAACTTATAACTAAAGGCATTATTACTGTAAGCCTTATTACAAGATATTGAAATCTCTTCCTGTTTTAAATGCAGCTTTAAATTCTCTGATCATGATATGAATAACTGCCACTAATTCGTAACACTAAACACAATACAGATTCTGTCAGAAAGTGAGTTACTGCTTCCAAGCCTCCAGGCTGCCAATGTCATGCAATACAATTTAGGTTAGGAGGTTGTAGTGATCATCACAGGAGATGGTTCAGGTTTCTCAATTTCATACTTATAACCTAAGCCACCCACATGGTGGATCTACATGGACCAGAATGTGACACTTTGGGCTTCTGCGTACTCTGTTCTGCTGGCATTACTGATGATGACTCCCTGGATGAGATGACTTGAATATGGAACACACTCCCTGACTTCATGCCAGTTATGTAAGATAAGCACACAATGCATTTCTATGCCCTTGCTAGAAAACCATCCGTTTCATTCAAGGAAAGCTGGAAGAACACAGAAGCGCTCTTGAAAATGAAAAGATTTTTTTTTAACTGAAATAGATCAGGAACAAAGTCCTGATACTCAGTGGCCACATCTACACAAACAGCAGACTTCAGTTACTACACAGTACTGTCCCCATACACCTTTTTCAGATGCTACTGCACAGTAGCAGTGCATCATGGTTAGTGCCTGCCAATGCTACTGTGCAGTAACAACAGGCTACTGCGCAGTAGCGTCTTGCATAGACATGCCCAATAGGTGCATCTACATGTTCGTTAATGTGTCATAATTATGGTCCATTAAGTTTATATTTGTAATAACAGGTATTAAGTTAATGTGCTGTAATCAGCGCTGCTGCACATTAGTGCACATGAACACTTTTTTAGTTACGTTAATGTGCCTTAGACTAAATCTGCTCCACATTAACATGGTTTTTGCCTGCTGTACTACTGTGCAGTAGAATTAGTCTTCGGCGTAGAATTAGTCTTCGGCGCATTCAGCATCTTGTGTAGATGTGCTTGCTGAAGAGCAGCCACAGCTCATGTAAAAGAGACAGTGTCTGAAAGGAAAGCACCTCAAGGAAAAGGACGACAGGCTCACTGAACAAATCTGAATAATTTAAAAAGTAAACTCACCACTTTAGAAATGTTGCATCTTTCAGGCAAATCTGCAAACAAAGTGAGATGACCTGTCAGTTATGTTAGCAAAGCTCTTTGGGATTTTCTGTACTGAAAAGTGGTAGATAAACCAAACAGGGATCACTTCACCAGCCCTTTAAACAACAGCTGCCTCTTGAGAGGAGCATGACAGCTAGTGGGTGGGAATCAAAAATGTAGAAAGAATTTAGGAGATGGAAAGTAATTAGTGTAGCTGAACCTGACCCTATTCTTATGGACAATGTCACGGAGATTCTCAAATAACCACAAGTTACCCAGGCTATAGTTTTATCTGAAATACAATTTAAAAAAACCAGCAATGTTAAAGAAAGACTTTTACATTGGGAAAAACATTTGTCTCAGTCTCTTCACCTTTGTCACATTTTCCTACGATGGTTTTTCTCATATTTGAGAATCAAAAGTTTTCAATATCCCTGCCACATCCCATTTCTCCTCGTCCCCCTGCCATCAAAATAAATTATCACAATGAATGTGCGGTGTCAAGATTCTTTGCTCATGTCACAAGTATGCAAATGCAGCCTGCTCACCTGCAGGTTCAAAATGGAGAAGACTTTGGGCTGTGTAAGGACAAAGTCCTTCTCCAAAACACAGTGTCCTCGCTGTGCCAGCAAAGGGAAAGGAAAAATGCAAGCCAGATCTATTTCTTTCTACACGCTGTGTTTCCTTGAGCTCACTCCAGTGTGAAAGCCCCTTCAGCCTTCTCATACCAAGTACTCACAGTGCATAACCACAACTGGGGAGGAACAAGGTGGGGGAGAGAAAAGCAGGTGTGAAGGGGTTGGGATGGGGCACGGTAAGACAAACAAGTCTGAGGTGTGAAGAAAACAAAAGACACCCCAGAACAAGGAAAAAGGAGGGCAGAAACAAGGAGGAAAGGACCGAGAAACTGAACAGAGAGAGCTGAGAGACTTTTCACCACAACTGGACTCAAGTGGATGTGTTTAACTGTTTAAAAACAGACCAAACTGCCAATGTGAAATGATGAAACAAGCTATTCATAATGGAGACAAAGAAATTTTTTCCCTGGCTGGAAACAGATCGGTCCCGAGAGTAGGGAGAGTGGTACCTCATATGTTGTCAGTAGGACCTGGAAGTGACATGGTGCTTTCAGGTCCCTCTGCAGCTCTGCTCTTTCCTCCTTGTCTCCCACATATGTCACAAAGGAGAGACCTGGAGCAAATCTGTTCCCATTAAAAAAAACAAAACAAAACAAAGGAATGAGCTGGGCTGAGCCTTCCAGGCCCCAAAAGCTTGTTGTCAACTTCAAACCCTGTCAATCAAACCTAGTTTAAAAACCAAAAGAGGACCCAGGTGGGAACCCCTTATTTAAATCACAGTGCTAGAAAAGCTGTTGGATCCAAGTCCCTGTTTTTAATCCTGCCCTGATGGGTTTGGACTCAGGTTATATACTGTTTCTCTGGCTGTCGCATGGAGGACTGAAGAAGCTCATGAAATTGGCAGCATTCTCATAGGCCTTACCATCCAAGGTGGGACATGGCAGAACAGCAGCCATTGTCATGGGATGTCCACTACTTTCAGTGGAAGACTTCACAAGAAGGCAGCAAGATAACAGTGCTGTCAAATCTGAACGTCATTCTGGATATGGCTTCCAGTCTGAACCTTGAAATCCAGCCAACACCAGACCCAACACTTACCTCTTCTCCAGCAAGAGCTCTTTTTACAAGGCAGTAGGGATCCCCTGAATACCAGCAGGAATCTACATCTATCCAGAACACTCATTGCAGGGAACGATCCTGAGATGCTAATTACCCACAGCTCCCACTGAAGTCACGGTCACAGAACCCAGTCCAGAGCTCTTTGCCCAGGCAAGGCTCCCACTAACATCAACAGAAATTCTTTCCCCAACATAACATTCCAGGAGGACCAACACAATCCTTCAGTGAAAAAAGATGCTGGATATCCTTCCCAGTTTTTTCTGCCTCTGCACAAGACAGAACTGCCCTCATAATCTTTATAGGATGGAGAGGGAAGGAGTACTGTGAAAGAGAGCAAAGTCATCGCAATGGAGTTCTCTCTTACTTTTTCACCCCACCATAAATATCTGAATATCCTTCTCATGTACATGGCAATGTATATTCCCTGAGCCATGCCTTACAATAAATACATTCTTGTTGATTTACATCAGTTCACTTCATGGCCTGATCAGTTGTATCACATCCTCCTGAGAGACAGCAAATTCCCACAACTCAAAAGCAGTCTTTTTCTTCTTGTTCTAACACTCACAGTTTTAAAGCCCATAAATAACAGCCACACCATCAACTGATCTAGTGCACACAGGTCTGCCTTACACACACAGATGTAATGGTGTTCTGCTTGCCCAATCTGTGCACATACAGTCAATATACTTGTGTGTGGGCAGGTTTAATTTGGACCTTGCCCTTTGCCCCAGAGCACTGAGGTTACAACAATTAACAATAAAAGCCAAGAGAAGTAGGGGGCAGCTGTGCCAGGAGTCACCCAGTACTATGCACCCTACCACAGGGGACATCCCAGTACACAAGGTTACACAGAAAATCATGCATTAGCTGTGAACTGTGCCCTTCTGTGCCACAAACTTGATGTTTCAGTGTCTTTCCTTTAATTTTAGCGGTGTAAGCATATGCTAAGTGGATTGTTGCAACTCACTGATATGACAGCAAACATCTGCATCATAATCCTAAGGCTCACCTCTTCAGTTCCTCCTTCCAGTTGCTCAGTACAGAAAGAGGACAAAGAATAAGAAATGGCCCTTTGTTTATGAAGTTTCCAGCCAAATACACAAGCAGAGAAATGGTCTAGAACACAAAGAAAAGAGTTGTTGTCAATAATAAGCAGTTCCAAACCAAACCCCACAATCTAAATACAAACCTTCCCTCCAACACCATCTTTGCTGTTGGTTCCTGACAGGTTCACTATAGCAAAACCCTGACCATAAGCACTGCAAACTATGGAAAAGAGTCTATCAAATACACTGCAGCTGCAGTCCAATTCTATCACTAATCTGGAAGCCCTCTGTCCCCTACTCAGAAATGTTTTTCCCTTGTAATGTTGAAAGAATGCAATGTACTATATGCTAATTTTAAATGAGTAATTTGCATATCACTTAAAATTCAGGGAATACTGTCAGTTGAAGAAACGCGCCAGGCTCGCTTTGCCAAATTCTTAACAGAAGTGGAATGCTTATTTGACAAGGAAAAAGAAAGACTATGAAACAGCTATAAAAATCTAACCATCTCTGCTCTGAAAACTGAACTTTGTAAAATGATCTACTCAGAGAGTCACAAAAGCAACATCTTATCATATTCACAGCAAGTTGTTTTGTCAGCTCAGCAGTTTCCCCCCTAAGAATATCATTTTGCCTTTTATTTTAAAAAACAAAAGTGTTTTAACTGAACAAGAGCAGAAGAAATCAAGATTTAGGCCTTTTTCTTCTCAGGGACATCAATATTTGATCCTAATCGAAATAAACTTTAAGAAATTCCTTTCCTACCTCTTGCAGAAACACTGGGAAGACAAAAAATAGTCAAAATTGATTGTCGACGGAGAAATGAAAAGAGGCACCTGACAAGTCTTTCCAAGACCCATCTCATCACCCAGGATGCAACCATGTTGACGTTCATAGCATTGTACTAGCCAGTTCACTCCGTCTACTTGGTAGGAACGTAGCTGAATACCTAAAACACAAGAGTGACTTGGTAAAGCTCACAAAATTGTCATACAATACTTGGCACTGCATTCTGTAACCCTGCAGATGTAGAAACACAGGGCAGATTAGGCCTACCTATCAAGTCAGCTTTCATGCCAAAAAAATATTTTACAGTGCTTTACAATCTGCACTGTTTGTCAAAAAGCTTCCAGGCTGAACAAAAAGTGTCAATTTTAACTTTGAAAGACCTTAATGATTTGGAACTTGCCTCCCTGGCATGCTGGACTGCTGTGGGTGAGGTGTGTAAAGGCACCAGTTCCACAACCTCCTAGAAATCAAACAAAAGGAAATTGCTTGGGTGTCATCTTCCTTGATGATCCCCTTCCTTGGAGGGCTGTGCACCCTCATGCTGTCAGAACACAGCTTTACCCCTCCTCAGCATGCTGCAAAGTTCAGAATTTCTCTCTCACAGAAGGGGATGGAGTAAAAGTCTTCTGTTAAAAAACTGGAGGTGATTTTATTACAAACTGTCCATCTACTTCAAGGATAAAGGATGTTACTGTGGTTAAGGCACAAGACTGGGAGGTGGAAGACATGGCCATTATTCCAAATTCTTTGAAATGCTCCCTATGAAATACAGAGCAAAAATTACTGAGGGTTATGTCATCACCATAGTGCAAAGCAGAGAAACCCAACTTAGCTAGTAGTCACTAGGCCTGTGTGAGTAGGCAGCTATTCGATTCGGCTTCAGATCCGGCCACTTCGGATGCCAGGGATCTGATCCGGAGCTCTGGACCAGGTTCCCACTTTGATCTGTCCAAAGCTTTGGAGCTGCCTTGGAGATCTGGCCGTAGGGTATAACGGGGAATCAATGAAATATCTATGACTTTGTTTTTTGTCTGATTTAGAGGAAACTTGCAGGGGTGGTAGCCCCTGCTGAGGCCATGATGTCTGCCAAGTTTTAAGGAGATAGGTATAGGGGTTTGGGGGGAACTGTACCCCAAATTCTTGAAAGCAAAACTCATGTCACGTGTATGTGTTACACCACAGTGGGGTGAAAACTGCAGGGGTGGCAGTTGCAGGGGTGGCAGTTGCACAAGCACCCATGTCATGAGTTTTACCTGTCAGCAGCCAGAGATGCAGGGCCCCAGAACCCCCCTGCACCGATCTCCTCAACAGCTGGCTGCAGTAAAGTCAAGCAGCAGAAGCAATTGGCATTCTATGTATACCAAGGATGGGCAAAATGGTGGATCTGGCTGATGGCTGGACTTCATTTCCCAGCAGCCCCTGCCTACTAGCTGGGGCTGGTTTCCATGGGGACCCCAGCAGCCACACTGTGATAGCATGAGGCAGGGGTTTTCATGGAGATCCATCCCAGCAGTGTTGGCAGGGCGCATGGCAAGGTGTGGAATTGCTTTACAGTCAGGCTGGGATCTTGCAGCCGTGACAGTGTAGTCCGGAGCTGGGGCAGAGTCACAATCTGCAGCCTGTATGCTCCAGGCAGGGGCGTGCATGCAGTGGATCGCCACTCTGCCCCAGCTCCTTGCAGTGATGACAGCACGTGTGCGCGTATTTTTTCTCCTTTCATTAAAAAAACAAGACCCTCTTCCTTCTCCCAGGTTGGGGAAGCCCATCCTTCTTCACATCGGTCAGCAGATAAGTTTATTTTGGATACCTCTTTCATTTCAGGTCTCCCTTTAAACAGACCCACTTACAGCAGCTCAGCTCCAAAGGACCTCCACAGAAACAACCTCTGCTCCCTGTTCCACGCAAGCTAAGCAACTGCAGGGAGGTTACAGGCCATCTCATGTGGCCAATGAAGCTCCACTGAAGGAATGAAGTTTTACTTCGGAGCTCCACCCACTACCTGACAGCAGAACCTGGCCCACGACGTGCATTACAGTTATGTAGGAGAGCAGGGCTGGAAGGGACCTCAAGAGGTCACCTAGTCCAGGCCCCTACTCAAGGCAGGACTGTCAAAGAGGGACGATTCTATGCAGCACCCCGAGGCGAGGACCTCAATACTGTTCAACCCTAAAGCCATGGGGCCTGAGTGGCAAGCCCCTGGCGGATCTAGCCCAAGCCACATTCTTTCATCCATGCTGAGCCCGGAAACAGGCAACACCTCCTCCGGGGCGGGCCCCGCCGCCAGCACTGACCTGCCAGGCCCCAGTGGCACAAGTCCTCCTCCTTCACGGGCACGCCGCCCGCCCGCCCTCCGGGCTTACTGCAAAGGGCCTGGAAGAAGCGAGACATCTCGCCGGCCGCCTCCCGCTGCCTCGGCCCGGCAGCCCCCTACCCACCCCCGCGGCAGCAGCTCGGGCGCCGGAAGCCGCATTACAACATTGTATGGGGTTGGCTTCGCAGCGCAGGCGCGGATTGGCTGATGGCTTGGAACGCTCCCCCCATTGGCCGGTCGCGAGTCAACTGTCATTGGCTGTCGGGGGGCTGGCGGCGGGTGATTGGGCACTCGCTGTGACAGTGCGAGCTGGCGTTCCAATCCGGCGTACGCGTCAGTGCCAGCCAGCCGCTCGTTGCGCGCGCCTGCAGCGGGCACGGTCTCTGCCAAGCTCATGCTCCTGGCTCCGCCGAGCGGGGCCGGCAAGGGGGAAGCCGGCCCGGGGCGGGCTGCCGCAGGAGCAAACGACCCCAAGGGGGAAGTGTCACTGGAGAAGCATCACACTCCCTACACCCACGCCCCATAAACCCCGCCCCACACACTCCCTACACCCACACCCCACTATACCCCCTACACGCACACTCCCCATACACCCACACCCCCTTGTACCCCCTATACCCACACCCCGTATACCCACACTACACCCCTCCCCCCTACCTATTCCCCTACACCCCCTTGCACACCCTCGCCCAGCGGGGCAGACCCCCGCAGCCAGGAAGTCGCGTGCCCGACAATCACCCCGGGCAGGGGCAGGGGGCGCCTGGGCGCCGCCTGGCGAGAGCAGCCGGCGGCCCGCGATCTGCCCTGCCCTGCCCGCCTCCCCCGGGCCGCAGCAGCCCCACGTGCTCCCCCGCCACAAATCCCGGCCCCGCCGCTGCCGCGCCGTCGCAGCCCGGGTCTCTCCCCGCCCCCGCGCCCTTGCTCTGCCCGCTGGGACCATGGCGCTCGCGCTGCTGCTGCCGGCGGCGCTGCTGCTCCTGCTCCTCTACGTGGGCTTCGTGCGCTGCTTCACCGCCGCCCCCAACGCCGTCTTCCAGTGCCGGGAGCGGGCCGGGGCCGCTGGGTCCCAGCCCCCGCGGGACGCAGTGAGTAGGGGCAGCCCTAGGGGGTGGGCTGGGGGAGGGGGGGCGCCTGTGGGGTCTCCCTGGCAAGCCCTTGTGACTCTTCCCCTCTCCTCCCTGCAGTGGGGTCCCAGGCTCTCTGGCCAGCCCCTGCGGCTGATTGTCCACCTGGTTAACACGGTGAGTACCGCTCTGCCCTGTCCGTGCTGCCTGGTGGCCCCCAGGCAGGGCCCATGCTCTCCTGGGCTTGCTGGGGTAGGTGTTTGGGGGGGGTCCAGCCTAATCCTGTGTGCAGGGTTTAGCTCTGGCCCTGGGCAAAGCTGGTCAGAGCAAGAAAAAACAAACCCCATGTATAGGGCAAGGGCCAGGGAGGTAGGCACTGCTGTGTCTCAACCGGATCCCTGGGACTGCAGTTGTATGTTTAATCCATCCACATCAAAATGCCCCTGACGCTAAGTGGGTAAGACAGCTTCCGCATCTTTGCTCAGGCTGCTCAAGCAAAGCGTCTGATGTGGGTTGAGAGGATGCCTGTGTCCTGTGAAGGGAAAGGGTAGAGCACCCCCCCCCAACGTTTGTCCATTGGGGATTGCTGCTCATTAGAAATCAGGGGGTCTTGATAGTCCTCCCCCTCCGTGCAAAGTAACCCCTCTCTGAGACCCAGGGCCAACAGTGGGAGGAGGGATGCTGTCCAGGTGAAACTTCTTGTTAGCAAGCTGACTCCAAGTTCCCAATAATGTGATTACCCCTATGACCGCTACCAGCCTGTTAGTTTAGCACAGCTGTGCCTATGTGGCTGGCTTCCCTCGGCCTAGCTGCTGATCTGGCCTCATAAGCTGGCCCTTGCCAGTGGCCTAGCCAGGGTAGGCAGTGCACTCCAGCAGGGGGGTTGTGAGGGTCTATGAGCTTGGGAGACCTCAGTAATGCCACTCCAGCCTGCAGGGGCAATGCCCATGCAGGAATGTTGTCTCAGGGCAGCATGGGCCAGGCTGCCTTGGTAGCCAGGCACTTCCCTTTCCCTGAGCTTGAGATCTTCAGGCTTGCACCAGAGGCTTAGTGAGGGCTCGTTTCCCCCCCCAACCCAATCCTAAATCCACCGCCCCCACCATGAAACATACAATTTCTTGTAGTCAAGGTTCACTGTAATCATTGCTTTTTTACATATTTATGCATTATAGTGTGGAGTACATGCTACAGACCAAACTGTGTTTGTGTTGGCTGCAGACAGTCTTGCACTGTGCACTGTGAATACCATTGAAATCCCTTGATTATGCCTCAAGGATTCACCAGGATTTCTTTCTGTATGTGGCTTTATCTAATTGGCTGCATTTTCTTTCGATCTGCTGTTTGTTTATAGAACACCAAGTGCTTCTTGTACAGAGATACTGTGTTTGGGCTTCCAGCACTGCAGGCAACATTTTTAATCTTCCTCTACCTCCCTTTTATTGAAATAAATAAAAATGACTATGGGGGGGGGGAGAAAAAAAACCTCTCAAGGTTATATAAACTCTTGCATCTCCTATTTTATTTTTTATATCTGTTGTGTAAAGTCTGTTCTGCAGGTATGCAAATTTGGCTTGATTTTTGCTTTTTTTCATTTCAAAACAGTGGATTATGATATCTTCATTGTTTTAGGGATACAGGTTTTAGCTGTGCTGATTTTACAGGCAAAAGCAGTCAGAACTCTTGGTGGGTCTAATAAAAGATATTGCCTCTAAGTAGATGGTTTTACAAAAAAGCAAAATTTAGCCTAATTTGTCTAATGAAAGATACTGCCTCTACCAAGAGTTCTGACTGGCTTTGACTGTGGATCAACATGGCTAAAACCTGTGTCGACGAATGAATGTAATCCATATGTTGGCTTTGTGTGTGAGGCTGCTGGAGGCTCCGGTAACACGGACAGCCTAACTAATCTGCTGCCTGGGGAACAATCTTCTCACCTGATCTAGCTTTAATGGTACAGATGTTGGCATGTAAACAAGGCAGCAAACAGCAGCAGTTTGCAAAAGGCTGTCTAATAAGGGGCCATTCTGCCTGCATCTGACAAAACAGGCTGTTGCCTCTGAAAGCAGGATAGACGCGACTAACTCTCTCTACTCCTAGCTTGCAGAAGAATGTTAAACAGCTCAGTTAAGCAAGGCTTGCAGGTGAAAGAGTAGGGTATTCATTTGTTTTGTTTGTTGGAATAAAGCCAAAGCTACCCTTTACTTGTTCAAGGGACATGGCAATAAAAAATTCAGTGGCTGATCAGTTCTAGTGGGATGTTGTAACAAAAAGCTGTTGATCCAAGCATTCTCTAGGGCCCTGTAAAAAGAGATGCATGCTTGTTTCCCACGTGTTCTGACACGTGCAGGGAAAGTCTGGAAGTGAAGCCAAGTATAATGGGCAGAAAAGAATCCTGACGGTTAAGTTGGTTTTGACTGTGTTCCCAACCAAGAAACCTAAGGATCTTTGTCCAAAGATTAAACGCTTGCTTCACCAGTTAAGCTCTTCTGGAACATTGATTTATTCCTGCTCTTTTAGTTGTTTCTCTCTTCCTCTGACGTTGGAACAGCCATGTAATTCTCACATAGTGGAGTGCTGACAAACATGAGTTATTTGAGCCACAGTATGAGATGATTTTGGTATGGGAGTCGATGGAAATGTCCCATGACATTTATTTCAAAACAAATTTCTTGCAGAACATCATGTCTTAGCAAGATATTGATTATTTTGCCCATGTTTCCACATGTAAAGAACTGGCAGTTTGGGAACTATGTCTTCATTCACAACTTTAATTTTGTGCACTGACCCGGAGTTTAACAACTGCAGAAGTTAATCAGCTACAGGTTTTGTTAGTGGTGCTGTGGGGAAGTCTCATGGTGTATAGTATTGTGGCTAAAGCAGGTGATGTGGAAACTAGGATTCCTCATTTCCTCTAGCTTTGCCACTCTTGTGTCACATCCCTGTTTTGTACCTCGGTTTCCCATTTTTTAAAATGCAGGGGAGTGAAAACATTTCCAAACCTCATGGTGCTCTCTCTCTATCCATATTCATGTTGGTAAAATTTGTTGAGATCTCAGAAGCTGTTATAATCTGCTCTACTTATTTTTTTTTCTACCTGCTAAATGTAGGTATTAGAGAAGTGTATTGGAAATTGTAGCAAATAATAATGGTTCTTTTTTTTTCCCTTCACCTTCTTCCACCCTCCCCACCCCACAATGTCTTCCTGTGCTTTTAAGAAGTCTGCATTTTTAAAACAGAAAACAACTGATATCTGTAACCTTTTAACATTGTCACATTAGCAAGAGCATAAAGACAAATTTGAGTGCCTTGGTTCCTAGTCTGGATCAGAGAAACTTCTAGCACATAGGCCACATCGAGATGTGTAGGGGTGTATATTTGTAGTGGCACAAATTTGTACTACTACTTTGTGTCTCTGCACATGCCCTGTATAAGCATGTCTAGATGAGGGGGAACGCTTGTTTCTCTGGGGACAAGTAGCCTCGTCCCCAGGGAATACCCATGCCATACACACTGTGGCACGTGGTAAGTTATCCTAGGTGGGGCAGGGGAGGCTGGGGTCAACAGTTGTGCTGGTCCTAGTAGCCTTTCCTGGGGGCCTCCTGGGGTTGCTGCCTCAGCAGAAAGCCTGGGTGGCAGCTGGAGCATAGCTCCAGCCAGCTTGGCTCTGGTTTTGGGTGGCATGCGTTGCTGCCACATTTACCACCCTGTTTTGGGGGTTTTCTTCTCATGGGTTTTTTTGACTCTGGGATCACCCAAGGTCACCCCCCTCCCCCGTTGTCCCCTGCACTGCAAAGTAGGAGTATGGGGAACACCTGCATGTGTGGCTCCACATGTTTGTGCTTGTCTAGACGTGGCCTATGTGTGCTTGGTTGTGGGACATACTGTCCCGCTTTGGGCAAACTGCCCATACCCAGCCCTTGCTGGCTGCGGGGTCACAAATGGAGCAGTAGAGATGCTCTGGCCAGCAGTCAGAGTGCCTTGCTGGAGAACCAAGCCTCTGTTTGTTCTAGCACACTTCCCATGCTCTGCACTGTTTGTTTTTTCCTGATACTCTTTTTGCTACCTGGAAATCCTGGTAGCAATTTTTGCCCCCACCCTGCAAATTTGCAGCACTGGTCCATCCCATTTTAATATTCCAAACATGTGGTTTGTAGAGCCACAAACTGCATGTGCCTGCATGTCTGGACACGGCCCTACAGAGCGGATCAGATTGAGAAGGAGGCCAGTTTTGCTGGTTTAATAGGGTAAAAGTGTCAGTGGCATTGAAAGGAAACTGCTTGCAAATGGACTATGGTAACATTTTTTTTCCTCCAGAATTTGCATGTTCTGCTCAAAGCTGCAGATGTTATTTTTGGGGGTGAAATCTATAGATGTCTTATGGATAACTTAACTTTTGTTTTCTGGGATTGCCCCATCACTCAGAAGCATGCAATGTGAGGGTGTTAGCACTGAAGTATTTTAAGTGGAGAGACTAAAGAAATGCATGAGACATTCTCATGACCCAGTAAATGGGTTCAGATTTGATAGTGCTAAGCACTGACTTGCTTCTTGATGTTGTATAAATGAAATTCTTGTCTCTCTCTTTAAATTTAATGTTGTAGTAGAATCAAAGCTAAAATAAAACTGTGTCCCTACTGTCTCTTGCTGTGGGAGTTGATGAAATTAGAGTAGGCATGAGATTGGCCAGCATTCCTAGAGTAGGAGAAAGGAGGTATGGTAGTCGTATATTGTTTTGCCTGTTTTAATCTCCTCTGTCTTCTTCTCCAGGCTTTTGGGCAGTTCTGTTTAGTACCATTTTTAATGAGGTAAGAATTTTCTATATCTACGCTACGTGCTCTGCATTGCCTAACAAATCTGAGTTATCTGGAATAACTTCTTTAGAGGGAGAGGCTGTATAATTAGGGACATTTAACGGAGAGACTAGCGTTGAGTTGCCCAGATCTACTACACATGTACTGGCTCTTCTTTGAATTGCTCTAATTTGGTGACCATCACACTGCCAGGGAGGGTGTAACCTTTTTTTTTTTTCATAGTCCATCTGGAGCATGGGAACTTCACCTGGCTGCTTCTGTGCCTTCTGCATACGTTTTTGTGAAAAGTAAGGCTTTGCTTGAAGGTGTTGGGTATACAGACCCAGTGTTTTAGGTAAGTGTTAGTGGAGAGAGCCAAGAAGTTGGATGAAGAGTTGAGGGCTAAAAGCCACTTCTTGCTGAGGAGTTCAGGTTCATTGTCTTTGGTTTGGCCTGTTCCAAATCTCCTAACTGATTCCTTGGGGTCTGCAGTCTTGAAGGAACCTGTAACTACATGCACTTTGCTTTAAAGAGATGCAGTTAACAGGTTCACAATCCAGCTCTCTTGCATTGCTTATAATGGGATGGGCAACATGTCTGCGGATCCCAGTGCATTTTAAAAATCATTGTCATAGTACTGAAGTCTTCAGTTGATAGATATTCCTCCAGGGGACAAAATTAACACAGTCAAAGGTTGCCACCACTTTTGCTTCCTCTCTGTACTGCCTGTCCATCTCTGTGGGCATGGACAACTGCTAGTCTCTCCTCCCTCTTTGTTAGCTTCCTGGCTCTGATCTTTCCAGACCATTCTACTGATTTGCTTCTGTTCTCACTCTTAGTTTGGTGGGTACTGTGACACCTGAAGACATAATCCTGGTTAGCATTTGTATCTCAGTAATACCATGAAGGCTTCTGTTTGGGGGACGTTGGAGTGTTTGGAAGGTACCTAGTCAGAATAAAGAGGGGAAAAAAACCCATCCAAACCCTCCTTTTAAAAAACCCAACAAACTTGAGGTGCACAGATGTTATGAAACGGCATCGCTGCTTGGAGCAAGGACTGATGTTGTCTCACTGGCAGGAGTGGCATCACATATAAGGTTTTGGAATCAGTGAGATGCTCCGTATAGTATCAGACAGGCCTCTTTGCTTATCAACAAAGTAAACATAGCCTGTCTGGGGTGATCTTGGCTATGTAAAGAAGCTGGATGGATGTATGGGAGTGAGTATACTGCCTCTTCTCATCTGGACAACACACCTAGAATAAGAGCCTTTGGCAGATACTGAAGCATCGCATGAAAAGCCCTCTCAAACTGGTGATAAGCTTTTAGTCTTTGGTCATCATGAGTAGTTTTTTCTCAAGGCCTTGGTTTTCATGGCAGGTCTCTTGTTCATGCTTAGTCTTGAGCATGATGTGGAGCCCCAGGTGGAGAGATGCTGTTTGCGCCAATGTGCTCTCTCTAACATCCCAGTTTTTAGCCATCCTTTCAACGCTTGTCTTGGGGTCTGATTTTTAAACACTTGTTTGTGAAGCTTGATGGGATAGACCATATTATCTGTTAAAGGAAGAAACTCCACATTGCTTCAAGGTGCTCGTACTTTTTTTCTTCTTCTTCAGAGGAAAGCTTGGCTTTTCTGAAGCCAGCAGTAAAACTTCCTGTGGCACCAATGGGGCCCAGACCCCTGTGTCAAAATGAATGTTTGCAGGATGCCAGCTAAACACTTGTATGCTAGGAAATGGGAATTTCTGATAGATAAATAGGCTGGGGTCACTAGGATCCCAGCTTCTAGGAATGGAGAGAGACACAGAATTGCTCTGTAGTATTTATTAAAAGAAAATGCTTTGGAAAAGAGTTCTTTGGGGGTTTTTTGGTTTTGGTTTTTTTTGTTTCTGAACACAATGTCTTTTGAATGATAACTTAGGGTGGAACTTACAGGCTTGAGCACTGACTGCTTTATTTGTCTCCTTGTAGGCAGAATAACCTGTTTCTCCTGCGCTATATCCACATTTCTGAAGATCCCACATTTTTCCCGGAGGTGGCTGCAGAGGCTAAAAAGGACAAGCCTGAGACTAAAAGCATTGCTGAGATTCTCGAGCAGTTGATGGAGATGAGGTCAGCATGTGTCATTACAAAGAACAGTAAGGGTGCAAAACACTCTTGTATACCAACATGTCATCTGAACAAAACCAGAATTTCTGAACCAGTGTCCCCAGTCATAGGAGACGTTTTGTTTCTCCTGGAAAAGCTTTCTGAATTCCACTGTTCAGCTGGCTTGTCCTTCCTTTGCAAGCTAGTCCCTTACCCAGTATTTCCCCCTCCTACCTATGTGTTGAGCACCACTGCTCAACCTTTTTCTCCTGGTCTGTCAGGGGCAGTGCCCAGCCTGTCTGCAGGCTGGATGCAGCCAGTAGTCCTGATCCAGCACCCAGGGTGGGTGCAGCAGGAACCATCCAGCTACGTGGAGGGGGGCAGCAGACAGACCAATCCCAGTATGGTGCTGCAGGAAAAGGTGCTGAGGAGGGCGGAAAGAGGGCCCCATGGGAGGGGTTGGGGAATGGGGTATGGCCTGGCCCTGATCCCAAGGCTGGTGGGGGAAGAAATGTGGCCTGTTCCCATGGAGAAGGGGGCATGGCCCAGCTCTGACCAGCTACATAAGGGTTGGGAATTTGGCAGGTGGAGGGTGGTCATATTAATGCCCATCACTCCCCCACTGCCAAATAATCTGGAGCTCCATGGGCCACAGATGTGATGGCTTTGTGGGCCATATTTGCCTTGTGGGCTGGAGCTTGAGTATCCTGGTATAAAGCAATGGAGGTCACATTCTTTACTTCCTTAAGCAGCGGAGAGGGAGGAAAGCAAGGGGGAGGCAGTTTTTTATTTAAAGTAGGCTTGAATGAAGTGCTGTTGGCATGAGGCACTTTCATGTTTTCAGCCAGTTTTAACTACTTTGGAAACAGGCTAGTACCCTCCCACAACTGGGTCTCATGGAGTTTTGGGGTTTTTCTTTTATTTTGTATTCAAAGGAAGTGAAACACCTCTGTGTTAGATTCCTTTTTGTTTTATAGCAGCATCTTATTCAAATGCACTGTCTAACATTATTTAAAGACCAGGTGTTACAACCCACCTCCAATCTTTTGCTTAGAACAGACATTGGGTAAAACAGATGGATCTCCAATGACTTGTAGATGTGTCCAGTATATTCTAATGGTTGCCACCCAGGTATCACACTTCTTTTGGATTTAAGACTTGCTACTTAAACATAACGGGCACTTTTACACATGCTGTGGGAGTGAGGGGGGTGTGGTGCTTTAATTAGTGTGGCTAGCCGCTCCAAGAGCTGCTCTAATTAAAGCGCTGCAGAGTCTTGTGTATCGGCATCCCCATGCTTAAAAATGTCTCACTTAAACAAGCTTTAGGTCAAGCACCCGTGCCACCACTTTTAAGCATGGGCACTCTGATACACAAGATGTGGGAGGCTGCTGGAGTACAGTAATTGCCACACTTCAGCAGACTCGATTACAGAATGTCAGAACAGACTCGAGTAATTGCAGCACGTCATAGCAGCCTCTGACCTCTTGAACCGGCACATAACATTTCTTCTCCAAATGGCCTGCCTCTTTAACTTGAAAATAAAATGGTGAGCAAATATTAAATTAATATTGTGCATTCTATTTGATAAATGCATTTTAAAAAATATCGACAGGAGATGGGCAAATGGAAACACGACTGAGAATTGTCTTCTTATAAACACAGTAGCTCTTCTACACCATAGAGGCTGTGTCTAGGTAAACATATCTTTATTTGATGTTTGGGTGTAGTGTGTTTTCCCTCTGGTCCCATTAAACTTGAGAGCTGTAAATTTGGGGGCATCTTTGAATTCAAAGGAATATAATAAGTACAAAAACAATAGATCAGTACGGTACAGTTGGGACTATGGAGATTTCTTTGAAACAGACAGACTGACTGACTGTTACCAAACACCTGAGACTATTCAGTCTTTAGAGATAGAAGACTGTAGCCCAGCGATCAACAAACTTTCCTGGCTGTGGGCTGGAATGACCTGCCTTGGGTCAGAGGCAGATGCTACGACCCACTCATTGCCAGCGTTTCTGTCCATGACAGCATAGAAAGAGCAGCTGAACACTCGTCCCCCACCTCCAAATGCTACTGAAGCCCCATCTCCATAGGTTGGATGCAATGGCTCCATGGGCACTGGCTCCATGGGCACCTGCTACAGCCTGTCTGATCAGGATTTCTTGTGCAAGTTGAGACCAGAATTACAGTTACAAATTCCCTTCAACATTTATTATTATTATTAGTAATAATTTTTTTTACACCAAATTAAGATAATTATACTTCCTGGTGATCCTCCATTTCCTCTTAACAGGTAGGGCAGTGATTCTCCATCTGAGGTGCTGCAGCACCCTAGGATGCTGTGTAAGATGTTTTTAAGAGTGGTGTGGGGTGTGCATGCTTGTTCTTACCCAGCCCTTGTGCAAGGAGATAACCCTGTAATAAATTTAATTTTTTGAAATGGGGTGCTTTTCAACTCAAAAAAATTATGGAGGCATTTCTGGAGTCTAAAACCTTTGAGAACCACTGAGGTTAGGGTATCAATAGCCAAGTCAGATGAAGAGGCAAGGCTGTAGCACAGCCTTCTATTGTTTATATCCCAAAGCACAAGAAAAAGCACTTACCACAATGCCTACCTAGCTACCAGCAACAGCACAACAAAGATTCTCACTTATGCTGGCTAGGGAGGAGGAGTGGGGCACTCAGATTGGCAGCAGGTTGTCCTGAATTTGTTGAGACCTCCAAAATCTGGCCTTACTGTATCTTTTGAAAATTACAGCTCTGGAATGGAGGACTTCTTATCTCTTTCTCACTGTCTGGAAATGCTGCTTGTCATGTCCTGTATCTTCTACTTTGCTGACCCAGCCAGTTGTAACATCTGCAAATAGGCTTTGGGGCCTTCTACATTATGCTAAACTGCAGCAGTGCGGCTAAGCCCCTTGACCAAGGCTGACAGCTGGTGGTTCTGGCGTTGGACTCCTTCCTCTGTGTTTCTGGGTCACACCCCCAGAACACCTTCAACTCTTTCACTTTCTTCCTATACAGTACATGATGTAAAATTCAATTCTTAGCAGAAGGCAAAAAACATCAGCCCTTACTTTCAATAACTATCAAGCACTTTCCAAAAAGCAGTTATTTGCACATTGGCTTGTTCCACAGATTCTTATTCTATCATCTAAGGCTACTGTTTATGATTTAAATGCCAATGTATTGGTTATTGATTTTTAAACAGAAGCTTGAGCATATATTACTTATAACTTATGTTTGTGTTAGGTCTGTATCTGTCAAATGTAGTCAGTCAGTCGGTCACAGACCATCTCTTCAGCCTATACTGCCCATTGTTTTTTCTGTTCTACCCCAGCTTCAGGCAGCTTTCCATCTGTTACTTAACTGGTTTGTTTCCTCTTAACACGTACACAATTTTTGTCCCTTGACAAACGGCTCTGTGGTTTCCTACAAGAGCAGCAGTTTCAGGTCCAGCTGCAGGGGCTTTGGCCTCCTGCTTCCATTTGTCTTTTCTCATGCTGCTGCTGCTTCCTCCTTTTGCTCTTTACCCCTGTGCTGTGTTGCTCTTGGTGTTCAGGAGCAGACATAAGCAGTGCTTTTCTTTCTTTAAGGAGGAGCGATGCCTCATGGCCTGTTTGTGCTGGTATCTGGATGGAATTGCTCTAGCTCAGATCACATAGTCTCTGGGTACTGCTCACCCTCCACATCCTGGATGCAAGCTGGAATTTCTCATGGGACACTTCTGTTTTTTGGTTTTGTACTGTTTTGGTCTTGCTATTTGCTCAGTTCATTCTCAGATTTGTTTTCAGCAAAAAGTGGTTGCTGCTTTTGGTGGCATGGCATGCACTATCATCTTGGACTGTTAATCTGAGTCTTGTATGGATGAAGATCCAGCTGACTTATTTATTTTATTTGCCTTCTGGCTTGATCTACCTTTTTTTTCTGTGAGGATAGGGAGCGTTTCCAAGCCCCACACCAGACCCTAAGCATGAGTCAATGAGTTTCTCTCTTGCCATGTTGGTTGGGTTGTTGTTTTTTGGGGGGTTGGGGGGGGGTCCCACCTCCTTTCCTTTCTCCCCCCCCCCAAAAAATGTTCCATTCCTTGGTGTTGTCTTTTTCTACTTTAGTGCCTAAAGTAGCCCATTAAAGAGTGCAGGATATGTTTTGCTATTCTGTCAGTCCTGCTTGATGGACAAACCCTACTTTACCCAGGAATAGGATTGGTTGCTACTCCGAGGTTTACAGTCCAGGGTTATGCTGTTAGTATTATACTAATAATTAAGAACAGTATTTTTTTTCTTTCTTTGACTTATTCCTTAAACCTGCCTGTGAATGCTAGACTGGTAGTTTGTAGTTCTTGTATGTGCCATTGATACCTACATATACAGAGACAAATTTCAAGATTTGTTCCAAACAAGTGAAATGTACCTGAGACTTAGGAGCCCGAGCCCAAGCTCCAGACTTGGTCTTCCTATAGAGAAGGATTGCTTACTAGTTCAGAAACCTCAGCTGGGATTTTTCAAGGGAGCCCAAAAGAGTTAGGTATGTAGCTACTATTGAACTTCAACTACATTTTGGCACATAACTCCCATAGGCTCTTTAGCAAATTCTATTCCTTACCTTGCCCTAGGGAGTTAGATGGACAAATTAGATATGAGCATCATCTCACAGCTGAAGTAAAGATCATTTTTATTATGGCCTTCTTTGATTTTGGTATGTCTACATAAACTTCCTGCAGCTTCAGTTAATGTCTCTTCACTTCCTGTCCTAGCCGTGGTATAATACTCCAGTGAGCTGGACAGCTGTGTCCATCCCACACATTGAGAAAGTGATTCCTTAGCTGTACCTTGTAATGATTGGACCAAAAGGTATTACTTGTAAGGCAGGGTGTGAAATCAGGCTAAATGTTAACTGTTGCTTGTGTTTATTTAAAAAAAAAAGAAAATGGAAATGTAGCTGGAAAATGTTTCTTTCATCTTGTAAGCTTGCAAGAAGGTGGGTTTTTAAAGAAATCATCACTGGGCAAGCATAGGTCCTAGCTCTGCTGAGTCCCTGTGCTTCTGGGCAGGTGCAGGGGCAGGGTCTGAAAAGCATGTTGGCACAGCACCTTTCCCTGTTTTGAGAACAAACAGACATCTCTCCCTCTTACAGGTCTCCTTCTGCCCCCTCTGGATTCAGCTTCAGGAAGATCCAGGACTACCTCAATTCCTACCGGTAGGCAGGGTGAAATGATGGGTGAGAAGAAGCACCATGTTGAGAACCATTTTGTTGTCTTGTCAATTTGCCATCATAGTTTGTTGCCTTTTTTCCCTGTGCTTCGTGAATTTTTGGAATCCTCTTTCCTACAGTCTTGCATTCAAGCTATGGCAATATCTGTTATACCAGGCTTGTGAATGTGGCCCAACTCTAAAGCATGAAAACTGTTAAACAGTTTGCATCTCTTGGCTTGTTTCCTGGAGCAAGGCATGGTTTGAAGACAAGCTTAGCTCCTGTACTGAAGGGATGTTCTGCATAGCTTGGCGTTACTGGTTGTCTAGAGAGCTTTGCTGCACAGTTCTGCTGAGGGCTCAATTCCTCTTCCGCCTTGGCTAGTTGGAAGATGGGATCACACCTGCTTGGAGGATGGATTCTCTCAGAACAGTGTGGGCAAGAGAGAGCTAAGGTGAGAAATCTAACAGCCTCCCTGTTTCTCTTCTGTTTCACAGGACCGGGGAGCTGACGCCAACACAGATTGCAGAGAACGTTATTTCCTTGCTGGAGGATTGTGAAAAATCAAGCCCCCCGCTTCGAGCAATTGTACAGTGGGACAAGCAGCAGATTCGGATGGTATGTCTGTGTGGAGTAGGAGCAGGCCTTTGCCCTCTCTGAAGCAGCAGTGTTGTATTCTTTACCAGAGGAAGGCTCTTGCTCTAACCTGCTGCTTGTTCAGCTAGAGATAAAACTTTTCTCCTTTCCTGCAGATGGCTGAGGCCTCTACTACTCGCTACAGAAATAAATGTCCCCTGTCTCCTTTGGATGGCATCCCAGTCTGTGTGAAAGAAGAGATTAAGGTGGTGAGTTCCCTTGGTAGTGTGGCTATGGGGGTTTTGAGAACTTGCTATGAACCCTTCACCTGAGGAATGCTGAGAAGCTGTTTTGCTTCTAAAAGGCATAAAAAACCCCCTTTTGAGTTCAAAAACATGCCACAGGCCCATGGACCTTGCTGCTGCAGGGAGGTGTTGAGACCGATTTCTCAGACTGGGGGCGGGGAGGGCTAGGCATTCATGGGAATGAGGGTAGCATCAACAGTACAATGGTAGGCTAAAGAATAGGATAACATGGACTCTGGAAGGTGAACGCAACAAGAATGCCCTCCATATCTGGGACTTCTAATGCCAACTGTCCCCTAACGGGAAGGGTTGGGGGTTGGAGAGAGAAGGTCTGTCTTCTTTCCTGCCAAGACAAAGTTCAATAAATGTGTTGCCAAGGTTGGGGAGTAAGGGTTTTTCCTGAAGTTCTCATCACTAGCCTAACTTGGCTCCTGTTCAAGTCCTCCAAAGGATTTTTGAGTTCTTTACTGCTGTCTGGTAGGGTTGGGGTTCAGACTTCTTTGAGTATTTTGAATCCCTTTCCCTGCCCCCGCCCCCCCAGCAGTTTTTTACCTCTGTCCTAGCATGAGTTACCCCTTACATCTGCCTCCCCTACTAGATGGCTTTGCTTTCTGGGGCATAGAATTTCAGATTTGCCCATGGAGTCACAGGCATTCTGTCCTCTGCCTGGTGTTTGGACTCCTTATCCTTGTTGTACTGCTACATAGCACCTCTGAAAACATAACCTCTTATTTGGATGCCTAAATGCCAGCATAAGGACCTGTTTCCTCCACCCAGAAAGTGAACACAGAATTTATTGAATGATTAATTTTTTTTTTTTTTTTTTTTTTAAGCATTTGCATGTAGTTGTGCACTTGGAAAGCATTAGCACACCCCACCATGTGGTAGCTCTGCAGGTAGCACTTGAAATCAAAAGGCTTATTCTTTCCCCCAAGTTCTCAGATGGCAACTAACTGCCAGAGGTGGCAAGAACAAGGAGGGCAGGACCCTGCATGCCCTGGAGCTGCGAGGTTAATAGTTGCTATGGTCAAACTTGCTCAGCTATAACATGTCCCTGTCTTGCCCGGGACAGATGAGACAAACCTGTTGTCTTGTGCAGGGAGGGATGAAGGGGGAGGAAAGAGTCATTGGTATGTGCATTAAGGATGCCTAAGGCACCCCCTTCTCCCCAAGGTGCCTTATTATCATCGATCAGGAACAGCATATCTGGGGACACAGCCTGAGACTGAGGATGCTACACTGACCAGGAAGCTGCGGGAGGCTGGAGCTGTCATAATTGGGGTCTCGAACATGCATGAACTGGGGACTGGAACCACTGGCTGTAATCCCAGCAGGTGAGAGATTCGCTCCCTCCTCCCCCTTTGGATTGTGACATTGGTGTGATAAACACCTCCCCCGCGCACACGCAAGCACATGGAGTACAGGATGAGGGAAAGCTGTTAGGACTGTGGGGCAGAATGCCCAAAGGATGGGTGTAGAATGGGGTATATGCCTTAAAGAGCAAAGTGTGCATTTCTTTGGGCAAGAGATGGGGAGAGGCCATTTCTGAATTCTCTCTTGGTTCCTCCTTTACCCTTCCTGAACAACTGCACTCTCTCATATCTCCTTCAGGTTTCATGGCACCACTCGAAACCCATATAACCCCAAGCACTTCACTGGTGGCAGCTCCAGTGGGTCAGCAGCTGCGGTAGCTGCAGGTGAGATGCCCTGGACCTGGCTTGAATGGGAAGGGGTACTGTAGGAGCCTCTGGGGCCATTGTGGAAGGTCCCAGGGTCTGTTGGTGTCGTTACTGGCTGGAGGCTTGCAAGATGCCTGCAGGCATTTGGGGAACTGGGGAGAGCATGAAATGGCACAAATCCAATAGGTGGGGCCTCTGATCAGGAAAAAACCCACCAGGGTGAATGTCGTGGTGTTTCTTCCCCTCTGCCTCCAAACTGAAGGTTGCTGGTTTGGCTCTACAAGGAAATTTGGAAGTGAATGGGAGCTCTGCGTAGTGTGGCATGGTCTGTTTACAGTGTCTTTTAACCTGTTCTCTGTAGGTCTTTGCCCTTTGTCTATCGGCACTGATGGAGGTGGCTCTGTGAGGATTCCTGCTTCTTTTTGTGGTGTTGTGGGGCTGAAAGGTAACCCTGCTGCACACTCACTCTCATCAGACTGAGGAGTCCTGCATTTCCCCACAGGGGGTAGGGCACTCCACAGTCCCCTTCCAAGCACCAAGCTGTTCCCCAGCCCCATAAGGACTTTGGGAGTGATGGTAATGACATGCTGCATGGACAATGTTGATTGCAAAGAGTTGTTATTATCCAGCATCCATTGCATTAGACTTTGCAGTGTTTGGAAGGACACTTAGAGGTGGTGCCTGTGTTTTGATGCTCCCAAATCAAAATTAAAAAATGAGGGCTTGCAGCCAAGAAGGGAAGCACACTGCAGAAGTAGAGTCTCTGTATGTGTCCAGGTGACACTTGATTCTGTACTCCAGCCGTTCGTGCCTTTCAGCCCCTACAGGGTCACTTGTTCTAGCGGAAGAAGTGGGGTAAGCAAGTGTCATTTTGTGGGCTGGAGGGCAGAAGGGGGAGATACCAGAGTATGAACCATGCTAGCCTTGGCCCCTGAGCCCAGAAGCATCTCTTAGGTATGAAGATGGAGATAAAGACTCTTGAAGTTGTCTTTCACCAGCAAGAGTGACATTTACTCCCACTTTACCATGCTTCTCCCCCTGGGAAGAAGATTAAGAAGAGAGAGAAAAATGGGCAAGAAAAATCTGATATTTGGCTTCTCCTGTCTCAGTGGTGGCTTTAATACAGAACCTGTAGATAAATGTCCCCCGACTTGGGGATTCAGGAGACCTTTTGATTGAGAAGGTCACTGTATCTCCTGTTTTCAAGATGGGGCCCTGATTACCACTGGATTAGGGACCTGGCTAGAACAGCCTGGCAGCTCTTCTCTGTCTGCAAAGCAGGAAGGTGATTTTGTTGCCTTTTAGTCCTGCAGTCACCTATACCCACACTAAAATCCAAACATGCAAGCATTTCAGAGCTGGAATCGTGGTTCATGCTGGAGAGGGGGCCAGGAACAACAGGAACCTTTGTGCTGCAAAGGCCTTTAGGGATCCAGAGCTGGGTTAGTATCTTTTTCTGGCAAGCATAGTTGCCATCCCCTAAAGCAAAACTTAATGGAAAAGCAGAGTCCCACCTTGGGCCTGGAGGGAGGAACAGGCAGGGACCCCATGCTGCAGGATTCTTCCATCTCTGGAATGCCCAGTTGGTTATCAGACCTGGGTTCTTCCTGAGCTGCACCAGAGGTCAAAGTGCTCCTCTTCCTCCCCTGCTGCTTGTGCTTTCTGGGAAGAGGCTGTGGTATGGGCCAGTTTGGCTGAATAAAGAAGCCAACAATCTGTGCTGCCAATGGCTCCCACAACAGTAGAATGAGGAGGTGTAGAGTTATGTGATTAGAGACCAGATTTAAAATGAGTGAAAGGATTTTTTTTTTTCTCACACAGCAAGTACTCAACTTGTGGGACTCATTGTCATGGGATATTGTGGAGGCTGATGGTTTTAACCAGGCTCAAAAGAGGATTGAACAAATTCATGGAGGAATGGACCCCTCAGTGGCTGTTTAAACACTGCAGTAAAGGGTGCATGTCCTAGGTCTCAGAATGCTGGAAGCCATGAAAGAAGGGTGGCAGAGGATGGATCAGTCTGGACAGACACTGCATAAGTACTCTTCCTCTCAACACCTGCTCTCTGTTACTGTGAGACACAGGAGATAGGGATAGATGGACCAGTGGCCTGACTCGGGATCATAGATGTTATGCCCATCTCTGACTCATACCTGTTGTTCTCTGTTGCCTCTAATCGGGGTCTCTACCTTGTCTTGAAGGTACATTTGGATGTTTCAGTGCTTACGGTTGCCATCCACTGTCCTACTCCACTGTCAGCCTCGGTAAGAACGCTTTCACTGTGCTGCTGCAACTTGGCTGGGCATGCATGTGTTGAGCCTGGAGTGACTGGTGGGGGAGGGAACAGTGGGCACCTGCATAAGAGGAAGCATGCTGACAAGAATGTGTGTGGTGGAGAAGAGTGAGGGTGAAATCCCTCCACATCCCCACGGGTTCATAACATTTGGATTTCCTTTGGACAGGCCCTATTTGTGCATCGGTGACAGATGCAGCCATTGCATACAGCATTTTAGCAGCACCAGACCCCCTGTACCCCTACGGTGAGTGAGCTGCACCCTCCCTCCTGGATGCTCTAGGTGCAGTCTCTCATTGTGATAACTTTACCTGACAGAGGGTGCCTTTATCCCTTGCAGGATTGCACCAGCCAAAACCATCCCTGTCAGACGTACTTGCCCCTGACCTGAAGGGCTTAAAGCTGGGAGTGGACTGGACTTTCTTTAAGGTGCCTGTTGTTACTTCTCCTTCTGTGCTGTACTGCAGTAGGTGTTTTAAGCACCTTCAAATAGAACTTCTCCCCCTTGCCTGGCAGCCAGGGATTAACTGATTGCAAAGGGATTTCCCTTTGCTTCTCTGAGTGCTTTGGCATGTCAGAAAACATTCAATCCAGTTCAGAGCAAAACTTTTCCCAGAAAGTGACTTGTCTGACTCTGCCCCTGCCTCCCCAGTTTTCTGAGGGGTTTGGGTGATAGCACAAGGAAGCAATATGCATCCAAGTGGATGGCAGTGCTTCCACTTGAAATCTTTTTTGAGTGGTTCACTCCACAGGAGACTGTTGATATTTCCACCTTCTTTGGTCTCCATATGAGACGAAACCAAATGCTAAAATACTGGGATTTCCCTGTTGCATGGAAATACCATTTTTTCAGTACTGTTTTCCTGAAGGTTGTTTGGGCTGCATGGTCTTTGGGTTCAGGCTTGCTATCCCGTGGTTCTACTAGCCTCCCTCCCTGCTAAGACAGCAGCTTCTGATCATTGTAAGATTGGAGCTGATGCCCAAAGAGAGCCTGGGGTGATGCAGGTTGGATCTGCTGCCTCCAACTCTGATGTAAGCAAAAAGGGAATCCGGTGCGCAGGGCAGTAAGGTGGCAAGTTAATTGAGCTCTGCTCTGGGGGAAGAGGAGAGGTGATGACTAATCGGGTCCTTCTGTTCAATGTCTTTTCAGGCTTGCAATGCAGAGATCTTGGCAGTCTGCCAGAAAGGTAAGGCACAAGAATCTCTTACCTTTTTATTACTAATCCATTTGGGATAGCTTCTCCCTCCAAGTGGCCTTTAAACCTCTGGATCAAAGGCTGGGAGGTTTCACAAGAGGAAGAACATGAGGGCAGCTGACTAATTCCTAACTGGCTTGTTTTCTGTGTATGTCTCCTATGAGGTGTCTTGTAGCTCACATTTTGACTAATCTTAGTTAGCAGGGCCTCTTTTCATCAACAGCCATGGGGCCCTGAATAACCCTGGGCTTATTTTGAGTCAATAGCATCAGCAAGTCCAGGCTTTTTCAGGTCAAATAGCTGGGGTAGAGGGCAAGCCTCCTGAACCCAGTGCTATGGGTTTGTTTCTTTGCCCTGTTGTAACTCAGCCTGTGATCAGTACTACTTACCTGCTGCTTTCTATTTTAAAAGGTCTCTGTTTCTCTTTTGCCACAGCCTACCACTAAATGCTTCACTGTATTCAGTGGAGTTGGTTCCTGCTCCAGCTACCTTACTGCTTGGGGCTTTGGGTAAAACCAAAACAGAGGGTGTCTGTCTTGTCTATCCCCACTTAATTTAAAAGATGTTGTGAGTACTTAGATGGGACACCCCATAAATATATGGGTTCTACCAGTTGCTTCCACGCTTCATATTCCAACTGCTTGGCTCCATCTCCTCTGGAGGTGCTTGATGCTGTCCTAGGTGTATTTTATCTTCTGTTCCCAACTCTTCTATTTTTTACACATGCATATATGTCATACATACAAGGACTTTATAAACACCCTGTGCAACTTTAATAACTCTGAACGTATACATGATAGAAGCAAACTAAACAGCAATTGAAAGCATAATTAATTTTTAACGTGATACAACTCAGATTTCTAGGCTTCAACATAACCACCATTTTTCACAAGACATTGTTCAATTTTTCTAACTTGTAGAAAACATTTTCCAGTTGCTGTTGAGTGATTTCATGAATTTACATTTGTGATCCTTGCCCTATGCATAGCTTAGACTATGCTGCAAAACTTAATGAATTATGCTTAGTGAATTAAGTACCTTGGTCCAGTCCTATTGATAGCATCCTCCCTGGAGCATGGTGGGGCAAGTGGTGCTGCAGATAACACTTCCCAGCCTGCCATTATCCCTTCTTTACTGACTGGCTAACCAAAGTGGAAGCAACTCTCAAGGAGTAGCCAGGTATGGGAAGAGTCAAGAGCACATCCACAAGCTCCAGGGATGGAGGGATTATGTAAACAAGCCCTGTGGTGGCTTGTTTCTTTCTTTGGTTTCTCTCTTCTAGCTAGAGGTGGTCAGGAGCATTACTGCACCTTGCACTGGGTAACCAGGCATGCCAGTAGCAGGCATGTGGGAGCCCTGGTCTTTCACAAGATTGAAATCCTAAACCCTCTCTCTTGGCAGTGGGTTCAGCACAAGTAATGTAGCATGTTGTGTTTTGCTTGATTGCCAGCTGTGGAACATCTGCAGGCCCTGGGTGCCACGGTGGTGGAAGTGTCCCTGCCAGAGATGGAGGAGGTGCGGGTGGCACATCTGATCTGTATTCTCAGCGAGATGAGGGACTTCCTGCAGCCTGACTTCAACCACCACTTCCAGGACATGGTAAGGGCTTGCCCCCTGGATTGGCAGCACCCATCCTGCTTATTCTAGGCTGTTTGTCAGCCACTATTACCTGTGAAAGGGCAGACTTGCTATGTGGGAAAACCTGAGTCCTTCCTCACTTCCTTGTGGTGTGTGGCAACCAATGTACTAAAAATGGCCATGGGAAGGTAGGATGAAAGGGCCATCAAGTCCAGTGCCCTGCTGCTGCAGGTGGCTGCATCTTGGAATCCCCTCCACATACCTGTCCATTCACATTTAAGGTGTACAGCCCCTGCTGCCTTCCCACATGCCCCTGGGGAAGGCTGGTCCAGAACACAGCATCTTGATCTGTAGTTCCTGACAAGGCAGCTCTGGCTCTGGGGAGAATGTGAAAGCTCCTGCCTTATTCTTTACCCTGTGCAGATATGAGAACCCAGCTTGTGTGCAAAGCACTGACCTGATACTATTGTATTTCAGAACCTGGAGACACGGGCCAACCTTGCCTTGGCTTCCAAATTCACTGCTCTGGATTACATTAAGGTGGGGAGCATGCTGTGGAGGGGGCCTAGTGGGAGGCTTCTCCCAGCTTGGTGGTGAGAAAGGAGGGGGATGCATAGATGGCAGGAGGTGGGGGCTAATTGGGTTTAGCCAGCCCCCCCCCCCCCCCCAAATACAGGGTAGGGCTGCAAGGCAGCCCTGCTAAGGGCTTCCAGCAGCTTCAACAGGGGTGGGGAGGGAGTGGGGCTAGGGGAGGGGCAGGCGCTCCACAGCCAGGGTAGGGTACAGGACTGAGCTGCAAGCAGCTCATCTGTGGGACGTGGCTCCTGCTGCATCCTGGGAGGTATGGGAGCATGCACCCCCGGATCTGCGCAGGGCAGGGCAGGCTGCTGTTGGGAGCTGGGCCGGACTGTGCTCGGGGCAGGTGGCGGCGGTGGTGGGAGAGGGCTATGGGTGCGGGGACTGCTGCAGCATTAGTGGTGATTGTGATTGCTGCTGCTGTTACTGACAACTTGGCACAGGGGGTCTGGGGTCTCCATCCCTTCCAGCCCAGTGGCGCAACCAACACTGGCCCCCCTCCAAGCCCTGGCTCCAGGTGCCACCAGGAGGTGTGGGACTGGGGGCCAGTGCAGAGAGGCAGCCAGGGCTGGTGCGGGGCTGGGGGGCAGTGGACTTGTTGGATTGGGGGGTGCTAGTGCAGGGCAATGACCCTGGGCATGGAGGAAGGGGCGGCTGCACGTGCACAGCGGGCCCCAGCCGCGATCATGGGTCCAACTCCACTCTGATTTCCCTCCTCTCCCCCACCATGGCATTCTTCCCCTCCCCTCTGCAGATTTTCCCACCTGGGAGGGGGCGCACATTTGCGCATATGCTCCAACACTTCCTTCCCTCCCCACCCCCCAATTTTTTTTCTCCTCCCTCCGCCTATGGGAAGGACCTATATTAAGGGTTCTATCACCTTGGGGAAAAGGGCCCTAGAAAAGTTTTTTTTTTTGTTTGTGCTTTTTAATCTGTTGGTGCTACCCTCTGTGTAGGAAGCAATGCTTACTTGGGCAGACACAGAGGAGTCATTTGGGGTAGTGTATCGCATGGGGGGCCTACGGTGGTACTAGCTCTTCATTGCTGAATCATAATGAAATGGGGCTGGAAGAACCCTTAGGCAGTTATCCAGGCCAACCCCTACCTGTTCTTCTGCAGGGACGGGTGCTCTGATCCTTGATCACAGGGGTAGGTATTGCTGGAGGACTGCCTACTTTGAAGCAGGTGTCCTGTTGAGTTGCATGGGCTTGGTAGTAGACACCATCTCTTTCTGTTTGCAGGCAAACCGGCAGAGGAGCCGGAACATGCGCTTTTTGAAAGAAATTTTTGCCACTGTGAACTGCATCCTCACCCCAGGTAACTTCCATGGAATAAAGTTTACACTTGGACCGTGTGCTCTGATCATACACGCACATGTATGTGGTGTGCAGGTGCCTGGCTTTTTAAGAATGACAATTCATCTTGTCATTTGCAAGAGTTCTTGCTTCACAGAACTGCATAACCTTCCCCACACTGAGCTTTCTCTTCCTCTTGACCCTTTAAACCATTGCTGTATATGCCACCAGTCTGCTCACTGTAGACATTGCTGCACATTTTGCCAGCTAAATTTGGAATGACTGCCGTGCTCCCTAAAGAGAAGGGAGCCAGCATCTGCTGTCTTGTGTGTCGTCATATTTATCTGTCAGCTGGAAAACGCTTTCTAGGGGTAATGCACACGTTGGGGTCTTGAAGCCCTCAGGAGCAGCTTGTTGCACCTGCAGTTCGGTGGGAACCTGGGCTGTGCAGGAAGGTGGGACAGTTCTGTGGAGCTCACCGACTGCCTGTTCCTCTCTACAGCCACGGCCTGCACTGCCCCTAAAATCCATGCAACTGACCTTGAGACTGGGAACAGTGATATTCTAACAACTATCCGGACCATGAGGTAGGAACTGATCAAGGTCTGTCAGGGAAGTTCACTATCATAATCTCTCCCAGCTCCAGCAGTTAAAAAGAATGGTTCAGGAGCAGGATGTGTAGGAGCACAGTGCTCCTGGCCTCTCCTCCTGAAACTGAACAGGGCTTGCAAAGCAGCAGGCATGCTGGTGACTCTCTACCTTCTTGCAGGTACATGCAGCTGGCCAACTTCACAGGCATTCCAGGCCTGGTAGTTCCAGTCGGGTACACGGCTGCTGGGCTTCCCATCAACTTCCAGGTAAGCACCGCCTCCCCTGTAAATGTTGGGGCCTGGCCTGACCAGACAGCCCTGCGCTGCATGGATTGGGTATTTCTTGTGTTGGTGGCTGTGTACACATCCAGAGGACCATGGAATCCAGTGCTAGGAAATTTTAAGCTTCCAATCTCCTCCGTAGACCCACTACTATGTAAAACTGCAGATCCTGGCTCAGGAATAGCTTTGGCTTGGACATGAGCAGGAACCTGTAGTCTCCTTCTCTATTCCCAAGTGCACCTTAGCCAGTCTTCTCTGCCTCCCTGTTCCCCTTGCTTCGGTTTCTCGGTCTCTTCATCCGCTGGTTCCTCTCCCTCTTTCTGCCCGCATATATCCATATGAGGGAGGGAGGCTGCTGGCATTGGCTTGGCAGAAGCCAGGAAGCAAGGCACTCTCATTTGACCCTACTTCTCTTCCACATAGCCTTGGTCTTCCAGGGCCTGCACGCTATAATTTGTTGACTAACCTGCCAGCGAACATCACATCCCTGCTGTTCCATGCCTATCCCCATCTGATTCAAGCACAGGCTCTTGTTTCCTGCTCCCTTCCTAGCAAGGTCCTCTCTGCTTCCTGAATCAGAGGCCTCAGAATCCAGCCCACAGGGAATGGTGCTGGGAGCAGAGCCAGGCTGTGGATAGGGGCCCTCCAATGCAAATCTGCAGGTGCCCTGCTCCCATAAGCCCACTCTCTCTTCTCCAGGGCTTTCCTAGCTGGCCCCTGGAGCCAGTTGGACCCAGCAGAGATTAACCAGCTGTTGTATTAGAGGATTTTTTTATGCCCCTTTTCTACACTAGTGGATTTCCCTAGCCCCCCTGCTTCTCCCCACAGTCCTAGTAGCTTCCACAATTCTGTCTGTGAGTGCCAAGTAGGCATTTGCTGGACCCCACATAGCCTTGGTCAGGTCTGGGCTGTTCCAGCTGGAGAAGCCCTGCCTTTTGTGCCTAACAGTGCTTGAAAGCCCTACATATGGCGACTGACTAACTGATGGCATCTCCCTCTTGCAGGTCATGGCAAAGTGGTGGGATGAGGCAGTTCTTCTCCGTGTGGGGCTGAAGCTGGAGCAGTTCCGAGGCACGACCAGGAAGCCAGCCATTTATTATGATGTCTTTGCCTAACTGTAGGACCAGAATGGGAGAGGCTTTGCTTTCCCTGGTCTAGTGTTAATGGGATTGGAGGAAAAAGGGTTGGGGGGAGCTTCTGCTTTCACAGGGGATCTGAACAAGGGGCTGCAGTAGGGTGGGATGCATTGTGGAACTTTCCTATCCAAATTCTGCTCTGTGGTATGAGGGTGCTGAACAGACAGCAGTCTGTGTATAAATCTAGGGCTGATAGGAGCAGGGTCCATCCTTGTTTCTGCAGTAAAGCCAGGCTGCAGGGATTAGGCTAATAGGACCAACCAGGGGTATTTTCTGCCTCCCTATTCCTGCTCCTAGATCATACATGTAATTCCCTATAGCTTCTGGGTCTCTTCACTGTGCCATTGGTGTGGAAGCCTCTCTCCCAACAAGGCTTGGGCACTGGGGCTGCTTTGCTCCTTGGCTCAACTGATGAAAGTCTGCTGTGACAGCTATGCCCATCACACTGGAAATGAGACTGAAGTATCTGTGGAGAGGGCACAGCCTAATGTAGGGGACATCTAGTTCATTCTCTCTTAGGGCCTGTTGGGAGCATTGCTCTGCTTGAATAGAGAGAATCCATCTAGTGTCAAGGGCTGAAAGCAATCGCTACAGTACCTTGAAAAAAGCACTACCTCTGCCCCTTGTTGGAGGACCAGTGAGGACGAAGCTATATTGCTCTTGGCCTCAGACCTAGCCCTCTGTGATGGTAATAGTATGACATACTGTTTGAGTCTAAAGAGCATCAGCAGCAGTGGTCCCAGCTGTGTTAGCTCAGTTGGGTCAAACCTGGGTAAAAAATATTTCCTCTGGGCAGATATCCAATCTTATATGTGTATTTGCTTTATAACAAAGGGGCAGGCTTCTCCTCTATACATACCCAAAAAAAGGAGTAAGATGTATTTAGGCATGTCTTCTCTGTTTTCTGAGAGATCCTTGGCTGCTTCTGTGACTTGACGCATCAACTTCAGTTTTAGGGGGACCATCCACACGCTGTAACTTTTATTCACAAGGGAGGAAGCTGGCCAGTAGAACTGAAGTGTGGCTCTTAGCACAGCATGGGGAGTGTTGCAGCTAGATGTGCAGGACTGTCAGAAACCAACATGCAAGTACATTTTAACTACAGCAGTAAGAGAGAAGCAACAGAGCAAGCCATCTCTTTTCCCTTCCCGGCACCTGCTTCTGCCAAGGAATTTTGCTGGGGGGAAAACTCCAAAAATGGTACTAGACTGGGAGAAGAGGTGCTATCCTGTATTGCTTCAAAAAAAGCAAAGTAAATTGCCTTGAAGTCTTCACTTGCTGCTGCTTTTTCTATACAGGAACTGGGCATTAGAAAAGTCTTAATGCCACAGGCTACAAGGAAACCTTCAGGTCTCAAGTGGCAACATTTTGTGTCTCACTAGAGGGTCCTGAGGCAGCTGTATATTTGCTTTATAACTTGTTCTTTTCCCTGTGCCTCTCTGAGATGCAAGGAGTGAGACCCCCATGTAAACATGTCTTCTATCTCTGGTTTCTGCTTGCCCCTTTATTTCTTCTATAACAGGAAACTTGTATCTTTTTTTGGATTCAGTGTGAATTGCTGTAACTTGCTCGCAAGGAGGGGTGTAAGGCTTAGTTCAGCCACTTGTTCTGGCAATAAATCAAATTTGGTGTTATGATTTCTGCCTGAAGAGAGTAGGGTCCAGCTTTTCAAAAGTACCTGAGCATCTGTTTCCTAGTATGGTAGGTGCCCAGGCTCCCTTTTTAAAATATGGCCCTAAGCTGTTTGGGTATCATGTTTGGTAACTGTCACAATGATGGTAAACTTTCCCTTTTTTTAGTGCAACTCCTGGGGTCATAAACTTCCTCCATTATTACTCTGAGAGCATTTAAAAATCCATTGCAACTCTGGTTGAGAATTACCAGCCTCACATTAACCAGAACAGGAAAGGCAGCTGGGTCTAAATTTCTTGGCAATACATGTGCATCTTACGCTTTTCATTTTTAAGCAGATGCAATCCTAGACACAGGGTTATCCCATAGCATTTACACAATGCCACCCCCCCCCCCCCAACCCCTTCTCTGTTCTACTGTATGCTCCTATACAGTGCCAGTTCCTGCTCCCCCAGCAACCAGTCATGTGGGTTTCCACACTTTTTTTTAAGGATGCGTCCTAGTTTTTTACTGAAAGTACTTGGGCTCAGTCAGCTATTGGGATCAAGCTCTAGTAACTGTTTTGCAGAGCTAAGTGTTCCAAATATATACCAAAAAAAAAAGCAGCACTTGTTTCTGATGTAGGATTAATGTATAGATTGCTGTGAAGAAGCCCCTTATAAAGAGGCTACCAGCATGTTGGTTTGTTCAGAAGGCTCCTGGGAGATATTACTTAAGTGCACTACTTTGGCACAATTACAGTTGCATTTTCAGTTAAATAAACAAATTTGTCTCTTCCTTTGAGAGAACTATTCTTAGTTGCAGCAGGAATTAAGGGGAGGGCAGAAGAGGGAATGAGAACTTGTTTGGACACTCATGCATGGGAAGGGCAGCCTAGTACACCATGAGACTGACCTTTTTATGCCCCCATACTGAGAAACTGAAATGCTTAGGAAGCCCACTCTCCTCTTAGCTTGAGTGGTACTGCCCTCCCTGTGAGCTGGTCTGATTGTAGCCTATTGCCTAAGAGGAGCTGCTCTGCATTAAACAATAAAAAACAGCTGCCACCACCCAAACACACCTCTTGACGTACTCTCATCCTTTCTGCCCAAGGAAGAAAAGGGAAGAATAAGTCTTTGTTAATAATTGTTAATATGCTACCAGCTTCAGTTGATCAGAACATAGCACATCTTACCTCTTAGAGGGGCAGCATTTCACACCATGGTATTCCTCTAGAGGCCCAGGGTGGGTATTCACAGAGAGCAGAGCTGCTGGGAGTTCTGTAGTCTCTACGTTTCCTCCTGGCACTTAGTCACCTCCTCTCCACAGCAAGAGACAAATTCCCTTCTTATGTCAAGCTGCCTCCTGCATCACCCCACGCTACCCCCCCAACCTCAATGACTGTGTGAGCAAGGCGTACATAGTGACCACACACGCAATCCTGTTGCTTCACATTGATATATGTATGGATATAGATATGCAGTATATACACAGATTTTATATATATATATAAAATATGTGTATGTATAATATATATATAAAATAACACCTTGTTTATAAAGCGACATTTAATTGTCACTTGCTCCCTTTCCCACTCCACAAAACAATAGTATACAAAATATAAAATATTTTAAATATTTATAAACATCGCAAGAAAAAAATAGAACTGTACGAAAATATTTTTTTCTGAGGTCCCCTCCCTACCCCGAGGTGCCGGTGACAGGTTAATGTGCCTTGAGTCCATAGCTGTTGAGAGGGTATGAATATGCTCTGCCTAACACTATCCGGTCCCGGAGGAGCTTAAATAAGACATAGTAGTTGCAGAAGAGGATGAGAGCCATGGAGAGTGTGTGGTTCCACTTCTCTGAGCGCAACAGTGAGTACAGCTGGTAGCAGACCACACTGCCTTCAATGAGGATCAGCAGGTTGAGTAGCCGTAACGGACGGTGAAAGAGGAACTGCAAAGGGACAGTTAAAGGTGGGGGAAAAACCAAATCAATGCTTGTGTGTTTTGTTTCAGCAGCAACACTCAAGTTGCATTTTAACCGCAGCATTTGGGCATCTTAAGGGAATGGGGCAAACAACCTACTGCCTCAGTTGTGCCTGGACAAAAGAAACAGGTTACTCAGCACAGGACAGTATCCTTCCTGGAGGACTTTGCACAGCTGAGAAGGTGACCTTGGTGCTGTGAAGTCCCTTGGCTCAGCACCTGCCCTTTGCTAGCAGCAGAAAATCACTGGCACCAAGAACCCATTCCCTTCTCTCCCTGGCTAAGACAGGAGAGCCAGCTCTTCCTGACCTGTTCCCACCTCTGTCAAAGCTGCCAACAACTGAGCCTACTTGGGACTTGGCCTTTTCACCCCCCGGGCATTGCACTGTGACCTGCCAAATGACTGACTACAAGCCCTTGTCCTAGCCTGGAGTCAGACACCACAATGGCTCCCCTGCAGCCCTCGCTTACTGACTTATCCTGCACCCCCCTCAAAAGTACCACAGCAGCCCTTTAAGTTCTAATTGTTTTCCCATTTTCAGTGTAGTAGCAGCTGCCCCCAGGCCACTGGAGCTCATTCATGGGAAAATGTAGTGCCTACAGAGCAGCCAGGGGTCTAGCTACCCTTATCAAAGAAGCATCAGACAGCAAAGGAGGGCAGGCAGGGTGAGAAGGCATCTGTTCTTAACAGGAAGAGACATGGGGCCTTTTGAGCACACTCGAACAAAAGTTAAGCCACCTTAAATCCTCTCGCCACACCAACTTTTAGACTGGCGGTGAAGTTCCAGCATCACACACCTGGGGAACACATGCATGTAACCAACCAGGAGCTGTGGGGCTAGTGGTTGCAATGCATCCTGGACAAAGCTCTGGGAGACACTTGCACAGACCAATGCAGGGCTCTGCCAAGCACATATGGAAGCAGCATATCCATGCTAGCACAGCACTGCTTTGCAAATACACCCAAATTCTTCACAGGGGACCTGAGGTGACAGCTGGCTCATCATCACTATGAGGCACCTCTTTGGGCAGTGCAGATGCTTTCTATAGGGTGCTGAGGGAAAGGGCAGGGGCACATTAGGCCCAGCAGAGCTAAAGAGACTAACAACTCCAGATGAAGTCTTCTGCCCAGTCTTCAGACTGGTTCAAGCCTTATTTGTTGTTACAGCTGTGCCCACCCCTCAGCTGCTCCAACTTCCCCTACTGCCCCCATCAAATGGCAAGAAACCAGGTACTTGCATAAAAGCGGGCATGGGAGACATCTGAAGGCACCGCAACGTTGTAAGGCCCAACTGCCTTGTATAGGCACCGGCTGTGTCGCACCAGGACGCCCTGTGGCCATATGGTGTTTTCAGACCAGCTGCAAAGGGAAAGAGGTGTGCTGTGAGCATCAGGAGAGATGGCAGCTCCAAAAAGCATCAGGAAGAGATGGGCAGCAGAGGGCAGATCTGCCCCAGTCCACAACCTCCCCAAGTATCAAAGCATATGCTAAATGCAAGGATTGTCCATCTCTCCAGGGAAGCACATGGGACAAGATCCCAGGGAAAGCCTATAATCAGGAATAGGACCAGGTAGAGCTCTGTTCATGTAACCAGGGCTGAATGGCTTCCACCAGAGGAGCCAGGTAGGCCATGCACCCTGGGCCTCCCCAAGTAAATCTCTGCCCCAGTGACTGGGAGAACACTAGCTGCTGGCAGTGCTCAGGCTGGACTGAGCTGGCCCTGGCCAGGCTGCTTTGCATTTGCAGGGGAATGGAGAGCTGTGACCTTCCCCTGAGCCACAGCAAGAATAATGGCAGAGCTGCCTGGCTCAGAGCCCAGAAGAGAGTGGCAACATGGGAGAAGGCCCAGCCCTGGGCACAGCCCATCACCCCCACCCTTTCCTTTCCCACACTCACATGTGCTGCGGGGCATTGCTATAGGAGCCATGCTCCAGCTTCTGCCACTTGCCCAGGTGGGCAGCTGATCTGTGCAGCAGGTCGCAGTACTTCGGGGGCAACAGCTGTGTGGTGAGCATGACAAAGGCATTGATCCACACCATGATGAGGTGCTCGCAGGACCACCGCATGTCGTAGTACTGGGTGCTCTGCAAGGAGACCATGTGGGAGGAGAGGGAGTTAATGCCTCTGGGTACATCCCAGCAGGGAGCCAGGAGGGGCTGCATGTCAAGGGTGCATGCCCAACAAACCAATTCTGGACTCCCCAGGCACACACTGCCAGGCCAGCGAGTCTGGAGGGTTCCCACCTAGGGAGAGACTTCACAGTCCTTCCTCCAAGGCCTGGAGGAGAAAGGGCAAAGGGCGATCCAGCCTGTGTGGTGAGTGGTGCATCTCCTTGCCCAGCGACGGACACCAGAAAGGTGGTGAGCCATGGAGCTGCCCCAGGAGCACGTGCGCCCCAGGACCGCGCTATGGATGCCAGAGCCCTTTTCATTTCAGAACAGCCAATGAATGACCAGATGCCCCGGATGCTAACTTCCTGTCACACCACAATGGACTGGACTGGGGCAGCTGCGGATGCCCCAGCTTTCTTCATTACTGGGCACAGAGCTTGGTGCACAGGAGAAAAAGATCCAATGTTCAGCCCATGTGCCAACATTCGGGACAGGTTAGGAGGCAGGTCTCAACCCTCCAGGTGGGCCTGCTCTAGAACGGGCCAACCCCAGATCCAAATGCATATGCCCCCAGACTTTGGCATAGATTGGATCTGGGGGTGGCAGCTGGTACCTGCTTCTAGCACGCACATGGTTATCTATCTGTCTAGGGATAGAGGGTGGGGGTTAGTACATGGGGTGGTGGGACCACGGGTGCATCACGTGTATGGCAATACCTATTCGGCAGCCAGGAGCGGTACTAGAGCACTCCAGATGCAGCCACACTCCGCCATCCAGGCTGCCAAAGGGGAGACAGAGAAAAGGGGAATTAACCAGCAGTCTGGTGCGTCAATGTTTCAGACAAAATTTAGGAGGCAGCAGTGGCAGGGGAGAAGGGCAGATGCCAGGTGACAGCTACCTTCACAAAGCACAGTGGCAGGAATGCCACGTAGTAGGCACTGAAGAGGGAGTTGAAGAGGACCTCCTTGATTCTGCGGTTGAAGTCGGCTTTCAGGCACTCCACCTCATTGCGGATAAGATCTGGGGAGAGGGGGCAGCTGTGGGTGGGGATAGATGTAGGGTTATTGAACTGTTCTTTCAGGGATTCCCGCAAGAGGGAGAAGAAGTCTTTGGATTTGACCAAGCTGCCGACCCCTGTAGCCCCATCATCCACCATCTGGTCCTGCACCAGGTAGCCACAGTCTGTTGGCAGGGGCTGTGCTCTGCTGTCTTGGTGGAAGCAGCACAGTGGGACGTATACACCAAACCTGTGAGGGAGGGAGAAAGGGAAGTTAAGCAGGGTGAAATGTCTCATGTCAGTATGCAAGCAGGCTCCCCACAACACTCCAGACAGGGTTGAGGCCTAACATTCCCCACTGTGGCTCAGAGCACCCATCACTTCCCCATTGCCCCAAGAAAGGACGTTACTCACGGGTAGCCCAAGAAGAGCAGGTTGAGGACCGAGTGGCTGCGGAAGAGATTCACCAGAGTCCAACAGAGCACCCATCCACATAAGGTGAACAGCACCAGACGCGCCATGATCAGCACCATGTAGTGAATCACTGACGTTGCACCCACCTGAGAGGCCTGTGAATTCAGAACCCAGGAGAAAGACTTGTCAGCCCCAGCCTGCAAGATAGTAAAGTCCTCAGTTAGGACTAGACAAGGCTCTTTGAATGATGAACTGCAAAGGAGACAATGTGTGCGCTTGAGGCCTTTCATTCACTCACGGACAGACGGGACAGACAGACTTTATCCCTTACCCCCTGCCATGTTGCACTAGAACAGCGGTTCTCAACCTTTTTTGTATCAGGACTCATTTGTAAACATCAATGGCCAGTCCTGACCCAATGTCCCCCCAACTCTCAGTGTGTGGTACAGGGGGTGGGGAATGGAGGGCCTCAAGCAGCCCCTTGCAGACTGAAACTCTGACTACCTGCAAGGGAAAAGCCACAGTTTCCCACATTTTCCTCCTTTAAAGGAGACTCCATTTTTTAAATTTGATCCATTTTTAAAGTTTGTTTAATGACCCTTTCATATATTCTTGCAACCCACTTTTGGGTCATGATCCACAGGTTGAGAAACACTGCACTAAAAACACCTCAGGTTTGCACGTCTGTCTTTTTACAGAACACCTAACAAGCTGGAGTGGGGCCAGCTCACTGTAAATGGCTGACATGCTTATGACAACAAGCGTCGCAGGTCACAGCTGGAGAACAGAGGCTGCATCTTGACCAATCCAAGACTCAGTGCCCCAGGCTGTGGTCTGGCAAGGAGATGCCTCCACCACAACTAGACGAAAATGATTTATTCTCCTAAAATGTCAGGGCAGACCGGAGCAGGAAACAATTCACAGGAATGAGACCAATGGAGCAGGGCATTCCTGACCCAGGACTTTTGCAACACTGAAATTGCAGGAATCTAGGAATGGGTAAGACCATGTATTGGCAAGGTGTGTTGCAGGAATCAGAGATGGGAAAGAGCTCCTGAGGACCTGCTGAATCCATGTGCCTGCCAAAGAGAGCAGGGCTCTTTCTTCCTGTACATCCTCTGGAGTTGGCTTTCACTGTCCCAATGGAGAGGGCTTCCATCACCTGCACAGCACTGAAGGGTTTCCCTGGGAACACCAATGATCTTCCCCAGCCCTATATTGGGCCCAGCTCTGCCCTCCACACAGGGGGGTCTTGATGACACTAACAAGCCTAGCGCTTTTTAGGCAGACCCCCTTTCATCAAGGAGATATGATAGGTAAAATGGTTTCTAAATCAGTACTGTTCAACCTTAGGCCCAGGAGCTCTCCATGGGTCCAGAAATTTGGCAGCAGGGAGCAGTGGGAGCGTTAATTGCCCTGGACTCTAGAGCTGGATCTGGCATATAGATCAGCTCTGCCTGGCAGATCCAGCCACCGCACCAGCCCCGCATCACTCATTTGACCTGCAGGGCAAAAAGCTGAGCACTGTTGGTCTACGCAGAGCAGTTCTACCAGCTGCCCTCTGCTTCCCACTTCGCTAATGCTTCAGTTTCACTTTATATCCCACATGAAATTACCCATGGTGTTGAACTCCCACACACTCTGCTGCTTCCCTGTCCAGCGAGATCAGCAACAGCATTTAACTGTGGCCAAGCTCCATTTTGCACCCCCACCCCACCCCAGCTCTCTCAGCTGTTTCTCCAAAATCCTTGAAGGCAGGCAGCAATGGCTCAGTGTCTCCCACCAGAGGAAATAAACCATTTCTCCTCCTTTCAGTTCTCCAAAGAGGAACAAGGCGGCAAGGATGCAAGTGAATGCTACAGGTTAGGTGGGAGCTAGGAACCAAAAGGACTAGGTAAAAGCCCACAGGCACCCCAGAGTGATGGGTGCTGAGCTCCTCACACCCCCAGTGATGGCAGGGACATCTGGACTGCTCCTCCCCAACTTGGACTTGCTCAGGTCATGAGGGGCTTCCCTCCCCACCCCAATACACAGGTTCCAGTTAGGACCAGCAGGAAAGTTACCTCAGAGATGAGGGCCCACACAAGCCTCCGTGCCAGCATCACCGTGATGAATGCCGCCAAATGGTAATCAATGAGGTGGAAATTCTACAGGAGGGAAGAGAAGAGGTTCTTAAATGGGAGCAGGGGCCACCTGCTGAACTGGCTGCAGGTGAAGAACCAGGATCCCCGATAAGTAAGCCCCTTAGTTGCTCATTTGGGGTTCTGGGGAGGGAGGAGACTGTGAATCCATCACAAAGGAACTTCTCAGGGAATGAGGCAGCAATCTGCCATATGGCGGCTTCTCCCTGCTTGGGGCTATAGCTTCAAGAAGGCACCTCATGGGGATACAGTTGAGCAAAAGGGAGACCTTTGGTCAAGAGTGCCTTGATGAGGACTATCATCTCCATGAGCCACAGCTATGTAACAAAGTAAAGGGCATCTTCAGCTAAGTTAGATACAGCTCTTGGGCTTCCTGCAATTTGCCACAGAAGCCATCAAGTGGCTTAAGCCTGGATGCCACTGACCAGGAAGATGAGCTGATTCTTGCTGTCTGATACCCTGAAAGTCCCTAAAGGGACACAGGAGACATGACTTCTGGTGGAAGCAGACTTAAGACCCTTAAAGCAGTTTCTCATATAGCAGGTCCAAGTCAGAACATATTTTCTTCAAAGAAAGAAGAAAGGCTTTAACCTCATGCAGAACTGAATGTCAAAAACAGCTAGATCATTTTGCGATTGATAACATATGCAGATGTGCAGATTATGTCATCAAATAAAAAACCCTCAAACCGCAAAGAAAGCCCGCCACAAAACTCCCACCTAGCTTTGCACTGCTATATGTGCATTCCAGGGCCAAGTTTACACTCCTTGGGGGGAGGGTGAAAGCAGGTTATAGGTCAACTGTGTGGATACCCAACTTGCTGGGTCAAGGGTCTGATCCAGTATGGCAATATCTGTGTGTAGGGTCTAGAGCCGGATGTGGGTGACCCAAGATCAGTGGAGGTATAGTTACAGGCATCAGCTGAGGATCTGTCTCCTGTATCCATTTCTGTTTCTGCAGGGCTGACCTACTGAGTGTCCCTAGTGGAAATTGCAGAGATAGACTTTAACTGGTTTCTTCTGGTTTGCACAGGAGAAGCAGCCACCCCAGGGGCCAGCAGTGTCCAAACCCTTTTGCCCCATTCCAAAATGTGGATGGCTAATTAGAAATATTAAATACCAGTTGAAAAATATCGCTTAACTTTTCCACTAAAGGACCTTCCAGAAGTCTTTTTACTTCTCCTTTCTAGATTCACTTCCTCATCAGAAAGACAGGGATGATGGGGCATTTGTGAAGCTTAGATCATCCATTTACATCAAATGCTTGGCCACCCCTGAACTGAAATAGCCATGAAGAGAAACTGTGTAAATGGCACAGTCCATCACCCAGGAGGAGGGGCTCACCAGAGAGGTGCAGGAGGCAGGGTGACTGTACGGATACCACCAGACAGTCTTGTAGATATTGATGTACTGAATAAAGAGGGCCACCAGCAGGTAGATGAAGAAGAGAAACTCGAAGAGGAGACTGCCATCCAGTGGCAACTCGGGGATCCGGCAGTGACGCACAGGTTCTGGGGTGATCAGGGCTGTGATTGGAGGAGCAGAAAGGCTGATGGCACTACCATTCCTGAAAAAGAGACATGCCATTGACTTGAGGGTAAACAGCCCATACCACTTCATCCCATCCCCCCAAATTCTAGGGACAGTTCTGAATGGTGTTGGGTCACAAGCTGACAGACGGGGAAACACAAAAGACCAGGGTAAGTCAGGCCTCTAGCATACAGCAGGCAGCAAGCTTCCTGCCCATCCTAGGAGGGGGAGGAAGTGGTCAAAAGTATTTCCTAGCTCTTCTCTAGGCCACAGGGTATACCTTTTACATCTAGAGGTTAGTCCTGTCAAAACCATTTTACGAATGGAGAATGGAGGTAGAGAGAGGGAAACGGACTGCCCCAAGATCACTGGAACTCAGGTCTCTCAGCCCGAACTAAGTTATTCTCTTCACATCGATTGTGAAATTAAAGCTCCTGCTCAGCTTTGAGTTAAGATGCCTCCACCTCCAGTCTTCCTATCTCACTACCAGAGAGGTAGATGGGCAACTATTTACCAATAAAATGGGGGAGTTCAGCCCCTTCCCAGCAACAGACCTAATATCACAGTGCGACTTCCGCCTCACTTTTCCTCCTTCCCCAGACATTACCCTCCTGTGCAGAGGAGCTGCTGACACTTGGAAGCTGGTAGGTTGAATGGAGCCCAGCAGATCAAGACCGGGCTGTCTGTGACCAACAGGAGGATTCACAACAACCCCTGCCTGCTCTTAGTTGCCTCTAGGGAGCCAAGCAGCGATTCAGAGCCCCTCAGACACCCAGGAAGGCACCATCTGCCCCTACCTCACTGCACTAATGAAAAGTCTTGCAATGGCTAGAGGCTCCCTAACAGTTCAGTTCACCTCTGCTGCAAGTCTGAACCACGTTCTCAGGTAAGTCAGGGCTCTGCTGCATGGTGCGTGGTTTCCCCAGCTCACTTGTAGATATATGGCAGAATATACAGGATTTGGAAGGGTTTTTCCCCAGGGACTTTCAGCATTTCTCGTATTTCTTCTGAACTCCCTGAGAACATCCTACCAGCCCTCATCCTAGGCTCAGGGAACAGGAGGCAGTATCTGCTCACAGTCCACCAAGACACTAACATTCCTGGAAGCCAGAGATTAGTTTGGTTCAACACACATGCTTGGAGGTACAGTGGCCACGTGCCCCCTCATACACTCCTCTGTCCCCACTTCCTCTCATCTCCCACCCTGCAGCTGACAGCTTTGCACCCATGCTCTGACACATCATAGGGATTTCCCAGTGACTGCTGACAGTTAAACCAGCTGAAACTGCACAGTGCTAAGTTTCAGTGCTGTCCATATGGCTACTTGGGACAGCATGGGAGTGGCACAGTCCTTATCCAAGTCATTCAGCCCTTTCCAGTGACAAGGCCAAAATGGGAAGGCAGAGAGCAGGGCCATAACTCTCCCCAGGAGGAGGCAGCTTGTAAACTGTTTAAAAAAAAAGGGGGGGGGGACGGGACATAAGCCAGGAGTCCTCTTCTTACCAGGAGATTACAATTCCTCTCACAGATGAGAACTTGGGGGGGCCTGAGGGCCAGGTTGTGTGCTAGCAACAAGACATGTTCTCTCTAGGTGCTACAGGACACAACACACAGCTCCCGTCTCACAGTGCCTTGCTTTGACTGAAAGGTCCCACTCCCTCTCAGAGCTAAGGACAGACTAGGGATCCTGGCTTTCAGACTTCTGCTCTACCCACTGATACCTCCCCTCTTCTCTCAACATTGTTGCGTCTCCATGATTCTTGTTTCATCCTCACCTGTTTCTCAGACCAGTGCCGTTGCCACAGCTCCCCCCAACCAGAGTCTGCAGAGAAGGCAAAGCTGAACGGCTTAGCTGCTGCCGACTGGGTCCCCTCCTTCCACCGGGCATGACCAGGAACCAATCCACTTCCAGTGCCTCCAGCAGGCTCTGCCCTGAGACCTAGACCACAGTCCCAAAGCCTTCCCAGTTCTGCAGGGAAGGAAAAGGGGAGGGCAGAAGAGGGATGTTAGTTTGCTTAAAAACTCCTCGCGACTTGTCCAGTTGATGCCATATCAGTTCATCCAGAGAGCACCCACCACACTGACATGCCCAGATACTTTAAACAAAAAGTAGGACTCCTACAAGCACCCTTGGTCACTGCCCTTTGATTTAAAAAAAAAAAAGTCTTGGGTCAACTGCCTGCCTCCACACATAGCGACACTGACAGGCAGCCAAACTAGCAGTGTGTCTTTAAGTGCCAATGACTAGCATAACTTCCCATTGGCTGGAAAACCTTCAGATAATCACGAGTGACTGAGCAAAACAGAACCATGTGTCCTGCTGCAACAGCAAGTATTAACTAAATCTCTCTTCAGTCCAGTGTTAGAAACTAAGAACGACTAATGCACGCATTTACAGCAAGAAAACTGCTTTGGAAGCTGGTGGGTAATTTAGGTAGTCTACCTCAGTGCTAAAACTGTTAGGCATTAACTGATCTACAGCAAAGTCTAGTGCAGGAGTTACTGTTGGTTCCTCTCTCTCCAGGCTGGCTAAGACAAACCACACTACTGTCTTGCCAGCAAGAGCTGGTTAAACACAGTTCTCACTAACACAGTTTGATCTCCAGAATCGATAGGGCCAGATTGTAAAAGAGGAGCTCTGTGCACCTGAAATGAACTGTGGGGAAAGAAACTGAAAGGCAAATGGCTTCAGTCCTAAAGAGGTGTGAATTACTTGCAATCATATGCCCTGCCCTTGGAAAAAAAAACAAGCTTTTAAAACATGCTGATCCCTTAAACCGTGAAACTACCCATTTCTCCAAACTGAATCACTATGCATTCATTTTACTAAGAAATGATTGTGGGAGACTGCAGCCAACAAGTTTCATAATGCAGAAGCAAATAAGAAGTCACCAAAGCCACTGCTACGTTGTTTTATATTCAATCAGCATGCATGGGCGAGACAAAACCCTGCAGGATTTTAGTAGGAGAATGGATTGTTGATAGATACAGATTCAAATTTAAGTGGCAGCTGTCAACTGGAGTCCTATGCTGCAAATCATGACACACGTGGCCCACATCACGGGATCAAACACCTGAAAGGGAACATCTGACTACAAGCACCTTAACTTGTTCATAGCTCTTCTAACCAAGATGAGAAGACACATTGCTAGCAACAAGTTGCATCCAAAATTGAACTTGAATCCAACCCCTCTAGACAGCAAGGATCCAAGTAGAAATATGTACATGGCCTCTACCTCTAATTATAAACCCACCAACAGCTCCCAAGCAGTCAAAGCTGGCAGAAAACGCCAGATGATTGGTGTGTGAATCACCACAAATGTGGAAGAGCTCTTTCAGAATTCACCCTAACAACTTTCTCTTTACCCTAAACATTTCTTACATTTCTTCTCTAGCCCAAGGCCAATTTTCATACAGTTTCAGCAAGATGAGCTTCTTGAGAGGAATGAGTGGCACATACCCTTTTAAATGTGACCCTCAAAGAGGAAACATTCTCCTACCTGGAGATCCAAGTGAAATGGGAACATGGCAAATGCTAAGAGGGTTCGGTGAAGGCCGAGCCGTTTAGGGTGAGGAAAAAGGGCTTGGAATTTTTTGACAGACTACTTACATTTATTTTTGAGTTAATTACTAATTGAGTAGCCACAACAGATTAAGTGTTGGAGTACTGCTGTAGCTGTGGTGAACTGGAAATATGCAAGAGGAGAGGACTCGTACGGGTGAGATCTTTGAATGGACCAACTGCATGGTTGGGAGAGATTTGGGCAAGCATCTGGGCACAAGGCACCCTTCTTCAGGTGCCATACCTGAAGAAAGGAAGCCTTCCCTTTTTAATAAGCACTTGAGAGCTTGTAGTAAACACCCCCAGGCCCATCCCAGAACCCCCTAAACAGACTACAGAAGATAAAGACAAAACCTGGTGTCTCTTATATTTTTAACACCAAATACAAGCAGACTAAAAAAACTTAAATCAAGCAGAATTTCTGCTTCATTAGAACGGAGAAGGAAAAGGAGTACACACAACAAGTTAAAAACACAGATGCTGCCTAGAAAACGGCATACTAAGATAGTAAGGATTTTTAGACTTTAAATTGCCACAGACATAACCCTCAGCGGCAGACGCGTGCTTGGGGCAGGTCCACAAAAAACACAATCCATTAATAAAAGTGTTCTATGAACTCATTGTATTGGCCATGTAGGGGATGTCTCTTTTGCCATTTGCAATCACACAGAACAACAAACCAGCACACACATTACTGAAGGGGCAATCTCACTCTACACCCCTGAATGGCTTATAAAGCATAGAGAGAGAGGAGAATGGATGATTAAAACATTAGAGGAATACTTTTAAAGGGTATTTGTAAGCCAAAGTCTGGCAGAAAAGGTAAACTATGGAAAATACAGCTATGCAGTTAAGTCTCCCTATAGGAAGGCTGTCATAGGGCAGAATACCGAGAGGCCTATAATCTAATCACCCGGGTTTATGAAATACTAATAACAAAGGGATGGGAGTTTTTGAATGTTGCATTTGGTAATTCATGCAAAGAATTAAGCAAATCTAATTCTGTTTCACCCCTTAGATGATTGATTTTCTTTATGCACTCATCAGCTCGTCACCCAAAGCTGACTAGTCCCGTTTGCCCTCCAGGTTTAGGCACTGACATGCTGCTAGGTTTCCACCGTTAACAAGGAATGAATATTATAAAAATTAGATGAGATGTCAAATATGATTTATGTGCATTAAAATTAGGTTTCCTTCCTCTCCCCCCTCCCACTGCATGTATAATTCATTTGCCTGCTATAGAATCATTCCTTAATTCCTGAATTATGCTGCCATAAATTAGAGACCTGCTGACTTTCTGTCCCAGGACTGCATGCACAGAAGAGGTTACCCTTCCTCTAAGCCCCAGGCCTTTTAATTATAGGGCCATGACATACAGTACAAGAGTGCTGGGGTCAACTGCAGAAGAGAGAGATCTCACAGTTGGGTCTCCTACACAAAAGGAGCAATCCACTTCTTACAGACCTGCGCCACAATCCTGGTGTGGCTGCAAAGTCCTAAACCCTCGTGTGGTATAGAAATGGGTGTGGATTTCAACAGCATGGCACCAGTCCCTCTATGGTTCAGATCTGTACATTTGGGACTGCAGAAAACAATTTTTCCTTCTAAAACTGAAGGCCTACCTCAGAGGGCCCTGAGAGCTGGGGACAGGAGATAGGAAGCACTGGGTGTCTTTGGTAAGGGAGCCTGCTGCTGCAGTTTCATAGAATCATAGAAGTCGGGTCAGAAGGGACCTTATAGATCTTCAAGTCCGACCACCCGCCTGGGCAGGGGAAAAAAAAAAAACTGGGCTCAAATGATCCCACCTAGGTAGGCATCAAGCCTCCTCTTAAAGACCCCCAGGGTAGGAGCCAGCATCACTTCCCTTGGAAGTTGGTTCCAGATCCTAGCCACCCTGACTGTGAAGTAGTTCTTATGGATGTCTAATCTAAACCTCCTCTCCAACAACTTGTGGCCATTATTCCTCGTTATGCCAGGGGGTGCTAGGGGAAACAAGGTCTCTCCCAAACCCTTCTGGTCCCCCCTAGTGAGTTTATAGCCTGTCACCAGATCCCCCCTCAGCCTTCTCTTGTGAAGGCTGAACAGGTTCAGGTCCCGCAGTCTCTCATTGTAGGGTCTCCCTGTAGTCCCCAGATCATGAGGGTGGCCCTCTTCTGGACCCTCTCCATGTTGTCCACATCCCTCCTGAAGTGGGGGGACAGAACTAGACACAGTACTCCAGCTGCGGCCTGACCAGTGTTGCCTAGAGGGGGAGGATCACCCCCTTGGCCCTGCCTGAGATGCATCTGTGGATGCACGGTTAGCCCTGCTCACCGTGACCTTGCATTGTTGGCCCATGTTCATCTTGGAGTCAATAATGACTCCAAGATCCCTTTCTGCCTCCGTGCTCTCAAGAAGGGAGTTGCCCATCTTATAAGTGTGCTGCTGGTTACTACAGCCCAAGTGCAGCACCCTGCACTTGTCAGTATTGAAGCGCATCCTGTTTTTGTTAGCCCACCCCTGTAACCTGTCCAAGTCTTGCTGCAGTCTTTCCCTCCCTACTAGTGTGCTCACCTCACCCCAAATTTTGGTATCATCAGCAAATTTAAACAGGTCACTTTTCACCCCGTTACCCAAATTGCTGATAAAGAGATTGAACAGTGCGGGCCCAAGGACCAAGCCCTGGGGGACTCTGCTGCCCACCTCTCCCCAGGCTGAATATGACCCATCCACCACCACCCTCTGAGTGACCCTTCAGCCAATCTGCAATCCATCTGACTGTGTAGGCATCAATGCCACAGTCACACAATTTCTTTATGAGGATGGGGTGGGAGACAGTGTCAAAGGCCTTGCTGAGGTCCACAAGCGCTCATAAAGCTGTGCCAAGGGCCCTGCAATAACCCCTGCTAGCTCCCTCAACACCCTGGGGTGGAGGGAGTTTGGGTGGAGTTTGATGCAGACCCTCTACTAATATAGAGGTGAGGCTGTGTACAGCCTATTCCCTGGAGACAGCCACTCACAGCCACATCCCAGCATCAACAGTTGTCTAAACAGCCCCAAGAGGATTGAAACTGGAAGACAGACAGTGACTCATCAATATTAAAACCTGCCTGCCTCTCACGCCATGCAGGAACTATTACACTGCTCTGCTGATAATTTGAACAATGCAAATGGTTTCTCATCTGGGAAAACTTTGGTCTTCTGAACCTCTCAGGAGACTTACTGGGCCAAAGCTTCATGCTAATGCTAGTGGCAGCCAAAGGCTAGGAGTAAGGAGAAATGGTTCTCTTCCATACCAGTAAGTCTGTAGTCAAGCCATGTAAGAGCAGGTACCCTTGGCGGGCAGCTTGTGGCTGCTGTCATTTCTTGATTAAAGTAGCTTTCTTCCTGCTTTCAGGACTTGCTGGTGTGGAGCAGTATGTCACATCTGCTTCAGTCCAAGAAGAAGCTTCGGCCGACTGCATCACAATGATATGGCAGGGTCCTTGTGCTCAATGGGCTGCCAGCGTGATTCTTCATTCAAGCGCCCCTGGTCTGTGGTTAAGTGGGCACAGAGTAAGCTGACAATCCTGACTCCACACCCCCTTCCCCTGCTTCCTGTAAGGCAGAGCAGCTGGCAGCTTCACCAGAACTGCTAAGAGCATTGCTGGCTTGAGGAGCTTCCTAGGGTGACGGAAAGCCATTAACTTTTCCAGTGCCTGCCTACTGGTGTTCGCAATGCAAACTATTGCCTGTAGCTAATTCTTAAGGGCCAAAGGATGGGGAAAGGAAAGGGGCAAGTCAAGAGAGGATTACAAAAGAGAGCAAAGACAAAGAGCAGGCACAGGGGGAGGCCTGACATCTCTATGACAGCTCCCTCACAAGGGATAACTACACCACATAGTGCCTCCCCTCACTTAGACCCATGGTACAGCACCTCCCATAGCAATGCATGTACCAGTGCTTTCCAGGACCCCACCAGTACCTCCCTTCTCGTGGCTGCCCTTATCAAAGGGAGGAGGGACTTCAGGCTAACTGCCAAACACAGCAGGTGCTGGGACGAAGCTTGAAAAGCATGATGAAATCAGGGCAGTTCTGGTGATCGTGGTCTCCAGTCTGCAGTAACAAGGGATCACATGGGCCTGGCCCACTTCAGCCAAGGTGACAAAAAGACTATGTCCCAGGTGCTGCTGCTAAACAGTGCAGCCAAAGCTCATTGCGCTCCAGACAAGAGCTGCAAGCAGACGCCAACAGCTGTACTGGTGACACACACTCGCTCTGTCCAAATCAAAGGTTGCCTGCGATGCACATAGCTACAACCACAGCTTCCCGCCCCCAGAAAAGTCATTTCTCACTGGCTGAGCAGAAGGGAGCAGGGCAGAATCCGCTGGCCCTCAAAATGAGAAATAAATTATCCCGAGAGTGACTTTTACATTGCAACTATATAGCCACCTCTCATTTCCTTCCTTAGGAATATATTTCTCCCTCAGAAATCAAGCAAGCAGGGGAAAGACCTGCATGAGGGAGGATACAGCAGTCCTACTTTCAACTTCATGTCCTTGGTCACACTTCACATCTAACAGACCTACTCTCCCATCACCAACATGTCAATGAATGAACATTTATATAGTCAGCCTTAAAAATATAAAAGCCTCTTCAAAACGATATATGGAATGACGCACCTGTTTCTGGGGCCAATTTCTGGCCTGCCTTAAATCCAAAGAGCTATTTTGCTCTTTTTTACAGAAACTCAAACATGGGGAAAGACGTGACTTACCCACAGGACGTCAACTAGAAACAGGACTCAGGAGTCCTGGGTGCCAACCCCATGCTCTGAGCTTCAGCTATCACTGAGGCAGTGCAAACTTTAAGCACAAGTGTGCCCATCCCAGCAGCTGACTCCTAAACCAGCTCCTGTGCAGAAACAACTGGCTTTCAGAGTGAAAACTAAATATTTGGCCTGCCAAGTCCTCCCCTGGCGTACAATAAACACAACCTTTCAACTCTTGCTGGTAACATAGGAGCACACCTGCCACCTGGGAGCACAGCTCAGCCCTTTCCCCCTTCCATGGAGATATAACCAGTTTGGCAAACTCTCCAAAGTCAGCACATTTCCCGTGCTGCATAGAAAACTCCAGAGCCACGGAGAAGAGTGTTAAAGCAGCAGAAAGAGGGAGGGCTTTAGAGCATAGCAAAGGGCCTGGCTCCACAGCCACTGAGCTAGCAACTTCAATGCGAAATCTCTCAATTTGTTCTGAGACATGTCAATTGGTTCGTTATGAAGATTAGCAGATAAATCTTTGTTCGGGGACGAAGAATCAAGTTCTTTTCTAGAAAAATCGGCAGAAGACAAGTTGAAGAGAACACAGGGCTCTCCACCAAAAGCACAAGTCTGGCACAAGGGGAGACTCAGCAGCTGGTGCCTGTGCATGACTCAAAGTTGAGAGAAGTTGAAGATAAAGACAGATAAAGCTTCAGAGGGCACAAAGTACACAGGATCATGGAAATCCTGCCATCTGTGGGGAGCAAGGCAATGCACTGCTTAGGTATCGATCAGGAAAGGGATGTGTTGACAGAGGGTGATGGGGCAAGCATCTGCTCTTTAATGCTTGCGTGACACTGACTGCCCAGGCAGAAGATGGGAGCCTGACTGTAAAATTCTCATCTAATAAAAGATATCAGATTTAGTCAAAGAACCTTGTCTGCCTATGCTCTTAGACCAACACAGCTACAACCTATACTCTTGTTCATAAAAAGCCATCCATGGAAAAATGTTTGAAGCTGCATTCAGCTACATTTTGAGGGTACACCTGCTGCAAGCTCTAATGGCTGTGGCTATAGGAAATGGTCAAGCCTAAACCTAAAGAGTGAATGGCAGATGGAACAAGTGGTTTTACAAAGTCTTGGGATTTCTAATTTGAATTGTACATACCCAAGACTGTCCCTTAGACCATCTTGGAAAGAAAGGGAGGTAAGGGGAAGAGTGGAGAAGAGACAGAGAGGCAAGTATGGGACACAGAATCATAGAAAGAAGGATAGTAAAGGACCTGTAAGATCATCAAGTCTGGTCCCCTGCCATGGGCAGTAGGTAATGGGCTCAAACAAGCTCAATGAGGTGCTTGTCCAACTCCCTTTTGAGCACCACCAGGGTTGGTGACTGCACCACCTCTGCTGGAAATGTGTTCCAGATTTTGGTTACTCATTACAGAAAATAAGTTTTTCCATATGTGTAGCCTAAACTTTTCCCTGACTAGTTTGTGCCCATTGGTCCTTGTCCTCCAAGGGTGTGCCTTTCTAAAAAGTTGCTCTCCCAGATCTCGGTGGTCTCCCTTAACATATTTGTAGGCAGCTATCAAGTCACCCCGCAGACTTATTTTATTCAGACTGAACAAAACCAGGTCCCAAAGTCTCTCCTCATAAGGGCCATCCCCCAGACCCTTGATCATGCGGGTGGCCCTTCTCTGCACCCTTTTGAGCTTGTCCATATCCTTCTTGAAGCGCGATGCCCAGAACTGGACACTGTACTCCAGCTGTGGCCTCACATGGCTCTCTTTATGACATGGAAAAATGTTCTTGTAAGTGGGAGAGCCAGGTGGCACTCCTACTGAGCCCTTCCCTTAAGAAGAGAGCTGCAATATCATAACACAACTTCTGCACAATACAATTGCATTGTGGAACCTACTCCCTGCACAATGCCATTGAAGAGAACAGGGAATCCTCAATGAAGGGTTAAATAATGGTCTGACTAAAGACTGCTGATGCAAACCAGGATACAGAAGAGTTGAACCCGAGGACGCAATTGACGACGACCTGTGGTCAAGAAGAAATTTCTCACCACGGGTATGGTATCACACAAGTCGACAAAAGCACTGTGGGTTTGTTCAGCCTACTCTGAAACATATGGCATCAATCACTGGCAGAGACAGGATTCTGGAGAGAGGTTCCATTGGCTAGTTTTGGTCCAACGAGGAGACAGAATTGCAGAGTTGATCTGTTCCAGCACAAAAGGGAGACACAGGCCTAACTAGTTGGATCATACCCTATTTTCGTCCTGCAATCTCCCTCCTTCCAAGTCATACAGGGAAGCGGGCAGCAATTCTTAAATCCTGGGTAAGATTTAAAATATAAGGAGCAGGCAGGAATTTCTGAGCTAAAACCTCATTGCCCAGGGATCATTTAAAAGCCCGAAACATTTTAAGCTCAATACCAAAAATAGCATTTGTATACATAATAATGGCAGTTTTAAGGTCTGACATCTCAAAACCTAGGCACTCCTTACAAAACAAAAGCCTTACACTGATGAAAATGAGTAACTCCACACTCCTCTCAGTGTTATACAGGCATGGCTTCTAGGGTTGATGGGTTAGAAGATATGAGACTTCCAACCTACTATGAATCCAGGGCTAGCCATCCATCCTCAGCCTTGGCAAAAAGTAATAGCATGCGAAATAAAGAAACAGTTATATAAATGGCATTGCTGAAGCTGCTCAGAGTTTGGCAGGTTAAAGTAAATCACTGGGAAGAAGGATTAACCAGCAGAGTGCAGGTGAGGCAGTCAAATGTGTGCATTAAATGCAATGTATCAAACATGACTACGGAACTCCTAAAGTACCAGTTACCTGAATCCACGACTATTTTAAATTTAAGAGGACCCCTGCAAAAATTAGACTCTAAACCTGGAAAATTATAAGTCTGTTGTAATTTCCCATGTATAGAATCCAATTATTGGAGAGTTGTCTTAAATATGTCCCCCTCCACCACTGCAGCAGGTAAAAAAAACAGCAAGGAGGGCTAGCGGCCTGAGCCCCACCTCTGTCCCCTGCCCACTGCCTCCTCCATCCTGCTCCCAATGTCTGCCCCTATTCACTTGGCACCCCCCGCCAGTTAGCCCCTCCAAGTGCCTGCTCTCCTGCCACCTGTCCCCCCCAGTACCTCCCCCCTATCACTTGCCACCCCCCCAGTGCTTGCCCTCCACCCCCATACCTGCCATCCCTTGGCTACTAGTTCCCTGTGGCCACTCTGGCTCCAGCTCCAACTCCTGCTCCTACTCCAGCCCCAGACAGGAAGCAGCAGCGGCAGCAGCAGCTGTGGCTGAAGCCAGAGGAGCTACCTTGCTTCTGAACGGTCTCCCCCATGCTTCCCCACTGCACTGTCAGCTCTAGTTGCTACCCTTGTACTCAAATCCAAGGTAAGGCTACTCCCAACCAGTGTTAAATGGGGGGGAGGGGAGGGAGGGATCCATCTTGGATTCAAATAAATACACTATTTTGTAAAAGCCAGTACACACACCACACCAAGGAAGTGAAATGCAGCTACCTCTCTGGTGCAGAGATACAGCCCTCTGCTTAGCACACCACATGACAGTAGGGTGGGAAGGAGGGGGCTGGGTGAAGGGGTTAACTCCCTAAACTGAGGTTTTAAAACGTGTGAGTTACGTGAATGCTAAAAATAAAAGTCACAGCTTGAAACTTGTTTTAAACCTATTGTGACAACAAATATTAAAACCACTTGAGGCAGAGAAGAGGGAAAAGATTCTGACCTAGGATTCTAGGGGCTAATTTTCAGCCAGCAGCAATTATTTTATCCATTGAAACCAGGATTTACTGGAACCCTTTTTTAGTCTTCACCAACCTCTCTAACATGTCCTCCCACACAGTCTAGTGGGCCACATACAGGACCTGCAGCCAGGAACTTCCTGCGTCTCAGCTGTCCCCACCTGCCTTACCACGCCGTCACTTCAACTGTCTAGCCTCAATTCTTTCAGCCCAGGCAGGGGTTATTTTTTGCCTCCAACAGGTAAGGGATACTTAATGCTCAGAATACACTATGCCAGCACTTCTTTTACAAGATTTTCTTAAACAGGCAGAAGCAGCATTTCTACTGTTTGAGCATGTTACCCCCAGCAACGTTTAACCCAAAGGCACTTAATCAATCAGTACTGCAAAGTGACAAGGAGAAATCACTAGGATTTTAATGTTCTTAATCAAATGAAAGTCATTAAAAAGCAGGTAGGATTCTACCACTTGTAACAACAAGTCTGAAGGCACGAAGTGGACTTAGGAATTCCATTCCTATGTGAACATATCAGCAAAATGAAGACTTTCAAAACACAATTTCAGGCAACTTTGAATTGCAATTAAATGTCCCATTCACCACTATTACAATGCATGTATGTGTATGCAAATAAAATCAGAAAATTGCCTTGTAGCAACTTGAAAAACCTACTGCATTGTCATACATTCCAATCAGAGTTGAATTTCCTTGAATCCTGTGCCACATCAAACCAGACTTTATGCTGCAAAGTACCCATAGAACAATGATTTCTGACAAGAGACCAATCACATTCATCAGTCGTTAGAAATCACAGTCCTCTCCCACCATTTTTATTAAGGTGCATTTGTTCTACCAAGTCTGTTTCCAGTCCTGCTTGACTTCTTGGGCTGAACATGTCGGGGAACAGAGAAACTGTGACCTACATTCCCAAAAATGGTTCTGATAGTTAATTTTGTGTGCATTCATGTGAGACTATACCCACAAACACATTCACAAATATCACTGCTCTTTTAAATTACACGTACCCTACATCAAATATTTAAATATCCAAGGTATCATAAATAATTATAGCATCATAAGGAAAGGCATTTTCTTATGAGGTTACAACTGCTTCCTGCAAGGTGCCAAGACTTCTAGTGTCCACTGGTTATGTTCGGCTTTACAAAATTCAAAACAAGAACTATGGAGACAGTGGGCAGTGCAACACACCTAAGAAAATTACAACAGCCCCTGCATATGTTCATCCTCAGTGGGCACATTTACATGTGCATTAACAGGCTTTTGTGAGGTACTAGGAAAATGCACATTACCCTGTCTTAATGTGCATTGACTAAAGAACATGCTTTAAGCTTAATGCTCATTAGCCTATTTCAATGTACATTAAGTAAAAAGTTTAAGTGACACTTTAAAGCGCATTAAAATAGGCTCATGCAATTAAAGCTAGTGACACCAACGGGGTAATTTAGCCCACACAATTTACCTGTGTGCTCCTTTAAACACTCTCTTGGACCACAAGGTCTACCAATCACTTGGGTTTAAATCAAGTTTTGAAACACACACATACCCCTGCAGAGAGAGAGAGAGAGAGAGAGAGAGAGAGAGAATGTGTGTTTGTGTCAGACTTTACCAACCAGGTTGCATCATGTAAACCTTCTGCTTCCAACCAGAAGTCTCCCCTTCCGCTTGCAACATTTTAAGCCCAAAAAGTCAAGCAGGGCTGGAAACAACTTGGTAGAACAAATGTATCTCAGTAAAGATGGTAGGAGCAAGGCTCGTGACACCCATGAATGATTTGCCAACATCAAATGGCAGCAGAATCATCATTTAGAAAAGAAATGTACCTGTTAAAGTGTTCCTCATCATAAAATGATGGGGGGGGGGGGGCGGGAAAAGGGGCTACCCATTCTTCCCATCTGGCACAGCAGAGCATAGTACAATGGATCTGGTGATGGGAGTGGGGCGCAGAAAGAGGCAGCACTGGCTTGGTGACACTGCCCCTCCAAAGGAGTTATGTCCTATACCTGGGGAGTGCACTCCTTGGGGTAGTAAGGTTTCATTATTGCTTCATTTTCCTCTGACAGAGCCTGCGTGAGCCCTGTGCACAAGTTGCTACTTATAAGATGAGCATTCAATTGTGCCAGTTCCCCAATCATGTGCCCCAGGCGGAAGGGCACTGCCCAGGAACAGTGACCCTCCTTTTGAGGAGGAGAAGGAGGGGGGTGGAAAAAGGGGAATTTCCCCTGGGGCTAGTGTGGCTGCCCTTGCAGCCCCTTTGTTTCAGAACCCAGAACTGGGCCCCATGACACGAACTAAGAAGAGAAAATGAATGCATTCACAATGAGAGAGAGAGAGAGAAAGCTGTTACTGCAGAATTAAGGAAGCTAAAAACCAGGCCAGAAAGAGTCAGAAGATTCCAAATGCAAACAGCTCGTACATACTTTTAACATAACTATCCTCTAGCCTGCACTAAAGTCAAAGCATTAAGAATCAGATGGAACAAAGCAAAAGGGGATGGGGGACTGAGATCTGTTCAGATTTTTAAAACTTGATTTCCTAATGATAGGCACTTTACTCCAGGTTTAGGGACTTGAAGAGAAGTCCCTGGATTTTCAGAAGAGCAGAAAGCCCATAGCTCTATACCATCAGCCCCTTGGACCATACTTATTTGAGTCCCAAACATAAAAGCAGACACTGCGACTGAACACAGCCACGTCTGGACACTCAGCCTGTAAACTCATATGCATGTATAATGTGGCTCAACTAACACTGCCAGAACAACCTTGGTTTGGGGATTTGCACAGACAGCACTTTACCAAGAAAAGTGAGAACCGTGCTCTAGGAATGAGATGTTCCAATGGTCATCATTAACTAGCTGTTCACTTTTTCACTGTGCTGCATCCTTAGGAGCCCATACCCTATATGGTATTAAGTATGCACTGATCTCACTGCACTTTGGATCAGTTTAGCAGGAATCTTTGAGTTTTCAAACACCCAGCGCTTGCAATATAACAAAGGCAACCTTTCCCATAAAGAGCTTGTGCGGTGTGTCAGTGTCAAGAACCACTGACATCAATCTGCCATGTAAATCAGTTAGGAAGTTCCAGAGATCAATGATTTTGAGCTAGGCCCATGGAAGATGCAGGGGTTTCTGCTTAAGTTGTCCCAAGTCCAAAACAAGAAAAAGCTTAGACACTAATAAGAATGCTGATAGAACTGTCCTTTCCATGGTTAAACAATTAATTGGTGTCAAAGCAAAGAATAAAAAAAAAAAAAATCAACAGCTCAGACTTCTAATCCCCTGCTTTTACTCAGAGGCAGCACTCCCATCCTATGTTCTGGATTGTGCTGTAAAACATAAGCAGAGATAGGTGCTTCTGAACAAACGCAGGCTAGAAGTGTCCACAGTGTAGGGAATTCATGGATGGTGAGTGCCTACAGGCAATGGGTGAAGTTCTGGAAAGACTTCCATGGACTTCAGGATTTCACACAGATGGTACAATCAGCGGTGGATACTTTGGTCACAGGTGTTCTTTAGAGCAGCATTTCTCAACCCAAAAGTGGGTCACAAGAATATCTGAAAGGGTCCCAAGGAAGTCCCAGAAAAACCTATGAAAGTGCAGGTTTCCCCTTCCAGGCTGGTAGTGTTCCAGTCTTCAAGTGCTACTTGGGATGACTGGAGGTGGATGCACATGCATCTGCGTGCACACACGCACATGGCCAGCATACAGTGAGGCCAGGTTGTGGGAGCAACCCCAGCCACTGGACGCAGGTAAGTGTATGGAGAGTGGGAGATGGAAGTCCAGGGGACTGTCCGGAGGGCTGGGGGGTGCTGCGTATGTGTGTACATGCACACCCAGGCACTAAGGACAGTGGCCAGACTCGGGGCTGTAGCAGGGCAGGGGGAGCAACAAGAAGGTGCCTGACCCTTTAGCAGGGGAAGGAGGTGGGGGCAGTTCTTTGCAGTGGGGAGCTGAGTGCCTGGGCAGACAGCACAGGGCCAGTGGCCATACATTCAGGGGCCTGCACTCACTGCTCATGCTCCAGCCCAAGCAAGATGAGGGGCACCTGGGCCCCCCCTCTGGCAGGGCTGGGGCTGGGGGGAGAGAAGCGGATTGCAGATCGGGAGTGAGAGGCACCAGCATGGCCTGGTGAGATGGGGCAGGGGGCTGTGGCTTGGGAGTGAGGGGCACAAGCAGGAGACTTTGGGTCAGGCACTGGCAGGGCCAGGGCAGTGCAGATTGGGACAAGTCATCAATCTTGGCAAATGTAGCCCGGAATGAAAAAGGTTGAGAATCACTGCTTTAGAATACTTAGCAATGGGAATTAGAGACAACTTGAACAGGCATAAACATTAAAAAACAAAATAGGAATTACAAGGGGGTAAGGCAGAAATAAAGGTGCTTGGTTTCTATTTCTTGCACAACCATTGACATCCCTGCATGATCCTGGACTGCCGCAACTGCACCTCCGTATTTCAGTTTACCCTGTCAAAATATAACACTTACACACAAACACACACACACTTTACAGCAGCTTTCCAAACCTGTGTCAGCAGCCCAGTTGAGGCCTTCCCTCTGAGAACTTCCCAATCCGTCAATTTTTACCATCTGGACAGCTCATTCCTTCATTTATGGTCCTCAACAGGTGCCTGCGATAAGGGGCCTGATAGTCAGGGCCAAAAAAATGCACGTACAAGACCTACTGTGTGCAGGAAACAAAGCTACCTGTGCCACAGCTGAACTGCTACATGATAATAGGACCCAGGAACAGTAAGTTCAACTTCACATAAGGAGCCCTGCTGTCAGTGCCAGCAACAAGGGGTCACCGTCTTTTTCAGGAATGCAAAGAAGTGAAGTAATAGCAGGTTAACTCCCCCCCCACACACACAAACACACACACTTCCCCCTTTCTCCCCCTAACTCCAACTCCTTCCTCCCCTTGAGGCCCACAGCCTCACCCTGCACAGAAGCCTAATACTATACCATGTGCATAACATCTCATTATTATAGAAGAAAAAAAAACAAAGGATAGTAAGGTAGTTTTATTCCCTTCCTTTTTCTTCATATTCTTTTCCTCGACACATTCTGTTGCTCAACTGCATGACACTAAATGAGCCATGTTAAAACCCCAATCAATATCATAATGGAGGCAGGTCAGGAGTGGATGAGGACCATGAGAAGGCTATCAGGAAAAACTAGCAGTTGCTCTGCAGGTGGCTGCAACCCACCAGGCACCAAGTTGGGCAGGTGTCTGCCACACCCAAGCCTGAAAATAGTAAGAGGGATGGCTCTTCTGGGACTGCCATCCAGGTGGGGAGTGTTGGCAAATGCACAGCACTGTCCTAAGAGTTGTGTAGCCAACACAAGTGGATATCAAAGAGATAACTGGGGAAAGCAGGGGAGCCAGACTGCAGGCTGCTAGCAGCTTGGGGCCTTTTGCACCCTACAGGTCTCCTGCCACCCCCGGGGCCAAGGCAGCCCTGTCAAGGGGAGGGGAGGGCAGCACCACCCATGCACCCTGGCTGCTTAGCTCCACCGAGAACAAGCCCAGGCTCCCCCCCCCGCAAAGGACCCAGCACCCTCCACCCCGCCGCCCCACAAGCACCAGGTCCCGACCCCAGCGCTCCCCGCAGCCCGCAGCCCACGGCCGAGGGCTCGGGCACCGGCCCCGCCTGCCAGGCCCCACATAGGAGGCTGCTGCCCTGAAGCCAGGCAGGGTGCCCCGCAGCCCCGGCCCCGGCACTCACACATCGGCCCGCCGGCGCAGGCGCCCGTGCAGCACGGACATCGGCCGCCGGCGGCCCCGGCCCGGCCCCGCGCTCCGCCCGGGCTGGGGGCTGCGGCGCCCCCGACCCGCACGAGCCCTCCGCCCGCCGCTCGCACTCTTCGGCTGCTGCCCAGCAGAGACGTGGCAGTGCGGGCTGATGCGCTCATCACCCCGCGACGCCAGCGGGGAGGGAGAAGGAGGAAGGGCACGGCCCCGCCCAGGAAGGGCGAGGGCGCAGGCGGGCCGCCGCCATCTTGGGAGTGGCACAGCGCGTGGCGTCCTTCCTTGCACTCTGGCCCTGCCCGGCGGGTCGGTACGGGAGGGGCTGATTCTTAATGAAGGGGCAGGTTTTCTCCAGGCAGAGGAGGGCTGTGGGGTCCAGCTAGGACCCCTGGATCCCCTGCAAAGCTAGTTGTGGTGAGGCACAGAGGCCACAGCTGGTTTTCAGCCCCTTCACAGCCTGGACAAGCTCAAAATGCATGAAGTGTTTCATAAAGACATGCATGCCCAGGCTCCTTCCTTGTCTGAGACTGGCTTAAAAAAGCAGGAGGTATTTAATAGACACAGATGCCTGGGTCTTTCTTTTCTTTGCCCCTGGTTTCAGAGTTGCCTGGGTGCCTTTGTGTCGCCCGCACAAACTTTTCCAAGGCTACCAACTTTGCCCCCCTCCCATGGGAATGCTTACATAAGGGCCTGGCCCCAAGCATTGGGGCCTCTAAGGAAAACACCATTTTCCCCCAGAGTGGCAACACACTTGTGAGAGCTGGCAGCATCCATACCACAGCGCAGGGGCCCTCGGTTTAGGAGCATCCCAGATGAGATAAGGGCTGGCAGGGGGGACCATACTGTCCAAGCTCTATGTTGTTCTTTCGCAGCATCTGATGACATGAGCTCATGTTCATGAAAGCTTGTGCTCTGTATCTGATTGTTAGTTTATAAAGGTGTATATCTACCCTGCCTTCTGTCTGACTTCAGGCTAACATGGTTAACCACCTCTCTCAAGCTATGCCCGGCATAGTAGGTTCTCCTCTTGTACGGATTGTGATGTCTGTGGCAGCACAGTAACATGGGAGGTAGCCTAGCTTCATTGAAACCAAGTAAAAGAGACTCCTGAGATCTCATCCCAGCTCTGACACTATCTCTTCTTTATATTAGGAAGTCTGAGTCTGCTGAATAGCAGGTGGAAAGGGCAGAGAGTAGGGTGGCCACCATAGTGGATAGTCCGGTTGTCCTCTGTCTTCTATTGATATGAAACTGGACATCTTTATGTCCTCTATTTTTCTCTTGAAGAGAAAAATAGAGGACAGAGGAGCAGAATACTGGAATGTCCTCTATGATGGCCACCCTCGCAGAGAATGATGGGTAGGCTTGCTGGAAAAGTTATGCCTGCTGAAGTGTAAATGGAAAAAGAGCAGGAGGGATCAGGCTTGCATTTGGGATATCACCACTGTGACAAATGCTGGCACACCTCCACTGTAACCCCTCTGCCAGGCACTGGATGGCAATAACCGATCAGATTTAGTGGTTTAACTTTTCAAATCTGGCACAAGCCCTGCTCAGAAACCTTGGAAAACAAATTTTAACTGAGTGCTTTAGAGTGAACAAACTTCTGGCGTTGTAAAATAAAACCAGGTTTATTACAGGGGAAAAGGGAGAGAACACACAACCTTAATTATTGAACACCAATTGAAACCCCAAATGGTTATCAGTCTGTTAAGTCATGAAATGGGATTCAGGACTAGGGTGTGAAGGATTGACATTCGATGAATGACAGAAAGGCTTTATTTACTACAAGTATTCACTGTTAAATGAACCTAAAGCACAGCAAAATTCAGGATTTAGCTGTAAAGGTGATAGTTTCTCACCAATAGAGGCAAAGAGGCGGTCTCTGTCTTGTCAGCTTGTCAAGGTGTGGATCCATCCAGCTAGAAGATCAGTTGAGTGCAGTAGCAGTTCTTGTCAGAATGATTTCTCATTCTTGAAGCACATGCTGTTAGCTGTTTCGTTTATCTTTTATACCCTTTAGCTCAGCATCTTCAAAGCATTCTTGTAGTTGTGTGATCAAAAGAAAATCCCAAGCAGTAATTAACAGGAAAATAAAGTTAATCAAACTGTTCATTATAGGTTATCAGAAAATCCCAATTTTGATTGAATGACCTTCCTCAGTAACAAGAGGTCATCCATCCCTACTAAGTTGGAACATATCAAGAAATTGATTAACAACCAGGAAAAACACAAGGTTTTTGAGGAGTCGTCCTTGGAAGATCCAGGAGTAAATCAGGAGGAGACACTTATCAAAGCCCATATGGAGAATGTCTCTTCCTACACATACATATGAGTTAATTGCAAAGAACTATTTACTATATTAATTAACCAAAGATAGACATTTCGCACAGTTACATACCAGACAAACAGGAGCCTGCCTAAAATCATCATAAATATAGTAAGATAAGCTGGCAGTGATGCCTCATTATTTCTTTTCAGAAGGTCCAGCTGCAAACTTCCATCCTTTGCACTATGTAATTGTCATCAGTATTTTGTATTTTAACTTTTGTGAGTAGGCCCAGCTTAGCTTGAGTTTCACAGGCATCACAGTCTCTGCCACTGGTAAAGCAGTCCTGGGGTGCTACCACCTAATCCACTCAGTTGAGAAGGAAGACTCCCCCAGGGCTGCTCTCTAGATGCTCTGCCACCTACACCAGTTAAGGTAGCAAGTGCTAGGTAGGGAGCAGACCTGGGCACAGGCATGGGCAAACCGGGTGGCCATTCAGGCCTGGACAGAAAGGGGGCCAAAAATGAAAAAAAAAAAATTACAATTGCAAAAAAAAAGTTTTATTGTGCATATACATATACCTAATTCAGCATTTTTATTTCCATGAATTCGGCTTATATGTATCATTATTTCAATTTGTGAGACAAAATAGTATTGTTCTCGTGACTTGTCAAACACACTGGAAAGATGTAAACACTACAAGAGGAAAAATACATGACTTCTCTCAACCATCCCACATCAGTTTGTAAATAAAGCCACACCATTTACGTGGTTGTGCACAGCTGCGATTCAGTGCTACTGCTACTAGCACTGAGTGGTTAACATTTTCTACTCATTGTCTATTAAAATTTATAAAAAAGGAATTTTTTTTTCCATTGTCCAGTTATCTCTTGTGAAGGGGGGTCCAATACTAAAAGTCCGCCCAGGGCCACCAGGAATCTAGGTACACCACTGATAGGAAGGCCTGGGTAGTGGAGTTGGTTACTCTGTTGCTGAGGTGCACTGCTGGTGTGGTTTGCTGGCTGGTGGGGTTTGCTGCTGGACCCACTGCCACCAGAGGACCTTGCCACTCTCCAACCACCCGCACTCCTCTTCTACTGTCTATGTCTTTATGTCCTCTATTTTTCTCTTGAAGAGGACAGAGGAGCAGAAAACTGGAATGTCCTCTATGATGGCCACCCTAGCAGAGAATGATGGGTAGGCAATGCCTTAACTGTACTGTTATTTATATCTTTTCTATTTTTTAATTGAATTTGCAATAAAAATAGGTATTTTTATGTTGTGAGTATTTAACTTTGGCGGAACTGATTCTTTGAACCTTTCTTGCTTCTCAGAATACATCTGAGAGTTAACACATTTGGCTCCCTTTTTGGGTCCTTTACTCCAGCTGATGTGTACAGCTAACCACGTCAGCTGTGCCCTTCCCCCTTTCTCTTACCATTTCCTCCCGTTAGTTTAAATTCCTCTGTCTGATTGGGCTATTACTTCTCTCCACTCCTGAAAACATATTTCTTCCATTAGTTATTAATATCTTAGTCTTCCCCACTTTTCTTCTTGGCAGTGTCAACAAAACAAGAAAACATGGTGTAAATTAAAGAAGACAAGGCATACTTTTTGCTGAATGTTGCTGCCAATTTTTCAGTTTTACTTTTTAATTCCATCTGTCACTTGCATTAGGCTAGATGAAGAAGTCTTTGCAAAAGAGACCAGCCTCTTTAGGGTTTTTTTGAAGCACTTAGCACATGCATTTGAAGCTAGGGAATAGCTAGGAAAGCACTTAGGACACACACTTGAGGCTAGGGAATTATAAATCATACTGAATCCAAGAACCAAGATGTTTTGCGGTATGAAATACTAAGTCATGAGTCGCTTATTTAAAAAGGCAGAAAAAATTTTGCCAGGTGACTTTAAACTGTCCACAGAAAATTCTGTTGCTTTCCTCTCCCAGGAGATCTCACTGCTGGAGAAGTAGCAAATTCTGATTCAGAAGCATTTTCCACCCATTTTGTTTAGGGGTAAAGGACAGCACAAAGGGCAAAGTAATGGAGACTCAGCAACACCCATCCAGGCATGAAGATTCACTTTTCATGCAGCGGAGAGGGAATGTTAGCAAAGTATCAGGTTAGCCATGTGGTGGCAGCAAATAATAAAGTGTGAAGGGTATCCCTGTGTATTAAACCTATTATAAATTGCCTCAGGAAGCAGGGTCTAGGAATTGACTTCCTGGGTCAGCTGGCACAGGTTATCCCAAACCAGGGGAACATGTTGCTGAAAAAGACCCCTTTTGAGTGATTACTTCTCGCTGTAACATGAAGAACAAGGTTCTTTGCTATTAAAAACTGCACCTGATGGATCTAGACCATGCCAGGACAAGAAATGCAAAACCTGCCATCACATCTCTTCCACCCCCACAATAATTACATCCAACAACAGAACCATCAGCATTCCTGGATCCTACACCTACACCTACACCTCCAGAAATGTTATACAGGTTTACCTCAATTTATGCAGTACATGCGTTCCCAGAAAACTGCGCATATATTGAATTCGCAGAAAGGGAACCCAATTTGCAATGTAAGAAATAGGGATACATTCCCACAGTGGTGAGGGAGGGAGGAAGAAAGGCTGGGACTCGGGAAGGGGCAGGGAGAGGGACATGGCGCAACCTGTCGGATGCTCCCAGGGCTGCAGCAGGGAGCAAAGCGGAGGGAACTGTGAGAGGGTGCAGGGCATGGGACTGTGGGGAGCGGCCCTTGCTGAAACACACCCCCCAGAGGGTTGTGGGCTGGGGGGCACATGCCCCTGAATATGTGCGCAGGACAAGAGCAGGCTGCCACTGCAGGCTAGGGCTGGCAGTAGCACTGGGCTCTTCCTGGCACTCAGGGTGGGTGGCAGCGCTGGGAGGGGTGCTGCTGCCACCCTAAAATTTGCCTTAGCCCCCTCAACCTGTCCTTCCAGCACTTCCACCAGGCGTCAGGAAGAGCCTGGTGCTGCTGCTGGCCCTAGCCTGCAGCAGCTGCTTGCTCTTGTGCTGCACACAGATCCAGGGGCACACGCCCCCCCCCCAGGAAGAGCCTGGCACAGCCCCCCAGCCCACAGGCTTCCTAGGGTGTATATGGCAGCAAGAGTCATGCTCCCCTGTCCCGCACCCTGCATCCACTGACAGTTCCCTCTGCTTTGTTCCCTGCTGCAGCCCTGGGCCTCCACTTGTCTTCACTCACCCCAGCCCCTGCTGCAGCGGCCCCAGGAGCAGCCAGCCCCAGCTGCCTGCAGCAACTGGGCTGCACTGTGCCCCGAACCCCCCTGGGGCTCCACTTGTTCCCACTCACCCCATCTCCTGATGCAACAGACCTAGGAGCAATCGACACCACCTGCCTGCACCATAGCATGGCACAGCCCAGGTGCTGGGGTGAGTGGGGACAACCAGAGCCCTGCGGGGTTCAGGGCATGGTGCAGCTCAGCAGCTGCAGGCAGGTGGCATCAGCTGTTCCCAGAGCAGCTGCAGCAAGGGCTAGGATGAGTGGGGCCCTGGTTCCATGGCCCTTTCCCCTGCCCCCACACACACGAATTTACCTTGCATATAATGAATTTTGGTTATAAGAAGTGTCATCGCATAAGAGCGAATCTGCATTACAAAATCGTCATAAATTGAGGAAAACCTGTATATCTCATCCAGTGCACCCAATGCCCTGATGGAAAATATGTAAGAGAAACCAAACAACAACTGCATGCCAGAATGAATGCACACCGAAAATCTATTGAGGACAAGAATACCCAACTACCTGTGGGGGCACATGTCTCACAGGACAATCACTCCCTCTCCGAACTCTCAGTTCTAATTCTCAAAGGGAACTTACAAAACATCTTTCATAGATGAGCCTATGAACTTCACTTCATAAATCTCCTGGATACAAAAAATCATGGACTCAATATAGATGTTGGATTTATAATACATTACAACCTGCCTGGCATCTGAATCACCAGATACCTACCAGACCTGACCTCTTACACTTTTCGTCCACCCCCAACTTTCTCCTCTCCCCTCCCTACTTTTCTGCCCTTTGTCTTCCTAATTTCCAGCTATTTCCTTTTTCACAGACAGCCTCTTTTCTACCTTGAATTATTACTACTGTGGAGTTTCCCTTACTCACCTTTAGCTTTTCCCCCCCCTGCTTTTTCCCCTCTCCCTTTTCTGCTTTACCTTTTGTTTTCCTAATTTCTACCTATTTACATTCTCACTGACATCCTATCACACTTTTAGCTTCTCTCATTCCTTGGAGTCTCAGAACAACAGAGACTCCCTATATGCCTGAAGAAGGGTGATTGCACCAGAAAGCTTGCTAAGAACTTTTTTCCAACTACTCAGTTGGGCTAATAAAAGATATCACATCTACTCAAAGAACCTTGCCTTGCTATTTAAAAGGGTTTTGTCTGAACAGATGTGGTGAGACAGATGGATAGAGGGTATGAGAGGATGTAATCAGAGGCCCTAATTAGCATGGTGGTAATAAAAAGTCCATAGTTCCAGTTGGAGTATGAGGTCAGGAGCAATAGTCTGAAACTAAGGAGAGGAGTTTACAGTCTAACATACTGCTTTTCACTTGTTCTAAAACATTCACTCTTTGGGCAAAGGTTTAGCTGGCCTTGTATCTACCTGATGGTGGCTTTTTAAAAATTCATTTTTAGTTACATTTCTTTCACTTGTTATCTTTTAATTTGAAAATTAAAACCCAGTGTTCTCCCATTGAAAACAGTTCCAATTATATGTTAAACACAGGGTTGCATAACAAAAGAATTCACTTGTTTTTCTCCTGCTTTTTTTTTCTGTGCCTCAGTACCATCAAATGAGACAAGGAAGACGTCATTGTATAATGACCATCTACTATCCTGGGTCCCACTGGTTCAGAAGAAATCAGACTTGTTGCTGGATTGGCTGATAATTGGTAATCAATTAGGAAGATGTTAGAGCATAAGGAATAGCATATTTTATCCTTGCGCTAGTGACAAGAGGCTTGCACTGTGTTCGGAAGTCAGGGTAGAGATGCACCTTATGGGCTAACTAAAATAGAGATACATGAGCTTTCATGAGCAAGAGCTCACTTCTTCATCAGATACTGTGCAAGGAACTGCACAAAGCAATCAATGAAACAGGGAGAGTAATCTGAATATGAGAGAGAGTTAGTTAGTCATATTAACCTAAAGCCAGGCAGAAACAAGATAGATTTGGACGTTATAGGCTAACTGTATCAGAGATAAACTTTTGTGAGTATCAATTTGCTTCATCAGATGCTAAGAAGGGAGTCCCTTAGCATCTGATGAAGTAAGCTATTGCTTACAAAAGCTTATGCATCTCTGATTCAGTTAGTCTGTAAGGTGCAAATCTGCCCTGCCTTCGTTTTGAATACAGAAGACAGAGAAGTGAGGGAGAAAGGAGGGGGACCAGTGCTGAGAGAGGCAAACAAATAATAAACCCATAGGAACATAGGGGTCAAAAAAGTTAATCCAGGTAATGGGATAAGTATCCTGTTCAGACCATACTTAACACAGTCCAGTCTTGTGTTGATCTCTCATTTCACATTTTTGCGTTCAGGTCAGGTTTTTTCTCCCAATGTATCTGGTTCCAGATAAGCCTGGTGTACTGTGAACTTCTTTAGAAGTATTTTATTTTTCCCTCTCCTTTCATTTGGTGTCAAGAATATATACTGCGTAGATAATTAATCATATGCATGCATGAGTTTACAGTGTATTTTCTAAAATGTGGCCATGGTAATTTAACACCACAGGAAATGGTCAAAGTCCCACAACATTTTCATAGAAAACATAGAAAATTAGGATTGGTAGTGACATCAGGAGGTCATCTGGTCCAACCCCTGCTCAAAGCAGGACCGTCTCCAACTAGATCATTCCAGATAAAATTTGTCTAACTGGGTCTTAAAAACCTCCATGGATGTGGCTTCCACCACCTCACTGGGTAACCTGTTCCAGTGCTTTACTACCCTCCTAGTGAGGAAATTCTTCCTAATATCTAACCTAAACTTCCTTTGCTGCAACTTGAGATCACTGCTCCTTGTTCTGTCATCTGCCACCACTGAGAACAGTCCAGCTCCATCCTCTTTGGAACCTCCCTGCAGGTAGTTGACTACTAAGTCCCCTCTCAGTGTTCCCTTCTCCAAACTAAATAAGCCCAGTTCCCTTAGCCTCTCCTCAGAAGTCATGTGCTCCAGCCCTCTCACCATTTTTGTTGTCCTCCATTGGACTCTCTCCAATTGGTCCAGATCCTTTCTCTAGTGGGAGACCCAAAACTGAACACAGTACTCCAGATGTGGCCTCACCACTGCTGAATAGAGGGCAATAATCACTTCCCTTGATCTACTGGCAGTACTCCTACCAATGCAGCCCAGTATGCCATTAGCTTTCTTGGCAACAAAGGCACGCTGTTGGTTCATAGTCAGCTTATTGTCCACTGTAATCACCAGGTCTTTTTCTGCAGAGCTACTGCCCAGCCAGTCAGCCCTCAGCCTGTACTGGTGCATGGGATTGTTCTGTCGTAAGTGCAGGAATTTGCACTTGTCCTTGTTGAACTTCATGAGATTTCTTTTGGTCCAATCCTCCAATTTATCTAGGTCTCCCTGAATCCTAGCTCTACCCTCCAGTATATCTACTACTCTCCACAGCTTGGTGTCATCTGCAAACTTGCAAAGGGTGCACTCCATCCCATCTTCCAGGTCACTGTGAAGCTATTAAAACCGGCCCCAGAGCCGACTCCTGGGGCACTCCACTTGAGACTGGCTGCCAACTAGACATTGAGCCATTGACTACTACTCTACTACACTTTCCCTGATTCTCCTCTTGCTACCAACATACTTGTAGAAACCCTTCTTGTTATCCTTCACATCTCTTGCTAGCTGCAATTCCAAGCTTGCTTTGGCCTTCCTGACTTCATCCCCGCCTGCCCAAGCAATGCTCTTATACTCCTCCCTAGTTATTTGTCCAAGTTTCCACTTCTTATGTTTTCTTGTTGTGATTTAGTTTACTGAAGAGTTCCCTGATAAGCCAAAGTGGTCCTCTGCCATACTTACTGGTTTTTCTTCGCATTGGGATGTTTTGTTCCTACACTCTCAGTAAGGCTTCTTTAAACTACAGCCATTTTGTAATGCCGTAGTGTGCCTGGATTCTGGCTGCAGCCTATTCAGTGCTTGGGTCTGTCTCCAGTAATTCCAAACTGTTGTGTAAGAACAGATATCTCAATTGCTTCCTCTGAACTCTGTGCTGCCCTAGGCTAGTGAGTAATAGGTGTGTCTCTACAAAGATTCCAGCGGCTAACCTGTCATGGAGCAAATACACTGTGGGATCAACTGCTGTAAATAAAGAAAATTAGCAAGTGTGCTTGAAACAACATAGGACAACCTTTGGTCCTTCTGAATCTTTTGGTGAGGATCTGCAGCCCCCATATACCGGTACTTCCGAAATAATCACTACATCAGGCAAAGGATAATTCAGAGATTCCCTACATGTGTTATGATCATCTGGGTGGATGTGTTTGGTTTGAGTACTGTCGTTCTCTTTGCTGCCCAATCACTTCTTTCCATTTTGGATCTGATGTACTTGGTCATCCGACCTCATGCTCTGGGCGTACTCCCATCTGAAGGCTTTGTGGCACTGGGTACATGTTGAGAAATACTCCTTGGGTCTAGAAAATCATCTGCTTAGTCCTGAATAATTCTAGGACAGCAGGGTAGTTGGATGCTACACACAACAGATGTTTTTTGCCTCCTGGTAATGATACAGGCTGATCCCCTCGGAGCATGCCAGAAAGGAGGTTACCTTTCACCCCCTGATCTCACCTTTCTCTGCCTTTCAGCTGAATAATACTTTTGCTTAGGAAGCCTTCACATACATGTCTAGTAAATATCTTCAGGGAAGAGCCAGCAATTATGCTGTTTGGATCTAGTCTTTGTGATCCATGGATCTTTCAGCATTCATTCCCTAGTCATGGCACTTGATTTACTATGGTGTGTGTCAGCTGGAGAAAGTTGTGCTTGGGGATCGGTTTATTAAGGGTTTTACCCTATAAATTGCTGCAGTGTCCCCATCTCATGCCTCTCCAATTTCTTTCCTCTCTGGATCAGGCAATTCAATGATAAGCTGTCCATGGCTGACCTACGCAGCCCTTCTCCCCTTTATACCCCTTTTACATTTAAAGGGCTGCCCTCTCTAGCCCATCACTGCACCTGGTCCTATTTATGCAACCCTATACATTCCCTTCTCCATTTTTGTCAGCATCTTAGTCTTTCCAGGTTACAATCCTTTTGACAATTGGGCAGCACCTTGGAAGGATTCACATCTAGCCCTTTACAATAACCTCTAGGAGGCTTTTCAAGTGCTGCTTGTTCCCCACAGTGTCAGTTTGCTCTATTTATTAAAACAATCCCTCTCTTAATTTAGCCTGGGACAGCCACCAAATTGGCCAGAATCTGTGGCTCACTACTGCCAGTAGCTACATCTACATGTTTCCAGGCAATGACCACGATATAAAAACACATGTGCAGCAGTCTTTCCCAGTAAATTTTGTTGTACCACATCATTGGTAGAAAATCCAATACAGAGCCACTTATGTTTCAGACCTTTGAGCTTTCAGGAGATAACCTGTTCTTAGTTACAATCAGATACCATAGTTCCTGTATATAATATATAGCTGTGTATAAGATGCACATACAAAATGGGATAATGTGGTGCTAAGAAGTTTTCAACATAAACTTGATTGGATTTGGTCAGCTATTTTGTAATAATTCATATTATTTGTTATGTGCCTACAGTGTATAAGATGCACATTGTTTCTGGAGGGATCCTTTTTGAGGGAAAAGTGCATTGAGTACACTGGAAAATACCAGTAACAGAAAATGCTGTGATGCCCCCAGTGCCCTAGACATTAGTAATGGTAGAAATCAGATTATGTGCAAAGCAGATCCCAGCAGATGAAGCTCCTTGAGGCTGCAGAGGAACATGAAAAATCTTCAGGGTCTGATAGGGAAAAAGTTAAACCCTTCCCCATCCCAACCATTAACACCTTAGCCGTGTGATCCCTAGTCATATGCATCTGTGCGCATGGGATTTGCTGCCACTGCCTCAGACTACTGGTGTAGCTACGCTGATACCTTTCCTTCAGCTCTGGCCAATATCTGGCTTTCAAAGGAAGGACAAATCTCTGCATTAATTTATCTGGTCAAGTGTGAATGGGAGGGGACTCCTTCCTGACCCCGATGGAAACTAGCTGAGGCCACACTGCATGAGACTTAATTCTATTTTTTATTTCAGCAACATAGTTAAAAGTATACATATTGTGAGCAAAGCAAAAGTTAAATTTCTTTCTGAAGCATGGAAGCGAGAAATGCAGGAGGGGAAGGTGGGAAGTAAACAATGTGAGGCAGAGTTGAGGTTATCAGAAATAGGCACTATAGCCCTGGAAATCTCCCGCAGCAGTCTACAAAACACAGACAAGTAATGTACTTGCTCTAAATTGCTTATAGGGTAGAAAACTCTTAAAAGCAACATAAACATTCTCAGTGAACTTCTCTGCAAGTTGTGGCTGCAGGTCTGACGTCCTGACTATCCTGAACATCCTGTAAATTAACGGGTAATCCTTCAATCTTTTGTTGCAATATTCTCTCTCTGTGGGTCTTCAGTTCAAGATTCTGATGCACCGAGACCTGTGTGTCGCAGGGGCACTCTGGTGCCCTGCTCCTATGAAGGGATACAGGTGGTGGTTGCTGGGGCAACTGCAGTCAGTCAGCTGACCAGGAGGGGGCAGGGCCTGGAGTATATAAACAGCCCAGGCTGAAGCCTAGCAGGCAGTCACCCTCTGGCAGCCTGAGCAGTGGGAGTTCTGCTGCAGAGCAGCGCAGCGCAGCCTGACTGTCTGAGTGTCTGCATGATGGTACGGGGTGGAGAGAACCCTGACAGGGAGGTATGAAGGAGAGCCAGGGTGGCGCAGAATTTATGAGATACAAAATAAGCTTCCTGGCTGTTACAGCCTGTTGGCTTATGGTTTTGTGTTTTCTGTTTGGTTGTTTGTGTAACACTGGAGGACCGGGTGAGGCTGTAGGGGTTGGAGGAGGCCTCAGGGGAGCTCCCCAGTAGCGTGGGGGTTCCTGGCACCAGAGAGGGTGCTGCATTTGGGTGTTTGTACAGACCCTGGCCCCAGTGGGGCAGAGTCATGCAGCGTGAGACAGGCCCCAGTGTGGGCATGAGCACGTGTAGAGCCCTAGGGAGGGGCGTGCAAGCAAGAAGCCCAGTGAGGGTACAGTGTTCAGGGGTATTGACCCCAGTCCCACAAAAGGGGTCTTGAGGGCCCGGTAAGGCAGAGGCTGCCTGAGCCCAATTGTGAAGTACCCAAGTCGGGCGTAAGACCCCTGAGGAGGGTCAGGGGGCCAGGCATGGCTATGGCCACCTGAGCCCTGACTGCGGGAAGCGTGGGAGACGAAGCCCAGTGCGGGCATCATGATTGTGGGAGACGAAGCCCCAGTGCAGGCAACCTGGCTGCAGGAAGCGTGGGAGATGAAGCCTAGTGTGGGTGACGTGAGCACAGGGAATACGAGACAGGCCCCTGTGGGGGTGAGCACGTGGGGAGCGCGGGACGGCCCTGATAGGGGTGAGTGCTCTGAGGTGAGCACACTAAGACACCCGGTGAGGGCAAGTATAGGAATTGGGAGCCTGGTGAGGGCAAACGTACGAATAAACACCCGGTGAGGGCAAGTACAGGAATTAGGAGCCCGGTGAGGGTGAGTGTATGACTAGAGCCCAGTGAGGGCAAGTACAAGATTAGAGAGCAAGAGCATAGACGAGATGACATCCGGGAAAAACTGAGAGGCTTGGGGCGTGGTATTAGGGGTGGAAGGAGCCACGCGACGCCCATAGGGTTGGGGGGGCACCAGAATCTATTTTGTATAGAGCAGGGACCAGAAGGGTAAGAGCACTGGGTCCAAGGGGTCAAGTAAAGGCAGCCTCCCATTAATATTATACAACCATCAAAGTCATGGCAGGCGAGAACGAGGGTGCTAAGCGGGCAACTTGGCACGGTAGGGGCACAAGGAGAGATCACGGCTGCTCCTAGGGTCCCATGCCGTGACACTGGTGAAAAGTTTCTTAATCAATACCACAACTATTAACATGAATCTTGATATTACCAGGGCCTCTCCTGACCCCATCATGACAAGAGCACAGAGGAGTATTTTATGATGAGATAGTGCCACTCCCCCTGCAATATGCCAATGAAACCATCACCCCCTTTTAACTAATGGCCTTGTTACACAGTCATTTTGTGCAGCTCCTTGAGCTCTTAACCCCTGGATTATCCGCACATTAATATTTTTAAGTGGTTTAAAGCACTCATTATGCAGCTCAAAGTTACGGCACTCCAGGGTAGGATTATCTCTTGCTCTGCACTACCCAGCTCCTGTTCCATTAAGGTATGGCTACTCCCCGTAGATATGCAGCTCAAATTGAAGGTGTGAGCGCTCCAAACTTCAAGCTAGCATTAAGATGGTCAATATTTGGGCAGCTCACAGTATAAGGTATAATAAGGCCCTAAAATTGCAGCAGACCAAAGACTTTACATTGTAGGTTTTTGACTAGTTTTGCTCTCCAAAATACATAATTTTATCAGAAATCAGTTTTAGTTCCTACTTAGTCCTACCCAGAGGCTTTGGTCCTTAGGAAGGAATTTCATAGATGCAAACACAAAATATGTATACCAGGCAAACAACCTCCTGCCTTCCAAACCATTTTTAAATTTACAATCCAGTGTTCAAATATTTAACTGAAATACTTTGCAATTATTAAGAGGCAAATGCATGAAGACCAAAATATGGACAAATCACAAGACAAACAGAAGGAAAAGAGACTGAAAAGATACTTCATGAAATGAAGGCAAAAATAAACATAATAGGGAAGGAAGAGCAAAAGTTTAATAAAATTTTGTGGGGGCCAGTTTCCCTTCTCTGATCCTTGTCTTTCCATGTTTGTACTTCTTAACTTATTTTAATAACCAGCTGCTTTCACTGTTAATACATTTCCCTTAATGTTGTGGGTCATTGTTACCCTCCCTGGCTTGGGTCATTCTGTATTCTACCTCTTATTTGGTGCACTGTAGCAGGGCACTAGGGTGCCTGCTACTGATAACAGTAATATGGCCTCAGCTGCCACTCACCGGGGCAGCACAGGTGTGGGTTTCTGGGGCAACCAGTCTGGTCAGCTGACCAGAAAGAGGCAGGGCCTGGCCTACATAAATAGCGAGGCTGAGGCTAGAGGCAGTTCTCCTCTGGCAGCCTGAGAAGCTGACGCTCTGCTGGAGTAAGCGGGGTGGGCATAGTAAGGAAGCCTGATGGCCTGAGCAGTGTTGGCATAATGGTATGAGGTGGAGAGAACCCTGACAGGGATATGGATGAAGGACAGCCAGGTTGGCTTGGGATTTATGTTGTAGCCAAGGGGCTTTGTGTTTTCTGTTTTGTTGTTGTGTAACACCGGAGGACCGGGTGAGGCTCTAGGGGTTGGAGGAGGCCTCATGGGAGCTCCCCAGTAGTGGGGGAGGTTCCTGGTGCTGGAGAGGGCACTGTGTTTTGGGGTGTTCTGACCCTGGCCCCAGTGTGGGCAGCATCGGGAAGAGCCCAGTGTGGGCACAGGCGAGAAGCCCCAGTGGGGCATAAGACCTGAGAAGGTGGGTCTGGGGCGGGGGGGCCAGGTAAGGCCAAGGCTGCCTGAGCCCTATCGAGCAAGGCCCCGGTGCGGGCTGCGGGGAATCGCGAGCAAGGCCCCGGTGCGGGCTGCGGGGAATTACGAGCCCAGGGAGCCGTGAGGGCACGGGTGACTGTAGGGCCCACGTGTAACCCTGAGGCTGGAGTGCACCAGGACAACTAGGCAGAGCATTAGCCTAAATACATCAAGGCACTGTGCCAAAGAGGGCAAGAAGGCAGCCTCCCTTTAACATATTAACATCAAAGATGTGGTGGACAAGATAGAGAGGGTGCATTTAGCATTTGTAGCATGGATGCAGCTTATAATATCAAAATTCCCCTCTTGATAATTTATTATGTTCTATGTCCCATGGAGAGAAAAAAGCCTGGCCTTGACACAGTTCAGCAGGAAGATGATAATGGAAAGAGCAAGCACCAAGCCCAGTTCGGGTGGCAGCCAGGAGGATGTGGAGACTGTGGTAATATGGCCAGGGCAGCTGGGCACAGATGGTGTCTCTGGTGATTTGGCATGGTAGGTAGGGACCCTAGGGGAGTTCACAGCACCCCTAGGTCATATGCCGCCACATGCACCTACAGGAGATGTTTACTGTGGAGTTGCCTAATTTGCTCAGAAGTAAAACCTCAGCATCTACATGTGCAGCCCTATTGGGCCACAGTATAACTCTGCCATATGTTAGCACTTGTAAACACAGGTACTACTCTGTGGCAGTTATTAAGTGCGCTACAACACACGTATAGATGCTGATGGGGCTGACTGGAGCCCAAGGCTGCTTCAGTGCAGGGGTTAGGGTGACCATCTTTTCAAAATGTAAAATGGTGGACACATGAGGCTGGCAGGCAGACAGAGGTTGCGTGGTGCAGCTGAGTCTGTGGGGGGAGCACACCTCCTCCATGCTGTCACCGCCACTGCCAGCCCCAGGGAACAGGTCATCCACAGCCCCCAAGCTGCTCACCCAAGCATACACAAAACAATGGGGTGGGCAGGTGGTGGGAGCCCCCTCCAGCACCGCAGGGGCAGGATCAGGGACAGAGGCAGGGATCGACGTCCCACTCCCCTGCAAAAGGTTGTGCCACAGCCCCTACACCAGAGACACCATCTGTGCCCAGCTGCCCTGGCCATATTACCACTGTCTCCACATCCTCCTGGCTGCCACCCGAACTGGGCTTGGTGCTTGCTCTTTCCATTATCATCTTCCTGCTGAACTGTGTCAAGGCCAGGCTTTTTTCTCTCCATGGGACATAGAACATAATAAATTATCAAGAGGGGAATTTTGATATTATAAGCTGCATCCATGCTACAAATGCTTTGCTGGGGTACTGTGCTAATACAGCTATATCAGCAAAGCATTCCTGATGGAGACCTGCTTGGAGTGAGTTTTGGGTGTGGCTTTTAGATTGTGGTTTTAGGTTTGCATCACTAGGAGCATTAGGTGCAAGATACAGGAAGTGATAGTGCATTTTTACTCAGGACTGCTTAGGCCCCATCTAGGGTATTGTGTGTAGTTTTGGACTCCACATTTTAAAAAGGACATGGAGAAGTTAGAGAGGAACCAGAGAGGAACAAAAATGATAGAGGGCTTGGAAAGCAAGGCATACAAAGAGAAGTTGTAGAAACTCCATCATTGGAGGTGTTCAAGAGGAGGTAGGATAAGCACTGGTCAGGGTTTATGTAGGACTAGCTATGCCTATGCTATTCTATGGGTATTTCTCATGCTTCTGGGCTTTGCTGGTTGCCACATGGGGCTGGGAAGGAATTTTTTCCTCTCTTCTTGCAACAAGTGTCAGGGGATTTATTTTTGCCTTCCTCAGAATCATTGGGTGTTGGCTGCAGCCAAGGCTGCAGATTTTGAATGGGGTAGGACAGTGCTCCTGCTGGGGCTAAAATCCAGCAGTTCCTGGCTAGAGGATCTTGCCCCTCCACTCAGAGTCAGACTAATCACCACATTCTGGGTCAGGAAGCAATTTTATCCCAGGGTCAGATTAATACAGATGGGGGGTGGGGTTTGCTGTCATCTGCAGCATGCGGTATGGCCCTTTTCCTTGGATCTCTCAGGCATATTTTAACAACACTTGTAGCAGTAGGACACTGACTGCAATTGTCCCTCTACTTTACTTGTGGCAGGTGCTTTGTAGTTGTGTGACAGGGTTGATCGTTTCGTTTTATTAATAAATTAGATGAGGATTTGTATGCAATGGTTTGGATAAGGATGACCTTGCCTCCTCAAGATGGGGTTTGGACTAGATTAGGGATCAAATTCAGCCCACAGAGCCATGGCATCCTGCCCACAGGGCTCCCCACAGGTTGGGAAATTTGGCATCAGGGGAGCAGTGGCAATTAATACTGCCTTTGCTCCCCACTGCCAAATTCCCAAGCCCCATGAGGCTGGATTGGAGTTGAGCCATGCCCCCTCCTCCTGAACAGCTGGATCAGGGCTGAGCTACACTCTCTCCCCCTGCATTGCCAGATTGGGCCTGAGAATGGACTGGGCACTACCTATCTGGCCAACGCAGCAAAAGGTAGGGACCACTGGATTAGATGACCCCTGAGGTCCCTTCCAGTTCTACTTTGCTGTAATTCTACCCATATTGTATTTTTCCTCAAGAAGCCTCGTTTGAGCTTTGTCGGGTGGTGCTGGCTAGGAAGGGGCCAGAACTACATTTCAAGTTTGAAATCCTCAAATTTGTGGGTGAATCTTGGAATATAAATCAGGAGATCTGAGTTTTGAAGCTGTTCCCTATCCCCAGTGTATCACATGTGCATCAATGGGGTATTTATAGGGATTCTCCTAAAACAGTGAAGTAGTGAGCATTGCATCTGGTTCACTATAGGCCAAAACATCACAATATACCACTGCCTGTATCTCAGATCCTCATCGTCACAGACAGGGTGAAGGTTTCCTCCTAACTTCCATTTCACTTCTTTCCTGCTTCCCAATCCTTTCAGCTCTTCCTCTCAGACTTTGTGCCTTTGTTTCACACTGCCCCTTAAAGCCTGTAGCACTTCCCTTGCCCTTTCTGTCAGCTAGCCTTCACTCATGCTTCAAATCTTACTTCAAAACTTTATACCCAAGTTCAATTAATCCCTCGTCTCATCAAATATCTCTTCCTCACACTCTTGAACTGTTGTTCCACACCTCATGTGTGCTTGTCCCATCTCTCAGATAGTAAAATCTGTGAGACTGGAATGTGCCTTACTCCATTAAGTTCTGTAAACTGACGTTAGTTAATCACAGTGGGCATGTCTATATGTGCAAATGCTGTGGGGTGAGTTTACCCTAGAGTAAATTACTTGAGTAAACTCACCCCAGGCAGGCATCTACGCATACAGGAAGTGGAAGCAGATTTGCTGCTCCTGGCACCAGTCTGCTTCTGCCCCCTCTGGTCCTGCATCGATCACCTGAAGCAGCCAAGGCGAGATCTAGGCTCAGGGGCTGGCAGAGAGCACAGGGCCAGGAGACAGCTGTCTCCTGGTGAGGGCTGGGAGATTGCTCCCTGCCCCTAAGGGGCTGCTTGCTGCAGGGGTCCACCACCAGAGCCCAGGCATGGACAATGTGCCCTTGCCCTGGCAGCAGGGAGCTCCCTGTTCCCACTCTGCAGTCATGGAGCGAGGGCTAGGAGATGATTCTTCCCAGCTCCATGATCGTGGACAGGGCTGGGAGCTCCTTGCTGCTGTGGCAGAGGAACAGTGTCCCCACCTGGGCTCCAGTGACAGAGTCCATCCCAGCAGCAGGCAGCTCCTGGGGCAGAGAACAATCTCCCACCCCCTGCTGTCCAGCTGACGGGGAGCAAATTTGCTCCCGGTCAGCCATCTTCACATAACTTACTGTGCAGTAATTATTCCTGAGTCAATTTGCTACTTGTATTCACAGGTAGCAAATTACTCAAGAATAGATCAAATGATTGTGCAGTAAGTATCTGCATGTGTAGAAAGTGATGCTTACTATGCAGTAATTTGTTCTTAATTTGAGTGAAGTATCTCATGTTGACATGCCCAGTGGCCCCAAATCTTAAGGTCCAAATGTGGGTTTTATAAGAGGTACTAGCAAATTGCCCATCAAGAATAATGGGGTAGGGGGGCAACGGGGACAAAGCTCATGCCTCGTCTCTCTCCTCCCGCCCACTGTTCCTCATCCGGCCCCACTCTACCCCTGCTCCCCCACAGACATTCAGACATTGAATAACTTGCAGACATTCCTGAGGTAGCTTGCATATACCTAGCAGCATGGATCCATAGTACAGAGTTCAGCATAGGTTAACTGCCTAAACCTTGGGCTGGTTTGCAGCTCATGCTGACCTCTGCACTGCCATAGCTATGCTGCTATCAGACCCAAGCTGGTGAAAAACTAGCTTGCTTGTATACCTCTATACGAACTGCAGTCACACCTTTGACTGCAGGGTAGACCTCACCAACTCCTGACTTAGGCATATTCCCAACAAAGTCCTTGGAAGTTGGAGATCACTCAGAAGGTATTTATAATGTGCTAAGATTTGGCCCACTGATTTAAATCACAGGTTGTATCCAAGTAAGGACACACAAAAAAAAATGAGTATAGCACTCAGGATTTACCTCAAGACTACAAATAATATTGTGAAAGCTATATGATTATAGGGTCACGAACAAAACAGAACTCTCATGCATACAGACAATAGGTAAAGAGATGTTGTAGATAAAGCACCACTTGTCTGGCTAATCAAAAATCCTGTCTTTGGTACCTTTATATTGCAAAACAATTACACAAAAAGAGGGCTGATGGTTTGGCTTATCTTTCCAGACCATTTAGCACTACATGACGAGATTTTAGCTAGGGCTTACGAAATAAAAACCCCAGGACTTGAGGAAAGATCAGGAAATAGAACGTTTAAACTGTGAGATTCAAGAAGAGTCCGAGATATACAGAAAGAGGTTCAGAAGAGTTGCCTCTTAATGAAAAGGAAGGGTTGGTTTATCTGAAATTTCTGTAAGTTTCTTCTGCGGAATTTATAAACTGTTTCTGTAACAGGAGTTTTCCTGTTGAAAGAAACAAGATGCCTGCATATTTTGTATGACAAAATCACATTAATAAAGTGCCTGACTCCGTATGATTGATTTCTCCTTCAGTGAGCAAATAACCTGCAAGGTTATATACCTGAAATACACTAGCACCTTGGAGGTAGGCAACATGAATAAAAATGTCCTTAAGTAACCCAAACTCCTGTTATATGTGGTCAAAAATTCCAATATTTCTATCAGACTGGACCATGCTAAATTGCATCCAAAATTGCTTCATCTGTATCTTTTTCTTATATAAGAAGCCTGCCATTATGGATTGATGTACCAAGGAAAAGTTTTTATGATAGGCAAATGGAGTTGAAGAGGTTTCAGATTTACTGCCCAATCTCATTGCTTTTTAATGTGGGAGAAAGTCCTGTTCAACAGTCCAATCTAATGACTTAACTGCATGTACTATGTATTCATGTCCAGAGGGCAAAGCTTTCTTAAATTGCAGTACCCTGAAATAGCAAAGACTGAATGTACAGATAATAGTGTATTGTTTGATCGTATTTGGATAAAGTGCACCTTGATCTATTTAAAAAGTTGATAGTGTTAATTATGATTTACTGTTTGAAGAATGTGAGTCCTGGAATGATCAGAAAAAGACTTACATACTAGCTTACATTCACATTTAGCAATGTACAAGTGGAGGTGGGTTCAAATTCCTAAGTGCAGAACCTAACTTTTCCCAGTGTTCTGTGGTATGAGATTTTAAGGTTCTGGTTCAGGTCTACCAATCAAGATCTTTTAACATACTATAAGTGAATTAGGAAGGAATTGAGAAAGTGTTAATAACTGACAAACTGATTTTTGTGGTGGGAGAAGATGCACTAGGATTACATACAATAGGTGAGTGGTGCTTAACCTATGGCCTCTGGGCTGGATCCAGATCATGGGACTGTCCTCTCACCCACAGAACTGTGTAATCTGGCATGTGGCATGCCCCACAGGTCTGGAAATTTGGCAGTGGGACAGTGGTGGCAGAATTAATTGCTCCCAGAGCCACAGCAATAAATGCTTCCACCAGTTCCCTGCCACCAAATATCCAGACCTGTGGGGAGTCCCATGGGCTGGATGATGTGCCTCAATGTGCCTGTGTACAGGGCCACTTTGTGGATGGATCTGGCATGCAGGGTTGGGTTGACATGTGGAATTGTTCTGTGGTCAGATCTGGTGTGCCCAGACCACATCTGCAGACTAACTCTGCGCATGAGGTTGGATAGGCTGAAAACCCCCGTAGTAAGTGATTACACACAGATCACCTGACCTGGTCAAAAACAGACCAAGCCATGTGTTTTTGTCCTGTCTGAACCAACTCTTGAGATATTTTCTCAATGTTGACTTAGTCCCAGCTGCATTCCAGGAGAATTTTGTCCGAGTAAGGAGCTCAAGATGTTGGTGCAGAGAAATAGAACCTATTTAAAGAGATTTTGGCAAGTAGCTTCTGTTCCCAAATATAGTGTCTCAGCAGAGAGGAGTGTTTGTAGAAGGGTCTGCAAAAGTGGATGTGTACAAAAGTGCATTAACATATTAAAAATATCAATGAGCAAAACATATTCCTCTACAGTTATGGAAACCATGAATGACAGCATGGTTAACACAGATGAACCAGAAACTAAAACTGACTGATGTAAGTTTGACTGTTCATACTGAAAAAAGTGCAAAAAGTATCTGTTGTAACTTCTAGTGCTGGAAAAGTACGTTTGCTTTTGAAATCCTCAGTTCTCAAAGCATTAATAAAAAGCCTTAGAAGCAGCAGAAATTGGAAAATACCCGTTAATTTAGTTGTCTAAATTTCCACATAGTGACATACAGGGTACATCTAAATGTGCAATTAGCAATTAGCATGTAGCAATAAACTCTGGCACAGTTTGTTTATTGCTACTGCTTGTGCCAGAGTTTATTGCTCCTGGGCGCAGTGTTTACACATGCACTTGGGACAGGAGCATGATGAGGTGGGGCACAACAGTTGTGGCTGGCAGAAGGCCCAGCGGGTCACCCTGAGGATGCTCCGCTGCGGCTCAACATGCCGTGGAGGGGCTGGTTGGGGCATTACAGTATTATAGTGCAGGGCTAGCCAGCAGGCAGCCCCTGCTCTGTAGCACCTTTGTGCCCCAACCAGCTCTAGTCACTGTTTACATGTGCATTTCAGAGCACGTAACTACTCTGCTGTAAGGATAGTATTTGTTCCAGATAGTACTATCCTACAGACAACTTAATTTACTGTGCCCTAATACAGGTACATGTGTAGACAGTAACACTTTACTGCGGAGCTAATTAGTCAGCTAAAACAAATTAGTCAGTCTAAAAACAATATTAATTAATCAGTCTTAAAAACAAAAGGCCTTCTCTTAATTGTGTTTAAGGCTAGAGAGGAACAGTTCCTTTCCTTTTGGCAAATATTGATGTTTTGGATGCAAATGTTCTATGATTTTATGTATTTTCAAAACACCAGTGAAGTAGCACTTACCTCATTCCATTTGTAAGACATCTTGAATGTTCATATTTTGAAATGTCTTGGTTTTTTTTTTAAAGTGAAACTATGTCGTTTAATCAAGCACAAGATCTATCATATACTCAGAGCAAAATCACTATTCAGGTCAACAGCATTCAAAACGCCCCTGGAGATGTATGAATAGGGCAATAAACATTTTCCACATGTACTGGAACTATTGAAACATGCATAATTTCTGGGATGAGAGTCAAGACAAACAAGTGGTGTAACATTAAAATACTGGCCACATGTCTGCTGCATTGATTACATTATACCTCTGAATTATTAAATATTTCTAAAGCAAATAAAATATAGATAAGCAGACAAGAAAACAATATTGAGATAAGACTCACTACACACTGAATCAGACTGGATTGCCAATGGAACTCATTCAGCAGCAAACAAAAATCATTTTATAAACTTCAAGCTTCAAGATTGTTTTGGCAACAGATGAAAGTTTTTAGGTCCCAGTCCTGTAAAGGTTCATACATGTGTTTAATTTTATTTACCCAAGTGGTTCTATCAGCTGGTACTACTAATATGAGTAAAGTTTAGCTAACATGTATGCACATGTTTAATTGTATTCATGTGAGTAGCAGCCATGAACATAACTACTCTAAGAAAACACATGCTTACATTTTATTAAGCTCAGGATCTTATTTACCTCTGGTCAGACAGATAATAATTTTTACTTTTTAGTTGAAATATGGCTACAATGAAGCAATAGCAGCATTACAAGATATGTGGCCTGTTACTTTATAACAAGAATAGAGGCGTTGTTATTAGTACACTAAAGTTATAATATGGTGAAATACAGATTTGACTGGCCAGATCAATACTAATGGCTTGCAAAATAAATTCCAGCATATGATTACAGTTTGTCACATGAAAGTTTCTCTTCAGACCCTTGGGGACAGCATGATCTGTACAAGTAAGAGAACGCAAAGTTAGTTCTGTTATAATTTTCTTTACTATGAGACACAACGTCAATAGCAATTACAGGCCCAAATTTGGGTACATGAGGCTGCTTTGTGTTTTGCAAGCAGTTAAAAAGAGCCCTAAAATTTGACCTGTTTAAGAAGTACATCTGAGATTCACAAGGACACAGTATAAAAGGTAATGGCTGCAACCTTTAATCTGAAAACTGATTATTGTACAACCCAATTTGAAAATCAATTGTTTGGGAATTTTGTGGCTTATTTTCACTTGGCAGATGCAGACACATCCTAATATTATAAAAGCCTAAGTCTGTCTGTCTGTGATGCTTTATTTGCACTCTGATTGGCTGCCAGAAACAGCCAATCAGAGTGCTTCAAGCGTAGGGGAGGACCACCATGATTCCAAAGCCAAGCCAAGGACTGGACAGATGGGCAGAAAGCCAGGGCCAGCTCCCCCACCATGCTCCCTGCAAAAGGCAGAACAGTGGCAGCATGGGGTGTTAGGTGGCGGCACTCCATCCCAGCCCTCCCCGCCCCGTGTCATTCTTGACGGGCAATTGGCTAGTTAGAGCATGAGAGTGTTAAGTAGGAGCAATTTTAAAGTTTTCAGACTCAGAAGAGATTTGAGCAATTTATTTTACATTTTGTGGAAAAGTTCTGCTGTCTATTGAGTGGAAAGTGTTATGAATTTAAAGATTTTTATTTTTAGAATGAAAAGGAAGCTAAAAACCTGTCTTAAAATGAAGCTTTGCATGTCAATATTATAAGGTAATCTGCCCATTTTTTTCCCTTTAGATTTTTCTTTTATTAAAAAAAAGCTTTGTAAGTGTTTCTTCCATATGATTAGTATATTAGAAATTCTTTTTTTTTAAGTACCCTATTTTTCTGTAAATGCTTTGGGGATGACAGAACTAGTAGCTGTATTAAAGAAGTGAAATATGATTAAAAGGAAACTGAGAATAAAGTGACTTCCTTGGCAGGAAGGGTATATTTAAGATTAACTCTTTTTAACTCGGATGTCTGACAAAGTTGGGAGAATTTTGGAAAGTTGTTTACTAAAGATAAGCAACTTAGTGCACTTCTACCAAGAGCGATGATGTTTCAGGCAGAGGAGACAAAACGTGGTATTCTGAAAGTAAAAAAATAACTAGAATTTTAAAAGATGATAATCCCTTTAGGCCTTTTTATGAGTCATAAAGAGATGGATAAAGCTCAAAGCTCATTCATCCCTTCCTCTCCTCTCCCAAATAATTTTAACTCCTTCACCCTAAGGGAAGAGAAAGGAGGGTCCTGGCTGGCATTGAGGAGTTCTGCTTTTGGCTCTGAAAGCATTTTCCTGATCAAGTCCTCCTCCTTTCTGTGCCTTAGTTTTCTGTTTGCAAACTAGGGATAACCTTCACTTAGCACTCAGGAGGATTGTGAGATTTAATGTATGAATATGTCAAAAGCAAAACTAGCTGGGAGCTTCTGGGGAGCAGATATTCACACCTCGCAGACAGTTACCTCAGTTCTGTCTTCTCAGTGGTTTAATACTTTGCACTAGGAGATGCTGGGAGCTTATCTATGCACAACTGATTGATGTGCTACTGCCTGCAGCCTGAGAACTGTTAGAAGAGTGCATAGATGAGCACTGGAAAGCCTGGTTCCTGTCAGGATCTTCACAGGGATCTCGTCCCTGTGAAGAGATACAGCAATAATAAAAGAATATGACTGACATGCAATGCATAGGCGCAGGGGTCACGTGCACCCCATGAGAGTGCTGGTTCCTCCCTCTACACCGAGTGCTCCAGCTGGTAGGGAGGCATGGAGTATACTAGTGCCTCCCCTGAAACTGGATCTGCTGGTGGCCCCTAGTTGCTGGCTGGCTGCTACAGGACCCACCCCACTGGTTGCCAGCTCGCCACTAGGGGACCCCCTGACCCTCAGTCATGCCTGGTTGGTGCCCCCCCCCCCCCCCCGCCAGAGTTGGGCGGCACCAGTCGCCTCTGACACAATGAATCCAGGCGTGCCTATCTATGAAGACCTCCAGAATCTCCTGAATTGCCCTTACATCATGGAGACCCTCTCAAGGAGCAGCCAAGACTCCTAAACCATGGGGGCCATCACCTCAGTGCAAACAGCAAAGGCTCTGAACCAGCTCTGCTTTTTGGCTCTGACCAAGTGTGACAGGGCAAATCAAACTCCCAGGCTCGCAGGATGCCAGCTGGGATAGGGGGAGCACCTGAACGCCCATTCCTGTGAGCTTGGGGCATAAGAGGCTGGCCTGGCTGCATTTCTATGGCCAAGGGAGATTTGTAGATGTAAGGCCTCACCCTATAGCAACATAGTGACGTGCTATATCGCTGTACAGCGCACTGTCTTTGTAGCGATCACATAGGTCCACACATGATCGCCAGTGATATTGCCATAGCCCGGTCCCCCGTTATAGTGTGTTGCTACGGGGACATAGGGGCCAAATATAACTGTGTGCACAGTGCAATAACCACCCATACTGCGCCATGTATAGTACTTCCAAAAAGAAGTACTAAAGCAGAGCCCCGTAGCAACGCCACCATATAGTGAAGTGTAGATGCACCCATAATAGTTATTGAGCTGTCCTCAATGGTTAACTGTTGCTTTTTTTGGGGGGGGGGGGATAAAACAAACCAGCACTCCGTTATGGACCCTACAGGCCTGGTGACTCATTACAGCCAGCACCCCTAAGGGCATGGGAGGCCGAGGGCTGACGACTTGGCACGTGGCCATGGGCAGTGGGGCACAGGGCTGGCACACACCCAGGCCCCAATGCCCTGGGCAAGGCGGCGGGGTGGGCACAGCTCCTCCAGGTCACCCCGCGGCCCTACCCCATGGCTGGCAGCGCTGCTGTGCTGCAGCGCGGGCCGGGGCTCACAGTGCCAAGCCCCGCGCGTGTGCTGGGGGCCGGGACACACGCCCGTGGGCTGTGACGTGCGGGGTGAGAGGGGAGGGGCCGCGCCCCCCCTCCAACCGCCACCTCTCCAAGGCGGGGCCACTTTAGCCCTCCGGCGAGGGGGGGGGGGTCTCTTCGGTGGGAAGGCGGCCGCTCTGTTCCCGACTCTATGGTTGCAGGAGGGCGGGGGGTTTTCAGCGTGGGCCGGCAGTAGGTAAGGAGTCGCGTGGCGCGCGGGGGGTGGGAGACAGAGGACCCCAACGCGCGCCTCTCCCCCTCCAGGCGCCAAAGGGCGCATGCGTGGGGCGGCAGGTTTCTCCCACCCCGGTGCAGCCTGGAGAGGGAGCAGCTTCGGGGCGCGCTTTGCGGGGCTGCCTCGGCCTTTCCCCGCCCCCCAGGCTTTGCCAGCGCACTAATCTTTATCTTGTCCCTGCATGCACCTAGAATGGGGAATAGCTGCTTCTTGGCTACCAGCATGCCAGTGCTTGCACCCCCGCTGCCACATGTCCCCTGCAGCTGCCCCCACTCGCTTGGGGGGGCTTCTGCCACCCCCTGCAGCTGTGGTCTTCGTTGGCCAACATGTCTGGTGAGCCAGTAGTGTGCCCTGGTTGCCAAGAAGGCTAACAGGTACTGGGCTGCATTGGTAAGTGTGTTGCCAGCAGATCAAAGGAAGTGATTATTCCCCTTTATTTTGCACTGGTGAGGCCGCATAGATTAATGGATTATAGAGTCAAAAGGGACCACAGTGGACCATCGTATCTGACCCCCTGCCCCTGGTAGGAAAGAGGACTGAGGTCAGATGACCCCAGCCAGGTGACCATCAAGCCTCCTCTTGAAGACCTCCAAGTTAGGTGATAGCACCACCTCTCTTGGAAACCCATTCCGGATTCTGGCCACCCTTACAGTAAAAAATGTCTTCCTAATGTCTAACCTGAATCTACTCTAGTTTGCACCCATTATTCCTAGTACTCCCTGGGGTGCTCTGGTAAATAGCACATCTAGAGCACTGTGTTCAGTTTTGGTCCCCCACTACAGAAAATACGTGGACAAATTGGAGAGAGTCCAGTGAAGGGCAAGAAAAATGTTTCAGGGGCTGGGGCACATGATTTATGAGAAGAGGCTGGGGGAATGGGCTATTTAGTGTGGAGAAGTGAAGATAAGAAGGGATTTGATATCACCCTGCAACTGCCTGAAGAGGTGCTAAAAAGAGGATGGAGCTAGATTGTTCTCAGTGGTGGTGGATGACAGAACAGGGAGCAGTTGGTCTCAAGTTGCGGCAAGGGAAGTTTAGGCTAGATATTAGGAAGAATCTTCTCACTAGGAGGGTGGTGAAGCACTGGAATGAGTTACCCAGCGAGGTGGTGGAAGCCATCCTTAGGGGCTTTGAAGGCCCGTCTCAGCAAAGTTCTGGCTGGGATGATCTAGGTGGGGCTGGTCCTGCTTTGAGCAGGGGGTTGCATGAGATGTCCTCCTAAGGTCCCTTCCAGCCCTAATTTTCTATGATTCTGTAAGTGGTGGAGGTTGATTTGGAGCAGCCCTTTTGGTGGTTTCTGTAAGCAGAGGCTGTGTGGAGGGGTGAGAGAGCCTCCCCACACCCCCGTACACAGCAGGGGCATCCACTAGGGGTTGGTGTGTTATTAAGAATGCCAGCACAAAGGCTTTGCACCTATTGATTCCATTCTGCTTTCAATCTAGGTGCTATTTTTCCCCTCCAGTAAAAAAGCTTGAGAGTAGGATTTGGCTTGCAGTATGGAGAGCATCTTTTTTTTTTTTGATAGTTCCTGACACCTGGCATCTGTACTTATACATGTCACTCCTTGGTAAGGCAGCAGCTATTGGAAGGAGGTACACATTTGCCAGGCTGGCTCAACAAACCCTTGCTTTTCAGCGTCCATGAGAATCCTTTGGGTTTCCATAATATTACCTCAAGCCTAAATGGGATGTAGCTTTTGGTGGCATGCAGCACTGTATTTAAAAAAAACCCCCCAACTCTGGCATTTAGATGGTTGCTGGGTATGTTAGCTCACTTGTGTATTTGTTTTGCTCCACATATGGCACCAAGTCTCAAATCCTGCACCATTTTGTATTGTAGCAGTGAGATCAGTGACTTAGCTGTAGTTGTCTAACAAGGGAAGCCATTCATAACTGTGGTCCTTGACCTTGAAAGACTGGATTGTATTCCTGACCATAAAATTAGAGTTTATTACATCTTACAGAGGAGAGAGTTTTGCAGGCAGGACTGGAATAACACCCTCTTCATGGTGGCACCGAGCTGTTTGCAGAAATACTATGTTTATTACTAGAAACCACAAGTTCTCAGTGGAGTAGTTTCATGTAGTCTTGCTGGAGTTGGTTGTTTTGTCGCATATTTGGTCTCTGTCAGATGTCTGAATAATTTAAGCAGAATGTTATGCCAAAATGGCTATCTTTTGTTCAACGGATTGGTTGCTTTGATATGGTCATGGTAACGTGCATTTTCTACCATCAGACAAGATTTCATTCCTGCTGGTGTGGAGGCCAGCCCAAGTGTCGGAGAAACAACAGGGTGGCTCCCGAATAGAAATCAATTATCTTCTTATGTGCCAACAGAATGGATGCTCAAGGCTTTGCTACATGGGGTCATTGAGTTATTGACTAGTATCGCTCTGGCAGAATACTTAGTCTGCTCTAACCATGCTAGTACCAAGTGATAAAGTTTAATTTGGGCACATCTGTGCAGACTTAGCAAAGCCAGTGGAGTTCCACAGGTGTAACTGTGGACTAATATCATGCGTAAGTAAATGCCAAATTCAGCTACTTTGGCACTTGTGCACACTGTGAGTCCAGAGCCAAAAGGTGCTTGATTTGCCATATAGGTCATTAAGCATTTCAAGCCATGGTGACCCTGCAACTCAGCACTGCTCATTACATGTGTGCGCTCCACATATCCTCCCCAAAGGATTGATGTGGTAATTAGCATGCACTCTCTCTCTCTCTCTCATGGCTGGAACTGGGTGGTCTTGTCATGAGTTCTGGGATGCTCCAAAAATTTATATGCACAGTAGGTGCTGCTTCAACTTCATAGCTGAGCTCCATTGCTGAGCACATGCTGCTTTGGCAGGAGTTTAATGATAGCCAGTCTATTTAATGAGGTTTCCTTGTATGCAAATATAAGATGAGGGCCTTTTCCTCCTATGTAGATTACAAGGAAAAAAACCTCACTTTATTGCAAATCCCAGGGAGCTTTTGCAATAGAAGTGGCAAACACTGGCAGTAATATTGTATTGTTGAGCAGGGAGACAATAAAAGTGTCTTGGGTTTAGACCGGGGTGGGCAATTATTTTGGGCAGAGGGCTGCTTACTGAGTTTTGGCAAGCCATCGAGGGCCGCATGACAGGCAGCCCAGGACAAATAAATATTAAATTTCGAAATTTTTTAGGGGCCCCGCGGGCCAGATAGAGTGGCTTGGCAAGCCACATCTGGCCCCATGGCCACATTTTGACCACCCCTGGTTTAGACCTTGCCCTTTCTAATACCAGGGCCCCCAGTTTGCTCTTTGCAGAAGCATCTCTACAAGGAGTAAGCTTATGCAGATGGACACGATCTAGGACTGTAGTATCTTTTGTGATGAGAGTGGTTTTTAGTATTGCAAATAGTTGTGCATGTATTTAAAACTCAGGCTTGTCTGCTGGCAGCACTGGATTTGATATCAATGAAATTTGTTATTACAGACTGGAATTTGGGATTTAATTTTTCAGTTCATCTTCCTGTGCCATCTAAAAATTCCAGTCTGGATTACACAGCTTGTTTCATCATTCCAGTCTGTCCATGATGAGTGAAAGCTCTGGGACAATGAACTTCTCATTCACTGGCTGCCCCTTTTAAACTTCATCCTCAGGAATGCTATCCAATGGCACAAATATCTGTAGACCCTGCCAATCAAATAGGACATGTGCATAATATGCTATAGTGTGGGATCTTCTCATACAAAAATTGCTCTGTGTGGCTCTTATCTGTGGGACCTGGTACCATGGCCCACTTTGCCAGCCTCCATTTTCTTCTCCATTCAGGCCAATGAATTAACTTCACTGCTGTTGGCCCTTTTATACAAGGGCTGATTTTGACTTGATGAGATCCCAACACTGTTGAGCCCTAAGGGTGCCCTTTGTAATAAAGCAAGGCACATGAATGCCAAGTACAGATAGAGAACATTTTGGCCTTTATCAAAGTAGTTAACGAATCTAATATTAACCTGTAGTTAACGTTAAATGCTAATTTATATGCAGAAATCTTCATTAATGTCAAGTTCAATTTGCAGGTGTCTAAGAGTGCCCAGTGCACCTTGTGCCTTTCCAGAATGTGAGAGTCTAATTTAGAAAGCCCAAAACTGAAAAGGAATGGCGGGAAAAGCAATGTTCAGGTTCATGTAACAAGGGGATTAGCATACAAGGAAAAACAAGATCTGAATGTCAGAAATCCAGGGACACTGCTCCCTTAGTGACCTGCAGGGAGATCCCAGTATGGTACCCTTCCCTGATGTACACATTTATCCTGTGTCTTCCTGATCATTGGGAATGCTTACAGCACATTGGCCTATATGTCCTGATGTGGTATTATGGCAGGCAGAGAAAATACATAGTTTTAGGGATCAATAAGAGACTTGAGAGTTTCCCAGCTTTTCTTGGCAGTCCCACAGGCTGTGTGGAGGTGTCTATCTCTCTAGTTCCCTCCCAGTTGTGGATTACCTTGTCTTAACATCTAGTCTAAGTCCCTTCTTTCACCATGCTTACAAACACAATTATAAAGCCAAGCTCCACCTTGTTCCATTATGTATCTTGTCTTCTGTCTAATTTTTTATTTATGAACTTCTTGGGCTGGAGCTGCAATTATTTCTGTTTCTTGTTAACTTAGTATACATAGACATTTTCCCCATAATAAATAATGATAATAGAGGTGACATCAGCATATCCGTTCATCCTCTGGCCACAAGTGGAATGTTTTTGCTGGCTATATGTGATACTCTAGCCAGGGACCATAAATACCCATTAGCCTGTTTCTTTTTAAATGGTAAATTCCCCCTTTATGGGATTCCACTTGTCTTGGTTGAGGTCACAGTGTAGAACGCAATCCGAAATTGCCTGGAAATGTATTTCCTATTGTCATCTTACTAACCTAATGTTTCCAGTTCAACAGACATCTGAGCTACTCTGTACTGTGTCAGTTTCAGCCTCCTGACGCAGGAAGGTCACTAGTGATACTATTAGATCAACGTTTAAGAAAATTAGAGGAGCCCGGAAGGTCACTGGAACTAGAATAGACTGTGACTTCCAGAAGGTGACAGATGAGTGTCTGTTAACAGCCAACACCTGAATTCCTGTGCTGAAGGGGTTGGTGATGGAGCTGCTGTGTCATTTGCACTGTCCAGAGAACTCAATGCTTAGTAATTCTAGCAGCAGGCTTTGATGAACTTTCTCTGGCCTGCTGAGTTCTGGGTGACTGTTTCCTTGCCTCTGACTGTCTGGCATAGTCCAGACAGTAAATGAGATGCATGCAGTGCAAAGACTGCATGCTGGCAAAGTTTTGGGAAGGGAATGAACGGAGTGCATTGTGCAAAAAAAGTTCCTTATAATGTTCATAAGAGAATAACCTTTACCTTGGGAATATGAATGTCCCTTTCTTCCCAGCGTCAGTACAGTCTTTTCTAGCTCCTGCAAAGCCAGGCTTGATCTATATTACAAAGTTTTACCAACATAGTCTTACAAGTTAGGAATGTGAAAATAATCACTCCATGCTTAACTGACAAACATGCACTGAGCAGTTCTCCTAGTGTAACTGCAAATGTGACAGCAGTGATACCCTATGCCTGAAGAAGGGATTGAGCCCAAAAGCTGGCAAAGAACTCTTTTCTAACTACTCAGTTGGTCCAGTAAAAGACATCACATCAACCCAAAGAACCTTGCCTAGCAGAAGAGGGCATTTGTTGTGATATAGTTTATGTGCTTTGGGACCAGAGCAAAATACACCATTTCTCTTCTATGGGGCTCCGACAGCATAACTAAACTGATGTTCCCAGTAAGGACAAGTGCTGGTAGCAAGGGTGGCAGAGTGAACTGTGCCCGTCTGGCTACTGAAATTAAAAGGATGATTTTGAATTCCACCTTCTGATTAGTTTATGGAGAAGCATTAATAGCAGTGAATGAGGGGGCATGACAACATGTGTTTGGAACTAGAGAAATGTCTGCCAAAGGCCCTTTCTAGTGTATCTTCTAGCTCAGTGGCCACCAACTGGTTGATCGCAATTGACTGGTAGATCCCAGAGCCTCTTGAAGTTGATCCTGGGCTGGGGGGTGGGGCTGAGCATGTGCATGTGCCCACCCCTCCCAACCCAGCAGGTCAGTAAGTGGGGGAGGGAAGGGGAGGAGGCCCCAGGGGCATGTGCAACGGGGCTGGGGGCACAAAGCCCAGCCCACAGCGGGAGCTGCCTCTGCTGTACGCAGATGGGGGGGGCACGTGCCCCCTGCCCCAAACGCAGGGCAGCATTGGAGACTGCAACTCTGAGGTAGGTAGAGGGGCTGGAGCAGGGGAAGGCCCTGCACAGCCAGTAGGGGTGGGGGACAGAGCCATGGGTGGCTTGTCTTGGGGGGACACAGGGTGGGTGAGCGTGCAGCTTGGGAGGGCATATTAGGCGCATGTCCCCAAATCTGCCTGTGGGGGGGGCTGCTCCCGGCTGGGCTGTGCTGTGCTTGGGCCAGGTGGCGGTGGTGGCGCTGCAAGCAAGGCCACGAAGGGGGGGCGTAGCCCCCCAAACCCCTGCCTCAAGCGCAACGTGGGCTAGGCCCAGCAGGAACAACCTGGTGCAGTCTTCCTTCCAACCCCCCCGAGGACATGGGGGCCAGGGGCTGGCAGGCACAGGGGAAGGCTGGCTGGAAGTCTACACCAGGCTGTTTCCTCTGGGCCTAGCCTGTGCTGCACTTGGGGTGGGCACCTGTGGTGCTGGGAACAGGGGTTGGGGTGGTCTACGGCCCCCCACCCGTGGCCTTGCTCAGAGCACTTCTGCCTGGCCTGACCTGAGCACAGCCAATTGGGAACAGGGCCACCCAGTCTGCAGCCTGCCCTGCCCTGTGGGCAGATCTGAGGGCAAGTGCCCCCCCATGCCCTCCCAGGCTGCATGCCCCTCCTCTCTATTGCCCCCGAACGAGCCACTTGCAGTGCTGTCCTCTACCCCATGCTGGCTGTGGTCCCTTCCTCACCAGCCTTTCCCCTTCCCACAGACCTACCTGTTGGGTTTGGGGGGGGGGAGGGGATAGATCTGGAGTTCCTTTTAAATTCCAAAAGTGATCTCCCACCTAAAAAGATTGGAGACCACTGCTCTATCTGACTATGCAGTTGGCTATAGGATTCTTTTCCTTACAGCCAACAAATGAAATATTCCTGCTTTCACTTTTGTGCAACAGCCTTGAGTCTTACTTTACCTGGGGGAGGATTTCCACCTCACTAATTGCCTGGTGCTTGGACTCACTAAAACTTAGAAGGAAAAATAAAAGCCAGTTGTTTTTATGCCAGTTTTTCATCACCACAATACAGACTCTCCTTGCTTGTAATCAAAGGAACTCATCAGTGTGCAGTTACACAATTTCTTTGGCACTTTTGGTTGGAGATGGAGTACGTCTTGTCATCCAGTGTCTCCTCTCGTTTATAATATGCTGTGTGCTGAAGAGCTACTGCCCTCCTCCACAGAAATGACTGTATTTCCATAGTGTGCTGCATGTAGGGTGTCTTTACACATGCTCTTGGGGGTGGGATGGGCGGGTTAATTAGAGCAGTTCTGAATTGTGGCCGTGGGTCCACCATGATCCGCTGCCTGGGAAATCGGCTCCGTGGTCAGACTCAGAGGGTAGTAATTGATGGAAGTCACTCATCATGGTGTCTCCCAAGGCTCTGTCCTTGGACCCATATTGTTCAACATCTTCATTAATGATGTGGACACTGGAGTCAGAAGCGGACTGGCCAAGTTTGCCAATGACACTAAACTTTGGGGCAAAGCATCCACGCCAGAAGACAGGCGGGTGATCCAGGCTGACCTGGACAGGCTCAAGAAATGGGCGGACAAGAACCTGATGATGTTTAACACCGAAAAATGCAAGGTTCTCCACCTTGGGAGGAAAAACCTGGAGCACCCTTATAGGCTCGGCAGTGCTACGCTGGCTAGCACTACGGAAGAAAGAGACTTGGGGGTCATCATTCACCACAAGATTAACATGAGCCTGCAATGCAATGCTGCGACTAGTAAAGCGACCAAAATGCTGGCTTGCATCCATAGATGATTCTCAGCAAATCCCAGGGCGTCATTCTCCCCTTGTACTCGGCCTTGGTGAGGCCGCAGCTGGAGTACTGCGTCCAGTTTTGGGCTCCACAAGTCAAAAAGGATGTGGAGAAGCTTGACAGAGTCCAGAGAAGAGCCATGCGCAGGATCAGAGGTCAGGAAAACAGACCTTATGACTACAGGCTGGGAGCCATGGGGCTCTTTAGCCTGGAAAAGTGCAGGCTCAGGGGTGACCTAATGGCCACCTATAAGTTTATAAGGGGTGACTACCAGGATCTGGGGGAAAGTTGGTTCACCAGAGCACCCCAAGGGATGATGAGGTCGAATGGTCATAAACTACTGCAAGACCATTTCAGGCTGGACATAAGGAAGGATTTCTTTACTGTCCAAGCCCCCAAGGTCTGGAACAGCCTGCCATTGGAGGTGGTTCAAGCACCTACACTGAACACCTTCAGGAGCAAATTGGATGCATATCATGCTGGGATCCTATGACCCCAGCTGATTTCCTGCCCTTGGGGCAGAGGTCTGGACTTGATGATCTTCCAAGGTCCCTTCCAGCCCTAACATCTATGAAATGAAATCTATGAAATGAAAGTTGCTCTGATTAAAGTGCCTGCAGCATTTCTGGTATTCAGCATCCTGCGCTTCAAAATGGTGGTGGGGGTGCTTTAACTTTAGCTCTAAAGTGCCCCCGCTGCCATTTTGGGGCATTGGGACACTGAATTCGAGAGACACAGAGGCTGCTGGAGCATGCAAATTAGCACGCTCCAGCATATTCGATTGAGTCTGCTCTGATGCACTGTAATTACAGCGCTTTGGAGCAACATCCTCACATGTCTGCAAGTACCCATATAGCTGTAGCATGTTTGGGGAAGAAAGGCACTAGAAATGTAAATTCACCCTGCTGAAGTTTCAGGCACTGTCATTTCAAGCACGCCACTGATGGCTTTCAGCATTGGATATAAAAAGTTCTCTGCTGCTTTTAATGAACGAAGCCTCATGCTACCTCCATTTTACAAATTTTGTGGTAACTAACAGATAATTTCAAAATATTTTAAAAGTTGCCTGTGCTTTGGGAGGCCTCAGTTTCTGAGTATGCAAGTTGAGGCACTTCAGTTCTGATTGTTAGAGATGCTGAACAGTGCATAGCTCTCTTTGCCTTCACGGGGGTTCATCAGCTCTGGAAATAAGACCGGTGACATCTCCTGGTTCATATGAAGAGTCCCCTAAAAAGCTTGCTTTTGAAAATTGTTGTTTTGGGGACTGGCCTGCAGTCACGGTCAGCGAGTGAGGTTGCTGAGAACAGCACCCAGGCATCTTAAGTTTACAGCCTCTTCCCATGTCTTGTGTCTCCTTGAATCTGCCAGATCTGCTGCCTTATAGGGATGGGAGTTCTGGAGCTCAGACCCCTGTCCTTGATAGCACAGCACTGATCGCCTTTGAGTGGGTTGCACTGAGGGAAGATGAAGGGAGCCCTTCTCAGGGCATGGGGATTGAGTTGGGGGAAGGCCTATGGGTTTGGAAGATGGGAAAGGCAGGATGGAAAGGATAGCAGAAGCTGTAATATTAGAAAGGTCAGACGCTGAGCATTTGCAGTGCTCAGGTAGATTAGTTTTATAATCTTTGTTTATTCTTTGTATTGTGTTGCAATGCCTTTAATGTGCTTCCTTCAATCTGTCTCACCACCTTGGGTGTGGTACTGTGTGCTGAGAAGAGGGAGCAAGTCTCATGGCTTCTCGCAAGTGGAAAGAAGGGCAGGGGTGGGTGGGGAGGAGGAGTGTGTGGGAGGAAGAAGGGAGGGTTCTTCGAGCTGGAAAAAGCTGAAAGCGTGGTCCAATTTTTTTCAGTGGTCCCTGGAGGAGTGAGCTGCCTCTTTCCTGCAGCCTGAGAGGCAACAGAGGCCCCTTTATGGTGTGGGGTTTCATGACTCAGAAACGGCTGCCAGTCACTCAGGAATCTCCCTAATTCTGCACTGAACAACTCCTCCACAGGAAGGAGAGCAGCCCCAGTGACAGCAGCACAGTAAGTAGATCAAACACATCTGTTCCCTATTGGTTTGAAAAAACTTACATGGGAAGTGGGGGTTGTTGATCTGACAGAGATTGTTGAAAGTTTCAGAGATGGTGAATTAAGTGTTGTTTTCGTGGTCTTGCCCGAAAGTGATGACTGAAAGGTTTGCCTTTAGGAAGAAGCAGAAGGGGGATTTTAAACCCGGTGTGTAAAGTAGGGTGCCACGGTACTGACATGAATTTGCATTCATTCGCTGCCAAGCCACAGCAACATGTTAATCTTAAAGCTCCATGGGAAAGGGCTGCAGCAAGCATCTGCAGAACTCAGAATTTTCATGGTCTTGTATGGGAAGCAGATACCAAATGCTAGTATTTTTACTGAGCTGATTACTCCTCCTTGGATGGTATGTAAAGGAATGTTAATATGTCTGTCAGGCTGCCCCCATGGATAAAACCCTTGTGCTTTTGGAATCAGAAACTGTACAATCCTGATTTCATAAATGTCCAAGGAACTCTCCTGTACCTCAGTCCTGGTTGCACTGGGTGTCAACCACATATGCGGACATGTCTTGCATACTGTGCGTGACATGGAACCTATCTTCAGTGGGGCTGTGGGCAAACTGGGATGCAGAACATGGGACAGGCTGGGACAGAACTGTACAAGTCAGAATCTGCTCTTCCGGGGCTCTTTCCATGTTCCTAACTCATGACAGGGAGTTTCACCAAAGTTGCTTTTCAGCCCCTCTAGACATAAGGATGGTTGATTAAATATATGTGATATAAAATCAGCAAGCCAAGGACCTTAATTTCAGCAATCAGGTTTAGTTTTGTTTTGCATTTGTCTTTTTTATTTTCTTAAACTGCTAATTCTTCTTGTACAGTACCTATTAAAGATGTGCTGATTTTCAGATATATGTTACCTATATTCTGAATTTGGTACTTCTTTCTGCTTCCTAGAATGGTATGCTGTATATATGGTTAAATATTTACATAGTTTAACATATATTTATTCAGATTCTTAATTTTTGCAAATTATTAGATTAGAACATAGTGAATAGCACTTCTCATTTACTAGACCGTGGGTTTTCAACCTTTTTTAACAAGTGTACCCCTTCTGTCTCAAAGTTTCAGCTCATGTACCCCTTTATATTTTTGTCTTGTTTTGAAAGGTGGGGGGGCAGATTGAGCCCCCATGGTGAGAGCTGGAGTGGGGCAGGGGCAGGTGCTGCTCAGCCAGAGTGAGGCAGGGTAGAGTGCCGGACAGAGCTGTGAGTGGCTGATCTTGGGGGGGCGGCTCCCACCACTGTGCGCACCCCAGGAGAGCATGGGGAGGGCATGTACCCCCATATCTGTGTATGGGGCAAGGGCAGGCTGCCCAGCTATGGTGGGGGCACAGATTGAGGCCCTAGTGGTAGGGCAGAAGCTGCCCAGCTGGGGTGGGGTGCAGGACGGAAATGTGGGGCGGGCGGCTCCTGCCGCTATGCATACCCCAGGAGGGCATGGTGGGGGTGGTGTGCCTCCAGATCTGTGCACAGAAGGCAGGCGGCCCGCTGCTGCGGGCTGGGGCACTGGGCTCTTCCTTGTGGGGGTTGGGCTAGGCTGCATTCAGGGCAGGTGGCAGCAGTGCTTAGACAGGGGCTGGGGGGCCTACAGTGAATTCTGGAGTGGCTGCAGCACCCCCTCCAGTAGCTCCACTCTTGTAGGCCCCCGCGGTGAAGAAGGGAGTGGCACTGGTGCACGGTCAGGCACTGCCCACTCAGGGAGGAGTGCAGGACAGAGCTGCAAGTGGTTAATCTGGGGGTACAAGGGGTGGTGGCTCCTGCTGCTGCATGCACCCCTTCAGGGCACGAGGGGTGCATGCCCCCAGATCTGCATGCAGGGCACAGCAGACTGGGGTCAGGGCCGGGGCCTGGACAACACCAGGCTGTTCCCGCCATGCATGCACAGCCCCACGCTTATGTACCACGGCAGGGAAGCCCCACATGCTGGAGCCAGCTGCCCTCCGTGGCCCTGGACCTGTGCGGCAGGGAGTGGCAAAGACAGCCAGCTCCAGCATGTGGGGCTTCCCTCCCATACTATGCGAGTGTGGGGCTGTGTGTGTGTGGCAGGGAGTGCCGGCAATACAGACAGTCTGGTGGGGTCTGTACTCCTTGCTGTGATGTGCAGCACTGGCTGAAGCCGTATACTGCCAGGCACCAATACCTACGCTGGGCAAAAGTGTCTTGAGTGCCCCCGCCTGCTGCTGCGCCATGGGGGAAGTGTGTGTGTGTGTGTGGAGGGGTCTGCACACCGCTGCACCCTCTCACACCCCACAAATGCCACACCCACACCCTGCCCCCACAACCCCGCACACATACACTACCTCAACGTACCCTATGCCCCCCACACATATCCATACCCCCTGAAATCCTCCCGCACACACCCCTCACACCCCCCCAACCACCTCCCCACACAATATACAAAACTAAGAATTTATTTCTGAGTTATTATGCAGTTATCTTCATGTATACTATGCAAACACAAATCATGACAGATATTTTTGTAATAAAATTAAAATGTTATAGTAAGTGTTTGATTTTTAGTGTATGACTGGGTTTTTTCTGGTTCTAGGGGGGCAGTCCCTGCCCAACCCCAAAAAGAATATTTTTTGGGGGGGGCAAGGGGTGGGACTTCCAGGGGCAAAGGTCAGGGGTTAGAGGGTGGGACTTTTGGTCCCAAAATGCCGACCAGGGGGCAGGCTACCCATGCGGCCCTCAAAAGCTCACCAAACCTCATTAAGCAGCCCTCCACCCAAAGTAGTTGCCCGTCCCAGCTTAGCTTCTAGGTGCATACAATTTCCTTCTGTACATGACTAATTTGTAGTGTGGCTATAGTGAGCTACTGGGCATGAATATGTGAAATCTTCTATTAACAGGCCCTGCTCCCTGCTCCTCGCCTTTCTGTGTACTTCCTCCTCCCTTTCCTGCCCAGAAGCTGGATGATACTTTGTAGCTTTCCAACCCCTCATTTCCCTCATGGACTTCTGCGGACTGATGGGCAGAGCCCAGACAAATCCTTGCTCTGCCCCTCTGACTGCATGTTCTTGATCAGCAGCTGATTGGCTAGAGGACAACAATCCTGTTCAGGATCTGGAAGGAGTAGAGCAAGCAAGCCCCATAATTTTAGTTGAAGGAGTACAAATGAGCTCCGCTGTAATGTGATTTAATCACAGCTGGCAGCAACTGGGCAGGCCGCAGTGAGTGCATAAAGCACATGGAGCAGCTCTAAAGTCTGAGAGTGCCCCAGCTTTGTGCCCCTACTTGGCTGAGCCAGATAAGGGGTTTGGCAGTGCTCAGCTCCAGACTCCATTGTTTTGGAAGGGGAGATTGTTTTTAACGAGGAAGAGGGGGAGAAGCCTTTTGTGACAGATGCAGTGTTTGAATGTGGTTACAGTGTCTTGACCCATGGCAAGCCCAGAGCTTTTCCTTTGGATGTGCTGGGAGACTTCTTCAAGGAGCTCTTTGGTGGTGAACCCATGGATGCCCCTGCAGCAGAAGATTCAGAAGGTTCAGAGTCCAGTACACGCCACCCACTATTTTTCACTCTTGTTTTCAGGGACATTTCAGTGTAAAGGGGGCAGGATTTCTGGGTACACACCCCATGTAGTAAGCAACCATTGATCCTCTGGATCATGGTGTATTCGTAAGAGGTCTAGTCAGGTGCTTTATGAATGTGCTTGTGGCTGACAAGCCCAGTGCAACAAAGACCAATTTACTTTCCAGCCGGCCCTTGCTCCCCACAGAGCAGCCCTTGGTCCTAACACTTAACTGATTTAACTATTTACACTTTATTTGCAAAACAAGAATAATAGGAAAGGTTATTTACAAGTGAACTTAAATGGCACAACCAGAATCACAAAACAAACCAGAATGCATTAGTCAACCCTTGACTCAAGAACCCCAGGTAGGGTAACTGGCAGCTTTCAGCCACTGCTGAGATGCTACCACAAGGAAGCAAGGTGGTCACTCCCAGCAGCTCCAGCAGGCTTCCCAATAAGCAACAGACTGCAGCAGGTTTTGATCTTCTGGTCTGCAGCAATCAAATTGTATCAAACCCCAGCCTGACCAAAGAGACTGAAGGGTAACCCTCCGTGGCAACCAAAAAGGCAAGCAACTGAGTAGGCTCCTGCAGCAATCGGCATGACCCAAGCACAAAGCTCAGGGACTCCATCTGATGACAGTCAGCTGCAGAATAAGGGACAGGACTGAGTCCCCTCTGGGGCAGTTAGTGGCAGAGGGTCAGCAGCACAGGCAGCTCCCAAGGGTCATTGCTCTAAACCCCTGCTCCACATGACTGGCCAGACACCCCACATGCCTCACAGCTCACCAATCCCACGCCAAGCGCTGGCCTGCGCCGAACTCCCAGGGACCCTTGTCCTGGTGCTCTGCTGCTCAGGATCCCGAAATGCCTTGCGTGCTGCTGTCCCACTTCCTCAGGAAAGGTAAGGGATTTCCTCAACTCATCGGCCAACCCCCTGCTCCAGATAAGGATGCCACCTGTGCTCCTGCTTCTTCTCCACAGTGGAGTGGGGGGGCTGACTGCCAACCCTAGCCTCCGGGACTCCTGGCATGTCCAGCACGCTGCAGTGGAGCCTTGGGGCACCAGCTCTTTGCTCCAAGCCCTGGCCGCTGCTCCCTCTCTGCTACAGGACTGGAGGCACGGCTGACTGCCACTGCCTTCTTCTCCTAGGGCCTTCAAGGCTCTTCAGAAGAGTCTCTCTGTTCCCTCTGCTGGGTTAGCTCACCCCAGCTCTTTGTAGGCCTCCTGAATCATTCTCTGGCAGTCCCTCCCTGGCCTGCAAACCGGCTAGCTAGGGCTCAGGGTGGCTGGCCCCCAACTCTGGCCATCCCTCTTCCATGTGAATGAGGGGATTGAAACCCCCTCCTTTCGACTGGCTTCTCCTTTTCCACAGGGTAGGGCTCTCCTGCTCTACCCTTGGGGTCGCTCAGAGTTCACCGGCACTGTTTCTAGCCCAGGGTAAGTATCTCAAGCCAATCTGGTGAGCCCACCTTGGCAGTCTGTTACATCAAGAAGACTTGGTTTCCTTGAGGTATTATTGGATTTGGTTTAGCACAGAAGCCATGTAAGAATTTTATGCAGCAGTGCATTTTGCCTGCCCTCTACTGCCACCCTGTTTATCACTTGCTTGCCGACATGGCTGCTGAGCAGGGGAGGTCACTTGAAAAGAAAAGTCAAGTACAGAATTCATCTCATGGTATTAGGTCTTCTGACTGCCATTACATGGTTGCGTAACTTCCAGGAATGGTTACGGAGTTTTACAGTTTTCTTCTAGTACATTTTTAAGATCTGTACACGCACAGCATTCAAGGTTTAACATCTAATAAAAAGTTTAACTGACATGATATCAATTAACCACTGAATTATTAGTAGGGTGACTATGTGTACCGGTTTAGCTGGGACACTCCCAGATTTCAGAGGCTGGCCCCACCAGCTGTTGAGACTTATAATTGGGGCCTGGTTTAAATAATGATTTCACATTTTTTGTGAAAATCACAAAATTAAGTGATTTTCACAAACTCTGATTTGCAGTGAGATGCCAGGATATGGCCATTTGCAACTCCCCAGCAAGTGGCCATATTGTGACATTTTGTTGCAATAAGATGGCTGTGGCAGGCTGGGGAGAGCATTCCCCAGGCAGCAGTAAAAGACTAGCAGCCCAGGGAATAGGGAAAGAGTTGCAAAAGGGACAGGGAGGAGAAAGCTTGGGGTTCAGTAGGGAAAGGCCTGTTTGTTTCTCTTGGTGGGTAAACTGGGGCAGGAGGTGGGGGGAGAGGAAATAGGGGTACCTGGGAGCTGCCTTGGCAGGAGGCTCTGGCACTGGATAGGTGTCGGGGGTGCTGTTTGCTCCTCTGAGCAGGAAAACTGGGCACTTGGGGGTGGTGGGAGAGAATATGTATGGAGGAGCAAACAGCTTGTCCCCTACCAGTGCCAGGGCCACCTGCCAAGGCAGCTCACAGGTGCCCTCAAATTTCCTTCCCTGGTGTGCCCCAGTTCCCCCCCCGGAGGAGCAAACCAGCTCTCTTCTGCCTATCCCCAAGCTCTCTCTCTTCCCCGTGCCTTTTGAAAACCCTTCTCCCCTCCCCTGGGCTGCTGGGCTTTTCAGCAGCCATCAGAAACCTTGGGAGTAGGGCCTCTGTTGCAGCAATTAAACCTGGCTCTAAACCTGCCCCCTGAACACAATATGAGTGTGAAAATGGCAGCCCCTGTCATGGTCAGGCCAGGATATTAGTGAGCTTGGCCCACAATTTAAACCAGGCCCTACTTATAATGGGTGTCCTGGAAATGGCAGGGACATGAGGCACAGTCTGTCTGGGAGTTGGAGTGGCATGGAGCACCTTGCAGGCAGGCACAACTGCCTGCCTGGCATGCAGCCCCACTCCTGATGACTTGTGCTGGGGAGGGCTGGGGGTGTGGAGTGGCAATGTCCCAGATTTCCTGGATGATGTTCCGGATTTCCAGGATTTCCGTATGGTCAGCCAAATTATAAGGTCCCTTTTGTTGGACTATATTCGGTAATAAGTAGAGTCACCAAAAGCCTACAGTGTCTTTGCCAGTCCATTCTTGGAGAAGCTCTCCTGGGGGAGGGCAGGGAGCCAGTGCTTGTTAGCAATGGTCACAATGACCGGTCATGGTTTTGCAGAGATAAAGCAGTGAAGCCCTCAAAAGTGAAGTCCAAAATGTTTTTTCTTCCCTCTTCCATGTGGAAGTTCCACAGCAGGGTTGATGGGAAGTCTAGTTTGTGGCTACCATCAAACATCAGTTACCTACAGAGCTTATCAGGTTTCTTTGTGATCTTTACTCACTCCCAGGAGATCTTGCAGATTTTTCATGCAACAGGAATTGTAGCTGGTCAGGTGGATTATTTGATTATGCAAGCTTTGCTGAGCTGTTTTGGAAACTTCCAAGACCCCTCTCTCTCTATTTGATTGTTATGTGCAGTCACCAGGTGTCTCAGTCCCCCCCCCCCCCAAAAAAAAAACAACCCAGCAAAAAACAAAACAAACAACACCCCCCAAAATACTCTAAGGGATGACCCCAGAAGTCTGGGATGGCATCTTTCTTGTCCTTAGCAGGACTTCCAAAGTATAAGCCCTTGATGGGTTGCCTAGTTTAAAAGGAAGGTATTGGGCCTGATTGGTAAAATATTCTCTTTCATAGTTTCATAGTAGCTAGAGTCGGAAGGGACCTAGGTAGATCATCTAGTCCGACCCCCTGCCTTGGCAGGAAAGAGCACCGGGGTCAGATGACCCCGGCAAGGTACTCATCTAACTTCCTTTTAAAAATCCCCAGGCTAGGAGCCTGCACCACTTCCCCTGGAAGCCGGTTCCAGGCCCTAGCCGCCCTGACTGTGAAGTAGCGCCTCCTAATATCTAATCTAAACCTACCCTCCGCCAGCTTGTGACCGTTATTCCTGGTCACTCCTGGCGGCACACGGGAGAACAGGGACTCCCCCAGTACCTGCTGATCCCCCCTGACCAGTTTGTAGCAGGCCACAAGGTCCCCCCTTAACCTTCTCTTGTGGAGGCTAAACAGGTTCAGGTCCCGTAGCCTCTCCTCATAAGGCCTGCCCTGCTGACCCCTGATCATACGAGTGGCCCTCCTCTGGACTCTTTCCATATCGTCCACGTCCCTCTTTAAACCATCCCTACCACCGTATCACTGATAGGCAAATGACTATGCACTAGGAACTACAAATACTTAAAAAAAAATTTTAATTAAAAAAAGGGCTTCTGATATGATCAGTTGTTGCCTTGACAAATATTTACCTGCTGCCTTGAACCTGCCAGCAGGGATAACATATTAAAAATGGCAAAGTTTGCAGTCAGCAGACTTGTAATGTATAGTTACCATGGAGGGACTTACTATTTTTTTTTTAATATTAGAAAATAAGTGGACTATTTTATGTCCAGTTGCAGACATTTTAAGGCCAGCTGTCCTTCTGCCAAGCTTCAACACGTGGATGTGACAGCAGAGGTTCAAAGGCCAGCATTGTGTCTGGGATACAAAGGCGAGGCCCAGAATTGTGTGGACTACTCTGGGAAACAGGGGAAACAGGATCAGGATCTGAGAAAACAGTTGGCATGGGCATGGAAGCAGAAAATCACAGAGTGAGAGGCAGGACTGGGAACTCGGTGCCAATTCACAATAGTGGAGAATGGGTAGGAGCATCTGTAGATCCAAGAATCTCTGCACAGTTTGGTACTAGAACTAGTCACAATTAGTGACAGTGGCTGGGAGGGTCCAGCCTTGTGCATAGATTGCTCTGTGTGTCCCTCTACACAGGTGCTGCTCCTGATTCTCCTAGGACCACCTCAAATTTCCACTCTTTCTACCTCTTGTATACTTCAGGGAGCTGCATAATGCAGCAGGTGGAACTGACAGTCATCCCTTGGTTCAGGAACAGCAGGGGCCAAGCAGCCCTCCTCTTTCTGTACCTCAACTATACAGCACCGGACATAATGAGAGAGGCAGGAGGAGAAAATAGAGAAGAGGATATATATTGGCACCTGGTAGCACTATCACTGATGCTGCCTGCAGCCTTCTTTTGTACTATTATTTATTGCATAAACCATGCTTAAGTTGTCATTCAAGTTTGCACATTGAGGGGGTTGTTTTTACGTGGTTTGAACTTTGTTGACTGGCTTAACTTTTATTGTTCACGGTTGGTAAGTATGAGGTTTTCATTGTTTGTACACATGCATTTATTAAAGTTCCTGGTTTGCTGAACCAATAGCTAGCGACCTACACTGTGGTAAAACAAAGGGTTTTTCACAGCCCACTTGTGCCATGCAGAGCCAGTTTTGCAGTTGTTTTGTGGTGGCCCTCTGCATCAGCACTGATTGGCAGAGAAGTCCCACTCCTTGGTACTGATTGACGGAGAGGCCCCAGGGGGAAAGTGGGACAAGGGGGCAGCTGCCATCTTGATAGTTGGCTGCCCTTCATGCCACCTTGCTCCTTCGCACAGATTGGCAGAGAGGCCCTGCAAGGAGGAGAAGGGATGAAGGGGCAGTCACCAACCATCTTGTCTGCTGCCCTTTGTGCTACCTCACCAGCTGGTGCCTTCCCCTCCCAGCAGTGAGGACTGCTGGCTCCTACTGTCAAGCCAACATTTTATTTTTATTGGAGGTTTTTTTGTTGCTGATTTCCTAGACAATCCTGGATTTCACGGTTTGTACAAAATCTGTGAAACTGCAAATTAAGTAGGTCCCCACCAATAACCAGTGCCCACTCCATTGCAGTAAGACTGGGTGCCATGGCTGCAACCAGGAGGTTTTACTGCAGCCCCATCACCTCAGAGGTCTGCAAAATAGTTACAGTTGGTGGTGCCAAGCTTTGCAACAACCAGGGACAGGATGTTACACAATCTCATAACCTGGAAAATGACACCTGAATTTACATTAGAACCTCCATGTCTAGTGTGCATGTGAGAACATCCCTACTTTACTTGTCTTTCTTCACCCCCAGCACTTGTTGCTTATGACCTCACTATCCAGTTGTGCTTGTTGGCTATAGACTCCATCAGTGCCTAGGTACCCTTCCATGCAACAATTCTCACCTCTCATTTAGTAGATGTTATGCAGAACACAACAAGCCACAATCCTATGTCCAGCATTTGATATGTTAGCATCCCAACAAATTCAGGGGCAGTGCCATCTTGCTGTCAGCCTTCCAGATGTTCACATAGCCAATGCTCTGAAATCCCGGAGAGTGCAACTGAAAGTTCTGTGGAGACCTGTGTTGTTTGGAGATGGCTGCAGAAGCCATGGCAGGAGAAGATAGATGGGGACTCCAAAATAATAGTGGGCACCTGCGCTGCATTGGTAGCAATATTGTTGGAAGGGGAGAAGGTTCCAGTTTGTCTTAGCCAGATTTCGTAAAGCCTTGCTGTTTTGCATGTTGCAATGCTGCTTCCATTTGTGCACATGGACCAGTGTACCCAGTTACCTGTGGGGGCACATTTCTCACAAGAAAACCACTCTCTTTCCAGTTTCTCAGTTCTCAGCCTCAAAGGGAATTTACAAAACACTTTTCACAGATGAGTCTATGAACTTCAGTTCATCAACCTCCTAGATACAAAAAATAATGGACTAAATATAGACATTGGATTTCTGACACATTATAACCTGCCTGACATCTGACTCCCCAGGCACCTCTCCACTATTTACCAGCTACATTCATTCCCTTTCCCCTCCTCCTCCTTTCCCTCCGCACCCCATTGACTCCTCAATTTACATTTTTACTGACTGACTATCTTGCATGCATACCAGCCTCTGGTTTCTTTACTATTCATTCCATCCATGAAAAGCACACACCAACTACAGATGCTTCCTCAGCCTGATGAAGGGTATTTAAACTTGAAAGCTTGCTTAGAAGAATTTTTCCAGCTATTTGAGTTGGTCTAATAAAAGATATCAGATATACCCAAAAAACCTTGTCTGCCTAAACTGGTTTTTAAGGTGTTTTTTATTTTGGGTCCATTTCTAATTCCTTTGATATTATTCCCCCACTTCGGTTTATTCTTTTTCATCATAATTGAAAAAGATGAATACTCTTCTTGCCTATTGTCTTGTATAAGTTAGCACATGCCTGTCCTACTGAGTAATCTCTCCCTTTTTCTGCTTTTCAATTTTTGCTTTTCTCTCTTCCTTCTTTTTGATTGAGCTGCTTACTTACTTTTATCTCTTATTACTTCCTCATTTCTTAGCAACTTTCCTTCATCCCTTGCTTCTCACATTCTCACTTCCCTGTCCCACCCTGTTCTGAGTACTTGATTTGGAGCCTGCAGCTCAGACAGAAAGCAGCAGTACAATAAAGAGAAGGTTGGATACCAGTAGCAGAATTTTAGCATTAAAAAAATCCCCAGCCCAATACTGGGGTTCTTCAGTATGAGCATATGGAGACCCTGATGATCTTGAATTTGCTTTGGTGTTCATTGAATGAGTATTATTCACTAGAACAGGGGCTGACAACCTTTTACAAGCATGGGCAACTGCTTGCGACCTGGTCGCTGCTGTGGGCCACCAATCCCTCTGTCCTCCCCTTGCTGCCCTGTGCCACTGCCAGCACAGCCACTATTAGGGGGCCCTCTAATGTAGTCTCTGCTTACCATGCACCACCAATAAACCTGGCCAACACCAAGTGCAAATGGCGGATTCACTGGTGTGGGTGAGTGAGTGAGCGAGCAGCCCTTGGCACAGAGTAGAGGTGGCTCCTTTAAGTTGGCTTTCAGGACTGCTACATCTACTTCTTTGTGTCATCAATCCCCCCTCTCTGTTGCAGCTCAGTTCAGAGTTTTGTGGGCCACGTCAAAGATCTTTGGAGTCTGGATCTGGCTCATGGGCCAGAGATTGCTGACTTCCGGGCTAGAACAATGGATTTCAGCTTGTGGTCTGTTGGCCCCAGGGGTGTCCACAGACTATGTTTAAGGGGTCCACAAAAGATGACTATGATCAATCAAGAGTATGTGAATACCCACACTTACAATTCAAAGGCATCCACACCTCCATTTGCAATTTCCAAAGGGGTCCACACCTTCATTCAAAATTTACTAGGGGTTTGCAAATGAAAAAAGGTTGAAAACCACTAAACTAGAGCATTTGGGTTTCCAATGTATCACAGGCTTTTATGAGAAAAGCAGATAATCTCTAAACCATCCATTGTATATGCATGCAGAATAAAAGGACTTAATGGTTAAGGGGGACCAAACTTTAGAAAATTTGGTGCATAGGAAGATATAGCATCAGAATAGAGGGGTGGTTGTGAATACTGTGTGAAATGACTATTCCTGGCTAGATCTAATTGTCAGAAATGAATTGGACAGGTTCGAGAGAAATACAGAGAGCAAAGGAAGGGAACTTCTCACTGCTGAGACATCAAAATTGTGTCCTTTTGGGGGAAGGATTTTGTGGGCGATACATGTTATTGGACCGACTACATGGTTGACATTAGACTTGGATAAGCTTTTGAATGCAATGCATTCTTCACTTCTGAGGGAAGAGCAGGCACAGCAAAAATTAAAAACAGTCTATAGGAGTGGAATCGTAAGTGGAGATACTAGTGTGATTTCAGACCGACTCTGGGCGTGTTGGCAGCCGTGGGAAGTTGTGAATGCCATGGCCAGTGGAAAAGTTAACTGGTGCTGACTCTGTTCTTGCAGCCATTCTGAGCATGTGAAAAGGAGGAAAGAAACTCAGACCATGCTCCTGCTGGATTGTTTTGGAGTCCTGCAGCTGCTGGAGCCCATCTCTCCTGCCTGGAGCATGAAGTGCTGGTAGTGGAAGAGATCTGAACCAGGCTCTGCACTGAAGCCACACATCTCTTGAAATACCTGTTTCCCAAACCGGTTAACAGACCTCCAGAAAGCACTTACAAAGAAAATTTCCTTCCAGGCAGTAATCCATCCCTCTTCCACTCCATTTGGGGTGCCTAAGAGGCTGATTGTTGTCACCCATTCTTTTGAGGAGCAGATCCATATTGGATAGCCACCTACTGGAGCACCTACAGATGTACTAGAAAAGAGACTACATGTGGGATCAAAAGGGACTGAGTTTGGAGCAGGTCTAATCAACATAATTTGTAAGGCATCAAGAGATGTAGCAGTCTGTCTGCACCAGGGACTTCAGATGTTGCTAATATCAGAGAAGCTGAAAGTGAATTAGTGGTAATGGGAAACATTTTCTAACTTCCTGTGGTATAGTTTTGCTGAGAGCCCCTTGCAAGGAGCTCTTGCCATTGGGGGCTGCCACTAGGGGGGTGTTCTCCAGAATCTCTAATGGGATGTAAGCCCTCAGCCTTTTTTCAGGCAAGAAACTGTACTGCATGTGCATGTGTAGATTAACAGGGACATGGGGCTTGCTGTTTTCCTTTTCATATCTGTTTTTGTTTAATAAAGAATTGTGGCAAGCCACTGAGATTGCCCAGGAAGCCCACATGCCATATGGCCCATGAACCATGTATTGTGTACCACTGCTATGGAGAAGAATGAGAGACCTTCCAGTCCAGACAAGACCTTTGCTTCTAATTTAAAAAGCAAGCAGGTAAAGGGAACAGAACCCAAAACAAACAAAAATTCCCTTTCAGCCTGTGGCCCCCCCACTTCCTTTTTCAGGTTCCTTTTCAGACCTGTGAAGTCTTTTCTGAGCATTCACTCATCACATTGTTGCAAGGATGAGACAAGTTGTGATCTGATCAATGTGAACTTCAGAAACAGAAATCAGTGAGTGTCCCATAAGGAGTTTATGAACCCTGCCTGGGAAAAGACCCCTACTGGACTCTGTCTCTGCTGGAAGCTCAGGGAGCTTCTGTTTGCTATCTTGTTCACTTGGAAATTGTGTCATATGTGTGTCATCATCATGTGTGAGCAGGAAGTGTCCCCTGTCTTTATTGATCAAAGGTTTCTGCTTGTCTGGTTTTTGGTCCAACCCAGTGAGTCTGAGATTTATAGGCTCTTGAAGATGGTTGTGTGATTCTGTGCCAAGGAGGGATGCTTGCCAACAGGTCTGGCAGTGGGAATACATGGGTGCAGATAATCTTTGTGCTTTAAACAATGCAGTGGCACTTTTCATCTCAGAACTACCTGCAAGATTACCACCTTGGATATCACTGAGGCAGGACCATAATATGTAATGGCTGCTGACTGGAGGAAACTTCATACAGACTCCGTGACATATAGTAGACTTGTTTGATAAGCAGGAATTTGCTCCACATGAACTGTTAGCCTTGCAAACCCTGCAGCTGAGTGTTTTCCTCTTTTTAGCTCTAGCTGCTGCTGTAGTCATTACACAGACTGCTGCACAGCACAGAGAGGAGAATAAAGGACCAACGTATGGCTTGTGTCTGCCCTCTAAATAACTTAATATAGCAAGGACAGGCACATGCTGACAGCACCTTGTTGAATAATAAGATAATCAGTCTTAATGAGGTGTGAATAGCCGAGACAATCTAAAATTAGTGTGCCTTTAAGATAGAAATCAATGTGTCAAATGGCTTGTGCTATTTGAATGATTTAAATGGCTGCTTATGTTGCTGCCAGGCATCTTAATTAGATTACATCAAGGGTGTGCAGCCTATGGCCTACAGCTGGCCTCCAGAGCCCTGGCTTCAGCTGCATTTAGCGGTAGGAGGTTCTGTCCACTCTTCTGGTATCTGGGGCTCTGGCGGAGGGAGTTCTCCATACACCATGCTGCAACAGAGCAGCAGGGAGAAAAAATGGAGGTGGCCAGCTCCTATTGTCTGTCTTCCTCAGACGCAAGCTCGGTCAGTTCTTGCTGGAAAACATTGCTGACCCTGGCTTCTATTGTACAGAGCAGCCAGAGGAGGATTGGGATGAGTGCTTCCATTGCTTGCTGCTTGCATAGAGCTTCTGTAGGCTGGGCTGTCACATGGCTGGCTCTTGTGTTTGAATCTTAGGATGCTAGACCTGTGTGCTTTTCAGCTTCCCTTGGTCTTATTATCAGGCACATGGCACTGTCTCCCTTGAGTCTGCCTGATGTATTTCCCGGGCACGGGGCTTCACTGAAATGAAAGCATACAGCTCTCCTGCCTGAGGAGCTGGGGGCTGACTTCCCTTCCTTCCCCCCTTAGATACCCCTTATCTTAAGATACTCCCTCTCCCAGTGCTCCAGCCTTGGGTTCCAATTTAAGTCTCCATGGAGGGGCCTGTGGTAGAGTTCATATGAGCTTGGAGGGAACTGTATAAAGCAGGGTTGGGTAGTTATTTCAGCTGGAGGGCCACTTAATGAATTTTGGTGAGTTGTTGAGGACTGCAAGGGTAGCCCTGCCCCTTGACAGGTATCCCACCCCTGGTTGCCATCTTGGGACCAGAACTTTGCCATTGGAAGTCCCTCCTTTTGTCCCCAGAAGTACTTCTGTTCCCGGGGGGTTCCATCTTGGAAACAGAAAAAAACCAAATCATATACTAAAAGTCAAACATCTGCTATATATTTTTGTCATGATTTGTGTTTGCATACTGTATATAGAGATGATTGTGTAATAGCTCCACTTCCAGTGCAGTCCCTTGAGCTGCACGTGGCGGCAGTGAGTGGGGAAGGCAGCTCACTCCATCATGGAGGGCTTTCGCTTGGTGGCGCATGAATGCCGGGAGCTGCATGCGAGTCACGGGGAGCCCGTGAGATAGAGGTGGGCTGGCCTGGCTCTTTTCCTTGCTGCCATGTGCAGCATCCAGAACTGACTGGAGCTGCATGCTGCTGGGCAGCAGCACATGTACAGGCCACAGCCTGCCTGAGGGCCTGCCACCTGCTGCTTCTGCTGCTGGCAGGGGCTGTACACTGGGACAGGGGGGGTCCCAATGCCCCCCCACTCTCCATCACACCCCACACCCTACCCACCCAATCTCTGTGCTCCTGCCACCCCTCTGGGCGTGGGCCAGGCCCAGCTCCACACTCCTGCCCGGCTATAGCTCTGCCTGGAGGCTGTGCATACTGGCTGGGCTGGGCTCTTCCACACACAATGTTGGCAGTGAGGTATGTGGGCTAGGTAGGGTACAATTCATAGTTTCATAGTTTCTAGGGTCGGAAGGGACCTGCGTAGATCATCTAGTCCGATCCCCTGCCATGGCAGGAAAAGGTACTGGGGTCAAACGACCCCAGCAAGATGTTCATCCAACCTCCTCTTAAAAACCCCCAGGGTAGGAGCCAGCACCACTTCTCTTGGAAGTTGGTTCCAGCTCCTAGCCGCCCTGACCGTGAAGTAGCGCCTCCTGATATCTAGCCTAAACCTGCCCTCTGCCAGCATGTGACCATTATTCCTGGTCACTCCTGGCAGTGCATGGGGGAATAGTGATTCCCCCAATGCCTTCTGATCCCCCCTGACTAGCTTATAACAGACCACAAGATCCCCCCTCAGCCTTCTCTTGTGGAGGCTGAACAGGTTCAGGTCCCGCAGCCTGTCCTCATAGGGCCTGCCCTGCTGCCCCCTGATCATACGAGTGGCCCTCCTCTGGACCCTCTCCATGCTGTCCACATCCCTCTTGAAGTGCGGCGCCCAGAACTGGACACAATACTCCAGCTGCGGCCTGACAAGTGCCGCATAGAGGGGGAGGATCACCTCTCTGGACCTGCTCAAGATGCATCTGTGGATGCATGACAAGGTGTGGTTGGCCTTCCTTACTGCCTCTCCACACTGCCGGCCCATGTTCATCTTGGAGTCAGTTATGACGCCAAGATCCTTTTCCGCCTCCATGCTGAAAAGAGGGGGGTTCCCTAACCTGTAGGTATGGTGCCGGTTGTCCCTCCCAAGGTGCATCACCTTGCACTTGTCTGTGTTGAATCCCATCCTATTTATATCCGCCCACCCTTGTAGCCTGTCTAGGTCTGATTGAAGCCTGATGCTTCCCTCTGGTGTGCCCACGTCCCCCCACATCTTAGTGTCATCAGCAAATTTGAACAGGGTGCTTTTTACCCCCTTGTCCAAATCACTGATGAAGATGTTGAACAGTGTGGGCCCGAGGACCGAGCCCTGGGGAACCCCACTGCCCATGTCCTTCCAGGTTGAGAAGGACCCATCCGCTACCACCCTCTGGGTGCGGCCCTCCAGCCAGTTGGCGACCCAATTGACTGTGTGGGCGTCGACACCACAGCCCCCCAGTTTCTGAATGAGAACAGGGTGAGAGACAGTGTCGAAGGCCTTCTGGAAGTCCAGGAAGATTATATCCACTGCTACCCCTGCATCTAATGATCTGGTGATCTGATCATAGAAGGCCACCAGGTTGGTCTGACAGGACCTGCCACTGATGAACCCGTGTTGGTCGCCCCTAAGCATGCAGTCCCCTGCTGGCCCCTCATGGATGTGTGCCAGCATAATTTTCTCAAACAGCTTGCCTAGGATTGAGGTAAGACTAACTGGCCTATTTTCCTGGGTCTTCCTTCCTCCCCTTTTTGAAGATGGGAACCATGTTGGCCCTCTTCCAGTCCTCTGGGACCACACCAGAGCACCACGAGTGCTCAGAAAGCCGTGCCAGGGGTCCTGCAATGACCTCGGCCAATTCCTTTAGGACTCTAGGGTGGAAATCGTCTGAGCCAGCTGACTTGAACATGTCCAGCCCCTCCAGAAGCCCCCTAACTAGTTCCACATTAACCTTTGGCCCAGGTGTGCCTCCCCTGGGGCCCGAGGGGGCCCCAGCAGGGAGGTGGCTGTTCTGGTCCCTACTTAGGAAGACAGAGGCAAAGAAATCATTAAACATGTTAACTTTGTCGTCTGGTGTGACGACCAGATTTCCTAACACGTCCTGCAAGGGCCCCACATTACCCGGGACCTTCTTTTTGTCCCCTATGTATTTAAAGAAGGACTTATTGTCCTTAATCTGAGAAGCTAGTCCTAATTCCATCTTTGCCTTGGCCTTCCTAACTACCCCCCTACAACCCCGAGCGACTGCAGAATAGTCATCTCTGGTGACGACCCCTTCTTTCCATTGGGTACACGCCTCCTTTTTAGCAAGGAGACATTCCCGGATGTTTTTGGTGAGCCATGGAGGCTTGTGTGCTCTCCTGCTCCCTTTGATCCTCATTGGGATTACCTTCCTTTGGGCTTGGAGGATCGCCTCCTTAAGGAGCAAGCACTCTCCTTGGACATCTGGCTCCCCTCCCCTCTGGGACCTCAGCGCATCCCCAACTATCCTCCTTAGCTTGTTGAAGTTTGCCCTCCTAAAGTCTAGGGCTGCTGCCTTACTGCAGGCCTTTGCCACCTTGCGCTGGATGGTGAATTCCAGCAGGCGATGATCGCTGTCGCCCAGGTGGTCAAGCACCTGGAGCCCCCTCACCAGGTCATCACCCATGGCCAGCACTAGGTCCAACAAGGCGTCCCCCCTGGTGGGGCTGTGCACCTCCTGTGTTAGATGGAGGTCCTGCACTCTGTCTAAGAACCTACGTGAGCAGTCAGACCTGGCTGACTGCTCCTCCCAGCAGATATCTGGGAAGTTCAGGTCCCCCATGACTACCACATCTTTAGCCTTCACTACCTCTGTGAGCTGACCTATGAATTCCTGGTCAAGCTCTTCTCCCTGGTTGGGAGGTCTGTAGTTAATTAATTGGTGGTTGCCCACAGTGTGGATGAAATTGCTTGGTGGGCCAGATCCAACCTGAGGGTTGTATTTTGCCCACCTGCCCTTGGCAAGTTTGCAGATGACACCCAGCTGGGCAGAGTATTAGATAAGCTGGAGGGTAGGGCTAGGATTCAGAGTGACCTAGACAAATGGGAGGATTGGGCCAGAAGAAATCTCATGAGGTTCAATAAGGACAATTGCAAAGTCCTGCACTTAGGGTGGAAGAAACCTATATGCTGCTACAAGCTTTGGACTGACTGGCTCTGCAGAAAAGGACCTGGGGGTTACAGTGAACAATAAGCTGAATATGAGCCAGCAGTGTGCCCTTGTTGCCAAGAAGGTGAACAGCATCCTGGATTGCATTATTAGGAGCATGGCAAGCAGATTGAGGGAAGTAATTATTTCACTCTGTTCTTCACTGGTAAGGCTACATTTGGAGTACTGTGTACAGTTTTTCATAGATTCATAGATTGTTAGGGGCTGGAAGGGACCTTGCAAGATCATTGGTTCAGTCCCCTTGCACTAGGCAGTTTTCGGTCCTCCACTATAGAAAGGATGTGAACAAGTTGGAGAGAGTCCAGCAGAAGACAGTGAAAATAATTTGGGGGCTGGGGTATACGACTTCTGAAGAGAGGTGGAGGGAACTGGACTTATTTAGTCTACAAAAGAGAAGACTGAGAGGGAATTTGACAACAGCCTTCAACTACCTGAAGCAAGGTTGCAAAGAGGATGGAGGTAAACTGTTCTCAGTGGTGGTAGATGACAGAACAAGGAGCAACAGTCTCAAGCTTCAGCAAGGGAAGTTTAGGTTAGATATTAGGAAAACCTTTTTCACCAGGAGGGTAGTAAAGCACTGGAACAGGTTACCCAGAGAGGTTGTGGACTCTCCATCCTTACAGGTTTTTAAGACCCGGCTAGACAAAGCCTTGGCTGGGATGATCTAGTTGGGGCTGGTCCTACTTTGAGCAGGCGGTTGGACTACGTAACCTCCTGAGGTCCCTTCCAACCCTCATTTTCTTTGATTCTATGATTCTGTGGCCTAGCTGGAGAAAAGAGCCTTTTAGCTAGCCTGCCAACTGGGGTTTGCTGTCTGAGGGCATGCCACACTGTAGGGTGGAGAATGGGGGAAGGGCTTGTGGATTTGATAGTAAATTTCTGACAAGGCTATTGCTTAATAGAGGAACCAGAGGACTCCATGTGCGAGTTGCCAAGGTCTAGCTTGTTGAAGCAGCTGTGGCATAGGACTGGTAGTCTTGCTTCACACGTGTGCTTGCTGGGGTAGATGCAGGCAGCTGACTTGGTCTAGGCATGTTAGGAATGACACAGTGTCACACCTCTAGGCTAATTACATCTCTGTCTCCTCCATGGTCTCTGGGGGCACTCCACTCAGTTCTCAGGCCTCTGGCCATCACCTCTCTCATGATTGATGGAGTCCTGCAATCAGCTCCCTCCAGATTAGGAATTTGGGCTTGCATTCCTCCTGCAATTCACTGTAATTGCGTTAGCAGTCTTGGCTTTAGTTCACCATCAGAACTATCTTCATCTGCCTCTAAGATGCAAAGAGAGTTAGGCACTGACCAACCAGTTTCATAGATTTCATAGACATTAGGGCTGGAAGGGACCTCGGGAGATCATCGAGTCCAGCCCCCTGCCCAAAGGGCAGGAAGTCAGCTGGGTTCATAGGATCCGAGCAAGATAAGCATCCAATTTACTCTTGAAGGTGTTCAACGTAGGTGCTTGAACCACCTCCGCTGGCAGACTGTTCCAGACCTTGGGGACTCGGACAGTAAAGAAATTCTTCCTTATGTCCAGCCTGAAACGGTCTTGCAGGAGTTTGTGACCGTTCGACCTCGTCATCCCTTGGGGCGCTCTGGTGAACAGACGTTCCCCCAGATCCTCTCCTACTTAGATCCTGGTGGTCACCCCTGATAAACTTATAGGTGGCCATCAGATCACCCCTGAGCCTGCGCTTTTCCAGGCTAAAGAGTCCCATGGCTCTCAGCCTGTCATCGTAAGATCTGTTTTCCTGACCTCTGATCATGCGCGTGGCTCTCCTCTGGACTCTCTCAAGCTTCTCCACATCCTTTTTGACTTGTGGAGCCCAAAACTGGATGCAGTACTCCAGCTGCGGCCTCACTAAGGCCGAGTACAAGGGGAGAATGACGTCCCGGGATTTGCTCGAGAAGCATCTATGGATGCACGCCAGCATTTTGGTCGCTTTACTAGCCGCAGCATCGCATTGGAGGCTCATGTTCATCTTGTGGTCAATGATGACCCCCAAGTCTTTTTCTTCTGTAGTGCTAACCAATGTAGCACTGCCGAGCCTATACGGGTGCTGCAGGTTTTTCCTCCCAAGGTGGAGAACCTTGCATTTATCGGTGTTAAACACCATGAGGTTCTCGTCTGCCCATTTGCTGAGCTTGTCCAGGTCAGCCTGGATCACCCGCCTATCTTCTGGCGTGGATGCTTTGCCCCAAAGTTTGGTGTCATCGGCGAACTTGACCAGTCCACTCCTGATTCCAATGTCCACATCGTTAATGAAGATGTTGAACAGTATGGGTCCCAGGACAGAGCCTTGAGGGACCCCACTGGTCACAGGGCACCATGATGAGTGACTGCCATCAATCACAACCCTCTGGGTCCGACCCTCTGGGTTCTTATAGAGCATGCTATCATTTAATTAGGACAAAAGCATTGCAGAGAAAACACGCTTAAAATCAGTACACACTCCACACACATACTAAATTCTTCTGGTAGTGTCCGTAATCTGTGGGGTATGTGACACACATTTGTCCATTTTCTAATCCAGAACCCATGTGTCACAGTCTTCTATGAGCTCTTCACTGAGTAAGAGTAACAACCTCGTCTCATGTTAGTTTGGACACTCAGTAGAGATAATGGCAGATTATGCAAATTCCACCAAAGAGGTGAAGCTTCTTTAGACTTGTTTGCTTGCCTGGGGATTTGCATTAATTACCCTTCCAAATGACCTGAATTTCTGCAGGGAACTCTTCTTCTAGCTGTGTACAGATAAGAGTGATATAATGAGCTGGAGTATTCTAGGGGCCTGTGTGGTCTGATACATCTCAAATGTTTCCATGTGTCCAAGTTCTTACATATGTTCGCATGGGGCCAAACTTAAGCCAGTTAAGCAAGGTGATTGTGGAAGTGCTGAGTTATTTTCATGCCTTTATCTGTCAAATTCAAATGGCCAGGGTGGCTGAGATACAGAGATGAAAGAGGGATGCAGCACATAGTCTTTACGTCCTCTCTCCACTGCGCAGGCTGCTTGACTAATATGAGGAGGACATGGGAGCAAATTGTTAGAGTCTAGCCGCCATGACACCTCACCTCCTCTCCTACTTAATCCTCTAGGGAGACATCCACTTGGGGAGACCCATTCTCAGAAATTGAAGGATGCCGTTCCTCAAATGAACAGCTGCCAGGCAAAACTGACTCCCAGCCAGCCTGCAACCAAGGCTGGGGTGTGTGGGGAAGTATTCACCAATGTGTAGGAAGGAGAAGCAGGGAATCAGTAGGTGATGGGGGAAGACGGTCCATGCACTGGTAGCTGAGGATGGCTTGTTGTTCAAATGCTGGCAGCACTTGATTGTCACCCAGGAGAGAGAGCTCTGGCAGGAATGGCTTCAGCCCTAGCCCTTCCTGTCTTCCTTGTGCTCTGAGCACTGTGTGGGCCCCAGGCCACTGGCAGGGAGCTGTAGGCAGGGGGTGGCAGGGGTGGCTGAGCCACTAAGTGGCACTGCCCAGCTGCAAAGCTGTGGCTTCCCCTTGCCTCCATGGGCAGGGGCTGGGGCTGCAGACCTCTCCTGTGCCATAGGGGTCAGACGGGACCTTCCAGCCACAACAGCAAGACCCCAGCCCTGCGGTGGGTCTGCCTGGCCCCTTCCCACAGCAGCAGGTCCTGGGCAAGGCAATGGGTTCCCTGCATCTCCCACCACATTTGTGTTACCACAGCCTAGACCTGGAAGGCTCCTCCATGCTTCTGGGCCAAGCCTTCCCCAGCTCACCCCAGGGGAAAGCAGGGTCAGTTCCCAGTGGGATGGCCTCTGCCAGGCATGCAATGTCCTGCCCCCTCCTGTCCGTGGTACTGGGGCTGCATGGGGCCTGAGGCAGCCATGAGTGGGGCTGAGCATGCAATGGGCTTGTTTTGAGGAGGTGCTGCAGCAGCTAGAGTAGGTGGCGCTGGGTCTGAGGAGTTGCTGCCAGTCCTTTGCATGGTGAGCATGGCCCCAAGGCGTTCCAGAGGGGCGTTGGTGCAGCAGGAATCCCAGGTGGCGTGTTAGGGCTGAGCTGTGTGCTATTGCTTTAAGTTCTCCTTGTTTGCTCCCCAGTTCGTGTTTCTACCTCCTCCCAAGTTCTGCTTGCTGTCGGATCAGTCCTTTGGGCCCTGCATTACTCTGTCCCTTCCCCACTGCCACCTGCTTTCTTTCTGTCCTGTACCTGCTGCCTAGAGCCTGCCCTTGTCCTTCCTGCTAAAGCTGTCCCCTCTTCCTCCTCATCACAGTAGTGGGTGTAGATTTGGGGGAGTTAGTCATTCTACGTAGTGGCTGCTGGGTAGGGCCTACACCTTATTCCCAGCGAATGCCCAGAGCCCCATTTCCCTCTAAACTGGGGGAAGCTTGGAGTGGGTAAAACAGGCCATCATGCCATCCCTAAGTTTGTCCACCCTCCTCCCCCAAAAGCATGTGGACTGCCTTACACAGGGAGGGGCAAGAGGAAACAGGCAAACTGAACCATGCTTCTCCCATCATTGGCTGCTCCAATGGGTTTCCCATTCATTTGGGAAACCAATTCAGAATAGCATTCCTTGTCAGTGTTTGCTGGCAGCTTCCATCACTCCTCTTTACTTGTATAACACCTGCCCAGCCGCTCCCTGCATGCTCTCTTCTAGCAGGGTTGCCTGGTTTCTTGCAGCTCTTGCAATCAATAACACCTTCCTGGCATGTCTTGATTATTAGACCACTGTCGGATTTGTATCTCTTCACTTTAAATTGCTTTCATTGCTCTGTTATACTCTGGTGAAGAAATGACCATCTTCCCTGTGTGATGATGTGCCTGCGGGAGGTATGCGTCATCTCAGTGTGAAACCAAGAAGGTAGTCAGGGGAAGAGATAAGGGGTTGGATCCTTGGGAGAAATGTCATTTGAAACCAACACCCCCACTAAAGAAAACAGAAAATTTATCTCTCTTCAGTTAGTTCTTCAACATTGTGAAAGCTTGTGAAAGGGAAGGGGCAGATATGCCTCACTAGGGTGTAGTATTTGCCAGCTGATGAAGAATGAGGGATTTCTGATGCCAGGTGTGCATTATGTGCTTCATTCCTGGGGTAAGCCAATGTTCCTCATGAAAGGAAAGAGATTTTAGTTCCTGGGGAATAATTCCACATGTCCCTCACTTTCACAGGATCCTAGAGTGGGGAGGGACCTTAAGGACCATCTTATGCAGCCTCTTGTGCGAGTGCAAGATGCACTGTTCCTAAACCAGCCAGAATTTGTGCCAGATTCAATTTTTTGTGAGTCTCACTTCACTCATGGCAACCAGAACTTCCTGCTTTGCAGCCATTGTAGTCCATTACGTGCTGCACATAAATTGTGAGAGGAAGTGTTTGCTTCAGTTGATAATGTGAATAGAACATAGCAGGCAAAAAGTAGGAGGGGAAACAGAAGCACAAAATGGGGAAGTGATTTGTCAAACATTGCACAACCCATCTTTGTCAGGATAATGAACAACCACAGGTCTCTCATTTTCCTGCCTAGCACTTGTTGCTGCTTCTTCCCTGCTTTGGCGAACTGCTGTCCTTGGGCATCAGTATGTCACAAGCTCATTTTGTGGGATTAGAGGGGGCTATAAAGCAGCTTTTCTGGGGCAATATCAACTAACCTTTTCACCCTCTTTTGGACCAGGGTGAGTCCTGTGATGTCTGCCTTCCATCAATCACTGAACCAGAATTCCATGAATTGCAAAGCAACAAGAGGCTTGGCAGCCTGCGCTATATCCCAGCTTCCTACTTTACTGTGACATCCCTCCTGGGTCCATTATTTTCTCCCCACTGAAGTGTGCACTAGGAGGACTGCATCAGGAACAGTGCTGAGGAAGCAGCTTGCAAAGCAAGGAGGGCCATGGGCTTCAGCTTTGGTGTCCTTCACCTCTCCTACAAGTTCAGGTTGCTCCTGGTCTTAGCCTTGTGTGTGATGGTGGTGGGATGGGCCAGCTCCAACTACATCATGGTTGCTCTGCAGGAAACTCCAAAAGCTAAAGGTTTGTTGGACAGTTTGGTGCTGGAGAAAGAGGAGGAGGAGGAAGAGGAGAATCGGAACAAGCAGATGATTTCCACTATGAAAGTCCCCACAGTGAAGTCAACAGTGGGCCAGTGCCCTGCACGCTCTCCATACCTGCGTAAGTGTCTGAGGTTCCCTTTTTTTAACAACTTACATCTGCACTCAGAGTACTGGCCTGGTTCCCTTCTGGGCTTTTCTCAGCCAGGCACTTTTCATGTGAACCAAATACAGTGTGAAGGACTAGACCCGCACTTAGATGCCAGTTTGTCTTAGAAATACCTGGTGAGATGGGCAGGGCAATTTGGTAATGCATGAGGAAAAGTCATGGGGTCCCCACCATATCCAATGTAAGTTATTTGGCTAGATGACAGAATCTACCTTTGGCAGCTCATTTTAGCATAGGCTGTTCTGTTCATTACCTAGAGTTAATCCTTTTGCTATCTTCCTGCATTCACTCTGAAAGATGGGCACAACCTAGCCTACCGGGAGACATGCAGGCTGCTTGCATTTGTTTGGGAGACTAGTTTGGATCATGGGTGTTCTGGCTAGGGTGTTCTGTTAGGCAGTGCAAAGCAAGGAGGTAGAAAGTGCATCTGAAAAAGCAGCAGTAACTTGACATATGGGTGCTGGGGTTTACCCAGGGCACCTCTAGACAATGTTCCCTGTAAGGAGTAGCGGTCTGTGAGTGCATTGCTTTGGTGTGGCGTGGGACACTTACTGAAGGTAAGCTCCTCGCTCCTCACCGGGGGCTGGGGGGCTTGGGGGCTAGAAGCCTGGGGGCTAGGGCCTGGCACTGGCTCCGCCAGCCCTGGGACACTGCTTCGCTCCCCCGCTTCACCTTGGGGAGCGAGGAGACCTGTGGTGTTAGGGGCAGGGAGTGGAGCTCTTCTCTGCAGCCGGTGGAGCCCACAGAGTAGTTCCTGGGAGCCGGTGGAGCCTCACTTGGGGCAGGCAGCGGCTCCTGCCTGAGGTGAGGCAAGACAGGGATGGAGTCTGGGGCTGGGGGCTAGTGCAGGCTCCACTGGCTCTGGAGAACTGCTCCGCTCTCCAGCCCTGACCCCACGTGCCTCCTTGCCCCCTGAGGCAAAGCGGGAGAATGGAGCAGTTCCCTGGAGCCGGTGGAGCCTGCACCAGGCTCCCGCCCCTGCCTCTGCCTCCCCCTCTGCCTTGCCTAGGAGAGAAGCTTACCTTCTATAAATGTCCCACACTGCAGCCCTGCTCCTATCTCGGCAGGTGCATGGCCTAAAAAAGTTTGTGCATGGCGTGCATGCACGCACCGCACGCACCTTAGAAGGAACCTTGCCTCTAGATATCTATTGACACATACCTGGGCCCTGAACACTGCTCTTTATCAGTTAATGTTTAACCTGCTGTCCTTGAGTATGGCCCATCCCGTATTACTTCTGAGAACTTGTGATCTTCAGTGACCAAGGTGGGGAAAACGAACCTCTATCTCTACATGACTGGCTTGCTACTAGTTTCACCACTTCCTTTTTTCTCCATTTCTTTTCCTCTCTTTCATGCTGAATCCCACTTTCTGTGATGAGATGTGCCTTCTCTTCACCTTACAAACATGCCCTTTCCAGCACGACAACAGGCTTCAAAACTAAATCCATGTTCACATGTTTATGATTAGTGCTCATTTGGAAACTGACTTTTTTTTCTGGGAAAAAAAGGAGTTGAAACAATGCTCCTTTGTTTTCCTGGAATCCTTTTTTTAATTGGTATTTTGCAGCAGCACTGGTTCCTGGTGTCTGTATTCCCCTTCAAGTGAGCTTTCACTGTTTGCTCAGACTGGATGAGAGGCAACAGCAGATACTGGAAAAGTTTTGTTTGCTAACAGAGTTGTAGCAAGCCCAGGCCCATTTCCTGATCAAAAATCATGGCCTTCAACCTGCAATGTCTGTCCTTTCATGTCCATGTTTAAAACTATGAAGTTCCTCAACCCCCATCTCCCATATTTCCCTCCACATTTTATTCCTTCCTCTCCTTGTTGTTTGAGACATCACTGTACCTTTCTGATGTAACAGGGCTCCTCTTGGTCTTCACTTGGTTTTTAATCTGATACTGAGTAAATGTAAAGCATCTCCAGACACACCTCTGCCAGGGCTTGTGGGTTCCCTTTGCAGCACATGCCATTCCACTCGAAGCAGAAATCCAGGTTTAGGGTTGAGCCTGGACTGCTCCTAGGAGGGCATTGGCTAGCTCGAGAACAGAAATGACTGAGAACTTTTCCTGTGCTTCTCCTGCAGGAGGGCCTAGCAAGCTCATTTTCAAAGCATCTCTCACATTAGAAGAGGTGGAGGAGGAAAACCCTCAGGTCATGAAGGGTCGGTATCACCCTGCAGAGTGCTCAGCATTGCAACGAGTAGCCATCCTGATCCCACACCGCAATCGAGAAAAGCACCTGCTATACCTGCTGGAGCACCTCCACCCATTCCTGCAGAGACAGCAGCTGGACTATGGCATCTATGTCATTCACCAGGTGAGGCAGCTGCTTTGGGAAAGGCAGTGGAGAGTAGCTCACTGCTGTGCATCCCACCTTTGCTGTCATGAAGAGTCCTCCATGGGCCCTCCCTGCTGATTGCCTTGTTAATGGGCTTGGCTTCCATTTTACTCAAATGGCTTTAAATCCATCTGGATTCAAGAAGCGCTTTAAAAGTGCCACAACTTTGCTAACACCAGATCAGATCCAACTGTGCTGGAAGTGTTGGGAACCCAAGGCTAGTCCTGTTCAGGACAGATCTGTTCCTTTGGAGATTAAAAGAGGGGGTTGGCATCCAACAGTCCTCCACTTTCTACCTTTTGCTCATGCTGAAGGATTTGAACAGACACAAGCAAAGCTGAGAAGTTTTCTTTTAGAAAATGTCCTGAGCATAGCCAGTATCATCATATGTTCATGTAGGCAGCACCTACCAGCCAGCCTGAAGAAATAGTTACATGTATGTTAGTTTGTTGGAGGTGTCTTCATGATCATAATGCTTGATGCTGCCACAATGCACTTACCCTGTACCTTGACTTTATGCAACAAGGCTGCAGTGTTTTCTTCCCCCAAATTTGGAGGTATTCAGATCCAGGATCTTGCCTCATATCAGTCTATACCACCCTTTTGCTTGCAGGTTGCCCCCCTCAATAAACTGTGAACATGAGGTGAGTTGTCTTGCTGAGAACAAATTAAGAAAAAAGTGGCCTTTGCACAGATCCTTTTTTGTAATAAGGGGACTATGGTAAGGCATAAGGGAACATTTAGTCACAGCAGTATGTTTGGGACCTGCCTTGTCACACTCACTGAGCCTGCTAAATCAGTTGTTATTGTTAATTTTGGAGAAAACATTTAACACTTGCCAAGTCCCTGACAGCCCCAACACTCCTGCTGTGGTCAGGAGAGCCTGAAGCAGCAACAATGAAGGGAGGGGGAACTAGCAGTGTTTTCTCTTATACATCACTGTCAGGAGCCTTTTTTCCCCTGTACCCTCTGCTTTATTGCACCTCCATTCATACGTCTGCTCTGCTTTCAGTCATTAGGGTGATAAATGAAGGCAAGCCTCTCACTTGCTTCTGTTTAAATAACCTCATAGTTTTGTCATAAACCAGTGAGAGGCAGGAAATACTGAGCGAAGGCTTATGCTGTAGCTGTATATCATGCCAAACAGGTGCAGAAGTGTTGGGCAGGATCTGCTTTCACGAGGTGGGGGGAGGGGGGGAGGAGAAAGACGGGGGAGGAATTTCCTGCTTTTTTGTGTTGAGTCATAGTTTTACAAGTGTTCTGAAAATGAGAAAGAGTGGGACTCTTGGGGCCCTTGTTTTATTGCTTTAGGATATACTGAAGAAAGCCTGGAAGCTCAACCTAATCTGTCAATATTGCCAAGTCTCATCCTTACTGTTTTGTTGGATGTCTCCTTTGCAAAGCCCAAAGATATAAAACCATAGGCCTCCCACAGGCCTGTATTATTAGGGTTCAGTCAAGTGTGAAAGATAGCCTAACTAAAGATGCCTGGGGTTTTTTTGCTTGCTTTTGTTATTTGTGAGCTCCTTCCCTAAAGAAACAGGGTGAACCAGATCTGGATATGAAACATTGAAACCTGCATGAATCTCCATTTCAGGGAAGGGAGCAAGGGTCCTGTTCACACCACATCTGTTGATTATGAAAAGGGCAGTAGCCCTAGTGTGTCCTTCTGCAGGCTCCTTTTAACTTGATTTAAAAAAATATTTTTTTTATAATTAAAAAAATAAGTTTTGTGATGTTGAAAGCTGGGAGTAGGGAATCTTCTGTATCTGCAGAGTAGGAGCTCGGTGATCTGTATTCTCCTTTTTGGTGTCACCAGTGTTGCCAAGGAATGGATAGGTAGTTTAATATTGTCATCTTTTCTTTCTGGATTCCCCATCCAAAACATCTACTAATAAAAGTCAATTTGTTCTTTGAGCTTGCACAGTGAGTGCTGCCTGGGGGCAGTTAGAGGCTGCTGTAATAGTGGTGTGGCTAGCTCTGTGTAAGAGGTGGTCTGGGATGCCTTGTTTAGGGACACGGAACAATAAGCAATGGTCTCAAGTTGCAGTAAGGAAAGTTTAGGTTCAATATTAGGAAGATCTTTCTCACTAGGGGGGTAGTAAAGCACTGGAACAGGTCACCCAGAGAGGTTGTGGACTCTCCATCCTTGCAGGTTTTTAAGACCTGGCTAGACAAAGCCTTGGCTGGGATGATCTATTTGGGGCTGGTCCTACTTTAAGCAGGCGGTTGGACTAGATGGCCTCCTGAAGTCCCCTTATGAGGTCTCTTCCAATCCTAATTTTCTATGATTCAGTGAACAGCTTTTAACAGATACTGCAAATTCTTTGTTACTGCTAACTAGGGGGACTTTGACCCAAGATAAAAGGGAGGGGTTTCACATCCCTTTGCCAGTCCCCTGCATCATCCTATCACTCCGCAAATGACCTAGTTTCAGAACACCCAAAATGGTAGACTAGCTTTTGCGTGCCATACATGGCCTAAATATGACAATACTTTGGACCCTGATACCACACAGATACCATGTGAACTGTGCCTCTGAACTTCTGCCTGGTCTCCTCACATATGTAGTCATCACCAAACACATGCAGTTCTCTCTCTCTCTCTCTCTCACCAGACCCTGGTTGCAGTCCCCAGGTCTTAAGCATGAGTACCTCAGCTCATCCGATTGGGCTCCGATCCTTTATGTAAAAATAACAAAACACCATATACACATGCTTGCTTTTTTCAAAAAAGGTTTTTGTTTACCCAGCACACATGCCTTTCTTTCCCTGAGGCTTACCATTTCCTAGATCTGGGCAGAGCCAGCTTTTTTAAATTCCTTTTTCTCTGAGCAGCTTATGGCAAGTGATCAACCCCTCAACCCCCTGGGTGATGCTTTAACTCTTTGGTAGCCTTTTGATCTCTACATTTCTAGCTCTCACAAACAACAGTGTTACTTAAGCTTGGAGGCAGGAGCCTAGAAGCTAATGGCTTCTAAGTGTATGCATGAAGCTACTTTTCTGTTCACACATAGTGACAGGAAATGTGCACTGTTTGGAAGGAAACAAACAATAAAATGTAGATGTTAATACTTTGAAGTGAACCTTGTTATTGTTTCAGGCGTGTACTTGGTAGCCATGTTGGTCTGAGACAAAAAGACGTACAAAAAACTAGAATTCTTGGTTCCAAAAGGATACCTTTTATTAGACCAACTGGAAAATGGCAAGAAAATTATCCTTTTCTGCAAGCTTTCGGGATCAAAGTCCCTTCATCAGGCTCTGGGGAAAAGTGTAGATGGTACAAGATGGTAAGAAGTCCCCATAGGTAGGAAATAAATTTCATTTTTGCTCAGAGGGAGCTGAAGATGGAAGGCTGTCTGTCCCTCTGGGTCCAGGAGAGTGTCGTTGTGAGCTGTGCTGAGTAACTCTTTGATGTGTTGGTCAGGTAGAATTCCTTCCCTGTCAGATGGCAGGCAGGGAGGTAAAAAAACTTCCTCGTTCTGCAATGATCTTCAGCTCCCTCTGTGGAAAAATGAAGTTTATTCGTACCTGTGGGGACTTTTTACCATCTACGCTTTTCCCTTTGCTCCTGAAAGCTTGCAGAAAGGGACAGTTTTCTTGCCGTTTGCCAGTTGGTCTGATAGAAGGTATCATTTTGGAAGCAAGAATTATAGTTTTTTGTATGTCTTCTTGTCATTGTTGTGAGCTTATGAAACAACTAGCTGCCTGCAACCCTAAGCTCTCTAGCCATAACTAAAATTTCATATAGAAATGTATGTTTTTGAGAATTTTAACTAGAAACGGATGTTTTTGGATCCCCTGGAAAGCTCGTCTGAGGGGGAGGGGTGTTCCGGAGAGCTGGCTGTACTTTAAAGAAACCTAATTGAGAGTGCAGAAACAGACCATCCCAATGTGTAGGAAGACTAGCAAGTATGGCAGAAGACCAGCTTGGCTTAGCGGGAAACTCTTCAATAAACTAAGTCACAAAAAGGAAGCTTATAAGAAGTAGAAACTTGGAAAAGCAACTAGGGAAGAATAAAAAAGTGTTGCTCGTGCATACAGGGATGAAGTCAGGAAGGCCAAAGTGCAGCTGGAGTTGCAGCTAGCAAGGGGTGCGAAGGGTAAAAAGAAGGGTTTCTACAAGCATGTCAATAATGAGGAAGATCAGGAAAGTGTGGGTACTTTACTGAATGGGGGAGGCAACTTAGTGACAGATGATGCAGAACATACTTAAGTACTCAATGCCTTTTTCACCTCAGTCTTCATAGGCAAGGCCAGCTCCCAGACTACTGCACCGGGCAGCACAGTTTGGAGAGGAGGTGAGCAGGCCTCAGTGGTAAAAGAACAGGTTTGGGACTACTTAGAAAAGCTGGACATATATACAGGTCCATTGGGCCAGACGGGATGCATCTGAGGGTGCTGAGGTAGTTGGCTGATGAGATTGCAGAGCCATTGGCCTTCATCTTTGAAAACTCATGGTGATCCGGAGAGGTCTTGGATGGTTGGAAAAGGTCAAACATAGTGCCCATATTTTAAAAAGGGAAAAAGGAGGATCCAGGGAACTGCAGACCAGTCAGCTTCACCTCAGTTCCTGGAAAATCATGGAGCAGATCTTCAAGGAATCCATTTTTAAGCCCTTGGAAGAAAAGAAGGTGATTAAGGACAGTCAGCATGGATTCACCAATGGCAAGTCATGCCTGATCAACCTGATTGCTTTCTTTGATGAGATGACTGGCTCTGTGGATGTGGGGAGACTGGTGGATGTGGTGTACCTTGACTTTAGCAAGGCTTTTGATATGGTCTCCCACAACATTCTTGCAGGAAAGTTAAGGAAGTATGGGCTGGATGAATAGACTGCAAGGTGGATAGAAAACTGGCTGGGTCATCAGGCTCAGAGAGTAGTAGTCAATGGCACAATGTCTAGTTGGAAGCTGGTCTCAAGTGGAATGCCCCAGGGGTTCTGGGGCTGGTTTTATTTAATATCTTCAAAGTGACCTGGAAGATGGGATGGAGTACACCCTTAGCAAGTTTGCAGATGACACCAAGCGAGGGGAAGTAGTAGTTATGCTGGAGGGTAGGACTAGGATTCAGAGAGACCTAGAGAAATTGGAGGATTGGTCCAAAAGAAATCTCATGAGGTTCAACAAGGACAAGTGCAAATTCCTGCACTTATGACAGAACAATCCCATGCACTAGTACAGGCTGAGGGCTGACTGGCTGGGCAGTAGCTCTGCAGAAAAGGACCTGGTGATTACAGTGGACAATTAACTGAATATGAACCAACAATGTGCCCTTGTTGCCAAGAAAGCTAACGGCACACTGGGCTGCATTGATAGGAGTGCTGCCAGTAGATCAAGGGAAGTGATTATTGCTCTCTATTCAGCAGTGGTGAGGACACATCTGGAGTACTGTGTTCAGTTCCCCCTCCCCACTAGAGAAAGGATGTGGACAAATTGGAGAGAGTCCAGCAGAGGGCAATGAAAATGGCGAGGGGGCTGGGGTACATGACTTCTGAGAAGAAGCTGAGAGAACTGGTCTTATTTAGTCTAGTAAAGAGAAGATTGAGAGGGGATTTAATTGCATCCTTCAGCTACCTGGAGTGGGGGTTCCAAAGAGCTGGAGTGTGCTCAGGGGTGGCAGATGACAGAACAAGGAGCAATGGTCTCAAGTTGCAGCAAGGGAAGTTTAGGTTAGATATGAGGAAAAACTTTCTCACTAGGAGGGTAGTAAAACACTGGAACAGGTTACACAGAAAGATGGTGGAAGCTCCATCCTTGGAGGTTTTTAAGACCCAGCTAGACAGAGCCTTGGCTGGAATGATCTAGTTGAGTTTTGTGCTGCTTTGAGCAGGGGGTTGGATTAGATGGCCTCCTGAGGTCCCTTCCAACCCTTATTTTCTGTGTTTTCTATGATATAAAAGGCACCAAACTACGAGAAAGATCAAATTCTTAAAATCAGAAAAAAAGTGAAATAAATGCCCAAACTAGAAGTCACTGTCTCATAATGTTAGCACAGTGCAGTGTGTGTAGACTGCAAATCAACTAATAGGTTGTTCATCAGGAGACCTGTATTTATTCCTAGCTTTGCCACATAGTGTATGCTCTTAGGTAAGGCACCTAAATTCTCTTGAATTCAGCTCCTCCACACGACAATAATACCTGTCCAGTCTTGCCAAGCACTCTGAAATCTCTGGATGGAAAGCACCGGTATGGTAGTGATATAATTGCTTGTTATGTTTCTGTAATGTGTGCTAACACAGCTATAAGCAACCTTTCCATTGTTTATCTTGTGTATCAATGGCTCTTTCATTACTTGGCCTGATCGGAAATTATTGGGCAAGGTCCATAATAGGAGTGGAATCTTATTGCTCAACATAGCTGCTTCTCTTAGTTAGATAACCCAACTGTGCGTGATCATTCATAATAGGGAGGGGATGAAGAAATGCTCCACATTATTGGCCTCTTCTGGTTCCCAAATCTTGTCTTAAGGTATAGCTCTGTGTGTGACATGAGAACTTGGTACTGTACTGTAAAGCTATAATAGATATTTTTAAACTATAATGAGGACAGAACCCAGGTAGCTATGCTAGTTTACTGACTTAGTGAATGCCTTGTTTTCCTCTCTTTTTTTTTTGCAGGCTGGCAATACCAAATTTAACCGAGCTAAACTTCTGAATGTAGGCTACCTAGAGGCTCTGAAAGAGGAAAACTGGGACTGCTTCATTTTCCATGATGTGGACCTGGTGCCAGAGAATGACTTTAACATGTACACATGTGGCAAGCAACCAAAGCACCTTGTCGTGGGCAGAAACAGCACTGGGTACAGGTAGGAACCAAAGAGCTGGCTAGGAAGTGCCAGATTATTAGTAACATTCTTCTTTGTGAGGGATCCTTACATTGGACCTTTCCTGCCACTTGAAGGTAGATTACCAATGATGGTACTTTTGCCTTTTACAGTTTCTCCCCTCTGGAAATTTTAACTGACATTAGTAAATGTAGACTTACGGATCACTTGGGAGGTAGGGCGCTGTTATCCTTGTTTCTCAGATAGGAAAAATGGAGACTCTGAGGAATAAAGTAGCAAATAGGCACAGTGGCAAAACCATATATATGTTGCAGGCTTCCCAGTCCTGAATTAACAGAGTCTTGCTCCATAATATTTCACTGACAACAGATCAGACCTTTCTCTGCACATAAGATTGCTGTCACTGTAGGTAAGAGGATTTGTTCCTGGTTATTCATTTACACAGAAACTAATGCAACAGGACCTTGATGTCGGTTGAGGCTTCAAGGTGTTACTGTAATACAAGGAAAAATGCTAGGGGTATGAACCAGAAATCAAGGGCTACTCATCTCAGTTAAAGAGCTCCTTAAATTGGCTAGAGCTATTCAAGTAGGACTGGCTTTTCCTTCCAAGACTTCCCTGTGGCATAACAGTTCAAATGTTAAAGAATAAAGGTGCTTCTTAGAAGCTGACTTGCAAAGTGCTTTAAAATAAAACTATCTTATGCATTTTTTAAAGAGAAAAGGGCAGGTCCTTACACAAAACAGTTTCTTCCCATGGAGGTGGTTTAATTCTTCAAAATTGCAGCAGATGAAAATCAGGTCTGTGACAGTGTCACAGGGGGAGACAAGCGGAGGCCATGAAGCACCCTCCTATGGCAGGACCCGAGGCAGGGCTGACCTGCCCAAAGAAAGAAATTAAAAGCCCTGAAAAGAGGGCACATTTACCATTTTTAGGAGAAAGTGAGCCACTCCAAAGAAGAGTCGCCGGTGCAGTTCATCAGCCACTTTTATTGCTGATTTAAAAGCCAGTGGTGGGGAAATGGAAGTGGGGGCAGCAATGCTGGAGCCAGAAGGCGAAGCTGCTCCCCAGGCTGCACATTGGCAGTCTTCACAGCTCAGCAAAGGGCCAGACAGGAACCCACAGGAGGGGTCCCGGATCCATTAAAAGAAGTACCAGCCTGGCTCAGCAGGGCAGCTGGGCCAAGAAGGATGGCGCTGAGGGATCCCAAGGACCACAGATGCCAGATCTGTGAGTGGGGCAGGCTGAGGCCCGTATCCCGCCTATTCCTTTCTTCCTTTTTTTTTCTTTTATTTGTTATTTTGGAGGGTGCATAGAGCCCAGACTGGGGAAGGAAACCACATGTGACCCTGGATCAAGAGGCAGAGCTGAGGCAACACAACGGACCACAGTGGACCACAACGTCTCAGAGGAAGAGTAGATGCAGCGACGAGGATGGTTATGCACCCCGCAGTCATCCAGGGTAAAGGAGCTTTGAGGGATGGACAAGGAGAAAAGACAGTAGGTGAGAACATCAAGGGGGACAGGCTGGCAATCCATCATCCAACTGTCCAGAGGGCTGGTGTATCGCTGGGGTGGAAGTGGAGCCCCAAGAATGCCTGTAAGCACCTGGTCTGCAAGAATCCTCGAGGAGGAGCCCCACCACTGAAGAAAAGAAGATCAAGTCGTAACGGTCGAGTGTAGGGGTCCCCCTCGGTGGTGAATGCGACCCAATGCACAGGTCTCAGGGGCACACCCTGTGCCCAGAACTGGGTATGTGCTCTAAGGTCGCTAGAGAGTACCTGCATGAGACCAGATGGGTGCAGACAGATTCCTGGGAGCACAAGGATGGAGAGTGCATAACCTTTCTGGGTAACCCATTCCAGTGTTTTACCACCCTCCTAGTGAGAGTTTTTCCTAATATCTAACCTAAACTTCCCTTGCTGCAACTTGAGATCACTGCTCCTTGTTCTGTCATCTGCCACCACTGAGAACACTCCAGCTCCATCCTCTTTGGAACCAGCCTTCAGTGGTGGGTCTAGCCTTCAACCCACTGACCAACAAAGTGGAAGCAGTCACTCCAGGTATGTAACAGAAAGATTCCAGACTAGGAACAATGAAGTGAATCTCAAGGCATTCTAGTGATCCTGTATGCTTTAGTTACTGCATCTGTTTTGACCAGTGAATTTTACAGATGAAACTTTTCTCTTATTTGAGGTGCTTTTGCAATTACTATTCAAGAGTTTATAGCTGTTAGTTTTCAGTCAGATGAGTGAACCTTTGGTTTGGAAACTGGTCTGTCAAGAGGTGGACTGGGTCCAGATCTTGCTTTGGTCATGCGTCTTCTGTGATCTGGGGCGAGTCATTGCCTTCATTTGCCCATCTTTGAAATGGCAGCTACCTCTAAGCAAATTTGTGAACATATGTGAAAGATCCCACTTATATGCTCTCAAAAAACGTAGCACTCTAGACAGCCTGGAGGGAAAACTCCTGACTCCTTCAAAAGTCACCCTGAACCTAGTGGTTAACAAGCACACCAAATTCTGTAGCCAGCAGCACACAAGAGAATGGTGGGGCCACTGTCACATCCAGGCACTTTTGACTCCCTGGCCTAAACAACTAGTCACCCAACAGCTGGGGTTGCCTTCTCTGCAAGTCTGGAGCCCTAATGAGATGCCTCAGCCACTCTGCCCCTGTGGCACTCAGACAGCATGGAACCACATCTTGAAACCCCAGCAGGGTTGATTCAGGCTTCTGTTCTGCTGAGGTTGGCAAATAAGGCAGTTTATCATGTCCTCATCTTCAAGGCAAGACCTCCAAAACCTCAGTTGTCTGTTTGTCACAGGTGCCTAAGTACCTATGGAAAGCTTTTTGGAAGAGGAGGGGTTTGCCCCAGTGGCCTGAGACCAGCTTTCTCCTTATCCCCTACTGCTGTGCAGTGTGCAGACTGCTCAGCTGTTGTTCACCCCTGGAGAGGTAGCTATGTCCTAGGAGTGCTGTAGTTGTACAGTTAATAATTCAGAAATGGGAAGTATTTTTTCACCCAGCAAACTTGCAATATTGCATCCCAGCAAACAAGGATGGAAATACTTCCTGGCCAAGACAGCCCACCTGCTTTGGCCCAGAACACAGTGGTTCTGCATTGTACATGGCCTGGGGGTGTTTTTCCCAGTCTAGAGATAAAAATCCAAATGAGACTACTGTTCCTTCCCCAGGGAGAGAACTGCCATCCCCGTCAGAAGTTGCCCGAACCATGCAACTTGGTCATTAGGAGAAGTATGTCATGTCATACTGTTTGTTAATGGGCCGTTCACAGACAGAATGAGCCTTGCAATTTGCTTTTCTGGTTCTAACAAGCTGTTGGAAGCTTTACAGCCCTTGGGGTCACTGGTCAGGTGATCCAAGAAAGATTCACTGATAAAGAGCAGGTAAGGAGGAACTGTGTATTAGCCTCTATGCTGTGCACAGCAAACATTTGCTGTTCTTAGGGGCCTGAGTTGAGGCAGGGAACCTGGGACTGTGCCAGGGGAGCTTGTTTGCTTCAAAGGAGCAAGCAACATAGTTTTCCCCATTAAAAGGCAAGGGCTACAAGCCCCTGCGTGCTGTTCCAGCAAACATGGATTATGCTGAGCAGTGAGCATCATTATTAGCGACAAGACTGTGTCAAGGAGTCCAGAGACTTAGTCTGGAGACAGAGAGCAAAGCCTGATAGGGAGGTGGGCGTTGTGTCCAGCTTCAGGGCCTAATTATATTTTTTACTTATTTGGCACTGATCTAGCTCCAGTAGTCTGAAATGAACCCCATGCTTGACTCTACCTGACATGGAAGGGCATGTTTTATCAAGCTCACACCTGGGCAAGCACAGTCCACCATCCTGTTTGGAATCCCCTGCAGTGCATATACTAGAATGGAGAGATTTACATTTTCAAATGTGCTTGGCCTTAAACAGAAACTCCACATACCTTCCCCTCCTGGCTTCCCAGTGGACCAGCCCAAATCAGCCAAGCTCAAGGAAGGAGCAAGAAAATGTTAGGGAATGGGTGTGCACCCATATATCTTTGTTAGTGGTGATGCGCTGTTCAATGATAGCCACAATTCAGAAACATGAAATAGCTCCTGCCTCTTTTAGTCAGTTGGATTTGCCTCTGTCACAAGAACTGATGTAGTGGACACCTGCTTCCACCTCTTTCACTTTTTATGTCTTGTTCATATCTACAGATCAACGTGTAACTTCCAGCCACTAGCACCTTCCTTTTGAATTTGGCTTTTAGAGGTCAAGGATAGCCTTATTGTAACCCACACCATGGAGGTTCACAGCAGCCTAACGGGATAGGTAACTAAACAGAAAACATAAGAAAGTGACCAAGTATGTCACCTCCTACTTTAAATAGGCATCATTTCCAGGTTGCAGGAACTATAGGAGGTTGTAATTGAATTTCCCTTTTGAGTCAGGCTCAGTTATACTAATTTACTGTGTGTAAGTTCAACTACTGTATGTGTCCCCTCTGGATGTGTTCTGTAGCATCTCTAGCTGTGTGAGGATAAACTTTAACCTCCCCACACTAGTTTGCACTCTGCGCTTTGAAAGTTTCCTGTAAAGTGTAATATTAATACCATGTTTACTCAAATATAAGATGACTCTAATAATTAGATTCTATATATGGAAAATCTGTAAATTTGTTACAATTTTCCAAGCGTTTAGTTTGATTATCAGAGAGTTGTCTTGAATTCAACCCCCTCCCACTGCTACAGCAAGGCAAGTAGTGGCAGTGGGGAGGGGTCAGGTGTTCCCTGTAGGAGTGAATTTAGTCGGGCTTCTGGCTTCCCTGACTAGAAAAACAGACAGAAACCAGAAGTGCTGATACTGCTTATTTCAGTTATATGTTTTGAGATTAAAAAAATCCTGCATGTCTTATTACCCTGTGCACAGAGGTCCAATTAAGTAAACATGTTTTAGTTCTCCAAGGTCGGATTTTTTTTCTTTGTCTGTCTTAAGTATAAAAATGCTTGAAAACTAATAGAAGGGGAAGATTCCTTTGAAACAGACAAGTGGGCGATTCCCCTTGCTGTATGAAATCCTCCCTGTGATCACAGTACAGCCCTAAATAAAGAAAAGCTGGCTCTGTCAGTTCTGATTCAACCACAACGCAAAGTTTGATTTCTTCCACAGCCCTTTGCTTTCTGCACTTCCCACCCCCCAACTTTTCCCTCTGCACCCTTCCTGCCCCTCTTTACTGTCAGACATTGCTTAGGCTCTGCTCTGTCCTGAGCACAAGGTTGAAATGAGCTGCATATGACAGTAATAGAGGGTGGTGTGGGGGGGAAGGACAGAAACTGCAGAGGGCAAGCAGGTGAGAGTGGAAGACTACTGTAGGTCTGATGGGCCCCGACACTGAGTACTACAGGTTTCAGCACAGGTACTCCATAAACACAGTTTTAAGTGCTGTTTTACACCTACTCATACATAGTACAAACCATGCTTTTTTATTAAAGGAACATTTTTTGAGTTCCAAGCCAAATCAGCCAAATTATTTCCAAATCCACGAGTCATTCAAGAACCATATGTGGCCCTACTACCAGCAAATGTCCTCCACCCCTGCCTGGGGCTTCAGCTGCTTCCAAAGCATTTGGCAGCCATCCTGTGTGCAGGCCCCAGCCCGGAAGCTTGGGGTTGGGATGTCCCCAAGTTTTGCTTGCCCTCAGCCATATGGTTACAGGAGCGAGAACAAGCCATGCATATTAATTTAGAGTGAAAAGGCTCATGACTTATCATGTAGGTTATTGGACTGCACCCCAGCAGAGTCAACAGTGTTTCAAGCCATGGTAACCCCACAGCCCAGCTCTGCTCACTATGTGTGTGTGCTCCCTGCCCCACCAAAAGGATCCATGTGCTATTTAGCCCCTGCTCATGAGTGGAACCAGGTGTTCTTGCAATGAGTTTTGAGATGCTTCAAAACTGTATATGCTGATGAGGCCCAGGGCTGCCTGGTCTATTTCCACTCCATAGTGGGGGGTGCCACACTAATCACGTGCAACAGGCTGAGAGAGGGGGTGACAGAGTCTTTCAGCTACACAGAAGTTTGGTGATATTTGCCAGACATTTAAGGCTGATACAGAAACAGGAATCATTGGAAATGAGAAAGAAAAGTACTGCTCAGCTGTGGGAGTGAAGAGGAAGTCAAAATATATTTGATGTAGTGGTTTGGCATGCCTTGAAAAAGAATTGGCACTGAAGGGCACTATATTTAATTTAGTTGGGTTGCCTTAACCTAGCCTTGTGTTGGGTTCCTATCAGCATATAAAAAAATGTGGCATTTTTGGTGCCAAGGGGAACGTGTTGATGCTGGCTCTAGCCCTCCTGATGCTGGCCTGATGCTGCGGTGTTTCTGGGCCAGGTTTCAGTTCCCTGTGGGTACATCTGTACCTGCCTTTTTTTTAAGGGCCACAGAAAAAAGGTTCCCAGTACATTGCTTCTTGGCTTTTTGGTAAAGGCCAAACAGAGGCTTGATCTACACTGGAGGGCTGAGATCACTAGAGCAGTGGGAGCAGAGGGTGCCAGTGGATCACTACTTTGGACTGGATAATATTGTGACAGAGGATGGGCATCAGTGGTGGATGATTTGGCAACAGGTGATGGTTGGGAAACAGTAGGTGACAATGGAAGACTGTAAAGGCAGAACTGGTGGTGGAAGAATGAACAACAGCAGATGGTTTGGAGGAACATGGCAGGCAGAGCATGGATAAGGGCAACTGGCAGATTAGATGTTGCTGAGAAGAAGATGAAGAAGTGGATAGACAGATGGCAGTGTGTGGAAAACTGGAGGTGTGTGAGAAAGGGAAAAGGCAAGATAAGCAACAGAACAGAGATGGTTGTTGATTAAGATGGTTTTGGCAGAGGAATAAACAGGGTAACAGGTCAGAGAAAAGCTGATATGGAAGACATTTTGTTAGGAGTTTTAAAAGTGAGGCTTGAAAAGTTGAACAGCTTAATCACGTTCACAAATAAGTGTGGGGGAAATGCACGTTTTACATGACTGAAAGTTACAATTGTTTTTGGGATTCATATAAAGAATACACTAAGTGCTGTGTTAAAATTTTACAAGTTTTAATCCAATGAGGCAGCCTAGGAGAGAGTAGTAGTGTTGTGTATGTTTTCAGATCTGATAGTGGCAGAAGATGTAAAAAAAAAATGTGTTTGTAAGGGAAAATGGAAAAAATGCAATGGGTTGACAAAATTTGGGATCAATATGGAGTGCAGACAGGGTACTGGAGGGGAAGGGTAATTTTAAGGGGAAATATATTTCAGGCAACCAGTGAGGTGCAGCCAACATGAGAAGGACATATGGCTGTAAATTGTGCAGAGACATATGTTTTAAATATGGGAAGTGATGGCAAGGCCCCTTGGAAGAGTAATCTGTGTGATGTGTTCAGGACTTGTCCAATGTCATTCACAGAGTATGAACCCAGACAAGCGAGATTAGAGGGGTGAAAGAGGAAAGAAAGACATAGCAAGGAGAGAGGGGAAAGCAGGAGGGAAAGGAAGGAAAGATAAGGGTAGAACAGAGTCCCAGAGACCCCACAGGAGGAGGAAATGGTGGAGGAGGAAGGAAAGAAAGCAGAAAGTGGTGGTGAAGAAGTGGAAGTGTGATTGAGTCTGAGCAGAGTGAAGAAGGGATGGGAGGAGAATGAGAGAAATGAGGGAAAAAAGGAAGGGGTGAGTGAGGAAGAGCAGAGAGGAGAAATGGTGGTGGAAAGGGGCAGCCATGTTGCATTGGGGAAAAGAAACAAGAAAGTAACAAAGAAACTTAAGACAAGCCTAGAAAGAAGGAAAAAGGAACTAAGTTTCTTGCTTGTGGTCACCTTAGTGCCTAGCCCAGAGTGGGCAGAGGAGATTTTTAAACACCAAGAAAGTAAAGTGGTGGAAGGTTTTTTAGATACAGCACGAGTACAGAAGTTTTTATTTGCAACAGGGATGAGGACAGAAGAAGAGACAACTTTGCCTTTTATAAGTAGTGATGATGATGTATAGATGTAAGATAATTTTGATAAGTATTTTATTGGTGGTGATGGTGGTGGCATCTTAAAATGTGAGAAATGTTTTAAAAAGAAGGTGGGCACGTGTGGAACCGTTTTTAAACCAGATAAATACAGAGATTTTATGTTTGCAGGAATGTGGAATTCCAGGTGGCAAAGAGTACCTAAGATTTGAAAGCAGGCTGAAGTAGGGCCCGTCATTTTGGTCAGGGAATAATGAGAACATAGTGGCAGGTGTAGTGACTTTAATAAGAAACCTGGAATTGAGGTGGCAGGAGTGGAGGAGGTAGTATGTGAGAGGTTGCTGCACCTTACATTAAAGGTAAAAGAAACAGTGGTGGAGTTTTTTAATGTCTGTGTCCCAGCAGAGAGGGAGGCACACAGTGAATTTTGTAAAAGATTAGCAGTTAATGTGTTGGGAGGGAGGCTGCGGATCATAACAGGTGATATTAATTATATCTTAGAGGAAGGTGGCTGGAAGGGAAGCTTGGAAAATGCTGGAATAGAAAGCACATTGAGGCATTTAAAACAGATTTTAAAAGCAAACCTTTTAATGGATGTGTGGAGTGGGGAGAAGGTTTTATGAGAATGGCTCCCCTCCCCAGATCTAATCTAGAATTGGTTTTGTTTTTATATATCAAAGGGTGTGGAAGTATTTGACCAGTGGTTTTTACTGATCATTTTATGCTTAACATGATTTTACAAATTGGTAATTGTCAGACAAGGGAGGCAGGGGTATGGCAGTTAAATGTATGTTTACTACAAGAGGAGAAATGCTGCCAAAGGTTTTAGGAGAGGTGCAAAGGTTGGAGGACACTGAAAAATTGTTTTAAATTAGTACAGGAATGGTGGACAGTAACAAAAGGAATAAATCATTTTATTTGAGAGAAGGGCAAAGGCAAGCAAGGAAGAGATGGGAAGGATTTGGACTCTTTTCTTGGCAGGAGGTGGCTAGTGGTGTCCTGCAGGGTTTGGTTCTTGGCCCTGTGCTATTCAACATCTTTATCAATGATTTAGATGAGGCTATGGAAAACACACTGGCCAAGTTTGCAGATGATACTAAGTTATTGGGAAAGCAGTCATGCTAGGGGATAGGATGCGGATCCAAGCGGACCTGGACAAGCTGGAAAGGTGGGAGGAGCAAAACCAGATGCAGTTCAGTGAGGATAAATGCAGAGTGCTTCATCTGGGGAGAGGTAACCAATGACATGAATATAGGTTAGGAGGAGATGTCCTGGCCAGCATGATGGATGAAAGGGACCTCAGGGTTATGGCTGATCACAGGATGACCATGCAACGCTGTAGTCAACAGAGCTAATAACATACTGGGAGGCATTAGCTGATGTGTCATGAGCAGGGCTAAGGAAGTGATACTTCCTCTCTGCTTGGCACTGGTGAGACCCCAGGTCGAGTACTGTGTCCAGTTTTGGAGACTGCACTTCAGAAAAGATGTGGAGAATCTTGAAGGGGTCCAGAGAAAGGACCTGGAGGACAACCCTTATGAGGAAAGACTAAGGGACCTGGGACTGTTCAGCCTGGGGAAGAGAAGACTGCGGGTGGCCATTTATAAGTATGTAAGGAATGAATATTGGGAGCTGGGAGAAACACTGTTCACTAGGGTGCCTCAGGAAAAGACAAGGAGCAATGCCTATAAACTGTTAGAGGATGGTTTCAGGTTGGATGCAAGAAAGAACTTCTTTACAGTAAGGGTGACCAGAATCTGGAATAGACTTTCCAGGGAGGTGGTGCAGTCCCCAACCTTGGAGGTCCTCAGGAGGAGACTGGACAGACACCTTGCTGGGATCATTGGATCTCAGCAGTATCCCTGTCCAGAGCAGGGGCAGGGGTTGGACTTGAACTTTTGAGATCTCTTCCAGCCCTATGATATAAAAAGCTGCAATGGGAAATGCAGCAGATATTGATGGAAGTGGAAGGAGTAGAGGAGGTGAAGGGGGAATTGGAGGACATAGAGACAGATGGAGGAATGGTTCTTAAATAAAGAATGGGAGAAAATATTTTTAGCACAAGTCCCATGGACAGGGAAGCATGAGGGCTGGTCCCCATACTTCTCTGCCCAAGTGAAATCAGAGAGAAGGAAAATGACAGTAGTTATAGAGGAGGGAGGTGAATAAAAGGAGGAGAAGGGAGAGATGTTAGAAGTGGTGCAGTGGTTCTATTGTGTACCAAAAAATTATATTATACCAAAGAAATTATACCAAAAGAAGAGTGGGAAAGAGGAGAGAGGAACGAATTTCTGGGGAATATAGAGAGGAAGGTGGGAAAGGAGGAGGCAAGTGAAATGGAAAGGGAAGTGCCTAAAGACCTTCAAGAGAGGGGAGGCCCCCAGGAAAGATGGGCTCCTGGCAGAATTTTATATGAAATTTTGGAATTTAATTGGAACATATCATAGAATCATATCTGGAAGATCAGTTTAGAGAAATTTTAAACAGTGGGTTTCGTGGAGAAAGATATTATGTCAGGAGTTATCATTTTACTATGTAAAAAAGGGATAAGGCGCTTTTAAGAATTAGTGCCCAATTAGACTTTTAAATGCTAATTATAAGTTATTAGAAAAAGTTAGTAGTTTTAAGAATATGAGGAGTATTGCCTGATGTCATACATGAAGATCAGGCATGTGCAGTCCTAGGGCATCAAGTTGCAGATATATTAAAGCCTTGTGAGAGAGCTTACAATTTTGTAAAGAAAGGGGATTGGACGTGGTGCTCAAACTTGGATCTAGAAAAGGCATATGATAGAGTGAATCGTGATTTTTTTATTTAAGAATTTAAGCATGATGGGGTTTTTGGGAAAGCTAATCAGGTGGATTAGAGGTTTATATGAATGAGTGGAAAGTAGTATTTTTATCAACGAGCATATTAAGCAAGACTGAAGATTTTTATCAGGGCTACGTTAGGGCTGTCCACTGTCTTATTTACATGTACAATGGAACTGTTGGCACAGCGCATAAGGAAAGATCCAGTGCTCAGTGGCGTACATGTACTGGGAGGGGATGGGTGACAGCTGCACGGCCTACTTTACACAGATGACATTCATGTGGCTGTGAAAAAGAAGCTTTCATTGGAAAGAAATGGCACAGAGGGAGGTGTGGGAAAGTGGCTGAGGCAAAACTTGATAAGGAAAAATGCACAATTATGACGTTTGGGAAGATGGGGGAGACAGATACTCAGAGTGAAGGTGGAGGATTCAAATATTAAAATCCTTGGAGTTTTAATGGATAAAGAAGTATCTGGGAAAGGTGTGGGCAGGTATGCAACAAGTGTGATTATGGTCTGAGGTCACTCACAGTGACAGCAGTAAAAGTACAAGCAGGACAAATGCAGAGAAAACTGTACCTTTTTCAGGAAGAGGGAGTGCCTCACACAAGTAGAGTTGTATAAAGAAAGGAAAGTTGGGGGGTGGACCCTCCCAGACATGGTGCTTTTTGTATATGCTAATTACATCAAGGTGGTATGATAGGTGGTAGAGGAGAATTCAGTAGCGGTGTGTTCTACCCATTATTTTGTGAATTATTAATTAATATTATTATTAATTAATATTATTAAGATGATGAGGTGTATTCAAAGGCCCAGCAATAAACCCATGGGCATTATTATTATAATTATTATTAATTAATATTATTAAGATGATGAGGTGTATTCAAAGGCCCAGCAATAAACCCATGGGCATTGTGGCTGCCAGTTTTTTTGCAAAAGGATGGGGGAGTTTTTAAAAGAATGCAGTACTGAAAAACAGAAACTGGAAATCCAAGAGATCATAAGAAGCTGATAAAGAAAGTCCAGGAAAAGGATGTGACCCACAGAGGTAAGGGATTCCCCAAGCCCCATAACATAGAGGGTATGGGAAGGGATGACAAACAGAAACCTGATTGGTGAGCATGCAGATCTCCTATAAGCAATGACAAGGGGAATTTTACCAGTGCGGGCCCTCCAGGGAAGACAGCGAGGTATCCACAATAACTGTGTGGTGCAGAGGAAACGGTGGATCAATCACTTCTGGGAGTGTGGATTTGTACAAGGGGTATGGAGAGGGTGCCACATTTTATAGAAGTAAAGACAGATGGACTGAGGGTGTCATGGGACATGGTTTTATTTGGCCTCATAGCGAAAGGGCTGTAGATGAAATTTGTCAAAGCAATTTTAGTGTGTTTGGAAACTGAGAAACCTGCTTATTTTTAAGGGACTGGCTTTTTACCAAAAAAAGACTGTATTAGACTGGTGGTACATGAGCTGAGACTATGAAGAGGACCAAGAATAAGATGGAATTAGAAACTGAAGGAGAATGGATTGGACTCTTTTGTGGTCACAGACCACTAAGAACGGAATATTTGAACTGGTGAAAGAATTTTGATACGGGGCTGTCCCGGGGCAAGGGGAAGATATGAGCTTCGAAGGGCTAAGGGGGGACCCTGGGGGACAATACACCCCAGGGAGAATGAGAAGAAAGGGGGAATGAGCAAAAACATCCTACTTGGCTGCAGGAACCGTGGTGGAGCTGGAAGCGGCGGCGGGACCCGTGCGGCTTGTTAGCCATGGTTTTTTTAAAATGGAAGCAGCTGGGGAGAAGGGGGAGGAGAGCCAGCCCGGACGCATAAGAAGGGGAGACAACAAGGCAGCAGGGGAGGAGAGGTGGCGAAAGAGCACCGAAAGAGGAACCCCTGGACCCACCGAGGAGGTGGGGGAACCGGGGAACGCTGCTCACAGGACAGAAAAGGGCCTGGAGCTGCTCCCATGTAGAGACGCTGCTGCCGGACTGAGAAGGACCCATGTATCCAGGCTGTATATAACCCTCGGGCCACGAAGAGAGCCTACAGGAGGGACCTCATCAATGGAGACTGGGGCCGGCGGATCGTCTGAAAAAGAGGTAGCCAGTCAAGGGGCCAGTTAAGACCCTCACGTCCGAGACAGAGGACCCAGGTGGGAGCCCATCGAGAGAAGGTTCCTTTGCTGAGGGACGTTGAGGGCGGAATCGCGTTAGGATACACCATGGGCTAAGGGATAGTACTAGGGGGTAGTTGGTGAAGGGGAGCACACCACTACTAGGCGCTCCAGGGTAGTGATCAAGGGAGTATTGAGAAGGGGCAAACAGTTGTGGTGCCAGTCTCTTTTCCTTTCGTTGTGTTAATTGTTATTTTACCCTGGACACCGGAGTAAAAGTGAGACAGGGCTACTAAGGGCTCAAGAGTTAGGGGGCCTAGGTTTACTTAGCCCTCATCCTGATTCCAGCGGGAACCAGGGAGACCCCACATATAGAGAGGGTTGGCCACCAACAACAACAGAAGCATGCCGTCGGGGCTGGGTATAGGGCGAGGTACAGGTGAGGTTGGAGCCTCACGAAGAACATCACGCCTCGGCCTGGGGTAGCCGGAATCGGACGGTCAGACCCCTCCACCACTGATATATCATCAAAGTCATGGCAGGCGGGATTAGGAGGGGAGAAGACCACCCGAGGTTGGAGACCGTGGCCCCATACTTTTGAGGGACAGAGCGAAAGGTTACCATCAAAATCCAGGGCAGGGCGGCGAGGGACCGTATGATCGAGGCCCGATGGGTGCAGGGGCTTTTAAGAATGTAATGAGCTTTTACTGATGCGATTGTTAAATAAGTGTTATATGAGTTCTTAAAACACATAAAGGTTTTCAGAGACTATTAAGCCTTTTTAATGTTGGTTTTTATGCATACAAGGAGTTGGATTCTTGTAGTGGTGTTGGAGGAGATGGGTTATAAAGGAGGCTGAGTGGGCCAGCAACTGGAGGTGCTCCTGTAATGGGGCACTGGAGAAATATAAACTGTTTTTTTTCTGAATACTGGCTTGACCTACCCAGGTTAAAGTGTTATGAACTGAAGGGAATACTAAAGTGAACCAAAGAGAGTAGAAAGCTTGGGAGTATAAGTGTGTATGCTTAAGAGCACGGAAAAGACACTTTCATCATAAAAAGGTGTTTTATGGACATGCTCAGTATTGGCTGCATTCATTCTACTTCATAGTTGGTTTCCATGACTCAGGATGTCCTGCTTCTGGCAGCAGTGTAATGATAGCCAGTGGTATTGAAGAGGTGGAGTTGCTGGTATGCAAATATAAGACAAGGGGCTTTTTTCCCATGCTGATTGGTGGGGGGAAGCCTTGTCTTATATTCAGGAAAAGAGGTAATAACCAACTGTTCAGAAAAGAACTCTCCTTCCTTCCTTCATGCCATACACCCTGAAGCAAATTGCATTTCAGGGAGTGAGCAGCTTGGGCATGCAGATATTCAGACTCCCGCAGCTCAGACCCAAGCTGTCTGGGCAGTATTCCTACTGTCAGTGTTATTCACCTCTCATGTCACCACCTTTTGTGTGTCTCTAGGTTACGTTACCAAGGATATTTTGGTGGAGTGACTGCTCTAACCAGGGACCAGTTCTCCAAGGTGAATGGATTCTCTAACAACTACTGGGGTTGGGGTGGCGAGGACGACGACCTCCGAATCCGGTAAGGGAAGCATGCGTGCATGGCATGGGAAGGGTGACTTGTATTTCTGCGGAGGCTGCTAATGTGTAACTTCCTATGTGGATTCCAGTGCAGCTGGAATGGGGAAGGGATGCTCTTGCTGGATGCCCCAAGAGATTCAGAATAAGCTAGTGTGCAAGTCGCAGTCCTGGACACAGCTTTTCTCTGTGAAACCAGAACAATAGGCCCACATTTTTTTAAAAACCACAATGGAGACAAGTTGACATCCATTTTTTGCGTATGTTTTTTCACTGGGTATGCATTCCTTTCTAACCAATTAGGATGAATAAACGTAAAAGCCCCTGGTTCAGCTGGTGAGTGAGTGGAAACATGGAGGTGTGGAACATTGTTGATGGGCAATCATCAGGGTCGTTTGCTTGCCCTCTTAGCTTACAGAGCTGGGATTGGAATTACACGTCAGGAAATGTGTCCGGCCTGTCTTGGCTTCTGGTGCCCAATGGAAACCTAATTGTAACTCATATCTGGGAGGGCCACATATGGGCAGCATATTTCCTTTGATCCCCTGCGTTGGGACAGATTGCGTTACCTATTTATTGTTTCCATAACTCGTTGTTACCTATCAGTATTGTGTGGATACAGGCTCCTCGCTCTCAAATTGTAAAGGACAGAATAAAAACAAGAGGTTGATGAGGTTTCCCTTATTACCCTAATTATTCTGATGACCTCAGACTAGTTCCTTTCTGATACATTTTCTTTCTAGGCTAAATTATCTGGCTTCTGCAGGTTCTGGGTCAATTGCTGCTGTGCACTGAATTCTCATTTTGTCTTCTCTTTGTACCACCTTGTGATTAACTAGGTTCCTGCACTCTTGGTTACCCTTGCTCTCTATCCAAGGAGAGTGACTAGAGCAATGATCTGACACTATCTGGTGATTTCTTTCCAATCTTTTGTCTGTCTTGAAGGACAGTTAGTGGGTTGGTTAGGCTGACAGTATTTTATAATTGCATCTCTGAGCAAAGTGTATTGGCACCCCCTTGTCCTCACATCTGGGTCATTTTTACTAGGCCCTCCATGGAAACATGTCTGTGGATGCTTGCTTGGGGATATACAAATGAACAAGAGCAAAGTCTGTGGTAGGTTTTGCTGAAAGAAAGACAGACCGACTGAATGCCAGCACTCTGCAGACAGGGAATGTTGGTGCATTTCCTCAGGCTCCTATATTTTCCTTGAGCGTATGATTATAGGGGTTGCAACAGGGGTGACCAAATAGTTTCCGTTCTCTCGCAGGTGTTTGTGTGTCCAAGGAATTAACAGTATAGCTGTCTGAATGAATTTTAGAAACTCGGATGCTCAAGCAGGAGGGCTTGCAAGCTTGAGAGATTTAACAGCTTTGGAGCAAGGTGCGGGTAGAGTTTGCATGCTGAACTGGTTCTGCCTAGTTTAGAGTGAAGGAGGTCAGAGCATCTCTGTACTTCCATCCAGCCATTAGCTTTGGACAATGGCATTTACAAGCTGCACTGGCACAACTAGGAAGCTTGCAAACTGAGGAGCTCTTAAAATTTCCCTTGTTTCCTTAAAGCAAAGCCAGAGACAGATAAATGTTTCCAGGAAATTAACTGTGAATCCCTAGGATTGATGTGTAATGAAGGCTGTGAAATGCAAAGGCAAGAATTTCCAAAGATGTTTGTTTGGCAGACACAATCTGGACAGTTTATCACTTCCACTCCTGAGGTTCAAGCAACTTAACAGCTCTGCTGTGGAATAAACATTATTCTATCACAGGATCTTTCTATTGCAGCCTCACTGATGTTGCCTCAAGACCTGAGCTTTTCTTTATGGCAAGGAATACCCTGTCCAGTCTCCTCTTCCCCAGCTCCATACAAAATCAAAAGTGCTGCAAAAGGGCAGGCATGGGTATTTTTGTGGAAGGCCAGCTGGCAGCATGGAGTGGTTATTGTGCGACTGACCTCAGCGTGCCACTAGTTGCTGGAATTGAAGTGGTGTTCAGCTTGGTTTGCCCTGGCACCAGGGCACTTACACAGCTGTGCTGAGGGAGTCATGGAGAATCTGCTTCCCTAACTAACAGCAGAAGCATTAGATCTGGGACTGCTCTTCAGTGCTGTTTTCCTTTATGTGTCCAGAAGATGGCAGCATCCCCTGTAGCATCATCTTCAAGTATGCTGTGGAAGCAGTTACATTTGTATTCTGTCTTTGCCTCTATATTAAACACGCTGCTAACCTGTGGGCCTCTTTCTAAAATATAGCTTATGAGGACAATTTACTGCTATCTTGAGCCATCAAAGGCCTTAGACACTATAGCTTCTTACTGCAGAACTAAATGCTGCTTTTGTGGCAAATACAGCCCTGTGTGCACTCCAGTTTCTGTCTTTGAGATTTGCTGTGGATCTCGCTGTTTGCAGATGAATTGTGCTCCATGGAATGCTTTTTTAAGGTTTTAACTTGATCATTATGCCCTTAAATCCATACACCAGCAATGCATGGTTCTAGCATTCACTGTGGCAAAGAAAATCTTCCAAGTGTAGAAAGTGTTCAAACTGAGGAGTGTCCAAATACAGCAGACTGCCTCAAGAAGTAGGTTGGAGGGGTGCCGACTGTTCAGTTTATCTCAATAAAATCTTTTCCTTGAAGCCGCATGATGCTAACTTAACTGGCAATCTATAGACTTCTGTGGGCCTGGACTTTAGCCAAAATATTGCAGATATTCCTTTTCCATATTCCTTGGTCCTTTGAACAGAAACAAATTGCTAATGGATTTCTCCTGCCTCTGCTGTTGCCAAAATTCACAGTTCTTCCATGCTACCCTGGTTGCTTTCAGCTTTCCTTCACCAGTTTTGTCAGTGCCGTTGAGCATTTCATGTACAGTTCCACAGCCCACTGAACATGTAAGAACTTCATAAAATGCTATGAATCAAATATCAAATTAAAAGTAATAGAATTTAACTGCATTATACATTTAGTTACTGCAGTTAAATATGTAAGTCAGTCATACAGCCAGGACAGAAAAGAAGTTAGTGTAATTTTAACTTACTTGATGACACTAAAGTCTCTAGGATACCCTACTGGAGGCACAGAATCCAGGGGCCTTGACCCAGAAGTTAAGACAGGTTGGCTGCAGGATTTATGTGGCCCTGCTTGAGATTCCCTGCATGAATACAGCCCACAAGAACCAGTTTCATAGTAGCTAGGGTCAGGAGGGACCTGATCAGATCATGTAGGCTGACCCCCTGCCACAGGCAGGAATGAATACAGGGTTCACAAGACCCCAGACAGGGGATCATCCAACCTCCTCTTGAATTTGCCCAGAGTAGGGGCGAGGACCACTTCCCTGGGAAGTTGGTTCCAGATTTTGGCCACCCTAACTGTAAAATATTGCCTTCTGATCGCTAACCTAAACCTATTCTCCACCAACTTATTACCATTGTTCCTCATCACCCCAGGTGGTGCTGGGGAGAAAAGGGCTCTACCGATTTGCTGTTAATCTCCCCTGATGAGTTCACAGACAGCCACCAGGTCTCCCCTCAGCCTCCTCTTGCTGAGGCTGAACAGGTTCAGGTCCCTCAGTCTCTCCTCATAGGGCTTGTCCTGCTGCCCTCTCACCAAACAGGTGGCCCTTCTCTGAACCCTCTCCAGACTGGCCACATCCCTTTTGAAGTGCGGTGCCCAGTACTGGATGCAGTACTCCAACTGCGGCCTGACCAAAGTCGCATAGAGGGGGAGTATCACCTCTCTGGACTGGCTTGAGATGCACCTTTGGATACGTGACAAGGTATGGTTGGCCTTGCTGGCTGCGGTCTGGCATTGGTGGCTCATGTTCATCTTGGAGTCAATAATGACTCCAAGATCCCTTTCCGCCTCTGTGCTTTCAAGAGGGGAACTCCCCAGCCTGTATGTATGCTGTGGACTCCTTCTCCCAAGGTGCAGCACCCTACATTTGTCTACGATGAACCCCATCCTATTCTCATCTGCCCACTTTTGTAGTCTGTCTAAATCTAGTTGCAGCCTCTTTCTCTCTTCAAGTGTGTCCACCTCGCCCCACATCTTAGTGTCATCAGCAAACTTGGACAACAGGCTTCCCACCCCCTTGTCCAAGTTGCTGATGAAGATGTTAAACAGTGTGGACCTGAGGAGCGAGCCCTGGGGTACTCCACTGCTCACATCACGCCATGTTGAATATGACCCGTCCACCACTATTCTCTGGGTGAGCCCCATCAGCCAATTTTTTACCCATCCAACTGTGTAGGCATCAATGCCACAGTCGCTTAATTTATTGATGAGGATGGGGTGAGAGACAGTGTCAAAGGCCTTCTTAAAGTCTAGAAAGACTACGTCCATGGCGACACCATCGTCCAAGGATTTAGTCACCTGGTCATAAAAGGCAACCAAGTTGGTTGGGCAGGACCTGCCTTTGATGAACCCATGCTGATTGCCTCTGAGCGTGATCTTCCCTGCTGGTCCCTCACAGATGTGCTCCTTGATGATTCTGTCCAAGATCTTCCCAAGCACCGAGGTGAGGCTTATGGGCCTCTAGTTACGTGGGTCCTCCTTGCTCCCTTTCTTGAAAACTGGGACCACATTAGCCAGTTTCCAATCCCCCGGCACCTTGCCAGATGATCACGAATGCTCATACAGCCAGGCCAGGGGCTCCACGATGACCCCTGCCAGCTCCCTCAACACCCTTGGGTGGAGGGCATATGGACCTGCAGATTTAAAAATGTCTAGCCCTTCCAGAAGATCCCTAACTACATCTGTGCTGACCAAAGGTCTGACAGAGCTATCCCCAAGATTGTCCCTACCTCTGGTAGGAGGGATGTCTCGGTCCCTGTTCAAGAAAATAGAGGCAAAGAAACTGTTAAAAATATTAGCTTTCTCCGTTTGGGTCTTGCAGGGGCCCTACATTGCCTGGTGCCCTCTTCTTGCTCCCAATGTACTTGAAAAAGGACTTTTTGTTGTCCTTAATCCTGGACGCTAGCCTGAGCTCCATCTCTGCCTTGGCCTTCCTAATAGTCCTCCTGCACTCCTGGGCCGAGGAGGAGTACTCCTCCTTGGTGATCGCTCCTCACTTCCACTGATTGTACGCCACCCTTTTAGTCCTCAGGCATTGCTGAATGCCCTTGCTGAGCCAAGGAGGTTTCTGAGCACTTACCGCCCTTGCTTCCGTCAGGGACTATTACCCTTTGGGCCTGGAGGATCTCCCCCTTAAGGTATGACCATCCCTTGTGGACTCCCATCTCCTCTACCTTCTGGGCCCTCGGTGCTTCCTCCCCTAGTCTCTTAAGCTCGTTGAAGTTGGCCCTTCTGAAGTCAAGGGCATTAGCCTGGGAGTGCCTTTTTAAGCTGTAAGTTCTTATATAATGTCTGTTACACCCCCTACGATACATGCCAGGGCAACAGCTGATCATCTGCCTTCAAAAGAGGGGTGACTGTATCCCCAGCCGACTGCTGGAAGAACACAAAAGGCTGTGGGCCTTGGCATATGGTGTAGTGTTGGTGGGGGATGGGGATGCATGTGTTGAGGCTGGTGTTAGTCAGTCTCTGTTCTGCTAAACTGCACATGTTGTCCCCTCACCATGGAGGCGCCCTCTACAAGAATTAGTCTCCAGCTTTCTCCTTGCTGTGACTGTTGGCTTCTTCTCACTGCAATATGACTGTTTACAGGGTTGAGATGCAGAAGATGAAAGTGATGCGACCATCTCCTGACATAGCCAAGTACACCATGATCTTCCACACCAGAGACAGAGGCAATGAGGAGAACGGAGAGAGGTGAGTGCACCTTCACCTTGGGCAGCCAGGAGACCCAGTGCAAGAGGAACCTGGAGCTGGTTGTTGCCTTGTGCTTACATGTGCATAAGGAGTCATTAGCTTGAGCCCCTGATGGACATTACTGTGAGCCTAGCAAATGAGGCTTGTAAGCGGGGTTCTCTTTTAGTGGCTTAGCATTTCCCAAAACCATGCATGTAAGTAACCACAAAAAACTTTAAAGCAAAGTTAAGATGTGGCAGACACCATGGATAGGCATCCATGGTTTGAGCATGTATGACTATGCAAGGATGTTAGAAAACTCAGGTTAGAAAGCCAGGCTTTCCTGATAGCTTATCAGCTCTTGGGGATGGATGTGTGGGTTTACCAAAGGAAAGGAAAGCAGGGCTTGGTGCTTCCCAATCCTTCTGGTGCACAAGAAAATATATGTCCCTACCCTTGCAAGTTCACCTATTACCAGGGCATGGGATACAGCTCAGTGCTCCCACATTTCTGGTGTACTTCAAAGAATACTTTTCCTTTGCTGTGCCTGCAGGATGAAGCTATTGCGACAAGTGTCCCGGGTATGGAAGACGGATGGGCTCAACTCCTGTTCCTATAAGCTGCTCTCGGTGGAACACAACCCCTTATACATCAATGTCACAGTACACTTCAGCATGCAGCCTAAGGTCTCATAACACTGAGCTGGCTGGAGACTCAAGGAAGAGGGAATAGATCTTCTGCCTGTGGTCACTGCTGCAGTGACTGAACCCCCAGCCTTGTGCTAGAAGGGTACCCCAGCATCGCAGAGCCAGTGCAGAGGAAATGGCTTCATCCATTCCTAAGTATTTGGTTAAAGAATTGCATTTTGAGGTTGCTGGACAGCCACGTGTATTGAGCTGGAGACCCAGGTTTACCCTAGGAATGAGCTGTCTGGTTATTTGTTTCTGTTGGTTTGTTTAGAATGTCATCTTGCTTGGATTGTTGGCTTGATCCCTGGTCCCAGTGGAAGCCTAAACTACATGCTCTGAAAGCTTTCAGCTCAAATAGCTGTTCCTCAGCTTCCCATCTGTAGTACCAGGAGAATCTAATACAGAGACCAACACTCCTGTGCTCTCGAAAGGAGCAAGACCTTTTTTTCTTTCAAAGCACAAGAACATTTTCATAGTCTGCAGTTTTGCTGAAAGAAGAAAAACCTCTTTTCTTTCAGCCTAGGAAAGACCTGCTTGTGTGTGAGGGAAGGGAGAGGGAAGTAATCATGTTAACCACAGCCACAATGAAAGGAATGTAAAAACTTGCAATAAAGTACAACCCATTTCATTCAAAAGGAATCCCTTGTCCTTAATCGGCTCAATTTCAGTGCCCAGCAGGAGTGCTTAAGAGTCCCAAGGATATAGAAGAGGCTCACTCAGTTCTGCAGAAAGGCTGTAATACAGACAACAGAAAAGTTGTCACCTTCATCCTGCACTAGCCTAGGGAGGGCATTGAGGAACATAGGAAAGCAGCAGTCATATGTATATAAAACAGCATTTGATTGCTTTCCACAGGTCTTTATAGTTAAGGATATTCAGTTAGCTTCATTCTTACCACAGTAGAAACATCCAGCATGGTAAATACTTACATTTTTGCAGTTCTTACTTTAGAAAATGGGTGAGGATTTATGGATAAACTGGAGAACAGTTCCAGTAACCTCAAGTTTTCTACTGCAAAAGTGTGGTGAGTAGTGTAAGTAACTTTTCCACAGCACTACTTAATATGGTGTTTGCACTCACTTGAGGGTACACAGTGGTTGCAATCAGAAGAAAAGATCACGGAGTTTCTACTACCATTTGTCACAAGAAAAGCACTGATACTCCTGTCTGTTTGGAACAAGGACCAGAGTCAGTACTCAGCTTGTTTAGACTCAAGGCATCATGTAGAAAATGCTAGCTCCTAGCATTCACTCACATCTTGACTAAGGAAAAAGAATAAAACAGTTCTTCTGTTGCAAAGAACTCAGCGAGACCACAACAGGTCAGAACAATTTTGATACGATGGATTCCTATTTGAAATCTCTCGACTTCTGCGAATCTTATAAGTGTTTGCATACCTAATAGCACTACAATTCCATTGCACCTTTAAAAGGCTTGCATAGCACTGGTTGGTTGAGAATTACTGTACTAAGTCCATTCATTCGATCCTGCAATTTTTGTTTTTAAAAGTAGCAAATGTGAAAAAGGGTTTGTGATATTAACTACAGCAGACATCTGCTCCCAGATGCTGGCCCTCTGTCAACCTTGTGTGGATGAAATGCCTGTCTTTGGTGCCATCTTCTGTTCACCCCAAACACTGCAGCAATAATGGTTCAAGTTCTGTGGGGAGAACTTTGCAGCTCTTAAATGTTTGTTTAACCCAGGGAGGAGAGACTATTTCCCCCATAAATTCTGTTGCACTCCACTACAAGGAAATCCTCATCCTAGGGCTGGTACATGCTGACTGGTGTAGCATTTAGAGACATTCTTGATCTGGTGAGCAAAGGAGTTGCTCAGAAGTGGTGTTTCTTGAACAGCTCCACCTGCCACCTAGTAAGAAAGGGTTATCCAAACAATAATCTGTGTTTGGTTTTCCCTGCAGCAGCCTCATTGGAGAGCTACTCTGAAAAACAAGGCCAAAAAGTGTGAACTAGGTAGTGCAGAATGTGGCTTCCTTGACTGTTCTTATCCTGCACTTAGACAACCTGCGTCAATGCCACAACTAACATCCAAATTCAAAGAGCTAGATTCAGGTTGTAGGTTCAGCGTTGTCATACTGAGGTGGCCTGCTTCCTTGTAGAATCCTCAGTTTGACCTAATCATCTTTGTCAGACTCTGGTGCACTAAATGCTCATTTGATATCAAGTAGAAAAGGTTCATTGGAGGGGTGGGGAAACTTCCACCCCAGGACACCCAAGTTGCCCAGGAGTTAGATGAGATGCAGAGGGTCTAAACTCAAGTTCCTGCTTTGATTCAGGTGGAAAGAAACCTTGGACCAGAGTCTCCCAGTGGGAGAAAAGAGCACCATCTCCTCCTCTAGGACTCAGAAAGCTCTGATCACACTTACCAGATCATGCACAAGGGGCGTAGGATGCCTTTTGTGAGTCTTGCCTGGGCTGAGGTGCAAGATCAGTACCAAGCAGCTGAGAATAAACAAGTGGATAGTTTCACCTGTATCCAGAGTGAGAATATTCAGGGGTCCCTAGAGACAGGTGCATTTATGCAAGGTGGGAAGCTGTGCTGGGCACAAAAGTGATCCTAGTTAATCAAGCCCAAAGGCCTTTTTAAAAAGAAACAAGATTTCAATCACAGCAACTAGGTGAAGTTCAAAAGAAAAGCAAGTACCTGAACTCAGGTGGAACATTATTCCTTTTAAAGACCAACAGGTTGACAGGTAAGAGACAGGCATAGGTGCCAACTTTTATTTTTGCCAGGGGGCGCCTAAAATTATGCCCCCAAGCCCCCCAAGGCATGGCCAGAGCAGAGCCCACAGAAGGCGGATGAGGACTACCCGCTGTGGCCTTGGGGCCCTGTCCTGCTGCCCTTCTGGAAGCCCCATGCCAGCTGCACCGCCATGGTGAGGTGCCCCCTACCCATCCAGCAACAGTGGGGGGCACAACTCTGTGCTGTTGACTCCATCCTTGCTACTGCTGGGTGGGCAGGGGGTGCTACACCTTGGCAGTATGGCTGGCATGGGGCTTCCCAGGCCCCCTCCCCAGGACTGCGTGGCAGTCAGTCCCCACCCTCCAATCCACAGGCTGCCTGTGGGTCTGTCCTCCTCTCCACCCCAGATCCCACGCAACGCCCTGGCTGGGCAGAACCCCAGGCCCAACCCCTGTTCTACTCCCTCCCTCACCGTGGGGGCCTCAGTGTGCCCCACCACCTGCTAGAGACTTATCTGCAGGCAGCTGCAGGAGCTGCTCTTCACTGCTGCCTGGGTCTGTATTCCTGGCCATGTGCATGTGTCCACACGCATACACATGCATGTGGTGCCCTCTGCATCTTGCTCCCTGTAGCCCCTTGCAGGCTGGAACTCTGGCAGCCTGCAAGGGGAAACCCATCATTTCCCATGTTTTTCTGCAGTGAACAGAAAATCCAGATCCCTGCACAATACTGGGAATCCAGGACAAATGCTGTCCCAGAGTTATGCAGCCAGGACTGGCACCTGATGTTCTCATTTCAGGACTGTCCCACCCAATTAAGGACAGGCTTCCAGAGGAGGGCCAAGCCTGTTGGGCCCCCACATGCTCAGCGCCTCTGGAGACATGTGATCTTCATCAAAGTCTCCGTTTCTTGACTTTTATTCCATTAGAAGGGTCATCAGGACAACACAACACACAAATGTATGATCTCTGTTTAGGAGAGACAGCTGGTAGATTTTGGGATTGGTGAAGAAAAAGTTGAGTTTGCATTAGGTAATAGCACACAATAACCAAGGGGATTTTTACGGAAAGTTATGTAGAGACTGCACTTCATAAATAGGCCAGGATCCGTTTTAGATGCTGTAGACAGTCAGACAGCCCAATAATTCTAGCTCTGGGCACTTATTCCTCTCCTACCTCTTTTTTCCCCATATCTGTTCATGCTATGAATTTTTTTCCTTGTAAGGGTATCTCTTTCTACAATCCTGTAACAGAAGGGATCCAGAACAGAAGGTAGCATTAAATGCTTTAGACAGGCTGATCCTACCTTGTGCAAAAGGGCTGGACTAGTTGACCACTTGAGGGCCCTTCCAGCCTTATTTTTATAATGAAGGACAAAGGTCTGTCTTCAGCTGCCAATTAGGATTGTACAACCAAAACATCATCAATTGATTTAAGCCTTTTATTGTTGGCTAGACCCAATGGTCACCTTGCAGTTGTTTAGCAATGCTGTTCCTTCCCAACCTCCCCCTGCCTTCTTCTCCCCCCAAGTTACAGAGTTAGCAGAGTGCCCGGATGATTGGAAATAGAAAGGACGTAACCTATTCTCTGGGAAGATGAATGTGCTTAACCTCATCTTAGATGCTCTTAGAGCTACAATAAAAGAGAGATTTTAGATTTGACAAGTCTTTTGTGCAGTCAGGTTAAAAATAAAAAGTCTGACTAGACTACATCAATACTTTAAGGAATCCAGGAAAAAAGGAGGCTTAATTCATCAGCTGAGTAAGATGTGGCCTGTGAAACTAAATGCATGGGGGACTGGTGGGGGAAGGGGACAGAAATCTTGTCTTTAAGGGCACCTGTACACATGAAAAAAGGCTGCTCCAACGTGCTACAATTACAGCATAGAGCAGACTTGATTAGTCGAGTCTGCCAGAGCACAGTAATTACTAGGGCTGTGCAAAACAACACTGTTCCATTTTGGCTTGAGTTTCGACGGTTTGATGGAACAGTGTTTCGTCTTGAATTTCATTTCGAGTTGAAACAGCTGCTCTGTTCCGTTGAAACAGAAACGCTGTTTTGAGTTTCGCTGGGGATGGGAAGTCGGACCAGCTGGGTTGACTTCCCATCCCCAGCACTTAGATGGTGCTAGGGGTAGTCAAGCAGCCCAGCTGGGGTGCCTCCTGCTCCCAGCAGAATCTAGCACAGGGTACAGGGAAGCAGCCCAGCCAGGCTGCCACCCCACCCCCTACCGGATCTTGTGCTGGGAATGGGAAGTCAGCCCAGCTGGACTGATTTCCCATCCCCAGCCTACGGTCAAAACGTTTCAACCAGCCTTGTTTTGTTTCGAGGCTGTTTCAAGAGCCTTTGTTTTGTTTCGATTCTGCTGTTTCAACTTTGAAATGGGTCGAAACGGTGTCAAAGCGAAACAGCTGGCGAAATTTCGCACAGCCCTAGTAATTACCATGCCCCAGCAGACTCCAGCATCATGCATCAGTGTCCCTGTGCTGAAAAATGGCTCATTCATTCGATGAGCTTTAGTTAAAGTGCCCCCGCCGCCATTTTTCAGTGCAGGGACACTGATATGACACTCCGGGCACTTTAATTAGAGCAGCTCTCGGAATCACTCTAATTAAAGTTGCCCCCCCCCCCCGCTACTCCTGGAGCACGTGTATAAACATCCTAAGGTTTTACTCAGGTTTCAGTGTCTAAAAGAGGTTAGTCGGTACTTGCTCAAAACACCTTATTTAACTAGTTCTCAAATGGTGAGCATCCACATCACAAAAATAACAAGCCCCCTTTCTTGCAGTCTCAGAATGCTAAAGATTGCATGCATGGACCAGGGAGATGGCTCTGTTTCACCTTCAGCGGGTGCTCCAGGGGCAGGAGTTTGGGGTAGCTGGTACACGGGAAAACCACGCACTGTAGGAAGCAATCTAGTCCATTACACCTACAATACTGGTCATATCCATGCATTTTTCCAGGCTTATTATTGAAAACTATTTAGCTTAGCAACAATGAGAGCAAAAACCCTTCCCTGCAGCTATAAACTAAAGTCTAAGATAACCCTTTTCTAGCTGTCAGAGCTACGTGGAATGTTTTTTTTTCTTATAGGAATCACAAAATACCCTCTCAAAGGATATGTTGTAAAGTTGCCCAATGAAAGCTTTCCTAGCAGAATCCCAGACAAAATCCTTCCATTAAAAAAACCAAAAGTGCACCTTATTCACAGATCTCCAATTACAACTGCAGAGTCAGAAACAGAACCAAGGAGTCCAGTGCCCACATTCTCACCCTAACAGTTTGTAGACAATCCTTTAAAAAAAACCCAGTGTAGAGAAACTTTTCAAACTTCATATTCAGTAGGCACCTTAAGATCACCGGTGACTTTAACTCTTTTAATTAACTTCTCTGAACAAAATATTTACAACATGTAACAGGTGGAAATATAGTAATACTTTTTTTTCTGTACAGACTCTTCCCCCCCTCCAAAATCTGGGATTGAGTTTTTTCCCTCCCAACCAAAATAGAACACTTACAGAGGATGGCTTCAATCCCAGTTACCGTTTCAAATAGTAAGCAGCAGGACAGTCAGAGGTACCTGGCATTCAGCTCTCCAGCAATGGAATGCGGTGCTCAGGAGTCTCTAACTCGGAGGACTTGTCTGGTTGTGACTAGAACTTACACCTCTAGGCTACAGTTAAGGGGTGGGACGTGCATGTGGCTCAGTAGACATCACATCTGACAAAGCTTTAAAAGGGATTCTCTACAATAGGCCAAATCCCATAAAGTAGCAGTTGTGCCTCGTTCCTGTGGACTTTTCTTCTAACCTTGTATGTTCCTTCAGTCTGCTCTACATTTCACCCGTCTTCTAAACAGTTTTTCAGGAGTCTTTATGGACATCATCTTCCTGACTAGATGCAGACTGGAAGCTCCTGGACTCCACTCTTGCCACTGACTACCCTAGTAACTCAACCTCTTTTTCCTTTCTTTGCACTCTTCGAAAGCACTCGGGGAATATATCCTATGTCCACTGTGATGTTGGTATACAGAGGGTGCTTCTTCCTAGCAAGGAGTATATACTCTATAGTATTCATTCCATCGTCCCTCCAGGTTTTTGTGGTATCGTGCAGTGGAGCAGGCCTAAAGGGAGAAGAATACCTGTTCAGATAAGAGGTCAGTAAGGAAAGATAAAGACACACACATTCATCTGAGTGAACACAAAGTGAACAAACTTCAGAGGTGAAAGCTAGACTCAAGATTATTTTCATACAGAGAGGCACCAAATAAATACATAAACAAACCCTATTCTAGACAGGCATAAAGAGGAGATCTTTGTGTTGAGGAGCTGACTAGCAACTGCATAGCAAGGCTTGTAAACAAGGAGGGTGATCTGAAACTAAAAGGGGAGACAAGCCATGGACTTCCAGGTAAAGGGGATAGGCAATGTTGCTGCTTTGTACAAGCAAAAAGAGACTGGCAACAGCAGATACTGCATGTGTTGGAACCCAAAGACTTTGTTTGAGGAAACAAATGTGGAGAGGAGAGATTCAGAGTTGTACACAGCTTACCACAGGTTCACTTGTACACATAGAAGAGCTCAACATTAAAAATAATATAAACAGAAAATCTGAAGTGCCAGTGTGTACAGCCTCCATCATACATCAACCAATAGTTCCCAACTCTATTGTGTATATAGGTCTGGGGGCGTTCATGTTAATGGTAAGTGGTAGGACTGTGCTAAGCTTTGGTCCCTGATTCGAAGGAGATTTGGCCCAATTTGGTGGCTGAATATCCAAATCTGAATTGAATCAGAGGGCCCTTTAATCTCTCCAAATTGAATCGGAACCCTCTGAATCAATTTAGAAAAAGAGCCAATGATTTGTACATAGATACAGCTTTAAATGCTTTTTTCTACATACTGCTAGGTACCAGGAATGCTGCGATGCTGGGGTGCATGGAGTGTCCCACAGGAGCATGGGGGAGATCCCCAGCACGTTCAGCAGCAGACCTGGAAGTGAACTGGAAGCACTTCCAGTCCACTTCCAGGTCTGTTGGGGAGTGCACTGGGGGTCCCCCTTATACCCTCCTGGATTGGTGACTGATGCCTCCTAGGTCTCGGGGGGCACTCGGGGTCCTCCCATGGCCAATCACCGAACCGGGGGTGGGGACACCTTCTAAAATGCTTGGCGGCAGACCCAGAAACGGATCAGAAATACTTCCAGTTCACTTCCAGGTTTGATGTTGAGCACGTGGGGGCCCCCCGTGCTCCTGTGGGATGCTCCATCTGCCCCAGCATCGCAGCATTCATGAGCTGCACTGGTACCTTGAAGTATGTAGAAAAAACATTTAAAGCTGTGTCTCTCTGAATCGCTGATTCTCCAAATCAGCACTGAATCTTTAGATTCAGATTCAGTCAAATCAAATTGAGGACAATGATCTGAATCAACAAATTGAATCATTGTCCCCAATTCAGGCTGAATCCAAATCGAATACGACTTGTTTTGCACACCCCTAGTAAATGGGTCCAAATTAACTACTGTACTCATTTCTTTGGAAGACAGCTTTCCAATTTCTCACGTTTGGAAAGGGTCCGCATAAAGCTAAGTTGTCTACAACACCTTTGTACAGGCCTTTAAGGCATTTATCATGTATATGAGATGTATGTAAAAAGTTTTGAGGGAAGGATCTTTAAATATTTATAAGACAGACTGAATAACGACTGTGAGTGTTGTCAACCCAGAATAATTTGATAGTTTTAAATTTGAATCTCTGAAACTCTTGAATGACAGCTATCACAAGAGAATGCTTGAAATCATTCTTACTATCTCAAAGTTAAACTGCAATTGAAAAATCTACATTTCAATTATTTCGCCTCAGGAAGAAAATACAGTTCAGCTGTAACTGGCTTCAGACTCACTGTTAGCTTCCAGTATTTCTGCTACAGCAAATGTTCCCTTTCCATTAGTCTGTTGGCTGCCCGTAAAAAAGGACAGGAGTTTGACTTAACTGAATTATGACTCATGCAAGGCAAGAAAATGTTTCCGAAGGTGAACTCCTCAAACTATGAACTTAGAAAAAACAGCCAGTTTTCTTTAAATGGCAGTATTCAAACATGAGGGAGATGCAGTTTCTTGGGTTGGGCCTTCTGTCCCATCAAGGAAGGCAGGTGAAAGAGTTCTATCGGTATGTCATGCAGATCAGGGACTGCTCATGCAGGAGTCCCGCCATACTGAGGACACAGCATGCCTGCTGTTACCTTCTCAGGAGTTCTTCCCTCCCTGCAGTTTGCTCCTGATCCATCATTTTGTAGCGTCCAAGATGAATGGGGGTCCGGGCTATTTTCATTCCCGCTAACTGAATCCTTTAAAATGGAAATAAAGCAAAATTTGTGTTTATACATAAGGTTGCTACCTCTAAGCTCATCCTGGTATCAACACAAACAAAGAAAAACAAAAAAGAGCTGAAAAGGCAGTTCACTGAATCCAAGAAAAGGAAATGGCATTTAATAAATACCCAATATTTATTATATTTACATGTGCCCCCAAAGCATACAGCAGCAGGGCACCCCTGACTTACTCTTTGATTAGAAGAGAAATGGCTATGATGCTTGGTGGCTGGGGAGATAGAAGATCATTAAAGCAAAGAACAGACTGGGGAGGGTCATCCACAGAACAGCTCCCACATGTCCCCCAAAACAGTGTTTCATAATATAGGGCTCCTGCTGCTAAGTCAGTAAAAAAACCTAGACTCGGTCTTTTGTCTAACAGCTGTAGTTTCTGAAGAGAACTCATGTTTGCATTCATGGGAATTATGTGATCGGAGTATTTCCTTTGTGGAACACCAGTGGTACATAACATGTACTACAGATGCAGTGTGAAGTGGCCAGTGAAAATGCATTATTACTAACATGCAAGTAAAGATTGGGGTTTGGAGTACCACTTTTCAAGTGCAGATAAGGCTCCACCTTACCAAACCACTGCTACCGTTATCTTTGTTAAACATGCTGATGGTTCCTTCAGGTAAGTTTGGTCAATTAGCACTTTTAAAGTGTCTCTAATTTCATTTAGTAAAATTCCATGTATAACCAGAACTGAGAGGAGAATGACAGCAGCAAGGTGCAAAGCAACATTCCTGCTCTGAAGGCATTAGGAAGGGACCAGAGTCTCAAAAAGTATTTATATTACACTAAGGATATCAAATAATAAAAGCACAATGGGTGTTACTAGTTCACTAGGAGGAAATGTTTAAGCATTAGATAAAATACCATCATCTCAAATTGGACCACAGCCGGGGGGTGGTATTTTCTGAGTGTTAACAAAGAGCACTGCACATTTCACCAGGAAAGAGACATGTCAGAAAGCTCAACTAACTTTGCTGTTGCAATCCTTACTTTAACAGCAATAATGCAATTTGAATATTAAAAGGCTAAGGTAATACATTATTTTAAAAAATAAATCAGAGAGATCATTCCACTGAATTGCCTGTGCTTTATAATGCTAACATTTAAATGGTCCCAATTAGACTAAGATATTCACTTCTTATAGGAGGTGAATGTGGAGGATAAAGGTACTTTCTGGGAATGCTGCTTAGCCATGACTAGCTAACACAATGTGGAGCACCATTATCTGGCTATATGAACTGCAAGTTAATGGTTAATATGGTGGTAGCTGAAGTCTACTCTTAAAAGTTGTGGTCTAATATGAAATCCTGATAGAGAAGGAAAGGACAGCAAGGGGTCATGCCTAGGGTTACCACACATCTGGGTTTTCCTGGACATGTCCTTTTTTTGGAACCTCCAATCTCTGTCTGGGTGATGTCTGAGAACCAGTGTCCATGATTCTGCTTTGCTCTGCTGGTGGGAGGAGGGAAGGCAATTGGAGACAGGGGGCATCACATGCGTCCATGTGCAAACACACGTGGCCAGAGTGGTGGGAGCATCCCTGGCAGCTGGATGCTGATAAGTCTATGGGGAGCGATTGGAGGGTCAGGGCTTGGGGATTGTGCAGGGAGCTGTGGGAGGGGTATGTGCGTGCACATGCATTTGAGGGGTGTGTGTGTGCATGCACGAGGGAGGCTGGTGCCTGCTGGCAGAAGGTGTATGAGCACTGGGCCTGTGGCAGGGCAGGGCAGGAGACAGGAACCTGCCCCTCCAGAGGGAAAGGGGGGCCCCTTTAAAGACAACGGGGAGCTCCATGGCCAGGTTGGTGGCACCAGAGTTGGTGCCCCTGCTCAAAGGGCAGGGCTGGCCAAGAGACACTGCTCAGGGAGGGCGTGGCAGTGCTGCAGCCTCAGCCCAGGGCGGGGGTGGGGTGCAACAGGCAGCCTCTCTTCCCTCCAGCCCATGCCAGGGCCAGACTCGCTCAGCCACCTCCTGCATGAATTGGACTCGCTGTGCTGTGGCCTGGTCAGGACAGGGGCAGCTGGGGGCCCCTCTGGCAGGGCTGAGGGGAGAAGGGGGCTGTGGGTCAGGAGTGAGGGTCAGCAGCAGGGATTGGGGGGCTGCAGGTTGGGACTGAGAGGCACCAGCATAGCTTAGGGGTGGTGAAGGACTGTGGGTTGGGAGCGAGAGGCAGGGATGGGGGCTGCAGGTTGGGAGTGAGGGGCACTGGCAGGGTTAGGGGGCTGTGGGTTGGGAGTGAGGTGTCCCCCTGACAGGTGTCCTCTCTTTTGATACTGGAAATATGTTAACCTTATTCGTGCTACCTTTCAAACTCAAGTCCATTTTTGCCATTCCTTAAGGTAGGGCATCAGTGTTTTGTAGAGCAGATCCATTTTAAGAGTATCAATCTAGTCACTTAATAAAATCACTATTGGCTTTAAGTGTTAGTCTCTACAGTCTGAATAATCTTTGATTAATTTCCACCTAAAGGGTTGGGCTGCTGATAACAAGTACTTCATTCTCACAGGATGTTTCATGAGATTTACTTTCTTTTAAGGCAACAGGCTTGATAGCATACACAGATGAACATAATCCTCCTTCCTCGCAATAGATTTCTTCTTTAATGTTAGTAGAATGAAATTCATAGGACTCTTGCATGGCACTTTACCGTTGATGCCTCCATGTTAAAAGAGTATGTTGGGCCATGAGGGTCTTTGAGCAGATCTTGTGTGGTGGGTGGAGTGTGAATCTTCTGTTTCTTTTTTGCTTAGGTACCATTTATCCTGATATCCCATTCCTTAGAGTGAATGCTGAATCTCTAAAAAAAAGTTGTATGTTCCTTTCTCTGATGAAAGCAATTAAGCTCCTGTTAAACACCTAGCTTTCCATTCCCAGGAGCACAATACTTAATGAAACTCCCACAGTCCTTGAACAAAATGTTCCATCGAAGTTGCATAACTTGTCACATTGTGTACGAGCAAGAAAACAAGTAATATAACCACCCCATTAGTTTGCCTTAATGTCCACTGACAAAGAGCAGTATCACAGGTGAATTACAGCTACAAAGCTCACCAGGGAGACATGGCCAAAGATGTCTTTACCATGTACTCTGCAGAGAATCACTAGGCAGACTGCAATTTAACTCTCATATCATGTCACCTCCCTAAGCAACAGAAGCTACAAGAAAAATGATAACATTTTGCAAAGTGACTCACATAGTACACAGTACATATGCCTTTATGATAGGTCACAGTCTGCAAGTATAAAGATAGGAATCCATAAGTTACTCAGTTCCCAAGTACTGCACAGTTACTAAACAAGTCTCTTGGGTAGTATGTACCATGTCCTGAATCCCCTACTTTTAAATCAAAATCCACTAAATGTCTTGGTTACCTCCTGGGTTTTCTCTCTCATCAGCCAGTGCATTCCCTCCTACAGAGCTGTCATGTTCAGAGGCAGTCAGCTGTCAATGACAGGTGGTTACAGAGCTTTTAGGAGAACCCTGGAGTCACTGGAGATGCAGGATTATTACACCGTGCAATGCTCTCTACCATTCAAAGTGCAAAGCTCACAGAAAAATGCCTCTAATAAAATTACAGATCTAAACATCTCCCAACACCAGCAGTCCTGCACCAACATTTGCAGCATTGAATTTTAGCACTCTGGAAATTACAGATGTTGAGGATGAGTGCAAGAAAATGCAAGTTTATGTTAGAATTTTAGATTCCTTTTTAAAATCGCTCCATCCTTCCCATGACTACCTTGCAGCAATGTCGTCTTCACTACCAGCACCCCAGTAGGTGTTAGGAAATCCATTCATCTTCATGTAATGATCTGGTGTCAATGCAGATACACCCCCAAAAAAGGACAAATATGGCAAACTGGAGAGGAAAACAAAATGTCAAAAATCACAAGCTTACATCAGTCACCACGCAAAGCATCTTATGCTGTAATAAGCAGGGATCTTAATTTTAGATTTTTAAACAGAAAACTATCTGATAAAAAAACCCTAAAGTTCTCAGATTAAAACCCCCCTAATCTGCATTTTTCCACAATTAAAATGAAAGGCCACTGTATATATAATTGGGTTTTTAATCAGACAATTTTGGATTTTTAAACAGAAAACTAGGATCCCTGCTTATTACAGCATAGGACATAAATATCTATATATAGGTATCAGATGAACACAATGTTTTATTAATATATTTACAATTTTAAAGCAATCTGGAAGTCTACCAGTGCCTCAATCATTATATAAAATAAATTCTAAATACCTAAATATTTTAGCGTTTGATTTTGTTTTGTTTATCATAGAAATTAGAGCTTTCCCTGCCCCCTTTGCTCACCAGGATGTGAGTGCAGCTGCAGCTGTTCCCACAGCTGCTTTGTGGCACTGAGCAGCACTGATATGCCAGTGCCCTGCCCCTGCTCCTCACTCCTACCCCCCTGCACCAGGCCACGGATCCAGCTCCAGCTGTCCTGCCTGCTGCTCTGTGGCTCTGAGCAGTGCCAGCCCCGGCTGTTCTGCTCCCCGCACTTGTACCCAGGCCCCAGTGGTTCCCATGCCCTTCCTGGGAAACCCCTGACTGGGGTTCAGGGACTGGGCTGGGCCTATCGTTGGCTAGACAAGCCCCTTCTCTTCCAGACCAGCCTCCCGCTGCACAGGCTGCTTTAGTGGGCCAGGGGCACTCCAGGCCCGTGTCTGGAGGCTGCTTCTACTTGGAGTGCCCCCCCCACCATTTCTCTCTCTCTCTCTTATACCCCTCCCACTGCTGCTACCCCCAGCCCATCACAAGCACACACAGAACCTGCTGCCACCCCCTGGCACCTCACAACCACCCCCCCACCCCACAGGAGCCCTCCAAGGCCAGCAATGCTGGCAAGGCCTCAGGCTGGGCAGAGTAATATGAGGGCCAGCTGTGCCACTCCTCTCCTTCCCTCCCCACCCCATCATGCAGTGCATCCGCAGCCACTGCCTCCAGTGCTAGCCCCAGCAGAGCTGCCAGCAGCTGCTGCAGCCACAGGCTGGCAGGTTGTGGTGCAGCTGTGCAGTGAGGATGGGGCAGCAGCCACCAGCACACCAGATGGGCACTGCTCACCCCCAGCCCCTAACCCTGCCCTGAGGGCACCTCACTTGGTAAGCATGGGCATGGCACATGCTTCTGCTCTCCCTTCCACTGAGCTGCTGCCCATGTCACCCCAGCTGGGAAGCACTTCCAGCCCCAGCCTGAGCCCACTTGGGATGAACCACAGCAGGGCAAGGTAGCCCACACCCACCTGGCCTTGGCCCACGGTGCAGGACAGGGCAATTGCTACCCACACAACCCTGCCTTGCCTCCTGCCCACCCTGCCAGCTCTCCCCGCAGGCCCTGGTCCCACTGGCAGCATGACCCTCACCCAACCTACAGGGTCCCCCCAGCCCTTCCAGAGTAGGTCCTCAGCTGCCCCTCATCCCTACAGCCCAGCCCTGAAAAGTCCTACTTACCCCAAAGGCAGGAAAGTGAGTCTAAGCCAGCGCTGGCAACTCAGATTTTCAGGCCTCCACCTCCCACCCACTCTGGACAGGGCTTAGGGTTTGCTGCCTTTTTGCAAATAGCTGCTGCAGGCTGGAACTCTGCCAGCCTGCAGAGAGCTGTTTGCAAAAGGGGAAACCCATGTTTTCATGCTTCAAGGGGGGAAATCCACATTTTTCTTCTTTACAGGGGAAAATCTGTGTTTTTCCGTGGGAAATGGTTAACTCAGATCCCTGGTAATAAGACATGTGCATCTTCCTCTCATCTTATTGACCTGTATCAAACAAGAAGCTGGACAGTATTTACATGTGTATGCACAGTGTGCGAGTTGTCAAATGAAGGTACCTGGTAGAAAGCTTTAGTCCTTTTATAATAGGACCTCAAGTTTTCAATGAAGTTCAACACAACAAATTCAGCATAGACTGCTTTTCCTAGCCCAGAAAAATTCAAAGGCCAACTGTTCTGCAGTTGAAAGGCATTTTTCTTCCCCACTGGGAAGGAAATACTGTAATTCTGCTCAAAGAAGAAGGAAAAGTTAATTACCCATCAGTTGCAGAATAGCAAGTGCCAGTTTGTTTGTGCAACTACTGAAAGCAGCAAAGAGCTTCATTTAATGTCAGGATTAGGTCTGCTATGGTGTGTTCCATAATAACTACCTAGCTGTGGGGAAGGACAGCCCTAGATGTCAGAAGTGACTGTAGGTTGTAGTCTTCCCACCTCTCAAAGACAATTTGACACTGAGATTTCTACTTAGCAGGAGCACCAGGTCACAGTGATGCTCCATATTGCTGAATGCCCCCAATCCTGCACCTGCTGGAAGGAAAGGTTAACACAGACACCTCAGTGTCAAGTAGCGAAGGAAAATTCATTGGACTGGTACTCTAACAAATAAAACAAACTGCGGGCAACGACTGAACATGCTATATTTAGGTCAAGTATGTTCTCCCTGCAACAGCCAATAAGGTGGAAAATGCAGTGAGGTCGTGTCCTGCTATATCAGGGGTTCCCAACTTTTTTATGCTGAGGACTGACAAATCGTGGACCGGAAGTGACCACAGATTGGCAAACTGCAGACCAGTAGTGCCAGCATACTGCAGGCAGGCAGCCAACCCTTTTTTTGCTGGTCCATGGTCACTTCCAGTCTGCGGCAGTCAACTCTCCTGCAGACCAGCAGCCAACCCTTCATGGACCAGGGGTTGGGAACCCCTGTGCTAATCATTCAAGTTTGGGCTGTTTGTGCCCTCAGAAGGAGCATACTATTTATTCTATCAAAAACGTCCAACCCTAATGTGAACAGAGGCTCTTGCCTGTATTGGAACTTGTCCACAGCACTAGCCATGTGTTTGGGGAAGTATTCATCACAGATGTAGAGATTATAATCATTCTCAGGAACAAGGTCCACATCATGCAGGAGGAGGCAGTCCCAGTCCTCGTCCTTCAGGACTTCTCGGACACCAACGTTAAGGAGCTTCGCTCGGTTAAATGTGGTATTTCCAGCCTGGAAGAGAATATGTGCAGTTATTCACTCACCAAGTCCTAGAGTACAGCAATGCAAACTGGTTCAAGCTGAGTCTTGCGGCAAAGACCCCCCTGGACATCAGTTTGAAAGGGAGTGAAACAAGCATTCAAGTTGTTAGGCACTTTTGAAAGTTTTAATCACTGTCTCCATAATAGTGCCAGCACCTGTACAAACTTCAGAAAACTGGAGCCTTTTGCCCAATTAACTATACAAAGGAGTCTCATCTTTGAGAAACAAAGAAATACATTTTTAGCTACAAAGCCCTTCACATCCAAATTATGCCCCTCCTCCCCTTTTTTGCACAAAGAAGCTGGAAAATAGAAATGTAGCACAGCTACCAGCAACAAACAAAATACAGTACTCGTCTTCCCAATCAGTCATCAGTTTTCACCATTTAATTCAATGCTCTCCCTCTCCCTGCTAATCCTTAGCTGAAACACAATATACAGGTGGGTTCAGTTTACCTGCTGAATCAAGTAGATGCCATAATGGAGCTGCTGGCGCTGCAGGAAGGGATGAAGGTAATAGAGAAGGTGTCGAAGGTACTTTTCCTGGTTCTTGTGTGGTATAATGATGGCTGATTTGTAGCGAGCCAGGCAATGAGGAGGGCTGTAGCGGCCACCAGGCTGAACAAAGGGATTTTTGTTAATAATTGTTCTTTCACTGGGGAGCATATTGAAGCTGATCGTTAATGGACCAACTGCAAGAAATATAGGAGAGAAAAAAGAAAAAGAAAATAGTGAAAATGTGGTGAATAGAAGAATTTGATTCTAAAATACAACTCAAATCCATCAGGGGTGAGCAAAGCCAGGGGTGAGGGGCAACTTAATGGGGTTTTAGTGAGCTGGGGGGGGGGGCGGAGCAGCAGCTATCTGGCCCTAGGTCCATCAGCCCTGCACCCGCTGCTGGGGGTGCTGGACAAGGTGGGTGGGCAGGGTCTCCAGGGCATGCTTGGCCGGGCAGATACGACAGGGCCGTGGCTAAGCGGGAGGCAGTGTCCAGGAGTAAGCCGGGTGGGTAGGCCCATGATCGTGGGATGGTGACAGCACAGGGCTGGGGCCCAGGGCAGAGCTGCAATCCCTTTCCCACATGTCCCGGTGACAGACACTAGTTCCATGGGCAGAGACATGCGGAGAGTCGATCACAGCTGTCCCAGGCCCCAGCCCATTGCTATCACTGCCCCACTATCCTGGCCCCAGTAAGCAACTGCCTGTCCTGCTCCTGGACACCCCTCTATGCCTGCCTGAGGCCCCATCCCACCCGCCTAGTTAAGCGCACCCTGCCAGAGGAGGTCCTGGGCCAATCTCCATGGAGACCCTGCCACCTGCCCGCTCTGCCTGCTGCCCCTGGCAGTGGGTTGGGGGGTAGACAGGCCAGGGTGCCTGGGCAGTGGGGCCAGGACCAACAGCAGTGGAGACACTGGCAACAGCAGCTGAGCTGAGTGAGCCACCACCCCAGAGGCTGCCAAGAAACCAAATCTCTCTGCTGTGTTGCCCCTGCCCCACTGCATGCCCAGAGGCAGCAGGACTGGCTGTATGTGCCCTGTGCCTGGCGGGGAGACCCACCGCAGGCTGGATAGAACCCCTTGGCAAACAAAATCTGGCCTGCAGTCCACTCCTGGGATAAACCCTCCCATGTCAGCTGCTGAAGAGACTTAACCTGTAAGCAACATGAAGCTGTGGAGGCTGGTATAGTACAGTGTTTGTCCTACTGCAGTTTGAAACCTGCCAGTAGGTTCATTCAATGGTTCTTCCACAGTTTCATTTCTGCGTGTGTTGGCTTCCCATTGTTCAGGCTACCACCAAAGACCTGACTTCTGAAAAGTGTACTGTGTTAACTATAACGGTATCTTTAATAAAAAGTTATTCACCATTACAGAATGGGTGAAGGGAAAGTTAAAGAAATAAGCATATCTGAGTTTTACACCCCACCCCAAATAAAAAGATAGCATCTCTGCTGCTTCTTTTGAAGCCTCAAGGACAAAAATATCTGAAATTTGATGGCTACATCCAGATTAGTTTAGTAGACGGAAGCTAGAAGGCAAGGCTGGTTAACTGGCTTTTAAAAAGATTAATTCAAATATTTCTTTTTAAAAAAGAAACCTACTGAACCTTACATTTGAAGTATGACAACTTATATTAAGGAATGGAAAGAAGCAACAGGCTAAAAATCTGGGACCAGGGTTTGAAATGAAAAAACAGCTTGACAGCTACAGACCCTTGCAAGGGAAGAGAGTAATTTCCATATCTTAGTTTAATTCAGTTCAATAGCAGGCTTATCCACATTTGAGAAACTGACTAGGGGTCTGAAGAATCCGGGATGACTGTTTTGCTGCTACAAGTCTCTGAACATCAACTAAATGCGACTTGCTGAGATCTACAAGTTCTAAACACATGAAGGATGACAACCAGGAAGGGGGGGGGGTGTCATTCTTTACCCTCATTTAATAAATCAGTTTTAAAATCAAAAACCTGTATCTAGTACATTTGCTAAAAAAAAAAATGCGAAATTTTAAAATACAAATTTGCTGCATCTGAATTGAATTTTAATTCCCATGTCGACACGCATCACAAGTAACAAATTAGTCATCTGCCAAATAAGAAATGTCATTTATCCTTTTTTAACATAATAAATGTAAAATTTAATGAGCATATGTTAAATTATGTAACTGCTTAAATACACAAACCATGAAAAGCTACAAGTTATATTTAGCTGCAAATCAACATGTCTAAATGGTTACCAGCCAGTAAGAATCCACTTTCCATAAGGAAAATAACTAAAATGTATAAATGCAAAACAACACCAAAATTATTTAAAGCAGCAAGCAAGAAATCTTAAGTTAAATCATTAAGATCAGCAATTCATGATCACCAAGTCAATCCATTCTGCTTAAAGAAAGGGCGCTGTCCTTCTGCATTACCCAAAGACAAATGTCCTTTTTCCAACAACAGTCTGAAGACCTATTGGTCTTTAGCAGTACCTGACATATTTCCCAAAGCCATGGCCTCTGTCTACTGTTACACAAGCAGGTGCTCTGGAAATCAAATCCTTTTTAATATGAGCTTATTTCCAGGGTTTTTCTCCTCCCATACCACGTCTCAGTATTAATGGTGGTCAAAGAGAGGAGTGACTGCACTGGCACTAGCCTAGTGCTTAGGGCACTTCACCTGGATGAGGGGAATGACTGAATGGCTCCAATGAACAGTTAAGTATTTTATACAGAATGCAGATGTAACTAAGAGACACGTATCCCAAATGACCGTTTAATACAAAAGTTAGCGCACTTTTGAGAAGTGAAATATCTGGGTCCACGTACCCCAGATCCAAGAAGGGGTTTGAAACTGGATTTTTCCATGTCTCAGGTAAATGTTATGACCATTAGATTATCAAGTAAATTTTGATGCCAATACCAAAATCTTCTCTACTAAAATTCTGCCACATTTGTTTTATTGAAATTGAGAATGGCTGTTCTTCAGAAAATTATGCTATGGAGGCACAGCTCCAAATTATTCTTGCCATGGTTTTGTGATTGTTATGATTGTATTGGGTACTTTACAAAACCTTTGGTTTCCTGTTCTGCCTTAAAAACAAAACAAAACACCCCACTATTATCTGTAATGTTATATCTAACATTCAAAGAACTGAGTTATTTTAACTACATGCTTCCAACCAGCACTCTAGTGGCAGTCAGAGGTGGCTGAACAGAAGATAATGAAGCCTCATGTTCAGACTAGATTGCACTGATGCTGTGGCACTCCCAGAGAACATAGGAAGAATAGCTACTACCACTCCTCGGAAACATCATCATTTTTCAGTGCAATCAGGGACCTGTACTATGCAAGACCAGATTCTGCAGCAAGAATCCAATAATAGACAAACCCTAACTTCCAAGAAGTGCTGTTTCCCCCCCAATGCTATATAATAGCCTTCATTTCTGTGCTCTCCATTCCCCCTACAGCCTTGCAGCTGGTGAGAGAAACACACTAAAATTTGTCCAGTTGTTTCCAAGTTAATTTGTTACGTTCTCCATGGCTGCCTGGCTCCAAACCTTAAGTAATCCCAAATCAGAAGCTCTCTTTCAGTATGATCCAAGGAAACAGGGAGGTTGAGAAGAAAAAGGAAGCTTTTAATCTGGGGACATGACCCATTAGAGCCAAAATATCTGGCCCCCTCACAGTCCTTGGCTGCAAGCTTGAACTCCAGATCTGGTTCCTTGATCCTATGCTGTTTAGCTCCGTGAAACAGCACAGGAAGTTAATCCAATTAACCCCCAGCTGCGAGTAGGGGTTTTGCAGCTGATAGTGATAGCTGGTTTTTAAGAAGGCATATTGGCCCATACCGATCTGATTTCCGATACAGCTGAGTCCAGCTGATAAGTCTGCTGTGGTGAAAGTGGAGGGGGAGGGAAGGGGTGTGGGGGTGCAGATCAACATGCCCCACAATGAGGGAGGGAGTGAGCCTGGGGTAGGCGCTGCCCAGCCAGGGCAGGGTGCACAGCTGTTGCTGCTGCTCCTGCTGCTTGTCCAGGAAGGCATGGGGGGTGGGTGCCCCCAGATCCGCGTGGGGTGGGCTGAGGCCAGGGGCCACACTACACTATGCTCAGGGTGTGTGGTGGTGGCAGCATTGGGAGCCCTAGGTCCCCCCCATAACCTCCACTCTGTGCTGCTGCCACCCGCCCCAAGCACAGCGCAGCATGGCCCCTGGCCCCAGCTGCAGCCTGCCATGCGCAAATTCAGGGGGCCAATGCCTCCCCCCCCCACCACTACTCCCCAAGCTCTGCATGTACACACAAGCATTTATTGGCCAAATTATCAGCCACATCAGGCCAATTTCCAATACATCAGTCTGATATCAGATCGGAACTGATATAAAGAAAGTTGTCTGCATCAGTGCACTCTAGTTGTGAGGGAAGGGAAGGCAGTTGTTGGTGGGACGGGGAAACAAAAACAACATTGGGGGAGTAGCTGGAAACTAAAAAGCAATGCCATGGGAAGTACACTGAAAAAACACCATATTGTAGAGCAGGAGTGGACAATTATTTTGGTTGGCGAGCCACTTAGCGAGTGTTGGTGAGCTGTTGAGTGCTGCACACATAAAATGATATCTTCTGAAAATCTTTCAAGTTATAGATAAAAAACAAATCATATATTAAGATCAAACATCTACTGTAAAATATTCTAATTTTATTTTTAAAAAACGTGTCCCGATTTGTTTTTTTGAGTAGCATATGATTGCATAATAGCTCAAAATAAAGTCTTACCCTTGTATATTGTGTGCATGTGGGTGGGGGGTGCAAGTGCATGGGGGGCTACCTGTGCACTAGGTCCCAGAAGACAACCAGGGGTGGGGGGGCAGAGATGCAGAGCCAGAGGGCATGTGCAGCAGAGCTCGCCCAGGCAGTGCATTACAGGTGTGGTTCAGTCCCTCTCCCAATTCAGCTTGCGATTGCCCCTGCAGCAGTCTGCATGGGACTGAGCCCCGCTTACTCCAACCAGGGCAGCCTGCATTGCGCTCCCATCCCACACCTGCTGATGGCACTGCCAGACAGTGCACACAGCTTCCCAGGCGGCTGCTGAGGTGGGGAACTACTCAGCTTACTGCACCTCCCATAGCTCCTCCTCCTCCTTCCCCTGCAGTGCTGCTTCAGGCAGGAGGGAAGCAGTCTGTCAGCCCCCTTCCACCCATTTGGCCATCCACAAATGGCTGCTCATTGCACTGGGCAGGTGCAAAGCAGCTGGGAGCTGAAGCTACAGCCCCATGCACTGGGGCAGGAGCTTCTTAGCTGCAGCTTCCCCCCTGCCTGAAGCAGCACAGCCAGGACAGGAAGAGGTAACGGGAACCAAGCAGTACTTGGGCCGCAGCAGCAGCCCCACTGGGAAGCTGTGTATGTTGGCTAGGGTAGTGCCATCAGCAGGCATAAGGATGAGCAAGAGCAAAGCACAGACTGCCCCGGGTGGGGAGCAAGCAAGATTCAGCCCCATGTGGGGGGCAGCCATCAGACTGTATACAATCAACCAGCAGCCCGGATTTGGCCCACAGCCTGTATCCCCGCCTCCACCCCGTGTTCTAGATTCCATAGACTCCAGTTAGGATGAATATGGTCTATATTTCAGGTCTTTGCCACAAGTGCTGGACAATTTTATTTTCAAGGAAGCTTCAGGTTATAGGGCATAGCGCTGCCAAAAAGCAGACAAGATCCCCATGTACTGAAGTATTAGGTGTCAGAAGGATGTTGTAGTCATGATGTTTGAGGAATCACACTAGAGACCAGGATTGCTTAGGTGTTATCATTTTATTGGACTAACTGCCTAGATGGAATAAAGTTAAATCAAGCTTTCAAATGTCTGGCACCCTAAGAAATTCTTGACTCTCGTTTAAGTATTAAGCACAGCTCTGCCACGGCTATACTATCACTCGCTTTTTAATGGCGGTCACCATTTATGTGCAGAGTGCTTTCCAGTCTGCTGTTTACCACCACTGGTTAGCAGAATGATAGGGAAGCAAGTATAGAGGGGCTCTTCTCTCTGAACTGCTCACTTGAACACATAAAGCTTACAAAATGACTTGCAGAATAAAGAAATTTCAGAACAACTGAATCAATATTTATTAAAAAGCATAACATTTCTTCCCACGTCCTTAAGCCCTGGCTCTTCATTTCTAATAGTGGCAATGAGAATATAGGTCTCAACTTGTTCTGCAAATAGAACAATTCACTTAAGACTGTCCAAGGGATTTTACTGCATTTGGCATAATTTATACCATTTTGAGTGAACCTGGAGACCTCTTGTAAGTCAACTTGAACCTTCAAGAAGTACAACTGCCCTCTTCCACATTTGTTTAGTTAAAACAGAGAACGGCTATTCTTCAGGAAGCTGTGATGTATAGATGCAAGAGGCAAGGATTTACACTACCAGTACTGTATAAGTATATGCAACTTCACTGACTTCAACAGGACTTTTGAATAAGCAAGATCTTTAACACAGCAACACAGAGGATATAATGCATCTATTAGGAGAAAGTGCTAACCTACACTGAGTTTGGCAGACCTTATTTACAGAGCGAAGTTATATTGGTCTAGTTTTGTGTTCCCCATGTATACAGACCCTCGTTGTTTAGATGGAAAAAAATGTAGTAAAGCAGCCTTAGTTTAAGCATCAAATCCTGAAGAGAACGGGGCCCTTCAAGTACAATTAAAGGGGAAAACCTTTTCCACAAAAAAGCCTTAGGCAAGTACCTCCCCCAATACAAAAGCATCAGTCAGACAACAAAACAGGGACCACACATCACCACAACAGATGGTCCCACTCAGAGAAGTCCATGACAGATGGGAGTAAAAGGAAAGACTAATATAAAAAGGGCATTGGACAAAGTGCACCCTTGGCATAAACCCATTTAATTCAGCATTTATATCAGCGGGAATCTGACCTATTACATCCAAATCCAGCCTCTTCACATGAAGGAGGAAGTGGATACCTCTAAATAGAATTCCTCACTAGGAATCTGTCAGCAATATGCTTCCTTCTGATGCAAGTGACAGATGAGCTGAAAAAAGCCAGTACACAAAGCCAAACTGCTTTCAGCTGACATAATGCACAAAGTGAAATGCATAAGGTTACCAGGTAAATGCTAGGGGAGCTGTTCTCAACTTTATAGACTCGAAGCCCCCTTGGAAAATGCCAGCTTTTATTTATCTGTATTTAAAGAGGGAAAACTAAGAGCACTTTTTCTGTTGCAAAGAACTCAGGGAGACTGTAATAGGTTGGGATGTTTTTAACACTAAGGATTCCTATTTGAAATCTGTGTTCACCTTGTGAATCGTGTTTGCACACTTTACAGTGCTAACACCATATGACGCCTTAAAATCAGCCTGGTAAGGATCTCGAGGCACTCCAGGGTGCTACAGTATCCTGGCTGAGAACCACCATGCTAGGAGGACTTAACTTTGACTGGTGGCCTCAAGTTAACAGCATCAGCTCTACTTTCAAAAGAAAGAAGTTATGACAACTGGCATTTTCTTAGGCAACAAACTGTGAGAGAGAAATACGGGATTTGTTTTTGGTAGTAACAAAGACATTAAATATTTAGCACAAAGAAAGAGAAAGGGCTGATAAAAGGCTCATAAAAAGCCTGATCCAAGATTTTTCCACTAACTTCAATGCGCTTTGGATCAGACTCAAAATGACCTGTCTATTAAAAGTCTTTCAGCTGAGAACTTCAAGAATTACAGTTGAAATCTCATTAAATGGAGCCTAAGAAATGAATATTAGCAGAAAGGATGATTGTGCTTAGTATGTGAGATTTTGAATAGTGATGAGACCCATGAGAGAGGTTTACAAAGATCTACGTCTGTTTATTAAGAATGTATATACCAGGGGCATCCAACCTTTTTGAATGTGGGGCCAGATCATGAACTTTTTATCACCCAGTGGGCCGCCGAGCCATATTCAAAGACCTCACAGGAAGAAGCATCACATCAGGAAGTGATGTCATGTGATCTTTGACACCAATGAAGTTGTAGGAAGTGATAATGAAATGGGTCTGGAAATGTGGTTTAAAATCCAAAATAAAAACAATATAAAAGCAACAATGAAATAATACCAAACACTTGACTAAAATAAACACGATCACTTCTATTCACTTCACAATGAATGAAAGAATAGAAATCAAAGGGGGGTGCAAATGCAAGTGCAAACCCCCCCCACACACTCCCCAATCCAACCCTGCTAATACCCAGCAGTCAATTTAGATTTTGAAGAACAAGACCTGGGGTCCCTGTAGCCACCTGCATGTTATTCTGTGGAAAGAGCAGCAGCTGGCGGGAGAGAAGCCAGTGAGAGCTTACATGTGAAAGTCTTCAAAAAACCCCCAAAAGCCAATGAAACAAAAAACAACACATCAACAACCTACACCTCTTCAGCCCAGCTAGCAAGCCGCTCACAAGGGAAACTGACAGCTAACCCTTTCCTCTCTGGTGTGGACCTGACCTGGCACTGACCCCTGACTGTTGGGAAGGGCTGGCTGGGGAGCGAGCCTGGCTAATACCTCCTGCCAGGGTGCTGCTAGCTAAAATGCTAGGGGGTGGTGACAAATTCAACACTTTGGGGAGAAGCTGGAGTGTGCATATTTTTAACAGGGGTATAGGTTGTAGCCATGTTGGTTTAAGCACATCAACAGACCAGGTTCTTTGGATCCAGGAGGGGCATAAATCAACTGCAGATACTTCCTCAGCCTGAAAAAGGGTGTTTGTACCCAAAAGCTTGCAAAGAAGAATTTTTCCAACTATTTGAGTTGGTCCAATAAAATTTATTTTTTATATTCTCTTGGTGTAAATATTTTCCACCTAGTGCAGAAAAAGCCCAGGGCCCAACAGAGCCCTGAGCCACAGCAGGGCAGGAAGCCCCTCTCCCCCCAAACTGGGCACTGCCACGGGCAAGGAGCAGCCCCCAGACCATGCCCAGATTGGGGGAGGGGGGGGGAAAAGAGATAAGCACATGCGCAGAATCCACGTCCCCTGCTCAAGCTCCAGATTCCTTCAGACAAGGTGAGCACTCCCTGAGCTCACACATGCACAGTAGCTAGCGCCCAGGCCAAGCCAATGCTGACCCCATGGACCGATTCCAAAAAGAGAGGGAGTTGAGCCTTGGCATATGCGCGGTAACCACAGCCTGTCTCTTGTTCTTCCCCCACAACCAAGGTTGGGTGTTAGGCACCAGGCAGGAAGGGCCCTGAGGCCTCCCCTCCCCTCCCCACATCCTGACAGTTGCCTTGAGCGCCACAGCCCAGGCGCATCCGTGCAGAGAGGAGACCACCATGTTTTCATCCAGCAACAAATCCAGCCCCCCCACCCCCTCGGTGGGGAAAAAACCACCCCGGCCACAAGGTTTCTGCCCACCCTAGCGGCCTTGGCGCGTGCGCAGAAGGGCTCCTCCCACACCAAAAGTGTTTATTTTCGTTTCCCATCGCAGCAGCTTAGGCCCCAGAAAACAGCTTGGCAGGTTGCATGGCGGCCGACAGGCCGTATGTTAGACAAGCCAGGTATATACCATTTTAGATCTAAAGAGAATAAACACCTTTAATAATAGCATGCATTTGAAAATTCACTCAGATGAGGTTTGTACAGAACAGAACACAAGTGCTTTGGGAAAAATCTTTTGCTTTTCTTTTAAATAAGGGGGGAAAAGTGTTGTGTGTTGGAAAAATTAAACTGAAGCAATCTTATTTCTTAACCTGCATGCATACCAACACTGCACAAGACTGCTTTTTTAATCTAACAATGCAAGCATTTCACAATTCAATTCTACTTTTCCTTCAGAGGTTTCCACAGATGCTAATTACTCTAGAGGGAATGATCTCTTTGAGCCAACTTTAATTGCTCTTCTGTTGATAGCTCCAAGCAAGCCATCACTCCTTGCCATCTGATGACTTGCAAACAAATGATAGCATTCACAATTTCTTCTTGGGGGTTACTATAAAGTCCCCTACTTAGTTGCTTTAGATGGGGAAAGGGGTCCTTGTTAGTACTTACTACTCTCTCAGCAAGTGTATGTTCCTCTGCCTATGGCTGGGGATCTTAAGGTCACCAAATCTAATCCCTTGCTACCAAAGCCCACTCTTTATTCAGAGACTCAAAGTGACCTGATGAGTTCCAGCTAATGGTGAAGGTCAAGGCACCATAAATTAGCAGCCATGCCCAAAAGGCTCAAGGATTTCAGTAACTATGAGGAGTTACTCACCAAAAATGGTTACTTCTAGAAGGCAAGGTTCTTTGGGTGAATCTGATATCTTTTATTAGAGCAACTTAAATAATTGGAAAAAAATGTTAAGTAAGCTTTCAGGTTCAAAAACCCTTCATCAGGCTAAGGAAGTTTCAGGAGTTGGTGCGTGCTCTTCCTGGGTGGAATGAAAAGTAAAGAAGCCAGAGGCTGGTCTGGTCTGCATACAAGACAGGCAGTCAGTAAAAATGTAGATTGAGGAGTCAATGGGTGAGACACAGGCTGGGGGGGTGGGGGGGAAGAGAAGGGGGATGAATAGTGGAGAAGTACCTGGGGAATCGGATGTCAGGCAGGTTATAATGTGTCATAAATCCCATGTCTATATTTAGTCCACCTCACCCATCTTAAAAAAGGCTTTCACCCAAACAATGACACTCCTCCAGAGAGAGAGATGGCATGTTTGATATAGCCACCTGGATACCACATGAAGAACTGCTGCAGTACACCAGAAAACCCCCCATAAAAATCGCACACTGCTGGTTATGACTTATCACCCCTCCCTCAAACCCATACGGAAAATCCTCAAACAATTGCAACCCATACTAGAAAGAGACCCTGTTCTTACAGAGATCTTCCCAGACCCACCCATCCTAGCCTTCAAACACTGAACAAACCTCGCTAACCTCATCACCAGAAGCCAACTTCCTCAGGCCCAGAACACACCAAATGGATCCAGACCATGCCATGAGAAGAAATGCAAAACCTGCCAACACATTTCCACCACCCCCACAATTACTACACCCCACAACAGAGCCATCAGCATTCCTGGATCTTGCAGCTGCACCTCCAGAAATGTAGTATCTCATCCAGTGCACCAAATGCCCTGATGAAAAATATGTATGAGAGACCAAACAACAATTACGCACCAGAATGAACGCACACTGGAAATCTATCAAAGACAGAAATACCCAATTACCTGTGGGGGCACATTTCTCACAAGAAAACCACTCTCTCTCCAATATCTCAGTCCCAAAAATCATGGACTAAATATAGACATGGGATTTATGACATATTATAACCTGCCTGACATCTGACTCCCCAGGTACTTCTCCACTATTCATCCCCCTTCTCTACCCCTCCGCCCCCCAGCCTGCATCTCACCCATTGACTCCTCAGTCTACATTTTCACTGGTTACTTGTCTTGTATGCATACCAGCCCAGTCTGGCTTCTTTACTTTTCATTCCACCCAGGAAGAGCACACACCAACTGCTGAGACTTCCTTAGTTTTTGAACCCGAAAGCTTGCTTAATCATTTTTTTCAACTATTTAAGTTGCTCTAATAAAAGATATCAGATCCACCCAAAGAACCTTGTCTGCCTGTGTCCTTAGACCAACATGGCTACAACCTACCCCCCCTACTTCTAGAAGAGTTACGGCACACAAGCACAAGATATGGGAGAACAGCATAAACATTTCCTGTGTGGTGGCAGTGTATTTCATTTAAAATTCAAGTGACACAGAAAAAATACCAAAGCTTAATTAAATACTGTTATAAGCCTTGTAGAGAGTCTAAGGGCTTGTCAGTATTAGTACAATGTTTACCTCAAACAGTTTACTACAACCAGTTGCACTACATACTCACAGCAGCTTTATTCACAACATGGATACACATGACCTAAGTTTATGCACTCACATAAGCATCCTAAGGGTATCTGAGCACCTGTCAGCACATGGTGCCTCAGAGAAATGGCTACGGTTTACAGCAGGTATGTATGCAGACTAGCCTTGAACTACAGACTTGATGTACCATACCATGCAGACAGCTAGTAGGGAGGACAATTGAGCCCAACCTGGTTACAAAGCCCAGTTTTAACTTGGATTTTTTGAAAAACACGTTTACAAGTAGCTGACTTCTTCCTCTTCCACTGAACTACTAGTTTTAAATGTAGATTAAAAAGGAAACACCATTATCATCCAGACCTTTTCAAACCCTTGCCAGATGGCAGTTAGTTGGGCCCAAACTTCACTATAGCTTGCACAGTAGGTTGCAATGGTTCAGCTTGCTGCTAAATGGGCAGTTGGGACATTTCTTTAAGTAGACAAAAGGTACAATCCATGCCGCAAAACTTTACAAACTGTGAACTGATGTGCATCACTCATCAAGGCCACAAAAAAGAGCAAAACACTTTCCATCTTGGTTAGAGGACTAACTGCAGTATCTTCCTGCAATATACTCTGTCAAAAATTGTACTTACAGCCCATCACAGCATTGACTGCTCGTAAACTCTGGTGGCGCAGTGGCAGAGACAGGGACTAAGCTTACACTGCTCAGGACCATCTATACCGTTTCATAGTCTCTATCACAGGGAAGTCAGTTTCCAATACCTAGATTAACTGCTTTCATCTCCAGTTTGGCCCACAGAGCAGAATTACTAGTAGGAAGGCCTAGTAAGACCACGTTAAGTTACTAAGATGTACTGGCACAGGGCGCTTTCTAGCTAGTTCCCTGCACAGAGTGTGCTCATTTCCCAGAAACACCCCAACCCACACCCACAGCAAGGCACTGAAACTAGATCAGCAAAAATGTGCTGTCGCTGAAACTGGGAAAACAAGAAGCAGCACCATCTCAACTTGGTTTTACAAACCTTTTCCAGGGGAGAAGCCCTACAAACACATGCATTTCACTTTTGCAGAGCGCGAAGCATCACGATACTGAAATGCAGACAGTGGCGGCTTATACGCACCAAATATTGGAGACTGGGCTGCGCAGTATCGCATGGTGTCCTTGTTCGGCGCTTGGGTGAACAGACTGAGGTTTGAGTACACATCATGTGTTCTGGAGTAATCCAAGGCCCGAGGTGCCTCCAAAATCCCCCGGAACACACTGGTTGCTCCACCTCGGTACAGGATTAGGATAAACAATGCTTGAAAGCCAGCGAGGAAGAGCAGAAAACAGGGATTTTCCACGCGAGACAGGGACATGGCTAAGGGGCCAGCAGCAGTGAGACCAGCCGTGCTACATCTCGTGCTTCCCAGTGGACACTGGCATTTTCCCTCAGAGCTGTGGAGACAGCAGCAGCTCTCCCTCCTCAAGAAGCTGTGGGGCCGAGCCAGGGTGCACGGGGGGCTGCATGCGGTTCCCTCATGGCTCCACTGGGATGTCTCAGGCCTGGGACAGAAGGCGACGGCTTGGCTGGCAAGACGCTCCCCGATGGCTCCTCTCTCTGTGTACCACCTGCCAAGTGGAGCAAAGAGCAAGAATCATAGAAAATTAGGGTTGGATGGGACCTCAGGAGATCATCTAGTCCAACCCCCTGCTCAAAGCAGGACCAGGCCCAACTACATCACCCCAGACAGGGCTTTGTCAAGCCGGGTCTTAAACACCTTCAAGGATGGATACTCCACAGCCTCTCTGGATGACCCATTCCAGTGCTTCACCACCCTCCCAGTGACAAGGTTTTTCCTAATATCCAACTTAAACCTCCCTTGCTGCTCCTTGGTCTGTCATCTGCCACCACTGAGACCCGTCTAGCTCCATCCTCTTTCAAACACCCCTCCAGGTAGTTGAAGGGTGCTATCAAATCCCCTCTGTTTTCTCTTCTCCAGACTAAATAAGCACAGTTCCCTCAACCTCTCCTCATCACTCCTGTACCCCAGCCCCACCCACAACCATTTTCACTGCTCTCCTAAGATTTCTCCACACCCCTTCTGCAGTGGGGGGCCCAAAACTGGAGAAGCACTCCAGATGTGGCCTCACCAGTGCAGAACAGAAGAGAATAATCACTGCTCTGGAGCTGCGGACAGCTGCTGCCCTGCAGCCCAAGGTGCCTCAGCCTTCCTGGCAACAGGGCACAGGAAACCCCTTCCCCTGCTAGAGGCCCCTGCCCCGCCGGGCTGCAACCCGGCTCGGCCCAGCAGCCCGCCCGGGGGGGTGCTGGAACAGCTCAGAAGCGCCCCCCCGCACGGGGGAGGGAGAACAGCGCCGCGGCCCCCCCACCCTGGCAAAGAGGGGGCCGCGCCCTCACCCCGCGCGCAGCAAGAGCAACGACGGCCGCAGCTTCCGTTCAACCGCCGCCCCGCCCCGCTCATTTGCATAGCGGCCCCGGTGGGCAGCTTCGTCTTCGCTCCGCGGGACTCCCACTCCCGGCCTGCACCGCGAGGCGGGAGGACGCGGCGCCGAAGGGCCGGGGTCGTGCAGGGGCGCTCCCGCACTGCTTGCTGGGAGTTGTAGTCCGCGCCTGATCTGCGAGAGGCCGAGGGGAGCACCGGGCTCTAGAAGGAAGCAGAGTGAGGGAAGGGGTTGCGTGGGTGAGGACACGGCTTTGATCAGCTGCGCTGCACTTTTGGGCCCGCCCCCTGGGGGACGGACAGCCAATCAGAGTGCTGGGAGAGGGCGGGCGCTGCCAGGAGCAGAGAGATAAGGCACTGGGGGACAGGGCACGTGCCTGCCCCTAAAGGGGGTGTGTGCCTGTTCCACCTCTGTTGTGGCTACAGCCCTCCGTGATCTCTTCGTGGTCATGGCCCCCTTCAGTTCTTGGCACTCCCAGTACACAGCTTGTGTCCTGCAGCCAGGGTGACTAGGGCAGTTGCTTGTGACCAACTAGGCAAGGCCAACTGAGTCCCTGCCATTTACCTGGACAGGAAGGAGGCTCGCCCCTCCCCCTTCCCCCGCAGTGATCCTGTCCCTCATCTGCTCACATCCTCAGAAAAAGTCCCACTGGGCAGAGTGTATTGGCTCTCTGGGCTTGTTCAAGGACCTGTGGGCACCCCCCCAGCATGTTCTGCTTGGTGCTCACCCCCAGAGCACTCATTATTAACCTTTGCCCCTCGCCCCATCTCTGCTTTCACATTTGTTCTCCCATGACTTCTGTTGCTGTATCCCCAGTAGTATCCCTAACTAAAGGGTGCTTAACATTTTCCTGGTGGACCTAGCCCCCCCATAAAACAGCACAACAAATAGAGCTGAACCCTGATCCTGGTTAGTCCCTGGACTTGGCTCTTGGTTTCTCACTTTGGGCCTCTGACACCCTCTGGCTTGCATTTTGTATCTGCCCTTTGGTGCTCCAAAGCACAGCTTCTCTCTGAAACCTCTGGACCACCCCTGACTCTACCCACTAGAGACCCTGTGGACTGTAACCCTACAGAGCTGGACACCTTCATCTGGTACTGCCTCTGCACTGCATCAGACCATGTCCCTTATTCCTGCTGCTTTCAATTCCCCCCTCTGAACTCCCCCTCTTTTCTTCAGAAGCACTGCATTTGACTCTGCCTCATCAGCTTCCCATCACCTTCAAGGCCAGGGGTAACCAACCTGCAGCTCCAGAGCCACGTGCAGCTCTTCAAAAATTTATGTGTGTCTCCTTGAATCTTTACATAAGCACACAGTGACCAGCTTCCATAGGCAGTCTATTCCTCCACATTAGCTTTCCTTTCTGATTTCAAATCTTGACTCTCTGGTCTTCAGTCTTCCCACACTCATCCTGTTAGCACCATTGTCTCCCAGATAGTGCTAAGGGATCGTTAAAACACAATTAACCCTTAAATGAAATGTGAAATAGGAACACGGACAACTGAGTGTCCTAAAATCAAAGTCTAAGTTTATTAGATTTAGAAGTATTATCTTAGCAGTTTCTATATTCAATACAATGATCTTACCCAATCCCAGATATTACTTTGCTCAACAGAAAAGATGGCCACTCAGTTCCTGGAAGCAAAGGGTGTGTCGTTGCCTGGGATAGTCCAGACACATGTTGAACGCTGGATGTATGACAACAACAACACCTAACTTTCTTGCTGCCCCCTTTTATGCTTTTTGTCAACTTTACTCCTTCTATGGCTCTTTGCTTTCAGATTGGTCTCTGTGTGGTCAGCATACTGTCCATCTTCTATCCTGTCAACATATTCCTTTGTTCAACAGACCCATCATGAACACAATTTGGCCTTTTTCTTTGGTCTTTGGTCTTATTTTCTTCGGTCTTACTTGGAGCATTGTCCTTTGGTCTCCCTTATCACCTTTCATTAACATATCCAATCCTTTCATCCCTCTGATTCAGCTGGTTAGTGCCAAGTTCTGTTAATTTGAGCTGGTAACAAGGCCATTGCTATATTATGCTAAAATAAGTTCTCACAGTGATAAAAAAGAAAAGATACAATATAACGAGCACTGTGAGCTATACAAAAACAACTCTAGGGCAGCTAATAACAAAAAATGTTAATAAGACTATACAAACTTTAAGCAGTGATTCAATAAGGTTAAATATAAACAATGCTATAATTCACCACTTTATAAGCACTTGCAATTTCAAAGGATTAAATATAACATGCTACCCAAACAATCTTTGGCGACTTCTGTTTCCAGGTTGGTGACCCACCCAGCTCCTTTGCTGGTAGTTTTCCTCAGGTCTTCAGCCCTGGCTCAGCTTCCACCAAGACAGCTGACTTGATCTTGTGCACTTGACTTGATCTTCACCAAGCAGAGCTTTCTCTCTCTTCTCCATACTGCTATCCTCCACTCACCACCTGGTCCCCTTCAACATTATCCCTTTCCCCTTATGCCCTACTGCTTTGCCTTTCCATGACTTCCAGTCAAATAGCATGGCTCACTTCTGAACTCTCACTCCCTTTTTCACCATTTCATAGATTTCATAGGCATTAGGGCTGGAAGAGACCTCAGAAGATCATTGAGTCCAGCCCCCTGCCCTAGGGGCAGGAAGTCAGCTGGGGTCATAGGATCCCAGCAAGATAAACATCCAATTTGCAATTTGCACATCCATTGATATACCTGGGGATTCTTTGCATTCCTCATTGTCTTCATTTTTGCGCCTCTTTCCCTTTACAAGTCCCACCCTGCCAACTCCAGCCCTGATTAAACCCTGACAGCCACTTTTTCCATACCAGCTCTCACACTGCAGAGTGCCTCTGGCTAAAATCCCATGACATCTTCCCAGGGAGGACTGTTTAAAAGTAATGTGATTTAAATCACCATTTTAAATTGTGATTTAAATCAGCAAGTATAAAACTTTGATTCAAATTATCAACAGCAAACTTGTTTTGCCTTTATGCCTATTAATTATTTTTCTAAAGAAAAGTTGATTCTCATTAGCTGGAAACCATGAAGACATGTTGATTATTCAATTAAATACAGCCTTTGCACTAAATTTGGTACTACTTTTTACTGACCAGAAGTATACAACATTTATTTGCTTATATAACTTATATATATTTATTCAAATAAATATATTTATTTATATTTTTTAATTTTTACTTTTTATGATGTTGTAAAATGGTGAACAACATTTCATATTTACTAGATAATTAATTTTTTATTCATATCAAGCTGCTTTTGGATAGATACCAGAATTGGATTGGAAAGGCAGAAAACCAATCATTATAAAACTGTTTTATTAGTTAAACAAAACAATATTAACACTGTTGATTACATAAGAAAAAGTTTATCACATCAGATTTTGCATTAAAAACAAATTGATTTGATGAATGCAGGAAATGCTATCTGTAGTTAATAAACTGAACTAATTTCTGATAACCGCATCATTCAAGATTTTAGAATTAGTATACCTCAGCCTTTTGCACCTAGATTTATTTTTATAGATCAGAAGAGGAAAACAAACTTGCCTGCTTTTTAAACTCCTGACTTTTGATGAACTAGTTATTGAACTAAACTAAATGGCATGAACTGAAATGACTAAAATATTCTCTGTACCTGCAAAACAGGCTACCCCTATCAGAAGTTGGTTTACCATTTTAACTAGCATGTTTCCCATGTTGTATTTTTTCTCTTGCAGTTATGAAGGCTATTTTTTTAAACTTGTATTAAAACAATCTGTTAAAAAAAATACAACATCTGGAACTTGGAAAACACCAACTATCTGACAATAATATCGTAAGTGTTGACAACAACTAGTCTCATCAATAAATTATGGCTTCAATATTATCATCGTCTTTAGGATTAAATCAATTTACAAGCCAAAAACCAGAGTGGTTCCAGAATAAGGGGTAATTTGCCTTGAGTATTTAACTAACATTGAAGGAATTTCCAGTGACAAAAGGAAAATGGGGCTGTCCAGAACTAGACAGCTCCCTTGACACTTACAGACCTGTGGAGTTGTGCCAAACTCAACTCCTATTCTCTGAGATTGATTTGGGGGTTTGCCAGTATTGCAACATCGCTGCGTGAGTTGGGTGCGAAACAGAAACTGTTCCAGTAATAAGTCAAATGTGGCCTAGCATTTTCAGAGTTCCAAAGAGCTCTTGGGAGTGCTCCTGTCTTGTCTGACCTGTGTTTCAAAGCCTCTTTCATTATTGGACGCAGATGCTAGTGTGTGTGTCCAGTATTGGCCTAGAAGCAATAGGTACTGTTCAGGGTTATCAGAGTTGTGGAAGAAAAGTCAGTCATGCAGTGGATTGGGTGAGGTGTAAAAAGTTATTTTGTGTTGATAACATTAAGTTATCCTGGCAGGCATCCTAAAAATGGAAAATGGTTACAAAAAGCATGGGTCTAAGCTATAAGATTATTAGTTCTATATTTGGGAGGGGCTTTAAAATGTCACCATTTTAAGTCTCCCTAGGATGAGTGAAACTAAGGTGGGAGGATGTTGTGGCTTGAACAGAACCTCATCCACATGGATATGTGTAGTGGGTGACCTGCATTTGGGACAGCTGTGGGAAGCCATGACAATTATTTAGGGAAACCAATAACTGAAATAACAGCAGTCTCCACATTCACAACACAAGGCAAATATCTCCACCCAAAACAGGGGGGAGGCAGGGCCGCCAGTGTTGCTGACTGTTATTGTGTGTGTGCATACATGCGTGTGTGTGTATGTAGGAGGGACAGTAGAAATGAAGAAGCAGAGCTCAGAAACAAACAGAAGAAAGCATGGACCAGCACCAATGTGTGGCCCACAGAGGGGCCTGTGGTGTCAGGGTGCTGGCTAAAAGAAAGTTGGAGCTGTAAAAAAGGAAACTGTCTCCGATTCCTTTTGCACTCAGGAAGCAGGACTTTGTATATTTTTGCAAGCAAATGAACTAAACAATTTTTATTGCAAATAAAACAACTAAACACTAATTCTTTCTTTTAACTGGACTAGCTTATGAGACCCTGAATTGTGGCTGTCTGCTCAAATCCAGAAGGACAACAATGTTCACATAATTGTAGCCCACATAAAGACTCTAGTTTGGTTTAAGACTCTGTTATTGTCAGCACTGACAGTCTTCCAGTAAATAGGGAAGTCATTAGTGAATCCCTAAATAAATGAGGAGGTTGATTTCAGATCCACATGTGTGACTGCAGACATGGCAAATAGTTCCAGGAGGAAGGAATAGATCCTGATGGTGTCAGGTCACAGCTCTTTGAGGCCACACTGTGCAAAGTGCTATATGAACACACGAAAATCAAAACCAGCCCATTCTAAAGATGCAAACCGATGAAGGGAAAGGAAGGGAAGGGAAAGGAAGGGGATATAACCTGCAATCACATACATTAGTGCTACAGATCTGCTACCTTCTGTTGCTCCCTAGGGCCTTTGTGTTGGGATGCTGTCTATGTGGCTGCTGCTGTTGCAGACAGCGTGTGTTCTCTGAAGACCTTGCTTCTATGGAAAGAATGACCACAGGCTTGATTCTGTGACAAAAGCTCAGTCAGGTTCATACCTACAAAGAACCTACTCACTAATTCACATGGCCAAATGGTTACAAGGTATTAGCCCTGGATGATCATGGTAGGATATGGGCATAACTTGCGCATGGCATCTTCTAAGCCTTGTACAAGGTATTAAGGGTTCCCAGATGCTCCTTTACACATTGATCAAAAAAACTTTAATTTACATCATACACATCCTATTTCTAACCAGGACATGTTTACCAGGCCATCTTGGCACAGTCCATCCTGATTTTGGCTTCCTATACTGGTCTTATCAATCACCCTTATCTAGTAGCCTTGTGAGAGGTCTACACAACCTAAGTTTCCCAGCCCATTCTACAATAAGCCCAGCATAAGTGATATGTAGTAATGCCCAGTCTGGTCTCCAGTGCCGTCTATATTCATATTGGTTAAAACTTTTAGCAGCACCCTTATGTAAGCTGTATATGTACTGATCAATGGCTGTGTTAATCAATACTCCAGTGAGGCCTAGAGCTACATATACTGGATTTTTTCTTGTCTTGCTTTTTTTGAACTGGAGGTAGAAATGGAGGTGAAGAAAGGGAGCAAAAGGGTGGAGGAATAGTCATGCTTTTTTACCAACCTGGCCACAATTAGCATTGTGGCCGGGATGAGTCTTGAAATTTGAGGAAAGATGAGAGACTGACAGGAATTTGTCAAGGAGCATGACAGATAATCATGACAAAAGGATTAGCAGTGATAGAATTGACGTTTAAACTGTCATCTTTCAGATGAGCTAGATGGGACTTTGGCATCCTTCAAAGCTATAGTTTCAGGCTGGCTACAAGTTCAGGTAGACACTCCTGCTTTTGTTACATTCAAGTCATGATTTCAAGCCCTTCCTAACCACACACACAGCCATGAAGGCTGGAAGAAGAGTTATTTTTTTAAAAACTGAGAGGTAGAGCCCATAAAATCTCACTACAGCTAGGATTCTACTGCTGCAAAACCCATGGGCCTTCACTAGAGATGTAATGGGGTCTGTAGTATTGCGCATCCATACTAGACACAGGACTCTTGTTTTCTTTTCCTGACTCTGTTATAGAATCATAGAACCAGAAGGAACCTGCAAAATCATCAAGTCCGGTCCCCTGCCATGGGTAGGAGGTTATTGGGTTCAAATGAGCTTGACAAGGTGCTTGTCCAACCTCCTTTTGAACACTTCCAAGGATGCTGACTGCACCACCTCTGCTGGTAGTATGTTCCATGTCACGGGGTGGGGCGCAGGAGCGGCCATGATCTCCCCTGGCGCCCCTACCGTGCCAAGTTGGGTCTCAAATGCACCCTCTTTCTCGCCTGCCACGTCTTGGTTTTTATATACAGTTTTATATGGGAGGCTGCCTTCTGTCCCCCTGGACACAGTGCTCTTGTACTGGCCCTACTCTATGCAGTGATCTGGTGCACCCCAGCCTTATGGGCTACGCGTGCCTCCAACCTCCCCTTTAGCATGCCCCAAGCCTCACAGTTCTTCCGGACGTTGTCATGCCACTATACTTTCCCTGGAGGTCTTCCCCCCAAAGGTCCCTGCCCAAGTATTCACGCTCTCTGGGCTCAATCAGTTCACGCTTACCCTGTCCAGGGCCCTCTATCGCTACACGCCTACTCCAGGGCTTCTCTCCATGCATGCCTTCTCCGGGGCCTCCCCCATATACATGCCCCCTCTCCAGGGCCTCTCCCATATACATGCCCCCTCTCCGGGGCCTCTATTCATGCGCCCGCCCTTCTCTGGGCTTCTAATCGTGCGCCCGCCTTTCCTGGCCCCGATCCGCACGTCCGCCCCCTCTCCAGGGTTTACTCGCGCGCCCTCCCCTCTCTGGGACCTTTCAACCGCGTGCTCGCCCTTCTCCAGGACTTTATGCTGATCCGGTACCTCGCCGGGCTCTCTCCATGCGTGCCCTCTCCTCCTGGGCCTCTAACCGTGCGCTCGCCCCGCCTCAGGCCTCTAACCGCGCGCTTACCCTACTCCGGGCTTTTATGCTAACCCTCGCCCCTCTCTGGGGCTTCCTAGTAGGCTTCCGCCCCTTTTGGGGCCTATGCCTCACGTTCTCGCCCATGTTGGGCCTTGCTCGCACCTCTCGCGCTTCCTTTGCCTGCCCTCAGGGCTTGTCCTGCGCTTCTCTCGCTCCTGGGCACCAATCTCTGTGCCTTCTCAGGGCACCCAGGAAACCCCCACGCTATTTGGGGGTCTCCCTTGAACCTGTCCCGCTAATTGCCCCACTGGGCTGGGGTCAGGACACCCCAAAACGCAGCACTCCCTCCAACACCGGGAGCACCCCTGCCTTCCTGGGGAGCTCCTAATGAGGCCTCCTCCATCCCCTTATAGCCTCACCCGGTCCTCCGGGGTAACACAAACATAAACCATAAGCCAATCGGTTATAACACCCACATAAGCCTCCTGGTTCTAACGCAACTCTAAGCCACCCAGCTGTAACCCCAGAATGAGCCTTGTGGCTATAACATAAATCCAGCGCCACCCTGGCCCTCTTGCAATACCTCCTTGCCAGGGATTCTTTCTACTTGCATTATCAGGCAAATGGTCTGGCTGTTCTACTTGGCTCGGCTCGGCTGCAAAGCTCTTGCTCCTCAGGATGCTAGATGGTAACTGCCCTGCCCTGCCCTGCCCTGCCCTGCCCTGCAACAGAGCTGCTGCAGCTTCTTAGGTTACCAGAAGGGAACTGGCTCTGGCCTCAGCCTCTTCTGTTTATATGGGCCAGGCCCCGCCCCCTGACAGTCAGCTGACCCAATCTGTTGCCTCAGCAACTGCCAGCTGTGCTGCCCTGATGACTGACAGCTAAGCCCTATTATCAATGCCAGTAGCAGGGACCCCAGTGTCCGGCTACACATCTCCCCCTCCCGGGGTTGAGCCTCCTTAGGAGCGGGGCACAGGAGTGCCCTGCAACATTCCAGATTCTAGTTCCCCTTGCAGTAAAGAAGTTTTTCCTGATGTCCAGCCTGAATTTTTCCTCAATTAGCTTGTGCCCATTGATCTTCATCCTCCCTTGAGGTGCCTTCCTGAAGAGTTTCTCCCCTAGATTTGGTGTTCACCCCTGACATGCTTGTAGGCAACTACCAGGTCACCTCTCAGTCTTCTCTTACTTAGACTGGACAGGCCCAGTTCAGAGTCTCTCCTCATAGGACCTATCCTCCAGGCCCCTAATCATATGGGTGGCCCTTCTCTGTACCCTTTCCAGCTTATTCACATCCTTCCTGAAGTGCCATACCCAGAACTGGATGCAGTACTCCAGCTGTGGTCTAACTATTGCTGAATAGAGAGGGAGGAGCACTTCTGTTCGCAACACATCAGTTGATACACGCCAGAGGTCTATTTGCCCTGTTGGCGACGTCATTGCACTGTTGGCTCATATTCATCTTCTGGTTGATTGTCACCCCGAGGTCCCTTTCAGATGCAGTGTCAGCCAGTGGAGCACTACCCATCCTCTAGTTATGGGGAAGGTTCTTCCTACCCAGGTGAAGGACCCGGCACTTATCCCTATTGAACCTCATTTGATTGCATTCAGCCCACAGAACCAGTCTGTCAAGGTCATCCTGGATCTTTACCCATCCTCTGATGTGCCCACATTTCCCCACAGCTTGGTGACATCAGCAAACTTTATCAATGATGATGAGGGGGTGGGAAGTGCAATGATTAAGTCATTAAAGAGTATGGGCCCAAGCACTGATCACTGTGGGGGCACCACTGGAAATGGTCCTCCAGGATGAGGCCATCCCATCGATTACAACTTTCTGGGGTCAGCCTCTGAGCCAGTTGCCAACATACCTCACTGTAGACTGGGACTAGGCCAGTACCCCCCAGTTTAACTGAGAGGATCTCATGGGAAACACAGTCAAAAGTCTTGCTGAAGTCTAGGTAAATGATGTCATGTCCTTTGTCCAGCTGGTTAGTTACCTGGTTATAAAAGGAGCTACCCTCAACAAAGCTGTGTAGGTTGCTTCTCAGTACCCCACCAGTTATGAGCCTGTGATTGACAGCCTCCTTAACAATTATTTCAAAGATTTTTCTCAGGACCAAAGTCAGACTGACTGGTCTATAGTTTTCAGGGTAATCCCTCTTCCCTTTCTTAAAGATGGGTACCACGTTAGCCCTCTTCCACTCATTCGGGACCACTCCCAAGTTCCATGGCTCTTCAAACAGCTTTGCCAGAGGTTCTGCTATGATCTCAACCAGTACCTTCTGGACTCTCAGGTGCAGGTCATCAGGCCCAGCAGACTTGAAGATGTCCAAATATTCAAAGAGTATTCTCACCTGTTCAGGACTGATTTCATGTGGACTGTTGTCTTCCCCATAGTCCCTGGGCCTCTGGACAGGTGAACAGCTCCCATTTGATTTCAGGAATGCTGATGTGAAGTAACTATTTAGGAGCTCTGCCTTTTTGCAGGGATCAACTGTGGGCTGCCCTTCAGTATTCAATAGGGGTCCCACAGTGGAGCTTGATTCTTTTCTTGCTCCCTATGTACCCATAGAAGGACTTTTTGTTGTCCTTTATTTCAGTTGCTAGCTTGAGCTCCATGCCTGCCTTGGTTTCTGTGTCTCATACCTGCAGACCCTGGCCATATGAGTGTACTTCTTTCTGGTTGCTGAACCATTTTTCCATTGCTTTTATGCTTCTTTCTTCTTTTTCAAAAGTTCCCTAATATCCCTGTTGAACCAAGTGGATTTCCTGGCCCCTTTCCCACTTTTTGATTGTGTGGGGACGGTCTCTTTTAGAGCAGTGAGAATTGCCCCCTTAAGGAAACACCACCATTCCTGAACTCTCAAATCATTTAGTCACTGATCATGGAGGGCCTCTCTAACTAGACTCCCGAGTTTACCACAGTCTGCCCTTCTGAAGTCTAGGACTTCTATTCTACTGACAGTATTCCCAGCCTTTCGGTGGATGGTGAATCTAATCAGATGGTGATCACTGTCGCCCAGAGTATCTCCAATCTTCAAGTTGCCTACTGTGTCCTCCCCTTTGGTCAGCACTAGGTCCAGAGTGGCTTTACCCCTTGCCAGTCCTTCCACAGCCTGTGTCAAGAACGAGTCATCAACAGATGCCAAGAAGTTGGTTGACCTGCTGGAGTTGGCTGAATGGTCTTCCCAACAGATGTCAGTGTAGTTGAAGTCACCCATGACAATCAGGTCTCTGGTGCAGGCTGCCTTAGTCAATTCCCTGGAGAATGCCTGATCACTTTTCTCTTCTTGGTAGGGAGGCCTATAGTATACTCCTACCATCAGGTCCCCCTCTCCCTTTGTATCTTGACCCAGACAGTCTCAAGGGACTTCTCCCTGCAATCAAACATGACCTGCAGGGAGGGGTACCACTCTTTCACATAGAGGGCCACACCTCTTCCCTTCTTCCCAACCCGATCCTTCCTGTTGCTGACTCATTGCATGTGACTCTGCCTTTCCTCTTAGTAACTTAGTTTTTTATCTGCAACCTGGGGATAATACTAGGGGGTCATCCCTACTTGCCATCAAGAGGCATCACCCTGTGTCTCAAAATCTCCTCAATATGGTGACATGAAGGCATTGTTGTTGAGGAATGCAGTCATGTATTCCCTCAGTTTTATCACTGACTTCTGTCTCTTCCCCAGTGAATGCATTCCTCATTTATACTGATGTCAGAGGGGACCCAAGATGCCTGTTTATAGTATGGCATCATACAGCATTTAATCCTTCCAAGTCTCGGTTATAGTGGTTTATGATATGATACATCATTTCATACTGCTGTCGTCACAAGACAAGAGGTGCTTTGCTAAAGAAAGGGCTGCTAATTTACGCTCCTGGAAAGCCAATCATCTGTAGGAAACAGCACACTGCAGGTAATCTCCAGAGTTACCCAGAAAGGGTAGAATTGGATTTTCCTTGCTTGTGAATTTCTGCTCTCCCTGCTAATACCTAAATATGTGCTTTGCTCTGCTCCTCTGTCTTGTTTTGCTCAGTAAAGCAGAGAGACTCACTGCTCTCTTGAAAGCCCTGGTGAGTACTTTTCCAATGGCCTGGAAGGAATTCATCCCTGGATGTGTCATGGACAATGCAGGAGGACCAAAGGGTGGTGGCTTGTGCATCCTCTGTCCTGTTACTGCCACAGGCAACTGATTCAGGGCTTGGGGCAGCTGAGAGCAGCCTTATGTACTGCTCAGGTTCATGCTTTGAACTGCAGAATAACAGGGAACAGAAACATCTTGGCCATGCCCCCACATAACCTCTGCCTCACCTGTCACCCCCACTACACAGCTCTGGACTGGATCCTATAGGGGACAGACTGCACTGGTACTGTATTTGCCAGAGCCACCTCCCATGCTTTGCCAGGAGATACACCCCACATTCATTAGCTGTTACAACACTGATCTTGTATCTGTTCTCAGGTACTAAGAGCTAACAAGGAGGGCAGTGACCCACCTGGTCATCATTTAGCCCAGATGTTTACATAGTGAGGATATTAACTCGCTCTTTGCCAGACTAACATGGTACAAAGCAGACAAACCATCTGCATTTATGTCTAAGCATACATTGTTTGAGTCAGCCAAAATACTTGCCTTAAGCACCTACCAAAGTAGGAGTAAGAATGTATTCCTGCCTCTCTCCCCAACCCCAGCCTCTTTCACTGATGTGGCTGAATCAGATCATCATCTGCATGCACCTTCTCACAGAGAGGAAGATTGAGGTCAAGATCTGAATTGAGAGCCTTTGCTTCAGCCTGAATTGAGCCTTTTCTGAAGGTCACCCCTTTTTCACTCTGAAAGCAGCGTGGAAAACTTGGTGCTTCTGGAATTAAAAAGTTAACTGGATCACTTTAAAAAAAATTACCTGTCTACAGTGAAGCGTAAGGGAGATGGCTGGTGCATGGAGCTCAGCTGCAGCAGCAGTAGTAGTAGGAGAAACAATGCTAGATTGGATATTTAAGCACTGGGTGCAGGGCTATCTTCACAGCCAAAGGTCCATCTCTCTCATTTTCACACATCTGCCTAAGAAATTAAACAAATGCATTAAAAAAAAAAGGCAGGCAAACACCATCTACATCATCTTCAGTAGAGCTTGAAATTAAGTTTGTGCAAAGGAGTGTGGATGTCCTGTTGGGGGGAGATGGAGGGAGGGAGAGTGAGGGGGAGGCTTTCCCCTCCCCCCTCTTTCCAAGTGTAATTTCACCTCAAGTCAATTCTGAACGTGATGAGAGAGCAAGAAAAGTGCCTTGCACCATTTAATAAGATTCATTCTTTTTTACTTTCCTTTGCATGCTCTCCCTCTCTCCTCATGAACCCTATACCAGACCTCATTTCCTATTGAAAAGCAGCACAGCAGTTGGTGAGGTGCATTCCCAGGGGTGCACAAACACCAGATAGCCCAGGCCTAGCTCTTTAATTAAAGGCAATGCAGTAACTGCTTCAGGGAGGGCTGCATGCCCATGAAGTGTCCCTCTTTGTCAGACTGCAATGAGGGGGGATTTGGTCATGGCTTTTTTATTTTTGAATTAAATATCTGAGGACTCTTTTCAAAACTCCTGCTAAATGAATTTCTCCCATCTGGTTTAGCTCCCCTGATCTACACCTACGCCTGACTGGCACAGTGGATCACGGCTCTGGTGGGGAAGGCATAGAGAAGGGGGAGGGCTGTGATAGGGAGGGCAGGATTCCACCTTGCTCCCCACCATGGAGGTGCTGTCAAGGAAATTGGAGAGCTGCTCTAGGTGCTGTGTAAAAGCCCGCAGTTGCCCAGGTCCATCTTTTCTTAAGAATAGTTTTTGTTAGATGCCTGCTCAAGGTGGGAAGGAAGTTTTGGGTGCCTTCTGACAGGGGTTTCCCCCCCTCCTTTGTTCCTTTGACCAGGGCCCTGCTGATTAGCCGGCACAGGCCCTATTAGCATCACTAGGACATCTTATTTAGCTCTTGAAAGGATGTTTCTGTAGCTTCCCTGCCCTCCTGGTCTAATATTAAACCATTACTAATTTGTCCTTGCAAAGGATGTTAAAATATCCTTGTGTCTCTGTGAAGTGGGTCAGCTGGAGATGGGGAAAACCAAGTGACAGAGAGTTGATGTCAGAAGGCAGGGTAGATATGTACCTTTATAAACTAACTCCTCATCAGCAGTGATTCCTCACGGTTGAGGATTACTCCCAGGGGTCAAGTAAAGGGTTGTAGATAAGTCCATTGATGGCTAACAAGGTCAATCCCAGAGCTGCAGACTCTCTGGCAGATGCCACAGATGGTGGTTAAAGGGTGGGTCCAGCTGCAGATTTCTTGGTTTTGTTTCCTTTCCTTCCATTTCTGTTGTTTTTCTGCCTCCACAGTGAGACTGTTTTCCTCAAAGATGTACCTTCTTTCACAAACCATCACCACGTAACCCTGTCTTGGTCTAGTTTTTCCCAATTTGTGGTATCAGAGCCCCACAAACATTCTTAATGTTTGCCTTGAGGGTGTCCTTGAAGCACTTCCTCTGGCACCCATGTGTCCTTTGTCCCTTGTCCTTGGTTGAGTTGGGAGTATAGCAGTTATTATTATTATTATTATTATTATTATTATTTGGGTGGGGGGAGAAGAGCAGTGCTAGGAGAGACAAGCAAACATTAAACCCATAGCCCATAGGAACCAAGGGGTCAGATAAACTAATCCAGGTAATGAGCTAAGACTCCATAGTCCCTCTTTAAACCATGGTTAACAGCCCAGTTCGTGGGTGATTTTTTTGTTCCATAGTTTCCCAAACTGGTTTTTAAAATTCTTCTGCCTGAAAACAGCAATCCTGAGGTCAGCACAGGGAGGTTGAAACCACAGGCTTTTGTGTTTTTCTACAGCTGATGCCAGACCAGTGTTTATTCATTCTTACACGTAGAGATCACCCTATCTGTCCAAAGTAGGCAGCAGAGGGACACTTAAGCAGGTGATGGTGTATATAGCAAGGGAGGTAAGAGTGCTCAGAAACCCCCTTGGCTCAGCAAGGGCATTCAGCAATGCCTGAGGGCTAAAACCAGTGGAAGTGAGGAGCTATCACCAAGGAGGAGTACTCCTCCTCCGCCTGGGAGTGCAGGAGGACTATTAGGAAGGCCAAGGCAGAGATGGAGCTCAGGCTAGCGTCCAGGAATAAGGACAACAAAAAGTCCTTTTTCAAGTACATTGGGAGCAAGAAGAGGGCACCAGCCAATGTAAGACCTCTGCAAGATGCAAACGGTAATCTTGTGGCTACACCAGATAAGAAAGCTGATACTTTTAACAGTTTCTTTGTCTAAGTTTTCTTGAACAGGGACCGAGACATCCCTCCTACCAGAGGTAGGGACAATCTTGCAGATAGCTCTGCCAGGCCTTCAGTCAGCACAGATGTAGTTAGGGATCTTCTGGAAGGGCTAGACATTTTTAAATCTGCAGGTCCATATGCCCTCCACCCAAGGGTGTTGAGGGACCTGGCAGGGGTCATTGCGGAGCCCTTGGCTCGGCTGTATGAGCATTTGTGGTCATCTGGCCAGGTGCTGGGGGATTGGAAACTGGCTAATGTGGTCCCAATTTTCAAGAAAGGGAGGAAGTAGGACCCAAGTAACTATAGGCCTGTAAGCCTCACCTTGGTGCTTGGGAAGATCTTGGACAGAATCATCAAGGAGCACATCTGTGGGGGGCCCGCAGGAGAGATCATGCTCAGAGGCAATCAGCATGGGTTTATCAAAGGCAGGTCCTGCCTGACCAACCTGATTACTTTTTATGACCAGGTGACTAAATCCTTGGATGATGGTGTCGCCATGGACATAGTCTTTCTAGACTTTAAGAAGGCCTTTGACACTGTCTCTCACCCCATCCTCATCAATAAATTAAGCGACTGTGGCATTGATGCCTACACAGTTGGATGGGTAAAAAATTGGCTGATGGGGCTCACCCAGAGAATAGTGGTGGACGGGCCATACTCAACATGGCGTGATGTGAGCAGTGGGGTACCCCAGGGCTCAGTCCTCAGTCCTCAGGCCTGCACTGTTTAACATCTTCATCGGCGACTTGGACGAGGGGGTGGAAAGCCTGTTGTCCAAGTTTGCTAATGACACTAAGATGTGGGGCGAGGTGGACACACTTGAAGGGAGAGAGAGGCTGCAACTAGATTTAGACAGACTACAAAAGTGGGCAGATGAGAATAGGATGAGGTTCAGCGCAGACAAATGCAGGGTGCTGCACCTTGGGAGAAGGAGTCCACAGCATACATAGAGTCTGGGGAGTTCCCCTCTTGAAAGCACCTAGGCAGAAAGGGATCTTGGAGTCATTATTCACTCCAAGATGAATGTGAGCCACCAATGCCAGACCGTAGCCAGCAAGGCCAGCCATACCTTGTCATGCATCCAAAGGTGCATCTCAAGCTTGTTCAGAGGGGTGATACTCCCCCTCTATGTGACTTTGGTCAGGCTGCAAGTGGAGTACTGTGTCCAGTACTGGGTGCCACACTTCAAAAGGGATGTGGCCAGTCTGGAGAGAGTTCAGGGTGAGAGGGCAGCAGGACAGACGCTAGGAGGAGAGACTGAGGGACCTTACCTCAATCCTTGGTTATCTCAATCCTGGGTAAGCTTTTTAAGAGAATTATTCTGGCACATGTCCATGAGGGGTCAGCAGGGGAGATTATGCTTATGGGCAACCAACACAGATTCATTAGAGGCAGGTCCTGTCAGACCAACCTGGTGGCCTTCTACAACCAGGTCACCAAATCCTTAGATGCAGGGGTGGCAGTGCACGTAGTCTTCCTGGACTTTCGGAAGGCCTTCGACACTGTTTCTCACCCCATTCTCATTAAGAAACGGGGGGACTGTGGTGTTGACACCTACACCATCAATTGGGTCACTAACTGGCTGGAGGGCTGCACCCAGAGAGTGGTGGTGGATGGGTCATTTTCGACCTGGAGGGATGTTGGCAGTGGGGTCCCCCAGGGCTCGGTCCTTGCTCCCGCGCTGTTCAACTTCTTCATCAGTGACTTGGACAAGGGGATAAAAAGCACCCTGTTCAAAGTTGCTGATGACACTAAGATGTGGGGGGATGTAGGCACACTAGAAGGAAGGAATAGACTACAATCAGACCTAGACAGGTTACAGGGGTGGGCAGACAAGAATAGGATGGGATTCAACACTGGCAAGTGCAAGGTGCTGCATCTGGGGAGGAAGAACCAGCAGCATACCTACAGGCTGGGGAACTCCCTTCCTGTCAGTGCAGAGGCAGAAAAGGATCTTGGAGTCATCACTGATGCCAAGATGAACATGGGCCGGCAGTGTGAGGATGCAGTCAGGAAGGCCAACCACACCTTGTCATACATCCACAGATGCATCTCAAGCAGGTCCAGGGAGGTGATCCTCTCCCTCTATATGGCACTGGTCAGGACTCAGCTGGAGTACTGTGTCCAGTTCTGGGTGCCACACTTCAAGAGGGATGTGGACAACATGGAGAGGGTCCAGAGGAGGGCCACTTGCATGATCAGGGGGCAGCAGGGCAGGCCCTATGAGGAGAGACTACAGGACCCGAACCTGTTCAGCCTCCACAAGAGAAGGCTGAGGGGGGATCTTGTGGCCTGTTACAAACTAGTTAGAGGGGACCAGCAGTCACTGGGGAAGTCCCTGTTCCCCCGAGCACTGCCAGGAGTGACCAGGAATAACGGTCACAAGCTGGCAGAGGGTAGATTTAGGCTAGACATCAGGAGGCGCTACTTCACGGTCAGGGTGGCTAGGATCTGGAACCAACTTCCAAGAGAAGTGGTGCTGGCTCCTACCCTGGGGGTCTTTAAGAGGAGGCTGGATGTACACCTTGCTGAGGTCGTTTGACCCCAGTACTCTTTCCTGCCATGGCAGGGGGTCGGACTTGATGATTTGTTCAGGTCCCTTCCGACCCTACCGACTATGAAACTATGACCTGAACCTGTTCAGCCTCAGCAAGAGGAGGCTGAGGGGGGACCGGTGGCTGCCTATGAACTCATCAGGGGAGATCAACAGCAAATAGGAAGAGTCCTTTTCTCCCCAGCACCACCTGGGGTGATGAGGAATAATGGTAATAAGCTGATGGAGAATAGGTTTAGGTTAGAGATCAAGAGGCAATATTTTACAGTTAGGGTGGCCAAAATCTGGAACCAACTTCCCAGGGAAGTGGTCCTTGCCCCTACCTTGGGCAAATTCAAGAGGAAGTGGGATGATCACCTGTCTGGGGTCTTGTGAACCCTGCATTCATTCCTGCCTGTGGCAGGGGGTCAGGCTACATGATCTGATCAGGTCCCTCCTGACCCTAGCTACTATGAAAGTATGAAACTATTATGCTGGTAGAGTTGCAGGCAAATGAACCTTGGATGTTGTACTCCTTGTTTTAAGTCCAGGGATGATGTGATCTGTGTTGATCTGGGGACACAGCAGGTATTTTGGTGCATGTCCCTTTCCTTCCCCAAGCTAAATGTCGAATCAGCAGCAGAGCTGGGAATACAACCCAGGAGTTCTGGCTCCCACTCCCATTAGTTCATTAGTTACACAACCATCCTTCCCCTGTTTGTGCCTGAAGTATTTTGTTTCAGTCTTTCCCTTCTCTTGGTCCCATTATTCTTGTACTTTACCTTTTTCCCAGATTGGCTCATCCCTGTTTCACCATCTCACCACCACCTCCTTTTTCCCCTTCATGAATTTCTGCCTTTTGGCATGTTTCTGTCTGTCTCTCACACACTATGGCTGCCTTAGAAAGGCGGAAGGGCCAGGAAGGCCCCTGCTGTCTGTCTAATCTCCTCCCTACTCTGAGCATGGTGGGAGCAACTGGAAAGGGAAGAGGAGGAGGAAACAGCCGGGCTGCCTGCTGAGAGATCTTCCAGTCCCTAGCAGGAGGGGTTGGTAGGGAGACTTTGCTCACTGCACACAGCCCCACTTGTGAATAAAGCTGCATGGAGAACTTTGCATTCAAACATTTTCTGGTAGCTAAGACAGCTTGGAAAGCACTTTGGAAGCCAGTAGGAGAATGAAGTTACAGAATGATTGTTACTGAAGTACTGCCAGCTTCCCATAGCTCAAAATCCATGAGTCTGATCCCAACATCATGGGATTTCTTTTTTTAAATATTGTATCATGTTTTAGCCGTCTGATTTTTGAGCTTCAATGTGAGCATAACAGCCCACTTCTGCTCACCCCCTAGCCCATGCATTCATTCTTGCATCCTATCCAGCCCTCCATTACTTCTGACTCACATCCCCACATCTGACCTTTCTCCTCAGTGCACTCTGCTTCTCCTGCACAATTGCATAACACCCCAGGCATTGGGGAGCAGCTGCAGTAGGGAACATCCACTGTTCTCCCCAAGAGCAGGTACTGCAGGGATGGGGAGGAGAGGGAGGACACATACAGAGGACAGGGAGGAGATTCACCCTGAGCTGCTGAGCTCTTTCTGCTCCCTGCCCTGTAGATGGTCAGAATTAAATGGCCTATTCATTCTCCTCTCCCCAAACACTCTTCCAGGTGACTGTGGGGTAGAGGAAATACTTTTGCCTACCTCCTACAGCAGCTCTGATTGTCTGCTTGTCCTTAGGGGGTGCGGAATTGAAGCAGGTAGCCAATCAAAGGGAGGGTTTCCCTTCAGCAGAACTGGGTATCCCTGAATGCTAGAGCTTCTCTCCAGGGGTAACTGGCCCCACCTGTCTTACTGGTGGTGAATGGTGAAAGTGGGCAACATGTTATTGTAGGACCAGTAACTCACGAAGGAAGGCTCATGAGTCACGAGGGGTGCATCTACACATGCTTTAACACACTTTAGTTAATGCACATTAAATCTAGTACCTCTGGGTGCCTGTACACAAGCACAGAGGCTGCTCCAATGCGTTGCAATTACAGTGTGTCAGAGCAGACTCGATTAATCAAGTCTACCGGAGCGTGGCAATTATCATGCTCCAGCAGCCTCTCCTGTCTCATGCGTTAGCATCCTTGTGCTTCAAAATGGTGGCGGGAGGTACTTGAACTAAAGCTCGTCAAACAAGCTTTAGTTCAAGTGCTCCTACCACCATTTGGAAGCTTGGGAATACTGACACAAGAGACACCATGGAGCTTTAATTAGAGTGGCTCGTGGACCTGCTCTAATTAAAGCACCGCCACCCTGGAGCACTTCTAAAATTGCCCTCCATTGTGAGGGTACAAGGAAAATGTGCATTATTCTGTCTTAAAGGGCATTAACTAAAGAGAATGGTTTTAAAGTGATGGTTAATGCACATTTGCCTATTTTAATGCACATTAACTAGCATAGGGTGTATCTACATGTACATTAACATGCTTTAATTAAAGCACATTAAATCTAGTATCGTGAGGCACTTATACACATACTTTTTGGTTCAGTGATGTGCCAGTGTGCTGTGTTGCATGCAGTTGTGTAAATGGTGAAATGCTGTCCGTGCTTTGGGGTGTTTATATATGTGCTCCTGGAGTGGGGGTCAGGGTGCTTTAATTAGAGCAGTTCTGAGAGCTGCTCTAATTAAAGCACCTGGAGCATCATGTGTATCAGTGTCCCCGTGCTGAAAAATGATGGTGGGGGTGCTTTAACTAAAGCTTGTCTGCTGGAGCACAGATTAATTGAGTCTGCTCCAATGCACTGTAATTACAGCATGTGGGAGCAGCCTTGCTGCACATCTATAGGCACCCTTGGAGCAGGGTTCCCCCTAAGCTGCGTAGCCTGCACGGTCATGCAGGCAAGCTCATGCCGTGCTGTCAGGTGTGGCTGCACAGCTTAGAGGTACTGCTGCCTTGGAGTCCAACATGGGCCTCAGTTCTAGAATAGTCTGTGAAACATATATGAAATGCAGTGTTCAGGAGAACTCAAGGAAGAAAGGTTTCAGAGGAAGAAGGACCAGGTTTTCAGCTTTATGCATCCTTTCCTCATTCTGCCTTCTCCTTGCACATCCATACATCGGCTGCCATTTATCTACTCACTCATTTCCAGAGTGACATTACATTTTTACCCTAAGGACACTCATCAGTGATAGCTTCCTAAGGGTGAGCAACCTTTCAGCTGCACTTTTTATGCTTCTATTTCAGTTTGGGTTGCTACCAGCCTTAAGGACTGTGTCATGCAAAGAACAGGCTGGCACTGAGTTGACATAAGCTATGGAATTTAGACAATATATGTGTCCGCCACATCCCAGAGGTTTGAAATTGTACAATAATTTTGCTTGCCCTTCTCTCATAGCTGTTGTAGGAGAAAACATGCAAGTGGAGTCCTGCCCTTGGGAATCCCATAGTTTAGAATGAGGGCAGCTTCCCCCATAGTAGCAGTACTGTATTTTTTTGGAAGGCAGTCACTGCCTGTACCGTAAGTAAGTCAACACATCCACATTGCACTGTTATTTCACATCATGTTTAATAATACTCTAGTACCATTCATTATAAATAAATAACCATTAAAAATGACTTCCTTGACATTCTCTTTCATGATGATATTATTTTCTGGAACAGGAAAGGTTAATAATATTCATTGTTTACTGAATCTGATAAATCTTCGAGAATGTAAAAGGCAGACACTAAGATGCTAGTTAAAACCAGGTGGTGAGATGCCTTGCCTGGCACTTTAGGCAGCTTCCCAGCATTGACTATGCAATTTCAAGCTGAGCTGTAGCTCCCACTGCTGCTCCACTCTTGTGACCCCTCACTTGCAAACTCTGCTAATGCACAGCCATCCTAACCTAAGGTGCCTATTGCTCTTCAAGCCATTGGCTTCTCCATAGCTCTGCAAACCTACTTGAATTCCTACATGACAGCTAGCCCCTCCCTGCTGACCTGGGTCTGGTCTACCAAGAAACAATCCAATACACTGGATAGTTCTAAATGGTTGCTCCCTAGTAGACACACAGTCTAGCAGAAGTAGAAACAACATTGACTGGGGACTCTGGGCTGTCATGAAAAGAATCTGAGTTTAGTTTCTGGCTCTACCACTTAGGCCTGATCTCTATTAAAAGTGTTGCCAGCGGAGCTGTGCAGGATAGGGCTGTGATCTTCCTGCCAATGTATATTTTTTGTCAGCAGCTAGCTGACCAATGCCAACAAAAGCCCTAATGTGGAAGCAATTATACTGTCAATGGTATAGCTTGTTTTACCTAGGGAACTGGTATTACCTATATTGACTGACAAAAGGGGTGATGAGGGCCCAATAAATACTACCACTGGTACTTGAAGTGGCTCTATTGTTTTACTTAGCCGACTTTGAACTTAAGTTCTCCTTAGTTGAAGTCTAGGGAGTTACTGAACACTGTCTCTTCCTTTTCCTTGTTGGTAGAGGTCCTGCCTTCCCATCACGTGAACGTGGAAGATGCTAAATTGGTTCTTTCATTTTGCTTCTCTTGCCAATTTATTAAAAGCAACGTGAATTTAGGAGACAGTTTATTGGATGACTCAGGTTGGTGAGCAGAGCCCAGCAGAATGGCAGGCCTACTCCCATCCCCTCATCAGGTGAGAAAGGAAGGACGGATTCCAGGCCAGTGACCGTCTTAGAGATGGAAGACCTCTGCATAAAAGACAGGGGAAGCATGGACAATGGTACAGCATTGTCCCCTGGCTGTCCAGGCTGCTGCCCCTGAAGAGTTCTTTCAAGGGACAGGAGGGGAGTTCAGTCTCCATGACCCATTCATTTCTTCTCCAAGCTGAGACGGCCAATGGGATGGCCCATCAGCGATGAGGATGAACACTGACTGAAGTCAAACTCAGGAATCTCTGTTTGCAACCCATCTCTTTATTTTTCATGCCCTTTGCTCAGATATGACTTCTTGCTTCTTTCTTCACTCCCCCCACTCCTTAACAACCTGGCCCTCATCCAACTCCCGCTGAAGTGAAGGAGGAGTTTTGCTACTGACTTCTATGCATAAGGGAACAAAGCCCATGTCTACCCCTCAAATAGGTTGAGTCCTTTTCTTGGAAGCTTCCCAAGATTCCTTGGGGTCTGTCTTCTGAGGGGGCGGCTGCCTGTGTACATTCAGCCCACAAGGCACCTGCTGGGGGCTGGGAAACTTGGCACAGCTTTAGTTTCATCCATGCCTACCACATACAATAACTTTCTTTCCTTGAAACTTACTCCCCCCATTACTGTGCTTCTGATTATTTTGCTGGTTTAAGACACTAGTTAAAACCCCCGCAGGGAGCATGAAACATATGACATTTCAGCAGGGAACACAAAATCTGCCATTCCTCTGTAGGAGCTGAAAGAGTTTAGTATGGCAGGGGAAAAATTCTCATTCTTCAGAAACAGGTCAGATGATCCAAGCTAGAAAATAGAGAATGGGCAGAACAGAACCATAATATAAATAAGCCAACAAATAAATAAGTCTCCTGCCAGCTCAGGGTTTGGGTTGTTTTTTTTGGAGAGGGTGGCTCATTAGTCCCCAAACCTTCCTCCTCTGTGAGTAAGGATGGTCTTCAAGGTATGATTAGAGGGTTCTTGAGGTTTGATCAGGTGGAGTCTTCCTCCAGGAGTATGAGAGACAATCCCTTCCCCACAGTACAGACACTTGTGTTTAAATACTGCTCACACACCTGCCTCAAAGGTCACCTCTTTCTCTGAGGCTCCTCTAGGCTACATATATCTGGCCAATGCCCCAGCTACCTCTCCTCTGCTGGGGGAAGGAGGACTCCTCCAGACCAGACACTGACCCTTCTCTCTGCTCACATAGTTAATCACTCCTCTCACAGTTTCACTCAGAGTCTCCATTGTATTTAAGTCCCTTCATGCTCACAGGTGCTTAGTTGTCATTAAGGGTCCCGGTTACTTAGCATTGATCTCTTGATGTTGTTCCTCATCTCTCTGATGTTCTCATAGTGGGGTGATAAAACACTCTGGTTTCTTTGCTGCTGAATGCTGCTCACTCACTGCCACTTCATTGTGCAGAGGCAACATTTCTGAGCTGGAGCCTTGGGGGTGATACTGCATTTAAGACCCAACGCAACTGATGAACTCAAACATCTGGTGCTAGTGCAACAAGGATCCCAGTGCTCTGGCAATAATTTAAAGTCCATCCTGGCACTGTCCCTGATTTTCAGTGTCTGGGAGAACATGCACAAACATGACATGGGGAAACACAATTTCTAGCAGATCTACTGCCTCTCCCTGGCATGGGAGAGGGTGTTTATCCAACAAACTCCACCTCTTGGAGTGGAACGTTGTGTGGCCCAAGTTTGCAAATGTGAAGCCTGAAGTTAGATAGTCCTCAGCCAAGATGCCCAGATTAGCACCTGGGCACCTTGAATACCAAGAGAGGAAGTGCCCAAGTACTTCTGAGAACTTCCAAATGCAGTATGAGATGCTGTAACCTCACCTCTGTCCCAAGTCCAAAGCCTGAGCTGTGGGCCAGACAGAGACAGTCCTTCAAGGCTTGCACCCTCAGGGGAAGGTCCCCTCAAGTTGGGCTTGTTCTTAAGTGGTTTTTAAAGCAGACAGATTTCTCATTGTGTTTTCACAACATCTCCCTCCTCTGAACTATCGTAGCTTGTGACAGCTTTGAGGAAGCTCAGGTTTCATGTCCTCAGAGCAGGCAGTTTCAGAGGCTTCTTACTGGCACGGAGAGCCCTGGTCTCCAAAAGAAGCCTGGGTGATGTTTCTTTAGGCCAGAGATGGCACAGCAGTGATTTTAGATTGTACCTTAAAAAGTCGTCTTCCAGCCAGTGGTTAAAAACATAGGACTCTTGTAGATGGATCTCTCAGCCAAGGACTGGTGGCTAGTACTTAAGTCAAAGGTGAAATTCCATATGGCCACATGGTACCATATCAGCTCTGCCCCTGGTTTTTACTAGGTTTGGGACAATGGGGAGCTGGTAGACATGGTCATGACCTGGTGGGCAGCATCGTCCTCCATTGTTGTAACAGAGAGCTGGGCAGAGCTGGCAACGTGAGAGTCTGCTGCTGGAACACCTATGAAGTAAACTCTCCCCAGTGCCCCTGCAAAACCAAAAAAGAAGTGGAGTCAAAATGAGGTGTAAGGCAGACAAATATTGACACAACACCAGATATATTGTCCAGAGGTCCTTTTCCAAAGAGCTATCCCTTGGCTCCATTACAACACTGTTCCTCCATGTAGTGCAGGAGGGACAGTAGCTGTATCCCTTTACTGTGCAACAGGCACATCAAGGGTTTAAGAACACGGCTGATGCTTTGTTGGGTGCCATCTGTACTACCAAGTGTAGCAGTTCTGTAGCTGGGTCAAAGGGCAATGGCATATGGCACTGTAACCAGGTTGTAACTCAGCTGTAGACAGATTCTGAGTATAGCTCAGTATTGAAGAACAGCTCTCTAATGTGACTGCATTGATTTTTTTTCCTGTCCACACAAGCAAGAAGAAACTATGTTATAACAAGGATGGAGAAACAACCATCCTTCACCACTTTGTTTAAGGACGGTTATTTATGCAGTGTGTAAAGTGTTGACTCTAATCAATACACAGGCCCAGGAGGGAGAGGGAGGATATTAAAATGTAAGTGCAGATAACTCAAGAGGCAGTTCTCATGCTCACGGCAGCTGCAAAGGAAAAATATTAGGCTCAGCCTCTTTTCTGCTTCTTTAGGGAGTAGAATGAAGACCTGGAAGATATTGTAAAATAAACCAAATTCCCCTTTTCCTTGCTATTTTTGCCTTTAATTTAGTTTTAAACAGATAGCAGGAAGATCAAATCTTGTCATTCTTGTTTTGGCTGATGGACTTGTTAGGGGGTCTTGGAAATACAGCTTGAGAGTTTCCTCAGTCTTTTAATTCACAGGGAGGCAAAACCATAAGGGAGGGCTGGTCTTTCAAGGATATTGGTAAACAGATTCTAATGACAATCTTGTCGGTCTCTTATGCCCCACTTTGCATCAGCAGACCTCAAAGCATGAACAGCAGCAAACAAAAAACCCAAAGAGTTTTAAGAAGCCTGATCTAAAATTGCTTCCACTGTCAAATGATAGCAGAGAGTGGGTGGCCTTTGCTGCTGTGCTCCATAGAAATGCAGTACAACGTCTGTAGCCAGGGGTGGCCTTAAGCCACCTTTGTGTGTTTCTGAACCTGGGCTGATTTGGGGCCCTTTCATAACAAGACACCCCCAGGAATTTCCGGACTGCTCAACATATTCCTGCAATCAGCCCTGCCCCAGTGCATGCTTGATCAGGGCTGGCCGGGTGGGCCTTGGAGAGCAGCCTTACATCAATTTTCTACAATATCCACCCTGGGGAAAATCCTTCACTGACTCCATCTGGGCCTCTTCTGTCTTTCTTGCCATTTCACAAGCATAGGGTTTGGGGACAGTGTTGGGGACTTTCCTCATGGTCCTGACTCCTAACAGACTTCCAGGTGTTCACTGGTTATCCTAGGCCATGAGCTCTAGTGCAAATACCAAGAGAAATATTTTTTTTTATTTATAAAGCCTCCAGGTACTTTTGTCCCACATCAGATGGAAAACAAAGGCATGTTTTTGATCCTCTCCCCTGTTCCCATTCCATTTACCGCAGATAGTCATGTGTTCTGCAGAATTACACACATGCTATGTACGTGAGATAGAGGCCTGTGAGTGGTAGGAGGCGAGCAGGGATGCGAGTAGGAAGAAGATGCTACTATTCAGGGCTGTACCTGCTGGAGCATGATCTTTGCAGCTGACATGGTTGGGGTGTCCCATTGCACTGTGCCTGTGGTATCCCAACTATGCACGCACGTGCTGTGCTCTGTGCTGGGAAGTCTTACAAGCAGTTTGACAAGCTGTTTATAAAACATGGAGCCTTGCAGCAAACAAATATTTGCCTAGGTCATGTCACTTGGATCTAAGGAATTTAGATTCTGAAGTATTTAAGAATTGAAGGAAATTTCAATTTCAGAAAAGCACTGGACTCTGCAGGCCAGACCTAGCTTGTTACAGAGACACATTCCCATGCTAGGGAGGGAGAAATATGCTTTATCCTGTAGATATTTTTACCTAGCAAGTTCCCAGGCCTGGCGGTGGTGTAGACATTGCTAGCATTCTGGTCTCCCCTGCTCTTTGCTTGCAGCATGCTATAGGTTTCTTATAGGATGCTTTGTAGCTGTTCTGTTTGAGAAGGGCAAGAGCAGAAGAACTAGTGCCCTCTATAGGACAGCTGACTGTCCGTGAATGCAGCCTAGGAGGCCCCTTCCAGTCCCAATAAGTGCAGAACAGAACACCTTAAATGACAGTATTTTGTCTTGTCTTCTGCTGCATGCCACCCTCTGCAAACAGGAGGCCTGATAACTTCCAAAAATCAACAGGCTTGATCTCAAGACAGTGGTCAAGCAGGCCACTGGGGGCTCTAAGAGGTTTAGCCTGGCCACAAGCGGTGATGGTGAGTTAAAATTAAGTGTGGAAATGGAATCTGGCTCGGCTGCCCAAGGGGTCGTTGATATAGGCTCCCTTGGCTCTATTTATCTGTGACACAATGAGGTTCTTTCTTCACATCAGAGGCCTGCTGCTTTGGAAAATCCTATTGAAATGGATGCTACCCACAACCTGGATTAAAGGACCACAGTGCCCTTGAATAGAAGAAGGTAGGCCAAGCTCTACCATGACAAAAGAGCGAAATCCAACTGTAATCAACAAAGCAACACCTGTTTGCATCAGCTAAGAATCTGGCATGAAACTATGAGATAGGGCAGTGATGGAAAGGAGAAGGCCAAAATCTTTCCTGCAGATAAACTGTTAGGGGGTGCAAAGGTGGGGGGAGGAAAAGGGGGAATATGAATCACTCAGCTCGGTCTGGGTCACAAACCAAAGCACTCTCTTTCTTCATAACAAATAATCTGAAGGAAACCATCCCTGAGATAATGAACCACACGTGCATGGCATTTGTTATGGAGAATGACTCAGTGCTTGTCAGAGAGACAGCGAGAGAGTTCTTTGCAGCCCCTGGCCTTCTCAGTACCAGTTCAGAGCTGGGTTGGCTGAAACAAGGGTTAGCAGTCACTGTCACCTTCTTTACCCTGAGGCAGTCACTAGTGTCACCTCAGGTGGTGCCTAACTGCGATGAGGAGGGAGGGAAGCAGATATTAGCATGAATAAGGCAAAGAAGGTTTGGCCACTAAAAGCCATCAGGGAACTCCATTCACAGCAGAGAACAGTGGGTGTACATGGAGCTGGTCCCAATGGGAAGAGGAAGAGAATGGAGGAGGCAGGAAGTTACTGGCACAGTGCACTGAATAAACTGAAAACAAAAAGCCCACACTTGGGAACGGTCGGGGGAAGCAACAACGAGCTTAATGGGTTGAATTCTAGAGGTATTTCATGTGTATCAGATGTACAGAGTACAGGCAAGGCAGTCAGCTTCTTCAGCCCACTGAACTTCTCCCACTCCCAGAGAAGGACAGTCTCACCTTGGAGGCTATAGCAGGCATACAATTTGGCTGCACATAATGTTAAAGGAATCTGTGTTCCTTAAGGTGTGCCTCCCCCAATCTCTCCTTTTAGCATCTGGCACTCTGACTTGTCCTGCTGTGAGCTGCACAGACATGCAGGCAGAGCCAGGGCAGCATCCTGGTCACCACTGGCATGAATGTCTGTGCATATTGTGAGACACGTGTGATTTTTTTCCTGCATTCTTGCCATTTGTCTGTGTTTATCAGGATGGGTTTCAAGCTATGCTTTTAATTCCATTTTTGTCTGGTTTCTTTTTCCTTCCAGGCAAGCCTCGGAACTAGAATTATCAGAAAAGCAAGCTATTGAGGTCAATGAGCTACTGCCCACATCTCCCTACTCTGTGCAAGGACTGGAGACAGAGCAGCTCTCAAGACCCCAGTTTGGGGTTGTATATCTGTGGATTGGGCTTGAATATACATGCTTGCAGAGATATTACTGTATATATTAGTGCTATGGATACAGGGATACTCACATCCTGGGGCCATAATGCCATTTTATACCTCTACCCGTGGGTCCGTAAAACCACGCTTGCCTTCATTAACCAGTGTTGGCCTCTCAGTCCGTGTGTGCCAGACCAAAACCTACGGGGAAATGCAGAGAGAGTTCACAGGCCATTTGGAATTCATGGAGAAACCAATCCCACCAACATGCTCATTCCTGAACAGCCAATGCTCTGAAATGCATTAGGTGTCTGGGAGAAAGTGATGTGAGTCGGAGCTGGATGGGATTTTTTTATAGGCACTCACAAAACCAGCAAATGAATATTGAAGTAAATGTAATAAACAATACCAATTAGGAGAGATGAGCCTGAACAAAAACCTCACTGAACCTTCCTCTGCCTTGGTGGAATTGGGATCTGAATCCCTCAGTGGGGGCCCTTCTCTAACAATCTAATTATACTGCACAGCAGCACAGCTCTGTAGGGCTCCAAGAGCTGCTCAGCTGCAAAGCACTTTTGTTAACTCATTTCTCTACCATGCTGTTCTGTGCTGACATGCCTCGGTGCGAGCACAGGTGGGATGCAGGCTGGAAGGGAAAGGGAGAGGGGGGAACAGGGTACTGGAATGCCGGGGTGGGGAGTGTCCAGAGGTTGGGTGATGGATAGATCCCAGCAAGGCAAAGCCCCTCATCATGCCAACCTTTGTGCAGTTGGCAGCTTTGGGCTCCAGTCCATCCATCGTCACCAGGTCCTTCAGCAAGCTGGTTTCCTGGTAACCTCCCTTGACTCCCTCCAGCTTGAAACTGGCTTGGGGCTTCTCCAGGATCAGTCTGATGCTAATGGCAAAGCCTGCCATGTCGATCGCAAAGGGTCGGTTAGGGTCAAAAACTGTCTTCCAGCCCACCACCTTCCCTGAGGGGCTCACTTTGGGGGACTCATACCGCAGGCCTCCCACAAAGGCTACAGGCCAGACGGACACCCGCCGTGTGTAGCGCATCTGTGGGCCAGAAAAAAACAGTGTGAAGGTTCAGTGAAGACCCCACTCCCTTTGCATGCCAGGCTCCTGCTTTCTCACCCTTTGATCCCTCACCCCAGAATCACCCTACCAGGCTTGCCCCATAGTCACCCCTTGCAGCCTTTCTTTTTCCACTGTTTCCTTCTGCCTGCTCTTGTCCACTCTCCTGACACCTTCCCATCCTTTCCTCTCCATCTCAGCCCAACAACTAACTCCATCCTCTAGCCCCACCTGGCCACCAGCCTTCCTACCTGCTGATGGGATTGCCTTTGCATGCCTGCCTCCTCCACATGTGCCCAGTCTCTCCTCTGATGATTATGCACTCTGTTCCCCCCTTTCAACTCTATCTCCTCACAGCTGTAGTCAAAGCAACTTTCTTGCCATCCCCCTGTTGTGTCACTCCCTGCCCTACTCCCAATTCACCTTCAGTCACTTCTTTCAGCTAAGTGCATCTCTCCCTAGCCATGACCTTAGCACTCCCTCTGGCTCAGGGACATATAGGGATGTTCTCCTTAGCTGCCCTCCTAAGCAGGCAGAACCGTTTGTCCACCAAAATGCCCTTGCTCCACTAGCCAAAAGAAGGTCACCATATAATGATCTTTAGTCCCTAGGCTCTATATTTCCTCCCATTCCTTTTGCTCCTTCAGACATGGCTCTGCTCTGAACACCTGACTCCATCTCTGCTGGGAACAAAGGCTGGTGGATTTGCAAAGCTGTTGGTTTCCTAGCTTCTCCTATCCTGGCACCCAGCTCACCCAGCCTGGTGAGGTAGAGGGAACCCCAACAGGCACAGCTCCAGGGTGTGGACCCTTTGAGCACAGCTGCCAGCTCTTCCTCACAGTTGGTGCAGAAGGCCTGTGTGGGTTGCAGAGCCCCAGGGCCTTCTGTAGCCACACAGCAAAGGAAAGATCTGGCCCTGTAGAGGTGGACAGTTACACTTTGCTTTGCTCTTTCATGATGTCCTACCTCCTCAAAGAGCTCCAGGCTGTAGGTGTTGTCATCGTCGGCAAAGTACACGACTCCTTCTGGTGGCGGCGTGTGGCTGAAGCTATCCCTCAGCCAGTGCAGCCCCAAGTTCCTCTGCAGTGTCCCCCTTGGGGTGTGGGAGGGCATCCAAGACAGACCCACCTTCAGACTCTTGGGGGTCTCCACGTTCAAGTGTGTGAAATTGAGCCCTGCCTTTTCCAGCAGGTTGGACACCAAGTTGGTCCTCCGGGGTGAGTCCTCTACCACCACCCAGTGCAGGTTCTGCACATGTAGGAAGGTGTTGGCGAGCCGGGTCAGCTCGGCCTTCTGCACCGGCCGCGTGTAGGTGGGTGTGATTACAAAGATGGTGGGCAGTGTGTCTGACCATGGCGGAGGCCTCGAGTACACATAATTCTGGATGATTCGAGGAGCTGCCCCTGTGGGCGGCTGCCGGATGCAGGATGGGAGCCCCTCCTCTCTCAGTGGGGATGTGTTGTTGACGGTAGCTTTAGCTGTGACATTTTCGTCTATCTCTTCTGAGGCAAAAAGGGAGGAAGAGGAAGGTGAGAGTTAAAGAGCAAAGTACATGAGGGGGCAGTTGATACCAATCTGTCAGTCTGTGATCTATCTAGAGAAAGAGCCATGGTTTCCTACAGATGACAGCATAGGAGAGTGAGTCTCTCACAGACCAATGTCACTGCTTGGTTCTTGAGAGGTTTTGCTGTGACTACCAAATGTGGGACGTTTCCTAATGCTGTGGGGATCTTTAAGAGAAGGCTGGATAGGCATCCAGCTGGGGTCATCTGACTGCAGCGCTCTTTCCTGCCTATGCAGGGGGTCAGATTCGATGATCTGTTGAGGTCCCATCCGACCCTAGCACCTATGAATCTATAATGGGAAAAGAGGAGGCCAAGAGCTCTTTTACTTGTGACCTGATAGTGCCACCAAACAGTGCTGTCCTTATAGGCAGCGTATAGATTTAACAAACAGAAGGCAGTGTTAGATGTGCCACAACAGCATTCAAGAAGAGCACGATTTACATCCTAAAGGTGAAATCATTTTGTTTGGAGCTGGGTCCTGAGCACATCTAGGGTTTCTGGGAACGTGTTAGAAAGCAGAGCGTCTAAAATGGGATCACGCTGCAGACTGCTTCTTCATAGAGAGTCTCACCCACACTTCGCCTGCTAGCCGCTGCAACTACGGCAACCACAGTTCGTGGTTACCTGAACACACCGCATCTGCTCTCTCTCACTGAGACTCCATGAATATAAGCTTTAATGTGATGAATGCGTGCCCCCCTCTGTTTTGTAATTGCTTTTTTATTTTCCCATCCTGATTTAAAAATTCATTAGAGCCTTTGGAAAATGGAAACTCTGGAAGAGTTCAGGCAGGGCTAAATCCAGCAAATCACTTGAAATGTAAAAAAAAAAAAAGACAAAGATTTTTTTTCTGGGGGAGAGGAGGGGGTTGAAAAATGTCACAGTCATTTTCCTTCAGCAGGCTGTGAAATGGAATTGTTTCCTGTTCATTTGAAAATGTTAATGATCTTTTTTCATTTTTGCCCCTTTCTTTCCTTTTCCCCCTATGAATTTACCACTGAAAAAGGACAGCGAGAAAGGAAAAAAAATGGGGACAGATCTGGGGAATAAAGAAAACTGTTGAACTGAAAAACAATTCTTTTTCTTGTTTTTCATTTTCCAGGTTTGTTGGGGTGGGCAGGAAAGGGAACTTAAAAAACAGCCATGAAAAAGTTTCCAATTTCAGGAACAAGGTTGCTTATTGATGAAAAATGTGGCATTTCAAAAGCCTGGCTGTGTTATGCAAGTCCTGTGACAGGCTGATGCTTTGTGGGTGTGACAGAATCAGCCTTGAGGACTGAGTAGAAAAGTTGTATGAAGCGTAGACAAGTGGAGCTCCAGTGCTGTGGTTGCTGCTCCTCCTGCTGTTGCCTCTTTGCTGAGTGCAGGACTTTTAGAAGATTCACATTTTCCTTTTGGAGGAGGACTTTGAGGCATAGACTCTGGCGATTCCCCGTTAATTAATCAGCATTTGCAAAACCTACCTAGCTGCTCTTTACCTTGAGCAGAGATGACAAAAACAGCTGCAAACAGCACACAGGCAATGCCATTTGCAGAAACCCCAGCTAAGTCAGCACCCTGCCTACTTCCATCACCCCAAAGCAGCTCTCTCGCTCTTGCTAAGCTATGCCTTGCTTTTCTCTTTTTTGTATTTCACCTGACCTAACCTTTAATCCAGAATGACCAGGCATGGTCACAGCAAGTCCATTATCCTCAAAGCACTGCAGTTGCTCAGCTGGGCTTGGGTATTAACTCTGATCACAGCAGAGGAGCAATAGCACTGAAAGGACTTCAAAGTGGCTTCCAGTTTTGTAAATATTCTGCCCTCTATCCCTGCTCAGAGCAGGCCTGCATAAAACAGTGTTAAAACACCAGCACTTTCATTAATTCAGCAGTAGTGACACAGTCGGAGAGTTTAGGGGAAAAAAATTATGTGAATGCAAGATCTGTCAATTTGGCATCACCAGAAGTCTCCTTGGGAAGGTTCAGCTGTAATTACAATGTATGCTAAAAAGGGCTGCTCTCTGGGGTTGTCTATACCTCATCAGGCAGTGGGTCTTAGGGAGGCCAGGACTGAGTCCATGTTTCACTTATCTGAGTCTGCTGATATACCCTAGAACCGGAAGTTTGTCCATGAGGCTGGTTCAGACTTGTCCCCAGTGCCTGTCCTCAGGCCTGCCAGAGACAAAGGGCTCAAAAGCAGGTGCTGGGAACAAGTCCAGTGCAACCTCATGAGTAAGCTTATAGCTCTGGGTTGTTTGGTTCAGATAGAAGAATGTTTAGACTCATCCCCCCCGGCTTACCTCCCAACTTGCTTTGAAGTGGTAAAGAAAAGCCCTCTGAGGCTCCATCCAGACAGAAGAAAACTACCTGGGTGATTGCTGGAGCCAGACCCTGCAGAGTTCTCTGAGCAAGTTTCTCTTCGTCTAACTCAGTGGTTCCCACACTCTGACAGATTGTGCACCACCAATTTAAAATGAAACAACCTTGCGTACCACCAGCACATTTTTGTCACATAAAGTACTTGTAATAAATCTGTTAATATGTATGTCTGCTAGGATGTCTGCATACCACTGGTGGTACCCATACCACAGATAGGGAACTGCTGGTCTAACCATTTCCATGAAGCTCTTTCCCACCAAGGGCTCACAAGAACAACCTCCAAACATGCTTTCCATTACCTCCCTTGCCATAGCACTGTTATGACCAAGCTGTCACGTTGTTAAGGGCAAAATGTTTGCACTTACTTCTCAGCAGGCTGAGGTAGCGGGTGGTTGGGTACTGATGCCACAAGGTGAGGAGAAGAGCCCATGGCAGGGCAATCAGAAGTGTGGTGAGAAGGTTGCGTCTCCTCAGCATGCTGCACAGAGCTTCCAGTGCCCAGGCATCTCTCTACCTTTCAGAACAGAGCACAAAGTGAGGCGTCCAGGGGTCTGCACAGTATGTGTCTGTGTGGGTGAAGCAGTAATAAACACTGTGAAGGCTATGCCAGGGTCATTGGGCACCAAGTGAACAGATTGTGTCCAGCTCACTTAGACTAAAAATAGACATATTTATTCAGATCATAACTTTCCTGGGCTTTGACTCACATCCAGATAAGGGAGGGAAAACTGTTTAATAGCAATTAACTCTAATTAGGATTGTCCTGGGGGAAAAGTGTTAATTCAGATACTTCACAAATACTTGAAGTGGGACACTGGGCTTGTCCATCTGTAGGATCCCAGCATAAAAGGCTTCATCCTGGGAGAAACTAACAGCTGCTTTTGGCCTTTGACTTTGATCCCAGGAAGTGCTGAGCAATTTTGGCTATGATTCAGCAACTCATTGAAGCATGGGTTTAATTTTAAGCCCATGAGCAAGACTGAGCTATGGAGGTAGTGAACTGGCTGCCACAAGCCATTCCTACACTGTAGGCTGCCAGCTCGTTTGGGTTTTAAACACAAGTGTTTAGTCCTTACGGCTACGAAGAGACCTCTTATTAGGTATTCCTAATACAGAGCTGTTTGTCTTCCTGAATCTGCAGGCAGTCTGAAATGCCAGCTCACGAAAAGCTGTTGAAACCTGAACCTAACCATGACCCATCCAAAGTCAAATTTTCAAGTAAACTGGAAGCACTGTTCTTAGGATTACCATAATTGCATGCAAATTTTCAGTAACTGCATGTCCAAATATTCAAACTAAGGATGGAAACAACAATAGTCTGAAAGAGGCCCAGTATTTTTTTTCCTCATACAACTTCATTTCAGCCTCCTTCTGTGAATATGTTACGATACAGCCATTCCTTTCATGATCACATGCTATTTTTTCCAATTGGTCACTGCCTGAGTGCACGGTAGAGAAGGTGCTTGCTGACTGGTTGGCTAGTCTACACATTTTTTCATCCCAAAATATCCCCCATGCTACTTACTGCATATAATCCAAACCCTGAACTAAATATAGGATTATAAATTTCCTTATGGGCATTTCTGCAGTGCTCATTTTTAAGGTATCAGAGAGCATCTTCACAACTGATTAAACCATCTTCACAACTTCCCTACAAAGTGAGGGGCACTGAGACTCTAGAGGAATTAAGGTCAAACTTTTCAGGTGCAGATAGTAATGTTTTTTGAAATCCAAAGAAGGAGAAGTCCAACATTGTCGGCTTCATTTTTAGCAGTGGCTGCGCTCCTACCACTCCTGTTGGCTTTAATGTAAGTCATGAGGGATTGGTTCTGCTGAAAATCAGGGCCAAGGTTTCTGAAATCCAGTCAGCCAAGTATCTCAAAGCTGTGGCTATTTCTGAACTTGTGGATGCACCCATGGCTCACTCTTCAGTGCTTAGAAACTCTATTGCAGATGTAAGGCTGGAATCCAGATGCCAGATTAGGGTCATAACTGTAACGACATCCCTTTCTCCTCTTTTGAATCACTTTCAACCTCTTTGGTCTTTGTGAATGCAGCAGCTACCTGCATTGGTATAGCAGAAAAAACAGTGAATAACCATGGGAATTTAATTCTTTTATGGCAAGGGTGGCCAACCTGCCACGTGTGCAACCTATGGCATGGGCATCTATGGCAAGGGCAGTCTCTGTATATGGCACGTGGCAGATCAGACAAGGGGAGGAAGCACAGTGGCAGAAAGGGCAGGGGGCAGAATGGGGAACAGTGGATTGCAGAGGAAGCACAAAGTAGGAAGCAAGAAGCGGAGCACTGGATTGGCCTGGAAGCACAGGCTAGAGCAGCAGATTAGGCAGGGGAAGGGGCTGGCACTCAGGGAGGGTGCAGGGCTAACTTCTTCTAGGGCACATTGAGGGGTACAATGACAGTGCTGCCCATTGCCAGTGGAGGAGTTAGCACTACTACTCAAAGCAGGTGCTTTACTTTTCAATTGGGTTTGAGACCAATGTTTGCCTGACATCACACCCTTTCTCTTTGGCTGACACGCCAGCTCCTCAGGGTTTTTGCTCCTCTGCTCTCCCCTGCTGGTGTCTTCTGTCCCCCTTCCCTTTTGATGAGAGTGCTCCCCACCCACCAAGGCCAAAGGGAAGAAAATGTTCATTAGCCATGAAGAAGGAAGTTTTCCAAGGCGAAGCATTCTGGCCACACTTCCTGAGAAGTGGAGGGCTGGCACTGCTCACAGGGTAAAAACAGACATCGCCTCTCCTCACACTTTTGCCACCATACAATTTTTATAGTGGCACAAAGGCCAAGCAAACAGATGTCTATGCCCCTTGTCATTCCACAAATGCCCCAAATTTGTGGCCCTGACAAGAGGTAATGATAGATTGTGCTACTTTGAATGGGCAGTATAATAGGTGATATATTTCTCCCAGTGAAATGGATCAGTTGTACCAGGACACATCCCGGCACAACTGATCCCTCCTCATTTGGCAATGTCTGGTTTTAGCCTCAGATTACTCCTTGGACTTCAGCACTCTCTGTCCCCTTTTCTACTCCACCAGGTCAAAGTGCCCGATACCTGGTAAAAGCCACGGAAATAAGGAGCCCAAAGACCTTCAAGGATCTGGACCTAAAGTCTCTGTGTTGCAACCATCCGATGGGGATAGCAGCATTGCCCTACCTCCCAGCAGTGCTACAATGATAAATACATGACAGGCTGAGCTGCTTGGTAGCAGTGGCCATATCAATCCTAGGGGGAGATAGCAGGTGCATGGTATTCCTGGCACTGGTACTCACCTCCTCCTCTATGCAACACTTATGGGTAGTGTATTTTCTTAAATGAGATGCACACATCAGGCAGCACCATTCCAGTTATCTAGCCCCAGCTCCTGCCCAACACATGTTGCCTTGGAAAGGACTGTTTCTGACCACGTGTTTTCCTCAGCAAAAAACCCAAGCCAGCCCTGATCCTGACAGAGGTCCCAACAGGGTTGTTACTGCAATACAAATATTGTTATTGTAGTGTGAGGAAGAGGAAGACACATGAAGCCGTAGTGTTGGTTGTAATCTGTGCCCCCTGCAGAGGTTCTCTGACCTTTATTATTATCTCCTAGGATTGCCTTCTAGTCCTCTCTAGTGGGGGCGGAAGACCAGGACTCTATGAGCACTCCACAGTTATGGTCCCCAAGTTTCTCTCTCATTCATCACACCCCTTGCTTTCTCCCCCTTTCTGGCCATCCTCCTTCCCCAGTGCCCTTCCCACCCCCACCTCTTCCCCTTGCTTGCTGCAGTCCCTGTTTGTGTTTCGCAACCATAACAACATTAGCACGATGGTTGATGGATGCCTTCAATATGCTGCTGGTAACCTTCTTGAGCTGTTTTCCATTTACACATCTCTCTGCTTAATTTCATCCATCAATCTTCTGTTTTCCATTTTTTTTTAAAGATATCGACACCGTCACAGCTCAAGCCCTGAGATTTGACTGGAACGAAAAGATTTCCTGCGCTCTGTTCACTTCAAACTGCTTCACCAGGCTTCCCATTCCAGGGGAGCAATGGCAGCCAGCTTGTGGGAGACTTACCTCCCTGTACAGGGTGAGAACTCCTCAGGCCGCTCGGGGAGGGGGAAGAAGCAAGCAGCCATGGGTAAGTAGCACCATGAGCTACTCAACTGATGACTGGGAAACATGAGGTACAAGTAAAGATTGGAAGAACCAGGATTATTTAGTCTGAAGACTGAAAAAAGGATTTGATACCTATCTTCAAATACCAGCTGAGTGGTTATAAAGGGAATGGTGATAAGCTATTTTCTGTGGGCACAAAAAACAGGACAAGAAAAAATGGTTTTAAGTTGCAATAAGGGCAATTTAGGTTGGATATTAGGAAGGACTTTTAAACTCTAGGTAACTGTTCCACTGTTTAACCACACTCAGAAAAGTTGTGGATTCTCTGGAACTAGTTGTGGAATAATCCTTCTGTCCTTGCAAGCTTTTAACAGAAGACAACACATGCTTATGGTTTAGGCCAGGGTGATCCTGCCTTGAGCAGGGGGTTGGACTAAATGATCTCCTGAGGGCCCTTTCAGCCCTATTTTTCTATGATTTGATGCTAGACCTGGCTATAGCTCAGAGCATCTCCTCTGATTTAATCCTGCTGACTGGTAAACATCACCACTGGGTTTAAGGGCGGTCCCTTAGAGATTAGGTGCCACCCATATTAGGCCACTCAAGTCTGGAGTAATCCTCAAGAGTAGTGTATTTAGAGAACAGTCTCGGGGGATGACCCCCAATGATGGGGGTGGCCTTAGAGATGTCTATTCAGGTTTGAGAGTGCACTACGAAGGATGTCACCTGGGAGGATCAGGCTGGTAAATGACTTCAGGAAGGTTTGGGAGGCCTGTGTTAGCGGAAGGTCTCATTAGGCTGGGGTCAGTGAGGTGATTGTAATTAGGGGCAGCTGCAGGTACTCAGTTTTTGGGAGAGGCTACCTGTCAGTCATCCTGATTGCCTCCTTTCTAATGACTCTGAACTCATCATAACAACCTGAATCATGCATAGAAAGGTTGTTCTATTTTATGGAGCATTTCAATATCGCAAAGCGTGGATTTGTTCCAGTTCAAAATGAAAACCAAACATTTCCAAATTTCCCTCTGAAGGGAAAGACTTGTCATTCCCAACTCCAAAGCAGCTTGTATGCCTGTTTGTTGCAGAATCCTGTGCTTTCTGATTCCAGGACTGTCTGCTTGTCTGCCTCCTTCACAGTCATGAACTCTGGAGGCCAACCTAGCCAAAGAGCTGATGGGGCACACTGACAGGAAACCAGGCTGATCTTAAGCACCATCCTGTTTCTGGAAGAGCTTTGTGGAAACTGGATGGCCTCCATGGAACATTTTGATGCTGATGAACTGGCAAAGTCTAGGGAAAACCTATTTTGTCAGAGGTTTTTCCAACCAGATGTAATAAAAAAGGGTGGGGCAAGGGCCAGAAGAGATGGAAAAGAATACAATGGCACCAGACCAATGGAAAACAGGCCAGAACATTTAAGTAATAGTTAATGAATGATGCACGGCAGTTTCCTACCTCTTTCTGATCCCACAACACTTTCCTAGCATCAGCTCACTCCCCTGAACACCTGCTGCAGGAGCTCAGTGCCTCCATTTCGGAGATGGGGGAAGTTGAGTCACAGAGGAGTGCTGTGACTCCCTGGGGCTGAAGAGCAGGGCTCTGCATTCACCTGCATTTGATGGGCAATGCTCTCCACTCCCTGTCAGTCTGCAGAATTCTTTGCTCGCTCATAAGGGAACAAATCCTACCCTGGTTGGGCCAAGAGGATGGAGGGAAAAAAAGAGAGCTGATTGAACAAGTTAGGAAGGGAAAGGAAGGAGCGAATGTTTGGGAGAACTGGGATAAAGAACATGGGAAGAATAATGGGAAAATGGTGAGGGGGAGGAAGCCACTTGAAAAGAGTCTGAAGGAAAAGGCCTTTGTTGTATTACCTGAAGACAGGTAAACACAGGTTCTATCACTGACACAGGGGGGCAGGTTTCAGAGGATTGTTTACTAGTCACATCTATACAAACCTAGGATGGCATTGCCATCAGTCCACCTGAGTCAAACAAGCCCAAATTTCCAGATGCTTTTCCCTAACTATGGGAGCCCTCAAGTCCAGGTGCACATTTGCATTGAACATATTTCTACAGGGGTAGAAGAGTGAGACCCTGAATAAAGCATCTGGCAAGGGAGGGCAGGGCAAGGCCAGTGCATGCTCAGTGGGCTCCCGCATTATGCCCAGGAAGTTCCCGCAGCTTTGTTTGCTTGCCAGGTTTCTCCTGCGCCTCAGGGAAGCCCATGCAGATTTCATGAGTTCCTAAACTCCCGGTGTGGGAGCCGCACTGCTGAAGGCAGAGCAGCTGAACCTTCATTATTGATGAGGCCGACCTGTCTTTAAACAAGGGATGCATAATTCATGGCAGCTCCAGCATTTGTGGTGATGCTCAGCCATAGCTCCACCTCCGCTCATGGGAATTGATTGCAAGTTTCTGTCCCCTCTTTCCTCTTCCTTTGCATCCTAGCCTGCTGTCATTAACAGGAGCCCATGGGTTGTTGGTGTGCAGCTGTCCATCTCTTGCCTATCTCAGATGCACAGAGCATGGCTGAAAAGGGGCACATAAGTGGATGAAACAGTCTTGTTCTGCAAAAGTTAATGAAGATGAGCAAGGTCCTGGTACCCCCTCAGACCAGCCCCTGCCACCCCACTGGGCTTCTTCTCTTCCCAATTCACCACTGCCTGAGCAGTTCCTTTGTGCAACTTGGAGGCTGAATTAGATCAAAAGCACAGAAAAGGAGTGTGCATTTCCAGACCTGGCATCTGGCTGTGTGGAGTGGGGAAATAGGAGGAAGATTCTGTTTCTCTGGAGGACAGGCAGCATTTCCTCCCTGAACCATGTTATACTGAGCAGCCTGTCAGCAAGCAGCAGGGTAGTCTGTTCTGCTTCAGCAAGTAGGATTTTATGGCAGAAATATGGGTGGAAGAGAATGGTTCCTACCTCCCCCCAACCCAAGCTCTGGTATCAATCCTGTAGACACACCCACAGGAGGAAGAATGTATTGTGGGTCAAGATGCAGAAGATGGATGCTCTGGGTTTTAATCTTTCTTCTGCTACTGATTGTCCATATGACTTCAGGCATGTTACTCTTGGCATCTGTGAGATGGGGAAAAAGAGTGATACTGACCTATACCACAAAGGGAAGGGATGTGAGGATGACTTCATGGAAGTGCTTGCAAGCCCTTGGGGGGGAGGCAGGACTGGAGACCCCACAAGGGGTCCTTTCCTTTTGTGTGGAAATATTCGAACTAATGGGGAATTGTTATGCAGGTTCATCTCTGCTACAGTGCAAGGGCCATGAAGTGAGTCAGCTGGGGAGAAGCTGCCCTTCATCCTGCCTCCTGAGACTTAATGAAAGGCACCATCTTCTCCCAGTCTGAGTTAATCTCTTCCCTTAGTGGTAAGGGACTGCGCTGCTGTCAGCCCTGAACCCAGGCACGTCTCTTGAGAAGTCACCCATTATACCCTCTCCACCTTCAGCTCCTGCCTGATGGATCTATAAGCTGCTCAGCCTGGTTCAACTCCTTGGAGAGGCAAGAGCAGCTGCCTTGTCTCAGATGTGTGGATCATTTCTAAGCAGCATGCACCAGGAGAGGGCTCCTCCACCCTCGTTCTGTTCACAAGGGTAAAAAAAACAAAACTTGTCAAGGCAGCTAATTAAATTGGTTGGCTAGCTCCTGTGGGAGCCAGCACTTCTGTGATAATGCCTGTCTCTATTTGCTACCACAGGCAAGATGGAAGTAGCTGGGGGTTACCTTGCCTATGAGCTAGGATGGGAACAATCAGTTCTGATTAGTGCTGACAGAGCCTTTATGTTCAACTCACCTTCCATGGGAGGAGAGTGTGGCATAGAAAGGGGACTGAAAAAAAAACTCATAATTTTTTTCTTCCTAGAGATGGGCCCAATCCAAAAACCCAAATCCCGCCATTAGGAAAGTTTGGGGGCTGGATGTGGGTCCAAAGCTCACCAGCTGCCCCCAACTCTGCAGTGAGGCCAGGTCACTCTTTTCCCTCAAACTCTGGCCCTTTCGTGGTCTGGTTCAAACCTTGCAGCTGTCCTCCCATATAATTCCAACCTAGTAAGAAGCACATGTCAAATATACCTGGAGAGGAAGCAGCAGTTCAGGACCAAACAGAAGTAGCAGAAGGTTTCAAATGTCTCAGGTGACAGCCCAATTCAAGGCTGCAACTCCCTAGGACCATCTAACCTCAGAGGAAATGTGGCTGCTTATTTAAACCTAGATTTGACCTTCCTGTTGTCCAACTCTGTCAGCACCGAAGTTCTTTGATGCACTTGTGAACTTAAGGAGCATTCATTCCACACGAATCAGCCCCAAGTCTGCAGTAACAAAAAACCATATATTTTGGAGGGGTGGAGGAAGCAAAATCAGGCTATTAAGGAAGCAAAAGCAAAACAGAGCCACTCTGAAGTAGTAGTGTGTTTCATACAGAGCTTTTCCCACTGTGTTAGCAAATGATGCCTGTTCAGCAGGGGTAGGAGTTGTCATTTTACGTATTCACTGTAAAGATGGAAAGGAAAAGCTCACAGCATTTGCTTCTAGAGCATTATTAAAGGCTGAAAGGAATAACTTTCTGAGAGAGAGAGTGGGGGTGGTGTGGGAGAGGGGGTCTGAGCATTATTTGGAAGGTAATCAGTGTCATGGGGTGTGTTTGTGGAGGAAATAAACTTCACCTTGATCACAAACTCCTTGTAGAGATTCTGTATCTAAAAGCTGACACTATACCTCTCTAGCAGGAGCTGTGATGCAGATATAGGCTTTGATCTTAACTGTGTGTCAGGATGACATCAAATGCAAGTCTCTAGAGGAAGAGGCTATCACTAATGCACTATCCAGATTGATTATGCCGCTCGTTTTTTTCCCCATGCTAAAAGGCAGTATACAAACTCTCTTTCCTAGTGGAAGTCCTCATCCTTTCCCAAAAGAGCCAAGGAAAGTCAAAGAAGCCCTGCTCTGGTTACAGCATGGCAAGAAAATGGCAGAATCGTGGAGTGCAGCCTTTCTCAAACCTTGTGGGTTTAACTTCCCTGCCTAGTAACATCGATAACTCTACAGCCTTTACTCTACACCCCCACTCTACTACCCCCCCCTTGGGGGGGGCACAAAAGGTTGGTTGGTGGAGGTTGCCTGTGGATCAGGGTGGCAATTGGTGGCATCCCTCTATTTCAGCTATAGCTGCCATGCCCCCCACCCCGGGGTGGTAATTGGTACTGGGAGGAAGCAAGTCGTGGGGGAAGGGGCAGCAGTGCCTGAAGTAGGGGGACACTACCAATTGCCACCATGATTCACAGCCTCCCACACCAAGAAACCTTTCACATCTCCCACCCCCCAAGGAGACATGCCCCATACTCTGCAAAATACTGGTATAGTGAATGAAGATGTAACCCCAAAATCAGCAAGGCATTTTAAGCAGCTGCTGAACTGTAAGGGTGTCAGCCACCTCACTGAAATCCATAGCCATAATCACAGGCTTACACAGTTATACAAAGGCTCCAGGTGCCTGGTGGGACCAGGTTCCTTATCCTTATTGTTCCAGAAAAATTGACCTGTCAGTAGAGAATGATTGTGGACTAGGCAGCGTACGGGAAGCAATGCTCTGGAGCTTCCACCTGAGGATAGTGGCTGAAATTGCATGATCCATAGAGCAGAATAAAAATAAAAGTTTGGCTTGATGATGTTTTTTGTGGGCAGGGAAAGGAGGAAGTAATTCATGTTCATTATCATAGAAACTTAGGGCTGGAAGGGACCTCAGGAGGTCATCTAGTTCAACCCCCTGCTCAAAGCAGGACTAGCCCCAATTAGATCATCCTAGCCAGGGCTTTGTGTAGCTCAATCTTAAAAAAACCTCCAAGGATGGAGCTTCCACCACCTCTCTGGGTAACCTGTGCCAGTGCTTTACTACCCTCTTAGTGAGATTTTTATTCCTAATATCCAACCTAAACTTCCCTTGCTGCAACTTGAGACTGTTGTTTCTTGTTCTGTCACCTGCCACCACTGAGAACAGTTTATCTCCATTCTCTGTGGAATCACCCTTCACACAGTTAAAGGCCGCTATCAAATCCACCCTCAGTCTTTTGTTCTGAAGACTAAATAAGCTCAGTTCCCTCAGCCTCTCCTCAGAAGTCACGTGCCCCAGCCCCCTAGCCATTTTTGTTGCCTTCTGCTGAACTAAGATTTGTCCACATCCTTTCTGTAGTGGGGCCCGAAACTGGATACAGTAACGTAGAGGGCACAAAAACATACCAAAAAACTGTCTGTGTTAGCCACAGAAGTGATCACCAGGTCCTGGCCAAGGCTATGCATTGCTTGGTGCTTATTTCGAAGGCCAGGAATGGCAAACACCATCAACATTGCTGCAGCTAAAATTCTTGAGACCTTATGCTAGCTTCACAGAGCCAGATCCAGATGGGGTGCAGTCGTGTGGCTGCGCTCCCCTTCCCGCCCAGCAAAGCAGGTGAGCATCCTGTCTCCCCCTCTATGCTGGGGCATGTCCCTTCCACTGTTTCCTTCCCCCTCTTCCTCCTGCCACTGGTTTTCCATTCTGTCTCAGGGGCAGAGGAAGCTTCAGAGCTTCTCCTACCTGCTCCATCCAGGTTGTGCAGGGGCTGGGCTCAGCTGGGACAGCAGCAGCAGCAGTGATTTGCCAAATCCTGCATCCAGCTCTGTAACTGCCTGAAGGTTACCTGAAGAGATGGCTTCTGAGGCTGGGTCTCAAATCCTCCTTCAGCTAAATCCTTAAAGTACACTAGATGTAGTGGCTGACACTCTTACAGTGCAGCACTGACAGTGGCAAGCAGACACTTAGAAAGGGATGGGGATGGGTTTGTGGGAGCGGGGGGCGGGAATAAATAAAGCTGCATGTGGTAAATTTTCTGTTGTGTTAGGTATTTGCCACAGTCCAGCACTCAGAAAACTGCAGCAGATTTATATTGGAAATGTCAGTTATAAATTAGAGTACTTAGATCAGCATGGACAAAAGACCTGGATGGGAAACAGCTTGGGGAGAACAATCTACAGTCTTTGCTGCTTCCACCCTGCAAGGATATGAAATTAAAGGGGAGGAAGGAAGCAAGGGAAAGAGCCTGTCAGAAAGACACGATGGCTGGTGTCTGGCTGTGGCAAAAGGGACCAGAAAGGTTCCATAGGAAGCTGCTGACAAAACCACGACCGGAAAGGAAAGCATCTTTTCTTTGTTGAAAAAGGATCTGAAAACACTGTGAGGGGAGGGTGTTTTTCAGAGAGGAATAAAGATGCAGGGGAAGAGAAAGTGCCAGCGGCTCCCAACAGTGTCTCAGTCCTCTCAGAAAGTTAATTGATCAGTAAAAAATGAAATTAAAAAACACACCCAGGGGTGCATGGCTATGATTTTGTTTTCCAGGTATTGTGCCTTTATATGCAAGTCTGTCTGTTTGTCCACTGAGGGAAGACAGGACTTTGAGAGAGTCAAAGATGGAAAACCTCACAGCGTGAGACCCAGACTTTGCTCTTTCTCATAGAGATTTTATTGTTCTGCTTTCCTTCTCTGCTGTGTTCCTTAATTGCAGATAGAAGCAATCCAGCCTGAAAGTGTTCTTTGTACATAAACACTCCCATGGGAGCTAGTAGGTGCATTGGGCATACTCGGATACTGCCATGCTTCAGGGTGCTTAGGACCAGGGATCAGATCAGCAAGAGACAGTGGTGGCAGAGGAGGGTTGTGACAACACCAACACATCTCCCTTGGATCCACCTCTGGAATTGAAGTCAGCATTACAAGACCCTCAGAGCTCAGAGGTGTTCAGAATGGAGGAGGTGTTGGTTTGGCCCCAGCTGGCTCTGGAGAGACATGGCATCAATGGTGAGGGGTGTCAGGAGGCAGGGCTTTGATCTATACAACTCACTCTTAATGGAAACCCAATTCAGGACAGTCTCATGAGGAGACACCTCCCCTCCCCCCCGCTGAGGCCACACCTCTCCTCTCTAACCCTCATTTGCATTACTCATCCACCCCCTAATTCTCTTTACCCACAACCCCATCTTGTCAGCCTCTCCTCTGGCCCAGGAGGGATATTGTTCCCTAAACTGGCCTGGCTCAATTTAGGCATCACAGTAATTTCTGAGCCTTGTATTGTTCTGCTTTCAGGCAGTCGCATCCAATTTCTCCTTGAACAAACTTAGGGCCCTGAGGGCAGAATGCAAGACAGATTGGCGTTGGGGGAGGCACAGCCATATGGATGAGTACTGAAGCCCCCCAAAACAAAGGTCTCCTTGTACTCCCGTCTGCTAAGCAGTTTGAATGTTCTGTTCACTGGTGAATAATTTTGTCTGCAGAAAAATGCTCTTCCTGGGTACTCTGAATCTTATTCTTGCTGTCTCTCTTTCCCCTCTTTCCCAACCCGACCCCGCTGCAGTGGGGCATGGACTGTTATTCCAGAGAGTGCTCTGCTTTAACATATTATTCCTCCTTACACACACATGCACATGCACACATACATATACATGCTGCAGATAGGATTCTGGTCCCTCGTGTGTAGAGGCTCTCTACGTCTGACAGATTTCTCTCTTGAAGGAAAGGCAAGGTCAGGGCAGAAGCTTGTGTGGAAAGTTTGTGTTGAAAATTCACGAGTCAGTGGGTCAGATGAGATTCCCAACCCTTCTCCCCCCACATCCCCTTCTACCTCTATCAACTGTACAAAAATACCTTTGAGTGCTGGCGGTGATCCTAACCAGGCGGATGGCAAAGCTCTTGGAAGTGATCTGGACTTGTGATCTTCCTGCTGTGACTGATCCCCAGGCCAGGTGCCTTTGTCATGAGATTTCCAGCTCAAGGAGCTCTACTGGACTCTGGATGCTTGAATTTGTAGCCAGGCTGTAGCTGGCTGAGAGGTAGTGCGTGTGGGGTTAGGGCGAGGACAAGAGTGCATAATGGGAAGAAGCACACTGTGAATAGAATTGTGGTGCAACACTCCCCCTGCAGCATGCTTGATGGCAGAAGCCCCAGGAGGGATGCTGAGTAAAACAGCCAGAGTTCCCCCTCCTGTCCCACAGCACCCACCAGGCACCATCAAGCCCCTTCCATGTTGATGTCATCACGCTGAGTAGGTCCAAGATGGTCATTTCCTTGGAGATGAATTAGGCTTTTTGAAGTCTTGTGGAATCCACAGGTCAAATCTGACAGTGTGGCTTATGCCTGTAGTTGGGGGAGGGGGGACCCTCTGGGCATGAGTGTATTTGTGCAAAGAGAGGGTAATGGGGGATGCAGATACACAGGTGCAATGTGTGTTGAGGATGTAGGATACTTTTAGCACAGGGATGCTGTAAAGGAAGTGATATGGCAGGGCTTACATCAGGTACTGTAAATGTCAGAGGGCAGAGCAGCATACTAAGGTGCAATCATGGGGCAATGGATCTATGCTTGAGACAGCAAGATTATGAGGCAGACTGGATACTTTCACCAAGACTCACTGCTAGCTTCAGCCTCCTCTTCTCTCCTCCCAGACATAGGAGCCAGAAGGGCTAAGCCCTTCCTAACTGGAGCCTACTAAAGTGCCCTTTAACATTTCATAGTACCTTGGAATAGACCTGCTAACTCTCATGATTTTACTGCAAGTCTCATGAGATTTGTTGTGGTTCCCTCTTTCCCTGCTCCCCCTTCATGCTCCAGTTCATAGAATCATGTTATTATATGAAAATGAGCCACTTCTTAAATGGAAGCAGGATTCTCCCTCAAAACAGGACTCCAGGAGCTGGGACTTCAGAGGAAATGCCCAATGCTGCAAGAGCTAGCAACACTGAAAATACTATGGGGGCTAATGAAGTGTCTGCTGAGTCCTGCAGGCTCCTTTCTTCCGCAATGGGGAGGAGGGTGTCTGTCTCTAATGAAGGGCAGGTGATGGGCTGCCATAATGCCAATGGAAGAGAGAGCCACTGGCAGGGGAGAGGGAGCCCCTGGTGGCAAGCATATGGTGGCAGTGATGGCTGGTGGGAGGAGGAAGGGAGCAGAGCTGTCATGCTGAAGTCTCCCTGTCACTAGGTATAATCAGCCTTGCTATACACCTCCCCACCCGCCATCCAATGCTTTGCTAGATGATGCATCTCATTGGTATCAGTGCTGAATACCCTCTCTCCCCTGTGATGAAAGCTTACAGAGGTGTAGGCCACAGTTAGCAAATGGGAGGCACTCACTGTTAATGCAGTTTTTGGAGTCGTCAGTATCCTTCCTCTTCCCACCAGGATGGGCGCAGACTGAGCTCATGTTTTATTTTGGCAGATGCTTCCCTTGGGCTGTACAGAAGGGGCTCATGGGTAATCAGGATTTAGTTTATATTTGCTTAAGTCTTTCGCTTGGGTCATTTGAGTCTTAGCCATGAGACCTGGGTGTTTCTAAGGATTTCATATGGACTTAATTAAAAGCCAAAACAAAGCATGGCATTTTAACATTTAGCAGAGATGATACAGTATCTGGCAATAGTCAAAAGCAGCTTAGAAATAAGACCTTTCTAGGACATGCCTCAGAGAGTGAAGAAAAATACCCTTGTCCCCAAATCCTCCAGCATGGAGTCTATCCCCTTAATCTGAAAGCAAAGACAGGCCACTTTTGTGTATGTCTTCCTTCCTGGGGCCAGGGGATGGGGTACAGGCTGGGAGTCAGGATTTCTAGGTTCTGTCACCAGCTCTGACTTCTGTGGTTTTGGGCAAGCTGCTTCACCACTCTGTGCCTCAGTTTCCCCATCTGCAAATGGGGGTGCTGAAGCTCATGCACCTTAGGATGTTGACAGATGTGCAGCTCCCCACTCTAACTCATGGTGCTTCACAGAAAGTGCCATGAGTTACTGACCTCCGTCCCCTCCCCCAGACATTTGCTGTTGGGTTGAGGGAAAGGGGAAAAATCAAACTCCACTTTGAGCCAATCCATTGGATCCTCTCTCCCCTAGCCACCCCCCCCCCTACAGCTCCAGTGCTGCCTGCAGGAAGGGAGAGGAGAGAAGGAGGGGATGGGGGCTGCAGGCTGGGGTTTACCCAGCCTGAGCTGGAGATGGGAACATAAAGCAGACTGGGGGGGCGGGGGGGCTCCAATCCACCCACCCCCTCTCCAGCTCAGGCTGGTCAAACCCCAGCCCACAGCTCCCTCCCCATCCCTTCCTGCAGACAGCACATGGGGCAGAGATTAACAGAAATTCCCTACCATATGCAGGGATTGCCAGAAATTCCCTAAGGTACTCCACTTCAGAGCGCCTTCACCTGACCCCTCATTAGGGGAGGGTTAATTTATCATGCGATTGGCCACTTCTAAAGTGCTCTGCAGGCATGCGTGTTGTGGCACAGCTGTAGAGCACTTTCAGGGGGCCAATCACATGACAAATGTCACTTCTGTCAGCACCCTTACTGAAATGATCCATGAGAGTTGAAGCTGAAAACCCCAATATCATCACACATCTTCTTATCACCAAAAGACTCCTTATAGTAAAGGGCATCATCTGAATGGTCTTGACATTAAAGCTTCACCCATGACAATCAATGACCAGTCAGACTGGGGGAGATTAGGGTCCGCTCTGACCTATTCACCTCATAATAGCAACTACAGTGAGAAGCTAAGGACTCCTTAGCTTGATCAGAATTGTTCACTTTAATTTTGAGGGAAGTCTGTCAAGGGTTCATTGTTATTGTTGTTATTATTATTATTATTACACTTCCAGCAGGAGAAGGCCTTGCCAGTGCTGGGACTGTAGGCGGCAGGCTCTTTTTCCGCTTACAAGAACACAGATAAATGCCATGTCTGTGAAATGAGAACAATCATCATACTCAGTGCTTTTCATTTTCAAAGAGGCAGTCGTTAACCCTTGCAAGTTCTTCCTTTCCCATTACTAAGGAGAATGGTGCCTCAATCGGCATTTCAGGGAGGAGGAAACTGAGCTTAAAATGCAGAGAGTGAGAAACCAGCACCATCAGAACTAAGACTAGAGCTCAGGTCTTCCTGGCTCCCAGCTCTCCGGGGCTGCTGGACAGCACCAATCTGCTCGGAGCTTGTGTGTGTCCCTGGAGCGCAGGGGGAAGGAGGGATGAGATAGATCAAGAAGATATAGAGGGATGGGATGTCTGAGGGGACAGTGGGCAAGAGAGACAGGAAAAAGAGAAGGAAGTCTGAGTGGGAGGGTGATGGAAGGAGAGAGAGACAGAGCTCAGGTGAGTGGGGGTGAGAGAAAAAAAAAGGAAGGATGAATGAAGGGAGAAGGAGCAAGAGATCATATGGGAAAGGAAGCAGAGGAACGAGAGAGGAGTGAGTGAGAGAGATGCAGGTGAGGGCATCTGTGCTCCCTCTAAAAAGGAACTTGCCCATCGTCTCATGCGCGGTCATGCCTCCACACTGCAGGAATGCGGCAGCGCAACCTCAGCGCTTCAATTCCTCCCTTCCACCCCAGCCTGCCTGCTGAACAAAAGCATCTGTGTTTGCTCCCTGAGGAGCGCATGAAGGGCCTCATTCATCCCGGAGGTGGGGAGAGAAGCTGGCAGATCCAGGAAAGCTGTCAGTGCCTTGCTCCTTTTCACCTTTGTGTGCATTTGGGGGAAACAATCAAACCCACCGAGTTGAAGGCAGCAAGTTGGAGCACATTGTGACAGGCGAGAGAAAACCAGGATAACAACCATGAGGCACTGTCTGAATGAGCTACCATGAGAAAGGGCAGGTATCTGGGACCTAACTGGTCACAGCAAGGGAGACCTTACAGTGATGCTGGTTCCCTCCTTTCTCCTGTAACAGCACAGTGCAGTCGCTAGGTGACCCATGCCTTGGGTAGGACCGCTGTGACCATGGCTGCTCTGGTGGCCACAGTTACACAGATACATCCAGAGAGCTTTGAAGCACCCAGCCCACAGTGCCAGGCACTCTCACCTACTACTGGCTACAGGGAAAAAAAAAAAATCAGGCAATTAAAAAGAAAATTAATGAGATCCATCAGCTAAAAAATTAGAACTTATCTTCTTAAGTCACCCCCTCCCACCTAAAAATCTTAAGATGCTTTAAGAGCCATCTCTTAAACATTGCATTAAAACCTGCACGAGGTAGGTGGGTTAGCTGGTGTCATTATCCACATTTATTTTACAGATGGGGGAAATATACTATCCAATTTAGGTGGAGTGATTTATGGAAGGATTAGCAAGTGAGCAGAAGCTAAGGTAAAACCTGAGGGCTCTGGGCTGACAGCTTCACAGAGGGCCATGGGACTATCCACAGACACAAGGATTTGCAGTCACAAATTATACATCTGTTCTGCAGGGTAGCACATCCACAGCATGCTGACCCCTACCACCACCTGGGAGCTGGCTCAGATGTTCTGGAGGTTCTCTGACACTTTTGAGGTCCCCCATAGGTCCAGGACTAACCCAGCTTAGCTTGCAAAACATACTCGCCAACGTGCCCCCTAACCTCATGCCATCACACACATTAACCGTGCTCTCTCCATATCTACCAGGAACTTTCAGCATAAAATGACATCCTGTTAAAAAATAAATTTCAATTGTCTGAATATTATTTCTGCTTCCCTCCTTTGGACCATTTTTCACTCCTTTGCTCAATTAGAGGTAAGGAGTAATTATTATAGCTGCTGTGACCTAACTGACAGGGGATAACATCACAACAACAGGACAGTATGATTTGTTTATATATCATGCCATCACTCAGGAACCAGGGCCACAAGATTCTTCCAGGCTGCTGGTAGTCTATTAAATACCAGTGACGGGGAGCGAGGTGCTGCCAGCTGGATTACCACCTGGCCAGCTTCAGCCAACTCAAAACAAACCCTGAACCTTCTCCAGAGATGAAGACAGAAGCCAAAATGAATTTCCTTTAAAATATAAAATCATCAGCAACTGCCCTGGACACTGAGTTTTTAAGCAGTAGCAAACCAGAATGACCAGATCTGACCACCAATTGAAATCAGTGCACTCCAGTATCCTGTCATCTACTCTGACCAGAACTCGATTCTTCAGAGGAAGGCGCAGCAAGCCCTATGGAGGACAACTGGGGAACATCGGGCAGTCCAGGCCCAGATCCAGTACTCAGGCCTAGTGTGTGTGTGTGGGGGGGTCAATACCAATGTCACCACTCTTCACATTTAGGTGGCTGGGTCCAGAAGCATTAGGCCCTTAAGTCCCTTCTACAGGCAAGAAAAGAGTTAGGCATAAAGAAGTGGGATTCCCAACGGGTCACTGTTAAGTATGTAGGAACTAACCGGCAGGGAACATGGGGAAGCTGGGTGCATCTGACATCCCTCCTCTCTCCTGGACTTTTCCCCCTAGATGAAGACCTGAGAGTGGCACATGTGTGAGACTAGGTTTCACAAGTCAATCCTCCTCCCCCTCCCTCCCACCACATACTTTGGGGTTCAAGTTGTTCCTTTGGGTCTAACTACAGACTTTCTCTTTCCTTTGAAAACCCAATAGGGGAGGTGTTGCTGCTGCTCCCAACCTTACATATAACAGCCTCATCCATAGGCAAGCATTTGCTGGTCCCTGCTCCCAACACTGTGTGTGTATATTATCCAATGATGCTCTAATGCAAAATAAATGAGCTGCTGGGGAACACGGATTCCCCCTCCCTAGGAAATGGGCCCTTGGCTGATCTTCAGTCATGCTACTTGCTGCTGCTCTCTCTCTCTGCTTCACCAGAAAAGGGAATAGGATGCCTACCTCCATGAACAGTCAATAGCTTGAGGGTGAGGTACTTTTCTGTCAAGTGGGAGCCATGGGTTTGAACTTCCTCAGACAGAGAAGCATACAGACCAGGTCTCCCACTTCCTGGGTATGTTCCAACTAGGAGACTATTCTACAAAAGCTGGGCTCCTCAGCATCCCTCAACCACTTTTTTGAGCAAAAGTGGCTTCAGTTGCTGGTTTTGGTGCTAGACTCAGTGCTGTGGGTAGATTGGGCACACTCTGAGCACAACTACTGGAACAAGTCCTTCCGCACATAAGCCTGGGACAACCAGCATGTGAACTTCAAATAGGCTGAGGTGAGAAACAGTGTCTGAGCTGCTCAACCCTGGCTAGTGGGGTAGGTCATAAGCAGGTGCAGAATTAAAGGCATACAGAGAACATTACTGGCAAAAACTTAGTCCTTGGTCATCTAAGAAGCTCTGATTCTCTCTCTGCTGTTCCTTAGCAAGCTGTTTGACTACTTTCCTCCACCCTACATTAGCCATCTTTTAACAGCGCTCTTTGTAAAGTCCTGCAGGCTGCTCACTTGGGCTTAGGTCCTGACAACCATCTGAGTTGTACTTTAGGTGCCAAAGTCTTTTTTTAGACCTGGCCCTCAGGGGTTGGCTTAGGTCCTGAAAGCATGAGGCTTTGCATTCATTCTAAGCTGATTGTTCTTTCCAACACAACTAGGACTGCTTTTTTATCCACAAAAAATCCCCTCTTTTTCTGAATGGGACCAACCTCCTGTTCTTAACAGCATCTTGCAGCAGTAGTTCCACTGGTTCTGAGGCAGTGCACAAAAGAGCACTCCCTTATTTTAGTACAATTCCTGATGTTCAGTTTCACTAAATGTCCCCTGGCTTTGTTACCCATAAGAAAGCATGAAGGAAAGTACCCCTTCTGCCTACTTTATACCATTGACTGTTTTGTGTGTGCTACCAGGCCTCTCTTGTTTTCTCCCTTCTGAACCAAACAGCCCCAGACTCGTGAATCTCCCTTCATATACATGATCTGGTCAAAGATCCAGCCCACAGTGCTACCTGTGGATCTTGGACTGGACCTGCACGCTGCATGCATTGTGTACCAGCCCCACACACTGCACACAGAGGTAGGGTCTATGTGTGCATGATGCATGCTGCATGTGGAGCCAGTCCAGGATGCATGCTGTATGTGGCACCTGCAGTGGCCCAGCCCTGTGCACTGGATTTAGCATGCTCACTGCCTCCAGGGCCAATGAGTTTGATACCCTGGGCATAAGTCAATGCCACAGTTTGCTAAGCCAGGCTGCTCTTGTGAGAGATAGAAAAAAATCAAGGACCAGAAACTGTGGCTCTGGAGCCAAATTCTACATCTCAGCCTCATACCCTGGACATTTGAGCACTTTGTGGAGAGTTACTGTAGTTTTATTTTTTCCTGAAGGATCCCAAAGAACTTTACAAAGAGCACTGCTAGGAGATAGCTGCTCTGGGGCAGAGGAAGGTATCCAAACAGCTTGTTCAGTCTCCACTGTTCCTTAATGGGAGAAAAACAGGGTTGGAAGGCACCTCAGGAGGTCATCTAGTTCAGCCCTGTGCTCAAGGCAGGACTAAACTATCCCAGCCAAGTGTTTGGCCACCCTACACTGACAAACTTCTAGCAATGGGGATTCCACAACCCACCTAAGTAATCTGTTCCAGGGCTTAACCACCTTCATAGGAAATGTTTGGCCACAGAAAGACAGAAAATGTTGAGCTTTATTTTTCCATGATCCTAAGATAGGGCTGTGGGAGCACTTAAGTCCCTGAAGAACAAACAAGACACTGGTTCCCAAGACCTTTATCCATTAAAATGCATAGGTTTCACTTGATTTAAATGTGGAAGGATAAGAGATTTAAATCAATACAAACAATTCAGCTGCAGTTTAGCCTAGTTATCTACACTGGACTCAATCTAACTCATGAATACTGAGGTCTGTCTAGCTTTTCTCTCACATAAAAGCAGGGTTTACATTGCTGTGTGCAAGAGGCCAAAAGGACAGCTCCTTTCCTTCAGGACTAGGGCTCCCCTGAGCATTGTACTTGCTATTCTGTCCTTGACTCAGATGGCCACACCAACTTCTAACTGCTCGCAACAAGCTCAGTCGTTTGTTATTTCTCAGTCTTGGAAGTGCTTAACACAGATGCAGACCTGGGCTGGAGTCAGAAGACCTAGGGTGAAGCCCCACTTCTGTCACACTGTGCTGCAGTCCCTGTGAGTAAAATGGAAATAGTTGCACTGACCTCTGGTAGGGTATATGGGTAGGAAAGCTGCAGGGGTTACTTCTTTATGGTATGTCAAGTACTTTGAGATCCGTGGATGGGAAGCTGGAGAGGTGGGCAGAGTGTTGGGCACAGGAGCCAGCTCGGTTCCTGGTTTGAGATTCAAGGGGTGTCAGAAGCTTGATTTAGGGCCTGGCCCATCTCAATCTTCTTGGGATCCTTTTAACATCATGACTGAAGGACACAACTGGGGACAGGGACATGTGAGACTGTCTCTGTGCATGCTTTCAAAACTAATACCAGAGCCTACTTGAAGCAATTTTTGATGCCCCATGCAAGGGCAGGTGGGTATCTGTGAATGCTAACATGCTTCTCACAAGCATTAGTGACTGTCAGGATGCAGGCAGGATGTTCTCCTACTGCCCTCTAGACACTTCCTCTTACAGAACAGGGCATCCAGCCTTAGAAATACAGCTCTTCCCATGCCCCTCACTCCTACCCTGCAACCCTCCCCAGCACTGTTCCCTCTCTGGGCTCCCACACAGCTCTGCCAATGCCCCTCTCTGCTTTGGGGGAAGGCAGGGTCCTGAACTATGGAAGCAGGAATAATGTGGGCAGATAATCATGACGGGGCAAAGTGGGGTTGTAAACAGGGACCCTGGGGATGCTGGGTGAGGGTTGCAGGGAGCTTTGGAGCAGTCATGCTGTGGACACTCACCACAGGGGCAGAGTGCGGTGCTGGTCAGAGAAGAGCAGGTGGCTTAAAGCAAGAGTGACAAAACAAGCGAGCTGGGTATTACTGGAAGGAGGGCTGCAGTGGATGGTGATGCGCAGGATGAAACAGGGGTACAGCAGGAAGCTGATCAACACTGCAGGAGCATGTCTGTCTGACAAAGCAGGGCTTCTGCTGGAGTGTGGATGCTGGGGTAAACAGGGGACTGCACCACACAGGCACGGATGGGATTAACCCTTTCTACTCCCCACACCAGGCCACAGGCTGTGTGAGGCTTTGCCGGCAGAAACATCCAACACGTCTACTGAAATGAAGACAATGTCTTTTCAAAGCTGCCACAGGTCCGACTGCAACTCCAAGAAGGAGTTAACGTATATGTGAATGAGAGCAGATTTGCATACTAAGCACACACGCAGAACACCGATTTAAATGGGGTCTATTCTGGGGCAGTGCTTAAACTTGCCCCCTGCCTGGCAAGGCAACGGCTGTTAAATAATCCTGGAGCCCTGTACACGGAGACTGGTAGGGAACCCTCGGGCTGTGGCTTTCTCTAGGTCTTTCATAAAGATGGAGCTGCTCTCAAGTCCTGTATAGCTCTGCCTGCCAGAGAGGCCTGTATGCTCTGTTTCCCTTCTTAAGATCCACCAGCCCTTTTTATAACTGCCCCCATGTCCCAGACCCAAATTCTTTCCCTCTTGCCCCATTGCTATGAAACGTGTTGACTGTCTGGCAGTGGCCCTTCCCTCCAGAGCTGGCTGCCTGTCATGCAGGCTCTGCCTAAGCACCTTGGCTTGGGCTCTGGGGCAGGAGTCATGTAAATGGTATATTAATTCATCTGGCTTGGCTCTATTGCTGTTGTGAGTGCACCCGCTGTGCTTTAATTCAACATAGACTGGTTTCTAAAGCACTCAGGATCGAGTGTTAGCAGCTCTGCGCCTCCACCACACACATCAATGCTCCCGTGGAGCCTTTATTCAGTGCAGACTTAAGTGCACCGAGAGTGATACTGAAGTGGCTCCCAGGAGGCCAGGATGGAATTGAGCTTGCTGTGCTCCTGGCCCCACGCTGGGGATCCACAGCATCTATTCAGTGAGAAACACTCCAGCAGGGTGTGTGTACATGTTCCGTACATGCCCATTAATAAACAGTTCCCTGTCCATCACGGGCAAGGCACAAACCAAAAGCTGTCCTGACAATAGCCAGTTCCAAGGCTTGGCATGAGAGGATAAGTAGCACATAGTGGGAATGGGGGACTCTGATAGCTTTCGCTCTGCAAAGCTCTGCCAGTGCCCCCCCATATCCTGCCCTGCAGTCCTCCTGCTCCTGTATAGTCTTGGGGTCTCCACACAGCTTTGTATGGAGCATACCCCTATGCTCCCAGCTCATCTGCTTTGTATGGGGAGGCCTCTTGCTGTCCTGAAACAAGGCTGGAAGTCCATTGTCCCTGCTGGCACGCTGGGCTGTGAAAGCTCCAAGTTGCCAGCTGTATATTTATGGCCAGTCATCATTGCTGTGTTATATGCCTGCTCCGCACTGCTCTGCTGACCCTGCTGCCTTCCCTTTGCCTGTGCTCCCAGGCATCATCTCCCAGCAGGTCCTGCCAGAGAGTTACTGCTGCCTCTTCCCCAGAACTGCTGCACCCCAGGGATTCCCCCCGCCATATACTCGCTGCTAACACTGCTCTCCTACCCCCACTCTCAGGCTGGTTGGATTGATTGCCAGGAGCAGAAGAGAAAGCTACGCAGTCTCCCCTTTCCACCCCAACCAAGCTCCATCTCAACTCCAACCAGCCCCCTAAGCAGCAGGCAGCCCCAGTGCACGGGCAAGGACAAAAAGGGCTAGATTTCTTTTTGGTTTACCTTCCACCTGACACCCCCCCTGTCTGCCTCTGAACCCGGCTGGCTTTTTTTGGGGTGGGGAAGGGGCACTCACAGCCTGTTCCAGTCAGTCCCCTCGGTGCCATGGGGCACCTGGGCTTTCTTACACTTGGGGCCCTTCTTCTTACCTGCTTCTCTTCATTGTGGGGGGGACTCACCCTCTCCCTCAAACCCTGCCTGGCAGGAGGAACCGGGACACCCCGGTCCTCTCCCCAGCTCTGCCAATGCTTCCGCCAGCACATCACTTCACCTTCCCCTGCCTCCGAAACAGGCATCACACCCCGCAAAGCAAGGCGCGGGGGCCAGATCCCCCTGCAGATCTTCAAAAGCGGACTGGACGCACGCCTTGCCGGGGTTATTTAACCTTGCCAGTCTTCCCTGCCCGGAGCAGGGGGGCTGGAGCCAAGGTCCCTAAACTTCTGTGAATCACGAGGGGGAGGGGGCCGCCGGGCACGCACCCCGGGGGCGCCGGGACCTGGGCGCAGCTGCTGTGCTCCAGCCACAAAGCTCCTGGCTAGCACAGGGCTGTCCCGCGCGGAGCGGCGCAGCCCAGGAAGGGGGAGGGGTGAAGTGCCGTCCCGCGGGGACCTGTGACACCCCACGCGGCCCCGCGGCCCCCGGCCGACCCCCGGCGCTGCCTTACCTGGGGTCGGCGCGGGCTGCCTGGCCGAGCGGGCGCCCGGAGCGCGGCCACACGTGCTCGCCGCTGCCCCGCGGCTGCCGGAGCGCCGGGCTGAGCCGGCCGGGCGGGCGGGCGGCGCGCGGGGAGGCGGCGCGCAGAGCCCGGCTTTAAGGCGCCCGGCGGCAGGGCTGGCGAGGCATGGAGGCGCAGCCCGCCGGGCCACCTTAAGGAGGAGGCGGCCACCTGAGCCCCTCGCCCCCCCGGCCAGCTGTGCCCCCACAGCTCCAGCTGTGCTGCCCCCCCGCACAGCTGGCTCCTTCCCCGCGCTGAGGCAGGGGCTCGGGTTGGGCTTGCCCCGTGCCGGAGAGAGAGGGCAGGGGGCAGGACCCAGCCGGGCTCCCAGGGGCAGGGGCCTGGGCAGAGGTCCCAGGAGGCAGCAGGGCCCCATTAACGGCCAGGCCAACTAGGCCCATACTCAGTGAAGCCCAGTTGTGCTTATTTTACATATTATAATGTTGGAGTGGGGGGAAAAAGGAATATAAATATACAGCATTAAGTATAGCACAAGTAGGCAACCGGACTGGGTGCCGGACTGTGGCATGTGAAGGCATTTTGCTTGGCACGCGCGCCTTGGGGCAGCTGGCTGTTCCCGCCACCTGCCCCTGGAACACCAATGTCTTAAAAGTCGAGGGGTTTTGGCACTTTGGTCCAAAACGTTGCCCTCCCCCGCCAAGCAGAGCTTGTCTGCCTAGGACCCACTAAAGGGTTCATCCGGCTGGGGGGGGTTGAAGGTTCTAGGGGGAGGGGGGGTCACTTTATTCCCCCTCCCCATGTAGCCCCAGCCCTGCCAGGAGCTTTGTGTTTGAGCAGAGCAGGGTGCCCAGGTCCCCTCACCCCTGCAAGACTCAGGGCAAGCACATGGGTGCCTGCATGGCAGTGGCAGTGCCCTCTCCCACCCAGTGATAGCATCTGGCCCGGCACCTCATCCCCACTTTGCCTGGAGAGTGCGATCCCTGTTTCAGAGGCAGGGGGAGCGGAAGCGGGAAAGGTGAAGTGGTGTGCCCACAGAAGCACTGGCAGAGCTGGGGAGAGGACCCAAGGCAGTGCTCCCTCTCATGCGGGGTTTCATGGAGAGGGTCAGTGCCTCCCTAGTGAAGGGAGCTGCATGCTGAAGAGGGGCTCCAAGCACTGCACAGCCTGTGATGGGCTTTCCATGCCCAGCAGTATGAGGTGGTCAAGTGGTGGCCTTATTTATAAGGTAGGGAGCAGAGCACAAAGCTGGCATGATGAAGGCCATGGTGGGAAACCCAAGCTACCTTCCACAGGGTCCAGCTGCCTGCACAGCATCCAGGCTACATCAGCCCTGTAGAGAAGCAGGAGACCTTATCCCACGCAGTGTGCCTGGTGATATTGCCTCCGGTACCCAAGCTAGTTCATCCACACTGCAATGGGTGTGTATGCACAGAAGGGGATGGGGATAGGCAGGCCCAAGGGCACAGTGACAGACCTGGGAACTAAAGACACAGCCCAGACATCTCAGAGGAGTGTCCAAACCACTAGTCTACCTTTCCTCTCCAAGAGTGCCTGTTGTGCATCTGCCTTCTGTTCCTGAGCCCCTGAGGTGCACTCAGGTCATTGGCTCCAGCTTTTTTTCTGGAATGAGGAAGGCAAGAAGCCTACCTAAAAATGATGATGGGAAAGCTGAGATTGTCACGTGATTACTTGGCTCTGGCAGCCAGGACATTCCACTATCACAGGACTTGCAATAAAATCACACATACCCAGTGCAGTTAAGTCAGCTGAGCATGGCCACAGAGCTTCCATATCTCCCAGGCTCTGACAGACTTATTGAATGCCTTTTGCTGCACCACAGTGTCTTTGCTGCTAAAGCAGGAGGGGCGAATGCTTTGTAAAGGTGGGGGCTAGACTTTCCCTTCCCCAGCACTGTACAAAAGCTCTGTTAGGGGACTCCCTTGACTACCTGGATGAGCAGTTTGTCCTGCTATGGCTGGGAGGAAAGTTGGGCCTACAGCTGGGATTGGGAAGAAAGCTGTCTGAATAAGGAGTAGTTCCCCTTTGCTGCAGGGGTGGGTAGTGAGACCAGGAAACCACAGGTCACCTTTGGGGCATGTCCTTTGAGTGCTGGCTCTCTTAGCTGGTGCACTTCTGGGTAGATAGGTCAAGGAGGTGCTTCAGGTCCCTCCTAGGAGATGGTGAGCAAGGGGTTTCAGGTCTCTTCCGGCAGCTTTTCAGCTTCCAAGTGGTGTGGGGCTGGCAGGAGAAGAAATGAGCTGGGGTAACAAAGGGATGCTAACTCAAGCCAGCAGAACTCAGTCCTGTCTTCTTCCCACCTCATGTGCAACTGGGGAGGCCAACAGAGATGGGACCATGCAAGTGTAGTTCCCCCCCCCCCGTGGCTCTCAGCAGCTCTCAGGGATGAAGTGTGGGAGTGCCAATTGCAGAAACTGCCACAGCCTCAGCACTGAGGTGCTGCTACTAGACCAGTCCCTGCCTCAGAGAGGGTTGGATGGGCTGACTCAGTGCTGACTTCAGAGAGTCCTCAGGTAGCCCAGCCTGGGCAATCAGGCCAATTCATCTCATGCCAAGGGACTGATGGATCCATGGCTGGGAGGACAAAAACTGAGCTTCTTACCCTGTGTGGGCTTACAAGCATGCCAGCTATTCCAGGAGCAACAATTACTGCAAACATCTTCAAAGAAAGACATCAAATAGAATTTTACAGCCCAAATGACATTTACAAAATAGAACATGGAGGGGAACCAAAAAACTGGCAGTGCAGGATGTGCACACCTGTCATTTACTTACTGCATGCTCCCAAAGGGTGCTTAGCACTGGGTATGATCACCACAGTGCTTCTTCTCCTGTGGCACTTACCCACCCCTGCCAAGGACATCTTCAGGGGCCCTGACCTCTCCACACTTGCTCATCTGAATCACTTGCATTCAAGCTATCCCCTGCTCCTGAGATGAGGGGTTCTCCAAGCTAGGGGTGTTTTGGCTATGATGTTAGGTGTGAATATCACCCAGCTCTGCTGCTGGCCCAGAAGAGCTCTATTGTTCCATGGGCCTGATGCCAATGTGTGGCTGTCAGGAAATGATCAGATGTTTCCCTGCAGGTGGCTCAGGAGAATATTATCCTTCTGCATTCATTCTGTACCCCGGGTATGCCCTGAATAACTGTCTGGGAATTAAGTGGCAAGGTTGTTTTAGAAACAGGGGAAACGGAGGCAGGGAAATCTACCAACCCATGCCACCTCATCTGGCCACATCACCAGGCTCACACTCTGTAATGCATACAGCAGGCTAGTGGTGCTATTATCCCCACTGCACAGATGGAAAGATGAGGCACAAGAGAGAACAAGTGATTTGCCCATGGTCACATGGGAAATTTGTGTCACAACAGGAAGTTAACTCAGTGGATCCCTAGTCGTGTGCTAGTACCTGTGCCCAGCCACTGACCTGTCTTGCTTCAACAGGAAGAAATCTCTTCATCATCATTTCGTGTTGTGGTATTTTGTCCCCTGGGGCAAGGGAAAGAGTAAAAGAACTGGGTTGGGGTTGCTGGAACTGCTGGCCAGAGGATAAACTACTCAAGGCTTGCTTAGCTGAATTCAGTGTTATCCATCTTTAGAAGGACACCCTTCAGCTTTGACCAGCATAGACCAGGGTCACACGCAAGGCAGTTTTTTGACTGATGGAGTGAGAGGAGGGAGCTGGGGATCTCAGTACTTATGAATGACATCTTTCTGTTCCTACATCAGGAAAGGAGTGCAGTATGGTGGGTAGGAGGGAGGTCTCTTGGTTCTTTTTGCCTCAGTGGACCTGTGTTTTCCTGGGTTCTCTCCACAGCTCTCCCTGGGATTTCATCCTGGGGCTGTCTCACCCCTCCATGCCTCATCTGTGAGAGGGGGATACAAATCCTTCCTTCTCTCACAAGAGCTCAGTGAGATAGAACTCATGTCTGGGCAAGAAGAGCTTTGCTGTCCTCTAAAGGCAGGTGCAATGGGCAGGTGAGCTGTTCTCTGTCTGCAGCATCATTCACTGAGAACTGATGCTGCTCTCTTTAGTTTGCACTGGCAGGCCCTGATGGGCACACCAGTGTGCCCACAGCAAGATAGACCAAAGAATACACAGCCCCAGTGTGCCATGGTGAATTGTGAAACCAGGGTGATGGAACTGCCCAACCTGGCAACATTTTCCATAGAGGGAGAAGGGTGGCTGAGACAGTGTGCAGGCTGAGCACCCCTGCCCTAGTAAGGTATGGGGGCAGTAGGGTGGGTGACTGCATGCTTTGGACATCCGTCCCCCTGCTAGCAGCTGGACTGAGAACTCAACCATTCATTCCAGTTAGGCCACCGAAGAGTCGGCAGATGTAAATAACTTCCAGATGCTTCCCTGCACACTCTAGATTTTGCTGATGCAGCTCAAGATCCTCAGGCATTGCTAGTCAATAACATTCCTGAGAAGGTTACTGTTGCTTTTGCACAGGGCTCTTGAATTACTTTTTATATAACGAGTTAAATCTTGCTTGTGAGGTAGGAGAGTGATGGCATCCCTACGTAACACCAGGGGAAACTGAGGCATGGAGAAGGGGCTCTCTCAAGGTCATGCAGTGAGTCAGTGTCAGAAGAAAGTGCAGAACCCAGGAGTCCAGACTGCAGGTCTTTTGCTGTAACCACTGGATGCTCCTCTTTCCAGGAACCAAACATCTGCTGAGCTGTCTGGCACCCTTTGTCTTGTTACAGAAAGCCTATTTTCTAGCCGCTTCAATTCCTCCCAGTGTTCCTTGCCCTGGGGGCTTGAGGAACAAATGACTGGGGGTCAGGAGTTTATCTCCCAAGCTTCCAAGCTGTCAGATCCTCTTCTCCTCATGGTGAAGCTTGCACGGAAGATCTGTGTTGGAACAAGCGGCCCTTGATCGAAACCTGCTGTCCTTTGAAAAAGCCTGTTCTTCAGAGAGGCAACTGCAGCCAAGAGAGAGCTGAAAAGCTGCTCTGCAAGCGCTGCAGTTTCATTTCTCTCCTCCTCGCCTCCCAGCAGCACCAGAATGATTCACTAATCAAGCTATTTCTGCGACAGGCTGGGGACCGAGAAAGGGAAGAGCGATTGTTATTGTTATTTTTATTTTTAAAGACTTTGGAAGATTTTAAGATGATGGGGGCCCCTGCAAAGTCCCCACACAGACAGACTGACACATAAATGCACCTGTTTTGATCAAGAGCTGCTAGCTCCAATGCGGATCTTCCGCTTGAGCTTGAAAGCTGCTCCTCTGACAATTTCAAAGGTGCTGTGCGTAGGTTAGCACAGGAGAGTCAGTGTAGGGCCTCTGACAGAGTTCTGCTCTGCATTCGCAGCATCCTCTGCTGTTCTTAGCCATTCATGAGACACGGTTACTGCAGAGGGAGTCGGAGCTTGCAGTGAGTGCCTGGAGCCACTTATGGTTAGTGGATATATATGAGTACAAGTGCGTGCGGGAGCACATGGGAACCTGTGCATATACATGGCACACAGATCTCCATGATGCTTGTGCCCAGAAAAGTCCACATGTGTATGTAGACCTGTACATGGGACCACTATGTACACATGCATGTAGACCTGTACATCATAAGGGAGCCATTCATGAAGAAAGGGAGAATTTGATATTACCTGAATCCAGATGCTCATTAACCCTTTCAAACATGGATGAGGAGGGGAAAAGGACAATCCCATGGCCTAGGATTCTTTGGGTCAAGGATGAAGAAACACAACACTCCCAGGAGCTGGCAGCTGACTCTGCTGTCAAAGAGAAACAGCCCCAGGAGGATGGGGTGGGGGTAGGGCTAGGGTGTGAACTGAGTTACCCAGATCAAGTGAGAGCAGACAGAGCTTCCCTTGCCTAGGGATCCATGAAGACCTTGAGAAAGCACTGGGTGCCCAGTTCACTTGTTGAATACTGACACCCTAATGGGCTGGGTTCCCCCTGGAACAGCAGGGGACCCCTCCCCTATAGCTAGTGGAATGGTGAGAGGGGAGGGGGAAGAGTGATGCACAGCTCTACATGGAAGAAAATACAGGAGGAAAATACTGATTGACCTGTCTATTGATTTTTTGAGCAGTCCTCTAAAATTGAAGAGAGAGTGATCTCCCAGCTGTAGAATTCTACAGGACAGCTTCAAAACAGCACTGAAAGGAAATCATTCTCTATTAAATTCTGTCGACTTTAAGAATCATTTTTATATCACCCTGCCAGTATCAGCCCTATTAAATCCTACAGGATTATTCCATAAGGACAGATAACCTATTAGTGCCGTGTCTTCAGAAATGACTTCCTAAATGAGCTGTCTGTCAAGACAGATCGAGCACCCTCCCCCACCTCCATTACAGCAGGGGAACAACTCCACGGACTTCAATGGCATATACATGGCTAAGTGACAAGTCAGGGGTGAGACGCTTTGTCTACCCAGTTCCTAGAATGCTTCACAGACACACTCCAAACCCTGATCACAGCAGATCAAGGTGCTGTTGGCAAATATTAAGGAAATATGAATCCCATAGAAACAATTACAGGAGCTTTCATACATAACTTTACAACAGAGGTCAAATTCCTTTTTTTGTTGTTGTTGCTGCAAACTGGGCTGTCATGCATCCTTTGTCCATTTCTTCAGGAGGAGGAGGAGGGGAAAGAGAACAGAGGTCAGCTGTCACCCAGCTATTGCTGCGCTAGGAGAAAGTAGCTTCTGTTCTCCAGCTCCTCTCTGCTCTGCATCTTTCAGCAAAATGGAATTAAACAAGACCTTCTTTTGTACAGGAGGAATGAATGGGCCGAGTAAGGGTCAAACAGAATGGCAGGCCACAGCTGAAACCTGCCCTGCACAGCATTGGCTTATGCTGCAAGCACAACTGATCTCCATCATTTGTTCCCCCAACTCTCACTTCTTTCCTCATGCTGGGCACATGGGGGCAGGATCCACATGCCCAGGAGGGGAGCCAGATGAGGGCAAAGATGGTAAAACAAGTACTACTCTCTTGCAGCTTCCAGAAGGCTTCTCATAGCTCCATCAGACATGATCCCAAGCCACTGAGTTTAGACACTGTTCAGGTGGCATTTGGGTCCACTGTTTTGGTTGTTCCTGTTGTAGAGCTATGACCAAGCCCCGAAGTTTGGTTCTGGACCAGAACTCTCTCCAAATCTGGTTGTGCTCAGATCCCAGAGTTGGGCTGGGGGCGTAGCTCTAGTACTGATCTTTAGAACTTAACTAGCACCACCTGTTGATCCATTTGGGGGTTGCACATCTAACATAGCACAGGTGAGGGAAGCATGCCCTAGAGGGCTTTTAATAGGTACTGTTGAAAACACTTCTTTCTGCATGGAGCAATGGAAATGTTTTATGATCTGGGTCATCATCACATTATCATGCATGCATGTAAACATTTGCTACTGCTTTAGGAATTCATCCAGTATCAGCTGCTGATGTCAGCAAAGCATTTCCAGATGGTGTATCTAAACCAAGATAGATCATAAAGCAGGGACAGGACTTACCCCAGAAGAATCTGGGTGACAGCAGGTAGGGAGATGTGTCCAGAGGTTGCTGGACCAGAGCCAATAGGTGGTTTGTATTGTGATGTTGTTGCCAATGCGATGGCTGGCTTGTCTTTGGCCTTGGCCTTGGCCTTGACCTGTCTGGTTCAGGTGGACTCAGATTTCTACCTGCAAGGCAACCTATTTATGCCACGCAGTGACTCTTTGGAAGTCCCTTAGGTTTAGCTCAGCGATCTCTGCTGTGTTGGGTGGCACTGGACAAAAAGCCAAATGCTGAAGTAGGCTGATAGTATGTCACTTGGTAGCAAAGGGTTTAATGCATATTGTCATGCAGTGCCAGCAAAGAAGCTGCTAACACATGGTGATTACTTAGATATAAATTAGCTAAATACATATGCATATGTAATATTAATGTAATAGTGTCATGCATACATCCTACTTGTTGTCCTGTGACATTATATGATGGTACAGGTGGTACTGCAATGCAGTGATGCTCAGTGGTGACAGCTGTTAGTTGCTGATCCCTTTAAATAATGACCTCACTCCCCTCTCCACCTCCCCAGGCCCTGTTCCTCCGAGGTGGTGGTGGCACAGGATGCTGGTTGAAGGGGACGGAGAGGATGGTGGGGCAGGCTTCCACCCACCCTTGTCCCACTCTTGGGAGGTGGCAGCACTGGGTGCTGGTGGCACAGTGCTGGCCTCGCCTTCCCGCTCTGGCTTTAGTGCTGCTGCTGTCAGGCCCTGGCAAAAGCCGGCAGGGAGGGGAAAGCAGTGGGGAGGAGGGAAGGGACACAGTGGCGGTGCCCGGCCACTGTTGGGCCTTGATTGAGAACAGCCAGAAGAGAGGGAAGGGAGCCGGTGGGGAGGGGCTTGCACGCAGCTGGATGCAGTGGTGGCAGTGTAGGGCACTGGGTGGCAGCTGCGACCAGCATGCACAAGCTTCCCCTCCTCCCCCACACCTGGGAGGCAGGGTGGAGTAAGAGGAGCAGGTGCATGGAGCAGAGTGGTGTCAGCACTGGCCGGTGGGTGGTGGTGCTCTGTCCTCATCCGCCCACTCCTCCTCCCGGTCATTTTTGGTGGACAAATGGTTATTGCATATATATATTCTAATATTATGAAAGCCTAAGTCTGTTTGTCTGTCTGTTTCTGTTTGTCCATAATGCTTTATTTGCACTCTGATTGGCTGTCTCCACCCCCCCCAGCTCCTTTGAGGCAGATGGGAACAACGGGGACTGGAGTACCGCCTGGGTCTGCTCCTTGGAACCAGGGGCCGGCGCCCATCCCCCAACAACAGGGAGGGGGAATGGTCCTCGCCCCAGCCCTGGCTTGAGGTGGGAGGGTGGGGGAAGGGATGCAGGCCTCTATCCCCGCCCGCCCCTCTCCCCACCCCCATCATTCTTGACTGGCAATTAGCTAGTGTGTGCGTGTGTGTGTGTGTATATGACTCTCTCTCTCTATATATATATATCTACATATGTATATATATATCACATATATATACATTCACACACACAAACACACACATATAGTCACAGGACAACGAGTAAGATGTTGTGTGCATGACACAATATTACACAAATCCTGAAGAATCTCAGGCCTCTCGAGTAACCTCCATGGGTTCTTCCTGGAGGCTGTTGGGGTGGATGGAAACACCCAAGACAGTTCAGCATGCTTTGGATAAACTCTCAGCACACTACTTTGGATAAATTCTCTCTGCACCAGACTCAGATTAATTCAGTACAGTGGCTACACCCCAACAATGACCTCCTCCTGGACCCTCAAGAGGCCACTCTGTGTGGGTGACTGAAATGGCAAGTCAGTTTACAGGCTTGTTTGGTGCCAGAGCCTCACCCACACAGAGCTTGCCAATGGCCATTATTGTGCTGGCTGAGAAGCTGCTTTCAGGGGGAGTGTTGGGAGAAAGCGTATGTGATTTAATGTGCTGACATGACACATACGTTCTAATTCTCATTTTCCACCCCCTAGTATGGCCCATGGGGAGAACACCATCACTGCTGCTTCTGCACCTGGGCTGTCCTTGCTTTCCAGGAATCAGAGGAGACAACCAGAACGGTGACATTACAGTAATATGGATTGGTAGGGGCTATGAGTGTGTCTGCAGCTTGACAAGCAGACCTGACATTTAATACCCATACACTGCAGGATGCATCCTTCAACCTCCCTTTACAAGGGTCTGGTCACAGCAGGAGGACATTTGTCATGCATGAAACCCTGCTGTAATTGGAGCTAAGACCCTTAGCAAAATATGGCTTTGCTATTGTCCTTTGGGACTTGTCTACACAAGGAAACTGACTGGCTTAGCTATAGTGGGATAATTTACTGTTATTGTTTTGCCAGTAACTCCTTTTCCATGTAGACAATCTACTCTGGAAGAAAAGCAGCTTGATCCGGTTGAAGAAGAATAAAGGCCAGATTCTATTTCACCTATTAAGCACCTAAGTAGACCTAAATGCCTAAGTGTGATTCTATTCCACCATGTTAAAGTCTATGAAAATCCATCTACTTTGGTAACACATTGCCATCTTGCCCTTAAAATTAATTCACAAAAACATAGGTTTTCAGGGGCATAAGCAGGGTGGAGAGATTTTTTTTTGGCTTTATGGTTTTGATCACCTGTTCCATGTTGCAGCTGAGTTGCCTTTTCTAATCAATGTTCAGTCAAAAAAAAAATCAGTATGTGCTTGTGAAAAGCTTCAGTTTTGATGAATCAGTATTTTCCAATGAAAAACTGTTTTGTTAAAACATTCCTAACCAGCTCTAGTTGTGCTGGCATAGCTATAGTGGTAATTGTTCTGCTCTTGGTACCTGCATTTAACAAGATTTGTGGAGAAACATTTCAGTGCAATAATATAAGTAAGGTGCTGGGAAAAGCTTTCTTTCATACAGGAGTGACTCATTTTGGACCTACAGGTTCTTACATTGTTTCCCACCTGAAACCTCGTTCAACTTGCTGCTAGCAGCTCAAACCTGCCCTGCAGCAAACCCTGCTTCATGAGCCCTGGCCTCCCCACATGGTTTCAACCATGTCGTTTCATCCCCCACTGCAAAAATCCCTTGCTGATCCTTTTCCAGGCCAGCCCATCATCCGCTCCTAATTCACAGCCCTCTACCACTTCGCTCTCCTCCTGTGCTGCATATGGGCTGGTGACCTTGAAGTGAAAGGCTCCAATACTGATCCCTTTCTGTTTTATGCTTGCCAGAGTGTCTTCTGCCCCCTCATCTGGAGTCTTGCAGTGAATGCTGTTGTCCTCAGCTCACTGTCACTATTTATCATGACATCCCTGTAGCACAGTGCACATTAATGACCATGAAGGATGCTTCCATTTCATTTTCTAAAGGGTTTCTGCTGGCAGAGAGTCAGCCTTGAGGTGAAACTGTGAAGGGGGTGGAGGGACAGTTCTTCATGTTGACGGAGCAAAGCACACACATCATTATCAACTCCTTCTTTCTCTAATTGCTTGGCAGCTGTCAAATCGGACTGCAAGATTTCTCTCCAGGAGGCCTGCACTCGTTCAGGGGACAGAGGGTGTGATGGCTGGTGGGGGGAGGGAGGGGGAACCTCTCGCTTGGATGAAGTATCTCCTGTTTTGCTTAAAAAAGGTAGGGAAACATCAATCACCTGAGCTGCAAAGAGACACAAAATGTGTTCATCTGGAACAAGGACATCTGCTCACTGCCAGATTTTCATGCCCATGTCCAGCCTTGACTGTGCACTCAGGAAGAATGGGAGGGTAGTACGGACATGGCAAAAGAGGTGGGGAAGCCATGTTGCCATGCGATGTCTGCTCCCATGCCAAGCTGGCCCTTGTTCCTCCCAACCTTCCCCCAGGCTAGGGACAGACATTACACATAAACCAGTTTAAGTGATCAGAAACTGGTTTAAACCCGTAACAGAACAGATGTTCAGTGCACATAATGGCTTGAAAATGGCTGAAACCCTGGTTGAATGTAGTATGAGACTTAACTGATCTGGGTCAAACCGGTTTATGCAATATCTGTCCCAGACCCCGCCCCCCTTTCCTGGTTTAAGTTAAATCCAAGTCCCCCAGAATCCCAGAGCTTTGCTCTACTCCAGAGACATGGGCTGGCCCCTTCCTTCTGCTCCCTGGCTGCATATCCAGCAGAGACTGCAGGTACAGGGCATTTGCCTAGCCTCCTCTTACTCCCCACCCCCTCAACACTCCCTGCTGATGCAGGAATTCCCCTCCTCCCCTCTGGCTTATACAGACACCTCTCAGCACTAGCTAGCATACCACATGCTGGCTACGGTCTGTGCTGTGGGAGATGGGACAAAGGACAGTGGCTTAGGGTTCTTTGGAGCTAATCAACAGGTAGGTGGTAATGTCCCTCCATTCCTTCCTTGGAAGAAGTTGTTTAAGAATAGCTTGAACTAATGAGAGATCCTTTTGTTTCGCTGATGCAGTGAAAAATGCTGTGTAAATCCATGCTGGCTCCCTCACTGACCAGCAAGGGAGGGAACCCCTCCCTAATTAGAGCATCCTTTGTTGCTCCCCATCAGCTCAGCCCTGTGGAAGGACTGCTCTAGTGCCCCCGCCCCCCGGCTTCTAGCTTGAGCCACTGCAGGTATATGCCTGCATTTTTTCAGTGCAGAGGGGATGTCTGGGAGGTTACAAACCAGTTTAGCCTAGCCAGGTTAGCCTAACCTGCAAAGATTGAATCAATTCAGGCTCAGGCTTTTGAATGTCTGTTCCTAGCGCTCAGTGGATGCAGCTCCACTCTCACACCACTGCCTTCCCAGCTGCTGGTTGATCCTCAGTGACCACAAAGTCAATTGAGTTTGATCAAAGTCTGATTCAGTTTTGCCCATTACAAATCCTTGAAGTCTCATTTATCCAAATAATTTTAATGCCCCCAACTGGCTTTAATGATAAGTACGCTAAGTGGATCAGCTGACATGGCTCAGGGGAAGCCAGTCTGTGGTAGTTGTTCATAGCTCATGCTAGAGATGAGCAAGCCCCTCTTTCTGTTACGGCAAGATCTCGAGAGGACCTTGAGCCATCAGGTTTGGAGTGTGACTCCTCACAAGACTTTGGGTGCTCATATCCCCACTCACCCTTCTGCAAGTGGGTTGTGGCAGCCTTCTCTGCCCTGATTCTTTGCCTCCTGGTTAAAGAAAGTGTTTGTGGCATTTGGGGACTTTAGCAGACTCCTTCTGCCTCCATCTCACCTTTTCATAGATTTCATAGATTTCATAGACATCAGGGCTGGAAGGGACCTCGGAAGATCATCGAGTCCAGCCCCCTGCCCAAAGGGCAGGAAGTCAGCTGGGGTCATAGGATCCCAGCAAGATAAGCATCCAATTTACTCTTGAACGTGTTCAATGTAGGTGCTTGAACCACCTCCGCTGGCAGACTGTTCCAGACCTTGGGGACTCGGACAGTAAAGAAATTCTTCCTTATGTCCAGCCTGAAGCGGTCTTGCAGGAGTTTGTGACCATTTGACCTAGTCATCCCTTGGGGCACTCTGGTGAACAAACATTCCCCCAGATCCTGGTGGTCACCCCTGATAAACTTATAGGTGGCCATCAGATCACCCCTGAGCCTGCGCTTTTCCAGGCTAAAGAGTCCCATGGCTCTCAGCCTGTCATCCTAAGATCTGTTTTCCTGACCTCTGATCATGTGCGTGGCTCTCCTCTGGACTCTGTCAAGCTTCTCCACATCCTTTTTGAATTGTGGAGCCCAAAACTGGACGCAGTACTCCAGCTGCGGCCTCACCAAGGCCGAGTACAAGGGGAGAATGATGTCCCAGGATTTGCTCGAGAAGCATCTATGGATAGATAGATAGATCTATCTTGTTTTTGTCTGTGCCCCAGAGAAGAGCAGCTGGGTTGCAACTCCTAGGCGGGATCAATTCTGTCTTCTGCCTCATCCCAGAAACTGGCAGCAGTCACCACTGATGGACATGTATTGCAGAGGCTGGGTAAGAGAAGGAGTAGGGGGTACACCAGCCAGCTAGGGATACAGGATGGTCAAAGGGTGGAACCAGAGAAGGGTAGAGGTGGAAGGGGTACCACTGGGCATACCTGGGGAGAGATAAAGGTGGCATAAGGGTGGATCTGGAGGACACTCATCCTCTTTGCTCTGGCCCCATCAAGTGACAAGGGTGACCATTGCTGAAGATCATATCTATCACATAGCAGGGGTCTATCTACACCACTGGCTGCAACTACTGTAAGAGAAGAGGTGTGACAAAAGTATATGTGTTAATAGTCTTTCAGGTACCTAGGTGAAATAGAATTAAACATGAGACTTAGATACCCAAGCACCACTAAGAGGCCTAACAGGTGGGGTAGGTTCTGCTTCTTTCTGTCCAAGGCAATGGGGTTTTTGTTTCTTTTCATGAGAGACTTTTCCACATGAACCCTAATCCAGTTCATAGCCTGGTAATTTTCCTGACACTGTTCCTAAAACTTCCTTATTCTGGATTTCATCCTATGAATTCAGTTCTTCCTCTTGATAACTCCCTCTCCCTGGTGCTTTTGCCCTTTAAATATTTGCAGATACTTACGTTCCTCGTCAGTCATCCATTATCCAAGGGATATAGATTTAGCTCTTGTAATCTTTGCTGGTAAATCAAACCCTCTGGCTCTATAACCATTTCTGTAGTACTATCTGATCTCTCATCCATTTGTGTGAGTCTCTGTGGAATGGAAATACCTGCAGCTGAACACACTTACCTGAAGTCTCACCACATTGACCCTTTGTGATGTTGCGTGTCCTCACGGCATTCCAAATCACTACAGCCAGCTAGTTCTCTGCGTTATGTTCCAAGCTGCAATTCAAGCTCAGCCCCTCGATCTCTCTTGCTACTAGTAGTCTAATGAATCAGCCCTTCACTGAGCATCTGTGCCTTAGACCATTTTTCCTCCACTGTGCCATCCTGGATTTCTTGAGAGGAATTTAGTTGGTTGTTTTGGCCTACTTCTGGAAGCTCTCTTGGCCTTCTCAGAAGCAAGCAGCAGACCTTTCCTGTTATCCAATGGTTTGCCCAAAGCCATCGAGTAGACAAAACATAACTGCTGAAGCAAACTCCTGTGATGGCTTGATGGGATGTAGGTGATAAGAGAGGAAGGATCTGCTGACATGAAAACCACTCCATTGGGACAGTGTGCCCAGCACAGGGCTGGAAAAGGCTTCTCAGGCCATTGAGTCTAGTCCTTGGACGGGGACATAACAGGTTCACATGACTCCTTAGTGCTTCTGGAGACCCAAATACATATAGCTACACCCTTTTTCCCCAAACACACAACTTTTCCATGTATGGCTGGCAGACAGAATGTGTCTCTTCGTGACACAGACGTCCACTCATTTTATGAAGCAGCTGGTCATTACAGGGATGGGCACTTTAAAAGGACCTAGAATAGACAGAGGATAAAATGGGTGTAAGATGGATAGCTTTATAGCTGTTATTACTGAAACTTTTTCCAGATATCACGTTATAAAGCTAGCCAGGCATCCCCCTAGGTTGATATGAGCACTTGTGGTGCTCTGGTAAGGTGCCTGACGACTGGAAAAGGGCCAATGTTGTCCCCATTTTCAAAAAAGGGAGGAAGGAGGACCCAGGAAACTATAGGCCCATTAGTCTTACCTCAGTCCTGGGGAAGCTCTTTGAGAAAATTATCCAGGTGCACATCTGCAAGGGAACAGCAGGGGAGATTATGCTTGGGGGCAATCAACACAGGTTCATTAGAGGCAGATCCTGTCAGACCAACCTGGTTATCTTCTACAACTAGGTCACAGAAGATTTGGACACAGGTGTCACGGTGGACGTAGTCTTCCTGGACTTTAGGAAGGCCTTCAACACTGTCTCTCACCCCATCCTCATTAAAAAGTTAGGTATCTGTGGTGTTGATGCCTACGCAGTCAGATGGGTTGCCAATTGGCTGGAGGGCCACACCCAGAGAGTGGTGGTGGACAGGTCATTTTCAACCTGGAGAGATGTGGGCAGTGGGGTCCCCCAGGGCTCGGTCCTGGGGCCCGCACTGTTCAACATCTTCATCAGCAATTTGGACAAGGGGGTGAAAAGCTCCTTGTTTAAGTTTGCAGATGACACTAAGATGTGGGGAGAAGTGAGCACGCTAGAAGAGAGGGACAGGCTGCAACTAGATCTGGACAGGTTACAGAGGTGGGCGGATGAGAATAGGATGGGTTTCAATACGGACAAATGCAAGGAAGAACCAGTGCCATACCTACAGGCTGGGGAACTCCCTTCTCATCAGTGCAGAGGCAGAAAAGGATCTTGGAGTCATCATTGATGCCAAGATGAACACGGGCCACCAATGTGGGGATGCGGTCAGGAAAGCCAACCGTACCTTGTCATGCACTTCAGAAGGGATGTGGACAGCATCGAGAGGGTCCAGAGGAGGGCCATTTGCATGATCAGGGGAGAGGAGGCTGAGAGGCGATCTGGTGGTTGCCTATAAACATGCCAAAGGGGACCAGCAGGCAATGGGAGAGTCCCTGTTCCCCCTAGTACTACCAGGGGTAACAAGGAACAATGGCCATAAGTTGACTGAGAGTAGATTCAGGCTAGATATAAGGAGGCACTACTTCACTGTCAGGGCGGCTAGGAGCTGGACCCAACTTCCAAAGGAAGTGGTGCTTGCTCCTACCCTAGGGGTCTTCAAAAGGAGGCTAGGCAGACACCTAGCTGGGGTCACTTGATCCCCGAAGCCTTTCCTGCCCATGGCAGGGGGTCGGACAAAATAATCTTCTTAGGTCCCTTCTGACCCTACCAATTATGAAGCTATGAAATTATGATACCTTTATGAACACCCACACATTATAAATCATTGTATCCAAGAATATTATCAAACAACACTATTTTAGACTCTGCCCAGGCTGGTCCTGAGGTTCATAGATTCATAGATGTAGGGTTGGAAGGGACCTTGTAGATCTTCTAGTCCAACCCCCTGCCCTGGGCAGGAGAGAAAACTGGGCTCAGATGACCCCAGCCAGGTAAACGTCGAGCCTCCTCTTAAAGATCCCCATGTAGGAGCTAGCACCACTTCCCTTGGAAGTTGGTTCCAGATCCTAGCCGCCCTGACAGTGAAGCAGTGTCTTCTGATGTCCAGCCTGAATCTACTCTCGGTCAACTTATGGCCATTATTCCTTGTTACTCCGGGAGGCGCTTTAGGGAACAAGGTCTGTCTCAATCCCCACTGGTCCCCCCTAGTAAGTTTATAGATGGCCACCAGGTCCCCCCTCAGCCTTCTCTTGTGAAGGCTGAACAGGTTAAGGTCCTGTAGCCTCTCTTTGTAGGGTCTGCCCTACTGTCCCCAGATCATATGAGTGGCCCTCCTTTGGATCGTCTCGATGCTGTCCACATCCCTCCTGAATTGTGGTGCCCAGAACTGGACATGGTACTCCAGCTGTGGCCTGACCAATGCCTCATAGAGGCGGAGGATCACCTCCTTGAACCTGCCTGAGATGCATCTATGGATTCTTGACAAGGTACATTTAGCCCTACTGACCGTGTGCTTGCATTGTTGGTCCCGGTTCATTTTGGAATTGATAATGACTCCAAGATCTCTTTCTGTCACCTTGCCTATAGATATGCTGCTGGTTCCTACTGCTTAATTGCAGCACCCCGCACTTGTCAGTGTTGAATCCCATCCTATTTTTGTTTGCTCACCATTGTAACCTGTCCAGGTCCCGCTGTAATCTGTCCTTCCCTTCTAGCGTGCCCACTTCATCCCAAATCTTGGTGTTGTCTGCGAATTTAAACAGAGTGCTTTCACCCCATCATCCAAGTCAGTAATAAAGAAATTGAACAGTGTGGGCCCAAGGACTGAGCCTTGGGAGACTCCGCTGCCTACTTCTCCCCAGGTCGAATATGACCCATCCACCACCACCCTCTGAGTATGACCCCTCAGACAATTTGCAAACCATCTGACTGTGTAGGCATCAATGCCACAGTCACCTAGCTTTTTAATGAGAATGGGGTGAGAGACAGTGTCAAAGGCCTTCCTGAAGTCCAGAGAGACTACGTCCGCTGCAACACCTGTGTCCAGTGATTTTGTGACCTGACTGTAGAAGGCAATCAGGTTGGTCTGACAGGACCTGCCCCTAATTAACCCATGCTGGTTGCCCTTGAGCATCATCCCTGCTGCTGGCCCATCACAGATGTGCTCCTTGATAATCTTCTCAAAGAGCTTCCCGAGGATTGAAGTAAGACTAATGGGCCTATAGTTGCCTGGGTCCTCTCTCTTCCCTTTTTTATAGGTGGGGACCACATTGGCCCTCTTTCAGTCATCAGCACCTGGCCAGAACACCACAAGTGCTCGTAAACCCATACCAGGGGCCCCGTGATAACCCCTGCCAATTTCCTCAACACCCTTGGGTGGAAAGCAACTGGACCTGCTGATTTGAACACGTGCAGCCCCTCCAGAAGTTCCCTAACTCAGTCCTCCCTGACCCTAGCCTTGGCAGAGGTTCTCCTGAGCCCATCCTGAATCTCGGTGGGGGAGACCCGGTCCCTGCACAAGAAACTGGAGGCAAAGAAATTGTTAAAGAGCTCTGCCTTTTCCTCTGATGCAACCACCAGATTGCCAATCATATATTGCAGGGGCCCCTCATTATCTGGTGCCTTCTTTATACTCCCTATGTATTTAAAAAAGGACTTTTGTTGTCCTTGATCCTAGCCCTAGTTTTGTATCTGCCTTAGCTTTCCTAACGGCCGCCCTACAGACCCGAACGATGGAAGTATAGTCCTCTTTGGTGATAGCCCGTCCCTTCCACTGGGTGTATGCCTCCTTTTTGGCAATCAGGCATTCCCGAATGCCCTTGGTGAGCCAGGGGGGCTTTTGGGCACTCCTGCCACCTTTGCTTCTTGTTGGGATTGTCACGCCTTGGGCTCTGAGTATTGTCTCCTTAAGGAACAACCACTCATCTTGGGTACCTTGTTCCCCTACTCTCCAGGACCCCAGTGCCTCCCACTAATCTCCTCAACTCATTGAAGTTGTCCCTCTTGAAGTAAAGGGCTGCTGCCTTGCTGCAGGCCCTTGACACCCTGCGCTGGATGGTGACTTCCAGCAAGTGATGATCGCTATCACCCAGGTGGTCGAGGACGTGGAGTTGCCTGTGGCCAGGACCAAGTCCAACAGGTTGGTAACATGATTCCCCTTTCACAGATGGGGAAAGCTGAGACCTGGCCTAAGAAAGCTTAAGGAAGACCTGGCTTAAGGATACTGAAGCACAAGACCTGAGTAGAGAACTTTTGAGCTTACAGCCTTGTGCTTAGTCCCCAGGGCTACCCCTTAGCTGTGAAATTGGCTGGAGAAGTTCCGTGGCTTGTTTGAGATCAGAGAAGGACATTCAAGCACGTAACAGCTGTAAGTTCACCAAAAAGAGGGGCTGTAACGATGTCTTAAGAGGACAGCATTTCAGTACCCTCTTGAGGGAGCCACATGACTTTGGATAAAGCCCTCCAAATTTTCAGTAAGGCCAAAACCCTTCCCCAGTCTACCTGCCCCAATACATGACACGGGAAACAGCCTGGCAAGAAAATGTCAGCTCTTACCCTGGAAGCACTGATGCAAATGGGAGACCTAGCGCGGTCTGGATGACATTAATTCTTCCTGCGAAAGACTGCAGCAGTAAATCTGATTAAGGGGCGGCGAGGTCTGATGTATAAAGACATTTTAAAACAAACTAAATATGTGTACTGTAGCTCAGCTAAACAATTCACACCTGCTGAGTGACACCCACGCATTCCATTGTGCTGTCAAGTCACTGGAGGAAGAAGCATGGCTTCCCCTGTCATTCCTCTTCTTGGCATCCTTGGGTGTCTGCATTGCTACTGAGTTGACAGCCTTTTTCCTGAATCTTTCTCTGAAATATTCCTGACATTGAGAGCTAATGGGCTGGGAAAGTAGATCCCCCAGGGACAGGGAACAATAAATTCCCCAGGGGCAGGAAAGGAGGCTTGTTACTTGGGGTATTTAAAACCTCACTGGACAAAATCCCTGCCCACCCCCCAAACAACCAAACAAACAACCAAACAAACCCTGGGGGTTATACAAGAAGGCAGCGTTGTGCACTGATTCCTTACAGGGTGAATTAGATGGGAGCTTTAGTTTCTCTCTCTGGAATGGGATGAAAAGCTCAATGCTACCCAGTGCACTGATAGAATTATTCTTCTAAATCTTGGCTTTTTGGGATCCAAACATGGGACCCGAAGCAGTGTTACCAACTTTCTCTGCTGATGCGATGTCGGCTGAGGATAGAGCTGGGCTGACTATGGAGACAGAAGCTATGTCATCCGCTTGGTAGTTTTACCTCTGCCTGGGATTCTGTATATGTGTGTGTCAGGGGGTAAGTGAGTACTCCCCCTGATTGGCTGCCTGTCCTCATTTGCCCACCTGCTAGGGAAGGGCAGCCAATTAGAATTTGTGGGAGGAGGGAGGCAGAGTTCCCCATCCCTCCCACCACAAAAAGTCCATCAACTCAGGGTGCATCAGATCTTTCCTTCTTGCTCCCTCTCTGTGAGCAGTGGGTCAGGTCTGCTCTTCCCGCAGGACCTATAAGAGAGGATCTATACAGGAGAGCTGCCCCCTCTCCAACTCTCTGTGTAGGCTTGAGAATGGAAAGGAGAGGACACTGCTGTAGCCCTCGCACCAGGCCTGGAAGAGGGGCTCCTGGAGGGACGGGGGTGGATAAGCAGAGTTGCTGGGGTAGGGGGAGGAAGGGGGAATGGTTGCATTTTTAGTTGTTGGGGCTAGGGAGTAGGGCACATAAATAACTGAGTTTTGGGGTTTGGGAAGAAGCTAAAAGTGCCTCACCATCAGGCAGCCAGGGAGTAGACGTGTAACCGAAGGAAGGCAACTGGGGCAGCAGCCCTGGGTGCCACCTTTGGAAAAGGGAGGGGGGAAAAATAGCCACTGCCAAAGCTGGTGTCTGACTGTGCCACTGTTATGGCTCTACTATGCGTCTGCCAGTGCAATACCTGGTAGCTCAGATTTCCATCGCATTTGGAAAAGTGGCAATGTGCCACACATCCATACACACTCATCTTCACATACCCGCTAGGAGGGGAAAGGGAGTTCAAAATATGAACCAAACCTACAATTAATTTTTTTTTTAAAGATGCTCTCATGCTGTTGGGAGTGTCTGACTGTGATTTTTCCACTTTTAGGATTAGTGATGCTGTACAAGGACAAATACTTCAGCACAGTGCATGCATGAAAGCATCATGCTACAGGGAGTTTTACTTGAGGCAATGTGACAGTCCATTTGCATAGCATAAAATCTCATTTCCTAGGTCCTTGGTTTCATGGAAGAGCCTTTGTTCATAGTTTAAGAGGCCTAAATTTGTGTGAGACAAAGCCAAGGGGCAGTGTGAAATGGAGGCTGCCTGGGGAAGAAGTCCACGTGCAAAAGAACAGGGGATCTTGCAACAGCCTGATGGGTTGTTCTATTATTTAACTGAGTTTTGTGTTCACACTCCTTCCCCATAGACTTCATGCATCTGATTTAGCATCCTAAATAAAATATCAAATATTAATACAAAAAAATTACCTCTACCTCAGGGACTTGCCAGCCATTCTTGGAGTGTACTCCAAGCTGCCATTAACCAGCTTGGGGCTACAATTCTATTATTTTCCTGAAAGGAATTGCTTTTTCTGTGTCGGGGCACACTGTGCTGCAGACAGAGGGAGGGAGGGATGGAGCAAAGGAGGTGGGAATAGGGGAAGACAGATGGGAATGATAGAATTAGGCAAACAGGGAATGAAAAAGAAAGCAGCGAGGAGGGGACTGGAGGAATATAGATAGGAGCTGTGGAGGAAGAGAGACAGACAAACTCAGGAAGATTCGGAGAGGCAAAGAGAAAGAAAGAGAGGGGGAAGGGAGGCTAAGACAGAGAGAAAGAGGGGGCGAGAGAGATATGCATGTTGCTGATTCATAATACTGAAGGCATAGTCCTAAGGGGACCCTGTAACCACGCTAGAGATGCTGAGGCACCAAGTTTGATTTATAACCAACTGAAGAACAAAATGTTTTTCCCCCCCTCTAACTTTTACTTTTTTATTTCCCTTGCATAATCTTACCCAGAATGAAGGGAGGAAGGGGCCAGCTTCATCCAGGCACACTGAGGGATGTGAGACACACTGACTGCATTGATTTCAGCCTCTGTCAAAGACAGTACCTGGGTTCAAGGTGGCAAGGGAGGGCTTCCTCCTCATGTGTTGGGGAATGGGCTTCAACTGCATGTGTCATTTAGTTTCAGGCTATGTGTGTCCAACTGATTTGCAGCATTTACTATCAGATAACACCATAAAGTCTTCCAGATGGATTATCTCTACACATTTTGCTCCTGCTTTGAGTTTGACTAAAGCACATCTTCCAGTATAGCATCCATCTGGTTCTGGCTCGAGGATATCAAGAGACAGAGAATCCACCACTTCCCATGATAATTTGTTCCAGTGGTTGATTGCCATCACTATTAAAGGTTTGCTTCTAATTTATCATACAAATTTGTCTGCCTTCAGCTTCCAGCCACCATTTGAGGTTATTTTCTGCTTGATTAAAGCACCCTTTGAGGAGGCTAAAGGCCCAACATGAACCTAGCAGCCCACTGGACAAGCATCAGTAAGACCCACTGGTTCCTGTAACATGAATGTGTGGGATGTATCTAACATCACATTTAGCTCTCCTGGACACCCCAGCTGCAATGATTTACAGCTCAGCTGACTAAGGAGCAGTCTTTGTCTTTGCAGAAGTCTAGAGAAAGGCTCTTCCACCTCTGGAGCTGTAACAAGAAGCTTTACTCCCTATCACTGCATCCCTAAAGAGCCCATTACTACCCAGTGCTGTCCTCCAAGGAAAGTACTTCTAACTCTGCAATCAAGTCATTTCTCAATCTTCCTTTTGAGAAAGTTAAGCAATTAGATTTCCTTGACTGTCCCCATGTGAAGCATTTTCTCTAGCTATTTTATAGTTTTTGTGGTCCTTGTTTGCTTTTTCAATCATTTTTCATCTGCCTTTTAAAAATGGGGATCCAAGAATCGTACACTGAATTGCGGTGTGCAGCTCACCAATGTCAGACACACACTGGTAAAATCACTGCCCTGCTACTTTCTCCTTCTCTGTTTATATACTTGAGGGTTTCATTAACCATTTTTGCCACAGTATTACAGTAGAAGCTCATGCTGAGTAGTTTGTATACTTTAACCCCTAAATCTTTTCCAGAGCCACTGCCTTCCTGGACAAGGTCACTCCAGCTGTAGGTATTGCCTGCATTCCTCAACCTTAATGGTACAAACTTCGCATTTGGCTGTGTAACAGGGGGCCTGCTGGGGGCCACTTTCCCTGTGGCCTGCCCACTTGTTCCTGGGCTAACTGCATACATTCTCACCCACCGCGCCTTGGTATTAATTAGTTAAATAGATGCTAATAAGTGGGAGACTGCCCATTTTTCTGCCCCGATGCCAGGGGGTGCTATCTGCGGCTCCATTCCTCCCCTACACCGCAGCCCAAGCCTTGCTGATGGCATCAAGATGTTATCATAACTACCAGCCCCCACACTGGGCCCCAGAATCCTTTTAATTGAACCCCGCCTGGATTTCTCTCCTCAGGTGGTCTATTCCACCTTCATACCGGGAAGCTCCCTGAACTGCTTCCCCTTTGGGTGTGGTCCCTCCCAGACCTTCGGCTTGCTAGCCCTGGCCCACCTCCAGGTTAGCCTGAACCCCAGGCCCTCGGCTCTTGGGCGTTCCCCCAGCCCTTCAACCCTTCCGGCCCTGGCCCCAGCATGGACCAGTCAGGGTAAGTTCAGACAGGCCCTGAGTCAGTGGCCTCACTGTTTCCCCATAGGGTCCACCTTCCAGGCCCTCTAAGAAGGGGTAACCCACCCAGTTATGGGGGCTAGGGGTTAAGGCGCCCCAACCCACCTTTCACCAGGGTGATCACTGGCCTGGCATTTTCTGGTGGCTCCCACACCACTGGGAGCCCCACCAGGCCACCCACTCCCAACAGGGTGCAGTTTCAGGTCATACACAAGACCAGGAGGCTCCTATCCATCCCCTACAGCGCCTCCCTTACCTCCAGATAATATCAGCAGCCCTTCAGCCAGGCAATGTTGTTGCCTGGCCACCAGCAGCAGAACTGCCCTGATTACATGGGCAGCCCTGAATCCAAAATGGCTGCCCTAATCAGGCACCTGCTGGCTGCTGCCTTCTGGCCCTTGAAGTGGCAGGCACAAACAATGCCTGCCACAGGCTGTATTAAAAAGCAGTTTGTTTGGAAGGGCTCATTTACCCAGTATGGATCCTTCTTTCTCACTGCAACCCCTTTCAGCTATGGACCACTCTGCAAATCTTTGGGTCATCTGTAAATTTTAATCAATAGTGACTTTCTATTTATTTCTGGATCTTTGATGAAAATGTTGAAAATTGCCAGACCTAGTATCAATCCTGTGGAACTCCACTCAAAACAACCCCCTTCCATAATGATCTTTCTCTGACAACTGTTTTTGATATCTGTCAGTTAGCTCTTTCCTCACGACTGGTTTTACTGTAGACTGTGTGGATTTCGTGTCGATCTAATTTTAAAAAAAATCAGAATGTCATGCAGTGTTAAGTCAAATCCCTCACAAAAGCCTGCTGCATCTTTGCTATTGCCTTTATTGCCCAACCTTGTAATCTTATGTAAGAACACAATTGGTTCTGTTTGAAAAGACCTATTTTCAATAAAACTATTATGATTGGTATTAATTATATTTCTGTCTTACACTGCTCATCCATCAAACCTCAGCTTTCCCATTATTCTGCCCAGGTTTGAGGTCAGGCTAACTGCTCTATAGTGACCCTGGTCATTCAGTTTATTCCTTTTCCATAAGGGGTGCTCAATTTGCTTTCTTCCAGGTTTCAGGAATTTTTCTAGGAGTCAAAGATTTGTTAAAAATTAAATCATTATTGTCCAAGAAAGACTGTCAGGAAACTTCATGCAGGCTATCGAGGCCTGATGTTCTAAATCAGGGATGGCCAACCTGTGACACATGTACCAAAAATGGCACAGGCAGCCTTTGTGTGTGACAGGCAGCACAGTGACAGATGGCAGGAACCAGAAAGAAGAGTAGTTGATTAGGCATGGAGCACAGGGCAGGGAGAAGAAAGCAGAGCAGCAGATTGGGCAGAGGAAGGGGATCAGAGTGACACTCAGGGAAGGTGCAGGGCCAGCTTGTGGCAAGCCTGCCAAAAAGGTTGGCTCCACTGTTCTAAATGTCTGTCTTCAGCAGCCTTTTACGTCATTGCATACTAATGGACTGGGAAGTGCTTCATGGTTCTTGGGTGATCGTGGACGTCACCATCCCCTTCAAGAACTGGTGCTAAGCCTTCATTGACGACTGGGCTCACAAGTGGGAGAAGTACGCCCCACTAGCTGACATCCTGACGGGCTGCGTCTATGATGTGACGGTCGACGCACTCATCGTGGGAACACTTGGAGCCTGGGATCCCCGCAATGAGCGTCCTGTGTGCCTGCCGTGTCTCCCACCGCTATGTTAAGCTGATGCGCTGCCTCATGGTGTCTGACTCCATCCGTTGGTCCCGTGACATTTACGTTGAGCACATCACAGGCCGCTGCCAGTACACTGACCTTGCCAGACCGACTGCTGCTGGACCGGACCCAGAGGGGACTGCCTGAATCCCCCTTTGCACCTGATGGACTCCAAAAGGAATCTTCAACGACGGACCACTCCACTCCACCCAAAGAGGACCCCTGCCATAAGACTACAAACTGAGAAACTTTCTTCAACCTACCCCCTCCACCACTGCGGACCATTGTACAGGTTCATGTACATCTACCTTCTTTCTCTCTCAGCATCACAGCCCCCTTCCCTCCCCCTCTCCTACCCTCGGGGTTAGTTGGCTAACATTTTCTGTAACTAATTGCGTTCCCCTTCTCACCCCCATGCCTCCTATGTTAGCCCCTTGCTCGGGCACTCTGTATTTCCCGTCTGGCTTTGTCATCTTTTTGGTTCATGATTCTTAACATCTGCTAATACAATTCTATCCTCCTGCTTCTTCTCAGAGTACAGGTCAGAAACTGTTAAACATTTCTACCTTCTCTATGTCATCTTGTAATGGATGTATACCATTTCTAGGGTTCATTTCGGTCCTAATATACTTGTACAATTTCTTGTTGTCCTTAAACCTTCCTGGATTTTGTTTCCCTGATGTCTTCTGCTTCTCTTCTCCATTTTCTACACTTTGTAATTTATCTTGCCTGTTATTTATTTTTCTTTTTTTAACCCATTTGTAATAGATTGCTTTTTTGCATTTAATTTCTGCCTTTATTTTACTAACAAAACATAATATGTTTTTAGCCAAAGCTACCCTTCTTCTTCCTGGTAGAATCATGGCTTTTTGACTAATCTCTTCTTAAAGAATCTTAACTATTATTCATATTTTTCTGTCTAATCTTCCCTCCCAATCAATTTCACCTTACCTTTGGGAAATTAGCTCTTCTGAAGTATCCAACATAATTGCATATCACTGGTGATACTGCCCTCTGTTTGCTTTCAGTTAATGAAATCAGGTCACAATCACTGACATTTGTCACCTATAATTTTTAGAAACTCTAACGCTGTTTGTTTTCTTTATGCCTTGTGAGACCTCCAGCTTGCCTCCTAAATTAAAATTTCCCTATAAAAATGCAGCATTTTGTTCCACAACTATGGTGGGTACTTAAGGAGTAATTGTTTTCAGATTTGATTTTAGTGGACCCTGAGACACCCTCAAGAGTAGCCCCTCCTGGGTTCTGTCAGCAAACTCATTGATACTTATGCATGCAAGATTCCCTGGTTCTGAGTAATCAACAGGTCTGAAACAGGTCATATAATCTTTAATGTAGTGTCATCTCCCATTCTATTATTTGCTTTCTTACTAAAGTAACTGATTTTAATATTCTTCTAGTCATGCAAGCAGTCCCACCAGGTTTTGGTGACACCAATGATATGGACGAGAATTTCTAATTCCACATTCTAGCCAGATGCCTAGCATCAGTATAGGATCCACTCAAAACTGGCTTCTTTTTCTATTCTTTGTTAGCTGGGTCAATGTATTCATAACAGGGTGAACTGTTTTGCTGCCTCCTGCAGCACTCTAGGGACAAGTGCTCAGGCCTTGGTCTATGGGATCTTGGGTTGGGCATGCACGGATGGTATCATTGTGTTATAACAGAATTGGAGTTGGATCTATATCTGCCAGATCTTCTGGCTAGAGTTGGAACAGAAACCCTAACGTCTGCCTGGACACTGCCTGATAATGATCATAGAAAATGAGGGTTGGAAGGGACCTCAGGAGGTCACCTAGTCCAACCCTCTTTTCAAAGCAGGGCCATCCCCAACTAGATCAACTAGCCAATGCTTTGTCTAGCTGGCTCTTAAAAACCTCCAGGGATGGAGACTCCACAACCTCTCTGGGTAACCTGTTCCAGTGCTGTACTACCCTCCTAGTAAGAAAGTTTGTCCTAATATCTAACCTAAACTTGCCTTGCTACAACTTGAGACCATTGCTCCTTGTTCTGTCATCTGCCACCACTGAAAACAGTCCAGCTCCATCTATTTTGTTACCACCTTTCAGGTAGCTGAAGGCTGCTATTAAATCCCCTCTCAGTCTTCTCTTCTCTAGACTAAAGAAGCCCAGTTCCCTCAGCCTCTCCTCAGAAGTCACGTGCACCAGCCCCCTCACCATTTCTGTTAGATTCTCTTCCTTTCTGTAGTGAGGGGCCCAAAACTGGACACAATACTCCAGAGGTGGTGTCCCCAGTGCCAAACAGAGTGGAAGAATCACTTCCCTTGATCTGCTGGCAACACTGCTAGTAATGCCGCCCAGTGTGATATTAGCCTTCTTCACAACAAGGGTACAGTGTTAGCTCATATTCAGCTTATTGTCCACCGTACCCCCTAGGTTTTTTTCTGCAGAGCTGCTGCCCTGCCAGTCAGCCCCCAGCTTGTGCATGGGATTGTTCCGTCCTAAATGCAGGACTTTGCACTTGTCCTTATTGAACCTTGTGAGATTTCTTTTGATGACACTTTTGGTATTGGGCTTGGCTTCTGGGTAAAACTTGCCCTCATTGATTGTTTTAATAATCCACAGCTAACAGAAAGTATCTTTTCTACTGCTGTATGTAATTTTAGAGTACTTTTTATAGCATAATAAAGTTACAGTGCCCTTAAACATGACAGAAATGCAGTGTTTGGGGGCGGGGGAGAAGGTCTGAGCCTCCCTGCACTTTCCAGGCTAGGAGGCAGGGGGTGTTCCACAGCCTCCTGGGGCTTCTCCACTGGTCAGAAATTTGACCAGCATACAGAAGTTATTTAAAGCACTGTAGGTTCCTAAGGTGCTGTAAAATACAGCACTTCAAATTTAATACCTCATTTAATAATGGCTAATTTAAAGTGCTGTACCTATTTTTAAAGTGCTATAAAGCCATGCACTTCCATTAAGTTACAGCAATAAGGCACTTTAAATGGCAAAAGAAGCAACTTTTGTACCCATTCTATAGCACTAGATCAGATCTGGACTTGTTTGGTCTTCCAGTTACTAACAAACACTGTGTTAGCCCTGGCTAGCATCAGGGCCTGTAAAAAATAGCGTGGCAATTTTTCCTGATCTTCCCCTGAATCTGAGAAGCAATGTGAAAGGACAGGCCACATATTTCAGTCTTGCAACGGTAAAATGAAGAGGTTGAATCTGTAAAATGTCTGTGAAGAGTAGACACCCATGGCTGGCAATAGTATGGTTTTGGCTGGTTTTTCAGAACATTTTCCTCTACCCATCCATCTGTTTTGCCTGGATTTACTTCCACTCAACTGCTCTCCTTCTAGTTAACAGGCTCTTTCTCCAGCTCCAGGGAAAGCAGAGTGGGTGATAATGTTGTCTGTGTTTGAAGAGGATACAGGCTTGAAGATGATACAGAACTGGGTACTGCTGGAATTGGTGATGTTAATATTTCTCCATCTGCCATTGAGCATTTATATGGAGGACAGGCTTGAACTTTGAAGGCAGGAGCTACTGAAGCAGAAGAAAAATCTCCCATCATGACATGGTCTTTCCTCTGCAATATGTCTGGGAGAAAGAATCAGAGGCAACTGAATAACACTTAGCCATTCCTGCTGGCAATCTCTGACAGCTTGGTAACAAGCTTATGGTCAGTGGAGCCTAGAACTACCCCTGGGCTTAGTTTTGTGTATTTTTGCCCAGCATCTGTTGCTGGGAAGAAAGTATCCACTCATGTTAACATAATTGTCTCAGTGTTATTTTTTAGGGGCAGGAGAAGAAAGTTGGGAAGAATGAGCATTAGGGTAGAGTGGATCTGGGGGCCAATAGGACAGGAGCAATGTTATGGCATGGGTTCCTGCTACAAATGGCCAAAATCCTTTTTAGTAAAACTGGGTACTCACTAATTGTCATGAGCACCCCAACAACAAACATGCATGAATGTGTTGATAGAGGATATTAGATGGAAATTAAAAAATCAAAATGACAGACCAAGACCACAGCATCATCTCATGTTTTGGGGGCTGATCTAATGAAGTTTTGACCTACTAGGACTGGAAATGTGGGATAAGATTAATGGCAGCCTCCGCTGATGAACTGATTTATGATCCAAAGGAGTCCTTGTAGGCTGGACAATGGAGAGCTGGGATTCTATCTCCCTGCAGTACCAGAGCAAATAAAGTGTCCACCTAGGTCTGCAAACTATTCCCACTCTGTACTGGAAGGGATGCATTGCCCATCCTGCCTGGTGCTGTCTCCAGGTGGTGTCAACTGGGAATGAATTGGCTGAAGACACAAAATCTCTTTAATGCCCATGCATATTGCAAAATCACAGGGCAGTTTTTTCCTGACCTAAACCAGTGCTCAGTTTCAAGATTGAGCCACATGAGTAGACCGGTCTTTGTAATTTTTATCCTAGTTTGCGCAACTGCAGATGTTATTCCTTTTCAACTAAAAGTCTCAGTGACAGTATTTAATATTGTAAGTGACAGAAAGTTACACACTAATCTCTAGTTTATTTGGCAGCTGTGGGACATGATCATTAGCCTGGAACTGGACCCAGAGCAGACTAGCTTCAGATTTTCTGTGCAAGTGGAATAGGGCTGCTTTTGCTCTACTGACAGCTACTAGGAACAGACTCCACAGTGCCAGGATGGCAGATTGTAACATGGGACATAGAGAGGGCAAACCATGAGGGGAGAAGCTGGTGGGTGAGTTTTGTGACATTTGTCCCCAGCAGCTCTGTCATTTTTTCTGCTCAGTCTTATGTGTCTTTCCCTGTCAGCCTGAAGCATTTTATACAGCATCTCTCGGCTGAGCCCTGGCCTGTAGATCTTTGTGTCACTCCTGGCTGAGGGGAATGCTCAGGTGCCAGGTCCAATGCAAATCACTTGAGAGATGCTTGGTCACCTCTTAGCTGAGTCAACCACTTAAAAGGGAGTACATCAAAGGAAGTGACACATCAGCTGTTTCCCCCAGCCTTTCATATACCTGCTCCTTAAGATGGAAGAGGATCCCCGGCTCCATCTGAACAGCATTAATCACAGCCGGCTTGTCAGAAGCACCAGAGGCAAGAGGTTTCACAGCAGCATGGCTGGGAAGAAATGCATTTTGAACAAGTCCTCAGGGCTCCCCAGATGCTGCTGACAATGGCAGCAGTTTCTGGGGTGAAGGCGGGGTGGCTGGGTGCTGACAATACAAAGAGGCCTGTGCCATGCTGTCCTCTTTGCTCACTTGTCCCTCCCATGAAACAGTGAAGTCCTAAGGGAGATCCTGAGTAATTTGAGAGGGGAATGGCCTTAAACCTCACTGCACCATGTCTTCCCCAGAGTGTAGAGCATGATAGTGCCGAGGGATTTCCTGCCAGAGGGCACTGACACCTGGTTTCAACTCTGAGGGCTTCAGTGAAGTGTGATTCACTGCTCTTGCTTCTCAGTGTAACCTGATCCATGCCTTAGGGCAAGTGTATCAGGACTTACGCTGCTGGGTCCTCAGCTGAACTCAATTGGACTTTCATAAAAGGCCTTCCCAAGAGGCCAAGTCCCACCACCCTCACTCACATCATCCTGCATCATTGCCCCATGAGTCAGGTCTTATTCATTTCCACAGGACCTCTCATGGGGTAAGGTGTTACACAGCACAAGTAAAAGGTAATAACATCTGGCCCTAAGGAAACTAAATAGGTTTAACAGGAAAGGTAAATTGTCTTATGCATCAGGAACCAGCTAAGAAATAGCAAACCTATGAGTCGGCATACATACAACATGGCAAAGCCTCACAAATGTTGTGTTAGAACGAACATTGTTCAATAGACTTACTGAAGATCTAGAAACGGGTGGTTAGTGCGGTAGCAGAATTAGCAACACAGGGACCAGAAGGATTCAATGAACCCAGTCCCCTGCTACCACTGGCAGCCATGTTATTGATGTGCTCTCATAAACAGCTTAAAAAAAATCAGTCTTAAAAAGCAGTGAGGTTGTTTGCTTCTGGAATTGGAAGGCTGTTCCAGATCCTCAATACCCTGGTGGTCAGACACATTTTCCTAATTTCCAGCCTAAATTTCCTCATGGGCAGTTTATACCTGTTTGTTTTTGGGCCACTGCTGTCTTTTAGCTTAAATAGGTCTCCCTTCATGGAGTTGAAAGTAGAGATGATAAAAAAAAACTTCTGATGGACTAAACAAAGCTAGGAGAACAAGCAGCATAGTGGCAAACTGTTGCTGACTAACGCAAGGTACTGTGTATTGGAAGGAATTATCTTGAGCTCTCCTTATAAATTGCTGGCTCTAAATTAACTGTGACCACCTAGGAAAGTTACCTGATCAATACAAATAATCTCTATTCAGATGCAGTAGTGGTCAAAAAACCAATCAAAATGGTAGAATGTCTACAGTGAAAAGATTAAAAAAAGCCAGCTTCAACCTGCAGAGTTTGGTAGAGATGGCTGCAAATCTGGGAGAAAAATCCCCTTATTTTGTATATCACCACCATGTTTCCTCGCACAGAGATGGGCCGTGTAGTGATGTTTCACAGATGTTTTGTAAGTCTGCACATGCAGTAGTTATTTCTTGTTTTCATATTTGTTTGGAAAGCACATTACATCAATTGGTGCTATGCTATCAAATAGCAATGCTAATAGTGATTATTACTAGTATTGATAACACATCCTTTGTAGAGTTGATCTGCTTTGAAAGATTCATGATTTTTGTATAATGAGAGAGAGTAAACAGCAGTGTCAAATCTGCCTTCTCTCTCCCTGGTGTTATTTTGTATTCCTCTAGCCTGTCCCCTCTTATTTTTCTCCTCTTTCAAGTAAACAATCTCATCCTTTTCACTCTCTCTTCATACCAAAGTCTCTCCAGGCAGCTAATCATTCATGTCACCCATCCCTGAACTTCTTCTATTTCTACTACCTCCTTTGAGAGACGTGGTGAGTGCAACTGAACACACTGTTTCAAGAGACAGCAAGCTATCGATTTACTTAATGTCTTTATATTTTGGGTAATGTGTCAGCCATTTTCTGGGGTCCAATGTTCAGAGAATAAGTGCATAATGACCAGCCACTTAGGTACACTAAAATGGAAAAAAACTCATCTCTTATCTCAGTCTTCTCTGTGCAAAAACAACACATCCTATACCCCTCTTGTGTGCAGATCTCTAACGTGCACACATGTTAACACGGTGGGGAGCAGAGCTGAACCTTTACCTTGCAGTGCCATGGGGAGGAATGTGGTGTGGCTGCACATTTTGGAAATACCTGTATATTATTTATAAAGGCTGGAGTCTGTCAGTTAAGGCAGCAATTCTGACATGTTGGGCTGACATATAGGAACACAGAACACACAACAAGGACTTCCTGGTCATTGAGTCCAGTCCTCCACTACAGAAGACACCACATCAGAGTATTCCCTCCATGTACTTATTAACCTTTTTAATAATAAACAGTTGTTACCATGACTGCTCTGCTTAAATGGTTGTTCCAACACCTCACTGCTCTAAGTGTTAAGAATAGGGTGACTGTATGTCCCAGTTTGAATTTCAGAGGCTGGGCCTGGATGGCTGGTGAATATTAGCATCTTGTGTTTGGCTCACAGGGCATACAGTGCAGTTCTACCAGGAAGAGGGGTGACATAAGCTGTGAAATACAAAGCCCTACCAGACAGCAAAATTGCCCTAAAATAGATTAACTCGGTTAGTTGAATGACCCTTAAAAAGGGGAGATGGTTGTGATTACCTGTGAAGTAGAAAACAATGGGTCATTAATGGGCCATTGACTCCCTTAGCAGCCTAAATAGTAATACCAGAGCTGCACCAGCTCTGCCTCTGCCTGCAGTAGCACTATGAGTTGGGAGGTGAGAGGGGAGGGGAGGGGGGCAGTGTCCTGGATTTCGTATTGTGTCATAGCTAAGAACATCCTTCTAATTTCCAGCCTAAGTTTATTCCTTTGTTGTCTTTTAGTTGTCCTTGCCTCATCTTCATTTGTCCTTTAGATTAAATAAATAGTTCTTCCCCCTTGCTGCTGTTTACTTCTGTGTTGTATTTATGGACAGTGGTCCCATTCTGTCTCCACCTTTGTTTTGCTAGATTAAAACAAGCTGCTTTTACAATCTCCTCTCTCTATGACAGACTCTCCATTCCCCTGATTAGAGCAAGAGCCCCTTTCTGCACCTGTTTCACTCTGTATTCATCTTTCTTGAACATGGGTCACCAGCACTTGTACACAGTGCTCCAGAGGTCTCAGCAGTGCTTTGTACAATGGCATGGTTCATTCCCTAATGACGATGCCTCACTTGATGTGTTTTGCGATTCCATTGGTGGGGGGGGTTTGCAGCTATACCACATTGATACCTCATAGTTCTGTCATGATCAACACACTGAGGTCCATCTCTTCTTCAGCCATGTCCAGTTGATGAGCTCTCAGGTTATAGGTGAAGTTCTTGCTATTAGCCCACAAGTGTAAGACCTTTAAGTTTGTACTGTTGAATTGTGTTTCATTTCTATTAGTCCATTTCTCCTGTTTTTTCTGTATTATATTCTGATTCTCCTGTAGGTTGACAATGCATCCCATATTGTGTCATCAACAAATTACACAAGCAGAGTACTACTTTTTGGGCCAAGTTCACTGATGAAAATATTAAACAAAATCAATTCTTGAACTGATGTTTGAGAAACTCTACTAACAGCCTCCCCTCCAGCTTGATACTTCTCGTTTCAACAACACCCAGCATCATCTCTCCCTTAGCCACTTCCTTATCCACTGTACAGTTTCGCTACCAATTCCAAACTTTTCCAGCTTCACTAGTAAATTTTTCATATGGTATTGTATCAGGGGCATTGCTGAAGTCCAGGTAAGCAAAATCTATTGAACTGTCTTTGTCTAGAAAACTCACTTATCTTATTAAAAAGTTTAATTAGTTTAGTTTGCCCTGACCTAGCTTTGGTAACCCCCTATTGTATGTTATCCTATTTTCCATTTACTTCCATATCTTTAATTGTTCTTTCCTTCTAAATTTATTTTAGTGTCTAGCATACTTTCGAGAAGTACAAAGTTGTCTGCATTACTTTTTTCTCCCCTTCTTAAATATACGAATTACATTTAGGGTGCTGTTAGATGCTATCTTTTCCATGTGTTAAATGCTCTTAAGATGGGAATGTCCACACTCCAAGACATTAAAAAAACAAGCTAGGTGCCCTCTCAGCTTCTCAGAATTATACCTTTTTAGGCAGAGTTATACCTTTATGTCCAGCTGGTGTAAGGCAACTTGTGTTGCAGTAACATCAGTCTGCTCCATGGGGCCAATAACAATTGTTGGAACTGGTGGTCCTCAAGTATGCTAAGATGCACTATTCATGGCCCTCCCCCCTGCCCATCTCATGTGGCTCTATCATCTAGAAGTCTATTACCCCAGACTGGGAGACCTGGGGAAAGCTGGGCCGCTGTGATTTAGTAGGGAACCGTGGAAAGGGTGGAGCATGGGGAGTTGCTAGACAGCTGTGGGGGATGAAGTGGGCAGGTGAGCATGGGGAGTTGCTGGAGAGCTGAAGAATTGGGAAGCCACGGGGCAGACATGGCAGCTTCTTGCCAGCCCTCTAGCAGCAGGTCAAAGCTATGTACATTAGAGAGGGTATTAACCCTTAACATGCAACTGCTTACAGCATATCTTGATTTAAATTCTGCCTAACATTCCTTAGAGTTAGTATGTGTGAACTGCAACGTGTAACAGCATGTTTACAATCCTCTGGTTACATGATATTACTTCAGCTTGATAGATTAGAAGTCCTTGCTAGGGACCTGCTGTTTCCAGAATTCTGAGATGGCCATTATGTAGCTCTCCTGACTTGAGTGCAATAATTATACTCTTTGAATTTTTCTTCTATCTCAAATGTAATCATTTCCATTTCTACATCCTCACTTCTCTTAGCCATCTTATCAATATCATTTTCCTTATTGAAAATTAAGCAAACTATTATTTAGTTTTGGGTCTATAGATTATCTTTCTTCTCTAATGTATAGTCATTACCTAATGATCTTTCTTTGACCTTTTTTATTTCTGCATCTGAAGAACCTTTATTTGTTTTACCATCATGGTCTAACTCAGCTTGACTTTTGGTCATTCTCACTTTATCCCAACATCCCTTGACCTCTAAGTTACAGCTTTCTCTGCTGAACAGTCTTTCTTCCATTCCTTCCAGAATCTGCTTATTCTTTCTCAAGGTGGATGTTCTTTCATTTAGGCCTTGCTATAAATTTCTCCCTTTTGCCTAGAATACAGCTTTCTGGCAGTTTTACCATTCTTTACTTGAAATTCTGGGCCTTGACCACGTTCAAAATCCACAAGATTATTGGCCTAGTTGACTATTCTAGCCAGCTCCCTCAGTTTTTAAAAGCTCAGCCTTTTAAAAGTGCAAACTTTAACTACAGACCAGTGTGTGTTCATTCTTCCATTTAATTTAAGTGGAATCAACTCAACTCATGATTACTCAACCCAAAGCTATTTTCTACCACTGCCTGTCTTCTACAGTCCTCATGACTTGCCAAAATCTGAGCCTAAAATAGCATCACATCTTGTTGGGTCAGTGATTTTTTGATGAAGAAAATGTGTTGGCTATCACACCTAAGAATATCTAAGCCCTATGATTGTTAGCAGCATTTGTTTTACATCTCCCATAAGGATACAATTCTCTGTACAGTTTCTCTGACAACATAGCAGAACTCTCAACCCAGATTCATATTAGACCCTGGAGGTTAATACCAGGTTCCCAGGACTACCTGCAGAATAACTCTCCATCCTTCCCCAGAGTCTTGTTATTGATATACAATGTCCCACTGCCTTTACTTCTATCTTTCCTGAACAGTGAAAGCTGCTGTTCCACCATCTTCCTGTTATCTGGATTGTGTCTCATTTTATATGTCCTGCACTAGGAGTTCAAATGCCTCCATTTTGTGACCAAGCCTCCTGGTATTTGCATGCAAACCATGGCACTTGCTACTTTCAAGCCACTCCTGTTCTCTAGTTGTCCAAGCACAGTCCCTTCACTAATTGTATCACTACCTTTCTTATCAATAGCAATACATTCTTCTTCTTTATGGCCTGTTTGTCTGCCAGCTGACTTCCTTTATCTATTGCTCTAATCTTGTTTGCCTGATTATGCTCCTCCCACATGCTAGACAGACATAGAGGTTAAACTCAGTTCTCACCCTGCCTTCAACTCTCAGTTTAAAGTTCCTATTAGTCAGTCTTGTTCCTAGAGGACTCTCTCCCCAGGTACTCACATGCATTCATCTCTCAAGGAAAAGCCCATTTTCTGCATCCCCAAATCTGCCTCAGCTTGCCAGCCCCCTGAGGCATTCTTTGATCCATTTTGTCAAACCTTTACCTTCCCCCTCTAGGAACTGAAAGAGAAATCCACCAAAGTTTACCTGAAGTTCAACTACTTTGTGCCATCTTCTCCAGCCTAATGCAGTTCTCTCCTGATCATTCCAGCAGGAACTTGTCACTTGTCCCAGTCTCACTTGTTGCAGCATGAAGTAGGACCAGCAGATTCTTTCCCGTTACCTATATAGTTCCTTTTCCACCCAAACTTCATATCTCAGATCAAAACTCAGGTCTACATCTTGTTATAGCTTAAGGGAGCATAATCTGACATATGTATTTCTTTGCTCTTTTACAGGTAGGTGGGTTTTACCTTCAAGCATCCTTACCTGGGTTTTAAAAAAGGTTGTTTGGGAGATAAATATGTAGGATAAAATGTTCAAATCTTGTCTGATGACATCCATGTTTGAATTTAGCAAGCTAACTTTAGGCACTCAGGTTTTGAAAGTGTTGGCCATGAAGTATATATGCAGTAGGGCTGTGCAAATCTTCAGTCCCTGCTTCGATTTGGTTGGAGATTTGGCCCAATTTGGTGGCTGAATCTTTGAATCCAAATTGAATCAGAGGACCCTTTAATTGCTCCGATTTGAATTGGAACCCTCTGAATCAATTTGGAAAGATTCGGTGATTCAAACATAGAGACAGATTTAGATGTCTTTTCTGCATACCTCTAGGTAGCAGGTGGCTTGTGAATGCTGCAATGGTGGAGTGGACTCCCACAGAAATGCGGGGGGGGCTCCCCAGCATGCTTGGCAGCAGACCCAGAAGTGGACCAGAAGCACTTCCAGTTCATTTTTGGGTCTGCCGGAGAGTGTGAGGGGGAGCTCCCCATGCCCTTCCCCCCTGGCTCAGTGACTGGTGCCTCCTGGGTCAATTGCTAGGCTGGGAAGGTGCAGGGGAGGGGGGGCCCCCGCGCACTCCCTGGTGGACCCGGAAGTGGACCGGAACTATTTCGCCGCTGCGCACGTGGGGGGCCCCTCCATGCTGCTGTGGGATGCTCCATCCACCCCAGCATCGCAGTGTTCACAAACCATACCTGGTATCTCGAGGTATGTAGAAAAAACATTTAAAGCTGTGTCTATGTCCAAATTGCTGATTCTCTGAATCAGCATCGAATCTTCAGATTCGGATTCAGCTGAATCAAATCGGGGACAGCGATCTGAATCAACAAATTGAATCACTATCCCTGATTCAGGCTGAATCCAAATCTGAATTGTATAGGGCCTGTTTTGCACACCCCTTATATGCAGGTATAATTTCATTGACCATTGAACTATTCAGAAATTCATAGATTGTAAGGCCAGAAGGGACCTGGAAGATCATTGGGTCCAGCCCCCTGCACCAAGCAGGAAGAATAACTGGAGGTCAGGTGACCTGAGCAAGGTGACGGTCTAGTCTTCTCTTGAAGATTTCCAGGGTAGGCGATTGCACCACCTCTGGAGGGAGCTTATTCCACAGTTTGGACACTGACTACAAAGCAGTTTTTCCTAATGTTGAGCCTGAATCAATCTTCCAGCAGTCTGTGGCCATTACTCCTGGTTAGCCTCTCAGGTGCCCTAGTGAACAGTTGCTCACCGAGCCCTTGATGTACTCTCCTAGTGTAGTGGTAAGCTGCTAGCAGGTCTCCTCTTAGCCTTCTTTTCCTCAGGCTGAAGAGTCCCAGATCCCTCAGACTTTCTTTGTATGGCTTGCCATGTAAGACTCTGATCATATGGTTGGCTCTTCTTTGGACTCTCTCAAGCTTGTCCACGTCCTTGTTAAAGTGTGGTGCCCAGAACTGGATGCAGTACTCCAGCTAGTGTCTCACCAGTGCTGAGTAGAGCAGAAGAAATTCCTTTTTGATTTTGCTGGAGATGCACTGATTGATGCATGCCAGAGTATTATTTGCCCTACTGGCTATAGCATCGCACTGCCAGCTCATATTCATACCGTGGTCTATTATTACCCCCAGGTCCCTTTCATTTGTGGTGCTAGTACATTTGGTGCTGCCAACCCTATAGGTGTGTTGGGGGTTTCTCATCCCCAGGTGGAGCACTTTACATTTCTTGACATTGAACTTCATCAGGTTCTGATCTGCTCAACTTGCTAGCCTGTCTAGGTCCACCTGTAACTGTAGCCTAACTTCAAGCATAACCATGCTTCCCCATAAGTTGGTGTTATCCATGAACTTGGCCAGTGAGCTCTCCACCCTCACATCCAAATTGTTAAAAAGATTATGGTTTCAATTGTTAAAAAGAAGCAGTTTTTATAAAGCTTTTATAAATCTTGATGTTAGCATCAAGATAAATGTTAAAAAGAAAAGTACTGGACCAAGCACCAAACCTTGCAGGACACCACTGCCTACTTCTCACCAGGACACCACTGCCTACTTCTCACCAGGATGACACAAATCCATTCACTACAACTCTCTGGGTCCTATCCTGCAGCCAGTTTCTCACCCACCTGACTGTCTTGGAGTTAAGCCCACAATCCTCCAATTTTCTCACAAGGACATCGTAGGATACTAGATTAAAGGCCTTTTGGAAGTCAGGGTATACAATGTCAACCTACTCTCTCGTGTCCAGGTGGCGATTTACTTGGTCGTAGAAGGACATGAGGTTGGTGAGGCAAGACTTGCCCATGATGAAGCCATGCTGGCTGTCATTCAGAATCTTACCTTCTGCAAGATTATCGCGATAGACTCCTTGATGAACTTTTCTAGGATTTTCCCTAGGATGGAAGTTAGGCTGATTGGCGTATAGTTACCTGGGTCCTCCCTCCTGCTCTTCTTGTGGATGGGCACAATATTGGCCCTCTTCCAGTCCTCCAGAGGACTGGACTTCTCCAGAGTGCCATGAGTTGTGGAAGAGTTTTACTAGGGATTCTGCAATGACTTTGGCCAGCTATATCAACCTTTGGGGGTGAAAAACACAGTAGCAGATTGACAGCTACAAATCCACCTATAAATCCACATCTGGAGTACTGTGTTCAGTTTTGGGCCCCCCACTACAGAAAGGATGTGGGCAAATTGGAGAAAGTCCAGTGGAGGGCAATGAAAATGGTGAGGGTGTTGGGGTACATGACTTATGAAGAGAGGCTGAGTTACCTGAGAGTATTTAGTTTACAGAAGAGAAGATTGAGAGATTTAATAGCAGCCTTCAACTACCCGAAGCAGGATTTGAAAGAGGATGGAGCTACACTATTCCCAGTGGTGGAAGATGACAGAACAAGGAGCAATGGTCTCAAGGTGCAACAAGGGAAGTTCAGACATTAGGAAGAATGTTCTCACTAGAAGGGTAGTAAAACACTGGAACAGGTTACCCAGCTGTGGAATTTTCATCATTGGAGGTTTTAAAGAGCCAGCTAGACAAAGCCCTGTCTGGGATGATCTAGTTGGGGATGGTCCTGCTTTGAGCAGGGGGTTGGGAGTAGATGGCCTACTGAGGTCCCTTCCATCCCTAATTTTCAATTATTCTATGATTCTAAATCACCTCAGAGGAAATGAGGAATACTGGATCTTGTTGGAAATAAAAGGAAGAATTTTAGACAGGAAAGTTCACAGGGACCACCTCTCAATATGGAGGACTGTGTTTTCTCACAACGAGAGTGTGGGTCATACGTAGGTCAGGATTAGGTTTCCAAGAAAAAGGTGCTGTTGGATTTTAATGGAGAGTAGGTTTCTTCTGTCTCAACACCAGCAATGGCATGTTTTGGCTGAATGCTAGAAGCCTTCTTGCTGACTCAGATTTTTCTGCTCCTGTACCACCTTGAGAATGAAGCTTTTGACATAAAGGATCTTAGTCGTTATCCATCTTGGCATATGCCAGTTCAGATAAAGTAGTGTATGGCTATGTGCTGATGCTGGCTGCTCTGGCCAATTGACAAGAAATAAATGAAAATATATGGCCGTCCAGAAAACATTTAATAGATGGAGACAACAAAGGCTGTCTTCAGGAACTATTGCATTCATTTTACAGAGAATCTGCTACAGATGCAACTCGATGGTAGCACAATGACTCTGGGGCCATCTTTTTACCAATGCATTTCTACATTGCTCACTCCTCTGTTTTTTAAGTGGAGTTACACTGCAATGTGATTCCATTAATTAATTCATGACACATTTTTGTGGACATACATATGAATTAAGGGATTTGGGTTAGGTTCACTCTGACTATCAAGGTATATGGAGGAGAATTAAGTCATCCTTAAGGGATAACCAGCATACCCATTTTGACACTGTTGGAATGAGACTGAGTAGCTTGCAGAACTGAACCTTTGAGTAGCTTGTGACAGGCACTTGGATGTCACAATGAATCCCCAAATGTGAAGTCTGAGCTCTTAACTGTTGACTTTACCTATTGATACAACATTATTTCTCTGAACCTCCTGTTTACAGCACTGTTTGGAGTCAGCATAGGTCATGAATAAATTCCATAGATTCATTCATAGATTGCGGGGCTGGAAGGGACCTTGGAAGATCTTTGGGTCCAGCCCCATGCACCAGGCAGGAAGGCAACTGTCCAGCTTCCTCTTGACGATTTCCAGGGTAGGTGACTGCACCACCTCTGGAGGGAGCTTATTCCACAGTCTGGACACTCTGGCTGTGAAGAAGCCTAATGTTGAACCTGAAACAATCTTCTAGGAGTTTATGGTCATTACTCCTGGTTATTCCCAACGGCTCCCTGGTGAACACTTGTCCACTGAGCCCTTGATGTATACCTCTGATGTACTGGTAAGCCTCTATCAAGTTCCCTGAAAAAGAGAAGGCTAAAGAGTCCCAGGTCCCTCAGCCTTTCTTCGTGCCAGTCTCTGATCATAAAGGTGGCCTTCCTCTGGACTCTCTCAAGCTTTACCACATCCTTATTGAAGTGTAGTGCCCAGTACTGGACGCAGTACTCCAGCTGCGGTCTTACCAATGCCAACTAGAGTGGAAGAATCACTTCCCTAGTTTTGCTGGAGATGCATTGATTGATGCATGCTAGGGTATTATTTTCCATTATTTTCCTGATGCATGACAGGGCATCATGGTCACACTGTAGGCTCATACTCATACTGTGGTCTATTATTACCCCAGGTCCCTTTCATTCGTGGTGCTGGCCAGTTTGGTGTTGCCAAGCCTGTAGGTGTGTGTGGAGGGGTTTGTCCCCAAAATGATTGATAGGCCCAGATAGATCCAAAACAACCGCTGTATTGGGAGGATATGACTCCATGTTAATAACATGTGGATTAACAGCATTTAAGGGGATGGCTATCATCTAAGATTTTAACAAAATAGAGATAAGGCTTTGTCTATTATTTTATCTAGGTTCTGCTTCCTTCCATTGTATCTAAATGCTTCACAGGGAATATAGATAAATCCTGCTCCTGGAACATTAGAGAAACAGAAGTTTGAAGGCTTACTCAGAACGTTTCTAGGCAGTAGAAGTTTCTCTCCAATCAGATCTTTCTCCAGTATGGCCAGACTCACCCCCATGGCTGGAGGAAGGGAATGGGTCCCCAACCTCTTAGTGCAAAACTGGAAACTGCAAGGAGCTCATAAACTGGGGACTTTGACTGGGGTGTGTCAGTGTTCCTACTGGGATCAAAGCTGGAGATTTCTGGTTACAGTCTTGCCCCTCCACTCAGGGACAGACTGATTAACATATGTGAGATCAGGAAGGAATTTTACCCCATGGTTTACCCCACTGATATGGACCGTGGGGGTTTTTGCCTTCCTCTGTAGCAGGGTGGTGTGGCCCTCTACCCAGGACCTGTTGAACGTATATTGGCAATATTTTATAGAAGCAGGACACTGGCTGCCATGATTCCCCTGTGTGGCAGAGCACCTTTGGTGCCTGCCACTTTAAGGGTGAGAGCAGGCAGCAGGGCAACTGGCAGGTGCAGCCAGCCCTGATGAGGTGGTCACATGGCCTCTGGAGGGGCCATGTGGTTGTAGGAGAGGACTGAGTGGCCTCCATTTTAGCTCAGGCATCAGGGATGAGCCAGCAATCTGCTGCTGGCAGCCGGAACAACAACACCCATCTGAGCTGCTGCTTGGAGCATCCTTGAAGGTAAGAGAGGAACTAGGGGGATGGCAGAAGGTTCCTGGGGGCCAAGAAGGGTCCCGAGCCCCAGGGAGAGAGCTGAGAGAGAAAGCAAGGCCCAGCCTAGAAAGGGGGTTTACAGCTTGTGGGCCTATGTAGGGGCTAGGCAGGCCCTGATTGGATTGGGCAGGTATGAAGCTAGGGGGCTCAGGTGAGCCCAGTGGTACTAGACCTCATGGAGCTGTGCTGGGGAGCTAGGTCAGCCTGGTTTGGGGTGATGGCTCTAGGGTGGGGCCCAGAGGGGGACCCCTCTGACGTATGGAGGGCAGCAGCTGCCATGCTGACCTTCTGATCCCTTGACTGGTCAATGTAAGGGGGCCAGGGCCATAGGGCCACAAGGTATTTGAGCCCACTACAAAGGGCAGGCCAGAGCTACCAAGTGCTATATGGCACCCAGACTGGCCTGGTGGTGAGGCCAGAGCCTGTATAGGCTGAAGGTCCTCTCGAAGTTGGGGATATCACAGCCAACAGAGGGTAGAGATCAGTCAGCAGGCTGGTTGTGATGAAGGAGGCTGCTAGGGGTGTCAGTGTGAGAGATGGGTCCATGAGAGAGAGAAGCCCAAGAACTATATCCAGGGCCTCAGAGAGAATGAGACCAAGGGCAGGTAGGCCTGTATTGGTCCTCGTTATGACTGAAAACTACACCCTGCTGCATCCTGGTAGGGCTGCTCATGGTGGGGTAGCTCCCCAGAAATGCTAGGTCACTTGCCTCCCCAGTGAAAGGCAGGTAGGGGCACCTTTTAATGCCAGCTCCCACCATTGGGTGTGTCATTAAGAGCAGGGGGCTATGCACGGCTTTATGAGCACTCATGGTGCTCTGGTGTGGTGCCAGAGGACTGGAAAAGGGCCCATGTGGTTCCCATCTTCAAAAAAGGGAGGAAGGAGGACCCAGGAAACTATAGGCCAGTTAGTCTTACCTCGGTCCTAGGTAAGCTTTTTGAGACAGTTATCCTGGTGCATGTCTGCGAGGGGCCAGCAGGGGAGATTATGCTTAGGGGCAGCCAACATGGGTTCGTTAGAGGTAGGTCCTGTCAGACCAACCTGGTGCCTTCTATGACCAGGTCACAAAATCCTTAGTTGCAGGTGTAGTAGTGGACGTAGTCTTTCTGGACTTCAGGAAGGCCTTCGACACTGCCTCTCACCCCATTCTCATTAAAACACTAGGGGACTGTGGTGTCAACACCTACACAGCCAAATGGGTTATTAGTTGGCTGGAGGGCTGCACCCAGAGAGTGGTGGTGGATGGGTCTTTTTCAACCTGGAGGGATGTGGGCAGTGGGGTCCCCCAGGGCTCAGTCCTTGGGCCTGTGCTGTTCAACATCTTCATCAGCAACTTGGACTAGGGTGTAAAAAGCACTCTGTTCAAATTTGCAGATGACACTAAGATGTGGGGAGAAGTGGGCATGCCAGAAGGGAGGAATAGGCTGCAGTTGGACCTAGACAGGTTGCAGGGTTGGGCGGATGAGAACAGGATGGGTTTCAACGCTGACAAGTGCAAGGTGCTGCACCTGGGGAGGAAGAACCATCAGCATACCTACAGGCTGGGGAACTACCTTCCTGTCAGTGCAGAGGCAGAAAAGGATGTTGGAGTCATTATTGATGCCAAAATGAACATGGGCTGACAGTGTGGGGAAGTGGTCGAGAAGGCCAACTGTACCTTGTCATGCATCCACAGATGCATCTCAAGCAGGTCCAAGGAGGTGATCCTCTCCCTCTGTGCGACACTGGTCAGGCCGCAGTTGGAGTACTACATCCAGTTCTGGGTGCTGCACTTCAGGAGGGATGTGGACAACATGGAGAGGGTCCAGAGGAGGGCCACCCACATGATCGGGGTCAGTAGGGTGGGCCCTACGAGGAGGGGTTAAGGGACCAGGAGAAGGCTGAGGGGGGACCTAGTGGCTGTTTACAAACTGGGCAGGGGGGACCAGCAGTCACTGGGGGAGTCCCTGTTCCCCCAAGCACTACCAGGAGTGACCAGGAATAACGGTCACAAGCTGGCAGAGGGTAGGTTCAGGCTAGACATCAGGAGGTGCTACTTCACTATCAGGGTGGCTAGGATCTGAAACCAACTTCCAAGAGAAGTGTTGCTGGCTCCTACCCTGGGGGGTTTTAACAGGAGGCTGGATGAACACCTTGCTGGGGTGGTTTGACCCTAGGACTCTTTCAGGGGGTCGGACTTGATGATCTGCTCAGGTCCCTTCTGACCCTACACACTATGAAACTATGTCCATGGGCACCTGAGCACGTGGGGTGTCAGACTCCATGCCCTAAAGAGGGGGCTTGAAGTTGGTTCCAGTGAGGGGTCAGGAAGGGGCCAGGTATGTCTATGTGATGCCTGAGCCTCATGGGGATGTAAGACCCTGGGGGCCCCTGGAAAGGGGAACTGAAGAGCCCAGAGTAGGGCTAGAGGCCAGTGCAGAGTAGGGTTGCAAGGGGAAACCGGAAGGGCTGCATGGAAGTAAGTTAGTGAGTGGACCCCAGTGAGTAAGTTGTTGCCCTAGAGAGGGGGCAAAGGAGAAGGTAGGCCTCAGTAAGAGGGTGTGCAGTGTGCATGTGAGGATACCTGGAGCAAGCAGAGCCCAAAGGCTGAGTGCAGCCAGTAGGGAGCCGGGGGAGTCATAGTAGGTAACTGACTACACAATGTGGTGTTATAGTGACGATGAGTTTCAGAGCGGAGTGAGAATCCCAGTGAGACTCTGGAGCACGGGTCTGTATGAGGCACTGTGCAATATGGATGCCATCTATGAGTCATGGGGCATGATAAGGGAAGTTCAGAGCCATGTTTAAAGCCCTGGTCACCAAAGCATTAAATGGACAGCCTCCTGCATTATTACAACTAGTATTATAACAACGTGTGGCAGGCGAGATTGGGTGGACTGCCCTACATAGACAGGTAGGCAGGCCAATGTTGACATCTGGGCTTAAACTGGCCCCCTGTCACATCCTGCTTTACCTATAGTAGGTTAGGGTGTTAGGTCTATGTTGTGTCAGGTTTGCTGGTAGTTTTACAAATATGTTAGTATTATGGTTTTGTATGGGATAGTTTGGATAGGGATGATCCTGCCTCAGGCAGGGGGTTGGAGTGGATGACTTCTGGAGGTCCCTTCCAGCCCTAGTTTGCTATGACCCCATGACTCTAAACTGGGCAAAACAGCTTGAAAGCAAAAAACTTAATAACTGTTAACTCCTCAGGAGATGGAAAAGCTGAACTGTTACGAAGGGGACATATTGAGGAGGAACAGAGGAGACTAATAATTATGAACTGAAGACAGGTGAACTACCTGTATGGCTTTGGGCCTCAGCTGTTGGAATTCAGATCATTTGGGACTGAAAATGGTGCCTGTATCGTACTGGAATAAAATTCCTGGTGCCTTTTGAATGAGATCCACCACACATTTTTCTAGAATTGGTTGGAAGAAGTGCAAAAGTCACAAACCCCTAGAGGAGAATGAAGAGGGCATGAATGGAACCAATAGGTCTCTGGAAGTACTCTGGTTTTGGTGAATTTTACAAATGTTCTTATTGTATTAGGAATGGTTCTCATGTCCCTTTTTGGAACTGTTGCCTAGCTATGCTGCCAAATCTGTACTACTATTGCGACCAGCACTAGCTAGAATGTGCCAGCCAGCACATGCTGTGATCCCACTTTCATTTTGCTGTATAGACATGCCCAGACTCTCCAATCATGCTGTTCCAATCAATACCACCTACCGCATCCCACTGTTTAAGCAAAAAAGATCTATAAGAGCCCATCTTGTCAGAGCCTTGCACTGTTCTTCATTTGATTCTAGCACATCTTCAATACCCTGGTCTTTATTTCCTGCTGGCTGAAGCCCTTGCTGTCATGGAGCCCAATCTCACTGCCTGCAACCCACACAGAAGCAGCTTCACTCCATAAGGGTTCTGTAGTCAGCAGAGGCAAAAGGTCCTGGACGGCTGCAGATAACTGTCAGCAAGCTGCAGGACTCATGGCAAAAAAACCAGAATGAACTAGCCAGTTTGATACACAGGTGAAAACTCCGTCTTGTTACCCACAACGTTTCCAGTTACAGAAGAGGAGAAAAATGCCAGTTGCTTTCCACAAAACAATCCAAAGAAAATGAAAATACTTAATTTTCTTCAAAATGTCACTGAATTTGTTTCACCTAAATGAATTGAAATAAAACTTCCATCTGACTCTGTGTGTGTGTGTGGGTCTCAGAGAGAGGGAGACTATAAATTGTGTGTGTGTCAGGCAAATTAAGGCACTTTTATTCATTTTCAGTTTGACTAGGAAACATTGGAGCTTTTTAAAATTATTTTTCCAAATAAAAAATGTGAAGGGGAAATGATCTGTTTTGTTTTGATTCCTCTAATCAAAAAATTGAGCTCTCTCCAAGGAAACAAACATTTTTCATGAATGTTGCTTCCGTTGAAGGGGGCTGGGGGGGGGAAGCAATTCTTGTTAAAAAAAGAAAAGAGATTTTTGTGACAAAATTTGCAGCCAACACTGCATACAGAGACAAGTAGAATCCTTCTGCTGGTTGTCACTGGCAGCAAAAAGAGCCAGAGTCTTAAAATGTGTAGCTGCTTACAATGGCTTGTACAGACTGATGCAGGAGCCCAGAATAGTGGTCTACTTTTCCTCCCCCAGCGTGTACCCTTTCCCCTCCAGCTAGAGGTTTGTGTATGGAAGCTTATGTTATCCCTATGACCTCTGGAAATCCCTCTGATTCTGGGGGATATCCAATGCCAATACTGAAGCCCCTGTTCCTTGTTAGGTCCATCATACACAGGCTGTGCTTATCCCTGAGTTCAGGCTGCAGCTCACTGGGTGCATCTACACATGCATTTTAATGTGCATTAGCCTATTTTAATGCATGTTAAAGCATCACAAAAAAACCCATGCTTTTTAGCTAATGTGCATTAAAATAGGCAGTAGTACCAATGGAGGTACTAGATTTAATGTGCATTACCTAAAGTGCATTAATGAATGTGTAGATGCACACACTGAGTTGTATAGTTGCTTTTATTACTATTTTGAGTCTATTGCTGACAAAAGACATCAACCTGACAGTTCTAGGGTCTGAAAGGCCCCTCTCCATCACAAAACAGGGAGCCACAATATCAGCTGCCTTCTACAACATACCTCTACCCACAACACGGGGAGACTACCTTGAAATGTAGATCAGTCTTCAAGGTCTTTCTGCTGGGAGGCCTAATAAAGGGCCAATTGTGCAGTGGCCTGTGTGACATGGGTGACTCCCTGCCAGGACTGGACTGAGATTCATTGACTTGTTCCATCTGGACTGCCAAAGGACGGCTGGATAGTGATGGCTCTTTAAGTGGAATTTGAATTGGTTATTAAGAGGTCAGAGACACTGAGAGCATTTTTACACATGTTCCCCGGGGCGTGGAGGGGTGCACTTTAATCAGAGCAGCTCCACGAGCCACTCTAATTAAAACACACACAGAATCTCATGTATAAGCATCCTAACATTTCAACATGGTGGCATGGGTGCTTTAACTAAAGCTCATTGAACAAGATCTAGTTAAAGTGCCCCTGCTGCCATTTTAAAGTTCAGGGATGGTGATATACAAGACGTGGAGACTGCTGGAGCATGCTAATTAGCATGCTCCAGCAGACTTGATTAATCAAGTCTGCTCTGATGCACTGTAATTACAGGCATGCTGCATCCCCTTTGCAATCTTTATAAACACAAAAGCTAATCAGTCTTCCATATCTCTCCAGCGGATATGGGCTGCTGGTATAGCAGTGACTGTTAAGAGGGAGGGGAAAACACACCTTTTTAAAAAACTTACTCAGGCTAAGCATGAGCTGAATACCATATCCATATTTTCAAAAGGGCAGAAAGCTTTTTATTTTGCTTGAGGGCTACACATGACCTAAGCAGCAAGATTGTGAACTCCTCAGAAAGAAAAGAACAGAGAAGCTTAAACAGGACATTTCAGAAAAAGGACCAGACCCATACAAAATAATATTATCCTGCAGTACTAACACCTCAGATAACAATATCTATGGCTGTTAATCATCATGCTTCAGGGCACAAACAGATGACCAAGCTGGGCTCAGGAAGAAATGTCCTCAATGTATATTACTGCATATGTATATGCATCAAGGGAAGTTTTACTTTTTCCTGTAACACATCTGGCTGTGTTCACCGTAACAGATAAAAGATAGTATGGAAACTCCTCCCATTCCTGGGGTCTTGCTAGATATGCCAAATTCAGAGTCCCTTAGACAACACAATTATAGTATTTAGTCTTTACTGGTCATTCTAGCCTAATGGAACACATTAAGGTTATTAGGGCTGAGAGCCAATAGTGGAGGCAATAACATCTAGAAAGGTATCTCTGTGCATCTGGAAACAGTTTATAAATCTCTTGTGTAGACAAGTCATTAGCATGGGCCAATAAGCCACTGTCTCTGAGCATGGGTGGCATGCACTTTAAGAGCAGTTTGCACACATGAATGAAGGAGCATCACATATTGACAGCAGATGCTCCAAAACGAGTGTTTGTGCATAATTGTTCAAATTCTCAACAGCTGTTCAATTCTACCTAGTTTTTCCCTTTTTTACTTCTTATTTATGAACATTTGTGTGAATGGGTTTTTGTCTGGCATGAATGTTTGGGGCACAGCTGCTGCAACGGTAGTCTGTGCACAAGAAAAAGTATTTTTATTCATCATGTGTAATTATGCATAAAGGGAAGTCAGTCCTCCAATCTGAGATTAGACAGAATAGCATGTGACTTAGGGGACCAATCATGCCCCATGAAGAGTAGAAGGGAATAGTTTTCAGACAACTCCATGGGCTGAAATTTATTTGCATGAACCATTTGCGAAACAATTACAAATAGTGAATAAAAATCAAAGTCTGTTTGTGAATGATTCATGGGCAGGATAAAGTGCTAAATTAGTCAGATAATTTATCTGTAAAAATAATTCAGCCAGCACTAATGAACAGGCTGCCTACAGGATTCTCTTAAAGGGGGAGGATTGATGATGACAATGAGTCCCTCTGGAGGGTAGCTGCCCTGCCAGTGGAGATACGTTCCCTAGAGCTCAGGACTCACCTGTGCAGAGTGGGCCTGAATGATGGCCTGGAAAGCAGGCTGCCTCCTTTGATTCTGGGATCCCTTCCTCTCTCAGCTGAGTGTTTGATCACAGCCTGTGATACCCCCAGCGGCCCTTGTGTGCAGATCAAAGGGCTGCTGAAATCTCTTCCAAGTGAAGTAAGAAGCACTGGAATTAGATCAGTATCTCTGCTTTTAAAAAATTATAAAGTTCCTTTGGCAAAAAAAATTCAAGCCTAACAGGATGTTATTCCTGTCCTGGAAGAATTTTCTTTCATCTTTTTTATCACCGCACAGCGAAAACAATGTAGGACACTAGAGGCATAACTGGGTAGTTCTGTGCCTTGTCGGGCCATGCCGCTCAAGGCTGTGACTGCAGGTGGGCTGCCAGCATTGGCATGGCAGTCAGGGGGCAGCAGCAGTGGCTGCTCTTTTTGTTCTCCCCACAAGTTGGTGCCTGGGGCTGGATCCCCAGTCATTCCCCCAACTCCTCCTTAGTTACAGTACTGCAGGACATCATTATTTAAAACTCATTCACAACCAGGGTGCCATGGTACCCTGAGGTACCTTGAGATCCTTTCAGGGGTTTTGTGGGGTGCCACGCAATGTTACCACTGTCAGGTGTACACATGTGATTCACAAGATAAACTCAAGGATTTCAAATAGGAATCCATAGTTTTAAAACGTGTTGTGGGCTTTCTGAGTTTCTTGCAACAGGAAAACTACTTCATTATTTTTCTGTAGTAAAACAAACAAAAACAACAAAAAACTAGTGAAAAGTAAGAGCCAGTATTTTCTGAGGGGTGCCTTGAATCTAACAAGGGATAGTGCCTTAAGTCTAAAAAGTTTGAGAACCACTGGTTTAAACACTGCTCCCTGGGGCCAGAGGTAGACTTGAGACTATACAGCTTCCATGGGTATGCACTTTATGTAGAGGAATCTCACCATCACACACATTACCTGCTAACTAGCAAGGCTCTTCTGACTTCTCATTTCTGACTTGTCTGTTTTAAAAAAGGCTGAATTCCTGTATTGTTCTCTTTGTTAGGAAAAGTTGGGGTCTTTTTTCCCCCCATCTCTTTGCTTCCTGGACCAAGTATGTACAAATGGGGTCAGCAGAGGGCCAAGCCTTGGTGCCTGGTGAAGAATGGAAGTTGTAGGTAGAGAGGAAGGAATTTGGCTGAGGAGGCAGAGGCATGGATATGTAAAGGAGGAGAAGACAAAAGCTGTTATTCCACCCCCTTGCTATTTTGCATAATGGCCTGCAAAAATCTAGCCCAGTTTTGACTCGAAATGAAGCGGGGAAGCTACATCATAACATGCTGACACTGGCCTTTGTGGTGGTACCCAAACTAACATATCCTCACCTTAGAAATGGCAAGAATGAGGCTGCAACCCCTTTGAACTGCATCTGCCACTTAGTGGTCACAGCTGAGTTCATTTATGGCCAGCTGTACAGTGCATGAGTGACTAGAACTAGGACCCTCAGGGACCGCCTGTCAGTTCTGAAACCCTCCACCGCAGGCTTGAAGTCAGTCAGTCAGTGAAAGACCCAATGGCCAGAAGTTGTGCTGACCTCATCTTAAATACCCTGGTCTGCCTTTGGAAGCCATTTCTAGCCAGGAACCCCTTGGCCCTGAGCAGCCTCAAGAGACTTGAACCTTAACCACAGTGAGTTGTTAAGGGGATTATTCGTACTCAATTGTTTGACAATACAGCCAGAGAACAGGAGATGCAAACTACGTGGCTCCAATATTTTAACAATTGGCTCCCAGGAGATTTCTGCCCTTAAACCTGCAGTATATGCTGTGGACAAAAGGATGGTAGGTTGGAATTTTTAGCATTTAAGCAATATGCCCATTTCTACCCAACTTCAGGCCAAGAGGCAACTCCATTGAGCAAACCCTGTATCCTTCACTCACATTTTGCCAGAAATGGTTAGCCTTTGTCTCAGGGTCCAGCTAATGTCATCAGGGAGGTGAAGGGGAGGGGGGTGAAATTTCATAAAAGATTGACAGGTCTTTACAATGGGGAGATTTATTTGGAATACACTTGCAGATTTGGTGCAATCTGATCCATCCCAAATCTGACCTTCCCAAATAGCTTCAGGAGCCCCAGAAATAGACTTTGAAGGGGATGAAGTCCCCCCATTTGTGTGGTGTAGCTTCTTACAGGCACTCATACCTGGAAAAGAGGAATCCTATAAGAAACAGGAGGGTGCAAGAATTGGCATTAATTCAGAGAGAGAAAGCAGTCAGGGAAAGAAATAACTGAGTAAACTAGCAGAGAGATTTGAGCAATGGGTTTCATAATTTCATAGTTGGTAGGGTCAGAAGGGACCTGAGCAGATCATCAAGTCCGACCCCCTGCCGTGGGCAGGAAAGGATGCTGGGGTCAAACAACCCCGCCTAGGTGTCTATCTAGCCTCCTTTTGAAGACCCGCAGGATAGGGGCAAGCGCCACTTCCTTTGGAAGCTGGTTCCAGCTCCTAGCCACCCTGACTGTGAAGTAGCGCCTCCTGATCTCTAGCCTGAATCTACTCTCCATCAACTTATGGCTGTTGTTCCTTGTTACCCCCGGTAGTGTTCGGGTGAACAGGGACTCTCCCATTGCCTGCTTGTCCCCCTTGACAAGTTTATAGGCAGCTACCAGATCCCCCCTCAGCCTTCTCTTGTGGAGGCTGAACAGGTTCAGGTCCCGTAGCCTCTCCTCGTAGGACCTGCCCTGCTGCCCCCTGATCATGCCGGTGGCCCTCCTCTGGACCCTCTCTATGCTGTTCACATCCCTCCTGAAGTGCGGTGCCCAGAACTGGACACAGTACTCCAGCTGTAGCCTGATCAGTGTCGTACAGAGGGGGAGGATCACCTCCTTGTCCCCGCTTGAGATGCATCTGTGGATGCAAGACAAGGTGCGGTTGGCCTTCCTGACTGCATCCCCACACTGCCGCCCATGTTCATCTTGGATTCAGTGATGACTCCAAGATCCTTTTCTGCTTCTATGCTGACAAGAAGATTTCCCCAGCCTGTAGGTGTGGTGCTGGTTCTTCCTCCCCAGGTGCAGCCTCTTGCACTTGTCCATGTTGAAACCCATCCTATTCTCATCTGCCCGCCGCTGTAACCTGTCCAGATCTAGTTGTAGCCTGTCCCTCCCTTGTAGCGTGCTCACTTCCCCCTATATCTTAGTGTCATCTGCAAACTTGAACAAGGTGCGAGCAATGTTCAAGCTCTCAAACTTGAAAAATTCCCCTCATTGTTTCAAACTTCCTGCGGGCCTCAGGGCCAAGCACTGGGGAACCCCACTGCCCACATCCCTCCAGGTCGAAAATGACCCATCCACCACCACTCTCCAGATGTGGCCCTCCAGCCAACTGGCGACCTATCTGACTGTGTAGACATCGACACCACAGACACCTAATTTTTTGATGAGGATGGGGTGAGAGACAGTGTCAAAGGCCTTCCTAAAGTCCAAAAAAACTACATCCACTGCGACACCTGCTTGCAAGGCTTTTGTGACCTGTTCATAGAAGGCTACCAGGTTGGTCTGACAGGACCTGCTTCTAATGAACCCATGGTGGTTGCCCCTAAGCATAATCTACTCTGCTGGTCTCTTGCACATGTGCACCTGGATAATTTTCTTGAGGAGCTTCCTCAGGACCGAGGTAAGACTAACCGGCCTATAATTTCCTGGGTCCTCTTTCTTGCCTTTTTTGAAAATGGGGACCACATTGGCCTTTTTCCAGTCCTCTGGGTTTGAAGCACTAGACTCCCTGGGACCACAGCATTAGACTGGGAAAGATCAGTTTCATCCTCAAAAAGCACATAAATGCAAGCATGACATAGTTTATGTCTCTTTTGGAAAAGACCTTTAAAAATAAGATCCCATTTAATCTCCTTTGAATTATAAAAGTAAGGGGTTACCCCACCATCCATAGGCAAAATCTTTTTCTTTGTCATCACTTGCAGTGCATACACAGTTATGAATAATTTGCTTCCACTCTCCCCATCCCCCAAAGGGAAAACAAAACAAAACAGGGGTGGCTACATTTAAGCAGTACTGCAAAGTGCTGTAGGATGAAGGTTTCACAATACAGAACCATATGGCTAAAAGAAAAAATGCACTGTGAGCAGCATTTATTAACGATTTCCAAATCTATAGCATCTGGAGCGTGGGATCTTTCAATGTACAACCCATTTATTTTCCACAATAATAAAAAGAAAGTCAAAACCCCTCCCAGCTAGATTTTCCAAAGGATGCTGCACAGCTCATCTCATAATACATACACTCAGATTGGACCCACTGAAGAGAGGAGTGGAGGAGTGCAGATGATTGTCCAGTGATTTGATGCAATAGAGGCAAGTGACCAGAAACCTCAGTGATGGGTGTGGAAGGAGGATCTAAATAGTATGGTACACAAAGAGAATACTTATAATTCTCCGTCCAATGAAAAAAGAGCACACCGGTCTAATAGCTAATATCATGAGATCCTAAGGGAAGGACTGTCATTTCATTATACGTCCAAACAGTGCTTAGCACACAGTCATCTCTGTTTGGAAGTATTGGAAGCTACTATATTAATTATTAATAAGGACTTAACATTTCTGCAGCATGTTCAAGGTGCTTTGCCAACCAAACAGATTGGTAATTACTGATCCATTTAATGAGCCATTAACTAATTAATGGAGAATCAAGCTCACCCCCCATTGGGTTGACCCAGAAAAACAAGGAAACATAGAAGAATCAGAAACATATATATCCTAACGTGAAATCTGTAGCATAGTCTCCTTGCCAAAAGCAATGGAGGGAATTTTTCCTGACGTGCCTAGTGGCTTAGGGGTTTGAAGGCCCGCTGACAAATCACAAAGGGGTGTTTTTGGAACCCCCATCTTGGAAGGGTTGCTTCTTTTAAATCTGGATTAGAGAGAAGACATGGATCAGACTGTAGGAAATACCCAGGACACTGGTGGGGATGTTGGGCAGATACTAGATCAACAGAAAGTTCTTATACTCAGAAGCACTGTAATAAGAGTGGCCACTAGAGGGTGTGAACTTCAAGAATACCACATTCTTGTATTACTTCAGCAGTTCCCAAATTCTGACAGATTGTGCACCACCAATTTAAAACAATACAACCTCAAGTACCACCAGCACATTTTTGCCATATAAAGTAATTATAATAAATCTGTTAACATGTGCCACTGACAAGTTATCTGTGTACTACTGAGGGCACACGTACAACAGATTGGGAACTGCTGTATTACTTCATTAATGCTTCCACCTACAAACTGGATGGCTGCAAATAGTCCTTGTTGAAGGCCAGGACAAAGAATGGAGTTGTTGGCCAGGAACATGCAGGCAGGCTCACATTGATCTGATTGTTCAGTATTTAAAGTGTAATGGTTCCTGTGCTCTTGCTGGAGGGGGCATGGGTGACGTGGCAAGCACACTGGGTAATTAATGGCTGCTACGTACACGACCATTCTCCTGGTGTTGTGCTGCGTTCTGTCTGCCGAGACGCAGAGAGCCTGTGGTGGTACAGTGAATACAGAACAGCGATAAGCCTGAAGGGGTATTTGTGATGAATGGGTGCAATATCCAGAAGTGGATTGCCAAAGCCCCTTCTAAGCGTCCTTGGCAAAAGACATCGTGGCTGCTGATATGCTGTGATTCATGGCTTCCATTGGCGGCTTCTCTGTGGACAAATTAACCAGTTTGGCTGCATTCATGGGTGTGAGAGACCGAGGGTACCGGGAGCTGATAATATGCAGTCCAGTACAGGGGTTCAGGGGCTCACGAGCAGAAAGACTCACAGCTTAAGGCTCCAGTGCCAGGATTCCCTGTCTAGCCCTTAGGACAGGAGAAATAACTCCCCCTCTACCCCCTTAGTCATTTAGGATTTGCCCTCCCAGCCTGCAAGGACAGCGGTGGGATCCATCTGGGTTTTGGTATTTATATGGCTCAGGTCACTTTCATATCTCTGTATGGAGAAGAGGTTGGCAGGAAGGGCTGGCTTAAGGGGAGAGAAAAATCCCATTTGCTTCTTGCTTTGGAAATGAGAAACCTGCCCCTTATGGCCCTCTGACATGCCTGTCCCTGCTGAAGTTCTTGTTCTACCCTGTCTGTGGGTAACACTGCCAAGAGTATTTAATTTGCATGCAGGCGTGTGGCAGTGCCTCACTGGCAGATAAACAGATAGGCTTTCTTCCCTGAGGAGCTTCCATTAGCAATTAGGTCAAGAACGCAACAAGAAATAAGGAACAATACTAGCATTGTAGGACGGAAAGAAAGACATCAGCAAACGTGGCTGCAAAGACCCCTCTGCCTCATGCAGAGAGGCCATCTCTTCATGCCTCCCCCAGATACCCTTCCACCCTGCACAAGGAAGGGCTGCCTCTATGTCTTTTTCCCAGAGGACATTATGCCACCCACACAAAAGGGACAGTCACTGCCTCTCTGCAGAACTCCCTTTTGTGAGGAGAGTCTCGCAGGAAGGGTCCCACACTACCTATTCTGAAGGTAGATGAAGGAATTTTAAAAAAGGCACCTAGAAGGTGCATGAACTCAGCCTCAACAAAGAAACCTGAACCAGGATCCCCCACACATTTGGATCCAGCAGCTGTGTGGTATGTGGCATTGCCATGCTGAACAGCAGAGAGAGAGCAGCAGGAAATTCCACAGAGCACTGCTCTCATCCCCTGATGCTCCTGTTATTCCCCCAGGCCTTCACACCTTCTTGCAACCTATAGATCCATTTGAAGCAGAATAAGTCTTTCTGTCCATTCCTTGTGGCAACAGCCTGTTGCCATGATAACCTACCTCATTTTTTAGGCCATGCCCTCTGGGCCCTGTCCAGATGAGGACGCACAGAGCCCTTTGCTTGGAAGTACTAACAAATAGGTCCAGAGTATTGGCTGGTGCTTTAATCTGAACATCATGGTACACAGCTGATAGGAAGTTCACACATTGCTTCCCACAGGAGTGGATTCTCAGAGACCAGGATTTAATTCTTAGCACAGAAGACTAGAGAAAATGATCTCCCAGGGACTGGAAAACTCTCTTTTGCACTTAAGATTTTCCTGTGCTCAAGAGACAGTTGTGTGATGCCAAGAAGCTGGATTTCACCCCAGTTCCATTTCTTGTGAGAGCCTGAAAACTTTGAGATTCAGACTTTATACCCCAGAGATCTGAAAACCAGGGCCACTTGTACATGTGACTAAAATTGTCCTTTGTGTGGCTTAATGGCATCAGTCTTTCCATGTATGTGAGCTTTTGGTGGCTTAAATCTGTCTGCATTGTCATAAACTAAACCCCATCCTAGTTACATAGTTTCATAGTAGCTAGAGTCAGCGGGGACCTGATCAGATCATCTAGCCTGACCCCCTGCCGCAGGCAGGAATAAATGCTGGGTTCACAAGACCCCAGACAGGGGATCATCCAACCTCCCCTTGAATTTGCCCAAGGTAGGGGTGAGGACCACTTCCCTGGGAAGTTGGTTCCAGATTTTGGCCACCCTAACTGTAAAATATTGCCTTCTGATCTCTAACCTAAACCTGTTCTCCACCAACTTATTACCACTGTTCCTCATCACCCCAGGTGGTGCTGGGGAGAAAAGGGTTCTACTGATTTGCTGTTGATCTCCCCTGATGAGTTTGTAGACAGCCACCAGGTCCCCCCTCAGCCTCCTCTTGCTGAGGCTGAACAGGCTCAGGTCCCACAGTCTCTCCTCACAGGGCCTGTCCTGCTGCCCTCTCACCAGGCGGGTGGCCCTCCTCTGAACCCTCTCCAGACTGGCCACATCCCTTTTGAAGTGCGGCGCCCAGTACTGGACACAGTACTCCACTTGCAGCCTGACCAAAGTCACATAGAGGGGGAGGATCACCTCTCTGGACTGGCTTGAGATGCACCTTTGGATGCATGACAAAGTATGGCTGGCCTTGCTGGCTGCAGTCTTGCATTGGTGGCTCACAGTCATCTCGGAGTCAATAATGAGTCCAAGATCCCTTTCCGCCTCTGTGCTTTCAAGAGGTGAACTCCCCAGCCTGTATGTATGTTGTGGACTCCTTCTCCCAAGGTGCAGCACCCTGCATTTGTCTACGTTGAACCTCATCCTATTCTCATCTGCCCACTTTTGTAGTCTGTCTAAACCTGTTTGCAGCCCTCTGTCCCTTCAAGTGTGTCCACCTCGCCCCACATCTTAGTGTCATCAGCAAACTTGGACAACAGGCTTCCCACCCCCTCGTTCAAGTCGCCGATGAAGATGTTAAACAGTGTGGACCTGAGGAGCGAGCCCTGGGGTACTCCACTGCTCGCATCACGCCATGTTGAGTATGGCCCATCCACCACTATTCTCTGGGTGAGCCCCATCAGCCAATTTTTTACCCATGCAACCGTGTAGGCATCAATGCCACAGTCGCTTAATTTATTGATGAGGATGGGGTGAAAGACAGTGTCAAAGGCCTTCTTAAAGTCTAGAAAGACTACGTCCATGGCAACACCATCATCCAAGGATTTAGTCACCTGGTCATAAAAGGCAACCAGGTTGGTTGGGCAGGACCTGCCTTTGATGAACCCATGCTGATTGCCTCTGAGTGTGATCTTCCCTGCTGGTCCCTCACAGATGTGCTCCTTGATGATTCTCTCCAACATCTTCCCGAGCACTGAGGTGAGGCTTATGGGCCTATAGTTACGTGGGTCCTCCTTCCTCCCTTTCTTGAAAACTGGGACCACATTAGCCAGTTTCCAATGCCCCAGCACCTGGCTAGATGACCATGAATGCTCATACAGCCGGGCCAAGGGCTCCGCGATGACCCCTGCCAGCTCCCTCAACACCCTTGGGTGGAGGGCATCTGGACCTGCAGATTTAAAAATGTCTAGCCCTTCCAGAAGATCCCTAACTACATCTGCGGTGACTGAAGGCCTGACAGAGCTATCCCCAAGATTGCCCCTACCTCTGGTAGGAAGGATGTCCTGGTCCCTGTTCAAGAAAACAGAGGTAAAGAAACTGTTAAAAATATCAGCTTTCTTGTCTGGCTTAGCCACAAGATTATCGTTTGCGTCTTGCAGGGGCCCTACATTGGCTGGTGCCCTCTTCTTGCTCCCAATGTACTTGAAAAATGACTTTTTGTTGTCCTTAATCCTGGACTTAAGCCTGAGCTCCATCTCTGCCTTGGCCTTCCTAATAGTCCTCCTGCACTCCTGGGCCGAGGAGGAGTACTCCTCCTTGGTGATAGCTCCTCCCTTCCACTGGTTGTACGCCACCCTTTTAGTCCTCAGGCATTGCTGAATGCCCTTGCTGAGCCAAGGAGGTTTCTGAGCAGTCTTACCTACCTTGCTTCTCTCAGGGACTGTTACTCTTTGGGCCTGGAGGATCGTCCCCTTAAGGTTCGACCATCCTTCGTGGACTCCCATCTCCTCTATCTTCTGGGCCCTCAGTGCCTCCCCCACTAGTCTCCTAAGCTCATTGAAGTTGGCCCTTCTGAAGTCAAGGGCGTTAGCCTTGGTGTGAACCCTTGACACCCTGCGTTGGATAGTGAAATCCAGCAGGTGATAATCGCTATTGCCCAGGTGGTCAAGGACCTGCAGTCCCCTCACCAGGTCATCCCCCATGGCCAGGATCAGGTCCAGCAAGGTGTTACCCCTAGTGGGGCTGTGCGCTTCCTGGATAAGTTGAAGGTCCTGTAATACAGCCAGAAACCTACGTGAGTGGTCAGACCTGGCTGTCTGCTCCTCCCAGCAAATGTCTGGGTAGTTTAGATCACCCATGACAATAACATCCCTTGACCTAACTGCCTCCATAAGCTGACTGAAGAAGTCCTGGTTCAGCTCTTCCCTTTGGTTGGGTGGTCTGTAGTAGACACCCACCATAAGGTCCCTTTCGCCACACCCCCTTGTAGTTTAACCCATAGTGTCTCTGCCTGACCCTCCTCTAACCCATAGCTAATCCTTGATGATGTGAGGTGCTCTTCGACATAGAGCGCAACCCCCCCACCTTTCCTCCGTCCTGTCTCTTCTATATAGGGTGTATCCCCAAATGCCCACCACCCAGTCGTAGGTAGGGTCCCACCAGGTTTCTGTGAGCCCTACTAAGTCTGGGTTCTTACTCGCAACCAGGAGGCACGGTTCCTCTTGCTTACTCCCCATACTATGAGCACTAGTGTAGAGGCACCTGAGGTTTCACGTGCCTCCCTCCCACTCCCAGGACAGTTGTGACCCCCTGCTCCCCAGACGTTGATGCTTACCTGGGCTTCACTGTCAGATGCTTACCTGATGTAGTTTAGTTTGCAATGACACAACTTGTAATGGTACTGCCATTAATCTGTCACGTGTACTGTCACTGAATAATGTGTGGTAAGCCTCTTTGTCCATCAGGTTTTGCTACATTTTTTGTGCAGTGAGCCCCATTTTCCACCAAGTGTTCCTGCAATTTTCAAGTATTTGTGTATAATGAATGTTTTAGGATACCGGATGGAGCCCTGGTGAATGCCGTTGACTGGTGCCAAAACTTGTAACAGTCGCAGATCATAGCTTTTGCATGCCCAGCAAAAATCACCAGACTTTTCCTGGCAACAGCCATGAGGAACCCCCTCTTCCTGAACCCTGCACCTCTAAAATATCCCCCTTTCATCTGACTGCAGCATAATTGTCCCCTTAATGCCGTTAATTGACTTGCCAATTTTATGTAAACCTGACAAGTGGATTTCTGTGAGCCAGCATAAGCCTTAGGTGCACCTGTTTTATGAATAGTTGGTGAGTTCTGTCAGCTTGCATTCCTTCACCAGCTATGTCTGAACCACTCAGCAGTTCAGACCATGTGCCGCTGGGAGCAGTGTCTTGACACGTGGTTATGTTCAGGCATTTGTGTGTAATGAATGATTTAGGACACCTTTGGCAGGCCAGAGGGGAGCCCTGGAGAAGGCTATTGACTGGCACCAAAATTTGCAACAGCCTACTACTGTGTCATGCCATATGAAGGCTAAAAGACCTAGCAGGGCTAAAAGATGTCCAGAACAAGTATGCCCATAAGATACCAAGTTGCCCTGCCTGGTGCCAGCATGTCTGATGTCCAAACTTTGCCCAAAAACAACAGGGTGGGAGGGGGGTGAACCTCCCTTGGTCCTGTCACCTCAAGACTTATAAATTGAGTGCACAGCTCCCTGGGGTATCCCTTATTGATGCAAGGTATCTGATGTTCAGAGGAGAATAGTGTGGACTGGGGTGCGTAGGTCTAGATCCAGTTGGGCCTTCACTGAAACAACGAGCCTGGTGCAGGTGTTGGGAGATCCTGAGGTTGTATGCCACTTGGGCTGCAGCCTGTGGGCCATCTGGCACATCTACCTGAATGCTGCCAAGATAATGGGTGAGTGGGGGCACAACAGTATGGTGGTCCAGTGCTATGTCAAGGCAAAGATGCTGCAGGCTGCTTTCCACAAGGATGTCACCAGAGCACAGTGGCAGGGCACTCCAGTGCATGACATGGTCCATTACAGATACTTTCAGCTGCTAATGGAGTTACTGGATCACCGTGAATGCACAGAGACAGAGGCCTCCAGGGCATACTCACCTGCTGAGACATTGCCAACCACCACTGCAACTTGCAGGGGTTCCAGTGGAGAAGATAGTGGCAGTGTCCTGGTCATGTCAACTGCTACTTCCTCTGAGGAGGATAAACCATGGAACTCAACCTGTGCACCTGATATGTGAAGGCCTGGGTACCATTTAAGTCACCTGTCACCTGAACTGACACCTGGGATTAGACTGGGCTGTGAGATGAAAAGGGGGAGGGAGACAGCATAGGGCAGTGCTTTAAAGACCCTGGGAGTTAGTGGCAATGCAGGGAGGTACAGGGCAGCACACAGCAGGGAGGCACATCAGGGGCCAAAGTGGGTGGGCATGTCTTTGCAGCCACTTGGGGCCTGCTACCAACTGTGGCCAGGTAGCCATTCTTGGTCATTTTTGGCTGAATGCTTCTTGTTCACTCACAAGATTTGCTGAGTGTGTCTTTTTAGAGCACCAAGTGTCCATAATTCACTCCATTTCCTGCATTTCTTGATTTTCAGCTCTGCTTGCAACGCCATCGCTGACAACATGCAGGCTACTGAGGCAGGCCGCCACTGATGCACACGTGGACAGGATCATGAACTCCCTCAGGGACTGCTAGCATTAGCTGCATGAGATGGTGGGACAGAACCGTCTGGCTCCGGGCAGATTCATGGTGGTGCAGTGTGACAGGAATCACTTTGAGTCCAGGAGCCATTCCCAGACCTGGGAGGACTGGCAAATACTGGCCAGGCTCCTTCCAATGATTCTATGCCTACTGGTCATTAGTCCCACTCCTGCCTGGAAGCGGGACAGGTTAGTATGGATCCAAGTTCTACCATCCACCAATTTTCAGTCAAGCTCGGAAAGTCCAACTTAGAGCTAAGGTCTTTTAGTTAGAAATGATTACTGCTTAGATTGATTTTTTTTTATGAATCATGCATCATTATGGTAGTAAAAAGAAATTCCTCTGTTGTAGTAATTATACATTGTTATCTTATAAAAGCTGTTCTGTGGTTTGTTTAATCAGGGTCAATATTTGGTTTGCAAATAAAGGTTTGTATTTACTTTGTTCGATTCTTTACTTCATGTTCCCTGAGTGTAAGAGGGGAAGTGTAGAAGAGTAGGGAGAACGGTTTTGCTGGCTTGTAGGGTGAGGGGCTTGCATGAGCAAATTGCATGAGCTGCAATTAGCAGTTAGTCAAGCCTGCCTCCCTGGTTTTGAATTTGCTTTGTTCTCCTCAACTGCCAATCACCAGCCAAATTCCTGAACCCTGAGAAGCTGAATTTCAGAGGAAATATTATGTGCACTGTGCAGCACCCACCCAATTACTGCTCCCTGCATTGACAAAATTATGGGCCAACCCACCACCACCTGGCCTTGGTTTGGCTGCTGTGTCTTTCTCTGGCCACAATAATAAAAGCCCAGGCCTTGAAAGCACCGCCCCCCCAGGTCCCTCCTTGCATGGGGTGGCTAGGTAGCACTGAGGAGCTCCATACGCTGAAAGGAAATATTATGGGCACTGTGCAGCACCCCTGATTACTGCTCACCACTGTACCCCAACGTACCCACATTCAGGGCAAACACCGCCACCCCTAAAGTCCAGAGGTGGGCATGTCCCCTTTCATTAGTGCAATATGTCTAAAACAAGCCTGGTTTTCTTAGGCTTACCTCCCCCCAACAACCCATGCTGCTACAACCCTTATTACAGCAGACAGACATAGACGATAATTCATTTTAATTTCACCAAAGCATTTATTTTATTGTCAGTAACCAAAGCAGAAACAAACTAATGCAGAAACACAATGTCCGCTCCTCAATTTCCTGCAGAAGCAATAGGACTAACAACTAAAACCTCATCACCCATCATAAGCTCTTCTTCCTGCATTCTTGAGAAGGATTCAGGCAATGCTTTCCTCCAATCCTTCAGGACAACAGCAGTACAGGAAGCCACAGTGTCACCTAGCCTACAAGAGTCCATAGACTGTCCTGCTACTGCAGTGGGCAGCACAATATGCAACCAGTTGGAGGAGTCAATGCAGGGGTAGCAGCTTCTCAGGACTTGCTGTACCAATCAATAGGCCATAAGCTGGAATTGGAGAACTGAGAGGAAGTTGTGGACCTTGGGGCTGACAGGGTTCTGTGGATCAACCTACAGAACAACGATTGCAAGGTCTGGGCCCACACAAGCAGCTCGGACAGGCAGGGACACATTTGTGCACACAGTCTCGCTGCTGTCACTGCACATTGAGTACAAGGACACTGTCATGCATCACCCCATCACACCAGAAGAGAGGGTGAATATGGCCATCATGAAACTGGCCAACCCCACCAGTCTCCGCTTCACGAGAAACCAGTTCAGCATAGCTCCTTGCATGGCTGGGGTGGTGATATGTGAGGTATGCCAGCTGCTGCAGGATGTTGTGGTGAACAGTTTCATCTGCCTCCATAACCCCAGTAAAGATGTTGAAGGCTTCAAGGCCATGGGGTTCCCTAACTGTGCACTTGATAGCACACACATCTCAGGGGAGCCAGTCATTCACCAATAGGAAGGGATTTGCCTTGCTGATCCTCCAGGTCATAGTTGATCACCGAGGATGGTTCACTAACATTTATACAGGCTGGGCAGGCAGTGCTTATGATACGCATATCTTTCAAAACTCACTGCTGCCTGGCATGATGGAGAAAGGACAATATGTGCCTGGAATCCCTGGTGAGATCCAGGGTGTTGCTGTGCACCTGTTTATCAAAGCAGATGTGGCTTACCCACTCCTGCCCAGGCTCATGAAGCCATATGGAGGACAAGTTACTGACCGGCAAAAGACAGTATTCAACTACTACCTCAGCAAATGCCAGAATACACCTTTGCTGTCTGAAACCAGGGTGGAGGTCACTGAACTAAAGGCTCAAGGTGGAGCCAGAAAACATTATGAAATTCACTGTGGCAGCCTGCATGCTCTACAATATTTGCGATACCAGGGGGAGGTATTCGGTAAGTCCTGGTCTGAAGAAGTGCGGGAGGCAGTGGCCAGAGACATGGGCAGGTAGGGCACGGTACCCCCTACAATCAGCATGCAAATGCTGGTCAGGGAGCCATTGTGTGAAATTGACTGGCTGCACATATTCTGGCTGCTGCAGATGGAAAGGGTGCTCTATAGGTCACTGATTGATCAGCACTGAATGCTAAACTGTTCAGCAGTTACCACTGAGTGTTTCTATAAATAAAATAAAAAATTTCATTGCAACACTTCTGTCTGTCTCATAAATACATTGTCTGTCGTAGGGGGGGCAGGCTGCAGTGACAGTGGGGGAGTGGGGGAGCCAGAGTGGGCTGAAGTCTACAGATTTTCTTTTGCTTTGTGTGTATGGGCCATGAAATGTGACAAGGACATTAAAATGTATTACCTACTGCTGGTCACATTAAGGCCCAATATGCACGTGAAGAAATAAGAAATTTCAGGGGTGCTGATTCGTGTGCATATTAGAAGTGCTCAGAGAATTTCAGTGCCCTGTTTGGAGAGAGGGGAGGTAATAATGAAGTGGCTCCCTGCCTCTGTCTCCTGTGGAGTGGGATGTCCACTCAGAAGGCCAGGGTCTCTTGTTAGCTGGTGGAGGGGGAGGGCTTGGATGGTTGGTATGTGGATTTGAATTTGGCAGGTGGAGCATGGGGCTCAGCTCAAGGAAACCAGGACTTGGGGGACTATGGGAACAGAGACCCAAACAGAGACATGGCAAGCAGTGTCTAGGGATGGAAGGCAAACAGTGAATGAAACAATGACCACCAACAGTGCAGGACTGTGAATGCAGGAATGTGGGTGCAGAAGGGGGGGTTTCAGGCATCTTCTGGGATTGGGACCCCCTGTGAGATAATGAAGTTACACAATTAGCGCACCACAACACTCCAATATGCATGCAAAGATATCTCTCTCTCTCTCTCTCTCTCTCTCTCTCTCTCACGGGGTGCAGATTTGTGTGCAAAGTATAAGTGCTCAGAGAATTTCAGTGCCCTGTCCATAGGGGTGGTCATTTCAGTGAAATAAAAAAAAACAAGTGGGGATTAGTGGTGTATAGCACCCCCTGCTGTAATTTAGTACGGGGAAATCAGCGGGGTGAATTGTTATGCAGCAACCCCTGCAGTACTTTTACTGTGAATAGTCCACTGAGCATTTCATGAGATTTAAGACTGATGACGTACACAGTGACAGAAAAAATAAAACCCACCATTTCAATTTAGGGGGCATAAAATGCAACCCTGAAAGACTAAACCCCTGTCATGTGTACAAGGGCCGTAGGTGACTAAGAGTCTACAATTTCCTGCTCTAGCTCAAGACCCCCCTGGGCAGCACCTGATTAATGTGGTCAAACAACCCCTGAAGATGCAACACATTGAGAGGAAAGAGGCCAGGACATCCCAAGTGAAGGTGCTACTTTTTGAATTGGATTGCCCCAGGAGTTAACTTCCAACTGGTCTGTCTTAGTGGTCTGGGACAGAAGCTTCATAAACCAGTTAGACCTAAATCAGTTAAGCCTGATACTACATTCAACCATGTTTATCTTCAACCAGCTTCAGCCATTTTGAAACTGGTTTATGTGCACTGAACTTCTGCTTTGTTATGGGTTTAAACCAGTTTCTGAAGACTTAAACTGGTTAATGTATAACTTCTGTCCCTAGCCACAGTGACCATCCTGCCATAAGTTAAGGTGGATACAGTGCCATGTACCCAAGATCATAGGTTCTGCACATATGTCCTGAAATATGCATGATCCCTGGATAAAGGCATCCTTCCAGATGTACTTACACCTTTGCTGGTACAAGGACTGGTGCTATCCCATATATCACCACTAGATGTCCACCCAAGTCCCAATTTCCAGATGTGGCTCTGGTACCAAAGAAGGAATCCATCATGCCACTGCAGCCATCTCAGTCACCAACTAGATTCGATTTTCCTCAGTGAAAAGTGACTGAGAAGAAGATTTAACAGTTTTAGTACTGCAGCCAGAGGCTTTTCCAAGCATGACAGACTATTTTTCCCAGACAGCCCCTCAGGTGTTACTGACACTCGCTTAATCAGGTCTTTCCTCCATAAAAGAAACTCACCTCTTCACATCCATTGGATGAGGCAGTCCTTTCTGCAAAGACACTCCAGGCAGTCAAGTGACAGCAAGCTGAAGTAGCATCCACTACTGTAACTCCCCCATCTCCAGATGCAGACCCTAGGAGAGGTGAATGAATGAGAGACCTGAGGAGCCCTCATCCCCCAGGGTCTGACTGTGGCAAGATCTCACAAGCTGAGCGGGGCCAGGATTGGTTGATATTTTGGTTAGAAGCGTCAATGAAGAGACCAAGGGGTACTGATAGTGATTCAGGAAGTAGCTTTGTTGGTTCTAACCTGGTAAGACCTTCACTTGAATTTGGAGGACCTGTACAACCCATATCCTGGCCATGTGTAGTCCCTAAAAAATCCCATGACACCTACATGAGGAGGCACGTAGCACCAGCTTTCTGGCCCCAATCCAAGGCAGTACATCCTGCCTATCTCATTTCTCAGACATGCCTTCCTCATGCCATGCCCTGGACTGTTAAACAGTTGTGGCGCTCCATTCCAGAAGCAGCTGCATTTTAGCAGCAGATGAAAATGTTCCAGTCTGTAAGAAACTCTCAGATGAAAGCTGCTATGTAAAACCTAAGCTTTTGCCTTTAAAGCATAAAGTCAGTTGCCCTGTCACCAGCTGAAAGTGTACTGCTTTGGGGATTTCCCCACCCTCAACCAAAGACTCCTTATCCAGGGGCATGACATCTCCCACCAAAAATAAAACACCCCAGCTTTTCTTCTTCATTGCTTCCAGTCTTTTCTCATTTTGTCACATGGGGCATCCCATGACATAGCATGGCACCACAAAATGCACTGCTGCAGCATGGCACAGGCTGAGAGCTTTGGGTGGGAAGTGGCCAGACCGCCCCCCGCCCCTCCACTTCCTCACCTTCTCTTTCTTGTGAAATGGCCTTCAGGTGAATCTGTTTAGCAGCCCCTGCTACGCCTGTCCTCCCTGCCCCCGCCCAGCCTTGGCAGATAGTGAATCTGTTGACTTTGTCACCCCAGCTTGACCTTCCTGGCAGCCCAAGAGGCAGCGCCTGTAGAACAGCCCTGTGTTATGCTTTCCCCCAAGGGAGCCCTTGAACTCCAGAGGCCTTCCAAACCCACGTAATTATAAAGCGTCATACATGCTGGGGGCTGGCCTGAGACCAGCTAATTCCTCTCACGCAAGACAGTGACCAGGCATTGGATGGGAACAAACTATGTGTGCCTTTGTGGGTGGGAGGAAGGAGCAAGGAAGCAAGGAATTGGGTCTCTGGATCTGCCTCCTAGCACCCGAGTCAGATAACCCTGGGACTGGGCTGGCAGGTTAGGAGTGTGTGGTATCTTCAGTAGGCCTGTGTGAAGCAGCTAGTATTTGCTTCAGATTCATCCAATTCAGGGGACAGTGATTTGAATCTGATTTGGAGATTCGGCCGAATCGATTCAGGACAGTGATTCGAATCCCTGTCCTGAATCAATTCGGCTGAATCTCCAAATCAGCCCCACGCCCCGCTGGCTCTCAATGGCTGCCCTGCCCGCTCTCCCAGCTCCCGGCTCTTTAAAACAACCAACGAAACAAGAAGCCTGCACACACTAGCTGCTGCCAGGCAGGGGGTGATCCCCACTGCCCCCCGTTGCCCCATGCCATGTGGGGAGCTCTGCCTTAAGCCCCCTGATCCCTGCCCACTCTCCCAGCCCCCCCTCCCTGTGGCTACCCCACATGGTCCCAGCTTCCGGCCCTTTAAAAAAAAAAAAGGAAAAAAAGTCCTGCCTCACCAGCCGCTGCCCCCCACTGCCCCATGCTGCATGGGAGGGCTCTGCCATGAGCCCCCAGAAGCCCTGAGGTTTCTGCAGCAGCCAGTGAGTACAGGGCTTTTTTTTTCAAAGGGCCTGGAGCTGGGGCAGGCAGGGTAGCCATGGGGGGCTGGGAGAGCGGGCAGGGGTTGAGGGGTGCTGGACTGGGGGAACAGGCAGGGGATGGGGCCTGATGGGGGTCCCCCCATGGTCCCTTCCTCCTTCGGGCAGTCCCCACTCCCCCGCCTCTGCTTACCAGCATGGAGTCTGGGTCCAGCTCCCTGCTGCAGCGAGCTGGGACTGCCCAAATCGCCAAAGCTCTCTGAATCTTTTCTGAATTGATTTGGAGAGCTTTGAATTGATTTGGACCTTTTCAATGGTCTCCTGATTTGATTCAGATTTGGCGATTCAGCCACTGAATTGGGCTGAGTCTCCTCTGAATCGAATCAGCCCTCGAAGCTTCACACAGCCCTAATCTTCAATCCTGAGCTGTGTTTGCAATCTTGCGATCTAGCGTGCAGACCAGCTGTGACCTGTGGATAGGACTGTCCCGGGTGGAGGGGGCGAATCAGGGCAACCGCCCCAGGCCCCGTGCTTTGGGGGGCCCCGCAGAGCTGGGTGGAGAGGCTGTGGCTGCTATGTTTGAAGTTTAGCCCACCCTCCCGCCCGGCAGGTTGGAAGTCTCTTTGTGTGTTCCAGCCGGAAGTTCCAGCCACCACCCCTCCCACCGCATCCAGCTGGGGCTTTCACACCCTGGCATAAGTAAGCTGTGGGACAGGGAGCAGTGCCCTGTGCAGGCTATTTTGCCCTAGGCCCCAGACTCTGCTGGGATCGTCTCTGCCATGGAGCCCCTTCCTGATACCGCTGCTTAGAGACCTACAGTGTGTGTGGGGGGGGGGCTTGGAATAGACGTACGAGGGCATTTTCCTACCACAAAACCCAAGGAGTGAAATGTTGAGAGACCCCTATCTCTTACCATTGCTCCTTTGGCATTAGCCCGTTGAGATGAAAGAGGTGTGTGTCAATAGAGCCAGGCTGAAGTTATTCATCCAGCTTAGAGTACATTTAAAAATAGACCTAGAGTGCCTGTCCACCCCACCCCTTCTGGCTTCCTTTCTGCCCTTCCGCTTGTGGCTGGAGGTAACTAAGTGTTTTCTCTCTAGCCAGGGCTCCAGCTGTGGTCTGGATGCTTTTGTGGCAAAAGGGTGGGGCTCTCCTCTTGCATTTTTTTAGAGGGCTCTGCCTCCAGGCTCTTCAGATGAAATGTGCCCATCGGGCAGATACAGTAAAGATTTTAGTGGTGGTGGGGAAAAGCTATTGGAGATTGCAGCCCACCTGTTCTTCCAACCAATTTTATCTTTACAGCATGATAGGGTCACAACACAGCCCCAGGGTGGCAGCCAGGCTTCTCCCCATAGTGCTCTTCCTCTTGCTATGTCATGTATACCTTTCTGTGGGTTTCCATACCATGGCAACACACCCCCACGTGGTCTTTAGAGCAACCACAGCATCTGCTTGCCTATACTGTCCTGAATCCAAACAGATCTCCAGGGACTGGGAAGGGGACATTGAAAAACATCAGGACACTCCAGTGTTAGTGACGAGGGCCATAGCAGTTTTGAGAACAAGATTTCCTCAGCCATTGCCTCTTAGCTTTCAAGGGCATTATCAGAACTAGGTAAATGCCCTGAAAGCTCTTGTCCTTTTGCCCCCTCATTGCTGTATGACCCTATATTTAAAATGACCCTCCTTCACCATGTCTCTTTAATGCTCTTTCCAGGAATGTAAGCTACCGAATCTTATTACTGGCATTTGCAGAAATTAAATTTCTAAAGTGTGCGCAAAAGATCTGCAGAAAACTAAATGACACATTAGCATGCTTGTCCCGTAAAAGTCAAACAATGTAGCTCAACCATTCAGCACCAACCAACACGCTTGGAATCAGAAATAGCCCAGTATCAGCCCTGCTTGCACGCAATCCACAGAGTGCTGGGGAAAAAGAATGGACATGCGAAAAAAAAACACCAACCAAACTTGTCAGATAACTTCAGCTAGTGAAAAATGTGAGGAAATTGCAGCCTGCTCCCGGATATTCCACAAGCGGAAAAAAGAGCTAAAATTTGCTGAATAAATGATTCATTGCAAATTATTCACTGAGTCCTAGAAACCATATAGGGAGGGAAAGAGCAAGATAGAGAAATAATATGTGAAAGTGCTGCATGATTTTATCAGCATGGGAGGACTGTTACCCATGAGTGGTGAATATTTGAAACCATGAATCGCAAATCTGTATAATGTATCCACACTCTTTTCCTGCTCAGCATGATGACACTTTGTTACTGCTCTCTGGTGATACTTTTACATTCAGTGTGTTGCAGTATTTCAGCATTAATCCATACCCTTAATCATGGCACCTAAAAGAAAAGCGAATGAGAGTGCAGCGAGGATCCAGCCTGTTTATCCTAGCCTATTATCGGTACAGTGCAGTATTCCTGGATTTCCCCATTTGTGGGGATCTCTAGAATGTGTACCCCATGAATGGTGAGGGTCTCCTGTATATCAGGAATTGGCAACCGCCAGCACGTGTGCCAGAGCATGGCACACGAGGCCATTTTCCTTGGCATGCCACAGACAGCCTGGATTCTGGGCAGCTTCTGCCAGCAGCTGCCCAGAGCCCAGGCTGGCTGCAGCTGGGAGGCTGCAAACAGCTGCATGGGGTTTAACAGCCTGGGCACCAGTTCTGTGGCTGAGGAAGCTGCGCATGCACCTCTGGGCACATGGCTGGGAAGGGGCCTGTGGCAGTATAACCCTAGCTCCTCCCCCATTGTTTGCCCAGAGGTACATGTGCAGGTGCCACCACAATGGAGCTGGTGCTGGTGCTATGGAGCCTGGCACAGCTGTTTGCAGCCTTCCAGCCTTCTGCTACAGCTGCTCAGAGCCTGGGCCAGCTGTGGAAGGCAGCTGGGAGGTTGTAAACAGCTGCACTAGGCTCTGGAGCCCCAACACCGGCTCCATGGCAGTGGTGGGTGCATGCATGGCTCACAGGGCATGGCGGAGAAGAGGCTGGCACAACCCTGGCCCCTCCTCTGCCATCCACCTAGAGGCATGCATGCAGCCACTGCTAGCAATGAGGTTTGGGCTCCTTGCAGTTCCCCCATCTCTGGCATGCCAAGTTGAGATGTAGGTGGAGATTGGGGCGATTTGAGCACTCTGGCCAAAAATGTTGCTGACCCCTGTTATATATACATATTAGAACAATTGTAGAACTTAATACACATTTATTCAGATTCCTAACTTATATCTTACTATATTGGAAAATGGCAAATAAAATTTCTTACTTAGATACTTTTTTTTTAAGCTCATAATTTGTGTTAAGCTACTTTTGTATAGAAACTGGAATTCAATTAAACATTAAGACATCCAGCATTCAATATTTTATTATTAGTTAATAAAAAAAAATTATTGGAATGTGTTGGATACAGAAAGAAAAATGTATCAGAGTAAGTGTTGTATTTAACACTGACTGATTTAATAAAATAAAGAATAAATTATCTATAGTTAGAAAATCAGCCTCATTGTTTCTGGTCACTATTTCCGATATGCTTTTATAACTAGTAGATATTCACCCCCCTTACCTCATTTATAGAAATTATTTAAAAAAGCATGATGGGCTGGCTGGCAGTGACCTAGCCCAGGGGTTATGAAAGGGCATAAGATGATTGGAGGACTTGGGATTCCCTTTCTGCACCAATCAGGCCCCAGAGACTCACCCCCCTGTGTCCCGATTGGCCCGTTGGGTCACCTGGAGGGGGATAAAAGGGGCAGCAGGCTGACTGAGGGGAGAGACCAGTGAGGGACAACAAGGAAGGGGTTTCACAGAGCTGATAAGAGCTGAGCCAGCGAGGCAGGAGCAGTGCTCCGGAAGAGCCTGAAAGAGCAGGACCTGCAGGCAGGAGTGGGACCTGCAGCAGTGCGGCGTGTGGCCGGCAGGAGAGGCTCCCCACTGGGCTCCAGGACCCCCTAGGAGAGGCTGCAGCCAGCAGGAGAGGCTCCCCAGCTCCCGGAAGGATCTGAGCAGCAACCTGAGGGGTTCCTAGTTTTGCTTCCAGCTCCTCCAATCAGAGGCCAGGCAGCTCAACATGAGGCCAGGGCTCCAAGAAGATCAATATCCCAAGCAGGCTGGAGCAGTGCCACCAGTGGTGGCTGTGTGGCAGTGTTCCTGCCTACTATGTGAGAAATGTGGGTTCAAGACATAGCTGAAGTGATTTAGGGTGAGTAAGATAACAAGAAGCAGGTTGTCTTGCAGTGGAAAGAGGCCATTGTATTTTCTCCCCCTCCAGGTACCAAGGCCCTATGTTTCCTTGTCACTTTGCATTTTGTGCCTTTTTATATTTCACCAACCCGTGTTGTTTGTTCTGGTGTTTGTGTTTTATATTTTGTTAACCCTGTTTTTGTCAATGATTGTAAGTGTCTAACCTTTGTTGAATCCTGCCCCCTTGAGGCATTGTATTGTCCACTATACCCTTTGGTTTATGCCTGTTATGTTCCCAGTATTAAAAGGTATATGGTTAAGTCCCCATTGGTGGTCTGGCTCTGCTCTATAGGGGGAGGAGAGTCCCTACACTTCCCACAGTGCTTGTGCACCTACTTTGATCCCTTCAACTGGAGAGGGGGTACCTCTTGGAGTGCCACCCAGGTTACAAAAGCAAAACAGGAAAAAAAAGCATTCCCAATTGTTATCCATTATCCTCTGATATTCCACACCACAGACCATGGTCATTTCTACAATACATTACTCCGAGAAACATGGTCCTTCACATGGTACAATTATACATCAACACAGATAAGTGAATAATTTGTCTGTTTGCAAAGATGCCTCAAGCTCACCACATTCATTTGTTGCATCCATCCACTCAGAGGTGACACGCAGGGGGTGCAAGCAGGTGCATGTGCACCCCCTGAGCATGGTGGTCCACCCCCCTACAAAAAAAGCACTGCCAACGCTGTTGGCGACGCCTGGAAGTGGTCACTGCTCGCCACCCTGCTGCCAACATGCCGACAGTGTCTGCAAGCAGTCCGTGATCCCTGCTGGCCGCTTCTGACACCAGCTGCAGGAGCTCCCCTGCTTACCACTGCTGTGCTTCCGCTGCCACTGCGCTCCCCCAGCCACCAGGGGCACGCATCATTCATGCAACCACTGCTTCTCGGTGCATCCATTCACCATTTTGCCCTCCTTCCCTCCAACTTCGAGCTTTCTCATACTCTGTTTTTCTGGACTTCAAGGCTCCAACACTTGTTCTTTCTGGCGTTGAAAACAGAAATGGAGAGGGTGCAGAAGACCCTTGGCTAGGGGTGGAAGTTACGTATAAACTGGTTTAAATGTTGCATGCCAGAGCATTGTTTGCCTTGCTGGCTACAGCGTCTCAAGCAAAACTAAGGAAGTTATTCTCCCACTCTACTCGGTATTGGTGAGGCCGCAGCTGGAGTACTGCATCCAGTTCTGGGTCCCACACTTCAAGAAGGATGTGGAGAAGCTTGAGAGAGTCCAGAGGAGAGTCACTTGTATAATTAGAGGCCTGAAGAGCAAGCCGTATGAGGAATGGTTGACATACAGGACTGTTCAGCCTGGAAAAGAGAAGACTTCAGGGGGATTTGGTGGCAGCTTACAAATATATCAAGAGAGAGCATCAGGGGCTAGGTGAACAACTATTCAGCAAAGTGCCCCAGGGAAAACCAGGAACAACGGTCATGAACTCCTAGAAGAAGGTTTCAGACTGGATACAAGGAAAAACTTCTTCACAGTTTATGTGACCAGACTCTGGAATAGATTCCCAGCAGGGATGGTGCAGGCATCTACCCTGGAGAGCTTCAAAAAGAGACTGAAGGCACACCTTGCTGGGGTTATTTGACCCCAGCTGTCTTTCCTGCCCAGGGCAGGGGGTGGGTGGGGGGAGGCTGGACCCAATGATCTCACAAGGTCCCTTCTAGCCCTAAACTTCTGTGAATCTGTCTGTCCAGTTGTTTTTTCAGTTTAATCTCTGCAGTTTAGACTAACCTGCAAAGACTGAATTGATTCAGCCTCGGGCTTTGTGACTGTCTGTACTTAGCCCCTGTGATTCAGGCAGCACCAGAAAGATGTACAGGTATCAGTTTCTCTCTCTCTCTATAAGCAGGGGCAGCAGCACTGTTGGGTGAGCAGAGAGAGAGAGACAGAGAGAGAGAGGGAAAGAAGGCAACTGTAGGTGAATTCTTTCCCCAAACTGTAAGTAACCCTTAAAAAAAAAAAAAAATAGGTAGGTTTTTTTCCTATTTCTTTCCCACCTCTTAATGGCATAGCGCTGAAGTGCAGCTGCCAGTCTGAAAAATAACTTCCTGTTGACTCTGAAAATGATCTTTAGTTCAAGAGCAGAGCTGACCTGTATACTCTGATATAACAGCAAACATGAAACAGACCTCTGTTACCCTAATAATCACCACAGAGGACTGTGTAAAGGATTCCAAATTCATGAGTCAGTCCCTCCCCTTCCCTCCAAAGCATGGGATTCAGGGGAAAAATAACTATGTTCTGGATTTGTTCTATTTGCCTTCTCTTTTTTGACCTCATAGGATTCAAGTGTTCCTGCACAACCATTAGGACTAGATTTTTTAAAAACGGGAGTCTTGCAAAATGACTTGATTCTGGGAATTGGGATTTCTGAATAGCTGGCAACACAGGAAGTGTAACGTATGAGGCTCCTCCATTCCCTGATCCTTTGTCACAAGGCAGGGACCAGTATTCCTTCCCATCCCATTAGCTACTGTTACAGGTAGTAATGACAGATGTTGCTCAGATTGCTTTCCACAGTGCAAAAGTACAATGGTGCAGCAGCCTGTGTCCTTTGTATTCTGCCTGCACTGTTTCAATTTGGAAAGTTCATTCTTTACCACACCATTTCTATATCCCCTTGAAGATTTGTATTTTGCAAGACATTTATTCTGACTCTGAACTCTCACTCGCCCACACTGATTTCTGCCCATTGCTGCTGTACCACACAGTCTGCAAATTGGCAGTTTGTGCTCCATTGGAGAAGAAACCTCATTTGTTACTTGCTTATTTATTCCCCTTACTGGGGGCCTGCTTCTGTGATATTTTTAAACCTCAAAGGAAATTGCTCAGCATCTCTTTAAAAAATAAGATCCTTCATGTGTGTACAGCCTACTCTACTGGATTTCACCCAGCAAATGTTTGGATTGCCAGAGAAGGTAACATGTATATTTGTGCTTAATACCGTCTGCCAAATCTTTGTTTCTTTTTTGCATTCTTAATAGAAATGCCAATTCTAGCCGGCATCTAGGTTCTGGAAGAGAGGTTTCTGACACCTCAGGCTTCAAGGCCTGTAGAAAAACCGAATACAGACTGACAGATTCTCTTGGAATTTCCTTTAGGTTTATATATCCCTTTCTCGGTATAGGGCATGGGTTGGGTCAGGAGGCTTAGTGAAGTAACAGAGTTGAAATAGCACTGTGGGTCCATGGTAAATAGCTGGGAGTTCCAGCCTTTGGCTGCAGGGACCAACAGGTTGGCTGGCAGCTAGATATTTCCTCTTCCACCAGCGCCTTTGTCTGTTTGCTCTCATTTTCTGCTTTCATCTTATTTTTAGTTTGCTTTTTTTGTATTTTTACTCCTCTAGGTGGAGTTTGTTCCCCTTATCATGAGGCATGGGCTACACTCAGTCCCTGCTGGGCTTGTGGAAGTGGGTAGCACTATCAAGCTGACTGTCAGCAGACCACAAAAAAGAAGCCATGGCATGCTAACTGCATCCTCACACAGAAAGGGGTGATTTCTGTTTAAGGCAATCAAGGAGGGAATGGGTAGGAGAGGCTTACAGGAAACAACCTGACTGCTAAGACATGCAGTGACAGAAGAACTGGATGGGGCAGAGAAGGAGGAAGCAAAACTACACTCTTGCCTTGCTTCTTACCATAAGCAGGGATCCCGATTTTCTCTGATTTAAAAAAAAAAAACAAAAACAACCAAATCCCCCAATTTTCAGTTTAAAAAGTAACCTAAAATCCACATTTTCCCATGATTTAAATGAAATACCACTATTTATATATTGTGGTTTTTGGGGATTTTTTTTTATCAGAATAGTGGCATTTCATTTTAATCATGGATAAATGTAGATTTTAGGTTTCCTTTTTTGTTTTTTAAATAGAAAATTGGGGATTTTTTTTTTTTTTTAAATCAGAGAAAACCAGGATCCCTGATCATGAGTCGTCCCCTACCCTTCTCCAAAGACCAGCATGACTGTTCACAGGCCTGGCCATGTTGCAGTGCAGCAGGTGTTGGTTTTTAGAGAGGCCCGAATCGAAGGGGCAATTGCTTCTATTTCCCACTGTGGTTGATTACAAAGGGCTGTGTGAGGCTGGGATGCCTGATAGTTTCAATAGTAATGGAGCTGGCCTCTTTCCAAACAATTCTTTCAGGTCTCATTGTTTGGTAGGAAACAAACAAGAGGAACAGCACTGGGTGGGCACATCATAAGAGGATCTAAATATAGAAGCACAGCTTCAAGGAGCCAGGCTTCTTGGCATTAGCCCAGTCCAAAGATAACAAAAAACTCTTGCCTTCTCCAAAGGGACCAGTTTGCTACTACCAGCATCACAGAAGGGCAGGTTTGCCAGCATGCCCTGACCACTTTGTTGCAACCCCAATGAGTAGACCTAAAACCTAGGCTAGCCAGCCAGTTCAGCCACATGTATAATTGGTGTTACAGAGCAGCCAGAAAGTTATAACTCTGCCCTAAAGTCTTTTGACAGACTGCTGTTGCACCTAATGCCCTTTGTAACCTCCCTCTGAATCAGGAGAAAATTTGAGCCTTTTTGGGCTCAGAAAGCAAAGCAAATCTAGGGGTTTTTTCATTCTTTATTCAGGGAGGTTAGGCCCTTCTCCTCACTGCCATCACAATGACACCTAAACTGGGCAGTGCTGAAGACACTAGCCCAGTGCACTACTGAGAACCAGCTAGAACGGGTGGGGGCTTGGGGAGAAGTCTTACTGAACAAAGCATTTGGAGGAAGCCTTTTTTAAAACCTCTTTCTAGAACAAGCTTTTAATTAGAAACCAGTCTAAAAATATTCCTGAGCAACAAATAATGCTGGCACCAGTTGCTTAGTTGCATATTCTCAATGGTAAACATCAGGGGTCTACAGTGCCTGGATAGGGATTTTTCCAAGAATCTAAGCATAGGTTACCCATAGAGATAAGAGTATGTTCCCAACAGGAAGAGAGGATCTGGTCAGTCTTATCCCCATTAGATCTGCAGAACAACAAACAAGTACAGAACCTGCCAAATTCAGTAGCTGCTGGTAGCAGTTCTGTGGATCTCCACTGGGAGAGGTGGGGATGGGGTTGCGGGAGCATTCTGGAGCTCATTTCAGTCCCTGTTTATAACCCCTGCATCCCAAGCCTCACAGTCCCAGCAGTAGACTCACAATCATGGCAAAACAGTCACAGCAGCAACTGGTGCCAGTGTTGTTTGTTGCTCAGGAATATTTTTAGACTGGTTTCTAATTAAAAGCTTGTTCTAGAAAAAGGTTTTTAAAAAGTCTTTTCCTTTGGAAGACACCAACAGGTAATTAAGGAAAGCCTCATGAGTGGGAGAAATCTTTTTGAGCTCCCAAGATAATGTGCAACAAAGTAGCTCCTGGCTCCAAAGAAAGACATCCTTTTAAACTTTATGTTTATTTAAACAATTGAGCAAGATCTTGGCAAAATAGGCTCCCTATCTTTCACAGAAAGTAGTCCAAGAGCAAAAATTTTATTTGAGACTTTGACTAGGTACAACCCCTTTCCCTCATCAGGCCATTTTGCTCCCTGTAATACATAATATACTCTTATCCCTAAATCCTAATAAAGAGCACTTAACTTTTCCTTTCCACCTGCTTCTATGAAAACCTCAATTCAGCCTCAAACGAGGCCCACCTATGAAAATTTCCCCCATAATTTTCTGGGGATAGCTTCTGTATAATAGTGCAATACAGCTGTTTATAGACTCTCAGGTTGTTCCACAATTCCTTGCTCCCAGTGTGATTGGCAACACTTTTAGTAGGGGCAGATCCATTCATGCTAAAGAGGTCATTTGAGTGGCAACACTTTGATCCAGTCAGAAGTTATTCAATTTTTCCCTTCCCTCCCTCTCCCCCAAAAAGCTGACTGATGGCACTGGCAGCCAATGAGACCGGAAAAGTTGAAAAGATGAGGAGGTAGCAGGATTTCCTGCTGAGCAATTAGGAGCTTCATTTTTTTTAATCCAGGTGAAAATTAGGGGAGTAGAGGGAAAAAGAGGTTCTGTGTGCCTAAAGGGCATGATGTTGAAAGCTCTCCTATGCAGTGTAGGGGTATTGCATAGGTAAATCTGGCTATGGAAGGGAACTATTCCAGTACCCCAAGAATTTCCACCTCTACTAGATTTCTGCACCACTTGCATCTCCTCAGCTCCCAGTGACAGGGAGGTATGGCCACTATAGCTGAGTCCTACTTAGTATTTCTGCTTACTTAGGAGGGAGGGAATGAAGCTAGTGGGAGTACAAAACTGGAGGTAGAACAGGGTTGCCTATGGTGTGGGTGATAGGGTTTTATTTAGGTCTACTAGGGACTTGAGTAGGTCATTTGACTTCTCTGGGCCACCTCCATTCCTGGTCAGGAAGAGGGAGGAGGGATAACAACACTTCCTCGCTTGATAGGAACATTAGTATCGAGTTGTCCACATGAGGGATCGCTTTATTCCCATCAGATTGGTATAATTGTGCTCAGCAGAGGTCCTCCAGCTGCAGCCCCCTCCTTATCAAAGAGGATGCCAATAGGGCATTCTCAGGGCAGGTTCTGGGACTGAAAATTGCTTCTTCCCTTGATGGGTGACAGCCTGAATTTGGTGGCCTTCCCAGCTCAGTGTAAGAATTCTCTCTTCGATAGGGAATTTGGAAAGGGCTGAAAGCATATTCCTGAAATGATGGGCTTGAGATGCAGCTTTGACAGCTGCTTGGCTGAGTTATTGGGTATTTTTATCTGAATGTTTGCTTTTTAATGCTGCTAGGGTATTGCTACATTGTAAATTCAGCAGAGTGGCATGATGCCTACAGTCTCTTTATAATTTAAATCTAAACAAATAGCAAGGAAAGGCCTCAGTCAAATGAGCACCCCACTAAGCTAGACAAATATTAAATAAAAAGACTGTCACTACTCAAAAGGGTTTGCCCTTCAAGTATTAGATGAGAGACACAAGCCACCTGCAAAGTGATGTGGGGAACATGGTGCGTTGGGATGATTCTGAACCCAGGTAAGAATTGACAATTGCCTTGACCATTTGTAGACATCATGACGGGGGTGAGCTGTAAGGCAGGATCTGAAGGATGATGAAGGTATTGGGCTTTGTGGCTTTTGACAGGGAGTTCTTTTTGTACATAAGGGCCAGGGTGGGGGAAAGTGTGAAGGCATTCACTGGGCAATCTCACAAGCGGGCAATGAAGGCTGATGTTATCAAAGGGGTGAGGCAGGATTTACTGACTTTATACCTGAGCCAGGTTGATAGGGTATGGATCAATCATTAAGGGCTTTAACAGTGAAGACCAGTAGATAAATGGGAGCTAGAAGAGAGATGCAAATAGAAGGCAGGTGTGGAACTGTGGACATCTACAAATGCAGGAGACTGGGCTCAGTGGCCTGGCAGGATCCTTCCAATCCAATGTTGGGTGTGCCTGTACACAAGTGCAGATGCTGATCCAATGTATTGTAATTACAGTGCAGAGCAGATCTGATTAATCAAGTTCACTGGAGCATGGTAATTACTGCACTCTAGCAGCCTCCTGTGTCTCATGTATCAGCGTCCCCACATTGCAAAATGGTGGTGGGGGCGCTTGAACTAACGCTCATCAAATGAGCTATAATTCAAGTGCCCCCACCACCACTTTGAAGCATGGAAACACTGATCCATGAGATGCCAGGGCGTTTTAGTTATAGCAGCTCTTGGAGCTGCTCTAATTAAAGTGCTGTCCTCCACCCCCAGAGCACATGTAAAAGTGCTCCCTGTGCTCCAAGTGATATGCCAGGAAAGTGAACTCTTCCACTTCTACTTCTGAATTGCTATAAGTAGGACAAGATGGCATTGCTTAGATCTAAAAGGGCCAGAAAGAAGGAGGTTGCCGAGGTCAAGATGCAAGAGGAAGAGGGCCTGAACAGGAGTTGTAGCTGTGTGGAAGGAGAGAAGAAGGATTTGGACATTGGACAGGGAGAAGCACGAGACTTGAATAGGATTTGGAAGTGAGGGTCTAGAGAAGGGATGATTAACCCCCTGGACCAAATTTGGTCTGTGGTGCTGTGTTATTAGGCCTGCAGGGCTCCACATGAGTCTGCAAATTTGGAGGCAAGGGAGCAGTGGCAGTGTTAATTGCTGCTCCCCTGTTGTCCAATTTTTGGACCCATGAGGAGTCTTGTGGGTGGACAGTGTAGCCCTGAATGCTAGATCAGGTGTAAAGGGCTAGAACAGGACTTGGACAGCATGAGGCAGGATCCAGGCTTGTAGGGCCCCATCCAGGCAGCATGAGGAGGGATCCAGGTGTGAGGAGCAGCATGAGATGGGATCTGATTATGGAGGGCCCAACCCTGTGTGCCGACTCTGTGTGGGACCAGCCCTGCACCACTCATATGGTCTGCAAAACCAATAGCCAGAGCATCACTGATCTAGAGACTGCAACGTTAAAGACAGCATGCTTAGATTGCAGGCCAAAGGGGATTCAAAGTGTTAGAGAAGAGAGAGAGAGAAAGGAAAATTGGATTGGAAAGTTTAAGATTTTCCTTGCTTTGTTCATGCTCAGCTAATGATTGGACATCCATAGGTAGATGTCAGGGAGAAGGGCTGAGATCTTCCTCTGGAAGCAGATGATTTATTGCAGAATTCAATGAGTTGTTAACATAGAGATGATATTAGAAGCTGTGTTTCACTCTTGCCCAGAGATGAGACATAGAGGGAAAAGAGAAGAGCAAAGATGGAGCCAAGTTGAACAAAAAACATTAGAGACTGAAGCAGAGGATCTTTCAAAATGAAGCTGAAGGACCAATTAGAGGCAGAAGAAGAACCAAGAGGAAAAAGACTGATGCAGGGCATGATATGAAAAAAACAGCTTTCTGCCAGAGTGTCAATGCAAGCTGGTAAGTTGAGCAGAAAGAGGAAGGGATAATAATCCTGAGATTTAGCAAAGAACAAGTTGTTTAAAAAGTTGGTATGAGGGAGCGGGGCCTAGGGGCAGCCGTGAACTCCCTAACACCCCCTACCGTCACACTAGGGTGAACGTAGCACCCTCAGAATCTCACCCGCCACGACTTTGATGACCAATAAGTAAATGGAAGGCTGCCTGTTCCCTAGTGGACGGTACTGGTGTTCCTGTTCCTGCTCTAGGAGGGGGTATCTATATGCGCCCCGCCTTAAGGGCTATGCATGCCTCCAAACCTCCCCTTCAGCACGCCCCAAGCCTCGCAGCTGTTTTGGGGGACGTTTGTATAGTCCCTTGCCCCTCGGGTGCCCTCGTTCTCTCTCTCTCGGGCCCCGGGGCTCCTCGCCCACCTGGCGCCCCCTTGGGCCGGGCTCTTATCTCCAGCCCACTCCCTGCACCCTGGGCCTGTCTCGCTAGCTTTCAGCTAATCGCTGGCGCCCCCTGGGTCCAGCTCGCTAGCGCCGCCTAATACCGGCGCCCCTTGGGCCAGGTTCTCGCCAGCGTCCCGCTAATCGCTGGCTCCCGTTTGGGTCTAGAGCGTTACCACCGCCCTCTCTACCGGCGCCCTCGGGCCGGCTCGCTCTCGCCGCCCTCTCTACCGGCACCCTCGGGCCGGCTCGCTCTCGCTGCTTGTTCTGCCCCGCTTTGGGGCCTTGCCCCCTTAGGGGCCGACGCCTAGCACCTTGCGCTCTGTCTCTGCCCCGCTCTGGGGCCTTGCCCTCTCTAGGGCTGACACCGCGCACCTCGCGCTAGGGGCACAGGCGCTCGCCACCATGCCTATCCCCTTGACCCTTCTCTGGGTCAGGTTGCCCCACTGGGCCAAACACCGCCCTTATGGGCTGGGGTCTGCAACCCCACACACCGCGCCTCCCTGGCGCAATACGGTGCCTCTCCGGCACAGACAAGAGTGCTCCACTGGCACTGTGCCCCTACTGGGCACCGGGAACCCCCAAGCTTTTGGGGAGCCCCCGTGAGGCCTCCTCGCTCCCCTACAGCCTCACCCGGTCCTCCGGTTCAAACTGTAACATAAGCTCAAGCCATCTGGCTGCAACATAAACACAGAGGCTCTGTACACCTAACCATAACTCCAAGCCCTACCAGGGCTCTCAGTCCTACCTCCCTTCAGGGTGTTCTTGTTCCCCGCATCATCGCAGCCAGTTAGTGTGGTAAGGCTGTGACCACTAACTCAGGCCACTCAGCTCAGCCACAGAGCTCCTGCTCCTGCGGCAACCAGAAGGGAACTGTAAGTCAGGCTCCGGCCTAAGCTGTTTATAAAGGCCTGGCCCTGCCCCCTTCTGGCCATGTGACCCGCCTGGTTGCCCTGGTAACCAGCACCTGAGCTGCCCGGGTGATTGGCAGCTCTGCCAATCACCCTCACAGTCACGGGGCACTTCCGTGACTCCGTGACAGTTGGTAAGAGCATTTTCAGGGGTATATGGAAGGAGAAAGCGTAACAGAAAGTGCAGAGTTGGAAGTTGAGAAATGCCTGCGAGAGTTGGCTGGGAGTTTGATTATTGTGTCTGGAGACAGAATGAAGAGAGGAGGTGTGGGGGTAGTATCTGGAGAAGCAGGTGGAGTAGTGTTGGTCTGTTTAATGATGTGGGAAGCTATGGCCCATTTGGGTGGTGAAGAGGAAGAACTTGGCAGGACTGAAGAGGAAAAATGAAAGGAAGATGTGAAAATAGCCATGTGGGAGGTCAGTAAACCAGCACATCATATGGGTAAATCTGGAAAGCCATGGAAGCCCTAAGATGACCATGGTGAGGTTCAAAGAGACACTTAGATAGAATGACTTGGTCTTCCAGCCCTCACACATACAGACTGATATGACTGCTCAGCCATTTGAGGAGGGGCAATGGCAGCTACGAACATCTCCCTGCTATCTGGGTATCAGCAGTGGATACCCCAGGCCCATGTGCATAGCTAAATACAAGCATGGATCCTATGGAATCTCACTGTGTTGCAGTTTTACCCACCATCTCCTCCCTGGCTGCACACATTGATAGGAGTGATGCCACCACACGGCCTCACAACCTGGGCCTGTTGTTTCTACTAGTTAATCTGCCCCGGCACAAAGCCATCAGGAGGGGATTTCCAGCAGCTCGTAAGCATGAAATGTCCCCTCTACTCACAGCATCATTAGTTAGCATGAAGCACGGGAGAGCTAAGTAATATCATGAAGGAGGCTTTACATTTGAACGGGAAGAAAATGGAAGACGTAAGAGTGGTGGGAAAAACCCATGGCAGGGGAGAAGGGTGTTCTAGAAGGTGGGTGAGTCTGTAGGAGTCCTAAGGCAGAAGGAAAAGGAGGCAGGAATAAAAGAGGGCCTGTGATGGGTTGGCAGAGCCTAGGACGGAGAACAGTGGAAGCCCCATGGTGGGAGATGGTGAGAGTTGCCCCTGGTGTCTGACCCAGTGCATTCTGCAAAAGTGAAGACCTTCACAGAGCTGTGCAGACTCCACAATACACTCCTGTTCTGGGCCACTGTGAGATGGGAGTGAACAGGAAGCTGGGTCGGGGGAATGGGTGGGAGAGGAAAGAGAGAGAATACGGAGGGGTGGGGAGGAAGGTTGAGCCAGTGTGTCAGGGCCTAACAATGAACTGTCTGTGTCAGGAAAACACTCTTACTCAACTGGGCTATTTTTAGGGGTTCGTTTTTTTTTCTCCCCTTGGCCTCCCGCCCTCGCCCAACTCCTACCCTCCCTTTTGCGCCTCATGGCGCCTGGCAGATTGGTGGAGATTTAAAGCTACGGATGAGAAAAGAGTTTACTGTAGTGATGGAAAAACAATTGGGGGCGGGGGGAGGCAAAGGGGAAGGGAGATGAGCTTCCAGAAATAGCCTTGGAGTGATGTCTGCCTTTCAGGCCCTGGAGCTCAGAAGAGAAATATGTCATCTAGGCCTTGTGACAAACCTGTTCTCCAGGACCTTCTACGGTTTACAGGGCCACAAGTCTCTCATCCCCGCAGAAAAGGTCATTGAGTAATTAGCTGCCCTATCTTCCTTCACACAAACCAGTCTGCAGTGTCCTCTCCTGGCTAATTTGTGAGACCCCAAGTGGGAACTGAGTGTGCTGGGTCTCCCTTCTGTCCCAAAGGCCACCCGACTGGCTGTACGATGAAAGTGCTGTGACTCACCTCGAATTGTGACTGGTTTTCAAAATTCAGTATCAAGATTTCAAAATGAGGCCTGCACATCCTGACTGGGGATGAAGTACAGAGTAACACGTTGTTTTATGTTGTTTCCAACCCAGGCCCTCCTAGGAAAGTATGTTCCACATGGACTTTGTGCCTGTTTTATTCTGTAGTCTCTCATTTTTATGGTAGATGAATTTCTACCCTTCTAACCCCTCTTTCGTATCTCCTTTTCAACTTTTGAACTCCTTTTTTGGCTTCCACTGTCCAGGCTTTTGGCTTGGACTCTTTATCTTCACATTTCTATGAGTTTTTCCATAAATTAAGCCACCTTGACTTTGCTTCTGCTGAAACTTGCCAGGCCTGCCCTCACCTGTTCTTTACCGTAACCTTTGTTACCTTCCTTTCTCTCTGCCCCTTCTCTATGCCTAGCAAATGTCCTACCCTCCAGCAAGCATCCTAGATTCCAGGCCCTTCAGGACTGTGCAAATACAGATGAATGATCTTGATTTTCTCTCATATATCAATAACAGAGCAGTGTCTCTCCCCTTCTCAGCCAGCTCTACTGGCTCAACATTTATTTTAGGAGCCAATAAAATACTGATGTCTTTTGGAAAAGCCTCCACTGTTGTGCTCCTTCCTACCTTGCTGACCCTGTCTGTCTCTTTTCAGCCCTCTGATTCTCTCCTAATCTTGATCTTGCAGTAACCTCCCCTATATCCTTCCACAGGGTTTTGCCATTGCTCAGGTGCACCCGCCTTCTTCACTCCTCTTGCTGTCTGCCAAGAGCTTATAATGCTCTGCCTCCTCAACCCTGTTTCTTATCAAGTTTCATGTGAAAACACATATTTTTCCCCTTGCACATAACATCTCTTCATTCCTCTATGCTCTACTATTAATTTCATTAGTTATGATGCTCAGCAGCCTGAGAGATGGAGAACAAGATGGTGCCAACTAAAGCTGCATTGTAGTATGGCAAGAGGTGAATTTACCAGGGTTGAAGCTCAGGATGTCTTCCATGATAAAGCATAGGAAAAAGCACATTAAGGAGGAAAGACAGGGCAAGAGATGGGCGCACAGTCAGAATGCAAGCCAGTCTGCAAGCCCTGTGTATACATAGGGATCCTGGTGGAGTCAATGGGAGGTGTGCGCATAGCTGGAGTTAGGCAATAGCAGTACCCTTAGAAACAACAAGCAATCTGGACTCCTTGCTTGTTCCAGTTCTTGCTTCAGTTCAAATCTTTTCCCTCCTCCCCAAATTCATCCTTAAAATAGATGTCAATGTTGAGCAGGGAGACTCTTCTCTTCAGAATCACAATGGTGGGGCACTAGACTATAGCAGTAGAGCACTGTAGTGTTGACCCTGGGCCATCTTACTCCACAGTCACTCTGACTTCACTGGGCCGTTTCTTCAAGTCCAGCCCTGTTCAGTAATAACTGAACAAGTGCAGAAATGTCTGTCACAGTCTGTCTGCACAGACTCAGAAGGGCTCTTATCTTGGGGGGATTCTGACTCCATTCTTAATCCATGCTTTCCGAAGGCAAAGCCCTTATTGAAGATCAGTGCCTGGGTGGAAATTCCCCTCAGGATTTGGTGCTCTCTGAGAAAACCCAAGAACCCCTCCTCAGCCTTAGTCATAGCTTGAGGTGGGATCATCCCTATCCAAACCATCCCAACCACTGCTTTTTTCTTCTCTTGTTTGTGTATAGCCACATTTTAAGTTACAAACCAGCAGACAGTGGGGACCAGGTTGCCTCTGTAATGCAGGGACTGATTCCATGCAATGGTAGTCGCTCTCTAGTTGAAGATATCTTGAATTGGACATTGTGCAGTTCTGGCAAAAGAGGGTTGTAAAGTAGGTTTTGGATGATGGCAGGAGTTAGGAGCCTACCAGAAATGAAACACTAGATGTAGGATACAGGCAAGTGAAACCTGTTGTGAATCAGACTAATTTTCTGGAATTATATCATGGGTCCCCAGCTCCTCAGGGCACAGCTGTTGTGTGCAGAAGAAAAAGCCTTCTTTGAAGCCACCCAGAGGGGCAAGAGGATGAACTTGTTCTTCCCTCAGAAACCAGTTAGCAGCTCATATAAATTAGAAAAGGTTTAGCAAAACACCCCCATTTTAGAGCCCTTCTGTTTGCAACAGCCATCCGATGCTTTTGTAGTTTGCCCCTTGTCAGTCACTCGGGATGTGCTGTGGCATGAGGTGAGCTGACAGTGTGGTAGGGCACAGCCAAGTTCTGTATTTCATCCAACATCAAGATATGTCCAGAAGTCAAAAATGTATTTAGAAAGCTTCAAAGGCTCTGAGAGCCAGGCCAGCACCGAGGGGCCCTGAGAAGAGCTTGCAGTCCAGCCATGAGAGCAGGCAGCAGGAGGACTAAGTTCACTTCCCGATTGTGAGAATGAACAGGGATTTCCTTTTGAGAGCAGGGGATCGGGAGTTAAGAGGTTTGAGTTCTGGGTGACACTAACTCCCTGTGTGATTATGAATCAAGCCACATCCCTACTCTGTGCCTCAGTTGTCTCCAGCTCTAAAATGGGCTGATATTTGTAAGTCATTCCTCTCAGCTCGCTGACCTTTCTGTGTGTGCAATAAACAAACATAACCTTTGCAAATGGCGTCCATCCATTTGAAAATCTGGGGAGCAGTCCTTTGTATTAGTGAACAGAGCCTTATTGATGTCTGGTGCAAAATCAGAAAGCTGGCAAGGCCCAACTCCCTCTAAAATTCCCCCCTGCTATATTCTGAGTGACCAGACGACACTTACCATTGAGGTGGAGCTTAGATTAAAGCTAGGGAAACTCTTTCTGCCAATTCTGGCTATTCCTTCAGCGTCCCCAAGCCAAGCCCCTCACTCCCACTTGGGTCAAACTGCCAACAATTTTAACAAAGACCCAGGCTTTTCTTTCTTGAAGAGCCATTGAAGGGACCAGGATGGACAACGCCCTGCAGCTTTTCCGTCTGCTGGTGCAGGCCTGCCTCTTACTTGAATTCAAGCATGCGGTCCTCTGGTGGACGGTGCCTACCTTTGAGGAACGCTGGGCCGTCAAGGTGGCACAGTGCCAAGTCAAGGGGGGACGCCTGCTCCTTGCGCTATGATGCCACCACCTGCTCAGGGTGTGGGGGTGGGTCCAGCGAGCCGAGACCTTAGGCTTTGCCCATGTGGGCCAACCTGTGGTGTCCTGAGGCTCCCCTGGGCGTCCCTGCTGTAGAACTGTATATATGTATATATTTCTTTGTCCCTTATTTTTTTTGGTCTACAGTGTGTGGGCGGACCTTGCAGGCCATGAGCCCAGGCTTTGTCCTTGAGGCCTAGACCTTCGGGCCAACCTGTAGGGTCTTTACTGTCCCCCATTTGTCACCCTCCCTGGAATAAATATTTTCTAAAAGTAAAAGTCTTTCTTTCTTTCTTTTCCCCTTGTTTGAACCAAAGTCCTTGAAGTCCTATTGACTTCAGAAGGGAATGGGCAAGGGTCTGTTAGGGTTACACATTTGACCTATGTAAGTGATGAAGTGGGATCCGTTTTAATTTACCCATCTCTGTAAGGAGCTTTGAGATCCTTGCTTGAAAGATACCATGAGAAGCCAAGAGGTTACTGTTGTCACATATGCGTGCCTACTGTGGAGTGTCCCACAAACTTTAGGGGGTCTCAGTCTGAGGGGAAAGCCATCCAGATCTCTGCCTCTTTCTTTTTTTCTCCCTAGATATTGGGGGATTTCTGATTCTTGCCTGACTCAGAAGTCAGGAAGAGCATTTTCTGGGAACTGACTCCAAAGTGCATGAACTTAAGAGGTCCAACAGCATCTGTTTCTACTCTGTGGGAGGGGAGCTCAGGAGGGAGAGGCGGGGGTGCTCAGGGGTCCTTTCCCCTCCTGCTCCTGCCCTTTCAGCATTTCAGCATTTTGCCTCTTGCTTTCCAGCTCTTCTGCATGTGCTTCTGGAGAGAAGCACAAACTCTGAAGCAGGAGAGGAGTGTGCAAGGCAGGAAGATGTCTCACGACAAAAGAATCAATGAACAGAGAAGGGCATTTATTGAAACTGTTTCTGGTCTCGCCTCCTCCTCTTCAGGCCTTTTCAAAGTGGAGCATTTGTGGCACAGGAAGCGACTGATCTCCAAGCCCTGGCCCCCACTCGGGGAGTCATGATTTCCTTTGAGGCAGTCCGTTATCTTTCGTCTGTCAGGACAGGCTCCCCCCACCCGCTGCCCTCCCCTTCCAAACTTCTCTGTCTGCCTTCGCTCATCCCCACTGCACACACTCTCCGCTGCCAAAAAAACGGCCATCCTCCGCCCCCTCCTCAGCTAACTTCCTTCCAGCATTTCCTGAGCTGGATAATCCCAGGATCTGTAAAACAGGGGAAAAGAAAGAGAGAGGGAGAGGGAGAGGGAGGACAGGAAACTCGTTTCTCATTCCACTACTACTGTCCGAAGGCAAACGGGCAAGGGAAGGCAGGGCTGGAGAGCTAAGAGAAGCCTCATACAGCCTCTGCCTGGGTCCCTCTTCATTGGTGTTTTTGGAGCTTTCAGTTTCTTCCACAAGTTCAGGGAAGAAAGAGGTTTAAAAAGAGGGGAGTTCTTCCTCTCAACAGTGGGCAGGACCTACTGACTTTCCATCCTGTGGGTGGCTTTGGAGGGGACCACTGAGGAGACGACACCCACCTCAGCCTTCGTCTGCCCTGACTCGCCAGCTCTGATGTGGGCACCAGTCTACCACCCACCACCCTCTGATGAGATCCCTTCCGGGCTTGGGCTATGATCACTGCTGCTGCCTGCTGGGGAGCCTCCTCTCGTCCTGATCTTCCCCTGCCACACGAGCAACCCAACATCTGGTGGGGATTAATGCACATTTCTCTGGCCGGACGTCCTGCGAGACCCCCGATGTCACCTCCCAGGAGCGGGATACAGGCAGTGGTCTGAGAAGAAGCGTGAGCTGTGCCTGCGCTTGGTGTGAGGGGGGGAGGGGGGTACGGCAGGAGGGGGGTGAGCCTCTTTTGGGACTAACTCATGAAGAACAAGGGAGCGAAGCAGAAGCTCAAGAGGAAGGGAGTCGTGAGCGTGTTTGGCTGTGACCTGACGGAATATCTGGAGGGCTCGGGGCAGGATGGTAATTGCCTCTTTTCTATTCTTGCTTTGCTAGTGGGGACCATATGTTCCCCCTGCCTTTTTTTTTTTTTTGGCTGGCAAGACTAAAGCAAAATCTACCCTGTGCCCATCCTCTAGGGGCAGGGAATATGTAAGTTTTGTATCTTGTGGAAGTGCAGCTCTTGCCCTGTTCACAATGAATGAATGCCCAGGAGATCACTTTGATGTCTACATGATTCTTGCAGGCTGACTGCTCGGTGTATGTGTATGGGGTGGCATGGGGGTGTCACTCAGGACTCTCAGGCTGGTTGAGGATGTGCAAAGAGACAGGACTAACTCTGATCTCCAACTGTGAGGCCAGGTTAGGGGACAGCAAGCATGAAAGGCTCCAGGCTGACCAGTCAATCCCATGCTTAGAGTCGATCCCTTCCAGGTCCTGAGACTGTGGACTTCTGCTGAAATCTAAGGTAGTGGAGGCAGTGCCGGCAGGAGAGGGCCTGTGGGGGGAACTGGGAATGTCCCATCTGGCCCTCCCTGATTCATGAGTATGTCCTTTCTCATCCTTTAATCACTACGCTGAGTAAGGACAGAGGGGATGAATTGATAGATGGAGGAGAGATGTCTGGGGAACTTTTGGAGGGGGCACTGAGCTAATTATTTCCCCATCTTTGCCTGTTAATCTCTCTTTCCACATAATGCCCTCCTCCCTAGATTTGTACAAGCATACGGTGGGTCAGACAGGGTGCCTGCAATGAAGTCAGAGGGCTTGGGTTTTGAAATGGTTAGTCTGAGATGAGGAAAGGAATGGAGCTGTTGTCTTAAAATAGGGCTGGAGGATGAAAGAGGCAACCGAGACCTCAACAGGCAGAGTCTGTATTTGCAAGTTAGCTGTGAAAAGAATAAATGCATCCTCTGCCGTCCCCACTGCCCTGACCCCTATCTGTGTTAACACTGTGTTCCCAGCTGGTTTCTCTTGACAAATTCAGGCTACACAGAGCTGAAAAGCTCTTGAAGCAACATCAGCTACACAGAGGGTAGGTCTTACAATACAGTCTTCTCCTTGATGATGAGGATGATTGATGTATGCACTGGCAGGGAGCTGGACTAGATACTCCAGCAGGTCTCTTCCATTATACAAGAAGCATGTATGACATACATACATGACATCCATGTAATAATGTGCATGTTATAAGACATGTCGCTCTGGATAGTGCCAAGTGAAAATTCACAGTAATCTGAGTTACTTACAAAATCTTTCATGTGCTTAGATCAAATGATCTAAAACAACACACCAATGTAACGAACTTTAAAACAAACAGAACATGCTAGCATTATTGTGCAAACATGGAAGGAACTGAGGATATGAATTTCATGTGCCACTGAAATGCAGCTGTTGCTGGGGAGGGAGGAACTATTTACAGCAGTGTACAGTAGCCCCGCACAGCTGTTCAAGACAGGAAAAAGCAAGAATCACCTATCCAGTGGAAACTGCTGGGGGAATTCAGAGAGGATTACCCCAGTTGGAACTGTGCCAGGAAAGCAAGGCTGAGTTCTTAAACCTTATTTAAAAAAAGGGGGGGGGGGCGGCTGGTGTATATAGGTAAGTTACAGCTAAACCCATTTCCATAGTGTGTCTCAAGGAAAAATGTGTGGGGGAAAAGTCAAATCTTTTCCCCTTATATAATCCTGTTGGCTGTGTAGTGTGCAGAGCTGTGTGATCCTGAAATGAAAGACCCAATTGTTAGGTACCCCTAAGGAAACCTATGAGTCAGATTATAGGGATAGGGGATGGAGGTGGGTGGCAGTGCCCTGAGGGTTAATACTTGTGAAACCAAGCCTAATACTAGGGGCAGGGAGGAGGGGGACTCATGTTATTTGCTGAGCTGTAAATCTCCTGTCCTGCTCTGACTGGAACTATGGGATGAACTTAGAAGGGAAGCTAGGACATGGAAGATTACAGTTAGCAAAAGTTTAACTATCCCAAATCCAGTGGTCTGCCAGGACCGGCTGGTAACCCTGCAGCAAGAGATTTGTGGACCTAGTAGGCAAGAGTTGCTTTCCTTTGTAAGCAGAATTCTTCGTGGGGAAAGCAGATGAGTCTGGGAGTCTGCGGGGGGTGGGATGCTGGCTCTAGCTCTGGCCTGTTCACAAGCAAGGATATGAGATCACGGGGTATTGGTTCACAGCAGCCGGCAGTCCTGATCTAGGGGTCAGGCAGCTTGACTGTGGTCCAGAAAAAACTTTGTGCTGTGGAACTTTGTGAAAGCCAATTTTTCAAAGGCACCCAGAAGGATTAATTGGAGCAGCAGGCCAGGGTGGAGAAGGGGCAGCTGGAGGCAAGCCGGATTGGTTCTGTTCCACGCACAGAGCAGAACCAATTGGCATAAACCAGTAAAGAGCAGCTTTATGCCAGCTTGCAAATGCTGCCTTGTGCTGTGGTCCTGCAAGGTTTCATAAGTGAAGGGAATGTTAGAGCAACTGTGCTGGGGAGGGTGAGCTCTCAGGAACATCTGGGTGCTGCAGGAAGCGGTGTTGGCAAGTCAGCATGGCTTTCTTCTCTCTGGGTCAGGGCCTCAGTGTTGACTCAATGGGCTGTTGGGTGGCGCTGTGTTTCTGAAGGTATTGTGTTCCAGATGAGAGAAAACCCAGTTCTTGATGGCATGTGGTTATTCAAGAGCTGATTGTGCTTTTTTTTGCAAGTCCCTGTGTCCTTGCCAAATTCCAGTGGAGAGAATTATATTCTGTCTAAGGTATCAACATTTCCCGTTCTGTCATTTCTTGTCCTTAACTGTTAAGTAGTAGTTTATCATGTTCTGCACCAGAGATGGCTGCATTTCAACAAAATGCTGCTTTTGCCTCATCGAAGGTTCATGTAATTCAGTTTTTATAAAGGCTTGAGGACCAACCATGGGATGAAAATTTCTGTAGAAGTATAATGGGTTATTATTACATAGTAGGAATTCAGATTCAAATTATGTTAGCAGGCACAGCAGCTGGTATTGGGATACAAAGCCTTTTGCCGCTAGGATAACTCCTCATGTATGACCTGGATCATCAGTGTCTGAAAGTTGTTTCAGTCTAAACTCTAAAGGCTGGTTAGAAGCTAGCATGAAATGAGCTTGCCAGGTTTCTAGCTAGCTCCTGTTGTCATCAGAGTGGATCCTAACTGGTCTTCTTGCTGGCAGTCTCAATAGAGAAGCCAAGGACTTTAAGGGGACATAGGAATCTAAACACCTTTTGCCAGTGAAACGCATAGGTTGGATGGTGGAGGGGGACTGTCCTCTTTGCAGGGTAACTCATTCTAGGTAATCCCCAGGATGCAAAATTGTGTCTGGCTTAAAATCACAAGATATTTTTTTAAATAATCCATGCTGAGGTCTTTTTCTTTGCCTTCTGTTGTTGTGGTCTATAAAATGAAATTCTCAAGTCCTGTCTTGATACTAGGAGCTAGGGCTTTAAGAAAGGGATGGAATAAAATGGTGAGGGTTGGCAACACTGATGAACTGATGACTTCCAGCTCAGTCTCATGCCTTCCTCAGCACTGAATTCCTTCACATGCACAAATGGTCTTTTGTGGCCTTGTTAGAGCCTCACAAGGGAGAACCTTGTTCTTTAAGAGTGGGAGCATCTGAGCAGTGCAGGGGGGAGGCACAATCAGTGATTCAGGGAGAGGGAACTCTTCCCATGGAGTCCTTGTTGAACAACCCTGGGGCACAGTAACGAATGGAGGTCCTGGCCAAAATTTTAGTGAGGTTGGCTCAAAATAGGCACCCACATCTGTAGTTAAGCTTTGGAAAACCTGGATGCAGAAATGTCCACCTCTTCCATTGCCAGTGATGGGAGTAGCAGATCTGCTATACTGTTCCCACAGAAAATTATAACGTTGTTTGTAATGTTGGGTGTACTGGGAGAGGGAACTGCAGAGTCAAGGACTGTGAATGAGGATGAACCTTGGTTTGGTCAGTCTGACTTGGACTATGGAAGAAACAGCTGGTTTTGCTAGTCCAACCTTACTCTCAGATTGTAGTCCAATTTTACTCCCAAACTACAGCTTGTCCCAGACATGACCTAATAGGGCTATTACATCAAGACGGATATTATATCAACACCAGGACTTCTACACAACTACCATGCCTCCCTATATTCATTTATGGCCAAGTCCAGATGTCTGTGCACTTAGACAAAATTCTCTATGGGAATTATATGTGAGTCAAATTATAACTCTGTTTAACCCTACTATCACATTTAGTCCCCCAAAGTAGGAAACTCAAGCCTACCTCCAGTTAGGAATGGGACTGGATGTGATATCTGGAAAGGTTAGGTTAGCTTAGGGTCAATTCATCAGGTGTCCTGCAGTGGAGCTGCTAAGGACAAGGGAGCCAAGGACATGATGCTGAGGCAGGTTTTGGCCCAAACTTTGTTTTACTTTGTTTGCTGGGGACTTGAGAGGATAGGTAATCTTTGGGAAGATTTTGGTGACTCCTTTTCTGAATTTTGAATATTGCCCATGCAAGGACCCAGGGTCTTGACCTGGGAAGTGCTATGAGGACAATGAGTAGAAACACCTCACTCCTAGCCTACAAGGGGCAGCCCTGTGTCCTGGCATGTCCCAGATGCAGGGTAGTTCATTCGACTGTTGCTGTACCCTTTTGTGGTTTCCTGCATGATGTTGTCTGATTGGGATGCAGTGAGCTCAGCTTCCCCTCCCCACCCCCCCCAAGCCCTCCCCTACATTCTCTGCCTTTCCTTCGAAGTCTGTTGTACCCAGGGCTCTTTACATTCCTTTGCTTGACTCCAGTATTTGGCTTTGTTCTTCTGCTGGAGAAATCAGGCTGTTTCTTTCAAGACCTTTGAAACAAACAAGCCCCTTGTGTTCCACACTTGGAGCTCCTCCTTTCCCTGAGCAGAGACTTCTGATGTGTTGTAGAACAAAATCTGCTAGCAGCACTCTACTGAGAGGAGAACAAAAAATAAGGGTGGGTGGGATTGGGTGCGGGGTGAAGTCAGGCTGTGAATGTAATACTTGCTCAGCCTTCTGCAAGCCCCTGGATAGAGCCCTGAGAGCTTTACAGGAGGGAGACCACTATGGCGGTCAGCAGTGGTGCTTAGGTCAGAGCAGATGAGGCCTAATCCCGTAGGCAGCTGGGTAGAGCAGGCTTGGAGTGGTTAGGACCGCCCCATAGCTGGCTGGGTAGAGTGGCTATAGGGAGCTGTAGAAGAATGTAGGTATGGGGGCAGCAAAGCTCGCCTCATAGCAGCTTGGTATGATTGAGAAGGGCCTGACCTTGGTGGGTAGCTGACCTCCAGCAGCTTTGGTGTAAGACAGACCCAGGCTCTGGGTGCACTGTGAGGTGGCTCCTTCTGTAGCTATGCTGTAGCCCCGCTCCCTGTTGGAGGGGTAGAGGCAAAGGGAATGGTGCTGGGGTCCTCCTTTCCTGAGGGAAGCAGCAAGCCTTCCCTCTCCTTTGGTGGAGCAGCAGAAGCAATGTCAAGGATCTCTTCACTCTTCACAAAGGGGATCTTTCCACCTTCACCTCAGTGCTAGTATGGTTTGGTGGAGTCTGCTGCACTCTTCTCCTACAACGCAGAGTCTCTGCTGGGGGGTGCGGGGACACCCTAGCATTGGATCTGAGTTTCCTGCTGAGTTGAACAGGGCAGAACCCACCTCTCAGAGCAGCTGTTCTGGGCTGTCTGCAGACTCAGACAAATGCTGCAGCACTGGTTACACGTGGGCCATAGCATCAAGCTTTTTGTGTATATGGACAGAGACTCACTTGAAAAAAATGAAAACTGAGATTCTGACATAATGAGGGGACTCTGGCAGCTGAGCCTAGATAGGTAGATGGCATCAACCCTTAATCCGACCCAGAGAGAACAGCAGTCCTGAATGTTTCTGCTTCTCATGTGCTGGCAGCACTTGGCCCCCTTGAAGTGAAGGGCCTTTTCCCTTGGTCTGTCACAGGTATTACGTGGACATTCACTGTTCTCAGTATGGTCTGATTTTCTTTCTGAGTTGCAGGCCTCAGGTTGGCGGAGGCCCAGGACTGGCTGTCTCTCCCTGCTGGGAAGTTACCAGGATGGGCTGGTGTTGCCTCTGCCTGGTGGGAAGTTGCCACGTTGGGCTGCTATGTTGCATTAAACAGTCAGTGCTGGAACCCCTGCCCTTACCCCCAATCTTTTGTTTTAAAGCCAGAACCAGACATCTCCATTTAGACAAAGATTCCTATTGAACTCAGTGGGAATTTAGTTAAGAGTTAAACATAAGGCTTTCAAGGTTTGGGATAATGGAGGCTAGATAAACAGAGTGAGGGCTGAATCCAGCCCTCCCCTCCCATCGCCTCCTTTGTCCTGTCTTCCCCTTCCCTCCCACTTACTCCAGCCTGAGAGGAGATTCAGGGATTATTAAGAGTGGAGAGCAAAGTGGTTTGGAGAACACAGGCAAGCAGGATTTATATTCTATGGGGGCAGACACAAGCCCAACCTCTTGTTTTGGTGACCTCAGGAAGAGTTTAGTGATAAAAGATAAGGCTTCTTATCAGTCTGGGATTCAGGAATGTTTGAACAGACACAAAGTGAGTGGAGGGAGGAGAGATCCCTATTCTGCCAGGACTGAGGGGTAGGAACACATCCCTCATACCGTTCCCCGCTATATCAAGATTTATTATCTCGCTAGTGCCCACCTATTGTATCCATCATCCTATGCTTTCCAACAGTCTCTTCCTCTGTGTGGTTCTCCCTGTCTCCCAGTACACACCATCAGCTTCCATAGTACCCATTAGCTCTCTTCCCATTACCTGTTCCTCAGCACTCTCCCCCATCCCTATTGAAAAAATCCCAGTGTTTTTTCCCAGTGTCCCTCATTGTTTTGCCAATATAAATCACTATTACAATGGCTGTCTCCAACACCTTGTCAATGTCCATCCTCCATCCAATCCCAGTCCCCATCACCCCCACCTTTCTCTGCCAATACCAGTCTCTCAGGTTGACATGTCCCTCTCTGTTCCTATAAAATAAGTTCATGACAGTTCCTATACAAGTCTTAGGATGACTGTGCTGAGTGTTTAGTGTTTAGTTAGTGTCACTGCCTTAATGAAGATGCTGCAGTTTTGGACAGTCTTTGCTTCCCAAGAAGTGCCTGTAAAGCTCTTGTGAGCTGTGGTGTTTAAGAACATTACTGTGGAACACATCGGTATTTTTGAAGTGAAATAATAATTAAAATACTTTGCCAGAAAGAAAGAAGATGCAGAGTCCTCTGTAGCCACTGATTCCTCCTCCTAGGGCAGCCTCCTGGTTTTCAGATCAGGCATCAAGAGCATGTACTAGGGCACCTGATTTTTGGGTTTCATTCTCTTGCTGCTACCCTTTTGTTCTGATGAACCTCCTATTTAGGCAGCATGCAGTTTGATTGGTGGAGAAGCTCCCTTTCAGACCAAGTCTGAAACCTGTGGCTCATGTGAGGTCAGCTTCTCTGGGTCTGACTGCTTTTCCTCTGCTGACTTGAATGGTTGGCTGCGTGAATGATGCATGTCCCCAGTGGCTGGGGGAGCATGGCAGTGGCAGGAGCATGGTGGCGAGCCCCAACTAGGTGGTATCGGTGGTGGGGGGTGGTGAGCAGCAATTGCTCAGGCCCCTTTTTGTATGGGGTGCACCGCCACACTCAGGAGATGCACATGCACCTGCACGCACCGCCTACATGTCACCCCTGGTTGGCTGTATGGTTAGGGGCAGACATTCAAAAAGCTGGAGCCTGAATTGATTCAACCTTTGCAAGTTAGTCTAATCTGCAGAGAGTGAACCGGTTTGTAACAGAGCAGACATGCAGGCACATGCCTGCAGTTGCTCAGGCCAGGAGCTGGGGTCACTGTAGGGAAGCTAGGTGGGGTGGCATGGCCAGTCTGGGCTGAACTGGCCAGGGAGGGGTTTAATTTCCCACCTGTCCCCAACCCACCGGCAAGAACCCAAGCTGGGTCTGCCAGTTGCTTCCCCCTCTTGCTGCAGCACCAGACACCATGGTCCCTGAGGCAGAGGGGGCAGGGAGTGGGCTTAGTCTTCCCTCTACCCCTACTGGCAGCTGGGTCTGCCCTCCCCATGTCACCTGCCGTGCTTGCTCCCTGCAGTGAAATAGGCCCCTGCTGTCCCCTCTGTGAGATGAGAGAGGGAAGGGGAATAACCCTGTCTCTGCCCACCTCCACGGGTCCTATGGGCTGGCTGTGCCCCCAGTGGGACACTGCAGTGGGAGGGGGCAGGGCCCTTGGTGGGGGCAGCAGCCTATTATAATGTCCAGCAGCCCAAGCCCCTTCCCAATGGGGGACCCTGCAGGCAGGCAGAGCTGCGGTGGGCTGTGCGTGGCAGCACTGGGGGCTGGAGGAGACCAGAGTCACCCCTAGTGCTGCCACCACAGCTGCTTTCCTTGCCCTGCAGCATGCCCCCCACGCCGCGTGCGCGCGCGCGCGCACACACACACACACACACACACACACACACACACACTAGAAAGGGGCTTCTCGTGGTTGCTCCACAATCGCTGCTTCAGCGGATGGCTAACCGGGGGCACAGCTGGATGCTGTGGGCTGGGCGGATCTGGGCTGCGGAGGGGTTTTGTCTGGCCTCCAGTGGGTCCCTCAGTCCCACTAGGCCAAGGTGCCACTCCCTGGGCACACAGCGGGGCTAGGGTTGCTCTGCGGAAGGACTGCCTTCCTTGGCAGCCCTGCCACAGCAGCTCCTTTGCTGCTGCCACTGGCTCCAGTCCAGGCAGGGCGGGGACCAGTGCATGCAGCCCTGACCCCCTGTGCCCCATGCTGGCTCCAGCTCACCTGTCTGGGCTGAGCAGTGGCAGTGGGGGAGAAAGGCTGTTCAGCCTGGGAAGAAAAGCTCCGGCAGCAGGAAAAGCCGGCACCGGGCTGCACCGTGTCTCCACTGTGTCACCGCCGCTCCTGAGCTGCCCTGTGGGGCAGCGGTGGCAGCCGAGCAGACACAGGGCAGCCCAAAAGAGGGGGAATCTATTTTGTACCATAATCGCAGCATGGGGAATCTTTGGGTCCATGACTGGATGTGGAAAGAGAAAGACGGTTCCCTGGAGCTCTTAAGTCTTGCAGAGGGGATGCCCTGTGCTCCTGCAAAGATGAGAGAAGCCCAAATGGTTAGCATGTGGGGAATTTTTAATAATACATTCAGAGATTGCTTTCTCTTTATGCACTTCTACCAGCAGTACATCATGTTACAAGTCCCAGAGATCAGCCTCTATGGCAACAAAATCAAAGCAGCAAGAAATGTCAATCTGAGCTGTATGTTAACGTTGGAAACAAGGGGAGCAAAACCATCTGTCTGCTGCTGTTACTTTGCTGTTCTATCTTGTTTTGGGTGATGTTGCTATAACTTCCGCAATCTGTTTGTTGGTTCCAGGGAGCTGGGGTTCATATCCCTGTGGCTGGATGTCACTGCAGTCAAATGTTTGCATTGCAAGCTCAGCTCCCTGCTTTGTAACTCATTTCCCTTGCTAACTTGGCATGAATCACATATTCTGGTTCCACGCTGCATCCTGCTTACAATTTCCCTTTCCAAGCACTGTATGAGGCACATGTGTTGTTTGCAGGCCCCACCCCACTTTGATCCTGCCTTTCTGTAGCAAACTGCCTGAATCACATATGTGCTGGCTGGGTAATCGAGACTAGATTTTATGGAAGACAGACTCCAGATTACTCAACATTTTCCTTTTTATTGGAAACAGCAAATTCTATCTTGATTTGGACATGGAGTAGTGGGGGCTGCGGTGTATGGGATTTTGCAACTTTGAAAAGGAACAGGGATCAATCAGCCTTACTGATCGCGATGCTAACATGATACTGGGCAGATGAGCAGCAGAGACCAAAGTGGAGATGCTGTTCAGCTCTTACCCATATTTGATTTTCCCCAGGATGTTTGTATTCAAAGGTGTGGTTCAGGCCCAATTTTCATCTGAGGATCTCAAATTTTAGCCACAATCAGAAGTGCTGAGTAGGTGGGGGCCTGAGGGCCCTGGCCCCCACCCTGAGAAGAGGGCTGTCACTTGAAATGCATAAAACTTTACACATGTCCATAATCTTAGGCACCCCTGGCAAAAATAAAAGTCAGTGCCTATGGCCACAATACTGGGAACCAGGGCTTTATGCATGTTGTTTTGCCCATCTACAGCCACCAAATTTGCTGCAGAGGTTCCTCTATGACGCATGTTTCTGCTATAGTATTTTAGCTCCAGTTGTGTTAAAAAAGAGCACTTGCAGCCTACCTGATTGGAAAAAGAACCCTGAAAAAAAACCCAACTGGGTGTGTCTACACGTGGTTTTATGAGCACCTAAACTACTGTTCAGTAAGGCAATTTAGGTGTGTGTCTACATGTGCACACATTAATGCACATTACCACAGGTGTGCATTGGGACTAAGTCCCAAGTCAATGGACACGCTGCATTAATGCGCGTTAGCACATCTACATGTCTGCTAATGCGATTTAGCTCTTTGCACATACATTTGATACTTGCTTTATGCAGGTATCAATTTTGGACTTGAATTGCCTTAAATCTCCATTTGTAAGGTACATTAAGGGTGTGCATATGTAGAGATGAGCTCTTAATGTGCCTTAAATCAGGCTAATGTGCATTACATGCTCATGTGTAGACATGCCCACTGAGGCCTATTGGTACAGTGATGCCTACCTGAGTCTGCAGACAGTCTGAAACAGTATTGTTTGCAATGGTTTGAACTGCTTGATTCATCTTGGTTGGGTATTGACTCTGAAACCTAAAGATGACTAATTGCAATCACTATTTTTGGTTCTCTGCTGATCATTTTAAGAGAAAATAACATAGACACAATCTCAAACCGTCTTCCAGACCTTCTCAGTGCCTAAAGCCCCAACTGTCTCTTAAACTGTTGCCAAAAACTTCAACTTTTCTCCTGATAAGTTCTGTAGTGTTGTTATGCATTGTCAACACAAAAATCTGCAGCATGTCAAGGACTGACATGAACAGAGAACAGTGTAATGAAAATTGGATTTTAGTTTTAAATTAAATAACACAGAGGCCACTGTGCTGACTGGATTATTAACTTTCATACTTAATTCAATAAACCATTCAATTTTCTATATTTATCTGAAACCACAGCAGCATTTGCACTGTGGTAGCTGTAGAAGAAGAAGGATTTAGAGCCAGCTTGCTACAAAATACATAGGTTCATGTCTATACAGCTATGGTGAGGACTGCCATACTCTGTGTTGGTTGGTTTTGGCAACTGTTCATCCTTCTGGATCATGTTGTATGCGTGAGAGGTCACCCAGACCTTCAACGCATGTGCCTAGCCAGGAGTTTTAAAGGAGTGGTGGCTGCCCAGATGGACTGGTGGCTGCCCCCAGGTGCTGAAATTCTGTGTTAGAGTGGGAAGACTTGGTTCAATCCCTAATACCTGTCCACCACAACTTCAGCAACCAGCAGATCCTGACTTTATGTTGCTCCTAGTACTAATGCATCTAGCATGATTCTTGTGTTAAAGGTTGATTCCCTTGAGTGCAGCCTTGCTTTGAGACCATACCTCACTGTTTTCCTGAAGGGGAGGAGGATGTCCATGCTTCCATAACTGGCATTGGATAGGGGGGGAGGGAAGAAAAATCATATTGGCCCTTGACTATCCTTCAGTGTGGCATGCATCACAGGCTGCAAAGAGTGCCCCAACTCCAATGTGCATATAAGGTAGGGTGACACCACAGACAGAAGGGAGTGGGGTGTATGTATGTGCTGACTACCCTTGCAGATGTGGTTAGGAATATTAAGATACCCTGCATCTCTGGTGTTCTTCACAGTGGGTGGCGGGGTGCTCTGTCCACTTGCTCCTGCTCACATGCATCAAACCATGAAATGAGCTGGTGAAGCCACCCTGTGGGGCTTCCCCAAGTGTCTGATCTCAAAGCCTCTGTCTTCAGCATGCTTGAAAGGGCTGCATGGGGTGCCTCTCACAATGGCTTCAGTGCCACATTTCCAGGTTTGGCATATGTGAGCGGTCAGATGGGGCACACTCAGGTGTATACCTCCCCAAGAGCACCACCAGCATGTTTTCTATCATTAACTGATCCCAGGTTTACTTGACATGGAGGAATTTTTGAGTGCATAACTTGATGCGAAAGGAGCAGAATTGGGGGTTTTGTTAATGACCTTTCAAACCTATACGAGCTCTGGAAACCCTAGGGCCCTGCAGTTACTCCCCCTATGCCTTGTTGATTCCTGCAGGCCTGCAGAAGGCCAGCCTGAAACAAACGTGGGCTTTGTGTAGCATGCTGACATGTGACCTCTTGCAAAATCTTTGCCTATATAAAAGCACAGGACTGAAGTTCTGGGACAGCAACACCCTCTTCACCCTCCCCCTTCCAATGCCTGGTATGTGTGGCCTGTTGTAAAATGATCCCCTGTGCACTGGTACAGCTCATGCCTGGACTCTTTCACACACCCCTCTCTTGAGCGAGGAAGGGGCAAGAGGGTGGGGAATGCGTCATCTGCCCTGGATTCCCAGCTGCCTGCTGCTGCGCTTGGAATTCTGCCCCAACAGCTGAGCAGGGGGGCAGCCATTTGTCTTTGGGTCCTCTCTATACCCCTGTCCAAGTTCAAGGCTTGATGAACTCAATGCTTTGGGAGAGGCTGTTCTCTCACCTGCTCTCCAGGGCTGGGAGCAGCTCTAAGCTTTGTGGTCTAGAATAGGGGGCCTTATTTATTCTTATTACTGTAATACAGAGTGGTTTAAAAAGAATGTTCTGTATCTCAGGCCTGAGTCTACATGTTCTCAACTATAACTGTGTCCTGGATTCTGTGTTTGTAACCTGGTTAGATGTGGTGGGTGGATGGGACCCACTGGGCTTCCTGAAGCCAGGTTAAGAGCAAGGGAAGCCCAAAGGTCAAGGGCTAGGCACACTGTAGCGAGGTGCCCTGACTGGTTTTCAGAGGTAGCCTTGACATGACGTTTAAGATGAACTCCAAACAAGTTCTTAGATCCCACACTTCTCCAAACAAGCACACGAGCTATTTCTACCAGCCTTGAAGCATGAGCAATGTGTGCTGTGAGGGACAGATACTGAATAGTACTTTCTTTTAGGAAGGAGAATGATTTGGGGGAGAAGCATATTGGATTGAAGATGGGATCCAGACCAGATATATGCACATGGCCTCTGTCTTTATAATGGGTGGAGCCAACATCACTCACCTGAGCTGCCCTAGAGCTGCAGGTCACCAGCACCTAATTCTGTCTGGCTCTCAACTCACTTGAAAAGTCATTGGGAACCAAGGACTTTTCTATGCTACAGTGGCGGATGGTTTTGATGAGGGTGCAGTTGCACGCACCCTGCCCATATATGTCTATTAATGTGCTCCCAGTCTAAAAGTTCCTCAGTGAGGCTGCTCTGTGTCTTGTTAGTGGTGTCTCCTGAAATCTGAGGACTTAAGAGCAGGCACAGGGGGACAAATCCATTGTGGCCTTACTTATGTTTGGAACAGGCCTGAGGATGCAGCTGGATGGGAGATGGGCGGGGTGTTCTTGGCCCCATCCTTGCCAGGATTTGCCCCCATTGCTGCATTATAGACAGGCCCCAAAGGGCCACAACAGTGTTTACACTGCAAACTGAATGGTGACAGACATGCTCCAGTGCAAAACCACAGCCTGTCCCATGTGGATATATGGCAGATTTCCAACAGAGCAACACTGGTACAGATGTTGTTCCAGCAAGTAACACTGTTCCAGCAGGCAGAAAAATATCAAAAGCTGTTGGCAGCATTTTTGTTTTTGAAAACATTTTCTTCAAAGACCCATGGGTGATAAGTTGAAGAACCTCTTGTGGCTTGGAGCTACAGTCTGGGGATGGCCAGGTGGGGGGGCTAGAAATCAGGATCAGGGTATAACAGTCTGTGTTTCAGAACAGTAATGTTCTGCATGTGCCCTCTTGGGCAGGGAGTGTTGCCAAGTGTGCTGTTGCTGGCTTGCACCGAGAGAAGCCAGTGGAGCAAGCATACCAAACAGCACATGGGAGACCCACCAAGTCCCATGTGAGGCTCATGCTGATTTTCTTTATGCACCACCTCATTATTGGGTTGCTGGCTGTAATGATGGTTAAACCTCAATAGGTTCAGAGATTTGATCTGGGAGGATGATCTTTAGTTCTGGATACTTATTCCAACCCTTTTGGGCCTGTGTTGTAATTTGACCAAAATAAACAAGCCATCAGCAGTATCAAATTGGTTTCTTTCACAAGTTGCATGGCAGAGGAGAATAGTTTCACATCATGTTGCTTTTCACATCTCCTCCCTTTTCTATTCTTGCTTAATTTTCCCCCACTGCAGGGGTCGGATTCTAGTTTACCTGTTGAGTACCTAACTGGATTTAAGTGCGCAAGTTCAATTTTGTCCTACCCTGCTTGAGTCCCTGAAAATCCACTACAGTAGTGCATTTATTTTTGTAACATGCCACCATTCCACCCTTAAGTTTCAGTCACAAAAATACAGCAAGGAGGAGAAGGAGGATCTGCTCATCTTTTGTTAGCAGTCCTTCAGGGACTTGAATAGGGTGGAATAGACTCACACTTAGGTGCCTAAGTCCACTTACATGTCGTACAGATGAGATGTTCTCAAATGCTGCTCAAATACCCACTTGCTGCTCATTTAACATCAGATATACCAGTCTGCTACACGTTGATGGAGCTTCTCCTCCTTCCTGCTTCTAATCAGGCCAGGAATAAAGCACAACAGCCTTTGCCATGGATTTCAGTATTTTCCTCCAGTCTCAGCTGGGACCCAGATATACAATAGGGTAGAAGAATGAAACAAAAAAAAGGTTAAACCAAATGGGCTGGAATCTCTAAACAGGCTTGGATTGGGTTGGTGGCAAAGGTTTGGAGTTATGGAGAGGGATGCAGTGATTCATGGCAAAGGTTTGGAGTTATGGAGAGGGATGCAGTGATTCGTGTTTTATCTGAATTCTTTCACTGTTCCATCCATGGCTGCTTCTGTTTCCATTTCAATAACTTTATTGGCAGGAACAAGGTACACCCATGTTGCCAAAGTCAATAATCAAGTGTCTGTGCCTAGGGCAGGCCTAAAAGTAGTAATGGGAGAGCTGGGTTTGATACACTATGTCTGTTATTCTTCCTTTCTGGGGCAGTAGGTGGCAGCCAGCCATGTATTGTTCCAAGAGGCTGGCTGCTCATAGGGTCTGGGCCATGAGGCTTAGATCAGGAACATGCCAGTTTGTAACTGGGGTCCCACACTAGACTTACAAGAAGAGGAGCAAGTGGCAAAGTGTCTGATCCACTCCAGTCACTAGACCCACTGGGATAGCGCCGCATTCTGGGAAGGACCAGGTGCTCATGCAGGCTGTGATCAGGGGCCTTCCAGCAGAAGCAAGTTTCTGGCATTGTTAATTAACCTTCTTCAAAGAGAGAGGAGGAAGCATCTAATAAACACAGAGGAGGTTACCAATTCTAATGAATTTTCAGCTTCCAGCCTTCTTCAGTACCTATCCATCACTTGCAGAGGGAGTGGGGGTCAGGAAAATAACTTGCATATTGGGGTAGATTCCTAAACACGGTAGCCCCCCAAGCCTGGGTCTGTTTAGCTTTCAGCTGTCCTCACTGTATTTCTTATGCACTAAGCAAGGTCAAACCCAGTTAGTGCTTGCAAGGGATTCTTTCAAGAATATCTGATGCAGGAAGCAGTGTTGGTGATTTGTTTGATGACAGCCTGCCTTTCAGCCCAGTTACTACACCAGCATGGTGCAATATAAAACAGAGCTTGTGTTTTTCTTTTCCAAGACGAGAGAAGTTTCCTATGGTTAGCTGGTCAAAATGTGACTCTTGGGTGCTCTTTCTGCATCCATGAGTTACCCTTGCACGTGCTGGTGCCATGACTTGTCTTCACTTCCTGTCCTAAGCAGCTGTATAGCATTGCTGCATCCGTGTTAAGCAGCTGCTCTGTCCTGGCTAGAACTGTGTGGAGTGAGTCCTGTTTTCTTAGTTTATAAAATATTTCAGGATGAAAGGCATTTGCAAAATTATTCCTTTTAGCATTTGGGCATTAAATGTGTGCATGAGCCAGCATGGAAATCATAGATCTAGAGATCCCAGTACTTTGTAGCTCCTCCCTGCTAAGAAGAATGCTTCCTTACTTTTGATTTTAGTGCTTTTGGGCATTTGTAGATGACATGGAGATTTAATTTTCCCTAATTGAATTGGTGGTTTTTTAAAAACACCGCTTCAATTTAGGGCAAAGTAAACCCCCGTGTTGTGTATACCCATGTCTGCCCAATCCTTACCTGCCTCTCCAGCGGCAGGGAGGGGAGAGTGAGCTGCTGCTGGGCAGAGCAGTCCTTGAGCTGCAGGGGGGCAGGGGGGCTGGTGCTTCCCTCTGCAGCAGTGGTGCCCCCCCCCGCCCCAGGTGGCACCCAGCTCAGGCAGTCCTGGGGGGAACTGCAGCCACAGAGGGAAGCACCGGGCCCCCGCACAGCTCAGGCAGGCAAGCAGGATCCGGAGGTGGTGGGAGATCACGCTTGCCACTTTTTTTTTCCTTTTCTGGAGTCCACCTTCCCGGGCTGCTGCTGGGCTGCCTGCATGGGCTGCCTGCACTGCCTCTGAGCCACACGGAGCCAAGTGCTTCCTTCCACGGCGGTAGGGTAGGAAACTAAAACTTGTTGGAGGTGTTTTACTTTACAGCACCCCGAAGTCATTTGCTGCATCCCAAAGTCACTTAAAGCACATTATGCTGCTGTATTAACATGCAATACACTGCCGAATGTGCAAAATGCAATGCCATTAAAGAGGTGCAAAAGACATTTAACCCACTTTAAAGTGTCATCTATACTTTACATTTTAGCCCTCTGTGAGACAGTGAAATGATTCAGCAAAGGAAATAAAGTGTCAGTTAGCAGGGTCTTTTCCAAAAGGGTTTATAACAGGAAAGTGAACTGAGAGAACATAGACTAGGAAAGGTAAAGCTGTTTCCAGGTTGTCTTTCAATTCAAGACAATGACTTTGATGTAGTAGAATGCCTTCCCAGAGGTATCCTGTCCCTTCTTCTTCCCAAGCAGAGTCTTCTAATCCTTCCCCAAAATACTTAGGTCAGAGAGGAATACAACTGAGATCAGCTCCTTATTCATGGAAGACCAGATAGAAATCCAGTACTCTGCCAAAGTCTCCCTGAAGAGCAGGTAGGATTTAACACCCTCTCCCAGGGGCAGCAGCCAGTACCTTGATGTTCTTGGGCACCTATACATGTGCAGAGAGGCTACTGGAGGGTGGTAATTATCACCCTCCAGCAGACTCCAGCATCTCATGTATTAGCATCCCTGTGCTGAAAAATGGTGGTGGGGGCACTTTAACTAAAGCTTATTTGATGAGCTTTAGTTAAAGTGCCCCCACCACCATTTTTCAGTGCGGGGACGCTAATATATGAAACAATCTGGGTTCTTTAATTAAAGCATCTCTCAGAGCCACTCTAAAGCACCCAGTCCCCTCCCCCTCACTCCCAGAGCATGCGTATAAATGCCTCTTGACTCCACCTATGTTGTCTTAGACAAGTTATTTTTGCATCTCCATGCCTCAATTTCCCCATTGGTTGAACAATGCTAATGAAGTTCCTGACTATGTACCTCACAGTAAGGTGCATGCGGAGACTGGGAGGCCCATTGCATTCTCCTTCGATTCCTCTTCGATGGGCTATGCTGGAGGAAGGCAAGGAGCAAATTAGACGATAACCCAGAAACCACAAGTCAGCTACAAATGCATGAGCTCACATTGCAGTTCCAGGATGCCTTGGGCTTTTCGTGGGAACTCCAAGCCCTTTACTTTGAAATGGGAACAAGGGCCTAGAGAAACCCCCCCCCCCCCCCCGACAAACCGGCGGAGGGCTGTGTGTTATGCATGAAGCTCTAATGGGAAGCATTACAGACAGGGGCTCTGCCCCCTCCTCGCCTTTCCCCCGGTGTCAAGAGGTCTGCTTACATATAAACCTTCTGTTTATTAGGCGGGAAAGGCAAGGGGTAAGGGCTATCTCTGACCCCCTCCTTCCTCTGGCAGTTTGCATGTTAATTAGCTTGTCTGTACGAGACAAGCATGCAGCCCAACAGAGCTACGATTCAGCGACCGAACAATGTCCAATTATCCCAGCTCAGGGAGCGAGAGGCAGGCTGCTGGCACGTGGATACCACAGCCTCAGCCAGATGGCTCCTTGAACTTGCTTGGCTAGGGCCTGTAACAGAGCTTGGGGAATTTGAGACGTGTCAGCAGTTTCAGACAAGCTACCAACAGCATAGTCGTCTGAAGCGTTTGGAGCAACTTCACTCCTATCGCTGGCCGTGCTGCTGCTGTGCACTGTCCGGAGTGGAAGAAACCACTGAGGATTAAAAGGCCAGAGAGGCCTAGACACTCACATGTTAAATTAGTCTTTGGGGGGGTCCCAGCCTGATTTTCACTTGCAATGCACAATTCGGGTCAGACACAGGGAAATCAGTACACCTTGGCTCATTGGTGACATGTAGTGGGTGTCCGTGGTGCATGTGCACCCCCTGAGAGAAGTACTGGCTGCACTTCCTGGTTGCTGTCAGTGGCAATTGGCCACTGGTGCCCTCCCAGGATTAGGAGGCATCACTCGCCCATGCCTTGGCTTCATTTTAGAAGCTTTCAACTCATAGATCTTCATTTGTCTACCTACCTGTCTGCATCTGTCTGCTTGTCAGCTGAGAGGACAGAGGCAAGCTAAGTGGCTCAGCTTAGAGGCTGAGCCTCCCAGAGTTTGAGGAGGAAAGCAGTGCCTGATAGATCGTAGGAATAATGCTTCTAGTCTGGTTCCCAGTTGACTCACTGTGTGACTTTGAGCAAGTTTCTTCTTCTCTCTGCAGTGCAGTTTCCCTGCTCTGTAAAGTGAGGGCAACAGCACTGACCCCTCTTGCCAAAGCAGGAACTGCTAAGTACGATTATCACAAATGATCTTGCATCATATGGTTTTGTTCTCTTGTTCCTGAAAGCCAGTCAAAACAGCCACCCTTGCAGGGTACAGAAAGCTCCTCTCTGATATAGGTCAGCAACACCAGTGCCTTCAGAGGAAGGCATAAAGGATGCCGCAGCAGAATAACTGGCCTATTGGAAGTTCCTTCTTCTTCCAGGGGCTATGGAAATAGCATAAGGGTTAAACCCTCCAGGGTAACAAAAGCGGCTGCTGGCTGCCCAACACATTAGGATAAGAAATCAAAAAACAATACAGCATTTATCTGAACAAGCCGAAGAGATTATCTGAACTGGAACTTGGCCAGGACAATGGCTTTAGCTCAGCTAATCTTGCCAAAGCATGCTAGAAGAGCTTTGGAGACCACAACATTTGTTTTCTACTCTGTCACCTCCAGTAGCATAGCTTTCCGTGAGCCCATGCTACGACAAAGGTTCCTTACTGATTCATGGAGAACACTGCTGCTCTACTGAGTCACCCACTGCAGTTCCTGTTTTGTTTTTTTTCTTGGAGGACTCCCTTCCAAATACTGGCCAGGTCCAGCCCAAATTGGTTTGCAGAAGCTGATGATATCACAGCCAGTGAAGCAACTGGCCCAGGAAATTATGTAGCTCAGTTACATTTCTGGGTACAAATAACTTTGAGGGCAGAAAGATGACTCCCAGACAGCAAGCTGTGTGGCTGTCAAATGCAAGGAAACTGGAATAAGCAGTGGCACAACACCCCTTTCCTGTACCAACCTTTCTTAGGTTTGCTGTGCATTTATTTACATCTTAAAGCCCCTAGTACAACTCATTCTGTTTCTGGAGTAAAAAAGGTAGAGATCCATCTGGAAGAGAGAATGGGAAAAGAAGCAAGGCCCCCGAAAGGGAACCCCTGGCATCTGGGCTTACAGAACCTCAGTGTACTGTGCTTCTACAGGATTTTGTGTTATACTTAGAGTCCTTTTTTTCTCTTTTTCTCTCTCTGTGCTCCTTCCTTCCTTCCTTCCCTCATTTTAATTCTGAGCAGCTTTCCAGTTTTTATTTTGGTTTCTAAACTACTGGACAGATGGGGTCTTCATCAGGGAGCAATTTGGCTGTGGCACTGGAGATGGCATAACAATGGGGCTTTAATCAGGGGGCCTGCAGCAGACACTATTGGCCAGAGGTTTCTCAGCATTCAGAACATGGAACAGTTGCTTCTTTCACAGACTGCGGTGGAATGAGAGCGCAGATTGGCTGCACCCAGGGCGTTTTCGTGCAGCAGCAGCTCTGTCTGAAATGAGCCTCTGCTGGGATCATCGCCTCTAGTAACCCCAAAGTACTGGGGCAGCTGTGTAAGAGTGTCTTTATTGGGGGGAGGGGGGTCTATGCTGAGTTGCCCTCATCGCGCCAGCTGTGAGTTTGTCCAGATCTGGGAATTGTCTAGGAAGGGGGCCAAGCTTTCTCCTAAAGAAAAACGGCAGCCAGCAAGAAAGCAGCTTCCAATCACAATGACCCAAGTTGCTCAGAATTATTCCCTGTCATATATAAAATATCAAATATAAAATCATTGAAGCAGGAAGGAGTTGTATCACCAGCCCGATGACACAGCAAAGCAGAGACACAGCAAACAACAGGGGACCTGCAAGGGATCTTTTTTGTTCTCTGTTTTGTCCCTTTTTGTTTAGCATATGCATCCATGTTATCCTAAAGTGTCTCACCAAAAAGGAGTGGTGGGAACCTCCTGTGGTTTGCTGTCTCTCCAAAGGTAGCCCTGAACCTTCCTGTCCTGATACATCTCATCTGACTGGGCTTCCTGATGGATTTTGCAGCCCCTAGGGAGCATACATTCTCCTGGTTCATCTCCAAGGGGGTTGTGAAATCTTTTCAAGTATTTTTAAATACCTGTTTGTAGTTTCCTTGTTTAAATTGCTCACTGAAATTTTTATGAACTCATCTAAGGCAATCATAGAAATCATTGCTGCTTTCCTTCAAAGGATTTTGCTGTTGCTGCCTCCAAGTTTCATTGAAGGCGCAGGAAGGCTGGGGATGACCATTATATTTAAGAATATTAGGGTTATGTAACTGAACATGTGGATCTTGTATTGGCCTCCTCAGTCACCTGTGGATTGATTGGATGTGTCTACATGTGCCCCTACAGTGCCATTCTTACCTTTTGGAAATACTAAATGATGGCACAATAACAGTCCATAACTTCCATAATTAAACCTGAAATAACTACACCTGGGGTTTAAAATGGATCATTTGTGTGGAAGCCATAGAACATGTGGGTTGGGGCTGAGTTTGGCTTTGAGTGTTTGCATTTGCAAAGAAAAGCCAGGAATAGGAAGTTCCTATAAAATACTGAGGGTGAAAATAGACATCACCCTTGTGCCGCCATGCAAGTTTGTGTGAGCAGGTGTCCCAGCCCTTTGTCATTCTCCAAAATGTTGCTGCAACCAAAAGTAGTCACAGTTTGTGACTCTTCATAATGGGGGGACATCAGTTTGCTTATTGTGCACCACAGGAATTCCTCTGCAGGTGTTTCCCAAGATGTGTATCTCAGACTTGGGGTGCAACACCTGGGGCCATTGTCCCAACAGGACCAAGTCCCTGAAGCCTTGGGAGAAGCAAGGGCCTGGCCCTGTAGGGTGGTAGCTCTGGGCAACATCTGCAAATGCCAGTGAAGTGAATCAGGTGTACTGAGACACATCCCAGCACAGTTGGTTCCACTCCAAAGACAATGTCTGTTTATACCTAAGTCTTGCAGTTTGCCATCTGCGTGCATGTGCCATGTAGCTCAGCACAATCACATCACTAAGACTTGACACCACCCTATGATATTGCAACATGTATGACATCATATGATGTTGACATTGTGTGCCTGTACAATGTGAGGGGGTGGATACTTGACATCATCTCCCTGTACTGTCATGCCTCAGAGCTGGAAATGAATCCAGAGCTGTTAAAATGCCTTGTGAGCCAGGCTCAGGGGAACTGAGTTCAAAGTGGTAAAACTTAGGATCAGCTTGCTTGGGATAGGAAAGGTGGCAGACCTGTTCCTTCCCCCCTCACCTCCCAACCTTTGGATTAGGTCCAATTGCTCTAATGCAAAATAAGAAAGAGCTTCATTTCCAAACAGCTGGCTTTGATGCTCACATCACTCTGTGAGGGACGAAACCTATGAATTGCCACACTGGTCAGATCACAAGTGGCAGAAAGTGGAAGGACCAATGACTTTCTGGCTGTAATATTTATGGGACAGCATGTGCATTTCCCTGGGGACAAATAGCAATGGCATATAGTTGTGCCACTGCTACTTGTCCCAAGGGAAAACCTGTGCCTGCATGCTCTGGTGCATGGCAAGTTGCCCTTAGTGGACACTGGCCCTAGCAGTTTTACCTGGAGTCCTGCAGGCCTTCTGGGGCTCCAGTAGCAGCAATCTGGGCACACAGAGCCTGGCTGGCAGCCAGAGTGTGGCTCTGGCCAGCCAGGCTCCAGTTTTGGGTGGTGCACACTACCGCCATGTGCACTGCCTTGATCTTTTTTGGCATGAGTTTTTTTTTAGACTGGAATTGCCCAGTGTAAAAAAACCCTATTGCACTGCAAATTAGCAGCACAGCAAGTGCCTGCATGTGTGGCACATGTGGTTTGTGGTGCCCTATGGGTCTATGAAACAGGTGCAATGATAACCAGGATCTGGGATACCCTAGGATGAAGCCTAGAGGGGTGAGAACATATAAGGATTCCTTTCCTGGAAGCCTTGCTTGGTCCAGACCTCTTTGCTTGGCCCAAACCTACCAGGAGAAGTTGAAAAATGAAAAAGATTGCCTCATGAGGCTGCTTGGATTCCAAGTTTGTTTTTCTCAAACGACTGGAAAAATAATTGGATTTGAGATGCAGATTCTGGAGCTGAATTTCCCCAAAGCTATGTGTTCAGGTGCTGAATTTTTCACTCAAGTCTATCTCTAATTCTGAGAGTCATTGCCAGGCCAATGGAGAGTGAGGGAGTACCACAGGCCAGGAGCAAGCAGATGCAAAAGGGTATAGGCTTTAAATGTCACCCACTGAGCACATAATGGATGTTGTTTGGATTTTATGATTAGTCATTGTGTTCTACCAGCTAGTGTTGCTTCTCAGATGTGATTTATATAGTAGACTCAGGTCAGTGGAAGACAAGCCAGATGATACATTCCTGGGATTTTCTCAGAGACTGCATTGTCTTTTACAAGATTTCCTTTGTGTCTCTTTCCAGTTCTGCACCAACTTTTGATGTCTTTGTAATAGGTAAATACCTTGATATGCATCACCACAGAAGCCCAAAACATTTTGTCAGTGGGTCTGCTTGGTCACTCCCTCCTGGGGTGTACTGAATCCCATGTCATCCTGACCCACAGGCACTGTTTACTTGGCTTGCTGCTTCCTCTTGTACCCAAGTCTTCCCTGGAAACTGATGGTAGGTTCAGTTATACAGTGCCCATCAGGTATCAGTGCATTAGTTGTACAGTTACACTGTATTGGTTATACAGTACCCATCAGGCATTAGCTTCAGAGTCAATCAACTCCATTTTAGCTGGACAAATTGGTAAGGACAGACCAGTGTCTTCCCATCTGGAAGGTATACCACATCTTAAACATCAAAGCTGCCAGTGAATTTGGACACAGTTGTCACAGTTGGACAGCGCCTAGGTTGAAGGTCAGATAGTATCCGAGACAAGAGCTAGCATCTGTGAAGTGACCTAATGGGGAAGATGAGACCAAGGTAAAAGGCTTCTACTTCAGACTGGATTGTTGCAGATCATGCTCTGAAAAATGCCTCTTGGCCGCACCCTGCAGCAACTGTTGGAGTCAAGTGGACTATGACAAACATGAAACAAAAGATCACAGAAAAGCACTGAAAGCAGTATCTCCTGAACCGGAGAGAGGCACAGGACAGAGATGGTGCAGAAACTCCCTCTCTTCTCTGTGTGAGCCTTAAAGATGGGGCTTGCATACTCCAGTGATGATGAATAACTTAGAAATACGATTGAGCCAGTGGTCCCCAGCCCTGCCAGATGGAAACTGAATGTATTCTTTTGGAAAGGCCAAGGGGTTGCCATCAATATTAGAGGGCAGACGCTCTGGAAGTGCAAAGGAAGCAGAAACCACCCACAAGCTCAGCGCCTGTGCAGGTGGAGAAACACTTCAGGACTGGAACACATTGCACTGAGCACTCCCAGCTATCCCGAGGCACGACATGGAGCTGAGGGGACCATGGTCAGCTGGTACATGTGAGAACAGTGCCCTAGATGGGAGGTAGGGAAGAGAATGGGGGGCTGTGGCTGCCTGTTGGATCACAGTGTCTTTCTCTTCCTCTCTTATGGCTCTGAATGGCAATGGGGGAGAAGAGACTCCCTTTATTAATACTTCCCTATACTTAGACAGAGGCAACTCCTCTCTCCTTGGGGCTCCCACAGTCCGGAAGGACCAGGTCATGGAGCAGCCAGAGCAGTTGTCTTTTCTTTCCCACCAATGTGGCAGGTGGCCAGCAGGAGAGCTGCTGAGCAGCAGTGGAAAGGAAAGTACAGTAGCTCTGAGCAGTCTCTCCACTGTCCCCAGATCTGCTCCTGGTCTAATTTAAATGCCCCCTCCCCCCCCCCCCCCCCCAAAAAAAAAACACATGTAAAAACATCCTTAAAGTGACTAATTTCTGGGGATTAAATGTGGGTAGTTCAGTCTGAGACCCCTCAGAGACCTGCAAAGCTAGGTAGCATTTGCACCCCTTCCTGTTGTGGTTAGTGCAGAAGTAGATAAATCAGCCTGGTGTAAGAAGCATCAGCACTGGAGTAGGCAGTGCTGTGTCTCCTTCCCCTCTCTGCCCCCTTTTTCCTTGTGGCTATGCTGAGAAAAGAGAATATATTCAGGAGGTGGATAGTCTGAGTGCTCATCCTGCCATCCTAGGAGAATCCTTAATTCCCATTGTGGTTTCCTGAGATCCCACAGGAGCATTGTCAGCTACTGCCTGGGAACAAATAACATGCGTGTCCACAGCAACTGGGGGTGGATTTGTTTCTGCAGATTTCATGACACTGTTGCTGAGCCAGGCCACCACCTCACTGTGGGGAACAGCAGCATCTGAAGGCAGAGCATCTGAAGCGTCCCTGCAATTCGTTGGGTGGTGCCTATCCTGCCAACTGGAGCACACCGCGTGGGAAGTGTTTAGACCATCCTGATGGCATCAGCAAAACCACTGCTGACATTTCAAGGGAACAGAGAACAGAACAAAGGCAAAGTTGTCTTCAACTCAATTTAGAGTGGCAGGGCCTGAACCAAAGCCCCAGATCCAAATATCTTCTGTGTTTGTCTTGTTTTAGACCTGGATTCTGGTCCAAAATGTAAGGCTTGGGCTTATCCTGACAGATGCTTGGCTAGGGGAAGGGAGGTGGAATATGAAAAAAGAAACCAAGTGTCAGGTGAAGTAAAGGTGAGAAAAAGAAAGGAAACAAAAAGAAAACAAAGGAGGTTCAAGAGATCAGATGAAAGGAAGAGATGATATGCCTTCCAGTGAATGCCAGGGGGCTGGTAGTCTATTCCTGTAGAACAATCAAGATGCCTCTTCCTTTCTCAATGAGAAGTTACCTCTCACCCTGCTTAAGCTTTTCTGAAATAATCAGAAATGTTGCTTCTAACCCCCTGGCCTCTGGGTTGCCTTTGGCAATTACTGTAATATTTAGTCACCGTGAGAGAGCCAGCTTGGATATGGGAGCAAATCATAGAGTCTAGATTCAACTCTGAATGACCTTAGCCTTGGGGGTTTTTAGGTCAGGGATTTTGACTTAAGCCCATCTCTCTCAAAAATCAATGGAGACCTTTGGCCCAAGCTGCAGCTTGCTCTCCCCAGCTGAAATCCTGCAGGAGGTTTCAATAGATTGATATGGTTTTTCAGAATGTCACGCACCTCTGAGCGTCTGCATTTTGGCTAGAAATTTGAATTGAGAAAGGTATTTCTAACTTGATAGCAGCCTGTGGGAGTAATATCTCAGAGCCTGTTCTTGTGAGATTTCCAGCCTCATTTCTAGACTCAGAGATTCTCGCGCACCTTGATCCCTGCATGCTTCATCAGCTCTCTTGTCTTCCAGAGGTAGCTTGCAGTGGTGGGACTTGTATGGAGGAAGGCCAGGTTTACAGTTGATCCATGGAGCGCTGTGCCAGCCAAGAGGCTGGGGTTTTCACCCTTCCACTAGCTTGCTGTGAAACCTCCAACAATGTGCGTTCAGTTCTCTGTTTTGTTGGAAAATGATCAACCAACTCATCCTCCCATGTTCTTCAGGGCCCAGTTGTCAATGAAGCTGAATTTGATTACACCTTCCTGTACTGTGCATTTGCAAGATATGCTTTTATTTAGTATTACTTTATTACAATAAATTCCTTCAGGCTTATTCAGCTGCAGTGTAAAGTTTCACCTGCTAATAAACAGTAGAGCCCTGCAGGGTAGTGTTACCCAACCCAGGTCTGTTCCCTACAATCTACTTTCTTGCTCAGTTTTACATGCCCCAGGTGATGGACACCCACCTTTCCTGGGGAAACAGTTCCATAGGATAGTGCTGTCTCAGTGGTAGGACATTTTCCCTACCATTCAGCTTATATTTCCCCTTATATCTTCTTTAAGTGTTTCCTACACCCTCTACATCACTCTAAATGCTCCCTCTCCCTCCTTAGTGTTTATGCAGACCCTGGTGCAGACTGCTGGCATGCATTTATTTCTCCATCCATCATAATTTGCCCCAGCTGTACCTATTTACCCTAATGAGTTTATTCTTCCCTCCCAGTGGATCATTTGAGTCTCTGTTCCTTCTCTCTCTCTGCGTGTGTACTGTGGTATCCTGTTTGCTTTTTCCTTGCAACTACAGCCATGTGCTGGGTTAAAGGATTCAAGGATTTTTCCATTAATAAACTCCACACCCTTTTCCTGGTCAGTGCATTGATTCAGAAGGATTGAGGTAATTCATTTGCAAATAGCAAATGCTGCTAAAAGAGTGGGGGGAGCAAAAGGAAAATGTGAGGTTTTCTGGAATCTTTCACCCTTTGCTGTGAGCGCAGTTTTGCTGAGATAACTGCTTTTGAAATGGGGTCTGTTCCTGCAAAGTATTTTGTGTCCTTCACACCCACTGGTTTCAGCTGGCACTAACTATGCTCCAGGAAAGGTTTTAGCACTGCTCAGCAGGTAGCTCTGTGCATAACACAGTGGGGTATGCTCTCTCCAAGGGTGCCTGTTTGCAGGTCATGGTAAAACTGCAGCTGACTGTGTGTATGATCAGGCCTTGAGTGATTTTTTGAGTCCTCAAGCTTCAATTGCCAGAGAATAGGTTTTTCCTACTACTGATGCCACCTCTTCCTTTAGACCCTTCAAACTACCCCTTATGTGAGACTGTCACCAGACTTCTCCTGCCTCTGATACCTTCAACAACAGCTCTGGCTGTTGCACCTTACACCATCCACTTGCTGGTGAAATAACCTTAATGCAGTCAAGTAACTACTCCTCTGTTAGAGGGAGCTTAAGAATGAAATGTTCAATACTCCAAGAGTAGAAAGTGCCAGTGTTAATGTTGTACGTGGCACGCACACTCAGGAGAGTGGACTTTATGCATAACTGGGCTATTTCTCTTATAACTCAATGCAGTTCCATATATAGTCCCAGTGCAGTTTTTCTCATAGCCCATTTTGTTGTTCAGTCATAGATAAGTAGGTCCGTTGCCAACACTGTACTGTGGTAGTAGCTAGTAGGGGTTCCAGCCCTTGTGTACTGGTATGGTGCAAACATGTTGCAGATATACAGGCACCTGCCACACCTGTGACTTTGTGCATGGTGGGCAGTGTCCACTCAAGATACTTATGTCACAGGTACACTTACAGACCCTAATGGGGACTATGTGGCCTCTTCCCACTCACTCTCTGATGGTAGGTGGTGAGTCAAAGAGCACCATGCTTTCACAATCTTAAACAAAGCCATTGCCCCTTTGGCTGCTGTACTCAGGACAAACTGGCTCCTAGTATGTAATGGTTCAGGGGAATTTGAGGATGGCCGAGGACCACCTTTTCCTTCCCCTGCTGGTGCATCAACTGCACCAGCCATCCTGAGGCTCTGGGACTAAGGCTGCTGCTCAGTTCTCCCACTGTTTAGGAAATAATATTGGCAGTGTCCAAGATCCCTTCATTTGAAAAATAATAAGATCGTGTTCTAGTGCAAAGGTTCTGGCACGCCACCATTTGGTATAATGCTACTGCAGCATGCTGGAAGGGAAGAGGGACACAGGACAGATCAGTCTGGACAGACCTTGCATAAATACTCTTCCCCGTAGCAACTGCTTTCTGCCACTACGTGATTCAGGACACTGGGCTAGAAGGACCTGTGGTGTGACCCAATGTGGCACATCTCACATTGTTTTGCCAACTACTTCACTCCCCTTGGGTGACTGAATTCCTCAGTCCTGGGACATCCATGATCATAACTGGTTTCTGAAGCTCCCACTAATAAATGTTTTCTCTGGTACTCACAAGCACTGGCACCCCTGGGTTCTTGATGCAGTGTCTCAGGCTCTTTTGGGTTTCTTTTTGTTCTTGTCATGGGTGGCATGACCAGATCAGGGGCTGGCAACCTTTTTTGGTTGTGGGCCAGAATGATCCACACTTGGTCACAGGCAGGGAGGCAGGCAGGTGCTAGGACACTGCCACCTGTCTCCCCAGCAGAACAGGGGAAGTGTCCACAGCTGGTGTTTGTCCCTGTGGTGGCATTGAGAGAGTGCCCCCAAAAGGCACCCCCCGCCACCGAAAGCAGATCCACCCACGGGCCATAGGTTACTATCCCCTGCTCTAGATATATCCTGATGGGCCACACCAATGTGAAAAAGAAATGTTTCCCTCCCCCCACCCTGCCTCACATCACATAGAACTCTCCCTAATATTCCCATCCACGTTTTTAATTTTTTTTCCGCTATGTGTATGAACATGGCTCCAACCAGTCCTCATGGAAAAGGTTACATATGCTGGCAGGAAGTCCATTTGCTTTAGGAGGAAGTGGGGCCTGACATCAACAGGAAGAACTGTGCACCAAAGCTACGGTGCTTCCAAGAGAGAGGGGCTTCAAAAACAATGTCTGCCTGCAGTGTAAGACTAGCTGGCAGGAAATGAATGCATGCTGGAGTTCGTGGTGGAGAGGAAATGATAAGCGCTACCTGGTCTGACTTGGAGCAGAGATAGCAGAGTGAAAAAAAAAGCTTAAAGGGGAGGGGGAGGGTTGTTTTTCTGCATGTTAGTTCTGAGCCTGCTGTGTGCCAAACGGAAAATAAAATAGAGAGGAACAAAATATGAAATAGGTCAAGAATCTATCTAGAACTGAAAATAACCTTCGTCTGCCCCCCCCTGCACATCTACTGAGAGATCGATGGGATGTGGACATAGCCCTTTCCAAAGTGAGGCAGAAGGGGCTGTGGGATAGATGGGAGAATGCGGCACTCAGGATCGAGGCGATATCACTCCTGACCAGGCTTCTCCCCAGGTGCAGTGGAGGAACCCGGGATTTAAGTGATTTGCTGATTGTAATATTTCCTTTGCAGACTAACTCCCTTCTCTGATGCCCCCCGAAGAGACATCCTGAAGTATTTAACTTAATGTTCCCTTAGTTCACAGCTACCAGCTTTTTACAAGTGATTCTGATGGCAAATCATAGGATGTGTTGGTCTGCTTTATATTAGTGAGAGATGTAGCTAGCTATGTTAGTATGAAGTCAAGTAGAAGCAGGGTAGATTTGCACACTTTGTTGATGTTGATGAAATGAGCTTCAGCCCACAAAAGGTTGTGTTATCTATTTATCTATCTACTTTGCGTAGTCTATAAGGTGCAAATCTACCCTGCCTTCATTATAGTGACATCTCTTCTTCCATTTTCACCAGGGCTTTGTTTTGACAATGTTGCTTATCTGTCAAGCAATAGCAGATGCATTGGGCTTTGAAGATTGATTTTGCAGTGGAAGAGCTTGCAGTAAGCTACTCATATACATCCATCCTGGAGCAGAGGTGGTCACAAACAGCATGCAAGAATGCTACTCCTATTGGGCATCTCAGCCCAGCAATCAATGCTTAGTTCTGAGGAAGCAACTCTGCCTTGAGAATCGAGGTTAATTCAATAACCACAGCAGGCAAAACATTCTTGCTGCTTAGACAGCTCCAAAAACCAAAACTGAACATTTGTTTACATGCTAAGTAAAACACCTTGGACAAACATATGCAACAGCATCACCTCATGACACCTCATGTGTCTGAGCAATTAAAAGTGAGGTAACCTGTCCTTTTTGATCCCCCTTTTACATCAAAGCAGTTTTTTGTCTTGCTGTGAGTGTGTGTCAGTTGTAAAGTTGAAAACGTGGTGTGCAGTAGGCTCACATACTTTCTCCTTAGGAAGGAAAATGCTGAGTAGGCTTGGAGACTGAGCTGCAGCAGTGACTGAGAGTGGCTTTCATGCATGATGCTAAGTTTAGATGCAGTTGGCCTTCTTTACTGTCACCTCTGACCTCGGCTAAGTTCTGAAGAAAACAGCTGTTTCTTGACCATGTTCTGAGTATTGAGCTGACAGGAGGACGGAAGATGGAACAGAACTGTATTCCGTGATAATTTTCGAGAAAGCCCTGGGTGCAGTGGTATTGCATCCAGATGTTGGAATCAGGTCACTTAGTAACTTCTTAGAACTTTCTGCTCCCATCTCCTTCCTCCTTTTATAGCAGGGATGGGCAATCATTTTGGGCGGAGGGCCGCTTACTGAGTTTTGTTAAGCCATCAAGGGCTTCATGACAGGCAGCCAGGGGTAGATACATATTAATTTTCCAAATTTTTTAGGGGCCCCATGGACCGGATAGAATGGCCTGGCAGGCTGCATCCGGCCCCCAGGCCGCATTTTGCCCACCCTTGTTTTACAGAAAGGAAAACCAAGAGACCCCTACATTTCAGGCTGGTGTTTCTGAGAGGACTTCAGCCCTGAGGACTGAAGGGACTCCTACCTCATAATCTAATGACTATGTTGGCCAACCCTGTTGGGTGCAATTGTGAATGGTTCTGATTTTATCAACGTTGGGTTCTTTGTCCTGCTTTTACAGGCAGCGTTTTCCCGGCTGCCCCAAAGTCAGAGTGGGTAAGTTTTTGCTAAGGGTTAGACAACCTGTTGATAAGAACAGTTGGCGATCCTACCATTGCTAACACTCGTAGTTATCAGGCTTGCAATAGGGATACAGGAATGGGCTATATATGTACAGTATGTCACTTCCATCTGTTGTGCTTCTACTAGAAAAATGTTCTGTTGTTAGCAACCCTTGACATCTACTCCCCTGCCTGCAGGTCTATTTCTTTATTGATGTTGAAATGGTTCTGGCTGCTAAATGTCTTGTTCCACTCAGAGTCCCACAATGTGTCTGTCTCTACCAGAGTTTCCACCATTGGTTTGGCATCTGCTTCTCCCAATTCTCCATAAGAGGAAAAAGAGATACTCTACTTTCTTGTGCCAGGGTTTTTGCCAGAAGTCCTAAACTTTATTGTAATCGGGATTCTACCCCTGGTTCAGCACCTCATTCCATTATGGAAAAATTGGCTGAGTTACAAATGGCTCAGCCTCCTTTCAGTTTTAGCTAAACTGGTTTCAGTCTCATTTAAGCAGGGCTGGAAGAGACTTGGGGGTGACTCTGACTGTCACCAACTGACCTGTCAACAACAGGCCACTCTGACTTGCACTTTGGTTGCTGACAGAAGTGACATTTGTGGTGTGATTTTCCCCCTGAAAGTGCTCTACAGCTGTACTGTGACAGAAGTGTACAGCTGCAGAGTTTTTAAAAAGAGGTTGATTGCAGGACAAATTAACCATCATCTAATGAGGGATCAGATGAAGGTGCTCCAAAGCAGAGCACTTTAGGTAACTAGTTAATCCCTGTGTGCTATCAGAGCTGGGCTGATGCAACCCAGCCTTGCCCCGGATGCTGTCTGTAGGAAGGGAGGGGAGGGAGCCGCAGACTGGGGTTCGCCCAGCCTGAGCTGGGGTATGGGGGCAGGTGAATTGGACCACCCTGCCTTGCGGCTTCCCCCAGCCTCCTCCGCCTCCAGTCCAGACTGGGCAACCCCAGTCCACAGTTCCCTCCCCCTCCCTTCTCCCTGCTCCCTTCCTGCAGACAGCACTGGAGCTGGGAGCATGGCACAGGGCTAAGGGAGAGAGGCTGCAGGCAGGCTCCTACCCTAGATTGGCTCCAAAGTGGTTGTCTGTTGGGTCTGTGGGAGGTCACCCTAACTCATGGTGCTTTCTGCGGAGCACTGTGAGTTACAGCAGGGAGCTGCACATCTATCAGTGGCTTTTGGGTCATTGGTGATGGCTATGGATGTAAACAGTTTGGTTGGTTTTACACTCACATTGCACAGTTGTGGATGGCAAGTGATAAGGCTGTGGAGAACTGGAACCAAACATTCCTGGTGTTTTCCTTGTGTAGAAAGGGCTGCTGAGTTGATAGGAATATTGCCCATGTTAGAGCTCCTACAGCATGAGCCTGGAGCCCAAGCAGTTTTTAGAAGTATGCATCTTAGCAGAGACTGAAGGCGGAACTGATTTCTGACTTGATTTGTTTTAAAATATAACTGTTTATTATTTCTGAGTCTCTTGGCCTATTTTTTTCTCACAGATTTGACATCTTATTTCCTTTTGTCTCAAGGATGCTGCTTGTATTTTCTCAGCGAGCCAAATGGAGTTCTTAAGCTGTCTGTATTGCATAACAATCCTTTTTTAAAGTTTTGTAGCTGTTCACTGTTACTGGCTTTAAAATAGTCTGGTTTGGAGTAACCTCTGGAAAGTGCTATGTCCATGTTTTATCCCTAGAATCTTAGAAATGGGGTCAGTGAAAAGTGGTGCTCACCTTTTAGCCCTGCCGGCCAGATGAGTGGCATGGGGCTGTCTGCAGACTGAATTGGGGCCTGGGGGCACAGCACTGCCCCCTTCCTTTCCCACATGCCAGGATTAGAAGCTGGGGGCTTTGCAACGCCCCTTCCTGCCAAGATTGGGCGCTAGGGCCCAGTGCTGTCTCTGTCTGGCGTTCTGTGTTTGGATTGGGAGTCAGATATAGCGTGCAGGGCTTGGGGCACCCCATGGGTCTGGAGATTTGGCAGATTTCTGTAGCCCTGGCGAGCTCTGTGAGCTGGATGACATGATACTGTGGCCGGTTCTGCCCTGTGAATTAGATGTTGGACACCCCAGATCTAGATTCAGTCTGCAGGAGGGAATCAGTGTGACAAAGGGCAACTTTTAATAAAATACCGAAACTTGGAGTCTGTGGTATTTGGTCTATGGTCGATGGTATATGGAGTCTAGCTACAGCAGGAATCTCCTGCCCACTTGCTTTCAACCTGCATTAGCTGGCACAACTGGGTACATAAATTAAAGCTCAGGTTCAGATTCCACCTGGGCTGGTACCCCACATGCTTCGCCGTGATGATGCAAGCTAACTCGTGCATATTGCTAATCCAGTGATGCCTTCTTACACAATCCCGCATGTGCCTTGAGGGAAAGTTCAGTTCTCCTCTGATTCACTCTGAAAGAATCAGACTGGCTCAGCTGCCTGCAGCACCATGAAATTCTTGTGCACGGATTCTCAACCAGGGTGCCACAGCACCCTGGGGTGCCTTGAGAGACTTCCAAGGGTGCTGTGGGGTGCCATGTGATGTAAGCATGGTTAGGTGGACAAACATGATTCACAAGACAAACCCAGAGATTTCAAATAGAGAATCCACTATAGTAGTATTTCTAAGGTCTTTGCAACATGAAAACTGCTCTATTATATTTCTGTGGTCAAAAATGATTGAAAACTAAGAGCTGGCATTTTCTGAGGGGGATCTTGAGTCTGTCCAGGATGTCTTAGGTCTAAAAAGATTGAGAACCACTGTTTTGATGACACAGAAAAGTGAGTGCTGCACCAGTGACAACACAGTATAACTTTGCAAGGAGGCTGCTCGCACTTGGGTCAGGATAACTTGAGTGTCCTCAGCCAGGTACTGGTTACTTGGACTAGCTCCACCCGCATTGCCCCTGTACCAGGTGGGAACCAGGTTACCAGATCCAAAGGGTAGCAGTTCACATCCACTTAGCACAAGAATAAATAGTGATATGAGGTACCAGACCATGGAAAATCCAGATGGCCATTATGGAGGTTCATCTTTCAACCCTCCATGACTACACAACCCTCACTCCTACCAGCTATGGAAACCTCTTCTCTTGGGCTCACACTCAGTGACTGGGGAAGCTGTCCTGGGTGCTAACTTGGGGGGGGGGGAGGGGTGTGTGGCAAACAACCTCCGAGATTCCACTGGTGGCACAGTGACAACTAGAAGTCATTGCTACCCCAGTGTGTCTCAGCTGTCCTGGGCACGCAGCTGTGTTGTTATGCTTTTGCACACACTAACTCCAGATGCCTAACTCACCCACTCCAGAGATGTACAGTAAGGTCTTCTGAAACCTTTCTAAAGCCAATCTCATCTTCTTTCAAGCAGGAGCCTGCAAAACCTAGGGCTGATAAGAGTAATGGATCCAAGTACCTTCCATGTGCTTTTCTGTCTCTCCTCTTCTGCCTATACACCAGTAATTCTCAACCAGGGTACTAGGGCACCTAGGGATGCTCCCAGGTCTTTTGAAAGGTGCTGTGAAGTGTGAGGAGATAAGCAGATAAGATAAGCAGATAAGACTGGATGATTCCCCACCCCCACTGCCCATCCAAGAGGTAATCAGCCTAGTGTATAAATTTATTTTTAAATTGGGTGCCACTCAATTCATAAAAGTATAGAGGGGTGCCTTGAATACAAGGACAGATGCCTTGAGTCCAAAGAGGTTGACAACCAGTGGTCTGCACCAATAGCAATATTTTATAGGTAGCATCTTTCATCCAAAAGCACTTTACTGACTGTCTATGGGAGTCACACTGTCTGCCACTGAAATGCGTCGTCTATGGCCTGGAACATAACAGCTGCTTAACAGTGCACAGCAACATGGCACAACAGCATGGGGCAGAAAACGCAGTGGGAATTTCTATCTGGTAGATACTGCTAGAGGCCAAGATAGTCTGTCCTCACCCACCTGTGTCCACTTGCGGGCCTCATGGAAATATGCTGGTGAAGATGCATCAGGAGCATCCCTCTGTGGCTGTTCTTGAGACCTCAGTACTTGAGTGTGACGCTAGGGATAAATTTGGAGTTGACCCAGTGGTGTATTTCAGGGTCTAATGTGGGTATGGGTGTGTGGGCTGTGCCAACACACACTTGAATGAATTAAGAAAGACCTGTCACAGGGGTGCCAGCACAAGATTTACCTGCTGCTGGTTTTCTTCAGATGAACCCCAGAACCTATGCAACCAGATCCACTTCCTACTAGTGAGAACTCCAAACCTTTATTAAGAAGAAAATGATGGCAACCCTCACGGCTGGGCACACTGAAAATGAGACTGAACAAAATGTTGCATCCGGGGATGAATCAGCCTGGACCACCAAGGGCTTGAAAAAGCTCAAGTGTTTTTTTCTCCTATATCTCTAGACTCCAGAAGCCTTTTGGAACAGGTCCTGTACCACAAACGAGACACTGGCTTCCATGGTCTCCCAGGAGGGAGGGAACTGGTATGATAATATATTGGGTAGGACTGGTTGCCAGTAAACAGCAAGTGGAAGCAGGTTTGCTGCTGACTGCATAACTGCTACTGATGCCCTTTGGAGTTGCAATTCATGGGTTAAGAGCTGCAGAGAGAGAGGGAAATATCCCAAAGCCATATATTTTTCTGCTTCACTAAAGTGGGCTAATGTAGCATATGCTCTTGTCTGTTCATTTTAACAGAGGGAGGGAAAGGAGAAGCAGAAGGCAGATGAGGTGAGGAAAGGACTGGGAAAGAAAGAAGCAGACATAATGTAAGACCTGATGTTTATAGACTTATTTATTGATTCTGACGGGTCAGGGGGCATTCAGGGGGATTCAAACAGAGACTCCATCAATGGAAACTATCCAAATACTACAGTGTTACCCCTTATAGTTCTCAAGCCAGCTCTGTCACTCATCTACTCTGAGCACTCCCTTGCGGGTATTGTATCTGCTCAATTCTGCATGTGGTCACAGCACTTTTTGTTGATTTTTACTACGTGTCATCTGAAGCAAGGTTAAGTGTGGGACTTTGTAATAGCAGCATCCTGGCACAGTTATTCCTCAAGTGTCCAGGAATTGACCGCAGGGGAGTCATTATATGGTATATTACTTCACGTCTGCTAAAAAAGTCCACATAGAGCTCTCTCATATGCTTGCAACTGAGTCCTGTTGTAAAGCAACTGGTTAATTGAAGCCATGCTCCAGCAGTGGTGGACTGGCGGGGAGGCGGGGGCGCAAGTTGGTCATGACTGGCCGGGCCCTTCAGAGTTCTTATCGTGTGATGTGACTGTAAGTATTGCTACAAGAAGGAAGGGGGGGGTGGGGCGGGGAGAGCAAATGCAACCATTGGCCCCCCCAGGCACCGGAGACCCATGGTATGTCACTGTACTCAAGTCAACATTCTGCTCAAGCACCGGTTTCCCAAGATGCCTGAAGCATGTAATCCTAGAAGACAGATGTGAGCATGATTCTATTAGACCACTGAGTCCATTCCTTGGGGACAAAGCAGGATTTTTTTTCCCTGAGAAAGATGTGTTGTAGGTTTAGCCTAATTTCTTTCCAAAAGTCTTGCCTGTTGGGGTATTATGGCAATAACCATATTTCAGAGGGGTGGTTTTAACTATTCATACCATCCCTGCTGGGGGCAGGGCTTCGGAATCTGCTTGAAGACCTCTGGCTCTTATTTTGCATTTCAGGGCATAAGTTAATGGCATGAGGAGATGAGAAAGTAAGGATCTATTGGTCAGATGCACTGTAAAGTCTTTCTGCTTCTCTGTGAATACCTGTCATTGGCCATTACAGAAGGCTAGATACTGGATTTTATGGTTCAGATCTGTTTTGGCAAATCTTATGGTTCAACAGCTCTTTATTTCTAGGCCTAATTTTAGCAACAATTTGAGCTCGTTGCTACTGTGCAGTAGGGTTGGAAAAGACCTGTACAGTGCCAGGACTGTGCAGTGCCAGGACTGTGCAGTACCGGCCGTTATTATGCAGTCATTGATTACTTGCTAAAGCAGCAAGTACTTAATGACTGTGCAGTAACAACTGTGCAGTTGGGTGCATGTGTAGACGCACCCAGGATGTGTTCATTGAAGGCAATATATGTACAATATCAAAGAGCAAAATCTTGGTATCTGAAGTTTATTGAGGTTTTTACCACTGGCTTCAATGAAACGCAAATTTGACCCCAAGAAGTCAATGTTGGAGTAAAATGTAAGAAGCTAGAATCAAAAGACAAGACCCTGAAATGTCCAGGGCACATTCATTGCCTCATATAGACAGTGAGAGCTGAGAATAACTTGGCCCTTGTCAGGATCTAGCCTGTTCTTCTTGAATGCTTTTCCCACCCAGAATTGCTGGGGTAGATTATGAGGGGTATTTCTGCGGAAAAGCTAGTGATGCTGTAGCACTGATTCCCACAGAAATGAAAAGAGAAGATGAGGACGTATGTGGGTTATGTGGCGAATCAGTTGTTCTGGCTGCACAGACAGGAACACAGCAGTGCCAGCTATTCATCTTTTTAACTAAGCTGGTAGCAGCCAAGTGGGAAGAGGGAAGGAAGACTTCAACAGGGTGATTTGTTTCAAAACCCATTTGATGTTGTTTAGCTATCCCTTACTGTTCAAACACAGGTGTGTGGGGGTTCCGGTAGCTTGGCCATTGCAGCCAAAATAAACATTGGAAATGGATGGTGAGGTGGTTTATTTTTGCTGCTTCTGTTGAGTGAATTAGTGCTGAGCTGCACTGACAGCCCCAGAGACTGAAGCCCTCTGTTCGTGCCCACAGTGGTTACAGCTATGCCTGCATCCCACAGTGTTGCTCTGATAGACGGCTTCATCTCTCAGTCCTCATGTCTGACTTTGCAGGGCAAAGGAGAATTCAGGCTCTGCAGTGAATGGAGGCCTTGGCTTGTCTGCTAAGGCTGCCAACAGAGAGGCCATTTAGTACAAGTGAGATAGGACTGGGGGAAGTGGACTGTGTTCACAGCAGTTACAAATTTGCAATGAACCTGATGGGAAGTTGGGAAATCAACAGCTGGGCATTAACATCTGGGAACTTCAGTGAATGGTGGGAGGGAAGGGAAGGTTCTGAACTTCTGTGCAATCCACAGCTAAGGTGGTGCATCCCTAGGGAGGAGCAGATGGGATTGGTGGGCTTGCACCTTGTTGGGTCATTCATATCCATAGGTGCAAAGTGGACAGCTGTGTGGTTCTGACTTGGTAGTCTTTTCCAGTCCTCTGCAAGGGTGTGAACGACCTCACACCATGTTGGGCAAGGGAGACTGAGTATATTGTAAAGCAGTGTGAACTGTGAGTTGGGTTTTTCTGACTTGTCCATACACCAGTGTTGTACTACTTTAACTGTGCTAGCACAGCTACGGCACTACAACCTCTTTAACATGGATGCTGTTATATTGGTACATATGTGCTCTTGTTAGTATTCCTGGATGAGAAGGAGAATAAGGCATACTAGTATAAATCATCTTTATATTAGCATAATTGTATCCATACATGTCTTCTACCAGCATAGTCAATCATCCTGGCAAAAATGCAACATTTTTACTGGAACAAAATCTGGATGCAGACCAGCTTTTGGGCTGTATTCTCCAAGAGTCACTGATTTCCTCTGTGGCTGTGAAAGGGTCTATTCCACTCTAAACCTTGCTTTCTCATTTGCAAATGAGGAATAATAATCTCAGCTTTGCAAAATGCTTTGAAATCCTCTGTTGAAACTCTATATAAATGCAAACTCTCATTGACTGAATGTATGTTTAAAAATCACATGCATAATATTTCAATTCTGAAAGTACTCTATTGAGCCTCTCTTCTTGCTCTCCTTGAAAAGAAAAAAGAATTGCAAAAGTCCTTGATAATACAGCAGTAAGGATGATGATTAAAGTCACAAGAAGCAGGAAATGCAAAAATTAGTTAGTACAACAACATTATCTCAGCTATATTGCAGTTAGTAAGATAATGTTATCCATTTTTGTAATTATGAGGGCAGATCAATGTATTATTGATTATATTGTAAATTGTATGTTATTCATTTAAGCAGCTGCTTAGTTCATGAAGGTTGAAACATCGTATTTTATTTTTTAGATCAAAGTGTCTCCTTGATCCTATGGGTCCCTTCTGGTTCTACAGCTCTTTAATTCTTTTATATATTTTTTATTTTAAAACTGATATTTTTAGCATTTTAAAATCAAACAATAGAATATTTTGACTATTACACTGTGATATTGTGTGCTGCTAGAGGCATGTCACAAATTAATATAAAACAAGCAAAATAGTATAAAATATGAAAAAGATACATTTTGAAATGAAAATTTCTAAAATGATTTTTAAAGAATGTTTGGTTTGTAGGATTTTTTCTAAATATGTGTTTTTCTTCCAGTTTGGACCCCCCCAAAAATAATCAAAATGTTGACATTTCCTGCAAAATAGAAATTTTGTATTTCAGTCAGCTGTTTCTAGGGTTGCATTTATCTAGGATTAAAATGCGGTTAAAAGGGGCATAAAAATATCTTAACCCATTGTATAAACCAGCAACTCATTACCAAAGATCTCTCTCCCCCCACTTGTGCATCTTCCCTGGGAAAGATGCAGAAGGGCAAAGGGAAAAATCCGCCCCCATACCTCAAGACCCTGGAGGTGTGGGCATTCAGTGAGACGAACCTTTTCCCAGTAACTCCCTGTCCCCTCTATTTTTATCTCAGGGGAAGAGAAGTATCATTTTCTCTGTACATGGTGTTTATAACTCTATTTCCCTCTGACTGATGCCTGCTTCCACACTCCCTTCTTCTTCTCCATCTGGTTTCTATTGTAGTTTTAAATGAGGACAGTTTGCCTGTCTGGCAGAACAAGCAGGGTCTGTGTTACAGCAGCTGCCTCATCCAACTTCCAAGCCTCCAGCATAGCTTTAATTATAGAAACTCATGAAGACTGAATTACCCACCCCCATTTCGCCCTCTCTTCTTCTCTCTCTTTCTTTCTCTCTCTCCCTTACACACACACACACAAACTCACTGGCACAAGTTGCTACAGAGTTCAAATCCAACTCTGTACTTCCTCAGAAATCCAGGGTTTTCTTTGGCTCTTTATGGCAGGGGAATCCTCCTGCAGTGTGCTTATTTGGATCTCAACTTCCCAAAACTCAGGTTTGATTAGACACATTGTTTTGGTTCTGGTTCATTCCTAGGAATGACTGAAAGAGTCGATCTGCCAGAATCTCTCATACTGGGGAGGGAGAGTTGGCCAATGGCCGCTACCTTTGGAAGCCTACTTTTCCCTAGTGTCCTAGAGATTACAGTTGCTTAGCCCTGATTTCAGGGCAGTAGGTTCTGCAGAAAGAGAATGCTTCTTTTGCTTTTGTTTAATAGAAATGCTGCACTTTGGGGCTTGTTTTACAGGAAGGTGATACAGTACATACACCACTTGGGACCTGAGGTTAAGTTTGTCATTTTTGGTCATAAAAGAAATGAACCCCATCTGGACTTTTTTGGACATCACAAAACCCCCACATGATTTGGCACAATTGACCGTTTCTATGCAAAAGACCTGGAATAGCAGGAAATTATGTGCATAATGATGGAGTGTCTTGGGCCTCTTGGCAGAAATGTTTTAGATGTCAGGACTTGATTTGCGGGGGGTGCTGCAGAAGAAAAGTAAGGGGTACTGGCAGAGCTGTGCAGGGCAGGAATAGCGGGGGTGGGGAGGGGGAGGGGAGGTGGGCACTGTAGACAGTAGCATATGTGGACAGCCCATGACCAGAAAAGCAGGACCCGAGTATGCATTACCTAGTTCTGCTCTGCTGGGTTGCCTCCATTGCTGTCAGCACCTTTGTTTCATGAATGCTGTCTCCACACAGATGTTTAAATAAAAAAAAATACATTGAAAAGGTTTGCTGCTGACCTGAGGCCCCTCAGGTCCCTTCTCTTGCTCACTTGGCTTCCTCAGATGGAGTCAGTTCTTACAGTGGGTATGTAAGAGGCTCATTCACCTGCCTGATACTTCTTGTTGCAAGTAAACTCCAGGCAAGCTTCAGGCTCTGAAGAGCTTGTAATGGGCTCTTATTCTGGGAAGACCAAAAGGTTATGTTTGAATGGCCTTTTAATACATGGAACATTTTTTCTTGAGTTTATCTTTTATCTCAATAATTAGAGACTAATATTTTAGGCACAAACCATATTACTATGACATTTAGATGAGGGGTCAGCACCGTTTTTGGGCAGTGTGTCAAAAACACCTGCAACCTTGACTTGTAAGATGTTGGTGTGCCAGGGGAGGGTGGTGGGGCAGCTGTGAGGGGCCTGATTCTTGTGGCAGAGCAGCCTTAGCGCTTTCCCTGCTGTCTGCTCTAAGGCTCGTGTGCCCACTGCCAGCAACAAACTGGACAAGGGCTCCACAGATCCCAGTGAAGCTGCTTGCAGCTTCCAGGCTGCCTGCTACAGCTAGCCTGGGCTCTGGGCATGCCCCTGCCACCTGCCAACCCTCCCTGCAGCTGGTAGGGAGGCTGCAAGCAGCTGTACCAGGGTCCATGCAGTCCGGGCTGGACTCACTGGCAATGGTGGGTGCACGCACACCTTGAAGAGGACAGTGGAGAAGGGGTGGGGACTGTACTGCCACAACAAGCACTGGGCCCCTTGTGGCCTCCCTCCCACTGTCCACCCCCAGGCACACATGTCAAGCAATATGCCTTTGCATGCCACTCTCTGGCATGTGTGCTAGGGCTTGCCTATCTCTGATCTAGATACTTTCAACTGTTTTTTTTCATAGTCTTCACTATTTAGCTTTAACTTGAACATAATCTTTCTCTTCCTCTTCCATGTGGCAAGTAGTTATTCATCTGCCTTTGCACCAGAACAGATTTGAAATTAATATGGATCTATCTTAGATTATTGCTATTGCTGTTATCATTATTAACGTATTTCTACTGCTGTTGCTCTTACTATGTTAGGTGCCATACACATACAGTTCCCGCTACAAAGTGCTTGCAGTCCAAATAGATTCAGTTTGTCAAGATGGGAAAAGCCATTTGTTGTTTTAGCTATTTATGTGCAACATGCTAATCACAGGATGTGAGCACCTGCTAAAAGATAACTGACTCTCAGTCCTACTCAAAGATGGAAGGGTCTTCTGTTTGTTTCACTCTCTCTTCTCTCTGTCAAAAGGTTTTTAGGAGGGACAGGTGGAAGGAAATTTCCTTCTTTAACCATCTGTCTCCTTCCACATCTGTTATTAGTGCAGCTGCCCCTGATGGCAGAGCAGTGCTAGTGTGACTGTGAATGGGTGGGTCACACCGTTCTTCTCGAAGGCTGTGAGACTGAGTTATCATGCAAGGCAGAGTTCTGTACCCATGGTACCCGTGCTGAGAAACCTCTGTCTCTTGTTCCCGTGCATCCTGGATGTTATACAGGCTGCTTCAGCATTCCTAGTGAAAACTGTTATTATGGTAGAGAAATAAGCAGGTATTATGGTAGATGGCGATGGAAGAATAGTTCTCATCCATCTGCTCAGGGGACTTCAAGACCATCCCAAGGTGGTACAGTGAGTCTTTGCCTCTAAAGATCCACACAAATTCTCTTCTCTGCCATCCCAATGAAACTCCATGGAGATCTCCAGAGGGGAATCAGATCTGTTTAGATCATGGGACTTTCAGGGTAATTGCTGATAGGCCTTTTTTTGGTTGAGGCATTGCTGGAGTTCTGTGTATTTGAGAGGACCCAGCCACACAATTGGGACCCATGAGGACACCCTTACTCCGACAGCAATGGCAGAGGAGTGGTAAAGGGGCTGACTTCCCCAAGCAGCAGGGACTGTACTAAATCATCAGTTGGGGCTTACTGATGTAATCACCTAGAGAAGCACGTAAGAGAAAAAGAAGAAGGGCCTCCTTGCTGAGTGGATGGAGATAGCTCTGACACAGCTAAAGTCTCTTGACTTTCATGTCATGTGGCAAATGCTCTTAATACTCCTGCTTTCAGGAAGGGGGTAGCTTAGGGAAACTGTAAGGAGCTATACAGATGGGATTTGTTTCACTTGGCAGCTCAAAGGGGTGATAAGCGTTTATGCCTTGGTGTTCATTTAATTTGTGTGACTTGTCAGTATGCTACTGGAAGGAGCGATACACTTTTTTATATAGCCAACTAAATATATATTAAAACAGATGCCTGGAAGCGCCAGCTACATTTAGAGCTGGGAATATTTCTATATTTCTCTCCTGTGCATTTGCATGTTCATAACTTTTTCGTAGCAGTCACCTTCGGTGCTGAAATTTTCCATGTTGGGTTCTGCTCCAAGATGTGTTATAGTATGATTATTATTAGCGGGAGTTAAGTGTGAGGAAAATCCAATTTTTCCCCATTTTTCTCTTTTAGTTGTGGGAGAATGAGTAAAAAAGAATGTTTCCTGTTGGGAAGCAATCAAACCAAAATCTCAGTGACCCTGAGGCCAGCTCCTGTGGTTAGGTTCTCCTGAAGTCAGTTCTGTTCCTACGTATGGGGAGCTGTAAAGTTGGCTTTAGGTTATCTTTGGGCCAGTCTGATCCTCAGTCCTGAATTGCTTCTTGAAGTGACCATTCTGGCAGGTGGGGGGATTGCTGGGAAGCAACAGTGTTCAGACCATACCTCCTTCTTCTGCATCTCATACATGGCTCCTGAATGAGGAATGGTGCAGACGTGATAGAGCAAAGTCTGTGGTACGTGAAGGCTCCACTGTGGTGGGAAACCTTGGTGGCCCACTTAGTGAATGTCTAGTCCCTTTTTTGTGTGAAGGAGGAGATAGAGCAGTTTGACACCGAATTCTTGGTATGGGCAGAGACCTTGCTGAAGACCAGTACTTTGGCTTGGCTTGCTTTGTAAGGGCTGGAGTGAAAATGATTTGAAAGTGAGGAAAGTCTCATCCAAAGTGCCTCAGAGGCATCTGCCATGGCTTTTCACAGAATGCAAAGCTGTCCACCCCCTTTGTGCTCTCCACAGTTTTTCACTTTGCCTGGTCCCTTTGTGGATGCTAAAAGGGGTGGTGCAGGAGTCTTGCTTTACTAAATAGCAAAATACTTGAGAATAAAAATAAATAAATAAATACAGTTTTGCTAATGGCCCTTATTCATCATTTCCTAAGATGCCACTGTATCCATATGACCCTAAATAGTCCCTAGGAAGCTATATACCTTGGCCCACTAGAGATGCACAGCAGCCCCTCTGGGAAAGCTCCCTGGACTCCTCTCCTGTGCATTGGAACTGCATCCATACTGTTACACTCAGCCCTGCCTTGGACTGCCAATTTGGGGCCCTACATGTCTCAATTGTGTGCTAATGTGATATTATGATTGCAGGCTTATAACCACAAAAACTCAGGCAAGGATCAGCCAGAAGCTTTCACTTTGTGGCATTCCACAGATGCAGTAATTGCTGCGCCTGGCTTTCTGGTTAAATGTCTAGCTTAATCTATTACTGTTTGTCTCTGAAAACATACAGGATGCTCAGTATGGCTGTGTTAATGCTCCTGTAAGGAACCATAACATCTGTATTTACTCACTGTTCTGTGATCGTAATTGCTCAGGTTTAATGTTGTGTTAATATAGTTTCCAGCATTGAGTAGGGAACAACTCGGCTATTATTAGTAGTAGTATTGTTGCTGAGTGTCTTATCTGGTACTGTCATGACAGATCAGCCCAAAAGAATGATTGGCTTTTATACTTGCGTAGTGGGAGAAGCCAAATCTCCACACTTAAACACAGATGAACTTTGGGTCGAGATCTGGAGATGAACTGAGTTGCTTGAGCTCATATCTACTCTAAGGATCAGCTCTACTGTTGTTATTGGTTTGGTGGAGCTCTTTTGAAGCTGATGGTCCTCTGTGAATCTGGCTCCTTTTCCAATTTGATCTCCCCTGTCTAGGTGATGAGCGCTAATCATTTGAGTACCTTGGCTCTCAGAGAAGTGCAGTATTTCTTTAATTTTCTCCAAATTAATCAGACCCGTTGGCTCAACACACCCAATCTGGAGATCACATAAGAATAGCTCTTCTGGGGGGATTCCTGCTACTTCATGTTTCCAGTTAGAATGAAAACACTTTCCCTGCTGGAAAAAAAAGCCTTTTTTGATTTTCCAGGTATTTCCAGAAAAGCCTTCTTGGCATCAGGCTCAGTGATTGTCATAGCGGATGAAGACTGTAGGTACTGCAGTGCAACACCATTGGGTTATTTACTGACTAGCTCTCTGAATCAGTTTGTGACTACTTTGGGGGATTTTATATTTTTCATTCTGTATTATGTCCATTTCAATACTTTTCCCCATTTGCTGCTTTATGAGATTGACTCCTTAGAGGCCCGTCATGAAATGGTCTCTCTCTGCTTTCGCTGCTGACATATTACTCTTTTCCATTCTCAGTCCCCTACGTGCTGAGGAGCTGTGCGGAGTTCATTGAAACTCACGGCATTGTGGATGGGATCTACCGGCTCTCTGGCATAACATCCAACATCCAGAAGCTGAGGTAAGGGCAGATTGCCAGACATGAAAGAGACTTAGTGGTACTGCTGTGTATCATTTTCTAGGACTTGTCCAGGCATTATGTTGAATCTTGTCCCTTGGTGGATAGCAAGGGCAGCAGGGCCAGGCTTTGGTAGAAAGGAGTCCTGGATTACAGGCAACCTTGGTTCCTAAGGCTGGTAAAGCCCAAAACCAACACATCTTGTGTCCCAGGAGAAGCATTTCCATCTAAATCCATTAATGGAGAAGCCTGGGCATATCCAGCTCTTGACATAGAGATACCTGCTCTTGCTCTGAGTAGGGCAAAATCCCTGTATGTCAGTATTGTGGCCCAGCAGCAGAGTTGTGTGAGGGAAGCCAGAAACCGAATGAGACTTGGAAACTGAGCCCAGGACGTGTTCTGGTAGGGACTGCAGGTAACACAAGGGCAGATCTGTGCTCTCCAGCTTCTCCTGTTTGTTTCCCTCTACCTGTGACAGCCAACCAGGTATGGACTACTGCCAGTCCTATTCTTCTACTCTGTTATGTCTCGGTCTGTGTTGTTTCAGGCAGGAATTTGTTTCTGACCAATGTCCAGACCTCACAAGGGAAGTTTACCTCCAAGATATTCACTGTGTGGGGTCACTCTGCAAGCTGTACTTCAGGGAGCTGCCCAACCCCCTCCTCACTTATGAACTCTACAAGAAATTCACGGTGAGCCTTTTTTGTCTCTTCACAGCCCAGTGCATGGACTTGGTGTGTTAAAAATTTTCCAGTGATGGCTCTTTTTGTGTTTCAGTCTCCTGCTGGCTCTGTTTCTGGTGTGTATGTGTGTTTGTCTATACATATGTACATGTATACATACATACGTACATACATATATGTCTATACAGGCTGTATCTACACAAGACACTGACTGTGCAGTTGTTATTGTGCAGTCATTTAGCACTTGCATACCCAAGTACTAAATGATTGTGCAGTATCTGGTGTTGCTGCATGTGCAGTAGCATCTCCATATGGCTTTTTGGTGATGCTGACTGTGCAGTAGGTCATTACTGCTGTGCAGCAGTGTCACTTCATGGTTTGTGTCACATGATGCTACTGTGCAGTAGTAATGAGCTACTGTGCAGTAAGACTGTTGTGTAGATGTGGTCACACACATACACACATATACACCCCCCCAATATATATATGTGTGTGTGTGTGTGTGTGTGTATGTGTGTGTGTATATGTGTGTACGTATATATATATGTATATAAAACGAGCCATCCACATTCCCTCTCACTTTGTCTATTGCTTTCTTTTTTTTCTGTTTCTTTCCCTCTGTCCTTTCCCTCTTTCTCATACTTATAACTTCCTTTCTCTTTGTTGTACACTTCATGTTTTCCACTCTGTCTCCCCCTCGCCCTTTTTTTCTCTCATTTATTTTTTTTTCTCCTTTTGGATTTGAAGTGGCAGTTCAGTTTGAAAGTGACAATTCTGGAGATGCTGTGGGCCAATAATTGCCTTTGAATGCAGAGGACTGCACTTGCTGGCACAGGAAGCTCCATCTAGTTGGATGCTCCCGTCTCTCAATGTCCCCTTTCCTCCATTACTCTTTCATTTTGTGTTTTTTTTTCTCCCATGTCTTTTCTTTGCTTACAATCTTTGTGAATGCCAGTGGATAATAATTCTAATCAGGAAGGCCTGGATTCCTTGTTCTCTGCACCTTGTGAAGTCATTTGCATCAGTGAGTGCATGGTGAGTGCAAAGCAGCTGTCTTTCTGGAGCAGTGGTACTTTTCACCTAGTTTGTACTGGCACAAATGAGGGTAGAAGATCCAAGGGAACGGAGAGTCAAGGCCAGAGTGATCACATCATGAATGTAAGGAAGATGTCAGCTGTTTAAGCAGAAATCTTTAACCACATTTAAAGAGACTCAAAATTCAAAGTGTAATAACTCCATTCTGCCAACTGACTGTGGATTACTGAGGATACAGTTGGGGTCTGGGAGCAGAAAAATAGACCATGAGCCCTGTAGCTGAGCTTCTTTACATCAGTGTTGAGGTCCATGGTTGGAGCTTTATATGGGATGCATGATTTGATGAGTAGAAATATTTTATTACATGCAGCACAAGTACTGACTCCTAGCTAAGGTAGCCTGACGCTTTCCACGATAACATCTGGTTTTGGTTGCCAGTCACTTGTTCAAACTTTAACCAACACTTTGAAGTGAAATTTTCCATGCCAGGGATCTGCCTTAGGCTGAAGTTTTGGTTTCAAAGGTGATAAAGTTTGACAAAGTGATAAAGTTTGACAAAGTTATAGGAAACCGAAACAGGGGCTTATAATGGGAAGGTAGTGTTGAACAACCTTAATTATAGGTGTTGCTACCTGTAGTGTCAAATGATGTGCACAGTAAAATACTTTGCTGTCCTTTGAGATGAAGGGCACTATGGGAAAATTCTTCAGTGTGGACACACTTATATTTGGAGCCCTTGCAGGAGGAGAATCTTTCAAGAGGGCAGCAGCTGCTATGCTGTAATTGTTTTGAGTGAATAAACTGAGAATGATTCAAATATAGCAAAACCATTTCAACTTTAAGTTCCCCATGGGGTTGTGTAGCCAAACTCTTGTTGACATCAGTGACAGAGGGAGTCCAAAGCACCTTTAAAAATTGGTTTCTCGATCTTAAATTAGGACTACAACATCAAGATGCTCAAAGTTAGTGAGAATGTAAAAAAAAAAAAGATATGAGGTATTTTTTGATTATTATTTATTGAATAGTGCCTCTTTGTGAGCAGCAAGTGGCAAGCATCATTGTGTCTGCCAGTGCTGACTGATAGACGAATGCTGAGGAGGGGGAATAACAAGTAGATCTTAATGACATTTTTAAGTTTGCTGAGAAATGCAGGCTTGGGGTGACTGACATTATTTTGCAAATTTGGGTCAAATTTGATGAATAGATTTGGCCAAAAGATAAAAGGTCAAAAAGTCCAAATCTTTCACAATGTCTAAATGAAATGTTTCAGCTTTTCATTCTGAAAGCCACCTTCATTTTGAAATGGATCTAAATTTGATTTCAGCAAGAGAAAAGAAAAGGGGTTAAAGACCACCCCCCAAACTAAATGAACTGTTTCATTTGGGGCTGAATCAATGGTTTCAGTTGATCCAAAATAAGTACTTTATTCACTTCACCAGAATATCTGAAATATTTTCCCTTTGAGTGAACCTAACTTGATCTTTTTTCTGACTTTTGGTTCAGCCATTGCACCGAATTATACTGACAGATCAAGAGAAAACCCCTCAGAAAGGGAATCTGATTGAATCTGCGATAGGTGGACAGCTCTGCAAAGACAGCAGGGTGCTGTTTGGAGCCAAGGATGTGTGTTAATCTCATCCTGTCTGACTCAGTGCTGTCTTGGACAGGGTATGGGCACAGTTTTGAGTCACCACTGTGATTCAGACATTAGTGGCCTAAGAAAAGCATGTTTTTAATCATGAGGGAAGGGTTAGCCTTTTTGCCCCAGCTATGTCAAGTTTATGTATATAATATCCCAGACAACCTTGTTGGATGTTTATGGATGTTTACTCATGCAGAGCAATGCTCCCCAATTTCCTATATATTCCAGCTGGTAATGGATATCTGTCTGCTCTGAGCTTGACACTGGTAGGTTCACAAACACTAATACAAAGATTAGTCCATCAAAACAGATTGACAATGGAAGGCCTCATGTCCTCCCCCGCCTCCAGCTCTACTCCACAAGCTAGCCGGGAACTAGGGTGAATGTCCTCCAAACTGAAAACTTGCAGCACAGTCAGTTGTGTAAACAGGTGACAGATCATAAGTGCCCTTGACTGTGCATCTGAACTCTCCTGTCTCCAGACTGATCTCTCCCTGTTTACAAGGTGAAACTTCCAACTTCAGATATTAATGCTACCTTTAAAAACAATTTAACAAACAGCTGTTAGTTTGGTCCTTTAGTCTGGTATGCTGCAATTCTTGATATTTGTGCTTAGTCATCTGTCCTGAAGACATTCCCCAATTTTATGTACTAGCTCAGATGGATTAGCAATTATACAATTTTATGTCTAGCTCAGATGGATTAGCAGCACAGCTTGTGGTTCTGAGCAGGTCGTTGCCTCCCTTGGGTCACCAGTCTTTTGCTGCCTGTCTCAACTCTTCTCCCCGGAAGCCTGCAACTAAAATCTGTGCTTATTTACAGCTCTGTAACACAGCTGATGTCTAGCATTTCAGATATATGCACAGAAGTCTAGATGCTTCTCCCCCTCTATCTCTGGTCAGTACCATTAGCCAGCAAATCTCACAGGGAGAATGTGCTTTCTCATTCCTCTTGTTTCTGGGATGATGGGAGTAGGGGTTTTTAAATATATTTTTAATAATACTTCAGCATTCCCAGTGAGGGTTTCAAACAAAAGAAAAACTGAATAGAATTTGGGATGGGTTCACAGCGTTCAAAATTCCAGAAGTGGAGTTTCCCTAGATTTCAGGTTTTAAGATCTGGGCTTTCATTTTAGTCCAAAGCAGAGGTGGTGCCTGATGAAGCCCAGATGTGTACCTCCTCAAATTCACAGAAGTCAGACCTGGTCTCCTCCTTTTTCTGGTGCTGAACTTTGTGAAGGTCAAACAACACAGCAGTAGAAAGGTCAGCCTAACCTCTTCAAATGGCAAAAATAGCTCTAGCCTTGCTTTGAATGAAGGGCACAACTGGATCATTTTTACTCTAAATAACTCACTAGTGTCAGCCTCCATTAAGTGTTTTGAAGTTGCTGGCAAGTGCAGTGTTGGTAAATACATATTCCTTATCACTGTGAACTTTCCTAGGGAGATGTGTGATTCAGGCTATTTAAATTGGTGGCACATATATGCAGTGTTGCAGAAGCTGATAGTCTGGGGTCAGTGATTGCAGTGGTGCTCCTGTCAGTGACTTTATTGGTAAAGCTGGCAAAGCCTGTTGTCAATGAAGTGAGAGGTCTGGCAGTGGACACCGTTATCTGGCATGGTCATGGTGATGTTGGAAGTGTCTGTGTGCCTGCAGTTGTGTGCTGGCAACAGATTTCAGCTGTCTAGTTCATCACTGGGTTCACAACCCTGGGGCAGTAGGGGCATGTTCAGATCCATTGGTGAAGTTCATTTCTGGCAGCAGTATTGGTGATGCTGGTCTGCATGTGATTTTTGCATAAAGAACAGCTTGGAAGGAAAAGAGTGGTGACTGGAGTTATGATAACAGAATTATTATTTTGGATCTAGCAATGACTGTGAATAGACAGGAAGATGCTCTTATGGTTGTGGTTGATGATTTCAGGTTAGTAATACTTAGGCAGTTGATGACTAGGGCTGGGTAGTTTCCTTCCTCTGGGTTGCAGCACTACTAATGTCCTCATGTAGACAAAGTTTCCATCAGCAGCATGGGCTACATGTGTCTGTCACTGAACTTGCTCCAGCATCCAGCAGCAGCGGCAGTGTGGGCAGGCAGATCTGAGACAGTGGTGCATTGTTTGCATCTTGTGGTTAGTTTTCTCCAGTTGCACTGCTGAAAGGGAATAGCTGACAGACAAGTAACAAAGTGGCGATGAACTCCCAGGAATTCAGACAGGAGTTTCTCACAAACTTGCTCAGTTCCTGCTTATCAAAGTCGTCTCTAAGAAGAAAGTGCATAACCTGCATCCTGAGTAAGCAAATCAAATCCCTAATTTGTTAATTAATTTATTAAGCAATGTATACACTCATATCTCTGAGGCACCTACCATCATAGAATTAATTCTTCCATCCCACAATACTATATGAGCTGTGGTATCTACAGATGAAAGTTAACAATAATATTGCTCATTTTGATTTATATATTGCAATAATTTTCATCTCCTAAATCCAAATTGTTTTCATTTCACAGAGCTTGAAAGGGACCGATCTTATTTTTCAAAATTGTTTGCATTTTTAAAATATATATATATATATATATATATTCATTTGCTCTTTCCTGTCCTCTTCCTGTTTTTGCCCCAATCATTGTTGTAAATAAAAACAAGAAACACTAAAACAAAAATGAATTTTTTAAAATGTCTGGTGGAAAATAAAAGGGAATAGTCCAAAAGGCAAGAAAGGAAATGGTTCTCTTAATTAAAGAGGTTAAAGTGTTTAATGAACTAACTCCTCGTCTTTCAACCCTGGACTTGCGGGCAAGACCATACAGTGAGGCAAGAAAATATTGTTATTCTGGTAGGAAGCTGAAATTCCCACTGAGTTGGGAATGGAAGTCCTGAGAGGTAAATGAGACAGGGCTACTTCTGACAACTACTCATTTTCTGTACATGCATCTCTTTTTGTCACTTTTCTGCTCCTTCTGAACTCATTACCTCAGTCAAATATTGTCTTGTCCTGCTACTTCTGGTCCCCCATGGACTGTGGCAGTCCACCATCTGAGCAAAGGCAGCTGATACCGCTCCCTCTCTACTTTGGGGCTGAGGCCAGAGCAGAGGAGCACTGGAACACTGATCAGGCATCTCATGCCCTCTTGAGCTAGAAGAAGAACAGACTTAGACAGCCTGCAGGACTCCAGGCTGGCTTGGGATGGGTGATGGCTTGTATTGTATTGGTTGTTACTTCTCTTTAATTGACTAATGTGTTTCTCTGAGGAAAAGGAGAGAAAGAGAAGCGTGCATTGGTTTTGGGGATAGTAATGGCCTGCTTTGGGAGAGAAGGGTATGGGCTTGGGAGGGATTTCCCTGGATATAAGGCAGGGGAGTGGAAGGGAGTAGGGATGGAAGGGAACATGGAAAAGAGGGGGAAAATGTTGTTTTATTTTATGGAAGTAGTGACTGTAGTTGGGAAGTGAGGGTGGGTTGGCCAAGGGGAATGCTTGCCTAGGTAAGAGGCCAGGGATCAGAGAGGGTGGGCAGGGCGGGGCAGATTGCTTTTGAATTTTTTAGGACAGCTTTTTGGATACTTATTTTAATATTTCATTTTTTAATAAGTTTTATAGATTCATAGATTGTTAGGGGCTGGGAGGGACCTTGTAGATCATGGGGTCCGGTCACCCTGCACTAGGCAAGAAAAGACAACTGGGGTCAAGTGACCCCAGCGAGGTGACTGTCCAGTCTCCTTTTGAAGATTTCCAGGGTAAGTGACTGCACCACCACTGGAGGGAGTTTATTCCATAATCTGAACGCCCAACAAAACAACACAGTTTGTTTGTCTTTTATCGCAAGCTTCTCTGAGCCTTTTTTGGGAAGAGTGGCACACGAATCAAATAAAAAAAATAAATGAACAAATAATTTATTCCTCCCCAGGAGGCAGTATCACACTTCCCAGAAGACCAGCAACTGGCCCAAATCCAAAATGTCATCCAGGAGCTCCCATCATCACACTACAGGTAAGAATTCAGCCTCTGGGGTTGTAAGGGAGTTATTCTTAGCTGATGAATACAGAACCCTGGAGTTCCTTGAAATCCTCAGGGTACCACACAATGTTAGCTCCCTTTGGTGTGCAAACATGACTCACAAGTGAAACCCAGAGGTATGAAATAGCTGCACTGGCTTTCTACTACCCCACCTGGCTGGTTTTCCATTTACACAAACTGCAGCCATAGAGGGATGAAATCAGGATCCTCTGCACCAAAACGCAGGGTTGAGCCGGACTGGAATTCTGTTAGCTATTCTTAATTAAGAAGTTGCTACATCCTCCACTGGTAATTGGAGACATGGTCACATGCAGCTTTTTCTTTCTCCAAACCCTTGCAGGACACTGGAATACCTGATCAAGCACCTGACTCACCTGGCTTCCTTCAGCAACATGACCAACATGCACACCAGAAACCTGGCACTAGTGTGGGCTCCTAATCTCCTCAGGTACTAGAGAACTTTTTTCCATTTCCCTCCCAGGGCCCTTCTGTAATGGTGCAGGAGCACTTGCAGGCAGTCTCTCAGATTGGTTCCACTAATGCAGCAAAACTAAATCATGGAGCAAAGTAAAGACAATTTTAAAAAATCACTCTAGTTAAACAATCTGAGGATTTACTCCTGAGCTTCCAGCAGGGGGAAATTGTTGGTTTTTAAACAGTGCCTTATTTGGAAGTTGACAGAGTTCATTTCAAAGTAAGGAGTTTATTCACCATTATGGAACAGAGGCAACTTTTTAGGAACGTTAATGCTTGAGTGGGATGGGATAGAGTTGAGAGAGAGATTGTAGCTAGGGAATAGGGGATGCTAGGGCAGTGAGGTGAAGCAGAGTATTGAAGACTTTAATCCAAATCTGCTGTGGTCACAAGTGAAACAAGGCTGAGGGCTGGAAGATAGCAGCTTGGGGACCATTGCCAGGATCACAAGACTACCAAGCAGTTTTTTGTCTTCTGTATGGTAAACTCTGTGAACAGTCCCAGAAATGTAACTACAAGAGTTTGTGCAGGTGGACTGCAGGGTGGGTCACATCATGACAAAAAAAATGTTCTGGGGGAAAAATGATGAAATACTTAATCTATTTTTATTTTGTTGAAACTTGAATTTTCTGGCACTTTTATTTGAGAACAAAATGCTGGAAGACCTGTGTGGAGAGTCCAGGACTAGATTAGCTGAGGGTACTGCAAGGAAGGTTTAAAGGGTACTGGTGGAGCTGTTTGGGGAGCCCAGAAAGGAATAATAGGGGGAAATGCATGTGCCTGTAGGTCTGATGTGAGCTGCATTGGCAAAGATGGGTAGATGTCTAAGAATACAAGCAGTTGCTTGAATAACTAACTCATTCTTAAATTGCAAGCAGGGCAGAAACTGTCCTGTGAGTGGATCAAATGTCGAAACTATTGAGCATCACAACTGGGCATTTAGCACTCAGACATTTCCATTCCAGCTACTGTCCTTCTTGTCAGACAACTTGAAGTCTGTTTCCTTTTGCAATCGATTGTAAGTGCAAATCCCAAGAAGGATAAGAAAGAGGCAGGCAATGGAACTACAGTCTCCTTACATGGTTATCCTCTTGGCAAGGCCTCAAGCTGTTATCTAATACACCAGTCATTAACTTTACAAAGGGTCCATTGCCCAGAGGTAATTTCTTCAGTAACACTTTGACATGTCAAGATAAGAAATGCTTCTCTGCTGAAAGAGAGGAGAGAAGGTAAGAGCGCAGGAGGGGGAGCAAGGGGAGGGATATAGAGGCAGGCATAAAAAATTTAGCATGAAAAAGGAGAGCTGAAGCTAACTCATGAGGTTCAGACAGAATCTCCCCTCAAATTTGATCTGGTGGTTTTGTTCAAATCCATCTTATGGAGCTAACTTCAACCCACAAAGCTCCCATCTGAGTCTTGAGAGTTTGAAGGGATTCTGCTATCCAGTGTTGTGGTCCGGGCCCATCTCTAACAGAAAAGGGACAATGAGAAGGTGAAAAGAGAAGGGCATGTAGATGGAAACAAGAGAGGAAAAAAACCTTCTGTGGAAGGAAACCAGGTGAAACTAAAAAGTGGAGTTTAGAAAACAGTCCGGAAAGGGAATGAAAAGGTAGAGATGATGGATGAAACATGAAGGGAATAAAGAAGGAATGGAAAGGTAAAGGAGGAATGAAAGGAATGGAAAGATACCGTAAGAGAAAAGGTGCAGGAGACACAGCAACAGACGGTAAAAAATTCTCATTCAAGCCACAGAAGGAAAGGACACTACACAATTCATACTAGAGGAAAGCTAAAACAATCATGAGATATAGTGTCTTACCGTATTTATGGTTGCTTCTCCCATCCCATGGTTTAGATCAAAGGAGATTGAGGCTATAGGCTGCAATGGGGACGCGGCCTTCCTGGAAGTGCGAGTCCAGCAGCTGGTGATCGAGTTCATCCTGAACCATGTGGATCAGATCTTTAACAACATAAAAGCCAGCTCCATGGAGAATGATGGTAACTACTTCCGCTGCTGCATGCATGAACCACCAGACCTCTGCACCTCTTTCTACCAGTCCCTTATCACTGTAGCTTCTTATCAACTCTCCTTAGTTTACCCTAAGCCTCCTTACCTGTGCTCCACCCTCCACTAATCATAATACCTCTCACTGACATTACTGACACCCCCAGCTGAATCATGAATCCTTCCCACAGATGCTCCTAGACCTATCAATATCCTTCTCACCAATACCCTTCCTTATCCCTTGCCTTTTTCTCTGGACTCCCAACAATATTTTTATTTTCCCCACTTCTAAGGCATAACCATATTGCCTAAAGATCCAGTATAAGCCAGGCTCCCCATCCACAGCTCTCCCATATGCCTTGATCCTGATGTGCAGGGGCCCCATTCTTTGAACCCACTTGCCTGTGGCTCCAGTGAGCCCTCTAGACTGAGCTGCAGCCACCTCAGTTCTTCTGGTGCTAGTGCAGTTCCCATGTGCTTGTTTTCCCTTGGAAGAAAATGAGGGCCACAGAGTGAAGGATTCTATATTTGGGTTGTTTCCAATAGTCACAAACACCATGATGGAAGGACTGGCTTGCCTACAACACTGCTGGTGCTTTATGTAGCTTTTGACTTCCAGATCCCCCACTCAGAACTGGCCTGCTCCAAGTCTCCCATCCAGAACTGGCCTGAGTGAATGAACAGTGTGGACCTCTAATGGGGGTCTGGAGGCCTGTGGAAAACACATTGAGAGGTTCAGCCTTGTTCTAAGTGGAGAAGTCTCCATATCACAGACCCCACCAACACTGGGATTAATTGTCTGCCTTGATGGTGGTAGCTTCAGGACTGTAGAGGCTGGGCTGGAAGGGACCTTAGAATGTCACCTCCAGTCCAACCCCCTGCTCAAAGCAGGATTGTCCCTGACTAAACCATCTCAGCCAAGTGCTTGTCTAACTAGCCCCTAAAAATTTCCCAGGATGGAGATTCCACAAACTGTATTGGTATCCTGCTTAACCACGCTCGTACTGAGAAAGTTTTTCTTAATTTCCAGCCTAAATGTCTCTGGTAGCATCATTGCTCCTAGTCTGACTTCAAATTGGACAAGGTCCATTTAGGGCAAGGCTGAGAGCTACAGATAAAGCAATGTGTGGGAAGCTACATGTAGATAGAGACTTCCTGGCTTCAGGACCATCAACTGGGGGCCCTCCACACACACTAAGATTTCAATGTGAATGCAAAAAAAATAATGTCAGTTTTCAAAACAGGCCTTCCTTGAAATGACTAAGGTAGAAGACAGGTAGTAGAGAGAAGGACGAGCCACAAAGTTCGGCCCTGGGTTCAATCTTCCCCGATGTATGGGGGAACAAGGGTCCAAGCAGGTCAAAGGGGTACATCTTTTGCTGTGAGGTAAAAGAAGCAACCCAGGGTAATAGAGAGCTTAGCTGGTAAACCGAACCCTGCTGGGAGGCACTGTGTTATGCTTGAGAGGGATCCTAAGACAGAGGTCCTGTTGGGCAAGTACATCTCTGTGCAAGTGTTTTATGCCCTGCCCGAAAGGACCTAGCTGAGAGCCCTAGCTCAGGTCTGACCTCCTGGGGCTGAAATTTTGCTTTTCCTTTTTCAGAGAGCATGCCAGTGGTGAAGAGTCTTACCCTCCCCTCAGCCTCCTTGCCCATGAAACTGGTGAGCCTTGAAGAAGCTCAGGCCCGGAGTCTGTCAGCTTCCCACCCTGCCCGGAAGGAGAGAAGAGAGAACAGCTTGCCTGAGATTGTTCCGGTTACTGGATCCTTTTTCCATACTGTCGTTGATTTACCCGACAGCAAGTAAGTGTCCAAAGCAGGCTAAAAAATAAAAATGCCACCTAAGAGACAGACAGGCAGAACACCCGTATCTTCTGATAAAGTGTGACAGTCCAAGAGGGAGAATCTGGGTAGAGTGAGCCCCTCAACCCACCCAGTGAAGGAAATGCAACCATCCCAGAGGGAGGAGGTTGTATTTCCTACCCTTAGGGGGGGAAAAAAAATCGCTGTTTGTGAGTGTTTCTGAGTGTGATGTTACAGCCACACTGGGCTTTGGGCTCCCACCCCACCTCAGACCAGAAACACGCCAGCCTGTGCAGGAAGGATTGATTGTCTTTTTATGCTCAGGGGCCACTTTGCATTTGGCTGGGGTGGGTTGACTGGCTACAAGGTCTTAAAACATCTGTTGCAGGAGCTCCACCTGCTGGTGGCTGCCTAGTGCATGACAGTCTGTTCTCAACAGCCACTGGTCCTGTCTCTGCCAAGCAGGGCCTTGAGGGGAAATTTCACTTTTGCTGTATGATTAAGTGATTTTTCACAACAGGGCACCAGTGCTGTGAGCAAAAGAGCCTGACCACAAGCTAATTTGCTGGAGCTGTCGGCATTGCTACCTACCTAATCTAATAATGCATACCAACAGCACTTCCTGACACTGAGATTACAGCCTCTACAGCAGAAACTCATTTTTCTAGTGATCCATGAAAACTCTTAGCAGAGTTGTTTCTATAAATTTACTATATAGTGGAACAGATCCAGCTCCCAGAATACTGGGGAGCATGGTAGAGACAGCTTACTCCCAGGAAAACACAAAAGGGGGTTGCTTGTATCTAACATCTGGTGGCATCTCTTTTTCTCTATACTGTGGCAACAATGAGCTTTGCTCTGATCTCCAGGGGTCTTTTGAAGGGGACACTCTGTCTCTCTAATGTCCTCTTCTGAGTATCAGAATGATAGAGAAGACAAATTGCTGAGGCAGAGAGATGCATGGAGCAAGAGTTGGTTGATGCAGTATGAACAGAGAGAGACTAGCAGGGAGGCAAAGACAAACATCTACACTATAATCAAGGAAAACATGCTACAGAGGTGGTGGGTTCTACAGTTTCAGGCTGGGATTTTCCAAGGGAAGTAAGGGAATGAATTCTCAGCTCTTATTGAGGGTCACAGGGATTAAGGAGACCAGTTCCTTTGGGCCCCTTTAAAAATCTCTTCCTCTTGGCCTATGTCATATATGCCTTGCCCATCCCAGAAGCCAAGAGAGACAGAGAACTAAAGAAGGGCAGAGGCTGAGACTATTGGGGGGCAGAAGCGGAGGCAAGCGGGGAGAGGGAAGGTAGAGATTCTCATGGTGTGCCAAGCAGAGGGAGGTCTTTCCTGCTCAGATTCGGGCACCTGTCACTGACCTGTGTGTTTTTCCTTCTAGGAGAAAATTATCCACCAAGTCCAAAAAATGGAAGTCAATATTTAACCTGGGCCGGTCTGGGTCAGAATCAAAACCTAAACTGAGCCGAAATGGCAGTGTCTTTGTGAGAGCACAGAAGCTGTCTGGTGAGAAAGAGGGGTTTTGGTTCATTCCCTCCCTCTGCCAGCTCTTTCAATCTGTCCCATAGGCTGGTTTAAAGGCAGCATTGGCACAGGATATAATCCCTTAATGCTAATGCCACAAGCTTTAGGATACAGATTGTTTTTTTGAAGAGAGCAAGGGAGCCACATAGTTGAACCCTTGCATCACAGGCCATTCTGTTAGCGTTGCAAAGAAAGTAGTCACAGCCAGACTACATCAGCCAACTCCCATGAATACTCCATTGTGGCATTGGAAGGAACATGCTTCATTGCTCAATACCCATGCATGGGGGTTGGAAGGACTAGCTATTGTTGCCTTGGATCACTTAGATAAATTCAGCATCCCAGATACAGATTGTGGGGGCCCATGCTTGTGGAAATGTTCTCCTTCATCACTTGGCTTGGCTCCATTTCCTAACACTTTCTCCATGGCACTGCGAGTGGAGAAGTCCCATGACTAAGAGACCATTAAAGAGCCAATTATGGTCAGTGTCCTACTTTCAAAAGGATCTTTGTGAAAACTGGCATCCCATGTTCCCTGGCTTTCTGCCCTTCAGTGGTGCAGTGGAAATTATTATATCTGCTAGGTTTTAAAGCAAAAAGATGTCTTTCCTAATGGCCAACACATCCCAAACTATGGATCCCCCAACACTGCCATCTAACATGTGCACTGCTGCCAAGCAGCATATCCAGTGTTGCTAACTCAATGCATTCAAAAATCATGAGCCTGGTTCTAAAAATCAGGAGATTGGCTTAGACAACATGGGGAGGGTTTTTTTTAATAATACATTTTGCACTCTTTTAATTAGCCTTCTGGTGCTGGAGAATTTAGAAGTTGTGTGTTTTAGGCCTTCTCTACAATCATCAGAACCAGAAATTCGTTTTGTTCTTAAAAAAAGAAAAAATAAGTGGGCTTGCATAATCTCATGAATTCAGGAGTTTGGACTTTAAAATGAATAGAACAAGGCTAGCTATAACATTGCTGAAGTTGGAACATTCCCTATGCTTTGTTCAGTTGGCGAAGTCCACAGAGTAGAAATGAACTTGAACCCTAGTCTGCATCTGCTTGACCATGGGGATGGTCCTGACTGAAGCTTAGTTACATTTTCACTTCCATCCTGGTACAACTTGCATAAGCTGTCTATAGGCACAGGCAGGAAACCTGCAGGAGATCATAAGATAGGCTTTGGTAATGCTTTAACCACAGGACCATTCTGTCCTAATAAGAAATATTTTAAACAGGCTTCATCCCCAAACTACATTTTCCAGTTTGGATCTTACCTTTCCCAAACCTGGGAGACCAGGGTTCAGCCTGTACCAAGTGCTGTCCTAAAGGTCAGCACTGAGAGAGACCAGGCTGCTTGCTTTAAACCCCAGGGCATGAAACCCCAGATCCTCAAAGGTATTTTGGTGTTGATTTCCACGGGCATAATGGATCTAAATGCCTTGATGGACCTGGGCCTCTGTGCTTTTCCCTGGTGTTAGCCCTGCACTCTGATCAGAGGCTGTAATGATAGTGTGTTTTGCAGTTAGGCTGTGAACTGAGAGTCCCCAGGCTCTGAAATAGATTTCTAAAATTGATTTCCACAGAGAAAACAACAATTCGACCTGCTAAAAGCATGGACTCGCTATGCTCCCTGCCTGTGGAAGGTAAGATGCTGGTAGACTGTGTACTCTAGCCCTATAGCTAAGGGCCAGGCCTGTGTTTTCTTAGTTGTCTTATGTGTCTGCAGGCGTGTTGGACAGTGTTTGTGTTTCCATGGGTGGTCGCTGACTTACAGGTCTGTGTTCACTTATTTCTGTGCCTGTGTGTCGTTGCCTGCCTCTCCTGTCCCTCCATGGGCATGCACTCTTGTCCCCTCCGTGTTTGTAGGTTGCCATATGCACCTGGACATGAATATGGGCCTGGATGGATATCTGTTACTGACACAATTGGCATAATTTGGTTCTTGGTGGGCACCAGGTCCCTTTTTGTGGGAAGGCAAACTAGAAAGAGGACATGGCTGTATAATTTCCCTGTAGCCAGCCAGCAAAGACCCTGACAGGGGTGTCTGGCAGGGATAGTTGAGTGAAAAATCCCAGATAATTGCTGTGAGAGGGGACCCTGTCTGGCTGTAGTTCCTGTCCTGGGTAAGCTGAAAGTGAGTCCTGTCCACTTCCCTCTACCAGGGATTCTGGAGAGCTGTGGGACTCTGGTGGGTCCTGCCCTTGCTCCAGGGTGTACTGAGGAGGGTTTCCCTGAGGGCAGTGATTGCCATCAGCACTCCTTTGCTGATCATCTTGTTCCTCCTCTCCCCCCAGGGGAGGATGAGAAGAGCCGGTTCAAACGCACAGTGGCTGCTGGAGGATTCTTCATTCCGGTGATGAAGGTGCGGACAGGAGGCACGGGAAGCTCATATGACCTCAGCAAGGAGAATGAGTGGGACCGTGAAGGGACCATTACAGGAGCCGTGGGAGGTTCAGAGCACAGTGGGGACAAATCCTCCCCCACGACCTCTCAGGCTTGGCTGCCCCCTGAGCAGCTGAAGGTATTCCGGGCTGCAGAGGACCCTGAGAACGAGCAGACCTCCCCGAAGATGTGTCGTATGTTCTACACCTCAGAGGTGGCCGCCAAGTCAGGCTTCCCCAGCAGACTCTTCCCTCTGGAGGCCTCCCCTCGGCACCAAAGGAAAGCCCTGACGATCTCAGAGCCCTTTGCTGTCTCTGTGCCCCTCCGGGTGTCTGCAGTCATCAGCACCAACAGCACCCCATGCCGCGTGCCTGCCAAGGACAAGCCGGTCCTTTCCAGCTTGGAGGAACTGTGTCCCTTGGGGGCAGATGGCTCCACCCACACTGCACAAGAAGAGGAAAGCCATGCCAGCCCTGAGCAGGCCACAGGCAGGGAGGAGAAGCCACCTGGGGATGAGATTGCAGCAGGTAAAGCTAGGAGCAGCAGCCAGTTTGCTAAGCAAAATCTATGCGGGGCTGAGAAATTGCTCCATTGCAGGGAATCCACTGCATGAGGACTCTTCCAGCCAGTGCAGTCAGCATGGCAGTGAAGAGGCCCATAGCTCCCAATGGTAGAATGTGGGTGGGGAGAAGCTCATGGGCCCAAATGGCATGTAGTGGGTGGTTGGAGTGGGTGGGTGCCCCCAGTACTTCCAGTGCAGCCTCAGTGTGAACTTCCTCCTAGCAGTGCTATGACTGAGCCAGCGGGCACTCAAAAACCACATAGCCTATATCACATTGGCCTATATCAGTTATAATGGGCTGAATCTACACATCAGCATTACCTCTGCACTCTGTGGCAGGCACATGCCCCATACTATGAGAGGTTCATGGAATTCATCTGTGTCTCCAATCTAGGTTCTTCCATTGAGAAACTGCCAGCAGCCAGAAAGCCTGCACCTTTAGAAACCCCTAAACCAACAGCAGAAAACCAGGAGCCAGTGGGTGCTGGGAACAACAGTAGCATCAAGAAAAGCCCAGCGCATGATGCCAGCCTGGCTCAGGCACCAGCATCAGAGACCCCAGCAGAGGAGTCCATGCACAGCCAGGTCAAGGTGAAGGAAGGCCTATCAGAAAGGGACAACTGGCAGCAGGAGATCTCAAGGGCTAAAGAGGTGGAGGCCTTGTTTCTCAGAGAACTGGTAAGGAGGAACCTATGAAGAGGGGTCGAGGGATGGATATAATGCTTTCTTACTGGGGTAGTCTGAAATATATCTGTTCTTTGCAGGTTGCAGACAAGGCTAGGGAGCTTCCTAGCATGTCTACAGATAGACAGCTTCATGCATATACACTAAGCAGGGGTAGACATGGCCAGAGGCTGGTTTACTTTCCCTGCTTGCTCTTATCTCTCCTCTTAATCCTCTCGTCACTTTACTGCCTCAGTGGATACAGTTGTTCTTCCTCTGGAAGTTTCTCTAGGTGGCTGACCACATTGATCCTCCATCTCTGAATTCCTTTTCCTGCTATTTGCATTCTTACCCTCAGAAACACTCACAAGTCCTTTCCTTTCACCTCTTGATTAATTCCCTTGGCCACTGCTGCCAGGTGAACATAAGTTTCCAGAAAGCTACCCCAAATGACCTTCAGCTCTGAATGGCTCCAGTGAATTTAGAATCTGGTGATGTGTGGGAGCAGTTCAGATGATTATTTCCCATATGCATGACATCGCATTTGTCAACATTTATTTAATGGGGAGTGTAGCACAGCTTGCCGAGGCACGTAGTTGTATTTAAGGGGGCAGGTTGGAGGAGTGTCTGAGGAACCGTCTGCTGTTTCTCAGTTAACTCACTTAGTGAACTTGTTTCCTGTCTTGATTTCTAGCCCTACCCTCTGATGACCTCTCCTGTAAAGCCGCTTGTGTATAATCATACTTACTTTGCCAAACTTATGGTGCTGGTGGTGGGATGCGTGTGTGTGCATGTGCTGAGGTTCCCACTTGTCTGACTGGATTCCAAGAGGGTGGCTGTAGGCAACATACCAGGCAGTTGGGAGTGGGGCATGCACTGATAAGGTGATAGCTTACTACATAGTGGCATTTCTGGTGTGTTTCAGGCTGAAGATGATGCTGCCAATGCCCTACTGGAACCCCTATGGCCAGAGATTCAACAGGAGCTCAAAATTATTGAACCTGAAGAGGAGCTTTCGTCCTTCCCCACAGCGGCCCCAGAGGCAGGCCAACCCCAGCAAGTGTTAACACTCGGGAGTGAGTCTGCTGCCTCACCGCAAACAAACAGTTTCTCCTGTGGCTCAGTGGTGGCCCCAGGCCTGTCCGAACCAGGAACTACAGTCAGAACCTCATGCATCACATCTCAAGGTCCATTATGTGGTGTCCCCTCCAAAAATGGATCCAGCGGCCTCCAGAGTTTTCAATCTGAACAGGCTGCACAGCCTGACAGGGCTGCTGCTGTACCCAGGCCAGGCGCTGTGCCCTGTGGGACTGCTGCCCCAAACAACCCTCCAAAAGTGGAGGGCATTGCAAGTGCTCTTCATCCCCCTCCCCAAGACTTGAAGCTTCATGGAGAGCAAGGGCTTGAGGAGGTTCTCTCCAGAGATGAACTCTCTGGCCACAAAGGTGCCTGTTTGGACTCAGAGAAGAGAAAAGGCAGCAGTGGCCTGCCACTGAGGGAAAAAGGTGGCATCCCTATAGGCCAGGACAGAGCCCAGGCCCAGAGGGAGAAGGTTGGCAAAATGGCTTCAGGTGTAGGCAGTGTGTTCCTGTCAAAGATGCAAAATGGAGTCAGAGTCCCACATCCCTTAGAGGGCAATGTAGCCAACAAAACCCAAGAGACATTTGACCAAGAGGAGGAGGAAGCATGGACAGACAACGTGCAGGGCTTGGAGCTGGTAGAGCCTTGGGAGGATCACCAGTGGGTTACCAGCCCACTCCACTCCCCCACCTTCAAGGACATCCAAGAAAAGGGGATGCCAGACTTTCAGCCGCCAAGTCATGGAGCAGAGGAGGGCCTTGCTACTCGGCCACGATTCAGCCGCAGCCTTTCCCTGGATAGTAAAGACACGGTGATGAGTCTGTGGATTGTCCAGCCACCTTTCACAAATGCACCATGTGGCCTGAGCAAAGTCGAGCAAGATAAGAGCTATTTGAGTCCTCCAGAGGCACTGCCTGCCAGGCTGGAGGGACAGGGTATGGTCTCCCTTTCAGAGCCAGAACAGAAAGAAGTGCATAGGAGCAAAGCTAACCCTCTGGGCTTGAAGCCAGAGCTGTCTTTGTCACACCATAATAACCCAGACAGTTCCTTACAGCCAAAGAACACAGATAAAGACCCACCCAAGCTTCAAGAGGTCTTGCTCAGTGAAGCGTCCCTGCCCAAAGGACCGTGTTCTGCCAGTGAGTCGCAGCTAGGTAGCAACAAAAGTGAAGACACTCCCCGTAAAATGAGAACCAGGCCGTCATCTCTCAACCTGGATTCTTTCCTTCCAGCCCCAGATTTATTCAAGTTTGAGGGCCTGGTCATGCCCACTTCACCTAGAAACATCCTGTGTGGGCAGAAGGAAGTGAAGGGCAGTGATTCTGTCCCATCGCTGCCTGTTGCTTGCCCTGCTGGGAATACAGCTGACTACTGGGGATCTCGCTTCGAGGCTTGCAGAGACCTCGACCTAGATTACATGACTGTGACCCATGCCACTACAGGCCGCCGTAACTCTGCCCCTGTGAGTGTGTCAGCGGTGAGGACCTCCTTTATGGTCAAGATGTGCCAGGCCAGAGCAGTGCCGGTGATACCGCCCAAAATTCAGTATACACAGATCCCACAGCCGCTGCAGCCTCAGAAGGCTGATGAGGATGCCCCTCCAGCACCAGAGAAGAAGGAAACAGAAACAAGTTCAGCCACTCGGGAGACTCACAGCGCAGCTTGGAGTCACCCTGAGCTTCCAAAGAGCCCACGAGCAGAGAAGAAAGCCAAAGAGGAGAAAGAAAATAGTACCCCCACTGAAATGGATTCAACCCCTTCCAGCCACAGTGGCCTCAACGCTCCTCCAGACCTGTCTCACTCCAATAATACTTCCAATCATGATGCCCCTGTGCTGCGTAGGAAGCGCACCTCAGAGGGGGAGACCTCTGGGGACAACCCCCAGTCCTCAAAAATGGAGAGGCCATCAGGATTCTCCAAGCCTTCCTACAGATCCAGGCCGGGAAGGCCACAGAGCCTTATTCTCTTCAGCCCCCCTTTCCCCATCATGGATCACCCCTCTTCCTCCACAGACTCCAGGGTGTTATTATCACCCATAAGAAGCCCCTCTCAGACCACCTCTCCCACCCCCATTTGTGGCGATCTGTCTGGGACCCCGCGGACAACGCCTGAGGGGGTCACTCTGAGGAACAAAATGACCATCCCCAAGAATGGCCAAAGACTGGAGACCTCCACCAGCTGCTTTTATCAGCCCCAGAGGAGGTCAGTGATTCTAGATGGGAGAAGTGGGAGGCAGATTGAATAAAGGCATTTCCCCTCCTCTCCTCTTCCCTGGTGGATGAGACAGGAGCATCTATTTGTTGCTGTTGTTATTGTTCTTATAAATAGTCTATGCAAGGAGGACACAAATCCCCCCACCCCTTTTTTGTCTCCTATAGAGCATTTTGCTACTGAGGTTCATGTTCTCTCTGTCTTCCTTTTGCTTCTCCTGGCCCTCCCCACTTCTCCCGACCCCATATTATCTGCTTTTTTACAAGAAATCCCAAGGAATTTGTCTTTCCTCTGTCCTGTTTTCTAACATGGACTGTCTGAAAACCTTGCCTTCTGTCTGGAAAAAAACTTGCTGTGTTCCAGTGGACTTGAGGACAAGGAGGTAAGATCCAGCAGGGATATCCTTTTCCCTTCCTAATGAAGGACAAATTGCACATCCAGCTTAGCTGACTTGTTCTGGGTGGGATGGGACAAGATGATCCTTGAGATCTCTCTCAACGCTATGAGTCTCTAGGCAAACTGCAGAGGAAGCTGGTGGTACCTGAAGGTAGGAAGGCAAACCACACTTGTGAAGATCATGTTGGATGTAAGTTACTCCAGAGAGCCCCCCGTGTACCAATACTCCGCACGGAAGGCACTACCTCTAGCTGTAGTCTTGCAAGATAGATGTGCCTCCCCACCAGAATAGACAAAAGCTGGAAGGAACGTAGCTGGATGGGAGAAGTCCAACTTCTCTTTTTAACCTACTGATCTGTGCATGCCTGGTTGTATCACAGATAGTACCTCCTGCGGTAAAGTTTGGTTGGAGGTTGCTTGTGGCTGGCTCTCTCGTTGCAGGGTGGTAGTGGCTACTCTGGCTGATGGTGGTAGCAGTGACGTTTTGGGTTAAAAGGAAAACCAAGATCAACTTTTTGCCATCCTGTAAGGCCAGTTTATGTGCCCACAATTCTCCCCAGCCACTAGTTCACCTCTAGCCAGCTTCTCCACCTGCAGTTGCATAGCAACCCACCTGCTTGACAAATATGAGAACATCTAACCAGCATGTCCTTGGTCTTGGCCTACCCATCTCCTGATCTGTGCTTATCCAGCCGGTGGCCTCCCACTTTTGCCAAGTGGCATGACTTGGGCCATTGGCTTCTTGCTCCTTTCACAAGACTGTAGCTCAGCTCCACTGACTGTCTTACTCCCACTTACCTGGCCAACAGGCATCTTCAGACCAGTGAGGAACAATGCAAAAAGGATGATTTGCAGGTGCACAGAGCAGACCATAAACCATATCCTGAGGGGAAAGGAAGGGGAATTCCATTTTAATTAAACTCATGCCCAGGAAGGCTGTTATCATTGCTAGCAACTATGTATTCATATAGGGACAAGCTGCCAGTGGCTTCCATTATAAACCTTCTAACTCTAAATTAACCACAGACTCTGCTGTTGATTAATGTATGACTGTAAACTGTTGTAAAGCCCCATGCAGTCCATGGTGTTTCTGTATTTGAAGACCACTAGTGATACTGTAGCAGAGAGACACATACCAGTGCTACCACCTGGTCCTAGCAATTACATCTGTAGAGCTCAGAATCTATCTGATACTTAGCATGCGCTCCAGTTTGAATAGGAACTAAGCAGCTAGAAGGGCAGGACTAGGATTCCCACTACAAGCGATGAGCAGGAGAAATCTCCAGTTGGCTGTGGGCTTGGTTTCACAACATGTTTACACTGGTGTAAATCAGTTTGGATGCTGGTGTGACAAAAGTAGAGCAAACACTTAATGTAGAGCTCTATACCAGTAACTCACTTAAGCCTGGTAGAATTATCCTGAAAATAATTACAGGTAGGACTGCATTATAGTGCTTTGTGTGTCCACAGCTTACTCCAGAATAGCAGTTTGCTCCAGGCAAGCAATATACAGCTATTCTGGGAGAGCAATATCTGTCAGTCCTGGATCCAGGTGTAATTTACATTGATGTAGAAAACTGAGGTAAGTTACACTGGCACAAGCGTGTAATCACTAGATCCTGTGTTTAGATTTTTATTTAAAGGAATGTGCATTGTTGGTGTTTCAAGTGTAGCTGTTGCTGGTTAGCAGGTGAGTTCTGTGCAAGAAATTGCCACTTACTTGGTATTATCAGGACTCTAAGCTCTAGATTCATGAAGGTATTTAGATAGCTAACTAACTCCCACTAATTTCAAAGGGCAGGTATGAAAGATTATGTAAATCGAGGCAGAGGAGAACTAGTTCTAGATGCCAAATTAGCCTGGAAAAAACCTAGAAACTTGCTTAGATTTATGCTCCTCTGTTGACCTCAGCAGATATTTAATATAAGAAAGCAGTGCAGCAGTCTACCTTGACCATGGGACTCCGCCCTGACAATGATTGTATCTTGTCCCTTGACTATCTGCAGTCTCCCAAAGCAAGCAGCAAAGCTTGTCTCTCCAACTTTCTTTTAACATAATTCTGCTCTTTGTTTAATCTGCCTGGGAGCCAAGGGCCCTCCATCCAGCTCTTCGTGAAAGGACTGGATCCTTAGCCATGGCCATACAGTGAATGGGAAGTGGTGAGGCGTGGGTAGGCACAGCATTTAACAGTTTACTGTAAAACTTTTTTGCAAACATAATGTGAATATAAATGGTTCTAAAGTGTTTCAGTTTCAATGAGCAGATGTTGCAGAGTGTGTGAGAAACTGTGAAGGGAGAGTAGGAATAGATAAACGAGTTTCAAAAAGCAAAATGTCAAAAAGACACGGAAGTGATGAAAGGTTGACTCCTGAAATGGTCTAATTTTTTGATATAATGAAATCTCTGAGACTAAAAACTGAAGGAAGGGTAGTATGCATAATATATATAATCTTAATGGGGTCCCTTTAAAGTAATAATATCTAATTTGCAGCTTGGACCCCTATTTACTTAAAATTTCTGTTCTGAACTTCAGATGATGCATCCAGTTCCAAGACCCCAGCAAGATACCCTGCATATAGGGACATCTCTTGTAGAACAACAGAAATTGCCCTGTTTATCATCATAAAGTTGGGCTTGGGACCTCAAGTTTTGCAAAAGTGGGAGTATTTGGGTCAAGTGTTCCAGCTCAGCTCCCTGGAGATGTGGGCCCAAGGTACCAGGTTCAGCTCTGGAGACAAACTTCTCCAGAGTTCATGGCGCTTGAAAGTGGGATTCAGTGTCAAACCTGTTTCTGCGATAGTTATGTGCAGTCAGTAGAACCATATTTATACTAGAGCCATACTATTCTAACTGAATTATTGCAAGCTGCAATGATGCAGTGTATTCATACCAGCCACCCCTTTTTTGGGTGCACTTCTGCCCCATCTCCATATACAACATATCCTGCACTCATAGCAGCAGTGCACTGGGGATATCAAATCCATGGTTTCAAGCATGGCTCTTCAAACTGGGATTGTGGGAGTTTCTGCAAGGTACTACTCACATAGATATATGAGAGATGGACTTACTGCCTATTCTTAATGCTTGGAAATAGCTTTCCAAGATCTTAGGGTTGGATCTAAACACATGGCTGCAAAGACTACTCACAGAGTTTGAAATGAGTATAGTTCTCACCCTCCTGAGAAGTTTTAGGATCTTTTCTAGTGTTTGTAGACCTGATGTTTTCCGTTCTGACATAGTAGGAGAAACCTCTGTTGCTTATAAGATCTAGAAGCACAACCCAGAGGAGTAACTTAGATGCATGCAAATCCTATTAAATAAAGGGGTGTTGACATGTGTAGAAATTACTTAGCTGGATGAGGAAATTCTTGGCAGGTATAGGAAACCTCTGGCTGGGTAGGTGGGATGCCTGTATGAGACACCTATCTGATGGGTAGGGGTGTTGTTGGGTATAGGAGACACCTGGTAATATGGAAAGGGTGCTGGTGAATGTGGAACTAGAGGGTGTTGTCATTGCTGAAGATAATCAGGGAGCAGGACAATATGTTACACTAGCAACTACGTTGACATAGCCTATCTATCCCACTTGATCATTGAGCAAGGAGTAAAGTGCTTTTCTGAGGCAGCAGTTCAGCACAGGAGGGCTTCACAGGAGCTTAGATCTGCAAGACATAATATCAGCAAAGCCTGCAAGCCTGCAGTGATTTCCTTCAGCCAGAATCCGGAAGGTGCAATCAAAAGCTTTCAATCATTCCTCTCTTTGGTTATTAAAATGCCCGTGCTGATGACTCTTGTGTTAAATTGATATATATATATAAAAGAGCAGTTATATATAAATATATATATATATATATATATATATTAAAAAGTGTAATTAAAAGTGAAGGAATTGTATAAACAGTGTCTATTACCTCTCTGAACCTTGGCCAATGTTTAGCAATGTTGTCCATTAAAACGTCTCTGCCTCTGAGAGCATGAAATGGAATGGCCTGTTCCACAGGAAGGAGAAGCTCAGTAGATCTGCCGAATGGCTGTGGGGCAGTAGGGGCCTAATCTCTTCTCTCTTGAAGTCAGTAATAACACTCCCACTGATACCAGTGAAACAGGACTGGGGACTCAACAAGCACTGACCAGACCAGTGGGCCCCAGTATTGTGCGACTAAAACCTCCTCATGCCCTTGTTCCCCTACTTCTTAGAGACCTGTTGGAGTTTCAGTCTCACCACTTAACGCTCCCCAGAGTAAACCTACCGGCGACTTGGCTAGGCTAGGGGGTCACCCATGTTCTTTGTAGTCACAACTTGCTCCCACTTCATGTGCTCAGCAGGAATGGAGCCTGGTGCATTTACCAGTGTAGCAACTTCAGCTGGTGCTTTGGTGGGATAGTACTGAGGAAAGAGAAGGAACCGAGTAGCCAGGTCCTGCTTTAGGGCTGAATGGTAAGTGCAGACACCAAGAAAAAATAAAGTTGAAGCTTACTGCACCCCCTTCAGTGTACTGGATTCATGCAGAGCAGATGGCTGGAAATCAGACACTCTGAAGGGACAGGCTCACTTGCTGTTACTTATTTCTTCTGGTACTCCTGCTGGATGGTGTCCTTGTTAAGCATTGTGTCCAGGTGGGCTGCCTGATTTGTGCATTACTGCTTTTTTTCTTTTTTTTTTTTTTTTAAAGAGAGTTTTTCCAGGTCTCATCCAAGAGATTAAACTGGAGTTTTTATAAAACAGTCCGGTGCTGTGGTGTTGTTTTGAAGCATTTCTATTCTTCTATTCCTCTGCATGAGTAAACGATCTTTTCTTCCCCTGTCGCAATACCTAACCCCTGCAATTTTCACCTAGGTGCATTATAGAATTGGATATTCCTCCTGCACCCCTGCCCCCTCTTTATTAAGGGTGTGCAATAAATTAGCGGCCTAGTGGTCAGAGGTGCTGAACAGTCACAACTCCCATGGAGGACAAGGACAACAGATGCATAGCAACTCTGAAAATCAGGCTAAGGTTTGGGGCTTTACCCTTATTTGAAGCATTTAAGGTTTCTAAGACTAAAGGCATCTTCCTGAAAACCTCTTATGGCATTGAGCAGCTGATGTTCAAAGATATTCACTGAATTTATTATTTACTACACTGAAGCTGAATACAGCATGTATTGGGTTCTTTCTCTCCAGGGGAAGAGAGAGAAATACACAGATATGAATAACCTGACACTAGTACAGGGGTCACTGAGAGAGAGAGAGAGAGAGAGAGAGAGAGAGAGAGAGACAACTGAACCAGTCTCAAAAGAACAAAAGTAGTTACTATGAAAACATTGCCTGTGTGCTGGATCTTTTCTGTATCTACTACTGTTGGGAGGTAAAGAATAATGATGAACCTAACTAAAAATTTGTGCTCTTTCCTACGGGACCTCACAGGGCCCTCATGACTGCAATCTATATATTTAGTACTGCAGTAAATAACATCACTAGCATCTGTTGCCATTTGTTCTGGAAAAAAAAAGTATGGAGATGCTAACCCTTTGTGGCCTACATGACCAACACTGCAATCTAACCTGCTGCTCACACTTTGGGAAAAAACACCAAACCTTTAGGCTAAAGCAGGTACATTTGCTCACTAGCCAGCTGAGCCTGGGACTTCACTTCCCCTCCAAGCAATGCTCCCACCCTTGGCATTCCCTTCTGGAAAATCACTAGAATGTGCTTCCTGTTAGTATCCAAGGCAACTGGTATACAACCACCACAACATTTGTGCATCCATTAAACATCAGATGCTCTCAGCTGTCACCATTGACCAATGAGCAGTGTTGTTCAGGGGAATAATTTCTTACACTCCTTTTTTTTACTTTGCTGTCAAAGCGTATTGTATAACACTGTCCACAATCCATGAGGAGCCTCTCAAAACTATTACCAACATTTGCATGATTCAGGGAATCCAGCAAACTCTATGCTAAAGACCAGTACATTCTTCAGTTGAAACCTGGCCAGAAACCACATGGAAATGCTTAACACAGTGTTGAGCCAAGTTGTTTTGCCTGATTTCGAATCAATGCAGGACTGAAAATGTGACTCAGTGCAAATTATAGTGTGGACTGAACCAGAAGTGAACTGGTCATAGCATCATATATTCCTACCACTGTCTTGCAACACAGGCAAAAACTATGCCTACGATTCACAGAAGGGCCATACCCCACAACCCTCAAAGAGATGGGCTAGCCTACTGCCAAGGAGGGCTTTCTTGAGAGGGCAGGCAAGGCTCCTAACCATCCATATTCCCAACCTCATATTGTCAGCAAAACAGTAGTAGCTAGACCTCTGGATTTGAAGCCCTCTGAGCAGCAATGAGCACAGAGCTGGGAGGCAAACTGGTAGTGAACGGAAAACAGGGAGGGTAGGAAAGGGAATTAACTCCACAAGGGAGAGTAGAAGGGCAAAATAAGTGAAAGGGCCATTGTAACCTAGAGCTGGAAAGGTAAGGTTCGGTCCTTGAGTTCATCCCCTGCCAGGGGAACATGAAATACTACAGAAGATGAGTACAGCTGCCATGTCTCTAAGAGGTAAGGGTGAGCAATTTATGATGGACTGAAACGGCAAGATTCAGAAGTGAATTCCCTGAGGTTGGCTAGAGCTTGTGCACTCCAAGGGATTTTGGTTCAGCCTGTTATAAAGATGTGACCAAAGAGGAGCGAGGGTTAGATGTCACACACCTACTAAGTGCATAGACCAGTGGTTCTCAACCTTTTTAGATTTGCGGCACTGCTCGGAAATGCCAAGTTTTAGTTTTCACTCAGTTTCTGACTGCAGAAAGAGCAGTTCTTATGTTGCAAAGTACTCTGGAAGACCACAGCAGGTCAGCATGTTTTTAACACTTGGATTTCTACTTGGAATCTCTGGGTTTATCTTATAACTCATGTCTGCACACCTAACAGTGCTAACATTGAGCCCCATGACACCCTTAAAAGAATCTCAGCGTACCATGGTTGAGAATCACTGGCATAGACATTGAGTGCTGGGCCCTAGGTCCAGGCCCATCTTTACAAGAAATCTGTTTTGTCTCACAGGCCAGAAGTGATGGGGTGCATGTCTAGTATTGAAATCCTTTATCGTAAAGGGCCTGTAAATATTTAAATTCAGTAAGAGCAAGAAACTTTGAAACTTCAAAGACCACTCACTTGCTACTTAAGTATGAGCCACAAGGATTAAGAACATGAGAGCAGGCAGAGCTTGAGGGGGGAGTAAGATAGCTGAAGACTATTAAAAATAAAAGACATTTTCCAGTCAGGCAAAATCCTGAAGGGAGTGGAGTAAAAAATTAAAGATAATTCAGGCTGCACATACTAACCCTCCCCCTCAAGAAGAGGAGCTTATTTGGCCCAGCAAAGAGGGGAAGTTCAGTGTACTGGTCCTTTTGGTAACATTTTACCAATGCCTGGAAGAGCCTGTCATCTAGTGGGATACTGAAGTCTTGTTTAATTCACAGGTCATGCACTGTCTTGGAATAACTTTGTTCCCAGTCTCTGTGACAGTCATCAAACCCCTCAAAAGATGCATGGTCTTTGAAGATCCAGTTTAGCTAAAGACCTGGGAACACTGCAGCATAGATAAGGCAACATGAAGCTGAGCGCTAAGCTTGCCCTGAGCATTTCTCTCACCTAGCTCCGGTGGGGGAGCCACAAACTCCATTGTCCACAGTAGGTTTCCATTGCGTGTGAAAATTAGTATATGGCAAACATCTCATCTTGTAAGGGAAGGCCTCAGAGTCCTATCTCAGCTCCTGGGAGGGCCAGTATATGCTACTCTTCAACCAGAGGAGAGGCCTCACATTACAGGGAAAGTTCTTGCAGGTAGCTCCCACCTGGAGCAGTTTATAAAACTTTGTAGAGGCTTTTGCCCCCTGTTGCTACAGACAGCTGAGGGGGATTTAATCCATGAGCTAGCTGGCATATTTCAAGGACAAACCCACTAGCAGTGTAGGACTCAAGGAACAAGAATACCACAGCAGGAACTGAGAGGAAGAACATGTGCACAGGAATGCTGAGTTATGGGCTAGGGACAGAGGGTGTATGCATACATGCATGCGATGCAGCGTCAGGCACTTTTAAAAGTGCCCAGTGCTGTGCTGCATACATTCGTATAAACAGCAAATGCACGTCAGCACTGAGAAAATGGTGGCAGTGTGCTTTTGAACTAAAACACATTGAAGGTGTTTTAGTTGCAAAGCACACTGGTGCCATTTTCTTAGTGCCGCTGCGCATTTCGTCATTTATATAAGCACATGCGATGCAGCACCAGGCATGTCAGCTTGCACGTTCCGCAGCCTCAACCGAGTCTGCTCTGACGTGCTGGATTTCTGGGGCACACAAACTTACATGTATAAATGTCCAGGCATTACAAATAGACCAGCTGAAGTGATCAGAAACTGTTTTCAAATTGTAACATAACAGAAGTTCAGTGCACACAAACCAGTTTCAAGTGGCCAAAACTGGTTTTAGCCCTGGATGAATATGGTATCAAACTTAACTGCTTTAGTTAAACTGGCCTATTGAACGTCTGTCCTATATCCCCTCCTGACTCGAGACAACTCACAGTCCCCCAGCATCCCAGTCCCTTTGCAGCTCCCCCACAACCCAGCCCTGCTTGCAGGGTGGGTGAGCTAGCCTTGGCCCATGCTGTCAGCTCCAGCCAAGCAGAGCTGGCCCAGCCCTGCCTCTGGGCTGTCACAGAGCTGAGACAGTGAAGCCTCTGTTCTGCTAGTCCTGCCTGCACCTGTCAGCCGTGTGTGGGGGGGGGGGGCAGAAGGGAGGCAGGGGAACAGAGACTCCCTGTTCCCAGCCCAGCCCCAAGCCCTGGTGTGCACAGGTTTCCCCTGGGGCCACATCAATCACTGATGTGTATGCATGGGGAGGGAAGCAGTCCCTCCAGCCTGGGACCAGCCAGATACCCATGCCTCAGTGGGAGTCCCCCATCTCGGCAGGGTCCCCCCAGTCCTGCTGTCCATGCAGAGGGGGAATTCCCACCTCCCACCCCTCTCCATAGTCCAATGCTAGCTTAGCACAGCCCTGCCCCCACAGGCGGGGGGTATGGGAGCAGTCCCTCCAGCCGGCTCCAAGCTGGTGCCTGACAGCCTTCATGGGGGGATCCCCGTGGCCTAGTGGGGGGTTCCCCATACTGGGCAGGGTCCCCCTGAACCCTGCCACCAGTGCAGAGGGGGAATTGCCCCCTCTCACCCTCTGCACAGTCTGGCACTAAGAGAACCGTCCCTCCAGCCAGGGGCCAACCTGGTGCTAGACAGTGCTGAGGAGTGGGAAGGGGGAATTCGCCCTCTGCATCACCCAGCCCAGGGCAGGGAAACCCCTAGGGCTAGAGGGACTGTTCCCAGCAGGATGAAACTCATGCTGGACTGTGCTGAGGGCTGGGATGGCAGAAGTCCTTGCCGGCAGGACTTAGGGGACCCTGCCCTGGCTGGGGAGACCCCCCCCCACTGAGGCACAGGGATCCCTTCACAGAGGGTGATGTCCAGTGCTGGACCCTGGGCTGGAGGGACTGTTCTCCCCCAATGGGAGGAAGAGCAGGGACTCAGGGGGCAGAACATGTGCTCTGGGCAGCCAATCAGGGGTGGGCCACTCTTGGCTGCATTCAGGTGCCCTCGGTGGGCAGGAGCCTGGGAGGCGTGCTCTAGTGCTCCTCAGCTTCTGGTCTGGGCCACTGCAGGCATCCGGCTACTTTTCTGGATTCCAGTGTGAATGCCTGTTCAGTTCATTAATGGCTCAATCTATTCAGCTTAGAGAAACTTGCAAAGATTGAATTGATTCAGCCTCAGGCTTTTGGACTGGCTGTACTTAGCCATGGAGAGGAAGGGGTAGCCATGCACTGATACCAGTGACGTATGCAGAATCTAGCTGCAGCAGCAGCCCTCCCACACAAGCTACGCTACTTGACAATAGCCAGGCTGTAACCAGAGGATTCTTGGTAGCAGGGGAGATGGTAAAAAGGTAATCACATGTGGAAGAAAACACCCCGTAAAGGAGAAATCATAAGTAGAAGCTCCTGAAAGAGAATGACAGCAAGCACAAAATATGAGGCTGATGTGTACATAGCAAAGCACAAAGACAGAAGCCAGTTGCCAAGTGACCTTGAGGAACCAGTACTTCAGCATTTCCAGCCCCACCTCATCAAGGCCCATAAGATTTAAAAAGATAATTTTGGGGAAGTTGCAGGGGAAGAGGGAGGAAGAATAATGTGAATTCTGAACCTTAGAACAGTGATTTTATCTGAAGTAATGAGACCTGGAGTGATGTAATATCCTCTCAAGGGTGTCACACAACATTTGCACTGTCAGGCATTGGCGACACGTAGGGAATGCACCTCCAGAGATTGGCCATGCACCCCCCTGGAAATGCCAGCCACAAAACTGGAAGCACCAGAGGAAATGCACTTCCAGTTTCACCACTAGTGATTTCGGGCTAGGCGATCAGCGATCTGATGTCTCCCAGACTTGGGAGGCATGGTCAGCATATTTTTAACACTTGGATTCTTACTTGAAATCTTTGGGTTTATCTTGTAACTCATGTCTGCACACCTAACAGTGCTAATATTGAGCCCCGTGACACCCTTGAAAGGATCTCAGTGTACCATGGTTGAGACTCACCCCTCCCTCCCCACAAACTCAGTTGCCTATGCTGTTAGGTGTGCAAACACCTATAAATGATTCACAAGATAACCCTAGAGATTTCAAATAGGAATCTATAATGTCAAAAACATGCTGACCCGTTGTGGTCTTTGAGTTCTTGAAACAGAAGACCTGCTCAAGTGCTTTTTCATGGTCAACAGAAGAGTGAAATTCATTTTTCAAAAGGAGTGCTGCTAAATTCAGAAAAGCCATGAAGAGGTGCCTTGAATCAGACGAGGTTACTGCTTTAGACAGAGTACTTCATATTACTGAACCTTCTCTGAGCAAGGAGGACTAGAAATTTAAAAAAAAAAGTTATAAAAACAAAAGCATTTTTATTCATGAAAGCATGTAGTTCCAGGAGGCCAATACCTAAATACTTGCAGTCAGTACTGTACTTAGACTCCTGGTGGTCTTAGGTGAATTTTTAGTATCGGGCCCCCCTTTACCAGAGATAATGATTATAATAATTGGACAACAGGGGAAAAAACAAAACAAAAAAAAACCCCACACATTTTCAGGCCCCTTTCTGTCCCGGCTCCAGGCGGCTGCTCAGTTTGCCCAGGTCTGCTTGCAGTGAATGTGACAGACCTAATTTGAATGTAAGTTTAAGAACTTTACATGCAAGTTACATATGTGCATTTTTGTACACAAACCATTGTGAAGCATTAGGTCTCAATACTCTTTTTCCAGGGAGAGGAAAAAAAGAAATGCAATGTCCATGCATGCAGAGAAGCCGTTAAACATTCGCTTTTAGAAGTATTTCAGTTTCATCTCAGTTCTTCCTCATTTGATTGTCCCCAAACTAGTGCCATTTCAGAGCAAGCAGAGACCTGTGCCTTAAAAACCACAGAGTACTGAAAACGAAGAGGATTTAAAAAAGGACCTTTGATATGTGCATAAGCCTACTGGTTTTCATTCCTTATCTTTCCTTTTGCTTTGCCTCTGCTGCCCACAGCTTTCCCCACCCTCTCCTGGAATCCTTTGACCATCACCCTAGTGGGGAACTGCAGAGACTGGAATGAGAGCCCACAAAAGCAGGAAAACCAGAAAGAGCGGTGCAGGATTCCTTCCAGGCTGGCTTGACAGCATCGTGCTACAAGCCTGTTCTCTCCTGGTTATCTGGTTTCAGCAGCACAAGGCCACCATTCCTGACAGCAGCAAAGCCAGCTTGGAGTTTCCTTTTCAAACTGCAGCCCCTAGTAGCCAGCAGCTACTGGATCAACACAGCTTATAGTTTAGGGCACACATGCATGCACACACACCCACACTCTAGCAGGAAGCTTGTAGACACCCTGTATGAATGGGAGACAAACCACAGTTGGCCAAAAAAACCAAAAGCAGATATAGGCAAACTTTTCTGGCTGGGGGTGGGAAGGACCTGCCCTAGGCAGGCACCTGGTCCTGGCTGCCACCACTTTTCTCCATGGTAGCACAGGGAACCTCCTGGGGAGGGCAGGGGAGCCTCCTGCCACCAAAGCCTCCTGAAGACCAACATGCGCTAGATCAGCTCTTGGACTGTAGGGTGCCACCCCTTGACCTAAAACTTCAAAGTAGAACACAAGTTTGGGGGTGTTTTAGATCAGCAGTTTAAGCCAAATCTCAAGATTTTGGATTGCTTGGGGTAGACAGTATTGAGAAAGAAGCAGCCTGGCTTTTACTCCCTGTTCTGCAATGGAAAGGAGTCTGCTATCTTATCTTTATGCAGAGGTCAGTACTAAATCAAAGCATTTCCAGCAATGCATCTGTATAATCCCTCCCTACCTTGAGCTATGAAAAAAAAAATGGGAGCTCATAAGAGGGGAGCCTAGCAGTTCTCAAAGCCCAGCAATTCCAGCACACGGTGCTTTAGAGGTTTTCATCCTGCAAGCCACTTCTCCAGGCACATCAATGTGAGAGGCAGCTTCCGGAAAGGGCTGTACTAATCTATTAGATATCATCAGCTTGCAGAGGCTTTTGGGGTAGTCAGATCAACCAAGCACTTGGCATGCAAACCTGGAGGAGGTGTAAATCTACAGGGCAGAACAGTTTGTGAGTTTACAAAAGGGAAAGGGGTCAGCATCAGCTCAGAAGCAACTTTTTGCTAGCACCAGACCACTTACCAGTCCCTTGTAGTAGTAGTCAGCACTAGGAGATGCATTTAAAAAAAAAAAAAAAATCTGAGAACCACCGACGCAGCTGCTTGGGCCAACGCCTACAGGAGTATTCAGAATCAGCCGTGCTTATGGTCACACAGTAAAGTCTGAATGCATAAAAAGCCCCTGCCACTTCATCAAGGCTGGCTGCCTTCTGCTGTTTTTTTCCTCGAAGCAGACTGTATGCACAAGATACCATCCCTCTGGCTGGACGCTGATGATGACGACTTCACAAAGGTGCGAGGATACATCCATGTTCGAGTCCTTTACCCCTTTTTGTTTTGCAAGTAAAAGAAAGGTCTCTTTTCCAATGCAGAGACCCAGCTTTTCTACAGTACTACACTTCATATGCAGACACCAGCAGCTTACAGCAAGACAAGCATGGAGTTGCAAACTTTTCAAATGCAGGTCCAGTTTCATTCAGCTGTTCACCACTCCACCCCTGAATTTATTCAAGATCCTTGGCAATGAGATTTTTCCAATTTGGCTTTTTTAATAAAGCTTTGGGGGAAAATATATAGAACCTCCCCGCCCCCCAAACAAACAAAACTAATCTGGGCAGCTAGGAGCCAACCCAGCATGCTTAGCAATAGGTTTCATCTTTAAAAAAAAAAAAAAAAAAAAAAAAAAAAAAAAAAAAAAAGTCACTCTGTAGAGGAGCATGTTTTGCATAATTTAAGTCATAGGATACTAAGAAACCGACTGGAACAGAAAAGGACCGCTGTAAACAAATCCTTTCTCTGACTTAAGTGGGAATTGTAATCTGCTGATGCAAGGACTCAATAGGATGCAGCAAGTCCGTCATGGACAAACATGCATAAAAGAGTTTAATTCTCTTTGCCACTAATGTCCTACCCAATTAGAAGAGCTAGAGGTAGAAAGATAGAGTAGGCTGGAAGTGGCAAAAGCAGAGGGACAATATATTCCCCTCTGACATCTCAGTGCAAGATTTTTCTTCATCAAGGCAAAAATTATTTGTTGTTCCCCGAATGAGTCCTACTCTTAGGAAATGAAGAATTACAGTGGTGGTTAATGTATACCAAATAGGTTTGTATTAATTAGCCAGTGAGTAGAAGTAGGTCTGAATGTAGGGAGCATACTGCACTGTGGAGAACTACCTTTGGAATGGACTGACTAGTAACTTTCATCTTTGATGTCATTTTCTACCTGTTGACACAGGTATGTTTCCAATTAAGTTGGCAAACCAAACCTTGAAATTAAGATGCATTCAGAGAGGGGTTTTTTTTTTTTTGGCAGTGTTGTGCCTAAATTTCCCCTTTCTTGCAGGGAATAAAGGCAGCAGTATCCATATCTACTGGTCAGAGGAGTTCCCAGTATTTTTCCTGTACCTTATACAAGTCTTTTGCATCTCATTTGTTCCAGATGTCTTTTACAATAGTCTTAGTTTACAGAGAAGGGTTTTCTGGAGCAAGTATATACATAGGCCATTCCCCTTCTAAAGCCATCACCAGAAGGATTAGATCATTTCTTGTAACCTCATTTTCAAAAAGGCTTCAAAACAGTGAGGGAGGAGGAGAGAAAGAGGATCCATTCACAGGCATGAAAGCTGCAAAAAACACCTCAAAAAAAGAGTCTAGGGAGAGAAGTTTCTTTTGTGGAGGTGTCAGCTCATTGGACTCATCTGTTAGGTGTTTGGGGAAGCATGTATATGGAAGGGGAAAAAAAAATAACCTAGAGCCTCAAATCCTCCCCAATACAGAGGGAATATGGAGATATCAAAATTAATGCTTCTTCTATGCACCACTTTTGGAAGTTTGTTGGAAGATGCTGCGCCTTCAATATTCAATTCTGCTCCAGTAGAACATGGTACAGAGAAGAACCCAGAACTGAAAGGAAAGAGAGGTTGTTTAGTGGGACGCTCTCTCAAAAGCTTTCTTCACTGTCAGCTTTCCGCTGAATTAGGTCAAGGATTCCTGTAACAGAATCAGCTCCAAGGGACTATAGGAATCTGAAAGTCTGTACGGAGGACTTTAACTCTTTGATACAGAAGCTAAAATGAACAAGTTATTTGGTTCTGTGGTTTTTATGGAAAGTTTTAAAACCAGTTTAGAATTCATCTGCTGTTCAAGTATTTCTCATGCTTGTTTTATGGATTATGTAAAAGGTTTTTGGTGACCCATTTTCTATGATACTAGGTCATACGAGGATGATCTATTCCCCAAACACAAATAGCATTGTTTCTGCAGTTACTGCATGACTCCAGCCCAGACAGCTTTGAAGCTGGAAGCTGTCACATAGTACCCCTGTACTGGAGGTGTCCACCAAAGGAAAATGGATGCTTCTCTACGAGAGACCTCCGCCCCCAACAAAAAAGTGTTTGGGAGGCCATTATGGAGCGACAGTCATCTAAGTGAACATCTGCATTGAACAAATATGCTCTTGGCATCCCTCCCCATCTAGGTGTGCATGGAATAAATGGAGCTAGGTTGTTCATGCAAGTAGTTTCACTTCATGGGCTGTGCAATCACCCCCTTGCTAAAAAACTTATGCCCAGCATAGCTTACTTGCCTTAGCAGAGGTCCTTCAGTTTCAGCCGGCTGTGCTTAAACTGGACATATATCTCTGCTATTAACCCTAAATACCACTGACCCTCTTTGCACAGCAAATAGGCTAGAAGTGGGACTATTTTTGGGACAGAGGCCTGAAGAACCGCTTTATCTGGAAACCGCCCTTCAAAACAAGGGCAGGGAAGAGAGGCCCTCCCTGCATATTCCCATTATCATCCACTTGGAAAGATTGCATGGTTGAAAGAATTGTTCTCTAGGTGGCAGCCCTTTCACCCAAACCACACTCTTCACCCTTATGTTGGGAGAACAGTGGGGGGTGGGGGGGGGTGGGAAAGCAGATTTAGTACTCACAGTCCAGCAGAGAATGGCAAAGCCAAACCAAGCTACACCCCAGGCATGTCTGTCCATTGGTCCAGCGATAAGCTCATAACAACCCTGTGGGAGTCACAAGCAAGAGGGGAGTTAGAGCTTGTACCAGCCACATGCAAGCTCAGATAATTTCGGAAAGCAGCAGCAGGATCCCCTTTCCAGGGACCACATTGAGGTAGGTAGGTGTCAAGGCATTTACAAGCAAATAGAACATGCCGCTGAATCACAGCCGTCTGTCAAGATGTTCAGTTTTGAATCCATAGGCAACCATTGATCGTCTGAATCATGGTGTACATATAAGAGGTCTAAGTCAGGTGTCTGATGAATTAGCTTTGTAGAGTCCTGCAACCAATCACACCAAAACTTTAAACGTGTACACGTAGGCAAGAATATGGAGGTGTGGAAGCTACCCAAGACCTAATCATGCCCATTTAGACCATTGAGACAAAATTCAAAGGCCAGACCAAATCTAGACAGTCAGTGCCTTGATGGCTATAGCTTCTGCCAGAACTCAGACAAGAACTCTTGACTGCCTAACTCCTCAGTGAAGGTATGTTTGTCAGGATGCTGTCCCTTAGCCTCTCCCGAACCCAGAAGCACCTACAAGGCAGCGGGAGCTAGGGTTCTGAGGCACCCTATACTCCCCTTACTCTGGAGATTGCAACATGGTAGTATTTTACAGGAGCTACCCTGCCACAAGTAGCTCCACCATGTTGCCACCAAGCTCTCCAGCCAAATGCAGTTTAGTCATAACCCAGGACCAAGCTTTGAACTAGAAAACAGCTTTCAGAGCCTCCCCAACTCAGCATGAATGGTACATGCCCCCAGCAGTTGGGGGTGAGGGCATGGCTGTGCTGCTGGCAATGGGAGCGCAGTGGTGGCAGCAGGAAGCTCCCACAGACAGACATCACCGGCACTGTTGGCAGTGGTGGGGGTGGCAAGTGCTGACCATGGGTCAGCAACCACCCGCAGGTGCCACTGGCAGCAGTGGCCAGGGGTGATCAGGGACCACTTGCAGATACCGCTGGTGGTGCCAGTGCCAGGGTGGTGAGCAGCAACTGCCTGCTGGCAGCGCCTGTGGTGTTGGTGGCACCTTTTTTGCAAGGGATGCACTGCCACGTGCATCCCCACATGTCACCCCTGCTACCCAGGACTTCTACTTAAGAGCTGGCAGAAACATCCAAATTCATACTGTGGATCTCTTTCTAGAAGGAAATCCATTTCAGATTCTTCAGGTTTCTGCAACACTTGCCAGGAATGGTACAAGTTTTTCCACCCCTTTCTTCCTGGTAGCCACACAAAGGCCAGTTTTTTGGAGGCTGCACACTAGCCTGGTCATTTCAACTCCTCCAAACAGAAAGGAAGATCCATGTTCTGTGACTAGGCTGCCACATTAGAAATGATTTTGTCAAGTCCACAAAAGAGCTTAGCAAAATAGACATTTTAAGTTGCCTCACTGCCCATTACATATCTGAGTTACCAGTGAGATGTGTTAGGATAGCTCAGTCCATGAACTGGGCTTACTTAGTCTGCAGAAGAGAAGACTGAGGAGGGTATTTAATAGCAGCCTTCAGCTACCTGAAGGGGGGTGGGCTCCAAAGAGGATGGAGCTGGACTGTTCTCAGTGGGTGACAGATGACAGAACAAGGAGCAACAGTTTCAAGTTAGAGCAAGGGAGGTTTAGGTTGTCTATTAAGAAAAACTTGTTCACTAGGAGGGTGGTAAAGCACTGGAATGGGTTACCTAGAGAGGTGGTGGAATATCCATCTTTGGAGGTTAAGGCCTGGCATGACAAAGCCTTGGTTGGGATGATCTAGTTGGGGCTGGTCCTGCTTTCAGCAGGGGGTTGGAGTAGATGACCTCCTGGAGTTCCCTTCCAACCTTAATATTTTATGATTCTGTGAGAAAACATCTGATTTTCTGCCACAGCCTCAATCAGAACATCAATATCTTGTTAAAACACCAGCCATCCTTCAAATGTAATGCCCACTGAGCACCATGGGGCTGGACTGAACTATGTCTAGAACCATTGCCTACCAGTTCCATTGGGACAACATCCATCCACTGTGTTCCACCACTCCATCAGGAATGCGCCATGCCTCTATTCTGGGCATGGTAATATGGAGAAATTCTGAATACTTATCTTTCTTTGAGAAGGTAGGATAGCTAGTTCTCAAATCTGCAGGTCTGGGCTTCCAGCTCCCACTGAAATGAATTGCACTGTGCCAACCATCATCTTCTCCCCAGCATATCACTGATTAATGCAATTTCACTTCAACAAGATAACCAGTTATTGAACATCAGATATGCAGAGGGACTCTTACCTTATCCTTGTAGTAGCCAGAGACTCCTAGTTTGCAGCCATCCAAATTGAAAGGGATTCCTTGGATATCCATGACACAACACTGGCGTGGCCAAGGGAATTCTGAATCACTGTTAATGCTTCTGAACTTGGACATGTAGTTCTGCCAGTCAGATGGGCCATTCACACCACAGCACTCATGCTGGATTTGAGAGAGAGGGAAGTTCTTTACAAAAGACAAGGCTTTGGCATTATACAGGATCTGGGACCCACCCCCAATACTCCACAAAATTGATGCCATCCTATGGATATTAGCTCACATCACAGGTGATAAATGCATTTGTGGGTGTGGGAATGCAGAGCACTGGCCAGTACTGGAGATACTAAAAGCATTATCTTGAAGACCAGCAAGATTGAAAGGCTGGAGGGATAAGAAAAGACATCATTTGAGATTAGGTCAGTAGGGACTGAAATTGGATTAATGTTATTGAAAGGGCTTAGGTTAAAAGCCACAGCCCTCTCTCATTTGCAGACCCTTAAAAAAAAAAAAAAATTCAGATGGGAGGTGTGGACCCCTCTGAATTGTAAGTGTGGGTATTCACACACTTGATTGATCATAGTCATTTTCTGTGGAGCCTTTAAGCAACCCTAGGGGTCTGCAGGACACAGGTTGGAAAAAATTAAATAAAATTCACTGGTCTACAGTGTAGGTGTGAAATTCTAGAGACATGAGGAGCTTGGATACCATCTTTTATTGCAAGCCATTTTTCATTTGTTTTTAAATTAAAAGTTAATTACCTGAAGCATGAGGCGGTCCCATGTCCTCGTGACCCCTTCACTCATCCACCTGTCATCATTGTTGAGTGGCTCTGGGTTCTGATATTTCTCCAGCATTTGCTTCAGGAAGAGATTGCGAGTGAACTACAATATAGAATAGGACAGGTTGCATACATCTTGTTAGGAGGTACAAAGAAAAAGGGGTGGAGGGGGTCTGGCCCCATTGGAAGTGAGCCATGCAGTGTTTGGGGCCAACAAGTCTTCCTAACTTCTTGTGTTAGACTGGATTAAAAAACCAAACCAAAACAAATAAAATTAATCTGGCATAACCGACAGATCCTGAAGTCTAGCTTTTGAATGTCTTCAGAGAAATTCCTTGAGAGAAGGCACGGACAGATAATTTATTGCGATTAATTCCAATGTAGAAGTTAACATAGGCAGTGTTTTACCCTGTCATCAATTGTGAGAACCCAGTTTTATTCCCACCCCCCACATCAAGTCACGTCTTCCCTCTGCCCCCTACAACAGCACTGTCAATCTTTATCTGAAAAATGTCATACAAAAGGCTCTGTCAGCATTCAATCCTAATGTGCATGAATAGAGCACCCCATTTCCTGGACTGGAGGAATGGTATAAACACACTCTAGAGACCGCACCATCCTTCCACTGGTTCAGCCCTTACTATCTAAAGTAACTAGCCCTCCCTGGGTTTCTTTTCTTTCTGCCTGGAACATGTACAGAAGTACCAGAAGCTGTTAACACTACCCCTCCACCCTTTTCAACTTGCACTCTCTAGCAAGAATATGCATGGGGAAACAGATACTCACAAAGTCTCGATGAGTTGCTGCTGTGATACAAGAGGCCGTCTCAAAGGCATATGTGATCAACATCAGGATGATATACTGGGAGACAGCAAGAGCAGAAGGTACTGTTATCTCTCAGACCCAAGATACTAGGAAGCAAGTCAAGGGACTGGCAGACTCCCCCAGGGCCAAGTCCAACCCCCTGCTGAATATCCCAAGCTCCATAAGAGAAGTTTCTGTTCTTATGACTCCAGTTTCAGGGGAAAGGCAGGGGGCAACAGTAATCAGGACATCCTGCTACAGTTCTAGAGGTGGCAGTTGAAACCTTACTCTATGCTCCTACCAAAGGTTATCTAAGCTGACCCACCTGGAAATAGGGCTCTGGTCATTTAAGCTGGACACTCAAAAGGCAGGACCTGATGCTGGCCACAGGACTCCCTTATGTGCTACTGGATGCAGAAACTGGTGGGCCTTAAACCAGGGCATCAGATAGGCTTTTAATTCTAAGCAACTAGGACTCTGTTTTGGGACAACCTTCTAATGACCACCACTCTGAAGATTAGGGGCTTCAGTTCATACATAGCCTTTTGTTCTTGTGCCAGCCTTAGGCTGGAGTACAGAACGCATTTGCTTTTCTGGTGTTTACCCCTCACAGACAGCAGTCAGATCCCATTCTAGCCCTTGAGTTTGCCACACTAATCAAGTACTGCTTTAGCCTCCTCTTATGATAAGCTCGTCATCCCCCAATGATCCTAGCAATCTCTTCCGTTTCCCTCTCTTCGAACATGGGTGACCAGATCTGCACACAGCATTCCAAAAGGGATCTCACCCCTTTAGGTAATCTCACCATGGCATTAGTGATTCACCATTGCCCTGGAATAGGAAGTTATCCTTTCTTGGAGGGGTTTGCCAGAGATTCTGGGCTGCCCTCAGTGCAGATACAGCTCCGCTTTTTTCCCCCCTCTCTATTTTGAACAAATTCGTATAAGAACCCATTGATTAATAATCTGATAAGCACTACCTGAGAATACTAGTCCATGGCTAGTCCAATAGCTCCAAAGCACTTGTCCTCCAAAGCCTCTGGTTGGGAAAAGGTTTCTTTATAGCAGCTAGGCAATATGACTTTAAAAGGAACCTGGTCATTATTTTATGTCATCCAATGGAAATTAAGAAGGACATGAGCTTGAGCACTTACTAGGAGTTTACACTAAATGACCGAGCCATATCAATTGTATTTCTCTGAGACCATGTGAAGCGTTTGCACCACAACTTGTTCCTCAATTTCTGGCATACCAGAAGTTGTTGCAAGGGGCAAGCCCACTGTCCAAGAACAACATGGTTCAGACAACTGCAAGGCTGTCGCAGGATTTTGCATGCAGTGCCCGCCTCCTCTAGAGGTGGGGGAAGGTTGTCCCATGCCCAGATCTCCATCTAACTCCAAGTAAAGCTGAGGTAGGCGAGAAGGGGGAGTCCCTTTGGATGTGGGCACCTCCCCATCTTCAAAACTACAATCATAATAAGAAGTTTCCCTCTTTTGCCCTTTCGGTAGATTGTGGATTTGGTGCCATGGAATCCATCATGGAACCCCTGACCAAGAACCAAATGTGGAGGTGTGCCACTTGTTGGCAGATGAGTCTCTCGCTTGCCTCCCTTCTCCTGGTAGGAATTCCTTTCTTCCCTCTCACAGCCTAGGATTGCTAACATCCCCAGGAAGGGGTAGCCTTTGAGTTCTAGTTGTCAAGTCTATCAGTAACAGCAAGCCAGGCCTTTAATTGCTTTTTATTCATTCATTCAATTTATGTCATCCTTCTCAGTGAAGACTCGGAGCAGCTCACAATAAGAGGAGAAAAAAATCCTGATAGGACAGGAGAGCAACAAAAAGAACAAAACCATTTAAAAGGTTATTAGAATACCTACTGAAAAAGAAAGAAAGGGGAACAAAAAGAAAGATTCCTCCCTCACTAAATTATCTCAATCTAGCTTTGTTTGCTAAACACATGCACATATAGGGAGGTCTTACTATAGGCTTAGGCTAGCAGATAGAAGATTTGGAGAACACCATATCACACCACTTACCGCCAGTAGCATTGCCCTATTTGACTTAATTACTCCAACGATACCAAGAACAGCCAGATTGAAGAGAGCAAAGCCAACAAATATGCCAATCCAGGCGGCGCCATAGATGTCATCATTGTTTGTGGCTTCCAACAGAGGGTACAGAGTCTGCTGATCCGACACAAAGAAGATGCACTCTGCTGTCAGTGCAATGCCGCACAACTGAGAACCAGAAATCAGAATCCCATTAGTTCAGGCCAGACCAGCTCAAAGCCACACCACAACCACTTCCAAGGAAAGCTCTTTTCAATCCTTGTCTCTTATGAGCGCAGGTTTTATCATACTGGACATAGAGACGGCAAGCAGGTCTGTATTATACCAGCTGCGTGTCTACCAGCATAGCCCCAAGGAAGCTCAGCCTCCTCCTTCCCCTCTGCTCCCACATATTCAACTTGGTATACAGGAAGCTCTGAAGTCATCCCCAGGGACTACTTGCAAGCACCTTAGAGACTCAGTCTCGAGGGGACATTCTCCCTTTGCAGTGACCTCACCAGCAAACTGCCAGGTTTAGAACATGTGTGTGGGAACAGATGTGTATGGCTTGCTTAGGGCTGTCCCAGCTGGAATCTACTACAGCTGCAATGGAAACATGCTGTAAGTGCTCTCCTATCCCAAACCCCCGTTCCCACAAGTCTTTGGACCCCGAGTGTACATTTTGGATTGGAACACTTACACTGATGTATTAAAAAGGAAGGCATCTGTCTGGAAAGCAAAAGGGATCAGGCTTAAACAGAATGTGTGTTTAAGCCTATTCTTCTAGATAAGGTACTTGAGCCTTTGCTTCTTCCTCAGGTCATATTACCCTCTCTTCCATGTCATAGACATCTGAAACCATTTGCTTACATGGTCTGTTCAGGTTTCTCTCATGTAGTGTTATATTAGGCTTCTTACATTACAAGCATTCATATAAAGAATGAGTCCATTGCTGGGATTTGCCTTGTAAAAAGCAAGGCCCTCATACAAGCTCACTGTCCCTTACAGCCCTGAGCCACTTACCCCAATAATCACATTGCCTAGAACTAGCAGACCTTGAAAACAGCGCACACCATTATCACCTTTTGCCATCTTCAACACTTCATGCAACCTGGAGGAGGGAAAATAATAGCAAATCAGAACAAGTCCAACAGGTTTAGACTAGAAAACGAAATTATCCTGGGGCGGGAGGCGGGGGAGAAGAGACATCAGCCAGGATGCCATCAACCTTCACTTACTTTCTCCTGCCTTGGAGTTATAGGAAATATTCAGGCAGCAGCCTAAATAAAACTATAAAATGCAACCCTTCCATGTTGGGTCCAACTACATTTTTACCTAGGCTAACAGCAGCAAGTGGCAGAGCAATCCAAGCTTCTCATCCCTAGCTCACAGGGAGTTCACCAGCATTTTGTGGGTTGCTGGTGGCTTGAGCTTAGATCTAGAATGAGATTTCCATCATTAACAAGGTACTAGCAACATAATCCCCCTTGCAGAAGGGCTACTGACACCAGCACGGCTACACTAGTGGCTGGGGTACATGTGTAAACCAGAATGGCAATGTCTGTGTTGCACATAACTTGCCCTTCTGCTTGGAAGCAGCGTGCCCTTAGATCACGCTGTTCAGTCTGTAACCCATTTTCCTTCCTCCCAACTGCATTACACTAGCTTCAATTTCATAGAAACCCATTATGTTCCACCACCTGTCCCCATTTCTCTTCCATAAAACTTTGTTCAAAGCAGAAGTCTCTGGGGCTTTAGTTCATAGTTAGCATATACATCCTTGTCACATCTCTCTTGGCAACTCATCCCCATCTCTATAAGCCTTTTTCCAACAATGTATACAGAGATGTGGCTGCTGTGGTCTCTGGAACTGCCCGTTTTGGAGACCCCAAGGGCTGTAAGCATGGAAAGCCTGACTTTTCCCCCCTTACCGTGGCACACCCGAGGAGTGCATCTTGGTAAGTAGGCAGGAGCTCCCAAGGCTTGAGGATCCTAAACCTTCCCAGGAATTCCCAGAGTGCACAGAAATCAGCTCAAGTCCCTGGAGCACCTGCTTGGGGTAGTTGCAGAGCATAGGGAGCTCCAGGCTCCCTTTGGTCTCCTGCCATAAGATGAGTGGATGTCTGCCACAATAAAGCAACACAAGTTATTATTACCTTTTTGGCATGACCACATATTGTGGTGACAAAGAATATGGATGACCATTTGCTTTGAGCCACCCCACTTGGGGTCCATTTCCACCCCAAATGTTCTCCTAGCTAGGGGTCATCTTCAGTTCCCAATGTGAAGCCATGTAGTCACCCAAAACAGGACAGGTGTGCAAACATGGAGATGCCAAGCCAGTTACGGATGGGACAAGGAAAACAAGCTGGGTAGCATTCCAGACATGCTCATCATGACATTGTGCCGTCACCCTAGGGCCCAATACTCCTCATGGAATGTGTGCTCTCCAGAGGCAATGGCCACAGGGCCAACCTCTCTGGAGGAATCCAGCCAGGATTCCCATGTAGAGTCCCTCCATCGGGGAGCAGGGGTGGGCAGGAAAGAACAGAAACACCACTGTGGTTTTATGGAGCTACAGCTGATCCAGGGTGCAAACAAGAGAAGGTGACTCAATCCCTCCTCTCCTAGAGAAATTATGAGAGCTAACACTTTGTCAGGTTTCCTCACTTCAGAAAACCATCCTGGGAAGTTTTAGAAGCATTAGCACAGACAAGGCCATGATGCCCACTATTAAGAGATACAAGGTCATCTTCTCCATAGATGTCCTCAGTGTGGCTGCCAGGAAGTTACAGGAAGTTTTCTGGATGACAGAACACAGAAAGACATCAGGGATAAAGTGTAACTAGTAGGGCTGTGCAAAGCTTTGGATCACAATTCAGATGCCGAATCTACAAATCCGAATCGAATCACTGGAAGCCTTCTGAAATCAATTCGGAAAAGATTCAGTGATTTGGCCATAGGGTATAATGGGGAAAATCAAATGAAATATCTGTAACTGTGTTGTCTTTTGGTTGATTCAGATGAAACTTGCAGAGATGGAAGCCTCTTCTGAGTGCATGATACATACCAAGTTTCAAGGTGATAGGTACAGGGGTTTGAGGGAAACTGCACCCTAAATCCTTGCACAAGCACCCATGTCACAAGTTTTGCCCATCAGCAGCTAGGGGTGCAGGGCCCCAGAACCCCCCTGCAACAATCTCCTCGACAGCTGGCAGGCTTCATGGCCTCAGCAGGGGCTAGTATGCCTGCACCCTTCACCCTGCTGCGCCTTAACACACACACAGTGTTACCCATGTCATGAGTTTTGCTTGTCTGCAGTTTGAGGTGCAGTTTCCCAGAACCCCCTGCACCTATCACCTTGAAACACGGCACATATCATGCTCTCAGCAGAGGCTACCACCCCAGCAAGTTTCAGCTGAGTCAGCCAAAAGACAACAAAGTTATAGATATTTAATTGATTCTCCTTTATACCCTGTGGCCAAATCGGCTCTGAATCTTCTGAAGCGATTTGGCCAAATAGAAATCGGAAAAACGATTCTGATCTCTGAATCAAGTCTCTGGCATCCGAATCGACAAATCCAAATCAAGTAGTTCCCTATTCGCACAGGCCTAGTAACTAGACCTACCAATTTCTGCTGTCTCTACAGCAGCTGCTGTGCTTGCACAACAAATGCAGACATAGCCAGAACACCATACTACTGCAGGAGCCAAAGTGATAACAAGCGGAGACCTCAAGCATTTTACCATCATCTCATCCAGACTGTATCAGGACTCCCACCACAGCAGTGCTGCAGAGCCTGCAAAGGTGATGTTGGACAGTTTCTACAGACCTGTCTGTAGCTACTGTTAAGGTTGTCATCTGGTGGTGGCACTTAAGGACTGATATTCGCACACTTAATTCCAAAGAGCCTCGTGCAACGTTTCCTTGGCTAGTAACAGATTGGGAGACAGAGCGGAAAGGAAATAAATCATCCCCATTAGTGCCTGACCTGAGCTCTTTATGCTTTACAGAGAAGGTGTAGGATCAAAAGAGGCCATGTCTGCATCAAGCTGGGCCCCTGTTCAAATGCATGAAACTAGGCAGTTATTTAGGGACTGTCACTTACAGCAGCTCCTTCATCCTCTCTAGTTAACTAGATTTCTTTGGTAAATGCTAGAAATACTGCCAGTGGCACCTATACACTTGCTGGATATCTGCTCCCACATGTGCCAATCGGCATGCGTGGGAACAGACTCATTTAACAGCATCTGCTGGAACATGTTAATTAGCATGCTCCAGCAGCCTCCATAACAGGTGTACTCAGTGTCCCTGCACTTCAAAGTAGCAGCAGGGGTGTTTTAACTAAAGTCCGTCAAAAGAGCTTTAGTTAAAAGCGCCACTGCCACCATTTTAAAACACTGAGACGCTGAATACACGTGATGCTGCAGGCATTGTAATTGCAGCAGCTTCAATTTAAAAAATGTCCCCCTCCAGTTTGTATAAAGATGCACTTGTGACTAGGTAGATCCTGCTTGCCCCTAGCCTGCAAATATTGTACACACAAGCCTATGAGAGCAGAGCAAGGATTTTCATGTGGAAGAAGGGTCAGCTTTTCAAAGGGCTGTATTCAGGACAGGATGAACAAGATTGATATACTCCATTTGATCGATGTTGTAGCAAGACAGGCATGGCATAATGGGCCAGCTCTCCATTCTTTACTAGGAAAGATATGTTCTAAAGGAAACTGAATGCAAGAAAGAATTAAGTAGGCACAGGGAAGAGACCTTGGACTACAGTTACGTGGAGGAAGCATCGTGCAGGGTAGAGGATAAGCTGGACAGTTTGAGGCCTCTTGTTAAATTTTCCATATGTTGGTAGTTTGGATAGGTCTTCAGTCCAACTTACTACTTCTTTGAACAGGGAGTTGGGGTGGAGAAGTGGAGCTTTTGGTGGGACAGAGAGCAGATGACAGCTTGTGGATTTCATGCGCAAGTCCTACTTGAAAGAGCAGGAAGGCCAACAGCTGGGTTGCCTCAACTTCTGGGGAAATCTAGGCCCTTAGTGTGAATGGAATCAAATTCTTAGTTAAGGCAAACACCATCCCTGTTAAGAGACACTCTTGCTGGACCCTAGGGGCACTTTCACATGTACTCTGGAGTTGGGGGGGGGGGAAAGAGGTGCTTTAATTAGAGCTGCTTTAATTATAGCACCACAGCATCTCATGTATTAGCACCCCCACACTTCAAAATGGTGGTGGGAATGCTTGAGCTAAAGCTTATTCAACAAGCTTTGGTTCAAAATGGTGAAAGGGGGCAAAATGAAGCATGGGGGGCACCAATTCATGAGATGTGGAGGATGCCTGGAACAGCAATTACTATTCTCCAGCAGTAAGTTACTCAAGTCTGCTCCACAGCATGTCTACAGGCACCCTAGGATTTGCCCATTTTAGGGATCCCTCCACAGTTTGGAGCCAAATGCACAGCTCAGACTAGTTCTTCACTGCTACCACACAACTCACTATACTGGTACTCCCCACACCTGAAGACATCTGGCCACAACCCAGATTGCAGCCAGTGTCCTTTCAAGAGAGCAGGCAAGACTGTATCAGCCTTTTGCTGAAAGTAAAAGGGTCACTGCCGAAACCTGCTTATCAGCAACTTAGGGATGGGTCTGTTTGTTTTATACCCACGTAGCCCGTCACAGGATCAGATCAACTTTTCCTGATAGACCTTTGTCCAACCCGTTCTTAAAAGCATCCTGTTAAGGCTATTCTACCACCTTCTGGAGAACCTGATCCACTATTCTGTTATTCTGATATTTAACCTAGATTATTTTTGCTACAAATTAAAATATTTTCCTGCTCTCCATATCCACAAGGGATAAGTCTTTTGGCCATTCTCCTCCTGACTCTTTTACATACTGAAAGACATCCAGCTCTTTCCCCCTCCTGCCTGTCCCCAGGTCTTTTCGAGAGAGAGAGAGAGAGAAAAAGGTCAGTTCTTTCAGCTGTTCTCCTAGGTCACGTTTCATCAGCCTCTTCTGTTTTCTGTCCTGTAGACTTTCTCCAACCTACATTTGCCACTCATGTTGAAGGCTGACAAATTAAGCCATCCCCACTCAGTTTGGGCAGTGAACTAGATAGCAATGTATTCAATTCTCCCAGAGAGACAGGACCCAGGTGACTCACTAAGTATCAAGACAGTCACAGGTGCCTTTGAGGAGGAACCTGTAGACAATGACCCCTATCTTTTAAGAAACTCAGCCGTGTTGCATTCTGCAAGCACAGCCAATCAAGGAGGAGTGGGGCGGGGAAAGAGGGAAGATGCACCTCATCCACTTTTACCCTCAATTAAGCCATTATATTGGTATGCCTTCATAGCAGCTGCTGAACTTATTAAGCACTCCCTTTAGTGTTACTGTACAGGCATTCTTACTGCAGGGGGTAAGTGGCAGGAGACAAGGGAGTCACTTATCTTCTTGCTCATTCAAACCTCAGGCATGGATTCCAGATGCTTCAGCAGTTGCATTAAGAATCAGTCAGGCATAACTAAAGAAAGCCTCACAGCAGTGGAAAGATTGCAGCTCACCCACCCTATGCTAACCTGCCCTCAGCCCCATTCATTTTGATGTGGCAAGAGCCACACCTTCCTCACCATCTTTTCTCTTTGGTGAGCTGAGCCCAGATCACTAAACATGTCCCTTCAAGCACTGGAAAAAACAGTGTTTTTAGTGGGGCGAGTGAGAGGAAAAAAAAAAAAAAAGCCAGCCATGTGGAACAAATGCTAAGGTGTGGCTCTTCATACTCTCACCCAAAGTAATAGTCATGGAGAGTTGCTGACTTCTCCCTCTGGTCAATGAGAGGGCTCCCAGGCTGAGTAGCTAAGCCTTAGCCCCACCAGGTCAGAGCTCTCACTAGCTTGAAATATGCATTTTTTTCATTAAAGGGGGACTGAGAATTAAGAGTTAGTGGAAAACAGAAGCCTTGAGAAAGGAAATAGAGAAGCAGCTTCTACTAAAAATATGCAAGGTAACTAGAGCTAGCGAGAGATGCAAGTTTTAAACCAGAACATAGGCTAACACATTGAATTCTGTGAACAGTTTGAGTAGTGCATTAACAAGCATGGTTTCATCATTACTTAAATCAATGATTTTTTTAAATGTTCAACATGGTAGCTTCATCGCACAACCTGCCACCCTGACCCAACTGAAATGCACCCAGCTCTATGGTGAAACAACTTGTTTTAACAGTATTCCAGCTTGGGAAGTACAGGAAAGCCAGCAAGGAGACAGACAACCTCAAAGCATAGGTCTTAATTAAGGCAAATAACACTTGTTAAAAGAGAAACTGCCCTGGAATAAATCTCATGAGAACGCTGGCACACCTAATGAGTACATCCTAACAATGAGGGATTTAGGAAATAAAGCTAGAAGGGGAGGATGGGAAGAGGGAGAGTTTTTCCTCTGATTAGCTCAGTTGAGCCACAGCCCCCCTTCAGGCTTCACCCCCTCCCCTTTCTCAGCAAAACTCACTGCCTCCCCTGACATGCTTAGCAGCACAGTTAGCTCTTTACCATCTTTTTTTTTCCAAAGGAGAGAGAGAAAGACTATCCCTCCAAGGAGCAAAATTAAAATAATGATCTCAAGGAAGCAGCCTGAAGGTAGAAAAGAAATCCTTAATAATCCCCTGCAGTTAACCCCACACAGTCACTAAACTCCTACTCACTTAATTGTGCTTCAGGACTAAAATAAACCATTAAGCATGAAAGCTTCAGTCTTTGTATAACAGATACTTGTAGTTCAAAAACCTCATTAGAAGGAACACAGCAGCCAAGGCAATAAACTCACCCTCCTTGCTGTGCTGTTGACTCCAACAAAAATCCACACACACCTGTAAAACACAGCAGCTCCCTCCCTGCTCAGCCTGATTTTAAAGGGCCCAGGGAGCTTGAGAAAAGCAGTTTGTGATTGGTGGGGTGCACGTCACATGCAGTGGACCTGTTCTAGCTCTTTATTTCTAGCCAAACCTGTTCCTCTCTTGGGATGGGACCATAGTGTTTGTGTGATGCTAGGTTGTGCTGGAATGCTGTTGTACTGAAAATGTCAGCACTGAGGGGTTACTATTTTCTGTTCTATCAGGGATGAACAAGTGACTCACTCCTAAGAGATCTCTGAACTTTAAAGATGATGGAGAAATTAGTAGCACGTACATATGAATAATAAGTATTGATGAACTGTTACTTCCATTAGTATTTGTGTCTATTGAGAGCATGTTCTAGAAAAGAGGGAAAAGGAATACTTTAAAAGGGCCTTCACTAAATGAGGATTGCAAAGGGTAGGGGAAGTAATCCTAATGGCTCTCTGCTCCATTTCTTCACGTTGTATTGAGAAAGCTGGAAGCAAGTATGCTTGGGGTGGGGTTTTACATTTTTTTTACTTGCTTGTTTTTTGGGTCCCCCCCCCCATTCAGGTATCATTTCCCCTAAGAATTCATAGATTGTAAGGCCGGAAGGGACCTCAGAAGATCATTAGGTCTAGCCCCCTGCACCAAGCAGGAAAGACAGCTGGGGGTCAGCTGACCCCAGAACGGTGATCGTCTAGTCTCCTCTTGAAGACTCCCTGGATGGCAGGAGAACTAGTAGGATTAGTATTATGACTTTACACATTGGCCCTGTCTTCTGTAGGCATTTCATTTTACACACTTGGCCCTAATCACATTGTGGAAAGGTGTGTCAGTCTTTCCAGTCTGGCACTGAGAGCTGGTCAACTGAGAGGGGACAAGACTGAGAAACATGTGGAACAAAGGCTGTATCTCAACTTCTTTCCCCTGCCCCCATTTCTTCCCAATTAAAATCTGTGATCTCCATTACTGATAACTCCAACAGATCTAGTGCAAACTCTTGGGAAGACAAGACATGGCCTTCTTCATGCTTTAAATTAAGACCAAACAAACAGATACAACACTGGGGAGAAGAGGAGCCTCTGACCTTTCAGCTCCTTATTACAAGTCAGGAAGTAATACTCCTGTTAAAAAAAATATTTACTGGCCCCACTTAAAGAGCCTTAGGGAAGTCAATGAGGATTGTGGAAGGTCCAGTATTCTAGAAACCACCCCTTCAGATATCTGACCAGAGCTGGGAACGTGCCAAAGAAAAGCTGGGCTCCCAAAGAATGTATGATAGAGTTTATATTGAATGCAATTGCATGCTGGGCAAGGATTTTAGGTTTCATCTGAGTTTGGAGAATCCTTTCTACTGCTGCCAGAACAGCTTGCACTGAGTTGTTATTAAGAGGAGTAGAAGAGGACCTAACCATACCATGGAGTAACTGTCTCTGTGACACATAGGGTGCATTGGGCTGCAGAGGGCTGGGGAAAGAGAGGCTTTCGGACAGAGTATTTGTCATTTGTGGTGTTATGGTGTGAGATGAGATTTTCCTGTTGTGGTTCCAGTGCCTGTTGAAGAAGACAAAGCCTCCACCTCACCAGAGGAAGGTTCCCTGGTAGGAGAACATCTTAAGGGTAGTGGTGAGGCTATGTCTGTCTCAAAACAATTCATCATACTATCAAGGGTATTGACACTCCCTACAGTGATCTGTCCCAAGCCCAGCTCTGTTGGCTCATTTCACTCTTCCAGCATACTGGAAAGAAAATGTGTTTCATAAAGTCTAGTGGGTGTGAGTCTTTGAGGAAGACTTCAAGGCCAGTACACATAAACTGGTTTAAGTGATCAGAAACTGGTTTAAACCTGTAACAGAATAGAGGATCAGTGAACACAAACCAGTTTCAAAATGGCTGAAACTGGTTCAAGATAAACCTGGTTGAATGTAGACTTAATTAGAATGTAGACTGAATTAGACTTAACTGATTTGGGTCAAACTGGTTTATGAAACTTCTGTCTCAACCCCCTTCCTGGTTAAAGTTAAATCACAGGCCCCCAGCATGCTTTCCAGCCCTGAGCTGGGCTCTACTGTCTGCTCCACAGAGAAGGCCTGGCCCAAGCCTGGCTGGGGATACAGATCAGTCAAACCCCGACTGGGGTCTGAGGCCAGGGAAGGGGTTAACCACCCATTCCCCAACTCAAATTTACTGCTGGTTGTGAGTCTGAACTACAAATCCCAGAGGCATCTGGAAGCAGTAAAAGGAAGTGATGAGCAACCTTGCAGAGTCCTACTGTTGTGATTGTGGACTGCAAATCCCAGAGTCCTTGGGGAAGCAGGAAGAGGAAGCAAACACTTAGCCCATGCTAGCTGCATGTCAGAGAGCTGTACTCTAGTGCTCCCATCTTCTGGCCTGAGTCACTGCAGGCATGTGGCTAAATTTTCTGAATCAAAGGTAAATGTCTGTCACTTCTGTTTCCATTTAATCTGTGCAGCTTAGACTAACCTGCAAAGACTGAACTGATTCAGCCAGGGCTTTTTGACTGTCTAAACTTAGTCCAAAAGCCTATGTGTGATCTTCTCAGCTGGCTGTTGAGGATGCCTAGTGGTGTCTAAGGATGCCTAGCTGTAAGTGTCCCGCTTGAGGCAGTGTATGCAGCAGCAATTGAACACGGGCTTCCATCTGTTGGCTGCCATGGTAAGATGGTTTGCTATAGCCCAAGAGGGGATGCAGGAGAGAAGAGGGTGAGAAATGGAAACCCCATCTCTTTCCAGAATGAGGCACTGTACATCAGAAGTCTGTCTTAGGAAAGCAGGTAAGGAAAGAGCCTGTCAAGGAAAAAAGGTGGAGAGGTCATTTTTTTTGAGGACCTGGGCTTAACCAGCCAGTCACCAGCAGGAACAGAAGCTTTCAAGAAAGCACCTTCTTGCTGTTGGTATAATCCTATCCCATTCACAAAGTGTCAGGCAGGCATTTCCTGGGGTAGAAAAGGGTGCAGAAGGGTGGGGTGGATGGCATTTGCTCCTTTGCTGTCACAGTGGTTTACCTAAGATAGAGAAAGCTTTCTGCTGAACTGGCTTAGCAGGCCCATTGATCAGATTAGGAGAGAATGTTGGTGTCAGAAAAGAGGGTGGCAGAATATATTTTTTTAAAGGAAAGCTCAGTGTTTGTTTGAGTGCACTTGCATGCAGAGGCATGTACCTGTGTAAAGTTAAGTCTGTGCTTACAAGCAAATACTTATGCATCTGTAGACCTAGACCTGTACATGCCTATACGTTCACATGAATGCATACAAGTACACATCTAGATACACATACATTTTCAAGTCTATATGCACGCCCAGACCCATATTTACATGTCCAGATGTAGGGACATACATCCAGACACATAGGAACATGAATTTCCAGGTGCATGCCACAAGCACACACATACAGACCTATACATACACTTGTCCAGGCCTACACACATGCAGACTCATACATTTGTACAAGCTTGTGCATGTGGATTCATACATGCTTAGACCCTTTCATACACACACACATACAGACCCACACATTCACTCATGGTCTATGGCATGCATGTGCATGAACACAAATGCGCACACAAATCCCTGAATATGCACTTGTCCTGATACAACCCAGCACACAGATTATTTACTGGGTGAGGATGTGTGTGTGTGTGTGGGGGGGGGGAGTCATATAAATTTGGAATTAACAATAGTGGTTGAAAAAATAAGAATTAACTAAGTGAAAAATGTTGCAAGTACTTTCAGTTTTGTGGGGCTCCTTCCCCTGCCAATTTTTATGAGTTATTTTTCCCATCTCTAAATGTTTTTCTTTATTTTATAAATGACAGGGAAACAAGGTTTCATTCAATTTTAAAGGAGAAAGCCAAAGGAAAGAATTCAGCCAAAAGAAAAGAGAAAAAAGGAAAATAAAAGGAAAAAGGAAAATATCTGAAAAACTACTCACCAGCTAAATGTTTTTGTTTCTGATTTTCATTTAACAAAATAAAGAGCTTTGACAAAATATTTAAAAGTCTTTAATAATTAATTTAAATCTTTTTTTAAAAGCCATTTGTTGACTAAGAAATTTTGGGGGAAATATGTTAAGCAGCTCTGTTAACTAAGGCTGCGTGTTACACTGAGGAGGGGATGCCAGGGTGTGGGGTGTGTACAGTGTATTCCTTATTGGGGGGGATGCAGAAGAAAATTCACTGACCTTGGAAATGTGTTGTGGGAGCATTTAGTTACAAGTAAAGGGTGCCCCAGATCATGGTGTTTCCTTGCTTTCTAATGTTTATAATTGGAGGGACATCACAGCATGAGAAGGATGATTATAACCACCTCATTTGACCCAGTGGGTAGTATCCTGGAATCTACACGTTCTGAACTACAGAGACGAACTCCTCCATGCCCTCCTGCTCCCTTTGCTTCCACACCATGAGATAAGCAGTGATTCAGCATCCAGAGAGAGATTGTACATGAGGAGAACAGAGGGCACCAGGCAAACTATCTGAACCTCATGAGTCATTCCTACACCTGCATCCCTTCTACTTCTAAAGAAGATAAAGTTTCTCCTCATTTCCAAGCTGTTGACTACACTTTCAGCTTTGCATGGGAAGAAAACAGGTAAAAAATCTCACATGTTAAGGGGCCATCACTTGGAAAGAAATCCCAACCCTCAGACTTCATTGGCTAGGTACACTGTATTTTATTTTTCTCCATACATTGCATTTGCCTTAGATTAGGGGTGGGCAAAATGTGGGATCTGGTTGGCAGCCAGATTCCATTTTCCAGCAGCCCCTGGCCACATGGCTGGGGCTGGTCTCCATGGAGACCCCAGCCATAGCTGTGCTGTGATAGCGCAAGGCTGGGATTGCCATGGAGACCAGCCCCAGAGGTGCTGGAAGCACAGGGCAGGTGGCTGCTCCAGAGCTGCTGGGATCTTGCAGCGGGTGCAGTTTGGTCCAGGGCCGAGGCAGAGTCACAATCCGAGCAAGGTTGGAGCTCCGCCCTGGCCCTGCAGCATGCAGGCTACAGATTATGGCTCTGCTCTGGCCCTGGCCTGTGCTGTCCCCGCTGCAAGATCCCAGAAGCTCTGGAGCAGCCCCCTACCCTGCCCTGCCAGGTGCCCTGCCAGTAGGGCTGGGGTAGGTCTCTATGGCAACCCCAGCATTGCACTATCACAGTGTAGCTGCAGCTGGGGTCAACATGGACCCAGCCATGCAGGCAGGGGGCTGCTGGGAAATGGAGTCCTGCTGCTGTCCGGATCTGGCCCGTGGGCCAGACTTTGCCTGCTCCTGCCTTAGACATTAGTCAATGCAGAAGGCAAGGCACTCAACTGGATAGACAAATGACTGATAGAAAACTGGAAATCCTATGTTTCTAGGTGTTGTCTGCAAGCAATTACTGCTTAGGTACATGTGTTTAACTACACACCCTGACTGATTTTTTTTTCCCCCCACAGGAGCTTTTGTGCTTTCCAGTGTGGTGCTGAACAGAAATCACTTTGGACAGTCTAGCTAAAATCAGCTTAGACCATTTATGAAGGGTACTATCTTCTTGCTATAAAATCTCCTCCTCTTTCTAGAGGAAGGTCTCACAACTGCCCCATAAAGGGACTTTAATGTATCTGGCAATGAAGCCCAAAGCTTCTGTCTCCATGGTACCCAAACAAGTCGTGAAAATAGAAGGCTTGGGGACTATGCCAACACAGTTAATATTTTATGAGGTGTATCAATGACCGTCCCGAAAGTGTGCAGTTGTGAGGGATTCGGTGCTGTGGGCAGAAGTGTAACAAATAATTTCTGTGCCCTGGGTGGCAGCGGTGGTTGCCAGTCTTGTGCCCATCTCTGAACCGGGGCTCAGGGTAGGTGCCCTGGTTGTCCACCCCTAGTTATGCACTAAGACTAGAGTCTTTCTTCCTAGACATCTCTGCCTCCCATGAAAGGAGGACAGCTGCTCTCAGACCACAGACCACCCTTCCTCTTCGAGCCAGATTTGTCTCTGAGGCTACATCTTGGGCCTGTCATGTCTGTGTCTTCCAAGTATTGTGGCTGTGTGCCAGTTCTCCTGAGAGGTGAGGGGATTTCTTGCAGCTGCCTTTCCTTCTCTCATTGCATCTGTGTTATGAGGGGAAGGATGTGGGATTTGCTGAGACAGACGCTTGTTCAACTACCTAGACTTCCAGGTTCTCTCCGGTCTGGTGCTAGGTCACCTCTCTGCGCTCATATCCACCCACTACCTCCGATCCTCTGACCTCCAGCTCCCCCCACACTCATAGGAGGAAAGATCATGATTTCACTTGGAAGACGGCTTTCTTTCTGAAGCAATTCCCCCGCCAGTGGTCATTTCTATACCGTCTAGCTTTGGAGAAACAACTTCAGTGGACAGACAATATATAAGTGAATGCCACCTAGGGAGATCAGGGGAACTCCATGCCATCCCTTAAAACATTTCCTAAACAATGCTGAGTGCTAAGAGATGAATTGCATACTATTAGCAACAGTTCTTACTGAGGTTAATTATAGAGAACTGGAATAAACTGCTGGATCTTCTCACTAACCACTCCATATATGTCTTCAAACATGTCACAAAAAGCAGAATTGTCTGTATATATTTAATGTAATACGGAAGGCAGTAAAACGGTTCTTTCTTCAGATGCCCTGGCAATTAGTGCCCTGGAGAGCTTGGCTTGAGGCATCTCTGTGATGTTGCTGATCCTGGTATTTTGGATCGAATCTGATTTGCATCTTCTTTCCTTAGTATATCTGAAGAAAGGAGATTCAAAGTTTTGGGTTATTTTTTCCTCTAAAAACCATACTTTATGAATTTGTTCTTGGGCAGTTTCCCAGGTGAACAGTGATGGTCATATTTTTTTTGAAGGTTAGGTAAATGCTTTTGCAAGACTTTTATTTTTCCTAATTTTTCTTTTGAATTCTTTTACTCATATTCCCACAAATAATTGTGGCAGCATGTAACAAAGTGAACTGTCACCATAGAAGAAGCTTAAAAAGTTGACTCCGATTAACCATGAATCCTTCCCAGAGGTTGCTGGAAGGAGGAGGAACAAGGTACAAGGTACCTTACATAAGGTAGACCCAGGTTATCCTAGAGAGAGAAGACTGCAGCATGGCATAGTGTGGGCCAGCCAGAAGGAGACCCGTTCCAAGAAGGGGCTGTAGAAGAGAAAACAGCTTAGAAAAAGGGACTAAGCTGGGGAAGAACTAGTAGTCTAAGCCTGTCTCCGTAGAAGGTTTTGTATGACCAAAGAGGTAAGAAGCCTCACTGGAAGCTTCTCTGGAAGTGGGCATAGACATTGCGTGTAGATGATGATAAATGAAATACTCATAGGCTCCTTTTGGAGAGCTACCTCACCTATTCTTGGTTTCCTTCATCTCTCTCTATCCTGCCCCACCCAGGCTGGTGGATGGATCATCCTGGAACATGGGGTAACTGCTTGGTGACAAAGTGTGCTCATTTTTAAGTTAATTTAAGACTTCCAACACCCTAATTTTTTTTCTTAGTTTAGAGAAAAGCAATCAGTAAGGACCATTGACAGCAGATCTGAGGACCAGCAACTTGATCCTGCTCCATAAAATCAGTGGGAGTGAACCCCAAGTCTTGTACTGATATTAATTGGTACAGGGCTTCCTCTAATACAGTGGTCACCAACCAGTAGATCTCGATCCACTGGTAGATCTCGGAGTCTCTTGCAGTTGATCCAATGTTGGGGTGCGGAGGCTAAGGCATGCATGTGCCCCAGCCCAGCAGGTCCGTCCGTGGGGGTGAGAAGTGGTAGGGGCTAGATAAAGGCCCCCGCAGTGAGGGACAGTGCTGCAGAGGCAGGATCAGGGACAGTTGAGTGGGGCCCCGGCCAGGTGGGACTTACCTGCTGGGAAGGCATGCCTCCAAATCACTTTTTCTCCTTCTGCCTAGATCTGCCCTGGCTTCCCTCCCCACAGACTTACCTGCTGGGCGGGGGGGAGAAGGGAATGGCGTAAGGGGTGGTGGCGGGACACAGTAAATCTTGGGTTGCTTTTAAATGCTAAAAGTGATCTCCTACTTAAAAAGGTTGGAGACCACTGCCTTAACAGAAGCTTATATTCTACCCCTGGCAGCGAGCTGAGCATATCAGTAACTTGCATTCTTGGCGTCTGAATACTTTAAAATGAGCTGCACTATCATTCATCAGCACTTGCAAACTGCTCTAGGTGCATTCCACTGATGCAAGTTCACAGATGTTAAGAGCAGCCAAGATTGTGGCTCTCACGTGCTGGGAAAGGCCTGTGGCACACAGCAACAGTATTACAGCCTGAATAAGTACATCCCTTCCAATGAAAGGGCAAGCATCAAAGTGCCCCTTATGGTGGAAGCATACATCTCCTATCATTGCCTTTGTGCCTCCATAACATTTTTTATGGTGGCACAAAGGCCAAGCAAACAGAGTGCTTGTACACGTGACAGAGGTTTAGTCCTTAGGGTTACATTCTGTGTCCCCTAAATTGAAATGGTGGGTTTTTAATTGAAACCCACCATTTCAATTTAGGGGTTTTTATGTTTCTGTCATGTTATGGCAAGGGGCCTGATCCTTTTTTCTTTTTTTTTTCAGCAGAGCCTGCCTTCAGCCAGGGGGAGAGCTGCTGGCAGGCCAAGTGGCCCCTGAGTTGCAGGGGGCCCTGGTCCTTCCTTCCATGGGAGTGGTGTCTCCTTGGGCTGCCTGGGCAGGCTGGTATCAGGCTGGGTGCTGCCCCAGCTTGGAAGCAGCACCTGGCCCAACCCCAAGTTGGGGCAGCACCTGGCCCACTAGCAGCCTTCCTAAGTGCCCCTGGGGGTGCCACCACTGTGGAGGGAAGGACTAGGGCTCTCCACAGCTATGGGGCTGCTTGGCCGGGTCAGCTCATCCCCTACTTGCAGGAGACGTGGGCAGGTTCTGCTGGAAAAAAAAAAGCATTGGGCCTCTCGCTGCTTCTGCCTTCATCAGGTACCTGCTAAAGGCAGAAGTAGTGAGGGATCCGATCCTTTTTTTCTGTGGAGCATGCCTGCTTCTCCCACGGCCGGTAGCTGACTAATAGCTGTAATGCATTGTTGCAGACTAAACTACATCGGAATGTAGTTTAGTTTGCAACAATGCTTACTCATTTAAACCCCCCAAAACTCTTGCACATGTACAGTGTAACACCATTAAGCCACACAAAGTGACATTTTTGCCTTGTGTATATGGTAATGGTATCACATATACAAGCACTCATAAACCCCTTGTTGCATTACAGATAATGCCTGCGATGAAGGTGGTATCAATTTGTGCCACTAGTTAGGAGTGGGCATCTGTTTACTTTGTGGAGTGAGAGCACAGGCAGCCTGGAGTTGCCTATGCTCCCCAGCTGCTGTTGGCAGGTGCTCTGAAGGTTTGAGGGGCCTGACCCTGTGCACCCCAGGAATTCCCATGCAGGTTTGGGCCCCTCAAGCCCTGGGTGAGCCTGCCAAGGTGCCACTGCTGACAGAAATGATGTGCTCCTGGAACCTCCAGGGCACATCTTGGTAAGCAGGGAAACCCTGACTTTCCCTGCTTACTGAGGCACACCCTGGAGATCCCAGGGGTGTGTCTCAGTAAGTGGAGAAAGCTAGATGGGCACTCCCAGGGCTTGAGGGGCTCAGTCTGGTGTGGGAATTCCTGTAGTGTGCAGGACTGGGACCATCAAGCCCTGAGAGAACGCACCGCCTGTTGTCCTGCAGCATCAACAGGTGGGACAACGGGTGACGTGTGTTTCACTCATGAAATGGATTGGATGTGCTGGAACACATCCTGGCACATCTGTTTTGTTTCATTTGGCAATGTCTGTTTCTAGCCTTTGTCCCATATAACTCAGCTGGAGAGTCATGAGGCTCGTGGTGTAGGCATACTGGTTGATCTCACTTTGGGTACTTTCTCAAGGGATGGTCTGGACATGGATAAGCTGGTTTGGGTCCTTCCTTGGAAACAGAGGAAATACAAGTCTGAACTAGATCCACAGGTTTCCGGTATGTCAATGACCCAGCCTGGTGAGTCTGGCTGTCAGTGGCTTTAAAAGGCATAAAAGAGGAAAGAATTGTTTCTTGATAAGCAGAGGCCAAAATCAAGACCCAAGAGGGTATGGCACAATGCCTGAGTCTAAGCAAGACCTTAAGGGATCTTTGTCAAAGGATCCTGCCCCAATGAAAGGACATGCTAATAGAGGCCTGACACCAGGAATGGCCGGGAGCAGGTGCTCTGGAGAACAGGTTAGTTCACTGTTACTGAGAGCCAGACCAGAGGGAAGTAAACAGGAGTCTAGACAGGCACTGCATGAGACTCAGTTATACATAGCACAATTGCTACAACTTAGCCATGGCATCCTGTGAGGCAGCTGGGTGAAGAGAATTAAAGTCCAGTTGGGCCAAAATGGCTCTTAGCCAAACATGACCAAGTATAGCTAGATATGTTGCAAAACAAAGAGCAAAAAAAAAGTTGACAAATTAGAAGCAGGTCTTGTACCTATGGTTTAGTTCCTTCCCAAGAGTGGCAGGGAATACAGCAGAGCTACTGAAGTGTCTCCCTTTGCTCACTGTTACATGCTGCAGTAAAGCTGTAGCCTCCTTGACCACAAGGGCTTAAGGAGACTGAAGAGTTTCTGGCAGAGACCTGTAGCCAGGAAGTCGTTCCAGATGTCATATTGTTGTGGAGATGTAGGGTGGTTTGTTGCTGATATTCCAGTTGAGATATATTGTACAGATGAGAGTCAAGCTGCAGTACCCAGCTCTAGTGATTGCCTTATTATAGTTAAAATGTAAATTCTCTTAACAAAATTGCCCATGTGCTTCCCAGTCTGCACTGTTCAGGCAGCACCATTCACTGGTTATGGTGAAAACTGGACTCTGGCCATGTTGCTTTTTCTCATGGCTCAGGGGGCGTCAAACACATATTTGCAAATTGTTCCAACTGTTTGTCTTTACCTTGGCAAACAAATATTTAAATGCTGCTTGGGGATACCTGGTTCCCTCGCATCTTTTCATCTTACCTCCCTTAGCAATAGCTGCTTCCAGGCCTGAAGTTGGTGCCAGAATGGAAGAGGACCGTTGCCAGCTGCATATGCTTGCCTGTCACTATTCAATTTCTGATGCATTTGTTGGAAGTCAAGCATAGTGAGCATCTGTGCAGCTATACTAGGCTCTGTGCCACAGGATCTGAACATCCCTCTTAATAAGCACGGTAAGTGAAGGCTGCAGAATGGGAGGGCAGGGAGGCACGTTTTGCCTTGAGGAGAAACTGTTGCTCTCAGCATTGTGGTAATCATGTGCAATAATCATGCCATTTTCATTGGGCTGAAATGATAATACACCCTCCCTGGCTTCTTGGGCACTGATGAGGGCTTCGTGAAATCTTGACCCAGTAGTGAGCTTGGATAGACGCTTAGGGACTGCCCATAATACTTTGAATAGAACGACAGGGCAGGTGAAACTTCACATTAGGATTTTGGTAACTAATCTGAAACTCGAGACAGATTTCTGGAGAATTTTTGTGGAGTGAGCCTTGGGCCAGGTTTCAAGTGAGTTCAGGGATTGGTTACAGTTCCAGGTTGATGACACGTGAAAATGTGGTTTGGCTTGCAAAGCTCTGAACAGACTCATTCCTATGTGTAGCTGGATTAATGTTTGATTTGGCTGAGGGCTTGCAGATAGATGGCTCTGAAAGGTAATGCTGCCCCTTCGTGGTGACATATGGAAAAGCAAAAGTTTCTCTTGAGAAAAGATGGGTCTTGCACTTTGCTCTGAGCACAGTACAGATAGGGTTCATTCTTCTTTACATCCACATTAAGATGAAGATACATAAGGAGACCAATGCATGCAAAGATCATCAACATGAGTTAGGAGAGAGCACTTTGTTCTGTTTTATTCTCCTTGGAAGCCAGTAGCATTCACACTCCACTCCAGAGAAAATACACAATGGATTTAGTTCAAACTTACCTGCATACTTAGATTTGACGTTAAGAGCAATATAACATAAATCTCAGCCTAAGCTTTCTTCTAAGCTTCGCTGTTCCAGGGTTTTCCCTGAAAGATCTTTCTGTCTCTACCCTGGGTTCCTTCTGTTTCAAATAGAGACCAGAATTTATCCATACCATGAGCTGAAGCAAAGAGGACTCCACTGGTATGACAGGGTGCTAGTATCTGACAGCAGGGTGATGCAGCAGACAGCCTGAGAACTCATTTTGGAACATGCTTACTTACCAAACACCTCCTTTTTTTTGGTTTTATTCTTGTGAACACTCATAGTAGAACACGTTCCCACCAAATGTCCTGAATCTGCAACACTGAGTCCCTCATAAGGCTAATCACATCTGTAAAAGTTAAAAGGCAGCACTCCAGTTTTGGCCCCTCAAGATTCACTACTCCCTAATTCAAGTTTTACACTGGCATAACTTCTTTAAAATCAACAGATTTACACCAGACTATACCTGGCATTATGCACTGGGGATTCAGATTCAGTGAGTCATTATTAAGCAGCAACATGTCATGCCGTATACAGCTGATCCCTTTATACATTCAACCCCATGTAAAAAGGACAACTAAGCAAGTGAGTGATCTTTGCAAAGGAACTTTAATCAGGCGACTTATAACACATTTATACACATGATTAAAAACTGTACTCAGATGAGCCTTTAATATTGTTGAGAAGCCTGGTCCATTTTAAGTTGGGTGCAGACATGTTGCTGATCTAAGCCATTTTGAGGCCAACGTGATAACTTCTGGTTACTCCCTACAGATTCTGCCCATGGGTGATTATCATCAGATAGCGACTGTGGAACACATGCTATTACCAGGTTATTTGCTGGCTGGACTGAACCTGTGAAAGTCAGTTAGTGAAACTCTTTGCTGTAAAGATGAAGCTCTTCCATGTGGAAGACAGAGTATTCTTCATGTCTAAGACTGCTGGAATAAACAATGACCATCCCAAGCCCTACCACCTTCAGCTGCATGGGCAAGGTGCCTGCCTTTGGTCTCACCATCTCTACTCCTTCTCCACTATATACACACAGCAACAGGACAGTACAAAAAAACCCTAAAAAACAAGGCACCCTGCCAAAAGTATGCATACCACTACATACACATAAAGAACAAAGATGAAAGAACAAATAGTATGAGACAGATGTTAGTCATGTTGCTCAGCGCACTCATGGAAGACACCCAGATGCTACAGGTATCAAATAAGGTACGGGAATGTATATAGGATAGCCTCAGAGAGTGAAATGTGACTCCATGCAGAGCCCTGAGAACAAGATGTTTGCTGTTTTGCCATTAAAAATAGGTATGCAGCTTATCTACAGGAAACAACGGCTCTCCAGTTTGGGCGCACATGTGGAAAGTGGACAACCACTCCAGAGTTAAGGCAGAAATTACATTTCCAATTTAAGCTCAGCTTGCGCCCTGTCTTCAAAGTTAGTACACCTAAATAGTAGCTCAGCCTCAAAAGTGGTTGGTTAGATCTGGGGTTGAGGTAGAACTTTTTTCAGCAAACCTGGAAGCAAATCAGACAAAGGAAAACACAGTAGCAGATCACACCATTTTTGGAGGCTTGCAGCTTCATTTTTGTAAAATGTAAGTCTCTAGCTCTTTTCCTTGCATAGGGTGAGCTGAACATATGGGCTGGTCACTAGAAAAATTGGTCAAAGAGGTAGAAAAGCCTTTTCCATCAAAAGGTTCCCAAATGACTTCCTCTATTTCTGTTGTTCATTCAATGCTCCCTAATCAAAGCCCTGTCCTCAGGCGGTCTGAGGTCTGGAGGAGCAGGAAAGAGGTTTGAACTCTAATTCTACTGTCCTCCAACAACCCCACTGCCAGCCATAAATGGCCAACTCTAGTCCTTCAAACATGAGGCACTTGACAGAGGTGGAAATGCATTTTTTGGCAAGACAGAAGCCTTCAACTTGAGGAATTTCTGAGATTGTAAGGGAGAAGCTTCCCTTACGTGCACTCCACAGAATGAGGGATGGGGACTGATAGCAGGAGATGATGTGGCCAGCACACCAAAAGGATATTTTATTCCAAGATTTTTAAAGACTGCAAGATTGAGTCTCTTCTTTTGCAGACCTCATAGGGTTTGTGGGAACCTATCTAGTTGCCTTCAGAATTGTTTAAAAAGAAAAAACCCCAAGGAAATCCTGCTTACAAAAGACACCCTTAAGGTAATTAAGGTTGCAGGCAAATACCAGTCATCTTAGGTCATGCTGCAATTCAAGAAGGTCAGAAATTAAAAACACAAAACAGTTAAGTGCTGAAAATGGAGGAAATTCAGTTATAGCTGTACTCCAGGGCACTCAAAAACCTCCTGATGCTGTTTCCTAGAAGCACCCTAAGCATGAATCAGAAACAAGTACTAACTTAACCTTCTTTGGCCAAGCTGCATTTGCTTACTGACCCACAAAGCTAAACTACCTCACCTGACCCTACAGTAATACCACTGTGGCTGCTGCTACTGATGTAATACCTTTCCTAGGAGATTTTTTTTTTCATACATTTTGATTAAAGACCAGAGTTGAAACGATTACGCTTCTTGTTTTGCTATGGGCCCCAGACTCTTCAGGCAACGTGTACATGGGCCTGGTCTCATGTTGGAAAGTGCTGACAGCAACTACTGCTCTGAATGCCCCTATAGAGCAGCTCTGCCATGAGTATGCAAAGCACACTCTGGGAAAGAGTTGAAGCAGATTGTGAATGCTTAGATAATGATAATTTGAGTTATGTGTTTATGAAGTGTGCTTTAACTCTGAATTTTCAGGGTTTTGAACACTCATTTTTTAATTCAGCTGTAGCAGTCTTGCACAGCTACAGGCTCAGAAGCCATAGATATGCTCCTGCAAGCTTAACATTCCCTTACAGTTGTCTTTATAGCAATTGTACATGCTGCAACAGTGCAGTACAGAAGGCGAGAGTGATCTTAAGTCACCAGGGATGGCAGAGAGTCAGATGGAGAAGAGGGGGCTCTTGGTGAGAGAGACACAGAGATGGCTCCTCCTAGTGTGGAGTTCCAAGCTGTTTTAAAAGCAAATGACTACATGATAGTTTGTGACAGGTCACCTACCAAAGCAGACCAGAAAAGGCAGGGATGTGTTGAGGTGTCTGAGGGCTGCTTTGAACTTATGTGCATAAAGCCCAGAAGCTGTGCAGTTTATGTTGGGTCAGGGGGTTTGCATGTACAGAAATGCAGAGGTGATATGAGTCCTAGCTGTGGGATGTGTACACTGGTATATGATGTGTGGTAGATGTGGCAGGAAATGTCCAGGGGGGTGTACACTGACATGTTGGGTAAGTCTGTGTATCTATAATGATGTGCAGTAATATAGTTTACACGCAGCTGGAAGCCCAGCACCCAGCATAAAACCAGAAAGTATAAATATCCTCAGGCCTTTTCAAACTTATATCCACACAGTGTGAGCGCACAGTGCTGGCTGAAGGCCAAAGCTGACACTTATCTTGGCAGGGCCAGAAGCCACAAGGAGTGCTTCCTGCTCTGTAGGTGTCACAGTATTATGTCTAGATCTGGCTCTTCCTCCTTTTCCTCCCCAGAGTCTCCCAGCTGTTGGGCATTCATCATGGACTGTATCTAGGCAGGAGCAGAAAGACAAAGGTCAGTTTGGTGCCACACAGTACCCTAGCAATGGAGCCTGAAGCAGGCCCCAGGATCCCTCTTGCCAGCTCTGTAGACTGAGACACAGGGCAAGGCATGGCTCCCTTGAAAGCAGAAGAGGGCTTTGTAACTAGCTGACGGAAGGATAGCCAAGGAATCCTTTCTCCTCTTCTGTCTTTACCCTAATCCCTTCACATCTCCTATGATCCACCCACCTTCCCTTCCACTTTCAAATTACTCTAGGTCAGTTGTTTTCAACCATTTTCAGTTGCGGACCCCTAAAAAAGTTCAAATGGAGGTGCAGACCCCTTTGAATTGTAAGTGTGGGTATTCACATACTTTTGATTGATCATAGTCAGTTTTCATAGACCCCTTAGGCAGTCTGTGGACTCCAAGTTGAAAACCATTGCTCTAGCTCCACGTGCATTTCTTTCCCTGGATTTTAGAACTTCCTAGTGTAGGGCAGAGGGGATCCAGGTGGGTAACGAGAAGAGACACGGAAACAGCCCTTAATGTCTACCTATACCCTTCCCTCACCATCCATCCCACACTGTTACCCAGGGACCGACTACCTCACTCTTCTCTGCTCTTTCCATCCTTTCCACACATCATGCCCACCACTCCATGCTTATGTTTGTCATGTCTTTTCCTGTTAGAACACTTTTTCCCTCAGCACTCTCTTCCCCTGCCATATGCCTCTCTTTGCACATGTTAGCCAGGCTGGGATTGTCGCCAAAGTCTCTGTGTGCTCTCAACAAAATTATCCTACCTGCAGCAACATGAACTGCAAAGGCTCATCAGGCTTCTTGTACACCAGGTTTTCAGTGATCTCCTGAGAGAGAGATTAAAAAAAAAAAAAAAGAGAGAGCATGGTTTTGAGTTTCTCTATTCTGGCTAGGTAACAGGTACAAGGATATGGACTGCTTTATTGTAGGCAGCAATGCTGTCTTTTTGCAGATATGATTACCGAGAGCATGGTGGAAGAAAAAAAATGTAGTATTAGAACAGGAGATTGGGAACTGAAGAACAGAGAGCCTAAGCACCAGCTGCAATAAAACACTTGGATGCCCAAATTCTGCCTCCTTTAGCCACTGGAGATTATCACCCTTCTCATTCCCATGGTCTTTCCTTGAGGGAGTACAAGGCAAGGAATGGAGAGGGTACCTGGGGAAACAGCTGACTTAATGTTAAGCTTGCAACTTTGCAACTTAATGTTAGGCTAAGAGCCCCAAGAAAATACCTGTAACGAGGAGATGGAAAAGGAAAGTTCACCTGGAATATCTGTAGAATATTATGTTTCTCCATGTACATAAGGGAGACCTCAAAGGGGTCTTCATACACCATAGGCTGTTCAATCTCAGGAAATTCATGACCTAATGCTTTCAATTCAGCCCCGCCTGCCTGGTCCATGGATGCTCTTAGTATAGCTCTAGGGGACTTGTCCATGGAAGCTTGTGGCATGTTTCCAGACTTGTCCACAGATGCAGTGGCAGCAGGGGACTGGTCTATGGACCCTCGTGTTTCAGCTACAGAGGAATCGTCCATGGATCGTTGTGCTTCAGCCACAGGAAGCTGTTCTACAGATGCTGGCAACTCTACTACACGGGGTTGTTCCACAGATGCAGGCGTTTCAACCTCTGGGGATGGTTTCACAGATAATGGAAATTCAACTATGGGAGATGGGTCCTCATCTGATGTATCCGTAACAATAGGCTCGGCAGGCTCTTGCACCTCAGTCACCTGGACATCTTCAAGCTCTGGCTATGACATTTAACAAATACAAGTAAAGGAGGTTTTAAATACACTGAACTGTGCATTACATACATCATCACTACTGAACTCTTTAACAGCTGCCCTTGGATTAGGGTTCCTTTGTACATAGGGCTCCAACAGCCAGGAGTATTCTTCCCTACAGCAGATTCTGACATGAGGGCTGGGACCTGACTGGGTCTCACCCATTCCTTTGTCAAATGACTAAGCAGGGAAATATGTTTCCTGTTCTTCATTTGCTAGGTTAGGGGTATCAAACTCATCCAACCCGTGTCCTGGAGTGGCTGGAATGGGTGCCCGGCACAGCCGGGTCCTGCTCTTGTTGCTCCAGGGCTGTGCTGTATTGCCCTAAAGCCGCTGCCGCCATGGGACTGTGCTGCATGATCCCAAGCCCTGCCCCGAGGTGTTATATGACCCCAGCGTGGCATGCGGCTGCTCTGGGGCCGTGCTGAACATAGCAGCCACACTGCTGCTCCAGGATATAACTTGAAGCAGGCACCACGTGTGGTGTTGTCTGGCACATCCTGCATGCTGCTTGTGGATCACTGAGTCCCATGGGCAGCACTGAGGGCCAGATGATATGGCTCCAGAACCTGGATCTGGCATGTGGACCGTAACTTTGACTCCCCTGTGCTAGGTGGTATCCTGGCCCCAGGACATCAGTGAAGACACTCTCACTTGATTTCAGCAAGGCCCAAATTTCATCCTTTCCTCTTCTTCCTGAGAAGGAAGGTCCTGCCACCTATCCTCATCAATTCACTGTTTTCAGAAGGGCATCACAAACTTGCCTCACTCTGAAGGGAGGAAAGTGAGAGAGGCAAAGAACAGAGCTTTGACCTGACATCACCAGGATCAACTCCTTCCTTCTGAAACTGTTTGCCAGGTTTGCAGTTGAACACGTAGATCTTGTATTGTCCTCTTTGGTCACCTCCAAACTCACCAATGACTTCTCTATCTACTGGAAGATGGTTATCCTCATATCAAAGGACTGCAGGAGACACCTACCAAAGGGTGTGGAATTTGAAAATCCTATACCATGTACTTATTTGGAAAGAGGAACATCCCAGAGAAGAAACTGGCACACAAATGGGATGCAGAAGGGCAGTGGTCCTTTTTCATGGAGAGGCAAGGGTGGCTTTTTGATATCTTTTATTGGACCAACTATACAGAAAGAGAAAAAAAAAAAAAAGAACACTGGGCCCCCTGTACAGTTGGCCCAACAAAAGATACCATGGAAATCCTCTGCCTCTCCTAAGCTTCCTGAACCAGTATGGCTACAGCACCACCCCTGTCCTTTCCATCAAGGGCTGCACTGTGGGGACAGACAAGGTTGCCTCAGTTGCAGAGTGGGGCAAAACTAAGTACAGAGATGAGCAACTTCCCTGACTCTCCACCCAAGTCACCACACTAAGCTATGCTGCTCCAGTGCCAAAGGTGTCACTGCCCTGCCTGGCTGTGCAGTGTGACTTTATACTTGGGGCTGTATCTGACACGCATGGGCAGCAACAAAATACCAACAGTCATGAGAATAATGACAATAATCACCCCATTAATAATGCCGGTCGCTGCATTATTTATCATAATCTCATTTTAATTATTTTATGTATTATTACCCTATGCTAACATGAATAGTAATAGCAAGAATAGTAACAATATTAATAATCAGAGCAATAAGGGCAACAGTGATGATAATGATAACAATACCAACAGTAACTATTATATAAATGTAGAAAAATATAACAATGTATTATGTAGTAATGATGCTAATGATAACAATAATAATTGCCATATAAGATGATAATAATAATGATTATGGCATTATTAAATATTATATTACAAAACACATACTACATAGCATACAGGGTGTTTATAAAGTCTTTGTGCAACTGGAAACTTTAATAAACTTTGGATATACACATGATAGAAACAAACTGTAAATGGCAACCAAAAGCATCATTCATTAAGTTTTGACACAGTACAGCTCAAAGTTCTAGACGTCAACATAACTGCCGGCTTTCATGACACATCATTGCTCAACCCTATTTTCCACCTTGGACTGCAGAAAACACGTAGCCTGTAGCAAACATATTCCAGGTGCTGGTGTGCAATGTCATGACCCGCACATGCGATCCTGCCCCTCTGTGCAGCTTACGCGGTGCCAAAAAACTGTAATGAATAATGCTTCCAGTCGTCGCTGCCAGTTTGCTTCTATCATAGGTGTATGTGCAAAGTTACTGAAGTTTCTAGTTGCATGAGGGCTTGATAAACACCCCCCGTAATGTGTGCGATATTGAATAATAAAATACAGCATGTAATTAAGGATGCGAGAATAACGACAAAGATGGTCATAATCATTACAATAATGCTCATAATTTTAAAAATTGTGGTTACGTTCATTATAATTATTCTAATTAGAATCATAATACTGCAGCAACACCCCACACGGGTTACATCTCCCAGGCCAGGCAGCGGGTGGGGGTGGGGAAGCTAGGCCCGCTCCTCCCCGGGTCTTACCTGTGCCGGCCCTTCCATGCTGGAGCAGGAACGCGTTCCGCCTCCCACCTGCCGCAGGCTTTTATGACTCTCGGCGAGCCCCGTAGCCGCCAGCTAGCGACGGTCGCCATGGGGACGCACGCCTCCACGATGCCCCGCCCCCTGGTCAGCCGGGGACTGTGGAGGTGAGTGTCTAGGGAGAAACACAGGCAAGTCACCTGACAGCCCCGCGCGTTACCTCAGCGGCCATTTTGGAACCGGGCGGAAGGTGCTCGAACACGGCGGCCATGTGGGTGGTGCAAGGGGCTGACGAGCAGGTCCCTGCCACGTGCTGCCCGGTTTGGGGCAGAGCATCCCCTTCTGCTCCGCAGCGGGGCCGCCGGCTGAGGCCGGAGCCTGGCTGAAAATCAAGCTCCCAGCATGGCAGGCAGCAGCCTGCTGGGCTCTGAGGGCGGCTATAGACGAGCAGGGAGCCACTGCAAAGCGCTGTAATTACAGCGCAATTGCTGGAGCATGGTATAAATGCCCTGAGAGAGAGAGAGACGGAAAAATGTATACTGTGTTTCAAGGCTGGCCAGTCAGACCTTGACTTCACTTTCATATGGTAGGTTTGGCTGAGATGGCTGCCCTGAGACCTGTGACTCCTGGGTGCTACAATAGTGGCATTCACTGGCACTACGTAGGAGCAGCAATATGTAGCGGATCAGAGGCAGATGCGTTTTCATCCGAACTGGGCACGAGCAAGGATGTGTCATCGCCCCAGCTCTGTTCTCCGTTTTTCTGACAGTCGTCTTGGTTCTCCTTAAGTACCGCCTTCCTTCTGGCATTGAGCAAGATCACTGAACAGATGGAGGTCTCTTCAGTCTGGGATGTTTTCACTCAAAGACCAAAACACTCAAAACAACCATCCTTGATCTTCAATACATAGATGTCTGCACCATCCTTGCACACAGAGGACAACCTCCAGACTGCTCTGGATTTTTTTGGAGAAGCCTACCAAACTTGGGGCCTCTCTCTCAACACTGAGAAAATGAAAGAGTGGTATCAGCCTTCCTCAGGCCATGAATGTGACCCCCCCTTTCCAAATTACCATTGAGGGAAAGACCCAGGAGCTAGTTGAGCACTTCGACCTTGATAGCTACCGTTCTCAGAGAGTGAACATTGATGAAAAGATCCAGCACAGGATCTGGTGTGCAAGTGCCTCCTTTGGGAAATTGCTTAGGCATGTCTTCATTCATCACAACCTCCGGAAAGACAGTCATCATTCCCACTGTCCTCTATAGATGCGCAACCTGGGTGACTTACTGTTGTCATCTCAAGAGCCTGGAGAGATATCACCAACAATGTCCCCGGAAAATCCTCCATATCAAATGGGAAGATCATTGTACAAATGCTAGCATCTGTGCTGAAGCCAGTGTTACCAGCATTGAGTCAGTGATCCTCAAGCGCCAACTTGCTGGACTGGACATTGTATGTAGATGCCTAATTCACAGTTCCCAAAACAAGTGCTCTACTCCCAGCTTAGTAATGGCCTGAGATCTTGTGGTCAGAGGAAATGCTATAAGGACACACTGGAGGCATACTTCAAGAAAATGAATGCCAACGTCAAGACTTGGGAGGAGCTGTCTGCTAACCAACTCCAGTGGTACAGCAACCTCAACCAAGCATCGTGAGGTAATGCGTCTAGCCCTCAAAGCAGTGGAGGAAAGAAAAGAGAAGTCCTGGCCTGTCCTCCCCTGTGCATAGACCTGCAACTTCTGCGGATGTCTGTGGCTCAAAGACTGGACTCTTAAATCACCTCGAGACCCATCAGTGGAACATCCTCTAACTGAAGGATTGCTGCTGTTGATGACACCGATGTACGCTGGCACTGCATCTGCTACACCTCCCTCTCAGGGGGCGCAAATACAGTCTATGCCATGATGTATCAGGGATCAATGGCCTTGGGGCTTCTCCCTTGTTTGGGCTTCCTGGGGTTTGAGGGTGATTTAGGTAGTGCCTATATACTTCACCTGTTCAGAGTCCCATTAAGTTCCATTAATTCTACGTGTCTAGACCTCTTGCCTCCTTTCTCACAATATATCCAAATGTTTCAGTGTTATTCCTCCCTCTCCTGCCAATAACTGTATTGCAGCTGCTGCTGGGATAAATACCCTGTGAAACATTAACTAGGAGAGTTCTACTGTGATCCACTGCCTGAAGAATGAATACGTTAAATTCCACTCTGTTTTGTCTGTGTCAACACAGAATGACTCCTCTGACTTTGGTGGCTTGCTCCAGCTTCCCATTGTTGTGTCCAAAGCAGAACTTGGCTCACTGTCTTTGCTGTGAGTCGTCCTCTAGATAGTTTTTATTTCATTTTGGATGCTAGAGGGCAAACCAAAGACAAAATAGTGCACAGAGCATGGAAATGGTAGAATTGAGTCCTAAAAGATTGATCGATTGCTTTAATCTATCTTCCTATAATAGTACCTGTCATGCTAGCATCTGCATATCTCTCAGTGGTAAAAAATGGCAGGAATATTCTTTCCCTTCCTCGCTAGCAAGAAAAACTGTGAGTTTCTTTTTAAAAAAAATTCTTATCGAGTTGGGAGTGTTGGAGTGAGTGACAATTCTGCTGCAGGATAACTAGGGAGAGGAGCTAAAGTTTGCATTTAGCTTTGAATACAGTGAAATTTAGTGGCCATTCTTACTCCATGTAGTAGTCTATTCTCAGTCTAAGGTCTCTCAAGTGTCAATCTTCCCCATATCATAATCTTCATTTGTCAACAGTTTCACTGTTTCATACTCAGCTCCTGCCCTGAAAAACTTGTACAAAGGACAAGTTAGTTAATGCTCGTCTTTCAAGCTGACTTTTACCCTTATTATTTGCAAGTCTTGCAGTGGACCTTGACAAGGGAGTTGAAGACCCAGAAAGTAGGAGCCCTTATAAATCAAAAAAGAGAAGCGTTTCATGAGCGTGGCAGTGTGGAACAGGCATAAAGATGCTGGTAAAGGAAGAAGGCCAATGAGGCTGGCTAGCATCAGCAGTACAGTGGAACAGATGGGTGTAAAGTGAGAAGGGGTGTGTGTGTACTCTTACATGGGGAAGACATGTCCTTTCCCTCCTCTCCTCCCCTGCTATACAAATCCTGACAGTTGGCGCATTGTGCTCTGGACTCCTCAGAAGACACAAATAAACAGATTGCCAGTTTCCCCCAAAGAGCAGATGAAAGGAACTGAGATAAAAGCTGTGCTGTGTTACCACAGTAACTGGCTTTCTGAAGTAGTTCAGTTCATACTTCAGCATGACAGAGCCAAACAGCAGGAGTGTCTAGGGTAGCCATTGGGCAGGAGAGTGGGAGAGGCCCAGGGCTTAAAAAACATGGTAAGCTAGAAGACATGGGTTAGGTTCTGTTCCATTCAGGTTGTAACTGGCTTTCACATGATCAGGCTGACCTTTAAACTTAGAAAGGGTGTGGGTTTTTTCAGAATACTGTGGCCCATCTTAATAACATAGACCCACCAGCCTAGAGCACTAGGCTCCAAACTCACATACAGCTACTCCTTGCTTAACATCGTAGTTATGTTCTTGAAAAATGCGATTTTAGGTGAAACGATGTTAAGCGAATCCAATTATGACATAGTAGTTACCTACTAGTAGGCGGCGGCCAAACAACGTTATAACCAAACATTGCATGACTTTAAACGAACATGTTCCTTAATAGATCAGTGATGTAATAACAAAGCAATGTTAACCGGGATGACGTTAAGTGAGGAGTACTTGTATTCTGGTATTCTTGGTCCTCATGTTCAAAGACCTTCCCAGGGGAGACTGGCTGATACTGTGTGAGAGGGTCCTCAAACTGTACCATCATGACATCCTGTGATAGCCATGTTCTACTGAGATAAGGTCACTGTCATGCGTAATGCATGTGTCACCACTGTGTCATAATTGGATTCGCTTAACACCGTTTCACCTGAAGTCGCATTTTTCAAGAACATAACTAGGACGTTAAGCAAGGATAGAGTGTTTTCAGTGACTGTCTTGTGAGTCTGGGAGACATTTCTGGAAGAGTGTTGCATCTTCCCAACCTCAAAGCAAAAGCAAATGTCTTCAGCTGAGCCTCCTCACACAAACCTACCACATACTTACAAGCCAACCCATGGAACAAGTGGAAGACCTGGAAAACACACTGCTTGTGTTCACTTGGGTAGTCATGGGATTTTCAGTCAGGTCCAAGGGTATTAGGAACCAGCTTGTATTGTATTTCAGTCGGGTTGTGGTGCCTGACTTTTTCAGTCTTCTTTGAAAACCCCATCCTTGAATACTCTGGTGGAGGGTATAAAAGTACCTTGATGTGGAAGTGGACAGGTAGGTCTTAAAATCAAAGCTCTCATTTTTGCTATGTGGCTGTTAAACATTCCTCTATGCTTTCATTATATTTTCAAGTTAAGCTTCTAACTTGTTTGGTTGCAAAGAAAACTTGCTAAACATGACCTGCTGGTACACTGCAGAGGAAGAAAGATGGCCCGAAACTGCGGTGCTGTGAGTGGTGTGAAATGTTCCTCTTCCATAAATTGGGACATTCCCTCTGAAACCTATTGTGAACAATGTGGGTATCCTTATTGTTAGCTGCTGCTTTGATTTATTTTGTTGTAAAGGTGAAGATGTAATTTCCCTGTCACACAATAGGGGCAGCATCTGCTATAAAGTAGTGTTCATTTTAGTCCAAGTACATATTTATTCTGGCTTTACAGGCAACGTGGGCAAGTGTTAGAGGTTAAAAGTTTTGTTTCTTCCCCAGGATGACTTCTCATGGAGATTGGTGTTTGGCTCCAGTCTCCCCACGCCACCCTCATCTTATGCTGCACTGAACAGGTCAGTACTGCCTTGGCAGGCTCAAGCAGCCCTGCTGTGGTATTTTTTGAGCACCATGTTGTGTTTTCAGCATCTCCCTTCCCCTGGACCTCATTGGTAAACAGCAGATCTCTTCATTTGCAACATCATGTCTGCTGCTGGGATCTGGCTGCTGGGCCTAGAGACCTGGGATTCTGTACAAGGAAGTAAGATGAATGACTCCATTAAATATACATCACCACTCTGTTTACTCTTTCAAAGGAATAGATTACAAAAAAGCAGAAAATGCATTTTAAATACATTAACATTCTAAGTAAAATAATGCCTTCCATACAATGCTCACGTCACATAAATCACGCGGCCTCATCTGCCCAGGCGCACCGAAAGCAAAAATGCATTATTATATTATTATTTATATCACGCCATATGCTAGGCCTGGAACTTAAACATTTTGTGATAAATAAGAAAACACCAGCTGCAGCTCAGCAACGTATTCTTTTATTGGGAGTCATGGTGTTACCACAGCCATCATTCCTGCTGTTGAGTTAAAACTGAAATAGATTGTCAGAGAAATAAGATAACCATTAGAGATTCAGTCTCTCTCCCTTGGGGACACTTCTTCTGCAGCTGCACCAGAGACCAGATGCTGGTTTTGTCCTGTCTGTGTAGTAAGTCACTGCTAGCATTTGTTCTCCACGTTATTACGCACATGTCGTTTGAGAGAGCTGGCTGCGCTGTTCGTTGTAAATAATGCTGGTTACCAATGGAGCCTCTTTTTCATTATCAAATGATGCCCAACTCGCTCCTGACTTGCACTGTTAGTACTTGTTCTTTGCAAGTATTCAGGGACTATTTTCATATCCTGTGCATGTTGAATATTTCTTATTTATTCTAGTTTGGTGTTTGATGGGATGTGTAAATTCCACATACCGTAAGTGCCCATTCCAAATTCCTTTGGAAAATGTTGATATTGATAATAATTTTAATTTAAAAAGCAGGTTGAATTGCTTATGGCCACACAATCTTAAATTAAGCCTGGAAACACACTTAGCCTGGGGCATCAAACAGCTCCAGGTGGCCACAGTTCCATCCCCTCTTGCATACAGTACTGGAGAAAAAAAGAGCAACTGTGCAGCATGTCCAGATGGTTAAGCAAGACTTTCCTCACTGACCTTATGGAGCCTTTAAGTGGAAAGGCATTTAGAATGGTCTGTCCTGGGATAGGACAGACCTATATTCAAGTCCACATTTTGCCAGAGCCTTCCTAAGTGACCAAATCACTTAGGAAATGCCTACTCTGATACTTAGGCACAACTGTGAGGTTGCCCCTCAACCAGCCTAGGTCACCTTCCTCATCTGTATTGCTCCTTGGAGCCTTCACCAAAATCATATACACTGGGCTGAGATAAACACCAGCAGTGGTTTGTCCCAGGCCAGGTATTTCTGAGCGTTTTCCTACCGACTGGTGCCTGCAGGCATGCTCCAAATCCAGAACTCTATCCTGGGAATCCCATCATAGTTGTTCGCCAGACCTTGGACTCTGCTGTGGTCAAAAGCAACTTCTGGGGATGACCCTGGAGTGGTTTCACCAGTGTACTGGCATTAGAAGTGGGTATGCTCAGAAACAGCCTGGTGGGAACATGCTGCCAATACAGTGTAGACAAACCTAATATGCTCAAGATCCTCTTGCAGTGTGGACGGTGGGTAGGTGTGGGCTTAGGGATGACCCTGACTATCAGTGCAGGGAGAGCCTCTGTCTCTGTTCCCCTTACATCCAATGGAGATAAGAGCACTGCCTACTAACCAGGTGTGGGGAAGATTGAAACTGGGTGTTAAAACTTGGGAGGTGTGTGGATACTGCAGTGCCGGTGTCCTATGAGTTCTCTAAGTCAAAGACTCCTACAGTTGGGGTAGAGGCGATGTGACCTCAGGGATCATTAGTCCAATCGCTTGTTCCTAACCCATCCCTAGACAGACACCCACCCAGTCTCTTCTTGAAACTCCAACAAAGGAGATCCCATCCTTCCTCTTTCTTCTTTTCTTTCTTTCATATGGCTTTAGGAGCAAGAGCTTTGGTCACAGTTTTAAGTCCAAATTCCCTAACCAGACCAATGCCCTGCTGGAAAGCAAGTGTAACTCTAGGGTGTTGCCCTAGAGTTGCCTCAAACTTGTATCTGGGGCAGGATGTTATTATGGGCTCCATGGTTTAGTCAGGGTTTCCACAGTTGCAGCCAGGCAAGGTTTTTAGGTGCCACTTATACATCAGGTAGCCACATTCAGTGTGTATCCTATTAAGGGTTGTCTACATGCCCCGTGGAAGGTTGAAGCCTGGTTGTTGCATTGTTGGGTCAGAAACAAGGTGTTTATTTGGGAAAGTGTTTTCTGCCCAAGGCTCTCCCCAAGATTTTTCAGTGTTGCAGTACAGGAGTTGCTTGGTTTGTGTCCAAAAAAGGTTTTCATGAAATCATGTGTTGAGTTGGGAGATCTTGAAGGTCTTTGTGAATGGAAGGTCTGGATTACTATTGATATGCATTATTTCTTTGTATGTTGCTGCATCCCGTCAAATAGAGGGAGGAGTAATGTTTGAAAATACTGGTAGCCACTGCACTGGAGTTGATATTGAAGTTCCCAAGATAGTCCTCATTACTGAGTAGAGTTGTGTGTCGATGCGTTTGGCATGTCGACTTGAGGCTCAGATGGGTGCACAGTACTCAGCTGTTGAGAAGACCGTGCGTATGGCAGAAGTGCGGAGGATGGTGGCTTTTGCACCCGAGCTTGTGGGGTGGATGGTGACTTGCTGGACCTGGTCCTGGCCACAGGCAATGACCTGGTGAGGGGGCTGCGGGTGCGCAACCACCTGGGCAATAGCGATCATCACCTACTCGAATTCACCATCCAGCGCAGGGTGTCAAAGGCCTGCAGCAAGGCAGCAGGCCTTGACTTCAAGAGGGCCAATTTCAATGTGTTAAGGAGATTAGTCGGGGAGGCACTGAGGTCCCAGAGGGTAGGGGAGTTGGGAGTCCAAGATGAGTGGTCGTTCCTTAATGAGACAATCCTCCCAGCCCAAAGGAAGATGGTCCCAATGCGAATCAAAGGGGGCAAGAGTGCTCAAAAACCCCCATGGCTCACCAAAGGCATTCAGGAACGTCTGAAAGCGAAAACGGAGACGCACACCCGATGGAAGGGAGGGGCCATCACCAAGGAGGATTATACCTCCATTGCTTGAGACTGTAGGGGGCAGAGACAGAACTAGAACTAGCAACCAGGATCAAAAATAACAAGAAGTCCTTTTTTAAATATGTAGGGAGTAAAAAGAAGGCACTGGGTAATGTGGGGTCCCTGCAGGGCATGCTTGGCAATCTGGTGGCTGCACCAGATGATAAAGCTGACCTCTTTAACAAATTCTTTGCCTTCATTTTTCTGAGCAGGGACTGGGACATCCCCCCCCACCGGGACTTTGGATGGACTCAGGAGAGGCACACCCAGGCCTAGGGTCAGAGAGGACCTAGTTAGGGAACTTCTGGAGGGGATGGATGTGATCAAATCAGCAGGTCCTCATGATCCACCCTAGAGTGCTGAGGAAATTGGCAGAGGTCATTGTGGGATCCCTGGCACGGCTTTATGAGCACTCGTGGTGCTCTGGCCAGGTGCCAGAGGACTGGAAAAGGGCCAATGTTGTCCCCATTTTCAAAAAGTGGAGGAAGGAGGACCTGGGAACCTATAGGCCTGTTAATCTTACCAAGGTCCTGGGGAAACTCTTTGAGAAAATTATCCAGGAGCACATCTGAAAGGGACCAGCAGGGGAGATTATGCTTAGGGGGAACCAACACGGGTTTATTAGAGGCAGGTCCTGTCAGACCAACCTGGTGGCCTTCTACAACCAGGTCACCAAATCCTTAGATGCAGGTGTTGCAGTGAACATAGCCTTTCTGGACTTCAGGAAGGCTGTTGATACTGTCTCCCACTCCATTGTCATTAAAAGCTAGGCCACTGTGACCTACAGAGTCAGATGGGTCACAAATTGGTTGGAGGGCTGCACCCAGAGAGTGGTGGTGGACGGGTCATTTTCAACCTGGAAGGACATAGGCAGTGGGGTCCCCCAGGGCTTGGTCTTCCGGCCTGCACTGTTCAACATCTTCATCAGCAACTTGGACGAGGGGGTGAAAAGCACCCCCATAAGATGTGGGGAGAGGTGGGCATGCTAGAAGGAAGGGACAGGCTACAACTAGATCTGGACAGGTTACAGAGGTGGGTGGATGAGAACAGGATGGGTTTCAATGCTGACAAGTGCAAGGTGTTGCACCTTGTCATGCATGCACAGATGCATCTTGAGCAGGTCCAAGGAGGTGATCCTCCCCCTCTGTGCGGCACTGGTCAGGCCGCAGCTGGAGTACTATGTCCAGTTCTGGGCGCCGCACTTCAGGAGGGATGTGGACAACATGGAGAGGGTCCAGAGAAGGGCCACTCGCATGATCAGGGGGCAACAGGGCAGGCCCTACGAGGAGAGGCTACGGGACCTGAACCTGTTCAGCCTCCACAAGAGAAGGCTGAGAGGGGACCTGGTGGCTGTCTATAAACTCACCAGGGGGGACCAGTGGGGAACGGGAGAGTCCTTGTTTCCCCGAGCACTACCAGGAGTAACTAGGAATAGCAGCCACAAGTTGATTGAGAGTAGGTTCAGGCTAGTCATCAGGAGGTGCTACTTCACTGTTAGGGCAACTTCCAAGGGTGTTTGTTCCTACCTTGGGGATCTTCAAAAGGAGGCTAGATAGACACCTACCTGGGGTTGTTTGACCCCAGTACTCTTTCCTGCCATGGCAGGGGGTCGGACTTGATGATCTGCTGAGGTCCCTTCCAACCCTACCAACTATGAAACGATGGGACAGCCTTCTCATGGCCCACCCTGTTAAACGGTCTGAATTTTTTAATTCTGGCCCTGCAACTAATGTCACTGAAACAGCAACCACAATGCCTTCAGCTGGCCTCCCGCTCAATGGAGCAAAACTCAAAATTGAAGCTCTGAGCAACTTGTCCTATTTTAATCTCAGATGAGCTCAGAAATTCCCAGGGGAAGAGAAAAGGGAGGAATGTGCTAGAAGAAGGGAAAAGGGAAGACATATGAGCAGGGGGCTTCACAGCATAGTAGACCCCTGGATGGTGTGGCGGTCAGCAGGACTGTGAAATGTTTGGATATGTGCTATTCCCTAAAGCTCTTGCAAAGCTACAATACAGTTTGAGAGCATGCTTAACACAGGCACAAGTGGAGCTGTATGTATTCATGTAGCTTTTTACTGGCTGAGTATGATAGAAGTTGAGTGTGTGTGTAGCTCAAGCAACTCTTTCACTAAGTAAAGAAAGTCACTTCTAGTATCTATGCCAGCTCTCCCCTCCAGAGGGCAGCAGAAGATCATCACTGCAGGACTGGACTTGACAATGTATTCTCCACTACTTTTTATAGTTCATTCCTTTACAGAGAAACTTTGCTCAGGTGGCAGGCACGAATCATACCTCTCAAGAACACTGGCGTGTTTAACAAACAACACGTAACAGCAATTAACAAGTAACAAGTAAAGAACCAACATGTGCTTGAAATCCAGGGAAGGCAGAGCTAAACTCACAAAAAGCCAAAAAGAAAAAGTCATCTCAACCCTTTGAAAGTCACAGAGAAAGCACCCAAACTACCCTACCTTGAGAATGTGGAAATGCCAGCCTCTTAGTTCCTTTGCTTAACAGGCCAAAAGTAGGCGTCCCCAAACATGACTTCTGCAACCAAGGAAATCCCTGTGGTCTCCAGCAGCAGGAATGTTCTTGGGGGAACTCCAGGAGCTTTTCCAGATGGAGAAAGCTGGAAAAGATAATGGTTCCCTTTGACCCCATCAGTGTCCCTGGGTGGCTTTTGAGCATCTACACAATCTGGTCTACATTGTGGCCCAGGGTGATGAAACACATACATATCATTCCTAAACTAAACCCTCCTTGACTTCCTTCTTGCCTTGACTCCCTTCTCCATCCCTAAAGCCCCACTTGACTCTCACAATGCCTCTCTGTGCTTGTCAGGCCATGTCCCAGCTTGGGGACCCCTGCTGACAAACTAAGCGCTGTCATCTTGCTCCAGTTGGAGTGCACCAGAGAACAGCAGCTGGGCCATTTGGATGTTTGGAACAGTCCTGAGTAGCTCAAAGTGCCTTTGGCACCACTCTGCAACTGTCTAAGACAAAGTGTGCTCAGGGCCACTGTAAAATGTCTACTCAGCCTAATTGCTGGGCTTTGCTGTACCCAGCGGGAATGAGTACGTGGTGCCTATTTTGGCAGCATTGGCCGCAGGCCAGGAGGGAAGTTGTATAGATCTGCTCTGAGTATGGATTATCTTGATGTCATGGCAGCTGGAGAGAGAGAGGATGTTTCTTAGCAATACTACTGAAGAGAAAGCTTAAACACAAGAAAGCTTGTGTTTTGAAATGAGTTAAACAACAGTCCTGGGCACTAACTCTAAACTAGGGGAGTCTAGTGAAGCATATTTCCTCTGTCTTATTTCTGTTTCTCTTGCTTTTTGCTACAAAGGAGGGAAAACATAAAAGAAATTTAACATCTCTTCCTTCCAGATGAGATTTTTAGTCAAAAAAACCCTTTGGACCCATCTTTAACCTGTCAACTTGGAGGCCCATCTGTAGATATTTAGATTTGGAACCCATGTTGGGTTTATGCTGGAAAGTCAACTGTAGTCCTAACTCTGGAGCCACTTCTGTCTTTCCATTATTTTTCCACTCTTGTCCTCAAAGTCCAGAAGCAATGAGGTCCTTCTGTTTTTCCTTGCTGCATCGCCAAGGATGCAGTGCCAGGTCAGACAGCCCTCTTCCAACACTCCTCCCAACTATTCCTTACAGGCAGAAGTGTAACTAAGGGGGAGCGACTGGAGCCGCAGCCATGGGCACACACTTAGGTGGGGACACCAAAATAATAGCCACCATAGCTGCCAGCCGGATGCATTGCAATTGGCAGCTAGTTGCGCTGCAGGTAGTCCAAAAGCCACCACTGCCTGATATGCAGCTGATGCGCAGAACTGCACTCTTACAGGGACAGGTGGAAGAGGATGGAGCCACTGCTGGATTCTGCCTTGGCTGTAATGAACCTTCCCCCAAAGTCCCATCCTCAGCCACCAGAGTTGGAATTAAAATAACAAGGAGCAAGATGGCATAATCTGACTTGACCAAAGAAAACAGAAGCCCGAGCAGAAGTCAGGGCTTCTTTGAAGCCTCACAGAGGGGTGCTGAGCTGGGGAGAAAGGGCTTTTCAGCAGTTGGGTAATGGTAAAAGCCATCACTAGTTCTATTATGGCACTGCTGGGGATGTTATATCTGTGCTCCACTCCTCATGACCCACACCCCCAGCTACTGCCCAGGGTGGCAGGCACGGGGGGGAAGATGGGCCCATGGGAATAGACAGATGTGGGGCAGATGAAGGCCTTGAGGACTGTCAGATGCAGAGCAGGAGGTGCCCTGGCACCCTTTTTAAGGTTACATTTTGCTTTCTGTATTCCTCAGAAGCCCTGCACCTGCAGGCTAGTTCAGCACCTGGCACAGATGCTGACCCAAATTTAACACATGACCTGCGGCACACCAGCCTCAGGGCTACTGGGTTATCCTGGACAGCATTACTACACTCACTCCAGGTGGGATCTGTCCTCTTTTAAGGATGCAAGCGGCGCTTCATCTCTGAATTGCCACCATATATGGGAAAGGTGTAATTAGCTGCCTCTGTTAGCTAGGCCTGTCTGCCTTGCCTTGTTTAACAGAGGCTTTAATTAAAGACCCCCTGATGTTAGAAAGCCACATTAATTATTCATTTGAAAACATTTACATAGAGTCCCCCGTTTCCCTTCTTCAATAAATTATCAACTTCACATCTCCATAATTTATCGAAGTGACTAAAAATACCTTGTCTCAGCCTCCCTTCTTGCTCTGGCTTTGTCTCTTCATAATGTGTTGGGTTCAGTTTCTTAATGGGAAGCTATCCTGTTGCTCTCCAGCAAGAAGGAGGGAAAAGAGGAAGGAGTGAAAGACAGAGAGGAAGGTTTGTTTCCACGCAGGAGTTGTGCAGATGGCTGTTGCTTTTGTTTATTTCTCTCCCACATTTCTGGCATGGAGCTGTGATTTGAAGAAGTGCATCAGCCATGTTTGATAAGGAAAAAAAACAGCAAAGGGAGAAGGAAAGGGCATCAGACTTTGAGTCAGGACTAAAGGATGTGGGCTCAGTTCCTGTCTGAAATGCAAAATTCCTGTGTTGCTTTTGATAAGGGATTAAATCTACTCTGTTCCTCAGTTTTCCATCTGTTAAATGGGGAGAAACATTTTCTACTTTGTTGTTTAACTGAGGAGAAGGTCCCTCAATTACCAGGAGATGTAGAGCTGCTGTGTGAGAAAATGTCTAAACAGACAGAATGTTAGAATCAGGGAAGAGATCTGCATCAAATAATAGGAAGATCTTCACAGATATAACAGAGGGAAGCATTCACAGCAAATCATTTATTCCACACATTTCACTTTGTGATACAGTGAACTGTCACATGGGTGGAAAAAAACCTCAAATCATCTCCAGGCTTATTTACATGGAGAGTTAAGACAAATTAACTAAAGGTGTAAGTGAATGTGCATAAATTGAAGGACATTAAAGCTTTGAGTAGGTGCGTAAGCCAGAAGTGAAGTGGCCTTAGTTCATTGTCATGAGGATTAAACCCAGGTCACTTTATTTTTGGATGATATATCCCCTACCCAGCCCACTGCACTTTAATTTATACACATTCATTTCACCTCTTCAATTAATTTACCTTAACTGTTCTCCATATCCTTGTGTACACTAGCAGCAATAGGTACTGAACTCCTACCCACAGGAAATGAGAAACGGGACATGATATTGCTGACTCTAATGAACCATTCATATTCATCAAGGCTACTGGGACAGGCAGAGTCTGGGATCATCATGCATTACGTGGTAAGAGAGTTGTTTTTAAGAAGGGCCTGTTCTTTTGTGTCTGGTATCTGGTAGAAGCTGGGTGCATCGAGACCGATGAGCAGTTGAGGAGTGGGATGGAACAGAATACTGGAGCATGAGACATGCTTTTTTTGAAAGGAGGGTTCTCAAGCAGGGGTTTGACCCTGATCTGCAGTCTGGGTTCCTGGAAGGGAAATAACAACTTTAAGTGTGCTTGAGGAACAAGGAATATATAGAATGGATCCTGCTACAATAAAAGAGATACTTCCTTTGTTCCAAGAATTGCTATATTCTCTAGACTTTGTTCTTTCTGTCCTGGTTAACCAGGGAATGACCTTCCAACACCTTTATTTGCGCTGGGGAGAAGGGGGAAGACTGGACAGTGTTTGTAGAATTTGCAAAAAACTCATCTTCTGTAGTCACCAAGGACATTTGTGACTAACTCTTAGTCTAGCGGTAGTTTGAATGGTGAATTTTACAGCTGAATATATAGCTGATGCTGTTTGTCATCCTTTCAAGTAACTTATACCAGGTAATGGTAGTGTTAGAGTGAAGTTGTAGCTGTGATGGTCCAGGAATTATGTGAGGGGCAAGGATTTTTTTGGGGGGGTGATAGCTTTTATTGGACCAGCTGCCTGGTGGGAATAAAATTAGACAAGCTTTCTCTTTTTGGTAACTATTCCACAAGTTGAGCCCTGACCCTCCCTGAGGGCTGCTCTGATCCCTACCCCCAGGGGTGTACCTGCAAGTTTGTGGCCTGGGGCACTGCAACAGGGCTTGAGCTTCTGGCCCCATGGAGCAAAGTAGGGGCAGGACACTGCTGTGAGATAGGTGTAATGGGCAAAAGCCAGGTTAACCCTCCACTGGCCCCACAACTACTTTATATGGCTAGTGAGGATTCAAAGTCTTGAATTCAGCAAGCAGCCACAGGGCCAGTGAAGGATTAACCTGGCTCGTGGTGATGATACCAGATCCTTTCACAGTATTGACCTGCCCCTGCCACCACTCTGCTCAAGGCCCCCCACTTGCATGCCACTTTACTGAGTGCCCAGAGCTTGTCTACCACACACAGCAGCTGCCTGAGCCATTTATGACACAAGTGTTGTGGGTTAGCCACCCCCTGAGGTAAATGAATTACACTGTCCCTCGATTGGGCTTATAAGAGGAGACTTTAGCCCATACATCTTTTACATGCTAGTTATATAGTTTTGTGCAGCCAGGCTCATTGGGATTTACAGTGGGTATGTCTATATTGCAGCATAGTGTGTTGATATACCAAGGCTAGCTTTAAGTGATGGAGCCTTCATTTTATGGCAGCTGCAGGGAGGTGATAGTAAGCAAAGTCCGGAGCAGTCAAATTGGAGTATTGGTTTAATTTTAACCTTGAATCCTTCCTTCAACTGAACCTGAAGTTTCATGAGTTGCAGTCAGGAAGCCTAAGAGTTAGGTGTGAAAGTGCTGAGTGCTGCTATACTTTGTTCCCTTGGTGTACCTGAGGCTTGATTCCTAACTTAAGAGCAGGTGAAGTAATTCAGCTGGTGGATGGCCCTCAGCATTGCCTTCTTCAGCTGACTTTTTGAGGGTTTCCCAGAGTCACTGAGAAGGAGCTGCAGCAAAAGCATCCCTGCTCACCTGTGGGACTCAGAGATCCAAGATAGCGTTGAGTACACAGGTTTCACAAAGGTTAGGGCATTCAAATATCTAATGAGATGATCTAAAATATGTTACCTATAAGATACAGATTGTCACCTGTATGGTCTGTTGCATCAGACCATATTTATGATCCAAATTATTAAAGGACCTGAATTATCATATTGCAATACACAAGTCAAAGGTAAATTTGTAGGCATTTGGAAGAAACTTGCCCCATGGGCAAGTTAGTCCCTTCCTTTTCTCTATTATGGTATTCCTAGTCAAGGATCTTTGTCCCTATCACCTTGACAAAAACTCTGTAACATAGGTTACATTTTTGGGTTCCCCTCACTATTACAAGAAGCCTGTAACAAAGGTTTCAGTGCTGATATATGTTAAAATTATGAAAAGGGCCATCTAAGGTAATAGACAGAAATTAGCACTATATTAAGAAACATATAAACTGGAGAATTCATCATCTGATGGTTGCTTGTTTCCAGTACCCATTAGATATGCCACTCATAGCCAAATATTCATGGCCAAAGACTTCATTGGCCTAACTTGCTTGCACATAAAGTTCTTCATCCCCAAACTGACAATACCTAAAGTTCTGAATGCCAAATTTTTGCCCTTTGAAATATTATACCTTTGTGCCCTGTTGAAGAAGAAAGCAATAGCTGCAAAGAATGCTGACGAGAGCTTCCTTCCTTTCATTTCAGGAGGACCAAAACAAGCTCTTTTGAAGGTGAGAAATAAGGGGCTCATGTGAGACTGTTTTAAATCTCCCACTCATCCCTCACTAGAGGAACATTTCCCACTCCCATACTGTTATTACTGATGAAAACTTAAGTCCTGCTTCATCCATGCTGGTGATGCACTTTTTAAAGAAGTAAACCAAGTCCCTTCTCATATATCAATATTTTTTTTCCTGAAACAAAACTTATTTCTGTCATGCCCACTAGCATGGAGGGGGTGGGGGGTGGGATGGGGAGAAGAGGATCCCAATAGTGCCAGAAGTTTTTACTCCCATTGCAGGGTTCCAGCAAGGGTCAGCTTAGCTTACCCACAACCTATGCTATAGCCTTCTTGACTGACTTGGCTTTGTCTTTGGGGTTACCCACCTGGAAAAGTTATTTTTTTACCAATATAACTATAAAAGAAAGTATACTTTTGCTATACCTAAGAACACAGGATGGCAAAAGGCATCTAGTCTCCTGCATTTGCAGGCTATCATTTATCCTAGCATCCTAAAATCGTCCCTACACAGAACTACAAGGCAAAAAATAAGTCTCTTTGGAAGGTCTGTCTAGTTCTGACCAGTTTCTAGAACTCAGAGGAAGGGGATGTCACAAGAAACCTTGGGGGATTAAAGTGGAGTATGAGACCTGATCTGCTGGAGGTAACCAACATGTGGGGCAGCTAGAACCCCCCTCGCTAATCTGGTTGTAAGTATCCCAAGCCAATGCTTTGTGACTGTAATTACTGTGAGGGTACAGCCATTAGTAAGTATTGTAATGCTGCTATTTAATGGAGGGTTAGCATTTTGTTATAGTATTTTAGATCATTCATTTAAAGCAGTGCTTCTCATCACTTTTAGACTTGACATACCCCTCCTATGACTCAAGGCACCCCTCCATCCCTCCTGTGAATTGAGCAGCACCCCATTTCAAAAGCTCATTTATTTATTACAGTGGTTACGTCCTGCAGAGGGGCTGGGGCAGTGGCCAGGCAAGTATGAGTCTGAGCTACAGTTATCTCCACATACCTTGTGGTATCTTTCAAAAGATCTTGCAGCCATAGGTGTAATGATCAGGCCGGGTGCCCAGGGCACCTGTCACATATGAGGGCAGCAGTTACTTTGGGTTGCCACTGACACAAATGCAATTGTGTGGTTGTGGCTGCAGCCGTTTTTTTCTGCGGCTGCCCCAGTCCCACCCTAAATTACATCACTGCTTGCAGGACCCCAAGGTGTCCTAGCACCCTGGTTGATAATCACTTGTTTAAAGTGACTGTATAACTGCTATTGGCTTTTGAATTAATAAAGGCTTTTTAGCTGAATTACTGATGCAATGATTTGAATTCCAGCTGCAGCCCAGTCAAAACCCTTTAGCTGTGGCCAACATCCTAATACCTCAAAAGAAGGTAAATCCCCACCCCCGGTCTCCAGAAACTAACACCATTCATAAGGGGAAAAATTGTGTAATTGTTTCTTCTTGTGGGTGGTTTCTTGCTTTAGAATAAGTGCTTTTTTTCTGGTTAATAGTAACTCCCTTCCAAAGCAACACAAGACACCGTCACAAGGAACATTATAGTAATATAACTACTTAGGTTTTAAATGTCATGTCCTACCTCTTCTAGTACAAATGCCATACATAGATAAGCTCATAGACTTTGAGGGCCCAATGAGTTAAGAAGGTGGGTTTGGGAAGATAAGGATGAATTTGATACAGATAAAAGTAGAAGGGGGTGGAAGGAGAGAAGCAAAATAGCAAATATTATACAAGCAGGGGCTTGTGTGAGAAGAAAGCAAAAGTGTCTGATAAAAGTCTGGGCTGACTTTTTATCTCCAGTAAGAGTAGTTCACCTCTGAAGGGCTAGCATGTTCATTCATTTATTTATTATTTCTATGACACTAATTACAAGGTCCACACTGTTACAGCCACACCATTAAATGCAGAAGAACCCCACTGCATTTAGGGAAGTTACTTGGGATCTGAACTAGACAACTTCTTTTCCAGTTCTTGTTGGCTACTTCTGAGATGGGAGCTGCTTTGATTTTTCAAGTTTTAATTTATTGAAGTGGAACTGTTTTTGAAAAAAATGCTCTCAGTTCTGCGTTCTGCAATGGAAAAGATGGAAAGAGCAGTTTGGTGTGTGTGTGTGGGGGGTCATAGGAGAAGGAGGTGGGGAGGCAGGAGAGGGGAGAGAGCGGCACACATGTGTCACCAGTTAGAGAGGTGTTACTTGTTCGCAGTTCCTCACTCTGTCAGGAGGAACACTCACTCTTCTCACTCTGTAGTCATGGCAAACAGCCAAACCCAACCCTTCCTCCTTTCTGAAATCTCATACAGGTGCTCAGCGGGCTGAGGGGGGCAGATAGCAGCATGGTGCTGGCTACTGGGTGCACCCTCTTGGGTGTTGCACATGGGGCTACAAGTCTCTTATTGTCTGTCAGTTGGGTGAGCTGGGGCACTGGGGCAGTGGAAGTGGGGGCTGTATTCCTGATGAATCTTCATATACTCTTGGTTGAGGTTCAGGGCATTTTTGAAGCATGCGTGATGGCAAAGGAACAGCCTAGAGATGCGAGGAAGTTCTGCCCTGGATGCTTGCATCGATTGCATTCTACAGACGTCATGCTTGTAGAGTCACTTCCGGGAGAGCTGTGAAGGTCTTGGAAGAAAGATTTGAGAGAGATGGAGAAGGGGATTGGACTGAGATGAAGGGACAGGTTACATTACGCCATCCAACTGGCAAATTCTGTTTCCCCCACATGTTATGTTGCCTCGCACTTTTTAGAACTGTAGCTGGCATAATGGGGCATGTGTGCTGGGCACCCTTGACAACTCCAAACAGTATCTTTGACCTGACTTCCTCAGACAGCAAATGGCTCAAACTAGAGTTGGTGGTAACTTCTCTCTGGACTGAATCGAAGGGGGTGGTGATACAAAGGGATACATTTTGGTATAGAGCACCTGAGAAGGGTCATATGACAGGATAAGTATAGCCTCTGCTGGTTGAACTCCTCAGAGTGATGGAGGATTGCATCCTGAGTGTTTCAAAATGCATTCCAAAAGGTCTTCATTAGTAATGGATGGTTCCCTGGCCTCAAAGCTTCAGCCTGTCATTGGGGTTGCTGCTTCCTGTGGTTGGACAGGCCAAGCCTATTTTTGATAGAAATAAGCCTAAATCATTACATAAGACCGAATTGCCTTTCGACTCTGGGGGGTTTGAGTCCAGATGTTTACAAAGATTTCAAACCCACCAGCTTATCCCTTCCCTTATTCCTTGTCTCTGTGCACGGGGGACATAACCCACTTTTCCTCCCCAGATCCTTTCTTCTTTTCCCCCCACTCCTCATCAAACTTTACCATGGCTGATGTGACATCTGTGGAGAACAGCAGGCTGACTCCTTCATGTCCTGCCTGAAGATTCCCTGTATCCTCCATAATGTCAAGGAGCTGGCAACAGGCTGTGACAGATGTGAAAAGGACAAGCGAATGTCACATACAGCAACAAGAAAGTCCATCCAAGACCCTGTTCTATACAGGCAGGTGAAATTCCAGCTGCTAAACTCTTGAAGTAGGCTGGCTCCAAGGCTCTGTCGTTGCAGCTCTGTTGCAAGGCAGCAAATCCTGTCTGTCAGATCCTGTGGACAGGGAGAAGTAGCGGGGTATCAGCATCCCGGAGGAGAGTCTGAGTGCAAAGGAATCTTGTGCAGTTTCTGCTTCTGGTGACTACTGTTGATATTTAGGCAGATTGCAGGTTAGCAGGAGAAGGAAAATGGCTCTTAAATGGTTAGAAGTGGCAGTGCATTAAAGAGTTGTTTGCAATGCTCCTTTGAAGAGAGGAATCAAAGGGATAGCATCCCTGTGTGAAAGGCAAACTCCCTAATGATAATGGGTGTTTTCTAGGTGAGACATGGGTAACAACAGATTTAGTAGGTCGAATTCTGCTGTCACTGGTAATTGCGTCCACCATCACAAACAAATGTTATATGGATAACATCCAGTCAGGACAGATCTCTGATTCCCAAATTTTAGACTTCTCCCCATCTAAATTGCCCAGAGCCCAGGGCAGTTTTTCTTGCACAACCAAGCTCCTGTGAATTCCATGGAGTGCTTCAGGAAGGCAGAAGCAGGCTGCAGAGTTCACTTAGCTGATTGCTCAGTCATGCATCCCCAGTCCAACCTTGTGGTATTGGTACACAACGGGGGCTGACTGCAGCCAGTCAAATGTATCCATTACATTCATCTGCCTTGCAAGGCAACCTTCCCCATTCCATTTGTGTAAGTCATGGTATTGTGGGTGTGGCCCTCCTGGGCCATTTCTTGAAATGGTTGGGATGATTGTGCATTATATTGTTTGTCATGACCACCTGGGGCTTAGACAGTTTTTGAAAAAGAATAGGACAGCTCTTTAGTGGAGTTACACCAGTAAACTGCAGGTGAGAACCTGGCTCAAAAATCAAGCCAGAATGCAAGGAAGCAGCTCAAAGCAAAGGCACATCAGTAATTACATAAATTCAGAATTAGTCGGGATTAAGAGAAAATGAAGGTGACCAGTTCTAGTGTTTAAACATCTTATGTTCACATAACAAGGAAATACACTCATAGGAAAAGAGGTCTGGAAGAGACCATTTTCTTCCAGGAAAACCTAGCTTTCTGAGATGCTATCATATCAAGAACTGGAAGAAGAATACTGTCTTCTTCATAGAGGAAGCTACCTGAACAACTAGCAGATGTGAAATGCAGGAGTTTGGGTTCTTACTTCCTGGCCTCCAAGAACTTAGTTTATCAGAAACCATCCCAGCTTCTGTGATTCCCACAAGACTCTTACTGAAATGGCTACAGGCAGCAATTCAAGGGGAGACTTGAAAGACTCTCTCCCATTTTCTGTTTTGGAAGGTGCACGTGAATGCTCTGATCCTGAAAAGCGCTGCTACCATCCAAACAGGTTTTGCACTAGTTGCTAAAGTGGACAGTGCTGTGCATCATGCACAGAGTATTTGGTCCAGGCAGAATCAAACTCATGCAAAAGCTGCCTGCATCAAACCCTTCTCTTTGTTTCAAATCAGGAATCTTCCCCAAGCACTTGGCAAAGTTAATTAGGAACCAGCTAACAGAATGTAGTGTCCACATGAATTGTTTCAGGAACTATCATCTTAGAGGTGGCAGTTTTATCTGGGAACAGGGGAAAAGGTACTGTCACTGTTCAATGTCAGCCATGAATTTAAACATTAAATCCTCACTCAGAACATGAGCTCCAGTGTATCCGGCTTTCATTGGCACTAATGAGATGTTGCTGAAATTCAAAAAGCCTTGCACTGTGTTTATGGATAATTCAACAGATTGCACCCAAACTGATCAAAGCAAACATCAAAAAAACCCCAAACAAACACTTAAGTCCCATTTTCAGAAGTGACCTGTGACCTCTAGAGTCAAAATCTCATTTTGGGAAGAACAGTAAACTATCACTATAAAGAGATGAGTAGGTATTAGTTTTCCTAAGAATATCTTCAACACAAGCAGATTGTATAGGTGCCATATTGGGTGCCACAGGGTCAATTACATCATCCTACACACATGAGCAATACAATGTGTATTATTCCATTTAGATTACTCTAATTTCAAACTAAGGAGAACAGTGAAAAAATAGCTCCCACAGCAACCCACTGACTTCCATTCTGCATTCAGATGAAAATCCCAGAATGGCAGCTGTCTGCAATGCTCCTGCAGATAGAGAAACATTCCTATATTGAAAGGTGCAATACTAAATGACCTGATAGCATCTTTCAACTTCCATGGCTGTGCATACTTCATCAGCCAGAGATGGGTACTGTGTCATTGAAAACAATGGATGGAAATGCAGTGGCTTACCAAGCTTGGAAAATAATCCACCAAAACTTGAAGGAGGCTTTGGTCTGGCTTTGGTACATGGCACCTAGCACATAGCTAGCTTGGCAATAGGTGGCTCCCAAGAAAGTCTTGTTTTTTTCAGGTCGTGTTAAGTTTTGTGTGCTTCTCTGATATCTCAGAAATCTGCTGCAGTTCACTATCCTCAGATGACTGAAAGATGATGGCTTGATTTCTTTTTTCAAGCTTCTGAACAGCATACTCGACTCAGGGCATGCTTTTGTCCTGTACTTTGAATTGCTCCCTAAGCAGCAGTCAAATGGAAATCTTGCATTCCTAAAGTCTTTTCTATCTTCAGTTCATGCACATGGCACCAGTTTGTGAGTCTCCAAAAACAACTGCAGAAGTCACCTAGCACTTGTAGACATGTCAGAACATGATGTGTTTGCAATCAGGGCTTGGTATTATAGATTCCTAGATTGTTAGGGGCTGGAAGGGACCTCACAAGATCATTGGGTCCAGCCCCCCTGCACTAAGCAGGAAAGGCAACAACCCCAGCGAGGTGACAGTGGAGTCTCCTCTTGAAGATTTCCAGGGTAGGTGATTGCACCACCTCTGGAGGGAGCTTATTCCATAGTCTCAACACCCTAACTATGAAGAAGTTTTTCCTAGTGTTAAGCCTGAAACAGTCTTCCAAGAGTTTGTGGCCATTACTCTTGGTTTTTCCCAAGGGTGCCCTGGTGAACAGTTGCTCACCGAGCCCTTGGTGTACTCCTCTGATATAGCAGTAAGCTGCTACCAAGTCCCCTCTCAGCCTTCTCTTTTTTAAGCTGAAGAGACCCAAGCCCCTCAGCCTTTCCTTGTATGGCTTGTCTTACAAGCCTCTGGTCATATGGGTGGCTCTTCACTGGAATCTCTCAAGCTTTTCCATGTCCTTGTGGAAGTGCGGCACCCAGAACTGGGCGCAGTACTCCAGCTGCAGTCTCACCAATGCTGAATAAAGTGGAAAAATCACTTTCTTGGTTTTGCTTGAGATGCAGTAGTTGATGCATACCAGAGTATTGTTTGCCCTGTTGTCTCCAGCATCCCACTGAAAGCTCATGTTCATACTATGGTTTAGTATGACCCCCAGGTCTTTTTCAGTTGTAGTGCTAGTCAGTTTGGCACCACCAAGCCTGTACGCATGCTGGTGATTGTTTATCCCCAGATGGAGCACTTTACACTTCTTAGTGTTGAACTTCATCTGGTTCCAATCTGCCCAGCTTGCCAGCCTCTCTGGGTTTGCCTGTATCCACACTCCCCTATAACTTGGTGTTGTCCGTGAACTTGGCCAGTGCTTAGAGAATCATTTGCTGGGAGATAGGAACAACTGAGAAAACAGACGGACAGAAATGGTTAAAGCAGCGACATTTGGAGGATGCTCAGCAATGAATGTGATTAGCATCTTTGTCACAGCCACTCTGTGAGGGAAATCATTGAAAGTCCAGCAGAGTTTACAAAACACTGCTGCTTGATCAGCAAACATCTTGCTGAAACTAATGGTCTGGATAAATGAACGAATTATAGCCAGTGAAAAGGGTCAGGGACTTAGTAAGCATTGGCAGTTCCATGATAAGTGTCTGTTACCCCACAGGAAGTGGAAGTTATAGTAGATCAGTTATCTTTCATTAGGAATAAGTTATCTGCCACTTCCAGTGGGATAAGAGCATGCACACAGACAGTTGCCACTGCACTGCTGACATATAGTAAATCTTTGCTCTCTATTACCTTACTATAGTTATCTCACTTGTCTTTATGCTAAAGAATCAATTAAGTCCAGATTCTGATGTGGACTGAGCTGTTCCTCAGTACTGGGAAAAGAATTTGGATTTGTACTCAGTCTTGAATTCTGTGAACCACGTGGGAAAAGAAGAGACCTCTAAGCCTTGTTTGCTTTACTGAAATCAGTCATATCTGTGACAGGCCAGCAGGGGGGCGCTCCTATGCTGAGCCACCCACCTCACTGCACCTGACCAAAAACCAAGCTCCGAGTGCCTCCCCTGGGGTGCCTACATCCAGCTGACCCCCTTCCTGAAGCACACCCACAAGCCTGGGGTAACTGCTGGATGCCACCACCCGGACTCAGGTCTCTGTTTGGGTCCTGTGCCCCCTGGGATACACAGGCCCTGTAGACCAGTGGCCTCCAACCTTTTTAAGTAAGAGATCACTGTTGGCATTTAAAAGCAACCAAAAATCTACAGTGCACCTCTGTCACCCCCTGCCCCCCAACCCAGCAGGTAAATCTATAGGGAGAGAAGGGGGAGGCAGATTGAGGCAGAAGGAGAAAAAATTATTTGGGAGCGCACCTCCCCAGCAGGTAAGTCCCACCTGGCTAAAATCCCACTCAATTTTCCCTTTCTCCTGCCTCTGCGGCACTGTCCCTCACTGTGAGGGCCTTGATCTACCCCCTGCCCCTTCCCTCCCCCATGGACTGACCTGCTGAGCTGGGGCACATGTGTGCATGCACATGGGCACTCAGCCCCCACCCCAACCTTGCATTGACTCCAAGAGGCTCCGAGATCTATTGGTGGATCGAGATCCACTGGTTGGTGACCTCTGTTGTAGATGGTGGCATCTTGGAGTGCTTCTATTAGCCTGAAGCACAGAAAATAGCCTACTTTATTCAGCTGTAAAAAGGGAGAAAAAGATGTGCCCAAGCCCTCTTAAACATGTACCACAAGGCTTGCTAATGAATAGCTTTATTGGGTGAAGAGGGCAGGCTTCTGAGGGGGGTACAAGTCAGAAAAGTATCAACAGAATAACCACGAGCAAACAGAACTGGCCTGATAGCCATTTGATATGCTTCTAGATTACTGTGAACTACACTTCTAGTTAAGTTTTTGGTAATTTACTCACTTCTGCATCCTGAGAGAAGAAACCGGGGAAATAGAGAGGTCACCTGGATTTTCCCAAATGGAAGGCAGAGGGAAGGGGGATTTCTCTACAATATCAATAACATGCTATGGGATGAAAGCCATGGCTCTGGTAATAGTAGCAGCATCATGCTCAGAAATGCCTCTACAACCTGCTGAAACTCTTCATTTTAGGAAGTTTGCTCAGTGGTAGGTATTCTCCATCCACTTCAGTCTCAAACTTGGCCTGGATAATGTTACTCCCATCAATTGTTGCAATTCTGTGAGGAAAAGGGACAGCAGAAATATGGGCACTATAGAGCTAAGTCATCACAAGGTCTTTGCTGCAAAGAATATGACAAAGGCAGTAAATAAGACCAAAGCCTTTTACCCTATGTTTTGTGGCATCTATGCAATACAGCTTACATATTTCTGTGCTGGTATTACTCTGTAATAGAGCCAAATGACTATTCACAGTAAATAATCCATAGATGATTGAACACCCTTATAGTGTTCTTGAATTTTTGCGACTGAATTCTTTGAATGTATTTGTTCATAAGAAATAATTTTGACAAACAAGTTGTAAGCTGCCAGTAGGCTGTTGGCTGCTATTTGTGTTGTTGGCCTTCTAAGACACATAGCTAATTGCAATTTCTGACTGAATGTCAAGACGTTCTAAAACAAGGGAATAAATAACAGACTTTGGAAGTAAATCTTCTGAACCAACGCTTTCATTTTTCCTACTCTGAGGTTCTCTAGTTAGCTACATAAAGCATCATGAACAGCAAATGGGACGCTGGACTCCGATTCATGAATCAGTATTTTTAAGTCAACCAACACTAATATTTAGGTAATTATGTCATCAATGCAGGCGGTTGTGACTTGCTTACGGCCCACTTGCTGCCAGTTATTTAGAGTAGTTTCCTGTATTAAAAAAAACATTCTTCTCCTACTTGAAATACTTGCATAGGCTTGCAAAATGGCCATCTTGCAGATCCAGGGCCAAAGTTGCTGTTGGGGAAAGTGCATGTAACCCTATTAACATCCCTGGCCCTGGACACATTTATTTTTGCACTAAATTTAAATGACAGATGTTGACTCTTTTCTGTGTGGCCCTGTGTGTGACTGCTGGGAAACTTGTTTTAGCAATGGTACTAATAAAGAAAATGAAAGAATGAAGAAAATGGTTATTGCCCTAGATAGCAAAAGAGCCATTGAACCTATGTCACTGATGAAACATGGGCTTGGACATGCTGTGAGATTGCTGACTGCTTGCAACCCGGTTTGGCCTCTCAAAGCAGGAGCAACTCTTGTGTGTTGCATAGTGTCCCACCTGCTCCCATGAGGGGCCTAGGGACAGAAGTTACATGTAAACTGGTTTAGGTGATCAGAAACTGATTTAAACTTCTGTAACAGAACAGAAGTTCAGTGCACATAAACCAGTTTCAAAAAGGCTGAAACTGGTTTAAGATAAACCTGGTTGAATGTAGTATTAGACTTAACCGATTTAGGTCAAGCCAGTTTATGAAACTTCTGTCCCAGACCCCAGATTCAAGTTAAATCAGTCCCCCAGCATCCCAGCATGCTCTGTAGCTCTGGGCTAGACTGTGCTGTCCTGTCTGCTCCAGAGAGCAGGGCTGGACCTGCCCCTCTGCTCCCTAGCTGGAGCAGTGAGGGCTGGCTCAGTGGCCTCACTGGCCCTCGTCCTCCCCCCACCCAGACAAACCCCGGCTGGAGTCTGGGGCCAGGGAGGGGGGTTAAACACTCCTTCCCCCAAGTACAGAGCTGCCTTGCTGGCTGTGACTGTGGACGACAAATCCCAGGGGCACCTGGAAGCAGGAGAAGGAAGTGATGAGCAACTCTGCAGAGTCCTGCTGTTGTGATTGTGGACTGCAAATTCCAGAGACCTCGGAGGCAGCAGGAAAGAGGAAGCGAACACACAGCTCATGCCGGCTATATACCAGAAAGCCATGTTCTAGCACCCCCCACCCCCTTTCTGGCTTGAGCCACTGCAGGCATGTGGCTGTATTTTCTGAATTAGAAGTGAATGTCTGTTCATTTACTTATTGGTTCAATTTTTGCAGCTTAGCCTAACCTGCAAAGAATTAATCAATTCAGCCTCAGGCTTTTTGACTGTCTGTACTTAGCCAGCATGACTAGCTCCAGGTTTGGGTAGACCTGAAAATGGTGTCCCAGTTTTGGAACAAAGCCTTCAGACCTAGAGAAAGGGTCAAGTTCTAATGCTAGAACAGGGCTGTTCTATCAATCCAGAAGAGCCATCGCTGGGAGGATCATGGCATCTGTGTGGATTCTTCACAGTCATAGAGCTGGCCCCTACAAGGCCCCATAGCCACTGGCACAAGAGAAAGGGGGAGTGGTAGAATATCTTCACACTCTGTGATACCCAGTGGTTGTGTGTGCTATGAGTAGCTGGGCTATAGCCAGCTGAGTTCTTGCTTTGGACAGCCAGATACATCCTTGCTCAGGGCTATGCTGGGCTTTCTTTAGCTTTAGGTCAGGATCTTGCCCATTATCAGTGACAAATAGTCATAGTCTTTAATCTGAAACCCAGTTGATCAGGGTTGTACTTTACCTTAGAGACTATGTTGCTTAGTTAACAGTATACCCTAGGAAAAACCTCCATATTTTTTCTCCCACTTTTAGTCATTTACAGGGAGGGAAAGAGACTTTAGCTGCAGGCTGCAACCTTTGGGCCATGTATTATAAACGCTGTCTGAGTAGATCAGAATATTCATATAAAACCAGCACATGCAATCTTAGTTGTCTCTTTCCACTGCCGGAGCCATTTTCTGTTAATCTGGACTCGAGGCTGTTGAATGCGTGCCCTCCATAGCAAGTCCCTCCACCCGTCTCCTTCCCCAGCTTGGGAAGAGCGCCCTGGCTTTTAGGTGGGAGCGGATCACGGCAGATGCATATTCTCTTTTGAGACTCGACCACTATTTGGCTTAATTAGTCCTGACAAGTTGCTGTTGCTATTACGGAAGAAATGTCAGGAGAAATTAGACCAACTGGTAGCATGAAAAGCAGAGAGAGACAGAGCTGCATTTCACTTTCCTGGAGAAGTTTGCGTTGCTACGCTTTACTGCTATGGCTCTTCTAGCTGGGAAGGAGGGCAGAGGGAAGAAAGAATGTGAGTGTGAGGGGCTGACTTTGGCACAATACTGCTGAGGGCATTATGGGATAGCCACATTCTTAAAATGCCATGGAAACAAACACATAAGATGTATAAAAGAGGTCTTGGTTCTTGTGAATTTCCAGCCAGTCTGTGGTGCAAAGAAAAAAGGGGTAACTCTTCCTCTAAATAGTCACACATGGATATGGATCCAAATATTGTAAAATATAGGAGGTACTGAATATGTGGAACTAAGGGCTTGATTCAGGGAGGAGAAGTGGTATCCCTGGCTGGTGGGGATGTTCCCGCAAAGTGCACATTTTAGTTTAAAAACAGCCTTTTTCCACACACCCCCAGTCACCTATCTCCATGATGGTAGAAACTGCTGCCTTTTGCAGATTAGAGGTTTTAAAATAAAAGTTAAACAAAAAAAAATCCATTTTCCATGATGCAGTTTCCGTGGTAAATATTGACTTGCTACTTCGGCCTTGCAGTTTCTAAATGAGCAGGGATGACATACTAGAAAAGATACACACTGCAAACGGTTGTTTTGTAACACAGAAGGAATGTGGGAAATTAAACTTCAAAGGAAAACCCTCCCCCGCAAAATGGGGGTATGTTCTCTGGCAGGCATTTCTGAGGGTTCAGGTATCTTGTTTCCAAGCCTCAGCAGGCAGGTGCTTCAGCAGAAAGCCAAGAGGAATCATTCTGTGGACACCATTTTGTCCAAAAGGGGCAGCATGAATCTTTGAGAGCTGTGGCAGGCAGAGGAGTAAGTGGGATCAGTTAGATGGATTGGCCCAGGAGGAGCAAAACCAGATCTGTTCACAATGGTGGTGGGCAGATTTGAACACCTGCAAGCCCAGGGGCAGACACAAGAGTCTCTGGTAGCTTTTGCACACATGTTGCAATGGCCACTGGGCAGGACCAGCCAGGGTGGATCCAGAGTAGGAGCAGTGGGGGCTGGGCTCAGGTAGGAGCAGTGACAGTGGCAGCAGTGGGAGCAGGCTTGGGAAGGGGAACACCCTCACCCACCACTGCTGCCCCATCAGTGTTCCCAGCTGAGCTCAGCTGCCACACAGCCTGCCTGGGGCAGGGAGGAGCAGCTCTGAAGCTTTCCCAGGACAGAAGGGAAAGCAGCAGTGGCAGGCAGGAGAGGGTGAAGTGGGAAGGGAGAGGGAAGGGAAGGGATGTGCCTTTGAGGGGAGGGAAGGGAAGATGTTCCTGGGGAAAGGGAGGAGATTCTTACTTGCTTTGAGGTCTTAAAAAAAGTCCCCAGAGGCACCTTGGTGTGGTCTCTCCAGACTGGGGGGAGAGGGGGAAGCAGGGGGCTGGGAGCAAGGTGTAGCCATTCCGACAGTATGGGTGTCTGCTCCCACACTCCCCTTTGCCAAATCCTGGCTCCACCGTTGGGCCCAGTCCCTCCTGCCCAACTGGTGATGGTTCCCATGCAGGGCAAAGTCCATGTGCAGAACCAGGCACAAATAAAACTGCATGTGTCCTCTCCACCCAGGTGCCACTCCATATTCTCAATAAGCCCCATTCCTTTAGCCCTTTCTGTGTGCTACCAGCTGCTGTAGAGAAAGTCAAAGGGTAGAGCTGAGAGCCGCCCCTTGGTTCTCTAACATTATGAGGAATAGCAGAACACGAAGCAACCCCGTCTCACTCCACACCTGCCCCCTACTTTACCATATGTGGAAGAGGAGGTAAGAGGGGAGAAGAGAATGGGGGGGGGGAGGGGTAAGGTAGAACTATCACAGGTGTTACCTTCTTCCTTCTCTTGTACTTCAGTTATTGCATAAGCATACTTCAGATTTAGTTTTTTCGGGCAGGTGTGAATGTTCTTGTTGAGCTTCTCATTGTTCAAGATGGTGAGCTTAATAAAGCTCTCTTCTTGTTGTGACAATAGCTGCTGCCCACTCATCTGCAATAAAACAGGATGGCATAGCCACATCAGAACAGATCTGAGAATCTACAACAATCTAGCTACACAATCCACTGAAATGGGAACCCAGGAGCCATGCTACCTAGCATGGAAAGTTACCCTTCGATACTTCAGAATAAACATCAACGCTTTGGTCCACTGGTTTATATAGTTCATCAGGGACAAAATATCTTACGTACATTTTGAGATCCTGCACTGCTAATAATTACAGCTGGCAATGCCAGGCCCTGTAACAAGTTAGTGCAGCATGTTACAAGGTATTTTTTGCAGCTGATAAAGCAGCACATGAGTTAGCAGGTGATTCTGCATTAGAACTGTCATTTGTAACATTAACCTGAGCATATATGATATTCTTAATTTTGCTGGTCTCCCTTGACCCAAGGCCCAAATTATATACAAGGGCACTTTCTGACTGCATGAATTAGCAAAGAAGCCCATCAGCATCTAGGTTCTATGCCAGGCGAAAATACCTCTAGCTTTGCAGACATTATGCAGGGTACAAAATGCCAAAAGCATATGTACAGCATTTGCTACATTGGCATCCCAACAGCTTTGGAAGCAGCGCCATCTTGTCTTCAGCCTTCCAAATGCACGCCCTGCTACCACTCTGAAATTGCAAAGATGGTAATGGAAGGTTCTGTGAAGCCCCACGAAGTCTGAGCATGGCTGTGTAAGCATGGCGTGAGTGGATAGATAGGACCTTCCCTGCCAAAAAAACATTTAATGTGTAGGCACACACACCCCACTGAGAACAGTATTATTGGAAGGGAATAATGTTCCAGTTTGCCCAGGCCTGTAAATGCCAGGTCTCTTTAGAACCTTGGTATTCTGTAGTTTGCAGGGATTCGCACGCTGATGTGTCTACATCTTCTTCTGTGGTCCCCTGAACTCTGAAGAACAGAGGAGCAGTTGAACTTGTAATTAACCAAGTCACCGACTCCCACAGTTGTACCATCAGCATCCCCCATGCAAAGGGAAACCCCATTCTCTGAAAGCTATTATTTCTGGTACATTTCTGCTACTGATTACCTGTGGGAAAATGAATTTTTATATTTGCTTCAGAACTCCCATCATGAACACCAGCACAACTGGTGATTAACTGACTTAATCCAAACTGGTTAGTCAAGATCTGACAGCTATCTAGAGTAATGGGTTTCCAGGTAGTGACAGCAGCCCACTTTTGTACCAGCATAAATTTCCTTAGGTGCTCTGGGAACAGAGGATGGGACAAGCTTTTGCCTTGCTCCATTAGGGTCATTTTCCTTACGTGAATGTCCTGGAGACACTGCTGGAGATCCCGTGTCTGCAGGGCAATATGCCACCACCCACTGATGCCAATTCACCTGCTCCAGAAATGTTGGTGTGCACTTGGAGGAAGGGCACCAGTCACATGAGGCAGTGCTTCATCCAACTCTGTCAGATGTTTTTGTAGCAGGGGACAAATACTTCTGCTACTGGAGAAAAGAGAGAGCAGTGTTGTAGAAGGCAAGCTGGGGGAAGGGAGCTTACAGAAAGTGGAGTGGCAGGGCTTTGGCTGTGAGGTTCAGGGTGGCTTAAAAGAGAGGAGGAGGAGGCCATGAACAGGTGCCTGAGGGAGGATGCTGTTACAGAGGGTGCTAGTAAGGTGCCCTGCATTTTAGAGCTGTGATCCAAGGGCTCGCACAGTGAGGTGGGGCCAGGGACCCAGTGCAGAGAAAAGGAGAGCATGGTGAAGACCATACGCACATGCGCACGCACACACACACACAGAGGCATCTTAAGTTGTGGACTCAGGGGCCTGACATGTTCAGTCTGGCCTGCAACCTGGAGTATTGAATCAGACTAATACCCAGACCTTGTCTGGGACAGGCAAGAGGAGGAGGCCTAGAGTGGTAAGTGCCCCAAAAGGTGGCAAAGGGGGAGGTGAGGCTGAGGGGCTGCCCAGGTAAACGACGGTTGAGGCCAAAGGGCTGATGCCCAAGCAAGGTGACCAGAACTAGAGGAAGAACTGTAAGGTTCAGGGTAGCTTAAAAGAGAAGTGGGGGCCACAGGTGTAGTGCTTGGGAGACATTCCATGTAATGAAGGGCTAAAGTCTAGACAGAGCCCTGCCAGCATCCTGGACACAGTGGGCTGAGAGGATCTAAAGTCTGAGGGAGAATGGCCAAAACTAGGTGGGAAGACATGTAGTGGGGCCATAGGAGGTGCTATGACCACCCTGGAGGCGTGCCACCCGTTACAACTTCTAAATGACTTCTATGACTTTGCCACTCTCTGCACCTCCTAGATTTGCAGGTTTTGTAGCTTGCAAATGGTCTTCCCACACCTCTGCATGGCTGCCTCCTGGCATTGTCCCAGGGGGACGACAAGATAGGGGCGGAATACCCCTCCTGTGTTGTGGGTTGCGGTGGGGACAGCCCACTGCGATGCCAAAGAAAAAGACCCCCATTAACTGAGCAAACGCCCCCCAACAGGGACAGCTGGGCCGGACGAGCAATGGAGAGAAGAAACGCCATGTGTTTTGTCAGCCACTTTTCTATGCAGCTGGAGCTGGCATGAAAGAGTGATGTCACCGGTGAATGCCACCTGGCTGGGATAAAAGCTGGCGGTGAGGAAACAGCTTGGGGAACACAGCAGGGAAAGAGTGCAGGATCTCCTCCTGTGCCAACCAGGGGCCTCCCGACCACTGCAGGAAGAGGCCAATGAGGGACCCAGTGGAAGGGTCCAGGTCTAATTAAAGGGGCCCATCACAGACTGGCGAAGGAGCCAGATTACCAGAGTGTGCAGAGGGATAACAGAGTCTCTGGAGGCAGGACACATGAGCGGGGAGGAGGCTTAGGCCCCTCTCTGGAGTTTCTGTTATTTCATTCTGTTTTGGTTTCCTTTTTTTAGGCTCCTGATGCCAGGCAAAAAGACTACCAAACTTACATCGAGGGCTGAGTGTCCCGGGGCCTCTCAGGGACTTTCAATGTGGACAGCTAAGCCCATCACTGGGGTCACCTTTCCGCCCCATGTACCCCGTGAGATGGGTGTCAGAAGTGTAATTAAGTCATGGCCTATAGGCCACAGGCTGTAGCCCTCAAGAAGAAAACAGTGACAGGACACTGAGGACCAGAGACAGTAGGATATTGGGATGTGATGCTTAAGCAGGGTTGGACACCCATCATCCGGCCATCCCAGCAGGCTGGCGCATGGCTGGTGTGTAGGGAAGGTGGAGCCCCAGGAGCATCTACTGGTGATGACACCCAATGCATTCCCTGCTGCAAGACATGGCAGGTAAGTATCAGGGCATCCCTTGGGAAGAATGTGATCCAACAGCGCAACAACTGGGGTTGCCTCCGTGGCAGACTCCGAGCTCCTGCTCCAGAGCTGCATGAGAGAGACTCCACACAGCCAGGTGGGTGTGGGCATGAACACTTGCGAAGCTATCATGAGGAGCTAATGGGTCCAGTACAAATACCCTTACTGAGTAGCATGCGGAGCCAACAGCAGGCTGAAACATCTTTCACTCTGCAGGGACACTGAGGAAAGACAAGTAGATTCCTAGAAGATTTCCTCTCTGTATGGTACTAGGAAACCTGGAATAGGCTTTGTACCCTGTAGATGTAGGATGGCTTCCAAGAAGCACAGGGTAGATGGGAATAAGCAGGTATTGGCATGTATTACCAATGACAAATAAGGGTGGTTTGTAAATAAGTATGAAGCTCACAAACAGGGCCAAGGAGCCTGGAGATAACTTTCAGGATAGGCTTAAGAAAAGTTTTAGCTTGTCAGTGCCTATAGACTTAAGCTAAATCAACACAGCCTTTTCTAAGAATGGCCAGGCAGGGACCTTTACCACTCTAAATAAAGTAATGCAAATCAGAATGACCTTGTATGTAGGCAAAACAACATGAGTCGTGAATATTCATACGAGCTCTAGAGAAAAATATAAGACGGGAAGAACCACCATCTAATAATTTCTAATCAAGAATGTAAGTGATGAAACTGCCACCTATCCACATGGTCCATGAGCAGAGATATAAAGTTCATCAAACCAAATATTCATGCTACATTATTCGCTCAGTTGCAGCTCCATCATCAGGGAGACTGAAATAGAATGGGCTGGAACCCAAACAAAACTTTAATAGAGCCAAGTGGCTTTTCATGTCTTCTTGATGGGTATTGAACCATTAAACTCACTGACTCTTATGGCACATGGTCTTCTTGAGACTGGAGGATACCCTTACTGTAGAAGTGTAGCTCTCCCATTGTCAGGGTGAGATAAACTGGGCTAGAACCTGTGTGAGGTGGATGGAGGTGTGAAGGTCATTTGATGTATATATAACCTGATGATCCTGAATGTATTAACAGTCAGATGCACACACCTGTCTGGCATGTAGGGGTTAAAAGTGAATCAGGGTGTTAGGTTTGACCTTTAACTTTTGACATCAGACATTATCAGTGATCTTTATTCACTCATGTTAGAACTCCCTAAAATTCCATAGGAATTAGAAACCCAAATCCCTATGAATAATAAGAGACTTGGGATGCCTTTGAAAACTCCTTCCTTAAGTACATACCCTCCAAAATTCCCGCAGAGCTGTTGCACATTTGCTGCAGTGTTATTAATTTACTAGGATACGTTCAATTAAGAGAGTTCATTGGTTGGTAAAATTTTACTTATTTACAGTGCTTCTTGGACGGGGCCCTTCTCCAAGTGTGATGATGATAAGCTTAGGCACTGCAAATCCTCTTGCTGCTTTTGTCAAGATACAGGCTGAGAGCATTAATCAGAGAGAGACACTTCCCAGCTGTGGCTGCACTCCAGTTTCTCACTGCTGGGCACAATCCTGCAAGGCCTGGATTTTCCATTGAAGTCAGTGGGAGATCTGTGTAAGGAGAGTATGCAGAATATGATCTGGTGTTTTCTAGGAGTGAAACCCTATATGAAATGACAGTAGTAAATTAGGAGGGTCATCATTAATCACTAGGTAAAGAACAGGCAATGTGGCTGCAGTCTTTGCCTCAAAATAATGCTCTGTCTTTAAAGCATGAATGTCAGCCCCAGACACATCACTTGTACAGTATAAATTCTCCTGCATTAATTTTCAATGGGAATGTATGGTAATACACTTGGATATGATACCACACTCTAAAAGCACTTTCCATTTAGGGATCCCAGAGGCTTTTAAAAATGTAGGCTCATATTGCCTGTGACAAGGAGATCATTTCACAGATGGGGAAACTGAGGCATGAAGCAGGAAGATGATTTGTGAGGTCACCTGCTTCAGTTACAGAGCTGGAGAGACTAGCTCTTGTGACATCCAGGCCTGTGTCTTAACAATCCTATACATGCTTTCCACTCCTGATCATTCATGAAAATGCCGTGCAAATGGATTTTGCTTGCACTATCATTTTATTGGCATGTGTTAGTAACATGCCTAACATGGCAGCTGCCAGTACCAGTGGTATGACTTGCCTGGGAAATGTTAGCAAACTACTCCTAGTGCAATCAATAAATGAGGTGCTGAACTGGTACAATTTCCCCTATCTACCTGTGACTCTTGCTTTATTGCTACATCACAGAAAATGCTTGACCAAAAATTCTCCTCCTTCCTTCTGGCTGCTGAGGGTTTTCCTTGGGCATCTGGTAAACCCTTACCTCTCTGCTGGGCAGGCACCACTATACACAGGCAGCACTGTTTGAACATGTAGGATGCTGCAATATTTAATAAACCTGCGGTTCACGCAAGCAGCAACAATGAAACTGGGTTTGGTGTAATGGAAGTAGTTCCATTATTTCTCTACTGGTTTGGGTCAGAGGGGCCACGCTAATGGAGACAAAAGCAATAAAAGAGACCCAGAGGATTCTCCTTGGAATTGCTTTGGAGAGAGTTGCATTGTTGCTCCTTGTGACAGGGGGCCCAATACTACCCCTCACCCCCACCCTCAGCTCCTTTCAAAACAGCAATGTATATATTCAAAGTTTTGCCTCTTTCTCTACAGAACCACCAGCCCTGGGGTGCCATACAGAGCTGCAAGGATCCCAGGAGCTATTTTTTCAACCTCTTCTCAAGGAACGAGAAAAGGAGGCACAAGATGGTGGCAAACAGAAAGAGAGGGAGTGCAGGTTGAGGTATTCCCAAGTCCAGGAAACACTGGGAGTGACATTGCATGATCTAACTCCTTGCACAGCATGGCTATGCAATTTATTCCATCAGCGAGAGCCTTCCAATCTCCCAAAAATGGGCAAAAGGAAGTTGGCAATGGCAAATGTCTCCACACCCTTTGCTGCCTTGAAAGAATTGTCTCTGGGTTTTCAAACTCGTAATTCAGAAGCAAAAGTTTTGCAGCCTTTCACTCTGGGTGATTATTCCACAGATATCTGTACTAGCACTAATAGGTGTTAGTGTGCACGCAATGATGTTGCTAGGAAACTTGTGTGAGCTAAATGAAGAGATGCTGCTAATAGAGCCGGTGACAAAGCCTAAAAAATAGAAGTTTACGAGTCTTCTATATGTGGTTGTAGCTGTTCTATATGTGGTGCTGAGTAAAGTGAAAGGGAAGGCGCGTGGGGAGGACCATCTGGGATCTGCATGAGGTCCTTTTTGGTGCCAGCCTAACCTGCTACAAATATCAGAGTCCACAGATCACATGGGTTTGGGCTTCTGCTTCCTTCCCATCTCTTCTTATAAGTTTCTACTGCAGCTCTGTCATTGCCCTCACCCACCCCCTCACTTCAGGAGAGGGCAAGTGACTACCTTCACTCTGGATTGCCTAGTAGGAACAGTGTTGCCTCATTCCACTGTAAACTTAACCTCCACTCAACAGTGCTGGGGACCTCAGAGGAGGTGGCTGTGTCCAAACTGTCTTGTGAAATATGGGTTATTTTTAGAACTATCTTCACATGCTCCAGACCTGTTGTAAGTTAGAGGCTTTTCTCTTCCTAGAGGGACAAGGCTAGTCCCAGGTGGTTGATCTTCATTAGATCTTGCATTCAAAGAAGTGACAAGTTGTGCTGATAAGATATTTCCTGGGGAAACTTAGTGGGCTACTTGCTAGGCTAGAGTTTCCGAAACTCTTGAAACCTGAGGCCTCCTTTAGGAAAAAGAAACCAGCTATGACTGCCATGTGGTATGCAAGGCCTCTACATTTTAAACTACATGTTTGTTCATAACACATCCTTCATGCCTTACCATATCCTCCCAACAGGCATATCCCTTACTTTGGCTAACAGTGCCATTGCCTCTTCCTCCTGCCGATGTCTGCTAGCACATAGAGAGCCCAGGAATTTCCATCTTCTGGATGCAACATGAATCTTAGGTCATCTTAAATTCAATCTTTTTTGCAGAAGTAAGGGCTTCAGCCTTGGAGTATGGGCTTTCTTCCAACGTGAGTGAGTACCTTTTGCCTTCTGGAAATTCCCACAGAATTTTCAGTGAGGTGCAGTATCCTTTTTTGCCGAGAGTGGCTTTTCACTTCATGCTAAAATGGCCTGAAAAACTCAGAAGACTTAAACTTCAACCACATTTTTATTTGAGAATTATGGTTTGGCTTTCAAACCTGCTCTTTCATACCCTGCTTCACACGGGATTGGACTTCAGCTGTGGCTGAAGTGATCCATTGTGCAAATAGATCAAGGTCAGTAGTTCAGCAGGTCAAGGTCAAAGGTAATACCCCTGAACCTGCATGGCCCATCGGGCTAGTGTGGTTCAGATGTACCAGCTTCTGTAGACAACAGCACACAAAGAACTGATGAAGCTAGTATCACAGTGGGCCACTTTTGACCCTACAGCCCCAGCGACCAGGTACCAGGTTACAGCTGGGTAAACTTGCCCTCAGTGAAACTCTGGAATAAGGCTGGAATACACATATATCTGGACACATATCAGGGCATCTGAATTGTTCTGCCAAAATCAGAGTTGTATAAATATGTTAGTGTGAGTTTGTGATGGTCACATTACTAATGCATGGTAAAGCCATGAGTCAGTTATGCAGCTCATCCCAAAGGAGTGATGATAAATCCCTATCCCAGCCATTCTGTGTATGCCATATGTTATCAAAACCACTTCTAGAATGTTTGAGAGAGCTTAAAAAGTTTATTGGGATTTTTGTTTGCATTACTCTGTCTGTAAACCCAGAGGCCTTGGTTTCCATTAATCTAACAATGCAATCTCAAAAGGAACTGTAAAGTTCTAAAATTTCTGAAAATGTATAAAAATGTCACTGTTCTAAAGTCTGTAATCGTGCGTCCTTCCAGGGCCAGAAGAAAATGCTGCCTGCGTTTTGTGCAGCCTTTCTCCAACAGTATCCAATTTCTGTCCCTTGATGGCCATGAGACTTTTGACATAGAAGCTGAGTGGGGGTTGTTATATGTTTTTGCTGGAAAAGCTCCAATAGCCCCAAGCTCTTAGTCTGGGAAGAAATTCCTTTGAAGCTGCTCAGTTATTTGCAACATTAAAATCCATCTCAGGAAAGATGGATTAATAGGTGGAGAAAAATAGAGGTGCTAAAAGGTCCATGTATGTCAATTACAATGCAGCTGTGTAATTTATCACAAGGGTTGCACCTTCCCTCCTTTCTAGGAGATCTGCATCACTGAATATTGGTTATATGTACTGCAGCAGACAGTAGGCTCACTAGTTCATAAATCAGGGTCTTGTTGTGTTAGGCAACATACAAGCAGAAAGAAAGAAGCAGAGATCACTCCTTAAGAAAGCTAAGATCATTTTGGATGATAGGGTGTTTTGCTATGGGACAATTTATCTTTGGATCTTCCGTGCTTGAAGTCTTCTTTATTTTGCACTGTATACATTTGCATGAGAGTTCCCACCAGCCATCTTCTGAGCGGGCCTCCTGTGGAGATCAAATTTGGTTCCAAGAACAACTAAGAAGTAACCAAGAAAGGAGATTTAAAACAGTGAGGGTGATGCCAGTAACATTCTTGATGACAGTCAGCGCCTGCTGTGGTAGTTGGCTGCAAGGGTATTCCACAGGATGTTGGCTTTACTCACATATGGTTTATGTATGTATTTTACACACACACACACACACACACACACACACATTTCTGAGCATCTGTTAACCAACTATTAATCTTGTTTACTGAGGCAAGGCCCTTGTCTCTTCTGCTTTCGCTTATTGCATGCTATAGGCTGTTCTTGGCGTTTCTGGTATTGTGTCTTATAGTTGTGTGCGAGTTGCAAGTGGTGATTTTGAAGATTCCTTAAGACAATGGTTGCCTGTGAATACAGGGGACTAGACTTTGTAACCCAAAAGGCCACTTTCAGTTCTATGTTTCTACTGTTTGGCCACAAGAAATGCCTGGTTTCCTTCCATCTAATGTGTCTAAATTGGAATCTTAGTTATATGTATTGGAAAGTAAATTTGCCCGTGGAGGAAACCACCTTTCTCAGTGAGGAAGAGACCAGCATCCTTAACTCAGGTGGTGTGACAGCATTTAAGCCATCTCTTTGTAACTCTTACACTTTTAGCTGTGCCACTTAGCAGTTACACCTTTTCCTTGGCTCTTGTGGGATCTCCATATTTCACCTCTGGGTACACAGGCTGTTATTCACTGAACAGCTTGTGCTCCCCTTGTTAGTTATTTAGGAAGTGTCACTGCATAAATCAGTATGTGGGGAGGTAACTTAGTGCTCTGTCAGGTGTTTGTTTTCCAGTACGCTTCCCTGATATTTCAGCCTGTATTGGTACTCAGTGCAGAGGACTGTAGTGCTCTAAGTGGAGTGCAGACTTTGGCCTATTGTAGCTGCATTATAGCCACAGTATTGACTCCAAGTGATGAGGCTTAATATCTGAGCTCACATTCACAGCCGGCTGCTGCTTGATCGTAAGGCACAGGATTACGATTTTACTATGGATAGAACTGGAATGAAAAATGGGGTTGTGGGGAGAGAGCTGACAAGCAAATCTCATTTGTGTGAGCAGGGCTGGAGCCTGCTCTGTTGTTTCAGAATTGTGGTGATGTCCCTGGGATCAGGCGTGGCACTATGGTCTCTGTCCAATGTCACCCTTCCACTTCGTGAGGGGCTTGTGAAAAGCTTGGTTTCTACGTCATTGATCTTGTCTGCTCAGGGGAGCCAAACTGCTTTGTCTCAGCTCACAAGATGCTTGCAGTAGAAGGATTCTTTCACAGCTCCCTTAGGCTATTATACAATGCAGCATCTCTGCCAACTAGAATTGATCCACCCCTACGTTTAAAAGATGGAATTTGGGATATTTAAAACTGGGAGTCAGCAGGAAGGATGGTGTATACTAATAGTGGAAAATGGACTCACAAGTTACACACCTATATGAGCTTTAGATGCATGCATTTGACTTAAGTCTTGGCAGAGCAGTGGCCTTGGGCTGTGTGTAGACGAAATGGGGGGCATGTGTGCACGATACCTTAAAGTGGGCTAAATGCTTTTGTATCACTTTAATGGTGTTGGTGTTTGCATGCCTTGGTGGTGTATTGCTCATTACTTCTAGTCATTGTAGGAAATTTGGCAGCATAATGCACCTTAAATGACTTGGGGCACAGCAAACTAAAATTCCTCCTACAGCCGCAGAGCGAAGCACCGGGCTCCATGCAGCTCCACGACTCTGCAGGAATCCCTGCAGGCAACCTGGCAGCAGCCCGGGAAGGCAGGCAGCGAGTCTGATCTCCCCCACCCCTTGGAGACTGCCTGCCTGCCTGAGCTGCATGGGGGCTTGGTGTTTCCCTCCGTAGCTGTGGTGCCCCCTGGGACCGCCTGGACTGGGTGCCTACAGGTGGATGCTGCCTGGGGGTGGGGCCCGCTGCTGCCATGGAAGGAAGCACCAGCCCCCCCACAGCCCAGGGACCGCTCCGCCTGCTGGCAACTCATCCTCCGCTCCCCACTGCCAGAGAAGCAGGTAAGTCAGAGGGGTGTGTGCGCAACATGGGGTTTAATAGGCCCTAAATTGAAGTGGTGTTTTTAAAAACCCACCGCTTCAATTTAGGACCCCTGTTTCATCTACATGTGCCCTAGTTAGTACCACACAGCAATGCTGTTACAGAGCTATGATTCTCCCCTCTTGATGCTTCTAGATGTTGTCTATACATGGAAAAATTGTCCTAGTTTACTTAAATCAGCACAACTCCTTTCTGCAAGGATTCTTAAAGTGGTTTACGAGTGCCCTACACTAACATTAGAATAGATTGATTCTTTAGCAACTTAAATCAAACTGCAGCCCTTTTGAAACAATTTAAAAGTGGCCATGCCAGGGACTGATGATCAATAAATTCAATTAATTTATAAACCAATTCAATTGAATAGATGCATCTTGAATGTTGTTGACCTTTGTGTTAAGCTAGAATTTTTTTAGCTTGCATTATGGTAACTTTAGTTAAGTTAATTGTGTTAACTTTAAGTAAGATCAAGTTAGTATAAGTGAGTCACAGGCAAAAGAAACTCTTGGAAGACTATTTTGTCTTAAGACAACTTAACTTGATAAATGGATTGGGTCAATGTATAACATCTTGACTAATAGAATGACATAATGGCATCTTTTTGTTACCGTATTTGTCAAAGTTTCTGTCAAGTAATGTTGTAACCCTTTGTTTGAGAAAGGGGCTCAGTGCTCTGGAGGTGGTTCCTCTGGCATCCTTTGCTGAGATTCCTGTCTGCAGGTACAATGAAACTCCAACGTTTCTTAGAAGTTAGTTCCCATATGTGGGTAAGATCTGCCTACCAGGCTGGCCACCTTTTAGCAGTTCTTAAGATTTTAAGGTGTAGAGATTCCAAATTGTAAAATTGTTTATTTTTGCCTTGATTATGAAAGTATATCTAGATATGTATTTCTTTATTTCCTAGTAATACTCATAATTGGAAATTCTAATAACATTTGCTTTATATATTCAGTCTATTAAAGGACTCATTTTACATGAGAACAGGGGCTGTCAAAAGAAACCCTCAAACTTTCAAATCTACCCTAGGGGTCAACAATGTGTAGACAGGATCTAATTTTTTTTTAAGTTTCTGCAATTCTTATTTTTATGTTTTTGCATTTTTTGGGGGAAAATAATTTGAAAGTTCTCTATTCCCATTTAAAATTTTAAAAATAGGACAATGTTAAGATAGTCATTGTTTTAGTTATGCTATGGAATACATGTTTAAAATGTTAAAATGTTAGCAAATTCATTTTTTAAAACTTTCTTATTTTACAAAGAGTAAACTTCTTTGTCCCATTTAGGAGATTTTTGGAGCAGTGAACATTTGCAATTCATGTAATGGTTGAGAGTTCTGAAATGAATTAGGAATAATATTTAGTATTTGATATTTATATTACAGAACTAGTCAGAAGTCTCAGTAGAATTCCGGGCCTCATTATGCTAGGCACAGCCCAAACATATAAAAAAACTTACCCTGTTCCTCAAACAGTGTGCAGTGTAAGAAGCAGTGTAAGAGACTAATATAGCTATGACAAAATAGGGCACTCCAATTAGTTTTAGAAGAGCTGCCCTGTCACAATTCTTTGGCAGGGAATCAAGTTAGATATGTTAAATCTTCAGAACAAGCTCTCACTAGTTGATCTTACTATTCCAGGATGCTGTTACTTCACCTCTTCTGGGAGCAGCCAGCTTTTTAAAATCAGCTTTTCTGGTCATTACATGCACTGACTCATGCTTTTATACACAGAAATACTAGACATTGGACAATAAAAGGAAGCCACGCTGGAAGGAGAGACTAGAAGCAAGGTCTTCCTAGTTCTTTCATGTTCTTGGAAAAGAGCCCCTCTCTCCAAAGTATGTCCTTTAGTGCCCAAAAACCAGACTGTCTGAACTCAGCAACATTCTATAAGGTAATCAACAGGTACTAGATGCACCGGCCTGAACCTCGAAAACTGATGTCCCAACAAAGGGCAAGGCAATCAGTACAAAGGGAAGGTATAACACATAAGGCATAAGAATGTTATGGAGTTTTGGAAATAAAAGCACCTACTAATTCAGGGGCAGGCAAAATACGGCCCATTGGCCGGATCTGGCTCACCAGGCCATTCTATCTGGCCAGTGGGGCTCCTAAAAATTTTAGAAAAGTAATTTTCATCTGCCTCTGGCTCCCTGTCAAAGGTGACAGGCAGCCAGGGGCAGCAGGATCCAGGGGGAGTCAGTAGCAGGACCCAGAGGCTGAGCAGCAAGGCCTGTCCAGCTCCACCCTGCTCCCAGCTAGTTAGAAACGAGGTGCATACTAGGCCTGTGCAAAGCAGCAATTATTGGCTTCGGATACAGATTCAGCTGATTTGGAGGGACAGTGAGTTGATTCAGAGATTCAAAGTACTGTTCTGATTCGATTTGGATGAATCAAATCCGAAGATTTGGTGCCACTTCGGAGACTCGGCCATAGACTAAACAGGCTGCAGTTGTCACTATGCTGGACACAGCTGCCTCATGATGGTAAGTCTGTTGTGGTGGGTGGAGGGGGGAGGGAAGGAGTATGGAGGAGGGAGGGATTGGGTCTGGGACAAGCTGCCCAGCCGGGGCAGGGGGTGTGGGACTCGGGGAGGGAGGCAGGGGGTTGTGGAATGTGGGTGCGACAGCACTTAGAGTGGGGGCTCTGCCCTGCTGCTGCTTGCCCAGCTGGGGTGGGGGATGGGGAGGCTCACTGTGGGTGGAAGGAGGCAAGCAGCAGCAGCACCTGATCCCCTGCACCTCCTCACCCCAGCTGGGTAAGCAGTGGCAGGGCAGAGCCCCCACTCCCAGTGCTGATGCTTGCCCAGCTGGGGCGGGGAGGGAGGTGTGATGCAGGTGCAGCTTGCTCTGGGTGGAAGGGGGCAAGCAGCAGTAAGGCATAGCCCCCACTCCGAGCACTGCCATGCCCGCATCCTGCTCCCCTCCCCGAGTCTTATGCCACCCACCCCAGCTGGGCAGCTTGTCCCAGCCCCAATCCTTCCCTATCCCACACCCCTTCCCTCCTGCCCTCCCCACACCACAACAGACTTACCAGCTGGAGATAGCTGTGTCCAGCATGGTGGGGACTGCTGCCTGTTTAGTCTATGGCCGAATTGGATGAATCTTTTCCGAATCAATTCACAGGCTTGCAATTCAATTCAGAATTGGTCTCCCTATTTGATTCGGATTCAGAGATTCAGTCACTGAATTGGGCTGAATCTCTTCCATATTGAATCAGCTACCAAAGGTTCACACAGCCCTAGTGCATACCTCTTCTATATGCCTGTTTGCTTTAACCTTGCTCTTTTTTTGTCAATGTATGTTTCAGATCTAGTGTTAGATAAAGAGCCTTGGAGATTCAACTCTGTACCCTCAAACAAAGGCAATGCTATCCGTCCAAAGTCCTGCAAGCCTGGAGGACCATCTGATGATGAGAAAAAACTTCAGTCTACATGGCCCCTTGAGCCTTTGACATTTTCTGCTGCATTCCTGCTATGACTGACCACAAGGATGTCCATTACACCAATGGGTTTTGTAATGTGGATGCTTATCCTAGATATGGCACTAAGCCCTCTTCACTCATCTCTCAAAAAGTAACCTTACTCTTGTTGGAAACATCCGTTGTCTTTCACCTCCAGTTGTTCAATTTACATCATTAATTTTCTAACAGGATTTCAGAATTGGCTCTTCTAGCTTTCCAGTTTAAAATATCTTACTGTGTTTTTAAATATGCAGACGATGCTTAGATAGAACGAGATGTTCTTTTGAGTTACCATAGAGACATTCGGGGCTATGAATATTCCCTGTTCAAAATCCGATTGTTAAGAGGGGGCTGCTGCTTAGTTATACAGGTTTGGGAAAGAAGAGTCAAAGACTTGACCAACTATTTGAATAAATCCGTTTGGTCAGGAAGTAATGAATGTGCATTCTTGACCCCTTTACTAATGGAGAGGCTTTCACATTTCAACCCTTGCAATACCTGTCTGTCCTAACTGGCCCTTTATTGGCAAACCCAGAAGAAAGAGTAAGGACTGACTAGGCCATGGGGAGTAAATTTGCATTAAAATATTCACTGAATTCATTGCTTTAAAAAATGGAGAAAATCTTCTCCCTTTTTTCTTTCTTTTCTTTCTTCACTGTTTCTTCCCTGTCCTGCCCACCTTGCCCCCACCTCAAAAAAAAAAAAAAAGAATTCTACCACTAATTATAAAAATGGAAGATTTCCATTTGCACTCAAGTGAACTTTACATTTTTAAGCACCACTAAATTAAGTTATTGGCATTTAAAGGTGCTGTATTAACAACCCTGTTCCTGAAAGTGCTACCTTAAATCCATCTTTAGAAGCATGGCATTAGAGTCCATAAGCTAGCTCTCAAACCTAATCCAGAGAAGTCAACTCTTTGAGAGAAAGGAAAGTACAGTCTCTGGCCATATTGAATCTTTAGCTTTTGTGCTGTGATTGCAAGCAATAATGATAGATTTTTCTGAAGGGGAGGGGGAAAAGTCTATAAATGAAGGAAATAAAAGGAACATCAAATAATAAGAAAGCAGAATATTAACAGTTGATAGTTGATAGTAGATTTTAACAATAATGGTCTTTTAATAGGGCTAGAGCTATCTTTATTTTAGACTACGGTCTCTGAGTGGACCTTACCAGGATAAAATGCATATATTTAAAACCTGTTTGTTAACCCATTTTAAAAGGTGAAGTTGTTCTCTGACATGTCTCAGCTGACATGGCCTTCTAGGCTGCATGCAGGATTCATGTTAACCAGTCCATATGAGCTAAAAACTAAATGATTATCCTAAATGGTGCTTTAAAAAGTAAGCTTGCATATTTTGAGAATAAACTTTATGCTCTGATGTAGGCTCACCTGGAGGTTCAGTACCACTCCACAGAGAGACAGAATTGTCTATATTCAGCTTGCCTGGACTAATTGTATCCTGATAGTAGGAAAACTTGCACCACATCAGTGCCGGCTGTTTCCTCAAACTGGGGAGGAGAGGAAATGGACACTTTGCTTCCCTGGAGTCAGCCCATCCTGTTGTCTGTTCTGGCTTCAGTCTCTGCCTTTATGAGCCTCCCTATAAACTATTACCTTACCTGGCCAGCATGGTATACTCTCTAGATTGGATAGTATGTGGAATTAATTTTCTTTCTGTCTAATCAAAATGTAGAATATGCATACCTCATTAATAAAACTTGGCTATGAATCCACAGTGTGCTGGATGCTGGTCCAGACAACAAGCTACTATTTGTCAATACTTCTTTGTCTTTTAATGTTAAAAGATAAGGCACTTGGTTAATCACGCGCCATGATTTGAATTTTGTTAATTTTTGAGGAGATTCTTGAATACCCAAAATGTTACTGGAGTTTACCATCTCTTTTAGAATGCCTGTGGTATCAGTAAATAACAGAAGGTCATAGTGTCTGTAAGAACTGGGGTATTAATTGTCCTGTTAGTTCATATTCGTCTGACGGACTGTAACAGCTCCAGGATTGAGCATTCCGTGTTGATTAGTAGATCCAGCCATTAGTACATCCAGGTAGTGCCAAACTTTACCATATTTTTCCCAAAATTGTTGAATAACAAATTTTCAGTTACAGTTGCATGTAATAAATTCTTTCAGCTTTTCTAAGTAAATTGGGACAATAACTCAGGCATGGACATATGGAATATTTGAAGTGCTCCAAGTGCCTTTAAAGTGCTGCAAAAGGTGTGGGTGCAGACATACACACCTAGTGAAAGGCTTATGTAGCCCAGGAAACTTGGGTATATACTCTCCTTGTCCAACTGAAGGGGATTGTTAGCTGGCAGGTGTGCTGTGGGGTGGGAACTGCACACTGTTCAATTTTCCTCTGTCCCTATAGAACCAGGCGAGGACAGTCAGGGGACTTAACTATATACATATTTATTTACATTCACTTATCACAAGGGAAAGGAACATGGATACAAACATATGTACAATGTGTGTATATATATACACACACATACCCATAACAATACCCTCTGGGTAAATGACATAAAACCTTATACCAGTGCTCCAGATACAGATAAGTTACAGGTAAGTATCTGATCTGAAACAGATAAACCACAAAGATAAACTCAATCCCGAGGGGAAACCCCAATGCCCTTGGGCTTTTCCCAAGCCCTACAAAGAAGCTGGTAACTTTAGGGGGGTGCTCTCAGTGGGACCTCCCCTTTCAGGAGCCCTTAGCTAACCAGGAGGGACACCCCTTTCCATGTGGGAATCCTCTTTTCCCTGCAACTCATGGCTCCCAGGCCTGGAGGGTGGCCCTCATCTTCTGTGCCAGGCTGCTGTCTTGCCTGCATTGGGCTTAAGGTGGGGGGAGGGGTTGCTGTCCCCTGGAACAGAGCTTCATTATGCAGGGCTTCTGGGGCCTCTGGCTTGGCCCTGTTGGCTAGCTAGATGGCCGATCACCATCTGGCTCTATGGACTCAACCTTTTGCTATGCGTCAGAGGACTGGGCTGCCTCGTGTAACACCAGGCTCGGTCTGTTCCTGGACCCTCCATGCAGTGCCTCCTGCAACGAGCTGCCAGCCTCGTTCTGGGGGTTGAGGACCTGAACCGCCCAAGCACTCCAAAGATCCTGCTCCGTGCACCAGCCTGTGCACCATGTCTCTGGCTGCATGCCAGAGATTGCAGACAAGAGCTGTCTCACGCAGCTTCCAGGGTCTGGACACCATGTGCCAGGCTGTGCACCAAGGGCCTAGCTGCTGGAGCCGTCCACCATTCCCCACTGATGGCAGTCTTCAGGGGGCACTTCTGGGCTACTGCTTCACCCTGCTGGCAGCTCTTCTCAGCTCTTCTAAGCCCTGCTCTTCTCTCTTCTCACTTCCAGATGAGTTCCCCTCATGCTGGGCACAGCTCCTTTTATACTCTCCAGGGCTCCGCCTCTGAAGTCTTCGGGACTGGAGTGCTGCAGTCTGCAATCAGGTCTAGCGGAGGAAGGGGAAACTCTTCTCCCCCTCCCCTCAGGAAAGACGAGTGACTGAACTCCTCTTCCTGCCTCCTGATTGGGGGGTGATCTCCACCAATCAAAACAGCAAGATTTCAAGCCTGGGACTCAACCCAAGCTGCAAAAGGCAAGCCTACTATACTTAAAAAATGTCCATTCCACATCAAAAATGACTTCAGAAAAAAATGCAAATATCTTTGACATGTTTCACTTCATGGCATTTCATGTTATATTGGCACTCTCCACTACTGGACTTTTTGTGATCTGTTTATTCCTAGCTTATGAATTCTGGTTGACAGCAAGCTAACTGGGGGTCAGGTGACCCCAACAAGGTGACTGTGTAGTCATCTCTTGAAGATTTCCAGGGTAGGTGATCGCACCATCTCTGGAGGGAGCTTATTCCACAGTCAGGACACCCGGACTGTGAAGTTTTTCCTGAAAGATGTCTGTAACATGGAAAGCTTGTATATGGATGTTGAATTCACCATTTGCTGACAACAGGTCTAGCGCACCTCTACTGTTGGACAGTGAATCATTGCTAATTTTCATGTATGTGGTATGACTGAACACTGCATTAGTGGAAACCATGGGGAACCTGTTTGCTTCAAAAATCTCTGAAGAGGGGAGGGTTGTGGAGAATAGAAATTTTCCAAACGTTACAAAGAAAAGCAACATTAGTAGGAGTACATCAGCTGAAATACAGAGCCAAACAGCAGCATAGGTCCAGGAAGCAGAAAGGGAAGACAAGACTTTCATAGGGAAGGGGAATCCAGTTGAACTCCAGGCGACCCAAGGTCATAGAAAATAGGATGACCTAGAAATGTTCTACGTTTTTTAAGAGAAACCATTTGCTGTAGGAGAAAGATCCTGGACACCACAGCAGATAATAACTGCTGTCTAGGAGTTATCCAGAATGGTGAGATAACTGCAGCAGGGAAATGTGTTCAGGGTTTATTATTTTGTGTACATCTGTACGTTTCTCATGTTGTCAAAGCAAAGACTTCTTTTAATATATTATGCAATATCCGTGACTGCTGTGTCCTACACCCATCATGTGTCCCTGGAGAGTTAAACTATGAACCCAGAGTGGCTGCAAGGGTGAAATTCTGGGGAAGGGATGAACGACCTGAAGAGCCAGTGCTGTTCCTGGGGACCTGGCTGCACCCCATTTCTGTGAATGGGTAGCAGGCTGACAACTTGCACTCAGGAAATGGACGGGTAGGCCAGAAAGAGAAACCGAGATAAGCATGGTTCCACCAAAGAAATCTTTGCAGCAGCCTGATAGGGGGGATTCTTGGTAGCAGGAATTTTACCAGAAATAGTGACACTTACTAATTCCAGTATAAATATTTTTTTGTCAGGGAGAACAGGCTTTATATTCTATGAGAGATCCTTTGCACATCTTACATTAATATTTCTGCAGGAAAAAAATCCCATGGAAAAGGTTAGCTGACAGCTGGTGGCATCTTCAGCATTTGCTATGGTTTGCTAAATTGGTTTCATATCAACACTGTGGTGTCCAGTAGAAGCTGTTTAAGTCTTCTAAATTTCTTTTTTCTCCCTTGGAAAAAAACTATAAAGATAGTTAATTGGATGTATTTCTGTTGTTTTGTCATATTTCTTCTCAAACAGAATTAAAGCAGAGCAAGCTGCCAACTCCATTTCTTCAAACCCTAGGAGATAACCAAGTTTCAGTCAACGCTGAAGTTATTAATGATCAAGTCAGTATATCTTATCAATCTCTTTAGACCACAGAAGGGCACTTTGATGAAGCTGATTTTGATCACTTTGTGAGCAATGTCACCTTTCATAAATTATCCTCTGACAATGGGTAACCCAATAATAACTTGAGAGATGGAAAAGGCAATTCAGGACTTGGCACTTGAGAGACCTCCTGGAACCTGTTGATGATGAGATGACTTTTTTTTTTATAAGGCATATCAGAAAAAGGTAGCGCTCATCCAAGAAAGGATGTTCCTTAAAATGTTTTGAACAGGTTCCCCAACACACAAGGGACTGCTTTATTTAGCATAAGTCTTTCAAAAATTCAGGCTGGTTATAAGCGCAGAACCTCTTCAGGTTTAGCAAAAGACTCATAGGTTTTCACTCTGTGTCTTTTGCTGAACATAGCACATAAGATGTTGGCAAAGATATTGGCTATTAGACTTAATGATCTTATGCCTATTCTAATACTCAGGTGACAGGAAGACTTGCAGCAGTCAGCTACTGATGGCTGGAATATTTACCTTCATAACTTTTCCATACATGGTTGCTGTTCCATCTGCATCACTGGCGAGTTGTGGCCACTCACTGGGTGTATCTACATGTGAAATTAATGCAACACAATAAACTATGGAGCAGTCAAGCTGGAGTCAGCTGCTCCCAAGGCACAGTGTCTACATGTGCACTCAGGACAACAGCAGTTTGAGCTGGGGCAGAGCAGCCCCAGGCTGGAAGCAGGTGCGGGGGGCTTAGCCCCAAAATCTGGGTGGTGGCATCAGGCAGCAGAGGGGCTGGCTGGGGCATGAAAGTGCTAAAGTGTGGAACCATGTGGCAGGCAGCCCCTGCACTTTAGCACCTTGTACCCCAGCCAGCCCCTGTCACCATCTACGCATGCATTTTCTTGCACATAATTACTCTGCTGTAAGATAGTACTGCCCTGAGTTAATTTACTGTACCCTAATACCAACACACAAGCGGGCATGTGTTGTTCCCAGGGGGTAGGAGCGTGGGCCCAAGGCCCTCGCAAGCAGCCCTGTGTTGCCACAGACAGCCGCAAGGGGTGGGCCCAGCTCCCCCTGGTACCCCGGGAGCGGGCGCCGTGGCTGACCCGGCCGAAGCAGGGGACTGCATGCTTAGGGGCAACCAACACGGGTTCATCAGTGGCAGGTCCTGTCAGGCCAACCTGGTGGCCTTTTATGATCAGATCACCAGATCATTAGACTCAGGGGTAGCAGTGGATATAGTCTTCCTGGACTTCCGGAAGGCTTTCGACACTGTCTCTCACCCCGTTCTCATTAAGAAACTGGGGGGCTGTGGTGTAGACACCCAAACAGTCAAATGCGTCGCCAACTGGCTGGAGGGCCGCACCCAGAGGGTGGTAGTGGATGGGTCCTTCTCAACCTGGAAGGACGTGGGCAGTGGGGTTCCCCAGGGCTCGGTCCTCGGGCCTGCACTGTTCAACATCTTCATCAGCGATTTGGATGAGGGGGTAAAAAGCACCCTGTTCAAATTTGCTGATGACACTAAGATGTGGGGGGACGTGGGCACACTGGAATGATGCAACAGGCTACAATCAGACCTAGACAGGTTACAAGGGTGGGCGGACGAGAATAGGATGGGTTTCAACACAGACAAGTGGAAGGTGATGCACCTCGGGAGGAACAACCGGCACCATACCTACAGGTTAGGGAACTCCCCTCTTGTCAGCACAGAGGCGGAAAAGGATCTTGGGGTCATCGTTGACTCCAAGATGAACATGGGCCGGCAGTGTGGGGATGCAGTTAGGAAGGCTAACCGCACCTTGGCATGCATCCACAGATGCATCTTGAGCAGGTCCAAAGAGGTGATCCTCCCCCTCTATGCAGCACTGGTCAGGCCGCACTTGGAGTACTGCGTCCAGTTCTGGGCGCCGCACTTCAAGAAGCATGTTGACAGCATGGAGAGGGTCCAGAGGAGGGCCACTCGTATGATCAGGGGACAACAGGGCAGGCCCTATGAGGAGAGACTATGGGACCTGAACCTGTTCAGCCTCCACAAGAGAAGGCTGAGGGGGGATCTAGTGGCCTGTTATAAACTAGTCAGGGGGGATCAGCAGGCATTGGGGGAGTCACTGTTTCCCCGAGCACCGCCAGGAGTGACCAGGAATAACGGTCATAAGCTGGCAGAGGGTAGGTTTAGGTTAGATATCAGGAGGCACTACTTCACGGTCAGGGCGGCTAGGGTCTGGAACCAACTTCCAAGAGAGGTGGTGCAGGCTCCTACCCTGGGGGTGTTTAAGAGGAGGTTAGATGAACACTTTGCTGGGGTCGTTTGACCCCAGTATTCTTTCCTGCCATGGCAGGGGGTCAGACTAGATGATCTGCTCAGGTCCCTTCCGACCCTACCGACTATGAAACTATGAAGTAGACAGTGATGCTTTACTGTGGAGCTAATTAGTCAACTTTGCAGTAAGCTCACATGTAAATGCACCCACTGACAGTTAAATGGATGCTGAGTGGTAGTTAATGTGTAGTCCACAGTCAATTGCTGCTCTTTCTTGTTCAGGCATCTTTTTTGCAGATTTGACTTGATTACATCATTCTCATCAAATGAGTGGCTAGAGCATACTAATGATTTTGCAGAAAATTAGGGGGTTATTCAAGAGGAAATTTAGAGTTCCAAGAACAAGGGCACATCTCCAAGTCAGCAACTTGAAAGCTATTTTTGAAGGTAGAAGGGATGGATGATGGGGAAAATTATTTCTGAATCTCCAGCCACTTTTTCCCTGTAGGACCTACACAGTCAGACAGCATGGATGCTGAGTAATCAATTTTTTAGCTGCTGAAAGAACTAGTTAAAGTTACTTGAGATACCACTTTGCTTTTTTGACATGTTGTGGTGGCCATAGTAGGCATAGTTTCTACCCACTTGACTAGGACAAAGAAGAAGAGGAGAAGGCTGATTTTGGGTTAGCTGGTTGAAATATTTCCCTCAGACAACGAGGATTCCATTTCAATACAAGAAGTGGATTGAATTAGTCATCTCATAATGGGCCTGTTCTAGTGGTTTATCTACCAGTAAATGTAAACCAAGGTCTAAGAGAAAAAACAAAACAACGATACATTTTCAGGGCCCTGTTTTTAAACTGAATTCTAATGCTTCTTGTGTATTACTGGCAGAATCAACTCTTGCTAATCAATTATATGCAAACCCTTTGAAGACTAGTTTTCCATAGGTATAACTAAGTGGCCTAAGTTTCCTGTTACAACTTTGGTTAGTGTGGGTGATATGTAAGGTGGAAAAAACCCAGTTTGTCCTTCAGTTCTCCCAGATCTTATAATCACCACTAGAGAGGATCTAGAAATGAATGAGAGAGATGAAGAAGGCTGTATAGGAAGGTTGAGAGAGTTAGATATGTTTAGTCAGGTGACAAAAGGGAGGGCATAGTAGCAGTTTTCAAATATTTGAAAGGCTGCCACAAAGAAGAGTCAGAACAACCATTCTTCCTTGCTGCACAGGTCAGGGACCAAAGCAATGGGTTTACAGCACAGTGAAGTAGGTTTAGATTAAATACTAGGGGAAAAATGTTTTTCCTCTCAGAGGACTAGGATGGTGAAACAAGATGTCCAGGGAACTTGTGAAATCTTCTTTACTAGAGGTTTTCAAGAAAGGGCAAGATAAGCATCGTTCTGAGATGGTTTGGGAACAAGGAATCCTTCATTTGGGCAGGGAGTTGGACTAGACGATGTTTGGGGTCCTTTCCAAGCCTGAGATCCCGAGTCTATGTTTTAAACAAGCTAAATTAAGGCTTGATGAGGAAACAGATGCACAATGATGTGATCTGTAGACAAGAAGGAACACAGAACTAGAAAAATTTCTGGAATATCAAGCCTAGTTCCCTGCTATAGCAGGCACCATGTCATATAATCATTTCCATAAATTTAGTTAGATACACCAAAGTAGTCTAGAGCCTTGATCTCCTGAATATTGGTATTTGAAATGAAGGAAAGCCTGGCCTCACTGAAGTCAACAGGACTTTTACTATTCAGTGGGGCCAGAATTTCATTTACTGCTTGTTGTACACTGAGTAGATTTGCTTTGAAACTGTTGAGGAAGACTAATAATAAGATGTTGTTCTTACACAGCACTTTATAAGGCAGTGAAAGACCAAGACCTTGAAGGAAATTCAGATGCAGAGCCAGAGTTGAACGTGGACCTCTAGAGAGGCATATTCTCTTTGACAGATGTCTTACCATAGAGCCAAATTTCTGGGTATTATCTCTTTTGGTCTGATCCACAAAATAAACCAAGATGTGAACCCTTTTCCTCCTACCTTAATTTGTTGTATTTTGATTTATTTAGTGTATGTTCCCTGATGACAGCACAGATTTCTATTTCTCATGCATCTAACTCTAACTGACACAAATTTTAGGTGCTTCCTATCTTGCATAGTGTGGATGGGCCCTTATATGATTATTGATTACTGCTTTCTGTAATATCCTGTCTGATTTTCAGAGGTCCTGGCCATTTGGCTACCATAATCTGGATTGGACTGGTGGATGCGTGATAAAATGATACTTGTGGTATTTATGGCAGTGACACTTGGCACTAAAGAGATGACTGGTTTAAATAGTGCAACCATAGACTTCCAACAGTTACAAAGAAACCTTTGACCAGTCAACTCTTGTCCTTCTTTAGTAGAGAGAAACAAGCCTTGGAGAGATACTAAATCCCAGCAGGCAAGCATCCTTTCAGAAGTGCGCAGAGGTTGTAAAGAATGAGATACTGCATTGCTAGCTAGGATTATCAACACTGGCTGCAACCTCTGCTTAGGAAACACTGTAAGCTGGGAACTCATATGCCTGTGGGGATGCAAATGGGGCTCTGGAGGCTGGAATATTGGGCTACTTGCTGATGGGCTTCACTTTAGCATGGACCATCACTGTTGGAACTGGCAGTATTTGGGGTGCCTGTGGCTATGTATTTGGCTTTTTTTAAAGTGAGTGTAGGTCTTGCTGCCTGCAATCATAGGGGACTGGACTTAATGAATTGAGTGGTCTCTTCCAGTTCTCCATTTCTTTGTTCTCATGGGCACACCGGCTCCATGGCATGGAGAGGTACCAGGAAGCAGATGTTTCCCACTCACTCCCGCTCGGCGTGTGCTAAATTCTCAAAATAAGGTGATGTGGCTTTCTCACAGCAGCCCTAAGCAGTGCTGCAAGTCAGGCTGTCAGAGATAGAGTGCTTGACTGCAATGCTGTGGGGCATGCCTGGGGCACTCTCAGATGCCCCATTTCTGCAAACAGGTGTATGCAGAGCAGAAGTGAGCATCCCTGGTGGTGCTTGTCAGCATGGCACAAAGATAGTCCAGACTGACCCTATGATGCTGTGTCTCAAGTCTAGTCAGGTGTGGAGACAATGTGGAAACAGGCAAAACAACCCATTGCGGAGGGGAGACCTCTGCCAGGCACTGAGGTCAGGACATGGCATGAATAGCATCATAGAGAAGTAGGGCTAGAAGGGCCCTCCACAGGTCATCTAGTTTAACCCCCTGCCTGAGGCAGGATCATCCCTATCCAAACCATCCTTTACAATAATCTAAACTCTACATCAGACTACTTGAAACACACTGACCTACCTACCACCCTCACCTGCCAGAGGTAAGGCAGGGGAACTACAGCAATCTATGTCCTGCTTCTACAAAATGTTGTCAATGTATACTCAAGAGATCCTGGGAAAGGGCCATGCCCCAGCTACAGAGAAAGGCAAAAACTACCACGGTCCCTACCAATCTGACCCCAGGTAAAATTCCTTCAAATACCTCAGGGCTGGGCAGAGCACAGCTTCCCTACCTGGCAAAATAGTGGACTCATGGCTGAATCCCTGGGGTGCCACGTGTCTGTGGAATACTCCCTCTGCCGCATTCCTTGGCCTCTAGGCCTTTTGGGTTCCTAGCTAGGTTCCACAGCCAGGGTCACAGGCTGGGTACCTGCACTCAGGTTTCTTTTTACTGCTAACCAGGAAGGGAGTTCTTGGCTTTCAGGGTAGGGCATAGGGCTAGGAAGGAGTTGACCAGGGACAATACAGGGTCCTCCACAGGGGAGTATATAGGGTTCAACAAAGGAAGATATATAGTGTCCTACAAATGGGACATACAGGGTCCTACAGAAGGGACCTATAGGGTGCATTTACACATGATGCTACATCTGCATAGTGACATGGTAGGGCAACGTAGCATCCACGGGTGTCTACACGTGACCAGCAGCTACTTCGCCGTAGTGGTGCACTCCCCTGTTATAGCATGCTGCTACAGTGAAGTAACTGCTAAAAATAACCGTGCACCATGCGGACAATGCAGAACAGGCAGTTACTGCGCTGTGCTTTAGTACTTCCAGAAGAAAGTATTAAAGCACAGTGCAGTAACAACGTTGCCATAGGGCAATGTGTAGATGTGCCCATAAGGTCCTACATAGGAGGAAATATAGGGTGCAACACAGGAGAGTATATAGGGTTCTACACAGGGAGATATACAGGGTCCTACAAATGGGATGTATGGGGTGCTATGCAGAGGGGACATACAGGGACCTATACATGGGAATATACAGGGTCCTATAGAAGGAACAAATAGGCTCCTACATGGGAGAAATACAGGGTCCAACACAGGAGGGAATACAGGGTTGCACACAGGAAGATATGCAGGGTCCTACAAATGGGATGAACAGGGTGCTACACAGAGGGGACTTACAGGGTCCTACAGAGGAGAGTATACAGGGTCATATATAGGGTTCTACATACAGGGTCCAACACAGGAGAGTATATAGGGTTCTACACAGGGAGATAGACAGGGTCCTACAAATGGGACATGCAGGGAGGGTCCTATGCAGAGGGGACATACAGGGGCCTACAGAGGGAAATATACAGGGTCCTATAGAGGGGACAAATAGGTCCTACATAGGGGGAAATACAGGGTCCAGCACAGGAGAGAATATAGGAGTGTACGCTACACAGGGTCCTACAAATGGGATGAACAGGATGCTACACAGAGGGGGCATGCAGGGTCCTATAGAGGGGACCGATAGGGTCCTATGTAGGGGTGATACAGGGTCCAACACAGGAGAGAATATAGGGTCCTACACAGGGAGATATTCAGGGTACGACACATGGGATGAACCGGCGTGCTACACAGAGGGGACATACAGGGTCCTCCAGGGGGGACCTTTATGGGGAAATCCTGGCTGCAGCACAGAGGGTGCGCAGGGTCGTGCACGGGTCCCCCGAAGGGGGGACGCGGGCCGCGGGCCGGGCTGCCCGGCGCGGCGCGGCGCGGGGAGGCGGAGCGGGCGGCGGCGCTGCGGCGGCTCGGCTCGGCCGGCAGGCTGCGCTCGGGGGCCGGCCGGCGCGGGGCGCATCCCCGGGCTGCGGGAGCGGCAGAGCCGGGCCGGAGCGGGCGGCGCGAGGCGGGCGGTCCCGGGACAGCGGAGCGCAGCGGAGCCGCGGCGGGGCCCCTGCCCTGCCCGAGCCCGGCATGAGCCCGCGGGGCGCCGGCGGCGGGGGGCTGTGGGCCGCCCCCTTGGCCGCGCTGCTGTCTCTGCCAGGTGAGTGCCCGCCGCGGCGGCGCCCAACTTTGCGCGCGGGGGAGAGGGGGCGCAGCCGCCCCGCAACTCGGGCGGGCCCCGCCGCGAACAGGTGTTGTGCTGCCCCGCCCCGGGGCACGTCTGCTGGGGCCCCCGGGGCACCTGTTTGCGCCCCCACGCCTTTGGCTTCCTCTTCTGCTTGGGCCTGGCGGCTGGGAAAGTTCAGGGGCGCAGAGGCGAGTGGGGCTGGCTCAGCTGAAGCACAGGGCGCGGGGGAAGTTTCTGTCAGGAGGGGACAGCGCCGCGGGGCAGCTTGACTGGGGGTATTGCTTGAAGGGCTGGACAAGCCACTCTGACCCCCCTCCCCTCAGCCTCCTCTGCTAAGGCAAGGCATGGGTCTTGAACTGCTGCCGCTACCTCTGCACAGGCTCCAAACACCCTTTGAAAGGCAAGCCTGTGGCCACCGAGCCCTACTTCTGGGCAGTGTCCACTGGGTCCTGGGAGTCATTCCCGTGGGTGCTCTGCTTGGTATTCCCCTTCAGATCCCTTGTTTTGCACCTCTGGTCTCGCTCCCTTCCCTGCTTTCCTTTTACTTTGTCCTCTGGAATTAGTTGCTACTTTCTCACTAGCCTTCCCTCTTAAGGGAGGTTTACAGTTTTTCTTGGTGGGCATTGGCCTGTGGTACCTTAAAGTTGCAAATTGGGCTTGTCGCCACAGAAGGCTGCGTGGCACATAGGGTGCTCCCTGTGGGGCAAGGACAGGAGGGACAGCATGGCGCCGCTGACAGAGGCAAAATGCACTGCTGGAAAGCGCTCGGGGCCGAGGCCGAGGAGGGCCACAGGAGAAGCCATGCAGCGCAGCCTCTTCAAACACATCTGTTGATGGGCTAGTTCTGCCCTTCTGTCAGCTGCAGCTGTGCTTTGGGGCCTGGCTTCCCCGAGGTGGCCAGTGTTAAGAGTTAAGGCTCATAAAAACGCAGCTCTTTTAAAGCATTGGGTTCGTATTCAGCAGTACCTAAATGGCTTGGGCTCCCAAGGTCCATTTTTAAAGCCCAGGCCACTGGGTTCTCTTGAGGAAGTAAGCTCTCAATTTCAACACAGTGGATGGTTCAAATATATTTCCCCACCTATTTTCACTCATTCATCACTGTCATGTCTGGATTTCCTCTCTCTTGTCCATTCACATTTTCAGGCAGTGTCCACTGGCTTCTTGGACTCAATCAAGGGCCAGTGGGTGCTGTCCAGTGTACTCTGTTTGGTGTCCCACCTTGGTGCACTCTTTTTGGACCTGTGGCCCTTTCTCCTATCCCTGTTTTCTCATTTAGTTGTCCCTGGTAATCACTTGATGTGCACTTAGTGGCCCCTCAGTTTAAGGGGGACTTTTAGCTTTACTTGGTGGGCAAAGGTCCACACTCCCCATGCACATCAAATAGGCCTGTCATGTTTGGGTTGCTAACCATTCAAAAGCAGGCTTGTTTCAAAAATAACATTTTCTATCACAATTACTAGTGGGTGGAAATGATGAAAACATTTCAGAGGATGTGAGATTTTTCTAAAGGCTTATTACCAAACCCCAATTTTAGAACAGATTGGAGATGATGTTTTACTGTCCCAAGGCATGGTTAATGGTCTAACCAATTTTTCTTTTGAGGTTTGGGTTTTCATTTATTTATTATTTTTTTGTATAATGTTGGCAGATGCTATTTGGCACATAACAAATTTACCTCTAAATAAAATATGTCAATTTACACTACAGTAATTGTTTCCCTGCATCTTCTTCCTTAATATTTAAAGATACACAAGACTGAACTGCTCCACAATTTTGTTTCTTTTTTTTTTTATGCCTTTGGAAAATGCTTAGAAGCTGGTGGAAGGTGAAGTAACAGTGGTGCAGGTATCTGTGTTATAATATGTAGCAGAGTTATAATTTTTTGTTACTTTGTAGCTAAACAATCTGGTGATGGTATGAGTGTTGGATGCTTCACTTGACTTCTGATGCACTAAAATATATTTAGGTGGTTTAGTATCCATATAACATTTGGAGGAGACCCACAGGTGTTTTCCATTTGGAGTTCAGCGTCTGGGTAGGGGCTGTGGGCTGTTTGTTTTGCTACTGATGGCAAAGTATTTAAAGATGGCATTACATGCAAGATGATATTTAAAGAAAGGGTGGAACATTTTGAAAAAATGCTGCAGACTCTTTGGAAGCCAAGGAACATGTATTCAATTTAAGTGCTTAAAACCAAGCAGAAAAAAAATATAACCAGGTACGGTCAGACTGTATTGAATTGTCTAAGAGGAACTAGGTATAGTGTTGTGGTATTTTTTTGGTTGTGAAATGCTAGTGATTCTTTCACACAAGAGCTAATTTGCTGATTTGGTTAAGTTTTTAATGCCCATAGTGTATACTCTTCAGCTCAAGGGTAATGTCTTTATTTCTTTTGCAAAGCATTATGGACAGTTTATGCAAATATTGAAGAATAGCTATCCCCTGCCCTCCTGACAAGTACATGAAAAGTGGGGAAGGAATTATACTTAAAGCTTTGAAGCCTAACCTATCATTGCAAATCAATCCTGCAGTGTTGCCAGCAATAACATATTGCAAATGTTCAAATGTGTTAGAAATCGCACATTGGGAACAGCTAAACCAAAGAGTTTTTAATAAACTGCTGCTTGGACCCTGTGAGGTAGTGTCACCACAGGTGATGTGTTGGTGCATAACCACCCACATGCAGTTTGGGGCATGGGAGACAGAAGTGCTCACAGCCCTGCATTGATCTAGCCTGAGTCCCAGCAGCTGCTTTGCAACTTCTCAGGAAGCACTTGAGTCCTGATCTGAAGCACCCCCAGCTGTTTCATTCCAGGCCAAGGCTCCTTTTACACAGTATGCCTCAGTCCTGCCATGCAACACCTCCATCTGTTCCAGATCTGTCCCCTCTTCCTCCCAACTCTGCTGTAGCTCCTCAGCCATAGCAAGAGGCCTGTAGCACCACTGGCTTGGCTGTGCTGAGGCATCTTCCAAACAGATTGCCATTTGTGTCAAGCTGTGTGGTTTCATGACATGTAGATCAATCATTTCACTTGTGACCTTACTTTAGTCTCCAGTGGTAAAGCACGCATGCCTCTTGGATTTCTATTGCGGGCTTCCTTCTTTTAGAAAATAGGCATATATGATTCTCTATTTCTTTTGCCCTCAGTACTCCTCAAGTGTTTTTTTTTTTTCCCCTCTCTAAGATTCCTGCCATGGTGGGATTTCAGAAAGACTTCTGGGCACAGTAAAAAATTAGCTTCTTTGAAACAGTGGAATAGGTAGTCACAGTGCTGCCTAAACAGCACATTAAGAACCTTACAATTTCTTGTTGTTTTCTGAAAAGGTGAGCCACTATTATTCTACCAGTATTACAAGGGTAGAAACTGAGGCCTCGAGTGTTTTACTCAAGGTCAGTGGTGGAGCCATGATGAGAGTCCAGTAGTTCTAGCTCCACTACTCCAAGTTCCAACTGCTGGAGAACATATAAATTCATGTGGCAGGATAAGCAATATTCCTAATGGTAGTCTTCAGGGATATTCACTACTAAATTGTGGTGAGTCATCTATATTTAGCAGGATGCTACTATCATCATGCTTTTTAGAGTAAAGTGCTTTTAACACAATTTATTTCAAGGAGAAATGCACATGGTGAGAATCTATTCTTTGGCATTTTCTCCTTGTTGAGCATTAATGCTGCTTTCTTTTTATAAAAGTTTAGAGTGAAATTTAGCTTCTGAACATAAGCAAGGACAGGTATAAGGAGGTTACTTACCTCATAATTTAATACCACAATGGTTTTACATTAAGTAAAGAACACTCCTGAAATGTTTGTTTGATAGGACAGAAAACATTGCCCTCCACCTCCAACTTCCTTATGGGGTGGGAATTTGAAGTGTAGAGTGGGGCTTTGGCTTGGTCAGTGCTGTATAGAGCATTCTCTCAGCTCTGCATCCAAACTCAGAATTGCTTTGCTTACAGTCATGTTCTTAGACTATTTTCTTTTTCTGGAAGGTAGAAAGGGTTTACCATTATTAGTTATTTACAGTGGACTGATTTTTTCCACGTAAATTATTATCTGCTTAGTTCTAGTGGTCCATCACATTCATTCTGGGTTCAGACTTATGTCATTTGCAGAGCTGTGCTGAGGACAAAATTCTGTTGCACAAAGGATTTCAAAATTAGATTTCATTCTGAATTGAAATGAAAACTAAAATTTTGAATTCTCCAAGGGAACACTGTGAAAGAAATTTCATTTCTGGCCAATCAAAATACTTTATTTCCACCTTAACTTTTTGTAATATTTAATGAAAAATAAAGCATCCTAAATAAGACATCATTTCAAATGGAAAAATGTAAATGGTTCATTCCAGAAACATGAAAATATGTTTCAACTAATATTGAACCTTCTTTCCTGGTTTTTTCTCCTCTGAAACAAAATTCTGGTGAAGCTGTATCCAATTTTGTCAGAATACAATCTGTTTTTTGCTAAAGTTTCTCTAGGCAACACTAGTTATTTTTTTTTTTTTGTTTCTGAAGGAGGTGATAGGATTAAAAATGATTAAAACTCCAACTCCTCATGACCAGTAATATTTGGAAACATTGTTTTGCTCTAATAAATATTGATCTTCCCTTCCTTCCTCCTCATCTTCTGTTCTGACTGCTGCATGTAAACACCTCATGTACAGATGCCATGCTGCTTGTGTCCTTCCTTATTCATGTCTAGGGAGAGTTCAGTTTGCACCAAAATGAGCTGATGGTGTAACATGAAATAAGATGATTTTCAATCAGCAAAATACAATTTTAAAAAGCTACTAATCTGTGTTTCACCTTCTGCAGCAGTTGTTGGAAGAGAATAAAAACAGAGCTGATAGATTTGACACAGCCATTTTATTACTTGTGCACATGCAACATCACGCCTTCTGTCTGGATATGCACACTCATTTGCCTTTATTCATGCAGTTCTATCCAAGTGCAATTCCTGTAGTAGAGAAGCCAGAGTGTTTATTTAGAAATTAAAAGCAATATATAATTATTTCTGCCTCTGGTCTTCCTGAGTTAACACAGCTCTAAGAGTGTGAGCTGCAGGCTATGTTCTCTTGTATGTTGGCAGCAGAAAGTTGGTGTCTAGGTCCTAGGCTGTGACATTTGTACACTGGTTGTCTTCAAAACACAAAGGCTAAAGAAATAAATTTTAAGGGAGACAAGGGTTAAAGAGAGGAAAGTTTATTTTCCATGGTACAGTTCTACAACATTGAACACGAGTTGCCAAACCAGTGGTTTTGTGGAGTCCAGAACCCAGTGCCAGATGCTTCAAAGGAAGGTACAAGAAAATCCATGGAGACGAATTAATTAATTAAATGTATTTAGCTAATAGGCTGTGCTGGAATGAAAGTGTAGTAAGGTCTAGTAGTTACTTTGCCATAGATACAAAAAAAAATCAGAACAGCAGCAAATTAAAATTATCAGTGCCCCACTCCCTTCTCCCCCAGTTATCAACTCCTGATAATTAGTTACTGCTGGATAAATTGATAATTCAGTCATTGATTATGTGCTTTCTCTTGGGAGTGGTGAATTAACCAAAGTTTACCAGAGCAATTCAGCCTAAAGCTCTTCTGCATTCCCACACCCACATTGTCTTCCTGCAACTGCCTGTTACCTTGAGAGAGATTTTTAAGCCGAACAGACCAGCTGTATTCTTCTGCCTCAGAATGAAGCTAAACAGTGAACTCCAAAGTCCTTAACGTACCAAATCAAAAATCAGTTGCAGGAATAGAAAATAAATGGGCAACCTCTTCTATTAACCTAACCACTGTTTTCCTTCCTACTCTTCCTGTAGAAGTGAGCGGCAGGTGAGCTGTCCAGCTTCAGCTGTTCTTCTGCCTGCTTTATTAATATTTGCCGTTTCACAGAATCCTTCCATCAGGACTCAGTGGATAAGGGTGTTCTTTCATTAGGCTTTGCTATCTGTGGATGTTCTCATTATTATTATAAATGTGCAAGCTTTTGTGAATCCTGCTAAGCTCTTGGTTTTAATGAGAACCTGTGGTAATCAATTCCTCAGGTAAATTATGCTCTGTGTTTAAAAAAACAAAAAAGAATGAAGTATTTCTTTGCATTCATTTTCATTTCTTCTTTTCAGTTATATTGAACATCCCCTTCTCCTGTTTAATCAAAGCACCTGAAATGAAAGCACCTGATTTGTTTTAACCATTCAGTACTTTCCAAATCTTTCCTGGAAATCTCCGTATTAATTGGGAAATTACTCCTGGCCTATAAGCATTTCTTTGGTTGTCTGCTTTTGAAACTGTTCTGGTTTACTATGTTTTGAAAGAAGGTGTCCAGAAGCAACCACAGTAACTGTTTTCAGATTTATTTTTATCTCATTTTTAGACATCTTGTTTGCATGTTTGGTGACCACTATTGTGCACTGAACAGATGTTTTCATAGAACTGCCCATGGCAATACTGGAATATTTACCCTGAGCAATTACATTAAAGTTGCAGTTTCATAATGTAAACATATATTTACAATTATTCCCTCAAGTATGCTTTACTTTCCTTTTCCTAATACCAGATTTCATCTTCCATTGTACTGCCTATTTTCCAGCTTGATTAGATCCCACAGAAGTTTCTCACAATCGTTTTTTTGTCTTGGCTAACCTACATCATTTTATTAGATGCACATTTTCCACCTCACCATTTTTTGAATTCTTTCCAGTTCACTAAGAAATATGTTCAACAATACTGATACCATATAGATCATTGGCCACCCATTACAGATGCTTTCCTGGTTTGTCCCCTATCATGTTCATTTAGGTATTTTGTAACTTGAGCTTTAGTTATTGTTTCAACCTATTTACCTGGTGTCGCTGTATGTTCTTAAAAGTTAGGTACGGTACAATATTTGCTGTCTTCCAATTGCAGCTAACTACAGCTATAGGTTGTATATATTTTGCTAGCAGCATAGCTACTTTATGCTCAGATTTTTTCAGATCTTTTAGCTACATGCCATTCTAGTGACAAAAAACGTATCAGTTTATTCCATTGTTGTCTTTTCTGATGCCCTGAAAAGAGTAGTCATGCAGTGGGATTCTCCTTTGAATCTTCTGCAGTGATAACCAATGCTTGAGAAATCATTTAGTTTCTCTGCAATGTCTTTCTCCTTTTGTCTCCTTTCTCACTATGAGGGTAATTAAGCATTGGAACAGAATACTTAGAGCAGTTGTAGAATCCCCATCCTTGGAGTTCTAGCCTTGGTTAGATACACAGTTGACTGGGATGGTTTAGTTGGCCAAATCAGCTGCCTTGAGCAGGGTGTTGGGCTACATGACCTCATGAGGTCCCTTCCAACGCTACTGTTCTATAATTCTAGGATTCAAGGATTTTATTTCACTGCTTCTTACACCCTCCATTTGTCTATCAGACCCTGCTCCTAATATGTGTAAAGACATATTTGATATTAACTTTTGCAGTTTACTGTTCAGATTCCTCCTCAGTCATCCTCCTTGCCATCTTTTGAAGCTTTGTTTTTATTGAGTAATTTCTTGTCCCTTGTCATTTAGTGATAGTGTATGTGTTTACCCTCCCCCATCCTTTTTGCTTAGAAGCAGTGCATACCTCTTGTGACTCTGCTGCATTTGCTTAAAGTATTCTCCAGCTTGAGTGTAAAAGATTTTAATTTTCTTGTTTTTTGAAGATGGGATCCTTTCTGACCACTTTCCTCATTATTATTATTATTGTTAGTAGTAGTAGTAGTAGTATAATCTTCCTTTTTAAGTGCAAAAGGCACACTGCCAGCTGATGGTGTATGATCTCTCACAAGGATGTTGATCTTAATTGTACAGCCACTACTATTACTTTATGCCTTAGACTTTGTTACTTCTTGAATTGAATTCTCAGTGTTAGTAGAACTCAAGAGTAGACGAACAAACCACAGAACCTGCTGTGCCATAGAGTACTGTTAAAGATGCTGAGAAACGGTTTTTTATAAGTCTTGTTAGGTTGTGACATAGGAACCCAGGACTGGCAGGGGTCTCTTGGGCCACTGAGTCCAGTACCCTGCATCTGCCAGCAGTTGTTCACCCAAGAATTCCCCAAAACCATGACTTCAAACCCTCACACACCACAGCTACAAGGAACAACGTTAGAAACACTAAGATTGCTCTACAATTTCCACTAGGTGAAGGCAGAGGAGGTGATGGAATTGTCTATGTCCTGCCACTGTAAAGGGAAAGAAGTAGTTGGTTAATAAATACATGCTTAGAGGATCCTGGGAAGAGGATCAAGCTGCTTACTACACAGGGTATTTAATCAGTTCAGATGCAGGTAGCTGTAGTTGCTTGTTATTATTGTTTTATCAGTTATGTCACTTGTATATTTAATATTCCTATCCAGAAGCCACTAATAGAGCCCAGGGAAAATATACTTAAGTTTTTATAGCTTGGAATTGTATCCATACAGGATCTGTTCTGTGCTACTGTACACCTACAAATTTGATCTCATTACATTCTAGGGATTCTCTCAGCTATCAAGCTGTTATTCCCAATCTGTTCTTCCTGTATTGTTTCCTTATAGTAGTCAAGTGTGTATGTGGTGCCATTCCAGCTTGTATTAGCAAGGCTGGCTTAGTCAAGGTCCTCTTCCATCACAAGGTGTTCCTGTTCTTCCCACATAAGTTGGGAGTTTCTCATGTTGGTAGTGAATATAGACTTGTATTACAATTATTTTAATAAGCAATGTACCTTTTTACTCAATTTAATCCTGTCCTAATACACTGTCACTGCTTTGGTGCCACCTTGACTAGATACAGATACCTGTGTGTTACTGACATGGCAGGTGGATGTCTTTGTCTGGCTGGAGTGTTCCCCTATACTTTCCAGATGGTACTGTACCCTGGCAAATACTGTAGTCCCAGAACCACGGAATATGCTCTGTACTGGTCATGCACATCTGGGATAAATTCATTTGTCTAACTAAACCATACTAAACACTGCATAAATCAGTAGTGGTATCATCCTGGAGTGAGTGGTTCAGAGCAGGTCTAAGTATCAAATGTTGGAGTCATGGGAATCACTGATTTTGACACCTGGATGGTGTATATGGATTTTCACCCTTTGTGAAGTAGATGGATGGAGTTCCATGTGTATTGGCCTTTGGGCTGAGATCTTGAAAGCTAAGGCAAGCCCCATTTGCATGCTTGTTTGCTCAAGGTACCAGGACGCTATAAAACTGCAGAAGTTTACTGGGTGCTCTTGTTCTGCTCCTGTCTGCAGGCATCATGGTCTCTGTCCAGGAGTGACTTCCTCTGTGTCCTGCTATGTGTGAATGCTATCTGAAATACTCTGGGATCCTTCAAGAAAAGAGAGAGATTTTTTTATCCTGTTAAAGCCTGCAGTAATTTGTTTTATAGAAGCCCCTTCTGAGAGGCTGTGCCAAGGGCTTTTGATATGGGCTGTGGGACTCCTGCAACTCAGTCTGCTCAATTGCTCTAATGCTGAGGTGTAACTTGAAACATTGGTGCTCTGGGCAGCACAGAGGGTGGGGTAAACGAACTGAAGCAAGCTCTTACCTTCTGGCACATGGGCTGTGGCAGCACAGGCTGCTGCTGCCTCATTATAAGTTTTGCTGCAGCAGCAGGGGGGTAATATGAACTCCCTGGAGCTGCCACTCTGATACCCTGTTTGCCCCCCACAACTTATGCTACTGGACTTAATGCACATCTGTTGCCTCAGAAGCCAAAGGGGTAGCCATATTCCCCTATCTTTTAAGTCATGGAGCATGAAGAAACAGTTTTTGGGGTGCTGCAGTGGAAGCCAGTAGCCAGGACTGAGCATGGAAAGCTTGGCTAGTTGTCAGAGGGACAGAATGGCATTGAGTCCCTGTGCTGCAAAAGCACCCCTGGCTCCCTTTGCCCCTGGAACAGCTGGTGTGCTTGGAGCCCTCCTCGGCCATCAGGCCATTCAGTGCCCATGCTGCTTATGGCACCGGTACAAATCATTGGCCTGTCTGCCTCAGCTGTGCAGCACTGAGGCAATGCTGTACTTAACAGGGCTTTTGCTTTTACCCCTGGGGCACATGCTGGTTCTGGGTTTTTGTTTTTTCTTGTGGGTCCTTTCTCTCTTGTCTGCCTCTCCCCATCTTGTTCTGGCTTCTTGTTTCTGTTCCCAGTCACAGACGAAGTGTCTGCTGTGCACAACAGACAGTGATTCTTTATCCATGGAGCAAGAGCAGCATGGGCAGCAGCTGTGGGAGGAGGGAGAAGGCTGCTCAGCCGGCCCCTCAGTTTTGCCCTGCCTGCATTCTGCACCCCTGCGCTGGAGGGGTGACCTCTATGGGTGATGGGAGGGGAGTTCAGTCTCCATGCCTTCCCGCTCCATCCTTGTTGGAACAGCCTTCCCTTCTGGAGTCAGCAGTTTCTTGAAGTAATTGACAAGAGGTGCCGTGGAGTTGCTGAGTCAGGGAGAGCTCTGCTTGCCAAGTGACTGCAGCAGAAGGAGGCTGTTGCTAGTCTCCAGTGGAGGGAAGCCAGCCTATGGTGGGCTCTCCGGCTGCTTTTGGGCCCCCTTTCCTTTGCTTGTGCAGTCAGAGGTGCACTAGCAGCAGCAGCGATGCTGTGTGTGAGGGGACTGCATCGGGGGTGGGGGGGATGAGGGGAGGGCTAGGGTTGGCTGTTCTTTTGGCACAGGACCAGGAGCTGGGAGGCCTGGGCTCTGTTCCCTGACTGCTACCACTGAGGCAATTTGCATTGCTTCAGTTCTGTGATGGCAGCAATGGGGGGCTGCAGACTATACATTCTGGGGAAAGGGCAAAAAGACATAATCTTGCAGCTGTGGGAGCCAATGGGGGCATAAGGAGTGAATGCAATCCCCATCTATGGGGAAGAAGCCTAAAGATGAAAGGATGCTTTGCATTCTGGAGTCTTGCTTTTGTAGTGAAGTTCTACCATTTATGTACTTACTTTTTAACATGGTACCCAAAATGGATGGGAGGCAAATTCCAGATCCAAAAAGATAGATCCCTTTCCATCTGCATCAGTGATAGCTGCTGCCCCATTTAAAGTGTCTCTGAAATTCAGGGCCGAGGTGGGGGTTGCTATTTACTTCACTGGGCATGGGACTGACTTTCTCATGCATGACTAACACAAGTGTTTACCTCACAGCTGGATTTGCCCCAGAGATTTCCGGGAGGAGCTGCAGCTGCTCCTACCAGTTTTGCTCCCAGTTGAATTCGTCTTGGTTTGTCTCTGCATCTGTAATACGAGGTAACACCTTCCTATCATGCCCTGCACTATATCATTGTTATACAGCATTCAGAGTACTATAAAATATAATTTGCCTTTAGAATGGGGCTTTCTCCCCCAAGAGATTTGTGTGAGGACTTGTGAACTGGTGCTTTGGTAAGAGGCGTAGGGAATATTTTGTTGTCTACAACAGCCTTGGGGTAAGAGGAAGAATGTTAGAGACAAAAGGTCCCAAATGTTCTTGAAAAATTTCCTCACATCTTTATGGTAAACCCCATTGTGCTTTAAAACCATGGAGAAAACAGGATGCTTCCTTACCTCTGAGGTACCATTTTACAGATTGGTACATGAAGGGCATGAGCACTGTGTTTTTGGCCATCTCAGTGAACCAGATGCCTAGCAGAGACACTTTTACACATCTTGTGGATGAAGGCAGGAGCCAATCCAAAGAAGTATGGGGATGCAGCCATACCCCACTTCAGCTGTGTTGTGCATGTGCAGTTAGCTCACCAGCTCATTAACATGGCTGTTGCCAGACCCTGTGTTGCTGCAGCTCTGAAACCCAGGGGGTAAACCCTGCTGCCATTTGCCCCTGTCTTTTTCCCCTGCTACTGAATTTGGCAGTTGGTAAAGGGGCAGCAGGGGGCAAGCAGAAGTGACATTCAGCTCCTGGGTCCCAGAAGCATGCCAGTGCCAGCTCTGATAGAAGCTGTGCTGACAAGCCAGTGAGGTCAGAAAGCTCACTGCATGTGTGGCACATAGGGCTGTGCAAAGCTTTGGATCATGATTTGGATTCAGACATGATTCAGATGATTTGGAGGCCAAATCTATGAATCCAAATTGAATCACTGGAAGCTTTAGGCTTTCCAAATTAATTTGGAGCTTCTGAATCACTTCAGAAAAGCTTCGAAGCTGATTTGGCCACAGTGTCTAATGGGGAATCAATGAAATATCTTTAACTTTATTGTTTTTTGTCTTATTTGGAGGACACTTGCAGGAGTGGTAGCCTCTGCTGAGAGCATGAAGCCTACCAAGAATCAAGAAGATCGGTGCAGGGGTTTGGGAGGAATTGCACCTCAAATTCTTGAAAGCAAAACTCATGTCACGTGTACGTTGCACCCGGGGGGAGGGAGTGAAAACTGCAGGGGTGGTTCCCCCTGGTGAGGCCACAAAGCCTGCCAAGTTTCAAGAAGATCAGTGCAGGTGTTTGGGGGGAACTGCACCTTAAACTGTGGACAAGGAAAACTCATGACATGGGTGGCACTGTGTGTGTTAAGGTGATGCAGGGTGAAAGCTGCAGGCCACGAAGCCTGCCAGCTGTCGAGGAGATCGGTGCAGGGAGGTTCTGCGGCCCTGCACCCCTGGCTGCTGACAGACAAAACTCATGACATTGGTGCTTGTGCAACTGACTGCATCTCTCTTGGGGCAGTTGATTGTCTGTATTATTTTCTTTCCTTAGTCTGTGTTTTTGTAGGTGTTAATTGTTGCTAATTAACTGGCTACATTAGCTAGCTACTGTGTATTGAGCTGGTCCCTGAGTGAATCATGATTGATTGGTCACTGGTAACACAGTAGCTTAGCAGCCAGGCCTGCAGTAGTGTCTCCCATGTCCCACCCCACCTCCCAAGACCAACATCTACTACACACCATAGCTTGGTGTCATCTGCAAACTTGCTGAGTGTGCATTCCAACCCATCTTCCAGGTTGTTGATGAAGATATTGAACAAAACCCACTACTAACACCTGGGGCACTCCACTTAAGAACAGCTACCAACTAGACATCATGCAGTTGATTACTGCCTTCTGTGCCTGACAATCCAGCCAGTTTTCTATTCACCTTGCAGTTCATGTATCCAACCCAGACTTCCTTAGTTTCCTTGCAAGAATGTTCCTTCCTTAGTTTTCTTGCAAGACCGTATTAAAAGCCTTGCTAAAGTCAAGGTCCATATGTCTTCCCACATCCACAGAGCCAGTCATCTCATCATAGAAGGCAATCCAGTTGATCAGGCATGACTTGCCCTTGGTGAATCCATGCTGACTGTTCCTAATAGCCTTCTTCAAGTGCCTAGAAACAGATTACTTGAGGACCTGCTCTATGATTTTTCCAGGGACTGAGGTGAGGCTGACCCGTCTGTAGTTCCCTGCATCTTTCTTCTACCTTTTTGTAAAGATGGGCACTATATTTACCTTTTTCCAATCATCCAGTACCTCTCCCAGTTGCTGAGTTTGCAGAGCCACTGGCCATTATCTCTGAAATCTCATCGGCCAGCACCCTCAGGTGCATTGCATCAGGCCCCATGAACTTGTACACATCCAGCTCTTCTAAATAATCCCTAACCTGTTCCTTTGCCAATGTTGGGTGGTCACCTCCTCCCCAAACTGTGCTGTCAGGTGTACTCTGGGCGCTCACCTTGCCTCTGAAGACTGAAGTGAAAAAGGCATTGAGTAGTTCAGCCTTTTCTGCATCATCTGTCACTACATTGCTTCTCCTGTTAGTAAGGGACTCACACTTTCCTGATCTTCCTCTTTTTGGTGACATGTAGAAACCCTTCTTGTTACCCTTCATGTCCCTTGCTACCTCCAACTCCAATTGTGGTTTGGATTTTCTGATTTCATCCCTGCATGCCAGAGCAATACTCTTATACTCCTCCATAATTGTTTGTCCAAGTTTCCACTTTTCATAAGCTTCCTTTTCATGTTTTTGATCACTGAAGAGTTCCCTTCTAAGCCAAGATGGTCTTCTGCCATACTTGCTAGTCTTCCTATGCATCAGAATGGTTTGTTCCTGAACCCTCAGTAAGACTTCTTTAAAATACAACCAGCTGTTCTGGACTCCTTTCCCCCTTAGATGGGCCTCCCAGGGGATCCTGCCCATTAGTTCCCAGAGTGAGTCTCCTTTTCTGAAGTTCACTCCTTACTCTGCCTTTTCTGAAGTTCACTCCTTACTCTGCTGCTTCCCTTCCTTCCTTTCCTCAGGATCATGAAGTCCATCATCTTGTGGTTACCGTTTCAATCATCTGGCCATATCCATGAAGCCCAGCACGCTCTTGTGCCCTGTGGCCCTCACGTGTTACCTTAAAGCCATGTTGAAAGAGCTAAAAGCATCAGGATACTTCCCAAATAAATTATTCCTTGCAATGTTCTGTCACCAAGTAAAATGAGGCACAGAGTAGGAAAGTGATATGCTCTAGGTCGCACAGGATGTCTGTGGCATAGGGCTTGCATCTCCTGACTCCCAGCCCCATGCTGCAATCAGAAGAGCTAGCTGCCTTCGTAGTGATTTACTTCATCAGCAACACACTTAATTCCTTCCCTCTTTGAGTTTAATGGCAACATCTAGCAGATAGTTTATTGATTTTTGGTATTTATAGAAAACCTGCAGTGGCTAAATCAATTTCTGCCATTTCCTCTCTTTTACCCATGCTCTTGTCGCTGCCTTACCACAGTGGCCCTTATTTAGAGCCATCTGCTGAGGCTGCCTTTGGAAGAGGACATGGTCAGTCTTTGACACTCATGCTCCATTTCATTGGCTAGAGAACCAGTGGCATTCTCTTTCTGGGTGCCATTCAGTGTACTAAATGCTACCTTTAAAGCCATCCTTGGCCTTAAGGCATAGGTATTTAAGAGAAAGCATTTTTCCTTGGGTTTTCCTTGGCCAGTGAAGAGCTGTTTGGGATAGATGAGCCTCTGTGGCTCAAAGGCTGCATGTCCCCTAGGAAGAGACTCCCCCCCCGCCTTTGAGACAGTGTTTCTCATGCCTTTGCATCACACTGGGAAACAGCTGTGTGCAGCCAAGTATTTGGTTGAATATCATTTGGTTTCTGCTCTAGTTTTAGTGGGAAGTCCAGCGTAGCTGGCTGTTAAGGCAAACACTTTTCTGAGGTATTCTTTGCTTGCTTTTGTATCTTCAGTAATTAACATATAGCAGGGCTGTTCTCCCTGGTCTTGTGCTCCATCTGATTTCCCTCTCTTTTTCCACATCTTCTTCTGAACCTCTTTCTAAAGTTGACTGCTTTGCCCAGGCTGTGGTGCACCTGTGCTGTCTGTACTCCATTCTATCTCTTCCATGTCTTCAATCCAAAAACCTCTTGTATATTAAATGGAGGAATATTTGGGGGGGCGGGGGTTGACACTCAATTTCCAGCTTCCAACCCCCTTGACTCCTTTGAAAAGTCTAGATTTAGTTTATTCATTTAAAAATATTACTAAAAGGCAGGCAAGCCATTTTTTTCACTTTTCAGAATCATCTACGGGGTCTTAGTCCCATTTTCAAAAGTTATAGTGCATCCTAGTCTTTACTGAAAGTCAGTGGAGTTTGTGCTCCTAATTCACTTACTCTTTTTGTTTTGAGAATACCACCTCTTGTCTTTATTGTTTGAAAAAACCCTGACTGTGATACCATAGAAATATGACAGATTGATAGTACATTGCCTAGTTTTTCTTGTTATACATACTAAGACTTGACAAATGCCTCTGACACTGCTAGCCCATGAACTAAGCTTGTTAGCTGGGGTGCTGATGATATGTGAAACCCAGACCTCTGTCATTTCAAAGTAGTAAAAAACTTGTGCACTGCTGATCATATACAGTGGTTAATTGTAACATACCATCACAGCAGCAGTGAAATTCACTCCAGTTGCATTCAGAAGATGGTTCTTGCAACTCCAAGAACCAGAATCTTTTTTTTGTTGTTGTTGGGTTTTTTTTGTTAAGGGCTGGGGGCAGGAGGTGGGTGAGGGGGGAGGAGGGAAGGAGAGCAGCTTAGCTTGTGCAGATTTTAAAGATACTTGCTCAGGAAAGTGTTTTGCCCTTGTGAGTGGATAGATAAGCCCAGCAATATCAGGCAATAAGATGGGCTTTTTAAAGGCTTTAAGTGTTAGTCTTACCTTGTTGTTGAAGGCAGTGAGGGCTTTTCTGCATTGCAGGGTTGCTACCACTATGCCTAGTAGAAAATGACGTGTTGACAGAAAGGCCTTTTCTATTGGCATAGTTGTGTTGGCCTCCCAAACAACAGAAGCTAAGCCAACAGGAGCCTTCTTCTGTTGACATTAACTTCATTTTTCCCAGGGAGTTTGCTGGCGTCAGGCAGACCTGCAGTCTTTTCATATCTCGTGCTGACATAGGTATGCTGGCAGAACTTTATAGTGTAGATCAGACCTGTGAATTGGTCAATGCTCAATGGCTTCCCTAGGAGCAGAGTTAGAGCAATACCAATGAAAATTCTCTCCTAAGTGAACAGTGAATGTACTGCTTTTCAACAAACATAAAAGTTCAGTCATGATTTTCCTTTTTTCCATCAAAGGTGAACAAAACCACCACTTAATAAAAAGACAGTGTTCAGGAGCCAAACAAGTGACAGAATATGTTTATTAATGTGAAATACATTTAAAAAACAGTATGAAAAACTTTACATCTTTCACTCACACATGCGCATGCGTGTGCACACGTGCGTGCGCACACACACACACACACACACACAGAGTTCAGGATTCCATTCTGTTTTCTTGGCTAAAAATAATAATGGAAAATAGTTTAGATTTATATCTGTAATGTCTTCCTGCTACAAGCCAACATGTTACAAGCCTTCAGGGCTTATGCCTCACTCCCTTTCCCACATAAATCAATATTCTTATCCTTATTTTACAGATGGGGAAGGTGAGGCACAGAAGAATGGGGTCCAACAGTGAGTCAGTGTGACAGGACCTGGAACTCCTGACTTTCACACCATATTCCCTTTTGTGATGGTACAACTAACACTTGAGGCTCTCTCCCTTTTTGAAATTCATGGAATTGTCCAGATTTTCACTAGCTGGTCTTGTGCCCTGCATTTCCATAAAGGGTCCTTGGAGTGTGTTTCCATTACTATGTGGTGACAAAGGGGTGAAGCAAAGATGCAGTGTTGTGATGTGTTGATAGAAATGTATTGTTTGTCCAGGTAGCTGCAAGAAGGCGGCACTAATGTGATATTCAAAACAATGAGGGCAGCAGCTCCCTGGTTGGGGTTTATGTGTTGGTGATACCCTTAGCAGATTATATCTATAACCTTGAAATTGGGTCTTGAGGCAGGGAGCAACTAGCACCACGATTCTAAACCCTTTTTGGCTTCATACAGGATGGATTTGATCCTTGATTTTTATATATCAAACCAGAGAGGAACACTCTTGTATTTTGTCTGTGGCCATGACCTTCTGTAAGTGGGCCCAAATTGTAGAAAACTCATTAAATCAGCCAGTTGCACAAAATTCCCATTATTTTTATTTTAAGCATCTTGAGAATGGCTTGTGATACTTCAGCATTTTTTAATTTGTGATATTATTCACCCCTTCAGCTTCAAAACAAACCACAGCCTCAAACCAAGACAGTTGTGCATGCTGTCTTCTCATCATAGCTTTTGAAATGGAGAGAAGGTATAAAACTCAGAAGTAGATTCCAAGTAGGAAAACTATGTTAGTGCAATATTATATCTGCATGGTTAAAAGTGTGCAGTCCTAGGAACTGCAGAAGTTAACAATACTACATATACCGCATTATGTATCCTGTTAGTTTTTATGGGATGTATTTTATGGTCTAAATGATGGTAAGATTAGAGATGGGTGAATAATTCATGGTAAATAATTTATGTAATGAATTCCTCCTCTATTTCTGTTTGCAAATTGTTTGGGAACAGCTTCTGGTTTCCTCACATTTATGTATTTGAAATGACTTGCTGAATAACTTCTACAAATAATGTTGGAACTGCAGTTTGTTTATGAGCAGTTTCTTGCAAGCATGCAAAATTTAGACTGGGTCGGTCAACATTGATTTGGAGGCAAAATCACATGGGAGTGTTCTTATTTCCTGACTGTGTAAAAGTAACCCTTTGAATGGGTCCTTAGAACAGCAACTTATCTTTTCTGAGTATCATCAGCACCAACCACTTCTTGGGCATCACCACTAACAAATCATCAAGATCATTATCTCATTCATGTTACCAGTTTGGATAACCAAATTCAACATTTTTTTCTTTGCAAATGTTGATATATGCTTAAAATATGCCATTTCTATGACTGTTGGTGACACAAACTAAGGTATATCTGTGGAAGTGAACAAAAAAAGAGGCAAGGTCCCCACTCAGTAGAGCACTTTGCATGTATTTAATGTTTGGCATGTTCATAGGATCATAGGGAAGTAGGGCTGGAATGGACTTTGAGGTCATCCAGTCTAGCTCCCTGCTTGAGTCAGGATCATACCTGACTAAACTATCATGGCCAAGCATCTGTCCAATCTGCTCGTCATAGTTAGGATATCTAGGGCTGGTGATCTCACAACACCTACATAGTTAGAAAGTTCTTCCTACTCTCCAAACTAAAGTTCTTCTGCTGCATTTTTATGCCATTGCTCCCAGCCCTGCCCCCAACAGTCACAGAGAAATGGCTGTCTCCATCCTCTTTATAATTGCCCTTCAGGCATTAGAAGATTGTAATCAAATCCTCCTCTCAGTCTTCTCTTCTTCAGACTAAGTCTAAGTTCTTTTAGCCGTTTCTTATGTCATGTTTCCAAGGCCTATAATCATTTTTGTCATTCTCTATTGGATTCTTTCCAATTTGTCTGCATCTTTCTTGGAAGTGTAGGACCCAAAATTGACACAGTACTCCAAGTGAGACCTCACCAGTGCTGAATAGAACAAAATAATCACTTCCTTTGATCTCTGAGAGATGCTCTTGTTAATACAGGATGCTGTTGGCTTTTTTGTAACAAGAACACACTGTTAGTTCATATTCAGCCTATGATCCATTGTAACCCCTTGGACTTTCTTTGCAATACTGCAGCCTAGCCAAACCTTCCTGTCCATATTTGTACATGCAATTATTCTGTCCCACCTTCAGGACTTCGCACTTGCCCTTGCTGAATTTCATCTGATTTATTTCATCCATTTCTCCATTTTATCTAAGTCATTTTGGATCATAGACCTGCTCTCCAGAATATTTATTTCATTGGTCCTAAAAACATGCTTGCAGCTGAGTGTGTGCTTAAATGCTCGGTTAAATAGGACTGGGCACAAACACATGCTTAAATGCTTTGCTGAGGTGAGCCCCAAAGTACAAGTTAGGCAAATTAATCATTTATGCAGATGAATATTACACAGGTGAATATATGGATGTATTGACTTACCAGTTATTATGAAGGGGTGCTAGTCTTCCTGAGTTAAGGAGTAAACTCGTTTCCTCTAAGACATCTCTTTCAGAAGTCTGATTTATTACATTTTGAATTTCACCAAACCCTAAGCAGTACACCTGAATTTCACACCGTATCTCTTGCCTGTTGGTTAGTAATTTTTCTTGAAAGTTGGGGCCAATAACCTGAGGGATATGAGAGAGACACGGGCCTGTTTTTTTTAACTATTCATTGTTTATAATTCGTTGCTTTAATTCCCCCCATTGTTTGTTCCTCTTTTTTTTTTTGCTCTCTGTAGCTCTGAACCAAATCCCTAGAAAAATGTCACAAAGCTGCAAAGACTTTCTCAGGTTTGGAGAGAGAGGTAGCATTTAAAGGGGCTCGTACATTAATACAGGCCTGGGAAGTGTCTGAATATTTGTGTACACCTCTTGGAGGTTACAGATTATGTAAATACTTGTCTTGAATTATAGCATAGAATCCAAACCACTGTACTTCAGTCAGCCCCGTGCAGTTTCTGCAGTGCAGTTTCTTTCCTTCTCTCCAAAATCTGTGAAGAGGTCTTGTTCCTTTTTGATCAGGTAATCTCTTGCTATTTGCAAGATCTTGAAAAAAAATCTCTCTACTAAACCTCCTTCTGTGGTAACAAAGTACTTTAAAATGAAGTCTTTTTTTAGCTATGGATAGACGTACCTTTTAGCTGCTTCACAAGAGGAGGGGGAGTTGGGTGGTTGCATCAGCTGTTACGCTCTAACTGTTCCCTTTGCATGCTCCTGTGAAGATACTGATGAGCTAAATCTCTGTCAATTTAAACTTGAATAAAACAGGGCTAAAGTTGTAACAGTTTTGCTCCCTTTATCTTCATGCTTCCATAGCCATAAATAATGGCTACATCCTTTAGTTACCGATCAACTACATGCTGGCATAACTGCACTGAGGTTGGTCCCAGCTAGTGCAGTGCTTTGCATTCTTCTGTACAGGGTCCACACACATCACTTTCATAATGCAGACACCCATTTGAGTGTATGCATTGCCAAGCACACCTGGGTCAATACACTTTTGAAAAATAGTGAGTGGATGGGCATGATGGAGAACTGGCCTGTGGGGAGCCACCTAGGAGACAGACTGGTCAGGAGGGCTCCAAGAAAGGAAGCCATTAGGGCTGTGCAAAGCTTCGGTTCCTGATTTTGATTTGGTGGAGATTTGGCTCGATTCAGTGGTTGAATCTCCAAATCCAAATCGAATCAGAGGACTCTTTAATCTTTCTGAATTGAATTGGAACACTTGGAATCGATTCAAAGAGATTCAGCAATTCAGACATAGAGATAGCTTTAAATGTTTTTTCTAAATACCTCTAGGTAGCAAGGGCTCATGAGTGCTGGGGCACATGGAGCATCCCATGAAAGTGCAGGGGGCTCCCCAGCATGCTGAGCAGCAGATCTGGAAGTGAACCAGAAGCACTTCCAGTCTACTTTGCCACCCACACTCCTGTGGGACCCTCCATGCGCCCCAGCATCACAGAGATCACGAGCCGTGCTACTACCTCAAGGTATGTAGAAAAAACTTTCAAAGCTGTGTCTATGTCTGAATTGCTGATTCTCCGAATCAGCCTTGAATCTTCAGATTTGGATTTGGCTGATCTGAATCAGGGACAGTGATTCAAATCAACAGATTGAATCGCTGTCCCTGATTCGGGCCAAATCCGAATTGAATAGGGCCTGCTTCGCACACCCCTAGAAGCCATATGTTGGATAAGAAAAGCTGGTGGCAGGAAGTCAGAGGTATAGGCAGATGACACTTGGGGGAGGGAAAGATGGGAAGAACTAGGAATATTTAGTGCAGTCAAGAGAAGACCAAGGGGAAATTTCATAAAAGTCTTCAAATACTTGAAGGTAATTATAAGGAGCATGCTAATAGACTATTATTTGTGGCTGCAGGGGACAGGACATGAAGTAATGGTCTTAACTTGCAGTTCAGGAAATTTAGGATGGATATTTGGAAGAACTTTCTCACTCTGAGGGTGGTTAAGATTTGGAACAGGCTAACTAGAGAGGTTGTGGCACCTCCATCTGTTATATTTTTCTACCTACTGTGGTGGGTAGTTTAAACTAGCTGAGGGGAGAGAAAGTATCACACAACTAACATGGCTGGTAACTTTATTGCTCTGAATAGGGACTCAAAACTAAAAGCAAACATATAGTGCCTGAGGAAGTACACAAAGTAACAGTGCGTAAAGAAACAGCACCACATACAATGGTTAATATATCACCCCATCTTCGCATGTTTCTGGAATAGAAATGGAGAAGCCCCTCTCCAATGCTCCAAAGAAGTTCTTCTCAAACTGCAAACCCCCCAGACTCTTCTTGGAGTGGGAGGGGGATTCCTCTTCTCAGCATCTCACAATATGTGGACTACCTGGATGCTGCCAGTATAATGAGAGAACCTGATGGCCCAGTATGTTCACATGGTTTCTTTATATTTTCTGCCTGTCTCTTGTCTTGTATTAAGATTGTAAATACTTTGGGGCAGGAACTGTCATTTATGTGCTATATTTGTACAGTACCTAGCACACTGGGGTTCTGGTCTGTGGCTTGAGCTGCTCAATGCTGTGATAATAAGAGAGTTGATAATATGGTGCTACAAAATTATATAACATTTTAGGAATGAAATTTTAGGGCAGGAGTGAGGGGCACTGGCAGAGCTGGGTAGGGAGCCCAGGGCTAGACTACCAGGGGTGAGGCAGAGAAGGAGTGAGGAGCTGTGGTCTAATCCATTTCTATTTGCATATGCCCTATGTGACCTCTAAGTTTTTCTCTTAGCATCCCCACTCCAATGCTGTGAAAAGATTTAAAGGGAACCTGTAAATAGGATTTAGAGTTATTCCCATTGCTGAAATTTCTAACAGAAGTCTCCCTTCCCCTGTCTTTCTTAGTCCCTTAGCACCCTAATTAGATCAGATATACTCAGGTTTTCTTTTGATTACTGGCTCCTGTACAGCCCCTACATTGATCATTGTGAAACAAAAAAGAAATCTCACACGTATTAAAAAAAAAAAAAAAAAAAAAAAAAAGGAAAAAAACAGCAAATAGTCCTGGACTTTCTCAAGTTACCTTGGATTGTCAGGAGAGTGGGGTGAGGGGTGCATCGGGTGCTCTACAGGAAGTGACCCCGAACTACTTCAGTGCCGCAGAAACCCCTAAGTGTGGGAAGAGTAGGATCCTGAGGTTGAGCTGAGGTAATGGCTTTCTCTTTCAGGAGCCCAGAGCCTCCCCAGTTTGAGGAAGTCGGTTAGTAGTCCATGCCTTAATTTTGGGCAGCCAGAGCTTGGTTCTGAATTTGACTGGTTCATTTTCTTTGAGCCTCTTGACTGGACAAGAAAAACTCTTTCGACAAGATATGCTATCCTGTCTTCATCCAAGGGCTTGTGGCCCTGTTGATAGTTTGAGGCCCATTGAAATACAGCCACTAGGCAGCATTCCTATGAGGTAGTCTGTCTGCCAGTTCATGTTGAGGAAAGGAGCAGGAATGAGGCAGGGTTTGCTCTCTTCCCAAATCCAAGGCCTGGAGGAAGAGGCTTGTGATGCAGGCCACAGTGTTCTGCTCTGTTGCCCATGCATTCTCAGCATGTGCTTAATATGGCTATGTTAAAGCATGTTTTACTGTACTGTGAGAAAGATCCCATCAGTTTCCTGAGTTGCCTGGTTCTGTGACGGCTCCTATGGGATTGTGGGCCATTTTATACCTAAATTGCTACTACTGTATATTGGGCTCCCTGCTTGTCTGTCATAGTCAACCAGGACAAGAGGAAACAGACAAGGGGAATTAAAAAAAAAAAAAAACTCCACGAATTTCCACATCCACAGCAGCTGGAGCAAACGTCAAACAGATGGGCTCTTCCACCCCGATTATCCTAACCTCCTAAATATAGAAATATGGGCTTTTTAAAAAAAATAAATTTAAATTACCCGAGGGGGTGGTGTTAGCACACGCTAGGGCAGTGCTAACGAGTGCAAATAGAAGTCATCTGCTGACAGAGTCAGATCACGGCTCCTGCTCATGACTCTCTTGCTGTTTCTCTTGCATGCTCTTTCTTTCCTTTAGAGAGTATATCAACTCAGCAGAGGTTGAAGCTGTCTTCTCTCCAGGCGGGTAAAATCTGTAAGAGCAGGCTTTCGTTTTGAATCATGTCTGTGGTTATGTGCACAGTCAGTAAGTACTAAAGAAAATAGGTAAAGGGGTTGGGGGGTTTTGGGGGTTTTTTTGTGCTGCTTGCCTCTCCCAGCGAAGATTGCTGTAATAGGCAGAAGCACCGGTTGCAGATGACTTCATGCATGCTGCATCCTGCTTCCTTCCTGCAGGAGGTGCTGTGACACCCTAGCATCAGTAGTAAGGGCATTTGCACTTCTTTGCTACCAGCTTCTTCCAGCAGGAGGCAGTGCCTGGAGAAGGGCAGGAGCTGTTTTACACTAGTCTCTTCTATTCCAGAATACATTATTATACAGCTGCAACATGACTGATAGAAAGACAGTGCTAGCAGCTGGATAGCTGCTGCAGCTGTGCCCAAGCACCATTGTCCTCTTTGTCCTGCAGCTTGTGACACCAGTAAAGTAACAAACAAGCTGTGTTGTGTTATTTTTGGAGTTTGCTCATTTTCTGCAGTGGCAAAAGCTTAGTTAGGGAAAAAATTGCCTGGAAAGTAGAATCTTTCCAATGGGGAGCAAAGCATTTCTCTGCACTTTCTTGCCTTAGAAGAGGTCATAAATAAGACCTTAGTGAAGAGGTCTGAAAGGTTTTCTGTTCTTCTGGTCATGCAAATGTGTGGGGACCATGAGGGGAGGCAAAGGGAGAGGGAGGTGTTCTGTGTTGGAAGTAAGAGAGAAAGGTAGCCCAGTGAACTGAGCACAGACTGGGGTGCTGGACTCTGCCAGGCACTTGACCCCAGCTTTCACATTTCCCTACCTCGCCTAGCAAGGCTGGATGTTTCAGAAGGGCGTCAGAGATGAGAAGCCATGCCTCAATGATAAACTGCTGTTATGACTGTCGCAGCCTAACAGGGGAAAGTTTTCAGTGATGACTTTCTGAGACGGGCAGAATACATAGTGTAGTTTCCCTGTTAATATGTATAAGAGCTTGCTATCTTCCGCGTGCATACTTGGGTAACTGGGCATACACAAGTGGACTAAGTATAAAACATAGAGATTGTTTAAAGAGATTCTTTCTGTCCTCCCACTAGGTTTCTTATTACCTATAAAGTAGGGCTCATTGAAACTCCCAGTGCCATTCTGGGGTGTGGGAATGCCTTGTGTATAATAGACATCACTTTCTAATATACCTGGATTTTCTTTGTAGATCTCCCATCATGTATGGACCTGGGCCTAAAAGGGAAAATCATTACCTTGAATATTTTTTGTTAAAAAGCCCAAGGCAGAATCCTTTTAAGTTATGACGTTTTCTGTAAGCTGTGTAGTTTAGATCAGTAGTGAACAGAACACACATTTGCCTTTTAAATGGGGGGATGGCGGGTGGGGAATGAATCTTAGTCTGGGTTCTGCCATTTTTTAACCAGCCTTTGTGTGCTGAACTTCTGTTCTGTTACAGGTATAGAACAGTTTCCAATCACTTATACCAAGAAATATGTATGTCTGTACCTGGCCATAGACTAGTTGGGGAAAAATATTGCAGGTAGGTAGCACTGCCTAATATTCAAGATACCCTTTCCATAATACTTTCCACTTTCCTGTTCAGTTTTCCCATATATTAAATGGGGATAATGGTACAAATTTCATTTATGAGGTCTTTTGACATCTAGTGATGGATAGTGCTAGATAAGGACAAGATATTGTCATTATTGTAAGATCTTGGTTTGTTTATTTGTAACTTTGCTGGACTTGAAAGAGTCTGGCTGAAAGTTTCCATACTGGGTTTCTGTCTCAGGCTGAATTTGCCCAGAGAATTTGACCTAAAATGGTTCAGCTGTTTCTGAGAACAGGGCTAGGAGATAACTTTTTTTTCTCCTTTTCAAATAACAAGAATGTGTTATCAGCCTTTCCCAGCAATGCTGTCAGATCCCCATGCTTTGGAAAAAGGACTTGCAGTTTGGCAGAGAGAAACTCTTTGTGTCAGGGATGTGCCTTTTGACATTCTTGTACTAACTGTCCAAATTTGGCCAAGTTATAAGCATTTGGGAATCTCATTTTTTTGAGCACTCTGTAGGGTTCTTTCACTGTTTGGCAGGGTGAAACCTCTAAAAAAGTTCACCCTTACTGGGATGCCTCATTCTGTCTTGTGTGTGACTTGACTACACATGCCCCATCCCTACAGGGCAACAGAAATAACCAGATTTACCCCTGTAGTTGTTACTCCCAACTGACCCAAGCTGGTGTGGAGGCAGGTACTGGCCCTGAGAGCAGGGAGCCTCTTCTTTGTTGTCACTGGGTGCATCTACATGTGTCATTAATGTGCAGCAATAAACTCCAGAGCTCATTGCTCCCAGGAAGCTTCCAGGCATGCTGTTTACATATGCACCTGGATCAGAGCACATTGAGCTGCCCCCAGCTGGCAGGGGACCCAGGGGGTCAGCCAGCCTGTCATCCCGGGGCTGCTCCAAATGGGCTTAGTGTGCCATGGAGGGTCTGGCTGGGGCATGAGAGTACTTCATTGTGGGTTTAGCTAGCAGGCATCCCCCGTACTGAAGCACCCTTGTGTCCCAGCCAGCCGCATCAGCCTGTACATGTGCATTGCTATGCACAAAAACATTCTGCTGCAGGATAGTACTACCCTGCTGCGAAGTTTATTATTATCCTGTGCCCTAATAGAAGCACACTTGTAGACAAGGAGACATTTACTGTGGAGCTAATTAGTCAGCTCCACGGTAAACGTCTCATGTAGATGTGCCCAGAGACTTCCAGGCTGCTCCTCAGACTCAGTTGTTTTTTACTCTTTCACCTGTATGTTTGTGCAAGTAAAAAGACTCCAGAGCAGATCACCATCAGCTGTAGGGTTAACTGCCTCAGTAGGAGCAATGGGTTTGTTTGGCAGCCCTGGTCATTTGCACTAGTCCTACTCTATTAATCATGGTCAGCCCAGTGGCTGAAATTGGGACAATTCCCTGATGTAGAAGAGGCCTAAAAAGTGGATCTTCAGAGGATAAAAGTTGAGTTTATAAATGTGCCAACTACATAGCACTGTTATAAGGGAAAACTGCCTTATGTAAGTGACTTTATCCATCAAGGCATCTGGTAGTGAATTATGTAGGATAGAAGAACCTGGACCCCATGTGACTTATCAGCCTTACCCATACTATTTGAATTATTTTTTTTCTCTAACTAAAGGAAAATTTAAATGATTGGTGGTATGTTAACTGCAATGGTGGATTTTTGCATGGTGTGGTGTTATGTAGAGATCTTTTGGCTCTGTGTCCAAGTGCTTGACCATTCATGGGTAATTTAGTGATTTGCTTATCAGTCCTTCCTGCCAAAGGGTACTGCACACATAATTTAAAATCATGCCTTATTTAAAGACAAAACCAAACCCTGCAACAGGTTTCTCTCTCAGCAAGGTAAATTCATTCTTCCAGTCAGAAGATACAAGTTTGCAAACTTTCTCTTGCCTTTTTTGTGCTCAGTGCTTGGGAGCTGCATTCTTACCCCAATGTAATTTTTACTGACTGGTATAACACTTAAGTCAGAGGTTTTACAGGACAACAACCATTTTGTTATCCTTATTTATATAGCACCTAGCACAGTTGGATCCTGATCCATGACTGGGGCACTTTGGGGTTACCATATTACATGTAAATAATAACTATTAGTAGTCAATGCAGGTAGTCAGTCCAGTCGCTGCTGCATACTTTCCTGCCCATCTGACTCTTTTCCTCTGCTGATTAAAATGTGGTAGGGAAGAAAAAGGGGAAAAGAGGAGATAAAAATGTGGGAATGTGAGACAGTCTGGTGAGTAGCAAATGCATTTTATACAAGTAAGGAAACCTCACCTGGAGATTCTGGCAGTGCTAACTGCCAAGACAACTTGGTGACAGTGCACTCTTCTTGACCTCCATTGCTAGTCTGTCCTCATTACATGTCAATCAGGAGGACCTACCAAAAGTGCTGGCAGTGATGGAAAGACACTTTCTAGGTTCTTTGCTCCTCCCTACTTTGATCTTTATTCAGAAGAATGAAAGTTAAGGACAAAATCATCCTAAGCCTTGACGTGATGTATATTGTGGTTGATGCTATCCAATCCAGGAACCAAGCAAAGCAACTCAATGGGACTCCTGCCAATGCAATTAGGCCAAATATATCATACTCAGGTGTCTAATGCTGGATCATGTTGAGGTATCTAAATAAAAGGTGCTTGATTTGAGCTGACTGAGTTCTGGCTGTGATGGGAACTGTGAGTTCTCCACCCTGCTGAAAACCACCCCACTGTGGATTTGAAATTTGAAAGTGTTGGTCTTACTAAAAAGAGTATCAACTTTGCTCAGCTGCCTATGGCACATGATTAGGTTCCCACATATGAATGCTGTCTAGGATGCATGTATCTGCAAATGGAACATACATTTTTCCAGAGGGTGGGAAAAGAGCAGTTTGTACCAGATGAGTGAGTGCATGGGATGGAGAAGGAGTTCACAAACTGCTTTGCCTTTTGTAGCGTCTGTGGTTCTGCAGCAGGTTGATCTGAAGTGAAAGGGAAGCTGTTCAACCACAAGCACTGATAACAGCCTGCCTTGTTTGTTGGTTCTGTATTCTCTTCCCTCCCTCTTTTCCATCTGTGGTCAGATTCAGTCCTGGAATGAAGAAATGAAGGGTTAATAAATCTATACTGATACAGCAGTGCCTTTTCAGTTCAGTCCTCCTGCTCCAGGTGGTTCAATGATGCTGAATAGTGTGTGTAAATATGTGTTTGAGTTGTGAAAGACTGTGACATTTGACTGTGCTTCTGCCACTTCTTGTTTGCAAGCCTTTGGGCAAGTGGATTTTTTTTTTACATGCATCTGGGGAGTGGGCTTCAATATGTGAGCAATCACACTTGCTAACAAGAACATTGTCTTTGCTGTTCGCTACTCCCTAGTTGGAGCAAACATAATGGTGGTGTTATGTAGAGATGTCACCATGTGACTAAGATGACTGATTGCAGCCAAAGGTGGATGAGCATGAGACTGAAATAGTTTTGCTTAAGTCATTAGTCAAATAATGAAAGAAAATTCATAAATCAGTCTGCCTGGGAGTGAATCACAAGCAGCAAGATGGCTTGAAACGAACACCACACATTATTCAAAAGGCGTGAACTAACCCTGCCTGCCAACCCCAGTGAAGTGGTCCTAAGGACAGCCCCTTCAGCACCCCAGTGGTTTTTGAATTGTTGTTGAAAGTATTAATGGCACTGTTACAGTGAAGACCCCAGGAATCGTGCCTGCAATTCCTGTGGGTGGTGACATGCCCGGAAAGAGGTTTTAGTGCTTCGCAGAACACATTCATCTCTCTAAATGTGGAGGCTAAGACTCATAATCAAAGCATTTCCCTCCTACCTCAAAAAGCTTTGAAGAAACAGTCTGTGACTCTCAGTGCTTTATCCTGCTGCTTTTTAGAAGCAGTCTTTCTCACCTACAAGAGAATTTTGTGTAGGAGGCTGCCAAGTTTCCGGCCGAGTAAGGCCGTCACAGCATGGCTCACTGGTTCTCCATCGCTTACCTCTAGACATGGTCGCTATTGTTATTTGAGAAACTGTGACAGTGAACAGGACAGTCTTTGAAAAAGAAGGGAAGAGCTGGACAGGAATGCATTCATCTTCTAATCCATTGTTGTCCCCCTTTTTGCCATTCTGCTCTTCCTTCAGTTACCTTTCCATGCATGTCAAGATGGGCTTTTCGTGAGTTTAGCGCCATGGCAGAGCTCACTGTCAGTTTTTTGTCCTACTTTTAACTTTTGTTCATGTCTGATGGCACTTGAGTTGGCAGAGGGGGTCCCAGAGAAGTAACTCTATCATCCCTTTGCCCAAAACCCAAACCTTCGCTCCTTATCCTGACCCAGCTGGGAACCAATTTGCCTGAAAGCCAGATACTGTTTAGCCTTGTCTTTCTCAAGTATCCTGACCAGAGGAACAATATTCTGGGCAAAAAGGTTTACTTGAGGCTATTGCAGGACAAATGTTGTGTCTTTCCTTGGTTTTGCTTCATTTATTTGAAATAGGATGTCCTTTTCTTTCACTCTGCCTCACTGTCAGGATCTAGTCATTCCTTGTGAGTGCCTTAACAGTAGCTCTAGTTGTCAGACTATGGGTGAGATGTTATCTGTTAAACAAAGGCCATCTGGGACAGCAAGGATTCAGAACAAGGCAAGGCAGAGTCTGCTCCTCTGCTTCTCCAATTTCTGCCCAACTGCTGCCACACAAGTTACCTTAGACCCGAAGGGTGAGTCCTTAGGTTACTGGAGACAGATTACATCGCATGGCAGCACAAGGCACAGCTGTGAAATCTCAGCCACAAGGCCAGCCTGTAAAGTTGCTCGTGATTGAAGTCGTAATGCCTTGCCTTAATTAATTTAACTTGATTTAATTTATTTAAGTCCTGTCCTGATTTATTCCCTTGCCATCTTGCCCGCTGCAGTGAATGCTCCTTTCCAAACTGCCCATGTGTAAAGCTGCTGTGTTTTTGACAGGCAGGAGAGGCCTATTTTCATCAGTCAATATTGCCAGAGCGCTAAATACCATTCCAAAATAAATAAATAAATACATACATAAATAAAGCCTGAATTGAATGTGCAGACCCTGCTGATTGGAAGCTGTCAGAGATCTTCTGGAGCTGGTGCCTCAGTTTCCCCATCTGTTAAATAGGGCTGATCATACTAGCACATATTTATTTTGCATAATGCTCCCTGTGGAGGAGAGGGCACTATGTTAGGTACAGACTATGACATTACTGTGGAATGAAGTTGATTTATGGCATCCACGAGATTTAACCCTATCTCCTGGGGCTACATTGCTCATGAGCTTTTGTCCTCCTTGCTCAACTTTGGAAGGGTATATCTAGTCCTGGAATGTGCATGGGTGAGTGTCTCTTCCCCTCTTCTCCTCCCCTCTTTTCCTCCCTTCTCCCCATCATGCCCCCTTTCTTTGTGGAGGGCCCTGATTTCCATTTGAATAGGAGGCTTTCTGCTAAGACTTTCCTGCCATCCAGGCCAGCACACAAGGAGCCCACTGTTCCCGGACTGAATGTTCAGCCAGCCCTGACGTATCCACTATTATCAATGGAGTTCATTCAATCCTGCTGGAGTATGTTGTGTGGACCAGGGTGAGGGGCTTGCAGAAAGGGAAGATTTGAGGGGGAGGGGACTCTGATGCTGCTAAACAGACTCTCTGCTCCTTGTTCCACTCCACTAATGTGTAGCAGCTCCAATCTGTAACGACTTAGGGCACTGTGGTCCCTAAGTTGGCATGGTGTTTCTAGAAGATGGTTGAGCTTGCAGCTGGTTTTCCTGTAGTAGCACATTGGTTCCTTTCAGCTTTATCCTTCACATTTGCCAGTGCTCATTTTCAGGTTGCAAAGTATGTGAGGAAACTGCCACAACTCCTGAGTGGAATCTGTTTTCATTCTACTCTCTTTTTCATCCTGTTTCATGTGCCTTCTCTACCCTTCTCTCCCTCCCCACCTCTCTTTGTCTTTTTTCAGCTCTTTATCCATGGGCAACTGGTGCCTCCTGCTACTAGGGGGGCACCAGCAGCCGACTGGGGAGGGGGTGGTGCAGCAGCCAATCGCTGATCCCAGAAGTGCCCCAGCACTTCTGGATTTTGCTGGCGGTGCTTCTGGGAAAACCAGAAGTGCCGCTGGTGCTTCTCTCTGCGCCTCTGCTTCCCAGCCGGTGCCAATCTTACGGGGTGCATGTGCACTCACATGCATTACCTATGCATTGCCCATGTCTTTATCTTCCTCTTTTTGAGCTTTCTGCTCCTCCCTCTTCCCCCTCCTCCCCCCGGCCCACGTGTGCACGTACCTCAGAGCACCATGACAGTGACTTGTCAGTGCTGAGGTAATAAAATAGAAGAGAAGGTGCAAATGAGAAGAGCAGGATTGGGGAGGGGGGGCTTTGATGAAAGCTTGAATAACTTGTGTATACGTGTGGCGGGAAGTACACACAGTGTCCCCTTGCAGGCTGGCGGGGGATGCCTTGGGTTCGATGCAGACCAGTGCTGAATCCCTAACATTTTCTTCTCCTAAAAATGCAATTGTACTGCTTGTCACCTAATGTCTGCATAGAAGGCAGCCTTTTCTGTTAGCTCTTGTTGTCAGGCACACAGCTGTGCCTCTCTCTCTTTCTCCCCCTAAGGTTTCAGCGATAGAGGCACAATAAAGCAGTGGAGTTTAACCATCAGTACTCTGCTCTGAGATGGAGTGACGAGGTGTGTACATGTATTTCTTGGGGCCAGGGAAGGGTCACACATGTCACCTGGGAGGAAAAGGACAGGGTGGTCTGCACTGCCTGGTGACCCTAAGCATCTCCATCTTTTGTGCTAGGAGTCCCAGGTTTGGGGGTTCACTGCCTGGGTTGGAAGTGCTGGAATCTCATTATTACAGCCTGATGCAGATCAGGGCTGACAAGGCCCTCTAGTAATTTTATGAGTTTTGTCCTTCAGATGAGGCTGGCTTGGGTGTCGTGACGGATTCCTCTGCTACACTGAAACCACCTTGCTCCCAAGAAGGCACTGCCACACTTGGCTGGCTTCTTCAGCAGTGATTAGTTTCCAGGAAGTTTTAATTGGATCTGGAGTTCATAATGTGAAGCTGCAAGTGGGCTCTGAGGGCTTGTCATGTGCCAAGCTGGCTCTCAGTGTTGCTTTTCTGTACCGTTTTTTCTGTCTCCTGTATGGGGAGAAGTGAGAGAATCCTTTTTTTTTTTTTTTTTTTTAATAATACTCTCACATAGTTTCATAGTTTGTAGGGTCGGAAGGGACCTGAGCAGATCATCTAGTCTGACCCCCTGCCATGGCAGGAAAGAATACTGGGGTCAAACGACCCCAGCAAGATGTTCATCTAACCTCCTCTTAAACACCCCCAGGGTAGGAGCCAGCACCACTTCGCTTGGAAGCTGGTTCCAGACCCTAGCCGCCCTGACTGTGAAGTAGCGCCTCCTGATATCTAACCTAAACCTACCCTCTGCCAGCTTGTGACCGTTATTCCTGGTCACTCCTGGCGGTGCTCGGGGAAACAGTGACTTCCCCAATGCCTGCTGATCCCCCCTGACTAGTTTATAACAGGCCACAAGATCCCCCCTCAGCCTTCTCTTTTGGAGGCTGAACAGGTTCAGGTCCCGCAGCTTGTCTTCATAGGGCCTGCCCTGCTGCCCCCTGATCATGCGAGTGGCCCTCCTCTGGACCCTCTCCATGCTGTCCACATCCCTCTTGAAGTGCGGCGCCCAGAACTGGACGCAATACTCCAGCTGCGGCCTGACCAGTGCCACATAGAGGGGGAGGATCACCTCCTTGGACCTGCTCAAGATGCATCTGTGGATGCATGCCAAGGTGTGGTTGGCCTTCCTGACTGCCTCTCCACACTGCCGGCCCATGTTCATCTTGGAGTCAATGATGACCCCCAGATCCCTTTCTGCCTCCGTGCTGATAAGATGGGAGTTCCCCAACCTGTAGGTATGGTGCCGGTTGTTCCCCCCGAGGTGCATCACCTTGCACTTGTCTGTGTTGAAACCCATCCTATTCTTGTCCGCCCACCCTTATAACCTGTTGAGGTCTGATTGTAGCCTGTTGCATCCTTCCAATGTAGCACAGAGAATGGAAATGGGAAAGATGGACCTCAGGACAAAGTATTTGTGTTTGAGGTTTTTCTTCCTTCCAGCCAAGGTTTTTATAATATCTGAACTATATGAATAAGCTGTGAAAGGGATGTTCCCATCCAGCAGGAGAGCTGGAATTTCAAGATCCTAAGAGTTCAGATGGAGATTCACCATTCACTATAACAAGAGGGTAATGGAGCCCTGGATGAGTGAGTCACAGGGTTGGAACATAAGTGTTTGCCTTCCAATCTCATCAAAAGTGACCAAAAAAGCTGCTGCAGTCTCTTTGCTGATTGGGGGCTCATGTGTCACAAGCAGGGATTTCTCAGAACTAGGTCCCTTCCTACTGGTGATTTAACTGTAAGCGGTATGAATTGGCTCCCTAGCAGGCAAACTTGAAAGAGGACCATTTAGGCTAAGAAACTCCATACTGATCATGTCTACATGTGTGTATTTACTACAGAGTAACTGAAATTACTGTGCAGTACAGGTGCATGCCCATACTGCATAGTAAATATGGTGATTTACACCTACTTCAGTATAAATTTGATACCTGCATTATACAGGTATCAAATTTATGCCTGATCAGTGACTGTGCAGTAAGGCACATGTAGATGCCTTACATGCAGTAACACTGTGTGGGGACTGACTTGGGACTACAGTTAGTCCTACAGCATTAATGCGCTGTAATGCCTGCACGTGTAGATGCTGGCCTATTCCCACTTACTGCACAATAATTTACTGCGTAGTAAATTTAAGCCAGCATAAATGCACATGTAGACACACCCACTGAGCTCACATTACAGATTGCCTTTTCCATGGCAGCCATCTTTGCTGCTGCCCACACAGTGCCAGCTCTGTAGATAAATAAAACATGCCAGGGTCATCCATATTTAGTCTCCAGTCTGCAGGGCAGATCCAGCCCACAGAGCTATGTTGTCTGGCCCCTGGGTCTTCCCATAGGTCTGAAAATTCTGTGGTGGGGCACAATTACTGGCAGCTGTAATTGTTGCTCTGCTGCTACCAAAATTTCCAGACCCATGGGGAGCTCTATTGGGATAGATGACATAGCCCTATGTGCTAGTCCAGGCCAGCATGCAGTAGGGCCAGCAAATAGGGTCATTTTGACACATGGCCAGATCTGGCAAGCAGGTTCAGGATGGTACATGGGTTCAATTTAGCACATGGCCAAATCCAGCACGTGAGATCAGGCCATGTGTGGTGTTGCGCCAGTGTATGCAGCCAGATCCGGCACATGGGGCCAGGACACACTTGTGGACTGCTCACACGTGGGATCTGGGCCTTGGGTTGGCCAAATGCCACTTCTCTGGCCCATGAGACCAGAAGGCTGAGCACCACTTAAGTAAATTATTGAAGTTGGAGGCATGTGCATCCCCAAGGCACTTCCCTGTCTCTGTCTCACAGAGACAATGCTTTAGCAGCAGTCACTGCCCATCTCAGCAAGTCCAGGCCATGCAGATCATTTGCAGCCAGTTGCAAAGGAAACCATCTTCTTTCTGCAGGGATTTAATTAGGTGGTGAATCACATTAGTGGAGAGGGTAAACTTACTGTACCATACAGTGGGCATCACTCAATCCTGGCAGGAAGGGGCAGGCACTGCAGGGCATGCAGCAGGGACAGCTCCAGGCTGACTCTCTCCATTTTGGAGTCTCAGCAGTGCTGAATGATGCACAGACTTTGCATCTAGTGTGGCCACAGGGCATACTGCTAGACTAATGTGGGACCTACTGAAAGGTTGGACCCTTAGCAGAGAAAACTCAGGATGGGACACCCTTTGCTCTTCCCCATTGTGCAAAATGGAGCCATCCCATCCCCACTGCTCCCCACCCCATAACTGTATACATAGGAGAACCTGTGCTGTAGGGGCTGGGTATACAACCTTAATATGGTTGCTTCTAAGTTGTGACCAGGCTCTCTGTCATCCCCATAACTATCAGAGAGATAGTTAGCTGCGCAAGTCTGAAGTCAAGTACAATGCAGGGTAGATTTGTACCTTAGACTAACCAAAGTAGATAGATTTATAGCACAGACTTTTGTGAGCTGAAGCTCACTTCATCAGATGTGTCAGAACCACTACTCATTTTGATGTAGCACTGGTCTTCAGGTAGATCCAGAAATAACAGTGCAGTACAGTGCCACAAGGCTGAAGTGAGAGGCACTGTCTGAGCTGTTTATGAGAATACCTTCCTGCACTCTGCCTGGCCATCTTTTTATGAACACTTAAAATTGGATAGGTCAGTGGGAAATGGATCCCAGAGTAGAAGATGGTCCTCAAAGAAGGCAATGGTGGGTGGAAAGAGAGTGCCACAAAGTGGCAGTGCTTTGGGATGGTGGGGCTTGCTTTAATTTAGGCACAAGGCCTCCCGGGTGAACAGCTGTCTAAGTGGGATCAATGTGCACACAGCTTCTATGTCACTGAGCAGAGCCATAGGTTGTGTGATGCCTGCATACAACACAACTGCTAAAAAAAATTCTAGCAAGGTGGAAATCAAACTTTTAAGGACTGCATAGAGCCAAATCGTTGACAGGTGCTGCTGTAGGTCAGAAGGCTAATGTGACCACGTCATTTAGGTTTCTTGTTAAATGTTTTATTTATTAAAATGCTCTAGAGGCAGAAGAACTGGGCTCATTATTTATAAGAATTTCTGTGGCTTTGAAATGGGATCTGCAGGCACTTTGATAAATGTGGTGGAAACTTGTCTGGTATTGCTACTTCTTCTCTAAAGTGCCTCCTGTGTCCTCTGTTAAAGGGCTGTTTTATAAGTTTATTCAGCAGCATTTCTCAGAGAACAGCATCAGATGCCTGTTGTGTCCTCTTAGACAACTGGGAATAGAGCAAGAGTGAGTCTCTACAGTATGCTTCCCAGAACACTAGGATTAGGGGCAAGGAGAAGACTGTCAAGACAACATTGCTGCTCCTTTGTGGTGAGTTAGCTGGGATGGTTTATGGTTTCTGCCTGTTTGCTGCCTGGATGTGTTACACAAGTTTCTGAGCCTGAACAAAGCAGTAAGTGTCACCATTTTGCACACCTGGCAGCGGAAGCCATTGTGTTACGGTATCTGGTGATGGATTAAGTCTTTTCTTTGCTTGATGCTGAGCATCCCAATCACCTGGGGAACTGGTACTACATCAAGCTGGAGACAGTGTCTCAAAGACCTGAGACCTGCCAAAGAGGCAGCAGGATACAGCATCCTGGGAACCAGAGAAGAGTAAAGGGTCTACAGTGGGAGGGAGACATCTGTCAGAACATAGAGGGAAACACCTAGGAATAATCCTCCATTTCTCTCATCCTCCTTTGGCCATAGGAAATAGCCTTCCTGGCCTGTTGGGCCTACACAACTTGAATGCAGACTGAAGCAGGTACAGAGAAGGGCTACTAAGTTTTTTCAGAGCAACAGAAAAGTGACCGGAGAGCTTGGTGAAAGGAAAGCAAAGGGGGAACATGATTACTCTTCATAAGTACCTCAAGGAGGCAGGTACTAGGGGGGATACCTCTTTGAGCTAAGGAACAGTGTGGACACAAGAACAAAGGATTAACAACATCCCTGAATAAGCAGGCTGGAAACCCTGACCATCAGAGTAGTAAGGGTGTAGAACAGCTTCCCAGTATGAATAGTAGGGAGGAGAAACTTGCCAGCTGTGATGGCGCTCCACCAGTTCATGGAAGAAGGTGTTTGATGTACTTGGCTGTGACAGTGAGGGGCTGGACTTTTACATGGCATTGAACTGGGACATCCTTCTAGTCTTGTATTCCTACCTACTACCATCAACCAGCCTGAGTGATAACCATGATGAAGCTCTGAGGGTGTTTGAAATCTGAACCCAATGCTGCTGCTTGCACAGTCCCTTAGATTTTTCATCCCTTTTTTAAAAAAAAGTGTCCCTTCAACCTAACTGTGCAACAGCCTCAGTTATTTTGTGTGGAACCATGTCCATGGTCAGCCAGAGGCTTGTATGAGCTCTCCCAGCCTGTGTTTAGCTACTCGGGCATTTGTGGGGTTTTGAAAGCTATTTGCTAGGCAGAAAAGCAGTAGCACCAATCTATTTGCAGTAACTTGACCTCACGTCAGCCAGTTGGGCTGCAGTTGGGAATCCAGTTTGGTTGAGGCAAGGTCACCCCATCTGAGATGGTTCAATTCATTGCTGGCTCACATGCACATACAGCTCAGGGTTCCCGAGTTGGAGCTGTGATATTTGACCTCCAGCAATGAATGCTGCTGGGCAGGAGTTTCTTTTCTCAGAACACTGTTTCACCTTCACCACGGTGTGTTGAGAAAGTCACCAATGTTTTCCAGTTTGCCCTGCAGAGCAAACTCAGCATGTCCCCATTTGCATTCTGATCCCAAAGGCTCTGCCTGTACTGTGGCAGCAGGCTGCTCAGTTATGATGCTCAGGCAATAAACCCTGCCCCCACCTTCTCCCCTGCTCTGTTCACATCACCACCAGACACAAGGCAATAGCCTAAAAGCAGCCCTGGCACCACACTCAAAGCTTGGGTTTCTGGGGTGCTCAAGAGAAACAACTTGGAGTTCTGGGGTGCTTTTTCCAATTTCATTTTCAGGGTAAAGGAACATAGAGAGGGTGGATGGTGGGGCTTATTCCTTCCCTGGTGCAACTAGTCATCCTTCTTCTGTGGTGCAGGGAGAACTGGAGAAGTCTCCCAAAACAAATGCTTGCTTTGAACTCTTGTCTACCAGCCCCATTCACGGCAGAGTCACCTCACTGAAATTGAGACAGGTCTGCACACACTTAGCGCCAAGATGAGCGTGTGCTGCAAGAAGTATTCTGGACTCCACAGAGTGCTTTGGTAGTTCTCTAGTAGCTGCTAGCCAAGGGGTCCAGATTTCCAACACTCCCCCTGAAGAACCCACAGACTGCATGTGTGGAAGGGGGGCTTTTACATTTATTGCATATTGAGTTGTCAGGCTAGAGATTGTCTTTGCCAGCGCTGATTGTGTGGGCAGGGGAGCAGAAGCACTACCACCCAGGTGCCTGCAGTGCCCATGACATGGGGGAGGGGGATCTTTGCCTGGGACATGATGCAGACTGTGGCATGGAGAGGTTGGAAACTGCAAGAAACAACCACTCCTCCTTGGAAGTATCTCCTTGTTCTTCTTTGAGCTCTAGTCATGCTGCTACCCACCTAGTTTTTCTTCTCTTGTGCATCTGTGAGCAAGATTTTACCCATGCAGGATGTTAAATGCCACACAGGGATATTTCTATAGGCCATGTGTGCCCTTGGCTCCAAGGACTGTGAGAGCACTCATGAAAATTGGGAAGTGGCATTCACCAGCATTTCCTTCACTAGATCAGTTCTGCCCACCATGAAAGACCTAAATGCAAAAGTGGTACAAACACCAACAGCAACTAAATACCTATGTTCCTGTTGCAACTGGGTCTTTACTTAGGAGTGCAGGAGAATAAACACCACCGTGCTGTTTTGGCTTCATTTCAGCCAGGGGAGGCTAGGATGTCACAGGGGTGGCTTCTGTCTCCCTCATAACTCCATCCCACAGTGCTGTGTGACATAACCACTTATGTGATGCTCAGAGACCTGGCCAATACCCGAGCACAGCAGGATGATGTCAGCCTTACGGCAGGTCATTCTCCTGGTCTATAACTTGGGTAGGTGATGTGGTTTATCTTGGGGGCTCAGCCCTGTCACTTCTGTTGGAGGTATGTGTGTGACTTACCCTAATGGATGACAGTGCTGGGTTCCTGCTGGGGATTCTCAGGCTGCTGCACCAGAAACCTCCCCCTCCAGCAGCTTCCAAAGCTTACTCTTCTCAAAATGCTACTGGCATGGAGAGGCCGAGGGAGGTTTAGGACTTCTTGACATAGGGCTTGGGCTTCCTTAGTGTTGTCTGTGGAGATGTTAGAAGCACTTTGGTTGCTTGCAATAGCTTAAGAAAGCAAGTGGCAGTTGTCCCAGAAGGGTGATTTTTCGTTCTTGACAGTAAGTGTGTGGAGAGCTTTGCTCCATGCTGCAAGTTGGGAATAGCTGTGTCTCTCCTAAGCAGAGCACAGCACTTCCGACCCCCGAGATTTCATTTTGAGTCCTGAGATGTTGGCCCCTGCTGGTGCCAGCCTAGCCATGACTTAAGGAAATGTTGACTCTCACAGGAAAATTTCAGCCTGTCCTAGGTTGAAGAAAAGCCTTCCTTCCCCTCCTACCTACCCACAGTCAGGGCTGCTGTGGGAGGCAGATGGAGCATCCCTATCCCAATCCTCCTCCAGATCCAGGAGAAGGAAGGAGGCATGGCTCTGGCATTCATCCCCCACCTGGTATGGCCCTCCTTGGCAATGCCAGCCTCCCCTTTCCCTGGTGTTATGTTGCAGAGATGGAGAGAGGAGGGCCAGAGTACAACCATTGTTCACAGCACAGGAGAGAAGGGAGCCCAGAGATGAATAGCAGCTTAGTATGGCTCTCCTTGGCAATGCCAGCCCCAGGCAGGGAGTGAGGAGGATAAGTGTCGGGGGCAGTTGGGGAGCAGAGGAGGAACCGGGGAGCAAAATGCTGCAGGGGCTGGGGTGTGCACACCCAGTTGCTTGGCAGCAGTGAAGGTTTGGGGAGTGAAGGTTGATTAGAGTATTGGGGGCTACACAGAGAAGCTGGAAGCTCTGCACAGTCAAGTACCACACAGAGCCCCAGTAGCTGAGACCAAAACTAACCCCTCTGTCCATTTTAGAAAGCTGGCCATACTATAACTCTTATCTACACACAGAAGGGACTGGGCAGGGTCATTCCAACATTAAGATAGACTTAAAAATGTCAGTGTAATCTGGCTAAAGAACTCTGTCATTTCGGAAGGAGGTGGGGAGGGGTTGCTGGGGAGTTGTTAGTAATGAAAATGAGCTATGAGACTTCTCCCTTTCCTGGTCCAGACAGTGGGCTTTTTTTACTGTGAACATATCAGTGCATTTTTTATTTACTCATTTTACTTGGGACAGAATTAAGCTCTACTCCCATCTCCATGCTTAGACTCTGCTCCATGATCCACAGAGCAGAAAAACATAATGGAACAATGGATAGAAAGCTGGGTGGATGCCTGCTCCTGGTTTGCATGTTACTGCCTCTGAGATGGTTTGCCCCCACCCTGTCCAGTGGATTTTGGGGTAAGCTCTTCAATTGATCTGTATGATGGAGGAGACAGGACTAATCCAGTTTGGCACTCTTGGGCCTCACATAATACTTTGGATTGACTATTAGTTATTTATGTGTCATTGGCATTTTCCTTTGAATTTTTCTTTCAAAGGAACCCAAGCACTCGGAGTGCTGCTCAGCTTCAACTATCTGCACCACCCACCTTTCTTTCTCTGGGTAAAGGTCTTGTAATTTGAAATTAGTGCACAGATTGAATTGTAGTTCACCCAGGAATGGGCTTGCAGGATCACTTCTTATTGATGATTTTGGCCTTGGCTTTGCTTTAGTAATGAAACTCCAACACCTAACTGAGTGTGACTAAGCCTTATAGCAACTGTATAACTCAGTTTCACACAAACACCTTTCAGTCTCTTTTCCTGTGTGGCATCAGTCCTTTGGTGACTAGTGGCACCCTATGCACAGTCAGGGTTAGCATGCCTCTCTCACTCCTTCATTGTTTGCCAACAGTTGTCTTTTATCTCTGTGGCAGCCCTGTGACAGAAGGGGAGATCATTTACTATCCTCTAAGGGGTAATGTGAGATCCAGTCTCTGGCCATGGCATGGATCTTCCAGGTGTTAGTTGGCCCCTGCTCAGGGACATGGAATGACCCTGCTTCTGATGCTTTTTGGGCATAACCAAGTTTTGCCATTTATTTTAAGGAGCGAGCTTTTCCCAGTAACAGTGGAACATAAGGAACATGAGGCTTTGCTGTGCAGGGAACTCCTCTGTGATGAAAATATCTTATTGCCCCCTGGCTAATATGAGAGAGAGAGTGGGTCAGCCATCTACACCAGGATCCAATCAGACTCTAAACCCACAACTGTGCCCAGGAGATCCGGTGCCTGTGCAGATGTACCTGATTCATTTAAGGTATGTAGGTAAAGCTGGCTTATTTGCTGCTGCCTGTTTTGTATGAATAAGCATATATGAAACCTTAGTAAGACCATGCCATCTGGACAGTTTTGTTCTATTCTAGCTAGGGGCTTTGCATGAAAGGACATTGTAAACATTGGTGAGTTAAGCCTTGCAACTAACCTGGGAGGTAGGTCCAGTGTGTGACAGGTGCAGTGGAGGAGGTCACACAGTGAGGCTGCAATAGAGCAAGTAACAGCAGCTCCAGATCTTGAAAGTTCCCTGCTGTCACCACCAGGCCACACCTGTTTCCAAACTCAGCATTTCTGACTGTGTCGCAGGTCTAGTCTGATCTCCAAACCACACTTCTTGCTCCTTCCCCTCCTGCCCCCTTTCCCCACAAGGTCAAATACAAGGGCGGAATTACAGGTGACAGGTGTGGGGTTTATTTTTTCTGTATTAATTTCTGCACAATTAAAACAAAATTGGTTAGTCCCTGAGTTTTTATGAGGCCTCTGCTGAGATGTGCTGTGTGTGTGGAGTGTACACTATGTGTCTTTGAGGCAGGATGTCAAACCTCCTTACTATGCAGCTCTATGGCTAACCACTGTGGAGAAGTCACAGTCAAGGAGCTGATATTGTGCTGGTTGTGTGTGCGCACATATGCACGTGAGTATGCTGATCCACACACCAGGTCAGCAACAGCTGTTGAGAGTCAGGTCCCACCCCTTACCTAGGGCAATGTGTGCCCTGGGAATGAAAGGGGACACTGAAACCAGCAGCTCTGCCATTGCCATTGTGTGTTATTTCTCTTGCCTGCATCCAGGGAGTGTGCAGCAGTTATATACAATAGAGCATTTCTCCTGATACTTGCAAGGCTAGGCTGTTACCTATGTCCTTCCCTCACCAGCATCTCCTCCTCCCTCTGCTCTGGAGTACAGTTTTGCAGTGGTGGTGAGAACTTTCTCAGAGAAGCTCAGAAACTGTGTTTGATTAATAGTGATGCCTCTTTTTTTTAAATCCAGCTGAGTAAAAACATTGTTTGGCTTTAATGATGGGAACATTAGGGTAGAGGACTTGGATACTGTGCTCAATGCAGAGACAAACAACCAGTATAAATCTCGCGTGAGTGTGGAATTAATAATATGTCTAATTTGTCCAGCCATGTTGCTTGCATTAGGTGTCTTTGGAAACCACGGGCTTTAGAAACTCTTTCTGACAGGGAAAAACTTAGAACCTGTAGAACATCTGTCCGGCATGGAGAGGTTTTCTAGTGTAGAGTGCAGCAGGAGGCAGTATGCATCTGAAGCCCATCTGGCAGATGCTGGCACAAGTCCAAAGGGGCATAGGAGAGGTTGGGGTACCATTCAAATGGGGGTGTTTGTCCTACAGGGCTGAAGGTCAGAGCTCCAAAGAGCATACTGTTATCTCTCCTGTGCTTTGCTTGAGCTGTATGTATGTGTGTATTTCCTCATGCTTCACAGATATAACCACCACAGTGTGTGTGTGTGTGTGTGTGTATGTGTGGGGGGGGGGTTGTTTTTTTTTTTTTTTACCTGATTGAATCATTTTTTTTGTTCACTACATTTAATTCTGAACTGCAGCAGTTAGGGTATAAAAAGAAAATTTCAATAATCTGGGTTTAGAAACAAGCCTCCAGGATATATAATTAAATTCAGTGCAATGGAAATAGCCAGGAAGAGCCACACATTGTGTATGTGCATGCGTGTGGAGAGCTGGCTATAGCTGTAGTGGAATGAAGAGGGTCCATGCTGCGTGTGGATGTACAAGAGAAAGATCTGGTTAAATAGATCCTTTATATCCCTGCTGCAAAAGTAATGTTCTTAAATGTGTCACCCCCAGGAAAACAACAATCCCGTTATGAAGTATTCAGAAAGGCTGGTGCCTAGAAAAGGTCAGCAGCCCAGCTTCACATGGACAATGTGGCAGTGGAGCCAGGAGCCAGAATTCTTCTGTGGGCAACGGACATGTCTCAGACAAGCCTACAGGAGAGGAAATTTTTCTTCCTCCAGCTTTGGGGCCAGGCTGAAAAGTTGCAGAGTTTCACCCAAGTAAAAAGGGGACAAACACATTGTGCTTATAGATTCTTTAGGACAGTTTATAACTGGGGGGAGGGTGGGGGTCTGTGCATGCATGCATGCATGTTTTTTGGAAGGAGATGTGGCTATGCCCCTGCGTGTATACACTGAGGGAGAGTGCTATGTACATGCATATTCCAGTGCTCTTGTATGGTGGAGGGTGGTGCATGCACACAGCAACAGAAGAACCACCCAACCCACAGTTCTGCCTCCCACAGAAATGGATGCAAGACATCCTTAAACCATAAACGTTAACATCTCTGTACAAAACCCTTACAGAGGTTTCTAGTCCTGTCCTTGGAGCTCCATGGAACCCTGTAAGATTCTTTTTTAAGTCTTACTAAACTACTGCCTTCTGTGATCTCATGTGGTAGTGAGTCCCATGTGCTAATCTTGCTCTTTGTTGGGGAAAAAAACAAACCAAACCAAGCTGTTTCCTTGATTCAGGGCCATGGAATATCTTTCTCTTACTGCAGTTCAAGGAGATGGAACAAACCTGGTTCCCTAATCTGCCATCTCAGGGTGGTGTATTACTTTACACATGTTCACAAGTCTGGGGGAAGGCAGCATGGATGTTTCTGTTTGTGCTTGTTTATGAGTCATTGCTTGGTTCAAAGGTGCCTGACAAGAGACATTGTAACCAGGTAGGAGACCAAGGGTGGAAGGTGGATAGGAAGCAGTCGAGGTTGCTCGGTTATATCTTTAGGGTTGTCCTCCTATCTGTCCCTGACATTTCTACCCTTCCTACCTCCCTGCTGGAGCAGAGATTGCTACTTTGACTTCACCAGGACCAGATTTCAGCTCTTCATGCTTTGTAGAAAGGGAGATGGATGCACGTGTGATTTTTTTTTTTTTTTTTTTTAAGGGAAGTGGTTTGGTTTATTTATGTGGCTGTTGTCATCCTCACACCTTCTCCAGTTTCTCTATCTATATTCTTTCTCTAAAAATAGGTTGGCTCCTTTTCCCCATTCCTGCCTTGCCCTGTGTTTGGTTGCAGAAACTGGAACCCACACCTTCTTGATAGTTCTGGTCTTCCCAGTTCAGCAACCAGCATCCCCTAAAGATACTCACTCATCTCAGGACAGTTGAGGAGGGAGACGGGTACACAGAAAAGAGAATGCAGCTAAGTGCCAGCCCCTGGTTGTGGTTGCCTCAGTTCAAAGCCTGCTGGTACATAGTGTCATTTTTGTATTTATAGCAGCTTGCAGGGTCCATGTGCTTCTCACGCATCTGTTCCACAGAGGGTATTTCCTTGTTTTTTAATCTAAAGGGTATCTGTCAGTTACATGCAGCCATCCCTATAATCCAAGCCATGGCATGCAATCCTCCAATAACAGGCCAATGCATTCATCTCAGCACTTCCATTACTTCATCTCATGTCTTCTTTTGCCACTGTCTTACAGAAAGCCCTAAGACAAGAAAGTGGGGCAGAGGTTCATAATGATATGTATTTGTCAGTTTTATATTTAGCTATTGGTAATGCAGTATATGCACGGGTTCCCATTAAGCACTTCCATTGCATGAGATAACTTGAGTGTAGCTTTGCAGAATTCCCAGCAATTAGCTGTGAGTAATACTGCATATACTCAGTGGAGGAAGACAGCAGTTGAATTGTTTTTAAAGACAATTGCTGACAATCTGTAAGTATCCTTCTGTTACACTTCTGTATCTTCTCATGGAATGAGTCTGAATGGCTCAGTTGATAGTACCTCTGACTCATAACACATCAATCCAGGATTCAAATCTCTGTTTGGGCAGTGGCTGTTGCATATTTTGCAGTGGTCAGTAGAGAAAGATGCATCTCCATTTTGCCTTGGACCAAAGGATACTCATCCTATGGCTGCTGGTGTTGGAATAGGGCTAGGGAACTATCAGCTTCTTGAATCACACCCAGGTATAGGAGGAAAATTCCCTCCTTTTGTAAGGAGAAGAGTGAAAAGTTATGGCATATCAATGCCACAGCAAGTCCTTCAGGTTATAACTAGCTTCAAGCAACACTCTTCAAAGCTGTGACATTCCTCACCTAAAGCCAAATGGACCACACAGGTATGAATCCCATTTGGAGATGATACAATAAAGGCCTTTCAATCCAGTTCTGAGCCCAATTAAATTATTGGCAGCAAAAAGAAACAGCTTGGCTTTTGACAACAAGTCCATGCCCCATTTCCAGTGCAAGCAGTGGCCACAGCAAGCAACGTCTTGAATTAGTGTAACATTCTCAGGCACTGCTAATAGCACTGAAAGACAGTCTGATGACAAGCTCAGATAATACTCTCCAGAGAATTAACATGGCATGCTGATATTTAAGTGCTGCTTCAGCATCTTGTTGCCAGGAATAAGTCTTGGATCAGGGGAGGGTTTCTTCAGTTGATTTTAATTCTGCTCCATCTGCTGTCTGAGTTTCAAGTAATTCCTTGCCCATTTAGGGCAGTTTTCTGGGGCCAGTGGAGGGGTATTGGAATGGCAGTAGCCTGAGGTTTTTCTCTGTAAAAGAAATGAGAAAAGCAGAAGTTGTTTTTGGTGGCCTTAAGGTTTGAATCTTGGGCCATTTAAGCTTTTTCTCCGTAGCACCAGAACTGAGTGGTGGTTCCCTGATGGGGGTGGTAATTCTTTACCTGTTCTGTGGGGCTTCTTGATGGAGAGCAATAGGCTGGGAGGTGAAGGTGTACTCTGTATTAGGTGACTCCCACCTTCAAAGCCTTCTCACAGAGGAGGATGTGCCAGGTTGCTCAGGCCCAGTTGATGGTATAGAGGAAAGGGCTTACCCCTGTAAAGCTGATCAGGTTGGAGGCTTGCACAAGTATTCTTGAAGCAACAAAATTCATAATGTGCTGTGTTTTTGGTGTCTAAGTATAGTCAGAGTGGTGGGGTTGGAGAATACCTCTGTATTTAGCTGGAGCCATTGTGGGCTAAAAGGAGGTCCTAATGGTAGCTTTTGAAATGCTCCTGACCTTTCAGTTTTTCCCATTCCCAAGTTCATCATGTCCTCACCCAAACCCACACAGTTAAAAGATTCCAGGAGCCTCAGAAAGGTGTTTTTCCTGATATCATTCAAGCAGGAGCAGTCTGGAGCAGAGGACAAAGGAGACCTTGTTCTGCCTGTTGTTGAGAATAATAGCAATAAATGCCTCATTATTGCCAAAGCGGCATCGCTCCTAGAGAAAGAACAAGCCACGTGTAACAATGGGTCTTTTATCAATAATACTCTCCTCGTGTTCCGGAGAAGCAAAGGACAGAGGCTCACAGCACTGTCTGGCTCAGACCATTATCAGGTTTGCTTCCGTTGCTGCTGGCTAGCTGGCTGTTGGCTTTTTTCCCCTTTATTTAGATAATATCACTTAGTGCTTTTCATCTGTGAGAGTCAAGGCAGTTCACATAAATGTGGCAAAGTAGAATCATCCCCATTTTGTAGCTGGTGAAACTGAGGCACAAAGGAAGGAAGGAGCTGGCCCAGGGTCATGCAGCAAGTCCATTTGAGAGCAGAGGATGGAGCCTAGAGCCCTGACTCCACATCCTCTGTTGTCTCCTTCTTAAAAGTGCCATATTGAAGAGGAAGCCATGTTGCTCTGTGTAGTAGGAGGCCTCCAACTGTGTTCTGTTTTTGTAGTACCTTGACCTGTGTGGTCCTGGTCTGGGACTGAGGCTACTAGGCATTTACAACAAAAACAATGATAATAATAATCAGTATCAGTAATGATAGTGTCTGATACACAGGTTTCAGTCTTGTCACTTATGACATCACAATTTCACTGGTGATTCTGTCCTTCAGAGAAATCTGGGCAAAAACAGGGAAGTCAGGCCTAGTATTTCTAATGTGATTGGGAGAAAAGGGAGGTGTAAACACACCCATGCACAAATGCATGCACTCCTGTGAATGCCAATGGGCTACAAACGGGTTGTGAGGAGAGAGAAGGAAGAAGGAGATTGTCTCCCACTGATAGAGGCAGGGATGTCTGTAGGAAAGACTGTGGTATTAGGAGATACTAGCTTTGCTGCCAACACTGTATAACTGTGAGCAAACAGCTCCCTGTGCCTCAGTTTCCCCATCAGTTTATCATGGATAGTGATAATTGTCTACCATGAAGGGAGATTGTATGTATGTTGATTAGGCTGCTGTGATCACCAGGACTTGGGGGTTTCACTGGGCACAGTGCTGATCTCTGGCTGGGAGCCCTGTCCAGTGACAGGGGTCCCAGCCTCATGGGAGTTCCTGCTACCCATGCAAATTAAACATGCAGGTAAAGGTATAATTGGATCTAATGTGTGATCCACATGATCACACCTCCTACCATGCCACATGTACATGGTAGGAGGCATGATTGTGGGATCATGCATTATGTCCAATTGCACCTTATTGCCAGCTCCTTCTGCATTGGCAAGAAGCAGGCTCCCATGGCTGGGAGCTCCCTTTTCTGGGGGGGTCTCCCAGCCAGGACCAAGAATCCCCATAGCTCAGCAGAGACCTAGAGCCCCATCAGGTGTGGGATTTGGTCCTGGTTGTAGGTGAAGCACAGCCAGGACCAAGAACCCTGTGTGGGCCCAGGGGTTTCGCATACCCCAAGCTTTGGGGATCATGGCAGCTGTGATCCCCAGGACTTGGGGGTTTCACTGGGCACGGTGCTGATCTCTGGCTGGGAGCCCTGTCCAGTGACAGGGGTCCCAGCCTCATGGGAGTTCCTGCTACCCATGCAAATTAAAACTTGATGGCAACCAGCTATAAAGTTAGTGCACATTTCTGAGGTCTAACTTTATAGCTGGTTGAAGCTTTTTATCGTGTGATAGCTACTTTTCACATGTAGCTGGTCTCAAGGTAATTGCATAATTAACTAGTTAATTGCATGATACCTGTAACATGTAGAGGGGACCTCAGTTATAGTGCAGGGTTTTGCCTAAGCAAAGTGGTGTCTAAATGTGAGGTATCCCTCTCCACCTATTCCTAGGTGAAAATCCTGTGAGGAAAAGAAGAATGGGAACTCACTTTCCTCAGAGCCTATCAGTTAACTATGTTTCCTCTGGTGTTTCTTGCAGATCCTGTCTCTTTCTGGTACATAGGGAGTGTCTGACCCATGATGAGAAGGCTTAAAAGAGAAATCCCAGCTGTAACCTCAGGAAGAGCAGGTTACAGCCAAGCAATAAGATGTCTCTGTCTTTGTGACACCATCTGTCTCCTCTAACTTTCTGTAATCCTTCAGATGCTGGATTAGAAATTGTCACTGGACAGGGCTGGCTTTAAGCCAAGGGCAGGGTTTCTTGTTTGGACTGATATGGAAGGTAGGAAGTCTTATTTACTTGTGCTTCCTCATCTTTCCTGGAGTCCACTGGCCTGCCACCATGGCAGCATAACTCTGATGCATCTAGATTGTGGGGTGGGGGGGTCTGTTAGTTGTTTCCGATCCTTTATTTTACTCACTTATCCTTATCATTTATTTCACTTATCCTTTATTTCTCTGTGCAAATGCTATGAGGGAATAGGGGAAAGGGTGGATATGTGTGGTTGTGAGAAGGGGACTGATTGTTTCTCCTCTTGGATAAGCACAGGCCATGGTCTTGGTGCTGTGCAGGAGATGGAGAAGACTAGGACCCTGCCCCTAAATGCTGACTCCCTGGAACTAAAACAGGACTTGGCCTCACCTCTGATGTAACTAGGGGAAAAGGGGACCCATATGTTTGCCTTTCTGTGAGCCAGATGCTTTGATGGGGAGACTGTGTCTGTCTTGGGGGAGTTGATTGTCTGTATTGATTATTTCCTCTCCTTAGGATGTGGTTTTATAGGTGTTAATCCTTGCTCGTTAACTCATTACATTAGCTAGCTACTATGCACTGAGCTGGTCCCTGAGTGAATCATGATTGACTGGTAACTGGTAACACAGTAGCTTAGCAGCCAGGCCGGCATAAGCCCCCTTCCCCCTCCCCCAAGACAGACAGTTGCACAGGCACCCATGTTACGAGTTTTGCCTGTCAGCAGCTAGAGATGCAGGGCCCCAGAACCCTCCATGGATCTCCTCCACAGCTGGCAGGCTTCATGGCCACAGCAGGGGCTACCGTCCCTCCAGCTTTCATCCTGCTGCACCTTAACACACACACTGTCATCTATGTCAAGAGTTTTTCCTGTCAGCAGCTTGAGGTGCAGTTTGCCCCAAACCCATGAAGCTATCTCCTTAAAACTTGGCAGGCTTTGTGGCCTCAGCAGGGGCCACTTTCCCTGCAGTTTTCACACACCTGTGGTGTAACACATACATGCAACATGAGTTTTGCTTTCAAGAAATTGGGGTGCAGTTCCCCCCCCAAACCCCTGCACCGCTCTTCTTGAAACTTGGCAGACTTCATGCTCTCAGCAGAGGCTACCACTCTTGCAAGGTTCATCCAAATCGGACAAAAAACAACAAAGTTATAGATATTTCATTGATTCACCATTAGACCCTATGGCCAGATCTACGAAGTGGCTCCAAAGCTTTGGAACTGCTTTGGCAGAATCGAAACAGGAAACTGATCCAGAGCTCCGGATTGGATCACTGGCATCTGAAGTGGCCAGATCTGAAGCCAAATCAAATAGCTGCTTATTCACACAGGCCTACCGAGCGCCATGTTCCCTGAAGGACTGTCAGGCAAGATGGCATGTATCTACATTTGGGTCTCCATGATTTCAGGGCAAATTCAGTCCCTTTACAGTTAAAGAAGGGGTTTGTTTCCCCCTTTTCCCCCAAAATTCCTTGTAGAATCTCAGAATTATGCTGGGTTCTTGCCAGGTTTCTCAATAAGGATGCAGCAGGCTCAATTCCATCTTTTGTCTTCACTAGGGTGCCCTAGGTATAACTGATGGTAGACTTGGGTCCTGCAAACTCCACCTATTAGCATCACTGAGATGATGATGATGACCTGCTTATGCAAATATTTTGGGCTGTACAGATGAGTGGCTCTTATTTCTTTGTTATTATTTGTTGTATTATTTTTATGATTACTACTACTCTTAACAATTCCATTGATGTAGGAGCAGCTTGGCTTTGCTGGTTCTATAGAGCCAGCTAGAGTAGGAAGGACTTAAAATGCATGTGACTGAGTTGGGTGAGCAAATCTGTCTCTGAGAGTGCACAAGGTGGGGGCCCAGGCCTATTAAGATGCCCCTTTTAACAGTCACTTTTCCGATCACAACTGAGCTTTATTGTTCCTCTTGGGAGATGCAGCAGAGAGCAAGTGTGTGAGGGCAGGGAGTTTTGTGAGAGATGAAAACTTGCTTTATGGCTTAGCAGGGAAGCGGATGTCTTGCTTATGACTATTCTGTTTGTGTTAATGGTGATTTGGTGTCTTGGGCAATTAGGTGTAACACGGTGTCATCCATCAGCTTTTCCCAGGACTCTGCCTTTTAGGAAAGGGCTGGAGAATAATGAGCAAATACAGATAGAAATTTTATAATGGCTTTCAGAGAGTACCTTGCTGTCAGGTTAACAAGGTAGCACTGAAATTGTTAGTCCAGGGGTCAGTAACTTTTTGCAGTTGCAGGTGACAGCTTGCAACCTGGCCCTCTGCTGTAGGCTGAAAATCTCTCCCCTCAAGTTGCCTGCACTTACCCTTACTGCAGGTACCTGGCCTCTCTGCAGTGAGGGTAAGTGCAGGCGCAAGAGAGCAGGAGGAAGGGCTGAAGAGGGAGCCATTGCAGAAGGCTTAGGCGCTACAATGCAGCTGCATTCTGCCCAATCACTTGTGCTGCCCTCAGCTAGATCATATCTTTTGTGGGTCAGATCCAGCCTCTTTATGGGCTGGATTCAACCCATGTGGTGTAGGTTGCTAATGCCTGTTTTAGTTTATTTCCTTTCTTTTCCAACCAGTGCTTACGGGAGATTTGGAGAAAGCCTGGATCCTCTACTGAAATTTGTGAGGTGGCTCATTTTCATATAAGTGTATGTCCTGCCTTGCAAACCCAGGGCATTACTGTATATCTATATCTAGCATGTTGTAAGAGGGAGTTGTAGGTTGATGTTAGAAAGATGGTGCAGGGGTGGATGGGGCTGGGCTGGATATGTATGTTGTGAGGCTGCCACGTGTGAGGATGTGGGAACACACATATCAGAAGGCTGTGTTCTAACACTGTGACCAAATTTATTTATCTGGTGGCACTAGTCAGAGATGAGTCCCCACATAGCCCCAGACTCCTGCTTCACTGTGGAAAATAGACATTTTCAAGCTGTGATCTGCGGAGCCCTCCTAGGAGCTCTGCAGAATGAAATGGTTTGGGAAGCCAGTCATGAGGGGACTGGGAGTGTGGGAGGGGGGTGGGAAGTTGACTCATGGGGAGTGTCTTTGTCTGATGAAATAATGCACAGAATGGGAAAGACAGAGAGCCCCTGATGTAGCACACAAGCAGTGGCACACTGGATTGTATTTGTCCTTCCTCTTCACTACAATATATGAGTAAGGTGGAGGGTGGCCAAATGGAAAAACTCCCCAGCAGATTTCTCAAGCCTTAGGAGCACATAGGGTTTAGTCAGGCCATCTCCTCTGCCCCTGTTTCCTATCAAGAAATGCCAAGATTATTAATAAATAACATTTCTCTCCTATGTTCCCTCCTGCCAGAGGATCTCAAGCACTTCACAGATATTTAAGCTTCACCAGGTCCTCCTGTGAGGTGTGGAGAGAATCATTTCACAGGAAGAAGAACTGTGACACAGTGGTCACGGTCAGTCCTTCCATTAGTGACAGAATCAGGAGTGTAATGTAGGAGTCCTGACTCCTGGCCCTGGTTTCAGCGGACAAGATCATTCTCTTTTCTCTTGGTTAGCATGGAGGGCATATATTCCCTACTGTGCTGGGTTGGAAGGTGTTTCGGTGACTACTTCTGGTCAGGGGACAGAATGGTGTAACCCTAGCACGCACTTATATGGCAAGAATATGCCATATTTAACTCTTAGTACTTACTGATATCAGATCCTCTTTTACTGTTTGGTTGCAATTCACATAACATCTCCATTTAAAATTATAAAGCAACCTTCCCTTTCCATCCAGGAGTGCTCCTTGCTCCTGCCTTCTTCTGTTAACACAAGTTTGTGGGTAATTATAAATGCCAGACCTGACTTGCAAACCTGTGCCTGGCATTGCCTTTAGCTTACCTCCTGTTGGCTGTGTGCTTTGTTCTCCTTATTTCTTTGCCAGTTTTAGTGTGGGGAGGAAGGAGAAGGGCTGGGAGTGCCTGCAGCATTCAGGCAAGGTCTACTGTGAGTAAGAGAGACTGCTGCTCTGTACTCTGTTTCTGTCCCCTGTGGTGAGCTGACCATCTGCTTACCTTAATGGGCTGGAGATTAGTACAAGGGTTAACTTATCACCATAATTAACCTAGATCTCGCCTCCGGGGCTTAGGCATTTTTATTTTGCTTTGCCTTCCTCTTGCTGCAAAATTCTGCGGTTCTCTATGAACAGCTAGAATTGCAGCAAGTGGAGACGAAGACTTGTTAAAGTCTGAAATAATGCAGAGCTGCTAAAGTGTAAATCATGAGACGTGTCTGGGTCCACATGTTCCTGACTTGGAAAAGGTATCGCAGAGAAACAAATATATTATTAATACCTATGAGCTTTTACCTGGGTCTTTCTCTCTCTAACTCTGATTGCTTTGCTAAAGTAGGCGAGTGCCATTTATCTCCATTTTACTGAGATCCCTGCATTGCGTGTGTGCAGTAAGTTAGTAAATTGAAAGTAAAATCAATTCCTACGGGGCACAGCCTGGAATACTGTTATATTTACCTTCAGGGCATTTACCAGTATGTGCTCTGGCTATAGGCCATACAGCCACTGTCCGTCATTTGCTGCTCAGCTCATTAGTGTCACTGTGGCATTGTTCCAGTTGTTGGTTTAAAGTGACCATTTCCAAGTCATTTGACTGTCTCCTTTCCTGGTTTCAGCCACTCAGATGCAATATGTGTCTTTGGTCCTTCACTTCTTCTAAAACCCTTTTCTGTGATAGCTGGGAGTAGATCTAGATCATAGGAGGGTGGGGACAACGCGATCAACAAGGGTGTGCTTGTGGACAGTGTAAGGGGAGAGTATGTGGAGGTTTTCTGTTCAACATAAAGTGTGGCTGGGCTGGATTAGGGTCCAGGCAGGGCTGTGAGAAAGGGCTAGAGGCCTGATTCTTCAGTGGGCATGAAGTATTATTTGTCCCCATGGTAATTCCAGCTCATAGTCCTGGAAGGCAAGGCATAAGCATTACAATTAGCAGTTCATTTCATCCTTGGTGGAGTTCATTCAAGTGAGGGGTTGGGTTCAGCAGCATGGTCTGAACAAGCCCAGTATTTGCTTTGAAGGTGAAACAGGGGAAGGTATGCAGTGGGTGGAGGGTGAAAATAAATGTTCTAGGGACCTTCAGCACCAGAAGCTAACCATCCTTGCCATTATCACCCAGATAACTTCAATCCCTTGTTCAGTAAAAGGATCAAATATTGATGGGTAAAAGAGATATCTGCAGTCATCTTGAGCCCAACAGCCTGATAAGACACATAAATTAATACAACTTTGCTTTTACCAGATAGACCCAATGAAGGAATTAGCACACTGCTATGGTAAAGACAACACACAGCATACTTCTTTCAGTCCTGAAAGACCAACAGATTGGAAAGAGTTCAAAGATGAAGGACAACAATGAAGAGGCTGGAGACTGAGGGACAAGGAGAGATCAAAAGAAAATGGTGCACATATCTTGGCTAAATGATGATCAAAGGAGAAACCTAACTGTGTCTGTATTGTGAACATCAGTGACTGAGAGGAGCTTCTTAGGACAGCATCATAAATAGGAGGAGTGATGTGATAAGACTAAGAAAATATTGAGGTTGAATATCAAGAAAAACTTCTAAGGAAAGTGATGGACTCCCCATTATTTCTGCCATTTAAAATCAGCTAAAGCTAAATGCAGGGGGACATCCCATACTGAACAGCCCTAATGGGTGCTTTTATTTTTTTCCTGTAGCTTCTGTTTTATAGGCAAGAACAAAGTGAAGTGAGGAAAAGGGTTAACTAGTGCTGTTTTTCATGCTGGAAACACCTTGCCAGCATTGAATAATTTCCAGAAACTGTTTTAGGCTATGGAATGTCTCCATTAAATTAATCTCCTTTCAAATTTTACTATAGTGTCAGTCTTAATGTCCAGCTGGCAAGGTTATAGAAAACTTGATGGGCACAAGCTGTAGCTGGACTGCGATCATGCCAGGTCTCCAAAAGTAAACAGAGCTAGGTTGGGGATTAGTTGGAGGATGGGAAAAGTCCCAGGAGATCCACAGTGGTTTTGGAAATGCTGTTGGTAATTTGAGTGTGGCCCTCTTTCCCTAAATCAGTTTTCCAGCACATTTTGAGGGAGCTGGGCTGTTGTCTTTCCAACAAGGTTTAATTCCTAGCCACTTGGGGTGACAGAATCTCTGGAGTATGATTTCCCTTTGCCTGTGCTTTTGGAGCTAGAGGTTCTCACTTCATCCTCTGCTTTCCCAATGAAATTCTAAGTGGCTGCAGCATGCATGGTAGTAACTGCAGTGCATCCGAGGAAGGCTCTGAATTTGTTACTGTACTATTATCCTCACTGTTCCCATGCATCAAGGCTAGGCAGAGTTCACTGTGCTGAAAAGTAGATGAGTTGTCGGCTTTGAACCCCTCCAAAGATAGTCAATTTGTAAACCCGCTTGGCATCTTCTTCTCTTGCCTAAAAAAAATATTTTTTGCCTTGAAGCATATCATCTTTATATTCCCTGATGCATTCTAGATTTAATTCTTCACCTGCTCCTCCTTTTGGTTGTATGCCAGAGACCTTTTGTAGCCTTGGTACACAGAAAGCATTGTCTAGAGGGGGTTCCTAGGGAAGAATCTAGGAACCCCCTGAAACCTAATGCATTTAACACTGCCCTTGGGAGTCCGCAGACACATTTCTATGTGTACTTCACTGTCTCTCTCTTCTTCCTGTGTCTTTATCAGCTTCTTTCTCTTTCTTTCCCTGGCCTTTCCTGCCACTCCTGTTGTAAGAGGTTCCTGTTTTGCACATCAAGTTTCTGAGGACTTTATCATTGGTGTGTCACTGTTGCTTATGATAGGATATGATGGCTGTGCTCTGCTTGATCTCTCACCTGATGCAGTTGTTCCCAGTCTTGCCATCGTAACAGAGTGACTCTGCTCCTACACCCCTGTAGTAGCTTACCTCACCGTAAATTGGAGACGTTTGCAGCTAAAGATTTGCCTTTAATTTTACTCTCTTCCTGGTACAGATATGTTTCCTTTGTGTGTGTATGCAGGTGTGTGTGTGTATGTGTGTGTGTGTATGGTGGGTTTTATTTCTGTCATCATTAATATACCCTCAGCTAAGCTAACTCTAATTGCAACATTTGTATAATAAAAAGCAGTCTGATAACGGGATCTGATAACAAAGTGGCTGCACTTTACAGGCCTGGGACATTTAATACTTGTGTTGACCCCCCAGCCAACAAAATTGCCACTGACCTCCTAGGTCCTCATGATGAATAAGGATTTTTCTTTTCTGCTTTCCTTCTGCACCCTCATAGGAAAGATATATCCAAGATCACCTTGTTGGTGAATTCTTTCCTTGACCAGTAGTCCTACCTTTGAAAACAATGGCTAAGAGATGCCACCTTGCCTTTACAATGAACCCACAGAAAGCATTAATTCACAATTTCTTGTCCCAGAAAATCTGCCAAAGCCTCTAGAGGGGAAAGCCATACACCCAGGAGACTAAAGCAGCGACTGAAGTACGCAGAACTTTCTACACGCGTATACAACTTTCCACTCCCCAGTGGCCAGCAGGTAACCAGGTTGCATTGATAAACTAGGCAAAATGAAACCCCAAAAGGTAGAAAACTCAGAACTGCTGGGTGAAAAACTGAGTCAAGCTACAGTCCATGGACATTTCAAGGCCCATCTGATTCAGCTATACAGGGAGCTAAAAGATCCTTTTCCCTCTGACAGAATTCCATCAGCTAATTCACAGCCAGCAGCCTACTGGCTTAACTCCTCCTGGAGTTAACTGGTCTACTGCCAGCTAAGTGGGTTGGAATGCCTACACCTGTCTCTGGAGCAAGGCCCAACTGCTGCAAAGAGCTCTCAGCCTACTTCTCCGAGAAAACAATCACTGGGAAATCAAGGGGAGCCCCTTTGGAACTAGGAATCACACTGTCTCCATCTGCTTTGACAGAATTTGGGTGGGTCACCTCATTAGAAGATCTGCAAGCTGTGAGGAGTGCCAGTTTGACCCACCTGCTGCAGAATAGAGCTTGTCTGTGATGGCTGGGGGAGTCTAATGAAGAATGGCTTGTCTGAGAACTGTAGCCATCAGTGGTGTTTTTGAGGAAGACAGCCTACCAGATATCCTAAGGATTTGGGTGTACCCTGACAAGCTCCATGCATAATGCCAGATGTCTCCCTGATTTACTGTCAAGATCCTCATGTCTTCTTTTCTTGGGACAGGTGGTGGCATCTGCAGTCCAAAAAAAGTTTGTGTTCTGCTACCTCATTGGTTTCCCCATGCTCAGGTTTCTGGTCAGAAGCAAAACAGCCTGACAAGGCAGAACAATGATCTTCTTAGGGTCTGGCACAAGAAATTGCTCTTTCTCTGTGGCCTGAAGTACCACAGATTTGTGGTGAAAACAACACACTTGCCAGATCCTTCTGGGTTATCAGGACAGCAGTTTGCAGTCTCCACCATTCTTGTCTGGAGGCATCATGGGTTTGAAATGGGCAGGTGCTCCCTGTGACCCAGCATTCTTGTGGGCAGTGTGTCACAAGACTTGGGAACACATCCCTTTCCCAAGGGAACTCTCCTGGGAGATGCCAAGGCCTTGTGCCACCAGTCACTCACTAACCTTCCAGTGTACATCTCCCCTTCCCCTCCAGAAGAGACCTGAATGCATGAGGAGACTTTACTCTTCCTCAGCTCCTCCCAGGAGGTGGTGCCACTTCTGTTCAGCAACATATCCCTGATGTATCCTCCCCTTTCCTCGCCTTCATACTCCCACTCTATCAGTGTTTAAAATGGGGAAGGAGGTGGAGGGGATGCCTAGCCTCATGCAATGGAAGCAGGGCTGGAAGGAGAATTTCCCTGTGGAGAGATGCAGTTACTGGGATAGCCACTGTCAGTCCCTTGCCAACTCTGACGTAGCTTTTAGCAGTCAACAGTACAGTCAACTCTTCTTGAAAAGAAAGTGACAGCAAGGAAATCGAAGTGCCTGAAAATGTACCAGTGAATGAAGTCTCATCATAAAATACCCTCAGGCTACATCAGAATGGCTGCACTGCAATAATACTTTTTTTTCCTTTCCTGCATACCTTTCAGGGAAAAGATGCTGCAGATCCTGGTCAGTATTGTTGGGCATGTAAAATGCTGCATTGTGCAGCTGGAAATGGTACCGGCCAGGAGGATCACCAAGCTCATGTGTGAGATTTAGTTTCAGAATGTGACTTCAGAAAGGCAGGGCACTGGAACTGCAGGACTGGCATGGGTGGTCATCCGGTCATCCAGAGGTCATCTGGTCCAACCCGCTGCCTGAGGGAGGATCATCCCTATCTAAACCACCCCATACAATTCTTAATCTAAATTTTGTTTTTATTAACCAAGTCCTCAGATAAGTTCCTCGTTTGCCCTGATGGTGAAACGGTTTCAGGGAGCCCTGACTGTGAGAAGCATCGGGTACTGAAGTAGGCAGATACACAGCATCCCAAACATTTACTTGCAGCACCTTCTGTTGTTCCAGGCCTGGCTCCCCTCCCACCTCTGCCAATGTCCCTCATTCCTCTCCTGCAGACCCCCTGCTATTCCAGTCCTGGGCCCCATAAAGTCCTATCAAGGCCCCTTCTGCCTTCCCTGAAGCACTCTTTCTGTTTTTCTGACTAGCAGGGCTCCTTTGTGGTATGGATTGATATTGCTCAGTGCAGAGGCAATGATCACCAAACTCCTTTCTGCTCTTGCTCCAAGCAGGATCTGATGGTCAGAAGCTGCTCTTATGAATTACTGAGCAGCAGCTCTGTTCCTGGTATGTATAAACAATGGGGAAGATACAGTCCAAACCTGAGCAACCTTTAGCCATAGTGAAATACTACACAGATGAAGAACAGCTTCTACTGTAATCTCATAATGAATGCTAGGCTGGTCTTTAAAAAATAGATAGGACTACAATACCTGGAAGGTAAAAACTATCAGCTGCAGTGGTAGTGAGACTTGAGGAGAGCCCTGATAGTGCCACCTTAGTTACCCCTGCATAGCCACCAGCTGGCTGATTATTCTGCTGGAGTACACTGGTGTCATTTTTACTGAGGTGACTGCCAGGATTGAATGGCCACAGGAACATGATGCCTGTTATGAGGTTTCTGACTAGGTCTCTCATGTCTCCCATGGAATCCAAAGAATCTTGCTGCAAAGGGAGCTTTGCAGAGGTCCCAGCCTTGAATGCCTCTCTCTGCACCTCCTGCACAGTCTCAGCCTCTCTCCCTTTATCATGCACATCCTCTGACTCCGTCTGTCCTGTGGTCCCTCAAGTGTTAGCTATACCATATGTTTGCTTCAGAACAGAGCCTGGAGGATAGAGGCAGTCTACTCCAGTAATGCTGATAAACTACTATGGAGAGAACAGCAGTTTTAGTAGCTGGAAGGAGAGTGAATTTGCTGACCTGGCACACGGAGGAGCAGCAAGGCAAAGGGCAGTGAATTAATTTCACTGAAGCACTGTTTAAGGGATCCTGACTTCTCTTGGATACGTTTCAGCTACCTGCTTTGTGATAAGTTTCTCACTGTAACAGGTTTTAGCAGGGGATTAATGGACAGGGCTGGGTATCAGGATTACTAAACTTCTATTCCCGGCTCTGCCACTGATTCATCATGGGACCTTGGGCAAAGCATTTCACCCCTTTGAGTCTCAGTTTCTCCATCTTTAACATAGGAATAAGACCTTTGTACAAAGATATGTGAGCATTATGTGTTTGTATAGGTCCTGGATAGAAAGGATAGCTTTATTGTTTAACTTTACCACACTAGAGAAGACACCAGAGAAAGGACAACTTTTATTCTTTCCTAATAAACTGCACAAGGCATATAGAGATATCTTTTTACATCACTGAAATGTAGCTACCTCTGGCGTGATGCAACAACCAGTTCAGGTCAGGAAACGAAGAAGGAAGCATCACTGGAGTTGTCACCAGAATGCTGGGGTCTTATACTATCCAGCAGTCATTGGAGCTAACTGGCCCCTGCCATGGGGCAAGGACATAACTCTTTTTAAATGGGGCCAATGTAAAAGTCCAGAAAATGAACATTGATCTTTTAGTAGCACTCCTGTATGTTATACCCATTGACATCAGGAGAAAACTTCTGGCAAAAATGGAATACATGAAGCTACCTGATTCCCTTGGTCTCAAGGGAACTCCTGGTGGAGAACTTGAAGCTCCAGTGTTCCTGGAAATCAGTGCCACTGCAAAGCAGTGAAATCCCTCACACTTACACAGTGCGGGCTCAGAGGTAAAGGAGGTGACAGTGACATTCCAGGGGGCTTTCAAAGAGGACTGGAAGGTGCTAGACTGTGTCACTAAAAATGTCAAGCATGATGTAATCAAACTAAGCATGCTAGTTGAGAAAGGTGTATTTCCTTTTAAAAGGAAAATGTTCTTGTGCGAGACCATTGCCCGTGATATTACGAATCTTTGTCCTCAAGTTAAATACTGTGAATTTGCATACGGATGGACTTCAGCAGAGATCAGGTTATTTGTGGTGTAACTGATAACCAGGTCAAAACAAGGTTATTGCAAGCAATACACTTGACTTTGCAAAGTACAGTGGGTATTTGCAAGAATATTGAAAACAGTGCTTTTCTAAATGAATGTGTTAGCAGGTAATGAAAGAAGATAAGTACATCTGATTAAAAATGTATGTCAAGGAAGAAAGGTGGAATAACCAGTAAAAAATTAAAGTGAGGGCAGATTGGGGGAAGAGGGGTTGCAGTGGCACAGTTGAACCCCTGCTTTCAGTCAATTGTGCTTCAGGAGAAGCACCTGGGGATACTTTTAAAAGTCCCCAAAGCAAGTAAGAATCCCTCCCTCCCTTTCCCTCTATGCTCAGCAGCATGTCCCTTCCTCATCCTTACCCCCTTTCCACCCTTGCCCACTGTTGCCACTGTCTCTGGCTGCCCTGGGGCTGGGGGTAGGGGAGCTCTATAGCTACTCCTGACCACTACAACTGGGCTTTGCATAGAGCTGGGCTCAGCCAAGGACAGCTGCAGCTCCTGCCTGGTCTGTTGGTGTTCCCTGACAGCTTGGGAGCAGGTGCAGTGGAAGGGCACCTGCCTGCTGCTGCTGTTGTCTCTAGCTGAGCTTGGCTCCAAGTGCAGCCTGGCTGCAGTGGGGCAGGAGCAGCTGTGGAGCTCTTTCCCCTCTCCCCCCTCAGCTGGAGACAGAGGCAGTGGCAAGCAGGGGACGTGGGGAGGGATGAGAAAGGAGGGGAGGGAACGTGCAGCTGAGCATGGAGGAGAAGTGGGAGGGCACGGAAGATTCTTACCTGCTGAAAGTCTCTGCTGCTGATCCTGTAGTGCAGTCTCCCTGCATTGGTGTGTGGGTGGGGGGAGGCTGGGAGCCAGGGTGCAGCCATCATTCCAGCACAGATTGCTGCTCCCACACCCCTCTTTCCAAAGTCCTGCAATCACCCATGAATGGGAGAGATTGCATTTGTTTGTAATAAATGCAGAGGAAGTCAGGGTGCAATGCATGCAAAGGCGCAAGGAGGTCAGTGTTACATGTGAAACAGACATTGATTATTTTCTTATGCAAATCACACATTGCAAAGAAAATCCAGAAGCAAAATACATTTGGGTCATACAGTCAGAGGACAACTCTCTTGAGATGGTGATGATGATGATACAGATACATCAGTCACAATGTAATGAAAAAAATATAAAAATCTTTCAGCCATCCAGTCGCTTCTAGTTCTTTTTATGGCAGCATGCAGATATCAATAGAGTGTAATGGGTGATATATATTTAAATATATCTTTCTCTGGAAACACCTCATGAAATTCTTTAAGTGCTTTCTACTCTTCAGATAAATGATGCACCCATTTGAGCATCTGCATTTGCAGAAGGCTCTTCAGTTGGAGTGTACATGGGGCTTCCCCTTCTCCTGTTACAGTCATCTGAAGGGTACCTGTCCTTATACAGACAAGCCTGTGTTATTTTGATGCATGCAGCTTGCTTTGTACCTTCTACAAGAAAAAAATAATAGGTTACCAAGAAAATACAGACCTGAACGTACTGAGCTAGCTTACTTAAAAGCACGTGAAAGGTTTTTATATAAATTCAGAAGGTTCAACGGCCCTCAAGCAAACCGTCTATGCTATGATTTCTGTAGAAGAATTAAAAAGGTTTGGGATTAAAAAGGCAAGACTATTACCAATCTGTAGTGCAAGCTGAAGGTTTGGGCAGGTTCTGCTCAATAAACAGATTGCTCATCCTCTGTGTCTACAATTTCCCTTTGGTAAGCCTAAAGGACTCTCTTTTGGGATTGCTTCTGTATTCATGGCGTGGCAGAATTCTCTGGATGTGGTCTGTAGGTGAGTTAATATCAGATAATAATGTAAGGTTAACAAGTACCCAATTCCAGCAGATGGACAAAGGGCATAGTCTCAACATCCCAGTAGGCTTCTTGATTCAAAGACAATTAACCCTAAAGTAATTGCAAAGAAGCCATGCTTCAAGAAACCAGACAGAAGAAAGAGAACTATAAGAATGGTAAAGAGTTACTCCTGCTGCAGAAGGGGGAGAGGATGTGCTGTTTCAAACAGAAAATCTTCTAAAATAAAACTAATTTAATCCACACCAAGGTCACAATTAGCATCAGTCCTATATGAGGAAAAGAAGTCAGCTAAAGAAATCCAAGAGGGGCAGTGACTTTTGAAGACCTGCAAAATCCTTCAGATACAAGTCTTCTGTACACAGAGTTACAGAAAATAGGAAAACACTAGGATCAGCAAGCGCTGGCCAGGTGGTAGATCCAACTCAGCTACCAGGACAAAAAAAATTGCTGTGAGGCCAAAGAGTGACCATGTAAACACCAAGCCAGTGAGGTCTAGAGATTAGACTTGCCAGATGCCAATGCCTTGGTCTCTGTTATTAAAGTCTCTCTCTGTGCTTTATTCACTGTTTGCATTACTTCTGAGATTTTTATTTTATTGTATTTATTTATTTTTATTAATGAGAACTTGGAGCTACTGGAGTCTGTGGCTAACAATAACCTCTGCTGTAATCCTGTAATAACCTTTTTATAACCCTCTCCTGTGACCAAGCCTGATGCATTACAGGGTAAATCTTAGTCTTACAGACACTTTCGTGTGTGCTCACCTGCCTTATACTGTCCAGTCAGAACAGCAGGTTGAGTTTAATTAGGGAACGTGTAAGCACCTTAAGTGGAATTTAGACACAAGACTGGGTTTATCATCCTTACTCTTATAAAATGATATGCAGGGTCTTTAACCATCACAAGTAATCTAGCACTTACTTTTGCCTCTCATTTGAAAATACCCTGCCTGGTATCATAGATCTCCTTAAGACCTGGGAATTCAGCTGTTGTCTCAGCACTGACTTTGAGTAGAGAGCCACCTGCTGAAATCCCAATGCTTGCAGCTTTTTTTTTTTTTTCCTTCAAGGTCTCCAAGCCTGAGTACTGACCAGGCCCCACTTTCTTAATTACAGGCTTGCTTATTACAGCTTATTATTAATTGGAGTATCTGTCCATTGACTTTAGTGGGCTTTGGAACAGGTCCTGTAAGAAATTTGATTCCATCAAGGCTTTGAGGATGGCGGGGTTATTATGTTTATAGCCAATTATTTTTAACATTTCATTTGACATCTCTCTGGGGAATGGCTTAGGAGAAACAGTGCTAGAAAGAAGGCAGAAAGGCCAAGTGTAGAGGACAATATATAGATGAGAAGCTTTCTTAAGGTAAAGGGTCTAATCCATTTTGATTAGGTCTGTGGGAGCCTGAAGGATAAGATTGGAAGAATTCAACCATAAGTGGCTTGGTATCTGGTTATAATAGTCATTAGTGGCAATTCAGTTCCTTCAATCTGAACTCTCTGAGTTCTACTAAGCAGAAAAATGTGTTTGAGAATATACCAGGGGAGATGCTGAAGGCAATCTATATGTTTTGAATTCAAATGTATGGTTGCCCAGTGGTGTATTCCTATTGTCCGCCACAAAGGAAGTTGTGAGATTTGATGGCAAGTTGCTCTCTCCTTGCCCATCTCCCCCTTGAAATAGCACCTGCCCCCCAGCTAGCTTCACCTCCTTTCTGGATAAATATGCTATTAATATGAAGCTGTGAAGTTTGTGCTCCCCCTCCAGGGAGGTGCCTCCCAAGAGTAGGGCAGGTTGTTCTGAGCCACCTTGTAACCTGCTGGTATAAGAAAAGCGAAACTGTTGTACAAGGGTCACTTCCAAGAGTAATGTGGCAGAAATTCTGCTGACTGTGTGCCCTGGGGATGAGACCCAGGAGGAAGATGAGCTAATGCCTTCAGTCAACAAGGCTTTCTTAATACCTGTTGTAGATCTATAGGCAGAATTGCTTGAGGAAAGATGAAAAATTAATAGGGAGATTTTCACACTAGCTGGCTTGCATGCCATTTTAATCCTGTTGCCAACATGATGGGCATTTTCTGCCTGAGATGAAGTGCTAGAACCAAACCCAAGTTGCTTGGGGGAAAATCATATAAAAGCAGCTAGTCATGTTGGTTTGATAAACATCTCAGATGCAAATAGCTGTGAACCGTAGGAATGTCTGAATCCAGTCTTAGTCTCTATGATGGCCTCAATCAAAACCCATAGTTCCAAGTACCCTGAAAACACTTGGCCTGCTTGATATTCAGATCCTCACTGTTTAGCTTTTGTCATTCTCTGTGGATAACAAGGGGAAGGATGGAGGCGGGCTGGGTATTTTTGGTGAGAAGACAGGTAAGGATTTTTTAGGGTGATATATTTTATTGGACTTGTCCCTTGCATAATTTTTGGATGATCATGGCCACAGCATCACTCTTACAATTCAACAAAGTTGGTCCAATAAAAAATACGGCCCTAAGAAATCCTTGCCTCTCGCATAATTTCTGGACCATCTCACAACTATAACATCATTCTTACACAGTCTTGGTCAGAAGAGTACTTTATTCCAAATGGCTAAGACCTGTTCTGCACACACACAAATCCTTACTGCTTTAAGGAAGGGCGTGATTTGGATGAACCATTGCAACTTTTTATGTTAACTCTTTTATTTTAGGAGGGGAGACATACCCAGGCCTAGGGTCAGACAGGACCTAGTCAGGGAAATTCTGGAGGGACTGGACATATTTAAATCAGCAGGTCCTGATGATCTCCACCCCAGAGTGCTGAGGGAATTAGCAGAGGTCAATGCGGGACCCCTGGCATGGCTTTACAAGCACTCATGGTGCTCTGACATTGTGCCAGAGGACTGGAAAAGGGCCAATGTGGTTCCCATTTTCAAAAAAGGGAAGAAGGAGGACCCTGGAAACTATAGGCCCATTAGTCTTACCTTGGTCCTGAGTAAGCTTTTTGAGAGAATTATCTTGGCGCATGTCCACGAGGGGCCAGCAGGGGAGATTATGCTTAGGGGCAACCAACATGGGTTCATTAGAGGCAGGTCCTATCAGACCAACCTGGTGGCCTTCTAGGACCAGGTCACCAAATCCTTAGATGCAGGGGTAGCAGTGGACGTAGTCTTTCTGGACTTTAGGAAGGCCTTTGACACTGTCTCTCACCCCACTCTCATTAAAAAATTAGGAGATTGTGGTGTTGATGCCCACACAGTCAGATGGGTTGCAAATTGGCTGGAGGGACACACCCACAGAGTGGTGGTGGATGGGTCATTTTCAACCTGGAGGGATGTGGGGTCCGCCAAGGCTCAGTCCTTGGGCTCACACTGTTCAACATCTTCATCACCGACTTGGACGAGGGGGTGAAAAGCACCTTGTTCAAATTAGCGGATGACACTAAGATGTGGGGAGAAGTGGGCATGCTAGAAGGGAGGGATAGGCTATAATTGGATTTGGACAGGTTACAGGGGTGGGCGGACGAGAATAGGATGAGATTCAATACTGACAAGTGCAAGGTACTGCACCTGGGAAAGAAGAATGAGCACCATACCTACAAGCTGGGGAACTCCCTCCTCGTCAGTGCAGAGGCAGAAAAGGATCTTGGAGTCATTATTGATGCCAAAATGAACATGGGCCGGCAGTGTGGGGATGCAGTCAGGAAGGCCAATGGCACCTTGTCATCCATGCACAGATGCATCTCAAGCAGGTCCAAGGAGGTGATCGTCCCCCTCTATGCGGCACTGGTCAGGCCACAGCTGGAGTACTGTGTCCAGTTCTGGGCACCGCACTTCAAGAGGGATGTGGACAACATGGAGAGGGTCCAGAGGAGGGCCACTCGCATGATCAGGGGGCAGCAGGGCAGGCCCTATGAGGAGAGGCTATGGGACCTGAACCTGTTCAGCCTCCAAAAGAGAAGGCTGAGGGGGGATCTTGTGGCCTGTTACAAACTAGTCAGAGGGAACCAGCAGGCATTGGGGAAGTCCCTGTTCCCCCGAGTGCCACCAGGAGTGACTAGAAATAATGGTCAGAAGCTGGCAGAGTGTAGATTCAAATTAGACATCAGGAGGTGCTACTTCACTGTCAGGGTGGCTAGGATCTGGAACCAACTTCCAAGAGAAGTGGTGCAGGCTCCTACCCTGGGGGTCTTTAAAAGGAGGCTAGATGAACACCTCACTGGGGTCATCTGACCCCAGTACTTTTTCCTGCCATGGCAGGGGGTCAGACTTGATGATATGCTCAGGTCCCTTCTGACCCTATCAACTATGAAACTCTATTGGCTTGAATTCAGTGTTTCCAAGTTTGTGATCTTGCAGCATTTGAATTCCTACTGAGCATAAGCCCCAAGGAGCTACCGCTACTGAGAATTGCTGAGAATTGGTGCTGCATGAGCTATGGATGGAAGTCCAGAGAGAGTACTGTGATCTAATATTTGGATAGGCATTGGAGTATGCCTTCAGTTCTAGGAAGATGAATAAAAAGGTCTGTATTGAGTGTGCTGGGTGTAAACAGAGGTTCAGCAGTAACTGGAAAATAAAACAAAGTTTAGGAAGAGTCCAAGTCATACAGGTCAGATTATAATCGAAGCTCACTGGGAACACTGGGTGAACACACTGTAAGGCAGATATAACATATCTGAGAGTTATGAATGATTGGAATACACAGTAGAGGTTGAAACCCCAGCCTTTTTCATAGCATCTCTGCCATTACATTGCAGTCTTGTTGCCCAGATCTGCTTAGTTGGCATTCCACGTGATTTTACATTTTCCCAGTCTCTCTGAGAGAGTTCTCCTGTTCTCTACCCTGTCTCATTGGAGGATTTTCAAAAAAGGAAAAAAAAGTAAAGTCCCCCAGGTCTGCCTACACATGCAATGCACCACAAACAGTCCTACGGGGTTGGATGGCCAGTTGCTATTAAAGGCAGAGCAGCATGTAACTGCAAAAAGCTTCCGAGAAAATTGGTTCCAGTCAATATCCAAAAAGCTCTTGCTGGTGAAACATTGAAGAGTGCAGAAGGCGAGGCTGGCTAATCCATGCTGACTGCTTTCCAAAAGACAAACCCCAACTTCCCCAAACCCATAGCCAGATAATAAAAATTTTTCTAGATAAATTTAGGGCAAAAATCTGTTTCTACTTCTGTTTAAAACTAAATTAAATACATCCTGCCTCCATGGTGAGGAGGGAGGAGGCAACTGGACAGCAGGAGTGGGTTGGCATCAGTCTAATTCTGCTCTTCCATTAAAATCAATGGGTGTTTTGCTCAAGGACAAAGCTGCCAGTCATGCATCAGGGGACTTCCTTGGTGTCTTTGCCTTGAGTATTTCTCCTGGACGTGGCTTCACATCCCATTTGAAGGTCTTTCTGAGTCGGTGACGTGCTACTTCTTGATATAGCCCCAACTTTACTGCTCACTTGTCGTTGCTCTGTTCATTGGATTTCCAACTGCAACAGACACTTCTGCTGTCCCAGACCATTGTCTGATTACAGTTATGACTCCAGAGTACAGGAATATCTGAGATAGTTTTAAAATAGCTGGCTTGGTTAAGGTCACAGTGATAGCATGGGGCTTGGAGTATGTTTTAAAACCCACTTTGGTAATTACTTAGGTGGCTAGTTTGCACTAAGCTCCATACTTGCCTGGTCTAGCAAACATACTGCTAGCCCAGCTAGCTAGTTTAAAGCTAAGACAGCTATGTCTGGATTATACTACAGTTCTGGCAGTGACCACAGTGCAGATATATGTGTCTTCTGTCCTGTATTTGCTGCTGCCTTTAAGTAGAGACAGGGTTGTAACCACAATGGTCCAAGGAATATGTGAAAAGCAAGGTTTGTTTTGTAATATCTTTTACTTGACCAACTGTATAGTTGGGTGAGGTTTTAGACAAGCTTCTGAGCACAAAATTACCTTCCGTTTTTATCTGCTTAAGATCAGCCACTGAAGTAACCTAAAGACTCCACACTTAGAGCAGTGCTTACTAACCATTGCAGTTCTCTATAGAACTTGTTTTTGGTGAGTTCCAAAACTGGAAGCCATGGTCTTTGGTTTTCCAGTACATGGTTTTGTGAGGCCTTTGATTTTTCTCCCTTCAATAAGTTCCTGTCTGGTTGATCTGCTTCTCTCCTAACTTCTTGGAGGTATTCTTATATCTGCAGTTTTGTGGTATCTCTCTCCAACTTTTGAGTCTTACTGACCTCATGCCAGAGGTCAGTCAGAAACTTGGTGGCCAGCTCATGGCCACCTGGACGCTGACTGAAAGGACACTTTCCTGGTGGGTATTTCTATTTAAATACTGTGGAAGTAGAAATGTAGTGAGGAGCATGCAGTGTTGGGTTGACATGCCAACCTGAAGTTTATATTAGTAATGAGGCAAGAAAATATGGCTCTGGGGAATTTTGGCAAGGGACTCGAAGGATATCAGCACCCAGGTCTGGTTAGCTTGTGTCCACACTGAAAAGTTGAGTTGGTTCTCAGCCTAAGGAAAGCAGAGCTCTTGTGTATACTGATTAGAGCTGTGTACTTGCTGTGGTAAGAGCTTCTCACCCTTTTGTTGCAACTTGTGGGGGAGCCAGGGGAGGGAGTGTCATTAAGAAACAGTGACATTTTACTGTCAAAACTGTAAATCACAGGGACCTCCTTTGTTGAAAAGCAAGTCACAGGAACAAAGGTATTGTGGTCATTGTCTCAGTGCTGTGCTGGCATTCGGCCTGCCCCATTGGTTTTACACACTGCCACTCAGGAGCCTAATGCATTGAAACAGAAAACAGAAGAGTTCTACTCATCCAAATGATACTGCTGGGCAGCATGTCTGTGCTCATTAGACCTCTCAGCCTTGCGAATGTCAGACAGCAGCATGAAGCTCCTCTTGGGCCAGGGATTTAGGAGGTTTGCAGACACAAAGGGAACAAAGCCTGGGCATTGCATGTAGTGGGCAGGGTATCATGGCAGAAGCTGTTAGACTGACTGTCATATGGGGGGCAACCCTTAAGGAATGTCTCACCAGGAGACCACTCATTGCTCTATCTCCTTAGGGGTGATTCTCCTTCACACTGTATCCCACTGACAGTCCCTCTGGTGTTTTTTGTCCTCGGCTACCCCCACAGATGCTGTTTGTTTCACTTGAGGATGGGTATACTCCCTGTCATCTAGGGAGAGATGGAGTCTTACCCTGCATAGAACCATGGCCTTGCCACTTTGGATGAAGCCATTGGCTCACCTATTTCAGCACCTGCCTGCAACAACATGGCTAACTCATGATGCTTTGCAGAAAGACACCTTCCCTGCCTTGTAAGACATCTGCTTAACTGAGCTATACTATGCCAGGGAAGGTTCCTTCATTATTCCTGTATTGATTTTGGAATAGTTTGAGGTACTACTATATAGCTGTAAATCCTTGCAATCCCTCCCAACTTCAGTCACACCAATCCAAGTCACAAGGCCTGACTGGTGTCCAGGTGTAGATAGCTGGAGGTAGAAGTGGGATGAAGTGGGATAGACCTTATATTTGGAACTGGGAATATCTCCTGGCATTACATGCAAGGCTGTCAAACTTCTCTGTAAATATAATTTCAGCTTCTGTAAATGTTGCAACATGCTGACTTTTGATGGAGGTATGCTTTGGGGGGGTGGGGGGAAGAGGAGTGGTTCTTTCAGGCATGTCTTTCCCAGTGATACTCAAAAGGACTACAGCACCACTCCTGAACCCCATGACTATTAGCTAGCATGTTGCCTGCAAGACCCTGTTGTTCTGTGTTTGGGTGGTCCCTCAATCACTGCTGTTCTCATTGTTTAGGTTGCTTGGGGATCTGTGGTCTGGAAGGCTGGTGCTAGCAAGTGGTTTCCTGGAATCCAGGTGCAAGGCAAAAAATATACTTACATTTGTTTGGTGGCAAAAGTCTCAGACATGTTTATTGTTACTTCAACAATCCATTAGCTGCTCTGTTTAGTAATCAGCCCAACTTAGTAAAACTGCCTGGTACAATAATGTCAATACTGTGTGTAAATTATGCTCTACTAGGTTGCTACAGAAAACGTTGCAGCACCTATATTTATACCCAAAATACCCAAGTTTTTGTACCAATATTTATCTAAGATATCCATTTTCACTTGTTCCTTTGCCAAATTCTGTCTGCCCTCTTTAGTTCTTTTCTTATCTCAACACTTGCCCTCATTCATTTTACTTTACTCCTAAGCTTCCTTCTTGTTCCGGCCTCCATGCTCATTAGTGTTTTCTAATTTTTCTATGTCTGCATCGAGTCATTCAAACGTCAGTAAGTCTTATTCTTCTCAAGCTCCCTTTCAAATCTTAGCTTAACCACGGCTTATCTTAACCAAAAAGTCTTGCAGACTACAGAGTTGTTCGTGACCAAGTTTATTTATTTATTTATTTATTTATTTTTCAAAGTGAGGTTGACAGGGAGAGCTAGGCATGATGTAGCCTGCAGCATGGTACTTGAGCAGCAATACTGAGCAAGGGCCAGTGAAGGAATCTCTGTTCTGCAGTCTTCTGTGCACAGGGTGGTATCTGCAAATTGAGGACCCAGGCCCCATTGTCACAGTCTGCTTCCCACAGCTCATCTGTTTTCACCAGTCCAGATCTCCCCTTCTCTCTTTTCCTCCTGCCCTCCTTCCAGGCATATCATCTCTTGTTCTCCCAACTCCCCTTTCTGCATTCCAGAGCTCACAGCATCTGAGCCATTGCTTTTCTATGATTCTTGCTGCCGGCTGGAGCCACAGAACTACACCTGCACTCCAATATCTTAAACTTTTATTTACATTGGGTTTTCCTCACCTTTGTGTTTGCAAAGAATACCTAAAAACATGACCTGAGCAATGCTTTTCTGAGCTTTCAGACAGTGTGAAACAAGAACTCTGAGAATTTTTTTAAGCTAATTTTGCTGCTGATTATTTTAGCAGTAACCTTCAGATAATGTGCTAATCCTCTTGGCCATCTCCTAGGTCTTCTCAGGGGGAGAATTCTTGCTGTCCACACTGGAGGCCTGGGTTTCCTTCTCAGCTAGTAGAGCAAAATAATACATGGGTGGGGTGTGGAGGAACACATATCCCAGATCTGACTCTTAAAATGTTTAGGTTAAATAGTAGGAGGCTAGTAAAGCACTGGAAGAGGTTACTCAGAGAGATTGTGGAATCTCTATCTTTGGAGGTTAAGACATGGGTAGACAAAGCCTTGACTGGGATGATATAGTTGGGGATGGTCCTGTTTTGAGCAGGGGATTTGTAACAAGATGGCATCCTAGGGAATCTCTGTGCTCTCCCCTAGCACCCCCTTACCGTGCCAAGTTGCATAAAGGGCATCCTTCATTCTCACCCGCCATGTCTTTGATGTTATATATATTATAGGGAAGCTGCCTTTTCGTCCACTTAGACAGGGTTTCCCTTCCTGCACACTGTCCCTGTCCCTGTAATGGGCGTTTCAGCACACTCCAGCCTTATGGGCTGTGTGTGGCTCCAACCACCCCTTTACCACACCCCAAGCCTTGCTGATGTACCAGACATTGTTCGGTCTTACACTCTCCCTGACACTCAGGCTCTCTGCAGCCCTGTCTTTTTTTGCCCCCTCTCTCTGATGCTTGGGGTTGGCACAGCCCCTATACTGTGCCCTCTCTTGTTCCCAGGTCCCCACACTGCCATAGACCCCCTATGAGGCCTCCTCCATCCCCTTAGCCTCACCCAAGCCACTGGTGTCAAATAGCAAACAAAATACAAGCTCCTAGGCTATAACAATATTCAAGTCACCACAACTGTTCTCCATTTCTCACTAATCAAGCTGCTCATGCATTTAGGCCTCTTCTCTTTCCTCACTCAGGCAGAGCTCCTTCCTCCTGGCCTGTGATTTATATAGGAGCCAGGCCCTGCCCCTTCCAGTCAGCTGACTAGGCAGGTGTGGGTCACTAGCACCCTCTGGTTACCCTAGCAACCTGCACCTGGGTGGTTATCTTGGCTCTCCAAGTAGCAGGCACCTTAGTGCCCTGCTACAGGGTTGGACTAGATGACCTCCTGAGGTCCCTTCCAAACCTCATTTTCTATGATTCTGAGGTGCTGGTATTCTTGTAACCTTGTAGTCCATCTTTTCTTTCCATGTGCCCCTTGGCTGGTAGAATTGGTGGTTATACTGATTGATAAAGGTTTTTCTTGTTTTTTGTTAATTTTCATGATGTTGTGTGTTTCTTCTTTAAATCATGCTGTTTCACTTTTCCTTGCTCAGAGATGCACAAACAACACTTTGATTTGTGCTGTTTCAGGTAGCCACCAGGCCTTTTTCTTTTTTAGCTCAAAATGTTTTTCCTTTGCCCTTCAGGCTTCTTTGTCACCACATTACACATAAGGAGATCACCTTCTGTTATACCTAACCTGCATTGGTCACTACCTCTTGCAGCAGCTGTACTCCCTTGCTGTATCTACCTCTTCTTCATAGACCTGAAAGTAAGCTTTTTGTAAAGATCAGCTGCTTGCATTGTCATCAGTACACTTTGCAGATTGCTGGACCAAAGAGAGCCCTTGCATTTTGGTTCAGAGATCCTGCAGTCTGGTGAAAAGCTTAGTTACTGGACCCCAATCTGAACTTCATATGATCATAACCCCAAGTCTGAGCAGCCCTTAAGTTTAAGGTTCAAAATTCAGATAAGAGTCCAAGTTTTTCCTACTGGTCAGGAGTTTGGATTCAACGGTCTAACCAAGGAGATAATGTCGTCTGTGGTCTATTTCTCTTGAGTGTATTACAGCACCATCTGACCTTGGCTTTGTGCCTTGTTTGTCATGGTAGGGCAGAGCGCTGAGGGAGATTTATGTAAATCACCCTATAATTTATTCTTGCATGGTCTGAACTAGAAATGCCTTGTCTGCCATGGCTATTGTTTTTTAGAAGTGCATGTTTGTTCCTCACAAAGACACGACTCAGATCAGTGATATGGAAAAACGGAAGCTGTGTTTTGCCCCCTGTGCCCTGCTATGGTGGTTCTAATTCCTTTTCCTTTCTCCTTTTTGCAACCTCCCTTCTCCTTCTCCACCACCCCCCTACATGCATACAACCTCTCCCACTCCAGGGCATTCAAAGAAAGAGACTATTGTTCTGATCATTCCTCCCATCTATTGACCCGCCTCCCTGTTCCACTATGTGGCCACACACAACATCACTGCTCTGGCCATGCAGGGTCCAAACAGGGAGCTCTGTTGTTGTCCAGTGACTGGGAAATTTAGAGTGGCACCTCTGATGGTTCAGGGACTGGGCTAGTGAACCTGCTAAAGGCAGAGTGTAATCCAGACAAAACTGGCATCCACACATACACCTCCACCCGTCATTCATGGTTACTTTCACCTTAATTTCCAAGAGCCTCTGCCAGAATTCAGGGTGTCTTTAAAAACCCTAACTTACCCTCTCATACAAAGTTGGTTTGGTCATATCCTTTATTGGAGCAACTATATAGTTGAGAGAGATATACTAGCTTTCAGGTCACCTCAGAGATGTAAGGTATGGCATTCTTTTGCCCAACAGGTTGTCTGTCCCAACTACACAATTGGTCCAGTAAAAGATATCCTTATCTTGAAACAACCTTTGCTTCTTGCATTTTCCCCGGACCATCATGGCTATAGTCACATTATAACTTTTCCCTCCCATGTCTAAAGACATTTTCAGGAAGCATGGGGCAAAAGTATAGTTAGCAGCGATTTCTCTAGGTTTTAGCTGCTTTCTTTGATCTTGGGGGGACATCTGAGTATTTTTCTCTCTCACACACTGAATTCCATGTCTTTATATGGTTTTCTGTATCAGTCTGTGCATGAAGGCCCTCAAACCCTGTCTGTCACTCCCTCCTGAATTACCTGTTTATATTCAGCCACTTAGGCTTGGGTTTGTAGAGTCTTCCAAATGTCTCAGTTTCTCCTGCTTCCCACCTGTTACAATGATTCTGGGATCTGCTGTGGAGTCTCCAGTGGAAAGAGTTTATTTAGCAGCTTGCTGCAGTATAGAGTTAATCCCCAGAGTCTTGAAGTGCCTGGCTTTCTGCCCCCAGCCTGTCTCACTGGGATAGAATTACAGAAGATGGTGAGGTAGGGGACATGTCTATTCTGAGGAGCAGTGTTTGGTTACCATCTCCTGCTTGGTCCAAATCCTTTGCATTCCAAAGACACACTTGTAATACTAGGAGGGAGCAGCCCCCACAGGACCAGCAAGCCTGGGCAAAAGGGAAATGCAAGGATGGACACAGGAAAGGAAGGATGGAAGGATCTGCCATTCTAGATTAGCATTCATTTGTTTTCAGATGAGGAGTCTGAGGACAATCTCAGGGAAGGAAGATGACCCCCCACCTCATTTGCTGAATGCTTGGGGTCTGTGCAGGCAGGTGGGTTTCACGCCCAGGTGAATAACCTTCCAAGCTTACTCACTAGGCTGTTGTGCTTCTCATACAGCTTGCTTCATATCTGTGTCCTCAGGCGATGTGCAAAATTGTTTTTAACCAGCTTTAGAAAGTGTTGTGAGACCCACAGATGGTGTTAGAGCCTCATGATCATGCTTTCTCAACACGCTTCATAGGCAGAGTAATGAAAGCACAGAAACTCATTTGGGAATTGTAGACAGGAAGACATGGTGACTTAGTAGGCTGGACATCCTCTGTGGAAATGAGACTTCTAGTTTGGGATCTTCTAGGATTTCTCAGCACCTGTTACCAACTTTCCCAGCTCAGGAAGCAGTACCATGCATACAAACACAGAGAGTATGTGTCACTTTGCAAATGTGTCAGGCATACAGTAAGGACCTGTAAGTACTATGACTGGTTTTCCCAAAAGTTCCCATGTCTTTAATTTAGCAATATGATGACCGGTCCCTCTCATTTTTTAAATAATTTTAAGCGGTGTCTCTTCACCTGTCTATCCCCATACACATGTGTATGTGCATATACACATGCACACATGTGCATGCACACACACGCACACAAAAGACAAAAAATGACAACCTGACTACCTTTAGAAAAATCCTAAACAAACTGAATTTGAAAAGTTGCTAGGTAAGGACTGATACATTCTTATTTATCACATCATTTGTAGTACCACACAAGTTTTAAAAACATGGAAAATTTCTCATGAAGGATTTTTGGGGAAGAAAAATCTCTCTGCCCACACAATAAACAGAATAATTTTTTATCAAAGATAAAGAAATGCATTGTAGTAACCCAGACTCTGACCATCCTTCCCAAAATAGCAGGCTTTCTGTCCTAATCCCAGAATATAAACACAAGCTAAAAAGCTTCTGGGTTTTTTTTAAATATACATATAAACATCTGCATACAAAATAATCACATATTATTTGGCTTTAAGGGCAACTTCACTTACCTAATTTTATTACAAGTCAGTTATTCAGTTATGCAGTATACCTCTTGTTTTAAAACTATCTATAGGCACTGTCAAGTTTCAGCTTCAAGGTTGTGGTCACTCACCAGGTAGCTGCTGAATCTATGCTTTTCTGAGTTCCCCTTGGTCTGGGCAGCTCTAGCCACAGTGTGTGGCCCCTCAGGCCCATGATCTAAACACAGGCTCTTTGGATATACTTACAATGCAGTGTAGGTGACTTGCTTGACGATCTTTGCTTTGCCATCTGTCAATACCCCTTAGAATCTAAGCCCAAGACAGATGTAGAAAAGGCTGTTTTACAATCAAAAAGGGTGTTCATAAACTGCACCTTGTCCTTCTGATATAGGTACATACAGCCATATACCATAGGGTCAGGGAAGTGTTCCTAAACTCTGGCTAGCATAAGTATTTTACTAAAACATCTAGTCCAGTGGTTGTCAACCCTTTTAGACGTAGTCCAGTACTTGCTAGACTCAAGGTCTACAGGAAGACATGGTGACTTAGTAGGCTGGACATCCTCTATGGAACTGAGACTTCTAGTTTGGGATCTTCTAGGATTTCTCAGCACCTGTTACCAACTTTCCCAGAGCAGGAAGCAGTACCATGCATACAAACACAGAGAGTACTTTATATGCTCTTAATTCTCACTTGTTTTTTTAACTTCAGAAAAATAATAGGGTAATTCTTCTACTGCAAAAAATTTGAAAAAGGCCACAACAGGGCAGAATGTTTTTAACATTACGATTTCCTATTTGAAATCTCTGGATTTATCTTGTGAATCAACCACTGCACTGACTGAGAAGCACTGATATAGGCAGCTGATAAATGTATTAACAGGTAACATTTCCCATTTAACAGCATTCTTGTAAACATCCCTGTTTAAGATGTTGAAATCAGGATAACAGAGAGAATGCAAAAAACAATACTCTGAGTCAGTGGGGGTTATTTTGATGGTTTCCATTTTGTAATCGTTGATAAAACAGAGTGATATCCTCATGCTTTGTGGATGTTTCTGCTTATATTGCCACAGTAACTCTGGTGTCTATTCCCTTGCACCCAAATATTACCATCTGTGGCTGCCTTCCAATCCTACCATGTTTTCCTCTAAAACACATCCATGATATGGGCTTTCCCCTGAATTCGTACCTATTTCTCTCACTCACACCCTCTTCTCCAGCTTCCCTGGTGCCTGCCTGCTTTGCCCTTCTTCTTGGTATCAAACTTTTTTCAAGTCTTTCACAGTTCAGCCCCCATCTACTCTTAGGACTCACTGTAGTGTCTTCCTCTTTCCATCACACCTGCGATGACAGCCTCTCTCATCACTTTGCACTACCCACCACTGCCTTCACAGTTTCTTCTCGCCTCTGGTGAGGCCGCATACATGTTGAGTCTTTCCTCTATGTCTGTAGCTCTGCTCCTCCCAGCCTCCCTCTCCTCCTTTCTATTGTTTGTTACACCCACAGTGTTATGTCTCCTCCTAAATTAGGTCATCAGATCACTTGGGCAGGGACTGTTTTCTTTTCTGTACAGTGCCTAACACAATGACTTCCCAATCTCAGTCACAGCCTTCTGAGCACCACTGTAATAGGAATATATAATCATTGTCATATTATTTGGGCAGAGGATGATTCCTGATGTCCTGAACTAGCAATTTTCTTGCATCCAGTGCGTGGGTGTCCTAACTGATGTGATAGGTAAATATGTTGTAGTCACTTAGCAACCAATATAGGCTTTTTGAAAGCAAGTCTTAAAATCTTAAAATTAACTTCTGTGTGCTCAATGAATTATTTAAGAGCATGCAGGGCTAAACATGTCCTATTGGCATCTGTGCTAAGATGATGCATGTACACACTGGGTCTGATTTGCAGATATGCAATCTATCTCTGACTGAATGAAGTCAGTGGGAGCTGATGATGACAGAACCTTTGCAAATCATCTTGTCTCTGGATCCTATATATGCACAAACTGTCTCCCCATTTGCCTCCAAGTGCTAAAAGTTCCAATGGCTCTTTCTTCAGTGGCCAAAACCCCCGGCTTTGTCCCTGGCAACTTCTGCAGTGCAGATCTGCGTGATCAATGCAAAAAAGTCTTTGGCATACGAAAACTGAAAGTGTGGGAACAGCATAAAATAAATTGAATTTCAGAATAAATAGCACAGGCAATTCTACTGATGACATTATTTGCCTTCACATTTATTTAATTAAAAAATGACATTTTGTAATTAAAATGCAGCCCCTGCAGAAATTTCAGGCTGCTGCCTCTGAATGTCAGAGGTTCAGGGAGCCATACCATACAGCAGTTTGCTGCAGAGCTCAGGGTGGCCTGAAACAGGGCCCACCCTGGGGGGCACTTTCTGCCAAGATTAGTGCTTCACTATTAAAGATAATCATGCTGAAGGACAACCAGCATTGGGCAAGCAGTGGGACTGGCCCTCCTTAGCATTTAGCCTGCAGGAGTGGTGTTCTCTTTGTTAATTCTTCTCCACCTTCCACCGGTGAAATTAAGGGGGCTGCTTAGGTTTTGTACAGAGGTGCTTAGCCCTCTAGTGCTGTTTTGTAGTGTTGGGGATGGGAAGCAGTTGAAATGTAAAGGGGAGCAGCACAGCATCCCCTGAAGCCCTGCCCAGTAGTTGGGAGTGACCCTACGCTGGAAAGAAAGTGTCCTTTTTTGTCTTTTTATAGAACTGAAGTACAAAGAAAAGTAGAAAAAGTGTCTTGTGACTGGTAAACTGAGCCACAGTGACTCAGCTGATAGACAAACTGTGGAGTGCCAGACCTGCCTTGGCCTGACCACAAGGCTGCTCCACAACTATTTCTGATCACATACCTACTTGGGACTGTCTGCTTGCTTGACAGACCACATCCTGTGGATCCTTTTCAACTGGCTGAGCTGCTCGGATGGGCTTCGCTTATGGTGTTACAATGCATTGACTGTCTTGATGACTTCACATCTGTTTCGTCAGAAGAAACCTTTCCTCTAAGGTGCAAGTTTGGGGCCAAAATATCCTACCCCAAAGCCTTCCCTTTAGCTGTGATGTCAATTGCATGATCCAGTATGTCAGGATGCTGCATCATCAGTACTTTCCTTTCCCCTCTGCTCATGCTTTAGAAATCAAATCAAATTGAACATCACACTTACGTCAGGAATCTCCAAAATATACTATGCTGGGGAAGCTTGCTAAGAAATTATCTTGCATCTTATTTTCTATCCAGATATTAAAATGAAATATGCACTTAAAGTTGTGATATGCTAACTTGTTCTTGTGTTAGAAGTGGGCCTGAAACTCTGGACGTTAAAGCAGGGGAGGAGGGGCACAAAACTCAAAGCTAAATATCTACTGATTACTTGCCTGTTGAAAATGATTTGCTTGTTGTTATGCTTTAATATACGACTGGAGTTTGAATAGCTTTGCCTTTTCCCTGCAGTCACAGGTATGATGAATTGTCCGAATTAATTTCCACATTGCCCTAGGGTGCTAGATTTTTCTAAAGAAGAACTTGTATGAGGATCAAAAATTGCATGAGATTGTCCTCAGGGGGAGAAGCTGGCTTAGAGCTACAATCTAAGCTACATTCTGTGGAACCACAGCTCTACAACTGGAGCCCAGTTGCTGTTGTTCCCCATCAGGGGAATACCTCTTCCTAAAGACCCAACTTTGCTCTTTTGAGTATGTCTGTTTGTTGATGCTGTTGTGGGCTGTGGTGCAAATAGCAACTGTTCAAATTCACCACATCGCTAATGGTAGTTCAGAGTGGCGGGGGTGTAGACGGGGTTATCTTTCATTCTTTGTCTTGTGTGCAATGACCTCACCATGGTCCAGGAAGGAGACTAAGGCAGGCAGGGGAGCTAGTTTCAGCTAATGGAGTTCACTGTGTTCCTGACCTGAGGGCAATTGGGTAGGAAGCTTGGCTGGCGATGTCTCATCATAAGACTGTCATCAGTCTGTTAAAGTCGATATCAATTACAAGGCTATTAATTAAAAAAATGTGACTGGTGTGGATAATGAATATAACCCTTTATTTTCCATGTCACTATTTTATGCTTATCCACTAAGACTCAGTTATTTTTGCATGCACTGATGGTGAAAGGGATTTTAACATCCCTTTGGGACTGGGCATCAACTTTTAAGTGTCACCTGCCTTACAAATCTAACCCTGCTGAACGAAGCTGAGGCTCCAATCCTTTATCTCCTACTTGCAGAGAAGACATCACAGTAGGCAAGCTCTTTTGTCTCAGCCCATCATGAGAAAATAAAAGCTCTGGCCATGTAAGGAAATCCCACTGATTGCCTATCACTTTCTCAAGAACATTTTCCTGGTATTCATCCTGAATGTTCCCATGCTTAATCTGTGAAAAAACAGAGATGACAATATTCAACCTCTTTTGATATCTCTGGGTGGGAAAGCACTTGGAGCAGTTCTCCACCAGATTCACAGTTTGTGTGTTTCCTCTGGGGGGTGGCCCCCTGACCCACTGATCAGTGTGGTCCCTGTTGGTCTGGGGAGGGCACTCTGAACTGACTATTTCACTCAAGTAGAGGAGAGGGTTCTGGACTATCTGCCTTGTTTCAGCTGCACTGTGGAAGGATTTCTGAGTTTACTCATGCATATGTCACCCATTCTCCAGAGTAGGACTTGGATAGGAGAGGGAGGTACACTTGGGGCTGCATGTGTGCATGTGATATTGTTTTCCTACCAAGGCTTGTCTGTATCTGGTGCCTGGTGTTCCTCACTTTAGGAGCATGAAAAGAGTTGCCTTATGTTGTTTTGGAGTTTACCTGCCAAACTCTGTGTACTGCTCTCAGGAGACTGTGCCCCAGAGAAGCACACACTTCTTTCCTCCCTACCCCAACCAGGAGGAACCTTGCAGTGCTGTAGAGCCATGCCACAGAAAAGCATGATTCCCCTGTGTTCACAGACACCTTGGATGAACTTGGGGGCATGAATCCTCCGCAAGCATGCACGTAGCCTCAGTTCCAGGCAGGACACACAGTGTGCAGTGATGACGTGGGCAATCTGTGTTTGGCCAGATGCCAGGTCTTTCAGTGCACGTGGGGGGATTGAGGGGTTGTAGAGGGATGGGAAGGAGGATGGGAAAGAGGCTCCCCCTTCTCTTTGCCCCTGCTTCACACCCTGAGGGGAGGGGAGGCTGTGACAGAGATGGAACTGGGGCAGACCAGCCAGTATGTTGGCAGAGACTTCGCCGTTTGACAGCAGAGACTTAACCATGCAGGGTTGATGCACAGAAGCCCTGCTTGAGCTAGTTTTCCTTTGACTGAATCTGTTGGATTTCTGTTTGTGTTGCTTTGTTTCTCCATTCTGTGTTTTTCGGTAATAATCCCTTCCAAGGTTACAGCGATATCATTTGTCAGGCAAGCCGACAGAGCCCTTTCTTACTATGGGATTACATAAGAGAACACAGGCTTTATTACCATTTTAGGTCGTATTATTATTGTGGATTATTTCCATAGAGACTGAGCACGGTGGCAGCCATCCCTCTTCTTCCCCCCCTCACTACTTAAAAATAATATTTATTTAAAAAAACCAACAGTGATAATGACCTCTGATCCCTGGCTTGTGATGAGCAGGGCCCAAACCAATGTAGAACTTGTGCCAAGCCTGTGAGTGCAAGGCAGGATTTTCAAAGAAGAATCCACAGCGGCAAAGAACACTAGCATCTCCTTTAGCCCTCCTCCCCGCTGTTTGAAAAAGTGGGGAGGACTGGGCATTTTGGGATTCCTGGGGTCTGTTCCTGTCTCTGCCACCAACTCACTCTGTGATTTCCTATGGTTTCATTCATTTCTTTGTGCCTCAGTTTAGCCATATGTAAAATGGTGGTAATAGTTTTACTCAGATTTCTTGTTGGATGCATCCATCAGACCAGAGTAATACCATGCAGGATTTGGGGGTTTTTTGTGTGACAAAGTCCTCACCTTCAACAACCTTCACACTGTCACAACCCATGTCTGCTGAATTAACTGTCTCCATAGGAAAAGGAGGCAGGGTCTTAGAGTACAAGAAAGAGGCACCTGAAATTGTGCATGCTTCACTTTGAGAATTTATTTCTGTCTATACCAATCCCATATTTCTGACCTGTATTGGGAAAGGGACTTAATCCAGGGAGGGACTAGATGGGATGCATTGTCTTTCCCATATACAGCTTATTTGTTTATGCCATTGAACATTAATGGGAGAATAACTACACCCCAATGAGCTGCTCTGTGTTCTGAGTGGCAGAAGTGGCCCATGTGGGGTGAGCTCTTTGAACCACTATAGTCTGGAAACCATTGAACTCACTTTCACAGTGTCCATGCTGCAGTGCATGCCATTCCCTCATTCTGCTTGGAACCTTTTCCCTTCCATACAACACACTTGGTACAAGGGGTGCCTTTGGATGCAAGCCTTTGCCCCATGAGCTTGTTATTTAAAAGCAGACCTCAAGTATGCCAATCCATGAATGCCTGCCAGGTCCCTTCCCATGATCATTCTCAGCTGACAGTGAAACAGACTGTTACGACTGATCCCAGAATCTTCACACAGTAATTAGGATCACTATTGATGTCAGAAAAATGTGCCTTTGTATCCATGACTGTCTTTCTTGCCTGTCCCCGGAGGTTGATTTTTTTCAAGGGTCATGACTTGTGGAATGAGAGCTGCTTCACCTCCTGTTGTACATATGCTTATAAACTTAGTCCAGTCCCCGCAACACACATACCATGTTTTATTTAGACCGAATATAGCCCCCTGTGTGGCTAACAGCTGTACCATTTGCACCCAGATTATATGACAGTCCTACAGGAGAAACAGAAGACATCTAAGGACATTCAAGAAAGCGATTGCCTCCCTATTTCTTAAGGGCCTCCCAGGTTCTGCAAGACAGTGGGCATGTGTAGATGCAAATCATATATGCTTACCTAATCACAAACAATAAAAAAAAATGGGATCAGCAAATGTGGCCTCTGGGTAGGGGATCTGTTCTTAGTGGCATAACAAGTTAGGTGACTGAGGACCATTGTGATGCCCCCTAAGGGCCACCTCATCTTTGCCAGGTTCTCTCCTCCCCTTTGTGTCTCAAGGTCCTGCCTTGCTTTCCTGCCTGCTACATCTTGATGGAAACCTAATGAAAGGGAAGCTGCTCTCAGAGACTGATGAGCCTAAGGTGTTTTCCCTTCCTCAATGGTCAAGTCTCCTGACTTTGCTTACCGTAAGGGCTTAAGTTGTGACCTTCAGCCACCCCCATAGTCACACCCATGCTTCACAGATGTCATGGATCATCACTCAGGTGAGATGCTTGTCCTCCCCAAAGGGACCACGCCACCTTAGGCCTTTACTCCCTTGTTGGGGCTTCAGCCTTCCTGGCTTCCACCCCTCTAACTTTACCTCATCCCTTAGCTAAGGCTCACTGTTTCAGACCTGGCTTCTGGCCTCCAGCCCCTTATCTTGCCCTCTGAGTCTTTATCTCTGCCCTGCTTGGGCTCCAGGCCCTCTGGCCCCAAGCTCTGCCCCTCTCTGGGCTGTCTCTACCCCTTCTTCGGCTGCAGGCCCCACTGGCTCTTGGCTGTGCTTTGAGCCGGACCCCCATCAGGGCACATGCCCCTCAGGCACTAATGGGACTTCCAAGTCACCCCTTTCTAGTCCCACCCAAACCACCAGTTAAAGCCCAAACACAAACGTAACACTTCTGGTAACAATACAAACACCCAGTCCACCCGCTGCCTTCCACACCTTTCCCGGGCCCTATATCAGGTTCCTCTGGTTGCATCCCGAAAGCTCCCTGCCCAGCAGGCATCAGAGGCAACCATCTCACAGCAAGACTTCCTCCCCATGTTGCTCCTCAGGTCTAACTCCCTGCTTTGGCTCTAGTTCTGGGTTATGTACTACTACAGCCCTGCCCCTTTCCGGCCATGTGACTCCCCTGTCAGCTGACTTGACCATTGGGCTGATCCTTAACTCCTGATCTGGTGGTTGCCTGTGTCTATGCTACAAAAACCCTGACCGACATCTGAGCAGCTCAAAGTGCAATGTGTAATGAGGACCTTTCTCTCTCTCTCACACACATGCAGGCACGCGCATGCTCTCTATCTCTCTCTCTCAAGGGGGTCTTGGAGAAGAGTTCCTTGAATGTTGGAACTTATGTGGAACATGATGGAAATGTGTTGAGATATTATAAATGCATGGTCACAGTCAGAAAAAAAAAGTGATTGTAGAAATAGGATCTTCTTTTTTTAACAGATCTGTTTTCTAGGTGTCTTCATGTCTGACCTGCTTACTTAATTGACCCAAGCAAGTTTGCTCATTGTTAGCTTTGCTGATACAATACAGCTACGGGGAGATGAGCTGGCATCTTTTCTGCTTCATGCAGCCAAACAAAGCTGTCAGTTAGATTCTGACTATACATGATTTAACATCAGCAGCAGCAGAAGATGAATGAAGCAACAACACAGTTAGGCTTTCCCATCCATCTAGTCCTTTACATAGAATTAGAGAAAATAGGGCTGGAAGGAGCTCTGAGAAGTCATCTGGTCCAACCCCCTGTTCAGGGCAGGAACGTCCTGCCTAAACTATCTCAGACAAATATTTGTCTAATATGCACTGAAAACCTTCCACAGCCTCTCTGGGTATCTGTTCCAATCCTGAACTGCCATCATAATTAGAATGCTGTTCTTCATATCCACTTCTTATTGCTGTTTTATCCCATTACTTCTTATCCAGTCTCCTATGGACAGAGAGAACAGTTAAGTATTATCTTCTTATAACAACCCTTTTTGTGTATTTTAAAACTGTTATCAATTCCCCCGTTCAGCCTTCATTTCTCCAGACGACATAATCCCAGTTCTTCCTTTTCTCATTGGGCTTGTTTCCTAGACATCTGTTAATTTTTGTTGTTCTCCTCTGTATTCTTTCTAGTTTGTTCATGTCTGTCTTGAAGTGCAGTGCCCAAAACACAGTACTGCTGGTGAGATCTCACCAGTATTGAAGAATCACTTCCCATGATTTGCAAACAACAGTCTTGTTAATATATCCTAGTATGTCATTACCCTTTTCTCAGCATTATTATGCTGTTGTTTCATATTCACTGTGGGGTCTACTATGACCCTATGTCCTTTTTTGCAGTGACACAGCCCAGCCAGTCATTCCTCATTTTGTATTTGCTAAGCACCATCTTACCAAAATTGTTTGCAAATGGTATTATCAGAGACATACACACATCATGGTAATCTTAAGAGATTGAATGGAAAACCCGTGGCATGAAAAGCAGAAGTTTCTGTAACATGAAATAAAAGGGAACTTAATTCTTGCAGAGGAATGTTGTGCACAGCACAGAATGGCACTTGTATGCTCATGAGCTTCTGAATGAATGCTTTTTATTCTTTATTTCATTAGGTTAGCACATGTGACCATATCTCTTTCTCAGAGTCTACCCCAGTGACTGCAACAACCAATGGTGGAGCTGTTTCATTCACTGTTTTGCCCATACATTAAAAACACTTTGTATTTGTGGTACAGAAGTCTTTGGGTTTGAACTCCATTGACAACCCTGAAATATTTGTACTGATCTTAGATAATTCTTCCACCACATACGTGCCAGATCCAAATACCTCATAACACCTCTGTGATGTAGATTATTATCCTCATTATAAAAATGGAGATCTGAATCAAGAAGACTATGAGATTTGTCCAACATCACATAAATAATCTGTGGCAGAGAAGGATGGACACTTAATTCAGGTCTTGAATTTTAGGTGAGCATCTTAACTCCTAACCACTGAACTAACCTTCCTTGAATGGTCCATTACAGAAATGTTAATGTTTTCAGATCCCATTTTGTGTTTGGGGCAGAAAGGGGGTGGAGTACTTTTGATTTGTAAATTGAGTCTGGTTGATAGGGAGCAGCACAAAAAGAATAATTTATCATGATTATGTGCATTGCGATAACCTGTCATTCAAGGATCTTTTAGAGCTTGGAAATCATTCTGCCCTATGAGTGTTATCTCCATTTTGTGCCATGAGTATCATCATCCACATTAATAGGTTCTTGGAATGATTTAAATAATTGTAGTGTAGTCCTTAGGTGGCATAACAGGCACTAGATAAAAATGGTAAATATCTAGGACTTCACAGAAAGGAATACAGGAATTTTCCTAGCAGATCAAAGCAGTGCTCCATTCTGCTGATGATTCTGTCTCCAACAGAAACCGATGCCTTTGGGAGGAAAATGCAAGACGCCTCAAAGTGGACATAGATTCATAGATGCTAAGGTCAGAAGAGGCCTCAACAGATCATCGAGTCTGACCCCCTGCCTAGGCAGGAAAGAGTCCTGGGGTGAGATGACCCCAGCCAGATGCCTATCCAGCCTTCTCTTAAAGGCCCCCAAGGTAGGGGAGAGCACCACCTCTCTTGGCAGCCCATTCCAAATTCTGGCCACCCTTACCATGAAGAAGTTTTCCTGATATCTAGCCTAAATCTGCTCTCTGTCAGTTTGTGACCACCGTTCCTTGTTACCCCAAGAGGCGCCCTGGTGAACAGAGCATTTCCAATCCCTTGCTGTGTTCCCCTAATGAATTTGTAGGCAGACACAATATCACCTCTCAACCTTCTCTTGGGGAGGCTGAAGAGGTCCAGGTCCCTCAGTCTCTCCTCATAGGGCTTGTCTTGTAAGCCCCTAACCATACGAGTGGCCCTCCTCTGGACTCTCTCGAATCTATCAACATCCTTCTTGAAGTAGGGTTCCCAAAACTGGATGCAGTACTCCAACTGTGGTCTGATCAATGCTGCATAGAGGAGAAGTATCACTTCCCTGGATCTATTTGTCATGTAGCTGCTGATGCATAATAAAGTGTGGTTAGCTTTGCTGCCACTCTCATCACACTGACGACTCATGTTCATTTTGGAGATCACTATGACTCCGAGATCCTATTCCGCTTCTGTGATGCTGAGAGGGTCACTTCCCAGCCAGTAGGTGTGCTGGATATTTTTGCTCCCTAGGTGCAGCACTCCGTACTTGTCCTTGTTGTACTGCATCCTATTATGTACTGCCCACTTTTCTAACCTGTCCAGGTCTGCCTGCAGTCATTCCTTAGCCTCTGGAGTGTGTACTTCACCCCACAATTTAGTATCGTCCACAAACTTGGACAGAGTACACTTCACACCCACATCCAAGTCACTGATGAAGATATTGAAGAGTACAGGTCCGAGAACCAAAACCTGCAAGACCCCACTACCCACATCCTTTCAGGTTGATACCGACCCATCTACTACCACTCTCTGGGTGCGGCTCCCAAGCCAATTTGCCACCCACTGGACTGTGTATACATCTGTCACAGCCTCTTAATTTATTTACAAGAATAGGATGAGATATCATATTGAAGACCTTGCTAAAGTCCAAGAAAAAGGCATCCACCCTATGGACTCCTGAGTCTAAGCATTTTATGACCCTGTCATAAAACGAAAACAGCTTGATCAGGCATGATCTACCTGCTACAAATCCATGCTGACAATTTGAACCAAATTCTGTTCTCCCTGTTGGAGGTCTAAATGGACATAGGTACCTTAATGCAACTTTATTCCATCCTGTCCCAACTCTGAAAATCCATTAATACGCCTACTTTTGTAACACTCCATCATCTGACTCTTAAGTTGGAATCTTAAAAAAAGCAGTGAGGAAGAGGAGAACTCACTCACCTTTTGCATTAACTAGTTTTTAGGGACTTGAGCAGGATGGAACAGGCTCATAATTAGGCATTTGAGTCCACTAATGTACATTATCGGTTGAATAAAATCTGGTCGTTAGTCTGCCAAGAGCTGCAAAAAAGTGAAATAACTTACCAGAGGCCACACAGTGAGCTGGTGGCAGAGCTGGATGCATGCAGGAAGACCCCTTTTGTGTCATACAGATGAACAAAAAGACCATCATTTATCATTTTCTTGATTCTAAGGATGAAGTGTAATGTATGTGGGTCTTTTAACGAAGTTCCTTTTTAATGTGCGTAGGTGTACCTTTTCAGAAAGGCAATGCCTCAGTCACTGAGCTCACCTTAGACATCAAGATGTGTCCCTGAGGTTCAGAACCTTCAGCTTGGCTGGACCCTATAGTTCTTTCTCAACCACAGTATCTTGTGTGAACTGGACAAGGATTAAAACCTGAGCTGTTTTGTCTGGGACAGGCTCTTTGTCCTTTTTTTTTTTTCTCAAGGGTTGTTCAGAACCGTGGACAGTAGACCTCCCAAAGTATGAGAGGAACCCTGCTATTCAAGTGGGCATGTAGCCTCCCTCTCAGGGTGTGTTATGATCCAATAAGGCCTTCTTGCCTGTCAATATGTGCTCCCTTGGCAGCCCCAACCATAAAGGGCAAGGCAGGAGCATTGGGCTGCTTTATTAAGGCAACTATAGAAGCTAGTGGCCTTGTCTTGCAGCTGTGTTTGTGTAAGAGAGTCCTTTACTTCCTTTTGCACTGACTTTTGAACTGGCTAAGTCTATGAAAAGCTGTCTCTGAACAAAGCTGAGGCTGCCAGCCTACCCTATTCCTGAATCCTGGCACTTCAGCAAGACTGACATTTCTTTGAGGACAGCCCACAACTGGGCATGGCAGTGCCTGAAATAAATATTATTTTGAAGGAGAATTCAGTTCTCCTGAATTAATGCAGGCTGACACAGTGCACGGGAGCATGTGCCATCTGGTCAGATCTGCCTTGATTTTATGAACAAGGGGGAGGGTAAGTGATACTTTCATGAACTGCAGTTGCTGCACAGGCAACAACCGTAATCCCTAGGTACCAAACATGTGAGATGCTAATCTGAAATTAAAATGGGTAAATGCTCACAGGCCTAGTAAGGTCAAAAAAGTCAAAATGTTGATCTCTGAGGAAATTAACTTTTTTTATCTCAGGAAGCTCTGGGCATTACTATGTAGTCCATCAGTTTAATAGGAGGCTGTGGGTAGTAAGTGCTGCTCTTTTAAAGCCCACTTGTTCATTATATGCACAGTGTAATGTTATTTCTTTTCTTCCTCTCACAAGTTGTATATGGTCTCTGCTGAGAATCCTTTCATCTGTACACTGTATACAAAGGCCTCCTATCGCAAGCTTTGTTTCCTTCTGATGAGGCTATGGGAACCAGGCCAGAGGATGCCCCTTTCCTTCTGCAGGGCTAGCATCAAGAAATAAGAACTCAGATTCTGTCCTTGCAGGCAGTCCTGCTGAGAACATAATGAAATAGTGAGATTTCTCCAGTCCTCTCCACAGGAGGGAATCAGAACTACTCAAGTATATGTCCTATGTAAGCAGTATTGCTACTACGGCTGGAGGAGATTCCCATGCTATGCCAGAAGTAGGTATTTGTGTGTATTTGGAGCCAGAGAATTTGAATTCTGCTCCTCGTCCTGCTATGATGTTTCACGTGGTCATCAGGCACATCACAGTGATGTCTATGCAGCCATTGGTGGGCCATGATTGAGTAGAGATCACAGGGCCAACCCAGCTCTTGATGTTTTAGCAGCCTGTGGTTTAGTGACCAGAGCTGAACATATTACAGGGAAAGATAGAGACTTTCTTTCCAAGGAAAAGGACTGGCTGTACATTAGCAATTGTGTGGCCATTGCCCTACAGTATAGAATAACAACCACAAATCTGACATTTTTGTAGAGGAAGATGTAATAGATAACAAACAGGACGTGCAAAAAGTAAAACAGCAGAGAGGTACTTGGAAAATACTATCCTGTCTAGCAAAATAGGTGTTTTTTCAGGAGTTTCCCTTGCAGGGTTGGATGAAATACAGAATGTCTTGGTTTCCTTTGCCCTCCCTGAACTGAGCCATGAAAGTGTTGCCCAGGGATAAAACCTGACTGAGTCTTAGAACTAAGCTTGGAATGAAAGACCCACTAAATTTATGTGCCAGCACAGTGTAACTAAATTAATGCTGCTCACCCTTAATGCTACTCTTGTTCCCCAAATTTATAGACTCATGGATTGCCCTGAAGGCTGGATAACTTGGCTCCATGCGCTGGGCAGCACTGGCATTCAGGCCAGCACGTGGCCTGCATGTGGAATCACACCTGTGGACTGATCCAAGCCACTGAACCCTCACATGGGATCTGGCCCATGGACTGGCCCACAGGGCTGGATAGGTTGAGCACTGCTGAACTAAACCACATCCTGCAGACGAGAGGCAAAATGTTGGTAGCAGTCCCCCACCCATAAGCACATATACATGCTGACTGTGTGTGTGTGTGTCTCTCTCTCACACACACACAAGTCACCATGTGACTTGAGAGCTAGGAACTCCCATCTGTGAACTCCAGAAACATGGGACTTTCCCCCCCTGAACTAAAGGGGAACATCTTTTGCTAGCATTAGATATAGGTCTTTTATCCTTTCTGCGTTGTGTGCCCAGCCACTACAATGAACAGTCCACTACAATAAACAGTATAATTCATTCAAACCAAGCCAGTATGTTACAATAGCTGCTAGGTGAAGTCACTGGTTCAAGGTGAGCTAGGTCTTCAGGAAGAAAAGATGAAGGAGTGCTTTACTTTGCCATTCATTCTGAAACCTGTAAATATCGCTGCTCTTCTGGAGAAGGATCAGGGTGTTTGCGTGAATTTTTCCCTAAAGGTTGGTGGTTTTTTGCCTTAGTCCAGTCCGCCCTAATAAAAATCAAAGGAAGGATTCTGATATTCAATGTATCTGAGGTTGGTCCTTTGGTTTTTGGGCAGTATAAATTTTACTTCCCAGTCAGTGGAGAGGAAAATGGTTTGGGAGGCTTGAGAAATGAATGTTTATAAGGCACGCTATAGTCTCTGGGTGAAAGAGGCTGCAGAAGAGTAGTTTTATAATGGGACTTTCATACTGCAAACTAGGTTTTGGTTCAGTTCATTCCAAAGGTTTCCATTTGTGAATTTGGGCTATGAAATCCACCACGGACTGAGGTGTTGGCTTCCGTGCATCTGTGTCAGTCAAATTTTTGTGAAGACTTAGTCCTCATGCCGCTTTTACCACTTCCTTTCCCTCCATTCAGTCACACCACAATTGAGAAAGTTTAAGCACTTGTTCTTTACCTCATCTCCTTTACCACCAGCTTCATTTGTGTCCTGTGAGCAGAACATCTGACAGAACTGTGCCAAGGTCTTTTTTTATGTTTGGCTAGGAGCTGACCAGATGCCCTGGCCTGTGAAATAATTACCATCTGTTGATTGTAATTGCACAGCAAAAGCCAAACGCCTGGAAGGTTTCTCAGTGCAGCATTCAAAGAACTGCTGCTTGACTTTCTGGAATAAAAACAGAAGCCCTGCTTTCAACCTGTTTGGGGTCAGAGCTTCAAAAAGCACGAAGTGCCCTGTACATGTCCATGAATAGCTTCCTTGCTCTTTACCTGGAGTTGTTTTTTTTCCACCTTGCTGTCTCCTTTAGCTATGTTTTTCATGGAGGTCAGCTTTGTTGTGCACTGTTAAATAGTATTTCACCATTGCAATGTCTGCACTGCAGTGGAAAGTGAGTTTACCTGGGATAATGTTCTTGCCAGGCGACTGACATCTAGTAATCCCCCATCAAATAAGAGTATCACTTGTAGGGAAGGACAAGGCTAAAAATGGGAGGATATTAAAAATTAATTTATGCCTAAATTAAAAAATGACCCATAGTAGGAGAAGAAGAACAGTATCCAGGGGCTTCCGGATCATTTCCACAAGCCTGAGAGACCAAGACACAGCTCCAAAGAGCCTGAACTAGATCATCATTGTAAGTCTGCCCCTCAGGTTAGAGACAACAAAGATCAGATTGTGTCCTTGCTTCTCTTTGAGGTTTGGGGGAGGGGTGGTGGTACAGAACTCCAGGGGCTAAATGGCACAGATCAAAATGCCTCAGGAGCAATGGAAGATGGAGTGTGCTGTAGAGCATTTCTTACGCTCTTACAGGAGTAGGGAAGAACTACGGGAACCAGGGTGAAGGCACAATGTATCCTGTACTATCTAGTTTACAGCACACCAGGTAGGACAAATCAGTCATTGGCCCTAAGGAAGTATAATGTCAATACAGGTATTACTCTAAGGATAGTGAACTGTTGACAGCCTATGTCCCCCACAAAACACATCCAGGTCAAGGTACTGAAGTGATTAAAGACCAAAACCAGCATGTACCATTAGGGACAGTCATTCAAAGCTATAATGGATGTTTTTGACACAAGGCACCATATAAACCATCACTCAGGCTGTGACTACTCTTTTCTTCAAGATCCTTTGCAGCCCCATGCCACAACACACATGTGCCCTCTCTCTCACTAAGCCTAGAGGAAGGACTCCATGGAAGGTGCAAACTTTAGCTATTTTTTCCGTCCCACACTGACTCCTGGAGAACAGTGGTTCCTGTCTCCTCAATAGGATTTGGGGTGTTATGCTTTTTAGTATGCACTCTGCCAAGGCTGTTTCTCAACAGATTATTAATATGAAGTGGGGCAGACAACATTTGGTCTACCTGACCTTCATGAAGAGAGAAGGCCATTCCATATGCAACTGGCCCAGTAATCAAGCTAATCTGGTGTCATTCCTATGTTTGATTCTTGGGAGAAGAGGGACATGGCTTGTTTGTGCAGCACGGTATGGGGGGTGGGGGGGCAGAATTCAGAGATTCCTTTCTGTCCCTTCATCCCATACATGATCTGCAGACAGATGGAAGCCTGACCTCAGGGAGAAAGGGACCATCTTTTTATTACATGTTTGCACAGTACCTTCCTGGCTTTTCAGCACAGCTGTAATCTAAATGGTAATAATGATAATGAATAATGGTGCTAGATGACCCTCAGTAGCTTCTCTTATATAATGACACATGTTGGTAGCAGTCATAAGATTATCCAGAGTGGCTGCAAAATCCAGCCAACTCTGCCCCTGCAGCAGTCTACACTCCACAGGGTGGGTACTCCCTACCTGAATCATCTCCTTCAGTTAAGAATGAAGGACAAATCAAGCAAACTAGGAAGTCCATCACCAAATCTCAGCTTGGGAGGGTGCAAAGGAATTACTGAAGACCTCAGTCCTGATTCTGATCTCTTTTATATTGCTCTTATGCTGGAATCATGCCACTGACTCCAGGTGACATTCAAACAGTATCCTGGCAAATATATTTCCTCACGTGCCATCTGATGTGTCTCTTCCATATTTTAATGCCATGAAGTTTATTTATTTACCCATGCTAAGCAATTCCTCTCACTCCTTGATGTTCATGTATGTCAGTTCTGTTTTGTAGTAGTTATGCCAGCTCCCTTTGAGTTTTGCCTTCCAAAAGCTGGGCGCATTCAACCCTTTTTATAATAAATCCCTTCAGATTTTTCACTGATCTTTGAATCTCCTTCTGCTTGCCTTCCATTGCTTGGTGATGAGATGAGGAAAACTGAATTCCAGGGGTGGTTGTAGCAAAGCACTGCAAGAACAGTCTTACAGTGAAGTGATACTGTGTTCCAAAGTCATTTCTTATTTGCTATTCTGTGCAACCTCAGCTTTCTCTCAGGCTGACTACTCCCCTGTTTTCTCTGTCTTGTTGGATGCCTGTGTTTTGGATTGTTGTCCTTCAGCTGCATTTTTCCAAGATGAATTTCATTTTATTGTGTTCAGCCCATGGTTTTACATCTTTTGTCCGATAGTCCATATTATGGAAAGATTTTTACACATGCTTTATATTCACATTGGTATTATTGCCTGTTGCAAAGTTAAGGACAACTTTAGAAGATTGGGAATTGTTTCTTTGTCTTCCTTGGCATTTTCAGTGGCTCAGATATGAGTAGCATCTGAAAATTACACTAGCAAGTACAGCTTTATCCCTTCTACAGCTTGCTTGTGGAGATGATTTGATAAGTATGGGCACCCATCCCTTCGTGACATCATTGGACCCCACTCCATTAAAAAAACAACACTTTATATAAAGTCCTTGAGCCAATCTCCAGTTGACCTGACTGTTCTGCTCAAGTTGTGTCCAGTACTTCAACAAAATCTCTTAGATAACCCTATTATTAGGTTTCCTTCATCTACTAACTGTGTTGCTGTATCAAAAAGCAAAACAGTTTGGTGGCCAGCTTTAGAATCACATTGCTGGAAAGGGCCTCAATGGTTATCTAGTTCAGCCCACCCTTGCAAATGCAGGGTGCACTGTTCATAAAGTGTTTATCGCACTCATGAAATATGCTTCTGTTCGCAAGGCATTTAATGATCTATGTCCTTCCACAATATTTGTTCTATTATTTTAATGTAGATAAAAGCCAGGCTTACAGAAAACCTAATTTCCAGGATTACACTTCTTTGATAATCAGTATTATGTTTGCTTTTCTCTGGTCTCCTGAAATCTGTCCAGCTCTCTGTGGCTTCCCAAAATTATTTTTTAGTGATGCCATAAGTTTCTCTAGTTCCTTTAAGGAGCTTGGGGTATGACTCTACAGTCATACTTCTTTAAATGTAGAAAGCAGGGTACACAGCTCTGGGGCACTCCACTTGATACCAGTTGCCAGTTAGACATTGAGCCACTGATTACTACCCCTGACAATCCAGCCAGCTTTCTGTCCACCTTACAGTTCTTTTACACCTTATAAACTAACTAAAGTAGATAATGGCCAGTGGCTCTGCCATCACAATTAACTCCCTGAGCACCCTCAGATGCATTGCATCTGGCCTCATGGATTTGTTCATGTCCAGGTTTTCTAAATAATCCCTAACCTGTTTTTTCACCACTGCCAGCTATGCACCTTCTCCCCAAACTGTGCAGCCTGGTGCAGTGGTCTGGGAGCTGACCTTTCCTGTAAAGACTGAGGTAAAAAAAGACATTGAGTACTTCAGCCTTTTCCTTGTATCTGTCACTAGGTTGCCTCCCCCATTCAGTAAGGGACCCACACTTTCTCTGACATTCCTCTTGTTGCTAACATACTTGTAGAAATCCTTTTTGTTGCCCTTCATGTCCCTTGCTAGCCGCAACTCTGATTGTGCTTTGCCCTTCCTGACTTCATCTGTGAATGTTTGAGCAATGCTCATTATACTCCTCCCAAGTTATTTGTTCAAGCTTCCACTTCTTGTAAACTTCCTTTTAGTGTTTAAGTTCACTGAAGAGTTCTCTGCTAAGCCAAGTTGGTCGCCTGCTACAGTTGCTATTTTTCCTGCACATTAGGATCATTTGTTCCTGTACCTTCAGTAAGGTTTCTTTAAAATACAGCCAGTTCTCCTGGACTCTTTTCCCCCTCAGACTGGTGTCCCATGGGAGCCTGCCTCTCAGTTTCCTGAGGGAGTCAAAGTCTGCTTTTATGAAATCCAGGGTCCATACTCTGCTGTCCTCCTTTCTTACTTTTGCCAGGATCCTGAACTCAATCATCTCATGGTCATTGCTGCCCAACTTGCCATCTACTTCTATTCAGACAGATATATCTCTATCTCTATGTATCTACTTTGATTAGTTTATAGGGTGCAGATCTACCATGCCTTCTACTTGACTTCAGACTAAAGCAACTAACTGTCTCACTTCTGTACATGCCTAACTTTGCCATAGGTGCAGTCATGCTCCAGTGAGACTGCTCACAATGCATGAAGTTAAGCGTGTGAACACAACTTAATGAGGGTTAGCTCTGGGGGTACTACTGATTTTAGCTGTGCTGTCTGATCTACAAGTGGTTAAATTTGCCAAGGATTTTTCCCCCCTCTTTATTGCTGCTTTCCAATAGCGACATTTTTATAAGCTTTTCCTTCTGGTCTTGTTTAGTCCAGCCCTCATTTCTTTATTTTTCTAGCTAAAGACAGATTTACAAAAGCTGTTCAGCCATTTTTGAACCATTCATTTCACCCTCATCGTCATTTATTAATGAACCTACCTTCTTCTGGTTCTTCTTTTCACCATGATGAATTTGTAAATCCCTTCTTATTCCCTTCAGCGCCTTGGGCAACAGAAACTCATTTTCTTTTCTTTTCTTTTTTTCTTCTTCTTGTCCTTATCTTCCCCCTACAGTCTTAACTGAATTGGGGGATTCTCACTGAGTTGTATTCTCTTTCTCCCTTTGCTGCACAGATTTTCAAAAAATTACTTTTTGTGCAAGGGTGTCACTTTGAAAACACAATGCTGTGCAGTGGCATAAAGTCTGAGAGTTTTATTCAAAAGTCTTGTGTGGTGATGTCTTCTCAGGGAGAATGTTTATCGGGAGCAGTCATCTGGCTACCGTATTAGAGTGATCACACTCTTCAGTCATGTCTCTTTTTCTTCTTCAAAGCTTGCCCTGTGAATGGGGTAGATGGTGTACCATTGATCTCAGAGGAGAGATCTCGGGGCTGTTCTTTCTGAGAACACTCCATTCTCTGTGTGATGACATATTGACAGTTCATGCAGGTTTTGTAGTGATAGCTGTTTTTTTTTTCTTATGGAATTTAAAACCTTGCCAGTTTTGAACCTTTCATAAGAGATAATCAATATCCTTCTTGTTTAAGAGGAGACCCTCTCATTCAGAAAGGATGGTTGGACTGTGAGTGAATCAACCAATTGTTGCTCAGTTCAAAGTTGATTATTGGGAAGAGCAGTGCAGGAGAACCTCAAAACTGACGAACAAAACACATGTAATACAGGAAGGGTGTACAAAGCAGTTCTGCCCTTGCAAGACTCTCCTCAGGCATATTTTCATCCTGCTGTCATTCTTTGACATCATCCAGATTTTGAGGCCCAGGGGTCTTGAAGAAGGTCACTACCCTGTGATCAGCATAGTCACTGCCTGGTGAGATGGCAAACTCTCTCATCTCTCTGAAGCATAACTCAGGGAGCAAGACTGAGAAGAGGCTGCTGGAAGAGTAGCCTTGGGAAGCCTAGAAATGGATGGGTAGAAAAGGGGATGGTCCACAGAAGAGGGTCATATTTTGCTGTGAAGCCTAGGTTGATCCTGTGGCCAAAGCATATGGTACCGTGTGGGTTCTGTTCTGGCTCTGCCACCAACCTGTTGCATGACCCTTCAGTGAATCACTTCTCCCATTAAATTCCCCATTTTTAACTTGTGGGATTAAAAATACCCACAGTGGAGCTTTGATGGATGAGTGATGAGGAGGTGCTCTGAGATGCTGGGCTAGAAAGCTCACGTATCTTTTGTTTTTAATAGGCTTCCACTATGACAGCATTGCTGGAGTGGGACAAGGAGAGGCTGGGCTGCATGTTCGGCAATTCATTATTTTTGTGGAGCTTGTCATCTGCAAGAGTCATTAATGAGCTGTTTTCCTCCTCCCTCCTCCCTGGGTTGTAGCCGTTGCTATGGAGAGGATGATGGAGAAGTAAAGCATAATGAGGTCACAAGTTCTCAGGTGCATCTGGGACCAAAGTGATGTTACCTACACCACCCCCCGCAGCATTCCCCTTGACCCCCTCCACCAATAGTCCTTCCCAAGATGGACAGCCCTTGACAGAGTGGGACTTGATGCTGTGTTTGCAAACAGAAGTGTGCAGGAGCTCTGTCCTCAGGCTCCCTTCACCATGTTGTTCTTTGCTGTGTGGACACAGTGGGGCATCAGAGCTGGGCATCTCTCTGGGCAAGGTATTTGTGTGGGGCTTTTTGTTTACATGGGGGAAGAGAGAAGCTTAAAGAAGAGACCTGGCACAGAGCTGTTTGGATTCAGTTAATCTGCTTAGAAATACATTAATCGGAGGATCAGATGCTGTCAACAATACTCTTTCTCCCTCACTCTTGTCCCTCCCTCTGACCCTCTCCCCCCCACTCCGTCTGTCCCTGCTTCTCAGCCCCACTCTGGTTCTCCCCCCTCAGCCCTGAAAGTCAGCAGGGAGTGAATCACAAAGAGATTAAAGCAAAATTAACAAATACAATATAAATCCTGGATCTAAATGAAAATTAAAAATGGGTCTTTGGCTGTTTATTTGGTGTTCTAAAAATAGCCTCAAGTCTCAGACAACCTGGATGTCACCAAGGATTTTCCTGGAAAGCATCAGGACAATGGAGAGTTCACAGGCCAAATAGCGCACTGTGTCTACCCCTTCCCATCACTCCAAGCACCAGGCTGCAGGATGAACTTATGGTATTCACTGTACTCGGACAGTATGTCATGGTGTAATGTTATGATGCCACCACATCGCATCATGATTAGGAAGGGGGCCCACTGAATATCTGCAGCTTCCCAGAGACTTCCATTCAAATATCATGTGCTTGGCATCTCATAAAATTGAGCTCCATGTTGTTTAAAGCTCAGAAGCGAATTTGTGGATTGCCAGATTTAGTGGAGATCTCTGGAAAGACTTTGAACCTTAGCTTCTGGGTACCTGAGATTTCCCCGTTTGCAGGGGAGATGATAGATTTCACTCAGGGAAGTTGTGGAAAAAGAGTTTTGTGGCTGAATGTCACCAGGGTCTTATTAGTGTCAGATTCTGTAATATTACCTTCCCTTTCCATGTGACCTCATTTAAATTTGGAAGAGAAGAAGGAGGAATCAGTATGGCCCTATGGAAACACAGAGTTGACTATTTTGGAGGAAAAGTAACAGTTGCCCTTCATCACACTTGGGTTCCAGATGGCGAAAAATGAGATGAGTCCTTGTAGGTTTTGTGTACATGTAGCGTTTTCTGTTCATAACATTTTTCTTTATTAATTTTTCAAGAAGAACACAAGAACAAAATGCATTGCAGTGAGCAAGACATTACTTACACAAGGACAAATGGATGTCAGTATAGAGATCTCTTGCTTTCTGGTTTTGCTTCTTATTCTTTATTGAACATAGAGTTTTCTTGCTTCCCGTATTTAAATCTGCAGTTGTATGTTTTTCATCTCAGTTATTAATGCATGATTATAAATTATACAGGATGTGCAATGTGGCTTAGGTAATGTTCCAAGGAAATCCTTAACTTTAGGAATCTTTTGACCTTGGAGTCATTGCTTTAGCAGTATTAATGCTGCATTCATGTCAGGTTTTGCAACATACCTTAAACCCATTCATTTTCATTTAATACAAAATATGTTGAAATTCTGGTGAAGTCCATATACAGACGTCCATTGTGGTTAATTTTGGCCATTAAATCTTGGATTTGGTTGTGTGAGTGTGTGTGGGGGGGATAGCTTCCCTCCTTTTGCTTGTCTTCCTTTTCCTTCCCTCAGCTCCTCTTTTTTCTAAACTGGTTGGTGAAATGAGGACTTATCAGACAGGAGAAACAGAAATGGGACCAACAGAAAAAACTAATGCTTGGTTGTGGAGTGTACAGAGGTCCATAGCATCGTAGAAAAACAGTAATGGTAAGGATCTCAGGTGGCCATTCAGTCCAACCCCCTGCTCAAGGCAGGGACATCTCTGCCCAAATGATCCAGGACAAGTATTTGTCCAAATGGACTTAAACTTCCATGATGGAGATTCCACAACCTCCCTAAGGAATTTATTTTCATACTTAATCACCGTAATAGAAAATCCATCTTAATATCTAACCTGAATCTCCCTTGTTGAAATTTCAGCCCATCTTGTTCTGGCCACTGTGGACACAGAGGACAGTTGAGAACAGCTCTAACAATCCTTTGTCTATTTGAAGACTGTTATCAAATCTGTCCTTTGTCTTGTCTTCTCCAGATGAAATGCTTCCAGTTCTTCCAACCTTTTATCCTATGTCATGTCTCCTAGATAGCAAATACTTTTTGTTGCTATCCTCTGAACTCTTCACAACTTGTTCATGCCTTTTGTGCAGTGCAGTGCCCAAAACCAGGCACATTAGTCCAGGGGAAGCCCTTTTGGTGTTGAACGGAGGGGAAGAATTTCTTCCTGTGACTTGTTTGAAATACTCCTGTTAATACATCCTAGTCTGCTATTAGCTTTTTGTCAATAATATTATGCTGTTGACTCATATTCCACAATGTGATATTGTTAACAAGTTCTTGCCTCTATGGGAGACAAGTGCTGGATCCTGATGGGAGAAGGATTGTCCATGTTGAGAGTTGCCTATTTACAACTGGCTTTTCTCGTCATCAGCAACCTGTGTCCCTGTGTTTATTCCCTCTCTTCTGCTCCCTTCAACAGTACCGCCACCAGCTTCTCTTAACTTTGGTAAGAATACAGTAGAAGCAGAGCAGTTCTGCAGTGCCCATATCTCATCAGCCCAAGATGGCTGTGTGCTTGCTTGGTTACATGGACTCCTTTCACAGAGAATTATTGCCTCCTCTCTATTCTTTATCTTGTGCCATGTTTTCTGAGACAAGATGATGCACTGTCACTTCAGCAGCTGACATCAATGCCCATGACTACCTAGAACCCCTAAAATTGCCCTTCCACACTGGTCTGCTTTGGTTCTGAACTAGTAACTTCAGAGGCCTCCTCCTCCCAGCAAGCAGAGAGGACTCACCCCATAGCCTCAAACACACCATCCCCTTAACATGAGCTCAGAAGCCTAGAGGTGCTGAGACAGTAGCTTCACAGAGGCTCTGGCTTTGGCTTTAGCCCAGAAAGCTACAGGTGGTGAAGAAAAAGACAACAGAAGAGGCTGTGTCCAGATATATTTCTAGCAGGTTAGAAATGCTGAGCCAGCAACTTTGCAAATTTCTGCGTCTTGGCTTCAGCCCAGAGAGCTAGAAGTACTGAGCCAATAAACCTCACTGAGCTATGTGCCTTGGTATCAGCCCAGCATATTAAAATATTTCCATCCCTGACCTGCCCGAGGCTGGAGCCGCTATGACTGATCAACAAGGTGCTGAATCAAGCTGCTCCCAGTATACATAGGCAAAGGCAGGTGTGATTTCAGCACAGAAAGGCATACCCACAGTAGCTGCAAGCTAGCCAGCTTTAGTGCTAAGAGCAGAGAAGACTCGATGTCACAGACTTAAGCACGAGCTAGCAATCTAAGTATGTATGAAAACTCCCTGGTAACTGGGGCATTCCATGCAGAAGTACCTGCAACCATGCCCTTGCTACCATTTATACCCAGGGTAGATAGATTTATATTAGCCCAGGTATTCCTACTTAACTTTACAATCTTGCCTTCCTTTGGGTGAATATAACTGCAGAAACCTGTGCCTTGCTCACATCTTTGCCTGGTACGTTTCTTGAGTAGTGCTGATTAAAATTTTTAATTCAGATATATCTCTTGCTGCAAAATGGCTTTTTATTTCCTAAACAAAAACGTTCACTGTCATGCAAAATCTTCCTTTTATTCTGTGGAAAAAAAAGAAAACCAGTGAGAACTGAGGGTGTTTGGTGCTTCTCTATTTTTTTCTTCCATGTATTTTCATCCTTCCCATGTTCCCTTCTCCCATTTTCATAGAATTGTTGAAAATCAGGGTTGGAAGAGACCTCAGGAGGTCATCTAGTCCAACTCCCTGCTCAAAGTAGGACCAGCCCCAACTGGATCATCCCAGCCAAGGCTTTGTCTAGCCAGGACTTAAAAACCTTCAAGGATGGAGATTCCACCACCTCTCTGGGTAACTTGTTCCCATGAATGACTGGTGCCTCCTGCGACCTGGGGGGGAGGGGCACCATGGCAGTGAGCGCGGACCACCTGCAACCACTGCTCGTGTTGTCAGCAGCAGTGTCAGTGGCCGGGGAGGGATTGGGGGCAGGTAGCAAGCGGCAAGCAGGGCAGCCATCGCTGCCCTAGGGAGAAAGTTTTCCTGATATCTAACCTAAACTTCCTGTGTTGTAACTTGGGCCCATTGTAACTTGAGACCATTGAAACTACGCTTCAGGTAGTTGAAGACTGTTATTAAATCTCTCCTCAGTCTTCTCTTCTCCAGACTAAATACGCCCAGTTCCTTCAAATTCTGCTCCTAAGTTATGTTCTCCAGAACTATTTTCATTGTCCTCCACTGGACTCTCCAATTTGTCCACATCCTTTCTGTAGTGGGGGGGCCAAAACTGAACACAGTACTCCAGATGTTGCCTCACCACTGCTGAATACAGAGGAAGAATCACTTCCCTCAACTTGCTGACAACACACCTACAAATGCAACCCAGTAAGTCATTCGCCTTCTTGGCAACAAGGGCACACTGCTGGCTCATATTCAACTTATTGTCCACTGCACCCTCAGGTCCTTTTCTGCAGGGCTGCTGCGTACCCAGCTGGTCACCAGGCTATACCAGTGCATGGGATTGTTCCATCCTAAGGACTTTACACTTGTCCTTATTGAACCCCTTATGAGATTTCTTTTGGTCCAATCCTCCAATTTCTCTATGCCATCTTCCAGGTTGTTGATGAAGATATTGAACAAAACTGGTCCCAAGACCAGCCCCTGGGTCCCTCCACTTGATAGCACATGCCAACTAGACATTGAGCCATTAACTACTGTACTGTGAGCCCGATAATCCAGCCAGTTTTCTGTCCACCTTATGCTGCATTCACCCAACCCAAATTCCTTAGCTTGCCTGTGTGGGAGACTGAATCAAAAGCCTTGATAAAGTCAAGGTATAACATATACCTGTATATATTCCAGTCCCCCATGTTCTTTCCTTCTTAGTGGACACTGCTTTTCTTCCAGGGAGTAATACATGGTTCATCAGCTGCCTGGGGAATAACCTGAGTTTTTCCAGAAAACGTAACCCCCACACTATCCCCATCAACCAATCCACTTTTTTTTATTAGCTAAGTCCTCTGCCTCTCCTCCACCTCCCATTTTTATGCCATCTTTGCATTTCCTTCCTGGATTCCTACTTCTTGTCTCACTTTTCTTGCTGCTTAATGGTCACCCTGTCCATTTGCAGGAGGACAGAACAGCACGTCGAGCTCCTCAGGACTTACCTACCAGTTTATACAGTTTCCCTGTAGTCTTCCAGGCCCCATAAGCCCATTTTCTTTTGAAAGGCCCCCTCCTCTCCATATTCCTTTTCTGATGATTTAATGGACCAGTAGTGGCTTGGGCAGAGTCAGCTGATTAATCCCATCTTTGTGGAAAGCTTCCATTCACAAGCCAGTCATAGTCTACACACGGAGAAGCCCTCCACCTTGTTCTCAACTGAAAAAAACTGGCTGCTCAGATGTTGATATTTTCACTGCTGTTCTAGCATGTTGCCTGGGGCAATCAGAAATACCTGTTAATTAACTCCCTTGAGGCTTGGCCCCCTCTGGCCATGCTGTGAATATATATACATCTAGTAGTGAGTGAGAGCAAGAGAGGAATACAACACTGGAGCATATGCTATACATCCTGCCAGTTCTCATACTCATTGAAACAATTGGTCATTCCTTACAGCCTCCCCAGCTCCCTAAACTAAGCCAAGAAGGGCTGGGATGCCTTGCAGGGAGCACAGAGATACAATCATATTTGACAGAATTTGCTCCACAAATTATGTTTTGAACGTTAACATTTGACATTCAAGCTCCACACAGATTTGGGAAGCCCCTTGCAGAAAAATCTGTCACACATCTAAGCCTCCAAAAAGCAAAGGGAAAACCCCCCCCCACCCTGCCATCTCCTGTGTATTGCATCTTAGGCACTGAATCTGTGTTGCATGGCTGTGCCTGCTGTAGTGAGAGATGCCTTCCCAGTGCCTTGGGTGGAAGGTGAGCCTCAGGGGACTTGAGAACTGCTGGGCAAACACCAAACTCCTCCTCAGTGAATATTGTATCTCACCAGCCCTTCCAGCATAGGGCAAGAGACATAGTTTGGGGATTGACCATGGGCCCTTGGCATTAGCTGGGATGAGAAAATCAGAGAGACAACTTAGGTGCTGGGAATGTATTCAGTTCCTTCATGTTTTTTGTGCTGGCTGGTGTGCATGTCTCTCTCATACTTGGGCCACCTTGACTAGAGAACTGGGCTTAGTCCGGTCACTTTGGGCCAGTGTCCTGCTGGGTCTTGCAAGCTAAAGGCTGCATTAATACCTCGAGGGGACCCTTGGAAGGTCACCCATGGTACTGCATGCTGTGGTGTTGGTATACAGATCAGCAGTGGTCCTTCCTCTATGCCAGGACAGTGCCATGGCACCAGGGAGCCAGGATCAGCAGGAAGTGATAGTTTGACTGAGTAAAAAAAAAATCTGCATTTCTTTTGGAAAGAGAAAGTGTGTTAATCCAAGTTTCCTGGCTGACGCCCATTTCAACTGCTTATATTCCACTTCTCTGCAGTTGGCTATGACATTTTCTCAACTTCTGTCCTACACAACTGCATAATGTTGCTGTGGGTGGCTAGACAGCTGCAACATTCTACCCCAGAAGGGGTGGCATTCCCATCGGAGCCTGCTAGGTTCTGCATTTTGTACAACACCTTCGCACCCTGCAGGGCAACAAAGAACTCCATAGATGCAGCAATATGAATGTAATTAGAACTGGGCAGGCCATTTGCAGCTAATGGTTTACTTGGAGAGTTCAGTATGCAAATGAGTAGGTTCCCATCCCACTTTTTTGGTACAATGCACACTCAGCTGTACTACGTTATTATCCAAAACTCCCTGGAACTAGCTGTTACAACTTGGGAAAGAGAGCTTGGAGTCATTGTAGACAGTTCTTTAAAACCATCAGTTCAGCATGCAGTAGCAACCTAAAAAAAAGCCAATACAATGTTGGGCATCATTAAGAATGGAATTGAAATACGAAATCGAAAACATCCAAGTGCCATTATACAGATCCCTGGTGCGCCCATATCTCAAACACCATGTGCAGTTTGGGTCTTGACGCTTCAAAAAGGATGTAATATAATTAGAAAAGATACTGTGAAGGACAACCAAAATAATCAGGGGTAAGGAGCAGTTGCCATACCAAGTGAGACTAAAATGCCAAGACTTCAGTTTCAAAAGGATAAGGTTGAAAGGGGATATGATAGAGACCCATCAAATCATGAAGGATGTGGACAAAGTGAATAGGGAACTGGTATTCAGTAAGATCGAGGATAATGGAACTAGGGGGCTCCCAGTTAAATTTTCAGGAGACCAGTTTAAAAAGAAAATACTTTTTAATGCAACACATAGTTAACATGTGGAATTTGTTGCCACAAGTACTTGTAGAGGAAAATAGCACAGCCAAATGCAAAAAGGGAATAGACAGATTAATGGATGATAAGATCCATTAATAGCTGTTATACAGAACAGTCAGGGTTGTATCTTCTGGCATTTCTAAACCAATGATAGTGGATGCCAGAGAGGGTACGATAAGGATATATGACTAGGTATACCTCTTCATATCCTCTCCCTCTAAAGCATCTACACCAGATTGTTGGGGACAGGACACTAGGTTAGATGGACCAATGGTCTGACCCAGTATGGTACTTTTTATGTTCTTAACCATTTCATGGAGTTTGCTTTGCTTTGCTTTTATTGTTTAACAACAATACAATGGCAAGTATCCTCTTGAGCTTGACTGGTTCTAGAACTGGACTATTTAATCTTTTTCAGCTGTTGATTTCTTCTGCTCAGAGACGCACAGAAGCCTCCTATATTTTTGTCAGAGCCAACAAGATCTGCCTTCTGCTTTGAGTTTGTTGAAATACTAACAAACATCTTTAAACTGAGATCTAGCTCACCATTCCTCATTAGATGTCTTTCCCTCTTGGTGTAGGATGCTAGAACCCAACACCAGATTTCCTAGGTCCAAATTCTCTTTGCCTGCAAACAGACATGGTCTTTACATGTTTATTGGTTACTTGGCATTTCTCAGTGAATCGCTTTAAAGGCTCATAACTCTAGCTGACAAACTAGTGTGTTGAGCATTCATTGTCTCTGTAATTGGTCCTCTCTGCCACTTGGCTATATGGCTGTTTCTATGGTCTCCAGCAGCTGTGAAATCTAAGCAGCTCCCAGAAATGTAATGAACTTACCCCCAACACCTCTGTGGTATAGATAGTCACGATCTCCATTTTATGGAGGTGCAAGCTGAGGCCAGAGAATGAAGGTATCTCTTTTCCAAATTTACAGAGGGGAAAAACTGCAGGGCCAGGACCAAAGCTAGCTGTAGATGCAGCCAGTGTGACACCTTGTGCAATTCATAAAAGTGTGCTTGCTTTCGGTTGCTCACAGAATTGCTCTCCCTTCACCCATAAAAGAATGCTGTGAAATGCTCCAATTTAGCCTGGAGAGAAAATTAGTAGCCTGAATTGGTTAGTGTTTGTTAAAGATGGACTTACACCTTGGGCTTCAAGCTTATTCCCAATTGCCACCTCATTTAGGTTCTTCTGCTTGCCATTATGCCACTGCCTATTGGCTGATTTTTTTGCTTCCAGTATAAGCGATTTCTTCTTCCTACTTCCAGTTTTCTCTCCAGTTTGACCTCGCAAGGGATGCCATTTCTGTCAGACCTCCCATTCAGCTGTGAGAGCTGTTGATGTCACAAATTAAATGCTGTGACTTCACTGTACAGAAAATAAGAAGAAAAGCTGGGAAAAGAGACAACCTTTGTTTTTATTACAGAGACTATTATTATTAGCAAATATGGCAGGAAAATTTATGATAAACAAGGGGGAGATAAGTGGGATTTGTTTGCATGTGTACTTAATTCCTTCTGGGTCCCCCCCCCCGCTTAATCTGAAAGTTCCTCTGCAGAGCAAAGGACAGATTGTAGTGTTTTCTTGGAAAGCTCAGTGGCAGCTGGGTTATACATTTTTTAGTGGAGGAGGGAGTCCTGGAGAGTTCAGTTTACCTTTTGTATTGTAAGCAGCACAGACCACTTGACCAAGTAACAAGGAAGTAGAATCTCCTCTGTAGCCTGTCATCAGTGTGGAAGGGCCAGGCAACTAATACATCTACCCATTGGGAAAAGAGAAAACTGACTTCCTTGCCTTTCACTCCCATGGTGCCCAGAATAGGGACAGGTAGAAGATGGCATGATACTGTTGTGCTGTGGGTGTTAATGGTTAGCACAGTGGAAACATTGCCAGCTGGCTCTAGGTCAGAGCATCATGGTGGGAACAGTTTCAGATGAAGGTTATGGACCATAAGCACATAAAAACAAAATAGTGTTGGGAGACAACTGCTTTGTAATTGTTAGTACTGCACATGCTGCCGGGTCTGCCATAATATATCCCTCAACAGTTTTGAAGGGACATTTAAAAAGAAATTTCCTTCTTATTTTTCCCCCCTGTTTGTGATAAAAGTCATAATGCAACAGCCTGTAGTTCTCAGCAATGTCTTTGGCAGCCATAAGTGTGCAGCTTATTACTGAGAGCTCCATTTACTGAGGGAGCCTCCTCACTCGTCACAGCTTAGGGCTCTCTCCGTCTCACAGCAGTGCTCATTCTTTAATGTCAACTCAGTTTCTGCTTTAATTTTTCAATGCCAGCTAAATGTCAACAGGGACCAATGTATGTGATGGCCGGAATGGGATGGAGCTGTCAAGTGTGGACTCTAGCCTTCCCAAGTTCTGTACGCACTTGGAGGCAGCATCTTGGTTTGGACCTGTGTAGCTTTTGTTTTGTATGTGTGGGTGTATATATGGCTCTAAATGGGATGATTTCAGTAAAGCATGATCTCCATTGTTTGATAGTCCATCTCCCTGCACCATGCATGTGGATCATGTTACTGGGCAGTCCTCTCGTTCCAATTGATATAAGTCACCAGGTTGCTTCAGGACTTGGTTTCAAGGGCAGTAGTGTAACTAGGGTGGGGTGAGCAGGACACCAGCCCAGGCGCTGACTATGAGAGGAATAGCCCCCAGGAGATTTTCCTCTATGCTGACCCTACCCAGCCATGGGAACTGAGAAGGGCAGCAGTGCACCAAGCAGTGCATCTGAGGGATGGGATGTGAGTGGGGTGAGCAGAATGGTACCCTCCTCTGCCACCCAGGAAGGCTTTGCACAGTCCTATACCCAATATGAAGGGGTGAGGGGAGTGAATGGAGCACCAGGGTCAGTTCTTAGGGAGCCTGAGCGCAGGGCCACTGCTGTGGGAGTGAAACTGACACTTCTCCAGCAGCGACAGCAGTAGCCTGGGAAGGTGAGCCTTGCTTTCTCCTCACCCGTATGTGATACACCATGCTCAGTGAGCTCACTATGATTCTGCCCAAGGGGCAATTGGCGCTCAGAAACTTGGTCTTAGAGAGTGAACAAGATCACTTTGAATTTGGAGTCGCATGGAACTACAGGAGGGAGTCTCAGAGACTTGGACTCCTCCAGCACCATAGAGATGGTGATAGGGCTGGCACTTTCATTCTCTTTGGGTTCAGTGGATGAGATGTGATGGCAATGAGTGTGTGCTAGTTGCCACCAAGGGAGGGAAGATGCTGGAGGAAGCTCACGCATGCAGAGTGCTGCTGATCGGAGTTTTCAATAATGCATTTCCCTTGTAAATGTTCCAAACTGTAAGACTGCTCAAATTAATTTTTCATCCAAAATTTAGCATTAAATTTTAACATGGACATCTTGAATTTCAAGTGGAGAATTTACCTCCAAAAGGCACCGGGTCGGGAAGGGGAGAGGGTTTGAGACCCATTTTAATGGGTTTCTGGCTTCTTTTTTTCTCCTGTGCATTGAAGTTTAAAAAAAGAAAATCCAGTGTCCAGGCAGCAGCTGAGGGATTCTTAGATGGTTCCTAACCCTGTGTCTGATTTGGTTCTTACAAAGAGCAGTGTTGCTCTTTGTGAGCATGGGGCTAGCAGGGGTGCTAACATCTGTGTGAAAAACTGACCCAGCTGTACAGAAAAAAATGCCCTTGTCCAGTAGTGCTATGATCCCCTATCCCTTGTTCCCTGGACTTAAAGTAGCTTTTCAGGTGTGTCTGGTAGGGGGAATTTACCAAGCACTTTTCTGAGATTCCAAGGATAAAAATGAGATCCCTCAGGTTAGCCTGTAAAAGATTTAATTTGGTAGATTTTAGCAAGCTCTGTAAAAGTGAATTTCAGGGTTTTGGGCTCTCCAGACAGGAGCAGAGAAGGAAGAGATGGCACATCATTACCTAGCACTGTTAGGTGTGTTTCACTTGGGTCAGCTTGCAGGATTTGATGTCAGAGCAGACAGAAGTAAAGAGGGAGACATGTCTGCAAGTACAGTAGCAACTGTCTCTGGTGGTGACAAAGATAATTCCAGGTCCCTTGTCCAAATTCAGGTGAGACTGCAACAGCATTATTAATTTTTCTAAAGCCACACTAAAAGGTTTTCTGAGGGATCACAGGTTTTCCCCATCCTCTGCTCCTGAATTCCTTCCTCCAAAGAATTCACCCCAGACTCACTGTGGTTTGGTTCTGTTTTTTCTGATAGTGTGTAAGGCTCCAGCACAGTGGAACATGTTCAACGAAGCTGCTGAATTTCGCGTGCATAATGAATGTATATATTAATTTCAAATCCATGCTAATAATATCCTCTAAGAGGTTTGGGTAATGGATAGGAATTCGGCCTGCATGTGTTGTGACTGGATTCTGCTTCCATTTCTTCTGCATGAGTCATGTCTTCTCTCTGTCTGCTTTCCTCACCCTAAAACGGAGATAAGGACATTTATCCAGCATCCACTTGGTAAAGTGTGCTGAGATCTGCAGGTGAATACTTTCTTAGGAGATGCTTTTCAAAAGCAGCTTCTTGTGTTTGGGCACCCAAATTTACACAGTTTGGTTTGGGTCAGCTTGGACTGGGTCCATGCTGCAAAACATCCAGAGTTCAGTTGGAGTCGTGGGTGCTTGACACCTCTGGAAACCCAAGCTGTCTCAACTTGGGCAACCAAAAATACAGACATCCCAAACCAGTGGTCGCTTTTCACAGTTATGGCTTAGGACTCAGTTTTTCTCTGTCCCACACCGTGTTCTGACTGTTACATCAATGCAAAATGAGTGCCTCATGCTATTGTTCTGACCTGGGGGTGTATTTTATATCCTCTCTCTGTTGGTAAAAACAAATTGGCCAAATAACAGAGCTACAAGGAATCAAGCTCTTACTATACAGTGAAGGAATACTCATCCAGGTTCCTGGCTAGAGGGTCTTGTGCTTCCACTCAGGATCACACCAATGCCAAATTTTGTATGAGGAAAGAATTTTTCCCTAGGTCAGATTAGCAAGGATTTGGGAGCTTTTGCCTTACTGACTAGCATAGGACGTGGCCTTGTTCCTAGGATCTTCTGAACAACCAACTACTTCCCCTGTTGTTGAGGTGGCATGGCATTGGCAGTGCCCTTGTCACACCTGCTTTTACTTCTAGCATGTTGTAGGATGTTCTTGAAGTTTCAAGTACCATGACTTGTGGCAGTGTGTGAGGGCTTCAAGTGAACTGTTTGCTAATACGCTACTGTGTAGTAGTATTAAGCTACTGCTCAGTAGCATCACCTAAAAGATGTTTGCTGGAGCTACTGCGCAGTAACGCTGGTTACTGTGGATTTATTTAGTACTTGCTAATGTAGCAGGTTCACAGTTCAGAGCTTGCATTGAGTCCCAGGCTTGAGATCCTGCTGTTCTGATTGGTGGAACCCATCCACCAATCAGGAGGCAGCAGGAAAAATCAAGTCATGCCTCTTTCCTGAGGGGAGGGGGAGAAGAGCTCACCTGGACCTGATTGAAGACTGGAAACTGTCAGGTCTGGAAGACTTCAGGGGCGGAGCCTTGGAGCGTATAAAAGGAGCTGCATGCCCAGCATGAGGGGCAGATACAATGAGGGACTCAAGAATACGGAGCCAAGAAAAGCTGGGGAGCTCTCACTCAGTGGGCAATAGGCCTGCAGCCTTGGGAGTGGTGCAAGACCACTTGGGCTTTTGACAGTGCATGAGGATGGTGCACAGAGACCCAGCCCTCCATGGTGCATGGTTCAGTGCATGGAGCCCAGGATTTGGGAACTGCAAGCAGCAGCTTGAGCCTGCAACCCCAGCAGGGGATTGGGGGCTGCAGTGAGACAGCTCAGGTTCCATTTCCTGGCAAGCAGCCAGGTCCCAGGGTGCTCAGGGCGGTGCACAGTCCCAAGTCTTGGGAGCCAGGGAGCGGCAGAGGCTGCTTGGCTTAGCCACCTGGCGTGAAGACGGCTGGTTGGAGCCTGAAGGGCCTGGCCTGTGCTAAGAGAATCCTCAGTGCTGAGCCAGGGCATGAGGAAATAGTAGTGCTGTGGTGTGAGGCTCAGGAGCCAGCAGCTGAGGAGCTGAGCCCTTGGTGCCCAAAGTGGGGCACAGGGTGGGGAAGAGCCCAGCGGCACAGGGGAGGCCTGGAGAGGCGCTCCAGCAGAGGAGACCCCATCGAGCTGCACCCTGACCACTGTCACCTGAGGGGGCGTGAGTCATTGGGCCCTTGGGTCCCTCAGGGAAAAGACATTTGGGGTGGAAAAACCCAGAGAAGGGGCTGGGTGAGCAGCCCCCCTGCCTAGTTAAAGTCCTAAGGAGAGGGGTCCCGGTTCTTCCTGGACACCCCACAAGGGACCCCATTGGAAGGAGGGCTATCTCTTGCCATGGGTCAGGGACTATATTAAGAAATAAACTTCAAAAAAGCCTTCAATCTGGTATCCCATGATCACCTCTTGGTGAAACTGGCCAGTTGTGGCCTTGGTCCACCATGATCCGCTGCCTGGGAAATAGGCTCTGTGGTTGGACCCAGAGGGTAGTAATTGATGGAAGTCACTCATCATGGTGCCCTGTGACCAGTGGGGTCCCCCAAGGCTCTGTCCTTGGACCCATACTGTTCAACATCTTCATTAATGATGTGGACATTGGAGTCAGAAGCGGACTGGCCATGTTTGCCAATGACACCAAACTTTGAGGCAAAGCATCCATACCAGAAGACAGGCGGGTGATCCAGGCTGACTTGGACAAGTTCAGCAAATGGGCGGACAAGAACCTCATGGTGTTTAACACTGAAAAATGCAAGGTTCTCCACCTTGGGAGAAAAAACCTGCAGCTTCCTTATAGGCTCGGCAGTGCTACGCTGGCCTGCACTATGGATGAAAGGGACTTGGGGGTCATCATTGACCACAAGATGAACATGAGCCTGCAATGCGATGCTGTGGCTAGTAAAGCGACCAAACCACTGGCTTGTATCCGTAGATGCTTCTCAAACAAATCCCGGGACATCATTCTCCCCTTGTATTCGGCCTTGGTGAGGCCGCAGCTGGAGTATTGTGTCCAGTTTTGGGCTCCACAATTCAAAAAGGATGTGGAGAAGCTTGACAGAGTCCAGAGAAGAGCCATGCACAGGATCAGAGGTCAGGAAAACAGATCTTACGATGATAGGCTGAGAGACATGGGACTCTTTAGCCTGGAAAAGCGTAGGCTCAGGGGTGATCTGATGGCCACCTATAAGTATATCAGGGGGGAACACCAGGATCTGGGGGAACGTTTGTTCACCAGAGCGCCCCAAGGGATGACGAAGTCAAAGGGTCATAAAATACTGCAAGACCATTTCAGGCTGGACATAAGGAAGGATTTCTTTACCGTCCGAGCCCCCAAGGTCTGGAACAGCCTGCCATCGGAGGTGGTTCAAGCAGCACCTACACTGAACACCTTCAAGAGCAAATTGGATGCTTATCTTGCTGGGATCCTATGACCCCAGCTGACTTCCTGCGCTTTGGGTGCGGGGTTGGACTCGATGATCTTCCGAGGTCCCTTCCAGCCCTGATGTCTATGAAATCTATGAGTCCCTTTCCTTTACACCCCAATATATTATTGATTATATTTGGGCCTGGAGTGTTTTTCCCCTTGTTAAGCAGTTTATCACTCTGTCATTTTTTCTGTTTTTTTTTTCCTTTAAGGGAGGAGGAAGAAATTTATTCTTTTGCTCATAAATCATTTAGGAGGCAGCTGCGCCATTAATGTATATTTTATAGCTTGACAAACAGCAAAGGCGAATGAGAGTCTTAGCACAGCCCGGCTGACCTATTCTAATTCCCCGCCTGTAACTCTGAAACCCTGTCCCCCAGTCCTGGGAGTGGATGTGTTCTCTTGCAGAGAGACAGGAGGATGCCTTCTCCCAGAGGGGCTGCTTTGCTGTGTCAGCAATGGCACAGGCCGCTGATTGCACTTGGAGCCAATTCTCAGCAAGGTGCATCTCTGCTGAATTGGCTAGGTGGAGAAAAATATATGGGGAAGTTGGGGGGAAAAAATTGACATGGTTTCATTGCTGTTAGATCCTGGCCAGAGGATTCATCAAGTAAATTCCCAGGGAAGCTCCAGGAAAATCCATAGGTCTTTCCATTTGGTCAGATTTCAGTGTGGGAAGTTAGGCTCTGACTTCCTTGGTTTTCCTTGTGGTGTCAGTTGCTTTCATTTGCATTCCTTCCCAAACTGTTGAAACTTGCTCTGTAGAGCTAGTGTCCCTTCTTCAGGGAAACGAAACCAGGTGTCCCCCTGCTTTTCCCATTATGTGATACTGAAGACACAAGCATCTCACCCTATATGTCTGCTGCTGTTCTCTGGCCAGTTCTTTGTGGTTCTTCTCTCACCTTGGGAAAACAGTGTCATAAATCTTCATAACAGAGTATTCCCTGTCCTTTTTTGGCATTCTGTGATGAGCAACAAAATTAGTCTCCTAACAGCAGTAAGGTTTAAGTCTTGTCATGGCACCTGATTTGGCATAGATTAAAAAAAGGGCACACAAACACATCAGAGCCATTGCTTTGGGTTCTCTGAAAATCCAGGCACCTGTTCCCCACGTCATTCACACTTGCATTGAATTTTCAATGTTTCCTACACAATCATTACAGCTGGGGACTTGGGGCTTTGTATTAGTTTTCAATTCAAAATGTAAGCCCTGAAGAGTAACTGAAAGGCCTGTTTCAGTGTTCAGCTAATCTTCACTCTCCTCCAGGGCTGTGCCCCACATTTTGGAAACCCTGGTCCAGGTGTCCCTGGTGGCATGTAGGAGTAGGGAAGGAGTGGGACCCCAATCAACAAATATACTCAGCTCTGCAAGCCCCAGGCTCCTCTGCAGTTAAGTTGCTTCTGTTTGGCCAGATCCTAACCTCACCTAGGCCCCTTTCTAGGTGAAGCTCACAATTAATCCTATGTGCACCATGTGCTGATTACCTGTTGTACTAAAATGTGGATAACTGGGAAAGGTGTCACTAACCAAGGCACAGACATTATCTCCTGGAGCACCTATGCAGGCATAGATGACACAAACTTCCTAAAAATTATTTGAAACACTTTTCCCACTACACTTGTACAGCCACCTCTGGGGTGGAACATAGCTGCTGAATATATAGCGTTGGAATACAATGGAATATATTCACTATAGACTGTTGACATAGTCACTAGAGTGGATTGTAGCTGTTATGTAACATTTAAGGATCACAAGGGAAACCAAGGCACACAGAGTCTAATTTTCCATGCAAGCTCTGCTGGTTAAATTTCAGGGTAATTAATGAATATGTTTGAAAAAGCCATGGCTTTTCAATGGGGATTCAGAAGCCATCACCTGTAGCAGTAACGTATAGCCTGTTGGGGCAGTGTTAGCTCAGGAGGGAGGCCTCACACCAGTGATGTTGAGACTTCTTTTTTCTTGTGGTCTTCTGTCTTAGTATCAATCACATCTCACCCCACTTAACTTCTGTGACCCAAGGGGCTCTCCTGCGGAGGTACAATAGCTCTCCCATTTGTCTCTTTCTTGATCTGCTATAGGGAGGGATGCAGCGCAGTAGTGACCTGGAATGAGGATATGCCAGGGGAATGGGCTATTCTGCCCTTCCTCCCCCATTCTCCAGCAGGCAGAGGACTTGGGAAGAGCAATTGCTGAGTGGGACCCCTCTGTCCTTGCTCATCAGACAAAATAAAGAGAGTCCACTGGGGCAGCTGCTGCTTAGTTCCTCCTCAGCTAGATGCAAGCTGGGAATTCAAGGACTGTCAAATCAGCCTGAAGCAGCCTCCAACCAAGAGAAGTGTTAAACCTCCCATTGTACCTAATTGTCCAACCCTATACCATAGAGAGGGGATTAACATATGCCCAAAGGGATTAACATATGCCCCAGAGCACAGGGATTGATTAGTTTTATCCTAGCTAATGTCATTGTAGATGCTATTTTTATTCCTATCAATGTCCCTTCCTATTTTTATAATCTCACTATAATACAGTGCAACTTTCTCTTTGTTACCAGCTCACTTAGGAGTTGCACTTAGTGCTGGAGGGAGATAAGGAGACTTCCAGTTGTCAGAGGCTGCAAAGGAGAAGGCTCCTATGACATCCATTGGCAAGCTAGGTGAAGGGAAAGAAAAGCAGCTAGTGTTACAGTGTGAGGATGGCAAGAGGGGGAGGACAGATATTTTGAGATTGTCTGGAGGGTCCTGAAAAGAAGGCAGGCAGGGTAACATAGGGACATAGAGCTGAAAGAGGCCTCCTGAGTCATTGAGTCTAGTGTCCTTCATTTGAAGGTTATCATTAACCAAAGGAATCCCTCATTTCAAAGCCTCACCCATAACTACAAGGAATAAAATCTGAAACACCTAGAACCCATCATGCATCATGAACCCATCTCTAGTCTAAATATTATAAAAAAAATGTAAATGCTATCTTTATTCACTGAATAGCTGTGCTTGTGTAATGGCTTCAGAACCTAAGCAATGCCATGCTTGGTCAAATCAATGGTCCATCTAGTTTAGTACCTAGTCTCTGACAGGAGCAAGCAGTAGATTGAAAAAATTGGAAAAATTTTGGGAAAAAACCCTCACGTGTCTTACAGAAGTAAATATGGGATATATTCATCCCCATGTATCCCCATGTATCTATTAGCGTACCTGAATAAACTCTGGCGCAGTTCATGTTCACAGGTGCAGCATTTACACTTGTGCCTGCAACTGCAACACGCTGAGCTGGGGCAGCGCAGTCCCAGCTGGCATGGGGTCTATGGGGTCAGCCTGCCAGCCCAGGGCTGTTCCGACCTAGCTCTGTGTGCTGTGGAGAAGCTGGCTGGGGCAGGAGGGTGCTACAGTGTGGGGCTAGCCAGCAGGCAGCCCTGTTCTGTAGCATCCTTGTGCCCCAGACAGCCCCAGTCACCATCTACATGTGCATTGCCATGGAGCAAATAACTCTGCCATAGGATAATACTTTTGTTGGGCAGTACTATCCTATAGTGGAGTTAATTAGTTTATTCTGGCCTAATAGCGCTGCTTATGTAGACAGTGATGCTTTACTGCGGAGTGAATTAGTCAACTCTGCAGTAAAGTGCATGTGTAGATGTGCCCTTTGTCTTTTTTAAAAGTCAGATCATGGAAAAGGGAAGGAATGAAGCCCATCTTGCAGAGCTGTAAGTTGCCGTGTGGGGTGGGGAGATGAATTTCATGTTTTCTCAGCAAGGCAGCTGATTCAAACTGTGCTTGTAACCCTGGAAGAGAGACTCATTTCTACAGAGGGACAATGGCAGGTATGCTGGCTTAATTCTCTTCCCATGGCTAGCACCTGAGTCCAGAGCAGGGTGAGTCAGCAGACCCTTATCATCAGCACATTATTCCAATGTTGTTATACCTAGCCCAGACACAGGTTATAAATGACAATAGAGAAAGCACAGGTGAGGCCAGCATAGGTGTACAGGTAGTAGTTATTTCTAATCAGCTGCTAGCAAGCAATGCTGTGGGATGGGGATCGAGACCCAAGCCCACAGACTACTGTGTGAATGAGCACATTCATTCAGTGTCCTAACTACCTGCTTGTTTAACAGGACAGGTGTCATTACTGGTCAGAACAGATGAGCGAGCCATGGTCCAGTGGTATATGTGAGGCAGAGGAGTTTATTCAGGGGGTTGTAGGGTAAGGTGAATGGATGAATAAGATGACTATGTCTGACTATCTCTAGGTGTGACGGTGCTTATAAGTTTAATTTCTGGTGACTCAGAGAAAAACCCTGAGCTCATATTCAGCTGCCTACCTTTTCACCTATGCTTTGGATACAAAGCTTTGGGAAGTCAATATTGGGGCTCCCTTGCTATTTATTCCCATTAGCCCTGCAGAGCCAGAGGAGTTGGATTTTATTCCTTTCGTACCTCATCAGCAGTGTGATTAATTAGAGCATTGCTGAATGCATGAGCCAGAGAGAACCCAGCTGCGGCCTACATCCTACTCAAAAAATAGGGAATGATGGAAACATGTGGCTAGATGTTTTCCTGAATCCCCAGGGCCCAGGTGCATTTGCGATCTATAAGCCATCTACAGCACTCTCTGAGGGGTACCAGCCCCTCTTTCTAGCTCAAATTGCTTGTCACTAGGGCACCAATATGCTGCTGTGCATTGAAGCAGGCCTGTGACTGGGAAGAGGAAGGAGTTGGGCAGCTTTGTGGGTTGTGACTCAGTACAGGTGCCCAGATGCCCAGGTGTGGTGACAGAAGTCTTGTGGATATGGTGGATATGCATGGGTGACAGACACACAGGTGTTTCTTGCATGGTTATCACACTTCGAGGGAGTTCCCTCTAGAGCTTTCCTATCCTGATGGCCACTAGGTAATAGAACAAATTCAGATGCTGTGCAAGGGTGCACAGCCCTTCCCTTTCAGATACTTCAGGGCCAAAGCTTGCTGTGGTCTTGTGTGCACTCACAGAATAGCTTTTATGGGTCCTGAATCTTCTTTCAGTTCTCTAGTGATCCCAAGTCTCAGCATGGCTGCCTAGCCTGGAAACTTCCCATGAGTGTCCAGGTCAATATATATAACATGACAGTCACATGCGTGTTCCATCAGGAAAAAGTGTGGGACCATCCTGACTCCTCTGTCTTTCTGAGCAATGGCTTTACCTTGGCTCACTCCTTGGACAGGGATATCCTGGGTGAGTCAAACATTGGACCGGATTTGGGCTGCATTTACCTGTCATAGTTCTGGGCTGAAAAATGGGACTGGTCTGTCATATACTACCTCAGAATGGTTGGCTGGTTAAATATTACTTCTAGTTTATCAGGCACTGCCATGGAAACCACACCCAGGAGCTGTCGCAGATTTGGTGCCTTAGAAACATGACCAACCACCAGTGAGTATGGCTAAGAGAAGGACCCAAGGCAATTGATGCCCAGCTTTACCCAGGTCAAGTGACAAGTTAAGGATCTGAGGTGGCTTCAGCACTTCATCAGGATACTGTGATGGCTTTGTGCATACACTGAGCACCCATTCTGTTAGTGTCTTGATGTCCCTGAGCAGGCCAGGCCCTTGTTTTTGCCTTGGTGAGTCTTACAGAGCAGAAGCAACATTTTCTTCCCAGCACTCAGGAATGACCACCTTTTCTTCTGCTTTCTGCCAACATGATTGCTCCTTCAGAGGCCTCAAGAGATTAGTGGCAGGGACAATGTCCCTCTTGTGTTTTGGCTGTCCTTCCAATGTCATCAGTGCAGGAACAGCAAGTCTCCTTTAGGGGCTTCTTGACTGAATGCTGTGCTAGCAAGTCCTGTAACCAAGGTATATGCTGCCTATACCACTCTCTCCTCTGCATGGGATTCTCTAATTTTTGAGTGGCAGGGCTAGGGAGGGGATTATGGTTGCTCTGATTCAGGTATGCCAGCTCACTTGGGGCCTATCAAATCCTTCAGGTATGTCAGCTCACTTGGGGCCTATTGCATGGGGAGATTACACCTCTGGAGCACTGGAAACATTTTATTTCAATTTCTCTCCTTTAGCACTGCAGGCAATTATATCCCAGATCATTTCACTGATTGTGGGGCAAAGCTCACAGTTGCTTGCTTCTTGTTTTCATTGCAGTAAAAGACTGATCTGGAATTTTTCCTTTGGTTTGTTTGTAATCCCAGAATTTTTCTTCTTTTGAACACTGCAGCTTTATATGGATAATAGCAGTCTCCAGGTTGGTGCTTGTGTCCTCTGGGCCTTCATTGCAAAAGCCAAGGGTGCTAGGCACCTCGAAGGCATCTTCCACAGTGCTGTGCAATAGAATTTTTTAATTCTATTTTCTGAGGCTTTGGCTGTGCTTCAGATACTTCCAGGTACAGCTTGAAGCCTAGCACTCTCCTGCTGCACTTTTCTGCAAGTTCCCATGTTGGTCAAGTGAGACTGAAGTGATTCAGTTTAATTTCTCTGTTCCTTCATTTCCCCCTATCTTCTTTACTGTGGCTCCTTAGACAACAGAGGCACTTTTACATTGCAGAGCATACCTGATCTGGGCCCCATATGTGCAAGCCAATGCTTGCCAAACCTGCTTGTGAGCATCCATGCTGCATCTCATGTCCCAGGTGTGGTATTGGATGTGTATGTAGCTTTACTAACACAGCCCAGGGGATTCCCATAAACAGACCTTAATTGCTTAGCACTTCTCCTCCACTACATCCCGGCCATTGCCCAAGCCAGTTTATATACTGAGTACTGACTGCTCTGCTACTGCTCTAGCTCTAGGTCAGCAGAGCCAGGTAGTAGAAATGCAACATATGTGAGTAGAAACATATTTACACCACCCCTGCAAATGACATTAGCTTAGCTCAGTACTTCTCAACCTTTTTTAGACTTAAGGCACTCATTGTAAAATGCCAGCTCTTTATTTTCATTAATTCTTTGACTACAGAAAAATGCTAGAGCAATTATATTGTTGCAAAGAACTTAGAAAGACCAAACAGGGAAGGATGTTGTTAACACTGTGGATTCTTGTTTGAAATCATTTATCTTGTGACTCATGTTTGCACAACTAACAGTGTTAACATTGTGTACCCCCCCCCGTGGCACCCTTAGGAGGATCTTACAGCACTGCAGGGAACTGTAACATCCTGGTTGATAATCAGTCTTAGGCAGTAAAAGCCCTCTCCTGTCACTATAACTGCATCCAGGCAGAGGACTTTGCCATCAGAGCTACTGGTATGTTGGCTATAGGATGAGAATTATTTATTTCACACCCCAGCTGATATTGGGATGCTAGGAAAAAATTGTAGTGTAGAGGACAGGTTTCTGCAGCCTCTGAGATATACCCCATTTTTTGCCTGGCCAATTTTTTCTGACATTTTCTGTGCTAAGCAGTTTCAGGGAGAAATGCATGTGTGGGACTTAAAGGCAAAGGTTGGCATCACACCACTTCCTTATAATCAGGGAGTCTAAAGCTACCTGTGGGTGTGGGAGTTGGGGGTTGGAGGGATGGATCCCATGGGTTTCTGCCAGGAGTGGAGCATGAGCAGTGCAAGGAGCCCCTTAGTGGAGAATGAAGATAGCTTCATAATATCTGTGGACCATTCCCACCTCCCACCTTCCCCTCTTTCTCCTAGCCTCGTGAGTATTGTCTTAACAGACTACAGTGGGTATTGGTAAAAACCTGCCATCCCTTACTACAGCCTTTCACAGGCAGTAGTTGTTTTCTTACAACAGTTTATCGAGGGAAAGATCTAGTCCCTATTGCTAAGCTGGTGGATGGTGGTGAGTTGGCTCAGTATTTACTTCCATGAAGCCTTCAGAGTTTGGCCACTTACAGGACATCAGCCAAGTCCAGCCTTGGTGCATCAGAGGACAGGTCACTCCAGTCAGGGTTATATGCAACAGGTGCTTTCTTGGGGCCAGCTGATATTATGGCTACTAGTGCTATCTGGCCATTCACAAGGAAGCTAAGAGTCTAGAAGTACTCCATCTTGTTTACCACTTTAAGAAGTGTAAGGCAGACACCTTTTGTTAAGTTCATGCTTACTTCCAGCCATTCACATTGTTTACTTCAACTTATTGCTAGCAACCCCAGACATTGGGTGTATTAAGCTTAAACCAGTCACTTTTCCTAGAAAAACTTCCAGTTCTCTCACACATTAGAACAGGGTCTGGTTGGACTGTGGAATTATTGTTTCCATGGGAAATTCCACAGTTCATTTTAAGAAAACCCCAAAATCAGATATAAAAGAATTGTGAAAACTCTTTTGGGACGGTACTCTAAAACTGAAGTTTTGAACAAGTAAGAATGACATTTCATTGTAACCATGCTGACACATCTACAAGGCTCCCAGAGTTGCTTGGAGTCCTGAGAACTAGTTAAACAGAGACTGAAATGCAGGTCGTTGAGGTGCTATGAGCCCTGGGACCCCCAGCGCCAGAGCAGTCCACCTGGCAGGCAGCCCTAAAGCTGGGATTCGGAGAAGCTCTACCTGATGGGCTGCCCTGAAGCCGGTAGGTAGAGGTCCTGGGCTCCTGGGCTACAGAGCAGCTCTTAGCCTAAGGACTTTGGAAGCTAGTCCACCACCAGCTCCTCACCAGTCCACTGGTCAGGCTGTCAAGGACCCTTGTGGGTCAACACTAGTCTGAAACCAGGCAGGTTTCCAGCAGAAGCCCACCTCTTTTCTGCCTGAATCTTGTAGAATCATGTTCTCAGAAAGCATTTCTATTTCAATGACCCAGCATTTTCTGACAGAAAAATATTCCATCAGATAATTTAGCTGAGGTCATTGTGGGACCCCTGGCACGGCTTTATGAGCACTCATGGTGCTCTGGTGTGGTGCCAGAGGACTGGAAGAGGGCCAATGTGGTTCCCATCTTCAAAAAGGGGAGGAAGGAGGACCTGGGAAGCTATAGGCCAGTTAGTCTTACCTCAATCCTGGGCAAGCTTTTTGAGAAAATTATTCTGGTGCATATTCATGAGGGGTCAGCAAGGGAGATTATGCTTAGGGGCAACCAACACAGCTTCATTAGAGGCAGTCAGACCAACCTGGTGACCTTCTATGAGCAGGTCACCAAATCCTTAGATGCAGGGGTAGCAGTGGACATAGTCTTTCTGGACTTTCGGAAGGCCTTCGACACTGTCTCTCACCCTGTTCTCATTAAGAAACTGGGGGGCCATGGTGTCAACACCCACACAGTCAAATGGGTCACTAGTTAGATGGAGGACTGCGCCCAGAGAGTGGTGGTCGATGGGTCATTTTCGACGGAGAGATGTGGGCAGTGGGATCCCCCAGGGCTCAGTCCTCGGGCCTGCACTGTTCAACATCTTCACCAGTGACTTGGATGAGGGGGTAAAAAGCACCCTGTTCAAATTTGCTGATGACACTAAGATGTGGGGGGGATGTGGTCACGCTAGAAGGGAGGAATAGGCTACAATCAGACCTAGACAGGTTACAAGGGTGGGCGGATGAGAACAGGATGGGTTTCAACACTGACAAGTGCAAGGTGCTGCACCTGGGGAGGAAGAACCAGCACCATCCCTACAGGCTGGGGAACTCCCTTCCTGTCAGTGCAGAGGCAGAAAAAGATCTTGGAGTCATTATTGATGCCAAAATGAACATGGGCCGGCAGTGTGGGGATGCAGTCAGGAAGGCCAACCACACCTTGTTATGCATGCGCAGATGCATCTTGAGCAGGTCCAAGGAAGTGATCCTCCCCCTCTATGCGGCACTGGTCAGGCCGCAGCTGGAGTACTGTGTCCAGTTCTGGGTGCCACACTTCAAGAGGGATGTGGACAACTTGGAGAGGGTCCAGAGGAGGGCCACTCGCATGATCAGGGGGCAGCAGGGCAGGCCCTACAAGGAGAGGCTACGGGACCTGAACATGTTCAGCCTCCACAAGAGAAGGCTGAGGGGGGATCTAGTGGCCATTTACAAAGTAGTCAGAGGGGACCAGCAGGCACTGGGGGAGTCCCTGTTCCCCCGAGCACTAAAGGAGTGACTAGAAATAACGGACACAAGCTGGCAGAGGGTAAATTCAGATTAGACATCAGGAGGTGCTAGTTCACTGTCAGGGTGGCTTGACTCTGGAACCAACTTCCAAGCAAAGTGGTGCTGGCTCCTACCTTGGGGGTCTTTAAGACAAGGCTAGACAATCACCTTGCTGGGGTCGTTTGACCCCAGCACTCTGTCCTGCCATGGCAGGGGGTCAGACTTGATGATCTGCTCAGGTCCCTTCTGACCCTACTAACTATGAAACTATGAAAACTATTTCCTACCCTCTCTAATTAGGACAGCAAGGTGACAAGACTACACTTTGGTGACATACAGCTGGGTGGTGTTTGCATACTGATATCATCTGATTACCAATAGCAACTTGCAATCTCCTCTGGAGGCCTCACACTTATGGTAAAAAAGAAAGGATCTAATTGACATTTGAAAAGATACTACACATTTGTTTCTGGCTCCACCTGCCGATTTTGTGAGAGGAGAAGAAAGGTTAAAAAAATATATCTAGTGCTTCCAGAAATGCATGCAGTGTTTTCACATTAAATTTCATCTGTTAAAGGGTTCAGCTGTACAAAATGAAATATTTTCTTACATGATTTATAACTCAAGGGGTGCATCCCCACATGCAGGGGTGTATGATTGCTGTGGATAAAAAAAAGCAGTGGCACAAATTTGCACCACTGTTTTTTGCCTCTGTGCATGTCCCTGCATGTGGGGTTGGTGCAGGGCAAATTGCCTCAGGTGGAGTAGGGTAGGACCCACCTGTGCTGGCCCCAGCAGCCTTACCTGATGTCCTGGGGGCCTCCTGAGGTAGCAGCAGCAGTGTTCTGGCCACTGAGATCCTGGCCGGCAGTCAGAGTGAGGTTCTGGCTGACCAGGCTACCTTTCTGGTGGCACACTTGGCTGCCACATGTGCTTCACCACTTTTTTCAGCAGTGTTTTTTTTTTACCCCAGGATGTCGCATTTTTCAACCCCAGGATGTCCACGTGTGGTTTGCAGTGTTGCAAACTGCCCATGTGTGTTCTTGGGGACACACCCAAGCAGTGCCACGTTGAGATAGTGCATGACAGCTGGAGACAAAGGGTGCATCCCAATGAGTGCGCACACACAGTTTCTGGAGCCTCAGAGCAGTTTGAGATGCTGCAAACCGTGTGCAAACCATGTGCGGCATGTGCACCCATTTGCCGCATTGCTAAATAGCAGTGTGGCCATTTTTTTTGACACTGGGAGATCTGGTCTGTAGCAGCTGTGTGCACCACCAGAAAGGGAGCCTGGCTGGCCAGAGCTACAGACTGACTTCCAGCCAGGCTCCAAGAGGCCAGATTACTACCACTGTTGCCCTGGGAGGTCCCCAGGACCTCCCCTACCCAACCTGGGACAATTAGCCCCACACCAACCCCATGTGCAGGGGTATCTGCAGTGCAGTGGCAAAAAGCAGTGGCACAAATTTTTGCTGGTACTATTTTTGCCTTGGCAACTGTGCACCCCTGCATCTGGGGATGTGCCCAAAGTGACAAGGAGAACAAGTAGGACTGAGCAAAGCCACTTCCGCTGTTGCGCCTGAATGATGGGAGGGAAGAGTCAACAGGATGAAAGATAGAAAATAAATTAGATTTGATCTGTTCTTTCAATATCAAATGTCATTATAATCAGAGAACAACATTTGGGGACGATGCCTAATCCCTTAAATATAAAATATCCCTAAACTTTCATATTCAAATTGGATTTTGTTGTGAAAAAGAACTGAAAAATGATTGAGTCTCCTTTAATGAGAGTTGTTGCTCTTGTCTACCTGCTTGTTAAAACTTGTGCATCTGATTCCTCTTCTTGGTGGAAGAAGCTGCTATGTATCTTTGGGTAGACCTTAAAATACTGCTTATTAATCACAGCTCAGCTTCTCTGGAAGGTTTTTCCTCATAGCCAAAATGGCCTCCATTGTTTCAAAGCAGCTCAAGTCAAAGCTCCCTCAATTAAGATGGTTGCCCATTTCCATTTGCTTTTTTTATAAGAGGTCTGGGTGAGAATGGCTGGACAATCCAAAGCATGGAGAGAAAGGGTGGAGTGGGGAATGCCATCTGTTTTGGCATGTGGGGAATGCCAGTGGCACGAGGCACAAATATATAGTGCTACCTGAATAAGAAGCATAGCAAGAGTCCAGGGAAAAGGATAAAAACTTAAACATGGTTCCCCTTTCTCAACAGGTCTGGTGAGCTCCCTTGAAGTATCAGTAAGTTCCGGGAGTATCCAGGTTGCTCGAGGGCAGACAGTAATCCTGCCTTGCACCTTTACCACTAGCGCTGCCCTCACAAACCTGAATGTCATCTGGATGGTGATCCCACTCTCCAACGCCAACCAGCCTGAGCAGGTATCATTGCTTCTTGGAATTCACAGGTGTTATGTGTGTGTCTCCTTTCCCGTGCCCCATCCTCAGAGTGGTATTTGAACACATTTTCCTGCAGTAGCTGGACTTTTTGAGCAGGGATGTCACCAACTTGGGACATGGTTTAGAGCAATTCCTGTAACTAAGCAGTCTTGCTCTGGCAGGGTCAGCAGTAGAAGATAAGGCCAGGTCTGAGGTTCATGGCCAGAAGTGATCATGCCTTCTTTGTAGGCCCATCGACTTCTGTTGCCTTTTGTAACTGATACTGCCTCAGATCTTGAACATCTTCCTGTGCCCCAGCATTTCTTCTCCTGCTGCTGTATGTACTCTGGGTACCTTACCCCTACTGTGTGTTTATCATTCTCTCTCCGCTTCCACCTTTGGTAAGCATAGTACAACCTGTGTCCTCAGCTGCCTTGGCTGGCTGGACTTATGCACTGGTCTGGTATAGTGTCAGCTGAGCTGGTTGGTTACTCCATAAGATACGATGGGGCATGGGGAGGCCTTTGGGCCCTGTAGCAAGTCCTGACCCCCAAAGAAAGCCGTAATGTCCCCTGGTGGCCAGACTGTCCCTGCTTTACCTCTCTTGTTTGTATTGCTTGCCATGCCTTGATAGATATTCTCATCCTTTAGGGAGGCTGCTCTCAGGGCCCTGGAGTGAGCCCCAGTCCACCTCTTTCTCTGCTTCTCATGCCTGGCTGGCACCAGCCTTGTCCTCAGGTACTAACCTGCCTTCAGGGCATTAATCATAGCTTCCAGCCTCCCCCAAAGCTATGCCCATGCCTCACGGGTGTTACTCTCAAACCAAGTACCAGCCTGCACAGGCTTCAGCCTTCTTTGCTTTGGCCCAATAGTTTCTCTACCTGTGGACTCCTAAGCATAGGTCCACTTGCTCTGGCCTGGTTTCTGAGTCCCAGATTCTTCTTAATTGGGCCTTACTCTCAAGGTGGAAACTCTGGCCCTCTTGGCTTTCATCTACCCACTGTCTCTTCCTTGGGGCTCAGATTCTGGCCCTCTTGATGTTAACCCACCCCTGTCTCCTCCTCTCTGGGCTCAGAACCCATAGTGCCTCCCAGGCACCCCTGTGCAGCCTTCAGTCCTTCCCTACAGCCATAATCCAGTCCTCTGGTCTACACTACAACACAAATTCAAGCAACCATTTCCAGATAAAAGACTCAAAGACCCCTCTGGGTCACCATGCTGCTGCAGAAGTGTCCTTCTTGCTCACTGCCTCTCTTAGCCCTGGGAATACCTGACCTGGCCTGCAGCTCCCCCTCCTCGCCAGCCTGAACTGGCAGGAACAATTTCCCACATAGAGTTCAGGGCTGCACTGCCCCTGTGCCTCAGGAGCCTAATCTTATATTCCCTGAGATCCTCCCCTTCCAGCCAGGTGCTCTCTTGTCTGACCATAGGTGTGTCCTCTCATCCTCCAGAGCAGCCTACTGCTGTTTCTCTGGCTAAATTTCATTTGTCCCCTTGCTGCCTACCCAGGGATCTTCCCTACTGTCTTATTGTTTGATAGCTAGCCATACAGTAAGCCTGTGCAGGCTATAGGCCCCTGGCTGCCTACTCTCCTGTAGCTAGCCCATGTTCAGCTGCCCGCAAACCCTTTTGCTGCAATCTCTCTCAAGTAACGGGAGCATCTGGCCCCCTGTTACAGGCCCTGCTTTGAGTACTCTGTGGTGTGGGATGGTGGGTGGGGGGGATGCTGAGAAGAATTTGGAGGATCTGGAAGCAGCCACAAGTTGAGATAGAAAGGATGATTAGCCCCTTAATATTAGGGTTTTTGCATCATTTGCATTCTGCAGAATACTTCCTGAAAGATAGACTTTCTCATGGACCCTTCCTCTCTTCTAACACCCCACTACTTGTTGGTCAGGATATTTCCTAGCAGTGAACATCAGGAAGGCCTTGGTGTACACACAGTGGCCCACAAAGCATCCTTGGAGAACCTTTGGACTGTATTTTCCATTTGTACTGGTAGGGAGTACAAAAAACATGGTATTGATCCCAAATATTTTTATCACAGGGCTGTCCTTTCTTTGAGAAAACTGTGCTATCAGGATATATCTGCTTGGGGTTAGTGTAAAAGTTTTACGTGGGTCCCTTAGGAATTGGTCCTTTCTGCATTGTATCCTTTTGTCACACGTGCTTGGTTTGCTTCTGAACATCAGAGATTCCTTGCAGAGAAATGTCCAATCTTTCTTTCTTTTTTAGGTTATTCTCTACCAGGGCGGACAGATCTTTGGTGGTGCACCCCAGTTCTATGGGCGAGTGGGATTTGCAGTGACAATGCCAACCACTAGTGCCTCCATCTTCATCAACAACACCCAGCTTTCAGACACTGGCACCTACCAGTGCTTGGTCAACAATCTTCCAGACCGAGGTGGCAGGAACATTGGAGTGATTGGACTCACTGTCTTGGGTGTGTGCATTGGGAATGGGAGGGAATGTGGGACTGCTGTCTTTGGGGTGGGACATTTTAAAGAGATGTAGTTACATATGTGTTGGAGAACAAGAAGACCTGGGAGTATGTTGTAGTTCAAGGGAAACACAGAGAGGGAAGTTGTGAGGTAGGGCTGGTGGGTATCAGGTGGGTATTCTGGGGACATGGGAAGGTATCTTCTGGGTGTGTGAATGTGATAGAGAAAGGGCTCTTAAGGCAGGAGGGTGAGGCAGTTTGAGAACTGTGTTATGAATGAAACAAATATAGGCATTTTGCAGGGCAGGGAGAGGGGGTGTTGTATGAAAGGGGTCACAGGGGTCCCCTATGTAGTATCCAGGAGAATGAAATGGACCTTTGGCTTTTGATTCTGGTTTTCTTTCCCCAACAGTCTCCAGTTTGGGACATTTAATAGGAAGCAATAGATTACCCAACAGTATCCCATACTGTTCCCTCAGGAGAAATGTTTTACCTGTCATCTGGCTAGAGCCAATTTACACCACTGAGCTTGTGGACATAATGATAATCCTCACTATACTTATGCCAGCTAGGCAGCTGCAGAGGTTTATTTTCCCAGGGAACATCCAATGCAGAGTAGCTGTGTGAAGATCAGCAGTGTAGGACTTCCTTTTTGAATGCCAAAATGGGGGCTTCTTTGTCTGTTTTTTTCCTTTCAAACTCCTTTCCCATTCCTGGTCTGCCTTTCCACTTGCCTACAGCTGATGGCCACACCAGGGGTCTCACCCTCCCTAGAACAGGCTCACATCCACAGGTGCTGGGCATGTACAAAGAAACCTCCCCTTCTGTTGGCTGTTCTTCCTGATGTGCTATTACTTTTCCCTCTTCTCTCATTGTAGTTCCTCCTTCTGCCCCGCTCTGCAGAATTCAGGGCTCCCTGGACGTCGGCAGTGATATCACCCTGACTTGCAGCTCAGAAGAAGGCATCCCCCGGCCAACATACCTCTGGGAGAAGTTGAACAACATTCCCAAGCTGCCTCCGACAGCCACACAAGGTGCTTACTCTGCTGTTTATCCTCCTTTTCCCAAAGGCAGCTGTTTTGATTTTGCTTTGAGATTCCAGCAGTGATGCTACTTTTTGAGTTAGCCTTGAGTCATCACTGCAGTCAGTTATTTCTAATGGCAGTACCCTGTGGTGGAAACTGCCCCTAATTGGTTGGATGCCCCTAGTGGCCATGCTCATTGCAATGTTTCTTAATAGAAAGCATTCCTTATGGCCTGCAAGCGCTTGAGGAGTATTATAATCCTGCTGAAATATTCACAGGTGACTCCTGATTTTGGCTGGCTTACAAAGAAATGTGCATTTTAAAACACACCAGAAAAGCTCCAAAAATAGCACCTGAAAACAAAGGTGGGCTCAGCCAAAGAACCCCACAGCCATTCTGCTTGAGGACAAAACATGGTGCCAGATTTGAAGCTGATAGATTTTATGCTGTGGGAGGAGCCATGTTCTAGATGTGAAGTAAAACCAAGAAAGGCTCTGACTGCATATGGAAGATCCCACCTTCCCATGAGGAATATTTTGGAGTTAGTCTTGATGGGGTGGCCACATGGTGACTCACTGATATTTATTCTTGTCTTCTAAATTATCCATGTTTTAACTGGCTAGGGGATTCTAAATCTTTATATAAATCAGGAGGAACAAACACTGGTAGAGATGTTTGGGGAGCACAGGGCTGGAATAGCAGATTGTGCTGCAGGGCAGGAGTGAGTTTTATAGGTGGAGCTGTATGCAGAATGCTGCACACTCTTTGCCTGCACTTTGCCTGGCTTGCTTCTTTTGCACAGTGTGATCAGCCCCAAGCTTTCATTCACAGAAATTCATCTATAAAAAAAGGAAACATCTACTGTAAGCTCCTTAAGACCTAATCTTGTGTGTGTGAGAGAGATTCTTCCCATCTCAAGGTTATCCCCTAATTTATTATCTCGTAAGAACCTCACACTAGACATTTCTGTTCACTGGATTTGCCTTTTTGAGGTTTTCTAGGGTGGATTAAACTCTTTTTCTCTTTGTCTGTCTAGACCAAGTTCAGGGCACAGTCACCCTCCGAAATATCAGCACTGTCTCATCAGGTCTTTACCAGTGTGTGGCTTCTAATGCCATTGGAACCAGCACCTGCCTTCTAGACCTGCAGGTCATTGCCCGTAAGTACATAATAAAGGGAGGTGTGGCCATGTGACTGCACTCTGCTACGACAACTTCTGTAATCAAAAACCTCCTAAATTACTGTGCACCTCTGTATCCTGAGAGCCTTGTGCCCAGGACTGAGGATCCCAATGCTTCTGGGCCACCCTCTTCATTGGTAGCTTCAGATGCTTATATACAGTTGTACCCTAATCCTGATTTCTATCCTCTCTGTTTGCCATCCCCTGCAGCCCATCCCCGGAGTATGGGCCTAATAGCTGGAGCTGTTGCCGCAGGAGCAGTGGTCCTCATGATCTGTATTGTCTTGGTGGCTGTGGCACTGTTTTACTGGAAGAACAAACACAAGGAGGAAGAAGAGGAAGAGATTCCCAATGAAATAAGGTGGGGCTCAGGCTGTCAGCTTCCCCCCTGCTAATGGTCATTGGGGTCGCTGAGATTGCTTAGAGAGCCTGAGTCAAAGTCGTTATGTCCAGAAAATGGAGGATGATGATGGAAGGATGGTGAAGGAGTTTTGCAGGGGTGGTGGAAGACCTTTATGTGCTCCTTAGCAAGGGGGCATGGGTTGGTTGCAGGCAGCTGTTGCTACTTGAGAAAGCCTTCAAAGCTGAAGGGATGAATATAGATCTAAAATGAAAGAGGCATTAATGTAGTCCATGGAAACAAGCAGCAATGATCACAGACTTCTGGGGAGAGACATGGTTCGTTGTTGTAGCTCTGGCCCTATTTTGCCTTCTCTATGAACATGTCAGTGATATCCAGAGGGTTGGCAGATGAGATAGTTAGCGTGCACTAAGATAAGTGTTACAGGGGGAGAGGGATGTGAATGGGCTAGGCTGGTGCCACTGCACACCTGTAACCACTAAGGTCATCCCATGCTATGCGGAGAGAGAAAAGGGGCGTTAGGGTAAAGCACAGTTTTCAGACACAGCCCCACTTTCCTTCTCTCTCTGTCTCTTTAGGGAGGATGACCTGCCACCCAAATGTTCTTCAACCACAAAAGCGTTCCATGCTGATGCATCCTCTTCAGAGAATGACACCCTCACCTCATCCAACACCTACAACAGCCGATACTGGAATGATCCAAAAGCCAACCATGCCACGGACTCCTTCACCCGCTTCAGCAACAACAATGACGCGCGCCAGTCCTTCTCCCGTTCTGGAAGCACCAACGTCCGCCCTGTCTATGCCAACGGAGGTCACCCCTCTCCAGCTCCAACCAAGACACTGGTGGTGACAGCCAACACGGCACCATCCCCACAAGAAATGGCCAGGAGCAATGGCTCAGTCAGTAGGAAGCAGAGGCCTCAGCATACACACTCTTATGCCGTGAGCCAGGCAACGCTAGAGCGAATAGGGGCCGTGCCAGTCATGGTGCCGGCCCAGAGCCGGGCAGGCTCCCTGGTGTAGGATGTGAGGGTGGGTGTCAGGAAAGCAAGAAACTACTGTATCAGGTGGGGCCAAGATCTGGCCAAGAGACCCTCCTCCTCCCTGAAATGCAATGAAGGGGGAAGCTTACCTCTCCCTGGTAGCCTCCTCTCTGCCCACTAGACTGTGTAACTTGTCAGTGTGATGGCCCCTTCCTCGCCACTCTGCCCTGGGGACTTCAGGATGCTCCTCCATGCTGGTGGATCTCACAGATGTGCCAAGGCCATGGGGAGGGCCCCATGGGGTGTCAGCACAGTCACCGGGATTGCCAGGCCCGCATTGCAATGCACTTTGGTCTAATCTCTGCCCAATGTGGGGTTCAGGAGGGTTTATTTTTCTTCCGTTTTGCTATTTTATTTTCAAGAGGATGACAGGCTAGGCAGGGGCCTATGAGGGGAGCAAGGGAAGGCAGGGGCTTCAGATGGAGGACACATCAGCCCTGGATGGCATGCCCTCACCCCTGCCATCAGCCTCAGAGGAGATGGTGGAACCAGGGTGACGACTAAAGAGAACATGGGCCATAACACATCAATTGTGAAAGGACAAGGCAGAGACAGAACCACCCACCAGGCCAAGGGGGCAGTGCGAGGGAATGGCCTTGGAAGTCTTTTTTAATGAATTTATCTCCCTTTCCTCCCTACCCCCTGTCTCCTTCACACTGGACATTTTCCTGCACTAGCTCAGGATGCTTCCAGAGCCTCCTTCACCTCCATGGAAACCGCCTCCCTCTAGGCAACTTTCCCTGAGAAGCTGCTTGGAAAGAGGATATGCTACGACTGTGGGATGTTTTTCTTTTTCTTTTCTAGCAGCATAGGGTTGGGTGGGGTGGGGGAGCAGCAGGCAGTGCCTGAGAAGCTGGCCTTGAAGCTCCCAGTGCTGGCAGGTTGTTCTGTTTGTGGGCGCGTGGCTTCAAATCTCAGAGCTGGGCTTCGCTTTGGCATTTGCATGGCAGGTTCTCCCTACAGGGTTGTTTGGGGCTGGCCTGCATGGCCGCAGCACAGTTTGTGTTATGCGCAGGGCCCTCACGTTGAGGCTCCGTATTTATTCCTCTCTTACAGGGTACAGGGTTGGTTTTTAAAGGCCTTTCCTTAGAAGGAGTGAAATCAGGGGCCTAGCAGCCATGACGGCTTCCTGAGGCATTTATATCGTCTTTCTGACTCCCTCCAGGTGCTCTGGCCAGGTCTCTGTGGCACCTCACACTGGCAGATGCATACAGGGCTTGGATGCCTCTGTGCTGCAACTACTCACATACAGCCAGGTTTTTCTCTTGCAACTAAATAGCCTTAATCAAAGCTGAGGGTCCAAACTGTTTAAAGGACCTGATGCCACAAAGGGGCTGGAGTCTGAGGGGCTGGGTCCCAAAACCTCAAGGAGGCTGGTCCGAGTAGCTCCAACTCAATGGTTGCGTGCGCTTCATTCATATATGTTCACTCAAAGGGAATGCCTCCCTCAGAGCTTCTCTTTCCATTTGGGAAGGGGCAAGGTGGTCCTCACCCCTGAACCCTCCGTGGAAAAGGGGTGTCTGGAAATCAATCATCAACATCCTTGTATCCTCCACAGCAATGCTTTACCTTCCATCCCAGCACAGACCCTGCTGGGGGGAAGGCTTTCTGTCCAGACTGCACCTTTCCTGTCCACACAGACATGGTGGGGTGAGTCTCCTGGAACGTCTCTTCCAGGAGGAACATGGATGTTGTGGGGAGGGCCTCACTGGTTTGAAGCTTGGCTGAGATTCTGTGCCTTCTTTGCTTAAAATATCCGTACATCCCCATTCCCCTCACATGCAACTCAGTCCACAGCGAATGCAAATCTCCCAGCAGACCAGGCAGGTGGTTGCCATGTTTAATACATCTTTCACAGAGAGCAGTCTCTTTCCTCATGCACCGTCTGTCTCTCCCATCATGGCTTGGAAGGAGGGAAGCGGATTGCAAAACCCTATGTTGAAAGTAGGCCGACAAATTCTCTCTGCTTTTTTTAACAACTCCTCCATGACATTTAAAGGGATGCTGTCTCTGGCAGCCCCTTGCCAGGGCTGAGGTAGCTCTTCTGATTATACTCATTATGAGACTGTTTGCTCCCTTTCTTTGTTCTTTCTAATTGTGTAAAATTCAATAAAACTTTATTCATATAAAAGGAGCCATTTTCACTGGCTGCTCTGTCCTTTTTTTTTTTTTTTTTTGCCTAGTTCTAAGAAAATGTTGACAGAGTGGTTATGAGGTCTTGGTAGGGCTCCAGAAGTGTGAGTTCATACTCTGCTCTGAACTCATACCAAAGGCTGTCCCTAGTTGACAATTTGTATTTCGGCATCTGGTCACTGGGGCAGGGGTGTCAAAGGTGGCTGGACTAGATACTGGCCATATCACTCCTTTATGTGTTGTTGGCTGCAGAAACTGGTATGCCCCAGCTCCAATAGACTGTGAGGCTCAGATAGACCCTTGGCTCAACTATACATTTCTGAAAGTCATTGTTGTTGAAGCTTTCTCTTAAAGTTGACCTACAGAGAGCAGGGACCCTCTAAACAATCACTTCCTTTTATTAAAGCATTTATGTAGTAGTAAACACTATAGCAAAAGTTGCAAAATGAATTCAGTTGTAAGTTCCTGTTTTTTGTCACTCCTCAAGAAATTCGTCTTTGGGATGTAATCATACAGATTGGCTTGTGCTTGCCGACATGTTCTCTCTGTCTCCCTCTGTCTCCCTCTCTGTCCCTAGCTGAGTTTTGGTCTGAGGAAAATGGCTTATGCCTTTTCTGAGTTCTGTGCTGATGGAGAAATGGTTTTAAAAAATGCCCCACTATTTCCTCGCCCTGAGGTGTGCAGTGACAGAGTAACTAAAGCATCTCACAATGGCTTCAGAGGTATGAAGCTGAGTCCTGCTCAGGACTTACGCCAAAGGCTGCCCCCAGAAGACTGGGTTGTAAGCAAACACCTGATCATTTGGGTTGGGAAGGCAAAGGTGACCAAACATGACATTAATCACATTGCTCCGTTGTGTGTTCCTGGCTGCAAAAGTGGGTGGGTCCTGTAACTACACTAACCCTATGAGCTGGGCTTAGGGAAACCCTTGAGCTGGACCTTTCTTACACACATGACAGCACACCCAAATCACAGTATTCATACTGTTCCCTGAGGAGCTTTTCAGTGATGAAGACCCTGACGCCTCTGGAAGTTAAGGGGAAGACTCTTACTGACTTTAGTGCCTTTAATAAGCATTGGGTTGGATAGGTAGGGAAGCTGTTGGGAAATTAACAAAGTTGTGAGCATTGTGAATGGGGCATGAGAAATATCACAGACTCGGTGAAGTCACACTTCCAGAGTGTATGGAGTTTTCAAAAGCTTATACCTTACAGGGCATGTTAATAGCTGCCAGCTGAGATCTATATTTAGGTCAGATGGACAGTTATTGGCAAGAAAAGGAGAATCTCTCTCTCAGTAATTTGTCCCAAAATTTTCTCGCAGTTTTGTCTCTCTTATTGTGTCTTTCAAAACCCTATAAAATTCAATGAAAGGAAAAAAAAATCCCATGGAATGAACGTAAAAGGAACAAAGGGTCCAAGAGCATTGTTAACGTAAAGATGTTGCACGTGTACCATATAGTCTACTCTTGATTTTTTTGCAATTTCTGACTTAAAATATTTATTTATAAAATACTTCTTTAGCTATAGCCCCTATATCCTTTGGTTGCACATGTTGCCATGGTGGTAGTACTGCTCTGGGATCAGTAACCTCAGGATTTCTGGTCTTTTCACTGTGCAACCTTGTTGTAACATTAACATGGGATTTCTTCATTTTATTTTTATTATGTCAGTATTCTGTAATGTTATCCATTCTCTGCTATTGGGTTTCTCAAGTCAAATTCTGTAGCAAACAATCTTAAATATCTGCTGGAGTACTGTTTTCCGAGGTATGATTAATAGATGCATAGATTGTTAGGGGCTAGAAGAGACCTTGTAGATCATCAGGTCTAGTCCCCCTGCACCAGGCAGGAAAAGTCAAGTGAGTTGCACCTCTTGAGCCGAGAGAACAAAGTTGCATCCCACCTGAGCAGGGATCTTCCTTTTGTTTTCTTTGTACAGGGCCCACCACACGGGAGTTGTGGCCCAGGCCTGGGCACTACACTAAACAAATAAAATAGTGACCACAGTACCAGACCAGCCTCTCATCTGTCATCCTGGGTTGTAGTTTCCTTTTTTGAAAATACCTCAAGGTCAAGCAAGGCTGGAAAGAAAACCTTGAAGATGTGGAGTGAGTCTAACAGATGTAGATACGCCTGATTTTGCAGAGGCTGGAATGTCAGCTCTACAGTGGACACGGCCCCTGTTTTTTCAATGGCTGTTCCTGCAGGTGTCAATGATGTCACTTTAAAACCCATCACTGCTCATCCCAACACATTTAAAAGAGATGAGGTGTCATAGTAAATTATATCCCCATTCCCGAGTTTTCCAAAATGGTAACTAGCACAAAGCACTACACAAAGTCAGTGAAACAAAGAGAGTGGGCCTTTAGCAACACAGAGAGTGACATCAGGAGCATGGCTGGCTTGTTTTCCCTGACTTAAAGCGTTGTTTCAAAACAAAAAACATGTGGGAAACCTAATAAGGAGGAGACATTGCAAAGAATTGAACTGTGCCCTGATCCAATGTCCTGTCCAAGGCAGGCATGCACATCACTCACATTCTATGCAGGAGGAACTGCACATCTGTGGGGTCCTGCCATGCATGGCAAGGGAAGGTTTGACCAGGAAAGATTTTGGTGGTGCTATGTTAACACAAAACTGCCCTGTCTGCAAGCCACTGGAGGGATATTGTTCTGTAAGCTGTGCTGGACAGCAGGGACTGAAAAGGGAAGAAATGAAACCTTGTGTGAAAGGCTAAAACACTTTGCTGGCAATGGTTTGTTAGAAGGGGGATCTTGGTGGACTTCAGAAGCAGTCTTTTTAAGTTTCTGATGCATTTTAGCATCTATTTGTACCTATTAATAGTGCAAAATAATCTTTCTTCATATGAGGAGTGCATGATCTAGAAGTAGTGCTTACTCTTGTGACTAGTGGCATGGGCAGAAATGTTAGATGTCAGGGTTGGGCTCATATTAAGATTTCTAAACCAGCTGTTGGGGTTTTCTTTGTGTGTTTCTTTCAGTGAGAAAGTGGGTTGGCAGGATTTTAATCTATTCCTGCAAAAAGCAAATAGCATCAAGGAGGAGAGGAGATTAAGACATGGTTTATATGGAGGACTAGCCAAGGCTTCATTAGTGTTTTAGCAGGCTGGGGCAGCTTCTGTATTTGGACATATTAATCATACTTAAGCAGGACAAGAACAACATTTCTTCAACATTTCCCTGTGGCAGGAGACCAGACTTGATGATCTTACAAGTCCCTTCTGGTCTTTCTTTCTATGATTCTATGATTTCCAGGCAACCACGTTCTGTATGATACCATTTTATGGGAAGGAGATGGTGCCTAAAAGCCTCATCTGACTCATTTAAGCTAAGAGCCTTTGTTGTTAAGCCTGACTGATGTAAACATGCTCTACTTAGTAGTAGAACTGGGCCTGAGCTGCCAGGTCTGGATCCAAGGGTCATTTATAGATGTGCTCTGGGAGTGGTGGGGTGGAGGCCACTTTAGTTAGAGCAGCTCTGGAGCTGCTCTAATTAAAGCGCCTAGCGTGTCATGCATATCAGCATCCCCACGCTGAAAAATGGTGGTTGGAGCACTTTACCTAAAGCTCGTTGAACATGCCACCATTTTCCGCAAGGGGACACTGATGCACATAATGCTGGAGCCCCAAGTGTCTTCTCAGTAACACATTTCTTCTTATATGGCTGTTTGCATGTGAGGAGCTCTAAGCCTTTTACCAAGGAGAGTATCATTCTTCCCACTTCACAAATGGTAAAACTGGGGCACGTGGAGGGGGGATAGGATATGCACCATGGAGCAGCTCCAAATCCCCATGCTTACTGCACCATCCACTCCTAATATGCCTGACCTTTATGATGAAGGTTTGCAGGGAAAGGGCAGCTTATCTTTGGTATGATGTCTCCTTGTGGCTCACATGTGGCCTTTATAGTCCACTGCAACAATGAATGCAGCAATGCCTAGAGCTAGCCCTGGAGGAAAGCCAGCATGGTATGAGACAGCTGAAGATCAGGCTCCTCATTAGGGATAGATTGTGTCACAGACATGAGTAAAAAGACTTCTTAAGATATGTTCCCTTCTGCTGTGAGGGGACCCTGAGGACAGGCAGATCTACAAAGCTCAAGACTGCCATGTGACATGAAACACATGTAACATAAGGGGCAACAAAACCATGCCTGTCTTTGCTCAGTGAAATGCAGATCAGGCCAACAGAAAAAACTTTCTTTCCAGGCACAGAGCAAGGGAAAATATTCCCTTTGAAATGAATGCCTTTATAAAACGGAGAGGCATTGTAGACGTTCAAAGGCAGGGGCTGCCTGGGGGCTTGAATACCAGACTAGGAGTCAGGACTGTTTTATAACTGGCTGGGCTATGCATGTTCTATATGGCCTCTCCTCTCTGTGCCTCAGTTTCTTCATCTCCAGAACTGGAAGGATGATATTCATCTCACATTGGAGCTGGAAGGATGGATTCTGTGGCCTTCCTAAAGGGTGTTGTTTTTTATGGTGGTGTCTGGGGCGTGGGGGAGGAACAGTCAAAACAGGTAGCGTTAGGTAGTGTGCAAGCTTTATAAAGAACATACACAGAGCCATCTCGGAGAGCAGGAAGAAAGCAAGCAAATACGCAACTCCCATAGGCTTTTGAAGCATTTGTCCAAAACAGTTATCTACAGCACACAATAGTTATTTTCTATGGCCACCTGTTGCACATCCAAAAAATCCAGATGGTTGTTACCTGTCTTCCACCCATGGTGTAATTCCTTGTTACCTGTCTTCCACCCATGGTGTAATTCCACAGGGTGTGTGTGCCCACAGAAGGTGCTTCCTGTGTTAATATGAAGCTCTGTATGCTACTGTTTGATGAACATTATATCATTAACATTTATTTTCCCTTTTTCTGGATTTGGGTCATAGATCTAGCCTTTTTGGTGGCCCTAGGCTGACATCCTATGGAAGTATCAGGAACTGCATTAGCTGCAATTCTCCCCATTCCCTCTGCACGCCTGTACCATTAGTGCTTGGCATCCTGGCTTATGTTTCATCTCCTATTTAATTATACCCTTTGATCACATGAAGCAGAGACTGCCCACAGTCTCAGTCTGAACACCCCATCTGTTTGTTATGATTATCACGTAATATCTTCATACGATACCATCGTGGCTGCTGCTTTACTGACTGAACTGAACACCCTGTCCCCATTCCTGGAGCAAACAATGTTCGCTAGATTGTAATCTCAGATTCCAAGCTCATTCCTTCTTCTTTGGTGGACTGCCTGAATCCATGACCCAAAAAACCTCTGATCCAGATCAGGTCTGGACATTTGCAGAGCATTCATTTTAACAATGCAAATTTCCAAGGGGCTAGACACAAAATACAGAAGGGTTCTAGTATAATCTAATTTTGTGTTGTTCACCAGGCAGGTACAAACCCATGGGTGGGGACCAGACAGCATGCCAGACAGCACAGAGCTGTGGTCGGCCAAACCATGGAAAGCTTGTCCCAGTGGCGTTGTGTAAGGATAGGCCACCTCACAGGTTAAACCTTGCAGAGGAGTTCTGGGTTGTCTTTTTTTAAACTGGCTTCAACTCATGCTCCTGACCTTCCCAGCACTTGAAATCTGGGAGCCTGGGCTCTCCCCAAGATTTCCCTTCCGCCTACATTCTGTGTGAATTCTTAATGTCTCATGGGAGATGCGCAGAGGGTCCAGTATCCAGCCTAGCCTACATGCTGGCCAAGCAAGGGACTTCCCCATGAGAAACTTGTTGAATGGACTGTACCCAGACTTGGACCCAAGTCAGAGTTGTGGTTCACATTTGACAGCAACGTACTCTCTCAAAACCGCCTCATGAGCCTCTGGCTCCCAAAAGGCAAAAAAATCTCATGTGAGCAATTCAGCTTGTGAGATTTCACTTGTGTTTAGAGTGGAATCAGGAAAAAATCAGACACCTTTAGGCTTTGGACCTGGCCAGGAATGAGTGACTCCTATCATCCTCCGCTCCTATGGGGGAAAGCCCTGAATTTGAGGGTTATTTGACATCTGGTTGTAGATCTGCAATTAAGATCAGAGCTTGGTTGTAGATTTGCAGTTAAGATCAGAGCCAGCAGGAGGGCCCGTATTAAAGCCAAGCCGCAAACACTCCCTTATATTCGTGCTTTTGCAACATGGCTTATGACATGAAATTCTGTTTCTTAGCACCATTTCTCTTCAGGTCAGCGACACCAGACCTAAATGAAGTGGGTGTTCTTGGTGGTATGACATTTGGGCTGATCTTGTCAATCAATATATTGCAAAGTCTCTGTGAATTACAATTGCCACAAGGTTTTTGTACCAAACCCTTTCTCTTAATTGATATGCAAGCCATATGACCCCCCTCCCCCCGAACTGTTCCATAGTGTTGCAATGCCTGTCGGTTATGGTATATGCACAGAATTAGATTTGAGGTTGGATTTAATAAAATTCAAGGTTTGGAATGAGAGCTGGTCAAATTATTCTTTGCTAATATTTTTTTTTTTCCAAATAATTTTTGCTGTTCATGAATTATTCACACTCAGGGCATGATTTTTATTAATTCATTTGTTATTTGCAGGCATTCAGCAAATAGCTAGTGGGAATAAATGTTAGCTGCTGCATTGTTTGAAATGGTCATCATGAATAAGTCCCAATTTATTGTTCTCTATTTGCACGATGCTATTAGTCACTGGAATCCCTTGCCATTGTTTCTGCTTCTGATACTGATGACCTATGCTAAACAAACAAGAAGAGTGCCTTTCTTTCTGCTCAGAAATTATCTGAAAGATTTTCCAAGTCTGTTGAAGTTATTGAAAAAACTTCCATCATTGGGAGTTGTGTCAGCAGCAGTGGGAGTTGGGTCAGCATCCTAGTTTAGGCAAGCAATTTTATGTGGCTGAGGAAAATGACAAAAAACGCTGTATTGCTTTGTTTACACAGGAAAGTTGTACCCTTTAAACTTTGGACAGATTTGGTTAAACTGGTACAAACACCAGCTGGAAGATGTTCTTTGGATAGACACTGACTGAGTTTGACTTAGCAGACATACATTTGGGGTAGATTGCAGTTAATCTGAAATAAAAGAACAACCCCCAAACCTTGGGAGATCAGAAATGAAGACCTATCTGTATTGGAGACCATTTTTTGCCTCAGTGTAAGGAACCAAGAATAAAATTGTTGGCTTTAGTTTTTCCATGCCTCATTTTTCCTAACAGCAACATGTGAATAGTACGACTTCCCTGGTTTTATGGTTTATGGAGGATTAATTACTTAGGGTGTGTAGAGGACCATCTTGCTAGTAGGTATTAGTACTGACACCTAGATACTGTGGTGATGGGAACAATAGAAATGATTTATTGTTCTGCATTCTTCATGCACTTACATTTGACCATACTCTAGGATTTTCCCCAGGACTACCCATGATTTAAGGATTTTAGCTCTTGGCTCCTTTTAAGAGAAGTCTGACTGTGTATTGGATTTATGGGCTGCACAATCATGAGTCTTTAGAGAAAAACTCAGTCTTTTAATACAACCTTTTCACAGAACCAGATTAAACACTGAATCAAATACTCCTTGGGAGCTGTGCTTTCTCCCTACAGGGTACAAGTAACTCTGAGTAAAATAAACAGGAGTTACTTGCTTCCTGCAGGAGGCAAAATTAGGTCCCAGTGCACCTTTTATTAAGTACAGGACAGTGATGTGCAGCCCCACAGTCATAGATGGGCTGTGTAGTCAGATGTACCAGAAACTAATTCTAATGCCCTCCTCAGCCCTGGAAGATAAATGCAAATCTTTCAGTGACTATAAGAGAAAGGGGAGCATGCTGTATCATTGCAGCATTCTCCACATTTTTATCATTGCAGCCTTTAGGCATAAGTCTTGGTTTGTGCAATTCAGCATGACTTTGCTCACCACCAAACTCATGCTCCTGAGGCTAAACACACAACAAAGTCCATGTTTTGGTCATTTTTGAGGCCTGACAAAGCTGGAGGAGGGCAGCCAAGCAGTAGGCCTGAAGTCATCTTCAAACTCTAAGTAACTGTCACGTGAGTCATGTGAGCAAGGCAAATGCCATGTGAGCATGAGTTTTAAAGCCACCAACCTGCTAGGTTAAGCAAATGATAAACTTTGCCTTTTAGGTTAAGTGAGAGGCTTAGCAGGAAACAAGGAAACCTGGATTGACATAGCCCAAGTATAGACAGTTGTGGCTCTAGCTTGAGAATGTAAGGTGAAGGGATCCATAATATCACCAAATGTACTTCATGTAGAAGCACTGTAACAGGTATACATTTGTTAAGATTCTTGCTTAAGCTGTATACATAAAATCAGCATTGTCGGGGAAGACCATAAGGGAAGGGAAAAAGCAAACAGAAATATGCCAAGCAATCTTCCAAGATGGTAAAGGAAGGAGAGAAGAAATCGACCCTTCCCAAAATTGCCATTTTCACAAACCACAGCTATTCAATACCTTGCACAGCCATGGAAGACCTGGTTTTATAACAAAGAAATGTACATGACCCAGTCAGAGAGTATTTGTTGGATTAGATCAGTGATTCTCCACCAGGGCGCTCTGGCACTCTGGGGTGCTGCAAGACTCTTTGAAGGTGGCCTTGCAATATTAGCACTGGTAGGTGTGCAATCACCTGTACATGATTCACAAGATAAACCCAGAGATTTCAACTAGGACTCCATAGTGTAATGAATATTCTGACTTTTTGTCATCTTAGACTTAGGATTGCTCTAGTGTTATTCTGTAGTCAAAAAAAATGAGGGAAAGCTAAGAGCTGGCATTTTCTGAAAGGTACCTTGCATCTAAAAAGGTTGAGAAAGAATGAATTAAACCAGTGTTTCCCAACCCATTGCCATGGCGCAAAAGTGTGCCATCAGAAATGAACAGGTGTGCCGCAGACTTTTGCCATGGCAGTGAGCTACAATGGGTATAAGGATGGGGAATGTCTTAACAGGTGTGCCATGAAAAATTTCTATTAATGTAAGTGTGCCTTGGGCTGGAAAAAGTTGGGAAATTCTGAATTAGATGAAGGTATATGTAAACGGAGTATGGACTGCTTGGAAAAGACAAGACCTGTCTATGTGCCATCTTCCTCCTCCTGAGTCTCCCCAGGCAGTATAGGTGAGAAACAGCTTTGCCCTGGTACTGGTAGCCCAAAATATATTGGGCTAAGTGTTTGTCTTGTGTCATGGGGATGTAAAAAAAGAGACGGTCAGGGTGCAGGCATGTTTATTGCCTCTCTTATCAGTAGGTAACTTACCAATACAACTGGAATTCAGGTAAGAAGGCATTTAAATAACCCTGCAGTTGTGAATACATGTGCAATGTACCTGCTGAAACAATGACCCTCTGGCTCAGTGATATACTGGCAACACTGAGAAGTAGGCTGGGTACTGCTGACTCTGGAGCCATACGTCTGGCCAGTGGCTTGGGCTGAAGGAGAACCACTGCTCCAGGCAGCAATGTCAGGCTGGATATTCAGGGTAGGCCAGCCACAGCACTCGCCTACCATTGCTGAAGTGATGAGCACACAGCCATCAGTGCTTATCAGGGAAAGTCTAAACCTTTACTTCCACCATCTAGGCCCTTCCCCACTGAGCTAAATCAGACGGATCCATAGCAGCTTACCCAAACGCTGGCTAAAACATCATCAAGGAACAAGCTCTGAGGGGTGTTCAGAAAAACACTTCAGGCTGAGATTTGGTAAAATGAATTTAGTTCTACCAGAGGGTGCCAGCTTGAAGGCTACTTTCTGTACACACCAAAAGCCCAGACATGAATTGCTGCAGCTCTGTCCAGGCTGCACTCCTCACTGGGCCTCAACCCTGGGCAGGAAGGGTGGGGAGGGAAGGAGAGAGGACTGTCTTTTTAAAACAAATTCCTGGAGCATGGGCTTTGCTCCTCAACCCCCTCTTCCCACACACCCTTGCCTTTCTTATCCACTTCTCCCTTCATCATCTCTCCTCTCTCTGCTCCTGCCCATGTCCCTATCCTTTGGGAGGGGTTGCTCTCTTGCTACGTCCTGGTTGGATTTCTGTGCAGCCTAATGCAGAGATGCTCCCTTCCCGGGTCCTTCCCCAGGACCTGCCCCTCCTTCTCTCCCTTTCCTCTTTTCTTTTCCCTTCCTCAGTGCCCTAACCCCAACACCCCACTCCACTCTCATTTCTCCATGCATAGGCTGAGTGGCTGCCCCACGTCTCTGTCTCCTTTCCCATATGCCTCTTCTTCTGCTGCTGCTACTGCTAGTGCTCCTCCTCATTGTCCTTCCCGTACCATTTCCTCAGAGTGCTTTCTTTCCCCTGCCTTGTTCTCCTTATGCTGGTACTGGGGTCTAGCATACCACCAGCATCCCTCTCCTCAGTGCTGTGTCCTGAGGGAAAGCTGAAGCTGTGCTGAGGAACAACTGTCCCTGTAGCAGCCCAAAGCAGATGCTTAGAAGCACGGGAGCTGTTTCTCGGAGGTGGATGCAGGAATGCAGCAGCTCCTTGCGGCATGCTTGCTAGCTGTCTGCATCCAAAATCAGGAGTGGGGGGCAACAATCACAGCCTGAGGAATCTGAAAGATATTCCCCTGTGCTGGTGTTATAACTCTGCTTCCCCACATTAAATAAATCCTGCCTTCCACTGATAAAACCACCTCCTTTAGTCCAGCCCCAAATAAATCGCCACCCCCTCCCTCATTGCCTCAAATGGGCAAGATGGGACCCTGGGCTGTGAGGAAGTCTTTGCCTGCTGGATCTTGGCAGCTGTGCTCCTCACTTGCTCTCCTTTCTCCTCACATGCTGCGAAACCTGCAGCAACTCCAGCCCTCTGCTCCCTGACATCCCCCATTCCTCTCCTTAAAGAAGCATTGGCTGTGAGCCATTCTGCTATCTTATCCCCTCCTGGGGAATCAGAGATCCTCCACTGCCTGGCTGTGGCTGAGTCAGGAGATGACCATATGTCTTGGGCAAGTGTCTTACTGCACAGTGTTGTCTAATCATAGTATGGCCCAGAAGACTCCCTCTAAGGTTGAGGCTACGGTTCAGCTTCCTTGGCGTAGTCTGTCTGTGCTCGCTCTGCTCGGACTGCTGCAAGGGGCCTCGTGAATAGCAGCAGCTTGTGGATGCAAGTACTCAGAATGAAAACCACCCATTCATTATGCGGAGGCCACATCTTTCATCTGAACTAGAGAAAAAGTCCTTGTCCAGATGTGATACAGTGCCCAGGAGAAGGAGGGGCCTAGAACTCAGCAGTAGCAATATCACCTGTCTGGATAAGCTACTTATATGACCCTCGTCACCACAACATCAGAATGCCTCATCATTACTAGCCGATTTATCCTGACAACACTGTACTGAGGCAGGGCAATGCTGTTAACTCCACTGATGGGGAAACTGAGGCCCAGGAAAATCTCAGGCCCAGAACTCACTGGCATTGGTGCACTGGCTTCACTGAAATCAACTGACTTGGCAGAAGTCACAGAGAATTTTTGAGGAAGCAGATAATCAAATCCCTTCACTTCAAGGGGCTTGATTCTAGTAGGAGGTGGAAAAGAGCCCTAAACCAACTAGAGACTTCCAAGAAGGGATAGGTCTAGGAGCTACTCCTTTTCTATTTCTAGGTTTCATAGCTTCAGGAAAGATACTGGATCCTTCTTCCTATTGCACTGTGTAGGGTGGAGGTGACTAATTCAGAATGGGGGTATTCCCAGACAGTCTTGCCCCAGACATTTGGCTGATGCACCCCTTGAGGAGACAGTTGCTTTTCCCAAATTTGAGTCCTGGACATTTTGTCTCATTTCCAGCAGGCGGTGCTTCAAGGCAGGTAGAGCCCTTGGAGTTCCAGTCCAAAAATAGGGCTATTCTACTGACGGTCTTTGATTTTCCAAGCAGTGAGCTTATGCCCAGCATTCACTCTGCCTTGCCAACATGGAAGCTAATGGCATTTAAAGCAACATTTTAATCTTATGCATTATCCTTGAAGGATGGTTAAAAAATAGCTGAGTACCACTAATTGACTACCTCCTAGCATTAGACACAGCAGAGAACCTAAGGGCTGCAGAGGCCATGGAGATCAAAATTACCCGCTCACCTTTAGAGGGGGTGCCTCCAGGCCAACAGCTTAAGCCAGGTTGGCAGGGACTGATATGAAGGAATCTGGCCATGATACTGTGCGTGTCCTGCAGATAAAGGACTTGAGTCTCCAGGGCTGTCACGGCAGCCGCTTCCACTATCAACATGTTCCATTATTTAAAGGAATAAACCCACAGCTTGATGTTTAGCTGCCAGATGGAGTCTATAGTTGCAACAGTTTGCAAAAAGAGCTTCTTTGGATGGAGACTAGATCTCTATGATAGAGAAAAAATTGAGAGCACCGATTTGTCATTTTAATAGACTCCCTCCTCCTCCCCTTTCCCCTCTACCCCAGACCATGCCCACACTTTAAACCTTTCAAAATCACCGCCTCTTTCAAGGTCACACCCTCTTTCCTTGGGGCCTAAGCCACTCTGATGGTGCCGTGAACCCTTGTAGCTGGGCTCTGCCGTCAGTCCAATGTTGCAGCAGGGATTTTCATCCTGATTCTAGGGAGTGAAAACTTTAGGAGGGGTCATTGCTGGGGAAAAGCCAGCAGGGGGCAGTCTTGGCCAGCAGTTGGAAAGCACACTCAGCGAGGCAGCCAGATCTACCTTCCAACATGCTCCTGACTGACAGTATTTTGCACCTAATCTTCGGGACCCGGCTTCCTTCCAAATCCCAGTCGCATTGGGCTGCATAGCAGTGACACTTTAACATGCAGCATATGCATCTCATTTCCCTATTCACTGGGCTATTTGTAAACCTAATTTAAGCTAAATCTCTCCCGACTCTTATCATTCTAAAAAGCTCCAAAGGAGCGGGGCATTAAGGGGGAACGGGACTTACCAGCAGTGCACCTTTTCCTTCCATTCCAGTTCAATGGCTCTGCAGTCAATGGCCTGGTTGGCCTAAAAAGAGTCGGGGGCCCTCCCTGCATTCACATGATCTTCAGCTTGTGACCTTCACCTGAGCTGTGACTTTCACCTTGAGCTGTGACCTCCGAAGGTCAAAGTCGCAAGAGGAAAACCCGAGTTGTGGCAGGATGGTAATTGGGATTCAGGAGGAGGCTGTGTTCTCTCTGACATGGTGAGTCCCTTGATATGAGGATGACAGTATTCCAGTGATTAACGAAGTCATCAGTAAATTCAGAGATGATAGAAGAGGCCAATCTAAGATTCTCATGTTCAACTGCCCACATGACATACATTTCAGGAAAAAAGAATGGATCCTGGTGATGCCAAATCACAAATCTTTCCCTTTCTCTGTCTTGACTATCTGCCTTCACAGTGAGGTAAATTTTCTCAAAATGATTGATACCTTGTTGCACATCACAACACCACTGAGGACAGTTCTGTGCCCGGGTCTCCCAGGTATTGATGTTAATATTGCATTTCTTCAGATTGGCCTTGAAGGTATCCTTGAATCTCTTCTTTTCCCTAACAGTGGTGACTTCTGTGAATTGGGAGTATAGGACCTCTTTTGGGACCCAGCTGTCAGGCATCCTTATAATATATCCTATGCAACAAAGCTGGTGCCATATAAACATGGCTTCAGTACTGGTAGTATTTGCTTGAGCTAGGGCACTGGTGTTTGTTTTTCTATCCTTCTAACTGATGTGGAGGATTTTATGAAGATATCACTAATGTTAACATTCCAAGGCTTTCATATTTTTCTAATGTGTCATCCAAGTTTCATACGGGGTAGGAATGAGAAGAGCACAGTAAGCAAAAAATTTGGTTTAGTTCCTGATGTCATGATCATTGAAGTCAAGGTTTCAGAGATATCCAAAGGCAACACAGGCAGATTTTATCTGATGTTGATTATCACCATCTTTGCTTACTTTTTGGGAAAGGTGACCACCCAGATAGGGGAAATGCTCACCACTCTCCAAGGATTGCCCTCTAACTTTAATGTGTAGAGGAGCGGCTGGTTGGTTTGGGTTGGGTTGGTAAAGGATCTTGTTTTTTGTGAAGTTGACAGTGAATCCAAGCATTACATATACTTCACAGAAGCAGTCAAGGGTGACCTGGAACACTTCAATTGAGTGGGTACACACAAAACAGTTGTCAGTGTACTAAAGATCAGTAAAGGAGGCATTACTGGTCTTGGATTTGAAGTATAACCATTCAGTGTTAAAGAGGTTCCCATCAATGCCATACTGGATGGTGACTCCAAATGTAAGTCTTTCAGCAATGAGATGTGGAATAACTTCAATATAGACAGAAAAGAGTGTCAGTGCAGTCATGCATCCTTTCTTGACTCCAGTTCAAATACTGAATGGGTTCATTTTTGAGCCATTGCTTAACAGTTGCTGTCATGGCATCATGAAGAGTAATACATTTTGGCAGGCATCCAGATTTCATCAAGATCTTCCATTTGGCCTCTCCATTGACTGAATTAAAGGCCTTAGTCAGGTCATGTAAAGGATCTCGGTATTGCTCACAGCAATTCTCCAGCAGCTGCCTAGCAACAAAGATCATATTTATTGTACCTCTGACTGGTCTGGGCTCCCAACGCTGGGACCCGAGTAAAATCTCCTCACTGAGGAAAGTCTATTGAGAAGAATGTGGGTAAGGATATTGCCAGCTGCAGACAGGACTGCAATACCATGGTAACTACTGCAATCTGGTATATTTCAATGTGGTAATGATTCATCTTGCCACAGAGTTATGAATCTGGCATCTCTCAAGGCACCGGGAATCTGTTTATGTTTCCAGATCTTCAAATAACAGCATGTACTTGTTGAGAGGGTGTTTTTTCACCATGTTTATACATTTCACCGTGCAGCCTCCATGCTCATGTACAGGCACAATGTTTTTTTAGGGAGGAGCCTAGAGATTCCACTCTAAATACTGATGAGTGTGTATTCAGGGGAGACCTGAAGGAAGACAGAGTAAAGGCCTCACAGATAGGGTCAGGGTTGAAACTTCAGGCATAGAATTCTCTTGGATGATGTAGAAGAAACAACAGGATGGTTGTTTTTGAGGCTCAGAGAGAGTAGAAGGGATGTCAGGGTTGGAAGTAAAGAAAGATAAAGACAGAAAGATAGAAGGGAAGTGTCTCATTCAAGGTGAGGATACAATACTTGAGTTAGATGGAAGATGGCCATGAACCTGTGAAACCATGAACCAGTGAAAGGATCTGAAGAAGGTCTGGATGTACTTAGATCTGCAGGCAGGAGGGAGTATTTGGGGATGGACTGAAGGTAAAGATAAGTGAGTATCTAGTGACCATGGAAGTTACAGCAGTTAATGGACTTTTGGCAGTTGGGTGGTAGAGAGCTGAGTGCTCTAGGAAGACACTGCAGGTATCCATGTACTTAGGATATGAAACCCTTGGAGTGACTTCCTAAAAGTCTATGTATAATTGTCATTCTGTACTATTAGAGATGCTTGAACATTTTCCAAGCAAAACATTTTTCAGTGGGAAGTTGGGTTTTTGACTGAATAATTTTTTTTTTCCAGGAAGTGTTGGCTTTCCTTGATGAAAAATTGATTTTCCATCAAGGAACTGAACATTTTGGGGGTGGATGGCTGTCTTTAGCTGAGAGCATATTTGGTTTCATCTCTTTTTTGTTTTTTTCAACAAAAGTAAAAATTGCCTTTGGTTAAAAAACATCATTTTCCAATCAGCTGTAAGCATTAATGCTTCAATGCTTGTGAGTTTGTCTGTATACTATTGCCTGGTAGTTCTTTACCTGTATAGCCAAAGATTTTACTCCTTATTGCTTACTGAAGCAATTAATGTTCTTGACAACAAGGAAGGAAGGCTGGGGCAGTGGGGATCACAGTAGCCCATAGAAGCCATCAGCAAGGGCAATACAGGTCTGTTATGGGACACACACATCTCTCAGTTACAAGGCTAGTTTTTCTAGCACCCACCTACACACTGAATACCAGCATGGAGAAGAGCTGCAGGTGTTTCTCAGTGGCTGTTTGGAGCCACCATGTGAGCAGCAGCTGGATTTAGCAGCCTTAGCAGCAGCAGGGACTTTGACACAGTGATCTGATGTGAATAACATCTGCTGGAGATAGATAACAGGAAGCAAGCAGCCTGCAGGGCTTGTTCCACAGTTAATCAAGCTTCAGAACCAGTGTTTATAACCCATTGTGTCCTTCCTCAGCAACTTTTTCCACAGGGAGGGAAAGATGCTTTCAAACTCCCTTCCAGAAAACATGCTAGATGGTTCACTCCTCAGAAAGTTGAGCAACAGGGAGCTAATTCCAACAGCAGCTGCAAACCTGGCCTTGCTACTTCATCCCCAGTGTCTGAAAGATCTGAGAAGTGACAAAACTAAAGGAGACAAAGCCACATTGGTTCTTGATGGGGTCAGAACTCATCCTAAATGGCTTGGTCTAGGCCAGAATGGGAGATCTCTAGGCAAAATTGAGGTTGCTGCAGAAAGCACTGCTGATACTACAGTTGGTAGCTTTCTTCCTTGAATCACAATTAAACTAATGCCCACCCCCTTGCATTAGGGGTGCTGTGTTGATAAAGTTGCTTTCACCTTCCCTTTGGGCATTCACCCTATTATACTGTTTTATAGGAGTCATAATGTTAACTTTGGTGTTTTGCTCCAGTCAGAGTGGGTTATTCTGTTCTGTTCTCCTGAATTACACCTGCCATTTCAACCAGATAAGCTGAAATTTCACATTGCATCCCATTGTTTTGCTGTGAACAGCTTTAACCAACACAGCTGGCTGAAATGGACTTGTTCCTTCCAGGGCTGAGTGAACACAGGCACAAATTCACTGTGAATATTAGTTCATATTTGAAAGTAAATTTCCATTCAGAACAGAGACAAGCCCACATGACTGCTGCAGTTAAACCAACCAAGCATTGAATTGAGGCTATTCATAACAAACTGTCCATGAGTGGCTTGTAGGGCAAGAACTATCTGCAGAGGAAATTCATGGATAATTTTGCCTAATGAATGAATTCTGGAATTGGCTTTCTGTTTGCAGACAGTTCACAAATAAGAAAAAAAATATGAAACTTACTGAATAAATGGTTTACTGTGAAATATTTGCTAGGATCTAATCCCTGTGATATGTATAGTTTATAGGGTGTGTCTACATGTGCTTTTAAGCACACCTAAATTTAATGCACATTAGTTTAATGTGCATTAAGTGGGCTTAGGCAGGTGTCTACCGGTGCAGGCTTTAAAGTGAATTAACAATGCGTGTGCTTGGGACTAACTAAAATTAGTCCCAAGGCAGTCCACACAGTGTTAATGCACTTTAATGTGTCTACACATTCATTAATGCACTTTAACTATTCACATCTAAACTGATACCTGCACTATGGCATTTTCAGGTATTGAATTTAGGCAAGAATAGCTTAAGTTTGCCATTTTAAATGTGCATTAATGGTGCACACATGTAGATGGATGCCTTTAATGTGCATTAATTTAGGCTAATGCTCATTAAGGCATCACTTGTAGATGCACCTATAGATTTGGGAAGAACTTTAGGATTAGGTATAGGTACTATAAATCAACGAGTAGTCTGTGGATTGACATTCCATTCTGAATAGGTACATGGAGAAGTGTTTGCACTGACTTTGCACCAGGGTGTCTGATGAAGAGCCTTACTTGGGAAAAGAAACCTGGGTTCTAGATTTGCTTTCTGATATTCAGATGGTCAGAAAATTCAGGGTTGGAACTTTGATGGGCTGAGATCACCATGCTGGTGACCAGTGACAGGCAAAATGGTGCAAATGCCAGTGCTCACTATAGGGAATTTGGGAACTAATGGGGTAAATTGTTTCACTATAGAGACTATTTCTACCAAACATTCTTTTGCTTGCTGTCCTTATCTAAATATTCTTATCTGTGTAGTTATTTTGCCTTCAAGTGCTTTGTGTCTGCACCCAGCCTGCTTTTAAACAGAATTATTTGGCATCTGAGGTCACAGTAAAAAAACTTCTTAGGACAGTAGTAACTCCACTCTGCACTGAGCTTTTCTGTTTCAAAATTCATGTGGTCAAATTCCTAATTGTTTTGCTTCTGGCAGGCTTTCAGCTGCTACCTTCCACTGCACTGCCTTGCATCTGGATTGACATGTATTGGTGTGCCCTCGACTGCCCCAATAGCTGTCTTGGTTAGATGTGAATACTCTTTAAATGATTGTGGGCAGCCAGAAGGGTCCCTTTTCATTGCCAGACAGTAGTGGGTTCATGTATCCATTAAGAGCAGCCAATATTCAATTTGTGCTCCCATGTGAGCCCCTCAGAGTTCCTGGCCTTTGCTGTTGTCTGAGAAGGGCAGCATGCTTTGTCTCTGGAGAGCAGCCACTATGATGCAGACCTCTGCATGACACTCTCAAGGTAAAGGAAGATGAGTGGTGACTTATGGGGTTGGTTCCAGTGCTACGTCAAAGAAAAGAAGCTCCAGCAGAAGTACGTGAAGCGAGGGGCCAGGATAGGACCTCTAATAATATTCTTGCTCAATGGCCATAATCCCAAAGCGAATTTTGCAGGTGATACCATTGTAGAAGCCAAGAAGGATGTGAAGTGTAGTTTTCCAAATAGCACATTAAGGCCCACCCAGAATTTACCAAAAGTTCCCACATATGCCATAGGTTCCAACCCAGGAAATGAACCATATGACCCAGAGGATCTGGACATGCTATAAGAATTCCATATGGTCAATCATGTTGAAACAGCTGGGGAGAAAAGATCTACCAGCAGCTTTCCTGAAAATAACACGGAGCCACTGGGAGCGCAGCCCTGGTTCTTCCCTGTCTCCCATCACTTGGCTGCTTTGAAACTCAAGACGTTTTGAAACTTTTGAAACGTTTCAACTAGCCTCGTTTTGTTTCAAGGCTGTTTTGAAGCCCTTTGTTTTGATTCAATGTTGCTGTTTCAAGCTTGAGATTAGTCGAATTGAAACAGCCGGTGAAATTTTGCATGCCCTAATAAACACCAGGGAAAGAGAAGAGCTCTTTAAGTGAAAGGACAATGTTGGCACAAGAAGAATGGGCATAAACTGGCCAGGAATAAATTTAGGCTGGAAATGAGAAAAGTGGCCTGACCATTCAAGGAGCAAGGTTGTGAAACGGGTTTCCAGTTGGAGTATGGCAGGAAGAAGAACCCAGCTCCTTCTAAATTGAAGTTTGATAAGTTGATGAGTGGAGTTCTTTAAAAGCGGTTGCTATGGAAAGGATCTGGACTTGGCAATCCAGGAGGTCCCTTCCAGGTTCATGTTCCTCTGTTTATACCCTGTCAGCATTCATTATTTAGCTATCTGTGTTAGCCTGTATGATTATTAGCATAAGATCTTTTTAGCATTATGTTCAGTCATTAGTTAAGCACACTTCCATGATGCTTTGTTATTTATGCCAAAGGCCTGAATAAACTTTGTATGACCTTTAGCGTAGTCAGCTATTTTAAGAATTGTTTAGAAAGTGCCATTTCTTCGATATCAAACTAAATGCGCTGACTGTATCTTATGTTTCCTTTGTTAGGAATGCCAGATGGTTACCAGTAAGAATGATTTGTGTCCCTGGCAGTGTGGTATTTCTGGGATAATTCTCCTTTTGAGATAAGCACATGTAAATGAGCTAATTCTATAAGACTTTACTCTGTAAACAAGTTAGCTATAAAGATAGGATTGTATGCAGTCATATGCTGAGTTTGCTCCATTCAAATTGCTGTAACACTTCAATGGATTAAAGATTGCTACAGGTATATTGCATTCTACTGATTGCCGGTGGTGTTTTACTGTCCTAAACAATTAGCTGAACAGTGCTGGATTAGTCTCCTAACTTTAAATCACATTTATTCAACATCTCGTCCTCCATCCACCAGTGTGGCTACCCCTGCCCTCTGTATCAAGATCTTGGGACATGGGGTGTTAAATAATCAGATGCATTGTCTGTCACATATGGTTGCTCTAGCAGTAGAAACAGAAAGGGAAAAGTCACTAGAAAAGGTATGTCATTAATGCACTCAGCTTTTAGTAATGTTAAGCTTTCATGAGGTAAATGACCCAAATCAGACTACAGAGACAGTTCAAAATGCTTGAAGATTTAAAGGCATTATAATGCACTTGGCTGTTGAAAAATTACTGCAGAATTTGATTAATTTTGCAGTGTACTTTAGGCTGATCGATAGGTGTCATGCAGGGAACTCAGGGTCTATTTTAGTGGGCAAAATGCAAGGCAAAGCAGCTTTCTTAGGACTGTCCATATATCTAGTGTTTCCTTGCTGCTCCTGCACCAACCAGAAGAAAATTTTCCTCATCATCAGGAGTTCTGCATATCTTCTTATCTTGTCTTCTTGCCCCAAACCTTTCTAGGCCACCTATGGGATTGCCTCAAGATAACGTCCTTTAAGGTTAAGACAGCCTGCAAGTGGGGCCACATGAAACTATCAGCCTGATGACTGATTCCCCTCCCCCCCACAATCACCATAGCCATCCACCCACCCTACAACCGCTCCATTCACCAAAATCTAACACAGATATCTAGCCTGTATCCTAGACGTCTTACATTAGGAGGAAGTAGTCTGGAAGATGTTTTGCCATATCAAGGGGAATATCAGAGTGGGAAGAGAGTATGGCATTGGCATGCCAGGATGGTTGCAAAATAACCTTTTTGATCATTGTCAGCATGAAGACTGGGTATAGAACAATATATATTTGTGCTTTTTCTAATTTTCCTTAACATCTGTAATGCCACGGTCTGAATGGAGAGGAGAGTTATCACTTGTGGAGAAGCCGACAAATCTCTGAGCAGGAAAAAAACATAAAGCAAGAGAGGATAAGTTCCATGACCTACTGGACTGAACCTAACAGAAGGCCATGAAGGCACACTTGTCCAGGGACATTCCCCTGGGATGCTCTTAAAGTACTGAAATGGAGCACATGGTTCTGCAAGTGGCATAATGCTGATAAAAAAGAGGCAAGCAGCTATGATAGGGCAACTTATGCCCTGGTCAAACACTGCATCCCCAACCTTCCTATGTCCTGCAGAACACTGGGAAAAGCTTTTACTGGGACTACCCCATTACAGACTTTTCCCAAAACATTTGACTCTCCCCCAGAAATGGAGGACAGAAGCTTTTTTCCTTAGGAAGCAGTGTGCTATCCAGCATCCTCCTCCCTTCTGCTATGAATTCCTAATAAAATAGAAACACATTTCTTTGGTGAAAATAATTTCCTTACCCCTGACCTCAAAACAAAAGCACAGTGCAAAACAGACCCTGTTTCTTGGGCATTTGTGGACAATACTTTCTCTGACTGCCCATCATACGCACAAAGTCTGTTTGGTTTCAAGTCTCTGTCATGTTGGTGCTCTGCCTCTGTAGCTCTGGGGTCAGCTCTGCACAGTCCTCTAGCAAAGTGTCCATTGTCATGTTAAGACTCAGCTGCTCTTGTTGGCCATCCTGGTTCTACAGTGTTATCTTTTCATGCTACTTACTACTACTTGATCAGATTTAGGAGCCACACTCTACCAAGAACAGTTCCTCCAGATTAGTGCTCTGTGCAACTGACTGGGAACTTTCAGCCTCGAGCTCTTCCTTCACCATTAGCCACATCACTGTCATAAACACCCTAGGAAATAGCAAAGCCAGGTCCATCTGCCTGCAGAACTCCAAATACATGATTAACCTGAACATATTCATGACAGTCATGATCATGGCACTTACCAGTATGTTTTCTGTACTGCCTAGCAGCAGTCTGAAAATGGTGCTGGCAAATGTAATGAAAGCCAAGACAGGGATTATGGGATTTTGTTAGTTTGACACCTAGAATTATAGTGGTGATCACTAGGTGTCCCAAAATGCCACTACATGTGCATTTAATGTGAAACAATAAACTCTGGTGCAAACTGTGCTGGAGTTTACTGCTCCCAGGTGCTGCATTTACACATGCGTTTGGGACCTCAGCACGTTGAGCCAGGTCCTAGCAGCTCTGACTGGAAGGGAACCCAAGGGGGTCAGCTTGCCAGCCTGGGGCTCCTCCAACCCAGCTCAAAGTGCTGTTGAGGGGCTGATTGGGACACAAGGGTGCTTCAGTTTGGGACTAGCCGGCAGGCAGCCCCCGCACTGAAGCACCCTCATGCCCCAGCCAGCCCTGTCAGCATCTATACAAATTGCTATCCAGTCAATAATGCTGCTGCAGGATAGTACTTGTATTTACAAGTACTAACCAATGCCAGCATTTTTTAGTTTATTGCAACCTAATAGGGGCGCATATATAGACAGGGCGATTTTACTGAAGAGCTAACTAGGCAGCCCTACAGCAAAGGTCTTATGTAGGCGTGCCCCCATAGCGTCCAGGAGAGACGTCATGGAGCTGAGTGGTGGAACACCGCACAAGAACACATCAGCTGAGTTGGCTGGGCAGCTAATTTGAACAGCCACAGTGGTCAGTGGAAGAAATGGTTAACAAAGAAAGAAACTTATGTTGGCATAGTAATGTGGTGGCACACTTTGGCTCAGTAGAGTCACTCTTAGCATGAACAAACAAGGCCTTGGTGTAACTGTTCCTAGCATCTAAGTACGAGCCTGAAAGGATAGGGAGTGGCTGTAGGAATAGGACCTGGGACAACACTCCCTCCAAAGGTGGCTACGTTGTTCTGTTCTTGTGTGGGGCCAAGGAAGCTTCGAGGCTGAGAGACAGCGTAGGAATCAGATGCCTATCCTAACCCCGCTGTCTACCTTTTTCCCATGTGCATTTAATTTCTCAGTTTAGATACGTGGCTTTTGCCCAAGAGTCTGGCTGAATAAATCAATGAGCATTCAAAGGATGTAGCTTCCTGCTGTTTGTCTGAAGTTGCTATTCTGGGCTGTGGCCATCATGCATCGCTCTCTTGCTTCCCTTAAATGCTAAGACCAGACTCCTAATTTACTTCACTGGGCCACTGCGTGTAGAGTGATGTTTCTAGCGTGATGGGAGCAGCTAAGGCCCTTACTCTCCAGCTCTGTCTGATGAAGCCTTATGAATACATTGCAGCTGCTTGACCTCACATTGCCTTCTGCTGAAAGGGTCCTCAACTTTCAGATCACACTGCCACACCAAGCTCCATGGTAAGGGTGTTTTGGTGTAAGCGCTCTTTCCCAGTGCCTTCAACTGCCTCTGCTTCCACTTGTGATTCCTACAAGACTGTGATCCGGTCACTTTTAAAGAGAAAAGTCCCAGTCTCAGTGGCAGTATGAGTTATTACAGTGCCCTTGCATTCCTGGCAGCCGATGCTGGCAGCTAGGTCCACCACTAGCATGAGTTTGCCAGATCTCCTCATGATGAAGAAGGTAGCACAGAAACTGATCATCAGTTTGCAACGATTTATCAACCAGGAGTTAAATCACAGAGCAGCACTGTTTTCTCAGCTAGTTTCAAATGGCATCGTTCTTGGAAACAGCTCAGTGGCTTTACTATGGATTACGCCTATCTCACAGCTTAAATTTTCACGCTCTTACTTTCATGCTGTTCTTCCTAATTATTATCACCCTTGATTCACCCCAAGCAATTGTTCCCTTAATAAATACTTGCAACTGGTTAGGTGTTCCTCTCTGGATACTTCCTCAGCAGCTGTATGTATGTAGCTTTACTCCTCCCCACAAATCAGTTCATCTAGTCATTTTATCATATTTACCGCACTTTCCTGAATCTCCTTATTTGCTGGCACTTTACATGGGTCCTATTCATCTCCAGGCGGCTTGAAGTGCTGTGAAATCTTATCTTAATCCTTCTTCCATTGTAAAGAGGCATCAGGGTTTAGCAGAGAGCATGCTGAGTTATGCGACTCTCGACACCTGGATTCTATTCCTGGCAGTGCTGCTGAGTGACCTTGTGTGGCTGCTCCATTGCAATCTCCCTCTCTCTGTAAAATTAGGATAATGATGCTGCCCTCTTTGGTGAAGAGCTTGGAAATCTCTGCATGCAAAGCACAATATGAAACTGAGATGTTATTATCATTACTGTCTAGAGAAGTGGCCGGCACTGAATATGGAAAGCTAGCCTCCGCAACGGAAAAAAGCACTTGCAACTTATGCAGCTCCTTCTGCCGAAGTCCCTTTCGACTTTGTCAAGGTGATTTTTCCAGCTGTGGAAGTCCCAGGGAAGGGGCAGGCCTGATTTGAATGTGAAGGTAATGCTTCACTCCTGATCTCTTTCCAAAGAGCAGCTATGGCCATGACTGTAGGTTTCCCATTGTACTGGACATTCACTGCCTTGGAATTTATCCCTACTTGCTTCTCTAGAAGAATCCAGCCATCCTAGAGACCTTTAGTTCTTCCTCTCCCCAGGATATGAGCCTTATAGGAACAGTCCAATTCCTTCCAGTGGTCTGGGTGCCAGTAAAGAGTTATTCTCTCCCCTTCCCTATTGCCATCTGTCCTCACAGTGCTGGGCAGAAGTGTCTACATTGCAGAAAGTAGACACCTCAATCCAAGCCTGTAATCCAAGCCACACCCCTGGTTCTGCCACCTTCCAAACTTGGATGTGCCTAAACTCCTCAGGCGCCTTAATTTTTGATTGCCACAGTCCCTAGGCACATAAAGTTTTGCTTAAGCATATATCCAGAAACACTCAAGGTCTGATCCCATCAGTCATCCAGACAATTAGTATTTTCCTAATGCCTAGTGTGATCAAAAACAGAAGCCAGCTTCTTCCTCCTTGAAGGTCCTTCAACTGCCGCACAGGATGTGGGTCTGGTAGGTGTGCCAGTGGTGCTTCCTGGGCTCTGTCACACTTCTGGGCAGGTGACTGTGGAAAGGAGGCACTAGGGAGGCATAGAAAGGGATGGGGATGGAGGGGTCACTTTAATGAGGCCAGAACCCTGGACTCAAGCAATCCCAATCAAGAAAGCAGAGCAAGTGCATCCCACAACAACTGTTGCCCGCAGCAAGCCCGGAGCAGTGCCTTGGTCCCAGCTGGGCTAAGGCAGTCAAGGCAGCCAGTCCCTCAAAGCCAGAGGCAACTGAGCCCATCCACTTCAGCCCTTAAAAGCCAGGTCCAGCCCACAGTCTCCTTGTCTGGGCAGGGATGAAAGCTTTTGCTTCTGATGGTCTATGAGCTTCCTTGCTGGTTTTCTGTTTTTTGACTCCTGGTTTCGACTACAGCTTCTGATCCTCGTAAGACCCTTGGCATTCCCTGATTCTGGTTTTCTGCAGTTGATTATGGTTCAACCTTTGGCTCTGGCTTTTGGCTTCTGCCCCAGTTACTCCTTGTCTTTCCCTGTATCTGGCTTTGGCTTCTTACTCCAGCCTATTGTGACTTTGGCTTCTGAAGCTAGTTCTGATGCCAGACCCCTCTGGACCCCCAGATTCCTGGGAATGAATCTGGACTGCTTTTGGATCTAACCAGTAGGCAAGAGTTCCCATGCCCCAGTGCATAACAGTCACCACGTGATTGGGGTCACTTGGTGTTGGAGAAAAAGCTATTTTATTAAGGCTCTGATGCTTTCTTCACTGGTCTCAGGCCCAAAGGTTTGCACCAGACCCACTGGGAAAGCAGCTCTTTTCCTGGTATAAAAACAGCTTCCGTAATAGGATGTGCTCTGGGGAATGGAGTGACTGAGCAATTCTAGGTCACAATCTGAAAGGGTCTGGCTGCCAGGAGTTGCAGGGCATCCCTGAAGTGGTTATGGACTGAGATATAGGGGACTTCTGAAAGAATGTCCCGTAGCTGCGGTATGGGACTCATAAATGTGAACTAGTCACTAGAGGAAGACAAAGAGCTAACTGTGTCTGTGTGGGTTGCAACGGGGAAAAAACACACAGCAGCCATGCACCCTTGGGAGATGAAGGAGGAAACAGGGTAAAAACACAATGCCAACAGATATTGTCAAGGAGCACATCTGCGAGGCACCAGCGGAGGGGGATGATGCTCAAGTGCAACCAGCATGGGTTCATTGGGGCAGGTCCTGTCAGACTAACCTGATTGATTGCCTTCTATGATCAAGTCACAAAATCACTGGACGCAGGTGTTGTGGTGGATGTAGTCTTTCTGGACTCCAGGAAGGCCTTTGACACTGTCTCCCACCCCATCCTCATTAAAAGGTAGGCAACTGTGGCACTGATACCTACACAGTCAGATGGGTCGCAAATTGGCTATGGGGCTGCACCCAGAGAGCGGTGGTGGATGGGTCATATTCAGCCTGGAGGGATGTGGGCAGAGGGGTTCCCCAGGGCTCGGTCCTCAGGCCCGCACTTTTCAATTTCTTTAGTAGCGACTTGGACGAGGGGATGAAAAGCACCCTGTTCAAATTCACTGGTGACACCAAGATTTGGTGCAAGGTGGGCATGCTAGAAGGAAGGAACAGGATACAGGGGTGGGCAAATGAGAATATTATGGGATTCAATACTGACAAGTGCCAGGTGCTGCACTTGGGCAGAAAGAACCAGCAGCATACCTATAGGCTGGGGAACTCCCTTGTTGAAAGCACAGTGGCAGAAAGAGATCTTGGAGTCATTATTGATTCAAAAATGAACATGGGCTGCCAATGTGAGGATGCAGTCAGTAAGACTAGTTTCACCTTGTCATGTATCCACTGGTGCATCTCGAGCAGGTACAAGGAGGTGATCCTCCCCCTCTGTGCGACATTGGTCAGGCCGCAGTTGGAGCACTGCGTTCAGTTCTGGGCGCCGCACTTCAAGAGGGATGTGGACAGCATGGAGAGGGTCCAGAGCAGGGCTACTCACGTGATTGGGGGGCAGCAGGGCAGGTCCTATGAGAAGGGGCTACGGGACATGAACCTGTTTAGCCTCCACAAGAGAAGGCTGAGGGAGATCTAGTGGCCATCTATAAACTTAGCAGGGGAGACCAGAGGGGAATGGGTGAGACCCTGTTCCCCTGCACTACCAGGAGGAATAACGGCCATAAATTGATGGAGAGTAGATTCAGACTAGATATCAGAAGGCGCTACTTCACAGTCAGGGTGGCCAGGATGTGGAACCAACTTCCAAGGGAAGTGGTGCTGGCTACTACCCTGGGGGGTCTTCAAAAGGAAGCTAGATAATCACCTAGCTGGGGTCATATGAGCTTAAACTTGCCATATGAGCCTAATATTCATTCCTGCCCAGGGCAGGGGGTCAGACTTGATGATCTGCTCAGGCCCCTTCTGACCCTACAACTATGAACTTATTTCCTACCTTCCCTGTGTGTAGCCAATGCTTTGAAAGGAGCTCCCACAAATATCCTTCCATGCATTAAGCCCCTGGGCCACAGGGATGTACAGGTTGCGGAGAGGAGGAGAAAGGCACTGGGAAAACTTATAACTTGTTTTCCCATTTAAACAAAGATGATTTCTCGTAATCATAACCAAGGCAGGAGGCAGCATCTCTTGGCAAACAAACCTCTGTTAAGAGCATTTACTGGAAACACTTATATTTTGTTTGTGAAAAAACACTCTGAATATATCTATAGCTCTGCCCAGCTCTGGATAGTACAGCATGGAGTCATCTTGTGTAATTTGAAATTAGGGGAGGGCAGAGGGAGGGTGAAGGCCGTGTAGAGGATTGTTGAATCTTTCCCTTATGGAAGTTTCTTTTATTAAACACACTCATCATTTGGTGCCATTTTGCCCAACTTGGAGACAGAAAATTTGCTCTTCTGAGGTATGTTTAGAAGCTTCCAGGATATATTATCTCTGGCAGAAGTAGAGTATCAGCCTCCTGAGAAGGAGAAGCTCCATAAAGATCAGGGAAATCATCTCCAAACCTCTAAAGAATCTGTGAGTTCAAGTTAGCAAGGGCTTCCCAAGGGTGCAAGAGTGCACCCGTAAACCTATCATCACCCAGGGGTGATTCTCTTGAATCTAGTAGATGACCTGTAATGGTTGCAAGTTGCATGTGGTTGTTGTCTAAGTCGGGGTGTCAAAAATAGCCCGTGGGCCAGTTTTGGCCCCCAGAGCTGTTCTGGCTGGCTGGCGAACTACAGGCAGGCTACTAAAAGTTAGAGTGTTGCTGGGGGCATAGCCTGCCACAAAATCTGGGGCCCTTTGGGCCTGGTAGACATGGTGATCAGTGGCAGGAGGATGAGCAAGAGTAGACACAGCCCTGATCACCCTCCAGCCTCTTTGCTAGTTGCCACTGCTGCAGCTCTACCTCCCCGACTTCTGGCCCCAGCAGCATGTCCTGTGCTGGAACCATTGCCCTGCACTCCAGGTTGGCTGTCAGCACTACTGCTACTGTTTCCTTGTGCCCTGGGCTGGATCTGGTCTACAAGGAGCCCCACAGTCTGGGCTCCACTTGGGGCACAGGGTGAGTTTGATACCCCTGCTTTAAATTAAATAGACTTTTGCGCCATGCCCCCAGTGTTCATGTGACCAAGGCAATCACAGCCATAGACTCAGGTGCCATGGCTTGATCATGGCACAACTTTCTGCTGCAAAGGGAAGCTTCTCTGGGCTCAGGAAACACGTTTTTTGGAGTGGGTCTGAGAATGGGAAATGAACTCCCTTAGGACGATGGGGGATAAAACAGACATTGCAGGTATTAGTCACACTACTTAATGCATTAACAGGACATGCTCAGATGTTAGGGTGATGTGGGCAATTTAAGACACTTTATGGAAGAGTCAAAGAAACTCACATCATCCACATTTGACAGCAGCTGAAGCCCTCAATCTTGTGCACATCAGTAAGATATTGTTACTGAACATCCTGGTCTTCTGTGCCTGGTATGTAGGCATAAGCAAGTCTTTCTGCAGCCTGTGGTTAGACAGAGGTAAAACCCCCTCCCAAACATGGAGTGGTGTGGGTGTACACAGAAGCAGTATGAGTTCTAGGACAAGTGTGGAAAAGCAAATAAGAAACCTGGCTGACTTCCTCAGGTGTGGGTGAATCTAGCCTTAAGACTTTTTGTGACACGCTACATTTGTTTTGGACTCACAACCTGGACACAACAAGTTACCTTCAAAATCTGCCATCTGTAAGGACAGTGCAAAACTCTCTTTATGGAGTTGTTACCAATCCCCATTACCAGCATCTCCTGGAAATCAGCTGCCAGGATCTGACCTCTTGAATAGCTGAAAGGGAGTGTGTGCTTGTATGTGTGAGGGGGAGTGTTCTTCATTATAAAGAGATAATGGTTTGAGGGGGAGTGTTCTACATTATAGAGAGAGAATGGCACATAGGGGGTCATCTATAAAATCAAAAGGCAATATATTTAAAATTCCTGGGAGAAAATCATTTTCTTTTTTTACACTCTGTGCAATTAACCCACGGAACTCATTGCCACATGATACCACTGAGGTCAAAAGCTAAGCAGAATTCAAAAGAGGAGCAGACATTTAAATAGCTAATAAGACCATCTACAATTACATTAGACAAGATAAAAATTTATAAGGGATATAAACCCTCATGCTTCAGGGCATCAGCCAATTACTAACTGATGGGATTCAGGAAGAAACTTCTCTTATTGGCAGGTTATTATTTGCATAATTGCCCATTACAGAATTTAACACCTTCCTCTTTGCCATCTGGTATTGACCACAATTGGGGACTGGATGCTGGACTGTATGGACCACTGGGTTGATCCAGTCTGGCAAATCTGACGTGTATCTCTTAGATCTGTGGGGATGTATGCAGAAACTAATGAGAGATGTGTTTTAGTAATGCAGTTAAGTACAGTAGCTGCAATGAGGTGGTGAGTAACATGTTTCATAGAAATGTGTGAATCATACACTAATGCATGTATAATGCATAAAGCTGCTCAGGATCCTTAGGGAAGAAAGATGTGACATCAAATGCTAAACAGGAGCTTCACTTCTCTGGAGTTCACTGGCTCCTACTACATATTTCCCACCTGAAATCATCAACTAGCCTTTACAGTAAGACTTAGTGATCTGTAAAGTGCCTCAAAATCTATGTCCAGATTATGGCATGGTACAAACTCCAACAGCGCTGTGGCTGCAAGGTAACCACAAATTTATACTGGTTTAACTGAAAATGAAATTTGTCCCTGGCTTTGAAACCAAAGAGCACTCAATATTGTCTGAGGTTATTGGAGTTCTTCCTAGACTGCAACAGGAGAAACAGTAGGCAGAGTAAGACTCAGGTCTGGTAAGTGAATCCGTGTTAGAGCCAGAACTAGACTTTACAGGAAAAATTCTATTTCCTTTTGTTCATTTAAATGACAGCTTTCTAGCCCCATGGGTGGTATTTTTGGCACTTACACACACATAGAGATTCAGCTTCCCCTGCAATATGGATGCTTAAAGATGTGTGTGTACGTAGACTGGACATCCGCACCGTGCTACACATGCACATGGTTACATGCTGGGTACATGCATGGCTACACATGTGAACACTTGAATTTAGGTCCAGGAAACAGCATGTGAGACAGGCAAGAAGTGTCCTAAAAGGTAGGGCACTTATCCACAAAGCTAGAGACTCAAGTTCTAGGCTCCCCACAACCAATGTTGGGTGTGAACCTGCACCCCTATAACTTACCAGTATAGTACTCAGCCTACCACACCACAGGTCAGGCATTGCCCAGGCTCCTCTCCAGCCCAAACTGCCAGCTCACCATGGGAATTGCTGTGCTAGATTGATGACAGTCATTTGCTATCCCTCAAACAAGAAAAGATGAATTTCCTGGGTGCATGAGAGTAGAATGGATGGCTGAAGCAGGTGGATTCCCTCTGCAGAGACAAATGGACGCGGGTCTCCACCATGGTTCTTCTTAATTTTTAAAAAAAAGGATGATGGGCAAAAATAATGTTGCACCTTCCAAAGTTTTCTGCAAGCAGAAAAGGCAGCTCCTAGAAGGAAGGGTGAGTGCTATCATCTTGCCCAGCTCAGGCTTTTGATATTGCATCATGCCTTCACTCCTTACCCACCCCCTCCCTGCCTCTTCCCTATTTGCATTGTCCTCACATCTCACCGTGCTTCTCCACTGGGATATAAGGAAGGAAAGTAGAACTTGCCCTGAAAGTGTCACCCCTAATTAATATCCTCTGAGGCAGCTTCCTAATTAGTATGCGGATCTGGTTTCAGCTTGGCTCGTTAATGGGCTCACTCCTCCGAGAATGGTAATTAGGTGTGACACTGATGTACTGTGCTGTTATAGGATCCTGCCACCAGGCTGGACCCAATGGACAGGTAAGTGACAGAGATGGAAACTGTCACACCAGGAGAACGGGGCACACTCCAGCACGTTAACTTCAGGTGAATGGAGGAGTGGCAATGGAGGGCCAAGCCTATGTCATGAAGGAAACAGCTGGCTCAACATGGCCTGCCATACTCATCTGTCCAGTAGGCAGAGATGAGAGAGAAGTCTTTTCACCTTGGGGAAGAAATAAGAATTGCTTGGATCCTGCTCTTTTCTGTTTGCTTAGTTGTCGGTTGACAGCATGAGCCAGGGCCGGGGCATGCGGGAAAGGTTTTGTAAACATTCCCTCCCCGCCCAGCTCTACGAGTGCCCCTCACTCCTGCCCTGCAATAGACTGGTCCAGTCACTCCTACCCTGGCATACTCATGACAGCAGATGAATCCTAATTTGGTCCTTCACCATCTCTCTGCTGCTTCTTTTCATGAGCAAAGACTGTCAGTCACATCGTGGTGATAGCAGATTTGTGACTTCACAGGACCTGCTGGCAGTGAGCAGCAGTGATAGATGGATACCCTCGCTGCAGAAAGAAAAGCCTTACTTCCGTAAAAATGTTCTTCAAGAAAATAATAGAACAGAGGGGATGGACAAGTACTTGCCACTGAGACCCACTCGGCCTTGTTTGCATCCGACATCTGCAATGATAGAGATAAACGTATTAGGAAAATCCAAGCAAAATCTTCACAGAGCCACCAAAGCGCTGAACTGCATGCATGGCCAAGGTTTGGCACCTGTAGGAGTAGCTGGATTTTGATGTTCTATGAGGGTAAGCGCTTGCAAGATGCCTGTGAAGTCAGAGCAAGCTCTTCAGTGAAGAGGAGGTTCTGGTTGCTTTTGCTTTGTGGTTGTGGGAAAGCTTTCTTTCCCCCCTCCCCCCCTTTCTTTCTTTTTTGTTTTTTTTTTGGTGAAAAAGACCTGACTGACAGGTGTGGGATCTGCTGACCTGATAAGCTCCTGTACCTTGCCACTGCATTTCCCCACATGCTGGCATGAAGCAAAAACCTACTCCAGGGGATGAATTAAGGACAAGTGCTAGTGGTTAGGTAAGGGTGCTGAATTCACAACTCTCCACAGAGGAAAGAGAGCTCAGTCCCTCAGCAAACCAGCCAGTAAGATGGGGACCAGCTCAGGCCTTATCATGATACTTGGGCTAATGAGGGCTCAGTTGTGTGGCTCCCACTTAGGCCTCCCTTACCCTACTAGACGGGAAATCTTGATGCTTTCTATAGTGCTCTCTGTAGGGCAGCAATGCTCTGTATAGTGCAGGTCCTGTTTTGCCTACTCATTGGCAGTGGCATAACCAGGGGTGGGCGACTGGGACACCAGATTTTGAGGGACTGCGAGAATGGCAGTGGCCACCGCTGCAGGTGGCTGCTGTAACCACTGCTGCCAGCCTGGCCACTGCTGCTGCCCAGGGCACAGATACACTCTCTACCACCACCACTATTGCAGGGGCAAGTCCCCAGTGTAAATGCCTGCCACTTCACACAACCGCCCCCTCTCACACAAGATCTGACTTTGGGTCCAGCATGGATGGTAGCTCTTCAGCTTCTGAAATCTTTGTCCAAACAGCCACAAGTGATGCCTGATCTTGGATGCACTGGTGGGTTTTGTGACATGAATCCCTGTTCTGTGAGAACTGGGCTGAAATTCCAATGCATTGCATCGGTATTCCACTTGTGCAAGGGCGTTAGCCTGCTTGACAGGATACAGGATTATAATGGTGGGGGTGACAACCCCCCATAGTTGGCATAGATCTTGTGGGGGAGCACGTACGACGGCTAAATATCTACAAGTCAGCAAGACCAGATGAACTACACCCTAGGGTGCTAAAAAAAACTGGCTGATGTCATCACGCAACTGATGGCAAAGTTATTTGAAGACTTGTGGCACTCAGGAGAGGTCCCAGAAGATTGGAAGAAGGCCAACATGGTGCCTATCTTTAAGAAAGGAGGACCTAGGAAATTACAGGCCAATCAGTTTGACATCAATCCCTGGTAAAATCCTGGGGAAAATTATCAAAGAATCCATTACAGACAGGCTAGCAGAAGGCAGTATTCTGAGGGATAGCCAACATGGCTTCATTATGGGCAGATCATGCCAGACCAACCTCATGTCCTTCTATGATCAGGTTACTAATCACTTGGATGGGGGAAATCAGGTTGATGTTATATACCTGGACTTCAAAAAAGCCTTTGACCTGGTTTCCCATGAAGTCCTCAAGGAAAAATTAGGAAAATGAGGTCTCAACTACTTTACAGTCTGGTGGCTAGGTAACTGGTTCCATGGTAGGACCCAGAGAGTATTGATTGTGGGAACTGAGTCATCATGGCGGAGGGTGACCAGTGGCGTCTCTCAGGGTTCAGTACTCAGAACAGTGCTTTTCAACGTTCATCAACTACTTGGATTTGGGTATTAAAAGTGAACTAGCAAAGTTCATTGGTGACAGCAAACTGTGGGGGAGTATGGTCACACTTGAAGACAGGCCAACCTAGACAGGCTTGCGAGGTGGGCAGACTTCAATCAGATGTTGTTTGATACGAAGAAATGTAAAGTGCTCCACATGGGGAGAAATAATCCACAACATGCTTACAGGCTTGGCAGTGCTACGCTAACTAGCCCCACATCTGAATGAGACCTGGGTGTCATGATAGACCACAAAATGAACATGAGCCACCAATGCGATGTCGTAGTTGGCAGAGCTAATCAAACACTGGCATGTATCTACCAAGGCATCTTCAGCAAGGCTAAGGATGTCATCCTCCAGCTGGAGTACTGCATCCAGTTCTGGGCACTGCACATCAGGAAGGATGTGTAGAAGCTCGAGAGAGTCCAGAGGAGGGCCACGGGCATGATTAGAGGCCGAGAAACCAGGTCATATGAAGAGAAGCTGCAAGACTTGGGACCGTTCAGCCTGGAGAAGAGAAGACTCAGAAGGGACTTGGTAGCAGCCTGTAAGTACATTAGGGGCGTACATCAGGGCCTAGGGGAGCATCTGTTCACCAAGGCGCCCCAGGGAAGGACAAGAAACAGTGGGCACAAACTGATTGAAGATCACTTCAGATTGGACATAAGGAAAAGCTTCTGTACAAGTTGAGAGCTGAGGGTCTGGACCAGGCTCCCCCCAGAGGTGGTACAGTCGCCCACCCCGGAGATCTTCAAAGAGCATTGATGCCCATCTTGCTGGGCTCATCTGGAGTCTTTCCTGCCCAAGTGCAGGGGGGCTGGACCTGATGATCTGTTAGGTCGCTTTCAGCCCCTAACAACTATGAAATTATTGCATAGAGGATGCTGTCACATGGTGACAACTCTTTATCTCTGCTCATCCGGGTTGAACTGAAACAGGCAAACTGGCAGCAGCCTTTGCCCCATGAATAACCCAGTGTTGGAACCGCAATCCCCCCAAAGTCTTTCAAAATGTCTTCTTTGAAAGACAAGCAGCCTTAAACACCGGCCCGACCTTTTGTCCCCTTGACACATTGTCCTGAGACAATTTGGTGGCAAAAGACATTTTCGTTGCCCTCAGATATTTCATAATTTTAAATATTTTATGACAAATTAAATGTTAATTGTATGCTGTCCTGGGGAGAATATCATGTAGTATTCAATTAACATTTAATATATTAGCCATCAAATATTTAAATGGCTCCTACCCAATGGACTTACTCTCCTCTCCTCTCCCCCAACTCTGGGTGTCAGAGTAGATCTTTCCAAATCAGCTTTCCACAGAAATGTTCATTTGGATGCAACAAAAAAAAAAAAAAAAAGAAAATGATATTTCTACACATATTTTATTTTCTACATTTGCCATCCCTGTATTAAAAAAAACAACTAGACTCCAGCAAAATAAAATAGTACAGTGATGATAGCCCTTGCAGTATTCAGTTTCTGTTCTGGTAGCTCCCCCATGCTACAAGTAGTGACTTCTTTGAGAATGTGCCTATGGATCTCCTAATTATACAGCTGCCCCCTTAAGTCACTTTGCTGGCTCTGCATTGTGCCGCACATCAAATTCCACCTCCTTGTTCTCAAGGCTCTACATCTTAAGGCGCCTGCTTACATCTCTGATCTGGTTTCCTTTTACACTCCCTGCTTGATCCATCCTCAATGATCACTCATGTCTTTCAACTCCTTCCTTCACAAACGTCTCCGTGCCTTCTTTCATGTTGCACCTTATACTTTTAGCACCTTCTTCTAACCTGTTTGCTAGGATGCCTCCACTTCATTCAACTCTCTGATAAAAACTCATAGATCCAGCTTGCAATGTGAGGAGAAAGAATAAAGGTTTCATTTGTTACAATAGTGAAAACAGCGTTTAAAACATTGAGGCATGTCTGGAAGAAATCATAAAATCACAGCTTGTAAAGTTTGCAGATGACACAAATTGTTGGTGTGGCTAATAATGACAGGAACAGGTCAGCTGTCTAGAGCTAGTAGGATTGTTTGGTAACAATGCAGTGCTGAATAGCATGCATATTAATAGGCCCAAATGCCAGGCCAGATATCTGGAAGAAAAGAGGAGAGGGTGCTCCATCCTGGGAGGTTATGACTTGGTGAATGACTTGGGGAGGATGAAAAATAAACCAGCTGAATGTGAGCTCCCTGTATAATGCTCTGGCTAAAAAGCCTAATCTGTTTCATGGGGAAATGGAATGGGAAGGTGGCATTACCTCTCTCTGGGACATGAGTGAGGCCATTACTAGAATTGTATGTCCAGTTCAGGTGTCCACACAACCAAACGGATATTAAAAAATTAGAAAGGGTTCAGAATGAGCTACAAAAAAACAGCCAGGCCCTGGAAAACGTGCCTTATTGTGAAAACAACAGGCTGGTCTATACTGTACTAGCAATAGGTCCAGCAAGGATGGGGCTGAGCCTCCACCTGAGTCTGCAGATGCACACCAGACCTGGAAGTTTGCCAGTGAGACTGCGCTATACTTATTGCTTATCCCTGTTTGCTCACCTTCAAGTCCTCAGTCTCCAGTGGACCTGAGAGTAACTACTGGAGATGAACACAGAGCAGCCGCCCTGGGAAAGCCTTAATCTTGTTTAGAGTATGTCAGCAGGCACGGGGGGGCAGGGCATGCTCAGACCCAGGTTTTCCAGAAAAAAGCTACTGCACTGGTATAGACAAGCCCTTAGGAACCTTGGTATATTCAGCTCATCAAAGACAAGGATAAGATGCGACTGAATCATGGACTAGAAGCACGCACAGAGGGATAGGATTTCTGAGAGTAGGTGTCTCTTTAATCTAGTAGTCAAAGGCATAATGAGATCCAATAGCTGGAAACTGAAATTAGACCAACTCAGAGTGGAAATAAAGTGTAACGGGGATAATTAACCATGGGGAAAAAATGATCAAGGGTTGGAGGTGGAGTCTCCATCACTGACAGTGTTCCAGTTGAGACTGGCTGGTTATCTGAAAGAGGTGCTTTAGCACAGCACTGCTCAACCTGTGGCCACACCTGTGGTACTCCTCACAGGTCTGGAAATTTGGTGGCAGGGGAGTGGTGGCAAAGTTAATTGTTCTCAATTAATGCCACCACAGCCAAATCCTGCCAAATTTCTGTACCCCTGGGGACACTCATGCTCCAGATAACATGTCCCTGTGTGCTGCATCACACTGGGTCAGGCTGGCATACAAGATTGCTCTGCAGACAGATCCAATGTGTGGGGCCAGGCCAGTGTGCCAGATGATACCCACAGACCAACACTTTGTGCCAACCCTGCACTGGATCAAACTGCCTGTGGACTAGCCCACTGCCACATGCCAGGTATTTGTCTTGTAGGGCAGGACAGGGTGAGCACCACTGTTTGGCAAAATACCAGTTCTGGACTTGATGCAAGAGTTACTGGGCAAGGTTCTATAGCTGGTGTCATACAGGGCGGCAGACTGGCTCCTAGTAGTCCTTTTGGGTTTTATAATCTATGGCTGTTGACAGTGAATAATCATATTTCTGCACTCTGTCTCCCTTATTCCCTTTTCTGGTATATGTTATGTCCAGAACGCTATAGATTTTTTGAAACTGCAACAAGCAGATCTGGCATTTTCCCAAGATCCTTCAGAAACTGGATGTTTTGTCACAGAATCTGCTGTTCTGTTGCCACAGGTGAAACCTAATGCATTGTTTTGCTTCCCCCTGCCCTTCTGGGACTTGCCTATGTCCCTGCTTTTCCTACAAGGAGTTTCTGGGTTTGTGTTCTCTGCTTTTTTTCCCATGGAGATGCAGAGTAGTGTGTAGGAGGGTGAGAGCTGGAGTTCCATTTGTATCTGGGTGTTACGGAGGGGAAAGTATAGACTGGGAAGCTCACTGGCCTGGACAATAGCCCAGCCGGGCAGCTCAGGGTAGGGAGCTGGGGTTTGAGCTGCTGAGGCTGGCTACAAACTTTCCTTATCCTTTGGCACAGGGAAGGGGAAGGAGGCTCTGAGCCAAACCACATGGACAATTTTACTGGAACAGAAACCAGGCTGCCTAGGAAGAACTGCAAAAATAATTCTTGCTGTAACCACTCCCTGATGAAGTTTACATCAATAGATATGTGTGTAGGGTAGGGTGGAAAGGGTGGAAGGTATTTCAGGGTGATGGAATCAATCAATGTTACTGTAGAAGTTAGTGCTGTCTGCCACAGAATTTAGGGGTGGTTGCCAGCAGAATTTGGCCCCACTATCCTGTAGACTACACAGGGCCCTGGTTATATCCTCATTCAGCTGCTATTTCCATCGTTAAGACTGTATTAAGCAATTTGGGAAAGAGCCTGCCTTACCTGTGATATACCTAGCGTGCTTGCAAGTACCATAAAATAATACGGTTAAGGTTGGTTAAGACTAAATGCTTATTTAGCACAACATTATTAGAAGGTTATAGTCATTTTCTTGGAGAAGAAAACCTAGTTTTCGAAGGGAACCCTCATGGTAAGTCCTCCAGCAGATTCAAGAGGTGGTGACAGAGCTGGGAAGGCATCTTGGTGCATCCTTAGGGGTATGAGTTGGAGCTTTGCTCCATACTCATTTGAAAGGCTGCCTCCAGTTGACCCAGCTGTAAATAGGGATCTGTTATTCAGGCTGGGGAGTCCAAGGCAGGTAGGTGTAATGCTAGCCATGTCACTTGTTTGTGGGCCATTGGTTAAAGAAAATGATAAGCCTGACTAATAGGTGTAATTAATTCAGGCAGACTTTTGAATTTTTGAATGGACTTCGTAAGTTGGCACTGGGTATTCTGAGATGAGGGATGGAGAGGTGGCCGTTTATGCTGCTCTGGGCAGCATAAATGGCCCATTGGACTGCATTCTTAATTCCTATATAAACTCTTTACATCTAGCAGAAGGAATGAACAGCCCATTATTAATGGCATGGACACATGATGCTGTTGAGGCAGCAATTCAGAAAGCATAGGGAATAAGCAGGAAGAACTGGAAGTCCTAGTAGAAACACAAAATTACTACTGAATGGGAATGACAGACTTGGTAGGATAGTTCTTATGGTTGTGGATGGGTATCATTTGTTTAGGTAGGATAGGCGAGGGAAAAAGGAGGCCTTTTACTTAATAAATTTAAGATACATTTGTTCTGAGGTACAGTATTGAGTCGGAGATTGACTTGTTGAAAGTCACTGGCTTAAGGGGACAGAGAAGAGCAAGGGGGATGTCAGACTGGGTGTCTGCTCTAGATCACTAAACCAGGAAGAGGGGCTGGATGAGGCTTGCTTTTAAACAACTAACTGACCACAGGACCTGGTGCTTATGAGGTACTTAACCAGTCTTAGGAAGATAGCATGGCAGTGGACTGGCAGTCCAGAAAGTTTCTGAGTTGTGCTGGTATTTAGGTACAGATGGTAGAAAAGCCTACTGGGGAGAAGGTGGTTTTTTTATGTGCTTCTCATGAACAATGAAGAACAGACTGAGAATCTGAAGATGGAAAGCAACTTGGGTAAGAGTAACCATAAAATGATAGAGTTCAAGACCATGAGGAAAGGAAAGAAAAAAGAGCAACACAATGAGGATAATGGACTTCAGAAAAGCAAACTTTAAAAAGTGTGGGGAACTGATGGGTGGGATTCCAAGGGAGGCAAGTCTGAGGGAGAAAGTAGTTCAGGGGGACTAGTTGTGCCTTAAAGAAACCATATTAAGGATGTAAGACCAGGATATCCTCATGTGAAGAAAAGATAGGAAGTGCAGGAAGAGACCTGAACAGTGAAGTCTTTAATATCTTGAAAATTAAAAGTGAATCTGACAAAATGTGGAAAGGCCAAGGCACAAACTGAGATACAGGTAGCAATGTTCCCCACTAAATGGGGTGAGGAATCCAGCAATGACTAGATCAGCAGGTCTGGGTGAGAGCTATTCTAGAGTACTTAAGGAGTGGGCTGAGGTAAGTGCAGGTCAATTGGCTTTGATCTTTAAGAACGTCTGCAATGCTTCCAGATGTGCTGATCTCAGTGTTGCCTCATGATTTCTTCCATCTCTGCAATGCAAGCCAGTTACCAGCTGCTCTGGGCTTTTCCATTCATCTTCTCTTAGTCTTGTTTTTGTGTTGCAAATTCCATGGGAAGGCAAACTGGCAAGCTGACGGTGCCTGGCAGATTATCAGTATTTAACAGAAATTAAATAGTAATAATCCAAAAGTATCAAGAGAGATTAGAAACTTGTTCAGAAAGCAACTTCAGGTTTGAGTTGCAAAATAAAAGTTAGTGCATCTGGCAGCAAGGAAGGGCTGGAGAATCATCTACAAATATTTGAAGTGTGTAAACATCAAGTGGAAAGGAATTATTGAATCTGATACATTGGGGGGAGCTGAGAGTAATGGGATAAAAAACAAGAAAAACTTCCCAAAAGCAGGTTTCATTAGACTGTAAGATGGTTTCCAAAAGGAAAGAGTCACTTCGCTTCACTTCACTTGACTTCAGATAGGTAAGCTTGCCTACACAAAAGGTGAGCTTACCTACCTGCCTACAGTAGGTCTGAAGTTTCATAGTTTCATAGTAGCTAGGACCAGGAGGGACCTGATCAGATCATCTAGCCTGACCCCCTGCCACAGGCAGGAATGAATGCAGGGTTCACAAGACCCCAGACAGGGGATCATCCAAACGCCTCTTGAATTTGCCCAAGGCAAGGACCACTTCCCTGGGAAGCTGGTTCCAGATTTTGGCGACACTAACTGTAAAATATTGCCTCCTGATCTCTAACCTAAACCTATTCTCCACCAGCTTATTACCATTGTTCTTCATCACCCCAGGTGGTGCTTGGGAGAAAAGAGCTCTTCCTATTTGCTGATGATCTCCTCTAATGAGTTTGTAGGCAGCCACCAGGCCCCCCTCAGCCTCCTCTTGCTGAGGCTGAACAGGTTCAGGTCCCTCAGTCTCTACTCACAGGGCCTGTCCTGCTGCCCTCTCACCAGGTGGGTGGCCCTCCTCTGAACCCTCTCCAAGCTGGCCACATCCCTTTTGAAGTGCGGCGCCCAGTACTGGACACAGTACTCCACTTGCAGCCTGACCAAAGTCACGTAGAGGGGGAGGATCACCTCTCTGGACTGGCTTGAGATGCACCTTTGGATACGTGACAAGGTATGGTTGGCCTTGCTGGCTGCGGTCTGGCATTGGTGGCTCACGTTCATCTTGGAGTCAATAATGACTCCAAGATCCCTTTCCGTCTCTGTGCTTTCAAGAGGGGAACTCCCCAGCCTGTATGTATGCTGTGGATTCCTTCTCCCAAGGTGCAGCACCCTGCATTTGTCTACGATGAACCCCATCCTGTTCTCACCTACCCACTTTTGTAGTCTGTCTAAACCTGTTTGCAGCCTCTCTCTCCTTTCAAGTGTGTCCACCTCGCCCCACATCTTAGTGTCATCAGCAAACTTGGATAGCGTGCTTTCCACCCCCTTGTCCAAGTCACTGATGAAGATGTTTAACAGTGCGGGCCCGAGGACCGAGCCCTGGGGGACCCCACTGCTCACATCTCACCAGGTTGAGTACAACCCATCCACCACTACTCTCTGGGTGAGCCCCATCAGCCAATTTTTTTACCTATCCAACTGTGTAGGCATCAATGCCACAGTCGCTTAATTTATTGATGAGGATGGGGTGAGAGACAGTGTCAAAGGCCTTCTTAAATCTAGAAAGACTACATCCATGGCGACACCATCGTCCAAGGATTTAGTCACCTGGTCATAAAAGGCAACCAGGTTGGTTGGGCAGGACCTGCCTTTGATGAACCCATGCTGATTGCCTCTGAGTGTGATCTTCCCTGCTGGTCCCTCACAGATGTGCTCCTTGATGATTCTCTCCAACATCTTCCCGAGCACTGAGGTGAGGCTTACGGGCCTATAGTTACTTGGGTCCTCCTTCCTCCCTTTCTTGAAAACTGGGACCACGTTAGCCAGTTTCCAGTGCCCTGGCACCTGGCTAGATGACCATGAATGCTCATACAGCCGGGCCAAGGGCTCCGCGATGACCCCTGCCAGCTCCCTCAACACCCTTGGGTGGAGGGCATCTGGACCTGCAGATTTAAAAATGTCTGGCCCTTCCAGAAGATCCCTAACTATATCTGCATTTACTGAAGGCCTGACAGAGCTATCCCCGAGACTGTCCCTACCTCTGGTAGGAGGGACATCCCCTGTTCAAGAAAACAGAGGCAAAGAAACTGTTAAAAATATCAGCTTTCTCATCTGGCATAGCCACAAGATTACCATTTGAGTCTTGCAGGGGCCCTACATTGCCTGGTGCCCTCTTCTTGCTCACAGTCCGAGATGTAGCTAACAAGGGATGTGAAAGATAACAAGAAGGTTTTCTACAAGCATGTTAGCAACAAGAGGAGGATCAGGGAAAGTGTGGGTCATTTACTGAATGAGGGAGGCAACCTAGTGACAGATGATGCAAAAAAGGCTGAAGTACTCAATACCCTTTTCACCTCAGCCTTTACAGGCAAGGTGAGCTCCCAGAGTACTCCACCTGGCAGCACAGTTGGGGGAGGAGGTTAGTAGCCAACAGTGGCAATAGAACAGGTTTAGAGACTATTTAGAAAAGCTGGACATCTTTGTGTCCACAAGGCCTGATGCAGTGCACCTCAGCAGGGTGCTGAGGGAGTTGGCCAATGTGATTGCAGAACTACTGGCCCTTACCTTTGAAAATTTCTGGCAATTGAGAGAGGTCCTAAATGACTGGAAATGGGCAACTATAATGCCCATTTTTAAGAAAGGGAAGAAGGAGGACCCAGGGAACTAAAAACTGGTCAGCCTCACTTCAGTTCAGTCCCTGGAAAAGTCATGGAGCAGGTCCTCAAGGAATCCATTTCTAAGCATTTGGAGGAGAGGAAGATGACTAGGAAGAGTTCACATGGAGTCACCAAGGGCAAGCCACGCCTGAGCAATCTGATTGCCTTCTATGATGAGATGACTGGCTGCGTGGATGTGGGAAGACCAGTGGATGTGATAGACTTTGACTTTAGCAAGGCTTTTGATACAGTCTTCCATACAATTCTTGCAAGTGAACTAAGGAAATACCAGCTGGATGAAAGGACTGTAAGATGAAGAGAAAACTAGATGGACTGTCAGACTCAATGGTTTGATGTCTGTTTGAGAGCCAGTATTAAGTGGAGTGCCCCAGACTCAGTCCTGGGCCTGTTTTGTTCAATAGCTTCATCAGCGACCTGGAAGATGGCATACAATGCACCCTCAGCAAGTTTTCAGATGACACGAAGCTAGGGGTAGTAGTAGATATGCTGGAGGGTAGGGCGAGGCTTCAGAAAGACCTTGTCAAATTGGAGGACTGGACCAAAAGAAATCTCATGAGGCTCAATAAGGTCAATTGCAAAGTCCTGCACTTAGGACAGAATAATCGCATGCACCAGTACAGGCTGGGGGCTGCCTGGCTGGGCAGCAGCTCTGCAGAAAAGGACCTGGGGGAAACTGAATATGAGCCAGCAGTGTGCCCTAGTTGTAAAGAAGGGTAACGGCATACTGAGCTGCATTAGTAGAAGCATTGTTAGTATATCAAGGGAAGTGATTATTCCCCTCTATTCAGCACTGGTGAGGCCACATCTGGAGTACTTTGTCCAGTTTTGGCCCCCTCCCCACTATAGCAAGGATGTGGACAAATTGGAGATAGTCTAGCACAGGGCAGTGAAAATGGTTAGGGAACTGGGGCACATGATGTATGAGGAGTGGTTGAGGGAACTGGGCTCATTTAGTCTGGAGAAGAGAAGACTGAGAGGGGATTTAATAGCAGCCTTCAACTACTTGAAGGATGGTTCCAAAGAGGATGGATTTAGACTGTTCTCAGTGGTGGCAGATGACCAAAAAGGAGCAATGTTCTCAAGTTGCAACAAGGGAAGTGTGAAGGAGTGATAGAGAGTAAACAAAAGCTCTGAGGTGCCTTACATGCTGGGTAGGGGAGGTCAGGAGAAGAAAAGCAGCTGGCAGCAACAGACAGGGAAGTGAAAGCAAGCAACGCTTACAGCATGAAGGACTGGTGGGGCTGTAGTTCCAGACTGGAAGGGAAGAGAAGCAGTCACCACACTTCTGGAGCAGCATCTTGCTCCAGACTGGAGGAGGGAGGTGGCTCAGAGGTATTTCTGGCCTCAAAGAGGGGTTAGAGTGGGGCTGATTCCCTGAAAGCCACAGAGAGGAACAGCTGAGCATCCCAGCTGTTGCAAAACTTGCTAGAGAAACCCTGTGGGTGTGACCCTGAGAAGGAGGCAGGTGGAGGCTTGCACACACAAGGCTTCTGATAATCCCTGGAGTGGATGGACAGCTGAGGATCTGGGGGAGAGGCCAGAAGACTTGCTGTTTCCAGGTTAGAGCCTTGCTGCATTGAGACTGTGAATGCTCATGAGTAAGCTGGGGTAGGCCTGTGCAGAGCAGTGACTGGATTAACTGATTTTTTTTTTGTGATTTGGACATGAGAGCCTGACCCCAGGTGAAGGGGACATGGACCGAGTCTGACAGAGAGACTGAGAACAGTTGGGTTTTGCTTTCTTTTTTTTCTTTTTTTTTGTGGCTATTTGAGTGTAGGCCATGGCCAGCCCTGGAAGGGTGTGCGCCTAACTAAAGCCGATGGTCACCCTGGTGGCTGAGGGCAGAACAATAGACCAACAGGCAGCATTATGTGACTGCAGAGAACTATGAGTGGCATCTGGAGAGGCTAGGGTGGGGTGAACAGGAGGTTTGGAGCCACACAGAAGAAAACAAGGATTGAGAGCAGGTAGAATCACCTTGGACATTGCCTCCTAGCAATATAATATCATTAAAGTCGTGGCAGGATGCTGAACAGATGCTTCTCTGTAGGGCTTCTGGCCGAATCTCTGTTCCTAGCTCCAGCCTGAATCTCTATCTAGTTTCTAGTTCCTGATGTGTGAAGACTGGCTCTTGACTCCATTTCAAACCTCTGGTTCCTGAGTGTTGGCTTCTGGCTTGTGGCTTTATTTTTCTTCTCTTCTATGTCGAACCTTCTTACTGCTACAGATTTCTGCTCCCGACCTCCTAGCTAGTCACTCTGATTTGGATCCCTGGATTAAACCCCCATGCCTACCTCCTGGTTGTACCCCTGACACATCAGGGGTGACCAAGCTATGCCTCAGAAGCTGCCTGCACCTCCTGGGCAGCTTAAATATGGCTTAGGATGAAACAATAATAGTGGGGTATAGTAGTGGGGTGCTGGGCAAGGACCACTGACTATGAGGCATATACGTCTGGAAATATTTGTATCCTGCAGCTCTTGCCTATGTCAAGATTTTGGATTGTAGCTAGAAAAGTTAGGAAATTCAGCCAGCCCTGCTATGCAGCAATACTGTAGGTGATGCAGAGTATCTATATGCTAGCAGGAAGATGTATGTGTATTTAATACAGAATTCTAATACTCAGCTTGATATTCAGATATTATTTATTCATTATGGGGTACATTCAGCTCTGCATTGAGGATGCAGTGAATGAGGGTTATGAACATATATTGCAGAAGGGTCAAATTCACCTCTGTGCATACAGCCTGTATAAAGCCTCAAACAGGATTTAGATGGGACTTAAGAATTCATAGGCCTGAGCTGTGTCTCTTCACAGAATGAATTTCATCTTCTATATCACTGTTGCAAACCAAAGGCCAGATGCTGGTCCACCTATTAGTCACCTAAGCCAACCTAGGCACCTGTGTGCAATTCTGTTCCACCCTGTTCTCATTCCTGAAAAACTGTTAATGCCAAAGGTTGGCAGGTAGTTCTTCCCTTTTTTGGGGCTATTTTGTAATCAATCTTAGGGGGGAGATGGTGATGAGGTATAAATCTAGAGGCATTAATTGATTTTGAAGGAGTTGAAAAGGAGTGAAATAGGATCACATTTAGGTGTATGAGTCCACTTACACACGTAATAGGTGGAATAGAATCTGGCCCTAAGAGATGCACGTCATGTTGTGGGGAGGGGCCTATTTTGGCAACCATAGCCAATGTTCTAGCACACTGCAGCCACAATATCCATTAATCCTCTTTGTTTCCAAGATCCCATCCTTTTGGTGCATTTCTTTTGTTTGTTTTTTATGTGGAGATTTAAAACAACACAGAAACTATGCACGACTACACTAAAGCAACGTTAGGCTTGACGGTCTAAAAAGAGAAGGCATTCAGTTAATAATTTTCCCATCAAACTTAATTCTGCCCCTCTGTGTACATGTGAGAATATTTTGAATATGGTAAATTGGAAAAAAAAATACAAAAGAGCAACATACTGTTTTACTTTTTTCCTTTAATATCACTCTATATCTATAATTGCTTTAGTATCACGGAATATAATCCTAAAGTGTCGTCATTTACCTCCTACATACTTTATATATAACTTTAACTGTCCTGTGTCTCTCTTCAGTTTATCTAGATCTTCCTCTACACACATACCTTAATAATGCCAAGCAGAAAAGCTGAGAAAGCACTAGTCGTGACCATCACAAAGGTGGTTAATCAAGTTAATCTGAAGTTACTCAGAAGTTAGGGCAGGGTAGAAACTAAAAGATTAACTGTTTCAGAGAGATGTGAGCTTTCATAGGCAATAACTAGGGACTACTTAATCTGGGGATTCGTGGATTTAATGGAAATTGTGAAATCCGGGATTGTCCGCGAAATCTGTGAACTCTGTGTAGTCAACAACAACAAAACCCTTAATAAACATAAAGTGTTGACTCCCCATTGGGAGCCAGCAGACTTCACTGCTGAGAGGGGAGGGAACTGGCTGGCAGGATGGCACAAAGGGCAGCAGTCAAGATGGTGCCTGCCCCTTGTCCCTCCCCTCCCTGCCAGGGCTCTCTGATTATCAGTGCCAAGGGGCAGCGTGACATGAAGGAAAGCCAGCAATCAAGGTGCTTCTGGAAGTGGCTGCAGCTGCTTCTGGAAACTCAAATGCACTCCACCCCCTCGGCCGGTGCTTGCAGGGGGCACTGGCACTCCCAGCTGCCCCCCCCAACACCTAAGCGGTGAGCACAGCCAGTCAGGGGGTGCACCAGCACTCTCAGGAAGTGCACGTGCACCCCCGTGCGCCCCCCTGTACCTCCTACACATCGCCACTGGTTGCAAAGACCCCAATGGTGGAGGTTGGCTGCACACAGACCTTGCCCTTTCCAGAACCTATTCAGTGAGGCCCACTAATGGCTTGGCAGGTTGAAGCCGGGTGGGCAGACTGTAAGATGCATGATAAGGAACTTGTCTGGTGGTGATGTTCACCTCTATTCCTCACACCAGAGGGTCTCTGTTGTGCGGTCCTGGTATAGCAGTTTGGACCACAGTGGGTGTCGTGATGGTAAAGGGGTAGCAGGTGGATTTAAGAGATGATTGTGCAGTGATGTAAGTAGGTCCCTAGCAATAACTTACTTTGTCAGATGCTAGGACTACAGCTGTTAGACAACAGGGACTACAGAATTGGTTTCAGAAATCATAAAGATTAAAATATTAAATTGCATTTTTTCTTTAATTGGACTTGGGGAATCCATGTGCAATTTTTGAATTCCAAGCGATTTGGTAAACTGCATGATTCTAATCTTCAGTGAGTTTCAATGAAGATCTTAGCTGACAGGGACAATGCCATGTGTTATATACTTTCTTTGGAAGCTGTTACAGAACAACCAAAGAAGTCAGTCATGTGAAAAGTTGGACTGTCTTTGCTCTGACCTTACACTGGGCATGCTAAAGAGATGAGCCAAGCTGAAGGAACTGGTTATCTCAATTTTTGTGTAAACACAGGAGCTAGGAGCAGGGAAAATTCTACGGCAATGAGCAGGGAACAACAGAAGAAAAAGATAGAATGGGTTTTTAAAAATCTAGGTGCGGGAAGGTCCAGGGCATACAAAGGACTATGTTTTTTAAATGAGGGGACCTTTTGGCTGCCAGCCTGAATAATCTAAAGACCCTGTTTGTTGCAAGGACAAAGGGAGTAAACCACAGGGCTGAACTAGACAGTTTGGGGACCCTGAAAGGTCTAACCAAAAACCCAGGAGGCTGTTGCATAGGTGAGGGCACCTGAGGTGTGCAGGTTTATTGCTTACACTTGGATCCATAAACTTCATGCTTGCTCTAAGGATAAGCAGTGTGTATGTGTATGCGTTTGTGTGTGTGTACAGAGGCAGAACCAGGTGGGTGCAGTAGGTACAGTTGCACTCGCTTTGATTCCTAGCCTGCCCAAAGTTAAAAACCAACTCCTGCACAGTGGCAACAGGATTTCTAGTTAAGAAGCAGTGAGGGAGTTACTTGACTTTGCCTTTTCAATGTTCCACAAATATAGTTATTCTTTCTTCTACAACTCTGCTATTAGCCGTTCCTCTTAATGTAGCTCCTGTTTCATAGCCCCGTAGACTGGTTCTAACCCTAGAAAAACGTCAACTTAGGTGTGGAAACATCAACTCAGGTGAACATCAGTTCAGGTGTGGAAAACACTTTCAGTGAAGCATAGGATTAACTGTCAAGATGCTCAAGAAGGCTAGATTTTGTTCTATGAATCTGAAAGAGATGGACATATAAGTCTAATGACATCAGGACTAAAGAAACGAGATCTTTTGATTATGTTTTGCCTAGTTTGTTATGTTTTTTAAACATATAGCAAATTAATGCACATTTCAATAAAGTTATATTTGTTTTTGCTTGAACTTAAACTGAATAATATTGATGTAAGCCCCTAGCATATAAGTAAACCTTCTACTTTCTTTACACCTGAAGAAAAATGTGCATTGCATTACATGTAATAATGGACCACACCATCTGCACCTCCCTTTCAAAATCCTAGGTCCTCCCATGTGTGTCTATATGAAAACTGTTCTCTACAAAACTAACCTGTAGAACGTTTTTAGGATTTCATTTTTTCCCAATCCAGAGTTGGAGCTCAAAAATGGAAATAACTTAAATTCTTATGGACAAAGAAATTGAAATAAATGTTCACCTCAGACCACCACTTCAAAGCCGTTCATTTTGATCTGAACTTTTTATGCCTTTAAAACTTTCTTGGTAGAAATTAACTAAAATTCCAAATCTGAAAATCATTTTGAACCAAGTCTGTTGTTTGTTCCATGGAGATGATACGAACATTGGGCATTTTGAACGTTTTGAAACTTCTGTCGGAATTTAGATTTTGACGCAGGATATTCAGGGAAACCAGCTTTTTCGTGACAATAGCTTGGGGTTTGAAAATCTGGCATTTTTCAACAAAATGATGGTTTGTCAGAAAAATCCCAACCAGCTCTAAGTGACATTTGAGTATCAGTGGGCATAGCTACACGAGACACTGCTCAAATAGCCTAATAACACTGTGCTGGTCAAAAAGGTGCTAATATGCTACTGTGCTTTATTATTAAGCTACTGCGCAGTACGCATCACAAAAAACCATGTGCCAGCACTACTGTGCAGCAACTATAGTTACTGAGCATTTAGTTAATACTTACTTAAGTAAATATGAAACTAAATGTGTAGTAACTACTGTACATTAATGAACATGTAGATGCGCCCACCATTCATTCTTCTCTTTTCTTCCTAGCTCTGATGCCTCACTGCAGTCTAGTGGTTTCAGATGGCAAAGCCCCCTGAACCCAGAACTTCTGGGTATAAAATCATGATGCACTACCTTCTGAGCAACAGTACTTCCACCCTGAACATGAAAGTAATAGCAGTCATAAACTCTCTGCATGTGGTCTAGCTGCTAGACACTGGGAACTGATCTCCACCTGGCTGAAATGCAGCAGTCCCAGCTGCTGGGGCAGCTCTCCCACATGCCATGGAGATTGGGACTAGCCCTCTGCTCCCTGCCTGCCCCATGCTGGCACCTGGGGGAGCCTGGAGCTCCTCCTGGCTGCTGCAGGGGGGCAGAGCAGCATAGGAGCAGCCCTGGAATGAACTGCTCCCATCAGGAGCAAGAGTTGCTGCTGACGGGGTCACATTCATATGCGTGCAAAGACAGTTTCATGTGCCTGAATTTTCTGTGAAGAAAACTCAGGCACATTAATTGCACATGTAGATGCACCACCCAGCATGGTACAAAGCCACTCTGTGTTATAGTGCTGATTACAGATACATCTAATTTGCCTTGCTTCTTTTGAAACTTGGTATGTAAAAGTAGACAAGACTTTGCTATGTTGAATTATAGACCAGGATTTTAGTCTCAGGTCTGCCTGACTTGACTTTATCCAAGCTCCTAGTTCTCTTATAAATAAAATGGATGAATGATAGTTAGCCCCAAGATGTAAGACCTGGGGCTGTGGTAAGGAATACAAGGTGTGAAAGGAATATTAACAGTAGTCCATAAAAGAGCCAAGAGTAAACCTCAGTCTCTAGGTTTGTTTTTAGTGGGCATGTCTACACCTGCACATTAATGTTCAGTAGACTACTTTACTGCATATTAGCATAATGTCACTCTTCTTACGTGATGCTTTAATGCACAGTAAATGTCTACTGCGTATTAAGCAGCCTCACTTAAAAAGCATTCAAATGTGCGACTGTGCATTAACGCAGCTTAATGCACATTAATTTAGTACCTCACATTGGAGATACTAAATGTAATGCACATTAGAAAAGGCACATTTATGCATGTGTAGACCTTCCCAGTGTATCTTTTATAAGGTTGAGCAACATCATATAGGAGTACACATTCTTTCCATTTGTCCCTCTGTCTGTTTTCACTTCCCAAGTATCACACACAGGGTGGACTCCCTTAGGCAGAGCCCAAGGACCTGCTGGTCACAACACAATCATGAAAGCTTTTGCATCAGTGCATACAGGTTGCACATTTAAGTATTGAAAATCCCTGTTGCAGTGCATGTCAAACTGTGCTCTGAAGTACATTCTAGGTAGATTTACAAAGTAGCTGCTCTTAACCCTCTCTGAAGTGTCATTCACTCTGAACACTGGTGCTTCCTGCTAACTGTGGTCAAACCCAAGACTTTTAAGATTTCCAGAGCCTGTTTGTTAGAATGAGTGAAACAAGTGCTGTTTCTCTCTCCGCATGCAGCTTAACATGCTCCATCTTTGTCTTGTGTTCTTTATTTGCAAGTTCAGATTAAACCAATTTACAGACATATGGAAGTGGGAGCAGTAAAAAAACAAACATGAGGTAGGAATCAAATGGCAAGTGAGTTTCAGAGATCAAAAATTGGAATGTCTGTCTTGAGAGGAAATGCCACAATTTCAAAATTTTACTGTGTCTCAAATTAGGATGGAAAGTCAAAGTCTTGGAATCTTTTGTCAACTATAAAAGACCAAGCATGGCTGTGCTCATTTCTCATAGCAAACATTGAGAAAATCATCATATTTCTGATTTCTATAAAAAGTTATTTTCCCTTCCATTCAGACAGCACATTCTGATGGAAAACTATACTCTTGGAAACTTTTGACCAGCTTTCCTCTTGATAAAGAGAGAAGCTTGCACCTACAGAGAACAAACATAAAGCCACTGTCGTGCAATGAGTGGATTTATCTCATCAGCTGCAGACCCATCAGATCAAAGTTAGTTTATTTTGATATTGTCTCTTTAATCGTGCACTATTATTACTTTTTCATGTCACCAAACATGATGGTTGCCATAGGGAAGGTGTGGGATTGGGAGGGGAATGAGCCAAAAGGTTCTCTTTAATCTAACAGACAAAGGCATAATAAGAGCTAATTGCTGGAAGCTGAAGTTAGAAAAAATTCAAATGGGAAGAAAAAGGCAATGTTTTAACAGTAACAAATCAACCGTGAGAGCAGCTTACTCAGGAACAAGTCTGATTCATCTTCAGCTGAAGTCGTTAAATTGAACTTGGGTGTCTTTCCAAAAGTTATTCTCTAGCTCAGGCACCAGTTATTACTTGGCTTGATTGCATTCACTTACACATGGTAGAAGGGAAGACTAATTCCCTTCACTACAGAAATTGCTGTCTGAAATTTAATGGCCTGGGTAATACAGGAGGCCAGATGAAATCTGAGTGGTCCCTTCTGGCCTTAAAATATGAGCCTATGATAGGATTCCGCCTGTAAGTATATAAGGGGTGTGCATCAGGATCTGGGGGAACGCCTGTTCACCAGAGCGCTCCATGGGATGACAAGGTCAAATGGTCACAAACTTTTCCAAGACCCCTTCAGGCTGGACATAAGGAAGAACTTCTTTACTGTCCGAGCCCTCCAGGCCTGGAACAGACTCCCCCCAGACATGGTGCAAGCACCTACTTTGGACTCCTTCAAGAGACATTGGAGGCTTATCTTGCTGGGATCCTTTGACCCCAGCTGACTTCCTGCCCCTGGGGCAGGGGGCTGGACTTGGTGATCTTCTGAGGTCCCTTCCAGCCCTAATGTCTATGAAATATATGAAATAAGTGGTATGGAAAAGGTTGCCAAGCTGCTTTTTTGCATTGTCATGGACACACATGGGGGGTAGAGTTAAGGTTACTGGGGGAGCCTTTACATTCAATATCCTGACTGTTGTGCAATGAGACTCAAGCTGCGCATTGCATTTTGGTAGATTTTTCCACAAAACACAAAACAAGGAGTCCTTTAAATGGTATTCCATGGTTGCTGGCTTGATTTCTTTTTAGTCTGGAAGACCTGCCTGAAGGAATCTCTTTCTTTGGCAAAGGTGGTTAGTAGGCTATCTGAACTACACTATACCTTAATCACTTCAGCTCAAGATCATCTTTGAATTTTCTCTTTTCCTTGGAATGACCTTCCAAATAAAACCGCATTACAGATTCCTGGGGTTATATCTTTCTGACGATTCAAAATTATGTTAGTCTCACAAATTAACCGAGTCCCTGCCCCTGTCCTTGCCCTTGGCTCCTGATGGATTTTATCATTTAATGAAGTGCGATTCATATTTTTTAAACGTTTTATCATTTATTTTTAATTTTCAAAATTTTTTTTTGGTACAGCAAGATTATCCAGTTGCAGAGCCAGGCCGTGTAGCATTTACAAATCTGCTCAAAATTTACAAACAACAGATAATGTGCATATGGCTGTACCACTAAGTCATTACATTATGGTTATGGATTATGAAGACACAAATGACACTACTAAATCACTGCATTGTGGATTAAGGAGACGCAATATTAACTCCCCATTTAGGACTGGAAGACAGTTTCTATTATAATAATAATTGTGTTGTGGTAGTGGCTGAAAGCCCTGATCGGGATCAGAACCCCCACTGAGTGAGGGGTTTTACACATGCACAGAGGCAGAGAAAGATTGCTGATGTTTTTTTACTCTCAGGAACGCTACAGTGATGGGGGCTGCGGAAAGAATCTGGAGAGACAGATAAAATGGGGATAATGCAGATTCAGCTGACAAGGGGTGATAAAGATTAATTAGTTAATGTTTGCAATGCACACAGAAATATAAAGCAGTATCTATTGTAATAGCCCTTATTGTTGTCTTACCCTTGCCATCTGATTGAAGAAGTCCAAAGGATACGTATCTGGGCTGAACGTGTAAGACAAGATAAAGCTGCTGTATTTCATGGTACAATATAATAGTGTCATGCATTGTTTCCAGACATCTTGGACCAACATACTTCTATCCACCTTCAATATTTTTCTGGGACCTTCATATTCATAACCCCTTCTTATTGTTAACCTATGAGGGATGAGAGACTGGTGTGATGCATCGACTGCTTACATTGCCTTGTGGTCTGCCCCTGTCCTGTGAAGCACGTTTTGGAAATCACTGGCGTAATGAGCGAGGGCACGAATGGCCTCTGGAAAGAGGAAGACAGTAGTAGCAGTGCTTCTAGAGCATGGTGTGCTGTATTTTCAGAGTATCTTACCACTGTAATCCTCATAGCCCCTTCCCATTTTATAGGAAGGAAACCAAGGCACAGAGAGGGACACTGGCTTGGCCAAGGCCATGCCCACAGATATGGTGGCAGAGAGGTGGTTAAAACAAGTCAAACTACTAGGTATCTATGTATCAGAGAATCACTCCTGTACCTTCAGATGAGCCTGAAGTCTCTCTCACATCAATCAGTCCAGAGTAAGGAAAGATTTAAAACCTTGATGCATCAAGGACTGAAAAGATGCTATTAACTCTTGCAGTGTTTTCTGGAGACAGCAACCTGTACAACAGTGCAGCAAGACAATGTTTTGGCTGCCTTTACTGAATACATGGGGTCTGGAGTTTGTGGTCAAACTAGTGATTCCATCTGCTTGCCTGCTATGTTAATTGAGTGAAATTTGGAGGCAGTGTAACTGGGGGTGTCTGTTACATATCGTATCCTGATGTGATTTACAGGAGTAGGAGTTGGAGTGTAGGTGGTGCTGAAGAGAACTGAAAGGTGTAAATAGGGAGGTAAGGTTGGGAAATTCTTTATTTAATTCCATTGGATAGCTGCTTTCCTAGCTGCATGGCAGTCTTAGCCTGTATATGACATCTACTTATTGGCAGGGGTCACATGCATCATCATTTCTGACTTTCACCCAGTGCATTTACTTCAGCCAAAAATGAAACAAGAAGTTAAAAAAATGATATGCCGTGGCACAAAACTATTCAGCTCCGGGTAACATGCCAATCAGGCCTTTGTGTGGGAGGCAAGCAAAGCAAAAACAGCATGGCAAACATGTCTGTGCTGGGCAGTGTGGTAGAGGCTGCTGTTAACTGGCTCAGCGCGGAGAGATGTGGCAATGTAATACATACTCAACACAACCATGTCAATAAAGAATAATTAAAACTATAGCTCTGGCTTCACCTTTCTGAGTATGTTTTCCACTGAGGACAGCCACAAAGCCCTTTGCACACTGTCCGGTCCTGCAAGACTTGTGTATTGCTGTCATCCAAAGGGCAAAAAAAATAACATTGCTTCACCTCATAGCAGATTCTTATTTTTGGCTGGTTATATAAGAGTGGCATCAGCATTCTTCGGGGTAAAAGGCTCCTTGAGGGGAAACATCTCCTGTCACTCTGTGGGGCTGTGCTTGATCCCCAAATCCAGGAAGAAGATGACATTGATTAAAATGGAGTGTCCATGGAGCCAAAGGGCCAGGAACTGAAAAAGCGACAGAGTGTAGGTAGCTGCTTTAGGCTTAGGCAAAGATATTAACTTTGCCTCACTAGACATTTGTAAAACTCTCAAGAAAAATATTTCTCAAGCCATGTCAAAGGTTAAGGCCAAAATTTTCAACAGGGGCCTCTGCTTTTGAATATCTTCAGTATCTGAGTGCTTATATTAATAGCTGGTCTTCACTGCTGCATCCAGATTCAGAGGCTACTTTGGAAAGGTAAATCCTAAGTGACTTTTCCAAAGTCCCACAGAGTCACTTGCAAAACTGGGGACAGAACCAGTGCTGCAGCTCAAAAGAAAGGAAACAATTTTATATCTGGCTGATACTGTGAGGAAGGCTAAGGAAGTGGAATTTAATGATCTTGATTAGGTAAATAGAGCTAGCATCTCAATACATGCAGAGCAAAGCATGGGATTCAGCTCCATGTCTCACCCAAGACTTAACACGCATTAACCTTATACAGGAGCAGAGCCTTACAGACAAATTACACCCACATCCAGGCTTTTTTCTTAGTGGTCTCCCTCCAAGCTCATGCTTAAGAACGTCACAGTCCAAATATTACAGCTGTTAAGCATCCAGGGCGCCTTTCATTTGTAAATGTGTGAACTATGGGGGGAAAAAAGGCGTTTTGTGTCAGTCACTTACGAAAAGAACAATTAACCTATCTTGTGACTGAATACAGTACAGTATACAGGATCATGTCAGATTCTGTCTATATTAGCTTTGATAAAGCACCCATTACCATGGTAGCTAAGCACAGAAGATCTGATCTATACATATAAATTCACAAGCTAGTAAAAAAAATTAAGTAAAAACCAAAAAAAAATAGATGTTCTATGAGCCACTGGCAAATTTGCTGCTTGAAAGAGCTCCTTGTTGTTCACTAAATATTTGTACTGTATTTTTGGCATCAACAGGGATCATAAGCAAGAGATGCAGCACAAAACAAACAAGAAGGAGAAAGCATGCAACAGAAAGCAAAGCAAATCAGCACATTACAGGATTTTCCAAAGCGCAAATGGTTTTCATGTAAAAGGCAAGGTCTTTGCTGTAGGAGATAAAGAAACATCTAGCATAAACATGTATCGCTGTGACACAAACAGCAGAAATGGGTGTTAGAGAAGGCTGACCAGATTTTTTTCTGGCTCCTTCTTCCCCCTGGATTTTTTCCAGTCAGTAGTTAGTTTGTGGTTTAATAATTCTAAAGAAGTCTCTTTTTTCCCTGCTGTGTCAGATGTAGAGCCTCCTTGGTTTCCCACAGCCACATCTGATCGCTGATATTCAATTGCCCTGCGGTTGCAGGAGGTAGCCCATGGTGTGGATCGCAGGGGTCATTTTGATCCTTTCTGCCCCGGCAGGCTTGCAACCAGGCTGTTTAAAATGCATTCCTCTAATTAATACTGTTTCATCACACGCAGGGGAGCATCCTCCAGGCTGGTGAGCATTTAGAGGCTGAAACCACATATGGTAGCTCTGGGGACAGTGAAGATTTGCAGGAAATGTGCCTGAGAGAAATGTGTTCATAATAACGTGCACTATGCGCATGACTAGCTTGACCTAGAGGTACAGTGTGTAGCTCAAAAGACTTTCATGCCTAATTAGCACGGGAATGGAGGTGAATTCATTGTTCAGCAGAACAATACCTGAGAACCCGGGGAATCAATTACAGATTACAGATGATGACCTATTAGATCTCTTCTAGCTCTCCAGGGGAATTTATGCCTTTGGTACTGCCCCTACTTTCTTTGGGAAATTAGTCCACAAACAAATACACCTCACTGCCACTAACCGCATTGAACTCTACCCTGATATAGACACCTAGAGCAGTGGTTTTCAGTCGGTGGTCCGCAGACCCCATGGGGTCCACAGACAATATCTAAGGGTCTGTGAAAAATGACTATGATCAATCAAAAGTGTATGCACACTTACAATCCAAAGGGGTCCACCCCTCCATGCAACATTTTTTAGGGGTCTGCAAATTTATAAAGTTTGAAAACCACTGACCTAGAGCAACCAGGCTTGCAACAACCGACCTATAGTTTTGCAGTGGGAGACTGCTTCCACTGCAGTGCCCCCACTACTGCTCCTCCCTGCTACCCAGGCAAAGCCCTTTACTGTGGAAATGCCACCAAACATCACAGTCCTGAAAAGCCACAGAAGCCCCTTGGTTCTGTGGGCTGGATAAAATGGCTCCCCAGGCTGAATTCAGTTTGTGGGCTGTAGCCTATCATCCCATGACTAGAGCAAGGAGGGTGTCCTGTCATTCCGGGAATAGCGCTTGCTTCAATGTTATATACCCATCACCTCCTCCCACCCATTCCCTCCTCCCAGTTTCGAGACAATATGCGACTTTCCAGCTCAGTGACAATGTTTCAGGTGTTTCCAAGTGGATTGTAACACCCTTTATTAGGCTTTACACTTATAAATAGGGGGGTGGGTGTGTCAGTTGTCACCTGAGCCGTCACTCATAGGAGACATGGAGACATTTATAATAGTTGCCTCAGTCTATGCAATCGTATTTCAGTTTAGTAGCTCACCCCAGAGATAAGAGCATTTTCTGTCAGCTGACAGCTGAAGTCACTGTTCTTCAGCTCCATGCTTGAAAGTGAGTTCCTGGAGTGGAGGGTCCTGGGTTGAATCCTTGCTGATACAATCATTCTTCTCCTCTCCCACGAATGTTTTCCTGATGGCATCTCATGCCAACGTGTGCTTTAGCTTCCTAGATAAATTCATGCTCACTTCTATCTCTCTGTGATTTCCATATCATGTTTATTCAGAATAAGTTGTTTTTTCCTTCTCTCAGCCCTGCGGGGTTAACCCATCTTATGAAATTCAAATGTCCTCCATTCGCATTCTCTTGTAACACTTCTATCCTTGCCTTTCAGCTACTGCTGTCTTTGTGCCTTTTGCTGGTCTTGGCCAGAGATGCTGAGGAAGACAAGAAAGACCTTCCTGCCCATCCCATGAACCAACTCCATCTTCTCTTGAAACATGTCCTAGTGCTTTGCACATTTTTGAACCAAAACTCACCACTGTGCAGTAATGTCCTTCATGACAAAACCTTTTACCAATTCTACTCACAGGAATAAGAATATACAACGGGGCAAAGATCTAATGAAGAAAGCATTAAGAAGATATGAATTTCCCCATCTGCTCAGCAATTTTCAGTTTCTTATTAAAGAAGCTTCCTATTTTAGGGAATATTTTATATCTCAGTTAATGCCTAATGTGCTGAACTGTTGTAGAGGACTTTGCTATCACAAAAAGAAATAATGATGAAAATTCCTGCTTGAGTAGCCAATGAGTCCTTGTACTGCTTATAGTTTAATTCACAAAAGGTTCTCAAATCCCTCTACAAATAAGATTTTCAAAGGAGCCTAGCAGAATTAGGTGCTCATATTTGCATTAACTGGGTGTCTAAATCCTTTAGATTTTTAAAATCCTAGTTTAAATACTCCATAAGTTTGAGTTAACAAATTAGGGTTTACTGCCTCCTCCACCTCTCACTGACATAGGCAGATATGTATAAAAACAAATGGGGAAACCAAGTCCCAGGACAACTAAAATTAATCTGTAAAGGAAAATAAATGAAATTTCAATTGATGTATTCCATATTGAAATTCATTAAAAGAACATTGAAAATGTAACACAAAGCACTCAGGAATAATAATAAAAAAACCCAGAATGTTAATTACCTCCTTCTGCTTTATACAATACAATGCAAGCTTTAATGACAGGACCACCAGTGGATTCAGGGGGAATTTTTAGTTCCTGACGGGATCTCAGTGTGCAATAAATGGATAAACCCTGGCTAGACTAAGCTGCAGTGGATTCTTTCCTTTGACCAAAGAGGGTTGCGCACATGGGGGTCGTGTGATCGTGGACACATCATGGAAAACATGGTCTATGGGGGAGATACAGAGAAGAATGTGAGCCCCAGGTTGGTGGACCTGCACCACAACTCCATGAGACATAGAGTTCAGTGTTGGATAGAAGTGAAACAAAAACTTCCCCCATTTTTGAAATGGTATATTTTTTTCAGAATATTTTCCCCATGCATGATTTGAATATTTCACCTTTTCATCCAATTTTGGTTTTCATCCAGTCTTTTCCTGCAAAATATTCTGGTTTTGATTCTGCTATAACTGTAGGCAGTTACTGGTGCTCTGAATTCTTCCAATCTTTTGTAAGTGCTTCTGTGAATTAAAAAACAACAACAACAAATGTCAAGTCCCCCAAAATGTAATGTTAAGGTTGAACTTCTCTAGGAAAGCACCCAAATGGCTTTAACTGTCTCCCTGTAATGAAGCCCAGACACTCATACTAATTTATTGCTATAGTACAGTTTTTCTTGATTGGTGATGATGACAAAATTGAATAGATTATTTATAGACTAAAATAGAATATAATATTCTATAAAACAGAATGGCCATGTCCCCATAGTCTAGTGGGTGCATTCCCTTATAAACTTTTTCACAAAAGGTTCTCAAATCCCTCTACAAATAAGATTTTCAAAGGAGCCTAGCAGAATTAGGCTCCTTTGCATATAATATATGCAAAAGGACTTTACACATTCTTTTTTAGACAGCCAGCATACTAAAAGTAATCAGCCCTCATGCTCTTGTTATCTGGTGAAGCAGTAACCTTCTCTGGGTAAGATGCTCAGCCTGTTCAAGAATAAAGCTTTACCATTCCATATGGCAACCCATTCTCTAAGCTTCAGCACATACAGCTCTACCATTGTCTCTCTAGATAACCTTTATGCACCCAGATTCTGAGGGCTTATCTGAGAGGAGCAAGGGTGAATGTGGTAACAAGGCTGCACACTTACTATTGGAGATACACACGTATAAAATGAAGAACAAAGCCAGCATTCAGTTGTGCACAGTTTCAAAATGCTGGGCAAAGGAAGGAAAGCATTGAGACGTTATTGCTATGGTGACAGAGTAGGAGGGTTGCCTTGCTTGAGAAAGGCAACCTTACCTGTATTTCATAAATTTATCATTTTGATTTTTACCTGTAATGTTCTTGAGAGGCAATATGCTCTCACACCACTGATATGTGCCAGCAACCTTAACTTCACCTTAATGAAGTTTTCTGTGAGGGTTATTTATTGCTTATACAGTGCCATGGATGCCCATGGGATCTCTGTAACACCGGGGATGTGATTATGCTCAATAATAAAAATAATGTGCAGTAATAAATCTGTCATTTAAACTAAAAAATATTGACCATTAATCCAAATTACCTGTGCTCTAGACTAAATTATTTTAGTGGTATTAAAAATTTCAGTTCCCAACTTGTTGCAGATACCAATCTTTTTTTTCTTTGGAAGCACCAGCTGATTTGAAGATAGGTGAATGAGGGAGACAAAAAAGTGATGGATGAATGTAGGATATTGAAAGGAAGTAGTAGAGACTATGCAGTTACTGCAAAATCTGTGTGTCTGATAATCATAGCAGTACCACAGGTTGAATTAACTTTTTGGCTAACTCTACTGAGCTCCAGGGCATAAAGGGCAGGGAAATGCACAGACTCTTTTATGCAATTTTTTCTTCACTGGGTGTAAGGGAAAATGATACTTTGGATGAAGGACACACACATTCTGTGCTGCTAGAGGAAGGAACTTATTTAGAGTCTGCTCTGGCTCCCGCCAGGTTTTTCCATTGATTACATTGTGAGCAGGATTAGGTATCCAGGAAGGAAGACTTGAAAGGATAACAATCAGGGATGATTAGATTGTGATAAGTTAGTGATGAAAAACCAGAGGGACAATTCAGATCACAGACTCCTAGAAAATTAGGGTTGGAAGGGACCTCAAGAGTTCATCGAGTTCAATCCCCTGCTCAAGTCAGGACCAGCCCCAACTATATTGTTCCAACCAGGGCTTTGTAAAGCTGGGCCTTAAAAAACTCCAAGGATGGAGATTCCACCACCTCTCTGGGTAACCCGTGCCAGTGCTTCACTACCCTCCTAGTGAGAATTTTTTTCCTAATATCCAACTTAAACCTCCCTTGCTGCAACTTGAGACCATTGCTTCTTGTTTTGCCATCTGTCACCACTGAAAACAGTGTTTTGCCATCCTCTTTGGAACCACCTTTCATGTAGTTGAAGGCTGCTATCAAATCCCCGCCTCAGTCTTCTCTTCCGCAGACTAAATAAGTTCTGTTCATAAGTGATGTGCCCCAGCCCCCAAATCATTTTTGTTGCCCTCTGCTGGACTCTCTCCACCTTTCTGTAGAGGATGGCCCAAAACTAGACACAGTACTCCAGAGGCAGGCTCACCAGTGCAAAATAGAGAGGAATAGTCACTTCCCTTGATCTGCTGGCAATACTTCTACTAATGCAGCCCAGTGTACCATTAGCCTTCTTGGCAAGAAGAGCACACTGCTGCAACTTACTGACCACTGTGACCCCCACATCCTTTTCTGCAGGGCTGCTACTTTGCCAGTCAGTCCCCAGCCTGTAGCAGTGCATGGGATTCTTCCGTCCCAAGTGCAGGACTTTGTGCTTGTCCTTTTTGAACCTCATGAGATTTCTTTTGGTCTGATCCTCCAATTTGTCTAGGTCACTCTCATCCTAGCCCTACCCTCCAGGGATCTGCTATATCCCTCAGCTTGGTGTTATCCATGAACTTGCTGAAGAGGCAATCCATCCCATCTTCCAGATCATTAATGAAGATGTTGAACAAAACCGACCCCAGGACTGACCCTTGGGGCACTCCGCTTGATACTGGCTGCCAGATAGACATTGAGCCATAGATTACTACCTGTTGAGCCCAACAATGCAGCCAGCTTTCTATCCACATTACAATCCATTCATCCAACCCATACTTCCTCAGCTTGCTTGCAAGAATATTGTGGGAGACTGTTTCAAAAGCCTTGCTAAAGTCAAGGTATATTAAGTCCGCAGAGCCAGCTATCTCATCATAGAAAGCCATCAGGTTGGTCAGGCATGACTTGCCCTTGGTCAATCCATGCTGACTGTTCCTAATCACCTTCTCCTACAAGTGCTTAGAAATGGATTCCTTGAGGATCTGCTCCATGATTTTTCTAGGAACTGAGGTGAAGCTGACTGGACTGTAGTTCCTTGGATCCTTCTTTTTCCCTTTCTTAAAGATGGACGCTATAGGGCTGTGCAAAGCTTTGACTTAATATTCGATTCAACAAATATTCGACATATTCGACCTTGAAAAGTGAAAGTCGAGTCGAATAGCAGCTGGTCGAATAGCTGTCGAATTGAATACCGGAAGTCGAATATTAACAGCACGAGTCGAATATTAATAGCGCAGGTTGAATATTTGACAAGGGTCGAATATTTGACTTGCCTATACTGGATTCCCTGGGGGTGGGGGAAGGAAAGTAAGGGGAGGGAGGGGGAGAGGGGGAAGGAGTGCTTTTATGACTGACATGTGTAGCTGGCCAGTGACCTGTCAGCATTCTCTGAGGTCCCTTCCAATCCCAGTGCTCTGGGGGAGGGCCAGAGAAAATGCATAAAAGGCAGCAGGTTTTCAGCTCCCCTGCTTTCTGCCTTGGGGTCAGTTTCTGAGCTGCTGGTGTTCGCCACCACCTCTGCATCAGACCACGACGGCTGGAAGCCCTGATCTTCAACAGATTCCCTGCTTGCAATGCTAGCAACAGGGATTTCTGAGAACTTGGTGCTTTTATTTTATAACGACTTTTCATATTAGTTTACGCTTATATTGGATAGGGTTAGTAGTAACCTAGGATCTATTCTATATATAGGAATTTAGTTTTTTTATATATATATATATATATATATATATATATATTTTTATACATCATTCATTCTTTCCACCACACCAACGCTTCTCAGTATATTATCTACACACACATTTACATAACATCCAGAAATCTAATCTGCGGCGCACAGCACACTTAGAGGTTCCAGTTCACATACGAAGGAACACATTATGAAGTGGGGTGGAAAGGCAGGTGGCCACACTGGCCAGCCTGCACGAAGGAGAGCAAGGGGGGTTGCAAGCGGGAGAGCTGCAGTTTCTCCCCACACCAAGCTCAGACACAGCCTCTTTCCTCCCGCTACAAGGGATGAGGCTGCTACAAGCAGTAAAGAGAGGGGAGCAGCAGTGCCACCAGAGCCACTGCCTGTGCCTGAGACGCTCTCATGTCCAGACACAGCAGCCACAACTTCTCCCACCATAACTGCAACCAGCACAGCAGTGCGCTCTACCCCGTGTCACTGCCGATGCTGAGCCTTCCCGCGCCAGAAGAAGAGCTGTTGCTGGATCTGGATCTCGGTGCCCTGGCAAGGGAAGTCCTGGGAAAGGAGGGGGAATCAGTCGATTTTGTGCTTGACACCCCTCTGGTTTTTTCCTTTCAAGCCACGCGGTCTTTCCCAGGCGGCACTTCAGAAGGTGCCTCTGTACAGGTGAAGGCAAACGGCTCAGCTGAGTCCGCTCTTCCTCTTGCTGTGCCTCTGACTGCTGAAGAGGGGGAGAGTTCAGCAGCATCTGCAGATGTACCTGCATGCCAGAGGGAAAGGCCTAGCACTAGCGTGGTCTGGGATCATTATGAGCTAGCAGATGATCCTGCGTTTGCTATCTGCACGCACTGCTGAGCCAAAATCAGCTGGGGCAAGGGAACAAAGCCCATGACCACCTTGGTGATGCTGAATCATCTCCGCAGGTACCACCTCTTTGCCACAGGAATGGCCCCCACTCACTCCACAGCCCCCGTCCCCCACAGCAGAAGCAGGGCACCTTGGCACATTGGGGGCAAAAGGGACCAGTTGCAAATGTGAGCAAGGTCACCCAAACCATTGGGGAGATGCTTGCTCTGGATGGCCAGCCCTTCACCTTTGTTGAGCGGCCAGGGTTCAGGTGGCTCCTGGCACTGCTGGCTCCATCCTACCAAGTGCCCGCATGCACCACCTTCAGCAGGATGGTGGTGCCCTCCCTATACAAAGCATGCAGGGAGCACTTGAGGGAGGAGCTGCACAAGGCAGGTCTGCAGGTGACCATACACTTCACCTTGGACATCTGGAGCAGCTGGGGTGGAGATCATGTGTACCTGTCCCTCACAGGGCACTGGTGTGGCCAGTCAGGCTGTCGGTGGGCTTTCCTTCATGCCAAGGTGATGGATGAGTCCCACACAGCAGCAGAGATAAGGGGGGCCATGAACCGCATGGTGCAGGGGTGGCTGGGCGTTGAGCAGGCTGAGCTCACCCGCGGCTTCATGGTCACCGACAATGGGGCCAATATGGTCAAGGCAGTCTGTGATGCCAAATTTGCTGGTATTCACTGTGTGGTACACAATTTACATCTGATTGTGAGGGGTGCCTTGGAGGGGGACAGGGCTGCCGGTGGTGGCACCAGCAACACCAGCAGGCTCATTTCCAGATGCAGGAAGGTGGCAGGCTACTTCCACTGGAGCATCAAGGGGGGCAAGATGCTGTGGGGCAGACAAGCAGACCTAAATGTCCCGCAGCTCAGAATCATCCAGGATGTGGAGACTTGGTGGAGCTCCACATACGTGATGCTCAAGAGGCTGGTGGAGCAACAGAAGGCCATTCATGACCTGGCCTTGCTTGGGGAGATTGGGATCAGTGGCCCCCTGACCAAAGCTGAGGGGGTTTCCATGTCCCAGATCTTGCTGGTCCTCAAGCCCTTCCTCAAGGTCACTGAGACCCTCAGTGCTGCTGATGCCTTCCTCATCCAGGTGGTCCCCATAGTGAAGGAGCTCCACAGCCAGACGGAGAGCTTCCTGGGGGCCAATGTTCCTGGCTGGGGCAGGCCGCTTTCACCAGATGTGCAGGCACTGGTGAGGCGGCTGAAGGAGGGCCGTAGGAAAAGGCTTGAACCCTTGGGGCGCAACACAGTGCATATGCTGGCCGCCATCTGTGACCCAAGGGTGAAGGGCATCATATGTGACAGCGAGACACTGAGTCCCTGGAGGGAGGTACTTATGAAGAAAGTGAAGGAGTCTGAACAGTGGAGGCGGGGGGAAGTAGGACAGGGAGATCCACTGCCTGAGCCCAGCCCACCATCCACGAGCCAGTCTTCCCCTCCGCCACAGGCGCTGCCAGTATGGGCTAAGGCCATGGCAAACATTAGTGGGTCCAGACCCACCAGACCCCAGGATCAGGCAGACAGTCCTCACACCATGGTGTCTGCCTATCTTGCCGAGCCTGTGGGGCCCCTGGCCTGTGACCACTTGGCCTACTGGGCAACCCACAGCCCGATGTGGCCGGATCTGGCCACCGGGAATACCTGTCCTGTCCACCAACCAGTGTGCCAAGCAAGAGGGTGTTCAGCGTGGCTGTGGATGTTGTGACACCCCACCACACCTGCTTGGATCCTGGTTTGGTGGAGCAGCTGGTGCTCCTCAAGGCGAACCTCCTGCTGCTGGGGCTCCCCAAGCGCCAGGTGCAGACGGAGCGAACGCCGCCCTCCTCGCTCCATCTGGATCACGAGTTTATCTGTCAGCAGCCTAAGGTGCAGTTTCCCCCAAACCCCTACACCTATCACTGTGAAAGCTGGCAGGTTTTGTGGGCTCCTCAGGGGCTAGCAAGCCTGCAGTTTTGAGCTCCCTGTGGCTTTCCACACAGAAATCACAGGAGGTTTTCTCTCAAGAATTTGGGGTGCTGTTTCTCTGAACCCCCTGAACCTACCTTGTTGAAAGCTGGCAGGCTTTGTGGGCTCCTCAGAAGCTACCATTCCTGCAAGAAATGCCAAAGTTATAGCCTGCTTTGACCTTCCCCATTATAGCCTATGGGGAAGTCGAAGCAGCTCAAATATTCGACTAAGCTTCGACCTCGAGTCGAAGCGGACTCACTTCGACTTGAAGCGGATGGCAAATCGAAGCAGAACCCAGTTTAATATTTGACATGGCTGTTGAATTGAATAATACCTGCTCTGCACATCCCTAATATTTGCCATTTTCCAATCATCTGGGACCTCCCCCTATTGCCACGAGTTTTCAGAGATAATGACCAGTGGCTCTGCAATCACATCAACCAACTTCCTCAGAGAGGGAGAGAGCATAGCCACTGAGAGAGCCAGAGGAGAGGCATGAAAGCACCTGCGAAGGAGACCCCGAGGAGGAAAGCATAGGTCTTGTCAGTCGGAGATGTTGCAAAGGACTGGCAGGATGTTCTATAGGATGGACACAGACATGCTGGCTGCATGCTGCTGCCCGGGTTTATGATAACCTTGCAGCCTTACAGAAGGTGGGGTTGAATGGAGCATGGAAGCCACCAGATAGAGCTTGTTCTGTGTCAACCACAATGGAATCCACAACATGGCTGCCGCAAAAAGGGGCACTTTTTGGAAAGCCATCGAGCAGGAGCTGAACATAACAGCTGATGTATTCCACAACTCTGCTGATCATGTGAAGAAGGAAGATCAAACTGAAGAGGGAGGAAAGCGGGGTTTGCTGTACAGCACATCAACTCTTACTGTATATTTTAGGCAGCCTTCCCCTGGATGATAGGACAGCAACATTGGCAGGAAGATGGTGTGTATGATCTGGTTAGGACTCTGAGAACTTTTTCTGAATTAAAAAGGGGATAAGACCCCTAGCAAGAGAAGTGAAGTCCAAATGTGTGAGAAAAAGTGGGCACAGCCTATTTCCTTAGGTGTCTTAACACCAGAAATCTGGGAAATGACTAAGCAAGAGCAGCTAGAGGTTCTCATGCATGAAAACAATGATGATTTAGTTGGCATTACAGAGACCTGGTGGGATAAAACACATGACTGGAATACCAATACAGGAAGATACAATCTGCAGCAGAGAAAATAACGCTGGCACGAGGAACTAATTCCAAACTGTTCCCGGCCAAGTTCATCCTGGGTGTAAAACTCACTGACTTCAGATTTGCTAAGTTGTGTGTCCTAAAATGAAGGATTTGTCAAGAAAAAAGCCGAATCAAATAAAGAAGTGTGTAAAGTCTGTCAAAGCAGCTTCACTAGGAAAGGGTTCTTCAGCTAAGTGGGCTAGGAACCATGTTGCAATGCTCAGACCCAGGTGGCTGGGGTCGTGTTAATACCCGGTCCATGCTTGGAGGGCTGCTATGCAATATGCTGTGCCCTGTCCAATCCCTCTTGCTTTACATATGCCAGCTGCTGAAATGGAGGGAACATACTTGCCTTGAGTGCACTGCTGTTCCCAAACTCCCTGACTGGTTTGTGCTGTTGGCATGTACTCAGGGCTGCTCTAAGGTGGTTACGTTGTTTCGTATCTGGAATCTGGCATGCATGCCAGGAAGGACTGAGTGGCTGTGGCCTGCTCTGCAGCAGTACTCCTGGGCACAGCCCTCTACATATCCCTTGAGTGCCAGGGCAGGTGCGTGCTATTGCCAGCTGTGCCACTGGCTTGCAGTATGACCCTGGCAAATCATTTTATTTCTTTCCTTGGGTCAAACGGTGATAATGAAATTGAGTGGCTTCACAGGAGGTATGTGTGGGGGGCGGTGGGGGGGGTTAAGGCTTTGGTAGTCATAAAATACTTGGATCTCCTTTGACAAACATTGTTCTAAAAGCGTAGAATTTGACCTGACCTCTCCTCACTCCGCAATTTCTTTTCATGTGGAAAATGGGCCCTATACTTGATTTCAGAGACCCTGAGCTTTGAGGGGTGGTGGGGAAGAAAATCCCAGCATGGCTGCAGATCTGAATCTGAGATTAATTTGGGACCCAGTGGAAATAATATTGGTACCTTTGAACAGGAATCAGATTGGAGGAAAGTGCATAGCCAGTCAATCCACATTTATTTCTGGTGGATGATTTGTGCTCCCAAATCTAACCTATTTCAAAGCTAAGTCTCCGGTTAGTCTGATTGCACAAATATCTTTCACTGGTGAAGTGAGGTCTGCCTAATCTTCAAGCAGTAGCTCTAGGAGAGTCATGACCTTCCCTGTTCACTTCACTGGGATGTAAACTCTTATTGCACCCAGACTGTGAAGTCTGAGGCCTTCTCTGAGTCCACACCATACCTGACAATGGTGTAAGAAGGTCAGCATTGCGACTTAGCTCACTACTAGTCAAAGTGTGCGTGAAGGAAGAGAAAAAGTCCTGAAAACCTGACAATGCTGAAAACCTGCACATGTTGAACCCCACCGTGGGGCTGCCATGCCTGCAGAAATGCAAGACAGAAATCCAAGGCTAGGGGGAGCTGAATCCAGTGGTTATTCTGGTTTCTCAGTGGACACTGCAAGATTTCTAGTTAGAGCTGGAGAAGACAGTGAGGCCTTTCTGTTTTTCACTCAGATTTCTTTCTTCTAGCCTTGAAGTGGTCAACACCAGAAATATGGGAAATGACTAAGCAAGAGTGGTCAGAAAAAATGGCTCCCCTTCCTTTTTCAATACATCTACTTCTTCAGTGGTTTCAGAATCAGGTCCATTTATTCTATGCTCGCCCCATGAATACACTTTTAAAGTAGACCCTTTCAAGCCAGGAGAGCTCTGAGGGAGCAACCTGAGTTCGTTTCTATTTCCAGCCTCATTTGTGGAGTGCCAATGGCAGAAGTTTGTCACTAGGAGGTCAAAAGCACCCAGCTCCATGCTCACATCCCAAGCTGTGTTTGCAGGTCTGGCAGTCAAAACAAATGCCCTTAGACATGCAAACGTGAGTGAATGTGTTATGGGCTTAATGAGACACAAAAAAGGGATTCTACAATGCTATTTTTGCAGAAGTCCTCTGCATATTTTAACCAGCCCTTGAAGCAGAGAATTTTGCTACAAGGCTGCAGAATATCTAGTTAACTTCCAGAATGTATTGACATTAAATTAGCCAAAGAGGCAGCCCATGTTGTTCTATAAATGTAACAAAAAAACTCCCCAAACTGAAAGTAAAGACAAATAATGGAATATTATTTTAGGGAGATCATGGGAAGTACAAGCAAAATGGGAGCATGAAGGTCAAATATGATACAGACCACCTAATAAATGAGCATGTTAAGGTGCTAGGCAGGTGGTAGTGGAAAAGATATAAAGAATGCCAGCAATTAAAAGAAAACATATACAGGGAATTTTAATTATTGAGAAATGTATTAGAAAAATACAGCTGGCAAAGGAGTCTCCAACCAAGGGCATTTCCAGACTCAGTAGAAAGTAGTTTAGTTTCCTTTTGCAAAGAGCAGAGAACATAAGATACGTGGTGGAGTTCTGGATTCATGCATAATCCAGGAAAAGGAAAGAACCAGTGGAATGGGGCTGAGAATGGAATAGAGCTGAAAGTTAAGATTTTCCTTTGTTTGTGTATTATAGCTGACATACCATGTGGCTGCATTTGACAGGCTACATCTGGAGTACTGTGTTCAGTTTTGGGCCCCCCACTACAGAAAGGATGTGGACCAATTGAAGAGTTCACTGAAGGGCAAAAAAATGGTGAGGGGACTGGGGCACATGACTTATGATGAGAGGCTGAGGGAACTGGGTTTATTTAGTCTGGAGAAAAGAAGACTTGAGAGGGGATTCAATAGCAGTCTTTAACTACCTGAAGGTTGGTTCCAAAGAGGATGAAGCTGGACTATTCTCAGTGGTGGCAGATGATAGAACAAAGAGCAACGGGCTCATGTTGCAACAAGAGAAGTTTAGGTTACATATTAGAAAGAATTTTCTCACTAGGAGGGTAGAAAAGCACTGGAACAGGTTACCCAGTGAGGTGGTGGAATCTCCATCCTTGGAGGTTTTTAAGACCTGGTTAGACAAACTTTGACTGGGATGATCTAGTTGAGGATGGTTCTGCTTTGAGCAGGGGTTTGGACTAGATGGCCTCCTGAGGTCCCTCCCAACCCTAACTTTCTACGATTCTATGACTACAGTGTCTGAGCTTCTGGGATGCTCTGTCAAGCTCAAATTTCATAGACATCAGGGCTGGAAGGGACCTCGGGAGATCATCGAGTCCAGCCCCCTGCCCAAAGGGCAGGAAGTCAGCTGGGGTCATAGGATCCCAGCAAGATAAGCATCCAATTTACTCTTGAAGGTGTTCAATGTAGGTGCTTGAACCACCTCCGCTGGCAGACTGTTCCAGACCTTGGGGGCTCGGACAGTAAAGAAATTCTTCCTTATGTCCAGCCTGAAATGGTCTTGCAGGAGTTTGTGGCCATTCGACCTCCTCATCCCTTGGGGCGCTCTGGTGAACAAACGCTCCCCCAGATCCTGGTGGTCACCCTTGATAAACTTATAGGTGGCCATCAGATCACCCCTGAGCCTACGCTTTTCCAGGCTAAAGAGTCCCATGTCTCTCAGCCTATCATCGTAAGATCTGTTTTCCTGACCTCTGATCATGTGTGTGGCTCTCCTCTGGGCTCTCTCAAGCTTCTCCACATCCTTTTTGAATTGTGGAGCCCAAAACTGGACAGTACTCCAGCTGCGGCCTCACCAAGGCCGAGTACAAGGGGAGAATGACGTCCCGGGATTTGCTCGAGAATCATCTATGGATGCAAGCCAGCATTTTGGTCGCTTTATTAGCCGCAGCATCGCATTGGAGGCTCATGTTCATCTTGTGGTCAATGATGACCCCCAAGTCTTTTTCTTCTGTAGTGCTATCCAATGTAGCACTATAAGGGTGCTGCAGGTTTTTCCTCCCAAGGTGGAGAACCTTGCATTTTTCGGTGTTAAACACCATGAGGTTCTCGTCTGCCCATTTGCTGAGCTTGTCCAGGTCAGCCTGGATCACCCGCCTATCTTCTGGCGTGGATGCTTTGCCCCAAAGTTTAGTGTCATCGGCGAACTTGGCCAGTCCACTCCTGACTCCAATGTCCACATCATTAATGAAGATGTTGAACAGTATGGGTCCCAGGACAGAACCTTGAGGGACCACGATGAGTGACTGCCATCAATTACAACCTTCTGGGTCCAACCATGGAGCCAATTTCCCAGCCAGCGGATCATGGTGGAGCCAAGGCAGCAACTGGCCAGTTTGGCCAAGAGGTGATCATGGGATACCAGATCAAAAGCTTTTTGAAGTCGAGATATATGACATCAATCTCTTCTCCCTTGTATAGATGATCATGAAACAGAACTTGAGATGGGCTCAAAGGACAAAGTACAGGTAGTCCTCAATTTATGACTTTTTGAGTTATGATGAATGGTACTTAAGACATTTATAAATTGACACCCTGTTTTGACTTTCTAGTGGGGGTTTCGAGTTTATGACACTGGATACAGCTGTGTTCAACTGGTAAGTCTGGTGAGGTAGAAGGTGAGGGGAAATGTGGGGAGGCAAATCAAGGCCCCCCATGGTGAGAGAGGGGCTGGGGCATGATGATCATTTGATGGTTCCCGCCACTCATCCAGGAGGGAAGGTGGGGCATGTGCCCCCGGATCTGTATGGGGTAGGGCAGGTGGGGCCAGGATTACACCAGGCTGCACTGGGAGTGGGAGCTATGCCCTCCTAGTGCTCACCCATTTGGGATGGGGTGGGCATGGGACAGGGCCGCTGCACTGCCTGTGGACAAACAGTGCACAGTGGCAGGAGCTGCCCCCCCCACAGATGAACCATGGTTCTGTCCCACACCCACCCTACCCTGGTTGGTCAAGTGGTTGGACGGCATGTGTGCCCAGATCAAGGCAGGCAGCAGGTCACGGCAAGTGGCGGAGCAGAGGCTATCGGGGACCATAGCCCCCGCAATAGGCCCTGCCGCGCACCCGGAGTACAGCCCGGCACAGCCCCAGCACTGCCTGCCCTGCCCTGACCTGCCCTGCCCTGATCTGGGGGCACACACTCCCAGTGCAGCCCTGACCCCAACTGCCCTGTCCCATGCAGATCTGGAGGCACATGCCCTCTCCCACGCCCTCCCAGATGACTGGTGGGAGCCACCAAATAAGCAGCTTGCCCCAGCCCCTCCCTCACTGCGGGGGGCCTTGATCTGCCCCCCACATCCCCTCCCTTCCCCATCCTCTTCCACCATGAAAGACTTACCAGCTGGATGCAGCTGTATCCAGCCTGGTAAAGGAACCAATCTCCCATTTATAACATTGATTCTATGGGGAAATCCGAGTTACAATGTTTCAATTTAAGAGGTGGTTTTCAGGAAGCAATTGAGTCCTTAGTCTGAGGACTGCCTGTAGACTCAGATTCTGAGCTTTCTGAAATTTTGTGGAATGTGTATGTGGAGGGTATGGATTAATTTTGTTATGGGCATGAGGTCAATGGCAAAGTCCATATTTTTTTAGGTGCCATATCTTGATTTTTCCACCACAGAACACAAGTCATTTCCCTTTGGCTTCAGTGGAAAGTCTTCACATTCTATTGCTGGAGATTCAGGTCCCATGATATGGGTTCTCATCCAGTTTTTAAATAGGGTGCCCACATTTTCTGCAAACCAATTATAAAGCCAGTAGGAAAGGATGTAAAGTTGCCCTCTAGAATGAGCAGGAGATGGTATAAGGGAAGGGCAGCTGAGTATTCAAAACACAGTCAAGGAAGCCCAAAGGCTAACAATATCAAGGCAACTTAAAAATATAAGGTAGATTAAAAAAATCCATTTGGCTGAAGGGAGGGGGTGGGAAAGACTTGTATAGAAAATGAACAAGCAGGGAGATTGAACTGAAGAGATAGAAGTCAACCACCAATGCACACCTCAAATCAGGGAGGGGGAGGAACGGGAATCATACTTGCTTGGGGGTGAAAAGAAACAAGAAAGGGTCTTATCAAACCATCCAGGGAGAGCAAGGAAACAGAGAGAGTTTCCAAATGAGAAAGCAAGTAGAGGAGGGAGGATGCGAGTCTGGTGGAGATTTTAAATCACTATTTTTGTTCAATTTTCCTTTGCTCCAGATCATATAATTAATCCTCCTGCAGGGCTATTTTTCAATATCATCTGCTGCTTAAGAGTTACACATCCACATCCTGACAGTCTTTGTCCTGGTGGGGGGTGCCTCAGAGGTTAATGCTGCCTGAGACAGGGCTCATCCATACTATGGATTATCCCTCGTCTTTACAGGGTGGGAGGAGATGGTGGCAGAGCCACTCAGACACTCTTCTAAGGATCTGGAGGTGCAAAATCCAATCTTATTTTGGACCAGTGCTGAAAGCCCCCAGCAACAGGAAAGGGTCTTATCAAACCATCAAGGGGGAGTGTGGAAGAAGAGAGTTTCCCCAGCCTGGTCAGGATGCTAGCCATAATGCTCCTTTGTATGCAAGTGGCCACAAACACTGATGTACCTTAGCCCACTGAGCTTTCATAGCTCAGGATGGAACTTGGATCTATATGCCTATAGGCAGCTTCTGCTAGGAAAAACCTGACAAGAATGGAGCTGGCAAGAAGAGAAGGGATGCTTCAAACTTTGAACCAGTCACTTTGGCTTGTGCTGATATTCTGAGATCCATGCAGCTGGGGGTGATTTCCAGGTCTTGGAGGCTCATCCCTTCACTTTTGTGTGAGGGTAAGGAAGCTGGACAGGATAAACCAGGAGTGGGCAAAATGCAGCCCTCAGGCCAGATGTGGCCCACCAGGCCATTCTATCTAGCCTGTGGGGCCTCTAAAAAATTTAGAAAATTAATATTTATCTGCCCCTGGCTGCCTGTCATGTGGCCCTTGATGGCTTGCCAAAACTCAGTAAGTGGCCCTCTGCACAAAATAACTGCCCGCCCCTGGGATAAACCATTCTCCCCTGATAGAGGGATTCCAAGGAAACTCTGCGATAAAAATCCCACTTAGTTTATATCCTCTGCACTGTTTTGGTGAGTGTCTTGAGGAAGCAATTAGGTTTCTCTCTCCCAGGGTAGCAAGGTCCTTTGGACAGGCCTAAAAAAAGCTTGTATAAATAGAGTTAAGTTGCCTTGCTGATTTACGGCCCTCATTGGGCAATGGCGTGACCATGGGGGATCTGGGATGGTCAGATTTCATTCAAGATGAAGCAATGAAAAAGAACCTAGATGAGTTCCAACTAGATAAAACATGTCATAACAGGGGAGGGACACTGCTTGAGAAATGAGGATTGGAACAAAATTAATGGGTTAAGAGTAATAAGGGTAGCTTTGACAAATATACCAGAGGAAAAAGTAGGAGTAAAGAGAAAGGAGGCCTATTAGTAAAGGAGGGTAGGAAGGCTCAACAGCATCTGTGTCTTTGAATTCCTTATTTTAATTCCCCTTGAACAAGTGAAAGGAGGTGTGAGCAGTTGCAAAGAAAAGACTGATGGGTTACACCCAAGGGTACTCAGGGAGCCAGCGAGCATCATAGTCCAGCCCCTGGCGTGGATCTTTGAGAGCTCCTGGTGCTCCGGTGTAGTGCCTGATAATTGGAAGAAGGCCAATGTGGTGCGTATCTCCAAGAAAGGGAGGAAAGTAGATCTGGCAAACTACAGGCCCATCAGCCTGACCTCTATCCTGGGGAAGGTCCTGGAAAAGATTATTAAAGAGGCCATCCTTAACAGACTAGCTGGCAGCAATAACCTGACGGATACCCAGCATGGGTTTGTTGTGGGTAGGTCTTGCTTGACCAATCTAATTTCCTTTTACGACCAGGTGACCTATCACCTGGACAAGGGGGAAGAGATCGACATTGTATATCTTGACTTTAAAAAAGCCTTCAGTCTGGTATCCCAGGATCACCTCTTGGCTAAACTGGCTAACTGCAGCCTCAACCTCACCGCGATCTGCTGGGCGGTGAATTGTCTCCGTGGTAGGACCCAGAGGGTGGTGGTTGACAGGAGCCAATCATCTTGGTGCCCTGTGACCAGTGGAGTCCCTCAAGGCTCTGTCCTAAGGCCTATACTATGTAACATCTTCATCAATGATGTGGACATTGGTGTCAGAAGTGGACTGGCCAAGTTTGCCAATGACACCAAACTCTGGGGTAAAGCATCCACACCTGAAGATAGGAGGGTGATCCAGGTGGATCTGGACAGATTCATGAAATGGGCGGATGCGAACCTGATGGTGTTCAACACTGAAAAATGCAAGGTTCTCCACCTTGGGAGGAAAAACCTGCTGCATCCTTATAGGCTCGGTAGTGCTATGCTGGTTAGCACTACAGATGAAAGGGACTTGGGGGTCATGGTTGACCACAAGATGAACATGAGCTTTCAGTGTGATGCCGCGGCTAGTAAAGGGAGCAAAACGCTGGCTTGCATCCATAGATGCTTCTCAAGCAGATCCCAGGATGTCATTCTCCCCTTGTACTCGGCCTTGGTGAGGCCGCAGCTGGAGTACTGTCCAGTTTTGGGCTCCACAATTCAAAAAGGATGTGGAGAAGCTTGACAGAGTCCAGCAAAGAGCCACGCGCATGATCAGAGGTCATGAAAACAGACCTTACGACAACAGGCTGAGAGCCATGGGGCTCTTCAGCCTGGAAAAGCGCAGGCTCAGGGGTGATCTGGTGGCCACCTATAAGTTTATCAGAGGTGCTCATCAGGATGTGGGGGAACGACTGTTCACCAGAGCCCCACAAGGGATGACAAGGTCAAATGGTCACAAACTCCACCGTGACCGATTCAGGCTGGACGTAAGAAAGAATTTCTTCACTGTCCGAGCCCCCAAGGTCTGGAATAGACTGACGCCGGAGGTGATTCAAGCACCACTTTGAATGCCTTCGAGAGACAATTGGATGTTTATCTTGCTGGGATCCTGTGATCCCTGCTGACTTCCTGCCCCTGGGGCAGGGCACTGGACTCGATGATCCTCTGGGGTCCCTTCCAGCCCAAATGTCTATGAAATCTATGAAATGACGCTGTGAATAACTATTAAAGAGCAGGGAGGCAGAGGTGCAAATGGGCAGGTCTGTGTCTTGGGCAGTGGTGGTGCACAGGGCATGATGGCAGGCTGGCTCCTGGTGACAGCTGAGAAAGAAGTGGAGGCACCTGCTATTTTTGTGCCTCCCCAACAAGTCGATGTCTGGGGCTGGCATCCCCATTGTCCCCTCTTAGTTACACTACTGCTGGTAGGGGGCACCTTTAGTTTATGAAAATATACAGCCCTTGTGGATGACATGCTGTAAGAGGGCAACTTGCCCTTTTAAGGGCCTAGGGTCAGCCAGCTGTATCCATTGATCAGACCCAGGTAGGAGAAGGCTACTGGTCCCTATAAAAGGCAGGCAGGCAGGCACCTGCAATAGACTCTGAAGCAGGGGTTAGAGGGAAATGGGCGCTAGGGGTGTTAGTGCACTTGAACATGTGACAATTATTCCTGAAAAACCATAGAAAGCTGAGGAGATCCTGAAAGGTTTAGCAAAAGCTATGTAGAACTGACCTTCTGAAAATGAAAGGAGAGTGAGTCTGACATTTCCCATCTTTGAAGTTTTGTTCCTTTCGCTAGGAAAGTAGCAGAATAAATATTTGCAAAATCACCAAATAGCTTGTAGATTGTGGAACCGTAAACAATAAGCAGTGTGAAATTATCAACTGACTTTTTGGCAGACTGATGCGACTGCTTTTTGTTTTGAAAGATTGCTAACGCGGTGCAGAAAGGGAGGAGGGCAGATAGAAGTCACTGGGATATCAGTGAAGTGGTTTGATGCCGTCACGCAAAATCTTACTTCATGCATTCGTTCAAATGGTCTGGGAGTGGAGCACTGGAAGGAAAACTCTCTGTGAAACCAAAACCAAAGGTAATGATAAGCTTTTCACTGGGGCAGGGGTTTTTAGAAAGGTTGATTTCCCCTGTCCTGACAACATTTTCAGAGGACACTCCCCGCCACCTCCTTCCAAGGTATGTGGAAAGATGTTGCAGCCACAGGAAGGTGTGGGCTTTATACTGCCACCCCCATTAATCCCTCCTCTCCTCTCCTCTGTTACTTATGCTTCTTCAGGGCAAGTTGTCCTGGTCCAGGGTGGGCTGCCAGGAACGATTCTGCTCCATTATTCTGTGTTTGCAGCATGTGTACTTTTTTTCTTTTATTGTTTTTACCCATAAGCTACAGAAGCAAAATAATCTGTACAAATTTGGTTTGGCTAATGCCATGATCTTTGGTTGTTTTCAGAAAGTGGAGCTGGCACTCAAATCTGAGCAGTAACAATATTAGAGAATGTGAATGCCAGCACTAAAAATAGTCACCTTCCTTCCTTCTTCCCACATGGACAAGATGCTTCTCCGTTGAACTTGCCCTCATAATGTATCATTGCACACACGTTCTATCATTTGACTTGCCTTTGCCAACTCTTTTCACCTCCCCCCATTGCCCATTCTTTCTCTAGATACATGTTTTTCTCTTTCCCCCTTCAGAATGAAATTTTCTTTGGCATTAGAAATCAGTGGCTAATGTCATATCTAGGTCTATCTGCAAATCAGGTCAGGGCTTCAGGAAGAAGCAAAGCGGGTGTTCAAACTCTGTGCCCCACTTTTGCCTTAAAGAGACCCACTTAATGGTTGAGAAGGGAGTTTGGTCTCTGAAGCCCCTTCAGTGCAGGTCTCCCTCCTTAGACTACCAGCAAGAAGCAAGAAGCTGGTTGGCAGTTTTTCTCATGACAAGAATTATTGGCTAGCTGCAAGACTGAGACCACCAACTCAGCATGGATGGGCTAAGTCTCACTAAGAAAAACACTGATCTCAGACTCAGGCCATGCAGGTTCAACACCTTGTTCTTCTAAAGACTTCCTGAATGACCTTGGGTTACTAATTAAATCTCTGAGGTGTTCCAGTTGCCCATCTATAAAATGAAGGTAATGATACACCTTTGCTGGTTGGATTGCTTGCTCTTTTGAGCATAGCCTGTCTCTTAGTATGTTTGCTAGCACAGTGGGGCACCGTGTACTACTGAAATATAAAGCTGCATACAAAAGTGCACATTAAAAGAAGACCGGTGCTGCAAAGCTAAGCCCTGAAAACTTATGGAATATCAGAATTAAGGTTGCCCATGCACATGACGATACAATCTTTAATTATATGCGTGCATGCTGCTTTCACACAGGACCCCTGCCTGTGGGCTACACAGGTATTTGATCACAGCAGAAGACTGACTATATGCAGGAATCTTGGATTTTGCGCATAGTATTGAAGAGATTGCTCTCCAGTGGTCACAAACCCTTCAATCAATGTGTGCCCTTCCAGTCTAGTCATGTCCTATCCCTAAGCTCCCCATGTCCTCCTGCTCTGTCTCCCATGTCTCCACCAATATCATACCCCAGTCCTGCTATCCTTTCAGTCTTTTTCTCATTCCCTTATCCCTTCTTCTTAGCCTCCCCCCAACCTCTTCCTTGCTAGCCTATGGCTTAACTTCTTTCTCCATGGCATCTAGTAAAGTTGTTTCTTTTTCTCCTTCTCCTTGCCCAGACACCAGCTGGGGATGCATTAAGCCCGGAAAAGATTGTTGCCCTACTCTTAGTCCAGATGTTCAGCACAACTGTTGCTCCATATGGCAGTCACGAGCTCTTGTAGGGACAACCTTGCACACCAGTTGCAATTCTCAGATGGATCATGCATGGCACAGACAAAAGCTTTGGACAATTTACTTGGTAAATTCTAACATTTCTCTACTGACAATTTGGAAATTGAGATTTCTGGAGGATTGTAACTGAGCCAAATTTGCATGAATTTTCAAAGGAACAGCAAAAGGCAAAGCCCTCCTTCATCCTAACCAACCCTATCTTTTACCCACCAAATTTCAAAACCCATCTCTTAAGCCTGAAGACTCGAGTGCTTCTCAAATATAATAATGCTGGAAATTTTTGAATGTAGCAAAATAACATATTTTATTCTGATATCCTTAGAAATGACTGAACAGTTTTAGATGAAGCTTTGAAAGAAAAACATCACCCTGAGACAGACACAGCCAGCATGGAAAATGCCATGCCAACCTACTAAAGTTTGGTGAAATTATAATGGAAAGGCAATTAGGGCAATGCTTTCTGCATCATGTATAACAATATAGGAAATCAAACTGGGATGACATGCACAGCATTAAACTTGATACATTTAAAAATACAAACATGGTGGGTTTCAGTTCCTTTCTCCCCAGAAACTCTCCAGAAATATTCCTAGATCAGCCCACAACTGCCAATTCTACTTTCTCCCATGATTATCTCTCTGTGCAGTCTTCGGTGCTATGCAGGTGATGGCGTTCATCACCCAAGAATGAACTCACTGTCATCATTTTGACTGATCCTGATAAAGTCAGCTGAGGAAGCAACACTGACAGCACCATACATGGCTGAGGGGAACGGATTAGTGATTGGACAACAGCAGCAGGAAAAATCCTTCCTTTCATTCAAACCACAGACCAGCCTGTGAAGTACCTATTCCCAGTATTTCCCCAGATGGGAAAAGATGGAGAAGGCCAGATAACCATAACATGAAGTCCTTCATCAGGACTCCAAGAATATTAACTACTCCTCACAGCCCCTCATTGGGATAGGTCAGTAATACCACACTTGCTCTAAAGATAATAAAAGCAATACACAGAGACATTAAGTTTGAGTTTTCAGATGTAGCCATTGATCTGAAGAAACTCACTGGTTGGAGGACACAGATATATTAAACTCAGCATCCGAGGCGTTAAATAAGTCAAAGCTTACTGACAGAGTGAGGGTTGGAGATGGTTTACAACTAATGAGATCCCTGTGGGGGTCTATGTAAGCCTCATTGCAAACCCATTGTCCTTTGACATTGTGTTTTGTCAGTTTTTCACCAATGGAAAGCTGGGCTCATGGCTAGAGCTGGTTAACATTTTCTGTCAGGAAGTGGTACGGTAGGAAAATGCTGATTCACCAGAACCAAATGCTTGATGGGCTGCTGCAGAAATGGGGCCTTCCAGATTCCCATGGGGAGGAGATGATTGGGGGCTGCAGCTCTCAGTGCTTTCAGTTTCCTTGGGCTTCAAGGTTCCCCACTAGGCTGCTGTGAAGCCAGCCAGATCCAGGCTCCGCAGTGTCGCAAGGCATCTTGCTCCTCTGGCTGCTTGACTCCTTAAGGAACTGGTGGATTTGTCAAAACACCAGCCTTCATGAGCTGCCCAAGTCATAGAAATCAGAGAAAATAAGGGGTGGAAGGGACTTCAGGAGGGCATCTAGTCCAACCCACTGCTCAAAGCAGGACCATCCCCAACTAGATTATCCCAGCCAAGGCTTTGTCTAGCTGGGTCTTTAAACCTGCAAGGATGGAAATTTCACAACCTCTCTGGGTAACCTGTTCCAGTGTTTTACTACCCTCCGGGCAAGAAAGTGTTTTCCCCCTAATATCTAACTTAAACTTCCCTTGTGCACTTGAGACCATTTCTCCTTGTTCTGTCATTTGCCATCACTGAGGACAGACAAGCTCCATCCTCTTTGAAACCCCCCTTCAGGTAACTGAAAACCTCTATTAAATCACCTCTCAGTCTTCTCTTCTCCAAACTAAATAAACTTAGTTCCCTCAGCCTATCCTAATAAGCCATGTGCCCCAGTCCCCTAACCAATTTTGTTGCCCTCCTCTGAACTCTCTTCAATTTGGCCATATGCTTTCTGCAGTGGGGGGCCCAAAACTGGACACAGCACTCCAGGTGTGTTCTCACCAGTGCTGAATAGAGGAGAATAGTCACTTCCTTTGATTTGCTGGCAACACACCTACCATTGCAGCCCAGTGTGCCATTAGCCTTCTTGGCAACAAGGGCACACTTGCTGGCTCATATTCAGCTTATTGTCGACTGTAACCCCCAGGTCTTTTTCTTCAGAGCTGCTGCCCAGCCAGTCAGCCCCCAGCCTGTGCATGGGATTGTTCTGTCCTAAGTGTAGGACTTTGCACTTCTCCTTATTGAACCTCATAAGATTTATTTTGGTTCAGTCCTCCAGTTTGTCTAGGTCTCTCTGAATCCTGGCCCTACCCTCCAGCATAACTACTACTTCCCCTAGCTTGGTGTCATCTGCAAATTTGCTCAGGGTGCACTCAATCCCATCTTCCAGGTCATTGATGAAGATATAGAACAAGATAGGCCCTAGGACTGACCTCTGGGGCACTCCACTTAATACCAGCTGTCAAACAGACATTGAACCTTTGATTACTACCCTTTGAGCCTGACGGTACAGCCAGTTTTCTATCCACCTTACAATCCATTTATCCAACTGGTACTTCCTTAGCTTGCTTGCAAGAATGCTGTTGGAGTTTGTATCAAGATCTATCATATCCACTGCTCTTCCCACATCCACAGAGCTAGTCGTCTCATCACAGAAGGCAATCAATCAGGTTTGTCAGGCTGACTGGTCTTAATCACCTTCTCTTCCTCCAAATGTTTAGAAATGGATTCTTTGAGGACCTGCTCCATAATTTTTCCAGGGATGAGGTGAGGTTGACTGGTCTGTAGTTGTTTGGATCCTCTTTCTTCCCTTTTTTAAAGATGGGCCCTATATTTGTCCTTTTCCAATCATCTAAGACCTCTCCCAGTCACCAGGAGTTTTCACAGATAATGGCTAATGACTCTGAAATCACATCTGCCCACTCCCTCAGCACCCACAGATGCATTGCATCCAGCCCCCTGGATTTTCTCATCCAGCATTTTGAAATAGTTCCTGATCTGTTCTTGTAGCCCTGTTGGCTGTTCACCTCCTCCCCAAATCATGCTGCCAGGTGCAGTAATCTCGTAGCTGACCTTGCCTGTGAAGACTGAGGTAAAAAAGGCATTGAGTACTTTTCCACATCATTTGTTACTAGGTTGCCTCCTCCATTTAGTAAAGGAGCCATACTTTCCCTGATCTTGCTGGCAGCCACAGGCCAGGGCAGCCTGTGGGGGCTTTACTGCATGGGGGTCAGACCGCATAGGGAGGCAGCCTTCTTTGGCTGTCATAGAGGTGTAATATTGCACTTGGGTGCCTGCCCAGGGCAGCTGCAACTCATAGAGGCAGTGGTGACTTGGCTGCAACTATGCTGCCAGTGTGATTTTGTGGCTGTGGCAGCAGCTGCTATTTTTCTGGCATCTCCTCCAACCTTGGGTTTTTGCCCCAGTTATCACATCTCAGTTATACTGCTGCTAAGTCACGTGGCCTGCAGAAACAGTGGCTCAGAGAATCAGTTTTCCTGATTATGTGGAATTTTTCCTCCTGTGAAAGATTTCAAATTGTTAATATTTCCTCCCATTTCTGGTTGGAAGATTTCTTTTTTCTCCACCCCTCCAAAATTTCAAATTCTGTTCTGTGGCAGGCTCTGCCCATGACTTCTGCACCCAAGGGCTGCATTTGAATATCTTCCAGCTTCCTGCTTTGCTATGTGATTTATCCCTGTCCAAAGCATGTATGTGTCAGATGCTACCTAACATGAAAACTCCATGCATTTACACCAGTGGGAAGGTTTTGCATTCACTTCATACAGATATAAATGGCTGCATTGTAGGGAATTGTATCCACTACCTCCAAGCACTACATTGTAGTAGGGGTGCCTGGTCATTTTTGGTGGCAGAGAATGCCATTAAAGTAGTTTTAGGAATTGCCGAAACCACAAGAGAAAGTTATCATGGGGAAGGATAGAAAGACTTTTCCCTTCTTTTTTTACCTTCCTATTGAAACCCTATTGGAAAATCTGATGTATGCATCTTGCATTCTTGGGGTTGTGAGTGTATGCAATATCCAACCCACCAAAAGGTTGCTAAGCAACAAAGTCCTGCCTTTAGGGTGTCTTCAGCTAGTGAATGTTGGTATTCTTTGATGAAGTAATTCTTCCATCTTGTGTTTCATGGTTTGAAGGTATCCCGGAGGCTACAATGTGTGCATAGATTTTCTATCAAACTGGTCTGATCTCCCCAGCTTAGTTACCAGCTTACCTGCTCAAGTAGTTGAATTAATCTTCTCTAATGAAGAGCAGAGGTTGTTCTTCTAAGACCTGGCCTACAGGAGCAACTTGTATCAATCGAATGACATTGATTAAAAAAAACATTTGGTTACATTGGTGCAACTCTGACTGGTAGAAACTGGTGCTTGGGCACTTTTAGATTAGCTAAATTGATATGGGAGCTCATAAACTGGAAAAGGTGTGAATGTGTGACAGGTGGGTTGAATTTAACTGAACAGTTTCTAACCCTATTTAGCTAAATCATTGCAAATAGCTCATTCTGACAAGGTGTCACTCGCTCCCGGACTTTTGCACAATAATTTGTATGTATTTGTTTGCAGTTATTTTGTATCCCTGTCCAAGGCTGGGGTGCAGAATATAATTGTGAAGGACAGATTCCCATTCCTATACTAGCTTTGTCACAGTGCTTTGGGAGAGACAGGAAACAAATCAGTACAGGAATACAGCCTTGCACAAACATAAAGTAGAAACACAATACTCTGGTTTTGTTCTGGTGAAGAATTATTTTCTTTCCAGGGTGCTATCTGAAGATCAATGTCAGAGCCTCCAGATCTCCATGGGAAGGTTCCCTCCACTCCCACCCTGTTCCCATTGTCTCTGGGGATCCATCTGAGAGCCACGCTACATTTGCTTGCAAGCACTTGAAATAATTTCCAGTGCTTTAACTCCTACAGGGAGTCTGATCCCAAGCTGAGACGGCTCCATGGCTCAGGTCAGACCCCCGGGGACAGAATATCAGGTGAACAGATCCACCTCCACAGGGAGAGGGGAGGAGAGAAGGGGGTGGGATCCTGCATCTCTGTAGGGTGTGGTAGTATTGTTTGCAAGCATATTTGGGTTCATTTTGCTTTGCATGATATTGCTTTGACGAGCGTTACTGTCAACACTGCCACCAAGGTCTCATGTACAGATTTTCATTTGTAGATCTCAAAATGCTTTACAAACGAAGTCGTCTTTCACTTATTTTAGGGAAGCTAAAGTCCATGTTGCACAGCAGGGCATGGGCAGAACGCAGGTTGGCGGATTTTCCACCCAGCAGTCTGCTCACTTGAGCATACTGACCTGAGCCAAAACCCTGTTTTGTGGGATCTTGAGCCCTAACAGAGGCCCCCTGGGCATATCTACACCACAGCAGCACACAGCTCAGTCTCACTGGGAACTGTCTACATGTTCATTAATGTGCAGTAGTTACTGTGCATTTAGTTGAGTACTTGCTTAAGGAAGTACTAACTAAATGTGCAGTAACTAGAGTTACTGTGCAGTAGTGCTGGCAAATGTCTTTTTTGGAATGCTGTAGCCCCTGACCAGCACAGTTACCTGCTCCATGACTGCAGTGCAGGGGCTGGAGAGCTTGTTCCCTGCTCATCTCTGTGATTGCAGAGGCTGGGTGAGGAATAGGCTCCCCAGCAGGGAGCTCCCAGCACCAGCTCCACAGTCTCTGGGCCAGCACTAGGAGATAAGGATTGCAATAGTGAAACAGGAGATTAGGGTCATGATCTTGGAGCAGGGGGCTTGAAGCTTCTTGCTGCCAGGGCAGGGGAACATAATTCCTACCTGAGCTCTGGTGGCAGAGGCTGCCCCAGCAGTAGGCAGCTCCCAGGGGCAGGAAGCAATCTCACACCCCCTGGTGGCTAGCTGACCAGGAGCAATTTTGCTCCCAGTCAGGCATCCACATGAGCACTACTGTGCAGTAACTAATCACAAATAACTTTACTACTTGCATTTTCAGGTAGCAAATTTACTCATGATTAGCATGGTTTACTGTGCAGTAAGCACGTACATATTTAATGCACATGATTACTATGCAGTCAGCTACACTACTGTGCAGTAAAGCCTCTTGTGTAGATATACCCACTGTGTTAGAAACTGAGGTGGTAGCAGACCAGGCTGGGAGAGGTTCCAGTTTCTCACAGAGAAGTCCTCTCAATACTATTACAAGACACTTAACAGAGGAGTGTGAAGAGGAGCGGGAAGGGATTTGAAAATATGCATGAGAGAAAAAAGGTGTTCTGGCTGATCTCTTGTTTCCTTCCTACAGCACTGTACAAAACTATACTATCCCAGCATAGGACTGCCATTCAGAGAGACAGCCCAGAGCCAAAATCCTAGGTCTAACCACACCCAATCTTTGAGAAGACTTGTATCTGGGCCAGTCCCACACAAAATCTTGTATGGATCAAAACATTTGACCAGATGTTACAAAAAAAGTCTCTAAAAGAGGCTAGTTCTAATAAAAAATACCATCATTCTGGGATGTACAAAATGGATGCTGGCCTGAATACATTGAGGCATAGTCTGGTGAAAGAAGAGAAAGAGAGACAATTGTGAAGGAGAAGGGAAAATCCAGAAAGAGAGAGATGAAACGTGGGAGGGAGGACAGGGAGTAAGCTCAAGAGCATGGGGAAAATGGCTTTACATTGCTCTTTTATTTCCCACACTGAGGTCTTACAGGCTACTTGAGTTATAGCAGCTGCCCACAGCTACCTATGAACTCTGTGGCCCAAAAGAAGCTGCCTCCTTTTCCTATCTTGTCCCAGCACATTTGTTTCTGCTCCAGGGGCCATTTCAGGCATGCCCTATGCTGGGACCAAGAAAGTCAGGGATAAAAGTATGGGGCCATTATTTAAGCTCTACGGCACTCTAGGGCCACCTTGCAGGGGAAAGATTCTTAGCTGAGAGGATCTAGTTCTGTCTCACTCGTTGTGCTGCTCCACTTGTCAAAAGCTAGAACACATCAAAAAAATCAAGGACTTAATATGCAGTGGCGGAGACATGTCATACATTGCCAACTGCAGCTGGTCTGGGAAATATCAAGGAGACATTTTGCCATTGGAATTTGCTGATTGGCTGAAATCAAAATATCCTGCAGGGCTGCATCAGTTTAGATTTAACTCTGCCAGAAACCTACCTGGTTCTTTGCCAGATCTCCTGCATAGTTTCCCAGCACCCCAAGAGATGGGAGCCTGGAAGCCCTGAAAACCTAGCTCTTAGCTCATGACTTGTTCCAGCTCTCCAAAGCCCAGGCTTTCAGGCAGATCTGGATGGAGTAGAGGGGTTCTATTTTGCTGAGAATTGCTGAAATTTGGGGTCTTCATTCTGAATTGGAACGCCACCAAAATACTGCATAAAAGGGAATAAGCAGTCAGGTTTTGCTCGGGATGGTCAAAGCCTATTGTTAAAGTGGTGATGCTATAGTTCCTATTCCTAATATTCAGAGGCAGGTGCTGGGACTGAAAAAAAGGAAGATGCAATCAGTCAGGAGATTGATTCTCCAGCAAACTCACAAACCCTGTGGCCTCTCACTTCTTTTTTGTCCTTTATAACTTTCCTCATATGAGCTCTGTCTGTTGTTCCCACATAGGCATTTCCTCCTACTTTATTCTTTTAGCCTCAGGGTTTGTCTACATTATGAAGCTGCTGGTGCTCGAGTGATGTCGAGCTACGTCTATGTGGGAAGAGCCCCCTTGTGCAGATGCAGCGTATTTAGGCAGAAGGGGTTTTTCTGTCAGCATAGGTCTACTGCCTGTCTGTCTGACATTAGCTAGGGTGGCAGAAGCTATCTCCTGTCATCATAACTGTGTCCAGACTGCTTCATTTTTTTATGGCAGAGCAACATCAATGTGATCTTTTAATGCCCGTAGCCAATAAGAGCTATGCCATCAAAACTCAGTTGTGCAGACCAGATTTTAGATACAGTCAGGGTAAATGTAAAAGCTTTTATCAAAACACATGCTTTCCTAAGTGAGATAAAATAGGCCTTAGATCAAAATCAGCCCAGGTAGTGCCCTTTTGGTTGCAAAACTGAAACTAGGTCTCCCTTTCTGCCTCTCTCTTTCAACAACAATTAATTATTAATCATAAAAACAGAAGAGGAGGGAGGGGAGAGTTCCTGGTACTGTATGAAGCAGACATTATGGGAAGAGGCAGAGAAATGCATGATGGGAAATTTCAACTCAGTTTCCCAGCTTGAATGGACTCCAATGAAAGGAAATAGCCAATTGGTTTATTGCTGCATTTTAAACAAGTTCTGGAACCCACTGGAATAAGGACCCCTGTGTGCAAGCACATGCTGAAAATTTCTGCTTGCTCCCCCAGCCCAGACCTCAGTGCTGCTCTGAGGCAGCTGTGAGCTAGAAAAGCATTCTGGTTAATGAGACATGCAAATAAGCACTCCGTGCATCCCACAGTGCTTCAAAAATGACTGCATCATCCAGCACATCATGACATAAAGCTAATTTGTATTAGACACTGGCTCAAGTGGCAAAACTCCCACCTGGATTTCAAATCTGCCTGTCCAAAGTCTGAGGCATAGTCACAGTTTTGGCTCAGAGCTATAAGAAATGGAGTCATTTGAAAAAAAAAGTGGAGTCAGGCCTGAGTGTAGATGTTCAAGTTCAGGGTGGGTTAACATCAGATATGTCTGTCAGTTTATATTTTAATGGGGTAACACTGCTGTGTTGCAGGAATAGACAGAACCTAAGCTCCTGCCTGCTGGACATCAAAGCTTCCATTTTGTAATGATCAGGTTGGTGTCAGTGAAATGCTGTCCATCTCCTCGCCTTTCTTCTGCAGGAGTGACCTCCCCATTGGTTTCACTATCATTCCTCTCATCCTGCTCGGCCTCACCATGGCTCTCAGTGCTATTGATCATACCAGCTTTCCTCATGTTTTCTCCAGCTGCCTCGCCTCCCAGTGTGAACTGTGCCTTTTCTGGCAGCTGCTTTCTTGCTGCTGTTTGACTCTTTGCATCTCTCCCCTTGCACCCTTTGCTTTTAGCCACAGCTGTGAAGCTGTGTCATTTGCACAGACCTGATTTTAGACCCCCCCCACCCCCCGGCTGTTTTTCACGGCTAGTTTCAGCTTTTTCCACCACTTCTGTCATTGACACCCAGTTCTAAATCACCTCCAGCACCCTCAGTCTTCCATCTGTCTTTCTGCCTAGACTCCATCAATTCCTGATTACACTACAATTACCTGTCGCCAGCTACTGTGCAGAATAAACTCCTCTTTCCAGGTGAAAAAATGTGCTCTTTCTGTCTCACGGGAGGCCCAGTACATGGGGCGCTAGCCTGCAGAGCAGGAAATCTCAGTTATGTTCTTGCCTATTCTACTGACCAGCTGGGTGGCCTCAGGCAAGTTACTTTTCTTTCTGTCACAGTAAAACAGAGGTGAAGACCTGCCTTGTTAATAAGAGGTGAGTGCTTATTTGTGATATCTTCTATTGGACCAACTCTATTGTTTGGAGAGAGGTTAGCCAGACTTTCTCAGAAGAGCTTAGGAAGGACCTTCCGTGCCCCAAAAGTTGCCTAATATCCCTCCCAGTTGCACACCTAGTTCAATAGAGAATCTCACAGATTAACCCACACCTCATATGTTTCTTAAACCATCACAGCTACAGTCACACTCTACAACACATTTTTAAAAGCAATTTGAGATGTATGCAAAAAAGTTGAGAGATAAGCACGAGGCATTATTCCTATCCCTGATTCTTTTGGCAGCCCCCTTAAATGAGACCAAATATTTGCTCTAAAGTTCCAGCCTTTTGCTCCTCACTGTGTTTCTGTTACCCATATCTCCCTTCAGGCACCTATTCTCACAAGCTAAGCACGTGCACAGCCAGCCTTGTCGCATGCATCTCTCAGCTGAGATCCATATTCACCTGTTAATCACTTCCTGACCTACTCACAATTTTTTTCTATTGTGTTCTTCAGAAAGCCATGCTGGGCAAACCTCAGGCAGTCTGGGATAGTGCAGCAGGATGACTGTCCGATTCCAGCAAAGGAAAACCTACCTGCCTGAGAGTCCAGTGCTGAACCACCTTTCTGGTTCTCAGAAATCTCTCACCCTGGTTCATGCCCTGTTGATTATGATTGCATTGATTGCAGCTGTCTTCTACACACACATTTTCTCCTCTCGTCTCCCTGCTATTGCCCTACCCTTCACTGTCATACTCCCCTCCTCTTGCTTTCCTTTCCTCAGTCCCCAACCCTTCCACTTTCTCTCACCTCCTCTTACCTTCCTTTCCTCGCCTCTCCCTTCCAGTCCTCCTCACTGACACTCTCGCTGATTTTGCTTATCCCTGTCGCTATGTGCTGTGCCTATTAGAGTTGTGGGGTTGGGTGGCCCTGTTGTTCTTTCCTTCCTTGTCATAGCCAGGTTTGGGATTCTTCATGTGAAGGATGCTTAAAAATGATACCTTGTGTGTGTGTTGCCATTTCCCTAAATTTGCTGCACCAGAAGAGAACTGTGTGGCTACCACAGCCTCTTTTTCCATCCCCCACTTGGTGGTGCTCTTGGACACAATAACATTTAACTGACAGGCAATGATGTCCAGAGCTGCCACATTTTCGAAAACCAGGCCACCAATTTTGAGGGACTCGATTTTCTGAAATCCAGCTTGGTCTCAAGTTTAAGCTGACAGCCCCAAACCCAGAGACCACTTTCACAAAGTTGGCCATAAAATCCCACGTTTGCTATCACAATATATATTTACTCTTCCTTTTATTCCTTCTTTCAAGGACAACATTTTTCCCTGTCCCTCTTTTTCATCACTCTCCCTCATTTCTTGTAGCCTTCACTACCCCTTTAACTTTCCTTCCTTTCCCTTTCCTTTCACATTCCTTGTCTCCTGCATGTCCCCTTGTCCCTTCCTCTTCATGCTCTTTCCCTTCCCATTCTCTCCTTTCACAGTTCTTCTTTCTCCACCTTTTCCTACTCGCATCATCTTTCCCAGTCCTATCCTCCACATCTTCTCCCTCTTTCTGTCACAAGAATTTAAGCTTCATTCAGTTTGCCCACAAATCCCTAAAAGGCCTTTTTATAAAAGGCCCGGGGTTATCTTTCTCTTGCCTCTGAAATCACAGTCTTTCCTCCCTCAACATTTGTTAGAGCCTCACTCATTTTGCACGGAAGAAAAATTTCTCTCATGATTCATTTTCCAAATGTACTCTGGTAAGCAGTCAAGTGCAGCTTCAGCACACCACTGATTGCAAGAGCTGCAGTCCAGAAGGGCCGAGAGAGCATTCTGATTTTCTATGGGCACCAGACATTGCTATGGAGAGAAGTCTGTGATCCACCACAAAGACAGTCTCCCACAGAGAGACTCACTGGGAGTACAATGTAGGAGTCACTACGCTGAGTATGCGACCTGATAGTTAGAGCACAGTGCAATGCGACTGCCTGCCACTGTTAAAGCTGGAACATTTGTAATGCTATTATAGATTGGGAAGCTGTAAAGAAAGCTGAACTCCTTTAAGAAGTGATAATAGTCTCCAAACCAAAACTGATGCCATGGAGCAACTCAGGCCACCTGGGCACAGGACTCCCTTCCAGTGAGGTTTTAGAACAGCCTTTTAAACAAGTAGTAAGGGCAAGAAATCAGCCTTGTTTTAAGATGGAGATGGAGAAGTGCACGCATGGGGCAGAAGTAATCCTGGAGTTGAAAATTACATATTGAGACATTCAAATTCAGGTGTTTGGTTTGCTGATATCCCCATGAGGGGGCTGGAAAGACACTCAATCAGTATAAAGTAGCTTTCTTATTTAGGGAGATGTCTGGTAGTCTGGAGTTTCTTCTCCTTGCTGAGTGTGTGTGGTGGGGTCCTGTGGCAGAGACGGGAGCCAGATGAGAAGTGGTTGCCTAGTGCCGTGGTTGCATGTTTCTTGCCATGGGGGTAAATAGAGCTCACAGTCCCTGAGGTGTGTCTGAAGTTTCTTTGAGGATGTGTTTTAGCCTGGATTTGAGTGAAGGATTCAATGGCTGGTGTGTGCAGGTGAGGAGGGTGGGATGGACCAGGTAGCTATGATGGCTGTTTCTGCATCAGATTTCTTTCACTGGCCAGCTTTTAATGTACTTTCTTTCACTGCCCCATGTGCTTTTAATGTACTTCCAACACTCATTGTATTGTATTTATATTGCAATTAATTACTTGATACCATGCTTCAGGGTTTCCACTGGTTGCTTGTAGGGGCTAGGAAGGATTTCTTTTTTCCTCAATGTGAAACAGCAGTAGTGTGTTCCTCTTCCTCTCCCACTCACCTCATCTCCCCCCATTCTTTTTTTTTCTCCATCTGGAGCATCAGAGATGGGCCAGAGCTAGAGATAGGCTACTGACTGGAATGCACTCATTTCCCTGGGTGTTTGTACACGCCACAGGGATCTACTTTGGTTTGATTCTCCCTAAATTGAGGAGGTGGGTCTGTAAAAACACAGCTTCAATTTAGAGCAAAGTAAACCCCCGTGGCATGTACATAAGGATTGGGCCCTACCCTTACTTGCCTCTCCGGTGGCGGGGAGGGGACAGCAAGCTGCTGTTGGGCTGAGTGGACCCTGAGCTGCGGGATGGTGGGGGGAAGGAGGGGAGGCTGGTGCTTCCTTCTGCAGCAGCAGTGGCACCCCCCAAGCAGCACCTGTCAACAAATACCTGGCCTCAGTGGGCCTGGAGGGCACTGCAGCTACAGAGGGAAGCACCAGGCCCCCCCATGCAGCTCAGGCAGGCAAGCTCTGGGGAGGAAAAAAAAAAGGTCAGGCTTGCTGCTTTTTTTGTTTTTGTTTTTTTGTTTCTTCAGTGAGTGGAGCCTGCCTGCACAGGCTGTCACTGGGCTCCCTGCACAGGCTGCCTACACAGCCCTTGAGATGCACAGGGCCTGGTGCTTCCCTCCGCAGCAAGCTAAACCATTTCACAGATGTTTTATTTTGCTGTGTCCCAAAGTCATTTAATGTGCATTTAACTGACATGTGCAAACAGCCTGCCCTTAAAGTGTGTTACACTGCTGACACATGCAAACAGCTGCACCATTAAAGCGGTGCAAAAGAACATTAGGCCGCTTTAAAGGCCAATTCTGCGGTGTGTACAGATCACCCCTGGTGCTAAGGAGACACCTTTCCAGTGCCTGGTGGGAATATCTTACCTGAAAACCTGTTGATAGATGTAGGGATCGAGGAAAGGTTTTGTCCCAAGGTCAGATTGCCAAGGACTCTGGGGGCTTTTTACACTGTAGCATGGGGCATTACACACCTCCATGGATTATCTGGGCTTACTTTACCTAATACATTCCTTGCCATGGCTGGGTTCCAAGGTATTGACAATGCCCCTGTCTCCTCTTCTCTCTCCCTATTGCATATTTAAGGCTTTTGGTATTTTGTATGAGAGGCTCGATGCTTATTAGAGGGGGTTTTTTAGGTTCCTGGTGTGCTGGAGGGGGACAGAATGCACATTCTTGTGGAGCCTTGTTAGACTACATATTTCTTTACTAGATGTATATCTTGTTCTATCCAGAAGGCTCAGAACGGCTTACAATAAGCAACCAACCCACAGGCAAAATTCCTTAAAGAACATCCCCAAACCTGAGAAGTCTGGCTCCTCATCTGCTTCCCCTTGAGCACCACCTCCCTCTCCAAACTCCTGTGCAAGAAAAACTCTCCCACCAATTCCCGCTGCTGCTTGCATCCAGTTACAAGAAACACCTTCCACTTTTCCTCATTTCCCATCCACCTAGTCTCACAGCTCCACCTCAGCTCCCCAGAAGGGATCTCCCTCTCCTTCCTGCAACCTCCTATCCAAGCCTGCACTCTCTTTCCTACCCCTGGGCTGCATCTGTCACTCCCAAACAACAACCTCGCTCCGTACCTAACTTGAACCCCACCCCCAGCCAACACAACATAAGTACCAAGGATCCCTAACAAAAAGAAAAGAAAAAGAAAGACCCTCTGTCCCCAAACAGGTTACTGGCAAATGGCAATGTCAAAGGGTGCCCTTGAGCCTGGCCTGAGGGCAGCACCCCATAGGGAGGCCTGCTGGCTTTGTAGGGGCCACAGGCTGGCTGGGTCCTTCTTCTCCCTTTGGGTGGCCAAGATGGTGTCTGGGCTGGGACTTCTCCATAGGGGAAGGGATGGGGGAAGAGAGTGATGGCAGCAGTTCTTCAGCCCAGGATTTTTTTGGAGGAGAACCAAAGAAAAAGAGTAATGTAATACCTATTACATCCTGACCCATGATTGCAGCAGCCGCACTCAATGTCCTAAGGGGTTGCTGCCAATCCTGTGCTCCTGTGTTTCATATTTGTTTGTGAGAGAAACATGGACAGAGAAACAGAGAGAGAAGGAAGCTTCGGCACAGCCAGAACAAGCAGCTGGTTGCTGGTCCCTTGAGGAGCAGTTTGGTGAGCGTTGGTGCTGCAAGCCAGGAAACTGTATCTGGGATGCTGGATTCCTCCTCCCTTCAGAAGAAGTGTTACCCTGCAATTATTGTAGGGGAGTGAGAGTCAAGACTTCTGTGTTTAGTTCCCAGCCCTCCTGGTGATCCATTGTGTGACTCTGGGGAATGCATGTCACCCCGAGCCAGATTCTGCTGCCATTCACTGGCATTGATGGGGCGTTACACCATGGCAAAACAGCGTGCCTGAGATCAGAATCTGCCCCTTTGTTCTCTAGTCTGAAGTGATTATAGTAACATTGACCTACAAGGCATTGTGAGGATTAGTGAAGGATTGTAAATTGATTTGAGATCTTCAGATAAATGGCCGGAGAAGATTTTCCTTCCCTAGCTTGCTCCAGGTATGGGCTCCAAAGTGCTCCATTAATATGATTAAGCCCCCATTTCCCATCCCCCCATATGAGGCAGTCATGTAACACAACAAATACATGGTCACCCAAGGTCTGTTTTACACTACAGAGATTTGCCAGCAAAAGACTCCATCTAGATGCAGTCATGCCAGCAGAAGGAGACTTTTGCTTCCTTAGTTTATGCTGTTTTGGGGGAGTCACATAGCCAATCCAGCAGGATAAAAACCCTTCTGTCTTCATACCCCATGTCTCCAACAGTGAGACTCTGTTGACATAGCTATGCTGGCAGCAGCCCATAATGGAGACAAACCTAAAGTAATGAATTACAGTCCGCTGTACAACATAGTATCTATCCTGCAACTTCATGGTAACTTCAGCAAGAGAACTCAGGTCCTATTGTTTCATATGCACAAGCCTTTGCCTTTTGAACTAAATGAGACTCTCAATGAGTTTCTAGCAGGACGGGGCTCATGAAACGCAGTTGAAGCAATCTAATTCTAGCCAGCAAGCAAAATACGCACCCTAACTCATTCATTCCAGGCTTGTAGCTTAGTGTCTCCAGTCTCTTTGGAGTGATCTCCTTTGCAACTACGTGAGTGGAAGAAGGCACATTACTCCTGAATAAATTCTCTTCAGGGAAGAGACCTGGCTTACCCTTAGTGGAGCTCATATATGGGGTCTGCTTGACTCGCTGAGCTTGTCATATTCTTATTCATAGGGAGGATGGGGTGGGAGGAGGGTGGAGATAAGTGGTATCATTTTCCAAAACATCATTCCCTTCACCAAAACTACAGGTTTCTCAGAGAACATTCTGCAAATGTTTAGCTCTACCTCTTCTGCCTTGCCTAGGCAATGAAATAGTTAACAGTGTTGACATTTAATTAATCATCTTTGGGCATCTGAATTAAAATGTCAGTTAGGTGAAGGGAGTAGTTCACACTCACACCTCTCAAATGTTTTTTTTTATTAATTCGCTGCACACTTGCAGTTTTCTTTACCTTTATTACCTTTATTCTTAGGGGTGTACTTTGCAGCAAGGTTAGCCAGTGACTTACATTAAAAACAATGGCACAGGCAAAAAACAAACAAATAAAGAAAAACCCAGAAAAAGACACCCATGAAAGCTGAGAACCTGGAGGGAGAACAAGCCAATTGTTTCTGAGGGTGCCAGCCTGGCATCAGGATGTGTGCTGGCTGTTTTTTTGCTCTCTCCAGTACCATAAGCTCTGGCAATGTAGATGTACAGGGGCGGCCAACCTGCAGCATGTGTGCCACAAGTGGCATGGGCATCCTCTGTGTGTGACACATGGTAGATTGCAGAGGGGGCAGGCAGCACAGTGTCAGATAGGGCAGGAACACAAAGCAGAGCAGCAGATCAGGCTGGATGCACAGGGCAGGGAGCACAAAGCAGAACGACAGCTTGAGGAGGGGAGGGGGGCAGAGTGGCACTTGGGGAGGGTGCAGGGCTTAATTGTGACACATCTGCCCAACAGGTTGGCTTCCACTGCTTTAGAGTAAGCTGGAAAAAGTGCTATAATGTAGCTGCCCATTTGCTGTTGCTGAAGGAACAGAGACAAAAAGGAAGAATTTCTCCCTCCGCTCAAAATGTTCCTTAAAGGGTGAAGATCTGGGATGAAGTGGAGGTTGGTGCAGTAAGGTTCACTCACACAAGCACAGAGCCATGCTAGAGAAGAGGGCTGGGTTGCTGCTTGTCTCAGTGTTTGGCTCAAAATAGGTCTCAGATTCACCAGAGTTCCCTGGGCTGTGCACCATGGGAGAAGCAACTGCAGCTGAAGAGTAAAAGAACAGGGAGACCTAAATATGTTCAGAACTTGGGTTCCATTCCTGGGTTTTTCCACTGCCCATACTGTGGGAGCCTGAGCAAATGCCTTGCACCTGGTGTGCCTCAGTTTCCCCATTAATTAAATAGGAATGATGATATCCAGTTCACGAGAGCAACCTGCTGATTGATTAATGAAAGGCTGGAAAGTGCTTAGAGATCCTCAGAGGAGAGGGGCTGCTGAAAAGCATTGTTAAAAATCTGGAGTGAAACTCCACAGAACCTCTTGAACTGTGCTGGCTTGTCAGCCTGTATATTTTCAGTGCACCTTTGAAGATGAAACTCTACTGCTTACACTACTTTGCTCCAATTCAGTAGGCTTTAAGAGGCCACAAGGGGACCTGTTAGAGTTAAAATGGATTGAAAACGTCTTTGAGCCTCCAAAATAATGAGTATTTCCCTTTCTTTTCCATTTTGGATCCAGATGAGATGCCATTCAATGGTTGTCATTCTGCCAAGCGCACACCTTTTCATCACCTCAAAAGTGAACTCATAGGGTCAGCTATTCACAAGCAGATGAATGGGGATTTTTTTTGTGGAAGTACATTAAGTAAAGGAAACTTAGTCAGGAAATTTTAATTACTTTTAAACTCCCAGCTAAATCTTATTCTGCCCATTAGAAACCGTTTTGATTCTGCATTGTGCAGATGCTGGATGTTCCCATTATCAGCGTTAACGTGATGATCTTCTTAGTGTCTCGGCACACTGAATAATTATTTAATATTGCAGCGGTGCCACAAAGAGGAGAGAGATGGTATTAAGGTCCAAGACTAGGGCTTAATTCCTAGCTCTGGCACAGACTTCCTGCATCACTTTAGTATGACCTTCGGCATATGCCTAAGTGCCTCCTTTGTAAAGTGGCACATCTCTGTTTTAGAGGGACACAATTAAAAATATTTTTGACTTGTGCATTATAAATACTTGTACAAATAGCAAGGCTCTGATCATACCCCATTGTGCTAGAAGCTGTGCAAATAACTAAGAAGTAGGGGTGTACAAAGCGGATCCTATTCAATTTGGATTCTGATTCAGCCTGAATCAGGGACAGTGATTCAATTCATTGATTCGGATCACTGTCCGTAATTCAATTCAGCCAAATCTGAATCTGAAGATTCAATGCTGATTCTGCGAATCAGCAATTTGGACATAGACACAGCTTTAAATGTTTTTTCTACATACCTCAAACTACCAGCATGGCTCATGACTGCTCCGATGCTGGGGCATATGGAATGTCCCACAGGAGTCCGGGGGGGCCCTACACGTGCTCTGCGGCATACCCAGAAGTGGACCAGAAGCACTTCTGGTCCACTTCTGGGTCTGCTGGAAAGCATGCTGCCCCTCCCCCCCGCCCCCGGCTCAGTGATTGGCTGCAGGGGAACTCTGGGTGCCTCCCCAGACCCAGGAGGCATCAGTCACCAAGCCGAGTGGGCACAGGGGGGCCCCCCAGCACGCTCCCCGGTGGATCCAGAAGTGGCCTTCTAGGTAGCAGGGGCTCATGAATGCTGTGGTGCTGGGGCAGCACCGCAGCATTCATGAGCCCCTGCTACCTAGAGTTATGTAGAAAAAACATTTAAAGCTGTCTCTATGTCCAAATCTCTGAATTTTCCAAATCTCTCCTAATTGATTCGGAGGGTTCCAATTCGATTCAAAGAGATTAAAGGGTCCACTGATTCAGTTCAGATTCAGAGATTCAGACACCAAATCAGGCCGAATCTCTGCAAAAATTGAATCAGGGACTGAAGCTTCACACAGCCCCACTAGGAAGGTTATGCCTTGTGTAGTTTTCAATCTAATGAAACAGCAGCAGAATAACTAAGACAGAAATGGAACTAATTCTCTTGTCTAATAATCTTCCCTGAGAAATAATCTGATCATGTTCTGTCACTTTCTGTAAGGTCTTGGTGTGAAGGCATACTCCATCCCCAACACATCCTGTAAAATCTGCTGTTTTCCAGAGAATCAGATTGGAGGAGAAAGGTGGTGGGATTGGGGGACTGACTTGTACATCGCTCAGAATGTTTTGCACCTTCCTTCATAGTTTCATAGTTTCTAGGGTCGGAAGGGACCTGAGCAGATCATCTAGTCCGACCCCTGCCATGGCAGGAAAGAGTACTGGGGTCAAACGACCCCAGCAAGATGTTCATCTAACCTCCTCTTAAACACCCCCAGGGTAGGAGACAGCACCACTTCTCTTGGAAGTTGGTTCCAGCTCCTAGCCGCCCTGACTGTGAAGTAGTGCCTCCTGATGTCTAGCCTAAACCTACCCTCTGCCAACTTGTGACCGTTATTCCTGGTCACTCCTGGCGGTGCTCGGGGGAACAGGGACTTCCCCAATGCCTGCTGGTCCCCCCTGACTAGTTTATAACAGGCCACAAGATCCCCCCTCAGCCTTCTCTTGTGGAGGCTGAACAGGTTCAGGTCCTGCAGCCTCTCCTCATAGGGCCTGCCCTGCTGTCCCCTGATCATACGAGTGGCCCTCCTCTGGACCCTCTCCATGCTGTCCACATCCCTCTTGAAGTGCGGCGCCCAGAACTGGACGCAGCACTCCAGCTGCGGCCTGACCAGTGCAGCATAGAGGGGGAGGATCACCTCCCTGGACCTCAGGAGAAGACAGGTTGGAAATCACATCTCTTTGCAAAGGTTATGACAAGGCTTGGCTTTGTTCTTATCTCCAGCATGAACGAGGTTTAGGATTGAGGTCCTTGGGAAGAGGTCCTTGGGACTGCTGTAATTTCCACACCCACAAATTAATTTCTAACTCTCCATCAGCCCTGGTGGTCATGTTGAAAAGAGTTGCTGCACTGTGGTGCTGAGAGAGAAGCCTCATTAAACTAGCCAAGCCTTTTCCCAAAGAGGGCTACAAGAAAGTGATGGACTTAAATTACAATTAGAGAAAGTTAGTTGGATATAGGAAAGAACTTCCAAACTTAGAGAGTGGTTCCGCACTACAACACAGGACCTAGTGGGATAATGAAATCTTCATCACTGAAAGTTTTTAAATGCAGATTGGATAAACTTCTGGGATGTTCTAGACAACAGAGATCCTGCCTTGGCAGGAGGCTGGACTAGATGACTTCCTGAGGTCCCTTCCAGCTCTGCTTTTCTATTATTCTAAGACCAGGGACAAAATACTGAAGAACTTATGTTGGCACATGTTGCTATGAGCTTGATTACTTTTTTTCCTTCTTCCCTAAGGCTCCTTTCTGTCTGAGTAAGGCAGTGCCTGTTCCTTCAGGGCCTTGCTACAGCAAATACATATAGATCCCAGGAAAAATGTTCCTGCTGCAATCATATGAAATATAGCCTGATCGGTATCTTGTTACAGACTTAGAACTCAACATTCAGCTAGAGGCTTTTGCTTCCAGCAAAAGATAGGCCTAAACTGCAAAGTCTAATTTTGGATCAGGCCCTAGGACTGAACATTTCCAAAGTTGAAGCTGGAATTTTAAATTGGGTTGTTTTAAACAATCCCAAGGCCATTATCAGAAGAATTTGGGTTGATTTGGAGTTCGGTCTCAGGATGAAACCCCCTGGTAGTTCTGTTACGAAACCAAAAGACACTAATCCAAAACACTAGGGTGAAAAGCCTTTGGGATGTCTTCCAGTCCTGTGATTCTAAGGAAAAACTTGGACAAAACTAACATAAGCTTGGGTGAACCTTTGGTGAAAGGGAGAGTAAATTGGGAGAAATTTGGATAAACCTATTTCAGAACCAAGCTAAACTCAGGAGAAACTGATATAGAAGGGGTACACTCAGAGACATAAAAACCAAGGTCTGTAACTTGGGTAGCAGGGGCAGTGGCAGGGGCCAGGCTGGCTGTGGTGGCTGAACCAGAAGTGGCGGTGGTTGTCATTCTTCTTCCCCCTCTATGTGGGCACCTAGGGCTGGTGCCCTGACTGCCCACTGCTCATTATGCTGCTGGGGGAAACACAAGAGACACCAATACAAGTCCAGACAAAATGGTTGAGAAAACATGTAAAACAATTGGGAAAAGGACATGAAACTAAATGAAGTTAATGTTTGCCATTTTCATGTGGCTATTGTGCGCCTGTTTGAATTTGAACTGAGAGTGCCTAAAAGGAGCCAGTCACAGACAACTGAAAGCCTAGCAAGAGTCCATACAAACTATGAAATAGCCTATGCATTCTGCAGCTCCCCTTATTAACCATTCCAGAGATAGACACTCAGCCCGTACCTCTGCTTTTGGGTGATGGATCAAACAACGCACCCAGATTTTGTACCATCTCGATGCTGTGGGCAGCATGCCAAACATTTGAGGGCAGCATTTAATTTCTGCACACAGTTAAATAATACCTAAACTAAGGCAAAGGAAAACAAAACAAAATAATCAGCTCACAAATCCCTAATATTTGCTTGTACTTGAAACTTCCTGGATAGATGTCTGAAAATTGCTTGTTGGTTGAGTTCACCGGCAATTTAGAGCAGCAGTTACACGGAATAATTACAGATGGTATTACAAAACAGAAGGATAATTTGATCTAAAAATTTGATCTAACGTTCTTGCACAGGGACATATTCTTCTGAGAGGAGGGGAGGAGTTTGTAAAACAAAAGAGAGAAATAGTGAGGATGGGAGAAAAAAGCAATTATTCTCTCATAACATGATGACATATTGTGCCTGGCTATTGCCTAACTGTGAGGGAAGGCATGGGGAGTCCTTCAGGCCTTGTGGAAATGCCCCCTAATTCCCTGACATGTAATTTTCATCAGGATGGGCAGGGAGGGATGATGGCCATAATGGCAATGAGGCTTGACACACCAGAAAGGATGTGCTTTGTGCTGTGCCAAGATGGCACGGTGGGCCAGCCTGTTCTCCATCTGTGTTAAGAAGGCTCTGAAACACATCGTGCCTCTTTCAGCTTTCTCTGAGCTACCCGGTCCCCAGAAGGGGTCAGGTGGATGCAGTCACACTTGCGATGACTACTCTGTTGGTGGCCCCAGGGCCTGAAGTCATGAATTCAGCTGCTTGTGTGGCAGGGGTGTCAAACCTGCATCCCTAAGTCCTCTCAACGGTGGCCCTCCCATGCCTGATAAGGACCTCAAATGACATTATATGGTTGTGCCTGGTACAGGTGCTACCCCTGAGGCCCACTGAGCCAGAAACTGTGAAGTGTTTTAAGTCATGCCAGCTGCTGTGAGGGGGCTGGCAGGGCACCCACAGCCCTGTTACCTCCCACTGCTTTTCTAGCAGGTCCAGGAAGCAGTCTGAGGGGGTGCTGCGGGAACCTTATGGGCATGTCTATGCTGCCTCAGTACAGGACCAGGGATGGTGTCTGATCTCTTCATGCCATACCCCAGGCCTACTCTTCTCATGCTAATAAACTCTGTCTGCTGTGTCACAGAGTAGGACATCAAGAACAACTCTAGCTGCTCCCCTGGTCATGGGAATGCCTTGATTGGAGCATGCCTGGCTCTGCCCAGGTCTACCACAGGTTGTCCTCTCTTCCCATAGCCATGCTTGGGAGCCCAGAAAATGGGGACATGGAGAACCTGACATTCAGCCATCACTCACAGCCCAGTGCTGTAATCTGCATCAGCTGGCAGTAGACACCTGGAGTATAGTATACTGAATCCACTCCTCCTCCCCACTTCCAAAAGCACCTACAGAGGGAGATGGGTAGGAGCTGAATGGCGGGCTGGGTGCCTCTGAATGCCCTCCACCTCCTCCCTCAGTAGACAACTCGTGGTCCTTACCTGGCACATGAGCCACGTAAAGAGAACAGAAATGGGCAGAGAATCTGACTGTGGTTGTATCCCTCTTTCTGCCATAATCCTATTCATTTCCCAGGTATGGCCCTGCTGGCCTGTGATCTCAAAAAAAAAGTCTTTCCTGGTATTTTGCTGTGCCTTGACTTCCCCATGATCATTTGAAAATAAATATTTGCCAAGTGTTTTGGAAATGTAATTATTATTATTACCAGCAAATGTTTACCATTTCCTTTCTGACCTTCAGTGCCAGGGCCCCAGGGGAAAGCACCTGTCCCAGGCACATCCATACATTTCAAACAGCAAGTGAATGCTCCCAGTAGGCGCACACCAGGTTAATGGCAAGGCGCAGCTCTGCTCCCAGCTAACAAGATTTAAACGCAGGCTAATGACTGCCTGTTCTCACTTTAATCAACACACCAATCACCCTTTTATTATTATGGTTTGGTTTTTTTTCTCCAGTTTAATTTATAATTGAATTATACTCCAGACTGCAATTGTTGATCTAATCCACATCTCAAATTCCAGACGCTGCTTATGCTTCACCCTTGCCTTTCTCTGAGCAGCATAGATGTGACTCAGTGGCACAGTAGGAGAGGAAGTACATTTGCTTGAAAGCTGGATTCATCCATCTGAGGACCTAAATGGGTCTGATGTGTCCTCTAGTTGCTGTTTCTGCCTGTGCTACATGCCTTGTCCAGATTGGGGAAATGCATCATGACTGAAAACTAGCATGATCCCAAATACATTTCTGCTGCTAATGTGCAAGGATGTATTTAAAAGTGCTGTAGTTTTTCAAGGCACCTTTAACTGTCTGTAACTGCTTGCATGTATCTAAATATAAAATCTATGTGAGCCACATGTAATACTGTGTTATTTAAAATGTATTCATGGTCAAAGATTCTATTATTTTACAAGGGTAGGTATGGTCAAAAGCTACCATCCAATCTGACTGCAATTTAGCTTGATTTGCAAAAAAGGCCAATAGCTGGGGGTGCTACAGGGCAGGAGTGAGGGACACTGGGAGAGCTATGTAGGTAGCCCAGGACTGGAATAGCAGGGGAAGCTGCAGTGAAGAGGCAAGCTCTGTGTGGGGAGCCCAGGGCTGAAATAATAGGCAAACTGCTTAGTTGTTATATGGTTGCTCTTTAACTAAAGTCTAGGATTTGTGAATACACTTCAACGTTCATAGTCTGTAATTTCATACAGAAAAATACAAGGAAAAAAATCAAAGTGTGTCACAGACTCCCTGGGAAGTCTCCTAGTCAGGAGTTCACTTCCCTTGTTCCCTCAAACTATGAATTTAAGGGGTGTATTGAAGTATGATCAAGAGCTCTCAGCTCATGCAAGCTGACACTGGATACTGGTGTTGTATAAAACTCTGCCAACAGGCGTGAACAGAAACTGCCCTAAGTACAGCCCCTGGCTGTATGTGTGTGATGTTTACTGTTGGCTCTTTCCACTGTCCTGATCTGGATACAAAGTCCTATCTTTATCAATTTGGGTGACCAAGCACTTTTGGAATTTTCCAAGGTTCCTGAAACACATTCCTTCCTTGACACCAGAGCTGGTTGGAAGCTGCAGTTAGTGACCCCATCATAAGACCCAAGGACCCCAGCTTCTCAGAGTTTATCTAACTTGGATATCTTTCCCGGCAGAGGGGGACCTACATAATAACCGCCCCCCCCCCCAGTTGCTCCAGTTACAATTCCCAGATGGGCATAAACGGCTTATCTACACAGGGAAGTTAGTGTGCTATAACCTAGGGAGTGACTTTGCAGTGCACTGGCTGCTCCATATTTAATGGGACTGGTAAAGCCATGAGGGCACTTTCCTGCAAAGCAGCTCCCTCCACTTTCAAAACCTGTCTGTTCTCTGGTCCCCAAGGCAGGACAAATCTCAGGGTCTCAGGACCTGTGTTCCCTCCTCCTGTGGCTACCCCCTACAACCAGCTCTTCCACCTACCCACTCTCCCTTGTCCACTTGGCCTGGAGGCAGCAGATAACTGCAAGTGCCCTGTGGCCTGCTGTTGGTGTTCATAGGTCACTCAGTCCACCCCCAAAGGCTGAATGCATCCCTCAAGCACAAGTGAGGCAAAGAGCATCCAGCTCAGCTCTAGTCCCTGCTTCTGTACTGCTTGATGTAGGACCCGGTTATAAGGCCCTCAAAGTGATAAGGGATCTCCATGGTATGTCACGTCCTGCAACACTGGAATCATCTGCCATCTCACACTAGCACTGACTCACACTAGAGGACTAGCGCTGACCAAGACATGCACAGAGGGTATCCATCTTTGTTCTCACAACACACTGTGGCTCCCTGACAATATAAATCAGCAGCAAAGGTCAAACTTAAGCTTTCTTATCCCAAACACAAGATTTAGCCCCCAAACTGGGCTGCTTTAACCAGGGTAAGTAGTTGGTAGTTGCCAGTTTCAGCCACTAGGAGGAGACACAATCACATTCACCAAGTCTGGTATGTCTCTGGAAGAACAAAACTATCTTGCTACAATATTCCAAATAAATTCATATGTCTTGATCACCATTTCCAGGGTGTTCACATACCTGTAAAAATTATGCACAGTTACTGCTGACCTTGGTGAAGACAGAAGTCATACATTCAGAGGAAGTGGAAGTGGCCTCACACATTTCAAGGTGTTTTATTCTAAGGCTAAGAGATGAAGGCTCACATGCCACTGTGTGATGCTCACATATAGGTGATGAGTGCCTTTATAAATATGGCACACAGATACATACCAAGCTGTTAATTTTGCATATCTGTATATTTGGGGGGGGGGGGAGAGGGGGCAAAGATGGAGAGAAAGGGGAAGACTATAACAACAGTGCTCTGTTTGCTGCATGTGTCTAGAGTTGCCTCTTAAGACTTGGCTGTGTGCAAGGGAATGAAATATTGCCACATTTGGCCTTCAGAAGTTCCAGATTCTGTCCAGATCAGCTTAGTCTGTCCTGCTCCATAGTAGGTCAGCTCTTCAGTTCACTGTGTGTGGTTCTTTGGGATGAGACCTTGCAAATTAAGCTCCTGCCTGCGCTGTGGGAATATTAAAAATTCCCTGCCATTCTCTACCAGTACTGCTTTTACTTTCTCCTGACATCCTCAGCTCAAATCTCACTTCTCCTCCTTCAATCTATTGTGCATGGCTGGTATGCTTCACGTGAGAGGCAGCAGCATTTCAGCAGTGCTGCTTGTGACTCACTAGGGGAGGAGAGATGCTAAGTGTAGGTAAAGCCTCATTATGCTAACTGCTGGCTGGATTTGAAAAGCCAGTTCACCTCCTGCTTGGGTGCAAGGCATTGGTTCAGTGAGCATGCTCCATGTGTCCAGGCCTTGCCAGCTCTGCTGACTTCTGCATTGCTCTGCTTCAGCTATTATTACAAGTATTATCTTTACAAGTCTATTAGCTTTACCAGTCCCATTAAATGGCCATTAGACTGCCCATTAGCAGCTGCTGTTGATGGTTTCATGCAGAGGCCTCAGCATGGGATCTTTCTCTGTGTACAGCAGAAAGAATGGAGTGGGGTGGGGATCTTGGACTTGGAACTGAAGTGTGGAGAGAGTGCAGAAGAAGGGCACTTTTTCCCCTGCAGCCCCCACCTCAAGACTGGTATATCTATCAAACTCCCATCCTGGTCCTGAGGAGAGGCATACACAAGCCTGAAGCAAATTAACTGACAAAGTTTGGAGATTGGCCAGCCATATGGCAGGCTAAGGAGGCATGCTAGCCTAGATGCCCCAGGGTCCCACCCTATTCTGGGTGCTCAGAGGACTCGCCTTCACTCTGAGGCTGCTTCTTTTGTAGTAGAAGTGTGTCTGAAGATTCAAATGGCAGGAAAAAATGCAGGCACCAATGGCACAGGAAGTGCTCCAGAAAGCAACAGAAGTTCTAAAAGCCATCGCTCTGTCTTGCAGGCTTCATAGCATGCCAGGCTACTGGCTTGACAGCTGCAGCCATGAGCTGGGCTTTTTAGAGCCCTGGGACTACTCCAAGAGCACACAGCCCCGTCTGTCGTCAGAATGACTTTCATCATGAGCACAAATCACACCATTATCCCAGCCTTGATATGCTCTGAGAAATTGCCTCTTTTTGCATTTCAGATCAGCTGGAAGTAGCCAGAGCTTCCTAGCTGCAGTCCTTGAATGCAGTACATCATTTGCTGAGGGGACCTCTCTCCTTGCAGCTGCAGCTGAACGAGATGGCTGCACTTGTGTGGCACCAGGGTCTGAGGTAGGTGGGAGCCAATGAGGAGTGCAATGGGGACAGAACACATTTCAGAATCATTTTAGATTTTAATGCAGGCATGTCAAACTTGTTTGTCTCTGTGAGCTGGATCCAGACTGTGCAGCTTCTCTTGGGCTGGATGTCCTATGAATGGTGGTGGTAGAGTGAATCCCAATGGCTATCGGAGCTGCTGTTTCAGCATGACTCCAGGACTCAAGCTGCTGCCACTTGCTCCCCTTTCCCTCTGCTGTCTTATGTACTGGGGTGGCTAAACCTCCTGACTTTGGCAGCAAGTAAAGGTGGGAGAAGGTGAGTGGAGTTAACTCCCTGGGTGCTGGAGCTGCACTGCAATAGCAGCTCCAGCAGGCACCAGGATTAACAACACCACTGCTGGGGCTCCAGCAGCTGCAGTGATATGCCCTGTGGGCTGAAGCTAGCCCATGGAAGCACATGGTCCAGCGTATAAGAAGCCCCACAGGCAGGATGGTACCCCATCTGTGGGCTAGAGCCGGCTCATAAGCCATATGTTGGACACCCCTGGTTTAATGGGAAAAGGGAACGGGATTTGGGGAATATTCATGGAACTGGAAGAGCAGAGTCCTGCAAGGACACTGGTACAGAACAGGAGGATGCTGGGAAGGCATATACAGCTCTGCCAATGCCCCTCATTTTTGTCCCACAGTACTCCCCCGCTATGCCAGCCCTGGTCTCCCCATACAGCTCTGCCAGGCCAGTACCCTTCACTCCTACCATGCTCCCCTTCTATTCCTCTTGTCTTCTGCCAATACACAGACATGCGTGCGTACACAAAGCTCTGCCAATGCTCTTCAGTTCTGACCCTCTCTCCTGCCAGCTACACTAGTCCTGGGTATCCCCTAAGTCATAGCAGAGTCAGCCAATCATGCTGAATTGTGTTTAGCAGAGTCAGGTTATTGTGATGCTGATAAATGAAGACAAGATTGAGGCCATCAAGCTCATTTTTATTGTTCATTGGAACTCCAGATGTGAAAACTAATGGATTTGGATGGGTTGCTAACAGAGAAGTCTCATCAAAGATCCTTTCTCCTAAGGGCATTCAGTGCCATTCACTGATTGATTGGAGGCTTCAGGGATTTTGAATGGAGATTGGTGTTCAGGCTGGACATGGAAGTCATGTGGAAATCCAGTCTACTGCTTTCCAGTCTGCTGAGCTGTACCCGAGCATGGCTCACTGAGATTCACTAGGTAGGGGCCCAGTGTAGAAACCTAGGCTGGCAGGGAGGGGGCTGTTGGCCAAGAGCCTACACTTCACATCCCCTGCCCAGAATACAGACAGCAGAACACAGATGGCCAGTCCATCGGATGCACCAGGAATGGCTGCATTGCAAAAACCCTCCTTGCAGGGAAAGGGGACAGGGAGTCCTTCATGATGTGAGGCAAAGAAAGGATCAAAGACAATACTTCCCCGTGTGATTGTGCATGTCTAGAGACAGGCCATGTTGTGTGGGGCTGAGGGGTCTCCAGAAGAAAAACAGAAACATAGATGACTTTCGTGGGAGACACACAGAATATATAGATGACTTTAGTGGGAGACACACAGAACCGCACCATAATAAGTATGTGAAAAATTATTTATAAGCTCTGGAGCCCCTTCTCGCCACACAAAGGCTGTTTCCATGCCTCCGTGATCTTGAGAAGAGAGGCCCGGGAACAGCTCTTCCTGTGGTGAGGCAGAAAGGGCTGGGGGACAGGGCACAGCCTTGCTCCATGTGGAGGAGAAGGGGCTATGGGGGACCCATGGCATAGATGGAGTTTTTACAGCTTTGACTGAAAATTCCAGTCCGCTCTGTCAGGAACCCAGATGAGTTACAGACCTGAGTGTACTTGTCAGGATGCCTGCTGCTGCCATGCCAGCCTGCCTTTTGTTGGCATTCACTCTGGTAGCTCACTCCTTTGTCTGCAGCACAAGTAGTTAATCACATGGAGAACCTAATTAGGTGGTAACGAACCCAGGTGTCTTACTTCTCTCAGAGTAATAGGACATCTGCCACGGCTCCGAGAGCACTTTACAGTGACTGACTAACAATGGCTGTAATGTATGGCCGTCAAGAGAGAGCAGCTTCCTTCAGCCCCAGTACACCGAGGCTCAGGCCTAGGATGTGCCTGGGATATGTGGAGTGATCTCCTAGTTGCTCTGCTGTAAGGCAAGATAGGATGAGGCAGAAGGCCTTGGTCTAACCATTGGGGAGCAACTCCTCTTTAAGCAGGACAGCTATCAGGAATTGCATAAAAGTGCAGTTTATGTCCCGTCAGGAGAGAGAGGAAAGGGGAGCCTTTATGGAGGCTGTTGGAATTACAGAAGGACCCTTTTTAGTGCCCTGACTGCCTGACCCCCCCCATGCTGTCTGTTCAGTGTGACCCCTGGAAACTCTAGTTATAAACCTATGATCGCCATTCCAATGCCTATGTTTTGGGGATGGGTTTTTTTTTCTTTCATTTTTTTGTCTCAAGTACTTATCTGAGATGTAGTTAGTGGCCTCCTTCTAACAACTATGGGGGGCTTATGGTTTCCTGGGGAGTGTAGGCTTACTGCGCCTACATAAAAAATAGGCTTGACTGACTGACACAGCTACTCCCCAGGCCTTGGCCTGGGTTAAACCATCATGAAAGAACTAGAGACCCCTAAACGTAATTATGGGCAAATTCTGCAGCCCTTGCTGAGTTCTGAGCAGAGCTGAACAAATCATCCATAAGCAGTCATCTCATGGAATAATTTCCCACGCCCGAGTCTGAGGAAACAGACTTGAATTTTCTCAAATAGTTTCCTTCAGCTTTTATCATAAATGTATTTATTGTAAGGCTTGCTGTTAGAAAGCTGAGCCATGTTGATTTCTTGGGATTGGTCACATAAGTCACACATGTTGATGCTGCCTCCCCCTTCAACTGGATAAGCACGAACAGCTCGGCTTTTGGGGCGCATGCCCAGGGAAAGTAAATTTACAATTAATTTTCTATGGGTTTTTGTATGTCTGAATGGGAAATGTGTTTTCCTGGGGCACTTCTGAGAGTAAAACTGCCTCCCACAAGCACAGGGGGCCCCAAGTCCTGTCATATGAAACAGTCAATGTCAAATGTGTTATAATAAGGCACAGACCCCATTAATCATACAGCATTATGCCATGACAGGGGAGGACGATGTCTTCCTGACCCCAGCTGGTGATCAGTGGAAGCCCTGAAGCATGAGGATGAATGACACTCTGAACTTGTACCATAACGAGAATAATTGCAGAAGCTATTCCTATTCATACCACTGTCTCCTTCCATCTTCATTGGAATTTAGTAAACCATATCACTGTAAGTGAACAGGATACAAATCCCTTTAGTAAATCCACAGCCCCTGCCCCTACCGTGTGAAAATCCATCCTTCTTATCTCCCTGACGAAAGTGCTTTGGAAGTGAAAGTACAATAGCATGCACTTTGTGTGAGTGTATGAGTCTCCCCTGAGCAAAGAAGGAATTTTGCAACATGCTTCAACATGATGTTTGAAATCCCTCTTGTTTAAATTGTCCCAAATTTGCCAGTGTTTAATAAAAGATAAGCTGCGTTCTAGGATTTTCTCCTTTCTTCTCAGGGAGTCAGAAAATTTCAGGCTCATGAAGCTGAGTGACTAATGGCAGTTAGGAGTGGAGCAGCAGATGGCATACAAGCTCTACAAGCTTCTGTACCAGCTCTGCCAGTGCACCCCACAGAGCAGCTCCTCCATTTCCATCTAGAGATGACACAGCTCTGCCAACTCCTGCCCTACAACTCAACCCAGCCCAACCCAGGGCTTCTATAACAGGATGGCCTGTCCTCTTAAGAGGAGGCAGCCAGCCCAGCTAAGGGGCTGTGGCTGCAGAATAACAAACCCCAGCAAGCAGAACCAGAGAGAGGTATGAGGGACAAGCTCCAGAATGGGAGGCTGAAGGGCTACATGGAAGGCAAGCCTAATGTGGGAAGGCTGGAGCCTCAAGGGACCCCTCCTAGTATCTAAGACAACAAGGGTTGTCTTTTATTTTTTCTTTGCTTGCTTTATTTATTAAAAGACCCTGTTTATTACTGGGGCTTACTGAGATACCCCTGGGGAACAAAAGTCTGGTTGAAGAGGCCCTGAGACAGCAACCTGCTACAGCTCTGCTATTGCCCCTCACTTCAGCCCTCCCTCTTCTGCTTTTTGTTTCCCCTACTTCAAACACTTCTTGCCAAGATGCCTCAATTGTGCAGATAATGATTATATTGAAGATACCAACAAAGGGCTCTCATCAGCTATTCTGGTTTTGTGGCTACACAGCAAGTGAGTGATAAGGTCTCTCTTACTTTATAAATATAAATGTCATGGGCCTGATTCTGCAGCTGTTCTGAACTCCAAAGTCTCTTTGAAACCAATGGGAGTTCTGTGCACAAAGCAGCTTCAAGATAATCAGACTCTGTCAGCTTTGTAATGTCACAACATATTCCATGTGTGCAAATATTTGGGTTATTATTTATTAGGTGACAACAGAGTGCAAATATTATCCTGCCCCAGAGATACATTATAACATCCCCAGAGAGGGCTACCCAGTGTTCAGAAACTAGCCATGTGACTGACACTAATGCTGGGAGCCTGCGATAATACTGTGCTCTTTTCAAGTCCCTTTCATCAAAGCACTTGAAAACATTAATGAATTAAGGCTGACATTTCCAGAAGGGGCTTTGGATTTGAGGGGTGTCTCATTTGAGACACCACAGATGTGATTTTTAGAAGTGCTGCTATTGCTCCATTACCACCACAGAGCTTAGTGACCATCAGTGGCTCTGTTTCAGTATTTAAGAAACTCAGGCATAGTCAGAGAAAAATGCATGCTCAAGGTCATATGATGAAATCAGTGTCAGAGCCAAGGGCAGAACCCAAATCTCCTGTTATCCCATCTGGGGTGTTAATCGCAAAACCTTCCAACCTCCCCAGGCTACTTGCTTGTCTGTGATCCTCATCCTTTATTTCTCATTCTTGGAGTGAGGAAACCATATGTGAGTTTGAAAGTAAATATCAGGTACGCAGAGATGAACTTGACCTTTCTATTCTTATCAGCTGCAAGTTGATTTTTAGATCTGTGCTTTTTTTTTTTAACCACTGGAGCTCTCTGTATCTAGAAAGGAAGTATTTTATTAGAAAGATGACTGCTTTAGACTCCCTGTGGCATCTACTGGTCAGCAACAAAGCAGACCGCAAATTAAAAAAGGAGAAGATTTCCTTCAGGGAACAAGAATGGAACCAGTGGGACATCTTTAAACCTCCTCTGGACCTGGCTGCTGTTTCCACAGCTGCTTCACTAATAATTGTTATATCATCTGCTTTGGAGGATTGCTTTCATTTTTTTCATTCACGCACATCACACACAGTCCTGACACTGGCTCAGTGAACCAGGTCAGTTAAGAGGAGGTGATCCCAAAGAAACATCACATGAACCTGACCCACTCTGAGATTTGGACCTGCACTCAAAAGACACACACACCAGGGAGTGTGAGAAAGGGCTCACTCACAATTCATGATGGGCCACAACTAAAACCAGTTATCTGCAAACACTTCTTGAGTGTCAAAGGTTCAGATAAAGAGGGGGAAGATCCCACATTGTCTGTGGTTTTGGGGCCTGCAAAGGAAAAACCCAACATTATGATCCAGAGGACGGGCTGTAACACTGGGAGTGAAGACACCTGGTTCTGTCATAGACTTGCTGCATGACATTGAGCAAATCTCCTCCTCAGTCTACTCTTCTTAGGACTTAGGGATTCCCATGGGCTGGATCTAGACTCTTGGGCTTTCAGTGTGCTGGACATCCAGTGAGTATTGTTGCTGTTAATCCCTGTGGCTGCTGTTCTGGCAGGGCTCCCAACCTCAGAGAGTTAATGCTGCTGCTGGTTTTTCCCTCCTGTCCCCCACTTTTCCCTGCTGCCAAGCATAGTCACCAGGCATGTCTAAAAATCCTGATTTTGGCAGCAAGTAAGGGGTGGGGGAAGCAAATAGCATTAACTCCCTGTGTTCTGGAGCTGCACCAAAACAGCGGGGATTAACAATGGTTTCACAGGGGCTCTAGCATCTATAGTGATAAACTCCCTGGCTTGAATATGGCCCATGGAGGTGGGTGGTCCAGCATTTGAGAAGCCCTGCAAGCCAGATACCCCATCTCCATGGCTTGGATCAGATTTGAGGGACCGTATGTTGATACCCCTGACTTCAGGTACAAGAGGTGGCAATTGTGTCCATATCAAATAGCACTGGTATAAGCTGTTCTGATGTAGCCTTTATGTCTGCTTGCTCCTGGAGCACTGTGAATGCAGCAAAATGGTTGCAACTTTAACCCTGCTTATTCAGGTTTAAAATAATAGCGATTGTACTGATACAGGAGCATGCAGACCTAACAGTAACAGCACAACAGCCAATGTGTGATCCCCAGCAGCTATTCTTTTGCTCCTTTCGAAGTGGCTGAATCTGTCCATATGCTTAGCCTGTAAGCTCCTTAAGGAGTATTCTTGCTCATCATATGCAAGTAAAATGCCCAGCACAATGTGTTCCCAGTCTAACTGGGGCTACTAGTGCTCTTGGGTTGTAATCAGTAACATTTTCAGTGCTACCTTGACCACTAGTGCTTCTGGTGGGGGCAAAGTGGCTGGAGCAGGCAACCTGTCCCCAGGGAGGGGATGGCTGCTCTATGGAATTCTCCTACTCCAGCTCCAAGCTTTTGGTTGATGGTTGTTTAGGCAGCAAGGAAATTAAAGTGCACCCGTACTGTAACCCTGAGAGTCTGCCTCTGCAGGACTTGCTGAGGAGGAAAAAAGCAATCTGAGGCCAGTGCTTATGTGACTGCTCAGCTGTCATTAACACAGAAGACACATTATTTCCCTGACACAAAAGATGAGCACAAGGCCAGATTCACTGCTGCTTAAACCAGCAGCGAGGGAGTGACAGGGGAGGATCCGGGTTTTTCTGAGAAGGTTTGAGCCCATGAGGGAAGGCTGGCTGTGTACTGTGCCCTCTGGACACTCATCCTGTCCTGTCCCTGAGGTGGCTCCTGCACCAGCCTTGTGGGCAGTGAGGACAGTGGGGTAGGAGCCAGCTGTGGTCTCACTGGGGACTATCCACAGGGAATTTCTTACCAAGCAGAAGGGGGCTGGTGATATAGCTCTCTCTTCAGGGGGAGGAGGAGAGGGCTGAAAGAGGAGGAGACCACACAGAGGCAGGGGAAAACGGGGCAGACGGCCCATCTGCTCTCTTTCTTTTTCTCTCTGGACATTCCTTTGCTGCTATACCTTGTCCACAATGGCACCTCCTATTTGTTTTCTATCCAAAAAAGCATTGTGATGCAGTGTGCTGTAGGTCTTTAGATTAGCGGAGGTCAAGCAGGGCATATCCCTCATGTGTGTCCATGGCCTAGGCCAGAAAAAGGCATTTCTGGCAAAAGCAAGGTGAAGCTCTTTGTCAACAGTATCATTCTCTCACAGTTTGTTCACCCTAGTAATGTTGAATCTCTGAATAGTCAGCCTTGGGAAAATGAACAATACCAGGAGCGAAAGTTTCCTCTGACAATGTAGTAATCCTGATTAGCTTTCTGGAAAAATACTCCAAGCTTGTGATTTTCCTTAAGGCTCTGCTACATCTGCCAAATACCTCTGGGACCTCACTGGACAACGCTCTATCTTTCAGTGCACTATTGACTACATGACAAATAAGATTTCTTTCAAATCGAACAATTCTTCCAAAGATTTAGACACTGCTTTGTCACAATTGGTGGTGCAGAGTAAAACAGTCAATTCATTTGCTACACTTTATCTGGCTTGCTGGGGAAGTCAGTCGCTTTGGCTTTTAACACGCCATAAAATATTTTCAAACCTCTGAAGAGCTCCATCAGGGAAGACATCAGGACTACATCAGCCATGTACAGCTTGGGGGCTGCCCCTGTGTGTACAGCATGCTGTTGACGTCTTGCAAAGAATGAAGTGTGGGAGAGGCAACGCATGAAAGCAATGCTGCTGGAAAGATCTGCTGTGTTGCCCATGTGGCTTAGAAGCAACCATGCCTAAGGAATTCATGTTCAATGGGGCATTATTTCCCTGGGTACTATAGTTCTCCCTACCTCCCCCAAGGCTGTTTCATGAAAGTCTGATAGCATCTGTTTGGTTATGTAACAGGGTCTGGTCCCTTCATTGGTGCAAGCTTGTGTAATTTGTTTGATAATAGTATAGCTATGCTAATTCACATCAGTTAAAAATCAGGCCCTAGGAACACAAGAGCTGCACTGATTTAAGTGCTGAGGTGAGATTAAGCTGTTAGGATACATCTACATTCCAATGGGCAATGTGATGGTGGCTCACGTAGATATATTGCAGCTGGCTATCATCCAGCTAGTCTGGATGCCGATAGCACGGTAGCCAGGGTAGTGCAGATTATCCAAGCTAACCCAGAATCCTGGTTACTTACAGGGTGGAACGCCATGTTGCTGTGGCTTCATTGCTATCTGTAGCCAAGTAAGGTAGCTCTAAACTCCTTGGGTAGAACTTTCCATGTTGTAGTCACATCTCTGACTGCAGTGTTGATGTGCGCTCTGTTATGCCAGCATGACTTTGTGTGTGGATAATCTTTTATCGATACTTCACTGATTTAGGCTGCTCTAGCAAATGAGCAGTAAGAGCTGAGTATGCAACCTGGTAAAAGTTCAGTCTTGTATGGTTTGGCAGAAATGTGGTCAAAGGAGAATAGACCACTCACCTTTCCTAGCTGTGCACCTAGGTTGAAGACCAAGACGCTTCCCAACACTCCCATCCAACCCAGGACAATTCTGCAATCCATGTACAGGGTAAGATGTTGAAGGTTGGGTCCACTCTGCAATCCCTACACCCCACCACCACCACCACCACCCGAACTGCAGGAAATCTATTGAATGGTCTTTTTACAGAGTCACTGAGTTCATCCCTGCCCTTTTCCGTGGGGTTTTCTCAAGTAGGAGGGACCATGGCCCATATATCCCCTGGTGTGACTGCTGCAAGATGAAGCACCTCTGATCATCAGACAATCCCTGCTCTGCCTTACTCCAGGCAAAAGCAAGTAGTATTACACTGGGGACAGCAATGAGCAGTCCTGGAGGCACATAGTTATTTTTAGATGTTATGTCACTGTAGCAACAAGTTATGGCGACATAGCTTATCACTAATGCAACATAGCATTGGCATCACAGTTTGTGCCTGCCAAAGCTACATTGCCATAGTGACAAACTGTGTCTCTGTAGCTTGTTGCTACAGTGACATAGCATCTCGTGTAGACACACCCACTAAGTGCAGAGGAGTTATGTTCTCTCCACAGGCTTAGCAGTGCGGGGACAGAGACTTTAGAGTTCCTTAGCATCTCTTTACTACCCTATGCAGCTATGTTGGGGGTCGCAATATCAGTGTTGAACCAAAAGCTACTCAGCAACTGGGCATTCCCTGAATAGTTCAGGGGTGCTTCTATTCTGATCACTTTCAAAGTGAAATGCTATTCCCCCTCTCTCCTTCTTCCCACCCCCCATTTGTTTCCTGTGGGATTTTTATTTGACAGATAACAACATTAAAAGGAGTTGAGCTGGGGGCAGGATAAAAAGTGAGATGACTGAGGAAAATTGAGAAGGAGAGGCATGACAAAATTGAGGACTCAGTGATACAGGTATCGGTCAGACACTTGCAAGTAGGGTGATGAGCCCAGGCAAATGTAAAACATAGAGCCACAGGAGGTCAACATCCACCTTACTAACCATTTTAGGGCTGCTGTATTGGAAAGGAAGAGAGGCAGACTGAGGCAAGCATCAGCATCAGCAGAGTCAGATGAGGATGTGGCACCATCAGGAATGGCTGGCTAGCTCACACTGAACATCTGCCATGATCCAGCCTCTGGGAGAAAAGGCAGCCCTTTGCTACCTATACACAGGAATAAGCACCATGCTGCGTGGCAGATGGGGTGGGCTTGAGGGCTTGTTCAAAAGAAGAGCTGCTGAAGAGAGCAGGATCGGTGAAAAAAGTTTGGTTTGCAAGCTTCGTCTGAGCCTGCTTGAGACTAATGGATGAAGGCTGTTGCATTGACCCATGAACTCATTAAGTTCTGACCTCTTTATAAAATCAACCATGAATGGGTTGGGGTGAGGGGGAGGGAGGTGATTTAATTAGCTGGGCTGAGGCTAATAGTGTCAGCCTGTAAGTTGGAAAATGATTTTTCTAGCTTCTTAATGAGGTCACAGATTGCCATGCTACTGCCCAAGAATATTCCTAAAGGTATCAAGGTGCCCAACCCAAGTTCACACAAGTCAGATACCACTTCCAATGGGATTCTTTGATGGGCTTTTGGATGTCAGGATGCAGTTGTCCATGGACTCATGAAGTCTTTTTCATATACAGGGACATCACAGATGGAACATGAGGAATCAGGCCAGAGACCACAAAGGATATCAGACTATAACCAGGATCCTAGGCATGGGTAGCAGGAGGAACAGGGGACTGGCTCTTCACATGAATTAAGTACTCCACCACAAATATCTTCCATGCTATCAATTGTATTGTGGAAGTATGTGTATTTGGGAACCACAAGTATTCTACTCCTAGCTTAGTTACAGTTTAAAAGCTCATGGTGGCCAAAGGAAATGCTACAAAGACACAGTGAAGACATACCTCAACAAAACTGATGCCGACATCAGGAGCTAGAAGGACCTGGCTGCTAAGTGACTTCAAAGGCATTGCAATTTCAACCAAGCAACAGCCATTTTGAGGTAAAGCATCTTGCCCTTGAAGCAGAGAAAAGAATGAGAAGGAAGGAAAAGGAGAGAAATCCTGTCTTACGGTGTACTCGTCCCTGCAGAAAGATCTGCAACTTCTGTGGATGGGTCTGTGGCTCAAAGACTGACTCTTATGTCACCTCAAGACTCATCAATAAATCACGGTAGAGGAACACACATATTTACTTTTTTATTAAATGCTATTTTGCTAAACAAGTAAACTTTACAACTTAAAACCTTTATATGAATTGCTGGTTTTTTTGTTTTAAAGATTAGAACAACTTTTTAGACCACTTGGATGGAAGTGTTCTGGTTTGGGATTTACAGACAGATTTAATTTTTTATAGAGAATATTACTAATAATGTAATCAATAAACAGAGCACCTTGTCTTATCCCCTTTTTTAAAATCTTGCTCGTAATTTAAGCAATTGGCAATTTAAGTAACACAGTCTGCCCTCACTCTCCAAACAGCATCTGCTTCTATTGTACCCAACTTTAGAAAGGGTGCTGGTAGATGTTGCCCTGGCAGAGCTCTTCTTCCTTGCAGTTAGCTGCCCTCACATAGGGAAGCTGGACTCTTCCTTCTGACCCTCCCTGCTGGCAAAGCCTAGGGCTTCCTATAGAGGCAGCTCTGATCTCTACTCATCAGCAGTGAGCCCCATGGGAAGGAATGGTATACTGCTTGGTTGCTACATAGGGGCTAGGCTTACTTTGAGTTTCTCTTAACCACTCCCTTCCACCATGGGCTCAAAGTTAGGGAGAGGGAATGCATTGTTGCCTCCATGACCTGAAAGACATCCTGCATCTGTATGCTTAAACTGGCTTCTAGGATATGGTTCATTTAGAGTCTTCCATCACCATAGCATCTGGGTAGAAGTTCTCAGTTCCTACCACCTCTTCCCTGATGTATCGATTACTCCATTTATTTCCTATCTCTGCTTTCTCTCTGATCCATTCCAAGCCTGGACAGCCTGTAAACAGAGTCTGGTTCCTTACTGTGCCCCTGTCATTGATCCACCAGGCTGAAGCAGTTTGAATAGCTACCATCCTGGTGTGAAGGAGAACAAGTAAGAAGAGACAAGAGCAAGAAAAGCAGCTGCTATTCCAAGCTGGTTACGCGAGCCAGGATCCAGAGGCTGAGAGAGAGAGAGAACAGTTTGTGTGTCGTGCCTGCAGCACGGGAGACAGAAGCTTCTGTTGTCTTCCATCCCTCCTGGGGGTGCTTGTCATGTTTGTCACAAAGCCAGCGCTCATCTGAACAAGGATGACTGCAAAGCTGCTATTCCACAGTAAATGACCCTTCTGTTTTTCCAAGAAGGTTCTTTGGGGGCAGGTCCTCAGTTGTAGTAAACTGCCTTAGTTCAGATTTATATCAGGTGTGGGTCTGCCTGGGGTTGTGAACAAGAGATAGAGGGGTCCCAAATTACCTTTCTCTCTCTCTACATCAAGTTTAAAGCAGGAGAGTTGAATCAGTCAGAGAGGAGAGTTAGCCTTCCCAGCCGAGTTGGGCCTAGCTTGAAGGGACAGGGTGATGTCAGAGGGGAGGAGAGAGGGTGCTGTTAGAGAAAGGAGGGGACGAGAGGAGGACTGGAGAGGAGAGACAGTAACATGTATCTGGAAGAGTGAGAAATGAATGTTAATCCTGTTTCCTTTCTCGGAGTGATTTTGTCACTGAGGCGTCGTGCTCTTCACTGACCTCGCCTCTTATCGTCCAGGGTTGATGCGACCTTCCTGCTTTCCAGGCTTAAAAGCTTTTTTGTTCTATCAGTCACCCGTTTCTTCTCCCCTTCTTCTTTTGTAATATTTTAATGAGCACAGCGCTTATGCAAATGGGAGGAGGAAACAATTGCCTTGAATAAGGAAGGAAATTGACAAGGCAGAGACGGATTCCAGTTTCATTAACACTCGCCTCACAACACTGGCACCCGTTAAGTCAGTCCTGATTTACACCAAACATGAAACCAGGAGCAAGCCCTCGGCCTCCCCTGACACCACACCAACACCATGGAGCCAAATTCCACCAGGGAGCTACCAGTTTGGGATGGGGGAATCTGAGTTAACCCAGGAAATAAATGGCAGGGGCAGGAGGGCAATTTATTTCCTAACATGCATATGATATACTTATTTATATCAGTGTGGGCAAAAGGGAAGGAGAATCAGACCAATGAATCTTTGCACTGGACTAAATGAAGATCTAAGGTGCAAGCAGTGATGAAACAAGCTCACCGTTAGCTAAGTAGATCTGAGGAGAATTTGAGGTAGGCAGAATATTGCTACTGAAATGGAAGTTTGTTCCCTATGGAGGATCAGTTAAAGGTGTCCTTGTTCTTACTGCTGTGCCCTTTTAACAAAAACAAAATCGTATGTCATCCTCATATCATTGTAATAATGATGATGATGATAATAGTTATCTATGCTGTGCAATATGCTCATAGCACTGTACAAACTTTAGCTCTCTTTTTGTTTCTCCTAATGCATAAAGTAAAATTACAAAGATTTTTAAAGATTCCACTTCTTTTCCTACCTTGCTGACAGGCTTTTGTATCAATTTCACTCTTTCTTTCTGGGATGTGATTTAATGCTGACATCATTAGGCCAATAAAAGGCAGGGTACGGATGCAATAATCCTAGTATAAAAGTAATTGAACCCTGTATAGCTTATTCCACACAGGAACAGTATTTTGGTGCAAACATATTTATACCGATGGAATTGTGTTCACATGAGGGTGTTCCCTAGCATTAGCTATTGTTGAACAGTAAAAGAAATACAACTCATTTGTGTAGACAAGCCTTTGAAACATCAGGGGTATCTGACTTCGTCTTTCCTGATTTTTATGGAGAACCTCTAGCAGTCCTCAGGAATGTTTCTTGTGCTTTCTGATACCTTAATGGAAGAGTTGGCTGTGAAATCTTTAACAACATCCTGCTTTTTTCAAAGTGTTAACTAGTCACTGAAATTGAGTAAGTATTGACAAAACAAGTGAAAATCAAAGAGTAAGATTTTGTGTCTAGCCTCTTAACAGCACAATCCAGAATTTGCAGCACATGAGAAGGAAGCATGGCACATTTTTAAGCCACCTTTTACTTCCTGAGTGTGAGCTGGTCTAGGGGCTGCAATGGCCTGTGGCATAACTTAGATAGTTCTGGGGTGCTAAGTTGTGGTAGCTTCCTATTGCTTTTTTGTGTGCTGTAGTGTTGCCTAGTGCTGTATGATGCAGCCCTGCCACTGATGTGCCTCCCATCCCCATCCCCATCCCCATCGTATCCTCTGCATCACAGCTTGTGAGAGGGTGCTTTGAAAGTAGACATAGGTTATACTGCAAACTACCTGTGCCATCCTTACTCACGATGTTGAGCACCTCTTCACCTGAGTAGTACCATTGACTTCAATGGAAAGAACTTGCCAATGTTATTGCTGCACAATGAGAGCCTAAATTAGCACTTGGGAGAAGGAAAGCATTAACCATCAGAATAACTAAGTCTCAGTGTAGACCTGGTCCCTCTCTCAGGGGCCAGTGTACTGTTGTTCCCTAGAGTATATTCACCACATCTTTTTCCAGCTTGGTTTTGAGTGACTCATCTGATGACTGGGATTTAACCACTTGGGGAGACTAAGAAGTTCTCTCCAATGGGTCAGAACAGCATCTGATAAGCTTCTCAGTTTTTGGGGGGGTTCATCTGTGAACTTGCCCTTTTGAATCCTGTCCTGGATGTTGGCCACTTGCAGATGATGACATTACTAATGCATGGCATTATTAAAGACAATGTGGATTCCTTGCTCAGATGGAGAATGTTAATTCCTACCATCCTTACCTCTCAAAGTCAACCCAGATGCTGCCTATGTGCTCATAGCATCTTCCTTTCCCAAAAAGCTAATACGCACATCTCCACCCTGACTCTTCCCAGCTGCACTCTTAATGCACAGCTGTGTGCCTACTTGAGGTGGTCTCTCTCAGACCTCACTGGTTTTACACTTGTGGCAGATTAATAGTACTGTAGCATAATCTGAAGCCTGGAAGAAAACAGATTTTGCAGTTGGATGATTGAAGAGAGAACAAACAAACAAACAAAATCCCTCAGTTTCAACTGAATCAAAACAGATTTTAATTTTTTTTGGCAAAACAAAAATATCCAAAAAATGTACTTTTGCTTCAACATGCAGTGTGGCATCAGATTGGAAATTAAACATTTCATTTCATTTTTCAGGTAATTAAACCTTCTTAGCACCTTTTCTTTGTCTTCTAATTGACGTCAATTTTAAATGAAAACCACAGGTTGGAAATGAAAGTTTAAAAGTTTCATTTTGAAAATGTCCAAATAAAATGTTTTGACATTTTAAAAAATATTTCTGCCACAATTTGGAACAATTCAACCCCCAAAACTAACGAAGCAGTTGACCTCAGTTTTCATTAAGGACAATGATGTTGACCGGAGGGAAAAGACCTAGACAGCTAATGGAATGAGCATATGGAAATGGAAATTATCACAGTTCAAGGTGGAAGGAAAACTTAAGGATCTTAATGCATTCAAGTCAAGGGGTGCAGACAACCTGCACCCTGGAGTTCTGAAAGAACTGTCCCTTGGAATCACAGATCCAAGAGCACGGATTTTAAATAACTCTAACAGGTGGAGTGCGGTGCCATATGGAGAACAGCATGTGTAGGGCCTATATTTAAGAAGAGCGGGGAAAAATAAAAAGATCTCAGTGACTACCAGGCCATTAGTTGAGGTCAGTATGCAATACTTGAGAGAATTTGGAAAGAAAGAAAAATCAAAGATGAAAGTAAGTGGAATTTGGGGTAAAACGCAAAGATAAATTGTGCCAGTTGGAAGGTAATTGACTTTCTAGACAAAAGGAAATGAGGTAGATGTTATCCATCTAGATCTGCAGGATTGCTATACAACTTGGGAAATTAATAGTTAAACGGGAAGAGAGGGGATTAGTAAGACAGGCCAATAACTGGCTAAAGGCAGACAGTAATGGCGAGCAATAGAAGGGAAAGTATAAAGCTATAAAGGGGTTAATAGTGGAGTTCCTCATGGATCAGACTTAGAAGCCATCTTGCTTAACAGTCATTAGTGACCTTGATGCAAAAAATAGGAGTGTGCTGATTAAATGTGTTGATGACTCCTATCTGGGAGGCATCATTCATGCAGAGGAGGATCAGAATGTCATACAGAAAGAACTTGATGCCTTTGAGGACCAGAGTAGTAGAAAAAGGGTAAAATCCAGCTGTATTAAATTGAATGTCATGCAATGGAGAACTAATAGCAAGAACTTCAGCTCTTGGATGGGAGCTCATGAGCTGTTACAACAAAGGAGAAAGACCTGTTTGTACTATCAGAGCAGCAGAGCATAGGATGGTTGTAAGGAGCGAAGATGCTTCAGTTGCAAGAAAGAGAAATGCATCTTAGGTTGTATCAGGCAATGGATTTCCTAGACAGATAGGAAAGTGTTAATGCCACTGAATGAGACACCAGTGAGACCTCATCTTGAATGCTGTGCACACTCCTGGAAATCCAGATTGATGAATACAAACTGGTCTAGGTGCTGAAAAGGGCTCCTTGCATAGGCAGGGGGCAGGAGAGCATACCAATATGAGAAGAATATGAAGAAGCATGGTTTGTTTAGCCAGGCAAAACAAAGATTACAAAACATCAGGAGGATAAACACCTGGGAGGGGAAAGAATTGTTCAAGCTAAAGGACAGTGTTGACACAAGAACAAATGGCAATTAACTAGCCAAGAATAAACTGAGTCTGGTGATTCAAAGAAGGTTTCTAACCATCAGAGCAATGAAACTCTAGAACAGCCTCCCAAATGGAATAGTGGGGGCCACTGCCAGTAATCTGTTTTATGCGGGAGCTTGATAAATGCCTGAACAAGCTGAAATGACACATTTGCCTGAGACAGCAGAGGACTAGACTTGATGAGTCAGGCAGGTCTATTCCAGGTCTGTGTTTCACCCCCCTCTGGGCCTCAGGATTTCCACCTTTAGTGCTACTGTCCAACTTGTTTAAAGCAACATTGTGAACACTGAATGAATGTTGTCATACAAATGCAAAGCAGTTTTTGCTTTCAGACTTCCTCAGACGTTATCTAAATACCAGACTCCTGCTTCCGAATGATAACATCCTTGATGTGATAGGGAGGCTCAGATGTTACAAGTAACATTGATATATATGCCATCTTGAGTTTTATACTCCTGGTAGGTCAACCATGGTGGCAAGGTAATGAATGAGGTTTCTAGACTAACCACAAGCCAAAAAAAAAAAGTCCTCAGTGGTAGAGCAGGTGGATGAAGAAAGAACAGTTCACAATGGCTGCAAAGGTGGATGAAGGCTGAAGCGGAATAGGAACCTCTGATCATCTAGGTTTAACTTGCCATTGGATTAAGGTTTCCTTCCCTTGAAGTATCACGGGGTTACTGATGTGCAAGAGCATCCCCAGACTGAAAGAAGTCTTGCATAGGTGCCTTCCTACAATAATCATGTTTTCAGTGAAACGTGGATCTTGGGTTGGCCTCCTCAGTCATCTACAGACTCACCAATGACTTCCCTATTTACTAGAAGTCTGTCATCCTCATATTGAGGGACTGCCAACTTGACATGACCAGACTTTTTCCATATTGGCACTTCTACCCAGATAGAGAACCACCCTGTCACCAAGAGGATGCTTTGAGAAAAAGCCACTAATGATGTTCCATAGGCAAAGCAGAGTTATGATAAAAAGAGATGTATCTCAGTTATTCTATTTCGTTTCTCTGTTGACTCACAGATGTTGAGAATGCTTTTGTAGCATAACTGAAATGTGTAGCTAGATTCTCTGATTCTGGTCACACTGGTTTAAATCAGGAGGAGAAGAGGGATGAGAAAAGGAGAACATAAGAATGTATAGCTAGAAGGGGCCTCCTGGGCCTCTGAGTCCAGTTACCTGCATTGGCTGGCCACTCTTGACCCAAGGAACCCCTTATTAAATCACTATTGCAAGCCCTCACACAAAAGTGCAAGGCACTACCACCCACTAATATGCCACTGGTAAAAGCAGGGGAAACTAGGGCACTGCCAATGCTCTGTCACTGCAAAAGCATAGAAGTAGCTGGAAAAGGAAGGGTGAAGGGGGGGAGATGAGGAATTTGGTTATCAAAGCAGGTTCCAGCTGTATAACTAGCAGCAAATAATCCAGGCTATGGTGAGTCAGGTAGAACAGGAAGCAGATAGCTCAGCATCCATCTCTGCCTTAGTGTAAGAGGGGGAGGTAGCAGGGAGCTTGCTAGCAAGAAGGGCAAGGTTTGGAGGCACAAAAGCAGAATATTGCTGAGCTTTTGGGAATTGCTTTGACTTGTTCAGATTCTACTTATCACATTTGACATTCACAAACACATTGGATTTTTTCAGCTTTCACACCTCTCCTCACTGCAGTTTGTATTTAAATATTGAATACTTTCTCCACTCCTTCAGCATGGGGATGGGTGCCATGCTTCAGACACCCAAGGCCAGATTCTGTCCTACCTGTTGGGTATCTAAATAGAGATAGGTGCCGAAATGGAATTCCATTTCCCTTTGTTCAAGTCCTGAAAATCCATTTATGCATCTACTTTAACACACTGTTGCCTGACCCTTAAGATTGTGTCACAATAAAAGCAGCGAGGAGAAAGGAGGAGGACCCACTGTAGCAGGGACCCTTAATCTCTGCTACTTAAGAGATAGGGAGCCTACACCAAAGGGCTGCAGTTAGGTAGGCAGCTAGGCAAAGGCCAGCTACAAAACAACATGCAGCCAGGGAAACCCACAAGGGGTTAAAGAGCAGCCAGAGAGAGGGCAGTGGCTGTGGCTCAGGACTTAAGGCACAACACCTGAGAGTAGGCTGCGGCTTGAGCCATGTGACCAGAGTGCAGAACCCCAGCCCATTAAAAACCTGGCACCCGAGTCATAGGGCTTAGTCTGGCGCTGGCTTCCCCTGCAGACGGACCTCTTGTTGGCCTGGGGAGACCCAGAAAGGGTTAATCTGTAGTTGACAGAGAACTGGAGGAATGGCTGTGGCTAAAAGGAGTGGAGAGGAAGCTACAGGAGTGCCTGAGGGGCATCTGGTCCAGAGCCCTTCCAAGGTTTGGGACCCAGTGGGCTGCATGGGTCTGAAGCCCAAACTGTTTACAGGATAGGGATAGCAGCTCTGCAGAAACAGGGACTCAGGGAGCCGAGGCCAGTTAAAGGGCCAGAGGCTAGCCCCAGGAGACTGAGACAAAACCCAAGACAGGGCCAAGGGTCTCAGAGATGGAGATGGGGCAAAGGGTCTCAGAGATGGAGATGGACACAGAGAGGACTGAGGCTGAGAAAGTCACGTCAGAACAAGTGGGCCAGGGCTGGAGGTCTGCAGCTAGAACAGCAGTGGGCTACAGCAAAAAGGACTGAGGTCTCTACAAAGGCAAAGAATGATGAAAAAATAACTTCAGTGCAGCATGGACATGGCTGTAGAGGAGGATAGAGCCATGAATTTAGCCCTTAAGGTGATTAAGGCCAGTGGGGTCAGAGCCCCAAGGCGGAAAGACCTCTGGGTTGTGGGGTCAGAATCCAAATTAGTCAGGCCAAGCTGAGCCCAAGAGAAGGACTGATTGTAGGGAGAGAGAACCCAAATTTCACCAGCCTCTGAGGGCAGCTTCTTTAACGTCAAGTTCTGGAAGCTGGGTGAGACCCTGAGATTCTGGAGCAGGTGAGCCAGGCAAGATTAATGTGGTCACTAGGGGGCATCATGGCTGCCCCTAGGGTGTCTCTTGCTATACTACCCAACCTCTGCATTATCCATTTTTCAGAGACTCAAGCAGGACAGAATAGAATCGCATTTAGATGCCTTAGTCCAATTGTGAAAATTGTAGGTGGAATACAATCTGACCCCAGTGTTTCTCTGAGGGTGAAAAGGGGGAAGAAACTCCCCCCGCGGCCCCCCCCCCCGCCAAGCAAAACCTTGGTCTACACACTTCAAAGTTTTACAAGTGTACTGATCAGTTAGGAATATGACAAAAAAGTTCTAGTCTGGAGGCAGTGATTCTGCCAATTAGTCCTTTGCCTGGTGTGCTTTAAGTTTGTTTAGGGAACTAGTTTGAAACTACCCTTGTGGAAGAATTCATTGTCAGTCGAAGCAGTGGCTTCACTCAGCAAAAGGGGTGCTGCTGGTATAACTACCTTTTACTGTGGAGAAGTCCATGCTTTCATGGCAATCAGGACTCGTAGAAGAGATATCTTTTATTAGACCAACAAGATTTTTGCAAAATAGATTCTTTAATTGCAGGCTTTTGGGTACAAACACCCTTCATCAGACATTGGAGAAAAGATTGTAAAAGTTCTCCTGGGTAGAAATTAAAGTTCATATTTCATAGGATTTCACAGAGGAGCCAAGAGATGGAATACTCCTCTGGGCAGGCAGTTTGTAGCTGGTATGAAGCCTCTCACCTCCTGTGAGGATCTGTGATGATGCAAATTACCTTGAAAAAAGGCAGGAGCAGGATCTCAGGTTTCAGGTAGTCACAGTTGCTTCCTGCTTGGGAAAATATGAAGATTTCATTTTAAAAAATCAGCTAAAATTCAATACCTTCCATATGTCAGGTATCCAGCTTGTAGCCATGTTGGTCTAGAGGAAAAGGCAATCGGGACTCATAGCAGAGATGATATCTTAGTAGAGATGATATCGTACTAGAGATGTTATCATCTCTATTACAAGTCCTGATTGCCTTTTCCTCTAGACCAATGCAGCTACAACCTGGATGTTTCATGGGGAACTCCAGACATTCACAGTCCAGTTTGGATAACTCAAATGGTTTGGTGAAGCCTATCCTGCTTTGGGTGATGTGTCCACTGAAGGGACTGGAGCTTGAGCAGTCATACCCCAGCTAGTGCTAAAATAGCTGCCTTGGGTACTACTAGCAGGGCAACGCCAAGCTTGATGCGGGCTGCAAAACCCACTGAGAGCCAGGGTATATCCTCAGGTAATCAGTGCTAGCTGGAGTGTAAACCAATCCACAGCCTTTGTCTGTATTACAGAGTTCTTCAGCCAGAGCTTACAGTTACAATGATACGATCCTACAATCAACTTCTGATTATCTAGCTAAACCCTGGGTATAGATACGGCTCTGTTGCCAGGAGGCAGCATCTGTTGCAAAAGGTTCTGTTGTTTAGGGCAGCAGCTTTCAAACTTTATGAAGTCGCAGCACCCTTTCACATTGCTTCTTCTGCCACAGAACCCCTTCCCCTGTCCTAAAGACTGATGTGGAGCCAGGCAACCAGCCCTGCAATCACGGCACACTGCCATCTGGCCTGCTATGCCATTAACCCCAATCTCTTTGTGGACCCCCTGATGACATTGCAGAACCTCAAGGTCCCTCAGGACACAGTTTGAAAAGCACTGGTTAAAGGCAGCAGGTGTCCACACAACTGCATCAAGACACCAGGGGGGCTGGATGCCTTAGCACTGCTACCATGCTTAAAGCAGCAGCAGTGCCTGTAGTGAAAGGCCTTACCTTTGCTTTTTAAGGCCTTCTCCCTCTCCCCCTCCACCAAGTTCCATCCAATTCAGAGAAATCCTTCCACAACTCGACCCTGAGCTACACCACTAGGGCCTCACCAAAGCACCTTATCTGCAGTAGAGATTTTCACCATGCTAACTAAACAGATGCAGCTGTGGCCCTGGACATTTTCTTAATGTAGTCACGGGCCAATTCTCCACTGCCTTGCACTGTAAATCTCATTAGCTTCTGTGTGAGCCAAGTGCAAAGCAGGTGTACAAGTTCCCCTGTTTGCACTTGGTTTCATTCTGCATCTACTTTACACAGGGCTAAATGACACACAAGTTAAAGGTATTCTAAAACCAGAACAAAGGTATAAGTTACTGGCTCAATTTGTCCACAGGTCCAGAAATTTTCAGGAGATTGTTACCAGCGATTAGCAGATTTACTAGATGGTGAATTTTGATTGTAGAACTTACAGCTTTCATATAGGTATGCTACAATGTCCACAACTTCATAAATTTTAAGGCCATAAATGTCTATTGTCATCATCAAGCCCAACTTTCTGCAAGAAAGTCCACAGAGCCTCTTCCCAGACATGGCTGCCACAAGTCCATTACAGCTGGAGCTACGGTACAGCTTTCAGAATAATACCTGGTCTTAATTTATAAACTGCTAGTATTGAAAGATCCACCAGACCCTTAGGCAGATATTAATACATGCAACTATCCAGCCCTCAGCTTTTCTAGCACTGCCTTATGCACATTTCTTTAACTGGGGGCTCTTCTCCTACAGACTGCAGCTACCTGTGTATAGAATATATTATGTGAGAACAGGGTAATGAGGAAGGAAAGATGGGAAGGGTTTATTAAAATTAGAAGCCCTGGAACAATGAAAATCCACCAATTGACTGAGTGGGTGAGATGAGTTGACAGTGGGAAGATAACTTGTTTGTGAATGCAGCCCTATTTCATCTCTCCACCAATTAAATTAAGTTCTCTTTGGCCTTCAGATAAAAAAAGCCCTAAATAAACATGGTTATGCAGCATACATCTTAATACCTCTAATCTTCTGACTAGCAGAGCAAAAAATTAATATCTTCCTGCCTCAGTAAGAGGGAAAATAGATGCCACTGAGAAGTGGAAGCATGAGAAGATGAGCAACCATCTTCTTGGAATAGCAGGTATAAATGTGTGTGTCCACACTTAACGGGTCAAAAGTAGCCCTCAGGATTTGACTTCACCACTAGAAGTTGTGCAGCTGTAACCAAACTTTGTAGGAGTAACCTTAAGGCAAAATTACGATGAACAGAAGGCACTTCAGTTGTACCACGAGGTAAACGCCTAGAGGTCATTCTCAATCCGAGACTCCGGACTAGCTTCCAGCAGTTACTCAGCAACTCAATAAAAGTACTTTATTTTTACTGTTTTCATCTTGGGAGAGCTCATGCATGTTAGCTATCACGAAATAAAGCAGTGGGGGCCAACCATATTGGCAGGCATGCCACAATTCAGCCCCACACCTTCCTCAAGTATCACTTCAATCCACTTCTGCTGGATCAGCTGTTTTGCTTCCTGCCCTATCTGCTGCTGTGCTGCCTGTCCTGTCCATCTTCTGCCATATGCCATGCAGAGGCCACCCGTGCCACTTCTGGCATCCATGCTGCAGGTTGGGCACCACTGAGGTAACAAGTGGCCCTATTTAGCAATGAAGACACCTTGCATACCCAGTGATGCTTGATGCAAGACTCAAAGACGAAAGAGGTGGTATTATGTCACTTTTTCACTCTTTTTCTACCATAGCCTTGCTAATAATGCTCTCTAATGGTCATTCTGTCCATGAAGGCTGCCCAGACTGCAGGGTACAGTCTACATATATCAGCTCTCCCATGATTCCCCTACATCAGGGCTATCCAACTTCAGAGTGGCCAGGGGCAGCATCCTGCGCTGGGTGTTGGTCCAGGTCTGCACACTGTGTGGGCTTCATACTGTGGTTACTGCATCCACAGGCCCTGCCATGTGCAGTCCTCTTTGCTGCGTAAGTAGCACAAGCCCCTTTCCAGCCCTCACCATGCAAGTACCCTGATGCCACTGCCATGCAGGCAAGCCTCCCCACTCCCCAGCCCACTGCTTCTATGGGAGCAGCATGAGCCCTGATGCACACCTTAAGGATCTGAAGCAGGGATTCCTACAATTACAATACAACCCCAAATTGTAGTCACTCATATCAACAAAACCAGGCTCAGACCCTGCTCAGACCTGCTACAATTCCAACTCTGGGACAAGGACAACAGGGTCCCACTGGTTGTCACCTACAGCTCCTGGCTTGAATACCTTGGATATATGAATGACCTCCGACCCTTCCTGGAAAAGGATGAAGGTCTCAAGGCAGCCATGGGGGACAAAGCAATCCTGACTTACAGACAGCCTCCCTAGCTTCAAGCAACATCTCTCAAGCACTCCCAGTCCCACCTAGGCACTGGACCTTGCAATGGACCCAAATACCGTCTGTGCCCCAACATCAATACAGACCACATCATCACTGGACTGAATAACACAGATTATAACATCCAGAGTTCATTCACTTGCAACTCCACCAATGTCATATACATAATCATCTGCCTGCAGTGCCTCTCTGCTGTCTAGGATGGACAGACGGGGAGATCCCTGTGACAGAATGAATGCGCGCCACTCTGATGTCAGCTGCAGAAAGACATGCAGGCCTGTGGCAGAACACTCTAACCTCCCTAGGCTTCCATCACTGACCTGTGGGTGGCTGCTCTCAAGACATCGAACTTACAGGCTGGTCTGTGTTACATAAGGTTTAAACAGGCACTAAAGAGTCTTATCCCATTATGTGGGTTAGATTTTGTGGCTCCCTTGTTCCCATGGGTTTACTGTTCTTTACTTCAGCACTGTCCCTCTCCCCCATCTCACTCTGTCTCTTCCCTCTTTGTCTTTTGTACTGTACTTTCTCTCTCCTCCTTAGACTCTGCTTTCTGCATGTCCTTTTACAGCATCTGATGAAGTAAGTTTCAGCCTATGAAAGCTTGTGCTGTACATATACCTACTCTGGTTAGTCTATAGGTGTAAATCCACCCTGCCTTCCATCCTTCTGCTGCTGCCACTGTGTAAGCAAATCTCCACTCCCTGCTGCTGCTGTGTGAGCATCAGGAGCCCAGATGTTGCCACCACTGCACTAGTGAGTTGTGCACCCCACCCCTCCACATCCCTCGTGTGTGGAGGCCTTCCACCACAAACGCTATGCAAGGTCCCCCGCCTCCCCTGGGTGGAGCACTTCCCCTCAACCCTTCCCCCTCCTCCACAAGTTCTTTTGAGCCTGGCAGTGTGCTTACCAAGTCCCCTCCTGCTGTGCTGCCTTTTCCAAGAGTCTTACAGCTGCCCCAGCAGCAGGAGCAATGGGAGTGGCAGCCCCGCTGGCCAGAGCCCATGGGTCACACTTTATCCCCTCACAGGTCAGAAGCAGCTCACAGTCTATGAGTTGATCAGCCCTGCCCTAGATGTTGGTGGCATAGAATTGGCTATTCCAGGTTTCTATCTCCCATATATTCCAGGGGACTCCTCAGCTAGCTATATGAGCCTGTTTTCCATCCCTCTTCTGCTGCTGGCAAATTGCAAAAGAGGAGTGGGACTGAGGATTTGGGTCCAGGGGTATAAATTGATGTTAATTCCACTGAAGCCAATGCAGTGGCTCCAGAAGGTATAAATGAAAATAGAGATGGGCCTTTAAAGTATGTGAGTGGAATGGTCCTGATTCTGACCTCACAGCAGTGTGAAAGCTGGAGTATCCCCAGATAGTTCTAGAGATTCAAAGCCTGCAGAAGTGAAATAATCAGATTTAGTGGGGTTAATTCTTCTAGTGCCTTATGGTTTGGAGACTCATGTCTGGGCAAAACTGGTACAGAATACTGCCCAGAGTGTTTTACACCTGTTTGCAAATGATGTGTGGCGGAGGAGAAGAAAGCATATGCTGTGTCAGAACTGGGCACCCCCATGGAACGGTGTCCTTGAGAAGAGGGCTTTACCCCATTCCCTCTCTTCCTGTCCTCCACACATGTGCTAACAAGTGACTGAGCCGCGGGGCCTGGTGCAGGTAGAATGTGTAATTGTGTTGCTGCTGTTGGAGCCCACATTCAGCCAGAGGGAGAAGAAAGGAGGAAGGTGATGAATTTTTCATTATCTGAGGGAGATGAGGTACAGGCTGCTCCTCCTCACCCTGGAGAGGCGAGCAAACAAATGCACGAGATTCTTTAAAAATCGGCAGATACGTTTCCACCTCCTGCTGCCCCCAGCCATGCCTTACTTCCTACTAGCATGTCTGAATGCCCCTGGAGTCAGCTGCAGACTCTCAGATCAGGGCTGCCTCTCAGGTATAGCGTTGTTACCTCAAAGCAACCCCCATGGCTTGCATGGAGCTTGTAGAGAACAAGGAAAATATATTTCAACTTCAGCTTGTCTTCCCTCCATACCTGGCCTAGGCTTCCCCATTATAATTCACAGCTAGCATCACAGAAAAGCCTTGTTGTACATGGCAGATATCTCTGTTGTAAAGTCAGTTGGTCATAGCCTACCACATGAAATAGTGGGATTGTCCCCCAGGTGAAGCCTCCATAGTCTCGTACCCTGTGTAGTCTCCATTGCACAGGAATCCCTATACAATACTCTGATGGCATACAAAGGACTAATCATCAGGAGGAACAGGCCTCTGGGAATAATCCTTGCATAGAGAGCATTCCTTGCGTAGAGGGGCTGTAGAGAGCTGGAAGGGCCTCAGTCCTTGGCATTGGGTTTGTGCGGGGATGTGGTTGAAGGATGTGATACTAAGGCTCTTTTTGGCTTCTTAGAGTCTAGGAAGTGCTAATTATAAAACCACTTTACACCCATCGTATGTCAACCTAAGAAACAGAGTAACTGAGCATTGGGTCCATGTTGCCAGTGTCTGCAGAGGTCATACTGGAAAAGAAAAAAATGTTGTGGACTTGCAGCTAAAACCGAGGTCAGACGGAGACAAAAGACTTGGATTCTAACCTAGGTTCTGCCGATGACTCATTATGTGAACTTGGACAAGTCGCTGCTTCTTTCTGTGCCTCATTTTCCTTACCTGTAAAATAAGGACACTGCTGGTATAATAGTATATAATACTTCCACATTTGCAGAAGGGTGGCACGGCTGAATCCGCTAAAGAACAGTACTCGTAGCATCTACACTGTGTTCTGTAGGCACTCTATGTTGTTTAGAGCAGCCCTGAAGTTACTTTAAATTAAAAGGGGTATGAGGTTGTGTGGTTTAGGAACTATAGAAAACAAACAGTAATTTTACATGCTATGCTTCCTGAATGCATCTGGACTGTACAAGAAGTGTTTTCACCACTGCTTTTGGAGAACCATCTCAAAAAGCTCAATAGTTCAAAAGTTCAATTACCTGGGTTCAATATTTCAGCATCTTACATTTTCTGTCTACATATTCTTCACCACTCTTTAATTTACTTAGTGTTCATATTTTTCTCTTTGAAATATAAGTCTGGACATTATTCATGGAATTTGGTATGGGATCCAAAGATTTGCAATGTCCAATTACAATCTGCTCTGAGGTTTTACGTTGAGTCCTTTTGCATGAAAATCTATACGTACATCTTTGGTTTCCCCCAAAAATGAAAAACAGAGTGGGATGGAAATTTTTAGAAGCTCCGTGTTTTGACCCAATTTTCCTTTCATTGAATTGATGTTAAAACTCACATTGATTTTGCTTGGAGAAGAGCTGAGTCAGTGATAAGTCATTTTGAAAATCCCACTCACTATGCAAAAAAATCTATATTAATAGATCACTGAGCCAAAGATCATAATCACGTAAGTCATGAAATTCAGGGACAAAGAGGAACTGTCAAGATTTTAAGAAATCACCATAAATTATTACACCAGAAATAATTTTTTTTTAAAGGTAATTGGCTTTCCGCCATTTCTCATGCACTATATATATACTTTTTGTACTTCCTGCAACTTGGACTGTGAAACCAGATTAGTTATTTTGTTAGGCTTTTCTATACACTAACAGCAGCCATATGTTTTCAGTCCAAGTTACTTTTGAATTAGATTAAGCAAAACAGCAACAAATAAACAAAGTTAAAATCTCAGCAAGAGAGAGCACAGCATTTCTACTTTATGACATGCTGCCCAGCTTTGCCTAGCAAAATGGCCACCATCAGTGCAGACACATGGACACCTTAAATATTTGATGTGCAAAACTGAGAACACAAGTTCATCAGGTTTAGCTATATATACATGAGGGCCCTTCTGTAGCCTCAGTTCTTCACATTTGAGAACCTAGACACAGGGGAAAGGTCATTATCTGCCACTTTCTACAACTTTTCTGGTCCTAGGGTTTATTATGGGTCAGTTCACCTCCAGGGCCATGCCCAGGTAAGCAGCAGTGTGCACGTGCAGCAGCACAAATGGTAGCAGCACAAATTTGTGCCACTACTTCTTTCTGCAGCACATGCCCCTACATGTGCCCTTTGTTGTGGGATGTGCCTAGCTCCTCCTGGCTCCTGGCCAGGCTCTGTGTGCTGTAGGGGAGGGAGAGATTCCTGGCTGGGGCACAGGGAGTGCCTGTACATGAGCTCAGAGGCTGTTCCCATGCACTGTAATTACAGCGCATCGGAGCAGACTCGATGAATCAAGTTTACTGGTGCGTGGTACTGCTTTTGGAGCTGCTCTAATTAAAATGCCACCCCCTCATCCTCAGAGCACATGTAAAAGTGCCCAGGGTGCCTCAGTGTGGGGCTAATTAGTGGGCAGGTCCCACACTGAGACACTCTGCACCCCAGCCATCCTGGGAGCAACATGTGGAGACAGGGGAGAAGGCAGGCTAGGTCTGCCTGCTCCCCCATCTTTGCATTTGTCTTGGCACATGCTATTTTCATGTGCTTTGTGGCACTTTTCTTTCCAGCGCTTTTTTTTTGGTTTTTCTTTTTGGTACTGGGAAATCCTGCTAGCAAATTTTGCCCATACACTGCAAATTAGCAGCGCTGCACATGGTTTAACATGCAGCATGTGTGGTTTGTGGCACCACAAACGGCATGTCCCTGCATGTGTGGACATAGCTCAGGAGTCATTTAGAGCAGTCTAATGACTTTAACTCATGTGGGCAAGTAAAGGCTCCAAGAGGCAACAATGCTGCTTGAGGGTTACCATACTGCAACAGCACCGCCTGCACCCTTTCACTGATGCGAGGAGACAACAAAAGGTGGTACAAAGCTAGTGATACAACCAATACAGTAACTAGATTTTCCTGCAGGGGTCCTCAGTTGTCTGGTTAGGGGCAACTCTAGCAGTCCTTCCCAGGACATACCAGATCCCTTTTTCTCAACTGCACCCTATCTGCAGAGTCACCAGGGCTTTGCATGTATGTGGAGGTTCACCTGCATGGATGGAACTGCTGGACTGTGACCTATGTTTCCACAGCAAATGTCTCCATCCCCTTTATATAAATATGTAATATAATGTATAGTTCTTGGCCCTTTCTGTGAGATTATCCCAGAATGCTCAGTATACACAGAAATCTAAAATGCTGAATATATATCCATCTGAGGTTATAAAAAGCATTTGCATTATTTGTCAAATAGTATGTAATATTACTCAATGCTTCATGAACAGGCAGTAGAAACTCCTGCCTTTTGTGTGGCTGCATCTTTTCCCTTCCCTTGGTGTTCATCTAGGTTTTTCGGGCCTATCGGTTATTATTATTCTCACTCAGTAAAGGAGCAAGAGAGATTTTTCAGATGCAGCCTCCTGTATTTCCATTTTGAAATCTGTTTATTTTGCTTTAGCAAATATGGCTGGCTTTAGGAAACTAATTTCAGAACAAATAAAAGTGGCTAAATGTGGAGCAGGTGCTGTCAGAATTTAAACAGGAAAGCGCCTGCAAGGTGCAAATTGATTTCTGGCTGTCTTTCCCATGGGGATGCTGCAGTTTCACCTGAAACAGGCAGGGCACATGCCTTGGTTCTGTCCAACTGCAGCTCATTTAAGAGCATAAGAGTACTCCCTTGGGAGAAGGGCATATTAGGAAAGGAACTCCTGTGGGGAAGTCTATTTCAGCTGCTCTGGGTTTTTTCCCTCGCTTTAGTATTGGAAGATCCTGATAGCTTTAAGGAGGTGGTTAAACAGAGGGATCATAGCCTACTAGACTGTGGCTAGAAACAAATGTAGATGACCTTCTTTGCAAACAGCACAGAGATGATTTCCCTTCTGAATGTGGCAGGTAGGTGAATGACATGACATGAGATTTTCTTCTGTCTCTCCATGAAGGGGGTAAGGGAGTGAATGTAAAACTGAGAATCCCTTCCCTAATCCAGTGGCTTTCAACCTGTGGTCCATAGACCCCTGGGGGTCTCCAGACTACGTCTAAGAGGTCTGTGAATGGCAGGGTTCGAATTATACTTTGACTCTTGGGAGGGTCTTGCGGAGGGTTGGGAGGGATTAATACCAAGTTAAACAGGTTCATTGATTAACAAGTCCATCTAAGTGACCCCCCCCCCAGGTTATGATTTTCAAATCTTACAGGGGGCTCTTATGTCTTATGGGAGGGGTCAGCTCCCCCATAATTCAGACCCTTGTAAAAGGTAACTATGATCAATCAAAAGTATGTGAATACCCACCCTTACAATTCAAAGGAGTCTGCACCTCCATTTGACACTTCTAAAGGGGTCCCCCTATCCATTTGACATTTTTTAGGGATCTGCAAATTAAAATATCTAATACTAAGTTAAACGGGTTCATTGACTAGAAGGGGATTTCTGCAGCTGAGGCACTGGCCCAATATACTTAAAGAGTTGCATTTTACTTTCACCACCCTCTAGTTTCTTGTGACTCCTGTGGAGTAATTAACTCTCTACTGGCCTCATAGAAAAGAACATCTAGCCTATAATCCCAGCTGAAGGATCTGGGTCTTGTTCCCTTGTTTCTATGACTAGGGACAGAAATAACACAAACTGGTATAAGTGATTGAAAACCAGTCCAAATCTGTAACACAACAGAAGTTCAGTGTACATAACCCACTTTCAAAATGTCTGAAACTGCTTTAAGATGAACCTGGCTGGATTTAGTATCAGAATTAACTGATTTAGGTTAAGTCAGTTTATTGAATTTCTGTCCCAAAACTTCTCCAGATTCAAGTTAACTCACAGTCCCCCAACATCCCAGGATGCTTGTACCTTCCCCGCAAACTCCCCATAACAGGGTGAGTGGGCTAGCCTTGGCCCAAGCCATCTTCCCTAGCTGAGTAGGGAACCATATCTCTAGCACCCCGTGGCTTCTGACCTGGGCCACTGCAGGCATGTGACTGCATTTCTGGAATCAAAAATGAAAGTGGTCACTTACTTACAGGTTCAGTCTGTGCAATTTAGACTAACCTGCAAAGACTGAATTGATTCAGCCTTAGGATTTTTTACTCTCTTTATTTAGCCCAAGGGATTTTTTCTCTATCCCTGCTTTGCCACTGTGCTGTGGTGACTGTACACTGTTAAAAGGTTCCTTGAATGTTTCTGAAACAAACCTGCCTTTGGTGTGCACTTCTTTCTCCACCCCTTTCCCCATGGTGTTTCTATCCATCTACTTCTAAAATCCTGGGCGGTGGTACAGGAAGCCAAGGGCTTTTGGTGTTATGTTTGAGAGGGATGAACTAAAGCTGAGAAGTGAAATGACCTGCCTAAGGTTACAGTCTAAGGCAGGAGCAGGCAAAATATGGCCTGCAGGCCAGATCTGGTCCACCAGGCCATTTTATCCAGCCCATGGGCACCGAAAAAAGGTTAGAAAATGGTATTTATCTGCTCCTGGTTGCCTGTCAAAGATGACAGGAGCCAGAGCCAGTAGGACTCAGGGGAAGCCAGCAGGATCAAGGAGCAAAGCTGGCCTGGCCCCACTCCCCCAGCCCCCTCTCACCTCTGCTCGCGCAACTGGAAGCATCTGCCTGTAGCCACTTTCACTGCTTCCCTGCCCGCCCACTGGCTGCTCCAGCATCACGTGGCCCCCAGCTGCATTGCCAGACCGTGGGAGCACGTATCCTGGAGCCAGGAGCAGGAGGGGGGGGTGTGTGTGTGTGTGTGTGTGTGTGTGTGTGTGTCCATACAACAAGGGAGGGAGAGACAGTGTGTGTCTGTGTGTATGCGTCCATGCAATGAAGGAGGGGGGGAGAGAGAGCAATGAGGGAAGGAGAAAGTGCATGTGTGTGTAGGGAGGGAGGCACAGAGTGTGTGTGTGTGTGTGTGTGTGTGTGTGTGTGCAGTGAGGGAAGGAGGGAGAGGGAGAGTGTATGTGTGTGTTCATAGGGTGAGTCCCTCAAGCATGCCCCACCCTACACATGCACCCACTCCCCACCTCACACTGCCACACATACAGACCCCCACACCCACACCCTCTCATACACCCCAGCCACCCTCCCCTCCACACTTTTCCCCACAAACCCCATACCCATCCACACACACCCACATGCTCCCTCACCCAACACTGACACCCCACACACCTATCCACCCCCCACAAACCTCCCCACACCCAACAAACACACACACCCACAGCCCGCCATAAACCTATACCCACCCCCCATACTCCCCCTCAATATACAAGAGTAAGACTTCATTTTAAGCTACTGTGTGATCAAGACAAAAATATTTTTGAGATCAAATTAATGAATGTTGTAGATGTGTGATTTTTTTAGAATATAATTTGGTATTTTTCTAGTTCTGAGATGGCAAAACCCCTTGCTGAAAAGAGTATTTTCAGGGGCAAGGGTAGGGACTTCTGGTGGCAAAGGTCAGGGATTGGGGGAAGGATTTCTGGTCCCAAGATGATGACCTGACAGTGGGGCACCCATCAAGGAGTGGGGCTACACATGCAGCCCTCGACAGCTAGTCAGAACTTGGTAAGTGGCCCTCCACCTGAAATAATTGCCTGCCTCTGGTCTAAGATGTGTGTGTCCGTGCAGGGTAAGCCGGTTCACTGTGGCTGTAGCATTTGAGAGATTCCACTCTGCTTGGGCTCACTTAACTGTATTCTCTGCAAAGAGTTTCTGATTCCTCCATGAAGAGTAGAATCTCATGTTCTGGGATCAGATGTGTTGCTGTATCTCTTCATGGAGCTTATGAGCTCATGGGGACTGCCATGACAAAGGGAACCAACCCATCCCTTTCCCTAGAGCTGGCCCGAGGAGTTTTCTCTCTTACCAGGGCTAAGCTTGCATGAAGAGCAATGCTTCCTCCACCCCCAAAATGCTATCTAACAGAGAGTAAAGGAGTACTCCCTACTGGTCCACAGAGAAAGGCTGAACTGCTGGATAGATTCATCCCCTGAGGATGAAGGCACAGTAGATGACTCCAGCCTTTCTCCTCAGCTGAAGAAGGGAAGCCCCATCTTTTCCTACACTCCTCTCATGGTGTCACAGGATGGTTACAACTTCCTACATTGGGTGTTATGTCATCAAGGAAGTAGGTATCCTTAAGGAATAGCCAAGAAATACCCACCAGTTCCCTAGTGATAATGGGGGGAGAGGAAATGCTGCTGTTTTTGCTTGTGGGAAAGAAGGAAAAGGTTGCCAGACTATGAGGAAAAACAAGGTTGCCATAGGTTCCTAATGCCAAACAGAGGCTTCAAACCAAAGACAGATACTCCCAAGTTAAAGAGGAGACTGGACTCCAGCCTCTTTAAAATTGATATGCTCCATTCTTCCAAGGTGCCAATTACTATGACCATAACCACTCTAGAGTCTAATGAGCAGGGCCCATCCAAGGGTAATTGTCACTCTAGGCAAACTGTGTACCTCAGCGCCCCCACCACTTCCAATATAGAGGAAAATAAGAAGTCTAGAATGAACTTTTACATGTACTTATTTGATATTCAAAACAAACAATAAAACAATAAAAACATTTTTAATTGATTATTTCATACTTTTCATTAACCCTAACACAACTATAACAGCTGGCCATGGCTGTTATTTATAATGATGGCCCTGTTATTTTCTTCTGCATATAATTTTGGCACCCCCCAAATTTTGGCTCCCTAGCAACTTCCTAGTTCATCTAATGGTTGGACTGGCCCTGCTAATGAGGAAACAAGTGCTAAAGCTGCTGAGTAATCTCTCTGCCAAACCTTGTAGGAGCTGGGGATGAAGAAGAATTTTACTCCTTTCAGTAAAAAGGATAAAGAAACACTCCTTTCAGTTAAGTTTCCTTCAGCCTGAATTCCTCAAAGCACAAAGAGACACAACTCACTTCTGACTTTCCAGCACTTGCTTAGTCTTGATTTTAAATGTGTCAGTAAAAGAGACTGGAATTGTGGTGGGGGGGAGGAGGAGGAATGATGATGCTGAACTCTGTATTCCTTTGCCATAGTTGTGCTTTTTCATAGTTTCATAAATGTTAGAGGCTAGAAGGGAGCTTAGAGATCATTGGGTCCAGCCCCCCTGCACTTGGGCAGGAAAGACAGCAAAGTAGGCTTCAAGACGCTTTTTGAAGTTCATCGGGATAGGTGACTATACCACCTCTGGAGGGAGTCTGTTCCAAACCTTTGGCACTCAACTTGTAAAGCAGTTTTCCCTTATGTCCTATCTGAAGTGATCTCCAATCAGTTTGCCCACTGCTCCCCCAGGCCCTGATGTACACCCCTAATATACTTATAGGCTGCCACCAAGCCCCCTCTGAGTCTTCTCTTCTCCAGGCTGAATAGTCCCAAGTCTTGTAGCCTGTCCTTGTATGACTTGCTCTTTAGGTCTCTAATCAAGTGCATGGCCCTCCTTTGGACTCTCTCAAGCTTCTCCACATCCTTCCTGAAGTGTGGTACCCAAAACTGGATTCAGTACTCCAGTTGCAGGATACCATCCTTAGCCTTACCCAAGATGCCTCAGTACATGCGTGCCAGTGTTTGATTAGCTCTGCCAGCTATGACATTGCATTGGTGGCTCATGTTCATTTTGTGGCCTGTCACAACATCCAGGTCTTGTTCAGTTGTGGTGCTGGCAAGTATAGTACTGCTGAGTCTATAAGTGTGTTGCAGATTATTTCTCCCCAGATGGAGCACTTTACATTTCTCCATATTAAACTTTATCAGGTTGAGGTCTGCCTACCTCACAAGCCTGTCTAGGTAGGCCTGTATTGCCAGCCTGTGTTCAAGTGTAACCATGTTCCCTCAGTTTGGTGTCATCAGCGAACTTTGCCAGTTTGCATTTAACACCTGAATCCAAATTGTTGATGAACATGTTGAAAAGCACTGGTCCAAGTACTGGGTCCTAAGGAATGCCACCAATTACCTTCCACCATGTTGACTCAGTTCCGTCAATCAATACTTTCTTGGTCCTACTTTGGAGCCAGTTAGCTAGCCACAGGACCATAAAGTAATCAAGTCCGCATTTTCCTGATTTTACCATCAGGACGTTTATGAAAGAGTAGGTCGAAGGCCTTTCTGAAGTCTAAGTATATGACATCAACCTCATTTCCCCTATTCATCTATGGCTAAAAATCCATTGCCCACAACAGAATGATCAGTGGTAGATAGTAAGATGAGAACTGAAACCAACATTGCACCTGGCAAGAAGGTCCCCAGATACACTGCAGATAGGCATAATGACATTCAGAAATTTGGGAACTGAGGTGCCCCCTCTGAAATCTTCTTCAGGAGCCTGGATTTTTTCAAAGTGCTGGAAAATACTGAGCTGCTTAAAAGTGTAAAACAGGGACCCAGAAGAATTGCTTATCTACTCTGCAGGACACCTGGGATTTAGAGCTAGTTGAATACTGCAAAGAAACTCTTACAACATACACTTAGGTCTTGTTTATGCCCCTTTTTGCTCAGTGGAGAAGAGAGAAATCAGTTCAGTTGCATATCATATGAGCCCAGTTTATAGCGAAACAAAATCCAAGGTTGTGCACAAGAATGCATGGAAACTAAGCTAAAATAGACATACCATGTGCACTATAGCTGGAGGAACAAAATGCCTTGTGACTCTTTTGCAATTACCAGCAGCTCAGCTCTTAAGGGTTCTGGATTTTAATTTGCTTTGGGTCCCTGGCTAGGTGGTACCATCAAACCAAACTTGTCTAATCCATTGTTTAAGCTATGGTACTACTTGAGGCACTCTGGAAACTGCCCCTTAAAGCTCCATCTTACAAGAATGCTGGTGAGGTAGAGCATCTTAACTGGATTTTTAAGCACTGTAGGGATACCATGTATGAGGCAGTCACCCTTTGGGACCTGGAGACCACTCAAGACTGGGCCTTGTTACATATTCATTGACTGGTGACTTCAAGTGGATGTATATGTGGTGGAGGAGGGGAAGAGGGAACAGGGGTCATAGTTTCATAGTTGGTAGGGTTGGAAGGGACCTGAGCTGATCATCGAGTCCGACCCCCTGCCATGGCAGGAAAGAGTACTAGGGTCAAACAGCCCCGGCTAGGTGTCTATCTAGCCTCCTTTTGAAAACCCCCAGGGTAGGAGCCAGCACCTCCTGATGTCTAGCCTAAATCTACCTTCTGCCAGCTTGTGACCGCTAGTTCTAGTCACTCCTGGCAGTGCTTGGGGGAACAGGAACTCCCCCAGTGCCTGTTGGTCCCCTCTGACTAGTTTGTACATGGCCACTAGATCCCCCCTCACCCTTCTCTTGTGGAGACTGAACAGGTTCAGGTACCGTAGCCTCTCCTCATAGGGCCCACCCTGCTGCCCCCTGATCATGTCAGTGGCCCTCCTCTGGACCCTCTCCATGCTGTCCACATCCCTCTTGAAGTGCGGTGCCCAGAACTGGACGCAGTACTCCAGCTGTGACCTGACCGGTGTCACACAGAGGGGGAGTATCTGTTTGAGATGCATCTGTGGATGCATGCCAAAGTGCGGTTGGCCTTCCTGACTGCATCCCCACACTGCCAGCCCATGTTCATCTTGGCATCAATGATGACCCCAAGATCCTTTTCTGCTTCTGTACTGACAAGAAGGGAGTTCCCCAACCTGTAGGTATGGTGCTGGTTCTTCCTCCCCAGGTGCAGCACCTTGCGCTTGTCAGTGTTGTATCCCATCCTATTCTCATCTGCCCACCCCTGTAACCTGTCTAGGTCCAATCATAGCCTATTCCTTCCTTCTAGTGTGCTCACATCCCCCCACATCTTAATGTCATCAGCAAATTTGCCCCCTCATCCAAGTCACTGATGAAGATGTTGAACGGTGCAGGCCTGAGGACCAAGCCCTGGGGGACCCCACTGCCCACATCCCTCCAGGTTGAAAATGACCCATCTGTCACCACTCTCTGGGTGTGGCCCTCCAGCCAGCTGGCGATCCATTTGACTGTGTGGGTGTCAACACCACAGTCCTGCAGTTTTTTAATGAGAATAGGGTGAGAGATGGCGTTGAAGGCCTTCCGAAAGTCCAGAAAGACTATGTCCACTGCTGCCCCTGCATCTAAGGATTTGGTGACCTGGTTGTAAAAGGCCACCAAGTTGGTCTGACAGGACCTGCCTCTAATGAACCCATGTTGGTTGCCCCTAAACATAATCTCCCCTGCTCACCCCTCGTGGACATGTGCCAGAATAATTCTCTCAAAAAGCTTCCCCAGGATTGAGGTAAGACTGACTGGCCTACAGTTTCCTGGGTCCTCCTTCCTCCCTTTTTTGAAGATGGGAACCACGTAGGCCCTCTTCCAGTCCTCTGGCACCACACCAGAGCACCACGAGTGCTCGTAAAGCCGTGCCAGGGGTCCCGCAATGACCTCAGCTAATTCCCTCAGTACTCTGGGGTGGAAATCGTCTGGACCAGCTGATTTGAATACATCCAGTCCCTCCAGAAGTACCCTAACTAGTTCCTCACTAACCCTTGGCCTAGGTGCGCCTCTCCTGGGGGGCCCAGGAGGGGGTGGCTGTTCTGGTCCCTGCTCAGGAAAATGGAGGGAAAGAAGTCGTTAAATAGGTTAGCTTTGTCATCTGGTATGACGACCAAATTTCCTAGCGTGTCTTGCAGAGGCCCCACGTTACCCTGAACCTTCTTTTTGCCCCCTATGTATTTAAAAAAGGACTTCTTGTTGTCCTTGATCTGGGAAGCTAGTCCCAGTTCCATCTCTGCCTTGGCCTTCCTGACTGCCCCCCTGCATCCCTGAGCCACCGCAGTATAGTCCTCCCTGGTGATGGACCCTCCCTTCCATTGGGTGTACGCCTCCCTTTTAGCTAGGAGACATTCCCAGATGCTTTTGGTGAGCCACAGGGGCTTTTGCACCCTCCTGCCCCCTTGGATCCATGTTGGGATTACCTCCCTTTGGGCTTGGAGGATTGTTTACTTAAGGAGCGACCACTCTTCTTGGACACCTGGCTCCCCTCTCCTCGGGGACCTCAGTACTTCCCTGACTATTCTCCTTAGCTCATTGAAGTCCTCCCTCCTGAAATCTAGGGCTGCTGCCTTGCTGCAGGCCTTTGCCACCTTGCACTGGATAGTGAATTCCAGCAGGCGATGATCGCTGTTGCCCAGGTGGTCGAGCACCCGCAGCCCCCTCACCAGGTTGTCACCGGTGGCGATCACCAGGTCCAAAGAGCGTCTCCCCTGGTTGGGCTGTGCACCTCCTGGGTTAGATGGAGGCCACCAGCTCCCTTCCACTAAAAATAAGGTGAGGGGAATGTGGAGGAACAGAAATGTTCAAAATAACACTAGATTGGTTTCACCTTCTCTTACAAAATGGCTATTTCCTCTTGACTACCAGGATTGAAGGAATACTTACTACTGTGTGGGGGAGGTGGTGGCCTTCTTCCATGAAAAGAAAGAGACAGATATTGATCCTACCTGCCACGTAGAGCTGTGAATTCCCAGGCCCAGTGTGAAAGCTTGGTAGTTGTTCTTTCTCTGTGTGCTGGGAGACAAAAATCTATATCCCCACATTAATGTCCTTCACCATAATATGAGAGGGTGCTAAGAACAGTATTTATAAAAGAAGGGCTGGCTTGCTAATAGCTATGCTGCCTTCCAAAATGTGGAGAACATATAACACACTGTATATCCTCTCTCTAACTCTAAATTGCCAGGCCCCAGTGTGTGCAATACCACTGGGGGCCCTGAGAGAATACCTTGTGTCATGGTATCTGTGTCTCAGAGAGAATGTGAAAAAGAGGCTACTGCTATGATTCAAGCAATGCTGTTGTGAAACAAGTGGGTATTATAACCAGTATACAGTGTGACCAGACATTATAGCTAGGTCGGTCACAGGATAGCTTGCCAGTCCTCCAAGGCTAATTCCATTTTGCTTGTAGTGGTATCAGAACCAGGACAGCTGGCTGGAACATCTAGGTCTGTTTTAAAATAGCTTATATGTCAAAGCTGGAATACTAATGTCTCAGGGATAGACGTCTTAAAACTTCATCATCCTTTTTAAAAGAGACATGTCTGCAGGCTGCAGTCGAAGATCAGCTCATGTTCTGGAAAATGAATGGTCTCTCTCAATAAAACACCAATGCAGCATGTGGAATTGCTGTTTCTCTACACGGAGTTCACAACTTAGGTCCCTGGCTTTAGCCACACTGGGTGCATCTACATGTTACACTTACTGCATAGTAGCGTGTTGGTCAAAAACTGTGCTAATACACTACTGCACAATGTTATTAGGCTACTGCTCAGTGAGTGTCACAAAAAAACCCCATGAGCCAGCGCTACTAGTTTAGCACATTTAGTTAGTAGTTCATTAAGCAAGTACTAAACTAAATGCACAGTAACTACTGCACATTAATGAACATGTAGATGCACCCACTGATGCCCATGGTAGGGATCCTGAGTCATGGTGCTCTGGCCACGGCCGAAGCAGCTCAAGTACTTCTCCAAGGAAGGAGAGCTATACTACAAGACAGTTCCATATTCACATAGATGATAGCTTCAGTGCAGGCAAAACCACCGCCTCCACACCACATGGCAAGTCCATACCTCAGGAGTATTACTGAGTAAACTCCCCTTCCTCCCCACTTTCTGGAGGCACAGTCATGGCAGGGTGGTCCATCATGGGGGGTTGTGCCCTGAAAGTGCTGGGCGTACTGAGAGGCCTGCCTTGTACCCTGCTCCATGGGCAGCCCCGGGGAGGTCACCTCTACCTGAGACCACCACTTTAGGTAGAGTCCCAGCTCGCTTCTGTGTACTTCCCTATAAATCAGCTTTGAGAACCACTGCGTCTGGAAGGGAGATGGGTTGTGACAAAGCTGCTCTCCCGGGGTCCTACTTAGCTCATGTGGAATGCCACAGGTATGGTAGGACACTGCCCATAAGTGGCCATTGTGCCTACACAAATATCACCTAAACAACTGGTTGTCTGCTTGCCTCCCCCACTTATCCCCAGCCCACCACTGCCCGGGCCTCTTCAGTACCTCACGGACACAATACAGTGGTGAGACTGGTCAGAGTCCTCCAAGTCCCTTCTCTTCCTGTCCTTAGAGCTTAAATAACTTGTGCTTCAAGTACCAGAGACATGGAACTGAGGTTGCAAGGTGAGGAAGAGCTTCAGTATCCAGTAACTGCTGAGACATGAACAGGGAAGGACTCTTTCTGCACTTAACAATTATCCAATTCCAGTTCCTTATGTGAGGTAAGAACTGGTGATAACAGCTGAAAGGGCTCCTCATTAGCAAATCAAAACCTTGTATCAGGCAAATGGGAAAGCATTTTACACTTTTTCTGCCTTTTTTTTGGAGAAGTTGTAAGCAGAGTAATGAATTCAGCAGCTAGGGAGCTGAAATAATCAAGGACCTCTTCATTCAGAAATTTTCCTTTGCCAAGCAAATTTTTGTCAATCGTATGGCAGCCATTTGAAAAAAGAAAATTTAAATCTGTTTAAGAAAAATCCAATCTCTTATCAAAGCCATCAGAATCTTGTTACTACTATCAAAAAGGGTCTGCAAGAGATACTTTCCAGAATTCATTCTGAAACGTTGCCTTGTCCCAATTAAACGCTCAAACAACTATTTCATGAAATGGCAAAATCTGGTTTCTGAACAGCTTTGCTTGGAAGTTCAGGTCTAGAATGTTGATACACGTCTATCTTTTTGTAAGGCACCTATTGCTAATTTATCTGCTTTCCTTATTGATGGGTGTGGATTCAAAGTAGTTTGGTTGTTTGCAATCAAAGAACTGTCGCTTTTGGCACTCCTCTTCCCAGGGACGTCCAGTTAATAGGAATGAATCGGGAACCTGGACTCCTCACTCAAGAAGTGGCTGTGGATAATGTAACTCTCTGGTGCACTGTACTGTGCTACGCACATACAGGCAACCCCCGCTTAGCACTCTTAATTGGTTCCTGAAAAACCGAGTGTTAAGTCAAACGAGTATTAAGTGAAACCGAAAGTATTTGATGACCCAAGATGGTGGCTGCAAGTGTCTTTAATGACCCAAGATCACAACTACGAGCATTATAATGAAACTTGCTGAACACTAAGTGAAATCAGGTATCAGGTATTTAAAGTAAACGTTATAGTGAAATAGCGCTAAGTGAAACAGTGCTAAGGAGGGGTTGCCTGTAATTAGGGCATGAAGCCCTGCCTCTTTACTGGAATCGTCTCCTTTCAGTTTCCTAGTGGACTAGACCCTTCCTGGGAATGAGTGCTTGTGGTTGCAGAAAGACCTGATGTGATTGCTGTATTTTATGGTGGAATGAAAAAGCCTCCACAGAAGCAGGAGGACATAATCCCCTACTAAAGCACTGGCGACATGTAGGGGGTGCACGAGGGTGCATGCGCACCCCCTGAATGTGGCAGTGCACCCCCTGCAAAAAGGCGCTGCCTGTGGGTGGTTGCTGCTCCACACCTCCCCACCCCTGCCCCACTGCTGACACTGCTGGCAGCATCTGTGGGTGGTCTGCGATTGCCACTGGCAGCTGCCAACACTGCCAGCAGTATATGGAGGTGGCTCCCCGTCCTGCCGCCAACAGCACTGTGGTCCCCTGTGGGAGCTCCGTGCTTGCCGCCACCATGCTCCCACTGCCAACAGAGCCACCATTGCCTGCAGGAGCCTGCCAGCCCCCCCAGCCTCCAGAGGCATGCAGCATTCATATACTAAAGTGTACCTGAAAAAATGGTGTCACTGGTTTGGATATTGTGTTCTTTCTAAATTGCGTCTGCTTTTTTTGTGAAAGGGCTGGCTTCTTGATTAGTGTCTCACTTCATGCTTGGAAATGGACTGCAATGCCTCATACTCTTGTTGAAGGTGCAGTGCACTGTGGTGTTTAAACAGCCTATAGCATTAATTTACTGTGCAGAAGGCTTTTAATCCATGCCTGTGTGTGGGGTTGTGACAAGCATGGTGGACATGCTGGCTGTTATTAGGGTTGGTCAGGAAGGACCTCAGGAAGGACCTCAGCAAGCTTGATCCTGGAAAGCTTCTATCAAGCTAGAGAGGCAGACAAGCAGCCCATGTCTCTACTCCAAAAAGTGAGGCAGGCATTTCCTCAATGGTGACCACTGAATGTGATAGAGAGGTAAGTGAAGATTTCTTAATTTATTTTAGACCCCCCAAAAAGGTATAAGTGGTATAGCAAAAATCAGCAGCATCGAGAATAAGAAGTGAAAAGGCCCAGGCATTAAAGTAAGGGGGGAAGACTATAAATGTGAGATTTGAAGGTGATTTGCAGGGGTAAAATGTGAACAAAGCAGTACACAACTGAGAAGTGCTTTGCTTGCTGCTTTTCCAAATGGAGAAGCATCTCTGCTTGCCCCGGGGCTGTCTGGCATACTGCTGTTTAGTTAGGATTCAGACAGTTAACGTAAATGCTATTATTCGAGATGCTTCCCAAAACAAAGATATTGGGACAGACCTCTGGAGAGAATTGAAAGTAGAATGAGAGACAAAACAAGCCCTCAGCTATGCACGGCATAGGATAAGAACTACTTTGAAAAAAGGATAGGGACTTGTATTCCATCTGATAATGATGCTGGTAGTACCTGAAACTGGTGTCACTTCTTGGATAGTATCACTCAATCTCTCTCCACTTGGTAGGCAGATGGATTGTAGTGTCATTTTTGGCTACTGTAATCTCCTGTCATGACCTGTTGACTATGTGCTTGACTTGCTGAATAGAAGTAAAGTGCTTTCTTCCATGGGGTTAATGTCAAAGGAAGGCAAGAGAATAATGGTAACATCCATGGACACACCTATTATCTCAACAAAATGTGACACTACTTACAATTGATCATGATCTTCATATCCTTTCTTGTCACAGCTCAAGCTATACATGACTAACCACAGTGACACGGTAAGATTATGCTTAGGCTTAATGATACTTATTCTGCTGGAGTGTTAAACTTGCTCCAATCGTTTCAGGCTGGATCTAGGCTGTAGCCATCTTCTATCTAGCTGGGAGCAATTGCAAGCACTTTGGAAGACAGGATCAGAATTCAAAATGATCTTGATCAGCTGAAGAAGGGTCCAAAACTGACAAGATGAAGGTGAAATACAGATGATGCCAAAGCAGTACACTTAAGATGCTCTACACACAAATGCAAAACAGGAATAACTGGTTGGGCAGCAGTACTGCAGAGAAGTCTCTGAAGGTTATACTGGACTTGCAGTAGCATTGTACTGGCCTTTTAGAAAAAGGCATATGTTATTCTGGAATGTGTTAATGGAGTCCCGTATGTAAGGAGAGGTAGGAACAGTTCACTGTACTTAGCACCAGTGAGTCTTGGGTTGGGGTATTGTCCAGTTTTGGGTTCTGCCCTTTGAGAAAGATATAGACTAATCAGAAAGTAACAAAAGTAACAGGACTGGAAAACGCTACCCATAGGAAAGGCTGAAAAAACTGGCTGGTTTACCTTAGAAAAGACAGTGGAGGGAAACTAATATTCCAATCTGGGAAAATGGTGCTAGCTGTCCTTCATGGACATGAGAACAACAACAAGAGGCTTAATATGCAGCCAACCTGATTGAACAATAGGGGAAATCTTAAGTGAGATATTGAAGCACTGGGCTAGGTCACACTGGAAACTTGTGGAATCTCCATTGTGAATGGACAGGTTAGACATTGTGACGGACAGCCTACCTAGGTGTACTTTGTCTGATGTCTGTGCTGGCAGTTGGACTGCATCCCTGTTGAGTTCCCTTCCAGCTCTAGTCCTATTCAAAAGGGTTTTATATATTGTGGGTGGATGTGGAAGTTGAGATTTGGGAGGGGAAAGGGAAGAATAGCAACTTGTAGATCCTCAGAGGGCAGCTCTTCTTCACCAGATACTTTTCACCTGTACTCTCAGCTCCCTTCTATCTATAAATAATATCAAAGTCATATCTGTTGTTTGGAAGCCTTAGGCCTTCATCCACCTTCATCCACTATCTTAATGCAACTCAAATGTAGGTGGCAGGCTATCACTCATCCAATCTAGAGATAAAGCTTCAGCCATATCCATATTCCTCTGCCTCTGTATTATAACTCCTCATTACCTGAAGGAGTTACTAGGAAAGTGCTGTAGCATGCAGTGGACAAAAATTAAGCAAGTAAACAATGCAGACTAGGAGAGACCTAATGACTTGAGCTGAGGCACCTGCCACCATGGCAGAAAAATTAAGCTAGTCTGGTAATGCACACTCAATGAAAAAGCCTCAGATCCCTCCATGCATAGCTTAGGAGAGACCAGGGAGTTATTAAAGTTAGCTTAAGGGAGATGTCAACCTAGTGTACAGCTGCAGTTAAAGAAACGACAGGTCTCAATCAATCTTTTAAAGGAACTGCATCTTCCTGCCTTTGCAACTCCCTGACTTTCCCTGAGTTGCCTCATAAGAGAAAATGGCTCTGGGGCTGAACTGCAGGTTCTGTACCTCTCTCTGCTCTGTCCAGTCCTCACTGACTCTTTCTTGATCTTCATTTAGGTATCAAGGAGCCTCCCACAGAGCCTGGGCAGTAGCCAAACTGGTGGAGGGAGGGTCATACTAACAATACAAGTTGAGTGGGTGAACAGAAGGTGCCTGGTGCAAAGGAATTAGCAGTTCCTAGGAAGGGTGCAGGGATGAGAAATGCCCCAGTGCCTGGTTTCTCCCTGTTTGATCTTTCATTAAAGACATTACTGTACAAGGGCAAAAATACCCAAAGTAAACCTCACTGCTGTAGCAGAAACTGTGTCCGTCTCCCTGCTTGAATACATACATCCTGGGTAATGTTAAGCAGATAACAGCTGTAGCTTCATACCATATAAAAGATAAAGGGAGTTCACATTTAAATGAACAGAGAGATCTTCAGGTGTTAAGTCTCCAGTGGAAATGATCCCTCTTGCCTCAGTGCACGCGGGGGGGGGGGGGGGGGTCTTTGCTTACATCTGTAGCCTCAGAGGCCGACTATTACTATAGTCAAGGTAGTCTTGAATGACTGACATGTTACAGCAGCTCCCATGGAGGAAAAGAGGAACTGTAAATGGTTTTCAAGCCCCACAGGAGAAACAATTCATTATCTACTACATGCCTCTTGTGTGCTGCCATCTTGAATGTTGAATGGTGGTACCAATTGTAACTGCCTTGAATGATGAAAAGTACTAGATACACTTACCAGAGATGTTGCTCCTATAACTCCAGGCCCATTCTCCCTTTCCCCTTAGTGGGTGAGTATGTCTTCTACCAGTCTATGTTGCAGCAACCTTTGTAGGTGGTAGACTTCTGACATTAGTCGTCTATTGAGGTATGCAGGAGTAGGTTAGGTAATGACTTAAAGCAACTCAGGATGATCTGACTAGCAGCCATAGCTAATGCTCTGATTACGGAGGACTGTAAAACATGGTGCTTGCTATTTTTACTTATCAGTAATATTTAGTTGCTGCTCTGACTGCCTGAGGAGATCTCATTGCTTTCTGAGATGGCATTAAACCTGCTACAGGTATGTCTTGCTGCATTCTAATGTGCTCCTGGAATACTCCAGTAGGCTGAGACTACAGTGGAAAAGGTAGCTTTTCAGTTAACACTTGCCACTCAGTAATGATCTGTGTGAGATGCCTGGCCAGGCTGCAGCTGTCATGCAAACCATACTTTTTTGCCTGTCAGAGAAACGATCTAATGGAGTTGTAATAAGGGCTAGTTCCTCTTATAGAAGGTCAAATACTCTTTTGTTATTGGGCTTTCTTTACCTTCAACACCTACCCAGTGAGGCTTTCAAAGCGTCTTCATAATATTATTGAAACATACCTCACAGTCTGAATTACAGTACTCCTCCCAATCTTTCAAACAGGGAAAGTGAGTCACATGCAAAAGAATTGCAAGTTCATAGAATCATAGAACCGGTCTGGTCCTCTGCCGTGGGCAGGAAGTTATTGGGCTCAGATGAGCTCGACAAGGTGCATGTCCAAGCCTCATCTTGAACACCTCCAAGGAGGGTGACTGCACCACCTCTGCTGGGAGTGTGTTCCAGACTCTGGTGACCCTTACAGAGAAGGAGCTTTTCCTTATATCCAGCCTAAATTTACCCTCTGTTAGTTTATGCCCATTGGTCCTCATTCTGTCTTGAGATGCCTTCCTAAATAGTTGCCCTCCTAGTTCTTGATGCTCCCTCTGATGTACTTGTAGGCAGCTATCAAGTCACCTCTCAGCCTTCTCTTCCCCAGGCTGAACAAGCCCACTTCTTGGAGTCTCTCCTCATATGGCCTTCCCTCCATGCCCTTAACCAAATGGGTGGCCCTTCATTGTACCCTCTCAAGGTTATCCACATCATTCTTGAAGTGCAATGCCAAAAAAATGGGCACAGTACTCCAGCTGCGGCCTCACCGACATCGAATAGAGAGGGAGGAGTACCTCCCTGGATCTATTAGTCACACAGTGGCTGATACACACCAGAGTTTTGTTTGCCCCTTTGATAGCCTTGTTGTACTGTTGGCTCATATTCATCTTCCAGTCCATTGTGACCCCCAGGTCTCATTCAGATCCTGTGCCAGCCAGTGGACAACCGCCCATTGTACATTTGTGGGGGGAGGGTTCCTACCCAAGTGAAGGACCTTGCACTGTTAAACCTCATCTGATTTTATTCCGCCCATAAATCCAGTCTGTCACGGTCATCCTGGATCTTTGCCCTATCCTCTGCTGTGCCCGTGTTTTTCCACAGCTTGGTATCATCTGCAAACTTAATAATTGCACTTTTCACCCCCTCATCCAAGTTGTTAATGAATATATTGAATAGCACAGATCCAAGCACCGATCCCTGGGGGACACCATTGGAGATGGCCCTCCAGGATGAGGCCATCCCACTGATCACCACTCTCTGGGAGTGGTCTCTAAGCCAGTTGTCCACTCACCCCACTGTAGACTGGTCCAGCCCAGTACTCTTCAGTTTGTTAGAGAGAATCCTGTGGGAGACAGTCAAAGGCTTTACCAAAGTCTAAGTAGATGACATCAACCTCGTGTCCCTCGTCCAGGTGGTTAGTTACCTGGTCGTAGAAGGATACAAGGTTCATCAGGCATGATCTACCCTTGACAAAGCCATGCTCGTTGCTTTTTAGCATCCCATCCATTACCAGCTTGTAGCTGATGGCCTCCTTAACCTACTTTTCAAAGATTTTATCCAGGACTGAGGTCAAACTGACCGTTCTGTAGATTGTGAGGTCATCCCTCTTCCCTTGCTTAAAGATGGGCACCACATAGACCATCTTTCGGTCATCTGGGGCCACTCCTGAGTTCCACGATTCTTCAAACAGCTTGGCCAGTGTTGCTGCTATAGGGTCATCCAGTTCTTTCAGGACTCTCAGGTGCAGGTCATCAGGCCCAGCAGACTTGAAAATGTCCAAGCATTGTAGAAGATCCCTCACCTGTTCTGGGCTGATTTCATGTAAGCTGTTACCTTCCCCTCGTTCCCTGGGACTCTGGTCGGGTGAGCAGCCCCTGTTGGGTTTCAGGAATACCTGTGCAAATTATGTATTTAGGAGTTCTGCCCTTTTTCAGGCACTGACTGGGGGCTGCCCCTGGGTATTCAGTAGGGGTCTCACAGTGGAGCACGATTTTTTCTTCTTGCTCTCTATGTATCTGTAGAAGGACTTCTTCTTGTCTTTTATACCAGTTGCCAGTTTGAACTCCATGCCTACCTTAGCTTTCTATGTCTTGTATCTGCAGGCCCTGGTGATATATGTGTATTCCTCTCTGGTTGCTGAGCCATTCCTCCATTGCATATACACTTCTTTTTCAATAGCTCCCTAATATCTCTAGTGAGCCAAATGGATCTCCTGGCTTCTTCACTGTTTTTTTGCCCGTGTGGGGATGGCCTATTTTTGAGTCGTGAGAATTGCTTCCTTAAGGAAGCACCATCGTTCTTGCACTCCTAAATCATCCAATTGCCAGTTGCAGAGGGCTTCTCCAACAAGTCTTTCAAGTCTGCCTTCTTGAAATTCAGGACTTCTGTTCTGGTGACTAACTTCCCAGTCTTACGGTGGATGGTGAACCTTATCAGGTCATGGTCACTGTTGCCCGGAGTACCACCAATCTTCAGGTCACCTACAATGTCCTCCCCTTTGGTCAGCACTAAATCCAAAGTGGCCTTGCCCCTAGTAGGCCCTTCCACAACCTGTGTCAGAAACAGATTGTTGCCAGGAAGTTGGCTGACCTGCTGGAGGCAGCCAAATGGTCTTCCCAACAGATGTCTGAGTAGATGAAGTCACCCATGATGATCATGTCTCTAGAGCTAGCTGCCTCTGTCAGTTCTGAATGTTCGACCACTCACTTCTTTTTGGGAGGGAGGCCTGTAGTAGACTCCCACCATCAGGTCTCCCTCTCCCAGTTCCCCTTGTAGCCTGACCCAGAGGGTCTCAAGGGACCCTTCCCTGCTGTCAAATGTGACCTGCAGGGAAGGGTAGTGCTCTTTCATGTAGAGAGCCACACCTCCTCCCTTCTTCCCAATCCGATCCTTCCTATAAAGCCTGTAACCCTCCATATTTACTGCCCAGTCATGTGTATTATCCCACCAGGTCTCCATCAACCCAATCAAGTTGAATTTCTGATCATCAGCAAGAAGGAGTGCCAGTTCCTCCTGTTTATTTCCCATGCTTCAGGCATTCACATAAAGGCATCTGAAGTGGGTAGCAGAGCTGAGACCTCTGATTTACAGCCATCTTCCGTAACCACTAGCTATGGTGCCTTTAAACATTTGTTTCATGGCTTTGCAACTGTTGATTACAAAAACTGAATTACTCACTGGTTATGATTCCATCAGCGTGATCCAGTCCGCCTCTGGGATGTAATGACAAGTGTGGGTATTATGGAAGATGCAGCATCCGGGGCTGTTTTTGTTTGCTAACCAGTTGGATTTTAAAAGCAAATGATGGCATGAATTACGCCTGTTATGCTTCCACAGGAAATTCTGCCATGTCTATTGCTAATGTGCTGTTATCATACCAAAGTAAGCTTAAACATCTTCATTGTTGGTATAATCTAGTGAAGTTACAGATATTCTGTTCACAATGGGCTTCCTTCGGGGAATAACTTTAATGTAAAATGTTTTTACATCTTTAGTTCTGATGAAAGTACCTAGCTGGACAACTGGAGTCTGTTGCTTTCTAGTAAGGGCAAGGATGTCTCAAGGTGTAATGTTTTAATTGAGATACCTTTTTGAATTCTGGGACGATGCATGTTTGTCTTTGTGTGTTCCTTCACTTTCCTGATTCCAAACTGTCCCCTGCCGCTGCTGCTCTGAACAAAAGGGGTCTGTTTGCCTTCTGGGTCAGATGTATCAACATTTTTTTTTTTTATAACAGCTGCCTTCTTGGGCTTGGAGCCCAGCATGATGGAAGCCTTCCAAGAAGAGCCAGTTGCCTGAGATCCCAGTGGAAACCTTCTAGAATCACAGTAGCGAGTGGCCCGAAGTCTTTTGAGAACAGCTTATGCAATGGCTGTGCTGTTAAATATGTACATAGTCCTGATGTGGCCTTGGACTTTATTTCCTAAACTTGGCTTCATTTTAACTGGTTCCGAGTGTCACCCGGCCAGCTGCTCTGTATGTACCTTAAACATAACAGTTTGGGCATAACCAGCAGTTATGCATGCCCCTTTAGCACATGGATACTAATGACAGTGTGACAGCAAGGACCAACTACACTGTGGTGGTGACCATCTCTAGTGGCTTCCATACTGCATTCTCAGTTAGGTGGAAGTGCAGCTCAGGGCCTATATTTATGTGGGCCAGCATGTGGCCTCCACTTTTGTTCTCAAGCCCTATGTCAGACTCTAGCCTTGCACCTGTGCTATTCATGTGTCCCACACTGAAGTGTAATTCCCAGCTTTTACTTTTCTAGTCCTTGAGCACAAGGCAGTGAATGTGTTCCTGAGAATCAGGCAAGCCTGCCGCTCAACAAGCTTGTATATTCTGCTTTTGTGCCATGTCTAGAGTGCCACTCTGAAACTCATGCCACCCATTCAATACTTTTCTGCATATGTCAGAACCTGGAAATACAGCACTGCAGCTGTCTTGGAGAGGGTCTGAATCTGTGCCTAGAGATCCTGTAAGGCAGAGGCAGAAAAGGAGGGCATAACAAGGCGGGGACAGGAACCTTACCTATGCCAGGGGCTCAAAAACAGCCTCTGTTTGCTACTGCTATGACTCCTGCCATCTGCCTGCTTTGACTTGCTCCTACAGCAGAAGCACAATATCTGTGTACCTGGCTGCTGCTGCAAGAGCAATGCCATGGGGCTGTTTCTCTTGCTGGGGCACAGACTCCATAGGGGTTGGTGGGGGAGCAGGGGGCTGATTCTGGGGCTCCTACTAAGTTGGTGTCCAGGACTGTTGCCCTGCTCACCCATCCCAAGTTACACTGCTGTTCTAAGGTTCTCTGTCTCTGGTGTGATTTATTGGTTGCAAAGCCCTGATTGCTTGCTTGCTCTGTTTTTCTTCTCTTCTTTTTTTTTATTTTGTTGGCATTTCTGAAAAGTCTAAGGAAAAACTCTGCTTTGGGTCCACTGAAACTTTTATATTTAACCTCAGAATGAAATGTGTCCTTTTGCTTTCAGGCTTTTAGAAACAAAACTGAAATCAATTTCTACATGAAACATTGTCTTAAATATTTCATGTGAAGTATGCCAGTGACATATTTTGGGGCTTGTGATTTTTTTTTTTTCCTAAACAACATTTATTTGGGGAAAAGCGACACAAATACAGGGTTTTCAGGTTTAAAAAAGGCTTATAATTTTCCCTGGCCATATGAGAAGCCTATATGCTTGGCAGGAAGAAGACAGTTGGGAGAAGGTGATGCTGAAAGAGGGGTTAAAGTCACGATGGACAGCAAATTAGACATGAGCAGATGATGGTGTGGTTGGAAATGATGGGAGTGCAGACAGTAGGTGTACAAAGGTATCCTGCCAAGAAGCAGTGAAGTAAATATCTTCTCTGTGATGCTGGTGCATTTTCTTCTCAAACATAGCCCTGGTTTCTGGGCATCTCATTTCCAGAAAGAGACTGACAGATTAAAGGGAATTCATAGCAGAGCAAGGAAATAATAGGGGCTTAGAGCGGTTTTTATTTAGTAGGAAAAAATTGAACGCTCAATATGTGCCACTTGTCTGAAGTATAAAAAAAAAGTCTGTGATCAGAATCCAGACCAGCTTGGAGGGCTTTTACACCTAGGAAGCAAAGGATTTATTAGGGTGACCCAAGGGATTACAGCAGCATGGGATGATAAAACTGGAGAATGGATGTCAGAAAAACTCCCTGATGGTGAGATCTCTTAGCCTGAAGAATTGTCCCCCTAGGGAGGCAGTTAGAAATCCTGTGCTGGGCTCTTGTACCACTAGACTAAGCAATCCATGAGCAAATGTACCCAGGAGGAGCAATTCAGTACTGGCCAAGGTAGGTAGATCAGGTAATAGTTCCTTTTCCTTCAGAAAAGGCCAGGAACTTCTGAAGTCCCTAGCATATCTTGTCACCACCCCCAGCCACATACTCCAGGAAAGAGCAGCCTGGAAACAGGGTGGGTCATGAAATCTTTAAAGGGACACATTTGGCAGAATGTGTACTTGTTGAAGGTAGAAGTGTTTGCAGGAAAGCATTGGATTTCATAAATTTATCGACTGGGTAGGGGAGTTTCCAAATCTCCCATTTCTGGTGCTTTCTGAGTGAAAATTTCTAAGATTTCTAGCTCATAATAATTACCTTGTTGATCTGACCCCAGCTGACTTCCTGCCTCTTGGGGAGGGGGCTGGACCCAATGATCTCGTGAGGTCCCTTCCAGCCCTAACATCTACAACATCTATGAAATCAATGAAAAATGTGAAGAGATTTGTAGTGAAAGGTTTGATAGCTTAACAAAGGCTTCAGAATGGACAACAAGAACCATTGGAATTGACCCAAACCCATATCTGTGAATATGTATTCCAGACAAGGAAAATATTTGAAAGATTTTCCTCATCCTAAAGGTATCTGTGGACTGGCAAACTAAAAATAATGTATATCATATAGCACATGTCATTGCTACATGCTTTTTGGCTTGCCAGTTCATGAACTTTTCATCGTTCTTAAAAAAAAAACAAAAAACCTATCTATCTCTCTATATAGATATATATCTAGATAGATCTATCTAGATAGACATCTATCTATAGATCTATCTAGATATATAGGTATATCTTTTGAATTCTCAGATATGTTACTGGGATCGTAAAACTCTTTCCAGTCCTGAAAATCCAGTCTTCCAATATGTGAAAGCCAGGGGAAATGGAGACAGATACTCAGCCTTGTATTTGGGAGAAGATAATATCTGTATTCACAGGTCTGACAACACTGAAATAATAGGAGCACACGACACAATCCTTCCTCTCCCCCGCCTACCCCCAGGGCCATTACCATGGAGTAACTGGCCACAGGAGCTCTCCATTGTGTTTGCCAGTCATTGGCTCAGAGTGACACTGAAGGGCTCCCTCCTTCAAACTGCTGGGCGGGAGGGGGACTGCAGGCCCGGCCTCAACTCCTCCGTTCTCCCTGCTGCTTTTGTTCTCTGCCTTAATTCCCTTTTGAAGGGCTGATATTTTATTCAGCAGCCCCCGCTGTGCTGGAGCCCGCGACAGAAGTTTCTCAAAAGCGCTCCGTCGACAAAATGATAACAGCTGGTCTTTGAAACTCTGGGAGCCGTAGTCTGAGAGGTGGTGGTGGTGGGGAGCGGTGAGACGGGGAGAGAGAGGGGGCAGGAAACGCACTATTTGTTAGGAATAATGAGGCAAAAATGTGACAGAGGTTTTTATTACAAATAATAGACAGTGAGCTTCAAACAACAGCAGAGAGTCGTTAAAAAAACAGCAACAGAGTTAAATAAATGCCTAATTAGCAGGCGCCATGAAGGTGGAATTTACTGCTCCAGAGCTTCTTAAGGGAGAGTCAATAAATTCACAGCTGGGATTTTTTTCCCCCCCCAGACATACAGCAAAGCACATAAGCCCAGGGCTATTCTGTACACCCTGGCTTGGATTCATACTGTTTGGCTCCAGACCATAACTGTACCATCAAAAGGACCCTAGGTAATGGTGAATTTAAAGATTATAGGATGTGTGCATGTTCTTGTAGGTATCTGAAGAGGTTTATTTTTGCTTGGGGCAGTCTGGTCTGTGTGAGAGCAATTGTATAGTTGCATCATGATGATGATGAAGCAAGTGTCACCACACTCATATGTTGGAAGCATGAGGGCCAGAAAGCCAGCAACAGGTAGACCAGTCAATGTCAGCAAGACCTTATATGCCTGAAGGAGGCCTGTAAGGGCATTCATAAAAGATGTGGTTGGCCGTCTGAGCTTGAGTACCACAGCTCCAGTCAGCATCAATGGAGAGGTCCAAGCATGCATGCTCACCTTAAACTGACCAACGCCCATTCAGACCCTGTGGGGTAGCTGCCATCCTGAGGGGTGGAAGCTGGTGTTGGGGATGAAGTTCTTTAGCTGCAGTTCTTGTGCAGTATATTGCCTGCTTTGCTGATGGAAGGCCCATGCTGTAGGTAACATGCCATCTTCCAGTTTTGATGAGCTTATTGGCTTGAGTTGAGAATGGGTTTTGAGACTTCAGGCGGTAGTTGGTTTTCTGGCTTGTGGCTCCTAGACTGGAATGCAAGGAATGGTTTGGATCTTGTGTTATGAGGCCTAGGGCCAGGGTAGCAACTTGTCAGGGGGAAGAATGCCTGAGAGGACTGGTAAGCGGTCAGCTGGAGCTGGTGATGGTACTCATGATATTAAGGCTGGAATCTACTAACTTAGTGTGCGTGCTCTAGCCCCATACTGGTACATAGTAGGCCTGTGCAAAATGGCTAGTATTTGCTTTGGATTCGGCCAATTTGGGGGACAGTGATTCAATTCAGTTATTTGAATCACTGTCCCAAATTGATTCAGATGAATCTGATTTGAAGATTCAGCTGCATCTGAATCAGTCAAATCTCTGAATCAGCTCCATCCCCTGCCCCCATCCCCCGCCCACTCTTCTAGCTCCTGGCTCTTTTAAAAAAAAAAAAAAGCCCCTATTCACAGGCTGCCACCAGGTTGGAGTTGATTCCCACTGCCCCACGCTGCATGGGGGGCTCTGCCACGAGTCCCTAGAAGCCCTGAGGTCGCTGCAGCAGCTGGTGACTGCGGGCTTTTTTTTAAACAACTGGGAGCTGGGTTGGGCAGGGCAGCCATGGGGGGACTGGGGGAGCGGACGGGGTCAAGGATGTTTAGGGGGGAGCTGGGGGAGCAGGCAGGGGCTGGGGCCTGGCAGGGGTCCCCCCATGGTCCCCTCACCCTTCCTCCAGCCCCCCCCCCCCCGCCCCACCTTACCAGCATGGAATGCAGGTCCACCTCCTTGCAGCAGCCAGCAAGGACTGCCTGAATCACCAAAGCTCTCCAAATTGATTCAGAACGTTTTGAATCAATTTGGACCTTTTCATTGGTCTCCTGATTTGATCTGGATTCAGAGATTCAGCCACCAAATCAGGCTGAATCTCTTTCATATCAAATCAGCACCCAAAGCTTCGCACAGCCCTAGTACACAGTATTCAGAAGAAGCATGTGCAAGTGCCAAAGTGGAGATGGGAAGTGTTCGGAAACTTGCACCCCAGGTGATGCCAGCAGGCAAAGGCAAACAGATAAGAGTTCCTCTGCTGTTAACTTTACCCTGGACACCTTCCAGATACTGGTGGTAGGTATACATGCAGTTCCTTATGAATGAACGTGATCAGTGCACGTGGTAAGTGATGTCTCTGTGTGTATTTCTGATTCAGCCCAGCTGCAAAAGCTGAGTTCATTTGTGTGAGTCATGGGTTTTTCCATGCATTTGTGTTGAGCTGAATGTGACTATGGGAGTGAGAGCTTTTTGCGGGTGCCCATGGGTGCATAGACCCATATTTGCATGACCTCTGCATATTTATAGGGAAATCTGAGAGTGAAGGATGAGGCCTACCTTTAAAAAGAGTTACCACATGTAACTGCTGGAGAAATCCTATTGCTATACCTCTTACAAAAGAATAACAGAGAAAAAGAAAATGCCCAGTGAGAGAGCTGGCAGGAATGTTCCATGGGAATGATTTTTGAATCACAAATCCAGTTTAATATTTTTTGTTTTGCTTTCATATTGCTTCAGACCAAAAACTATCTTTTCCTAGCGTGTGCCGTCTTAGCAGTTTCTTCATTTCAGCCTGGCTTGCTTACAGGCATGTGCCCTGGCACCCTGCAACACCTATAAGGCAGCAAGCTGATTTCTTTCTGACTAAGCACACTGGTGAATCATTGGAGACTGGTTCACAGGAGAGGCTCGAGACTGGAGCTCCTGCTCCTGCTCCTGCTCGGTAGTGTACTACAGGGAAATTGTGTTTTGTGAAAAGGATTCAAAATAAAATATGCTTAAAATGTATAAGCTTCTTTGTCAGTGCAGGAGGCTGAATTAGATGGTCCTCCAGGTCTCTCTGTCTTGGATTCCCTAGGGTAATGCTTGGTTGGGTCCCTTAGTTTTATACAGTTTCATTTCTTCAAGCATCCTTCTGAAGCCAGCCAAAGTGTAACTCCTATTATAGATGAGCCCCTGGTTCCTTGGATTCTGAGACTCAGCCTTTTGGTTCCTAACTTCTCTGTTTATTAGGGCTGTGTAAAACTTTGGGTGGTGATTTGATTCAGAGGAGAGTCAGTCTGATTCTGTGGCCAAATCTCCAAATCTGAATCGAATCAGGGGACCAATTAAAAGGCCCAAATCAATTCAAAGCTCTCCAAAACTTTGGAATAGATTCAGAGAGCTTTGATGATTTGGGCAGTCTCTGGTGGCTGCAGCAGGGAGCTGCAGCTGACTCTGAGCTGGTAAGTACTAGGGGTGGGCAAGGTGGGGGGGGGGCTAAGGGAGGGGAAGGGGACATTGGGGAGACCCTTACCAGCCCCCAGATCCCAGCCCCTGTCTGCTCTCCCAGCCTCACCAACCCCCGCCTGCTCCCTCAGCACCTCCATGGCTGCCCTGCCCACCCAGCTCTCGGCCCTTTAAAGAAAAGCCTCACTCAGTGGGTGCTGCCAGGCAGGGGGTGATCCTTGCTGCCCCCCACTGCATGGGGGGCTCTGCATGAACCCCCCAAACCCCCTCCCACTCCTCAAGCCCCCCCATGGCTGCCCCACCTGCTGTGGCTCCAGCCCTTAAAAAAAAAAACAAAAAACAAGAAAAGGCCTGGGACTCACCATTTCTGCAGCAGTGTCTGGGCTTTGGGGGGCTCATGCAGTGCCCCCACAGGGCAGTGGGGGACAGCCAGGACACCCCTGCTGGCAGGAATGGTGACTCTGGGGTTTTTGGGGGGTTTTTTTCTTAAAGGGCTGGAGCCGCAGTAGGTGGGGCAGCCATGCAGAGCCCCCCATGCAGCATGGGGCAGCACCCAGCTGGCAGCACCCACTGAGTCGGGGCTTTTTTTCCCCAAAGTGCCGGGAGCTGGGGCAGGCGGGGCAGTCATTGCTGGGTTGGGAAAGTGGGTGGGGGATGGGTTTGGGTGATTCAGAGATTCGGCAGCAGCCAAATCTCTGAATCAGATTCAGGTGAATTGATTCGAAATAGTGATTCAACTCACCGAATTGAATCGCTGCCCCTGAAATCGGCTGAATCCGAAGCGAATACTAGCCACTTCATACAGGCCTGCTGTTTATCTGTGGTCCGGTCAAAACCCTGCTTTTTGACTTAATTTCTGGAGACAGATCTTTTCCTCTTATTCATAGATTCATAGATGTTAGGGTCAAAAGGGACCTCAGCAGGTCATCGAATCCGACCTTCTGCCCTGGGCAGGAAAGAGCGCTGGTGTCAGATGACCCCGGCTAGGTGCTTGTCCAGTCTCCTCTTGAAGACCCCCAGGGTCGGGGAGAGCACCACCTCCCTTGGAAGCCCATTCCAGATTCTGGCAACCCTTACTGTGAAGAAGGTTTCTAATGTCCAACCTGAATCTGCTCTCCATCAATTTGTGGCCATTGTTCCTAGTTACTCTAGGGGGTGTCCTAGTAAACAGAGCATCTCCTATTCCCTGCTACCCTCCCCTAATAAATGTATAGGGAGCCACAAGATCACCTCTCAGCCTTCTCTTGTGAAGACTGAAGAGATCTAGGTCCCTCAGTCTCTCTGCATAGGGCCTTGCCTGCAGGCCTCTGACCATTTGAGTGGCCTCCTCTGAACCCTCTCAAGATTCTCCGCTTCCCTCTGGAAGTGCGGCGCCCAGAACTGGACGCAGTACTCCAGCCGCATAGAGGGGAAGCATCACCTCCCTCGACCTGTTCATCATACATCTGCTAATCTTTTCTTCAAGAAGATCTGAAGTGCACCCAAAGCCCCAAATGCAGTCAGCTCTTCTTAAAACACAGCAACTTTATTAGTCCAGGGCAGTGCAACAGACAGAATCCTTCTGCTCCATGCCCAAGCTATCTGTTAGAAAAAACAGCCCAAGCTAATCTCTGTTCTATCCTTTCTTCCTGTGTGTCTGGCTTTTTAGGACCTTCTCTCAAGTGCATTGTCCTTCTCTGAAGTGTGCAAGCTAGTCAGGGAAACCGAGGCATGCAACAATATAAACCAGAAATATTACAACAAAAACAATAGTCTGTAATACCCTTTCAGCCCTACATTTCTGTAAGTTCAAGAGAAAAAACTTGTTTTGATTTTTGGCAGCATTAAGATATTTGGTTTACAAAAATTAAAATGCCAAAATTCTGTTGCATGGAAAATGTTGAAGTTTCTATTTTTTTCATCCGAGTTTAGGATGAAACTCATATTCTCAGCATGGGTAATCTGAACTTCACTCAGCCCTGCTCCCTTTTGCATGGTAACTCTAAAACTGGTTGACTAGTAGGACTGGGTTACATGCTGCCACTTCTGCCAAATGACTCTGGAAAGACTCGTTCAGCTCTCTGATATTTTATCACAAGCAGAAACTTCTTCCTCTGCTGCAAGTGTTGAAGGATCAAAATCTAAATGGCAGTATAACCTGCCTCTATAATAGAGCATCATTCTCTAACCCCAGTTTTGCTGTCTTTCCAACCAGTGGGGCAAGCAACATTACTCCCCTCTACACTGCCAAAATGATAGATGCTCATGAGGACAAGACAACACCAAAACACCCCTTTTCACAGGAATGAACATATCTAAAGCAAAAAGTTGGTTTGCCATGCACAGATGTGGCCCTAACAATAATTTACCAAGCTCAGACAAATTTGGAATGACTGGCAAATAGGAGAGGTGAGAGAAAATGAGAGGCACTTCCTCCTCCCATGGCCGAAAGACAAATACATTCAAGAGATATTTGCACAGATTATCAGGAATGATAAAGACTTTTCAACAAAAAGTAATGAGAAAAACTAGCGCCTAACCCTGAGGGAAGGAGGAGACAGAGAACAGAGATCGCATCACATTATCCACATACCATCGAATCAGGAATTGACACTAATGACAAACGGACACAGGAGATAAAACCTCCACCGCAGTTTGAAGCCCTGTTCTGGGAAGTCTGTATCCACCTCTGACAGAGACCTGAAGCTTTGGTTTCTCTCCAGCTAGAGTAACATGAGTAAAACTTATCATTCCAATGAGGTATCATGGCACTGAACTGTGCATGAGTTGTATATGAAGGGGGTGCAAATAATTTGAGTTGTGTGCAGGTTTCCACAAGAGAGAGCATGAACTGTGTGGATGTTGCTGCATGTGTGGATGTGTGCAAGTTGTGTGTCTCTGTCTGAGAGAGAGTGAGCATTGTGTACATGTGTACTTCTGGGAGGCATACAACATTAACCCTTTTGCACAAGCCATAAGGCAAATAATAGGATTAGCCAGAGATTTTAAAAATGACTCCTTCTCAGCCTTTTACGTTAGCTGAATATGTGGGTTATACAAGGCACTTCTATCTGTCTGAGAAGGGGTGGAGGATGGGGAGGGATTGGTGGATGATATCAAAACTACCTCATGTATCGAGGAGCTGCTACAGCATATTATCTTCACCACAGAAGGTATTATTCCTGCAAGAGAAGCAACCAAGGGGAACAGGAATTGGATATTGAGGTCATGGAGGGGAACAGCGTGAGGCACCACTTACATGCTGGGAGCAAATATTAAGGGATACCAGGGTTTGGCTCATAAGGTTTTAAAGTACTGTTTTGAAACCACCACACAGCATCTGTGCTTGGCAGGATGAAGAAGGAAGGAGGGGATTCTGGGAATTGGGGACTGTGATGCACATGGTATAGTCACAGCTTTGCGAATCATATTCTGGAGGAATTTACAGAAGGCCAAACTGTCTAGGACTCCAGAGTGGGCATAACAGGAGACAGGCAGAAAACTGCTGAACAGTGCTGCTCAGGAAATGCCAGGGAGGCACATACCTTGCGTGATAGTTTGCTTTACAAAATGGTGCAAAGCTGAGATGCTGCAGAATGGAAATCAAGAAAGGTGGTATTGCAGAGAGGGACCAGATGAAAAAACTCAGGAGACTCCAGCTCAGGAACTTTTTCTGAAGTGCATGGGACTAACACAGCACAAGCTGATACACAGTGCAAGGAAGAGTCACAGAACGATGGTAGGGCTACATAAAAACCAGCCCTTATTGCTTGGTGGGGTTTGTATGGATCTTTTTAGGTGCTCAGATCTAAATTATTGGTTCAGCTAGTTATACTGTAAGATTACAACAATACTGGCAGTACTGGGCAACCCAGACACCATCACTGCTTGCATTGAAATAGGGCCCTAAACCTCTGCTACCTTCTGGGGACTCCTGTTTTGAGTCTAAAAAAACTATACAGGCCAGTTTGGGAGTGTGTGCCTGTGCATACCCACATCCAGAGAGAGAGATGTAAGTCACAGCAAACTTTGTTACATGTTCCTCAACTAGGGCTGCCCCAAAGTTGATAAATGCCTGCTACTAATCCTGTCTAGCAAGTGTACTCCTTTACCTCCTTTGCAGCTGTTGATCCATTCCAGTGATTATGACACAGGCCATATGAAACACTTTGGTTTTTATTGGGACCTTCTCTTAGTGCAGAGAAACTCAAGGTGGCTTGGACCCCAACTTTTATTTGAAGAAACCCTGAATCTTCAGTGAAAACTAGCATGGTCTGTACACACAGTCATAAACCAGGCTCAGGCTTGCTCAAAGAGTTGGTAAATCTTGCAGTGAACCTACTCTGAATTTCCAATTTTCTAACAGAACTAAGTGAGCTTTGCATACTGCTGGGATTTGCTGTCAAGCCAAGATACTCTCAAAAATATACTCTAGAATAGAACTCAGCGTTTGCACTGTACTTAATCAGCAAACACAATGTAGCAGTGAACATTTAGAATTTGAGAGCAAGCTAAATTTGCAGAGAAAATGGTAACTTTGTCAAAAAAATTACATGAAAATAAAGGCATGAGAAAACATAAGAACACTGATATCTACAAAGAGCTTTCAGAACTGCTGTGCAGACACTACCAGCATGAATACAAATCCGTATTTGCATGAGTACTCCTGACACTTTCTTATTCTACAAGATTTCTGGCAAAGAAAAATTACATAGTATTAAAAATGGCCTGACCATTCGGTGATGGGAAGTGAATATAAAGGGCCATGTATCCCATGAAATAGGATGGCTTGCTATAATTCAAATAAATGTTTGCAGATTTGTTTTGCAGCTCAGCTGCACAAAAAGTGTAACAACTTTTAGGTAGAGAATAGAAGAAAGGATAGCCTGGGATTTAGGGCACCAGTGTAAGGCTTAAACAGCATTCATTGAAGCCCTGCTCATCCACAGACTTCCAGTAGGCAAATGACTCTGAGGCTGATCCCCACACTGATAGTTCAGATCAGCCTGAAGGCCTCTCTTGGGTCCATACATACTCTACTGTAAATTTCTCTGCTTGATATGTGCTTGTGGTCCATGCCAAGCTTGGCAACTCTGCTGAGCCTTCCAATAGCAGATCTACCAACTTGTCCTGTAGCCCTGACACAGGGGCTAGGGACAGACATTCATAAAGCCTGAGTCAGAATTGATTCAATCTTTGCAGGTTAGTTTAACCTGGCGAAGCTAAATCACTGTGTAACTGCACAGACATCCCAGACATGCCTGCAGTGGCTCAGGCTAGAAGCTGGGGGACACTAAAGCAGTCCTTCCTTCCCTTGCACAGCACTGAGCTAAGGGGGGAGGGTGGGGTGGCCAGGCCCCAGCAGGTCACTCTGACCAGACCATCATGGAATTAATAACAGTGTTTATCACCCCATTAAGAAAACAACAGAGGGACATTACCAGCTACCTGTTGATTCTGCCTGTTGATTCTACCTGTTAACTCAGCACAGACATTAGCCAGCATGTGGTCTGCTAGCTAATACACAGACACCTCTCCACAGTGCAAAGTGGAGTGGGGAATTCCTGCTTAGCAGGTAGTGGTGAGGGGGAAGACAGAGGGGGGCAGCTGCAGTCTATGCAAGAGTTCTAGCCAGGGATCAGAGGGGAATGGCCAGCCCTGCTGTGGAGCAGAGATCCCTGCCCAGCCCAGAGAGCATGCCAGGATGCTGGGGGAGTCTGGTTCATCTTAAACCAGCAAGGGGGACAGGCACTGCATAAACCGGTTTGACCCAAATCAGTTAAGTCTGATATTACATTCAACCAGGTTTATCTCAAACGAGTTTCAGCCATTTTCAAACTGGTTTCTGTTCACTGAATATCTGTTCTGTTACAGGTTCAAACCTATTTCTGATCACTTAAACTGGTTTATGTGTAATATCTGTCCCTAGCCAGGAAGTCTAGTAGCAGCAACCCCACAATGCCCTGTCCCCAGCTTATGGTCCTTTTGCACTCTACTTCCTGTCTTTACTGCTTACAAATAGAGACAAATCTAGTAAGGGTGTGTGACAGTTGTGCCTCCCCGGGACCACCTATTCGTGGCCCCACAACACCAATCAAGGGCCAACTGCCCGCCTTCTTGCCTGCCAAGCCTTGTTATTATTTGCTTGATTGAAAGATCTTAATCAAACAGGAGGCTGCCTATTTTCTGTCTCGGTGCCTTAGGCACTATCTGCAGCTCCTTTCCACCCCTTATACCGCAGCCCAAGCCTTGCAGATGTATCTGGTGTTGTTCAAGTCTGTCCTACTCCCTGCACCGCATAGACGTTCTCTGGCTTATCCCTCAGCCTGAACACTCTAGCTCATCTCAGAGCCTGCGCCGCTACCGGCGCCCTCCAGCCTGTCCCTCACTGCCCATTTTGGGACTTCTCACCTGTGCCAACTTCGGGCTGCTCGCTGCTGCCTTCAGTCGAGGCTCCTCGCTGCCCCCTAACTCCTTTTGTTCTGGGGCTTCTCACTGCCCCCTTTCTTTGGCTCTGGGGTTCCTCACTGCCCCCAAACTCCGGGGCTGGGGCCCACGCACCCCAAACAATGCTGCACCCTCTCCAGCACCAGGAACCTCCACGCTACTGTGGAGTCCCTATGAGGCCTCCTCCAACCCCTAATAGCCTCACCTGGTCCTCCAGTAAAACAGTAAACACAAAACACAAAGCCCCCGGGCTACAACATAAAAGCTAGACCGTTCTGGTCAAAAATACGAATCTCTCCCTACCAGCAGGAACCAGGGGATGTTCTGACCATCAGAGTTCTCCCCTTTGTTCTAGCTAATTTCCCCCTCGGCCACCAGAGGGGAACTGCCCTCCTGGCCTTCTGCCTGGGCTTAAGAAGGACTAAGGTCCGCCCCTTCCTGTCTCTAGGTTTCCCTGGTTGCTAGGGCAACCAGCACCGCAGTCCTGGTGACTGGCAGCTGCACTTCCCCCTTCCCACCACTAGGGGTCTCTCCCCAGCCGTTTCTGCTCTCAGTCTCAGGGCACCTGAGAGCTCTGCAACAGGGTGACAAATAGTCTGCAGACTGATTCCTAGAGGGGCTCCACTAAAGGAATAAAAAGCACAATGTGGATAAATGTGGGCTGCAAAATATGCTTGAGGCAGAGAGGGGCTACCTATAGCTCAGACTGGTTCAGGCAACCCAAGGTCAACACTGAATAATTTAGGCCTGTGCAAAGCAGCTAGTAATTGCTTCAGATTTGGCCAATTTGGGGGACAGTGATTCAATTTGGTGATTCAAATCACTGTCCTGAATTGATTCGGCTGCTACCGAATCTCTGAATCACTCAGTCCCATTCCCCGCCCACTCTTCCAGCTCCCATGTGGCTGCCCTGCCCACCCCAGCTCCAGGCACTTTGGAAAAAAAAGCCCTGACTCACTGGGTGCTGCTGGGTGGGGTAGGAGGTAATCCCCACTGCCACATGCTGTGTGAGAGGCTCTGCACAAGGAAGTAAAAACCCCCAAACCCCAGGACTCACTGGGTCCTGCCCAGTGGAGGGCAATCCCTGCTGCCCTGCACTGCCCTGTGCCACACGGGGGCTCTTCCATAAGCCCCCCAAAGCCCTGAGGCTGCTGCAGGAGCTGGTGAATCCCTGCTGGTGGTTTTTTTCTTTTTTTTTTTTCTTAAAGGGCTTGAACTGGGGCAGGCAAGGCAGCCATGGGGGGTGGGGGGCTGGGGAAATGGGAGGATCAGGGGGCTCATGGAAGAGCCCCCCCATGCAGTGTAGGGCAGTGGGGGGCAGCAGGGACCGCCACATCACCTAGCAGCACCTGCTGAGTCAAAGCATTTTTTTATAGCAGTGGGAGCTGGAGCGGGTGGGACAGCCACGGGGGGCGGGGGCTGGGGGAGTGGGCAAGGGTCAGAGGTGCTGGGGGAGCAGGGATGGGATGGGGCCTGGCAGGGGTCCCCCAATGGTCCCCTCCAACCAGCCCCCAACTCCCCTGCCCCCTACTTATCAGCTCCAAGTTTGACTCCAGCTCCCTGCTGCAGTGGGCAGGGGCTGCCCAAATCATCGAAGCTCTCCAAATCTTTTCCGAAGATTCAGAGAGCTTCAAATTGATTCAGACCTTTTAACTGGTCTCCTGATTAGATTTGGATTTGGAGATTTGGCCACTGAATTGGGCCAAATCTCCTCCGAATTGAATCATCACCCAAAGCTTCATGCAGCGCTACTAAATATTAGTAAAGATATACCCTTAGTCTCATTGTGCTAAGGAGGGATGATAAATGTAGTAAAAGTAAAGACATTAAAGGTTCTGAGGAACTCAGATACCAAAGTAGTGGAGGACACGTAAATAATTAAAATGGATAGGGGATCAGAAGGATAAATCTGCTGATTTGTTTGATCTTTTTTTGTATTATGCTTTGGGAGTGCTGTAGTTCATGAAATGGAGAAGTGGCAGTAACCATTGGGACATGCATAGCTCAGTACAAAATGGAAATCAATATGCAGTGGAATTCTATTATAAGGATCAGTTAGGATCATATCCCTCATTTTGGATCATTAAAGCCAAAGATTGCAGACGCAAGACATGGTGAGTCTTAAAAAATGTATGTAGAAGAGCAAAATCTCCACCTTGCAAGGACATGGGCAGTTTTGTGAGGCATTTTAATACCTAGGTGGGTTGGTCAGGTTATAATTGGCTCTAATTAGCACTCCCACCGCTGTGACACTCTTTACCTACGTTCACATGGCCCTTAAATAGTAGGTGTCAAATTCTTTACTACCTTTGGAAAGCATCAAAGGAAATTGCTTCCAATCTGATCCATCTGATGCCTCACTGATCAGCAAGGCAAAGGCATCTGCACACACGCAGAGCGTGTTTGTTGGGCAGGGAGTTTTGATCTCTAGAACCAAATGATCCCTTCAAGGGGAGCTCAGTAAAACAGAATTTCACTGTATTATCAAGATATAAATCATAGCAAGAGAAAAAATGAGTATATGTGGGTTGCAGGTCACTGAATTCTCTACTCCCTTGAATGAGAATCTCCAAAGAATTAAAAAGAAAATTTGTAAGAGCTCGAGACTTCATCCTTATTCCATGATCAGTTTTATTCATTTAACTTCTATTAATTGTTATATGTTTTCTATATATAGTGCCAAAAGTACACATGACATTTTACTTAAGTGTATAAAGACAAATCTCTTGATTTCAATGGGGCCAGAATTTCACCTAGAGTGGGTTAGACAACAATTTTGGGGGGTTTGAAATTTTGTTTTGTTTTCCCCAGGGAAAACAGACTTTGGGCAAAAAATAAAAAATAGAAATATTTCCTCTAAGCTGAAATATTTCTTTGCAAAGCCAAAAAAGAGTTCAACTCTGCAATCCCAATCCAGTTCTTTGTGGGAGTTGTACCTTATCTTATTATTCTTCTCAATGAGGATGGAAATACATATACCCATGATGCCCCATGATCATGTCTCTAGATGTGTTGTCATGATATGTCATCAGAAATGCCATCTGCTTGAGGGGTTCAGCTCTGAGTGGAGAATGTGGGCATGTAGCAAGATGATAGCATACCCAAACAGAAATGTGTTAATTTCTAGCTGAACTGCTTATGATGAGAGGTTAAGGAAATTGGGTTTACCTAGTCTAGAGAAGAGAAGACGGAGTGGGGATTTGATAACATCCTTTAACTACCTGCAGGGAGGTCCCAAAGAGGTCTCAGTGGTGGCAGATGACAGAACAAGGAGCAACGGTCTCAAGTTGCAGCAAGGGAAGTTAGGTTGGATATTAGGAAAAAAGTTTCTCACTAGAAGGAAGGTGAAGCACTGGGACAATCTAGTTGGGGACAGTTCTGTTTTGAGCAGGGGGTTGGACTAGATGACCTTCTGAGGTCCCTTCCAACCCTAATTTTCCATTTTTTTTTTTTTTGTTGGAAGTAGAACAACTCAGGTTTTGGATACTTGCTTTTTAAACAAAAAACACTCTTCAAATCTAAAATTACTGTCCCAAGACAAAACCAAAATTATGTGACATGCATCATGCAATTGTAAAAAGTGGAACTACTCAAGACAGCATATTACTGAGTAAACCAACTCAATGAAGCATTTGTCTAACCTTCGCTTTAAAACTTCCAAAGATGGAGATTCCACAGCCTTCCTGGGTAGCCAGTTTCAGTACTTAACCAGAGTCATAGCGAATAAGTTGTTCCTAATATCCAGCCTAAGTTACCTCTGCTGCATTTTAAGACCTTTGTTCTTTGCCCTGTCCCTTTGTTCCTTGCCTCAGAGACTTGTCTGTCCTCTTCATAACCACGCTCTGGGTATTTGAAGGCTTATCAAATCCCCACTCAATCTTCTCTTTTCCGGACTAAGTAATGTGAATTTTTTTAGCCTTTCCTTATATGTCATGTTCCCTAGAGTGCTAATCATTTTTATTCCTCTCTGCTGGACTCTTCTAATTTGTTCACATTGTTCTTGAAGTGTGGGACCCAATACTGGACACAGTATACCAGGTGAGGTCTCACCAGTGCCAAATAGCACAGAGTAATCATCTTCCTTGATTTGCAAGTGACAATCCTATTACTATGGCCCAGTATGCTATTGGGTTCTTTTTTTTTTGCAACAAGAGCACACTGTTGGCTCATATTTAGCTTACAGTCCTTGATCCTATACCCCTCCCTGTCTTTTTCTGCAGTACTGTAGACAAACCAGTCATTCTGTATTCATGTATGTGATTATTCCATCCCAAATGCAAGCTTTTGCACTTGACCTTGCTGTATTTCATTCAGTTAGTTTTAGACCATTTCTCCAGTTTATCAAGGGCATTTTGAATCCTAGACCCACCTTCCAGAGCATCTGCAATTCTACTTGACTTGGTATCTGCCAATCTTCTTAGTGTGAACTCAGTCTTACCTTGCATTCATTGGTAACTATACTTTGGCACATTGATCCAACCAATTATGTATCCACCATACAGTACTGTCATCTAGACTGTATTTCTTAAGCTCACTAATGAAAATCTCAAGGGAGACAGGGTCAAAGGTCCTGTTAAATCAAGATATAATACATCCATTGCTTTCCTTTCGTTCACAGAGGCATTTATGTTGTGTATGGGACATGTATGGGACATGCAGAACAAACAGATTATTTCATTCCTAGAATCAATTCTTCTCCCATTCACATTTGTCAGGGGACAGCATGGAGAAAAGCTAATATATCGGTGTGTCAGTGTATTTTATGCATATAAGAACTGCTTACATTTTCGGGCCTGGCAATCTGGGACTTTACACTGGCAATAATTTAATGTAAAAAAGTCCAACAAACTGTTAGTGGGGGAACAAAAATCAAAGAAAACTAGAACAGACAGCAGAAGGGACCATAAGGTCTATCTAGTTCAATATCCTCAGATCCCAGTCCAACTCAATCCTCGTTATAAAAGATAAACCAAACTCTGACTCTTTTCAGTGGTTTAATTTTGGAGACATAATAAGAACACTTAGTGCTTTTCATGTACAGATCTCAAAGCAGCTTATGAACTGAGAGAAGTTAAAGTAATCCTATTTTACAGATGGGCTAAGAAAAAAGGATTTACTCAGCTGAAGAGCCAGGAGGAGAACCCATACCTCATGCATCTCAGGCTGGGGCTCTATCCACTATATCACGCTCCTCAAAGTCCTTGAATATCATATTGTGTGTCAGAACACATGTGTGTCATGATTCCATTAAAAAAAATTGTTTCCAACTTGCTAGGGCCATGAGCTCCACCTGAGATCTAGCGAAGTACATTTTTTCCTGTCTCTCTGAGGCAAGATAAATTTCAGTTACATAATCTATCTGACAGCTTTGTTGATGGTGCACAAGCTATCTTCAAATTAACTGCTGGTCTTATAAAAATAAATGCAACTACCAGTAATAGGCCTAGGGAACAGCAAGGGGAAAAAAGCCCAACAAAAAAAAACCCTCAGAAAGTTCTATCTGGACCTGAACTGCCCCAAACTTAAAGGGTGTTTGGATCATTGTAGAAATGGGACCAGCTGAAAAATTGAGATATGCCATTGGACCCAATTTCTTCAAATGTTTGTGGTGAGTTTTTAGGTCCAGAGTCCAAGTTTGGCTGTCTCCAGCAAAAACAGGGATTTTTTTTCAGTAAAGTCAACAGACTTGAGCCAAAATCACCCAGGGAGCAGATGTGTGGCCTTGTTTGAGGAGGAAGATAGGCAAAATGACCTCTGTGGCTTCTGGACTGCCTACAGTAACTGGACACTGAATTCAGGCCTAGACACAGAATTTGTGGGGGATGCTCCTGAATAGACCCCGGAGAGGTGGAGAGCAGAGCATGCAGGTAAGGATGTTCATTAGCTTGTCTGTCATTACATAGTGGCTGGAGTGTCCCTCATGAATTGCCTCACACCAGCTGGGGACTAGGGAGCTCCTCTTTTCACCTTCACTATTTTCTGTACTTAATAGAATAGATACAATAAGCACCTGCAGCAATGGCCCTTTTGAGTTTTGAACCAGCAGAGATCAGAGCCCCTTTTGAAAGTCTTTTCAGTTTTCCCAGTGCAGTTTGTTCCCTCTCTCCTCCAAACCATCTTCCCCCTTGAAAGCCTTGAATGAAACATCCTCTGAAAACTCTGATCACAGATTTTGGTTCCCCCAGCAGTGCCTGGTAAAAGAAACTATCTAGCTTGGACATGAAATACGAAAGCAAAAGCAAGAGAAAATAACTGTTGCTTTAAATAATGAACGAAAGAGGCAACTTTTTTTTCCCCATGCAGATATTTTAAAAATTGAATTTAATGCTGGATTGGCACAGTGGTGTTTTACCATGTCTGTACCAAATGAGTGTAGAACTCACATAGGGGCAGAGTGGACCTGCACACTGCTCTGCATTAGACCTGCCCAGAGATGTATGACAAGGAAGATCTTTCTCCATGGCTCATTCAGTAACAGGGTACTGTGCTACAATGGAAACAGCACAGGGTCAGCTGAAGTGGTGATACTTAATTTAATGTGGACACTAGGCAATAAGTGTTTATCTCAGTAACCGAAAAGATGTTGTAGGGTAAAAGTTTTTTGGTTGTTTCTAACCTTGACCAGTGTGGCCTAATAGTAAAAATTTTAGTCTCAATCTGAGTTACTTATTCCCACAACATCATTTTTGCAATAGACAGGCTGGAAGTGATTAAAAATGTTCTCAGCTCAACACGCATTCTGAATGTTTTAGAAAGTTTTAAATAATTTTGTTCGCCTGCTTTGCAAAGAAACTTGGTATCTTAATTAGAGATGAGGTTTTGACTGGTCTAGAAGGTCACATGGTATTGTTTCTCTGACCTGATTGGCTAAGCATGGAAGAGCATCTTGTATAACTATTTGTATATACAATTTTAAAGTGAGCTTTTTTTCAATACTTGGGACAGTAAAGTAAGTCTCCTTGGATATTCTCAGAAAGTGAGGAAAAGCAGGTGTGAGGCTGCTGGAAGGGAATTAATTTAGAAATTCAAACAATTGTTTTTGGACATAGTTCTTTTGCTGAGCTGTAATAGAAATGTAAACTGTTGTTGAAGATATTTTTTGAACAAGCAAGCTAAATCAGACAGAGAAAAAATAAACCTTAGCTTTCACCAAAACACAATCTGAACATGAGTTCAGAAAGATTCAGTTGACTTTATTTTACCTTTCTGCATTGTCACTGAACTTTTGAGTATCTTGAAACTAGGAGGCACTGCCAGCAGGAAGGACCAAAAATACCTCAAGAAAACCTGTTAATTGTCTAGCTAGCAGCTGTAAGTATTTAAAATCTCATTGGGATAAAATTCATTTTTCTGAGGTTTCTAACCCTTTTTTATAGAGCCCAAGAGGTTTGGATCCATTAAACAAGGTCAACAATGGATTCAGCACCTCAGCTAGGAATAGGCCTGAACTGAACTGAAGGTCTGCTAAATGTTAATAATCTAAATTTCTCAGTCTTTTCTTGAACCTTTATTTCCCCATGCAAAATTATTGAGAAAGTATCAGTGAACAAGTTCCAGTATTGCCTAGAAAACTGTGACACCCTGGACCTTTCACAATAAGGGTTCAGCTAAGGACATGATGCAGATGCAGCCCTAGTTGTGCTGATGGATGGAGAGCATAAGCCTGAGCTGAAACCTGACACTTTCTAAGCAAACTGAAAGCTCTCCTTTTTGTCAAATCCTGCCTGGAATAACTGATGACAAGAAACCATAAATCTATGCACAAACAAAGCCACATAGTCAAGCAAACAAAACTTCTGCGAGCCTGAGAGAAATGAGAAGGAAAATCCATTAGGAAGTCTGCTGTACACTTGTAATTAGGTGTTACCACGATGTACGCTACAGGTTGGTAGAATGAAGTGTGCTCAGGTCCTCATATGGAAGATGCTTTAGAAGTTCAAAGCATTTCTATTAGTAATGGTATTGTAGTCCAACTCCTTGCACAGATACATGAAATGCATTTCCCATTCTATTCCAGATAGATATCCATCCAGCCCCTCCTTGAAATCTTTGATAAAGGCAATTTCACAATTTCCTTGGGCAGCTTGTTCCACTGTCTTGCTGTTCTGACACTCAGGAAGTTTTCCTTGAGACTGAATCCAGCTCTGCTTTGCTGCAGTTTAAGCTCCCCACCTTGTCTTCCTCTCTGCAGTAAGGGAGAACAGCTGTTCTGCCACTTCATGGCAGCTTTTCAGATATTTGTAAACTGTTATCTTTTGTGCCGTTAATCTCCTTTCCTCCAGATTAAACCTACCTGGTTCTCTCAAATTTCGTCATATGGCTTGCCTTCCAAATTCTTTATTACCTCTATCACTTGCCTCTGAATTCTTTCCAGTTTCTCCACATCAGCCTTAAATCGCAGAGCCCAGACCTACACAGAGTACTCCACTTGAGGTCTAGCTGATTCTATGATCCATTTCCTGAGCCTGTAGCACATCTCAGGCGAAATAATGAGGTATGAAAATGAAGGTTGAGAGAATGGCATGGACAGCCTTTAATAGGAGGTGTATTCAACATCTATCCACCTGGACAGAGCAGAGATCAGAATGACTGGGAGTAGAGGCAGGCTCTCACAGGGGAAAATTGGAGGGCATACCAATGTGCTTCCTTACAGAAAAATAAGTGTCACATTTGAGTGTCCCCTTAAAGTGTTTCCCTTTCACTGATAATAGGACAGAGATATCCACCTTCAGGAAGACACAGTCCCTGGCACCCCACCATGATTCTGCTCTTCTCATACTGGTGCTGCCTGTCTGGATACTTATCAAATCCTCTGCGTTCAGCAGCCTGCATCCGGCACTCTATTATTATTGCTGATGCTAATCTCTGACCGCTGAACACGGGTCAGAACCGGGAGATAATTGCAGCTCCGATCCGGCAGGCATGGTCCTTTGTGAGTAGTTAATGAGTGTTCAGGAAAATAAAGCAGAGAGAAGAAAAGGGGATTGTGGTTTGCATACAGTAAGATACAGCATGAATAGGAGATGGAAGGAGGGGACAGTTCACTGATGGGGAAAAAAGGAAGAATTAGACTAAAAAAACCCCAAAACACTTTTGCTTTAGCTGCAGTTACGTTTTCACCCAAATGAAGGCTACTAACTAGAGTAGGAGAGGTATGAAGTAAAATGGGTATAGTGGTGCCTGGGGGTGTGGTGACATGGACCTTGCTCTTGGACACTGGAAGCTTGGAACATTATTATGTGGGTCCCAGTCTCCACTACCACAGAGGTGGGTTATAATCTTATTGCACAAGTATCATAGAGCGTCTGTCTTTTTCAGTGCACTGCCTTTTCCTCACCTTGGACTGCACTGCCTCGGTATGTGTCACAATACTCTCTAGTGGTTAGCTCCACAGGTCAGATAAAACATCTACTCCCAGGCACTAATTCCCAAGCTCTCCTTTAGCTCAGGTGATGAAAGACCTGTGCTGCTGAAGTGAGAGCTTGAGGGTTCTGGTTCCAACCCCCTTTTTAGATCCCATGGACAGAGGTCATTTTTGCCATCTGTAAGGTATGGCTGTATTTAATCCTGCATGTCTCCTTTATTGTGAAAGATGTGATTCTGGTGCCTTCCTACATGTGCCTACCAAGCCACTTGCCAACCCAGATTTATTTCAGGCAGTGCAACTCCATACTGGATCAATGACACAAGCCTGCTCAAGATCATAAAGGTGGTTATGATGCAGTAGAACAGCATCACTATGTGGTGGTGTAGTGTGGCCAGCACAAATAAGCAACCAGTCTAACCCAAGAGGAGCAGGAGCTTCTGCCCATGCGTGAGCAGGCATCACTTGGGATGAACCCGGAGGGGGGAGAATAAATGATTGCTGAACGTGTTTGTGTCCATATGAGTCCCCTTTCCCTAACGACCATGTTAATGTGCTCATAAAAAGATACGGTGTGAGGGGGACGTGACTGCACAGGCTGATTACCGTTTTACAGCAGAATTAAGATCCATGACAAATGACTGGCTGGTTTGGCTGCTTTTACAGCTCAGCTAACTCCACTTTAAGATGCTGGAAGGGCTCACCCTTTTCTACCTCCACTTCGAGTGTTGTTGTTATTAACTGTGGAGAAACTGAGAGGGGAGTCCCTCGGGAAACTCAAGATGGTTTAGGATTTGTCAGGCATAGTGGTGAAGTGGTTAAGGGGTCTAATAATAGCTCTGGATGTGTGAGTGCATATGTTGCTATTGCCTCATGGCAAAGGCTGGCCCTACACAACCAGGTGTAAATGGGTATGTGGTCATTTGAGCTGGAGAGTCGAATGCAGCAGGACATGAACCTGCCATGCCTTAACCAGGCCAGTCAATGAGCTGCTAGCCTGAGGAAGACGTTCAACTTCAGAGCGTGCTGGGTGGTGAATCAGTAGGCGGTGCTCTATCTTCTGTAATGCAATGCCCCAGCATAGCATGTTGGCACATGAGGCTGCTGGAAGCACTGCTTTCCAGTCAGGAAGAAAAAGAGTGCTGTAATGGGCGAATGCTACCCATGATCCTCCTGCAGCTCTCACAAAGCTAAGGGGAGGGAAATAATTTAGTCTATCTCCCTAAACGCCCCTTGTACTTTCAACTGGGCACTGTATCTTCTGCATGTCTATCCTAAACTCTCATGCAGTATTGCTGTGTGCTTGCTGCCAGTGCTCTGCATATCTCTGTTGGGTGCTTGGCCCTACTGGATACAGCTCACAAAGAGAAACAGTGGTCTTAGGGATGGACTACGCAATCTCTGAGGTCCTTGGGTCCTAAGGGCTTGGGCCTGCCTTGTTTTAATCCTCTACTTTATGCCCTACCAGACCACCGATGTTTATGGCTGGAGGGAACCACAGTATTCAGCAGAGACAAATAGGAGGATGAGACTAAGCTAGAAGGGAGTGGAGGTGGATATGAAAACTGGCATCCCATGCTGCCTGTAGAAATGAAGCATTAAATAGGAGTCTTCTTGGTAAGGGGGTAGCTCTTTTTATTTTGTCTTTGTTAGGAAAGACAACTTTCAGCTCCCTTTCCTTCCCTCTGGGTGGCCGTCTGGTCCTGCACGCCTATGCAACACATGGCCCATCATCTCAAATGTCACTTTCTTACCAAAGACTACCAATGGGTGTAAACACACCACAGTATCTATCCACCCACTCCACAAGCAAAATCAAAACAGAGATAGAGTGGATCCCTCCCACATGATAGCCAGGAGAGTGGGAAGTGAATCTATCAGTGCCCCCTCACCCACAGATTGTAAAAGGGAGCAAGCAGGCAAATCCAGCCATGTTCTGCCACTGAGGGGCTATCATGAAGAGCAGAGGAATCAGGCCAACTATGAACTCATCCCTGGGCTCTGCTGAGGAGAGATGGCATCCAGCTGTTGTGGAAGGAATTCACCCTGCTTTTATTTTCCATAGGAGTGTAACAGGAAGAGAGAAAGAGGGAATCCAAATATTTATGGCCCTGGGGAACAGTCTCAGGCAGAAGATGTGAATCCAGATGTGTATAAGTTTCTCTTGAGAATAATGCTGAGAGAGACAGAGAGAGATTTCAGACCTTGGCTGTCACAGGAGGGGTGGATCTGGTCTTGTGCTATGGGCCTCTGCAACGTGTGGAACAGATTCTACACCCAGAGAGTGATCAGACGGGCTGCCTGGCAGAAAGCATTTATCCCACGGCACGTGCTTAGTTGTCTGAGTGATGGAAGGGCTCCATCTGCTTAGGAGTCGCAGTATATAACTGCTTATCATATAATGTCACTTGGAAGTCAATTTTAGGGGGGAAATGTGACAGGTATTGAATAGCCTAATGTCAAGAGAATAACAGGTTTTATGCCGAGTGTTTTAGAAATGTGAGAAAAGTGGATTTCAGAGAAGATCAATCCTGCTAGGCAAGCACGGTGGGGTTTGCAGGAAGGACAGAAGCTGGAATTAAGTGATGACTCCAAGGGATGCATGTAACAGGGTAATCAGTTAGGTCTGCACACTGGGTGGTTAGCACATGCACATGCTATATACATGGGTGAGACATGAAGTCCCCAATTCAGCAAAGTGTGCAAACATGTGCACAATTTTAGGCACATGGGTTTAAGTCTCTGACTACTGTGGGAATTAAGTACATGTTGTACATGGTTTTCGAAGGGGGGGGTGCTTAGACACATATTTAAATATTTGTTGGGTTGTGCCAAGTGCTAATAAGGAAACATGAAGACAGGCGTTTCACCCTACTTCCTGTCTTGTTGCTAACTCCAACCTTCATCCAGCTCAATACAAAAACAACATGAAAAAAAGCCCTTAAACAAAGATGATCTGTGAATTTTTAATTTGTGCTCTCATGCCTTTTCTGGTTGCTTTCTGTGAACACATAGGCCATATCCAAATGAGCACAGCCGTGTGATATGTAGTGCCACAGACCTGTGTGTGGCGCTACATACGGCACATTCAGTGGAGCCATGCTCCGGCTGCTGGCCAGGCTCCCAGCTGCAGGAGTGCCATGGCTGCAGCTTCCCTGGACTCCAAGTAAGACTGCTGGGGCCGGCACAGTTGCTATCCCCAGCCTCTCCTACTCCACCAGAGGATGCGTAATACAGGCGTCCCCCAGGGACAAGTAACAGCAGCACAAGGTGTCCTGCTGCTTCGTGTCCTCAGGGAAACAAATATCCATGTTCATGTGGATACAGCCATATAGTGTCAAGTTTTACTAGCAAAAAGAATCCACACAGAATTGCTAAGTCATTAGTTGGAGTGCTCAAGAAAATGGCTAATATCAAGTGAATTTACCTGAAAGCCATATAAACAAATTTTCCCACTGGAAGAGCTTGTAGATGCATCCAGTTAGGGAGCAGGACGCTTATCAGGTGACATGGCCAACTGCAAATAAACAGGACATCCTGAAATATGAATATTTGGCGGTCACTGCATAGTGTGAAACATATGGAAATGTATGGATATTTGTTGAATACATTCAGATAAATAAATGTGAGGAAATTGCCATTTGCTCATGGATATTCTACGAGCAGGGAAAGAAAAGAGGTGAATTTCATTGAGTAAATTGCTCATTATTAATAATTTGCTCAGCTCTACTTGGAAGTCTGGCACAGATGCTCAGAAGATGAATTAACCTTTCAAGTGACTGAGCCCAATTTATGGTTTTGCATCAAATCCATGAAAATCATAGAAAAATAGGGCTAGAAGGGTCCTCAGGAGGTCATATATTCCAACTCCCGGTTCAATGCACAATCCCCTCTGTCTAAAACATTGCAAAGAAATATTTGTCTAACTTGCATGTAAAGCCTTCCAGTGACAGAAATTTCACAGTATCTTTAGGTAGTATGTTTCAGTGCTTACCTGCTTTCTTAAAAAAACTCCTCCCTGCATACTGTGGTTGGAAAAGAACCTGGAGCTATTAGCGTAACCTGAAAATCAAGCTGTATGTACCTGAGATGCCAAGATGAAATCTCACTTACTGGAGACCTCTGTAAAAAGACTGTCTTTTCTTTCTGCTCTGCTATGTATCTATCATCAGTGAAACAGTTAATGACTGTGACCTTTGTATCGTTATCGTGAGACTGAAGCCCTTGAAAAGAATAGGGATGGTTTATGTATCTTAGAGCTGCTGTTTCTCATGCATCCAAATGAGAAATTTAAAATCTTGCTCATATTTTTCCCCCTTCATTCAAATTGTCCCTGTCCCATGGATCTGTATGAACAGTCCTTTGAATTTCCAAAGCAATTGCCCAGAGGGTCACCACAAATGGTCTTGCGTACTGTAACATATGTCACATCCTTGGCAAGGCAGTATCCAACCTTCAGTCACTGGCTTGAAGCTGACGAGCACTCCATCATTTTGCTGATGTGCTGTCTGAAGGTGTTAGTAAACACATATGAGCCCAGAATGAAGTTCAAGACGGCAGGAGATGGCCTTGCTTGGGCATGTTTGCTATTAACTACCAGCGATGCTCCTTGTTGAAAATTCTAGCATTGCAGAGTAACACGTACACACACACATATACAGATGGAGCTGACAGACTACACTGGCTGGAAACAGTGACTCAAAATGCAGAACATTTGACTAGCAAGCAGGAATTTATAGTCAGAGAAAATAATAGCAGAGACTGAAGATTATGGAGCCCTTGCTGGGTCCAGGTTGGATTAGAGCTGGGTGAAGCATGGATAATTCTGGCTCAGTGTATCTGTGCTTCTGTTCATCTCTTATGAAGATAGGTGCTTGCAGAGTTTTGCTTGTATTAGGGGTTGGGAAAAGAGGAATTTCAGGCCCAAGGTCCAATTAATTTTATCGTAGGAGCGGAAGTGACAAAGTGTGTGTCTGACAGGAAGCCCCATAAATAAGTGATAGAATTATGCAACAGTAGTAGCATCCTTCTTTCCACAGACCTGTTTAAGGCTAATGAAGAGGCTAAGCACCCTGCTTTCATGCTAAATGGAAGGAGTCATTAACTATACCTTTATGTACTGTAAGGTGAAGAGAGTAGAGACTGCTGCCATGGCACTGGACTGCATGCCAAAGCTGAGCAGAGCTAAGCTGTGTCATCTGAGAGTTTTTCATGAGACAGGCTAGGCTAAATGCATGGCTAGGGGGCTTTATTTTGGCAAGGGGGGGGGTGTGTATGTGTGTGTAGACAGAGAGAGAAAGCTGGCAGACTGGGAAAGAAATGGTCATGAGTGTAAAAGACAGAGCTGCTTGGGTATGAACATGATGGGAAGAGCAGGCTTGGGAAACAACGAACAAGGAAAATGCCCTGCGCTGTTTCTAGTGTGTTCTGGAAAGGGGAACTTTGCACACATGCTTTATATATAAACAGGACTGAAACAAAACATGCACTTGATTGATACAGTCAATCTCATGTCCTGTGGTAATAACTTAGGCAGACTATAAACATCAGCTCATTACTTTGGACAAAGAGACAATGAGGGCAACAGGCCTTATACCACCATAGCATGCAGTCACTCAGGCACTCCTGGTGGCTCCACATGGCTGTAATGCAGCAGCACATTGCATAGGCTCCAGCTTCTGAAGGGACCACGTGAGGGGGCTTATGGTGTCTGAGGATCTATCTGCATGCAGATGGAGTTTTGTTGACCAAGCTTTGTGGTGTAGAATAGGTCTCTGCCTTAGGGCTCTTAACATATGTCACACTCAACATATTTTAACTACTTAAAATGCATTCAAAATCTGAACAGCTACAGTCTACACCCCTTCAAGCATCTGAACATTTCAAGCAGGATAACATGTGCTGAGTGCTCTTGGATTCTAGCAAAATGAGTTCTGAGTGAGGAGCATCTCTCAACCATGTTGAGTAATACATGTTGTGTTAACTTGCTCCATAGAGATAATGTGATCAAGTGTGGCCCTGGAGCTGGGACCCACCATCAGTGGATAGTAGGTCCAGCCCCAGGATGACATGGGCATCTCCAACCAGCCCTGGTGGGTCCCCAGGCTGAGACTGAAGATAAACTGTTTTTTTGGTCTCAGCCCTTGGATTGTACTAGAGTCAGTTCAGTGTGGGGTGAGACCTAAAAAATCAGCTGATAAATAAATCTAGTATAAACTCTTTCCTTTTTTAATAAAGTTTTGTAAATAAAACACTTATCACCCTGCACTTACAAAGCTTCACATATTCACTTCCTTGTTTTATTAAGACTTCGTATCACAAGAACAACTACATATAAAAAAATACAGCTATATATATTTAAAGCCTTAAATAACATTAAAAAACACAGCTACAACACAAAAACCCTCACAAAGCTCTTTTCCTTCATACAGAGCCCCATGAAAAACTATTACCTCAATAACCACCTGAAACTCTCCACCCCTCCCATCAGTCCTCTCTGTTGATTCAATGAGACACGTGTCCCATCCTTTTTCCTCCACTACTTCTCTGATTTCTTCCTTATCCCAATTGATGTAGTATTTCAGTTAATGCAGCCCTAGCTTCAGGCACTCTCTTTCAGTGAAAGTCAACCTCTTAAAAACCCAGAGGTTTCTTATTTTTTATAAACTAGTTGTAACATATGCTAATAAAGCCCTTAATTTTCCCTCCAGTCTCTTTGGTATGAGCCCATACAGTACCATCACCTGTGCTAACAACAGGTTTATTGTGCTGACACTCAGAAACTGGCAGACCCTTTGCACACCCCCTTTTTGCATATGTTCACTCCCAAATCACATCCCACTTTCTTCTTCCCTGAACCTCTCCCTGGGGCACCTAGATGAGATCATCAAGCCCTATCTGTGTTGCACCTCTCTAACTGGTGAGATATTTCTCACAACCGTCCACACTAGGTTAGTGTATTTCTTTCCCTTTTAGTTGTTTACTCACCACCAGTCCCCACACTTTCTTCACTTTTCCTTCTGTGAAGTCTCCCACCAGCACCATCCTTTCTCTCTCCCTTATTTTTTCATCAGTTTCTTATGATCCTTCAGGACTTCCAGCCCTAGCTTCCTTATTTTAGACATCTGCATCCTGACATAATGCATTGGTGGTTGCCATGCTTTGGGACTCTGAAAGAGGTCTGATATACTCCGCATTTCTACAAAATTGCAGCTGCATGAAATGGGGTGAGACGAGTTGCTCTCCCCCTTCCTCCATTACTACCTTGCATACCATGCTTACATACTTTGCATAGATGTACAATCCCAAGCCTGTCAGCCCCCCTCCCCTCATTTATCTTGCTTTGTACAGTTCAGATCTAGCCAACCTTTCTCTTTTCCAAAAGAACACACACATATTTCCCTTCGCGCTTTTGTTATCTGCTGCCACATCCATGGGAGTACAATTCCCGTGTATAGAATAATTGGCAGTAGCACAAGCTTAACCGCTGCCACTTTTCTGGCAAAGGACAGTATCCTTCCAGACCTTAACCAAAGTATTTGCTGTATTCTTGCCATCACTTTTTTCCATGCTGTATTACCTTTCCCCTTGGCATCCATCAGGATCCCTAGTACTCTGATTTCTCTCTCTCTTATTTGAAGTCCCAACTTCTCCAAGACCCTCCAGTTCTCCATTTTCATTATGATGCTTTTTGAGCTATTTAATTTAGCCCCCATTACTTCTCCATACTGTGATATATGCTTTAGCACCCTTTCCATTGAAAGTCCATCTCTGACTATTACATTTCTATCATCCACGCATAATATGCATTTTACCTCTCCCCCACCTGGTATCTCCACCCTGATTATGGCCTTGTCTTTTCTTATTCTTTGTGCTCATGGTTCCGTGCTGCACACAAATACTAGTGATGACCGAGGACACCCTTGTCTCACCCCTGCATGGAGTTTAAAGGCCCCCGTATTAACTTAGATTCCCGTTAATTTGGACTGACTTTCTGCTTCTCTATACAATATAACCTTATCCAACATATACATTTTTCCAGGACCCCCATTTTTCCCAGCACTTCAAATGCATAATCAAGATCCACTCTCTCATATGCTCTTTCTAAACCTAGGTTTACTATGTCTCTCTGATCACTCTAATTACTTCAGAGAGCCTTCTACCTGGTACTGTGCATACTTGGTCTTCGTGTATTATCTACAAATAGGCCTGTGAAAAGCACCTAGTATTCACTTCGGATTCAGATTTGTCCAATTTGGGGGACAGTGATTCCATTCGGTGATTCGAATCACTATCCCAGTTCAATTAATCTGAATCTCCAAATCAGCCAGGCCAGGCCTATCCCCCTTCCCTCTCCCAGCACAGCAATGGCTGCCTCAGTGCCCAGCACTTGGAAACCCCACCCCCCCAGCTCAGCAGGTGCTTCCAGGTGGAGGGCAATCCCCACTGCCTCGCACTGCCCCATGCTGTATGGGGGGCCCTGCATGAGCCCCTGAGCTCCCCTAGCCCCCACCATGGGTGACCCACCTGGGCCAGCTCTGGCCCTTTAAGGAACCCCCCCCCCAAAAAAAAAAAACCCATGGACTCACTGCTTCTGCAGCAGGGCAATCTCCACTGCCCCCCCCCCCACTGCCCTGCACCATGTGGGGGGGCTTTGCCTGAGCTCCCAAAGCCCCAGGGCCTCTGCAGGAGTGGTGAGTCCCAGGGCTTTTCTCAGGTTTTTTTCTTAAAGGGCCAGAGCTGGCCCAGGAAGGGCAGTGTGGAGGGGCTGGGGGAGCTGGGGGGGTCAGGGGGCTCATGGCAGAGCTCCCCATGCATCGTGGTGCAGTGGGGAGCAGTGGGGATCACCATCCTGCCTGGCAGCTCCCGGTGAGTGGGGCTTTTTTTTTTTTAAGTACTGAGCTGGGGTGGGCGGGCCAGCTATGTGGGGGGTGGCAGGGGTCTCCCCATGGTCCCCTCCCCCAGCCCCTAGTGATTACCAGTTCAGAGTCAGTTATGGCAAACATTCCTTGGGCTCCCTGCCTGGACTGGGGCAGGGATCAGAATGCCAGCCCCACGTGGGCTCAGACTGCAGCCCAGAGAGGGAGCAGGCAGCCAGTGCATGGAGTGCCACCTGGGGCCCAGAGGCAACATCTGCAAGGCATAATGAACCCCTTGGGGGCTTTTAACTCCTGCTGGCAGCAGCCAGGAACATGGGGGTGAACAAGGGGCCAAATTGGCTCATGCCAACCTGGAAACCCCTAGGTAAGCATGTACCGATCCCAGGACCAGAATAATGCACAGACAGATGAGGGCTCTCATCACATTTCCCCATGGAGGCAGGGGAACAGGAGCCTGGGACTTCAAGCATCTGAGTTCTCCAGACTGATATCAGATCACCACGCTGCCAAGAGGAGCCAGATACTCCTAGGGGCTAATCCAGGGTTCATGACTCCTCTGGCTCCACATTACTCTGGGGTCTTCCTAGGACAGGCAGGTCCACACAAACTGAACAAGTACAGGGCAACCACTGTGGGACTCGGATTGCCTGAGGAAAGGTGACCAAGCTGCCTGGAGGGCCAGAGAAAAGCTTACGGCACAGTCATTTGAGTTGTTATTAGTTTATTTGCTTATTTGCGTGGGCCATGCCCAGGTAACCCTGAACTTGCAGTAAAATCCATGGCCGAAACACTCCAACTCCGGACAACCTGGCCACTTCTTTCTTCACCTGAGCTGCCAGGTAGTTGCTCAGGACAGCCAGATCTGTGTCCAGCACCAACTGGGACCCTGAGTGGAAAGGGCTGGGGTGTAGGGAAGGAAGAGCCCCATAGAAGACCTTGATGTTGATCCATGCCAACCTCAGCCAGTTGTCTTTAAGCAGGTACTACCTCCTTATACCTCATCTCAACTACATCAAGTCATGGTGGGTGAGATTTAAGAGAGGCTGAGACACCTGCTAAGCATATGGCATGTGGGCCCCATCCCAGTGAGGCTGCTCAGTCTGGGTCCCTCTGCAGAGTGCAGTTGGTTTCTAGTTTTGAGGAGTTCCTTCTCTGCTTTCTTAAAGAGTAAGATCACAACACCTTTTGAAAAATCTTTGTAAACTCCGGATTCTTGAAAAGTATCACTATTCCTGCCACTTTGTTCTCATTTGTTCCTGACCACCAAGACAATCCCCTATCTCTACCTTTTCTCAGAGCATTTATTATCCCTCTCCCTGGGTAAACCACATTGTTGTAGGCAAATTATGTCTTCCCGTACTTGTTTTAACACTGGTTCAATCTGATCCCATCTTTTTCCTGTTAAACCACTCCTGACATTGATTGATGCTATCGGTGCCATTTTGCTTGTTGTAAAAAAGAGTGCACCTGTCTCTCTAAAGCTCCTCGGTACTGCAGCTGGCAATGGTCAACTCTGCCTCCCCCCCACACTTGCTACATTACAGTTGTCTCTGCAAGCTGCTAGATTTTCTTTGCATTCAGAAAAGCTAACTTTTTCCTGCCTCCTCACCGTTTCCCATCTCCTAGTCTCCACTTTGGTCTGGGACCCAGGGAGGTTAGTGGCTAGAAGCTGCTCTCCAGCTCTAATTCCAACTCACTTCCCTCTTTATCAGGTTTCTTTTCCCTTGCTTTTAGCCCCTGTGTCTTCTTCCTTTTACCTTCCTGTCTCTCTGGCTCTTTTCCTTGCTCCATCTTCACTTCTGGTCTCTGTGGTGCCTTAGCCAAGGGAAGGATCAGCTGAATAGAGAGAAAAAGATTGGTCACTGCACTGTACATACAGGGTGCATATGGTTTGGGAACAACTCTAATGAGGATAGGATAAAGAAAGGGGACAGTAATGTCTAGTCCTCCCCACCCCCCGCCTCTATGTCTGAGTTGCTTGGTGTTCCCACCTCCCCTTTCATTTCATCTCTTTCCTTTTGCACTTCCTCAGTTACAGAAACACCGCTTCCCCCTTTCTCTGTTTCTCCGTTCTGCGGCATCCCTTCTATTTGGGGCTCCACGGACTACATCTAAGGGGTCTGCAAAAGATTACTGTGATCAATCAAAAGTATGTGAATACCCACACTTACATTTGAAAGGGGTCCACACCTCAGTCAGAATTTTCAAAGGGGTCCACACCTCCATTCAAAGTTTTCTATGGGTCCACAAATAAAAAAAATGTTGAAAACCACCGGTGAAGAATGATAAGTATGTGTTTAATACAACTTGGAGGGGAACTTTGTCTTGTATTTGAGTAAATAAAATACATTTTTACTGCACTTAGTGGGCATTTGTACACACCACATTTAGGGCATCTGTACACACCACATTTTTCGCCCTTTATTACACTGCAATAGCATGACTGCACGAGTGGGTTTTCTGGATGCTTTAAAAGTCTTTCTGGTGCATTAAAGTAAAACTCCTCAGACATAGTTTAGTTTGGCTCACTGCAAATTAAAGTGTCAAGTCCATGGATTCATTGTGTGCAAACACAAAGGCACTTAAAGGCATGTAATGAGTCTCTTTGTCCACCAGATGGCTCTACAACTTTTTTGTAGTTCACCCCTTAGAATTGCTTCCTCTTTCAAATTGTTTCCACTTTTTTTCCCCTTGTGCCGGCTCTCTGCTCCCACAGCTGTGTGGCAGGGCATGGGGTGGGGGGCAGTGCTAGACTGTCCCACTCTCCTGCAGTGCCCACTGAGGACTGGACTTAATTTTTTTGAAAACCTAGCATGTGCAAACACTGATGCAACACTCCAAAATAAACAAGCTTAAATTTTATAAAACTATTTAATTTAATGAGGATTACCTCCTGTGGCACGTATGGGTGCCCCTACGTATGCATTAACACACTTTATTTAATGTGCATTTATTTAACCTTCATTGTGAGGTAGTAGGAAAATGCATATTAAGATGTTAGCCTGTCTTAATGCACATTAACTAAGGACTATGGTTTTTAAGTGAAGCCTAATCCGCATTAGCTTATTTTAATGTGCTTAAAGAGCACATTTTAATGATACTTGAATGCACATTAAAATAGGCTAATGTGCATTAAAGCCCACATGTAGACATGCCAATTAAGTGTTAAAGTGAACATGTGACATGACCCTCAGATACAGTTACACTTCATGGAGAGTGGACGTGTCATCCTTCATTCCCCTTTAGCAAATTGAAAGTACCTATCCTTACCACTGAAGTCAGATAAAGAAGCAAGAGACAAGTCTACAACCCAACATGTCATTGTTTACAGCCCAAAGCACAAGAAAAAACGTTTGTCTCAATGACTCTCTAGCTACCTCAAATAGCAAAATGTAGCTTCTCAGCAATACTGGCTGGGGAGATGCAGGTAGAAGGAAGAGGGAGCTACACAGACTAACAGCAGGTCATCTGGAATTTGTGGGGACCTCCAAACCACCCCCTCCTGGGCTTACACTCTATACCCATTATTTATATGGCTTATTCTAAGAAATATATTTTGATTGATTCTATTCAAATTTCATTGTTTCACTGAGACTTTGGGAAATGCACTAAGTTGTTTTTTCCACAGACTTCAAAGATGCCAATTCTGGAAGGGAGGACTGTCTAGATTTTCTTATCAAGATCTTATCTAAAAGAAGGTGTTTTATCTTCTTCCCTCAGCATCTGGAAATGTTATTTGTAACATCCTGTGTCTTTTCCTTCACTGCCCTGACTAATTGTGAGATCTTCAAAGGTTCTGCCTTAAACAGGCTTTGTGGACATTTACTTTAGTCACACTGCTGCAGCTTAGCATAAATCTGTTGCACATGGTCCAGGTTGACAAGGGATGATTTTAGTGGTGGACTCTTTCTTTTTATCTGTGTTCCTAGATTCACACTCCAGAGCACTTCTAATGCTCCCTTTCACTTCTTTCTATACATAACATACATTTAGGCTTTACCATATTCAGTTGACAAAGATATATTAGTATTGCAATAGGATTCTAGCTGACTACATACACTTCAGTGTGTCTTACCAGAAGGCAAATATCCACTGTTACTTTTAATTACTATTAAATGCTTTCCAAAAACAGTTATTTACACATGGCCCAACCTAATATTAATAGCCCTGATAAATAGATTTTTATTCCATTTTCTCAGCCTACTCTTTATGGCTTAAATGCAAGCCTATTGATTATTGATTGTATATCAGTTTAAGAACATGTTATTCCTAACTTTGGCTTCTGCTAGGTCAGCAGTTTGCGTCTATGGAGTCTGGTCTATCAGTCACTGACCATGTCTTCAACCTAGACCAGGGGCTCAGCTGTAACTTCACCACACAACAGTTCAATCCAGGAGTGGGCAAAATACAGCCTGCAGGCCAGATCTGGCCCACCAAGGGATTCAGTCCATCCCGTGGCATGTCCCTTGTCCCCACCTGGCCCAGGTGTTGGGGAGAGCCCTGGGCTCCGGTATGTATGGCTGGTCCTGCTGCCTCTGGGCATGTGGCAGGGTGGGGGCAGTGGCTAGACTCCACTTCCCTGCAGCCCCCATAGTGCTGGCATCTTTGGGCTGCTGCCACTAGTGTCTCTGCCACTGCTGGGCCCAGCCCTGCTGCCCAGGCACCCTAACCTATCCACCCCATACCCACTGCCAAGGGTGCCAGGTGGAGTGGGTGGGCAGGCAGACAGGCAGTGTTTCCATCCAGACTGGTCCAGGACCCCATGGGCAGGACATGCTTGGCTGGGCAGATGGGATGGGGCTGCAGGCAGGTGGGCAGCAATGTTCACGAGTGAAACAGGCAAGTAGGGGCCAGGGCCAGGATCACAGGGTTGTGACAGGAAGACAAGCAAGTATGGCAGAAAACTAGCTTGGCTTAGCAGGGAACTCTTTAGTAAACTAAATCACAAAAAGGAAGCTTATAAGAAGTGGAAATTTGGACAAACAACTAGGGAAGGCTATAAGAACACTGTTTATGCATGCAGGAATGAAGTCAGGAAGGCCCAAGCACAGTTGGAGTTGCAGCTAGCAAGGGATGTGAAGAATAACAAGAAGGGTTTCTACAAGTATGTTGGCAGCAAGAGAAGAATCATGGAAAGGGTGGGTCCCTTATTGAGTTGGGGGGTGCACTTTGTGACAGAGGATGCAGAAAAGACCAAAAGCACTCAATCCCCTTTTTGCCTGAGTTTTCACAGGCAAGGTCAGCTCCCAGCCTACTGCACCAGACAGCAGCCCTCAGTGATGAAAGAACAGGTTAGGGGCCAACTAGAAAAGCTGGACGTGTATAAGTCCATGGGGTGAGATGGGATGCACTCAAGGGTGCTGGGGGAGTTGGCTGATGTACTTCCAGTGCCATTTGATAACTCATGGCAATCAGGAGAGGACCTGGATGATTATAAGAGGGCAAACATAGTGCCCATATTTAAGAAAGGGAAAAAGGAGGATCCAGGGAATTACAGACCAGTCAGCCTCACCTCAGTCCCTGGAAAAACCATGAAGCAGATCCTCAAGGAATCCATTTGTAGGTACTTCCAGGAGAACAAAGTGATTAGGAAGAGACGGCATGGATTTACCAGAAGTAAGTCATGCCTGACCAACCTGATTGCCTTCTATGATGAGGTGACTGGCACTGCGGATGTGGGGAGACTGGTGGATGTGGCGTACCTTGATTTTAGCAAGACTTTTGATATAGTCTCCCACAGCAGTCTTGCAGGCAAGCTAAGGAAATACAAGCTGGATGAATGTACTGTAAGGTGGATAGAAAGCTGGCTGGAGCATCAGGTTCAGAGAGTAGTAATCAATGGCTCGATGCCTAATTGACATCCAGTATCAAGTGGAGTGTCCCAGGGGTCGGTCCTGGGGCTGGTTTTGTTCAATGTCTTCATCAATGACCTGGAAGATGGCATTGAGTGCACCCTCAGCAAGTCTGCAGATGACACCAAGCTGGGGGGAGCAGGAGATACACTGGATTCAGGGCTAGGATTCAGAGTGATCTAGACAAATTGGAGGATTGGGCCAAAAGGAATCACATGAAGTTCAACAAGGACAAGTGCAAATTCCTGCACTTAGGATGGAACAATCTCATGCACCGGTACAGGCTGGGGGCTGCCTGGCTGGGCAGCAGCTCTACAGAAAAGGACCTGGGGGTCACAATGGACATAAACTGAATATGACCCAGCAGCGTGCCCTTGTTTCCAAGAAGGCTAACAGCATACTGGACTGCATTGGTAGGTATGTTGCCAGTAGGTCAAGGGAAGTAATTATTCTCCACTATTCTGCACTGGTGAGGCCACATCTGGAGTACTGTGTTCAGTTTTGGGCCCCCCACTACAGAAAGGATGTGGAAAAATTGGAAACAGTCCAGTGGAGGGTGACAAAAATGATGGTGAGGGGGCTGGGGGACATGATGTATGAGGGAACTGGGTTTACTTAGTTTAGAGAAGAGGAGACTGAGATGGGACTTAATAGCAGCTTTCAACTACCTGAAGGGAAAGGAGGGTCAAAAGACAACGGAGCCAGACTTTTCTCAGTGGTGGCAGGTGATGGAACAAGGAGCAGTGGTCTCACGTTGCAGCAAGGGTCATTTAGGTTAGATATCAGGAAGAATTTTCTCACTAGGAGGGTAGTAAAACACTGGAACAGGTCACCCAGAGAGGCTGGAAGCTCCATCCCTGTAGGTTTTCAAAACCCAGGTAGAGAAAGCTTTGACTAGAACGATCTAGTTGGGGCTGGTCCTGCCTTGAGCAGGAGGTTTGGCTAGATGACCTCCTGAGGTCCTCCTTCCAACTCTAACTTTTTATGACTCTATAGTTCTATGACAGCTCAGGGCTGGGGCCCAGGGCAGAGCCACAATTCACTCCCTGCAAGGCAGGGACATGTGGGGAGCGGATCACAGTTCTGCACCGGCCTTGGCCCCATGCTATCACGGCCTCATGATCCTGGCCCCAGCCCCTGGCTACTCATCCCACTCCCGGATGCTGCTTCCGACTCATCCACAGTCCCATCCCATCCACCGGCTGAGTGGGCCCTGCCTGTGGGGGCCCCAGCTGACCTTCATGGAGACCCTGCCTGGCCACTCCATCGGGCACTCCTGGCAATAGCTGCAGGCTGGACAGGTTCAGGCTGGACAGGGTCAGTCACCCCCCCACACACTCTTGGGCTCACAACATGTCACCAAAATTCCTAAAGGGGCCCTCTAGACATAATAATTGCCCACCACAGTTTAATCTGTCCATTTCATAGTCATACCACAAATATCCAGGCAGTCACGGAGAGCTAGAAGGTGCTCAGAAGGAGCTCAGGCCATGTACATGGTAATCTACATACACACACACACACACAATCACACAAACCCTGTTCTAGGAATCTAACTTTAATAACTGGCTTTTGGCTAACGTCCCAAAAGAACTAAGTTAGTATTCTAGTCTTTCCCACATTCAGGTGGTTTAAGCACTTAAGCAGTAGCCTAGCCAAGGGAAGGATCAGCTGAGTGGAGAGAAAAGATTGGTCACTGCACTGCAGATACAGACCGTGTGTGGCTTGGGTACAACCCTAATGAGGTTAGGATGAAGAAAGGGGACAGTAATCCGCTGGCCTAATATTGGCCAAGAAAGCATTTGAATAGAATAGTTTTTAGTATTCCCCTGATGGGCAGAGTTTGGAGTAGAACACTTATTCCAAATGTGAATCTTACCAAAGCTCATGGCTGCTTGCGTGTGGGAGTCTAGTGTGAGTGTGTCTCATGCTCTTCCCACCATACAATGCCAAGTTTACGAACCAGAATTCCCTGCTGTATATGCAATGCCTGGAACACTGCTGTAGAGTCCCGAAGTCAAAGGTTTGTACTAATATGCCACCAATAGAGGAATCAGCATCCCAGTTCTCACCACTCTGGCTTAGGCAAAAACTGTGTTCTGTAATAGTCCAAACTTACCACTTCCTGCTACTCTTTGATGTCAGAGAGAGAAAGAACAAAACTGTCCCTTTAAGCAGAGGAGAAAACCATGGGGGTGAGGTGATCTGATTAGTCTGTAAGATGAGCGGAAATTAGTTATTTTCATCCTTAATCACCCACGGGATGGGCCAATTATTGAGCTGTTAGAGACCTATTAGATGGTTGGGAACTCACCCTTCCTCACCTCCCTCCCATAACCCGGCATGAAATTATTGAAGTCACTCAATTTTATTCTCATTGAAATCCATGAAGGGAGATCACACAGCTGAGCATGGGGTGGCTGTTAAGTTCTTATTCTAATTACCAGCAATACTCCAGCTTCCAGAAATTGGTTTATTGATTTCACCCAAGACCGATCCCTGAAAATGGAACTCTCAGGTTTTCAGGAATAAATCGTATCTATCCATCTATCTATCTGTCTGTCTACTTTTAGCAAGAGACTAGTTAAAAAATACCGTTCATTTATCCATTCCCAAATAGACATTAATGTTTACAAATGTGTTTGCTATTTGTGATAATTCAATAAGCACTTTATATGAACAAATTACAGTGCATTAACTGTGTTTGCTTCCAGGAGCTGCTATATGTTACCGCCACTGTGAGATTGGTCAGATTGACTCACATGGCAATTGTTCTGTTTCCTAATTGTGAGAGGGTAATTAACAAAAATGGAGGGGATTTAGTGAAGTCACTGTGACTCTGGCTCTCCTTAGGAGAGGGTGAAAGTTGAATAAAGAATATTAGGGAATTTTTAAGGCTTTCTTCACCATATACCTTTTATTTGGATCAGGCTTTAGAGGAGACATTGTTGCTACCACATGCTAGGGACAGTTTTAAAATAATTCTCACAGGTAGCAATAGTTAATAGTGATTGCAGGATCTGTATTAGCAGCAAATTTTGTGATTATATATTCATCTGGCTCATGTAGTTGTCTCTGTTCCAAGCCTGGGGTTTTATAATTGCAGTTCCTGCTTGTTAAATCCCATTAACTAGATACTGAGGAGTGTTTAGATGCCTGGAGGTGTCTAGTGGGATTTTGAAAAGGGTATTTAATGCCCCATTCCTATCACAAAAACACCCCTGCTACTGCTGTTTAACTCCAGGGGTTCTGGGTATTTAATACAGAAGCCTTTGTTTATACAGTATTGCATTTTACTCATGGGATTGGAATCTGATCTCAGTCATGTAGTTGTCAATCCAAAGCAAGTCCAAATGACTTCACTGGTGTTACCAGTGTAATTGAGATCAAAATCTGCTGCTACCTTTTGTATGATGCATCCGGCCTACATGAGGAGAAGAAGAAGAATGCCTCTGTTGCTGCTTTCAGATACATCCGTCATTTAATTCAGTCACTTATTAATTTACAAATTTAATTTGGTTGCAAAGGAAATCTACTGATGGGCCTGAAAGATCTCACAGGAAGGAAATTTGTGGTAGCTGTTCAGGGACAATAGATGCATATGGCCCATGCCTGAACCAAAATGTGATTTTTAGATTTAGAAAATAGTTGCCACTTATTTCACCCTACTTTTCTGTTGTTCTAGGTGTTCATGTAGTGGGGTCTGTGCATCTCAGAAACAAACGGATGGTTTGTTCTGTCTCACCCTTGCCACAATACCCAGGTGCCACATGTAGCCTATTGCAGGGGAATCATTTCTAATTAATTATCTTATCCAACCTTATATAATGCCCATCATCATATCCATCCATCTATTCCTCTAGACTGAGAGTCACCAATTGGGGTGTTGGGAGATCTTTTTAAGGGTGTTGCACAATAGTAATATTATTAGATACGCAAACACGTTTACATGATTCACAAGATAAAACAAGCACATTCAAATAGCAATTCATGGTGTCAAAAATTCTGAGCTGTTGCAGTCTTTCTGAGTTCTTTGAAACAGAAGAATTGCTCTATTATTTTTCTGGAGTCAAAAAGAAAGTGGAAGTTAAGAACAGGCATTTTCTGAGCGGGGGCTTTGAGCCTACAAAGGTTGAAACACGCTGCTCTAGATGCATAGATGGGCTACAGGAAGCTGGGCCTTTTAGAATTCATTGTTTAAATATAGGCAGCTGACTTAATACTCACTGTGATTTGTCTTCATCCTCACTGACTGCTAAAACATGCCAGCTCACTCAGTTGTGTTCAAACACACAAACACTTTGTTACATAGACTGTTGATGGATAGGCCTTGTCATTGGTCATTTAAACACAGCCAGCATTTGCGTTACTTTTCATGTCAATCCAGATCTTGAATTTGCATTTACGGGGTTAAAATCCTGCAGGGCCATATTGTCTGCTAGTGTAACTGCTGAATTGCACCAGGTGAGAATTTTGCCTGTTATTCTCAGGGGACGTTAAATGCTGGCTGAGTTCTTCTCCTGATGAGAGAACAACCACATTTCAAAGAAGCAGTTGAGAAATAGAATGAGGGGGTCAAAAGAAAAAGTAGGTGGATCCAGTGATGGGGTCTCTTTCACAGCAATCCTGATGGAATACAAAGGAAAATTTGAAGGGAAAGAAAATACCCCAGGGACTAAGAGAGAAATGATCACAGACTAGTCTGGTGTTTGTTTAATAGTAGTCTAGGATTTATCAAACTTGTTAATAGCTTTAGCGCACAGCAGCAGTACCAGCTGCAGCAGCAAGGGCTTGGAAAATATTAGACCTCAGCAAATAGAGTTAGTCAATCTAAACTGTGAAAAATGTAAACCTTCTTTATGATTATTATTTGAGTTGGCAGATTTTTTCTCACTGCACCTTTTATTCAACAAAAAATGGATTTTCAATCACAGTAGTTTTCTTTTGCCTGTTCATTTTTTTGCATGGAACTTTTGTTTCCTCTTGTTCTTCTTTCACTCAATCTTCCTCTGAAATTATGGGACTCCTCCCCTGAAAACCCCAAACAAAAATTTGTAGTTTTAAAAAACTGACACTTGTACCCACATTTGGATTCTGTTGTCAGCTTTCTGCTGAGCCATTTCTAGCTATACAAGTAGATAGATTGATCACCCAGCAGTCTCACTTAGCATAAATTAGTGCAAAGGCTGGGCCTGGTACTTAGCTGATTTAGATCAGCATGGGTCCATTGATTTCAGTGAATCTGCACTGATTGACACCAGCTGAAAAGCTGTCCCTAACTCTTGGTTTTAATCCAGAAGGATTTTCAGGCAAAGAATCATACAAAGTCAGTCTAAAAAATACAATTCAGTTGAATTCGCCAAGGGTTGGTTGAGAGCTAGTAAAAAAAAAAGAAAAAAAATACTAAGTTCAGTTGAAAATAGAGCAGATTTTGCAGCAGAGCCATGCTTATTTGGATGCTGCTGCTAAATCTGGTTCTGTTATGGACTTTTAAATTAGGACACCTAACCCTATAGAGATGTTGAAATGTCAGTGGCATGGTCTAGGGCTCTAGCATGTATAAGCTGCATTTCACTGGCTAGAAGAAAACAGGATATTCTGATCCCTATGAAGAATGTCCTTGTCTTTTCTCTCTGTCTTCTCAGAACATTTCTTGCTCTTCTTTTCCTTCATCCATTAATCCCTTGTCTCCACACTCACCCCAGCTCTGGCCTCACTTTATCTTTCCATTTTCTTCATGTTTCCCATGTAACCATTTGCACACATTGCTGGTAAAGGCATGAGGTGGGTGTTCTTTGGGGAAAGTTGCACTCTGAAATTGAAAGCCAGAGGCAAAAGAGGTCGGAGTTCTTTGAGGTAATCCTGGTTAAAAAACTCACAGATGCACTGAGCAAATCAATAATGCATCCTCTAAAAAGTTTACTCTCTTTTTTTTTTTTTTATCCCTGTAGATCATGATTCCCTTGTGTTTTTTATTATTAGGAACTATTTTATGAGTTTTCTGCTAACTTGGTGGGTTGGCCATATTCTCTGCTCAGCTGAGCTGTAGCCATGGCTAGCCAGAGAAGGCACCTTGTTCTGCTTGTTTTGTTCCCTGGCTTGAATCCTCCTGGTGGCAAGCATAACAATCACTTCTAATGATATCAAGGTGTGTCTTTGAAGCTCTCTGTGGATGGTGGTTCCAGTAAAACTCTGTTGCTCGCAACACCCAGTATTTCTGTCTGAGAATCCCAGAGCATAGAGAAATAGAGCTGTTTGGATGGATGATGCTTACTTCTGCAAACATCTCCTGTCCATGTGCCCCAGGCAGTACATGAAACAATTACTTTGGCAAATGTTCATCCTTAAACGTTGGCTTGGAAACACATTGGTTTCCATTTAATTGTTTTTCTTTAATGGGAGTTGCTTTCAAACAGACCCTCCTGAGTGATTCTGAGAGTTTAGGGCCTGATTCAGGCCCCATTATGGACAATTAGAATTTTTTCATTTCCTTCAGCTTAGCTTTGGATCAGACTGCTTAGCTTGGTTCTGTTAGGCCTCACCTAGACAAAATCCACAGTGATTGCAACAGGAGTTTGGGTTGGGAAAGATCTGCAATGCTAGAGCGTTTCCCTTCCCTCTTACTCTGTCTCCCCATTTGTAAAATAATAGTAACAATAAGAATAAATTAACTATTTCCAAGGGTGTCTTGAGCTTCATTAATCAGTGTTTATGTATGGGTGAGTTTTTATTGCTGGTAAAAGGTAAGCTACACTGGTACTCTGAAGACTGGTAGGCTTTTGCTGCCCACCAAAGAAGTTTGGTTCGGGCAGCAACAACACAAGCATCTTTTTTACACAGCCCTGCCAATTTTTCACTTCCCTTTACTAACATAGTGGGAACAATTTAGGAGGAGGAGAGGAATTCAGGGGTTGATTTTTTTCCCCTTTCATTTCTACTAACTCTGCAGTACTGTAGCTCTCTATGCCACAACAGACTTGCTCCTCTTTGACAGTGATGTTTGGTAAGAACAGATAAGTAAGGGCCTCTGAAGCCCCTGAGCCTTCAGAGTTAGCTATTTAGTTCCTCTTCCATTGGACAGGTCCTAGGACTGCATGGCAAAAGGCATGGGTTTGAGCCCCAATTCTACTACAGAATAGTAGCATAACGTCGGGAACATCATTTAATGAGCAATGCCTTACTTCATACGTCTCTTGCTAAGGCCTATATCTGTAAAATCTATAGAAAGTTCCCTAAGTGCCACTTATTCAGTACCTATCGCTGAGATACTCCCATGACTACCAAAAAGGGTAGTTCTTAAGGTGGTAGTTTCCTTGGCGCTGTCACTGAAAGCCAAGGGACAAACCCCAGTGTCATTTGTAGTAAAGGGTTCTCTGGTTTCTCTTTTTAAGTCCTGAATTTGCCTTGTCCATCCCCACTAGAAGGAAGGGTCAGTCATCAGACCCCATCTTTGCCAAGGAGACACTCCTTCTGTTCCCCTTGGAGAAACATATCTGAGCAGAGTTCCATCCTCTGACGCCCCAGCCCATATGGAGAATCAGTCCCTTTCCTGCTGCTTCAGCAGTTTCCTATAACCTGCCTATCACCTACCTTTGGAGTCTATGTAACCTCCTTTTCACTCTGATGACATAAAAACGTCAAAGAACTCAGCTGTTCTCTGCCCAGAAGAAAACATCCCCCACCAATGAGCAGTTGACATCTCAGCACTACTCCAGCAGCACATCCATTTGGGAGCTGGAGAGAGGCCTGCTCAGTGACCCATGTCTTGTAAGACATTTATCGTTTCTTCTCAGCGTAGCTCAGTCCTCCTGATCGATGGAAAGGGAGGAATAACTCAGCTGGTTTTGCTTGGTGACTGAGCAAATGCTGGCCTTACTCTCTTACTTTTTTCTTATGGTTTATCCCAACTTAAATCATTAAGTAGTGGGGGGAAAGAAATGTTTGAAGTCTGGGGGCAGCCTGGGCTGTAACTAGAAAAAACAGTACGGAGCGGCAAAGGAGAGGAGGGAGTTTGACGAGAAGCCCTGTACTGCAATCCAGGGTAATGCTTTACTGACTATCTCAGCTGCCTGATCATCCCAAAGGCACAGGCACACAAATCTCTGGAGCAGGGGTGTCCCCCAGTTTAATCTTTTCAACAGTGGCACACCCATATTCAAACAGTCCAGTGTCCTCTGCTAGATTCTTAACCCTTACAAAAGTGCTCTGCTCTTCACCCCAAATACTGGACCAACCTTAAAACCGCTTCCTGACTTACCTTCATATCGCTGAGAGAGACCTTTACAGCACCCACACAAGGGAGCTGATATCCATTGCTTTCTTATACTCTTGGTTGCCAAATACTCATCTGATTTCCTCTCCCTGCTCATATTCTAAACTAGTCACCTTGCTGCTGAACCTGCCTAGTAATCATTCCCTAAAAAGCACGCAGACCATCCTCCCTCTAGTGACCTACCCTACCCAGGACAAAACCTTGTACAAAATGTGTATGCATGAATAGGTCATGTTGCTTCTACTGTTTGACCTCCACATACATAAGGTGCCTTCATTAGTCTTTCATTCACAAGGCAGAGCTGTATGCTGTTGGTGCTGGAAACTTGGCATTGTAGTCCCAGCTCACCATAAAGGCCAGCATGTCTGCAATCTGAAAATTCGTAACAGGAGCTTCTTCTGTTGGATCCAGTATTGAATGGGAGTCTGTTCAGCATTTGGGGGGGCAAATGAGTATAACATCGTAATCTGTGGAAGATGTGGAGATGTGGAGTGCTGACTACTGACTAAATATGAACAAAAGTTCAGAAGCCCAATTCAGCCACAGCTCGAGGTTGATTGATTAGAACTGTAAAAGACCATCAACAATCAGTGATACCAAGTGTACATTACTAACAGATGTACATTACTAAATAAGAGAATATAGTCTGTTGCAGTGCTGTAACAATTCAATGGGAGTAAGCTCAGTATAGAACTCCATGCAACACTTTTCAAAGCTAATTCCTTGGCATCATAGAGTCTTATAGTAATTAGTGACTTGCAGGTGCATACCAGAAATACCATCATGCCAGGCTTACCATCATTTCTACTGGTCATTCAATGCACACACACTTTATTTCATTCGGTAAAGGAGGAAAGCCCCTTATTCAACAGTTCTAGTCAGCTAGGCTAACAGGCATACAAACTTTAGATAGGTCCTTGGCATAATTAGCAAACCGTCATGGGAGTTTGGTTCGTTTCTCCACACAGCACCAGAAAATCCTTATCTGAATAAGCATGCAGGCTAAGACAGACATTTAAACAATAATGTATGCCAACAGAAGCTAGGTATTGGAGCAGCTTCGTTCCTTAGCCCTATGTGGGAAGCATTTGAAGACCCTGTCCTACATTCAAAAATGAGGGGAATCACTGCATTTTAATTGGTATCCAAATCTCCCTAGGAATAGGCCCCTAGCCCAAAGATTCATACTACAGCAGTGGTTTTCTTCCTTTTTAGACTCAAGACACCCCTTCGAACATGCCAACTCTTAGCTTTCACTTATTTTTCTTGACTGCAGCAGAAAAATACTAGAGCAATTCATCTTTGGCAAAGAACGCAGAAAGACCCCGAGAAGGCAGAGTGTTTTTTGATACTGTAGATTCCTGTTTGATACCTCTGGGTTCATCTTGTAAATCATGTGTAGGTGTTTGCACATTTAACAGTGCTAGTACAGTGTAGTGACCTGAGGCACCCTGAAAAGGATCCTTTGGCACTCTAGGGACCTGTGGCACTCTGGCTGAGAATCACTGGCTTAGAAGTTACTCATTATGAATCCTGTAAGCATCTTGTATTGGATTCCCTGCCTGGGGAGAGAGAGGGAGCTCTTGAATTAGGTATATGTGGCCTGTGAGGGGTTAATTTGCAGCCTATAAGCCTGGGTGCCATTCCCATACCTTTCTAGTGACTGCTGCTGCCAGGGTCTCTGGGCTCCACAGCCTTCTGTGGCTTCCTCTTCCTGCCCCAGCCCCTGAGAGTTGAGCAGCATGACACAGCCCATGGGGCCCAGGGAGTCTGCAGCTTGGAGGAAAATGGAGAGGCTGGAGCCCCTGTTGCAGTGGGAAGCCCCTGCAGAGCAACCATAGGGTGTTGCTGGTGCAGCATGCAGCCTCAAGCTACTCTAAAGTTGGACGTTCGTGAGCTGGACTATTAATATTGCAAGCTGCCTATGGCACTCATGGTCTCAGATCCCCTTCTGCTGGGGTAGAGCCTGTGAATTGTTCAGCTGCAAGAGAAATGGCAAGGGGTTTGAAGAATCTCTGCGCAATTATGTGTGGTAAATTGGAGCTTTCCAGGAGGGTAAACAACATCACACACACCAGGAACAAGAACTTAGTTCCTTGGTACAACAGAAACCCATTTCATGTATTAAATATTTAATTAATGAACTGAAGCCTTAATGAGGCAGAGACATAGCAAAAATGACAATGCTAAAGGGGTTAGTGGGGCAGGAGAAATCACCCCAAGGGAGTTCACACACTGTTCTGCCATTAGTTTTTCTCCTTGCCTGGGGGAGCCCAGAGGTTTGCTAGACTTGTTTCCCTGGAGTTGGTGTGAGGAGGCCAGTGCTGGGGGAGTGAGGAGTTCCTTCACCCCCAGCTCTCTCCAGAGGAGTTTGTGCAGGGGCTGTGGCTGAGAAAAGTAATGAAGAAACTACAGCCATGGTCTCCCCTCAAAGGTATTGCCTTAGGCATTGATAAGAAGGCAATAAACCAGATAGAAATGCACATGAATGCACGGTTTGGTCCCATCTTCTCCCAGCAGGTCTAGGGAAGCACTGTAAGGAATGACACAGGAGCATGGGCTGTCGGAGAGGTTGGGCTACTGCAGTCCCAGCCTGTTCCAGCTAGAGATGCTATAGGAATGGGGCAGGAGCATGGGCTTTAGAGATCCAACAGCCACTGCAGCCCCAGCCTTTCCCAGCAGGAGGTGCTAGAGGAAATAATGCAAGAGCTCTGAATTTGGGAAACTCACTGATACCCCAGTGCCATCCCTTCTTCCACCCAAGGGGAAGGAAGGAGGGGGCACTGGATGTGGGGCACTGCCTGTGTGCTAGGTCACAGAAATTCCAGCTGCAGCCAGAGTCACTGACAAGGACAGTGCAGGAGTGAGTTTGACTATTGCTGTGCACCCTCAGTCTCTCTGAGCAGGAGGTGTCATCAGCAGTGTTATAGGAGCCCTGGTGAGGCAGGTAGGGCTAGGGGATCTGCGATAATTCTAGCACAGGAATTTCTTTTGACGATCAGCCCCTGTTATGGGAACCTTGGGATTTGAAAAAGGAATAATAAAAGATTAATCGAGAAACTCTTGAATGAATTCAATAAAAATGACATATGGAGCATGCACCGTGATGTTTTTATGATTAGGCTGGCAGATAATTGGAAAGAGCAGATTCTGCCCCACGCTTGGCCAGACTTGGTTTCACAGAGTTTCTGGTGGCGAAGTGTTTCCTTGACAAAAACACAGGAGTGCGCTGTTCCTCAGCTGGGCTTAGAAAGGACTCCAAGAACATTTTGAGGTTGGTTTTTAAAGGGCATGGGAATATAACGTGAAATTGCCCTCACCAGGCTGATGCTCATTGTGTTGTAGGCAGGGTTGTAGGTTGTCAGAGGCAGACAGGACAGGGTATTGAAGGAAAGTCTCCCTCAGTTGTACCATGCTCTGGCAGTAGAGCCCAAATCTGACCCTCCAACAGTGCAGGTACCCCTGTGCGTGGTACCTCTCTTCTTCCCACAGCTCTGTCCTAGGACTTCATTTCTGCACTGCATCACCTCTTGCACGTCCCTTTTCCTGGAAACACCTCCCATTGCGCATCTATTATATTCTGATGCAAAGCCCCTGGCTCTCATGGTAACCCTGGGTTGCTGGATAGACCTTGCCAGTCTTTACTCCTGATCAGCCCCATGTTGGCATGTCCTGTTATTTTGGTTTGGACTCTTCCCAAACCTTGTCAGGGTGGTCTCATGGCTGCAGTGCCCTATTGATCTGCAACACTCCTTGATGTTTCAGTCCACAATCCCCCTTCCCACATTTTACCTCAACTCTACCTGGCAGTACCCCTTCTCCCTCTATCACAACTGTTCTACCCACAGTTCTGCCAGTGCACCTCTGTTTCCAGCTGCATCTGCCCTTGTGAACAGAGGCAGCTAGCTGTGCCAAATTGTTCAACAGCTTTATTATGTGACCCAACACCTACCAGCAACTGAGATAGACCCACTGTGGCTCATTCCAGTTGTCACTCAAGCTACATTTGACCCCTGTGCTCTGGAGGTGAGGAGGTAATATTAGCTCCTTGCGTTGCAGAGTAGAACGAGAGAGCTGTTTGTTGGCATTTTCATGACCTTTCGACTCCAGGAATTATACTGAGTCTCCCGCCTTTCCAACCTTGATAGTGAGATGATCGGTATTAGGTCTGAGTGGTGCTTACTGCTAGCCACGGTCTGTTGAGTCAGCTACTAGTTTCCCTGACCTCCGATTGCCCTGCTAACTATTCTCACTGAAGAAGCTGTGCGTGGGAGGGCCTGGTTTATAATCTCAAGGCATCTGCCAGCCAGTCCCATTACTCTCCTAACACCTGTTTCTTGTTTTGTCACAGCCAGTTGCTGGGCTCGGAGACTGCAGGAGTTTGGTTCAGACCGTTCTGAAGGGAAGTGTTGTTGGTAAAAAAAAAAATTAAAAACTCAGTTCCAGCTCTGAATTTCTTGGCCTGTCTTGCTGACTGTTCTAGGTTCAGCTGTATCAAGATGCAGTGGGTGCAACGTGGTACAGGCCAGCTCTACCTCCTAAACTCTGCTGATTTTTTCTGAGCTGCATCTGTATGCCAGAGCCCTTCCTGTCCAGCCACAAAGCTAAATCTTTGATCTAGGCTTTCATCACCTCATGCCCGCATTACTGGCATGTCCTTCTTTCTGGGCTTAACCAATAATATGTTATCCTGTTTCTATTCATGCAGGACATTGCAGCAGGGGCAATTCTCCTTGCCTGTTGCTCTGATGCTGTCACTCCCCTTTTTGAATCTTCTTATTGGTTTCCTCTTCTCTGTCACATTGAATGCAAGTTGCATAGCTTCTTTTTCAAGCCCTCTCATGGCCTTTACCTTCCCTATATTTCATCTCTCTTTCATTGCTAAGAGGTTGACTCCCCCACCCTTAATTATGGTGCCTACAGTGCCATTTTCCACTGCCTGTTTGTTAGATTTTTCAGACAAGCACCTGTGTTTTCTCCCCTGCTGCTCTCCATAAACCTCTACACAGCCATCTTATTCTCTTCCTTCAGGTCCCTCCTTGAAACTCCCTTTTGCTGAAGGGGCTACAAAAACATCAGCAGCAGTTTGGCTGATGGAGTACTGAAACCTCCACTTTTGACAATGACAAATGCCATCTCTCTGCTTCTGTATACTCCCGTATCCATTGTATGTTCTCTTGTGTCTTTTTTTTTCTATGTCTGTACAGTGCCTTGCACAATGAGGTCTCAATGCATGACTAGAGTTTGCAGGTGGCATTATAATACAGATAACACATGATAAACTAAGTGTTCAGGCTGCAAACTAAGGCTGTGACAGAGTGAAGGAATGAGTAGGTAAGTGTGTGTCTCAAACTATATCAGATCTTGGGAAAGGAGACTTTGTTAAACTGTGGGGCAGTCACACAATGCGGCTCAATGTTGTGTGTCATCTCAGTAAGAGGAAGTTGGCCATGCAAAGATGGGGAAGGGTGGCTAAAATATCCTGTCCCCCCCGCCCTTTTCCTTTCATGGGGTAGGGAGTCCTTTGACCATATTATGGAGTATGAAGCCCCACACACATCCTTATTCCACCCATCTTTTTTCCCCTGCCATGTTGCTCTGTAACGCTGTGTGCTGTGGCCACTATAATTTGAAGGAAGATTCCCTTTGATTCCATTCATAATGTTTTCAGCAAAATGTTTCGTTTCTTCTCAAATGCTGATAAAAGGGTCAGTGATATGGCTGCAGCAAGGGTAGACACATGCCCTAGATAAATTAACACCAATAGCAATGAAGTTGTGGTACACAGACCTCAAGCAAGTTAGCTTCCCAAAAACATGCTGAGGGTCTACAGTGGACATATACAGTCCACACTGTAGCCCTGTACTGGTATGGCCCACTGCTCTTGGTACCCAAGCTAATCAAATAAAAGCTAGTTTAGGAATGTCTGCATAAGCTGTAATCATACCTCCCACTCAAAGCAGGAGAGAGAGAGAACTTTCATCAGTTCTCTTTGTCTCACAGCTAGAAGCAGTTGGGCATTTTCCATGGAAATTAGTGTTTTGGGTGTTTTGTTTTGTTTTGTTTTTGAAAGAGGGCACATTTTCTGTAATTATTACCATTATTATTATTAGCATTAATATCATCACATCATCATCATTATTATCAATAATAATAATACTATTACTACTAATACTGTTGCTGGTGCTGCGGCTTTTACTACTACTACTACTACTACTACTACTACTATATCTCTTTAGGAAAATTTCTACTACTACTACTACTACTACTACTACTACTACTAATATAATCTCTTAAGGAAAATTTCAATTCTGCCCAAACTTTTTTTACTTTAAACTATAAACAACTTTCTTTCATTTAGATCAGTTTGATCCCAATTGAAACCTTTTGGTACATTGAATGGAATCAAAATATTCCATTTTGTGTCAGTCTGACATTAAGCTGACTCTGTCTAATAAGACATAGTGATATTGTGTGCGAGTCGTAGTTTGGCTGCCTTGTATGCTCCTTCTCTCTTATGAACAAGGCTCCTTGAAGGGAATACATCTCCTATGATGCACTGTGGTCTCTTCTCTGACTGAACTGTTAAAATTTCAGGAAAAATCATGACTGGCATGCATATGAAAGGCCTGGGAGCCCAGCCCGTGGGAGAGAACAGTTTGACTCATATGGCAAGTCCCCATGAGCATGCATATGCAGTTTGCAGTGCCACAGATCTGTCTTCAATACTGCAAACTGCACACACCATGCACGCAGGCTTTTGCTGTGCTGCTAATTTGCAGTGCAGCAGGCTTTTCTGATACCAGGAGTTCCTGGTGTAAAAAAAAAATCAGTGCCAGAAAAAAGGAGGGTGATGCACATGGTGGCATTTGAAACCAGAGCCTGGCTGGCCAGAGCCATGCTCTGGCTGCTAGATAGGCTCTGTGCAGCCGGACTGCCACCACTGCAGCCCTGGGAGGCCCCAAGACCCAGGTAAGGCTGCTGGGGCAGCCCAGGTGCTGGCCCCAGCCTCCTCTGCCCCACCCAGGGCAACTTGCTGCACACTAGAAAGCATGTGCAGGCACGTGGTCAGGGACAACTAGCAGCAGCACAAATATGTGCCGCTTCTGGTTGCCCCCGGGGAACACAACTTTCCACTCATGGAGATGAGCCCAGAAATATGAAGAGTTTTGACTCAGAAACGGTAAAACGCTTGTTTTATCAGAAACAACCACCACAACAATATGTTTTGCTCCTTCTAACAGAAATTTTGTTTTGAAAAGGTTCTGGAAAAAATGTAATTTTAGCTTTTCATCCTGACCCTGACTGGGGATGAAAACAAATGCTGGCATTGGACATTTTGATTTTCTCTCAGTTCTTTTCAAAGCTAGACAGAAAGGGCCAAATTCACTCCAGAAGTAATGGCATTGATTCAGTGGGGTCATGTTGGGGACAGATTTGGGCCAATGACTAATGACACTAGTAGTTAATTTAACTCAATTTGTGCATTAGGTATTTTTTTTTCTTCTTCTGGATGTCCCCTACAATCTGAAAACTGGTTTTGATTTCATGGGGAACGGTATAGACTTCTTAAGTATTGCTGAAACCCTCACTATTTCTTAATAATTAAAAAAGTGAAGGAAGGATAGATACTACCTTGCATGTGTACAGTATATTCTATCCCACAGGTGGAAAATTGTTTTACAGAAAAGGAATAATTTCGTTCATCATGAAATGCAGCCATCTCTAGTGTGGATAACATGGCAGATGCTAACCAGGAAGTTACAGCGCAGTGACACATCAAAGAGAAATGTCATCTCCATTTGAAATTTCAGACAGAAGCATAGTAGCACAGGTATGTGCCCAGCGCAGTTAAGCAGTGCCTGGGGTAGTGCTGGCTGCCCTGGGGCTGATTGCAGTGACACAACTGTCTACCACTCCAGTCACAGCTATTTTTGATCCCCTTCCCCCCACCCCTCCCACACGGCAGTGTCCAGAGCTGCTGTGTCAGTCACCGCCTCCCCCTCATGGTTCCCCTTAGTTATGCTACCCATTCCAGAAGGTGTAGGGCATCAGAGGAGGATTACTCCTACTGTATTTTTCCCAGGAAACAGAAGCTAATTCTGTTGGATCCACAGGAGATCTTAAATGACCGCCGGTGGCCAAGGCCTACAGGATGCATCTCATTTGAAATGAGACACCTTTCCCAGCATACCTCAAAGATGAACTGCATTTAGGTATGGCCCTGCACATATTCAACGCGGCCGCACTGAGCCTGTGATTAGAATGCACCTGTTTAATTCTCTGAAGCTTGTGGATTAGGATACTGCTCTCTGATTTATTTTGCCTGTTTAGGCTGTGTACACTTTGTGTAGAGGAATTTGGATCTAATCTTTGCCATCATTATAATTAATTAGACACTATTCTTCAGCATGTAATGGTGCAGATAGAGCTCTTACATGAATCTGCGTGTTCCTCACACACTCAGCTGCGAGGAGAGATCTGCCGGCAAGATAGTTGTTAATTAATTGTTTAGTTTGTCAAAACAACGCATCAGGCCAAATTCATCCCTGGTGTTAGTCTGCTGGCTTTGGCAAGTTTACCCCACTGGAGGGATTTGGCCTAAGAGTTTTTCCTTTCATCTCCTTTTTTAATATTTCGATTGTGAATCCACCACCTGCTAGCTGTGAATTTCTCCATGTGGGGAACAAGGGATGGGGAGGAGGCAGTCAGACTGCTACATACTAAGATATTAGTATATCAGTCTATACTCCTCTGCAGAGAGCTAAGGGAAAAATGTGTCTGTAAACAGAGAAAAGCAACAAACAGCAGATAATGAAGGAGAAAGCTGAAGGCAAGGAACCAAATCCATGGAGCTGACCTGTGTCAGCTGAGGAGATAACCCGAGGTCACAAGTGCTGATGTGCTCTGGTGTGGTTTTGCATCCCTCTCTAACTCACGTGTGTATGTGTATGCATGTCTGTGGCTATACCACATATAGAGGATGTCCATGAATGTATAATCAGTTATGCATGCCAGGGGTGGGGAGCTACTGAGCAGATGTGGACCTTTATGGCTGAGCTGGGCATTTGGCTGAGTATATTCCTGTGTCTGTCACTGAGCTTACATGGGCCAGCATATGTATTACTGGGAATATGAAACAGATTGGGGCCCATAGCAGAATATGTGTGTATGTCTTTATATCTGTAACCTCATATTACATATTTATGTACATGTCTAAGTATGCCTGTGAGTGTGACTTCGTATCCCTGTAAGTCTGCACATCCCTGAATATCTTGTTACCTAAATGTTTGCACCATTACACAGTTCTGTGCATGTACAGCATGTTTTCATGGTATCTTGTGCTATACATGAATACATAAATACATGTATAGATATAGCCACTCACAAAAAAATAAAATGTAATATCTGTGTGTGTGTGTGATATGTATGTCAGTGTGCCACACACACACGTATATGTGTGTGTGTGTGTGTGTGTGTAACACCCACACACACTTGGGGTTGTGTACAGTAAAGTGTGTGCTTTTGTTTGTTGTGGTTTTATGTGGGCAAGATGGCCCCTGTTGTGTATCTGGGCAAAGTAAGTAAAACCTGCTGGACTCATGAGCCAGAGGAAGCAGAAGATCCTCTAGGCAGATTGGTTAGGAGAAAGATTGAACTGTGGGACACCCTGACTGGAGAAGGCCAGGGTTATCTCATGCAGGGAGATATAAGGTGAGCTAGGCTGGTTTGAGGAGAGAGAAACTGCTAGGGGCTGCTGAAGAGTAGGAGCTTCTCTGAGGGAGAGGGGATTTGCAGATAGCACAAAGGGAAACTCAGTTTGTCCTGCAGTTTAGTTTCAACAGGCCATATAATCCAGTCCAGAAGTTTTGGGGTGCGTGCATGCTGGTGGAGCGACAGTCACTCTCCACATACACACTCGGCCTCTGTGGGAGCAAAGATCGGCACTGTACCACTTTTCCGGGAGCAACAAGGGGCCCCTTGCAATGCAGAAGGACCCCCTGCTCTTAAGCAGTAACCTGCGGTTCAGTGAACTCAAGGAGCAGCTCAGGCCTCTCCAGTGTGAGCCCACCCCTCTCCAGCCCACTGCTGAAGGGCAGGTATGGGGGTGCAGGCCCCTGGAATTACCCACTGGGGAGCCCCAAATCCCAGACTGCTTAAATGGGTGCCAGCTACAGACTTTCCTCTGTAGTTGGCAGTGTTTTAAAAGTATATTTAATGTTTTCTTATATTTTGTTTTATTCGCTGTAATAAATTGGGGGGGAGTTGCGTTTATACTGCTTGCAGGAAAGGGGGTTTTGTTTACACAGGGCACCCCAGAAAATGTAGTGTTCCCAGATTTTCTGGGTGGGGGCTTGAGCTAGGGGTATAATTTATGAGGTATGCTGAAATGAACCTGGTGCTTTGCTGCTAGTCAGTGCCCTGGCAGAAGGGTTACATATATATGATATCTTTTATTAGACCAACTCGATTTTTGCAAAAACATTTCTTTTGTGTGTGTGCGAACTTTTTTATACGCATTCACTTTTCATTCCTGTGTGATATTGCTACTGTTTCCATACCCTCCTGAGTTAAAGCACATTTAAAGCCATACAGCTGCAACTGTGCATTGCTGTGTACCTACATGCAAGCAAATTTCCTTGTATTTTATGTATGCCCCTGTGACTATACAAGACTGTGTAGGACATACTTTCTTTTTCCAAGGACTCTGCAAGACCCAGGCAGAGGCCACATTTACCTTGTGCATGTTTGTGAGCCTGCTATGAACCTCATGCAGAGACTGTAGCTGCTGCTTTGGCTGGGTTGACTCTAACCTTGTGAACCTTAATGGCAGATTTAACGTGTGTCCACTTGAACAAAACCAGAAACAAAAGAGAGAGTGTGAATTCCCAAAGACTGCCTGCTTTGCCACTGGTTCAGCTGTGAACCAGAATATCAGCTGACACAGGGCACTGGTTCCCAGGGGACTTTGAATAGACTCCTTCAAAAAAGAAAAGGCTGAGCACCCCAAGCTATCTTGTTAGCTCTACTAAACTTTGTCTAGCCTCTCTCAGACAAGCCTACTCCAGGCATCATTCTGCTGGCTTCTGTGGCTCTGAGCTAAGGAGGAGTCTGGATTTCTGTCCTCTCCACTCTGCAGGAGAAATTGCAGATGCAGTTTTTTCCTCACTGCAAGCATGCAGCTATCATTTTCTACTCAGGCTTCCTGTCATGAAGGTGGCAGCACCACTGGAGCATTTATTACTGGGCACCAGCTGAGAGGTAATGGCATTTTTCCAAGGGAAAAAGCAGTACAATTACCAGCATCTACTACGGAGACTGAGAGAGGAAAAAAAAAACTGCTGACATGGAAACAGCCTTGTTCCTTTATACTCCGGATTCTTTGTAGTTTTCTCTGCAAAGGTCAAAGAGTTGCCTCAAGAAATGGGATATTCTCTGAATCTTTTAACGATGGCCCTCTTTCTTCTTAAAGTGGCCTAATTCCATGGAGCTGAGGTTCTAACAAGGGACTCGTTCCTCTCCGCAGGTTTAATGGCTCTTACATGGCTTATTTGTATTTTATGTTGTGAGACAAAGGCCTGGAGTTTCTGTGACCCCTTCTGACCTTGACATGAGTTGCTCTGGCTGGCTATGTGAATGGAAACTCTTCCCAGAAAGGCAACACGGTGGGAGAAACCTTTCCATTGTAAATATTAAAAGGGAGGCTCACCGAATAAATGGAAGTCAAAATTCAACTCAAGACAAGAGGCAGAAAAGATCTGCTAGTAGAAGGCCCTAACTGATTCACTAAACCTTTCCCTCCTGAGACCTCAGTGAACTTTAGTCTCATCCAGCTGGGTTTCTCTGCAATTTCTCAAGTGTGGGACAGTCTTCTAGGGCACCTCCACTCCTTTGGCAATGATGCCCAAACCCAGTGGACTCATCAACTCTTTTCCCTCATAGGGGCATGTATTTGCTTTGAGTCATTAAAAAGCTACCAGTGTCACTCAGTGAGTTCCTCCCTCTACTACTCAGCCTGATGAAGTTTGAGACACTGGACCTTCATGTAAAAACTGAGGAAAGGAGAAAAAGATACCTCTTCTTCTCCCAACATTGTCCTGCAATGGGATCTAGAGTCATTAGAAAAACTGACTAGAGCACCGTTACTGGACCCATTTCTATTTTTTCAATTAAATCCACCCAAAATTCAGTTTTGGGGAACTTAAAGTATTTGTGACATTGGGTTGAATTTTATGAACAGACTCAGAAAATGTGGGGAAAGTTGGGCAGAATGAAAAAAAAGGTCACACATTTCATTTCAACATTTTACAATGAAACTTTACAATTTGTACGTGGCATTGTCTTTTGTTTGTTTAAAATAGATTCAAATGTAAAGAACAAAGTTAAACCAAAAAGGGTCACATTATCGAAAATAAAACCAAACACTTCATTTGATGTGTCTTTGGAAAAAGGGTGTTTTAGGTGGACCTAAAATGAAATTTTGGGGAGTGGCCTGGTGGGAGGACTGTTGTAAACGTTAACAAAAACACCACCAAAATGGTTGTTTCTGTTCAACCAAAGCTGAATATTTCCCCTAGTTTGGAAAAAACAGACCCAGCTCTCCTTCAGTCTTGGACTTTCCCTCCCTCTCTCTTAAAACAGAGGAGGAGAGAAAGATGGAAGAAGCAGACCCAGTGTGAATGCCCAAAGACCAACCACCTTGCACTGGTTCAGGATGAACCAGAACATCAACTGACACAGGACACTGGTCCCCAGAGGGCTGTGAATAGGCTCCTTCATACAAAGCAGCCAGGGGAGGGTCTCCCTGGAGCTCTTTGTTCAAAACACACTGTACCTGGTTGCAGAGTCCCCTGGCACAGACTCATCCCTGACAGCCTCTTCTTGTTATTCTTTCTATCGGGTGACAGGCTGTCTCTCTCTGAGATTTTCATTAGGCCAGGTTTCCTTAACAAGACAGGGTAGCCTCAACCCCTTAAGGCTAGACCTGGTGTCTGCTTTGGGAATATGGATCTCTGTTTTATGATGCAGTCCTCTTCCATGTTCATTAACCTTTCCTCCTTCCTGGGACAGACACCCCCCCTCCGGAAGCACATATGCCAACCCTCTCCGCTTCTTTCTGGCTCAGAAAACGTGCTTCAAAGCCCAGTGCAAGGAGGCAAGGTTAGCTAATGATAACAGTCAGGCACTTCCAAGTCAGGACTCGAGGGCTTCTTCTTGTTGTTTATAATGGCCGTGATTGCCAAGTGGCAACATTCCCAACAGATTTGTGTGGGAGAGGTGAGAGGCAGGTGAGGTGAGGTAGCTGTTCCTCCCTGCCTGGGATGAAGTGTATGACTCTGGGCCACTGCATTTTTCAGTACTTCAAATTCTCCCCAGCCATGAAACTGGGTAATACTTTACACAGATCCAGCGTTGTAATTCATGTTGAGGTCATTGCATCAGAGAATGAAAGAGAGGACAGAGAGGTTAATTCAAGGATTTGCCGCACTTGGTAGAGCCCATTTCTTTCCCATCAGCCCCTGAATTCTGTCATCCAGCCGGCACATGCCCTGCAGTTGTCCTTGTTTGCCTCCTGCTTTTCTTCTGTTCCCGGTGCGCCCTATGTGAGAGTTAAACACTGTATACATTGTGACAAGAGTTTTGGTGCGAGTTGGCATGTATGTGCTGCAGCAGCCCGTGTGTGTGTGTGTTGTGACAGAACATGTGTGCTCTTGTTTATATGTTGTGACACCCCTGTGCCTAACCTTGGATAAACACCAGTCAGAAAGTGTGCCGGCTTCTTCATAACAGCTGGCACAGCTGAAAAACTTGCCTGCCTTATTAACACTCCACTTATCTGGAATCTGCTCAGTGAGCAGAAAGCGCTCCATAAATCCTCCTGCAATTTGCATTCCTCTTTGCTGTCGCTCATTACCACTGACCTCACTCCTTCTGCTGGAGCTGATCAGCCTCCCACCGTCCTGCCTGCGAGACGCCTCTCCATTACCACAACCTATTAGCAGTGGCAGCCACAGCAGCAGCAATGCCTCTGCAAGAGCACTACTGCTGAGTCAGGAAACTTTCCCAACTCCACTCTTCCTTCATCCCTCCCACCCAAGTGCCCAGGAGGAAGGAAGTGACAACATGGGATGCTCAATCACTCCCTTTTGCTCATTTCAAGCGCAGGTCTCCATCCTGGTGTCTGCCAGCTGTGCATGGTTACTGCTGGGCATGCAACAAGAAAGGAAAGAGCAAAAGCTGGAGAGCAGTCAATGGAGGAGACACTTGCTAATCAGACACAAGCTCTTTCAGTTATTCCACCCTGTGTGTCAGTTCCTTGTTTAATAGCTGTCCTGTTCTCATGCATGATGGGCTTCTCTCTTATTTATCCTTATGCTGCTCTGCATTTGCATCTTGGTTTCTGACAACACATTTGCCCATGTGTTGGAGATGAGAAGGAAGCACACACACACCTCTCACAAGGGTCAGCGGCAGGCTCTCAGAAAGTGTGTACCAGTTCAGGAAAAAAGTGGGTGCATGCTCCACTGAACTTTCAACATATGCTCCAGAGAGAGGGCCAGATTCTGGTTGCTTCTGTGCAGGCACATGGGAATCAGGAGAGGCACTGGGCTTTGGTCCTATGTATGTACTTGGGATCACCCAGGATTGTGGGGTTTGGGCAATCTGTACAGAAGATACTAGGGAGTGATCATGCCACTAGAGGGGTTAGATACCACAGCTTGGTGGGGGAATGGAGCTCTCCCTTCCCACCATCAGGCTAGGGCCGTTTAAGAAGTGCATATCACCCTCCTTTAATGAGTGCCATAAACTTTTATCCCACAATGTGGTCCCTCCTAACATACTCAAGGCCTCCAGTGCTTAGAGGAAATTCCAGGACACTGCAAGGCACCTAGTTTTCTCAACATATTACTGGCTAGGACTGGAAGTGAGAGTTATGGAAAATATTAAGCCCTCAGGGACACAGCCCCTTGCGCTCACTGAATTGGCAGAACATGCTACAGAACCTGTCCCTGACCACATAGGTCTGCTGTAGAATCAAAACATCCATGTGAACCAAGTCCCTTTTTATACCTGGCAATTGGAAAAGACACCTTTTTAGATTGTGAATTGGGTGCAACTAGTGGGCTGTTCTCTTCCTGAGTGTGCAGGCAGCCTGGAATGATCGATCTTAAGCTATAAACTGTAAATATTCATTTTAATGAGGTGTTGACTCTGAAGCCTAACAATGACGATCCTAAATCATGGTTGCTCAAAGTCAATTGAGTGTTACCAGCTGAGATCAAATGAAGATCACAGGATAGTAGAGCTAGAAGGGACCTCATGAGGGCATCTAGTCCAGCCCCCTGCTCAAGCCAGGAAGGCTTTGGTCCAATAAGTTTGATGTCAGCAGCAGTAACTATTTGCTAATGATTATTTTAATGGAAATGTCCATCTCTTTATTCCACCATCCTGTATCATTTCCTGGGAGACCCCACAGGCTGAATGAATTAGCTATCCTCTGTGCAGGAGTGTAAATCTCTAGCTTTTCTCTAGACTCTTAAAAAAGCGGCTATGTATTGTCAACGGAAAGACAGGTGGCATCCTGGAAACCTGGGGCATGTCTACACTGCCCCAATACAGCTTTAAGAAGTGCCACAGTGGGATGTGCTAAGCCCATTCTATATACGCTGCAGGCTTGTCTGCACGTTCACTAATGGGCCACATCAGAGACACGGAGCTTACTCTGATCCACTTGCACCTTCTCATAGATTCTGATATAGGGACAATATGGATGTAGATTTTTGGTCTCATCCCATCTTTGCTTCCTTCTACAGACTTGAATGTGTTTTGACTGTGAGGGGGAGGGGTGACTTATTTTGCCCTTAATCTGAGCCAAGCACACTGGGGGAGCAGGATAGGGTAGAAATTCTGAACCTTCCCAGACCCTGTTCCCCTTCATTCACTCTGGGCAGCGCCCTCTGGAGCAGGAAGGTGCACAGGATGATTTAAAAGAGCCGCAGGAATGGGAGACAGCATTATTAAAACACAGCTCACGTATTGCTGGGGCTTTTGCATGTACTTTTTCCCCACCTTCTCTGTCTTGATGGAAACAAAAGGAGAAGGAGAAAAAAAAGAAAGGAAAGAAAGTGAATTGCTTAATGGAGGTGCTTTGCCTGCATATTTAATATGCTGACTTTATTGAATAAAAGGTGAAAAAGTGCCTCTTGTTTGTTGCTTGCCTGTCAACCCATGGTAAAAAGGCATCCGTTCCCCCGACTGGTGCCTTTTATTACTCAATGGATTCCAGAGTGTAATTATACCGTAGATCTGAGATGCATTATACACACAATTACAATTCCCCAGCCGAGCCTGTTATTTATTAACCAGGGGAGATATGTGTTCAATTGTTTTGGAGGCCTGATTTTTTTTTTCATTCTTTCTTCCCCTCCTGAACTGTAATACAGCTGCTGCTTATGAAAGACAGCCCATCTGCAACTTAGTGTGACCTAGCTGGATGGTACATTTCTATGCCACAGCATCTGATGAAGTGAACTTGGGTTCACAAAAGCTTATGCTCTCTCTAGATATCTTATTCAGTTAGTTTATAAAGGTGTATATCTACTTTGCCTTCTGACTTACTTCAGACTAACATGGATTACTACCTCTCCCTATGTCTGTGCAGCCAAGCTGTGCCACTTAAAAACCATACCTAGAGGATTTGTGAGGCTGGATGTTATCTGGGGGACAGACCAGAGGCATTCTGAGCTCTCGTAGAAAGGGCTGTTTTGGATCTCCTTCAGTGGGAGATGTTTATTGGTTTTCAAGGAATTGTGGAGGGGATCTAACTATGTTGCAGATTTGCTTATAGACTGTTTATTGCTAAAAGGCTAGTAAAGACTTGCTAAATCTAGCAGCCTCTGTGTGTGCAGTGAACTTCAAACAGTCCTGAACTTGTGTTCAGCTCAGCTCTCAAATGTTTCAATGCTTAAGCAAAGATTATATTAACCTCATTTCCCTGCCAAAGTGAGACCTCTTGATAATGTCACTTCTCATCAAATCCTCAGGGAATTCCAGCTTCTCAGGGTTCCAGAAATCAGAAATGGGTATAAACTAAACAAACTACTCCATTTGTCTTTTATCATAAGTTGAAGTTAGCTATTTTGAGGAGGGCAACATATAAATCTAATAAATAAATGTCTTTCAGGTATTCAGTAACTCTGTCTCCAGCAGTTGTGGCCCATATTGGACATACATTATACCCATCTTTGCTGATGATATTTTACAATTCCTAGCTTGTAGACATAGCCAGAACCCAAGCTGCAAAGGAAGGCAAAAAATAAGAATAAAGAATGAGTGTTGGCTGTCCAAGTATCTCAAACGCTTTCCAAAGTTTCAGTGAGATTTGGGTCAAAAAGGACCTGAATTAAGATGTTCAGGTAGTAGCCTAAATTTGATTTCTGCAAAGCTTTTGGCAGTGATGTGACCACACCTGGAGCACTGTCCCCAGTTTTGGACGCTGCACTTCAAGACAGACAAAGAAACAATTCTGTGGTGAGAAAATGAGTAGAAGTTGGTGAAACATGATTTATGAAGAAAGACTGGAAGACTTGGCATTATTTAATAAGTAAAAAGAAAAGACTCAGGGGAGAACCTGATATCACTGTTCATATACCTGAAGGGTGGTTATAAAGGGGATGGTGATAGACTTATCTGTGGCTGCAAAGGATAAGACAAGGAGTAATGGTCTTGAACTGCAGCATGGGGAATTCAGGTCCGAGATTAAGAAGAATTTTCTCTCTGCGAGAGTTGTTCAACATTGGAACAGACAATCCTGAGAGGTTATGGGATCTCCACCTTTGGAAGTTTTTAAAAGCAGGTTAGACAAACACTTTCCTAGAATGATCTGCTTTGTACAGGAGCTTTAACTAGCTGACTGTCCAAGGTGTCTTCAAGCTCTACTTTTTTATGATTCTAAAGTGTCATGATCTAAGGATTTTGCTCAGGCCCACCTCTAGGATTTGGGCTCCTGATACTAGTAACTGGGCAACATGTCTCTGAAGGGCAGACAAGAAGTGTGCCAGGGGCTCCACAGAGAAGGTGCACTATGCATAAGCTCTAAAGCCTTGCAGCAACTGTCGTCTCAGAAATGTGTTCCCTATAATGCAATGAGCTCTGTTTAAAATTGCATCCCATCCATCTATCATTCCAGGTGCTGTCCTGCTGTGATTTTTCCATTTCCACAATATCCTTGCTTTAATAAGGTGACCAGAATGGGGTGCAAATCATTTCTGTATTATTAATTATAACCATTACTGCTATAAAGCACAGTGCTCAAGGGTATAGAGTTGTAATCCTTGAGAACCTACTCCTGAAGGGCATTTTGTCTTCCTACACATTACTTACTATGACCTGTTTTAGGCCTGCCCCTGTGACCATCTCCTCAAGTGGTTTAGGAGTATAGGACTGGAAGAGACAACTTGGGCCATTGTAAGTGGGTGCCTTCTCGCCTCCTGCCATCCTTGTCACTGTCTTCCTTGCTCACCCACCATGCTTTGTTAGGAGAAAGATAACACAGAAAGGAGGTTGACAGCTACTAGTGTGGTGATGGAAGGCTGGTGCTCTGTCCTTTGCCACCTCCCCTACACCCTACACAGTCCCATCCAATTAGAGTTGCTCCAGTTAATCAAGCCTCTCCTCCTCAGGTGCAGGAGTTGTTAGCCCTGCCTGCTCTCTCAATGGGCATACCCTCCCTTTATACTCTCCAACAAATCTAAGTTCATCTAGGTGTGGTTTCTCTTCCTCCCCAACTTCACAGGCAAAAGGGAATGCCCTTTCCAGGGCCTCCCATTTATGTAACTGTCCAAGTTTTGGGTCCCTCCCAGGGTTCTCTTTCCCTGGGTGACTCACCATGGCTGCAAGTCAATCAAGGTCTGTCCAGACCTCACTCACTCAGTCAACATCTCCCTTGCTATTAATTGCTTATGCCTCCTCACAGATTCTCAGTAGCTCACTTCAGCTGCTTCTCTCTCCCCTCACCAAGGAAGACTCACCACCAGCTCTCTTTTCAACAAATTCTTCCGAGTCAGCAGCCAGTCATGATCCGCTACAGTGGCATGCCTCAGCATTGTTGGGATTCCCCTCAGTGTCTGACATCATTGGGCACAGGAGAAGTGGGATGGGTTCACCCCAAATGAGTTCTCTTCTCAAAGTAGCATGTTTCCTTCTGTCCCAGAGAACACTTTCTCAGTTAAACTTATGTCTCTAAGCATGACCAAGACTGCCCTTAACTGTTGTAAAAGTTGCTCCCATTGTTCTGAAAATACAATAATGTTATCAATATAGGCTGCTGCGTATGCCTGATGTGGCCCTGATGCGGCCCTAATACCCATTAGTCTCTGGAAAGATGCAGCTGCCCCATGCAGTCCAAATGGCATTCAGGTAAACTGGAACAGACCCCACAGGGTCCCAAAAGCAGTTTTCTCCTTATCAGCAGACCAGTAGCCATGGCTGCTGCTCTTCCAACTTCTTCTTAGCTCTGAAATACTGACAATAGTACTGTAGTAAAATCTTTAACTGATACAATATGGCTCTTTACTTTCTCATAATCTGCAGTGTCCACTCATGACAGAGCCTGATAGGCTACTTCCACTGGGCCTATTAACAGTGGGCCTAGTTGGCCTACCCATCTAGACTGTTCCCAGCCACCTGCAAGAATGGTTCTCTCAAAAGATTCTAAAAATGCTTCAGTATCATCATCTGTCGTCATTTTTAGCATTCTCGCTCCCTCTGTCATATGGGTTATGGCCGCTTGCTGGACATCTATTTTTTCACTCAATTCTTGCTGTTGCATTAAAAGCATGATTCAGACCTCAACCTCTTGGGCCCTAACTCACACTAATTCCTCCATTTGTGCTTGTTGATTCTGAAACAGTTGTAGTGGTGTCCCAGTCTTTATTTACATAGTTCATTTTTTATTGTGACACCTGGTCACCAGCTGATTAGCTTATCCTGTCACCCTTCCCAGGGTTCTCTTTCCCCAGATGACTCACTCCAGCTGCAAGTCTGTCAGGGTCCATCCGGACCTCACTGACTCAGCCAACATCTCCCTTAGTTGCTATTAATCCTCCATGCCTCTGCACAGACTCTCAGCAGCTCACTCCAGCTGCTCCTCTCTCCTCTCACCAGGGAAGCCTCACTGCTGGCTGTCTTTTCAGCTAGTTCTTCTGGGTCAGTGGCCAATCAGCATTAGCTCCAGTGGCATGCCTCATCATGCCTCAGCATTGTTGGTTTTCCCCTCAGTGTCTGACATCACCAGGCACAGGAGAAGCAGGATGGGTTCACCCCAAGTAAGTACACCTCCATTTTCTTCTAACCCTTGGCACAGAGGCTATGGGCTATGGGTTATAGCCATCTTGTCCAATCCTGCAAGGATACTTAATTCTTCTCCACTAGACTTTTTTGTATAATTAGCATTTATGTCCCCAAGGTTGCCAACCCATGGCAATTTTTTTAACTGTCAATTTGCAAACTTTTTACTGACAGCCAAATGTTTTTACTGACATATGTTTTGCATAATGCATCCCTTCTGCCAGGTCCTTGATAAAAGCTGGGTTCAGATGTAGAGGTTTAATGCCAACCATAGTAAACAGTTTAGTTCTCAACAAAGTTTGCAGATTATTAGTAAAAATAACTTTCTTGGATTGGCATCCCTGCTTTGACTGCAGCAGTGGTTTTACACCATGCTCCCCCCCGCAAAAAGATCCCCTACTCATCCCCAACCCTTGATACTCTTGACTGCACCATGCAGCCCCCACTCAGCCAATCTCCCAGCTTTACCCCTGTCAGGCCCTACCATGCTGTTCCAGCACAGACACCCGGACAAGGACTACTGTCTGCCTACCCATTACCCAGAAGTGTGACAGGCAGGCCACAGGATGCAGCAGCAGCAGCAGTATTAATGGCTGGGAAGGAGAGGACTACAAAGCCCTGAGAGAATGCTCCCTGTAGGATGCTGCATTCCTGCCCAGACACCAAGTGGCATTGCTCTCCTCTGTCTCTCCTTCAACCCTCCCTCCAGCTTCTTTCTGACCAGGGATTTTCAATGAAGCTTTCAGTTGCTTAGTTTGCATATGGATAGCTTAATTGCTTTACAGACTTTACGTACAGACAATTTTAGCTTTTTTTTTAACAAACTGTCTGTAAACTTACAGATGATTGGCAACCCTGTCCCCTGCCCCTCCGTGAAACTTGATTAATGTTTTATCCTGTCATCAGGACTTGTCTGTATGGGAAAGTTTTTATAATGCAGCATAAATTTGGATTTAAACTGATATAGTTTGCTTGTGTAACCACTATGAGGTCCTACTGATTTTGGCATTAGTGTGTTTTTTACAGTTGATCTTGTATCACTTGGGAAGAAGTTGAAACAAAACTGTAAAGCTCCTGTTCTTATATTGGAACAAAAGTGTTCACACCAAGGTACAAAGGATATTCAGAGCTGTAGAATGATGTCTCTCTAGCTATATTGTCATAACTGGAAAAACTTTCTCCCTGAGACCAGCACCTTAGAAACTCTTGGTTCCTTGTTTATTTTTTGGGCCTAATATTTGGTGCTTCTCCATCAATTAGTTAGAAGATGCATTTTCTTGTGTCTTCACTAAGAAAAAAGTTTGTGTTCTGAACTCAAGGGAAAGAGGGCAATTGTGGTTTTCACATGAGTTAGAACTTTAAATTCAAGACTAGTCTTTAACTTTACCTACGAACCTGTGTGGAAACTGGCTTATCTTTACTAAGATCAGGGGTGACACGTAGGGGGTGAATGTGCACCCCCTGGGCGTGGCAGTGCACTCCCTGCAAAAAGGCTCCACTGACAGTGTTGGCCGTGTCTGCAGGAGATCCCCTGCTTACCACTTGCCGGGCTCCCATCACTCCCGCCACCATGCTCCCGCCGCGCCCTGCTAGCTGCCGGGGGCACGCGCTGTTCATGACTAAGATTCTTCCTCAAGCTGGTTAACCTAACGTAAAAACATACCTTTCTCTCCATGTGAAGACAAGGCACATATGGTAAGGGCCTTAGCTGTTCCCCTTCAAAATGACAAAAGCTGATAAGACAGAAGGTGGTGGCAGTAATGGTGGGAGGTACTGTTTAGAAAAAACTCCCTGTTTCTCTTTTGTTATGTGAATCAGACATGCCACTACGTGAAAAAGCCTCTCTCACTCTAGGAGGGCCACCCTCCAAAAAGAGGCCAGTTAACTTGGCTCCTCACCCCAGTTCATCCCACAAGGGGACTTCTCCTCAATGTGCAGTAGGGTGTGGTACTGATGGCTTCTCTTGTTCTTATCAATTTTAATTTCCAAGCTAAATTTGGGTATGAAAACATGGTAAATATTAATTTTAAAAATCATATTTCAATTCCCAATATCAACCCAATGTCAGAGTGATAGCAAGGGTGAGATACTGGGTGAAATTTGAGCAACGTGCAGCATTTGTGAGGTAAGACAGAAACCCAAAACTGAAGAAAAAGGGCTGAATTTCAACAGGCACTTTTAAATGTCTACCTTCATAAACATTTAATGGCATAAAATACATACCACTTCCAATTGGCCCTTGAAGTATCATTGTCCAAATTTTAGAACATTAATTCAATAATTAAATATGGAACAGAGGGTTATTAGTTTGGATTTTAGTTTAGGCAAAAATCATTTGGCAACCTTAGTTATGGAGTTGCTACCAACAGTTGCATTGTAGGTAGCTCCATATGTGGTGGTATAATGCACTCTGTAAGAGGGTGGGGTATAGTGTTAGATTACAGACATAGGTGGGGGATGTGTTATCTTCCAAGGTTTGCAAAAGCAATGTTAATAGGACAAAATTATGTGGCATCCTGAAAACGTACGGCACATCTACACAACTGGTTAGAGATAAGGCTCCTAGGACAAAGGCTCCACTGTTTGGGGTATAATACTGAGTTCTTCCATAGCCAGAAATGTTAGTTTCTATGGAATACATTTTCCACCACTTATGAAAAGGCAGTTGGTGAATTCTCACTGGAGACCAGCTATTGAAATAACACTATGAATATTGATTATAAAACTCAGAAAGGAAAGTTTATCATTCTTAATGGCAATAAAATCATTGCTCTGGTGTATTGAACATTCAAATAAAACTTCTGTCACAAAAGACAAATAGAACTATTAATTTGTCTGTGACAAAATCAATAATGATGGGTCTGTCTACACCATGCCAGCATGGATCTCAGTCACGACAGCAAGGCTGTGTGTCTTCACACCAGCTTTTGGTCTTTGTGCATCAACTCCAGATACAAGGTGCCGAAGATGCTCTGAGGGGCACCCTGGGCACTTCATTCAAGAACTGGCTTTCCCATGTGCTCCGAAGTAGTGAGCTAGAGAACACCTCCACTACTGCAATTCCAGGTTTAATGCGGAGTGGGGGCTAGCACTCATTACCTCAGAAATGAGGCTGAGCACCCTGCAAGGCATGGACTTGCCTAACACATATGGAATGACATAACAGTTCAGGAAGGAGGAGGCTTTGGCTCCCTAGTATTGAAGGGGTGCATTTATTCTTTCAGTGCCCATCATACGAGTGCAGTGCTGGTCCTAAAGGAGTTGCAGAAGACAAATAACCCGATGAAACCATATGGAGCACAGTTCCTTGCTGTGCCCCATAGAGGGAGATTAACTGACTTGTTCAAGGTCACATAGGAGGTCAGTAGCAGGGCAGGGGATAGAACCTGTACCCCTAGATCATCAGGGGTACACTCTGGATCCCTAACAGCACATAGGGTTGATGCATTCGCTTAGCCTGTGGACAGGGGGAGTAATAATTTACAATATTTGAGATCAGCAGTGAAATGGGTTTGGTCCTGTCTGCTTAGATATATTTGGTATTAGTTTGTATTAGAAAACTATGTTCAAAATTCAACAAGATTGAAGCATTCCACCTAGGAAAGAACTGGAGTAATCATGGGGTTAGTGGAAGGAGGGGAACTCAGGCCTGGACAGGAGTGAGAGGCACTGACAGCTACGTGAGGAGGCCCAGGCTGGAATAGCAGGGGGGCTGAAAATCATCACAGAAGTATCTGCACTATGCCCATCTCTAGTAAATGCTATGAATTTTAATGAGAATTGAATTCACCAGTTCACATCTGAGCTCACCAGATGTACAGGATTAGGATATACAATAATTATAGGGTAATAGTCTTCATTTAACTGATATACTTGGTAAACTCACTGACCTCTCAGCCCGATGGGCATTTAGATAACATTCAAAATCTTTTATTCTGAAAAGAAGTGGCAAGAAACACCTAATGAAATACAAAGGTTAGTAATTGCATTCTGTATATCTCAATTTCCCTTTGCAGTTTGAACAAGATAGGGGAATCTTTTGCACCTAGGGATAGAGGACCCAGGTACTGTCATGGCTGATGAGGGTAGCAATCTAGTATTCTCCTTCTGACAACAGATAGCATCATATGCCACAGAAGGAGGTAAAAAAAAACCTTGTCATGAACTGTCAGTGAAGAACCACACTATAGGTGTTTTTTCCTCCTAAACCCTCTCAATTAAAGGCTCCTTCCCTGAACAATGTATTATATTGGGCACTATGAGATAGCTAATACAGTTCACTCAAAAACTTAGTGCCTTTCAGTAATGGGAAGTATTTATTCCTCTTTGAATAGCCAAATCCTAGAAGTCTTATTCAAAGAAAACCCCCGGCTAGTTAAATCTCAAGCAAATATTGCACCTGATGTAGGTGAATACTTTTTGAACGAAAACTGGGAGCCAGATTCTGCCTTCCAAAGATCTATCTTGACTGCAAGAAAGAGGTGTGATTTTGCATTAAATAGCTGTCTCAGTGTTCTGTCCTATGGCAGGCAAAGCACTGTTGATATTACCTTGATAGAGTTCCCTGAGGTCATCTGAAGTGAGGGTAGGCCAGCCATTAAATGCCTACATCAAAGAAGGTTTAGCTGCCATTTCCACATTAAGATTTTACAAGGAGATAGCTGTCTGGAATTAACTATCTCCATATAAAACCCACCTATTTTTTCATTCTGGCATACCCTACCGCATCTCACAGCACAATCTGTTCCATGGATTTGGGTTTTATTGATGGCGTAACATATCATGCAGTGGGTGATTTCACTGGAAGTCCATAAGACTGTTAAATCCCATCCAGCTCAACCAAGGGGACCAGGACTGGTCTGTGATCAAGGACATCAAGATTCAACCATTCAAGAAAAAAAAAATAGATTTAAGTCCTACTGTGGTTATGTGAACATAAAAACAAAGTAGAGAAATCTCCTAATAAGTCAAAGCTCTGCAGGTGTGGAGTACATTTCATGCAAGCAAGGCTGGGTTGTGAGCTAACAGCTACCGTCTATCTGTAAAGTTGGTAGTGCTTTCTGTGAAGGACAAATAAAGCCTTCATTTTAATTTTATCCTGTCCCAGCTTCACTCAGCATTATCAGGGAAGCGGGCAGGCTCTTGGAAGAGTTTGCTTGAAGACTCTGATTACCCCTTGACCAGTTCTGAGGATCAGAAACGTGCATGAGAGGAACCCCTATCTCATTAAAGACCAGTGTGGCTCAGAAATTTTCTGTTGAAAATGGTGGACATGGGTGGATCTAGAATTTTGAACAGGGTTGGGGGTTCAGATGGTGAAGTGCATCATAATATATAAAACAACAATTTTTTCTGTGGTTAAAAACAAACTAGACTAGAAGCTTTACTAATATGCTGGGACTTAGGGCAATATCATTCACTTTAAGATTCAAGTATAAATAAATAAAACTTCCTTGGAATGAGTTAAAAACAACCTGTAGGGCTGTGAAATAGGAGTTTCATTACCAGGAGCAGCTAACAGACAGCAGAATTGCAGAACAAAGGATAGCTTGATTGGTGGAACATCAAGATCATTAAAAAAGAAAAGAAGGCCATTTTAACACCTGTGAAATGAAGAGTTTAGAAGGGGTCAGGTAGATTATAATGAGCCATGAAGTCAGGTGACTCCCTCAGTGCTACCTACCTAGAAATGCTGCTGACACTTCCAGGCAGTTTATTGGGTGGATATGGAAAAAAAAGAGCAGTGCAAGTGCACCTCCCTTTCCACCCGCGATGTGGCTTGTTGGAATCCAAATGTTCCATGGAAACCTATCACCTTCAATGAAACACAGGCCAACTTTCCATTAGAAGCCTGAGCAGCTTCCTGGGTAATATGGAAACTAGGCTTCAGGGTATGCAGTGGAGGGACAGTCCTGTTATGGGGACTGCCTTGAGGCTGGGGACCTCTAGGCCACTTGTGTTCTGTTGTTCTGGGACAACCCCATTAAACTGACTGCTCTGGGGTTGGACATCTGAGGGCTTCCAGGCTCCTTGCTGCAGTTACTGCTAGTTTGTAAATTTTTTAAGAAATTTCCCTTCCATGGAAAATCTATATTTCCTTCCTCCCTGATTTTCTAGATTTCCTGCAGAACAGAAATTCCACCTTTGACCTAGCTCTGCCATAGTTTTCCCTCCTTCCTCTAGGGCATGTCTATATGTGCAAATGCTCCAGGGTAGGCTTACTCTAGAGCAGGAGCTTTTAACCTTTTTTAAATAAGTGTACCCCTGGCAGCCCCCTTTTTTAATTAGTGTACCCCCAGGGGTGGTGAGCAGCCAGACACGGGGTGTGGGAAGGGGTGGCAAGTGGCCAGAAGCAGCGAGGGGGCATGGTGAATGGAGTACTGGTGGCAGCACAACATCTGTGTGGCCCTGCTATCACCCCATCCCAGCCCTGTTCCTGTGAGGCAGCAGCGTGGGATGGCAGCGCTCAGTCCCCACCCGCCCCCACGTACTCCCTAGGACCTTCCAAAGTACCCCCGGGGGTACACGTACCCCCAGTTGACAACCCCTGCTCTAAAGTAATTTACTCTACAGCAGGCCACTCCGAGCATGTATCTACACATCTGAGGAAGCAGGAGCAGATTTGTTACTTGTGACAGCAGCCAGCTCCCACCCTTCCTTGCCCTGCATCAGCCACCTGCAGCAGCCAGGGGGAGCTCTAGGTTCTTTCTGGGTGCTTGCCCAAGGGCTGTCAGGGAACACAAGGCCAAGAGACAGCTGTCTGCTGCCAGGGGCTGGGAGATTGCTTTCTGCCCCCAGATGCTGCTTACTGCTGGGGCGGACTCCACCACCGGAGCCTGGGCCGGGACCATATCCCCCTACCACAGCAGCAGGGAGCTCCCAGCCCTGGCTCCGTTGCTGTGGAGTGGGGGCTGGCGGATTCCTATCTGGGGAGTCTTACCTCCTGCCTGCTGCTGCTCAGGTGACCTGGAGCACATTTGCTCCTAGTTGGTCATCTAGATATGCCATACTGCACAGTAATTACTCCTGAGCAAATCTGCTAGTTGTATTTACAGGTACCAAATTTACCTGCGATTAGAGCAAATTACTGTGCAGAAAGTGTCTGCACATATAGATGGTGATGCTTATTGCACAGTAATTTGCTTTAATCTTGAGTAAAGCATCTTGTGTAGATGCGCCCCTAGTGTCAGCCATGAGGAAGTGGGGAGCAGGGGGGATTGTCTGGTAGGGGAGTATTTGCTACAGTTACTTTTGATTGAGCTTCGCATTATGTTGAATCGAAGGCATTATTATTCACAAAAAGGCATCCTGGAAAGCTTCAAAGCAGGGTGGAAAAACTTCAGGTTTTAATACTAATTAGAGAAGCCTGTCTCCCAGGTGTGAGGTGTTTATCTGCGAAAAGCAGGAGATAGTGTAGCAAAGAAGAAACACACACTGGAGAATTGAAGATCCAATAAATGGTTGAATGGATTAAAAATAAAAAAAAGGAAAGAAAGGAAAACCTTCAACAAAAACACAGAAGATAAAATAAGATGTTTGGGCTGAATATGAAGGGTTTTCAAAACAGCTTGGAGTTTATTTCCAAATGCAAAAAAGAAAAGAAAAGCTGAAAATAATACAGTAATCTGAAGCAGTTCAGGGAAGGATTTTTTTTCTCCTAGCCATATTATTTCATCAGGGCCATGTCTATTCCTCATACAGGTTCTGTCACATATCGTGACAGTAGAAACAGTAGGAAATATTGGCAGCTGAGCCTCAGACCACCCACATACCAAATTAAGTGTAATCACACAAACGTTAAAATATATCTAAGGCCATGGAAGAATGAAAAATAACTGCTAGTTAAAAGAGGTTAGGGATTAATCACAGAATAGCTGGTATTTGGTAAGTACTCGTGTCTACTGTAATCCAATGGTAAGTAGAAGCTTAACCAAAGTCCTCAGTAAAACACTGCCAAGGTACCACAAGTTTTAATTTTCACTAATCAAGGGGCAGATGAACACTAATCAAGCATTAGCTACTCTATAGTCAGTCCCCACACCTTTTCGTTTACTATAATAATTTCTTTATTTGTTCCTATTCTGAAATGCTTACAGAGACACATCGTGGCAGCCTGAGCACCTCACAATCTTTAATGCTCCTTCTTTTACAAATGATACTCAGGGGCAACCAGCATGGGTTCATTAGGGGCAGGTCCTGTCAGACCAACTTAGTGGCCTTCTATGATCAGGTCACAAAATCATTGGACGCAGGTGTCGTGGATGGATGTAGTCTTTCTGGACTTCAGGAAGGCCTTTGACACTGTCTCCCACACCATTCTCATTAAAAAGCTAGGCGACTGTGGCACTGATGCCTACACAGTCAGATGGGTCGCAAATTGGCTGAGGGACACACCCAGAGAGTGGTAGTGGACGGGTCATATTTGACCTGGAGGGACGTGAGCAGTGGGGTCCCCCAGGACTTGGTCCTCTGGCCCGCACTGTTCAATTTCTTTATTAGTGACTTGGATGAGGGGGTGAAAAGCATCCTGTTTAAATTCACAGATAACACCAAGATTTGGGGCAAGGGCAACATGGGCAAGGTAGAAGGGAGGGACAGGATACAGCTGGACCTGGACAGGTTACAGGGGTGGGCAAATGAGAATAGGATGGGATTCAATCCTGACAAGTGCACGGTGTTGCACTTGGGCAGTAAAAATCAGCAGCATACCTATAGGCTGGGGAACTCCATTCTCGAAAGCACAGTGGCAGAAAGAGATCTTGGAATCATTATTGATTTGAAAATGAACATGGGCTGCCAATGTGGGGACGCGGTCAGGAAGGCCAACCATACCTTGTCATGCATCCACAGATACATCACGAGCAGGTCCAAGGAGGTGATCCTCCCCCTCTATGCGGCACTGGTCAGGTCGCAGCTGGAGTACTGCATCCAGTTCTGGGCGCCGCACTTCAGGAGGGATGTGGACAACATTGAGAGGGCCCAGAGGAGGGCCACTCACATGACCAGGGGGCAGCAGGGCACATCCTACGAGGAGAGGCTACAGGACCTGAACCTGTTTAGACTCCACGAGAGAAGGCTGAGAGGGGACCTGGTGGTCATCTATAAACTTCCAGGGGGGACCAGCGGGAAATGGGTGAGACCCTGTTCCCCTGAGCACCTTCCAGAGTAACAAGGAATAATGGCCATAAGCTGTTTGAGTAGGTTTAGGCTGGACATTAGAAGGCGCTACTTCACAGTCAGGGCAGCCAGGGTCTGAAACCAGCTTCCAAGGGAAGTGGTGCTGGCTCCTACTCCGGGGGTCTTTAAGAAGAGGCTGGATAATTACCTAGCTGGGATCATATAAGCCCAGTATTCTCTCCTGCCCAGGGCAGGGGGTCGGACTTGAAGATCTATTTAGGTCCCTTCCAACCCTACATTTATGAATCTATGAACCAAAGCATAGAGAGACTAAGCTACTTGCACAAGGTCACTCCAGAAAGACCACAGCAAGGAAATGAAACTTGCTCTCCTAAATGCTAGGCCATGAACGACGCATGCTCCCAGAAGCTGGGGGCACACAGTGACCACAGCGGTGGCAGTGTTGCCGCTGCCATGCCCCCACCGCCAAGTGGGGAGCTTCCACAGGTAGCCACAGTGGTGTTGACAGAGGGGCGACCACCCACAGACACCACAACGAGTGTTGGCAGCAGTCAGTAGCAATCGGGGACCTCCTGAAGATGCCACTGGTGGTGTCGGCAGCAAACAGGAAGCCGGCGAGCAGCAAGTACCCACAGGTGTTGCTGTAAGCATTGGTAACGCTTTTCGCAGGGGGTGCACCGCCAGTTTCAGGGGGTGCTTGTGCACCTGTGTGCACCCCCTATGCATCACCAATGTCCTAGGTTAAGTCTCTAACCACAACCCCAGTGGTTCTCATGTGCAAGGAATCCCCTTGGAAACCGCCAGCTCTGTTTTCACTCATTTTTGACTACAGAAAAAAACCAGAGCAATTTTGCTGCTGTAAAGAACTCAGAAAGGCACAACAGGTCAGAATGTTTTTAACACAATGGATCCCTATTTGAAATCTCTGTGTTTATTTTATGAATCACATCTGCACACCTAATGGTGCTAAAATTGTATGGTACCTTTATGCACCCTGGAAAGGATCTCAGGGCACCTCAAGGGTGCCAGAGCACCCTGGTTTAGAATCACGGCACTACACCGTCTTTACTCTCCTGTGAAAGTTTAGAGTAGAATTTATCTCAAAGTGGCTAAAGAGGAAGCGACTGCAGGGGAGGGGGAGGGGAGAGTAGTGATTTTCTCTTTTTTGACTGCTCCCTTAGATGCCATCAGAAAAACTTGTTCATTCAGAACACAAAAGGTAAACAAGGAAATTACAAGGCTGTGTTTCAAAATAACTGAAAATGTTTGCTGTCCTTTGATGTGACTTGGACAGCTGTATAACCCCAGGGGGTCGCCAGTCACCATTCTAATGACAATCCCCAACAAGAAATGCAGCCTGATAATGTATATCCAGACAGAAAGATGAGAGCTTTATGCAGAGACACAAGGAACAGCAGGAAGTATCATAGTACATTTTAGGTGGGGCATGTTAGCACTATATAAAGATGTGTACTAAAAGAAAATTAAAAAGATTACTATACATTGATTTATTACAGAGATGTCTACAGAATGGGTTAGGAATTAACACTATGATATCATCTTACAGTCATCTAAAACTCTGTTAATTTCTAGTCAACCTTGCTTTAAAAAGGATATAGCAAAAATAGAGTGCTTGGAGATGGACCATGAAAATGATTTGAGACCTGGAAGGATTTTCAGATAAGGAGGAATTGAAAAGATTAAGTTATATATAATTCAGAGAGGAAATGAATAGGAGTTGGTGGGTGAGAAGTATATAAAATAATTAAGGATATAAAAAAAGTCTCATAACACCAAGACTAGGGAATGTCTGTGAAATTAAAAGACAATAAGTTTTAAAAGTAGCAGGAGGATGCACTTTTTTTCTTTTTAACACAGCGTGTTATTAAACTGTGGAACTCACTGCTAAAAGATATTACTGGGGCTAATGGTTTAGCAAGTTTTAAAAGGGCGAAATTAAAAAAAAAAGGATGGCCTACCCTGTTGATAGTGACAACATTCACAGTTTTGCAGTTACATTAGATCAGATAAAAAATTTATAAGGAATATTAGCCCTCATGGTTCAGGACATAAATCCAACCACTAACTGCCTGGGATTATTAAGAAATTTTCCCTATGGACATATTGGGGAATAATTATCCATTATGGATGTTTGACATCTTCAGATGCATCTGGTACTGGCTTCTGTCAGAGATGAGATTCTGCACTAGATAGGCCACTGGTTTGATCCAGTATGAAAAGGAATATAACCTTGAAAAACCATTGTGGCAGCCTCTGGCTGTTTCTTGTATTTCTGGCTGTAACCACTTATATCCATGTCTTTCTGCCTAGTTTTGGGTATACAGTTTGACTGCTGCTTTGTTTCATATGTACACAGGATCAGATTTACTTACCAGGCATTTTGAAGTTGTAGTAGTAGTCAGTGGTCTTGCCATGTTTGACTTTGGATAAGGAGACAGGCTATTCTGTCTGTTCCAGTTCACTTTTCATCTGAGTAACTCACTTAAGACCCTTGGAATAAGTCACTCGCAGCTGGTAGCATTTCATGGCATCTTTACCTTCCCTTTGTGATTTTTAAGGGTAAAGCCTATCTCAGGGAGGATCCAAATCCTGTATGGTACCCTAATTGTCCATGGTGTTCCCTCGGCAGCTGAAATGATGAGTCAGGGAACAGAGGCAATAAAATGGGTTACTCTCTTCTGAAGGGAGTGAAGCTGGAAAGGGTAAGAATAATAAGAGTCTTCCCCAAGATGGTAAAGAAAGAGTGTGGGGGACTCATGCTCTCATCTTAGTTTCTTTCTCTTAATCATCTGATATAGTAGTCTTGTCTTCAGACCAATTGCCTCAGTGCTACTCAGCCTGAATAATGGTAGCTGAACTCAGCCTAACACAGGAACAATTGAACCTTGTCAGTCCTTTTATGAGGCTGGCAACTCCTCTGTGCCCCATTCAGATCTCTCAGCAGTGAAGATGTATGACAGTGGGAGCAACATCAGGATCAGACCTTGGATTCTTCAACTGGTTTCCTGTTTTCTGCTTATCTGCTCACATTATCTCTACTCACACAGTATCTCCGCAGCTTGCAAGCATTAGGGAACATCTCCTCACTCCCCCATCTGAGGCAGGTCACTGTTATTATCCCTCATGGGGAAATCAAAGTACAGAGAGAGAATCTTACTTTGGATCACTCTGAGTCTGGATCAGAGCTGAAAACAGCTCATGTCTCCAGCTCTTGATGGCTAGATATAAGTACAGGACCACTCTGCTACTGATAGAAAGTTTTATCACATACCTGATATATTTGGACAGATGCACTTCAAATTTTTTCTTCCCTCTGTAAGTTCTATAGTCTCTGTTGATGGCCTCTTCCACTGACAAAGGGACCAGGAAGATTGGAGATGAAGCTGAAGAGAAATACAGCCTCTGTGGTTACTCCCTGCAACCAAAAACAGACAGGAAGGAAGATGGATAGGGAATGTGAGTGATGACTCAGACTCAGTTGTTCTGTGGCCTGGAGTCCTCTAAGAACAGAGGTTGCATCTATCAAAAGACTCCATCATTAAACAGACTCCATGAAGATTTTAACTCCCTTGTCTTTCCCTTGAGGTTTTTCGTAGGAAGAGCTTGTACTTCTGTGAAGGAAAGCAGTCAGCCCACCATTATTTCTTTCCAACCCTCTTTTCCCAGCCTCTGTTTTATACTTGGAGTCAGGTAAAGTATTTGCAGTGAGCAAGTTTATCTGGCAAGTGTAGCACTTTCTTTTCCTGTTTGCAAGTTGCACATGCCCATATAATAGATTTCATAGACATTAGGGCTGGAAGGGACCTCGGGAGAACATTGAGTCCAGCCCCCTGCCCAAAGGGCAGGAAGTCAGCTGGGGTCATAGGATCCCAGCAAGATAAGCATCCAATTTACTCTTGAAGGTGTTCAATGTAGGTGCTTGAACCACCTCCGCTGGCAGACTGTTCCAGACCTTGGGGGCTCGGACAGTAAAGAAATTCTTCCTTATGTCCAGCCTGAAACGGTCTTGCAGGAGTTTGTGACCGTTCGACCTCGTCATCCCTTGGGGCGCTCTGGTGAACAGATGTTCCCCCAGATCCTGGTGGTCACCCTTGATAAACTTATAGGTGGCCATCAGATCACCCCTGAGCCTGCGCTTTTCCAGACTAAAGAGTCCCGTGGCTCTCAGCCTGTCATCGTAAGATCTGTTTTCCTGACCTCTGATCATGCGCGTGGCTCTCCTCTGGACTCTCTCAAGCTTCTTCACATCCTTTTTGAATTGTGGAGCCCAAAACTGGACGCAGTACTCCAGCTGCGGCCTCACTAAGGCCGAGTACAAGGGGAGAATGACGTCCCGGGATTTGCTCAAGAAGCATCTATGGATGCACGCCAGCATTTTGGTTGCTTTACTAGCCGCAGCATCGCATTGCAGGCTCATGTTCATCTTGTGGTCAATGATGACCCCCAAGTCTCTTTCTTCTGTAGTGCTAACCAACGTAGCACTGCCGAGCCTATAAGGGTGCTGCAGGTTTTTCCTCCCAAGGTGGAGAACCTTGCATTTATCGGTGTTAAACACCATGAGGTTCTCGTCTGCCCATTTGCTGAGCTTGTCCAGGTCAGCCTGGATCACCCGCCTATCTTCTGGCGTGGATGCTTTGCCCCAAAGTTTGGTGTCATCGGCGAACTTGGCCAGTCCACTCCTGACTCCAATGTCCACATCGTTAATGAAGCTGTTGAATAGTATGGGTCCCAGGACAGAGCCTTGAGGGACCCCACTGGTCACAGGGCACCATGATGAGTGACTGCCATCAATCACAACCCTCTGGGTCCGACCACGAAGCCAATTTCCCAGCCAGCGGATCGTGGTGGAGCCAAGGCCACAACTGGCCAGTTTGGCCAAGAGGTGATCATGGGATACCAGATCAAAAGCTTTTTTGAAGTCAAGATATATGACATCAATCTCTTCTCCCTTGTCCAGGTGATAGGTCACCTGGTCATAGAAGGAAATGAGATTGGTCAAACAAGACCTACCCGCAACAAACCCATGCTGGCTGTCCCTTAGAATGTTAGCCTGGGCCAGTCCCTCAAGGATGGCCTCCTTAATAAACTTTTCTAAGATCTTCCCCAGGATAGAAGTCAGGCTAATGGGCCTGTAGTTAGCCGGATCCATTCTCCTCCCTTTCTTGAAGATCGGCACCACGTTGGCCTTCTTCCAGTCTTCGGGCACTACACCAGAATGCCAGGAGTTTTCAAAGATCCGTGCCAGGGGCTGGGCTATGACGCTCGCCAGCTCCTTGAGTACCCTGGGGTGCAGATTGTCAGGGCCAGCTGACTTGAAGGTATCCAGTTGCTCAAGGTGTTCCTTCACGAGGTCAGCATTGATGGAGGGTAGGGGATCCCCCTCACCCAGATTTCCCTGTCCCATAGCAGGCATGGGCATCCCATGTGACTGATGAAAGACTGACGCAAAGTACCTATTTAGTAGGTTGGCTTTTTCCTGGGCGTCAGTTGTCAGTTGCCCCATCTGGTTTAGCCGGGGTCCAACATTGCCCTTGCTTTTCCTCCGGCTCCCCACATATCTGAAAAAGGACTTTTTGTTGTCCTTGATGCCTGAAGCTAGTTGGAGTTCAGTTGCAGCCTTGGCTTTCCTGGTTTGGTCCCTGCAGGACCGGACCAGCGCGGAGTAATCCTCCTTGGAGGTGAATCCCGTCCTCCATCCTTTGTAGGCTTTCCTTTTTAGCCACAGTAGGTCCGCTAGGTCTCTGGAGAGCCAGGAGTGCTGCTGTGCCTTCTTGCTGCCTTTCCTCCGTGTTGGAATAGATTTAGCTTGTGCACTGAGGATCGCTTCCTTGAGAAGCAACCACTCTTCTTGAACTCCCATCTCCCTGGGGGCATGGTCCCTGAGGGCCTGACCGACTAGCCTCTTGAGGTTATCCAAGTCAGCTTTTCTGAAGTCAAGGACTTCTGTGTTGCTGACTGACTTGCCAGCTTTACAGTGGATGGTGAAGGTGATCAGCTCGTGGTCGCTGTCACCCAACTTCCCATCGATCACTAGGTCGCCGATTAGGTCGTCCCCCGTAGCCAGTACCAGGTCAAGCAGTGCTTTGCCTCTCGTTGGCCCATAGACTTCTTGAGTCAGGTAGAGGTCATCCACGCACGAGAGAAAGCTTTGCGCCCGCTCAGATTTAGCTGAGTGATCTTCCCACGAGATGCATAGTTTTTATGCATTTGTTTCCTGTTGTTGAAAGCTGGCTGAATAATGCTTGGTGCATGTATTTCAGGCTATGGATCGCTTACAAACCTTTTGCTGTAAGCGTTATTTGAGTGGTGAATATTCAGAATTTGGTATTCAAATTGCATGGCTGATCACCAGCATGACACAGCATTGCCTCCATCCCTTGACTGAGCCTTTGTTAATTACCATAATTCTGCCAGAAATGAAAAATGTTGTGATGTTGTGTGATTCAGTGGTTCTCAGCTTCAGGCTTGAAATCTACTTTTTGCGCACTTTTGGACAAAGAAGACCTTGCTAATGTAAATGCTCTTTAAAGACAAATAAAAGGGAGTGTGAAAATGGTCAAAGTTAAATTCTATTTTAAAGACATCAACATGTTGGTTGGTGATTTCTCTCACCATTGTCCTTGCTCCGATTACAATGAACCTCCTTTACAGCATATAAAGCTTATCTCTAAACAGCTCCTGCCTGCATTGTGGAAGTGTCCTTGCACTGTAGGTTTTAAAACACAGCGGACAAAATCCTAGCAAAGGTACAATAGTAGCAGATATTCCTCTGGCAAGGAATGGGACTAAATGGGTCAGAAGTAATCTCTTCTATCTCTACACCTCATGATTGTTACCATGCTGTATCAGTACAGAACCTGGGCTCTGAGGACACTTTAACACATGCTCCAGGCCTGGGAGGGGTAGGGGACAGGGAGGGGGCAGACAGCGCTTTAATTAAAGCTGCTCTGCTAGCTGCTCTAATTAAAGTGCCACGATGTCTCATGTATCAGCATCCCTGCTCTTCAAACTGGCAGCAGGGGCCCTTGAATTAAAGCTCATCCAGAGCTACAGAAGCCTTATCAGCAAGGTTAGCTATGTCCACTTTCAGTGTCATGAAGCTGAGACTAGGTTTATCTCAGCAGAACTGAGAAAATCTTGCATGTTATTATTGGACTGATTGAACAAACAGAGCTATGGCTTACGTGAACCAAGGCCTCTATCAATAGCATCAAACAGCTGGTAGACAGTACTTAGGCCTATTGTACAGAAACTATAGGGATGAGTGCTTGGCAAATCAGTAGAACAGACAGATAGGATGAGAGGGGCTTCATGTTTATCCACAATTCAACCTTTTAACTGGTCTAAATACTAGATTGGAGATTCAGATAAACAGCACACACCGGAAAGCTCAAATTAAGGCAGCTTCCTTGAAGAGAATTTCATTTCAAAATGACTCACAATGGCAATTCCTTGTAGATTGATGCAATGCATTAGAATTAGTCATTGCAATACGATGAGGTGGGACATATTAGAAATAGCCTTGCTGAGATGGATGCATGGAGTGCATTAGAATTACACTTATTACAAGAGACTCAGTTCGAAACATAGGCATTGAAGTTGTCATAATAGATCAAGTGAAATGCAAGAGATTTTGAGTCACCATGAGTTAGAAAAGGCACAAGGACTTGAGCATGACTCAGGCTAACACCACTGTTTTCAAAATGATGGTTTATTTGTCCAGTTTTAAGTTACCTACCTGTGGTACCAGTCTCATGGATAGAACATTTGATGAGTCAGGACTCCTACCCAAGTACTGTTCAAGGCTTTAACACCTTGAACACTTTACTTCCCCTTTCTGTATTTGTTTTCTCATTGTGGTACTTTACTTACTGTCCTTTCTAAAGCTCTGTTTCTGAAAAGATTAACAGGCTTCATTTCTGCTAAGTTCAACAGTCTCATTGCCTTCATGCATGTATTTTTTCATGACGGAGTCTTTACAGGTGGGTACATGAGTCTACACACTGTAGAAATGGTCCCATAATCTAATCAGGCTAGCATCAATTTTATACAGCTGTTTGTTGGCTTTCCTAATTCCTTAGAGTGATTTGTGCTACTGGAAGGTTAATAGACACAAAGGTTAAGACATACCCATTTACCATTGTTGTGCTATTCCTGTACCCAGCTATCACTTACCTGCTCCTCCCATGAATAGAGACTAGCAAACTCCTTCTTTTTCTGATGGACTCTGGCCTGGGCCCCAGAGATGAATGCTCCATTTCATGACTTTATCCGCTGATCTACAGTATGTTCCTGAGCTAGTTAAAATTAAACTTAGCTATCAAAATGCTAAACTTGATAGCTCATTTATCTTTCTGTCTCCCAACTCTACATTACAATACAGCAGTGATTGATCTTGCGTCTTCAAGGTACTATATGGTATAAAAACTAAGAGAAGATTAATTAAAAGCCGTCGCATCCAGACAGGTTTTTAAATAAGTTTTAGATTTAGACAATATATCAGCTGAAGCAGAAAGATTCCAAGACCAAGAGTCTGCAAGTCCAAGTGTTGCTTTCTGCCTAGGGATACTGAAAAACCCTGCTTGTGCTAGACCAGCATGAAACACTTGAGATGAGCAAGCAGACCAGTGTTGTACAGTGGAATGATGTTTCATATGCCAACTCTCTTCCCAAGAAAGCTGAGAGTGAGATCTTTGAGGGCTTTTGCGGGCAGGAAGGTGAAGCATGTCACAGGAGGATGTGGCACAGAACAAAAGTGTCAGGAGGGAGTACGGTACCTGATCATTTTTTAAAAAATCAATCTTTAGAGCAACTCAACCCAACTGTGTTTAGGCCATGGGCAGACAGGCACAGATAATTAACCCATTAATTATCAGTTTGAAACAAAATAGCAGTGTAAAGCATATATCTAATTGTCAATCTCCTTAAATATTGTGGGCTTTCCTGAAGAAGTTTTAAAACAATGGGCCAAATTTTCAGTTAGATCTTAGCTGGATCTCTGTTTTTGCCCAATCAGTAATTTGCATCATAAAAAGCTAAGACCTTAAAAATGTCAAAATGCCTGGTTTTTAGGCACAGTCAAGTACTTCACCATCTGAGGGTGAAGTTACACATTACATTTAGAATATGCTAAAGGCATACCATACTACCTAGCTTGTGTCAGGATAATTTCAGTCAGCTCCAGAAAGATAAAATGAGCAATTTACAGTCCTCCAGCATCCCAGGATGCAATGTTCCCAGCACCTCTCTTTCCTCACCTCCTTCCCTCACTTAGAGCAAGAACAGAAGCCAGGTCTCCTGGTTCCTAGCCACATTCCCCCCAGCGTGCCCCCCAGAAGACCCAGAAGTGGACCAGGAGTACTTCTGGTCCACTTCTGGGTTCATTGCCGAGCATGTGCACCCCCCCCCCGCCCTTCCTCCCCCCACACTCCTGTGGGACTCTCCATCTGCCCCAGCATCACAACCTTCATGAACCTTGCCTGGTACCTTGAGGTATGTAGAAAAAACATTTAAAGTTGTGTCTGTGTCTGAATTGCTGATTCTCTGAATCAGCATCAAATCTTCAGATTCAGATTTGGCTGGATCAAATAGAGGACAGTGATCCAAATCAATGAATGGAATCACTGTCCCCGATTTGGGCCGAATCCAAATCGAATACAGCCCATATCGCAAACCTCCAGTGTTAACCCCTAACCTGACACTGCTCACAGCACTTTCTAACTTTAACACTGCTTAACATTTAGTATGGTCTAAATGTAATGTGTAAATTCACCTAAGTGTTCTACATTAAACCCATATTTAGCTATGGCTTCAAAACTGAAGTGGCAGATATTTGAATTGGAGTGTCAGCCTGCATATGGTTTTCAAAGCATTTTTATACATGCAAGTAGTTCAGATAAACTTTTGGGGTAATATATTCAGCCTATTGAGTGCTGAGAACTTTTGAACATTTGGCCTATTTGGGGCCTTTCAATGGCAGCAGAGTTCTTTTAAAGGTCTAATCATATATTGAGTTGCTGAACTGGAGGAGCTGTTGGATAGTAAGTTCTTTAGAAAATCCAGTCCCTGGGTTTTGGGGTGCTTTGGCAATTCAAAATAGACCAAACCTTCTGTGATAAGTCTGACATGGGAGTGACTGAGGCACAATGGTCATCAGGTCCCCACAACCACCTTTCAGAACGTATCAGACTAGCAGAGAGAGAACATTAGAAGGAGCTGAGGGAAGGAGACAGCCCAGCTGAATGAAGACAAAATGGAAGAGCTGTTAAACTTTCATGAATGTAGCTAAAGATACATTTAATCCTATTGACAGTTGGAATATACTAGCTGAATTTGGGACAGCTGCCATGAAGACATTCAAGAGCTCCCACTTTAGTTCGTACTGTGATGTCAGGGCAAAATGCCATGGGTGTCATGGGTATGACTCAAGTATTTCTATCCTTAGGGGGATGAAGGAATATAAGGTGACGGCAGTATTCTGCATTAACAGGGCTCACCAAAAATCTCAGTTGCATGGGTGTAACTCAGGCCAGAGCCAGGCCCTTTATCTCCAGTTAACAGGGCTCTATTAATTAGCAGGTTTTCAGGAAAGTCTTTTTTTCACTTCAGTTAATTTCAATGAATGAGACAATTTCTGAGCTGTTTGGTCTACTCCCTGACACAAGTAATTTACTCTTTATATTAAATCAGAGAATCACTTTAATTTTTCACTAATTTTGAATCCATATTCTTGTCTTTAAAGGTTATCTGTCCACGATATGTCAAGGCATTGGGCTCTGGTGTTTTTCTGCATTGTAAATGGGATACTTCTTACACACAGTGTTCAAAACTAATTTGAATTTAAATCATATAACAAAAGGATGTCTCCTTTCACCCTTTCAACAGTTGATTGTGAGGGCATTTATAAATCACAGATTCATTTAATTCCTTTAACCAAGCTGACTACTTCATGCCCTTAACCTGGGGAAAAAATCCTGCTGTGAGAAGGTGGCAGTCAAAGAGCTAATTGCTAGGGATGGGCAAACTTTTGTCAGGCCTAATATCAAATACTGATAAACATCAAAAACACACAAATTTAATTCAGATCTTTCTGGGTTTGAGCTCCCCTTGAGAGAGATCAGAAAAAAGAAGGGGAGATCTGGATCTAACAGAGAAAATAACCGTTGGATAAAAACAGGGTGAAAATGCATCAGAGATCAGGGCAGAGGGAAAAGCAAATATAGACTAAAAAGGAAATAAAAGCAGAGAGGGAGAAAAGGAAAATTCTAATGAAAATATAAATGAAGCACCTAAGAATTTTGAGACAGCCAACCTTTCTTAGGGTTGGAGGAAGATTTCAATTCCAAGCAGGCTCTATAGCCATATTTATTTAGCAGTGGAAATCAGCTTGAAAGAAAAAGAGCTACATGGGCCAAAATGTTCAAACCTTCTTGCTTAAAGTTGAGCACCTAAATCCTTATTTAAGCAGTTGAGTAGGAGCTGCCTGATTTTCAGAAGTACAGAGCACCCAGCAGCACCAGGGTCACTTTGAAAAACCAGAGCACTTATTAGGACAAGCTAAGTTCAGTCTCTAGGGCCTAACCCACGTTTGACTGGTCTTGCCATTAAGTTTTAATGAGAAGATGCTTGTTAGCTCCTTCCAGCTTTGTGTTACCCCCAAGAAAGTCTGTGAAGCTGGTACTCATCAAAGTTCATCTCACCATACTGTTATTTTTCTCTTCTCTGCCTTTACCCTGCCTTCCTATTCGCCTCTTCCAGTGCTTTCATCTGAGGGGGAACTGTTTTGCCATTGTCAGTCAAGATGCGCAGAATTGATTTAAAACTTGAAGGTACCTCACTGCATCCAGGAAGATAGGGTTTGCTTGGATTTCACTGACAGTGGTTGCATGAAGTCTCTGAGGCTTTCCTTTCCCTCCAAGGTCTAGATTTCTGAGTATCTGCTTCTCTTCCCCTCTTGTTCTGCTCTTAGTTCCATAAAGGTCTGGCCATTCTTTCGGTGAAAGGAACAGGTGCAGTTCCTCCAGTCCGCCAGAGGGGGTCGCTAGAGACTAACACAAGGTACATTAAAAGGTACCTGTTAAGAGCTTGAGCAACCAGAAAAGCTAAGCAGCCCCGAGCATGGGTTTGAGACAAGTGACAGTGGCTCCAACATCCCTTTATTCCTCTGAGAAGTTTTTCAACCTTTCTTTCCTTCAAGCGGCTTCCTGCTTTCAGACTGTCTCTGATGGACCATGAAAGAGGCAAGTCCCAAAGGCAAGGGACCTCTCTGGGCTTTGAGCTCTGTCTTTGGTCTTGGAAGATACAATTCTGGGTAGAAATGCTAAAGATATAGTGAGTCTTAAGTGCTACAGCAGGACATAAGGCATGAAGCTGTTCCTCAGACAACCATGTCCGAGAGCATTCAAAGCTTCAACACCTATCACCAGCACCTTGACTTACAGTTGAATGTGAAGAGGAGACAAGTGCAAAGTGCAGGTGTGAGGAGGAGGAAAGATGCACAATTTATTATCTTAAGGTGTTATGGATTATCTGTGTTTCCAGGAAAGCAGTGATGGAATCCAGAAAGACTCTGATTCTGTGAATTATCAAGCTAGAAACTATACATCTGTCCTTACTGGTTGACACAAACTTAGTTTCTGTCCATATTTCTGAACATTTCTTTCTGTTAATACATGCCACCCCCAAGTTAAATGCATTGAACTGCAGCTGGTTTGCTTTTGATCTCAATAGGACCTAGGGAGAAGAATGGGGATGTAGTGTGTGGTTGGTGACAGATACAGCTTGATCTCATCAGTATATTGATAACACCACTGCCCCAAACACCTCACTGTCTTCTTCAATGGTTTTACATTCTTGCCAAGCACGAGATGTGATAGAAAGCAGGAAACTGGCAGGCACACATGGGAGAAACTGCAGGGAAGGAGAGCAATTACTGAGCATTAAACCCTGGGAATTCTGACAGAGGGAGTGAAGATACTGAAGGGGATTATGAGAACACAGATAAGAGTGTAATTAGCACTTTATGCAAGGGGACATGGACCCCCATTAAGCAATTTTTGTCCATAAATCTCAAAGCAGTGTGTCAAGCCAGGGAGTTCTCATTAGTACCACTGTGCAGGCTCCAAAGGAGGCCCAAAGGATTTTATCAACTTTTTCAAGGTCGTGATTCAAGTTAATGACAGAACTGGGAATAGCACCCACATCATCATCTTCTCACACCAGACCTTCCACCAGACTTTATGGGTTCCCAGAGATGAAAGATTAGCGAGTAAGAAGCTAGGCCAGACAGAAGCCCAGCAATGCCAGGAGCCAGCCAGCAGGCCAGGTAGTGGAGGACTTTGAGTGTGACGCCTCCTTGTGAGTGGATAGAGGGAGACTTAGTTGCTTTGGGATACGGTTTATGAGTACTGGGGCTCTTTGTCCTGAGTCTGGTACTGTTTAATATATTTATTAATGACTTGGCAGACAGGATTGAATGCACAGTTAGTAAATTAATATATGACACCAAGCTGGGTCAGAAAGCAGGTACTTTGGAGGATAGGATTAGGATTCAAAATGACCGCAATAAATTGCAGAAATGGTCCAAAATTAATTGGATAAAATTCAGTATGGACAAGTACAAAGGACTGTGCTTAGGACAGAACAATCAAAGGTACTGTGACAGAAATAGAGCCCCAGAGCAGAACTTACCTGGGGGGAAAAATTAGCAAAGCCGGCAGGAAGCCATGCTAAGTCAGAGGAGCCGCAGCCAGGAAGAATGCTTCACCGAACAGAAAAAAAAAGCAAAAGGCAGCATACCCGGAAGGAGCCGGGACCGGCTCCCATGCCAGAGTGGGCATATTTTGGGCATACTAATTCGGTAGCCATCCCCTCAAAAGGGGAATAAAAACCCTGCCAAACAAGAGGCAGGGGGAACCGGAATTGGGTTCCCCGGCAGGCAGTGAGCAGCCCAGGGTGGAGCAAAGTGCCACTGAGGGAAAGTGGTTGCAGCCCCAGGAAGGGGATTTTGGAAATAATTCAAGCCCATAAGGGCTATATTACTCATCTGAAGCAGAGCCATTGACTCCTGATGTCCCCCAACTGAATTGGACCCACCAGGAACCTGCAGAGAGAAGGAGAGACAGCTGTCCACACTACAGCAACTACAGGCCAGTGACAGAGGAACCAGCATTGGGTGACAAGGTAACCTGCGGTCAGAAGAAGCTAGGCCAGTCCCACTATGGCCTAAGCAGAGTGGGACAAACTGATGTCCTTATACATTTATATTGATTCAAAAGACCAAGATACATGTAACGGTACCATAACCAAACCCAGAGGACCGGGACTCAGCATCATTGGTTGGCATTAGGTGGGGTGTAGGGGAGGTGGAGCCCTAAATGGGAAGATGGATATGAAGATTGAAGGAGGGAACCGGGGGGGACACAGAACATACATCTTCCTCCCAACTAGATAAATTTATTACAGCAAAGGTATGGCAGGAGAGAACCCCTGAGGACCCTCTGGAATCCAACTCAATAGCAGGCCACCTTTTCCTTGAGCAACGGTGATGTTCGAAAAACCCATACAGACCAGATTCACCAGTAAACAGCACACCCAATTACAGGTATAAATACAAATAGGCAAATGACTGGGTAGGTTGCATTACTCCAGAGAGTGACCTGGGGGTTAGTATAGACCACAAGCTGAAGGTGGGTCAATGGTTTGCTACTGTTGCACAAAAAGCCTACACCATACTGGGATGTACTAACTGGAGCATCACTTACAAGTCACAGGAAGTGATTTTTCTGCTCTACTTAGCACTATAGGCCTAATATGGAGCTCTGTGTCTAGTTTGGGGCACTTTGCTTGGAGAAAAATGTACACAAATGGGGTATTCCAGTGGTTAGAGGCCTAGGCAGTATGGCTCATAAAGAAAGGTAGGACGAACTGGGGTTGTTTAACCTGGAGAAAAGAAGGTGAGGTGAGGGTGTGAGGGGAAGAATTTGGTAGCAATTTTCAGATGCCATAAAGAGGATCACACTAGAAAATTATACCTGTCAACAGAAAACAAGGGGAAGAAATAATGCTTTTAAAATTGCAGGAAGGGTAATTTAGGTTGGATATCAGGAAGAACCTTCTATCTATGGGGGTGGTTAAGCACAAGCAAGGTTGTGGAATCACTAGAAGTTTTTCCATGCAAGTTAGACAAGCATTTGACAGAAACGGTTCAGTCAGGGATGATCCTGTTTTGAAAAAGTGGTTGGACTAGATTACTCCCTGAGGTGCCTTCCAGCTTTATTTTTCTATGATTATGAGAATCCATGGATAAGCCAAGTGTACCTTATCCAAAGCTGCTGCTTCATCCTATAAAATCAGTCTGTATTATTAGGCATAATTATCTATCCCTGGAAGAAGAATGCCAGTAATTCATATAGATGATACGAGAATCAAAGACTGGGATATTCATGCCACAGTCAAAGGGATGTGAATAAAGTCTTTCAACTGCATGGCTGGATGAAAATGGGAAACAAAGTTGTGGATACCAGTCTGTGCACTGGAAAGGGCTGACTGTCTGCAGTGTTTGTGAAAAATAATTTCACAATGAAACAAACTAGACTTGCAAGGACACAAGAGGAGCCTAACACAACACACTTAGTGGTGGAGAATGAAGAAGATTCCCATATGTCATTATCAGTCAGTCTTTCCCGTCGGTGGAAAAAAATGTCAGCAGTGACTGATAAGAACTGAGAGTAGGATAGTTTGCACTAAATAAGAATCCAAAAGTTCAGATTGTTTTTTCTAAAACTGCTCTGTAATCCTGGGTCTTCAACAATGGGCTAGGAGGTGATCCTGAGAATTATAGATCATTTATCCTGAGTTCCTGCCAGGAAAATTCATTATAAAGAATCCAGAATATTATAAACACCAAAAGGAACATGCAGTTGGGGGGGGGGGGGGGCAAACTGCCATAGCTTTGGTGAAGGAAAACTGAACGTTTCCAAACCACTAGAATTTTTTGAGTGTGTCAGTAACATGGAAGACAAAGAAGGATGGGTTACTAAAATGTATCTGGACTTTCCAAAAGGCTGACAATGATCTCCCCTGTAGATAGCTATTATAAAGCTTGTCCCTAGGAGGGATGGACAAGCCCAAACCTCTGTGAGACTTCCTCTTTGCTGGCATGTCTGAAAACATGCTTTCCACTTCAGTTATATGCTGCAGCATTTGGGTCTGGTTTCAAACTTTCCCAAAATGTTCAGATTTGAGGTTCTAATCTGAGCCCACATCAAGTTTGAGTGGAGGTCGCAGCATCACTTGGTGACCAGTGATTTGTAGCTGGTGTCACCAGCAAAGAAAGAGACTAAACCAAGGTCCAAAATCACTTGTAGCTGTAGTTGAGGCCCCAAAATGAACTCACAGCCTGAATCCTTTGTCTCTGAGATGATTGACTAGAAAAGTACTAGTAACTAGCAACCACTGCTGTGATGTGGAAACTAGACTTTGTGTCCACCAAATCAACCAATACTTCCTTTTCCCTTTCTTCTTCTGGGCTTCCATTTTGCTCAGAGATCAACATCTCTAGCATTCTGGGAAAGAGGTTTTACATTTTGTTTTTCTTCCCTGCCTGTGTGAAGATGCCAGATATGGCAGCATGTGAAAGCGGCTGCAGGAAAAAGCCACAATCACAGGAAATTACCTTAATAGAGTGAAAATTAAGAAACGACTGACAACACAGCCAGTCACTAGGATACCAGTGGCATTTTCACACCTTGCCAATTATTCTGTTTGCATCAATTTGGGGTTATTTTTAAGGGCTTCATTTAAGGATGTGGGGTACAATACAAAAAAGAGGATAAAAGCTTAGAAAATATTTAACTTTTGCTTTAATAAGGAAATAATTATTCCATTCTTTCTGCAAGCAAGAAGGAAACCAGCCAATATTTTTCGGTCTTTTTCATGTTGTTTTATGCATGTCAAAAGGTTGAGGACTCTATTTTACTGGATTATTCTGGTGCAGGGAGAAGAGTGGGGAAATGAATTAGAGGGGAAGGGTTAATTCCTTCCAATTTTTGGCTCAGTGCTTTTTGGTAAATGCATTTATTTATCCCAGGAAATGCATCCTAAATGTTAGGAATTAATGGCAGTTACCGTTAATGAAGGGAAGCCTTGGAGATAAAGTCAACTTTCCATAGAACAGAATAAACACACACAACAAAAACTTTCCTCACAATGCAGCTCAGCTCTGACCTAGGGGCTCTTCCTCTAGGAACAAGAGAAGAATTCAGTGTCCATATTCTACTCAGTCTTTTGTCCTGGCACTGAGCTTACCAAGAAAACAGTTAATTAGTGTCAGTTGTGATGACGTGTCTTCTAAGAGCCAGTCTGAGAGGTACTGGCTAGCTCTTGACTATATCTCTGTCACATACACTCTTGCTCTTAATGTACACTAGATCTGAACTAAAACTGTAATATGAAGTAAAAGACTCCCTCTGCTATTCATAATCTCTGTAGCCTGTTAGTTACAGTGCTCCTAATTCAGTACCTAGGGACGTATGTGTAAAGAGTCTCATTGACTTTACAAGACATTGAACCAGACTGCTGGTTATACTTTCTTAGGTCATACACACTATTCTTGAAGAGGTTATCTTGCCAAAATGCACAAAAGATTTAAATGGGAACTTAACCACCTTTTGTATTTCAGACTCCTGCTCCCAGTGGCTCTCTCTGCACCTCGGCAGCCAAAGCCAATAGAGAGCTTTTTCTGTTTCTGAATTAATCCTCCTCAGTCCTCCAGGTTTGACCGACAGCGAGCTGAATTCATTAATGCATTCATCATTTCTGCCTGGTCCAGAAATACCAGAGAGAGATACCACATACACTAAGAGGAAAGAGTTCTTTTAGAAGTGTAAGAGGAGAACATCCTTAGATGCACAGGAGAGACTAATGCAATAAAGAATGATCTCAGAAATGAGTTGGCATCAGCAACTCCAGGATAAGAGTGCCTTTTAAAACTAGTCAGAACCTCTATCTCCTGGGTGAAGAAGATCCCTTGTGATTAGGCCTGACCAGTCCTCTTCCTGCTCCTCTGCCGGCAGCATAAATTTTGATACTGTAACAAAGCACCCAGTCTTGATTCCCCACTCCCTTGATACATGCGATCATGATTCCTTTCTACTAGCTCACACTTCGAGGCCTGTTCTTTCAACCTACCTAGTAGCAGCATGTGTTCTCCAGGTCAAAGGCTAAAGTTTCAGTAGTAGAGCTGGTTGAATGATTTCTCGTGGGGAAAAGTTTTCCCTTGGAAAATTTTGATTTGATGAAATCTAAGGGTTCCATGGGAATGAATCCATTTTGATGAAATTTCATTTAGAAAACAACACTTGTTAATTTCCCTGGGGAAATTCAGACTATGAGCAGTGTGGTCCATTTTGGAATGAAAGCACATTGTATGGAGTTTCCCACAGCATGGGAATACCAGGTTTCTCACAGGTTTCACTATTCCATACCTACAGCTGACTGCAAGAATCAGGCTGATATCCTTTCAGTATCCCATTTCTCCATGGATATTAAATCCCAGGGCCCATATCACTTCTGAAATCTAATTTACTTGTATCCACTGTTGCCCCCCTGGGCTAGGGACAGACATTACACACAAAGCAGTTTAAGTGATCAGAAACTGATTTAAACCTGTAACGTAACAGACATTCAGTACACATAAACCAGTTTGAGAATGGCTGAAACTGGTTTGACATAAACCTGGCTGAATGTAGTATCAGACTTAACTGATCTGGGTCAAACCACTTTATGCAATGGCTGTCCCAGACACCTTCCTGGTTTAACTTAAACCAGTCCCTCAGCATCCCAGATGCTTTGAAGCCCTGGGCAGGGCTCTCTGCTCCAGAGAGCTGGGCTGGCCCCACACCTCTGCTCCCTCACTGGCGCTCCAGTGGAGACAGCAGGCAAAGCAGCCTCTGCCTGGCTTCCCTGTGCCACCCCTCCCTCCACACTCCCTGCTTGTCCCTCCTCCCATCACTTCCTGCTCAAGCAAAGATTCCCCCCTCCCGTCTCCCACAGCATGAACTGTAGCCAGCATGTGGTATGCTAGCTAATGCTGAGAGGTGTCTATGTAAGGCAGACAGGACAAAGGACAGGACAGTGTCCACTTAGGGCTTTTTGGAGCTAATCAACAGGTCAGCTGGTAATGTCCCTCTGTTCCTTCCTTGGAAAAAGTTGTTTAAAAAGAGCTTGAACTAATGAGGCAGGGTTTTGTTTTGCTGATGGCCTGATAAGTGCTTTGTTAACAACTCTCTGCTGGGTTGGTCAAGAGCAGAGGAGGGGGAGGGGGAATAGGAGAAACCCCTCCCTAATCAGAGTCCTGTGGGGGCCTGACCACACCCACATCTCAGCTCAGCACTGTGGAAGGGAAGGCAGGGCTGCTGTAGTACAATCTGCCTTCTAGCCTGAGCCACTGCAAGCATGGGCCTGCATTTCTTTAGTCCAGAGGGGATGTCTGTACTGTTACAAACCAGTTCAGCTGGCCAAGTTAGACTAACCTGCAAAGATTAAATCAATTCAGGCTCAGGCTTTTTGAATGTCTGTCCCTAGCCCTGGACACCATCCTTCTACATTTGTCTTTCCATCGCTGCTCTCCAAAACAGTAATGTTGAGACCAGATATCTTCTCTCTGCCCATGTTTTTTTTTCTCCAAGTTCCTGCCATTTTCCAAAGGCTTTTGGAACATGGTGCTTTTGCTGAAGCATCTGCCAAAGGAATGCAATGAACTTTCCCAGCGCTGGAAGAAACTTGTCTTTTCATAAATTATTAGGCTAGACTTTCAGAGGGGAAAATTTGTCTCACTTCAATTTTATCTAAGGCATATTTATAATTGATCTTCACAATTTGCTGGTTGTGTGAGTTTTCAGAGAAACCATTACTGATTAGTTGTCACTGTGAGTTTCCTGGATTTTTTGCTCTCTGTATCAACATGAACAGGCCTTCCAGAGTGGCTCAGCCTCCATCATACTTTAGATCTGGTATGATTTCTTCCAAACAAGAGGATTTGGATCTTGGATTGCTAGGTATGAGAGGCAGTGTATGGAAAAACATGACTGCATGTTGAAGACAAGGAGAAAGTCTCCAGCTATTGGACAAGAAAAGTCTAAGGAACATGTTTGTTCTACTGGAGAATGAGGAGGTCAAGCAGGGAGAAATAGAAGATGGGATGGGAAGGAGAAAAGAAGTTCTGTCAGTTCTGCAAGAAGACACAATGTAGATAGCCATGGACCATCACCTGAGGAAGAATGAGGGGAGCATGAGAAAGACAAGAAGGAAAAATGATCTGCAGAAGGAAGAACAGATGGGAGAGAACATGCATTTCACACCAACACCAGATAGAAACAGGTCTGTGCAAACTTGTGACTCCTTATGAACAAAAATCTACAGGCCTATCGCTAGAGCTTCTTCAGAGAAAAGAAAAATGTGCTCTTTGCCAGAAACAAAATATAGGATGGGAACCTGAGGCTGAAAAGGAAATTCTGTTATGAGTGAGGGGAAATCCATAAGTTGTGTAAAGAAAGGCTGCCAGATTTCTGCTGGGACAGGGTAAAGATTTACTAGGGGCAGGCTGGGAGACAATGGTCCAAAGAAAAAGAGATTTAGGGAATCTTCAGTAGAATTCTTTTGGTTTCTAGATAGGGAGGATGAAGGCATAACAAGATAATGAAGATTTTAAAAATGGTTCCAGAATTCCACAAAAAATGATAGAAGTTGGGATGTTGACCATTGAGAGAGATCCACAGGGCCCTTATCAATGTATGCATTCCTGAGACACCTACTTTCTGGGACTGACAATGGCATATTGTCCACAATTTTGTGCACAGAAAGTGGAAAATCAGGTAAATGAGAATATAGGAAGACAAACCAGAATATGGTTAGGAATATGGAAAGCATTCATGAAAGAATGTCTAATATTGATGGCAAGAGTAATCAGGTAATTGATGCAGTCAGGAAAATAACTATATCTAATCAATGGAGATGTTTCTACCCTAATGTGTGGATGGAAGGCAACAAAATGGAGGAACCAGGAACAATGAAGTAAGGCATGAAACTAGGTATGCTAGAATTAACAGAAATTATGGAATAAGAATCATAACTAGAACACTGGTATTGAGGAGTATATACTTTTCAGGAAAGTTGGTAATACAGACAACATGGGTTAGACATTTCTGTACATTAAACAGCATTAGATTGCAAAGAAATAAGAAAGAATGCTAGGGATGAAATAGAATCTTGGGGTATAAAGCACGCTGGGGAAGGATTTGTAAAAGAGATAACTGGAAATATGCTATAGACTTCAGAATAAGATGTGCATAAGGATCTCTTTAATAGTAAGAGGGGTAAATACTTCAAGAGATTGTTAATATATGAGACTTTAATTTCCCAAACATAGATTGGAGAACAAATGCTACTAATAAGGGTAAAACCTAAGCATTCCCCGATTTCATAGCTGACATACATTTCTTCACTAGGTCATCACTGAATAACCAGAGATGATGCTTTTTTAGAGTTGGTTTTGGTAAGCAGTGAAGACATTAGTGGTAGAAATTAAGTTTGAATCAAATGATCATTTATTGGATCAGTTTCAATGACATGGAAGGACAAATGGAAACAGATCACAAAGGGAAGTTTTTCATCTCAAAAGGGTATGTTTTGAGAAATGAAGTTGACTTCTCTGCTTAGTGAAGTCAACTGGAATGAAGAGTTCATGGACTTAAAAATAGAGGAGTCTTTAAGTCAGAAGTTTAAACAACCATCTTGAATTTGTGTCCTGAGCAAAGAAAACAAATTTGAGAGAGTGGTCTTGATCTAACTGTATGACTGATCATATTCAAAAGAATATTAAACATAAGCAGAAAACCAATAAGGAATGGAAAAGAGACTGATCAACAAAGAAATTCATGTCTTTGAGTTAAGAAAGTATAGGGATAACTGCCAAGAATCAGGCCGAGTCACATAGTGGGCACATCTATACATGTCCCCCATGGCACAGTTGTTAATGTGCTGTCGTTTAGTACTTGCTTTAGGGAGTACTAAATGATGGCGCAGTAACAGCTGTTCCTGCACTGTCCCGGCAGCACATGGTTATTTTTAGCAGCTACGACGCTGTAGCAACATACTATAACAAGGTAGCTCATCACTACAGTGACAAGCATTGGTATCACCATTTGTGCCCACCAATGCTTTGTCATTGTAGCATGTCACTACAGCAATGTATTGTTTCTTATAGACGTACCTCTTATAAAGGAAATGTAAAACAAATACCAAATAACCATTTAATAAAGAAGAACAAGAAAACAAGGTGTATGCCTACTATATAGGAAGTTTGGGGTCAATAGTAAATATAATTTAGGAATGGCTAAGGCAGGATGTCCTCTAGGAATGACTGCTTGCAAATGGTATTGATGCATTCAAAGTGGAAGCAAAACTCAAAGGGCGCATCCAGACAAGCGAGCACGTGCCTCTTGCCCCACCTCCACCTGGCCAGACCCTTCCTATAGCAGCAGCACCTGACCCGGTGCGCAGGGACTGTGTGGAGCCGAGCTGAGCCAAGCTGAGTCTTGCCAGCCCTGGGGCTGCGCCGGGCAGCATGAGCAGCCCAGGGCCAGCAGGACTTGGCTGGGATCTGCGTTGTCCCCACGCTGCTTGTGCTGCCCGGCCCAGCCCAGCATGGCATGCTGGGACCACATGGAGCTGAGCAGGGTCCTGCCAGCCCTGGACCGCTCATGCTGCCCAGCACGGCCAGGCAGCATGAGCAGCCCCAGGGCCAGCAGGACCCGGCTCAGCTCCATGTGGTTCCTGTGTGCCAGGTCAGATCCTGGTGCTATAAGAAGAGCCTGGCTGGGTGGCAGAGCAGCCCCAAGGGTGACAGGTCCCAGGACATGGTCCCCACATGCTGCACTGGGTCCTGCCACCAGGAGGCCAGCCCAGCTGGGTGGCAGGAGGAGCCCCAAGGCCGGCAGGACCCAGCTGGGCTTGGCACATGGTCCCCCACTGCTGCTGTGAAAGGTCAGTTATGGGCCCTGGGCGGGGGGCTGGTGCCCCGTGGGGGATAGGGGCTGTGGCCCTCCAGGGGCAAGCTGGGACCCTGGGTGTGGGGGGGTAAATTCCATGTGTGGGGGGGACTGCACCCTGTGGGGGCCAGGGGACCCACCCCTCATGAGCAGCCCCCTCACAAGGTCCCCCACACCCACAGTCCCCCCAGCAATTGCTCCACACCTACCTACAGACCAACCCACACACCCACCCACCTTCCTCCACACCTCACCCCCTTCCTGCAAACACCACATCCCCCCATCACACACCCATCACATGTGAAGAAATCAAAAAGTACTCATCAACATATATAGGTATTTAGAATTTATTTTTTCATGATGATAGAGACACTGGTAGGCTTCCAAATTGCTTAACATTGTAAATATACCAATAATGCATTACCCAACTGATCGTGCTCACTTTCTCTCTCTCTCTCTAGGTATGTGTGTGTGTGTGTGTATGTAGAGTGGTTTTTTGTTTTTACTGTGGAAGAACATGGATTTTAGGGTATTTTTAAAAACGGATTTAGGATGCTGCTTCAGCAGTCCAGCTGGCACAAGGGGTAGTGTCTCCAGGTACCAGTTGCCTGGGCCCCAGAAGCTCCTGAGAATGAGTAGCCCTGAGCTGCTGGCCAGGGTAGCTTTTTGTACTGATGGGGCCAGGACGGGGCAGCTTTTTATACTGTTGGGGACAGCACAGGTGCTGGCCCCAGGCTCTAGCACCCCCTGGCTACAGATCTGGGAAGAGCCAAGAAGGGTTATTTTGCCCCAACTAGAAAAATTTGCTCCACAACAAAGTGCATGTCCAAGCACATGCGCTGAAGCAAAAAACCCCGGCTCAAATTTGCACCACTTCTATTTGGGCTGCTGCAAATGCACGTGCTTGCATGTGTGGACATGCCCAAAGAGATTAAGATGCACAAGTTATGGGGATAAGACAATCTGTATCCCAGAATTTTGGAAGTCCTGACACCTGGTATTTCAGGAGATTTTAATAAATATACACATACAAGTGTGGTACCATATGCCTGGAAAGTAGCAAACACAGTAGCCATCTTTAATATTGGAAAAAGAAAACCCCACAAGCCAAGCAACTACAGACTCATTCATCTGCCTTCAACTGTATGCAAGGTTTTAAAGGAAATTTTAAAGAAAAGAATAATAAAAAACATAGAATAAATGGAAAATGTAATAACATGTTTACCAAAGACAAATCATTCCAGACTAATACAATATCTTTCTTTAATAAGATAACTGATTTTTATATAAGAGATATGTGGTAGATCTCATCTATCAGTACTACAGTCATGTATTGGATACTTTGCCATACCAGAAACAGAAGTTACACTGGAAAAAATGGTGATGTGTGAGGGAATTGTAAGTTGGAAAATAATAGGTTGTGCTGAAATGGCACTGTCATCTTCAAGGTTTGATTTTGTTTTTAATCTTTTTCATTGAATAGCTTTCACTGATGATCTGGGAGTAAATAGTAGGAGTGTGTTGATGAAACTGGCTGATAGCATAAAGCTGGGAAGCATCATCAACTGAGTGGAGGACCAGAATATCATACCAAAAAAACTGGATGACCTTGAGAACTGTTATAATAGAAGTAAGATTAAATTTAATAGTACAAAGTACATTCATATACCTGGGGACTAGTCAGAATAATTCCTGTTATAAGTTGGGGCCTCATTACTTGGGAACAACAAAAGAGTAAAGAGACTTGGCTGTATTAGTTAATCACAAGATAACTATGAGCCAGTGGTGTCATACACTAGGGGTTTGCAAAGTAGGCCCTATTCGATTCAGCTTTGGATATGAATTCTGCCTGAATCAGGAACAGTGATTCAATTAGTTGATTCAGATCACTGTCCCTGATTCGATTCAGTCGAATCCAGATTCAGTGCTAATTCAGAGAATCAGCAATTCGGACATAGATACAGCTTTAAATGTTTTTTCTATATACCTTGAGGTAGCAGGTGTGGCTTGTGATCATTGCAATGCTGGGGTGCATGGAGCATCCCACAGGAGTGTGGGAGGGCCCCCCACGTGCTCAGTGGTGAATCTGTAAGTGGACTGGAAGTACTTCTGGGTCTTCCGTGGAGCACACTGAGGGCCCCCCCCTCACCCTCCTGGCTCAGCAATCAGCTGCAGGGGGACCCTGGGGCCTTCCCCCCCATCCCAGGAGCACCAGTTGCCAAGCCAGGGGGGCCGTGGGGTCCCTCTGCATGCTCCCTGGCAGACCTGAAGTGGACCAGAAGTGCTTCTGGTCCACTTCAGGTCTGCTGCCAAGCATGCTGGGGAGTCCCACACGCTTCTGTGGGACACTCCATGTGCCCCAGCATTGCAGCACTCATGAGCCCCTGCTACCTAGAGGTATATAGAAAAAAACATTTAAAGCTGTCTCTACATCCAAATCGCTGAATCTTAATGAATCTCTCCAAATCGATTCAAAGGGTTCCGATTCAATTCAGACAGATTAGAGGAGGTCTGATACGATTCAGATTTAGAGATTCAGCCACCAAATCAGTCTGAATCTTCACCAAATCAAATCGGGGATCGACGCTTCACACAGCCCTATCATGCACCCATGAAAAAAAAGTAAATACAATCTAAATATGTTCCAGGGAAGTTGGATAGACAAGAATTAATGCCATCATATGAGGGACTGGTAAGACCTCCCCACAAATACCATATATTGATGATGACCTATGTTAAAGGAAGGTAAATTCAAACTGGAAAAGAAGCAGAGTAGGGCTATGTGAGTGAACAAGGGAGTGGAGCAACTATGTTAGGAGCAATCTGAGATCTAAAAGGACTTGCAAAAGGCAAATTTGCACCTTCATAAACTATCTACATTAGAGATGTATAGCATAAGCTTTCGTAAGCAGAGGGTTTACTGCCTCAGATGCTAAAAGGACTTGGCTCATTTAGCCTAACAGAGGGAACTCTTGGAGGGGATATGATTGCTCTTTACAAATACCCCAGGGAAACAAATACCAGGAAGGGAGAAGATATTTTTAAACTGAAGGCAATGTTGGCACTGGAACGTGTGGGTATAAATTGACTCTGAATATATTTAGGCTGGAAATGAGAAGGTGGTTCCTAAGCATCAAGCAGTGAGGTCATGGAAGAACCTCCCAGAAGATATGGGCGAGGGCAATAAACCTAATGTAATGTAATAATCTGACATCATAAAATAGAACCTGAGACATTCATAAATGAGATTATATAAAGTTGTTGCCCATAATGGCAAGAGATTGGGCTCAGTGACCCATGAGGTCCCTTCCTGTATTCTGTGTAAACTAGAGGGTATTTTCAGCCCTGCTTTTACCTATGTGTGTTTATGTAGGACCCAAAAAGCCATGTCTTCACCAGTAATATCTCATAAGCAGAGGTGCACCAGCTGTTGCTTTTTTTTATCTCTGTCCCTATCCCTTGGCTCTAGCCCATTGTGAACACATTGTAAAATTTGTCTAAGCTTCTGTATGGGAGCTTCCAGATATGCTAGAACCTGATCTGTGCTAATAAGGAAGCTGGAATCAGGAGATGAGCCTGGTTCATTGCATTACACCCGCTTGCCCTGACTAGCATGCTCTGTGCCCGTGTCTGAGACAACAACAATGTGGATAAGCTAACTGTTTCCAGGCAAAAATAGGAGAATGTCAATCCCAGTCAACCCCACTACCTCCTTCAGTCAAAGAGAAATCCCACCTGAGGAAAACCTGACACTGCCTGGGGTAGCCAATGGCCTCCTTGCATCATATGGTGACTGTTCCTTGGCCTGGATATATACATCACCAATACCTCACTGAGTCTCTCCTCTCATTCTCTCCCTTATCCAGGGGAATTTGCTTCTGTCATTCCTGTGTTTGAGACTGGTGAAAAGAATATCACAGTCATTCCTCTCCAAAGAAGGAGGGGGTGGAAGCCCATCTGGGCCCTTTGGTTTGATTTCATATTTATGAAACAGCTTAAATGTCAGCTTGAGTGAAAAATGACACCTTCCCCAGCTTCTCATATTAATGCCAGTGGCTGCAACTGGCTTCTTTAGAAAGGCGGCTTGTGGTTTTTCTTCTCACTCTCTCCAAAGGCTGCAGGGAAAAGATGAATTGGACTGATAGATGAGACTGCAACTGCCGATAAACTGCTTTGCTGACAGAGAGAGAGATGGTGGAATGGCCTGAACTGGGGAGGGAGGAGAGAAAAAGGGAGAGAGATTGGGGAATGGCGGATATGGAGGAGAGAGTGACATGATGTGAAAAACAGCTTTATTCATCATAAAGTCACCTATAAAACACATCAGAAAGCATTGCACAAATATGAATGATACATCACAATGAATGCTCAGACAAGAGGAAACTAGGCAAAGCCTGCCCCAGGCAAATATGACCCTTCCGTCCCTTGGGGCTTCTCAGCTCTGCTCTGAACCTCTGCAACACACTAATAAAAAGGCTACGGCTAAGATAGTGACCTGCACCATCTGACCTCATTCCCAGCATGTTCGGAGTCAGAGGAGAGAAGAAAGTAGACAACCTGGCTGGGGCAGTAAGGGCTGGGGCAGTCTAGGTGGGTGGTTGGGCAAGGAGCTGACTGGTAGGACTGTGCAAAGCTTTGGTCCCTGATCCGATTCGGCAAAGATTCTGCCCAATTCAGTGGCCAAATCTCCAAATCTAAATCGAATCAGGGGACCCTTTAATCTCTCTGAATTGAATTGGAACCCTCCGAATCAATTCAGAGTCGGTGATTCGGACATAGAAACAGCTTTAAATGTTTTTTCTACATACCTCTAGGTAGCAGGGGCTTATGAATGCTGCGATGCTGGGGCACATGGAGTGTCCCACAGAAGCGCGGGGGTGCCCCAGTGCGCTTGGCAGCAGACCCAGAAGTGGACCAGAAGCACTTCCAGTCCACTTCCGGGTCTGCCAGGGGGTCTTCCCCAGCTCCACGACTGGTGCCTCTTGTTGGGTCTGGAGTGGCACTTGGGGTCCCCCTGCGGCTGATTGCTGAGCCAGGGAGGCACGGGGCAGAGGTGGGGAGGGTGCGCAGCACACTCCCCGGCAGACCTGGAAGTGGACTGGAAGTACTTCTGGTCCACTTCCAGGTTTGCTGCTAAGCACATGGAGGGCTCCCCACACTCCTGCGGGATGCTCCATGCACCCCAACATTGCAGCGATCATGAGCCGCACTGCTACCTCGAGGTATGTAGAAAAAACATTTAAAGCTTTCTCTATGTCCGAATCGCTGATTCTCTGAATCAGCATCAAATCTTCATGTCTGAATCGCTGATTCTCTGAATCAGCATCGAATCTTCAGATTTGGATTTGACCAAATCGAATTGGTGACAGTGATCCAAATCAACTAATCGAATCACTGTCCCTGATTCAGGCAGAATCCAAATTGAATAGGGCCCACTTCGCACACCCCTACTAACTGGACCAGTCGTCAATCAGTACTGTGCAGACCCCAACAACTTAACCTGACTAAAAAGTCCGAGGGTAGAAAAGGGAGACTGGCTGGCTAAGGGAAACTGCTACTTTCCCTTGAAAGGGACTCTGCTGTTTTGAAGCTCATTGCTATCACGGCTGGCATCTCTAGGGAGAGAGATCAGACCAAGTACCCACATACTAAAAGCCATCCAAGCCCTCTGAGGGACTCCAGACCAGTGAAACCAGCAAGCCTAGCTGAAGTCAGGAGAGGGTGCTGCCCCACCCAGGGGTAAAACAGAAAGTAAGGTGTCTTTTGTTTAAGCCAGTGCTTTGGTGGTGGTGACCTGTTTCATGATAAGTAATCTCAGCCCTATCATTCAACATGAATGGTTGCCAAGGAGGAGGGGTGGGGTTTTGGGCAGTTTCATAGTTTCATAGTTTCTAGGGTCGGAAGGGACCTGAGCAGATCATCTAGTCCGACCCCCTGCCATGGCAGGAAAGAGTACTGGGGTCAAACGACCCCAGCAAGGTGTTCATCTAACCTCCTCTTAAACACCCCCAGGGTAGGAGCCTGCACCACTTCTCTTGGAAGTTGGTTCCAGATCCTAGCCGCCCTGACTGTGAAGTAGCGCCGCCTGATAGCTAACCTAAACCTACCCTCTGCCAGCATGTGACCGTTATTCCTGGTCACTCCTGGCAGTGCTCAGGGAAACAGTGACTCCCCCAATGCCTGCTGATCCCCCCTGACTAGTTTATAACAGGCCACTAGATCCCCCCTCAGCCTTCTTTTGTGGAGGCTGAACAGGTTCAGGTCCCGCAGCCTTTCCTCATAGGGCCTGCCCTGCTGTCCCCTGATCATGCGAGTGGCCCTCCTCTGGACCCTCTCCATGCTGTTGACATTCCTCCTGAAGTGCGGCGCCCAGAACTGGACACAATACTCCAGCTGTGGCCTGACCAGTGCCGCATAGAGGGGGAGGATCACCTCCTTGGACCTGCTCGAGATGCATCTGTGGATGCATGACAAGGTGCGGTTGGCCTTCCTAACTGCCTCCCCACACTGCTGGCCCATGTTCATCTTGGAGTCAGTGATGACCCCCAGATCCCTTTCCGCCTCCATGCTGACAAGAGGGGAGATACCTAACCTGTAGGTATGGTGCTGGTTGTCCCTCCTGAGGTGCATCACCTTGCACTTGTCTGTGTTGAAACCCATCCTATTCTCGTCTGCCCTCCCTGGTAACCTGTCTAGGTCTGATTGTAGCCTGTTGCATCCTTCCAGTGTGCCCACGTCCCCCCACATCTTAGTGTCATCAGCAAATTTGAACAGGGTGCTTTTTACCCCCTCATCCAAATCACTGATGAAGATGTTGAACAGTGCAGGCCCGAGGACCGAGCCCTGGGGAATCCCACTGCCCACATCCTTCCAGGTTGAGAAGGACCCATCCACCACCACCCTCTGTGTGCGGCCCTCCAGCCAGCTGGTGACCCATTTGACTGTGTAGGTGTCTACACCACAGCCCCCCAGTTTCTTAATGAGAACGGGGTGAGAGACAGTATCGAAAGCCTTCTGGAAGTCCAGGAAGAGTATGTCCACTGCTACCCCTGCATCATAATGATCTGGTGATCTGATCGTAAAAGGCCACCAGGTTGGTCTGACAGGACCTGCCACTGATGAACCCATGTTGGTTGCCCCTAAGCATGCAGTCCCCTGCTGGCCCCTCCTGGATGTGTGCCAGCATAATTTTCTCGACCAGCTTGCCTAGGATCGAGGTGAGACTAACCAGCCTATGGTTTCCCAGGTCCTCCTTCCTGCCTTTTTTGAAGATGGGGACTACGTTGGCCCTCTTCCGGTCCTCCGGTACCTCACCAGAGCACCACGAGTGCTCATAAAGCCGTGCCAGGGGACTTCCAATGACCTCGGCCAGTTCCTTTAGAACTCTAGGGTGGAGATCATCCGGGCCGGCTGACTTGAATACGTCCAACCCCTCCAGAAGCCCCCTAACTAAATCCTCGCTAACCCGTGGCGCAGGTGTGGCTCCCCCGGGGCCCAGGGGGGCCTAGCAGGGAGGTGGCTGTTCTGGTCCCTACTTAGGAAGACGGAGGCAAAGGCAAAGTTGGTGAGTCAGGAGGCAGGGAACTGGCTAATTTCTGGATATTTACTTTTTTATTATTATTTATTGATTATTTATCATAACTTTTTTTAAACTGTAATCTTTCCTTCCCCCAGATTCCAATGTCCTATTTCCACTAATACTTCCACCCTCCCCTCCCTAATTATTTTTGCAGTGGTAGTCCTTTGCTGAGGTTTGTTAAAATATCCTTTTTTTCCCCAAATCTCCTTGTCAGCTTGCAGTATCCTAAACTGATTTTTCAAGGCACATGTCTCCTACCACAAGAAGTCACTTCGACTTACCACAACAGGCTCCAACACACACATGGGAAGAGAGGAACTAAGCCCAATATGGAGAAGAGCAAGCAGTGGGCAGAGGAGTTTTAAACTATGCCCTGGAGGAGTGACTGCACCAGTTGTACACAGGGGTCAGTAAAGCATCAGTAACACCAGATCCACCCAATGTGGTGTTGATGCATCAGGTCAGCCATATGGTATTCAAACTGCAAGTTAATCTATGAAGGTACAGGCAGTCTACACCCAGTTCACAAGTCAGTGTGTAGAAATAATCCCAGTGCACCCTGGCCCTCTGTGCCTGGCACTCCATCTTTGTGGGGGATCTGACACCAGTAATATATTGTCCCCAGAAGGAAATAGGCCACATGGAAGTGTTACCTCTTGCCCCAAGGATAAACAGGAGGCTTGGAGAAATTCAGTGAAAGCTACTGCAATAACTCAGAGATGGGAATCAAAAGGGAGTTGTTGAGGGAAAAATAAAACAGCGCATGAGAAGCTGAAGGGAAGGAGTTCTGTGCAGTCACCTTGAGAGAGAGATGGCTCACAAAGGGATTGGTTGCTACAGTGTTATGCCAGACCTGCCACTGCAACTCATCTGAGTGCTTAAGGATAAGAAGTTTGTATGGCATTCTCCAGCTTGGGAGACTAGAGGTGTTAAGGAGGTCAGAGGGAAGAGTAATGCTGTACCTTGACACAGAACAGCCTAGCTGTATATGGATCCCAGCGACTAAAGGGAAGACAGAGGCAAATCCAGACTCTCCAAAGGCATGACTGCAGAGCACAACCAGTGGTAACTGTTCCGAAAACATGGCCCGTGTACTTTTGAGTCTGATTTCCCAGCCTAGATGGGGTATGGATACACTAGCTAGGGCCATGACTTTGAAGCTATGACTGAAAACCCATCCCTCCAAAGACAGGTTAGGAAGGGGCTAGAGCCCTTGCCACTTCAGCAGAGAGCTCCTGCAGTGGCAGAGAAAGACAGATGCTCAGATGCTGCTGTTTTACATGTCAGGTAGGTCATCCCTTGGTATAGTTTCATCCACGCTGACACACACAGAGTTCAGGGGGAAGACAAAGAGTGTTTGAGGGAAGGAGCAATCTTCTGTATCTCCATAGAATTAGCTGCCATGTAAACACTGTGCAGCCAGTCACAGTGAATCTGCTGAGAATCCAGAGCCTTCCTCTCCAGAACAAAAAAATATATCAGGAGAGCATTCATGTTCTTTCACCAGGTGAAACAGATTGGGACCATAGTTGCATGAAATGCCTCTTCCACCAAGCACCCTGTAGCCAGCACTTTTCAGTACATTTCTGGGAGACTCATCCAGGAATTCTATCATTGAAACTGCTATGAAGATCTAACGTACCTTGTTTCAGAGTATCTGCGGCATGATTCAGGGACTGTGCCATAGCCTGGCTGGGCTACAGCCAGAATAGTTGGAGTTAGACCTTCATGATCATCCCAGGGACAGCTTCAATAGCATTTGTTGCTGCCCATGCTCCCAGAGGAGCAATGCAATTTTAGATGTGACATGAGAGAGCTTCCTCTTTTTTTTCCCTTTGATCAGTCACCTCTAGTCATCAGGATCTAAATGAGTCCCTTTAGGGTTCAGAAAGATGTGTCTTTTTATGGTCATCCCAGTGCCCATTGGGTTACAGTCAAGCAACACCACATAAACTTGGAGGAGAAAACAAAATCTGGAGTACTGTGTTCAGTGGCATACCATGGGTCTCCAGCATCTGGGGGGCTGCAAAACTTGTATTTGCCTCCCCCCTCCGTCTGCAGCCAATCGCCAAGCGGAGGGCCGAGCCTGGGCATGCCAGTGACAAAAGTGGAGTGCCAGTGGCGAAACTGGAAGTGCTGCCTGGACACACACACACACATACACACACACACACACACACACACACACACACACACTAAAAACCCAAATAGGTAGGGTTTAATAATAGTCTATAGGATGGGTACTCATGACCTTGGCACATGCCATTCTGGCTGGTGGGTGCAGGGGCTACTGGAGTGAACTTTCATTGATTATTGGTGTTGTGGACTGGCAGGTGGGGGGAAACAAATATTCAGCATAAGTATTTCCTTCAACCTGACCTCTGTCACCAGTTATGATCACAGTGAAGATTTATATGCCTGGTCATAGCCGGAGACACTGAAAGAATCAAGAAGTATAGGACTTTGCTATCTCCAGACAAAGCTTTTAATGTTAGGGTGAGTCACTATAACTACTACAGAACTGCTTGCAGAACTCCAAAGGACACAGAAAAGTGCAGTATGAAATTAACCCAATGCTGCAGCACATGGGAGCCCTGAGCAAACTTGAACCTGATGCTGAATTCCCATCTCTCAAATGCTAATTAAGCAGCCAACAGGAATTATTTCATTAACCCTATACAGTTAGGATGCAAACAAGGTCTTTTGAATTGGGCTCCTGGGCTCCTTATGTGTTCACTCTGGATTCTTCACCAACAGGATTTAATTAAAGTGACCCAGTTTATGGCTAGGAAGGGGAGGAAAAGAAGCTTATGCTCCCCCCACACACCCACCATTCTAATAATGTCTGACAACATTGTAAATATTGCTCTGGACATTTGGGAGGCCTAGATGGGGATTAGAAAATCCACAGGTGAATTTTTTTCCCTTCATTTTTGTGTATATTGCTCAGCTTTTTAAGGAAAAAAGGCAATTCATAAGGCTTTGCTACTCTAATTGCAAGATGACCACAGCATTTCCACTGAAAGAAACTGAGGGAAGGCCAAGGTTTGAGCTTATGCTTTCTGAGTAGAATGATTTTGCAGCCGTAGGAGGTCCAAGGTGCAGCAGAAGCATTTTAGTTCTTCTAGGGAAAGGGAATGAAAAACGGGGATGTTTCATGACTAGAGACAACTGTAAAATTTTCATCCAAATACTATTTTCCATCCAAAAAAGCCATTTTGACACCACAGAGGGGGTTTTTCATGGAAATATATGGATTACAACTAAATTAAAAATAGTGTTGTGGGATAGAAGATGTCACCATATCCTATTTCCAAGTTTTTGACTGAAAAGCTTTATTTTTCAATTTTGAAATGACATTTTTGCTTAGAAATATATTTCTATATTTAAAATACATCCAAATCAAAATAAAAACTTTGTGTAAATAAATTGCTTTGACTGCTCAGACTTGAAATTGCTTTTCAGTCTGTCTCAATAACAAAATTACAATTTTGATTTTTTTAAAATCTAGATTCACACCATAAAAGGTTTCCTTTTAGTAAAATCTTGATATTTACCATGTGATGGAGAATCAGTCACATTTACTCATAGCTGATTTTGTTTCTGTGGGGCTGCATTATGTGAGGAACTCTGTCCAGAAGGCAACACCCAGACAAAGAAAAGATGCCATGTCTCAAGATGTGTTAACAGGTATGGTTTTACACACCACTTAGCACCAAGTGCAGACAGGAGTTAAAAGTGTTAGAGGCTTGCTATTAGTTAATATATTTTATGTGCTATTGCATTTTTAAAACTTTCTTGTAGTGGTAGAAGTTAAAATTGAGAGATACTCTCCACCTAAAGGAGTTGGGAATTAGGTGATGGTCCCTGAGGTAGAGACCAGCTAGCTAATCAGTTGACAAAGGGTCTGCAGGGGTTGCCTATTGAGCTACAATTAAAGTTTTTATTTAGTTGTTCTACTTCATTGTATGTCTGTGTTTATTGAACCCAGTGATCACTACATTCCTACTCTCATAGTCTAGACAAGGCCTTTGGGAACCCGGGAATAGTGTCTCAGTCAGAATATGGAAGCGGCAAAGCAGCCACAGACAAAGCCCAGTGGGTCTGCCCCTTGTGCACACAATCCAGTAGTTGCAAACCCCTACCGACACTGGGCAGTAGATATGTAGTTTGTGGGGTCCCTGGCACATTGCAACAAGCTTGATCTACAAAGTCCATTTCCTCCACCCTGCCCTGGTCTCTCACACAAAGCAGTGGGTTTGCAGGGTTGTGTAATTACAGCTACTTACTTGGATATTAATGTTTGCACACAGAGCAGTCATTACAGCAAAAGCAAACTATTATTTTTTAATTTTAAATGGTTAATGTTCATCAAATGTTTATGAAAATACTTAACCCGTAATGATGACAAACACAGTGCCTAATAAAGATGGAAGTGAAGATCCTCTTTGTGAATATGTAATCAGAAGAGTAAAGAAAATTACATTAAAAAGACTTCATTATGCCATTAAATATGTGAAATGACTTTTTCTACTCCATTTTAATTTTATCATATTTCTTTTTTAAATAACCCTGACATTTTTATGAGATGGATGCATAAAGAAGCATCAGCTTCTGTAACAAGAACAATTCTGACTTGCTGTATCCATCATCCAGATCCAAATTTCTATTTCATTTATCATTGAGAAAAATCAACAATATTTTTGCCCATTATTATAGCTTTTATTTTCCTGAGAGAGAAAGATCAGGCTTAAATACATCATATAAAACAAAATCCCAAGTCCCTTACTCAGGCCTCAATGGAGTCCACCTTCTGTGCTTAAGAAGTATTCTCCCATATGGGAAGCTTGCGGAAGTGAAATATATGAGCTGCCATTTTAGCCAACACACAGGTGATGGATGTGGGAACCTACGGTGCTGAAAACACATTTCTTCTACTGCTTGGGCTAAAAGATTAGGCTCTCTATAAAGGAAACTCCATCTCTGAAGCCTTAGTCCAAAAGGTGGAAAGTCGAACATACCTTACAGTGGATTGCCTACTTTTCATACACAGAGGAAACCTCTCCCAAGCTCCTGAGGCTATTTGAATCCTGGATTAGTCTGCATTGATATGCCACTCACCATCTTGGCTGCTACAAGAGTTCAAAATGTGAATTTCTCCAGTTCAAGCTAAAAAGCATGACTGTCCTTGATGGCTATAACAGGCTTATGCTCTCCATGATCCCAGAGCGGAGGGGATGATGCGGAACATACTGCGATCGGTGTGTGATGCAAGGAAGACTGTGCAAGGCTGGCCATGCTGCTCCTTCCCAAGCAAGTGGGACTATGGTGTGTTCCCCATTCTGCTTTGGCTAGCAGAGTTTTCTGCACCAGGTCACATGGTGGCACCACACTCCTGCCTTCATTTAGAGTTCCCGGAGGTCCCTGGTCTTCCAGAGCTACAGTTTCCCCTCGGCCTCCTAGCTCTGAGGCAAGGCTGTGCCACTTGAGTCTAACCCCAATCTCCCACTGAAGTCAAAGATGCCAAATTCTACAGTCCTTTGTCGCTCCCTGTAAAAATTCTCACTGACATCAGTGGGAGCTTTGATTAAATTCTGAGTGAAAATAGAAGAAGGCAATAAAGAGTTTGTCCTGTGCAGAATAGTCATTGATGTCTTCTTTTTTTTTTAAACCCTATTCATTTTACATTGTGTGTTAATTGCAGTGTTAATTTACACAATTAATGTTCGCTTTTGGCAAGATGATGCAGCGGTTCCTTATTAAAAGGCACTTCCATTCTAGCAGCACTTTGTGACAAGCGTGCTCCATTCTGTTGTACTTATCTCCCTAGTAGTTTAGCACCACACATCTCTTCAGCGGCACCTGAGGCAGGGCTCTCCAAATTTTTTGCCCCATGGGTCAGATATTCACTTCCAGTGGTAGGATGATGACTAATTGGTGTGGCTGCCAGTGCACAGCTCCAGAAACAATGGAATGAATCCTACCACTGCTCATCCCACTTTTTCACCTGCTGCTGATTGAGTTGCTGAGCAATGACCAAAGATCCCAATTTGGTGGTGGACAGGAATATGGAGGGAGGTGGCAGCAGTGTTCACCTCAGGGGTTCCAGAGTTGTGCTGGCTACAATTTAACCCCTCATGGGCCACATGCAGCTTGTGGGCCATTATTTGGACAGCCCTGACCTAAGGTACGTCCCGCAACTCAGTCTCCAGATACGACATCCTTCTGTTCTATTCTGTATTGCTGTTTGGTCTCACTATAAATCAGGGCCATCTCTTAGCTGACTGCTTTGTGAAGGAAGCCTCATCGGTTTGGGAAGCGAGGCCCAGTAATTGTTGTCATAGTTCAAGACTATCAGAGGATGTCATGGCCAAACAAACCCTGAGCATGCAGTTTTGGGGCACAAATGGAACCTGAGCTCTTCCAAAAATTTGTTATGGGTGTCCCTGATTTCTTCCAAAAATTATCCTACTAGCCCATGATCTATTATCTGTGTCCATGGATATGAATGACTTGTGGATCAGGGACTCTTTTTCCTAGAGGATAGGGCTTGTGAACAAGGGTCTCCAGGTGGCATCGGTTTAAGATACTTCCTGATTAAAGTGTGGTCAAGGGCAGTAGCATCACTTTGGGCAAGTGGGACACCAGCCCTGGGCACCTCATTAGTGGGGGCACTAGGATTGTGCCCCCTGAAGGTCTACACTGTTGCAGCAGCAGCATCCCTGCACCACTGTTGTTGTAGGATCAGCTACTGTAGGAGCAGCAACCTGGGCAGGAAGACCATATCATGGCAGCAATAGATAGGGAATTTTTGATTGTCTGGAGTAGGTAAGATTCCTGCACTGCCTGCCTCTCAATGTCTCTAGCTCTAGTTTTATGGCCAGCAGAGTCTGTTAGCCTTGGGAGCTTACCCCCTTTCCACCCAGTGCCTGTCTATCCAGATTGATGGGAAAAAGACAGTCCTACAACTGAAGGACCACTCACCTGAAGAAGAGTCAGGAAGCCTCAGAGAGAGCTCAAAAACTTTAATATAGGGTTGGCACCCTTAGGAAAAATACACTAAGTGCACTGCTAGGATAAGAATAGGTGAGGAAATTGTACCATCATACAGTTTCCTGACATAGTTACCCATTAATGCCAACTTTAAAGGTTAATGCAATTTAACTCACTCCCAGCTCTTACTCTGAAATAACATATCAAGGATTTCTCTATAAGCCGATGCCAGGGACAGGATATTTTATGATAAACACAAACAATAAAATGGAGCGAGATTTTTGCAGCATTAGGTGTGCATGAGTCAAAGGCCAACTGTGTGCGTGTGAAAGAAGTCAAGAGATAGAGACAGATAGACAGAGGGACAGAGTTAATGTGTTTTTACTCTATCAGATAACCTGTCAGATCCATGTTGTGTTTGTTGCTGAGATAATAGAAATATCATATGGAAACACTGTGTGTGTGTGTGTGTGTGTGTGTGCGTGTGTGCGTGCACGCATGTGTGAGTTTGCATCACATTTGTACTGCCAGCAATGCTGCACTAAACAAATCACAGATAAGAAACATAAATTTTCAACACTTTATACTGAATGCACTTAAGCAGATTTATATAAGACCAGCAAGAGGCACATCCCTAACCAGGGAACTTCCCCCCACTCTCATTTTTAAAGGCCTACTGCAAACCAGGCCTGTGTCAAAGCTCTTCCAAAAAAAGTCACAAGAACTTTTTGAATGGTTGATCGAGTGTTATTATGTGGCTTCATTATACATATTGGCGAATCATTTTGATATCTTTATGTTAAATGCACTCACAAGTTTAAGGACTGGATGTGAAGATATATGTGATGCTGCTAGTAGTTTTAGTTTTAAAACAGCACCATGCTTAAAATGATAGTATTCAAGAAAAACACCCCAGCAAAACGTTACACAGACTCACACCCCACCCTCCCACCTCCACCCTTACCCTGCGTAGGGTGAGCTCATTTGATCACTGGTCATTATTGAGGTGTCCCTCACCACAGGACTGACATATTCTCTAGGTCAGTGGTTCTCGACCTTTTTGGACTCGAGGGACCCCTCCATCACTTTGAAATTGGGTGCTACTCAAATTCACAAAAAAACTAATTTATATATTACAGTGCTTACTGCCTTGTAGAAAGGATGGGAAATGGGGTGGGATTCAGGCAGGGACAAGCTGACCTGTGTTTATCTACTTAGCTCCTCACACCTTAGACACCCTTCAAAGGATCCAGCAGCACCCCAGGGTGCCCTGGTAACTTGGTGCTTTAGGTTTGGGACCAGCCACCAGCGGGCACGCGGCCCAGGTAGAAGCAGAATCTGTTCCCCGTGCAAGAAATTGTGAGCTCAGGGCTGTTACCTGGAACCAGAATCACCCCTTCCCATTCAGAAGCTTCCTTCCCACATCTCCCTTCTCCCAAAGGTCTCACACATGAACACAGAGCCAGAGTTTCCTCTGAGCAAGAAGTTCCCCTTGGGCCAAAGCCTTATTCTATGTGGAGACATAGCTCTGAACAACCTTTTTTTCTACTGTTGTGTTTCCTTTCCTCGCATTTCTGACTATTTCTGTTTATCTCTTTGAAAGAACTTTCCCATAAATCTAGGCATTTCTTTACATGTTTCCAGGTTTTCTTTTATTTCCTCCAAGACTGTTTTATGCTTCAAGACTTTTTTTTTTCTTTTCTTAGTCTATCCCTTTCCTGTCAGTGTTTTTCATTTTCTCTAGTATATTCTTTCTTTTGCTGTTACCTCTCTGTTATTTATACCTTTTAACTCTGGTTTTGTTGTGTCATCCCTTTTTACAGTTTCTTCTGACTGTGTTAGCTTCCTTCTCTCTCAAACTCTCCCTCCTCCTCCTCCATCCTACTTCCATTTGCCCCATTGCTCTTTCTTTCCTCCTTCAATTTCCACATCCCTTCTCTCCTGGGACCCCATGCATCAAAGTACAGAAATATCTGTTTTTTGGAATATGTCTTTTTGCATGCACATCCACACAGCAATAAAGAAATTCCCAGCGAGTGGCCCCAACATGCAGTGAGCTAAGCTGAAATGTGAAATGGATTCTCTGGGAACAGGGTCTTCCATGGCTCTTTTGAAACAGGGGCAGGGATCTAGAGGGGATATTGGCAATCCCTCAAGACACTGTACTCTCTCCCTCAAACATGTTGACTGGAAACATGACTGGGTGAAGAATTTCTGGCTGCCAAGAACAAAACAGAGCTTTCTTTCCCTCCTTAGCATGGGATCAGCCTGCAATGACTCACATGCATTAGTGTGGAGTGGAGGAATGTTCTGTCACTACCCCAAGATGCCTTTGACCTTCACACCTGCTTCAGCAGTTCTCAGACAGCATTAAAATGTAACTCTCTTCCTCGCTAAGAGCAGCCACTGGACAGCAAGGGCACAGGCGGTCCAGCTCAGTGCCAAGATGCTTTGCAGAGTAGCAGCAGGCTTGTACATTTTTATTCTGTGCCTGCCAAAGTAGTGTAGCTGGGGGTTTAGATCTGCCAAGGTCCTGATGATGCCCATGGAGTTGACTTTCCCCCACTTGTCTTTTTTTCTGATAGCTCTTCTTCCATTGGCACCAATGGTGGCAACAGCAAAGTAATAAGGGTCCCAGCTGCCTGCCAGTTTCCTTCATAGCTTGTCATGCAGACCCGCTTAGTGGAGCCAGTCAGGAGTTTTTTGACAAAACTGTTTTTCACTCAAAAATGCTGGTTATTAAGACCAACATTTCTCACAGTAACATGCCAGTTTGATGCTGCTGTTGTGAAAGTTTTCTTCAAGAGAAAATGTCTGCTATGAGAGAGAGCAGAACATCATAGATCAGCCATTGGCCCCATGGTCAGGGCACCCAGCATGGCATGAGAGACCCAAATTCAAGTCCTCCTCTTCCTGATTCACAGTGAGGGGAGTGTATCTTGTTTTGCCCTACCCTAATCTGCCCTTGTCCTAAGCAAGAGCTCTCCCTGGGGTGTTATTTGTGACTGTTTAGGCTTCCATTCAAGGTGGAAAGGAAAGAGGCAGGAGCCCGAGTGAAGAGGAAATTAGAACAGACTGCCATTCAGCAAAGTGTCTTACATCTTAGTAATCTTTGGCTGGTGTCCGAAACAGGATCTAATAAAGCCCTGGCAGATCCCAGAACACCCCTGCAGAAAAGAGAAAGGAGGTGCTTTCAAGGAAGTGCTTCCAGCCCAACCAGAGGAACTTAAATACCGCACAATAATAGCAGCAAGAGAGGCAGAAAGGAGGCATAAAAACTTAGAGAGCCCAGAGAGAACTGCTAAGGTAAGTTCAGGTTGCAACAGAGGGTGATGATAGGGGAATAAAGGATACTAGAGCTAAGAGTTGACTCATGACAACAGTTCTTTGCTTTTTTAGGGGAGCTACACCCCCATTCTCCACACAAAGGTGAATGCAAAAAAAAGGGAGAAATACCCACTCTGATAGAATAGCAGCATGACTGTATTTGCTCTTTCAAAGTCCCATTCCTCCATATCTCAAAATATGATTTCCAGGCTCTTGTGAGATGGCTGATCTGGGTGAGAAGACCCGTAAGGTTCAGCCAGGCTTTTGATTTGGATCTCAGACAGAGGAAAAATGTGTAAGAGCCCGGGCCTTGTGCAAAGGGGCCTTCAAGCAGAAGATTTTTCCTTTGCAGAAGTCTCACAGCTGCTCAACTGAAGCCTCGGTGTAGGTAAGAATTTTACACCTTCCCATACAGCAGGCATGATTTCACATAGGCAAACAAGGAATGGGTGAGTCAGCTAAGGATTTCACAGCAAACTTGAATCCCCCACTGGATATGGGGAGATGACCAAGGAATTTATCAAGGACAGTGTCCATGTTAGACTGAGAGGCTGCTAGTAATCAGAATCTGTGGCGTAACTGGGAGGAGGGGGCAACAGGGGCAACCACCTTAGGTGCTGACTTGGGGAGCGGGGGAAGCAGCAAAAAAAGGGACCTGCTGCCAGAAGCCGTGCATTTGTAATCATGAACACAAAGCTATTGCTTTGCTTTTCCTGCCTGGCTGTGTTCCTACACTGCTGATCAGAATGCCTCCAAAATTATCCAAACCTCATATTATAGACAACTAACAGGAGCATTTTGGGGAGAAGCTAGGGTAGACTAGCCCCAGACTCTGTGAGTCCACCAGAAAAGAGCAGATCTGATATCACCCTCTCTTCGAAAGGTTCATGTCATGAAAAGCCACTGTGCCTGCTTAAATTTCAGTCTGTAGTACCTCATGCCATTGATATGGTCCCTGCGGGACCTCTCTCAAGAGCTGACATATTTCTTAGGGCTACTGTGAAGCCAACTGATTTAACTATTTTTTGAAAGTCCCCTATCTGATGGGCCAGCAGGAAAATGTTGGGTCATGCAAAGCTTTCAGGCCACTCAGTGCTAAGGGAACTAAAATGATAACAAAATTAATCCAGTAGCATGTAATTCCGCTCCACCATAGTTCTGCCCTTTAAACAGGCCTGTTCATTTGTGTCACCATGAGATGAAAAAAGACATACAGCAGGGACACCAAGAATGAGAGAGAGATGGGCCAGGACATGGGGAATTAAAGGATGAGGAAGAGTGCTCAACAAACATAGGCTTTTAAATGTATGTGTGGGGGTGTCTCACGCTGTTCAGAGACTCTGACTTGCTTTGTCTTTTGTCCAATATAATACTTCCAAACCTGTCTGATGACTGTGTTCCCATCAGTCCTAGCTTGGCCTTGGCAGGATACTGCCTCACAGGATACTGCAGTTTCTGTGCAAATCGGAAGCTGATGTCCTGCTACATGAACTTGGGAATTGTTCTTTCTTTTTCTTCTCCGTGGCCGCAGGTGAATTCTACTTTTTTTTTTAAGTCCTAGAAATTGCCTGCTTACAACATCCTTGCTCTCAGCCACCAAAGTCCCGGGTGGCTCCTCTTAATTGTCCATATAAATTGCTTTCTATTTTGGACACTTGGAATATCTCAACAGTGTTCTGTTTCTCCCTTCTGGGCACCTCCAGCTGTGTGTGAAATTCCCCCAAAGAGGCCAAGTGAAAACTCCTTCCCCATTGTTGAAAACAAAGAAATAAAAAAGTTACACAAAAGGGCTGGATTACTCCCCAACCCTCAAACCAGGTGAAAATATCATTGCCTGTGGTCTAGAAACCACAGAGATGGAAAAACTAAACAAGGATCATTCTCTGTTTCCAGGGAACCTTTCAATCAGAGTGGTACAAACCCAAGTCTCTTCATGTACCACGAGTAAGGTTCAAGTCATGTTTCCCAAGAACAGCAACACCACTCAAGATGGTAGCACTAAGTGAAAGAATAGCAGTGCCAGATGAGACTCCAGGAGGAACAGACAGATGAGAGATGGACTTTGGCATAGAGAGCAGGCAAAACCCTTTCCCCACACCTCTTGCTTTAGAGTTTTTGTAGTACCTTCTAGGTTCATCTATACAAGATGCTAACTGCATAGTGCCTAATAACACTGCACAGTAGTGTGCTAGGCTAAAACCATACAAATACACTACTGCACAGTAGTATTAGGCTACTGCCCAGTAAGCATCACTAAAAGACCATATGCCGGCACTACTGTGCAGTAGTGCAAGTTACTAAGCATTGATTTAGTACTTGGTTAACCAAGTACTAAACTTAATGCTCAGTAACTACAGTGCATTAATGAATGTGTAGATGTGCCCCCATTCACCAATTCCAAAGGGTTTTACACTCACCATTGCCTGGGGAGAGAGTAAAGCATTGTCAGTCCTGTTTAACTGATGAAGCAGGAAAAGATAAAGTGATGTGTTTGCAGGTAGCAACAGAGCCCAGAATACAGCTCAGGTTTTCTAATCTAGACCTTTGGCTGCTGACAGACATACAGGTCCCTGCTCTAACTCATGGCCTTGCCTTGAGTTACAGCAGTGCCCCCTGGCCCAACAGACATTTGCCTGTTGGGTGTCGGGGTGTGGAATCAAGCTCCATTTTGGAGCTGATCAAGCATAGGATCCTGCCTGCATCCACTCTCCCCTAGTACTGCCACCCCTCTCAGTGCTGTCTGCAGGAAGGGAAGAGGGAGAAGGGAGGAAAAGTGAGCTGTGGGCAGTAGTTTACTCAATCTGTGCTGGAGGGGGAGGGCTGGGGGGAGCCATGAGACACTGGGGGCTTCAATCCACCCACCCACCTCCAGCTCAGGCCAGGCAAACCCCAGACTGCAGCTCACTCCCCCTCCCTTCTTGCAAAAGCACTAGCGGTGGGGCTAGGCTGCATCAATCCAGCCCTAATTGTGCAATGGATTGACCATAGGGAACACAAGTTCCCTAAGGCACTCCAAAGTGGAGCGTCTTCATCTGATCCCTCATGTGATGAAGGTTAATTTGTCATGCAGTCAGCCACTTTTAAAGCACTGTGTAACCATGCATAAATTGCATATGTGTCACAGAATGGCTGTAGAGCACATTCAGGGGGCTGATCACATGACAAATGTCACTTCTGTCAGTGCCTTTTAACTGCATAACCAGCCTTTCTCTTGGGCCAGCTTCCAGGGAGCCTTCAATAACCATAAGCAGACAGCATCTCAATCTTACATCTTGTTTGAGAAATGACTCCTCTATCAGTGCAGAGCACCAGCCAGGATTCAGTACTGATTCAGGGTGTATTCTTAACTTAAGATGCTTTAGCTGAAATATCTAACTGAAGTGAAAATAGCAGTGAAGTCAAGGCATTTGTGTCTTAACTCAGATTAGCAACTGAAGATAAGACTTATAAGGAAGCATGGAACAGACTCAAGCTGCTAAGCTGAGTTAAAATGCAAGTTGCTTTGCCTTCACTTCTACTTTAACCCAAACAGCAAACTCAAAAACACACCCTTGATTTTTTTTTTCCAGTGTAGACACTAGAAGGGTGCTACCTGCTATATTATGCACAGCATGTTCTGTAGAGCAGTGGGTTTGGTACTCAGATACAGGCCCCCATGCCAGCCTCAGTTGGTTTAGACTATGACAGAATCACAGCCTGAAATGATATGACTTCAGGACTGGAAACGAAGTATATTTAGAAGCCAAACCTGTTGCCAATCTCATCATCATGAGCCCATGTTGCATTTCTGCTAGACAAGGAGTTACGCTTTGGCCTGCTTGGGTATAAATGGAACATTGGCTGCTGCATAAATGTTCATTATACTTAAATGAAAACAGAACTAAATGAGCAGAGAGCTGAGGAGAGGATAGTTTTGTATGCTCTATGCTGGCAATGCCACCTGGCTGCATCTGTGTTAGGCTGCTGTCCTGCCCTGGCTTGAGAGGAATAGAATGGAATGCAAGGCTTAGTGGATTTAACTTCAATAGGCAGCCCTTTGTGGCACTCCAACCGTATGGTCTACAATTCTGTGCCTCTCAGATCTCTCAGATGCTTCTGGATACACAGTAAAACTGTTGGCTTTTCTCTGTTTCTGACCAGGAGATAGTTACCTTCCCCTGTCTCTCGTGAGCATCAGTAAGCCAATTGGTGTCTCTGTCACCTCCAGATGGCATTCCTGGCTGGCCCTCTCTTTAGAACTACCCTGTAGAGACTCTAGTGTTGTTCACTTTCTCGTGGAGCATAATATCTCTGAGTACCCAGCACCTATCCTCTTTGCCCACTCTCAATATCCATTTTGTTCTTTATGTAGCTCAAGATGTGATGGCTTTGGGCAACCTGAACGCTCCACATTCATTGATTATTATTCAGATTATTTGTTATTCATCGTTTCATAATTTCATAGATTCCACAGACATTAAGGCTGGAAGGGACCTTGGAAGATCATCATGCCCCAACTCATCTTCCCCTACCTCTGCCCCTTACTGCTTGGCTCCCACAAGCTTTGGTTTTATGAAGCACCAAGGCAATGATTTTCAGATGACCAGCCCTCAGTGAATGACCCACTTCTAAATAGAAGGAAAATTATGTTTCTTTGTTCATTCCGGTTTGGGTTTTCTGTCACCTAGACCCATGCAGCTGAGTAAAAAATCTCTAATGCATCATTTAAATAACAAATCCTTCATTTATCACTTCCAACTGCATATCCATGAGTGAAGTGTAATTTCCACATTTTATTTATCTATTCCAAGTTATTTTCTGAATTAATTTTGTATGGCATTTTTATCCCTCTGTATTCATTGGTAGTTTGAATAGGAGACAGGGAATATTCAAAGGGGAAAGCTCATGACAAATACAGTGGGTGAAAAGACATTTTACTGAAATAATTTCTGGAATAATTCCAAGGATGACTTTTATATCTCCATCTTTTCTTTCATCATGCCACTCCTTCCTGTTCTGCTTTCAACATCTTGGGTTCTGTAGAGCCCCAATAAATCCTCTATAATGCTACAGATTGAAGTAACAACGGTGGGAATATCAAATGATACTGACATGTAAGCATTACATATTCAGGATTCTGTAGTGATGCAAAAATAGCAAAACTGTTTCAATTTTAACCCCATTTCATTCATGATATAAAGCAGAGTGAGTTAGTTAATTTGTGTTACTATAGAATACTGCAGCTGTACCAGTGCAATAACTTAACATGTGCTCCTAAGCAGTAGCTCCCTCACCCCTTTCCAAGCAGTTGAAAGGTATGTTTGTCCTTCTTCTAGATGACCTGGAATCTGTAGGCCATAGTTTGGAAAGCAGCTGTTATTATTTAACAGTCTACTTGCCCTTCTCCCTCCACCCACCTTATCATATAGTTTGGGATCTGTAGCTGCTGGCATGCCCTCTGTCAGAACCTAATGTCTAGCTTGCCAGTCCAGGCAGGATTGTCTTTTGGCATATGAGTTTGGAGAGTGGTAGATCAGGCAGTGATGCTTTCCTGCTCAGCCCAATTTCCAACAAAACATTAGTTTGGGTTGCATGTTCGGAGCCAGAGTAGCTTTTATAGAAGGTTGGACATTGGGAGTCATTTTGACTTCTGTGTCTGTTAATATTATTTTATAGCGTCTCATTGCTTTTGTTACAGGTATTATTAGATAATAAATAAATAAAATATTATGACTTAGTGACTGCAGTGCTGATTCTGTTAACAGGCTTATTCCCCTTCTGTTTCCTATATTTGTTTAAAGTGGCTTCATTTAACATTTATGCAGGCTTTGGTGCAGAGAAAATGTGTTACAACAGGAGTTTGTCCTAAGGGATCCTCCAGTACTAACAGCTACATCATCTACAGAGGCAGATATTGCTAAACAATGATATGAAAAGACATCATCTAGGTCACTTAAAATCATTTTTTACACAGTTATTTTGCAATGAAATGCTGTGAAAGCTAATTTAGGTTTCCCCTTTCATCACAAAGTTAATGGCAAAGAGGTACAAATGTCTTTCAGATGCAAGAAGGAAGACTGGGGCCACTGAATTTGTTCTAATGCTGTTCCACTGCGGCAAGGTAGGTCACCCCGGTTTTGGTACAAAAGGCAAATGCATATTAAATGCTCCTTTGACTTTGCCACCCTATTTCAATAGAGGATATTAATTAAAACAGGCCTTTAACACTTTCTTTCTTCTAAAATTAGAAAGAAATTCAACTTCAGTGGTTTGTACATGGACACACCATATGCAGGAAATTGAAAAGTCCTTGCTTCTAATCTTAACTCTGCTTTTCACTTGCTCTGTGGCCTTGGGTTAATCACAATACTCCTCTGTCCTCTTGGTCAGTGGGATGATAATAATTCTCAGTGCTTGCACAGTACTTTTAGCATCTAGAATACTATGCAAATAGCAGTAGCATTACTGCTCAATTATTCTTCATCCTACTCTCCACCCCTACCAGCAGAAGCCAATGTGAGCAGGATGTAATCACTGTTATTAGATATTAAAGAGAAATGCAGCCTCCATGTTCATTCATAACCTCAGCTTTCACAGCATGCTGTACCCTAGGAAGATCATTTCCAATCTCTGAATACCACCCACTTCACAATGAGAGGAAAATTACAATGAGACACCACCCGAGCAAGACAAGTGACAAATGCAAGGAGTGCCCAGGTAAGAAACGGGTTCAAACAGTCTCCCAAATTGTGGGGTGGTACACACAGTTAGGCAAGGCCTTAAATGCCTATATACCAATGCTCATAGTATGGGAAATAAACAGGAGGAACTTGCCCTCAGAATAGCCAGTTCAGATCCAGACATAATAGGGCTTACAGAAACGTGGTGGGATTCATCCCACGACTGGGGAGTTAGCATTAGGGGCTATAGGCTTTACAGGCAGGATAGAAAAGGAAGGAAAGGTGGGGGTGTGGAGCTCTATGTTAAGGAGCAATATACATCCTCTGCCAGCAAAATGGGGTCAGAGAGGCAAGCGGAAGTGCTCTGGGTCAACATACAAGGGGGCTGTGGGGAGAGGGATGTAACGGTAGGGGTCTACTACAGACCCCCCAACCAAGGGGAGGAGCTGGACCGGGAATTTTCAGGCCAGCTTGCAGAGGCACTTAAGGAGAGGGTTGTAGTTGTCATGGGTGATTTAAATTACCCGGACATCTGCTGGGAGGAACAGTCAGACCGTTCCAGGAGGTTCCTGGCTAAGATACAGGACCTCCACTTAATTCAGGAAGTGCACAGTCCCACCAGAAGAAATGCCCTGTTGGACCTGGTCCTGGCCACAGGTGATGACCTGGTAAGGGGCCTCCAGGTCCTCGACCACCTGGGTGACAGCGATCATCGCTTGCTGGAATTCACCATCCAGCGCAGTGTCAAGAGCCTGCAGCAAGGCGGTAGCCCTAGACTTCAAGAGGGCCAACTTCAACAAGTTGAGATTAGTGGGAGAGGCGCTGGGGTTTTCGAGAGCAGGGGAGCTCAGTGCCCAAGATGAGTGGTCGTTCCTTAAGAAGATGATACTCAGGGCCCAAGGGGTGACCATCCCAACAAAAAGTAAGAGGGGCAGGAGTGCCCAAAAGCCCCCCTGGCTCACCAAGGGTGTACGGGAATGCCTGATTGCCAAAACGGTGGCGTACACCTGGTGGAAGGGGGGGGGTGCTGTCTCCAAAGAGGAGTATACCTCCTCTGCTCGGGCCTGTAGGGGGGCTGTCAGGAAAGCTAAGGCGGACATAGAGCTAGGACTTGTGTCCAAAATCAAAGATAATAAAAAGTCCTTTTTCAAATATATAGGGAGGATGAAGAAAGCACCGGGAAAAGTGGGGCCCCTGCAAGATCCTCTGAACAATTTGGTGGTTGCACCAGAGGAGAAAGCAGACCTCTTTAACCAATTCTTCACCTCTGTTTTCTTGTGCAGGGACCGGGACTTTCCCACTGTGATGCAAGGTGGACTTGAGGGGAACACCTCCAGACCTCAGGTTGGGGAGGACCAAGTTAGAGATCGTCTGGAGGGGCTGGATGTGTTCAAATTAGCGGGTCCAGATGCTCTCCATCCCAGGGTGTTGAGGGAGCTAGCAGGGGTTATTGCAGGGCCCTTGGCACAGCTTTACGAGCGCTTGTGGTGCTTGGACTAGGTGCCAGATGACTGGAAGATAGCCAACGTGGTCCCCATCTTTAAAAAAGGGAGGTGGGAGGACCCGGGCAACTATAGGCCCGTCAGTCTTAACTCAATCCTAGGGAAACTGTTTAAGAAGAACATCATGTAGCACATCTGCGATGGGCCGGCCTCAGTGATGATGCTTAAGGGCAACCAGCACGGTTTCATTAGGGGCAGGTCATGTCAGACCAACCTGATTGCCTTTTATGATCAGGTCACAAAAGCCTTGGATGCAGGTGTCACTGGGGATGTAGTCTTTCTGGACTTCACCAAGGCCTTTGACACCATCTCCAACCTCATCCTCATTAAAAAATTGGGCGACTGTGACACTGATGCCTACACAGTCAGATGGATTGCATATTGGCTGAAGGGTCGTACCCGGAGGGTGGTGGTGGACAGTTCATATTCGACCTGGGGGGAAGTGGGCAGCGGAGTCCCCCAGGGCTCGGTCCTTGGGCCCATGCTGTTCAATTTCTTTATCAGTGATTTGGACGACGGGGTGAAAAGCAACCTGTTTAAATTCGCTGATGATACCAAAATTTGGGGTGAGGTGAGCACACTAGTAGGGATGGAAAGACTGCAGCAAGACCTGGATAGGTTGCAGGGGTGGGCTAGCAAAAACAGGATGCGCTTCAATACTGACAAGTGCAGGGCGCTGCACTTGGGCAGTAGTAACCAGCAGCACACTTATAAGATGGGAAACTCCCTTCTTGAGAGCGCGGAGGCAGAAAGGTGTCTTGGAGTCATTATTGACTCCAAGATGAACATGGGCCAACAATGCGAGGTCATGGTTGGCAGGGCTAACCAGACCTTGCCGTGCATCCACAGATGCATCTCAAGCAGGGTCAAGGAGGTGATCCTCCCCCACCCTCTACGCGACAGTGGTCTGGCCACAACTGAAGTACTGTGTCCAGTTCTGTGCAACCCACTTCAGGAAGGATGTGGACAACATGGAGAGGGTCCAGAGGAGGGCCACCCACATGATCCGGGGACAACAGGGCAGACCCTACAGTGAGAGACTGAGGGACCTGAACTTGTTCAGCCTTCACAAGAGAAGGCTGAGGGGGCACCTGGTGACCATCTATAAACTCACTAGGGGGGACCAGAAGGGTTTGGGAGAGACCTTGTTTCCCCTAGCGCCCCCCGGCATAACAAGGAATAACGGCCACAAGTTGTTGGAGAGGAATTTTAGATTAGACATCCGCAAGAACTACTTCATAGTCAGGGCGGCTTGAATCTGGAACCAACTTCTAAGAGAAGTGGTGCTGGCTCCTACCCTGGGGGTCTTTAAGAAGAGGCTTGATGCCTATCTGGCTGGAGTCATCTGAGCCCAGTTTTTTCTCCTGCCCAGGCAGGGGGTCAAACTTGAAGATCTACAAGGTCCCTTCCGACCCGACTTCTATGATTCTATGATACATCTCTCTTCATTTTGTTTTTTCGCTTTCCTTCACTGTGATCTGACACAACTGAGCAATGAAGCTACATTGTATCTTTTACGTCACAAATCCAGCCTCTTTGACTAGCCCTAGAAGATCTATGAATAGAGTGGAAGTTCCACAATTTATTATTCACATTTAGTCTCTTAATTACTTTTGCTACCAATATTATTAACTCTCTGCATTGTTCATGAGCATTCCTCCCTGAGTGCTCACTGCTTCCTATTCAAGCTCTTCGTTCTTTGAGGTTGTTTAGATAAATCACCTAGCATCATTTCTGTTCATTGACTGGGTGGATATGCAGTTATGTCCTCTAATAACAATCAAGCTTTCAACTTCAAACTTCACTTGGTCAAGTAAGTATTCATGGTCTTAAAACTGGTCACATGGAATCTGAGCCCAAAAGTTATTTATAAGCCAAAGTATTTGTTTATTGATCCAAGTGAATATTTATGGATGATCATTTTTTCCTGCAGGATTTTCCCTATTTTTGATGTGTTGCTGGAATAGCATCTTTGCCCTGAAAACACTACTCTGTTTAGGTTAACAGAGGACCAAGTTTACTGTGTCCATTTCTTACTTGGATTTCCCTAAGACAATGTGCCACTATATTTTCCATATGAAATGGAAGGGCCTTGTTCTCTTGGTTCTCTGCCCCATATTCAATATGGCTATGAGCACCTAGTCCAGGGTTGGGTAAAATACAGCCTGCAGGCCAGATCTGACTCACCAATGGATTTTATCCAGCCCACAGAGGATTCTTCAGCCCTGCCCAGCCCAGGCATGGGGGGCAGTCGAGGCCATGGCACATACAGCTGGTCCCACCACTCTCAGGTGCAGTGAGGCTGGGTTGGAATGGCAGCCTGACTCAGCTTCCCAGCAGCCCCAGCCATGGTGGCTCCTTCCAGCTTCTGCTGCCAGTGTTGCTGCTGCCATTGGACCCAGCCCTGCTATCCAGGCAATCCACCCTATCCACTCTTCCCCCCTGCCAGGGGTGTTGGACAGAGCAGGTGGGCAGGGGTCCCAGCTGGTCTCCACGGAGACCCAACCTACCTGTCTGCCTGCTTCATCTGTGGTCCCAGTGGTGGGTGCAGTGTGGATGGGGCCAGGCCACATAGGATCAATTGCATCCCACTCCTGTTGTGCTAGGTCAACACCCCCTCCCAATGCCAGACTGGGTCAGCATCCCCCAACTCCTCCACAACAGCTCACAGCTCCCTAAGTAGCCCTCCAGCCCAAATAATTGCCCACCCCTGACATAGCCCCACACACATATTTGCCTCTTCATCTAGCCAGTAATTTGATATTATTCCTAAAGGAAGTTTCAGAGAAAGAATAATCTGTCATGAGAGTAAGATCAGAGACAGTCCTTTAGGATTTTAACTGTTCCCCTGAATCTTAAGATTGTTTACAAGGCCTGAAAAGATACTCAAGTTGCAGCTTCTCTAAAGCTCTACCTTCCTCATTCTCCTTTCCAAAATTAGTGAAATGATTCTTCTTCAAAATCACCTGCTGCGCTGGGAAGAAAGCCTAGATGGCAGAACATGTGACTGGATAAGTGTATATGAGAACAGTATGCAGCCAGGAAGGCTAGACTCAGCAGAAGGGGAATGGGGACAAAAAGACTCCTGTGGTTATTCAGAGATGAGAGAGTCTTCCAACAGAAAAATATCCTGCGTGCCCTTGATGTTTGGAGCTTGTTTCAGCTTTAACAAAGGCACTGGAAATTCTTTAGAAGGTGTGGAAGACAATTGCACCTTCTCTTGTATAATAAACACGGGGCAGACCCAGCAATGATTCAGATGAATGCTCTGTGTTTGGGGAAAAAGGCTGGGGATGGAAGATTGCTTTTAACTTACCCTACACCAAAAAAACAGTTGTCTGAGAGAGATTCTGGTTCTTTACTGCCTTAGAACCATTGTGCTCCTTTCATTGCATGGAGGATCAAGACTCTATTTCATTACATTCAGGTTCTTCCTTCTCCCTGTAGTATCAGAATACCTTCCAGGAATGCATCAAGTAATATGATGAACACCTTGCTACATCTGATTAGCTTTTTGCCTCAGCCTCCTGCCCCATCTCCCAGGCAAGAACTGTGCATGTTGCACAGTGTTTTATTTTGATAGTTGTGCTTATCTTACTTTTTTTTTCTTTTTCTTTCATACAGACATGCTGGTATACTGAGTTTATGTTGGAGAAGGGAAGGTCAAAGAAATGCACCTGGCACTTGAACCAGTGGCTGGTGAAGTTTGGGGAGCTCCTCAGGACTTGGGGAAGCTCATGGCACATTCATAAGATCATAGGAAAGTAGGACTGGAAGGGACTTCATGGGGTCATCTAGTCCACCCCCCTGCTAAAGCAGGATCATCTCTGATAAGACCATCCCATCAAAGTGTCTGTCTAAAATCTGCTCTTGAAATCTTCCAAGGATGGAGAATCCAAAATTCCTTTCAGTAGTCTCTTCCAAGGCTTGGCCACCCTCATAATCAGAAAGTTCCTCCTAAGTTCTGTCCCCTACAGCCACAGAGCATAGCCCATCTCCATGTTCTCTAAAATCACTCTTCAAGCATACAAAGACTGTTACTGAATTCCCCCTCTCAGTGTTCTGTTCTCCATACTAAATAGCCCTAGTTCTTTCAGCCTTTCCTTATAAGTCATGCTTCCCAAGCCCTCAGTTATTTCTGTGGTTCTGTATTGGATGCCTTGCAAACTGTCCATATTCTTCTTGAAGTGTGGGGCCCAAAACTAGACCCAGTACTCCAGGTGAGGCCTCACTGGTGCTGTTTAGAGTGGAAGAATTATTTCCCTTGATTTGCAGGTGACACTCCTGTTAATACAACCCAGTATGCTGTTGGCTTTTTTTGCAACAAGAACACACTGCTGGCTCTTATTCAGCTAGACCTATTATAACCCCCAGGACCTTCTCTGTAGTATTACAGCCTAGCCAGTCATTCCCCAGTCTGTATTTGTGCATGGAATTATTCTGTCCTAAGTGCAGAACTTCGCACTTGTCCTTGTTTAATTGTGGACCAGTTTTCCAGTCTATCCAGGTCATTCTGGATCCTAGTTCTACCCTTCAGAGTGTCTGCAGTCTCAGGTAAATTGCCAGAGAAAGCTCTGTCTTTTCTCAGAGGTGAATTAGCTTCATGATAGACAGGTCCATTGTGCCAGCCAAGCATAGTTGTCATCTACTGCCTTGCTCCTGGAGGTTTAGATAGCTTGTAGGTTATCATGGGTTAAAGCTATCAAGCATCTTGAAAATAAGGGCTGAGACTTTGAACTTAACTCTATATTCTGTGGGAAGCCAGTGTAGAGTGGAGGACACATCTGAAGAACTCATGGTGAGCTAGATGACCCCCGGAGGTTGCTTCCAACCCTACTGTTATGTGATTCTAAGCTGTGGCCATCTTACTTTTAGTGCTGTTATATACAGTGAAGGATAGCTGGAGCTGTATGTCATCCCTGCCTATATTGTTTTTTCCAGTTTACTAAGTGGCTGCATGGAGATATGGAATAATACTGGGGATGAAATAGGGTACTACTGGATTTTACAAGGGAAGCCTCAAGTGACAGAGCAAGAGCTCCTAGACTTCCCGGGGTCTCCATTCCAGCCAACTTAAATGAATCCATAAATCCAAAGCATGCTGAAAATGTTGAAGAATCATGGATCACAGAATCACTGGGCCAAATTCATTCTCAGTGCAACACAATTCAACTTTTATTAGCAGCCATCAACTTATAATGTGACAGAATTAAAAAAGTGGAAAGTACTGTATCCATCTATCTCCACCACCAACCAACACATGGCTATTCTGTATTGTAAATGTATTAATGTTATGTCTAGGCTACCTTCAAAGTATACGTCCTGAGCAAAGGGACTCTTATCCCTTCTCCTGGATAGTGTATTCCACCACCTACGGCTCCTTAGTGATTCCTGATTTTCAAACTATATTTCCCTTTCCTGATTTCATCTTATCTCTACCTGTTATGTCACTGTACTCTTAACAATCCAAGGAGAGGAGTAATTCTTTTCCTTCCAGCACCTTCTACATTGTATTTGGTTTGCATGTGTGTGTGTCTAAGTGGAAAAGCAGAGATAACAGAGTCATGGGCCAGGACTGGAGGTGTGTTATACTCCACAGACTGTAACTTCTAAGTTCATCATCACTGAAGCAGTTAATACTAACCTCACCAAGCCACAAAATAGCCGAGGAATGTCTCCAAAATTCTCACGATGGATTGAACCATGGAATTGAGCTGAACATTTTATGGAGAAGAGTGACATGCTATGACATTCATTTACTTTCAGGCATGTAAAAGGTTCATAAGAAAGTAGGGCTGGAAGGGACCTCATGAAGTCATCTAGTACAACCCCTGCTGAGGGTCTCTCACTACATCAAAAAACAATGCCGTCCCAAGTTGGTTTGGGTATAAAATTTTGGTTTGGGTGTTTTGTTGAAACTAAGTTTTCAATTTGTTGCTTTTGGGCTAGCTTGAAATGTGTTATTGTTTTCAGGCTATTCAATCGCCATTTAAAAAAGTCCTTAAAACTTACTTCCTTTTTAAAAAATTGAATGATTTTTTAATAGAACAATTCTGTTTTGGAATGGTCACTTGGAAAGTTTTGTTTAAAATAAATGTTAAAACAAAGCATTTTAGCTTTTCCAGAATCAAGTGTTCCATTTTGAAAATGTCTAATAAAATGGTATAACATTTTTGCAAAATTCATTGCTTAGATTAAAATTATTTTCTGATTGCTCAGCTTTGTAAATCATTTCAGTCCCCATAAAATGCCAAAATTCAGTGAATTTAGTATACATTAAAATAAAGAATTTGTTGTGCTTCAGTGCTGACTCCCTGTTTCTCTTGCACTGTCACTGTATCCCAGTTTACAAGCCTGTAGCCCTCTCTTCTCCTCTTTTCTGTCTGTTACTTAAGAACCTTTCAGCTGAATGTTCTTTGAGAATGTGGATGTCTGGAAATATTGTTTGGTTGTTTGTTTCAACCAATTTGATGAAATTTGTCCCAGTTTTGAATTTTCCTTCCGATTTGATTTACTTTGCCTTGGGGTTTTGGTTTGGCCTATTTCTTGTCCCCAGGATAAGGATGGCCTGCTGATTAAGAGGCAAGGTGATGCAGATCTGCCACAGCCTTCCTCCATGACCTTAAGGGCAGTCAGTTGATTTATTTCTTCCTCAGCTCCCCCTCTGTAAAATGGAGATAACACTGAAGTGTCTCACTGGGGGTTTGTGAGGATAAAGTTAATTAACACTTGCAAGCTTTTCAAACCCTGCCATAATGAATTCTGTTGTTAAACCTACATATTAAATAAACCCATTATACATTCTGGTGAAATTAAAACATGCCGTGACAATAAACTTTCCTGTTCATGTGCTGAAGTCAGTTTTCAAATATTAATGACATGCCCACTTTGAACATCTTTTCCCCTCCTTTAAAATGCCAGATATGCTGCTTCTGCCTCATGATTGGCAAACAGCGGCAGTTTATTTGAAAAACCAAATCTGCTCAAATATTTATAAATGGTATCAATACATGGGTGAGAATTTCAATGCATGATGGGGAAGCAGTCACCTGACTTGCAATGACTGTTTGGAGACACAAAAACCATTGTCAGCACAGCTGGTTTGGCTTTACCAGTCCCAGCCATGGCTGTTCACACTTGACTTTCTTTCTTCCTGAGCAGAAAGAGAGAAATCCCAGGGTGAGAAAAATGCTTTGTCTTAATAGTACACAGAGTCTTTCCAAGGCTTTTCTCTCTCCCAGGAATTCCCTTTTCTCTTCCAGAGCAGGTAGTCACAGCCAGGAATGTGGCTGGCTCTGCCGTAGGCTTTCTCCTCTCCCTGGGACTCTGGAGCTTTCCTCACAGTGAAAGCGTCAGCCAGCAACTTAGATGGCTCTATCTGAGGTTGCCCTTTCTTTGGGATTGTCTTATATCCTCTTTCTAGGTCTTTTTATCTCACTTTTTATGCTCCACCCTGTCACTGATTGAAGATTGAACCATACTTTGCATACAAGAGCACTGGGAGAAATGCCTGCTGCATTCTTACAAATAAAGGTAAAAGATCCTGAAAATCTGGTAAAATATCAGATTAAGGATAGAAACAAACAAAGAGGGAGAAAGGTGAGGCGTGATACAGTGTAATAGCTCCCCAGCTGCATATGTACACACACCTGGTCACCATCAGAACTGAACCTACTTCCCGAAGAAAAAAAATACCCTTAACTGGAAATTTCAGGTTTAGAGCTTCACTGTAAGTCAGCCACTAGAAAAAGCACAGAATATCACCAGTGCTGCATGCTCCCTCTTTGTGTCTTAGAGCACATGAAAGTGCAAATCTCACATCTGAGGTGCCAGTCTGTAATACAACCATTTGCCCATACTGGCAGGTACTATTGCTGTCTCCACAAAGAAAACTTGCGTCCTTCAGTTCCAAGGGTCTGATCCAAAACCTATTAGTCAACAGGACTCTGCCTAGCAATTGTAGCAGGATTTGGATCAGGCATCAAAAGCCGTAACACTTCTATATGAGCCAAATGAGTGATTTGATTACAGTGGGTGCATCTATACATGAAATTAATGAGCAGCAATAAACTCCGGAGCTGTTTCAGCTGCTCCTGGGCACAGTGTCTGCAGGTGTGCCCAAGACAGCAGCACTTTGAGCTCAGACAGAGCAGCCCCAGGCTGGCAGCAGGCTTATGGGGGTCAGCCCTGGGCAGCAGTGTTGGGCAATGGATGGGTGGTGGGGCACAAGGGTACTAAAGTGCAAGGGTAGGTGGCAGGCAGCCCCTGCACTTTAGCTATCTTGTTCCCCAGCCAGCCTGTCACTGTCTATATGTGCATTTTGATGGATTTAAATACTCCACCTTAAGATAAAACTGACCCTGATGTATTATCTTATGGCAGAATGAATTAATTTACTCCACCCTAATATTGGCACATGTATAGATGGTGATGCTTTACTGAAAAGCTAGTCAACTCTGCAGTAAAGCATGTGTGTAGATGCACCCACTAAGTGGTAAGTAGGTGTGTAGCAGGCAAATCTCCTTTATGTGTACCCTTTGCAGGAGAAAGACAGAATCATACATGTGTGATTAAAGTCAGGTGCTGTTAAGTGGATCCATTTAGGATAGGAACACGGCATTAAGACAAAGTTTTCAAAGCCATTTTGTGCATGGAAGCAAAGCCTTTACTCTGCAGGGCCAGAATAAGCCTTAGAAGGCATCAAGACAGGACAACCAGGTTCTGTCTTAAAGCAGCCTTCCTGCCAGCTATGGCATTCTTTACCTGTAGCCAAGCATGGAACTTTTTCCTTATGTTTTCACCCATCAAAGTAATGACTCCCAGTAGGAACCTCACAAGAAAAGCATCCTAATAATTCAAATGAATAGCAAGCACATTCAGCCCCTCTGCAAAATGGTTTTAGGAAAATAGGTTTTGATTCATGGAACTATTCAAACCAACAGTAGTGATCAGTAAAAAGCAGCATATGGTGCGTGGCTTCCTCCACTCATAGACCAGAGCAGAGACTCTGGAATGAATGCTTCTTTGAATTCTCTAGATAGGATCCCTTCAATCTGGATTCTGTAATCTCACATCTGGCCACAGTGGGAGTATGGAATATCTATAGGAGTATATATTAAACCTAGGAGTGTCATTTTAAATCTACAGTTCCTGGGTTTTGATAGGCTATGCCATGCCTTTGATGCTCCTGATCAAGCAGGTTCTTAATATGTGCTCAAGTGAGAGATTTCTTTGCCTCCATTTTTCTGAGCAGGGACCAGGTCATCCCCTCCACCAGGATGCCCGGCAGTCCCAGGGGAGGCACAGCAAGGCCCAGGGTCAGTGACGACCTAGTCAGGGAACTTCTGGAGGGACTGAACATGTTCAAATCAGCGGGTCCTAACGATCTCCACCCCAGAGTGCTGAGGGAATTAGCAGAGGTCATTGCGGGACCCCTGGCACAGCTTTACAAGCACTCATGGTGCTCTGGCAAGGTGCCAGAGGACTGGAAAAAAGCCAATGTGGTCCCCATTTTCAAAAAAGGGAGGAAGAAGGACCCTGGAAACTATAGGCCTATTAGTCTTACCTCAGTCCTGGGGAAGATCTTTGAGAAAATTATCCAGGATCACACCTGCAAGGGGCCAGCAGGGGAGGTTATGCTTAGGGGCAACCAACATGGGTTCATTAGGGGCAGGTCCTGTCAGACCAACCTAGTGGCCTTCTGTGACCAGGTCACAAAATCCTTAGATGCAGGTGTCACGGTGGACATAGTCTTTCTGGACTTTAGGAGGGCCTTTGACACAGTCTCTCTCCCCATTATCATTAAAAAATTAGGTGACTGGGGTGTCGATGCCTACACAGTCAGATGGGTCATTAGTTGGCTAGAGGGCCACATCCAGAGAGTGGTGGTGGATGGGTCATTTTCAGCCTGGAGGGATGGGGGCAGTGTGGTTCTCCAGGGCTCGGTCCTCAGGCCCGCACTGGTCAACATCTTCATCAGCGACTTGGACAAGGGGGTGAAAAGCACCTTGTTCAAATTTGCGGGTGACCCAAGATGTGGGGAGAAGTGGGCACAGTAGAGAAGAGGGACAGGCTGCAATTAGATCTTGACAGGTTACAGGGGTGTGCAGATAAGAACAGGATGGGTTTCAGCACTGATAAGTGCAGGGTATTGTACCTGAGGAGGAAGACCCAGCACCATCCCTACAGGCTGGGGAACTCCCTTCTCATCAGTGCAGAGGCAGAAAAGGATCTTGGAGTCATCATTGGTTCCAAAATGAACATGGGCCGGCAGTGTGGGGATGCAATCAGGAAGGCCAACCACACCTTGGCATGCATCCACAGATGCATCTCGAGCAGGTCCAGGGAGGTGATCCTCCCCCTCTATGCGGCACTGGTCAGGCTGCAGCTGGAGTACTGTGTCCAGTTCTAGGTGCTGCACTTCAGGAGGGATGTGGACAGCATTGAGAGGGTCCAGAGGAGGGCCACTCACATGATCGGAGGCAGCAAGGCAGGCCTTACAAGGGGAGGCTATGGGACCTGAATCTGTTCAGCCTCCACAAGAGAAGGCTGAGAGGGGATCTTGTGGCCATCTATAAACTAACCAAGGGGGACCAGCAGGCAATGGGAGAGTCCCTGTTCCCCTGAGCACTGCCAGAAGTAACAAGGAATAACGGCCATAAGTTGACTGAGAGTAGATTCAGGCTAGATATAAGGAGGCGCTACTTCACAGTCAGGGCAGCCAGGATCTGGAACCAACTTCCAAGGGAAGTGGTGCTGGCTCCTACCCTGGGGGTCTTCAGAAGGAGGCTAGATAGACATCTAGCCGGGGCTGTTTGACCCCAGTACTCTTTCCTCCTATGGCAGGGGGTTGGACTTCATGATCTGCTCAGGTCCCTTCCAACCCTACCAACTATGTTTGACATAGTGACATAGTAACAACTATGTTACTATGTCAAAACCCAAGTCTGGATTTGGCAAATCCAGGTCTGTTGAGTTTGCATTCTAAAGCCCAACAGAGACCCACTTCTTACAGCTGAAACTGATTCCACCCATGCCTTACATCACGTCATCATTCCTAGCAAAATATCCTCCTACTCCTTGTTATAATTGCTGGAAGGTGAGCAGCATTTTAAACATAAAGATATGTTGCTATTTCATCCAAAACATTTTCAAGGTAATAAAGTAGTATTATGTAAGAAAAAGGAGGCCTAATACAAATTGCTCTAGGGGGATACAGAAAGTAAAACAGATTCTTTTGGAACAAGGTAACCATTTGGGCACAAGCCAGGGAAGGCTTTGCAGGGTGGCGGTTGGGTAACAGGAATTTTATAAGGTAAGAGTCTAAAAGACTTTAGGTGCAGGTAAGACACTAAATATGGACCTGCTCTGGCTTTTTCTCTCTACTGTGTGTGGTAGTCAGGTTGCAGTCAGCAGGCTAGTGGCAGAACTCTGGAGAACAGCCCTTCCAACCAGTGAGGATCTGGCAGTCACTCTGTCACAACTGCTACAACTTCGCACAGTGACCCTGAGGGAAATCCTAATAGAGCAAATGCTGGAGGTGCTTAGTCTCTGGAACAATCTCATATCTTAAGCTTATTCTCTGGGACAATTACATATCTCCTTGTGCAGGTGCAAGGAATTCCAGAGAGAACTTTTCCCTCTAGGGAAATGGTGAAGGTGTGAGGCATACTCTTTCTCTATGGGCTCCGGAGGTTAAGTGTTGTGGGACAGGGGGGATTGCTATCAGTCCCAGATATCCATTTGAGGAAAGTTATGCTCCCACCCCTGCATGCTGAAGTAATTGCTCTGGGATGATGCTAGATCTATTGTGGGAACCTCTTATGCTAAAGGGTCCCCTTCCCTATGTTCCCTCAGGTCCTGAGATCTTAATGACTTAAGTTATTTACAATCTGAGCCTGGATTGTGCCCAGGATGTGAAAGCCTTTACTATCCCATTAGCAATCCCCTGAACTATCATTAAAAAATAATAAGAATAGAGTTTGCTCTCTTCTGTTATGGGCCCTGCCTGGGACATGCCATAATGTTAATACTAAGAGTCAACTTGAAGTGGCAACATCAAATCCAAGCATTGCCAAGGTTCAGACTTCCTTAGGCGTGCGTGTTTGTTCAGTCCCTTCTCTAATTAATGTTAACGTGCCACAAGTGAAGAACCATAACAATTAGCACTTCCCAGAAAAAGCATTACTGGTAAGTGGGGGGTGGGGAGGAAGAAACTATTACATCCAGGTTTTAAAGAGGATATTGAGGATAAAGGAGAACTGAAGAGTAAATTGGAAAACATAAAGAAGTCGTGCAGCAGTGTTCCTTAACTGTACAGGCCTTAATGAATATTCCTGAGGGGGTTACAATCTGGACCCAGCGCCTGCCAATATATGCCCAGATTTAACTGTAAGCTCTGATTAATACCGCTGGATTCAGTGGAGCTGACTATTCTGCTCATGTACTTAAAGCAAAATGTATGCTTATGTGTTTGCAGGTTGGGAATTTAGGTTGCACTTGTCAGTAATAGTTCTAGAAAAGTTACTTTTGCTGCATGCTTACTGCACAAGGGATGCACCTACACAAGGTGCTTTACTCAAGATCAGATCAAATTTCTGCTCCATAAGTGTCACTGGCTACACGTACAGATGCTTACTGAACAGTAATTTGCTCTAATACTGAGTAAATTTGCTACCTGTAAATACAAGTTGAAAATTTACACAGGAGTAATTACTGAGCAGTAGGGCACGTGTAGGTGGCTGACTGGGAGCAAATATGCTCCCAGTCAGCCGGGTGGCAGGGGGCCGAAGATTGCTCCCCCCTCCCCTGGGAGCTGCCTGCTGCTGGGGCTGGCTCCACCATCAGAGCCTAGGTGGAGACAATGTCCCCCTGCCCTGGCACCAGGGAGCTCCCAGCTCCCACTCTGCAACTGCGTAGTGGAGGCTGGCCAATAACAATCTCCCAGCCCCCGCTCCACAATTACAATTGCAGAGTAGGGACTAGGATCTCCCTGCTGCCAGGGCAGGGGGACATTGTCCCTGCCTGAGCTCCAGTGGTGGAGCCTACCCCAGCAGCAGGCAGCTCTGGGGGCAGGGAGCCATCTCCCAGCCCCTACTAGGCGACAGCTGTCTCCTGGCCCTATGTTCCCTGCCATCACCCTGGGCTAGAACCAAGGAGGAGCCTAGAGCTTCCCCTAGCTGCTGCAGAGGGCCAGTACAGGGCTCGTGGTGGCAGAGCAGACTGCTGCCATGAGCAGCAAATCTGCTTCTACTTCCCTGCATTTATAGTTGCCTGCCTGGGGTGAATTTGCTCTAGAGTAAATTACTCCAAAGTTAACCCACTCCAGAGCATTTGTATGTGTAGATGTGCCCAAGGAAGTATATCTCATCTTCATTAAGAATCAAGAAGTAACATTTCAGAGTTTTAAATCTCATGCTGGAGTCAGATCTGAATCTTACAAATAGCTTATGAATTTATAGTAGGATGAACAGAAATACCAGACCTGAGCACCTGCACATTATGCAGTGAACAACATCCAGATCCATGCTTTTATGCCAATCCCTCAGCTAAAATTCTTTTATTTGGGAGTCTATGGAGGATACTGTTCAGATAATACAGCCAAGAAACCCAGGGACAGATTCCAGGAAAGCTCTTACACAGACAGAAATCACATGAATCATGCAAACATACTATTCATCTTTGTGTAGTGCCTCAGTACTTCACAGGCAAGAATAAAGCTGTTGAAAGATGTGGATTGATCTGTTTCATTGTAATGGGTGGGATAAGACAAGGACCAGTGGGTGTAGGAATCACATGGGGAAGTCCAAAGGTAGTGTGGGACAGTGTTGCAAGAGATACTCACCAAATAGTATTTATTTTGAAACCAGGAGCTTCTCCTTGCATTCAGAAGCATGGTTTGGATCAGTCCTAGATAGGCTTGGGTACTGACACAGACTTCCTGGCTTTGCCTTTATCCCTTTGTTCAACACATTCTCTTCTCATGTGACACCTATTTGCTCAGCCAAAACATCTTTGGGTTCTTATTTACCCCAGGAAATGTTCTTATCCTTAACATTTGCTCCCAAACATGGGGAGTTTACTTTATGTCCATTCTTTCTCCACCTAGGGCTCTATTCTTAGTGTCTCTAAGCATCCCATCATTTTTTACTTTTCTGCATGCTTAGAACTGGTGAAGCTGAAAGACCACAGCAGCCAAATGGAGATCTGCTGGGCCATCCGATAGACTTCAGCTAAGATAGATGTTCCATTAAGCTTCTTGGTCTCAGCTAAGTTCCCTATGGAGACAGAAAAGTATCTACATCTCTGATATTGCAATCACAGTTAGAACTAGTTACTTGCCTTACTGGTTGTTGAAGTAGAGAAGCCAAAGTCTGCATGATCCATGGCAATTGAACTTCCTTCTCATCTGTAAAGATGCCTTGGTCCTTCCCTGCTATTCCTTCCTGGCAGGTATGTGAAGGATTTCAGTTTGATGGCCTGTTTGCCCTGGAGTTTTACTATCACTAATACTATTAAGGTGGCCTGTACACTTAGCTTTCCCCACTGTTAACAAGACTGTTTACACTGTGAGTGGGGCTGCACTAGTATTGATAAGGATCCCCTGGCCGATGGCTCTATCTACATTTAAGGCCTATTTGAAGCACATCTAAACATCCTAATATTGAAGTGGTCAATGGCTGTTGCTGCCTCATCCCCAACAGAGCTCCAGCTGTTGCTGTTAAAGATTAAGCCAAAACAGTAGTGGGTATCTAGAAGAGGGGGTGGGGAGGGAGAGAGATGTGGCAGAAGAGGGGTAAAGCCATCTTATATACTAGGCAAAGCCCTATAGGGTCATCTAAAAATGACTGAAGCACTCAAAACACAACCCTGGATGGAACAAAACTTTCCATGGAACATTTCATTTTCAAGTAACTCTAATTATATGTGCATGCTCTATGGAGCATGACAAGGGATTGCTCCACTCCAAGTGGAAGACTAGAGGCTGTGTATTTATTGCTTGTCTGCCCCCCATCTCTTTTCTCCCCTCTATCCAGAGGGGTATGGAGAGTGGAGTTACGGTACTGAGCAACCTCCTGTTCTGTTCCTTGGATGGGGAGCATGCTACTGCATACCTTTTTGGAGATTTTAGAGCCCTTGTGTAGGAAGCCTATGGCAGAGGCATGCACATCTGTCCATGGCCTGAAATACTCCAAATCTGAACAGAATTTGGAGCAATTCAAATGCACATCTGTCCATGGCCTTAGGCTGAAAATGAGTCTACTGTCCTTGGTAGCATGGGAGGCTCACTTCCATGTTAAACTTATGTGGGATTATGACTATGCCTTTTGTCAGAGGGTAGGCTTAACTGGATTATTTACAACAGACAAGATGCCATATCCTATCATCTGGTGACTTCCTGGACATATCTACACATGTGCATTTACTGCGCAGTAACTGAAATTACTGCACAGTACAAGAGTGCGTTTAGACATGCATGCCCATACTGAACAGTAAATATGGTGACTTATGCTGACTTGAGCATAAATTTGATACCTGCATCATGCAGATATCAAATTTACTCCCAATTAGCTAGTGTGCAGTAACACACATGTAGACACCTTACTGAGCATTAACACTGTGTGTATGGACTGACATGGGACTAAAGTTAGCCTCAAGTCAGTCCACACACAGTGTTAATGTGCTTTAACATCTGCACATGTAGACACCAGCCTATTCCCTCTTACTGTTCAGTAACATACTGCGCAGTAAATTTAAGATGCTGTAAATGCATGAGTATACATGCCCACTGTGTGCTTTTAGGTGTCTAGAAACAGAAGCTTGCTGAGCAGCCCAAGTAAGGCAACAATACATAGAGGGCATCCAGGTCTCTCCTCACTATGTCCTCATTTTCCTATTTTGATTTTAATCCTATTACATGTGAACTGAGAGAGTGCCAAGCCTCCTGCCTCTCCTCACATTGTTCCATCAGTTTTCCTGTACCTCAGACATTGATTTATCTTCCAAAGGGGTTAATTAAGACATGCAAAAAAAAATAGGTGTCTGACATCCTCACCAATCTCTTCTACCCATTCTGTGAATCTTCAGAGGGAATCTAAAATGGTGGGGGTTTTGCCTTTTGGCATTAAGATGCCTTTCAGAATCCACTCAAAGACTTTCTATCCCTCTTCTGCTTTTCTTCCCTTTATCCCATGACTCAAATCCCCAAAGACACAAAGGAAAGTGAGGGGAGGAGGTGGCAGTGAGTCCACATGGGGAATACAGCTCTCTGAAAAGGAATCAGAAAGTACTGGAACCTTTGAACTTCCACAGGCAAGAGAAAACGGAAAAAGAAAGAGAGCTATCCTGTCCCCTCCACATTTCAACTCCTTCACTGTAAGCTTGAAGGCCCACCTGTTCCTCTCTCACATCTAGACTTCATCCAAACCATCCTGTGTGCTCATTTAGCAATACAATTATAAGTGGACTTGAGAAAAGCCCTGTTTAAATATTGAGAGACAGACTTTGCCTCTAACTGTTTACACTGGCACATGGAGAGAGGGAATTAGGGCTGTGCAAAGCTCCAGTCCCTGATTCGATATGGCACAGATTCAGCCGAATTCGGTGGCTGAACATCCAAATCGAATCAGGGGACCCTTTAATCTCTCCAAATCGAATAAGAACCCTCTACATTGATTCAGACAGATTTGGAAAGATTCAGTGATTTGGATATAGACACAGCTTTAAATATTTTTTCTACATACCTCAAGGTGCCAGGCGGCTTGTGAATTCTGCAATGGTGGAGCAGATGCAGTGTCCCATAGGAGTGCAGGGGGCTCCCCAGCATGCTCGGCAGCAGACCCAAAAGTGGACCAGAAGTACTTTCCGTCCACTTCTGGGTCCACTTGGGGGCCCCCCCTGTGCTCCCCCAGCTTGGCGACTGGTGGCTCCTGGGTCTGGAGGAGCACCTGGGGTCTCCTCGTGGCTAATGACTAAGCCGGGGAGGGTGCAGGGTCCCCCCCAGCGTGCTCAGTGGCAGACCTGGAAGTGGACTGAAGTACTTCTGATCCACTTTTGGGTTCACTGCTGATAATCCAGAGGGCCTCCTGCACTCCAATGGGATGCCCCATCTGCTCCAGCATCACAGTGTTCATGAGCTGCGCCGGGTACCTCAAAGTATATAGAAAAAACATTTAAAGCTGTGTTTATAGCCAAATTGCTGATTCTCCAAATCAGCATTGAATCTTCAGATTCAGATTTGGCTGAATCAAATCCGACACAGTGATCCAAATCAACAAATCAAATCACTGTCCCCAAATCCAAATCCAAATCAAATATGGCCCATTTCTTATTCCTCTAGATAGAAGCTTCTGGAGTCTTCACAAACAATGTAAATACCTACCAATGATATAAAAGCATTTTACAATGGGGAGGAGTGGTCCTCTGCATTTTTCTCCTGCTTCTTCAGGTTGAGAAACTGAGCAACAGTAAGAAAAATTAATTTGCAAACTTGCAAACTTGCATAGCAGATCAGATCTGAGAATATCTCTCAGAACCCTTACTGAATAGGCTTTCACTGGGGTGTTGCCAATGGGAATTTTGCCTGAGTAAGGACCACGGGTGCTTGTACATGTGGCATCATTACCATGTACACATGATGAAAATGCCACATTGTGTGACATAATGGTTTCACACTCTATATGTGCGAGAGTTTGGGGGGTTGTAAATGAGTTTGCATCATTGCAGACTAAACTACATGCCCATGTAGTTTAGTTTTAAATGTTGCAAATTGCAATAATTCAGCTGTCAGCTCACCCCTGGCCATGGGAGAGGCAAGCAGACTCTGAAGAAAAAAGGATTAGACCCCTCACTGATTCTGCCTTCACCAGACCCCTGTGGCTGGTAGGACACCTGGGGCCATCCAGAAACAGGCTGGCTTGCTCCTGGGGCAGTGTTGGAAGGGCAGCTGAGTTTGCTGGTGGCCAGAGAAGGCTGTGGGGATAGTGCTCAGAGGTGCCTGATCCAACATTTCCCTGAGCCTTCCCAGGTTGCCAGCACTCTGTGTACCTTCTCTGGTGACTAGCACACCCAGTTGCCCTCCTGCCACCTTCTTGTGCTGCCCCAGAGGCAAGCCAACCCATTCCTGGATGGCCCCAGCTATTCTGCCAGCCACAGGCACTTGCTAAAGGCAGAAGTGGTGAGAGACCGAATCCTTTTGCTGCCTCTCCCACAGCCAGGGAAACAAGCTGCCAGTGAGCTGAATGGTCCTTGAGCTGTGTGGGGCCCAGGACCTTCCCTCCCCAGTGGCAGCACCCTCCGGGGCTACTTGGTGGACTTCTAGAAGGCTGGATGCTGCCCCAGCTTGGAGGCAGCACCCAGACCAATCCAACAGTTCCCCAAGCCCATCCACTGGAAGCCCATCCAGCTCTGACAAAAAAAAAAAAAAAGGATTGGATCCTTTGCCATAATGTGATGGAAAAATTCAATTTAGGGGGCACAGAATAAAGAATAAAATCCTGACGGATAAACCCTCATCATGTGTACAAGTGCCCCATGAGTTCAGGCTTATCTACTTTAAGTACTTTAAGATGTACTAGGAAATAGAATTTTTGCTCCTGGTAGTCTCGCGGTTCACTTAGTCTCCTCCATCTATAAAACTGAGCCAATAATATTCCCTGCTGTGTTGAATTCTGTGTAGAAAAATGGTAGATGATGATGATGTCTCATTTGTATGTCTCACTATAATTAAATGAACAGACAAGGACTGGAGGGGTGAAAGCTACAAAGAAGCCCTTCCTGTGTCTTAGCCGAAACTGGCTCCAGTTTGAGTCAATTCAAAGTCATCATCTTAAAGGGCTGTACTGAGGCTGCAGTCATGACGAAGTAATGAAGTTGTGGAGGAAGAGGGAAAGAAAACAGCTTCTATTCAAATGATACTGAGACATTCCATCAAATCCCAGGCCTTCCATAGCCAGGTCCTTCTCAATGTAACTGCAAAACAGTGTTCTTGTGACAATGGCAGAGCTGGTCTTGGGCTGTACAAATTGGAGCTAAGCCCATATCTTTGAACACCCCATTTTGAGGATATTCTGCTCTGACTTGGCATCATTATCCACCCCTTTGGTCTGGTTTTAAAAACTACCAAGGTTCAAGGAAATGGTATTGGGCACCCTAATCCATAGCTATGATCTTCATGGATTTGTCCTGACCATCTCCTCCTGTGGAAAGAATGCAAAAACCTAAGAACATGGCTGGCAAAAGAAAACAAAGGGCTTCCAGAAGTTCAAATACCACTGGGATGGAGAACTAGGGGAACTTTCTTGGTGTCTGAAAAGAGAATTACACCCAAAGATTTCCGCGTCTTGGAGGCTAAAGACTGAGCTAGAGGCTGGTAGCCTCTTAAACTCTCCACAGACTTCCTACTCCACCCTGATGGAATTATGTATGTTTGGCTTGATTCCTATCCCTCTGCTGTTAACAAAATCTCACCACAGTTAAAACACCTTCTATAGCCTGTGTTCCCAGCTCTTCATTTCAAATCTCATCTGAAAAACATCTCTTATCCTTGTTCCCATTCTTCATTGCATGCTTGCTCTTTCTCTCTGCCATTTCTATTTGACTGATGCCTGAATGCTTTAATTCATTCACAATAAAAGATTTCTCCATCACCCTCTCACTGCTTTGTCACTTACTTCCTGTGCAGAATATTATTTCACCAAAGCATTTGCATGAGATATTGTTCAGTAAAGAACAAAATCCAGTTGAGCTGTATTGTAGTACACTCCATTTCTAAGCATTGTGAAGGAGTCAGGATAGGTCAGATACTCTGATTTTTTTTTAAAGATAGATGGAAAGAACCCCCATTCTTTTGGTGTGAAGCAATGGCATCACTTCACTGCTGTGGTTTTGTCACTACTCTTGTCTGGGGAAACCTATGCAATAGAAACACAGCATCTTGTGTATCTGCTTTGGAGCCTTCATCTGTGTAGTACATTTTATAATGAGAGAGAAAGCTACTGGAGAGCACAGGATGTGTAATGACTGTTCATTAAGAAACCTCTTGGGACACTGAAAGATGTCTGCTCCAGTATAGTCCTATGGTTTGAACATCAGCACCACGGTCAGCACCATGCTTCTTATTAGGGAGCTTTAAAAAACCTGGGCGAAATTGAGTTTATAGGATCTCAAAGAAGGACAGAGCGTTCGTGTATTTTAGCAGCACTGAAGATAACCCAGTCCCCAAATAACAGGACGACTCTGAGCTATGGACTTTTGGCCCACTGTGAGAATAACATTGCAAATTCCATAAGAAGAGTAGGAATGAATTGCAGCTTTCTTGCTCTTCGTTCTGTTTCTTCAGACACTCTTTCAGTAAGTTTCCTGATTAGGTGAATATCCTAAAGCATAATCTGAGGCCAAAAGACTTGTTTTTACAAAATTGATGTTGCTATTTTCTGAGTTACGTAAAAGCAGGGGAAACAATTCTTTAGTCAAGCTTTGGTCAAAAAAAGTGTCTGATGTGCTGCTGCTGTTGTGTGTTTTTTATTTAAACACAGACACACCTTCCACATACATTACTTCTTTATGAGGACAAGTGTTTATTTCTATTTCGAGCAGTTTTATGCATGTTTTTTTAGAAGTGACAATTCTTTGAATGTAAACAGCAAACAATTGACTCTTTAGGAAATCTGGCTCCTGGTTAAAAGATGCAAATGAAACAACCAATCGAAAAGCTGATTCTGTCCACCCAGAGCTGTACAAGTAGAACGCCAAAGCTTTCTGTACAGCCTGTAGGATAGTTACTATATTTTTACATAGTTTCATTCAACACCACTTTCGGATGCTCTACACCAGCCTACAGATACATGCACAACGTTTTTCATCACATCTCTCATAGTCAGTGACACAAACTTACTTAGATACTCATGTCCAAACATCTTCTGTCCAATATTTATTCATAGACTGCAAGAAAGTGTCCTGTGGGTTGATTAGGCCCTGATTTCCATGTCCTAAAGTAAGTAAAGTAAGATAACATAGCTGTCATACATCACAATAGTTAGTATAAAGCCATGATTAACAGGAGTTACTCATCAGGATTTTTTATTGGTATCTTTCAATGTGAAACAAACTTTTTTTTAATCTCTCTTTCTATATATATAATAAAGAATCAGGTTGTTTTGGAGAGCTTCTTCACTTGAAGAAAACGTAAATCATTTGAGACATTTTAAAACACAAACAAGTCTATACAAATAATTCCAGTTTAAAACTATTCATTTTGAAACTTGAGTTTAATTATGGAGGAGGAGGGAGTATTTGGCAGGTTTGTTTGTTTGTTTGTTTTAAATTTGAAAGCAAAAAAGACTGATTTAATCAAACCAATTTTCCAAATTTCAGTTTGGAACAAAATTAAACTTTGCCTGAGTTGGGGACAGGAAAATGTTTCAGGGGTGAGGAGGCAGGGGGCAGGGTTTACAATGCTGAAAATTCTCCAAATACTGCTGTGATTAACTTTTTTGGCTCTGAAGATGCATGCCTATGACTTTTGAAGTATGAGAATGGAGTTCCTTGATCAGCTCCTTTTGAAGTGGAAGGTGATCAGGCAGCAGCAATGAAAAAAGACATTCCTTTCAAAGGAAGAAAGGGACAGCGAAAAGAGGTCAAACAGCTTTAGGTTAAATATTTTTGGTATGGTTGTTCTTCTGTCCTTTTGTAAGAAATTGTCTCATGGTAGAGTGAAAGGAAAGCAGAGGTGAAGTTAAAATTTTATGGCTGCCTCTGCCACAGGCCTTCTGTGTAGCATTGGGCAACTCATTCCACCCCCTTGTGTCCTTTTGTCTGAGCTGTCTACTTAGATGGTGAGTTCTGTCCGTTTCAGTATCTTTGTAGAGAATCTCAAACAGTGGATCTCCCACAGGCACTAGAAGCTACTGCAATAAAATAAGAATCTTGACAAACCCATCTCTCCAACTGGCTACAAAACTCTTCTTTCTACAGCAAACAACAACCATAAATAACCATCCTTGTACTTCACTGTAACATGAAGGTTTCAAAACCTCTGACCGGATCTGAAGTGGCTGTAAATCAGTGACTCCTCTGACCCCAATAAAGCTACATCAGCTTCCACCAGCTGGTGACCTGGGCTTTTATTAGACTAATATTAGGACCAAACTGATCTCTCAGAGATAAAAAGAAGGGTTTGTGTGTGTGTGTGTGTGTGTGTGTGTGTGTGTGTGTGTGTGTGTATCTCCAAAATGGATACTGCGGCTTCTGTGTACCCCATAGTATAGTATAGTAATGGTTATAATAAACCAATATGGAGCTCCAGGTAACACAGTGTAATTCTGAGTGGTGATTTGGTTATGCATACTCACAGATTTTACTCTGGGCTTCCCCCCTGTTCACATTGATGAAAATGGCCTCTTTTCACTGACTGCCATTGGGCAGGTATAACATGCTTAAGCCAGGTGTTCAGTCTTTTTACTGTTCTTCCTCACCTACAAAAAAACTACTGTCCTTCATCTCTTCCCCACATCCCTCCACCCTACACACACCTCAAACAATTGGGATATGTCTCCCTCCAACCTTATTAAAGTTTTGGCTATAGTGATTCCTTTGGCTAGCAAAGACTATGGACTGGCCCTGCCATACTCCTTTATACATAGGCACAGGTACTCTCTCTCACAAGTTGCTGCCTCCTTGTGTTGGACACATCCCCAGTTCCTGTTGTTCTTCCACAAATTAAGCTACTACCTGCATACTCTGGAGCGTCTCATTAAAATCTAGTTTTCTAATCCTAAACAAAAAACAATCCCAGAGGCCTCCTTGCAGATGGATACCAAAATGACAATTGAGGACAGACTCCTAAGACCAGCCAGGAAAAGCTAATAGGCTTTTCCCCTCCTCTTTGCTAGCTTAAGTGTAAATTATCTCTCTCAGCTATGAAATTTTATTTAGGGTACATAGCGCTTTTTAAGCACTTCCATCAAGTCTTTATAGTTCATATCACCTGGGTCCAGAGGGAAGCATCAGTCTTTCAGGACTGCCAGTGTCTCTTTTCTGAGCAGAGTTAAGAAAATGGATGTATTCTTTTCCTTATGAATATCTTCAGAGTTGTCAGTATGAGAATACAGCTACAGACTTTGTACATAAACTTCCAAATTCTTGTCCATCTTCTCTTCCATGTGTCTCTAAAGAGTTACTTTCAAGCAGTTACAAAATGGTCCTATTAACACTAGCCCAGAAAAGTAAATCTCTCCATGTCTGGCAGCAGAACATTTTCTCCCTACATCTCCAGATCCATGTAAGGTACTGGTGCCATTTGGAATGAACCACAATGCTTTTCATGGGATTGGGAAAACAACAAAATAGTCACCAAGCTGATTGGAGTTAGCAGGATTAGCCAGTCCTTCATCACATATACTCAAGTTCACTGTACTTTTGAGCTGATTCTTACCCAGACTGAGCTGCAATTGACTGCCAAATAGCAAGATAATATTTTAAAACTGCCATATGCTATGTTCCAGGCCTTTAAGTAACACAAGACACATGATTATGGTAGTCCTAGGAGCTCTGTGCACCATGATCATGAACAGTACCTTCTCACCAGAGCCCTTAGAAACTCAAGTCTCACTGGCTTTCTTTTGCAAATTTGGCCTGTCCTTGTCCAAATCCAGTACATGTCTTTCTTTGGAGGGGTGGGAAACAGTTCCAGCACAAGGTTGTAGTCCCAAGCCTACTCATGGCTTGGCCAGTGGTCCTAGGTGGTGAAGCCCCTTGAGCAAGAAACTCATGTGCATCCATCTCCAACATCTAACTGCTAGTTTAGAGTAAGAGGAAAGTGCTGAGAGATCCATCTCTCTCCTGAAGCTGGATGGATGAACTGAAGCAGCAGACAGAGCCTGGAGGGAGAAAGAGAACTGGTATGAATATTAATACCTATAAAATATATACTGTATGATGCATCTCTCTTCTCACACAGTCAGTGATCATCCATCCTCCCTCCCTTCCTCTCTGCCACTATCTGTCTATGGAGTAAATGCTGGATTTACATTTCCAGTCTATTTAAATCTCTCACTTTTGCCGCAGTGTAGCAGGAGAAAGCCTTAACTCTCTGTCTCCTGATCTGCACATCTTAAACCAGGGGACTGAGAAACTGTGGTTTTGGGAAAGGTTAGGAGATGCTCCTTGCAACTGCCTTATACCTTGGTGCCAAATATGGACAAATACTGCTAAACTGTTTTAATACAAATTGTATATTTTGCTTTAATGCTTGTGATTCTTTTTTTATTATCTTTCTTTACTTTTCTGCACAAGTTCTCCTACAAGAGCACCTCTGCAAAGCTTTTGCAGGTACTCTTAAAAAAAACAACAAAGTCTATTCCGGAGTTGTGATTGACCATCACAGCTACAACTGCACTCCAACCTTACTATATTCAGGCCACTTCGCAAACTCTTGCTGGATTCAATATCCAAGGAAGCAGCAAACAGAAAATCCCCATGGTGACTTGGATGACCAGGCAAATGGTGAGCAGGACATGCCCACAAATATTAATGGTGAACAGTTAGCCAGTAGCCCATTGGTCAACAAACGCTTGCTTCAGCCACTCATTAGATAACTTCAGACGCTGGAAAAGTAATAAGGCTAGAAGTCTTGGTTAGGGTCAGCTTCTGCATGCTCCTCCTTCATATGTATGTAACTCACAGTTATAAATGAAGTCAATAGGAACTGTGTTCTGAACCTGTTCAGTACTACGTACTGTGCAGAATCAGGTCATAAGCATTCCAAATTCAGGATCCCAAGATTAGAGCACAACTTTTACATTTAATGTTTCTGTGCCTCCATTCCCCAGCTGTAGATTGAATACAAAGAAGAGCCCCTCACCTTGCAAAGTAGTTGCAAAGATAAATATATTTATGCTTTGTGAAGTGCTCAGATGTTTAGTATTGAGTGCCATGGAGAAGCCTGTGGAGATAGCAGCAATTCTACATTCAGAGCAGAGCTTGATTAGTGTGCAGTAAAAGTGGCCTAGGGCCACTTGTGGAAGAATGAGGCGAAAACAAAATACTGTGTCACTGCACATTTAACTGAACACCATCCATCTTGGATACTGAGGTGGGGGCTCTCTGGAGGGGAAAAAAAGGCAGTATGGACCTAAAAAAAGGTATCTAGATGACTATGCTTGAACTGACCAGCTTCAGTTGGCCTGTGTAACCTCAGCTGTGGCATTTTTCCCAACTTTTATGCTCTTGACTTTGCCACCTTAATAATGTTCTTTTTAATGAGGGGTTTTTATAGAAGTGAGTAGGGAGATAAATCACATTGTAAAAATAAAGTCAAGCGCTTGCACTGTTAAGAATTGGTTTGACTGGTTAGGGAAATAAAGGGCCCTTCAATCAAGTAACTGAGAGCTAATTGTCTCATTAGCTTATCTGTCTGTGCTGTATTCTCTTGAGAAGAGGGTTGAGGGGGGAGGGTAGAGGATGGAGAGGAGACAAATGAAATAAATGAAGCAATCATCAGGGAGAGGGGTTTTCCCTGGGAAGAGCATAAGCCAAGTGACTGTCACTAGTCAAGCTCTTGTATGCAGAGGCACAGTTGCTTGGATCATTAAAGCATAAATGGACAGCATGCTAGAGAAAAGTGTTATACGAAAAAGGCCTGCAGTAGCCAGGGAAATGGGTATGTGGGTTCTGATCTCTGCCTGCTCTTGTAGTATTGTGGGTCATTGGGATTTGAAAACAGGTTATTTATGGATGGACTGTCACTAGCCTGAGGACAGGTGGATGGAGGTGATAGTAGCCTTTAAAAAAAGTGAAAATCATAACAAAATGTTTTGATGCTGCTGGTTAGGGACCTTCTAGATGATCAGTTTTGTGAAAGTTTCTCAGGTTTTGACTTTTGTCATCATTCAGGATGGATGGAGAGTTCAGCATCTCAAACTCTCTCAGATTTAGAAAATAGGTTTCCTGCCACACTGTATTTACCAAATTTCATTTGAAAAATCAGTACTTAAGAAGCCTGCAAACTTTAATATCCTTTTTTAATAGGAAACTATGGAGAGAGGGCTTTCAAACAGGGCTAGTCCTAGTTTGAACACTGAGCCCATTCCACAAGGAAGAAGCTGTCACGTCATTGGGACCTTCTTGTGAAGGTTTGGTGGGGACAAACAGAGCTGCAGGGCTAGTCTGCATAGGAAAGTGATTCCAGTGACCTTAAAGCCCAGTAGCCAATACACACTAAGGGAAAAATACTATTTCACTTTCTCACACTTAAGTGATATTTGTGTGGGCACAGCACAGCAATTTTTGGTACATATACACAGTTCAGACTCCATGCAACTCATCCAGCATTTCCCTTCTGTGCGTGGACATATGAGTACCTACACAGGTAATGTGTTGCAAGTGGAATAGAATCATCCAGGTACTGTTGACTGTTTGATTTAGGGAGGTGGGACTACCACCTGCCCATTAAAGCAAATAATTCATTGACAGAGGAAGCATGGGATCTCGATTACTAAAATTACAGTTACTTAAATGTTTACCCTACCCTCTCAACAACATTGACTCCTTTTGTTGTATGGTGAGTCCATTCTCAGGTGACCAAGGATTGCAGAATGCTGTTCAAACAAATCTAATCCTCCCAGCTGTGATGAAAAACGTATAACCCTTTTACACATACGCAAGCCCAACTTGCACTGTTTCTAAGTCTAAATACTGTAAGCATATGGCAGCATGGGTAATGCTACTCTTCCACTGACAGCATAAGATTTCTCTCCCCACCCTACCCCCCCCCCACACACTTCTACTCCCTGGGTAGCAAATCTAGAACTGAGGCAGTACACTTGAGCTCTCCAGAATCTCAGGCCATGAGCAAAGGAAGAGAGGTCCCATTAGAGTGCCATTTCTGCCTTGTCTCCAAGATAGATGCTTACGAAGTGCAGATAGGGAAATGGGGCTTATTTTCTTTGGGACTTATTTTCTTTTCTTATTATCCTGTCACTGTAAGGTTGAGGTACCCTAAAGCATCCACACTAGAGTTTAGTGAGCAATAGTTACTTCAGGTTATTTTTTCCTTTGTTGGCAAGTCCTCAGACTGTGTTCACCTCTGTTTCTATGCTGTAACTGATTTCTCTTTACCTATCTAGATGTGTCTCTCTGCGTCTATGCTCCTGTCCCTTCTCCAAGGAGGAAAATGCTTGATAACATTAAGGGGCTGAAGAAATTTGAGCATTTCAAGTCTGCAACCTGTTAGGCAGTCATGCAATGCCCTTTCTCCCCATCGCTATTCTCCAAGGTATTAAGTATCCTGTCTACAGACAGCTCAGCTCCCTTTTCCACATCCCTCTACAGCCATCTGCTAAGCAGCTATCCATGCCCTGACAGGGAGCCCACACCTGCTGCTGTTCCAGTGCTCTCCTGAATTCTGCTGCTCTGTCTGTGTAATTCCACACATGTACCAAACCAAAGGTAATCATCTGTCTACTCTGGCTGGATGGAAAGAGAGGGACTTTAAAACAAAAGCTGTCTCCACTTGTACGTACTATCAAAGCTGGCATAACATAATAGAAGAGTCTTCAGTGGCTGCAAATGAAGTGCTGTCCCCTGCCAGGAGAAAACCTTGGCTTGAGCAGAGATCTCTCCTGGAAGCTGGGGACTAGATGCATTGTCAGAAAGCTGACAGCTGCTGGACAACTATTAAAAAAACAGCAGATCCCCTCCTGAGGGGCAGAAGTACTGCTCAGGGTTTGACAGGGGCTTAGCAACTTTCAGCTTTGGGGACAAAATACGCTTGCAACTCAGTCTCTGGAAGAGAAGGATGGATGGGAGGAAAAGGGAGCATGACAGAGATGGAAGAAGCACAGCAGAGGAATTCCAATATACATAAACACTGCAGCCCAGAAGGGAACTGTGGGTCCCTGACACATCTACCAGGTGTTCCAGAAACTAGGAATCCTTGCAGTTAGGGGCATGCTGGGAAATACACATACATACATAGAGAAAAACAAGAACTCTTTCATTCAAGTCATGTGTGGGATGAAAGCAAGAGCACAAAGCACATGCAGACATTCTACAGCATCCTTTCCATTCAACACTGACATGGGATGCCTCTTGCTAGGAAGACCATTTGCCCTTGTTTTCACTGGAACAGTTCTGTTTTAAACACCCATCCTGGGTACCCCATTAGTTGAGTCAAATGGAAGTATTTGTCCTGTTTTCAGTGGTATGCCCAGAACTGGAGTTTAAAATGGGACTGACCCCATGAAAACAGGACTATTTTACTCAGCTGCCCAAGCCATACTTTCCAGTGCACTCAGATGAGACTGGAGCTCAGACACAACTGAGTATGCTAGAGTGTGTGCGCCACATTTTGAAAGTAGGGAAATAAGGTGGCCCTAATGATAGCACATTGCCACATACAAAGAGATATATAGGAACTCTAATATACAGCATCAACACACGCATGCAAGCATACACAAACACTTTTGAGGACACCAATATGAACACAACAAAAAGGAATTTATAGCCAAAACCCATTCCTGTATGAACACTTATTTATAATATGAAAACCTTCCTCAGTTGCTTATGTCCCTAGCTGGACAGGAATCATGGATACATACTCATCAAGCTCAATGCACCCTGAGGGGAAAGGTTTACAAATATATATATTGCCCCCACAACACACACGCACACAAAATACACCACCATTCAGAAGTATCAGATCTCAGATTTTAATCTGAAGCCTTATAATAGTTGTGTGCAGGGGACAACACAACAAAAAATGAGGAAGTCAATTAGAAAGTCAGACCAATGTGGAGGATCAGGCACACTCAGGAATCGCAGAATAAACTAAGATAATCTCACCTCTCTTAGTTCACTGAACCCAAAGATTTCCCAAATCCTTGCAAGAGAAACTAAGATTTGACTGAAAGGCTGTTCCCAGGTTTGGCTGTCTCCTTTATACATGTCCACTGAGGGAAATCTGAATATTTGCCCCTTTGGCTATGCTGTCTACTGATGTTAGTAATCCTTTCCCTACCTCTGAATGAAGCCTGGACTTTCAGTCTCTCTACAAACCACTGACCTAGTTCTCTCAGTCTTCAGGGATTGAGGCTGCAGCCAGGACCATCACATGCCAAAGGCTGAGCCAATGCACGAACAGGGCAAGTTCTGCATGTGGGTCTATAAAACATTGCACACTGATTGAAAGTGGATTTGAATGAAGGCTCTTGAAAATATATGATATCACACAATATGTTTTCCTTGGTGCTGTAATGTATTTCAAACAGCTCACTTCCATCTCCTGCACTTTAATTAGCATGAAAATTGGCAAGTTCCACAATCCTTTTTGATACATTCTCTGTGTTACCACATATATTTCAAATGCAGCACAGGAAGGAAAACTAGGTGACTCAGGGGATTGGAGAGGAATAAGAGAACACTTCCTCTGTAAGACCATGTTCTCATCTACTCCAAGTCATTAGTGAGCAATCTTCTGACCAGTGCATTTTGTAGGTCTCAGTCTTGGTTCTAGCAGACAAATTCTACATGACAACCTACCACCACCATTGCAGCCCATCTCATCAAAAAGGGTAAGGGCTGAATAGCACATGGAAAATGAACTTTCCTGTTATCTTTAGCAGCTTAGAACCACCTCAGGACCTGGGAAGGGTAGTGTGAGGGGAACTTGCAATGTATGCTATAATTGTTCCATGGACAAATAAAGGAAGTTAGGACTACAAAGCCAGCTTGTGACTCTGCCCTGAAAGAAAGCAACAAATTCTGTTCCGTCTAGTTTTTGCAATAAGTATGAGAAATGGGATGGGATAGAGGGATATGGGATAGATTTGGCTACATGGTAGGATGTTCTTCCTTCTGTTGTGGCCTTGGTTGATTTTTGCTTGGTAGGCATGATCAAACAATTTATTATTAAAGGGGAGAATGACAAAACTAATATTTTTTCATTAAAAAGCTGTAACAGGGGGCCAACTTGGGGCCATGTCTCAACCTCATCCTGCTCCCTGTCTATGTAGGGCAGTCTACCCAGTCTCACCTGCCATGACATGTTCCATAAGCTGGTATAAAATGCAGGAGGCTGCTCATTTTAAACCCCTGATGCCAGGGGGCACTGTCCATGGCTCCATAGCATCCCTACATCGTGTCCCATACCTCACAGATAGCATTCAGATTATTACTATTCCTCTGGTTTAAGGCAAGGCAAAACTCAGTCCTATGTTGAGACTGTATCACTCTGCCCTTCACTAGGTCATGTACATACCAGCTCCCTCTCACTGGGGCCTCTTCTACTCTGCCCACTTCACTGGACCTCTTGCATACCGCCCATCACTGGGTTACTGTCTCCCTGCCCTGGTCCCCTGAGCAGCCACTTTTGGGTGATTGGGCTTGCCTAGTCCCTCTCTGGCTGGACTCCACACAGCCCTTCAGGTTGCTTGAGCTTCCTTACTCTATGTGGCTCCGGGCTTACCTCACACAGGGCTGACTTTTCCCCTAGCCCCTCACTGGGCCACTTTCCACAATCACGTACTCATGAGGGTTGGCCTGTGTGCTGCTCTGCAAGCCACCTCTACAGCCCTACTCAACACACCCCCTGGTGTAGCCCTTCAGATTGCCCGTGACCCTACTATACACCTTGCTTACGCATAGCCCTTCAGGTTGCAATTGCACACCCTACTCTGTGCAGGCCCAGCATACACTATTGCCGCCCTCTGGGGCCACTCTTCTGCCTTCTCACTCCAGGCCATGCTACTGCTCCCTCACTGGGGCCTCTGGGGTCTTACACCAGGTGTCTGCAGACATGCCTGGGCCCCATGTCTGTCTCTAAGCCTAAGTAACCCAACAGGATGTGGGGGCTGGGGTTTTATGGTGCCCCTCCCCACCTTTCACTGGGGAGGCAACTGGCCTGGCATTTCTGAGGAGCTCCCCCACCATAGGTAGCCCCACCAGGCCATCCTTTCCCAGCAGGGTGCAGTTTTCAGTCAGGACCAGGACCAGGACCAGGACCCTCCTGCCATCCCCATAGCTCCTGCCCTTACCTCCAAGGATGTTCTGAGCAGCAGCTCAGCTGGGTGATGTTTCTCCAGCTGCCAGCAGCAGACTGCTGCCTCAGCCCTGAGGATCTGGGTCTAAAATGGGGGCCTTATCAGGGCTGGCCCGCACCTTGTGGCTGCCTGATCTTAGGTTTAAAGTGGCAGGTACCAAAAGTGCCCTGTCACAAAAGCATATCTACCAAAATACCCCATATATGTCTTTACTTGCTCCTCACAATACAAAAGGTTATTGCAGCAAAAAGCATAGGTTCATTCCTATTGCAAAAATATTCTTGGTTTCTGTTAGGCAGTGAGACAGTTTTGGAGCTGCTGAGGACCCAAGATAAAGTCAGCCTTGGCCTTACAGGACCAGATTCAAGTCCACTTCTTAGATGCCCTGGTAGACTTAGGCACTTAAGTCTGATTCTATTGTATCCTGCCCCTGAAAATCCAATAATGCATTTTCTCTTGTAACACACCATTATCTGATCCTTACGTTTTGACTGATGGAAATGCAGCAAGAAAGAAAAGGACCCACTGACCTTTTGCATGGGACTTAGGCAGAATGAACTAGATTCACACTTTGATACCTAAATACCTAAGAGGTGGAAGAGAATTTGGCCTTACGTGTTTTCATCTTGCAAACTATTTGACTATGAAAATAAACTAGACAGTTTCACTTCGGAGTTTGCCTCAAAGTTTGGGTGCAGGACAGAACTACAGCTCCTCATTCCATAAGGTATTATTGTAGGTAAATGTAGGCAGTGTTCTGGAAATGTATGTAATAGTATGCATATTTTAAAACATTTGACTTTCTGTCAAGGTATTTGTTTAAGGGATATATATATAGAGAGAGATCTATCTATCTATCTATCTATCTATCTATTTAAAATATGCTTTTCCCCCTTCCTTTGGAACTTAAAACATTAAATATTTATTGGAATACTTCTGTGAATCACAGGGAGAGACCTCATCAAGCTAAAACTTTCAGATCCAGACTTCCTCAGAGTTTTGGGGCAGGGGCAGGGGGTGAAGAAACTTTAGATGTAGATTTTTGAGCCACGCCTGCCTTGCTTTTTTATCACTTGTACAAGTCTGTTTTAATCTAAATTTGGGGCCATGTGTGACCTAGCAATTCCCCTTAAAATGAACAAACTCCATCCTCTTTGTGTTGAAAGCAGCAGTGAAATTGGTAGGCATGAAAGCAAAGCATTGATATCACCAGCTTTAGCACACAGCCACATTCTGGGGAGCAAATGAGGGCTTGACTGCTTTCTGCCACTCTTCTCATCTCAAGAGGAAGAAAAGGATCTTGCTATCAAAAAGCAGCAAAGTGGAAGGAGGCCCATGGAGGACTTGGTCTTTAATGGAGAAAATTGGTGTCAGAGCAGCTGCCATGATCTTTATTATTAATTTATGCCAGAGGGGGGAAAAAAACAAAAAACCTCTCTGAAAGCTGCTGAACAAGCCCTAAACATTTAAATATTTCAAGCAGGCTGCTTGCTGAAAGACATTGGTTTTTCAACCTTTTTTCATTTGCAGACCCCTACAACATTATAATGGAGGTACGGATGCCATTGCATTGTAAATGTGAATATTCACATTCTTTTGTTTTATCATAGTTATCTTTTGTGGACCCCTTAGACATGGACTGCAGACCCCCAGGGGTCCACAGACCACAGATTGAAAACTAGTACTGTAGAACCAAAGCTGCCTATGGAGAACCAGCATTAGCATCGGCAATGTCCAGAGGAGTTGATGGTTTAGCTGTGACAGGGATCAGAAACAGGATATTTGGGGTTCCAGGCAAAATGGGGGGTCTGGGTAGAAAAACATAGTAGCTTTGTAGTAGGGCTGTGTGAAGCTTCGGTCTCTCATTCAATTCGGTGGAGATGTGGCCCGATTTGATGGCCAAATCAGGCCAAAACTGAATCAAATCAGAAGACACTTTCATTTCTCTGAATTGAATCAGAACCCTCCAAATCAACTCAGAAAGATTCGGAGATTTGGACACAGACACAGCTCTAAATGTTTTTTCTACATATCTCTAGGAAGCGGGGGCTAATGAATGCTATGTTGCTGAGGCACATGGAGTGTCTCACAGAAGCATGCCTCACCCCAGCGCGCTCAGCAGCAGACCCAGAAATGGATAAGAAGTACTTCCGGTCCACTTCTGGGTCTACCAGGGAGTGCACAGCCCCTGCCCCCCTCCATTCATGCCTCCTGGGTCTGGAGGGGCACCCAGGATCCCCCTGAAGCTGATCACTGAGTCAGTGCGGGGGGGCTCGCATGTGCACTCCCCAGTGGACCCAGAAGTGGACCAGAAGTACTTCTGCTCCACTTCCTGGTCCGCCACCGAGCACGTGAAGGGGCCCCCCACACTTTGTGGGACACTCCATGTGCCCCAGCACCACAGTGATTACAAACCACTCCTGCTACCTCAAGGTATGTAGAAAAAACTTTTAAAGCTGTGTCTATGTCCAAATCGCTGATTCTCTGAATCAGCATCAAATCTTCAGATTTAGTGGAATCGAATCAGGGACAGTGATCCAAATCAATTAATCGAATCACTGTCCCTGATTTGGGCCAAATCCAAATCTGAATCGAATAGAGTCCGCTTTGCACACCCCTACTGTGTAGACGGTCTGCAGGTGCTAGATCTGCAGAATGCAGTTACCAGTAGATAGGAAGTGTCCAGCTGTGGTTCTGAAAGAGATGACAGGCTGAGTGAAAGGGAACCCTGAAACATCCTTGAGTTCACTGGGGGAATACTTGTGGGGGTATGCAGCTGGTGTGCTAAGAGGTATAACTGCAAACTACACATTAGGTATTAAATCATTAGGATTCCTAGTATGTGCAGTTAGTTAGAATGAATACTGCTACAGGGCTATCTACAGATGGCATTTGGTCCACTCAGTGGATTTCCTTTAATGTGACAAGTACTTTTCTGCAGGCTATGGACAATACTTGTTTTAGTTACTAGAATTTCAAGCGTTCAGGCTACCCTTGACAGAAGAAGGCAGGCACATGAAAAGAATACCTTTAATGGGGACCAGATGGACTTCTGAGCCCAACTGAAAGTTGTGGGCTAAGCATTTGGACTGGAGTGTTGACTGTACGTTGCCTCACTTTGCTTTGTATTGATGATTGATAATGAGCAGCAGAGAGACAGGAGAGAGAAAATCCCTTGGAAAAATGGCGTGATACATGGAATACAGAGGGATGGACAAAAAATAAATCAATAACACACAAACCCTGCAGTGTCTAAACCCTTCAGACATTGTGTTCTGGGATCCATACTAGCTTCTATTGGTGTCTGGGCAGAGCTTCAGACGACCTGCAAAGTTATAAATGGCCCATCACGAGCTTACCTAAGAGGTCCCTTCTCTTCCTGTGCCATCTGCTGCCTCGGCAGTCAGCAGAGGTAATCAAGTTGGATCCTGCCTCCTAACAGAAAAGGCTGCCAGCTGGGCATTCTCGGAGAGAAGTCTGAGAGCAAAAACTGTCCTCCCTCCCCTGAGGATAGAACAGCCTGAATTCTGTCATCTCCTGGCTTGAGGATCTCTTGGAGAGGGTGTTTGGAGGGGGCTGAGAGTACAATCCCGGAATGAAGGGGGTAGAATAGACTGCTTTTGCAGGGTTGAGCTGAGCTAATGTGTTCCTGCTTGAACATTTGTTTTAATGATGCTGGATGCATTGTTCTACTGTAAGATTAATTATTAGGGCACTTAGAACTCTTGCACAGGTGACTTCTTAACTCTTATCTAAACTGACTGAAATGAAACATAAATCACAGATAGGGCCTCCAGTTGTCAGCCAAACTGTGGAGGATTCTTCTATCTTAACTAACACACAGGCTTCCCCCCTTAGCTAGCAAATCATGTGCCCAGGGAGTAACTCTTGAACTGAAATGGTAGACAACATAGTCCATGAAGTCACTTGACTTTTATGAACCCTAAAAATGGTCCATGTCCCCTTCTGCCCCTGAAGCCAGCAATATCTACCCTCTTCTGATCTGAACTAAAGAGAAGTCCACACTAAACACCTGGCTCTGGATCTGTTCATGATGTTCCAAGGACCCAGAAGGGCTTGGAGATTGTTCTTACTCCACTGTAAAGGAGGAGCCATTTGCCAAAGTTTGATCCAGATTTTGGTCTTGATTTCAAACAAATTGAATCTAGAGCAGTCAGTGGCTGAGTTCTGGTTCGGTCATACCATTCTTTATTGATAACTTGATAATGGATTGGATAGGGAATATTTAGCTAAAAGAAGTAATGGGAAACTACCTTTATAGCTAATTCCAAGTATGTTTTCTGTCTCTGCTGTCATGGGGAAGCTGCCACAGAATCTGCCTCATCTCTGCATTGTGCTGTTTTCACTTTTTAAAAGTATATTCCTAGCTCCTATGAGTACAGTGAAAACCATGCACATATAACCTATGGAAGTGTTTCCCTGCAGCTCCAGATAACTGAAAACAGTAACAGTTACAGGTAAAAGCTACTTCATATATCTCACTAACTGGTATAAACTCTGAAGCCTAATGGTGGGAACTCCAATCCCAGCTTTGATAACTGAATCAATGGCCATTTTAGTGAAAACAGCAAGCTAAGGGGCAAAGCTCCTTCCAGGCTTTTCTGATGCGAACAGCCCCAGCTTCTCCTAACCAGCTCCCAAACACATACAGTTCTTCATTTTGGCAATATCTAAAGTTCAGTTATTCATTTTCAGTACAAAGTCTGTAGTATTTGAAAATGCAGGGACAGTATATATAATATCCTAGCTCTCAGACTGTGCTTTTCTTTTAGAGATCTCAAAGAAACCGAGGTAAGGGATTTATTAAATTACCATACATCATTTAATCTTTTTCAGCCTTCACCTTTCATTAAAAAAAGGAATCCCTTCTTTTTCAAATGTATGTAGAGCTGTCTCAGACTTTCCTGTCTGCTTTCCTGAAGTGTCACAGAAACCTGAGTACCTTGCCTCATAATTTAGGTCTCATTTAATTATAGCTAGAAACATACTGAGCAAATTCTGTTCAAGGAAAAGTCAAGCCCAAGCCCAGAGACATTCAGTGAACACAGAAACTTGACACAGGAAACATCCCCCAATGCAGAAGAGTACCTAGGGAAGTCAGGAAACAGCTTTTGTTAAGTGAATCAGAAGAGACTATCAAAAAGAAAGGTAACAGACAAAATAAAAGCTGCACTCTCTATGATAAAGGCTGTTTTAAGCAAAAATGTCAAGGGGGTGGGGAGGTTTTTTGTTTTTTTGTGTTTTTTTGTTCTTCTTGTCTCTATTTGAATACATGTGGGTGAATTTGGGTTATTTGTTTTAAAAACTCTTTCTTTCTTATCAAAGGACTGACTTCACTGGGTGTTTTTGCTGCGAAGCAGCATTTAGTAATGTAAATGCAATTCTCCCCGAAGCGGCTGGAAAGAATGGCACAGTTCTGTCTGAGCCTGCATCAGTAACACGCATTAGCACAGGGACAGAAGATTGATAGAGGGAACGGATGACTCAGTGGATTTATACTAGGTTGTGCTTGGACCCTTTCAGCTCCAGGTCATTAACTCATGTCTCACCTTGAATGAACTTTACAGAGTCTGCACTGCATCTCATGCAAATAAAATAGCAGAAGTGAGTAGATGCAGTGTGGCCTTGATAAAACTAGAGGGAGTCCACCAGCAGGAAATCTGGGGGGCGGGGAGGGAAGAACATAATGAAAGGGCAGATATGTTCAAGTTTTTGTGAGTCTGTAGGGAAAAAGGCTTCAGGTTCTAAATCTTGGCCCAGAAGCAATTATACAAGCCAGACATAGCTCTGACTACCTATAGTAAAGGTGTCTTACTTCCATGCTATTCCAAGGTATGATTGTGATAAGGGATAATGAAATGTCAAATAATGTGCTCAGCAAATCCATTTTTGTCTGAGAAAGAGGCTTTATGGAAAGCCGGTGGGGCCAAGAGAGTGACTATTCTAAAACATTCTAGTTCAGTCTACATGCATCCTTCCCCTAATCTGCTGCCTCTTCCAAAGGGAGGCAAAAGCCCAGGCGTTCTTTCAAGACTTACTGCAGATTATAAGAACTCTACTCCTCATGTCAGGGAATGGAAATCCCACACAACTTGTGAGGTGTCACAGCAAAACAGCAGTTTCCATTTAGAAGATCAAGTGCTGAACAAGTGCTGAATACTACATCAGTGTCTCTGTGCGCAATCTGTAGGTTAAAAAAAAAAAAACTTTGCCAAAAACGTGTTGAGTATATTCAAATAATAAGTGCATTTGAGGAAATCTTGATTTGCTCATGAACCATCTGCCAGCAGAGAGAGAGAGAGAATTCTTCCAGCAAATTACTTGCTGCAAACTATTTTATCGGTACTGCTTATGAATGTTGGAACTACAAGACTGGGGGTATATGATTAAGCTGGTAATTAAGGATATAGGACAAGGGGCCTCTGATTTGAATCTTTGTTCTGAAGGTGTCAGATGTGACATCTCTGTCTCAAACTGAGCACCCAAAATCTAAGCCCCTCCTACACCCAGTGAGGTGGATGAATATAAACCTTAAAGTAGTTGTAGGGCACATGCATGTGTAGATATATATGTGTTTACAGGAATTGCCTGGTTGGGCACTGAAATGGAAAGAGACTGTAAACAGAAGAAGCTCAATAGCTTCAAGCAAGAGATGATGATGTTTGGAAGCTCAGCAGGTTATTTAGCTCTGCAGTATGATCACTACTGAAATCTGAATGAGTTCTTAAGTTAGGCCAGGTCTTCTACTCTCCAATGTCAATGGGAAACTCCCATTGGTTTCCAAATGTCTCAGGTCTGTCCCAAACCAAGTACATACACACTAGGCATGTGTCAGGCCAGAAGTTTTGTTTCACTAGAGATTTACAGATTTTAACAGCTGAATTGGAGCAAAACCTTCACAATTTCCAAGTTCTCCATAATAGAAAATTCTGGGGTTAAAAATATAGTTTTTGCTCATTCCAAATGTTGGGTTTTTTATACATTTCAAACATTTCATTCCGATGTATTTTAGAATGCAAGTTGTATTATATTCTATATCTTATTATAGTGCAGGATGAAAAATTGTAATGAAAAGTTATTTAAAAAAAATAAAATGTTTCATCACAAGGAGGGTGGAACTTATTTCCCTCTTTCCCCTAAACTGAATTCAACTCCTGCTGAAAGAACCAAACTTTTGGGAGGCACTTCGGGTGTCTTTACATGTGCTCCAAGGCGGAGGGGTGAGGGTTTAATTAGAGTGGCTCTTTGGACCCACTCTAATTAAAACACTCGCAGCATATTGCATATTCATTGTCCCGTGCTTCAAAATAGCAACCAGGGTGCTTTAACTAAAGCTTGTTAAATGAGCTTTAGTTAAAGTGCCTTGCTTCAGTTTAGTAAAAGTGCCCCCATTCCAAGGGAATTGTGAGCAGGGCCAGATTAACTCTTTAGTGGGCCCTAGGCAAACAAACCTGTGGGCCCCTACTTAATACTGTATATTCATATTACTGTTTTTCACTCAATAATTATGATATGTAAAATAAACACAACTGGGTCCCTTCTCCACTTAGGGCCCTAGGCATGTGCCTAGTTTGCCTGTGCATTAATCCAGCCCTGACCGTGAGGCCTACCTTACTTTGCCCTGCCATCCCTGCTGTAACTAACTTGAATTCCACATTGCAAGAGAATCCCATCATACTTCAACTGATTAATCAAGAGCCATGCTAACAGGGGAATCCCATATGTCAGTTGACATGGTGCTAAGGACTAGATATATTCTGCAGGCTGGGGATTGAGAACCCCTGGCTTACACCAAGCTCTTGCACTGTGAGATCAGGATGAGTGAGGCCTATGGTGAATGAGGTTACCCCACATGTGCTTATGGTATAGCTCTTGTACTTTATCCCAAAGCACCTGTTGCTGGAGCATTGTCAGAGGCTGGACTCAGGTCTCAGAGCATGTTCCTAAGTCTCTATACTTACACTCCTACGTAAAATGTCCAACCTGATCAGCCTCAGAATTTGGGGGAAACCAAAGTCATCAAGATGAAGATCACTTTTCAAGTACAAAGCCGATTTTATGGCCCAGCTCCAATCGGAGGACTAATTCGTGGTTCTGTTTGAATAGCAAGAGTAATTGCTATAGATATTCCAAGTATTGCTGGTTTGCTATGAAATATGGAATTGATTTTGTTTAGGTGGTGCTCACATAAAACAAATAGATCTTTTACAATGTTGTTGCCTCATTTAATGGCTTGTAATTGTTACTTGTCAAAAACAAATGCGAACCAAAGGTTTTTAATGAATAAAGATGGACAGGGTGTGTTTGTGTGAATGCTGTCCTTCAGCTGGATTTCAACCAGAGACCTAGAGAGAAAAAGTCTTTAATTAACCAATAGGGGACAGCCCCATTCACTTTATACAAGTATGCATTTATGTTGATGCTGATATACACAGTGCTGAAAAAGGTGTGTGTTTCTTTGGGGTCTCACATACAGATTCATACAGGCGACAGTTATGTTGCCTTTACAGGGAGGGAGAGGGTAACAAAGAATGATGGAAGACTTTGAGGATGAAGAAAGAGAAAGAGGAAGGAAGGATGGAGTAAAAGAAAGCCAGTGATGGAAGAAAAAAGAGAGGAAGAAATGTTTGCAGTCAGGGAGAAAGGAGGGAGAAAGAATATGAGAAGCTGAGAACAAGGAGAGAGTACAGGAAGAATGTGAGAGGAAGAGGGGAAAATGAGAACAAAAAGAATGAAAGAGGAAGGCATAGTGTGACAGCAAAATAAAGAAAGATAGTGAAAGAAAGAAAATTGAGGGAGATAAAGAGATGGAGGTTGATGTGTTTGTTTGAATTCAGGATTTGCTCAGCTAGTCTGTGCGGTGCCATCCTCCTTTGATCAGCCATGTGGCAGGCCATGTCTAATCAGAAAGCAAGAGATGATGAAGCAGAAGAAGCTGCTGTGGGTTTAATGGGGACAGAATAGAAGAGGGTAGGTGAGAAACAAAAAGCTTGCCAAGCGAGGCAACGGCTTCCTGTATTTCCATGCTGTTATGGGACACCTACCCCGTTACTAAAAAGGGAAGGGGACTTAGAGGAACATGAATCCTGTCCCTTCCCTTTCTTCTCACTCCCTTTTTGGTGCCAGTTCACTCCATCTCAGCATGGGGTCGCTTTCCCTGGTTTTTCTCCTTCCCTGGTTTCACCACACCCAGCCTTGGCCCCACGTTCTTTTACATATACCTTCTTGGTATGGCTAGAGTCAAACTCACAGGCAGAAAAGCCTGAGAGAAGATGGCCACTGGGTCCAGGTGCAGATGGTGCCTGATGACCCAGGGAGCAGAAGTGAAGGGTCAGGTGTCCTGAAACATCCTGCAAAAGCTCAAACCCCAAGCCAGGAAGGGACAGTCTGGCCATGGGAGTCACTAGAGAAAGAGCCTCTGATGGAAGGGCGCAGGGGTCATGCCCCAGACTGCAAGAAGAGGATTCAGGAGGGCCACCCAGGTGACGGTAACCTGAGGACCCAAGCTGGGAGCAAGCTAAGTACCCCAGACTTTTTCTATTTTGTTTCTTTCAACTTGGAGCATGCCACTGGGGCAAACCCTATGCAGGGCATGTCTTTGAGCCTGGACTGGCACTTGTATTTTGTGGTTTCTATTTTTCCCCAGAGGACTGGGTTGTGGATTTAGGGGAGGTGGAAACCATGGAAAGGAGGTGACTGGGGATATCCCAAATTTGAAACTCAGTTAAGAGGACAGAAGATAACAACTGGGGCATGTCCTGAGCATGAGAGACCAGACACAGGCCACTTCTCCATTGCCTGCCCAGGGCTGTAAGGCAGGAGTGTAGGTAGGGAAACCAGGACCCTTGTCCCCAGTTGTCTGTGTGTAGGGGGTCTTGCAGGGCCTGGAACCTGAGGTCACAAGGGCATGGCCAAAGCTGAGCTGGAAGCTTGTGGCCCTGAACAGTGGGCCCCAAGCTCAAGAGCTCTGCTAGAGTAAAAGTGGGATGAGGCCAGAGGAGCCACAGACCAGACAGAGGCCACTTCTCCAAAGCTGTCCTCACCCTCTGGGCAGCCTCCCCCATTTACTTATTACATCAAGATGTGGCAGAAGACAATACGAAGTGGGAGAGGATGGAGGACGCTGGTACGAGGAGGTTGCTAAAGGCGAGTATATTGGGTCAGCATCTGTAAGCCTCCTACACATACCCATTTCCTGGCCTCTCAGCAGCTGTCCTTACCACCCTTCATAGAAATAAGGTAGAGAAGAAGAGACACGATCTGCATACTAGCAAAAATGTGGGAGCCATCATGTAGCAACTGTGGAAACTGTATTGGAAACAGAACTTAGAGGTTAACACTGCCACTCCCGAAGCATTAAGCGGGGCTGGAGAACTGGGTGAGAAAACTGTCCAACCCTAGAATAGTCTCGTGTGTACATTCTGGCTTCTCCTTGGGGAGTTGTGTCCATCGTGAATTACCAAGTGGAAATTCATGGCTCACACTGGTGGGAGCAGTGTCACTCTGGAATGCTGATAGGAAGATAGCAGAGCCTTGTGCCATCTCCAGTGAAGCCATGTCCCATAGGATGGAAAACGACTTCTCACGGGAGAACCATGCTTGCTAGAAGAAGAGGTAGAGTGAGGGGAAGAGGACTCTGTCCACCCATTAACTCATGCATACAGATGAGAATGCAGGAAGGAATGAACATTCATAGGGGCCAGATTGTGTCATAGAGCTGTCAAAATCCCACAAGAGGCCCAATCATCTTTCTCAGCCACTTCTAGCCTGGTCCTTAGATCAGATAACCTGGCAGATCAGAGAGCAGGGTTTTGTTCCCAGTTCTGTTTCCAACACTGTCTAGGCTTAGTGCAGGTTGCATGAAACTAAAGAGCAGGGGACTGGTGGTGGGTGCTATTTCACTTACAGAAAGTAGCATGGTCAGGTAGGGAAAGTAAGATTATTGGGGTTAGAAGTCTCGGATTCTGCTCCTGGTCCTGAGTTTCTGATGTCTCTAAAATAGTGGACTAGAAGTAACAACTATTTACAGCCTAATAGCCTGTTCTTTGGGATACAGATAATGCCTGCCTAGAGAGAAGAACATGGCCTGGTCTTACCCTTACACACTGTCTGACTTTAGGCAAACAGAATATTTCAGTTCTTGCCTTGCTTTCCGCACCCATAAAACAGAGTCAATCACATCCTCTTTCCTTTGTAAAGCACGTTGTAACTCTGCAGCATATCATTAAATCCATCTCTTTTTTCATGGAATGGAGAAGAGTGAGATTTCCAGGGCAGGCAGTGTCCTCATTCTGGAACCCAAGCGCTCTAAACATATCACTGCATGGAGGCTGGTTTTTGACAACTCTATCCTACCATTCCCCGGTGCAAGGATTTCTACAGTGATGTTCTGGGGGCGGAGGTTGAAAGGAGTTTAGGATATCACAGAGCTAATTAAATGCAAACTCGGCTGCCTGCAGAAAGCTGTGCGTGCTGGTTGCTATGCTTCTGGCAGGAACAGACTGGGAAAGGGGGGTGTTGTTTGTTTCTTTTTTCTTTTTTTCAGTTTAAAATGAAGATGCTGACAAAATTCTGGTTACTCACCAACTTTTGAAATATGGATGAAGCATTAATTTTGCAACCACAAAAAGAAGACGAAAGGGGGGAAAAAGTGAGAGGGGAAGAGAGAGGAGGAAGGAGAGAAAGGAAGCAGCATGGATAGATGGAAAAGGGGAGGAAATGGTTCTTTATACTTACATCCATGCGTCTGCAATGACATTTGCTTTACCTTCTGTATCACCCCAGTTAATGCAGGGGTTGGTTCCAAGCTCTCTTTCAAACAACTCCACCTAAATTACCCTTCATTAGAAGCTTCCTAAGCACTGTAGCATTTGAGGCTTGATACAACGGTATTGCCTCCCTCTGTCCCTGAAAACTGAGAGGGAAGTGAACTGGGGCTGGCAGGATTTGATTTCCCAGTGCAGGGAGGGCAGAAGAAAAAACACTTCCACCACTGTCCAGGCTGCCTAAATCTATCCTTATTTCATTAGTCCTGTGTAATAATCAAAGTATGTGATAAGCACAGCATTCAGCAGCTTCACCTGGCTAAGTCCCTGTAGAATAATTAAGGACCTGCTCGAGACAGCAGAGAGAGAGAAAGAACAAAAAAGGGAAGGGCTCTGAGGAGAGAATGAATAAGTAACGGAGATCAGTTCAAGAGTGAAGCTGGCTTTGAAGAGCACCTGCTGAAGGTATTCAAACCTGCCTGAGTGAACACGTTCTCCAAACACTGTGTGAAAATCAATACCTGGCTACCAAGGCCTCCTTTCAAGTGAATCCCTAGGAAATAATAAAAAAAAAAGATAGAATAAACTAGTTCAAATGAGGATGCTTCCTTCAGAGAGTCACTGGATACAAACTGTGCTTTAAATGCTGTTCAAATCCTGGCACCAACTGACCACAGAGCAATGCTAGAGAAATTAAAATGAGGCAAAGCCAGCATGAGGCAGGGATGAGGTGCTAGCCAGGGTGAGAGAGGTAGGATGGCAATGCCATGTAATGTAAGCTTGGGATGGAAGCCCAGCTCTTTTGAGTTAAGGGGATCTTGTCAGCTTCACTGAGACTTCAGGCTGATACACCAGATGGCTTGAGATATATGGAAGCTATAGATGTAAATGGAGGAAAGGGGAGCCAGGTGGTGTGAATTGGGATGGCCAAAATGATTTAGAGACAACATGCCACCTGTCGCAAGCGAGGGGCATTATGCCAGCTGGCAAAGCCAGAGGACAGCATATCGAAGTGCAAGAGTTTGGGGTGAGCTCTTAGCTGTCCAGAGGGAGATGGAGCTGTGTGCCAGTAGGCAGGGCAGATCATGAGCTGGTCCAAGCATGAGGCTGGCGAGCGGGCTGAATGCAGTTGGTCTCACTGACTCAGGTCAACATATCTTGCAGCTTAGATGTCAACAAATGCCTTTGTGTTTCCAAGCAATCTAACTGTTGTCTGTGCATGGGATAAGCACAGAAATGGGAATTAGTTACAGTAACAGGACCACACTCAGAGGTCAAGAGCATATGAAGAGGACTGGGGACCCAATATCCCAAACTTTTCTCCAGTCTGTTAGCCTCCAAAGCCCACAGCTTGCTGAAGACACTTTAATTTTCCTTTTGGCCAATACATACATTTTCTCCAGTTTCAGGAGTCAAGACCCCCACCTCTTCTGCCTCTACTGAAAACTCTTCCTGTTGTCCATCCCCTAGCAACCATATGCTGTTTGCACCAAATTTTATGACAAATGGCGATTTCCATGACAGCATGAAATAGATGGGGAACATTCCCAATCAGAAGTTTGTATTGAATTAAATATTACAGCATTGATTGTGCTATTCATTTAACATCTAATTCAATAAACATCTCTTGCAGTGCATGTTCCCCCATTCATCTTGCCCTGTCGTGGAGTATGCAATTGGCTATTGTACTCTGCATTGCTATCCTGTAGAAATCAAGAGTGGGGGAGGGAAGTTTGGCATGGGATGGAGTTTCACCATGTCCCAGAATACACACACACGCGTGCGCGCACGCACACACTTCTATGTTTATGGGAGATAGGAAATAAGAAAACAGCTTTTCCTAAGGCTGACCCAAGACAGATGAAAGTCAGTGGAAAAGGTTTCATGGTTTTTGATTCAGGAACTAAACTAAGAAGGATGGAAAATTCTGGGAGAGTGAGTGAGGGAAAAGGATTGGTTGGGATTGTATCTCATGTACAGTTTTCCCCCTTTTTTTTTTTTTTTTTTTTTTTTTGGTGCTTCAGTGAGCTATTTAGAGACCTTGAAAATTCTTGCCTGCTCCTGATATTTTAGTTGCTGTAGCTTAGAAGGAGTATGGGAAAATCATTTTGTTTTAGGCCCACCCCATCTACAACATCTGTGAGACAAGCAAAACCGTTTAAAAACATCAGCCTGGATCCAAAGGCTTAGAAGTTGGTTGGGTGTAGTTAAGCACGAGTGAACAAAGGCAGGCCTAGTCTACTTTGTCAAACACTGATGTGCTGAACAAAGGCAGGCCTAGCCTACTTTGAGGCTCAATTTTAAGTCATAAAGAATCCAGAAGACATTCTGAGAGGTGGAAAGTAACAACCAGAATTAGTTGATAACAACGTGTTTAGTGGATTCACTTTCTCCTGTTCAAGATATGATCAGCACCCACCCACATTCTATTGTTGTTCATATGTGTGCACTAAATTATTTGTTCAGACAAATTCCAGCTTTGGCATCAAGTTTGTTATGCCAACAAATGCACAGGGCCTGACCAGGCAAAGAGGGTGAGGAAATCACTGCATACTGCCCTGCATACTGCCTGCAGACAAAAATATGCATTGTTCAGATTACATATTTTGCTGTCATTCATTCACCGCTCACATTCCATGGTAGCGTTCCTCTATGGGCAGTCTTAGTTTTAGATGACAGGGTCACGTATATGAGTCTGGTGATGCTTCCCAGGCTGACTAGAAGAAAAAGTTGAAGTAGGGTCTCAGGTTTACAGGCAAAGCCACAGTTCTGATGTCTTCCTCTGACTTTGTCTCCCATGACAGCCCTACGGATGCCCCTAGAGCAAGGAGAAAGGGAACAAGAATTCCCTGAATTAAAACTCATGTAAGGCACTTCAACAGTAGTTCACAATCAAAATATCTAGGAGGATGAACCTGAAACCATTTTATTTTGGGGGGAGCATTCAGCTTTCTGACAAAATATCTGACACTGAACAGAAAAAAATGTACTGTTCATTAAAAAACCCCACTATTGTCTGTCAGAAAATAGGTTCAGTAGAAATATTTTGTCCAACTATATTTTCAGGCCATTTGTCAAGAAGTTGTGCCTAACAATGCTGGAATCTCGCTGGGCCCCGAGGTTAATACCTGAATCTCATTAATGGTGTTGAGGGTTATGAATGGCTACTTAGGCCACATCCACACGAGCATGGATATTTGTCTCCCCAGGGACAAGAAACATCAGCGCACCTTGTGCTGCTGCTACTTGTCCCCAGGGAACACCTGTGCTATGTGCCCTCTGGCATGTGGCAGGCTACCCCAGGTGGGGTAGGGGAGGCTGGAGTCAGCACTGAGCTGGCTCCAACAGCTTTACCTGGGGTCCTAGGGACCTGGCACTTGAAGCCTGGCCAGCAGCCTGAGTGTGGGTTGGGGCAGCCAGGCTCCAATTTTGCTTTTTTTGTGTGTGGGTGCTACCTTGCAGTGCAGAGAACACCTGAATGTGTGGCATCAGAGATGTGTCTACGGTGCCACAAACCGCACAGGCACACTCATCTGGACACAAGCTTAGGTCTTATCCAGAAGACCTGTAGGAGTGCAGAACAGTTAGAGAAGCTCTCCAATTGTTTATTATCCTCACTATTTCTCTCAACATATCTGGCACAAGGCAGGGAACAGAAAGCAGAACAGATCAGGCAGGGGAAAGGGACTGAAGTGGCATTTGGGAGGGATATGGGACTTACCTTGTGGGAAAAAGGTTGGCCCCCTGCTCTATCCATTCTTCTGTGTACATTTTCTGACTAATCAAAGCACAGAGTCTTCCAACAAGTGACTTACATTTTATCAACTCCTGTCCCTTTCACCTCCCTACTGTCCCTTTTTAGAGGTAGAGTGAGCTGCCGGGATGTAGAGAGGGCAAGACAGAGAGTGGTGGGAATGAAAGGTGGGTTACCTCAAGGCATCCTGGGATCCACTCAGGCTTTTTTGGATCTGTTGACTGCTGAGTTCCTTTTTGGACATGGCTTTTGCTGGGTGGTGTTCCAATTCTGCAGTCCCAGCTGCCTGCCAGTACACTGCCTCTGCCTTTGTGAAGGATGAAGTCATTTCAGTTTTTGCAGGGAAGCTGAAGGCAGAGTCACATCTGTCTGCTTCCTTTAGCTTTGGGATTAACATTTCTGTCTCAAAGCACTGGCTGACTCTGGCTTGTTCAAAAACCTCGCATGCACTGCTGTGCTTGGAGATTCCATTGGATAGGACTTGGAAACCTCTGCTCTCATATCTGCACCTGCAAATCTATCTGCATTCATTCTCTAACACTAAGACCTAATATTAGTATACCAGGTGTGAACCTTACTGTACTAACTGAGTAGGAGTGTGCAACCTAAGTTAGACAAAGTTCTTTGGGTAAATCTGATATCTTTTATTAGACCAACTCAAATAGTTGGAAAAATTCTTCTTTGCAATCTTTTGGGTATAAATACCCTTCATCAAGCTGAGGAAGCATCTGCACTTGGTCTGCGGTCTTCCTGGATGAAATAGTGAAGAAGCCAGAAGTCAGTATGCATGCAAAAAAGCCAGTCAGTGAAAACATAAATTGAGGTAATGTCTCTTGTCCACTAACTACCTCAATTTACATTTTCACTGACTGGCTTTCTCACATTCATACTGGATTCTTGCTTCTTCACTGTTTCATCCAGGAAGAACACAGACCAACTGCAGACGTTTCCTCAGCCTGACAAAGGGTATTTGTACCCTAAATCTTGTGAAGAAGAATTTTTCCAACTATTTAAGCTGGTCTAATAAAAGATATAAGATTCACCCAAAGAACCTTTTCTGCCTACGTCCTTAGACCAACACAGTGACAACCTATACCTCTGAAACAACCTAATTTAATGCACAAATTTTAAATCCTACCATGCTCACAAGGTAAAGCACAAACCTGGCCCTGGTACAGTTGGGTGCATGCAATCACTTGAGTATGAAACTTTGCACTAATACATGAAGGTGTGAAATTTCCTAAGCTTGCTGATGAGGAGCATGAACACTGGCATAAAACGCACCAGGGTATGAATCCTTCCACTTAGGAGAGAAGGACCTGAGTACAGTGTGACTCCAACCGTTTTACCAGCCAGAAGTGTGAATCCTCTAGTTAATCCAGTGGAGCGTACATGGTGAAGCCCACAGCTGGCTATTCACCCAGGGAGTAAAAATGTTTCTGAAGAACTCTTTGAAGAAGAACTTTCCTTGCTAGTTTTTTGGATTTCAGTATGCATCCAACAGGCTAACAGCCTTCGCCATCTCCACTATTACAGCTTGCTTACCCAGGCTCTGTTAATAAATGCTTTCAAGAACAAGTCCCTTCTGTACCATTAAAGAGGTTTTTCCATTTCATTGATACCTTAGCTTTACATTCTCCATTCCTGAGCAGACTTTGGCCTATAACTTAATATGCCTTGCTTGTCTGATAATATGGCCTATAATCAGATCTTTAGCAAAAGCAAGGTGGTAGGCCTGGGTGACCCTAACAAAAGGTTTTTCTCTCTTCTGTACCTTCAAGGAAAAGACTCAGTCAAAATCTATTGACATTGCAACTCGGAAAATGTACACAGAAAAATGGATAGAGCAGGGGGCCAACCTTTTTCCCACAAGGTAAGTCCCATATCCCTCCCAAATGCCACTTCAGTCCCTTTCCCCTGCCTGATCTGTTCTGCTTTCTGTTCCCTGCCTTGTGCTACCTGCCAGATTTGCTATTTTGCTTTCTGATCACTGTTTCCAGCTGCCACCCTGATCTGCCATGTGCCATACACTGAGGCTGCCTATGCCACTTGTGGCACATGTGCCACCATCTAACCACCTCTAGGATACAACATCGTTTAGCCTGATGGTCATCGTGTCTGACCTACCATGATTAAAAGACTGCACCATCTTGATACTATTGAACTCTACCACAGTTACAGGACAAAGGCCACCAGCCAAATCATGGTGCAATTCTAAGGGAGTGCTGTCTTATGATTAGAGTAAGGATTGGGTTTCTGCTACTGACCACGTGTTCAACCCTTAATCTCTCAGTTTTCAGTTTCTCCATCTGTAAAGAGAGGTGAGAGTTTTCTCTTCTGTAGCTGGTTGAAGGTGACAAAGAGATTTGTCAATACATCTTCATAAGTAAGCGGGATGAGCCTGCTTTCTTATCTGTGGGATTATATTGCTAGTTGTTTGCAAACACTCTGCTAAATGCATGTTTGTTTGTAATTATGTTCATAAATCCCCAAAGCGTCCCAAATTTGAGCTCAATATATTATGCATCCCAAAAAAATTAAACAGGAAAGATGTTGCTTGCTTGTTGCTCTTTAGTTTTAAAACATTTACTCATCCAATCAAGGAATTTAAACAGCACCATATGATTTAGGTGACCAACACATGCCACAAGTAATTAAATCATAATGGTGTGAGGGAACTGCTCACTAATATCCTATAGGCTGCAAGTTATTTTCATACGAAATGTCTCATACCATGTCTCATACCTTGAAATGTCTCATATCATGGACCACTTCTTATCAGAAAGATTGGCTTACAAATACCTCCCCTACCATTGGGAAGCAAAGGGACTGCATTTCTTTTCATTCACAACTTAATAATAACCCTGCAACAATTACAGAAGTTGCTTACATTGGAAAGTATTAGTAGGAGTGTGTTTCACATATTGTTAGCTTCTTTTAATGTGCTTGAGCAGCTGGAAACTGCTCAAGGAGGAGGAGTCTGCACTATGTGACCAGTCAAATCTCTGCAGACCACCAGGGCATGCACCATTAACCACAGTTGGGAAAGCACCCACACTAGCTATGCGAGGGAGGTCTGCAAATAATAGATGCAGTCACACCCAAGCCAGGACCAGGTTCTGCACAGGAAGCAATCAGATGCCAAGGGCTCGATCACATACTTGGTTTGATAATGACATCACTGGATGTCCATTTTAGGAACAGAATCTAGGACCAGCAAAGACTCTTATCCATCTTCATAGGGCAGTATGACATCATGTGGTCATGGTATAGACAGTAGGGCTGTGAGAAGCTTTGGGTGGTGACTCAATTCAGAGGAGATTCGGCCTGATTCAGTGGCCAAATCTCCGAATTCGAATTGAATCAGGGGACAAATTAAAAGTTCTGAATCAATTCGAAGCTCTCCAAATCTTTGGAAAAGATTTGGAGAGCTTTGTTGATTCAGACAGTCCCAAGCGGCTGCATCAGGGACCTGGACCCAGACTCAGAGATAGTAAATACCAGGGGAGGGGGAGCTTTGGGAGGGGATCATAGGGGGACCCCTGACAGCTCCCATCCCCTCTCTGCTCCCCCAGCCCCTCCCAACCCACACCAGCTTCCCCAGCCCCCACCTTGGCTCCCCTGCCTGTCCCAGCTCCCGGCCCTTTAAAGAAAAGCCTCAGTGCTCAGCAGGTGCTGCTGGGCGGGGGGTAGGGGGTGATCCCTGTTGCCCCCGATAGCCCCATGCTGCATGGAGGTCTCTGCATGAGCCCTCCGCCCCCTCATGGTTGCCCCACCCACCATGGCTCTAGCCCTTTAAGAAAAAAAGACAACAGAGAAAAACAGAGAACAAGCCCAGGAACAAATTACAACCCTTTCCAGCAAAGGACAGTTAAAGAATACTTGACTTACCCAGTAGAGCTGCCTCTCTGTCAGAGGACGGACAGGTGAGGGCATTCTGTTTAAAAGGGAAAAATACAAATGGCTAGATGCTCAAGTCCCATCACCCTTGCTTTCTGCAGAAGGCCCTTCCCTAAGAACACTGAATCACAGACTAATGGGGAAATGTTTGAGAGCTGCCTTTTAAAATATTGGTTATAGATCACTGCCTCTGGGAATTTCCACTATTGCGTTGTCTCTGCTATATTACAGCACTGTCCAGAAACCTGTAGGACTGAAGGTACAACTGTTCCAACCCTAGTTTTCTATTTTGATAGAACAGATGAGATAAGGCATGTCTCAGTGGATAACATCCAAGAAACTCTTGTCCTTTGACACAGCTGCATTATCCCTGTGATATCATGGCACAGCATCTGGAAAATGGCAGTAATGACACATGGCTACTCATCCCTGCTATATCACAGCACAGAATCTTGGAAACACTAACCCTGGGGCCATGGGTGAGAGCCAGCTTTTATTTTCACTGTGGGAGCTACACAAGCTAAGTTTTCCTGATGCAAACCCCCACTGTAAATATTCTGAGCCTGTTAGACTCACTCTGGTTTTGCACTGGGTTGTACAGCCCTGAAGCATTTACAGTGTTTGCAACTTTCACTGGTTTAAAGGAACCCATAGTCACAACACTGTGCAGCACAATATCCAGCAACCTCTAGCACTGATTTCCCTTTGCATCAGCTCTGTCATTCCAAAGCAGAGACCTTATTGAATTTGTAGTATTGGACTTTCCAGAAGACATTGGACTTGTCCAAAGTTCCTTGGGTTTTGCTACTATTTGTTTAAATGAAAAAATAATAAAACTTGGAAAGCATAACTACATCTCTAAACTTCGGGATTTTTCACCCACTGGGAAAAAAAATTAAAAGGAAAGGAAAGAAAGAAAGGTGGAACTGGATATTAGCTGAATTCGACTATAGGTGATAAACAGAGCAGTGATTTGGAAAGGTCCATGCCTGTGTGCGAGTCCAACTTTCCCTTTTGCAACGGGAACATCCATAACAAGGCCATTTAGCCAATACATATTTTCCTCTTTAGTACATAATGGTAACCTGAATAAAAGGTTTGAATTACAAAGCAGGCTACCCCGGCACATTCTCTGAGCAATGACTGCCATTTGTGTCAAGAAAATAAAGAGGGAGAGAGAGAAAGAGAGGGAGCGAGGGAGAGCACTGGGGTGAGGTAGTGGAAGAGAGGAGTAACTGAGAGCAAGCATAAAGTCATAGATTTACCATGCTCCAATGAAATAAATAATAAATGTAACCTGGGTGTCCCCAAAGTGAGTGCCCCCCCCCCATACCAATCAAAGGGGAAAACCAGCAGGGCACATGTGTTGGGGATGGAAACTGCAGTCTACTTGCAGTTCCCTCCCACCTATGGTGTTTCAATAGAGGAGGAACAGAAAGTGATGTCTTAACCAGGTACAAATTTAATACATGTATATATAAAAAGGTAGTGAACTAAAATGAGTATTTACAGGTTACAAGTACATGTAACTATAACTATATACATACCCAAATGCAAACAGGTAGGCATAATGGTCCCAAACAGCATGAACAGGTAAGTACAACAATAAATGACACTCTAAAATTCAAGGTGTACAGCTGACAGTTAATAAACACTCTAAAAATGCACAGTGTGTATTAAACAATCAATAAACACTGCAAAATATGAGACACAAGAGTTTTCTAGTGGTTCCCCTCTTGTAGGGGATCCTTTTACCTCTATTATTGAGGCTACCTTTTTCCAAGTGTCACTACCCAGTGGGAGACCCATTGCCCCACTGACTCCCGTGTCCCAAGGAGGTGAACCCTCCGTGAAGTGACACCTTTACCACCCACAGCTTCCATCCAGTGGCTGAATTTTTTGGGCTCTTCTGGCCAGCCAGGTACAGCTGCTGGGCAGCATTTCTTGGCCCCAGAACCTTTTCCTTCTTCTTCATCCCTCACCAACTGCGCTGCATGCTTGGCATGCAGCTGCTTATATCCCCTTTTGGGGCTCCACCCCCAAATTGAAAATGAACCAATCAGGGGACTGCAACTGCAGTTCCCAATTAAGTCCGCTCCTGCCCCTCCGCCCCCTTTGGAGTAGAGAAGGAACAGACTCTCCTCCTGGCTCCTCCCTTGCCTGTCTCTGATTGGTAGGTTTTGCCCCACCAATCGCATTCGCTGTCTCCTAAGCCCAGAGAGCCGCAAAGCCCAGCAAGCCCACCACTTAAACAAAGAAACTAACACCACCACAGCAGCCATAGAAATTTGATTTTATTTATTGGGAAGTTAGGTGCTTTAGATCTGCAATAGGAGGCCATTATCCACAGTGTTAGCAGCTGCCTATAAGGTTTGAAAAGACCTCTCCATGTGCTTCCTGGCTTTGGCTTTGAGGGGTATATCATGTCTTGCTTGACAGCCAAGTGTACTTCAGAGGAAACTGTCTCAGTGCCCCAAGAAAGAAACCATCCACCCCAACCCATACTGCCCTGAAGCCATTCTTGCAGTGTCTCAGTGGAAAAGGGCCCTGTCCTGGTTGTGGTCTGTTCTCCATGAAGCTTCTTCAATAATCGAGGTCCACCAGGTGCTTCCCTGCCACAGAGCTGACCCTGTTTGTCATCGGCATGGAAAGTAAGCCCACTTAGCAGAGTGAGCCCACTTTGCCCAGTGGAGCTGCAGAGGCCCCAGGGCATGCCAGAGGCTCCATGGATGTGGCGCAAGTGCTGGGTGCTCCCTGGCAGCAAGAGAAAATAATTACTAGGCTGCAAGTTTCTGTTCATCCTCTGTTACTTCTGCTCATCTCTCCTACTCCCCTTTTTGTCCCCTACTTTCTCTTTTTCTCCAGCCTTCAGTCTTATCTCCACCCCAGACCCTTCCTCCTCTTTCTCTTTCCCCTGCATCCCACTTTCCACCTCCCACACTGCCCTTCTCTTCACCTACTTCTCTTTTTCTCTTCCAACTAAATCCCATCTCTTTCCTTCACTCTGCTCCTTCTCTCCTGCCTTCACCTCTCCCTCCCTGGCCACGTTGTGTTACTAATGTGCAGTAATGGTATGGCTGGAAAGTCATTTGCTCTCCCCCCTCCTCTTTTTTTCCTGCAGTATTATTAAAACTGCTCCATCACTGGCTGTAATGGGAGCGTCTGTATTTTCTCCCTCGCCTGTATCCCTGACATGACATAATGCCTGCCCTCACCAAGACGCTATAACACTGAGGTAATTGAAACATAACTCACCGTAAATTACAGGCCGCTGTTCCAAGCAGGGACCCAGCCATGCTTCCCGAAGCTCATTCCAACTGGAAGCTAAACATTTCTTTAAAAGGGATGCTTAAGCAAAACAAAGCCATTTAAAGAGCAACACAAACATGGAGAGGGAAGGGAGAAGACGCAGGGGCTCCGTGCTTGGCTGGAAATGTGGGTGTTTTCCTTTGTTTCAGAATAGAGCAGCTTGGGGTGGAGAGGCTGCCTGGCTCAGGGAATGCGAGGTTTGGTCAATAGCAACTGACAGCCAAGAGCAGCTGATGTCTTGGTGAAGACATGAATTGGTGGGATTCAGAGCAGCTTCTCCTGGACAAGCATCCTTATCAGAAAAAAACCTCATTGCAATTGGCCTTGTGGTTGCTATTTGCAGCAGACAGTGCAGATTGAATGAGTCTAGGGAGGTAGAAGGGGAAAGCACTTCAGTCCAGGAGAGGGTTTGTTTTACCTTAAGGCCTGGTGTTTGAGTGAGAAGCATGCACGGTCAACTGTATCTTCTCCATGGATCATGTGGAGCTACTAACTATCTGCAGGGTATTGGTTAGTCCCATTGATGAGGTAGGGATGCGTCATATTCCACACAAGGTTATCTGTCCAGCAACTGACTCATGCTCAGTATGTAATAAGGAACATGAGTTTGGATGGCATTTTCTCAATTGGATCTAAGGAAGACACGATTTTATTCCCAGCTCTGCCATCAGTTGCCTGCTGGGTGAATTATGGCCATCCCCTCCCTCTCTCTGCACTTCCGTTCCCTCATCTGTAAGACTGGGTAGTGATACTGACTGCAATCTGAAAGCATTTTGAGACATACTGAGGAAACACTCTACCAAGAGCTAAGTATTATCATTAATTGCTCCACCATTAATGGCCAATGCAATACTTAAATAAATAAATAAAGGTAATAGCATCTAGCAGTTAGGTGATGAGACCAGAAGTCAGGACTCCTGCATTTTGCTCCTGACTCCTTTGTTGACTGGTTCTACATCACTGAAAAATTGCTTTCCTTTCTTGTGGATTATGGATCCCCATTTACACTAGATTCCTACAAAACTTAATGTTTTCATCCTTAGCTTATTTTCTTTCATGTAATAGATTTGAGAAAATCCATAAACTTTATTTTACAGTGGGTTTTTTTTATTTGGAGGTGGAAAATCCAGGCTATTTGGAAATTTACCTGCGTATGTTCAAAATATGAATAGCTCTATTTTCAACAGCACAGCATTAGAGTCTGTCTGGTCCCTTAAAATCAATGGGAGTCTCGGGTCAAATTCATATCTGGTGTAACTCAGTTGATGTCGATGGAATTAGCTGGGATTTACCAGAGATTAATATGGTCCCTTGAGACGAAACCCTCAGTATGAGCTTTGCAAAATACAGAGGGCTTTAATTTAAAAGAATAGATTAACTATTTGTCCAGGATGAATTGTTAGAAATTCAGGAAACAATGACCCTTTGAATGCTCCAGTTTTCCCTAGAGTACTTCTGAGGCAAATCTATTACTGGCAGTGACCTAGTGAACATTGTGAACTGCCCTTTAAGAAGACATGCCTTTAAGAATTGCCTTTCTGAAAGCCAGATAAATGTACCACTGGATGGGTGCCACATGGCAAATGAATCCATTGGGAGCTGGACATTTCAGGTGATGCATGGTGCTGAAATCTATTACTATAGGGACAGGAACTCTGTTTGGAAAAATGAAGTTTCAGGTAAATATAGGTGGCAGTTTTTCAACATAAATAACGCATATCTGAGGACACTGCCAGTTCTGGTAATGGAGATTTTGTACAGAAATGTTCTGCCTTATGCAAAGCAAGGGTCCTTTTTACAGAACCCCAGTATATGAAGCTCAAACTCTTTCTTTAGTCTGAGACCTACATCCTCCACCTCCAGAATCCCACTACCAACCTTCAGCACCTCCTGCTAATCTATATTCAAGAGAGCTGTAGGCAGCTGTGCCAATTCCCCTCACTTTTCACCTGCAGTACCTGTATTATTGCCCTGGGAGAATTGTCATCACATAGGGGTGACCATGGTGGGTCCTGTTGGTATGGGATGGAGAGAGCAAGAGAGAGGTGGACAGAGAGAGAGAAAAATGCTGCACTGAGATTGCTGGAGAGACCTCTGTTTCTCCAAAGATCAGCTGCACACAGACCAGTCTGTGTTTTGCCCTGTGCTTCTCTTGGTTGGGCAAAAGCATCTTGGAGTTGCAGTGGAGGCAAGCTTCCCCCTCCGCTTTCCCTTGTGCATGCTTTGAGTTGATTGCTTTCTGTGAGGCCTGCCACATGCCCCTTGAAAGTGTTTCCATCAACCCTCTTACCGTAGCTAAGGTTTCAGCAATCTCACCCCTCCTCTCCTTGACATTATTAGTTTATCTTTGTCCACTGGCAAAGTTCCCGAGCAATTCAACAATAACAGTTGTTTCTCTGTGGCTGAAAAAGTCATCTCTGGCTGTGGCTGTTATTGATCATTCTAAAGGAACGGGACATTTTCTATTCCTTTCCATTTTTTAAAATACATATTTTGAGTGAGTTTCAGTCAATTTTGGTGCTCATGAAAGTGAAAGGCAGATGGTGTTGACTAGACCTAATCTTAGCAATATGCAAGCTTCTTTTGTGCATACAGCTTGACTAATATACCACAGTACTGACCTACTCCCCCTTTACTCCAGTCCTGGACTCCCCACAGGTATCGCTCGGCCAGTGCCACTCACTGGAGCTCTGCAGCCCCACTGCTATTACAGCCCTGGGATCCCCACAACCCTGCCAGTGCCCCTCACTCCTGCCCTGAAACAGCCTTTGCTATTCAAGCCCGGGGATCCTCAGATCTGCCAATGTTCTTGATTCTTGAACTCCAAGTCCTTGCTCTTTGACCAGCAGCATTTCTGGATTAACATGTATAGGGTCTTGAATACACGAAGATCTTTCTAGCTTTTTCCTGTTCTCAAACATCTGATGGAAGAGCTGCTGGCAGACCTGCTAGAGCAGATTTAGGGATAAGGGAAAAGGCCCTGAACAAAGATCTGTCCTTGACTGCATGGATTTTCCCTTCCTGAGGACTGCCACCACTGGAGGTAGGGATTACTACCTGTTACGAGGGAGTCTCAGCCATCTTGGCTCTCCCATGCTGCTAAAAGGGGTGAAACCTAGAGTGGAGTAGTCTTAATTTGGAAAGGTTTGAGAAGCATTGCCCTATTGAAGATGGTGCTTCCCTTCCTAGAGCATCATAATTTGCCTCTTCAATGGAAAACAGACTCTGAGAGGAGTTGCTTCATTATCACCAGTAAGGGCAGTGTTTTATAGCTGGGACTTTACTGCCTTCCTTTTTATGTAGAACATAAGCAGTGCCATGGATCAGATCAGTGGTCTATCCAGCCCATTATTCTTTCTTTGATAGTTGCAGTGGTAGATGCTTTGGAGATAGAAGAGATGAACAGATGAATCCTTTCCCTGTCATACCCTCCTCACTCCCTCACCCCTCCCCTCTTGCTATCTTCATAGATTTCACAGACATTAGGGCTAGCAGGGACCTTCTGAGATCATTGGGTCCAGCCCCCTGCCCCAAGGGCATGATGATTATCTTGCTGGGGTCATCTGACCCCAGCAAGATAATCATCCATACACATCTTAAACTTGTCCAGAGTAGATGCTTGCACCACTTCTGGGGGGAGTCTATTGGATACTCTGGAGACTTGGACACTAAAGAAGTTTTTTCCTTATGTCCAGTCTAAAACAGTCTTCTAGTAGTTTGTGACCATTGGACCTTGTCTTCTCTGGGGATGTCCTGGTGAACAGATGCACACCCCTATACTTATAGGCTGCCACCAAGTCCTCCCTGAGCCTACACTTTTCCAGACTGAAGAGTCCCATGCCTTTCAGCCTCCCCTCATAAGGCCTGCTGTCTTGACCTCTGGTCATGCACATGGCTCTCCTCTGGACTCTCTTAAGCTTCTCCATGTCCTTTCTAAAATGTGGAGCCCAGAACTGGATGCAGTACTCCAGCTGCGGCCTCACCAAGGCTGAATAAAGTGGGAGGATGACATCTGGGGTCTTGCTTGAGATGCATCAGTAGATGCAAGCCAGAATTTCATTTGCTTTGCCAGCTGCAGCATCGCATTGGTGGCTCATATTCATCTTGTTGTCAATCCTGACCCCAAGTCTCTTTCAGTCGTAGTGCTAGTGAGTGTAGCACTGTGGAACCGATATGTAGGATGTGGGTTTTTTCTCCTGAGATGGAGCATGTTGCATTTCTCTATGTTGAAAGTCATCAGGTTTTCATCCACCAACTTTGCAAGCCTAAGTTGGCCCTAAATCCCCAGGCTAGCCTCTAGTGTGACCACACTTCCCCATAATTTGGTGTCATCTGCAAACTCAGTCTGCTTCTAACATTCAAATCCAGGTAATTTATGAATATGTTAAAGAGTACTGGTCTAAGTACTGAACCTGAGGGATGCCATTGGTCACCATGCACCAGTAGACTTGGTTCTATTGACTATCACTCTCTGGGTCTGATCACAGAGCCAGTTCCCAGCCATCAGACCATAAGGTTGTCGAGACCACAGTTCCCCAATTTTGTTATGAGGACATCATGGGAGACCAAATTAAAGGCTTTTCTGAAATGCAAGTCAATGACATCAGCCTCTCCTTCCCTGTCCAGGTGATGTGTCACCTGGTCATAGAAGGAGATGAGGTTGGTCAAGCACGACCTACCCACAATGAAGCCATGCTTTCTGTCTCTCAGGATGACACCTTCCATTAGCCTGTTGTTGATGGATTCTTTAATAATTTTTTCCATGATCTTGCCAGGGATTGAGGTTGAACCAATTGGTCTGTAGTTCCCTAGATCTTCCTTCCTTCCTTTCTTGAAGATAGGCATCACATTGGCCCTCTTCTAATCTTCAGGAACCTCTCCCAAACACCACGAGTTCTCAAATATCCTTGCCATTGGTTGTGCTATGATGTTAGCCAACTCTTCTAGCACTCTTGGGTGCATTTCATAAGGGCCAGCTGACTTGTGTCCACCCTCTCAAAGTGTTCCCTCACAAGGTCTTCTTCAAATGTAGGCATGTGGTCACCTGTGCCCTTGTAATTCTGTGTCCTGCCAGGCAGTGTAATCTCCTTGGGCTGGTGAAAAACCAATGCAAAGTAATCATTAAGGAGATTAGCTTTTTCCTGTGTGTCAGATGTCAGCTGCTCCATTTCGTCCAATGTTGCCCTTATTTCACTTTTGACTTCCCACATAACTGAAGGAGATTTTATTGTCCTTGATTCCCATAGCCAGTTTGAGGTTGGTTTCAGCATTGGCTTTTCTGGTCCACTCCCTACAGGTGCGGGCCATTGATGAATAATCCTCCTTAGAGGTATTTCCTGTCTTCCAACCCATATAGGCTTATCTTTTAAGATTCAGGAGGTCCATGAGTTCCCTGTTGAACCAAGGGGGCCTCTCAGCCCTCATACTGCCTTTCCTACAGGCTGGAATGGACTTCCCTTGTGCTTTCAGGGTCACGTCCTTAAGGAGTGACCACTTGTCTAGGACTCTTTCCTGTCAGATCATGATCTTAAGGGGCCTTGACAACCAAGCTCCTGAAGTTATGAAAGTCAGCTTTCCTAAAGTCAAGGATTTCTGCATTGCTGACTGGCTTGCCAGCTTTGTGATGAATAGAGGAAGTGATCAACTTGTGATGACTGTCACCAAGCTTCCCTTCGATCCTTAGGGCACTCACTAGGTCATCCCATTTGGCCAGAACCAGATCCAGCAGCGCCTCACCCCTTGTTGGCCCATGGATTTCTTGAGTCAGATAGAGCTCATCAATGCAGGTGAGGAAGCTTCAGCAATCAGATTTAGCTGAATGCTCTTCCCATGAGATGTCAGGGTGGTTGAAATCACCCATGACAACCACGCACCAAGAGCGTGCAGCCTCTGCCAGTTCCCTAGAAAATTCATGGTTGAGGTCTTCCTCCTGATTAGGAGGTCTGTAATAGACTCTTACAGTAGTATCCCTTTCACCACATTCTCCTTGTATTCTAACCCAGAGGGTTTCGAGTCATCCTCCATGGGTGTCAATGTCAGCTAATAGGGAAGTGTACTGCTCCTTGACATAGAAAGCCACACTCCCACCCTTCCTCCCAACATGGTCCCTCCTGTACTAGGTACAAGGTATAGCCATCTATACCTGTGGTCCAGTCATAGGTGGAGTCCCACCAAGTCTCCATTATCCCTATGAGATCATATTTGTTATTGCTTAGCAGAAAGGTCAGTTCCTCCTGTTTGTTCCCCATGCTCCTGGCATTTGTGTACAGGCAGCTAAGCCTGCCATCAGAAGGCCTAGTTTTCTTTGTGTGTTTAGGAGGATCCCATCCTTGGGCTGGGGTCAGAGTAAGTTCGAGTGTATTTCCTGACCTACTGTATGTGGTTGTCACTTCCTGGGCTTGCTCTGATGGTTGTCTGCCTGTCCCCCAGCAATCTTAGTTTAAAGCTCTGTCAAGCAGGTCAGTCAATTTGGTCCAAAAAAGCTTCTTTCCTGTTGGGGTGAGGTGGAAGCTCTCTCTTCCTAACAGACCACTGCCTCTGTCTCTGAGATGCAGACTGTGATTGAAGAAGCCAAAGATTTCAATGCCTCAGTCTTCTGTTTACTTCACTGATATGTCTTCACCATCATTGTTTTAGGGATGTCAGAAGATACAACCTTAATTCTTCTTTTTGATAGCTCCCAATCTATCTGTCTTCCATGAATTTTCTAACCCCTTTTTGAACCAAGCTTTACCCTCTGCATCCACAACCACCTGTGGCAATGAGTTCTACAAGTTAACTGTGTGCTATGGAAAAAAATACTTCCTTTTCTTCATTTTAAAACTGACTCTTGCTAATTTCAGTTGGTGTTACCTAGTTCTTGCATTGTGGGACTTGGTGAATACAGTTCCTATTTGCTTTGTCCACACCCCTCACAATTTTATAGACATTTATTGTATCATACCTCAGCCCCCTCCTTTACAAAGAGTCCTATTTGTTTAGCTTTTCCTGATACATCAGCTACTCCTTACCTTCAGCCATTTTTGTTGCCTTTCTCTGCTCCTTTTCTAATTCAATGACATACTGGTTAAGATGGGGAGAACAGAACTGCACAAAGTCTCATTCTAGTTCCAACTTTCCCCCTTCAGGCTCCAGCAAGACTCATTTCAGAGGCAGGAGAAGTGAGGGGGCAAATTCTTTCTCTCTGACTTTGCAGACATCCATTTATATTAGCAAAAAGAAAACACAGTCTGATACTTAAGTATCTGCCCTTTCATTTGCCTAGAACATGGACAGTCTGCTGTGCTTCAGCTACCTCACTATTCTCTTTGTTCAAGAACAGCATACAATCAGACCTCTTACTACAGCAGCTGCCATACAGCTCAGTGAAAAAACACTGCTGCAGACAGTCTCCTCCAGAAATGACAGCAGAGCTTTGCAGATATTACTAGAGGTGTGTTCAACCATGTGACTTCTTTCACCTGTGGACTCAGTCTTCCTTCTGGCCAAAGGCAAGTATCTCTCAAGTTCCTATGGTAATGCTACAGCAAATGACCATCAGTGGAAAACATCTAGAAATTAAGCTTCAAATTCAGAGGTATGATTTCTTAGATAGAACTTTCTCCACAAAGTTTGCTTATGAGGAATTGTTATTTGTAAGTATTTATTACATCCTTAGACTACTTCTTTTCTGGTTCTCTTTCTATTTTGTTATTTTCTAAAAGGATACCTACCAGGATTTGCTAACTGTGAGCTTATTGTTATTTTCCAATTTCTTCCCCAGTGCTATAAGTCCTTGTTGCATTTCCATACACAAAGTGTCAAAGTGAGCTTGAAGTCTAAGAATCAATTTTTTTCACTTGAAAAGTCTGCTTGCCAAAACATACTATTTTGTCACACCCAGTTATTTTGTATTTAATGTCAATTCATAGAAAATATATATTCTAATTTCAAGTAAATCTAAATTTTTAATTTCCTTAAGTAAAATTGTCACTTGCTTCCTTTGCATTCCTAAAATTTTCCATTCCTAAAACTTTCACATGCTGCTGGTTTTTTGGTTGTACTCAGTTGGTCTTTGAGTAGATACCACAGCTACTGAAAGAACCTTGCCCTCCTATTTAACATGTCACTTTACTTTTCTTTTTTTTAAAGAATCTAAACAATATTTTAATTTGAAGCACCCATTTGAAAGGAACCTGTTTTAGCTTAAACTTGTTTGATTTCAATTCATTTGAGTATCAAAACCAAAATTATATTTAAAACAAGCCAAAACAAAAATTGTAGTTTAATTTCAAAATACAAATTCAAAACAGGTTTCTTTTTTATTTGGATCGGTTTAAAACTTCCTATGTACAGTAGGAAAAAAAACAGTTTTCTAACTAGTTCTAGTTTAACATGTCAGCTATTTGTGAACAAGGAAAAAGATCAGGAACCAGAAGAGAATTAGCCTTCACATGGGGATCCTGGTCCTATTGATGGCAAGGGCAATATCCTTATTGTTCTCATCAGAATTCTGCCATTAGTGAGAAAGCACAGTGTGTATCTCTCTTCTCTAACAGGCGGTAGCAAATCTGAGTGCAAAATGGCTTCTGTATCTATCTATCTATCTATCTATCTATATATATATATATATATATATATAGATATATATATATATATAGATATATATAGATATATATATATATATATAGATATATATATATAGATATATATAGATACACATACTCACGCAGAGAAAAAAGAAAGATACCAGCACTGTAGATATATCCACAGGAATCACAACTGCTACCGTACTCTTTCACTGCTATGGAGTGAGCTTTGCCACCTGTTCCACATCTGGTTTCCCCTTAGGGACCGACTGGTACGGCATGTACTCTAGCTGGGTCCCAGGCCTCTGGCAGGGCTGCCAGATGCCTTGGAACCATGCCACTTTGGGTCTAATTGCTTTGGATTCCCCTGCTTGTTTTCTATTTGGATTCTATTTGTCCCGGGTCCCTGTGGAGTGCTTTGGGCTGTTCAGTTAATTGAAAGTGGCTAAAGCCATGCAAGGCAGCTGTGGAGGTGGAGGTGGCATTGTTGGGATCAATTTGCAGAGACTATTGAAAATCTCTCTCTTAGTTTAACAATCATCCATTATTAAGGGGAGATTCTTGTCTTGGTGCCGCTAGGAGATTTCTAAGGTGTCCCACGAGACTTGGGGAGTACTGGCAATTATCTTTATCTGTACGGCATTTTATTAAATAATAGGCCAGGTAATAAGACTGAATGGGTTGAGGAAGGAGGAAATGAGGGGAAAGATAGGGTGTGGAAAGGCTGGGTGAAAGAAAGTGGGAGTGAGCTGGGGAGAAATGAAGGGGAAGGCTGGAGATAATGAGGATGGTCTGACTGACAGGAACGAAAGAGTTGGAGAGCAGGAGAGAGAGAGAGCTCAGAGGGGGAAGATTTAATGAGAAGGCTGGCTTGAGGGAAGAAGCAAGAGAAGAGCAGAAGAAAGTAAGACTGAGAGGAAAAAGGGAAAGCGAGCAAAATATAAACATGGCTTGCAAAAGATGCACACAATTGGCCTGTAAAACTGGGGCTACAGGAAAGGGTGGAACAGGGAGGTGAGGCGGGAGAGCAAGGGACTGAATTTAGTGACTCAGGAAATCTCTTTCCTATGAGGAATAGGAAGGAGAAAGAAGCAGTAACAAGGAAAGGGAAAAGGCTAACAAATAGGGAGAGAAGGAAATGGGACAAAGAGAGAGATCTGTGTCCGTAGCCCCAGCTGGCTGCCTTTGATGTAGATGATGTAGAAGGGGAAAGGTGGAGGAAGTGTTGTATTGATAGAGTTCCCAGGCCTGGCGTCCAGGATGACTGCAGCATTTAGGTTTATGCTGATGACACATCTTTCCACTTGGGCAAATGGGCAGATTCCCTCTCTAAATCACTCCAACGTGATTTTAATAGCAGGCAGAGGTGGCTTTTGGATAATAAATTGGTACTAAACCCTAAAGAGATGCAGGCTGTGTCATACAGAACAGATGGTAAATTAAAAAGAATGGAAGCCTGCAACTTCACTTATCTCTGCTCTGCGTCGGAAAGCTCTCTCTCTTGTTATGCTAAGTATTTAGTATTTACACGAAAGGTCTGCTTCCTCCGCACCTGAGCTGAAGGATTTTAATTATGTTTAACAGCAGCGTGATCATGCTGATGAGAGAAATAGCAAGAATCAGTGATGTCATGCTTCTCAATCATCAATAATTAATAATTGAATTATTTTTCCTTTGTTGGAGCTCACTGAAAAATCCCAGCCAAACTGAAAGCTTTATAAAAACAATCTGATTTTGCTGAGTGACTGTCAATATGTTGTTGAGTTTTTGTTCAGGGGGGAGAGGGGATGGGAGTTGTGTTTTAAAAAAAGATTCTCCTATATTTTCTTCTTACTGGGTTTATAGGACATTGGCCCCTATTCTGCAAAGCACTTTCATGTATGCTCAGTCTTTAGTCCCATTAAAGTCTATGAGCTTTAAGAATATGATTAAATACAGATTAAGCATATGCTTATGGATGGATTTAAGCACATGCTTAGATACTCTATGGAATGTACAGCTGTGCTTTAGGCTCAGACCAGAAGTGATTGCACAGTGAGATCAGGTATTTCTGAATGTCACTGCATGTGACCTGGAGCTTTGAGAGAGTCTAGGTGCAGATTCCACCTGTTACTCATTTTTATCTCCTTTCCTCTGTATCCCTCCTGCTGCCTGAGCACTTCAATCTTCTGCATCTAGGGGCTGGGAAACGATTGCTAGTGTATCCCTTCTGTACCTAATGAACCTTTAAAATAGTCCAAGTGGTGGGAGAGGATAAGCCAGGTATCTCAAGAAGAATTGAAACCACTTACCCAACAGATTACAAGTCAGGACCAACTCACCCTCTGGAAAACAATTACCTTGGTACAAACAAAAAACATAACAAACAAAACCTCTAACAAATGGATTGTTTGGCCAACTTGGGCATGTCCATTTGAGTCTATGTCCTTCCTGTAATAGGGTGGCATAGATGTTATTTAACAGAGTATATAGAGGATGTGTATCAGGAGGATGTATCAGGCATCTGCTTGTTTTTCCTGACTCCTGGGCTGTATAACTGTGCCGTGAACTAGGCAAACTGGGGCTGCCAGTTTGAAATCTGGGAAGAGTTCAAGCTGGGTGTGTCTACATGTGCCTCTTTTAGGCAGGCTTAGCCTAAAATCACCATTTTTAAGGTGCATTAAGGGCACATGTCTACATATATGTGCCCTTAATGTGCCTTAAAAATGGTGATTTAAGGCTATGTGAGCCTAAATTTGATACCTGTATAAAGCAGGTATCAAATTTAGGCACAAATAGCTAAGTCACATTAGAGCATGTGTAGACATGCTAATGTGCATTAACGCAGTGTGCGTCAATGGACACATACTGTGCTAATGCACATTAGTACATCTGCACGAGCTAATGCGTCTTAACTATTCATGCTGAAATTTAATGCATCTTAATATGCATTAGCACATCCACATGTAGATGCATGCCTAAATCGCCTTAATGCACTTTAAACAAAGGTGCATTAAGTTTAGGCATACGTAAATACACATGTAAACACACCTGCTCAGTAGAACAGTGAAGATGCACAGTCCAGAGAAAGCACATCCTTAATCCAAAAACAGACAGTAAAGATAGATTTGTGCCTGTTTCTTTGTCAGATATCTATGAGATGCAGAAAATCCTTAACGCAGTTAAAGCCATAAAGGCTTACCAAGTCCATAAAATATTTATCTTACCTGAACTGAGCCCTATTAAGCTGGCACATTGGAAAATGTTTGTACCTTGTAAACAGGTATACAAAGAAAAAAACAGGTTGGGGGAAGGATGTATTATTTCTTAATTTTGAAAAAGTTGCATAACATTTTGCATTTCTGTACAGCAGGTTTCTTTGATGTAGGGATATAACGTACCTTGTCATACCTTGTGTTCAGGGAAAGGAAAGGTGGTAGAGGAATTTTCAGGACAATAACAAGACTCCAGCTCTGTTTTACTGTAATATTTCGACCCATTATGCCATAAAAATGCATATCTTCTTAAAGGTTATGACAGATTTGCAGATAGTAGGGTTTTTCTTTTTTTATCTTGAAATTTCATTAATTAAGAAAAGAAAATGCAAAACCTGTTTGCAGGGAAATTGTGAAGGGTCTGTGAAAATCTCCTTGCTGTTTTGAAAAAGTTGGTCACAAAAGTTGTCCCTTTCTTGATGTAAAATTATGTTTGAAAAGGGGAGGGGACTTGTGATTTTTTTTTTCTTCTCTTAGCCACTTTGGCTATGAAGAAAGAATGTGGCTGCTCATTCAGTTGGGTGACTGTATTTGCTAACCATTTCTTTATGTCCTCCATGTTAATTCTTACTCCCTGACATCCCACCTTATTATCTATCTCTTCCTCCCTGCCCCCTATTCAAACACTGACATTCATATGCCATTTACATTAAAATAACCAGTGCCCAGATCATGACATGCAGGATCGATTATTAATGATGGCACTTTCACTTCAGAAGCAGCCAGATCACAGCAACTACTGTTCAAATTAAACTGAACAAAGCTTTGCAGCCCTCCTCAGAAGCAGAAAAAGCATTGCAATCATCTGCATTTAATTTCAATTGCATAGGGTCTCTTTCTTCAAATCGTTTTGGAGTGGCTGGCTCTATTGATTTCGTAAAAGTTACAGGAATCTGCCTGCTGTTGCTGCTGTTAAATTTCTTTTGCTAGTTTGCCAAGAGACCTTTTGAGGTCTGCCTTTCTGGGGCCTTGCAAAAGAGTGCACAGGAGAGCTTCATGCTGGTGCTTGACTGAGGTATGGAGCTGTTATCTGACTTGCATCGCCGAAGAAGTTTTCAGATTCAAGTCATGGAGTCTGGGAAGCAAGAAGGGTCAATAAATGTACTTGACCTCAGCACCTCAGAAAGAGACTGGAAGCAAGGAAGTCTTTTTAGGAGAGTGAGTTGTAGCCATATTGTGCAGGATGAAAAGATGGTCTTCCTCATGGTAGGGGCATTTAAGGACTGAAGTTGCATGAAAGGAATAGGAACAGGATGCTGGAGCAGATTTGGCATATTCTGAGTGATTTCAAGGGGATGCTATAAAAATAAACCTGAAGCCCTAAGGCTGAATTATCCTCTTGCTGTTCCACATTGCTTTTCTTAACTTCAAGTATTCAAAAACCATGACTTAAATTGGTAGAGGCCAATGTTTTTGACAGGCATTCTACAAATTAGCCCAGTACCCTCCACAAATGCCATTTCAATCTCCTTCCCCTACCCCATCTGCTGTTCTGCTTTCTGCTCCCTGCGCTGGCTGCTGCTGGGCATCCTGTTCCCTCCCTGATCCACCATATGCCAACAGTGGTTGCCCATGCTACTTGTGGTGCACGTGGCACAGGTTTGCCACCCCTGACTTAGACCCTACACCCAACCCCAAATCCTGATATTGGTTTTAAAATCATGCAATTTTTAACTGGAAGGAATGATGGGCTCTTCTGCTTTGCCCTGGTTTCTGAGCCTTTATGGTGCAACTGTGTCATGTGTTCTGAGCTTTTCTTCACAACTATGAGAGCTAGAAACCATGGGATTTTTTTTTAAATGATAGCTAAGGTTCTTCTGCCCTTGCTCCACTCCAACAGCTAGGGCTTGAATTAAATGTTAAGAGACTCCAGATGGAACAGTTATGGTGGCAACATGGCCAGACATAAAATAGGTGTAATTCTGCAGCATTTGAAGAAGTTATGAATTATGACTGACTCCTACCTGTTTGCATGAGAGGAGACTTGCAGCCTTTGAAGGGAAATGTTTAACTTGCCTATCTTTGGGTAGAGAGAGCTATGTTAGTCTTTAAAGTGCCTCTCCTGCCCTGCCTCCTACTTGCCTATCCTTGGGAAGGTTCTCTCTGAATATACATGCACACCCCATGCGCAAGCCCTGTGAAGCATTATTTGTGGAGATACAGATTGAGGGAGGTATTTTAATTCTCTCCTCCACCACTTCTATTCAAGCAATGAGAACTTGCCCTCTTTGCTGATTTAGTAGTAGTGGATGGAGCACTTTACAGTGATTCTTTTTCCAACTTACCAATGAGTTTCTGGGCCAGGGTCCTGCCTTCTCAGTGCTCTCTGTTACCTTTCCCCTGCCTGTATCTGTGTAATATCAGTATGGCAAGGATCATCTCTGTCTGCATTTGCTCAGCACCCACCACAAAAGGGCCCTGATCTCTGTTGAAGCCTCCAGGCACTAGTGTAATACAAATCATAAATAATACTAGCGTTAGAGGAGAAGCATACATATTTATATGAAAATATACTGATGCAAAGCACAGGTGATTGACAGCTGTGCTCCACACATAGACAGTGACAGGATTACACTGTATCTATGACCGTATCTTTATACACAAGCTGAGGCCCATAAATTAAACTGGAGATTATCTCTGTCAACAGAAGCATCATCCTTAGTCATCTTGCTCACAGGGTGTCATGCTAGCAGCATCTCACAAAAATATGGTCATATCGGATCCAGCCCAGGTGAAAATGTACCAAAGAGATGCTCAAAGAACCTTCCTTCATGGTACACCCTTTTCTTCCAGGCGAAGACTGGCTCAGTTCCACCCAATGCAGCACAAGGACTTGTCCCTCCAAGTGTCTGAGGAGTGTTTGACAAACAAAGTGGGGAAACGGTGGGACAGGGCCCCTTTGCTGCCACAGTCTGTTGAGCTGACCAGCCCTGGAGAAAGCAGCATGGGGTCATATAGAGAAGCATGCCTCTCTTTGTGCATCTGGTTGTTCTTGGAGGCTAGTCTCTTGCCTGTCAAAGCTCTGCCAGGGGCAGGACAACCAAGCCATTCCCTTTACTCAGGGCTCTGCTTCTATCAGTTAGCGCAGAAACAACTGCACCTATATGTACCTATATGTTTTAAGAAGAGATCCAGCAAACACTGGCAACAGAACCTCCGTTAGTTATCTTCACATAGGCCAAGTCTGACCCTCATACAACACTGTCCCGAGATGACATAGAGAATATTAAGTCATCCAAAACCCCCACAGTAAACTATAGAGCTCCAACAGCGGCAGAAGCATTAAACATACTGGGTGCTGTTGGCTCCATTTCTCCTAGAGGTAGTTTCTCTTCAGCTGCAGTCTGAAAGTATTGTGGTGTCTTAGTAGGTGAAGATGCTACCTTTTCATCACAAGAGAACATAGGAAGCCCAATCCTTTTTTGCAGAGACCCGAGTAACTCCCATCCACATGTAAGGGGGCTTGTTGATTTGAGCAGGCCCCAGATGCTTGAGAGCACAGTGTAGAGCGTCTTTGCTCTGCAGCTCTTGCATGCCTCCACACAGATTCTACAAAACACAAATGGAAAATCTGAGGGTGCCAAATAATTGGAAAAATGGGGTCATGCCCGCCCACCCATTTGTACAGCTTAGAGATCTGCATCAAGATGCAAATGAATACATCTGTTGTGTCATTAAAGGCAGCCACAGAAACCAAGATATGAGAGAGGGAGAGAAAAAGGGAGAAATGCTGACTGATAACAACATTGCACAGTTGTCTCCTCTGCTGACGATCTGCCAAGTTCTAACCCCAGGGCTAGTATTTTGGGTCTTGGTTGAGTACTCATTCATTCTCTCTCCCTCCCTGCTGCTTCAAGTAGTTGCATGCCCTGGAATTGAGTGCAAACAAGAGAGATTCTAGCATACTTTGCATGGAAACTTCTGCCCTGCCAGCCCTTCAGGGCATACCAGACTGCTACCTTAGCTGCTCTGCAAACCTCCAGCAAAGTCCTTTTTGAGGAGAGGAGAGGTTGGAAAGAGAGTGAGTGACTTGGCCTCTGGTACCTGGCTGACATTAGCCATCACCTCCGTGCAGGAGGAGAAGAAAAGGTCAATAAACCAGAAGTTTGCATGTGACTCATTCAGTAATTGGACGTGGGAGTGTTCCTGTCGGTATTTCTGGCCCTATTAACTGCTCTTGGCAAGGGTCAGCTGGGTGATTGTGACATCAGGCTCCTTACAGACACCCAATAGATTTGTTTTAAGGCCAGCCAGTACCATTCTGACAACCTGCTGTGATGTGCTGCACAGAGATGTGCTCACTGTCTGCCTGGCACTAGCCCTCTGCAATGCCAAGGGACACACTTCTGCTGCCACAGCACAGGGGTGACAAATAATCTCTGTTCACTAGAAAGCCCAGCTTTTGCCTATACTAGTCTAATGAGTAAGCATCTTGCTGCATTTGCATAAGTCAAGGCTAGGTGCAGAACTGAGATTATGAGCGCCCGTGGCAGTTGCACACTAAGCTGCTGTACTGGACACAAACAGTGAGTCCCTCAAGCTGCTGGTTGGCTGGAGCTGGGCAGAGCGAAGGTTGTATCTCTCTGCCTCTGGAGCCTATAGGCTAGGCTCCTGGGGCAGATCCTTCTGGGCAATGAGGATTCTGTGGCCCAAATAAAAAATATGCATACACTTTACACACAAAGCAAGCACGCAGTGTGGAAAAACATAAGCTGTTTTTTTGCAACTGCATGCAAAAAGATTTCCTCCAGCATGGTCCCTTCTTTGAAGAGCCGTTTGAGTTTGTCAGTCCCTTTAGCGCCCAAGGCCCTCCCTTATTCCTTTTTCTCTTGCCCAGTCTACTTTTTTTTTCTGGTCAGTGAAAGAGAGATACCCAGAGCAAATGTTGTTGTCTTATAACTTTTGAGTCCTGCCATCTGACCCTCCTATTAATTCACCACCCCTTTTCCCCAGGTCATCTAGAACCATACTGGGCAACTCACTGCTTGGCTAATCTGTTATTATGAAGGAAGTTTTATTTCTTTTCTGGGCCATAGCTCATTCATTATCCAAAGATAACTAGAGGACCCTCTGTGTTAACAATCCTTGATTAGTGCGGATTGTTGCTCTCTGTCAACACCTTTTGGGATTTCATTTCAAGACTATCCAAAAGACAAAAGGGAAAGCACACTGCAGTCTGGAACTCACCACAGGGGGTAGCTACCTGCTGGAGAGATCATGTCTGTTCTTAATCTCTGCTAACACACTGTGCAACTTGCATGGATATTATCAAAACTGTAAAAAGAAAAATAATCACACTGAGATTATTCAAATATATGCTGCTTACTATGTGCACCACACCCTAATGGTCTTGGCTCATAGCTACATAGAGTTTCAGGCTAGACTTGAGCATCTGAAATCTTGCTTGATCCCCTGCCCAGTTTCCCCATGTTGAATCAGAAAATTTGTCCTTCGCTGTTAATGTCAATTCTGGGAAACCATTTTGCCTTCATTTGAAGGCCTCAGCAGCTGGTGAGTTCACCGCATCCAATGGTAACTTTTTCCAGTGGTTAATTATTCACACTGTTAAAAACATATGCCAGCACTGGTTTAAGACTAAGAGTCTGGTGCATAGGATGAGGTGTTGGCTTCCCCCACCTCACATATTGAATAACTTGGGTAAAATTAGCCTAATGGGGCCACCCCATCATTCAAGATAGTAAACCATTAATGTCATGGCTCATTTCTAATACAGGCTCTGCTTCTAACCTTTGGTTCTTGTTAGGTCTTTCTCTGCTAAATTAAAGTGTCCTTCCATACCCAGAATTTTCTCCCCTTGAAGAGGTTTCTGCGTTGTAAGTGTCACCTTTTGATCTTCTTTTTGATAAGCCAAAAAGATTGAGCTCTTTAAGCCTCTCATTTTAAGACATGTTCTTCAGCTCTCAAATAATTTTTGTAGCTCTCTTTTCTCAAAATCCTTATTAAAAGGTGTGCTCTGGAACTGGACTTGGTATTCCAGCATTAGTCTGACTGATCACACTGGCCCCTTCAGGGTACAGCATCACGCTGGAAACACCTGACCAGCTGCTTTGTCCAGCTTGATCTCTACATTTTTTCTAGAGACAATCCTTTTAAAATAGTCCCTATGCCATGGGTACGATATATATAGTCCTAATTGTGGACATTTGCATTTGGCTGTCTTAAAAAGACATTAGTTTTAAATAAGTCCCATGTTACCATATAATTTGGATCACTCTGTCTAACTGTCCTGGCCTTGCTATCATTTATGATTCCATTGATCTTTGTGGTCCACACATTTTGTCAGCTGTGATTTTTGCATTCCAGTACTTTGAAAATGTTGAATATCATCCTGTCTTATACCAATACCTGTGAAGCCCCACTGATGAGTTTTCACTGCCGGCTAGTTTCTGAGATCTGCCAGTTAGTGATTTCTTCTTAATGCATTTAACATGTGCTCTACTGATAGTGTGTAGAGCTAGTTTTTAACTAGAATGCCACATGTTTCTAAGTAAAATGCCTTGCAAAAGTTTTAATGTATTACATCTAAAGAAGTAACCGTATTCAACTCCACTTGTAATTTCATGAAATAATGAAATCGGGGTTTTTTTTTCCTTTTTATAAGCCCTATTTTACCTGAAACAATTTGGATGTGCATAAATTACATTTCTATTGTTTAAATCTGTATTAACTGAGTCACATATCAGCTTCCTCATTATTTTGCTTGGAAGTGATACCAGGGTAGCTGGCTTATAGTTAATCAAGTTCTCATGTTTGCCCTTTTAGAATATTGGCACAAAGTTAGCAGGCACTAGGAAAATTTCAAACCAACTAGGAATGATAAGATTTATTAGAAATTAACATCTGCAGACCAGTTATTTCCTCAGTCAACTCTTTTAAGAATCTTAGATACAAATCATCTGGATCTGATTATTTAAAATAGTTTATCCCTAAAAGGTATCTACCATCCACCTCAGGTGTTAATTAATAGAAAGATCCTTCATTGTAATCATACATTATCCAACAGCTGTACAAATACAAAACATATATATATATATATGTATGTATGTATGTATGTATGTATGTATATGTACATATATGTATATATGTATGTATGTGTATGTATATTGCTTTTTTATTTCTAACAGATGCCTTAGTTGCACCACCAAACTACGATGGACTGAAAATCAATACTATCCTCTTTCTTGATACTCCAGCTTTAAAGTCTTGGCAATCAATTAAACTCTTTTTAAGAACCTTTCAAAATATTTGTTCACATTTGTCTGTCCACACTTTTGTTCTTTATCAGTTTTGCTTATAATTTCTTCAGCTTTAGAAAATAAGCCATTTTTTGAAACACCTAACATGTTAATGGTACTGGTGTTATAGTTACTGGTACTGGTTTATACAAAATATAATCAAGTCAAAATCACTAATGGTCACTAGACAACCGCCAACTTGAAGTCCAGTTACTAAATCATCATTATGTATCATAATGAGGTGCAAAATAGAACTACCTCACACTTAGTATATTACCTTTTGTGTTAGAAAATTATCACCTATCATTTTTAGAAACCCTATTGATGATTTACTACCTACTACAAGGAGACCTCCAGCTGTCTCCCAAAATGAAGTCCCCCATAAAAACAGAGTTTTCCTTACTAAATTACAGGCAGGTGCTTAAGGAATAACTCATTTTGTTTTCTGGTGTGATTCAGGGGGTCTCTAATGGACCCCCACCAGCCCTGGCCTTTGCTAGTTAGCACTCCAATCCATATCCATTCAGGAGCCCATGGTTCTGAGTTATCAATAACTCTAAAACAGGTAATTGAGTTGTTAATATAGAGGGTCACCTCCCACCTCTGTTACCCACTCTGTCCTTCCTGAGCAAGTTATAAGCAGTGATTTTTAACATTCCAGGCATGCAAGTAATCCCAGCAGGTTTCAGTGGCACCAATTATATCAAATTTCCTCTCATCAATGAGATTTTTTCTTTCCTTTTGCTTGTTACCCAGGCTTCTAGCATTGGCGTAGAAGTAATTGAAAAAATCTCCTTTCTTCCACCTTTGTCACCTTGGTGCAATTTGTTTGTGACATGTTGGGCTTAAGTTTCTACCACATTTGCCTTCTTTGCAGCCTCCCTTTATGTCATTAGTTTAATGTCTGCCAGGGTATAGCTAACTGAGGAGACTGACCTCCCTGCTCATGGGATGGAGGCTCTTCTGTTCGTACAGGACACAGTATATTCAAGACTAAAGACAGCACTGTGAGTAACCCCCCAGCATCCCTATTATCCCTACCACTTTTTGCTCAGCATCTTCTCTTCCAACAGCACACTTTCCCTTATACCCGCTGCTGGCAAAGCATGTATGATAATATCAGTCAATTGCAGGAAAAGTTGCTTTCTTCCTGCACCAGACAAGGAGCTTATTATAACACAGAAAACAGGCCTGTCCCTAACATTGTCTGTGCTGCAGTGTAGAGCTTCTACCTAGACTTTTCTCCAGCTCCTGTGGTTCTGTGGTCCTTGCTGTAAAGAAGTAAGGCCTGTAATCTTGCAGTCAGCACTAGATGCTGCCAAAGCAAGATATCAGCTGCATGCTTCTCCCTGATCACTAGCACTGTCTGTGGTCAGGAGCTCTACACGAAGACTCATATACCTCCTCCAGAATAAATGGCATTGTGCTAGCTTGGCTGTTGCCATCTGCCACCAGCAGCTTTCTGCCACTTTGGAGCAAGGCCAGGAGAAGCCACCTGCTGAAGACCTCCTGTGCAAAACCTCTGCATCCTTGTCTTGTGACTTGCCCTCCACCCCCTGTCTGTTTTCCAGTGCAGAATAGGGAATGATACCACAGAAAAGCGGACTGAATGTTCACTGCACAACTGCTCCCCTGACCTCAGTGGCAAATGGCGACCAGGAAATTCAGGTAGGCCCTAATTTAACAAAATGCCTAAACACATGCTTTGTTTTAGTCATGGTCCTAAAAGCTTCCCTATCCAGAAAAGTATGTTAGCACGCTGAACTTTCAACATGTGCTGAAATGTTTTAAGTAGAGACTCATTTTGTACTGGGGAATGAGGCATATTTAATAGAGCATTTCTGCAGAGGCCTGCTAAGCAGAAATGATGTTAACGTGGGATCGTAAGGGTCAAAGGACCTTCAGTTGTCACCTAGACCAACTCCAGCCAAATGGATTAACATGGGATGTCTGTTGTAAAGTAAAACCTGTAACACGCCCAAAGGGATTACACTGTTGTGAGTTGTTTGAGGCTGAGAGGAGGAATGAATGGTGACAAGAAGGAGAAAATGGAAGGCCCACACATTCAAAAAATATCTTTGTCAGATGTACAGAAAATAGTTTTGCATAGGGAATAACCCAGAATTCATCAGTAAAGTAGTTTTCCCAAGGGCCCTGATTCAGCTGTGCAGCTAAACACATACTTACATTCCAACGTTCACCTCTAAATGTTTCATCAATGAAGAAAGCTAGGCTACTAAATCAGAACCTACAACATAAGGGGCCTGACAGCACTATGATTAACACAAGAAGGGTGTGTGAACACGCCTGTTACAAACAGCACCATGTATGTATACGAAACTAATGACTTCTAAGGAGGCTGGCAAGTGGCAGCATACTACCACAAGTCTACTTAGTGGATTCAATCTGTGCAATTGCTTATAAACAGCAAACTGCATTGCTGTAATAGAAGCATACACGGCTCCCTGACACTCCTGGCTGGTGGCCTCTAGTTGTTAAATGTTCCAGCAAAGACCTGGCTGCAAACTTCAATAACAGAACTCTGCATGCACATGCAATTATTATTATTTGACGAGCATAATTGACCACACAGACAACTAGACAGCTAATAGATTTGTCAGGAAGGAATCTGTCTATTTTTAAATTTCAAGGTGCATCTGTAGCTAAATGAAGTGATCTTTCTTGTGCAGAAGAGTGGTGAGAAATAACATCCAGCATCCTCTGCTTCCTTCAGCCTGCTTCCTGAGACAGTCAATACTCCAATGATTTCTTCAGACCCTCCAGCTGATAAAGGTTATGTCATCCAATTGGGGAATAGTAACCATACCAAGTGACCCAGGTGAGTGCAGGCAGCTCAGCTTGTGGATCACAAATAAGAAATGCGTGGCGAAGGAGCACTTATTGGATCCTTCATGTTTCAATAGCAATTAGTGATGCAGCATCCATACAGAGCTGCAGGCAACAGACCTGTTAGAGAACATAGAATGGCCAGCATACCAGCTGAGACTGTGTGTCGTCTTTCTGAAGCCAGCCGTAGCCTGAGAGTCCAGCTCTCCCTCTGTGTAGGACCCTCCTGATGCCTGATTTACTTCCTCCTGTCCCACTAATGGTATGAAAATATTGTCCCAACTCTCCTGGTAGGGACCACTTGTCCCATGCTTTTTGTGAAACTTGCAATCTGCTCCAGACAAGGGAGAAGAAAAAAACAAAGAGCCAAAGGTAGCCAATAAATTGCCTGCAACAAGTAATGAGCCATCAGCAAAAAAAATTAAAAAATGCTTCTCTGTTGTTTGCCTCCTCCTTTCAGATCGTTAATAAACATATCGAACATCCCCGGTCCTGATGCCAATCCCCAGAGCACCCCACTATTAACCTCTTTTCATGTCAAGGATTGGCTGCATATTCCCTCTCTTTGTTTCTTATTTCTTATCTGGATTTTAATCCATGTCAGAACTTTTACCTTCCACCCCAAGGTAACAAATTTCCTTAATAGCCTCTTGTGAAGGACTTTATCAAAGGGCTTTTCAAAAGTCTAAATAAATGATATCCCTCCCCACCACCTTTCCCAGCTCTCTTTCATCCACTATTTCATTAACTCTTTCAACAAATCCTAATAGGTTAGAGAGGCAAACTCGCCTTTATAAAAGCTTACAACTTGGTTTATCTCTATCACATTAGACTCATCTAGGTGCTTTATAACTCGGTCGTTAATGATTTTTTCTCAACAATTTCTCGCTGTACTGAGGGAAGGCTTGTCACTTTATAATTCCCATGATCACCCTTAGCTCCTTTATAAAAGATAGATATAATGACGGGCCCCCCTCCAGGCCTTTGTAGGGAAAGCTGTTGCAAATGATACATTGCATAATGGTATTGGTAGCTCAGCTGCTCTGTTCTCCAATTCCTTCAATATTTTCAGATACTCACTGGGTCTGCAATTAATTTCTTCACTTGCTCTGTTGCCTGCTCTTCGTACCTCTGACTCCCACAGGACATCACTTTCACAGTCACTAAAGAGTGACCCTTGGCATAGCAATGTCTTCACCACCCCCCTTGAGGGGAAGATGGTAGGAGTGAACTTCAGCAGCACTGTCAGTTTGCAGTTCTTCACACCTCTATGGCCCTGCTGTTTCAAACACCACCCCCACAGGCCTCCAGTTTTGACTGCCCAAGCAAAGCAAGACCCTATACTTAATTCCTTGTGGCTTATATGTCTGTGTGTGAAGTGACAGTTGTTTAAATCCAGCACCTGACTTCAACAATGCCCTGTTGATTTTTGGTGGGAATCAATATTGGGGAAAATCTAATTGCCGCTAGTTAGTCTGAGAGAGGAATCTCAGAGTTGCAGAGCACCCCTCCAGTGTAGGAGGGAGATGGATCTCTCTAGCACTTTTCCACTATCCTTCATCTGTTCTACAGGCAGTATTTTCCTATACTTCTCTCTCTCTCTCTGTAGAAATACAGCTCTGCTTGCTTATTCAGCTCAGTATCTTTCTTTCCAAAATGGCAGAGAATTTTCTACCCATGGTGCAGAACTGTATGGGGTAAACTAGCTGGCTGATAAGGAAACAATCCCTGCCCCAAATCCAGCCCACACAATGGGGATGGTTCAGATCCACATTGGAAACCAGACTATATGGGTATGGATGTCAGAGGTCACTGTTGGGAGCAGTGAACTCCAAGGGTAAAGCAGGAAGATGACGTGTAAGGAGAAAAGTAACTATGGGACAAAGAAGTGTGTGTGGGGAGTGTGGAAGAAAGGTTTGTGGGGAAAGTGGTAAAGGGCTGGCAAGGAGGAGGAAGGCTGAGCATATGTGAGGGCTGTCTCACACTCGTGTGCTCCAGACTCCGACCTGAGCTGCTCTCTCGACACTCGCCCTTGCCACCCTGGGCCCCTGACCTCAGGCTGGGCTGCCTGCCGTAGAATGCCCTACCAGACAACCCTCCATGGCTCCACACCTCTCCTGTGAGCACAATCCAGTTCTCTGGTATCAAGCTTAAACACAACATAAGCACAAGCAAGCTGCTTCACAAACTACATGTCTCCCCAACTCGGAGTCAGTGACCCCAACAAGCCAGACTTCTTTTGGAACTCTCTCATGCCAGCTTTCCTGGGTGACTGGGGTGTCTTTCTGCTTGCCTGTCTTCTGTAGCTCTTCTCTTTAAGCAGCTCCTCTCCCTGCAACATGCAGGACCAGATTGCCCACTTTGCTTCAGTCACTGGGCTTACATAGAATCATAAGAAGTTAGGGTTGGAAGGGACCTCAGGAAGCCATCTAGTCCAACCCCCTGCTCAAAGCAGGGCCAGCCCCAACTAGATGATCCCAGCCAGGGCTTGACTAGCTGGGTCTTAAAAACCTCCAAGGATGGAGCTTCCACCACCTTTCTGGGTAACCTGTTCCACTGCTTCACCACTCTCCTAGTGAGAAAATTCTTCCTAATATCTAATCTAAACTTCCCTTGCTGCAACTTGAGACCACTGCTCCTTGTCCTGTCATCTGCCACCACTGAGAATAGCCTAGCTCTATTCTCTTTGGAGCCAACCTACAGATAGTTGGAAACTGCTATTAATCTCCTCTCAGTTTCTTCTTCTCTAAGCTAAATACTCCCAGTCCCACCAGTTTTTCCTCATAAGTCATGTGCTGTAGTCCCCTCACCGTTTCCACTGCCCTCCGTTGGACTCTCTCCAATTTGTCCACATCCTTTCTCTAGTGGGGGGTCCAAAGCTGGACGCAGTACTCCAGCTGTGGCCTCACCAGAGCTGAATAGACAGAAATAATTACTTCTCTCGATCTGCTGGCAACACTCCTACTAATGCAGCCCAGTTAGCTTTCTTGGCAACAAGGGCACACTGCTTGTTCATATTCTGCTTACTGTCACTGTAACCCCCAGGTCCTTTTCTGCAGAGCTGCTGCCCAGCCAGGCAACCCCAGCCTATACTGTTGCCTGGGATTGTTCTATCCTAAGTGCTGGACTTTGCACTTGTCCTTGTTGAACCTCATGAGATTCCTTTTGCCCAATCCTCCAATTTATCTAGGTCTCTCTGAATCCTAGCCCTACCCTCCAGCATAACTTCTACTCCCCCAAGCTTGGTGTCATTTGCAGACTTGCTGAGGGTGCACTCAATGCCATCTTCCAGGTTGTTGATGAAGACATTGAACAAAACCAGCCCCAGGACCAACCCCAAGGGGACACTGCTTGATACCGGCTGCCAAGTAGACATCAAGCCATCGATTAGTACTCTCTGAGCCCAGTGCTGCAGCCAGTTTTCTGTGCATCTTGCAGTCCATTCATCCATATGCCCCAAAGCCTCACCCCTTCTAGTCATGTGACTGCCTAGCTATTTACCAGGATTCCCTCTTCTCTGTGATGGTCAACTTGCCCTTCCCTACTACAGCCTAACCCAGCTGCTTGTGGCATTTACTTTCAGGTTACCTAGCCATATGTCCCATACAGCAAGCTTATTGCAGTGCAGCTAGCTTTCACACAGTGGCCTACCTACACTGCAAAGCTGTCCTGCAGCATTTTCCCCTTAAAGTAACAGGAGCCTCTGGCTCCTTGTTGCACAAACCTATCCATTGCCACTCCTGCTTTCCCCTGTGAGCCTGGCTCCTCACACAGCTTGGCCATAGTGGAAAAGGAACAGCTCCAGAAGTCACTCTGCCCCTATGGCAGCTGGGGACAGTGACTACAGTGGGCTGGAGAGGAGAAGAATGGGAAAGGAAAGAAAAGAGAGAGAGAGAGAGAGAGAGAGAGAGAGAGAGAGAGAGTGTGTGTGTGTGTGTGTGTGTGTGTGTGTGTGTGTCCTAGATCTGCCCATGAGCACAGCCTATACAAGCAACAAAGTGCATCAAGCTCTCCATGTCTAACTGAAAGTGCTCTCCGTGCTTGACTGAAAGCCCACTAAAGTAGATGGGAGACTTCCCAGGCTTTGCATCAGGCCCATCAAGAATGTCTTAGGCCATACCTATGTGGGGTGCACTGGGGACCATCAGTTAGGCTAAACAAGATGGTTTAGAGCAGTTCCTGGCGGTTTGAAGCAGACCTGAACTCCCTCCCAGTGCCATATTTGGGCTGTCCTTGGACAAAAGAGCCTGAGTGCAACCCAGGGATGTTACACTTTTGGTGTCTCTCTAAACCACCTACTTAGCCTAATCAGTCTCTTACACTGAGTCGCTGAGTAAGAGCAAGGAATTGGGACTTCTTGTCAGTAGTGTTTGGGAGGAAGGCTGTGTAGTTGTGCCTTTAGTGTCTTTGTTTACTTTATGGGCCAAAGGCATGGCCTTGAACACAGCCCAAATACTCAGGCGTGGTGGACCATAATGTTGGGAAGAGGAAGGAAGGGTATAGTTCTTGTCCTCAAGCCCAGGAAGCAGTTGCAAAGCCAGTCTGTAGAGGCTATTTCCGTTTCATGGCTCATGGAAGCTGTTTCATTCCTTGTGGGCCTGTTTCATCCCCCTAACACCTCCCTCTGTGTGTGCCTGGAGCATTGCTATGCAAACAGCCTGCCCAGAGCCAATTTCCATGCTATATCCTGCATAGTATTCAGCCTTCTTCCTTTTGCTCAGCAGAACCGCACAATTCTGCTCCCAGGGGAAGCTTGTCACCCACAGAGCTTGGGCCTGAATTTGGCACTCCATGATTTGTTCAGCAAAGCTCCTTATAACCTCCTTAATCTCTATTTTATATCTTCCCTGCTGCAGTTTGCAATCTTTTCTATTACTATAATTTGGGCCGGATTTCCATATTTTAAAGGAAGCGCTTTTGGTCTGACTAAAGGTTTGTACCATTCCCTTTTATCTATAAATTTTACTGCGTGGCTTCACCCCTCAACTGTGTAACCCCGTGTTGGACAGTCATGTGCAAAATAGTATGTCTTGTTTATAGTATCTGATAGCTCATTTTATATCTTATATGTAGTTCTGGTATGTATGTGGATTGTAATAATGAGAAGGATGCCCTGAATCACCCAAGTCCAAAATTCAGAACAGATGCTACTCTTACAGCATTTGCATTAAAGTTGCATATAGTTAATGACTCATGGAACAAAACTAAGAAGTTTTATTGACAAACTTGGAATTGTTCAAAGAAGAGAATCAAAAATCATTAAGGCATGGGAGGGATTGATTCATAAGTAAGAAATAAAAGGACAAAATCTGGTTAGCGTGGTTAAGCAGCAGCTGAGAAGAACATGGTAACCTGCAAATATTTGAAGAGCATACCACAAAGAAGAAAACACAAATTGTTGAGGCTGGTATGTGGGCGTGTGACTAGAAGTAATGGGAAGAAATGGAGAAAGGTTAAATTGAAGCTGGCTCTTGAGAAAAGCTTCCAGAGCGTGAGAAGAATGGAAATATCCCCCAATACCCAGTCGCCCCGAGAAGAGGCCAAAGGAGCTCTGTTGCTTTGAGTTATAAAAATTAGGACAAACATCATACGGGCAAATTCTTCTTTGGCACTGGTGCTGGGGGCAGAGGGGAGGAGGAATAGGGTAGGTGTGGAAGGTACTCTACAGCAAGGCATGAGAACCCCCTCCCACATCTCCAGGGGAGCATGCCACCTGCTACTGAAACTGAGAGGGTACCTCACTGGGCAGCCACATTCACTCTGCTGTGCGCATAAAGGCACATCCTTTAGTCCATTCCTGCACCCCAAGAAGCATGTACAGGGAAAGGTTCCTTTTTATGGATTACACATCATCACTTGAATTCATGAATCTATAGTAGTGGGTTCCACTGGCTGATTTCACCCTGAGGTATGTTGCATGCCAGGGTCTACAGCTGAGTGTGCCAAATGGCATTCTCCTTTGCAGTAAGCTTGGACAAGTCAGGAAAGGCAGTGGCGCTACACAAGAACATAAGAACTGCCATTTATTGGGTCAGACCATAGGTCCATTTTGCACAGTATCCTGTGTTACACAGTGGCAGAAGGTGGATGCTGAAGGGGAGAGTGAACAGGGTATGACCAGGGTTCTCCCCTGTTCCTACTCCACTTGCAGCCTCTAGCATTTAAGGTCTAGGAACTTCTGATCCAGAGGCTGTATCCCTAACTCTCATAGCTCAATAGCTACTAATGCCCCTTTCCTCCAAGAATTTGTCTGAGCCATCTTGAATCTGGCTAAACTGTCAAGCTTCCACAACATGGCTGTTATAGTACTGAGTGCCACACTTTACTTACATGCTGTTTGAAAAAAGTACTTCCTTTTATTAGTTTTAAATTTACTGTCTCCTACTTTCGTTTGATGACCCCTAGTTTTTGTGTTGTGAGAGACAGTAAATAATAAATCCTTACTTAATTTTTCTTCACCATTTAGTATTTTGTAAACCCTTATCATGTCCTCCTTCACACATCTCTTTCCAGACCCAGAGGAGGTTCTGGACCACTGTGTGCCATACACATGTTGTTCATCATGGTGTCATAGTGTATGTAAGTCCAGAAAAGACCATTAGCTCATATACTTGAACCTTCTGTGTATCTCAAGCCAATAGTTTTCAGCGAATTTCCTCCAAATTGAACCCTTTAACTAATGTTTGACCAAAATCATAACTTGCATTTGGCTAATATACACCTTCCAGAAGGACACCAGGCTTTGAACAGAACATGTAAAGAGATAGGAGAATCCACTGATTCCAACAGCAGTTTGCTCCAATAGTCAACCACCCTCATTATTTAAAAATTGCACCACGTTTGCAATTTGAGTTTGTCTGGAATTGGTAAATGTAACCATCTCTTCAGTTTGCAGATTCCGTATGCATAAAACACAATATCTAATCATCTGTGGTCATTTTGTTCAGTAAGAAGTTTTGGCCAAATTTTTGCAATTTGTGGATTGAGGACTGTTCAGTGTGAAAATCACATAGAGGCTTTATTCAAAATTTAAGTTGTCTTGATTGGACATAAAGTGTGCATCTATTTCTTGATTACATGACTTTGTTCATTCCATCCAATTGTTTTTATACTGCTGCCAGTCACTGTTTTTGTGTAAAATCAGTAGCAACAGCAAAATCCCTCATGGACATCAAGGAATCCCTGGCACTTTTATTTTTTTCAGTGTGAAAACTCAGCCTTGATAGGATTTGGGGGAATTTATTATTTAGATTTTTATTAATTTCCTTTTTTTCTTAGTTTGTAGGAGCTTCCAGGTACAAAATTAGGATTTGCAGGGGTTTTTGAGTATCTTTCCTATGGTAGAAAGACTTCCAAAGAGGAGATGAGAAGAAAACTATTGCATTCACTTTCAAAATGCTCTCTCTAAAATATTATGCAATGCCAATTTTTTTGTCGGTGGAAGTTTTTGTTTTTGTTTCTGAAACATCATCACAAAAGGAGAGTGCATATATTGGGAAAGGATTCACCTAAGAGGAATTTAAGAGAAGATTTTAGGGGTGCTTTTTAGAATGGTTAACAGATTTGGAGATTAGAAGACAGCTGATATTTGGTTATGTGGGGACCAGAGACCATGTGGAACTTAACATTTTAGCATTTCTCTCTAAGTAGGTACATATTCCAACCTTATTGCCATAGGATGCGAGAGCCTTCCAAGTGTATAAAAATAGAAACACAAAAAACAACCTCTCCCTCTCTCTTCCTCAGAAGCCAGTAAGGGAAAGAGTTTGATGATTAATTTATAGGGTAATTGGTTTGTTTATACTTGTGTGTGTTAGTAAGTGGGTGCATGGGTGTGTGATGTGTTTATGTGTGTGGGCATGTGTGAAGTGCTTTAAACTGAGGGAGGGTTCTGTTGCAGAAATGAATTTTGCAGAGAGCTGTGAACAAGAGGAGGATCAGATCATTTATGTCTTTCACGGGAGTGAGGTCAGTGGGTCATAAGACCTCATGGGAGTGAGGCCTTATGTATGTTTGTCTCCTACATGAATGAATCTCATGCTGTTTGGTCAAAAGTTTCCTCATTCTAACAGAATATAGCTACCGTGGAGGTTTATGCAGAGGCAAATCTCTCAGGCAGCTCAGACAAACCCTACAGGACACTTTCAAAGTGGGACAGAATGGGACTCTAAGTCAGTGATGATGACCAGTGCAAATAGGAAGATACCAGGGTGATGTGTTCACTGTTGTCTGTGCTGCTGCAGTGGCTCTATTTTCTGAACTGGAGCTACTCCAGGCTATACAGCTTCCCTCCTAGATATCAGTTGTAATAATCATTCATATATGCCTGGACAGCTATGCCTAGAGCTGTGCCTAATGGGATAGTGTACACATCTTCTGGCTAGCTGCAGATGGACAATACTGTGGCAAGGAACTTTGATACTCAAGGCAAAGCCCACAGCAACAGCCTGCCCTCACCCAGCACACAGATTCGGGGGACACATGCTCCCTCCCCATGCTTGCACAGAAGTGCATGCAGTGGCGGGAGTTACCCTCTGCCCGGGGCACCCGCACCGCTTGTCGTCCCTGTCCCCCCGCCCTTGTTACAGCACTGCAGATGGAGGTGGGAGTGTTTTGCTGCCTTGGTTATTTGGGGATCCAGTAGCAGATGGGTGACCTCAGTAGCTGGTGATTATCAAGGAAGAAACTGATCATTTTGAAATGTTTTCCTTCTTTCTGCACCAGATGCCTTCTTCCTTTTCCACCAGTAAAAGCACACTGTTGAGCACAGATCTTCTACTTCCTGATTCCCATGCAGTAACTCAGACACTACCCCACATTAGCTGTTACTTCTCCCCTGCTTGAATCATAGCACTGACTTGAACCTGGGTCTCCCACATACCACTGTCCCAATCATTTGGATATTAAGGAGTGTCTCTCTCTCCCTCTCAGCTTGGCTTTGACCTGAGAAACCTTTCCCCATGGAAGTTTCATTGAAACCAATATGTTCTCACAAAATTTTTGGTTTCAACAAATAGCATTTTCTAACAACAAAAGAAAACCTCCCTGTTTCAGTGAAAAATTCCCAGCAGGCTTCAGTCATAACAGTAGGGAAATCTTAAAAAAAACCCCACACGGACCTTGCTAATAACAAGCCAAATTAAAACTATCATTTGAAATAAGCATTCTAACCTCATGTCTATTCAAACTTAACCCCCCCCCAATCTTACCAGAGTGATTTACTTACCCCCAAAAAAACCCCAATCATTAAAAGCCCAGCAAACTCAAAGTGAATGTTAAATTCCAAGAAGCACTTGTAATAGTAAGTACAGAATTGCACAGTGAAGTGACCTTAACTCTGACTCTGTAGCAATGATCTGAGAAAAATCAGAAACTCTGAGACTACCTTGTCCATCCATTACAAAGAATGTCATCAGATCAATGATGGAAAACTAGAAGGCTTTATTCTTAATCGCTCTGAGGTTCTGCTGACTCTGGCCCTTCTTTATAGGCATGCAGAGTCCAGAGAAACACATCTTTTACAAGCTCCCGATTAGACAAATAGCCCAGAGGAGCCATTATTCCACATTCATCGTCCTGATTCCATGTGCCACCAATTATAAAAGTATCATTACAGGAGGAAGGATCAGACCTGCTTCTCCATTGTGTAATCACTCACACCACTACAGAAGGCAAAATGCTAGCTTCTCAGAAGGTTAGGGCCCGATTCTGAATTACACAATGTGAATGTCCTGAAAGGAAACATGAATGCCATTTTGAAGATCTTTGGCACTGTCAGAATACTATACGGTGGCTTTACTGGATACACAAATCAGGGCTTTATAGCCAATCATTGGGCTTGATTGTCAGCTAAGCAGAATTTATACCAGCCTTTCCAATCCCCTAATGTTGGGTTTGCTGTGATCTGGAATGGTCCCTAACATAACCTGGGGATCATAGGAAGTATTCCAAGCTCTGATACCATACATCCATTGCTGTGGTGAGCATCTTGCAGAAGATCCTGGGCCCTGCCACCTCCCTGCCCTGACTTCCTAGCATCCTTCATGCTGCTAGAATGAAGGTAGGTGGTGTAGAGCTGGCTATGCTAGCGTTACATCTCCTGAGGGTTCCTCTGGGACACAAAGAATCTTTGCCCCATTAGAGCAACTGGCTGGCTGTGGTGTACTGTCTACATGGTTTAGTAGCTGGAGCATTCATTGAGAACTGAAACTACTCTATGCAGGTATAAATAACTACACTGGACATAGGGTTCAAATGAATCAAAATCAGTTTGTCTGCATGTGATAGGACCAGATCATACCTACAGGCTGGGGAACTCCCTTCTCATCAGTGCAGAGGCAGAAAAAGATCTTGGAATCATCACTGATGCCAAGATGAACATGGGCCAGCAGTGTGGGGACACGGTCAGAAAGGCCAACTGCAGCTTGTCATGCATCTACAGATGCATTTCGAGCAGGTCCAAGGAGGTGATCATCCCCCTTTATGCGGCACTGGTCAGGCCGCAGCTGGAGTACTGCATCCAGTTCTGGGCGCCCCACTTCAGAAGGGATGTGGACAACATAGAGAGGGTCCAGAGGAGGCCACTTGCGTGATCAGGGGACAGCAGGGCAGACCCTACAAGGAGAGGCTACGGGACCTGAACCTGTTCAGCCTCCACAAGAGGAGGCTGAGGGGGGATCTAGTCGCCGTTTACAAACTAGTCAGAGGGGACCAGCAGGCATTGGGGGAGTCCCTGTTCCCCCGAGCATCGCCAGGAGTGACTAGAAATAATGGTCACAAGCTGGCAGAGGGTAGATTCAGACTAGACATCAGGAGACACTACTTCACTGTCAGGGCAGCTAGGATCTGGAACCAACTTCCAAGAGAAGTGGTGCTGGCTCCTACCCCGGGGGTCTTTAAGAGGAGGCTGGATGAACACCTCGCTGGGGTTGTTTGATCCCAGTACTCTTTCCTGCCATGGCAGGGGGTCGGACTAGATGATCTGCTTGGGTCCCTTCCGACCCTACACACTATGAAACTATGAAGAACTAGTTATGTGTTGCTAATATTTTGAACAATAGGCTCCCCTGCAAAATAGCTCTCTGGTCTCTCTTGCAAATTTTGTGTGGAATAGGTGTGTGAGCAACAGACAAATAATAATATGGGGTGAGGATCTAGCTATTTAGTTTGTCATTGAAACAAATGATAAGCAAACAGTGGTCCACACTTTCTGAGTATGGTTCTGCTTCATTTTTGAGAACTCTGTTGGGTTCATTGCTATTACAGCCTATTACACACATTGAATGCAATAGAAGTAAAGCAAAGGGGCAAAAATAGATCTGGGGTGAGGAAGTGCAGAAGCCTCTTATCCTGGGGAACTTTTAGGCTAGGGATAGCAGTTACACATAAACTGGTTTAACTGATCAGAAACTGGTTTAAGCCTGTAACAGCATAGAAGTTCAGTGCACATAAACCAGTTTCAAAATAAACCTGGTGGAATGTAGTATCACACTTAACTGATTTAGGTTAAAATGGTTTAGGAAACATTTGTCCCAGACCCCTTATTGGTTCAAGTTAAATCAGTCCCCCAGCATGCTTTGCAGCCCTGGGCTGGGCTGTCTGCCAGCTCTAGAGAGCAGGCCTGGCTCTACCACTCTGCTTCCTAGCTGGAGCAGTGAGGGCTGGCTGACAAGGGGGGAATCCTGGCTGTGGTCTGGGGCCAGGGAGGGGGTTAAACACCCCTTCTCCCACTCAAAATTACTGCCACCTGCAACTGTGGACTACAAATCCCAGAGTCACTTGTAAGCAGGATGGGGAAGTAATGAGCAACCTTGCAGAGTCCTGGTGCAGTTATTTTGGACTGCAAATCCCAGAGACCTTGGGGACAGCAGGAAGAGGAAGTGAACATATGGCTGTTCTCTAACACCCCTCTGGCTTCTGGTGTGAGCCACTGCAGGCATGTGGCTGCATTTCCTGAATCAGAGGTAAATGTCTGTACACTTCCGTTTCAATTTAATCTGTGTATCTTAGATTAACCTGCAAAGACTGAATTGATTCGGCCTCGGGCTTTTTGACTGTCTGTACTTAGCCTTAAAAAGTACCTTCTATTTTTTTCTGTTTAATCCCAAGGGAAAAAGAAGAGCTCTGCATTATTATGTTTTTAATGCTTCCCATGGTCAAATCTTCTCTAATTGTAAGGGTTTAGCCACGACTGTCTGAGGCAGGGAACTTGTCCTGTGTCTCTTTTTGATTTGATGGTGATAATTAAAGTAGGAGATCTCTAGAGACCCTGTCCCTACACTAGCACCTCATTCCAATCTCCTCCAATTTGAACTGTTGATAAGGATTTTGTGTCACTTTGCCAGTGTTTTTAGACCCATATACTCTTATTCATTGTGTGTGCCTACACATGTATTAGATCCTGGAGCAGTTTACTTGTAAGTAAACACTCCTGAACAGGCATCCACATGTGCAGGGAAGGGAGAGCAGATTTGTCGCTAATGACAGCAAACTTCTCCCACTCTGGATCCCTACAGTTGGCTCCTGCTGCCACCAGGGGGAACTCTAGGCTCCCCCTGAGTGCTAGCAGGAAGCACCGGGCTGTTTCTTGGTCAGGGCAGGGACAATGTCCACCTGCCCTGGCAGCAGGGTGCTCTTGGCCCTGACTCCTTGATTGGGGGTTGGGGACTTGGAAAGAGCTACAGGGGAAGAACAGATCCCATCCTCCTGCCCTGATCCACTGGTGGGGTAGCTAATAGCTAGTGATCACGAAGTTGAGGAGGGCATGAAGGTACTAAAATGTGGGGGCTGCCTGCCATGTGGCTCCACACTGTAGCACTCTCATGCCCCAGCCAGCTTCTCTGCTGCCTGATGCCACCACTTGGAGCCCGGGGCTGACCTCCTGAGCCTGCTGCCATCCAGGGGCTGCTCCACGCTGGCTCAAACTGCTGCTATCCTGGGTGCACATGTAGATGTGTCCAGGAGCAGTTAACTCTGGCGCAAACTGCACCAGAGTTTATTTAGTTGCTTAAATCGCACGTTTAGATGAAAGAATCCCTAGGTTATAACTTCATCATGAAAAGTGGCAAACTACTGTGAAGCAAAGAAAGTAGGAGGAAAACTATTACCTAACTGTGGATAATTTAAAAATAAAAACTACTTTGAACAGGAACTATTCTAATTTACATTATTTGTGTCTATGAGTTGGCAATCAAGTGCATTCAGTTTATAATCCCCCAGATCCTTTGAGGTCAAGGTGTTGTTACAATAGAGCAGATTTCATTAAAATAAGTGTTTTGGAGAATGTGGGTGAAAATGACTAAGGTGTAGTGGTGCTCAACCTTGGGCCCACAGACCATATCTGGCCCATGAAGCGATGTTATGTGGCCTGTGGGTCTCCCAATGGGTTTGGAAATTTGGCGTTGAGGAGGCAATGGCAGAACTAATTGCTTCTCCCCTGTGGACAAATTTCCAGACCCATGGGGAGCCTAATGGGCTGGATGATGTGGTTTGACAGATTAGATTGCTCCAGAGAATAGGGCTGGGCTGGCACGTGGCCAGATCTGATGGGGTCAGGGCAGGCACCAGATAGCACCCACTGACTGACCTTGCATGCAGGATCCAGCCCATGAACCAACCCTGCAACATTCATCCAGCGAGTGGGGTCAGAAGCACTAGCCACAGCCATTGAGGTAGGCTTTCAGGGCATGTCTGTACAGTTAACATCCTGCAACAAACATGCTAAAATGCTCTGCATGTGATATCTTTCAAACTGAAAGTGGTAGAGCCACATTTGTAAAGGTTAGTTAATTAACATTAGTTCTCAACAAGACGAATTAGTCCACCCTCAGCACCATTGAAAGGAAACTGCACTAATTATGCCTTGGGAGTTACTGCACATGGATCAGTACAGTGTTCGAGAGCACTGTTATTTCAGATGGTAAGTCAGCAGCATAGGGGCTTGTGAAGAGTCCCTGGAGCAACTATGCCACTGTTGTTACTATATTGTTCTGGTTATAAGTTACCTTTTTTTTCCGTTTAAAAGAACCATAAAAATCATAGTCAATTTAAATGTGAGATTGACCTATAATTGCTCCGCCTACAGTCTTGACTTTTGTGCTTGCAGTATCTTGTGCATGCAAAAAAGTCAGAGATTTTTTTCAGGTGTTTTTTTTTATTTTAGTATTTTAAGCACATTTAACCCTTTGGGTCTGTTCCTTCATTCTTCCATTATCCTTTGAGATTTTGGAAAGGCTAAAGTAATTTAAGGCCTTTATCTGTACCTACCAACTTCTATCCAGACAAAAGCTGTGTTTTTGGAGGGTTTTCCCTTTAAAGTAGATACTGAAAATGTGAGGTCAACTTATATACAGGGCTCTTTTATCATCAAGATGATATGATATTTTTCCCTCCACTTCTTGGGGTGAACATAGACTGGCATTAGTGTTTAACTAGATCAAAGCACCAGTGAGTTTAGAAGGTTAGCATATTCCACAGTGTTGTTTTTTGAAGAACACAGGATCTGATGCAGACCATTTCCAAGTGATGCAAAATCCAGTTTACAGCACTGTTGTGATGATTATTGCAGTAGCTTCTGAAACCCATCCATGCCCCAGCCTTCCAAGCAGGGTGCCTTTGTGATAGGCAATTTATATTCACATACCCATCCACTCCTTGTCACAATGCAAATATATTTCTCTTCAGATTCTGCATTTTATGCAGTACTTGACACAGTTGGATTCTAGTCCATGGATACAACTACAAGGTGCCACTGCAGTTCCAGCAAAAAAATACATAAACAAAAGTCAAAAGAAGAGAAAAGAGGTGAAAACAGTAAACAGACAGGGGGAGCCCTGGGTAACGTGAGATGATTAATTAATGAATAACTTAATGAGCAGTAGTGCATCCCCTCTTCCAGTTCATTAATAAATGACACCATTGGTGCTGGTTCAGACCCTTGGGGGACCCTGCTATTGTAGCAGCCGCCTTCATGTTGAAAATTGACCATTTGCGTGCATTTAAGAATTGTCATGAAGAGCCTAGAGCGAGGCATAGGCACTCCCTTTTTAATGGATGTGTGTACAAGTCTAAACCAATCAATCACTCTAAATAATAAATAAACACAGGCCAGACTGAACCAAGTAAATCTAAGGGGGCTTAACAGAATTGTATTCAGGTTGAATTATATTCAGGGACACCGGCAGAGCTAACAGTACGTTTCCTTAAACGTTTGTAATTTGCCTGCATGACAAGACCAAAGTAAGACCTAGTCATGTTTGAAGCCCAGTGGGGTGTTTCACTGTTATTTATGTGTAGTGCAGGTAGGACCAGATAATACTGGGTAAGCTTGATTGTTTTGCCTTTTCCTCTTCCCTAATCAAGAAAAATGTCCCATTTACTGTTATAGGCTGCAGGCCAGATTCTCTTCCAACTATTGGGTATCTAAGTGGACTTAGGCACCTTAGGGTAATCCTTTTTCAACCTGCTTGAGTCCCTGAAAATCCATGAATGAATCTACTTTTATAGCACAGTTTGATTCACAAAGAGGCACCCACCTTTTAATTAACAGTTTTCACAGATACAGAGTAGAATAGAATCACACTTAAGGCATCTAAGTCTACTTACGTGCCCAATAGGTGGAAGATAATTTGGTCCCATGTGTTTGGCATTGCAGTGTAGGGGTTTCTGGTGCCTGAAACTCAGAACCTTGTATTCAATATCTAATGCATGCTCAATCCTGGGTAAGCATGTCATCCAGCCTCCGTGCTTTGTGACTTCAAAGATCTTTTACAGGGGACTGAACCATTCAAACCTATCACTGCTCTAATGATAAGTTTACTAGTGATATATAATTCAGAAACTATGGGTGAGGTTCACAAGTGGATTTAGGGCATGAATTTAAATCTGGTCGTGTGATGTGTTCACCATCCAGCTCAAGGGGAGTGTTAGATGCCTCAGAACAGGATCCAGGAGAGCCAGCATGAAGGGCAGAGGACCCCCTAGAGCTGGCTAGTGAGAAAAAGTGATGACACAGTTGTATTTTAAATCTAGCTTCCTCACTCATAAATGGAGGCGGGAATCACTATGTACTTGGGATCTACCACACAGAAACCCCTCCAAAAGGGAAGTGCTTGTCTTTCAAAAAGGTTACTCTTGTCTATTAAATGCAATATGGAAGAGGTTCCCAAACTTTTTCTTATTGTGTACCTCCTTCCAGTTTTACCAGCTACCCACATACCTCTATCAGCATACGTTTTATGTTTTAAACTCTTAAATGCCAATTATTATTATAATGCAAATTAAATCCACTACAATTTGTCCCATGTACCCTAAAGAAATTCCTTGCATTTTCACTCCTTAATCCAATATCTTCTTAGTGAGAGCTCTGCCCTGCCAGGTTTAAGCCCCTGAGGCAGAGCGCGGATCTAAATTGAGGTCTTCTGCCTCTGAGGAGAGTACCCTAACCACCAGAGGATAGGCTGTTGGAGCCGGTCTTCACCCTCTCTGGTGAAACAGTGCCACTGTGCAAGTGAACGTGCAGGGGGCTCATTGCATAACAGAGAGCGAGCATGAGTGAGCAGGCAAAAGGGAATGTGATCCTGTGGCCTTGGGCTTAGGGGATTCTTCTGAGACATAGGACCCCTGGCCAGGGTTTTGGTCCGTTCTTCAAGAGATTTTATGCATTTCATCTGATGACTGTTTCTTATTAAAAGCATTGGCTTTGGTGCTGCAGATCTCTCACTGCCCAGGGTGAGTGAACTAAGCACTGGGAAAAGGAATCATGTTCCCTGCATCCCTCTCTGACTCACAGATCTTGCACTCTTTTATACAGTGGCACAGCTTCAAAGGGAGAGGTGGAGGCTGCCCCTGACCCCAAGGTAGTCTGTCATTTGGGGCATTCCTGTAGTGATCATCAGGTTCAATAAACAAAGGCATATTGGAATGAGAAGAACTCATATTTTATTCTGGAGCGGCAAGCAACCCCTACAGACCCCCTAGTCTCCTGTCTAACAGATTCTCTATTTAACAAAAAGACCGTCTCCCAATTACCAACGCAGTCTTCTTAGTTAGGGAACATCTTTAAAGTATAACTTCCATAACTGCAGTTCCCTGAGGACATCATAGAAGTAGGTTTGAATCTCCTCAGAAAAAGGAGAAAATTGATCCTGAGGTCTTTCACAGTCTACTTGAGGGCACTTAACAGTTGCCTGTTGGATTAGGGATGGAAGAAGGGAGAACAAATATCTCTGTAAAAGACAAGGGAAGATACACCTGCATCTTGGGAGAAGCCCACTCCCGTGGGTCTATTAAAGACATACTCTGATAAAAACCCTCTGTATTGAGCCTCCCTGTGGATGTAAGCAAGGGAATGTCAAGTTACTGGATTCCAACCAGGCTTAGCTGTGATCCAGGCTCTGAGCTGCTTCAGCACTATCAAGACTGAGGCATTTCAGAGGATGCATGTAAATGCAACTCAGAGAGCCTGGGGACCTAAAGTAAAAACAGGGGTTCTTATGGAGTTCAGATACCTTCAGGGTTAGATGGTAACGGAGCAACTGCTTTCAGGCTTACACTTTTGCACTTCAGCCCATAGGGTACTTGTACACAAGATGGTGGGGCCGTACACACATGACAAAAAGTGACAAGAAATTGTCATTTATCTAACATAATGGTGTCACCATGTACATGTACATGGTTTGGTTTTTTTCATGTTGAAATGTATTTGCATATGGCAACTTAGACCATCTCAAATGTATTTTAGTTTGATCAGGGCAACTTGTCCCATTGTGGATAAAAAATCATGCACGTGTATATATCTGGTGGCTGGAGAAGGTGGTAGGCACTGTGCACAGGGGACTGGAAGCCTGGGCAGGCTGGCGGAAGCTTGGGCTTGGCAGTCTTCTAGTTCCTCATACACTGTCCCTGCCATCTTCTCCAGCCACCAGCACACCCAGCTTCCCTCCTGCTGCCTTCCCACACTGCCCCAGGGGCAAGCCAGTCTCTTCCCAGGTGGTTCCAGGCAGCGGGGACACTGCACAGGGTGCTGGAAGCCCACCAAGCCCGAGCTTCCCCAAGCAAGCCTGGGCTTTCAGTGCGCTGTGCACTGCTGGATCCAGCAGGTGCTGCCTGTGAGCTGGGACAGCACCCACCTAGCTAACATGCTGCCTGGGCAGCCTCAAGAGGCAGCACTGCCCTGTGGGCCCCCCACAGCTCAGGGGGTGCATGACCCGGTGACGGCTCGTGTGGGCAGGCTCCGCTGCGGGGGAAAATAAATCAGTGAGCCTGTTCCTTTTTTTGTTTGTAGCAAGCTTACCTTTCAGAGCTTGGGTTGAGTCCCAGGCTTGAGATCCTGCTGTTTTGATTGGTGGAGCCCATCCACCAATCAGGAGGCAGCAAGAGAAATAAAGTCATGCCCTTCTCCTGAGGGAAGGGGGAGAAGAGCTCCTCTGGACCTGATTGTAGACTGCAGCACTCCGGTCCGGAAGACTTTGGGGTGGAGCCCCGGAGGGTATAAAAGGAGCTGTGCCCAGGAGGAGGGGACCTCATTTGGGAAAGAGAAGAGAGAAGAGCAGGGCTTAGAAGAGCTGAGGAGCGCTGCTCAGTGAGGCGAAGCAGTAGCCCGGAACAGCCCCTGAAGACTTCTATCAATGGGGAGCAACAGACGGCTCCAGCAGCTAGGCTCTCAGTGTGCAGCATGGTGTACAGACCCTGGGAGGTGTGTGAGGTGGCTTGGGTCTGCAACCTCTGGTGTGCAGCCAGAGATATGGTGCACAAGCTGGTGCATGGAACAGGATCTTTGAAGCCCCTGGGGTGGCTCAGGTCCCCAACCCCTAGCATGAGGCTGGGAGCTCAGTGTAGGAGGTGCTGCATGGAGGGTGAGAGACCCTGGGAGCCGGTCAAGGTGGCTTGGGTCTACAGCTGCTGGCTCAGGACAGCAGCTCAGTGCAGACAACAACTCAGTGCAGACAACACTGCCCAGAAGGTGTGGGAGCAGACCAAGCCCTGGTGCTGCACAAGGCTGTCCGGGCCTCCAACCCCTAGCACAAGGCAAAGCACCCACTACACACAGCAGTGTGTGTGGCCCTAAGCCAGGCTGGCAGCAGCAGAGTTGGGTGGCAGGAAAGCCCAGCGGGGAACAGAGCTCGACCTGCAGAATGGGAGGCAACCCTCTGGGACTATGGAGCAGTAAGTTACCCTGGAGAGAGGGTCCAACCAGGGGAGGGACCCCTCCCAAGGTTGCAAAGAGGCACCACTTGGGCCGCTCCTGGGTGATAGAGTTGGGAGCTTAGAAGTCTTTGGGGTCTCCTTCCCCTTTTCTTTCCCCCCACCTCCTTTCCTGTAGTGGTACCTTGGGAGTGGGGCCTCTGCCCTGGAGGGCACCCAGGTATTCTAAGGCTTGCTGGTTATATTTGTAGACTGTGCCTTATAGTTTATGTGAATAATTTAAAGCAATAGTTAGTATATTAATGAGTTATAAGGTTGCCCAATCAATATCCTTTGTTCTGGGTTGTTCTATTGTTCATCTGTATTTTTAAATAATAATTTTGTGTGTGTGTGTGTAATTTTGTGTGTGTATGTGTGTTTTATGTCCTTACCCTTTAATGCTTTTATTGTAATAATAAATTTGTATATAGTTAAGTAATTGATTGACTGGGCCTGACTCTATAGGGGATGTAGGTGGCCGCTGGGCTGTTATATCCCTCTGCAGCACACTCCCCTGCCAATAATTCCCTCAGCTGGAGAGGGGAGTAGAAACCCGTGTACAACTGGGCTACATCCTCACGAATCCTGCCTGCTTCTCCTGTTGCCAGGGGGTTTGCTGCCAGCAGCCCCTGCGCTGCAGGGGGTGGGTGGGAGGGCAGACATTCCTTCTGTGGGGGTGGCATCCCCCAGGGCCACCTGGATGGGCTGCTAGCGAGTGAGTGGCCATGGGCAGCACCACCACCACTGTGGAGGGAAGGACTGGAGACCCCCTGCAGCTCAGGGGCAGCTGGCAGCTTGACCCATGGTCACATGAGAGGCAGGCAGGCTCCTTAAGGGAAAAAACAAAAGGATCAGTCACCGCACTGGTATTTCCCTCCCCCCACCCTGAGGTGGAGCCTGCCTGCAGGGGGGTGGGGGGGTGAGCCGATGGCAGGCTGTCACTGTTCCATCACAGTGATGGAAGCCCCTAAATTGAAATGGTGAGTCACAATTAAAAACCCACAATTTCAGTTTAGGGGAACTAAACTCCCCCCACATGTACAAGCACCCATAAGTTCTACCTAATCTTGCTTTAGACTCCTAAGCCCCTTATCAGGTCTGGGCCTGGGTGGGTTTGGAGCATAAGCCTTGCTGGCTTGCAATGAGACTTATGCTTCTAAATCACTTATGCTTTGGAAATCATTTGATCACCTATAGCAGGGGTGGGCAAAATGTGGCTCGGGGGCCGGATGTGGCCTGCCAGGCCATTCTATCCAGCTCGCAGGGCCCCCCCAAAAATTTAGAAAACGAATATTAATCTGCTCTGAGCTGCCTGTCATGCGGCCCTCAATGGCTTGCTGAAACTCAGTAAGCGGCCCTCTGCCCAAAATAATTGCCTGCCCCTGACCTATAGCATAGGTTTGTGTATGTGTGTAATTTTGTGTGTGTAGGTTTTCAAGGGGCTTCATAAATATTCATTCCAAACTCAGGAAGATAGATAATAGTAAAATAGCGTACCTTTTAAAGATGTTAAACAGAGGCCTGGAGAGATTTAATGACTTAGCCACAGTTTCATCTGGAGTCACTGGCAGTGATGGGAAAAGAAGCCATCTTCTTTAGTCCCAGTGTTCTGTTCTGAGCACCAGGTCAGGAAGTATTAGGGTTCCTGTGGATTGCCTACCTGTTCCTATGGGGGATACTGATCACAGAAAGAAAGACTGATATACTGATCAGGATGCTAGCTTAGACTTTTTGATATTCTGCTCTGTGGATTTCTTCTGTGACCTGGGCAAGACACCTAGGCACCTAGGCATTTTTAAAAAGCCTACCATATGTTCATGGACAATACATTGCACTGGCAGTCCCTTTGTGTCTTAGTTTCCCATTTCTAACATGAGACAACTCCACCATGCATTTAAAAAGGCATCCCCCCCATGTCCATTGTGAAGCAAATGTTTTGAGTGAGACAGTCCAGGGCAGGGTACAACCAGAGCTGCCTGTGCAGATTGAGGAGGAACATTTCTTGGGTCTATTCACAGATGCTGCCTTCGCTTGAGCTGGGACTTGGAGAGTCTGTCTTTCTCTCCCTCTCTGGTTATGATTTATGACTTCAATCCAATTTATGGCCATTTACAAGAATGCTGAACTGGCTGTAAATCAGCAAAAGACCATAAAATACTCATGAGAACTGCTGGAATCCATCTGGGTGAGCACTCTTTCCTCCCCAGAGCAGCCAGAGGAGGGCAGGGAGATGAACCCCTCCCATCACAGCTAGCAATGACTGAGGGTGTGAGGAAAAGGCAAGCTTAGGGGAAGGGAAACTTCAGCTTTCAATAAGATTTTATAGGACTTGGACACACTGTCCTTTGGGATCATTGGTGACAAAGGCAAGTATGAAAGGAGTCTGCCAAAAGGCTTTCCCAAAGAGCTGGTCAAATGTGCCATTCATGGCTGATGCTGAAAGGACAATAAAATGAAATCTGTTTTCATGAGCTATGTGTGCACCCCAGAAGTGCACCCAGTCATCCAAACTCTTCTTATACAGTGCCCAGGGAGGCCTAGATGCCTAACCGGGGCTTGTGGATTCTGCAAGGGGTCAGGGCACCTAAATGTTAAGGCATCACATTGCTGAGCCAAAGTCTTTCTAGTGAATCAAGTCCTGTAAGTCCCTGGTTATTTACTCTAGACTTCCAGATAAAGCAGGTGCCTGGTGGGAAAAAAAAAGCTCGAATTTAAGTGATACAGAAACCTGTCAGTGTCCCTAATTTGTTCTTGGTTTCATTGTCAAATGCCACGCAGGTAAAAAGATGATTCTCTATTCCACCTTTGCTAATTTGAGGCTGTGTGCACAGCCTGTTTATATCCACCTTGGCTCCTGCTCAGTTGTCCTGGGCCAGTTGCAGACTTCATCTCATACTGTGTCGCACCATATAGTTTCAGTCTCGCTGTGAATGCCAGAGCAATTTATGTACATTTCTGCTCTCTGCCTGGCAAGGGCCCACTTTCTGCGATGCTTCAATGGCCAAGTTGAGGGGAGATGGCCAGATAAGCTCTCATTCCACTCCCAGATATGGGTGTAAGGTTTCCTGGAGAATACAGCATTAGCTTCATTCCCCCCCACCCCCGCGGTCATGTATTGTTGTTTGGTCTTAATACCCAGTGGCTACAGTACAGAAAGTAGGGTCCAAGTCTATTGGGTAAGTTTTCTAGGGATAGAATCACCCCTGCAAACTGCACAGAGATGGAGAATCTTCCCATGGCCCTTACTTATTAAGTGGTTCCAACACCTTGGCTATAAAATTTGCTCCTCATTTCTAGCATGAATTTGCCTAGCTGATGTTTTGTCACCTATCCCAGCACTGTGTATCTGTGCACATTACAGCCTTCTACTCCTAAGTCGCTCGCTGACTCTAATCTGGCTGGCTCAGGCCGCCTTTCACCTCTGGGGTGCCAGCTGCAGTTTGCCAAGAGCAATGAACCCTGGCCAGCGCTGTGTGTCTCTTTTCTTTCTCCTGCACTGTGCCTTGGGGAGAGATAAGCAACTGTGCTGTCTCTGTGCAGCCTGTGACCCTGTCATGCCCTGAGAATGAAATCCAGGCTTCGCTCTGCTTCACATTCAAAACAACAGCAGCAAATAGCTTCCACTTTCTTCATTGCTTTTGGGCTCAGACTCACAGACAATGATAACGAGGAATTGCCACGGCCCAGTGGTGAGCAAGCGATGCTGTCTGAAATGGAATCCACCCTCTCTCTTTGCCTGGCATGGGGAGAGCAGTGCCAGGCCACTGGAGGTTCACTGCTTATACAGACAAAGCCAAATCCATCCTGGATGTAACTCCACTGCCTGAGAAGTGCAGGCCACAACGGGCACCTAGGTTTCTGAAGTCTGTAGTGTAATGGTTCAAGGTGCTTGTCCTGGCAGATAGGTGGGAATCCACACCTCTGCATGCGCCAATTGCATGTGGGCAATTGGGAATTAATTGGGAGTGGGGGTCGAGGGGGTACCCCAGCTCTAAGGCTGTCTAAGCTCCTCTGAGTTATGCAGTAGTCTGCTCCAATTCATGGTGCATTACACAATACAGTCTACCTCTTAGTGCAGTGGGCATCAGAACACTGGCTGACAAAGCCTGTGTACCTGCTGTTCACCTGAAAAATATCAGGGTGAGGGCAGTTTGCAAGTCCTTTTTACCATGCAGCAGAGACTTCAAGCCTGTCTAAGGAAAGAAACAGTTTCTTCATGACGTCAGCTGCTCACTGAGGTGACTGACCTCTTTCTATATATTTTTTTCCTGATATTTGTATAATACCACAATCTTGTGTCTATGACCATGAACAAAGTTCCTTCTTTAGCAGGCACCCTTCCTCTATGGAGTTTGGGGTGTAGGAGGCATACCATGATAAATGGTCCCTGTTGGACCCCAAATTGTTTGCACTGCCTACCCCCTCCCTTTCATGCACTGCGGAGGCTTAAGTCAGAGTCACTAGCTCATAGCTAAGAGTTTTAGTTAAAATGAAGGTCTTGACTAGTCCAAGATTCTGTGGCTGTAGAGTTTGCTGCAGTTTGCCATTGGCTATACATTCAGGCTTAAAACACTAAGAAATCCAGAGGTGGTGGGGTTTTTTCTCCAATTATTTTTTTCAAATAGAACCATTCAAATAATGGAGTTTTTTTAATGTGGTGACTAAATTTAAAGAAATTGGAGGTGAAAAGTTGCTGCCCTTTCAACTGGATAGGTTTCATTTGAACTTGTATGACAACAACCATAAAGATTTGTTTAATGTTTGCTTATTTAACTCTTTTTAGAAAAGAATTAAACTTCCTTTAAAAAGGTGTCAATTGAGAAACAAATATATAATCTATCTATATAAATTAAAACTTATTCTGAGCGCCAGATTCAGAGGCTTGTTACAGTCTACAAGAAAAGAAAGCAAATGAAAACAATGGTCTGAAAGCTTTTGAAGTTGAAACAGGCAATGATTCATAAACCATAAACTGAAAATGTTGATGACAAAAGGTTGTAATTTTTTTTTAAATCTTCCACAGCGAATCACGTGTTCAACTAGTTTTGCAATGAAAAGTCAAAATGTTTCATTTTGAAATGTTGAAAAGAAATGCGTTCACTTTTCTGAAATAGTTGCCTCATATAAATAGCAAATAGTGTGATTGCTGGTCCTGAAACAGTATTTTTTCAGTGAATTCACCCTAAATTTTGCCCACCTCTACTTACAGAGTCTATTGGGAGAGTCTGTTCCACAAAGTGACAGCAGACTGGCTTTTGAGGTCCTGTGTTTATATTCTCTCAGTTACTCTAGAGCAGTATGGTCAGGTTACAAGTAAAAATACTTTTCCAGAACTGGAAACTCAACTGCAATCTCAGAATCAAGTTCCCACAGGTCCTCAGAAGTGATAAAAGTTCTGCAAGCCAAATTAGGTCCTCAGTGACACCTTGTGCACTTCTGTTTCCTTCACTTGGTTTTCACAGATGAAACTGATTGGAACATAGTAAATAATTCTGTCGTATAAGGAAGTGTAGACTCCAACTGCCTCTTCCAGACTGGAGTTGTCTCTTGAGGGCTAGTAAAACTTATTTTGGTCAGTAATGACACTAAATCTAATACGGATATGCACAGATCACATGTTTGTTGAATGTGAAAAAGAATTGTTTTCTATCTGATAACAGACAGACAGGCAGCAAGCTCTGATTAATGCTTCTAACTTGGAACAATTATACACACGTTTGTTAACTCATATCTCTGATTCCCCCGCCACCCCATCCAGCTTAGTAGTCTTATCCACCTGTAACATTTTGTCCTTTAGATTATAAACTATTTTGGGCAGGCAATAACAATATTATTGACTCTTGCCTTCCCAGCTTGGCGACTGGTGCCTACTGGGTCTGGGGCGGGGCACCCAGGGTCCCCCTGTGGCTGATGGCTGAGCCGGGGGAGCATGGGGGGCCCCCAGTGCGCTCCCTGGCAGACCTAGAAGTGGACCAGAAGTATTTCCGGTCCACTTCCGGGTTCACTGCTCAGCATGTTAGACAGCCCCCCATGCTCCTGTGGGATGCTGCATCTGTCCCAGGGTCACAGCACTCAGGAGCCCTTGCTACCTCAAGGTATGTAGAAAAAACTTTTAAAGCTGTGCCTGTGTCCGAATCACTGATTTGCTGAATTGGCATCTAATCTTCAAATTTGTATTCAGCTGAATCTAATCAGGGACGGTGATCTGAATAAATGGATCAAATCAGTGTCCCTGATTCGGGCTGAATCTGAACTGAATAATGCCCATTTCACACAGCCCTGCTGATTTGGGTCAAACCAGTTTATGCAGTGTCTGTCCCAGACCCCCTCCTGGTTTAAGCAAAATCAGAATCCTCCAGCATCCCAGATGCTTTGCAACTCTGGGTGGGGCTCTACCCTCTGCTCAAGCCCAGCAGGGCTGGCTCTGCCCCTCTGCTCCCTGGCTGGAACTCTGGCAGAGACTGCAAGCACAGCAAGGTCTGCCTGGCTTTGCCCTGCTCCCATCACCCCCCAACCCCTCACCACTCCCTGCTCAAGAAGGGATTCCACCCTCCCCCCTGCCTTACACAGATACCTCTCAGCATTAGCTAGCATATCACATGCTGACTATGGTCTGTGCTGTGGGAGGTGGGACAAAGGCAGACAGGACTGTGTTGGCTTAGGGCTTTTTAGAGGTAATCAACAGGTAGCTGGTAATATCCCTCCATTCCTTCCTTGGAAAAAAAAGTTTTAGAGCTTGAACTAGTGAGAGAGGCTATTTTGTTTTGTTTGATGGGCTGATAAATGCTAACAAGTCCCTGTGTAATTCCCTGTGGTGTAACTCAGTGCTTTGTTATCAACTGTGAGGGGGGAATGGGACCCCTTTCCCTAATCAGAGAATCCTGCCAGGGCCTAGCCATCCCACCCTCAGCTCAGCATTATGGAAGGGAAGGGAGGGCTGCTTTAGCATCCTCCAGCTTCTAGCCTGAGCCACTGTGAGCATGTGCCAGCATTTTTTCAGTCTAGAGGGGATGTCTTTATGATTACAAATTGGTTTAGCCTACCCAGGTTAGACTAACCTGCAAAGATTGAATCAATTCAGGTTCAAGCTTTTTGAATGTCTGTCCCTATTCCTATTGTCTTTTTAATCTAGTATGGGCAAGTGTTCAGTGTAGGGAAGACGTACCACATGTTGGTGCTGGTTTTGTTTCATAAGGCTCTGTGAAGGAGGCACTATCTGAGCAGGAGATTTTGTCCTCTCCCTTGGATACTGTATAGATTCAATTACTGAGGCAGATTTGTTCCTTGGGAACTGGCCATTGGCAGTGGTATGAGATTACTGAAAGAAGGAATTATCTTGCATGCTTTTTGTGACATGCTCTTTTCCAGGACCAATAGCATGTAGCTAAAGCAAGTTGTCCACACTGTACAACGTTGATTACTCCTCCTTGGAGATAGCTCGGCAAGACCTTCTACTTCTATTACTATTTAGGAAGAAATAGCAGGGTGGTAGTGGGTGGAACTGAATGCATCAAGCCCAGATGTTGTCATAGAGCAGTGGGCATAACTGTCACAGAAGCCCCAGTCTAGCTGCAAGTAACTAAAGTGATCATCTCATCCAGCATTGCTTGTAACCAGCATGGGCAAGGGCTAAATCCAGCAAGCTAAGAAGAATTGGTGGTTTGATGGGGAAGGTATAAAGAAAGGCAGGGCAGAGAATACAAACAAATCGGTACAGATCAGCTTGCACAGCCATGTGTCTGAACTATGAGTCACAATTGTGAATGAATTGCTGAGGTCAGCATTTCCTGTTCAAGCCACCATTGGTTCACCCATGTGTTCATGGAGATGATGATGGCTGTGGTTGCTGGACTAGGCCATTGGTGCATTGATGTTCTTGTTACCAAACACAGCTCATATTAGGGAAAAACAGTAAGTGGTGTTTCTCTATCAGACCCAAGCTTCACTCATTCATGAAACTAAAACTGGGGCACAGTGAGTGTGTCTACACATGCATTTGATTCGGGCTCAGTGTACTATAGTGTAAATTACTGTGGATTAACTGCTCCTGGGCAGGTGTCTACACATGCAGGGACTAGGGACCAGATTTGCTGCTCTTAGCACCAAACCTCCTGCAGTTCTGCAGTGGGCCCCTGCCACCACTGGGGGATTTTCCAGGCTCTGACTGCAGCTGCCAGTAGCTGAAAGCCCTCTAAACACCAGCCCTGCTTTCTGCTCCTTGGTTAGCCCCTTCCCTGCGTAGGACCAGTGTGCTCAGTGCAGCAGCAGCATGCAGCAGCTGTCTCCCTGCCCACTCTGCCTCCCTGCAGTGTGGCTGCTCCAGCCCCTTCCCCTGGCAGCAGCCGGCACACAGGGCTCCTGCTGGCTGCTGTGATGGCCCTGTTGGCCTGTCATGCCAACAACCACCTGGCCCATGCCCATTGTACCCCCTCTGGCTCCCCCATGTCCAGTGATGACCTGCCTTCCCACTGTGCACCATCCAAGGGCCACCGCCACTGCCACACAGTTGCCACTGGCAGGGGCACCAGAGAGGGGCTTTTGGATGCCACTGCTGGGGCCACTATCACCCTCCTGGGCCTCCAGGCCTGCTGCCTCCGAGCCTGCCATGCCAGCCAGGACTAGTGGCTGCACGTTGTCCAGCACATCTGGGATGACAAGCAGTGGCTGGACACATTCCAGATGACCCAGGCCATCTTCTGGGACCTCCTCCAGCAGCTCTAACCCCACCTGGAACAACAACACACTGACATGGGCCTGGCCCTCCTTGTAGACACCTGGCTGGCCCTCACCTTCCTGAAGCTAGCCATGCCCACCAGCCTCTGGTATCTCAGACACCCGTTCGGTGTGGGCAAGGTCACCACTGGGAAGGCCATTCTGGAGGTATGTGGGTGGGGCCCTCCAGAATGTGCTGGGGCCCACCATATTCCATGTCCATAACCCCCTGGTGGTGATAGTGGGGGGGAATGGGGTTCCATGCCCTGGACTTCCCCCAGTGTATCAGGGCCTTGGACAGGACCCACATGCCCATCACATGCCTGCCCCATGGAGACTGGTCCTACTACAGCCACAGGGGATTTCACAGTGTGGTGCACCAGGCCATCATGGACTACAGTGGGACATTCACACGTAAGCATTGGCTAAGCAGGCAGCTCCCATGACACCCAAGTGTTTCAGAACTCCAGCCTGCCGGGGGTGCTGGGCCTGCAGCTGGGTGCCATCATGGTCCCACCCCTGCTATTGTAGACCCCGCTTACCGACTTCTGTCCTGGCTGATATGGCCCTACACTAGCCACCTGGACCCCCACCATGCCCACTTTACCCAGTGCCTGGACTGGACCCATTCCCTTGAGGAGTGCACCTTCAGCTTCCTCAAAAAACAATGATGCACCCTCACTACCTGCCTCAAGTTCACTGAGGAGAATCTTGCTTGGGTCATAGTCACAGTCTGTGCTGCATAACATCTGCATCTGTGAGACCTGGGGAGAGCTGTTCCATGAGGCCTGGGCAGAGGTTCCCTGGCAGTGGGAGTACCACCTGCGGCACCAGCAACAGCAGCAGGCCCGCCCTGCTGAGGAGAGCCACACACCTGCCAGTGGGGGCCAGGGGTCTGAGTGTGGGAGGCTCTAGCCAATCACTTCCTCCAGCACTTCCCACTTTAGCGTGCTTGCACAACCACCCATGGACCCCCAGCACCACACTCACTACTGACACGTCAGAAGAACAAGTCTTTATTTTCCTCACATCAGACAGATCCCCCTCAATACAAAAACCCCTCTTCTCTGTGAATTATGTACAAAGTGTTTTTTGTGGTGTCCCAGAGCGGGGGTCCATGGGTTGGGGAGCCTGGGGGCAGGTGGCCAGCACCTTGGCCTTTGGCCATTCCCCCATGGGTGGGGAACTTGCCCAGTGGGCAATGGCAGCCACTAGTCCCACAGTGCAGGCAGCTCCCCATCTGCCAGGCCCTGTCCAGGGCCAGCAGGGCTGGTGTGCAGTCCTGGCCCTGCTGCAGGCAACTGTACCTGCATAGAGCCAGGGCGAGCAGTGGCCTTAGACCTTGGCAGGGGGGCTGGGTGGTAGGGCATGCAGGGAGGGGACTGGGCCAGGGGCAGGGGATGTGCTGGAGAGGACCCTCCCCCCAGCACAGACCTTACCACGTGGCCAAAGCTGGTGTGGCTGGTGGATCCTTGCAGTCCTGCCTGTTGCTGATGGCATGTGGCTCCAGCCAGCATCCTTGGATTGCGGGGCATAGCATGCAGTAGAATTGTACAAAGCTTCAGGTAGTGATTCAATTCGGAGATTTTGGCCCAATTCAGTGGCTGAATCTCCAAATCCAAATCGAATCAGGGGACCAATAAAAAGGTCTAGATCGATTCGAAGCTCTTCCAATCTTCGGATAAGAGGCGGACAGCTTTGATGATTTGGGCAGTCCCTGCCCGCTGCATCAGGGACTTCATGCCAGTAAGCAGGGGGCAGGGGAGGTGGGGCTGGAGAACGGGGGAGGGGACCATGGGGGGATCTCTGCCAGGCCCCATCCCCCACCTGCTCCCCCATCCCTGCCCCATGGCTGTCCTGCTCACCCCAGTTCCTGGTGCGTTAAAAATAGCCCTGACTCTGCAGGTGCTGCCAGGTGGCGGGGGGGCGGGGGCGATCGCTGCTGCTCCCCACTGCCCCACACTGCATGGGGGGCTCTGCACAAGCTTCTGACCCCCACTTTCCCAGCCCCCACATGGCTGCCCTGCCCACCTCAGCTACAGCCATTCAGGAAAAAAACCCCTCCCCCCCGGACTCGCTAGCTCCTGCAGTGGCCTCAGGCTGGGAGAGCGGGGGGATGCGGGGTGGCAACGGGGATTGCCCTTGCCCCGCAGCCCCCGGTGAGTGGGGGCTTTTTTTTTTTCAAAGTGCCGGAGCTGGGTGGGCAGGGCAGCCATTGCCAGGCTGGGAGAGTGGACAGGGGGTCAGCCTAGCTGATGGGCCTGGCTGCTGCTGAATCTCCGAATCAGATTCAGCTGAATCGATTTGGGACAGTGATTCGAATCTCTGAATCAAATCACTGTCTCCCAAATCAGCTGAATCCAAATCTGAAGCAAATACTAGATGCTTTGCACAAGCCTAACATGCAGGCACCCAGGGCCCCCTTTGACACCCCCCCCCTCGGGAGGAGCTGGCACTACTGGCATCTAGTGATGTCATGGTCTGTCGTGTCTCATGGCTGGTCCTGGGGCTATGGAGCTGGTGAAACAGGCACTGGCCAGTTGCTGGATGGCTGAGGGGCCCTCCCTCTATTGACATGTTACCAGGGGTGTCAGGCCAGGGCAGGGACTCAGGCAGGCCACCTGTGCTGCTGTATATGGCATGGATGCAGCCTGGGTCCTGGGCTGCAAGGGCGTCTGCCAGGTGCCGCATAAAGGGCATAGACTTGTGGGCACAGCTGGACAAATGATTGTTGGTCATGGTGACCTACTGCACTGGCAAGACCTTGACCTTTATGTGGCACTGCTGTGCTGACCAGTTGTGCCCATGCTCCTGCATCCAGTCTGACAGGGCCTCATAGATGTGTACATTGGAGAACCCACCCCGCTCAAACTGGTTCTCAACTTCTGCTTTACCCCACATTACCACAAGGTCACCCATCTCCTCCTTGGTCCTGTTGGGGTTCTGGGTGGCAGGCACAGCTGTGGGCATATCTGTGGATGGGGAAGAGACCTAAGACACTTATCCTAAAAAAATCACACAACATGACATTTACTCAGAAATCAACACATGTCCTGTGCTGGCTGTCTGGGCCCCTGCGTGTCTGTCCCTTAGCTGCTGAGCCTGAACAACTGCCTGCTACACCCAGCATAGGGGCATGGTAGGGGACAGCAGCCAGCCACGTGGCAGAGGCTATGCCCTGCACCCCCTGCAGGCTCTGGGCAGGCTGCTGGGGGTATGCTGCAGGCAGGTGTACCTGGCCCTGCCATCCAGAAGCACAATTAAGGGCTTTTACTGCAGAATAAACGTGTGTGTGTAGACATGCACACTTACTGTGTAGTAAACTAGGGTACTACGCAGTAAAATGTCTGGTGTAGGCATGCCCAGTGGGAGATACCGCTTGCAGTAGGTTGTGCAAGTCTCCCTAATATGAATTTTCTTCTCCTTTCTTGTTGCTTTGCTTTGTTTTCTTTTCCCACTCCTCTTCCCTTCTTTTCCTCTTTCCTTGCTCCTTCCATATTTGATCTTCCTTCTCCCTAGCTTCTCCTTTCCCAGGGTGATAAGAGGGAGAACAGTGTTGATGCACAGGAATCCCTGGACACAGCTAGTTTTTTCATCTGTAGTTAATTTTCCACTTCTTTTATTTCCTTTGAGATTCAATACATCTACTTTCATGCTTGTGTGATTCAGTTTATGGAGGAGACAGACAAGGGAATGCAGAATAAATTTCTCTCTCTCTGTTTCAACCCTTCACTCTCATCTTTCGACCTCTGTTGCTTTCTTTCTTCAGAATATGTTTTTCTTACTTCTCTTTTGCTGCTGGGGAACTGCTATAGGTCCAGACCCTATGAGTGCTACCAGGGGCATAAGTAGCCAGAGGTTAGGGTAAGAGAAGGTTACAGTTTTAGAAAATGTATGCTGGACCCAGCTTAAGTTGTGACATGGCTCCACCCAGGAACTCCAGCCACCATGGGCTATGTTAACCCTCTGAAGACCTTCCAGCCTACATTGGAGTTTTCCCAGTCTGAGGAAAGAAAAAGTGCCAGTGGTTGTGTTTGGGTATGAGGAAATGGGTATGGTAAACTCTTCACCAACCAAAAAAATGGGAGTGGAGAAACAGGAGGGAAAGGAAAAGAGAGAACAGTATACTTCTCCAACACTATATAATGCAATCCATCCTGTCTCATCTCTCTGTTACATTAATACAAGTTCTCAGAATATGCCAACATTGTACCTTGGGACATTGTGTTTCACTGCCTCTCACTTATTCAATAAAGGGGCAATAATTTGCAGCTACAAACTAGTCTGACTCTAGTTATCACTTTATCTAGAGCAGAAAATGGTCATTATGTAGGATGAGTAGGTGACTGACAGGGGGCTAGCTAGCTAGCTAGTTTTTAGGCCTGTGCAAAGTAACTAGTATTTCCTTTCGATTTGGATTTGGTTGATTTGGGGGACAGTGATTCAATTTGGTGGTATGAATCACTGTCTTGAATCGATTTGGCCGAATCTGATTTGGAGATTTTGCTGCTGCCAAATCTCTGAATCTCTGAATCAGCCAGGCCCACCCCCTTCAGCCCAGCAATGGCTGCGCTGCCCACCCCAGCTCCTGGCTCTTTGGAAAAAAAAAGCCCCAGTTTACTGGGTGCTGCTGAGTGGGGGACAATCCCTGCTGCCCTCCACTGCCCACTCTCCCAGCCCTCCCCCCTCCATGGGTGCCTCACCTGGGCCAAGCCCTTTAAAAAAAAAAAAAGAGAGAGAGAAAACCCCAGACTCACCGCTTCTGCTGCTGGGGGTGATCCCTGCTGCCCCATGCCATGTGGGGGGCTCTGCATGAGCCCCTCAAAGCCCTGAGGCTGCACCAGGAGCGGTGAGTCCCAGGGCTTTTCTCTCTTTTTTTTCCTTAAAGGACCTGAGCTAGTCTGGGTGGGGCACCTGTGGGAGGGATGAGGGAGTGAGGAGGAGGTTGGGGGGCTCATGCAGAGCCCCCCCAAACAGTGTGGGGCAGTGGAGGGCAGCAGGAATTGCTCCCCTGCCTGGCAGCACGCAGTGAGCCGGGGCTTTTCTTCAAAGGCCCAGGAGCTTAGGCAGGTGGGAGCAGCCATGGGGGCTGGGGGAGCAGGTGGTGGTCAGGGGGGCTGGAGAAGCGGGGAGGGGTCAGGGGGGCTGGCAGGGGTCCCCCCATGGCACCCTCCCTCCTCCCCCAGCCCCACTTCCCCCGCCCCCTACTTACCAGCTCTGAGTCCAGCTACAGCACCCTGCTGCAGTCACTGGGGCTGCCCAAATCATCGAAGCTCTCCAGATCTTTTCCGAAAATTTGGAGAGCTTTGAATCTATTCGGACTTTTAAATTAGTCCCCTGATTTGATTCAGATTTGGAGATTCAGCCACCAAATCGGGCCAAATCTGCTCTGAATCGAATCACCACCCAAAGCTTTGCACAGCCCTACAGTAGTTTTTTATACCCTCCTCATCACCATGGTGTTTGAATAAGCCTCAGTAGCTGCAGCCACAGGCTAAGGGTACCTGTCATGTCTTGACGGGACACATGTTGATTTCTGAGTAACTGTCATGTTTTGTGAATTTTTTTAGGATGAGTGTCTTAGGAGACATACATGGCAGGGAACTGTCAAACACATTTCAAACTCATCTGGGGAAAGTCTGTTCTACAGCCAGCTAGGACTTATCTGTTGCATTAAAAAAACCAGGCAAATAGTATACAGAATATTAACAATGATCCCTATGAGCAAGAGAGAATATAGGACCAGTTCACATGAGAACAGAGGATATCGGGCTGAATTCTATTTGTTGTAACATGGAACATACCATGAAGGAAATCAATGGGAGTAACAATATGATGGAGAGCAGAACTTAGCTTTATGTACCAAAAGGCGCTTTCATGCACATACCTGCAGCTTCACCAACATCAGAAAGGTTGCAAGAGGTTATCATGTGGGCCTTTAAATGTTTGCTCCAAGCTTATGAGGCAGGAAGAAGGAAGGCCAGGGAGCTGGCAGGCCAGTGGTAGAAAATAGTGCTGCCCACCTGCTAAGTGCTAGTCTTCAGAGGCAATATAAAACAAGACTTCCTCAGCTTGGCCACTGTGAATCTCTTGACTTTTGTTGCAAATACCATGAAAACTCTTTAGCTTGTGTTTCTGCCACGTGCTGCTGGTTTTCATCCTAATGAGGCACTTAAGACACAGAACAATCTCTGGACTATATACCCTCTTTATTCCCTTTGCTTGATTCTCAAGATATTTTATTAATGGCACCAAAAGGAGGGATTCTGTGAACCTCTCAGGGAAGAAGTTTGAGAGTCTACAGAACCCTGTGCCTGAGACCTGGAGAGACTGCTTCATCCCCATCATCTGCCATCATTGTGTTCTTTACTTTGGAGGCTTGGACTATTTTTCCCTAAAGATGAACCGACTCCCAAGAGCCAGAGGGCTCTGAATGTGTTAGAACATAGTGAAAGACCTATCTGTCTCTTTGCTCAAGAAGTTACTTGGGGAAGGCCAAGTGGGAATTGTCCATTGCTTCCTATCTCTGAAAAGAGGCAGATTTATGATATTTTTATTCAACTATGCAAACGTGACCTGAGCCAGGGGAAAGGCACGTCTTATAAATCTAAAAATAGATCCATCAATTAAAATAAATGTTTATGTGTCTCATAGGGGAGTCCTTTTCTTTGAAACGTGCTGAAGTATCACTTACCTTGAGCTGAGGATTCATTGATAGCAGGCATAGTCTTTGACTGTCCCTGTCAAAGGCCATCTAGTCTGTTGTGGGTTCTGGTACAGCACTGGGCAAATAATAGCTTTTTTTGGTTTCTTGGACAAACTGAAAAGACTTTGGAAGGAAAGGAGGGGATTTGATATGAATCAAAACCAATTATTTGTGGATGTTTTTAAAATGAGATGGAAAAATAACATTTTTCAACCTAGAATATTTCATCTGAATCAAAACCAAAGTGTTTGATTTGATACTGTTTTTAAGTTTTTTAAAGACTTTTAAAAGCGTTTTTAAAATTGTTAATATAGTCTGACCATACAGAAATTGCCTCTTAAGAAAAATCCCATTTTCAAAATGAAAACTATAATTTATGTTTACAAAATCCCTCAAAAAACCCCCCAGTTATCTGTTTCTACACTGAAACATTTAATTTCATATTTTTGAAATTCCCACCTTTTTTTTCAGAATAAGGACTATACACCAGCTTCCATTCCATTTCTTAAATACTTTTGGTACTCCCAATCATCCATTCTCCTCCCCATTCCACCCCACATATTTTTAGTTCATTCTAGTCATTTTCATATATTCTAGTCATTAAAAAAATCACCTAGATATATAAATCTGTTCAAGAACTCAGGGAGCAATAGTACCAAACTACAGGAAGTCTAATACCCTTGTGTTAGTGATTTGGGTTACACTTTGATGATAAGAGGCTCTATTCTCCCCCTCAGGATTTGCGTAACTCTCACAAAGTGAAATGAGAATATCTTGTATTCTATGAGTGAAAATTAGGGGTGCACTGATAGAGATTTTTTGGGGCCGATACTGATGGCCAGTTGTTAAGGATCCATATCAGCTGATACCAATCTGATTCCAGTATGCAGACAGGCAGCTTGGAGACCAGCATTGGGTTGGTAAATCTGTTGTGGGGGAAAGGAAGAGGCATGGGGGGGGCAGATTGAGGCTCCCGTGGTGAGGGAGGGAGTGGGGCTGGGGCAGGCGCTACTCAGCCAGAATGGGATGGGGCAGGGCACAGGATGGAGCCATGCGTGGCTCACCTGGGGGGCACAGGTGGGGAGGCAGCTCCCACTGCTGCACACACCCCACGAGATCATGGAGGGCTGCTGCTGTGGACTGGGGCCAGGGCAGTGCCGGGCTCTTCCCAGCAGGGGCTGGACCGGGCTGTATTTGGGGTGGGCAGTGCTGGAAGGGGGTCTACGGAGGTGTGCACCCACCCCAAAATTTGCCATATTCCCCCTGATAGCCCTGCTCCCAGTGCTGTGCCATCTGCCTGGAGTGCAGCCCAGCCCAGCCACCCCACTGGGAAAAGCCTGGTGCCACCCCAGCCCCAGGCCGCAGCAGCATCCCACCCTGCCCAACACAGATCCAGGGGCACATGCCCCCCATGTCCTGCCAGGGTGCATGCAGCAGCAGGAGTTGCCTCCCCCTTGCACCGCGCAGATGAGCCACTTGTAGCTTTGTCTTCTGCCCCCCCGACTGTGCACCACCTGCCCCCACCCCACTCCCTCCCTCAGCATGGGGGCCTTGATTTGCACCCTCTGCCCCATCCCTCCCTCTGCCCACCCTTTTCCCCACAACGGACTTACCAGCCAATGCTGCTCTCCAAGCCACCAGGCTGCTTTCCTGGCCATGTGCATGCTGCAGCTGTGTGCATGCATGGGGCATTTATCAGCCACATTATTGGCCACATCAGGCAAAAAATTCTGATTGCCGATATTCTCAATTTTTCCTATATCGGTGCCAATCCAATATGGGACCGATGTATCAGTGTACCTCTAGTGAAAATAAACCAGAGTCAGACCTATTCCACTTGGACACCTTAGACATCTAATGGCTGAAGTGTGAGCCTCTTCCACCCTGTTGAGTCCCTGAAAGAACAACAAGTCTACTTTTGTATAGCATGCCTACATGTTGGCCATAAGGCTAATTAAAAACAAGTGGTTAGTTTGTTCCGTTAATTCTTTTCAGGTGTACATAGGGTGACACCAAGTGACAATAAAATGCCTAATAGGTGAAACAGGCTCTGGACCCAAGACAGTAATCCCAGCATGCTAGATTATGCCTTTTAATAACAGTAGAAGAACTCCTGTTCATATTGCTGGGAACAAGTCTGAGACCAAGGAATTTGTGTGACTACTCTAACGTTGTGATTGTTCTGTGTTTCAGTTCATCCCATTACTCACGTGTGACAGAGCTATGAGTGAATTATTCATGTTTGCCTGAATAAGTAGCACTAAAGACCTTGTAGCATCCAAGCACAATGACCTTCTCTGCTTTCTAGCAAGGAGGGAGAGTAAAATCTGGCTGAGAACTGATATGCACGCAAGGACCAGGAGGTGCCAGCCATGGCACCAGAAGAAGACATTGTCCCTGAACTCGGGCAGACAGGGGGAAACCTGCCTGCCTTTGAGGTGCACCATCTGCTGTTGCCCGTGGACAAGCCTGCTGCATGCCATAGTCACCACAGCCCTTGGATTCATGGGGGAACTGGCCGAGGCTGGTGTGCAGGTAGTCTGTCCCTGGGCTGTGCCCCCTAGGCACCCCAACCCCATAGCTCCCCACTTCAGGACTCAGATAGCAACTGAGACTATTGTAAATAAGTGTGTGTGCAGCAGGGCAGGTGGGGGGATGTGCAGGAGGGGGCTGGCCAGGTCCTCCTGCAGCCAGTGCCCTGGCCTCCACTGCCATGTGCATGGCTCTTTTGGGGCCTATTGAGGGGCGCTGCTGGGGCCAGCACCATGGCTAGCACGAGTGTGAGGCACTGGCTGTTGCTGGTGGTGGCAGGGCTGGAGCAGCCGGGCGCTGGGCATCACTGGCAGGGGCAGGGGCAGGGTGAGAGAAGAGGAACCAGCCACTGCTGCTCTGGTGCTGGGCATGTGGCTTCTGGGCAGGGAGGGGCTGGCCAGGGATCAGAGGGCAGGGCTGTGTTTCCAAGATGGCTGCCAAGTGCTGGCAGCTGGCTCTGGCTTCAACATGGCTGCCAAGTGCTGGCAGCCATGTGGCTGGAGCTCCCTCCACTAGTTGCAGGAGCACATGGCAGGGCTGGAGGGGCTTGGCATTAAATTTAGTAAATTTAGTTGTGCTTAAATGTGACTGTAGATGCACCCTAAGATGGGGGAAGTAATAGGATGGCTTAAGAGAGGAGAAACAATGGATATGAATTGTGGGATGGTTTCTTAAGGGAAGTGATGGAAGTACCATGACTTGGACCATTTCCACCTGAACTAGTCAAATTGCTGGGGAATGTACTGCAGGCCTCAGCAGCAAATGACCTGCAAGGATAATGTCAGAATAAACTGGGCAGCTCTTGTTTTTTCCATACTCATTTTCTGTACTAGTTATGACTTTTAGGAGTCTGTGATATGTTGGTTTTTCTTTCCAGGTACAGTGAAACATTATGTGCAATGCTAAGTTTGAAAAGTCAAGCACAGAATGCAGGGAGCTAAAATGTTAAGGTTTCTCTACAGGAGTGTAGGTTGTAGCTGTGTTGGTCTAAGGACATAGGCAGACAAGGTTCTTTGGGTGCATCTGATATCTTTTATTAGACCAGCATGGGGCAGCGGGGATCACCCCCTCACCCCAGACTGGCAGCACCTGGTGAGCTGGGCTTTTTTTTAAAGGGCTGGGAGCAGGGGTGGGTGGGGCAGCCATGGGGAGGGGAGGCTGGGGGAGCAGGCAGGGGATGGGGCCTGGTGGGGGTCCCCCATAGTCCCCTCCCCCCTTGTTCAGCCCCTCCTCCCCCTCCCATTACTTACTGGCATGGAGTCCTGCTCCAGGTCCCTGCTGCAGCCACCAGGGACTGCCCAAATCATGAAAGCTCTCTGAATCTTTGCCAAAGATTTGTAGAGCTTCAAATTAATGAGGATCTTTTTATTGGTCCCCTGATTTGATTCAGATTTGGAAATTAAACCACCAAATCAGGCTGAATCTCTTCCGAATTGAATCACCACCGGAAGCTTTGCACAGCCCTAGTGTATTGCTCCCTCACAGAGAGCTACACTTCCACCTTTCTTCCCTACTCCGTCCCTTCTATGCAGGGCGTAGCCCTCTATGGCTATGCTCCAATCATGTGATGAGTCCCACCAGGTCTCCATGAGCCCTAGTAGATCATAATGCCCACTGGAGAGTAGGAGGGCTACCTCCTCCTCCTTGTTCTCTATGATCTTGGCATTAGTGTACAGGCACCCAAGTCCTCCTGTTGAGATCTTTGGCTTCCTGTCACGCTGCAGAAGAGCTATTCCTTCAGCCCCTGCAAGAGTGGCTCTCCTAGTGTCCCTATCTACAGATCTTTCTTGCATGTCGGTCCCCAGGCATGTTTCAGTCAGTGTTTCTCCATCCCCCAGCTATCTTAGTTTAAAGCCCTATCTAGAAGATTGGCCATTTTAGCCAAGAACAGGGACTTACCTCTCCACGTGAGTCCTCTCTCCCTGAAATGTGTGCTGTGGTTGAGGAAACCAAAGCCCACTCGGTGGCACCACCATCGGAGTTATCAGTTCACTTCCTCAATGCATCCTTTCCTCCTAGGACCATGGGCTGCAACTGGGAACACAGAGGAAGACTACTTGGGCCTCCAACCCCTTAAGCCCAGCCCCCAGAGCCCTGCCGTCACTCATGACCTGGTCTGGATTGCTCCTGGCTGTGTCATTTGTTCCCACATGGATAAGAAACATGAGGTAGTATTTGGAGGGTTGGACGAGTCTGGGGATCCTCTCCACAACACCTCGGATGCAGGCCCCAGGAGGGGAGCACCCCTCGCAGGCTAGGGGTTCTGGATGGCAGATGGGTCCCTCAGAGCCCCACAGGAGGGAATCCCCCACCACCACCACCTTAAGCATCCTGCTTACCTTCCCCCTCCTCCGGTGTCACCCTTGGAGCCTCCTCATGCATGGGGAGGGCAGCATACCTGTTGCGCAGTGCAAGGGGTGGAGCAGTCATGGCCCTGCGCCTGGAGCAAGAGGTGACTGTCTTCCAAGAAGCTCCACATGGGTCTTTTTGTTTAGCCTTCTTGTTGGCCACCATCCTTCTATCTCCTTCTCTTCCTCCTTCTCCAGAAGAAGGGCCTGGCAGTAGCCATCAATGAAGTTTTTTTGGGTCCTGATGATGCATAATGTGTGGCCCTCCAGAGATTCCACTAGGGAGCACAACCCACAAGTGGGGGTGCCCCCATTGGCAGCTGCCAGCATCTGTGCCAGGCAGCCCCCACAACCCAGGGCCAGGGGCTCCGTCTGGTTGGGGGCCAGATCCACAGGCTCTGTCTAGGTGGAGATCTCGGCAGTGCCTGCGAGCCTCATGACTCGTCACCATGGCTGGGAGCGAGTTCTTGCCCTTCGTGGTCCCAGCAGCTCCTCTTCGGGCTTCTGGCCTCAGGCTCCTCACTCAGACCAGCCCTCCAGGTGCCTTCTGCGCACCTCTCTGCAGAAACTCCTGTGCAAACTGCTGCACCCAAGTACAGCCGCGCTTGTTTGCTCACTCTGTTCATGTGGCACTGGTCACAGGGCTCCCTGGGGCCTCAGCTAAATAGGGACCTGGGGTGGTGGGGTCCCCTCCCGGGCTCCACTCAGCCGGCACGACCCACCTAGCATGGCCCCTCACACTCACACACACGCACACACACACACACACACACGTGCTCATGTGGCATCCTCTGAGCGCCCTTGTGCTTGCCCACCCTCTCCTGGCTGTGGTTCACTTACCTCCTGGCTCTATGCTGGGGGGTCAATAGAGTTCAGGTCTGGGTCTAGGTCTTTGGCTTCCAGGGGCACAATGGGCATTATTACTCCATGCGTCTCCTCCAGAAGCAGGCCCAAACCGGGGAGCTTCTCCTCCGGTTTCTCTCTTCCAACTATCCTGGACCACATGGCTGGGCTCACAAAGCGGGAAACGCTAAACCTATTCCATGATGTACACCTCAATACTCCAGCATATTGTTGAGATCTCACTGAGATTCTAGGGAGGTAAGTGTAATGACAAGGGAATGAGGGGAAGTGAGCAGAAGAGTAGGAAGCAGAATACAGGAAGAACATAGAGCAAATGAAAGAAACTATTTGTGAGAATGGAGGGAAGGGGGTTGCCACAAGCATTACCGTTGGCTTAGCTACTAGGTGAAAGTCAAAATTGCTGTTGTGGGGGAATTCCAGTATTTTGACACTTCTTTTTGTTCTATATAGGGATGAAGGGTCAAAGTGTCTACATTTTTTTTCATGGAATGACAAGTTCAGAAAAATTTTGATTTGGAAATGTCGACATGTTTCACTTGTAGACAGCTTGATATTACATGGTGTCTGCTTACAGCACTGTAGTGCCCCATGGGAACTTGTAATTGGCTTGTAGTCCATAGGGATGAATTAGGGGTATGAGTCACCTGAAATACGTTTTGCATAACCCCAAAGGTTAGAGATTTATTCATCTGTATAAGGTAATGCTTCTGCTCACAGAAGTATGCCATACACACTATGAATGAATTGACCAGCCTGTGGTGAGTTAAACCCATGCAGTGGTAGCGCTGTAGAGTCTATTTCTTCCTTCCCTCTAAGCTCCATATTAGCTTGCTTAAGGCAAACAAAAAGACTGATGAGGGAGAAAACGGGGAGGGATGCTGGACTTGTCTGAGGGGAATGATACAAATGAAAAAAGAATGAGGAATGGTAGGGGGCGAATAGAGGAGGAGGGACACACTCTCTTGAGTCTACAGGGATCATGTTAGGGAGATAATATGGTGAGATCTGCTGTAGCTGGGTGATAAGCTGCCTAGTTAGAATCGGCTGGGAGGAGTCTTCTGCAGAACAAAGACCTCTTTAGCTGGCAAGCAAAGTCAAAGGGATGAAACAGCTGGCACAGCTAAGAAAAGACCTGCTTTGGGACTGCCAGCATTTCCAATTCCAGTGAGAACTGGCAGGCCTGTGGGCACTCCAGCCAGGCACTGGTGAGAGGAACAGGCAGGGTCTCAGAAAAAAGGAAGGGCAGCACATGGAGAAGTGGGGTTTGGAAGAGGTGAGGAGGAGTAGGAATGAGATGCAGGGCAAAGTTTGAACAGGAGTGAGGGAAGAAATGGGATTGAGTGCAAGCGGTCTCAGGTAGGGTGCCAGTGTTTACTATCTCAGGCAGGATGACTATGGGCATGTTTACATGTTCATTAATGTGCCATAGTTACTGTGCATTGTTTAGTACTTAGATAACCAAGTACTAAATCAGTGCACAGTAACTGGCACTACTGTACAGTAGCACTGGTGCATGGCTTTTTAGTGACACTAACTGTGCAGTAGCCTAATACTACTGCGCACTAGTGTATTAGCATGGGTTTTGCCCGGCACACTGTGCAGTGTTATTAGGCTACTACACAATTAACGTCTCATGAAGGTGCACCCTATAATGACCAAGCTTACAGAGCTAACTGAGATTTCATGTTGTCTGGCCTGTAAGATGATTGAAGTGCAGGGCCCTCATCCCTTCATTGCTGATCTAGGTGGGGTAAGTCTGTGTAATACTCTTCCTGGCTTGTATTCTGCTTCTGGCTAGTAGCAGAACCTCCCTGGGCACCTTCTTAGTCCCACTGCCTCCAGGTTGGAACTTGCTGATGACGGGCCAGAAGCCAGAAGGGAAAAATTACATTGAGGCATCCCTCCTCCAGCACAAACACACATTCATAGGCACCTTTCCAAAGCAAAAAGGGCTCCCCACACATCTGAGAAAATTCCCTCCTGATGATGGGTACTTCAACAAGCAGAGTGACTGCCCAACGAAAGGCAAGGGCACAGGCAAGATTCCCCATTTGAAGTGGGCGGATGTTTCATTGCCTCAGTGCAGTTCCCCAGCCGTGATATGCAGCAGTTGTGCTTGGCTCTGGAACCCACTAGATGACTGACTGTTCCTGTGATGTTGATGGATAGGATGCCCAGAGCATCCGGGACCATAAACACTTGTCACAGGAGATTTACAGTCCTGAATCTGAACCCTGCTCCAAAACTGCTGTTGGACCAAATCCCAAAGCCTTTATTCATTCAAAAATTCTTATGGCCTTAAGTAGAGTTTTGCCTGAGTAAAGACTGCTGGAGTTGGCCCATTAATCAGCTAATGTAACTCCACAGAATTGACATGATTTACAGTGCCCAGTGCTGGCTTGCATACAGATCAGTTTGGGTTGTGAACTTAGTTGCCCTCATAAGTTAAGCACGTTTGGAGCTGATAAGCTTGCAGGAAAGAAATAGCACTGGAAGTGCTGGTGTCGATTCAGTAGGGGATCCTCTGTCCTCTATCACAAGTGGGAAGCTGACTTATAAAGAGTTTTTGCAAAACTACAGCTTAAACTAAGACAGTTTAAAATTGTCTTACAATTGCTATGGCTTATGCTGGGTTACACTTCTCCCTTTTGTTTTGGGGAGTACTAATTACATTTAGGGCATTTAAAAAGCTTTTAAAATGTAGTTTCACTGGAGGGAAGTCACAGCACCTTTAGTGCTGAGATGAGCATACAGCCCCTACCCTAATCAGCCTGACACTTACCAGGAGACAGCCTGTAACACTGGCTATCACCAGATGCTTCAGGGAAAGATATAAAACCTTCACAGCAGGTAAATATGTAATGGCCTGTCAAAGACCAAGTTTCTTCTTCTCAGGCCACTCCTCATTGGCTGGTGTACCATTGCATGACAATTCCTATTCTATACAATTCTTTATTTTGTCTGATCTAACTGGAGATATTTGCCATACTAATACAAATGTCTAGTAGCTTTCTTTGCACCCTACCGAGTCTTAGTTTCAGTGGTGTCTTGTGGCAATGAGTTCTTCAAGTTATCTAAACATCATGGAAGAAGAAGCATGGCTTTATCACAAAATTCCCAATAGTGAGACACACCAACACTTTATTTCTTTCTTTCATGTTAAATTTCCCACGTGGTTGTAGATGTTTATGAGAGAGGATCATTCTTCTTCAAGAGACGTGGATTCCAGCTGCTTGTGCTGGGATCTATTCAGTAATGTGAAATGCTCTTTCAAGATTCTGGAAGGGCCAATTGTCAAAAGAAGTTGCAGGGATGTGGGGAGGAGGGTGGACTGCTAGGTCGGATGCTGATGGAAGGTTTTTCTGCACATGCTAATGAATTCAGAATGTACAATCACTGCAAACTTCAGGTGGTCCCCATGATAGTACAGGCCACTGCTGAGTTACATCTTGATATAGATGGGGAGCAAGAGTTCTTGGAGGATGGGAGCTGCAATACATTGGCTTACTAAGAATAGTCACGTCTCTCTTCAGCAGTTACTCCATGCAAAGACAAAAGGCTGCTTACTTACTCCCAGATAACAGTTATTCTTTTCAAGCCGCAGGTTGAACGTCCATGCTTTAGTTCCTAATGACAACCATTGCATCTATCTACATGAGGCTGGTTTTTTATTTTTACAGTAGCACTTCTCCATCCAGGTGAGATGGCAAACCCTGCACTGACTTGAGTCCTGATGAATAGGGAGGCCAAGTAGAAAAAGAAGTGGCATATCATCCTGATTTACCGCAAACTACCAGGATGCAACAGTAAACTCTGTGGCTATCTTCTCATTACTCTTATTTATATTTAACGTCCAATATTTTGGCTGTCATTCTTTAATCAAGATTTCTTTTAAACCTGCCTCAGATGCTAGGGAAAACCCTGGGTAAATATTGTTATTAGTTAAGTAATAAGACACAACAGGGTGTGAAATATTACCCTATAACTCATGCCTGCTCTGCAGTAGTGCATTGGGTGGCATGAAGCCAAATGGCTTTACATTTTATTTTTTTAGTTAAATCAAATTAAAAAGACAACGCAAAGTGTCTGTGGCTGTTAAAACATGGCCCTTGCTGCTGGAGGAGGAAAAGAGAAGTGTCATTTAATAAGGTGTGCTGTCAACTGCTTATTTTTTAATTTAGTGAATGGCAAGGAATTCCCAGGTGGAGAGCCCTGGAGAGAGCTGTCCTTCAGTTATCCAAAGGATAGAAAGCATGTGGGCAGAAGCACTGAATGTTTCCCTATGCAGCCCCACTATCCTGTGCAGGGAAGTTTCCCACTATGGGGTTATCAAAGTGCTCAGACTTAAAGGTCCATTCAGACCAAGGTGTCATTGCTGAAGGTGACCTTACAGGCTGATGAGCTGCAAACAAGACATTGAAGATTTAGGGGGAGTCTATCCACTAGAAAAGTTTTTGAGGCTCCTATTTAGAGAAGTCACCTGTTTGCAGATGGCTACCAGTAGTCTAGGACCAAACTTGGCCATTTCATCAGTGGCAACGGTTTCTTCAGAAATATGTGATACAAGAGGCAAGTAGGGTTGTAGGAAAAAATATTTTTATTAAGCATTCCCACGGGCCAGTGTTGCAAGCTGAGAAGCCTGGTATAGTAGGACCATGCCCCAGGGTTGGCCGTTACACTCTCCAGTGGCCACACAGCTCCTTGGGATATTCTCTCTTTTCCTCACCTGCCGTGCTTGGTGGAGTTAAGGTGTTACTGGAGGCTGTCCCAGAATGAGCCCTAGTTCACTTTAATGAGCTGGTACCTCTGGTACGCAGCTGAACCCAGTCTTGCCCCTCAGGCACTAAGTTGTGGTCCTTCTGGCCCTAGTAGGGCCTCAAGGCACCTGTTGCCTTATAGGCTACATTTGTGGTCTCTAGCCTCCCCTGTAGCAACACTCATGCCTCATAGACGTTATTCCATATTCATTCATAGGGGTGGCCCTAGCCCTAGTGTATCTTTTGGCCCTCAGGCTTTATCTGAGCTCCAACCATCCCCATCTTGGCCCTTTTTATTCTGGCTGCACCCCTCAGCCCAGGTCCACTGCCCCAGACCTTGGCTCCTGGGCCCCAGCCCTGCTTTGTACCTGTACGCTTTGGGACCCTGGCTCTGTCCTATGCTCTCATGCCCTTAGGCTCTCAGCACTTAGTCCTCTGGGTCCCTGTTCCCAGGCTGGGCTGCCTGTCACAGAGTACCCCATCAGGCACCCTTCCGTGGCCTCCACACCACCCCTGTATCTACAACCTGGTCCTCCAATATCAGACTTCAACACAGTCTAAGTGTAAGCAAGCTGCTTTACAAACTAAAAGCCTTCCCTACTCTGAGTCAATGTTCCCACAAGCCATACCTCCTCTCCTCCCAACTACTGTCTCCTGCCACCCTTCTCTCTTGGGAGCTCCTCTCCCTGCAGCACGCAGGACCAAACTGCCCCCCTTCCTTCAGTTGCTGGGATTAGTAAAGCATCAGAACAGGTTACCCAGAAAGGTGCTGGAATCTCCATTCTTGGAGATTTATGGGACCCAGCTAGACAAAGCCTTGGCAGCGATGAACTAGTTGGGGACGGTCCTGCTTTGAGCAGGTGGTTGGACTAGGTGACCTTTGAGGTCCCTTCCAATCCTCATTTTCTATGATTTTATATTACCCAGAGCCCTCCCCTTCTAGTCACATGACTCCCAGCCATGCACAGGGGGTTTCTTTTGGGCTTGATGGCCAGTTTGCTCTCCTCTGCTACAGCAGCCAGCAGTTTTCCCCTCTTAAAGTGACAGGGGCCTTGGCCCCTGTTACACCTCGGTTTGAGCAATAGGAGCCTGGGTACTATCTTGCACTTCTGAGCCTTTGGTGCACTGAACCAGGCTCCACTTGAAACCTTGACCATCTTTTTCCAATGTAGTTTCTCAAACTACACATACAATTCCTAGTGAAACCAGTGGGAGCTGAGCCTGTTAATGGCAGCCCTGAGCTTCGGCTGCAGAGATAAAAAAGACTGTTTCCTGAGCCAGCCAGTCATGTTTGACTGGTCTTTTGTTGCAGGTATTGGATTTTTATTCTTTGCTTTATCTAATAGTCTAATTGTCTTTTGTTGGAGTTTGGCACGAATTTCTCTGGAAGGAGCAGCACTTTGGTATCAGTTGAGTTGTATGCAGACTTACCAGGGGCACACTTCAAAGCAACCTTTAGAGTTTAGCATGTAGTTCCATCTTATTTAGAGCTGCTGTGTACCCAAGGCCTGGGATCCTGGTTTTCTCTGATTAAAAAAAATCCCCAATTTTTGGATTAAAAATGTAACCCAAAATCCACATTTTTCTATGATGTAAAATGTATCATATATAGCAGGTTCACCTTTCAGAGCTTGCATTGAGTCCCAGGCTTGAGATCCTGCTGTTTTGATTGGTGGAGCCCATCCACCAATCAGGAGGCAGCAGGAGAAATAAAGTCACGCCTCTTTCCTGAGGGGAGGGGGAGAAGAGCTCACCTGAAACTGTCAGGTCCGGAAAACTCCAGGGGCAGCCTGAGGGGGGATGCAGCGAGGGACTCAAGAAGAGCAGAGCCAAGAAAAGCGTGGGAGGTGTCCCTCAGCGGGCAATAGGCCCAAGGCTCCTGAAGCTGCCACTGAAGGAGCAACCTTGGGAGCGGTGTGAGACCACTTGGGCTTTTGATGGTGCACAGGGATGGTGTGTGGAGACCTGGCCTTGGGAGCGGTGTGAGGCTGCTCGGGCCCATCACGGTGCATAGTTTCGTGCATGAAGCACAGGCTTTGGGAGCCACAAGCGGCAGCTCAAGCCTGCAACCTGGGCAGCGCCAGCGGGCCACACAGTGCATGGGGCAGCGCATGGGGCAAAGGCCTTGGGGCTGCAGTAAGGCGTCTCAGGCCCCATCTCCCGGCAAGCGGCCAGGTCCCACAGTGCACAGGGTGGCACACAGGCCTGAGCCTTGGGAGCCAGGGACCAGCAGAGTCTGCTTGGGTTAGCCACCCTGCATGAGGACAGCTGGCTGGAGCCGGAAAGGCCCGGCTTGTGCTGAGAGCCCTCAGTGCCAAGCTAGGGCAGGGGGAAATGGTAGTGCTGCGACATGAGGCTCAGCACCCAGGAGCCAGCAGCAGTGGTGCAGCAGCTGAGGAGCTGAGCCCTCGGTGCCCAGAGCCGGGCACAGGGTGGGGAGGAGCCCAGCAGTGTGGGGGAGGCCTGGAGAGGCGCTCCAGCAGAGGAGACCCCATCGAGCTGCGTCCTGACCACCGCCACCTGAGGGGATGTGAGTCATTGGGCCCTTGGGTCCCTCAGGGGAAAGACATTTGGGGGGGCAAACCCAGAGAAGGGGCTGGGTGAGCAGCCCCCTGCCTAGTCAAAGCCATAAGGGGAGGGGCCCCTGGTGCTTCCTTGGACACCTCCCAAGGGACCCCATTGGAAGGAGGACTATCTCTTGCTATGGGTCAGGGACTATATTAAGATTATACTATTATAAGACTATATTATATTCACGCTAGTAGGGAGGGAAAGACTGCAGCAAGACCTGGACAGGTTACAGGGGTGGGGTAACAAAAACAGGATGCGTTTCAATACTGACAAATGTAGGGTGCTGCACCTGGGCAGTAGTAACCAGCAGCACACTTATAAGATGGGAAACTCCCTTCTTGAGAGCAGGGAGGCAGGAAGGGATCTTGGAGTCATTATTGACTCCAAGATGAACATGGGCCGGCAATGCGAGGTCACGGTTGGCAGGGCTAACAGGACCTTGTCGTGCATCCACAGGTGCATCTCAAGTAGGGCCAAGGGGGTGATCCTCCCCTCTACACGACACTGGTCAGGCCACAGCTGGAGTACTGCGTCCAGTTCTGTGCGCCCCAGTTCGGGAGGGATGTGGACAACATGGAGAGGGTCCAGAGGAGGGCCACTCGCATGATCCGGGGACAACAGGGCAGACCCTACAGTGAGAGACTGAGGGACCTGAACCTGTTCAGCCTTCACAAGAGAAGGCTGAGGGGGGACCTGGTGACAGTCTATAAACTCACTAGGGGGCACCAGAAGGGTTTGGAAGAGACCTTGTTTCCCCTAGCGCCCGCTAGCATAACAAGGAATACGGCCACAAGTTGTTGGAGAGGAGGTTTAGATTAGACATCCATAAGAACTACTTCCCAGTCAGGGCGGCTAGGATCTGGAACCAACTTGCAAGGGAAGTGGTGCTGGCTCCTACCCTGGGGGTCTTTAAGAAGAGGCTTGATGCCTACCTGGCTGGAGTCATTTGAGCCCAGTTTTTCTCCTGCCCAGGCAGGGGGTCGGACTTGAAGATCTACAAGGTCCCTTCCCACCCTACTCCTATGACTCTATGATTCTATGAAATAGATGTTATTAAGATTGTTCATGTTTGCACTTTATATTTTGTAAGTGAAATGTTGTATTGTGATGTTGTAAATAGTATTGTTTAGGGTTTGACCTTGGTTTTTGGCTAGTGGTCATGGTGTAAATGTATGCATATGATATTTAGTTTTATGTTTATGTATATTATAACTTAATAAATGTTATATCTGTATACATATACATACATATGTATGTAACCTGGGTACACCCAAGGGTGTGCCCTATTTTCAATTGAATGGGATGGGTAGGGAGTAGGGGGTGCTGTGTGAGGGATGCCAGAATTTCAAGGAGATCCCTCTTTCCTCTGTAGAATTAGCCCAAACCCAAAATTTTTCACTATATACAGTTTATTAAGTTATAATATACATAAACATGTGTGTGGGGGGGTATTATAGTGGTGTTTCATTTTAATCATGGAAAATGTGGATTTTGGGTTACTATTTTCAATTTAAAATTGGGATTTTTTTTTTTTTTTATTGGAGAAAACCAGGATCTCTGATGATCACCCATCAGACTTCCATTTAAGGAGTCAGGCCACCAGTGCACAGATTTACATAAAAACCATATAATGCTAGTTAATTCCTACCCTGTTCCTTTTTTCCCACATGTCCCAAACCTCTTGTGTCCCAGAACACTGTAAAAATGGAAGCTTATCTTATCTTGGACCTAGGCCTTTTTAAGGCCCACAAGTTCATATGAAGAAGGTGGGGCAAGTCACATTTCTGCTCCAGCTTTTGGAGTTTTAAGCATCACTCCTACCTTAGGCTACTGTGCAGTTTTGCTGCAAGCAATCAAATAGAGTCGGCATCTCTTCCTCTGTGATGTGGGGGAGGGAAATGGGTCCTAGATGAACTGGCAGGAAAGAGCGTTTAGTCTCCCCATCCACAAAGAGGACAGGCAATGAAGAGAAGGGTTGGTGACTTCAAATCCTACCACGGTACCTCAGGTCTGGGACAATTCCCAGAGCATTTTCACACCCTCTGTCTGTTGCTTTTAGTGCTGAGAGATATCAATATTCCTGATGACAATAAATACAGCTATTAGGATGAGTCCAAGGCTTATCTTAATTGGCTAACAGATGAACAGGCGTGTGGTGCTGTTGAATCCATCAGCATTAACTGGGGAGAGGTAAATTTGATCAATACTGACACTTGAGTACATGGGTAGCCACTGGAAAATATTAATTTACAATTATGACCGGCACCTCTCATTAACCAGAAATGTGTTAACCCTAATTGGTTCAACAGGCTGTGTTGTATCATACTGTGCCTCTCAGAACCTTTCCTCCAGTGTCTTGTGACTGTGCCAGGGTTTCCTGCAGACAGGAACCTGATGGATCTGAAACCTGTGTTGTGGGGTGGCCAAACAGGCAGCTGTACAGGCAGCTGGCTCTGGGGCTGTGCAGCATGCATATGTTGGTGTATAAACTTGTATCAGTGCGTGTGGATGTGTGTGTGGGACTCTGCGCACATGTCTGTTTATACCTTATGGGCAGAATGAGTAGGAGCCATACTGAGTAGGCTCTGTGCTGATTTATACCATCTGTAAACTTAATCTTATTGATCTGCACTTGTGCTCATGTCCATGCACCTGATGTATGCATGCTTGTGTACATGTGCAAGCTTGTTTACATATTCACCATCTGCAGGTGGATGATGTATATGCTTGTCTTAGCATTAAGAAGTGTGCAGGTCTGTATAAGGACAATGTGACTTTCTATGTGTTGTATGTCTGTGTACACAGAATACATATGCATGAAGGCGGGTTGAGTGATGTCTCTTTTACTGTAGTTGCTGCAATGAGCGATTGGCCTTTTCCAGCGCTGCAGAATCAGCACAGCAGCCCGTTCCAAGAACCAGAATGGCATGTGTAACAAGAATGCGTAGTGTACATAGAAATATGTGTTGTGGGAGTTGACATAATCATTTAATTAAAGCACAGGAGAGCGTCTTTACTTCTCTATGTCTCAGTTTCTCAGCTTGAAGGTGTTAATCATGAATAGTGCCTTCATTTAAGTTTTCCTTGTGGTTTATTTGCATTGCACTTATACACTGCTTTCCTGATTCTAAGTTTAGCACTTTACATGAGCAGCTTAAACTCCTTACTGACTTTCCACTTTCTCCAGTAGTCTGGAAGCTTTAAGGGAGGGCACTTAGGAAAATGAATCCTTTTCACATGAAATGGGTTTCAGGCTTAGGACATTTATATACCCTGAATTTTTTGTACTCCTTTCCAACTCCCCCAAATAATCTCCCTACCCCCATTCCCTCCCATCCCCTCTCATCCTTGTTATAGCACTGTGTGGTGCTCAAATGTCTTTAGATTGGCTTTCAGAGAAATATACATGATTCACATATGATCATATTCTCACTTCAGCCTGTCCTGTGGTCCATATTGGGCATTCTCTGCTTATATTATACTTTGTCTTCAATCCAGTTCTTCCAGTGTCCTGATTTATTTTGTTTCTCTCTCCTTCACTTTATTCTTCTGGTACTGAAATGTCCAGAAGAGAATGAAATATCTTCACTGTGGTAACACCAAGTCACAGCCTAAGAAATTATTATTTCTGTAGGATTCCACAGAATCAGATCACTTTTTTCTTCCCTGCTCCCTCTCCTTCATCCCCCACCTTACCCAGGTCGAACTCTTCCCCCACATGATTCAAACTCCTGACCATCACTTGCTACAGAATCAGAAGGAAAATCCTCTATTTTATAGACACAGCCACATTGTCTTACACCAAAGGAATGTGGAGGAAAAAGACTAGTAACTCCACCAATCTCAGTATTTGACCTAATACAGGGCATCAACAATCCCAATGAGTCTAGCTGAGAAAGATTTATTAGTTGGCAACAGATTAAAGGAAGCAGAATTACCATTGGCTTAACAATGCTTTGGAAGACAATTAGAACAGTACATGAAGAATATAAAACACAAGGTCGCACCCTTTAAACCAGAGCCTGTTCAGTGATAGAAATGGACTATGTGCTTATCTGCTGCCTGTTAAATAGCATTTCTATATACACTCAGACACACACCACACACCTATATCTGGTTTTGTCCCAATGCAGAATGTGAATTTTATGAAGTTTTTATAGGGGACTAGCAAACCATTTTCTGTCCAGCTCTATCGGAAACAGATGATTCAGAGAGGTGAATTAGAAATGGATGTGGAAGGGGCTAAGGGGCTAGGGGGAAGGAGGGGAATTAGGAGACAGAGAGTATGGAGGAGGTAAAGCCAGAATGGAATTAGAAAGAAGATGAGGGAAGACAGTCAGAAGAAAGTACAGGAAGGAAAGAAGACATAGAGCAGCAAGGGTGAAAGAATGAAAATGAGGAGGAGAAGGAGAAGGAAGCAAAGTGAAGTAAAATATGTGGAGTATGGATGCTCATTGCTGTTCTGCTTGAACTCAGATACAAACAACTGTTGCCAGTGCAGGGAATTGCACCTTCTGACCTGGGGCCTGGAGTTGGGACTAAGTCTAGGGAGCTTTAGCAAAAGATTTAATTACCAGTCTGACTTTATGGAAGATCAGATTTATGGCTTGGCTGAATCTGACTGTAATGCACTCCCACTATCTTGGATCTGCACTGCACCTACTCAGTAAAGAAGCTGCCATAGATGAGGCTGACAAAACCACTACCCCCTGTGATTGGATGTTAGTGTTTGGAATCCAGCCTCACCAGGATTTATAGGGAGGATGCTGAGCATCCATTTGTAGTTTAGACAGCTAATCAGTTTAAGGCTCTTCCAAGTGACTGCAGCTTCTTTTCTTCCTCTTTGTACTCTAATTTCATTCTGGGTGGTCGTATTCCTAGTTTTTAGGTACTGCTGTGAGGCTGGACCAGAATTTCTTCCAGGTGGTTCCAAATTCATATTCTTTTTTGCTTCCACAAGTTCTTTGTGGAAGCTCTTCTATATTTTTTTTTCTACAGAATCAAATCCAACAGTGCCCAGATCTTGGCTGAGGCTTCTAGGAACTACAGTAGTAAGGAAAGTTCTGGGAAGAACTCACCTGGCACAGCACATGATTTACTGCCTCTTGCATCAGTAAGAGTAATTTGTACCCTGTAATGGGGGAATGGGACTTCTGGAGTTTGTATGTTGAATTGAAATGGATATTGGTGCTTGCTTGATGCTAGCGGGCTGAGGGAAGAGGGCAGGAATGTGAAGGACAGAAGAAAGAACTTGCTCAGGGGAGCTACTGACAGTGTTGAGGTTGGATGATTTGCATTGTCTGAGCATCCATATTTTAAGTCCACCTGAGCTGATGGCTGCATTTCTGCTCACAATGTTGCTTAACTGAGTAGAGTTTTATTTCCCGGCTGTACAATAAGGAGCACAAAGGTTACTACAGTCGTTAAATCCCAACGGAGGGAGAAAGAAAGAGATGTGAATGCACACAGTTCATCTCCGAAGTGACAGAGAATAGGGAGAAGATCACAGAGGTCTTCAAAGCAATTTATTGCCTCCTCTTCATCATTAGTGGTATTTCCAGAGTACATGAACAATAGGTGCAACCAATCCAGCCCGGTCACTTGCTTTTTGTTGTTGTTTTGTTGTTCCTCAACACTTTCCTTTTATCTGCCTCTTGGATTTTCTCACTAAGTTATTTTTGTTGTCACTTTGGATTGCCATAGCCCATGAACATGAGGCAGGGTGACAGCTCCCAACAGCTTAGCAGCAGAGTCAGTGGAAGGCAGAAGCACAAAAAGGCAGAAAGAGAAGTTCTCATTCCACGCCTTTGTATTATTACCTGTTTGTAGCAACTAAAATAAGGAAAAATACTACAACACATTGCTTGACTGTTAATTATATCTGATGGCCAAGTCTGACATTGTTGAGTCATTCTGAGGAACTGTCATCAAGTTTTTCTTCTCATTCCCTTTCCACATCCTTCCACATTTTGGTTAAGAATACATAGCTGCCATTGCTCATGGGTAGGACTGCAAATTCATGATTTAACATGCCTGTATATTGTCTGGCCATAAATTAAAGAAATCTGAGTCCAGCTAAAACATAACTATGTTAGTGAGCAAAAATGGACAGAACTGAACCTCCAAAATCTGGTTTAAGAATCTTATATGCTCCTTATAACCCCTCAAGATGTTCATAAACTCTGTGGAAACTTCAGTCTCTGAGGTTACCCAGGGCACCGCCTATATTATAGAAAGTGTCACCAATGTCATAACATGGAGGGTAAGGTACAATATTGCTCAATACCTTAATATAGGCAGAGCCGAGACCTCCACCTAAAAAATGAAGCTGAAATAAAATGTAAATTATCCAGAGCAAGCTACGATTTTTAGAGGAATATTAGAAAATTTCTGAGAAAGTGAGAACCATTTTTTTCCTGTCCCACTTACCTCCAAAATACCTTTTCTCAATTGCAGGTTTTCCAGAAAATTCTCTTCAAGCAAGAGACCCAAATTTCAGGAGGATAAGGTTTTTCTTGAGAAGCTAGAAAAATTAGCTAGAAGCTAAAAATTGGGAGTTGAATGACAAATTGCAGCCCTACCCTGGCAATTTTGGATCACAGAACATAGAGGTGTTCTAAAAAAAACTCCTTCTTTGCCGATAACAGCCAGAAGATCTTGCTTCCTACTGATGCAGAGGCCTTCAGGGAGCACTTAGAAGTTCAGAATGTTTGCATTTGAGTGCCAGATTGTCCATCCAATCTGCAAAAACAGTTCCTTCCTCTCCCCTGCACTTCTTTTTAATGGGCTGCAAACTGAAGTCCCTCCACTCTATAAAAGCCTCTGATGGAACAAGAGAGGGCAGGCACTGTTAAGACAGGTATTTAACCCTGTAGTTGCTTGCTGGCTGGAGGTTACCTAACCTTACCTTGTGTTCCCTCTTAGCAACTGTCATTTTAGACCTGCTACGTTTGTCCTCCCCATGACTGTGATCCCAGGGCTGCTCCAGTGCTTGGGATAAGGCTTGGGAAGGCAGTTTTGTACAAGTGGCTTCATCTCTTACTAAACCATATATGAGAATTTCTGCTCATTAAGGAAATAAGAACATAAGGTCTGCCAGGTTTCTGGAGGATACTGAGTGCGTTGGGACCCCGAGGCTTAGTGACCTCTGCTCCTCTGTTCTGCTGCTCTTGGCACTATTGAGAAGGCCTCCCCCCACATCCTGTAAACAGGGTTGCAGCCCCTCTGGCCTCGGGGGAGGAGACCTCTTTTAGCCCTTTGGGTTCTGTGCCTTCCATGATCAGTGGCTGAAGTTGTGGCCCTTTTGTGATCCGGACATGGGAGAACTTTGACCCCTTGAGCAGGGGGCCTGGACCTGATGATCATGCAAGATCCCTTCCAGCCTTACTGTCTATGAAATCTACTGGGACAGACAATTGGTCTATCTTGCCCAGTATCCTACATCATGCAGTGGCAGAAGGTGGATGCTGACAGGAAGCGTAAGCTGGGTATGACCAGGGTTTTTTCCAAATCCAAATTAGTGTCTTCTCCCAAATATAAATTAGTATCTTTTGAGCCTTCCATAGGCTGTAGGTAAACTTGTTTCCATCTTATGAGGTGGTTGAAGAATGCAAAACAAAATTCCCAAGTAATAAACAGAATTCCCAAATAATTTGAGGATTGGGAATTCTGTATAAATGGTTTGAGGAGCTTTTAAGTTATGCAGCACATTTTGTAGTTAGGGACTCTGAGGCCAGGAAAGGAAGGGATTGTTAAAAACCCTAGCGGTGTCACAGGGAGAAAGAATATAAGAACTGCTATTTACTGGCTGCAGCTACATGAGCCACTGACTGTGCAGTTGTTACTGCACATTTTAGTACTTGTATAACATCGCCAAATGGCTTTTAGTTGATACTGACTGCACAGTAGCTCATTACTACTGCGCAGTACCATCACATCATGCTTTGTGCCACCCCTTGCTACTTGGGTAGTAATAACGAGCTACTGTGCTGTCAGTGTCTCATGTAGACGTGGCTACTGTGTCAGACCATAGGTCCATCTTGCCCGGTTACCTGTCACATAGTGGCGGAAGATGGATGCTGAAAGGGAGAATGAGCTGGGTATGACCAGGGTTCTTTCCCCTGTTCCTCTCCCACTTTCTGCCTCCAGCATTTAAGATTTAGGAAGCTTTGATTCAGTGGCTGTACCTCTAGTTCCCATGTTCAGTAGCTTGGAATGCACCCTGCCTCCAAGTATTAGCCCAATCTCTTTTTGAATCTGGTGAAACTCAGCTTCCACAGCATCTTGTGGCAATGAGTTCCATACTCATTGTGAGGTCTGATCACATCATCAGAATTCTTTTCATACCCAATCAGTGTTTTTTTAATACTGTGAAGCCGGTCTTGGGCAGAACCTTCAGAGAAACAATATGAGAGAACCAGCTAATTGCCCTTTGCTGACTAGCTGAAGTTATTTAGGAAAGTCGATCTATATTTGGTAAGAAGGGCGTCATTACAACATGATTATAATGAGCAAACTAAACACATCAGAGCCTACCCAGGAAGTACCCCATTATTGCCCGTAGTTATGGTATCCACATCTGAACGTGCTTATCAGACTCTTTTCAGATGCACGTGTTCTGACAAACTCACCTGGCATTAACCTGGCCACATTCTAATTATCAAAAATTAATATTAATCCCTGAAATATGGGAGGCATGAGCAGGTCAGAAGGCATGTACATCCTTGTACCTCAATAAGGTCTTCTGTCCAGTGCACAGTAGCAGAGACTAACATGTGAGCAGATTGACACTGTGACCCTGTATGGCAAGTTTGTATCTTTCTCCAGTGTGCCTCTCCCAGAGATAGTAGAAAGGCTGCAAGCAGTGTAATTATTCCCAGCTATTGCATGAGCCCCTGTGTGTGCAGTCACCTCACACGTACTCTGAGAACAGCCAAGCGTGGCTGCTCAGGCTGGGAGTTCTAAATCATTCTAACCTTTCACAATGTTTTAAATTTGCTACTGTTTTTTTAAAAAATCTATTTAATTTCCAATGCTGAATTTCAGTCTCTACACTCCAGTGCACTCTTTGCAGTGGCAGGGATATCACGTGCGTATGCCCACCTAGAGTGAGGGCTGATCCAGATTGCTTTGCAAGTAATGGGTCCAAAAGCGTTCCCTATTGTCTTGCTGGAATTGGGACAAAAAATACCAGTGTTTAGCCTCTGCCTTTCAGTCCTTGCCTCCCTTCGCCTTCCTGTACACCAGGGAATGCCTCTTACTTTGAAGGTAATGCACATAATTCCAGTGCTATGAGGACACTCATGCTGGAGCAAGGCTGGAACTAACTCAATTCAAATCAGGTCATCCGTCTAAAAGATGCTGTTCCAAGGGCTATAGCTGTGTCACTGCTGAATGCCCTAAATCCAGCAGCTGACACAGACACTGGTTGTTGCATATGCCTTGCTTCACAGTCATGTACACTTGTCTGCATGTCCAAGGACACTCTTGCACAGGTGTGCATATACCCACCCTAGACCAGCAGGGTTTTCATTGTGGTTTCCGAAATGGTGCTAAGCCTGGTTTCTCCTTGTCAGTACTGGCAATTAAATTATATCTGCAGCTATTAAGCTACACTCATTGCTAACATGCTTTGTCAGTGCTGAATATTTTTCATAGTGTAGACAAGCCAGAAGTCATCCTGCTTTTTTGATTGGAAAGGCCCATCTGGCTTTAGGAGATTAAGGGTGGGCGGAACAGATTGATCAGCTGATTTGTGCCTCATGCTCATAGAAGGATAAGCCCATCCTGCAAAAGGAAGCACTCTAATTTCTTCTCCTGTCAGATCCACAATATCCTTTGTTGTCAGGCTGCTTGCTGTCTTTCTTTTTTCATGCATGTGGGGTTTTTTTAATCTCCATGTAACCCTCCACCCCATTCCCATCATTACATAACCAGAGAAAAGTAGGACTGAAAGGGACCTTGGGAGGTCATCTAGTCCAATCCAAGGCAGGATCTGTTTACCATCCCAACTCAGCATTTGTATAACCTACTCCTAAAAAGGATTCCAGTGATGGAGATTCCATGGCCTCTCTAGGTAATCTGTTCTAATGCTGAACCACCCTCCTACCTGGATTTTTTTTCCTAAAATCCAACCTAAATTTCCTTTGTTGCAGTTAAGCCCCATTACTTCTATTCTTGTTTCCTGTGCAACCAAAGAACAGTTTATTTCCAACCTCTTTATAACAGCCCTTTTTGTATTTGAAAATGGATAACAAATTTTTAAAAATCATGGAGGGTTTCGTCCTAATAGTATGTCTCCGGAGATTCAGGAGGGACAAGGCTGAGGTGGGAAGATTTTTTGTGGGATTGGGGGGGCGGGCAAGGGCTGGTAGTTGCATAATTAGTTGCTGTGTTGGGAGGTGGGCAGATGTGGGGCTGGTGGGGGAGGCACATAATTAAGTACAGTGTTGGGTTTTGGGGAAAAGCTGGAAACCCTGAACTCTGCAGTCTTAGAAACCCAGTGAAAGCCCCTTCCTTGGGGTCAAAATCACCTCATGCCTCATCCATGTGCAGGAGACACAAATTGTCCCATCTGCACACTGTGGATGGACAAGGGGCATTCAAGCATTGAAAGACTCAACCAACCAAAATATAATAAATTTTGTTAAAAGTTTGTAATTTTGAAGCCAATCTCAGGAGAGATTTTTGGGGGATCTGACCTTCTGAGCTTTTGGAATTAGGAGCACTATGTCATATAGGCAGATCATGAGTGCCCTTTGGCTGACATTGTAGACAGCTGCAGAGAAATTAAATAGCACAAGCATTGAGTTATGTTTTTTTTTCTAGTCACCTTGTAGTTCAGGGAGATGTGTCTGTTGGGTTTAAGGTATGGTGGGGTGGCGGATATGCAGTTGGTAGCTGCTGGCGGTATCCCCTGGGAGGTATGGTGGATGTTTCTTCAAGGGGCTTCTCTTTTCTTCTCTGTTGGTAGAGCACGCAACTCCTGTGGGCTGCCAATCCAGGCCTACCGCTCCTGGAACCTTGTCCAGCAGCTGAGCCTTCTGCAGCTAAGAGGTGGCTGAGGCTGAGAATCAGTGGTGGGGCTGGATTGTGGGCACAAACAGGCAGCTTCAGCAACAGCAGGAGAGGCAAGACTAGCTGGTTACTTCCTGCTCTTCCCTAGGCTCCTGCTAGGTTGTAGGGACTCTCCCAACTTGTGCTCCCATATGGAGGCAGTCTTTGTTTACATGACTTTAGCTCAGGGATGCATAGTTATATTGGCTGGAGGGACGCTTAATGGATTTTGGTGAGCTGTTGAGGGCTGTAAGGGTAGCTCTGCCCCTTGATAGGCACCCCACCCCCTCATTGCCATCTTGGGACTAGAAGTCCCACCCCCTAACCCCTGACCTTTGCCACCAGAAGACCCTTTCCTTGCCCCCCAGAAGTACTCTTTTTGGAGGGGTGGGGGGACTGCCATCTTGGAACCAGAAAAAACCCAAATCATACGCTAAAAGTCAATCATTTACTATAACATATTTTAATTTCCAAAAATATTTTGTCTGTATTTATTTGTGTTTGCATAGTGTATATAGAGATGATTACATAATAACTCAAAGTATATTGCATGTGGGGTGTGGTTGGGGGTGGGGGTGTGTGTATAGTAGGGTGTGGGGTTTGTAAGGGGGTGTGGCTGTATGTGGGGGATAGCGTATGTTGTGGAGTATGTATAAAGTTGGGGGGGTTGTGGGCTCAGGCTGTCAGTGTGAGAGTGTTTGGGGTGTGGAACCCCCCCCCCCCCACACACACGCATACAATCCCCCCCATGGCGTACAGCCCCTGCCACCGGCAGCAGCAGCAGCAGATGGCAGTGACCCTGTGGGGTGCTCTTGGCTCATGCAGGCACTGCTGCTTAGTGGTGTGCAAATCCAGCCAGTTCCAGAAGCTGCATGTGGCAGCAAGGAGCGGAGCCAAGCCGGCCCACCTTTATTGCATGGGGCTCCCCGTGGCGCATGTGCAGCTCCCAGCACCCACCTGTCACTGGGGGGAAGCCCCATGCAATAGAACCTGTCACCTTCCCTGCTCCCTGCCACCACGTGCAACTCATGGGCTCCATTGGAAATGGCCCTCCACCCTCTCTCATACCCCACAAACCCCACACACCCACACCCTGCTCCCAACCCCCTACCTGCCATCACACCTCACACACCCTCACATCCTGCCTGCCCAAATGCTATACTCCCACTGCCCTGTTGGGCACAGGCCCCAGGCTCTTGCTTTTGCCAGCCCAGCCACATGGTCCGTGCTGCTGCCCAGGTGCGGTTCCACCCCTCAACCGCCCACCCACCCACCCATCACTGCTTTCCTACCTGCTGCCTGTGGCCAGCGCTGCACCAGGGATAGGAAAAATTGCTGCTGGAGACCCAGAAAGCTGAGCAGGTCCCCCAGAAGCTGCAGCACTGGCGGCAGTGGCCCTGCCTGGAAGCTGTTTGCACTGGCCTCCCACACATGAGGGTAGGAACGAGGCACGCAGGCTGGGGAGGGTACAATTAATTGGCACCTGTGGGATTGATGAAATTGCCTGACAGGTCACATCCAGCCCACAGGCCGTATTTTGCCTGCCCCTGCTTTAGCTCCACTCTGAAACAGCTGCAACTCCACTGAAGTCAAGGCTCAGCTGGGGTCCAAGCTGCCCACAAGTCACTTTAGTGTAGTAAGTCAGAATGTTTTTCCTCAAAAAACATTTTTTGGAACATTTTATAAGATTTTCAAAATAAACATTTTTAGGGGAGTTTGGTTTCGTCTGAGTTTGATTTTTCAATTAAAAAATCCTGAACTAGTTTAAGTAGCTATTTTCATTTCATCAAAATGGAAAAACCTCTTTTGTTTCTGCACTGGAGTTGGGATGTTAAGAGGGGCTTTGGGTGATGTCCCTTCCTCAGCCCATGTATTCAGATCTATAGCAGGTCAGGGAAGGGATGAAGCTGTGTGGAGTTTGGAGGCCTAGTTATGGACATTACCATACTTTATACACAGTAAACCCAGTGCCTGCATTACTGTTGCTAATAGCAGTGTGTGTGTTTTTGCAGGGTGCACACTCATTAAGTGGTGCTGAAAAAGCCCCATGTTCTCCTAGCATTAGCTTTGTCTTGGAGTATTTCCATGGAAAGTAGGTTTTAGAGCTGCAACCTCACGAACAACAGAGAGGCTGCCAGAATCCCATTATCCCAGCAGAGAAGATAAGTGACCTTGGGCTGCGCTGTGCTTCTAGCTTCATTCTGATAGATGCCGTGACACCCCCAGCTTCCGTTCACCTGTGACATCTCTGTGTTTTGTACACTGCAGTACTCCGTTCAGGATAAAACCAACATGCGCTGAACATGCTCATAGCAGCATGGGACTGGATAGCCAGACAAGGGATGTAGGGAGGTTTTAAAAGCGGTGGTAAAAAAGAAATAGATGAAAATATCCTGCTAGCAAAAGAAAAAACTGGTTAAATTCTGCCAGTGAGAAGTACAAAATGGTCTGCTGCAGTCAAATGCAAGTTACTGAGGTCAATATAGGAAAAGCAGAGAGGGATCTTGTGGCCTGTTTTATAGAGGAAGTCAGTCAAAATGATCTAATGATCCCTTCTGGCCTTAAATTTTTTGAGTGACCTCTCCCATTATTTCATCACCTTCACTGTGGAGTAGGCAGGAGTCTGACGGGATACATAAGGAGGCAGCCTATCCTCATGTGGGGCAGAGGCAACTCTGGCACAGGAGGCAGAGAATGGATTCTGATGGAGGGGAGGAAGGCACGGAAGTGGCTTCTTCCAAGTGAGCTCAAGAATATGTGGACAACAGAACCCAGTCTAGTAACTAATAATATTTAATCATTTATTGTGCATTTGAATAGCTCTTTTCCTCACAGTTTCCAAAAGCTCTTTGAAGACTATATGTAGTAACTGAATTATGGTGTGGTATGCAAATATCATGGTTTGGGGATATGTTATGCAAGTTCCTCTAAACAAAGGCCAGCAAAGGTTTTCACCTCATGTGTCCTGCAGAAGGCAGATGCTTTGCTGCAGAAATATTCAGGGGAGTGTTTGAGAGTAGGGTTTAGGTGTGGGTCAATAAGAATGAATGCTTATAACAATGACTTAAAATCCCTCTTTTATTCATTGAGAGAGTGATTTTAATAGGGCCTATGTCTTGTGATTGGCCAAGTGTGCGTCATGATGGATCATGCAATATTAGGTTGCTTCAGAAAGAAATTTGTCCATTCTTCAATCCAGTTTGCTCAGGGCAGGGACACGTTTGAGGCAGGTGGGGAAAGAAGAGGGATGCATAGTCATAGTATCAGTGAAGTGGTCAGTGACAGGTAAATACCATGAGTTGACCCATGGACGACATCATGTATGTGCTATTCAGTGTCTCCTAGTTGACTCCATCCCAGGATTAGAATGCTTTCACCACTGAACTAAAACATTTTTGCAACACTTTAGGACAGGAAGTGAAGAGCAATGCTGAGCCCCATTGAAACAATAAGGAAAAATATCACGATTGAAAATGCAATTCAAGGAGCTGAGCGAAAGATGCATAATGAGCAACATAATACACCTTAAGATGATAATGCTGGCCTCTGCACTGAACTTGAAAGGGGTAACACCCAGCTCACGGAATTCATCAGGTAGTGACTCAATCTGCAGTAGCATTTATGGAGGAAAGTGCTTTCCACATTGCTTTTAGGGAGATTGCTTGCAGTTAAGTTTAGGTGGGTGATAAAACCCCAGTGAATTGCCTAATGCTGCTGTTTTTAAAATGAAAGCTTATTTATGTAAATGTGTTTAAGAGATGCCTTTCCGTGGAATTGTTTGCTGCATTTCCCTGCAAAGAGCTAATGGAAATTCTTCCCTTGGAGACTGTGCTGTTAGGACTGCTTTATGGATTCAACCTGTGGATGAGTGAAGCCCAGGTGGCCAGCTGTGGAGTTTATATGCTGAGGATACCAACTGGCTTTTCCAGTAGATGTGGACAATACTGAATTCTTGGGGGAGCTACAATTTTCTGCTTGTTTGATTGGGTTATGATAGGCGTATGGATCTTGTGAGTGCATTGCAGGGAGTATTTCTTGTCAAAAGCCATTGCTATCCTGAGGGTTTGGAGTTTTTTTTCTCCTACATAGATTTGTAATTATAAAAGTATTTAAATTCATATGAAGGGCCTGATTTTTCAAACCAGGCCTTCAGTTACAATTAGCAATTAACGGCATCTACTATTTGTGTTGGTAATGAATTGCCAGGGGAAAGCATGAATTAGCTGCTGGTACAACAGTATGTCTGCAAAAAAATTCTGGTTGGAAAATATTGCCTTCAATTCAGCCCAGTACCATTCTGTAAGCTGTATGGGAGCAACTCAAGGCCCTGCCCCAGCCCCTCTGCCCCCCCATGTAACAGCATAAACGGGTGATAGAGATATCATGAGAGAATTCTTCTGGTGCAGGAGTAGCACAGAGCCAGTATAAGCACTCTTCTGTTGCCTTCCCACCCAGGCCTCATGTTAAGCATATGCAGGGAATGGGGGAGGGTTATGCCCACAAGCCCCATACAGGGAAGGGTTTGAGACAGCAGTGGTGGGAAAACTACTATAAGTTAGAGCAGCAGCTGCCAGGGCTACTTCAGCTTATGCTAGACCCAGTATGGCATTTGCAATAGCAGAAAATCTGGCCAGTGGTGCAATATACATTTCTGCTCCTCTATCAGCCTTCTAGACTGTGCTTCTCAGAAGATGCAGACTCTGTCCTTATTTCTTTTTATCTTTAGCTGCCTTGATTTAAACACTTAATTTAATTTACTTGATTTTATTTATATACATATAATTTCTTTTTGTATTGGAATGTTTGACCTACCTGAAATATGTTATATCTGACCACTTGAATGGACTAAGGATTATCATACAAAGTATGGTAGAAAAGTAAGGTCCTAGGTGCTCCATATTGGACACCCAGAATTAGTAGGTACTTTTTATCTTCATCTCTCCATGCCTCGGTTCCCTGTTTGGAAGAATGAAGATAATATAAGAACCTTACATTACAAGTATCTCATGAAAATAAATCCATTATGGTTTGTGAAGCGCACAGACTCCATAGTGATGAAAAGTCCATACAGAAATTAATAGCATTATGTTTTGAGCAGGGTCTGAATAAGCTAAAGTCCCAGTTTCTAACCTAAACTCCCTGACTCCTTAGCTATCCACTCCCATTCTCCCTGCCAGTGGTCCTTAACTCACTTTGACTCAAACCTGCCTCCTCTCAAGTTCAGTTCTTGATGCACTGTGATCAGATCAAGGAGCTTCCTCTTCTATGCTAATATTGCCTGACAAAGAAGTCATTCAAAGTGCAGAAGAGATGGCCCCCATTCTTCTCCAGCCCTTGCATTGATGGTGTCAGCCCAGAACAGCAATTGCAAGCCCAACTGAACCATGCTCAGTGGGGACAGAAGCTTCAAAAACCATTGCTACTAACATCTCAGAAGACTCTGTGGAGCATGGGCGAACTGTGATTACTCAAAGTTCAAAACTAAGCCAAATGTGTCCATTTTTTCACAGTAATAGTAAATGGTACATCCTTGACCTAAAGCCCAATCTCTGGCCAAATTTCAAGATCCTTTTTCACAGCAAAAGGATACTAAGTTCAAAGATAAGAATTTTCCCATGGGCAGAATAGGGGTGAAGTTGCATGTTACATTTAGCCCATACTAAGGGCCCTTTAAATGCAAGTGTTCATACATTAAAACTCATTAACTCATGCTGATTGTCCTCTGAGGCTGCATCCAGATGATTGCAGCTGTGCAGTATGTGGCCACATACCACACATTTGGTGGGGAGGGGTTGACCCTGGGAGATCCATATAAGAAGTTGGCCAGTACATCAGAGCAAACACCTCTATGCTACCAAAAAATGGCAGGCTTTTTACATACAACAAGTGGTAGTTGCATCAGTTTTATGCCTCACCTGGCACAGAGCAGGATGGGGAAGAGTCCTAGAGCAGGATGGGCAAGAGTCCCAACATCACAACATCCAGAGTACCACACTGGGATACACTGTGCTCATGTCGAGTAGATAGTCATCAAGAGTAGAGAGTCATCAATAGTTCTCTCATATAGTTTTCTCGTATAGTTCCTTGTTTTTCTTTGCATCTTGAGCACTTACCAGGCCCAATCTTCTTTATCTCTGCTCTTCCAGAATTTCAGCCCGTGATGGCATTGGCTCCAGGCTTCAGATATTTGGGTCCTCACAGAAGACAGTTCCAAAACTGTTCTTCTGACCTTGTGCCCTTATTGTGACTTGGGACATCAAAAGACTTTGCTGTGCAGAACAGAAAACAGGATTTTTTGTCTTTTGGTGATTTCAAATGCATTGCTCGAGTCTCTTCATTGCTTTGAATCTATGCTTTATTCAAGCCTCTCCACGGAGACATTATACTACCTCCGCTCTCTTCCCTGTTGCTCTTGGTAAAGCCTCTTTTGAGGTTTTGTGAGCAATGCAGGAGGAATAGACAGTGCCTTAGGCTCTCCATGTGGACTAGCCACTTCTCCTTTATTCTAGCTTCTTGCAACTGCATGACACATTCCCTGGAGGTTTGTTGCTCTCACTTCCATCTTTTACAGAGCCCCAGGCACAGAGCTAGCAAGAAGGGCTGGGAAGAGAGGTGGGGGACAAGAGAGAAGGATAGCGAATAGGGGGGGAGGCCTGAAGAGAAATGATCCTTGTCTGATCTGTTATGAAGCCTCATGGGAGACAGCCAGTTAGGCTGGAAAGTGAGTGATAGCCAAGGAATAAGGAACTGTTCTGTATCCCTGATGTATTTTATCCTCAGCAGGGATTTAGTCTCTTGAAATATCAAACCAACTGTTTTTCACACATGTGCGCACACACTCACTCATTCTCTATCTCACACTCATACTCACTCTCTCACTCTTCGCTTTCCTGCTTTTAAAACCCCTCTCCATTTCTCCATCCTCATTTCTCTAACCTCCAAATTCAAATAACTCCATTTCCAGTAGAAGATGCTAGGGTTTTCTGCTGCTGCACAGTGCAGGAAGCAATAAGTGTACTGAATATAAGGGCAATGAGTAACATAAAGCCAATGGGAGGAGCTATGTTTACCCTAGCCCACAAGCTGATGGAAGCCTTTAAATCAGAGGTGGGCAAAATACGATCTGTGGGCTGGATCCAGCCTGCCAAGGGATTTTGTCCAGTATGCAGCAGGTCTCTTGGCCTCGCCTGGCTTAGCTGGAGTGGGGGAAGCACAATCCAAGCATGCAGTGGGGCTGAGGCAGTGTGAAGGACAGACTTGCTTCCTGGCAGCCCCAGCAGCGGTGGCTTCTGCTAGCTGCTGCCACCTCCAGGCCCAGCCCCACTGCCAAGGCACCCTGTTTGATCTGCGCTGCACCTACTGCCAGGGGTGGGATCCATGTGGGCAGGGTGCATGGCCAGGTGGATGGGATGGGGCTGTGGGTGGTGTCCAGGAGTGGGACAGGTGACTGGGGTTGGGATTGTGGGGTGGGATAATGGAGCAGTGACAGTGCAGGGCTGGGGCCCAAGGCAGAGCTGTAAACCACTGCTTGTACGTCCCTGTGATGGGCATTCCCCAGGCAGGGGTGTGTGGGGAGCGGATCATAGATCTGTCCTGGCCCCATGCTGTCACTTCCCCAAGATCCTGGATCTGGCCCCACCTATCTAACCTGCTCCCAGATGTTGCTCCCCACCCACCTGTGGTCCCATCCCATCTGCACAGCCACATACCCTGCCTGCATTTGTCCTGGCTAGTCTCCACAGAGACCCTGGGATCACTTGGCAGTGCCAGCATGGGGCTGGGGCTGGGACAGAGCCACAGTTTGCTTCCCACACACCCCTGCTGGCAGAACTGGCACCCATTGCAGGGACATGTGGGAAGCTGATCATGGCTCTGCCCCAGGCTATGAGCCCTGGGCCCTGGCCCTGAGCCGTCACAGCCCTATGATAACAGCCCTGGCCCTGCCCACTCATCCTGCTCCCAGATGCTGCTCCCCACCTGCCTGCAGTTTAATCCCAGCTGCCTGGCTGAGGGTGGAGTTTTGGTGAACTGTTTGCGGGGTGGGGAACAGTACTGACCTGTGACTGCTCACCAAAACTCCACAAGTGGCTGTTGGGCCCCCAAAATTGCCCGCCCCTGCTTTACATGCCGAAGAAGTTTCTTTGTGGCTCTGCAGAAATTGGGAATATGGAGGGGCTACAGGTCAGTGGAACCATGTGGGGTGTCTGTTGCTGATGAGTTTTGAATCCCTTAGAAACCTGTTTATCTTTGGGAAGAGATTAGTATATAAATGAATGTGGAATTAAAGAATAATATGGCCTTTGCATGCATATGCCCAGACTGGCAGAAGGTTGATGCATGCACAGGAACTACAGAACAGACCAGAGCCCAAGACATGAGCCAATTGTGACGGCAGCCTCATAAACCTTTTCCAATTGTAAAGTTATCCCCTTTGTCTCTTGCTCCATCTATTAGGCTTGTAAGTGGATTTTGGCATCTAAGTGTGATTCTCTTCCACACTGTTCAGGTCCTAAATATCCATTAACACTCATGCATCTGTCATACACCATCAGCTTACCCTTACAATTAGGTCACAACAAACAGTGAAAGGGAGGAGCCCACCTACCTTTTGTATTAACAATATTTTAGGGCTTGACCAGGGCAGAATACAATCACACTTAGCTGCCTGAGATTGAAGTTACATGTTACACTTAGGTCATACTTGAGGAACTTAAAACACAATTATTTGCACATTGAAGCTTGTTAACCCATGCTAAGTGCCCTCTGAGAGTCTCAAAGTTATGCCACTTCAAGTGAGGGTTAACTCTAGGCCATGCTAACTAGCTTGGGTTAGGGTAACTGTTAGTGTGCTTCACAGAGATAAAATAAGCAGCAGTCCTGCAGCACTCCAGGAAGCACTGCTCCCAACCCCCTCCAGCCTCCTGCCCAGAGCAGGGATAGAGCCTAGGAGTCCTGACTCCTAGCCATGCCTCTGCTTACCAGCCCTCTGGTAGCAAGTCAGAACCGTGCAGGCAAGAAGCAGTATTGACCCATAACACATGACTGCTCACAGGTCATTCATTCTAACTTTTACCATTCAGCATTCCGCAGGTTTTATACCATCTAAGTGTAGTGTGTAACTTTGCCCTGAGCCTAATAGCTGGCATAGAAACTGGCCTCTTGGTTTTTTTTCAATTCTGCTTCACCTGAGCCCCCGGTAATTTACATTCTGCCCCTAACAGAAAGTGTGACATGGTTTTTTCTCATTTTTTTCTGCAGGAGGGAGGGTTTGGGCTATCATTGTATAGTAGCTTGCCAGTACACAGATTTTTTAATATAAAACAAAAAGACAGAGGCAGATTGAGATTTGCTGGTAACAAAATTCTACCAGGCTTTATTTTCCCCCTCCAAGCACAAACCTGACCTGTTTCCCACAGAGGATTATGTAGTCCTGAAATACATCTCCTGTACTAAGAAATACTACAATAAGTAGTCAACACAGGCAGTGAACCTGTATTGCTATCTATAATGGCTTAAATCATCAGAGTAGTAATTGCAAATTATATTCCGTTGAACATGTATACAAGGCACTTCTAATCTGCTGACAAGGTACAATATATTCCAAAGTTATTTTGGTTCTGAATTGCAGAAGTGCTCAATATCCAAAGCTCCAAGTAAAATCAATAGGAGCTGCAGTGCTCTGAGAGCCAGGTCCTTTTTCTCTCTCTCTCCCCCCCTCCCCCCGTTTTCACCTTAAATTAACTCACTTTTTTTCTTTAACTCTTAGCTCAGTCTTTTATTATGTCTGTGAGAGCTAAAGAACGTTTTTCTCCTCTTGTATCTTCCACAATGGAGAACATAATACCTTTGCTTTCATGTGTTTGCTGTTGCCCTGCCTACAAACCTTACCTTCTTTTGGCTTCCAGTTTAATTAAGATGTGTCTACCCCAGACAAGGAAGCCACTGCAGTAAGCCCAGTTATCTGCAATGGCCTTTTCTCTCTGTTCCTTGTGATGGTTCAGGTCATCTCCACAGCAGCATCATTTCTCTAACACTTCTGATGCAGGTCCATTTTGCAGTCACCACTGTACTGGTACTTCCAGGAACTCTCATTGTTCTTGAGCATAGAAGACTTTGAGATACTTTACAAGAGTTAGGTACTGCATGACATCCCGCAGTCTGCAGCTGAAGTGTCTTCTGAACTGGTGGATCCATTTGTCTTCTTCCCCATGATGGGAGATGAAGATGAGCAATTTCAGCTTAGGACCTTGTTGTAGACATTTGGAATCAACCAGTCTAGTCAAGAACTGAAAATACCTGGAATGGCTTTGTGCAGGACTTGTCTTCAAGGAGTATACATTATGTACCTGAAATGCAAGTCTAAAGTGACCCAAGCAATAATATATAATAACATTTTCCTGCTCATTTAGACAAGCTAGTCTCCCCTATTTTCCTTCTCTATCTACTGCTCACCAATTAGACAGTGTAGAAGGGAAAATGGTGTTGAGGTACACTGTACTCTTGGCAGTTTTTTTGTGATGGTTATTTGCTATTTACTTATGGAAGGAAGTTTTGTCACTGTGAAAGGTGTAAACTCAGAATTTGAAACTACTTTCCTGTAAGGTGAATAGAGTAAGGAATCCCCAGTGCTCTAGTCTGGGACTATTGTTTGGGTAATTTCCGATTGAATGATAGCAGTCAGTAAAGCTATACTAGGAATGACTTTTAGCCCAGAGTTTATCTACTTGCAGTTTGTACTATCCTGCATAATTTCTATTGATTGCCAGGCCCTAATTTTCACTACCTAGTAATTAGGGATGGACCCAATTAGCAATGTTCAGATCTGGACCTTCAGTGCTCAATATTAGGCCAGCTAAGATGGCTTCTAGCCATTGATTACATCCATAACACTCCAGGATGAGCATCATATAATCCCTCCTAAATAGCTTTCTGTAACCTTTGGGGAATTGCAGTTCTGATCTACTGCATGAGACATCCCTTGTGAACATTCAGTCTATAACAGCCTTAGAAAAAAAGATGTAACCAGAGCAATTGCTTTGCCATCCCTTTTGCAGCAACAAATATGGCCAATTGAATACCCTGTCTCTACATCTTTGTGTTGATAATTGTGCATTTGTTACTATGCTGTGTCTGGTGCAGATTAATCAATTTACTCCTCCTGTTTAGAGAAGGTGTATTAAGTGTATCAAGTGCCAGACAGGATAACCAGTCAGTGTTATCAGGCTGCACTATGGGCTAGATTCTATTCTACCTATTAGCTATGTAAGTGGACTTAGGCATCTGAATGTTGAGGCCCTGAAAAATCAATTAATGAATCTATTTAGGTGGCACACCAGCATCTTACCATTAAGAATGGATCACAAAAATCTGCAAGGAGGCAGACTCACCCATCTTTTGTAATAATTGTTTTTTAGGGACTAGAGGAGGATGGAATATAATCATACCTCAGCACTAACTTGGTATTATAAATACAAACTGCAGGAAACAAGGCCTACACCTGTGTTTTGCCTGCTGCCATGAGAGGTGGTGCTTTGGATAGGGGGAAATATGTGCACAGCATTTTGTTCTCTGCTCTAAACATAATCTTTTCTCCATAAAGGTATTGCAAAGGATGTCACATTTCCCCTACCAGCTTCACAATTTTCCAGTCAGGATGGGTATAGTTTCTATCCACCGATGGAAACAAATTTGATGCAAATACAATGCCATCATTGCCATCATTCACGGTCCAGATGATAACAGCCCTTATGCCAGATGTACTTGTGTCGCAGGTTGGTCTAATTGGTAGCTTTGATTTGAAAAGTACTAGAACATCTGCAGATGCTATTTTTTTTAGACTGCAAGTGCTTCTGCAGATTTTTCAAGTACTAGGCAACTTCGGCTCTGTACAGATCTTCAGAAATGCTTGGTCAGCACCCAGCCACCCCGATTTGTGGCCAAAATTTTCAAAAGAGATTAGCCTGTTTTTCTTTTAAAAAACCAAACCAAACCAATTATTTTGAAGGAGGCCTAACTCTTCTGAAAATCTGGATCAGAGTGCCTGCTGATAACTTTTAATGTATACATGCTGTCCAGCAAATGTTATATGCCATTGAGGTGTGTTTTGTGACTTGGGAGTCTGTGTGCAAGGGTGTGGTGGACATTTATATGAACCTTTCTGAATTTGTCTATTTATATCATTGCTTACTGTGTGGGATTGGACTTAATGAACCAAGTTCCTGTCACTGTAGGCCAAGAGCTAGTCGCATTGCATTGGAAACTTTGAGTAAAATCTTTCTGGCATGAGTCCCTCAGGTCTTGTACTTCAGTCAAAAGGAACTTCTTGAGTTTTCCTGATAACCCAGGTGGATTGGGTGGTCTTTGGTTTATCTGCTTTTATCCACACTCCAGATGGCTTCATTCCTTACTACCACACTCTGGTTTAACCTCAGCAAATTTTCACCTGAATCAGGTGAGTTCTCCCAAAGGATGCTCCAATAGAGTGTGAAACCCTAGGAACTCAGGTGGTTCACTGTGTGACTGGTGATCTATTACGTGGACTTACATTTGACAATGTTGAGGCTCTCTGACTTTCTTTCAGCTTGACCTTATCCCTCTCTTTCCTTTCTCTGCTCTTCCACCTCAATCCTTCTGGACCTATGGTGTTCCCATAGCCTTTGAATTTGCGGAATGCCAAGCAGAACCTATGCTCCCTCTCATGGTGATTTGTTTTAGTGCACTTGAAACATGGTTCAACACAGCCTCCATCTAATATATTGATTTCAGGCTTCCTCTGTGCCCCATGGCCCCTCTCACTGTACTTTCCATTGGCACAGTGATTGCAATTGCTTACTCAAAGGTCAAGGCCTTTTCAGACAACAGTTTCTTTTTCATGCTTTGATTCCACAACCCGCATACCAGATGGTCCTTTAATGAGCCTGTTATATTTACTCCAAACTTGCAAAACTCTGTGAGCTTCTTCAGTTCATCCTATGTTAACCAAAAGATTCCAGGGGGTTTTGATCACAGTTACTAAATCAAACCATCTCCACTATAATGAGTGGCTTAGGGATGGGAGGGCACCAACATACTGCACAATCTTAGCCAACACAGGCATATGGTTTTCACTAGGAATATAGTCTGTAATAGGATACAGTTTGTCCTAGGGAGATAATCTCCCCAGTTCAGATCTGCAGTGGCATACAGGTGCCTCACTCCTGTTTAGGGCCCTAAATACCTTTGTGGATCTGGGCCTCCTTTGCTCTTTGTTTTCATTATATTTTGTCACATGGCCAACTGCTGCTGTGATTGCAATAACTGAGAAAATAGCAAGTGAAAAAAAATGTTTGCTTTGTTTGTTTCCACAGCTCTTACACTTGCAGCCAATGACTTTTAATCCAGACTTTTTTTTCCGCATTGGCTAATGATGCTTGATGACAAGGGTTGAGGACAGAGCAGAAATGGAGGCTATAGAGGAGTGATTGCTGTTTGCTCTGAAGCCACGTTTCTAATTCCTATGTACAGTGGTATTGACTACATAATATAGGAGCTCCACTCCTGAAAACTAGTATTTTGTGCACCAGAGACCTCATCTTTGAAGAAGGCTAAGGGTTTGGGGTCTAGGGCACATCATAGTTTACAGCAGAACTGGCCCATGTATTCTAATGAAAAAAATTAGCATTCATTGTATTAGAAGCCGAAGGACTGGTCTGTCTCTCTCTCTCTTAATGGTGTAGAAAGCTTGAAGGTTTTTCTTTCTTTTTTTTTTTTTTGATGGGATTTTTATCACCACTGTGGTAGTTGAATGGTCAGGTGCCTTGGAACATTATGCTGATCGCATGCTGTTACCAAGGAAACTCGAGATGCAGATTCCAGAAGTGCTCTTGTAAAGGATGGAAAAGCTAAAGTTAGTCTTAGTCTGGGGCAGCATACTTTCTTTAAAAAAGGAAGTAAAGCCCCAGAGTAGACTAGTGAGTGGGCCAAAGGTTGAGTACTTGGCCTAAAATGGCTGATTTAGCTCTTGGAGGGAATGAAAAGCTGGCTTAGCTGCATGTTTGGTTATATAGGCTACAGAAGAGTTGGCATTTTGCATTTCTAAAGATAAGATATAACTCAAGGATGATTGTAGTGGCTATCATGACTGGCTAAGTAGTCCAAAGATATAAAAGGTACATTCTAACAACATTTGACATGCCTTTACAAAATAGCTGAAACTAGCAAACTATTTTTTCTAATAGCTTCTAACAAAGCTTAGCCTGCAACCAAACCTTCACAAAACCCTCCACTATATTGCATAAAACCATAACCCCTATCACCAAAAACCAGTGACTTTATTTATACAGAAAATGTGTATTGCTTTATTGTACTGGTACATCAACAATAATACAGTCCTACTTAGTGTATGAACAGTTGAACTGGTGGTAAAGGAATTTGTATCAACACACCCATTCCTTTATAGGAAGGGTAATAAACTATTCTGATATAAGATACCTTTGCACTGGTTTCATCTTACTGGTAAAAAAAAATGATACCCTTCATCAATGTAGTTGTGTTGGCACAAAAAGTGTGCACAATCCATGTCTCAGTAAATAACATTCTGTACTCCGAACATCAACAGGACTGATTTACTTTGGACCAAGCAGGCATTCATCCAGAATCTATTACAAAAAATTAAACTTTCAAACAACTCAACTAATAGCAACTGTATCAGTATGGTACCAAGGAGCTATCTCTCAGATGGGAAGTATCTAAGACATTCAAGATATTTACTTGGGCTGATTAAAAAAAAAAAAGATGTTCTCCTGGGTGGGGGAGCAAAAATGTGGGTAGACTGCTAACGTTTCAAAACAAGTACCTGTTTTTTCAGGTCCAAAATGGACTTTTCTTTTCTTTTCTCCAAAAATGCTTGCATCCATTTTTAGTTTCTGTTTTTACCAAAATATTGAATATGAATGGTCTGTTTGGAAAAAAAGGCAGGCTTAGGATGAATGGTTTAGTGGAAGGAGAAAAAAAAAGTTTTTCCAGCAAATTAAAATGAACCCTGTTAAATAAAAAGAAACCATTCTGATGAGCCTTGCTGAAAAATAGCATGAAAAAGTAACCCAACAGATTTTCACATAATTTTTCCAGAACAGCCGTTTTTGAGCAAAAAATTGTTTCAAATATTTCAGCCAGTTCTTTATCAGGTCACAAACCGACACCTTAAACTTAACCCCAAAGTCAATAGACAGTCCGTGCATTTTACAGAGCACAGGTGTTTTGTGCTGCCACTGTGAAAAGCTTCATGAGATTGGTGCCACATTCTGCACCAGCTGAAGTTTCTGGGTTAACCAAATGTCCTGCTCTAGGTAGAAAAGACTTCTGCAGTCCAACCATGAAGTGACAAAGGCATGTAAAAGCAGTAGCAAGGCCTTCATTTAAAAGAATGAACCATACCCTTCTCATTGGATGGAGGTGGAAAAATACACAGTTGTAGCTATTGTTGTACCATGGCAAAATTCTCACAGCAGCTGGAAACCCGGGAGAAGCCCCAGATTACAAACAAGTCCTGAATGACAGGAAGACACCTTCAGTTGTGCCTTACTCTAAACTCAGTCTAGGAGGAACATCAGCCAGATAACTGCTATCCATACATTGACCTCAAATGTTTCCTAAAGTCATGAGAAATTCAAGGAAATAGTTTTTGGTTGTAGTTCATCCTAAATTCACCTGGCGGCTCCTGGGTTTTGGTGTTTGTTGATTCTTTTAATATATGCTTGCTAGTTATTTTGAGACCTGTTTTAATAAGCATGTTTTCTAACTTGGCATCCTTGGAAAGAACCCAATAATCATGTTAGACTATCTCCTTCTTTCTCTAAGAGGGAATAAAAGCAACAAGAAAAGCCTTTCTTGAACATGAAAAAAACCCAAAGCAAAAACAAACAAACAGTAAAAACCATGGCTGCTGAGAGCTCTTAGTCAGGGCTCAGATTCCCAGCCCTTCCCAGTTTCCTGCACTTTGCCTAATTTTTTTTTCAAGTTTTTTACAGCCCATAAATGTGTGTAAAGAGCTGTATACCCTGTGGTGTTATATAAATGAAATAACAACAATGCTATTGAATTAATTGGGTGCTTCTACATACAGTAGTCTCTTCCCAAAATCCTTCTCTCTATGCAGGCCCTTCCCAGCTGAGGCTTCCCCTGGTCCAACTGGCACAAAGAACTCAGGGATCTTGATTTTCTTCTCTGGCTACCTTCTGAGTCCCCTGCAGGGGGAACTGGTCCTGGCTTTAAAAGTATATGTATGTACAGGATTTCTTTTCCATTCTTCCCCCCAACTCCTTTTTTTAAAGATTTTCTTGACATCTCCCAAAGCTTTCCCTGAGATTTTTCTTTTGCTCTCATTAAAGGAGTGCAGCCCAGCATCCCTCACCATTGACTACTGGCTAAGAAAGATGTTTGTCTGCTTGCTTCTATTGTTTGTGGCTGTCATAGTAAAACAAACCATGCCAACCTCTCAAGCTGCTGGGCTGCTGCTGATAAAACCCTCCACTTCTCACACAGGGCATCCTGTTCAGAGGGGAAGACGATGACTCTATTATACCCCAGGGAACGACTTCCCATTATACATTCCATACCCAGGCCTCAATCAGAATGCTGCACTGTTTTACAGGACTCTGATTCATGTAGTCTCAGAGAGCAGTTGGTTTATTTATTCCAGGAGCCAGTTCGTGCCCTTTATCTTGTAGCCTGTTAGGACTCAGAAGCTATTAAGTATGTAGAATGAAGTGAGATGAATGAAGTTAGTGTAATTCAGCTAACATCCCCTTTAATTTCTTCTTTCCCTTGTGCAGGATGAATGACTACCCAGGTGCAAGTTTAACAGCTATAAATGCTGCCGCAAACTCAAGTGTGGGCCATTATTTGCTCCATGTGTGGAGAAGGACAGAGGTAGGTGAACAGAGCACTGAGCTAACTTTGCCTCTGCTGGGAAGAGCCTCCAGCCTTTCCCACCCCTGAGAAAACAGCCATTGGAATAATAATAATAACACGTAGTTTCTGAATAGTTTTATTCATCGATTTATCTGAAAGTGCCTTGCAAAGGAAATTAGGATTTTGCCTTCAAGGAAACTGAGGCAAAAGGAAGTGCGGTGACATTCCGAAGGTCACTTGCTCTTGGACAGACAACGTTGCTAATGTATAAACCACTTCTACCAGCACATCTATAGTTTTACCAATATGGTTTGCTATAGGCCACAGGCCTAGAATGAAAGGTTAATCCATCAGGGGGTCTTCATTAGACCCAGATTATGCCAAAGACAATAAAAAAAATGGGAGAGGTCTCCTGTGGATGTTAATGACAACTGTGATGAATAGTGTACTAGTGACCTAGACCATCCAGGGGAGTCCCACAATTAATCAAGCTGTCCCATAGTAGGAGAGAACAGCTCGTGGGGGATCCAAGGGCACAGGACTCTTCCTGCAGAGTCTCTGAGTGGCCCTCCATCAATGCCCCACATCCTGCATCCCCATTGGATAGAAGCACTCATCACAAATCACAGCAGAGGTCCCTTCTATCCAAAAGAAGGGGGAGAGGACAAGACCGGTGGCAGCATGGATCCTAGGGTAGTGAGGTGCTCAAACTGGAAGCACCCACATGATGCTCCAGTCGAGTGCAGGGCACTGATCAGATTTGTGAACCTTACAGTTCTACCTGCATGAAGAGTAGTATGGGGAGGGGAGTGACAGCCAAATCCATTGGAAAGAAACCCAGTGAGGTGTGGGTCAGGCCTCTGGGAGTAACCCTTAGTAGGTGAGGCAGGGATGGTGAGCAGAGTGAATTTGAAACAGAGTCAGAGAAATGAGTAAGAGCTCAGTGCAACAGAGATCTGGGACTGGCTAAATCACCCGAGATCCTTCTCTTTCTCTTTCTACTTTCTCTCTCTCTCTCTCTCTCTAATTTTGCCCATTTTCTAAGTTTCCATTAACATCTTAGAGCTGTCAGTCATCAACCGCCCCACTCATCTGCCAGTTATCTGGACAGCTGTCGTCTAAATCCATACTTTCCTGCCCCTTCCCTTCACCAGTGTGACAGCTGAAACTGGAGATAGCCTCATTCAGTGGGATTATTTGCAGATAACACCCTTGCCAAATGCCAGGCAGAGAGAGGTGGAGCGATTTGAGGAAGAGGTTGAGGGGAGGGGGGTTGGGTATCTCCAGTCTCTTCAGAGGAATAGATGAAACCAGAGACACCCCAAAGCAGGGGACATATTTCTCCTGATCCCAACAGCTATATACTGTCATGAAATAAAGGTGAGAGGAGGTGGATGTCTATTGTGCATTCTAGGAAGTTGCATAGCATCAGTGTGCAAAAACACCACCTGTGAGAATCACTCTGGGAGTCTGAGAGCCAAGGAGAACCACAGGGTCTGTCTGTGTCTGGCAGCCTTCCCTAGAACCTCCTTAGCTTTCATTTTAGGCTGGCCCCCAGCCCTGTCTCTCCTTCACAGTGAAAAGCAATACCTACCTGCACTTAAAGAGGTGTGCACTTTACCTAGATCCCTATTTGGGAGCTGGCAATAAGAGGTCAAACCCTCCAGTACGGCCAAGGTATCCTTGGTACAGAACTACAGTAAGGAGGAAGAAATGGTGCTTTTAAGCCAGTTCTCAATGCTAAGCAAGCTTCCAAGTGAAACTAAGGGAAGCTACTGTTGGCTCATAAACTGAGCCTATTTGATGTTGAATCAGAAAAGACATCAAAACAGTGTAATGCCATTTTCTTTTCAGAATCACTGCTCTGGCTATAATTGCAATTAAGTACCTTCCAAAACCTACACCTGATACTAGGCATAGGAATCCACTGATGAGACAGGGGGTCATAAAAGGTTCTGTAATAAATATTGCAATTGATTTTTAAATGCTACCTTGAAACATCTCTGTTATCACCATACTGGCTATCATACCTCTTCAGAGCTCCATGGCAAACATGGTGAAAGGAGTGAGATATTCTCTGAAGGGAAGGCCCTTTTGACATTCAGGTAAAAGGAGAATCTTTCAGGGCTCTTTGAATTCTGAAGGTCCCCTCCTTTTTCTGATGAAAATGACATGTTTGGTTAGAATACATAAATGGGAAGAAAATACATGGTCTCCACAGTATTATCATGGTCTCTGAAGGAGTATTCAGTCCATTCAAAACCCTTGTATGATTCATATGGAAGGATAAACATTTATACAAGCTATTTTCATCACAAGCTCTCCTGGGATACTTCAGGGATTGCAGTGTGTCTGTCTCCAAAGTAGAACAGTGCCCAGAAATGGATAGTGAAACGCTAATAAAACTTCAGAGGGAATAGCTCAGCAGATTGCAACAGCCTAACCAGAAATTTGGTCAGGATAATATGCTGTGATTCCCCTCAGACTGTAACAAGAATGGGTGAGACCTCAGTGCTACAAGTTGTCCTGAAAGCCAGCACCTCCCTTATTCTGAGGCAGTGATTCAGCACTGTCTGTGGAAGTCAGGTGCTCCTATTAGATCTATCCATGGTGCTTATAAGCACCCTTCCTCTCTCTGTTCACTCAACATTTGAGAACTTCTTAAGTCTTCAGCATACACTATTTATTTGCATAATGTCTGCAGATGGGTACACTGTTATGACAATTTTACTAATGGGAGAACAAAGGAACAGTTCACCACCTCCACCTACTAGAGGGCTAACTGTGAGCATCAGCATTTTGGGGAGGTGACTAGGGTGGAATAGGACTGAGCAGTAATAAGGAGCTACTGCACAGTAGTAACGAGCTACTGCTGGGTCAGCATCAATGAGTCAGCATCACCAGGAAGCTGGGCAGGGGTGCTACTATGCCATAACACTGGCTACAGCACAGTCATTTAGTACTTGTATATGCAGGTGGAATAGGAACTGGTGGAACAGGTGGAATAGGATCTGCCCCTAAGATTCCCGTGGTTTTTCAAGCCCAGGATCAACCTTTCTCCCCGCCCTAAATGCATCCAAGAGAGAATATTTGGCTGTTCCTGACTTTTGAGTGCTAACCTGTAGAATAAGCATTTCTGTAATTTCTTCTTTGAGACAAAGTTAAAGCTGCTCAGACAGATTCTCATGTGTCTCATTATGATATACCCCACAGTTACATCACTGAATGATTTCTCAATGAATACAGTAGACTGTCAGACAATATTTCCTTCTGCAGCCTTCTACAGACATGTAGAATCTCCTGCTTCTGTCTAGTCCTCTGTGTGTTAGGCAGTGTCTGTACGGAGTTAGTCTGATCCGCCTATGACTCAGGAGACCTGTGGTCTATTTCTGTCAGAAACTGTTGGCAAATCATTTCACCTATGTTACCACTCCCACCCTTTGTCTGTCTTGTCTGTTTTGATTCTAAGCTCTTTAGGCCAGGAACTCTCTCTCGCTATCCGTTTGTAAAGTATCTTGTACAAGGGGACCCTGCTCTCAGGTCTCTAGGCACTACGATACAAACAGTAAACAATAACAGTGGAAGAAATGCACATACCTAGTGCATAGCAAATGAAGGAATAGGCTGTATTAGAGAAGCTATTTTAATAAAGGAGTGGATCCAAAGTATGCTGAATTCAACAGGAGTCTTTTGACTGACTTCAGTGGGCTTCAGGTCAGGCTCTCGATGGCACCTGTATGGAGGCCTGGCCTTGCTCAGTGCCCATATGCTGTGCAGTGCTAAATACTAACCATTTGTCTTCTGCATGGAAAAAGTGTGGTTTTCAAAGGCATATGACTTAGCCAAATCAAAGCCCACTTATCCCAGCACATGCAAAGGCCCTGTAATACCCAGGGGTGCAGGTTATAGCCATGTTGGTCTAAGGACATAGGCAGACAAGGTTCTTTGGGTAAATCTTTTATTATATTTTTTATTAGGCCAACTCAAATAGTTGGAAAAATTCTTCTGAGCAAGCTTTCATGTTTTTACAAGGATTTTTGTAAAGTCTTTACTATTCATTCCATCCAGGAAGAGCACACACCAACTGCAGATGCTTCCTCAGCCTGATGAAGGGTATTTAAGCCCAAAAGCTTGCAAAGAATAATTTTTCCAACTACTTGAGTTGGTTGAATAAAAGATATCAGATTTACCCAAAAAACCTTACCTGTAATACTCAGGCCATTTCTGGCAATCTGGATAGATGAAGGGTCTTCATCAGCATAGAATCGGGGGACCTATTTGCCTTTCAGCTCTCTGCCCTCTGTCATTTCAGCACTGGAGCTGTTCAAAACACACAAATCATTTCTTTGAATAGTCGTAAAGCATTGCCAAGGTCCCAGTATGGAAAACAGCGCAACACATGTTTTCTTAAGCTTTCAAAAATAAAAATAAAATCATAAAGCTCCACCTTTGGGTAAGAAGCTAAGTCTGGAAAATATCAGCCTGGGAGTTCCTCATTTCAGTTATGAGCCACTGAAAGCAGAATCTTACAGTAGGAAAGCTTATACAGTCTACAGAGTCTTAAATGTCTTAAGCACAGCTGTTGACAACAGTTCACCAATACTAGGTAACAGATGGCGCTGCACAAGATACAACTTTGGACAGCCCCACATTTCTCCAGGAGCCAACTCGGGGTATCTGCATTTAAGACCACTGTTATCTAGATAAGATCCTAGCCCCTTTTGTTTGGCTGACCTGGCCCTTTTTAAAGGGCTTGAGTCAACAGATTGCCTCTCTCCCATTAGCAAATGCCTTTTTTATAATCCAAATACAGCTTCCTCAAATGAGTTGCAGCAAACTTGTCAGTAAGATTGGGAATCTATATAGTGCTAGGGATCCATATATACAGGGAAACCAGGAAGAAAGAGAAAACAAATAAAAACATCATTTTTTGTTCCTCATGGGTCTCAGTGACAAGTTTCCTCAGTTTTCTTCCCCACGCACAACTGAACATGTACCCATTGTACACAGGGGTGTACCATGTAGGCTGGAGGACTAGGGGAGTGGTGACTGAAAGGGCTGATATACTCTTGGCAGCCTTTCCCAAAGCAGATTTCTTATTCTACATAACTGGGCCTGACCAAGTGTGAGACTATTTATCCAATTTATGATGTAGTTTGTCCCATCCATGAAAACTGCATGGGACACACTACATTGTTCATAGATGATACCAAGTTATGGGGCAAAGTTAACACACTGGACGGCAGGGAGCAGATACAGGCTGATCTGGACAGTTTGGATCAATGGGCAGAATTAAATAGGATGCAATTCAAAAAAGATAAATGCAAGGTACTCCACTGAATCCCCAGCATACCTATAGGTTGGGGGATGACCTCCTCAGCAGCTGAGCAGCTGAGAGGGATCTTGGAGTCTTAGTTGACTCCAAGATGAACATGAGCCGGTAGTATAACAAGGCCATCAACAAAGCCAATTGCACCTTGTTGTGCATAAGCAGATGCATGACCAACAGATTGAAGGAGGTGATGCTGCCCCTCTATGCGTCATTGGTCAAGCCGCAGTTGGAGTACTGTCCAGTTTTGGGCACCGCATTTCAAGAGGGACACGGAGAGGGTTCAGAGGAGGGCCACTTACATGATTAGTGGCCTCCGTGAAAGACCCTGCGAGGGGAGGTTGAGGGATCTGGATCTCTTCAGCCTTCGAAAGAGATGTCTGAAGGGAGGCCTTGTAGCCACCTATAAGTTTATCAAAGGAGGACAACAGGGAATTGGAGATGCAGTATTTACCAGAGCACCCCTACGAGTAACTAGGAATAATGGGTGTAAACTAGTGGAGAGTAGATTCAGATTAGACATTAGGAAGAAATTTTTTACAGTAAGGGTGGCCAGAATTTGGAACAGGCTTCCAAGAGAGGTGGTACTATCACTTAACTTGGAGGTCTTCAAGAGGAGGCTTGATGGTCACCTGGCTGGGATCATCTGACCTTGGTCCTCTTTCTTGCCAGGGGCAGGGGGTCAGATATGATGATCGTTTGTGGTCCCTTCTGACCCTACAATCTATGAATCTATGAAACTCTCAATTCTGGACATTCTGTAGCCCTTGACCTTCATCAGCTCTTGATCTTATACAGTCATATGACAAATGAGTATTTCTCACCTAGAAAGTATGTCTTCTACTTCCTTAATGCATGCTCACTTCCCTTCTCACATATGGCACATGCCACAACAAGCTGTAAATCACTCTGAAAATGCAGGATTCCTCCGAGAGACAAGTCCCAAGGTACATCATGCAACGCTCAGATACAACACTCATTAGAACGCAGAGCAACACACACATGTCACAGACAGACACCTGGAGGACAGTACACAAAAGATACTTGCACAAATTACACACCACAACAATAAGTGCCTCTTGCCTCCTGCCTGCTCTACGTTGCCATCACAGCTTTAAACAGCAGAATCATCCATATTTATATGTAAACCCTGCAAAATGTGCCCAACCAAACTTGTGCCATCAGTGCTATGCTAATGAAATAGGGGACCTGGGTAATGGTTTTTTTGTTTTGTTTTGCTATCACAGCATTAAGGCTGCACAGTAAACATAAAACTATTTTGTTACAAACGATTTAAAGCCAACAGTTTAAAAAATAGGCAATGAAAAATGTAGTTATTTTATCAATTTCAGCTTGCCTATATTTGCAGATATAACACAAAAATATAGGTATGGAAAATACTATATATCTATACACACACATATATACACACACAATGGCCAAGATAATTTTGATATGGGTGAAGGGTACTATAGCTAATGCCTGAATGGAAGAGATAGCATAAGTGCTTAAACAGTTAATGGCATAAAGCATATTTATAAAAGAATGGACACACAACCATGCACAGTGAATCTAAATGGGTACACTCAGACTTAATGAAATATTTTTATTATGCATTCAAAGTAGCCAGCTTTCAATCATCCAGAGCTTTATTTGTATCCAACTATTTTCTTTTCCAAACATGGTCATGGATGTTCTCTTCAATAAGCACTATTTCCATGCCAACTTTCACGGTTCATCTAGTTTTTGAGTCCTTAGGTGGGAACTAATATTTTTTTATTAAAAAAAGAATTTGGGGAGCTTATGGGGGTTTGGTTTTGTTTTGTTTAGTTCTTTCCGTACAAATTTCAAGTTGTCAAAGGGATTTTGTTCATTCTTTTCTAATAAAATCCCTCTTTGGCCAGAGAATAATCGCAGAGAATTTCAGCCTGTGAGTTCTGATGCTCTTTTGATACTCCTACTCATTATGATGTAGGGTCTGATTCCACATGTATCCCCATTGATTTCCAAAACATTATTTGAATAGCAAGGTACATCTTGGTTTGAGTAAATGAGCCAAGATCTGACCCTGAGTGCTTTTGAAATTTTGGAGCATATCAAAATGGGGTTATTACTGGCCACAAGAAGTGAAGGGACAGGCAGAGTCAGGTAACTGTTTTTCATGTTAATACAAGATATAGCAATATCTCTCTTCAGTTGCACAAACTTCACAAGCGAAACACAGACACTATGACCTCAAGATTTTTCCCCTTTCACTGCAACTTCCTTATAAAAACAGGAAGTTTTTCCAAATTCATTCCAAATCATCTCCCAGAAACTTCTCTATAGCCCATTCCAGATTGGAATGGAAATCTGCTCAGATTTATTATTTCAGCACCTGTGTTCCTGAAGAGAGCGAGGATCTCAGCCAGGATGGAACTCAGTATTCAGCATGTTGCAAGTACCAATAATCTACGTGGTCCCATTTCAGGCCTGAGGTTCTCCTGGCACTGCACCTGCTTCCAAGGGAGAACAGAAATCTGGTTCAGGCCATTTTTCTTAGTCTAGATCAGCAGCCGGCAAAGTTATTCTGGTGGCAGTCTGGAGTGACCCATATCAGGCCCACAGCTAGGCCAATACTTTTCCTTGCCTCCCAGTCATGGCACACCATGGGCAAGGACCATCCCACCAAATGCCACCTAACCCCCCTTGGCTCTGGCCTGGATCTGGCCTGCAAGCCGTAGGTTGCAGACCTCTGGGCTAAATCAATGAACCAACAAGACCAAGGAACTCCTAGATTCCTATAGGACACTCCGATAGGAATCTGAAATTATGGACAAACAACCAAGCTGCAGCAAGGTAAGAAAGGGTGGGGACTGACCATAGAGTGGCTAATGTATGATAACAATCTCTATGCTTGCTCATATACCACAATAACTCAAAGTTCAACTGCAGTAACTTAGAACTGCTTCACTGAGGGCTACTCTCCTGCATTTTAGCTTCTGCTTACCCTGGGGTAAGAGCAGGCACTTCTATTCTATTGCTGAGCAGCTGACATGCAGCAAGTCTCTGCCTTCTTTTAACTCCCTGTAATTTATTCATTTGCCCAGACCCTCAGTATACTCAGCATTTATCAGGGGAGTAAATGAGGGGAGGAATGTGCTTCTTAATTAACTTCTTTGTTAATTAACCCATTTAATTTTTTTAGATGGTCTAATATGATAGGAAAATATTTGTTTAAGTAGTGCTGTCTCTTTAACAGGAACAATTCCCCGCTTGCTTGACAGTGTGTTCTGGGTTCATGAGATGAGATATGTTTCTCTCCACACACGCGCGCACACACACATTTCTACTTGCGTGTGAAATGAAGGTCTCCAACACCTCACAGAATACTTTGAGAAATATTCTATTTACAGCCTCTGTAGCTGCTGCAGTATGTCATACCTGATGTTACTTCTCTTCCCCCAGCTTCTTTTACTGGGATGGCAGCATCAGAATGACATCTTTTGTCTCCAGTGACTACCTGAGATTCCACCTGGAGGCCTCAACCAGTTGTTGAATGAGATGTTGGAGACGTTTCAGACCCTGTGGCACCAACAGTGAAAGGTAGTTGTGGTTTTGCAGGCCAAAACCAAAAGTGTGTATTCACACTCTTCCTTCTAAATCCCACTTGCTAACCTGTTATTCACAGGTTGCTGCTATATGGGATAGTTTTTCTCTACTTGTGAAACCACTGTGGTGGGGTAGCACAGCCTGGCAGATGGGCGCACAAGTCTATGAAATCGGCTGGACTCCTGAGCTCTGAGCCCAGCTCAGTCACAGACTTACTTCTCAAAGGGCGCACAGTTGCATTGCTTCTCTCTGCCTCCTCTTACCACGCATAAGCGCTTTGAGACTGACCAAGGTAGAGGCCCAGATAAATGTGAAGTTTTACTTTGTTATTATGGCCATTATGTCTCACATGAAAATCAATTACATCAGATGGGAATTAAGGTGCAGGAATTGCTAAACTCCCAAGAGGAAGTTTCTGTTTTCAGGGGAAGGAAAGAAAAACAGGAAGGGAGGGGGGAGCTTCCCCAAGCAATATTTGATGTTGCAAATAGAATTTTATGAGCAGAACAAGTCCAGTTTATACCTGGTAAAGCTGCAGCAAAGTCAGTGGCATGCCAGGAAGGATGAACCTAGCCCACTGCTTCATACCTTTCCTGGAGGATTCAGCATCTCTGTGATTACAATCAACATTTCCAAGCCTCCCATTAGCCTCCCTTTTCCTGTCCAATAGTGATCCCCATGTGAAAGAGAGGCTCGCACTGGAATTCATAAAACAGAACTTTGCTGTCTGGTCAGAAAAAATCAGGGCTGAAAAGTCAGATCTGCTGGTAGCTTTTTCTGTTGCCTTAAGGAGGAAATTATTCTCCCTTTTGCTAAATAATTTCCCCTGTGGCAACTGAAGGAAGAGCCTGGTGCAGTGGGGAGCCCAGCACAGTCTGTGTACCCAAGATCTGAGAGGAACATTGGCAGAGGGAGGATTTATCCATATTCCTCTAGTATAAATATATATAAAATGATCTGGCTTACAACACTAGGTGGCAGAGGTGGGATCTTTTCTGCTCTGAGCACTGTCCTATAAGGCATTGCTTGTTTAAGTACAGTCGCATTTAGTTGGAGCTGCAGGAGAGAGACAGAGAGATTCTCTGTGTTTACAGCCAACGCAGGCTATGACAACCATCTAACCTGGCCCCCTTTTCTCCGGCACTTGAAGGAGAGAGTGTGAGGTTATTTGGGAATCTGACTATTGTGGGTCAGCTTTCTCAGCACTGGATTGCCTGAGCTGTTAAAGCAGAGACTTGGGAGACGGAAGGGAGACAAGAATCCCATATTATTTTTTAAAAAAAAGAGAGAGAAAGAGACAGACAGAGACCGAAAGCAAGCGAGCGAGAACAAGCAGATCAAACAAGAGAGAAGCATGAGGACCTACTGGCTGCACAGTATCTGGGTGCTGGGATTTTTCCTATCCCTCTTCTCCTTGCAAGGTAGGCGATGAGTTCTTTCTCACTACCTTCTCTAGCCCCCGCTAGCTCAAGATGAGGCTGATGGACTGAGGCTGGCTCGGAACATGAAGCTGTCTGTATTTTGACTCCTCTGCCCCCAACTCCTCCCTCCCTCCCTAACCCGATCAGAAATAAGAGCCAAGGAGAGATCCCTGCTAGTGAATCTGATGGTTAGAGGGCACCTCATGAGCCTGACTCGCTGCTGTATTTGTGCTTTTGCGGGGACTGGTGGGGGAAGCAGCTTTGCAAAGGAAGGGGTTGGAGGATGTGGGTGTCCTCATTCCACCTCCATCCACAAGCTGCATTCCTTGCCACTTTCAGGTTACTGTTGCCAATGCTCTTGGATCCTTCATCTTCCTAAGGGAATCAGTGTTAAGTTTTCAGAAGCTTCCTTTATGGCTTTGGTCCATCTGCAAAAGCACTGCTCTCTTCCCCTCTGCTAGTCAAAAAAAGTGGGGGAAGCAGAGAAGGAAGATACATTGGATATTGAGTTTTGTCCAGCAGAGAAATAGCCAGCTGGGTTTCGTGCTTAGGGAGTTATGTGCAAGTGAGATTTAGTTTGATGTGATGACAATCATTTCCATTATTTTTGCAATGCTTTCTGTAAACAGGAGGAAAGGGTTAATGCACAACATACTGTATGTACACACTCACACACATGCCCCCATATGCACAGACTTGTATCGCTTTGCGAGTCATACACTCATTCCCACATGCCAGTAATCATCTCCACACATACACTCATGAATATAACATATAGCATGCCTTAACTCACTCAGGCACACTCTGCCACATGCGCTCCCAACTCCCCATCACATGCAATTCCTCCAGTGTCACACACGTTCATAGATTCCCTTTCTGTAACCCTCTAACCAACTGTACACACACATGCACACATTCCTCTTACCAGTACCGTTGCTTGTACACATTCACTTTGCCCATCACTAACTATGAATCACATAGCAGCTTGCTGCATTTGTGCACATGTACACACACTCATTGCATTCCAGCTTTTCATATGTCTATATCTCAGGAAGACTATCTCTTAACACTGCTTTGCTTTTGCTTGGTCACACACTCACAGGCTCTTGAGCACTGTCTCTGTTTTAGCCATGTACTTTCTCTCACACTCTCTCTTGCACATTGCATGGCATCTGAACACACTCCATCACATAGCCCTCCCTTCCCCTTAGCTAATCTTTTTGGACACGTACTGTGTCCCCCCCCCGCTCTTGCAGCCTGTACCAAGTGCACACACAATATCAGACCAGGCTTCCTTTTTGCATTCATACATGTGTGCATGCACACACACATGCATGCATGTGCACTTTCCATCACAAGCTCTCAGCCTTGCATGCTCCCACTATCATCTGCACCCAGTCCCATACCCTTTTCCCTGCTCCTCGCATCATCTGGCTTCTCTCTCTTTCAGGCTCTTTCTGTCTCTTTTTCTGTCTCACACATGCATTTCTTGATCACAGATTTTCTCTTACTCAAACTCATATTCTTTTAGGCTCTGGATAGTGCAGCTGGTACCAAGACCCTCCACCTACTTCCCTTTGCTCTGTGTCCCTTGCTGAGGGAGGAGGGAGAATTGTCCAACATGCTCATAAACATGTGCCCATCCTGAAAAATTAGTAGCCACTTTCAGCAATGAAGTCCAGTGCCTTGGGTGAACTTCCCTCTGCTCTGAAAGCATAGGCACAGACAGACCCATCAAGGATGGACACTGGCAGGATCACACAGTCTCCAAATGCCTCCTTCATTTCCAGTGCTTCTTTCCCAACCAATGCTAACAGTGCTTGCTCTACACAGTACTCCCAGTCCACATGCTTGGGTGAACTATGACCAGAGGTTCCCAGCTGGAGCAGAGGTTGGTGTTGGTTTATCCCCTTATAGCAAAGCTGGCTCTTGGCAGAGCTTGGGTGCTGCTCCTGTTTTGCCTTCTTTGCTACTGCTCTACAAATGTCACAGTCACACAAGCCTCCAGACAGCATCCTTCCCTGCTGCCTTCAAAAGGAGATCGAACCTTCCAACACTGAGTGAACACACATCCTCTGGCAACAGGGAAGGTATGAATCTGCCCCTCCTAAGATGTCAAGTAAAAATGCATCAAAGCAAGGACTAGCTTTACCATTCCTCCCTCCTTCCACATTGTGGTTCAGCTGGAGCCCAGACCCAAGCCAGGCAGCAACAGATTTCCCATCTTTAGCTTTGAGAGTGGAAACTGTAGGAAATAGGGCATTGGGGCTGCCTGAGAGGGGCAGGGCACTGTGGCAAGCAAACCACAAGGCACTGGAGGGGTTAAATAAAGAAACGCCACACCCTTTAAGACATACTGTTCACCAAAGGAAAAAAATCAGAAGTAATGAGCCCAAAATGTTTCAGTGACATTGGAGAGTGGGACTATAGGGAGCTACTGTTCTGGAATGCTATGGTCGTGGTTCTGAAAGGGAACAAACCCCCCTGGCTATGGCTGTTTCCTGAGCAGTGCGTGTCTCCAATGCTGGGGCCTGTTATTCTTCAAGTAACCCTCAAAACGGTGCCGTCCCCTGCCCCCTTGGTCTGTTTGGGGGTACGTTTGTGTATGTGAAGTGGACTTCCCTCTTGTTCTGGTATCCACCTATTGTATGAGCTGGAAGTAAAATGGAAGTGAGCTGGTGTTGCTGGGCACTGCCAGGATGTAACTGAATGGCACGCAATGGGAGGGGGGATGAGAGGGGTGGAATATGGGGTGAGAGACACAGCTGAGGCTGGCAGGAGACCTAAGGACTCTGTAGTGCCAAGTGACTCACACAGCCTGTCTCCTCTAATGCCTTTGCCAGGGTACTTACCGTTGGCTGCTTGTCCCCTCTGCTTGACTGGGTTCAATGGCTTGGGGACGAGATGGGGCTTTGCTTTCCTCCCCTTTTTCTGAATAAAGGCTTTGCAGCCTCAGAGGAAGCTGTGCTGTTCTCAGTGCTTGGCTTTGCTTTGCTTTGTGCCTTGGGCTTCTGCATCACTTCAGAGTAGCAGAATAAGGCTCTGATTCTCCCTGCCACCCTCTTCAGGCTGCTGGCTTCTGCACTGGGTCCCTTTCCCAAGCTACCTGCACCAGGCTCAAAAGGGGGCTGTGATAAGTTCTGCCTCATGGTACCTCAACCCTGCTCCCCGAGATGAGCTGGAGTTTTGCAGTCTCCCACGTTTCCTTCTACAGCACTGATCATAGAGTCCTTGGGGCCTGGCTTTACTATTCTGTTCTCAGATTTCTCTGCCTATATTTTAAGGCTGGGCCAGGAAATGGTTTTCTTATCCCAGGAAAATGATTGATATGTTTAATTACTGTTCCATATTCCAAACAGCTTGGGCCAGTCAAAACTTTGTGTCGTGATAATTTGGAAATGTTCCATTTTGGGTGTGACTACATTTTCAACAATAAATGAACTAACATTTCACAAGGAAACATCCTTTTGAAGCAAAACAAAATGGAACTTTTTGTTTACACAAAGGACATGTTGAATAATCGTAATTTTTTTCCTTTTTTTTTTGTGCGTGTCACTGGCCCTTTCATATGAAAAGTTTTACTTTTGAGAAAAAAAGTCAAAAAATCCCAACCAGCTCCCCCCCATTTCCATGTATTGGATTAGTTGCAGCAGTCTTATGTCTATACCCTTTTTCTCTGAACGTTTCATTAGGATGATGGTAGTCTGGCTGCTGCATACAGTCTTTGCCAAGGATGTACTTTTAGAGTATACATGTACCATGCCATCATATAGCTGGTGTGAGTGAAGGTCACAAGGATTCTCTTGTGTTTTGTACCCAGTACAGATATAGAGGTATGATAAGGTACATTTGTAGCATGTGCATATATACATGAAAGTGTGTGTGAGCCTGTAGAGTAGCATCTATGTTAATTTGCAGTGGTTAGGCCACTAGTATGGTTGTCTGTATCTAGCATAGTGTTATGTGGTAATGCTATGTAATATAGGTAGGTGGGGGGGCTATGGGTGATAGTCTCTGTGGTGGTGATGGATTTGTTTTGTATTTATGTACCTCTGATGAGGGGGGAAAAAGGCCTTTCCCTGGTGCCTTGGATATACTTTTCTCTCCAGCTGTTTTCAGGTTGTCTGTATCTAATGCAATCAGGGAACACTTACCACGTTAGGCTATATTGATGAGGTAACGACTCTCTCAGCTGCCTTGCATTCCCTTAAGTGATGAAGATGTTCAAGGCTTAGGGTGAAGTCAAGTTTGCTTGTAGGCTTAGAGCTGGGGAGAAGGCAGAAGCAATTGCTTTTATTTGCACACGGAAAACAGGGAGCTGGGAGAATAAAAGCTCCAGATTTTCAACTGGCTCTTTCTCACCACTTTAACCCCTTTGTAACTCAATAGGGTCAGTAGCTACCTCCCTATTTATGACCCCCCCATTCCACCCCTCAGTTATAAATCTGGACTCTCAGCTATGTGATCTGAAGGCTGTGTTATGGCAGACAGAGTCCTGCTCCTGGAATCCAATGCTCCCCTACCCCAAACCTCCTTTGCCCTTTCACAAACCTCACCACAGCTACTGAAACTCAGTGGCTGTCCCTGGCTTTAGAGCCTGTACCTTCTTATCCTGTTTGAACACAAGGGGCCCAGACCCTGGTAGTGTAGGATTAACCCTCTTTAGGGGAGATAAGATCCCTCACTGAGGTGATATGGCTAGAGGTGGTTTCAAGTTGCAATATTTGCACAAGGGTTTAAATCTCAGCAAGCCTAAGGCTAACTATAATTGCTGAGGTGAGAGCCTGCTCCTTCCCAGGCTTCAGGCTCTATGGTTAAGCAAACTGTGCTGGGGGTGGTGAGTAGGTAAATGAAATGGAAGATGTGACGGTGTGGCAGATATGGGGGACCACTAGAAACAATATCTCACCTCTGTGCTGCAAGCAAGAAAGCCAAGGGTGGATCCAAGGTGAAAGGGAACCACCTTCAGCTGATATATAGAGAACCTGCTGCAGGATTGTAAGTTGGGTCAGTTACAGAAAACGGGCTTTTGAGAGGCTGGAGTATTTTATACCCATCAGTAAACCTTAGCAACAGTACTATGTTAATAGGGCACTGCCTGAGTCACAGAAGGATCTGTGTGTGATGTGTGCTATTGAACAGGTATGTCACTAGTTGGACAGGCCTATTTTTCACCTTCAGTCACATGGGTCTAGCCCACCAAGTTTCTTCTTGGCCTCCCTTATTCAGGGAAGTTACCGTAAAAGGTGACAACAGATTGCTTGGGACAAATAATGATAAAAAAAAGTGTTGATCAAAGGTTTAAAACAAGAGGGCCAAGGGGGAACACCAAGCAGAGCACACCACCACTGGCCCTCAAATGAGTCCAAGGAGCCAGCAGACACTGCCCAGTGATACTCTGTTTGGAGATGGGAATGAACAAGGGCCTAGTGGGACAGACCTATTTGTCATCCTTCAATCACATGGGCCTAGGCCCACCAGGTTTCTCATTGACCTCCCTCAGGTAGGGAGGCTACAGGAAAAGATGACAATAGATTCCTTGGGGCAAATAAAAAAACCCCAAAAACAAGGATGGGTTTGGAGGTCAGAGGTTCGTAACAGGAGTGCCAAGGGGGACACCAGGCAGAGCACACCGGACAGCGCCCACTGGCTCTCAGATGAGTCCAAGGAGCCAGGAGACACTACCCAGTGATACTCTGCTTGGAGATGGGAATGAACATCAGTGCCTGGTGGGACAGGCTACTGGGTTCTGTAGCTTAGCCGTGGGATCCAGAATGGTTAATCCTCCCTTCTTAAGTGTCTTCCTTTTCCTTAAAGAGAGAATGTGCTGTGATCTTATGCACTGTTCAAGCTTGGCGAGGGAATTGCTTTGACAGTTAAAGTGTTCTTGTTATTGTTTTATCCAGAGGAGTGGGGGGAAGTGTATGTATACATCAGTTGCAGCACAGACCATCTTGTTCACCTCTGATAACAAGAGCAATGTGTGGTGAGGGTGAGAAGCATGTGGCAGGGCGGGTGAAAAGAGGGCATACTAAATAAGAGCCCCCTACAGTGAAGGTGGTCTGGCACAAGGTAGGGGAGCACAGAGTTTGGTATAGAGATACTGGCCGAGGCAGCAGGTCTTTGGGAGCTGAAGTGATTTGAGTGGAAACTGGTGAAGGAACTGAGGTAGCGTCCTGATTTTGTTTTAGGTTGCCAGCTTTAACAGAGGTCAGAGGATGGTGAATGTTTACAGTGATGGGCCTAGAGGAGAGTTGGACTCATTGATGATCATCAAAGCTCAGTCCTGCCTTGGTTGGAGCACAGACAGGAGAGCTGGGATGCTTCCCAGCACGCCTTGTCCAGAAGGAGTCCTGCCAGCCAGACAAGGTTGCCCAGCTTAGTGGCTCTCACAGAAAAGAGTAGTGCTGCAGAGGGCCAACTTCTGCCTCTCTGAGCCAGAAACACATTTGTCCTGTCTTAAGCTTACAGCAACATGCTAGGCTGGGTGCAATCTACTTCAGGGCTGCTGCTGTCCTGAGCTTTATCCAAGAACCTTGCCAGAAAAAAGTCCCTTAACATTTTTACTGACCCACCACTCCCTCTTCCCCTGTCCCTCATTCTTCCACACAGAGCAGAGCTTAGGTCTTGTTCACAGTTAATGCCACTGTTGGATTTAGTTGCTCAGCTTTCAAGGGTGGTCAAGTAGATGGAGAGTCTGTGAACATGTTCATGGCATTTGCAGGTACAGGGGCTGGAGGTTAGGTGAGGGTGCTGGCATCAGAAAACTGGTTTAAGATCAGGGCCTGTGCTTAAAATGAGAGGGGAATAGATGGAGACTTGGAGCAATATGAAGGGTTTGAGGGTCCTGTATGAGTTAGAGCTACCCAAAACATGCCGAAGTCTGAAGCCAGGTTATGTTTGAAGCCAGCTTCTCTCTGAAGGGTTTTTCCTAACCATGGGAGAGATGTCTTTCCTTTCAGGGCAGGAGGGGTTGTCTGTAAAGTGATTCTTAAGGGTTTTTTTGTCACTTCTATAAAATAGATACATGAAGAAGTATAGCCTTCTGAAGGACATGTGACAGAGACAGAATGTGAGTGATGGTAGGGGAAGGGAAGGGGTGAGCCACATGACAAATGGACTGCACTCATGACTGCCATGGAGCTTTCCAGCAGGAAATCAATAGTGTTATCAGAATGCAGCCATCAGGGTGTGAGTGTGCAAAGCCTGTATGTAATTACAGCTTCCCCAGTCTGCCCCTTAGCACTCTCATAGATAGTGTGTTGCAGGCTGGAACCAATTAATTCTTCCACCCCAGTGGAACAATAACTAATGTGCCTCCTTATCCACCTATGTAAGACTAGGGACAAACTAGCCCTGAGGGACTGACCTAAGGCCATGCAGCAAATCAGTGGCAGAACTTGCAATATTTTGGAATGCTTCTGCCCGTTGCACTGGTCCACATGGCCTCCAGGCACTATTGATATAGACCAGGGGTCAGCAACATTTTTGGGCAGCATGCCAAAAACACCACAACCTCGACTCGTAAGATGTCACCTAACCTCCAGTTTACATATCCCTGTATTCAGTCATGATTTGGTGCATGGTTTTTTGTCTTTTCATAGATCTGGAAGGATGTGGAAGATTGATAGAGAGAATAGATCTAGAGGGGTGGAGAGAGGAGGTGGGTGCAAGTACTGGTGTGCATTAAAGGGCACGTGTCTCTCTGTGTGGCCATGACTGGAAAGTATGTTTATACTGTGTTAAAATATCTAGTTGGTGGCCATGGGGAGAATGTGATTGTATAGTTCAATGTATTTTTGTGTTGGAGTGCATCTGCACACGGGCAAGGACATTTGTTCAGCCCTTCGGGAATGAATGTGTTTGTGCAAGTACTGTTCTTCACAGAAGATGCGGGTCTGGTTGTGCTATTATAACTAAAAGACAAGAGTTGCAGTTCTGGTTCTGCTGACCATTTGAAGTGGACCTGAGGTGATAGCCTCCTGGTATAGTTACTGAAGTGAAATTCAGTGGGAGCATATGTAGCTTAGCTCTTGTACTTGGATGCTGGAGAATGAAGGAGAATTCACAGAAGTTTTGGGCTGGAAGCAATCTCATGAGATCATCGGATTCAACTGCCTGCTCTGGACAGAGAGAGAGTTTCTTTGAGCATGCACATACACATGCACACACCATTTTCCTTCATGCATGCTGGTACAGTTCATGTGCTATATGGACTATGCCCTGTGTATAGGTAGGCCAGGTATACAGTGGGAGCATATGCTGATAGAGCCATCCTGAAACATTGTATCAGCCAAGTGCTCCTAGCATGAACACAGCATATGTTGGCAAAACTGCTCATTCCAGCAAAATAAACCTTACCAGGAAAAGCATGGCACTGCATGCTTTACCGCATCTGTACCGAGGCTGTTACCAGCCCAACTGTGTCAGTCATGTTTTGTCATATCCCTCAGTGATGTAGTTAGGCTGCCAAGAGTTTGTCATGAAGATCTAGTCACAGTTCTACCATCAGAGAGGTGTTTTATATTCTGGTAATGTTGAGTGATATTATAACCATGGTGTTCTAGGAAATATATGAGAGCCAATGATTTTTGTGAGTACCATCTTTTATTGGACCAACTGCATGGATGGGATTAGAGTTACGCAAGCTTCCAAATGCAGTGCATTCCTCTTCAGGCCTGCTTTTCCCTCAAACCTGAAGAAGCTTGTCTAGCTCTGTCACAACCATCCAGTTGATCCAATATAAGATATCACCCACAAAAACCCTTGCCTTATGGTAGTATACATATTCCTGTACAAAAAAAAAAAAAAGTTGGGGGGATAACTGTGCCAGTTTAAGCCTGTATGCCACAATAGCTGTGCCCACACAGATACTTTCCTGGGTATCGCTATTTTGGTAAAAGGTATTGCACGCTTGGCTAACATTGTTATACCAGTACAAAGGCTGCACATAAACCAAGCTTGGCAGAAAGGTGGGGGCAGATGAGCAGAAACCGGTGCAGCAAGATGAGGAATGGAGAAGAAAGCAAAGGGAGGAGCAGGCTGTTTTCTCTGTCAGAGCATTAGGACTTCTGTGGTCTGACTGTGGCTTGTGTGCAAACCAGCAAGGCGGAAAGCTGCAACAGATTGGGATGCTAATAAAAGCGGCTGCAGCATGAGGTAAATGAGCTGTGGCATTGTCCGAAAGGGACCCTGAGCTAAGGTCAGCAGCATGGAGACCTTTTGCTTTTCCCCTTGGCTGGGGCTCGCTGGCTGCTCTGTGTGCGCTGGCGTGGGAAAGGCCATTTCAGCTGGCCTTGTGTTCTGCTCTGAAGCAAGTTGCCAGCTTTGCTCCATGCTCCAAGGACAGGCAGATTTGCCTTGAAAGGCCCTGCTAGCCCATCATGTCAGCAAACTCCACTGCCTTGCTATTGATCCTGAAACATTTCCTGATCAGTTTTTCCTCAAAATGAAACGGAGCAGCTGTCTGCCTCCTGTACTCTCCCACTCCACAGAATGGGAGAATGAAGGCAGCCTAAAGCTCCTGCCTCCCTTCCTCCCCTACCACGAGAAGGGAACTCCAGTTGTACTGGCTTGTGCTGAAGTTCCAGCAGCTTCAGGCTGCCTGTCTAAGAGCTGAGACCCTGGAAGCAATAAGGTCGTCGGCCTGTGACAGTTAGAAGAAGGTGGCTGTTCCAGGGCAGTGGATTGTGGAAGCCCAGCCTTCTCAGCTGCCTGCCAGGTGAGCTGGCAGGAAACCAGTCAGGTGCCAGTGGAATCTTGCCTGTGATTCATCAGAAGTTTGTTGCAAGATAAACATTTTCAGGGAGCACTTCTGCATCAACAAACTAGCATTTTCCACGGCAAGGATGCTCTGCTGGAAAATCCCCAGCCAGCTCTGTGCTCGGTACTGACAGCATGTGCAAAGGGTAGCAGCTCCTGGAGTTGTATGACTCCAGCAAACTTTCATGTAATTACAAGCAAGAAAACAAACCCACAAGTAATTTATAGCCCCTGTGGGTGTGAAGTGAATTTTGAAAATGGTAGCAGAGAGTAACCAATGAAGCGTCATCCAGGAGTAAGTCATCCAGTCATCGCACTGAAGTGCTAACTCCCAGAGTCATTTGTGATCGTGTCACCCCTGCACAGGGCTCTGTGTGCAGGCAGTGAAATGTATGGTAGGTCTGGCCCGCCTATCCTAGCAGATGCTCCAGCAGGCAGGGTGTAAATACAGAAGGATACACTGTTGCTTTGGCCAGGAGGAAATGAGAAGAAGAGATCCATTCTGCTACTCCTAGAGAGGGGAGGAAGGAAGTCATTGACGTGACCTCCTCAGAAAGACAGGGGAAGGCTTGCAAAGAGAGGAATGGAGCTGCCAGCATGAAGGGTCTATGTCAGGGGTGAGCAATTATTTTTGCACTGAATGACTTTTGATGAGCTGACAAGGGCTGCATGGGTAGCCCTGCCCCTTGACAGGTGCCCCGCCCCCCATTGCCATTTTGGGACTGGAATTCCCACCCCCTAACCCCTGACCTTTGCCACTGGAAGGTCCTTCCCACCCCATCCCCCCACTCCCATTGCCCACAGAAGAAGTCCTTTTGAGAGGGGGGTTGCCATCTTGGAACTAGAATTAAAAAAACCCCCTAAAAATCAAACATCTACTATAACATATTTTAATTTGATTTCAAAAAATATTTTCGTCCTGATTTACTTGTGTTTGCACAGTATATATACAGGTGATTGCATAATAGCTCAATAAAGTCATACTCTTATATATTGGGTGGGGGGGCATGTATGCGTGGGGTTTGTGGTGTGGGGTCTGTGGGGAGGTGTGGATGTGGGGTTGGGGTGGTACACAGCCCTTGCTGTGAGCGGCAGCAGCAGCAGGCAGTGTGCCCTTGGGGTACGCCTGGCCTATGGCAGGCAGAGCCCCCTGGTAGCATGCAGCTCTGGCTGAATCCCAGGAACTGCACATGGCAGTATGAAGCCAGCCCAGTCTGGCCTGTTCGTACGTGCCCTCAAGCCAGACTGGGCTGGCTCCTTGCCAGCATGTGGGGCTCCCAGCACAGCAGGTGAGAGCTATGTGCCATCAGGCTGGGCCAGCTCCACACCTCCAAGTGGGCCTTCCAGCACTTCAGCAGGTAGCTTCACTTGGAGGCATGGAGCCTGCCCCAGCCTCATGGCAAGTGGACTGAGAGTCACATGCCATCAAGTCAGGCAGGCTCAGTGCCACTATATGCATCTCCCCACTGGAATGCTGGAAGTCCTATGTGGAGGCACAGAGCCAGTTTGGCTCAACCCAATGGCACACAGCTCCCACCTATGGTGCTGGGAGCCCCATGTACTGGCACAGAAGCAACTTGGTTTGGCTTGAAGGTATATGCCAGTGAGCCAGGTTGAGTTGGCTCTGGGCCACCTCTTGCAGCTCCTGAGATTCAGATGGAGCCACGTGCCACCAGGGGACTCTGCCTGCAGCAGACCAGGAACACCCTGAGGGCCTGCTGTTGCTGGCAGGGGCAGTGTGCCATGCTGGAGGGGTCCACACCCACCCCACCCTCTTGCAAGCAAGAGCACCCTTTCCCACTCACCAGCTGTCCAGCTATGTGCCATCACACTTGGTGCCTCCACACAGACCCCATGGAGGTGGAAACATAGAGCCTGCCCGGTCCAATGGTGTGTGACCTCTGAAAGCCCGTGCCTCCTGCCGGCTTTCAAAGGGGCAGCTGTGGGATGGTAGTAATTGTTTTTTGGAGGGACATCTTGGTGGGCCAGATCTGACCCCTGGGCTGTATTTTGCTTGCCACTGGTCTATGTGGTGTGCCCAGGGCTTTGACTGCTTTCAATTATTGTTATGGTTCAGTGGCAGAATCCCTGCCTGCTACACAGGAGACTGGGGTTTGATTCCTGCATGTGCATGTAACTATAGCCATCGAGGCACTGACCATCCAGTCTCGGTCTGGCCTTTGGATTCTGTCTTGGTGCTCTAACGAGGGGATGGAAGGTCTGGGTAGCCCCCACTCCTGCTTAGGTGTACTCCTTAAAGGTTCTGGTGACTGGTCATGTGTATACCATGATCCAAAAGGATTGATGGTTGCCTACTAGTACTAATTGCATGTGCCTCTACTCCTGTCTGGGACAGGAAAGTGCAGGGCTAGGTGATAATGCAAAACAAAGAGAAATGAATTTCCCTAGTAAACTTTTGGAAATGTCCACAGAATTCTGGTGTGATTAGGGTTCTGGGTAACATTTGAGTTGGATTTGATCTATAGTAGCTCAACCTATCTTCTCAGGGTGAAAAGCTGAAGGAGGCTGGCACCTACCTGACATATCACTAATGGCGTTAAAAGCACTTTGACCAGAGCATGCCTCCATGTGCAGCACCCATGCTCTGATTGCTTGGAATTACTGTCTAGTCAGATAACGAGCTGTTGTTGTTTACTATGTTCAGTTCTGGGCACTTCAGTTCCAGAAAGATGTAAACAAAATTAGAGAGAATTCAGAGAAGTTCAACAAAAATGATTAAGGGGCTGGAGGGACTAACTGACTTATGAGGAAAGCTTGTGGGAGCTAAAAATATAGTGAGCTTGGCTAAGTGACTAATGAAGGGACACACTAATGATCTATGCATAGCAGAAGGTGTGGAGAAGGACTTCTTGGGATGGGCTGAGACAAGAACTAGAAGTCATGGTACAAAAAAAAGGGTGTGTGTGTGGGGGGGAGATTTGGGCAGGTAAAAATGCCTAATAATGAAGAGATGTTAGATTCTAGAACAGTTTTTCTATAGGAAGTGGTGGAATTGCAGCCTTTTGGGATATTTAAAATGTGGCTCAAGAAAGCTCTGGAGGTTAATGTGTGTACAGCCATCCCCAAAAGCTCCCTGGTTGGGGGAAAAGGAATAATCTAGATGGCTCAATAGATTTTTTCTTTTCTTTTTTAATGTCATGCCTAATTCCTCTTCAATGATTGAAAAAGAGCTAATTTGCCTGGTCTGACAAATAACCACATTCCTCATCCTTTAAGCATTAAGGCATTTTTCTTTCTACCTTTTTGGGGATATTGTTATTTGACTATAAGAAAGACATTTTGGAGCAAGGCTGAGAATAATTAGCAGCCTTTTACCATAGTCACTGAAGAGAGATCTTGATTATTATAGTCATAATTTGCAGTCCTCTCCTCTCCTCTAACAAAAGACTAGGATGACTTCAGCGACTGTTGATCCTTTGATGACTACTTGATAGTTTGGTGAGGGTGATGTCTTGGACCTCAGCCTCCTTCCAGGTGAACCTGCATGGCCTGTGATCTATCTTCAGGAAACACTGAACAGTTGAGGTTTGAAGTATGGCACTCTTCTCTACCCATTTGTGATCCTATATAATATGCCCCTTCCCTCCTTTAGGCTGTCTAAGCGTGTAGCTGAACACTAGAAGACCTGGCATCCATAAGGTTTCATGGTTGGGGCCATATTGGACTCATACCCTTTAGAGCACCAAAAGGCTTACCAAGCAGAGTTTGCACCCTGGGCAAACCATGTGTGTTGGCGGGGAGGGGGGCATGAAGCAGTGAGGTGCTACTGAGTGCCAGAGAAGAGGGGCTTCTGAGACTTGGGGAACAGGGAGGCAAGAGCCTTACCTACTTTGGGGACTCAGAAACAGTGCTCTGCAGCCTGACAGCCACAATGTGGTCTTCTTGCCTCACCTGTTATTCCAAAGCAGCAGCGTGGTGTCCAGGAACCTGGCAGCTGCTGCATCAGCAATGCTGTAGGGACATTTCTGCTGTTGGGGTTCAGACTCCATGATGGTGGAGGAGCCATTCTGGTGTCCCTACTAAGTTGGCACCTAGGGCTGGGGCTGGGGCTGGGGCCCCTTTTGCCCTCCTGAAGTTACATTACTGAAATCACCACAGTAGGTTGCGGTTGCTCAGTGTGGATACCATTGGAGACTCTGTGATGTAACATGGACAGGATCCGTGTTGCTAGGTCATGTACAGTATCTCCAAATGACTCCCCAACCAGCTTTGCCTCAGTCTAAAGAGTGTTCATGCTCTGTCTTGTGAAGTTCCTTAGATCTGTTCCCTACTGCTACCTTACTGTGGAGAAACTACAAAATCATGTCACTGCCTGTCTAGGGACCAATCAGAATTTATCCCCTTTTATAGCCCTGTAAAGAATATGCTCCTTTAGTTCAGGGGAGAAGGGGAAATGATTTTCCACAGCAAAAAGAGGAGAGGTAAACATGGAGTCAATGATGACACATTCTTTTTTTTTTCCTCCTCAGTGACCAGAAAAAAAGAGAGGGCAGTTGACTAAATATGCAGCCTAGGAGTGAGATTCTTTACGGAAAACCCACATTTATGCATGTTTCGTAGTTTCATAGTTTCTAGGGTCGGAAGGAACTTGAGTAGGTCGTCTAGTCCGACCCCCTGTCATAGCAGGAAAGAGTACTGGGGTCAAACGACCCCAGCAAGGTGTTCATCCAGCCTCCTCTTAAAGACCCCCAGGGTAGGAGCCAGCACCACTTCTCTTGGAAGTTGGTTCCAGATCCTAGCCACCCTGATCGTGAAGTAGTGCCTCCTGATGTCTAGCCTAAATCTACCCTCTGCCAGCTTGTGACCGTTATTTCTAGTCACTCCTGGCAGTGCTTGGGGGACTAGGGACTCCCCCAGTGCTTGCTGGTCCCCTCTGACTAGTTTGTAACAGGCCACTAGATCCCCCCTCAGCCTTCTCTTGTGGAGGCTGAACAGGTTCAGGTCCCGTAGCCTCTCCTCATAGGGCCTGCTCTGCTGTCCCCGGATCATACGAGTGGCCCTCCTCTGGACTCTCTCCATGTTGTCCACATCCCTCTTGAAGTGCGGCGCCCAGACCTGGACGCAGTACTCCAGCTGCGGCCTGACCAGTGTTGCATAGAAGGGGAGGATCACCTTCCCGGACCTGTTTGAGATGCATCTGTGGATGCATGACAAGGTGCGGTTGGCTTTCCTGACTGCCTCCCCACACTGCTGGCCCATGTTCATCTTGGAGTCAACGATGACTCCAGGATCCTTTTCTGCCTCTGTACTGACAAGAAGAGAGTTCCCCAGCCTATAGGTATGGTGCCAGTTATTCCTCCCCAGGTGCATCACTTTGCACTTGTTGGTGTTGAATCCCATCCTATTCTCATCTGCCCACCCTTGTAACCTGTCTAGGTCCGATTGCAGCCTATTCCTCCCTTCTAGCGTGCCCACTTCTCCCCACGTGTTAGTGTCATCAGCAAATTTGAACAAGGTGCTTTTTACCCCCTTGTCCAAGTCACTGATGAAGATGTTGAACAGTGCAGGCCCGAGGACCGAGCCCTGGGGGACCCCACTACTCACATCCCTCCAGGTCGAAAATGACCCATCCACCACCACTCTCTGGGTGCGGCCCTCCAGCCAGTTGGCGACCCAATTGACTGTGTGGGGGTCGACACCACAGCCCCCCAGTTTCTGAATGAGAACAGGGTGAGAGACAGTGTCGAAGGCTTTCTGGAAGTCCAGGAAGAGTACGTCCACTGCTCCCCCTGCATCTAATGATTTGGTGACCTGGTCGTAGAAGGCCACCAGGTTGGTCTGACAGGACCTGCCACTGATGAACCCATGTTGGTTGCCCCTAAGCATGCAGTCCCCTGCTGGCCCCTCCTGGATGTGTGCCAGCATAATTTTCTCAAAAAGCTTCCCCAGGATTGAGGTAAGACTAACCGGCCTATAGTTTCCTGGGTCCTCCTTCTTCCTCTTTTTGAAGATGGGAACCATGTTGGCCCTCTTCCAGTCCTCTGGAACCACACCAGAGCACCACGAGTGCTCGTAAAGCTGTGCCAGGGGTCCTGCAATGACCTCTGCCAATTCCCTTAGTACTCTAGGGTGGAGATTGTCTGGAGCAGCTGACTTGAATACGTCCAGTCCCTCCAGAATTTCCCTAACTAGTTCCTCACTAATCCTTGGCCTAGGTGTGCCTCCCCTGGGGCCTGAGGGGGGCCCAGCAGGGGCGTGACTGTTCCGGTCCCTGCTTAGGTAAATGGAGGCAAAGAAATTGTTAACTATGTTGGCTTTGTCGTCTGGTGTGACGACCAAATTTCCTAACATGTCCTGCAGGGGTCCCACATTACCTGGAACCTTCGTTTTAGCCCCCTTTGTATTTTAAAAAGGACTTGTTGTCCTTGATCTGGGAAGCCAGTCCCAGTTCCATCTATGCCTTGGCCTTCCTGACCGCCCCTCTACATCCCCAAGCAACCGCAGTATAGTCATCTCTGGTGATGGCCCCTCCTTTCCATTGAGTGTACGCCTCCCTTTTTGCTAGGAGACATTCCTGGATGCTTTTGGTGAGCCATGGGGGCTTGTGTGCCCTCCTGCTCCCTTTGATCCATGTTGGGATTACCTCCCTTTGGGCTTGGAGGATCGTCTCCTTAAGGAGCGACTACTGTCCTTGGACACCTGGCTCCCCTTCCCTCCGGGATCTCAGTGCTTCCCTGACTATTCTCCTTAGCTCATTGAAGTCCATCCTCCTGAAATCTAGGGCTGCTGCCTTGCTGTAGGCCTTTGCCACCTTGTGCTGGATGGTGAATCCCAGCAGGCGATGATCGCTGTCGCCTAGGTGGTTGAGCACCCGCAGCCCCCTCACCAGGTCATCACCCATGGCCAGCACCAGGTCCAACAAGGCGTCTCCCGTGGTGGAGCTGTGCAGCTCCTGGGTTAGATGGAGGTCCTGCATTTGGGCTAAGAACCTATGTGAGCGGTCAGATCTGGCTGACTGCTCTTCCCAGCAGATGTCTGGGAAGTTCAGGTCCCCCATGACAACCACGTCCTTAGATTTCACTACCTCAGTGAGCTGACCTAAGAATTCCTGGTCGAGCTCTTCCCCTTGGTTGGGAGGTCTGTAGTAGACCCCCACTGTTAAGTCTCTTTCCCCTCGACTGCCTTGTATTCTAACCCAAAGCACTTCAGAGTGCCCCTCCTCTGATTCTTTGTTAATTGACAAGGATGGGTATTCCTCCTTAATGTAGAGTGCCACGCCCCAACCTTTCCTTCCTATCCTGTCCCTCCTGTACAGCCTATAGCCCTTGATATTCACCGCCCAGTCATGCGTTGGGTCCCACCATGTTTCAGTGATCCCCACTACGTCTGGGTTGGTGTCAGCAGGAGGGCAAGTTCCTCCTGCTTGTTTCCCATACTGTGAGCATTAGCGTAGAGGCATTTGAGGCCTCCTGTGGATGTGTCTACTACCCCCCTACTTTCAGCATTACTCTGGCCCCTGTCGCTTACCTGTGTATATGTTTCACTCGTCGGTCTAGGCTGGGCTGCGCGTGCGCACACACACACACGTGCATGTGTGCATTCTTGTTTGCTTGGGTTTGAGGAATTGAAAAACATGACTGTGATCCAGCATATTTGAAATTTTTATTGTAACAGTCTAGCACCCTACCTGCCCTTCTGCTGCCCTCTAGTGGTTGAACCCAGACAGGCTAAAAGATGTATTTCTACAAGTTTCAGGAGATCCCCTTAGCTTAAGTAGCGGGGATCTGTGTTTTAGAGGCTTAAGGACTAGGGTTCTACTTCTGGTTCAGGGGGGAGGGGGATGTGATTTATCTAGTAATTCTGTTTGTTGCATGTAGCAAATGGATTCGTTACAGCAACTTTTAATCATTGTTCCGTGGGATTTAACTAATCTCATTCTAACCCCATCACAGTGTTTGCCACTTCACACTGAGATGTTGAGTCAACACCTATTGTTGCACCAATACTTGAGAAGGATGCAATGCCCTAGCATCGCAAGGCTTTGAAATATATTTAGGTTCTCTAATTTTTTTGAAACTGGTTGTCTGGGACTGCGGTCTGGAAACCAGGATCACTCTATGAACTACATGGGGAAGGAGAAATCAAACCATACAAAGGTAGAATAGATAAGTGGTGAATTTGTCTCCTTGCTTAGTGCAAGATATTGCAGCAGACAATTTTTGCTATGTGCATTGTCATCATCAAACAGAACTGGTGTCAGTTACTTTTTAGATCTCAAATTAAGGTTTTATTATAAAGAATGTCTTTAGGGGCTCTTGGCTGTTGTTTTATTTTCAGAAAATGAAGAACTTTTTTATTTAGTTTTTTTTTTCTTTTTACCTGTGAATTTGAGCATGTGCCTATGCTAGAAGTCTAAACGCATCAGCACTGACTGAGTTCAAGACCTGCAGAAAGTGGAACTGATGCTCATCAGAAAGTGAAAGTTCCCAGGGTAAATCCGAGGTCCTTGATGAGCACAGTATCAGAAGCAAACCCAATGTATTTTTAAAGCTGTTTTTGTATTGTGCTTGTACTCAATGGAGTTATGCTAGGCCACTGGACAAACAGAACCTGGTTTACTAAACAGAGACTTTTTTTTGTGGAAATGTGTTTGGTTTTGACAAAACATTCACTGCAAAGGATTTCTCAAATCCAGGGTGGAATTTGTAGACCAAATTGAGGGGGCACGGACTGGGGGGAAGCAAGGAGGAGATTGGAAGAAACTGACTCCAGCCTGATAACCTCAGCTCATTTGAATCCAGTGGGAAGAATCCCAAAGCAATTTTTATTCTCTGAGCTCAGTCAAGGTCTAGGCTCAAAGAGGAGGGCAGAGAAAATGCTTCAAGGAGGTCCTCAAGGCCAACTTAAAAAATGCAACATTGACCTCAACTCATGGGAGACTATTGCCCAGGACAGCAATTGGAGGAGGAGTCTGCTGCAAGGATCTCAGTACTTTGAAACCTTACAACAATAACAGGAGATGGAAAAGCAGGAGTGGCAAAAATGACATGTCACAGACCTAATCGATAGTCTGGAGCCACCCACACAGCACAGAAACATTTGCCCAAGTTGCTACAGGGCCTTTCAATTCTAGATCATACTAGTCAGCGATTTTTGGACCCACAGATAAGGCAGTCATGGAAGACAATCATCCTCAACTGTGAGGGATTGCCGAGGAAAAAAGTCTCAGCTCCTCCATGATGGCTCCCCATGTGCACACTTCTATCTTGTGGTTGGTGGAAACCAAACTGGTAACTCATGTTTTTTTTTTAATATCAGAGGCTGAGCTGCCCTGGGTTTACTTCCACTTAATACATGGTACATGTGAGCAGTGGATGTGGAAAAGCCGTACCCTCTTTCAATCATAACTCCCAGGAAACTGTTTGTTTTTCCACACCCCAAAATGAAGCCACTGGATGAATTATGCCAAAGAGCCTGTCTGCCCTACAGATACAGGTTGGATCCCAGACTCTCAGTACAGTACAAATTCCATATCCTTCAGTGGCTGAACCAGGGACCAAACTGTTAAGTGACCCACCCAGACAAGTGAGGGCACTGTTAAAAAGCCAATGATTGGGCAAGTGAAGGTGAGAAGCAGGAAACAGCTGAGCAGAACAGTTTCAAAATGTTTCAGCAAGAGCCCATGTATGGAGAGAGAGCAACAGCCAAAGGTGAAAAAACAGGAGAGAGAGAGATATTTGTCTGAGTCAGCTGTGGATTAAAGAGAAGTAGCAGCAAAATGGAATTGTCATGCTCAAGGCTCCTCAGGGGCAAATCCTACCAGTATGGAAAGAGTGTGAGCTGGAAAAACTAACACTAAAGAATGATATAGACATGTAGCTTTTAAGAATACCATGCCCACTTTCAGCTGCTGTTCACGTGGACCCTTGTCTGCTCAGGCCTGTGGGGATCAACAGCCAAGACTTTGAGGCCTTCTACAGCTGCCCTGCTACTCATGCAGCAAAGTCCCTGCAACTCGCATTGCCAGCAGCGAGATGGGAGCTGGGTGGAAGCCCAGTCCTCCAGTTTGTAATTAAGTCTATTGCCCTCAGCAGATACAGAGGCAGACAGCTCTGTCACATTTGTAAAATGTCCAGTTCTCTGTGTGTATTCTACTCAGAAGCTGTTATAGTCAGTAAAGTCAATTCATTGCTTTCTATTCCTGCTAGCCCTGCAGAGCCAACAAAGCTGAGACCGGGAGAGTGCTGGAATCTGTTCTTTTTCTGTCCAGCACTGACAGCATTCAGTTCCAAACCATCACACCTATTTGATTTGTCCATGAGGGACACGATTCACACATCCCTCATGGCAAGGGGAGTGTAAGGACAAAGACTTGGTGCTGTGATAAGACTGAATTGGCTCTCTGAGCAGCTTAGAGTAGCCTTAAGGCTGCTCTAATTCATGCCTTTTGCAGTATGGGAATTGTCAGAACATGGAAATAATCAGTTGGTGCTTTGTGGAACATGAGGCAGTGACTGGTGACCTATAGGTAGTGCAGTGTGGTGTGAGAGCTTCAGTCTTATGCCACTGGATTCCCAATTCATTAATTCATTGTTTGTGTCACGCCAGCAAAGTCTAGGCTACTCCACTCTTTTCTAAGCTAGTCCCAATCCAATCCTTGCTATGCCTGACAGGATGTCTAATCTGTACAAATGCCCACACCAACTCAGTTTTCTTTTATCATTATTATTTTTCCCTAGTGATGATGATTGCTGTTGACCTGCTTTTTTGCTTGACGCTTTGATTTGTGACTTCCTTCTGTCATGCCATTCCAAAATTCTAGACATTGACTTTGCATTTTTTGGCTTTTCTTGATTCCAAAGCTACAGGTTAGCTCTGAGATCATATCGCTGTTTTACAGATATTTTGTCTCCAAATGTACAACATTCTGCCTCCGTATGTTAACTGAAAATCAAGACTTCCACTGTTTTGAGAAAGAAAACAAACCCAAAACTCTAAAGTTTTCCGAAGGGAAACTATAGTCAGTAGGGGGAAGGGGGCTGCCTACCTTGTGGGAGACATGGGTTCAAGTCCCTGGCCCCAAAAAGCTAAAGCAAGGACTTAAATTTCCATTTTACTCATTCAGGAAGTGTCCTAACCATTCAGCTCTTGCCTATTTTAGATACGTCTTCCTTTTTCTCCATCTCTGCACACACAGATAAACCCTTTTGGATCCTAGGAACTTCTAAATGGATTGGTTTCACTAGAATTTTTGGTTTCAGTGAGCTAGTATGCTTTTGGCACAATTGTGGTGGGGAGTGAGGGAAGGGTGGAAATGTTTGACCCTTTCTAACCAGCTGTTGGAAAGAGCTGTTTCCAACCAGCTCTAGCTTGAGCTTAGTTGCCATACTACCAGGGGCTCCCAAGTGAGAAGATTTCTGTTCCAAGGGTATCCTGGGGAATGTTGAAATTCTTCCCTTATGACTAGAATGAACTGAGCTTAATATGAGACAGTGATATTACCCAGGTATGACAAGGAACATAATTTAGCCTGTTGAACCTATAGAAATGTTGATGCATATGGAAGAAAAGCATCTATGTGAAATCTCAGGTTCAGACAGTGTTTGCAGCACTAGCAGTTAGAAGCAAATAGCTTTTCATGTGTAAACTGGGCACATTCTGGAGTTCCAGCTGATGGAGACAATAAATACTCAATGGCAGTTTCCTAAAGGTGCTTTTTAGGGTAGAATTGCACTTCTAGTTAAATACACCATCTACAGCCAAAGCTGACAGTGCATAACATTTTCATAATTTCACTTTTTAAAAACATATCAGTATGTTTCACTTGTACATCTTTCCTGAAAATTTCATGAATTGCACATTTCCTGGTGTTAGATGTTCAATAAACCTAAATAATACAGCTATTTACATCTGGAAGGTTTATTTTGCAACCATGAAAAAATAGAGGCTATTCTTTTTGTTTGTTTTGTTCAAAATGAAGACAAAAGCCTTGATCAGCTTACAGTTTTTGTTAGAGCTTGAGCTGTTTCCTGTGGCTATGGCTGAATCATGACTTGAAGATAGCAGAACCCTGAGCAAAGGCGTCTGATGGAAAGACTGCTTGCAAGATTCACTATGTCTAAGTAAAAAGCAGAAATGTTATCATTCTTTGGGCCCAGTTCAGTGTTCTCGTCTTCTTGACAAGTATTGGTGTTAGACATGGTCAGAAATTCTACAGCACTTTTAATCAGAAAATGTTTATCCATTAGAACAGAGCTTCCTGAGGGAAAAGGAAGTTTGCTGCATTGAAACAAGACATAGGAAGTTAAGGTTGGAAGGGACCTCAGGAGGTCACCTACTCCAACCCCCTGGTCAAAGCAGGACCAGACCCAACAATTTGGAAGTTTTCTTGGGTTCAGTGGAAAATGTTTAGGTAGAGACATCAGAATAGTCAGAATGATAGGATGCTCCCTGAAACATATGGGAGAGACAGGTTCAGGTCCTTGCCTGGTGGGGTTGGGAGGAGGAGCATGACATCTTCTTAATGAACTTCCTTGATTTTGGAAGTTAATATTTCCCTGGACATTTCATCCACTTATAAAATGTGTATGTCCCTCCACCCCTCCCCATGCTACTGACCTCCAAGTAAGCAATAATGCTACCCACCATGCTTGTTAGAACTCAGGCCCACGCTGCTGCTTCATAAAGCTTTTCTTTCATTCTTTCTGATTTTTTCCCCCTCGTTTTGTAGTTACTCACAATTAATCATGGATTCCTGCTCCTTCCTCCCGTCTTTTGTCAATGCTGAGATGCATATGCAAATCCTTCCACACCCCCACTTGATCTTCTAAGACATTCCCCTAATTCAGCTGACAAAGAATGCTAGAAAAAGCCAGGGAGCCCAAAATACCCACAGTACAGTCCCGAGAGAACAGTGCAAAGGATCTCAGATCCAGATATACATCAGTTCTTCAAAGTTATTCATTTGCCTTTCACTGAGGTAGAGGCAGAGTCCTTTACAACTGTTGTGGATTTTCTAGGCAACATCCAGAACCGCTGCACAGATCACTTCCACTTCCTTCTGTATGGGGTACTTGTAACCTTGGAGACTTGACCTGAAGTCTGTGCCTATTATGGAATAGTTGATGTTTTCACTTCGTTCTCTCTTAGGACCGTATTTTGTTCTACCTGTTGGGCATGTTAAGTGGACTTAGATGCCCAAGTGTGATTGTGTTCCACTCTGTTCAAGTCCCTGAGCATGCACTTTCTTTTGCAACATGCTGTCATTTGACCCTTAACACCGAGGCCCAAAGAAGCACTAAGGAGAGAGGTGACCCAACCAGCTTATGTATTACATGTTTTTTAAGGGATCACAAAAGGCGGAATAAAATCACCTATGTCCATTTACATGCCCAATAAGTGGACTAGAATCTGACCCTGAATGCATTGTTAGAGGCAGATAAGCTATGTTAGCCTTGGTTTCCCCATGTATAAAATAGAGGTAAGAGACATGGCTAAGGCAATGCCACGGGTCAGTTACAGAGCAGAGACTAGTTTACAAGGTTCTGTCTGCCTGGGGTTTGATCCATAGACCTTAGCACATTTTTTGTACAATGCTGACACACCATGGAAAAGTACTGATTCAAGGTGGTGCCACAGGGTACCAGTAGAGAAGTGGCAGATTAAGATTTAGTGGAGCCATGGGTAAACAGATAATTGGAGGGCCTCCACATCCCATTATAAGTGTGATACATTCATGAATATATCATGAATGTATCGTGCCACTCCTTCCCTGCAGCTGGGCCCCAGGTCCCGGGAGCTGGACTCTAGCAGGGAGACAGGCCCCTTCCCCTCCTGGTGCTGCCACTGCCAGGGGTGAAGCAGGCCGCTATACCTGGCGGGGGAGGCTGAATGGACCCGGCCGGGCTGGTGGTGGGGTGGCACATGCCCGACTCTCCTGCCTGCTCTCTTCCCCACATCCCTTCTGCCATGGCCAGAGTGGAGCTGAGCTGGGCGAGGGCAGAGGTGAGCTGCCCACTGTGGGCTTGGGGCTCTCCACTCTGCTGCCTTTGCCCTGGGGACCCCGCACTGGCTATGCACCCCCTGCCCTCTTGGCAGTGGGGGACACAACTTGCCACCCCTACTGCTGCCAGGTAGGCAAGGGGTACTTGACCAGCGTGGGACTCTTGAGGGAAAGGTAACAGAGTGGAGAACCCTGGGCCCACAGCAGGCAGCCTACATCTGGTCCACACAGAAATGTGGGAGGGCACATGGCCCCCCCTTACCTCCCCTGGGGAGTGCATGCAGTGGCAGGGAGCCAAACCCCGGCACCCGCTAGATGAGTCACCCATGGCTCTGTCCCACTCCCTGCCTCAGCCCCAGGTCCTGTGCACCACCCTGGCTGGGCAGCAGCCCCAGCCCCTGCCCCACTCCCACCCTCACCATGGGGGCCTTGATCTGCACCCCTGTCTCCCCTACTCCCCTTCCCCTCCATAGATATACCTGCAGGGAGCTGCCTGGATGTATTCCTGGCCACAAGCATGAGTGCAGCCGTGTGCATGCACATAGCACCCCCTGCATCTTGCTCCCAGCAGCCCCAAGCAGGACCCCTTGCAGGCTAGGATGCTTCCTTCTTGCAAGGGGAAACCTGCTGTTTCTTGAGGGAACCCAGGCACCTGGGCTCCCTGATTGTCAGGGGCCTGTGGGCCCATGTGTTAGTCCACCTCTGCAGGAGAGGGAGAGCTGGTGGCAGGAGAAGTAGAAATCTGTGAGAGAGGCATGCAAGATCTGTGAAAGGGTAGCATGCACAGTAGAGTCTGGAGTAGCACTAGGGAAGGAAAAGGAGGGCAACTGACAAGTTTAGGAGGCTTGTTTGCTTAATATGAGCCTCTGCAAAGGCAGGAGCTGTGTGAGCCATTAAAGAAGATGACTTCTCCCAGGGCCTTTGCAGCTGCACCAGGCTATGATAACAGAAATTAACTTCATCTTCTTTGTCTTGCCATCCAAGTGCCCCAGCATAGTAGTTCTGAAAACAGTGCTGTTTAATATTGCCTTTGATCGAGCAATCTGACGGGAGCCCTGGGCTTGTATCACTCAGCTTTGTTAGTTTCAGACCCTAAGGCAACAAGCCGTTTGCCTTCAAAGTCTAAGCAGGGCTGCAGTAAGCGAAGCACACAGAAGAAATCCCAGTTTGTCAGTTCAAATGGCAGTTGCCTTTCAGAATGCCTGCATCCATTCATTGGTACTGGGGTACATGAGGCAGGGCATGGGGAGCCATCCCCTCAGTGAAAAGAGATCTCAGGAGTCAGCAAACAAAGGGCCAGCCTCCCCAGGTTCCTTAAAAGGAAATGAGGCAGGATGGACAGTTTTTGGCAGTGCAATCTAGCATCCATGCACTACCTCTTCTGCATTAGGGCCCCAATGCACCTTCTCATTTACTAAGATTTGGAAGCACAGACTTGTAAGAGGACAAGACCTCTGGAGCAAGTGGCTGGGTGGTCTTATTGTCCCCTTAACTCTCTGAACTGTTGTATTTTAGATACAACACCTTAGTCCTGGCTTGGGTCTCCAGTCTAATCTGACACAAGTCTCTGCAATAGTGGAGTCTGTGACAGACAGGGGTAATCAGAGTCAAGACTTAGATTCTCTCTCATTCTCCTCACCTAGCAGATAACCTACCTTTTTAGTTGTCACTCCAAAGATGTGGTCTGTGAATGTAATAGCTAAGGAGGCTTTTTAGAACTGCATCTCTGGCTTCTTCTGCCAGTACTCATCACCACATGATTGGACTACAGCATGACCCAAAGGGACTCAGATGTACAGACTGAAGGCACCTTTGTTTATGATGCTGAGAGAGAGAGCAATGTGTTCTGATGGTCTGATCTGACCTGAAAATTGACTCAGACCCTACCATGGATTCACTGAGGCTGTAGGCATTCCCACAGCACTCCTTGCCTCCATTTGCCCACATGTAAAATGGGACCAATGAGATCAACCACACTTGATTTTTGTATCATTTTGATGCCCCAAAGAGCTCCTGTGTAAGCACAACAAAAGAAGGTTGTTTAACAAAAGTCTTACTAAATTAAACCCAAGAACCCCATATGAGGCCATCTTGGGACCTGCAATGGCTTGGAACCCAGCAGGCTCTTTCACATCCAAACAAGGCAGGGCACCAGGACATGAAATGGCAGCATATTTAGAATGGAGCAAAATGCACGATCATTTTTAAAACTTAATTTGTAGCAAGGGCATTTGTTTTAGGTGGGTCATACGCAGAGATGTCTGGGCTCTCTTCCAGCCAGGGAAGAACCTTTGCAACCTTTTGCACCCCATGAGCTCACTCTGGTTTTACCGTTGAGAATGAAGAACATGCGATAACAACTGAATTTCTCCCAAGAGACAACCAAATATCACTTCTGGCCTATAAATTTTACTATCTCTTTTTACTGTAATCACAGCAGGGGGTGGCCAGCTAGGGCAGATGAGTCTTCTCTTCTCTGCCCTGTAAGACAGCAAGGCTGAGGAGAGGAGACTTCTGCAAGCTGGAAGTGAGCATTTAGTGAGGAGGAATTGCACAGGTGCTTTAAGTGAAGGTCAACTCTACACAAAGAAACACTGCTGTTCTGTCATGGAGTAAGCAGTTTTCCTACTCCAAACATGCCTGAAAGGCAACTACGGCAAAAGACCTGTAGTGTGTGTGGCCGAGGGGAAAGTGCTAAGAGACAGTTCTCCTGCAGCGGAGGTCAACGTTGGTCTCCAATAGGCTGCGTGAGTCACTTCTGCCTCTGCATCCATTTTGTGAAACAGGGATAACCACATCTTGTAGGAGTCCTGGGCTTTCATTGCTGTTTGTAAAATACTTTGAGTGCCTCAGAAGGAAGCTGCTTGAAGAGGATGAAGGATTCACGTTCCCAGATACAAGAGAGGATCTCTTGAATAGCTTCTAAGCCTCTGGTGTCAGCAAAAGTTCATGGAACCAAGGGTGGGGGCTAGAGCACTGGGGGAGCTGAAAATTAGGATAAACTGATGTCCTAAACTTTATTTTAATCAAGTTTTCAATATCGTCACCTTGGAGATTACAATACGCAGATATTAAGCCTGCACACGTTATTCTGTAACCATATGTTCAGGACAATAAAAGCTCTAGCTATTAAGATGAGGAGCATAAAAAGCTCTTTCAGTATGCCTTCAAAATTATTCAGTGCTGTTGCTTATGAAATCCTAGAAGCCTAGAAATAAGTAAAGGCCTCTTTGGTTCGCAAGGCAATTCCTCCCCACTCAACCAGTGCCCGATTGTTCAGTTCAATGACAGTTACAACTGGCCACCTCCAATCCATTAAGTTGAATCGCTCCAGGGGAAATGACAGAATTCCAGGACAGAATGGTTCAGGTTTGCAAAAGCACCGCGCTGTTCCTTCAGAGGCTCAGACTTCATTCTAAGTGCTCCCATGAGTTCTTTGTGTGGCCTTGCACAAGTCGCTTAATTAGCCTGGGCTTTTATTTCATTCCCTGAAATGAGAATGAAATACTTCCTTCATCTTATCTAGTTAAATATTCGGCACCTCAGGATGGGAAGCATGTGTATATATGTGCGTATATGCTTGTGTGTGTGTATATCCAGTGAGTGGCACAATGGGTCCCCAGTTGTCTCTAGGCAGTTCAGTAACAAAGATTTAAAGCCTTTTTTTGAAAAAAAAAAGACAAATCAAGGGAAAAAGGAACCCCAATAGACACATGGCTGTTCAATTATTACATATTTTAGTTCTGTGTCCCCGTATGTGGATATGATAGTTTGAGGCTTGTCTGGCTCCATGCTACTTCTGGGTTCACTGTCATGAAATGCTCCCAGTCCTCTCACTCCCACTCTACGCGTGCCAACTCCCCCAAAATGAGTCAGTGTAGCCACTTTAAAATTGTCCTGAGCATGTGCCAATATTCATGGCGAAAACAGAGAATCCAGGACTGATAATGGGCATGCAGTCAGGGCCACTCTAAGGCAGCTACATGGCCTCAGTTCTGGGGTCAATGGGTGGGGAATGGAATGGGCGCAGGTTGGTGGGGTCTGCTGTGTGGTGGTGGAAGGACAGTATGGGAAACCCTCGCTATTCACAGGTTTGACATTCAAAGTTTCAAATATTCACGAATGCCAAACCCGCATCTTAAATACCCTTAAAGGAGCTCCTCAGGAGCTCCATGCTTGACACCACCACGCTCCCGCCATTGCCAGAGCAGCCGTACCCCACCCTCAGCCACCAGGGGTGCTGCATTCATGAACGCAGATGGCATTCATGAATGCAGTGCCTTATTCATGGATTTTGCCATTTTCACGGGATATGAAAACATCCCCCGCAAATAGTGAGGGTTGCCTTTATAGACATGTGTCACAGGATGGGGTCCCCCAGGATGGCCACGATACCCTTAGGGCTCCTGGACCATGCCAATCTTGCCCCACAGGCACCCTTTCTCCCCTGCCACATCTTACTGTAACTATAATAGATGGGGAGGCTTCCCTTGAGTTTGTATTCTTGGACACAGTCCTGATGGACCCCACTGAACCCTGTGGGTTTTCGGACCCCTTTTGGGTCCTGCTCCAAAATGCATGCCTCTTGAGACACCCTCAGCCTTATGGGCTAGATGCATGGCTTTAAACTACCCCTTTACCATGCCCCAAGCCTCACAGATGGTATTCACACAGCGTCCCTCCAGTGCCTTATTTTCACTCGGCCTCTGGTCATCACTGGGCTCTCCGCAGCCCTGTCTCTCTCTCTGCAACCCTCAGCACTGGGTTTTCCACAGCCCCCTTTGTCACTGTACCTACACTGGCGCTGGGGTCTGTACACGCCAGATACTGCACCCACCCTGGGACTGGGGCCCCGCACTGTAGTGGGCCCCCAGTGAGGCCTCCTCCTTCCTCAATAGCCTCAACCCAATCCTCCGGTTTACAAACAGAAATCAAAATACGAGCTCCTGGGCTATAACATAATTCAAGCAGCTCAGGGTGTGCTCTGTCCCTTTAAATTAATCACCGTTCCCCCAGCACAACATGCCTTGTAAGCCAGAGTCTGGTGAGCTCCTGAAGTCCCTTAATCTTACCAAAAGCAGGAGATGGGCCATCATACCTCTTCACTTAGCTTCCTTTAGAAGACCTCTTTCCCCCTTGGCTGGTGACAAAGAACTGACTCTCTGGTCCCAGCCCTGGAGTTTATATATGCCCCAGGTCCTGCCTTTTCCAGTCAGCTGATCACCTCCAGGTGCGGGCTAATGCCCCCATTCCTGCTGCGATGGTAACTTGCAGCTGAGGGGTTCCTGAGTGACTGCTAGGGATCTCTCCCTAGGCAGTTTCAGCCCCTAAAGCATCTAATTACCCTGCAACAACATGCCATTAAAGAACTAAGCAGAGACTTAGTCCCTGCCTCAAAGAAGCCCAGAAGCACAGAAATTACTCCTATCCTGTCATCTGGTTTGTTTTCTTGCCAGTGGAGTATTATTCTTTATTCTTAATCAGTTAAAAAGCAACAGATTTTCATAGATTCATAGATTTTGGGGTGAAAGGGACCTCAGTAAATCATTGAGTCTGATCCTGTTCCCTGGGCAGGAAAGAGAATTGGGGTCAGATGACCCCAGCCAAGTGCTTGTCCAGTCTTCTCTTAAAGACCATCAGGGTCAGGGAGAGCACCACCTCCCTTGGAAGCCCATTCCAGATTCTGGCAACCCTTACCGTGAAGAAGTTCTTTATGTTGTCTAACCTAAATCTTCTCTCTGTCAGTTTGTGGCCATTGTTCCTAGTTACTCCAAGGGGTGCCCTGGTAAACAGAGCATCTCCTATTCCTTGCTGTCCCTCCCGATGAATTTGTAGGTGGCCACAAGATAACGTCTCAGCCTTCTCTTACGGAGGCTGAAGAGATCCAGGTCCCTCAATCTCTCCTTGTAGGGCTTTGCCTGCAGGCCCCTAACCATATGAATGGCCCTCCCATGAACCCTCTAGATGTTGTCCACATCCCTCTTGAAGTGCGGCTCCTGAAGCTAGATGCAGTACTCCAACTGCAGCCTGACCAATGCTGCATAGAGGGGAAGTATCACCTCCCTGGACCTATTTGTCACACACCTGCTAATGCATGATAAAGTGTGGTTAGTTTTACTGATCACTTTGTCATGCTGATGACTTATGTTCATCTTGGAATCAACTATTACTCTGAGATCCATTTTCACTGTTGTGCTGCTGAGAAGGTCATCCCCTAGCCTGTAAGTGTATTGGTGATCCCTTCTTCCTAGATGCAGCACTTTGTACTTGTCTTTAATGAACTGCATCCTGTTCTGTTCTGCCCACACCCTCTAGTGTGTTAACTTTACCCCATCATTTGGTATCACTCATAGATTTGGACAGAGATCTCTCCACGCCCTCATCCAAGTCATTGATGAAGACATTGAACACCACAGGTCCAAAAACTGAACCTTGTGGGACTCCACTGCCTACATCTTTCCAGGTTGATACCGACCCATCCACCACCACTCTTTGGGAGCAACCGCTAAGTCAATTTGCCACCCACCTGACTATCTACCTCCCAGCTGCTCAGTTTATTTATGAGAATAGGATGGGTTACCATATCAAAGGCCTTCTTAAAATCCAAGTAAATGACATCTACCTCAACTCCTGCATCTAAGTATTTTGTGACCTAGTTATAAAAAGAAACAAGGTTAGTCAGGCAAGATCTATCTGCACCCATGTCACAAGTTTTGCCTGTCAGCAGTCAGGGGTGTAGGGCCCCAGAACCCCCCTGCACCGATCTCCTTGACAGCTGGCAGGCTTCGTGGCCGCAGCACAGGCTACCATCCCTGCAGCTGTCACCCCACTGCACCTTAACACACACAGTGTCACCCATGGCACAAGTTTTGCTTGTCCACAGCTTGAGGTACAGTTTCCCCCAAGCCCCTACACTGATCTCTTTGAAACTTGGCATGCTTTGTGGCCTCTTCCGGGGCTAGCAAGCCTGTAGTTTTGACCCCACTGTGGCTTAACACATACATGTGACGTGAGTTTTGCTTTCAAGAATTTGGGGTACAGTTTTCCCCAAACCACTGCACTTGTTTCCTTAAAACTTGGCAGGCTTTGTGGCCTCAGCAGGGGCTAACATAAATGCAGTTTTGACCCCATTGCAGCTTAACACGTACACGTGACACAAGTTTTGCTTTCAAAATTTCGGGGTGCCGTTTCCCTGAACCCCCTACACCTATCTCCTTGAAATGTGGCAGGCTTCATGCCCTCAGAAGGGGCTACCATTCCTGCAAGTTGCATTCAACTCAAACCAGAAATGACAAGGTTATATGCTATTTTGTCCTTCCCCATTATATCCTATGGGCAAAACATCGAAACAGTTTCACCGTTTCAGCGGAACAAAACGGAACAGCTGTTTCAAATCAAAACAAAATTTGAAACAAAACCCTGTTCCGTTGAAACGTTGAGACACTGGTCGAAGCGGAACACTGCTGTTTTGCACAGCCCTACTGCTTTGTCTCCCAGGCCTGTGCCATAAATAAGAGGATTTGGTTTCAAAACAGGTAGGACAGGTTTTTGGCCAAGACAGAATTTTTGTAATACATTTTGATGTCAATTGGATACGGGCTTCCTATTTTCTTTTTTTCTTTTTCTTTCTTTTTTTTTTTTGACTCCCTAACATAGAAAGACTGTTGCATTCTGGTTAACATGGCTAAATTTTTTGAAGGGGAATGAGAATACATTTTGGTTTTCTGGATTTACTGAGTTAAAATCAATGAAACTGGAGCAAAGATGAGTTGATTCAGATTTAATTTTAAAAATGTAAGATTTTAGATAATGAGATCAAAATAGATCTTTGGCTTGTTCCAGCAAATGACTACTGGAGGTGTAAGATTTAATTTTTAAAAATATCTATCTATCTATCTATCTATCTATCCTTTTCCCAGAGACAGAGCTCACAGTGCTCATGGGTCCCTAGGGAGGTCTGTCACTGGAGGGAGGGGAAGGCTTCCACCAAATGTTAAGAGGAGAAGGTGATTGTAAAGTAAGGCCAATTTGCAAAAGTGGTAGCTGCTGCCCTTTGAGAATTATTTTACACCAGACTGTCATTTTGGAAAGGGGTGTGGGAAATAATAAGGTTTATGTTCATGGGTTTCATCTTTTTTGATTGGGGGAGGGACTGTCAAAGTTGTGGTTACTTTAATGTTTGGCTCTCTCTCTCCCAAATTGTGTTGTAGTCCTAAAAACTGCAAGGTCTCTGAAGGTCTGCAATAGAGTTGGACGACAGCAAAATATTTGGAGCGTTATAGGGAAGGAGGCATGAGGCAAATGTCAGAAAAGTGGGGCCTATGCAACAGAAGGAAATAAAGCCTGGCAGTGTTGGGGTGGAGGGGGATGTGATGAAAGGGAAACATGTGAAAGCCACAGAACTATGGTCACCCTACCATTCCTCTCAAACCCAAAGGCTTTTTAGGCCCATATTGGTGGTAAAACTGGATGGCATTATCAGAACCCTGAAAACTCTAAACAAGACTGACTAGAGAATGATAATCCTTCTTAGGCTTGTCAGATGGCTGGTGATCCTATCTGAGCTGGTCAGACTGATTATCTAAGGATTTCCAGAGGAGGATATGACTGGCACCTGAGGAACAGGACTGATCAATAAACTTTGAACAACACGTAGAGGGTTTTGTTGGCATCAGAAAGTTATTTGGGAAATGATAGGGGAAGCAGGTGGGGAGCGCAGAGGCATGTTGGCAGAATTTTCCATGAATTTTCTAAATAAAACATTTAGTTTTTGGTTGGTAACAATCTCTGCATCTGCCTGAGATGCTACAGTGCCTCATGAGATGTGTCATTCCAAATCTCTTGTGACCTCCCATCTTCCATGATATACTGAAGCCTCTCATTTTGGATGGTCCATTGCAGCTTATGGTATGTAGCATTTGATATGCTCTACCAAATGTTCTGTATCTTCAAGTGTGAAGCAGAGAATATCAGGTAAGTGTCTATTTTCCCCCTTCTTTCAAAATAGTTACTTACCCATCTCTCAAGAGAACTGTGAGGCTAAAACTATTAATGTTCATTAATTGCTTTGGAATTCTGAGTATTATTATTATTATTATCGTTATCATCATGCAACAACATTGAGTAAATGCTGCCAAAAGTCTGACTTTTCACTTTGATTATGGTGTAGGTGCCAAACAGATGGTCATAAAAAGGTAGCTTTTCAAAGACACCAGTACTTTACACAGTGTTTTTGTAAATGCAGCTGTCAAAGGAGTTAACGGAAAATACGTTTGGATTTTGAATGTGTTATCATGACTATAGTTAAGAATGAGACTATGCTAGCATTCTCAGTCCTATTTTTTTTAACCTTCCTTCCAACTTCTGACTGGAGAAATAGATTAATTTGCAAATTCAGATATCTTGGGTCAGAAGTAGATACATTTTTGCCATAAGTTTGGAGAGTGAAAAATTAACACGTGTGTGGGTGTGTGCATGCTTTTATCACTGGTAAATTGAATGTAATCACTTTTTTCCTTCACAACTTTGTTTTCTGGATTGTTCAGCTTGTGTTGTAAGGATGATTCCCAGAGCACCCGGCATCCTATACTGATCTAGCTTTTCTCCCACACAACACTAGGCATTTTCCACATGTACTCCAGTGGGGTGAAAATTCATTCCTCTGGTCACCTGCTGCTTTCTGTGCTCCAGGCAGGGACTTCCAAGGACTTTCTCTTAAACGGCTTAGGAGCTCATCCCCCTCACAACAACCCAGTAAGCCATGCCAGCTTAGCTGAAGCTGACAAACCTTGTTAAGCACTATAGATAATACAAGAAACAAATAATTCACTGAGTTTAATGGAAGAAATATTTTCCAGTGAATGAAGAACTCTCTCTGTCCCTGCTTTAGCTGCATCCTGGTGCTTTCTTGGCTCTGTGTGAGTAGGAGAAGCCTTTCCTAATGGCAGGACTCAAGAAACTTGAAGTTTTCCAATATTAAAAACAAACAAACACAAAACCCCCTGGGGAAATGTCCCAGCCAAAAACTTTGCTCAGTGGAAGCTGAGGTTGGGAAAGAAGAGTGAGACAATTCGATTCCTGCATTGGTTTCTTTTGTTCAAGCAGGGGAACAGCAAGGAGGTGGCTACCTCCCTGCTCTGTTCTAGTTTAAGAGTAAGGATACCATAAAAAAAATTGTGCCTTAACGATAGAAGTGTCTTTTTAAGAATGTGTGGAGATTGTAAAAACAAACTTTAGGGACCACAGGAAATTCAGAATTAAGGTTATTCTTTAAAGAAGGCCAAACATGTAAAGGGGAATGTCATTTGTTTGTTTATGATTTGGATGAGGACTGTAGGGAGGTACATGGCCCTCAAGGGCTTGGAGCCCAGGTGCAGGCAGTTAGCGGATGATAGTGTGCCTGCCTGGGAGGATGGGGCAGCTCAAAGTGAGAACTTGCTCATGAGAATGGAGCCCCAAAGAATTCCAGGAGGGCGTGCTGAAGGGGAAGCTAAAATTAGCCCTCTCCTAATGTTTGGAGGAGGACAGAGAAATATTTGGTGTGGTTTGGTTGGTCTGTTTATTGTGGCTTCAAAGCTGTTTCCAAAAGGAACAAAACTAACAGGAGAACCTGACGCCAAAGCTGAACTTGCTTTATCTGAGGAAGTGAGGTAAGTGACCAGTGTATCTAGATTAATTGCTCAGGTACCCAGCACATCTATGTTCTGCACCTGGAGTGATACCTGCCTCTGGGCTTCCTGTTTTTAATTCTAGGTCCTGATCCTGAAAACTACAGCTGGTCAGACAATTTCTGATACAACGAAGCTTTGTTGGGAAATATAATTTTGTGGAGCCCAGGGTGTTTCATTTGAAACCTCTTGGTTTCTGTGAATTTTTAACCAAAGCCACAGCAAGGTTCCAATGACACTGTAGGTGCAGTTTCTGAAAGCTGAGGACATAGGGCTAGGTGCCTGGAGTCTGGAGTTGTTGGTTGCCCAACCCTTGGGTGAGGAAGCTCAGCAGGACTTTAGAGCCTGTTGAGGAGAAAGACCCTGAGGCTGGGACTCTGTTTGGGCCAAAGCTATCAGGGCTTTCAAGATCACTGCTTCATAGTCAGGCCTCAGATTCTGAAAGGTCCTGAGACAGGCTTATCACTTCAGTGGACAGGGCTGGGAAGGAGCTATAGATCCCCGGAGCAAACTTAGTTGCTTACGGAAACTGACATCTCGCTACTATCACTGACTTGTTGTGAAGTCTGGGAAACACATTGTTTTGGAAATGCCAGACTTTGCTTTTTCTAAAACTAAATTTGATCAGAATCCCTAGTGGATGGGAATTTTTCCTTTGTTTTTACTCTGATCTGGACCAAAAAGAATATGAAATTTCCTGTGAATCTGGTACCCTCTACTGAAAATACATACATGCGCTGTTAGGATTAGGGTTTCTGTTGTAACATGCTGTTGTTCTTGGATCCAAAACTAAGGGATATGAGAAGTTCACAGATTACGGCTGTGAACCCTGTATACTTCCGAAAGACACTGTCCTGCAATAGTTACCACATTGTCGCTGTTATCCCATCTTACTTTTTAACTCTTCAGTGTCAAGATGCAGCTGGTGCAAACGTTTGTGCATCACTTCAACTAGAAGCATGTTGTTTGTTGTCAGCAAATTCACCTTTGCCTCTTTCAATGCAAGTCCTATAATTCCTTGACCAACGCCTAAGGGAAGTATATGTTACTGATTCTTGTATAATACCTGGCCCATGGAGCCTTAATGAAGAATGTGGCCTTCAGTACACTGTTTGCTGAATCAGGATTTTGGAAACTGCATTCTTTTTCTGTGGATGGGGGATAAAGTGTGCCCTGTTACTGTATACGTCAAGAGTAAATCTTTCTAGGCTGTGTCACTAATGAAATTAAACTGTTCCTTCTGGATGGATGATGTTATCTCTAAGGGCTTGTCTCTTCAAGGGCATTATGGGAAGTTCAGCTGATTTAACGAAAACTGTAAATTTCAAGTGGATTGAATACAGAGCACTAAACCAATGCTTGGGCTTTTTCATATGGAATCAGTGGTCTAAATATGATTCACATTCATTCCTTTTGGAAGTGAATTAAGTTTAACAAAATCAAGACCATTTTTTAAATTTCTTAATGGGAGCGCTAACAAACTTGTCTAACTAATCTGCTTAAAAAATTAATATGGATTAATTGTACTGTGTGTCCCATGTGGGCAACCTCTGTATCTTTCCCACCCAGGGCATTACGTAGGGGCAAAGTTGAGAAGCGTGCTCAGTTTCTTTAACTGTGGAGTTGAATATTTTTCAAGAATTGTAGGTGTATCACAGATCTTAGTGCTTAACTTCCTGAATCCCAAAGGCTTAAGGCTTTCTCCTTTCTTCTTCTTTTTTTAATAATATTTTAAATAAGTATATAATCAACTTACTTTCTTGTAATTCCAATACCAACTTTAGATGAAGGACTATTGTGGGGGGGCTTTTCCCCTCTGTAACCCAATATTCTGATTTTGTACAAGGGGAAAACTGAGGAACAAAGATAACAAGTGATTTGTCCATGGTAATGCATAGTGAATTCACAACAGAATTTGACCACAATCTGGCCAATTTCCAGCCTTGGTCTTTAGCCACTAGACCAATGGTTCTCCACCCGTTTAAACTTGATTAAGATTCCAGGCACCCCTGGGAAAATGCCAGTTCCTAGTTTTCATCCATTTTGACTAAAAAGAGCAATTCTTCTGTTGGAAATAACTCAGAAAAATCACACCAGCATGTTCTTGACAGTTAGATTCCTATTTGAAAACTCTGGGTTTATCTTGTAAATCTGTTTGCATGCCTAGCAGTGCTAACATTGTGTGACACCCTGCTGCACCCTTGAAAGGGTCTCTCAGCGTCTGGTTTGAGAATCACTGCGCTAGACCTTGCCTATCTCTGGACCCCAAGCCAGGCCCCTTCTGTTATAATAGGAGAACTACATGGAAAAAAAATCTAGATTTCCACTGGGATTTCAGTTGCAGAATTTGGCCCACTTATGTGGAAGAAACCACATCTTTAACTCAACCCAGCATCAGTTAGAGGGGAACAGCTAGTCTACTGTGCATACATGCAAGGCATCTTTTTGGCAAGTCATATTGAGAAAAGTCATATTCTGCACTGACACCAACCTTTATCACTACCCTACTGTTTTACTCACTAAAGCTTGTCACCTAGTTAGGTAAAAAAGTGAATACAAGGCTCCTGCTCATATAAAGTCTGGCTGAACTGCAAGGATGTGGAGAGAGTAAACTGGAAAAAAATGATATTGCTTTTTAATGTAGAATGCTTGAGGAGCTGTTTAAAATGAGCAGGAGGGTCCTCATTTGAAATGAAATAAATCTTCAGAGCCCCAGAGTTTTAATGTGCTTTTCATAAATAGATTCCATTTGTAGCCATCTCACTGTTAGCTACTCAAGGAAGAAGACTTCTCAAGGAAGAAGACTTTCGTTTGAATTATTCCATGTTTTCTTTCAGTTGTACTTTCTGAGACATGGCTATATTGAGGTATCAATTGCCTGGCTGCTTAATCCAGGCCAGGAGTTGGGACACTGGTGATGACACTTGGCAACCTTGAGTGTGCTAAGCTACTGGGACCTGGAGAGTCAGAAAGAACCACAGGGTTTGTCTGTGTCCAGCTGTTTTATTGAATTCCTTTAACATTCATTACAGCTAAGTCCTCGCTGTCCTTTTAATGCCATACACTGTGCTTCTGCAAGTACTTAAATCTGCATAGGCTTGTACTTGCTGATTAAAAGTAGTACAGCCAATTTTTACCAACATAGTTAACAGTATGTTGGAGGCTAAGGAGAACATGTATTCCCATTTTTCTTTCATAAGAAAAAAAAATCCTGTTTCCTCAAATGCCAAGATACATTTTCAGTGCCTTATCATTAAGCGCTAGTTTAAAAAAAGTCAAGGCCATGCTCAAGCATTGGCAGTAACTGGAGATATGGCACCTACTTAATACGTGTCATCAAAATACACATCCAGAAATTGTATTGTGACGTTACAATCACTTCACCAACATTTCCAAAGTTCATAGCTCATTTGGTTCTGGGGTTTTCATTCACTCCTATCTCTGTCCAACATTGATGCTTCTGACATCCTTTTTTTTCCTCCTGTTTTTTTCTTCTTCTTTTTTTTATATATTCTCTATTTGTTCCTTCCGTGGACTCCTGCTGACTGTCCAGCCATCTGGTTTTGGATTTGGCCATTGGCAGCTGAAGGCAAATACAATCACCTGCTCTTTTTGCTGTTACAATGCTGTATTAGAAGCTCATGGTTAACTGAACTCAACAGTTTTCTGTGACTTCAGTACTTAAGTGCCTCAGGTGCTTTGGGGCAAACAGAGAGCTGTTTTGTAGCATCCATATTCATGCTAATTAGCTCTATAACATCTAGCTTGGTGTTGTCTTGGTCTGTGCTTATAACACACCACATCCTTGAGTAGTAAAGCAGTATGATGGTCATCATCGCGTCATCCATGTTTACCAGTAACCACCATCCTAATACTTCAGTATATCATCTTCTCAGTGCTATACAGGGATAACTGCCATAAATCAGATAACACCATGAGGTACCTTGGTAAATATTGGCCCTTTAATAATAGCTATTTTATTTCCTGTTGAACAAACATAAGGACAAATCCTGCTGTTCATCCTTTAGCATTAAAAACACTGAACATTTTCTCTATCATCCTGTTCTTAGAACATTTTTTCCTCAATAGACCTTTCCTCAATAGACCTTCATAGGTCATGTATCTACACATCACTGTACAATGACATTGCTATGACTCTGTGCTTTAGTACTTCCTTTTGGAAGTACTAGAGCTTGGTGCGGCATGGGTGGTTACTGCACTGTGCACCTGGTGCAAGGTTAGATTTTGCCACTACATTGTCATAGCAGCACACTATAACCAGGGAGCACACTGCTATGGCAATGTGGCTGGTGGTCACGTGTAGAGCCAGCAGTTGCTGCATGGAAGTTCATAGAGTCATAGATGTTATGGTGAAAGAGACCTCAGTAGATCATTGAGTCCAAGCCCCTGCATATACAAGAAAGAGTGCTGGGTTCAGATGACCCCAGCCAGACGCCCATCCAACCTCCTCTTGAAGACCCCCAGGGTAGGGGAGAGCACCACCTCCCTTGGGAGCCCATCCCAGACCTTGGCCACTCTAACTGTGAAGAAGTTCCTCCTAATGTCCAGTCTAAATCTGCTCTCTGCTAGCTTATGGCCAGTATTTCTTGTGACCACCAGGGGCGCCTTGGTGAGTAGAGCCTCACCAATTCCCTTCTGCACCTCCATGATGAATTTTTAGGCAGCCACAAGGTCGTCCCTTAACCTTCTCTTGCGGAGGCTGAAGAGGTCCAGGTGCCCAAGTCTCTCCTCATAGGGCTTGGCCTGCGAGCCCTTAACCATATGAGTGGCCTTTCTCTGGACCTTCTCCAAGTTATCCACATCCCTCTTGAAGTGTGGCACCCAAAACTGCACGCAGTATTCCAACTGCAGTCTGACCAGTGCCCAATAGAGGGGAAGTATCATTTCCTTGGTTCTGTTTGTCATGCATCTGCTGATGCATGATGAAGTGCAGTTAGCTTTTCTGATGACTTTGTCACACTGACGACTCATGTTCATCTTGGAGTCCACTAGGACTCCAAGATCCCTTTCCGCTTCTGTGCTACTGAGCAGGTCATTTCCTAGGCAGTAGGTGTGCTGGATATTTTTCCTCCCTAGGTGCAGCACTTTGCATTTCTCCTTGTTAAATCTCATTCTATTGTTTTCTGCCCATTTGTCCAACCTGTTCAGGTCTGCCTGTAGTTGTTCCCTGCCCTCTGGTGTGTCCACTTCTCCCCACAGTTTTGTATCATCCGCAAACTTGGACAGAGTACGCTTCACTCCTTCGTCCAAGTCACTGATGAAGACATTGAAGAGTATCAGTCCAAGGACCGAGCCCTGCGGGACCCCAGTACCCATGCCCTTCCAGGATGATACTGACCCATCCACTACCACTCTCTGGGTACAACCCTCTAGCTAATTTGCCACCTACTCGACTATGTGATCATCCAAGTCACAGCCTCTTAACTTGTTCACCAGTATGGGGTGGAATACCATATCAAAGGCCTTCCTGAAATCTAAGTAAATGATATCAACTCCTACTCCTGTGTCGAGGTGTTTTGTAACCTGGTCATAAAAAGAGACTAGATTAGTCAGGCATGATCTACCTGCTATGAACCTGTGCTGGTTTCCCCTCAGCATAATTTTTCCTGCTGGGCTCTCACATATATGAGCCTTAATAATCTTTTCAAAGACTTTGTCCAAGGATGGACGTGAGATTGACTGGCCTATAGTTGCCTGGATCCTCCTTCCTCCCCTTCTTGAAAATAGGGACCATGTTGGCCCTTTTCCAGTCCTCCGGGACCTGTCCCGTGTGCCACGAGTGCTCAAATATTCTCCCCAGTGGCTGTGCAATGACATCAGCCAGCACCTTCAGTTCCCTTGGATGGAGCTCATTCAGGCCTGCTGACTTGAACACATCCAGTCCTTCCAAGTGACACTGCAACATCTCAGGATCAACGTTTGATAGTCTGACTCCCTGCAGTTGCCTCTCTACAATCCTATTGTGAGACTTGTCTTGCCCCTCGTTTAGGAAGATTGAGGCAAAGAACATTGAGGAATTCACCTTTGTCCTCCCTGTCTGTCACCAATTGCTTTTGCCCATTCAGTAGCGGTCCTAGTCCACCCTGGGCCTTCCTTTTACTCCTTATATATCTGAAAAACAATTTTTTGTTGCTGGAGTAACATCACCAGCCTGAGCTCTTCTGTTCCCAGGAGCACTCCATAGATCAGGGTAGGATCTATGGGGAAGGAGGAAGTTCCTAGGGACCCAGGGGGTCCCAACCCTCAAGGAAATGGCTATGTACCTAAGGAAGAGCTAGGCCAGCCTAGGAAGGGGGCTTTGAGAGTGCAGGCCTACTGAGAGGCTAGACAAGCCCCTGATTACAACTGGTGGTGAAGCCAGGGGCTTAGATGAGCCCAGTGGAGGAAAAGGATGCTGGGTATAAGACCTCTGGGGCTCTAGGCAAACCTGGTGTGAGTTGTAGGCTTTATGGTGGGTCCCAGGGGAAATCCCTGCTGAGGAGGAAGGATATCTGCTGCTAGACTGACCCTTTGGACCTCAGCTGGTCAAAGTAAGGGGGCCAGGACTGATAGGCCAAAGGGCATGTAAACCCCACCATGAGGGGTAGGTCAGGGCTACAGAGAGCTACTTCCTCCCCTACTGGCCTAGAGGCAAGGCCAGAGCCTAGAAGAGGCTGATGGTCCCCTCGGTGGGGGGAGACATCACTGCCAAAAGAGGATAGGCAGTCAGCTGGCCAGTACGCTAATATGACAGAGGCTGAAGCCCAGCCTCCTGATGGGAGGTAGCTTATAAGGGGCCTGAGAGAGATGGGGCCAAGGACTGAGCGTGATGTGATGGTGGAGGCTGGAATAGAGTGCCCAGGAGGGAGCAGCTCCAAAAGAATCTCAAAAAGCCCAGAGGAGCAAAGAAAGAGTTGGTCCTCGGGCATGACCTAAAACTACACACTGCTAGGGATGGATGGTGCGGTGGGACTGCCTGTGGCTGGGCAGTTTCCAAGAAATGCTACGCCAATGCCTCCCCAGTGAAAGGTGAGTCAAGGCGGACTGCCCTAGACAGGTGGGTGAGCCGATATTGTGACTGGCCCCAGGAGGGCCCCTTGTCACAGAAGGTTTTGCATTTCTTGTCCTGGCATGGCCTGGATCCATTCAGTGTGCTTTGGGCCATAGGAAGTTTGCTTCTGGTGATGAGGTTGGCGAGGTTCGGTGCTTGTTTAAAGGCAAGGATGGGTGGTTCTGGAAATATCTCTCTAAGAGTTGGGTTGTCTTCTTGTATGGGCTGCAATTATTTGAGGATTTTCCACATAGGTTCCAGGGAAACGTGGTATGTCATAACTAATGGTGCATTGTTCACAGGGATTTTCTTTTTGTATTGCAGCAGTTGTCTGCTTCTGCCCTTAGCCCAACACAGCTACAACCAACAACCCTAAAGCGTGAAAAAAGCACGCAGTTTTAATCCTGCTGACTGCCTCCCACTTCATGCATTATGCTGGTCTAAACTTGGCTTCCTTTGCCTAGAAACCCATTGCTGGAGGGAAGGTCTTTGCTAGTTAGCCTGGCTTGCCTGCAGAGTCCTTATGGTGGGTGCTTGGATGGATAGGGCTATAAACCAGTAATGACAGATTTAGCATGGTTATGACAAGTGGTGCTAATTGCTTCTTGGTAATCTGTGTTTTGTGGTGATAAGCCCATAATTACAATTCAAGTAAACCAACTCAAATTACAACTCGCAAGCCTGGGAGTGTCTCCTTCCATTAGTGGGAAGGAAAACCTCAGAGTCTGACCCTTTCATCACTTGTTAAAGGCATAAATGGAGCTAATAATAACCCCATGTATTTCTGCGGGGCCGCTCTTTTTTTTTCTTTTTCTTTTCTTTTTTTTTCTCCCCACAAGAACCTGGTTCCCCAAGAGAAATTTTCTATCATTCTCTCTCTCTTTTCCCCCTCCCCCCTTCCTCCTCCCTTTCACACTCCATTAGAAGAACTTTTCTCATCTGGCAGGATTCTCTTAAGCCCAGCTGCCTCCTTTGGTTTAGCCAGTCCTTGAATAAGGTGGCCACCTATTCATTTTAATAATCACAATATGCTCAATTTGTTCAGGAAGCTCTGGATGCCTTAACTGATGGTTTTCACTCCAGAGATCATTTATAATGCTTGTAAATAGGCAGCCACTTCCTTGAGTTGAATTTCCTGAGATCCCATCACACATGCTCCAAACTCCAGCATTCCATTTTATAGCATGTGGGTTGTTCCCAAACCTTTTGCAGCAGATGACTGATGTGGTATTTGAGCTATAGCTGGTCAGTTATGATTAGTCACTTAAGTCGCATGTTGATATTTATCCTGAATAGATTACGACAATGTTTGTCGTCAGGAGGGTGCGAAGAAGCCATTGAAGGTTTGATTTTCTTGGGTAGATGGAAGAACAGGACAGACAGGGGGCAGATGAGCAGGACTAGAGCAATGTTTCTCAACCCAGATGTCATAAAGGAGAAAAGAAGAAAAGCTTGGGAAGCTGTGGTTTTTCCCTTGCAGGCTGGGAGAGTTCCAGCATGCAAGGGGCTGCTTGGGGCCCACCATACCTCACACCACCCCTGCTTCCACCCCCCACACACCCCCACTGCCCCACCTACTGGGGGAGTGGGGGCAGCAGGAAATGGGGGGCACCGGGTCAGGACTGGCCATCAATGTTTATAAATAGGTCCTGGCTAAAAAAAGGTTGAAAACCACTGGACTAGAGGACTGCTAAACATTGGTTCTAAACATTGGTTCCTCCCTTTTGGGGATGTACAGTTTTTGCCCAAGTCATGATCCCTGGAAAAAATCAGGAAACTGTAAGATTGATTGGCTGGTGGCAGAGCTGAAATGTAATTTTTTTCTTATGCAGAAGAACACATGGCAATTGCATGTGTACCTACACATGCAATTACCACGTTCTTTCGCGTAAGAAAAATATATTTGTGTGCATGCAAGATGCTGGCTATCACAGATGGGGGTCATATACTTTTCCAACTCAATTGCCTCTGACCAGGGATATGCAAAAGGCTTTTTGAGAAGCCAGCCCTTTTGCAATGGAAAGCAGTCTCCCCTATGAAATATGCTAACTGCCTTTACTGATCCATCAGCAAGCAATGAAGAGAGATGGCCATAGCAGCAGAGAAGAGACAAATTTATCTTCAAAATGGATTTGTTTAGACATGAGGAAGATGCAAAGGACAGGTCCTAACAACTGCACCCATATAGTTTGGTCATTATAGCCTGCTGCTTCTGATGTCCAGTAAGCCACTAGGGCCCTGTCAGCTCACATGCTTGCACCAGCTTAGTAAAACCAGAGTGAAATGTCCTATGGATGTTCTCATTGAAGAATGGCTTTCTTTTGTTTGGCTGGCTGTTCCTCATTGATGCAAATTAAATTGAAATAAGGATGTCCTCAGACTTTTGCTCCTATTTAAATCAGCTTAAATAACCCCCTAATGTAGAATGATCCAATGCGGAGAGCAGTCCAACAGTTAAAGTGATGGGCCTGGTTTCAGTTCCATGTGCTTCCTATTGCAACAATGGGCATGAAACTTTGTCTCTCTGCTATGTTGCCACATAAGTCAAACTCAAGTTAAAGGTACATGCAAGCCTAATCGCCCCCAGGCTAGTGAGGTTCAAACACTTCAGTTTCTTAGCCAGTGGCACACAAGGGAGTGATGTGGCCTGCGTTAAATCCAGACAACTTTTACTCCCCAACGCAAATGACTAGATCTCCATTAATAGTTGGTTCAGCTAAGAGCAACCTTCAACATGCCTCCAGAGCCATAACAAGAAACTGTAGCTTATCTGTTACCTCACTCCAGTTTCAGAGTGAGGAAAATAGTACTGTCCTACCTTGCAAGGGTGTGAGGCATTGGATGTTCAAGGTGTTTGGATACTACAATGACAAGAGGGAACAATATACGTAACTAAGATGGATAATCTTCTGCTTGTCAACAAACCCTGGCATGCACCGACTTGAAATCTGCTTTCTGTGATCATTCACATATGAGTAAAACTCAATTACAGGGCACATGTACTACCAAAACCACTGGAGAAAGTACTCACAGAAAAATTTTTTTTGGAGTCCTCCTTTTATCCCACCTGTCCTGAGAAGTTCCTCTTAGAGCAGCATGGCATAGGCCTTGCCTCTCCCAGCTGGATATTTTCACAGCTATCCTGAAAGACTTGCAGGAGGCATAGGGGCAGGCTTTCCTTATAAGGGCTTTTCGAAGTAAAACTGGGACTCTAACATTTGATTTGAAGTAAATGGGATTGTAAAGTAGTGTCTGCAGGTGCAATACATACATTGCGTGACTTCAGGCTGCCTTGAGAGGCAGGACTGTATAATGGGTGAGTGGGTGAGATTGGATGGGGAATTGGTAGGCCTGGATTAAAATCCCATCCCTGTCACTGACCTGCTATGTGACCCTAGGGAATGCACTTTTCCTTGTCTCATTTCCTGTCTTTTGTCAATTAAGACTGGGAGTTGTTTGGGGTAGGGACTGTCTCTTTCTTCATGTGTTTACATGTAGTTGGTCACAGTGTGGTTTTGATTTCAGCTGGGGTCTTTAGAAATGTCTCTGTCCATTTCCAGGAGGAGGTGACAGAAGTGTGATGAAACTGGTGATCCTTGCTACAAGGAATCAACACAGCAAGGAACTCCCTACCTCCACTGGGGTTTTAGACTGCAGACTTACAACCTACAGCTGAACAAAGGGCACATGGTTTTTGGCTGCACCAGTAGGACATTAGGTGCAAGGCATGGGAGGTGATAGTGCTACTTCATTTAGTACTGGTTAAGCCTTATCTAAAGTACTGTGTGCAGTTTTGGGCTCCACATTTTAAAAAGGACAAGGAGGTTAGAGAAAGTCCAGAGGTGAGTTCCCGCCTGCCCATCACCTAAGCAGCAAGTGCAGCTAGCAGGGGGTGCACGTGCACCTCCGTGCACCCCCTATGTGTCGCCACTGAGGATTTGTATGGGATGGATTGATTCTCATGGGGGACTTCAATCACCCTGATGTCTGCTGAGAGGGCAATACAGCAGTGCTCAGGCAATCCAGGAAGTTTTTGGAGAGTACTGGGGACAACTTCCTGGTGCAAGTGCTGGAGCAGCCAACCAGGGGTGTGCTGTTCTTGCCCTGCTGCTCACAAACAGGGGTGAATTGGTGGGGAATGTAGTAGTGGGTGGCAACTTGGGCAGCAGTGACCACGAGATGATTTGAGTTCAGGATTCTGAGGAAAGGAAGGATGGAGAGCAACAGAGTAAGGACCCTGGACTTCAGAAAAGCAGACTTCAACTCACTTGGGGAATTCACGGGCAGGATCCCCTGGGAAGCCAGACTGTTTCATAGTTTCATAGTTTCATAGTTTGTAGGGTCGGAAGGGACCTGAGCAGATCATCTAGTCCGATCCCCTGCCATGGCAGGAAAGAATACTGGGGTCAAATGACCCCAGCAAGGTCTTCATCTAACCTCCTCTTAAAGACCCCCAGGGTAGGAGCCTGCACCACTTCTCTTGGAAGCTGGTTCCAGACCCTAGCCGCCCTGACTGTGAAGTAGCACCTCCTGATATCTAACCTAAATCTACCCTCTGCCAGCTTGTGACCGTTATTCCTGGTCACTCCTGGTGGTGCTCGGGGAAACAGTGACTTCCCCAATGCCTGTTGATCCCCCTTGACTAGTTTATAACAGGTCACAAGATCCCCCCTCAGCCTTCTCTTTTGGAGGCTGAACAGGTTCAGGTCCCGCAGTCTGTCCTCATAGGGCCTGCCCTGTTGTCCCCTGATCATACGAATGGGCCTCCTCTGGACCCTCTCCATGCTGTCCACATCCCTCTTGAAGTGCGGCGCCCAGAACTGGAAGCAGTACTCCAACTGTGGCCTGACCAGTGCTGCATAGAGGGGGAGGATCACCTCCTTGGACCTGCTCGAGATGCATCTGTGGATGCATGATAAGGTGCAGTTGGCCTTCCTGACTGCCTCCCCACACTGCCGGCCCATGTTCATCTTGGAGTCAATGATGACCCCCAGATCCCTTTCCGCCTCCGTGCTAATAAGAGGGGAGTTCCCCAACCTGTAGGTATGGTGCCGGTTGTTCCTCCCGAGGTGCATCACCTTGCACTTGTCTGTGTTGAAACCCATCCTATTCTTGTCCACCCACCCTTGTAACCTGTCAAGGTCTGATTGTAGCCTGTTGCATCCTTCCAATGTACCCACGTCCCCCCATATCTTAGTGTCATCAGGAAATTTGAACAGGGTGCTTTTTACCCCCTCGTCCAAATCGCTGATGAAGATGTTGAACAGTGCGGGCCCGAGGACCGAGCCCTGCAGAACCCCACTGCCCACGTCCTTCTAGGTTGAGAAGGACCCATCCACCACCACCTTCTGTGTGCGGCCCTCCAGCCAGTTGGCGACCCATTTGACTGTGTGGGTGTCTACACCACAGCCCCCCAGTTTCTTAATGAGAACAGGGTGAGAGACAGTGTCAAAAGCCTTCTGGAAGTCCAGGAAGATTATATCCACTGCTACCCCTGTGTCTAACGATCTGGTGATTTGATTGTAGAAGGCCACCAGGTTGGTCTGACAGTACCTTCCACTGATGAACCCATGTTGGTTGCCCCTAAGCATGCAGTCTCCTGCTGGCCCTTCCTGGATGTGTGCCAGCATAATTTTCTCGAGCAGCTTGCCTAGGATCGAGGTGAGACTAACCGGCCTATAGTTTCCCGGGTCCTCCTCCCTGCCTTTTTTGAGGATGGGGACCACGTTGGCCCTCTTCCAGTCCTCCGGTACCTCAGCAGAGCACCACGAGTGCTCATAAAGTTGTGCCAGGGGACTTGCAATGACCCCGGCCAGTTCCTTTAGAACTCTAGGGTGGAGATCATCCGGGCTGGCTGACTTGAATACGTCCAACCCCTCCAGAAGCCCCCTAACTAAATCCTCGCTAACCCGTGATCCAGGTGTGCCTCCCCCGGGGCTGAAGCGGGGCCCAAAAGGGAGGTGGCTGTTCTGGTCCCTACTTAGGAAGACGGAGGCAAAGAAATCGTTAAACATGTTAGCTTTGCCGTCTGGTGTGACGACCAAGTTACCCATGTCGTCCTGCAAGGGCCCCACATTACCTGGGACCTTCTTTTTACCCCCTACGTATTTAAAAAAAGACTTCTTATTGTCCTTAATCTGGGAAGCTAGTCCCAGTTCCATCTCTGCCTTGGCCTTCCTAACTGCCCCCCTACATCCCCGAGCAACTACAGAATAGTCCTCCCTGGTGATGACCCCTTCTTTCCACTGGGTATAAGCCTCCTTTTTAGCAAGGAGACATTCCCGGATGCTTTTGGTGAGCCACAGAGGCTTGTGTGCTCTCCTGCTCCCTTTGATCCTCATTGGGATTACCTTCCTTTGGGCTTGGAGGATCATCTCCTTAAGGAGCGACCACTCTCCTTGGACACCTGGCTCCCCTCTCCCCCGGGACCTCAGCGCTTCTCCAACTATCCTCCTTTGCTCATTGAAGTCTGCCCTCCTAAAATCTAGGGCCGCTGCCTTACTGCATGCCTTTGCCACCTTGCGCTGGATGGTGAATTCCAGCAGGTGATGATCGCTGTCGCCCAGGTGGTCAAGCACTCGCAGCCCCCTCACCAGGTCATCACCCGTGGCCAGCACTAGGTCCAACAAGGCATCCCCCCTGGTGGGGCTGTGCACCTCCTGGGTTAGATGGAGGTCCTGCACGCTGGCCAAGAACCTACGGGAGCGTTCAGACCTGGGTGACTGCTCTTCCCAGCAGATGTCTGGGAAATGTGGGGGAGAGGAGCTCAGAAGAGTTGCTGTACCTTAAGGAAGCCTTACTGAGAGTGCAGGAATAAACCATCTGGATGTGCAGGAAAACTAGCAAGGCAGATAACTGGCTTGGTTTAGCAGGGAGCTCTTCAGTAAACTAAATCACAAAAATGCAGCTTTTAAGAAGTAGAAACTTGAAGAAATAACTAGGGAAGAAAATAAGAGCATTGCTCGGGCATGCAGGGATGAAATCAGGAAGGCCAAAGCGCAATTGAAGTTACAGCTAGCAAGGGGTGTGAAGGATAACAAGAAGTATTTCTAAAAATATGTCAGTAGCAAGAGGAGAATCAGGGAAAGTATGGGTCCCTTACTGAATGGGGGAGGTAACCTTGTGATAGAGGGTGCAGAAAAGGCTGAAGTGCTCAATGTTGTTTTTGCTTCCATCTTCACAGGCAAGGGCAGCTCCCAGACTACTGTGCTGGGCAGCACAGTTTGGAGAGGAGGTGAGCAGCCCTCAGTGCTGGAAGAGCAGGTTAGGGACTACTTAGAAAAGCTGGATGTGTACAAGTCCATGGGGCCAGATGGGATGCACCCAAAGGTGCTGAGGGAGTTGTCTAATGTGATTGCAGAGCCATTGGCCTTCATCTTTGAAAACTCATGGCGATCAGGAGAGGTTCTGGATATTTGGAAAAGGGCAAACATAGTGCCCATATTTAAGAAAGGGGAAAATAAGGATCCAGGGAACTACAGACCAGTCGGCTTCACCTCAGTTCCTAGTAAAATCATTGAGCAGATCCTCAAGGAATCCATTTGTAAGCACTTGGAGGATAAAAGGGTGATCAGGAACAGTCAGCATGGATTCACCAGGGGCAAGTCATGCCTGACCAACCTGATCGCTTTCTATGATAAGGTGACTGGCTCTGTGGATGCAGGGAGACTAGTGGATGTTGTGTACCTTGATTTTTGGCAAGGCTTTTGATACGGGCTTCCATAGCATTCTCGCAGGCAAGCTAAGGAAGTATGAACTGGATGAATGGACTGTAAGGTAGATAGAAAACTGGCAGGAGCATCGGGCTTAGACAGTAGTAGTCAATGGCTTGATGTCTACTTGGCACCTGGTATCAAGTGGAGTACCCCAGGGGTTGGTCCTGGGGCTGGTTTTGTTCAGTGTCTTCATCGATGACCTGGAAGATACCACAGAGTGCACCCTCAGTAAGCTTGCAGATGACACCAAGCTGGCAGGAGGAATAGGTACACTTGAGGTTAGGGTTAGGATTCAGAGAGACCTAGACAAATTGGAGGATTGGACCAAAAGGAATCTCATGAGATTCCATGAGGATACATGCAAAGTCTTGCACTTAAGACGGAACAATCCCATGCACCAGTACAGATTGGGGGCTGCCTGGCTGGCTGTGCAGAAAAGGACCTGGGGTTTACAGACATGGACAATAAGCTGAATATTAGGCCTGTGTGAAGTGGCTAGCTTTCACTTCAGATTCAGCTGATTCAGGGGACAGGGATTCAGTTCAGTGATTCACTGGGAGCTGGGGGCAGCCATGGGGGGGTCTGGGGGAGTGAGAGGGGTGGGGGGCTCATGGCAAAGCCCCCCATGTGGTGGCAGCAGCGTGGATTGCCCCCCGCCTGGCAGCACCCGGTGAGTTGTGGATTTTTTTTCCCCCAAGTACTGGGAGCTGGGGCAGGTGGGTGAGCCATTGCCGGGGCTGGGGGAGCAGGCGGAGGATGGGACCTTGCAGGGATCCCCCCATTATCCTCCCTCCCCCCCACACTTACCAGCTCAGAGTCTAGCTCCAGTTCCCTGCTGCAGTGAGCGCGGACTGCTCTAATCGTCGAAGCTCTCTGAATCTTTTCTGAATCAATTCAGAGAGCTTTGAATCATTTCAGACCTTTTTACTGGTCCCCTGATTCAATTCAGATTTGGAGATTTGGCCACTGAATTGGGCTGAATCTCCTTCAAATCGAATCAGCACCCAAAGCTTTGCACAGCCCTACTGGATATAAGCCAGCAATATGCCCTTGTTGTGAAGAAAGCTAACAGCATACTGGAGTGCATTGGAAGGTGTGTTGCCAGTAGGTCAAATGAAGTGATTATTCACCTCTATTCAGCACTGGTGAGGCCACATCCAGAGTACTGTGTTCAGTTTTGGGCCCCTCATACAAAAATGATGTGGACAAATTGGAGAGAGTCCAGTGGAGGGCGATAAAAATGGTGAGGGCACTGGGGTACAGGACTTATGAGGAAAGACTGACAGAACTGGGTTTATTTAGTGCAGAGAAGAGGAGACTTAACAGCAGTCTTCAACTGCCTGAAGAGGCATTCAAAAGAGGATGGAGCTAGACTGTTCTCAGTGGTGGCAGATGACAGAACAAGGAGCAATGGTCTCAAGTTGCAGCAAGGGAAGTTTAAGTTAGATATTAAGAAGAATTTTCTCACTAGGAGGGTAGTAAAACACTGGAACAGGTTACCCAGAGAGGTGGTGGAAGCTCCATTCTTTGGGGGGTTTTCACAACCTGGATAGACAAAGCTTTGGCTGGGATAATGTAGTTGTGGCTGGTCCTGCTCTGAGCAGGGGGTTGGACTAGATGACTTCTTGAGGTCTCTTCTAACCCTAACTTTCTATGATTGGATAGGGATGATTCTGCTTTGGGCAGAAGTTTGGACTAGATGACCTCCAGAGGCCCCTTCTAGCCCTATTTTTGTCAGATTCTGTGATTCTGTTTTGAGGTTCACATCTTGCTTGGGATAGGCTTTTTGCTCTGGATGTTTAGGTTTTTAGTGACTTAAGTCATGGTGGTTGTTCTTGAAGTTGTTTTTTTTCAGGGTTATTCTCATCACTCTGAATTTTCTGGTTAGTTGGTTTTTCAGGTAGAAGGTCTAGAAGTCATGAGTGCTGTCCTTATGGTGGAAAGTCCTTTTCTCTGATTTTACTACAGTAGGCAATCAATCAACACTCCCATTGGCTTCAGTGAAGGCTGTGTCTGAAAGAAAGAACCAAGGACAGGACTCAATTATGACTTGACATTTTACATAGTAATATAAGGACATTTGCTAACAAATATGAGACAGAGCCCAGCAACAGACAGCTTGCAACCTAATAAGATAAGAAAATACATTTGGAGCTAATCCTTCCGTTGCAAAACTACACAGAGGAAACACCACACACGCCTTCTGGTTGTTTCTCTTGGTCAATTCAATGCAGCAGCCCCCCACGTTCCAGGAAGGAAAGCCATCCATTCTGCCTCCAGATGTCTCTCTCTGTTTAATTAAATTTGACTTGGGAAGCTTTTAGAGGTAATTGCCATTGGTGGGGAGTCGCATGGGTCAGCTGCAGCTCTTGCTGCTTCTCTCAGACTAGTATTTAAATAACGGCATTAATGGCTGGAAATATGTAGTAGCAGTGGCCTGCTCTTTGCAAGAATCCCAGGGCAGCTAACAGGAGACAAATTTTGGTTGGTGTTTTTCAGTCATTTTTGTCATCTGATTCATTTTTTTTCCACCCCTTCTTCTAGTGCCACTTGTCAATGATCGAGCATTTAAGACCAGAATGTCTCGTGAAGGGAAAGCAAAGTGGTTCCCAGCCCTACCCAAAAGATTGGGATTTATGTGTATGACACTCGTAAGGCATTGCTGCCTTATAGAGTGTGCTGGATCTTCTTCCATCTATGAGGTGCCTAAGTGTTACTTAAGTGTCTAAGTACAACCCTATCCTACCCCACTCATGACCCTGGAAAACTACTCCACATCAAATTTATGTCCATCATAGGCTAAGTCACAAAAATGAGGATCAGGAGCTAGAGGGGGAACCACCTGCCTTTTGGTTTTCCATGGATACCATCCAGGTAGATTAATGTTACATTTAAAAGTCTCATAAGCAGAATAACATCCGTCCCACTGTGACCATATGACCATGTTATGAAGACTGACAATGTTTCCAGCCTCACAGCACTCCACCCTACCTCACCCCAAGCGCTGCTGGTATAATGAATAAAAAGGGACATCCATGTTTTGGTGATCAACAGCAGGGTGGCCCCTGTGAGAACCAGTTGGCAGCATGAGTGTTTCTTGTCTCTCGCCTTTTTCTATTGCTTGCTTAAGGAAAATGTTGCCTGGGGTTGCATCCTCTGCAGGCCGTCAGAACAAACCTTCTCCACCTGTCACTGAGTAGATAGTGATACCCGCTCAGTATTCAGCAAGCATCATGTGGTTGCCATGTTCCTAGCCCTTGACTCTGCAATCAGTGTGTGCTAACAACACACAACGCAGAGATCGATGCCAGCTATGGACAATGTGGACACCAAAGAGTATCGTGGTCAAGAGCCCATTGTGGAACAGGGCAGGTGCCATAGTTAGTATTGATCAGGAGCTGAGACATCAACGGCTGTTATATAATTATTGATGTAGTTGGGAAATGCCAGAGGCGTACTGTTTGTTATGCACTATTGTCTCCCCAGCCTATATCCAACCTCTCACATTCCCATTCCATGTTTATTTATGCCGTGTGCCTTAAACTTTAAGATTTCTCTTGTGAATCCAACTTGGAAAAACAGGCAGTAGTGTTTTGTCTGGGAGGGAGAGGTGCATAAAAGGAAATAAATTCCTCCAAAGGTTCACACTAGTCCAACCTGAATACATAAGAGTGGGCAGAGAGATGAGTGGGGAAGAGGGGCTGGAAGGCAGGGCTTTTTCATTTCACCAGAGCTGGGGGAGATTGCCAACTGCTTAATAAAAATTCTAGCTTTCACAATCCTAGCATACAGCCTCCTTCAATGGCATAGTCAACACAAGGGAATTAGGGCTTGATTCTCAGCAGCTATGGGGGTGCCCTTAAAGGGAATTTGTATTACAAGTGCTCACCACTTCTCCAGACCAGGGGAGGATGATGGTGGCTTGTAGAAGGCTTAGTTGAGTCCCTGTAAGTGCAGTAGGTAGGTAGGAATACTTGTTTTTCCATGCCGCTGAGCACATTCTTATGGAAGTTGGATGTGAAAAGGTTGGGCGATGGTAACTTAGTCACTGAGGGGTGTTTTTTATATCATCTACTGTGCAGCACACTGGAGGTCTCTTCAGGGGAGGTCTACAGACTAGGAAAGTGAAGCGTTCTACAAGGAAGGATTATGGAGCACTGGCAGAGCTGTATGGGGAACCCAAGACTGGAACAGCAGAGAGGACTGCAGGGAAGGAGTGAGGGGAACTGGGAGAGCTGTGGAGGGAGATGAGGACTGGAGAAAAGGGAAAGTAGGTGCTTTGAGTTGCATTGTGGTATTGTGTGGGGAAAAAAAACCCTTGTATTATCTGACCTCTGCGTACTCTCATTCAAGTCCGTGTTAAATAATTCATTTCCCCAAGAACAAAAAGTTATTACTCAAAATGTAAAGATAAGAGAACACAATTTGCAGGATTAAAGAACTGAACAGATCCCAGGGAACAATCCTATACCAGATGAGGTCAGATGAGCTGGCTACTGGTCTACTGGCTTTTGTGTTTCGCCCTGCCTGGCTGCATATGTGCACTCATCTTCCCTCTACTGGATGAAATCTTGTGCTCATCCATGCTGGCAATACCTCTGCTCCTTGCTCTCAGGATGGTGGCTTAGAGTTATACATGCAGTGAAGCAGACACTGCAGTTTTTATGGGCCCCCTGAAACACTAGTGCTGGAAGCTGTTTCATCTTCTGTCAGTGCTGTACTCTTAACGTGGAAGCCAAATGCTGCCTTAGCTGAGAAGGGGGCTTAAAGTACAGTATTAGAAACAAGCATGAACCAAGTCTCTGAAGTGATGTGGCCTTGAAGACGGACTTGGAGTTGGACTTTTTACATGTGTCCATTTCCCAGAGTGGATCTAGATGGGGTGCAGTAGTACAGCTACACCTCCTACTCCTTTCAGTCAACCGTGCCACAAGTCCCTGAAGCAAATAAGAATCCTCCTTGCCTTCCCCTCCATGCTCATGACCCCTTCCTGTCTCTCCACTCTGCTCTTGCCAGCTGCTGCTGCAGTCTCTGGCTGTGTGTGGGGTGGAGAGGGGGAGCTCCAGAACCACTCCTACCCACTCCAGCAGGGGTTAGCCAGGGACAGTGGCAGCAGCAGTAGGCAGGTTCTTCCTCCTGCCTGGTTCCCACCCCACCAGGGTTTTCACTGCCAGTCTGGGAGCTGGTGCAGTGTAAAGGAACTTAGCCGCTACCACCACTATTGCTGTCTCTGGCTGATCCTGGCTGGAGTTGGGCAAGAGTGGCTCTAGAACCTCCCACCTCTGCCTCCAGGTCGGCTGGGGGCAGCAGCAGTGGCAGGTGGGGGGAGAAGATTTTTACCTGCTTATGGGTCTTAAAGAGTCCCCAGCTGCTGCTGCTGCTCCTGCACCATGGCCTGCCCACCCTGTTGTGCATGAGGAAGGGAGCTGGAGGTTCAACCAAACATGCAGCACAGGACGCTGGTCTCACATCCTCTGTGAGATCCTGGATCTGTTCATGCCCATGTTGCTAAGAAATCCTGGCCCTTCCTGTCTGTTCATGGGAAGATGAATGTCACCTTGTGTGTTATGAAGGTTTCACACTACAGCTTGTGCATATTGGCAGGGGAAGAACATTTAGCGCAAATTTTTAGTTACATTTTTGGGGCTGTTAGGTTTAAATGAACCCACACATTTGAGAGTGGGGGAAATAGCATCTGCTGGTTTTGAACAGCTGTGCTACCCTCAGTTTTGCCAGATTTTATCATGAGATGTGATAGCTGATTGTTTGTCATTAAAGTCCTGGCTGCTGGAGTCATATGATTACATGTTACTCAGCTTTCATGAAAAACAGGGAATCTGTGGTCTTCACGACTCAAAGAAGCTTGAAAATGTGGAATGAGTAGGAGAGAGCCTCAGAAGCCAGAAAGTAAAGAATTCAAACCCCATTCATAAAACCTTATGGGTTTGCATTTCGTCAATCATGATTTAGGAACACATGGATGTAGCAGTACCCTGGCATTCATTCTTTCTTTTGCTGCTTCCCATTTGGAGGTGTAGCATGGAAAAATGCACCCTGGGCAGCTGTCTCTTCCTACCTCTCTTCCCTGCCCTGTTTCTCTTACCTTCTCTAGTTGAAGGTACAGGAACAGACCAGACATCCTAGGCCTTGGAATTTCATAGATTGCAAGGCATTCTGGGAGTCATAGTTCTCTAAACTGGCAGTGAAGTTTACTGCTGCTGGGGGGAGGGAACTTCATCCTTTTTGTTTGGTCACTACAGCCCATGTCTAGAGGGCAAAAACAACCTGCCACGTTTGTAAGCAAAAAAGTTGGGGGCACTCCCAGCAGCAGTAAGCTGCACCGCTGCTCTACAAAACTGTTTCCCAGAATGCCTTGTGTTCCAAGATACACATTGCCAGCAAAGGCAGTGTATGTCAAAAAGGCAAGCAATAGCCCTAATATGAGGCAGACTTTCCCTTTCTCCCAGCTTCCCTCCCCACCCCTTGTCCATCTTTCTGGCGCCTCTCTCCTTAAGTGGTACTCATATCTGAGATATATGCCCTGCTTGCCCACTCCATGTTACACTCCTGCCCTGCTTTTAAACTTTGTTCCTGTTGACAGGCCCCTTGATTGGCTAGTTCCAAACACCCCTGCCTCAGATCCTCACCAGAATCCTTTGCTTTTTTTCTAGTGGTGATTATAGTTGGTTTAGGGTACATTTCTGCAATGAATTTTGGAGCATCCCAGCAGAGAGCAGATCCACGGAGTAGGCTACAAGGAACAGTCACGTCACAGATCAAAAAGCCTTCTTCTCTTGGCTGCATTCAGGGCAGAAAGAGCAAAATATTTTTCTCCCATCTGCTGTTGCTTCTAGACAGTATTTCAGGTCTGTGCACTTCTTTACCACTGGGGGAGGGCCTGTTCTCTTTGGCTTAGCATCATGGCATACTTCCACCTCCAGCCATAGAATAAAACACTGCTGCCCCACTCTTCTGAGCACAGTACTGTCATAGGAGGCATCCAGCCATCTACAGAGATTCACTGAGGGAAGTGATATTGTAAAATAGCCTCTCAGCACAAGACACACAGAGCGCTTACTGGGGTGACAGGGAAACTATACGATTCTTTTTCAACCCATTAATCAAAGCACCCGCAGTTCCCCATGTCAAAGAGGCAGGCAAAGCTCTAATAAATATTGAACAGGGGAAGCTGATCTGCATCCAGGCTCCTCAAGCATTTTCATAAATAAAGAAGTTGTAAAAATAAAACACAGAGCATCTCCTAGGGCTCCTTCATGAACTTATTTGTGGTTGCACGGAGGGTGGAATGTCAGTGCCAAGCCTGCTGTGGGTTGAATAGTGGGATGCAGAAGATGATGCTTGAGCTGTGTAGGGTGCATGAGGACTTCCTGTAGAATGGTGAGAGAAAGCAAAGTGAGGGTTCTCTTTTTCACATCCCTCCCTTTTCCTTTCCCCCTTGCCTGGCCTCTTCCTTTCCACACATGCACACCACTGATTTGTAGAAGTGTGTGACTGGCAACGCAGCTATACTGCAAAGATCACCCTCCACACACACACACACACACACACACGCATGCACGCACGCACACACATACACAGACTGCTGCAACTGTGACATGGAACCTTATTGATGTCCCCTTGTGATCTCATTATTGGTGACGTGTTGGGACTTCACCCGCCATCTTTACTCAAAAGGCCAAGGAAACCTATTTTGGGGCCTGACTCACCAGTCTTTATACAGCAAGTAGCTCTATCAGTGGTAACAGGATGAGGAAGAGGCCTGCTTCCTGCCTGTATCTTTGACCTAACACTTTAGAGAAAAGTGAAGAAAATGCCATAATTCCCTTGTTCACATGTGCACTGTGGAGGGTAAGGGAGTAGAGTAATCATTTGAATCCACTTAGGTTGTGAAGCCAGGAATTTGATGGCCTTATTATCCTAGCTTGCCAATCAAGAGCAAGGTAGCTAGGTCCTGTTATTAGAGCACAGAACTGGGAGTCAGGGCTCTTGGGTATTCTGCCCAGCTCCGCCAATGAGGTTTTGTGTGACTATGGACCTCTTTGCTCCCTCTTCACCAGCAGTATCATGGGAATAGTAATACTTAACCATCTTTTGTAAAGTGATTTGAAACCTCTGGATGGAAGGTGCTCCAGGAGTGCAAAGAATCATTATTATTGCTATGATCTATGAATGTTATTAATAGGCATGACATTTTCCATCCCTCTTTAAAACTCCAGTCACGATATTTGACTCTCTGCAGTGTGAACTTCATAGATGGACGTGCACTTTCACGTGGATTGGTTCAAAATCTAGCCTTTTAGCTCCATTTTATTGCAGGGCTGCTTTTAAAATCAGTCTGTCTGGTTCCTCAGGTTCACTGTCACCAATGTGGATGCAGCAAATTGCTTTCCCAGCTTAAAAGCATTATCAACCCACCCTCCAGTTTTACATTTTTGTTGATTCTTGTGACCTCTGGTGCCACTTCATTTCCTCCAGGCCTGAAGGAGAGGTTGTTCTATAAGTGCATTTCCAGTGAGACCAGAAGCAGGGATTACTGGAAGTCCTCTGGGAAACCCTGGCCTTGCTGGATCACCTGGGCATAGAGGGTTAGAGAATATGACATAAGCTTCTAATCTTTATAGATGCTTATCAGACCTGAATCCCTGAGCTTTTGGAGCCCTCCCTCTTTTTTTTTTTTTATTCAGTTGTTTGAAGAATATTATTCAATCACTGTGGACATGCGAGTAAGACTTGAAGGTTGCCCTCAGTAATCTGGGCCACCTGTGCTGCTGTCCCTTCCCATGTACCTTATCCAGAAGGAGAGACAAATAGTGGGCAGACTACTTTTTTAATAGGGTTTCATATGAAGAAGCTTCTTGCTCCTATCCCTCAAATGGTGCCTTTCTAGCAAATAGTCTGCCAATTAAGTTGTCTGTCCTCCTGACCTTGGCTCTAGTCATGAGCACTGGGGAGAAGAAGTGGGATATAGGAGAGCCAGAAGTCAGGCATAGGGAGTAATGGGATTGTCATTGGTAGACTTCTTGTGCTACCCTCTACCTCAGAGTATGGCCTGTGGGTTAGATCCAGCTTGCAGACCTGTGTCATCCAGCCTGTAGGTGCAGACCTGTGCATCCAGCCTGTAGGAGCCCCCACGGGTCCAAACATTTGGTAGCTAGCAAGCAAGATGCCATTAATTGCGACAGGTCATGGAAGTGCAGCAATTCATTCTGCACTGTCTGTCTTACCACCAAATTTCTGGATCTCTGGGGACTCTGTGGGCTGAATCCGGAAGGCAGAGCTGCATCATTTGGGCTGTGGCGCCAGAAACTTGGTGGTGAGAGGAGCAGCAGCTGCTGTGCTTTTACTAATTGCTGCAATTAACATTGCCGCTGCCAAAATTCCGGTTCCATAGGCCAGATGATGCACAGCCCTGTGTGCCAGATCCAGCCTGCAGACCAGTCCTGTGCACTGGATCTGGCCCACAGAACCAGATGATTTGGAAACCATTGCTCTGTATCATATTTTTGTACTGAATATCCTGCACAAGGGTGAGAGTACCCTGGGGGAAATGTAACTTTAGGCCCTAATGCGCAGGAGAACTACTTGGGGTCATGCTGGACTGCTGCTATGGATGAGTGAGGTGTTTTGTAATGTGGATGACTAGTGTATTTGAGTTATAGAGTGATCCTAGGTTTAGAATAAGTTGACAGAATAGACATATTCAGCGTGTCTCTTTATGGTGCAGAAAGCCACACAGTGCACAGAGTTACTGGCAGGTGCATGAGGTAAAGTTGGCACTGAAACTTTGTGGAAGCCTGTTTAATTCTCTGCCATTGCAGTTTATCACTCTGGACCAGACAGGGAACAGGTCCCAAGTATACTTTTCTATTCACTTCAATAGCACTACAAGAGTTTACACAATTAGACAATCTGGCTCATCATCTTCAGTATGGATAGCAATTTATACATTGTGAACCCACAATAGCTTAAAAAATAAACATTATGCCATGAATATATTTTCTTGGCTTTAAATATGTAGTCTCATTCCAGCCACTATTGGGCAGGCATATGTTTTGCCCCAGAAAATAAGCCTTAAATTAGACCTGGAGCCAAATCTTCAGTTCTTTCTAAGTTATACTAAGCAGAGTCATGGTGAAGGAAGCAGATGAACTGTCTTGGTATTTTGCCAGTCCAAGGCTAGACTGGAACCAAAGTTACCAAAAAGCTTGTTCTGTGAATGTCAGTCTTCAATATATAACTAAATATTTAGGTGGATTGTCATTGGGTGTGGTTAGTTTTGGTGTGGTTAGTTTTAGTGTGGTTAGACCCTTAGCTTAATCCTCTTGTAAAAAGTGCCGTGGGGTTCTTCAGTAGCTGTGAGCACTGACAGACGTGCAGCTCTCTGCTGTAACTCATGGTGTTTTGCAGAAAATGCCATGAGTTACAGTGACCCTCCCCCCAACCCAACAGGCTGTTGGGTTGGAGGGGTTGGGGATTAAGCTCTACTTTGGAGACAATCCCAGAGGAGCTATGTGCCTGCAGGTTCTCTCCCCTAGGCCCCCCTCCCAGACCCCCCCAGCTCCGGTACTATCTTCAGGATGGGAGTGGGGAGAAGGCAGGAAGAGGGAGCTCCAGGCTAGGGTTTGCCCAGCCTTCACTGGAGGTGGGGTGGGTTGGTATATTGGAGCCCAGGGTCTCCAGTCCCTGCCCCTCCTCCAGTGCGGGCTAGGCAAACCCCAGCTCAGAGCTCCCTCCCTTCCTTTCTCCCCCCTTCCGTCCTGTAGACAGCACCAGGAATGGCGCTGGGCTGCATCAGCGCAGCCCCAATCAGACTGGAAGCGCCAGCCCTAATCAGGTCATGGAGGTGCTCTGTTTTGGAGCATCTTCATCTGAACCCTCATTACATGAGGGTTAATTTATTGTGCAATCGGGCACTTTTAAAGCACTCTGCGACTATGCACTTTGGTCCCGACACAGCTGATCTCATGACATATGTCACTTTTGTCAGCACTTTATACATCCTGTGGATCCAGCTCCCCCATGAAAATAGACTGAATCTATGAATACCTTAATACCATGTCAGGCATCAGTTCAACACTGAGTAAGGATAAAGAGCACCCTCTGCTGAATGGCTAACACCATTGACCTTAGTACTCCAAGTTTCCCTTATGCTATCCCATCCAAGTATTGACCAGGCTGAATGTTCCTTATCTTAGGAGATCAATGAAATGACAGCCCAAGGTACTGCAGTAAGGAGACAGGAAGGAAGATATGTATCTCTCTCAGAGTTTTTGTTTTTTCCCCCCAGCCTCAATAAATGTGTTTCCCTAATTCAATGCCATTGTAACAATGTGCAGCAATTACTGCAGCTACATCCATCTCCTTTGATTTAATCAGACAGATATATGTTAAGTATCAATTGATTATTAAAAGCATATTTGCTGAGGTTTCCAAATCCACGTAATAGACACATAAACAGTTATTTACTGCTTGGCTGTTAAAAACTCAGTGACTCTGCTTGCCTTTTACAGTCAGTATTTATTTAACATGCAATGACCATCCTATCCCATTAAAACTAAATGTGTTAACTATGTTTTGGGCATTTAATTTTAATGCTTTTCTTAGCCTAATATCAAGCAATTCTGAAAAAGCCATTGTCTTGGCAAGTTTGCTGTGCAGACACATATTTGAGGAAGGCACATCTCCCCCGTGCCGTGATTTTATTTTGGGTCATGATGGATACCACATCAGTGTGCCTCAAGGCACAGTTAGCAGTAGTACAGTTGGGTCTCCTCAGCTGCCAGTCTAAATTTATAACTTCTGGTGGCCTGATGCCCTTTGAGAAGTTGAATACCCTTAGTTATTGTTGATTTCATTGGGCTTTGAGGGTGCTGGATCCTATGTGCAAGCCACATCCCTTCTTGCTCTGCAAGGCTGTGGGAATCCAGAGAGCTCTATGGAAAGTAGCGCAAGTTGCTAGAGGCCCGCTTCCCAACTTCCCACCTCCAATTCCCAACAAGCCAAAGTATGGGAAAAGAAAATCCGTGGATCCGCCCTGGAAGTAAAACATGTAGGTTCTCCCAAACCCAATCTTCTATCTTTGTGGAGTGTAAAATACACCCAACTTCTTTGTCCTACAGCACATGAAGGAATGATGCAGCCAGCATCATATCTGGCCATCTTTAACTTCTTGATGTGAATGAGCACCTCCCTTCCCACTTTTACATCTAGGTTAACAGGGAGTAGCTTTCAGTGTGAGTCCAGAATGGAGTGTGAACTCAAACCCCTGGAGGGGTAGCAAGATGTCTCACCTGGTCTACCCACAGCCTCCCATATAACAGAGGTAGGGTGGTGCTCCCAGGCTGATAGCCCAAGGGAAGACATTGTGCCTCATTTAAAGAACAGAGAAAATGGCACAGGAGAAGTAGACTTTTCCAGTGCTCTTGACAAGGAGGAAGGTCAATATCTGTGATCTGCATGCTTTTGTAGCAGAAGGGAAAGCAGGTGAGGTGATTTGTTGGCCTGCTTGGAGGCAAAAGTGTCAAATTCTGGTTAAATGTAAAATGTTTCTTTTGGTCCATGCAATATGGAAGGTTGGTAGGAAACTGAAGGTTTGAGATCAGTTTGAGCTACCCAAGGCTGCGCTATGAGAAGTGTGATGCTTCTGGCATCTTGTTTCCCTACATTTTCTGTACTTCCTGTGTAGTGGGGAACAAATGGAGGGAACACAGGGTTGTGCTGATTTGTCTGCATGTGTGCAGGTGGCCATGAGTGTGAGTTTTGTATATATAATGGGATAGTGAAGGTATGAATTCACATGGACAGTGGTTTTTTACATTCATTGGTTACTTTTGAAAATCCATTTCAGTTTGAAAGCAAACCAGTCACTTTCAAAACAAATGGAATTTGAAGTTTTGGGCTGACCAGCATTTTTATTTTGACTTCAAAGTTCTAATTTAAAAAAAATAAAGGAAACCCTTGCAACAAATCTCATGAATGAAAACCGACAAGGAAATATGTAGTTAAAATAAAAACTCAAAAGTGGACATTTTAGATTTTTTTCAGAATTAAATAAACAAGTAAACTGACAACTAGGTAGAATTGATGCACGTTCCTGAAAAGCTTTGGCACCACTCAACCTTCAACACTTTCTTTGCTTTAAAAAGAAGTTTTACCCACTTCCATTTGTAGCTTAAGTATTGCAATGTATGAAGTGTGAATATGTGGAGGAGAGGGTGTGGACTTGTCTGTGCACCACCCTGGGGAGAGAATGTTAAAGGGGTGCAGTCTTTGATGTGGGATGCCTCTAGAATATGACTGTTAGTGTAATTTTGAGTCATGCCATGTCTGGGGTAAGTAGTTGGTCATGGGTGTTGCATTCTGTTGGTTGATGGGGTGTATATATAATTTTTTGAGGTAATATGGGTGGCTCCCCATCCCATTTTCTATAGGTTCACCCCCAACTTTCTTTGCCCCTGTGTAGGTTAGGAGTGGAGCAATAAAACAGCTAAGTTGACTTTTCAGCAAGGGGGCATTTAACACTGTACTAGGAGGGGTGCAGATTTCTATCTGCTAGCCCTTTCTGGAGTCTACAGAGCTTTCTTGCAATCCCCTTAAATTTCTGAAGCAAATAAATAAATATTTGCTGAGTTATTAAAGATTTATTGAAAATGCTGTATATTTAAACCATCTCACACAAAAAAATAGATGGCTGAATATTTATTATTTACATGTTAGGCAACCTCTGCATATTTATTTATTCCTCCTTAATCCTATCTCCATTTCATAAATACTGCAAAAGATCCGTCAATAATATAACATGTTTTCATTAATCCAGAGGAATAATTAGAAAACATTTAGGATAACATTGCTTTGCACAAATATTGCATGAATGCTTTGAAAGCACGATTGAAAGAGCAGCTGCTTCCCTCGGCAGTGCCCATCACCCTGGCATCTAAGTAGAACCCATATGTGCTTTCTAATTTACAACAGCAGTTCTTTTATAATAAAGAAATCTGAGTGGCAGGTCTATAGTCATAAGCTATCAGCACAGTATTTATCATCCATCTTTTTCTATAGAAGGACCCCCTCCCGCCTAGCTGGGATCTATCTAGCTCTACTTAGTAATAAGGGTACTTGTATGATCTTCTAACAGTGGTTTGTGACTCCCCTGCCATGAGCAAAATATTTGGAGTCCAGTTTATACCTTGCTCCTCAACCTATCTAATATTGGATGGTTCTGTACAATGTATTTGGCTTTGACCCCCTACTTTTAAATGTCCTGGTTGGACTGTCTTTCATAGCCTCCTTCAGGACTTTCTGATGCAGCTTATCAAGCAACATCAGAATAATGGATCAGACCTGAGGATCATCTAGATCAGCATTCTATCTATAATGCTGCAGAGGAAGGTGGAAAAGTGTTGCTTTAGGTTGATATGAGAGAATTCCCTCCCTTCCCTCCAATATTAAGCATCTTCCCACACCCAGATAGAGATAAGTTTGACTCCTGAAGCAGGAAGTTTAATGTCTCTCCCAAAATTAAGTATTGACTATTGCAGCTCTAGATAGTCAATCCCTGTTTGAATCTAAGTATTAAATGCCGAGGGAAGGTCTGATGATTATAAAAGGCCTGTAAGACTGTAAAGTCTTCGAACTGGGATTGTATGTATGGTGCTTGTAAAATGAGGTCCTACCTCTAAATAAGGCAAAAAATACATCAGAATTGTGATGCAAGTCAACTGAAACTTTATCTCATTCACAGTAACTGTGTTTAAATATTTCAGTTTCAGAGGACAGCCTAATATAAATTAGTATCTTCTGAACTTTCCCTGGGCTGTAGGTAACCTTTATTGTTTCCATCTTGTGAGATGGTTGAGTAATTCAAAACAAAATTCCCAAGTAATTTGAGGACCGGAGATTGCTGCAAAAATGGTTTGAGGAGCTTTCAAATCATTTGACACATTTTGTGGTTAGGGAAACTGAGGCTGGGAAAGGAAGTGGTCATTAAAAAGCCCCCGCAGTGTCAGAGGGAGAACATAAGAACTGCCATTTACTGTGTTGGACCATAGGTCCCTCTTGCCCGGTTTCCTATGTCACACAGTGACAGAATATGGGTGCGGAAAGGTAGAATGAGCTGGGTATGACCATGAGAGCTAGCTGTTCCTCTCCCACTTGCAGCCTCTATCATTTAAGGTTTAGGAAGCTTTGATTCAGTGGCTGCACCTCTAGTTCCCATGTTCAGTGGCTCCTGATGCACCTTTCCTCCAAGTATTTGTCCAGTCCCTTTTTGAATCTGGTTAAACTGTCAACTTCCAAAGCATCTTGTGGCAATGAGTTCCACATTTTAATTAAACAGTGTGTGAAAAAGCTTTCTTTGATCAGTTTCAAACTTACTACCTACTAGTTTCATTTTGTGACTCCTAGTTCTTGTATGGAGAGAGACAATAAATAATAAATCCATATCTACTTTATCTTCACCATTCAGTATTTTGAATCCATTATCATATCTCTCCCTCAGGCATTTCTCTTCTCATGTGAATAGGCCTAACCTCTTTAGTCTGTCTTCATATGGAAGCCCCTCCATAACACTATCTGTATTTTGGGAACTTCTGGTTTCCATGCCTGTGTGGAGACCATGGAGCTCCTCTTCTGCTTGTTATATACACAACTTTTTTTTTCCCTGGGCCATATTTATTTCTGTAGGTAATGATAGTGAATGAAATTAGAATAAATTATTTATAGTTAGAGAGTCTATCAGAGGCCAGGGTCCTTGTTGTTCTTGCCATTTTCCTAATGCATTTTAAGAGTCTTTATGTCATGGATGGGCAAAATCCAGCGCATGGGCCAGATCCAGCCCATGGACAGGCTCACAGCAGGCCCCTCAGTCCCACTGTTCCAGGCACTGTCTGGCTTGTCCTGCCATCCTCTGAGCACGCAGCAGGGCTGGAGTGGCTTCACAGCTGGACTGCCTTCCAATCCCCACTGACTCACATCCACACATACCCCCAGACCCCCCCCCAACCCTGCAATATATAAGAGTAAGACTTCATTTTGAGCTATTGTGCAATCTCCTCTATAGGACACATGCATACAAATCAGGACAAAAATATTTCTTAAAATTAAAATACATTACTGTGGATGTTTGATTTTTAGTATAGAATTTTTTTTTTTGTTCCAGTTCCAAGATGGGAAATCCCCTTCCCAAAAGGAGCACTTCTGGGGGGAGGGGAGGGACTTCTGGTAGCAAAGGTCAGGGACCGGGGGTGGGACTTCTAGTCCCAAGGTGGGGACCAGGGGGCAGGGCACCTGCCAAGGGGCGGAGCTACCCTTGCAGCCTTCAACAATTCGCCAAAACTTGTTAAATGGCCCTCCAGCCAAAATAATTGCCTGCCCCTGCCACATGTGCTGGAAAAGCTCACAAAAATGCATAAGAGAAAAGGAACAGCAATTTCCATTGCCTAGGTAAGGAAAGCAGGCCCTCCAGAGTTTTATATGACTTGCTCATGGTCTGGTAGGAAGTTTGTATGAAACTGAACCCAGGTCCTATGTCTGCCCATTCTGCCTGTGCAACTCCTTTGAAGCCAGCCTTCAAAATGGCAGTGCAGAAAACTGTGCTTTTCTCCAACTGATAGTTGCACAAACAAATGTTCAGAGAAGACAAAGCATGCAAGTTGCCTCAATAGCTTGCCATGGGATTCATTGTTTGAAATCACTATATTCTCCTGCGTAGAGCACCCAGATGTCTCACAAGATATTTGGCATGCCTACCTCTTAAGGCCTAATAAGGGACCTGTCAAAATGCCCTGCCACCTGATGCTCCTTGCCAGGCTCCCATACTGAGTGCTCTAGAACAGCTGAAATAAGTTGCTGCTCCACAAGGACGTTTCTGGGACATCCAGTGCAGCAGGTACATGAGGATGAGCCCCAAAGAGACTGGGCTTGGTGTCAGTTTGCAGAATGGTCACAAGCATATAGGGGAGAGGAGGACAGGGTGATCCAGGGCGTGGAACAGGGATGTGGTACTGTGCTTGAGGGGAAAGGAACAAAAAATCTGAGTGTAAAGGAGGAGTGGAGGGAAGGCCTTGAGCATGGACAGCAGCTTAGGAGGGCAAAGGAGAATGGAGAAGGAAGGGCCATGAATCTGTGGGCACAAGGGAAAAGCCCCTTGTTGGAAGGCATGAGGGCCGTGGGCCATATTGAATCAGTAGGTGAAGGCGTCAGTTCCTTGAATCATGATAGAAACTGGGGTGATTCCCATGCTTTAAAGTTCAACATGCACTCAGTGCTTAGTTCAATCAGGTACTGAAAACTCAGACTCTTGCTTGATAGAGCTAAAAATCTGCAGGATTGAGGCCTGACTGAACCCAGAAACATTGGGGAATCCTCCTACCAGAGCCCAAAATGACAGAAGCCACAAAACATGGGGGGATTGCATTAATCGGCTACTTGACCAATGAAGTGCTGAAGTGTATGCTGTAGAGGGACAAGCAGATCTGCCTCACCATGCTAGAGGCACACCAGCCCCCTGCATTGTCCTAGACAATTGGCTTCCATTTCAAAAGATGAAGTCTTAAATACCTTCCCAGGAGAGCTGAGATGGTAGGGAATGTAGTCATGGTGATCAGGCTGCCAAGACAGGGGAGGCAGAGCAGCTTCAGGTCATGCCTGGACTATTTGGGAGTTTTCCAGATAGCAAAGAGCAAGAAGGCCAGCAGGAAGGTCAAGTCATGGTAAATAGAAGGTTTCCTTCTTGTTCAAACTGTCTTAATGCTGTACTGCTGCGGCCCCCCTGTGCAGGGCAGAGAGGCCTTTAGAGATGACGTGTAAAGAGCGCCTCCCTGTGCAGAGCCCTTAGGAATGTGGAAAGGGGTTAGGGCCCTTTCCCATGTGAGGCAGAGAAGCCTCTTGGGGGCAAGAAAGGGGTACATCAGGTGGATGGGATTTCAGGAGTTCAGGTTAGAGCCCCTCCTGGCATGGGGCAGGGGGGCCTCTGGAGAAGGGGGAGAGGTGCACAGGCACTGGAAGATGAAGCGAGCCCCCCTCCGCACGCGCAGTGCGTTGGCTTTTTTGGCAAACGGCTGAGCCTGGATTAATAAAACGTTCAGATAAAAATCAGAGTTTTATTAAAGTGTGCTCACACAGCGGCAGCGCCCGGCCGCGCTCCCAGAACGTGAGCTGGAAGCTTGCCAGCCGCGCTCAGGAGTGCTGCTTATCATACCTGATAAGAAGGTCCTGCTGAGAGAGAGAGCTTGAGCAAGGGAGCGAGGGGGAGGAAGCTGGCAGCAGCCTGCCCCTCAGCCTGAGCCTCTGTGTGAGCCCACTTGCCCACAAGGGTCTGCCCCCTATATAAAACCAGCGCACGTTGGAGGAAGTACATACAGAGACTTCCAGGAGAACAAACAAGGCCAATGATGCCAGGCAGCAGCTCCCTGCCCCCACCCCGCAGCCCTGCTCAGCATTCCACAGTGTGCTCAGAACCGTATTTCAAACCGGCCTTTTTCTTTACTTTGTCTCTTCTTCTTTGAGGTTCTTTTCTTCCTCCCCCCTCCCATTGCCAGATCCCGGAGCTAATTAAAAGAAGCATGGACAGGCTTGCTTTTTTTTTTCTTTTTCTGTCCCTTCAGTAGCAAGCTATTGGCAGAGTTTCTGAGCTGCCAGGATGGAGGCTGTGAAAAGCAAGTTGGTACCAAGCAGGGAGTGGGGAGCCAACAACACCATGGCTGTGACCAGGACAATGAATAAAGCATAATTGGAGAGTCGCTTACACTCGCACGCCTCCTTACTCCTACATCCGTATGGCTCTTGCTCACAACCTGCCACACACAAAACTTGCCCGCATGAACACACTCTCAGGTTTGTTTTTTTTTCCCTTTGTGCCTATCCACCAAAACATTCTCCCTGCCTCCTCCGCTGCATGTGTGCCCTCTCTCTAATTTTTCACCCTACTGTACTCCCTCCATATGCACATGCACACTTCTCAATTACGGTAGGCTAATATCACAAACAATTAACTGTTGAATATGGGTGCATGAGTTCAGTCCTCCTGGATTGAATGTTCTTGGAATATTGCCACATTGAGTTTTCTTACTGAAAATGTCCAGACGTGGTGGATTTGAATGGAGTGTCAGGGAAGGTTGAGCACAAAACTGAATTTTGAATGTAAAGACAAGTTTTACAAGAAACCTGATCCTAAGGCAGTCAGGTAGCAGGAATAATATCAAGTGACTTAGCCACAATTAAGTAACACTGTTGGCCTTCAAAGCAGAATTTGAAAGGAAAGAAAAAGTTTTGTTTAATGCATTTGAGAAAATATCAGATGATAAGATGGAAATGGCGGAGAGTGCTATTTTGTTGACATATCTGCCCAATTCTAGTTGCTAGTTCTAAATGTGGTGGGGAGATGAGTACGTTGGCTGCTAGTGAAAGTGCACAGGTTGATAGCAGCAATCAGGGCTACTGTTGTTTGTTGTGTACAGACCATGAGAGCAAGGACTACAACCAGCTTCTGCAGAAGGAGGCTGATGGTCAGAAACAGATGTAGCAGCTGCTTTACTGGAAGTAAGGAAACTGTTGCATTCCATAAGCATTATCCTTCTACCACCTATACTAAGTGCGTCTTAGGACCTGGCTAATCTTTGGGAATGTTTCAGTGAGTTTCATCCCTCAGAGTTATTGATACCTTATTGATTGTGCTTGAAGAAGATGGGGTGGGAGACTTAAGGGAACTTCGCTCTTCAGAAGGTAAGTGACAGTTGCATATGATGGGTGCAAGGACTTCTTTGCTTGGGAACTTCCTCACTGGTAAGTCTGTTGAATCCAGAGATAGAGGGGTTGGAAACACTCTCTCAGCAGTGTTGGCAGGATCTTCTTGCACTGAAGAACAGCTGTTTCACCTCAGTATCTTCATGGGCCAAAGTTAGTGCTGGCATAAGTGAATGAAGTGTCCAGCGTTGTATCTGCTTGCACACAGGATAGTTTTTTTCATTTTCTGTCCTTTCATTGGACTGATGCTTCTGAGATGTTCTCTGCAAGAAGGACATGGCATGAACTCCTTCCTCCATGACAGGTGGGACAAGACCTTCAATTAGCCAAGGGTAAGCAAAACTTTCCAAAGGGATGGTTTATATCAAGCCTGGTATCACTGCTGTGATGCATACTGCATCCACTATATGTATTCCAAATCCCAGAAATGAGACAAGGTAGCTGGCGTAGGGCAGCCACAAGCAAGTGTTGATCCACATGCCCAAGACAGAGCCTTTAGGAGGCTCCAGGCACAGGACCAAAAACACATTTAAAGCAGCTATGTTGCCTCATTTACAGGATTTAGTGCATGCTGTGTGAATCACGCATTAACAGTAGTGTGCCCAGATGTGGCAACGAGGTAGTAGAGCCATGCCCTAAGTCAATCCAGCACCACATGAGGGGAGATGAGATGAGGCCGGGCAGCTGGCAGGAGGGTCAGGAGTCTGTGGAAAGATGGTTCAGTCATGCCCTTCTTGCACACAGAAGGTCTGTTCAACCTTATCCATGTTTAAACACAAGTCATTGTTTATCTTTGGTTTACCTTGAAAATGAGTCCCGTTGTGTCCATAGTTCTAGAGAGACGTGAATTAATATGATCAGGCTTAGTATGGATTGGAAGAGCTAGCAGCTTTATTGAATGCATCCAGCTTGGCTTTATGGCCATGCATTACTAATGAAGTACTTCCTGCAGTGTCCCCATTCTAGCATTTGCGTAATACCTGTGATGGACTCTTTGGAGGCGTCTCTCTGTGCGTTGGGCGTTCTAATGTTCTGGCCAAGAGTAAGGAATGGGGAAGGCTACAGACAAAGGCTGCATTACACTCTCTGTGTCAAGCAGCTCTTTAGCTAACATCAAGAAAAAAGGGGAGTCCATTTTTGGGTTAAATGGCATCCAGGAATATGTTACTCCCCTTTCCCCCTAACTTGTGTTGTCCTTGAAAATCCATGTTGAATTGCCTGCCTTTCCCTATCCATGGTATTGCACGATGTTTAGTACAGGGGAGTCTGGCCCCTCAGGTTTAGAAAGTATGGGGTCCCACTTCTCAAGATTGCCTCTCTGGTAGGCTGCTTTCCAGCTCATCATGTGACCACCTGCTGCATCAAGGCCCCTACCCCCCACTGCTTCCCTTCAGTCATCTGCCCCTAACCGTGTTTGTGCTGACGGGCCCATCTTTCCTCATACACAGACAGGAGATGTGATTAGAGAGAATCTAATTTGTTTGGAGTGCTCCAGCAATGGAAGGAAATTATGCTGCAGCAATATTTGTAAATCCATTCATCATGGACTCCCTGGCAATCCGTCACCTCCAGATGATGACTTTGTGATCTTCATGAAGGACTGATTAGAAGAGTGTTCTAACTGTCAGTCTAACGTCACACCTTTGCTCCTGTGCTTCATTCTTGGAGCAAAGAAATGTAGGGTTGGGAAAGCAGAGTAGAACATACTCAGCAATTCTTTCCATGACTGGTGAAAACCTGGCCAGGCCCTAGGGAGGTCCAGTGGGATGATGACGTGTTGCAGACACAAGACATGGAGTAACTTGATTTGATTCTAGCTTAAAAGAATGATGTACAGCATTATACTAGTGCATACTGCTTGACTGTGGGATAATGTTGCCTCTTAGAAAGTGAGGAGTTACACTAGTGTACCTGTTGTCAGCTGTCTCAGGCTGAGATTCTCTCTTTCTCTCCCATGATACTCCACTTATATGTGGCCTGGAATCATGCAGCAGGAAAGAGGATTGCATTCAAGCCTTTTTAGACCTAACTTACAATACTTAGTATTCGACCATCCGACCATCCCTCCTTCTCTCTTCTCCTCCTCTTTTTCCCTTTCCTGTCCTAGACACCTTCTATTCAGCAGTGGCTTTCAAACTTCCTAAACCTTTTCATAACATTTCTTCTGCCATGGAACCTTGATCCCTGTCTTAAAGACTGACATGGAGCCAGGAAGCCGGCCTGGCAATGATGGCACTGGCCCACACCACCTATACCCTCAGTCTATTTGTGGAACCCTTGATGACCCATCGCAGAACCGGATGGTTTCAAGGAACACAGTTTGAAAACCCCCGCTGTATTGTTCACAATACACACACTGACAGCTGACTAGAACTGGAATGAACAAATGTATTGTATACCATGATAGTTGTTGTCTTACTCTGTCTGCCTTGTGAGTGGACTGGTAGCCCTGATGAGTTACAGTTCATGGCTGCTTTTCATCTTCTGTTCAGGAACCTGCCAAGCATGGCTTATTCTCTAGTAAATAACTGACCTTCCCACGCTTTGGATTTCTGTGTTTTTTCCTGTTCTCAGTGGTGCAGCATAGCCAAACGTGCCTCTGGTTCCATGCCCTGTCCTCAGAAAATAGCTTTGCTGTTGGTGGCATTGTGCAGGCATATCTAGAGGCAGAATGGCTTCCTATGTGTTTTTCATGCCCTCTTGTGGTGGATCCTGTTCTTGTATTACTACTGTACTGCCTAGGACCCAGAACAAGAGTATGGCCCTGTGTGGGGCATGGTGAAACCTGGGCAATTCTTAACAGCAGTCCTGTGTTTCCTTTCAGAAACTTGCATCCCTCCTGAGAACTGAAGCAATGGGGCACACTGATACATTTGTCAGTCCCCACAGCACCAGAGAGTAGTTTCTGGGCCAGGAACCCAACACAGGGCCATGACTGCATGAAATATTTGTCTTTCTCATTTGCCTTTGTGACGAGTTGCCCTGCCTTTTGCAGAACCTCTCTTTCTCATATGTAGACATGCTCTGCATTGTACCTTCTGTACACAAGGGAGGAGGAATAAGAGTAACGATTGAACCAGGTTATCTGCTATGATCCATGTAGCCAAACCAAGTTGCTGCCCCTGAGTGGTAGCAGCAGCACTTATGAAACGCCTAGGGTAGCAGCTGAGTGAGGACACAAGAACTTGAAGAGGCACTGGACATTGCACCATTCCCACCAATGACTTGTGGCAGCATGCTATGACCAGTAGATGGACATCTCTCCTGCTTCTGCTCAGGTAGCCTGTACATTAGGTAGCTAGAAGGGACTGTTTGCTTAAAATCCATTCACTGATCTTTTGCTTGCCTTATAAAGGATGTCGTATGGCTCTGATTCTCTCCTGAAGAAGGTGTGAATAGCAATCCCTGATATGAGCAGGAGTTAGGCACCACCTGCTATGAGAAAACCAGCCCCCTCATAGAGATCTCTCTCACAAATTGATCCTGCTTATCTTGCATCTAGTGTCCCAGGATTTCTGACTTCAGTTGCACACTCATGCTGATCTCCCCTTGCCTCAGGCCCTGAGGGGCTGGAGCTTCCTAATTTGCATTTTGCACACAACTTTCTCTAACACTTAATGAAGCTGTCTCTTCTTTCAGTCAGGTGGAGGTCTGGTGTCATGGGCCAGAAGATCACACTGACTAATGGGAAAGCAATGAGATTTAGAAAGAATTTGATGCTAACCCGAAGGGAAAGGGGTAGGCTGTGTAATAAAACAAGCACCCAGCAGAGCTCTGACCTGCACTAAGTTAACTCCTCTGATAAACAAGAGTGAGGTTGAAAGAACAAACACTATGGTCCATGTGACATTGCTGGGCTGAAAATGAGTCCATTAGCAGCATCTGAACTGGCTTCCACTATACACCCCTTTTTTTCTCCCACACTTGGTGAGCGAGGTGTCAGCAATCCTCATGCTGATTTAATAGGAGGAAACCTTACAGTCCTACAATGTAAAGGGCTGAGGGCAGGCAACATGGAGAGGCAAATGATGGTGAACCAGGGTGTGGGATTGTTCAATCAACAGCCCATGGGCTGCATGTGGCCAACCAGGGTTTAATCTGTGCCCCCCAGCTCCCACCCAGCAGTTGCTCCCCTCATCTCATCAATTGCAGCAGTGCTTGGGGCTCTGGGCTCCCTCTCTGGCTCTGGTCACCTCCACTGCTTGAGGTGTGTTGGGGGGAATGCCTGCATGGCCTGGGGGCCTGTGGCTCATGTGTGGCCCTTGTTGATATAGCCTCTATCTTCTAAAAATTTGGACAACCTTTCTGTATAGTATTAGGGGTGCTGGGTGCTATACTGCTCCACTACAAATCCAACAGAGTTGCATTGGAAGTTTAGGCATAGAGTGCTCTGTAATAGGGTGCAATGATAATAGGCATGCCCCTGCCCCTATCTATTCAGATGAATGCTCCCACCCCCTTGGGCAGTTAACTATTGTAGACAGAGGTATCAGCCCTAACCTTGTGCTCTGTGCGCCAGGGTGTTTCTCTCCTGCATTAGGCCATTTAGATCTCTCTGTTCCCTCCATGCCCCACCCAGAAACATACCCCCAGCACCAATGCTGTGCAGTTAAATTCACCAGTCACCAGGAAATGCAAACTGTAAAGCCCCTGGTGCAAAATTAGTTTGATTGTATTATGGACCCAACATGTCCATGTAACATCTTGGAGCTAGATATTACTACGAGTCATGGACTGATTAACCCACTGTCCAGCATCCTGAAGCAATTGTGTGGGTCTGTAAAGGCTACTGTAACCCCGTCACAGTGAAAACAAACAGATCCTCTCCCCACTTCTGGGGGTGAAGCAAAAACAGACCATATATTCCTGACTCCCTAGGTTTTCTTCCACCCTGCTCAAGTCCCTGAGAAGCAGTTAGCACTCCAAGTGGGTAGATGGGTAAAGTTACAAGTTACTCTTATACCATACTAAACTTACGGAATTTAAGCTGCATTTAAAGTTAGAACATGTTGTGAGCAGTCGCATGTGAAGGATTAGTACCAAAAAGCCAGGGTGCACAGCTCTGGTTTGCCACTAGAGGGCTTATGAGCAGGGACATAACTAGCACCCAGGACACCTGGGCTCTGTCCCTGCTGTAGGTGGGAGGGGGATGGGATCAGTATATCCTGGGATGCTGGAGGACTACAAATTATTCATTTTATATCCATGGAGCACACTGACATTACCCTAACATGAGCTAGGAAGCACTGTCAGAGCTACTCAGAGGGCACTTAACAAATAAAAAGATTTACCTTCCAGATGCTCACGTTTTAAAGCGCCCTTAGTGTGGTCTAAGTGTAAGGTGTTACTTCACCATTACAAAAGTAGATGGGACTTGACCAGAGTGGAAAAGAATCACACCTAGGTGCCTAAATCCACTTGTATGCCAAATATGTGGAATAGGATTAAGCCCCTAGTAGCTCTTCTCATGTTCATGCATTTTAAAGGAAATTTGGCTATACTGATTAAAAGATCCAGGTGACTTGAGAGCTCCTTCCCATCAACAGTCTTAGGCTTGTGCTCCTAGGTGACTTAGGCTCCTTTGAGATTCCCATCTTGCAATGTCCTGAGGCATGACCAGTCACATCTCACTGAATCACTGCCTGAGGCTCACATAAGAGAAGCAGTAGCTTTGGGCCATCGGGAATCGCATCCAAACTCTTCCTATCCACTGAGAGTATAGCCAGTATTCCCAGTTCAACTGGAGAAAGCCACCAACAATGCCTGGGGTCCTGTTCCAAGCCAAGTGAAGCAGACTGACACCTTCCCTGTGGCACAGGAAATGGGGACTGTGTTTGAAGAGTCCTATATTAAAGCTTAATCCCATCCTGGTGGACAGAACTGCCCCAAAATACAAGAGTCTAGGTAAAGAGGCAAAGCCCAAAGAATGTCCACACCCAGGCACTGGAGCAGAAATGCAGGCATAAAACTAGCCACAATCTATAGCCCAGCTAGGAACTCAATCAGACCCTTGTTTAACAACTACCCATAGTCCCATTATGTTAAATCCATAGCATTATGCCAGTACTAGGGCTGGATACAAAGTAACCAGCTGTCCTGGATTTTCTGGCACCATCCTGAATTTCAGGGTGGCATCTCCAAAGGGTCTCTGAAAAGGAGTCACTCTTTGATCAGCACCAGAAAGCATGCTAATGAGGGCTGGCATCTATCAACCAAGCAATCACCAATTTCAGGGCTGTCAGTGGAGCATTCAGTCCTGTGCACTAGTGCCTGGGGTGAGGAAACTGATTTTTTGTCCTTAGGACGAGAGGCTAGGAGTGAAGGAAGTGGTGTCAGGAATCTTCCCCTTGACACAGGCTGAGCCTCAGAGCAAGATAGATAAGGTGATGCCATATGACATGGCATACACCCTGTGGCACCAGGTAGCCATAGCGCCACCTCCTGGGAACAGGTGGGGCTCATACAGCACGGGCTTGCTGCTGGTCTGCATTCTCCCAGGATGTTTAACCCAGCAATTTCTGGAAAAGCCATCAAATATTTATCTGTTATGGAGATGGCTTTCTAGAGGGCAGTCAGTGCCAGCACAGCTGTGTATTCAACACAAACACTGTCAGGGGAAGGATTTACATGGTCTTTGGCCACTAGCAAGTTGCAGGGACCCTGCTCGGCTAAGCTTGCTAGCACCCCCAATAAATCCCATCCGTCTGGCTTCCCTTGATATACATTACAGCAGAAACAGCACTGTGCACTTGGAGGCCACAGGTGCTCTCCCTGTCAACTGCAAGGATAATACAGCCTGCCTTAAATCAAAGGCTGGACACAGACATTGAGAGCAAGGACTTCATAATGCTGGGTCTTTCCCTCTGCTATTCACCAGACATGGCAGGTATTTTAGGCTTCAGTCTCTCCTCACATCAGATAGTGAAATAGAGCAGAGCTATGAAAATGCTCTCCAGGCACCCTCTGCTGCCACCCCAAGTGTGCCACGTGATGAAAAATGCCATGTAACTGTAGTTAGAGCAGCACTGTGCTTGCCCAGCCCTGCTCTTGTGAGTACCTATAGGAGGGAAAGCTGGAGTGGTGCTGGACATGTGCCAAAAAGCAGCTGTGCATTTTTTGGCATGCTGTGTGCACAGAAAGGGAATGGGTGGGCAGGGAATGTTTTCACGGTGGTGCTCCCTAACTCTGCCCAACATGGTGCAGCTGATGCTAATGCTTCCTTCGACAGCAAAAGAGGCTGAGATGCACAATTCTGCCCTTCCTTTCTCTCTGAAATCTCAGCTGCCCTGAGCTTGATTCCAAGACGAGGCAGATAAGCTTCATTCCATTACAGTTATCATTTGTATTGTATTGGGGTGGGGCAGAGGTGGGGTGCTGTTCATGGATGAGGTTCCACTTTACAACTCAGAATAGGAAAGGCCTTCTCTGTCACATGGCCCAACTCCTGAGTGGAAACACAATGGTCTCTCATCTAGAACCACAGAGCTGGACTCCCCATAAATATGTAGGACGTGGGTCTTCCCCTACAAGGGGTGTCTCACTCAGCTGGCCTTATCCTGGTGACCTCGTGGCTTGAGCATCAACTTGTTCACCAGTTTAGATTCTCTGTGGACCATTTCCAGTACTCAGACAATATTATCTGGGAGAGAGAACAAGAAGTGGTTGATAGATTTTCCTGCTGAAAAGAAGAATATTATTTAGTTGAAAGGGAAAATTGTATTTCTTTGTGGGGAAAATGTCAACTTTGACAAAAAAAATTGGTTTTCCAGAGGGAATTTTCTAAGCAAAAATGTTTGTTTCGAACTGACGTTTTGACTGAAAATATTCCATTTTGGTTTCTTGGTTTTAAAAAGGCGAAACAAAATGACATCTTCAGTGTAAATGTCAGTTTGACATGAGCATTGTCATTCCGTTCCCCAAAAAAGAACAAAATGACATTTTAAGCTGAAATGAAAGGAAAATTGTTGTTTCGAACCAGTTCAAAAATTCCTGTGGGGAAAATTGACATTTTTTTTAAGCTGAAAAAAATCTTTTTTTGTTTTTTTGTTTCTTGTTTGAAATTTTCTTACATGGATTTCTCCCCCCTGCTTCTTTCCCCACCAGCTGCCAGGCATCACAGTCCACAAAATGGGTGTTTTATCTGAGGCTGCTCCATACTGGTTTATTATGAAACTCTTGTGAGCATAGATAGCTATTCTGCTTCTTCTGGATTCTGTTGACAAAGCATCTCTACCCCATGGCCCACACTCACTCTTCCAGTGTTTTTATCTTCTGATTGATTCAGGGATTGTGTACCATAGTGTTTACTGGGCATGGAATCAAACATGATACTGAGCAAGCACTTAGACTTCAGAGCAGCTACAGGGTTTGGGTAAACGATCGCATGAACCATGTTGGTAATAAGTAAAGCTGGTCAGAAACCTTCCAGTGAAACAGTTTGCCATTGGAAAATGATGGTTCCAGGAAATCAACCTGCTTTGCATTGGGGAGTTATTAAAATATGTTCAGTTTCAGTAAGGATGAAATGTTTTGGTGTTCTTCAATATTTTAAATATGAATACGAGGACAAAATAATATGGTTGAAACACTTTCAGATGTTCAGGGGTTGCAAGTGGTTGCCAACAATGGCTGCTGCTGGAGGAGCCAGCAGCCAGACCTGCACAGCCTGGCATAACATGGGGTCAGTGGTAACTGGCCTCTGGCTGCCATGCTGCAGCTGCCAAGCTCTGCCCTGCTCCAGCCCCCCAACCTGCCCTTTGGAAAGGGGGAGGTGAAGGGGCAGTGTCTAGATCCTTGAGGCCCAATCCTTTTTTTTTCTTCTCCAGAGCTTGCCACCCCCACACCACTCCTGGCTGGGCTGCTGGCCAGACGGACATCATCTAAGTTCTGAGGGGCCCAATCCTCTTCAGAGCTCAGGTGGCACCTGGTGAGCCAGCAACCTGGCCAGAGGTGGTGTAGGGGGCTGAGTTCTAGAAAAAAGGTTTGGACCCCTCGCAGCTCAAACAGCAAGCTAGTCCTGCCCCTACACAAAAAGCTTCTAGTGTGGGAGTGGGCAAAATATGGCCCATGGACAGGATCCAGCCTGCCAACTGATTCAGTCCAGCTTGTGGCTGTCCCCATGGTGCTCTTCATGGGGCCAAGACCAGCTTGGGGCAGTGGTCTGAGCCAGCACACACAGCTTCCAGTGGGGCTGCTCCTGGTGCAGCTGCAGCTGCCTGGGTGGAGCTGCTGTAGGCAGGGAGGAAATTTCACCTGGGCAGCCCCTGCCCCAGCATGTGGGGCTCTGGCTTTAGCTCCCAGCTGCCTTCCACCTACTCTGCCTGCCTGGTGTGGGTGGCCAAATGGCTGGAAGGCAGCTGGAAGCTTCAGCCAGGTTGTTCCTGCCCAAGCAGGATTTCTGGCTCCAGTTCCCTGTGTGGAGGAAGGCAGCCACTTGTCATCCACCTTGCAGAGATTGATCCAGTGCTGAGAAGGCAGGGCTACTTGCTGTTCACCCCTTGTGGAGGCAAGAGCTGGGGGCCAACATGAGAGCTCAGCATGGATGTGGGCTTGTGGGGATACCCAGCGGGTGAAGGGGCTCTGAGCGCCCTTCCTGCACTCCAGCTGTGCAGTGCCAGCCTGCTATCAGGGTAGGGATGAGAGTGAAACTCCTCACCTCCTCCCATGTTTAGTCCCTGCCATCTCAGCTTCACTGCCAGGCACTGCACTCCCAGCCCCATAGCCCTGTGCTGCTGATCAGAGCCATGCCACTCTCCAGGTGCTTCCCATTGGTGCCTCATTTACTGCGTGTTTTAGGTCCTGTGTCTGGTTGCACAAGCACTTGCTCTCAGTGACTCCAGCATGAGATTACTGGGGTGGGAAGGTCTAGTATGAGCTGTCCCAAAGGTTTTATTTATTTATTTATTTTCTTCTGTAAATCTCAATTCAGCTCCTGGGTCCAGCTATAAGCTGGAGCCAGAGCCCCACACACTGGAGCAGGAGTCACCATGCCGAAGCTCCCAGCTGGCTTCCACCCAGTCAGCCACCTGAACCAGGCAGGCAGAATGCATGGAAGGCACCCTGGAGCTAAATCCAGAGCCCTGTGAACTGGGGCAGGAGCCACCTGGATGAAACTTCCTCCCAGGCAGGACCAGTGCAGCAGGAGCAGGAGGGGCCACAACCGGAAGCAAGGGAAGCGGAGCAGACCAAAGTAGCCTGCAGGGGCAGCCATGGACCTTGCTCCCCAGGCAAACTCTGCTACACCTCCCACTGCCCCCTTCTTTCTCCCCTCACCCCTGGCCAGCTGCCAGGACCCAGCACACAAGCAGCCCACCCCCCACAAACAAACACATACATGCACACATACCCCCTCACAACCCCTCCACAGGCCACATAGGGAAGGGGCCGTCCCGTGATCCCAGCCTCACCTGCCCCTCTTACTCCTGAACACCACTGCATACCTGCCCATCCCACACAGGAAGTTTTAGTGAGTTGTTGCAAATAGAGGGGGAGAGGTAGTGATCCAGCCTGCAACAACTCATCAAAACTCCCTGTGTGACCCTCAGGTCAAAATAATTGCCCACCCCTGCTCTAGTGGCAAGTCACAGCTGTGCAGGTGAAGGACAGTCAGAGCAAATCCTTTGCCTTAAGATGTGACTGCTCCACAAAGCCGAAAGACACTAAGCCAATTAACATTTGTTCGGCTTACAGTGTAAATTGTAATAAGGCCCATACAAACAAACAAAATTTCATGGGAAATTTCAAAATTTTGACTCTGTCCCAATTTGGGGGAAGTTTTGAGATGTCAACATTTCATGTGGAATAGAAATTCAGAATCTCAGCCAGCTAGAATAACAGTAATGGACTGCTTTTAAGTAAACAAAGTCTTAAGGTGATCCAGTGGTTGGAAGCCTCAGTTAAATATTCAAACTAGAAAAAAGCATGTATGGTTATTGCGTGCGGTGGAGTGGGATGGGGAAGATTGCCACTAACAACTGGAACAACTTACTGAGGGAAGCAGTGGATTCTCTGTCACTTGAAATCTTTATCTCATGGGCACTATACTAAGATGGAAGTTTTGCTCAAACAATTCTGGACTTGGGGTAGGAATTTTGGGTGCAATTATATGCCTTTTGTGATGCAGGAGGGCAGACAAGAAGATGAGAATGGTCCTTATCCATCTTGTAAATCCACAAATACTCGTGCATGATAGCAACACTGAAAGGCTTCAGTGAGTGAGATTGACCACGCAGCGCACGCCACTATATGTGTACGCATATATAATAAAAACGTTCTTACCCCAAGGAGTTTCTGGTCTATAGCTGGCTCTTATCCAAGCCACAGCTGTTTCTCACCACCACAAAAAGCCAGAGAATGAGAGGATCCTGCTTGAGACAGGGGGGATGGGAGTGCTACTCTAAAAGTAGAGAGTGAGAGAGACAATGCAAGGAATGGGGGAAGAGGGAAAGGTCAGGGTGGGAAAGAGGAATAGAGAAGGGGGGGTGGCTTTAAGGAGGAAAGGCAAGGCAAGTGAAACTTTTGAGAGAAATTGGAGGAAGAGTGCACTGAGAAGTGTCACTGTCAGCTGGCCTGGCCTCCTAGCCTCCTGATGGCCCTGTGGGATGCAGTGTTTATCAAAGCTACAGCCAAGCTGAGCGGTCCTTCTGATTATTATTTCTTTAGTTCCATTGTTGGGGTCCCCCCCCCTTTTCCCAGCTCTGAGTCTCTCCCTTTTATTTTCTCTTTCAACTTTTCCCTTTTTTCAAGCAAGCTCTGAAAGCCCAAGGTGGTTTAATGCCAACTTAAGTGCTTTTGATTTATTGTCTGAGGCCAGGTCTGTGAGGGCCAGCGCTCTTTTGCTTTGCCTTGGCTGTTCCTTTCCAATGAACGAGCTCAGCGGCTCGTGAAGATTTCTTTTGCGGTTCCACATGAACAGTGTGGACCTCTGTGTCTGCAAGATGGGGAATAGGAGAAAACTTGAGACAGTGGGAAAGCAGAGCAAGGGGAAAGCAACAAAGAAGGAAGGATCTGTGATGTGGGTGAAGGATGGTCATGAAAGGGGTCATGTGTTATGCGTTGATTCAGCATTGCATTCACCACTGCTTATTTTCAGCTTGGAGTAATTCCAGCAGCCCAAGCAGTGGGAATACAGGTACAAGGGAGGAACAGCCTGCATCTGGTCCTTGTTAAAGATTTCAGTGACAGGAAGAATGCCCCACTTGCTGGGGTGGTAGCTGGGGCTTCAGAGATGTTGCTTCATTTAGCTGCTCTGCCAGTTCCTGCATGACCTGAAGCAAATCCCTTTGCTTCTGTCTCCTAAAGCCCTTAATAATACAGTGGGGATTGTCTATAGTGTGAGGCAAGGAAGTGCTTGCCTCACACTATAGACAGATTATGAGGTTCTTTACTATTGGGGTTGGGCAGACCTCAAAGTACCACTGACCTATATATTTGCAGCGTTGTCTTTCAGTGAAATGGCCACTTAGACCTGGAGGCTTGAAATGTTCAGGATGAGCTTATCCAACAGGGGAAACAGATAACTCACTGGTTACCTGTGATTCTGTCTGCCCCTGATTGCTTGTCCCTCTAGAGACATTTACTGGATAACCTATTATTTATTATACTCAGAGCTATCTGATTTCCTCCCAGGCCCATATTCAACCTCCCTTCACACCAGAGGAGACTTTGCAGCCAGCATACATGCCCTATAGTGTTTTGCCCAGTTTGTAAAACAGCCAGATCCAAAGTCTCCCCAGTGCATGAGCAATGTGAGAAAGAGGTGGTCCCTAAGATGGATCAAAATTGCTCAGCTGGAACAAGAAGATGTCAAATTATTAATGTTGTGCTTTGTGTGAAGTCAGCGAGCTGGCAAGATTAACCTGAATTAATCCACCAACTGTGCAAAGATGCAATGGGTCCATCCTTTTATTAGTCTACTCCTTTTTTTCCTGCTGATTGTGTAGCTCCCCCTAGGGTTCTTAATTGGGTATTACATCAACTCACTCCTGACTATCTCAGGCTACTGACCAGTGCAGAGTACATAGCAAGGCAAGCATGTAATTGATCCTAAAAACACTTCCACTGCAGGAGGCCACCAGCCTTCTACTTCACCCTCTACACAAGCCATGTGTGTATAGTTACCAGTATGTGCAAAGCATTAAAAATGATACTGATATAGATGAGCAGAGTGTGAATTTCTGCATCAATGGTGTATTATTATTTATGTGTCTAATGAGGGTCAGACTCTTACCCTTACCTTCCTTTGCCTGTGCGGATTGTCCAGCTCACCCAGTAATAGAAACTGCTGTAGATGAACAGGTATCTTAGGACCTTGCTACACCTTATACTGTGAGCCACGTAAATGTTGATCAGCTTAGTGCTAGCTTGGAGTGTGGAGCAGTCACACCTTCAACTTGAGTGGCACATCCGTGGGCAGTGAACACATCTTAATGAAACAGGATCTGGGTTGAGCAGATCAAGAGATAATCCTGCCCTGGGGTGGCATAACTTTGAGCCACATGTGTGCTTTGAGCCACTTTAAAGTATTAATGTTTGGACAATTCAGGGGTTAAGAGCTCCAGGAGTCTCCCATAATTACCAAGACTTACAGACTTCTGAAGGGTAGTGACATGTGAGCATGTACATATGCACAACACAGCCCCCAGCCTGGAAACTAGGTGTCTCATTTAGCAGCTGGCATGAGATGATGCCCATTATTACCGATCAGTCCCCATTAACCCAAAAAGAAAGCTCAGCATAAACTCTTGAGCAGCGGTCTCCAAACTTTTTTGATCGCGCACCCCTATCAGTAAAAAATTTCTGAGCATGCACCCGATATGTATATTTATTTATTTATAAATTATATACATGTACTAGTGTACTAATATATTATGTACATTATAAAACATAGACAAAAATAGAAATTAAAAAAGGACGAGATAAAGATGAAATAAACAATATTTTTAAATTTTTTAAAATTTTATTTATTAACGGTACAAAAAACCTTTTTACTCTCACAAAAAAAAAATATTTCGTTTTTACCTTGTAATGTGGCTGACAAAGCGCTCTTACTAGGAGTAGAAGTGTCAGCTCTGCCACTTTCTTGCTTTTTGCTTGTGCTCGCATTATTAGTATTATCTTCAATCCGCTGTTTCTTTGCAGGAATCTTTTTAAGCCACTTGTCCATTTTGTGAGGGTTAATTTAGTTAAAACTAGATAATATCATTTGTAAATCCTCTTAACCATGCACATGTAAACTGCAATACGTCGCAATACGCTGAAAGCAAACGAACGCTTCTTCTCTCAGGATACCTCACGTACCATACGTGACACGTGACCGTCCGACATACGGACTGAGTGAGGGCGCCAGTGTCAATCTGTATATTAAATATTAGTAGAGCTTAATTTATTTCTTATTTTTTTAGATAAAAAATAAATAAAAATACAAGTTCTAAGATTTTCTTCCTGCACCCCAGTGGATCGTCTTGCACACCTCCTGGGGTGCACACACCCCACTTTGGAGACCACTGCTCTAGAGAACCAGCCAATGACTATTACTCAGTCTGATGCATGCTGAAAGTAGACCAATGTACTTTTTTATAGGTGGCCCAGGGATAACATCCCAAGAGGACTTATTGCAGGGGTGGGCAAAATGGCATATCTGGCCAGCGGCCGGGGTAGGATCTTGCAGTGGTGACAGCGCGGTCCGGAGTTGGGGCAGAGCCATAATCTGCAGCCTGCATGCTCTGGGCAGGGGCATGGAAGCAGCAGGTTGCAGCTCTGTCCTGGCTCCAGATCACGCTGTCACTGTTGCAAGATCCCAGGCTGGCCCCAGAGCAGCTCCCTCCCCTGCCACATGCCCTGCCAGCACTGTTGGGGCCAGTCTTCCCAGAAACCCCCACCCTGTGCTATCACAGTGCAGCTGCTGCTGTAGTGTCCATGGAAATTGGCCCCAGCCATGCTGGCAGGGACTGCTGGGAGATGGAGTCCACTGCCAGCTGGATCTGGGCTGCGGGCTGAACTTTGCCCACCCCTGACTTATTGATCTCCAGAAAAGGTGTCTCTCCCTCAGAGACAGGAACATCACCAGACATCTCAGCAGTGAAATTTCAGTAAGGTCTTCCAGCTGCTACCTACATTCCCTGAAGGAGCAAACAGCACCTCTGTACATGTCTCTCTTGGGCTATGATGACAGTCAGATATGTTTGCTAAAATGTTTCTCTGGATTAGTGCCACCTCTGATGGCAGCAGTGGTATAAAGGAGTCTGTGACCAAGTATAGCTCGTCTAACCCTGCACCCAGCAAGATACCTAATATGGCTCAGGGGTAGCACTATGCCCACCATTGTTAGCACTAGTGAAGCTGAGGGCTTGTCTTGCAAAGGAGTTTGGGTCATACTTTGCTTATACCTGCTACTAAAACTAATTCCAACCTGACCTTTTTCCTAGTTTTGATGCAGGGTTGTACATTTTTAAGCCAGGTCAGAACCTTTTGCCATGTCTAACTATTTAGCTAAGCCCAGCTAGAACATATATCCATCTTTTGTTTCAGTTCTAATATTCTGTAGTTGATATCTAAGTTGTGCCTACATAGGGATACATGGGACACTTATTTTTCCCCTTCTGAACCTCCATTATTGTACACAGGGGCAACGGCCCTAACGTTGTCCAGCCCTGGGCTAATAGTGCCTGTGCCCCACCTCTACTACAGTTTCCATCATTGCTGCTTCCAGTGCAGAAAACACTTACCAGTTTTCCTGGTGTAGATAAGGCCTCAGGGACCCAGCGTTGTATAAGAAAGACTGTTTTCTGCAGAAGCAGTATTGATTCATGGAGCAAGTTGCAGGGGGTGGGGGGAGACAAAGCTTGTTCCCTGGGAAAAAGAAGTGACAATTGCAACAGAGAAAACCAGAAAATTTTGTCTGAGGGTTGCAGAAAGGGACCGTGTCCTTTGCTTTTTGCTGCTGAACTCAATGAAGTTATACAGCAGCTTAATATAATGCAGTCTGTTACTTAGCAATGGTCCCTTCCCTGTGTGAGTCGGAGGGACTCTGAGGGTGGTAAGGAACAGAGAGAGCCCGTGCCAAGTTGGGACAGAGAAGGCTCGGGGGGGAGAGCAGTACAGAGATGCTCTTCATCTTCCCCCCCCAACCAGGACTGTTTCTCTCCTGGGCTGTGAGGAGATAGGCTCCTGTCAGGTAGAGCTGAGCAGCCATTGATTGGCAGTGCATGACTTTATCTGGATGGAGCGATGAAGGTGGATCAATGTGAATTGGATTTTTTTAACTTTAAATAAAATTTGTATCGGCATGAAGTTAATTAATAGAGAGCTGTCAGAGGGCTCCTTGGCACATCAGTATGCTCAGAGGTGAGGCCTCCCCTGAGGGTGGGGGCTGTTCATCCAGCAGCAGGCTTTAATGAACAGCCAGTCAGATCCCCCACTTCTGCCTTTTTTTTAAAAAAAATCTCTTCTGTAGAAGTAGCTCAGTCTCTGCCCATGCACCTCCTCCTCTCATTTTGCCATCCTGCATTTGTTTTCACTCTGAAATTGTCTTCTGTCCTCCCTAATCTTCTTAAGGAATACAGTTCTCTAGCATGCGCGCATCAGCTAGGTCCATCAGACATTGATAAAAAAGCAGGGCGAAAGCGGCTCCCAGCTGCTTCTCCTTGCAGGAGGCACTCTAGGCACCAGCCTTTGAGTGCTGGCTGGGGGCAGGTTAATTACAACAAACCCAGACTCTTCTTCCCTCAGTCCTAGACTCCCTGGAGGTGCTATGAAGAACAGGGCAGTAGAGCTGGCTGCAGGGGCAGTTTGTGGTTACTGCAGATCTTGTCACCATGGGGGGCTCTGAGCAGTGGCAAGGGAGAGTCTGCTGTCCCAGCCAGGAGGCCTCGCAGGGAATGGAACAGAAGTAACTGCAAAAGGAAAGGGGCAGTTAGTCCCTTTAGGGTCTCATTGCCTCAACTACCTGGTGCAGAATAAAAAAACAAAAAACAAAAAAACCCCCTCTCTTTAGAAGAGAAACAGGTCTTAAATGAATCGCATCCTTGCCAGTACCAAGTCAGCATTAGCCTTCTGTGCAGGCCGGGACGTAACTGAAGGCCTGCAGCCCCTCATGAGGAGCTATCTGAGGGGAAAGGGAAGGTAGGGAAGTTCAGAGAGGTGCCATGTCTCAAAGATGCTGGTCCCAAGTGTTTGTTTTTTTTAATTAAACTTGCCCCAAGGAGAGTGGAACTGACCCCCTTGACACAAAGAAATTGGCTTGTGATCGGGCATCCTGGAGATATGTGCTCCATGCTGCAGGCCCCACTCAGTCCCAAGGGGCTGTCTCATTGCATCACTGATCAATGTCTCTCTCTGCTGCTTCTGAGTAGGGACATGACGGAAACAGAGAGAATGGAAACCAGATGCAGTTTCCATGGCAACATCGGAGAGAGAGAGAGAGAGAGAGAGAGAGAGAGAGAGAGAGAGAGAGAGAGAGAGAGTGACTGGGGGGGAGGGGAGAAGAAACAGGGAGCCTTACAAAGCTTTTGGTTTTGCACATCAGTGAATGAGCTTTTTGATGTTGGCTCACCCAGTGCAGTGGTGTGCTTGCTTGATCCACTCTTGTGTTTTCTATGGAGGGAGGAGCCAGAGAGAGTATCTCTGGGCTACTTCAGTCCCAGCATCTCCCTGTAAGAGTCACAGCTGGGAAAGGAAAGATGCTACTAGCTCACAGCTCTTCCCCTCCCAGCAGGAGGCACTGCAGGGCATGGGGTAACTTCCCTGACTGCAGGGAAAACAGCAAGATACTCCAGTCCCAGCCACCACCACCACCCCCATTAGAGGACCAACCATAGGGAAGAGTGCAGAGCGAGCTCTGGCTGTGTGGGAGAGCTCACAGCTACTCCTGTGGGCTGTGAAGCCGGCTGTTGCTGCAGTCCCAGTCTTTCCCAGCAGGAGGTGCAGCTGAAGACTGTCAGATGGAACTGGCAGCGTGAAAGGCTTTTCATCTCTTCAGAATTTCTCTTTTCTGTGATTTCCATGCGTGCCCACTTATCCCATTATCTGTGTCAGGAGGAAAACAGAATCATCAGCAGTCGTGATCTGTATCTCTGAAGATTTTCTTCTCTGTGCTTAAGCAAAATCCCCTCTTAACTGCTTCTTGTCCTCGCCTGGGTAGGTGTTAGAGCATTCTGGCTGCAGCTTTTACATCCTTCCCCTATTCTAGAGCTCTGAGTTCAATCCTGTTCTGCCTCCCGCTGACTGTTCATGAATGGAGGGGGATGATCTAACATGGGACCAAGAATTATAATAGCCTTAGGGTATTGCACTTTTGCATCAAACATTAAACCCTCCCAGCCCCTCTTTTTGCCACTCTGTGAAATAGACTGCCACCACTACACACTCAAAGATGAAGAAACTGAGGCACAGTGAGGGGAGGGAATCAAGCAATGGAGTCAGTGGCAGAGAAGGGAATGGCGCACTGGAAACACCAGGACCTATGCCCACTCTTAGCACACCATGACCCGCCTACTGCTTAAATTGCCAAGCAAGACTGTGGTACCAACTCTGCCCTCTTTCACACACCTCTCCAGGTGTAGTTGTGATCCCTGCTTGTGCATTGATTACTGTCATATCCTGCCTAAGCCTTTAGAAGGAAGCAGAAACTCTCTGGTGAAGGGTCCAAACCAAAAGTCCAGATCAAAATATTCTCAGGCTTCAGGGCAATTTTGGATAAAGCTCCATATTTTGCAGTGTCTGCTGATGAAAGGATTGGCACAGAACTCTACCCACTTTTTCCTTCTCTGTAGAGTGGTCCAGGGTGGGAAGCCATGATGACCTGTCTTCATGGAGACTGTATTGAACTCAGAGGTTGTGTCTACACTGCCTCCAAGTGGCAGTGAAATGTGGCAGGCCCACTCCGCACTTGATGTGCCCCATTTCCTGCAGTGCAATTTACCTGTCCTTCATAAGGCAGAGTATGAGCCAATAAGCACACCCAAGCCAGAAAGCTTTATGGTGTGTATCCAAGACTGCTCTAAGGCAGCTATGTTATATTTTGGGGGATTTAGCACTTACACAGCAAAGGCACTGTGCTTCAATATGGCACTGTCTGGAGGTGATATAGACATGCCTAGAGTAAGTTTTCTAGAATACATTGTGTTCTCAGAGGAGTATAACATACAGCAACAGGTAGGCACAGCAAGGATCTTAATAAGTAAAAAAACAGCAAATAAATACCAGGACTGATCTTTGGAAATGTGGCTAAGCTCAAAATTCAGATCCAGACCCAAATCCTCTTGTGTTCTCAGGTGTCTAGGCCCATGGCTGTCTGACGATATGTTTTGATTGCATACTGGCACTCTAGCATCTAAGCAGAGCAGCAAAGCATCCATTTAATGCTTATCATGACAAAACCACTAGACAAATCACAATACTAAGACCATTTGGGGAAAAAAAAAAAGATTTTGAATTTTCCATAAGATCCTTAGTCCTTGGTTGGTTGGCTGAACATTAACTGCCTATGGTAAGATGCTATCTTTGGCCTCTTTATGTGAGAGATGTTATTGACTAGAATATGTGTGGCACAATAGGTGGTGATAAAATGCCTCCTTTGGAGTTTGCTAGATGGCGCTAGATTGCAATAATGTATTCCTATGCTAATGAGAGCATTAAGAGTGCGGTCCTTGTTGCTGATTAGAAGATCCTAGAATAGAACTTGCCACTTTCTCCTAATTACATTATATAACAATGTAATTCACAAGGACTCTAGTTAAGGCAAAGCATGGAGATTTTTGTGAGAGCTGGGTTCTTTTCTGGACTCTACAATACTCTCTTTCTGCATGACCTTGGGCAAGATACTTAATAACCCTTCTGGCCCAGAATCCCAAAGATAATTTAACTTGCATTGAAATCATTGAGGCGAGTAAGTAATTTTGACCTTTGTTGAATGGGGGGTTAGTTTAATTCGTTTTTGTCAGGCACTTGGTGCCACAATGACAAGCACCAAAGAAAATAAACATATGTATTGTAAATTAATTGAACTTCATCTCATGGAAACTGTTGAGTTCTTTGTGTTTGAGAAGACTCTGATCTGTGTTGTAATGGGTATTAATGCTGGTTGAGGCTACTGGGCAGATACCATCCTATGGGTCCCTGGTGTCTAGACTGACTATCAAGACCTGTGCTGCCTGGGACACAATGAGAGGTCTCCCTAAATTCTTGTCTTAGCTAAGCAGTCATGGATAATTTCTGACTGTCTTGTATAACCCTGACCAGCCCAACAGGCTAACAGCAGTACTATGAATGGTGTCCAAGGCCAGAACCAAACTTATGTATCTCATTGTCCTGAGCTGGGAGCTATATGAAGTCAAACATTTCATTCCCATTCCCTGTGTTGTCACAATTCAGGTGAATGGCAATGATAAGATTCTGAAAACAACGAGAGGTGTGCATACATTACCCAAAACATGAGGATAGAGGCTGAGAAATAACTGATAAGTTAATAATATCTCGATTTCTCAGGGAGAAAGCAGCTTGAGAAACATTGAGTATGCACACGCAAAACTTCCTGGGCTAGGGACAGATATTACACATAAGCCAGTTTAAATAATCAGAAGCTGGTTTAAACTTGTAACAGAACATAAGTTCAGTGCACATAAACCAGTTTCAAAATGGCTGAAACTGTTTTAGTATAAACCTGGTTGAATGTAGTATCAGAGACTTAACTGATTTGGGTCAAACTGGTTTATGCAGCGTTTGACCCAGACCCCTTCCTGGTTTAAGTTAAACCAGAGTCCCCCAGCATCCCAGATGCTTTGCAGCCCCGGGTTGTGCTGGGCTGTGCTGGGCTGTGCTGTCTGCTCCAGAGCAAGGCTGGCCCTGCCCCTCTGCTCCCTTTCAGGAGCTGTGGTAGAGATTGCAGGTATAGCTGGGTCTGCCTGGTTTCTCTCCCCCCCCCACTTGCTGCTCAAGCATGGATCCCCCCCTCCCTCCTTCCTATTTCCCACAGCATGGACCCCAGCCCCATGGACCCTAGGCATGTGATATGCTAGCTAATGCTGAGAAGTGCCTGTGTGTGTCCAATTTCACTGGAACAGGCAGGCAGAACAGTGTCAGCTTAAGGCTTATTGGAGCTAAAATCAACAGGATAGCTGGTAATATCCCTAGAATCATAGAATCAGTGAGTCAGAAGGGACCTAGACAGATCATCTAGTCCGACCCCCTGCCTTGGGCAGGAAGGAGCACTGGGGGTGGCAGGGGTCATAAGACCCCATCCAGGTGCCTATCCAGTCTCCTCTTGAAGATTTCCAGGGAAGGTGAGAGCACCACCTCTCTGGGAAGCCTATTCCAGGCTCTGGCCACCCTTACAGTGAAGTAGTTCTTCCTAATATCTAACCTAAACCTATCCTCCCTCAGCTTGTGGCCATTGTTCCTGGTGATTCCAAGGGGGGGCCTGGTGAACAGACTTTTCCCAAGTCCCTGCTGGTGGCCCCTGATAAGGTTGTAGGCAGCCACAAGTTCCCCCCTCAGTCTCCTCTTGTGGAGACTGAAGAGATTCAGGTCCCTCAGCCTCTTCTCATAGGGCTGGCCACAGAGGCCCCCAGCCATAAGAGTGGCCCTCCTCTGGACCCTCTCCAGGTTCTCCACATCATTCTTGAAGTGCGGCGCCCAGAACTGGACACAGTACTCCAGCTGCGGCCTGACCAGTGCCACATAGATGGGGAAGAAGACCTCTCTGGACCTGTTAGTGATGCCCCTGTTGATGTATGACAGGGTGCAGTTGGCTCTGCCTATTGCTTCATTGCATTGCTCATATTCATCCTAGAGTCAATCATGACTCCAAGATCCCTCTCTGCCTCTGTGCTGCTGAGAGGGTCAGTCCCTAACCTATAAGCATAATGCTGGTTCCCTCTCCCCAGGTGCAGCACTCTGCACTTGTCCTTGTTGAACTGCATCCTGTTCAGATCCACCCACTTCTCTAACCTATCCAGGTCTGTCTGGATGCGGTCCCTACCTACCGGTGTATTCACTTTACCCCACAGCTTGGTGTCATCAGCGAACTTGAACAGGATGCACTCCACACCCTCGTCCAGGTCGCTAATGAAGATGTTGAACAGCACCGGCCCAAGGACTGAGCTCTGGGGGGGCTCCGCTGCCCACACCCTCCCAGGTCAACATCAACCTGTCCACCACCACCCTCTAGGTGCGCCCCTGGAGCCAGTTTGCCACCCATGTGACTGTGCATCCGTCAGTGCCGCAGTCCCTCAGCTTGCCCACCAGAATTGGGTGGGACACTGTGTCGAAGGCCTCCGTTCCTTCCTTGGAAAAAACTGTTTCAGAAGATCTTGAACTAATGAGTAAGGATTTTGTTTTGCTGATGGGCTGATAAATGCTGTTTTATCAGCCCCCTGCTGGTTTCCTTGCCTGTCAGGTTTGCAGACAGTATGAAGAAGCAGGGAAAGTGTGACTGAAAAGCTTAGTATCATCAACAGATGCATGCATCACACCCCTCCACCCCCACTTTGCCTCAGAGTGCTAGCTGGGGGCTGGCAACTGTCCTGCCCCTTGAGCAGTGAGCAGGGAAAAGCCTGGGATTGTGCACGTAGGGTGGGGGTTTACACCCCGTGCTAATCAGAGCATCCCACCGGGGTCTGGCCTCTCTTCCCCACCTCAGCTCAGCATTTGGAAGGGAAGGGAGGGCTGCTTTAGAGCCTCGTAGTTTGTAACCTGAGCCACTGCAGGCATGTGCCTGCATTTCCTTGGTCCAGAGGGAATGTTCGTGCAATTACAAACCAGTTCAACCTAAGTAGGCTAAACTAACCTGCAAAGATTGAATCAATTCAGGCTTAGGCATTTTCAATGTCTGTCCCTAGCCCTGGAGGGTGGCCAACACCATCATCCCTGGCACTAGCAGAGATTCTATATATCCATGATTTAGTTAGTCTACAAGGTACAAATCTACTCTGCCTTCTGTTAGTTAAGGTGTCATTACTTGAGAGAGATGGCCAAATCATAACATCAGGATCATCAGTCAGAGCTGAAACTTTATTGAAAATCTAGTGGCTATGGCTTGCCGGGAGCCATCTAGCCCAACCTCCAGCTCCTAACAATCTGAGAAGAGTTTGTATCAGACTGTTCTAGGTTGTAGGTCTAATTTAAGCTGTCAGTGTTCAAAAATTTATTGTATAGTTATAATATGTTACTTTTCCAAGGATGTCTGGGGGGACCCTGGTCTTGTTTTGGTCAAGAAGGAGTTTGTCTTCAGCTTTTCAAACATTTGGAACAATAAGATCAATAGTAGTAGTTTATTAGGGCTGTGAGATTTGGAAAGAGGCACTGTACAAACTCACAATAAATGGTGGTGGCCCCTACTCCAAAGAAGTCTTTACTTCAAAGCAAAAAGAAGGAATGGATAGGTGGGACAAATGGAAGAGCATGGGCTAGGGAGAAAAAAGCAACACAATGCTAATTGCATGTACCGTTGTTAGAGGTAGTAGGGCTTGCTACCTGCCCAGCTGGTCTCAGATGGTAGATTGTCTCCCAGCAGGGACAAGTTTGAAGGAGGGACCAGAAGGTAGAAATTGCAGTGGTTTCCTGACTGTGTATCCATGGGACTGTTTCCCATGGATACGCAATGTGTGGTGAAACACATATTCAGCTAGATAATGGATGATGTATTGTTTCCCTACATGTGCTGTCAGATCTGGCTTACCAGTCCTCTTCAAGACTGTCTTGGGCATGGATGTCAGCCCATGATATTAAGTCGTTAATATATAGCATTACCAAAGCTGGATTCTGGCTCACCCTGTCAGATTGATCCTTTGTCCAACATGCAAGTGTCTCCAGTGGTGCCTAATATTTTGATTGATTCTGCTTTTATTAAAAGTGTAATCTGTGGGGTCATAATGTTTGCCCCCTTTCTGACATGTCAAATTCCACCCATGGAATCTGCTGGGCTCCCATTGGTGTTGATAGGTGCTGGCTGCCCCTATGTGAAAGTAGATTTTTCAGCTGCATGCTCTGGCTTCCTGGATCTTAAGACCTTATTAGTGTGCCATACTTTCTTTGTTTCAAGCTCGTTATTCTTTATGGATGGGCATCAGTGCTTTGTTCAGCGTGGCTTGGCTTGACCTGCTATAAATTCCCCTCAAAAGCTCCTAAATAATTAAATAAATGCTAATAACACTTCTACCTAGCTATTGTTCTTAAGTGTGAAATCAATCGCAGATTAATTGTAACTTCCACTTCTCACTCACTCTCTTCCACCCACCAAGCAAGTCTTTGCCTTTCATGGGTCTTTTTTTTTGCCCTCCCTTCTCTTCAGGCATTCTCAGAGGGCACCTAAAGTTCTTTGGCTATGCGGTTTTGAAGTATGCAATTGGCAACCGTATGAGGCTAGGATTGAATTAAATTAACTTGAGGCAGTCTGATTTTTGATTAAATTACTTCCTTTCAAAGTTACCACAGAACATTCCGCTTATTAATTTTTTTTCTTTATCAAAAGAAAGAAAAGACATAAAAGTCATAAAAACTCTGAGGATGGGGGTGGTTTGCTTTCAAGGGCTTACTCTGAATGCCTCCCAGGGCAGCTTCATGACCAATTCCTAAATTTAGAGAGGATGCAGGGTTGCCTTCTGTGAGCAAGCCAAAGACCTAGTCTCCCAATTGCATGCCGAGTTTGCAGCTGTAAGAATAGCAACGGCTTATTTGGGCCTGCTGGTAGCCCGTTCTGCATCTACCTGATTCACATGCCTGATCATGGTAATTTAATCTATAGATTACAAGTGTAGTTGTATTACGGTGGTACTTAGAGGCTCCAGCTGAGGGGGGTGGGGAGGTGGGGGGGCTTATTAGGTTACAGCACTGTGTCTAATGTTTGTAGCTCAGGGGCTGAATATGCTATTTCAAGGGACCGTGATCTCTTGCATGGAGTTCTGCCCTGTTCTGCTCCCCTTGTGACTGGATTGGGGAAAGAGGGTCAGCTGGTACATGTTAGAGCAATTTACAGGTTGCTCTAACTTGCACTGGGGCTGAGGAAGAGTTGCACCATGAATTAGGGCTGTGTGTTCTCAGCTTTTTGCCTGTTCCCTGCACCTGGGCTCCCCTTGGTTGTTATGGCAAGGGGAATCACATTTCACAAGGAGCTCCTCTCAATGCTTACAAAGTTGGTTGAGGACTGAACCTCCGCCCCTTGGCAATATCCTAGAATTTTGTGAAGGGTAGCAGGGTGCTGAATCAGGCCTTGGAGCATCCAGGGCTTCCCTCTTCTCAGTCTCCTGAGAAAAGGAAAGGGCAGCAACTTCTCGAAGCACCCTCCCTTCACACCAAAAGCACCAAGGAGCTGTTCAGGAATGGGTGCCTTCTGTTCCCTTCTCTTGGCAATGACGTTGCTTCAGACATTTCAGCTTAAAATGGATCATGTGGAACATGACACATTCATTGTCCTTTTAGCATGGTAGCCCTTGAGGGTGCTGGGCAAACACCTTCCCTGATGAACTGACAGTCTGACCTGATGAGATGGGCAGAAACATAGCTAGGAACTGAACCAAATGGCATCTCTGAACTGCTTTCCAGAGAGGGATGTTTTTCAGCACACCCCATCCACTGAATCCTGCTCCCAGAGATGTCGTAGTGAAGCCACTCTGGAGGCGGCACCCCCACAGCCACTCCTGAGACCTCTGTTTCAGGTGTACTGAATAGTGGTAATGAGGGAGTCCTTCCCCTCTCTATCAAGAATGGCTTCACCATGTATGCATGTAAGCAGGAAGCAGGGGGGCAGGATATGTGCATGATACCATCCTACCCTAGGAATACTAGGTGGGGATCATGGGGAACATGGTATGGACATATCCTAAGTGACCTAATAGCCTAAGGCATGTTTGAACTTCCTCAGGATTGTATTTGAGAGCTCCCACTCTACTTGAGCTACCCACACAAAACTGAGGTAATGTAACCACCTTGTGTGCTGTTGGACTTATACCAATAAACTTGCTCTGTTAGGAAAGGTTAGTGTATATTCTTAGCACTGTACTAAGGGAGCTACATTGCATCACTTTGGGAAGGCAGTGAGCATGGAGCAGGCTAGGTCCTTCACAGCAATACTCTCCACTCTCCAATGTGTCCCTGAGGTGGGTTAGACATGCCCTTTGTCTCACTGACTCGCAGTGTGCTTGTAAAAACGCCCCAGCTCTGGCATCCCAGTCCAGCACTTTTAGCTACAGGGATATTCTTTTGCTGTGTGACTTCCACATCCCTCCATAAAGATCTGAAATATAAATAAAGGGCAAGAGGAATAAAGGGAGAAGACAGAAAATACACCGGGGGTGGAGGGGAGTTAGTAAAAAAGTGGGGGAGGGAAACTGAAATAAACTGAGCTTCAGAGTGAGCCTCATGCTTAGAGAAAACTCTTAAATGTGTTGAATTTAATAATCAATTCAGTTGCCTTGCCCATACCTCTACTAGTATTTATTATCACATATTTATGTAAAAATGCTTCTGTTTAAAAGCCAGGGCCCTCTTCTCATCTTTGCTCATTTTGGGGGGTCACAGATATGCAATTGTGATGTCACAAGTGTTTCCATGGATACAGTGCTGTCTTGTCCTAAGGAGCAGTGGATGGCGACTTTGCTCTTTAGTCAAATGCAAGTGAATAGCTGGGCAGGGAAGGAAAACAAAAGTTCCTGTAATGGTAGTGTGTTCCAGAGATTGGAAGCCTGAAAAGAGGATTTAAGCCCTAGTATTACCTTAATGGAAAAAGGATCACAGACTCAGCAGGTAGGGGTAGTATATAGAGCCATTGCTATCGGTCACCCCTGGGCCATTCCTAGCTGTATGTGGTGGAGGAGTGGTTCAGTACTTTTATGTGCTACTGAAGGAGGGATAGATTATGTCATCCCCTAGTGACAGCAGCTGAGAGTATTCAGCTGCAGATGTTATAGCAGGGGAGTGGGGAACCAATACCACATAGCATCCAGCAAATGGAAAGCTTTTAAATACTTCTCAAGTGATTCTCTTACACTCATGCCATCTGTCCATTGTGCCGTGAAGCTGAAACAACAGGGTTCACAGTAAATCCAACAAGCCGTCCCCACCCTGGTGAAATATACCTATTGGGGATTGCTGACCAGTGGAGGACTTCCTTGGAGATGGATGGGGTGCACACAACCAGGATGCTGAAAAAAGCAGGAAGTAAATTGTATTGCAAAAAGTCAAGGGAAAAAAAACAGAAACGAGAACAAATAAGAACCTCATTTCTTTATTCTCAGTCCCCTCACTTTCTGCTATTTTCCAGCAACAGTTAATATCTCACCAGATTCCAGCTAGTAAATACAGCTAGTCAGAACTTTTCCAAGAAGGCTTTTAGAATTAATTGAAAACTCAGAATCAAATGCGTTAGGGGTATCTGAAATCTGGTTTCATATTTTGCATCTTCAGTCCTGTCTTCATTACCTCTTATTTGCACTTGGCAAGGGACGTTGCCTTCAAGTAGGAAATTGGTGAGTACAGAAATATAACCATGATCTTCTCAAAGAAAAATTAACATATGGCCTTTATTTAGAAAAAGGACATTTCTGTGAGTCTGTGTGACAGTGTGACTCATTTGCCCTTAATTCTACCCATTCCTTCCATTGTAAACATGTTCCCAGTTTGTTTACAATAACTGATGAGGGATGCTTTGACCTGGAGAATCAATCATGTGCCTTAGTCCTGCTAACTAGGGAGGACAGGAAAAGTCAGAAATGAGAAACAGATAGAGATCATGGCATACACTTGAACATGTCTGGGGCTTGGAAGGGAGATAAATGGAATTGCACATCTTTTCCACATCTTCCTAAGTACCCTACTAATTGGAAAGTAAAAATATGTCCAGGTTTAGTTTATTTCTAGCAAAGGAGAGGAAGGAAGAGCACAACAGTGGTGAGCTATGGCACCCTTAAGAGAACAGAAGCTGGAACCAAAAGAAAAGGCTCAAGGAGAACAGGAAAAACTGGAAGGTTGAGGGCCTCAGGTAAACCTCTACAAAGCCATGAACAGGGAGGAAGTGACTCAATTTGGGGACTCAACATTTGTAGGGGGGGCATGAATTGGTTGGGTAAGAGGGACTGCTTTAGTGGTGAAGACAGAATTTTGACTGAATGATGCTGTCTTATTTTTAGGAACTGTGACAGAATGGATTTACTTAGGGGAAACGAGTGATTTGGGGAGACTGACCAGCAGTGCTGAGAGAGAAGCAGGCTGGACTTGGTACTGAAGTCATTTTTTCTAAAATGGAGGACAGCCTTGTTTATGTGCCCTGTGCGGAGAGAATCTGTTTAAAGGGGGAATAAATCGACTGAGTGGAAGAAATTCATTCTGCTAGCAGGATACAATAGGTTTTAGCTGGGGTAGGATTAATTTATTCATATGCTAATGGAAATATATAAGGCCTTGGTGGGAGAGGGATTTGTGTTGGAGTCCGGTTTCACTTGGACTGGTAAACATGGAAGTTATCTGACATACAGGTGTTGGCCAGTGTTTCCATCCTTTCTTGCCCTTCCTTCAGCTCCTGGCGGGTGGGGCGGAGGAGGGGAGAAAAGGGACAGGAACCAAGAAGCTGTAACCCCTGGACAATGGAGAGTCCTATACATTAGTAGGTTTGGCTCAGACCTTTCAGAGCTGCTTGCTGGAGTCATTTCCAGCCCTCCCCCACAACCCCGTATCCACCACACACAGTAAGACCTGGTGCCAAGGAAGCTGTGTACTTTGATGGCTGGGCTACACGTAAGAGTGTGGGGTTTGAATCTACTTATCTCTAGTCGTCATGCTAACTGTAGCCCACTCCAGGGATCAAGCTTCTGCAGTCTTGTGGGTGCTGTACCCCCCCGAGAGAGGCTGTCTCAGAACATCTTGAATGCTACATACTTTATTACTGTATTATTGTTATCTCGCTTCTGAAAGTGCTTACTTCACATGCCAGGTGATTTCCACACCCAGATGAATGACCATCTCTGTCCTAGAAAGTCCACAGCCCTCTAAATACTTTCTTCTTCTGTACCCACCTCTACCTCTGTCTTCTCAGTCATAACTTCTGTCTGTAAGCATGGGGGGCAGATCAGACACAGCCTCCCATGTCAACTGGTTCAGTGCAGTGCATCTGCAGGGGCTCCAGACATGCTGGAACCAGCCCTGGCAGGCTCTTCCCATCTGTATAGCCAGCTAGCTTGGAGTTCATCATGAGTCCAATGTGCATGGCTCAGCAGGAGCTATAAAACCTTCCTCAAATGACTTAAAATAGCTTTTCTGTACATAAAAGTGTTGTGGACTTTCAGGCCCTATGTCTCAATCCCTGGAAGTGAAAGCTCCTATTCCCATCTCAGAAAAGGAGCCTTATGACACAGGGGAGAATCTCTCCTTTCCAGCCCTGCAGGGCTGTGAGATATCAGACTGTGCTGTAACTAGCCTGAAGCTGTGTCTTACCCAGATCAACCTGGGGTATCCCACCGCATTAAAGGTTTTGCAGGAGGAGGAAAGGTGCCTTGAGCCATTTGTTTTTGCAAAATGTATTTGGATAGGAAGAGCAATTTGGAAAATGAATGAACCCCAGGGAAGGCAGATTAGTGCACCAAGCACAGATGAGGCAGCCATAGGTCCATAAAAGTTTCATGCTAACTGCATTTATCCAATGGTTTTTCAAGGGAATCCCTATGGATATCACTTCTATGTACGCGGCATGTGTGTGCTTGTACCATATAAGTGTGTCAGATATGCTGTTGCTTTCTCTGAATGCAAACATATGGCAATAAGGCACAGAATGCCAGTCTTTAAAATATTCGGTGGCAGGGTAATTTATTTAATCCTGTGTGGAGCAATCCATTAACTGGTTTGAGTTTTGAAGCGTTTACCCTCAGTTTACCAGCTGGCTGGACTGATTCACTCAAAAAAAAAGAAAAAAAAAGGAAGGGGGCAGGGAGCAAAGTCAAATGTAAAGCAAAAAAAAAAAAGGGCGGAGGGAAGCCAGCCTGAACACTTGACCAAGATACAAATGAAATGTAATGTTTTTCACATTTCTTCACCAAATGGGCTGTGATCTTGTCTGATGTCATTAGCTAAGTGGAATCAAACATGGTCAACAGTTGAAATGAGAAATCTTCATACACAGGGTGCTACAGGAAAAGGTTCTTGTGCTCTCCCAGGGCCCATAATTAATACCCCGGCATTGTGTTGGAGGGACTGTCATGCTCACAGCTCTGTCCTCTAGCTGAGACATAAAGCCCACATTTGAAACACTTCCTTGTAAGTCAGTGCTGAACCTATGTCCCATCAGAGTAAAAACCTGGGCCTGAAGTAAAACCTTCCCTGAGGAGGCATGTTGTGGTGAGTTGCAGCTGAGGAACCGAAGGGGCATTTATCTCCATAGTGGCAGCATTTGACTCTTTGTGGTTTCCACAAATCTCCTTTAAAGGCATTGATCGCCACTGTCGGCGCGATTAGTGGAAGCGGTGATGCAGAACATGTTTGTAAAAATTTTTTTAAAAAATTCTTCTTGAACATACCAAATCGTGTAAGGGATCTAACTGTGCTGGGAAAAGGAAAAGGTCAGCTTTAAAGAACAAAGGCTGGCTTTCTTTTTATATGCTTTATTAGGACAGGGTTTTGATGTTTATTAAAGTAGGGACTTACATCAGTGACTGCAGACAGGCACAGCATGGACAAGGGCTGTGTAGAAGACTCCACAGCTCTGCCCCTGCCCTTCAATCCTGGCTGGCAGCCCCCCTGCTATTCCAGCCCTGGGCTTCCCACACAGCCCTGCCAGTGGCCTTTAATCCTGTCCTGCAACACACCTGGTAGTCTAGCTCTGGGCTACCTGTGCAGCTCTGCCAATGCCCCTCACTCTTGCCCCAGTCACAATGCCAGTAGTTTAGCTGAGGTGGGGCAACTGGGATGGCAGTCCTAGGCACAACCTTTCTGGGGGGACATACATATAGCCACCACCATCAGCACCACAGCATCAGGACTGTCCTGGGCATGAAGCTGCCTTGCTGCACCTTCACTCCCTGCGATCCTGGCACTGGACTCTCCACACAGCTCTGCCTATGTCCCTTGCTCCTGCCCAGCAGCAGCCCCTGCCTTTCCAGTGATGATCTGAGCCCCTATCTCAAATCTGACCTTTTGAGCTTCACAGCAGGTGGTAGAGTTACACAAAGACCTGAAGGGCTTCCTACACTGTGTCTCTGCATGAGCTACAGAACACAGCAGGATGCTTGAATGTCTAGAGGCAAATAGGTTTGACATCAATCCAGAATATCAGAGATATCACAGATGTCATCCATTCCACTTGCCCCTCCTGTGCCCTATACACCTAGCTTGCTGTGCGGAGAACTCTGAATTGACTTCAGGGTTCATAATGTCCTGACATCTGCATTTCTGCCCATGTCACAGGGGGATAGTGATTCTGGAAAGTGGTACTATGTCTTAAATTTCCAAGCTTCCTACTACTCATAGGTAGCAGCACTGAGCTCTGGCCTTCCTTTGCTCTGTCCCCCTCCCTGTAGCTTCCATGAGAGGGGAGCAGGGAGGCAGGGCGGTGCAGGGGTGTTGCAGAGGTGGCATGATGGGAAATGAATTATCTGTCTTCTCTGTGATACTGCATCTTGGTTAGAGGGGAGCCCCATGCTGAGCTAATTCTATTTGTCATTCTCAGACAGCCCCTTTCTGCCCTGTAGTTCAGGCTGCTAAAAAGTTCAGAAGTGTCTGCACCCTCGGGGGGTGGGGGATGGGAAGCGGGGTCTGACTGTTCCTGGAATGCAGGGGAAGCCAATGTGTGGCCAGACGGAGAAGAGCAGTGAGGTTATGGGCAGTGCTAAGAACTGAATGCCAGCAGCTGCTCAGGCTGGATCTGCTGTCTTTGTGTTTGGTTTGCCAAAGCAGATCACAGACAGCCCCCTCTGCCCACTGCCCCTTCACGCTCTCAGCCTAGTGCCTTCGCTTCCTGGAATGAATGACTGGTCCACTCCTTATTTATAGGGGGTGGGAATTACATTTGAGTTCCAAACCCTGTGGGTATGTATATACTGCAGACAGCCACTGGTTGGCAGGGCAGATTAGCCTGGTCAGCCTGCAATGCCTGTGACTCCATTACAGCTTGTTTGGGTATGTCCACACTGAACTTCAGTGTTCCCTGCCTGGTGTCTGTAGCTGTTGGAGGGTATTTTTGGCCTCATACACATTGAGTGTGGGAGGAAGCTGATTCAGATCAGAATCTGCCTGGTTTGAGATGAAACCTGACTTCCTTGCTTGGGTAAAACCCTCATTGACTTGAAGCACCTGAGCACTGTCTCAATCAGAGCCATAGGCCAGTGACATTATCTTTCTTTAGTGGCTTTCCCCGGCAGTTGCAACAGCCTGCTTTCATATAAAGGAGAAAAACGTATTAGTCTAAGAGGCAGAGACCTCTGTTTACCACTGAAAGTCTGGTGTGATCCCTGCCATTGATCTTCTCCTCTGTAGAGGCAGCTCTATATTTCTTACATAGGGACTGCAGAGTTGATGGGACTCTTTGAAACCCTGTGACTGGCCTTTGAAGGAAGAGTGCTTCTTTGGCTAGCAGATGCTGCAGACGTCATCCAGAATGTATGTGTGCATGCTGTGTGCTCCTCTAGAGCTGTCTTATTTACTCCCCGCCACTGCCCAGCTTGAAATGCTTTCCTTAATGACTGCAAATGCATTTTCCAGTGCTGGTTCCTCTCCCAGGACACTCAGTATGGCTGTCTCTCCATTCACAACAACTATTTTTGCTTTGGTTTATCAGAATCAGATCCAGCATTCCTCTGCTCCATGCTTGGGTTGATTGTTGAGAGGAGAAGCCTGTTGGCTAGGGTCTAGGCTGAGAACTGCAGAACTTGGATCACACGGAAGCTGCCAAACAACAATCAGATGATGATTCACCACTGAAGTCCCATAACTGAGTGGCTACAAAGCTCTGTAAGCTCATTCCTACCTCCTTCCCCACAATCTATGCAGCTTTTCCCATCCTACTAGACACATCTCAGTACATAAAACTGTTCTCTGGCTGTTTGCTCTTGGCACACGCAAGACCTCTCAGTGCAGCTCCAGTTTCTGTGAGTTGGATCCAAGCAGGAGAGGTTGCTTATGCTTTCAGGACTCAGTGGTCCAGAAACATATTCCTTTTTGCAACATACAGATGTTCACACCATGAAACCCACCCTGCAAAAGGGTTCCAATGCATTTGTATCCATCTGGTCACTCCGGAGACCCAGCCAGTAGCCTCAATCCACCAAATAATTAGTTCCATCTTGGATAATGTCCACCAAATAATTAGTTCCTTCTTGGATAATGCTCCTTCCACCTGAGACCCTCAGGCCTGATCTGTACATCTCAGTCTCTTTTGGAACAAAATTGGAGTGTGAGTGCTTGCTCTTGCCCTCTCCAAAGCTCCTGGGAAAGGGCAAGAGTTAGACAGGCAGTGAGAGAGCAGCACAAGGAGGTAGTGCTGTCATTGCTCACACTTATTCAAGTTCTTTCAGGGGCCCTGCTCACCAAGCTGAAATGGAGAGGCTTGAATGGGTGGCCAACAACGTAGGAAAAGCCAAACTTCCCCATGGCATTGTTGCTCAGCAGAGATTTTGTTCCCATTTTATTTGCTCTTGAATCAAAGGCTTGGGTAGAGCTTTTTAATACTCTGTCTTGCCTTTCTTTTCTTCTCTCTGGCTTTGCTATTACCTTATCTTTCCAATAACCTTTTCTTCTCCCTTTTTTCCCACCTCTCTGTCTTAGTCTTTCTTAATTTTTCTCCTTGTAACCTGCACCCTTTTTTTTCTATCTCTACTACCTACCTTCTCTTTCTTCTCCTCTCTTTCCTTTATGTGTCTTGTTCTTGGTCTTGTCTTCCTCACTTCTCCTTGTCTGATGTCTTTCTTCATTCTTTAACTCTTCTGCTGAGGTGAAGAGAACTTTTTCCCAGCACTGATTACTTGGATGAGTAGTTTGAGCCATATTTTGTCCTAGTATAATTTTCTCAAAGTCTGTCCCCTTCCTTTCCTTAATCCGCATGCTCCATATTGGAGTACTTAGCTGTAGTGCAAGAGGAACTTATGTCAATCAAGGTATCTGTACCCATTTTGTCAACCCCTACTCTCAGCCACTCTTTCTTTGCCCTCCCTCAGCCATGCTGTCCCTTGCTAGGGCACTGAAGGTTCTGTTTAGTCCATCCGCACCAAGGGTAGGATTCATTCTTCTGAGAGCATGGCTATGTGATGAAGGCATGGTGACTGATAGGATCACCCTCATGGCCAGTGTGCTACTCTAGTGAGCTGTCTCCTAAATGAAAAGCACCCTAGCTATGTCTGTGCAATACTGTATGGTGAGCTAATTATCATGGGAGTCTGCTAAATGGCCCTATCATACCACAGTTCTAAGTAGCCTTTCTGCAGCACTGGTTTCACTCTGCTATCCTAAGATGGGTTACCCTGGTTTAAAAGGCAGCACACTTGCATCAACTCATTGTGCTGGTCTGGTTAAGTTTAAAGTGTAGAAATGGCCACAGGCCTTGAATTGTTGCGGAGAATGTGAAATCAGTGTGGACTTCTGCCTAGATTCCAAGTATATCCATCTTCTCAAAGGAGGCCAGCTTCTGTGCTGAACTGAATCACTCAAAGTCAAACTCTTTGGGGTTATCCAGTACTAGTGATGGCTGCTAAGGTAGAATATTGTGTGGGTGACCATCAAGATCTCACCCTGCCTGCCAATGAGTCAGTAAGGCCTGGCTGCATCAAGTGACTGCCACTACTGGGAGAAATATCTCTAAGACAGGAAGGAGTGTGCTTGAAGAAAAGAGGTGCATGTTCAGCAATTGCTCCGAGTCAAGGAGTCAGCCAGAGGTCGGCTTCTTTCTGCATCTGAATTCTGAGGGCTCAGCATTGTGTAATGTGAGTCTTTGCACCACACAGCAACCAGTTTTAAGTGGTTTTGGTGAGAGCTGCTCAAAGGTGCACAGGAAGATCTTGAATGGATAGTGCTAGGATAAAGCCAGTCATGCAATCATGAACTCTCTGCCTCAGACCCATAACTGGACCAGACAGGGGTGTGTTGGTATTAACAGCCATACTAAAAAAAGAACAGAGATTTTTGATTTCTAGCTGCTCTTCTAAGGCACCAGCATCACACCTCACAAATATTAACAAACATATCGTCAAAATGCACGATTGGAGGCATTGTCCCTGGGGAAACTGAGGCTAAGTGACTGACTTAAGGCTAGCTAGCCAATCTATGGCAGAGTCAGCAGTAGAAAAAACCATGCTTCCCAAGCCTTGCAATTTAGTGGGTGAGGATCTGGGCCCATCTCTCTGACAGTCTTAATCTAGAGAGCTTTGGAGTTTGGATTCCTCCTATGGCCTTGTCTGTGAAAGCAGCACAATGCACTATATTTGCATGCGGTGTCCTTGATAGGAGATGTCAGGAAAGAGTGAGCAGCAGATTGAATAACAGAGAGAGAGAGAGAAAGGTACAGATGAGGGGTGGAAAAACAGAGGCTGGAGGTGAAGAAAGAGACACAGTGGAATGTAACGGTGAGGCAAAAGGAAAGGGGCAGGAACAGGCATAGGGGGGCAGTGTAAAGGCAGGAATAGGACAGCCTGAGGGCAATAGTGAGAGAGAGCGGGGAGGGGCAGAAATAATTACAGGAGGGGAAGGGAGTGGGTGTGACAGGGAAAGACAAGGAGCTATCCAGGGTGTTCATATGTTCTTCTAGAAGTGGAGCAAGACCACAAAGCAGTTCTTCCCACCTCGTACATGGGTTCTCCTATGGAGGAGGATGTCAGGACAGGCATTTGGTGGCCACTGAACAAATGGGATCATTAGCTCTGCTTCTTCCGCCCACCTCACAATTACTCCCCTGGGATCAAGGACGGGGGAAGGGGTGGGGAGTTGCAGAGAGTGTACTATTGAGTGGGGCTAGGGAAGAGGTGGGACTTGGGGGAGAGGAAGGTGTGCAGGGCCAAATGTGATAGGGAGGGGGAAAAAGAAGGGAGTAAAGGCAAGTGTGATAGTGAGGTGGTGGTGGGGAAGAAAATGTATGAAGTGAGAGGGGAGAGATGGGGCTGGCCAGCAAGGGGATGGTTGTGGGGGAAAATTTGACAGTGAGGTGGGTAGGAAGGCATAGGAAAGCAGAGCACACAGAGACATTTAATGGCAAAGCAGCTGCAGCTCTTTAGCCAGGTGGCCCCCGGTATAACTGGCAGCAAGCTGGCATTTACCTGGATGCTAATTCCTCTCTTCCCACCCATCTGGCAAGAAGAGTGCCTGTTGTCTTGGTGAGATGAGATCATTTAAAAAGCCCCCCTGGCTGCTATTAGGAGGAGGAAAGAGAGCCCTGGCTTGTGGAGTTGTGGCGTGTAATAAAGTGTGGTAGCCAGGGGAGGGGGAGGAGGCAATAGGAGCGCTTGAGACAGGCTCCTCATTTACTGCTGCCAAGCGCGGTGCCTGATTAATTATGGAGCGGTTGATAAATAACATTGCGGAGATGTGTAAATCAGGGGAAAAGATGCAGGGAGCTGAGTGGGGCTGAGGGACTGTCACAGCTCACGCAGCCCGGATCCGAGTTCTGCTGTTCCTGGCATCCACTGCTCCACATTCAGCTATAGCAGCTGGCTCATCTAGAGTGGCAGGCCTGAGGGCAAAAGGGTACACTTAGATCCTTCTTGTGATTCTCTAGGATATGTATAGAGTCTCCATCACCACAGCATCCAAGCACTTCAAATCTCTCATTTATTTCTTTGCCCTACACCCCTGCTGAGGTGAGGCAATGCTATTATCCCCACTGTCCAGATGCCAGAGCACTGAGGCCTGGGTCCAAAAAGGTAATCCATGGGCTGGGTAACCATATGGGATAATGTGAAATCCAGGACACCGTTTCCCCCCCACCCACTCTGGGCCAAGTCAATGGTCCTGCTACAGGCAGATTTGGGGGTGAAGCGGCTTGGTGCAGCTCTGGTATTACTATTTAGGTTGCTAAGGGAGTCAGTGGAGCTTTAATGATCCATTGTTCTCTACTTCACAATCATCTCCCCTTTTTAATGGTCTTTCCATTAATCAAGCTAACCTACTTTAGGGCAATTTTGCAGTCTACTAGGGCTTCCTGTTTCACAGCTTGTGCCATTTCACCTCCTTTCCAGAGTGCACCCTGCACCCAGGATGTTTATTTTAATTTTCACCAGCCAGCCAGGACCAGCATCTGAAATCTGAGACTGTCCCAAGTTAAACCTGGATGTATGGTCACCCTACCAATGGGATTTAAGTAATTTAATATCTTTGCAGTTCTAGGCCACAAGTTGGAAGTCTGTGGGGACTGAGACCACATCTCCCAGATGTGTGCCCTAAACCCTTGTCCTCTTCCTCCCAGGGTGAACAGGAGTCAGTGTCTCAGCAGACTTTTGCATAATTTCTAGCAAAAGCTTGGAAAAGCTCAGAGCTGAACAAGTAATGTCCCTGGAGAAAAAAATGGTTCCCTGAAGGAGCAATGGGGTTTGGGTATTGGGGTGGGGTATGTGCAGGTACAAGGTGAAATGGAAATAGTGACTGAATTCTTCTCAGCCCCAGTAAAGGGTGAAGTCCTACCATGGGGCTGGTGAGACAGGAAGGTGTACAGACACCAAATTGTTTGCCATTCTTATGACTGAAGGAATGAGGTAAATTGCTTGAGAGTGTGAGGAAGGCCAGTGCTGCCGGGGTTCAACAAACATCATTGTGAGGCAGTTCTGTTCTGCACTTGAGATACATCAGGAAAGCATGGACACAGCAAAAGGACCAGAACATATTACGGACTGTGGAGCAGCAGCTGCATTCACAGGTGTTTTTCAGTGTAAATAAGTAGTTTGAAGAGCACTGTACCAGGCAGGGACATGCTTTAGAAAAGCACAGAACTTTGCAGCCTTTAGTTCTCCTGGAGGCATAGTCCACTCAGCTTCACACTTCATTTGAATTTATCTTTGATTTATCCTCAAGGATAGGTGAACCAAGGCAGGGTACATCTTTGCCCCAAACTTGACCCAAATCCAAATTCTTTCATAGCCTAGAAAGTTTCAATATACAGTGAATATAGAGATGGGACAGACCTGACATACCAGGTTAGAACCAGCCCCAAACTCCAAATCCTGACCTTGCAAGTCCCTGCCAAAGGTAAAATCTGATCACACAAATTTTGGACATCTTACCATTTAACTCTGTTTCTGGATTCAAACTCTGGAATGCTGTTGGTCTCTTAGGCATTACTATACTATCCTTGCATACAAAATATACCTTGTTTTATACACATACACACACACATATACATGCACACATACATATATATGTGTATATATAAACCATATATATTTGGTTGCAAACTCAAATGCTCTGGGATTAGGAAATGCCAGATTTACTGCTGCCTGTGCAACCTTAATTCAGCCCCTTGTTCCTGTGCCCTGTGTACTGAATGAGATGGGGACCCTAGGGAAAAAGTTGCATGCAATCATGTAACTGCAAACTGTATAATAATACACACACACCAGGGTACTGAATCAGAGTAGCATACACAATTGTAAACTAACCTCGATTCTTAACTTTAAAGAGCTTGGCTTTGCAACCTTAAGAGTGTTAGTGTAACATAGGACCTTTTGTATGTGATTTCCTTAAAGTTTATTTAAAAGGGGAAAAGATACAAACAGATTTCTTTATGTGCAATCTTTAAGCTCCTACCACCATGCATCGTTTTCTGCATGTGAGACCAGAACACTGCACGTTAGTCTGCTGCCACTTCAGACACAGGATTGGTTGGTAGCAAGAGAACGTTGCTGTTTCACAAGCAGGGAAATGAGCTACTAGGTCTGGAGAGGGATCAGTCGAGGGGATCCAGTCTTGGTCTGGTTCACTCTTCTTCATTTTTTGTGCACTGGGGAAGCTCCGGCCTCATGAGGAGCTCCTGGAGTTGGGGACAGAAAATAGGTGACATGAATTCCAGGGGGAATTAATTGGGTGAAGTGAACCTGGCCTTTTCCTTGCCCCATATTGTGCCTCCCAAAGGAGTTATCAGCTGTGGAGGCTGTGCTAGGTCCAGGGAGCAGCTCAACACAGATCTTTTCTCCCTCCCTCCCAGGTGTTCCCAACATACTGGCAGCCGCAACTGCTGCACTCTGGGTAGCCTGATCCCCTGATCCACACTGTAGAAAATGTGTACATTCATTTCTTCCCTTGGCACATTGACCCGATCTTCCTGAAGAACGCAAGTAGGAAAGGGGAACAGCAGTTGCAATACTTGCTATCATAGTAAAAGCCGAGTGAGGTTGCATGGAACAAAAAGAGGGGAAAAAAGCAGTTCCCTATTTTGAGGGCTTCCCCCCTGCTGAATATCAAAGACCTAGTGTAAACAGTGGAGACAAGAAAGCTGCTTTAGAACACGGGTCCTAAGAATTGTGCATAAGCCCTGTCAACTCTAGGAAGGGATTTTCATGTCTAGCTATGTCAACATAATTGTACTGGCAAAACCTGTGAATAGAGCTACAGTTGTACCAAAAGAAGAAGAAGAAGAAGAAGAAGAAGGGCAGTATTGTATTTAGAACCAGGTCCCCGCACAAAATAAACTATACTGACCTACAGCATTGTTTTCTGTTAAAAATGCATTAACTACCCTAGGGTTTTTGTTGCCATAGCACGGGTGTGATTTTTTTCTTATGCTCCTAAACGGCATAGCTAGGCCAACAAAATGTTTAAACGTGGACTAGGCCTTAGGCAACCTAAGATCAGAGGTTTCTTTCAGCTCTCTATAATAATAATAATCCTAACACTTGATGAACGTTCAGGCTTGTTCCATGTACTTGTGAGAAGAACCGAAATTACAACGGGAGCACTGTGCTTTGTGTCCACCCCCTGTTAGAATCAGGGCATTGCTCTTTGAATCAGGCTGCTGGTGTGAATGCTGGTATTCATGAATCCAGCATTCTGCTTCCATGAATATGCTAACATTTAGTTTAGAATTCATGGTTGCTAGGAATGTTCCAGCTGGTAAACTCCCTTGCTAGAATATCAAACTATCAAAGGAAATCATTTCTCAGCCATGCTAGTGATGGACAGACTTCAAAGATTTGGAGGTACCATTTGCTTGATTTGGGATTCTGATTGCTTTTGCTTTCAGTCCCAAAGCAAAAAGAGCAAAGGTGGAGAAATTCTCAGAATAAATGAAGAACTTTGGAACAACTCTTAAATCTCCACACCAGAACGCTGTCTTGGAGGTCCATTTTAAGGGCTTGTTTAAAGAAACAACCAAATCACAGTCCTATTCCTACCCTGCCCTCCCCCCCCAAGCCACAAGAAAAATTGCAAAACCTAAGGAAAGAACAAATATTTGTAGAACAATTTTTATTTCAGTTAAAATGATATTGTTGTTTGGGTGTAAGCAATCTTTCTGGACTTCTAGAAGCACACATATACCAGCACTGCTGTTGTTAGTACACAAGAGCAAGGAAGTGAATGAAATTGGTGAAAGCCAATCCAATTTCCCTACCCACACTCAGGGAAAGGCAAATGAAGTAATAAGTTAATGAACAAGAAGACTAACAGGTTGCAGATAACTCAGACCATGAAAATTCTTGCTGTTCTACTAATCTAAAGGGTTATTAATGTCACAAAGGAAAATGTTTTTGAAAAAGATCTCATGTCCAAGTCTTCCATCCTTTTTTTTTTTTGCCCCCTGTGGAAATTAGTAAAATAGGTCATGTCTAAAATGCTACCATTTGTCTAGTCTGAACATGCACATGGTTAGAGGGAAGGCTCTGGTGTCAGGGCTCCTGGGTTCTATTACCAACTCCATCACTGCTGAAGTGCATGACCTTGTCTGAGTTACTTTTATCTGTGCCTCAGTGTTCTTGCAGAATGGCAATAATTGTTCTCATTCATCTTGCAGTGGAGGTGTCTGTCAGACATGATGATTCACTGGGACATGGTCAGGGGAGGAGCAATGGTACATGGTTTCATTATATGCCTCACAAACATTGTTGAACCACAAATCTGTGTTTGGGTCTAACTTTTGATGAAGACTTGGGACAGCTCTAAGAGCCTATTTAGACTCTCCCAGCCATGTGTACAAGGCTTGAATTTTATTCCTTCCCTTGAAAGCAGTGAGCAGACACAGTGAAGGTACTGTGGCTCTTGTCTCTATTTGCACAACCACTTTTTGATTTAAAACACACACACACTTAGGAAGGATTTAACTTTAACCAGCATGAATTTTTGAGCAAGGGACAGGTGAAAGGACACATGGTTGGGAAAGGTGGACAGACGGGGCCATCTCTTCATGAGCTTGATTGCTTCTTGCTGGTTTTAATTACAAACCTTTGCAAAGGTTCCCCTGGGAGAAAATTAGCCATGAGCTGCAACGGCAGCAGGCAAGACACCAGTTCACTCAGGAGCTGTCAGCTAACTTTAGCCCCATCTTGCTGAGCCATCCTTTATTTAATCAGGGTCGGAGGAGCATCCTTGCCTGGCACTGTGCTCTGCAGGTGGGGAATGATTTACTGCCCTGTTGTCGGAAAGCTCTTTAATCTTGTCTTTATGAACACTTAGCACCTACAAATCACCTGTTCGGCTTGAAATACATCGCCTGCTTCATGCCTTGGTGCCCCAGAGGGGAGCACGTCAAAGGTACATCTTGTTTACACGACAGGCTGCTTTATAGAAGCAGCCCTCCCTTTCCACCGCTTACCCCATCCCACATCTCACCTCATTTTCCCTGGCAATATAGCTCCCCAGAAGTTGGACAGATTCTTTCCTCTGAGTACCCCTTGCCTTCAACCCACTGTCCAATTTCTCAGACTAGTCCTCTGTTCCTCATTCCAGAAGCAGGACAAGAAAGGAGCCTCAGATTCCAGATCTCTGCTCCACATGCTAAGAGAATGTCCCTGTTTTCAATTTGTTTTTCCAGCTTCCATTGTAGTAACAAACAACACTAGTGTTTTTATATCACCATAGTATCCTTCATATTAAATGACCCCCCGCTGCCTTGCAGGTAGGAGTTACCTCTCTCAGCATGGAAATTAAGTCAGCTTTGGGGTAAAACACAGTAGTCAATCTTGTCAAATAGTGGTTTGGGACAAGAAGTGAAGTCTATTGTATCTCATTGTAACAGCAGGGGGAACTGTAGTCTGGCAGACTTTACAGTAATTTTCCAGATATAAATATGATTAGGAAGTCATGGTTAACACCTCAGGTGTGATGAAAAGTGCCAGGGGATCTGTAATGACTGCAGGTGATCAAGAATGCAAATCTTACCAGTAAGGCCATGTCAGGCTGCTGGAAGTGAAGTCTAACACTATGCTGAAGCTTCCATTTTGTGCTCATGCAGCTCATAGATCATAGAGCAGGACTTTTGATTCAGTATCACTTTCAGATATGCTGAGCTTTCTTCAAAGCTCTTTTCTCCAGGAACTTGTTTGACCACACCAACAGGAAAATGACCAGTCACTTCAAACAGAGACATACCATCAAAATCAGGCAAAATAAAGAGCTGACCCAAATCTCCCATCTTTGCAAATGCAACCAGAACCTTTATACATATTCTGTTTGTTTAGGAAAAATCTACCCATTTATCTTTTCCAGTGCCCTAATGTCAAGATAGGGGGCCTGATTAGCTCTGATTAGCCCATTTTTGTGGATGCTAAGTTGCACCTTTCTGCAATATGAAAAGGGGCTACACTGAGCTCAAAAAGTTTGGGTGATTTCCATCAATTTGGACCTGTATGCCTTATGTTTCAGAATGAGAAGTGAATTTCCTGGAGCAGAAACACTGGGGGTTGTAGTGGAAGACTTTGTGGGGAGATAAGTAGAGGGCCTACAAGTCTGCTAGTCAGCACATCTCTGTTTCTTCCTGTGTGTGGGACCCATCTCTCCTTTGCAGGCATGAATCTTGATGTCATTTTTAGTAGGAGCGGACTGAATGGGGCAGAGGGAGGAGGGAGTGGAAGTGGAACTGACAGAATAATGTGAGCCAACATATAGGCACTCTGCATTACAAAGAAATGAAGGATGGCACGTCATAATTCAGCAGGAACGATAAAATGTGATGGATTTCTTAACCTCTGCATCACTCCCAGACAAGCTTGTCCAGTTCCTTCTGATACAGCCAGATTGAGGTAGCCACTCAGGTGCCAGTAACGGTTAGAGCCTGAAATTATTGCTGCTGTGAACCATCAGTCAGTCAGCTTCAGAGAGGCACTGCCCAGGGTGGTGGTGCAGGTAAGGAGAGGGGCCCACGGACAGATAGTTGTTTCAAATTCTTCTCCCGGGGATATGCTTAGTGGCCAGAATTTTCAAACATCACTGCCAAGGTCCATATGTGGGCACTGACCCAATCTCCAAAAGGAATGAACACCCATAAAGTCCCAGTGATTGAAGACACAACCTCTCGGAGCGCTGCATTTCAGAGAAACTCTTTAAGAGGTGTTTATAAGTAAAGTTCACAGCCAACTTTAGGAAGCCAGGTCTGAAAACCTTAGCCAGAGATGATTCCAGGGGAGCGCAAACCTCCAAGTGAGGGTCTGTATGTGCAGTAGAAAATAACCTGATTCCTTCTTTATCAAGAGGCCTCAGGTGCTGTTTATTAAGAGACTTCAGGACCTCTGAGGGACCTGGTGCTGTGTTTAAATGTCTAGACTGGCTTCAATAAAATGAACCCTAATGATAACTACTCTGACTGTGGAAAGTTTAATGTTTGTTGTCTGTATCTCCATGAAACCATTCCTCCCACTAGCTATGTCAAACATTCACAAAGGCCTCAACAAGCAAACAAGGTTCTTTGGGTGACAAGCAAATGCCTTTTCACCATCGATTGTATCCACCCCTATAAGTTGTTCTTTGCTTCTTCATAGATTTCATAGACATTAGGGCTGGAAGGGACCTCGGGAGATCATCGAGTCCAGCCCCCTGCCCAAAGGGCAGGAAGTCAGCTGGGGTCATAGGATCCCAGCAAGATAAGCATCCAATTTACTCTTGAAGGTGTTCAATGTAGGTGCTTGAACCACCTCCGCTGGCAGACTGTTCCAGACCTTGGGGGCTCAGACAGTAAAGAAATTCTTCCTTATGTCCAGCCTGAAACGGTCTTGCAGGAGTTTGTGACCGTTCGACCTCGTCATCCCTTGGGGCGCTCTGGTGAACAAACGTTCCCCCAGATCCTGGTGTTCACCCCTGATAAACTTATAGGTGGCCATCAGATCACCCCTGAGCCTGCGCTTTTCCAGGCTAAAGAGTCCCGTGGCTCTCAGCCTGTCATCGTAAGATCTGTTTTCCTGACCTCTGATCATGCGCGTGGCTCTCCTCTGGACTCTCTCAAGCTTCTTCACATCCTTTTTGAATTGTGGAGCCCAAAACTGGACACAGTACTCCAGCTGCGGCCTCACCAAGGCCGAGTACAAGGGGAGAATGACGTCCCGGGATTTGCTCGAGAAGCATCTATGGATGCAAGCCAGCATTTTGGTCGCTTTACTAGCCGCAGCATCGCATTGCAGGCTCATGTTCATCTTGTGGTCAATGATGACCCCCAAGTCTCTTTCTTCTGTAGTGCTATCCAACGTAGCACTGCCGAGCCTATAAGGAAGCTGCAGGTTTTTCCTCCCAAGGTGGAGAACCTTGCATTTTTCGGTGTTAAACACCATGAGGTTCTCGTCTGCCCATTTGCTGAGCTTGTCCAGGTCAGCCTGGATCACCTGCCTATCTTCTGGCGTGGATGCTTTGCCCCAAAGTTTGGTGTCATCGGCGAACTTGGCCAGTCCACTCCTGACTCCAGTGTCCACATCATTAATGAAGATGTTGAACAGTATGGGTCCAAGGACAGAGCCGTGAGGGACCCCACTGGTCACAGGGCACCACGATGAGTGACTGCCATCAATTACAACCCTCTGGGTCCGACCACGGAGCCAGTTTCCCAGCCAGCAGATCGTGGTGGAGCCAAGGCCACAACTGGCCAGTTTGGCCAAGAGGTGATCATGGGATACCAGATCAAAAGCTTTTTTGAAGTCAAGATATATGACATCAATCTCTTCTCCCTTGTCCAGGTGATAAGTCACCTGGTCATAGAAGGAAATGAGATTGGTCAAACAAGACCTACCCGCAACAAACCCATGCTGGCTATCCCTTAGGATGTTAGCCTGGGCCAGTCCATCAAGGATGGCCTCCTTAATAAACTTTTCTAAGATCTTCCCCAGGATAGAAGTCAGGCTAATGGGCCTGTAGTTAGCCGGATCCATTCTCCTCCCTTTCTTGAAGATCGGCACCACATTGGCCTTCTTCCAGTCTTCGGGCACTACACCAGAGCGCCAGGAGTTTTCAAAGATCCGTGCCGGGGGCTGGGCTATGACGCTCTCCAGCTCCTTGAGTACCCTGGGGTGCAGATTGTCAGGGCCGGCTGACTTGAAGGTATCCAGCTTCTCAAGGTGTTCCTTCACGAGGTCAGCATTTATGGAGGGTAGGGGATCCCCACCATCTGGATCTCCCTGTCCCATAGCAGGCATGGGCGTCCCATGGGACTGATGAAAGACTGACCTTGCAGGAGGAGAATCCTTTTCCCCAGCAGTGCCCCAGTCCTCCTGACTTGTAACTGAGTGAAAGGATGCTGTTCTTACCCATTGTTCCCCGGGGACCTCCCAAACATTTCAGAATCACTTTTCCATTCCGTCCAATAGTGTGGCTTGTGGGCCAGTGGCAATTTGTGCAGCAGTTTCTGGTACAATGGTGGGTGAAGCATATACCAGTCTTCAAGTAGCACTTTGCCCATTCAAATCCAGGCCTGTTCTCCTTCAGTGTACCAAAGGCCATTTTTAACCTCCTCAATTCTTTTGTGGCACATGTCAAAACCCTGTATGGCTGCTTCATGCTTGAATGATTTTTTCTCCAAGTGCAAGTTAAGCCATGATAAAGACTGCCAATGCAAGCACACCAGCATGCAAAATGACTTGGAGAAATTAGAGCAGGGCGAGCAGATATGGTTCTGATGGATGCTGTGTGGGATCTTAAAAAACCTCTGGTGCTGGTCTAACTGTGTTCCCGTGGAAGAGAAAGATAAGCCAGTGCTGAGTTGCTGTTGAAAATCCTCCCCATAAAGCTTTGCATCCCAGGAGAGGAGAGACAGTACACATAGAAAATGAAAGGATTTCATCCATACACTGCAAACCTCTATAAATGAAACATGGATAGACCCAATCCTCAAAGTGAACTTCTTTTGTCAAAGCCCATATATCTTTCTTCCATTTATGCGCCTCTGCTGGTAGAATTAATACAAAAAATGCCTCATAAGTATTTTAGTAAATTCAGTTTACTGTTTGTTACTTGTGGGGTTGCATTATTCATTGTTTGCAAGTATTCAGATGGCTGCTGGGTAGCCATGAAAACATTTGTGGATCCTGAAAGCTCCATGAATTTTAGCAGCAATGATTATTCCTCCAACAATGCATGCCTGTGAGTTACTCAGTTTGCTAGTCCCCTGTTTATAAAGTGTCAGTCATCCAACTAGAGGAATGTAAAAATAACGTGAAGATTTTGTCACAAATCATACTCCACATATAAAAGATCATTGTAAATTGTAGAAATACAGAGGTGGCAGGGACATCAACAGACTGCCTAGCCAGCCCATTACATTGAGGCAGCCTGCCATTTTGTGATCAGCTCAGATGTAGCTGGATGCAGAAGAAACACACATCCTGTGCTCTTTCCTTTAGGAGACTTACTTTTAATCTTCCTTGTTGTGATGTTTTCATTGCATCTAATGTGGAAGCCATGTAGACCGAAAGCATATGGTTACTTTCTTGTCTGTAAAAGAAAAACCACAAACAGTGGAAGTGAACAGTTGGTGATCATCTCATACGCTGCAGTTCCTTCTCTGTAAACTAATAAATGACTTGAAAATAACAAACACAGCCTCTGAATCATGTTGGCATCCTTAGAATGGACAAAGGTATCCAGGGACGGTCATTTTTCATGGTGATTTTTGTAAGGCTGAAAGTGGCAGCAAATAAGAAGCCAGGCTGTCTTATACACTTTGCCATGTGCCTGCTGGTTTTTTCCTAAGGCCAGTGCCATGTGAGTGAAGTCAGTGCCCTCTGTGTGCATGGCATGCATGGGAAGTCAGCCGTGTTCAGGAAACAGAGAACCCCGGGGACATGGCTCTCAGTTCTCCTCCTGAACACCAACTTGCTCTACGCTCAGTTTTGCTGGCAGCAGGAGAAAACCTGTGGTTGTTTCAGCCTGTCAGTGTTCACTTGGCCTATGTGCGTCTGCCTCTGTTGGTTCACAGTGATCTCTTGATTCCACTGTTAATTAAGATGTATTCCATGGCACGTCCCAAGGATTGTGTATAACTCCTGGGTTGCAGGGTTAGTCGATACATTTCTGCGGCTCTGCTGTTTGTCGGACCTGAAGGACACCGCATATTAAAGAGACAGCTGATTTTTCCCACCCCCCGGCCAATTGTGTACATGTTATAGAGCTTGACACTGACAGCCAGGCTTACTACAGATGGAGGGAGATGAGGATGTAGCGAAAGAGCCACCGTGGTTTTGCTTGGTGTGTCCTGCCCCTTCACAGTTTGTTTCCCCACTGTCTGCATTTCTTGTATTAACCCCTATCCCCATAGCCTATTGTAGAGGTCACTCTCTCTCTCACGTGCGCGCGCACACACACACACACACACACCCTCCCTCTCTCTCAGGTTTTGTCCCTTTCTTCTTGTGAGCGTTCCCTTTCCTCTGTGATGAAAACCCTTCAGACTGAAAGGATGGGGCTTTTTGAAGCCTATATGAATGAGACTTCAGTCAGGGGACATGTTGTTGGTCGTAAACAAATAATAGTTTGATCATAAATAATACAGGAGGCACACATGGGCAGAATAGATGAAGTGAGAGGTGGAGGCCTGCAGAAGGGAGGGAAGCAGTAGGAGGAAAAACAAAGTGGGCAAGGGATGGCTTTCATAGAGAGACAGATTAGAGGGGGAAAGAGAGAGGGGAGCAGAGGAAAAAGAGAGGGGGGAGAAAGTTCTGACTGCAACAGGGGTCTGTGCAAGACTATATGTTTAAGGGGCTCCTGCAGGAACCACCATCTACCCCATAATATGTGCATTCCCAGGGGTGCAAGTGCCTTAGCGTGGAGGGCTGGGTAGGGTGGCCATCATAGAGGACAATCTGGTTGCTTTCTGTCCTCTATTGGTATGAATCCGGAAGCCTTTATGCCCTCTATTTTTCTCTTGAAGAAAAAAATAGAGGACATAAAGGTGTCCAGTTTCATATCAATAGAGGACAGAGTGGCAGAAAACCAGAATGTCTTCTATGATGGCCACTCTAGGGCTGAGGGTTTAGGGGGAATTTACTACTTGGTCGTCCTGTGTAAAGAACAAGTACTGTCTGTCCCCATTTCCAAGCTGCAGAGCAAGTTAACTGCTTCGCACCCTCCTCTCACCACTATTGCCAGAATAACTTATACTGTATTCTTGGTAGCTCTGCTGGGCTTGTTGCTGAGGGTCCGAAAGGGCCAGCTGGCATGAGCTAAAAAGGGGTGGGATTCTGTGAAGGACTGGAGCATGAGTTTTCACTCCAAAGAGATAAGATGGCTTTTCCTAAACGTGGCTAAGAGTCCCAGGTATGCACTGGGTCTGAAAGGGAGAAGTCAGTTGCACCCAAAGAGGGGGTGACTCTGTCAGAAGAAGCCCTATGGCTCTCCTGTTAGCTTGGTGGCAGATCGTTGACAAAGAGCATCATGAATGCCCTTTTGCCCCTGCAGCATTACTGACAGGAACTGAAAGGAAGAGGGAGGCCAGAGTGGTAGGGGAAGAGTGAGAAGGAGGCAGGTCCAGGGGAGGAAGGCAGACAGAGATGTTACAATTGGAACCCATGAGGCCATTGTGCTGATTTAGGCTCTCAGCTGATACTCTGACAGCCTGTCCTTGATGTCAAGTCTTGATAATACAGGTTTCCAAGGATTGTGTTGATGCCATGGCCAAGTTAATGCTCTCTTACTCTGCCTGAAAGCTCCCTCATGCTGCAGCACAATACAGGCAAGGCTGTTATCTCAGCGCAAAGTGCAGGTTTCATGGCTATAACTTCATAGCAGCAGAGTGAAGCACAGCTAATGGTGTCATCACCATAACACTCCAGAGTAATTGGCTCAGAAACCTGGTCATTACTGAATGAGCCTGCTGGTGTATTTATGTTTCCCTGCCATGACTGGATAGCTGGGACCTGAAAGTAGGGGCTCTGAAGAGCTTTCAGTGTAAGAATTGGGGGGCCCTGGGACACACACACTCATGAAGTTAATGTTTAGTATTGAAAAGACCCACTAAATCCAAGGATTGTATGCCTAAGTGTTTGGATAAAAAGCAGAGGGAGAGTTTTAAACTGTTACGCCTTGTTCAGTCATGGTTTATAACTGAAGGAGCTGTGTTTTCTGGGAGGTTGCTTGTAAACTAAGAGTATACAGGTCTCCCTCGCTTTATGTGGGTTCTGTATGTGTGAATTTGCTCTTATGTGACTGACGACCCTTTTTATACCAGCAATTTTTTATATGCAAGGTAAATTCACTCTGATGCGATCAGTGTGGTGGAAGCCCACTGTCAGCTGCTTTGTGCGGTGCGTTGTGGGAGTCTCCTGTGTGGATCTGTGCTATCACTTGTCATTTGATACACGTTTTCTGTAGTTACCACCCCCATTATGATAGTGCCCTGTGCTTGTGTGTCCTGTCTGCTGTTGGTGAGTACCAGAATGGTCTTGTAAAAGTGGTAGAAATGGGTCTGGGGGTCAGTACAGCTGCGGTCTTGGAACATACCCGTATTTGTTACATTGTAAAGTGGGTTCCCTTTTGCAAATTCGAGTTATGCGCCATTTTCCAGGAACGCATGTGCAGCATAAAGCAAGGGAAACCTGTATACAGTTTGTGGCAGCGAGACTGACACAGGCGGCATATGCTTACAAACTCTGAGCATAGGACAAAGAGGCCATCGATACATTTTTCACAGTTGCATCCTTACATTTCCCTGCCTGTTCCAACCCTGGCTCCCCACACAGCTCTGCCAGTGAATCTTGCTTCAGCCAAACTGGTTGAATCCTAAACCAGTTAAGCGGTGTGAAATTGAATAATTTTTTCCTGGTTTGAAGGTACAGCGTGGCACATAAATATAAGCCCTACCAAGATCTTCAACTAAGACAGTGGTCCTTAACCTGCATCCCATGGGTTGGATTCAGCCAGGGGTAGATCCAGGGGGGCTGCAGCAATGTGGTACATTTTGGCTGTGCTCTATGTGAGCTCTCAGCATGGGGTTTTGACAGAACCTCTGTTTCTGCACGGCTTCAGAGCCCATGCTTATATCCTCCTTTCCTCAGCTGTTGAATTCGGCAGGTAGAAGGATCAAACATCACTCCTTGGCATCAGCAGCATTCACTCCTTGAGCTCCAGAGCCAGACAAAAACAGGGTATCTGGCCAGACCCTGCCCCGATCTACTTGTAAGCTCATCACTAACTGTGGTTTACTGGCAGGAGCCTGCACTGACTCAGCAGCTGCATGATGCAACCGAAGTTGGGAGGAGGGCTCCCTCCGCTTGCCCTGTCCCTAGATCTGATACTGGATCCAGCCCCTTAAGTAACTGGATCTGGCCTAAGGCCTGAGAGATCAGAGGCAGGCATCCTGGCTTGGTATGTCCCCTTTCCGGCCCTGCACCACGTTGCTCATCTTTGCTGTAGCCCAGAGACAAACTTGCTTCTCTCTTCTTCCCCCTCTTTCTCCCTCTGACATTGGCAGCTACTTCCCTTCCCCACCTTCACTACTGGAGGGAAATGTTGGCCTGTGGAGCAGGCAGGGTGCAAGCACCAGAGTCTGTTGCTCTAAAAGGTTTAACTCCACTGATCTAAGATCGTTTCCTCCAACCCCTAGTTGTTCAGAGATATTATTTGATGATGATGCTTGCCTTCCCCTTTCCTGATACCTCCACACTCCAGTTCCCAGACACCATCCTCATCCCCAGTAGTATAACTAAGCCTCAGGTGTCAACTTGATTGGTGCAGAAAAATGGCACACAGCCATATGATTATGCTGGTGGCACAGTGTCAGCTGAAAGTCACTGCTGTTTCCATATATTGCAACTGCCCTATGCCCATAGTTGTTTGCATTTTTCCCATCAAAATACATGGCTCCATGGAAAATAAAATGGTATGTGAGGAACAGAAATTTGGGGGATTTTTCCACCCAAAATGAAACATTTGGGGGATTTTTATAATCATCAAAACCTTTTGTTTTTGAATTGTGGGCAAATGTACACTTCTGCTTTGTTTTCTACTTTTCTCTTAGCTTTCAACATTAGAAAAATGTTGGAAGAAAGCTAAAAAGTTAAGGAATACGATGAAGTAATTGTTTTACCTGCGAAGTAACACTTTCACTTTTTATGAGTCTTAAGTAACATATAATAATCTTTTTCCATTAAAAAAGTAAAGTAGTAAAAGAAAAATGTTGTTTCTTCCTCTCCACTTCCTCATTTCTTTATTTTGCCCTCTGTTTTCCAAATGGGTGGGGGGAGGGGGCATTTAGAATGGAAAGGAAATAAGATGACCATTATCAAAAGCAAATAATATTTTTTTAAAAACCTCCATCCTTTAGAAATACTTCACCACCCCTACCTCTAATATTTTTCACCAATAAAGGAAAAGAAACAAAACCTTTTAATTTCTTTGATGGTCTTCATGTGTCTTCTCTGATTCAGATCACTAATGGCTAATCACTACCTTTGTTATAGCCATGGGTAAGCAGTAAAATGTCCACTCTCTTTTGGATACTAGCCCATCTTGTAGGGCCTCTGCTGTAGCTGGCTCTCCCTGTAGTTCTTTTCGGTTTTCCATCCATGTTGCTTGACAGTGCAAGACTCAGAACCAAGTCGCTTTGCAATAGTCAGGCAAGGTGTCCCCACCCAAGATTTTTTTTTTTTTTACTTTTATTGGTATTTAAAGTAGTTGTGCCCTTTCTAAATTCATCCTATCCCCTTGTGTTTTAGGATATCCAGATGACTTTCAATATTCTTCCATAACACCAGAATTCAAATGCTCTCTCTGTTGTCTCTCAGTGTCTTTTTTAAGTATCTTGCCTTTCAACCATGCAGGAGGACAAGCCATACCTGACATTTCAGTAATCTCAAGCAGATGTTCAAATTCAGCTTTCTATAACAAAGAAACCTTTGCAAGTAGTAGAATCATTTTTTTTTTTGCAAGAAGCATCCTTCCTCTTTTGCTTCTTCATCTTATCTTCCATTTGACATTATCACACTCCCTAAGCATAGAAACACCATTACTTGGTCTACAATTTGGCCTTTGTGGTACAGATGTCTCCAACGCTGTGTCTTGATGAGTTTACTTACTGTCTTACTTTTTTACCATTTATTGTCATTGTATAGTTCTTGCTGATGTTGTTCAAGACAATGAGCACATTCTGAAATTCTTCTTTAGTCAAAACCATTAAAACAAGGTCATTGGCATGTTATTTTGTTAACATAGATTCCATTATCTCCAATGCCTCCTATGGAAACTTTTATACTCTCTTTTATGATACCTTCTGTAAATATGTTGAACAGTCATGGAGATTGAATGCAATCTTAACATAGTTGTGTTAGGAAAACAACCACCTGTTTTCCAGTTTGGATCAGCTGCGACGCATCAATTTATCTCACTGTGATCTTTTAAGAAATAGCCAAGTTTTTCCTTCTATGTAGGACGAGAAGTGCCCAAATCAACAACCTGGATCTTCAGGTAGAGAAAAAACAGCCAGGTGGTATGTTTCACGCAAAATCAAAATCCTTTCCATTCTGCAGCTACTGAAAAGCCTAGAGGATGGAGTAACATGGTGGAAACAAAAGTATCTCAGTCAAGCATGAACCTCTCTTGGTGTCTCTTGGAGACTTGTGGTTGGCTGGGCATAACCAGTATCCAGGCAGGTGTTGTTAGAGACATAAGCCAGAGAAAGCATTGATTCTCATAGAGCCCAAGGGGCAACTGTGGCCATGGGTGACTCTGAAAACACCACCCCCTCTCACATAATTTCCCAGGGTTTTCCAGAGAAAGGAAACAAATAGCCAAAATGATCCTCCTTACTTTAGACTTGTATCATTCCCCAGAGCAGTGATCAGCCTCAGCTGAATAGTTCATTTCAGGATCACTTCCACAAGCAAAAATGAATGGAGCAGTTGTGGCCACCTGATTTGTAATATTCTTGAAAATCAGAATAAATGGCCATAACAATCAGAATTAATTACTCCTTTCAAGACTTTATATTTCCCATCTTACTTCCCCTCCCCCTCTCATCCTCCTTTCCCTCTGGAATCTTTCCACCTCGGCCCCATGCCAGCTCTCCACAATAAAGTCACATGCTAATCAATAGCAGTTTTATTGAGAGTGACAGACTGGAGCTAACTGCACCAAAACAGTAACAGGCTTGGTTGGTAGTAAGAGCACTACCCTCAATTTCCAGTCTCAGTGGGCTGCTTGCTGCTTCATCAGCTCCCCTTTAATATCTGTCTCAAGCTAGCATCCCCTCCGGCAGACTTACCTCTCAGCCATTTGGCCACCCAGTTTGCCCATGCCTGTGTCTGGCCCTGTTAGCCAAGGGTCATCTAGAACAGCCCTACGGTTGCTCTGTCATATTGTAGGGTCCTAACAGGGTCCCAGACAATAGGGAAAGTGCAGAGCTGGCACAAAATACCATCTCTTTTCACCCCTCCGCCTGGTGTGTTCCTGCACTAACCAATCAATGCTTAGCCAGATAGTGAATCAGCTTATGTGATATAATTGTGGGGTCAAACCAGCCTTACTCACCAGTACCATCAGCAGAGTCAGCTAGGCATGCATCTCACTTTTGTTGACATTATCACATGGTTTCCTGAACTCTCCCCAACTGACTTTCACTCCCACTTCACAGCAGTCGCTTCTGTGACTCTACTGTCCACTCACTGAGCCCTTCCCTCCAGCTGCCCCACACAAACAGTCCCCACTCTGCATCACACCTTACCTATGCTAGGTTTTAAAAAGTATGCTCTTTGGCATTTGCAGATATGACAAATCTAGCACTGTAATAGCTTAGTGTAGACAGAAGGGTATAGACCAGAGGTGTCACAGATATAGCACTCCAACTGAATGTGGCCTGAAGAGCCATTTCATTCGACAACTTGGCTTTTAAAGAGGCTGACATTTGGTTGGAGGAAAAGTGGGGGAAGATGCTGAATTCCAGAGTATGAGGCCCTATTGGGGATAGATCCAGATCTTGCAGGGGAGAGGGGCAAGGGGGTTTGAGACCCCTGGTATAGACTAACGCACTAAGCTAATCCAGGTCAAACCTAACTCTTCCTTGGCTTTAACTCAGTCATCTTATTATGTATAAAACAGTGTGCCTGGTCTATAACAGAACTGTAGAACTTGTGACCTTGTTGGCTAATACCCTCTAACCACAGTAGTAAATCCTATAAACAATGCCATGTCTTATAAGCACCTGGTTTGAAGGGAATCAAAATGGCAGCATGTTTTCTATTTAACATTTTATATAAAAAGTAGTCTTTTTCACAATGATTTTTTTTCATTAAAAAGGTCCATGTCTCAATGACAATATAAAAGCCAAAAATAATTGGCTTTAGTATATGTGTGTGTGTGTGTGTAGTGCTATTTAGAAATACAAGTTTCCACCAAAAAAATTGGAAAATTTCCATTAAATAAAAGGTTTTGCTGAGTAGTATTTTCTGGCAGGTGAAATAACCTGTCTCAGTGTAGGGGGATATAGGTCAGGGAGAACTTTTTTTTTTTAAAGGAAGGATTTGAAAAGACTGGGAGTGCACCGAGCCTGCTGTAACTTGAATACACATCAAGGATCTTTCCTGCTTTGAGAGATCAGTTTCCTGGGTTCTTTACTACCTTGGTAAATCATTTATCGTAATGGCCCATTGTACAAAACCTTCTCAAAAGAAAGCCTCATAAAAAATAAATAGCACAAAATACTTCGGCCCTATTAACAATCTGTAACTGATGCACTTGAAGTAGTTCTCTCTAGCTCTTCATCTTTTGTTGGTTTTTTTGCCCTCTAAAAGATATTTTTAGGATTGCAAGTGAAAATGAATTCGGTAGATCTTATCTTCATTCTCAGATCTGAAGATAAGTGAGGGGCACTGGCAGAGCTGTGTGGGAAGTGCAGACCTGAAACAGCAGAGGGTGGTGCAAGGCAGAAATGAGGGGCACAAAAAAGCTATATGGCAGGGATGTCAAACATATGACCTGTGGGCCAGATCTGACCCATAGGACCCTGCCATCTGGCCCCTGGTGCTGCCATTGGGTCTGATTAGACCCCCATGGAACACAGCATCTACCTGTGGCTCAAGGCTGGTCCATGGGCTAGATCAGGCCCAGGGACCACCCCCTCTTCCCTATTTTTCTCCATACTTGATCCAGCAGCCACTCCTGCTGGTCTGGGAGCCTCACTGCATGCAACAGATGCCCCATCCAGACAGTGCCTGCTCTGGGATGCGCTGCACATAGTGCCCACCCCAGCCAGTCCAGGACCCATGGCATATGCAGCATGGATCCCAGATTGGCTGGAACAGTGTAACAGGGAGCCAGAGGCTCCTGTTACTTTAAGGGATGCTGCAGCTGGTTAAATTGGCAGTGTGGGGGCCTGCAGCTAGGAAACAGGCTAACTGCTGGAGGACTAACTGCCAGAAAGCAGACAGACCCATAACAATAGGATAGGGGCTACTGCTGGGGGGAAACTATCGTAGGAGCTAGCTACAAGCAGTAAGCTGCATCGGGGGGAGAGAAGGGGAGGGGGGCAATATCTAGAAAAATTCTACAGGTACTACTAGCTTAGTAAAGTGCTACGAAGTACTAGTGCTACAAGCCTAATCACCACAGAGAAGGGCAGGCTAGCTATCAGGCCAAAATGGAAACTCCTGTGGGTGTCTGGAGAGCCACCTGGCAAGAGGGGGTGGGGGTTTAGAGGCCTATAAGGCCAATGTTTGAGAATAGTCAGGCAAGAATGGTCTTACAGGTAGTAGGGTTCTTTGCCAGGATGGCTGTACAGAGGGGCTGACTGGTACCCAGACTTCTCCCAGTAGATGTAAGTGGAGAGCTAAGGGGGACTTATAGCCTGTAGGCAAGCTACGGATACTGTGTTATACATCCAGTGGGTTTGCATATATATTCTGATTAAGAGCCACGGGACCAGGTGTGGCTGATAGGGGTGGATAGGAGGCTACAGGGACACCTGGCATAGAGCCCTTCCAGGGTCTGGGACCTGGTGGACCACGTGGGGCAGAAGCCCAAACATTGTAGAGGCAGATCTATGAGCAACCTCACCCTGGCCTCAGGGATGCTGGGCTAAGAGGGGGTGCTGGACTGAACTGCAAGCAGCCTTATCCTGGGTCAGGGACACCAGGGCTAAGTACAGACAGTTAAAAAGCCCAAGGCTGAATTGAAATAGTCTTTGCAGGTTAATCTAAGCTGCAAAGATTGAACCAATAAGCAAATGAACAGACATTCATTTTTTGATTAAAGAAATGCAGCCACATGCCTGCAATAGGTCAGGCCTAGGGACACTAGAGCATGGCTCTGTAGCACTTAGCCAGCATAGGCTGTGTGTTCACTTCCTCTTCCTGCTGCCTCTGAGGTCTCTGGGATTTAGAGTTTGGAGTCAAAGCAGCAGGACTCTGCAGGGTTGCTCATCACTTCCTTTTCTTTCTTCCACATGCCTGTAGGACTTGTAATCCACAGTTGCAGCCAGCACTAAGTAAGCAAAGCAGGCCAGCTCTGTACTTGAGGGAAGGGACGTTTAACCCCTCTCCCTGGTCCCAGGCCCCAGCAGGGGGTTGCCTGGAGAAGCCAGAGAACCAGCCCTCACTGCTGCAGCTAGAGTGGAGTGGAGGAGTGGGGCCATTCTGCTCTCAGGAGTAGATCACGCAGTCCAGCCCAGGGCTGCAAAGCATGTTGGGAGAGTCTGACTTTACTTCTGTCCTAGACCCCTTCCTGGTTTAAGTTTCATACACCAATTTGACCCAAATCAGTTAAATCTGATACTACATTCAACCAGGTTTATCTTAAACCACTTTCAGCCATTTTGAAACTGGTTTATGTGCACTGGACTTCTGTTATGTTACAGGTTTAAACCAGTTTCAAATCATTCAGATCGGTTTATGCGTAACTTCTGTCCCTAGCCCTGGGGGCTGAAACAGGGCACAAGACAGGGCTGAGGGAACTGGAGACTCAGAAGGGGCTAAGGCCAAGAGAGCTAGACCTGCATCACTGGGCCAGAGCTGGAAGCTTGCAGCCAGAATAAAGGGGGGCTAAAGCCTGTAATAATTCTGTCAAGGCATGGCAGGTGATAAGAAAAAGGAGGGCACCCAGAGAAGCCAGAGTGGGGCAGGAGCCAGCCAGCCAGGGGTGTCACAGCCAACCCTGGGGCCGTGTATTGCTACAAGTGGGCACCATGTGGGGGACTGTCCTGGAGGTGACAGGGTGGGCATGTGCTAGATGAGGTAACTACTGAATGCAGCATAGATCCTAGACCAGTTGGAACAGCCACTAAACCAGGTATGGAGAGGGAGGAGGGAGGCCTCTGGAACCTACCCAGCCTGCAAACTGGCCCCATGCCACTCATCTGGCCCACCTTTGCTATAAAGGGCTCTCATGGCTGGAACTTCAAGGGAGAGCTACAAGGCATGATTGAGAGGTACTGGCAGAGCTGGGGTGGCAAGGGTACTACTGAGATTATGGCAGTTGATCATGCTGCGGTCAGGATTAAGGTTTATTGTCAGTGACAGAACTGGGTGGAAGCAAAACCTGCTCAGAGCTCTGCCTGGCTGAGGCTAGTACTATTGATCCTAGCCTTTCACAAGCACTAAATCCCCTTGCAAATTAAAATCAGTTAATAAATAAGTAGAGACTAAAATGCAGGAACCAGTCAATTTTGGATTACTTTGCAGTTCTAGGGTTGTGCACAAAGCCTTTGAATCTCAGACGCTGACCTAATTGTTTCAATGGGACTTTTGGCACTGTATTTCTGGAACTGCAAGCCTGGGGCATGGAGAGTAATATCACAAATGAGCATCTGAATGGGAGGCTCACTGGCCAGGTATAGAATCTCCAGTAGAAATTCTTATTAGGGTCACCTGGTTGAACACAGAAGGCAGCGAACTCCAGCTTTACTTCCACCTCCCCATGCCCTGGAAATGCTGTAGCTTGTTCTTTCCAGGCCAGTGCCCTTAGGTGGCTCCTGCAGTGCTTAGTTTTTTTAATACACTGGGTAATCCTTGTGTTGTACTTCCACACTACGATGAAGGAACCCCAGGGTGGTGAGTGCAGCAGTTAGCTCCTTGTCTGCCAAACTGACCTCCCCACATCTGATGTCCTTCATGAAGGTGCTTTTCCCTGTGTGAATGACAGGCAGAGCTTACAGCCCCTCTCACTAAGAGAAAGCCTCCGCTGGGGATGTACAAGGCACTTGCTTAACAGTATGACATGTGATGGCATGGGAGAGAGATTGGCGGGTATTGCTGAAACCCAAGGGCTGCAGGCTGGGAATTAAGACTTCAGGGAGGATTGTAGTGGCTTGACAGGAAGCTAGCCAGGACAGCATAGCAGGCAGGACCCTTTGTTTTCTCATATCTCTGCTCAGGACCCAGATGAACCAGGTCTGTCTTCCCAAGGGATGGCTCAGTTGACTATCAGAAATCTGTGGAAGCATAAATGTCAGTGCTTTCAGTCTGAGGGTGTCCCATATACCAGGACCTGTATTGCTCTGGAAAGGGCAGTTACTTGTTCAGAAGGCTTTTTTTAAGCCTTCTCCATACTTGGTCTGCTGCTAAGGTGGCCAATGCCCTTGTTTCTAGCTCAGCAGGACTGGTGAACTGGGAGAAGCTACATCTTGTGTGGATGCTGTCCGTGTAGCCATAGACCATTTCACCCCTGAGCAAGGGCTTAACTGGGGTAATGACTGGGAACCTGTCCGCCCCAGGCTTTCATGGCAGCTGTTGAATCGCGTGGTGATAAGGAGCCTTAAATCAGCTCAGCAGCATGACAACAAAGAACTAACAACATTACTGCAGCATCCACAGTGTCTGCTGTCCTGCACAGAGTCAGCTGAGCATTTCTAGGCTGTCTTCAATGGTCTTCCTATATGCTCTCACCTCTTCATCTGTCCTAAACCCCAGGCTGATTTCTGGAAGGTGATTTTTTTTTTCTAGATGACAACAGGGGCGGTGTGACCTAGAGGCTTTTACAAAATTCCTTGCTTTGGAAATAACCCAAGGACCTTTATAGAACTCTTGGCTTCACTAAAAGTCAAGAGGTGCACTTATTCGACCCTACCCTCCCTGGTTAGTACATGAAGGCATGAAGACCTGTCTTCACTCCCATCCTATGTGACATGCTAGCATGTTTCCTATCAAATGCATGCATTTTCTCTTACGGTTACCTAGTCAGAGGAAGGGGGTGCTCACTTATGAGAGGAGTGGACCCTTGTGAAAACCCATCAGACATAGGCAGGAAGTCCACTATGGTCCTGAATTTGTCAGTAAAGCAAAGATGGTCCCTTCCCTCTCCCCCAGCAGGTAAAAGCCTGCAGTGAAAAGGATGGTGCTTAGCAAGCGTTCTGAATTTTGTATTGTGTGTGTACAAACAGCAGCAAGTGGCAGAATGGTTTCTACAGTAGCACTGTTAAATTAGAAAAATCACAATACAGTAGCAGCAATGGCATTAGCATCTAATGTAGCCATATACCTATTCCCCACTTCACTAACTCCTCATGTCTCCTTTTGTCCTGGAAGTGGGAAGAAAGCATTGTTGCTAGTCTAACTCTCTTCTAATTATCATGTGGTGATACCAGGGTCTTCTCATCTCTTGCCCCCCATAAGCCATTAATCTGATTATAGGATTCCTTAGATGGTTCTTTCTTTCTTCTCCTCTTTGATGTGGGTTGTTTGTACTTCACATCCTTCAAGGGATTTGATCTGTTTTTATACCATAGCCACCTACCCCAAGGGATCACATAGTGGGTTGCACCATAGATCACAGACTGTCCTTTGTCACATGATGCCTTCAGTCAGCTCTTTGGGATGTCTCCTTTCTCCCCACCCTGGTTCTACCAAATTATGGCTAAATATGATTTTTCTCAATATGGGGGGGTGAGGGGGAGAGGGGGAGGAAGGGAGTGTGTGTGTGTGGGTGTGGGTGTGTCTGTGCAGAAGTTCTAGCCAACAAATCATCCTTTATTGAGCATAATATTGACAGGTTTGGAGATGGAGAGGAGAAAGAAAGAGCACTCAGTATTGTTTGCTGGCTTTTGCTGGTTTATTACAACAGCCTGTGCAATCACTCTCTCACACACATGCGCATATGCCCATTGCATATGCCCACTTGCACAGAGTGGGAGCCAGGGAAAGTATATATTTCCTCATCACGGAACAAAATCTTTTTTTAAAAAAAATAATAAAACTTCATTAGAGTATTAATTCAAGGCTTTTATTTTTTATAGTCCCCTCTTTATCATTTTTATAGTTTGGTTTAAATGGAGGAGATTCCCTACATTAGAGAGGCAGTGAGCTGTTTTACATGGAATACTTGAGTGCCACTTACCACAGTGAACTTTAGGATGGAAACAGGCTGCTGCCATGCCTGCCTCATTCCCTACAGCACATTGCATTGAGAGAATTCACAAGAGAAGGCTGAGAGGTGATCCTGTGGCCACCTACAAATTAATTGGGGGGATGGAGGACAGCAAGGAATAGCAGATGCTCTGTTTACCAGGGCACCCCTTGGAGTAACTAGGAACAACTGCCACAAATTGACAGAGAGCAGATTTAGGTTAGACACCAGGAAGGACTTATTTATGGTAAGAGTTGCCAAAATCTGGTGGTCTTTAAGAGGAGACTAGACATGCACCTGGCTGGGGCCAGCTGACCCCCATGCTCTTTCCTGCCCAGGGCAGGGGGTTGGACTCGGTGATCTGCTAAGGTCCTTTCTGACCCAAACATATACAAAGCTATGAATTCAGCATTGTTTTAGGGTTGAATTTCTCATACAGCCACTCTTGCTCTTGCTGGTCCCCTTCAGTGCCTCTGGCTGGGAGAGGCTGGAACTGCAGTTGTTGAGAGCTTCCCCATCAGTGTTTCTGCCCCATTCCCTACCGTGCTTTCTGCTGGGAGAGACCTGATTTTCAGTCTCTGTGAGCTGTTGAGGACACAGCAATCCCATACCATGTCCTGCACAGAAGTGCTGGGGCTGGAGTTGCTGTGAGCACACACATCTGCAGCATTCCCCATGCAGTGACTCATGTAAGGTAGAAGTTACACATGTCAACATCTGCCTAATAACAACATATGAATTGTGCAAAGCTCTGAGCTTCCTGCTCTTCTTTTGGTGAGGGAGACATGACCTTCATTATAATGATACAGTTGACATTTTCCTTGTGACACTTAGCGTAACATTGTTGCTTCCTGTTGGCATCTGTGGGCTTATCAGGCAGCTTGTTCAAGCAATCCACAGTTGTGATGAAACCAACAAGGAGGGAGGAGGCTGAGCTGGGAAGAGGAGGAAGCTGCTTTCAGTATCAGGACATAGCGTGTCTATCAGTTCAATCCAGTCTAATCCTGTCTGTGTCTCTGTACATCTGTGTCTCTGCTTATGGATTTGTAAGTGCCCGTCACTGAAGAATCTACACGGTGTGACAAAGGCTCCATTTAAAGCTCAGTGATTATTAATAATGCTTGTTTCCAATAATCCTTTCATGGTCACAACCCTGGATCACCAAACAAATAGAGTTTGCTGTGTACAACATTCAAGAACTCCTGCTCCATCTTACAGTGACCTCTACTAAAACACAAACTTTCGCAGGCTAAGGAAGGGTTTGGAAGTCCAACCCTTGTCTGGAAACAAATTATGTGACTTTCCCACCCTTTTACTTTAATGGAATGAATCAACAGCACCCCAGATCCAAACAATCTTGAAATCAGTGACTGAACCCACTATCACTCAATAAAGCAAGTCATGCTAAGTCCACTGGAACTGTTTAAATCGGCACTAGGAGAATTGGGCTTCGGTTATTTCCAGATTTGTGTGTTTTGTGCCTTTTTCTTTATGTTCATCTCCATCTGTCCCCTTTCCACATGGTCCTTCCTCATCTCTGAGGGTAAATGCTGAGTTCAATCCCTGTCTCTTCTGCTGAAGTTGGCAATAAGGAGTCTGATGGCAGTGGCTTTGGAGATGTGGGCCACTGTGTATTGGTCAATAGGCTGAAATCCAGTAGTGTAACTAGGGAGGGGATGACTGGGGCACTAGTCTTGAGTGCTGATTCAGAAGGGGTGTCAAAATAGCAGCCCCCAAGGACTCTGCACCACCACCACAGCTTGCATTAGGAGAACTTGTGCTGAAGTAGACTGTGCCAGTGCAGCCTGTTTGAGGAGGTGAACACCCCTGTGCTGCCCTGAGTGCCAAAGTTTAAAGTTACATCTCTGTTGAGATCCACTTGCTAACTTTACCTGTGGTCCCAGTTAAGTCAATGGATGGTAACAACTTCTATTCTTTGCTGCTCTGGGCTAGCTACAAACTGGCTTAGTTTATTGCCAGCTACCTAAACAGTGTAATTTCTTAGCGAAGCTCTCTTGGTCCTGAACATAAGCCTTGGATCCAAACACAGAAGCTTGGTCCTTTGTCTGCAAAAATGCATGCCGGCTGTCACAAAGTCATGCGCTTTTGCTCATAACCTACAATCTGTAAACATCAAATGTACCACTCACTCATTATGATTTAACCAATGCTACAATTTTTCTGTCAGGGCTGATGAGAGGCCTAAAATTAAAATTCCCAGCTGTTTTGGTGGGCAAACAGGCAGATATGTATCTTCTGCCCTCTTTCCACAATGATTCACTCCTCCCTTGCTTTCGGGAGTCATTAATGGCATGAACCCTCTGAAATAAATCTTACGCATGACAGTGCAGCTAGCTGGTAGAACAGACTAGCAGAACAACATGTCACCTGGGCTTTCAAGGGAATATGGACTTCGTGTTCAAGTGTAGATTCTGCCTTGTAGAAGGGCTGATCTCCGACGGTCCACCTTCTTGCTAGGGGGGTCTGAACAGCATTGGCTAACAGGCATTTCCGTCATGAAGGAGCATTATAACTGGAACTACCATGATGGGACAATAAAGACGTTTTGCACCTGTACTAATACAAAAAGGAGGTGGAATTCTTTCTTAAGCTCTACAGTAATCATCTTAGTTTTTGAAGCATGAGATTTGTTTGCCTTAATAATTATTGTGGCTCCCATTGCTAGACATGTGATTAATGGGCATAACATCATAAGACCTTTGTAAAAAATAAAATAAAATAAGCTCTTCATTTGGCTTAATTATCTATTTTTGCAGGGAATCCCACAGGTTTAAATAGATACCTCACCCATGAGCTGTGACAACTGGGTTGGGTGGGTAGCGGTGGCATATTTTCCTTCTGGAACAAATTGATCTTTCAAGGTCATGAGAGCTATATAAGGGTAAGATTGTGCTTCCCTCTGGCAGCAGCGCCCCCCTCCCCCAAGTATCACCCACCTGCAGGCACCTGGCTCAGGCATTCCCAGGGGGGCACCACAGCTGCGGAGGGAAGCACTGGGCCCCCGCGCAGCTCAGGGAGGCAGGCAGGCTCCGGGGGGTGGAAAAAAGATCAGCCTCATCACTTTTCTTGCGTTGAGCCTGCTTTGCCGGGCTGCTGCCAGGTTGCCTGCACAGGCTTCCTTCAGAGCTGTGGAGTTGCATGGAGCCCGGTGCTTTGCTCCGTGGCTGTAGGGACAGCAAACTAAAACTCCTGCTGCCCCTACAGCCACGGAGCAAAGCACCAGACTCCATGCCTGTTAGGCAATGCTGTTCAGACCCCGCTAGCAAGAAGTTGGACTGCTGGAGTTTGTTGTGCCCCAAGTCATTTAAGGCGCATTATGCCACCGAATTTCGTACAGCGGCTGGAATTAATGCTCAAACACTGACATCATCAAAGCAATGCAAAAGCATTTAGCCCACTTTCAAGTGTTGTGCACACACGCCCCTCGTTTTGTCTACACATGGCCAAAGGTGCCATTCTACCTTGCTTTTGTAAAATAATAATAATAATAATAAATATACAGCCCATCTGGTGTTGGTGATGGGCTTGACCATGTGACATAAATGCACCCTGAAGATTCAAAATCCAAAGGAAAAATGAAAAGGACCTCATATGTATTTCATATATTCACATGTAGGCGTAATGTGTAGGTTTGTCTGGCTTAAAAATCATATCTCAAGATTTTGGTGCCTGCCCCAGGATTTTTGATTGTGTGAGGACTGTCAATGGATGGATAGCAAAGGCATTGCATGTTCATGACTTTATGTGCCACAATGGGAGGCTATTGCTCTTCCCCCATCCTTGCTTCCCCAAAGCCTTGATTCCTAGTGGCTGTCAGGATCTGGGTAGAGCTTCCTTCATGGGAAATAGATGTGATGTTGTGTTGGTCTGAGTATCAGCCACAGAGAGCTGTGGAATCAAAACTCCTGGTAGAGGTGGTATCTTTTATTAGATCAACTAGATATTTGGAAAAACATTTTTTTATTTGCACAGAGCTATGGGTATTCCTCTGCTGAGGACCACAGCTGAGCTCTGAAGCACAACAATCAAGAGACACACACTAGATTTCTGGGATAGCTGTGGCACCCTGTCTTCTCTCTGCCAAGTCTCTGCCTAACCTGGGAGCCAGCCAGCAGCAGTGCTGAACTGGGCAGAGAAGGGAAGGCTTCTGAGTTTCCACCTGCACTGGGACAGCAGTTTTCCATTTCCCCTTTGGCTTGAGAGGATGGGGAGCTCAGCTACTGCTCATCAGAGAGAAAGATTAAGCATTATTATTAATTATTCCAGCATTACAGCTGCTGGCATCCTATATTATTACTATTCCAGCAACAAGATTGCCAGCAGCACTTAATCAATGCTGCTGCGGGTTGGGTGTTATCAGTCTGTAACCATACAGACGTTTTGTATATTATAAAGTCAGAGTACCCCTTAATAATCGCTTTGCAAAAGTGGGGCATTAGTGTTTGCTAAGTGACAACTTTAGCTGTAAATGCAATCGTGTGTTTAGCTATAATACTATACGATTGATAGCAGAGCCACACTTTGGACAAAAAAATTAGGCAGACAATTGCAAATGGCAAAGCAATTATAGGAAGCCCACCCTACAGACCACATAAGTAAAAGCACTTGTCACTTACGTAGCATTGTGTACCTGAGGAGTTCTGTGTTACAGAGGCATTAACTTCACTGCCCTCATAGTGCACAGATGCTAGAGGAACAGTAACTACCCCCTTTCACGGATCTTGCAGCTGTTTGCCAAGGCAAGTCATGCCATTCATTACCCCTGTATGCAGAGGCATAAAGAGATGGTCACAGAGCTGGGATGAAACTGTGAATAACCTGACACCTAGGCCTATGCTGTAAGCACAGGACAATATGTTAATCCTGCTGTCCAGCTAGGGAGCAGTAGCATAACTGAAGTGGGGTGACAGGGGCAGCAGCCCTGGGTACTGCATTTTGGGGGATGGTATAAAAATATCCAGTGCTGTGGGTGTCAGCTGGCCACACTGCTGCCATCAGCACTGTGGCCAGAGCTGGACACAGGCAAGGGTAAACTGGGTGACTGCCTGGGGTCCAGACAGATAGGGGGCTCAAAAATTGTAATTTTAAAAAAAATTATTACTATTATCATTATTTCTAGCAAAGGGGGGCCCAATACTTTCCCTGGGGCTGCCAGGAGCCTAGGTATGGTGCTGACTAGCTGCCAGTTCTAGTCTGTTGAGGGCACAGAGTTGCCCTGCTACACCTCTGCTGGAGAGCAAGACCTCTACAAGGCACACCTGGGTTCCTCCTTTTCCCATTGTAAGCTCTGACAGGGAAGGCAGTCAGCCAGGAAGAGCTTGGCACAGCACTTTTAGCTTGGCCAGGGAATGGCTTCCTCTTGGGTTCAGGTGGCGGGGCTTCTGCTCACAGGACTCTGTGAACCCATGCTCCTAATGCCTCCACTGTAGAAACATACAGGCCCTGCATGTGTAGACTGCTGAGCTGGAAGGACTCTGCCAACTGGTTGCATGTATTCCTAATATCTGGCCACCAGCTGGGAGACATGACACCCAAAATGTTCCTCCGTATGTTAAATGAATTGCCGATGATTATGAAGCTCATTTCAATAAAGGCTTCTCCCTGGCTATTGTAATAGCTAGATTTACTGTACCTCATGGAACTGCCAAGCTTCAGGAAGATGTTCTGATCAAGCCAATAGTATTTAAAAGCAAATCTGTCGGGGAAAGAATAAAAATCAACTGAAATGTCCACTCCTTCTACACACCTTTTTAGTCTGGAAGGATGGACTAAAAGTTTCACATTCCCCATAACCCTAGCAGGTACCAGCAGGGCACATAAAGCTTGAGAAAATGCACTGCATCTCTAGAGAGAGGTACATTTGGGTGGCTTGGGACAAGTGGAAAGTTTAGTATCTGGACTGGAGGCAGCAGACTTCCTGGCCTCTGGCACATTCCAGTTATCATGTAATGAATGTGTTAATTGTAGTGCTGCATATTCAGTCAATTTAAGGTGACATAAAGTGGCAAACCCACCACAAAGTTATTCCACAAAAAATGCCAAACATCTTTGTGGCTTGTTTGCGTGGCCCCAAAAACTGAACATGTAGCACCCATATGCTGATTGTCAGTATCAGCATGGGGATGTGCATTGGCATCAGGATCCAGACAGCTGAAAATCAGCTGCCAGGGGAATGCATTGCAAGGTGCCCTAGCAGGAGAAAGTGAGGGGCTCTGGTCACTGGGAATTTGGCAACCCCTGAACCTGCCAATCTTTCACACCTTGTCCTGCATGGGCTGCAGAACAGGGCACTTAAAAATGCTGGGTTTCAGGGAGCCAGGCTGAAACCTTGGTGTTTAGACATGCTGAGATGGGGGAGAGGTTCCCTGAGCCAAGGGCCCCGGTGCCCAGGGACGTAAAGCCACAAATGCAGCTGGGCTGTCCCAGAGATGGCTTGATAATCAGCTGATTGTCATACTCAGCCCAGGTCTCAAACCGATAAGGGACTGTTGGGGTTGGGTCCAACAATTAGCTAATTGTCAGACCTGGCTCCAGAAGTCTCTGGTGCAGTTCAAAACCTGGGGTTTTCAGAGTCGGGTCTGACAATTAGCTGAGAATTTGTACCCATTTATAACACAATTTCACACACACTGAAGTCACTTGCCATGCAGTGACCATCAGAAAAGTAATTCTAAAAATGTACCAATTTACTCCACAGATCTATGTCATGGCCTGGGTTCAGTCCTCTCTTACATTACATCCACTTCAGGTTTCACACCATGTTTCACACTCCAGGTAGACACCTCACTGAGCATAATACATTATGGACTGAGCTGCCATTTTAAATTCATTTGTTGGCTGTCACATCCCATGGCAGCCCGATTCTCCTAATCCCATACTAATCCACTTGTCTGCATCTTATTTGGTATAAATACATACTCATATTACAGGAGGCAGCACGGCTGGCTTGCTGAGGAGAATCAGCAATGGATGGGTTAATAAGAGGCTCCAGTTCTTACCTGATCTAACTGTCTGGAATAGCACCTCTCCCTGCCCCCACTCCTATCCCTCCAGCTTCACTAGGAAGATGATGATTTGTGATCTTTCTGTACCTTCTTCCACACCCATCCTCTTTCATTTGTTTATGGTAACCCCAATGTGCAGCATAGTTTTAGCAGCACTGATAATGCACCTTTTACCTGGAGTGAGTTTAATGGATTTTGACAGCGACGGTGGATGAGAAATTTCCATTATTCTATTATTCCTCCCATTCCTGCAGAGATCTGTATAGATTGCACACTGTTAGGATAGAGCATGTGCACTAGAGGCTTTATCTAACTGCCTCTCTGTCCCTGCCTGTCCAGCCACCCAGAGTGCACACTCATCACCAGGTTATCTGTGTCCCAAGCTACCAAGATCTTGTAAGGGAGGAAAGATGGGAGAAAAAAGATAGGAAAGAGGACAGGCCAAAGCTTGAGGTTTTAAGGAGTGAGGGTGTTGGAGGTGATGGTGATGGTAGCATGTCTAGACCCCAATTAGAGACTGAGACAGTATTAGGACATAAGAAAAGTAGCCCCTGATCCTGAGAACTGACCAGTAGCACTATCTACATTAACCATCTAGCAGACTAAAACCCTACTTTTGCAAAAGATTTATCTCCCTCAGAATTAGTAAGTCTGAGCCTGAATTGATTCAATCTTTGCAGGTTAGTCTAACCTGGCTAGGCTGAACCAGTTTGTAAATATAAAGGCATCCTCTTTGGACTGAAGAAATGCAGGCACATGCCTGCAGTGGCTCAAGCTAGAAGCCAGGGGGCACTGGAACAGCCCTCCCTACTCTTCTACAATCCTGGGGTGAGGGGATGGCCAGGCCGTGGCTGCATGCTCTGATTAGGGAGGGGTCCCCCCGCTTGCTATACAAGGAGGGACCCAGCAGGGAGTTGCACAGCATTTTCTCACATAGCAGGAAGTTGCACAGTGTTTATCAGCCCATCAAGAAAACAAAAACCTCTCTCATTAGTTCAAGCTCCTCTTTTAGCTCCAAAAAGCCCTAAGTGGACACTGTCCTGTCTCCCTTTGTTCTATTTGCCTTACACAGACACCTTTCAGCACTGGTCCTAGGTGGCAGCAGCAGCCTCCTCTCATCTGGTGCACAGATCTGGGGGCCTGTACCCCTAGGAGGAGTCCAGCACAGCCCCACAGCCCTCCCGAGGTGCGCATCGGATGACAGAAGGTTGCCGCGGCCAGCAAGTGTCATGAGTTTTGCTTTGAACAGATTGAGGTGCAGTTTCCCAGAAACCTCTGCACCTATCTCCTTGAAACTTGGCAGGCTTCACGCCCTCATAAGGGGCTAGCATCTCTGCAATGTTCATCTAAATCAGGCAAGAAATGACAGTGTTTTAGGCATTTTCATGATTCCCCATTATAACCTATGATCAAAACATCGAAACGCATTGAAACAACAAAACAGATGAAACAAAATGATGAAATGAAACACTGTCCTTTTGAAATGGCAAAATGGAAGTTGAAATGAAATGGTGCTGTTTCACACAGCCCTACTGCCTGCTTCTGTAATTACCGCATCAGAGAAAAATATAGAACTGATCCACACCCCCGTTATGAAAGGTAAAATATCCTCTCCAAGGTCCTCCTAGAAAAGGTTAAGAAATTAATTTTGGATGAACATTCTTGCCCTGTGAGCAAGTCTCTGTATTAATGATCTCATGACAGATTGGCCCCAGCACAGGTCAGGATGAAGTGAGAATATTCTCTATTTAATGAGGCAGAGTTCAGAGCCTCTAATATTTAATCATTGGTGCCTGGATAGAGGGAGGGAGACCTGAGCTTGTGAAACTGGCTTGGGGAAAGACTCATGTGGTGGTCTGGGATGGCACCTATCTTGCTAAGCATATTTTGGACCCCTTATAGTACACTGATATAGGCCCAAATGTTTCCTTAGAATGCACTGACACTCATAATTATTTAAATGATTGCATTTAGGCCTGGCAGTAGATGGTTGATTGATACTCTTGGAGACTTGAGATCTTTGCTGTGGGATGGGTATCTATGAGCACAACAGTTTAGGCTGTGTATGGAAACCAATACCAGGGGACCTGGTGAAGTGTTCCTAGCTAGTTTCATTATTTTTGGTGTGGGAGCAAAGCAGCTTGACCCCAAGGCTGCTAATAAATCACAAAGCCAGTTTGCAAACTTGCAGATGGAGTGATTTACACTTGATTTGTAAGTGTTTAATTTATTAATGAGGGCCTGCAATCCAAATGTGTGTACATATAGATTTTAAATCAGTTCACATGATGTACGTAAACAATTAAACTTCTAGCATAGTGACTGAGACACTAATGTTAATCCACATCTGACTTTAGCACTTGTTCACAGCCGCCTTCTAGTTTCTGGGGAAGCAGAGATTTGTGCTGCTGTGCAAATCATTGGTGCCCTTAAACTGTGGCTGTGAAATATTTACACATCTGAGTTGCCTGTGTGTGTAAATTGGAGAACACCACAACATTCCCCTGGGGTGAGAGATGTTTGTACATTTCAGTTTCAGTTCAATCTTTGGTTTTCCCTGCTGGTAAGTGAGAACAAGGACCCAGGAGGATAAATCCCCTAAATAATTCTTGAAATGCTTAAGGTGAATTCAGATCCTGCTTTAGATTCTGGAAGCAAATCTTTCTAAGATGCTGAACTTATGATTTCCTCCTTTGAAAGGGACTGGTAATGACTTTAAAGTAACAACCTCTGCAGATTCACTAATAGTCACATTGAGTAAGAGCATCCTGCTGGCCATAAGACTGATGAAAGAAATATACATGAAGAGGGGCAGGGCTCCTTTCATTCCAAACGTAACACAGTTGACATAAAAATCATGTGCAGCCAAGTTTTTAATGGTCAGGTATTTGTGAATTGGTGATTCCTCCTTTACTGCAAGCCTAGATTATCCAGCAAAAAGTTACGTTTGAACCCACTCATGCTGCAATCCCAACTGGTCTCATTAATGAATCATAGCTGGGTGTGATTAACAGTTGGGCAGAAAGCCTCTAATGATCAGTGCTGCAGGAGGTAGTTGTGGTGATTGAGGATCAAGTGTTTTGCTTCTGAATCTGTACAAACTGCTAATGTAATAAGTGATTTAGCAAAGTGCTAATTTGCAGTACATAATTCAGACACTAGATGTCTCTGTACACTGTACAGCATTTCAGATGATGGGTGGCTCTTGGTAAACAAAGGAGACAGAGCTGCGATTCAAGCTCTGTGGAAGCCCCTTTTTTCCCCCATCTCCTATAGTAGATGTTCTCTTTAATTCATGCTTCTTGATTCTATACAGTATAGCCAGTCATACACCAGTGCAATAACAGCTAGTACTCTATTACAGGACATGGGATTATTGAATCAGTAAGAAAGGCATGTTTCTGGATTAAACCAAAAATTAGCTTTTTTATTTTTTGGCTAATTGCTATAAATTCACACATTTTATAAGAAGAGATTTGTGTTTTCTCTGCTTTTAACCAGATTCCAATCTGGGTAATTGTACTCTGTTGAATTTTATATTCCTTCAACACTTACAATTTAGTACATTTTTCTCTTCATTTACTGTCTTAAACTATTGTACACTGTTGCTTTTAAACATCTGTTATGTACCATCTCAGAGAAAGCTCCACTTTAGTGAAGGGCAGCACTTGTCAACTAATATTAATTCAATAATTTATTCTGTGAATTTTGCCATATTTTGTAATAAATTATTCAACTCTTATCGCTTTCCATTATTCATCTGTTTAACAGAACTGGCTTAACAATTCTCCAATGTATTTGTCAAATAATTTACTGAATGAGTTTCACAAGGTTTTTCAGATAAAAAGTTTGACAAATAATTTGTCATCATATGCCCAGCCCCACTGGTCAGTGAAGTGATTCAGATAAATAGACCATCACGCAAAAAATTAGATTTCAAAATGTACAAATACACTCTTAAGAGCTTAAAAGACTTGAAGGTAAAATTGAAACCTCAGTTTTTCTCATGCTGTAGCCTGTAATTTTTTGGGGTGTGAGACTGCAGGAGGTACATGTGGCCTTTTAAATTTGAGCATAGCTGCTGGAGAAAATACTGCTAAAGTTGTAAGAGATGTTCAGTGGGAGATACCAAATTCTTTTGAGGTCTCGTGTACCTCTAAAATATGAGAATTTAAATTATTTATCCTAATGTTGCATTCTTGACTACAGGGTCATGGAAATGGCTGTCTTCCAGATTCCTTTAATCTTGTTCCACTTCATATAAAACAAATTGTACAATAGGTTAGAAGTGTGTGTGCATGTAGACACATGTGTATTATAGGTTGCATAAAAAGGCAGTGGTTAGAGCAGAAAACTGAGAGCAAACAGCTGCTCCCTGACTACACTCCTAGAGCGTCTTTGTAATCAAGGCAAATTCTTGCCCCAGTCCGCCTCCAGAGATACAAGGCAGATACAGGAGAGCAAGTGGGAGGCTATTGACTTGTAATTGGAGACAGTTTAATGTGGAGCCATGGAGAGACACTACACATGGAAATCCCACGGTGCTATTTGTGGAGTCACTTTTCTGCGCTTGTCTAAAAAACCCCAAAAAACAGTATTGGTGGCTTTTAGTATGTGTAGAACACCCAATACTGTGTATCATGTGGCTGTACTTTGTGTGTGTGTGTGCATGTGACTATGAGAGAGAAAGCTACTACCTTGTACTGAAGCAAGCAGTAGCAAACTCCTTTTTAGCTTATATGATAGGGACCTGTGTTTCAGAGCTCAGGGGTGTAGTGTTTCATGCTCAGATATTATGGTGGAAGGCCTGGGGTAGATTTTCTCTCTCCACCACAGGCTGCCTGCAGTGAATGTAGGGAAGGTACTTAGGCACAGATTCTATTCTATCTGTTTCGTGTGTAAGTGCATTTAGGTTGCCCAAGTTTTATCCTATTCTATTAATACAAAAGGTAGGTAGGTTGTCCTACTTGCTGCTTTTTTGTGACTTAATATCACTAGCCTAATTAGGGGTAGGCAAACAGAACACCAGCCCCAGGGCCTGATTGCGAGAGGGTACTAGAATGGCAGCCCCTGAGAAGCCTGCACTGTCATTATCTGCGCCATTGCACAAGCAACCCATATTTAGAGAGCTCACACCACCACAGCTGCAACAGCCCCTGTGTGAAGAAATAGGCTCTCGCACCCCATACCCAAGGTGCCAAAATTCTTAGTTACTCCTATGTTTAACATAAAGGATCAGATGACAACAGGGTGCAAAAGTAGATGCATTAACAGGTTCTCAGGATTTGAACGTGTTCAAGCAAAATCATACTTTGCCTAAGTCCCCTCCTGTGCCCAATAGGTAGAATAGAATGTGGACTGCCCATCTCTGTGCATGCAGTTTCCCACCTCTAAAATGGGGATACGAGCATGGACTACCTCTTAGGGCTAATGAGGGATAAATACATTGAAGATTGGGAGGTCTCAGACACTGCTGTAAGAGGAATTAAAAAAATGCTTAGACAGATCCCCACTGACCCATGGAAGAGGTGAAATGGCCACAAGGCACGGACAATTGGTAGGTAGTTACTGAGTTTGGACTGCAAAATATAAAAAATCTCATGTACACAGCAAATCTTGTGTTTTACTGATTTGATCTCACTTGCTAATGTTTTCACGGAGCGTCCTATGTAACTAGATAATTACTGTAAATTACGTTTTATTTTTAAATCCTCCCCTTTCCTTCCTGAATTTTTCACGTTTAAATGTCAGCTTTCACGGTAAACAGTAGTGTGTCAGAGGGGGTGGAACAGGAAGGCTGCGTGTTTACAGAGAAATCACTGGGTGAGTTTTCTGGCCTGGGCTGTACAGGAGCTCAGGTTAGGCAATCAAAATAGTTCTTTCTGGTCCCAAAATCTCTGAACTGGGTTGACCTTTTCTATGTATCCTGCATATCCTGATGTATCCTGATAAATGGCCAAAACATATCCAAACCATGATAATATGAGAGCATGGTAAGTCGTTTCACCTACAACATAAGAACCCTGCTTTCTTATTGTTGTCTAAAATGAGGACCCCAAGCCACCCTGAAAATGCTGTTAACTTCTCAAACCTACACACTTTCTTTCCTCTCATCTTCCCCCTGCAGTCTGCTAGATGAGACCAGCAATGCCAAAATAAAACAAAAAAATCATGTCCTTATGATAAGTTTTTTGGGGCTGGGGCTGGTTTTTCAGTGTGCTTGAAGAGTGTTTGATACAGTGGGGTTCAGCTTCAAAATGCAAACCTCTGTGTGTTCCTGTAATTCAAGTAATGGACAATGACAGTATGTTCTGCATCACAGTATACCACAGAATCCAGGCATCTCAAAGGAAAGTCTGCTTTTCCATAATTCCCCCTCCAGTTTAAAGAGACAAGAAGAATGGTATAAGGTTCAGCAAAAAGATCTGAATTCTTGCCTATGCACTATGCAGTAATAATGATTCACCAATAAGTTAGATTGGTGTGGGGCACAGGCCTCAGAGTACTTCTGAATATTCATGTTCTGAGCCTCATACTCAACCCTGGGGGGAGGGAGGCATCACTAGCTCCCCCATTTTGCAGATAGGGGAACTGAGGCACAGAGAGAGGCAAAGTGACTTGTTCAGTGTTGTAGATTTAGTCAGTGGCAGAGATAAGAATGGAAGCCAAGCCAGGTGTCCTGACTCTCTATCCTTCATTTAAATCCCATGTTTTCTGTTTCCCTGATCATCTGAGCTATTAAAAGTTTATGCCTTTATGATATTAATCAGCACATTATCTAAATGAAAGAAAATAAGTATCTTCCCAAAGCTAAGAGAAGTCAGGGAGACAATGAGACACTTGGAAAGATATAGGCTCCAGAAATTGGATTCCGGGCATGTACTGCCAGGATGGAGGATTTTTATTTAATTTTATAGAAAAATGTTCGGGTTATTTTACACTGAGATGCAAAATCTCATTTGCAGCCAAGCCCCGGAGGGAGTAAAAGGAACTTGGAGAGCTCATAAAGACAAGTGTAATAGGATTAATAAGAAAAAGGCCTAAGACATAAGCCTTTATTGTACACATTTTGTGCTAAATTTTTAGTATTGATGAAGGGTGAAATGCCGAGACTTAACCAAACACTCATGTCCTCGGGGTTATAGAGGGAGGATGGCACTAGTCCAGACTGCTGCCATTGGGTGAAGGCTCTGATGGGAACCAGGTCTTGCAGGGGGAGAGAAAGGAACTGATCTCCAGGCTCAAATGAGGGCTGGGGTGAGGGAGGTTTGCACATGCTTATGTAGGGTTTAATTTAGCCCAGAATCTAGTGTAACTCCCACACTGAAGTGGAGATATGAATGTCTCCTGAAGGCAAAGGTATGTGTCAAAGGACAGACTCTCCCTGCTCATGATGACTGTACAGCAGTCCCTAATGATGGACTGTTGCACATCAGGAGAACCTCTGCATTCATCCTTGACATGAACTCTGTGCACCTCTTGTCATTTGTCTCCTCCTTTCTTTCTTCATCTGACAAGGGATTTTAATAGAGGGACTGGGAGGGCTGGCTGGTCTTGAGGAAGGTGAGGGCACTAGGGTGGCCGCTGACACATCCCCAGAATACAGAACATCCCCTTGTCCAATCAGTGGTGAGGGGCAGAGCTGCCTCGGCCTATCAGCAGTGAGGGGTGGCACCACCAGCACCCTCTGGCCAATCAGCACCACAGGGTGGGGCTACCACAGAAAGGCCAACTCCCTCCTTCCCTGGCTGGCTGGAAACGCTGGTCCTCCTGGCTGTGCACCATCCTACCTCTACACATAGGCAATAGAATCACAAGGACAAATGCTTGACATGTATTTCCACCAATGAACTGAGAAACAGTACTTTTGGCATCCATTCCTCATTTAGAAGTGGGCAGGGAACAAAGGGTATAAACCAGGATCTACTATAAAACTGGACAAATGGCCACCCTAGAGGGCATTGTTTTTTATCCAGAAGGTCCCAAATGTGGAAGCAAATGACAGGCAGGAGAGCTTTTCATGTGCTGTTGACCTTGAGAAAATTTGGACTTAGCTAAGTCTGCTGTGGCGAGTAGGTTGACTGTTCCAGGCCATGAAGCCTACAGGGTCTAAGCTTGAGGTGGAGCCAAACAGGGTACTCCTGGGCCTTTTTATTGAACCGCTTGGCTTAGCCTGTGCTTCAGGCTATCTCGGCAGCAATGCCTGTAGGGAGCAGCTCTGTTTCCAGAGGAATGGTAGGAGGTGAGGGGCAGATGGGCATGCCCAGTCATTCCTAATGGTAAGGAGACCAGCATTTGCATTCCTTCTGTGCTCCTCCTCCTCCGTTTGACTCACCTGCTGGAGACCTGACACAAGGCAGTCTCTTTGAATGTGCTGTCTTCCTGCCCAGGCTCTAACTCATTTAATTTGAAAGCGCATTGGGAAACAGACAGGAGACCCTATGACAAATGAAGGGCAGTGTGATTGGATGCCTGCAGGAAGGAACAAGGGTCAGCATCGATCACTGTTGATTAGCTCCAAGGGGCCAGGGAGAGTAAGGTAGAAACACCAACAAATCAGAGAAAACAAATGGATCCCAAAGAGAGGCAGAGCATTGTCAGCCTGTACCCTGAGCACATCTGTTATCCCGCAGCATCTGCAGGGCAGCTGATGAACCTTTTCCCCTCCAACCACATTGCCTACAGGAGGTTCTGTATCTGGGTAGGGTACTTGGGTGTTATAGTTGGTAGGCAAAGAGGAAAACTTGGGGGGAGAAAGAAGAGTGGCTTATTTTATTTTCACTGCTTTCTACCTGTCTTTGTCTGTCTGCTTTTGCCAAAGTCTGAATTATGGCAGAGAGTTGAGCATACTGTTTCCTTAGATTCTCAGTGTCACTGCCCAGATTTAGAGTGAATTGTGGTAATGCTGCTGGGTTTCCCTCTACTTGTGGCATTATAGACCAGTGAATGCTACAAAGAGCATTTATTAGGCTAACCAGATGGGCAGTGGGCTGGGGAGAGTCCATTAAAAACTTTGAAATCAACCTATTGTGAAACAGAAGAATGAAGAAAATATATCCCAAAAGCTGCTGATAACAGGGGGCAACTGTGTTCCTTTGTTTTCTCACGTTCTCTCTCAGACATACACATGGGCAAACCACAGCCAAGTTTTACTTATGTATCTCCGTTTTCAAATTAGACCCATCACCACTGCAGCATTATCTCTGAGCATCTTGACCTCAGCTTGTTTGGTCACCATAAATTGTTCCTTGAGGCAAAAATATCCCACACAGTTCTAAATACAGCTCTACTTATTATATGGTTTTATTTAAATTCCTAGGGATTCTAGGGCCTGTTCTTGTCCTACTGGTGTTCAGTGGTAACTTAGCCACTGACAAAGCAGGTACAAGTTCAGATTGCCAGTCACTAGTACACATACATTTGCAACTGATGGTCACATCCAGACCAGTGCGGATGCACAGTATGTAGCACCATGCACCCCTCTGTGGCACCGCAGACCCATCTGGGCTGCCACACACCACACATGCAGGCATTCCCTGTGCTACTACCTTGCAGCGCAAGGGGGTTTCTTAATCCCAAGAGATATCAGGGTCCAAAAAACCCATGCCAGAAAAAAGTGGGGCAGTGCACAGTGCCCAAAACCAGAGCCTGGCTGGCCGGAGCCACGCTCCAGCTGCCGGCCTGGCGCCGAGCTGCAGGAGTGCCACGGCTGCAGCTCCCTGAGGTCTCCAGGACCCCAGATAAGGGTGTTGGGATCCCCAGCCCCAGCTCCCCTACCCCACACAGAGTAACTTGCCACACATCAGAATGCATGTGGCAAAGGCATTCCCCAGGGACAAGTAGTGTCACTGCTACTTGTCCCTAGGAAACAAACATCCATGCTCATCTGGACATGGCCAACTATGACTTCTTAACAACTCTTGCTGTCAACGTACATTCCACTCTCATTGTGTTCACTCCCCATTAGTTCTTTTATGTCCTAGCCTGAGATGCCAGAATATATTTTGTCAAACCCTAATCTCTTTGCTTTTTATTCCTTTTGTGCCAGGACATCAGAGTGGATGATTTGCAGCAAAATTGAAAAGAGCGATTCCCAAACTTATTACATATTTCACAAAGCCCTGAGAGTTAAAAATGTCCCAAGCCCTGGTTGGCCACCTGCAAAATTAGCCACTGTCTTGAAACATGTGGAAGAAGGCCCATATATTAATAACTCATTGTGTGTCGATCATATGTGCTAGGAATCTCATGGGAGGGGAGGTTGCCAAATACCTCAGGCAGAGAGACACTATGCTGTATCCTATGTTAAGATCCTCTATTAAAGAAAGGACTTCTGGGCTCTAGTGCTAGTACTGATACCAACTTCCTGCTTGACTTTGGGAAAGAAATGTATTTGCACATCTTGGGTCTCAGATCCACTTATATAAATCTGAGAACTCCACTAGCTTCAGTGAGTTAACTCTGGATTTGCACACCTGTACATCAGAATGGAAGTAATCCCTTCACCACTCGGGACCTCTGCATCCCTGTCAGTAAAATGGGTGTAGAGATACTAGGCGCTCAAATACTACAGGGGTGAGCATAGCTTAACAGCCTATGTAGAATGGAATAGACTATTACCTAATTGGGCATACTGTACAAATTTGCATTTGCCAAGTGGAATAGGCCGTATCCTGCACAACTTCCTTCTACTAATTGGAGTTCTCCCGAGAAAGACCTGATTCTCCGCGGCTTTGCCCCCTTCCAGTTACTTACACATAGGAAAAAGTTCATGCTAAATGCTATCCCCAATCCAATGGAGTTAGGGTATGTGTGGAAAATTATGGTTTGAGAGAGTTTTATGTGATGCACATGGTAGGCTACTGTGAAGTGGAGGAAGCTGGCTGAGGATCCAGATGTCCGAGTGCCAGGCAGAGGAGAATGAAGCCTAGCCTGCCTCTTTACGTTAAAGCACTTTGAGATCTTCAAAGGGAAGATTCATAAAGAGCCAAATGATGATTCAAGTAAATGGAAAGCAAATGGAAGTGCATATTGCAGTGCGTGCTTCTCTCAGCGCTGAATTGTGTTCCTTTTCATCAGTTGATTTATAACTCCCAGATTTGCAAGGTCATCTCCATTTGATTCTGCAGTTGTTGCATTTTTAAATGATGCTAAAGCCTCCCCTTTATTGCCATGATAAAAATAATACAAACCGAGCAGACCTTGACAAACTAAGTAGCCCAATAAAAGCAGAAGTTGCCCCCACTGGGCTACTAACAAGGAGGTAATTTGGGAAGTTTGGTGATGCTTCAGTTCCTCTTTTTGGCCTCATTAACACTGTGTACAGCAGCCTGTGAGGGTCAGAAAGTATGGTTACCTCTTAACGATGTTGCTGCTCTGTTTGTTTGCCTCTCCTTGCTTCTGGGTGCCTGAGTCAGGGCTCACCTTGTGCCCAGAATGGTTCCAGCTGGGATAATGATGTAAGAGGTCTCCTTTCCCTGCAACATTGCAGCCCAGAGTACCAGTGCTGATGGCTTAGGATTGCAGTTCTCTTTGCATACCTGCTTGCCATGCTCTCTCCTGGTGGCTAACTTAATGATGGGGAGCTGACTGTGCAGACACTAATGTGGACTGACCCAATAAGTTGATTCCCCCTCAGGGCAGAAGAGGCTCTCTCCTGGAGCATGAGCCAAAGTCCATGGAAGTCAAGGGGAATTTTCATGAGTCTTTCCCGTAACTTGAGAGCCTGGACTTTACCTCTAATGCGTCCCAGATTCATGGCCGCAAGAGGCAGATGAAGCCAAAACAAGAGATGCTACATTATTTTGCTATATTTGTTGCCCTTATCACATCTTATGGAAGGCATATCCAGCCTTTCATGATGCCGGAGTTACCCAGGGGAAGGTGAGAAATGGGGTGTCTTTCCCACACTCTTCCCTCCCTGGACAGCACATTGAGAATGTAAGGCAGGGGCCACAATTGTTCCAAGCTCCAGGGTGCTGCAGCCTGTATACCTGGCCAATTATTTTCCATTGCCTTATCTCCTCTGGTACCAAGGAAAAAGAATAAGCTATTGATTGGGAAGACTCATCTCTTCATTGCAACCTTCTCAATCAGGAGAGTTAGGAGAAGGTTATAGTGCCCTCCATCATGATGTGGGACTTGCTGGCCACTGTCCGACACAGTATGATGTGTGGCTTATTCTTTCTCGAAAAGAGACCTAAACATGCCATTTCTCAGATCTTCCACACGTACGGCACAGCACAGGCCAAGAATTGCTCCTCTGTCCATTAGGACACAAAACTCCTGTGCTTCATCTCTATATTACCTTTCATGTTGGTTCCATCTGACTAGACTCCTCCTTCCTCTCCTTACTTCTGCTTGATATAGAAGGATACAAACCTCCATAAACCTTGACTGACCAAAAGTTGGCTGATCCCTCAGGTAGGTCATGACAGAACAGGTCACTTTTCACTTCCCCAGATATACCTGGTCGCAGCTGGAGAGAGCATATGGAGTTAGATGGATCCATGTTATGCTCCAAGGAGGCAATTCCTATTTCCTGACATTCTCCACATGCCTTGCCCACCTCTGCTACCTCCTGTCTCCCTGTGCCCCCACTCATTTACCACTCCTTTTCTCTCTTTCTTCCCAGCTCCTCACACACTGCATCCTCATCTCTTCCCTTCATTTCCCTCTAGCTGGCATGTGATTGCAGTCCTTGCTGTCTCTAGGTAGCCAATTAAGATATCATGTTTCATGGCTCTGCTGGGTTTTTTCCCCTTCTTCTCCCCCCTCCCCCCCAACTTGATATTATTTTCCCAGCTCCATCTTGGCACCTGCATTTATTTGAAACAAATTGCAGGATAATTTGTTTTTCTAATTTTCAAGGCGCAATCTCCTGGTTATAGAGGGGTCGGTTACTGATGCACCCGATGCCAGTGATCTGGGACTACACACAGAGATTTGTGCTGTGTGAGGAAATACTTCATTAGACTTGTATTCCACGAAGACACTTTCACTTCTTAACGCCTATGATTTTAATTAAAACCTGGAAAGTGAAGAATCCTCGGGTTGTATTAATGTTTTCATTTCCATTAGGATGGCGGAGTTTATAAACACGAGCTGGGTTTATAAATTAGACCTTGTGTGAATATTAAGTGTGCAGAGCAGCCGAGAGCTGAAGTGGAGCTAACCCCATCTGTCTTTTTCTTTGGCTTGCTCTGTTTTTACAGTGTCCTCCTCTTGGCACAGATTATCCTGAGTTGCTCATGGGTCTTCTCTCGGAGGCTTGGCTAATGGTCTCTGCCATGCTGTACAGTGGATGCTTTCCTCACCAAGCCAAAGGAGGAGAGCAGTCCATCCAATGTTTAAATCCAGGGCTTGAGTAGCGGCCTGTGAAGGTGACTTTGGCCAGGGCTTAGGATTTGGAAAAGACAAAGAAAAACTGACTCTTAAATAATGTGCTTTCTCTTTGTTCTGTCCTCCACTGACCCAGTTCACAGATAGCCCCGCACACCAGTTGAAATTGGCACATACACACCAGCTCAGACTGCAGACAGTCATTCATGGACAGCATGATATAACCCAACACCTATGGTGTGCATGGATGGTCCATCAGGGGTCCAGAATCTATCAGGAGTAATGTGACAGTCTTAAATGGGTGTCTATAAAAATCAGCACACATATTATTCTGTCCTCGTATGCATCCTTGCCAGCACACTTGTGTGGCACCAACTCTGATGCCTGAGGTCATGTGCCGTTGTGACCCAAATACACTTGATTGTGCATGAGTATACACTTGCACAGTATCCATAATCACAATGTGTTGCACTCACATATCACTCTATATCCACAGCACTTTACTAACACAGATACTATCTCCATTTTCTCCATAAGGAAATTGAAGCAAAGAGTCATAGATTCTAGGGTCGGAAGGGACCTCAGTGGGCCTTCTAGTCCAACCCCTGCTGCTGGCAGGCAAAAAAAGAGTCACCAAACCTGGTGCATGGCCATGCCTAGACTCACAGAGTAAATGAGTGACAGAGTCAGGTTTATGGCTTTTAGCAAGACATAGGACTCCCTGAATCTTGCAAGAATCATTCCAGTCCCACTGGCAATTGGGCAACATCCTAATGACAACGATGGCAGCTTTGTCCTTGGAAAAGTAATATGGGAACTGCACTGAGTTATTTATCCTTGTTCTGCCTAAGGTGATGGTCCCAGAATGCTAGAAGCAGCAGTAGGAGAGGAGCAGGGGGTGGTAAATTCTGCATGTGCTTTGGCTTTGTTCACCCTTCCCTTCAGCATCCATCTCTGCTAATGTGTGAGACATGACATTGGACTGGATGGACCTTGGTTTGACCCAGTAAATGGCACTTCTTATGTTTGTATGTGCCTCCTCATATGTAAGTCATGGCTCTCAATCGAGATCCCTAAAATGGTTGTGTCTTATAGGCCATCTTTCCAATGGGAAGTCTGGCTGTTGCTAGAGTGCATGGAAGGAAGTGCATGGAGGTCAAATGATTCTACTTGCTGTAGATCAACCTCAGGTCTCCTAGGAAAAAAACAAACAAACATGGGAACCTTTTTTTTTAGCGCTTATGTCAGAGCTAACAGCACCAGGAAATAGTTTCCCCTAGCATCGGGCCATGGGGATGACATCAGCTTTGCTTGAGAAGTCCACACTAAATCCTGCAACACTCTGGGCTTCCTTGTGGAAGTCTCCTGCACAATAATGACCTACTGCATCCTCAGTCCATGAATGAGATCTGACCCCAAGGTGGTTGAGACCAAAAGCGCAAGGATAATGATGAAAAGGAGGAAGTAAGAGGCCCTCTGGGCATCCCTAGTGTAGCGGCTGTTTTCTTTTCCTGGTGCAGTAGCTGTTTGCTTTGACAGTGGTAAAGTTCAGAAGCAAGGAGTGGGGGAGGAGTGGGTGCATTATCAGCCTTTGTCTCCTTGAGCCCGGTGGGGTTGTTATTGAGATATCCTTCCAAGCAGCTTAAATAGAAACGTCTGGTGACAAAATGAAAACAAATGGAGGAGCCAGCAAAGCTCACTCGAGGGGTTTCCCTTCTCTGGTCCTGCCAGACCCAGAGGGAGACTCAAGCTGGCATTTCAAGCCCTGCTAATACATCTGAGTCAGGGGAGGAGTGTATGGGGAGGGGGCGCTGTCCCATGTTATTTTTCCAGTTCTCTTGACATTGCGAACCCATTAACAGCTATTATTTAGCCTGTCTCAGAACATAGGCTCTCTCCTTCAGTTGATTCTCCAGGGGCTCTCAGCCCCTCCATCCCCACTTGCGAGAGGGAAGAGCTGAGGCCCATCCATCATAGCAATGTCAGCATCCCCTCCTTCTCCCCGCAACCCTGCCCCTGGAAACTCCCAACAGTATGGCAGCTTCTGCTTTGTTTTGCTTTGCTTCTTGACACCACTTTGATCCAAAGGGACTCTAAGCATGGCTAGGAAATGATACCACTTCTGTATTTCCTTCCTCTCTGAGATGGTCTCTTTTTGCTCTGCCATGGCACTTTACTTACTTCTCCACTTTTCAGAGCACTAGACAGACAGAAATCCTGAGCTAGCTGATAGCATTTCCAAGCTCCTGGCTACTAGGTAGAGGAGAAGCTGGTTTGCCTTGAGCAAAGGACTGCTCTGTGGTGAAACCAAGTAGCGGGGTAGGCACTGTACATCCTAGGTGAATACTTTCCCATGTAGTGATGTTACCACATATTTTTCAAGGGGTAACTGTCCCCTAGATTTAAGTCCTTCACTGTGTAGCACAGCTCTGCATTGTGTGTCCACTTCATTTTTACTACGTAGTGAAGCCAACTTACTCCATAGTAAACATGCCGGGTCTCACCATCCTGCTTTGTTTGTTCCCAAAGCCCTTCCCACAGAGTTATTGGCCAGCCTGTGGTCTACCCTAACCTCTCCCATCCCATGTCCATTCCAAATGCACTGTCGTGGGCTAAAAGGGTGGTTGGTTTCTACTCCTATAGAATTAGCCAGCCATACTAGATCAGTCCTTCCAATCCATTGTCCTGCTCCCCTGGTATCACCTGCACCTCATACTTTGGAGGCTGGGGATAAGTGGTACTGTAATAATGTATCTCACCAGCTGAGCGCTGCTGACTGGGGCAGTGCCTCAGAAGATCAGGGAGATGCTGTGAAAATATTTAATGCAAATGCATCTTTGGGGAAGGTGCTGAGGGCCTGACATAGGAATCTGATAATTCAAGAGAGCCAGGGGTGGAAATGCAGTGGTAACACTGCACACTAATGGCAACACTTCTCCTGGAGATTTCTCCTGAGATTTCCTCATTATGCAAACAGGCTGGCAAATGATAATACCTCCTGTGCTTCCATGGATTAATGTATGTAAACGGAAGAGCTGCTATTAGATCCCCCAAGCATCATTTAATCTCCTGCACCAGATATAAAGGGTGGGCCAAGGGCAGTGGAATGCACAAGGAGGCAACATCTTGCCTTCAGCTTGCATCCCATCCTTATGCCAAGGAATCCCAACATTAATTACAGGGGTATTACTCCAAAGGAATGGCCTTTCTCCTCTTCCAAGGGCTGTATCTCATATTGTGCTTTTATCTAGAATTGTACGACCTGAATTAATTCAGGGGCATCCACTTTGTTGTTAGTGAGATCACAGTTGGTCATATGGTTGGCTCTTCTTTGGACTCTCTCAAGCTTGTCCATGTCCTTGTTAAAGTGTGGTGCCCAGAACTGGACACAGTACTCCATTTGGTGTCTCACCAGTGCTGAGTAGAGCAGAAGAATCACCACCTTGGTTTGGTTGAGATGCATTGATTTATGCATGTCAGAGTATTATTTGCCCTACTGGCTACAGCATCGCAGTGCTGGCTCATATTCATACTGTGGTCTATTATTACCCCCAAATCCCTTTCATTCATGGTGCTAGTCAGTGTGGTGCCGCCAAGCCTGTAGGTGTGTTGGGGTTTGCTCATCCCGATGTGGAGCACTTTACATTTCTCGATGTTGAACTTCATCAGGTTCTGATCTGCTTAACTTGATAGCCTGTTTAAGTCTGCCTGTATCTGTAGCCTATCTTCAAATGTGCCCACACTCCCCCATAACTTGGTGCCATCTGCAAACTTGGCTAGTGAGCTCTTCACCCCCACATCCAAATCATTAATAAAGATGTTGAAAAGTACTGGACTGAGCACTGACCCCTGCAGGACACCACTGCCTACTTCTCACCAGGATGACACAGATCCATTCACTACAACTCTCTGTGTCCTATCCTGCAGCCAGTTTCTCACCCACCTGACTGTCTCAGAGTTAAGCCAACAAACCTCCAATTTTCTTGCAAGGACATCATGGGATACTAGATCAAAGGCCTTTTGGAAGTCAAAGTATACAATGTCAGCCTGCTCTCTCATGTCCAGGAGGCAAGTTACCTAGTCATAGAAGGAGATGACATTGGTAAGGCAAGATCTGCTTGCCACAAAGCCATGCTGGCTGTCATTCACAATCTTACCTTCTGCAAGCTTATCACAGATAGACTCCTTGATAAACTTTTCTAGGATTTTCCATAGGATGGAGGTTAGGCTGACTGGCGTATAGTTACCCGGGTCCTCCCTCCTGCCCTTTTTGTGGATGGTCACAACATTGGCTGTCTTCTAGTCCTCAGGGACTTCTTCAGAGCACCATGAGTCGTGGAAGAGTTTTGCCAGGGGTTCCGCAATGACTTTGGCCAGCTCCATCAGCACTCTCGGATGAAGATCATCTAGTCCTGCTGACTTGTATATGTCTAATTTTTTAAATTGGTCATACAGAAGTTCTATGGCAATAGTAGGAAGGCAATTATTCCTACTGTGCTCATCCTCTACTCTACCTGGCGTGGTTTTCTCCTTGGTCCAGTGAAAGACCGAGGCAAAGTAATCATTCAGGAGTTCAGCTTCCTCCTGGGTACCAGTAACCAGCTCTTCTGATTTGTTGAGTAATGGCCCCACACTCCCATTTGTTTTTCTTCTGTTCCCTATATGCCTAAAGAAGGACATCTTAAGCCAAAGAGTGGTTGTAGAGGATGACATGGGTTTTAATTTAAATACGCAACTCATCTGCAAGGGTGTAGATGCTTGCAGATTTAGGGCACCATCCCCTTCCAGACCAAGCTCTGTAAGCTGTATCAGTGGATTGGCTGCTTGGCAGGCCCCACTGATCTCTTGGCCAAGCATGAAAAGACTAGTTATAGGTACAATAGTCATAATTCTGTGGCTTGTATGGTTGCATGATGCATCTGCTTCATTCAGAAGTCTGTACCACATGTGAGTGCCCTTCCACCTTTGTTGGCTAGGAAAGTCTTCAATGGGTGCATCCAGATGAGTGCACACATGCAAACTGTTTAAGGTGCTGCAAACTGTACAAGGCACACATGCAACCATTTGCCATGCTGCAAATATGCAACACAGTGCCAAAATTTGATGAGCAGAAACTCCCACTATTAAAAAAAACCCACCAAAAAAAAGTGGTGTGGTGCATACTTCAGGAGCATGCGCTGGAGCAACTGGAGGCTGGGTCCTCCAGGGAGACAGTGGGGCTGCCAGCCAGAGTGTCTCCACTGCTTTCAGTGTTCCTCAGATCTTCCAGCACTCCAGAAGCCAGGAGGAGTGGGGAAATGGCAGTGTGCCCACCTGGTCTCGAATATGTGCCCACGTGCCGCCTTAGCACGTGTGCCTGGTGTTGGGCACTGTGTAGGTTCTTGTGACCTCTGGAGGGTCCTTGATCACCTTGGGGGAACCCCAGAAACTCATATGTCACAACTTGGATCAACTCTTCAGTGGTGGGTTCCCCTCTTAAGGACTCTCCTAGGTAGGTCGCGCTTCCTGATGGTTACCCCTGGGGCTCCATCTCCCCTACACCTCTTCCATATGCCCCTCTAGGATGAGTCACTTGATCTTTGTGCAGCTTGCCCTCTGGTTGCATTAATCCTTGCTCTTCATGTCACCTGGACCGTGACCTGGGTCTTCTCTGTCCCTGTGCTCCTGGGGTGGCTGGATTGCCCTGACCTCTCAGTGTTTCTTCACAGCTAGCCAGCTGCCTGCCATGGATCTGAGGCAGCTCCTGTCTCTCAAAGCATTGCCTGTGCCCTTGTCAAGGCAACAGAAAAAAAAAACACGAAGAAAAAAAGGAATCCCAGCATTTAAAAAAAAGGGGGGAGGGAAAAGAAGACAAAAGAACTGAGGGAGTAGGCTAGCAGACCCTCTCCCTCATGGCCCCCATGCCTGGGGTTTAGGCTGTCCCCTGACATTCCTCCAGGTCCTCCCTCCTGCCAAGGACCTCTCTTCCTTCCCTGACACTGGCTCTTCAGTTGCATGCTGGCGCTTCCTGTGCTTGGCATGGAGAGCACCTTCCTCACTGGCCATCCTCCATTCTCCCCCCGTCTCTCCTGGTGCTGGTTTTTATCCCAGCCGAGCAGCATTCTGAAATGACATCAGCCGCTCAAGCTGGCTCCAACTGGAAGTAAGAGCAGCTTACAAACCATGTGGGCATCTCTTCTCGGCATGGCTCGTCCTGTGCTTCCTGGCCTGAAATTGGTGAGTTTGCACGCGTTTCAGGGCTTTCCTTGTAGGGGTGGGTCACCCTCATCCCCCATCCTACCGCAGAGAAGGTTCCCCATCCTGCAGTGACTGTTTCCCTGGGACAGACAGTTTCCCCAAAGTCTAGCATTTTGCCCCACAGCAAACCCCATGTGCAGGGGTGTGCTCAGTAGCAAAAAGCAGCAGCACATGAGGGGAATTTTTGGTCCTCTGTGCTATGCTTATGGACCTAAAGGAAGAGCCTGGAAGGGAGCAGTTGTTAATTCCAGAAGATATCCTTATGTACCTACTCTAGGCAGGGTATTATTTAACCACTTCAAACTCTCTCTGCTAAGATGGAGCACTAACAAGGATGAGTGAAGTGTGTCACTATGGCTAGAGGCAGACATTACACACAAACCAATTTAAGTGATCAGAAACTGATTTAAACCTGTAACAGAACAGATGTTCAGTGCATATAAAACAGTTTGAAAATGGCTGAAACCCAGATAAATGTGGTTGAATATAGTATCAGACTTAAACTGGTTTGGCTCAAATCAGTTATGCGATGTCTGTCCCAGACTCCTTACTGGTTTAAGTTAAATCAGGCTCCCCCAGCATCCTGGCATGCTCTCTGGGCTGGGTGGGGCTATCTGCTCTGGAGAGTTAGGCTGGCCTCTCCCCTCTGCTCTCTGGCTGCAGCTCTGACAGAGACTTGAAAGCACAGCGGCATCTGCCTGGCTTCCTCCTGCTTTCCCGCTTCCCCTCCCCACTCCTCGCTAAGCAGGAATCCCCAGTCCTCTCTGCCTTGCACCGTCACCTCAGCATTAACTAGCAACCACATGCTGACTATGCTCCATGCTCTGGCACATAGCAGTGTCGGCTTAGGGCTTTTTGGAGTTAAACAAGGCTTAGGGCTTTTTGGATCTGGTAATGTCCCTTCCTTCTTTCTTTGTTTAAGAAGAGTTTAAACTAATGAGAGAAGCTGTTTGTTTTTTGATGAGGTGATAAATGCTGATAATGGAGCTGATAAATGCTCTGTTATCATGGAGTGGGGGGGGGGGCCCTCCTTAATTCTGCAGGGACCTGGCCATGCCCCACTCCCTGTGGAAGGGAAGGGAGGGCTGCTCTAGTGCCCCCCGCCCCCCCCGGCTTCTAGCCTGAGCCACTGCAGGCATGTGTCTGCATTTCTGGGATTTCTGTGCAGTTACCAAGTGATTCAGCCTAGCCAGGTTAGACTAACCTGCAAAGATTCAATCAATTAAGGCTCAGGCTTTTTGAATGTCTGTCCTTAGCCTGTATGTTCTTCACCAGGTGGGCTTGTGGATGGAGAAAAGGTAATGCTTTGCAGAGTGAAAGCCTCACAAACATGCAGGGAGTGGATATTTGATATGCTGATCCCAGTGCTTGTGTTGCTTTGGATACAGGCTACAGATTTCCATTAACCTAAGGGCTGGGAGGCTGCTGGCTCTGGAGACCCCAGACTGTTTGTTTGCAGACAGGATTCTGAAGTGTTTTGAAGGGATGGAGAGGTTGCCATTCTGTTCCTGCTTTGAGAAGCCCAGGTGACATGCAAACAGCTACATATTATGATCACATACTAAGACTGAAATCTTGTCTCTGTAAGAAGATCAGAGGGCAATGAGTTTAATGTCTGCTAATGTATGGAAGCGTGAATGCCCTGTTTGGACCCTTGCATTTAAATGTATAACAGCCACAGAAGGAGAAAATCCCTATAAGGAACACAACTAAATCTACCCTCTAATAGCTTTTGTTTTAAAGATAGCCAGTAGTATTGGGAACACAATGCATGCTTCAAACTATTTAGTGTTTCCTGCCTGCATTAGATGTTTTGCTGTTGTTAAAACTGCATGACACCCTTCTTTGAAACTTGACTGAGAGCTAATATAACACCTTATCAGGGTTTTGCATGCAACAGCCCAGAGGCTTATCTCTGTAATGCTTTTTCGAAAAATAGTCCTGAAGAGACAGAACTCTGGCCTGGGCTTCAGCAAAGGGTTAAGCTGGAGGGTTGGGGGTGGGGTGTGTGAAGGGGAGTAATAAAATTATACATAATTGCCTCAGCATCCACTTAGGGTGTTACATATGTGCCTTAGAACAAATGTTTGTGGAGTGTCTAGGCTGGTGTTTACAAATGTGTTTGCTAACTCCAGCTAATTGGTGAGCAATTAGTGTGAGGTAAAATACTAGCAAAGTCTAGACAAAGCAAGAGTGGTTCCTTTTTTGTCTTTTTTTTTTTTTTGATAAACATCATATTCTGCTGTGTTCATCTTGCTAAAACCCTTCGGGGATAATGGGAGGATTTTTAACATCTAGAATGAGAGTGTTTGCTTCTCACTGGAGGGGTAAATTGCTCAGTGGGGGAGAGGAGAATGAGGAGAAAGGGGCATAAGTCTTTCCAGCTGTGGTCTTTGTTGACCCATACTTCTGTGCTAAAGGCACAGAAACCTGAACTTTCAGGGAATAGACTTGCTTGGTGTTATGCAATTCCCTTAGCTGCAGCATCAGCTCTTCCTAGCAGTTTATTTCCACTGAGGGTTTTGCACGTGCCTATTTTTATGAGTATGGAGTGTTTGTGAATGCACCTTCTACCTATCTGTCATCATCTAATCTCTTGATGAGACAGGGAGATCTCCTTGCTGCCCAGTTGAGCATCAAGCTGATGGGGAGAGAAACCTTGTTTGTATTGCATTTCTTTGATCCTTGTGTCTTAAAATGAGGAACAGTAGTTCTGAGTACATCTCTAAAAGTGCCTTTAGCCTATAAGGCCCTGCTCCCAGATCAGGATTCCCATTGTGCTAAGTGTTGTATAAAAAGTATCCCTGCCCTTGGGAGCTTACAGTCAAAGTGGGGAATGGACCACAGGTAGATGGGAACAGCAAGAGAGGACTTGTTGGCTTGAGAAATTGCAATCACCATGCGACTGTAAAAAAGCACCAACTGACTAAATGAATTACTTCCCCTCTCCTGCCTGCCTGTTCTGCCTCATCCTCAGTTGTGCAAAAAGTTTGAACAAATGGACTCTACAGCATGCCCTGAGGGGTATCTAAGGCAGGAAAGGTCTGTGGTTTAGCACATGCTAACAGTGTCCAGCCAATAACCACTTTCCTTCAAAGTTGTTGCTAAATTGAGTGCCTCAGTTGATCACAGTTGACGCTGTATTGCATGGGGAGGGAAGGGAGAATTGTTCGGATAGCTTAAACCTCAACTCTGTAGGGCTTGGAAGATGAAAGTAGGCACTTTGGAAACACTACTAGGGAATTGGCTAGCCTCCAATGCCGCTCGTCATGTCCATTGACTCTGCTTGAGGCCCTGTTTCATCGAGCAGGCTGTCATGTTCCTTACTGCCGCTCATTTTGGTGTGGTTGGAAGGGGCCGAGCTATGGAAAGCAGAGTTCAGTGATGTAAACTGGGAGTCACAAAGCCCTGGGTAAGCAAGGTGAGGCCCCAGAGTTTAAAAAAGAAGGATAAGCTCTTCTAGCTAATTACAGAGACCAAGGAGGTTTATCCTTTGCAGTTACCTGCTCATCAGGGAGCAGCTGTTGATCCAGGAGCATTGTCTCCCTCCCTTTCTCTCCATGTATCTGTGTTGGAATCATTAGTCATCTGTTGTTGGAGTTGCCCAGGTCTGGCCCCCTGGGAGATGGGCTGTTTGTTCCTGACTCCTGGTTCCCCCTTCCCTTCAGCCACCTGCCAAGATGGCTATCCCAGGTGGCAGCTGTGGCACTAGCAGCATTAGCTTTGCACTTGAGTCTGCCCTTTAAGGATGATGATCTTTGGGCCAGTGTGACCCTTTGTGCAGGTGAATGTAGAAAACTGCACACTCAAGTGACACAGAGGCTATTGAACCAGTGAGTGAATTAGGTCTCAGGAGTCCTGTATCATATTCCCTTTCACTAACCACTGGAAAATACTGCCTTTTTAACAGAGACACTGGTGGGGAAATCAAAGAGAATTACCCAGGACCTGCAGCTGATGAACAGTGAGTGGTATAGCAGTACGTGCACTGAAGCATCTCTCCCTGTTCCAAGGGAACTGTATTTTCATTTGGTGGATAAATATTCCTTGAAATCGGAATTTGATTCAGTGTCTGATTTTTTTCCGGAAGTCTGGGGAGTCTGGGAGTTCAATTCAGGCCTGTCTGTATCACCGCTTAGTCTGTAATGCTGTTTAAGGAACCTTTATAAAGATTGGTTTCTGATGAGCCATTGTGTAAGTACAGTAGTCCATTCGAAGTGTGTACAGAATGGGAGAAAAACTGTTATTGCAGACTCCTTGCTTTCATTCTCTCCTCCCCCCCGCCCCCTTTCCATAGCTCTACTGATTCTCATTGTAAATCACAGCCCTAGGCCCTATTCTACTCCATGGCAGGAGATGAGTAATTCCCACTGACTTCAGCTGTGCCCTTGCAGAAAGGGGAAGAATAGGACCCATGTGTGTTGGCTGGCATCCCTCACTTGCACATTTGTTCCTCATTACACATTAAAAAGGCTCAGACATCTGGCTCTGGGAGGGTTAAGAAGAGCCTCTGTCTATCCTCCATCTTCCTCTTTACTTTCTCACCCCTCATCTCCATCCCCCCACAGTAATCACTTTTGAACAATGGATTGCTGCCCACGTACTCTCCAGGGACATAATCTTGCACACAGTGAGGAAGGAGCCTGTGCCTTTGATAGGCAGGTGGCAAACACCTTACTGAAGCAGGGGATGTTTAAAAATTCTGCAAAGAGGAAACTCATCTTTGTGTCCTAAACTAGAATAGGTGTGTATGTATTGCGAACATGTGCATATGCACATAGAGGGTATAGATCTTAAAAAAAAAATCTTTGTTACATGAAAGAATGCATTTATGACATACCTTTTAAATACCTCACCTGCACTCTGCCTTTGAACCATTTCCCTGGGACTAATTCTAATATCAGAAATGTAGATATTTGGGTCTGTAAGAGGGACCCTGAGAGGTCATCTGGTCCAACTCATCATGCTGAGGCAAGATCAAGTTTACCTCATCACTTCAGCCCCTGCTTCAGACTACTGCCATTTATAAAAATATCCTGCCAAAGAAATGTTGTTTCTCCCAAATGTGCATTTATTCCACCCCACATTCCCAATTACCCATAAATTCCAGAAAAAGTCACACTTTAACCAGTTAGCGGTTTAAAGCCCGCTGTCTTGAAACTGTACAGGGCTGAAATGTGGAAAAAGGGAGACTTCCAGCATCATGCACACGTAGCACTTGCTGCAAGTGCCAGAAGGTCCCAGAATCTATGGCTTAGCATAGATTCTTTCTAAGCATAGGAGTGATATATACCACATTTTCAAAAATGATTTAAATGCATCCATTTTAATTTTCTCTCTTGGAGTCTTGCAGAGCTGGTGCCGGTTGCCAGTGGCTGGTCCCAAGCCCTTCCAAGTAACTAAAAAGATTCACATTGACTTGACTGGCTTTGAATCAGCCCCTGAGGCTTCTGGCTTTGCAAGTAATAAAGCCACAAGGAATAGGCCAGATAAATGATTAGGACTGGGATAATGGAAGCCTATGTAGAATAAAGGATGTTGTGGTATAGTATGAAGGTTTTGGTGGTGTTCATTTGTGAGGAGCTCCATGTGCCTTTACCTCTTCTCAGTGAAACATTCCTCTCCAACTTTTGCTCTTTAGAACTTCGGTACTGCACTCCCGGAGCACGTCCTTCTGTTAGGTGTATTACTGTATTTGGGGTTAGCGATTATTTTGGAGCTGTTTAAATTTCATGGGGCCTTCTCCCATGTCTTACAAGGGCAAAACCTGCTGTTTTTATTGGGGTTGATTTTTTTTGAGAGTCCCACCACATGTCTCATGCCACAGAATGAAAGGACTTTAAAAAACCCAGAATGCTACATCCCAAGAGGAGCTGTAGTGCTTCAGTGGCCTTCAAAAATCTGGCCCTTTAAAGCTCAGTTCTCCTCCAGATGTGCTCATACCCAGTGTAGTGAGATCCCCAGAAAATCTGGACACTCATTTTGTTGCTTAAATGGGAACTTAGCTCTTTGGGAAGTCAGATTCCCGTCGTAGTCGCTGAGCTTTAGGGGTATCTTGCCGTATTTCTGAAAAAGCTCAGTTACAGTGCCCCTGTTCAACATTAGAAGCTTTTGGAGAGTGTAACATCTTTGGTGTGACATTAGAAAATGCTATTGTGCAGGATATCCCTTGATAACATGTTGCCTCTGTGTGACATTATGAGTTTGAATCAGCAGGTGGTGCTGTCCTTTATAATTCAGATGCTGGCTGTGTTGTTTCCATTCTTGATGGTGACACTTGCTGCCCTTCATGCTTCAATGGCTGTAGTTTTGGAAACTGGTTGGAAGCCTCACCATGTAACATCATTTTTTAACTGCGCACCATCGGATGGGTGGAAGGAGCCTCACAAGAGATCTCTGGAGATGAACTTAAACTCCCTGGTGCCTTTGCTTGCTGACGCTAAGGCTAGAGACAGACATTCAAAATACCTGAGCCTAAATTGATTCAATCTTTGCAGTTTAGTCTAACCTGGCTAGGCTAAACCAGTTTGTAACTGTACAGACATCCCCTCGGGACTGAAGAAATGCAAGATCATGCCTGCAGTGGCTCAGGCTAGAAGCTGGAGGGTGCTAAAGCATCCCTCCTTGTTCTTCTACAGTGCTGAGGTGAGGGGGGCATGGTTAGGCCCCAGCAGGATGCTCTGATTAGGGAGAGGTCTCCCTTGCCCCTCCCCCCAGCAGCCCAGCAGGGAGTTGAAAACAGCATTTATCACCCCTAACTCAGTGCTTATCAGCCTATTAAGAAAACAAAACAGCCTCTCTCTATTAGTTCAAGTGCTTCTTAAACCACTTTTCCAAGTAAGGAACAGAGAGACATTACCAGCTACCTGATGATTAGCTCCAAAAAGCCCTAAGCTGACACAGTCCTGTCTGCCTTTGTCTTATCTCCCACAGCACAGACCATAGTCAGCATGTGATATGCTAGCTAATGCTGAGAGGTGTTTGTGTCAGGCAGAGGAAAGTGGGGAATCCCTGCTTGAGCAGGGAGTGGTTAAGGGGAGGGGGGCAGTAGGAGGAAGCCAGGCAGGCCCCACTGTATGTGCAGTCTCTTCAGGAGCTGCAGGCAGGGAGCAGAGGGGAGGGGACAGTCCAGCTCTCTGCAGCAGAGAGCCCCGCCCAACCAAGAGAGCATGTCGGGATGCTGGACAACTCTGGTTTAACTTAAACCAGGAAGAGGTCTGGGACAGATATTGCATAAACCAGTTCAACCCAAGACAGTTAAGTATGATATTACATTCAGCCAGGTTTATCTGAAGCCAGTTTCAGCCATTTTCAAATTGGTTTATGTGTACTGAACATCTGTCCTGTTACAAGTTTAAACCGATTTCTGATTACTTAAATTGGTTTATGTCTAATGTGTGCCCCTAACCTAATAGTATGATCTGAAAGAGAAGTTGGGACCCTGTCCAAATGCAGGTGAGGAAGTAAGATGCTTCATTGTTCCTGGGGTGGGACCCTGTGCTCCAAGTATCTGTGCATCTGCTTTCTGGGCTCCCCTGGAGAGGTATGTATACTATCATTACTGAATCAGTGTGCCAGTGAGTGCATGGGGCTGTCAAGCTTCTGAGTTATATCTACTCATAACTGTTGCAAAGCCATTTTGATGCCGATGACAGTTAAAACCTCTTAAAGTGAAATCATTTATTACAGTCTAACATTTTGCTTCAGCAGGAGTAGGTCCTCCTAGGTAATCCTTGGGAATGATCAAATTGAATTGTAAAAGGTGTTTTCCCATTGTGGGGATGCTGAAGGTTTAACCCCTACCAAGTCCAAAGGGGCACCATGCCTCCCTCCTGCTACACAGAGATTGCAGAGACACCAAATGTGGGATGAGAGAAAATCACACAAGTGGAAATGCTCTGTCAGTCATTAGCTCCCTCTTTTAAGATACCTGTTAAAAAGATTACCTTGCAGATGATAGTGCAATCTCCCAGTCCAGGTTTGCATGTCCCATGAAGTAGAACTTCCTCTGTTTTGCCCTCAGGGTTGTTAGATGTTCTAACAGGTTCTCCCACTTTGAAGAGGTAGTCTGTTACGCCCAACCTCCATTTTTTTTCAGTTGCATCTCCGTACATTTAATTACAGTATAACCTCATCAATCTGGATATCAGAAATCCAGAATTATCAAAAATCTGTCACTTTTTTAAACTATACTATATCGAGGAGTAGTGGTGGCCAGTCCTGGAGCAGCGGAGGGGGAAGCTTGTACATGGTGTCTGCCGCTGCCATCTACCACCCTGTGCCACTGTTTTGCATGCGGCCCCTGCTCTGGGACCAGCTGCCGCTCTAGTTTCAAAAATCTGGAATTTTCACATTTCCGATAGGTGGTCGGTTCCAAGCATGCCAGATTCATGAGGTTATATTGTATTCACTTTCGAGCAAACACTTCTTCTCCATCCTTGGTATTCTTCACTTTTATGGTGCTGGTCTTCAGTCACTCAGAGCCCTACTATAGGACTATTCCAATAATGGTAAAAATGAGTGTATAATATTCAGGTCATCATTCATGTTTCCTGTTCTGTAGCTTAGATGTATACATTAGGAAAGCCCATGATGTCCTCCTTTGACATGTGACAGCCACAATCAGCAAGTATTGGGCTGAAGCACCAGGGACACACGTCCTACATTGAAGAGTTCTTGCTTTGTATGTAGTCCACAAGCATTAAGGCCCCTGTAAGTATGTATGCGAATGGGCAGCAGCTAGAATTCACAAATAGAGCTGGCTGAAATTTTTTCTGACAGAACAATTTTCTGTCAGAATGGAAATTCCATTTTCTGTCCGGTTCTAATCACAGTATGGCCAGATAACGTGGGTCACTGCTATAAGAGCTTAGGTTACTGTTGCTGCCTCTGCCACAGACAAATACTGTGTATGATAAAGGCCACCACCTCAATATGGGTTTTGCCTCCCAGAACCAGCTTCCTGCCTGGCTTGGTTTCAGTGGAGAAGAGAAGCTGACAGGTTCTTTGTGGGAAAGGCCTTAGCTCATCACATAGATAGAATACCTCTAGGACTGGTCAAATTCAAGGTTAGCCTGCTGAGCGTGGCTGAAAAGATGGGAGAGGAAGGCTTTACACCTCTGACTCTGTACAGTTATTGAGGTGCTTTATGGAACAAGGTATTGTCTTCCGCTGATATACTGGCAGATGTGCAGGGAACCAGGATGCATGAGTAGATGAATCAGTGATGTGCTTCAGATTTGATATATTTCATCTTCCTGAGAGTAAGACACTGACTTCCCATCAGTTAATATTCCAAGTGAGAGCCACAATCCCTGTGATGAGAGGAAACAGTAAAGAATTAGAGTATTAAAAACAGAGCGTGGCTCTGCTGTATGTTTGTGGAATTATTAGAAGAGAGGAGTTCAGACAGAAATCCCAGGTACAAACATCTGAACTATTGGAGTAAAGTCTGCTATAGGTCAATATTCACATTTCATGAAATGCCCTTAAAACTGTAGGGTGTGCTGTGCCCATGCACTTCACCTGGGATCTGCTGAATTTTGGAGGGACAATTTCAGCATGTGAACCTGTGTCTGAGCAGTGGAGTTTGTGCCCCTTCTTAACCAAAAGGAGCAAGAGGGGAACGTCGGGTAGTGATCACTGGTATCTTGGTGCCACCCTTTGTAGATATCACAGAAGAGGTGAATGACTGTTGGTGCAGAGCAGTGAATGTGTGTGGTGCTGGTCTGAGCCTCCCTCTATTGAAGCATTCTAGACAAATTGACTTTGACTGAGCCTTGGGGCTTGTTTTGGAACATTTTAAAAATAACCAGGGAGGTGCCTTTCCCTTACGCTCATGAGCAGAGTCTGTATTTTATTTAAATCAGCAAAGAAAAAAAAATCAGCTTAAACTAGTGAACTTGGGTGGGGGAACAATGAGGGGGGGAGCAAAAGTAGTAGAGGTGGGAAGATACGGTGAGGTGGAGATAAGGAGAGAAAGAGGTGAGGTGAGGAAGGGAAATGTAGACAAGCAGGCTGGAGAAAAGACTGGAGAAGAGAGAGCGGGCACAAAGATGATCAGATATGGCTTAATGCATTATCATTTCTTCTTTGACAGCTCCAATCTCAGGTGGAGGTGAAAAACTATATATACCAAAACACAAAATAGCTGGATGGGGGAGGACAGGGGAAGAGAAGAGAGTAGTTGCTAGCAGAGAATTTCCAACTTATCTGAAAAGACTGATTAATGGCAGGATGTACTGTCACACAAGTTATTCATGGTCACCTGATCCTGTTGCTTGCCCTCTGGCAGGGTGATGTTCATATTTGCTGCTACAGGTGAGCAAGATGCAGTTTACACTGTTTAGGGTAGTAGTGCCTGTGCTCAGATGACAAGTTTTCCAGTTGTGCTTGCCTTTAACTTCAACGTAGTGGTGAAACGGGGTGTCTGCAGGCTGGGCACCCTAAAATGGAGGTACCCCTTTTGGTGCCAGTTTCATATGCTTTACTAGTTGAGAGGGCAGGGTTACAGCTACAAATTTCAACAATTTTTTCCCATGCCCCAATTAAGGGTTGTTCTGGCCTGGAGTTATCTCTGTAGCAAGCCAGGAGAAAAGGCATTGTGCTGCTGCTAACCTTTCATATGCTAGCAACAGCTGCCAGAAGCATGAGCATTCTCACCTGAGAGAGGCTGAGCATGTTACGCTGAGCTGGCCGGGCAAAGCTACTTCAGTGCAGAAATGGAAACTAAAGGCCAGCTCTCTAATGAGCCACAGTTAAGATTATTATGGGATACATTCAACTGCAACATGACTGGCTGCTGAATGATGAAAAGAAACTGGAAACAATGGCAAGACCTGTGTGCTATCTTTGCTGTGTTGCATCTTCTTTGGACTTACAGGGCCTGCTCTATTCCATCATTAAGGCACCTTTTTCTGTAACAAACCATCATCTTAGCCCTAAGACTTGTCACTAAAAGCAGTGAGGAGGAGGAGCCATTCATTTATTTTACATTAGCTTGTTTTTCAGGAGCTGAGGCAAGGTGAAATAAAACCATAAGGTTTAACTGCTCTCAGTAGCACCAGGGCAAACCAGGAGCAATCCCATTGATGTCAACCAGACATAAGCAAGAAGAGAAGCAGGTGCACAAACTCTGGGTCGGAGTTTAACATCTTGTAGGTGAAAACCTAAGCTTATCATCAGCATGCTCATCTTGGACTGGAGCTCCAAACTTGAAATGTGAATTTAGACTGCCTGGACTAGAATCTTCTTAAAGATTAGAAGTCTGGGGTTTTAGTCCAGCCATCTGGAGTGACAGAGCCAGGTTTGAAGGTAGGTATGGATTCCCCTTTTCAATATTGTGAAGAAGCCAAGCTGGAACTTTTGGGGGATCCTGATCTCTGTGCTACAGTTGTAGTGAGCTGACGAATGACCGGGAAAAACCTTCTCCCAAGATGTATGGTAGATTAAGTCTAAAGGATGGCTGTCATCTGCAAGGGGATTCTGTTCTGATGGAATCCACTCAGAATGCACAGGGATGGCGTGAGGTAGGATATGGTGGAAAGAGAATGGAAGATGAAGGATGCAGGAAGGTGACTTGATTGGGAGCAGGTGGAAAATAGCTCAAATGTAAAAGTTCATGAAGAAGGCAGGGTCTCAGTGGACTTTATACTTGGAGTGGGGGTAGAGGAGTCAGTCTACTGATAGTATCTTTATATCAAAAGGCATGGATGAGAGTGAGGGGGAATATGGGCACAGATTTGTGGGGGAAAAGTGCTTTCCTTACTAAGAAAAATGCCTGGAGGTAAAAAAAACAAAGAAACAGAATTTTGACCTCTAAAAGTCACTTGCTGCTGTTGCAGACAGGCCCAGGTCTATCAGTGTCAAACCTGCTGGCCCTCATGGTAGGTGTGAATGCTGTAATCTCAATTTAATGGTGGGGAAGGGACTGTGCAAGCCAGCCCTCCCTTAGTCCTGCCACAGCATATCATTCCTGCTGGTAAAGGATTCACCTTCTCCATTTTTCCTGGCCCTCTCCTCACTGGTGAGTGCCCATCTTGTCAAATTTGAATTAGTATTTTGTGGTGTAAGCAGGCATCTTCTCTGGTCTGTGCTGAGACTCATCAGACTCCTTTAACTTGTGTGAACCACAGGAAGGATTGAAAGTCAGTTCTCCAAGACTTCCAGAAAAGATTTCATTCCCCTCCTCTGAGACCAAGGCCTCAGCTTTGACCTCCAGCCTGCAAATAAGTGCCCTGGCCAGCTATGATGAAGTCTGTAGCCTATGCCAGCTGGTCCCAAGGCTGACCCAGGGGACTGGGATGTGACAGCTCTGCCTTGAGATGCAGAAGGTTAATGTGCTTGGAGAGCCCCCTCCAGGATGACAGTCCTGACATCCCCAGTTTATAGATCCCAGAGGCTTGGCCAGGCCCCATCACTTTAGCTTTCACTCTGAGTAAATCACAAAATGAAATGGAGTTTTCTTCAAAGTGACAGCTAAATCTTGGCTGCTCTCCGGCTGCTGTACCGGCATCGCTTAATTCTGTAATCCCTTTGCCCTCCATTTCTTGGCGTGGTGAGCGCACACTGGGAAACGCTGGAGTGACAAGCGATTTCTCTGTGCTTGACACCTCTGCCAGGAGACTTGATTAAGTGAAAATATCATCACATTCATTTTTCAGGTGCAGAGTATAAAATATACCCAAGGAATGAGCTGGTGCTGGGAGGTATTTCAGAATTCCCTGCTCTGCTGCCCTCCCCTGTCCTGCAGGCTGATGCCTTGGTTGTGTTATGTTTGATTAGAGAATTTGTGGGCTTTCCTTATGGCTTTGTGATTTAGTAGGGTGAACTTCATAGATTGTCTTCCTTGGCCAGTGTCTCTGTACTCCTCCCTGCAGTGCATTCGGCTGGAAGCCTGGAGACTAAGGGAGCCCTGCATGCCTCAATGTGTGCAGCTGGGTGGTTCCCTACTCCAAACCTTGCTGGGGGAGTTTGGAATTGGTGTAGCTCTGAGTTTCTCACTCCAAGTGCTCTTAGCTCAATTCTCTCCACCATCTCTCACTCTGTCTTGAGTGACACCTACTCTAGCACTGGGGATTGTTATTAGTATTCAGTGGTACACTCTTAAGCAAAACCTGAGAAAGGAATTAATCTGTCAATAAGAATGAATGCGCTGGACAGTGATTTATGCAGATCCTGTACTCAAAGTGACTGCATTCGTTTCATCTGCGTCTCTCAGGCGCGTTCTTGGAGCTGGTACACAAACTTGCATTTAAAGTAACATTACAACTGTGCCGCCGCTTGTACAACACCCAAATCCATGCAAACATGGCTCTACCCTGAAGACAAGCTGAACAGAAATGCGTGCAGCTGTCACTCTTTACAAAACCCAAATAGTAGCAGACATGCTCGGGGCAAAAGCCCTGATTATTTATCCAGGGCACATGCATCAAGACTTGGGGGCAATACACATGTGCTGTCAACATGTGGCCTCCTTAGCATGCGCACAGAAAAATGTATTCCCTACACTGCACAGCTATATGCACATATCCAAGTCAGATATCTGTTGCTAGCCTTCCTTGGCAGTTCACTGGCTAGTGTGGCTCAGGCATAGCCTCCTGCGTAGCTACTGAAATGCAAAGAGTGCTGTAAGCATCATGTCTGATTAGCTTTTCCCCATCCCCAAGTACTTGCTCATAGCTGGGGTCAGCAGCCTTTGGTATGAGTCAAAATCAAATTTCTGTCTCAGAAGCTATGGTGAACAGTCTTTGTTGCTCTGCCCTCCATGGAAAAATATCCATATCCCTATTAGTACACTAAACAGAGGCAGACAGAGATGTATATGGATATATGAACTCTCTCCTTTTATGTGTTTAGGTGCCACATACACAGATACATCCTTCAAAGCATGAATGTGTATGTAAACATGTCCATGTATGTAGGACTGTGCGAAGCTTCGCCGGCTGTTTTGTTTTGATGCTGTTTTGACTCGTTTCCAGCTTGAAACAGTGAAATCGAAACAAAATAAAGGGCTTTGAAACAGCCTCGAAACAAAATGAGGGCAGTCAAAACATTTCAAAAGTTTCAAAACGTTTCGAATTTCAAAGCAGCCAGGTGATGGGAGGCAGGCGGAAGCCAGGGCTGCGGTTCGAGCAGCTCTGCAGCCCCATGTGGCTCAGCCCAGCAGGGAGTGCAGCCCTGGGTCTCTCCGCCTCCCGCTGCTGGGCTGCGCACCGTGGGGCTGGCAGAGCCAATCAGAGTGCAGCGCCAGCTCTGGCCGCCTCCCGCTGCCAGACTGTGCTCTGATCGACTCCACCAGCCCCATGGAGCTCAGCCCCGCGGCAGGAGGTGGGCAGAGCTGGTGCTGCGCTCCGCCTCCTGGCACTGGGCTGAGTTCCACAGGGCTGGGAGCTGCTGGGAGCTGAGCCGGCAGAGCGAGGCAGAACACAGCCCCAGCGCTGCACTCCGATTCCCCCCACCAGGCTCAGTTCCATGGGGCTGCGAGCTGCTGGGAGCTGATTTTCCCCAGGCGCCACACCAGAGCTGACCCAAGAAGGGTGCAGGGCCCAGGGCAAGTCAGTTCATGTGGGGATCCGCTCCTGCCCCAGGATCGGGGCAGGGGCGGGTCCCCGCATTAGCCTGGGACCCCACACCTGGCAGCAGGAAGATCAGTGCTGCCACTGGCCCCAGCCAGCAGCACCAGCCTCCTGTCATCCGGCAGGTAGATTGGGGGTTCGCCCGTACCCTGGGGAGGGCTGCGGCGGCTGTGCCAGACTGCTCCCATGGGTATGGGCCCCTGATTTGCCTGCTGGATCACAGGAGGGTGGTGCTGCCAGCTGGGGCCAACAGCAGCATTGATCCTTCCAGTGCTGGCTACGAAATAGACTATGAGCGAAACGTCAAAACTGTAAAACAGTTTCAACTAAACAAAACAGAACAGTGCTTTCAAAATGAAATGAAACTCATAACACTGTTCCGTCGAAGCAGAATGGTGCTGTTTTGCACAGCCCTACATGTGTGCAAGCAAGATTCAGATAACCTATGACCTGATAGTACAGTTATCGAGAAGCCAGTCTTTAAAGAAGTGATTTCATGTTTCTGTGCCATTGTTTCCCTGTCTGTAGACTGAAAGTGACTCTGCTTTGGCCAACTCTGTATTTTTCTTTTAAGAATTTAGTGATACACTGTGGTTTGCTAGAACCCTATGTTCCTGGAGGCAAATGATCCTCTGCTTTCCTTGGAAAATAAGCTGTTGCTTTAGCTCTTGTGGATACAGAGCAAAGCTTGGAAGGGGATTTGGTCTTGCCCTCAAGATTCAAACACCACAAGGCAAAGTAAGAGAGCCAATATTTGCTATTATTTGGAAATCCTCATGATATTTAAGTTAGTCTCACTCATTGTTATGGGGGACCTGACCTGAAATGAGGGAATCCTTGGAGCTGGTATTTGTATAGTACTTATTTAAATGACACAGGATGAGGCTCCTTTTAAATGATAGGGTGACATCCACCCCCAGGATACTCAGATGAAAAGTGCCATAGAAGTGCAAATTGTTATTGTGCTGATCACAAATAAATGCACAGAGGTGAGCCCTTCCCAGGTGTGCAGTGGAGAGGCACAAGCCAACACATATACATGTATGTGCATCTATTGAGATGAATGCGTCTCTTTGTTTCTAGATGCATTCAAAAAAATACTTGTGCAGTGACAAACGGTCCATGAACATAATGCACACAAAGATATATAAACAGGATGATCAACTCTGACAGAGGCACATTTGAGCAGGCTTCTTGTTTCCCAGTTCTGACCAAGGCTAGAAACGGAGCTTAAAAGCACAACAAAGAAGCCTGGCCTCATGAGATCTCCACCTCAGTGTTACAGATTTAAGAATTACATGTGAGGTGCTGGAACCAGGCCCCTGGCATATTTGAAAGTGAAGCCAATTAGTCACGGATGTCTCTGGACCCTGGTGCCTGCTCTAAAATGACTGAAGTTTGATTCTGGGTCTATTCAAGGCAGCGACAAAACTTCCTGTGACCACAGCAGGACTCAGATTTCAGGCTTGTTTGCTTTGTCTCATTCAGGGATTTGAACAGGGTTGGACAGGTCTACCCTACCTGCTTTGGAACAGTTGTCTCTGGGCAGACCCTGGTAGAACTAGTACTACATGATATGCATCCAAAGAATGCAGCGCTTAGCACAGATATCCAATAAGGATGCTAAGGCCAGATCCTACTCTACTCCAGCTGGTTCAGGTCTTGAAAAAAATTTAATTCATTTCCTTTTGTAACATGCTGTCATCTTACCCTTTAGGCTGAGTCACGCACAAAAAATGCCGAGGACCTACCCACCTTTTACATTTATAATTTTTCTGGGACTTGAACGGTGTGGAATAGGATTGCAACTAGGAGCCTAAATCTACTTTTGCATCTATAGATGCAATAGATGGAATAGAATCTGGCCTTCAGGCCCCTGGCAGACATGCAAGTAAAGGCGTGATGGGATCTGATGCAGAATCCCCATATCTCGGCTTCCTGCCATGCCACACCTGCAGGAGGCATAGTTGTGTGATCCAGCATCAAACCCTATCATGCCTTATTGCTCAGGAAGAGCACAGGATCATAATCCTGGGCTCCCCCTGCACTGGTAAGGAGCAAGCTTCAGGGGCTGGAAGCTGCATCAGCCGATGGCTCCCAGCCCCTGGCCAACCTGGGGCTTCCAGTGTGCCTCCATGACTGGGAGCCTGAATCAGATGGGGGCTCCCAATGATGGGAGCTCATGGTAGGGATGCACTTTGCAAATGGGAGCCCCAGCCTGGCCACACGTTCCATTACGTTTCATAGATTTTCTAGACATTAGGGACTGGAAGGGACCTCATGAGATCATGGGGTCCAGCCCCCCTGCCCTAGGCAGTGTAATAGGAACCAGCCACAAACTCATTACACATTTTTTGTGCAAACTTTGTAGCTTGTATCACACAATTAATTGTGTGAATGTTTGGCTAGGTAACCATTTCAGATGTGATTAACTGTGCGCTAGGGTCCACTGTGTCCAAAATAGCATGTGTACAGCACATCCAACAGTGTGAGGGAGGGCTATGGTGAAAACACGACGCACGTGCTCTCTCCTGCTCTGCATGAACTATAAGCCAAAGGAAGTTGCATAACCAGAGCATGCCTGACTTGGAGAACCTAAGCACTACATGTCTACCAAAAAGCAGATACATAAAAATGTTTCTTTTGTGTGTGTGTGTTTGCTATCAGCACAGAATGGATTGGGTAAGTTTTGGCAGAGGCTCTTCCTAGCACTATCCAATCAGGTGACCACCCGTCCCACATTGGCCAGGATGGTCCTGAAATGGGAACATCAAGTCCCAGTCCTGGACTGCACAACTCTGGGATAGCATTTCTTCTGGATTCCCAGGATCATGCAGGGATCTGGGTTGTCCATTCACCACAGAAAAACACAGGAAACGGCTGGTTTCCTCTTGCTGGTTGGCAGAGTTCCAGCATGCAAGGGGCCGTGGGGAGTGGGATGCAGGGGGCACCACATGCATGTGTGCGCATGTACTCATGAACATGGCCAGGAATACAGCCCCAAGTAGTGGTGGAGAGCAGCTGCCTGCAGATAATTTGGAGGTATGGGAGGGGGAACATATTGAGGTCCCATGGTGAGGGAGGGAGTGGGGTAGGGGCTGGGCTGGTGGGTGTTGCATAGCAGGGGTGCTGCATGGGGCCTGGGGCCAGGGCAGAGAGTAGGACGGAGCCACGGGTGGCTCATGCAGGAGCTTGGGGGCTGGTTCCCTGTTGTAGTGCACACTCCTGGGGAAAGAGGTATGGGGAAGCATGTGCCCCCAGTTCTGCCAGGCAGGCAGGGGGTGCCTTGCCATGGTGACGTGACTGCCGCAGGGCTCTTGTGGGGAGGGCAGCAGGGCAGGGAGTCCCAAGCTCTCAGTGAGCAGCCCACATCCACCCCCACCCTCTACAGGCTCCACTAAGCTCTGCTTTGGCCGTGCCGTGGAGGGGAAAGGGCGGAGGAAGAAAGTTGGGCATGTATCCCACCTTCCTATTCAATGCAGTGTCAGTAGGCCTAAGGACTTTTCTTATTTTAAAGCTGTGTGAAATAAAATGAGCCAGTAGAAGAAAGGACAGATTGGATGGAAGTAGTAAGTTGTTTTTCACACACACTAGCTACATGGAGCTTAGGGGCCCCATCCACTCTGCTGTCACCACACAGCTACTTCAGGGGTAGACACTGCCTATCCTGCCCTTGTCTAGCCATCTGTAGTTTACGTTTTTTACATCTTGGGCTCAAGCCTGATCCTTTCATCCTGGGGAGGTCTCAACCTACTCACCAGTGTCTACATTAGGAAGATCACTGCAGTGAATACTGCCTGTCTCTTCCATCAGCCTCAGCAAGAGGCCAGCTCTGCAGGAACAAAGGCAGGGGCTGAACATCTTCATTTCAGCGTGAAGGGCTACTGCTGGGCCAGTGTAGGAGATGCTTCTAAGGTTCTGCCAGTGATTTCCCTGTGCCACCTATAAAGGAAGCATTTCCATACCCAAGTTTCTCCAATATCACAAACTTATTGTGTGCCTGATGAAATTGAGTTTGTTTTTTTATTCACCTGAAAAGCCTGGCTTCTGGAATCACAACTCAAAGTAAATCTCTACTTGTGTTTAAGAAAAGTACTTTTTTAGCCCTTATAGCTGTTGGGACAGGGGGACTGAAAAATATGATGAAGTTTGAAGCTAGTGGTTGAGAAACCAGAAGTAAGAAAAAAAAATTGAGTTCACTTTTTATTATAAAAACAAGCAAACAAAAAAATCCTGTTTTGTTTTTTTTAAAGCCCAGCTGATGATTTGGGGGACTGTAGCTCATGACTTTAGGTCATTTTTGGGTTGGAAACACTGAATATTTAGGACTGTCAAAGCAGAACCATTTACAACCAGTATATTAGTGTGAAGCTAGAACACGTATCCTGAAACACCTCTGGTATCTCCTAGTAGTGACACTACAGATCAAATGCAAGGGAAGGTTTAAGGTGCTTTTTAGCTTTCCTTTTCTCTCAGGTTAGCTGTATTCTGCAGCAAGCTTCCCTTACCATTGTTGTTATTACTATTTATACATATACGTGTGTGTGTGTGTGTGTGTGTGTGTGTGTGTTGTTCTCCCTGCTGTATATGTGTTGCTCTCCCTCTGCTGCTGCAAGCTGCACCCGGGATTTATCTCTGTAATGAGAAAAGGGAGATAGGGAGAAGCAAGGGCATTTTTCTCTGACTTGGATTGTATGTCATTTTGATATTCATTGTAAAAGATGCTTTTCAAATATTTAAATATATGTGCGCTCACAGATCAGTTCTCCAGGATGGATTGTAGGCAACATAATCACTGCTTTATATCTCTTGTGCTCTGTGATGTTTTCCCCTGTATCCATTCCCTGCAGTGACTTCATTTGGGAAGGAGGAGCTGGTATGGGCATCTCCATGGTCAACACTCCTTTATTTATTATATCACAGGACACCCTGTTGAGAGAAGTAGAATCAAGCTCCCCCAAAGCCAGCATTCCTGTTTCAGTCCCTCCAGCTCTTCTGGCTGTGGTGGTAGTGAGCTGAGCTAGTGCCCTTCCTCCTATCTCAGCATGGCTCCCCTACTGGGAGAGGCTAGCTGGAGTGTTTCCACTACCAGTACTTTTGCATTATCTCCTGCTGCGTCTGTCTCTGTGAGATGCCAAACTTGGATCATGTGTGCAATTAGGCTCTAAACAGGCAGTTAGTGTGAGCCGGGACCAGTGTGCCACTTTACAGGCATCTGTGATATCATTCCAGGCTTACCTTGCTCTGACAATCCTTTCTGGGGACCAGGGTGAGTATGCTTCCTCTGCCTTTGCTTGGTGGGGAATGAGCTTGCCACTCTGTATGCGAACTCTCCCTCCCCCTTCGTCCTTGGAAGGTCTGCTGTCTGTCAGGTGTGCCATGCAGCCATCTGTTACTAGCACCGAGCAGCTGGTCCAGTAGCCATAAAGGCTGGCAGGAGTGGCCTTCCGGCAGCGTGAATGACAGTATGCACCACTGGTTCCTTGGCAAAGCGAGCAGTACTTGTAGCTGGGAATTAGAGGCTTGTAAACCTGGCGGTTTGAAAGGGGATGGCTCTACCCACAGCTGCCTGGACATAGGAACTGTCTGAGCCCCTAAGGATACAGCAGCACCTGCAAGAAGGCCTCAGCTGGATGCATGTGCAGTAGCAGACTTCCACCTCGGACATGCCAAATTCCAGAGGCTCCAGGGCATCTGCTTCATGCCTTCTCCTTACAGGCTTTTCTATCTTAGCCTGTTTGAAGTGATCCATCTCCCAGCTCTGTCCCTAGAGCTGCAGGTGAGCAAAGGCTGCCCACATGCAAACAGCTGGTTAGCTTTTCTCCCTTAGTTACTATAGTCACTGGCCTGCCTGGCTCCTCCTTTGTCACAGCTGAAGGGAAGGGAAGTTTGCGGCATGAGGGATTTGCTTCCACCCACACAAAGATTCCCTGTCCCTTGGGAGAGAGGGAGAGGAGTGTCCTTAGCAAATACTGCTTGGGTGATGGGGCATTGATGGGGGAGAGGCAAAGAAATGGACTTTTGGGCTGCATTAATATTAGTATTTTGTGCAAGACCCAGGAGGTGAAGGTGCCACTACCCAATGCTAGTTAAGCCTCAGCAGGAATGTTGTGGGAGTCCTAGGCCCCATGTTTTAGGGAGGGCTGTAAAGGAAGTGGGAATGGTCCAGAGGCATAACAGAAGTATGACAAAGGGGTTGTAACGCAAGCCCTACTGGGAAAGACCAAGAGAACTAGGAGGCTTTAGTTTAGTGTAAATTAGATTTGGGGAAGGGGGGTGGGACACGATAGCAGCTTTCAAATATTGGAAAGGCTACAATAAACCAGAAGGGGAAAATGTTCTCCATTATTTCAGAAAGCAGGGCACAAAGCAATGGATTTAAACTGCAGCAAGGCAAATTAAATCTCAGAAATAGTTTGCTCACTGTCTGAACAGTGGGACAGTAGAACAAGATGCCCAGGAAAGCTGTGGCACCTCCTTTGCTGCAGGTCCCCAAAAAGGGGTGCATGGGCATCCCTCTGGGCTAGTTTATGAATTGCTCTATCCTGCTTTTGTGCAGGGAGTTGCACACAATGGCTCTTATGATGCATTCTGATTTCTTGGAGGATGCTGAAGCGAGAATAGGAAAGCGTCTCAAATGCAGCACACTTCCCCTTCAGAGGCGGTTCTGTCACACATTGTTTTTTACCCCAAAGTTTGAGGCAGCTTGATGAGAATCAGGGTTGCACTCCCTGTTAGCATCTCCTTGTGTGCAATCCTCCTGCATGACCATACCAGACCTGTGAAGAAAGGGAGGTAATTGGTCTCACCAGAAGGGTGGATGTGGTGTACCTTGATTTTTAGCAAGGCTTTTGATAGTTTCCCACAACATTTTCCCAGGCAAGCTAAGGATGTATGGACTAGATAAATGGACTGTAAGGTGCTAAACAAATCAGAGGTTTCAACCAAAAGAAATCTTATGAGGTTCAACAAGGACAAGTGCAATGCCCTGCACTTAAGATGGAACAATCCTATGCACCGGTACAAGTCGGGGACTGACTGGCTAGGCAGCAGCTCTGCAGCAGAGGACCTGGAGGTTACAGTGGTCAGTAAGCTGAATATGAGCCAACAGTGTGCCCTTGTTGCCAAGAAGATTAATGGTATACTAGGTTGAATTGGTAGGAGTTTTGCCAGGAGGGAAAGGGAAGTGATTATTCCCCTCTCCTCTGCACTGGTGAGGCCACACCTGGAGTACTAAAATCAACTTTGGGTTTCCCACTACAGAAGGAAGTAGACATACTGGAGAGAGTCCAGCAGAGGGCAATGAAAATGGTTAGAGGGCTGGGGCATGTGACTTCTGAGGACAGGCTGGGGGAACTGGTCTTATTTAGTCTGGAGAAGAGAAGACTGAGATGGGATTTAATAGCAACCTTCAACTATCTGAAGAGGGGTTTGAAGGAGGATGGAACTAAACTGTTTTCAGTGGTTGCAGATGGCAGAACAAGGAGCAATGGTCTCAAGTTACAGCAAGGGAAGTTTAGGTTAGATACTAGGAAAAACTCTCATGAGAAGGGTAGTAAAGTTACCCAGAGAGGCTCCATCCTTGGAGGTTTTTAAGACCAGACTACACAAAGCCTTGGCTGTGATGATCTAGTTAGGGATGGTCCTGCTTTAAGCAGGGGGTTGGACTAGATGACCTCCTGAGGTCCCTTCCAACCTTAATTTTCTATGATTCTAACTCTTTTTTTTCTCCTTTTTCTCCCTGGAGCCTGTCTGCCTGCCTGAGCTGCCCGAGGGCCCAGTGCTTGTCCCTGCAGCTGCAGGGGTGCTGGTGTTTTCCTCCATGGCTGCGGTGCCCCCTGGGATTGCCCAGGCTGGGTGCCTGTGGGTGAGTGCCACCTGGGGGGCGCCACTGCAGAAGGAAGCACCAGACCCCCCACAGATCAGGGACCACTTGGCCTGCTGGCAACTCGCCCTCCCCTCCCCCTGCCCCACCTGCCAGAGAGGCAGGTAAGGATCAGACCTGACCCTTGTGTACACACCACAGGGGTTTATTTCAATTTAATTCTTCCTAAATAGAAGCAGTATTTTTAAAAACACATGGCTTCAATGTAGGGAGAATTAAACTGAAATAAAGCCCTGTGGCATGTACAAGAAGCCTAAGACTGGATCTTAAACTCAAGGATTGCATCAAACTGAATGCCTTGACCTCAGGAGCCCCTTGGCTGCAGCTTCCCCCTGGCCTGGCTGGGCATCCCTGCCTGGCACATGTCCCCATGGCTTCCCCACATCGTCTATTGCATGGAGTGGTGCAGCAGGGGCAGAAAGAGGAAAAGGAGGAGGAGCCACTGGAGATGGGGGGAGCCAATCAGTACCCGGGTGGTTGCAGCAGCAGCCCCCCAGGAACTTGTGCATGCTGCCGATGGCCAGGACCAGTGCAGTGTTGTCAGCGGCATGGGGCAGGTGTGGGCGGAAGTGTGGCATGGGCTGCCCTGGATGACAGTGGGTTGGGCTCAACCTCATGTAGAGCACCATGGGGGCAGCTGTGGGCTGGTTTGGTGGGGGGCAGACGCACGTGTACCTGTATTGCCTGGTGAAGGTCTGCTCTGATGTACACAACCCGTATCCCACCACCCACCTCCAGCCCTCGCCAGCTCCCTGGACCTAGTGCCTGGGCAGCCCCCCATGCACATGGGCACACCCCTGCCACCACTTGCTCAGCCACTCACACACAGAGCTCACCCCAGCCACAACCCACCCCCTCACACACAATATACAAGAGTAAAACTTTATTTTGAGCTATAATAAAATTGCCTCTATACATAATACTCAAAACAACTACCAAGACAAATATTATTTTTTAAAATAAAATTAAAGTTATAGTAGATGTTTGATTTTTTTAGTACATGATTTGTTTTTTATCTGTAATCTGTTAAAATGATACCTTCTGAAAGATTTTTTTGCACGTGGCCCTCAACAGCTCACCAACATTCATTAAGTGGCCCACCAACTGAAATAATTGCCCACCCCTGCTCTAAAGCAGCTACTACTTGCCATAGTCAGTGGCAGAGTGCTGGGCCAGATGGATCATTAGTCTGACCCAGTAAATCACTGCTTATGTTTTTATATAGACTGGGCTCTGGAGAAGAGGTCCAGGTGCTGGATTCTGGTTGGTTTGGTTCATCTAGGCCTGTCACACCACTTGCATGTGGATATAGTTTTGCACACTCTAGTAACTACTAAAAATGAAAGCAGTATTGTGAAGTAGGGGGTTTCACTTCCAGTTTGACCCCTTTCAGGCCTGCTTGGGAAATGTGAGCTTCAGTGGGGTCTAGATCTTGAAGGGTCACCTATACAATTTGTTGAGTACTTGGATACAGTATTCCAATTCAGGCCCAGCTCAAATGCAGTCATCCTCATGATCTCTGGGTGCCACTCCCTCCCCTGAAGAGAGATATCTTGTCCAAGGCCCTTTATCTGCCCAACAAATGTTTTGCAGGTGGGCAAGATTGGATAAATCGGTCTAACTTTTAGCCCATATCTGCACTATGCAGTGGGACTTGTTCTTTGCCCTGGCAGCAAACAGGAGTGGAGACTGCCCCTCGTCTCCCCTCATTTGGATTCTCCTAGCATAGGGGAGTTAACATTGAGGTAGAGCTTTCCTAGCCTGTTCATTGTGAGAGTGAGACAACCACTTGGCAGTGCAGTTGTGAGATGCCTTGCCAGTCCATGCAGCCCATGCCTTGGCTGGTAAGGTCAAATTCCTGTATCACACAGAAAAGGAACTTGAACCTGGGTCTTCCATGTTCCAGGGAAGTGCCCTGACTGTGGCTCTGGGAAATTCTGCCTTGGCCCTGGACAACCTTCCCAGCAACCATCACTGAGAACGGGCTCCCATGGCAAGTCTTTTGCTTTGATATATCTGCTTTTTTGAACTCTTTCCACTTCTCCCCCCCTCCCCAACCCCTCCAAAAGTTTTATCCAACACTTCCCTACCAGCTGTAGACTTGTTGGACCTGCTTTCTCACCAAAGCTGTTTGCAATGCATCCCCTTGAGAGTCAGGGCTGACATCCTGGCCCATTACCCCACCCACACTCACACATACATCAGCTAGATGAACACCTTGCTGGGGTCATTTGACCCCAGCACTCTTTCCTGCCATGGCAGGGGGTCGGACTTGATGATCTGCTCAGGTCCCTTCCGACCCTAGAAACTATGAAACTATGAAATAACTGGTCTTGATTTCTCTACCCAGTATTACAGGAAATCTGAAGCCAGATTTTGTGTTTTGCTTCTTGTTGGTTTTTTTGGTGAGTCCTTCCCATTCCTCCAAGGAGGGAGCTGCAATTTGCCTCTGTTCAAGAGCAGCTGTGGTGCCAGGGCCATGCAGCTACCCATTTTGCAAAGGAGATCGGGATGGATTGACAAATAGATTAATGCTAGGCAGCTTTTGCTGAGACTGGCTCCCTCTAAATGGGCAATCATTTATCACTAAATTACTTTCTCTAAGCCAGGTAATTTCTGATCAACATGCACAAAAAACAAAAGCACTGCAGTGATGGGATGTTAACCAGAGGCCATTCCTACTCCCTGGGCGGTGCAGTGGCGGATGCAAAGGGAATTGTTGCTTGAAAGGTTTACACAGCTTAATGGCCGGTGACAGCATAAGGTACAAGTCAAGGAGGGGAAATGGGGCTGAGCCCAGTGTATGTGGTAACAAGTGGGATATATATGGAGAGGGCTCAGCAATTGATAACAGCCCATCAGGAGTGAGAGGTGCTGGCAGTGCTTTTTGGGGAGCCCTGAGCTAGAATAATAAGGGAAGCTGCTGGGCAAAAGTGTGGGGCCTGGGCAGAGCTATGTGGGGAAGGTGGTCTGTATTTAGTCTTCATATAAAAAGAAAGAATAAACTAGTGAATCAAATGCCTGTCTCCCCCCCCACCCCTCCCTCCGCCACCCTGTCCTCAGTACAAACTGTGTATTGGTGTCTTCTGTATAATTGCTTCTGTAAAAGTGAGGATGTGAGCTGAGATAGGCTTGAACTACATCTGTTCGTCCAGAGATGCCCAGATTTATTTTCAGCTATTTAAATCCAAAAGCTGTATCCCAGATTGCTAGACATGGCCTTTCTCTCTAATCTGGGCCATGCTGACAGCCCAAATACAGGCCACCCACTTTGGAGGGTGAGGGTGGACTGCGAGAGATGACTCAATCTCATTCGGGCCCCAAGCAGAATGCCATGTAGTCCCATGTGCAGAGTGGCCATCTGCCAGACTTCTTGTCTTTTTCCAACCCACAGTTTTGTCTCAATTTCAATAGGGAAAGAGCACTAGATCCAGTCATCTAGGATGCTGAGTGTCCTTGCAGGCCTTTGGGAGTTAGAGATGCTTATGGCCTTTTAGGATTGAAGGGCTGGAGACAGGGAAGGAGAGGAGAGGAAGGAGGAGGGTGGAGTGACATCAGGGTGTTAGTGCAATTCATAACAAAGTTCTCCTGGTATATCTCAGCAAAGGCAGTGCTGAGGAAGCATCGCCAACGTGCCTTCTTCTAGCCATGCAATGTTAATTTTATTGTGCCTCCCAGGGATCCTGTCACTGATGGGTGCACATATGTCTGTCCTGGGTATATGCATCACTGCACAGTAACAAGAACCTACTCCCTCGGCTTTCATTTTCCCTCTTCCTTGGGGAACTGTGGCTGGGCCATACCCACCACCTCTGTTCCCTCCTTGCAGCCCCATCTAATACGTGCAGTGAGAGGCGCCTCTACATAGTGTAAGGTTTGTTTCTTGACAAATGTCCCATTTTCACAGGCAGTTGAACTGAACTGCAGCTTGTGCTCTGCTCAAACATGTCAATAAACATTATTGCAAAGACGTACAAGCAATAATGGGAATGTATAAAACTCACCTTTATTGCTTCTTGCCATGAATTTACACGCTGCTGTAAGCTTTTACTCCTTCAAGGGAAAGCCTTGGGATTCTGCCTTCCCTGACAGGGTGATGTCCCCAGTTTCTATCAGGACTAGATATGTCTTTTTCTCACCCCTTCAACATACCACAAGTAGTGGGAGATAGGAGGTTATTTTCTACTGCACTATGCAAATCTCCTTTACAGAAAGTCATGAATTCTGTAGAGAGACAGCAGTTTACCACCTGGTTGTCTGTTACCATGTGCTGCAAAGTGCTTGATGTCACTTCACCAGGGCCTTGCAAGATGACATGAAATTCCAGCTGCTGGCTTTCACTGAGCTGCCTTGAGAGACTTTGAGATCTCCATTGCTGTATGGAAAAAGGTCTTTTTCCAGAGACCCTGGGCTAATATTATCATCCTTGCTATAATGATGCAGATCCTGGTATGAAATGGCTCAATTGTCTTGGGGGTTTGAAAAATGGGGTTTTAGTTTTAGCTTGTCTTGATGGTTTTCTAGGTGCAGGTACTAAGGGGCATGGTTGACAGCCCACAGCTTGCAAGTGTGAGGCCACAGCAGAAGTGCTCAAGGCATGGCCCTGTCTGCTTCTAATGAGTCTGTGAATTCTGCTAAGTATCTTGTCACAAGGACATGAAAAAGGAAAGGATAGTTTTCTGGATCTCCTAGCGAGGAGAAAATACTGATTGCCTGAGAAAAAGCTTCTCTTTCATTTTATTTAAAAATATTTCAGTCTTCCCTGCAGGGCTGAGATCCTCCTTATTTTCACAGAGCAAAGAGAAGAGTGATACAAACATGCCTAACTACCTATTTAGTCAAAGTGCTGCCCTCTTGCCATGCTTGGCCCACTTGAGAATCAAGTCTTTGGTCTCTCTCCTGAGACTTCTATCCCAGGGGTGTAGTACTGCTAATAGTGGCAGTCACTTTTCTGTGCACAAGGGTGTGAACCTAGGTGTTGATGCTCTTGGGACTCTACACAAGCCCTCAGGCAGGGAGACCATTCAGACCTAGGATCACTGCTCAGTCCTCAGTATAGACCTTGAGGAAAGCCTGTAGCAGTGAAAAGTAAACTTTCACAGCCCTAAAAGCAAGTAGCACTGCTTAGGGGGGATGATGCGTCCCATAAGTACGTTTTCCAATGGAACTCGTAAGGGATTTGAACCAAGAAATGCTTCTTCTGCCCTCACACCAGAACCCCTGGGGGAGATTGTCTGTTACCCAATTAATGCCCCTTCAGATAAAGGATGCATGCAGAACCAAAGGGGTCCCAACTGCCTCCACCAACCTTAGTCACTTGTGTATTGATACTAAGAATTTGTCCTTAGCTCTAGCCACCCAGGCCGGATTTGAGCTCAGTACCTAGGCAGGACAGACTCCATATATTCTTAATAGACACCGGGGTCACCAGCAGTCTTCTCCCAGGAGAGTGATCAGCTTTCAGTGTTTTTAACATCTTGGCTACATGGTGGCTCAGTGCTAATGAGCCACTGGTGCAATGAACTTGGGTAACAACACTGTGCATAGATAAATGCCCTGAGGATGTATAAATGATAGGAGTCACAAGAAGGCCAGGCTCAGACTTGTATGGACAAAGTCACTGTTCTTTGTGCCTTTCCTCTGTCAGGGTCCATAAGATCTAAGCATCCTTCACAATATCCTCCTTCCTTCTTTGATCACATGGTGCCAGGCAGTATGGTGTTAGACTAGGGGTGTCCAACTGCTTTGGCCCAGGGGCTGGATCTGGCGCATGGGGCTTCTTGCAGGCTGGCTAAATCATCTCCAGTGGCAGGGCAGCAGGCTCATTAACATGGCTACCAGAGTGGCTGCAGCAGTGCAGCTCCTGAACCCTGGGGTGAGTACCAGTGCCACTCACCTCCTCACACCTTGTTGCTGACTTTAGTCACCAACAGTGACTGAAACCCCCAAATTCAGCAGTGGGGTAAGGAAGGGGGCGGGGGACATCATTCACTCCCTGGGTTCCAGAGCTGTGCCAATGAAGCAGCTCCATCAGTACACCAACAAGCCTTGCAGGGTGCATGAGGCCCACAGACCACCAGATGGACACCCCTGGTGTTAGATGATAGAATGGAAGGGAATAGCACAACTCCCCTCCCCCTTGCAGACTCACAAGTGTGACTCTTTGCATTCCTGCATGCAGGGGCAAAGCCTGCTCAAGTGGGTTTCTGCAGCATTTCTGTTATTATGAACAGGTTTTGTGTGAGCGAGGCAAGTCCACACTCTCCATCAGGTATTTAATGCTTCTTCTGCTGTATGGTGAGATGTTCAGTAAGGTCCTTCTTGTTTGAGAAGAACTAGGGGCCAGACCCTCTGCTAGAAGAATGCTTTGGAGACCAGGGATAGGAGGAGTTATGGGTGACCATAAAGGTGTTTGGCTTCTCAGTCACTTAACATGTAGGGAAGCACAAGACGGGGAACTAGAAGCTCATTGGCAACTCTCTCTATGCCTTAAAATGAGGATTCTGTCAAAGAAGGGAGTGGGTAGCTTCTCTTTTCCTCCAAACTGGCTGGAACTACGATCCGCCCTTGTGACATGGTCCTTGTGTCTCTATCCATCTGTCATCAGATGATCAGACTGTGGCATCTTTGGGGCAGAGTCCATCTTTTCAATGTGTGTGCGCAAAATCTCCAGCAGAGTGGGCTTCTGGTCCTTCTCCCTGGTAGTCCCATAATATAAGCTATAATCTGTGCATACTCAGCTTTTGCTTTTCCGTACTTAACAATTCTACTGACCCAGAGATGTGCATTGCTGATGCCAGCCTCAGCATGTACAGCTCCCTTGCTGCCACAGTATTACTGAGGCCCACAGGCCACCAGTTGGACAGCTTTGATGTTAAATGGTAGAATGGCACTGTGGCAGCCACCATGGCAACCCTGACTGCGGGCTGTCCAGGACTGTCATGTCTTTCCCCACCACTCTTGGATGTGATTTGGCTGCAGGAGTCTAAGCAGAAGCTGTTTTGAAGTGCTATTCTCTTTCTGCACTGATTCTCCATTGCTTGACATGCCCGTGAGCCTGGACTTACTTCTTTTGCCTGCTGAGTTCCTGCCCTGCTTGCCCAACATCATGCCAGTGGGCGGATTATTGGCTGTGTCAGTGCTGCCAGTGGTGCTCTCCTGCTTCACTGCTCCTGGCACTGCTGCCTTTGCTGCCCAACCTATTGCTTGGCTTTGCCTTTCTGCCAATGGACGGGTGATGTGAATGCTGAGGATTTCTGTGGAGCTGGCCTCCAGCAGGACTGGCTCTGGATGCCAGTGGGTGGAGCCCTAACAATGATATTTGGATAGCCTTGGCTCTTACACCTGCTGCCCTCCTGCTTCCCTTGGCTCTGAACACCCAACCTGGCTGCATGAGGTCCTGTATCCTCTTGGGCTGGGCTGTTGCCAGCCTTCTACACACACACCTAGGGCTGGCTTTCAGCCACAGCAAGTTGAGCAGCTGCATGAAACCCCCAAACTCCTCTAAGCTCCCGAAGTCTTAGGTCAGCCCTGACTGTATCTCCTGTGAGGGGTGGCGCTATTTTTGCCTCCCTCCTCTTTCATTCTAACTTGCTTTTAACTGAAGTTCAGGTTAGCTTTAAGCAAGTGGACACAGAATAATGCAGCTGCAGGCCCCCAGGGTACACGGTGCTGAGCAGGGTACATTTCTTTTAAACTGTCCCATAGCAGGAGCAGGGCACTGGGGTGTGCCTGCTTCTTTAAGGGAGCTAGTAGCCTGCAAGGGTGCTTGCAGGTGGTATGGGGACTAATGAGAGACTCACCTGATGGGAAGAGGGCTCAGGCTGGAGCTATATAAGCCAAGATCCTGAGCTGATCAGGCAGTCTCTCCCTGGCAGCCACAAGGTGAGGAGTTCTGGACAGCAGGGCTCCTGAAGGGACTGAAACTTATATAAACAAGCCTGGGAGCAGAGGCAAGTCCCTGGAGCAGAGAAGGACTGAGTTTTTATAGGCAAGTGGCCTATGTTTTATTTTGAGCCCACAGAGGGTCCTGGTGCTCAGGGAAGAGCTAAGCCAGACCCAGGACCCCAGAGAAGGGGCAGCGTGCATGGCCTGGGGGGTCCGAAGACCCAGGCGGGGCTGAGGGTATAAATAAACAACATCGCTACTGAGAACACCTGTGAGATTGGGGCATGGTGTAGGGGAGGTATGGAGTTGTGCAAGGAGTCCTTAAGGTGACAGGTGCCTGGCAGGGGTGTAGACCAGCTGAAAGGGCCTGCTCCCCTCGGGGCACAGGACTAAGGGACCTGGAACAGACCCAGTGGTGATTGACTGTGCGTCAGGGAGAGGCCACAGGAAGCCCCCTTTTATAACTTTCATTAAGAGCAAGGCATGGTGGCTGAGATTCAAGGGAAGAGCTGCAGCTGAGTCTGAGCTGGGCAGGGACCACACAGCCACTCCAGTAGTCACAGCCTTGCTACACACACACACATGCGCACGCACACACACACACACGTACACGTACACGTGCAACAGAGTATTCAGCCTTTGGACACTGAGACAAAGCTAAAGGGATTCATTAGCTTTGCCCAGGGGGAGAAAGCTCAGGCTTCCCCTGGAAAGGCTGGTTATGATTTGGTTTGCAGTTTGTATATTTTCCCCAAAACAGGGTGACAGCAGAGCTTATAAGGCTACAGTTTGGGCCCATTATTGCTTAGCAGCTGTATGGAGAGGACAGAAGAAAGACGATGCTTAGCTCAGACCACTAGTTTGGTGAGAGAGAGGGGGGCAGGCATATCTGGAGGGGATGGGGTATGCACAGTGTTGGACCTTTGTGGGTTGTGCTGGTGCAGGGCAACAGCACAGCTGCTGTACCTGAAGATGTTCCCCTCAGTGCATGGGAAGACATCCCAGTGCTCCCCAGTTCATCCCCACCAGTGCCCTTTTAGTCTAGCTCTGACTCCAGGGACTCTAGCCCCCTCCTCATGTCTAGCCTGTCTTGGCACAAGCCCCTCTCTGGCTCTTTGTGCCCCACTGGCCTACCATCTGGAGAAAAACAGCCAATCAGGAATTGCTGCAGGAGGTAGGAGGTTGTGGGGAGAAGGCAGGATTGATTGATCAGAGCATTGAGGAGTCAGGAAAAGCTGGCAGTTTTGCAGTCAGGTTCCCAAGAGAAGCCCCACCATCTGGGACTAAAATCACCTTGTGCAATTGATGGGTAATAATGGGCAGCAGTAATGTTGAGGTGGAGTTTTTAGAGTGTTTGTATGGGATGGTTTGGCATGGGATGATCCTGCCTCAGGCAGGGGGTTGGACAAGATGACCTCCAGAGTTCCCTTTCAACTTGACTCCTCTGTGACTTTGTGTTTGCATCTGTCTGCAGGAATCAGGCAAGGAGAGTTCAGACGTCAAAAAGACTAACCCAAACCAGAGTTTCTCTAATCCCATGATTATGTGGCCAATGTTGTGATCTGTTTGTTAGGGGACAGGGTCTGACTCACAGTTTTTATGCTGTGACATTGGCAGTAAAAAGATTCCTTCCCACCCCCAGGTCAGGAAATTTAGTCTGGCACTGTATTCCAGAAACCCTAAATGGGTCATCAGCTCTAGCATGAAGCTTCTAGCAAAGACTGGATATCAGGAAAAACTTTTCCACTGTTAGAACAGTGAGGCGGTAAAATAGATGGAAGTGGTGGACTCTCCCTCACTGGAGGTGTTCAAGAATAAGTTGGACAGCCACTGGTCAGGGATAATATAGGCATAGCTATGCTAATATCCTACTATGAGTGTTCTCCACGCTTCTGGGCTTTACAGGTTGTCCCCCACCCCTTTTCCTCACTTTCTGCTTTATGTGTGAGGATGTTTTTAAGCCTCCCTCAGAGGCTTTGGGCATGGGCTGCAGACAAGACCGGGGATTTTAACTGAGGTGTGCCAGTGCCAATGGGACTTAAAAGTCTGAGGTTCCTGGCTAGAGGGTCTTCCCCTCTGCTCAGAGTCAGACCAGTCGTCATATTTGGAGTCAGGGAAGGAATTTTACCCCATGGTCAGAGTGGTATGACTTGTGGGGTTTTTCCTTCCTCTGTAGTTGGGGTATGGTCCTTGACCTGGGAACATTTGAGTGTATATTAACAACCTTTTATAGAAGCAAGACATTGGCTGCCATGGTTCCCCTGCATTACCTGTGGCAGGGATGACATAGTTTTACAAAGTTTAGATTATGCATTTGTATTAGATAATTTGGATAGGGTCGATCCTGCCTCAGGCAGGGGGCTGGACTAGATGACCTCTGTAGGTTCTTTCCAGCCCTGCTTCTCTGTGGCTCTGTTATTCCTATTCTATCTCAACCTGCCAGACTCATTAAGTGTCTGGAGTGTCTGGAGGTTTCAAGCCCATCTCTCATCCCTGACATTACCTATTTAGGCACTCAGAGACAGGGCAGAAGCTGGGTCTGATTCTCCCCCAGCTTGGCTATGGGTGTGTTCCCAGCTAGCTCCAAGCCTAAGTGCTGACCCTTCTCTCCGGTATAAACCAGATCAGAAGAGCAACACTACTTGCAATGGGACGTTCTCACCATGTTGCACCTGTAGATGGAACCAAAGCTGAAGATAAGCCGACTCAGATCTTGGGGCGCTTTTGCCTCTGGATCCGAGCTTGCCCCTGCATCTGGCAGTCGTGGCTCAGGCCCATCTCTCAAGGTCTTTAGCTCAGCAGCTGCAAGGAGATCTCCTTCCTTTTGCTCTCTTTTCTCCTGAACACAGCAGCTCCTGAGAGGTGAAAGAAGAGGTGGTAGGAGGGCAATGAGTCTGCAAGACATGAAAACAAATTTCATTTTCATGGCAGGGCAGATGGATGGGGTCACCCTGCCCCTTCCTCCGCCTCATTGACCTCTGTGTAGTGGAAAGAAATAAATGTTAAATTTCTATAAAAAATCAAATTACAAGGTGTCATGCCAGAGAAATAAAAAAATACTGGGATAAGAAATCATCTCATGAGAAAAAACTAGTAAACCCAGCCCCTCTGGAGCTGAAGGAATTGCTAGTTGGCATCTCTTCTACTCAGGACCTTAGTTTCAGCCCAAATTTTTGAAGCAAAGTTTAGGAAATCTTAGATTTGTTTTCAGTGACCAGTGTTTGTCACGAAACACTGCACAGGCCTGTACAGTTATTTGGGAGCAGTTTAGCAGTGGGTATACGCTGGAGAGGGGTATGGGGCACTGGCAGAGCAGCATGGGGAGCCCGGGGCTGGAATAGCTGGTGTGGGCTGAGGAACAGCATCAGAAGTGTGAATAAAGTATGTAGGGGCAAAGTAAATGCAAGGGGCAATAAAGTAAAAATGGGAAGTAAGGTGTAAAAGGGGTTGAATGGGGAAAGAAGAAAAAATGTGTACAAGGCTGGAAGAGGCTTTGCAAGGGGCAGGGACTAAGGGAAAACAGTGGAAGAATTAAAATGATATCCTGAAGTGAAAAATAGGTGACTGCGTGGAAACGAGCAGATGGGGGGCAGGATCTGTACCCACAAAGGATCTTGGAGAGTCATGAGAGATGAACAAAAAATGGTTCTGGGAGGGGGGAGGAATTCCTCCATAGTGTGGAAAAATGAGCCTGTGGGAGGAATGCAGACACTACAAAAGATGGAGTGAAGGACAAAGCCACTTTCAAAATCCCCTAGGGCAGGCGCCTTGTCTCTCTCTCTTTCTATAAAGCCCTATGCGCACCTTGGCTAGAGCCATATAAATCATGTGGTAATTTAGAAGGGAAAGACAAAAGAGGTTGTTAATGAAGGGAACAGGGAAAGTGAAGGATGGACAAAAATAAGGCAGGAAATGCATTTATTTTAAAGGGGAAGGATGGTTTTGAGGCAAAGGCATTGGGCAGGGATTGAAGAAGCTTTGCATTATGTTCCTACTCGTGCCACATATTTGTGATGTGACCTTGCTCACTGTTTCCCCCTTTGTGCAATGCTGGGATGACAGTGGCTAGTGCTGAGCAATAGCTGCAAGGACAGCATTCATTCACAATCCTCCTGCTGAGTAGGCTGTTATCCTTATCCTTGTATTCACAGGTGAGGAAGGTGAAACCCAGAGCCTTTTCCTTGGTTGCAGAGGACTAGACAGGCAGCAAACCCAAGAGGCCTCTTTCTCCATCCCCTCTGCTAACTGCTGCAGCACTTGGCCTCTCTGCCACCAAACTACCTGGAACTGCATGGGTGTTGGGAGGAAGGTGTTCGGAGGACTTATGCTGGGGTTCATGCACCAGGGCTGTCTGCAGGGCATTTTTACTGCAGCTAAAGCTACTGACAACTACACAGCTATTTATTTATTTGGCTGCCGACGACAGAAGCAACGGGAGATAATCATAAGAAAATCATAAAAAAAGAGGGAAAACCAGCAGATAATACTCTGTAGAGGGATTTAACGGGGTGAAAAATTGTCTCTCACCGAACTGTCTGTGACACTAAACACTGTCTCGGAGATCTTCACTCTTCTTTCTCTGTAGAGGCTTAGGGAAAGCGACAGGCAGGGCTGTGAGCCAGCAGCTGGGGGCTTTGAAAATGACAGGCAAGAGCCCGGGCTTTTTTCATCAGCATCTTTTGAGCACACGGATACCATCAGTCAGGCTGTGCTGTGGGAATGAGACTGTCCCCTCTTCCTGCCAGAGAGAACTGAGGGGAGAGTACCTTGGAAATACCAGCATAGCCCCTGCAGCCCAGTCCCTAACCCATGGAAAACTGCTAGAGTTTTAGTCCCTACATGGTGAGAGGGTGACTGAATTGCTTAATATGCTGCATCCAATATAGTGCTACTTTTGGAGGCAAGGGGTCCACATCCTCATCCTCATCCTCCTTCTGTGTTTGGGACCTAGAGGAAATTGTATTTGCTGAAGGCAGCATCTGGTTTTTAGTTAGGGCAAACCTATGCCCATTTAAGCAACCCAGGTGTGAGCTTCCTGGACCTGGCAGCATGTTTCAAGTCCCCTTTGTCTCGCTGAAGGTTAGATGTCTGTGATGCACCCTCATGCCTCTGTCACTGCTTCCTGATGTTAGAGTATGATAGAAACAGAGTGGTATTGTGTTGTACTGGGCTTGGATAGGAGCTCTTCAGGCTGCCTTCCAGGATTGAGAAGTCCAGGACTGGAGTAGCAGGGGCTAAGAATGACTGAGAATTGGGGTTCCAACATTCCCTCCTAGAAGTGGGCTGCTGGCAAAGGGTTTGGTAGCACAGGCTGCAAACATCCATGTGCAGCTGACTTAAATTTGGACTTCCTTGGCTTCTAGTAACGGAAGAATACATGGTAGGACGAATGTTGTAAAGTAATGTGCTTGCAGGTACAAAGGTTTTTGCAGGAGATGACAATGATCTCAGTAATGCTTAGCCCATGTATATCACTTCTCAGCTGTAGATCTTAAAGCCCTTTAGTTAGCTAGTTGCATCATGTGAGCAGGAGGTGACAAAAATCTACAAGGCTGGCCAGTGATTAGTTTTTTTGGAGTGAAATCACCTGATATCCAAAGGTGCTGAGAATACACAACTCCATCTGATGCCAGCAGGAACTTTCCTGCCCTCAACTTCAGACAGCAGAAATTGGGAGCCATTTCTGAAAACAGTGGCTTGAATGACATCCCTTTTGTTCAGTGTGGCTGCATCACTGTTCAGAACACAACCTAGGTCTCCTGAGTTTCAATCCAATGTCCAGGGAAACTTTAATAGCACCACCTGGCTTTTCATCATGAGTAAATGTTGCAGAAGATGGTGGAAAAGAGGAGGATTTGCCTCCTGACTGGAGAAGACCCCAGAAGATAGATGGACATTTTGGTCCATCCACATGGGAGGTGGGAAGGGAATGGCGACTAAGGTTGCCAGAAAGGTGACGCAGCAAGGAACAAAGCTGCCTTTTGCAGCTTGTCGCTGGTGACTAGTTCTTGCTTTTCCTCACCTGTGCCTCCAACTTCATATCTCATGGCCAGTGCATTCCCTCTCTCTATATTCCCTTCACACACCAGCACTCAGCCGACATGCAGAGAGGCAGAGAGCGAGCAAGCGAGAGAGCTGGCAGGGAGTCAATATATTTCAGTGTTTTATTACTACGGAACTGAAGTAGCATTTAGTTGGTTAGGCTCAGCACAGAGTGAGCAGTCTAAAGTGACTCAGATATCAGGGCCAGCGATTAAAGGCACAACAAAAAATCCATGGATTAATTAGCAGGTCAATGGTGGTTGAGTAGTTATTACTAAATTACAAGGTTTGCATGTAAGAGATGGGATTGATTGCCAGCATTCGCCAGCTTCGATGATTGCGTGTGAGAACAATGGGTCAGTGGGGATGGATTTGTATTGATTTGGTGATTGGCAAGGGGGTTGGAGAGGGAGGAAGGTCCAGGAGGGGGCTTGTTCTGGTTGGGAGGATGTGTTTTCTACTTCCCCCGTCTTCCTGTTCTGCAGAAGTTCAGAATGAATTGGTACTGACCGCCATGCCATTCTGCCTGTGCTGCAGTTCTGGGAAGAGCAAGGGCTTGGCAATGACTGGAGAGAGAGAAAAAGGCCAAGGGTACCTGTGGGTGTGAGAGGACTCAGTTTCAGGGGAGGATGCCACCTCAGAGATGAATAGTGACAGGGCCCCTTCCTCTACTGTGAGGGAGAGCGGGCTGGAAATAAACCCTTTTGATGATATGACCAGATCTGTGAGACTGAAGGGTACAGGCACAACCTCTCCCCTTGTGGGGCAGAGGGGACAAAACGGAGCCAGACCCTACCTGGGTCGAGCCAAGGGGACGCTGAGAGGGAGAGGCATCTGCCCCGCACACACACATCACATGGGACTGAGGGTGCCCTGGTGGAAAAGGGACAGACAGCCCCTCCCTTGTGAAGAAGAGAAGAAAATATTATCCTCCTACCCCTTGTACACTACCACCACTATCATTAGTGACTCTAGTGATGACAGCTGGGATTGATCAGAAAGAAAAATTTACCCCTGAGGTCTCCCACATAAATGCAAAGCAGGCGATGAGGAGGAAGAGAGTGTGACAGAGACGCTGCCTGATGGATACGGTACTTGGGGACTCCGCACGCTCTGTGTTGGTAGCTCACCAGATTGCGCTAATGTGCATAATAATCAAGCTGTCAGAGCCCTCGCTCTAGCTCTGCTCTAAGGCAGGCAGCGCCGAGAACGTTTTATCTCATTTCCAAATGACTTTTTATGCCCAGTAAAATGCTGTTTTCATATCAATTAATAATTCAGCTAATAACACAATTAAGGAATCTGCCTTGTGCTGGGAGCCATTTCCAGGAGATGGCAGGGGAGGGGCAGTTGGAGCATGAAGAAGGCAGCAGACAGGGGCTGACTTGCGCAGGAGCAAGAAGTGCCTCCGGGTCTCCTGTGGCTGTGCTGTTTCTGCAGCAGCATTGCCCAGTGGCTAGAGCTTGAGCCAGGGAAACCAGGACTCCTGGGTTCTGTTTCTGCATGACTGATTTATTTTGTGTCTTTAGGTGTCTCCCGTAAGCTCTGGGCTGTGTTTCTTCCCCCTTCTGAAAACTAAGACTAAATGGCATTTGCTTCCCATTGTACAGTGTCTTGAGATGTGGAGTGCCAGTGTGCAAAAGGAGCATGTTATTATTAATTATTATAATCTACAGCCCAAGCACACAGCATGCTTATCCATAGAATCTGGTGGGGCACGTCCCATATCCAATGTGTAGGAGCCCGCTGAGATACATGGTCCAAAGGGTGTTTTCTTGATTTGCTTGGAGCACTTGCCTTACCTAACAGATAAACCCTGATGGGGAATTCTGAAATTAAAGTTGATCTCTACACTGTCTTTATCCTGGCATGCTACATTCCTCCAAATATAGGGTACACATTTTAAAATAAAATTTTTCTTATGTATTTGTAAAAATGCCCTGCATTTTACATTCAAGTAAAATAAATAAATAAATACATATATAAACATAAATAAAAAGCTCTTATATGAACCATAGATATGTCCTTACTTGAAGTTTTATTTTTTCTCTGAAACTGAGAACCAGAAAATCCAGGTGTGTGTTACATTCAACGGAATATAGTAGTTCTGCTTCTTTAGAGGTATATCCCTTGCACCCCTGTCACACTGCCCTACTACCTTTTTATGGTTATTCTGGTGCAACTCCTAGGTGGACACAGTTATAACTTTACAAATATGCCTTACAGTGGTATAATGCATTGCCTTCTGTCTGTGGAGATAGCTGTGCTAAGATAAGCACACTTACACCAAAATAACTGCATTCATACAAGGGAGGTTTTATTACTTCTGCCAACCCAGTATAGTTAAATGAATCCAACCTTTCAGGTAGACGAGATATAGGTAGGACACCTCAGTTCTGCTCCCTGATGTATTAAGGGGCTTATGGAATAATGCAGGAGTAAATGTGATGTGTTTATGAACACCAGGGAGCTTGCAAGAGTCTGCTTCAGTCAAATCACGACATTTGCTCAAAGCTGCAATAAGGGAATGCATTCCCCCTTCCAGCTGTCTGACCTTCAGTGTGTTCAGCTTTCCCCATGGGACATCTCTTTCCCAGCCTCAGCTAGAGGAATGAACCCTGACATACACCTTAGTCCCTCTGAATAAACTCGATTTTATTTTGCTTGCAGGAATTTATTCCAGGTCTGGGCTGGAACTGATCTAATTTATCCATATTTTGAGAGTAGGGTGCTGCTCTGGGGCAACTGATTCTTAACATTAAGCTAGTCAACGTATTTGGCCCAGAAAACTACCAAGCAGGATTTCAGATCTGCATAGCTCCCTTGCTGTTATTTCAAATGTTTTACCCCTTCACCCTTTATGTTTTGTCTGTTTATAGTGTAAGCTCCTTTGGATGGCATTTGCCTCTTACTGTGAGTCTGAGTGATGCTAACTACAACTAGGCCTAGCCTTGGTCAAGGCATGTAGCTGTTATGGTAATACAAGTAAAGAATAACATATATAAGAGCCCTAAACCCAAGAAGTTCTGGTATTTATCCATCTCTGGGAATTTTATTTGGCTTCTGAGCTTCTTTTAAGCAAACAGACAAGTGTAGGATGGGATTTTCAAATGCTGTCAGCCTAGCATCAGTAGCAAAACTCCAAGTGACTCCCATGGGAGTAGAGTTAGGCCAGGGCTGAGTGACTGTGATGATCCCAGCCTGAACACACCCCTTGAACCTCAAGGCCTCCTCTGAACTGTGAAATAATTTACAGTGCAAGCAGCTCCAGGGTGTGCTTCGTTTTGCTATCAGTATGTGTAAGTGGAGAAACTAGCCTTTGGGGTGAAAAGGGACTGCTGTCACTCTGGCCAATTCTAGCCTTGGCAGCCTTGCTCGGATTGTCAGTCACTGCTCCAGGCCATAGCAACATGGTGACAAATATATTTATCAGGAATTGGATTGGGACCAATCAGGTCATCAAACAGCCAACAACTTTCAGTCCTTGCAAGTTTAGGCTGATTTAAAAATATACAACCAAGAGTTGAATGGTCCTCAGCCCTGAACCTTCTGTTCCCTTACTGACACCTTCTTTCCCTTCTCCTTCCAGTTTTTCTCCAGAAGACAAGACCTCCTGGACCCTGCTGTTCTCATCCAGAATAATTTGTGTCATTCATGTGTTTAATGTTGTCATGGTGCCTTTTTTTTCTTCTAAAGTGGAACAAGATGTTGATGAAAACACCTGCTCTTTCTTGGTTTTCTTAATGAATAAGCTGTACAACATTAAATGGGGCCACAAGCCAATTATAGCAGGGTAGATATCAGCCATGTGCTAATAGAGCAGCCATAGATCATACCTGTTCCTGAACGTGTCGGGAATTTCTTAATGAGGTGTTTGCATGAGAGAATCATCTGGGAAATGGGGATCCAGATGTTTCAGGGAAAACCATTAACCCCATCTTCTCTCACCTCCTCTCTTTTCTTTTGTAGGTAAGTGAAACTTTGGTTTTCTGAGGCAAGAAGCCCTGGTTGCTTGGGTCAAGTGGACTGGGATTGAGACCGGTTCCTCCGTGGCTCAGCAGTGCCAGCAAGAGATGATTGATTTCAGACTTTCGAAGATGTCCAGTCTGTGAGTCTTTGCCAGCATGGTTAGTTGATAAGGTTGCACAGCAGATTCACTACTGATGTGGGGGACTCACTGCAACTAGCCTGCAGCTCTTCCTTCTGACAGCTGTGTTACCCAAGTCTTCATACCTGTGCTCTATATATATATCTATAGATATAGATATAGATATAGATATACACACACACACAATTGCCCTGTGCTAATGAAATGTCAGGAACATTCAACATTTTGTGTGTGTGTGAGAGAGAGACAAGGACTGACCTACGGAGGATATGATAACCAAGCTTCTCCTTTACGTCTGGTAATAATGCTGTATTTGTTTTAGGAGCAGATGCTCCTAGGTTCTGTTTCCATATCAATGGGAGCAGCTTCTACAAAGTGATTGGAGTGTCTCTGTATAGCTATGTTGACAGCTTATTTGAGTTGGAGGACAAAGGGAAGCTTATTAACATTTTGCAAGATGATTTCTCACTCTCTGTTATTTGCTACAGTGTTCCTCCGGTGTATGATCTCCACCAGTGTTTGTTACACCATTTCCGGCCAGTAACAGCCCATTTCCAAGCAGTCCTCTGGTTTTACTAAAACTGTTGACTTCAATCAGGCCAGAATCTGTCTCTGCCTGAGTAGCTTCCATTACATGACACTATTTCCCCTTAGAACGTGATACTAAAGTGTTAGATGCTTGCATATTACTCTCCATCTTTTGAATGTTAAGTACATGTGCTGCTACTCCCTACTGCAGCATCATGGCCCTGCTTATTTACAGCAGTTCTGCAGATGACCCGCAGTCTCCCAAGGACAGTGGCTGGGAGGCAGATGACCTGTGATGAGCTGTCAGTCCTGAATTTGTGTAAAAAGGTGATTCATTGGTGGTATAGGATACCTGAAGTATGACTAAGTGTGATTATCGTGGCTTAATGTTCCATATGGCACACAGGGATATTCCCGCCTTTCCTGAGGGCTTCCATTTAATAACACTAAGTTCCTGCTTGGGGGGGGAAGCTCTTTTTGCAACAGTGGGAATTTGAAGAATGCAGTGTTCCCTGAAGTGTGAAGATGCAAAATATTTACAATGCAAACTGTGGAGTACCTAGTTGGATTGGACAGAGTATGCACAACACAGTGGAAGAACCAGTGGAGATGACATTTGTAGCTTTTGCATCTGTATCCTGTTAGCATTGATCTCATGACTTCAACCATTAGCACTTGGTAACATAAACGTGGTTCTGTGGATATCTGTGACAGATACCAGTTTTCCAGTCCTAAATCTTGCTCCCGTGGCCACAGGTTCTATCGGGTGGGACCATGGAGAGCTGCATGCTGTATATATTCACAGTTCAGTGCCATTTCTGTGATTCACTGGGTTTTATCTGCAAAGCACTTCTTAAGGCCTTTTTGGCTCTAATAAGGCATCTTCCCATGCCAGCCCTAGAAGACTGTCTTCTGGATTAGGTATTACCTCTTGGTGTGTTCCAGACTGTTCCCCTCTGAGCAGATCTCACAGTCAAAATTCTCAGCATACATTTTCCCTATGGTGAACTACATAAAATTTGCTTACGGTGAACTTCATTCAAGGCTTCAAGATGGGTGCTGCAAGAGCAGCTAAGAGAAGGAAAGATAATAGACCATTGTAGTTAGGGCCTTGTTACAAGGTAATATTAGGCAGCTTCTGGAGCTCTTAACTCCTGGATTGGCTAAATGTTAACATCTTTTAAGTGGTTTAAAGCACTTATTATTTATCTTAAGTTACACCACTCCAGGGCAGAATTATCCCTAATCTGCTTAAATTTATCCCTGTTCCATTTAGGTGTTGCCACTTCCTGTAGCTATTGTGCACAAATTGAAATTGTCCAGAATGCAGTGGCCCCTCCTGAGTGAAGGCAAGTGGGGATGCTGGGGCATAGCAGGGCTGGGCATAGTGCCTTGCCCCCCATGAACATTGGGCAGAATGAGTACTGCAGGCCCAGGGTGCCTTGTGTCTTCAGTGCCCCCTGTCACTGCTCAGATCAGCATGCTGCTCCTGCCAGCAGTGGCATGGGGTGCAGCAGGCAAGCTCTGGAAAGGCCCTATCCTTTTTCTCTGGAGCCTTCCTCCCAGTGCTGATTCCACCTGGGCTGCCAACTAGCTGGGCACCGCCTGAGCTCTGGAGAAAAAAGGATCAGGCCCCTCGGAGCTCAGGCAGTACAAAGCATGCCAGTAGCCCAGCTGGCAGCAGCAAAGGGGTGAGTTTCAGCAAGACCAGAGAACCAGAAGGAAGCTGCTGCCCTGGGTCTCTCTGGTCTTGCTGTAACTAACACAGTAGCTCTGCACTGAGAGCAGGGCTGCTAGGCTTATGCCCTAGCAGTCCTGCTCTCAGCATGGAACTGCCTCAAATCAGCAAGACCAGAGAGCCATGGAGAAGCAACTTGGTGTTGTAGAGCTGTGGCAGCTCTGCATTAGGAGCAGGGCTGCCAGGGCTTAAGCTTGACAGCCCTGCTCCTAAGGGACAGCCAATATGTCAGTTTTAGTGAGATCAGAGAGCCCCAAGGAAGCTGCTTCCTCAGACCTCTGCGGTCTCACTGCCACTGACATGGTGGTAGGCCTTCTCTCTGCCCAGCAAGAGCAACAAGCTGGTTTTGTCCCTAGCTCTTAGTCCTGCCGCTGCTCACCAGGCCTGTAGTGGCAAGTCACAGCTGTGCAAGTGAAGGACAGCAAGAGCAGGTTTTTCATTTTAAGGTGCGACTGCTTCACTAAACTGAACAGCACTAAGCTGATTAACACTTGTGCAGCTTTCAGGTTTGTCTGAGCTAAAATCCAAGCTGCAACCCTCCCACTCCTTTACAGCATTCCAGTCTGCATCCCTCTAGCATCCTGTAGCCATCACTTGGTGGACCTCCTGTAGTGACATTAAACAGAACAGGTTGTGTAATTAGTATAGCAGCTTGAGGTCCAGCAAGAAGCCTAGATCTGCCTGTGCCCAGATACTGTGGTCAGTGAAGAATCCTTTCTGTGTTCATTACAGCCAAGTTCTGTCACATAATTATAGGGCTTTATGGCTGGACAGAACAATCACCTCAGTTCTAGCCCTCCCCCAGCTTTAGAAAAACTGGATTCTATGGTTCTGAGATGGGTAGACCCAAATGCTGGGTCTGCACACACTGGGACTGTGCGGTGGTAGGATTCAAACTCTGCTTTTTATATCTCATAACCAACTTTAATCACCATTCCCTTGTTCATTGGACCAGCTCCAAGGCCTCCAGGCCTCTTGTCATATTTGGATATCACAGTATTGGCATCCCAAGCATTCAAGAATCAGGAGACATCTCCCCCTGCCCAGATATCACATCTCAAAAAAGGTTCTGGGGGCTCTTTTTATTTATTTCTGCTTTTAGGATGTCTTCAGTACCTGCAATGGATGGTAATTTCCTTTCTTTGTAAAGGAAAGAGGATTTTTTTGTTTTGGGGGGTTTTTTAAACTAAGATTCTTATTTGATCTCATGGTTCTAAAATCTGCACTGCTGAATAGCATGCAATGAGTAATAATGTGAGGTGAAGCAGCAATGCCAGCATTTATGGATGCTGCATCTCTTTTAGTGGACTCTATGGAGAGCAAGGAAGGAGTCTTGGCCCAAACAGGATTACAAAAGAAATGGGCATATCATTTACAGCAGCCTCCTTATCATTATCATTAGAGCTAATGCCATCATCATTTTCCCCAGTGAAAGCAGGGCCTCTGGGGCCTTTCCGCTGCCTGACAGTGGAGACACCAGTGTGCAGATTAATATGCAGCTCTGCTTATGCTAATGGCAGCTATTTGTAACATTAATATTTTCTTCCACAATAAAAAAAAGTAACAGTGATGATAATGTTTTGTCTTGAGGATTTGAGATTTAATGTGCTTTGCAGGAGTGGAAAGGGGAAAATGAAAGCTGCTGACCCAATTCTTACAGCTGTGAGGGGAAGGGCAAGGTTGCTGATGGCGCAGGCACTAAGATACCTGAAACTCCCAAGAACAAGGTGAGGGGAATGGAGTGAAAACAGGTAACACATAAAACAAAGTAGTTGTGCAGCACTCTTCCAAGGCTTCTGCTAAACTGAGACCCTGAAGGGAACTCAAAGTTTATTGTAGTCTACAGTCTGTCCTGTGACTACATAGTCCAGATCATGCATTAAAGAGTCCATGTAGGCAGCACAGGCTTTGTTGTTCAGCCTGAGAGCTGGGGAACTCAGGGGAACAGTAGAGTCTGTATGTGTCCAGTAGCCCAAATAAAACACTACCTTTGTATTCATTGCAGTGCCAGCTTGTATTAGAGAGAAAAGCACAGATATCATCGTCACTGACCATAGCACCTAACTGCACTTCTGATAGACCACTGTGCTAGACACTGTACACAAACAAAAAATCGGCCCCTACAAGCTGTAAACTTCCTCAACCATTCAGAGGTGTTTAGCTCTTGGTTGTAGGGTTTGTGGGGAGAGGGACTTTTGCAGTCCTAATCCACTACAGAGACGGTGCATCTTTTGGACAAAGATCTGAGTGAACTAAAGCAGTTAATGCCCCAGCATAGAAGAAAGGGAGCCCCGTGAAGTTTCCCTCCTCAACCTCAAATGCCTCCTCTCGCAAAGCCCTGCTGTCTGAGATTATGATGAAGCATCTTCTGCCCCAAAGGGCAGACTTCTCCATAAGCAGGTTGTTAACATTTGATTATTTTATGTAAGTAAATAAAAAGGCAAAAAGATTTTTCCAGGATGGTGGTGTGAGAACCTTTAAAAAATGCTGTAATTAGCTACTCTGGGAGCATGTTATGATATTTAATAGGCCCCTCAGTGATAATTTTCGTAGCCTGTCCCAGTGTCTGACAAAGTACCAAACATGGCATGTTTAATGTTGTTTTAATTAACAACTCTTAAAAGAAAATGTCAATTATGTTTCAGTAGCCTTAGGTTTATTTTTGTTTTTTGTGGGGGAGAGCAGGCAGGAAGTGTTACTTCTTTTGAGAGAATAGATGGGGAGATGCTGTTTTTTGGAGTGAACCTGCTTGTCTGTATGAGGAGATACATTTTTCAGTTCCCATATTTCTAACAGTTTGGGGCTTCTCTTTCTTAATAATAAAGATGTCTACTTTAAGTGTTTCTGGCGATATTCATTGCTTTGCTGGTAAGCATGAGAGGGATAGGACTGAGGAAGTCAAAGCACTTGTTGAATCCAGTATGATGAGATGGGGAAAAATGTTTAAGTCCACTATCAAAAAGACAAAAGGATATAAATTGGTTCCTAGCAAAGCTGGTTTTAAAGGAGATCTATTTCTGGTGGAGTTTGTTGGACAAGTTCAGTTTTATAAAATCTGTATTGCGAATATCAAACATTCAAACAGCATGAGTCAGCCTCTTCCTCAAACCATGGGCTTAGGTTAAGAACCACAAGCCTTCTGAAATGCTAAAACCTAATCAAACCAACAAACCCAATTGCATGTATTTGTTTTTATGATTAGCATTCTGCCATTAGGAAGTTCCCGTTGCTTTTCTGTAACATTGCTAAGGGGTAGCAAGTTTATATCCTTTTTTTAAATAATAGCTGAAATTCATGAATCACCACCTGATTCCTGGAGCTGCAGCTTTAAGGAGAATATCAAATTGTGTGAGACTTGTGTTCTGAGTCTGAGAACTGAAGATGTGATTAAATACCACTGTACTTACGTGAAAAAGAAAAAAGCACAAGCATGTTTACAAATGTACCAATGGAAATGTTTTCAAATAAATAAATAGATACAAATTTTCTCCCACTGTATTTGCAATCCTACATCACAGTCATATGGAAAACAAGGAAGCAAAACTAACTGGAAACAAATGGATATGCCCAAGATTCCCCACATCCTGACCTCCCATGCATATAAATCAGTAGTGACACCATTACATTCAGTAATGTTTATGTGATACAAGTGAACAGACTAACAGGCTTCTTCAATGGAGCCAAGTAGAGTCAAGTTGGAAAAGCTTGTAAAAGAAACAAAGATGTCCTTGGCCTTATAAGAAGTGATTGTTTTACACAATCATTCCATCAAAGGTGAGGGTTTTAGTAAGTATCTTGAAGAACTGTGCTTTTGAAAATACTTGAGGTAAATTCTACTGCTTGTTTCATTAATACAAACCTGATGTAGCCCTGTTAAGCAGAGAAGAGCTACTCCACATTTAAACTGCATCACAGTGGGCATGTCTGCATGTGTGCATTTACTGCGCAGTGACCGAAACTACTGTGTAGTACAGGCATGTGTCTACACATGCATGTCTGTACTGCATAGCAAATATGGGAACTTATACTGGCTTGAGTATAAATTTGATACTTGCATCATGCAAGTATCAAATTTACACCTGATTAGTTACTGTGAAGTAACAAACATGTAGATGCCTTACTGCACGGTAACCCTGTGCGTGGACTGACTTGGGACTAACTTTAAACTGAGGGAAATCTCTGAAATACTTCTTAATGAAATACACAGACTGAGGGCTTTCTTTCTTGGCAGGAAACAGCATGTGAGTTGTCCCTGGCATAGGCTGCAGTAGCAGACCTCCTCCTGAACAATGAAACCCTCAGTGTTGAAGAGACATAGGTTCTAGTCCCATCTCTAGGGCCTCCTTGTGTGCATTGGTAAGGTTTCCTGATTATGTGTGTAGCAGCATATAGTCGATGTCAGGTGTAGAGGGGAAAGTCAACAACATGTAAAAGCAGGGCATGTAGAAGTAAATACATCGATGGCAATTGAGCACCGAGTCATGCAGTAAGCTTCTGCTAATTCTCTGGCATTTGTGACTAACATACATTGACTTTTTTTTCTTGCTCTAGGCTATTGGGTAAAATAAGAAAATTCTGTATTAAAAGAAACTCCTAGGTTTACTGGACGCAGTCAGCATGGACTGCTTAAAACTCATTAAGCCAATACAGCACTTGTTTCTACTGTTGTAGAAAGTACAACAGTAGAAACAAGTGCTATATTGGGGCTCTGCAGGGTGAGAAGGTGCAGTATATACGTGAGAGCCCTACAGGGAGCAGAAACTGAGAGTGTGGGAAAGAGAGAAAGGAGAACAAGGTGTTGGTGGAACTGTGCAAAATACATGGCCTAGCTCTCCCCCAGCTGTAGCCAACCACCCTGTTTTTTTCTAAACTGCAAGCTTTTCCTGGTGAGGCCTGTGACTTGTAACATGCAGGTAGGCACCTCACCCAGTGGATTATATTAGATTCTGTTGATCTCTGTTAGAGCCTCTTGGTGCTACTCTAGTAAGTTTAATAACTGGAAGTAATTTGCATCCCATTACTGCCCTCCTCTCCCGTGACTTGTGGCCCATAGGAATGAGAGCCAGTGAGAGGAGCTCAGCAGTAGTAGTGCAGAGCACTGTCCTTTCTTGAAAACCCCACCAAGTGGGTTGGCTGTATGTCACCCTCCCACTTGAATTTTCCTTGGACAGACTGAGGCAAAGAGTAGGTGAAAAAATGGTTAATTTTTGTTTGGGTCTTGAGAGATATGAATACCTTTACAGGGCCACTAAGCACACTGACAGACCTGCAGCTCCCCGGTCTAACTTATGGCACTTCACAGAAAGCATCATGACTTAGACCAACCCTCCCAACTCAACAGACATTTGTGTTGGGTCAGAAGGATGGGGGATCAATCTCCAATTTGTACCTGATCCAGTCTAAGAGCTGCAAACATGCAGTTTCTCTCCCCTAGCCCCATCTCCTCCCTCTGAGCTTTGGTGCTGTCTGCATGATGGAAGGGGGGAGAATGGAGGAGAGGGAGCTTGGGCTGGGCTTTGCCCAGCCTGCACTGGAGTGGGGAGGGGAAATTGGAGGGGCCCCTCACCCCCTTCTCACCCCCCTGCCCTGAGGCAGAGGTCATCCCAAGCTCCGTCCCCTCCCTTCTCCCTCCCTCCCATCATACAGACAGCAAGGTGGGTGGGGCTGGGCTGCAGCCCAGTTCCTTGATCAAACACAAGTTAATGAACGTGCTTCACTTAGGGTGCCTTGAACCCTCATATAATGAGGATTAATTTGTCCTGCAATTGGGGACTTTTAAAGCATTCTGCAGCCATGCACTTCTGTTAGGACATGGCTGTACAGCGCTTTCAAGGGGCTGATTGCACAACAAATATAACTTCTGTCTGTGCCCTAAGGGTCAAAGGGAGTGTGGGTTTTAGTCACAAATGAGGGCATGGTACACAGGTTACCTTAGCAAATTAGTCACTTTGTATGACACACACTCTGGGGTCATACTGGTGTTGCTCCTTTGACACCAGGGTTAATTTTCTTTAGCCCTGACAAGTGGAAGGTGCTGCATCTAGGGAGAAAGAACCAGCAGCATACCTACAGGCTGGGGAACTCCCTTTTCATCAGCACAGAGGCAGAAAAGGATCTCGGAGTCATTATTGATTCCAAGATGAACATGGGCTGCCAATGAGAGGACGCAGTCAGCAAGGCTAGCCATACCTTGTCACGCATCCACAGATGCATCACAAGCAGGTCCAAGGAGGTGATCGTCCCCCTCTATGCGACACTGGTCAGGTCGCAGCTGGAGTACTGCGTCCAGTTCTGGGCGCCGCACTTCAGTAGGGATGTGGACAACATGGAGAGGGTCCAAAGGAGTGCCACTAGCATGTTCAGGGGCAGCAAGGCAGGCCCTATGAGGAGAGACTGCAGGACCTGAGCCTGTTCAGCCTCCACAAGAGAAGGCTGAGAGGGGACCTGGTGGCCGTGTATAAACTTACCAGGGGGGACCAGCGGGGAACAGGAGAGTCCCTGTTCCCCCAAGCACTACCAGGAATAACAGTCACAAGTTGACTGAGAGAAGGTTCAGGCTAGATATCAGGAGGCACTACTTCATAGTCAGGGGGGCTAGGATCCGGTACCAACTTCCAAGAGAAATGGTGCTCGCTCCTACCTTGGGGGTCTTCAAAAGGAGACTACATAATCACCTAGCCATGGTCATTTCACCCCAGTACTCTTTCCTGCCATGGCAGGGGATCGGACTTGATGATCTGCTCAGGTCCCTTCTGACCCTACCAACTATGAAACAACTATGAAACTACTGCTGACAAAAGCATCAGCTCTTCACAATGACTTTCTAATTATAACTTTGGAATAAATTTCAACTTTGCTAGAAAAGAAGCAGCCAACAAGACTTCCCAGTGTGAGGTCCCCATGTGCTGGAAAATATAGCTCCGTCATGACTGGGCGTCAGTTGTCCAGTTGGTATTATCTGATCCTCTTTGAGAAGGGGTGTTGTAGGAGTCTTTTTCATCTCAGTGACACAAATTGGTTTCAGTATTTCCAATTCCCACTCCCCTCTCTGGGGGCTACAACCTCTTTGGCTGGGCATGAATTTAGTCCTCTGCTTCCAACTACACTGTGTGTGTGTATGCATGATCCTTCAAGAAGTGTTTTATGTATGTCACTGTCTAAAAGGTCAGGGGATTTCAAAACCCCACTAGGCAAGGGAGTGTTCCAGGTTCATGCAGGGAGAGTACATGAATTCTTTTTTCCATAGGGGAAGGGAACGGTGACCCAGAAGAAAACGACATTTCCGTATGGCTTGTGTGTATCTTGGAAAGACTTTTTCTTTTCCTTCTTTTGCCTGTCAAGGACTTTGGAATGACTACAGTAGAGACATCCTTGAAATAAACCATTTCAGATTTACACAAGACACAGCATGCTTTGATGGGGCAGAAGTGATGCTTAATACTGTGTCTGTCTAAAGTAGATGTGCTCAGTAGTGTTAGGCCTTTCCATGACTTACGGGCTTTCTTGCATACATACTGGCCTCTGGGTGCTTTACCACTCCATCCAGGAAGAGCACAGACCATCTGCAGACACTTCCTTAGCCTGACAAAGGGTGTTTGTGCCCAAAAGCTTGCAAATAAGAATTTTTCCAACTATTTGAGTTGGTCTAATAATAGATTTACCCAAAGAACCTTGTCTGCCTATGTCCTTAGACCAACACCCCTGAGGCCTTTGCATGTTGATTCCAAGCTTTCAGTGATCCAGGAACATGCGGTAGCAAATCCTAGTTTGCAGTCCCCTCATTTACTAATCTCTCTTGTGCAAATTGAGCTCTCTGTTTCTTCATATATTGCCAGGAGTCCCCAAGCTCCTAATTCCATTTTATCCCCCTATTTTGAAACAACTCCTGTTTTTCCCCACATCATTATCTATGTCCTCAAAGGTTTTGTGGGATATAATATTTTCTCAGCTCTCTTTGGCTCCATCTTTCATATGTTGTGCATGAAGGAGGACCAGAAAAGGTAAAGACCATGGTCAGAGGCCCTTTCTTTAGCCATGTGTTGGGCATGAGACAAAGGAAAGAGTAATAGGGGATGTGACTGTGCCTGTACAGATAATAGGTGACATGTCATTGAATGAGAAAGATGAGGTGGGAATGTACTAGCCCTACAGTGAGAAAGCACAAGAAGTTGCAAGTGGTTTGCCATTGTCACGAGAAGGGCTTAGAGTCCAGTGTTTGTTGATGTAGGGAACTAACGCTCATCAACCAGAACATCCATTCTGTATCACTCAGCCCAGATCTGCTATATTTGGGGCCCCTCTGGTCGTTCCAGGAATATATGAATAAAACACCCTAAGGGACAGGGACCTAATCTTGTTTGTGTGGAACAGATGAGGAGCTGACACACGAAGAATGAAAGGGATTTATCTGCAGTGTCATGATGAGTAGTGACAGAATGGGCTGGAACCCTGAAGTCCCAGTGTTCAATTTCTCCATGCCACTCTTCACAAGACCACACCAAGGACCTGATTCAAAGCCTGATGAAGTCAAGGTACTTCAGCTTCTATTGGGATTGGAGCTAGTCAGCGATTTTTGGATGAAATAGGTTTTTTTCTTCAGAATATGCTGATTCCTTGAAACCAAAACCTCTTGAAAGCAGACGCTGATTTCACCAAGAAAGGCTTTTCCTGCATAGAATGAAAGCCAGAGAGGAGCAATCCTGGAATAGCTGGCAGCCCAAGTGTCAGGTTAGTCCCCTGGCATGTGGAAGCCATTGTGTAAATCAGCCACAGCAGAGACTTAAATACGAGTCTCACCCATTCCAAGTGAGTGGCCCTGACCATTCTGTGATTTTTTTTGTTTACTCTTGCATTTTTTGTTTTGGGGTTATTTTTCCCCCAAAAATATTTTTGAGGTCTTGGCTTTATCTCAGTGTGGAATGAGAAAACTTTTGAAAGCTCAAAGAGTTTTGCCAGACAAGAAAAATGACTTGTCAGCTCTCAGAATATGCTTCCAGATTGTCCAGACAAGACCTTGCAGAAGCAGTTGGTTCCATGGAATAGGCTTGCTTCAGTCTTGTTAAGAGAGATCGGATTGAGGAATTGTCGTTTTGTAGCCATTGGTTATTTCTGTTGCATTCAAAGTTAGCATTAAACCTTATGAGTATGAAACAGCTTGTTTTATGTTACCCTTTGTTTTTTTCCCCTACACATGCACACAAATGCACACACACACATGCTCCTATCTCCATCATCTTTAACTAAATTACAGTCAAATACTTCATTACAGAGGCTTTCAGCCAGGAGGGAGGACCCCTGGGAGTTGATTCACAGACAAATGTATTATGCACAAGCTTGATCTGATCATACACAATTTGAGCTATCCATGCACCTCCAGGAAATTCCTTTCATAAATGTAAATGATTTGACACTCAAAGAACAGAGAACAGAAAAGAAGAAAGAAGGCTGTACACCAAAGGGAAGAGAGATGTGGACTTTGATAGAATGCATGGGTCTGAGGGCAGAGTGAGAGCTGTCAAAGCTGTTTTTCCACAACCACCTCTTCCTCTATGGATGGCAGAGCCCTGTCATTGAACAGCAGGCTGTTGTACCATGCTGGAGGGGTGATGGGGGGAGTGCTGCATTAAGTATAGTTTGGTGAGATTATAATAACTGTTTCTATGGCAACAAGACAAATGCCCTCCACGGCTTTTATTTGTGTTTTGAGCAAGGAGGCATGAAGTGCAGGTTTTGTAAACACTGGGAAGGTGGTGTTGGGCTCTGTTCTCCATTCTAGTGGTTTTCTTCTTTTTGATGCTCTGTCAGTGGCCCTAAGCGTGAGAGACGATCTCCTTTTCAAGGGGATAATGGATTCCTAGGGTTGTTTGAGTGCTCGGCTTCTTCTAGCCTTGTGGCACCACTGGTGCTTGTCTCTTGGGGTGAAAGAGAGCTCTTCCAGGTTTACTCATTCCTGACCTTCTCACATACAGGTAGTCCTCGACTTATGTTTCGAGTTACAATGTTTCACACTTACAACTTTTATAAATTGACACCCTTTTTCAACTTTCTGACATCGGTTTCGATTTTACAACACTTGACATGACACAAAGCCACGCCAGCGAACAAGTTCAGTGCATCACCCATCTCCCTGGAGAACACCTGTCCAAACTTCCTTGGACACTTTCTTTAAGAAAGCAGACAAGACTCCAGAAAAACCTGTAGCCAAGACTCTTGAGAAGACTCCAGCCAAGAACCCTTCAAAAAGTCCAACCAAGAGCCTTTCAAAACATCCAGCAAAGTCTCCTCAAAGAAGTCCTTCCAAATCAATATGATTGCTATTTACAACATAAATACATTAACATAGCTATATTACTCATCTATAATTGATTCAGTAGAAAATTCTTGGTTATTTTTGGTGAAAATAGGGTATCGGGCCTTGGTTCAGGAACCAATTTTCCCATAGGAAACAATGTTATAAATGGGGGATTGGTTCCTGAACCAAGGCCCAATACCCTATTTTCACCAAAAATAACCGAGTTACAACATTTCGACTCAAGACGTGGTTTTCAGGAACCAATTGTGTCATAAGTCTGAGGGCTGCCTGTATTGTCAGCATTATGCGTCAGGCCTTGGCCAGAGCTGACCAATTCCTTCATGAGATAATGGGAGAAGTGCCCATGTTCATTTTACCTTGGCTTTCCCTCACCCTCTTCCCTCAGAGTCACATCAATCCTGGCCCTGCAGGAATCTCTCTTGTTGGAGTAACAGGTGGGGAGGACAAGGTAAGCCCCATTTCCATGTAATATTAATCCTCCATTCACTGAGCAGCAGCCAAAAGATGCAGTGCAACCAAAGCCACTTCAGCTCCTCTCTGCAGCATGGCTGAGAGAGAGGGGCCCATCTATTATTAAAACCCCTATTAGTTGTGGCAAGAATCTACCACTCCTTCTCACTGAAGCTGCTGAGTGTTATTGAATTGGTTTTTATTACTCCACAAACCCTGAGAGCACGTGGAACTTGAATGCACATTTGCTAACACATTGGCATCCCCCCGTTCTGATCAAGGATGCTTTTAGAACATTTGAGGTTTTGTCAGCAGGAAAAAAAGAGATGAAAATATAGCAGGGAGCTGTTCAGAGGTCAAAAAGCCATTGGGGGTGAGTAAGAGAACACAAGCTCCCGAGGTTCAGAAGGTCTGAATGGGAAATGTTGAACCCTTAATCAAACTCAGCTGATCTGGTGCCTCTTTTGAGCTTCACCCATTGCTATCAGAAATATGCTTTTGAAAATGTTGCCCTGGCAGAGACCTAAGCCTGTTCAAAGAAAAGTACTTCTGGTGCCACGAACTATCTGTGCTATGGTATTTGCAGTTTTTCTTCAACTTCTTCATGTATTAACTTTAACCTTGCAGGGGAGCACATTTTCTTTTTTCTTTTCTTTTCTTTTAGCATGATTTCATACTATGTGTAGCTAAATTCCTTTGGAACTAGCTAGTTTCCTGGGTGTTTGGAGGGGACAACTTGTCGAGACAGAAAAGAGAGAATTTTCTGTGTCTGGTAAGCAGTGTTGAGACATAACAAGTCCCAAATCACTCTCCCCAACCCCACTTTCCTCCACCTTTCCCTTGAAGTCCTTTAAAGCAAGGAGTGTATGGATATCCTTGTTTGTACAGCACCTGGCACTGCAGGACCATGGTCATATCTGGCTGCCACTGAAGTGCAAATGAATAACAGTAGTTACTCCACACTTTGACATGCAGGTCTCCAGTATGAAATGACTTGCCAACATGGTGTCCTTTACTCTTTTTATATTACTGTGCTAATAGCTGCAGCTGGGTATGGAGTGTTTGTATGTGGAGATAAGCTCACTCGATGACTAATAGCATTTGGATAATTAGGTAATTTATGGAAATGTAGGGTCTAATCTTGTGAAGGTGCCAAATTCACAAAGGTATCTAGGTGCCTAAGGACGCGGAGAGGTCCCCAGTGGGATTTTTCAAGTGTGCTCAGATATATTAGGAAACCCAGCTCCCATTAATGTGAATGAATGAAAGTCAGGCATCTAACCTGTTGAGGAACTTTGGAAAATACCCCTTGGTGACTCTCTACCTCTCCACTCTCCTCAAGGCACCTTTGCAAATATATTCCTGAGTCCCTTAGCCTGTGGCAAGATGGTGTCTTTAATAGGATTGGCGTGCAAGTGTTTCCAGCATGCTGGCTGTCTAATCCAGAGGGCCAGATTAACCCATTAGTGGGCCCAAGGCAAACAAACGCATGGGCCCCTACTTAATAATGTATATTTATATTACTTTTTTCACTCAGTAATTATAATATGTAAAATAAGCACAACAGGGCCCCTTCTTCACTTAGGACTGTGGGGATGTGCCTAGTCTGCCTATGCATTAATCCAACCCTGCTAATCTGAAGTCTGTAGCTGTGCAGGATGTCCGCTGTGCCTGGCCATATAGAAAGCTGTAAAGCAGCAGAACCTCTTATTGTATTCAGATTGAGGCATTCTAGTTTTTGTGGTCACTGATCAAATGAAAGGGTTTGTTACCAGTGGGTGGATAAATATACGTTTCTTCCTATATTTTATTCTTCAAAGCCTCTGTGGGGGTCAAGTCAAGGCAGTTTTGGGACCTGTTTTTAGAGGAGAACAACCTTAACTCTGTATTTGACTAGGTCTCTACTAGTGTTCCTGAGAGGTGATATGTGCTCAGACCATTGACATAAGTGTCTTCAACCTTAGAGGAGCGTTTCGTATGGGGAAGGTGGGAGGGTTAACCCTTGGAGTGCCACATAAGTGAGTGTCACATAACCAGTTAGAGAGGCTGCCTTCTCACAGGTGTTTTGTACATGCTTTCTGGATGTGTACAGAGTTACACACATACCCCATACCCACCTATCCATCCACCCTAAGTAGGCACACTATCTGACAAGTTTTCTCTAGTTTTAACAGGTCATACTTTTCACTCATGCATCCTCCCCTTTGGGGGTACAGAGTGGGCTAGGCTTGCTGTAAACAGGTCTATCCCTTTCTTTTCTCAGAGCAGATAATTTCAGATAGGTTTGCTGTGCTTCTGTAGGTGTCTCACTTCAGTGCACAGAAAATGTTATTCCTTGACTAGTGTCTGTTGCTCTAATGGATCTATTTAGGTGAACTCTCCTGTAATTTCATTTTCTGGCAGGGGTGCTGAGGGGTATGTGGAGGGGAGATAATACTTTTCCTTGCAGCTATATCCTCCACTCTCCTCCCAAACCTGTGTCACAGTGACTTCTGGTCCAGATAATTGGGTGCCTCACTAAATATAGGGCCTAATTTTGTGAGGGGGGGCTGAGGGCAGCAGGAAACTGATAAATCCTAGGAGGGCAAGCAGCTCTGGAGGGAGCCAAAGGATGACACAGTCAGGATTGCTGTGTATGCCACATTTCCCAAGCGGTTGCAGACTGGGCTACCTGTCCTGCTAGTTTTGCACCCTGGTCCTTACATAATATTATGCTTAAAGCTGCATCTTGTTTGGAAATCAGAATGCAGTGAGCCATGAATTGCATTTGTTGCCAGGGGCACGCTGACCCAGAACTCCCTGACCTGCCTCAGGTGCCTGCTACTTTCTCTGTTGTTTAATATGCCAGATCTGGACTAATTCCAGACTATGGATCAGTCTTAAATTATGTGGGGGGCTTTTGGGCTCAGTGCTGCCCCTCCCCATGTCATAACTGTGTGGTTGCAGTCAGCCAAGATGTTTGCACTGCACACCCTAGGTACTGAAGGGTGAGAGCTGCTAGTGAGACATTTAACACAAGGGCCACTTCTGCTTAGACATTCAATCTCCACTTGGTCTGAAATTACCTACATGCACTGACCTTTTCTGGATCTGTTTTCTTGGACTTCTGGGCTGGTTGTGATGTATGGGCATTCAGAGAGAAGCAGGTAAGGTTTTTTCTCTTCTGTGATCAGGTTGATGTTTGCTGTTGTGTGGATTGGGTAACGTTTCCAGATTTGCTTGTGGGATACTTTGTTGTTTCAATTGCCTTGTAGGCTTGGGGTTTTGCATATAAGTAGTCTGGTGTCTGAGAAAGGGGTAGGTTTTTGAGGAGGGAGTGGGGCCTGGTATATAAATGAAGGATTTTGACAATAACTGCAGAGGCTGAACAAATTCAGAATCTCGGGCTCTCATTCATCCACCGGGTGTCTGTGGGTTTGGAATATGGATCTGTGTTTCACATGCACTTTAACACAGAGGTTGGCAACCTATGGGCTGTGGACGGGATCCAGCTCACAGAGCCATGGAATCTGGCCTGTAGACATGGGGCTTCAATGGCATTTGGCAACAAGGGGCTTCAGTTGTGGTACTCTCCCCATGCAACTGCAGGGAGAAGTGCCAGCTGCAGGCAGGTCTGAGGCAGGACATTCCAGCCCACAGCTAGACAAGGACGTCGACTGGTGCTCTGATAAAGCAGAATCAGACCCTGTATTCCCCCTTCTTCAATAAAAAACAGGTCGGGGTATTTCTGGAGGTTACTGTCACAATTGTATAACTCTGTTACTCCCTAGCAATGGAGCAGAGGATTCCTGAATGACCGCCTCCAGCCCTTTGCTCTACTCTGCTCAGAGGTCAAGGCCAGTGCAGCAATGGAGAGGCCCCCTTGTTAACAGCTCTTTTGGGAGGAAACTTAACCTTCATTCCCCCCCATATCTCTTCCTCCCCTCCCCAAAGCCTGTTATTAAACAAGGACAAGCGTGTGTGTGTGTCTGTGTGCGTGAATGCAACCGTGTCACCTGATGCATACAGATGGCTTATTAACCAATTAATTCACAGGACTAAATTGGTTAAATCAAACTAAATGACACCCAATTGCTATACAAGGGTAGAAATGGATTGGAATAAGTGTTTCTTAAATGCCAGCCTCATTGAGCAACTGGAATGAGGCAAAGGGAGGAGAGAGCGCGGATGCTGAAACGTGGAAGTCAGCAGCCTCTGCTGGGCATGAACAGCAGACCTGTTCAGGGAAGTGCCTCCAGAGCCAGTGCTGCGGGCTGGGTATCCCGTGCTGCTGGTTGGCAGCAGGAAAAAGGTGAACAACTCTTGTTGCCAGTGGCGTGTGAGAAGTGGGAATTCCACGGGAGCCTTTGTGCCATCCAGAGCCAGGGCTTTTGTTGGTGCCTGAACTCTACTCATTTTTCACTAGCTCTGGTATCTCAGGGCTGGGGTTTCAGCAGTGTGCAGGATCCCCTCCTTCCACTGAAGTCAGCAAGAGCTGCAGATGCTTGCCCTCTCAGAAAATCTGCTTCTGAGTCTTCTTTTCCTTTAAGCTGATGCAGCCCTCAGGGGACAGAGCTGAGAAGCTCACCCCAGATGACTGCTGGAGTCCTCAGGCAAAGCATGGGGCCAGTGGGAGCACTCATGTTGGGCTGGTCCTAGGAAGTGTTAGATTGTCACGGTCTCTGCTCTGCCAAGGTGCTTCTACTTCCAGAGGTCAGTGAAATAGGCTTGATCCTGCCTAGTCCATATCATCTGGAGGAATGTCACTTTTAAAGGGTCTACCCCTCCATTGTCTCCTGGGAGAAATGAGACCTGTCTCCAATCAGAGCTTCCAGAGACCTTCAGGAGACAACTTCCTCACCTCCCCATGTGGGTCAGCCTCACTCAGTAGTAGTGAACTCCCCGCAATGAGTAAGATCATATTGTGGGGAGTGGGTGTTCACTGTAGACCACAACTATTCCACCTAAATCTTCTATACCCCGTCAGCCAGGCATGCAGTCATGTGAAATCCCTCACCATGCCCTGCTACCGTCCTCATCCTCTCTCTGCATTGCATGAAGCCCCGGAATCTTAAATTTCCACCTGTAAGGTAAAGTCTTCCAGCAACATTGAGGTCCTGGAGGGAGTTAGAAAAGGCAGCTATCTTCCCATAGGGCTTTTAAGCTCCAGAAGTGCAGTACTTCAGTTCCAGCCTTCAGATCCACCTCTAAGGGTGTGCCTAGGTTGCAAATTCCCCTCAAGTGCAAGCACCAGGGGTAGGTGCAGCAAGGATCAGCTTTCCTCAAAACCCTTAAATGGCAGCCCTGTCCTTTCTGCTACTAACAGGGAGCTATGGCAGGATGGATTCAGACCCACCACACATATGGACATGATAAATTACCTGAAAGGATTAATTGCAGATTATGCCTGCTAAAGCACTGGGGCTTTGGCATAAGAGCTTCCTCTCCATCCCACTGCATCAGAATGGCTGCTGGAGGCCAAGTCAGACATCTACCAGGGTCTGCTATTCAGGCAGCCTTCTGCAGTTTTGTGCTATTATGTTTTTGGCACTGTGTGAATAACCCCGCTTATGTGTAAAATATTCAGGTAGACTTTATAGGTACAGAACACCCACACACTCTGGACATGGAAGAGCACACATCCATGCAGAGCACATGCAGAGCACACATCCATCCAAAAAGCACACAACAGGTACACCTATACACACTTGATAAACCCACTGGCATGCACGCATATGTGTAGGCACCCACACTGGCACTTGTATACATACCAAGGCAAACCCACAACTATCTGACTATTATGTCAGTGTTAAAATTCCTATTCCTCCATTCCTGCAGCAGGATACAGCCACCAAAGCTCATCACGCTGCAGTGTCTTCCTCAAGGCTGCGGTATATGGAGTGTGTATAAAATATTGAAGCATTTAAGGACTTTTGTTCTAAAAAAAAAGGGAGAGGAGAAGTCAGATTTACAACTTCTCCAGTGGCAGAACAAATGTTTTATGCTTGGATGCCATGTCCATTGCTCCATAGCATTTAGTGTGCATAATTTTCTCCTCCTCTTAACGTTGTGCTGTTGAAAGAGGCCAGACCAACAGTTTTGGAGGTGAAGGGCAGAATCTTATTTCACTGCAGGCAGCCAAATATCAGTTTGCTCACTACATCAGGACCATTTCTGGTACTTATACACAGTGTGCAATCATAATCCCCCAAGCAGTGTATAGAAATGCAAGTATACATATGGCTACTGAGTTCTGGCCAGGTGGATATATATATATCCTATAATTGTGGCTTGACAAACAGCAGGAGGATGAGGAGGGCACCCCTTCCATGTTTTAGCCCCATAGCTGAGTCGTTAGGACATTCACCCAGGAAGCAGAAAAACCAAGTCTCCCCTCCTCACCCAGCTATTGGAGCTAAAACATGAGAAGGCACCGCCTCCTCCTTCTCTGGCATCCAACAATGGCTAGTTATAGTTTTTTCAGCTGGGTACTGTGGAATGAGCTGAGCTTTTCCAGTGCATGCACAAAGGTAGCTGTGTACTTGCCTAGTCAGCACGTAGCGTAGTGCACATGCTCAGTAGCCACATGGATTCTTAAGCATGCACAGTGCCCAGGAAGTAGGATTGTGAACTGAGTGCAAGTACCAGAAATGGCTGTTACATGGACAGAGAATTGCCATTTGGGCGCACAAAGTGAAGTAGGATTCTGCCTAATTCTTTATCTATGGGGCAGAATTGACAGAGGCAGCAACCAGGCAAACCCATGCATACCTTCTGCTGTCAGTGCCTGTTGGTCCTGTCCTGGAAGGACCCTGCTGAAGGAGCAAGAGGGAAATTTGCTTTCCCTGTTCCATTGAATCCTTGGCCTCTGTGCTGAGACTGCCGACAATGGGGAAAGTTTGTGCCAATTATAATGGAACCTTTTCACCTGGGTCTGGCCAAATGATCTCTGGACCACAAACCACCAAGTTCATTTCACCCAGGACAACATCTTACACTATAGTGCCTTTTGGTGACAATAACTTATTGTTTTCCTCTAATGGGAGGAAGAATTGTCTTGCCACCCCACCTCTGGGGGGGTCGGGGGAGGTCAGGGCACCTGGGCTCTGTCCTTGTCAGAGCTGCAGACTGGCTACATGGCCATGTGCAGATTGTGCTACCTCTGCATGCCATATTTGCCAAAGGGAAATACTACTATTGACTCCTTCATGGGAAGTTTAATTAATTGGTGCTTAGAAAGGGCTTTGGGGTCCTTGAATAGGAAGATGAGATATTATGCATGAAGTCAAAAACCACATTTCTTTCTTCTTGTTACAGTCATGATCCTCTCTGAGGATGAAGCAGGTTTTTCTCTTCCCTTTTTTATGTTTTTCTTCTCCTTGTGAATTCAGCTCTGATAGTTTGGATCTCTTGTGTGGGTACAGAGAACACTTTCTTTTATTATTTTTATGGTCTGGTATAGGGCTACTCCCAACCAAAGGAAACAGCAGAGGGTAATAAGTTGAGAGAAACTTTAATTAAAAAAAAAGAAGGTCCTTTTGTAGCAGGGATAGAAGAACTCAGAAGCCTGCCTGTGTTTGTCAAGGTGATGTGATAGGCCTGTTATTACTAGTCCTAGACAAATCTCAAAAGGTTTGGAAGTTCAGATAAGCAACTTGAAGTTGACATGCTGCTGTGTGACAGGTCATGAGCCTTGCATCTTTGGACTGGACTTCTTGGATCAAATTCAGAAGTGTTGCTTGAAAGAGTGTAGCTTAGGTACCTGTCTAATTACTGAGACACTTGTCTTTGGGCTCTCTGGATAATATAAACCCAGTGAGATTTGTCTGGGTTGAGTGGGAGGAAAGAGATCAGGCAAAGGAGTCTAACCTATCATATTTACTCAAATACAAGATGAGATTTCTTCTTCCAGCTGGCATGGAGAAAAAGGTCCCTTGTCTTATAGTAGCATACAAGGAAACCTCACTAAATAATTGTCTGTCATTAAACTGCTGCCAAAAGCACCACATATTCAGCAATGGGAACCAACTATGACATTGATTAAATGCAGCCAACACTGAGCATGACTGTAAAACACATGGCCCATATTGGACAAACATACTGATGGGAATCTACCACAATTTTTTTTTTCAATTTTGTGTTCCAGGTTGAATTAGCCACATCAGTTCCAAATCCTATAAATTGAGCAGAACTCAATTGTTCAAGACCACCAGCAAGTATCCTCCATCCCAGACTCTTCAGGCTGAGGCTTCAGATGCATCCAAATCCATTAGCAGGCATCCTACATGCAGGCCCAAGCTATGAGGTCTTGAGGTTCGGATGCCCCTGAGTCTTGCTTACCCTTAGCCAACTGGCCAAAGGAGAAAGCTGGGGAGGAATCCCCCATTTGCAATAAAGCATACCTGTAGCTGAGATCCTTCTATTGGGAGGCTATAACAGACTCTCGTAAGGTGTCCTGTCCACAGTTCATTGGACAGGTCTGCATCCACTAACTACACAATGCCATTCTAAAGTGATCTTGGCCTGGGCAACAGACCAATATAGCAAAAATGCTTGATCCTAGGTTATAAGAGACCAAGAATCTACCACAAGGATAAGGTAGTACTGCCTATCTAAATAAGACATATGGTAATGTTCATTAAATGTTGTCACCTCTCACTGCCAGTTTTTGTCAAGTCATGGTAAGCCACTACATTGCATACATTTTTACATCCTCTTCATTCCTATAGATGAGCTGTGGCTTTCTTTCCCATTTCCAATGATTCCTGTTTTTTCACCAGCTTTAAATGTGTGGCAAATATCATGAAAACTGCTCAAAACTGTGTTTAGAGTACCTGTGCTAAAAGTTGCAGCAGTTTCCAAAAATGTAACATTCATCAATTCTGGATGAACTAAGCATATGGGTACTATATGTAAATTGCTACAGCCATGTTTAATTTCAAGGCTGTTGTTTTTAAATTTGCTCCTCACTTCTTTGTGCCCAGGGAGAACAAGACGTAATAGGAGAGGAGGAAGGCACTGCCAGGGGGAAAAGGTGGGGGAAGCAGAAAGCAAAGGGGCTACCTGACCCCCCCCCCAATTTATTTTCCTGGCTGTAGCAGTGGGAAGGGGACAAACTCAAGGCAAATCTCCAATAATTAAAATCTATACCTGGAAAATTATAACAAATTTATAAATTTTCCTTATATAGAATCTAATTATTGGGGGTGGGATCATAATCATGATTGTCTTGTATTCAAGTAAATACAATAAATAATCTTTAGGCTATCTTCTGAAATTGTCTCCCTGGATATGCAAAATAAGGGTTGGTATACTAGAGACCATTGCTAAGAATTCCCCATAGGAAACATCAATTTCTTCATTTTCCCTGACTCACTCGGAAACTCTTATCTTTTTTAGCCCTCTCCCTATTGCTTTAAAAACAGTGGGTTTTGTATGTATGCATGTGCATGTGCATGTGCCTGTGCCTGTGCCTGTGCATGGGGAGGAAGGGAGGGGGAATTATTGCTACTTTTCCAAGCATCAGCACTTTCTTTAGCAAGGGGTTTGCCAGGCATGACCTCTTCAGATGCACATCCTGTGTTCTTTTAGGGCTGGGAATCTGAAGGAAAGGTATCATGGCTGCATTTCTGCCACTCAGTCATCTTCTTTCTCCAGGGATGTTTGCTGTGCCTGGCAGGTGACCTACAGCAGTCCCTCAATAGATTTGCCATTTGTCTTGTAGTGCAGGTCATAGTCTTAGTTATTTCTCACTGACATTGCTTTTTGGCCAAGAAAAGCTGGGGAGTATGTAGTTTGGCATTAAATGGGATAGTTCATCTTGCAGTTTTGTTGTGAGGTTTTATGGCGGGGGTCACAGATGTTCACAAGAGGAAAGGGAAAGAACCACATTAGATAATAATATATCACTGGATAATATACTCAAATATGACAACCTACTTGGGGACATTGCAGCCCTGTTGAGTTTCAACTATCAGGCAGCAATTAACACTGCTGTCACTAATCCAGCCACCAAATTTCTGGCCCCAAGGGCAAACCTGTGGGCTGGGTGAGACAGCTCCATGGACTCTACCTTTGACACCACTACTCTAGGCAGTTCTTTTTCTTCAATATGGGACCTCAGTATTATTTAGTGATTCAGTGAGATTCAGTGTGCAAGGCAGGGGGGATTTCATACCTGGGCCAATATGGTAAAAGTATCAGTTCGTATTCATGGTGGTCCTCCTCCTCTTTTTTTAAATGGCCAGGAATCAGTTGTAGAGCCATTTTCAGGTGAGAATATTTTGCTTGGAAAGACTCTTTGTCGACATGTTCTCCTTCTCATCCTGGGTAACTTTGGAGCTTTGAAGTGTCACTTTTCCACAACCTCAAGCAAACTAGGTATTTTAGCATCAATAAAAGCAATGAGCAGTAGGGCTGTGCAAAGCTTCAGTTCCTGATTAAATTTAGCTGAGATTTGGCTTGATTCAGTGGCTGAATCTCTGAATCCAAATTGAATCACAGGACCCTTTAATCTTTCTGAATCCATTCGGAGAGATTCATAAAAATTTGGAGATTCGGACATAGACAGTTTTAAATGTTTTTTCTACATACCTCTAGGTACCAGGCGGCTTGTGAGTGCTGCAATGCTGGGGCAATGGAGTGTCCCACAGAAGTGTGAGGGCTCCCCAGTGTGCTCAGCAGCAGATGCGGAAGTGGACCAGAAACACATGCAGTCCATTTCTAGGTCTACCGGGGAGCACATGGGAGGCGGGAGGGTGGGCACCCCCCGGCTCAGTGACTGGTGTCTCCTGGGATTGGGCAGGGCACTTGGGGTCCCCCTGCGGCCAATTGCCAAGCTGAGTGGGGTGCGATGGGGAGACCCCCCCCAGCGCACTCCCTGGCTGGTCCATTTCTGGGTTTGCCACCGAGCACATGGAGTGTATCATTCCCCCCCAACCCCGCGTTCCTGTGGGATACTCCATGCGCCGCAACATTGCAGCAATCACGACCCACACCTGCTACCTCAAGATAAGCAGAAAAAACATTTAAAGCTGTGTCTACATCCGAATCACTGATTCTCCAAATCAGCATTGAATCTTCAGATATGGATTTGGCAGAATCGAATCAGCGACAGCGATCCAAACCAACTAATTGAATCACTATCCCTGATTCGGGTCAAATCCGAATTGAATAAGGCCTGCTTTGCACACCCCTAATGAGTAGTTCCAACACGGTAGACATGTTGTTAGTCCTGTTGTACCACATTTGCCCCATCTGGAGGTGACAGGATTGCTCTCCTTACATTTCACAAAGTGGTCAAGTGTGACAGGAGTGGTGGGGTTGTGTGTGTGTGTTCCATAGACCGTTACTGGTTCAGATTGGGTATGTGAGAAATCGCTCACAATGAAAAGTCATTACTGTCTCCTGGATGTTCAGTGATCTTAATTTACATTGTCAGTCTGTTGTGTAATCAATAAGTAATCTGCACAACTCCACCCCTTTCCCTTTGCACAAAGGTAAGAAAGTATCATTTACCCTTTTTTTTACAGTTTGGAAACTGAGTCATGAAGAGATTTCCACTGGTCTATATACAGTGGCAAGTCTGCGGTAACTGTGGGGATTCAAATCCAGAAATTAATGGCCCCTTGCCTTCTTCTCAAACCACTAAAATGTACAACCACCAGAGGTTAATCTTGCCCTCGTGTCAGTGACTGAACATCCACATGACAGAGCCTCTCACACCTGGCTCTTGTGTTGTGGCTTAGCAAGCCTGGAGAATGGACAGTCCTTTCAGCTCGAGTCCTGGGGTTCATGCAGCTCCCCAAAAGTTGCCTCATCAGGCTACTGGCTTCAACTGAACTTTCTGGTGTCAGGTGAATTGGTCCACTGTATATATCCTGGTCTCTTGGGACATTTTACGGAGTATTTTAATTCAACAAAAGGTCAGGTTTGTTTAAAGGGACAACCAAGAACCTGGGTGTTTTATTCAGTCCATTGACAATGTTCCTAAATGAAGAATTTAACAGCACAGGAGGATTAAATAACATTAGTATAGATAGGAGCAAAATGTTGATCTGGCAGTTGAGTGAGGAGGTGCTGGTGTGCAAGTAACACTCAGGCATTGTTACAGCACCTGTGTGTGTACATGCACCTACCAACTACCCATTGAATGTTTATACCACCAAAATGAGGCTGTATTACAACCAGCCAGCCATTCCAGCAAGAATGCAGTATGAGAGAGATAGTGTGTGTGTGTGTGTGTGTGTGTGTGTGTGTGTGTGTGTGTGGTGGGGGAGCTTTTTAAAAAATAGTTGACTACTTGTTCTCTGAAAAAGCCCCTATATCATCATTCTTCGTGCCTCGCCTCACAATCCCTCTCTCATCCTTTCCAGGTGAAGAACACTGCAGCCTGGCTAGGCAGTTGGTAATACATTAGTTTCCATACCAGGTACTGCTAAACAAGACATGTGCCTTGATTTCAGGAAGGCAGAATGAAGTAAAAATATTTTTTCCAGAGTTACAGCTGCATTGAACAGGGACAGAATCTAATCTTCAGCTTACCTACCATTTCCTGATCCACCAAAAGCTGAAAGCCTAGTTGATGCTGAAGGCTGATTTCCATGGGTGGATCTAATAATTTTGAAAAGAGCTAAAAAAAGGTTCCAGTGGAAAGATTAGTAACAGTCAACAGACAACAAAATTTGCCCAAAGAAAGGTTATCTTACTTAGTAGAACATCAAGACCAATAAAAAGGAAAAACCAGTATTAACACCTCTAGTGTGCAGAACAATGAATCATTAAGTTAATTGACTCTCTCAGCTGCTTGAATAAAAATGCTACTGCTGCTGCTCAATGGATCAGAAATCAAAGTGGGTTGCTTCTATTCCAGGCAGAAAATCAGTTTCCCTGCTTAAGATATGCACCCCAATTATTATTTGCGGGGGGAGGGTGATTTTTTGGGGAAAGGTACATGTGGAAGAAAATGTGGTCCTTTTCTTCTCTCTCTCTCTTCTGCCACTCTCAGTCTACTTAGTCCAACGTGGTCTCCTTTTCAGGCAAAGATTTTATTTTGATAAATCTGTTTTTTATGTATGTGTGTTCATATTAACTAGTGCCATTGGGACTATTGCAATATAAATACATAATTATTACTCCAAGAAGGGGTGTTATGTATAGAGGTAGAGTAATAGTATCAGTATTGTAACAAGTCATTCCATTAATAACATTCTCATGAGGATCCTAAAAGGGCAGCCACATGTGGGGTGGTATGGGTTGAGGGATGGGCATTGGATTTATCCATCCAGGTTTGTTTTATGGGGGCATTGTGTAAATATCTTAGGACCTCCCAATCATTGGAGGGAAAAGGCAACAATAATCTGCTGCCTTTTCTTCCCCCCATGAGACAGGAGGAAATAAAATGCTTGACAAAAGCCAAACTCTTGGTGTGCATGTGTGCGAAAGAAACCCATTATGGATAGCTACACTGAAGAAATGAGATTTTGCATAGACATGGATGGATAAAGGGAGAAGAGCTTGGGAGAATGATGCTTGAATTCTGAATACCTGAAAATACTTGAGCCAAATGTTCCTGGTCAAACTCCACAGACTTCAGTTGAGTTATGTTTGCTTTCCTGTGGGCTGCGCTTAGCCCATTGTTTGGACTTCAAAATGTATTGCTCAGTTAGACTGTTTCATCCCTGAGTGTCTCATTTATGAATACTCTTCTAACATTAGAGTGTTAGCATGAAGAATGATTGCATTTTGCCTTAGGAGCTCTGCTAACCCAGTGATCCAGAACTGATCAGCACAGATCGAAATGATTGAAATGTCATATAGAGGTTTCCCTCATGGAGACTGCAGACAGGGAAAGCATCAGCTTCCTGTGAGGTCAGAGTTTGGGTGCAGGTCAAAGAAGAAAGGCCAAGAAAAACAGCCCCACTATTTTCAAACAGAATGCTACCTTCAGACTTTTGGGAAGTTATTCCTGGCCCTGCTCACAGAATGAACTGAATCTTTACCCTGGCTTCATAGTGGAGCCCTCTCTATTCTAGAGTCTCCCAGAATCTCATGACTACCAACTATGCCATCACCTTTTGTATCCTCCTTGTTCTGGTTCAGCTGGAAACTGCTTCTCTCAGCTGCTTCAGGTCATTTGTACTGTGTCTGGAACCCAATAGGTTAAGAAGATCAGAAACGCCAGATTGGATTAGAGTTCATCTTGTCCAGTAGTGCCTCTGTGCTAATGGCTAGCACCAGATGTTTCAGAGGAAGGCGTAAGAATGCACCATAACCAGATAAGAGCTAACCTGCTCTCTTGTATTAGGTCTCCTAATCTCTGTTAACAGGAGACCAGCCTAAGCCCTGCAGCAAAACCGTTTGCATCCCTTCTAACATTTTAGCTGTCGTTTATGCTGATAACACTGGATACACTTGATTGCCATTTAAATACCCAGCGCCTCTCCAGCTTGGGACACATGCTGGGGGCCTGAGCTTGTAAAGTTCCTGAGCTTGCTAAGTTCTTGCGGTAAGGAGTTGCACAGGCTGATTATGAATTACATTTGCTTTTATCAACTTTGGAATTTAATTGGACCTCGTTCCTCCCCTCCCCCTTCCCATCCTTATGTAACAGGCTTGGACCAAAATCTCACCGTGACAAAACTAAAACTAGCCAAGTGTTTTTCAGCTGAAGACTCACTTTACATGTGAGAGAGGTCTGCAGGGGTCCTCCATGGCACTGGCAGACTGTGCTAAACCTTGAGTTCAGGCTTGGATCTCATTCTTAGGGGCCATGTCTTACAGGTATCAGCATATGCCCATCCTTAGAGAGAAAACATATATAAGCCTTTTCACACATAAATCGGCTATTTAATTTACAGGACATAAGGGGGGGGAAGATGACAAAAATATAATGGGGGAGGGGATAATGGATCAATAAGCAAATGTCATTTCCCAGCCTGCAGCTGGATCCAGTGTCGTCTCCTTGCTGTCTGTCTTTTTTAGCCTTTTGTGTTTTGATTTGGTTATAAAAGCCGTCCCGTAATTGAAACTGACATCAGAATCAAACACTGTGACCTTGTCGGGTTTGTTCCAGGCCTGCAATGCAATCCACTTGGGGTGAGGGGAATAAAAGGCAGCAGAGGGTGAGAGCAAGTGTATGAGCTAGCCTACAGGGTCCCCAGACAACAGGGCTGCTTGTGAGTGTGGGTCAATTTGAAGGGTCAATTTGAAGGGTCAATTTGAAGGGCTTTCTGAATGGCATGTCTGGGCTCCTACCAAAGCAGCCTGGACTGTATTGTATATATATGTGTATGTGTGTGTATGTGGGGTGGGAGGGGGGTGGATACAGAATACACTTGAGGCTTGTTTCAGAACTAACAATACAGAAAAAGCTGCGGTGGGAGCTTGAGTGACTGAAAACTGCCAGCTTAGAAAATTGGTGCCAGCTTGGAGGAGATAAGAAAACAAGGGACCTGAAAGCCATTCCTTCCTTGACCTGCTAGGGGTTGAAATCAGCATAATCTCTTTTCCCAGTCTCTCACATCTCCAGTGCCTACACAGCTCTGCTGATAAGTCTGTTCTACCTGGCAGCCCACCCCCCACCTCCTGCTGTTGCAGCCCTGGAATCCCCATATAGCACTATGTCCTTCACTTCTGCCCTCTAATACCCGCTGCTACTCCAGGTGTGTCTTTCTCCCCAACTGTAACAGTGCACCTCAGGGTCAGGCTGTTGTTGTCTATAATAACCAAAGTGTACAATGGTATAAATGAGCATGGTGGTTTTGTACATAACAGTAGTCATCAGCAAAGTTTACAGAACCACATGACTCACTTGTTTTGTGAGCCAAAGGTGTATTTGAACCCTAATCTATGGCAGGGAAAGGTTTAAGTATGAGCTCTGTGCAGTGCCATAAACTTCTTCCTCCCAAGTAGTTGTCAGAGAAGCCTTTTGACCATGCCTACCTATTTTCAAGTTACCAGAATCTTACAGTGAGATGCTACTCAAGTTAGAGCTTGTGTCACATAAAACAGCAAGAAGTAAATCTCTACTAACTGGGGGTATCTACACATTAATTAATGCGCTTTTGCTACTGCATATTAAATTTAGTAGGCAGGGAGGGCTAAAGCAGCCCTCCCTGCCCCTGCAGAGCTGAGCTGAGGGGGTGTGGCTGGGCTCCAGCAGGGCTCTGATTAGGGAGGGGTGTGAACCCTCACCCTGCCTACAGTCCCCAGGCTGCTAAAGGGGCAGCAGTGTTGCTAGCCTGCAGCCCTGGGCTAGCACTCCGAGGCAAGGGGTGTGTGCAGAGCATGCATCTGTTGATGTTACAGAATTATTCACTCTCCCTCCCTGCTTCTGTGTACTGTCTGCACCAAACTGACAGGCAAGCAAACCAGGGTTGGGGGGCTGATAACCCTGTTTATCACCCTTATCTCAGTGTTTATCACCCCATTAAGACTGTTGATTCATCAGGGATACAGCATGTGGTCTGCTAGCTAATACACAGACACTTCCTCAGCAAGGCAGAGGGGAGGGGGGAATTCCTGCTTAGCAGGGGGTGGTGAGGAGGAGCCTGGGAGCAAACAGCTCTTAAACAGCTTTTCCAAGGAAGGACATTAAGCTACCTGCTAATTAGCTCCAAAAAGCCTGTCTGCCTCTGTTATCTTCCACAGCACAGACTGTAGCCAGCATGTGGTCTCCTAGCTAATGCTGAGGTGTCTGTGAGGGAGGGGGAATGCCTGCTTAGCACAGAGTAGGGAGGAGAGGGGAGGGGAAATGGGGAACAGAAGCCAGGCAGACACCTGCAGAGACTTCGGAACTGCAGCCAGGGAGCAGAGAGGATGGGCCAGCCTTGCTGTGGAGCAGAGAGCCTCGCCTAGCTAGAGAGCATGCTGGGATGCTGTGAGACTCTGATTCATCTTAAACCAGCAAGGAGTCTGGGACAGACATTGCACAAACTGGTTTGAGCCAAATCACTACAATCAACTAGGTTTATCTCAAACCGATTTTGGCCATTTTCAAATTGGCTTATGTGCACTGAACATCTGTTCTGTTACAGGTTTAAACCAGTTTCTTATCACTTAAATCAGTTTATGTGTAATGTCTGTCCCTAGTCCTCCTGCCTTGCTCTGCTCCCCTAGATAGCTTCCATACCTCCCCAAGCTCCCTGGTGATCCCATGACAGTGAACTATATCAGTTTTCATTGGTTTTGCAGGTTTTCTTCAATTGCCTGGAGGTCACTGCTTGTACTCTGTCTTTTGCTGATGGAAGAACCTGGCAATATCACTTGAACTAGGCCTGGGACTACTGCAGGCTGATTTAGAGCTGCATTTTGGTGGAATAGGTTAGTGCAGTCTGTATAATCTTCTTTCCAAACAGCCCATTCTAACCTAGCCCGTTCTAACTAGACCACTCAGTGCATGTAAAGGAGAAGTCAGAGTAAGAAAGTATCTGTTGGGGAAGGAGTGGAAACCCTACATCTTTTTCAGTGCTGTGTCCTATTCAAATGGAACAGAGCAGAATTGAGCAAATGCAGTTCCCACTGGTGACCATTAGTGGGAATTTATGAATGAACAGGAAAAGAGAGGAAAAAGACAGCAATGGTTTGTTTAGACTCTGATCCTGAGACCTTTGCAACTGAAAGCAGATGCAAGCAATTGGAAAGGTGGCTTAGATAATGAATCTAGTTTAACCCACCTTCCCTTTTGCAGACTTCAGTCAAAACATAGTGTGATTGGGAGATACCAGTATCTCCTTTATCATAGAGGGTTTTTGTCCTGTGGATGCCTCAGAGCCTCATTTAAGTCAGTTGCAAAACTCCCATTAACTTCTGCTAGGACAGGATCAGATCTTTTCGATACAAAAGCCTGGATCCTTTTTTAGCAATCTAATTTACTTTCCTTTTATGCTGGCTGGTTATTGTTTGCTTTTCTTGCAGTTACTATAAGCTCATCAATTTCCCATTTCTTCTTTTTCAGTTTCTAGTCAATTTCACTTTTGGGTCCTTGGGCAATAGCATCATGCTGCCAGGTTTGGGACACGTGCTGGGGGCCTGAGCTTATAAACATTTATGGAAGTATTTTTTATGTTCAGGAAGGCATTGCTACTGAAGTCAGTGGGACTGCTTGCTCTTATTGATGTCAATGGGATTAGTCACAGTACGCAATAATGTTCCCCCTGGACTGTTTGCCAGCAAACAGAATTTCTGTGAATATTGGTTAAAATTTATCAATGAATTTGCCTAGGCAGCACTTAATGGCACATTTAGCTTTCTCTCACTGTCTTGGAAAATATTTGTGTGATCTCATCTTAATGGGAAAAACATTTGCAAGAAAATGATTTTTTAAAGGCCGGATGGTGGGTTTTCTTGGCACTGGAACTTGGCTATTCCACTGTAAGCATTCAGCTTGAAGGACTGATACCCTCGACTCATCACAGGAACATAGGAATCACCAGACAGATTTAGCTCTTGGGCAGAGTCCCTTATTCCTGCATCTTCTTGCTCCCGGTGGTCACAATGGCTGCTTCAGAAGAAGGTACAAGATGCCCCACAGTTAGCATCTGTGGATTAATCTGCCCCAAGGAGGTCTCCTACTGATCCTTAATAGCCAGTGATTGGATTAGGCCTTGAAGCATGTGGCTATATCCCTTCTCATTAGCATCAATGATTATAGCTCTGGATAGTCTATAAATGCCCAAGCCCTCTTTGAATTTTTCTAAGCCCTTGCCTTACCAGCATCCAATGGCAAGACGTTCCCCTTGTCTAATTATGTGCAGTTCCTGATCTACTGTGTCTGTATCATTTGTTATTTCATAGACTTCTCTCCTCTCCCCTTTCTTCTTATTCTCCTGTCTAAGACAAGCAGTTACTGTCTTTTCATTCTCTCTGCATAGATTAGCTTTTCCTTGCCCCTAATCATTCTTGCTTCCTTTCTGGTCATGGAACCGAATCAGTTAATCTGACCAGCAGTCAACCTGTTGGAATGTCCAACTTTAGCACTAGGGGGAAGGGGGAAGGAAAATTGGGGGAAGGGAAGTCCTTCAAATAAATTAGGAAAACAAATACATTTAAAGAAATCACCATCTGGTCATGCCTATTTCTCAAGTAGGAAGAAACCAGACTAAATTCAACAAATCAATTATTCATTGTGAATTATTCACTAGCTTCTATTCCAAATACTGCCAAGAACTGTTTGTTTATTTTTATTTGGAGTTTTAAAAAAAGTCTTTGGAGCGCTGCTGTTTGTCTGAGCTTTCTGTTTTTCATACAATGTGCAAATCTTTCCTTTCAGTTCAAATGTCTTTAGAATGAAAGAAGGAAAGAAAGAAAGATCCTTGAGCAAAGGCCATTACCACTGCCCTGTAGTACTAAAGCATGATCCATCTGTACTCTGTGTGCCAGATCCCCAAGGCCTTAGTCATGCTGGGCAGAGGCCAGGGTGCTTTATTGTCTCAGTGAGAGTAGAGGTATGTCTACCCCTCTACTCTCAGGCCAGATGCATTACAGCTGTTTCAGTGCATGTAATGTGCATCTGGTGTTTTGCTGTGGTTCTCCTCAGTACAGTCCTATAACATCACAGAGGTGCCCTGGGTATCTTTATAATGCACTGCTTCCCTGGGCCTCAAAAAATGTCAGCTGCTCCTATTAGCAGCCTGGAAATGTAACCCACCACACAACCAGCAGGGAACAGAATTTTATCTGCTACTTGTATGGATCTTTGCCTTTTGTATCACAACAGAGGCTACCAGAGCAGTCCTGGGCCATTACTTGGCGCTCTATGATAATAACAGTAGCGAAGAAGAAAGAATCTTTGTAAAGAATCTTTAACTTTACTAAGTCCAACTTTTGAGTCAAATGTGATGTCAGCAACATTTTCAAGCTCTCTTTCTTATGTAAAAAGGCTTATTTTATTTATTAAGCACCAACTACATGCTTGGAGTGGTATGAAATACACATGTGTAGCCTAGGTGTACTCAGATAAATACTCCCTCCTCTGATTGAAGGGGATTGTTAGCCAACAGGTGTGCTGTAGGTGAAACTGCAGGCCACTTACAGTTCCCCTCTGTCCCTATGGATCCAGGCCAGGACAGTTATAAATTTTATCTATGTAGAGATTTATTAATATAAGTACAACTTACAAAAAGAAAGAATAACATTAATAACTCTATATACATATATTCAACACTCTGTTGAGACATATATAAATTGCTATACATCTATAATGGACTCCTAAAGGATTGCTCTGAAGGGCCTTGAACCCACACAGGTAAATAAGAAATCTGGAACAGATAAATACAGGTGAATTCAAATAACCAGTAAACACACTTGGACACACCCAGATAAATACTGGCAATCAGAGGGAGGTGTCAACTGGGAGGATGGGGGTTCAGCAAGATATATACGTATATTCATCCAGATACATAACAAATAAACAACAAATGGTTATTAATGACAAAATATGAAGCGCTGAATACAAAATATAAGGTGCATACCCCTTCAAGGTATCAATATCACTGAGATTTGGAGGAGATTCTAGTAAGGAAGAGAACCTGGGGCCAGTTCCCAAAAGGGGAAAAAGGGCTGGTTCCCAGTATCCCTTATCCTTCAGGAGACTCTTTCGCAGTTCCTCACCCCCCGCCCCTTCAAAGGGGTCTCCTCCCCTGTGGGAAACCCTTGCTTGATAACTCATGACTCCAGGGGCTGGAAGGGGGATCATCACTCTCCCACCCAAATGGCTCCTTACTTTTGAGTAAGGACAAGCCTGTCAGGCTCCATCTCTGTCCCAGCCGCTTGTCTGCCACTGGCCCCAAGCAGCCATGTGCTCCTGGAGGCTACTGCCCTCTTGCTGGGGTTGGAGGCCCAGGCCACCTTGTGTGATGCCGGGGCTCGGTTCACTCTGGGACCCTTCCTGTGGTGAGATCAGTCCTGCGCCCTGGCCCTGTGCCAGGGGCTAGAGACCCAAACTGTTGCTATCAGCTCCCAGGGTCCGCCATGTACTGTCCCTGTGCACCGAGGCCCTGGCCACTTGCTAGGGGTTGCAAACCCTTGCCGCCTCTCATGACTCCCAGGATCCAGCTCCATGCAGTAGCACCTGCACCGCACCCTGGCCGTATGCCAGGGGTTGCAGACCTGAGCTCCTTGCTCCCAAGGTCTGGCTCCGTACAGCGCCGCCTGCACCAAAACTCCATGCTCCACTCTGCACACCGTGTACTGGAGCTGGAGCTGACTGCTGCTACCCCACCACTGTAGGCAGTCTTCTGGAGCTCTTCAGGACCAACAGGAACCACCCCACTGGGCAGCTTGTTCTAGCTCTGCTCCATTTTGTTCCTTGCTGTGTGTCTCTCTCCTTGTGCAGGGCACACTGCTCTGACCCTGAAGTCTTCCAGACTTGACAATGTTGCAGTCTACAATCAGGTCTGGGAAGCTCCTCTCCCCCTCCCCTCAGGAAAGGGACATGACTTCACTGTTCTTGCTGCCTCCTGATTAGTGGATGGGCTCCACCAGTCAAAAACAACAGAATCTCAAGCCTGGGATTCAACCCAAGCTCTGAAAGGTAAGCTTGCTACAAGTGTATCAGTAAAGGCCTGAATCAATCAACATCCTAAAAGAAATAGGTTGCCTATATTTCTACCCCTCCTAGAATACCCCTTTTCCTGAGCATGGGGCTTTTGGTTACCTGGCTTTTCCCACGTAGTACAGATGGACTACTTCTGTTCAGGACTTAATTGTATTGGGAGTACATGAAAGTACTGTAAGGTGCATACCTAACAAATTGGATCATTGTGCTTGATGAGTAGTCAGCAGTGCTTCAGTGACTTCAGTGAGGAGGTATCATGCTAGGTTCCTCAGGGGTCTGTCCTAGCGTATTGTTTGATACCTTCATTAATGATTTGGAGGATGAGATTGAATGAATGCTTAGCAAATTTGCAGCTGAAATGAAGTTAGGTGAGTTGTAAGCACTTTGGAGGGTAGGATCCAGAAAGACTGGGGTAAGCTGGAGAAATGGTCTGAAATCAATCAAATTAAATTTTCCAAAGACAAGTACAAAATTGTGCATTTTGGATGAAAAAAATGCATGCGCACCATACAGAATGATTGGCTAGGCTGCAGTACTGCAGATAAGGACCTGGAGGTTACAGTGGACCACAAGCTAAATAAGAGCCAACAGTGTGTTCCTATTGCAAAAATAAAACAACCAAACAATTCCCCCCTCAAAAACCAAAAAAACAAATACCATTCAACAGCATACCAGGTTGTATTTAACAGGAATGTCACTTGCAAGTTAAAAAGTGATTCTTTTGCTCTATTTCACACTGCTGAGGCCTCACCTGGAGTACTGTGTTCAGTCTTGGGCTGCACACTTCAAGTAGGATGTGGACAGATTGGAAAGAGTCCAACACAGAACAGCAAAAATGATTAGAGGTCTGGGAATCATGATTTTGCAAAAAGGCTAGAAGAGCTAGGGTTATTTAGTCTGGAGAAGAGAACCTACAGGAGGGGGAGTTGACAAGTCTTCAGATAAATGAATGGCTGTTATAAAGCAGATGGAAAAATATGGTTTTCTGTGGTTGTAGGAGACAATTCTAGGAGTGATAGCCTCAAACTACAACAGAGGAAATTTAGAATTAGGAAGATTTTTTTTTTCCACTATGAGCATAGTTGAGCACTGGGACAGACTACCTAGAATATTTGTGGAATCTCCATGCCTGGAAATTTTCAAGAGCAAGTTAGGCAGATGTTTGCTTGGGTACTTTCATCAGGGATAATCTTGTCTTGAGCAGGGGTTTGAATAATATGACCTCCTGAAGTTTCTTCCAGCCCTATTTTTCTATGATGCTAAGAAGATAAAAGGAACTGGGATAAGTTTATAAAAGCAATAGGGTAATGGAAGAGGGAGCTCTGGCCCTTCAGTTAGGGTATGTGATGCGTGGAATTGTCTGTGCCTCCCTAGGTTACAGTGTACAGTCCAGGGTGTATAGTTATCCTGTGTTTCTGGGCTTTGCTGATTGTCGTATGGGGCCAGGAAGGAATGTTTTCCTTTCCTATTGCCAGAGGTGTCAGGGTTTGTTTTTGTTTTTCTCCTCACACTTTTCTCAGAAGCATTGGATGTTGTCCATAGCCAAGAGTAGGCTGGGTGTACTGATGCTTCTGCTGGGACTTAAAAACCCTGACTTTCTTGACTAGAAAGACCTGTTTAATAGAATCTTAGAAAATTGAGGTCTGGGACCCTCAGGAGAGCATCTAGTCCAACCCACTGCTTAAAGCAGGATCATCCCCAACAAGATCATCCTAGCTAAAGCTTCATCTAGCTGGATTTTAAACCTCCAAGGATGGAGATTCTACAGCCTCTCCAGGTAACCTGTCTCAGTGCTTTACTGCCCTCCTGGTGAGAGAGTTTTTCCTAATATCCAACATAAACCTTGCTTGCTGCAACTTGAGACTGTTGCTCCTTGTTCTGTCATCTGCCACCACTGAGAACAGTTTAGATCCTCGGCAATGTCTCCCTGCCCTGGCAGCAGGGAGCTTCCAGTCCCTGTTCCACGATCACTGAGTGGAGGCTGGGAACTTGTTCCTGGAAACTTGTTCCCAGCCCCCACTCTACAATCGCAGTTGTGATCATGGAGCAGGGGCTGGGAGCTCCATGCATGAGGACAGTTCCCCACCCAGCCTGGAGCTGGCTGGAACCTGCCCTTGACCAGGACAGTTCCCAGACAGCCCCAGGCTGCATGGGGGAGCACGTGCAGCCTGGAGGTGGCTGGGGACTGTCCTATTTTGGGTAGTCCCCAGCCAGCTCTGGGCTGTACATGTAGGTAGGGGGCTTGGACAGAGCTGCAGGGGTGGGGTAGGTCCCAGCCCCCTGCCCCAATCCACCAGCTCTTATCTAAGCCCCATGCCCTGGATCTGGGAGCCAGGTCCAGGAACTCCCTGCAGCTGTCTCCTGGTCCAGTGCTCCCTGCCAGCCCCTGGGCTAATACTCAGGGGAAGCCTTGAGCTCCCCCACAATGGTGGCAGGGGCTTGTTGCAGGGCTGCAGGGACTCGGGAGCAAATCTTCTCCCTAATCCCTGCAAATTTAGACACCTACCCAAAAACCCTTACTCTGTAGTATCTTACTGCACAGTAAATATAGCCTGGAGTAAATATATGTGTAGATGCACCCTGTATGTATTAGCAGAGGGAGAAAGGGAGCTAGGTGATTGAATAACGGTGCAGGGAGATATTCAGGGTTGAGGAGCATTGACAGAGTCCACAGTGCGTTGATCCAGATGCCACAAAGCAAGGAGAAAAAATTCAGTGTGGTTTCAGCAACCATTTAACTGAGCCTTATATGTTTAGGTCTGGCTCCTGAATGTTTTGATCCCTGCTATGCATTCCGGTTTGACCCTGAAGCTTTAACTTGACTACAACACCAGCCAATGGAAATTTACCACTCTTAAGGGCAGGTAGCTTGGTTAGTGGCATTACTTGAGGACTTTCATTAGGATATTCAAATCAGAGATGGCTAGAAAAGACCTGTTTTTATATGTGTCAGGTCCAAGAGGTATCTTGAAAAGCAAAATGATATGACAACCATTCTTTCTTCCTTTGTTTCCTTCCTCTAGACCAACTTTACCTGCAAGTAATTAAGCAGGCCAAAGGGCAGCCAGGTAGAGCTGAGGTGTGCATGTCTTTTAAAAATGCCAAAAAAACCCAAAAGCACCACATAGGCAATGCTGGGAAGAAGCCCCTTCAGCCTGTAGTGTCTGGTGCTTATGTGAGATTGGAAATCCTTTGGGTCCAGCAGGGTGTCTTCCTAGAGATTTGTTGAATAGAAAGACAGGGTCCCTGGACACTACCGCATCCCAGTGGTGCCCCTGATACACCTTCATTTCCACAAGTGCTGGCCAGAACATCCCACTGGAAACTATGCCTTGTGTACTGAAGTGCCTCCATTTCCCAGTGTTGTATATAGTGTGCCTCCCTTCAGAGCTTCTGGCTTTTGGAGGGCATGTTGTGCCCCATCACCTCAGAGCTATCAGCTAAAGATGGAATTAGGGTGACTTCCTTTGGGGCATATTTTCCAAGATCCTAGTCTTTCATTTGGGGGCACCATTTATACTCAGACTTTGCTCCCACACAGTCTGTGCATAAAGACCTGAGCCCCTGCACTTCTCTGCCTGATCTATGTCCAGTAGATCCTCAGATTTATTTATTTATTTATGCCCATTTTGGAGTTGCAGACCCAAAACATGCTGCAGTTCAGCCATGGGCAGCAATGCTAGAAGAGCAAAATCTGTGTGTTGAGAAAGCAGTTTCCCCATGGAAGATCTAACCCTTTGCTTGGTTCCTTTTCAACATAGTGGCTGGGGACCCATGAACTGAAGTTAGAAGGTTCTAAAACCCGCTGTCATTTTCCATGTGCTGTTGTCCTCAATCCTACCCTGTTTGCCAGGCTCAGCAGCTGGCTCTGCTCGATCTCTCACCTGCTTCTGTTCAGCTAACGTGGAGAAGGAACATTCTTAAGATTAGAAAAAGAAAGATAAGAGATGCTTTCTAAGGCATTTATCTTTAATCTCCCCACTTGTTTGGCTTCTAGCCCAAGCGTTGCTACTCTTTGACTTCTGATTCCCTTACTCAGCTTCCTGAGCCTCCCTTCCCTTCAGATCCTGTCTCCTCTGCTCTCTCCCAGTAACAGCAGCAGGGATCATGGGTGAGACTAGGGAAAGGCACTGATTTTGGGCAAGACGATGTGGCCTTTGGGATGTCAACCCCAGTTCCTGGGCACTGAGGCAGGTGTTATGCTCAACCAAAAGGAGTTGTAAGTGGCTGTGGCTGTGGCTGTGGCTAAGGGAAGCACAAGGGGTTTTCCATGCTGTTTACCTTTCATTTCTGGGGTTTAGTGCCTCTCCTAAAGTACTGACTGCCTGGAGCATGGGCAGTGCTAGAGGGCTGTAAAATATCAGAGGTCTGTAAGGGTAGATAGTAATGGGTGGAGGGACCTGGAGGGGCTAGGCTAGTTCTGAGAAGGGTACTAGTTTCAGTGATGGGCAAGAGCTGAGGGAACAGGTGGGAGGTGACCAAGAAAGGGTTGGGAGAGGGTGTTGCAATGGTCCCTATAGTCTCAAGCCTGGATGTTGGAGGGGTCGGGAAGAGGCCCCACAGAGGATGTTAGGCATGGAGCGAGAGGAAAGAAGAGGGTTAGAGTATTTGGAGGCATTGTAGGGCTCACAGGATTATAGCACCCCCAGACAGGGAAAGGCCCTGGGGTTCACAGATGGCTATAAAGGAGCAGGGCTGACAACCCTGGGAGAATCTAAAGAATCTTTGTGCTTCAGAGCTGGAGGTGAAAGCCTGGGAGAAGAGCTGGTTAAGGGGGATTTCAAGAAGTTCTGGGGCTTTGGGGACTGTAATATCAAACACCAACAATAGGCAACGATTTCTGCTGTTTTTCAGTGACCATTAAAGCCATTGTTCTTGGAGGTACAGAGGAGTTTTGCTGGCCTTTACAAGTGATTTACTCCGACAGTTATTGTATGTTAAACAATAAATTAAGCTAAAATAGGCTAATAACACATATTCGTTGATGTTTTAACAGCTTTGTAATGGATAGAAAGTCCCTCTCTGACCTCACAATCCTCTTCAAGTAAACAGACTGTGGTATCATAAACCAAAAGAGTGTAGGATTGTCAGGCAGGAGAGGTATCTGGGCTGGGAGGGAGATGGGGCCAGTGACATAAATATGTCTCTGCTAATTACTGGCACTGTGCATCAAAGAGTGGGCAGAAAATGACAGGCAAGGCCATTTGGGGCTTAAGTGTTGGCCACAGCACAAAGTTTTTTTTTTTCTCTCAGCAAGAAGGATGTCTCTGCTCAAAGGAGTTGGGATGCAAATCCTCTGCAGGTCCCAAACCCACAGTGTCTGGTTATGCTCCCCACATACCTATAACAGCCTCTGGCAGTTCTTAATGAGCCAACTCCTTGCCCCTTATCACCTACCTGTACTGCAGCCTTTCTGGAAAAAGAAGAGGCTTCATCCATTCATTTCAGCCAGCCTGATGTCACAACACAGCAGTGGTACCCAGCTATATTATAACTCCTAGATGATGCTAGCATAGGCAAAGAGCACAATGTCAGAATACAGGTGCATTTATTTCATATTTAAAGGTTTTTATCTGTGACCCACTAAGCACCTGATCACAACAGGAAACTTAATCTCACAGCCCTCCCTCTAACTGTGTGCTGAGTTGCCAGCATTGTTACAGAAGAGGAAAAAACAGGTGCAGGGAAGTAAAGGTTGATTTGTGAGCCTGGGACAGAGGTGAAGATAGACCCCCATCTCCCAGCCCACTGCTGTAACCACAGGACCATATGGCAAGCGATTCTGTGCCTCCCAGACCAAGCTACACAGAAGGCAAGAACCCTGGTACAGCAAATGCACCTGCAAAAACAGGGAGAGCAGAGCCTCAACAGGTGAAAAAATGGTACAGAAGAGAGCAGATCAAGCCATTATGCTGTAAAAGTGAGCTGCTGGAGCATGCTAACCCTGCGGGGGCCAAGTCTCCATCAGAAATGGATTAGAGCAAACCTCAGCATAGGGAGGCTGTTGCATTCATGTGTTCTAATTCCTGCTGTGGCACTGCAAACGAGAGGCTAATGCTTAGTGCTTGAGAGGCAGAGAGTAATATGCCTCTTTTGCACCTCCTCACCAGCCCCCCTTGCCACAACACGTTTCCTTGTAGGTAAGGTTTGGTCTGTTTTTTAAAAGGCACTGAGCTTGTTAGAGTGGAATGAATAACTCCCAGGAAGAGCTGAGTATATTTTGCCTCTTTGACTATTGCGGGTGTCCACAAATAGATGGCAATTGCCTTGATTTTAGTCAATGAATGGGCTTTTTTTATTATTCATTACAGTGCCCCTATTTCTCCTAATCACAGGAAGTTCAGCTGTGAGTGTCTAAGGCTCACAAATGGAGCTGTGTTCATTGTGAGTGATCACATTCCATTGTCCTGTTTCCCTGATCGGGTGAGTCTGATTCTTGTAACCAGCCAGAAGGTCTGAAGAAGTGAGCGGGCCTTAAATGGCCTTTGGAAGAGGAAGCAACGTATGAGGAGGGAATAGATGAGAACTAGACCATTTAGAGCCTTTTAAACCATTTTTTTTTCTGGGCTTTATCCTAGAGAACTCAGACACCTGTGAAATGGATCCACTGCGTGCAGAGTATAAAGGTAATCTCTGCTTGCCACATTCACATGCATTATGTGTGTATGAGTGTCTTACCTGGAGTCAGTGATGTGCATTTGACCCACTGAATTTACAAGGAGGAAGCGATCTGGGGAACCCCAGCCCTTTGCAGTGTCAGACAGTTTCTAGGCATACATAATGCACCTCTTCCGGTGCAAATATTTGTGTGCAAGTTGACTGTGGGTTGTCTGCCATTTACTTGAGTACACAAGTTTAATAATGCCTTTTGGCAAGCAAAACTCAATTGTCTGAATGTTCGTAGAAAGCAAATTCAAAAGAGAGGTGGTTGTGCTGACCAAAACAGACTCATTATTAAATAGCTGAAAATTCTTGGGAAAACAAATTGTATGACTTCCCTAGCTTTTACACTCATCCTTCTGATCAACAGCAGGATGGTTAGTTAACTAGCCTAGTAAACCACCTGAGCCCAGCCTCAACTTTTCTCACTTTGTATCTGTGGAACTGCACAATTATTTTAAATCAGTGTTGTGTGTTCATAAAACATATTTCAAACCACCCAATCTTCTGCTTTAGTTAAGCTATTATCTCATATTGCTATAGCTCATTTCACTTCATGGAGCCCAAAGTAGATATACCACTGCTGATGAGCTGCTTTCTGACCCAGAGGTGGCTGCAGGGATCAGCTTTTGTTTTACCTATTGGACATTTAAGACGACTTAGGAATCTAAATGTGATTCTATTCAACCTTGCTCAAATCGCTGAAAAACTGTCAATGTCCATTGTGGGTGGGTCCTCCTCCTCACTGCTTTTTGTGGCTTAATTTTATGGGTCAGATGATGGCTTTGTACAAAAGTAGATGCATTAATAGATTTCTAGGGAATTGAACGTGGTAGAATACAATTGCATGTAGATGTTTATGTCCACTTAGGTGCCTAATTGGTGGAATAGGATGGAGTCCTGGGTGTTTAACTGAATGCAAGCTCCAACAACAGTTTAGGACAGGTAGTGAAAAACACAGTATCTACTTGACTTTGCAGAGAGAGAATTGCAGAGTTTAGCCAGAATACCCTTATAGTATGTAAGATGCCATGGGTTTCCAGAAAGACAGCAAGAGGTTATGCCCCTGATCTGAAAACTGTGGGTAAGGTTTCCCAAAGCACCTAAGTGACTGAAGTGCTGAGCCTGCTGAGGACTGGTATCTAGGGCATGTTAACAGGCATTGTAATACTGGCATAATTCTACCTCCATAATTATACCACTTAAAGTGAGAAGCTAACCTGACAAAGAGTTCCCATGGGGAGTTATACCAGCATCACTACAACTGCATAATTATATCAGGATAATAATGCTGGTAAATCTCCTCCTTTAGATGAGCCGTAAGCGCCTTTTTCAAAAGTCACTTCAGAGCCCAAGGGCTAGTTTACACAGGAAAATTAGACCAATATAAACTAAAGAGGGAATTTAAACAGGTAGAGTTATACTGGGAGAACTCCCCCAGAGGATGCACTTCTGCTTTGTGAGAGCCTTCTTCCTGCTTAATGTATGACCCTGGGGAAAGGGTTAAAGCAAAAGTGAAAGAGACCATTTTTATTCCTGAGCAAGAGAAATTATGTGCGGTTATATTGCTAGAACTACATCACACTCAGCTTATATTGGTCTAACTAGTCAAGTAGTCAGGCTTGCCATGTAAACAAGCCCTGAATCACATTCAGTTAAACCAAGGTTCCTAAGTCATTGTGGGTTCCCAAACCATTTTGCCACCTTTTGAAAATGTTGCCTAGCCTCTATTCTGTACATCACCCCTACTGCTCTGCCAAGACACAGCCTCGCATCTGATGCAGAAGGGTGAGAGCCATCTCCCGAAATATTAATTCTGTGATGTGCAGTGCCAGGCTTGTCCTTGGGGGACTCCTGCCCAAGCAGTGCCTGTCCCTCAGCTCTGCTTAGCTTGTTAGATCTGCTGCGGGTGGTGTGACTGCTTAGGCACATGCAGCATGGAAGAGTGCATGAGAGAAGAGGAAATCTCCTTAATTCCCATCTTCTTTCGTTCCAATGACATTTATCAAATTTCCTCTGCCTGACAGGTTCAGCTTCTGTGCACTCCTCCGCTGTCTGGTGAGCCCTCCAGTGATGGCAGAGAGGATTAGCCAGTGAGCAGCACTCCCTGGGAGAAAAAGAAAATAGCAAGAAAAAGATGCTCACAAAATCTGAAAGCAAATTATTTCCAAAGTGAAAACAGACAGGAGCAGGGGGAGAGGCAGAGGGAGAAATTCATTAATCTGCTTCCAAGGAGTTTTCCCCCCAACTTATATAGTGTTTAAAGTGGTCCGAGAAAATATATTAAGGCTAGGTTTTCTTGTCAACCTGCCCAGTACCTAATTCTGCATCCCAATCCTCAAATCAGCCTGGCCTTCTGCCCCATATGAGTCCTTCCTCTGTCCATTTTTCCCCAGCCTCACATCTGTGCCTTCTGGGCTGTTTCATTTCTCCTTTCTCTGGCCTAAGGGCTCTGGCAAAGCCTTTTTCAGAATGGGATGAATGGCTTCCAGTGCTACACCCTTCTCCAGTTGGCTTGCGCAGAGGACTGAAGCCTTGGGTTGTGGTGAAAGTAGAGTAGATTGTGCCGATACAGTCTGCTGTCTTCTCAAATGAATGTGGATATCTGTGAGGGAAGAAACTTGAGGGTGTGAAGAGAGGTCATGGCTCTAGGTGCTTTGTGGCTGGAAGAATGGTGTGGCTGGGGCAACTGTACTCAACGTTGAGAGGTTTGGTTCAGCTCTGACAAATGACAGGGAGATTTTCACTGTTTATCAAGATCTCTTTGCTCTGGAAATCTGCTGAGAACAGATCTCCCCAGGGGCTTTTGAGGAAGAGCTTCTCTCTGTGGTCACCAAAGCAGCTTCTCCGAAGGTAGGTTGTAGACAGCCAAAATCTAAGCACAGAGCTGACTGAGAAGCAGTGGGAGAAATCACACACAGGCAAAGGCTAAATAATTTCTTTTTATCCCTTACTTTTGTGTGTGTGTGTGTGTGTGTGTGTGTGTGCGCGCGCGCGCGCGCACACAGAACGCTTCTCAAGGATGGGGCAACACTGCTCAGATAAAATAAGAGCCCCTGGAACAGTCTCAGGGATGCAGGAAGCATGAAGATCCATCCCTTTTGGTATGATTACTAGAGGCTGAGGTGAACAGGCTGTGGCCCTGGCATGACTGGAAGCAGAGAGAGAACAAATCATTTCTTCCTTACATTAAGGGGTCCAGATAGGAAATGAAGTTCTGCTCTCTGTTTCAGACTAGAAATTTAGCTATGGAAACAGCAGAGGATACAGCTGCTAGACTTCATGGTGTCTCTATGTGCTATTAAATGTTTACTTTTCAGGTGGCAATTGTGCTTTGTATTGCTATGCAGTTGAATGGAAAGCATATATTTAATGTCTGTCCATCTCTCGTGATTTTTTTAAGGTGTCTGTCACTGTGGTCTGGCAACCCTGGAAATGCTGGCTGCTTACTGCACCTTTAAATACAGAGGACTCTCTCTGTGGTGTGTGTACTGGTGCCATTTTGTAGCCCAATGAGTCACTGCAAATTCAGACTAGCTACAGAACAGGTCACTGTGTGCTCTCTCTTGTGGAGACTTTGTTTGTTCTTCCTTTCATTGTTATTTTCTTTAGGGTGAAATAACATTCTGGTAGCATGAAAAAATTGGTTATGACACCCTCAGTGCTTTCGTACTGGAATCTGCTGCTAACCAGTAGCCAGTAGCATACATCCCCTGGATAGTTTCTCTGCAGCAAATATTCCTGGTATATGCAGTATGTTACACATCTGGTTAAACCTATTTTACAAAGATTTACAGTTTCAGTATCTTATTTGTGGCTCACAGATCTGTCTGAATTTTCCTTATTCAGATTTATTAAAAGAGCCACACAGATATGTTGAAAACTGGCTGACCTGGACACCTGTGTCCTTATGCAGGTGACCATCTTGATCTTTTATCTGCTGAACACTTAGCTCTGCAGTCAGCTGGAAAGCACCAGAGATGAGTCTGGACCTGTACTCTGTAGAAACTAAATTGGTATGCATTTTAAGTTAGGGGCAATGACCTGGGGATGGGGAAGTAAATTTTATAATAGGTTCTGGTGTTTCCTTCTTGCAGACTTCAGGAACTCCACAAGGCCTGGGCATCAGTCACATCTTGAGATTCATATCTGAACTTTGGAGAAGTCTGGCTAACTGGGATTACGAAATCATGGAGGATGCCATGAAGGTTGCTGATAGAGGCCATAGGCTTTGGAAATTACATAAGCCAAATACCCCCAAACATATTCCTTCCCTTAAGAATACCCCCCACCAAGCATAATATGAAAATAAAATAAATAATCAGGAACTCAACCCCTCTGACTATTTATGTTGTTGTTGTTTTTTAACATCAATACCCAAAGGGTATTTCTCCAAACAGCTTACAGTCCGAGGCCCAGATCCTGCAAAGATTTATGAGCATGTTTAACTTTTCACACTGTGATCATTAATAATAATCAGCACATCGTGTTCCCGGCCATGGATCAGAGCTTCTTTCCTAAACAAATACTTAACACTTAAGAATGTAAATCTGAGATGGAACGGATAATATCCCAAAAGCTTAGATGTTTTCCTGCAAGATTAACTTGGCCATGTAGCATGCCAGAATAATATGTGCCCTCTAGACCTCTTTTACTTGTGAAATGCACTATTCCTTGTGTCATTGTTCTGTATATAGGATTTGCAGTGTTTCAGGAGAAACTTGAACTTCTAGAATGTCTTAACTGAAGCCCCCAATTTATCAGTCTTAATGCTGTAGCGGTGCTCAAACTTTTATATGTGAGTGTAGCAGGGCACTAGAGTGCCTGCTACTGAATAGTAGTAAATGGGCTTAGCTGCCACTCACCAGGGCAGCAGGTGGGAGTTGCTATGGCAACAGAGTGGGTCAGCTGACTGCCAGGGGCAGGGCCTGGCCTTTATAAACAGAGAAGGCTAAGGCCAGAGCCAGTTCCCCTCTGGCAGCCTAAGGAGTAAGAGCTCTGCTAGAGCGAGCAGGGCGGTGGCGCAAGCAAGGCCCCGGTGCAGGCGGGGAGCACGAGCGGCGTGAGCAAGGCCCCGGTGCGGGCGGGAAGCGTGAGCGGCGCGAGGCACAGACCTCAGTGGGGCACTGTCTGTGCAGGAGAAGCCCCGGGAGGGGGCAAGCCTAGTGAGAAGCCCCGGTTGGGGGTGAGCGTGCGGGAGCGTGGCGTGTGCATCGAGCAGGCCCCGGTTGGGGGCGAGCCAAGTGCGAGGCCCCGGTTGGGGGCACACATGTAGAGTAGCCCTGGGAGAGGGGGAGTATAGGGTGTCAAGCAGAGTCCCGGCATCGTAAGGTGGGCGCTGTGCCACAGTGGGCAAGAAGGCAGCCTCCCATTGATAATGTAAGATCAAAGACGTGGCAGGCGAGATAGAGGGTGCATTCAAGACCCAATTTGGCACGGTAGCCAGGGGGTGCTAGGGGAGGTCACGGCACCCCTAGAGGGTGTCCTGCCACAGTGATACATGTATAGGTATGTGTACACATGTGTCTGTATGTGGGTCCATGGAAATCAGATGAGAAAGAAACAAAATGTGATTGTTTAATAGTATAGGGTCCTTAGATAAACATAGAAAGACCTTGTGGGCTTGTGGTCCTGCCTATCTGCTTGAGGGGGCAGTCACAGAATGCTGATACAACTAGGGTGGGACTCTGTTGTATAGGAACTGATATGCTGATAGATCTTGACCATCAAGAGGTGGGACCATTGAGGAAAAGTAGTGTTGCTGAATTGGTTCTGGATAGTTGTATGGTGCACCTTTAGCCAGGGTGCCAAAATCCAGAAACAACACCCAAATTTTGGGGATAGCCAAGAGTGCCTGTCTGAACATGACAGGGGTTTTCTGGTTGGAGAGGTGGTGGTTAAAACCATGTTTCACTTTGTATAGACACGTGTTTGGACAGAATGAAAAATTGGAAGATGATAGATGGGTTGTATTTGCACGTTCCCCAGCTGAAATACTAATGTTCCTGAAGACCCTTTTCCCAAATCTAATCTGAAAGACATTGCTTCATTCTTCCCTCCCCTCCTGGTGCTTTTATATCTTGGTAAAGACTTTAGTAGCCCATCAAGGCACACTAACATTTTTCAGTGAGCTTGCCTGGCCTCAAACTGGCTTATTTTCCAGCCCCTCCTGCATCCCCCCCATCCAGTAACAAGGAAGTCCCATATATCACTACTTTGAAGGAGGCTGTGATGGTGACAGTGGGAGATCTCAGAGCTTAGGTGGAGCCTACAAAATTACAAGAAAAAGGTCCAAGTTAGAAATCATTTTTACCACCCACAGCCTTCCCCAGTGCGGTCACCACAGATCAGCTTTGCCGCCTCTCTCCGAAGGAAGGAAACATGGAACAACAAAAAAATGCACTGGGGGAAGATAACAGATGATATATGGAAGCATTATGTATGAACATAAACATAAATATATGATAGAAAACATCCCATAACCTCAGCCAGGTTTTTTTCCTCCTTCCTCCCTTTCCTTTCAAATTGGATAAGTTAATATTTTATTTTCATGCAGCTGTAGGGGAAACATATATTACTGAAGAAATCTTGCTTTGCTGGTGCTGGAATTTCTTTCCTTTCTCTCATTCTCTGTGCCAGTTAAAGCAGACTTAAAGAAGGAAAATAAGATCATTAGAGGGCTGGCGGCCCAGCAGTACAGAAAGCTACATAAAACCACCCACCAACCTGTCATTTGCACTGTTTATTTTCAGCCTTAAATCCTGCTTGTCTTATTCAGGGAAAGGGGTCCCAGTGAAGTCAACAAGGTCACTCTCATGATTAGAGGCAAGTAGGGCTTCTCTCTTAGTACAGTATGGAGGTATTTGTGGATTGCACAATGTTATGAGGTTGGGCATGACACATCACTGCTGTGTGCCTCAGTTTCCCCATCAGTGGCTAATGCTTCCCCACCTTTGGGGTGTTCTTTGCCATGCATGAATGAGAACCTCTAGGGGGAAAAAGCATGTTTTTTTGCCTTTGTATATATTTTTACTGGAGCACTGGCCTTTGAGCAGCGGCGCATGGCAATGAGATAGTGAGGAAGCGTGTGGCCAGGAAAACGTGGCGCTCTCGTGTCCAGTCCATGTCGCTCTCCTGCCCCTGCTGCAGCAAATTGTTCAGGGCAAAGATTGGACTTATAAGTCACCTGTGTACCCACATGACCTAGCCTCCACCCTTCTCCTCTCTCTTCTTTCTCCTTTTTTCTCTCTTTCTCCCTTTCTCTTTTCTCCTTCCCTTTTTCTTTCCCGCTCCTTTTCTCTCCCCTCCCCTGTCTTTGTTTGTGAAGGATGAACAACATATATTTTTACTACAGATTTGAGGGCTTCTTGTCTAGTCAACTGGAGTAAATCTAACTGATGGAAGTTTGAACCTCTTAAAGCAGGGCTGTCCAATTCCTGAGTGATTGTGAGCCCCACCACCCCATTGCTGCTACCCCCACAGGCTACACTGCTTTGCCTCAAGGAAGGGTGGCAGGAGATAGAAACTAGAGTAAGGAGGAGAAGCCCAGAGACCCTGGTACCCCAGGGGTGGTGGTGGAAGGGAAAGGCAGCGATAAGACCAGGAGGAGGCAATGGAGGAAGGCAGCAATGGCTGAGAGGAGTAACAGGCAGACCCATGGAGGAAAGCACAGGGAGCTAAGGATGTAGACTGTGGGCTCCCACCCCTTTACAAGTTAAGCACCCATGGGCTTCTTGCATGCCACCAGTTTGACAGCCCTGCCTTAAAGTAAGAGTTTGCCTGGTTTTGGATCAAAGCAAGGGGGGGGGGTTAACTACTGTGTTTGGAACTGAACTGTTCCAAATGCTGGGGGTGCTTGTTCTCAGGTTTCAATGATTTGGCTAAGGGTTTTGTTTCTGGCTTATGGTTAGCCACAAGGTATATGCTTTCCAGCTCTTCTGCAAAAGCATAAATCGGACCTCAGGAGTGTGAACTTTTCGTGTAGCCATCCAAAGTTTTAGGTTGGAAACAGCACTTGCAAGAGGTGCAATTATAGAGATGTCCAGATCAGAGTGCATGGGTCCTGCTTTAGAGATACACGGGCCAAACCAGGTATGGATGAGTAGTCTCGTTTTGGGTTTTTTTGTTGTCTCATTACATGAGTGTTCAGATAAAGGCACTTCAAAGCGGAGCACCTTCATTAACTTCTGTCAGTATGCAGCAGAAGCAGGGCTGGGCTCATACAGCCCAGCCCCACCCCTGGTGCTGTCTTCAGGGTGGGAGGGGAGGGAGCTCCATCTGAGGGCGGGGTGTGAAGAGGCGGGTGGATGAATTATTGCTCCCTGACCTTGGGGGGCTCCAATCCACCCCTGCTGTCTAGTGTGGACTGGGCAAACTCTAGACGGAGTTCCCTCCCCTCCCTTCTCCCCTTCCATTGTGAAGATGACAACACTGGAGCTGGGAGGGGGGGGCAGAGCAGGGCTAGGGGAGAATGAACTGGCAGTGTCTCTGCAGCCTAAAGTGAAGCTTGCTTTCCCCACTCTCTCTCCCCCCACCCCCTGACCTGTCTGTTGGGTTGGGCGGATTGCTGTAACTCATGGCACTTCCTGTAAAGCACTATGAGTTATAGTGGGGAGTTACACATCTGTCAGCCCCCACAGCAGCTAAAGAAAGAGTTCCCAATATCTGGCTGTGGTTTGCTGTCAGCAAGACTGGGGCCCTCCAAGGAGAGAGTTGCCCTTTCTACCTCAGCAGTCCATCAAGAGCTGTATAGTTTTTCTGGTAAATAGGGAAGGAGAAATTCTTTCATTAGGGCTGTGTGAAGTTTTTACATTCAAATAAGCAAAAGTGACCTTGGGCCTTATTTAAGCCAATAATATTGCACTCCAATGAAGTTGGATCAGGAAAGGCCCCTTCCCACCCTAGGGGCCCCCTCCTTAGCCCTGCATATTCCCATTAATTTGTAAACTTCCATACTGCTGTACTGGAATGAAAATGTACTTCCTCCCCCTTCCCAAACACAGAGAGCAAATTCAATTAAGGAAGTGATTTGCTGTTGTGCTTAAGTTACAATAGTAGTAATCACACCAATTATAGAAATCAGGTTGGCAATCAGAGCCCCTGCCCTCTGGGTTGCTATTAACGGCATCCTAGCGTGCATGGTTTTCCCCTCCGCCCCTTTCAAATGGGTGAGTGCCACCTGCACGGCTCCCTGCTTCTCCCAGAGGTAACAGCATCTTTAAAACCAAGAGAACGTATTGCTGCCCTCACACGTGCATTCAGTCATGTTTATTCCTACCTCTCTCTGTTACGATAATGACTGGGTAGCAGCTGCAGTGAAATGCTGTTGCTGTATTCTTCCCCCTTTTCCCAGGCAAGCGATCGTTTGAATCTTAAGCAGTATCTTGGATTACTCAGTGTAAACATTCCCCAGACCCAGGGGGGAAAATAATTACACAACTGTCTAGGATTTTTTTTCCTTTCCTTTCTTTATTTCTCCCTCTTTCTACTTGGATGAATCTCCTTTAATTATTCAAACTATACCATGAGAAGTGCTATTAAATATGATGGCAGATTCCACACACCCTCCTCCACCCCAGCCCAGCTCATAAATGGGGAACCAGCCATGGCAAGGAGGCTGCTTGCTGAGAGAACTGTCTCATGACTTATAGGGTAGGCAGTCAACTTCTATGTAATTATGTTCTTTTCTGCTCCTTTGAGAATTGATGATGGCATGTTAGATGAGTTGAAAAGGCCTTTCAGTCCAGCAAGTTGCTTGTCTTGCTTTAGGGTTGGAGACCAAAGCCCTGGAAGTGTCAGGTCCAGTTTTCAAGCAAAGAACTGGGAGTCAAGGAATGAGGGGTCATTCACTGTATCTATACAGTATTTATTATTTATAATAATAGCTATACAGTATTTATTATTTATAAATAATATATTTATAAATAATATCATTTATAATATCTATACAGTATTTATTATTTATAGACTATCCACTATACATTATCTATATACTGATTCACTGTATACACTATTTAACTATTACTGTTATATACATTATGCACTATTTACTATTATACAGTATACACTATTATTACATACACTATACACAATTTAACTATTACTATTACTAACTAACACTACTACTATCAATTGCTTCTACTGTTGTGGATTCATGCTTTCCTTATTCATCCTTTTTTATTTTTGATCTTGAAAGCCTTCTGCAGGGGAAGAAAGAAGAAGAGGACTGGGTTTTGGCCCACAGTCCAAACACTGCCCTCTTCACCCCTCTCCCCCTGCCGCAAAGTCGGTGGGATACTTCTGATATTACCTATATATCACCTGGGATGCTGCATATTCTGTGGGGGCGGGTTTGGCATGCAGCATCCACCTGTACTATTTGTTGTGTTTCTGGAATGGCAATGACATGGAATGGCAAATCCCGGGACGTCATTCTCCCCTTGTACTCGGCCTTGGTGAGGCCGCAGCTGGAGTACTGCATCCAGTTTTGGGCTCCACAATTCAAAAAGGATGTGGAGAAGCTTGAGAGAATCCAGAGGAGAGCCACGCGCATGATCAGAGGTCAGGAAAACAGATCTTACGATGACAGGCTGAGAGCCACGGGACTCTTTAGCCTGGAAAAGCGCAGGCTCAGGGGTGATCTGGTGGCCACCTATAAGTTTATCAGGGGTGACCACCAGGATCTGGGGGAACGTTTGTTCACCAGAGCGCCCCAAGGGATGAGGAGGTCTAACGGTCACAAACTCCTGCAAGACCGTTTCAGGCTGGACATAAGGAAGAATTTCTTTACTGTCCAAGCCCCCAAGGTCTGGAACAGTCTGCCAGTGAAGGTGGTTCAAGCACCTACATTGAACACCTTCAAGAGTAAATTGGATGCTTATCTTGCTGGGATCCTATGACCCCAGCTGACTTCCTGCCCTTTGGGCAGGGGGCTGGACTCGATGATCTCTCGAGGTCCCTTCCAGCCCTAATGTCTATGAAATCTATGAAATAAGAAATAGGAAGGTTATCTCCAAAATATTAAAGTGTTAAGAAGAGGGTACCACACTCCCTCAGTTGCAAACTTACCATTTTGGTGCTGCTGCTGCTGTGCTCCGCAATTTTCAGAACACCATGGTGGTGGGCGCAGGGGGTGGCAGGGGGGAGGGAGCACATACAGGACTGCTGGCAGCGGTGGTATGAGCATGACTGCTATCAGAGGGTAGTACACCACAGTGTGAATGGACTGCTGCTCCCCCTTTTTTTTAGGACAGATGAGAGGATAGATAATGAGAGAGGCAGGACAGATGAGAATTGCCTCCCTCACTGTGTCCTACCTGCAGTCAGCTGTGGCAGGGGGGGTTGGAGTAGGAGCGATGGATTAACAGAGGTGGGCCAGCCAAAAAAAAGTAATAATAGCAACAGCAGCACCAACCAGACAAATGCCTGAACTACAGAAATAGTGCAGTGCCTCCTGGTGGCAAAGAAGGTATTTAAATTCTTTGAGTCATTGCCATTTGTACGCCATGAATCCATAGATGTGACAACATATTTGGCAGCGACACAAACTAAACTATGTCCAAGTGGTTTTACTTTAACATGCCAAAAAGACTTTCAAACTGGCAGAAAATCCCACTTGTGCAAACAGAAATGCAGTTGCAGCACCTTAAACAGTGAATCTGGTGGTGTGCACATGCAGCCACAGTTCCCAGTTCTGCCAGAGAAACGTTGTGTGACTATGGGCAATATTTGTGAGCTCAGGTTTTCAAAAGTGGCCTCTGATAAGGTGCAGTGCAGTTTTTGATGTTTCCACCAAAATCATAAACATCAGAAATCAGTATCTGTCGTTTTAGTTTTTTTTTAATTGGCAGTACCTACATCTGTCTTTGCAAAGTGGGGTGAAATTGTGCTGTGGGACACAAGGGCTTGGGCTGATAAGGATAAGTCTTTTACTCTTTGTAAAAGCGGCTGGTGAGATCTTTGAATGCATGGAAGTAAGGGAAGCACAAGTTAATGAGAAAATCCAATTATGCTTGTTCTTTTTTATACTAATCTCTCATCCTTGCTACTCCCACCCCAAATGCAGTTACTCTTCTCCATCTGCAGGGGCAAACTCAGGGGAAAAATTCATCAGGGATGTAAGAGGACATAAATCCACTGACATCAGTGATGTCAGACCTGATGTCACTGGAATGCTAAGAGTTAGTTCTATTTTCTGTATATGGTGTCTAAATGGATTTAGGTGCCTAGGTGAGTTCAGGTCTGAAAAAAAACACCATGCATCTACTTTGATGACATGCTGTCATCTGTCCCTTAAGACTGAGTCAGCAGAGCAAGGTGGAGGAGAACCCACCCACCTTTTGCATTAACTGATTTTCAGGGGTGTGATTCTTGGATGCCTACATCCAGTTATGTACCTAATATGTAGAAAAGAATCTGGCATTCACTGCTTTCCTCAGTCACTGTCTCTTATACGGAGTCTTTTCCTGCCATTCCCCACTATCCTTCTCCTGTCTCTCCTGGTCTACAGCCTCTGGATGGCTGCAGTCAGTGTTTGGCATTCTTGGATTAGTCACTGCATTTGCTAAGAGTCCAGATAATAAAACGTTAACAGCACGTTAATGTAGTCACTCATACGGCAGCCAAATTGGCCTCTGCGGCTTGTGTCTGACTTTCTGGATGGCTGTTTTTATGGTGGTTGGGTTGTTGTTTTATTTATGCTTTTGGGGGAGAGACAGAGAGAGCCTTCTGGATGCATTGCGAGGCCAGTGGCATTCTTAATGCATGGAGAATGAAGACAAAGTGTCATAGAGTCAGCGTGTCAGCATTTCAACAGGTGCAAGAGCAGCCCTGGAGGTGCATTTTTCCAACATACGGTACTTGGTAAATTAGGCAGCACTGAAGCATTTAAAAGATTCTCTTTGTTATGTCTGTCATCTAATGCCTGTCTCAGGCTACCATTCTTAAACAAGCTCCTAACAAGTTTGTTATTTGGGTTGGCTTTAACTGTGGGGTGGTAAGCACACAACGTGGGGAATAGTTGATAGGTAACCATGTCTCTGCTGATGGTACAAACTGACACACAAGTGTCCATGGTGAGAAGGGGGCATGATGCTGTTAATGCACTGTAGGGCTAGGGCCCCTATCCTTGCTGTGTAACCAAGCTTTCTCTTAGATCTCTACGCAGGGAGATCATCTAGAGGATATTACCCTGTAGGTTTCTAATTCTGCTCTGTGTACAAAACCAGCACTGAAGCACTACAGGCTGGATTTTCCCAGAACGCACTGCTAGAAAGATGCTTGTGCAGGGCTGCTGTAGAGTGTTAGTCTCACACATATATGCATGCACAGGCACACACAAATGCATGCACGCATGTGTACACACATGGACAAGCAGACATACACACACATACATGCCCTCATGCACTAGTATACATGTGCATTTATATATATGCACACAGCTGCTGCATGGTTTGGCCCACATAATTTGTGTCAATAGCAACCAGACCAGATGGATAGTGTTTCTCACTGGTTATAAAAATTTGGATTTACAGTGCAGATAGGGCCAAGGACTCTTGCACTTCTGCACGGTGCCATATTTAATCCAGCATCTCATGTATAAGAGCCCCAAAGCCTGGCATGCCAGGGCTGGTATGCTGAAATGCTCATGTGCGCTTGTGCATTTGTGTATCTACATCTGCTGGGCAGGGAGGCAGGGTGTGTATTTTATGCCAGGTGTGTCTCTGCACTCTCAGAACAACTCCCAAAGCAGACTCTGGTTATATAACCCTCCAGAAAGGATTAGCTTCAACTTAGAGAAGGGAACAGATGGGGAAAGGAAATCACAGCATTTCAGGATTCACAGGTGTCATTTGCTGCTGCGTGGCTTTGGCTGGCTCGGATGTTTCTGTCGTCTTTGCATGCTGGTGTGCCTCATGCCAGCTTCAATCCTGGAGATGGGGAGGAGAATCCAAAGCTGCTGCCTCAGAGCCAGGTCCAGTTGGACCTGAACCTTCTGTTCTTTCTGCCTTGCCTCATCTGACTGACGCAGCCACGAGTAAATATCCCAGTGCTCTTCACCTGCCAGAGCCTGGGGTGATGAAGGATCAGGTGGCAGGTTGGCTAATCAATCTGGAGGGCTTTTGGCAGCATGTCCTGCCGCTGGTTGACAGCGTGCTTCTGTCAAGGAGACTGTGTCTTTCCTTGATCGATCAATCTGCCTGTCCTCCTTATACCTTTACATGGGGCTGTGAGTGTGACTTGGGAGTCCCTTTGCACCGTGGACACAGGCTGCATCAAGGGATGGGTAGGGAAACTGCCTACTCAGGTATCTTCTCTCAAGATTTTTAAATCTGAACCAGCAGGGGATATTGAGCTCTGCCTCTGATCTCTGAACTCCACCCTCACACACACATATGTGGCTGTGATCCCACTGGCCTTTCACTTACGACTCGTGTGGATGGCCAGATGGATAGGGACTGGCACTCAGACAAGATCATCAGTCAGGCTTGATTCTGCTTCTGCAACAGGATTCAGAGCTGCCTGGAAACATGGGAAGACCTAGGATTTTGAAAGCGGGGGGAGATGGTGTGATGCATCACACTGCTCCTGGCACACATTTTTTGCCAGTTAAAGAGAAGCGAGAAGCTGTATGCATCTGCTAGGGGCCTAGCACTATATTATTCAGTATAAGATCAAACAAATATATCTCTTTTGGCATGTGCACTAATATATAGCTAGATTATATATCGTGTCTTGGACAAAAAATAAGCTCCTCCCAAAGCCTAACAAATATTATATAAGGATTAGGTTGTTTCCCATAGGTCACCCAGACTTTGGGGTCACCTCTCAGACTGCCAATAAGGTGCTGATGTTTTGCTGTATCCTCACCTGCCTACCAGGGACCAGACTGACTGTCACCAAACTCACTTCATGTAGGCCATCAGCCTGATTTGGTACCTCAAGATCCCATACTCCAGGGGCAGGCAGTTTTTTTGGGCGGAGGGCCACTTACTGAGTTTCGGCAAGCCATCGAGGGCTGCATGACAGGCAGCCCAGGGCAGATCAATATTAATTTTCTAAATTTTTTAGGGGCCCCGCGGGCCAGACAGAATGGCCTGGCGGGCCACATCCGGCCCCTGGGCTGCATTTTGCCCACCCCTGCCATACTCCATTAACTTTTACCCACCCAGTTTGGTTACAACTGGCTGTATCATGTAGTACAGTGTGAAAAACAATTAAAGACATCAAGGGTGACTTGATTGGGTTTTTTTTCCCAAGCTATGTTGAAATAGCTCAGTCCTGTGTGCTCTGCAGGTCCTTTCTTAACACATTCTCCAATGATAATTCTCCATTGCTCAGTACTCCAGTGCTAAGACTTCTAACAAAAGGGGTTTCTGATTTTTGAGCACCATTTACGGCACCAGCCTCAACTTGGGCATTCATATCTGCAGCTGTTTGGGAATTGTTTCCTTAATTGTTAATTCCTCATCCACTGCTTTTGCCCCTTTGAGGTCAGTATTATTTTTTCAAAATGGGGAGACTGAGGCACAGATTGGTATGAAGCTTACCCAGTCATATTGCTGGGAGTCAGCAGGATATTCCCAAAGCCTATGACACAACAAGGACTTGAACCCATGTTTTCTGGCTCTCATATCTGTATTTTGACTATAAGGCCATCTTCCTTTCCAGATTCTTTGTTTACTTGTATTAACAGCTAAAAATCTTTCCAAATTTCTCCCTCCTGTTAATTTTTCTAAATTTTTGGCAGCCATACCCCTACTTATTCAGCTCTTACCCACCCAGTATGTCCCTACCCAATTATTTCATGTTGTTATCTCTTGAATATCATTATGGTATTCCCATAACACTGTAATAGCCCCTACAGAGCTAACGGCTGATGAGGATTCTCCTTTCATTCAGGTCAGCTGGGCTTTGTGGTTTTGAGAGGGACAAAAAGAATCCTATCCTTGCCGTCATTGTGGAGTTCAGAGAGGCCGTGATATGCAGCGTAGTGACAACTGCAAATTTCCTAGATGGCCATGGATTTGTTTCAGAATTAATTGCATTGGCTTTCTCATTGGAGGTCATGCCCTGCCATCTGTTGCCAGCTGCTCAGAGGAGTTAGAGACAAATGAGGACCGGTGGCTCCAACTATGGTTCTATCTTTTGAAAAGTGACTCCATAAAAATAGCTCCTTCTTCTGTAGCTCTAATCCCTGGGCATCTCAGGGTCAAATCTGCCCCTTGCACAAGCAAATCCACCCCCCTCCTAAACTCAGAAAATGGCATCTCACAGCAGCTGCTGGCCATGGCATCAAGAGGAAAAGAAATGTTTTATTCTCGTTTAAAAAAAAAAAAAAGGAAAAATGCTACAAAGCATGAAGGAAGGGCAGGGGATGGGAGAGTGATGGGAGGGTCGGGAGGAGGGCTTTGTGTGCCTTAGAGAACTGCAAAGGAAAGGGAGTGTAGCTGGCCAGAATGGAAGCAAAGGGTCTCCTCTTTGGATGTCAGGATGCATTGTCTAATCATTACAAGAGTCTTAAATATAAAGGTGGGAGCCTGCAGGGGTTGGCCCCACTGCCTATCAAGCCATGTAAAGAGAAGGACTTGTTACCATACCCTACAATAAAAATCTCACTGATCTGAACCAGCCAAGAAGCCAAGGGATACTGCTTACTGGAGCCACAGAGAAAAAGAGAGTTTTCCTCTACTCTTTACAAGAGGCTCCTTGATTTTTTTCCTTGGCTTATGACCAGACAGATGACACCCTTCCACTATATGGGACATATCTAGGGCTAAAAACAGATAGCCAGGTTGGTGTGAGACCATGGCTCTATCTTGGACTCGCACCAAAACAAGCACACTGAAGCTTAAATGGCATTTAAATCAAATTAATGGGATTGTTCCACTGCAAAGTGTTAATTTGAATCATTCAGAGTCACTCAGTGTGAGATACTGAGCTTGGTAGTCTCTAAGGACTGGGTTTAGTGCAGGCTAAAACACTCAGGTTTTCTGTTTTTAGCCTCGGTGACCAACCTCTGGGACATGGAAAAGCCTGATGCACTGCAGTGCTACTGCCCCTTCTCTTCCCCTCCCCCTCCAGGTTGTAAGCAGGCTCTGGCTCCCTGATTCAGAAGAGGAGGGAAGAGGATGGAGAGTGTCCTTAAAGAAATACTGTTTTTTGGCACCTTTCTTCTCTCAAAGGTTTTTTTTTTCTCACTTCTGCCCAAGGCTGCACTGACCCTGTCTTTTCCCTAGCCTGCATGTACCATAGTCACTTATACCAGCATACCCTGGCTGTGGTGCTACCATGCTGAGCTGGTGATGTGTTGTATGCACCTTGCTCTGGAGCATGCATGGTGCAGAGGCATCGAGAAACCAGCCTGATAAGTTAATGAGGCAGACACCCCCAGGGGCCTGGTCTGGAACTCAGATGCTAACACAGGCCCACCCATATCGGTTGAGCACTGGTAGATCCAAACTCTTCTGTTTATGGGCTTGTATATGACAGTGCACAGAGCAGGCATACTCCATTGTTGCTGCCATCTCACAGGCTACAGGCTGTCCTATACTACAAAGGCCCAGTCCTGCAGTGTGCTGAGTGTGATTGGTTTCCCTCGAGCGAACTGGAAACTGTGGACCTCTGGCATGTCAGAGGATCAGGCCCTGTCAAAGTTTACAAAGGGGACTTCCCAGGGAGCAGTATATAAGAGCTCTGTGGGCCATGACCTATACTTGGAGCCTCTAGTTAACCTGGTTACTAGTGGTCATTAGCAGAGTCAGGCTAGTTATGTGGAAAACCCTTTTGCATGTTCCCAGTGAGGCTGTTCAGAAGCCCAGTGAAGTGCTCAGCATGGGCATTATGTGGAGAGCAGTCAAGAGAGATGAAGCTGTGACCACCAATGGGTTTTGCCCTCTTCTGTCAACACCAAGCTGAGCTGCTTGAGGTTGTTCCTGACTTCAGCAGCTACACAGACTGTGAACAGCCAAACTCACCCTGTTCCTTCCCTTCCTAATCTCACTTCAGGGAGGTTAGAAGTGGAGTCTTGAGGAAACCTTGCTCTACAATACCATAAATAAGGACATTTCTTTGCTAGCTAAGCCGTGTTTGACTAAAAAGGGGGAAACACTGACTGAGCAGACAGGATGAGGGCAATTGGCTTTGGTCTACAAGGTCCAGTTGCAAGTCCTTGGAGGTTGCTGTCCTGAAAGCTATTGGTATCCCAGGCATATGGCAGAAGGATGTTCCCATAGGTTTAGTTTCTTTTTTCCAGGATGGGGTACAACAGAGCCACTAACATTGTTGTCATGCTTGCAGCTCTTGCCCACATGCTCACATATGGTATCCTTCTGGTTCATGAGCTAACAAACCATTGAGATGGTTGCCAGGGGAAAGCTTGGCAAATCCATGCACAAAACCTCGCTCTTGCCTTAGCATGGTATGCACACAACTGGATTTGTTGAGGGGGCAGATGTGTATGAATATGCCTCCAGTGTATCTCATGGACTACCGGAGGTAGGGAGTTTTCTCTGGTGACTTTCCACATCCTCCCTGGAGTTATTTATGTAGAGAAAAGAGAGCTTTCAGGCACTGATGACAAGTTGGTGGCTCTTTAGTGTCCCCTTTTAGATGTTAGAATGGAGAAGAGGTCTAGGTGAGTGCAGGTTGGGGAACAGGGTGTCCATGAATATCCCAATGTCTCAGGGATACACATGCTACAGGGAGGAGTGAGGGGTATTGGACTAGGGAACTGCCCTGCATGTCCCTAGAAAGGGAGGGTGCTTGGCTGGCCAAACTAGCTGTTCTTCCTGTACTCTGCTTTTCAGGTGAATCTTGTGTCCTGGAAATTTTCCTAAGCCTGTTATTAAGGGATCATAGGGTCCAGCTGCTGAAGTGGCATGAAGAGCCTATAGTGGATTTTAGGGTCTTTTTCCCTGAAGGTAGAATGTTTTTGATATGCCACATTGTATCATTTTATCTTCTCTAGAAACGGATTGGTTCTCCAAAGCAGAGGTGGGAGCCCCACAGATAGGATGGCTAGCTTCACACATTCCCCACCTTTCTTTCACTTTGGTAGCAGTCTTTTTAACAAGTAGTCACTGCAGCCATGCTTCAACATGGGATTGTGCTTCCTCTCTCCCCTTACATTGTATTTACATGTGGCCTTCCCACCTCTTGGCTCCAATTCAGGTGAGACACAAGCATCACATCCAGGCACCTGTTCCTGCTTCGCTTCCAAGCCATTTCTTTACATGTTGCCAGAGGTTTTGGTCATTGGGAACAGCATCCAGCTTTCCAGGTGCAGACTGTATCTAGGGCTGGGATGCACCTGAGCCAGCAGACTCAAATTTAAATCAGGATCGTCCATAAAATCCCCCAAATCTGTTGCAGAGTAAAGGGAACAGTCAGAGCTGACACCTTTGTTCTCTGCTGGATAGGGTGTTAGAGCTGCAAGCAAGGAGAGGGGTTGTTACAAATTTCAGAGTATTAGAAGCCTTTTCAGGCTACCTTTTCCAAGCACTCCTTCCTACAGAAAGGAGATGGACTGCTCTACCCTGCTTCCAGCAGTGCTAAAGGATGTCCCACTCTGGCTAGCTCTCCATAAGCACTGGGAAGATGGAAAGCCTAAACAACTGCTGGAGCCCTGATCTGGTACCTCAAAGGCAATAACTGATGGAGCATCATCACTACTGTTGTTTTCCTGAAAGCAGAAGAAGGGAGAGGGGGAAAGGAGGGGGCACCTGTGACTCTGAGAGGAAAAGCTGGACAGGTTTTTGAAGTGCTAATGATGATTAGTTCATTTAAGCCAGCACAAGCCATCCCTGGGTTTGAAATGTTAATCAGAAGAAAGGCCTGGTGCTGAAGAGCTTACAGAATGAGAGATGAATCAGAAGAGAGAGGGAGAAAGACTTTGGATGGAGTGGGGAGGGTGCCTTGGTGAGGATTTGACACAAGTATTTTCAGCTGCTCCAGCTCTTTGATCTGTGAGTGGGACAGATGCCTCCTTCCCTTGCATACTTGAAATGCCTTGCTGTTCTTGCAGGAGCACACTGATTAATACTGTTTCATTCTGCCTGTGTATGAGAAACATGCCTTATTATTCCTCCTCAGTCACCCCCTGCCCCACACTGGAAGTGGTTATCTCTGCCCAAAAAATTCTTTCAGAGTCCCTTTTGCACCCATACTGTCTGCATTTCTTTCTTTCAAGTAAGTATCCCTGGTTGCAGTCACACAGAGATGCTAGAGGGTCTTGTTCTTTGACTCCAAGTCAGACCAATGAACATGTTGGGGGTCTGGCAGGAATTTTTCCTCTGGGTCAAACTGACAAAAACTGCTGCATTCCTTTATAGTATAGGGCCAGATCTTTTTTCTAAGATCTTCTGAGCACATCTTACCAATGATTTAGCCTTCTCATGGTCACCATGCTGCCTTGACACACAACTATGCAACCTAATTATGCTCATTGCTTACTCTATTCCTGCTCAACCTCTACCCACACACCAGGAATGAATGTCTTTACCCAGTGCAACCTGCTTCCCTTGACATTTACCATGCAGGCAACAGAACCTGTGGGATATTTTAGAAGGAAAGCAAACCATTGACACAAGCAGCTGACAGTCCTCCAGGCTTTACTGCCCATTCACTAAACATGGGCTAACCCAATGTCCTGTTAAAGAGTTTCGGCAATGTAAGTCCCAGCATGTCTTTGCTGTAATAAAAAGCACCAGGACTGAAACAACCACTAGAAGGGGACCACTTACAATGTTCCTTGGCTTGATAATGAGTCCATTGTCTAGCCTGGGGGGAGTTAACCTGTGACATGGTTGGCATGTGGTAGTCTTGGAGAGCGGACAGGCAGCACAGTGGCAGATGGGGGGGAGGGTGGGGTGTGCAGAAAACAGAGCAGCTGATCAGGCATGGGAAAGGGATTGGAGTGGGTGTGGGGCTAATTTGTGGTGTGCCTGCCAAAATAGTTGACCCTTCTGTTCTATCCTGGATGATCTGGACTTGTAGACAAGCACCCAGGTGCTGCTGTCATGCCAAAATCTGTGCTGTGTCCTTGCCTGTTATATGGCAGAGACACTAATATCCTATACCTAGCCCTGCACAGCAGAAATCCTTCTGTTTTAGTCCACACTGTTCTTAGTCTGGCAGTCTCTAGTTTGTAGTCCTCATTCTTAGTCTGTAGTCACTCTGCAGATGGTAACTACATGCACTAGAGCAGGAAACATATGACTCCAGTCTGTGCTTCTCATCCCTGGAAGGGGTCTGAGGGCCTTTCTCTTGGACAGAGCTTGTGGGATGCAGAAACCTACAGTGTCCTATTGCTGTGGAATTTAGTAGGAGAGACTCGGCTGAACCTGAACTACAACACTGTTAGGACACCTAGCAATAAACAGGGCTGGCAGCAGTCAGGGCATTGTCTAAGGCAATGCCCCTGGCAATAGCTACCTCTTGCTTCCCTGAGCTGGACTCCACTCTGAGTTACACTCCTGCATTTCTGCATAATTTCACTTCAGTCAGTTAGGTTACCCCTGATGCACTTGAGTGTAACTCAGAGCAGAGTTTGGCCCAAAGTCAGCAGCTCAGGTTGGGCAGGAGAAGTTAGTGTCACTCCCCTCTAGGGAGTAAAGAAAAAGGTACTCCAGTGAAAGGCACCTTGGAAAGGGGAGGAATGTTGATGATAATAATGAATCATTGCAGCTGAGCCATCTATTCAAAGCAAACAAATTACTCAGTGAATCTAGCCCCCTTCTGCTACAAAAGCCATGATGTTGAAGTCACTATGATGACTCCCACTGTGTTTAGTGGACTTTGGATCAAGGTCTAAGCAAGTGATCCATGCAGAGATGCTCCTAAGTGAGGAAGTACATGTCATAGCACAGAGTTGCCCAGCATTTAATGCCATGACTTGCTTTGGTTTCTTCCCTCCTCTGTTAGAGCTGTGGTTTGTCAGTTGAGTTGCATGGTATTGCATCTTCTCAATTATTGGGTCACCCTGGAACTCACCATGGGCCAGCAAGATGGCAGTTTGGAACCTGCCAGATCACTCTTCTTCATTGCACAGGTATTCCTGACTTTTCCTCTCCCCTGGGGGCACACTTGCAAGCCAAAGCCTATTTATATTAATGTTCACAGGGAGCAAATAAAATGGGCTACAAATACCATCAAAGCCAATCTGCTGTTTACATGCAATTGACTGTTCACGAATACCCTTTGCAGAATTGGTCATGCTCTAATAGTAATAATCATCAACATCAGCAGCAGGGAGCCAGCCTGCATGCTAACTGTATTACATTTTCATTTGACGTGAATAATTGCAACATTTTGCAAAGTTGTTCTAATCGTTACGATATACTCGGAGCTCTGCTAGGTGAGAAATGGGAGAAGGCCAGAATTAAGGTTGTTTGTATGACCTCGGCAGCAAATTGCCTCACATGCAACCCATAACATCGTAAAAGTGCTTTGATTGTTGGTGATTATTTAAAACTATATTTAAGACACATTGGCAATTTCTTTTTCAGCATGATTCCTCATAATGATTAGAGACAGGCCCAGCTCAAGTCTCTGTGTTCTGAATGCTAGAGACAGAGACTGTCTTTGGATCGTGACTTCATATTTATCCAGAGCTGAATCAAATCCTCAGACCAAAGCCCTCTCTCACCTCATAGAGAAGAGACAAGGGTTAGTTCAGTTCAGCACCCAGGGAATTCCCTGCGTCTCTTACTGACAGTTTGACATCACAACCCACGTGGCTAAGGGCAAGTCTACATGGCTTCCTTTCTAACCCTGGCATCGCAGCTGACAAAATAAGCCCTGTCCACTTGCTGCTGCTGCTGTGCACCCTAGACGGGCAAATCAAGTGGAGTAGGAGCCCCAAGCTCACACTTGAGCTGGCTGAGAGCATTGTGGGGGGTGCTCAGGTCCACTCTAAGGTCCTTTGGGTCACTTTGAAGCCTAACTGACTCCTTTCTGGTGCCTCCAAATGAAAGCCAGTAGGTGGGGCCTATTCTGCCAGCCATACAGAGATAGGGTGAGCATTACCACTCATCTTACTGGGTTTTGCTGAGTCTTGGCCTGGATTATCATTTTGTAAGGATTGATCCCTTTGTAAGGAAGCAGTTTAAAAACTAGATTGGAACTCAGATTTCAAGGCTTTGAGATTCAGGGACAGGTTTATATTATCAGGTGGGGTCCATTCTTGCACCTAGAGTTTGTGCCACCTCTGGTGAAGATTAGAGCACGTCCTCAGACACCGAAAGCTTCTGTAGAGAGAAACAAATTTCTAGCCCCAGACTGAGAAAATGGGAGCTCCTACCTGATGTCTGTATAGACCTGCAGGCCCCCTGGTAACCCTTACTGGCCCATCCTAGTGCCCCCTCCCTTCCTTCCAGTGGGCTTATTACTAATTGTCCCTCCAGGTGACTACATAGCTCAGCACTGAGAGGCTTTTGCTCCCACTCACAGCAGGATTTGAGCAAAGTAGAATGAGACCTCGATTACAGATTTAACGAGGATGAAAGCCCTGATTCCCAGCTCTTGCTGAGTTCCCAGCTGTAGGAGTTTATCTGATTGTTACAAACAAACTAATGCCTGGTTCTGTGCAAAACATTTCCTCTGCCAAGGAGTGCCTGGCTGTCTGTGCCAAACACAGGACCTGTAGGCTCGGCTGATTTCTCATGGAGAACCTGGTCATGGTCAGCAACTTTATTCCCTTACCATCCTAAGCCTTCATGACTCCCTGTGGCTTCTGCCAGTTTTATGGCTGTTCCCAAAAAGTGTCCTCCTACATCACTTCCATAAGATGAAGGCAGAGCTGTAGAGAGAGATTTATGCCTTAAGATTTGCAAGAATCAGTGCAGAATTTCTGCTGGCTGTGTTGAGCTGGGCTGCCTAGACCCCAGCTCTTGCCTCACAGTGCCCTTAGCTCTGCTCTGCTCTGCACACCTTTGCTCCAAGACAGCTTATGTCTGATACCTCTTGACCCGGTTCTTCTCCATGTACTCAAATGGGTCCCTTCTCTTCAGCTGTATCTTACTAGCCCGAATTGGCTTCATATACCCTTACCTCCCTCAGGCCTGAAACCTATCTTTAGATCAGCCGTTCCCTATGCAGTCTTGGCCCAGGTGGGTCTGAGATGCATTGTGAACTCAGCTGTCTTGCATTCCCCGCTTGGTTCCATTGCCCTTGGTCCACGCTGGCCTGTGCTGCTCCATTTTGGTCTTGCACACTGTCAGATCAGATCAGTATGCCAGCCTGAACCAAGCCAAAATCTGGGATAGAAGGGGAAATAAAAGCAAGAGGGAGGGAAGAAGGTTGTGAAGCAAAAGGGAGGAAGGAGGATGCTTTGGGGAGTTGACACAGGTGCTTCACATAGGGCCAGGCAGTATTTTCAGGCAGCAACAGCACGTGGGGAACATCACTTTGCATATGAAAATCTAGTTAAGCTAACGAGGTCCTTAATTAGGGCTTTTATTATCTTTTAATTCTTTGCTTAAAGGAAAGTGATTACAAAGCTCATCTTTATGATACAGCAAACTAATCTTTCATTTCTGAAGTGTTTTTCTTTCTTTCCCTTGCTACAATAATGAGGAGAGGGAGAGAAACAAAAGCTGGGAGAGGGAGGCTACAAAGCAGAGCATTTGAACCTGTGAGCTATTGCATTAGCATTTCAGTGCAGATCAGAACTGCCTCAGGAGCCTGTGACTCAGGCACTGGGAGTGAGTGGGCGATGGAGACAATGTATTAAAAAAAACCTAACACAAAACAGAGCTGGTGGCAGCAGGGCAGAGATGCCATGTACACATACCTCTGTCCCCAGCACCGGGCCTTCTGGCAGTGACATCACCACCTTTTTGTTCATTCATCCTTCTGCAGTGCTGCAGGGTGTAGGACTTTACATGCAGATGCTGGGAGGAGGCCTCCATCAAACAAGTGCTGCAGAGCAGTTGGGGCTGCAGAGTTTAGTCCTGTTCTTTTCCGAAATGCAGCAGAATATGGTACATGTGAAAGCTGGATGGCACTGCCTGGGCCTAGGGGTAGGGATGATGGTCTCATACACAAAATTCTACCCCTGCCTCTCCCTCCTGCCCTGAAGCTCCCCCCTGCTCTTCCAGGCCTGGGCTCTGCACACAACTCTGCCCAATGCCCCTCGCTCCTGCTCTGCAGCCCCCCCACTGCTGTTCTGGTCCTGTCCCCATCCTCCCAGAAAGGTCTGCCAGTGCATTTCAGGCCTGACCTGCATTATTCTTTGTTATTTCAGTATGGGTTTTCTATATTTTTGTGACTCTTAGGCTGACCCTTGGAAACAGGTGCGATTCCAGTCCTAGGCTGCCCACGCAGGCTCTGCTTCTCAGTGCTGACATGCAGCATGCCCTGTCAGTGCATGCCTGGTCATCTCATGGAGACAGAATACATTTTTTTTACTGTTTAATGTGATGGACTTTTGATGAGAATCAGTACACACGTGTCTTGTGCTCTCTTCCAACCTTAAACTGTAGTCACAGCCTCCATTCCCTACCCCCAGTCCTTGATGTCTGCTATGTTATAGCCTGTAGCCGTATCACCTTATATTGTGATCCTCACAGGTCTCTTAAGCTAAATGGCATACAGCTGGGTCAGTTGTCTGGAAAGGAGAAGTGCAAGGAACCATTGGTGCTGATTCATCAGAGGGCAGTTCTGAGTCAGAATGAATGCAGCACTGTGCTGCTGCACTAGGCATCACCGTACAGCCAGAGGAGTTGTCTTTCAGATGTCATGTAAAAATGAGGATCTGATGGTTTGTTGTCATTAAGGATCACATGGCACTTTTCATAAGAGCAGGGACATTAACATCAGTGCCTTGGCTCCATTCCAAAGCAGCTCATTATATCCTGCCATTTAAATTCCTCTTGCACTGTTGGTAGGAATATTCTTAATTTTCTTGCTTGCAAAACACTGTTTTGCTATGTTTACTGTATGCTGCAAAACAGCTGCTGCCTCCCCCAAGTAGAGGTGGCTGTACTTGGCCTCCAAAGTGATCACTGTACTGTGCATCTCTTAAACACATTCTGCTAGGAGGCAGAGATGGGTGAAAGTAAAGATTTCAGTCCTGTGGGGAAAATCTGATGCACTATATTCTGTTTAAGTGCATATCCTCAGGAGAGGAAAGAAACTATGCATTTACACCAAGTTTTCACTTATAGGGACTTAATATAAAGGATTCTCCTTAACTACAGGAATAGTATACCCTGAGCTTTTCACATCTAATTACAGCTCCTAACCTTATTTCAGAGACCTTATGCCTCTAATAGCAACCTCAAAAATTAACAGCAACAGATTGGTTTCACCAACTGGCATACAGTTCCATTATAGCAGACAGTGAGGCCAAAGCGCTCCTATGCACTTAAATTGTTTATGCCCTTAGCCCACATGCAAGTAGCCAGCATTTGGGCTAATATAAGCAATGGGCAAAAAATTGGCAACAGTTATGTTATGCAGCTAAGCAAATGTATGTCTTTCCAGTGTGCAGCTAGGAGGAATGCGCTATATTTCAGTGTATTTCAATTTATTTTCCTGTGTTTGCTGACAGAATAGGTTCAAGCACCTACATTGAACACCTTCAAGAGCAAATTCAATGCTTATCTTGCTGGGATCCTATGACCCCAGATGACTTCCTGCCCTTTGGGCAGGGGGCTGGACTCGATGATCTTCCAAGGTCCCTTCCAGCCCTAATGTCTATGAAATCTATAAATAGGGCTGCTTGGTGTTCAGCTCTGACTCTGATTGTGTTCCGTATGAAGGTCATAGGGAAAATGTTCAAAGGCGCAAATTGTAGCTGAACATCCAGCTGCCTAATGCGAGTGAGGTACCTAACTTGCAACTTTTGCTTTTGAAATCTTCCTTCACTTTATTACATCCTCTGTCTCATCCATCTGGTTCTAGGTGATACTAACGACTTTGTTAAAGGATGCTTCTATGTAGTTCGTGATCTGGTTTTAGAATCATAGAAAAACAGGGCTGGAAGGGACTCAGGAGCTCATGTACTTCGGTTGCCTGCCCAGGTTCATCCCTCACCAAACCATCCTAGCCAACTGTTTTGTATGTCTCTCTTCTTCTCTTCCTTATTTGGATGTTGATGGGATATGGGTATGATTTCTCACTGTCTTTCTTAGAAATCTCAGTGTAAAATAGCTGTGTGAAATATGTACCGAGGATGGCTCTTTGGAAGATGGGTCTGGTGTCAGTGCAATGGGTTTCATTAAATTGTGATATTTTTAAATGAGCAGACTGGTAATCAAGGCTTTTTTTTTTTTTATGACTCACATGCTTGTTTATATTTATCTCCCTGATACTTGGGAATGTAATTTCCCAGTAATTCCCTTAAGGGCTTATTGACCACAGATAAATTTGGAGTGAATTATGACATACAGTTTATCATCCCTATAAATCTCCGTAGACCCAATTTACATTGTGAAGTGGGCATCTTAGCTATTGCTTTTATTTTACCTGGCTCAGCAAATTAAGCCATCTTTGCTCAACTCCTAGCCAATGCATTGTGCTAGGTTATATTTTGACTTTTTATGTACAGTGTCAGCATCTCTCTGTCTCTTGTTCCCTGCAAGACTTGCCAAAGACTTTCTGCCCGTTGACTTCCTTATACCCAAATTAAAACATCATCCATTATAACTCTGACACCTAGTAATCCCTCAAAGATCTGCGCAATTACTCTTTGTAATACCTTGGGAGCAGCACTTGTACCAAATGGCCTTTGCTTAAATTCACGGTATGTTATCCAAGTGGTATAATAAAAATCACTAGCTCAGAGTTTGTTTCTACTATTTTTTTCTTCAAAAAGTATATTTCCTACATCTAATATTTAGAATATATTTTCCCTTTTGAGAACTTATCTCTCCCAATTTCACTATTTTTGTCCAGATACTGCTCACAACCTATGCTATTTTAATCACCTGGATCTGTATGTATTCATAGTACTTTAAGCTTTTCAACTACAGCCATAGACTCCATCCAATCCATACAGCATTCTCCTTGACCAGTAACTCCCAGCTTTTTGTTATTGTCAAACTCAGGTGGTTATTTTGCACCCGGAGTAATTGGATTGGGGAGTGGAAATCATTAGAATGATGGCCTTTTCTCCCATAAAGTAGCCTTCTTCTAGATATCATAAGCCTCAGCAGGCATCTGAGTATCCTCTTAGTGTGCCTGGGATTCCTTAGCCTTTAGAGCACACATCACTTTTTACTAACTTAGCGGCTATATTGGTTTTAGTCCTAATATTTTCCTTGCAACACTCTGCAGTCATCCAATTTAAAAGATACAGCCTTACCATTAAAGTTGAGCTGTATTTGCCAATTTGAACCATTTACTTCGAAATTTCCATCCCCACTGCCTCTCTATTCTCTAAGCACGTGGACCATCTTGGCTTATGCTGTGTGACACAGCTTTGAGAAATGATTTTTTTCCTCTTTGCATTTATAGTATATTTGACCAAGCACCAGGCTGTTCCTTGGCTCGTATTCTCAAAGCCAACAAATGCCTAGGAATGTTTGATTGTCAGAAAATCTTTTATTTCTATTCTGATTGCTTTCCTCGTCCCCTTCATTCCCATTTTCCTTTTTCTGAAATGATTCTACATGGATGCTCATTTGCTACTGGGTCACTCAGAGTCCAGTGGCTTTTCAAATGCTTGTGTCTGTTGGTTAAGACTAAATAGCTTCTGGCAGCAATCTGCACTTATATGGGACCTGATCCAAAGCCCAAGGAAGTCAATGGAAAAGCTCTCATTGGCTTCAGCAGTCTCTGGATCAGGTTAAGGTCAATGTGTATGCAGTAGATGAATCTATCTCCCATTGAAGTCTCAGAGCTTCTCTCATTCGTTTGACCAACCTTGGGCTTTTAGTCACAAATCCAGCCACTAGCTCTTCCTGTCCTCAGTTATGGATCTTAAAAATGCTGTTATTTACAGGGTGGCAGTCCTCCTCAGATTATATTGAGGCTGTACCAAATCCTCCTTAGCTCCCTCTTCTCTCATGCCAAAAGCCTGTGTATCAGTAATATACCTCATAGTCCACCACTTGAACCACACAGACAACATTCAAGTTCCTTTTTCAGCAGCTCCCTGGCCATGAGAAAAGGTATTAGATTACTTGTGAAGGAGATGTCAAATTTTCTGTGAGGTTTGCTTCCAGTGGATATGGAAGCAGTAATTGATCGTCTTTGGTTTGGGACAACCCCTGGGAATGTGTATAAAGAGTGTAACACTTTTAGGCAGGGAAAGAGTGCTCCTGTAAGTCTGATTCTGCTCAGAGACTTTAAGTACTCACATGGTCACTCCCATACTAAGATGACCCTATCTCATTTGCTTAGTTTCTGACCTTTCTATTGAGTCCACCTAGGAAGTTCACATTTGGATCCTAGCACTTCCAAAATTCAGAGGTGTTAGTTCCCTGGTTCTTGGTTTGGTCTATTCAAACCTCAGATCCTACTCTGAAGTCTGGAAATAAACACCTCTGGGCTTCGAGGAGTTTTAGATCCAGGGATCTGGTTTGAACCTGGCTGTAACCCAGAATGAAACACAACCACTGGAAAAGCAGTAGGGCAAATAACTGAAAGCTACAAGTCAACCTGCCCCACTCAAGGGGGTGGGGAGAGGTGGGAAAGAGGGAGAGAGAGAGAGAAAGCAGAAGAAAAAGAATTAACTAGGATGCATCCATCAAAGTCCTTCTCGAGGTGAATAATTACACTCTCTGTTAATTACACATGGTGCTATAGCTTGGCTTTCATGATATATGTCAGTTTTTATTGCTCTTGTTGTCAGTTTCTGGATATCATAACTCTGCTCCCCAGCAGCCTGTCATCAGAAAGAGCTATGGTAAATGAACTCTGTAAAAAAAGAAAGCATTTGCTAACATTTGTTTCAACAGGAACAGCACGTTTTGCCTTGCCTGTGTTCAAAGCTCCTTGTGCTTACATTTCAGAAATATTTCTGTGAGTGAAATTGTAGGCTTTGAAACTGCTGTGGATCCTCATGCAAACATGCAACAAAAGCATTTGGGGGATTACTTGGAAAACGGTGTGTCATTTTGAAAGTCATCCAATCAGGGAGGACTAACAGTTTTGTCTGACCTTGCTGCAGTCACATGAACAGAATAATATTGGATGGATCATGGCTAGACTTCATCTATAACACAGACTGCTTTTTTGTTTGAAAAGTCTAATATTTTGTTTTCTCTGCCAAAAAAATCAGAGGTTTTGAATCTGATTTAATCACGGAAAATAGTTCTGTTTGTAGCCCATAGGTTGAAATATGTTTCAATCAAATGTGTTCTGAATAATTTTGAATAAGAAACGCATTTGAAAAAGAAAATGTTTGCATGCTGCAATTTGCTATGCAAATTGTACACTGCCCAGCAAACTTACCCAGCACTTGTCATCAGCATAAGTAAGGGAAAGAAAAAACCTCTCCCAATCAATGTCTGTCTATGGTACCTACATGGATCCAGTTTTCACTGTATCTGAACACCTTGCCATCTTTTATGTGTTACTCCCCACAATACCCCTGTAGTGTAGGGAAACATGCCCATTTGACATGTGGGACATTGAAGCACCCAAGGCCATACAGGAAGTCTGTGCCAGAGTAGAGAGATGAATCTGGGTGTCTAAGGTCCAATGCTACCATTGTAACCACTGCTCCATCCTTTTCATTTGTAATTTAAACCAAACTTTCCTTCCCCTTCTCCAGGTTCTGTTAACATATCCTAGAGTAATATCTGTTCTGTGGGTACTTTTCAATGCCTGGTCTCCATCCAGCCTGGCCCACCTCACACACTGTCAGAAAATGAATGATACAGAGAACAGCATAGATGCACTAGGACAGTAAGTTCAAATGAAGGTAGGTCTGGATTCTCTTTGGAGAAGTCAGGGTAGAGAGGGTTAGCCAGAGAGACTTCTTTTAGTCTCTTTGCTCTTCAGCTCCCAGTTGATACACTGGGGACAGTTATACTGCTCTACTTCACTGGGACTGTTGGGAGTATAGGCATAGTAATGAAAGGGACAGATAAGTACTGAAGATGGATGATCATGCTGTGAGGCATGGGGAGTCCTGGGTAATGCTGAAGATTGAGTTAGAGGAAGAAAGAAAAGACTGAGGCATAAGACTGAACTTTTGTCACAACCTCTCTTTTGTTACGTGGGTGGATGTCCTGTAGAAAACTTTCCATGAAAATTACCCCTTCTACACAGGTGTGGTCTCTTGCGCGTGGGAGCAGGGCACTCTCCTCTGAGTCACAAGATTCAAAATCTGATTACATCTGAAAATCACTGGGTGGAGCCCACCTGCTTGTTAATCCATAACATTTTGAGATTGCCAAAGAACGTTTAATTCCAAACACAAGTGCTTTTCATAAAATCCCATATGTGTATCATCACTGACTTTTCCTCCGGAAATTTGGTACGTGGAGGAGTGATTTAATTCAATTACTTAAAGAACGTGCCTAAGAGCATTCCCTTAAGATCACAGCATGTCTTTTAACCCACCAACTCATGTAGCAAGTGGTTTGAGACAGGTTGCATAATGGAAATCAAGGATCTCACATTCAAATTAAATCCTATGAAATCTCTCTTGTTTTACCTAAATCAGCTTATGTCTCCTTTCAAGGAGACATGTTGCCCAGCTGCTTCACGTTTTACAGAAGGTGATAACAAGCCTTCAGCCGCAATGTAAGGCTTTGGTATTCTCCAGGAAAAAAATAATGCCAGTATTAATGCCAGCCTAGCTCCTAGCAGAAGTCTCGCGCCAGCTGGTGCACAGGTGGCAGAGTGCTGGTGACTCATTTCTGCAGGGCAGGGGTGGCTGAGCGCACCTCACAAAACAGCTCCCTTCACTTGTCTGTTGGGTGTCACCAGCTTTGTCTGTACTAGAAAGGTTTCCTGGTACAGCTTGACCAATACACTAGGAAAACTCCTAGTGGAGATACAGCTTTTACTGGCTCCTTTTACCAGAACAATTATTACTAGTTCCTTGAATGAAGTAAACTCATGCCAGCAAACAGACTATTTTTGATGCTAAAACTCCATCTCCACGAGGGATGTGGGCCTACAACACAATTACCTTGAGGTACACACAAGCGTAGTTTTATAGAGCATAAGTTGCTTCACAGTAACTGCCTGTGTGTGTGCTTATCTGGTGTGTTAAAAGATAATCTAGGGTAATTTACCCCCCCGAATGAGGACTATTATTTATTTACCATGGGGTAAGAACATTCTCACACGGCTCAAGGTGAAGCAACTGAAATGCTACAAAGTCCCACCCTCCATTACCCCCATAGACTTCACTGGGATCGTTTGATCTCAGCAATATTCCTGCCTAGAGCAGGGAGTTTGGACTTGATGGCCTTTTGAGGTCCCTTCCAGCCCTTAATTTCTTTGAGTCTATGGTAACATGTTCATGTGTGTGTCCTAAGGCTTTTGCTGGCATAACTCTTAGGGGTGTGACTTCTCAATCCTAACTAGCACAGCTGTGCTGGCAAAATTCAAGTGTAGAACCAAGCCAGTAAGCAGTTACTTCGACAGGGTTGGTAGTTAGTAGGTTTTATTATCTTGTCTTTTGGGTTTCTTGGTTTTGACTCCCTTTATATGAACTACATGGTATGCATTTTTCTTCCATAACACTCACTGAATCTGCATAGCCCTCCTCATCAGTTCCCCGTTATCAGAATACACTGCATCCTGACTCCCTCCTTTTTCATGTGATGAACTTGGTCTCCCTTACAGTTGATGCATGTTCCAGTTTGTTCCACTTGCAAGAGGAATAATTTTCTCCCAAGGAAGATGACCCCTAAGGTCCCAAGTGCCTTTCACTTTAAAATCGTTTCTGTTATTTGGTTCATTCTCTAATATAATCTATAAGTCTACTACCGCAGCTTTCCAAAGCAGCTTGGAAAGTGCTTACAAATGAATATAGTATAAACATGGAGAGCATGTACCCAAGTTTTCTTGGTTAATTATACCATGCTGAAAGTGCATTGTGTTTAAAATAAATTGTTAAATCCTGTTCGTCTTTTGTAAAATAGTTCTTTGGAATTCTCATAGCTCTCTTCTTTGGACAAATACATGGTACAGGTGCTTTCCGTAATTAATTCTTCCAGTTAACACTTCTCTGGACTGTAGCTGTGCTATAGTGAAAGTTCCTGCTGACTTTACAGTATAAAACTAATCTTGTTTCTCACTGTAAGATAAAAGATAGCTTTACAAATTTTTCCCCGTAAAGGCTACCTCTAAGTGGGAGTAAGAGTTTTCCACCAGATTTGAAGTGAATGGAGTCAACTTAGTTTTCTAGTCTTTAGCAAAAGACTGGAAAGCAGGAGGGAGATGAAACCTAGTTTATTGGGTTCATCTTGGTGATACCTAATGCACAGCAGCATTTAAAATTAGTTAATTGAACTCTAATTTTAAAAGTCATTGACTTTACAAACAGTAATGTCAGTAGGGCATGTCAGCAACAACAAGTTTAAAACAGGGTAATGGACTGCAAGAAGACTACTGGGGACCAAAGATTCATTCCTTTCTCTCTCTCTCTCTGTCTTTTTTGTCAGTTTTGCAAGATTTAAAAAGCCAAAGCAATTGCTAAAGAGACTTGTCAGTAGAGAGAGGATTTTTTTTTACCACTACCATGTCTGTAGTTCATCAGATGAGCTGTCAGTAAATGTAAAAATAAAATAAAAATAAAATTATGGCTTCGGGCCAATTTTTCTAAGTCCTGGGAAAGAACTCCTATTTCATGACCAGTTACCTTCTTCTCCAAATTGTGCCATTTCTGGTGGGGTACTGTACATAGTGATGGTGACTCTCTGGAAGAGTTATGACTGTCAAACGTGTCATATGCTGGTGTACATGTAGCTTAGGCATTCTTTTAGTTCATTTTTATTTTTAAGGGATGCTGTCCATTCACATTTGGCCAGTGGCTTTGATTTTTGTTAAAACAAGGTTTTACAAAGCCAGAGGCTGAACAGAAATGCTCTGTAATGTTTTCAAACCAGACCCTTCTGTTCTAACTCTGGGATCAACTGATGATGGAGGAAATTAGCTGTACCAGCATGAGCGACTGTACTTTGGAGGAGATACTGCTTGTGTAGGAGGGATATGCTGAATGTCTTGGAGAATTCTGACGAAGCCCAAAACATACTCCAGCATACTAAAGAAACTGAGGAAGGAAAATGTGTGTAAGTTGTGATCTTGTTCTACAGATCTGTATATTTCTTGTGCTTGTTGAAGTAGAGTGGTTGTTTTTTGGGAACCCTTACAAAACCTGAATGCTTGGTTTTCAGCATCACCTTTGCCTGTTTAAGTGCCTAAGATGCCCCCACAAGGCTGGAGCTCTGTCACATGGGTGGGCTTAAGCTACTGGTGTCCTAATAGGGGACAGGCTTTGTTTAGGAAGTCTGCCAGAGGGAAGAGACAGGACTTCAGTCTGCTCAGACCAAGTTCCTAAGCACACAAGCTCAGAGGGTGAAACCCAAACAGTAGCATAATGAGGATCCTGCAAGGGTGAGCTTTATTTTGTTTTGTAAAGAGATGCTGTCAATTCCAGTTTGCCTGATCACTTAATTATTTTGTAAAGGCAAATTTTCTCAAAACCAATGGCCTCATAGCAGTGGAGTTATTTTTAAAAGTTCCAGTGCAAACAGCTGTCTTAACACTGCTTTGTCACCTGATAGAGAAATTGACTGGAAGCAAAAAGTGCAACTGATTTAATTGATTTTCATTGTCAAAAGCTGAGAAGAATGTAGAAAGCTAACAGCAAGAATGGCACCCAAAAAAAAAAAGAATTTGGGAGGGGGAGGCTCTCTTTTTTTAAACAATCTCAGAAATCATTAATGAGGCATGTATTCCTTTAAAATATTCTTAAGTGGATGGGTTTGCCTGTAAACAAACCGTGGCAACTGCCTGGGGAATTATGTGTTAGTGTGTCAAATGAGGAAATATTTTTACCTACAGGAGGCTACAGAAATGAGGATAGAAATATAGTGCATTTTACAAAGCAGGAGATAAGTTCCTATGCATAAACAAGGAAGTAACAACTGTGAAAGGTTGCTAGGAGAAATTAAATGTTGTGACCTAGGTTGTGTTGCTCTCTTTGACTGATTGTTTGCTACAGCACAATTGTTAAGCAATGTGCAATCAATCAATCTTTAAGTGTAAAGAGAGGGTCAGAGTGCCCATTTCATCAAATCAGACTAGTACATTACTTGCCAGATTAAATTGCATGGAGGAGAGAAGGATGAGAAACATCAAATCTCTGGAATGCATGGCATTTTTACTTGTATGCTATATGGAAATTCACAAAAAAACAAACTCCAAAGTCATGGTCATGCCCATCTTACCTGTGCGAGATGGCTCTATTCTTCAGGTTACTTTGGGAATATGCACTTAGATATTTTATTTGTGTACACCTATTTGCAAAGAATCCTTAAACTAGGAGTTTCATTGATTATTTCTCTACCTCCCCTTACCTGTTTGTATGTTTTGAAATGTTTGGGTTTGGGGCTTTTTTAGGTATAGTTTTCACTGGCAACATGTGTGTAGATAACTTTAAACTCAAGGATTCTCAGTAGAGCTACTTGTGCTTCAAATTCAGCATGTGTTTACAGGATTGGGACCAGAATCTGAATTTGATGCTGTCAGTGTTCTGTTGCTTGGTTAGTCCTTCCTTCCTTGTGTCCTTGTGACAAGGTCATCTGCAGTTTCATTGGAATCTGAAAGGGCTATGCTGTGAGTGCTTCTGTTATGGCCTTGAATTTGTGACCTCTGGGCTGTCAACCATGCCCCTTAGTGCCCACACCAGCCCAAACTCCAGTTGGTTGGTTCAATTTCCTTTTGACTTGTTTTTATGAACCAAAGTAAGGAGCCATTACTAAGCCAAGTTGTTTCTCAAGGCTTATAGTTCTCTCTTCTCCCTAATTAGTGGAGTCTAGCACCCCTTGATTAGTACTTCTAATTCAATTTTTATAAGGCTCCTAGGTTTCTCTGGCTTCTCCAGTACAGCATTTAGGAGCTCCACAGGGAACACATCTTGTTGATTTGTGACTGCCACAGGAGACCTATATGCCTCGCAAAGCTTTTGCCTCTCCTTTGCTCACATTTCCTCAAGTTTTAGTGGCTCCTGCATACTTTTGGCTTGCTCTATCCAGAAGGTTGAGGGACATTCTGCAAAATTCTCCATTTCTCCTGTGTTGGTGTGAAGCAGCCATAAGGCCCTGAAATAACTGCCTGTGAGGCTTTCTGAAGCCTTGTCAAGATGTGAAGATTTAAGGCCCCCTTCACATGACTACGCCAGACAGCAAGGCTGACTTTTTGTAAATAAGTCTTTTGGATGCCTTATAAAAATTGAATTATTTGTTAATTAGCTATATGCCCAAATGCAAAGGGTAATTAGCTGCTCTCATCATTGGAAGTTGCTATAACCAAACTGCTTTAAAGGACAAGGACCTAAACCCAGTCTGTGAAGCATATAGAAAAAAGGTGCTGTTTAAAGTACCTATCACTAAAACATACTTTGGCATTTGGAAGTTTTTGGCAAGTATAGTCACACACACTTTCTTCCTGTGCACATTTATAGTAACTAGCTGTAAATCATCTGCTGAGACCCAAGTGTCAGCTGCTCTGCAGCAACTGCTCACTTACCTGCATTTACCCCATGGTAAATGAAACCTTAACCATAATAATACCCCGTATTACTCCAAGGTAGGCTGCCCCAGTTACCACAGGGTATTTGTGCATACCTGACAGTTACTGTCAAGCAGCTGATGTGCAATATGACTCTGCCTCCTTTTAATTATCTGAAACTTGTTAGTTTGTCTGTATCCCTGTTTTCTTAGCCAGGGGCATCTCCAAAGGGGGCACAGTGGCACAGATGCACCTCTCTTTCAGTCAACAGTGTCACAGGAGCAGGAGCCTGGAAACTTTTTAAAAGTCACCTAAGTGGGTAAGAATTTCCCCTGTCCCAGCCCCCTGCATTCCCAGCAGCACCTCCCCCCCTGTTTCTTCCCTCCATCTCCTGACCACCCTTGCTGCTGTCTGTGGCTGCCCCTGAGGGTAGAGGAGGCTCTGAGTCTCCTGCCTGCTCCAGTTAGGCTCTGCAGGGACCTGGGCTCAGCCAGAGACAGCAGCAGTGATGGTAAGGTACCTGTTCCATGCCTGGTCCCCTTGGTGTTTCCTGCATGCCTAAAAGCAGGCACAGGGGAAGATAACCTGGCTGCAGCTGCTGCTGCTACGACTGCCACTGCTGCTGTCTCAAGCCAAACCTGGCTCCATGTGCAGCCCACTGGAGTCAGGCACGAACATCTCTGAAACCTACCTCCAGCCCCCTGGTCAGTGGGGGGAAATGGTAGTGGCAGGCAGGGGAGAGAGGGAATGAGAGGGAAGGAGTAGGGATATGCTGCTGTGCACGGAGCAGAAGAATTGGGGAGGGTAAGTTGTTACCTGATTGACAGACTTAAAAACCTAGGCTGCTGCTTCCGTGACGCATCTGTTCACAGAGGGAATAGGGAGGCTAGGAGCAGCCGGTACAGCAAGCCCTGCAGCATCAGCTGCTGTTTCCTCATTCCCTTTATAAAATCCTGGATCCACCTGTATTCTTTAGGCAACAGCAGAAGAGTAAAGTTGCAGGTAGATTTTAGCACCTTCAGGGTTCAGAGGTAGTTGGACTGGGAGTTTGATATGGGTCTGTTTCTACAGAGAAAGCATGAAAGGATCTTGAGCTAAAGACTGGTAGCTGTTTGCTCATTCATTGACACACTCATTCATTCATCTGTTACCCAGCAGTCCCAGTGCTTTCTACAAAGCATATGTCTGTCTTTAATATATACACACACACACACGAAATGGGTGACTCAGATATTACATTTGCCAGACATCATGAATATCAGCAATACTCAAGTCATGCAAATTCTACCAAATAATCTTCAACCACTTAACAGATGTGCATGATATCCCTATCCAAGTGCCAATACATTATCTGAATAACCATACACTTATATTCTCCTATTTAGCCAACCTGAGTACAGGCTGCATTTGCTGTACTTACTTCCAACGTGCAGCCAGTTCTGAGGTGCAACAAAATACCGTTTGATAAATGCTAGTGTATCGCTGGACTATACTTCAGGGCTAACAGTGTGGAGAAGCCCTGGTCTAACTGAAAACACTGGAGGAGCTGTAGATAACCTGAGTATAATTATCCATGTTGATATTTGGCCAGGACCATTGAAAACTAGCAAGCATGCTGGAAGCCAGAGAGTTAATGATAGTAAATTTTCTTGAACAGTCAAAGTTTCCAGTTGTTCTGCTTTAATATATAACTTCCTACTTTTCAACTGCAGGTAATTAAGCTGGACTCCTCCTTGCCGAAATGTCACACTTACCACCTATTACCTTCCTATCTCTACCTTTAAAAGGAATTATTCCCTCTGCAGTCCCTGATGCTTCTGCATTCCAGTCTTATTAACCTTGTGGTCACAAAGAACAGACTCTCCCGTGTTTTCGTTAGATCTACCATCTAAAGAGATGCCAACAGGAACCACAGGAGAATAGAGAGAAGGAAATGCCCTCATTCATATGCGGGCAGAGGCAAAGCCTGGGAGGAAGCTGTCCATGATTGCCTCTGATAGGTGGTTCCCTCTGGTCTTATCCCAACCACACTCTCCTGAATTGCCCATCAGGAAGGACCTTACCTCTACCCAGTGGCTGTAGGAACACTCCTCCCTCTCCTTTGATGTGGCCTTGAGAATGCTTTCACTGCTAAGGTGTTGGTTCATTTTATGGATCATTTTAAATTACTGTCACCCACTGATGCAGAAAGTATGCTTGAAGAGATGAAGATGACCATCTGTGAACTGGACCCATGCCTGTCCTGGCTTAGTAATGCCAGCTGGGGGAGGCTGGGGCCACTGCTTGCAGAGGTTGTCAGAGCCTCCATTCAGGATGGCATGGTTCCAGATGCTCTGTGATTGTCCAATGCATGCTCAAGAAGCTATCACTTGAGGCTGACTCCCCAGCTGGTTATTGCCTAGTCTCTAGCCTTTCTCAGCACATCTGGATGGCACATCTGCATGGTATTAATTTCCTGGACCATCTGGATGGTATCAATTTCCTGGACCCTTGTGAGTCTGGCTTTTGCCCTGGGTGTAGCACAGAGATTATGCTCATGGTGTTGGTCAGTAATCTTTGCCTGGAGATTGACACCAGAAATTGTACCCTGGTGTTCTTAGTTGAACTTTCAGTGACCTTTGATACAATTGACCATGAAGTGCTAATAAAGTGCTTATGGGACCTGGTGAATATTCACAGGACATTTCTAAATTCGTTCCTCTTTCTCGTAGCTGGGAGATCCCATAAGATAATGATGGACACATGCATGTCATACCCTCGAGACTTTTCCTGTGGGATCTCCTTAAGCTCCATATTGTCCCTCATCTTGTTCAGTGTGTATATGAGGCTGCTGAGTGAGACTGTGTGGAGATTTGGAGTGAGGTGCCACCAGTATGTTGATGACACCCAGCTCTGCCTCTCCTCTTCTTACCCTGGCTCTGCAGTCTCAGTCTTTTCCCAGTGCCTGGCTATAGCTGTGGAGTAGATGCATGTGAACCAATTAAAAGTGAATCCAAACAAGACAGGTAATGTTGGTGAGCATACAAATGTGACCCAAGGGGGACTGGGACACCTATCATTGATGGGTTTCAGCCTTCCCTTGTCACTTAGGGTCGCAGCCTTGGGGTGCTCTTGTGTCCTCTGCTGCATCTGTATATTCATCATTGCAATATGCAGGTGGTGGTGGTGGTGGCTATGAGTGCCTTTCCCCAACTCCATCTGGTGAAAAGAGTGTGACCCTTTCTTTCAGACTCATCACCACCATCCATGCCTTTATAACTTCAAGGCTAGTCTATTGTAATGTGCTCTATGTAGAGCTTCCCTTAAAAACTATCTGGAGGTGGCTGCTGGTGCAGAATGCAGCAGCCTGCCTACTGACTGGGGTGGGTCACCAGGCTCCTGGCAGCCTTCTGAGTGCAATTTAAGTGCTAGTTTTGACCTGTAAGGCCCTAAATGGCCTAGGACATACTTGTCTAAGAGACTGCTGTCTCTTTTCTATGCTCCCTCATGGTCCCTAATGTCAGCTGAGGGAAACCTCCTTCACATACCATCAATGTCTGCTTGGCAAAAATATCTGGGAGGTCACCCTCTGCAATAGCTCCTCAGCTCTGGAACTCCCTTCCTCTTAAATCCTGCCAAAGCCTGAGTCTGGACATCTTTCAGAAGCACTGCAATACCTTTCTGCTTGGGCAGGCATTTAGCAACCAAAACTAGGCTGCGATGTTGTTTAGCAGATTTCTGCTTTATTTTGGTATCATTTTATGTAATATATTCTAGTGTTTTTAAGTTGTTCTGCCTCCCTTTCTGTAAGCCTCCCTGATCTTTCACTGGGAAGGTCAGCATAGAAATGGCTTAAATAAATAATATGGGCCTGATCCTGAGAGGGGCCTGTAGAATAATGAACAGTGTCATAATAAACAATGTTTATGTCTTCTATCACTGAAAAGGCCACAAAAGGACATGGGGAAGTTCTGTGGGGTATCACAGGGCTGACTGCCCTGTGTTAATATGCAAGCAGAGAACAAGAGGGCTGGGTTGGGCTGTGTGCAGCTGCCTCACCAAAGAATTTGCATTATACTCGCTACAACCCTGTCTCTTCTTTGCTATTAGGCTCTAGAGAGTTTCTGGGCAGTCACAGCTTTGATGGTTTTGGGAGCAGAGTGCTCAGTATTTGTCAGGATGAGACCCTAAGCCTCCCAGTTCTTTTGGCCTCTCCATTTTGCAAGTTAATTCAACCTTGAAGAATGTCAGGTGACACATAAGGAGCACCCATGCAAGCATCTCTTCTCCCCTCACACTTTTCTGTTTAGCTTCCCCCACCCCTTTCGCTGGGAGAGTCCTTGCTAGGGCTGACAAAGGAGTTAATTCCCTAGGGTCTATTTTGTCTTTGATGCACACTGAGACCATTAATGTGCATGTGTGTTGGGGGGGGAGTTAATAATGCTTGGCCAGTGGGTTCTGGTGAGCAGATCTGGAAAAAGAGTCATGTTTCAGGGAATCTAGTTTGCACCTGGAGCTTAAGAAAGCAGTCCAGGTCACAGTGGCAGCAGACGAAGAAAAGTGTCTTAGCTGGTATGCTAGCCTCTGGGCATGTTCCATAATGTCCTCTTCCCTCCAACTCTGCCTGTGTGCTGTACTGCTTCTTGTTAATGAAACGGGCTTTTTATATACTCAAACACGGTGCAATGCATTTTAACAATCCATAATCACTTCTCCCACTGTAGTGATCGGATGATATTTGCCTGGGTCCCTACCTCCTCCTCAGGACATGCATACATAGCTCAGAGGTGGTAAGAATGGCTCAAATCTACATATGCTTGCAAGTGGCTGGTTACTTGGAGTCCTCATTGTACACTTTTTGATGCTGAGAAAGGATAAAAGTAATTAGAGAGGGAACTAGATAAAGCCTGCAAAAATGAAGCAGCTGTGAGAGCCTCTGGAGTTGGCTGGTGTGGTTGAATTTTTGGCAGCCTGGATAGCTAAGCTGTTATGGATCTCCACATGCAGGGCTGGGATCTATGCTGCCTTGGCCATGGTATTGTGTCTAAGCCATTACTGGTACTATTTCATAGCTACTTTTGCACAGGTAAGAACAATGGCTCAGGGCATACCAGACAGTGGAGAGCAAGGCCAGAAAGAGCCCAACCACTGGTTAAAAGCATGTGAGGAGGTTAAGACCGTACATCTCCTCAGCTGCTAGTTCAGTAAACAGAAGTAGAGTGTGCTGAGCATCTGGCAGGATTGGGCCTTTAAGCTTCATTTCTGTTGCGGAGGAGAGGATAATAAATGAGACAATAATGAGGTAGGCGACTTGAGTGCCTTTTTAGGGCTGGTTCTGGCATCATATCTTCCCACCACCCCTCCTTCCTCTGTTCTTTGGAGAGTTGTCCCTGGCATCTCCCTGCATATTATCTTTGCATTTCTGACTTGAGGGGAGAGATCGCCTGGTATTGCGTTACAGAACCCTCCATTATTGCCTCCTGGTCGTACATGATGCGTTGAGTTATTTCCACGTAAAGTACGAAGATGGGGAAGGCTGTTTAGCTTTCTGATGTTAAAAGCTTCTTTCTTGGAAAATGGTTTCCCTTCCCTCAGGGCCCCTTTCCCCATCAATCAAGGACAAAGTTGCACAGATACTCAACTGATTTTAGATCTTAATAATATAATAAATAGTTACCAAGGCTTCAGTGTGCACTTAACTCCAGAGCTCTGCGATAGAGAGAGAGAGTGCATTTCATCTCCCTTCAATCACCCATTCCATCAGATAATGAACTTTAATTCTCCCTCCTCATTACACCTTGTGGGGCAGGAATATATGGTCTTCTTGATATACCAAGGGACTTCATAGTTTCATAGTTGGTAGGGTCGGAAGGGACCTGAGCAGATCATCAAGTCCGGTGACCCAAGTCAAACGACCCCAGCAAGCTGTTCATCCAGCCTCCTCTTAAAGACCCCCAGGGTAGGAGCCAGCACCACTTCTCTTGGAAGTTGGTTCCAGATCCTAGCTGCCCTGACCATAAAGTAGCGCCTCCTGATGTCTAGCTTAAATCTACCCTCTGCCAGCTTATGACCGTTATTCCTGGTCACTCCTGGCAGTGCTGGGGGGAACAGGGACTCCCCCAATGCCTGCTGGTCCCCTCTGACTAGTTTGTAACAGGCCACTAGATCCCCCCTCAGCCTTCTCTTGTGGAGGCTGAACAGGTTCAGGTCCCGTAGCCTCTCCTCGTAGGGCCTGCCCTGTTGTCCCATGACCATGCGAGTGGCCCTCCTCTGGACTCTCTCCACGCTGTCCACATCCCTCTTGAAGTGCGGCGCCCAGAACTGGACGCAGTACTCCAGCTGCGGCCTGACCAGTGCCGCATAGAGGGGGAGGATCACCTCCCTGGACCTGCTTGAGATGCATCTGTGCATGACTTCAAGACATGGAGGGCCTTGTTCATCATTACATGCATAAAGCTCACCAGGAAATACTCCCTCATGCAGAAAGCCCTAATGCCAGGTGCCAAACCCACTCCATGCAGCTTCTGCAATAGCCCCTGGCATAAAAAGTTCTGGGGCACAGTGGATGTAGGAAGTGGGGTTGAGCTAGAGGAAGGATAGGACAGGAAGAGAAGGAGCAAAGCTGAACTTGTATTGTAAATATGCATCCTTTCAGTGGCCCTTAGGCACAATCAGCCTCAGTTGCTGTAGCCTCTTCTAGGATCCCTGAATATATTGCTTCACGACCGTCCTACTGATGGTCCAGAGTTGACAGTGTCCCAGAGAGAACACTGCCACTGGGACTTGTATGAGTCCAGAGTAGGATTTGCCCTCTGCTGTTCTTTGCCCTAGTTCCCATATTCAGACCATTCCAGATTCCTTAGAAGAGCATTTCCTTGCTCCTCCTTCTGTTCCCCAGCTAATTGCAACCAGTTGGTGTTCATGACAGACTGCAGATAAGCAGTTAATCAACACAAAACCAAATTTAGGTCTGCAGCAACTTAGGGCTCCAGGGACTTGAACAGAAGGAAGTTGGGAATGGAGTTCAGAGAGGAGACTGAGGTAGCCTGGTGGGTCAGGTATAGAAAAATTCTAGCAGCTGTATTGTGGATGGGCTGGAGGGAGCCCAGGTAAGAAATGTAGGCAAACTTGGAGACAAGTTAAGCTACCAAGAAGGAACCACACTTGTCCTCACTAGGTTAAGGGATGGAGTACCTGTTGCATCAAACAGTTAACAGGATGGGCCTGAAAGGTTATTTTCGGGATGGATGCAGACTAGATCTCAATACCCGGTTGTTGCAAACAGCAGGTGAAATTCTCACTTTGCAGCCAGAACACTGATATGGATGCTGCAGTATAAATGCTGCTGTGCCTGCTGCTGCAAAGCTAGTAAGCAAAACACAAACACAGGTCTTTTTCTAATGAATTTGCAATGGGGAAGGGATATGCAAGGGAGAGACGGGAAGGGTAATGGCAGAGAGAGTGTACCCTTTAGGCTGATAGTTTTGGCACCTTCTGAAAGGGACTGGACAAATTTGTGGTGGATAGGTTGGTGGGCATTACATAGGACACTTAGGGGGCAGCCTTCAAATTGGCCTCTGGATGCTGGAAGTTGTAGGGGGAGAGGAGTAAAGGACAGCTCAGTCTGAATAGGCCCTTCATTGCTATGCTCCCTCTTCATGTCTTCTCTGTGCCACTGTGAGGTACAGGACACTGAGCTGGCTTGACCAAGTTTGGCACTTCTCAGGTTGGGACTCACTGCTCACTGGTGCCAGGTCCGTATTGTGTCCTCAGACAGCCCGCCCCTCTCCTGCCAAGGAAGCATTCTGATGAAGGAGGCGGCGGAGGAAAAGGGAGGATGAAAGCAGCAGCCGCACATTAGAAGGCTTCTAATCTAAGGCACTGCCTGCGTTTGAGGTTTCTGAGCCAAAGCCCCATGCTTGCTCCATTAGGAGCTGCCTAATGAAGGCAAATAGGAGGATGCTGGGTCTATTTCTTTTCTGCCAGCTGCAGCTCTGGAGCTCTTATTACTTCCGTTCTCTTCTCCCTGTGAGAGCCGGCATCTGTTCCGATACAGACATGGACCCACAGCCCCATTCCCACCAGGGAGGGAAGACGAATTGGAGACTTGCCTCTCTGAGCAGGAAATTAAGATTTTTGTTGCTGCCGCAACCCTGTCACAAGACTGTCTTGTCTGCAGGGAAACAAAATTAAAGAATGGTATGCTAAAATTAAAGCTGTCCCCTGTATAAATCATTTGTTGGGTGACAATCTTAATCAGCATATACAAGCAAAGCTCCCATAGCTTTGAAGTTAAAGGACCCACCTCCCTTAGGAATGTTTCAGCAAAGTGCCTAGTAATTGTGTTTTTTGTGTACAGTGTGTAGATTCATCACACTAGATATGGGTGTGGGCGACAGGCTCCCTGCCTTCTCATAGGCTCTATGAATATCTGTTACTTCCTGCTATTGGTCCACACAGGTAGATGTGCCCTCTGTAGGAAGACTCCTTAACCCTTTCCATGAGCTCTTTTTCAGTTATGAAACTTGCCCATTCTGAACTTCAGGGTAGGAAGTCCTGGGCAGGTGGCAGAATTAAACAAAGGGCCTTACCTAGAGAGTGACTGAGCAATAGTTCAGACAGCAATTCAGCTATCAATATTGTTCCTCTGTTGGATTGCTTGACCAAGTTTGGATTTCCAGAAGGTAATAATGAAAACATAGGCACCCAGATTTATATTTCTGCTCCTAAGTGAATGTCCTAGCCTTCAGAGAGGTTTCTGTAATACAGCGTCCCAAGTTTCAGCAAGCTGATCCGTAATAATGCTAGCTCCCTCTGGTGTATGTGTCTCAGATAGCCGGATGCCTCCTGCTAATGCTGGCATGCTTCACTAAGCAACTAGGGCTGCTGCCTTCATCCCTGGCTGAGGTTCAGGGGAACTGGGAGGGAGGAGAGGGGACTTGAAGGATGGGCCAGGCAGCAGTGTAGCCTGGAGGCGAGAGAGGCATTAGATGACTCAGTGCTCAGATGCTACTGTGATGAGCGTAGTGTTAATGCTTAGGTGAAGGGATGGCTACAGAAAAGTTGGCTTCAGCAACATGTGTCTTCAGCCTCTTAGTAGAGGAAAAGGGAAGGGCAAGATGAGTCACTTCTAGCCTACAGAAAATCAGATGGATGTGGCTAGCCTGTGTGGCAACTCAAGTGCAATTTCCCAGGAGAGACAGGATGCCTGTGGTTCTCCAGCTTCATCATTCTAGGGGTCACCAGGTGCTTCGATAGTGGGGTAAAAGGGAGTGAGGACACATTCATCACTGGCTATTTTTGGTGGCCTTTGATCAAGCAAGTCTTCCCTCACTGATGAGACACATGCCCCAGTGAGATTATTTTCTTTTTTTCTGTCTCTGATGTGTCTCTTTTGGGCTGGCTGATGCATAGAAGTTGCACTCATTTAACTAGAGAGATTTAGAAAGTAAGTTTTAAAATATTGCACACTCCTTGCTCAGCTACTCTTGAATGTTGAATGCCCCATTCTGATATGTATGCATAAGGAGCTCTGCATTCAAAACAGGAGTGTCTATAGAAAAGGGTAACATCAATTTCAATAAATCAGTTTAGAAGCTATTTTTATTTAACCAATATGATCCCTGTGTACAGATGGGACTGGGCCTTTTTAAAATGATTTTAGCAAAACCAGTGCAATACTGAGCACACACTACCCCCCAGACTGCTCCTTGCAAGGGAATGATGCTATTAAGTGACCCAGGTCTCCGCAGAGCGCAGAGACAAAGTCAAAGAGCCAAGTTCAGAGTTTGATCCATCTTTGTAGTTCACTTCAGACTGTGATATCCAAATCCCAGGTGATGGGTCTAGACCAGAATGGAAACGATGACTGGTGGCAGTGTTCAGATCTAACTATAACCAACTCCCAAGCCCCTGGGTGGATTTCAGAGCTAGGATTTTAGCCCAGGACAGGGGCAGACCCAAGGAGGGGAGTGCAGTGGTGCAGTTGCACCACCCTTTGATTACTGTTCCACCCAAAGTTGAAAAACAATTACCTGGTAGTAGTAGCAGCATTTCTTTTCAGGAAGTGCTGAGGGAGTCAAATGACTTCATGTCTCATTAAAATTTACCCCATCCTTTCTAAACCCTTCCTTCCATAGGTGTTAATGAGCCTCCCTCCTTTTAATTGTCATGATGTTCTGCTAATCAAGCTAGCTTTTGTTCTGCAGTACTGCTGCCAGTTAGCTGCTCCTGGCAATGTAGCTCTTATTTCACAGCCTTGCAGTCCTGTTTTTAACTCATTCTAATGCAACTATATTTGTTTTTGCATCCATCTTAAACTGAATAATACAGCTGTAGGCCCCTAGCATATAGTAAAGCTTCTAGTTTGTTTTTTACCTGAAGAAAAATATTTGTTGTGTTATATATAATGATGCATCTCACCGTCTTCACCCCCCCTCATTTTTCAAAATCCTAGATCTGCCCATTCCCAGGCCTGTCTTTACTTGAGATCCTTACCCCACTTTTCTGAGAGGGACAATGGGCAGGCAAAAGGGGCAGGGATATGGAGGTGGGATTTCTGACCTTCAGAGGAAGGAGGCTCTGGGACAGCTTTATTATTTGGGGGCAAGAAACCTAATTGGTTTTAAAATGGGGACTGATAAATGGATGAGAATGATTACCTAACTCAGCGCCCTGCAGTGGCAGGGACTGGAATGGATGATCATAGAGGCCTGTCATCCTGGCTCTTTCAGTATAAGAGCAATTCTTTTAGGTTAGGGATGAGTTTCCCAAGAACAGTTCTGCTAGACCATAGGGACAACCCTGTTATGCAGAAGGATAACAGAGAAGATCCAGGTCTTTAGAGGGTCACAATTGCAACTTTTGGTTTGCTTCGCTCAAAATAGTAGGAGTCTCCACTCCAAAATGCCATCTTTTTCCTAAGGAGACGCCAGCAAGAGAGTGAGCGAGGCCGTAACTCATCTTTAATAATGCTACTTTTAAAAATAAATCATGTTTTATGGATCTAAACTTAGCCTCTCCAGATAAGCGAGTCCCGGGGCTGCTGATGATTAATATGCAGCATCGGAGCATGGCCCAGCGGGGGCCTGATTAATAGCGATGACATCATGACTTTTAAACATTCTATTAATGCCGCGGCCTGTGACAAATGGAGATGCTAGACACGGATTCCAGTGGCATTTACATAGTCAGAGTGAGGACTCTTAAAGCAGCGGCCTTTCTTATTCCCAGTGACAGGCAGGCTGGTTGGCAGCCTGATGCTTCTTTGCATGCAGCTTTGCAACCAGCTTTCCAAGCAGTGCTGGGCACACTAGGGTTGATACCAAGTCAAGGGTTTCATCCCAGTGCCACCTCCACAGTGTGTCTGAAGGGGTCTGGCTGGCATTTTTCAGTATTCCACATTTCCGTTGTGCCTACTTGAGGCCTCTTGCCAGCTCAGTCTCACCTGTGCTTCATCCTCTTAGTGGAGGCAGCTAGCTTGTTCTTAGCCCTCAGTGCAACACAACACAATAGCTGTTCAGAAGGGAGATGAAATGGAGAACAGGTGAGTCTGTAAAGCAGCATGTCCCATCCTCTTTGCAATAGTTCCCATGGTGCTTTCCATCATCAGCCAGTATGCTGCAACTCTAGTATTGCATCGGCCCCCATAAAAGGCAGTCATCCTAGACATGTGGCATGCCCCGTGCCAGTGAAGACACAGCCTTCCCCACAGGCACTGCCCATCACTACAAGCAATGCACACCCCTTGCACGAGACAGCATGCAAGGCATGTTGACAGTGACTTACAGACCACAAGATAATGAACCAAGTCTCATAGCCAAGTCGCTAGTGTCTCCCAGGAGCTTCTTCACCAAAGGGCATGTTGTGTGTGGTCCTGTAGATCCCATGCCAAACTCCCAGGTCTCCTAACATGGCTTCCCTCCCAGCCTCAGGTCCAACACCAACAAAATAAGCTCCTCCCACAGGATTGGGAGAGAAGTTGTGTATAGACAGGCCATCAAAACCTGAAGCTAAACCTCCTTGGGCTCTATGGAAGTGTGTGTCTTTGTCTCTAGCTGGACATCATGGCTTGTCCCCATTACTAGTTTCTGTTCCTCTGAGCTTTGCATAGGTTGTCTTTCATTTTGCTTGTAGGGCTTAGCCAGCTCAAAAACTGGAAAAGGAAATTAGCCCAGATCTCTGTAGCCCGTTATGATACTACTGAGTTTTGCGTGGTTTCCAATTAAACTCTCCTCCCAGAACCTCATTGGGAGCTCTGAAGAGTAGGGAAGCTTTGATTGAATCTCAGCCCCCACTTACTCAAAAGGCCTTACAAATCTAGGCCAAGTCTGAGGTCGGTAATACCTGTAAATCCAGAGGAGTTTTTCTCAGTTTCAGTTTCATAACAGGTTGCTTTTACTTTGCAGTGCCTTAGCCTCATGCTGGGGCACTGCCACAGAGAACGAACACAGTGAAATCTGAGCTGGCAAGAAACTCAGCTGGAATTACCAGAGTCTTGGTGTTGGAGTCTTCTTGCAGTGTTGCCACTATGCTGTTTAATATCTGCATGTAGAGGTTCATGGGGCCTGTGTTTGCTCCTAGAAAGAGAGAAGTGTAGAGTTCTTAAATATTGGCTCCTCTTTTAGTTGCAACCCCCTGGGTCCACCCTGAATAATCTCATTTCCTTCTTGGTGTACCTGCATAATCAGATCTGTGCAGTCTGTGTTGAGGGTCCTGTCTCATTGCTTTGAGAGGGCTCTCTGTACTACTTTAGCAATTTGATGCTTTTTTTTTCCTTAACCCATTCCTCTGAAATCTAAGACTCAGGGTGTTTTGCCCCTCTGTTTTCTTTTCATCACAAGGACAGAAAATATCATTATGATCCTAAAATTCCAGAAGAGACAAGCACTATAACTGAATACCCTATGAGCAAGAGGGTGTCTGTCCAAGAGACATTCCTGCTTCTCCTAAACTTGCCCAGTTTGCACTGCAGAAATTCGTTCTGTTGTCATTGGTTGTGAAATTCATCCCCTTTCAGGAAAATCATCCATCCTTTTTCTCCACTGGGTGCATTTCTGATGCTTTAAGAGCCTTAAATTTTCTCTTCAGGGTGTGTTTCTTGTGCGTGTGTGTGCAGTGGAAGCAGATCTGACTTTCAAGACACAGTTTAGTGGTTAGGAAAGCAGGTGGGGCTGGGGTTTTGTTTCTGCTTCACATTCTGACAGGTTTTTCTTATCTCTCCACTTCAGTTCTTCTCCTGCCCCATCTACCACCCTCCCTTATGCTCCAGTTTTAGAAATAAGTTCATATTTGCAATATTTTTTGTTGAGCCTTGAATATAATACAAAAAACACACCCTTCTACCATGTTTAGAAATAATGGAGGACTAGGAATATAGGCTGGTATTAGTGAATACCAGGCATTTATTTAAGAGAATAGCTTCAAATAATACTTTGGACCAAAGGTTCTCAAACCATGGTCCACGGACCACCACTGGTCCACGAGCTGCATTCAGGTGGTCCGCAGAAAGGTTGAGGAACAATCGAGAATATCTGTACTTGTTAGGTAAGACTAATGATATTATGAGTTGTGTGCTTTGATTTGTAGAACAAAAAAAAGTTTATTAAGTAGTCCACCGAGACCCTCAGCAATTTTCAAGTAGTCTGCAAAAAAAACCTTTGAGAGCCACTGCTTTGGACCAATAAAAGATGGTTAATCCAGGAATCTCAAGGCATTTTATAAACTATTAGCACTGATTCTCCTCACTATGATTCTCTGTGGGCATCTTACTGCTATAAAATACAATCAGGCCCCTACCCTGATGATCTTATAGACTAGAATAAACAGATAATGCAGAATCAACACTAGACACAGGGTGGGATTTTGTTGGCTAAGAACACCTGAGAGAGGGCAAGGATGGTGCTGGGAGGGGATATTTTATGTTTCATACATTTAATAGGTATTAGGGTCAGAAGGGACCTATTAAATCATCGAGTCTGACCCCCTGCCCTGGGCAGGAAAGAGTGCTGGGGTTAGATCACCACAGACTTGAGACTGTGATCACTTGCGTTAATAAGCCTCTCACATTTTTTTGTTGTTTGAGTGGTGGGAGAATTTTCACTGTTTTTATTCTCATTAATCAGATGGGGAAACTGAGGTAGGGGAAATGAAATGACTTTTCCAAGGTCACTCAGCACATCAAAAGTCCTAATTCCTCCTAGTCTCGAGTTGTTTAGATTAGTGGTTTTCAACATTTTTTTTTGTTGGACCCCCTTGGCAATTTTGCAGGGAGGTGTACACTCATTTGAATTGTAAGTGTGAGTATTCATATACATTAATTAATCATAGTTGTCTGATTAATCAATGTATATGTGGACCACAGGTAGAAAACCACTAGTTCAGAGCGATTGGGTAAATGATGTTGGACCACAGCAAGGATAAACTATTTACTACTACAAGCAGTTGTCAAGGGATTTCCTTGAGGGTTTTATGGTTGGAGCTCAAGGACCAGCATTTGTAGACTTATCTCCTAACGTGCGGCTGTGCTGTTTTAGCTTTAAATGGCTACCGTTATGCTGGAACCATTTTTCACAGTTTTTATAAAGTAAGCACTGAAAACCAATTTTTAGCTATTCTGAAATTTCAATTTCCTTTGTTTCTCAGCATTTCTGTTGGATTATGTCCCCGGAATTGTTACTGAGAAGTTAAATAATACATCTAGAGATGGATAGAACTGAATAATGCAGCTCTGCAGCTTATAGCTTTTCCTGTGAGGTGCCAGAGAGCTTTCCCTGAATTGAAAATTGTAACTGGCAGGCAAATTTAGACACAAATGCTTTGGAAATTATTATTTTTTCTTTCTCCCTCTCTCTTTTTTAATATGATAAAAAATATACAGCTGGAAATTGTCATTTGCACAAAAAATAACCATTGCATTTTGGAAGGTGGTGGGGGAGAATGGACGGAGATTACTATATATTCTGTTTATTTAATAAGTGCCTGTGGTCTGCAGACCATAGCTTTCTCTACAACCAAAAGTCAGGCTGCCCTGGTGAAGAAGGAACTCTGTAAAACTGGCTGTCCTGGATTCGCCTTGCTGACTCCATAGCTAACAGATTCAGAGCAGACATCTGTAGCATCAGTGTGACTGCAGCAAAAGCTCAACTCGGTGTCCTTTGAAGTCATTGCCAGGATTTTTACACTGGTCTATATGGATTTTGGATCACAGAGCAAATCAAGATTACGTTCTCTTGGCCTTTCTTTCCAGGACTACACCACTCAGCTGCAATTTATATCCACCTATTTCTCTCTTTGCTTCACACGTTGCTGCAGTTCACGTCCATTGTTTTTTCTTCCACCACTGCCTCTGTCTCATGCTGCCTTTTACCTTCATCCCACTTCCCTACCACAGACACCAATCCAACAAGCCACCAACCATGCTTCTTTCAAAATCACCTTACAACCCTCTTCTCCCTTATTTTGCCTTCAGGGTGGGAGTTAGTTGCTTGGGTACCCTCAGTTTATTTCCATGCCTTCCAAAGCAACAGTAATGGGACTATTACAGTGCTCACTTTTACCCCCTTGAACTGTGTCGCTGTGACTTCTGTGTCATCAGTGGGTGGAGGCTGTACTTCCCTATCATGCAGGGAACTGTGTCTTCATGCACTTTCAGTAAATACCTTGCAGAATGAGGGTGCTAAAAAATAAATAATAGGAACAATGATAATTAACAACTTATCCACAGAACAGAAGACCACAGCTGAGTCACAAGGGCATGCAGTCTAGGTTTTATTTGTAAATCAATTGTATTGAAAGTTCCTAATGCACATCACTCCCTGCAGCTCTGCAGTTAAAAATAGGCAGCATTGAGACATCATATAAATAAGTGAATCACGGCCTCATGATGTAGGGGGGTTCAGACATGGCCATGGCAGGTTTATCTCCAACTGGTTTCAGCCACTTTCAAACAGGTTTACGTGCACTGAACATCTGTTCTGTATCAGGTTTGAACCAGTTTCTGATCACTTAAACCAGTTTACGTGTAACGTCTGTCCCTAGCCAGGAGGTCAGGGCATGTGTGTTGTCGGTGAAGGATGAAGCTAAGAGTTTTGTTGTCCAGCTTCACACCAGAAGAAACTCAGTTCTGGGGCCCAATATGTGAAATCCTTGAAGACTGTGAGCAGTATAGAAATGGGCACAAAAGTATAATCAAATCCAGGTACAGTCTATGCTCTCTTCCCTACCCAATGGGGCAAAGCCCTCGGAAACTGCTCCCCATTGTCCAGTGAAAACAAGGTGTCTGTCTGAGAACTCCCAAGCTCTACACCCTTTGCAAAGGTTGAAGGCCTTCGAAAGAGAAGTGGGTAACAGTGCTTTGAATTCTTTCTGCTTATTTCCCCTCCTGCTAGCAAATACATTTGCACTTACATATTTGAAAGGTCTAAAAGTATTTCTGTCTGAATCTCTTCTCTGATCACTGTAAGAATCCGCCAGGCACGTGCATCTGGGAGATAACATGCGCATCTGCCTGGTGGAGAGTGAGTGAGGCCTGCAAGTGGGGGTATCTGTTACCAGCATGCTTCTGACTAGGTCTCTTATCTGTCTCTGCCTGGCTCCAGCCACTTAAAGAATATTGCCATATACACAGGGACTCGGTTCCTGCTCTGTAGTCAGATGGAGGATCTAGTATGGGAGATGCCATATTATTACTAGATGCTTTTGTGACAGAAAAGTCCAGGCCAGGATTTAGGGAGATGCTGTGTGGTGACACTAAGGAATACCCACTGGGTGAGTCAGTCTGAAAGGTAGAGCCAGAGAGAGCAAGGGATCTGCTTGGATCCTACAGCTTCATGAAGAGTATGGTTTGCATTTAGAACAGCCATGTTTCTAGGTTGCTACTATAAGGGACATTAAAGATGATGTCTATACCACATCCTTGGCAGGTTGGTCCTGAACACTTGTTGGTGCCCTTCTGATTGGGCTGAAGCTCATCAACACCCAGGTTCCATCCCAGCTCCACAGTACATATGCCTTGCTCCAAAAGAAAACTGCGATGCTTTTCTGCAGCTATGAACAAGGGGAGCTTTTTCTTTTTTCTACTCATGCTATACATGAGCATGTAAATTAGCAGAGAACTTTAGGTTGAGATTTGTAAGGCTGACTAAGTGATTTCAACATCCCCATTGAAATTAATGGGAATTGTCCAGCTAAACCCCTTAGGCAGCTTTGAAAATCTCCATCACAAGCTTCAGGGATGTCAATTTACTGCGATTTGTCAGAACTAATATTCATAATTCCCTTTAAAAAAGCTACCTTAGGAGAACATTTAGGTTGCATGGCTAAGCACTGAAATGCAAGAGGGGCCCTGCCTCCTTCACTCTGAATCTTGGAAAAGATGGCAAGAAATGAGATGACATTATGGGAGAAATAAGGTATGATGACATAAACAAAGACTTCACCATCCTGATGGGCACATAGTGTCTCTGCAGCCTCCGCGCTGGCATTTCTTTGCTTTTGAGTGCTTATTCATGTCGTTGTCATATTTTTAAATATGGGTTATTTTTTTAATGAGCTTCCTGAGTTGGTCCTTTATTAACAAAGACTTTCTATGATCCATAGCCCTTCTGTGTAGACTTCCTCAAAACTCTCTCCTTTGTTCCCAGCAGAAGCCTAGTATGATTCCTTGTCTGCTGTGCTCAATGAGGCAAGGGCATGTTTTGGCCCTGCCTATTGAGGTGAACACCCTGCGCCACTGGAAGAAGAACTGTCTGTATCTTTAATGGTGTAAGCAAATGCATGCATCAGTGCTGCTATTCTTGTGGATCTGCCATCACAGAGCAGTTGCCTGTGGTAGCAGTGCTGAGACAGACCTAGTGCCCTCTAAGAATCCTGCCTTCATGCAGTTACTCTTATTTGTCTCCAGGAAAGAGAAAAATATCAGTATTTTACAAATGGGGAACTGTGACATAGGAAGATGGAGGGGCACATCCTACTCTACCTGTTAGGCATCTGAGTAAACTTAAGTGCCTAAGTGGAGCCCTCCTCCACCCTGAGTCTCTGAAAATCCATTAACCTGTTTACTTTGTCCTTGAGGTCTTAAAAGAGAATCATAAAAAAACAGCCAGGACAAGGTACCCAACTACCATTTGTATTTAACAGTTTCTAAGGGACTGGAGCAGGGTAGAATAGAATCAGGTGCCTAAGCCCACTTAAAAACCTAGTACAGGGGTGAGCAAAATATAGCCCAGAGGATGGATCCCGCCCATCAGTAGATTTTATTTGGCCTCACCTGGTCCAGGCACAGGGGGCAGCCTTGGGACACGGCATGTGCGGCCAGTCCCACTGCCCCCAGGCACACAGCATGGCTGGAGAGGCACCATGGTCAGACTCTGCTTCCCAGAGTCCAGGCAGTGGCAGCTTCTTCCAGCTGCTTCTGTTAGCATCATTGCTGCTGCCAGGTCCTGTCCTGCTGCCCGGGCACCCTGGCCCATGTATCCCACACCTACTGCCAGGGGCACCAGATGGAGAAAGTGGGAAGGGTCTTCATGGAGACTGGCCAGGACTCCTGAAGGCAGGGTGTGCTCAGCCAGATGGATGGGATGGGACTGTGGGTGGGCAAGGAGCAGCATCCAGGAGCAGAATTGGCAGCCAGGGCTGGGGCTGGGATCACAGGGCAGTGACAACACTGGGCTGGGGGCAGAGCCACAATCTACTGCCTGCATGTCCCTGTGATGGGTGCCAGTTCTGTGGGAAGGGGCATGCAGGGAGCAAATCACAGTTCTCCCTTGGGCCCCAGCCCCCCACTGTCATGACCTCATGATCCCAGCTGGCCCTGGCCCTGCCTGGCCATCCTGCTCCCAGATGCCACTCCCTTCCAGTCCATGGCTCCATCCCATCCACTTAGCCAAGCTCACCCCACATGCAGGGGTCCCAGGCCAATCTTCGTAAGACAGCAGGGCCAGGATCACTGGCTGGTGAGAGAGGCCCAAGGCAGAGCCACAATCTGCTCCCAAGTCTAGTAATATACTACTAAGCAGTTTTGGTGAGCTGTTGAGGGCATGGGTTAGGGGTGCCGATCCAGCCCACAACAGCTCACCAAAACTCCCTAAGTTGCCTTGCAGCCCAAATAATTGCCCACTCCTGACTTAGTAGGTGGAAAAGAATATGGCCCTTAGTAGGTGGAAAAGAATATGGCCCTTAGTGAATCTTGCTAAGTGAAATTATACTTAATTCACTTGCAGTGCTTTAAGAAAAAAGAGGTACCAAAAACACTGTATATACAGCCTCAACTCAAAGGTATCTTTTACCTCTCCCTTTACTCTTAAATGGTGTAATGAGCACCAAGATGTTTGCATATCCTTAGTAGCTGCTGTATCCTTTTACACTCAGCCTGTCCCTAGCTGCTTTGTCTCAAGAGGGGAGAGGTCTGTGTGTTTGGCTTGCTCATCTCATCCAAAGCAAGGGACTGCAATGCCACAACCCTTGGACTGGAACATTGCGGGAAAAAAGCAGCACGAGGATTAGAAAAATATCATGTTCTCCCTTTACACAGGTCTCTGATTTTTTTTCAAGCAGAAAAAAAGTGGAAATCAGTAATGGGAGAAACCATCTTGGACAAAAAAAGCAACTGATTAGAAGCAGTGGGGGTCTGAACATGCCAGAATCAGGTCTGTGTCTAGATCTGAAATACCCTGTAGAGATGTTCTGATCAGGACTTTGCTCCTAGCACATTGTGAAGACAGATGCTATTTACAAATTTCACATCTTCACTTGAGCATATAATTTGAACATCTCCAAAGTTTGGGAATGTTTGTCTCTGCTTTCTGGTTTGCCCTCAGACCCAACTGAGGTCTCTCTCTATTTTCTTTCTCTCAATGAAAGTAAAAACAGAATTGGCAAATAACAATAGCTTGTAGGAGTAAATGTCTTCAAAATGCTGCTCAAACATTACCTATCAACTCCAGTGGTTTCCCTGGGAATTAGGGAGGATTATCCCATCTTTTTTCAGATCAGGCTGTGAAGTCATGGAGGTGGAGTGACTTGCTGGAGACTGTGAAACAAACCAGTGTCAGGGCCAGAAATGGCACTCAGGAGTCCTGGCTCCTCTGGTGTGCTTGCCAGAATGCCATGGAAAGGGTCCAGACAGCTTTCTTGTAGAGTTTGAAGCCCAAGAGCCCAATCCAGTAAGTGGCTAAGAGACCCTATATCTTCAACTCCATGAGAATTGGGGGTGTTCAGTGCCACACAGGATGACCTGGACCATGCTGGGTAGATATGTCCATCTAATTGTGATGGGATGCTTGGAAGGTTTCAGGCCTTTGAGTGCTCATTCACACTCTGAATCCCTCTGAATGGGAGGCATACCCATCAATAATGAAGCCACCATAAAGAACCTGTGCCTGGTTCTTGACAGTGTGATAGGATATGCATGACAGTATAATGGGATTTTGGTGAAATGTGAGATCAGATGCTCATTAGTGGAATACAGCAGGGGCCCCTTAAGTCAGAAAAATTGATTTTAGAAGAGGGTTTGTTAGAACTTTTCAGTCCCACAATCGATGTAAATGGGCAAATATCATTCTCTTTACATCCAGTTTCCAGAGACACAGCTGTGCTGGACACACATCAGAGAAGCAAGGAAAACACCCCTGTGCACCATTAAAATAGAGAAAACCAGACAAATCCTTCATGCACAGGAGGACCTCTGAGGAGAGGTTGAGAGAGCCAGGCATGACTGGTCCAAATTACACCCTTATCCCCAGTGTAATTCTATTGAAGTTCGGAGAAGTGAAGACAGAGGGGAGCTGTGAAAACTGTCTGCAGATACATGAAGGGATGAGCTGTGAAGAGGAGAGGGACCAATTACTCTCACTGCCCATCAGGAAAAGTAGAGAGAAAATTTAGGTCAAATTTTAGGAAAAACTTCTGTGTGGGAGAGTTATTCAGCAGTTGGACCAAGGTGCTGCATTTGGAGCAAGGATGTGGGGTTATAATCTTGGCTTTTCAGGGTGGCTGTAGTTTAATGGTGGAGGACTGAAAGATCTGTTGCTAACTCTGGCATCATTTTGCTGTCATTGTGTCTACACCACCATTGGGAGAGGACTGCAGGACCTGTAGGCAGACCTGAGCCAGCTCTGCTCCTATTATCTCTGCTACAACTAGCAGTGAAACTGCAACAATGCAGGTTTCCAAACAGAGTGCAAAAGCCTGCTTAGGACCTAGCTGTGCTAGGTTTTCACTGAACTCAGTACCTAAAGTAAGTAGATTGAAGCTGTCTTGGGCACATCTACCCATGGTACTGTTATACTTCTGACAATGTGGGCAGATCCTGTATATTACTCTTGGGAAGCCACTTCTCTACTCTGTGCCTCAGTTTCTACATTTGTTAAATGTGAATAACAGACATCTAAATCCACATTTACAACTGTTGGTGAAACTGCTTTTTGGTGGGAAAGAGAAGAGAAGGGCAAAATATTAAGATTAGCCTTGATTGAAAATAAGAATTTCTATTCCATGGCAAATGCCAAGATTTTGATATTTGGTTTTGTCCTGATCAGGGAGGGAGTCAACATCTTGGGCATTTTCATAAAATGAAATATTCGGAGAATAGTTTGTTTCCACCATATTGTAAATCCTTTAGTGTCCACTAGATCTTCTACTATGATTCTATTAATTTAGCATAAAAGTCTGAATGAAACTTTTCAATATTGTCCAAATAAATGGTTGCACCAATTTCCTGTGAAAATGTCAACACCTTAATGAATGTTACCTAGCTGCTATGGCTGTAGCAGACATTTTCAAAGGGGGTCTCTGAGAACTCTAAACATGGCCACCTTGCTACCAAATCTTCGTGACATCCCAAAAAAATAGACAAAAGGATCTTTCAGATGCTCTAGGCATGATGCTGGAGATAGGCCATTTCACCACATGTTTTTCATCTGACAGCATTGCTGCCTGATGGCTGTAATTAACTGAGGGGAGGCTAGGCTCACTTCCAGCACCCCTAATGGCCCAACACATAGTTTCATAATCATGATGTCAGGAACATGTCAAGGTAAGCTCCATCCCGAGAGGATTGGCACTGTGTCACCAGCACCCAGCAGACATAGATGGGAAGGCTTGTTTCAGCATCCTTCTGGGTACATAGTCCCATGTTTCAAATGATTTCTTAGAATCAGATGCCCCATGCATCTGACTTTATTTTGTGTTTTCTATCATTTGTATGGAACTGCTGCTTCAGGAAGGGCAGTTTGCCTTTAAAATGAATAGAAGTGCTGTCACTTAATTCAAGAAGGAGCTAAGACTAGGCCTCTTGAGACAAAGTTTTCTAAGCATGGTTGGCAACCCACTTTACACATAAACACATACTTGCTGTGTGTGTCTCTCTCTCTTTCCCTCTCTCTCTGTCTTCCTTCCTTGACTGTGCTTTTAAATATGTAAATAGTATTTACACTCTCACACACATGCTCTTCTCTTTCTCCATCTCCATCCCAAGTTGTTTATATCCCTAGATATTATTATTCTACCAGTGATGTCCTTGGGGCTACAGAAAATGCATCAAAACTCAGTTCTCTCTTTCTATCTCTAATGCATGCACAGATCCAGATGTACCCAGCCTTGATCCCTGAATTCATTGTGCCTGTGAACAGGCTGGTATCTGCATATCATTTAATAGATATATTTATGCAAAGCCTAATTGATCTCGACAAATTCCATTTGCCAGGCATTCAAATGAAATAGGTGACCTACATGACAGACAGGCAACTAGAGTCCTTGGGTCAGTAGTTGGAAGCTTGATGATAAAATTCTGAGTGATGCTGCTAAGATGGAGGTAGAAAGAAACACAAGCTACTTCTGCTTCCAGCATCCTTGTGACAATGTACTTAGAAGAATTCACAGATTTGTTAAATTCTCACAGGACTGCACCATGAGCACTTCTGCTCTGGCCTCAGACTTGCAACCTCTGGGCTGTCAATCGTGCACCTTAGTGCCTGGACCCCTCTGGTGATGGGGCTTTGTCGGTAGGCAGACTCAGCTAAGAGTGTCCTGCCCTTGATAGCTCCAAAGAGCTATCCCTGTCCTCCCAGTCCCTTTCCAAGTGTGATAATCCAAATGCATAACTCACTGCCCTGGAGATGCTGAAAATGTAGAAAAGGGCAGGTGAAAAGCTTTGGGACCCCTGATCTTTGTTGCGGAGTGGGTTTCTACCCTCTCTAGTTGCTCTTCTGTTTCTCCCTATCCACAGTAAGAACTGCGCCTAAAGCTCAAAGATGGAGAAAACTTAAGAAAACATTGCATCCCTCTTCAGGCAGGTGCAGCAGGCTTTTTTGGGGCCCTAAGAACATTATTGTGCCATGACTTTGTCTTGGTCTGACAATGAGTTGATACATGGCTATGTTGTACTTGTCCCCATACCATGCTGCAGTACCCTATGGCACCATCATTTGATTTGATGAAGGGATAGAACAAGTCAGCGGGACTCAAGGTTTCTCGACCCAGGTCTGCGGAGCAGAGCACAGTGAATTGTCAGTCCTTCAGCAGTTGGTAGGTGATCTGTGATCCCTGTTGCCTCCCAGTGGCATCCATCCTTCACGACTCTCCTATCCCCACCCACTGCCCCCCCGCCCCAGTTGCCCACGCACTCTGGTAAATAGCTACCGCACCAGCACACCACCGCTGCAATAACAAAGACCGCCTCGTTTCAGCATGATGAATGAAGAGTTTTAATGAAACTGGCCTAAGCCGCTGCTGGCAAGCTGCCTGTTTTTTGTTTGTTTTAAGCAGGGGTGATCCATCACCCACCCCCTCCATCACAGCATCCCCAATCAATGCTTTGTCCCTGCCTTCCCCTCTTTCCCTCTGCCATTCACCCCTTCCCTACTCCCCTCCCCATCCCACCAAGGTGCACCCCACCAGATGGTGGTTGGCCTCTCATCCTTTCACCCCTAATTACTTGTTAATGTGAGAGTGCGGAAGGATCAGCTACCTGTCCTTCCTCCCCAGTGTGCATGCACCCACCCACACTCACTAATAGCATGGTCAGGTGTCTGGTGAGTATTAATTACCTGTGTTGGCTGCTCTCTCATTAGGGTCTCCTGACTCCCCTGGGACAGGTTGTAAATCAAACTGTGATTCACAGCTTTTAGAAGACACAAAAATAAATAAACACCCCTCCCTCCTTCCTCCTCTCCAAAGAGGGGAAAATAAAGCAACCACTAAAACCCACCCACCCCTTGGAAAAATAATAAATACAAACTCTGAGTAGCAATGACACCTTAATCAAGCAAGATGGTAACAGCCCCCAGCACAATGCTCTCAAGATGGTATGTGAAGGGGGACATTTGTGTGTGTGCATGTGCCCCTGTGTGGAGATTCATTTCTTCTTGTGTTGTTTTTCATTATTGTAAAGAAAGGAGCAGAGTCTCTTGTTCTTTTTTTCAGAGAGAATTAAGTTGGGTGGGGGGGTACTGTTTATGCAGAGGCACTCAAGCTCAAATTGCAGAGCTGTGTAAAGCGATGAGCGAAGACTCCTATAAAAAGGAAGGCAAAAGCAAAGTCAACCTAAACTGCTTTTCTAGCATTTCTCCAGCTGTCCTTAGCACTTACGGGTTATCAGCACAGCTGATGGGCAGCACTAAATAAATGCATTTCTTAAGTATTTCTTCCAGAGTCGAGCAACAGTTACCAAGAAAGTGACCTCATAGGCAGGAAGTTGATTTGCATCTGTGAAGTGCCTTTGGAAAAGCACAGGGCTGCTGTGATTTTTCTCTGTTTTTTTTTTCTTTCCATTAGCAGCTGAGAAAATGCTTGGGATTTTAAGATGTACTGGGGCATGGGTACGCACTGTATGGTCGGAAGTATAGGGGAGTGCTTAGGAGAGTCATACTTGTGTATATGTGGAAATCCAATGATCAAAAAAAATTCTCCAGGGTGTTTTTAATAACATGTATATTTCCCTTCCTAATAGCCTATGAACATAGCCCAGTGAGCAGTTTCAAGCACTGTGAACAGTTATGTTTGGAGAGTTTTTCTTACGTAAAGATGTGGATTCAGAGGAGGGCCACCCGCTTGGTGAAAGGGCAGCAGGACAGGCCCTACAAAGAGAGACTGAGGGGCCTGAACCTGTTCAGCCTCAGCAAGAGGAGGCTGAGGGGGGACCTGGTGGCTGTCTACGAACTTATCAAGGGAGATCAACAGCAAATCGGTAGAGCCCTTTTTTCCCCAGCACCACCTGGGGTGATGAGGAACAATGGTAATAAGCTGATGGAGAATAGGTTTAAGTTAGAGATCAGAAGGCAATATTTTACAGTTAGGGTGGCCAAAATCTGGAACCAACTTCCCATAGAAGTGGACCTCGTCCCTACCTTGGGCAAATTCAAGAGGAGGTTGGATGATCCCCTGTCTGGGGTCTTGTGAACCCTGCATTCATTCATGCTTGTGGCAAGGGGTTGGGCTAGATTGACTGTTCAGGTCCCTCCTGACCCTAGCTACTATGAAATTATGAAACTATGATTCACATGCTGTGGACAAGGCATTTGCTGTTCTCTTGTTTAGGAGGTTTTGATATCTGGTTAGAGATTGGAACCATTATCTCGTGATAACCGACATCACCAACCTTTACTGCCAGTAGTTCTACATTTTCATAGTGCCCTTAAGTCCGCAGATCCCTGCAAGCTTTGTTCATACAGCATATTGGAAATCCAGCCACTTCTAGCTACAGAGGAGAGCTTTCATCAGGCAGGCTTTATGGGCCAAAACAGAAGAAAAGGAAAATTTACGACAAAAGGAAAAACTTTCAAGATATCTTAGTGTCTTTAGTGCCTGGGGAAAGCCACAATGACTTTTTTTTTAAGACCTAATCTAAAGAATCTCCCTAGATGACAAACCAGCCATACGGCATTCAATGAAGCTAGGTATTGATTCCAGTATTACAACTACACTATCCATGCTAGCTTTCCAACCTTCAGATTTTTACTCCAAGAGGTGGCCTCTTTAATTTCCTCCCTAACACTTATAATGTGCTATGTGGATGGCAGAGACATACAGACTTGTTTTTTGCTCTATTTAAAGGAGCCCTGGATGCCTCCTACGAAATGTATTCAAAATCGACGTGCATTTTCCAACCTTGTCACTTAATCCTGCAGCCTACTTGAATAAGGGAATTGTAAATGTTCCCCAAGACTGAAAGGAACACAGTCAGAGTCCATAAAACCCAAAGGACTTGCTCATAAGCAGCTAATGTGGCAGCTAAGAGTCCATAAAACCCATAGCGCTTGCTCAGAAGCAGCTAATGTGGCAGTTAAATCAGTCCATGTTTCCAGCAGGAAGCTGATAATGGATGGACAACTTGTAGGGCAGTACCAGTTATATTGGTGGGTATTTTCATGTCGTTGCCTCCCTTACTGGGAAAATAACCTCAAACCTGTAGAGTGCTGAATGGCCCCTGAAATCAGGGCCTAGAAAGTCCTTGCAATCTCAAACCATTTTTTTACTCTCCTCTTTATGACTCTTAATCAATTTCTCTCGAAAGCCAAGTTTAAAAAAAGATCCATTGGGGTATCTAATTCCTGGGAGAACAAGCTGGGCTTCGGTTAGCCAACTCACTGTACCACAGAGTGAGATAGAATAAGTACGCAGAGACTGAGCTGTCTAATCTAATCTCACCGTGTCTGTATAATCTGGATAAATGGCCAATCTGTCATGAAGAGATAATGGTAATTAAGGCTCCAAACACATTCTATGAAAGGACTTATTATTATTCCCCTCCAACTTTATTTAGCAAAAGTCATTTGGCCTGATATTATTAGGGATTCTTTTTGCTGCAAAATGTAGAGGATATTGGTCAAAATGCTTTTGTAGTAACAAGTTATTAGCAAATTAACCAGATTTGAAATTTTGATTTGCATCTAATGTTTGTTACATAATTTCATAGTTTCTAGGGTTGGAAGGGACCTGAACAGATCATCAAGTCCAACCCCCTCCCCTGGTTAGGATCGAGTGCTGGTATCATAATACCCCAGCCAGAAATCTATCCAACCTCCTCTTGAAGACCCCCAAGGTAGGGGAGAGCACCACCTCCCTTGGGAGGCCATTCCAGAGCCTGGCAGCCCTAACCAAAAAGTAATAACTCCTGATATCAAGCTTGAACCTGCTCTCAATTAATTTGTGGTTGTTATTCCTTGTTATCCCAGGTAGTGCCTGGGTGAACAGAACCTCACCTATTTTCTACTGGTTCCCCCTGGTGAGTTTATAGATGGCCACCAGATCCCCTCTCAGTCTTCTCTTGTGGAGGCTGAATAGACTCAGGCCCTTTAGTCTATCTTCGTAGGGCCTGGCCTGCTGCCCCCGATGATGTGAGTGGCCCTCCTCTGGACCCTCTCAAGGTTAGCCACGTCCTCCTTGAAGTGTGGCGCCCAGAACTAAATGCAGTACTCCCAGCTGCGGCCTGACCAGTGCTGCATAGAGGGGGAGGATCACCTCCCTGGATCTGCTTGTGATGCATCTGTAGATGTACGACAAGGTGCAGTTAGCCTTACTGACTCCTTTCTCGCATTGGCCGCTCATGCCCATCCTGGATTCAACAATTATTCCAAGATCCATTTGCCTTTGCCTTGTTAAAAAGTAGCTGATTTTTATCCCTCAGTCAAAATTTTCATGTAGTTCAATCTTCTGGAAAGCATACTGCTGGCTATATTTGTAGAAAATAGGTTGCAATTCAGCAAACAATATTAATGATCATTGTTTCTAGCTAAGACGGTTATGCCATTATGTGTGTAGAAGTGTTTTGCCATCTGATGGCTGGTTGCAGCTTAAAGAAAATATAATAGTCCATCTGTTCTTCATACCTAAGAGAGATTTCCTTTAGCCCAAGTGTTAGGCAGCCGTGTTTTTGGAGCTAAACATCCAAGTTGTAGTCCCCATTGCATAGTTCTATTTGGATTCTTGGATACTTCTGATGTTTGGTGATAGCATTGATTCATACCATAGGCTCATCCTAGGATGGGGCATTTTGTCAAGGCAGAGTGACATGTCTATCACACAGTTACCATGGCCATCAATATATATCTTTTTAAACTAGAGTTTCATAGATTTCATAGACATTAGGGCTGGAAGGGACCTCGGGAGATCATTGAGTCCAGCCCCCTGCCCAAAGGGCAGGAAGTCAGCTGGGGTCATAGGATCCCAGCAAGATAAGCATCCAATTTACTCCTGAAGGTGTTCAATGTAGGCGCTTGAACCACCTCTGATGGCAGGCTGTTCCAGACCTTGGGGGCTCGGACAGTAAAGAAATTCTTCCTTATGTCCAGCCTGAAGCAGTCTTGCAGGAGTTTGTGACCGTTCGACCTCGTCATCCCTTGGGGCGCTCTGGTGAACAGATGTTCCCTCAGATCCTGGTGGTCACCCCTGATAAACTTATAGGTGGCCATCAGATCACCCCTGAGCCTGCGCTTTTCCAGGCTAAAGAGTCCCATGGCTCTCAGCCTGTCATCGTAAGATCTGTTTTCCTGACCTGTGATCATGCGCGTGGCTCTCCTCTGGACTCTCTCAAGCTTCTCCACATCCTTTTTGAATTGTGGAGCCCAAAACTGGACGCAGTACTCCAGCTGTGGCCTCACCAAGGCCGAGTACAAGGGGAGAATGACGTCCCAGGATTTGCTCGAGAAGCATCTATGGATGCACGCCAGCATTTTGGTCGCTTTACTAGCCGCAGCATCGCATTGGAGGCTCATGTTCATCTTGTGGTCAATGATGACCCCCAAGTCTTTTTCTTATGTAGTGCTAACCAACGTAGCACTGCCGAGCCTATAAGGGTGCTGCAGGTTTTTCCTCCCAAGGTGGAGAACCTTGCATTTTTCGGTGTTAAACACCATGAGGTTCTCGTCTGCCCATTTGCTGAGCTTGTGCAGGTCAGCCTGGATCACCCGCCTATCTTCTGGCGTGGATGTTTTGCCCCAAAGTTTGGTGTCATCGGCGAACTTGGCCAGTCCACTCCTAACTCCAATGTCCACATCATTAATGAATATGTTGAACAGTATGGGTCCCAGGACGGAGCCTTGAGGGACCCCACTGGTCACAGGGCACCACGATGAGTGACTGCCATCAATCACAACCCTCTGGGTCCGACCACGGAGCCAGTTTCCCAGCCAGCGGATCGTGGTGGAGCCAAAGCCACAACTGGGCAGTTTGGCCAAGAGGTGATCATGGGATACCAGATCAAAAGCTTTTTTGAAGTCAAGATATATGACATCAATCTCTTCTCCCTTGTCCAGGTGATAGGTCACCTGGTCATAGAAGGAAATGAGATTGGTCAAACAAGACCTACCCGCAACAAACCCATGCTGGCTGTCCCTTAGGATGTTAGCCTGGGCCAGTCCCTCAAGGATGGCCTCCTTAATAAACTTTTCTAAGATCTTCCCCAGGATAGAAGTCAGGCTAATGGGCCTGTAGTTAGCCGGATCCAGTCTCCTCCCTTTCTTGAAGATCGGCACCACGTTGGCCTTCTTCCAGTCTTTGGGCACTACACCAGAGCGCCAGGAGTTTTCAAAGATCCGTGCCAGGGGCTGGGCTATGACGCTCGCCAGCTCCTTGAGTACCCTGGGGTGCAGGTTGTCAGGGCCGGCTGACTTGAAGGTATCCAGCTTCTCAAGGTGTTCCTTCACGAGGTCAGCATTGATGGAGGGTAGGGGATCCCCCTCACCCAGATTTCCCTGTCCCATAGCAGGCATGGGCATCCCGTGTGACTGATGAAAGACTGACGCAAAGTACCTATTTAATAGGTTGGCTTTTTCCTGGGCGTCAGTTGTCAGTTGCCTCATCGGGTTTAGCAGTGGTCCAATATTGCCCTTGCTTTTCCTCTGGCTCCCCACATATCTGAAAAAGGACTTTCTGTTGTCCTTGATGCCTGAAGCTAGTTGGAGTTCAGTTGCAGCCTTGGCTTTCCTGGTTTGGTCCCTGCAGGACCGGACCAGCGCGGAGTAATCCTCCTTGGAGGTGAATCCCGTCCTCCATCCTTTGTAGGCTTTCCTTTTTAGCCACAATAGGTCTGCTAGGTCTCTGGAGAGCCAGGGGGGCTGCTGTGCCTTCTTGCTGCCTTTCCTCCGTGTTGGAATAGATTTAGCTTGTGCACTGAGGATCGCTTCCTTGAGAAGCAACCACTCTTCTTGAACTCCCATCACCCTGGGGTCATGGTCCCTGAGGGCCTAACCGACTAGCCTCTTGAGCTTCTCAAAGTTGGCTTTTCTGAAGTCAAGGACTTCTGTGTTGCTGACTGACTTGCCAGCTTTACGGCGGATGGTGAAGGTGATCAGCTCATGGTCGCTGTCACCCAACTTCCCATCAATCACTAGGTCGCCGATTAGGTCGTCCCCCGTAGCCAGTACCAGGTCAAGCAGCGCTTTGCCTCTCGTTGGCCCATAGACTTCTTGGGTCAGGTAGAGGTCATCCACGCACGAGAGAAAGCTTTGCGACCGCTCGGATTTTGCTGAGTGATCTTCCCACGAGATGTCCGGGTAATTGAAGTCGCCCATGACAACCAAGGTCCTGGAGCAAGCGGCCTCAGTCAGTTCCTGGGCGAACTCCTGGTCAAGCTTGGGACTTTGAGTGGGAGGTCTGTAGTAGACTCCCACCGTTGTGTCCCCTGTGCCGAATTCCCCACGAATTTTTACCCAGATGGTCTCTAGCTGTCCATGCCAGTCGCCAACATCAGCTTGCAGGGACATGTAGCTTTCCTTCACATAGAGAGCTACACCCCCGCCCCTTTTGTCAACACGATCCCTCCTGTACAGGGTATAGCCCTCTATACCCATGGTCCAGTCATGGGTGGAGTCCCACCAGGTCTCCGTTATCCCAATGACATCATATTTCTTTGCACTGAGCAGGAGGACGAGCTCGTCCTGCTTGTTGCCCAGGCTCCTGGCATTAGTGTACAGGCAGGCAAGTGTGCCCTTGGGGGCTCTTGCCTTGCCCACAGATTGTGCCAGGGCTGGGGCAGGGGTGGGCTCCCTTAAGTGCCCCTTTAAGTGCCTTGGTCCGCTGGCTTTGCAAGGGCCGTTCAGCGGGCCAGCAGGGGCAGTAGTTTAAAGCCCGGTGGAGCAGGTCAGCCAGCCTGGCTGAGAAGAGCCTCCTCCCCAGGGGAGAGAGGTGGAGGCCATCTCTTCCCAGCAGCTCGCTGCCTCTCTCTCCAAAGAGCGGGCTGTGGTCATGGAAGCCAAAGCCTTCCCGATAACACCAGCGTCGCAGTCTTTGGTTCACCGCATGGATCCTCCTCTCCCTCCTCAGCCCATAGCCCGAGACTGGGAGGATCGACGAAAACACCACCTGAGCTCCCAGACCCCTAAGCCCCGCTCCCAACTCCCTGTAGCGCCTCATGACCTGGCTGGGGGTGCTCCGAGCCATGTCATTGGTGCCCACATGAATCAGGAGCATGGGGTAGTGGTCTGTAGGCCGGAGGAGCTGCGGGATCCTCTCCGCAATGTCTCAGATGCGGGCCCCCGGGAAGCAGCAGACTTCCGGGGCTAAGGGGTCGGGGCGGCAGATTGCCCCCTCAGTGCCCCGCAGGATGGAGTCTCCCACAACAAACACCTTTCGTTTTGTCTTGGGGAGAGTGGGGCCAGTAGCTGCGGTCGAGCCTGGGTTGCCTGCGGGAGCTGGCAACTGCGTGGGCTCTGCTGGGGCTGCAAGAGGTGCGTACCTGTTGCTAAGCTCCGGCGGGGCAGGGGCCTTGGTGCGGCGGGACTTGGGGCCCTTGACCACCTTGGTCCATGCCCCTGACTGGGCAGAGCGGGAGGTCCCAGAGTCCTCCTTAGTCGCGGAGGGAGACGGAGCTCTCCCCTGCGGCTCCCGGGGGAGAAGGGCCTGCCAGTAGGAGTCTATCTCCTGCTCGCAGTCCCTGATGGCACGCAGTCTCTGGACTGTGGCCTGGAGCTCCTCCAGCTGGCGCACCAGAGACCCCAGTAGGGAGCAGACCCTGCAAGGGGAGGTGGCCATGCTCCCGGGCCCCAGAGCCTGAAAAAGGGACAGGCAGCCCCCGCAGCCAAGAGCCAGGGGCTCCGTCTGTGTGGAGCCCGGAACCATGGGCTCCGTCTGGGTGGCCGTCTCTGAGGTGCCCAGTGGAGGGGCCGCAGAGCCCGAGGGGACCCTCGGGGTGCGGCGCGTGCCCATCCGTGTCATGCCTCTGGTAGGCTGGCTACGGCTGGGGCTGACTACTCTGGGGGGGTCGCAGGCAGGGTCTCGTGCCCTCCCACGCCCTCCCCTGCGCGAATTCCGCGCTAACTCAAGCGCCTGTTTACGCAGCCTGTTCGCGCGGCTCCGGTCGCGGGGCTCCCTGGGGGGCTGGGCCAAGTAGGGGCCTGGGCGGGGGATTGACCCGGCCTGGCACCAGGCAGCGGCCTCCTCCGAGCAAGCGAGGAGTTAACCCCTTCCCACCACGAGCCCGCTTACCTCCAGCTGTGCTGGGGGTCGGCAGGGGGCTCGGCGGCTGCTGAGGGGGTGTCTGGGGGGCTTCGGGGGAGTGGGGGCACAGCGGGCTTCACCCGCGCGTCTCTCACTGCTCCAGAGCCTACCTGAGTTGTCCAAGTGCAGCATGGTTGGGGGCTGCACAATACCACATGCCACACCAGCTATATGCTGCAGGGGTCAGCCTCAGGATGCCACCTCCATTGCATGTTTCTCCCCACCCTCTGCTGTAGATGCTGTGTAGGAGGCACATGGCTCCCAGATCCTCCCAACCACATGGACAGTGTTGATGGTGCACAGCCCCCTTAACTAGGCCATCCCTGGCTCTGTGACCTTGTTTTAAACAGTGAACCACAAATCGCATCATGACTTGTTAAGTCCCTTCTCCTCTATGCAACAGATGCATACAGTCTGTTCTAGTGGGTAAGTATTGACATGGTCTAGTCTAACAATTTCATGTGCTACCTCTCAAGTTCTGAGTTCTGGAAAGAGTTTGAAGCCACCTCTCTCTACCCTGGAGGCCTGGGCTGCTTTAATTATTAGTATCTGCCCACATTAATTCCTTGTGTGTTGCCCAGAAAAGTTATGATGCAAAGGTCAGGGGGCACTCCTCCTAGACCAGCCTTGCTGTCCCATATTCCCAGGTTAGGGGCCTGTGTGATGCAGCTCTGTCTAGATAGCATATGTATTCTGACAATGCTTCTTCACTGAGGTGATTCTCCCTGCATCTCTGTGGGCTCCTCTGTAGCCTCTTCACAGTGCTGAGGTGGCTAATATAGTCTAGAATAGGAGCCAGAATATGTGTGACCTCATCTACACATGCATTAAGCATGACTAAATTTAGTGTGCAGTAAGTGATTTTTGCAGGTGTCTACAATGCAGAGACTTGGCACTAAATCCAGTGCCAAGTCACTTCACCTCTGCCATGTGTCCCTGTGGCCACTGGGAGGAGCTTCTGTGGCAGAAAGCCACCTTGTTTCTCCCCAAAATCTCTGCCCAGTGACACTGTGACTAAAATCTCTGAGCAGCAACCATTTGATTAGGGTGGGTCAGCACGGAGGGGACCACACCCTGGCCGGTCTCTTTAGGTAACTTGAACTGGCTGCATTCCTGAGGGAGGGGGGAACCTGCTCCCTCTGCCTAGGTGACTTGCATCAATTACCTGGGTGGGGGGCATCTACCTGGGGAGCTGGAATCTGCCTGGTATCAGGTGATGTATTTCGAATTGGTTGGCTGACAGCCAACTGGGGCTGACCCCCACTGGACCAGGTGAATGAGGTCACAGGGGCTATATAGGTTGGGAGGGGGAGGAGGCTCGCTCTTCTCTCTTCGGCCATGAGGTGAAGCAGCAGCAAAGCAGGGGAGATAGAGGAGCCTTGCCATCGGGGCCCAGCTCTCTCTCTCACCCCAAGACTCCAGAGGGGAAACGGAAGAACTCTGGAAGATGCTTGTGAGTAAGCTACTCAATCGGATTAGATATCTAGCTGGCAGTAACACAGATGCGTAATCAAAAGGCTACCACAGCCACACTGTTTGCTCTTTAGGATTTCTAAGATATTACTCAACCCTGTACCCTAGTTTCCCCTACCCCCTGTAATCAATAAAGTTCTCCTTTTTGACCGGTGTGGGAGACTTATTGAGGGGTGGGTCTAAATTACGCCAGAGAGACCCCTTAGGTCTGCGGACCAAGGGAGACTTTACTTTTTACCCCCTGACTTGGGGAAGTGCCCCAAGTGCCTGTACTGGGTCGAGTACCCGTCGGACTATTAGGCCTGTGTTTCCCTGAGGACACAGGGCCGAGGCAGTCCCTTCTTGGGGTGGTGGCGGTGACGTTACTCCCAGGCTAGTGAGTGTGCTCCGGGAGAGGGGTCGGCCAAACATAAGGCGCCCCTAGGGAGGCACTCAGAGTCTGGAAGGTGGGCGGGCGCAGGGAGGTGGGCGGCTCAACGCAGGAGCACCCCCTACTGGCCCGCCACAGCTTCAGCCTCTGGCCACATGGCTGCAAGCACTTGGCAGCCAGGCTGAAGCCAGACCCAGCTGCCAGCACATGGCAGCCATCTTTAAAATGCAGCCCTGCCCTCTGATCCCTGGCAAGCCCCTTCCCTGACCAGGAGCCACATACTCAGCTTAAGGGCAGCACATGGCAGCTTCCCCCTTGCCCACCCTGTCTCCCTGGACTATGGCTGCTCCAGCCTCTGCCCCATATCTTTACATAAATACATGGATTCAGATGCTGTGGACAAGGCATTTGCTATTCTCTTCTTTAGGAGGTTTTTGATATCTGGCTAGAGAGTGGAACCATTATCTCATCATAGCCTACATTGCCAACCTATGCTGCCAGTAGTTCTACTTTTTCATAGTGCTTTTAAGTCCACAGAACTCTGCAAGCTTTGGTCATACACTATATTGTTCATACACCATATTGTTCATGCAAGCTTTGTTCATACACCTGCCAGCAATGCCCAATGCCCTCCTGCTTCAGCCCTGACCCTGCCAGCAACACCCAGTGCCCCACATTCCTGCTGGCAATAGTGCTGGCCCTGTGGGCCCCAGGACAGCTCTGCACCCCCCAGCAGGGGCCAGGGCATCAGCTGCAGGAGGCCCTGGCTGACCCCCTCCTCCTGCACTCCCTGCTCCAGCCCACCTGCCTCACTGCCCCCCCCCCCGACCACCCCCGAGCACCACTCTCAGGACATGCACATAGTTGAAAGAAAAAAACTTTATTACCCTCACAACACCCACCCCCATCCCTCTTCTCTCCCCACTCAATGCATAAAGCCCCCTCTCACCTCCTGCCTCAACCAACAGAGCCACTCCACCACCCTCCCCACTCACCAACAATAAAAAACCTGCTTCCAAAAGTGTAAACTATTTACAATAGTCTCAGTTTCTGTCTGAGTCCTGGAGTGGAGGGCTGTAGGGTGAAGGCGTCTAAGGACAGTGCCCAGGAACAGGTGCCCAGCACTCTGGCCTCAGGCTATTCCCCCGTGGGAGTGCACACTGCAGCATGTGTGGCATGTGGAGGTCTGCCCCCAATGCGATGGTGGCCACTGGTCCTCCAGTATGGACACCTCCCCCTCTGCCATGGGGCCCTGTCCTCATTGCTGGCTGCTGTGGCTCCATGCCCTTGTGGAGCCAGGGGAGGCAGTGGGTCTGGGTGGTGGGGGAACCAGGGCAGGGGCTAGGCCAGAGGCTCCAGCAGGAAGGAAGCACCAGAGGCAAAAAAAATAAATCTCGTAAGTCCAGGTGGGGACCTGCTGTGGGGTGGCAGGCAGGATCCAGGAGCCCTGCTGAGCCATGGACAGGGGCTGGACAGTGTGGGGGCATGGATGCAACCACCAGGCCCAGGAGAGTGCCCAGGTTCCACCAGTCAGTGTCCATGGCCTCCACTGCCTGGACCTGGAGGTCCACCTGCTGCTGGAGCAGCTCCATGTGCTCCTGCTCCTTGGCCTCCCTGCTTCAGCTGGGCCTGGTCCCATGCCTCTTCCTGGGTGATGTCCTCAAGCATCTCCCACACCTGCTCCCATGCCTCCTGCTCTTCTGTCATCGCCACCAGCCACTGGAGCAGAAGAGTCTGGTCTTGTGCATGCTGCTGGTTCAGCCAGCACATGTGAAGGACTCCAGAGCTGGGTGGTGGTGATCTGGAGGCCGTATCCCTGCTAGGGCTGGTGGGCTGCCCCCCACATTCAGACGTTGACCCTGCAGAGGCAAGAGGCAGAAGCCTTTTGTGAGAGTTTGCAACATTTCAGAGATAAGATCCTCTGCACCAGGGGCTGCGTGCTGTCTGGTCTCAGATCAGGGGCAAGCTATGTACAAGTGCCCAGGGACCACACTAAGCTGTCCTGGAAGGCCCAGGCCCAGGCCCAGGTGGCTGCTGCCCAAGCCCCCCCCTCCATCCCCTCTTGATCCCCTGGGGCTGGTGACCCACTGGGTGCTGGCCTCAGGCAGTCTGCATCCCCTGTCCCTTTCCCATGGTGGGACAGGCCAGGCTGCTGGCAGCACCTGCTGCCATGATTCCAGACCTCATTCTCTCCCTGCAGGCCAACTGCTCTGCTGCCCAGCTCTTGGTGCCCGGGCTTGGGACATGCAGGGCTCCTGGACAACTTGGGTCATGGGCTGGCCATGTCACTGCCCTCTCTCCTGGGGTCCTCTCCAAGGAGGCACCCCAGGGTCAGTTCCCCTGTGCTGCTGCTGCACCCTTAGTGTGCCCTGCTGCACATCCCCCAGGCAGTGCAACCCCTGTTTATGCAGGTGGAGGAGTGCCCAAGTCACTACGCCCTGCTGTTTCTGATCCTCTTGGTGTCCTGGGCACACCTATGCTTCTGGTTTGGGACCCTGGTCTATGATGGTGTAGGGGACAATCCTGGGCTGCCCTGCAACTTCCACTGCCACCTGGAGGGCTACCTCTGGCAGCGCTACACGTCCCTGCTCCCTGCTGCCAAGAAGGAAATTGCTGCTGTGATTGACATTTCCTTGGGGTGTGAGAAGCCTGTGCCCACCCAGCTGTGGGGACACAGACTGCTTAATTAAGTTCTGAACTGTGTCCCGCCTCTCTGCGTGTTCTCGACAGGGAACCCGAACCCAGGAGGAGTGTGGCCAGGCAGGGAGGGGGACCTTGGCTTGGGCCAGGGGCAGTGTAAGGGGCTTGGACTGGGGCCAGAGACCAGGGCCAGGGGTGGGGGCTGGGGGGGCCCTCCTCACAGTGTGGGACTTACTCTGTGGCCGGGGATGGCGAGGCTGGTGCCTCGGTGCAGGCTATCCCTGTCAGTGACGGCATCCAGCTGCACCTGGTGTCCTGAGTCCACTGTGTGTGGCAGGCCAGGGGCCTCCCGGGGAGGGGCTGGCACTGCTGGCAGCCAGAGGTGTCATGACTGGCTGCTCCTTGTGGCAGGGTCTGGGGATGTGGAGATGGTGAGGCAGCTGCTGGCCAGGGCTCCCCAAGCCACTAGTGGGTGCAGCAACTGGGGAAGTGGGCAGGGCACTAAACACCCGAGGGCCTCTCCTCCAGGGAGATATCACCATTGAAGAGGTTAGGACAGGGCAGGGGCTCAGCCAGGCTGCCCTGCTGGTGTAAACTGCAGGGTTGTAGCCTGGGTCCCAGGACACCAAAATATTGGTCAGCTCCTGTGAAAAGGGCATAGTCTTGTGGGCATGACCAGACTGACAACTGTGGTTGGTCACAGCCACCCATAAATGACTGGTGCCCTTGGCAGCTGGGGGGACACGGTGGCAGCGGGAGTGCGGCGGCAGCAGTGGGAGCACGGCGGCAGTAAGTGCAGGACCTCCCGCAGATGCTGCTGACACTGTCAGTGGTGGGGGGGGGCGGCGCTGACCAAGGGTCGGTGACCACCCGCAGCTGCTTCTAGACACTGTTGGTGGTGCCTTTTTGTAGGGGGTACACCGCCACGCTTAGGGGGTGCATGTGCACCCACATGCATCCCCTACACACCCCTGTGGCCACCCACTGTGTGCACAAGATCTTGATCTTTATATGGCACTGCCACACTTCGCTCCTGCATCCTGCCCAGTGGGGCCACATAAATATTGGTGTTCAAGTGCCTGCCATATGCAAACTGCCTCTGCACCTCTGCCCCCTGCCAGAGGGCTGTGAGGTCGCCAACCTTATCCTGGTTCCCGTTGGGGCCCCTGGTGGAGGGCTTAGGCATGCACATGCAGGTAGGGCCATTCCTTGACAGGGAGAACATGGTGGCGGTGCATCCCATGCCGACTCTGTGGGCCCCCATGCAGCTGGCCCTGTGTGGCTGGCCCTGCACAGTGGCCAGCAGTGCTCACCGAAGGGGCACAGCCAGGGACTAGGAGCCACAAGGCAGCAGCAGTGTGCCACAAGACACTAAAGTTAGTGCCGGGTCATGTCTACACATGTTAATGTGCTTTAACTAATTGCCCCCAAATTTGATACTTCCATATGCAGCTATCAAATTTAGCCATGATTAGCTATTTTTACTGAGCAGTAAGGACATGCATGTGTAGACATGCACCCATACTGCACAGTAAATCAGGCTAATGCGCATTAATGCATTTCATGTTAGTGCATCCTATGATGTGCCTAAGTACAATTCTCTTCCACCTTGAAAATTCATTAATATGTCTATTTTTGCAATGTTCTGATGTTGTAGCCTGAAAGCTAAATTACAAAAAAAATTAAGTAAGAGCCGGGACCTACCCACCTTTTGAAGCAATAGGATCATGTATTTAATAGAAGGTATAGGATCTCGTCCTCTATGAATATAGGGGTGAAGAAGGTGTGAAGTTAGGGTTTGCAGCTGGAAGGTAAATAGGATTTCTTTCTCCATACAGGGAACTCAAATAAAGGTTGGGGCAGTTCCAGTGCTGGATGTGGTGAATAAAATGGGTTATGTTATAGTTTCATGATGTTAGCAGCTACTTGGGATTGAGAGGGTGAAATCTCTGCTCTCTCATAGAGGGTTAGAGGAAAGGGCCTATTACAGTCTCTGCCTCAGTGGCTGTCAGTGCTTTGAGTCATAGTCCGTGGGTGAACCTATTGGCCATATACGGCTGGTGAGATTTTGCCACTCTGACTGGAGTTGTAGATGATGTTATGCCTGATTTGTCTAAGAGGCTTCCTGGTCTACATTGTGAAGCTTGGTGTTGCTGTAGTGTCAGAGAGAAGGTTATTTGGGCCATATATAATCTGTACTAGCTCACATATTCATTTATTTAAAAGAATACCTGTCCATTATATCTGTCATTTATCTCCAACTGTGGTGTAGAGTAGATGCATTATGGGAGAGGTGGAGAGCTATTTCTCTTGTCAAAAATTAGATATTGGCCATTACTACATTTCAGATCCTGGACCTGACAGTTCTTGTGCCCTGACAACTCCTGCTTGGCTTTAGTAGGACAGCCTGGTTTCTAGGATGAAAATTAAGAGTTATGTTTAGGAAAGATAGTGGTGCTGTGGAGACAGGCTATGATGCAGTGTCTGTGATTCCTTATGTGTGCAGAATGGTGTGGAATTCAGTGAATGAGACAATGCTTTTCTCTCCAGCTGCCGCCTCTGCCTCATGGCTCCTGCTGTTTCTGTCCACTTGTTCAACAAAGAAGCCCATATGGGTTGATCTCCTGAACTCTACAAAATATTCAGCACCCAATGGGAGTCAGGAAAGTGCTGCAGGAATTTCTTTAGTTTTCCTTTTATTGCTTTTCAATTTGTTCATGGAAATGAGGGAGCTGATAGTAAAGACCCAAGTCAGATACAGAACAGGAAGATGCTGTTCAAACTCTCTCACTCCTGCCTTCAGGCCTTGCCAGTGCCCTTCACTCCTGCCCTGCAGCCCTCTTCCCTCCCCCATCTGCAGCTTCAGCTACCACCAGGTGCTCAAGTTTTGCATTTTTCTTGGCAGTGGACTATCATTGTAACAGATGACAGTTTTTCAATGCAGACAATGAAAGACTCCATGGCCTATTCCCTGTTGCCCTTATATATAAATTTGAAGAAAATAACAGTATTGAAATCATTGTAGGTAGCCTGCAAGCTTCAGTAGTTTGGACTGTTATTTCCTCTATTAAATAGTATTTTCGAAGTTCTTCCCTGCTTCCTTTCCTTTCTGAGCCCTGCTGTTTCCAGCCTATCCCATATGGTATCTGTCAGATACCAGGCTTCTACCCCCGAACACTTAATAAGTAGGAGATAAAAGCATTTCTTTATTAATAATCATGAAAAATGTTGTGTATGTTGTTCAGAACTGCAAGAGTAAAAGGAAGACAGTAATTAGCTTGTTTCTGGATCTCTGCTCACTGAGGCAGTCTGGATGCAGGGAGAAGATTCATGACAGGTTTTCTTTTCTTTTTTGTTTTCTTCTCCTTTTTCCTTCCTTTTGAAGTATCTTGCAAAGTTCTTGGGTCTGGTTTGTTTGGTTTTTTTAAATGATAAATTCTATAAACCATGTCATCATTTGTTTTCTCTATCTTGTCAAAGATACCAGCTCACAACACATTCCTTTGTTTGCCTGCTTTCCTGGGCATTTTTCCATTTGCCCTCCTTTTGAAAGAAGTAAACATGTCAATTCCTTCTTGACAAGGAAGATTGAGGAAGAGGATGTAACTTCATTGGAGGGTCCTATATGAACATTGTTCCCAAAGCAAATTAGTCTCCTTGATAAGGACAAATGAACAGGAATTTAACATTCTTCATCAGCAGATGTGTGTCCTATTAGTGCACACTAGAAGGGCAAAGGTAAGGTATTTCCTTTAGCTTGTTCTGATGCCCCTCAGTGGATTCCTGCTTGCTGGCTCAAATGGTCTTTATGCAGTGGTGACTGTTCCTGCAGGCGTGGCAGAAATGCACATCTTGGCACCTTTGCTTATGTGCACCCTGATCCAGTGGCCCTAGAAATGAATGGAGTGTCCCTCAATCAACTTGATGGACTTCAAATCAGGCCTGTGAGCAGGACATCACCCTTTGATGCAGTGGGGTGGAAGGGCTCTGGGCTTGAGACTGAACACAGTTAATGCAAATGATATTATCAGTAACGAGCACTGAATACTTTTTAATAACTGAATTCTTGGCACTGCAGCAGCTCCCCACCAAGAACAGGAAACCTCAGTGCCAGGTGCTGTACTGATATTAAGTGTGCGTGTGGAAGGAGGAGGGAGCATTGCCCCAGAGGGCTTGCAATTTAAACAAAGAAGAGGGGAGGAGAAGAATCTGAGAGACAGGTGAAGTGACTTTTCCAGCATAACAAGACAAAACTGGGACCAGCACCCAGGACTTTTGATGCTTGGGGCCAGATCCATGAAAACATTGACACAGTAACCTGTGTGACATGCCGCTATCTTAGCTGGAAGACTAAGTCACCCAAAGCAACAAGGAGGAGGCAGACCCTCCCACCAGGTTCATTAATTTATTTTCAGAGACTGAAACAGGGTGGAATAGAATCACCTACGCCTAATCCTATTCCTGCGTTCCGCTTAATAGGTGGAATAGGATTTGGCCTTCAGTCCAATGGCATTTCTGTTCATTCAAACTGTCTCTGAGCATCTTTGTGGGTTGATTTCCACATTCTAAGCTTCAGTGTCCTATCTAAGGTGGGAAGGAGTTAAGAAGAAGAGAGAAATAGGAGGAAATTTAAATTGCTGTGGTGTTACATGATGTTATCAGGAGATATGAAGAAGGTCTAGATTACAAGTCAGGATTTGAGCTCAAGGTTAAATCAGGGCAAGGGATTGCATTCAGCATTGACAGGACTGCCACAGCTTTTTTCATGCCATTTGGTGACGTTTCTTGAGATCTGCTTTGTTGCATTTGCGCTATAGCCCCTTGGTTTTCATTACAAATAAAACATTCAGAGTTGACGTATGCAATGCCATCTTCTGGCACAAAACAATATTTTGTAATGCACAACAAGATAAACTTAAATAGTGTAGAGAGAAGGGGGAAGTAGTATAGAAAGTAGTATTTTGACTGTAACTCAGGCCAACTCAAAGAATCCAGCCTATAATTTCCATAAGACCCTACCCATTCTAGACCATAGACACTTCCGCAAATTTGGTTAATTTCTGGCCAGTGAGCAAAAATACTGAAAAAAAAAAAATAAAATCTGCTAGTTCTTTAATACTAGATCTTAATGCATTAATTAACAGCTCCTGTGAGACAACAAGGATGAGTGGGATGCAATAAAGACACTGAGAAAGAATAAGAACATTATTATAACGAAAGCAGATTAATGGAGCTTCACATAGTGGTGCTAATGGATGTTTTTGAACTTAGAAAGGAAGCGATGAGACAATTGAGTAATGAATTTTGCCATCAAAACTCACAGCTGAGCCAACATCACTATATAAAAAGGAAATTGATTTATTGATTATAATGGAAAAGACTAATAGGTGGATTAGTGAAGACACAAAACATTCCTCCTTTTCCATAGGAATACCCTTAAAAGACCACTCGTTTATATCCTCCCAAAACTGGAAACATGGTAATTGCATCCTTTATTTATAGAGTGCTTGAACCCACACAGTGAAAGGGCAGAGCAACCAGTCTCTGAATGTAAAGTGAAAACAGACTGGAAGAAGAGATGCAGAGGAACCAGAATGCATTGAGAGTGCTGCTCTGTGACCACCAACTCGCTCAAGGCTCTGAGCAAACTTGAGGTCAGAGAGGGGAGTGCATAGCTATACTCCTTGTGAACATAATGAAAACTATTGCGGTAGAGCCTGCATTGTCTCAGTGTTGTGGCCTCAGTTGGAATAAGAGAAGTCAGTGGGAACCAACCTTTTTGGCCAGTGTGCCACAAATTAAGGCTTGTGCCCTCCCCAAGTGCCAGTCTGATCCCCTTCTCCTACCCAATCTGACAGTCTTTCTCTGCTTTCAGCCCTGCGCTTCCTGCCTGACCTGATGCTTGTTTTCTTCTCCTTTTCTGTTCCCCCTACCTTATCCACTGCTCTGCTTTCTAAACTCTGCCCTATCTGCCACTGTGCTGCCTGCCTCATCCCTGATCTGGCACAACCACACACAGAAGCTGTTCCTGCCACTTATGGCACATGTGCTGCAAGTTGGCCAGGCCTGCAGTAAGCAGTATTGATAACCCCATCTCTGAGAGGATGCATGCTGCAAAACTTGAGGGGTGTCAGAGATGGCTGACAAGAATGAACAAGGGCCTTGAAAACTGTCATGTGGGAAGAGATTGGAAAGGCTGGGATGACTTACCTTAGAAAGGAGTTGAATAAGAGGGTTATGATAACCTTTCTAAAGCCAGATATGATCTAGAGAAGATAAATGGGCCAATTCTATTTCTGTGTCTCAGAAGACAAGAAAAAGGGGGCTTACAGTGGGAGTAAAAGGTGAGACTTTTTAAACCAACAGAAGGTAGTACTTTTTCATACCGTATATGAGCAGATTGTGGATCATGTCATAGGAGATTGCTGAGAATGTAATAAGAATAACTATCAAATACCAGGATGAGATCTAGCATGAGGGCACAGTATTCCATCTCTGCCTGCTTGCAATGATCTATTACTTTTGAAACATTTCCCCCGACCACAATCAGAAGCAGGATCCTGGACTTGTTGAAATTTGGAAGTGTTTCAGTCTGTCATTTTCTGTGTTGTAGGTGCAAGCTCTTTTCTACCTGGCTCAGTAGTGAGCAAAGAACTGAATATGCACAAGTATCTGGAAAGTTGGCTTGACTTATGCCAATCCCTTAGTATTCATGTCTCTAGGAGAAGTGCTGCCGATTTCTTGGACTGGAGCACAGCATTCTGTAACCTATTGCATGGCACACAGGCTTGTAGGGGCTAATTATCCTCTCATTCACCACCGTATTGAAGTCAGGGAGGTGACATCTGCTTAACATCTGCATGCTACTGCTGCCTATCAGTTCAGGATACAAAGGAAAAAAAGGGATCATCCAGCTGAAAGTTCAGGCATCCTGGCCACACTTGCAGTTAACAAATATCTTGGGAAGCAGGAACTATTTCAGGATGGTTTCATTTACCTAGCAACAAAGCTTCAAACATGTACCATGGAAGACAGTTCTAGTATTCATATATCTTGCTGTCCGGAAGTTTTTTTTCCTGATAATCCAGCTACATTTTTTCCTGCTTAATTTTTCTTGTTTTTTATCTTACCATCCTTAACCATACCTTCTTGTATTACTTTAATTCTTTAGGGTTTATACTTATCAAGTCCCATTCTCAAAGCCAAGAAAAGGCATTTTTGGTTCTCATGCTTTTTCTTCATGAATCAGCCCTTCCCTTCCCATTTTTTATTGCTCCTGTATGAACTTACTACTCTTTGTCAGTACTGTTGTAGTAACAAGGCACCCAGAAATGGAAACAATAACCCATGCATGATCTCACTATTGCTGTGCAGAGGGGGATCTTTGCTTCCCTGCGCCACACTGTGATGTTTCTTCATGCAGCTGAATTATGCTGATTAGCGTTTGTAGAGTGATGAAGTCAGCATCCTTCAGCTCTTTGAGGTGCAAGAAAGATCTGTCAGGGGAAAGAAGGTCATGACAGGTGACATGCCAAAGGTCTGAAGCAGTGTATGAATTTAAGCCGTGCAAAGGCAGGATATTTTTGAACCTTGTCCAAAGCTCACAAGGCAGTCCCCTGATGTAGCATGCAACTACAGCCTTTTACTAAATGCAGCAGGCACCTCAGGCTGATATCAGCCTCATAAATACTGACAGCAGCAAGGTAGGAAGCTTGTGTAGTGGAGGGTGCTTCAGTGAGTGGATAACGGCTTGCCAGAGCATTGCATTTCTAGATCACAGCTTTGTACCTTATCTAAGGAGTAGAGCTGGCTTGACAGTCTGTTGTCTGGGAAAATCTGATGTGTCAGGTGTCAGAGTATCCGGTGGAAAGGAAATTCCAATAATGGTTTGGGGAAGAAAATCTGTTCCAATAGAAATATCCTCTCCTCTCCCAACCCCCCCCCCCAAAGAAAAAAAAGACAAAAAAGAAATAGACCTCACTGTCTTGATACCCTTAGGCTCCTTAGCCACAATCTCTAAGGATTTCCCAGATTAGACAGCTCCTGGGGAGTCCAACAGACAGAACTGGGGCTAGCCTGGGGAGATTCTCAGGGGTTCTAGCTCTTGACCCAAAGAAAGAGACTACAAGACTTAAGACTAGTTGAGGATCCTAGGGCTGGCAAGCCTGCCAAGCTCTGGGTTCCACACTAGAGAGAACAGGTGCTCCAGGAGCCTTGGATTCAGCTGGAGTCCATGGATTTTCAGGGTGTATTTGTCAGCACTGTGATTCAAGCCCCAGCCAGACTTGTTGGAGCTCCCAGGACTTCCAGCCAGGCATCATGAAAACCTTGGAAGTGCTAAAGGCCCCAGTTCTGGGGCAATTTTCAAGGCAAGACTATCTCATGGAAGCCCTGGAAGATCCAGTGCCTCCAATTCTTAAGCAGCTTTCATGGATTGGAGCTACTGACTCAAAACTCAGAGTCCTGCAGGTGAACCAGAAGGAAATCAGACTGGGTCTTTACTGACAACTGCCTGTACTTTTGTGAAAGTTTGGCGATACAAAAATGTTTGTGTGAAACATGACAGCATTGACAAGTGTATATTTTCCAACAAGACACTGCTTCACTGGAAAATGCCCGGCTATCTCTGCTTTAGTGCAATAGCAACCACAAGTCATCAGTGCAGGCAAGTGAGTTGCTGGCCTATGAAAGAACAGGGCCTCAGGTGTATTCCTACATAACAACCATCCCCATCACCCTCCATAGTCCTCTCAAACATGTTCAGTGTGAGCCTGTATGTCAATCCATTGAAATCTATGGTAAAGCACCCCACCGAAGTGGTAAGTTTAGGACTATCTGCTTCTGATCACCTTACTATTTCTGCTGACTGGCTTTCTCCAAAGGGTTTAGTACAGGAGTCTGGTAGAGGGATTTCCTGGTTTTCCCAGGTAAAATGTGACTCATAGTGCTTGCAAGGTTACCGGGCTTTGGTGATGGCTTTACTGCTGCCCCTCACAGTGTACAGTGGAACCTAGGTCCTTCATATCTGGGGCATCCCCAACCCACTTAGATCCCAGCAGGCTGACAAGTGAAGGACAAGTCACTGAACTGTTTCCTGGGATTTCTCTTTCAAAAGGCTCTGCTTCTCCACTCCACTGGACCACCACAGCAGTCCTGTGGAGCTCTTTGTTGCGGTGCTGTACGTTTCCCCAGTTCCTTCACAAACCATCATCTTTGCAGAGGGTTAAGAGAAGAAACCCTGCAAAGTGTCTGGGTTCTATGTTTTGAGGCCAAATTGGGGTTTTGCCCTGATTTCAGTGGGGCCAGGCCTTGGCTGTGTTTCAATAAAAAGGGCCAAATTCCATTCTGGAATAACTCCACTGATTACATTTGGATTACTTTGGCTTTACAGTGTTGCGACTGAGAAGCAAATTTGGCTGTTTGGTCTCTGGGGGACCTGAGCCGGTGCCTTTCACGAGTGCTACGTTTAGTTAACATTTAAGAAGAAAAAAATAAAACTAGGCATTATTCTCTAAGTCTTAAGCCCCTGATGAAGGAAGATTGATCTGAAATGCTGGCAGCCCTGCTTTCCCAAATGAGAATAAGCGCACATATAAATGCAAGCAGAATTTCTTCTCTGTCGTTAAAGAATGTACTACAGCTTCGATTTTTATAGCACAGGAATGATATCAGGTCTCCTTCCAGCTGTTTCTGTGTAAGACACTCTGCCCTTGTGTCAGGTGCAGGGTTTTACGGGGTGCAAAATATCCAGCATGACAGAGCACATCTGGACCACTGTACAGCATGTTGAGAAATTTCACAGCTCGTTGTGGCTCGTTGTGGCAAGTCTGACTGGAGTGAAAAACAGAGCCCTGCAGCCCCAGCACCATAGGGAGCTTGGCTGTTTGCCAGGGAAGGGGAAATAGAAAGTTAAGATGTGTGTGCAGTGGTGGGGAACAGGATGGGGCTTCTCTGCTGGTCCTTGTACCGTTTACCTTCTTTCAAGGAATGCCCTGACACCTCAGTGAAGCTTGGAGTTTTTGGCATCACTGATCCAGTACTCTAGGGACAGCAAGTTAGTGCTTTGTAGTGTAGAGTAATTATGGCAGACCCTTTGCCTTGATTGATTGCCTGTTTTGATGCACCAAATCCAGTCCATTCAGTAATTCTCCTTTAGGTTTCCTGGTGGGTTAATGCTTGTTTTCCTGCTATAGTTTAGAAAGCAGAATGGAAGTGGAATGTGTGGCAATGTGCCCTCCTGTATTGCAGGCAACAGTGGGAAAAGGCTAGGAATCCAGAACAACAAATGAAAATGTAGATGCTGTTAGAGCTGCAAGATGAGTGGGGTAGAGATTAACCGGAATGGGTTTGTACAAGTCTGGAATCACAGGGCTGGTTGTTGATTAGGATGGAAGTAAAATAACAAGGTGATGGGGGAGTCATGGGTGGAATAAAGGGGGGGCTGTGCAGCACTGAAGTGCCTGAACAGCGCATGTACATGATAAAGGTGGGGCTGGATTAGGGTACTGAATGGCAGGAGCAAAGAGCACTGGTAGAGCTGTGTGGGGAGCCCACGGCTGGAATAATGGGGTGCTGCAGGGCAGGACAATGACATGCAAATGTGTGTGGGAGAGGCATATAAGTATGAAATGTGTGTGTGCATACGCACACACCCGCCCACATTTAGGTATTAAAATGGATTCAGTAAGAGGTAGCCTGAACTCATATATGCCTTGGTCCAGAAGCTTGTGCTAGAAGAGGCTGGCATTTGTGTAGACCCAAAGCCAGAACCCCTGAACCATTTCCAGAAGTAAGTCCTGCAGGGAGAAGCTAGCTTGTGAACTGTATTTAATCCCTAGCTCTTCTCCAAGGCAGTCACTACTGTATCATTTGAGAGAGTTCATGAAGTCGGCTGGGGACTTTGCTAGTGCTATTGATTTTTATGTGGAAGATTCTCAGATTCTAGGGTAACAGGCGGCTGCATAAAACCTTAACAACAGAGAGATCATTCTTCACAATGCCTCTTTTTGGAAGTAGCTAAGGCTTGTAGTAGCTGTGAATAACACAGCCAGCACTCCTACACCAAACCTCCCATGACTTCTGTGTGGAGGAGCTGGAATGGAAGTAGCAGCCTTGCTGAACAACTTGTGTGAATAAAAACAGGATTTCAGTCTCCTTTATCCACAGCACAAACCACCCTGGATTTATATATTTAGAATATACTTCAGAGCTCCCCCTTCCCCCCCTCCCCAAATACCCTTTTATAATAATAAAATGAAATTTATATACAGTATCTTCATATCCCAAATATTTATAAACATAGTTAGCTTTGGTTGACTGATTCCAGGAATTTTGCCAGCACATCAAAATGATGACATTTTACATCTCATTTATTTTTCTTTTCTTTTTGCTGTGAGGAATGAGATGCTTTTCACTTTTTAAACTGATTTTCTTTAAGGTTGGCACAAATCAGGTAAAACCTTGCAGCTTCTAGGATGAATAGAAAATTCTACAAGGCTCAGTAAATTCCACTCCTAATTTGATGTTGCAGCTGGATAAGGCAAAGGAATATTATTGAGCCTTTGTCCTCCATAAAGGCATCTATAAGTTGCTGTCATTTGCCATTAGCCCATTATGAAGAGGGGTTCCAGAGGACTTTCTCAGAGTCTGCATTTGTGACTTTGAGAGCCAAATTTTCATCTTTTCATCGTTTCCCACAGCTTTTCAGTGTCCTAGCATCTAGATCAGTGGTACTCAACTTAGGGCTTGTGGGCTGGATCTGGTGGCTGGATCTGGCCTGTGGTAGGGTATTAGTAGCAAGCAGATCAGCTATGCACATCCCCTTCCCTGTCCTGTGCCATGCCATGGATCCCTCCAGTGCTCTCCCTGCTCTTATTTACTGCTTCCCTTCCATTCTCCCTCCTTCCTTCCCTAGCCAGCTGCTGGGCACCAGGGGTAAACTTGCTTCCTCTCTTCATTCCCCCTCCTCCTTCTGACAGTGGCAGCCACCTCCTTTCCCCCTCTATTCCTCGTCCCTCCCCTGCTGGAGGTGGGGATGAGTCCATGATGCAGCCAAGTGACAAATATCTGGCCAACCACTCTAAAAGTGTGATCTCCATTTATCTAGACTTCTCCATCCAGTCAGATCAGTGCCACAGTGCCTCTAGTTCAATCACATGGCTAGATACAGAAATACTCGCTTCTATGCTTGGAGCTGATTGAGGGTGCCAAATGAGCAAACCCTTAACAACATTTTCCCTTCACATCACTTCTTCAGAGGGAAACCCAATGTTTATGTTTGTCATTTATTTGCCTCTAATTTGTCCCACTCTGTGAAATCCCCTCAGGGAACACAATGACCTTCCCGTGTCTGGTTTGCTGGGTACTCTACTGGATACTGTCACCAGACAGATGTTTTAAAAAAGTTTGCCTCCTAATCCAATCCCAGAGAGCCCTTTTAGCAGCTAAACTGAGCAATCAGAGACATCCACATAATATTTAAAATGACCTACTCACTGTTTTCATTCCTGATTCTCCTGTGTAGGTTGCCCATTTGCATCTAAAATCATAGCACCAAGCCATCTTTGTCCTGTGCAAAAATTAGGCAAGCACGCAATTTTAGCAGCAGAAGTCTTCTGATAAGTAGGTCAGCAGTGCTTGTAAGTGGAAGCTTTGACCAAGAAAAAGGAATGGAGGCAGTACAGGGAAAGGGGGACCTAGAAGCTGGATAGGCATAAATGAACTGGCCTGAATGATATTTGGGCCTGGGGCCAATGGGAAGGCATCCTAATATTTAAATGGTATCGAGCCACCAATGAAAATATCATGTTGGGACCTTCTGCTCATCACATTAATCTCCATCTTCCTGGGTCCCCGCTCCTTCTTCTAGGACACTTCCTCACAATTGGTCCCAGGGCTCTAGTGATCTTAAGATGCCTTCTAGCGGCAGAAGCAGGTAGCCCACAAGCCCCAGTATATATCTACGGGGTGATAGGTAGAATATGGATGATCTTCAGGGAAGCTTCTAGGGCTCAGTCCACAGATGTGCTGGAGCCTGGTTTGGCGCATAGCATCATAGAAAGGACTGGAAGGGACCTGTAAGATCATCAAGTCCAGTCCCCTGCCATGGGCAGGAGGTAATTGGGCTCAAACCAGCTCAACAAGGTATTTGTTGAGACATGTGAGAAGCAGGGAGTAGTTGTTATGCTGTATAACTAACATCCCTTCCCTTCCCAGTCCTAGAGCCAAGACATATTGGAGGAAACACAGTGGAGAGCCACAAAAATGATGAAAAGTTGGAAAAATGAGACCTAAATGAAAAGATGAACAAAGCCAGGCATATTTATGGTAGAGGAAAGATGTGTGAGGGGAGACACGATTGGCATCTGCAGATCCATAAAGGGATCATTTAAAGAGGATGGGGATCCATTCTTGTCACCAGTCGGTGTGAAGGAGTAATGGTCCTATGCTGCAGCAGGGAAACATTAGCTAAAATATGAGGGAAAACTTTAGAACAACTAGGAAGTGTTGTGGTTTCCACTGATGAGGCGGGGTGTGGAAGCATGAGCCCTAGTGATATTCCAAGTGGAGATGAGCCACCCATCTGTCAGGGATTGGTGTCAGTGCCATCAGGCTTGCCCCAGGGCTCAGGAATGGCCTCAGTGATGTGCTAGATGTTCCTTCTTACTCAAATGAGGCTGTGATTTGCCATCAGTGCCTCATTCTGCATGCTGCTGTCTGTGAGCGAATGCCTATGCTTGTGTCCTGACGCTTATGTGTGCATCTAGAGATCACACATTGAGTTATCTATTACTGCCAGTCACTCTGACTCCTACTTCCTTCCCCATTCCCCACCCCACTTTCTCTCTTTCTCCTTCCTTTTCTTTTACACTGCTGCTCTCCCTTTCCTTCTCTTACTTTCTAGCTGTGCTTTTGTTTCCTCCTGGTTCTGTTTGCCTTTCTGTTCATCCCTGTTTCCTTTTGGACACACATCGTTTTGTCTGCTCTCCCTCAATCCCATGCCAAACCACGCATGAACACCTTCTCTTGGATTCCTCCACTGCTCACTTACCAAGGGCTTGGACAGATGTTCAGTTTCTCCAGAGAGTCTCAGCTGTCCCTGGAGAAACCATGAATATGCAAAAGTTTGTACTTTTTCTCCTGCAGTAAAAGTGGCCATTGGGAAAAAAATAACGCGGGAACAAACAGAGTGAAATGGTTCCCCAGATAATATTTCTCAGGAGACAGAACTTCTATGCAGGCAGTGTATCTCTGCACTTCTTGTCTAGACAAGCCCACCACGGCTGAATGAAACAAGTAGCATGATGTCAACACCAACGGCCCCTGACAAAGGGGGACCTTTCTGTCAGCGACAGGCTGCATCTTCATGACCTTGCATCAGTCTGGAGTGCTTTAGTAAAGACACATAAAGTATTCACTCATGCTGAGCAGTGCATGCATTTGAGAGGGCCAAACTAGGAGTTTTATCCAACACTAGCATGCATCTTTGTATGGTCATGAAAGGAAAAAGGCATCCACCGATAGCACATATTTGCTTGTGTATACATTAACACACCTTCCCTGTATACATTTCAGTAGGGGGTCTACAGTAGAGGTGGCTGGCTGATTTTGCAGGCAGATCCCAAGGCCAGCTGCCATTTTTGCTGGCTGAGTGTGGTGCCTCCATCCCCCCGCAATGGCTCTGGTTGGCCAAGGGGCTCTAGCAGTCCCACTCCTCACTACAGATTGCCAGATGGCCTGAAACCATGGCTTAATTACCCTGAGTAAATCCGGGGACGCCATTAATCCACGTTATTAATCATGGTTTAATGACTTCCTAAGCTTAATCAGGGTAATTAAGCCATGGTTACGGGGTATCCCCAAGATGGACCATGGTCACAGGCTGACTGTGGCAGGCAGCTGGAAAGCTGCAAGTGTCTGCACCAAGGTCCGTGGAGCCCTGGCATGGCTTGTTGCTGGTGGGAGGTGCACACACACAACAAGCCATGCCGGGGCTCCGTGGACCCTGGTGCAGCCACTTGCAGCCTTCTGGCTGCTGGCCACAGCTGGCCTGGGACCACAGTCTAACTGCTTGTGCAGCCTTCCCACCCTCCCCCTCCCACTCTTCACCGTTGGCCCCCAAGCCCCCACTCTAAGACTGCAGGGCTTCCTACTGCCCTTTCCTCTGCTTGCAGGTAAGATTTTTTTTGCAGCAAACCCACCGTTTTTTGTGGAGCTCACCCGTATTCAAAGTTTCCAGGAAAATCATGCAATTGCAAATTTGGTAGGTCCCTACATTTCAGACATTAAGCTTCCTAAAATGTATCCTCTGAGGCAGCCACAAAGTATTGGGCTGGATTGTGGAGTTCCTGGGTGAAATCTGAGGCCTGAGGCATGCAGGATACAGGATTAACAGACTCTAACACTTCTGTCTGGTCCTAGCATCTTTAAATCCATAAACTATGTTAAGGGATTGTTAAACTCTCAGAAATCAGGAAATATCTGAGTGGAGATTCTTTTGCAGAAAACAAACCAGAGAAAGGAATCTACAGTAAATTAATTTTAAATTAGTAAGGAATATATATGGTCTTTTTTTTTTGATGGGTCCCATTGTCCCCCCTTTCCACCCTCCCAGTATTCACCTGCCCTATTATATTATGCTTATACTTAAATGAAATCCTGAAATTATGACTGGACATTCATCCTCCTTAACACTAGCTGCTTGCATACACATTTAAAAAATCTCAAAACATGCAGTACCAACCAGCTATCATATTTTTCTCCTACAACCTTAAATATATTTGTGTAGCGTCTTCTACAGCTCTGCAACGTTCTGCGTATGGCTGATAAACAGAAGCCATGATAGTCATTTGTATGAAAAATGCACAGTAAATTGTATTAGGCAACATACTACAGATCAAGAGTAACAACAAAAGTAATAGTGAAAATGTGCCAGCATATAGAGGAGTTTATAATTAAATTGCAACATTAGCTATTTCACTGTTGGTGATTCTTTAATACATCTCACTATAAATGCTGTGTTACTGCTTAAAGTAATTACTTTGTACCTAGAAACATGCATACATTTTTATGTCAGCTTATGGAAAGTTTCACTTTTCAATTTACTTGCACTTGTCCCTTTAGAAATATATTGATAACTTACAAATCAGCAGCTTTTACATATAAATTTTGTTCCCAATTCACACTCATTATAGGAACAGTTTAACAATATTTTAAAGAAAGCAAATCCATTACTCAGGGAAAGTAATATCTGAACTTTATTAAGACAGTTTTGAGGATAAATCTCATGCAAGCTACAAAACAGTTTGATTGATACATAAGAGATTTAGTCAAACAAATCATCAGTCATCGTCATAAAAACTATACCCTTTTAATACAATCTCTACGTATATTTCTCAAAGAAACAGCTTCTGAGATACCAGCACAATAAATTACTGTTCAGAGGTGTATCTGTCTCCAGCAGAAAAAATATATCTCCTATTAAATGTACATGGGTGCTGAGGAAATTATTAACATACAGATCTTGTGCCAAGGAGAATCCATCGTATAAGAAATGTAAAGGTCAGAGCTTCTGAAAGGCTGAACCCGTGAAACACCCAGTGATGTTGAAACTATGAAACTATGTCAGTGAGCATTGAGAGTGCTCAGCAAGAGGTTAGTGACTGTTAGCACTTTGTCATAAACAAATGAGGATGGACTGGGCCATTAGGACAATCAAGAACACTGCCACTTGGGCTGGGGAGGAACTGAAGATCTGCATTGTGAAACCAGATGTTCCGTAGGAGAACATGCTTGATGTCATTGTTTGCTTGACCTCTCTTCTACCTCTTGCCTTTTCCTTGACTATGCATTACGTTTTGCCTGTAAGCTAGTTTGTAAGATTGAGTCTGAACTCTGTGATTATGCTCTGTCTAGGACAGTGGGGCTATAAATAGGGTCGTGGCGTGGAATGGTTGTACAGATAATGACATGTTGTGGTCCAGATCCTTGACTGTGGATAGGAGCGAATTGTGCAACTTAAGAGGGTGAGGCAAAGGTGGCCTTGTGTCCCCTCCCCCCATCCTGGACTGACTTTGCACTGTGCTGTTTCCCTGGTACGAGTTCAAGTAGCAAAGCCTCCTTATGTCTTCAAATTGTCTGTTGGATGCACTTGCCAGAAACCCCCCTTGGTGAGCTCACCAGGGTTCCTTGGTATGATTGTGTTGCTGGGATTATGAATACATTTCTTTGCTGGGTACCTGCCAGCTGCAACCTAAACCATAATAAAATATGTACACCACAAAATCTGAGGCGGAGGGGCAGCAAATTCATAGGGCAAGACCTGACCTGCAGAGCCCTCTGGGGAGATCAGAGAACTGAGAACTACTGGGAGCAATTAGAGAAAGACCGTCCTAGTTGCAGCAACTTTGATATGAGCAGCCCAGGCACAAAATGAGGATTTGGTGGGGCCTGGAGCTTTACAGGGCTATATAATATGTTAACATGGGTTAATTTCTTTTACCCTTTCTCTTTAAGACCCTTACTGTATAACTTTTGTGCCATGAAAATCACTGTGCTTGTGTTATATTTATGCAGGAAAAGTCCAAATGAGATAGGGGCCACATTGTGGTAGGCTCTAGGGAGAGACAGAGTAAGAGGCACTTCTTGCCTCCGAGATGTAGCAAAACATATAGACGGGATGTATTTGCCTACCCATCTTGGAGTTGGGCAACTAGGGCACAAGAGAAATTAAAGGCTTCCCCAAGATCACGGAGGAATATAGATCAGACCTAGAACTGAACCCTCTCTCCAGTCCATTACCCTGACCACAAACCAACCTTTACTCAGCAGGGAAGAAGTAAAATTTGAGACTGATGAGATCAGTCATCTTTCTGGTCAGCACAAAATGGATTCCTAAGAGGCATCTTCCAGCACCTTGTCCAGTCTGGTTCTAGACATCCCAAAAGAAGAAACTCCTCCTGACTTTCATGAGGCCCAACCACTCTGGAGAAACAGTGGGATTGGAGCTGGGGAGGCGGGGGCATTTCCAAGAAGGGTTTTCTCATAAGAAACGGTCCCAAAACAGGATAAAATTTGAACCTGCTGCTCTAGACCATTAGCAAAGATGCCAGTAGTATCAACACTTGGTTCTTTCAGCACCCTGCTGTCTATGTCCCCAGTTAAATGACAGGGAGGATGTCTGTCCCTTCAGTCTGCTGCTACGTTCTACCTCAATCATTCCAAAACAAATCATGGAGCTGAAGTGACCTATTAGCAGAGCCAGCAATCTTTATATTTTCTCCTGATGATGTTTTCTACATTTCTTTCCCCTTTGTTTGGTTACAGCAAGAACCCTTTCTTCTTGTCCGCTCTCACTCCCTCCCTGTGCTAAGTACCAGCTGTCATTGCCTGCTGGATAATTACCATTTTACAAACAGTGTTTAGGGAAATGCCATCACTTTCTGAATGTGTGCCTGTCAGGGCTGATTCGAGGGGCTTTCCTCTATTAACCACCTCTTCTGTTTTCAGGCAGGAGAGCATGGGAGGGGAAGATGCAGGGAGACTTGTGTCATCTCCTTGCATTTGAAGGACAATTGCCTTGTTTTTTCCCCCACATTTAGTCTGTCAATACTTGTATCTTCCCTCCCCTTCCCCATCCTCATCTATCCTGTCCTCTGGCTTTCTTCAGGTGACAGGCTGATCTGCCCTTTTTTGCCAGTGGCCTGTGAATGGCTGGTGGCAGCAGGGAAGACATGGGCACTCACCATGGTAGGTTGCTAATAGGGAAAAAGAAGATACTGAGACATAGTTTTTTTCTCCTAATTATTGCAGCATGATACTTAAGTCTGGGCTGTTGAAAAGTGGGGCCCACAAACCAGTCTAGGAAGTTCTCTGAACGTAACTACTGTGTGGGGTTTGCAGGGCTCAGTCTATCTGAGGTTGTCCCTATGACGAGTGAAAGCCTGGGTCACTTCAGGTCTTTGACCATGATTTTAATTTGTGCTAAGGAAGATGAACAGTGACTTGCACATAAAAGCCTACATTTTGGGGCTTTTAGAAGACTAGGAGATATGATTCTTCAACTTCAACTGTAAAAGCACTGCCCTTGTCATTTGGTTTGGTTTTCTGAGTGCTCTTGGAGGTTATTCATTTTGGATGTTCTGGGGGGAACAGGGGCATCATCTTCAAGTTTCTCACATCCAAAAAAAGATTTCTAGAGTACCCTGTGATGAGACATGGGTTGCACTATCTCTGTAACACAGCCCTGCACCTCCTGCAGATCCAAATCAAGCCCTGCTCTTCAGTATCTGTGGGGGATTCACATTGGGGCATTTGGTTCAGGCCCATTAAAACCTGTAACACAGTTGGAGTGAGAGCTAGCAGGAGCTCTTATCTTGTATTAAGAAGTCAAGGACCCTACAAAAAGAATCAGTGGTGAAGCCACAGGAGCTATTAAAAGTGACCCATTGTACCTTCGGGGCCCTACTTTGGCCCTTGGTTTAACCCCCTCACCACCATCCCATGCCTAGTGCTCCCTGAAGATGCATGTGGGAAGCTCCCATTCCCTCATGCATGTGCATGAAGGATCAGCCCCTTGCTTTTCACTTTATTTGGTGGCACTAGTGTCTTTAAAAGAAGCGACTTACCTGGGAGTGCCCCTGATAGCAAAGCCAAGTTAATTTTGCAAAGAATAAAGAAATCTTTAGTGCTTGTGCAAATGTAGTGCCACACTCAGCAGTAAACAAGCCTGGTTTACCACTGCATCCCAATACAAAGCCAACACAATACACATCTGCTGCACAGATGTGTAGAGGAGGACCAGCGGGGAACAGGAGAGTCCCTGTTCCCCCAAGCACTACCAGGAGTAACAAGGACTGAGGGTAGATTCAGGCTAGACATCAGGAGGCGCTACTTCATGGTCAGGGCGACTAGGATCTGGAACCAGCTTCCAAGAGAAGTGGTGCTCGCTCCTACCCTGGGGGTCTTCAAAAGGAGGTTAGATAGACACCTAGCCAGAGTTGTCTGACCCCAGCACTCTTTCCTGCCATGGCAGGGGGTCGGACTAGATGATCTACTCAGGTCCCTTCTGACCCTACCAACTATGAAACATGCATTTTCCTTTGGTTTTCTGATACGAGGTGGACCTTTACAGCTGCATGCTCCAGTGACTGGTTCTCCTTACCTCTCAAGTGCCATAGGGCACACCTCATTTTCATTGATTCCTCTTCTGCAGCGCCCCCTCCCTATCTCAATACCATGAGGCAAAAGAGAAGCAAGAGTCTTAAATCTTTTTTAAGGCCATACAGAGCCCTCTTCACATTTCCCCCCCTTTACCCCTCATTCTCCCGAATTGGGCCTGCTCTTGTTGCTATGGTAACACAGGGCCTGCAAAGCTAGACCTGTCTTACATAATGGACCCTGCTTCTGATTCTGTACACAGCTTGGATCTGATTCAGGCCCCTGGTTAGGGAAGAAAAAAAGATGTTCCATAAAAAGAGAAAGATCTGTAGGAAATGAGTCTGTGGTTCCGACAGCTGGCACGAAAGCAATTGCTAGATTGGCATGTGATACCTGCCGAGCTGTCAATCCCAGGCACTTGGCTCAGGGAAATTTGTGTGGAGAAGAGAAAAATCTCTGGGAGATTTAAAGATCCCATTGAAATTCACACAGTGAATCGTGACTCCCACAAAGGCAGCGTAAGCTTGAGACAGTGAATGAACATAAGTCCCTCTGACTGGGTGATGCTGACAGGTTCACCACTATGCTGCCTCTGGAAGCTTGCTGCTGTGCCTACAGATACTTCATCATCTGCTGCAAAGGGGTGGTTGGCAGGGAGCTTTCCCTGCTTGAATTGCTACCCTTGACTTCTGTCTGACTAACCTGGGTGTCGATAGCCTGCTTTGCTGTGGGTACCTTCCTTTTCCAGCAGCTGGTTCAAGACTGCTTGCCTGTTTCATAAGACCCAGTGGCAAATGCACATCAGCTAGCCCAGGAGTGGGCAAAATATGGCCTGCAAGCTGGATCTGGCCTGCTAGGCCATTCCATGTGGCTTGCAGGGCCCTCTAAAATTTGGACAATTATTACCTGCCAGTGGCTGCCTGTCCAAAAGCCAACGAGATGCCAGCGGCATGAGCCACTGGCTGCAGCATCAAGCAGCTCAGGCTCTGGTTGCAAGATGCAACCAACCCAACCCCAATCTGACCTTCCCTGTCCCTCTTCATCCCCACCTGCCAGAAGTCTCTAGAGAGCAGAAGGTTTTGCCTACCAGAGGCTTGTGCTCTGGCGCCCCTTTGGCTGTTCCCATGCCCTCCCTCATCCAAGAGTGGAAATTCAGGTAAGACTGGGGGTGGGGAGAGGGGACCAGTGGTGTGTGTGTGTGGGGTCAGTGCCTGATTATCACATGCTGAGGCCCTAAGCTGTGTCCAGCTTAAGAGGTCCCATAAAATAAAAATAATCCTGTGTGTGTGTGTGTATATATATATACAAACACATACACACAGTCATATTAGAATGAAAATGTCCATATTTAGAGAGTTGTTCTCCCATATCTCCTTTGTTTCCCAACTGATTATTGTAAAATTTGATACTGAGTCATTTTTTTTTCTTATTTAGAGGCCCCTCATATTGTGAGCCCATAAACTGTAGCTTAAGTAGTTAAGCCTAAATCCGGCACTGTGTGGGGTTATGGTGGGGGTGGCTGGGACTATGTGTGAGGCCGTGGTAGGGTGTGGGGTTCTGGTGTGAGGGGGAGGGTGTGCTGGGGGTATGGTGGGAGGTGGGGAGCCAGCCCCACCTGTCCCATCCCAGCTGCAGTGTGTAGTGTCCAGCTGCGAGGCTGGGACCCATATGACATGGAACAGGGCCAGCCTGGCCTGGCACAATGCAGTTCTGGCTGCAAGGCTGGGAACCGCATGGCATGGCCTGGAGCCAGCCTGGCCTGGCCCATCCCGTGTGTGCTGTGCTGTGTGGGTCCCAGCCTTGCTGCTAAGACGAGCTGGGCTGGGCTGACTCTGTGCCAAGGTCCTGGCCTTGCAGCTGAGAACCATGCAGTACAACACAGAGCCAGCCTGGCCTGGCCTGGCCTGGCCAGGCAGCGTATAGTTCTCTGATGCAAGGCCAGGACCCACTGCCCCCCACTCCCACAGGTCCACAGACACTCCCGCACACCCGACCATATCCCATATCCACACACACACTGACATCCTCCCACTCCCCCCATCCACCCCCCCAAACACACCCACACCCTCCCACAGTCCCCACATACACTCCCACCCCTACCATGCCCACACCTACATCCTCCCAGACACCCCAACCCCAACCACATACCCCACACCCACACCTCTCTACACCCACCCCCACACATCCCACCTACCATACCCACACCCTACATACATGCCCCCATGCCCTCACACCCACTCCCCAACAACAATATACACATAAATCAGAACAAAAATATTTTAAAAATAAAATTTAAATAAGTTATAGTAGATGTTTGATTTTTTTAGTATCTAAGGGGGTTTTTTTTCCCATTTTCAAGATGACAACCCCTCCCCACACACACACACACACACACACACACACACACACACACACACACACACACAAGGAGTACTCACAGGGCAAGGGGAGGGACTTCTGGTGGCAAAGGGCAGGAGGCAGGACTTCTAGTCCCAAGATGGCAACCAGGGGCGGGGTAACTGTCAGGGGCGAGGCTACCTGTGTGGCACTTGACAAATCACAAAAACTCATTAAGCAACCCTCCAGCCAAAATAATTGCCCACCCCTAAGCTAGCCTCACTGACCGTTTTATAAACAGTTAGTGATGCAGGAGGCAGGCAGAGTTGTAGAAAGAAATCTTTATTTCTTAAGTTGGGAAATAAATCTTTATGGGGCAGAACTAGAGGTCTAGAGTTGTAGAGTTATCTAAAGCCCCAGGAGAACCCCAAATTAAGTCTTTCCTGAGGTCTGACTCTTCTCAAGTTCCATTCATCATACTGTGTCACTGTTAAGATAAGAAGGAATTGCCCAGTAGGTATATAGGGAAGAAAGGTGTGCCAACCCCACATATTCAGGTGGTGCTGGGGGAGGAGCACTTTCTGCTCCATTCTTCCCTTGTGTGAAAAAAGTGCAAGCTCTGCACCCACTTTGCAAAGCTGTTCAGAAGAATCTTGTAAGATCCTGGACAGGGAAAGGGGAGCCCAGGGCCCAAAGCTAAAAGCAGAGAGGAAAGCAGCTAAGACACTTATGGGATCAGGATTCAGAAGGATGCAGCACCCCGACCTGCCAGTGGGGACAGTTTACTCAAGTCATGCTGTGAGTTGGAGAAGTTTAATATATATCAGTAGTTAGGGGTATTGGTTGTAGCTGTGTTGGTCTAAGGACATAGGCAGATGAGGTCCTATGGGTAAATCTGATATCTTTTATTAGACCAACTGAATGTAACTTGGAGGGGGGAGGGTAAGCAGTGCACCAGCCCTATGCATTAACTTAATGGGGGCACCAGAAAGTTGCCCCCGACCCCACAGAGTCTGAGCTCTGACTGTGGAAGCAGCCCCAGTGTTGGTGTTGCAGCAGCAGCTAGATGCACAGGCACTGCGCTACTGCTGTAGGACCAACAACAAGAGCATGTGCACTGTGTCAGGGCAGCAGGAGCCAGGAACTGTTTGTGAGTCCCCAGAACAGGTCAGAAGCCCACCCTCTGCTCACCTGCTTTTGGCTCCTTCCCTCCAGTGCTCAGCAGTATCACTCCCACAGGGTTTCCCCAGGGCCCAAACCCTGCTTGTTATACTTCTGATGTCAATAATGAGTCTCCATGGATTGTATCTGGGATGGTGGAGTAGGAATTACTTCAGATGGAAGGTGTTGGACAAGAAACCATTTGTCTTTTTATAAGAGCTCTTCTTTTTCACAGCCCAATACAAGCCAGTGTAGAGGCCCTCACCAGCCCTCTTTGCAGGCAGGCAATGGTGTCCCCAGCTTGTTTCTGTTTTTTAACAAGTTTTTTTAACAAGTGCCCTTGCAAACCAGTTGTAGAGTTAGAAGTATAATTTCATCTGTTTATGGGGTGACATGAAAAAAACAAAACAAAACGGGTCTTCCATGTGTAGCAGACTTAACTTTTGAGCTCTGGATGAGTCCTGGGCGCGAGATTCTGCAAGTCCGATTGGTGGAGCCCATCCGCCAGTCAGAAGCAAGCCAGGGTAAGCAAGACCATGCCCTTTCCCTGAAGGGAGGAGGCAAGGAGCAGTCTGGACCTGGTTTGAGACTGCGGCCTGCCAGGTCTGGAGAACTTTGGGGGTGAAGGCCGTGAAGCATATAAAAGGAGAGCATGCTTGGCATGCTGGGAGAGAGGGACGGTGTGGAGAGAGGAGCTTTGGAATGACTGCCCTCAGGACCCCACCTGAGCCTTGGTGGTGCGCAGGTCGGTGCACAATGCTCAGGCTCTAGGAGCCTCTCAAGGCGGCTTGAACCTGTGAACAAGGCAAGCGGCTGGGTAGGCGGTGCATGGATTAGCACATGGAGAGCCGGCCCTGGGAGCAGCTCAAGGCTGCTCAGACCCCACATGGCGTGCAGGTCAGTGCACAGAGACTGGGCCCTAGGAGCAGCTCAAGGCTGCTCAAGTTAGCCCTGGCTCTAGGCTGAGTAACTGGAGCCCTGCAGTGTGGCTCTGCATTAAACTAAAAGAGCCCTGGTGCCCAGAGCAGGGCCCGGGAAAAAGAAGAACCCCCTATGTGAGGCTGGGAAACCAGAGCCAGTAAAGGCTCCGCTCCCGTAGTAACGTCCTAGATGCCCAGTGAGGGGCACTAGACCATTGGGAGGAGCTTAAGGCGCTGCCGGAGAGAGGCCCTCGTGGGACTACCCACCAGGGGTGGCCTTGGCTGCTTCAGAGTGAGAGCATGAGTTGCTGGGGAAGTGGGTCCCGCAGGGGAGGTGGGCTTGGGAGAGGATTGTCTGCAGCCTCTACCCTCCTCCACTGTGGGAGGGGCATATCCACATCCTGGCGCCCCCAAGGGGAGGGGCTCCAGGGAACACCCTGTGGGGTGCTGAGTGCACCCCCATATTTTGTGATTGTTGTTGTTTTGTACTGTAGAGGTTAATGTAGTTATGGGTTCTCCTTAAGGGAGTTTATATGGGTTTATCCAGGGGCGGGCAATTATTTCAGGCGGAGGGCCGCTTGCTGAGTTTCGGCAGGCCATCAAGGGCCGCATGACAGGCAGCCAGGGGCAGATAAATATTAATTTTCTAATTTTTTTAGGGAACCCTCAGGACAGGTAGAATGACCTGGCAGGCCACATCCAGCCCGCAGGCCACCTCTTGCCTACCCCTGGATCTGTGTTCATTGCCTATATGTGTTTACTGTCTGTTGTCGGAACTTACCTGTATTTTTGCCTGTGTATGTCTATGGTATTGCTACCTCAACCTATCTGGGTTTATTTCAGTTGATGCTCATATATGTTTATTGTGTTGATGCCTTGACTTACCTGTTCCAAAGTGTTAATGCTTATTCTGTGCAGGGGGTTAATTATTGCATATGCTGTGAATCACCCGGGTTATGTTTTGGCAGTCCTTGAAGTGTTGCAATATGTTGATTGCAGGTTATTGTATATGATGTTGCATACTAATTTTACTGTAAATATTTAGTGTCTTTTATTCATATTTAGTTATGGTAGCAATACATTTGTATATAGATAAGCACTTTGTCTCAGCCTGGGCTCTATAGAGAAGAGAGGGGACTGCTCCCAGGTGGCAGGCGCCTCTCACAGCACTCTTGCCTGACTACCCCATCCCTTCTACTGGTGGACAGGACACACCCCTGGGTGTACCCAGGCTACACATGCTTAGGTCATTTCCTGGGTCTCACACTGGCAGATATCAAGGCATTGTTTCAGCCAGTGAGAGCACCTTCTAGCCTCTTAGCTTGCTTATTTGATTCCCATTGTCGCAGTGTCTGAGCACCACAGACACACATTGTTACATTTATTTTCACACTAGATCGGGAAGAGTTACTAACCACACTAATTCACACCTTGGGAAGCGAGGCTCACAGAGGTTAACTGACTTCCAAAAAGTTACACAGGCAACCTAAAATAGAGCCTCAATTTCCAAGTGCTGGTCCAGTGCATTATCTACCAAACCACCCTTCCTTCATCTGGAAGTAGCTGTTTTTCTTTTATCGCTTCTGCCTCTTAATTTCTTTCTGCCTGTGCTGCTCTCTATTTCTTAACTCCACAGAGCAATTGTGCTGCCTTTTGCTTGAGAGATGCTATACAAAACACAGTGATATTGTGTTCCTTTTCACCCACAGCTGAGGCTCTTTCAGGAGGGCCAGTTGCAAGTAAGGACAAATACACAACAAAGCCAAGGGCCGTATTGTTCAGCACTTCCTTGTATTTGATCTACCTCCTACTTAAAAAAAAAAAAATCTGTCCTAGCTGATGGAGCAAGCTGTATGTGTGGGATGATTTCTGTACCCTGCTATGAACTACATCTTGGGCCCATCCAGTAAGGGACAGTTCATTGACTCTTATCAAGTCCCAATTTATAACACATTCTCCTCTTTCTAGTTCACTCAAGGATAAGCTGCATAAAAAGATCACATTAAACCAGGCTTAGTTAGGAAAAACTTGGTTCCCTCAGTTAAGAGGATTATTAAACCCATCTCTGGGGGCTGGGAATTCGAAGGAGTGTGGGACTGAGTTAGTGTTGGACCTTGCTTAAAGTGATTGTTCACATGGCCATCTCTTTTTGACACTGGCCTTTCCTACAGAGCTCACATTTTTCTGTAGCTGGGCTGTCTTCCCTCTGAGTTGGGTTTTTTCTGTCTGATCATTTTGGGATCAGATAAAAGGACAAGTAGAAACACCATTTTTGATCTTAACACTCTTTCTCTATTAAGGTCTGTTTCTCTGATCTCTCTCTTTCTCTTTCCCCTTCTCCTTCCCCCTGCCCTCTCCCCCCACATCTCCTTATTCCCCTCATCCCTTTCCATCTCTGCTCCTTTACCCTTACTTTCCCTGATTCTTTTAGAGTCTTGTTCATACCACATTCCCTGTCTTTCTCTCTGTCCGCCAAGTTGCCATCCACTTTTCTTTCTCTCTTTCTTTACCTAGCCCTCCTTTCTGACTTATCTCTCCTCTTTCATCTGTTCCCTCAAGTGGCTGTGCATTCCTGTTCAGCACAAAAGGCCCTAATTAAACAAAAAAAAGATAAAATGTAAAAAAAATCCTGAAGCAGCCAGAGGAGAAAAAATATCTGATGGGAAGCCGGTGGGAGAAACGCTATGATACCAAAGGCTGTGTGCAGGCAGGAGGTGAGGGGCTGGGAATATTGAAGAGTGTCTGAGTGGAGCTAGCTGAGGGAGATTAGCATTTCACAATGTGCTTCTGAAGCGCTTAGGATTGTGGGGCAGAAACTGGCAGGACATCTAGGTCACAAGCCGAGAGACATCGTTCCTGGTGACTTGTGGGGGCTAATACCTTCAGAGAGCCGCAAGACAAGTGTTGGGAGCACCGCTTTGTGAACAGGGGACACTGTGGGTTGGGCCCTCTTTGCTGGCATGAGGTGTATGTGTCTCTTTGCTGCTAATGGGGCACATCTGTACCAAACACAGCAAGCTCTCCTGTGCCTCCAGAGAATAGTAGTGCAAAAATGGCTAGAAAATGAGGGCTCTAAAACAATTTAGCTGAGGTGATTTTAGGCCTCCCCCATTTTCCTGCCAAGCAAATTGGACTGGACCAGGGGAATACAACCACTCTTGTACAGTGCCTTTGGGTACAAGAGTGAATATGCAATGCTCCCTTCTACTGAAGCAGAATGGGGCTGGTCCATTTGTAGCATTGTTCTGCTCAGGTGAATGAGTGGCCTCCCCCCTTTGTTGTACCATGTATGTCTGGAGCAGGTAGTCAGGAGCTGTAATCCCATGGCCACCTCCTGTCAACTTTGACTGTCTCCTGGCACAAACCACTACAGGTGCAGCCTCACTAATTGATTTCATAGACATTAGGGCTGGAAGGGACCTCGGGAGATCATCGAGTCCAGCCCCCTGCCCAAAGGGCAGGAAGTCAGCTGCGGTCATAGGATCCCAGCAAGATAAGCATCCAATTTACTCTTGAAGGTGTTCAATGTAGGTGCTTGAACCACCTCCAATGGCAGACTGTTCCAGACCTTGGGGGCTCGGACAGTAAAGAAATTCTTCCTTATGTCCAGCCTGAAACGGTCTTGCAGGAGTTTGTGACCGTTAGACCTCGTCATCCCTTGGGGCGCTCTGGTGAACAAACGCTCCCCCAGATCCTGGTGGTCACCCCTGATAAACTTATAGGTGGCCATCAGATCACCCCTGAGCCTACGCTTTTCCAGGCTAAAGAGTCCCATGGTTCTCAGCCTGTCATTGTAAGATCTGTTTTTCTGACCTCTGATCATGTGCGTGGCTCTCCTCTGGACTCTCTCAAGCTTCTCCACATCCTTTTTGAATTGTGGAGCCCAAAACTGGACGCAGTACTCCAGCTGCGGCCTCACCAAGGCCGAGTACAAGGGGAGAATGACGTCCCGGGATTTGCTCGAGAAGCATCTATGGATGCACGCCAGCATTTTGGTCGCTTTACTAGCCGCAGCATCGCATTGGAGGCTCATGTTCATCTTGTGGTCAATGATGACCCCCAAGTCTTTTTCTTCTGTAGTGCTAACCAACGTAGCACTGGTGAGCCTATAAGGGTGCTGCAGGTTTTTCCTCCCAAGGTGGAGAACCTTGCATTTTTCGGTGTTAAACACCATGAGGTTCTCGTCTGCCCGTTTGCTGAGCTTGTCCAGGTCAGCCTGGATCACCCGCCTATCTTCTGGCGTGGATGCTTTGCCCCAAAGTTTGGTGTCATCGGCGAACTTGGCCAGTCCACTCCTAACTCCAATGTCCACATCATTAATGAAGCTGTTGAACAGTATGGGTCCCAGGACAGAGCCTTGAGGGACCCCACTGGTCACAGGGCACCATGATGAGTGACTGCCATCAATTACAACCCTCTGGGTCCGACCACGAAGCCAATTTCCCAGCCAGCGGATCGTGGCGGAGCCAAGGCCACAACTGGGCAGTTTGGCCAAGAGGTGATCATGGGATAACTAGGTATGACTAGGAGTTTTGACTTCTCAGTACCAAGGAGTTAGATACCTGGTATAGCTGCCATAGGGACCAGGGGAGAGGGGAAAACTTGGTGAAGGCCAGAAAGCCTCATCTCTGAGGTATTTCTCTTTAAAATGGTGTTTAAACTATATTCCCCATTCCCTCATTGCAGTCCTGTCTTGACTGTGGCTCCTGTTGAGGAACAGAACGGTGCATCCAAGATAGAAGTTAAGAGCCTCCAGCCCTGGGATAAGCTTAAGCAGATACTGCAGACTCTGAACAGAGTTGTTCTGTGCTCACGTACGGCTGTCATCCATTAACCCCGTTGTTGAATTCCTGTCTGTAAGCTCATCACATGCAAATCTTTGAACCTCATATTAATAGACCTGTCAAATTCTTTTCCTCTACATCTTTGCAGTCTTTCCGAGATTCCTCATTCTCATGCTCCTTTCATAGCTTCATACTTGATAGGGTCAGAAGGGACCTCAACAGATCATCGAGTCCTACCCCCTGCCTGGGCAGGAAAGAGTGCTGAGTTCAGATGACCCCAGCCAGATGCCTATCCAGCCTCCTCTTAAAGACCCCCAGGGTGGGGAAAGCATCACCTCCCTTGGAAACCCATTCCAAATTCTGGCCACCCTTACCCTTAATAAGTTCTTCCTGATGTCTAGCCTAAATTTTTCTCCGTCAGTTTGTGACGATTTCTGTTCTCTTCCCTGGATAGTTCCTTTCCATTTTCTCCTGCTGTGGTTGGGGAATATGTACAATGTCTATTATTTTTGTAAAAGGCATATAGCTTAGTTTCCTTACTTACTTTTGATTTACTGTGCACTGGATGAGAAGAGCTGAACTTCCTTCCTGGGATGAAGGTGAAGCAATTATAGTATTGTATGTGCATCAGGGAGGCACAGTGCAGGTTTGAAGGGTTTACTGAGAATTGTCACCTTGTGAATTGTGTGACACTATTGGGACAATGAAAGACCAACGCCAGTTGCCAGCTAGAGGGGGCAAAACAACCCTCCCCAATAAGCATCCATGTACATGTAGGTTTTTCTTTGCTATTCTTTCCTGGTAACCCTACATGCTGTTTTCCAGCTGACTAGGATTTGTCTAGACTTACCTGCTTTTCCCACCAAAAATTCTGGCAGCAGTCCCCCAGCCATTGCCACCACCCAGACAAAGTGGGTGCATCCTTGTGCACTTCTAGCAGCTCTGCCTGGATCTAATGCAGCGTCAATGTTGCCAGGGGGCTGCTGAATGAACCCTGATAGACAGCTGGTGCAGCCAAGGAATGTCTTCACATGTCTTCTGGCTACTGGGCAGTAGCAGAAGCCTTCTTCCAGTTGGCAACATTGGAACAATACTGCTGGCGGACTGGAGGATCCTGCCTCCACAGAGGGGCTTTGAGTGTTCACTGTTAGTTTGCTATCAAAACTCTGTAGTGAAGGCCAGGGCTGATGTATTGTTTGTAAAGGGGGTGAGGTAGCAGAATAATTAAGGTGTTTCACTTCAGCTCTAAACATGTAAGTTCAAGCTCTGTTCTCAACTCATGCCCAAGGCTGCCTCCTGAGTCCTGGTTATTCGGGTGGGAGAGGGGAAGGGAGTCATATGAGCTGAGTGTGATGCTGGCCACATCATTCCCTTCTATGTTGTTGGCTGCAGAAACTGGTATGCCTTTACCACACTACTTGAATGGTCCTCTAGGCTTGGGAGAGCCTTTAACTTGACCCATTTTGATTTTGTGTGGCTGCAGACACTTGTTGGTTTTATAGTTCCCAAGAAGATTATCTACTATAAAGGCCCATGCTCCCAGAGACCTGATAAATGGCCATGGGGTAAAACTGAGGTGCTGAAGCTCAAAACCCAGTGACGTAAGTGGGGAGTCAAGGCTCTCTTTCGCAAGAAGTGGAGACTTTAAGGCCTAGTCCTCCCAGAAGGACTATATCAGGGTCTGAAAAGAGTAGGTTCTGTGGACTTATAACACATCTTCTCTCCTCACATATGTAATGCTTCTTTTTTCTTCTCATCCACCAAAAGCTTCCCTTTTCATTCAAACACCTCCTTAAAACCTACTGTTTGAACCATCTCTGTTCTTTTCTTGTCTCCCCTGATATCCTCACTGCACCTCTCTGTTTTCCCTTGTCATGTCTGTTTTTGGTTTGCCTCCTCTTGGAGGGAGCATATCTTTACATACATACATATATACATAGGCATATATGTGTATATATATGTATGTGTGTGTATGTATATACACACACACACACACACACACACACACGCATACATATACATACACACATGTATATGTAAAATGCAGGGTGACTTGGTAGCCCTTCTTAGAGATGGATCCAAATGATGTGGCTCCATGGAGAGCACACAAAAACTGAAGTTATGAGAGCTTGAGTTTTGTTCTCACCTCTGCTATGAACTCACTCTGTGACCTTAGAGCACTTTCCCTTCCTGATGCCAAAGTTTCCTCAGTTGCAGCTAACAATATCTATCCCTTTTGGGAAAAGTGCCTTGACATCCTTAGATGAAAGACTAAATGTAGGTATGTATAATGCTAGCTGCCAGAATCTTCCCATAGTTCTCCAGCTCTCTGTGAGAGTTACCTTTAGACACAAAAGAGTAAAATCCATTAATCCTGGGAGACAAGGGATGGTAGTTGCATATGAGAAGCCATTGTAAAGTCAAGAAATCATGTAGCTGTAGTGGAGCAAATTTTTTCTCTTCCTGTTCATTCGTTCTTTGCAAAGAAAGCAGACAGTACATAAAAGGCCAGAGATACATCAGATTAAAATAAGGTTACCAAGATAGCAGTGAATACAAAGAACATGTTGGTTTGAATCCTCTTCATGTTGAAGAGAAGGAATGGTTTATCTGAGTCAGTGCCTCCACATCACTAGCTTGAATGTGGTCATTAGTAGCTACCTACCATGTGCTAATCTTCCCAGTGGTCTATACAGAATATGCTTGAAAGGCTAATCTGGTTCCCCACCACACGGAAAACACCCTTAGAGCTAGCATTATCTACCACCTTTGTTGATAGTGTCTATCGAAGGACTGAATGATGATCCCTGGAAATGCCAGTCTCCAAGAAATTCAGTGAGATACCATTTCTGCAATCAATTGGCATACTATTGCACCAACTATGCACCTGAGGGCCAGGTTGTGAAACCAGTTCCTCTCTCACCAAGTCCTTCTGGGACTGGGTTAAGGGGCTTGATTCAAATGGTGTGGTTGAAGTCATAGTGCATAAAAAATGAGTTCCGCTCTTGGTTCTCCTGTGAGTGGTAAATCTGGGTCAGGGTATAGGCTTGTGGGTGCAGTACTTGCACTAATACTGGATAAATTATGGTGAATAAAGACTCCTTTCATACCTGGGAAGCTGTTGTTGCTGTTTCAGCACTGGCACCTGTTGATAGAGTAATAGTGGAAGAAACCAAAGCCCCAAATGAGTTCCCCATTTAGCCATGTAAAGGGAAGCCCCAACTTCCTTCTATTCAGATTTTCTATACAGAACATCGTTAGTGATGAATATTAATCACATTAGCTAAACTGGTGGAACTCTTATGCTGGCAGTCTGATTGAAAAATACTCACATGATTAAGGCCTATAGGATGTGAGCACCAAATATGTCCTAAAACAAAATGTGTATGTACATGTATAATATGTAATAGGGCATGATTTGTCAGTGCATTGTAGAGAAATCTCAGCAGTCATCTCTCTAATTGTAGTGTTTCTGGTGTCGGTCTCAATAAAAGCTGCCATTTTGCCTCTACTATACTTTCCACAAGAAAATTTACTCTGCCAAGAATAGAGCAATCTTTAAATGAGGCTCTCAGAGCTGTTCGCAAGCACAAATGAATTAAACTGCACAACCCCTGTGTGAAGTAGAGAAAGCATCTTCACCTGATGCTGAAATGCAGCCACCTGAGGAAGGCAGCAGCTGTTTAATAGTGCACTGTAACACTTTACAACTGTTGGTTACAAGAAACAGTGACAAAAATATCCAGATTAAACATTTGGGATTTTAAAACAGCAGAACAGAATTGCTGAAAATAAAATTTGAACAATTGGAGTTAAAACCCAATGTAAAAGCAACCTTTGATTCTTTAATGGCTATAGGGCAGTGATCCTCAGCCAGGGGGTTAGATCCTTTCAAGGGTGCTGCAGAGTGCCATGCATTGTTAGCACCATTAGATGTGCAAACATGATTCACAAGATTAACCCAGGGATTTCAAATAGTAATTCATAGTGTCAAAAACATTCTAACCTGTCATAGTCAGAGTCGTTTGCAACACAAGGACTTGTTCTGTTTTTTTGTACTAAAAAAAAAAGTGCAAACTAAAAGGTGGGATTTTCTGAAAGATGCTTTTTGTCTAATGAGGGTTGCCTTGAGCCCAACAAGGAGTGCCTTTAGGTTGAAAAGGTTTGGAACCACTGCCATGTGCAGTTATGATTGAAGCCATGCAAATGATTGATTTTTCTATTTAATTGCTTAGCCCAATAATAATATGCTTTGGATGTAACAATGAAAAGTTTTGGAGTATTTTTTCCCATTTCCAACATGAAAAACTGAAATCTCGCTTGATACAAAATGTTCCATTTGACCCAAATCAGAACATTTTAAGATGCTTGCAAAAAAAGCAAGGGAAGTAAAGATTCAGATTCAAGAATGAAATGCTACTTCTGCTGTTTTCCCTTTGCCCAGGGGTTAGAATACTTGCCCAGGATGTGGGTGACCGGCATTCTGTTTTCTTCTTTGCTTGAAGGTATTTGAACCTATACCTTCCATGAAAGTTCCCTATCCTATAAGGTGATGAAATATTCTGAGATGGGACTTCCTTTTTGCCTTCTTGTAACTGTTCCACTAAGTGTAGAAATAACTTCAATATTCATTGAGAAATATATGTGTGTATGTATACATTCATCTAACTGTCTGTCTGTCTATCTGTAGAGAGATTGCAGGGAGGGGAGAGAATAATTTTAGCCTGGTGGATAGGGAGCTCTTCTAGAAAGTGAAAGATCTGGGTGCCAGTACTTGCCTCAGTTAATGCTTAATAAGTCAAAGTGGAATAGTGTCAGCAGCAAGAGAGGGTGGGAGCATTTTTTCTGCACTCAGGATGCTGTGTTGCCTGTCAGCTAAGGCACATGTCTGGAAGCAGAGATACGTGGGTTCAATCCATGTACACAGAGGAAGCAATTGAACCCCTGCCTCCTACATCTTTGAAGTCCCAACCACTGAACTAGTAGATAGAGAGATGGGGAGGAGGCACCATTTATTCCTCCGGCAGTTTTGTGAATCAGAACCTAGCGGGTTTTTTTTCCTGCCAAAACTGGTGACTTCAAGCTGAATTTATTAACTCAGTGGTGTCAAACTCATTTGGGGCCCTGGGCTGAAACCAAGCTACGGAGCTCTTCATGGGCCAGATCCAGCCTGAGGCACAGAGATAACAGCAGCAGGTTCAGCAGCAGAGAGGGGTCTGGCAGGGTTGAGAGGTCCAGGGGTGGGTATCTGGCAACAGCCAGGGAGTCAGTCCAGCAGGGAAAGTGGATTTGGGGGCAGTGGCAATAACCAGCAGGGCAGAAGGGCCCTGAGTTCCAAGGCAGGCCATTCTCTCTAGCTACCAGTGGTCTGCCAATGCAGGTCAGATAGAGAATCTCTGCAGGCCAAATGTTTGACATCTCTATGTTAACTAGTTTCAGGGTGGCCAGAGCCACCTGTTTTGTTGAAATGATCATCTGCCAAAAATAACAACCCAGCACCAAGTCATGACTTCTGCATTTCCTCTGATCCTGCAAAAGAGCACAATGCTTCTGCAAAGGTTCAAATCAGATACTAGGGAAGAGCATTGCATACTTCAGCATGCAGTATGTCTCCCTTGGAGGGGCTGTGGAGTCCAGTGCTATGAACCTTATGAGTTTTAGCAGAATCGTAAAGCAAGGTAGTATGACTCTGGCCCCAGAGCAGCGATGTTAAGCGGCTCACCCAAGGTCATAGGGAGAATACAGACTACTATTGAGGAGCCTCACTTATGAGAGCCTTACTTTAGCCCCAGGGCAGCTTTGCTTCTAGTTTGGCTGAACCCACCAGTGAATTTTCTTCTCCCTGCATGGGGGCTGAGTGCTTGTCAAGAGCAGACTGAAATTTCCATTTTACTGTTTGCCTTTTAAAAAAAATAACCCGATCCATCTCAGCTATGTATAAATCAGATTTAACTCTACACATGGAACTATTTCAATAAGCTCCTTAAAACATCGGTCATGCTCTCTCTCTCTCTTTCTCTTTTCCCTCCCCGCTTTTTGGTTGGCACTTGGTTAGACACATCCATCTCCAATTGTTTTTCAACTTGCGCTTTTGCAGTTTGAAATTCACCGTGTTCCTTCTATACTCCTACGCCAGGTTCACAAAGGCCCCCTTATGATGAAAGATCTCATTATAGTTAGTGCTCCGCATGGAGGAGTAACAATCAGTTCTTTTTTGGATATCTCATTTTAATCCTTTGGACTGGCTTCTGTCTTTTCACCATCCACAAAACTTTCACAGCTCCCCAGTTCTTCCTATGAGGTTATTTGGATGGCAGGCTTCAGAACTTGCTCCAGTAATCGGAAACAGGAGATTACATTGGTCCCTGGTTCTGTTGCACGCAGCAATTCTATTTGCAGAATCTGTTTGCTACCCTGTTAATAGCTGTTTCAAGCAGTGCACAAGTAATTTCCAAATGATATACCTCTTCTCTGTCTGCTGCTATTTTAAACTTTGCTTGCCACATGTGGCATGGCTGTGGCATGAGAGAAAGTCATCCCTCCATACTGTCCCCGCTCCCCCCCGCCCCCCGCCCAACCCTGGAGCCTCTTGCCTGAGTGCCTTTGCCCTGAGCTGAATTATGAGTATGGAACTCTTGTAATGGATCAACTTCAGGCCAAAAATAATTCAGGGAATCAGTTTAATAGGGACAAACACTAAACAAATCACAAACTGTTTTCACACTGTTCATAAACAGGGAAAGAGGCAACATTCATTACCTGGCCCATAGTGAATTAGTCACCCAGCTCTAACGCTGTCTCAGGGACTAATTCAGTGCAGGCAGGCACAAGCAGCCTTTACTCATTGACTGCAGTGGAGTTGCACCTACTTAGGCTAGTAATTATTTGGTACGTTAATCTGTAAATGACTCCTAGGAAGGAATGCAACCTCTGGGATGGGCAGTGAATGTAATTTGCAGTCCTTGTAACTTAGTGGGGGCCATCCTTAAAGGCAGGAATGCCACAAGGTAAACCCTGAACCCAAGTTCCACTCCAGTCCCCTTCTCCTGCCCAATCTGTTTTTCTGCTTTTTGCTCCCTGCCCTGCGCTGCCTGCCTGATCTGTTGCTCCTTGCCCTATTTGCCACTGGGCTCTCTGCCCCCTTCCATATCGGCTGCATGCTAGATGCAGGAGTTGTTCATGCCACTTAAGGCATGCAGGCTGCAGGTTGGCTACCCCTGCTGTGATTGTGTGTATGTTAAGCTGCTTCACTAGCTAATACAAGAGCGTCTTTCCTCAAACCCCCTTCAGTCACATGGTCTGAGTCCCCGCTTTACTGTGCAATGGTAATGGAGTTTCTTCTGATTTACACCAGTTTGAACGGTAAGAAATTCAGGCTCTTGGCTTTGTCATTTCTCCAAGCCTTCGCTCCTTTCACTTTCATTACCCTCACTTGCTTTATAGTTGAGACCAAACTAAAAAGATGCGACTTTGTGACTGACCCCTTTTGCTAAAATGAGCCAAACCTAAATCTCAGATCCAGCCTTGTCTGAACTTTATATCCAAGCATGTCTCCAGATTTCTGCTTTCCCATGTCTGTTTGCTTTCCCAACCGGAGGTTGTTGTCTATCTCCGTTCTGTCCATGGTTCTGCTGATGGCTTGCTCCCACCACAAGAGAAATCATTTTACTTCATCATTTCTTCTGACTGGCATTTATGGCACAATGACTCTCAAGGACTGGCAGCTGGTTTCCTCCCTTACTCTTGATTTTTTTCCCTTCTGCTGTTATACTGTAAGTTTTGACTAAAGATCAAAACTCTGAAATAGTCTTTGTCCCCTTTCTACTCATCCCTCTCCTTTGTGCCCTTCTAGGGCATCCTGTCCAATTTTGTCTTCTAATGATCTGGTTGGTCAACTAACATAGTTTCCCTAGTACCATGGCTGCAGTACCACTACTGCTTTGACCTAATTCTCTAGACAAAACCTTCTGTGTTGTCTTCCATAGATTTTATAAGTAAAGGCTATTTTTCTTTTTTTTTCTCTCTTTTTTAATTTGTCCAAGAAGCAACACTACTCTGACAAGAGTTTTACTACAGTTTGAATGAAATGCTGGCCTTCATCAATGCCAAGGTCCAGTGCTGGCTGAAATTATGACTAAAGTTCAATCCCTGTGTTCACCGCACTGTAACAAATTATTGATAAGGTAAAAAATACAGGAAGCTTTTTGTCCATGGGAAGTACATGGCTTCTAGTGGGGCTTCTTGGTGAATTGTTTTTTATTAATCAGATGGGCCAGAAAATAAAGGTCGGGAGCGCAGCTACAGTAGGGAGGCAAGGTCTTTGAGCAGACATAGAAATAGTATCCATAGGTTCATCTGTTCATTCAGGCTTTTTTGTTATTGTTCCTACTGTGAGGTTAGAGTCAGTGTCGGGGTTAGAAGGTGGACTTGGAAATATCTGTATTATTTGTTCTGAATGTGCAGCAGGCCTGAGTGTGCTTGTTAGGGCTGGATAGATTTTTTTTTTAATAAACTTCTTTACCGAAAAGTTCAGGTTTTCACAAGCTGACAGTCTTCTTCAGGAATGTGGCAATTATCATAAAACTTTGGCTAGGATATAGGTCTTAGATAGAGGATGCCATTTCTGGTCAAACTGTGACACTGCCTATAGGTTGGTGGTTAGGACATTTATGGGTTCCTAACATAAGGGCCAGATTCAAACCCTGCTCTGCCTGATTCATACCAAGATTGTGATCTTGGGTCTGCTGTGTCAGGTATGTGTCCTACTCATCAGGCTATCCTGGAATAGAGCTCTCTTTCTGGTTGCTTGTGTAACCCTTCATGGGTGCTTGGAGGTGTTCTGATAAGGAAGAGGAACATTGTTGAAATCTTAACAATTTTGATGGGGTAGGAAAACTGTTTCCTAGCCATCCCTAGTGTTCATTTATGATGGGTAACCTGCTAGGGAATTAGATTAAAGAGGTTCTTAAATGACCCAAGAGGAGAATGTAAAACAGGGGCCTACACAAGGAGTGTTGCAGCAAGCGCTCAACAATATAGGCCAATTCATAGCTTTGAAGAGTTCACTCCTTGGCTCCCAACTCTAAGGACCCAGCTACTTCTCAGCAACACTAAGAAACAAGAATTCATAGTGACTAACGAGATTGTCCATAGTACATTTGCACTGAGAAGAAACCCTGGGTACCCACCTGCTTCCACTGTGCACACGCCAAACAGAGAAATGAGGGAAAGAAACCAACCCCACTGTTTTCAGAGATACTGGAGGCAAAGTGCGTGAGAGTGGCAGCAAGGGGAAACACCCCCAGAGCATCTTCACTGCTTCATTTCTGGATTTGGGGCACAGGGAGTGGATGGGCAGGCTATACTTCCTCTTAACTTAACTTGGAGCCCTAGCATTGGGGCAGGGTTTGTGTGAGCTTAAGATTGCCTCCTTAGGGTGACAGCAAGGACAGAAAAAGGAAGGGAAAGCAAGCATGTGATGACCAGGAGATAAAGTGGAGGGGAACACAGAAAAGTAACCAAAGATTAAGGCGTAAGATCTTTCATTGTTTTTACTTTTTGCTCTCCCTGATTTGTACCTCAGAGAATAAATAAGTAACTCCTTGAACACATGGCTTTTGAGGTACTTTGATCCGCTGCTGGTTGTAAGGCCCCTGTTGTAAAGGGCCTTAGAAGCCCCTGCCTGGCTTCCTCAGAGGCATTGGGTGTTGGCAGAAGCATTGCTTATTAGCAGTCTCTCGGTATAACATTCATGTCGCTTAGCTGTTGTGATAAGGAAAAAGTAGCCAGCCCAAGGACTTTTAGTTTTATGAAGGCCATAGGCAGTGATGCATGGGGCAGGTAAAAGGGCAGGACCTATTTTTTTTGCTGTAGCATCTTGCCTCTTGTTTCTTCTCGGTCTTGGAGTGCTACCCAAGTTTCTTCCTACTCAGGATTTGTTCAGAAAAATTGGAAGAGGAAAAGTCTTCATTATGCCATGGTTTAATTCTCTTTTTCTTTAAAGAATGATTGATTCCCTTTCTTCTTTTAATAGCAATAATAATACAATTCATTGGCGTTTTTTTCAATTCTTTACTTTTGACAAAATTTTAGAATTCAAAATGACAAAATAATCCCAAGACACCTCCTTTAATTGAGAATTGGTTAACATTTTTCAAAATTTAAAATTTTGAAAAGAAAAACGTGAAAAAATCCTGGAAAACAAAATCATTTCCGCCTCTCTCTTTTTCGATCAATTCTAATATAAAATCTAGTCATTCATAAAGAACCTTCCACGGCAAGGCATTTTAAAAGAAAAGCCATTTCACTGAGCAAAACAAATTCAGTAAACCCTTTGAAGCTGAATTTTGCATTTGTCTAACAACTTAGAAACTGATGCAGAAGTTTAGAACAGGAAACGAAGATGGATAATGCACATCATGATAACTGAAGTGAGAATTCACTTTATTAGACAGTATCAATGTAAATCACTGCGGAATGTTTAGTACAGGACTTCATCTGTGCCAATCAGTAAAGGATATGGATAGTTTTAGTCCTCCCCACAAAGTTTTGGTTCTGTAAGTCATTCTTAGTCTATACATCTGTGGCACAGTTGTGGTTGTGCAAGTCACGTGATGTGAATTTGAACTGGTGAGATATATCAAGGTCATTGAGCCTATGCTTCGGGGAAATGCCAATGTGCCTTTTCATGTGGAAACAAATGTTCGTGTTTTAGGCAGTGTCCCAGATATACTTCCTCCATTGGTACAGTCTCCATTCCATTGTGCTGGTGAATTGTATCAACACTGATCTTCTCATCTTCTGAGTAACCAGAACAACCTCTCCTGCAGTATCTAGCTTTTTCGAGGAGGCCTTCCTTTCACGTGACAATCAAAGGAAAGCTATAGTCATTGCCTTGTCTCTTGAGGTACCAAAGCCACATAATGTCAGTGTGATGATCATGTGACTGGATCATTGCAACGAGTTGCATTTCGTTTGCAGGTACTTTTGCTTATGCTGGATTACAGGAAATGGATCATACAACTATGATCTCAACTAGGCACCCACCTTGAATGTCCCTTGCATTAACTCCTGAATAATGGATCCTTATACTGGGCCACATATATACAGCTCTTTGTATTCCCTTTTTCCGTTGTGTCTCATATTTGCCAGCATTATCTATAGATGATCCTTGCACTTCTGGTTGAAGAGCTTTTCTCTTTCTGCTATCCTTTAGTGTACTGCCCAGTTCAATGCAGCGTGATCCAGAATGTCTCTTAGCTCCCCTCTCACCCACTTTCTTGTTTTTCCCTTGGCCCAGCTTGTCCTAAGCTTCACTCACACTCCTCTCTTAAAGGGTCTTAATGGAAACTTGGTCCTGTTCTAGTCTAAAAATGAACTCCAGCAGAGATAGTCATAAATATTTAAGCATAGAGCTTCATTTCAGTTTGTCTATATGCCTGGAATCTGTAACAGACCTATAGCTCATTGGATTCCCCCATGGTGACCCATTTCTAATCCTGAGCATCATAAATGTTATTTCCTCTCATATGGTAGTCTGGGAAATTCATTTTCTCCCTTGATTAAAATGGATTTTAGAGTGGTCTTTGAGTCAGCTCTGCATATCTAAGCCTTCTAGCCAGCTAAACATGTCCAGTACCTTGCATCAGCATGATGCCTAGCTACTTATTTATCCAATTAGGCTTATTTATGCATGAGAGAGGGGCAGCATCTGTAGCAGCAAAACCAGCTTCCCACATGCTTTCTCCACTCACTGTACCATTACCTTGATAAGTGGATAGGTTGGTTCAGACTCCATGGCCTATTTAGTCCCCAGGGTTTTGCTGGGGCTGCATAGTCTCACAGGCTGCATCCAGATAAGTGCAGATGGGTGGTATGCAGCACTGCAGACCTGTCAGCGGTGCCCTGCATGATACACATGCAGGCATTCCCCATGCTGCTACGTTGCAGCATAGGCTTTTTTTTGAAACTGTGCCATTTTGGTGTCAAAAAATCTCATGCCATAAAACCGCAGCGTGCGTCCCCAGAAACCAGAGTCTGGCTGGCTGGAACCATGTTCTGGCTGCTGGCCAGGCTCCATGCTGCCAGTTTGCTGCAGCTGCATCCCCCAGAGGCCCTCAGGACCCCAAGTAAAGGTCCTGGGGCCAGCCCACGTGCTGGCCTCAGCCTCCCCTACCCTACCCCAGGATAACGTGCTACATGCCAGAGCGCATGTGCTCAGGCATTTCCCAGGGACAAGCAGCTGTGGCACATATTTTGTCCCTGGGGAAATCCACATTTTTGCTCATGCCTAGAATGTGCAGTGAATACAAAGAGAGTTCGATCCTTGGACCAGAACTCGACGCCTAGATATTGAGATTCTTTCATGTCCACTACAGAGTAGCTGGTGGGGCTTATCATTTGCATTGCTTATATATTTGTACCACAGGAGGACACAAGGTCTATCACAAGCAGCCAATTTCCAATTGTATTTAGCAAGGTTGGACCAGCTAATTCCACCAGTCTCAAATATCCACCCAAAACATTCTACCAGCCCCTCTCTCTCGGTACTGGGACTAATAGATATTCTTAAACATGAGCAAACTCAGAGTAAAATCTGAGCCCAGCTGAGCCATCTACCTTCTGAGCATTCTGCACCCAAACCTTGGGAGCACTGAAACTTAAACTTCAATTCTCTCTCACTTTTTTTGGTAGAGAAACTGGTAGGGAAATAGCACTGGATTTATTGCAGCAAGATTTCCAGTTTGGCTTTGTTTCCACTGGCTCAGAGACCAGTGGAACAGATTTTCACTGTTCTTCTTGATGATATGGCCAAATGATGTGGGAAAAGATAAAGGAGAAATGATTCAGTTTTCTTGGGAAAGTCTAGATGTGGCCTTAGAGGAAAGCTGAAGGTTGGTTCTTATTCAAACCATTTTGCAATGTGCCAGTGACAGCTTGGGATGAGAGTTTTTGAAGTAGTCTACTTTTCTTACAATATTGTGCAGCGGATTTCTGTGTTTAAAGTAAGCTAGGAAAAGACAGGCAGGCAGAACACAAGCAGAGAGAGACAGCTAGGAGAAAGGAGAGCAGAGCACAAACTGAGGAAACACATGGGCCTGATCCCATTTCTACTGATCTCAGTGACTAACCTTTTATTGAACTACATTGGGAATGGGCAGAGGAGAGAGATCAGAGGCAGCCAGCCAGAGCAGAGGCAATCCAATACTGAGAGCAAGCAACAGCACATTTGGAGAGAGAAAGCAAGAACACAGAGTGAAGGAAGCTACTTTATGCTTTAATGGAAATGAAAGATTTTTTTCCAACCCCTCCTAACACTTATTAGGGCTTTAATCTGAATCCTACTCATCATCATTAACTCCAGCAATTGGCCAAAATATTTAAATGAGGAGGAATAAAAAGACGCAGAATTGACTGAAGTCTCATGAAGCCCCAGAAGAATAATCTCCAAAGATTAAGAAAGCTGCAGTGACCCAACCTGTAAAGAGTGAGGGGAGGAGGTAGGGAGGCCCTTCAGATGAAAAGAAGCTACAGTTATATCTTTTTACTCATAATATCAAGTCTGTTTTCTCCCTGTACAATAGTTAAGTGCAAGGGGAAAATACAGAAGAAGAATTAACAGTTTAAATCGACTAAAAGGAAAAAACTGGTAATATTTTAATAAGACTTAAATGAGTCTTTCAAAGAGACTGGAGAGCTTTTGGGCCTACATTCCCCCCCGCCCTTCCCTCCCCATTTCTGGGTGTAAAACAAGCTTTTAGCCATCCCCAGCCTATGAATAGCTTTGATGTTTGTTCCGCGAGGGCTGATTATTGTGCCTGACGCCATTTACTGCTCATGTGTGTGTGCCTCATATGTACATTCCCCCGAGGCACCCATTGTAACTTGGTTTCAGTTATGCTTTAGTTAATGGGCACTTAAAATAAAGTGGTACCCATTTTGCTTTAATTTCTTGAAAGGGGTGAGGGCCATTTCCCTTTCCATTTGCAGATGAAAGGAGCAGTGCTGCGGATCTTTAATGAACTTCAAATGAATTGGGAGAGCTGATAAATTTAACTATCTCATCAGCATATATATCTAGACATATGAATATGTGTGTGTGTGTGTGTGTGTGTGTGTGTGTGTGTGTGTGTGTGTGTGTGTGTATGTATGCATATGTATGTATCTATAGGGGAGAGAATGGGAAGAGAAAGATCAGAGACAGGCAGCCAACGCAAAGACAATTCAAAAGCAAGAAGGAGCAGCAGAACTCAGTATGTATAAATATGTAAAAAAGACAGCCAGGCAAGGTGCTGAAGTCAGGAGAGATTAACAAGGAGAAGGAAGCTTAATGTAGGGAAGGGGTGTAAGTTAATTTGTGAAGAGACTCTGCATAGTAAATGCAGTCCTTGATGCTGGCTCTAAAGCCTGTTCTGGTTCTTAGTGGTCAGAGTCCATTCCAAACATGAGATGGACGGTGTCATGGTAAAAAGACAGTGGAGTCAAATTTTCCAGGGTTTCCTTTTGGGAAGAGAAGAGCCAAATTCTGTCTCTGCACAGAGCTTGAAAGTGTTCTCAATGGCAGGGAAAGAGGTTATGGCAGGAGTCACATCTGTGGGTGCCCCCCTGTTTGCCCAAAAACATTCAGCCTAGCTCTGTTTTCTCCAGGCAGAGCACCTCTCGGAGCTAGTCCTGGTACACTGAACACATATATCTGGCCCCCCACTGATACAGGTGTAGGTCTAGTTTAAGATGTCAAAGGATAGGTAGGTCACATTAGGAAAGGAGCTAACAGGTCCATTTAATCCAGTGCTCTCCTATTCTTTCTCATCTGTCTCATCTCAGGTTATCTGACTCTTGAGTCCAGCAGTATATCTTCACAGAGATGCTATGGTGCTGTTGTGCTGCCTGTAGGAAGTGGTGTGACTCCCTACCTCCCTTTACCCTGCCAAAACCCTATTGCTGACTACAAGGATGTCAAGAGGGAAGGAAGTTGGGAAAGCACACTCAGAACTTAAATTTATGGCATTTCTTTAGTAAAGACTTTCATGGAGGACTTTGTAGATATTCATGGATGGAGCCTAACATGTCCTTTGGGAGTCAGGTGGGAAGCTTTAGAGAAACTGAGATGCAGGGGAGCTTTATGACATGCCGAAAGTCAGGCAGAAAGATAGGGGAAGAGAACCCAGAAGTCCTTATTCCTAGCTCCTAGAAAAGGGATAGCCAACCTGTGACATGAATGCTAAAACTGACATGGGCAGCCTCTTTGCGTGGCTTGCCACAGATCAGGGAGGAGGCAAGCAGCACAGCAGCAGATAGGGCAGGAAGCAGAAAGCAGAGCAGGAGATAAGGCAGCAGAGAGCAATTCAGGTGGCACTTGGGAGAGTAGGGTGCTAATTTGTGGCACACCTACCAAAAAGGTTGGTCTCTGCTGACCTAGTACTACCACCTTTTAATTTATAATGAAGCTTCTTCCAGCATGTCCCACTCTCTGCGCTTACATCCTAGTTTCCTTCTCCTCCCTGGACCTTCTTCTGAATCCAACTTCTGATATTCATTTCTGCCTCCCTGGAGGTTTGCCCTTTCATGTCATGCTCTCACCTCAGACATTCCTTGTGCCTGCGGACCAATCCCTTTCCAGTTGTGTGCCAGTTTTCCCATCTGTAAGTAGAATAAGGCTGTTTAGCAAGGCATTATTAACTAGCATTTGTGGTGTGTGCTGAGCTGCTGGGCTGGAAGACGTGATGGGCTCCCCCAATACATATAAACTTTAGACATTACTACAGGACATCTCTCCCTTCACATACTTAGAAACAGCAGGCAAAACCCAGAAGTCCCTGCTCAGGCAAAGCTCTCATTGACTTGACGCAGAATTTTGCTGGCAGTAAACTCAGCTGGCTTCCTCCTACTTAGGAACCCATATGAGGTAAAATCTTTCCCTTGGTGAAGTGTGAGGGCTGTGCAGCTACTGAGGCCTCCTAACTCTTCAAATGCTGTGGATAGGGTAGGAAAGCATGTCTCTGCTCCACAGAGAGAGGAGCTCTCAGCTTCCCCATCTATTCTCCTGGAAGCTGTGCTCCACAAGGGCCCAGGGGCAGTTCTCCCTTTGGCTACTCAGCCATCATGGAGGGGGCCCAGTGATTGTTAACATAGCTCTAAAATCTACTAAATCTGTCTTGGGTTCTCGAGGTAAAATAGAGCAGAAATGGTGCCCCCTCCAAAGGAATCTCTTGCACACAGGGTAAGAGGGGGAAGAGGAAAGAGATGTCTCAGAGATGATGCTCCTGCTTCTCCCAAGGCGGTGGCAAGGTTTTGTCTGCCTGTGGCTACCTGGAGGGAAAAGCTGGGAATATTTCCATGGCTTCCATGTGAGAACTCAACAACCTCACTGGAGAGGGCCCATCGCTGAGTGAGAGAGATGGAAAAGGGTTTGAAAAGAAAGTCACATGAGGAACTACACGTCTTGTCTAGAGAATAACAGAGTAAGGTAGGACGTGACAGCAATAAAGAACATAGAGAAACTGGTTCTCCCTCACCACAGGTGGAAGGATATGTGGTTAAAATACTGCAAGGCAGATACAGAATATAACAGATATAGAAAACACCCTAACGTCCTAGTTGTAGGATAATAAACATGACGCCTAGGAAAGCTGTGAAATCTAAACTAGAATTTCTCAAGAAAAGAAGCTGGACAGAAAGCTGTCCCTCTAGGCTGTATGAGGGCAGCACATCCTGCATCAGTGCAGGGGGCTGGAATAGATGACCTGTGAGCTCCTTTCCCAACATTATGACTCAATGATTCCATGACTGGGGCACTTGCAAGGCCCATATTTGCAGGCCCCTTGCATAAAGCTTAGGAAAGCAGCAACCCAGTCCCACCTGGAAATCTGTCTCCAGATTGTTGTGCTCTAACCAAGATAAAGTAGAAGGCATTAGCAAGCTGCTGGTAGCGGAAGATGATTTTCTCTTCTTGGAGGGCTGCAGCACTTCTTCCCTGGACTTCATTGCATCATATTATCCCAGCCATGCCTAGTAAGTTAGTACTGGCAAACCAGAGTGTGCAGATGCTCTTTCTGCCTTCACCTAGCTCTCCTGATAGCATGCCCTGGTGGCGTAAAATATCACCTCCGACAGCCCCGACATCCATCACCTTAATGAGCAGCAAAAATCAATCCCTAATTGACAAACACATTTTTAATCAAAGTATGAGGCATTTAGAGCTCAGATATATCCTTTCATCTTCCATCAAGATTTGTACTAGAGCAGGATGGGTTGATGCGTGTATCTGGTCAAAGTAGTCACGTTGTTTCTGCTATATAAAGACAAGGGAAGCATGTCAGATTAAATTGATTTGTGGGCTGCACCCTAAGCTTTCTACGTCTGGTTGTGATTGGGATTCTCTCTCCAGCACCTTGAGAGGGGGAGCTGGGTTCTTTTAGCATTAGGGTTTGGTCTTCTTGTGGATACTATTTTGCATAATCTGGATACCTATCCTGCCCAACCTACAGAGTTGCCATTAGCCACTAGCTGGTGATGTGCTGAACCACAATGAAATTGCTATTGTGAATAAGCTAAACAAATAGCACAAATTTCCAGGTCACAAATTTAAGTTTGCAGCAGTTTTGCCTGTGTGCATCAGGGGCTTACCTGGGGACAGCTTTACTAGCAACTGCAATCCCCAGAGAAAGGCCTTATATAGGACAGCGATGGGTACTATAAATAATAGGAGAAATCATCAAGTCTGAGAAAGGGACTACAACTCCCTCTAGCATTCAAGTTTTTTCTCTGTGACCCCTATCCCAGGAGCTGCTTGAAAATGTGTGACATCATCTGTGCTGGTTTGGTATGACTGCCAGTGTTTATGAGCACAGATCCAGGTTTTCTGTTTCCCATGGAAAAATGGAGTGAAACATGGACTTCCTTCCTTACTGGAGTAAGACATGTATTTCTCATTTTAACAGAGAAACCCATGAATTTTGCAGTTTTGCAAAGAGCTGTCTGCAGGCTAGCAGAGCTCCAGCCTGCAGGGGGCTAGGAGGGAGCAGGAGGAGAGTGGTCAGGCAGGGAGCACCATAGGCATATATATATGCATGTGGAGAGCAGTCCCCACAGATAAGTGGGGTGGCAGAAATTGAGGCCCCCATAGGAGGGAGTTGGGCAGGGCTGGGGCTGGGGCTGGGACTGGGGCTGCTGCCCAGCTGGGCAGTGCATGGGGCTTGGGGTCCAGGGCCATAATGCATGGATGCAGGGCTCTGAGGGGGAATGGGATGTGGCTCGTCTGGGGGGCCGGGAGGAGCTGGCTCTCCCCGCTGCATGCACTCCTGGGGGGCAGGAGGGACCTGTGCCCCCCAGATCTGTGCATGGGGCAGGGGTGGGTGCAGGGCAGGCTACACACTACAGGCTCAGGCTTTGGCCCTGCTGCCCTCCTCCAGTGCCTCTGCAGCCTGGTGTATGTGACCCAGCCCTGCAGGGAACAGTGGAGTCGTACGGGAAAGCTGCTTGCCACTGCAAGCCCCATGCTGCCCTGGCGATGCATCCCCAGTGCACACAGTAACAGTGAGGGGTACAACCCCATGGTGCTGCCCTCACTGAAAGTGTGCACACAGGAGATGTGTCAACAGGGCAGTGTGGGGCTCACAGCGACAAGCAGCTTTCCTGTGTGGCTCCATTATTCCCTGTAGTGCTGGGTCACACCTGCTGGGCTGCAGGGGCCCCAGGAGAGGGCAGCAGGGCAGGAGCCCAAGCCCACAGTGGGCAGCCTGCCCTCTCCCCATGCACAGATCTGGGGGAACAGGTCCCCCGCTGCCCCTGGGAATTTGCACAGCCTTGAGGAACTGGCCCTATCCTCACCTGAGCTGCCACCTCCTGCCAGGGTCAGGGGAATGTGGACCCGGGTCCCAGGCCCTATAACCCTGGCAGCTAGGCCCCCCCTCCAGCAGGAGTGGGGAGTGAAGGGCACCAGGAAAGCTGTGGAGGGGAGGGGGGAAGGGGCACCAGTGGGGCTGTAGTGGGGAAGTGAGGGGCACCAGCCAGGCTGTGGAGGGCCTTTAATTTTAATCATGGACTGGGAGCGAGAAGGTGTTATTAGAGAATTTGCATTTTTTTTTATCAGGGACAACCAGGATCCCTGTTTATGAGCAGTGAAAGGTTGGGAGGGAACCTTCATACTTTTGCTACTAATTGCTGGGGTGGGACTGGGGGTGGAAGATGAGGGATCTTCATCAGTATTCAGCATGGCTTGGGCCCCTTGGCATCCTTGCCTATGTTTGCAATGGAAGGAGTATGGGGGAGGACATCTATGGCTGACACAATCTGGGCATCCCAGCGCCTCTGCCAGTGTTTGCGAGGGAAGCAGTTTGGGAGGTTTAGCAGCGCTCCATGCCATATGGCCACATTGGCACCAGCACATCTCTTTGTGAGGGAAGCAGCATGGAGCTGCAGCAGTGCCTGGCATTGTCTGGAACATTTGGCATGCTCTCCTGGATGTGCAAAGGAAGCAGAGGGGAGGGAGGATGCATCACTGCCCATCACAATTGCCAGTGTTTGCAAGGGAAGCAGTCCAGGGGTTGCAGCCATACCCGAACACCATCTGGACACCCTGGCACTATCTTTGGTGTTTGCAAGGTTAGCTTTGGATAATATCTTTTTCCGATCAGAGGCCAGTGTTTTGGACTGGGGCCCAGCCCGTGTGTTACATAAATACTTCATGTTTGTTTCCAACTCGTGCCAACACTTTTTGCATCTTAAGAACATCAGAGGAACTTTAAATTGGGGCCTGTCTATGGAGAAATGACACTTCCCTATGTATAGATGGCAGGTAGATTAGCTCATCCTGTTCTCTCTACACCAGGGCAAAAGCAGGCTTCTTTCCAACAGTAGAAGTCTCTAGGATTTTGTCCAATCTAATTTTAAATATAGACATAAAGAGCCTGTGTTCATCCTTTGGCATGCACTGCAGTTGCTCATAGAATCACAGGATCATAGGAAAGTAGGATTGAAAGGAACCTTACAAGGTCATCTAGTCCAGGCCCCTGCTCAACACAGGATCATCCCTGACTAAACCATCCCAGCCAATTGTCTGTCTAACCTGCTCTTGAAAATTTCTAAGGATGGAGATTTCACAGTTCCTTTAGGTATCCTGTTCCAATGCTTGACCATCCTCATAGTCTGAAAGTTGCTCCTAATCTCCAATTTAAATTTCCCCTGTTGAAGCTTGAGGCCGTTGCTCCTAGTCCTGTCCCTCCTGGCCACAGAGAAAAGCCTATCTTCATCTTCCCCCTAATTGCCCTTCAGGTATTTGACCACTGTTATCAAATCCCCCTTCAGTCTTCTCTTAAAAAGACTAAATAATCCTAGTTCTTTCAGCCTGTGTTGGAATCTAGTAGGCCTGCGTGAAGTGGCTAGTATTCACTTCGGATTAGGATTTGGCTGATTCAGGGGACAGTGATTCGATTTGGTGATTCAAATCACTGTCCCAAATTGATTTGGCTGAATTTAATTTGGAGATTTGGCTGCTGCTGAATCTCTGAATCATCCAGGCCCATCCCCCTCCCACTCCCCCAGCTCCCCATAGCTGCCCTGCCTGCCTCAGCTCCTGGCTTCTTGGGGGAAAAAAAGCCTCAACTCAGTGGGTGCTGCTGGGCAGGGGGCAATCCAAGCTGCCCCCCCCACTGCCCCAAGCTGTGTGGGGGCCTCTGCATGAGCCCCCCGATGTCCCCTCCACCATACCAGCCCCTCCATGGGTCCCCCACCTTCCCCAGCTCCAGCCCTTTAAGAAAGAAAAAAAAACCTGGAAAAAAACCCAGACTCACCATTCCTGCTGGTGGGGAGGCAATCCCCGCTGTCTCCCACTGCTCCGCACCACATGGGGGCTGTGCACAAGCCCCTCCAAAGCCCTGAGGCCACTCTAGGACCTGGTGAGTCCCGTGGTTTCTCTTTTCTTTTTCTTAAAGGGCCAGAGCTGGGGCAGGCGAGGCAGCCATAGGGGGCTGGGGGAGTGAGGGAGGAGTCAGGGGGCTTGTGCAGAGCCCCCCATGCAGCAGGGGTAGCGGGGATCACACCCCCACCCAGCAGCACCTGCTAAGTAACACCAGGAGCTGCGGTAGACAGGGCAGCCATGGGGGTGGGCTGGGGGAGCAGGCAGGGGCTGGGGGCTGGCAGGAGTTGCCCCATGGTCCCTTCCCACAGCCCTCCAGCCCCACTCCCCTGCCCGCCCTTACCAGCTCCAAGTCTGCCGCAGCTCCCTGCTGCAGCCACCGGGGACTGCTCGAATCATCAAAGCACCCCAAATCTTTGCGAAAGATTCGGACAGCTTTGAATCAATTGGGACCTTTTAATTGGTCCCGTTTCGATTCGGATTCAGAGATTCGGCCACCAAATCAGGCTGAATCTCCTCTGAATCAAATCACCATCTAAAGCTTTGCACAACCCTAGATTCTAGAGTTTGGATGTGCACGCTTAGTGCCAAAGGCCTGGCTCTACTTATTCCAGCTTGACACCTAGTGTATAGTTTACATTCAGTCTGACATTTACCTGCTCATTGTATTTGCCTGAAAGCACAGTTCTGGGTGTGTCTTTCCTGTTTTCAACTACCCTGGGGCTTTCAGGCTCTCTAGAGCGTCAGGAGCTTTTGTTTTCAACCTTTATGGATTTGTGTATGTGTTCTCACAGCTAACTATGGAGCTGGCAATGCCTGGAACAAGAAAGCTGATGCCAGTGCTAGCAGTAGCTAAGTAAGTGTATGTCACAAATGGATGCAAGAAATGCTTCCTGTGGGGGTAGGGGGTTAGGTAAAGAAGGGGCTGGGAGGCTGAGGTAGATGTGGCCTCAAGGAAGGACACATGACTTGGACATAGCTGGGGTCACATTGGACATGTACAAAGTTGATGCAAGAAAGCAATATGCAGAGCAGAAGCTGGTATAACTAAATGTCAGGTGTTGCTGCCATTTAAGGGAGAGTAAAGAGCTGCAGAGGTGTCATCAAGAGCCTCAGGCAACTAGTCCACTAAGTTATTGCATCATAGCAAAGCCATCCAGGGCCACTGAGTTGGTATCTCACTGTGTTTTGAATGAGGAATGGCGTTATCATTTCTGAGCAGTGCATCTGTGCAAATCTTTGTGATAGTATCAAAGGCCTGGAGAATGAACTCTCAGACCATGCTGCGGTTTTCAAATACCACTTGACTGCTGCCTTTGACACATAACCGTGACACAAGACTGCACACTGGCATGAGGTTGTTGTCCCTGGAGTATTTGTAGCTTTAGTTACTAGCAATTCATCCCCCAGCATATATGTGGATATGCAAAATTTGGGGCAGAAGTAAATTCCCCCTGCATTCCTTTGCCAGTTTAAACCACTGAAGGAAGAGTCTGGAATCATTGCATTTGCACAGATGTAAGGAAGGTCAGTTTTAAAATAGCCTTGTAAACCACCTTTCTGTAATTACTGTCAAGTGAGTGGTGTAGTGGGGGAAGCAGGTGTATGCCTATAAGAATCTAATTTGTGTCCGTAAGAACCATTTAGTTCAGGTATGCCCTTCCAAGAGCTGAGCAAGAGCAGATGCCACTGTTCTTACAAGACAGGTGGAGGCTAAACTGGGTTAGTGCAGCTCTGGTTATGGGCTGTGTTGAAAATGATAGATGCCTGCAGGTGTGCATATCCTCCACATATCAAGGGTGCTATAGGCTGTAGATCTACTGTGTGTCATGTCAGGTAGAACAGTGCAATCTGAAATATGGTGGGAAACAGAGATAGAAGATCACAGAAGTAGTTAGCCATGTTGCTCTGCATTCAGGCAGAGGGTATGACCGGGTGGCACCTTAGGGCTTTGTTACACATTAGGCACGTCTGCACGTGCATTTACATCAACTTAAATTTACTGCGCAGTAAGTGGGAATGGGCTGGCATCTACATGCACAGGCATTAAGGCGTGTTAACGCTGTGTGTGGACTGACTTGAGACTAAAGTTAGTCCTAAATCAGTCCACACATGCATTACTGCAAAGTAACTAATCAGGCATAAAGTTGATACCTACATGATGCAGGTATCAAATTTACACTCAAGTCAGCATAAGTCACCATATTTACTGTGCACTACGGGCATGCACATGTAGACACATGTCCACACTGCATAGTAATTTTGGTTACTGTTCAATAAATGCACATGTGTAGATGTGCCTATTATGTAACATTTAGGCAACTTAGGAAGCTCTTAACTCCTGTATTGTCTACACGTTACAACACATAAATTAGTTTTAAGCACCCTTTAGACATCTTAAAGTTATGCTACTCCAGAGCTGGTTTATCTCTGATCTGTGTTACCCAGCTCCTATTCCACAAATGTGTGGCCACTCCCCAGAGATAAACCACCCAAATTTCATTCCTTTTGTATTCTAGGATACAGTGTCCTTTCCCCTCACCCTCCTGTTCTATGCGGATAACTCCTCTGTAGCTCCTAGTCAGGCCCCTACTTGCCATCCCTCTAATAGCAAGTCATAGCTGTGCAGATCAGGGACAGTCAAAAATGGTTTTTACCTTGAACATGTCACTATTTTAAACTCAAACTAATACTAACACTGATAAACATTTGAGATGTAGGCCTGTGTGAAGCAGCTAGTATTTGCTTTGGATTCGCATTTGGCTGATTCGTGGGGCAGTGATTCGATTTGGTGATTTGAATCACTGTCCTGAATTGATTCGGCCAAAACTGATTCAGAGATTCCGCTGCTGCTGAATGTCCAAATCTCCAAATCAGCCAGGCTCATCCCCTACCCCTCTCCAAGCCTGGCAATGGCTGCCCCACTGGCCCAGCTCCTGGCACATTTTAAAAAAAGAGCCCCGACCCAGCGGGTGCTGCTGGGCAGGGGGCGATCCCTGCTGCCTCCCATTGCCCCATACTGCATAGTGGGCTCTGCATGAGTCCCCTGACCCCCCCCCCTTGCTCCCCCAGCCTCCCCATGGGTGCCCTGCCTGGGCCAGCTCCAGCCCTTTAAAAAAAAAACAAAACGAAACCCCCCCCAGATTCACCACTCCTGCTGGCAGGGGGTGCCACCTGCTGCCCCCCGCACTGCCATGCGCCATGATGGGGGCTCTGCAGACACCCCCTTAAGCCCCGAGGCTGCTTTAAGCGGTAAGTCCTGGGGTTTTTCTCGTTTGTTTGTTTTTTTAAAGGGCCAGAGCTGGCACGGGCAGGGCACCCGTGGTAGGCCCCGGGAAGCAGGGCTCATGCAGAGCCCCCCATGCAGCATGGGGCAGTGGGGGGTAGCAGGGATTGTACCCCTGCCCAGCAGCACCCTGTGAGCACCAGGGCTTTTTCTAAAAGTATGGGGAGCTGGGGTGGGTGGGGCAGCCATGGGGAGGCTGGAGGAGTGGGTGGGAAGCAGTGTGGGTGGGGTTGGGGGGCTGGCAGGGATCCCCCATGGTCCCCTCCCCCAGCCTTTCTCCCCAACCCCTATTACTGGCTGCAGCTCCCTGCTGCAGCCACTGGGGACTGCCTGAATCATCGGAGTTCTCCAAATCTTTTCCAAAGATTCAGAGAGCTTTGAATCGATTCAGACCTTTAAATTGGTCCCCTGATTCACCAAAACAGGCTGAATCTCCTGTGAATTGAATCACCACCCGAAGCGATTTAAAACCAGAAACATAGGGAAGTGGGGCCAAGGAGAGCCTCCCCAACCTCAGTTACCAACTTCCTGACTTTTCATTCACTGTGTGTGCCTCCCAACTGAGAGATGTATGCAGCACTTAAAGCTTGGGGGGCCAGGAAGCAGGGTGGGGAGAGCTTCCTTGGTCCTGGTTTCAAACCCCATGAATTTTGAAATTGCCACCAACCTGAGCAGCTGAGGCAGCAGGGGGAAGCTGTTAGGCTGAGAATGGGACTTGAGGAACCCTGGTTTGAGGAAGAGGCAGGTAGCGGCATCAGCCTCTCCTCTCTCCTTCTGGACCGGTTAGGGAGGAGATGAGAGCAACAGGTCAAAACCCGCAGCCCATTCTCCAAACTGAGCAGCCTCCAGTCTATGGAAGAGGCACGTAGCATTGACCCACTAATCTCCTCTCCTCCTGGATCTGACCTGGAGGGGACTGTCGAAGCATTCATTCTAGTATGAAAGTTTCTCTTGAAATAATATCTTCCAGGTTGATACCTGGAAGAGCTCTCTCCCAGAAGGGACATGTTTTCTCCAGGAGACACCGAATGAATGCCTGTACCCCTGTAATTTCTATTGAGAGAGTGACAGTGTTCCCAGAGGACATGTAACTCCTGTACATGTCCAGAGCTTTCATGAGCAGTTAACCTACTTTGGCAGATACTATCTGATGAAGCTGGAAGGGAAATGTGATTTCGTAGGACTATGCAAAATTTAGCCCGGTGTTTCATTTTGAAGTTGTTTCAATGCGTTTTGAGCTTGAAACAGCGAAATTGAAACAAAACAAAAGCCTTCAAAACAGCTTTGAAATGAAACAAGGGCACTTGAAATGTTCAGAAAGTTTCAAACCATTCTGAGTTCCCTGCACCCAGCACCAGGAAGATAGGCACTGCCACTGGCCCCAGCTGGCAGCACCAGCCTCCTGTGATCCAGGAGGCAAATCAGGGGTCTGCACCCCCAGGAGCAGTCTGGCACAGTCCCTGCAGCTCTCCAGGGGGTGCAGGCAAGGCCCTGATCTGCCTGCCGGATCACAGGAGGCTGGTGCTGCCAGCTGGAACTGGCACTGGATGCAGCCTGTGCCGAGAAGATCCATACTGCTGCCGGCCCCAGCTGGCAGCTCCAGGCTCCTGTGATCTGGCAGGCTGATCAGGGGCTTGCCCACACCCCCAGGAGGCCTGCTTCTGGGGATGCGGGCCCTCAATATGCGTTTCAGATCACAGGAAGCTGGTACTGCCAGCTGGGGCCAGCAGCAGCACTGATCTTACTGGCACTGGCTGCAGAATAGCCTATGGACAAAACAGCATCGAAACAGCAAAACAGTTTCAATGAAACTAAATGGAACAGTGCTTTTGAAATGAAACAGAACTCAAAACGAAACACTTTCATCGAAACATCGAAACGGAAGTCAAAGCAGAATGGTGCTGCGTCGCACAGCCTTAGTCTTCAGCACCTGGGACAGGTGTCCTAGTAAAACAAGTAAAACACCACTACATTAGAGTATAGTCCAATTCATACATAGGTTGCCAGCTGGAATCCAGTTTGGCTCCGTAATGATAGAAACTGTTACTTTTCAGCAGTCTATGAGACGTGAAACAAATCAGTGGCTTCAATCCAGGTTGAGGTGGACGTGGACATATGTAGGAGGTGCAGGCTTGTGTTACAGAGATAGTGAAACCCATGTCTCATCACAAGGTGTTCTAGAAGTCTCTTTTTTGAACAATCCTATTCCCACTATTGGGGAATGTCTGGGACAGTGTCCAGAGGTGTCAGAATGGGCCCTTCTGGGGATGCAGTTGTCAGCCATTATGTCTGACATGGCCTTAAGGCATTCATCCTCAACATTACCAATATGGAGGGCCTGGTTTTCAGAAATTCTGAACCCCCAGCTATAGTCCTTGGGAGCTGCAGGAGCTCAAGGCTCTGCAGTTGAGGCACACAAATCTATGCCAGCACTATATCCTCTCTCCCTCTTTTTTATTAGGCATCCACCAGTGATAAATAAAGAACCCTTCTATGAGCAGTAAGTAATCTAAGATATATTTTTCCCCACGCCTCTTTATTGAACAAGTTGGGTGCTCAAGGGTTTTATAGACTTTAAATATATATATGTGTGCGTTTCTGGTGACAATTATGTCAGCCATATCAATCCTCCCTTTTTACTAATCCAGCTCCCTCTTGGACAGTTTGACTAACAAAAATTTACCAACCAAATGACAGAGTGAAGCAGAGAGATTAAGAAAACAGAGTCAGGTGCAGCTTTGTGAAGACTCACTGGCATCATTCACCCCATAAAAGCCTGGACCACACAGACTGCTAATACGGGAGGCTAGAAAACTGCCTTTCCCAGCTATACTACTTTCACACCAGTAACTGTTACAGCATCCTCGTACCCCAGATGATTTGAGAAGAGCAGCAACCACATTTTTTTTCTTCACTCTGTTTAAAAATCTGCAATATTCTTTTTTCCCCCCTTTTGGCTCAGTAATAATAGATTCATGGAAATGGGCAGGGGAGTACTTTTTTAGGGTTAGCCAACTCCTGTTTTGTTGCCAGTACCAGACTGTTCCATACTGCACCTTTACTAATGCATTGTCCAGCCTAGTTTTAGATGTGCTGAGTATTGTGGTTGCAACCATTTCCCTTGAGAGACCATTCTACGGTACACCACACAGGAATGCTTCCTGCTGTTCAGTCTGATAACCTCAGCTCATCACTCCTCATTATCACCCCTTTAATTATGCAAAATCTTTCCTCTTTCTTTTTTTCAACTATCTGTAGGTTGACTGTATTTCCCTTTAGGCCTTACTTCTCCATCCTCTTTGTGCTGGATTATCATCTCCCTGCTTAGAGATTTCATATGAGGGGCAAGCTGTACTAGTCTTTCTTTTTTAGGTTTTGTTTAATTTGCTAACTGTCAACCTCAGGTCTTTGTCAGATGTCCCCAGTGACTCTAGTGTTATGGGTTATCAATACACTTATTTATTTATTTATTTATTGTAGCATTGCCTGGGAGTCCTGGTCCAGGAGGAGAATCTAGGAGTCATAGAAATAAAGAACAAAAAAAGAGAGGTCCCTGCCCTAGATGTATTAGTGGTATTTGTTCTAGTTGGATCTCAGCCATCATTGAGTTAAATGTGTTTAGGGAGAAAATTATGTATGAAGGGTTTTAATCATCTTAAAAATGAACTGCAAAGCAATCTTTTTTTTCTTGCTCTTTCCCTTGACTGTTTTTTTGTGATTTATTATGACAGCCTCCTGAAGTTGTATTTTCTGCCTGTGTTTTGCCTTAGAAATATCAAGATTTTTAAGACCTTGCTTCCAGATTTTGACTTAAACAGTTCTAACAGAAGGAAAGCAAAGTGTTTTGCCAAAGTCTGGTGACATAACTGTGCTTCACCTAACAAGGACCTTATCTAATTCCTGTGGAAGTCAGTGAAAAGATGCCCATTGATTTCAGTTAGGGTTGAGCACAGTCCTAGAAGATTTGAACCAGTACACTATAACCCTGTTGTTCTGGTTCTCTAGAAAGAAAACAGCCGAGACCAGCAATTTGATTCTTCATGCAACTTTGACCAATTTAGACTGCTCTGCAGGCATGAAGGCAGAGATGGCCAAGGGGCATTCTCTGGGTGGAGAGGATGTCAATGTATGCAGTATGCAGAATCACAGCATCTTGACTTTGCGCTCCCCTCTTCAAGCCTGTCTCTTAGGTGATATTCCAAGAAGAGGTGACTTCAGCATCTCATGTACCTCCTATTGCCAGAAAAGGCCATGGCAGGCTTAGACAGCCAGATGTCCAGTAAGATGGATGCTGAAGAACATGGTTGCCCTGTAAATTGGGGACTGGGGACTATCCAGCTAGGCTCAGGATAGAGAAAAGTAAGAGAGATGCACCTTTATTTTTCCCTCTTGTTTCTTGTCCTTTGTTGTGCAAAGTTCCCACAAAATGGTTGCTCAGGCCCCTCGTCTTTCTGATGAAGAAACAAACAGAACCCTGCCCCCACCTCCCCCAAATCACTTGATAAATTTTGAGGCTGTCTTTATGCATCATAAAAAGTGATGAAGAGTACTCACACAACTTTGTTTGTTTCTTGCTTTGCATTTCACGTTTAATGAAGTAATTAGAATGAAATACTCTCAAAAGTTGAGACCTAATTAAACCAAAGAATAAAACCTCAATTGATCCATTATTTAGATTGGCGAGATGTGAGCGAAAAGGAGCAATGCACAAAGTTAGTACATGATGGTAGAAATGAAATACTGCTATTCAGGAACTCTGGTATGAAGAAGGCATTGGAACTAAAATGACTGCTCTGGGATCTGCTTAAATAATTTACTCTTCAAACAACAGGGTGCAGAGCAAAAACTATTGTCTCAATTTGACAATACCTCCCTTAGACAAAGGGAAGTATGGTCAGACCAGATTGGATTAGATCCAAGCTGCATCTGGTCTAGTGGTGTTTCTCTAACATTTGCCAGCTCCAAATGTGTCTAAGGAAGCTGCAAGAACCCATTAATTACATTCTTATGGGATAACCTATCCCTAGGAAAACTTCCCTCCTCACCCTAGTTGGTTAGAGATTGGCTTATGCCTCAGAACAGGGCTGTGAAGCTGGTTACCATCAGGCTGCATGCAGGCCCCTAGGAGTTAACTTGTGGCCCCTGGGCTCCTGGGTTGGGCACTGCTCCTCTCATTCCTCTCCTGCTTTTGTTGCAGGAGTCCATAGGCTCCCCTTCCCTCTTCCAGATTCTGCTTTTTCCCTCACCTTTGGGGACTGAAGAGGGTCATGGGTGGGAGGCTCAAGGGGATGCAAGGACCCTGTGTGGTGCAGGCTTGCCAATGTGACACAGCAGGGTCACCCACACAGTGCAGCAGGGCATGGTGCAATGTGGTTTGTGGCCCATGCAGCATACCATCTAGGAGGCATGGCCAAAACACAGAGGCATACAGCTCACAGCTACTGAGATGTTGGACAGCCCTGCCCCAACACACTGGAGTTTACATTCCTTTACATTCCTTCCAAAAAGCACTTTGATTTTCTTATCCCTTCTATTGTAATTTTATGTCTTTTTCTGTGCTTATTAAGAACATTCCCCCTTCTCACCCCCTGCAATCCCCATGAAAAATGAGAGAGAGAAAATTGATTCCTGGATAAGTGAACGTAGGTGTGGGCTTTGATGGTGGGCAGATTACAGGGGGGTTTTTTAAAGACATCCAACCTACCATAAGCAATTTCATTATTCTAAACTTTCTGAAAGTTGAGGAAAGTCAGGGCTTTGCTGAATGGTCAACAGTTGCCCTGATATCCCCATCTTTGAACAACAGAATCGCAAAGGGTATCTGAAAGCTGCCTCCTACTCTCACTCAGTTAGCTGCATTCATCTGGCTTGCTGTAACAGCCTAGGATGATGAGTCTGGGACTGTTGCAGAGGTCAGTAACTATCTTGGTTTAACACTGCAGAAGTGTTTTTGTAAAGCAAATGGGCTATAATAATTGATCTCCTGAGTTGCCCTCTTCTCTCTGTTGCTAGATGCAGTGTCCTTGCACATATCTGTGTGGTTAAATAATTAAAAGTTTCCCTGATCCCCCTTCTCCTTCCATGCACTATGCATGGCAATGGCATCCTACAGAATGCTTACAAACTTCTCAGTGCTATTTCCGCCCCCCCCCCCCCCCCCCCCGTGGTGTTATCTAAGCACAGGAAAAAGTCGATTTTTTGTTTTCACTAGAACCAACTTCTTTAAATGCAGGAGTCTGTGGTAAGTGTAAGCACTTTCCACAAATAAGGGGCCTCCTTTCCAAAGGTAATAAACTCCCACTGACTTCACTGACAGTGGTGGGTGATTGGTACAACTAAAAATCAAGTAACTTGCTTAGGTGCTTACAATTAAATAATTGATTTTGAAGATGTTGCCCTGGATGTGTCGACCTGTCTAACAGGCTGAGGAATCCTTAGAAGGTTGCCCTGGGAGCACCAAGTTTTGGGAGAAATTTCAGACTGGATTACATGCTGTTCCAAATTGAGATCCTTTTGGAAGATACAACCACCCTTGCCAAGCATTATAGGCAAGGTAGTATGTGATGGCACCAGGGTGGATGAGTAAAAAAATACTCTTTGTACAGTGCATAGAGAACCCAGTGCAGTTTCAGTCCCACTTGAGTAAGCTTTAGAACCTGCTAGCTTTTGCTCTTCTCCTGTCCTCAATAGATGGAGCAGAGTGTTAACCCCTGTATGTGCAGTTCTGGAGGAACTGTGCATTCTTCTTGATTCTCCAACAGAGGCAGTGTTGTTCTGCACCGCTGACAACTTAAAACGCACCAATTTACTAGTTACTGTTACTTACCAGTTACTGGTTAGAATTCATAGAATCATAGAAAATTAGTATTGGGAGGGACCTCAGAAGGTCACATCTAGTCTAACTCCCAGCCCAAAGCAGGACCAGCCCCGACTAGATAATACCAGCCAGGGCTTTGTCAAGTTGGGCCTTAAAAACCTCCAAGGATTGAGATTTCACCACCTCTCCAGGTAATTCATTCTAGCGCTTTACCATACTCCTAGTGAGAAAGTTTTTCCTGCTATCCAACTTTAACCTCCCTTGCTGCAGCTTGACCCCGTTGCTCCTTGTTCTGTCATCTGTCACCTTCCAGATGGTGGTGGGACTTCACCCTCCTGACGTCCCTTCCAACACTGAGAACAGTCCAGCTCTGTCCTTTGAAACCGCCCTTCAGGGAGTAGAAGGCTACTATCAAATCCCGCCTCAGTTTTTTTCTTCTTTAGACTAAATAAACCCAGTTCCCTCAGTTTCTCCTCTTAAATCTCCCCCAGTCCCCTAACCATTTTCAGTGCCCTCTGCTGAACTTCTTCCAGTTTGTCCACACCCTTTCTGCAGTGGGGGAGCCCAAAACTGAACACCATACTCCAGATGTGGCCTCACCAGTGCAGAATAGAGGGGAATAATTATTTCCGTGGATCTGCTGGCAATGCTTCTACTAATGAAGCCTGTTATGCTGTTCGCCTTCTTGGCAGCAGTGGCACACTGTTGACTCATATTCAGCTTATTGTCCACTGTGACCCCCAGGTCCTTTTCTGCAGAGCTGCTGCTGAGCCAGGCAGTCCCCACCTGTATTGGTGCATGGGATTCTTCCATCTTAAATGTAGGACTTTATGTTTATCCTTGCTGAACCTCATGAGATTTCTTTTGGCCCAATTCTCCATTTTTCATTTAGGTCTCTCTGAATCCTAGCCCTACCCTCCAGCATGTCTACTACAGCCCCCAGCTTGGTGTCATCCATGAAATTGCTTAGGGTGCAGTCCGTCCCATCTTGCAGATCGTTAATGAAGATATTGAACAAAACCTGGCCCCAGGACCAACCCTGGGGCACTCCACTTGATACTGGATATCAACTAGACCTCGAGCCATTGATCACTACCCGTTGAGCTTGATGATCCAGCCAGTTTTCTATCTACCTTACAGTCTATTCATCCAACCCATACTTCCTCAGCTTGCTTGCACAAATGCTGTGGGAGACCATATCAAAAGCCTTGTTAAGGTCAAGATATATCTTGTCCACAGAGCAAGCCATCTTGTTGTAGAAGGCAATCAGGTTTCCTTCTGTGGTCCTAGACTGACCTACAGAGTCTGCTGAAGGTCATGCTACCTTTTGCTCACAAACAGGTTGGTCAGGCATGAATCCATGCTGACTGTTCCTGGTGACTTTCTTCTCTAAGTGCTTAGAAATGCCTTGTACAGACCATGCTTGGAACATGAATGAGGAGGAAACCATCTTCTTCCAGATAGCTAACATTTCTGCAGTTCCTAGAGGGTGTTTTTCATACTCTTGAATGACAAGACATGCTTTTAGAAATGCACGTCATAAGACCTATCTAAATGAATGAAGGCCTTACTGTCTCCACTAGGAAACAACCTTTATGAGTATCAACAATTCAGGCATGTAAATGGGTGCTGAGGGAAGGAGAGAATTTTATTTTATTTTTTAATCAAAGGCTGTTTTTCTTTGGGGTGTGGAGAGGGAGAGAGTGGATACCAAAATCTTTCATTAAATGTTTTCAGTTTCACTGAATTGTTTTGAAGCACAACAAGAATAACAAGGACAGTAAACTCCAAAAGCTTTTTTCCATTCCATTTTTCCACTTTGAAATTGGAACTTCTGGATTTTTCAGTTTGAGGCAGCTTTTGATATTAAAAGTTCCTTCCTTCCTTCCTTCTGTCCTTCCTTCCTCTCTCTCAAAAAATATTAGGAATGCTTTAAATAGAAAAAATGTTTCAACCTGAAATGGAATTTTTCTCCTTACTCTTCAAAATTGCCAGCAAACTGGAAACTTCATTATTTGCTCACACTGTTCAATGGTAAGGACAAATCCCAGTCAACACAACTATGTAGTTATGTGGTTAAATGCTATGATTGTCTGTCTTATTGCCTCTTCTTGCAAAGTTCTGAAATCCCTTGTTATTCAATTAACTTCTCTCTTCTGCTAAATGAACTTGTCCGTCTTGACAGGTCTTCTGATGACAAAATGTCTGCTGCAAACATAGAATTGCAGTAGATTCAGACATCAGAAGCATGCTTCCTTTACTCATTACTGGCGTGGACAAACGTACTGTTTAACCACTTAGAAGGGAGAGGAGGAGCTGCCTCTTGGGCGCTAGCGTTCAAATGTAACTGTTACCTCTGCACAATCCCATAGTGACACAAGTGGGTTAAATCACCCTAATTCTGACATGGAATGAAACAGGGTGTAAATTACAATGATTTTGCTACACTTGTATTATTACCCAGTCAGGAAGATATAATAGTTGCAGTGTACCAAGGTATATCAATATCCTTTAGTATCGATACAGTTGTTACATCCCATCTGTATAGCCTTATTGAGGAGACTGGAGTGCCTTTTTGAACTGTGATGAGCAAGGGGGATAGTAGCTCAGTGTTGCTCAGTATAACAAAAACATTCCTTGAAAGGGTTCCTTTCTTTCTGGATTTCTTTCCATTCTTCCTTCTTTCCCCCAAGAAAAACAGTGAAATACAGTGTAAGGCAATATGAGTGTGGGGAATTATTCCCACAGTAGGAGAGGGGGGTTGGATGAAGGATGTATCAGCTACTTCTTATAATGTGCAATACTTTTCCTTCTGCTTCCTTATAATCTAGGTGATAAGCCCCTTGCTCCTCTTTTCATTGTCAGCCATGAAATCAGCTACCATTTTAGAACACCTCTCAATAGTTTCCAAGTGCTTTTGACACATTCCTCTAAACGGAAGACTGCTGAGAATAGCTGCTAAATCTTTAAATCTGGTTTCACACTTAGTCTTTTTTGTGCCTTTAAGTTTGTTGTTGGCATAGCTTGTGTTCCAGGTCATGGAGCGCCTGAAATTAATATCCTTAGACTCTGTGCAGTATCAGAAACTAGCAGCTCTGGCTGAGAATCTAAGCGGACATAAACCCCCAAAGTCTTTCTCCATTGTGCTCTGTGTCTTCTCCATTTCCTTGGGGCATGTTTCTCCATAAGTTGTTCCAAATGAGAAGAGAGGAAAGTAATTCTTTACACATACAACTGTAGCCACAGTCCTTTGCTGGCAGGAACATGGCAAAACCTTCCATCCCAGGATCTCTGGTCTGGGACCCTCATTTCCACTAAAGGGATGCCAACAATCTGACTCATTATTAGTCCCTTACAGTCTCATATTTCCTTCTCTATACACTTCCCTTCTTCTTTGTGGTTTATCATACCCACTCACTCAACTGGTTTCTTTTCCTCCATCTGTCCACTCCAGGTGGCAGAACAGCTGGATGATACAGTACTGTCCATATCATACTTTTTGCCATCTATGGTACCTCCTTCATATAGCTTCTGTTGGACGTGCTGCAGATTTATTATCCTGGAAAGCAACCATTTAAGATGGACAGGTCATCAGGTGCTTTTGTGATCAGCTACTCAAGAGTTCTGCTTGTACCTGGTACTGTCGGAAACAACAGAATTTTCCTGCTTACATGTACATGCAGCAAAGTCCCAAAATACATTACAAAAAGAAAGGTTTGTTATAGAATAGCAGATAATGAAATACATCTGGCCAAATTCAGCCCTGGTATTAACAGGTATATAATTCCATTGGTTCAAGTTGAAATTAGCTCTGTCAGGAGGGTTTGGTAAAGGAAAATAGTAATCAGCTGGAATATCAAATAAGGCTCAGTCTAAGAGGGTCAGGTGATTCAGGGAAAGGTTTTTCAGATGACAGGAGCTACCACTGGAAAGGACCTTGCATCTGCAGTCACCAGGCTGTGGGAAGGCATGGATAGAAGGCCACTAATGTCCCACGTAGGTGGTTTGGCCAAATACCCACTTTGGTAAGGATAATCCTGTTGGAGGGTGGGGAGCTGATGACATTTTTCCCCATGCTAGGCAGCCACATTTCAAAAACACGCCATCTCTAAGAACATTCTTCTCTATCTTCACATGTCTTTTCCAGTTTCTCTTCCTCGCCTTCATCTCTTGGGACCTATACTTTAGGCAGTCGCAAGGAACTCTAAATTCCTGCCTCATCTTTTCTACCTTTTTTTCCCCCTTCAAGTGCCAAAGACTCTCAAGCTCTTTCTAATCCAGGGGTGGACAAAATACTGCCCGCAGGCCAGATCCAGCCCACCAAGCAATTCCATTCAACCTGCAGGGCCCCTCCATAAACCTACTGTAAGCCCTGGCCTCACTGTCCATCTGAAAGCCGGGGCCTCCATACAGGAGGTGCAGCTCTGGTTGCTAAGCAATGACCCCCACCCCAGCTTGGTTTGACCCACCCCAGCCCTGAGCCATGGGGTGCTAGAGACAAGAAGCCTCTGCCTGGCAGTGACTTTTGCCTGGATGCCCTGCAGCTGTTCTCAGCCTCCCTACCTGCAAGCCTGGAAATGCAGATATGGGCCTCACTCGGTCGGCGCCAGAGGCTCCTGCTGCGTGAAAAGGGGCCAGGAGTGTGGGGAGCTACATGTTATGGAGCTGGGCTGGGAATTGCCCCACAGGCAGCATGAGCACAGGACCTCTGTACTATGGTGCTGGGTCAGGTTAGCTCCACACCTGTTGCCACGTGCAGCCAGGGACTCAAGTGGGAGTGCTATTGGGCTGGATGGGGCTGGCACACTGCCACCACCTGTGGCCAGGGCCTGGGGTGGGAGCATGGGTTGCTGCACACTATGGGGTCAGGTGGGGCTGTCCCCATTCACTGCTAGCCCATGTAGCTCCAGGGCCTTGCACACTCCAAGGACTCCAAGGACCACCCCCCAACTCCCTCCCTCCCCCCCATATCCCCAAAAACACTCACACCCTCCCAAGGCCCCCCCACACACTCCCACAACCCCCCACCCCAACCACATACCCCAAACCCCCCATCCCTACACCCCAACCCCCCAATCTCACCACACACACTCACACACCCACTCCCCAACCTCCCCCTACAGACACCCCCTTGCCCCCCCCACCCCCAACAGTAAGACTGTATTTTGAGCTATTATGCAGTCGCCTCTAGATACATGACAAACACACACAAATCAGGACAAAAATATCTTTGTTTAAAATTTTTTTAAATAAAATTAAAATGTTATAGTATTTATTTGATTTTTTTAAAAATATATTATTTTTTTGGTTTCAAGATGGCAAAACCCTCCCTTCCAAAAGTAGTATTTCCAGGGTAAGGGGAGGGACTTCCAGTGACAAAGGCAGGAGTTAGGGGTGGTATGGCCTGTCTCAAGATGGCAACCAGGGTGTGGGGCACCTGTCAAGGGCTGTGGCTACTCTTGCAGCCCTTGACAGCTCACCAAAACTCATTAAGTGGCCCTCCAGTCAAAATAATTGCCCGCCCCTGCTCTAATCCCTTTCTTCCCAGGGTGTACCCAGCAACATCCTGTGCCCTCAATCCCTGATGCACATGATTACAAACCAATCAAGGGAGTACACAGAGAATGCACTACTCTAGTTTGACTGATCTGATAGAGAGACATGGCATGTTTTCCATTTCAGCCTGTCTCTGAGTCTCCTTTTCAGTGTGTTTAGTTTCTCTGTTCTCCTTTGCTGGAGCATCATCTTTTTGTTCCTGTCTCTAGATTATATTCCCCAAATAAACCCTAAATAATAATAATAATCCTAATTTCTCCTCACAAAGCCTGAAGACTGTGGTATTCCTTTGCCTCATGAAGCAGCCTTTGGATCCCACAGCTGATGCTTTGCTGACTGAACCTGCTCACACATAAGCTTAATAGGGAGGGGATTTCTTGGATCCAAGCAAAATCACTGTCCCTTTCCACTGACAGTGGCTCTCCTGTGCTCTTTGCTTCCTAGGCACTGCTTGCCTCTGGCTTAGCTGCTGCATGGCTTGTATCCATGAGTGCAGTGTATATCCATCTCCTCAATGTCATGTCTCATGTTGCATAGGCAACTGTTTCTAAACTCCATCTTTCCATAATGCTGACAGGTTGATTCCACTTTATTATTGATGCCCATCATCCTCTGTGTTTCCACCCCCATCACTTCTCCAAGTGTCGTCAACTCACATCAGCTCTTTGCACAAAGCTCATTTGAGGGCAAATTCCCAGGACTCAGTTTATTTCTTCCACCCTTGCCCAAACTCTGGCATTGGTGAGCTTGTAATCTCCAGAAGCTGCAAGCCACATTTTACTGGTTTTCATCAACTATCCTCAGTCCAATCTCAGAGGCATCCTCAGCACAAGCATGTTTCTACTACAGTGCTACCATCTCATTCCCATAGGGCAGATTTCTGTGCTTTACAATCAGCTGGTGCAATCTGAGGATCCCTTGCCACCTGCCCATGCAGATATATCTGTGGCTCCTGTTCTCTGGTTGCTGGCTGAAGAGGGAGGATTAAATTCATTATAATATTAAATAAATCAGGTGGAATTAGCTCTCAGCAAAAAGCAGCAGCTGGCTCCTGCAATGTTGTGACAGGCTCCGCCAATTATGCAATGCAAATAGAATCCATCTGACTTCCGCTCACTCCTGGGCTATGACAGGCCCTGATACCCGGTTTGGCAACTTATTTTGATTTTGTCCTGCAAATCTGCCCTTTCTTTGCCTTCCCTTGCATGTGCAACAGAGCCAGTTGGCTTGATCAAGCAGCAGCCATTCTTAAAGCCTGAGCTAGAATTGCAGAGACCTTCCAGACCCATTGCCCTGCACCCCCTACTGATACACCTTGGAGGCCTACATAGGGAATGCATGGAGGAGCTGTGCTCACTTCACTGTCATTAATACAGTGCACTATTGATTTTACTACTAGCTAGACTGTTCTTTTATGCTTGCAACAGCAAAACGAGTCCATGATACCAAAACTATGGTATCCTCCCTAACTACCCAACAAGGTTAATTTGTTGAGGCTCTGTGCATGCTCAACAGATGGATTCCTTTGTATTAGATAAGGGAGGAGGGTAGTGAGTTTTGTTGTAGATGGAGGAGGGAGAGTAATTAGGAGAAAGAGATCCTTTTGCAATGGTAGCCTAGGCAAGTCCAAGTACTGTTGAAATAAAATTATAGCAGAAGCATGAAGGGTAATATCCAGCAAGAGAAACCAAGGTGGATTAGGATGAAAGCTCTTGAGGAGGAGTTACGTCCTTTGCATTCAGAGGGTAATAGGCTTGTAGGGCATTCTACTTTGACATGGAGACGTGGGAGGAATGGACTGGTAGATTTGTGTGCGCGCCTGTAGAGGAAATGTTGGTTGGACTTGTTTGCCAGACCGAAACGGTAGCTGAGAGGTGAGGGGGTTGTTATTCAGCGCTTAGAGCTATGACGTCAGTCTCCTTGAGGAGGACAAAGGATGAAGCACAGGACACCGCAGACTGTCAACCAGAGAATTCAGCTGTTTGTTACACAGGACCCACAAGATAATGGCAGGTATGGGTACTAGGGCTGGCCAAACTTTTCTTCACAGTGTATTTTTGTTTATGTCACTAGCCTTTTTTTCTTTCCACCTACCCTGTCCCCTTCCCTCCCCTCCCACTCCCTAGGCCAATCCTGATATTTCTTTAATGCCTTCATTATTTGTACGTGTGCACCAATAGTTGGAATGAGTAATTTTTTCACCCCATGTTAGTCACGAATTGTTCCCTCCTGCTATTTGCTGCTCTTTATTTGTGCTGTGTGCTTGGTCACCTAAGTCACATAATGATTTCTTTGCTGCTCCGTGACGAGGTTCTGAAGCATTTTAAGTAGGAAAATCATGACGAGTGACTGACATGTTTCTTGCCTGAGTTTTCTAAGAAATGATTATTTTTTGCTAAACATTCAGAGTCCACTGACATTTTCCTCATTGCCTTGTGTTTGTTTGAACACTTGAATAATCCACAAATCAGAGTGCATTGAACTTACCACTTACATATGTCATTTAAGTATGGGTCCCAAAAACATAGCCTACATACAGGCTTACCAATTCGCTGTTCATGGAACAATCTTATATTAAACTGGTGTAGCACCATTTGCTATATAAGTAGCGTATTACAGTACAGGAAGCCAGAAGAGGCATAACAGCCCCATGGATATTGTAGGGGAGATATGAGGAAGGCAGAGAGTTTAGAAATAATTTAGAAATGGTGAGATGACAGTCCTAAATGCCCTGATAATATTAAAGTGAGGCGATTATGTGAACTGGGGAAGAAAATGAGAAAATGTGTTCTGATTCTTAGAAGCAATCAGACAGGCATATATGCTACACAGTAATCTCTCCTGGAAGTAGGACAATCCCTGTCCTGGACAGAAGAAACATGCATGCATCCAAGGGGACGATTTCATGACTCAGTGTGGGGCTGGGTGCCTGGGGTCTTTGCTTTGGTCAGAACGTGAGCGGCAAGCACAGACCAGGCACGCTTAGCTCTGGGATTTGTAAGACTTCCATGGAAAACTTGGCAAGCTGCAGGAAGTTGTTGGTGGGGTTTACTTTTTTCTCTTTGAAGCCAAAGGTGTCCTAGGGGGACATAAAGATGAAGGCCTTACCACTTATGCTGCTTAGAGATGCCCTGGTGCTTTTTGTGAGAAGAAAGTGGTAAGTGCAGGTTGCTTTCTGGGGTAATGTCTTTCAGCCTTCTGAAACTTTTCCTTCAGCTTCACAAGGGTTTGGTTTTTTTTCACAGCCAAGGGCATTCAGGACAGCAAGTTCACCAGCTCCAGACAAGCAAATGTTGTGTTGAGTTTGGTCATGCCCAGTCTATTAAGCGATACCAAAGTGACAGAATAGGATTCTCTCACTGTGAGGGCAAGGCTGGCCTCCCCTCAGAAGTCCTCCTCCCTGGTGTAGTAAATGCTCCTCCAGCCTTAGTCAGAGAGCAGGAGGAAAAATAGTTTGAGTTTGAGACAAGTTCAGAGGCATGGGGGGGAAAGAATATAAGCAGGGTGAATGGGAAGGGGGCAACGTTGTGAGGTCTTAAATAGGAAATTACCGTATTGGAAACTCAGAATCACTGTATTTGCAAAAAAAACTATTTCACACTGGGAAATTATGCAAATAAGTATGCACATAAGCCATCTTCTTGTTTACTTTATGTTGCTCACTATAAGTCACCAGTGAATGAATGAGAACAGTGTTATCAAAGTTGAAGCATTTCTTTATTTTGAGGCAACCAATCATAAGAAAGTGCTGATAGCAAACCCAAAAGTCAGTTAAGACTCTCTGAGAGTGGCTTGGGTCTTGCATATGCTGCATCAATTAGCTGCCTCAAAAATTATTGTACATTTTGAATATTTTTACTATTATTGATCATACATCATACAAGGGTTGAAATTATCATACAAATACAATAATTATGGTACACCTGGCAACACTGGAAGAGGGCAACTTCCTAGTGATATGTCTGTTAAAGAAATGTATGTCTGTGGAAGAACAGCACAGAGGGAAGAGCAAGTGTGAACCGGAAAAAGGCTCTCTAGGATTGGCATAGGATAATGGTGGGGGGGTGGGATGTAAAGAAAACAAATACTATTTCACTGTGTGAAGCAAAGCAAACCATTCTGAGCTACACTCAAAGCAACACGTTCCCTCTCATCTAACAGCAGAGCTACTGGAAAGGAAGTGTTGCCCCCTTGGGGAACTAGAGATGCTTTTTGCTGTTAGTCTGATGCTTGCATGCCCCCTGGTGCTAGCCTGGTGAAGGAGGAGGGTGCTAGGATGCTTTGAAAACAGATTTCAAGAAACCAAAGGGAATCTCTCCTTGTCTGCAGAGGCAGAGATCCCAACTAATGGCTTCCAGGGTCACAGGTTGCCATGGCATGCATTGCCTATTGCATTCCCTTCTGTCCACCTTGGAGTAACATGCAGCAGAAGCCCAATGGATACCTGGGAGCCATCAAATGCAAAGATGTCTTTGGACTCTTATGGTAATTTAGGAAGAGAGAGGGATGAATTAATTTGTGTTTCAAAAATAGAAAGCACATTGTAGCAGATTAAAAAGCAGGGGAGAAGGAACACAGAGAAAAGGAGAAGGAGAGAGAGAAAAAAATCTGAAAGCATTTGAGAGAGGGACGAGCAAAAAGGGAAGGAGGGAATCTGAAATGATAAAGAGAGCGGGTGTGTTACATGTGTGGATGTTTGAGGGGTGGGTGGGAACTAACCTGGAGTTGATGTTTTATTATATTTTCCCCCCCGTGACCTCTGGAGAATACACAAATAAAATCAATTAATGGGCCTTGAAGAAGAATCACTTTAAACTGTTCAATTAAGCCCCGCAATGCAGAGAACAGAAGGGAGAGGGGGGAAAAAAAACAATAAATACGTCTTAAAAAATGGACTTGTCTGAGGCGCCTGGGCCCCGACATGCACCATTACTGACAGATCGAATCGCACTTCCATTAACGCCATAATCTTATAGACTCCACAGGCCGTAAAAAAGGGATTTACTTTAATCAGGTTTGGTTAGGGCTGAATTTGAAAAGTGCTACAAGTGAAATAAAACACGACCTCATCCCCCACTTTGATTTTTTTTTTTCTCTCACTCAAGCCCTCTAATTTACTGTTTGTTACTCACTAACAGTTCATTTCTAATGGCTGCAATCCACTGGTGTATGTCGCATTCTCATCACTTCCTGTGGCGGAAATGATTAGGAAGAACATAGACCTTTCTCCCTACTCACATCCCTCCTTCTTCCCTGCTTGAAAGCCAAGGTCTCTGCGCTCCCTTTCATGCATTCTCTGTAGGTTCTCGCTGCCCTGCCTCTCTTCTCGGCCACCGTCTTGGTGACATTCACTCACCCACAATGTGACCTGGGATGGTGATGGTGGTAGAGAGGAGGTGGGGTAGTAAAGTAGTTTGTTGTATCCCAGGCATGATTAGTAACCATAAAGAAGATGAGGAAGTCTATAAATGCACAGGATGTCAGAATAATCTTTTCTTCCTGATTTTCGTGCTTCATACTTTGGCTTGTCCAATTTATTACATGGCACTGACTTGTTATGCATTTCCTCCTCCCCATTTTCCACATGCAGACCCCAAGGCACTGTGTATTCAGAGAAAGCCAACAAGTGTGGGCTGTGTTCTGCTGTTTCCTGGTCAGGCTCCAGTGATGTTAAAATGTATCATATTTTGTTCTATTGAGAGAGACTCTTTTGTAACAGGACTGCTGTTCTGGGAGAAGGTGCCTCAGACAAGCTTTAGTTGTGTTGACCTCCTACCATCTACTGGACTATAATGCAGTTTCCCAGATGTCACATTTCCATCTGCTGCAGTACTGCTTCAGATGAGGTTGCCAAACCTGCAACTACGGGGTACCCTGAGTCATGGGGCAACCCTGACTATAGGCAGGTTTTAACACCTTGGTGAATTTATCTTTGGATCTGAATAGCCTCAAATTCAGAGGGAGTTTGGGCTCAGGGTTCACCCTTGGGTATAGTAAGTTTCCTTTCTATATCACAACACTCTCTCTGTCACAGGATTGTGTGTACTTTCCAGTAAATATGATGTACTGGAAGGTTATGGGTAAACTAGACTGATCCTAATAGACTGGTCAAGTGACATTTCATGGTTATAGTATAAACTATATAGAATACACCACATATTCATAAGAGCATAGGATCATGGGTAAGTAGGACTGGAAGGGACCTCACAAATTAATCTCTGACCAGCCTTCTACTCAAGGCAGGATCATCGATGATTAAACCCATCCCAGCCAAGCGTCTGTCTAAACTGCTTTTGATAATTCCCAAAGACAGAGATTCCACAGTACCTTTAGGTAGCCTGTTGCAGTATTTGAACAAGACCCACAGAACTGTTCCAATACATAAGGAAAAAATTGCTCCTAATCTCCAATTTAAATTTCCCCTGTTGAAGCTTGAGGCCATTGCTCCTAGTTCTGTCCCCTGTTGCCACAAAGAAAAGCCTATCTCCATCCTCTTTGCAATTGCCCTTAAGGTATTTGAAGACTGTTATCAAATCCTCCTCAGTCTTTTCTTCTGCAGACTAAATAACCCTAGTTACTTCAGGCTTTCCTCAAGCTCCTAATCATTTTTGCTGCTCTTTGCTGGATTCTTTCCAAACTTTCCACATTGTTCTTGTGATGTGGGGTCCAGAGCTAGACACAGCACTCCAAGTGAGGCCTTACAAGTGCTGAAGAGAGTGGAAGAATCACTTCCCTCGATTTGCAGGTGTCACTCCTGTTAATACAAAACAATGTGCTTTTGGCTTTTTTTGCAACAAAAGCACGCTGTTGGCTTGTATTTCGTTTATGGTCTTCTCAGCAGTACTGCAGCTTAGCTAGCCACTGCCCAGTCTGTATTTGTGCGTGTAGTTATTACATCCAAAATGCAGGACTTGTCCTTGTTGAATTTCATCTTATTGACTGTGGATCATTTTTGCTGTCTATCTAGATCATTCTTGATCCTAATCCTTCCTTATGGAGTATCAGCAGATCCACCCACTTTATTGTCATCTGCAGATATGCTAAGCATGTACTTAATCTCATCATCCAAATGTTTAATATCTTCATTAAATAATACCAAACCCAGGACAGACCCCTGGGGAGCCCCACTTGATTCTTCCTGCAACTAGCCATTGAAGGCTACCCATTGAGTACTATGATCCAAACATATCCACCTTACAGCAGGCACTAACAATATTGCCAGGAACGACACTGAGCAGATCAGAAGTGACTATAAGACTTGTGTCAGGAAGGTAAAGGAACCCGGAGCACATGTGGTATTCTCATTGATTCTTCCCTTGTAAGGCAAGGGTCCAGGCAGAAACCATTGCATCTCGGAAGTGAACGTGTGGCTGAGACTGTGGTGTTAACATGAAATCTTCATCTTCTTCAACAATGGGTGGATATTCTTGGGAGGAGGACTGCTGTCAAGAGATGGGATCCATCTGATGAAAATGGGGAAGAGATTCTTCGGGCACCGTCTTGCCAACCTATTAAGAAGGGCTTTAAACTAGGTTCCATGGGGTATGGTGATCAAAGCCGTTTAGCAACAGAGCAAACAGTCCAGAAGGGAAGGTACTTGAAGAAACAACTTAACTCTGGGAAAGGGTCAGAGAGCTACAGAACTGCAACTAGTAGTGAAAAAGGGAAGTGAGAGGATCAAAATGCAAAATATGCCTAATGCATGTATACAAATATAAATATAGGAAATTAAACAAGATAAGATGGAAGCTGCAGCCTGCGAAAATAGCTGTCATCAGATTAGCATCACAGAGACCTGGCAGGACAGCTCTGATGACTGTAATGTCAACACTGAAGGTTAAACTATGCTTTGGAAGGACCAGGTTGGAAGAAAATGTGGTTGTGTTGTCTTGTATGGCAAAAACACATACATGTGTTCCCTGGTTCAGGAAGAAGAAAACAGCAGCGCAGAATGCATTTGGGTGAAAATGCAAGGTGAAAGATGGAGCACACATATAATGGTGGGGATTTATTATGGGCCACCAAATCAAGAAGAAGAGGTGGATGAGGCACTCTTCAAGCAGGTGACAAATCTATCAAAAAGTTATAGAATGGTACTGATGGGAGACTTCAGTTTTCTGGACATCTGCTGGAAGAACAGTGTGGCCAAACATAAACTGTCAAACTGGTTCCTAACTTGTGTGGAGGAGAACTTTCTGTTCCAGCAGGTGAAGATACAACTAGGAAATCATCTGTCTTGGATATTGTTCTGACCAACAGGGAAGAACTGGTGGAGGATGTGAAGGTGATGGGTAACTTGGGAGAAAGCAATCGCAATACAATAGATCTTCAAATCCTGAGACGGGGAAACCATGGGGTCAGCATAATTAGAACAAGTAGCTAATAAACACGGCGTCATGGGAGGGATAGACTGAAGGATAAAGGCATCCAGTAGGGCTGGGAGTGTCTAAGGGGCACAATATTGGAAGCCCAACAAAAAACGGTCCTGACAAAAAGAAAGCACAGGAATGGCAAGAGAACAATGTGGCTGCACAAGGAGCTTCTAAAATTTCTTAAATGCAAAAGGAAAGCATTACAGACAATGGAAGAATGAGCACGTTACCAAGGAAGTGTACCAGGAAATAGTAAGAGCCTTCAGGGACTAAATCCTAGGGAAGATCTTAGAAAAGTTTATTAAAAAGGCTATCCTTAATGGACTGGCCGATGCCAACATCCTGAGGGATAGCCAGCACGGGTTTGTTGCAGTAGGTCTTGCTTGACCAATCTCATTTCCTTCTATGACCAGGTGACCTATCACCTGGACAAGGGAGAAGAGACTGATGTCATATATCTTGACGTCAAAAAAGCCTTCTATCTGGTATCCCATGATCACCTCTTGGCCAAACTGGCCAATTGTGGCCTTGGGTCCACCACGATCCCCTGGCTGGGAAATTGGCTCCGTGGTCAGACCCAGAGGGTAGTAACTGATGGAAGTCACTCATCATGGTGCCCTGTGACCAGTGGGGTCCCCCAAGGCTCTGTCCTTGGACCCATATTGTTCAACATCTTCATTAATGATGTGGACATCGGAGTCAGAGGACTGGCCAAGTTTGCCGATGACACCAAATTTTGGGGCAAAGCATCCACACCAGAAGACAGGCAAGCAATCCAGACTGACCTGGACAGGCTCAGCAAATGGGCGGATGAGAACCTGATGGTGTTCAACGCCGAAAAATGCGAAGCTCTCCACCTTGGGAAGAAAAATCTGCAGCATCCTTATAGGTTCGGCAGTGCTACGGTGGCTAGCCCTATGGATGAAAGGGACTTGGGGGTCATCATTGACCACAAGATGAACATGAGCCTGCAATGCAATGCTGCAGCTAGTAAAGTGACCAAAACGCTGGCTTGCATCCATAGATGCTTTTCAAGCATATCCCGGGACGTCATTCTCCCCTTGTACTCGGCCTTGGTGATGCCGCAGCTGGAGTACTGCGTCCAGTTTTGGGCTCCACAATTCAAAAAGGAAATGGAGAAGTTTGAGAGAGTCCAGAGGAGAGCCACGTGCATGATCAGAGGTCAGGAAAACAGACCTTACAACAACAGGCTGAGAGCTATGGGGCTCTTTAGCCTGGAAAAGCATAGGCTCAGGAGTGACCCGATGGCCACCTATAAGTTTATCAGGGGTGACCACCAGGATCTGGGGGAACGTTTGTTCACCAGAGCACCCCAAGGGATGATGAGGTTAAACAATTATAAACTACTGCAAGACCGTTTCAGGCTGGACATAAGGAAGAATTTCTTTACTGTCCGAGCCCCCAAGGTCTGGAACAGCCTGCCATCAGAGGTGGTTCAAGCACCTACATTGAGCACCTTCATCAGCAAATTGGATACTTATCTTGCTGGGATCCTATGACCCCAGCTGACTTCCTGTCCTTTAAGCAGGGTGGCTGGACACAATGATCTTCCAAGGTTCCTTCCAGCCCTAATGTCTATGAAATCTATGAAATCAGGAAGGCAAAAATAAAGAACAAGCTGCATCTGCAAAGGAGGTTATGACAACAAGAAGAGGTTCTGTAAGTATGTTGGCCAGAAAAGAAAGACCGAGGAAGCTGTGGGTTCTCTTTTAATGAGCCAGGGGGAACTCCTAACTGAAGATGCAAAGTAAGCAGATCTACCCAACAGCTATTTTGCCTCAGTTAAGCTGCAACCAAACCCCTCATAAGGATTAAGGGAGCAGGCTGAGGGGGGAGATAACAAAAGGGATGGTTAGAGAGTTTTTGTTGGGTTTGAGTGAATTCAATTCAGCAGAGCCAGATGAACTTCATCCTAGAGTACTTAAGGAACTGGCAGAGGAGATCTTGGAGCCCTTGACAATGATTTTCATGAAGTTGTAGGAGACATGTCAGGTACCAGAGGACTGGAAAAGGGCCAGTGTAGTGCCCCTCTTTAAAAAAAGCAAGGAGGAGGACCTGGAGAACTACAGATCAGTTAGCCTTACCTTAATACCTAGGAAGTTACTGAAGCATATCCTAAGGAAGGCTATCTGCAAGCATTTGGAAGAGGAAAAGTTTGATCAGAAGCAGCCAATATGGTTTTATGGAAAAACAAATTCTGTCAAACAAATTTGATCTCTCTCTTTGACAATATAACTAGGGAAGGGAATGCTATGGATATAATGTCTTTGGACTTCAGCAAAGCTTTTGAGAAGGTCCCATACAACCATAAACAAATTGGAAAAATGTGAGCTAGGTAAAACTACTACCAGGTGGATAGATAACTGACTTAATAGCCATAAGCAAAGGGTCCATGTCAGAATGGCAAGTGGAGGCCTACAAGGGTCTGTACTAGGCCCAGGCGTGTTCAGCATGTTTATTAATAATTTGAATACTGCATAAGTTTGCAGACAACATGAAACTGGGAGGGACTATGAACACATTGGAGGATGCAAGCACAACACAGAAGGATCTTGACAGGTTGGAAAGTTGGGCTACAGCTAACAGGATGAAGTTCAGTGTGGATAAATGCTACACCTCAGGAGGTGCTATACCTCAGGAGGAATAATCAAAAACACAAATACAAAATGGGTGACACTTAGCTGGATAGCAGCACTATGGAAGAGGATTTGGGAGTCTTGGTACATCCCAGTACTGTGAACAAATTTCCACTTTTTATAGGAGTCCTTTTTTAGTTTCAATTCGTTGAAGAGAATGCTGCCTAGCCAAGCTGGTTTTCTGTTGCACTTCCCATTCTTCCATTGCATTGGACTAGCTTGCTTCTGTGCTTTTAAGAGGGCCTCCTTCAAGTACAGCCAGCACTCCTGAACTCCTTTCCCCTCACACTTACCTTCCAAGGGATCCTGACCCCCAGTTTCTTGAGTTCTCTGTTATTGCATCCTTCTATTCTATTTCCTGCCCGTGTCTCCCTGTTGGCTTTTTCTTCCACTACCTCCATTACCCAGGTCTGATGACTGGGATAACTGTGCTCCCCTAGTGTAGACGCTTTGAGTCAGATTCTGTTCCACACTTAGACACACAAGGGGATGTAGATATTTAAGTGTGATTCTATTCCACCCTACTCAAGACCCTGACAAACTATTAATGCAAATGGTGGTTGGGCCCTTTTCCTCTTCACTGTTTTTTTGTGACTCAGTCTTCAGGGTCAAATGACAGTGTGTTACAAAAGTAGACATGTTAATAGATTTTCAGGACTTAAATGAGGCAGACTGGAATCACGCTTAAATACCTTAAAACCTAATAGGTAGAATAGAACATGGCCTCATGTTGTCTCATTCCTTTCCACAAGTAGAGACAGGGAATTTAAAGCACAAAACTACACAGAAACATAACCCACCCCCTCTGCAAAGCATATGAACAAAGTGGACATGAGCAAATGCCTTACTCTCCTTAACCAGCACTTGCTTACCTGGTTAACCCATTGGCTTCGTGAACATTTGTTGCTGGAAAAGAAGGGTTTTCAAATTTGTTCCACAACAAGCAAGAAATGGAGACAGGCTCCAAATGAAGGGAGGAGGGGATGAGAAGAGGGAAAAGAGTAGGAAAAGATAGAAAGAGATATGGGACCAAAAGGTGAAGAGTGATGCAGGGAAGAAGCATGAGATGGAGTGGAAAAGAGGCAAGCCTGTGAAGCGAATTAGAAGGGGGCATGGAAGAAGGAAATGACTGAGAAAGGAAGGAGATGAAAGGGACACCAGTTGAGGCTGCTAAGTGGGAAGCACATGTGTGAGAGAGAATGACTGTGGGATGGAGGAAAAAGAAGAGAGATTTAGGGTTTGGTCATGGTAAGACAAGGCTAATGTTAGAAACAGATAATAAAGGAAGGCAAAGGGGGGAGGGGGAAGAATAAAAATCACTTGAAAAACTCTCTACGTTTAAAAGCTCCCCAGAGGCCATGTAATAGAAAAGGGCTTTTAAGCGCTATTTCTGTTTTTTCTGTTTTTCCTTTGGGGATGTCTCAGAGGGATGATTTATTGTCTCATGTATTTAAAGTGACATGACCAATTTTGAAGAGCTTGCCGCTGCAATGCCAACAGCATGTTCCTTGGCATTTCTAAATGTGTCCTGTGCATATAGCTCCTCAATGCCGGTCTGCCACAACACTCTAACAGCAAAAGATGGGGAACTGGTGCACAGGGTGAGCACCACAGCAAGGGAAGGGCTCCCATTCTTCCCGCTTCAGTAGAGGATTTATTCTAGGGAGAAAGGTCAGCACTGAATGTGATATTTTGTCCCCACATGGAAGAGACTTTTGGGTACAACCTAGCGGAGGAGAATCAAGGATGGAGCTGTATGCATCTCACAGTCACTTTCTGTATATGCTGGTCCTTGTATAGTGAGCAGGAGTCCCGACCTCAGCTGAGGCAGCCAGTGCTCTCTACATTCTAAGTTGGCCCGACTTCACTGAGTCCCACATGTTCCCTCTTCCTTAGTCAAACCAGTTGAGGGACTGGGTAGAAAGCCATCACCTAAGGCCAGGTCCACAGTGGCTTGGTAAATACTTCCATTTGCCTCAGGTGGGTGATCAAAATGAGATATCTAGGTGCTTGAGGAGTTCGGTGCTTCCAGAAGCAGATCCAGGACATTCAGGCCCTGACTAGGGAGCCACCTGATAGAGCATGCAAGGCCCCATGGGGTTTCTAAATTCAAACCCTGTCTTGTAGTATAGGGGCCCACATTAGCTGTCTCTGTCAACTTTCTTGTCCTCTTCTGATACTAGAGGCCTAACAGACCAGGGGCAGTGGTTTTAGCTTTGCTGCCAGGGCTGCTCTTGTTTTTTAACCAATGATGGTCTGATATAAAATACACATAAAATGCCAGGGAAAAGGGGCTGGGACACTGGAGTCTCTTCTTTTGACTGTGTACCTGAACCACCAGGCTGTAGAGTCAGGCTCCATTTGCTCACTCTCCTTTCAACCCCATGGGTCTAGCCTTTCTGGCCCAACTATGGGAGAATGGTGCCCCACCCAGACAGTTGTACAGTAGAGCCCAGCGGTTCTCAACCTTTTTTGTACCAGGACCCATTTGTAAACATCAGTGGCCAGTCCCAACCCAGTGCCCCTCACTCCCAACCTGCTGCCCCCTGCCCCAGGCTGCAGCCCCCCCAGTGTGTGGGGGAGGGGGTGAGTATATGGGGCAAGGGGGGCCCCAAGCAGCCCCTCACAGGCTGGAGCTCTGCCAGCCTGCAGGAGAAAATCCAGTTTCCCACATTTTTCTCCTTTTAAAGGAGAATTCATTTGTAAAGTTTGTGGATCCATCGTTAAAGTTTGCTTGCAACCCACTTCTGGGTCACGACCCACAGGGTTGAGAAATGCTGGTCTAGTGACTAAAATACTCTCCTGGGAGGTAGGTGATATGGTTCCAACTCCCTCAGACTGAGGACCAAAAACCAGATCTTCCTGGCAGACTGTTCTGACCAGTAGCCCAGGTCCAAAAGGTGGGTGCCCTTTTTCAAGTCCTGTTCTTCGAGTTGCTGTGGCTGCTGCACACTGTACTGCACTCGGCTCTTACGGGAAGTGTAGCCATGTTCTGAGCATGCTGTGTGGCTCAGGCACCTCTGGGGGCTTAGGCTGAATTCAGACCCCTCCCTAGCTCCATTATGGGTCACAGAGGAACTGAGGCGAGAGCTGGGTGGCTAGCTGTTCAGAGTGGAATGCTTTTTGGGCACAGTCAGAAGCCTTTAAGGGATCCTTTACATGCACGTGGCCTGAATTGAGGCTCCTAGGGGGCTTTGCAACATCTGAAGTAGGGTTGATATTGGATCATTCTTGTGCGTAAAGTCCAACTACATCCGAGTGGTCCACTCTGGATCTGATCCCTAGTTACAACCTGTTGTAACCATGATAGTACCATGTACTGCTGTTTCACATGATGGGGCTTCACACTTTCCTTGGGAGGATTATTCCACCCTACAGATTTCCTACCTCCTCTTGACACCAAGACCGTATTTACTTTTGCTCTGTTACTTTTAGTTATACTCCTGTAGAAAATGCCTCTGTCTCCTTGGTGTTTGCATACGTGTCTGTGGTTAATCTTACCTCTCACTGTTGTCTCTTCGCCAAGCAATACATATTTAATTCTTTTAATCTCTCCTCATATGTCAGTGTTTCCAGCCCCTTAATCATTTTTAGCGGCTCTTCTCTGAATTCCCCCTGCTCATCAACAGCTTTTTGTAAACGCATGTTGCCCGGAATTGAAGGCAATATTCCAGATGTAGCCTTGGCGGCTCTAGAGAGAGGGGCAAACGCCTCCCTGTTTTGTGACATGATTTCTCTACAGATGAAGCACAACATTACATTAACTTTTTATTTTTGCTGCCATGCAGCATTGCAAAACCGTAACTAATTTGCTGTCCACTATCTCCCACAGGCCTTTTTTGACCATTACTGCTTTCCAAATCTCTCTCTCTCTCAATGTCCTGGTTTCCGTTTATTTTTCCCCAGATGTATTAACTCACATTTTCAAAGCTGATTCTCATTTTCTTTCCTGTTCCTGTTTCTAACCTTTCGAGATATGTTTCAATCCACATCCAATGCAGAGTGAAAGACACTATTCCCTTCCTTGATTCTTTATTTGTGATAATGAGCTTCCCAATTATCTGCCATCGGCTCACACTCCAGAGGTATCTGCTGTTCACTGCCAATTGACAGCAATCCTGCTCCGGCTTATCTTGGTACTAGCTGAAGTTAGGTGTTTCCTCCCACCTGCACAGCAGCTGCAGCTGTCTTTGTGCTCGCTCAGCCATGCTCAGGCCAAGTGCAGCAGGCTCCTTTGCATATGTCATGTGAGGCATCTACTTGTACTCAGCCTGCTTCCCCCAACTGACCCCTGCACTTAATTGACCAATAGAGCTAGACATATGGCAGGTCAAATTACAAACCCAAATCAGCAGTTGCCAGAGGAGATTAGATTAAACAGGAAGCAGCAAAATACTTCGTTTTTGTTTTTTATTTCCTTGAGCTCTGATATAAAAAGTGATTATTAATATCCCTAGCTGTGCATGTAGGCATATGCCAGGGGCTACCCTGAACTCTTGCTACCCAGTGCTGCATTCAGGTCCCATTGGCTTCTCAGGCCTTTGAACAACCGACAAGGTGAGGGCAAGAGAGACTCCCTCGGGTCTGCTGTGTGTCAGTAGAAGACATGGGGCTCTGGAGCAGGGCCCCACAGCTGTAACCGACTCTGATTATGTATCGTTCACAGTACAATAGTGCCTACATGATATGGCAGATCAGGGTTGAATGGTGCTAAGCACTGTGCATCCTAATATTGTGAGACAGCATCTGGTCCCGCAGGTCTATATGCTAAAAGGGCAAGCCAGAGAAAGGGTTGAAAGAAGGGAGCAACATCTACAGATGGGGAATTGTGAGACAGAGAAAGGAAGGGCCAGGACTTTAAAGGGGCTGAGGAGCCTTGTCCCCTCAGTAATCCTCTGGCAGAGGATGGGCTTTGTCCAACAGTAAATATTTCTTCTCTGGAGTATACACTCACAGTTTGTTGTGTGGTGCTACTTGCTCCACACCAGCATGCCACCCTAGGATGATGTGTGCACTACACCAGCACGATGTATTTGGCTATGCTCTTATGTGTTCCTCATAACACTCTAAGTGGCAACCGCAATATCAGTCTTGATGCCATGACTTCAAGATTGTCCAGAGAGCCACTTCCAAAGTAGTGACTCCACCTGTAGCAGAGACATTCTTGCTGTATAGAGGTTTTTTCCCCCAGGAACTGTGGCACTGAGGGTGGCTGATATCTCTGCGAAATCAGGGCATCTTGTCCCCACTCTCAGATTTGCCCTTGTTCTGTTCACTCCACCTACCCCTTGATCCCTGGTGCTCCCTCCCCCGCCACAACCAGGCAGCTCCTCTTCATGATGTGTGCAGCTTGCTGACAGGCATAGTGGGGAGTGGGGAAAGGACAGGGATTTCTGTCTCTCTGCTTCCTTTGCTCTTTCATTTCCTCTCTCTCCTGGCTTTTTTTTTAAAATGCTTTTGATGAAGTGAGTTCAGGCTTATGAGAGCTTATCTTATTTATCTCTGATTTAGTTAGTTTATAAGGTGCACATCTACTCTGCCTTCTGCCTGACGTGAGTTGAACATGCCTAACTACCTCTTTTCAATTGAAGCCATTAAATAATACTGGGCATTAATGTCTGCAATCCATCTGCCCCTAGACACACTTCCTTTTTTTCACTTCATTCAGTTTGCCTGCCTTTGAAGGCTTTCCTTAGGCTACACATCATGACAGGTGCATCTTGCTAGGCACATCAAAGCAGTTTAGTTGAGCGGGCACAACAGTGGCCTGGGCCCAAGGGGCTTGGATTCCAGTCCTGTTTCAGATGGTGGTGTCCTTCGGCAAGTCTGGTCCTAGGTGTGTGCCTCAGTTTCCCCATTTGCAAAATAAAACTAATGATTGCGACTCCCTTTGTAAAGAAAAAAAAAAGCTTTTAAATCAGTTGTGAAGCAGTATTTAAGTTATAAGCTTTGCTGGTTGGTTGAACTGAAACTGAAATATGGCCTTCCATTAGGGAGGTATGTGATGGGGAGTGGGGGAACAATATTTAGACTTTCATGCGTAAAAGAATAGCTTGGACAATGTAGGGAGAGGGAAAGCAGGCAAACACGAAGGGCTTCCTCGTGAAGCACTCTGTATTTGGAGGGTGAGGGTGCTGCTAAGAAGAGGAAGGACTCAGGGTGTGAAAAAACTTTCCTGACACTCAGTTTCCTGCCACTCGCCCACAATAAAACCTGAAGAGCCGGCTTTAAACCAGGTAACCCCAGGCTAGGACTCTTTCCTTCCTCTTCTGTGAGGTATTTGGCATCCCATGTGCCAGCAGTGGTCACACAGAGGGAGAGTTTTTAGCAGAAATTCCCTCTGTGATAAAGGAAAACCTTTGATAACTGCGTGCCTTCCCTCAAAGAGACCACTGAGGAAAATGAGAAATTTTGGGTTGAGTGGCCAAGTTCTGCCACACATCAGAAACTGGCTAAGAAACAAGGAATAGGAATGATGGGTCAGTTTTCAATTATAGGCAAGGCCAGAGCTCATTTCTCAAGCCCAGAGCACACAGATACTAGCACGTTTGTTCATTAATAACGTAGAGAAGGGGCGAGCCGCACAGCAGCAAAATCTATGGATACTGCTAGTGCAGGATGGTGGTCCTTTTAAGTGGAGATGGGCTCAGCCTTGTCTGTGAGGAAAGCTGCTACTCCTTCACAGGTTTGGGTCAGCCATCACTGTCAGCTGGGAAGGAGGCAGGCAGGTGCTGTAAAGGGCTGTAAGAGTGCAGTTGCAAGGACAGGTTGGGGATACTCAACTAGGCTGGAGAGGAGGAAACTGGAGGGTTATCCCTTTATGAGAGGGGCAGCTGATCCTCTGGTCTTGTGTTGTTTGGGGGATTGTTGTGTAATTTATCACTGGTGCCTGCCTGGAGGGTTGCTGTGAAAGAGTTGGCTGATGGAGCCTTTCTGAAAGAGAAGAAGAGTGGAATGGGGAATGGCAGCATGTGTTAAGATGGACCCTGACCAGGAGGAAAGGCTGTGTTCAAGTGGCAGAATGGGGCAGAGTCCTCTGCGGAGACCAGAACTCGCCAGGTCATGTACTCAGCAGTGGTGAGGAGCTGCCAGGTATGAAGAAGCCCTGGTACTGAAATGGTTGCAGACCTCTGGGAAAGCTACTGGGAACAGAGGATTGCTGGCTTGGTTAGAGCCTTGCTTTTAAGCCTGGATAATGAGGAAAGTGCAAAGCTCTCATCAGGAGACTGAAACCCCTGCGGCTCAAGATCCCACTAGAAGCTTTGGCTTGGTATAGGAGACCTGGAACAAACTATTTTGGCAGGCCACAGGGGAGCACAGCTGAGTCCAGCTTAGTGGCATCCACAGTGGTTTTGGGTAGTCAGAAAACTACAGAAACCTGTAAAGACTGTTAGAGGGACTTAAGAAGTGAGGTGAATGGATGACACATGACATGCAGTATTGGCAAATACAAGTAATGCCCTGGAGGGAATAACTCTTCTGGTCTTCTACATGGTTGGGCCTAAGCTAACTGTAACCTCCAGGAAAAGAGACTTGAGGCTATTTTGGTCAGCTCTGCCTCTGCTCAGTACATATTAGAAACTTGGGGAAAAAAACCAAATCCCATGGCAGAAGGATAAAGGAAGGGAAGATATAACTATGACATCTTCTAGTGCCACTGTAATAATGAGTGCTACCCCCTGTCCTGGAACTGTACAGACTGATCTGAGTTGAACATCTCTAGAGATACAGTAGGAAGGAAAAACATTCAGGTCAGAGGCTGGCACACTTACTTTCTAGCAAGAAACTTGTACTTCAAATGAAATACAGCTGAAGCAGGAATCACTGGGTGAATTTCTGTGGCCTGTCTTATGCAGACAAGGTGATGAGAATGACACTCTCCCAAATCCAGACTTAGGTCAATGTAAAAATTAAAAAAAACAAACTATAGACCAGGAGAAATTCTTGTGTAAGCTGATCAACTGAATGCTCATCCTTCTGAGAGGAAGCCCCAGCTGAGGTATGTAAAAACCAAAACTGGTATAGTATAGTGCTGGGCTAATAAGTGGTTGGGTGTTAATAGACCCTCTTGTGCACATGCTGGTGGGGGTTAATCCAAACCCAAAATGTTGTGTGTTTGGGATTGAACACCATGCTCACTGCTCAATTCCAACTGGAACTGAATAATTCTGTCTGGATCTTTTGGGGCAGTTGCTGGGGCTTGGAATTAATGGGAAGCTAAGGACATGAAAGTCTGGCTTCATCGAAGGGGAATCTCAGAGCGAGAATTGCTGGGTTTCCATGTTGTGATGGTTAGAAACACTGTGTGAAGTGGGATCAGCTGGGCTTGAGCCTATGTGCTCCTTTGAATTGATGAGCCTCCACAGGACAAGAAGAGAAATCTAGCCTGGAACAGGTTAGAGCCCATTGGTGAGGACTTTCTCTTGGCAGAGTGGGAGGTGTAGATTTAAGTGCCTGTCCAGCAGAGGAGGGAACTAAACCTGGTTTTCCTGGAACACAAAGTAATTTACTCCTTCCACCAGTAATAGAAAGGATGGAGCCCAGAGTAGAGGTGAAGGGGCATGCATTTAAAACTCAATACACTCCTCTTCTTCCCCACCCCCACCCCTTCAGCACCAACTTCTAATTAAGCAGTGGGACTCAAATTCATGTCCTGATTGACAGTTTGTAGGATTAGACCTGGTTGAGGAGCTCTAATATCCACACAGCTAGAGGGAAGGAAGACAATAAAGGATCTAAATCTTCATGCTTCGGGGCATGAGCCAAGTAGTATCTGACACTATTAGGAAGCAACTTTTTCTCAGATGGTCTGGGTATTCCATAATTGTCCAGTTTTGGGGGGGAGGGGGGGGGATGGTGTCTGTCTATCTAGAGAGCCTGGGGCCCTCTGGGTTCCTTCAAGAGGGAAAGCAGCTAGAAGAGGGAGCTCTGTAGGGGGCCAGGGTACCACAGCTGCAGGTCACTAGGGCAACAGGCTAATAAGATAATTAGCCAGCAGCTGCAGGCAGTCAGATAACCCAATGCAGGCAGGGGGAGGGGAGCATATAAGCTTAGGGCTGGGGTTAAAAGGGCAGTTTCTTCCCGGTTGCTACAAGGGAAGGAGCTGCTGCTTAGGGGAGCCTAGGATGCTGGGTTAGTGAAGCTTATACTCTTAAAGGGGTAGAAGGCTGCTACATGTTGCTATAGCCCAGGGGCTTGTGTTGATGTTGCATTAATACCAGTAGTTTGTGGATGAAGCTATAGGGGAAGGTGGAGGCCTCATTAGTGTTGAATGTGGGCTCTTGACTGCCTTCAGCCCTGCCAGAGGCAGGCTCAAGGCTTGAGTACTTACTGAGTGGAGAGCAGCACCAGAGGGTGCAGTTGCACAGGGGCCTAGTGTACAGGAGCCAAGCACTTAGTAACTTGAAGGCACAGGTGAAGCTAGAGCCTCAAAGCCAGGTCCTTGACAGACTCCAGAAGAGGACCATGTGCATAAATGAAGGCCTAGAGAGCAGGTCATATGAGGAGAGGCTGAAAGACTTGGGACTGTTCAGCCTGGAGAAGAGAAGACTGAGGGGACTTGGTGGCAGCCTATAAGTAGATTGAGGGCATACATCAGGGCTTGGGGGGGAGCATCTGCTCACCAAGGCCCCTCCATAGGGGGACTGGAAATAATGGGCCCAAGCTGACTGAGGATTGCTTCAGACTAGACCCAAGAGAGAACTTCTTCACAAATCTAGTGGCAAAGGTTTGGTACAGGTTCCTCCCAGAGGCGGTACAGTTGCCCACCCTGACCATCTTCAAAAAAAAATGTGGTGATGCCCATCTTGCTTGGGCAGGCAAGACTGCTGGGGTCAGATGACCCAAGTGCAGAGGGGCTAGTTGTTGTTGTTAGGGGCTGGAAGGGACCTTACAGATAGTCACAACTATCCAGTGGGCCTAGGCTGGGAGGCCTAGCTACATTAAAAGGACAGAGGCCAAGGCCCCAACAGAGGGACAGTATACCAGTAACACCTTTGGGGCATGGTAAAGGCCTGGTTTGGAGCCATGCAACTGGGGCAAAAGGCTTTAGATGCCTGCCTTGGCACAGTGGACTGTAGGGGCCTGGGACCAGTGTGACTGGGGTCCAACAATGGTCCATGTATGGCCTCCTTTTATATTAACTTACATTACCATCAAGGCATGGCAGAAAAGATAGATGCCCTAGGGGTGGAGCAGGGCACGGTTGTGGAGCCACCTTGGGGTGTCACAACTACCCCGGGACCCTGACATGTTACAGTCTGTTATCCCGGTATTGATAACTGCTGGAGAAAGGGCTGGCAAATATGGTATTTCCTAGTAGAGTATCTTGTCTTCCCAATCCACTGGCTCCTTTAGATGACAGCTAGTGCTCGCTGCCCCTAGAAAGTAATTATCTACCGAGTCTCCCCCTCTTCAGAGCCCTAATTACTAACCTATGATCTGTATTCTTGTCTGTTTTTTGGGGTGGTCTTTTTTTTTTTTTCCCCTCCCTTCCCTGCCCCCATTTGTCCCAAGAACTCTATTTCATAGTTAGTGGTCTCCCTCTAAAAATTGAACACAGCTGTAATCTTCTGGTAGGCTGATGCTCACTGCACCTTTATAACAAATAGACCTATCTTCCCAGGTTTCCATGTGCAGTGTTTATTAAAGGAGATGGTTTAACCAAGCACAAAGACATGACAAGAAAGCAACAGATGCTATAGCAGGAAATAGCCCCTCCTTGGCTCCTTGTAAGGCACTGGGGCAATGAATGCTCTCTCTCGCTAAGTCCCCGGTGAAGAGCGCAGATGGGGAATCTGTAAGACCTGAAGCAGTACAGGTGCCACAGCTGGAAGGAATGACTGTGGGTCAGGTGGGAAAGGGGTGTGTGAGCATACATGTGGCCTGGGACTGGGTGAGGGGACTTGACAGCTGCCTTCTAGAGCCTCACAGGTGTGTGGAAGGCTCATTAAATTCTGCAATCTCCATCATTAAGGCAGTGGCAGATGTTGTTGAATGTGACTGGCGCAGTCACAAGGGATGCCGTCAACCCGACTTAATGGTCAGAACAGCAGTGTGTGTGCCTAGCAGACTGGGGACTTTGGAGTTGGGCCTTGTGAGCTTCTGTGCTCAGCTGAACTTGAGCTTCTTATTTCAAAGGGCCCCTTTTTTTCTCTCTCTCTCCTTTGGATACCTTCTGATTTCTCCCCATCTTAATGCCCCAGAGCAACTTGTTCTGGGAAACTTTGTATTTTTATGGGGAGCTTAGGTGGGGTAAGGATTATGAGTAGCCAGTTTCCAATAGGAAGGTAACATGAGAATTTAGGGAGACTAGCATCCTGCCCCCCCCCATGCTTTTTTTTTTTTTTTAACTTCTTCCAAAGAAGATGCTGATATCCCTGGATCCGTTTAAGAATGATTTTACTGGCACCAGGTTCTCTTTCTTTCCTTAACCTCCAGTTCATGCTTTTTATTCTGTGGTGTGGAGCAGTTATATTTCATAGCACCACTTTGCACAGTGGAAATACCCAGCACAAAAATGATATTTTCTGCAAAGCTGCTGCAAAGCACTAACCCTTTTCTTCATGTGCTGTCCTGCTTCTGTTGTACACCAGTAGGCAACAGGCCTACTACTACTGTGAAGTGGCTAGCATTTGCTTCAGATTCGGATTTGGCTGATTTCGGGGGGGACAGTGATTCAAATCACTGTCCCAATTCAGAAATTCAGCTGCTGCCAGATTGAATCAGGCAGGCCTATCCCTCACCCAGCCTGCCCCAGCTCCTGGCACTTGTTTAAAAAAAACAAACAAACCCTGACTCGGCAGGTGCTGCTGGGCAGGGAGCAATTGCCACACACTGCATGTGGGGGGGGGGGGCCCGAGCCCCCCCCCCTTGCTTCCCCAGCCCCACCCATGGGTGCCCTACCTGGGCCAGGTCCAGCCCTTTAGGGAAAAAAAACAACAAACCCTGAGAGAACCCCCAGACTCAACACTGCTGCCAGTGGGGTGATTCCCTCTGCCCCGTGCCATGTGGGGGGCTCTGCACAAGCCCCTGAAGCCCTGGGGCTGTGCAGGAGCAGAGAGTCCCGGGGCTTTTCTTGGCTTTTTCTTTTTTTTTCTTAAAGGGCTGGACCTGGCTTGGGTAGGGCACCCATGTTGGGGTGGGGGAGCAAGGGGGGTGGGCCTGGGGGGCTCATGCAGAGCCCCCCATGCAACATGGGGCAGTGGGGGGCAGCAGGGATTGCCCTACCTTGCCCAGCAGCACCCAGTGAACCGAAGCCTTTTTTTTTTTTTTAAATACTAAGTGGGGGCAGCCATGGGGAGCTAGGGGATGGGGGGGTTGGCAGGGACTTTCCAAATCTTTTTCTGATGATTCGGAGAGCTTTGAATCGATTCAGACCTTTAAATCAATCCCTTGATTCGATTCAGAGATTTGACCGCCAAATCACCACTTGAAGCTTTGCGCAGCCCTAGTGGGTTCCCACCTAACACATGTTCTCCCTTTATTGAAACTCCAGGAAGATTCCAGAGCTGTTTGCTTGGCAGGAAGCCACCGCGTGGTTCAGTAGCGGCTCAGGCTCTCCATGGCAGCAGTCTTTCCAAGAAAGGAGACCAGGGGAGCACTATCTTCTGTCTCTGAACTCACAAAGGGTGGGGTGGTAAATGCAAGACAATGCAAACTCCTTAAGCAAAAAGGCAGTATTCATGAATGAGATCAATTGGTCCTGAATGAATCTAGACTGGGAATATGCCGTGATGTTTTGGAACAGCTTCCTGCTAAGAGCTGTATTGCGGGAGCAAAAAAAAAAAAAGTTTCCGAAATGGAGTCGTCTTGGCTTATAAAAGGCATGGTAGGATGTACTTGCTTGCAATAGCAGGGGTTTAGGATTCTGACTGAGGAGACCCCTGGCTATTGGTTGTTCCCGGCTAAGCACAAGGAAGACATAAGTGTAGACTAGGCTATTAGTGGGAATGTTGTGCCCTTCAGGCCTGCTCCTACAGAAGGGCAGCAGGGAGGCTCGTACAGAGTGCAACAGCATCATGTTCATCACTGCAAGGTAATTCTTTCACCCCAGGTTCCTTATGAGATCCCCAGAATTATGGTCTGTGCATAACAATTCTTCCTACCCTAACATAGCAGGGCACTTGCTTCATGGATGGGAAAAACAGAGGTGGTGTGTCAAGACTTCTCATTAAGTGTCTGTATGTGGTTTGGGGCGTGTACACACTTCAGTCTTGTGCTGTATCCCCTCTATAGTCCTGCTGTGCTCCTCCCCCATGGTCCTGGCTGGACATGCTTCAGAGATACCTGAGCTAGTTCTGGCCTTGTTAGCTCCACAATGGATGTAATTTAGCTTTCTTGTATGCTGGGCTTGGGCTAATTAACCTGCCTGCAGTGATGCCAACTAAGGTAGCTTTTCTCCTTCCAGCTCTTGAGGTAGCATGGGCAAAGCACAAACTAGGGAAGTTATAGGGCAGGATTAGGCAACCCCCAGCATGGGTGCCATTGTGGCATGTGAAGGCATTTTGCTTGGCACCCGTGCCTCAGCAGATGGCTGGGAAGGGGCTGGAACTACACTGCCACAACAAGGATTGGGCCCCTCATTGCTCCCTTGGCACATGAAGGTCTTAAAAGTCAAGGTTGCAGGTGTTTTTGGCACTCTGCCTAAAAACATTGCTGACCCCTAATTTAGGACTTGAGGGGTATTGATCAAGCCCTCCTTATATGCCCCCCCCTCCATTCCCCTTCCTTGTAGCATCTATGACCCCTTGCTGCTGCTTGACCCATGGCCTTCCCCCTGTCTGCCTCCTGTACCAGTTTGTCCTCTACCTGGTGAAAAACCCCTATATAGCAGGCCTCTGTGTCAATTTTTGAGACGTAAGCTATATATGTTTTATAAAAAACAAAACGGACAATAGAAGAAATCCATGCACCTGCTCTCTGCAATTCTCTCTGTATCTAATCCTGGCATATACTGTACTTATCACCATAGGATCTTAGAACAGGATTTCTGTTCCTTCCTTTTGATGCAGGAGCTTATGATTAAAGGACAAAAGGTTAATCATACATTGGTGCCATCTACACAATTGGGAAAGGACAGGAAGCTTGCCAGTCCTGCTCCCTCCCTTCTACCTGCTTCTCCCCAGGTACTGCTCTGTGATCAAATCCAACTGAGCACCTGTCACGACTCCTTAGTAAAGCACCATAGCATGCAGGCACGAGTTATCCCAGGTTTCGACATCATAATGTGAATGGGGTTTAAGATGTCAGTTAGCAGTGATTTGTTGTTGTAGCGTCAGGCCCAGGTGGGCTTGTTCCTTGCATAGCCCCCATCTGCCTGCTCTTTCCTAAATGCGGGGGGAGGGGTTGACTTGAAAAATATATACCCATTTAAACATATCAAGTCAGTCCCAAGGCAGCTGCTGCTACTGTTGGGGCACCTTTGCATCACTGGTGACTCTTTGGGCAAAGTGATTTGGTAATACCCATCTCTCCAGGTATGAATTGGCATTGGCTCACAAAGAGTTTATCCACCCTTTGGCAGGTCTTGATTTTAATCCTGCTGAATGTCCTCACACCCTTTTCACCCAGATTAGCCCAAGTGGGGGTGCCAGTTTAGTCACCGACAACCCAACTGTGGAACGGGCTGTACTGCTTTACATGGTACCAGATACAGAGTCCTGGCCTGACTTTCTCCTTCTAAATCCATAGTAGTGAATGATATACTCCTGTTTTGTGTGTGTGTGTCCTTAACAATTGCAACCTTTACTCAGTTTCACTTTTCTCTTGTTTAAGAACTTTATCTAGGAGTAATAGATTTCTGCTGTTTTTCAGCTGATTGGCTTATTAGGGGTGTCTGGATGTTTTGTTTTGTTTTTAAATCCACCTCCCATCTGCAATCATGGTCCATCTATCAGTCAGTTCCCTAGTAACTGCAGGCTGTCATTGCATTATAGTATACACAACACTTGGTGACCAGGACACACATCTAATGAGCAGAACAATCTCTGCCTCAAAATTACAATATACATATAACAATATAAATACATATAACAATATAAATGCACAAACACATGCTGATTAGTGTGAGGAACTGGGGATTATTGCTGGGGGACTTTGGTGGTATGGGTGTGGTTCCACATGCTATTGGAAGTGCTAGTTGAACAAGAGGACCATTGTTTTGAGGATGCTGAGCTAGAACCAGTTGGAGTTCCCTACTCTGCCACAGACTTCCTACATGATCTTGAGCAAGTCACTTCATCAACATTTGCCTCAGTTTACCAGCTGTAACATGGTGATAATGCTCCCATCCCTTTGCCTTCTGCCTTGTCTGGTTTTCCAGTAAACAGATCAAAGCAGGGGGTACAGTACCAAGCATGGCTTGGCCCAAATCTGCACTGGGGTCTCTATTTGTTACTGTAGCATAGACAATAATGGAGGGACTTCCCAGTCACAGATTCTGTTATGGAAGTTTAAGTGAAGAGGAAGTGTGAAAAGGAGATGCAGGATGGCAGTGATGGGGAGTGAGGAAGAAGTTGTCAGAGGCAGATAGAGCTGTTCATCAGCTGTGGTCTCTCCTTAGGAAATGTGAGACCAAGGGGTATTGAAGGATGGGTTAGCTGAGGTGGAGGCTTAGCATTTTCTGAGCCTTTCCATTGTCATTCCTTTCCCTCCTTGCAATAAGTCACCATAGTTCTTAATGGGACTGACCCATCAGTGATGCTGGCAGTGCAGGAGCTGTTAATTTCAGCCATGGAACCTGATATTTCATGCGGTGTGAGAGTCTGCGTGATCTAGGGCAAAGCCCAGGTGGGCTTTCTTGAAACCATCAATTTAGGCTTCAGTCTGTGTCTGGCATCAGGAGGGAGGTACCTGCCTCTGTTCCCTGTCCCATCAGTAGGGAGAGATGGATGCCTCTGAAAGGTAGTTCAGGGTGCCTGAATGCTGAACATGGAGTTGCTTAGAGCGTCCTTCTTTGTGGAAACTGTAACCTAGAGTCCTCTTCTGAGGGCAGGCACTGAACTGAATTGCATTCATGGTGTGGATGGCAGCACTGGTAGTGCCTAGATCATGCTTAGAGTACTTCCAGCACTTGGGAAACCCAGTTCTAGTTTCCCTGTTCAGTTTGGGGGATTCTGGTTTGCATAGTCTCCCTCCCAGGAAAATGCCCTAATCACCATCTTGGCTTTCATGGAAACTTCCTAGTTTGAGAAGCTGGATGCTTAAGCTTCACAGTGAGGCAAGTCAGAGCATCATCTACCCTTTGCCCAGGGCTTTGGAGGGGCCTAATCTAATATAGCCCTGTTGTCATTTCACTCAGTGCTACTAGTGCACATGGAGTGTGCTCACATAAGCAGTGGTCAGTCATTTTCATTCAAAATCTAGCTCTCAAAGAGACTTGGAGGCATCCAAGGTGTGGTTCTTGCCCTGCTCCTAGGTAGACTGAGATGGTGGCTCCTTAAAGAACAATTAGGCTGCTGGCACCAAGAGTGCAGAGATGGGCCTGAACCAGAGCCCTGGATTTGAACTGACACAAGTTGGAGGAGACTCCTAGCTTGGGGCCATCTGTATAACTACCTTAGACAGTGGTTATCAACCTTTTTTTGACTCGAGGCACCCCCTGTTTGACTCAAGACACCCTTTGGAAAACACCAGCTTTAACTTTTCCTTGTTTTTTGACTACAGAAAAATAGGAGAACAATGCCTCTGTTACAAAGAATTCAGAAACACTACAGCAGGTCAGAATGGTTTTTAATACTATGAATTTTGCATTTGAAACCTCTGGATTTATCTTATGAATCATGTTTGTACATCTAACAGTGCTAACATTATGTTGCACTCTTGGATCTCATGGGACTGGTTGTGAATGGCTAATCTAAGAAAACTCCTTGAGCCAAGTGCCCCCCCCCCCAATAAATAAATAAATAAAAAAACCTCAGGAGGTCTACTCCATGTTGGGTGATTAGGTGCAAGCCAAGTGCATGTCTGTGGAACAGCAGGGGCAGAGTGGATGCACTGAAGCCCTGTTTTCTTTCCTCAAGCCTGGCCTTGGCTTGCCCAGAATTGCTGTATTTACTTTGGGTCCTACTGGGACCTGTCTCCTGTGTCCTCCAAAGAACTCCTCAGCAGGGAATTCTGATTGCAATAAACCATTCCACAGACACTTCACCACACAGCCTGCTGAGACCAAGAGCACTTCTGCCTTATGGATCCCTTCTTTAGTTCTGTAAAGCAGTAAGTCGCTAATGCAGCAGGGCTTGAGTCTCTGTGCTGACTGAACAATGGAAGGAAAGCTGCAGTAGTTGCATTCCTGCCATGACTGCAAGGGCTTAGAAGTAGATGCCAGGCCTCCTTTGTGCTCTCTTCCTGAGATGTAAGGACCTATTTAAATTGCCTATCAGAATTTTTCAGGCAGCTTGCACTTTCAGCAGTTTTCATGAGACCAGCAAACTAAGTATTTTAGCCACTTTATCAGACTTTCTCTCTCTACCCCCCCCCCCTGCCAAATTGGGGACAGCTTGATGTCTTGTCCCAGTGGGGAATCATTAGCGGTGTTATTTGCACTTTGCTTGAGAGAGAGCTTGCAATGATAGATGCCAGATGCTACTAGCCCTTCCAGTGTCTTCCTCATAGCAGTAGATATGCTAGGCCTACCAGCATATGACAGCAGCTGGTGGTTGGCACTTGAGATTGTACTGATGCTAGGATGCAGCCAAAAGGCCAGTGACTTGCCTCTTCCCGGCTGCAGAGCTGGCACATGCTTGGTCAGTCCCTGGTAGAGGCCCCCAGTATGCCTTGTGTTCACAAAAAAACATTAACTTTTCCTTCCCTCTATTGTTCTGTCTATACTTGGAAGGGGCACTCAAAAGCAGGCCAACAGGCAAAGCAAAGCTGCTTTATGGACCTGGCAGTTCTATAGCAGTGCTCCCTGACTGCCTAGATGGGGGACAGGTCTCATAGCAGGCAACTTGAAAGTGAATAGGCTCCAGTCTGTCAGCCTAGGTACTGACAAGAGCTGAGTGAGCACAGAAATGAGCCAGGTCCCTCTGAAACCATCATTGCCACTCAGAGCCCCTGGGTCACTTTAGCATGAGTGTTTGTTTTCCCAGCTAAACCTCAGGAGTTTGCTAAGCTCTGCCTCATTGTATTAACTTCTGTGCCTGCTACACTAGAATTCTTGCTAATGTTCCTAGGGGACTTGAGGGCTTTCCCTTCAGAATTAACAGGTAATTAACATCCATTTCTCTGCAAAACCACTGGCAAGAACTGGTTGGGAATTTTCCATTGACATGGTTGTTCACAAAATATTTCCCCCCCCTACCCCCCCCAGTGGAAAATGAAGTTTCTGCATCGGAAAAAGTGAATACTGCAGAGTTCTTTTCAACTTCCTATTAAGAAAAATCAACACACTAACATTCAACTGGACCAAAAAATTATATCCTGTTAAACTTCTGTGACACTGACCTATACTGGGTGGTGGAGGCCAGAAAATGAAGATCAGCTTCTCAGCAGCTGACCTGTCATACCCTTTTTCAACAGAGAAAAGATTTTCTGCTAATGTAGGGCCTGGGACTCTACTGCCTCATTCCAAAGTCAAGGGGAAGAAGCATGGCCTTTGAGCCTAGACAGGTCTTTGGTATTCTTGGGTATCAGGGTTGTCCAGCCTCCACAACTCTGACTGAGTCAAGCCTTGTGTTTGTGTGCCTTGCTTCCTCTTCTGTCAGACAAGGAGAATAGATACTTCACAGGACTCTTGTGAGGATAAATTTCCCATACTCACATATGGGAAGGACTTGGATGATGACAGTGACTGGGTCTGTAGGAAAATGTGACTGAAACCAGCTGAGGAGTTGTATAACCCAAGGTTTCACCATCTCAGCAACTCATGGCCCATGGCTGTAGGGATCTCAGTGACCAGCTATGGATTTCTTCATCACATCTCTGCAGCCTAGTGCTCTTTCTGGTTTCAAAATGCAAATTTCCCTCACTGTTCCACTGCTGCCTTTGCAAAGGCTGCTTCTAAGTGCATACTGCAGATGCTTTTTGCAGAGTACTTTAGATGAGATATCAGTAATGGATCGTTTTCAATTATGGCTGCAAAAAAACCCAGCCTGTCTTTTTTTTTTTTTTTGCCATGGGTTTCAATATTGGTCTGAATGTCTGAATTTGATTACAGATATGGGCTTTTCTGTCTTTGCATCTGGCGGGGTGGGGGGGAGAGGCAGAATTTTGCAAGTGCTTCACCAGACACCTACGCAGTTTTGATATCAAACACACCGGGTGAGTTGTAGGAAAATCAATATATCACTTGCTTTTCCTGTTCCAAAAGGGAGGTAGTTACTGAAGGTAGAAATACACCAGCTCTGCCTCAAATCATTGCAGAATTCCCAAGCAGTACTTCAAGCACTGTGGAGTACAAATAGCACTGTTGCTGGACCAGTTCCTGGGCATCCAAAACAATGAGTGGTGTCCATTATTGCTTAGGATTTGACCTGCACTGTTTGAGTTTCTTATTGTAGAGTAGCCTAGCTTTCTTTTTTTTTCTTTCTCTTCTCTTTTTTTCCCTACTTTTTGGACCACTGTCTGTGTGTCTTCTCCCAAATACAGGGAACTCTATCTTCTAGTGTTCCAGAGCACTGCTCAGTAAGGCTGAAATAGGGGATTGCAGAAGAAACTGAGACTGGCTGGGGGGCTGATATGGTCCATGGACCAGTCTTCTCAGCTTCAGGGTTGCTGTAACTTATGTTGGTGTGTAACTGCTCCAAAGGACTTACACCTGGGGAATTGCTGGAGTCCACAGTGATTTAATCATGCCCCTTCCAGCTCCTAAAACATTCTTTGTTCATGAATCATAAATAAGCTATCTACCTAGGTGGCTTTTAGTCCCTGGAGTGCTGCTAGAGAAGTCTAGAAGAAAGTTAGCGTTGACCCAGATCTGGTCCACTCCCTCTTTCTTTTCCACTTTCCCATCTCATTTAAAAAACAATGGCAATCTTAACACAGATGCGATAGGTCCCACTGGTAGTTTTCTCATGTAGATACCCCTCATCTGGGAGGGCAGGGGGGAAGAGATGGCACCTGGCCTTCACACCCTTCCTAAAATCTGTCTTCTACTGGGAGGTCTATACAATTAAGAGAGTGAAGCTATGTACCGGGGGCTGCCGATGTGTGGAGAATGCTGTCTGTCCTGCTGACCTGTAAGCTTGAAGCTTTCTTGTTTCTCCTCTGTGTCTGCATCTGTTCACTTTTTTCCCCTCCAACTTACCCTCAGATAATGAGCTGCATGGCGCAGGAATTATCTTTGCTTTACATCTGAACAGCAGGGTCACAATCTGGGCCTGGGACTCCTAGGGGTGATGTTATTACAAATGCATATTAAGACAGTGGTGATGGGCATTAACAGAGCTAGTCAGTGAAGCTCCTCTGGGGAGTGGAAACAGAAAAGGGTTGCCATGTGGACATGGGGCCTGAATCCATCGCACCTTTGTACGTGCCTCATCTTTCCCCCCACCCCCGTTTCAAAGGGCTTGGAATGGTACGCTTGAGTGTGTTGTGTTTCTTCTTACATGCCCTTTTGCTGCTATCAAGGTCTGGCTGTGTTACCTGCCGTGTTGCGCTCTCCCTGTGAAGTGTCAACTAAAACAGTTCAACCCTTCTACTGATTTTTTTCCTGTTAAAAAATGTCAGGAAAGCTCACCTAGCCAATAAAGCCTGTCTGAGGAAGGGGAGCCAGATGGCAAGGCAGAGAAGCCAAAGATTACTGATACAGAGCGATCAATTGGAGAACCGTAATTCAATCAAATAGTTCTGTTGGTATCGTAAACCATGACAACAGAGCTGAGTCCATTTAGGGATCATCAGAGCCCTGCAACTGAGTTAATACAGACCCTGCAATCGATCAAACCCTCTCTCCCTTTCTGCTGCTTAACTTTCTCTCTGCTCAATCTCTTTCTCGCTCTTTCCCCTGCTTATCTATCTTCCCTTCCCTTCCATCCTTTTGCCTTCTCTTCTTTTAAAGCCCCCCTTCCTCTGTCCTCTCTGCGCATTTAGCTCCTTGTGCCTGCTGCCCCAGCCCAGAATAGATGACAGATGTGTAACAAGGTTGACAGATGCTTTGTTGTTAAACAGAGGCAGCTTTTTCAGGGTGTGAGTGCTGAGACAGTGTGTTTCCTTTTCATGTGGGGATATCAGGAATTCATGTTGGGGGGCCTGAGGAATACAGATGAGGGGATTTTTTTCTCCAAGAAGATCATGGTCTCTGTGTGTGTCTGTCTGTGTTATTTCATTAGATCCATAAAGGGAATATCTGTCCAGGTGATGGGCTCATAAACACTACTAATGCCATTTAGATCTTCATGTATCTTTCATGAGATGAACACATAGCTATAGATGACAGGCATACGCTGCATATGCCATAGCATAAAAAATTTAATTTACTGGAGGGCAACGTACCTTATGACTGGCAGGGGGTGTATATATGTGTGAGGGGGTTTTTTTATTATTCTTAATCAGAACTTTTATTACCAGACACTTTGGGTTTCATCTGCACCTGCTGTCTCAAGTGATCACGTGGCTTTGTGTGGTCACTCTGAAGAGTGACCCTGACCATATGTGCTTCTGGGCGTGGGCAGTTGCTTTCTGAAATGATGATATACATCTGGATGCTTGCCTGTGTGTGATTACAGCATAAAGTGTATGTACCAGTCATGAGTGTGGGTGTTGCTGTGCATGAGAGCTACAAGTTGGGCTTCAGGTCTGTTCACCTTACTGAGGAGAGTCAAAAGGGGAGAGGCCGTTTGTGGATGGGGTTTGGCATTTAGGGTTGTGGGAGTAGGGAGGAAAAAGACTCCTCTTGCTGAGTGGATAAAACCCTTGGTGGCCGCCATGGGGTCAAATCTCAGCTGAAGAGAAGGAACATCCTTCAGAAGTTCAGATTACTTCTTACAATACCCCTTTTTGTATTCACAGTTGTCCTGTCATGCTTCCAGCATGCTGCTTTCATTTCATTTCTTCTCTTCCTGAAACAAGTAATGGAAAAGCCCAGTGCTTTTTCTGTCCGTGGGTGGTGTGTTTTCATCGGCCTTGCTCACCAGATCAGAACAATCAGCAATTGACCATATGCTGGAAACAGACACCCTCATTAATTTTAGGAGCCAATGTTCACTAGCAAAAATGGCTCATAAATTACCCCAGGGGAGCAGGGGAAGATTAGGTTTTTCAAGACATGGTGCCATTTCAATAGAGAGACTGCCTACCTCCTTCCCTTTTCCCCCCTCTACCCCTCCCTGTCCCAATGACATCCCCTGGATGACTGTTACTGAGCTGTTTTGCTTTATAAAGGCAAGGGTACAAGGTCAAGTCATGGAAAGATAAGCATAGGGCACCTTTTTTTTTTATGAGCGTGCACAGGAGGAATGAATATCTTTCCTCTTGCATGTGCCCATTTTCCCAGCCTTTGTGCTAACGAGGAGAGGAAGGCCATGGGTTTTTATTCAGCCATCCACATCAGGGAATCTTATCCTCAGGGCCTCCAGAGAACTCAACCTTTCCCATGTGGATATTGTAAGCATCTATCCCCAAGTCCTCTGGGAATAAAGCCAGAGTCTAGTGAGAGCTATGTTGCAGCCCCATGGGCATTAAGTTGCAGTCTCTCAGGAGTAGCAATTTCAACCCACAAGCACCAGGCTTGTTTAAGTTTAAGCTATTCTGGTATCTTTGAGTTAGAAATCTCTTTGGTGTTCCTCACGCTGAAGATTTTCCCACCCCCGCATACTTCAGAACTTCTGTTCACTTTCAAGGCTTTTTTTTTTTTCCTTTTTGTTCAGATCATTTCTTTTCCTTCAAGCTTTTCAAAGCACTTCTGAGAATTCTCAGTCGCACAAAGAACTCTTTATGGTTTGAATTCCTAGTTGTATTTCTGGTTATTTCATACATATCCAAGGATTTTAGCTGTGACTAGTGATCATGGGTGCTTCAAATTTTGGGTATCCACTTGAAATGTCTTTTTAGAGCTTTTATTTTCAGAATATGGACCCTTTCATCCCTCTCTAAAAATCGTGTTCCTTTAACTTGTCAACCTGCCACCCCCCAAAAAACCCCAAACAGAGAAGCCCCAAATTACAACCGAACTGTTGAATTCTAAAATTGTTCACGTTTATCTAGCTGAGTGTGATTAACAGTATGGGATGAGATGTATAGGCAAGTTCCAGGTAACTAGGATGTAATTGAGTGACAATATATGGGTTGTAGGGTGAGTGTGTTGAGCTATAAGAAGAACATACATGTGCACATGATCATATGGCTTATGTCTCTCTGTATGTGTGGGGGAAAGAGAGAGTAGGCAAATGGATGGAGGATGTCCATTTAAGCCTGTCAGGCTTGTGTCTGCAGTAGATGGTTAGTGGAAATGCATTTGTTACAGCACTATGCTATGATGTCATGCCTCAGCTGGTGGTGTTGTAAAAATGTGCTCTGTTTGAGACCAGTGATAGATGTTACTTTCCTCTCCATCACTTCATAGATTTTTTTTTTTTGACTGAGGGGAGCAGATCAGCTGTCAGGAGCAATTACTTATCAAAGAGCTTTGACACTGGCACATGAACTTATGTCCGTCTGTCTTGCACACTGGAAGAAGGAGAGATGTATCCTTAGACCAAGGTCTCCCAGGGAGTTCTTCCTCTCAGTTAAAAATCTCTGTCTTTTAAATAAGAACTCTGCTAAAAGAGAATATATCCAAAAGGAAGGGTGCTACAGATTCCTGAGCAGAACTCAGTGTGTGAAATCAAGATGATTTCCCGAAAGCTGATATTAGAGGCCCAGTTCACACTGGAGGTGAACCTCGGACAGTGGGCTGCTTCTGTTTTAGCTCCCCAAATCTGCTTGGCCCTGCAGAACAGGACACAGTCTTATTTTGCCAAAAATTTCCTGATAGGTTGGAGTTTTGAGCAAACACTCACATCAGTGATTTTAGCAAAAGCATTTCCTTTGCAGCTTGTTCTTACTGCTCCTAGACTTCCAACAGTGATCGCTTCCATGGTCTGCTGGATAAATATTTCCTGGCTAATGGAGAGGGGTGGGAAATCATGACTACTTTTGCAAGCTCCACGGCTCCATTGAAATTTGGCCATAGTTGAGCCCATTATTATTTGCAAAGCTTCGAAGGTAGTCTGCAGCACTCCAGTCAAGTATGTGTGCCTGTGAGGGGGAAAGCTGTTCCAACAGCTCAAAAATAATGTGTTTGGCATATTTTTGCCTCTTATCCTGTTCACAAATTGTGGGGAAAAAGTAGGTTGTGTTTTTTTTGGTTTTTTTTTTTATCTCCTCCCCCCCTAAGTTATTGGCCATTTCTAAATAGTCACAGACTAATTTCTGTAAATAATTTTGTCCTGAAGCTAATTTGTGAGAAATTTATTGTTCATGGTTTGAGCTTGGTGCGTTTGTTTTTGGATGGACACATTTAGCATGGTTTTTGTTTTTTTTTTTTCTTTCTGGTCCCGGATTTTATAACTCTTAGAATCAGGCTTCCAACACCTTTGGCCTTCAATGTGTCTGAACCTCACTTTCCTTGGATGCTCCTTTCTCTTGCTCATTGCAGCAGCAGCAATTTCTTTTCTGCCAGTGAAGCCATTTGGTAGAATATTATTAATGGCAGGAGTAGTGGCACAGATTTATTAATGGCTAATGAAGAGTTTGATAAGGAGGGAAGAGTCTGGAGAGGAACTGTAGCTCATAGGATCTTCCCCTTTCTATGCTTTATTTTTGGAGGCAGATGGCAGGAAATAAACTGCTTGCAGCCCTAAAAGGGTTGCAGTTTAGTTCCTGGATATTTTTTTTTTTTTTTTTTTTTCCGCCCCCCGACCCAGCTCAGCTGGTCCTCTCATTAAGGTGGGAGAATGTAACTAGCCTCTGCCATTTCTCCACCCCTTGCCTTTTCTTTCCCACCCATTTTCAGGGACATCCAGATAGCAGGACCTATGATTTTTATCTACTAGATTTGGGCAGGTCTTTCATATTTGAACTTCACAGAAGCTTGCTCCCTTCCACAGCCAAGTATGGCAAAAACATGGCTAAGGTCTTAAAAACTGGAATGAACATTTGCAGAAAATTGTCTTATGGTATCTTTTTAAATATATGGGTTTGGGGCATGCATGTCTATTTGCACACTGCATTTGCCATCTGAGAGACTGTGATCTGGAGCCTGCATTTCCTGGGTTGATTCAGCCGTATGTTTACAAAATTGGGACTTGTTTAGTTTCTCCTTTTTTTTTTTTTCTTCCTACAATGGGAACTCCTTCCCCCACCCCCTTTTTAAGGGCTGTTAGGTCCTATGAAGACCTGAAGAGCAGAACTACCAAGTTCTTTTCCATAGTAAAGGCCTCCATCCCAACTAGGATGGGGCTTAAGTTTGGTCCCACAGAATGAATGGTCTAACAAAGGCTGTAATCATGTTTATTGTTAAAATAACATTTTTTTTTTTTAAGAATTGAGTTGAGCTACAAGGAATTAAAACATCCTTTGTAGCTCAACCCAGTTCTTAAAATGGTTATGTTCAGATCCATACACGGTAGTGAAAGTGTGCTGACATTATAATATAGTCCTGTGCTTTAACCATTCAATGCCTTACTTGCTTTTTTGCAGTCCTTAGACATTGATCAGATGCTGCTATTAAGTTGCCTACAGTGATTTATAGTTTGTTAGGGGCTGGAAGGAACCTTGTAGATTATTGGGTCCAGTCCCCCTGCACCAGGCAGGAAAACAACTGGGATCAAGTGACCCCAGCGAGGTGACTGTCCAGGTTCCTTTTGAAGATTTCCAGGGTAAGTGACTGCAGCACCTCTGGGGGCAGTTTATTCCATAGTCTGAACACCCTGACTGTGGAGGAGTTTTCCTGGAATTAAGCCTGAAGCAGCCTTCCAGGAGTTTGTATCCATTGCTCCTGATCTTCCCCAGGGGTGCCCTGGTGAACAGCTGTTTACTGAGTTCTTGATCTACTCCCCGATGTAGTGATAAGCTGCTACCAAGTCCCCTCTCAGCCTTGTCTTCTGTAGGCTGAAGAGGCCCAGGTCCCTCAGCCTTTCCTCGTATGGCTTGTCTTGCAAGTCCCTGATCATACGGGTGGCTCTTCTCTGGACCCTCTAGTTTTTCCATGTCCTTGTTGAAGTGTGGCACCCAGAACTGGATGCAGTACTCCAACTGCTATCTCACCAGTGCAGAGTACAGTGGGAGTATCACTTCCTTAGTTTTGCATCAGATGCAACAGTTAATGTATGCCAGCGTGTTGTTGGCCCTGCTGGCCACAGTATCAAACTGCTGGCTCACGTTCATGCAGTGGTCGATCACTACCCCTAGGTTCCTTTTGGCTGTGGTGCAAGTCAAATTGTTGCCACCGAGCCTGTAGGTATTTTGGGGATTGTTTGCCCCCAAATAGAGCACCTTACACTTCTAAGTGTTGAACTTTATCTGGTTCCAGTCCACCCAACTCTCCACCCTCTCCAGGTTCACCTGTATCTGCAACCTGTCTTCTGGCTTGATCACATTGCCCCACAACTTGGTGTCACCATTATTTCCATTTTATTAGACTTGCCTGTCTTCGTTCCCTCACCAGTTTTGCACTCTGTCTGCAAACTTGGCCAGTGAGCTTTTCACACCCACATCCAAATCATTGATAAAAATGTTGAAAAGTACCAGTCCAAGCACAGATCTGAGGGACACCACTGGCCGCTTCGTGCCAGGATGATGCATCCGTTCTCTGGGTCCTACCATACAGCCAGTTTTCCACCCACTGAACTGAACTGCTAAGCCCACAATCTTTCAATTTTTCTTCAAGGATATTGTGGGATACTAGATCAAAAGCCTTTTGGAAGTCCAGGTATATAACGTCGACCTTCTCTCCCATGTCCAGGTGGCAGGAGACCTGGTCACAGAAGGAGATGAGACTGGTAAGATGAGACCTACCTGCGCCGAAGCCATGCTGGCTGGTGTTCGGAATCTTACCCTCCACAAGCGCATCGTACATAGATTCTGTAATGAGTTTTTCCAGGATTTTCCCTGGGATGGAAGTTAGGCTGATTGGCCTATAGTTGCCTGGGTCCTCCCTCTTCCCCTTCTTGAAGACTGGCACAATGTTGTCCTTCTTCCAATTCTCAGGGATCCCCCCTGTGTGCCATGATTTCTGAAAGAGTTTTGCTAGGGTTTCTGCAATGACCTCGGCCAGCTCCGTCAGCACTCTTAGGTGAAATCCATCTGTCCTGCTGACTTAAATGTCTAGCTTTTCTAGTTGGTTTTGCACCAGCTCAGCATCCACAGTGGGAAGGCTATCATTCCCACCATGCCCCCTGTGATCCTTATTTTACTTTTCTTTCCCCTTGGTCTGGTGAAATACCAAAGCAGAGTGGGCATTCAGGAGTTCAGTTTTTCCCTGAGTGTCCATTACCAGCTGTCCTGAGGTGTGAAACAGAGGCCCACACTTCCATTTTTTTTATTTCTACTGCCTACATACCTAAAGAAGGACTTCTTATTGCCCTCACCTCCCTTGGCTAACTTTAAAATTAGTCACTGCCTCTGCTTTCCTAATCATTTCCCTACAAGTTCAGACCATTGTTGTATAGTCCTCCTTGAGGACTCTCCCTAGCTTCCACTGTGTGTACGACTCTCTCTTTCTTTCTTTCTTTCTTTTTCAAGAGGACCACAATGTCCCTCTACGGCTATACTCCAATCATGTGAGGGTCCCGCCAGGTCTCCGTGGTCCCTACCAGGTCATGTTACCCACTGGAGAGCAGGAGAGCTAGCTCTTCCAGCTCGTTCCCCATGATCCTGGCATTGGTGTACAGGCAGCTGAGGCCCCCAACTGACACCCTCAATTTCCTGAGATCCTGTGGGAGTACCGTTCCATTAGCACTTTCAGAAACAATTATCTTAGTGTCCTCCTTGTGGGAGCTTTCCTTGGGTGCCAGTCCCCAGGCATGCTCCACTTGAAGATACCTGGGTGGAGCATGGTGATACTCTACTTGGAAAGTACTTGGGTATCACCATGAGGAGCCACAACTTCCTTACAATGTAGCAATATTGTTCAGCTTTATTCCTTTCCACGTGCATTACCTTGCTTTTGTCCACATAGATTTAATATGTCATCATGCATTACATTCACGCCCCGCTTACTTACAGCCCTTTTTGAAGTTCCTCTTAGTTTTGACTAGACACATTTTGTCCTCTACATATTTTGCCACCTGGCTACACATACCCCCTCATTCACCTCTCTCCCTTGCCCCCCATATCATTTAATAAATATATTAAACAGCATTCAATGCCTTTCTTGTTAATGTGGAACTGAGTGCCCTAATGTTGGCCTCTTGCTTTATTGAACATACAACCTTATTCTTTGTTCTCTCTCTCCCCGAGCCAGTTTCTTATTAGTGGCAGTAGTTTGATCTCACTGCTAAATTTTGGTATGAGCCCTGTTATGAGGGTATTCCATACAGAATTGACCTTCTGGTTGTTGCTGAATCTTGACTTGTTCACGGTTGTTACGTGAACCAGCTCCTCCATGTTGGTGAAGACTAAGCTGAATTTTGAACCATTGTTCTCTGCTCTGGAGTGATCTGTTCCAAGAAGCAGGCATCAAAAGTGTCAAGAAAAAGTGCTTCTAAACTTGTCGCATTGCTGCTGGCTCATTGATGTGCGGGTAGCTGATGTCACCATTATTTCCACTTTATTAGACTTTGCCTCTCTTCATTCCCTCACCAATTTGCACTCTGTCTTTTTCCTCCTCCTGGTTAGGGGTCAGCAGTGCAATGCTGCAAATGTATTTATGTTGTTATGGCTTTGGGTCCATACTGACACTTTCTGACCCTCTGCAGTGAGGGTAATTCAGTTCTTTGCTGTCTTATTGAGTAGTGTCCCACTGCACTGCTTTCAAATATGCTGGGCTGGTGTCTTGCCAGTGTAATTCCATGGACTTCAGTGGAATTAGGCCAGAAGAAAACTCGGCTCCAATCTGTCCTTCCTGTATAGTTTATAGCCAGGTAATATAGTATTCCATTGATTTTTTTTTTTTTTTTTTTTTTGTCATTCTACTGTGTTACAGAATCAGAAATGCCTATTAAGTTAAGGTCATCGTCTGTTGCCAGGTATTCAGGGTTAACCTCTTACTGCTTCTTGCATTGGTAAGGTATCTGGACATCTATAGTTCTTATTTTTGGCAGCCTGCCTATTTTATTTAGCTGCTTCATCTGCTGGCGTGTTCCTTTTCTGGCATTTACGTCTGTGATCTCACCTTGTCCTTCTTTCAGTTCAGCAGTCATTTCTGTCCCATCCTTTTCAAGATAAAGCACTACATATGCATTATTGACACTGCTAGATGTCTTCATCCCTCTTGAAGGCCCCTCACTGGTGGTTTTCCTCTGCCTCTTGTGTAATTTACATCAGTTATTGGAAGTCACTTGGCTTAAGGTAGAACTCACCTTTTTGTATAGTCTACATTTCTCCCAAAACTCCCCTATACTCTATTCATTTTTATCTGCCGCCCTTTTATACCATTACATCAGAGGTTTGAAATTGCCTTTCTTTGACCCTACATAGGAAAGCTACCAGAGATGCACTGGTCCTTATTGGTCTCCCTGAACATTTTAAAATTCAGTTTTCAGGACCTTTTCCTCTTACCCCTTCATATACTTTTCACTAAATTGCACTATGGCCAGGCACTGCCATGCTTAATATAGGTGGGTCTAGATGCCTCCAGAAGGAGAATACCTTCACACTCAGAAAATAAGTCACTGAATGATTCTTGGGGTTGCCACAGCCCTATCAGTACACGTAAAAATGAACTACCCTGTCACCACGGCTTTTCTGAATCTCCAAACACTAGAAACACCAACCCGCTCTGTAGAAGCAAGTGGGCCCCAAATAAGAGGGTCCTTTTTATCTTCATGCCTTCTCATCAGACTGAGGAGCAGGAGGGCCAGCTCTAAGGTACTCCCCTCCCCCCGCTTTCAACAGTGCCCTGTAAGCTGTGTCTATAAATAATGCTGACCCTCTCTCAGCTCAGGCCTCAGCAAGAAATGTGAGCTCCTTCTGCCAGGTAGCACTGGGAGAGAATTTCCTTGTTGTAAGCAGTGTTTAGCTTGACTCAGCAGAGGGCAGATGTAAACGACTAAGTGCTGACTTGAAGTTGCAGGGAGAGAGTTGGAAGAAGAGGTGAATGGAACAAAATGGGGAACAGGGAGAAAATAAGAGCAAATTGCGGAAAGGCAGGATAGTAGGGGGTAGTGAAAGTGAGTGTGAAAAGAACGGAGGGAGATGGATCGGGAGGAATGTGTAGCATGTGCCATGTAAAGTCTTTCAATACCACAAAAAGTCAGATGAGAGCCTTGGGTTAACTGAACATCTGGGTGAAAACTCAGCCTGTTCGACAAATGGAGGAGGAGAGAAATAAAAGGGAAACTATCAAAGAGAAGGAGAGGAAGAGAGGGAAGTGAGAGTGGCTATAACTCATGGGGAGAGAGACAGCAGGAGATAAAGTCCTAAGAGGATGGCAATAAAGGGAGCTCAGAGTGATGGAGTGAGAGGGAGAAGGGAGGGGGGGATAAATAAAGCAATGGGAAATAGGAAGGGGGAGAGAGGAAAACGGCAGAGCTTATGACAACTTGAAACAGCTTGAAAAAGGTTACATGTGCCTTCTGGGTTCCTAGTCGCACGGGAGCCACAGTGGGCTGTCGTGGTAGATAAACAAGGGAGAGTGGGATCGAAGGCAATTCACAACTAGCATGTTATCTGGCAAGGAAATTGGGATGAGTATCCCCACTTTGTAGGGTTGGTTAGGACACTGGGGGCACTGGCATGTGGATCTCCAGGGGATGCCAAGTGAGAGTACTGGTGTCCACCTCTCATTCCAGCACTGTGAAGCTGGTGAGTTTGGTGAAGGGATGGAGCTGGTTCCATGAAGAATGCAGAGGCTGCCACCCCAGGACATCCCCACTCTGCTGTCTAGTCTGGAGCTCTCACAGTACTATGGGAGCAAAGCAGAATTCTGCATAGCTCCTGAATGCTTGTGCCACGCTGTTTCAAGCACAAATGACTAATTTCCTGGCCTCTGCAAGCAAATAACTTGGGCCCCTGTGTATAAGCATTGATCTTATGAATGTTTGTTTGAGGCTGAATAGCTACAAACATCATGGAGGGAGGGGTCCAACATCTTTCCAGAAAGCAGTTCCTGGAGCTGGCTTGTTTGAAGCACCATGTAGATATGGCTTGGGTATAGAGTGTTAGTTGTCACTAGCTGTGTGAGGACCCTTGGGTGGTTTTAAGTGCGACAGTGTTCTTTTAAGTCAGGGGCAAATTGTGCCCTTCAGATCTGCATGCAAAAGGCATCCTTCCTATGTGGCAGCAGGGGTGGGTGCTCTGCCATTTGTGTGTGCTCCCTGCGTTTTCCTGGGATCCTGTGGGGTGCTTTCAGTGTGCTTAGGTACCCATTCTATAGGGAGAGGACAGAGAATACGGTAGATGGATTTGGAAAGGTGATACCACCTTGGGCTGTATTTATCCCACCTTGGATTTCTCACACTGGAGATGCTCTACCAAAGGCCATGGTGAGGACAGCAGATAAGGCAGGGCACCAGAATCAATGTGTCAAGACAGAGCCATCCTGCATGCTCAACATTTCAGAATAAGTCCCTTATTTCCTTCCACAAAGGCAAATACAACATTGTTAGGGCCCTCCTTACTCAATCCATTCCATTTTTAATTTAACTAGAAATAATAGAGGAAAATACCTTTTTTTTCTAGATCCATACCATTTCCAAGTGGGAGAGGGTTCTGCTGTTTTGTTTCTCTGCTGCAGATGCTTGTATTAGATAACACAGCAATGAGAAAATGGGATGATGGTGATTCTTTGCGCAGTCCTAGAGCATGTTTCTGGAAAATGTTTCACTACTCAAACATTTACATTTAATCAGTAGGCTTCAGTATCAACACACAGAGGAGGGAGAACAATTGGGTAGATAGACATAGTTGGACTTTTGCCATCCCAACTGTGTTTTATCAGAAAATGCTGCTTCATTGAGTCTAAGATCTTTGGAAAGAAATATTGGGTTTGGTATTTTTTTTTCCATGTATTTCTTTGCAGATTTAGAAGCAGGTCACATTTGGCAGATTTTCATCACAACCAGGTCTTGAAATGTAATTGTATTTTTAATAAAGTTTAAAATGTGTTGCAGCAACAGGTAGAGATACCAGAGAAATGTTAGTACACTATAATGGTTGGGAGCTGCTCCAGAAAAATCCCTGGGTAAAAATGTTTACTGGCTGTTATATCCATCCTGCTGTTTGTAAACTTATGGGCTACACGGGTTACTTTTTTCTAACACCTCAACAGAGTTCAGCTTCCGTGCCCTTTCTTACCTGTTTTCCTGGGATATTGGTAGACATTGTGGTGTTTCTTCATTTTGCTAAATTTTTTGGCCATTGCCAAACCAGTCAACTCACTGAGTTCTTGGGGCAGATCACTCTCAGGGAAGCCTTGTTCTTCACCACCAGCTAAAAAGTCATTGTACCACTGAACATTTGCTTCCTGTACCCACCCACACTCAGAGTAGCCCCACTGAAGGCCAAGGAGTGATTTTCATTTACTGTCTCTTGATTCGTGGCCAAAAGAGTAGAAAAGTTTCCCTGGCTGTCACTCAACCTGATATGGTAAAAGCTGTGCTGTTCCAGTGTTATGGATGAGTAAAGATGGTGTTACAGAAAGGCCGTGGATTCATGTTTATCGACACAATAGGCTGACACCAGTGATACTGACAGTAGCACTTATCTCTGGTGCTTTTCATTGTCCATGGCAGTCACATAGCATCAACTAAACCTGACCCTGGCTTTCACTTCTGTTTATCTGTTAGCTTTTTGGGCAGTGTCATGTGTCATGTGCTTTTTGGAAAGGGAAGGTCTGCTGGGCATAACATGAAAGAGATCAGTTGTGCACCTGTGACCCACAAGACTAATGAGAGAACAGGAGGCAGTGGGTGTATTTAGTGTATAATTAATTTCCTCCCCTGTAATAAGTTGCACTTTTCAAAATCCATATGCTGTGTTATAGGAAAGAGCAGCCACAGCAGGCAGGACTCTGTCTGACAAACCCGTGTCCATGCTCACCCAGTGCCTTAGGGACTTCACAACTAGTATCTTCCCTGCTTTCCACCCTCAGTAGACTCCACCTGTGGGTAATGCCATTTTTTATTCAGAGAAGCATCTTTTTTTCCCTAAATATTTAGATTCATTATATTTCTACAATTGCCTGGCATTTGCTTGGCCATCTCTTCTGCTATTCCCCACTACTACAGACAGCATTGGGAGCCCAAGAGTAGTACTCCAGTTCTCTTCCCCAGTCTTTCACTTCAAGTACAGTGTGGTGGTAAGGTAACTCAGAGACCTGAACATCATTGCTTGGATCCCTGCCTCCCTGTGGGAGAAGTCACAGATGTTTCACACAATCTTTTTAGTTTCTTGTTATCTTGTAAAATGCCTCTGCAGGACTCCTACATTTTCACTTCAAGTCTCCTCAACTCTGAGGGTATACCTTTAAGTTCTGGGCACAGTGCATTTTATATGGGGGAACTTGGTCTCTTCGCCTTGTGTTAAGGCAGACGGAAAACACAAAACGGACAGCTCAGCACCAGCATAACTCACTCAAATCCAGCATTATTGCTTTAGGGTGCATACAGACATTGAGGCAACCTGTAAAAGTGCCATAGTTGGAGCACCACTGAACCCATCTTTTGGGTAGGAGGGATTTGGAGCCTGCCTGCTCTGGACCTAGCCAGCAGGAAGGGGCACTCCAGCAACTTCCCAGGAAGCTGCCAGACTGCCCCTCTCTCTATCCTTGCTCCCCATCAACAGCAGCTGGTGGGCAGGGGAGGAGGACAGACCCCCCCCCCCAAAAGTGACCCCCCCAACTGCCCCTGCTGGGGTTTTGTGGGGGGAGCTGGACTGGATCTGTGGCAGTGAGGTTCCCTTCCTGCCCATGTGAGCTGCTTGATAGTGGCACCTCCTGACCTGCTACACCTAGAGCTGAATGGAGGGCAGAGAAAACAGAGACCCCCACCTCACGAATTTGGCCCAGCTCTCCCCAAGACCTCAGCAGGGGGCTCCGCTGCCTGCTTCTACCCACCTCACAGCCCAGCTGCACAGGGAGGAGATGAGACTTTTTCTGTCTCTACTGCGTGACAGCTGAGGTGCCCACAAGCACCAGCCCAGTCCCTCAAAGACCTCTGGGATATGGGCAGAATTGCCTGATATTAACCCTTAATGCTAATTTGTATGCAGGTTCACTAAAGTGCTCTGCCCTCGAGCATCTCCACCTAATACTACATTGGGTGAGGGTTAACTTTTCATGCAATCCACCATTTTTAAAGCACTCTGCAACCCTGTACATTTGTTATTTTATGGCTAGAGAGCACTTTTTCATGCAAAAAGTGTAGCTTCTGTACCCACCTTTTAGAGATGCTACAAGAACATCTCTAGCCTTAGTTCAACAGCTATTAATAGATCAATTATCTATGAATTTCTTTAGTCCTCGTTTGAACCTGGCTATGCTATCTGTCCCAGCCCTACTGCCTCTTGTGATGATGAGTTCCACAAGTTAACATGCATTAACTTCCAATCCAGCGTAGACATACCCAGAGAAGCTGAGCGAGGTGGGCCTAAGGTCTTGCAGATAGGTGGGGGGGGGGAAGGTACTTGAACCCAGATGTATCATGTTCTAGGCTTGGACTCAAATTGTAGGCCTGCTGTTTTACCTAGGTGTCCTGGATCTGCTTATGTTCCTTTGCACTTTCACCTCTGCCTCTTGGATGGGATTCCAAGACCTTTATAATGCAAAGCTAGGTAAGAATATGCCTACCTTAGAGTCCTTTCCATAACCTTGGGAAGTGAGTAAAGGGGTTAGGTCTTGAAGCTGGTAGGGTTTAGCTATACAATTCCCAATAAGGCAGCAGAAAGAAGTCAGGAGGCTTAAAAAAAAAACAAAAAAAACCCAGGCAATCTGCTACACCTCACCCAAACCTGAGATGGTTCCTTAACCTGCAGTGACAGGTGACACACTCCAAAGAGAAACAGTGCTTTGCGGGTAATGGTTTATTTATTTCTCATACCACAAGCTGTAAATCCACCTATTTATGGAAGCCGCATTTCCCCCCTATTGTTCGGCTGTCACTCAAAAATGTCGTTCTATTATTGACTTGGATGTCATATAGTCACAGCTCTGTCAATTTGATGTCATGTCACTGGTGGAGTGAACTAAGGTCCTTTGTTTCTTTTTGTCTTGGGAGAGTGTGTAAGATGAATGGGGGGGAGGGGGAGGGCTCACATCAAACTGAAAACATTTGCTCAGCTCCTTTTACTTGTCAAAATCCCTTAGTGAGCACTCACTCCTTTCCTGACGCCCACAGCTGCCTGTGTGGAACAAGATACTCCCTTTTGCACAATCTGTAGGTGAAGGCACAAAGCTGTAAGACCAGAGCTTGATAGCTTGATGCTCTTTTAAATCCAGGATAGGCCCACAATGGCCATTAGTATAAATGTTTCAGTACCTCATATTTCAGTGTCTTTTTTTCATTACTGTTTCTTTAATCTAAAGATATAAGCATGTTTTAAACAAGGATGTTCATTCAGTTGACCACATGGCTTCATTCTCATGTGAGGAGGACCTGAGAAGCCAAGGGCAGAGTTTTAATTGGGTTTTGCTCTCTCCTTCATCCCTGCAATTAAGGTAACTGCTGATCAAAGGGGAATATATTTTCCAAAGCCAGAGATGTACTGGGTCTCAAACCAGGTCAGAACTCTTACTAAAAGTGTGCACACAACAACACAGTTATTCCAACATAATTTCTCCTGGATTTCATTCCTTAGTAAGCCCATGGCCTTCTCTTCCAAACTAGTTGCTTACAGTAGGTGGTATTGAAGGGCTAATTTCCACTGAATAACTGACTACCCTGAGATCTAATTGGCTGGGGGAAAGGACACATGACTGATACAAAGGTGTAGGTTGAACTAGTGTACAGGTATGTTCAGAAAGTGAAGTAACTTTACCCTGAAATGAAATGACTCTCACTAGTTCCAGACTCCATGTTGCACATCTGTTCTACTTTTATCCTGGAGTAAATACAGTTTGTGTCTATACCAGTAGTTCTCAATCTTCTTAGACTTGAGGCACCCCTTGGAAATGCCACCACTTCTTTTCACTTATTTTGACTACATAAAAATACTAGACCAGTTCTGTTGCAAAGAACTTAAAAAGACCACAGCAGGACATTGTGGATTCCTATGTAACGTTATCTCTCTCTCAATATAAAATATTGTATAATATATAAATACAATATTACAAAATATATATTATACACACTTCATCCCGGCTTAAGAACAGAAGTACAGGTAAGGACAAATTGAAATTCAGAAGCATAAGCAAGAGAGGTGACAGATTGTTGTAAGAGGACATATGAAACTTTTTAAGATGTAGACCAGTGATTCTCAACTGGGGTGCCTTGAGATGCTTTCAAGGATGCCGCACAATGTTAACACTGTTAGGTGTGCAAATATAATCCACAAGATAAACATTAGGGCTGTGTGAAGCTTCTGGTGCTGATTTGGTTTGGAGGAGATTCTGTGGCCGCATCTCCAAATCCAGATCGAATCGGGGGACCAATTAAAAGGTTCAAAGCAATTCAAAGCTCTCTGAATCCACCCCTGCTTCGCACCCGCCCCCGCCTGCACAGGCCTAATAAACATTACAACAAAAAATGAAAAGGCTGGGATGAAGCACTGTAAAATACAAGTGTGAGGGAACCTAATGGATGTTTGCTGTTCAGTGGGAAGGACTTAGAGCGTGCCTGCACTAATCATTGGGAGTACTTCCCCATGCCCCCTGGGAGGCTTCTGGAGTGGCCTCTCTCCCCTGCCTTTGCACCTCTCTATCCCCACTGGGTTCAGCTCCACAGCTGGCCAGAGGGAGGAGGCAGGGCTGGGATCAGAGGCTATTACTGACTCGGGTAAGCGACAGCCAAGCGGGTGGGGTTGGCCCGGTGCCTGGGCAGAGTAAATAAGCTCAGTTCAAGGCTAGAGCACAGCCCTGTACAATGCCACCTGGGATGCTCTAAGTTAACCCTTGATGGAATCTGGCACATAAAGCCATTGAGGGTTATCTTGAGGGTTATCCATTGAGGGTTAACTTGAAGTTCAGTCTACCATTTTTAAAGTACTGTCAAATCCATGAACGTCTGTTTAGCTATGGCTTTAGAATGCTTTCTGTGCATTTAAAGCGTGATAGGTGTAAGCGTTTGTACCCAGCTGTAATGCCTGTTGTTAAAGATTAACTTAGAAATGCAGATATATGCATGCACAAGTATTCCGTGCACTCAGCGCACAATGCATGCATGAACACAAGCAGACACATGCATACAGGTGTGCTCACTGCGCGCACACATGCTTACACCTCCTGTGCGCTTATCACATGCACATGAGCTTACATCTCATGCTCTGTGTGTGCATGTGCACACACGCATGTACCCAATCTCTCTCTCTCCTTGCCTGGCTTCTATAGGCACAGATGATGTGTGTTTGTGTGCAGGTCATGGAGTGAATCCTGCTTCATGGATGTTTGCTCAGTTTTCCTGTTGGTATTGAAGTGTTTGTGGATTGAGATCTTTGCTTATGGAAGAAACTCAAGATCTGAAGGGGCTTTACCTCTTTCCATTAGGTCTGTGAAAAAGCACACAATTATATTTCGTTAAAAATAAAAAAACCCAACACCCCCCCCCCCCCGAAAAGCCTTGAGGTCTCATTAAATCCAAGATCAATAGGAACATCCCCAGAAAATTAAGGCAAAAATCAAGTGAAAAAAATAGGTTTTGTTAAAATATAAATATTCCCCTGCAGTGTTTGCATCCAACTGCAGTAGTTGAGCTAGTATATGAGAACAGAGGAAGGAAGTGTCTGAGTTATTTTTCTCTTGTATAAGTCCAGATGAACATGATGTGCAGGGTTGTCCAAAAAAGAGGAGCTAGCTTCAGCAGACAGGGCAGTGGACTGCAATCTATTAGGTCTGTGTTCTCTTGCCATCTCTACTGATGATATGTCATATGATCTTGGTCAAGTTAGTGCACCTGTCTAGGCTTTTGACCCCTTCCCATTTGTTGTCTCTCCTAGTTATACTGTAAACTGTTTGGAGCAGAGATTGTCTCTTAAGGCTATGTTGCAATTACACTTAAGGCACATCAACTGCACATAAAATGTCATCGTCCATGTGTTCAAGCAGTAAACCATACAGTACATGTGCTCATATGATAACAAAGTTAGGACTTTCTGCTGGACGTGTGTCCCCAGATTTGTATGAAGTAACACATGTACAGCTGTCATTGGACTGTTCCACAGAGAGAATGCGAGTTCAAGATCCAGTGTTGTATCAGGGCTGGGACCAACAATAAGCTAAATATCAGTGCTAAGCCAGGCTCTGGGTTCAAGACTCTGCAGTGTGGCAACTGAGACTGACAATCTGCTGATTGTGGATCCCTGCCTCAGCACTGCATTGAAGCCAGCAGAGCTCAAGCTCACCCCATGGATCTAGTGGCAGGATGAGCATCCTCTCCTGGGCTAGGTCCCCTGTACCTCCATGTGCCTGCTGCCAGTATCCTGGCATGCCAGGGGCAGGCACTCCCAGGCTAGGCATTATTGAGCATGCATAGGGGGCTATGGGCTCTGGGGATGATGGTTTCACATCCTCATAGGTGGATATGTGAGTTCTGATGCAGGGGTCAGTGTCATTGGGGAGGGGGTTCCATTCCTGTCCAGAAAGGGATCCTTCTCTTGTCTCTACTCCACCTTTGACCATTTTCTTACACATGCTTGTGCTCGTTTATTTATTGCACTTTGCAAGATCTTACCTTGTACATGTGCCTTCAAGCAGCGGGCATTGCGTCAGATGTTGCATAATCTGAGGCTCTGTGCTGCAGTGCAAGTGGTTGAACCAATGGTACATCCCCAGTTCTTCGTTAGCTCCTTGGAACGTCTGATTCTGGTACGTAGGTAATCAAAACATCGCCACCTTTGCTATGCTTCATCAGCCCCTGGTGGCAAGGACTTGGCTGCTGGGATGTACACTTTTTTCACTGTCAGGGATTTTCTTCAGCCTCTCATTCCACATCTGTAGTTGTCTCCCCTTGGGTGTGGCATCAAAAAGTTGGGTGCTGGTGAGGAAGCTTCTGAGTGACTTCAGACACGTGTGCACTGCAGGATGCTTGTACAGCAGATGTCTCAGATATTCAGTTTCTTTTGATCTTTCTAGAGAGAGCTGAGATCATAGTAAGCATTACCATATGACTGCTCAGAATGCATTCTTACTTTTAATATGGCATAATAATGCTTGCTGAGATTTCAGATACAGCACATGCTAAATATCCCGTGTGCCCAGGCCCTTAGTATGTATATGCACAATAGCTTACATGAGGGTGCCCTGAGCTCAGCTGTGGCCACAGAATGTTACTGCACTGGGGTGATAACTACATGCTTTTGCAGAGCAGTTGACCAAATTAAGGTGTAATCCTGTGACAAGCCCAGCCCCAGCACATTGGCAAGAATGAGACATTGATAGCTGCATGCCCTGCTCCTCCTTTATCAGCTACATACCACTGTGTAATCGCATGTCTTCATTTAATTGAGCAGCCTTTAGGCCAGGAGTGTTCAGCCCTCAGCACATGGGTTAGATCTGGCCTGTGGAGCAATGTAATCCTGCCTCAGGTCTCCCCACAGGTCTGGAAATTTGGCCCCCAAATTTCCAATCCCCATGTAGTGGCATTGGTCCTGGTCAGACTGACCCCATGCAGAGGGAGTGGACACTGTCCTTATGTGAATGGATTGATCGACCTGAGCAGAAAAGGGCCAGCTTGGACCTGCTGGAGCCACATGGGGTGATCGGATCCTGAGTGGGTCAGCACCCGTGCGGCAGGAGCTGGCCAGTCCAGCTAGTGGCCTGAAAAAGTTGGGCATCATTGTTTTTAGGCTGTTAATTTCAGGGACAAAAATAGTGTTCTTTTCTTCAAGTGTCTGGGGAGTGGTTAATGACATTTATGCACTAAGCTTCCAGCCTTTAGGATAGGTGTGATTATAAATAAATAAATAACTAACAGGTTTGGGGGGAATATGGAGTTGGGTCAGAGCTCAGTTGTGCTAGAGCTCAGTAACTTTTTTGTGCATAATTTGTTTGATGACAAATGCAGCTTTGAGTCAGCTGAAATTATTTGTGAATTTGGGTCGAGTTTGACAAAGAGTTTCAGGTAGGGGAACAAATGGGGAAGGAAGTCTTGGGGCTGTCAAAGTGTTTTATTTCAACATTTTTTAAGTAGAACATTTTTGGCTTCCCATTGCAAAAGAATCATTTGTAAAATTGCTAAAACTTTTAAGAAAAAAAACAAAAGGTTTGTATAAAAGTGAAAAAAAGAGAAAATAACACTTCAGTGCCCAAAGATACATGAATTTTTCTCTTGTTTTTTTCTTTTTCCCCCTGTTCAACTGAGCTGAAACTAAAACTTTTGGGTGTACTCAATCTTTGGCTGCTCCAGCCTCCTCTCTCTTCCCACTCCTGCTTTAAAAAAAAAATGTGTACAGTTCTTAACCACACGCTCATATGTGCATACATACCTCTCTCTTGCTGTTTACCAGTTTAATGCCATTTTTGTTTATTCACATTCTTTCTTTTTTTATTTTTATTTTTTGAAGAAACTAAAATTAAATACAAAAGAAATGGATTAAAAGAGCAGTAGAGTGAAATACACTCCCAAGTCAGAAAGTGCCAGAATTATAATAGTGTCTTAGCATGATAACTCTTTTTTCCCCTCTCAGTGCAGAACTGTTTTACTCAGGACCCAGTTTGCATGATGTGCAATAGACAAGGTGTGGGGCTGCACCATGAATGAAATGGAGAAAAAGAAATACTGAATAGCAAGTGCCATCCATTCTGGGTTTGGAATAAGGTGGGGTCTTGTAGACAGCAACAGGATGTATTCATGCAGTTAAAGACTACCATAACATGGATGCACAAGGAAGAGAGGTTAAAAGTATAGGGGGAACATTTCCTGACTGCTTCACTTGGTCACTTGAATCCTTTAAATGTTTTTAATATATTGAGCTGGTTTACAGGACTGTAAGAGCTAATATATATCAAACCTTGAGACAGATCAAGTGACTGGACCACCAGGATCTTCCACACAGGAGGACCCTAGGACTAGCAACAGACATTCAAAAGCTCTGAGCCTGAATTGATTCAATCTTTGCAAGTTAGTCTAACCTGGCTGTGGATTTACAAACTGGTTTAGCCTAGACATCCCAGAAAGGCAGGCACATGCCTGCAATGGCTCAGGCTAGAAGCTGGGGGTGCTAGAGCAAACCACCCTTCCCTTCTATAGTGCTGAGCTGAAGGAGGGGTGTGGCTAGGCCCTGGTAGGATGCTCTGATTAGGGAGGGGTCCCCTCCCCCTTCTGAGCATCCCAGCCAGAAGTGGATAACACAGTGTTTATCACCCCTAACTCATTGTTTATCACCCCATCAGAAATTAGATCCTGTCTCCATTAGTTCAAACTCTTCTTAGACAGCTTTTCCAAGGAAGTAATGGAGGGATGTTACCAGCTACCTGTTGTTTCATTCCAAAAAGCCCTAAGGTGACACAGTCCTGTCTGCCTTTATCCCGTTTCCTACATGGACATAGCCAGCATGTGGCATGGTAGCTAATGCTGATAGGTATCTGTAAGGAAGAGTGGGGAGGGGGGAATCCCTGCTTGAGCAGGCAGTGGTTAAGGCAGGGGAAGGCAGAATACTGGAGACCCTCGCCATTCACGGAGGATATGTTCTGGAGATACCCGCAAATGGCAAAATCCACAAATACTGGGGCTCCCTGTCAGATCCCACAGCTGCCCCCTGCTCCCTGCCCCATTGTTCTCAGGGCTCTTCTGCAGCGCCTGGGAACTGACTCTGATGCTCTGAGCGCCGCTGTGGCTGCCTCCCTCTCTGTCCCCAGGACTCCCCTGCAGTGCCTGGGGACCAACCCCTTCCCCCTGCCCCGAGTGCTGCCACAGCTGCCTCCAAGGGAAAAGATGCTGCCACCATCACCTCCCTCCATGTCCCTGGCACTTGCTCTCCACCTGCCTCCTAGCTCTGCATTCCCTCGTGAATATTTGAATCTGCAAACCTGGAGTTCACGAATAGTGAGGGTTTCCTGTGTGGCCTGCAAGCCAGATCCAGCCTGCCAGGCTATTCTATCCAGCCTGCGGGGCCCCTGAAAAATTTAGAAAATTAATATTTTATTTGTTCTTCACAGCTTGTCAAAGATGACAGGATAGCGGCAGTAGGACCCAGGGGGAGCCTCTAGCAGGATCAAGGCTGCAGAAACAAGTCCAGCCTAACCCGGCCCCTTGCCTCAGCAGACCCCCTTGCCCAGCAGGGGCTTCTGGAGGCTTTTGGCCTGGGGCTGCTCCTGCCTCCCTGTGCTGAGGGAAATGCAGATAAGGAGGAGGAGGAGGGGAAGGAAGCAGAGGATGACTGTGGGTGATCACCCCTGTCCTCGGGGCCAGGCAAGCCAGCTCCTGCAGTCCTGGAGCTGGGACCCACGTGGTGCCGGCGGGGAAAGTGGGGGGCAGGCAGGGGGGAAGGGACAGGAGCAGGTGCACAGAGCTCATTAACAGCCAGGTGGGAGTGGAGGCCCCATGCTGGTGCACTGGGGTCAAAGCCAGCAGGGCCCAGAGCAGGTCAGCAGAGGCATGGGGCCAGGCTGCCCAGGGGTCTGTGGAGCTGGGCTGTGCTTCACCAGGAGGGATCCAGGGGAGCCAGTGTACTGGGGCCAGCACCAGAGGGGCCCAGAGTGGGGACAGCAGGAGCCTGGGGCCGGGGTGCCAGGGTCTATGGAGCTTCACCAGGAGGGAGCCAGGGGAGTCAGTCTTAGGTGGAGGGGAGGGTTTGCCTACAGCCTGCCCTTCCCTCTCCCAGTGCTTTTCCAGGCCCAGGCACTGTGCTCCTGGTCCTGGGGCACTGGCACAGCCCCACACTCCCCTTCACTGCCACTTTCTCCTGTTTTCCACTGCTGCCCTGCTGCATTCTTGTCCCTCTGCTCACTGCTCCTGCCATCCTCAGTGCTGGAGCTAGGACCCATGTGGTGGTGGGCAGCGGGGGAGCAGGGAAATGGCTGTGGGAGGTGGGGGGATGAGGCAGCGAGCGGGTACATGGAGTGCAGCAACAGCTGGATGGGAGTGCAGTGCCGTGCTAGTGCACTGGAATCAGCACCAGCGGGGCCCAGAGCAGGGTGGCAGGAGTGCGGTGCCTGGCTGCCAGAGATCTATGGAGCAGGGCTGGCTCCACTGTCTCCATCCTGGCGCAGTGCGGCCCAGCTTCATAGATCCCTGGCAGTCCAACCCTGCGCTCCTGCTGCCCTGCTTTGGGCCCCGCTGGCACTAGCCCTGGTGCACCTGTGTGGCCCTGAACTCCTGCCTGGCTGTTGTTGTGCTCACTGCACCTTCCTCCTGGCTGCTGCAGTCATTTCCCCACCCTCTACCTCACCCTCCCCTCCCCAGCTGCCAGCTGTCACCACCACATGGGTCCCAGCTCTAGCGCCAGGGATGGCAGGAGCATCTGGGACATGGTGCTGGAGCAGTGGGGCAGGGATGTGGCAGGGCATCAGTGAAAGACGGGGAGAAGTGACAACAAGAAGGAGTGTGGGGCCATGCCAGTGTCCCAGGGCCAGGAGCAGCAGGAGTGCAGCACCCAAGCCTGGAGGAGCACTGGGTGAACTCTGCCTACCACAGGGGGGTGCAGGCTGCAGGCAAACCCTCCCCTCCATCCAAGTCACAAGTCTCCACAGCCCTCACACCCCTCCCCCCACAAAACCTACACAGCTATACTCACCTACCCGCAATGTACAAGAGTAAGATTTCATTTTAAGCTATAATACTATCACCTCTATGTATACTATACACACACATACATGTAAATCAGGACAGAAATATTTTTTTGAGATGAAATGAATGAATGTAGTAGTGCACATTTGATTTTTGGAATTTAATTTGGTATTTTTCTGGCTCAGAGACGGCAAAACCCCTTTGCTGAAAGGAGTACTTCTGGGAGGCAAGGGGAGGGACTTTTGGTGGCAAAGGTCAGGGTTTAGGAGGTCCCAAGATGGCGACCAGGGGGCCAGGGCACATATCAAGGGGCGGGACTACCCACGTGGCCCTCGGTGGCTTGTCAAAACTCTAAGTGGCCTTCCACCCCAAATAATTGCCTGCCCCTGGATTAGGGGGAGGGGGCGGGGGAGCAGGAGGAAGCCAGGCAGACCCTGCTGTATCTGCAGTCTTTGCTGGTACTCCAGCCAGGGAGCAGAGGGGAGAGGCCAGCCCAGCTCTCTGGAACAGAGAGCCCTGCCCAGCCCAGAGAGCATGCTGGGATGCTGGGAGACTCTGATTTAACTTAAACCAGGAAGGGGCCTGGGACAGACATTGCATAAACCGGTTTGACCCAAATCGGTTAAGTCTAATACTGCCTTCAACCAGGTTTATCTCAAACTGGTTTCAGCCATTTTCAAACTGGTTTATGTGCACATCTATTCTATTTACAGGTGTAAATCAGTTTTGGATCACTTAAATTGGTTTATGTATAATGTCTGTCCCTAGCCTAAGAGCTGATATATGTAAATATAGAAAAGCTCTTAGGCTTTTTTCTATACATCTCAAACCTTTAGACAAATCAAGTGGCTGACCCAACAAGGTCTTCCACACAGGAGGACCCTAAACATTGTGTTTTGCTGGAGTCTCCCTGCAAAGGACTGATTATATGAGGTGGTAGGGAGGTGAAGGAAAGTTCTCCCCTTCTTTCACCCCCAGTTCTTCAGGGCCACAAAGGGGTTTTTTGTTTGTTTGTTTTTAAAACCCGTTGCTGTCAGTGACATCAGAAGTATTGCACCTGCCTTCCCTGTGCTGATGGAATCCTTCTAGCAGCTGTGGCTCCTTGCAGCCCTCCAGGCCTGGGGGAGGGAGGTGCTGTTGTTAACTTATGGCATGTATGTTGGGCTGCCGTGTACATGTGGTTTGGGATGTGCTAGGCTAGAAAGTGAGATTAAATACAAGCAGTTTGGTGTTGTGTTTTTCCGCCCCCTGCCCACCCCCCAGCACTTCAGTTCCATCCATTCAGGAAATCTGTATGTACATACAGGTCTCAGCTGGCTTCCCCCTCAAGCTCCCACAGAAATTTAGAGCTCCATCTGCCTAAGAAATAAGGATTTCTGCAGGCACAGGAGGCTCCTTTTTTGCATCTGACCCATTTCCCTCCACTGGCAAACCTAGCTCTCCTAGTCATTGCTGCCTTCCTTTATTTCTAACAGCAGACTTTCAGTGTTGAGGGGATTTGTAATTATCCCCCCCCACACACACTCTGTAAAACCTTAGTGCATCCTGCGATTGCAGTTGAGCCATATGTTCTTTTAATAATTTCAGGCATGGACATCTTAAAAGTGAAAGAATTGTAAAATCCAAATTTATGTTTCCCTGTTAACTGCTGATTATTTACCCTCCTTCCTTCCCCCACTTTCTCTTTACATACACAATGAAAATACAGTTTCTTTTGAGGCTCCTTCCTTCATTCTTATATACTAGCTCAACTACTGCAGTTGGTTGGAAACACCGCAGGGAAATATTTATATTTCAACAAAACCCATTCTTTTTTCACTTGATTTTTGCCTTAATTTTCTGGGGACATTTCTATTGATCTGGTATTTAATGAGACCTCAAGGCTTTTCAGGGTTTGGTTTTGTTTGTTTGTTTGTTTGTTTTTTAACAAAACCTAATTTTTTAAGGCTAGTTCTGTCTGTCAGTGACCCTTTAATGGAGGGCACAGTACATATTATAGATAGCCTATTTGGCTATTTGCCTTGCATACAGCCATTGGAGAAATGTAACCTTGTTTCACCATGCATTCTCCCAGCCGGTGTTTTTCAGAGCTGTCACACAACCCAACAGCAAACCCCACACTGCTCCTATTCTTTGATTTGTACGGGGTAACATTGACTGGCTGCCAGTCATGTAGGGTCCAGGAAAAAGACGGATGTAATACTTCCCAGCATACCGATAAAATGAAAGACGTGTTGCATGCTGACTTTGTGCTGTGTAGTGCTTGGGGCAGAGTGTGGCATTGCATGGCACTGCAGTATGTAGTTGTGCCTGTGACAGTCTTGTTACTCTGCTGTCATATTTTGCACGCAATAGTCTACAGCAGGCCTACCCTCCATGGTTGTGTAGTGTGCTCACTTGCCTTTCTCCAAGGTTCCTCAGTGTCAGTTCTGGTCCCTTTCTTGGGATGACTTTGTTGGGTGCAACCAAGGGAAAATTACACCTGGAGGATTCAGATCTCATGTCCGCCCCTAAAATTGAAAAGTTTAATTCTGTAGCAGAGGCTGCCCGTGCTTGCTTCTTTCTTCAATGTCTGTATTATTTTTGTTGCTCAGTGAGTATGGCCTGGGTTGTAGTTGCTCTATGGGAGCAGTTCCCTGATTCCAAAAGAAACGTAGGAGTTGGTCAGTCAGTCACTGCTATCCTGCTCTGTGCTTCCTACCTCTGCAATTTGCCCCCTACACAAAAACCTGATGCTGGCTCCACCTTCGCCTCTCATGGCAGAGGTGTGCAGAGCTTTCTCTTGACTTTCCTTTCCCCCTCTCTTCCTCCTTATGGGAAAGAGAGACAAGTTTTCTCAGTCTGAGATTTAATTCAGTCTCTTTAAACTCTATCCTGTCTACTGGCCAAGATGTGCCTCATGAAAAGCCAGCTTCAAGGTAGGGAGCACTGATTATCTGCTCAGCTGCTCCTCAGTGCAGGTCTTGATGTTCAGTAGATGCACAACACTTGAAGGCTACAAATGATATGTTTAAGACACCTTGGGCTGGACATGGCCTTTCAGTTACCTGAGTAATATGCTCTCTGCAACACTGTTAGAGATGCTCGTCTCATAAATGGATACTGTGGTTATGAGGGAGAGGTGCATGTACTGAGCTGAGAACTAGACTCTAAGAATTCCTCACATATGATCTCGGCTCTGTCCTGGCCTACCCTCAAGTTAATTAACTTCTCTGTCTGGGTCTGTAAATGAGGGTTGACAGTACACCCCTCACAGATGTGCTGTTAGGATCAGTTAGCACCCTTTCAAATGCTGGGAAGATGAGATACCTCCTTGTAATGAGTTGCAATCTCCTATACACAAAGACAGCATTTATCACCAGGGAGAAAGCCCAGGAACTGCTGTACCAAAGGCATAAAACCTTCTACCATTTGAGCAGAAGCAGCTACTCTATTAGCTATCAATAAAAAAGATCTATTTTTCTGTTAGACCAGAAAAATAGATGAGGATGTGATCTTGCACCGAGTGAGACTGGGTTTTTTAGCTTAGTGGAACAGAGTAAGGGCAACATTGCCTGCTTTTGAAGATCGCACTTCCAGTTAGTGTGTTACATTGTATAATGCAGTGGTTCTTGACCTTTTTTAGACTCGAGGCACTGCTCAGAAAATGGCAGGTCTTAGTTTTCACCGATTTTTTTTTTTTGACTACTGAAAAAAACAGAACGGTTCTTCTAGTCCAGAGAGGTCAGAATAGTTCTGATGTTTTCTGCTTGATATCTCTAAGCTTATCTTGTGAATTATGTTTGCATACCTACCACTGCTAGCTTTGTGTGGCATCCTGTGATACCCTTGAAAAGATTTCAAGGCACCTGGGGTGCCACAGCAACCTGACTGAGAATCAATGGTATAGTGTAAGTACTTACACAATCCCCAGGGCCAAGCCTCATGCTTTTCTGGCGCCTTTCCTGATACAGACCTCACTAGTCTTCTTTCCAGACCAGAGTGCACAGCAGCACATCCTTTTGAGTGTATTTGGAAAAATGTTGGATGCAACCACAACAAGCAATGACTTCTCAAAAGCAGTTTCATCTTTATCTTACAGTTAAGCCCAGAGCCCTCCACTAAGATCAGGGTGCCCTTGGGCTAAGTATTATATAAACATCTCGTAAAACAGTTTCCATCCAGCATGCTTAAAATCTTCTTGCCTTTATTTGAGGTCTCTTTTCTAGGTTTCAGCACTCAATCCCCAGTTCTCTTGGCAGCAGAGGTGTTCAGTTCTGATTGTCGGATTTATTTTATAATTGACTAAGTATATATGCATTCCTGTCCTTGATAAGGGTTGAATCATTTTTGCTCATACTTTCTAAAAATATTCACCTTTGGACACAGGCCAAGCCTGCCAAATGTTTAGTTCAAAAGGTGGAAGTTTCAGAAAGTTTTATAAGCAACTGAAGAGAGAAGGGACATTGTTATGCATCCTTAACTGTAGCAGATGCTGCTGCTATTACACTGCAAGCCAGACTGGATGAAGTAGAACAAAGGGGCCCAGGTGGTTGTTGGGAAGCCTTTTATTAGCTTTCTTATTGTGTCGCAGACCTGGTCTCCAGGCATGGGTCATAGAAGCCTAGGGGCTGTTCCAATTTGTACTTTCTGATAATGGTTCTAAATGGCAATACAGAAGGCTTTGCCCCTCCCCGCTGCCTTGGTGGAGCTTTGGATTGAAAGCTGTGGAGAGGGAAGCATAGGAACTGGGTCTTTGGGATAATCCCCTTCAGGGATGTTAAGCCAAGGAAAATGGTGAACAAAATACAGATCCTGACTTGCACCTGATGCTGAGCTTTGCATTGAAGTGAGGAACTACCAGATTCAGGGTGTCAGATATAGGATGGAGAGCCCAGTCCAGAAGGTGTGACTCCAGATCTGACACTATAAACCATTTAGCTCCTATGCTGTAGTTCACACTAATTCCCAAAAGTAGTAGCTATACTGAGATATATATACAGAAAGGTAGATGTGTATATAATGTGTGTACACACACACACTCTCTCTCCCCCTTGCCCCCCCCCCCGCTCTCTCTTCATTGTCTGTGGGACAGGAAGCCCCTTTACATAGTCAAACCTTTGTGAGAAATTGCAAGAGAGAGAGAGAATGAACACAAATTTAGATCCATGGTAGTTGCATGCTGTAACTTTAAGTTTGGTGGCAGCTGTATTTAATGGCAAGTTGGATATTATTCCATCTGACTGACCCCACTACTGTCAGCATCAGCTGTCTTGCAAGCAGAGAATCCTAGTGGAGAAAGATCATGCTGTCTAGGGACACTTCCAGGCTCGTGGACTCATTCAGAGTCTCAGGCCATGTAGAAACAGCTGTGACCCTCCCCATGGGGAAATGTTGGGAGGCCATATGCAGGAGCTGTATGCTGCTCCTGTGCATCTTGCAATTGGCTGACAGGAGGGGATTTAAAGGGAGGGACCTCTTCCAATCCTGGGGGTTTGTGTGACTCCCGTTTCCATAACAACTTGCTTGAGGTCTCCTCTTCATGTTCCAGTGTTATCTTGTCATGTCACTCTCAGAATTTGACTTGCCATAACAACAAAATGCATCTGAACGGCAGCTTGATTGTCTCTGGGAGCTGGAGCTGCTTTATTTTGCTGAGGAGATGAATTATTTTTCACCAAGACAAGTGGAATGTAAACCTGTAATATTGATATCTACTATTTTTAACCTGAAGTATCTGAAAGCCAAGAGGTGTAAGCCGGAGATGGAGATGGAGTTGCTAGCTCCATCTCCTGTGCACTATGCAGCCCTCCTGGGTGCACCTGCAGTCTGACTTGCTCTCTCACTTTTATGTAGAGGCTAGCCTCCCACCTCTCCCACTCCCTGAGGCTTTCCTGTGCCCCTCAGTTCTGACCTCCATTTATGTCCTGCTGCCTTCTGCAAATCAAAGCTTTTGGCCCTGGCCTCACCTGCACTTTATGATATTCCAGGAATGGCACTGATACCAATATATCTCAGTCTCTACCTGTTAGCTCCTCTCTTCTTCCACTGCTGGCTAGTTGGATATGCCCATAGGAAAGGAAAGTCCAGTGCTTTTACACTGCCCTTTCCCAGGCCCCTTACAGGGTATAGTAGAGGGTATAGCTGGAATACCGTTTGCCTTGTTCTTAAGCAGCTGTGGCAAAGCTAGCATAGATCACGGCAGCCTAAAGGTGGTTTTGATTTGTACTGGGGAAGACTGCATGCTGCAGGAGAGCATGCTGGTAGTTTAGAGCACCTTTGCACCCACCACTCCTGAGTTTTGCACACTTTGCATATCCTCAGCTGGTAGGATTGTGGCCTTCCTTACCAACCTGGTGATGCATTAAAGGAGCTGTATAGTCATAGTATGACCATGGCTTGTGAGTACTGTCAGTGAGGTACTGATGCTCATTAGTTCCTTCCTCCCCTCCCCTTTGACCCTTCCGTTGTGGGAAAACTGTTATTAAATTGGAAAATAAAACCCTGGCTGCTATTTCCAGATTTCATACTACCTTTTTTTTGTATCATCATAGCTCAGTCACTGCCCTTCGTACCTGTTTCCTTTCTCTGTAAAAACTAGAATGATCTTTCAGTGGGTAGCTGTGAGACTAAGCTGGCTGTTCAATTGCTCTGGGCACCTCAGACAGAAGGTGCACCAAGGCCCCAAAATTATGGGGCTGTTGTCTTTGCTGCCATTCCTGAAAGGCAGACCCCAGGAGGTACAGCTTGGAGGGGCCATAGTGGCATAAAAATGGCCTTTGTGCCATCCAGATGCTGCATACCCTAAGGAGTCCGGGAGAAGTTAAAGCAGCCTTGGGACCAACTTCATGCTATAGCAGACTCTCCAGGGTTGTCAGCAGGCACTACTGTGGACTTATGCTTCTCCTGCACACTGAGGCTTCTTCTCTGGGTCTTAGTGATGGAGTGGCATGCAGAGACCAGAAGGGGTGTCTACCCCTTCTCCCATCTCTCATTCATCTCGCCCCCCTTCCTCCATGGACTCTTGTTTTCTGTGCTTGTCACTGGGGAAACTTAGAATGCAAAAAAGGAGAGCCATGAAATGAGGCTGGCATTGAAGTAATAAATTTAATTCTGAAATAAACGATACCTGTGGGTAATACATTTGAAATTGCTGTGTTCCTTGGTAACGGGATATAATTACAAGTACCACAAGATCTGCAGGGCAACCGTACAATTATCACCCTCATTGTTAAGTTTCAGTGAAAGCGTTGCCACAATGTTGCCACAATTCAGTAGCACAGAATGGGGAACTTACTGGAGAGATAACAGTGGTTTAGCAAATGTTTCTTTGTAAGCTTTTTCCACACTGAGCCCTCTTTTTCCTTTTTCCCATTTGGCAATCCGAAAATGCACAATATGCTATGATTAAATCCACCCAGCTACAATGCATCAGAATCGCAGTGAGGTTACTGGAGGGTTCCCTTAGTAACTAGCAAGAAATGAGCGATGAGTGATAGGACTACATTATACCAGCAGGCAGGTCATCTTGTGTTACTGTATAGTTCTATAGTAATTAAAGGCTATTGAGTGATATTGCTACACTGTAACCATAGGGAGGTCCCTTTGTGTCCCTGCATAGTTCCATAGTAATTACTGAGTAATGAGTGATGGTGTTATAAGGCTGCAGCAGGCTGCTTACCATTTTTCACTGCAAAGTATTGTTCTAGCATAATCAGAGGGTAATGTCCTAATTGTCGCCACAACGTTGCAGCAGGGACCTAGCTGTGTTGTTCCTCCATTGTTCCCTAGTAATTATGAGGCAGGGGCGGTTGTTGTGTTGAGATCCATAGATCCGGAGGAGGCTGGTTACTTATTAGAGAGAGAAGCCTCTTGGGCCAGATGCTCAGCTGATGCAGGCTGTTGTGATAAAGTGACATCAGTGGGGCTTTTCTGGTGGATACCAGCTGGGGATCTGGCTTGTGTGCTGAGCCCACCACTGTGTCTCCTGTGGTTGAGCAATGGCTAACACCCCGGGTTGGATGTGTTGGGGGTTTTTTTTCCAGCTGTAGGAAGAATTCTTGGGGTTCCCTGCCCTCCCCCCACCCCCCAAGTGAAAAGACAGGGCTTGGCATGGGCTGGAGAACCTACTAGAGACACTGGGGAAATATATCAATGAACCACTGCTGCACTCCATGCTGCAAATTGCACAGAGCTGGTTTGTAGCTATCTTGGGTATGTCTGCACTGCACAATGTTTCCATCTCTGACTGCAGCGTAGACATGCCTTCAGTGGACCCAAGCGTGACCTTTTCCTTCCCTTTTGTCAGTAGATTGTTGCCTTGCTGAGTCACTACTTGGACAAAAACTGAGTAACGTTTCCAGGACTGTTCTTCTAGTGATTCTCAACCAGGGCTGCTTGTAGACAACACCTTTTAGCAGGTTTAAAGTGGGTTAAATGCCTTTTGCACTGCTTTAATGTCTTGCTGTTTGCACATTTGGCGGTGTATTGCATGTGAATTCCAGCCGCTGTAGCACATTTGATGTTGCAATGCACCTTAAATGACTTTGGGGTGCTGCAAAGTAAAACACCTCCAAGGTGTTTTAGTTTCCTACTCTACAGCCACGAGGGAAGCACTCAGTTCTGTGTGGCTCAGGACCTATGCAGGAAGACTGTGCAGGTAGCCTGGCAAGGCAGACTCCACAGAAGTGTAAAAAAAGAAAGGAAAAAAAGAGCGGGGAGCCTGATCTCTCTCTGTCTCTCTCTCTGTTTCTCTTCCCCCCTCCCCGAGCCTGCCTGCCTAAGCTGCATGGGGGCACAGTGTTTCCCTCCACAACTGCAGTGCCCTCCAGAACTGCCTGAGCCAGGTGCCTGCAGGTGGGTGCTGTGCGGTGTGGGGGGTGGCCATTGCTGCCATGGAGGGAAGCACCAGCCTCCCCACCCAAAACTCGGGGACCAAAACTCGGGGACCACGCTGCCTGGTAGCAGCTCGCTCTCCCCTTCCTGCCACTGGAGAGGCAGGTAGGGATTGGGCTCTGACACATGTGTACATGACATAGGGGTTTACTTCGCCCTAAACTGAAGCAGTGTTTTTAAAAACTTCAATTTAGGGAGAATTAAACTCCTGTATCATCTAAAAATGCCCCACGACACTGCAAAATTCTTTCAAGGGTGTCTTGCAGTACAAACACTGTTAGATGTGCAAGCACCTTCACATGATACACAAGATAAATCCAGAGATTACAAATAGGTATTCATGGTGTCAAAGTCTTCCTGACTTGTTATGGTCTTTGAGATATTTGTAACAGAAAAATTGCTTTGTTATTTTTTCATAGATAAAAAGCAAATGAAAGCTGAGAGCTAGCATTTCCTGAGGCATGTCTAGAGTCTGAAAAGGTTGAGAACCACTGCTCTAGGTGGAAGAAAATGGAACTCTAGCCAATGCTCCAACTCCAAGAGCAGAAATACAGCACTGCCTAGTAGGACAGCCCAGATCCTCAGCTGGCCTCTATCAGAAAAGTTCCACTGATATTGATCTAGCCAGGGTGATTTTATACTAGCTGTGAGGGTCTGATCTCAAAGTCTTCTGTTTCTAATAATTAACCAATCTCTTCCAGATTTAGATCCCTTAACACAAAAACCACCCCCTGCTACCATCTCATAATTGGTGTAGAACAGTGGTGCAATACACTGCTCTGTCCCTGCTGGTATGCTGTAGCAACAATTAGGAATGTATTCTCCTGTTGTTACAGAACAATACTGTGCAGAGCACAACAGTAGTTCAGTGCTAGCTTATTCTCTGTCTGCATGAGTGGCAGTCATGCCTTGACTGCACTGTACTCAAACCTAAAGTCCCTGCTTCCCTCTATAGCAGTGGTTCTCAGCCTATTTCCCATAGTGGGCCATACTAGCAGCTCGCAATGTGTTGTATGGGTGCAGCCCACATAACTTGCTTCCTGTGTATCCATTTAAAAATGTTCTAACAGGATGTCACATGGACCACTGCAGTGTGCTGATTTGGGCTGCAGGTGGCCTGTGGGCTGAGAATCACTGCTGTATACTATGCAGTGCCATCACCGAACACAGAGTCTCTTCTCTCTTCATTTTGTGGGCCAGCACTCTCTGGGTGTCATGTCCTGCATTTCTTATTGTTTTTCATGCGGCTGCTTTTTCAGAGGAACTGAAAGTGACTGAAGCAGGGTTTAGTCCTCAGGGTTTTATTCTATGCCCCCTAAATTGAAACAGTGGGCTTTTAATTGAAACCCACCATTTCCATTTTTCCATCATGTTACAGTGAGGGGCCCAATCCTTTTTTGCCAGAGCCTGCCTATGGCCGGGGGGGCAATGTGCAAGTAGGCCGAGTGGCTCCTGAGCTGCAGGGGGACCTGGTCCTTCCCTCTGTGGTGGCAGTGCCTTCCAGGCTGCCTTGGTGGACTGCTAGCAAGCCAGGATGGAGACGGCACCCGGCACAATCCAGCTGTTCCCAAGCCTGCCCAGGGAGAAGAGCCCAGCGGATTTTCAGCAGGTGGGCTCAAGGTAGAGTTGGATTGGGCTGAGTGTTGCCTCCAAGCTGGCCCACTAATAGCCTACCTGGGTGGCTCCAGGGGGTGCCACCACCACGGAGGGAAGATTTGGGGCCTCCACAGCTCAGGGGCTGCTTGGCCTACCAGTAGGTCAACCCCCAACTGTGGGAGAGGTGGGGAGGCTCTGTTGGGGGAAAAAGAGAAATCAGGCCTCTCGCCACTTACGCCTCCAGCAGGATGCCTGGGCCTGCCCAGGAATGGGCTGGCTTGCCCTTGGGGCAGTTTGGGAAGGCAGCTGGAGTGTGGCTGGGTTTGCTGGTGGCTGGAGAAGGTGATGGGGTTGGAGCACAGGGCACTGAAAGTCCGGGCAGGTTGCTAGCTGGCCAGGTGCTGCTCCAGCTTGGGGGCTCCTGATCCAACACTTCCAAGAGCCCACCCAGGCTCTTGTGCCCTGTGCACCATCCCCACCATTTTCTCCAGCCACCCTCCTGCTGCCTTCCTGCATTGCCCCAGGGGCATGCCAGCCCATTCCTGGGTGGCCCCGGGTTTCCCTGCTGGCTCCAGGAGCCTGCTTCAAGCAGAAGTGGCGGGGGCCCAATCCTTTTTTTTTTTTTTTTTTTTTTAGTGGAGTCTGCCTGTCTCTCCTCTGGGGGAGTGCGGGGGCTAAGCTGACATCTATGTTGTTACAATGTGCAATGTTGCAAACTAAACTACATAACATACAGATGTAGTTTAGTTTGCAACAATGCAAACTCATCTAAAACCCCCAAAACTGGTGCACGTGTAATGTGTGATGCCATTAAGCCACACAAATGACCTTTTTTTTCATGTGTACATCATGATGGTCATCAAGTGTACAAGCACCCTTAGAGGACAAATCCTGTTCCACTTAGTGGGCATCTAAATGAATTTAGTTGTCTAGGTGAGATTCTATACCATCCTCCTCTGGTCCTTGAAAATCCATTAATGTGTCAACTTTGGTAATATGTCATCATCTGACCTTTAACGGTGAGTCCAAAGGAAAAAAAGCCAGGGAGGAGGAGAAGGAGGACCCACCTATAACTGCTTTTCAGGGACTTGAGTAAAGTAGAATAGAAATACACATAGGTGACCTAGGAGCGTAATATGCAGATTAGAATCTGTTTTGGAGTGCAGAAGTTACCTATGCAGCTAAAATAAATAGGAAACAGGAGGGAGAGCACTGCTGGCATCTGAATCCAAATAATATCTTGTACTATCCTAAAACACATGTCTTGGGTCACATACTTTGCACAACTATCCAGTTTAGTTCCCACCATTATTGTTTGTGAGGGCATATCCTTCTGAAGTCTCTTTTATACTGGCACCCTTTTGCAACAAGATTGTAGACCAGGTGCCCAATACACCAGCTCGGTAGAGACTCTGGAGCTAGTGAAATCAGGTGGGGAAGAAGGAGAAAGATCCCTGAAATCTTCTGGACCCTGTGTTTCCTTGGCAGGTGTCTGTTTAGGGATCACTCCAGCAATGAGGCTGTAAGGAGAACCACCTGTTATGTGGTGCATCTGAGTCTCTCCTGTCCTCATGGGGCCTGTGGCTTTGCCACCACTTTTTCTGTGCATGCGAGTGAGTGAGTCTATTCATGGTAGCAATGGCAGTTTCTTCCTTTCTTTCTTATTAAAAAATATAACATTTGAGTCTTTGAAATTGAAATGGATTTCAGTCTCCCTTATATTAATTATTGATAAATGGAGCCTGGGAGACGGAGATGAAGCCTGGCATGATTAAAGACAGACAGTTTTTAATTTTATGTCTCTTGCAGTGACAGAGGAATCCAGTTTAATAGGAGTCATTTATTAAAAGAGACTCAATCAGAAGCATGTATCTAGGGAGGTGGGTTGCATAGGGTTTGAAGATAAGGACGTGCACAGTTTGGGGTAATTGGGGGTTGAATGGCATTGCAAGGGTAATTCCTTCAGTCTCACAGTGTTAGAGATTGCAAAGGGGAACCCAGACTCTGCCTGTTAAATGAATGATCTCAGGCCTGGCAACACAAACCAAGGGAAAGCTGCTGAGGAGGAGGCTTCCTATTTACAACCGTATTGTCCAGGACCCCATTCTGCAAAGTGCTGTTCAAACCCAGAACCCTTCCTCCAAGTTAAGTATAAGCCAGTAGATGGGGAAAGATGGATGGGGCCACATGAGACACTCCCTTCCCAACTTGTCGAAAGCTAGGAAGGCCTCTGGTGGTGGCCTGCATCTTTACTGAGTTGATAAAGTCTTTCCTGAATAATGGAACTTGAAGCCTCAAGCTACAGTTTTGTTCCTTCTCCCATCCCCACAGCTGGTGCATCTGCCTCTGGTCTTACTGGGGGTGGGAGCAGGTCAAGAGGTTCTCCCCCTGTAGGTTTAAGTAGGTTTGTTCAGGGTCATTCTGAGGATGAGATACTCCAAGAGATCCAGCAACAGCCCTGCTATATTCATTGCAGCTCTCCCCTGCTCCTCTTCAGGTAAGGACACTGCTCAGTATGTGATTTATAATGGTGCTGATCAACCATCTTTTCAGTGAATGCTGTGCACATTGCTGTGCTTTGGGTGACATGGGTTAGCAGCAGAGGCGTAACTGGGCACTTCCATTCCCTGGGCACAGTGGCAGTGCATGATGCAGCAACAGCAGCTGGAGGTTTGCTGCTATGTATTGCGGGGGGGGGCGGGTATATCATCTCCTCTCTTTTTCCTGCTATCAAAAAATCAGTACAGGTCTCCCTCACTTTATGTGGGTTCTATATGTGTGAATTTGCTCTTATGTGATGACCCTTTTTATACCAAAAATTTGTTATAGGCAGGGTAAATTCACTCTTACATGATTGGTGTGGTGGAAGCCCGCAGTCAGCTCCTTTGTGCGGTGCACTGTGCTAGCGACACACCAAAATATAGTCTCCTCTGTGGATCTGTGCTTGTCACTCATTGTCTGAGACACGTGTTTCTGTAGTTGCCATTCCCATTATGATAGTGCCCTGTGATTGTGTGTACTGTCTGCTGTTGGTGGGTACCAAAATTGTCATGTAAAAATGGTAGAAATGGGTCTGGGGGTCAGTACAGCAGCGGTCTTGGAACATACCCCTATTTGTTACATTGTAAAGTGGGTTCCCTTTATGCAGATTTGAATTACGTGCCATTTTCCAGGAACTCATGTACATCATAAAGTGAGGGAAACCTGTACTTGATGTCTGTTGGTGGCAGGAAAAAGGAAGTGTTGTCAGCTCACCCAAGCATTGAATCTCCAGGCACTGCTCCTGCACTGAACACTGCTACAGCTGCTCTGTCATCCCTGCTCCCAGAGCCACTGCATGCAAGGTGCAGGGTCTAGGAGAGGAAAGGGAGGTGAAGCACCCTCCTAGCTCCAGTCTAACATCCCCCCTTAGGCAGTACCCAGAGCTTGTGCCCCTCTTGCCCACCAATTATTATGCTACTGGGTGGCAATGTTGTGATCAAGATCTGGTATTTGGAACCCCTAGCACAAACGGGATACAGATTTGAAGGGGATAGAGATATGAACATCTTTCAAACTTCCTCCCCACCTCTCCGACATTCCCACTAATTCACTGTGCCTCCCACACAGCCTTTAGGAGCTTTCCACCCTGCTGTATTAGGGGTAAGCTTGCCCAAAAAACCAAAGAAATTTGGGACTTTAGGGTTGAAGCTGCATAAGAAAGTGGCCAAACAGAAAACCCAGAGTATATGTTGAGGGTAATAGTTAAGTAACCTGCAGCATGCTTACTCCACATGGTTTCCAGTGTTTGTGTCTGATAAGATAGTGTCTCATGAGAAAGAGGGCCTTGTTACACATTAATTTTAGGTAGCTCTTGGAGCTCTTAACCCCTGGATTGTTCACTTGTTAACATCTGAAACTAGTTTAAAACACACTTTAGAGGAGTGCGCTAACTGTGAGCTGCGAGCATGGCACTGTAACCACCCATACTGCACTGTGATTTAGTACTTCTGAAAGGAAATACTAAAGCATGGCACCATAGCAACGTTGTTGTATGGCAATGTGTAGATATGCCCTAGGTGGCTTAAAGTTTCACCACTCCAGGGCAAGTCTGTCCCTGATCTGTTACCCAGCTGACATTCCATTAGTGTGACCACTTGCCACAGATGAGCTGCCTAAATTGCAGTCCTCCAGCATCCCAGGATGTAGTCTCCCCTGTCCACCCTCCTGTTCTGTGTAGACAAACTTTCCACCCCATGAACTCGGTTGTTGTGGCATCAAGCCAGCACCTCTTTCTGTCCCTTGGGGGATGTGACCCTCCCACCCCCAAGGGTGCAACCCCTTGCAAACATCCTGCAGCGCATATGCCAGCTAGCCAGGTCACAGAGCAGGGACAGATCTGGGAGTAGAGTCTAGGGGTGTGAGGGCAAGGAAGGGGGCCAGATTGGGTCCTCATAAGCTGGGGCTTCCTTTGCAGGGCAAGGGCAGTAGCTCCTCCAAAAGCACCTTCCCTCAACCCCTCCCACCTATCCTGGGAAGCATGACTAGCACCCCCCACACCCTGATCCCAAATGCCAATGTATTAAAATGTATGACCTTCTTTCATTTACTTTCTCTTTATTTCTTTTAAAATTATGATTTTTTTTTTTACTACTTTTTATTCTATCATTCAGGGACTGACTTCCTTCATTTCACTACCCTTTCCCAACCCCATTTCCTTTCCACCTCCCATGTCATTACCCATCCGCATTCCATTAACTCTCCGCCTCCCAGCTTCATGTTCCTGCACTGCGTCCCCTCCCTCCCCCACCTACAGCAGGGATAGAAGCCTGTCCTGGCTCACCAGTCCTGACTGGCAACTCACAGCTGTAGCTCCTAGTCAGGCCCCTGCTCACCAGCCCTCCAGTGGCAACTCACAGCTGTGCAGGTGGGGGACAGTCAGAAGGTTTTTAGCCTTTAAGGTGCAACTGCTTCAAACTCAAGCCAGCACGAACACCAACCAACATTTGAGCAGCTCAAAGTGTAATGTGTAACAAGGCCCAAAAGAGACTACAGTGGGGCCAAGCTGCTTGGGCAACAAAACTGCCAATGAGCAAGTGTCCTGCTGAAAGAAGGACCTATTTCCATGTGCCTGTGTATGTACCTTCATTCACTTTCCTGCCTGTGGATGTGGAGGAGTCTCTTGCATGTACTGGTTATGTGTTGATACCCGCATAGAAGGTGCTAGAGTCTTCAAGTTCATTCCAGTCATCTTTTACTACAGCATTACTTTTACTTGCCTCCATCGTCTGGTTGTTTTTAAAACTAGCCCCTAGCACTGGCAAGCTTTTTAAAACCTGAGAGGCTAGAATTATGTTCATAGCTCCATTTTTGGGGCACACAAATAGGCACCTTAGTTTTCAGGGGAGTAGAGAGCCTCTTCCGTGGCTGTCTTGAGCATATTTTAACAGCTACTTTACAATGTTAGTGCCCCCACACTTCTGCTTTTACCTGTGGCAAGTTCAGGTGTTTTTTGACATTTGGGGCCTGGCAGTTGTACAAGAGGGTTGTTCACAGGGTTTTTAAGGATGTTAGACCAGGGCTGTCCAGCTCATCTTGGTTGCTAAGTCCAGACCCCAAGCTTTTTGCAGGCCACCCAACCCACTTTTGGTGGTGAGGTAAATAGCAGTGGTCTCCACCCTTCCTTCTGTGCTGACCACAGCACCACTGCTTGACCTGCTGTTGAAAGATGTCCTCAGTGGGAACCTCAACCTGGAAATAGTTGGTTGGGCAGCCAGCACCCATAGTGCTAACAGTACTGCCAAGTGCCCCACTGCTGCTGAAAAGTGTCCCCAGCAGAGTCTTATCTTGGAAATACTGAAAGCAGTGGTAGCATTAATCCCCCTGGTGCTGACCCAGTGGCTCTTGCACTGTAAGCTGTTATCACTCACCCCACCACAGTTTCCAGCCTCATGGTCCACCACTCTTATAGCCCTGAATTAGACTGTCACTTCCTTAGGGTGGTTTAGATAGGGGTGATCCTGCCTTGAGCAGGGGGTTGGACTAAATGACCTTGGAAGGGTCCATTTAGCCCTACTTTTTTATGATTCTTCAGTCCATTGAAGTAAATGGAACTATGAACATCCTCTGGAAACCAAGATACTACACTAAGTGCTGATACACTAAGGAGTGCTAGTGTGTTTCTAACCACTAGCCCTATGATTTGCCCGTGTGCAAGGAGGGTGCTTTGCGCAGCTTTGCTATGTGCAGGTTCCTGAGACTGAGTGCTCTTTCCCCAGTCTTGCATATCTCTCCATGTATTTCTGTCCAATCATTTCCTTGACCCTTTTTGTGGACTTGCTGTCCAAGGGGTATGCATCTAAGGCAAAAGTTGACATCTAAATAGAAGGCCCACTCCCCCTTCCTCTCCCCCGTTTACCTCTGGCATCTTCTTTTCTCTCCCTTTGTTTCTTCATCAGTTGATACTGACTGAGTTAAATATGAGTTAGAAATGTGGATTCTCTCACTTTACACCTGGGCACCTACTGATCAAATGCTGGCCCCTCAGAGCCATGTTGGTGGATGGATTCCATTGCTGGCTGCCTCAAACGGGCTTGGAAACGTGGTGAGAGAGTTGGGGAAAGGAAGGGTCTGGTGTTGAGGGCAGGGGTGTTGGTATCCGTCATGCTGTCTTCAGAATGCGATAAAGGCTTTCAGCTGTTTCCCCAGGGCACCAGTGCAAGGGATTATAAATCCACTGTGTAATTCCAGTCTATTCAGAATTTAAACTACCATCAATCATCTCAAGTTTTTGGTGTCAAATAAGATAATGTAGCCCACTATATTATTAGAAAGTGATGTGTTTCTGAAGTGGTGAGTGTCTGTGGGTGCGGCCAAAGAACACTTATCAAGATACGGGATCTCTCCTCGACAGCACTATTTTGAATATAATTCAGTTTGTGGAGGTGGATTTGATGACTCAGGGACTCAGTGCTGAGAGATGGGGCCTTTCACCTCTCCTTCTGCTGCTGGAATATGTTTAAAAGAAAAAAATAACTAAGAACGATTAAGTGCTACCCTGCAGTCTGTGAAAATGGAGTTTTCCATTGCCTCAGCATGAAATGGTTCTTATGGCCAGAGTAGCTTTGTGGGAGTGTGGAGTGGAAAAGATCTGATTAGCTGTAACTGATGGTCACTTCCAATTTTGTTTTTCTCTCTGTGTTTCCTTTTTTTCCCTCTGAAATTAAATTGAGTGCTGGTGTCAGGTGCAGGATCTATGGTCCTAGAGGCCAATGACTCTCTTTATCCATAGAATGGCAACAGTGTGGGCAGCTTCCCTTTTATTGTGTGCACAGAAACAGAAGATCTTTCCAACTCCTTGCACAGGCAGCCTCCAGATGATGTGGACAATTTTGACTCTAATCAACCTAGGGCCAAGTTCAGGCCTAGCGGAGTTTTGCCTACTTGCACCTTAGTAGTTCTAAATTTTATCCACTTACTCCATTCCTTTTTCTTTGTGGGCATCTTTGGAATCCAGTAAAACAGCAGCAGGGACTTGTGTTCCTCTTCCTTTTACAAACCTATTTAGATGAGGACTGGGGGGAAAAGAAGTGTTTCTCAAGTCTTTTGTCAAATGAAGGGTCACTTCTACTTCTGAGAGAGAACAAGGTTAGTTTTGATATAAGTAAAGGTGCTTATGACTTGATTCCCTCAGTTTGATGGGAAACTCGTAAAGGGATCTGAATTCCTTGTGGTTCTCGATGCCAGCTTTTGAATAAGTACCTCAAGTGCTATAAATTGACATGCAAAATGGTCAGATGCTTGGATATGTGTTATACTAAATAAGACATCAGCTAGTTTCTCAATGAAAAAAATGAAGGAAGCAAGGCAGGTCTTATTGCATTGCTGTGACCAGGCAACAAGTCACCTTCAGATGATGACTTGGTTCATAATGCACTGTATACTGAAACATCCTACATTTAACACATGCATATGTCCAAGAGCCTTTAAAACTATCTACAAATTGTATCATCCATCACTGAAATGCAGCTGTCTCTCATGTGGAACCTGCTAGCTGTTGGCGCATATAAATTCAGGATGGAGAGTAAAGAGCATGGGGGGATTTAGAAAGTCATAAGATAATTGCACTAAGGGAGTGGCTAGAATAATGGGGGTGCCAGCTCTACATTTGCACACTTGCATTGACCTCAGTGGCATTCTTTTGTACTCTGTTACAGTTGTCCAGAATCTGGACTGGGTCTGATGACAGATTGATTACAAAGTCAGGATTATATAGTCTATCACTCTTAATTCTGTTCCCCTTCCATTCATGGCAAGGAAGAAGAAATCAACCTTATATTTGAATTCACTGCTGCTTTTGGTTTTGTTCCTCTGTTATAAATTTCTCCAGCAGGGTCCAGTTCTGCTCCTATTCAAGTCAGTGGCCAAACCCTCATTGACTTCCATGAGAGCAGGACTGAGCTTGTTGTATAAAAAAAGCTTTTTTCTGTTGTTATTTTTTCTTTCTTTCTTAAAAGCTCTGAATAGACAGATTCATCTATGGCTATTATAGCAATAATGACCTTTCCACCAAAATATAATAATAATGGCCGCAAGGGTCTCCAGCCAAGCCATTGTGGGACCCCCGATGCTGGAGGCTGAGAGCCTGGCCAAAAAAAATCACATCTCAAAATATATAATTGGCTCTGGTAACAAAAAGCCAGAACGCAGAAGGAAGAAAGGGGCAGTCAGCAGGTCGAATGGTGAGGTTGCGGGCATTCATACATAAATGGCCTCCTGATGTACCATTTTGCTCCTAATGACATGGGATTAAGGGAGAAATGTAATTGTGATTTTATTAAGTGTTCAAATGAGCAACACAGCCCATCCTCCTCCTGGCCCTTTCCTCATTCAACCTACATTGTAAAGGGCTTTAAGGTTTGGAGAGCTAGATTTTGCTGATGAAAGAATGCCCGCCCCCCACCCAATTTTCCCTCTTTTTCTTTGCCCCCCCTCCCCTGTTTCATTCTGTAATTAACCTTTTGAATAATCTCCTTTGTTAAAATGCTTTTCTGTTTCCCCATTATTGCATGTCCTTAAAAAACAGAAGCTGAACCAAGTTTCTTGATGAGCAGTTGACAGAGAGTTGGAAAGCAGATGAGTTTAGCTATAGGAGAGCATTGGTGCCTTTCTGAGATAAGGGAGGAGGAGAGGTACTGGAAGTTGTGCTTAGTCTCTCTGTTATGCCCACAGCCTCTCCATATGGCTTGTTCTGGTTCCTGGGTATCAGACAGAGAGAGCCTAATTCTTTGCAGCCTTGTTGAAGTGGAGATAAACACACATGGTGCACGAGAAGGAAGGATTTAGGCAGGGGAGATCTTGGAGTGATCCCATTCCTGCAAAATCTATGCTCCTTTGCATTCCTTATTTCTCATGTATTTTTCTTCCTGTTGTTATTGTGTGTCGTTTCTCTCCAGTGTGGTCTTTAAGAATTTGAGCTGGGGGTTCTTTGCAACAAACAATGCATTAGTCAAATTTAGTTTTTCCTTTTGATACAGCAAATTATCTGGAGGATCATGAGTTCTTCCTAAATTGGTCATTATCCTTAGTCATTAGATGGACAGCTTGTACAAATGATTTTTTAATCCTCTAGATTGTTTGAGAATATGTTGCCTTTAGTATCTGTTATTTATTATTTGTGCCATCTGATGGATCACTCACGCTGTTTCATATCATTTCTGTCCCTCGATTGGGTGATCTGAGATTTCTGGAAGAGCAGAACCACTTGACCTGTTGATAAATGCCTGTGAATGTCTAACATTACTCAGTGACTTGTGTGCATGTAACAAGAAGAGCTCTTTGTCAGACTACAGGACTTTTCAGAAGCAAAACTGTTTGCTGCTACAAATCTGAACTAGTATGTTTTTATGGACTTCATTGGGAGATGTTGATTGAAGTGTTTACAAATAATTAAAAATGGGTTGAAAATACCAGTAAAGTAAATCAGTGAGTTCTATTCCTAGGAACATTTGAAAATATTCTCTTTTTTTATTTTCCCCGTTCACATTAATCATGGTTTTCTACTTATCCCTTGCTTCCTTTGCCCCATCCCATGTGATTTTTTTTTTTGTGTGTTAATCCTTTTTTAATTTCCTCTAAACTTCTTTAAAATATAACTGGTTCCATCCATCTTCCCCATTCTTATGCCAATTGTTGCTTCTCCATTTCACCAGTTTAGCTCCATTGGCTTTGGTGGACATGACCCTCTGAAAGACATTTTGTAAGATGAAATTGCATCAGTGACTGACAGACTAATAGGGGGACACTAGGACTTGTCCTTGCACAACCTTTGGGTGTATATATTCAATCCATGTCTTTGACCTTCCTCCCCCCTCTTCTCTCAACTTACTAAACATCATGCCAAAGTTATTAGAACTCTTGCCAAAGAGCAGGGGCCATTCAGTCTCTTGTAAAAGTAGAGAGGTACCTGGGGAGTCAGACTTCAGGCAGGTTTTAATGTGTCACAATCCAATGTCTATATTTAGTCCATGATTTTTTTGTATCCAGGAGGTTGATGAAGTGAAGTTCATACGCTCATCTGTGAAAAGTGTTTTGTAAATTGTCTTTGAGGATTAGAACTGAGAGAGTGAGTGGTTTTCTTGTGAGAAATATGCCCCCACAGGTAATTGACTATTATTGTCCTTAATAGATTTCCAGTGTGCGTTTATTCTCATGTGCAGTAGTTGCTTGGTCTCTCCTATGTATTTTCCATCAGGGCATTTGTGCACTGGATGAGATGTATTACATTTCTAGAGGTGCATCTGTAAGATCCAGGAATGCTGATGGTTCTGTTGTGGGGTGTAGAAACTGGGGTGGTGGAGATGTGTTGGCAGGTTTTGCATTATTTGTCTGGATCCATTTGGTGTGTTTTGGGCTGTAGGAAATTTGCTTCTGGTGATGAGGTTAACAAGGTTCAGTGCTTGTCTGAAGGCTAGGATGGGTGGTTCTGGGAAGATTTCTTTAAGAATTGGGTCTCCTTGTAGTATGGGTTGCAACTATTTGAGGATTTTCCATATAGGTTTGTGGGAGGGGTGATACGTCATAACCAACGGTATGCAATTCATGGGGGTTTTCCTTCTGTACTGCAGGAATTCTTCACATAATATCTGGGTGGCCCCTACAAACATGTGATCTATTTCTATGGAGGAGTGCCCTTGTTGAGCAAAAGCCTTTTTAAGATTTGTAAAATGGCAGTCCTGGATGTTCTTCTAAATGCACATTCAGTGGTATTTGAGGGCTTGGCTGTATATCACAGCTTTCTTGGTGTGTTTAGGGCGATTGCTGGTTCTGTGCAGATATGTATGTTGGTCTGTGGGTTTCTTGTATAACGTGGTCTGTATTTTACCGTTCTGGATACTGATCATCATGTCTAAAAAAGATGTTGGTGCTGAAGTATTCAAGAGATGGTCAGATGGAGGGGTGATGATTGTTGAATTTCTGATGGAACTCAGTCAGAGATTGCACATTTTCAGTCCAAATGATGATGTCATTGATATATCTTAAGTATATCTGCACATTTCTCACAAGAAACCACTCTCTCTCCAATCTTTCACTTCTAATCCTCAAGGGGAATTTACAAAACACTTTTCATAGACAAGCCTATGAACTTTACTTCTCTTCACTTCATCAACCTCCTGGATACAAAAAATCATGGACTAAATATAGACATTGGATTTATGACACATTATAACCTGCCTGACATCTGACTCCCCAAATACCTCTCCACTATTTACATGCTACATTCATCCCCCTTCCCCCTCTACCACCTCCAGCCTGTCTGTCACCCACTGACTTCTCAATTTACATCTTTGCTGACTGCCTGCCTTGTATGCATACCAGCCCAGCCTCTGGCTTCTTTAGTATTCATTCCATCCAGGAAGAGCACACACCAACTGCAGATGCTTCCTCAGCCTGATGAACGGTTTTTAAACACGAAAACTTTGCAAGAAAATTTTTTCAACTATTTAGTTGGTCTAATAACAAATATCAGATTTATCCAAAGACCCATGTCTGTCTGTGTCCTTAGACCAACATGGCTACAACCTACACCCATGTTCTACCAAGAAAATTCCCTTTTTAAAATGGAAGACCTGGTATGATTCCTGCTTGCTGAGTCACAGCTGTGTGTAGGTGTGAATTGATGTTAGATGACATAAACTTGTACCCTATGGAGAAAAGTTTCCCTGTGGAACAATCTTTGAGGTATAATCTGCTATGCTTTGGCTACTAAGGTCCATTAACTTCAATGCACCTTGGATCAAACCCATTGAAGTAGATCTGACCTCGAAGCAAGCATTTATCAACGAAATGGTTCAGCCTATTGTGAGATGTTCTCTCTTTAAAAAGAAAATAAAACAGAAAAATCATAACAAAAAAATCTGCTTACAAAATGTTAATGAAGCAGTGGTAATATATCAACTGTTTCTGCTTCTGCAACAGTATTAAGGTTTATAGCCCCTATGTAAGCCAGCTGATTCAAGAATTCACTGTGATTCTCTGGCTTGCAGACTTAGTTGCTTATTTAAGCAGCTGTGGAATTCCTTCCAGTAGATGGTAGCAGGAACACGCTTCAAGGGAGGTTAGGGAGAAGGACAAACAGAGAGTAAACAGGATGAGAGGTGGGTTATATTTGGTTGGGTGGGTGAGTTTTTTTGATGTAGTTTAGCTCTTGGGTTCCAAGCTGGGCTCAGGGGAGGTAGAATCTCAGCCCAGGTTCTCTCAAGCTTTCAGCCCACAAGGATAGAACATCTTGTAAAAGCAAGTGAGGTCTTTGGGACAAGAACAACCTTTTGTATTAGTATAATGCCTAGGACATTGGGTACTTGGCCCCGACTGGTGCTAAATTTATTAATTTATCCATCCAATTTTCCTCCTTACCACAACACAGGCACACACTCCATGTAATTATGAAGTCATCTCAGTCTTACTTGTCTTCTCCTTTTGTTCTGGCCATAAATGAGATTTTGGGTTCATTGGGATATCCTTTCTTTGGTCTATAAATTCCACTCTATGAATGCAATTCCATTTGACTTTTACCATTGACCATCAAGAGATGTTGTAAGATGAAATTGCACTGTAACTTCGGAGGCACCAGGGCTTCAGCTTGCATATTCTTTTGTGATAGATTCAGTGTAAATATATATTTATTATATATATATTTATTATATAATATTATTAACCATGTGGCTTGCAAACAGAATGCTGCAGTCTTGTTATTATTTAGATAGATAGATCTACAGTCTTGTAATTGCTGCAGTCTTGTATTTATTTAAATATATAGAGAAATATAGATCTATCTATCAATATATATATAATTTAAATAATTACAAGACATCAACAATTCTATATAGACTTCTGTCTACTGTTGGTTGCTTTTTTGGTCACACATTTCCATCTCCTCCAGTGAGGATGGTTATATATGAACTGGTTATTCTTCTTGGCATTCTGGCAAGAAAATGTTTGATCCTGTTTGTGAATGCGTGTTGCTGATGGTCCCTGTTTTTATCAATTCAATGATTTTTACCCTTCCTCTTTGTTATAGGTAAGTCTTGCTGCTTTCTAACCCTTGCCTGATTGTTCTTTCAAAGTAATGGTAAGTTGCATGCATTTAATTGGATTTTTTTGGCACTATCCCTACACATCTGGTTACAACATGTCTGCTGTTACCATGTGTTCAGCTGTGATAGAGATCTAGAGGGGGAAGGATTAAAATGACTGGGATGAACACAACCTATCTTAACATTCCTGACAATAGTTGTGACCATCCTGTTATAATTGTGAATGATGTCAACAGAGATGGCTGCAGTTGACCTTTGCTCATGATTTTATACCAGGTACTGAGGCCCCTTGCCCTTCAACCTCCCATGGGATTTAGGTGCTTGATATTTCTCACAAGTGGCTTTCAGTTACTGCTGTCCTTGAAACCCCTGGCATTGGCAGTAGATATTAGGGTGCAACTGCCATGCAGAAGGAATTGTTCAGTATCTTTTCAATCCTGGCCTTTTAAAACCTACCCGGTGAATACTGTGGTTCTGGAAAGAAACATTTTCTTCCTACAGATTCTGTGAGATTTTAAGGCTGTAGGGCCCCTGGGCAGCTGCTGTCAGATGACAGAGAAAGGCGAGGCTGTAGACCAATGCAGAGTTGAAGATTAGCAGAGCCCCTTGCCATAAAGGGCTAGCATTTTGGATAGGTCAGAAGACAGATGTGTTTTCTTCCTCCTTCTTGTTGCATTTGTTCTGATAATTGGTACCTTTCCTGCCAGTCTAGTAAGTCAAAGGGAACATCAAGATTGCAACTGCAGTCTGATTGCAGACCCCTAACTCTTAATTAGCCAATGGATCATGGAGTGCCTAGAGCTAAAAATGGACCGGGGGGTGGGGGTAGAGGGAGTGGGGGAGAAGTACGGGGGAAGGAAATAGGTCTCTGCTTTACCAGAAAAGTAACTGATATTAATCTGACTGGTCCATTGAGATGGACAGCTGTGTTGTATGGCTGGGAAAAAATGTTTGATCCATTAACTTAAGGCTTGGTAGTACCAACAGAATGGATCATATGATCTTCTCCATATTGTCAGCTGCTTTCCACTGAGTGCCTTTAAATTTACACAAGTGTGCATAATACCTCACTTCTCTTCTGTTCCCCCTGCTACTATCCTGAAAATTAGAAGCGTGCCTTATTGGGCAGTATTTTAAATGAAATGCGGTAGAGGAGGTTAGTCAGTTGGGTGTGTGTGGCATGCAAAGTGTTAAATTAAGTGTCTTGGTATTGCTTCCTTGGAGGTTTGTAGGCTCTCGCCATAGTTTTATCTGAATCACTTGAAATGGTGATAGCTTGTAACTGTCCTCAAATATTGGCCTCAATCAGAGATTCAAATCACTCAGAGACACAAGTGAAGAGTTATTGCTTGGTGCTTTAGCCCCAGCAAAAAGTTTGGATTCCAGATGCGATCTGCCATAACATTATTATAGCCTTGTTATGCATACGTTCCACAGTACAGATTCTAAAACCATCAGAAGCTGTTATTCACTCCTGAAGACACTTCATGGGCAAGGGGGGAGCAGAAGGCTGCACTCTTACAGTAGGGCCTGCAAGAAATCTGTTCTGGTTTTCTGTTTTTTTGCCTTGCTCTGCAGAAGCAATTAATTTGCAAGCTCTCAGTTTGTCTCAATGCCCCCAAAGTCAACAGCAAAGCCTGCCTGTTTTGACCCCCCTTTCTAGAGCTGTGTTGTGACCTGCTCTATGAACCTAGTGCACACAACACCAGTAAACAAAACCAAAGCACTGTTTTGTTACCTATCGTATTATTTCAAGCTCCATTAGAAACATAAAGGTGAGGGTGGTTGTTGTCAAGATGGCAAACTATTCTATATGAGAGCAAAGAGAGAGAGAGAGTAAATCAAAATGTCTAAAAAAAATTTAAAGACTTGGAGTAAAGTTTTCAAAAGCATGTATGCCACATAGGAGCTTGTGTCTTGTTGAAAGTCCAATAGACCTTTACGTGTAAAACAGCTAAGTCTTTCTTGAAAATGGGACTCTAGATTCCAAAGTCATTTGGTGCTTTTCTATATTTTATCCTATAGACTTCATAAACATTGATTCCTGTTGGCACTAATCAGAATTTTCTACAAATTATTTTGCTGAGAACAGGAACTGGCCCAATGTCTTAAGCACAGTAGTTGGCTGTTATCTGAAGGAAGAAAGGGCAACATGCAAAATACATGAAAAATACTTTGTGGGGACTGCTATGGAGTTCCTCTGCCATATCTTCTAGTTTCAAAGAATAGTTTTTTTGGTTCTGGGTTTTTTTGTTTTTTGTTTGTTTTTTAATGTATTTCAGCACGGCTGTCTTATGACTGGTACACTTGCTTGGAGGAGTGAAAGGGTCCATGTCTTCCAAGTCCATTCCATCAGGTCATGATATCAAGCTATAATGCAACTTAAACGCATCTGCAGTGCATGCACACAGATACACTGACTTCATTTTGGGGGACTGATTTTGAAACGTGACAAACTCTAGGCTGCAACAGTAGTGCTGAATGGTCTTAATTTGCAGCAAGGGATGTTTAGGTTAGATATCGGGAAAAACTTTCTCACTAGGAGTGTAGTAAGGCACTGGAGCAGGTTACCCAGAAAGGTTATGGAGTCTCCATCCTTTGAGGTGTTTAAGACCTGGCTAGGCAAAACCCTGGCTGGGATGATCTAGTTAGGGATGCCCCTGCTTTGAGCAGGGGGTTGGACTAGATGACCTCCTGAGGTCCTTCCCAACCCTCATTTTCTATGATTCTGTGAAAGGCCTTCTTTTGGTGGGTTAAAAGCCAAGCTAGAAATGTAAGAATTCCCAAACCTGGAGTGGAATGTCTGATGATTTGGGGGTTTTTGGTGCTGATACTGGGATGGACTTTGGGATATTTCTTGAACATGACTTTTAGCCAATGAGTTTTCTTTGATAATTAAGCTTGGGTGAGAAAGGGGTTAGAGGGAGTAGAGACATTGTGATGAGCTATTTTCTCTACTGAGATTTTCCTCTTTGGCTTCTTTATTGCCTGCTTAGAACAGAAGGTACTGTAAGTCGGTGGGAATCTGTCTTGTTTGTGCCTCTGAAAATCTTCCATGTGGATATATGTTTCAGCCAGTCTTAAAGAGCTGTACACAGTCTGAGGCATTTTATGCATCTCATTGCCAGATGCTGGAACCTGGGGGTGAGGGATCCTTATGATGGGTTCCAAGGCCATCCATTGAAGGTGCTAACCTCTTTAAAGAAAATGATATATGTACTCCTTTAATATTTCACAATGCCTTCTGAAGGAACTGGGTTGTTAGCCACAGTGTTTTTGCCAGAGTCCATTTATAAAAGCACAAAGTAGTTGGTAGCTGAAGTTCCTATATTTTCAATGAGTTTGAGGCTCCTAAGCCTTTTAGGTGCTTCTACAGTAGTCTTAACAAGAGCTGTAAAAAAGGTGACTGTTGGCTGAGCTTCTAAGACTTTATATAGATTCTCATTGTTTTTCTACTCTGAGAACTTCAGATTCAAAGCCACAAATCTAAAGCAGTCATCTGCCAGAGGATTGTTCCCACTAGAAACCCCAAACCAGCCCAGATTCTCTGAAACTACACGTACCCAGAATACAGCTCCTTATAGAACAGGTAGCAACTCCTGTAGGATCTCTGTCCTGTATCTTAGAGGCTTAGAGACTATTTTATCTTTGGTTGTATGTTGCTTGTGTGCAAGATGGAGTAGCAGAAGGGTGAAGGCATTTTGCTTGGATCCAGGTGTGTGAGTATGAGCCCCACTCAGACATGCAAAAAAGGCCACCTGCAGTAAACCCAGCTGCACGTAGGCACCTGGTCATTCAGGTTGAAGGGTCAAAGGTTGCTGGAGCTGGTGCTAGCCACATCATTCTCTTCTGCTATAGAAATTACCACTGGCTATAGAAAGTTGCATACCTTAATTACACCAGCCTCCTGGGCCATCTGGGTTCTGGTGGGGCACTGCCTTTCATGCTACTTATATTCTCCCTCCTAGCTCTGTGTTTGCAAGGGCATTTGTATTGAAACAGAGCAACTGTGTGCTTGCAGTTCATTGCCTTCTGCTTGCTGTACCTCTCCAACCCTGCTCTGGAAGTCTCTTTCATCTGTTTATCATTGTGGGCCTGTAACAGAGAGGGTGAGTTCACATATGGCAGGGTGGGTAAAATATGGCCCTTGCACTGGACCTGGCCTGCCAGGCCATTCTATCCAGCCCATGGGGCCCCTAAAAATTTTAGAAAATTAATATTTATCTGCTCCTAGCTGCCTTTCAAAGATGACAGGAGCCAGGGGCAATAGGAGCCAGGGGAACCACAGCAGAACCCTGCAGCAGCAAGGCCCACCAGCTCCCTGTCCCCCCTCCCCCCCCCCCGCAGTGGGAAGCCCCTGCCTAGCAGAGGCTTCTGGCCTGGAACCCTGGGGTTGTTCATGCTTGCCTGCTCCAGAGCAAGAAATTCAGGTAAGAAGTGGGGCAGGGAGCAGGAAGGCAGGGGAGGACCACAGGCGATTACCCCAGTCCTTGGGGCCAGGCTGGCTCCTGCCTGCTCCATGCAGCCGGAAGCCACATGGTGCAGGAGAGGCAGGCAGGCAGGCAGGCAGGAAAGTAGGGAAAGCAGTGGTGGGGGGCAGAGGGGAGTGGAAGTGAGCAGGTGTTTGGGCATGCGGGGCCAGTACTGATGGGGCCCAGAGTGTGGGGCAGCAGGAGCGCAGGGCATGGGCTGGCAGGTGTCTGTGGAGCTGGGCTGAGCTGTGCCAGAAGGGAGCTGGCTTGGCTCCATGGAGCCCCTGCTGACCAGGACCCTGTGCTTCTGTCGCCCTGCTCTGGGTCCTGCTGGCACTGGCCCTCTGCCTCTGCCCAGCTGTCACCGCACTCTCGTGCACATGCTCACTCCCAGCCCCCTCTGCCCCAACCCTATGGAACAGGTGGGGACCAGCATGCACAGCCCTGACCTCATGCTAGCCTGTTTCAGCTGAGTAGTGGCAGCAGGGGACAAACTGATGCTCAGTGTGGGGGGAAATCAGCCCCTCCCACTTCCAGCAGTTCCTGGTGCAGCTGCTAGGAGCCCACATGGGGTTGCTCTGCCATGTCACTGCCCCCTTTGGGCTTCCCCATGGGGCAGCAGCGCAGAGCAGACACAGGGCAGCCCCACATGGGCTCCAAGCGGCTGCACCAAGAAGAGCTGGCAGTGGTAGGAGGAGGGGTTCCTTTCCTCTCACACTGAGCAGCAGTTTATCCCGGGCTGCTGCTGCTCAGCATGGGCCCCAGTGCTGGCCTCAGGCTCACCCACTGGGGCTGACCAGCAGCAGCACTGGGCAGAAACTACTGCTTGGCATGGGGGAAAGTGACCCCTCCTCCTTCCAACGCACCATACACCATCCCTGCCAGCATGCCCAGCTGCCCTCCTGCTGCTTCCCTGAGCTCCCCAGGGGCAAACCAGCCTGTTCCTGGGTGGTCCCAGACAGTGGGAAGGTGACAGGTACAGTACATATGGCTCTGGAAGCCCCAGGTGGCTTAGGAAAGAGTTCATTCCAGCAGGTGCTGCCTCTGAGCTTCTGCCTTCAGCCTACCTCTCCCACGACCAGGGGGCAAGCTTTCAGATTAGAGGCTGTAATGTTACAAGTATCTACATTGCAAACTAAACTATGTGAAGATGTGGTTTAGTTTGCAATGTAACAAACTCATTTAAAATGCAGAAAAATCCCTGTATGTGTAAAGTGTGACTCAATTAAACTGCAATTAACTGGAATTTTCATCACATGTACAAGTGCCCAGAGGGCATGTTTGAACTGAGTGAGAGGCAGCGAAGTCCTATTCTGCTGGATAAGATGATCCATAAAGAGTCTTTCAGGGGAGAAAGTTAGGGGTCTGGTAGAGAAGTTAGTCATGGCTGGCAGTGTGATATCAATTGATTCCACAAGTTGGATGGACTGATGCCTCTGCTGCTTTAAGCCTGGCCCATCCTGGCCCCGGTAAATAAATGTTAGCCAGTTGGTACTCTGTGTGTCATATAAATGGCTTGCAATTAATCTACTAAGCCTTTTGCCAAACAGCCTCCAGTGCATGCTAAGCTTCTCCTTGCAGAAGCCACGTGGACAGCTGGCAAAAGCAGTTTATTAGCAGGATCTGCCAGTTCACAATGTACCACATGCACCTCACCAGGCACTTCTGAGCCTAAAGAGCTGCTGCTCCTGTTTCCTGGAGATGTTACCTCTTGGCTTCATTGGGTCTGAGATACCTAAGCCGTCACCTTGTCATTTGTGGTCTTTCAGGCACTAACAGGAGATTATAGATCTAGCAGTGGCCACATCAGGTCCTGCAGGGCAGGGGAAGTGCAGACAGGGGAGCTCCATAACAAAGGAGACTGTTTAGCTTTTATTATCTTCCTCCAACACACATTAAAGTGGTGACTATTACAGGGTACTGTTGTTTGCATTAGAAAGGCATACCTAGAGTTTGGGGGATTTCAGAAGGGAAAGCAGTGGTCAGGGCTCTTGGCTAGTGCTCTCCGTCTGCTCTCCTTAGTCTTTCTGTGCCTTTTTGGGGGGCTCTCCTGACAGAACAGGCCACTCCGGGCCCCGCCGTAATCTCACCGAACAGGTTTTATTTTACCACCAGTTTCTCAATGACTGTTTACATTGAGAAGGGTTGTCAGTTCCTGACTTGGGAGGCCTCTTCCCTTCTATGAATAAAGGGTTGTAGTGTACACATTGGACAGAAAAAAAGCAGGGGCTTATTTTTCCCACCTGGAAAATCCCCTAAATCATACATTCTTTATTACTAGAATCCACAAAAAAACCCCACTGTCCTTTTGCTTGCGACCTTGGAGTCACCATAAGCAAACAGCTGGTTTGGGCAAAGGATCTATATATGAGGTGCTGGGCTTAGGCCTGGTGCTCTGTGTGAAGGGCTGTGGAGAGGATGCTTTTTTATACCCTACTTCAACTTCTCTTCCTCCAACTACAAGCTCTTAGCTTTGGGACACTGCCATTTTAGGCCTCTCAAAGTTGTACTTCTTCTGAATTGGAGTTCTTTGAAAGGGTCAGGTGGGTATTATGCAGAACGGAAGTAGTGGGAAGAGAGGGAGCTCTTCATTGCAGCGTCCATGTGACTTTTCCCCCTTTGATTGGTGGGGCGGGGTCAGGAGACCCTTCAACAGCCACCTGCAGTTCCTACAACATAGTGTCAGTTGTGCAGCAGACAGCATGAGCATGACTCCCATTCTCAGCCATTCCAAAAGGGGTCACATCTAAACATGTCCTTTCCTCACGTCTTCCCCCAGAGAAGCATGTTGTATTGTGGTTTATTGGATGCTTCAGGCCATCAGTATCAGGTTTTTGATGGAAGCCACAGCCTTTAAATTCCAGACCTACCACGGGCTGTGCACAGAACCTGTGTTCAGAGGGCTGCTCTGAGCATTTTTTCTATGTGGGATGCCATCAGGTCAGATGCTTGGTTTGCTCAGGGTGGCTTTCTCCACTCTGCAGTCAAAGGCATGGCAGCAGCTATGTCACTGTGTTTTTGGATTAATCCTGTCCCAGGAAAAGGGGGAAAATGATTTCAAGAAAATGGCTATCTGAAAAGATAGAGGTGAGGAATGTTAAGGCTTGGGTGGCCATGACAATTCTTTCTGCTAGAATCTGTGGTGTCAGAACTGTTCATCCAGCGGCTTTGACGTTCTTGTCCCATGTCATCCCCTTGGGCTCCTGCGTTCTCTTCTAACCTCCTTTTCCTCTCATTCTCTTTCCTAGACCTAATGTCTATTTGTTAAAATAATCATTTTTTCTCGGCATGAGCTTCTGTCATTAGATGAAAGGTCACGGTTACAATATGAATCTGGAACAATAAATACAGTGCAAAATGGATTGAAATACACCCGGCAAAGAGGGTTTCCAATTAAAAAACACTTTGCCAAGCTTGCGCCAAACAAACAGCAGACTCCAATTTCTCTTCACTTATAATTAGCTGCCATTGAAAGTTAATTACTTTCAGGACCGAAAGATGCAAAAATTGAGAGCAAGAGAGAGAAGAAATCTTTTTAGACATAGTGTTTAGAACAAATATTTGCCCTAGAAACAGCCCATGCGCAGCATGTATTCCAGCTGCACAGAAGTCCAGTTTGGGGTCTCAACTTCAAAGAAATTAGAGGTAGAATTAAAGGTGTACAGCTAACATCCTAGAATGTGCCCCTGCCAGTATTGGATTGTTGTGGGAGATGCATTTGGGGACCATTTCAGTGGGAATGCAATACAAGTCTTCTCATGTTGCTATATTTGGAAAGTATTCTAGTTGTGGAGTCACCTCCCTTCAAGAGCTATCTCTAGAAGTAACTCCTAGGTGCCACAGAAGTCCAGCAGCCTAGTCTCTCCTCTGCAGAGTTTGTGCTCAGAATACATTTCATTTGAGCCCTACAGTCCAGATCAGAATTTAGATCTCATCTCATGGACTGCAGCTCAACATTGGATTCCACACAGACCCTCAACTGAACTCGCATGCTTCTCTCTGTTGCATTGCCTGGACCTTAAAGCTGCCTTTTGCTTTTGTGACACTTGTTCAGGCCCCCTTCAGCTGAATCTTTTCACCTGGGAAAGGCAGACCAGTGCCACTGCTCGCTTAGCTGGGGGATATCTATTGCGAATTGTAGGCTGGGTTAGGGAAAGTGGCAAAAAAGAAATGACAAAAGCCAAGACAGTCAACTCTGACTAGCAACTCCAATACTTCCATTTTTGGAAGAAGATGCATTTTCCCCAGTGCTTCTTGGTGACATTTCTGAAGATCAGTCACCTTCAAAATGTCCTCAAGATAGGCACCCACCCAAGTTTTCCAGAGTCCAATGAAAATAAGTTTCCCTGAATATATGGGGTACGTATTTTCATGGTCCCTGGCTGCAGCAACTTTGACTATGGGTGCTTCATTTGCACAGAGGAAGAGATCCTTGTAAAATAGAGATGCTGTAAACAGCAGTCACAGCAGCTTCAGGTGTCACATGATCCAAGTAGGGTTATAGTTCTACCTTCGAGATCAGTAGACTCAGTCCAGTGTCCTGCAGGTGAAGGGAGAGCCCAGGAGCAAGTGAGAAGTGGCAGCATACAGAGCTCTCAAAAGAGCTTGTCTGAGGAGCAAGCAGGACCCAGTTACATGGGGTGTGAAGACTCTCCCCAAGCTCAGTTTTCCAATCCACTTTACGATGGCAAAATGAGCCATTCTGAACATGGTTGGTACCTTGAGGGCTGCATTTTTGCAGTGGTGTGGTTGAAGTTAATAGAGAACAAGACCTGGGGAAGGGATCTGGCAGGGTGGAGGCAGAACCTGCGGGTTAAGTAGCAGGAATGATTATAATGTTCATAGAATAATAGAAGTCGGGTCAGAAGGGACCTTGTAGATCTTCAAGTCCGACCCCCTGCCTGGGCAGGAGAAAAACTGGGCTCAGATGACTCCAGCCAGGTAGGCACCAAGCCGCCTCTTAAAGACCCCCAGGGTAGGAGCCAGCACCACTTCCCTTGGAAGTTGGTTCCAGCTCCTAGCCACCCTGACCGTGAAGTAGTTCTTACGGATGTCTAATCTAAACCTCCTCTCCAACAACTTGTGGCCATTATTCCTTGTTATGCTAGCAGGCGCTAGGGGAAACAAGGTCTTTCCCAAACCCTTCTGGTGCCCCCTAGTGAGTTTATAGACGGTTACCAGGTCCCCCCTCAGCCTTCGCTTGTGACGGCTGAACAGGTTCAGGTCCCGCAGTCTCTCATTGTAGGGTCTGCCCTGTTGTCCCCGGATCATGCGAGTGGCCCTCCTCTGGACCCTCTCCATGTTGTCCACATCCTCCCTGAAGTGGGGTGCACAGAACTGGATGCAGTACTCCAGCTGCGGCCTGACCAGCGTCGCGCAGAGGGGGAGGATCACCCCCTTGGCCCTGCTTGAGATGCACCTGTGGATGCACGACAAGGTCTGGTTAGCCTTGCCAACTGTGACCTCGCATTGTTGGCCCATGTTCATCCTGGAGTCGATAATGACTCCAAGATCCCTTTCTGCCTCCATGCTCTGAAGAAAGGAGTTTCCCATCTTATAAGTATGCTGCTGGTTACTACTGTCCAGGTGCGGCACCCTGCACTTGTCAGTATTGAAACACATCCTGTTTTTGTTAGCCCACCCCTGCAACCTATCCAGATCTTGCTGCAGTCTTTTCCTCCCTACTAGCGTGCTCAGCTCACCCCAAATTTTGGCATCATCAGTGAATTTAAACAGGTTGCTTTTCACCCCGTCGTCCAAATCTCTGATAAAGAAATTGAACAGTGCAGGCCCAAGGACCGAGCCCTGGGGGACTCCGCTGCCCACTTCCCCCCAGGTTGAATATGACCCATCCACCACCACCCTCTTGAGTGCAGCCCTTCAGCCAATCTGCAATCCATCTGACTATGTAGGCATCAATGCCACAGTCACCTAGTTTTTTTAATGAGGATGGGGTGAGAGACGGTGTCGAAGGCCTTGCTGAAGTCCAGAAAGACTACATCCACGGCGACACCTGCATCCAAGGCTTTTGTGACCTGATCATAAAAGGCAATCAGGTTGGTCTGACATGACCTCCCCCTAATGAAACCATGCTGGTTGCCCTTGAGCATCATCCCTGAAGCCAGCCATCCCAGATGTGCTCCTAGATGATCTTCTCAAAGAGTTTCCTTAGGATTGAGGTAAGACTGACAGGCCTATAGTTGCCCGGGTCCTCCCTCCTCCCTTTTTTAAAGATGGGGACCACATTGGCTATCTTCCAATCATCCGGCACCTACCCGAGCACCACAAGCTCTCGTAAAGTCATGCCAAGGGCCCTGCAATAACCCCTGCTAGCTCCCTCAACACCCTGGGGTGGAGAGCATCTGGACCCGCTGATTTGAACACGTCCAGCCTCACCAGAAGCTCTCTAACCCAGTCCTCCCCAGCCTGAGGTCTGGAGGCGTTCCCCTCAAGTCCATCTTGCATCACGGTGGGGAAGTCCTGGTCCCTGCACAAGAAAACAGAGGTGAAGAATTGGTTAAAGAGGTCTGCTTTCTCCTTTGGCGCAACCACCAGATTGCCCAGAGGATCTTGCAGGGGCCGCATGTTTCCCAGTCCTTTCTTCATCCTCCCTATATATTTGAAAAAGGACTTTTTATTATCTTTGATCTTGGACGCTTGTCCTAGCTCTATGTCCGCCTTAGCTTTCCTGACAGCCCCCCTACAGGCCCGAGCAGAGGAGGTATACTCCTCTTTGGAGATAGCACTCCCCTCTTCCCCCAGATGTATGCTGCCTTTTTGGCAATCAGGCATTCCCGGACGCCCTTGATGAGCCAGGGGGGCTTTTGGGCACTCCTGCCCCCCTTGCTTCTTGTTGGGATGGTCACCCCTTGGGCTCTGAGTATTGTCTCCTTAAGGAACAACCACTCATCTTGGGCACTGAGTTCCCCTGCTCTCGGAAACCCCAGCGCGTCTCCCACTAATCTCCTCAACTCATTGAAGTTGGCCCTCTTGAAGTCTAGGGCTACCGCCTTGCTGCAAGCCCTGACACCCTGCGCTGGATGGTGAATTCCAGCAAGCGAAGATCGCTATCACCCAGGTGGTTGAGGACCTGGAGGCTCCTTACCAGGTTGTCGCCTGTGACAAGGGCATTGGAAAAGATGAAGCTGAACAGAGGGCTCTGTGAACAATGGGCTAGTTAGAAGAAGGCAGAATAATGACTGGCACATATAAGCTTAACTAGAATCTGTACAGTGCTGGACTATGGGATAAGGATCCCAAGTAAAAGGATTGATGCTGGAGATGTAGGATTAACATTTTCCCATGGGGAATACGATTTTCCAAGAGCTGCAGGGGAGCTGAGAAGAAGCAGTGAGACTGTTCTAAGTTGTACTGACTCCCAAAGGATATCATGCCAGCTGGACATGACCAAAGGGTATCTTGTCCTTTAGCCATGTTGCTGACCTGGCTCCTTCACAAAGTAGTGCAAGAGGTGGTGGGCATGGTCTGAGACTGACCAGACACCCTCTCTAAAACATGTCAATCCTTTCTGTGTGGGCAAGCCCAGAAGCCCTGCTGAAAAACATGCCCTGTCCACACACTCATGCTTAGCCTGGTGAATCCTGCAAATCGGGCAGCTAGTACAGCCCTGAGCATATGCTCAGAGCCCCTTTCTGTCTCAGCCATGCTTCTTGGCATACATTCAGTGATGATCTTACATTGCGCTGCACAATATTCAGGTTTCAGCAGGTGCAGAATGGGAGTGAGTGAGTCTAATGTGCTGCTTGCTAAAGCTTCTGGGTTCATTGGAGAGACAGTGTAGCATAACCAGAGTCATCCAGAGGTTTCCTTCTGGCAGGAAGACTTTCAGCCAGCTGGGGCAGCAGTCTTTATGGTCCTTTTGGCATAGCAAAACTTGCTATGTGAGGCAGTGAGTACTGTCTTCTTAGCCCCTGTCAAATGAATGGGATGCTGGTGGTAATGGGTCAGATAAGGGATGATTTTTAGGTGTTGCTTCTGGATTAAATTTTTCCTTTGGGGAAGGGGGAATGAAGCACTTGCGTTTCACTGGAATCACTATGGCAGCAAATTACTCTCTTTTTTTTCTTTTCTTCTTTTTTTTTCTTTTCATTTTTGCCTTTGTTTAAGAAAGGCCCAAGGTAACAGTGGGGACACAGGGTCTCCACAAGATTAAGCAGCAGAAATTAATTTAGAACTGAAAAATACACAAAATACACAGAAAAGAAGTTGGGAAACTATTGAATGGTTGGAAAAAAGAACATGGTTTTCTCCTTTGCTGCTCAGTTCAGGGCCTTGCATGTTAATCTTTGGGGAAGGGGGAGAGGCTATTTCCTCATCTGAGAACAATTTACCTGTGTACCAGCATGTGGGGAATAGTAGTTTAGAAAAAAAATGAAACAAGGACAACAAAAAAACAGCCCCTAATGAATGTTTATGTGGGTATATTAGGAGTAGGTTCCCCTGCTGCCCCACTCCCTTTCAGCTCAGGAGCTGACATTTGGGAGCATTCAAATTCTTCAGTGCATAAAATGGGTAGTTCTCTTGTTTTTATATTCAGTATCCAGAATGTGCTGTAGCTGGGGGAAGAGCAGCACAATACTCTTGGAGGGTATATTGTGTTGCCTCTACATTTGCATATGGCGATTTAGGGTACAGGCAACTTCTCCCCGTCTCTGAACACAAGTACTTGGGCAGCCAAGTTGTTGTGGGCTGTGTGACCGTTTGTAGACACTGGATCTGATTGTAAACTCCCTCACTTGGCTTTTATCCCACATGACTCCATGAGAGAAGTTATACAGGTTCATCTGAGATCATAGTATTGTCCACTGGGCTCATCAACGTGGAACACAGGGTATCACAGTGTTAGGCCTCTGATACTTGAATAGCAGGGAAATGCCTAACTTTGTAAGAAGGCAGAAAGTATATGGGGCCAAATATGACAGGGACAGCCAAACCCCGATTCTCCATTACTACATCCGTTTACCACAAACAGAGGAAGCAGGGTGATACATTGCCAGATCAGAGCAGTGATGTTTCTTTGGCACAGATTTTATGATGTCTATGCAAGGTGCAGCATAACTAAAAATCAGTGTCACAAAGCTAGTAAGTTGTCCTTGCTCTCTGTGGGCAAAATGCATCACTGCAGTAATGGATTCAGGATTTTAGAAAGAGGGAGCAGTTGAATCCTCTGCTTTCTTAAGTACCAAAAAAGGTAAGATTTCCACCCTTCCTTCCCCTCTGTGCTCACAGGTGTGTCTGATTCCCTCCCCTCCCTGGTTTGTCAGTGCTGCTGATACTACTGTCCTGGGACAAGGGGAGCTTCTGTCCTACTTCAGCTGGGCTGCAAGGGGGGTGGGCTCAGCTCAAGGTAGAGGCAGCAGCAGCAGTGGCAGGAGAGGGAAGGAGTGGGAGGGGAGGGGAGGGGACGTGCCTCTAAGCATGGAGGGAAGGAGGGGGTGGAATTCTTACCTTCTTTGGAACTTAAAAAAGTCCCTGGCTACTGTATGGTGAGAAGCAGGGCAGCTGCACGAATGTACCCCCTGTGGATACACCCCTACATCAGTGCCACCAGCCCTGCTAAATGCTGTAGCTAAAATGTGTTCACCTCCTCAAACCACCAGCTGGAAGCCCTTGGCAACATTGAAGGAGGTCCTCCTTTGGATACTGTGTTTTTTTCCCATCTCTAGGGCCTCCAAAATCTTCTGCTGGCCTGAGCAGACTCCAAACGCACTGGTGCACCAAACTGCTGACGTGCATCCCCTCCAGACCAACACCTCCCTTCTCACTGCATCCTCTGAAACCTCAGCCCCTTCAAGTATGGGCTGGGCCATAGCATTGGCCCATCTCTGGTGTTTGTTTGATTTCCTAGGCCAGGTGCGCCCTCACAAAGTGCCCCCTCCTTGTCATGAAGAGGCCAAGGACTGGCTGTAATGTATACTCACCTCAGGTTCTCCGGCAGAGACTCTGGCCTGTGCCCCAGGTGCTGTCGCATGCCTGTGCTCTCCTGCCTGCACTAAGTGCACTTCAACCCTTGTGGAGCCCGGCGGAGGCAATTTGTCAGTGCTTGGCATTGCAGTCAGCTGGCTGCCATCTGAATTGAGCGGGGCCGGCAGGGGTGGATAAATAGCCACGCTTTGATGTGGAGGGGAGCGGACAGGTTGTCAGCGCTAGCATGGTTGCTCTCTCAGGCTGATGGGGATGGGGAGGGATCTATTTTCATCAAGGTGACTCTGCTCTGCTTTCTCTGTAACAAGGCTACGGCTAAAAGCAGATCAAAGGAATTTACTGATCCCAGCCTCCTTCTCTGGAAGAGCCTCCTCCTCTTGGACCTATACCTAGTCTTCAGCTATCCCTGTATGTCATGGGCAAGTTGGCTTCCTGTCACTGGGGACCCACATTTCCAGGGGTGGTTGGCAACCAGCACACTTTACACAAGGGAGTGGTGGGGAGGGAAAGGGTGGTGGGCATGCAGATGAGCCAGCATGAGAAGGCATATTGAAGGGACAGGAGGGAGGAAAGGTTTATTATACACAACAGGGTAGGGAGTTGCAGCTCTCATAACCTGAGAAATCCAGGCTGGCAGCATGCCCCGGCCCCCTATTGGGAAGTGGGGGATGGTGATAAAAGGAAAACAACTGCCACGTTTTAAAGTCTTGTTGTTAGGGTTGCAAAATTAGGTCCCCCTCCCCCATGTCACCTCACATCCACTGTCCAAGACACCCTTTTCCCATGGAGTTGTAAGCTTTAAAGGAAAAGTGAATATTTCTGAATTGCCAGTTTCCAAGGCCCATTTGAGGCAAACTTGCTTCTCAGCCTGTTCCTATAAGGCTGATCCCCTCCCTTCCTCTCCTTGCCCCTTATTCTCCACCCCTGCAGAGACCTACGCCATCATCCATTATGCTGCCGCGTGCTACATGGCTCCTTTTTTTTCTTTTTATTCTTTTTTAATTTAATAAAAACGAGTATGTGGGGCTGATTTGCATATTCATGATGCACTTGATTAATAATTGATGAAACGGCCCAGGGCAGGTGGTTGAGAATAAAAAACATTTAGCAGGGAGCAGAGTGAAAGGAGCAGCTCCCAGGCTGGCACAGGCCTATGTGGGGGGAAGAGCAGCAGCTACAGGCCAGGGGGGAAGCAAGTGGCAGGGTAGCAGCACAGCCGCTGAATGTCACTTGAAGAATGTAATTTGGTTGATTTAAATATTTAATCGCATCCTCAGTGTCTGCAGCATTTTGATCCTGGGGGCTTCCTGCCTGGGAAACTATGGCTGCGAGCACGGAGAGGAGGGGAGGTCCTTGCCATTTGGGAGGGAGGAAAGGGGGACAGGCTAATGCTGAGACAGTTGTGGCATGAGCAAATGTTGTCCTTCCCAGGGTCCTGAGTGTAGAGCAAGGAGTAGTCTTATGCACAGCCTTGACCTGGTGGGGGATGGGACCACCTGTCCAGTTTCCACCTGTCCCTCCAGCCCAACACGGTTCCTGGGGACTGTGTGTTGTGCAGGGTGTTTGACTCTCTATCAAGAAAGGGTGATGTATGTCTCTGGGCTGGGATTTGTTATTCTCTCTCATTCTTCTGTTAGTCCCTGACCTGCCTGTGTGCTCAGCAGCCAAGATAACCTCTATTTTGACTCTGGCATGTGTTTTAGTGATGGAGAAAGAAGAGCTGCTCCCTTTATTTGAGGTGAGGTTGGGGTGGGGGATAGCTTAAAGTAACATTTCCGAGCCCTTGAGAAACAGCCATGTAGAGTTACTTGGTGTCAGATGCCAAAGGAAAGTCTAGCATCTCTCCCCCAAAGCCTTCTTGGAAGGAGAGAATAGGGAAGCAGGAGGCAAGAATTGTGCCCAGGGATCTTGTCTACCAGAGCATGAAGAAGCGCAGGAGTGCTTGGTCTTGGGGCAAGGATGTCGCCTGGTTCATCATCAGAGGTCTTTGAATGCTTCAGCAGTACATGCTGCCGGGCTCGAATCCAGTCAGAATCTGTGCACAAAAGCTCAAGGGTGAGATTTAGCATCAAACATTGTGGAACCTGGCCTTTTCCCATCTGAATGCAGATATCATGCAGTAGGGGGTGTTCCTTGTCTCCTGCCTTCCGGGCCTGCCGTTACAGTTGATGTGATGACTGTTTATAGTAATATGGCAGAGTTACATTGCTCCTCAGTGGCTGTTCCTTTTTGGGGGTGTGTTACCTGAATGCATTAGTATGGAAAATGTTCTCAGGGACTTCTTGCTGGTAAGAGGTTGTTTCTGCAAGAGAGTGCAAGCTGTATAAAAAGCAATACCTTCTGGGTTAGAGCGAAGGCTTTGGTTTGATGTCATCTTCTAGGATTGACCATAGTAACACCTGTAGAATCATGGAGTATGACAGGGGTAAGAACAAGATGGTGCTGGGAGATAGACAGGTGCTGCAGCATCACTTAATGGTAGGTACTGAACTGTGTGCTAAGGGTATAGTGCTTTAGATTACAGGGGTTCCCAAATTGGTCTGTATACTGGGGCTGTCCCTAAAGCTGGGTAACATACCCCTGGCAAACTGCTTCCTTTTTCATTTAAAAGCTGGATGAGGAAGATGCTTAGTGACCTGTGAGAAATATTGAAGGTTGCCAATGGTCCCTGGGTTTATCCACCCCTGCCGGCAGCTACTGCTTTAGGTACTTTTTCAACGTGCTTTTAAGACCGAAGGAGAGAATTCCAAAAACTCCTACGGGGTGTAAAAGCATAAGTCCCACTAAAAGTCAAGTGAACAGGTGCTTCTGGATTCTCCTGCCCAAGTAATCTGTCAATCAGAAGTCCAACTTCTTGTTGTCATGAATTTTCTGTTGAAAATCTGTGTTCCAGGAAGAAGCCCATGTACTCCTGTTCTCCCCAGGTGTGTAGCAGTTAAAAGAAACTATGCATACTCCCTGATAATGATGCAGGAAACAGGGCTGCTTTAAACCCATGTAGCCAAAACCAAACACAATTTTGGAGTGAGTCTTACCTGCTGCTGAACTTTGAATCCTGCAGAGTTTGAGTATATTAAAATTATTCAAGGCCTATTTATGGTGACACCATGCAAGTCTGCTGGGGAACTTGAATCCATAATAGAGATTTTAATCTCCCAGTGGGCATTTTGATGGTTTATTTATGAATGGTCTTTACAGTTAAAACGAAAGCAACCTTTATCAATAGCCCAAGGGAAGCACTGACCATTCATTTCCATTTGAAGTTGTGTAGTTACCTATTAATAAATAAGCAGAGGATGCATTATGAGAGATGATTCAGTTGGTAAATATTAACTACTTATATATTAATTGTTACTGCGATGTTTAATGGTAGATTTTTTTTATAGTCCCTGCTAGGAGGCACTGGTAGTAGAGGAACTGCAAACTCCCTATGGCCAGGCACAACCTACACAGTCCCATATAGTACCCCCAATTGAGGGAGGTTGGGATGAATAGCTGTGAACTCCTCAAGCAGCTCCATCTAGGAAACAATGAATTCCCCCCTCCTCAGAGCTTCTGAACTATTTCCTACAGCACCATCTGCTGGGAAAGGTTGGTCCTAATGTACTAGTCAGTTCCCTTGAGTTAAGCTGTCTGTACTATCCCTTCTGTATTACTTGCTGGGGGAATTTCTCCTTCCAAACTACCAACTGTGCATGCTTCTACCATTTTCCTTAATTTGATGGCCTTCTAAACTAAGCATGCATGTTGTCTGTTTCCTGAGTAGTTGGGGTATTACTCTTAATTTCTTCACTTCCCCTTCCTTCCCGAAATAGGCCCATTCTGTCAATTTTCAGGCAACTGCTTGTAGGCAATTCGTAGAGTGTAAAACCCCACTGGCACAGAAAGTCCATCGGGGCAGCCTGGCACCACATCAACTGTAAGCTGACATTTGGACGTCGCAAAAATTTTCGAGACAAGAGCTTCGTCTCACTTCTGTGTTGTAAACATGTCAGGAAACGCTGTGAAGACATGCCCAGCCTTTTGCCTCCTTCCATCTGGCTGCTCAAGACAAAAAGAGAATAACAGAATATGCTTTGACTGTGGGCATGGAAAGTTCTTGGTCTGCTACTGCTGTGCCTGACCTCCCTGTAGCTTTAATAGATCAGGATTACTTTTTCTAATCCCTAAATAAAACTTCCAAGCCTGTGGAGGATCAGTTCACATCAGTACTTAAAAATGAGGTAGATGCTTCTCTGAACTTTGCATTTGGACCTTTTCATACTGAAAAAGCAGACTGGAAATGTAAGGAGAATGTGCTTCCCTGTGAAGCTTTCATACATATATGTTTTATAGGAAAAAGGATGGGAAAAGCTTGACAACAAATAAATAATAGGAAAGAGGCACTGGGATTTGATTTCTTAGAAAGCTTTTCCTTAAAAAAAAAATGTTTAGGGGCATCTCTGAGTGTGGTGGAAGTTTTGGCTCAGAATTCAGGTCAGTTGTTTTAATGTGACTTGTTTTCATTTTGTTCACTAGTTTGGGGTCTAGCTTTGGTCAGAAAACCTGTGGAATAAGAGTAGCTGTGGCACACACTAGAATGAGTTTCTTCTACCTGTGTCCATGTATAATACCCAGCGACGTGCATATTTAATTTTGTGCTCAGAACAAACTCCAACACCCAGACAACACAACATTTCATCTCTTTAAAGCTGCCATAGTTCTCCTTGCCCTGGGATGGGAGTTCCCGGCCAAGGATCTTTCTGGTACAGCACAGAAATTTTACCCCTTACTTTTGCAGGAACTTAAAATCTGCACCTGATTCCATGGATTAAGATAATTTCTTTTAACTAAATCAGTTTACCCTTTGAGGAATTGTGTCCTCCATGCTCTCTCCATGTTTGTTTACTTCTCAACACCATGGTATCTGACTATCTCACCATTTTTAATGTATTTATCCTGGCAGCATTCATTTTGTGAAGCAAATCCCTCTCTTCCCACTAGGGCCTGGCCTGAGACCCACCAAATAGTGGTCAGTCTTTCTTTAAAACACTTCAACCACTACTGAGCCAAAACTGTTTTGTAACTAGTGGCTCTGAGAGGAAAACTATATTCCCTTGGGAAAAGTGCCTGATTTAGCTGACTGGAGATAGATTTTGTCTGCACTCTTTGGGTCTGAATCATGGGGGTTTTTTTCAGTTTTGGGTTTATCTGAATATGAGGTTCCTGGTTGAATCCCATTTGTAGGTGGAGAGAAACCCCAAGCACAACATTCAGGCAATAATCTTCCGCAAAATTCATGGTACCTGACAATCAAGTTTTCAGTTCAGTCCCACTTAATGTAGCATCTGTAGCTTTACTGATAAGCTCCCTTAGCATAGTGCTTTCTCACCTACTCCACTGAGATCCTAATCACAAACACATTGTTCCTTCCACAGCTGCTCCATGGAGAACCCTCACAATTCTGTATCCAGTTAATACCTGGCTCATATGAGTAGAAAAACCTATGCTTCATAAAAGAGTTACCCAGGTGTTTTTGGCCATGCTTTATTCCTAGGATTTCTTTACTAACGTCAGTGGACTCACAGCAAGGTTCTTGTATTTGTACACACTTTAGTCCATGGCTAACAGGTTCCCAATGAATAAGAAATTAATACCTAAATTGTAAGACACATTTTCTTCTCCTGTCCCTTTAATGAAAGAGAAAAAGGTACATTAATATGATTTTTAAGATACTTTTCATGCATATAGCTGTTGGTCCAATGCAGAGAATGCCCTTCCATGGGGAAAATAATGGCTTTAAAGTCTTTCCCCCACAGTTAACTAAAATGTGTATAGTATGGTGGATAACTCAGCCGCTTAGTAATGTCTAAAGTATTATGTTCAAATCCTGTTAAAGTTGTAGTTATTCAATATTTCAATTAACTCTTTTGCACTGATATGATTATATATAAATTAAATCTTGCTAATATTTCTAAAGCAAAAATAGTGGAAAGGTATTCCATCAGATATTTCTTTTGTGCATGGAAAAACCTTTGCCAGGGGAAAAAAGCTGTGTAGTTAGAGTGGGCAGGGTGGTTGAAGATGCACTATCTCTAAAAGGGGAGAGCGTTTTAAAAAAAAGGCAGCCATTTGGATTTTCTGCAGGTTTGGAGTTTGTTTGGCAATCCTTTTGGATTTCAGAAGTTAACTTGTGTTGGGTAAATGAGGAGCAAAGCCACCAGGAAAACATCAGAGCTACAAAGGTGGTGGCAGCGGAACAGATGGTGGCACTCTCTTCTGTTTGTCAGTACTGTCAGTGCTCTGTTGTTGTGCAAAGGAGTGCTTTACAGTTGGACTCCTTTTGTCCATGGCTTTGTTTTAACCACTTATGCTGAGTTCTACTGGTGCTTCTCCCAAGTGACAGGGCAAATTGTGCAGCCTGTCTGATCAAAGACTGCCATTAGTAACTGGATTCTTGAGCTGCTAAGCTGACCTCTCCCTGCCATTTCAGTGCAAGTCCGTATTCTTATCTGCTTACATTCCAACACAGCTGGGCAACACTGCAGTGATCTATGAAACAGTGGAGATATATATGGCTGGAAATGGGTGCAAGGAGTCCTAGGAACCCATTGTCAGCTTATTCATTGGTAAAGCTCTTCTTAATGGCAGTTCCTATGTAAATAAGGATACTAGGGGTCAGATCTTATTCCATCTATGAGGCATCTAAATCAATCTAGGTTTCATTCTATTTCACACAGCTCAAGTCCCTGAAATCCATTAATGCATCTACTTTTGTAGTACAGCGTCACCTGAGCCTCAGGGCTGAGCCACAAAAATGGAAAGAGGAGGAACCACCCACCTTTTCTGTTAACCATGAATTAACTCATGCAGGCTGGAATAGGATCACATTTAGATGCCTAAATCCACTTACATGCCTAATAAGTATCATTAGAACAATGCTGTAGCCATGATGGTTCAGGAGTTATGTGAAAAGCAAGGAATTCTTTGCATGATATCTTTTATTGGATCAACTGCATAGTTGGGATGGAGTTAGACAAGCTTTCAAATGCAAGACCTTAATAGCTGGAATAAAATCTGGTCCTTTGTACATGAGTTTTAACTGGGCAAATAATATTGCGTCAAGTATGCCTTTCTCCATGTATGTTGGCCAGTGGGTCTCATGAAAGCTGGATGAGGCTGGTCTTAATCATATCTTTGCTTCATTCATCTATGCAAACAGCTTGTCCCTATGCAGCCTAGCTGGATTAATCATTCTCATCCTTCTCTCTGTTGGCTCATGTATAGTATATTACATGTTCTGTATCCAACCTGCACAAAGTTCCGGCAACACCACAATCTGCACTGGAAAGCTGAATAAGTCAGTGATGTTGCTTTTCCCACAAGAGGCCCCTTGTCAATCACAGGGAGGCCTTGAAGCAGAGGGGTGCTCGCTGGTTGACTCTATCGGCTGGACCTGAGTGATGAGAGGGCGCACAAGCCATGGCGCTGACTGACAGGAGGCCAGGTCAGTGGTACCAAGTGCCTGTCCCAGCCTCCCTGCTAGTGTAAACAATGGTGGAGAGCTGTGAGCCCTTTGTGCACAGAGCAAGGGGTCAGCTGTGCCCCCACTGGGCATGGATGCTTGCTGCATGACCTGCCATTTGCTTTTGCTCATTTAGATGTAGAGACATGCTCTGCACTGTTGCTCTGAAAAGACTGAGGAGGGAAACTGTGCTTTTATCACATTCCTTTTAGATCTTTGTCTTTGTCTCCTTTTACATAAGTTTGAGTTTTTCCCACCTTTTATTTCATTCTCCCTCTTACTCATTCTTTTGCTCTCCTGTTCTCTCGTCTCATCTCTCTCCACTCCTTGATCAGAGAAACGTAACATTTCCATTTTCCATACCTGGCCATTGTGTCATTTTATCTCAGCGTCCTGCTTCTCATCTTGGTTAATGTTGCGGCAGTCTTGCATTGTGCAACACTACAAGAAGGGGAAAAAAACCCTTTCCCCAGGCCTTCAAGGCCTGGATGCCCTGAAGTGCAAGATGTGATTGCCCTTGCCATTCATTTAGCTTTTGGCATTGCTTTGGATGTTATCAGCACTCAGGAAATTACCCAGCCACAGCATTTAAATTGACAACCTCCTGCAACAGTGAATTCCACAGGTTTTTCTAACATGGTGGGATGAGGCATGTCCTTTTTCTTTAAATTGATTTAATTGCCTCTCATTCCCCTTGTAGGGGTGTGTATATATGATTGAGTTTGTGGAAAAATGTACTTAATTCCTTGCTCTGAGAGAGCTTCCCCACATCACCTTGGAAAAAGACATTGAACATACATGTGTCTTGGTTTCCCCACAGTAAAATGTTTCCATTTCTTCAAGTTTCATCAGTTCAATCTGCTTAAGCTGTAGTCTCTTTGCCTTTTACTGTGTCTCTCTACAAGGCTGACCAAAATGGGGCAGCATTCTCACTTTGAGGGCTTTGGTGGTACTGTAAACCAAGTAATGGTATTCAACATTTGGAGAACTACTGAAAGGTTAATAAGGCATGGAACCCAAGCCCTTGGTATGCAAATAAGCTAATGTCCATGCCCTATAATAGAATGCGAGATCTGCTAGTGGGTCGTCTATGTCAGGGTGGTGTTACAGGTGACATTTAAACCAACATAAAAGCACATAAAGGGGGAGCATTCACCCATTAAATGGTGTTAACCCATGCAGAGTTCCCTTTAAACTTTTTAACCTTTGCTTGAATAGGCATAACTTCATCTTTGATCTGTTTTACTTAGGTTGTTTCAGGCTATTGTTAGTCTTTGGGGGAGAAAAAATGTTCTATTTTCATTCCTCAGGCATCCCAGGATGCACCATTCCTAGTCCTCCTATTCTTTTGCTCTGTGGATAAACTTTCAACCCCCGTGAATTTTACTGCCTGAGGTGGGGGGGTGAGGGAGGTGCTGGCCCCAGGCAACAACCCCTCCCACCTCCAGGGGGTGTGACCCCAGCATACCCTGACCATCCAGCTGCAGCTTACCATTTCGCTGCTTGTTCTAGTGCCCCAGTGCACGCAGCTGGCTAGCCATTGGTGCAAAGGGATCAGTTAAAAAGCTAATTAACTGCTAATGAGCATGGGCAGTTGGCTTTTAGCTCTGAGCAACCATCTCCTTTCCTCGCCCCACTGCTGCCATCCACTGCACTGTGGATTAGCTTCTCCTCCCCCACGGTATTCATTTGAATTGAATCGCTGTCCATATGAAACGACTCTGTTAGCATCCCCCAAGATGCAACCCCACATGCAACACACACGCATGCAGCCCATGCAGAGAACCTTCTGGGCATCTTGGACACCTTGTGTCCTGGTGTGGCCTACTTGCTGTGAGCCTGCTAGGTCTCCACTCTGCCCCAATGTGGCATGCAGCAAAGCCACTGGGTCTCAGCCCTGTCCCGAAATGGCATGCAGTAAGTTTGCTGGTTCTCAGCTCTGGCCTGGTGTGAGTGCTAACCCAGCTGTCCCTTGACTGACTCCCAGTTCAGTGAAATGCATGCAAGATTTTGGTTTTTTTCTTTTTTAGTTTTTTAATTTTTTCATTCCTTTCTCTATATTTATTTTTACCCCTCCCCCCCTATCCATTTACTTCAGACAGGCTTTTTTTCCAGACTTCCATGGCTCTGGCTGCCTCCTGCTGACTGCTACATGGCAGTTACCTTGCTGCTGACCTGCATGCCACCCTCCCCTCTTCTCTCCCACCCCAGAGGAGGGATAGAGTTCCAGCTCTTGTCCACACCCTTCTTACTAGGCCCTTTATTGGCAAATCAAGCTTGTTCAGATCTGAGATGGCATTAAGCCTTCACCTGGGACTGATTTGAGACTGTTCTAAGTTTTAGGATGGCATAACATCCCACAGATTTAAAATGTTTTAAAGGTAACCTGTAACACAGATCCCTTGATCAACGTAGTGGCTGGTTTCAGGACAAAGGACAGCTCCTGTCCATAGGAAGCCCCCGCTTTTGGAATTCCTTACCTTCAAGCAGTCTACCACATTCAGCCTCTAGGGACCCTTCTGGCTCAGAGATGTATTTTTAAGCTGAGGCTTCATTTGATGTTAGTGTTGATTTGTTCCTATTACAGTATTCAAACATTCTGTTCCTTTTATTTCTGACCCGGTGACCAGCTCAGCTGCTGTGGATTTTCACTGCAAGCAATGTCTCTTCAAGGCTGCCCATTTCAAGTTCTGTTTCACTGCCTTTTTCCCCAGTCTTGCAAGGATCTATGTATGGGAGGATCCTGAGCCCATATGAAGGCCCATTGAAATGACAGCTATCAAACCAAGTGCAAAATTGATGGCTTTGTAATTAACTGCCTATAGATATTCTATAAACGAACATAATCATGACAGCCCAGGCTTGCATTCAGAGCCTCTTCACTCCGTGATTGCTCCTTCACTGCTGAATTAGGTCCATAATTTGTCCATCTCTGGGGTGCTTGCCTTGATTTTTTTTTTTCCCCAGAGGCAATGTACTGGACAGTGCTCGGTGCTCCTGGCATACTAATGTCTGGATCCATGTTGCAGCACATATTTTAAGTGTACCCCTGCTTAATCTATCTTCCCCAACCTTTCACTCTCAGAGCCCATCCATGCCAAGAATGGAATCCCAAGATGTGCTCTGCAAAAGCTAGAAGTGCCAGGATCTGATCCACTGTCATATTGCCCCAGCAACTGTCAATCAAATAGTTCATTTAGGCTGAATCTATAAGGTCAACCACTTATGTTTCTATGTGCCAGGGTTCAGTCACCAAGAGACCAGTTGAAATTTAAATGGCGTGTTTCTGAAACACAGAGCGACACCATTGATTGATGCATGATGTAAATGTTTCTTGCAAAAGGGCTATAGCCAATCACTGGGTCACAAGAAGTAGTGTTCTCAGGTGATCGTGGCATTTTCCATAGAGCCTAAATCCCTTTTGTGCATAGAAATAAATCTGCTTTTCTCCTTCCTGTGGTGAAGAAAGCCTTCTGAAAATAAACGTCTGTGGTAATTAGAGTTATTGAATATATAGCAATGAGCAACATGCAGCTCATAAAAAATTCAATGAGAATGTGCGAATTATACTTTTTATACACTGAAAAAACTTGTGAAATATCAAAAATCTGTGTGCTGGACCCAAAGTCTAAATTTGGCCATATGCAAAGCAATGAAAGCAGATAATTGAGCATTATAGCAATTTTATTATTATTTTATTATCTTAGGTAAAGCAGAGGCTTTTGGTGTGTGAGAAAATGTATCAAAAGATATATCTGGACTGCAAACACCAGGGCAAGTTAGGACAGAGGTTCAGTGACAATTAAAATGCTGTGCATGTAGGCTACAAAACTAGATCAACTAAGTGTGATGTGGATTAGGATTGAAAGACACTGACAGAGCCCAGGCCTGGAATACCAAAGGGTGCTTTAGGGCAGGAGTGAGGGGCACTGTCAGAGCTGTGAGAGGAGCCCAGGACTGAAATAGCAGTTGGTCCTGGATTGTATGTTAAATATTCTGCAGCGCAGGACTGAGGGGCAGTGGCAGAGCTGTGAGATAACTGTTATGCAATATATGTAGATAGTGCCCTACTTTCATGAATACTGGTTTCAATTAAAACTATTTTTAAAAATTTCTACAAAAAATTGTTTGGTGTCAGGTAGCTAGGAAAATAACTATAATGCAATTTGAAGAAGTATTTGTTGTAGGGATTTGTTTTGTTTGCTTTGGTTCTCAGCCTTCCGCTACACAAGCAGCAAGAGGATGTGTAAGGGGAATGTGCAGCCGCAGGAGATCAAGCCATGTTATTCAGATCCATTTGACTTTGTGTGGGCTATGTCAGCAAAACCCGAGTTAGCTGCCCAAACAGGAAAGGACAGCTTGGTCTTGCGTCGTGGGCCCTAGCCGTGATAATATGAGTCAAGAGACACGAGAGTGCCAGCAATAATTTTTTTATTACTTCTGCAGAAGGGTAAACTCCCGCCTTATGAGCGGAGAGCTACCCTGAGAGGGGTTTGACCTTTCATATTTATATGTTTGCTTTACATATGGTATAATGAGGTTAGTCATTGTTACATATTTTTCTGTTAGTTATAATTATCTCTTGTGATTGTCATCATCATAAGGGCATCTTCCCCTTTTCAGTTGAGGGCGCCTTCCTCTTTCCAGTTGGGTCAGGGTCGAGCCTCAGAATAGATGTCTTCTGTATTGGCACTTACATTTTTGTAAGATTACATTTAGTATTACATATCTTAGTCATATGCATGGGTTAAATTGTCTACTAATCAACTTGTTAGACAAACACTTACTCAATTAAGCAAGTTAACCTATCTTTTATATCAGCTAAGTATTCCAAAAGTGGGTATATGCACAGATGGTGGGGTGGGGGATGCCTGAAAGGAGTGTGTGCCTTGTGCTTGTGTGACAAGAGGAGTTATGTGTACAGGCATGCATAGGGAAGGGGAACAGTCTGATCCAGAATGGCCTGGAGAGGGCCTCTTAGATTAGGTAGACCAGCAGCTTATCCTACCACATCAAGGAGATAGTAGTTAATGAACCAGAACAGCCCCATGGTTCATACCATCTGCAATCCTACCTTCACCTGTAGGTGAATGGGCAACTGTAGTGTAAAACAAGGAAAAGTTATGTGTATTTAGAAAAAGAAAAGAAAAGGCAACTGCAGACATTAAAAATAGATATCCAAGAAATCTTGGAGAAAAGGAGATTAAAATATATTACAATTTCTGTCACAACCATGTTTAAGCTGAGCCATTCCAGATGCTATTGTCTCGCTCAGCTGTTATAGAACAATTAGCTGTTTGACGACCAAGCAGGAGGAGAAACTGTCTGTAGCTTCCCCTTCCCAGACATGCCAAACAGTTACATGTATATGCTCATACACACATATAGCCCTCCCCCAACTCTGTTTTGGAGGGTAGAAAGTTGACCCTATGACCCCTGTCAGCAAAGAAACCAAGCACAAATCCAATCCTGGCTCTCAAAAATGAAGCACTTGTTGAGGAAGTAGATTTGCATACTATCTCCCTCTTGTTTCCTTGCTGTACAGGGTCTGTGTGGTGTGTGAGCCTGACACGATTGCATATTCAGGACCCATGTGTGCTTTTCTGTGCTTACCACCCGCCTTTGCAACAGCTTCTCTGCTGCTAGCAATTGCCTTCTGCTCCGTTCATCCCTATGTGAGCATCAGGTGGTTTGGACTAAAAGAAAGGAGACTGACTGGTTTCCTCAGGAAAGTGAAAAAATACTCCATCTCTGGAAGTCCTCTCCTATTCCTCTTCCTTTTCAATTGCAATGTTTCTGTTGATTCTTACATCTTTTATATTTTCTTTCTGAACTGGACATGCTTAAAGAACTTAATCATTAAAACCTAGTCTTGACCTGGACGAACAAGGCTCTCTGGGTGTTGAGCTGGTAGTTGTAATTTGTATTTCTGGAGTATGCTTCACCTGAGGATCACAAAGTGCTTTACAAACAGGATTAAGTTTTGTCTCGGCAATAAATGGTCAGTATCCTTATCCTCATTATGTAGATGCAGTAAATGCACTGTGCAGCAACTCCATCAAAGCTGCACAATGTTTCTGCCCAAGAAGAGAATTCTGCTCGGATCTCTTATCTCCTACTCCACTGGTCTGGTCACTAGATTAGAAGGAAATATTCATTATATGAATCACACCCTAGGCTGCTCTTTTCATTTCTGCTGGTGAATACCAGTCTTGACTACAAAGAGTCCACATCATCTGGAAAGAACATGCGGTCTCCATTTTAATTTTTTTTTTTTAATCAAATGTGATTCGGGTTTGAAAAGTGACTCTGTTAAGATGATGCTCTGGGCCCATCTGTCTCAGTAGCTCTAGAATAAAAGTGATGATCACTTCACGAGTCATGTGATGTTTTCTTTTCACTTGAAGCCCAACGGTTCACTCTGGGACCTCAAAGCTTCTTCAAGGTTCTTTTTGGTTCATATATATATAAAAATAAAGCTGCTGCAGGCAGAATTTGGTTAAGACTTCTGATAATGAAAAATGGGTCCCAACAAACTCCACCTCCCTTCCTGGGTTGGTTTTTCAGGGCTAAGAAAAGCATACAGTAATGAATGTTCATCTTGGTCTCTTGGGTTGACATATGTGACTCTAACACATAGGGAGCATAGACAAAGGCATTTTTTCAGAGAGGAACTGTTGATCCCCCAGACTAGTCTCTTTTAGCAAAACATGACTGTTCAGTATCTATGTTCATCCCAGGCAGTATGCTGCTTCAACAATAAGCCCCCCAACTTGATTTCTAATTGTCATTCTTATTTACTGTGAGAAGTTCTCTCAGAGTCCAGATTCATTTAGGATGGGACTTTATCATACTTGTCCTTGAACGGATACTGCATTGATATCCTTTAGTCTGAGAGAGTAGTTCAGTCCCTTAACATTGTTCTAGTGTGTTTTCCTCCCCTTCATGCTTCGTCCTCAGAGCAAGGACTACCTTCCCCCAGAGGGTAAACTGAGACTGAAATATCTGTAGCTGTATTGCTTGGGGCTGTGATTTTGTTAGTGCTTATTAGCTAGGTTGCATCAGTGTGTGGATGGAGCTCTTCAAAGAAAACCCAGGCAGCAAGGGGAAATTCGAATCCATAGGCACCAACTTTTGGAATCACTGTTTGGGGCTAGAGTGCCAGGGGAAGTGCCATCTTACAGATGAGACAGAAAAGATCCCATAGCATTATTCCTAAGACTGAAGGTGTCAAATGGTGTCATGGACAAATTCCAGCAGAGGTGACTTCATTTTCTCTCTTTAATATCTGCACCATATAGCTCCAATTTGATAGGACAAGTAGTGGCTTCACTCCTCTCTGAAACTGCTGTGTGGTGTTTCTGAGAAAGTTTAATTCACTAGTGTTTGCCATATGTGTTTTGTGCAAAGCACTTTGCGATGCTTCTTAGTGCAGGGGCCTGTATTATTATTTAACAAGACTTGGTTTCAATATCCTTCCTGCCAAAGTAGCAAACATATTCATTGTCACTTAGGATTTCATGGTTACTATTGTACTGTTCACTGGCAGTGCATGACAGCAGCACAGTGGGAGAGAGAGAGAAAGATGTCTGTGCTCTGAAAGCTTATGAGTTTGGCCCTTGAGTTAAATGGATATCCCCACTAGCTGTTGATGGTATGAGACCCATGACATAAGAGTTGGGCAGGTGTGAAAAGTTGGGGGCTCAGGATGCACACTGCTCAGTCCATTCTCAGATGATTCTGCCTTGTGTAGGTTCCCTCTGCTTGTTGCTTTTTCCACTGGCTATCCATCAGGTCCTCTTTCCGAATCAGGACAACTCCGTAGGCACCAGCCTACTGCTAGCACCTCCTGAGCAGGTGTAGAGAAGCAGCAGCCCATGGAGACCAGGCATTGACAAGGCAGTAAATGATGGCTGCAGTCTGCACCTCAGCCAGAACTCATCATCCGGCAGTCCTTGCTCTTTTGGTTGTAGTCTCTAACAAGCAGCTCACGTCAAGTCCCATCTCTTGGTTCCTGCGTAGGCAGGGAGGAGGAGAGGTCACCTTGAAAGGCATAAAGTCAATGCTGAGAGCTTACCACCCTGAACCTTTGCAGGCATCCAGAATATGATCTAGTCCCTCATGAAATGCAACAGTCCAACATCCCTGCTGATCTTTCCCACAATGCTACAGGCTGAGCTCATACACATCTTCACACTATTTGGCTACAGGTTTTCTTTGGGTCTTTTCCTCCTTCCACAAACTCTCTAACCAATCATTTGCAACACAGTTTGATCCCAGCATGTGGTCTGCCAGATGTCCCTCCTGCTCCAGGCCCCCAGTCTTGCACAGCAGCCCAAGTCCAGTCAAGACCAATGTTACTGTAAGCTTGCAAAATGAATTGGACATGTTCATGCACAAAGAAACTGTAGTGACTCTCTTTGCTCCACTAGGCACAGCACAGGCCAGATCCTCCGGCCTGGATGCTGCTCTGAATACTCTGGGTTTGCAGGCTTCCCCCTGCCTCAACTTTGAGCCTCAGTGAGGGTTTTAGAGGGATTGTGGACTGTGCAGGCAGTTTTTTACAAGATGATAAAACCACACAATTAATTGCAGGTGGAGATGAAGAGCTGAGTCAGGAAGACACCCTCAGGCAAGAGCAGGTGGGCGTAATCTCCCCCTGGCAGTCCTGGAAGCCTGTCACATGCCCCTCTGAGGAAGGGGAAGAGTGAATACTGGAATGCCCCTGGGCACTCCCACCCCTTCCTGAAAGCTCTCAGAGAAGCCCAACAACAGCAACCACTGAACCATACAGAGATTACCTTCACAAAGCTCAGAGGAGACTTGGTGCAGTGGGAAGCAACTGTAGGGGGAATGGTTTCTTTGCACTAGGGATGGACAGGTTTCATATACTCATTTCTTTCCTTCCCTCATCTGTGAATGTCTGTGGGCACAATCATTATCCACTAGCTCCAAAGCATCCATGTTCCCATGGGCACTGCTGGCCATGTAGAGAGAGATTCAGATATACATGGACCTGGCTTTGTACTGGATGACACTTCTGACCTCTGTGCAGATGCATTGTGTCCACCAGCTGGAATGGCTGCTATCTCCAGCACTGTTCACAGCACAGCGGCCCACACAAGAGCCCATTTCCTTACATCAGCAGTTCTCAGTCATGGTGCCATGGCACTTTGAGCTGTCACAAGATCCTTTGGAGGGTGATGAGCAGTGTGCAAACACCAAAGCATGCTTCATGAGATAAACCCAGAGATTTCAAATAGGAATCCATAGTGTCAAAAACATTTCTGACCTATTCTCTTTCTGCGTTCTCTGCAGCAGAAGAATTGCTCTAGTAGAGCAAGAATAGTCTATCTATCTTTCATAGTCAGAAAATGAATGTAAGCTTCCTCCCCCTTCCCACCTCCCCTGCTGTTCTAGCCCTGGGTACCCTCCCATTTTTACGAGGTGCCTTAAGTCTAAAAAGGTTAAGAGCTACTGCCCTACATGCATTTATAGATTTATAGGCCCTTGCTTCCCAGGCATACAGCTGTCCTCATGCATCCTAGCTCAGCAGTAAACCTGGGGATGTAGCTAGGTACCTGGGGGCACAGCTCCCCACCCTGAGGCTTAGCTGTCTGAAATCATAGCCAATCACCTGCCTCCAGTTCTCAAGACACACTGGTAGCTACAGCCACCCACCTTTTGGTGTCACAAGTTTCTGTTTGCATGAGCTGTGCTGTGCTGCAGTCCAGTGAAAATCTGGCAGGGCTAGATACGCACATCAATATTACTTGATGTAGCTCTGTGGGATGTGGCCCTTTGTGCATGTGCACTTGTTGAGAGGTTTTCACAGTGCACAGACTATCACACGCAGGTACATGCACACTCCTGCAACATTTGCCCATGTCCCTCATTCCTGTCCTGCAGCCCCCTGGTGTTCCAGGTCTGAGCTCCCCACACAGCTTTGCCTTCACTCCTGCCTTGCACTCTCCCTTCCCTTAGGATTTGAGCCGCAAGCTTCCCATGCATCTCTGTTACTGCACTATAGTTATAACCTACAGCACCCCCTGCTATGCCAGTTATCTTCTGAACAAAGACTGCTGTGCTGATCTGTGTGTTGATTCATGCAGCGTGACTAAATGTGCACTAGGGACCAGGCTGAGACCACAAATCTCATTTCACTTGTGCTGACTTGAACCAGTGTTGGAACCTGAACCACTAGGTACAAAGTGCTGATGCTGTAACCCTCCAGCCCCTCCCTCTTTTCTCAGCCGAAGAGTAGGCTATACCCCGATTGTTATACATATTGAGAGCCTCAACTGTATCAAGCTGATTGTAACTCTAAAAACATCTTTATTTAAATACCTCATGTGAGCTGGTGTTTCAAAATACGAGAATAATTAAGGCGTGAGAGAAGGAGGGAGGATATCAAATATTCATGTGCTTCAAAGAAAATAAAATCTTCTTAGGTGTCCTGTGGCTACAGAATATTCAAGGAATGAAATTTGTTGCAGCAGTTCAGTGAACTTCTCCATATGCAACCAGCTCTGTGAGTACTTGGCCAAGTGACTGTAACAGAGTTTGGGAGAAAGGGAGAGAATGAGTGAGAGAAGATGGGGAAGGAAGCGGGGAAACAGATGTGGTGGATGAAGAAAAGATAGAGCTGGACATTTTGTGGTTGAATTGTTTAATGACTGAAAAATTCAGATTCAGGAGGATCAGAACTTGGTGAATTTGGGCTGAATATGGAAAATGGCTTTGGATGGAGAGAGAAATTAAAACATTTAGCAAAGCTGAAATATTACATTTTGCAATATCATTTTCATTTATTTAATTGTTGTTTTATAAAAAAACTTAATCTTAAGTCCCCATGCACTGCTTAAGCTGGGGTCAAGCAGAATATTTTGGTTGATCTAAAATGAGATTCTCTCTCGCTCTCTTTTTCCAGTTCACTAAGAAAACTGAAAAGTAAAATAGTGGTTGAATCAATGGTAGAGAATATATTGTACCCTCCCCCACCAGTTTTTAAATTTGGCCAATGAACCAAAAAAGCATGCATGGATTTACAGGACAGAGAGTAAGCGAGAGGCAGAAAAAAACTATGTGGAGGAGACACGGGGAAAGGAGTGTGTAGGGATGTACAAAGACGAAAGGCTGGTGCCTGGTGTCTGTCTCCTGAAGGGGTGGGATGAATTTGCCCCTGCAAGGTGGCGGGGGAGGGAGAGAGAGAGAGAAAGCTTGCATGTATGTGCACATGTTTGCGTCTGTCTGTAGACAGTGGGAGGAGAGGAGGCGCTGAATCATCTGTTTCACTTTGATGGAGATCCCCTTGCTATGCCTGCGGCTCAGGCTGTTGGGCCTCTGCAGAATTGCTGAGGAGAGCAGCATCCGTGAATGCTGGAGCAGAGGCCGGAGGAATAGTAATTGATTGGCTGCAGCACTCTCCATGTGCACTGATCTGTGGGGAAAGGAGCAGTCCAAAAGGCACAGGCAGATGGTGAGCGCTAATGTGCCCATATTTATAGATGTCTTCATTAGGGGGTGTCCACATGGGAGGCTGAGGTCCATGCCTTTCAGACCCTGTCAGGGACAGACCCAGCATGGTGATGAAGGTGAGCACTGAGCAGCAGCCCAGGGTGGAGGAGCACTCAGGAGGGTAGATCCGGGGGAGAGATACTTCCTGTATTTAGGGAAAGAGGCAAAGTGAGCTGTAAAACCTCAGGCAGGTTTTCTTGTTGGGGAAGGGGCTAGAATCCACATCAGAAAATCCACAGTCTTCTCCCGACCCCGCTCCCTCCAACCCTGGCCCCAACACTCTTTACTTCAGCCAAGCTCCTGCTCCCCACCCTTACCATGACCGCCTCTGCTCTCTGCCCCCACTCCCCTTCCTGTTATCTCTCACCTTGTCCTTGAACTCTTTCCACTCCACTCTTCCCTGACCTCTGCTCTGCTTAGTCTCTCCCACCCCCATATGAAACCTCAGCTGCACCCTCCCTCAAACCAAAATCCCATCACTTCCAGGTGTTCATGAATAAGGGGCTGTTAGTTGAAGGTCTTGCTGGGCTCTGCCCTCGGGTACATGCTATGTCTATAGAAGGTCAGGGTGAATTTTTCAGCAGTGTTTTCTCTAGGGGAAGTGGATAAGGAGAGGATACTTTGCTTCAGGTCTGTTGAAGCTGCCTTTAGCACCAGGTGGGGTCTACCCCACCTGTCCATATTCACCAGGGTTGCCTCTGATCCACAGTGCTCCCCCTTTGACCCCATCATTATTGTGAGGTGCCTCCCTCCATCATGCCCCTGCCCTTGTTTCCCCCAGCTGCCTTCCCCTGATCACTTCTGTGTACCATCTTCCTGTCCTATGTGTCAGCAGCAAGTTTTGATGAGGACCTTTTCTATTTCAAGTATTGCCATGTTCAACCATCAAGCCTGTCCCCAGAGACTGGCGTCCTTCCCTGGATCTAATACAGTATCTGCTGGTTTATGAGGCAGAGAATCTTCATCCACTCCCTGTCCTCCAACAAACCCTCTTTCCAGGGGTTGAGATGCACCTTAGGCTTTTATATAAATCACATCCTTTAGGGCAAAGCATAGAAGGCAGTAGAATCCAAGGCAAGCAGTCACACAAGCAAATAAATTCTTACTGGGTTAAAGTCAATGTAAACAAGCATAAGGAACAGTAGCATAACTGGGGAGGGAGGGGGTGAATGGGCCAGTGCCTTTGTTGGAGGGCACAAAAGTAGCCTCCAGTGTGGTAGCCACTGCAATTGGTACAGCAGGAGCCAGCATGGACCTGCCCTGCTGAGCCTTTGCATGCAGAGCCCCTTAAGGCAGGTGCTGCTGGTCCAGCTGGAAGGCTCCAAGGATTGGGCTGAAGTCAGAAAAATGCTTTCTTGTAGCACTAAGCAGTAGAAACTCTGTCAGTCTGGCTGGGAGCAGAAGAGCCTGAGTGATCTGAAGGACCCGTGTGTGGCAAACTTGATTTTTTTTGTTTTTTTAAATCAAGGATAAAGCCAAGTTCTTTCCTCTCTGCCATGAGTGACAGATTGGGCCTATGGAGCTCCTCCCCATTTAAACTGTCAGTTTAAATCTGGCTTAGTAATGAAAGTCATTACTACTTCTTGATGGTTTGCCTGGAATGCATGGGTGGCTCACAGTCCTGTTCTTTGGGGACAGCTGTCCACTGAAACACTAGCTCCGTGCTTGGCACTGTCATAAGCTGGGGAGATCTGATGCCTGATTCAGAACTGTAGTTGCAGAGATGCTTTTCCCAGGTTGGAGGAAGAAGGGGAAATGCTGGGGACTAGGGAAAATAGAACTGAGGTTCCCTGTGCTATGCCTGTTGTGCTGTTGAGGAAATGAATTCTGGCTACTGAGCCTGCAGTGCTATTACTTTTTCTTTCCTTTTTTTTTTTTTTTTAAATAAAGCTGCACTTTCATCTCCCTGCACATTCTCTGGAGAGCAGTGCCCTCCTTTGTTAATCTCTCTTACAGCAACAGGCAGTAGCAGTTAAGCTTCTCTCCCACTGCACAGATCAGGTCTTGCAAACACCGCTCAAGACTTCTGGTATTTCAGTGCTTGCAGGATCTGGCCCCAGCAGCATCAACCTCCAGAATGAAGCAATAGGCCTCTCTCCTCTCATGACCTGTCCCCATAGTTGCACAAGAGAATGAAAAGGCAGTTCATATAACAGAGTAAATGCTGCTGACTGCTGAAAAACTAAAGAGGGAGAGGGGCAGGGGTCTGGACAGGCCCTGCTTAAACAGTCTTCCTCTTAACGTCTGTTCCCTGCCGTTGTGAGACACAGGAGACTGAGCTTGGATGGACCGTGACCTGACCCGGCATGGCATTTCTTATATCCTTAAATAAAAGGTGATGCTCTTTTACACAGTGTATTGGTTGACCAGTATCTGGGTGTGGAATCAGACCCCAGGCTGGATCTCAACAAAATGCAAAATTTTAAGCACATTTAGAAACAATTAGGTAATAAAGGTAATAGAAAGACTCAAACCACAGATAGTCTGATTGAATATAAGGGATCAAGAAAGTAGATTTCTCCTTCCCTTTCTTCAGTTTTTCCTGACTTCCCTAGTGCAGATGCCTAAGTGCATTTTTAATGTATTTCCACGTATCTTGTTGTATCAGCACTATTCTATGCCAGTAGCAGGCACCAGAGGTACTGTACCTTAAAGGCACCTGTCACTTTAAAAGGGGGAATAATAGCAATGCGGTTGGTTTGTCAGTGCCTAATTTGTTTGGGGCCTCAGTTCTGCTAACACAGCATTAGTAAATCTAGTTCTGTGCGTATGGTCTGCACGTGCACCTGGCTTTATGTTGTTCCCATACACAGTGAATAGTAATTAGCCACAAAGCAGAGATGCGCCTTATAGATTAACTAAATTAGAGATGCTAAGCTTACATGAGCCACAGCTCACTTCCTTGGAAAGCACGTGAATCCCTAATTAATTTAGGCCATAAAGTGCAACTCTATCTTGCCTTCTGCCCATACACAGTAACAAAATTGGATGTGATGGCCCCAGTACTCTGGGCTGGGCAGACAAATACTATATTCTCCACCATCCTCTAAGGAAAAATTCCCTAGCTGGTCTCACATTTCTTTTCACTTCTATAGACCTTCCGCTATTTATGCCTTATCACTTGTTTCTAGTTATTGTCTGGGGAAACAGTTTGTAGCAGTTGTTCACAGGTATATGGGAAATTACCTTGTTCCTCTCTGTTCCAAGTCTCCACGGTTAACAGAATAAACACTTAATTTTTCCCCAGTTGGGCGTATCTTTTTGTATACAAGGTTTTTTTTTCCTGTTTTGTTCTGTTTGGGGGGGGGGCGTTGTTCCTTTTTTATTCAATTTTCTGTCAGACACACATACTTTTGTATTGGAGCTGGTGGGGAGTTTCCCACTGAAACAAAAAATACCAGCTTGTTGACACTAAAATGCTTCATGGGCACTTTGGCAAACTTCCTATGAAGTGCAGGTATGGTTAATACAAAAAGGTGGGTGGGTCCTCCTGCTCCTAACTGCATTTCTGTGACTCAGTCTTACAGGTCAGGTGATGGTATGTTAAAAAAAATCAATGCATTAATGGATTTTTAGGACTCGTTCATGGTGGAAATAGACTCACACTTAGGTGCCTAAGTCTATTTACATGCCTAATGGAATATGGTTCTTCCTCTGCTCATCCTAATCTACAGTTTCCAGGGCTTTTCAGCCCCTTTTTTTCTAGGGACCCTCCCTGCACCTTGTACTCCACTGTGTCACTTGTTAGATTTGACATCACTTGTTCTTTTCCTATTTGGTCCGCTAACTGAGCATGGCAGTCTCCCCCCGTGCCCCTTGGCCCTTTAAGAGGCAAATCATCTTGTCACAGGTACCAGTTAAACTAGATGCTTTCCTCCCAGGGAAAGGGCACATCTTGGGTCTTGTTAAGAGCCCGGGTGATAGACACCCTATTATTGCCAATTAGGAATGCTGTTTTTGTTACATGGCATTTTGCCAGACACTGAACCTCTTGGTCTGGTATTACTCTGGTTAGGAGTTTAAAATCAACAGCTCCCAGAGGTGAACAGGGACAAAAACCCTTCCTAGTACAGTATGTGTTTGCAACTTTTTCTTTTCCTCTTATCAGCTAGAGGCAGGATATATGCCAATTCTCTTGCATCCAGAGACACTTGAATGTTTATTTCAAGTTGGCTGAATGTGACTCTTTAAAAAAATACATTTAAAAAATATGTGAGCTTGTGTTTTAAAATAAGAAATGAAGCTGAAAGCGGGGGAGAGCGAATCAAATATTTATGTACTTCAAAAGCAAAGGAATATAATTTCAGTGACATTGTTGCTAAACGCCTGTTCATCCTATGCCTTGACTGACAGATAAAACAGTTTCATGTCAACTTGAAGTGGCTCCTCATCTCTGTAACTTCGCCTTTGCAGTTGGGGCTCTTGGCAGATCCCTTCAGAGACCTTGGTGGGGAAGAAGTGAGGGAGATTACAGAGGCGCAAAAATATCAGCCATTAATTCAGTTGTTTGCTTTGCTTGTTTTACTGCTGTTGGTGGTGGTATTTGTTGTTTAGTCTGCTGCCTGCAAGATTATATATAGAGCTCTGAAAGCACGGTTCAAAGAAACCCAAATACAAGTTGCTTTCAAACAAAGGGCAGGGACGCGGGAACATTACAGCCTGGTGTAAACATTAATTTGCAGTGTGATCCCCTTTTCAAGTTGCCTGCCTGCCTGTCTGAAAAACACACATAGCAAGAGTTTCAACTGTGGGCGTGGGTCCCCCACTGGGATTTTAGATAACACCTATGGATCTAGGGTCCTTGCTGTAGCATGACATCATGTTTGGCCTAAAAATGTAGTCATGCACCTGAGGTTGTTGCGGGTTCTCAGTGCCTGAGACAGAAATTATTGCCGCTTTATGAGCTGTCTGTTGCAAAAAGACTTCAAGCCAAGAAAGGATATGTCTGATATGCTTCAACATTTTCCCACTGGCTTTGTACCACATAGAAATGGATATCATTGGTGTGACCCCAGAAATCGCTGGGTGGGAAGGAGGTTTTATGTCTTTTGATAGCATCTGAAAAATGACAAATGTGTGAAAATGTAACTGAACAGACCTGGTTTGGAAGACCTTCCTGTAAGAATGACAAACCTGGTGAAGAACTAGCAGTTCACTAGCCACCTTAGACACTGTATCTGTCCTCTGCTGGAATCTCTAACCAGGTCTCCCAACTGGTCCTGGCCAGTTAAACTTGATTCTGGAGCATGGATCTTGCCAAAACATTGCACTGAATGCATCAAAATTGCACCTAATGTAAGAAACTGCATCTTCTTTGGGTTTGCTATGCCTGACTTTTGTCCAACTGCTTTTGCATCCTCTTTTAGCCTGGCCCTTACGCACTTCCCTGCCATTCCTTCAACAGCACCAGCATTGTTTAGCTCTGGGATTCTTCCTATCTTCCCATATATAGCACATCTGCATTGTAGGCATGGAAGATGCAGTTGCACTGGCTTCCGCCCAGGCTGTACAAGTCCACTTGAGGATGTTGATCCATGCTGCAGTCACACCTTTGTTTTTCTGCCCAGACCTACCTACAATCTCCCTCTCGCCCTTGTGCCTTTTCTCATTTTTCTGAAGCTCTCAGCATTTGACTTTCTGCTTCCTGCATCCAGATCTTGCTTTGTGTCAGTTATGCCTGGGACTACTACTAAGGTAGAAGCCTAGTAAGAAGTATCCAAGCCAGCTGTAATTTAGATTGCTCTGGGAACAATGGAGTGGCAAGGACATAAGCAACTCAAGTGAGCACCTAGGGCACATACCAGGTAGGTACAGACTGTACTGAAGCTTCTTCACTGGTAGGGATATTCAAGTAGCTAGTTAACATGTAGAACTCATTACTACAGGAAGCTGTAGAGGCCTGGGTTCAAAAAAGGCTTAGACCAGGATGATCAAGATATGGCTTACAGGTCATATTCAGCCCACAGACTGGCCCTGCAGGAATTAGATTACTTTGGATTAGAGAAAAGTACAGAGGACGGTTCCATTAGGGAATGTTAAACATGTGATTTAGGGGTGTAACCTACTGGTGAGGACATGATAGGAGTGGCATTTAAATATTCTTGCACTTGGTATCCACTCTCTGCCAGCGCAAGAGACAGGACACTGAACTAGATGGACATGTGGTCCAAACCTATATGACATTTCTGGTGTTCCTAAAATTAAAGCTAGTCCAGATATGTCTATCCATGCAGAAGTCTCACTTCCAACGGCAGTATATAGATATTATCTGCAAGTCTGTCTCTGCCAGCTTCCTGTGCACAAAAACCTCCTTTTTCTTCCATCACTCTCTTTTTCTCTCCCTGTAGTAAGGTTTACAGGAAAGTTATTTACATTGCAGCTCTTAAATGACAGCTTTCTTTCCTCTGGCTCTGAGCTCTGTCTACACATTGCTTTACTTTACCCCCCTAGATGAGAATGCCATATCTCAATCTCATATAAGCTTTATCATCTTATTTCATCTCTTATTGGAAGGACAGCATCTGTGTGATGCACCAAAAAAATGAATATACTGAATGGAACCAAACCTATTGATTCCTTGATAGGTTGATGCTTTCCTTGAATCCCTACACATTTAGTACCAGGCATTGCTTTTATTGGAGAGAGGGGTATTTTCCCTCTCCCCATCTGTGCTCTCGGCCTTTAAGGATGTATTGAAATTATCTTTAAAGGAGATAAAATTAAGATCCCATCAGTAATTGTGTCTCTTGAGGAAAAAGTGATCAATACATTAACAATAGAATTATTACTGGGTTCGCTTCGCTGTAGTGCCTTTCAGTAGAAACATGCACTTGAGCTATACATATGAATGGCAGCATTAATCCCTTATGGTTGAGAACGATCATTCCCACGGGTCAAGTAAAAGGTTGTAGATGAGTCTATTGATGGCTAAGAAGGTCCAGTCCTAGAACTACAGACTCTCTGGCAGACACTACAGGTGGTGGTTAAAAGGAGGGTCGAACCACAGATTTCTTGGTCTTGTTCCCTTTTCTTCCATTTCTGTCATTTTTCTGCCTCCAGGGTGAGATGGGTTTTCTCAAAGATGTACTTTCTCTCATAAAGCATCACTATGTAGCCCTGTGCCAGGCTAGATTTTCCGAATTTATTATGTCAATGCTACACTTCTTAATGTTCACCTTAAGGGTATCCTTGAAGCATTTTCTCTGGCCCCATGTGTCCTTTGTCCTTGCCCGAGTTGGGAGTATAGTAGTTGTTTTAGTAAACATACATCAGGCATGTGCACACAATGCTCTGTCCCCCACAGCTGCTGTTGAATGATCAATGCTTCTATGCTGATGGTGTTAACATCTATAGGACACTGGCATTTGTACAATGATCCTCCCACTTTATGCCAAGGATCTTCTGGAGTTAGCACTGGTGAAGGTGTTCCAGGCTTCTCAGGTGATCCCTTCAGTTACCCAAGCTTTACAGGCATAGAGGAACTGGGATTACAACAGCTTTATGTAATAGCAGCTTTGTTCAAGCCCTGAGGTGGTGATCATTAAATGCACATTGATACAGTCTCCCAAAGGCAAAGATGGCACATTGGATCCTATGCTAGATCTCCTCATCAATGTTGGTCATCTTTGAGACGTGGCACCATGGACAAGATCTAGGAAAAATGCTGAGAACAACACCAGGAACAGTATATGGCCTTTATTATTTTGACCAAAACCTTTGACTTTGCTAACCATGAGTCTGTATGGAAGATCTTGTCAAAGTTTGACTGCCCATGGAAATTTATCATCATCCTTAGATTCCTTCCTGACCAGATGAGTGCCTCTATCCTATGCAGTGGCTCTGCTACTTTGCCATTTGAATTGGCTTCAAGCAGGCTTGCGTGATCACACCAATTCTGTGTTTTCAGTCTTTCTTGCGGTCATCAAGATGCTCAACCATGACTGTCTGCCACATGGCACTGGTACTGAATGCAGGATGGATGGGAACCTTTTCAATCTTTCTTACCTCTGTGCCAAAACCAAAGTTACAGCAGCCTCAATTTTGGAACTTCAGTACGCCAGTGTTTGTGCTATCATTACCCATATGGAGGAGGACCTACAAATGGTCCTTTACTGCTTCCCTCAACCATACCAGTGCCTGGTACTGACAATTCACATCAGAAAAGCAAAGATGCTTAACCAGCTTGCTCCAGGCCATTTAACTCCCCCAGCAAAGATCCTTACTGAAAGATGGGAGCTGGAGAATGTTGAATACTTCACACATGCATAGGAATGGTACCACTGATAAGCTGCAACCTCAGGGCTGGATAACAGCAGATGACCAACACAGTGGCCTGAATGGGGCCTTTGAGAAGGGAACTTTTGAGCCAAGGTTACTAAGGTCAAGTCTAATCTTCCATAGTGTGTCATGTGATCTGTTTTCTTTTTAAATCAAGCCACCACAGGAGATGCTCTGCCTTGTAAATCTCATTTATTTCTCTCTATATATATTATATATGGAGAAATGGATTTACTTTCCCTAGAGATATCAAAACTCATTTATCATGGCAGAAATTTGAACCTGGGGCTTCAGACTACAGCTCGTTGCAAACATTTTGTTGAAGCATTTTGCCATAGAAGAAGAAGAAATAATTTCAGTAAAACTGAAGTTTTTAATTAAGTCTAAATTTCTACAACATTTCACTCTGAAAAATTCCTTAAAAAATAGTTCCAAGAATATTGAGACATGATGTTCTATTTGGACATTTCCTGAACAAACAAGAATCTAGTTTTCTTTTTTGGTTTTTAATGGGGGTCAAAAGGAAAATACACTTCACATTAGAAAAGGGAAAAATTAAAGCAAACTTTTGAATGTGTTAAAACAAAACTTTTCAATTGAGCGAAAGCATTCATTTTTCAGAATTTTGTTTTGTGAGATTTTTAAAACTTTGGCTTCTCATCCTGAGTTGAGATGAAAAAAGAATTTCCTGTTTTGATATTTTTTCGAAAGGAAGGATAATTTCTTCTTCTGGCCAGCTCTCCCATACATTGAGGGTTTGGAGCTCAGATCACTGAAACTCACATTAGTTACCTGTAAATAAGTTTGACCAAGTTACCTTCTCCTGAATTTCTCAGGTAGCCAGTGCTCTTATACCAACCCTCATGCCTCCGAGTCTACTGGAATGTATAACTCAAAGCACAGAGCTAGCACTGGCTGTTCTCTCTCTTCTCTCTCTTTATGAGCCACTTGGCCCAGATCTCGCTTTCCCCCTCCTTGGCAGCATTTTGAATCCTGGCCTTAGCATTCTGCATACTTGGTAGAGCTTGCCAGCCAAGATACCTTGTATGATGCTTTTCCACCTGTAGATTGCTTTCTGATTAACAAACCTCTGTTAAGTCATAGTTTCATAGTAGTTTGGGGTCAGAAGGGACCTGAGCAGATCATCAATTAATTCTCACCAAACTATTGTAATGTACCTGGGATTATCTGAAGTGTACAGATGGGGAAAAGGAGGCATAAAAAGGTTGACACAACCTGCCTATGGTTTGCACAGGGCATGTCTACAGCCCTCCATGTCGTGTGCAACAACACCACTCAAAGCAGCCTTGCACACTTGCATCCTAGAAATGAGGCAGCATAGTTGCTTGAGAGCTGTAATGAATCAATGTGCCAGTAAGAACAGCCATTCCTTTACCACATTTCTACTTAAGAGGACTGAACACTTTTTTCTGTATTAGTACATCATTCCCACCCTTCTTGGAGAATCTGGCGTGAAGAGATTAAGGTAACGGACATCAAGCTCTGCAGAAAATATTCCCCAAAAGTGGGTGGGAGGTGAATGGCATTACAGGCCAGTGGTCCAGCTGAGCCTTTCAGGACCAATCTCCCAAGCTATGCTGAAGTTAGGATGTTGAACAAATCTGTCTGGATAGAGAATCAGAGAAACATGCCTTCCTTGCCTGTCTTGTGTATTTGTTTCCTTCATTAGTGACTGATCTGACTTCTTGCTTAGTCAGTAACTTACCTCCTTGAAACCCCAACCCAATTTTCAGTGAAGATTTCTCAGCCAAAACCATGCTAAGAATGACTGTTGCTCATTTTTTTGGCCCATGCAAAAGGAAAAATCTTAAATAACTATTTCTACTTGGTGTTTTTCAGCTGAATAGGTCAGTCTTCTCTGGGCATCAAGATTTCTGTGTTAACTCTTGCTTTGGCTTTTATTCTCTCTGTGGAGTAATGTATAAAACAAATTAGAGAAATCAGAGATGATAAGCGATGTAGGGAAGATGAAACTGTCCCTTAGGGCCTTATAATAAGACTGGTTTTACAAGGTTAGTAATGCCTGAGGATTGCCAGTTGTGTTGAAGATATATTTTTTTATTGGTCCCCAGGAAGGGTGGTCTGTCAGTTAGAAACTGAAACCAGCAAAGGTGCATTCTGATCCCCATTCTACTGTTTTGTTGTGTTGCCTTAAGAAAGTAACTTAAGGCAATGTAGTTGAAGGTGTTTATGAGTTGTGGGTGCCCGATGAGGCAGGTAGAGCCTGCTTTTCCCAAGAAGTTGGTATGGACTATAAGGGTTTTTCCTTTCCTCTGTAGCAGGGGCCATGGCCCTATATTTGAGATCACTTGAGCATATCTTTACCCCCTTTTACAGAATTGGGGTATTGGCTGCTGTAGGTCCCCTACTTTACCTATGACAGGTAGGGTGTTATGTTTTGTGTTGTGTCAGGGTTGATGGTAGTTTTACGAAGAGGTTAGATTTTGGATTTGTATAGGATGATTTGGATCGGGATGATCCTGCCCCAGGCAGTAGGTTAAACTATGTGACCTTTGGAGGTCTCTGTCAGCCCTACTTTTCCATGATCCTATGATCCCCAGTGGCCTTTGACTGCAGTTGATGTCCAACCCCCTCTAGAAAAGTGTTTCAAGCTAGTCACCCAAAAGCAAAGGCACTTACAATGAGTCAGCCCTGTTTGAAAGTGCTACCTTTAACCTCTCTGGGTCTTAGTTTCTGCATTTTTAGCTAACTGACTTGGATAGTAGAATTAATTTAACTGATGTAACCTTTCAATCTGTTTGCAAAATGGCCACAAGCAGATTTTGGTTTTCTTGAATTTATTTGCTCCTTGAAATTGTTCACTAAATCATTTCAGCGAATCATTGGCTCATACGTTGTTTATGAGCTCCATTGCAGAGCTCTGCTGATTTACAGCAGGGGAGGGTCTAGCTAGAGTCACTGTTATAAATTGATGTGGTTTTTGTAGTTGCTATATTTTTTTTCTTTTGTTTCTTTTTGTGCATCCAGTAGTATTTAAATTCCATGAACCAATCCCTGCAAATTTCTGAATCAATTTTTGGTGTAGATACAAGTTTACTTTCCTCTAAACGATAAAAAAGATAAAACAGAAAATCCCAAACAAAAACAAGCAAAAAGAACTTGTCATTTTATCTTTCTGTGTATATCCCTGCAAAGAAGCTAATGCCACCAAGAGCAAGTATAATGCCCTGGTCAGCATATATCACAACTTTTCTTTTTCCCCCTCATCTACAGAGGGAGAAGTCACAGCTAAAGGGTCCTGAGTGTCTAGCTAAGGGCTGGAGATGCACGTGTGAACCTCTAGACATCCCTGAGTCTAGCCCTAAGGAGAGGGCCATCACATAAACACAAAATGGGTTCAAGTGTAGCTGAAAGTGGACAGTAGGTTAGGATTTGAGAAGATAGATATTAGTGGGATTTCCCCATCTCATCTTAGCTGTGTTTGATAAAATCAGAACCATGAGGCCAGGTTCTTATTTGGTGTAAATTGGCTTCCTTCCTGAGTGAAAATATGCTGATTTACCTTAGACTGCAACCTGCCCCATCATGGCATCATTTTTTTCCTGACCAAAGGAGCCCACATGCATGGTAGGAACAAATACTCCTGATCACAGTATTGCACTTAATTTCTGATGGACCTTTGGGCCAGGAAAAGATTTGAATCTTGGTGGAAAGTGACCTCAAAAAGGTGCAGCCAAAGTGAATTAATTCATGTAGTCAAATGAGTACTTGTGGAGAGTTTTCCATGCATTATTCACCCACCTCTCAATGATTTTTATTGCACCTACCTCCCACGGGTGTGATGAAGCTTAATTTAATAAAGCTTGTTGAGTGCTTTGGAGATGAAAAGAGCTAAGTGTTGTTACATACTGTTGTTGTTATTATTATTCGTTGTTGTATCTCTGTTGTTCTCTCTGGGAAACTAAAGTACGAATGCTGGAAAGCCTGTACTCTGCACTTCATGACTACTAGAGAGTGCTTGAGGAATCTCACAAGGAACATTATTTACACAAGGTCTTCAGACCATTTTTATGGATTGGGTTGAGGTGAAGATTTCCCCACACAGAACACTGACAAAGCCCCTTGCAAATATGAGGGCCAAGTTCCAATCCACAGAGCAAAGGGGAAAGGTTTCTCACTTTGCGTAAGCTTTAGGCACCTACTCAATGCTTCGTCTGGGGAGAACAGCACCAGGGGTTCACCCACGACATCCCTTGGGCTTAATGTGAACCTTTCCAATGGAAGGGCAGTACCATTATCGCCATTTTACAAATCAGAAAAGTGAGTCACAAGATAATAAAGTATTAACCTAAGATTTCACAGAAGGTCAGAAAGAGAACTCTGCTGTTTTAATACCCAGTCCTACCTCATTCCCCCCATGTCTGCACATCAGGAAAGAAGGGAGCACTTTCCTTGGAAAAACCAGTTTTCAGGGGAAGAAAATTAGGGAGGCCATGTACCTGGAGGGGAATTCATCGTCCCCAAAGGGAGCTGGAGCTGTCAGGCAAAGGTTTTCAACAGGAGTCCTTTCAAGGCTTGAAGAAGCCTTCCTCATCAAGAAGGTAGGAGATAAGAGTACATTTGACTCCACTGTAGGATCCCTGGTATAAGGTGAGGATTCTCTTCTATTTCACTTTTCCCTTTATATCACAAGTGGGGAGCCAAACTCAGTTCTGACTCCCAGGCATCTGCTATGCTGGGAGTGAAAAAAATGGCAAAAGAATACATATCCACAGAAAAGAGATTTGTACTTTAATCATAAAACAATATCTTTCCTCCTTGCTCCCCTCCCCTCCTTTGATATCTTCTGGCATTGGTACGGGAAATAACAGCCACTTTAATGATATTGACGGACTCCTGTCTCCGATGTAAACCCACTCTCTATACAAATGAATGGGGGCTGTAGGGCATGGAGAGAGCATGATTGAAATTTCATTAATATATCCCCTTAAGCGAGCACTCAGAATGACTCAATGCCAGGGCAAAAATCTAACAATCAGCTCACTTGGAAAGAAAAAGGGAGAGTCCAAGAGCAGGGGGTTATAGCGAGATTGGGTCGATGGGGATGAGGGAGTAGGCAGGAAGAGATGGAACTGAAAACATTAATACTTTCCTTGTGTTTATCATCTCCTGTGGTTGCTCTAATTTTTCAGTGTAGAAAATGCATTTATGAAGGGTACAACATTACTTAGTTTTTGTTTTGCAGGAAATAAACATACAGCAAAATGTGACTATTTCCAGCCTGATTCTTAAATGTCACTGAAATGTATTTTACTCACCAGCAGAATTATGTTGTAATATTTCAGTAGCAACACTTAGTGAGGGGTTGGGTGGCTCTGGTGTGCTTTCTGATCTCTCTTGGAAGAACCACATGGTCCTATCTACCTTGAAGGGGATCCAGGTCAGCATGTGTTCTGCCTGCTGAACACCCAGCTCCAGCTTGGCTCAGTGTCGCTTTTTTCCCTCCATGGCAATTTCTTGCAGATGTCCGTGGTTTGGGAAAAGTAAGTTCAGTAGAACTCAAGAAGTAGATTGGATAGGAAAGGAAAGTCTAGGGGAGAACTGTGGGAGAAGGACTTCATATGACAGCTGTAAACAGCACAGCCAACAGGCTTGGGCTAAGCACAGACCGTCAAAAAGTCTGTGGGTGAATCAGTTCAGTCTTTGCAGGTTAGTTTAAACTGCACAGATTAAATTGAAACAGAAGTGAGCAGACATTTATCTTAGATTCAGTAAATGCAGCCACATGCCTGCAGTGGCTCAGACCATTCTAGAGCACAGCTCTCTGGCTGTGTGTACACTTCCTCTTCCTGCTGCCCATGAGGTCTCCGGGATTAGCAGTCCACAATTACAAAAGCAGGACTCAGCAGGGTTGCTCATCACTTCCTCTTCCTACTTCCAGGTGCCTCTGGGATTTGTAGTCCACAGTCTCAGCCAGCAGTAAATTTGAGTGGGAGAAGGGGTGTTTAACTCCTTTTCCTGGCCCCAGACTCCAGCTGGAATTTGCCAGGGGAGCAAACCCCTTCCTCCGCCCCCCTGAATACTGGGCTGAGTCCCCAGCTGGGCTTGCTCCAACCCCCTTGTCAGCCAGTCCTCACTGCTCCGAATAGGGAGAAGTAGGGTGGGGTCAGCCCTGCTCTCTGGAGCAGACAGCACAGCACAGCCCAGGGCTGCAAAGCATGCTGGGATGCTGGGGGACTGTGATTTAACTTGAACTAGGAAGGAGTCTGGGACAGAAGTTTCATAAACCGGTTTGACCCAAATCAGTTAAGTCTGATACTACATTCAGCCTGGTTTATTTTAAACCAGTTTCAGCCATTTTGAAACTGGTTTATATGCACTGAGCTTTTGTTCTTTTACAGGTTTAAACCAGTTTCGGATCTCTTAAATCAGTTTACGTGTAACTTCTGTCCCGAGCCTTGGAGATTAAAGTGGAAAGGGGAGAAAATGCAGAAGACAGAAAGTCAAGTAGGGCTACGGGTAGAGAAAATAGCTCTTAAAGCTATTGCTTCAGTCTGTCTGCAACAGGGTGAGACAGCAGTGCATCAAATGCAGCTGCTTTGGATTTTCTTTACCACCTCAAGGGGTATGAACTTCCTTGAACTGAAAGCTTTAGGGGGTGGGGGGCAGAGCACAGGCCTGCAGCCTCTATTCAATAGAAATGTAAACAGCATCCCAAGCATGTGGAGGCCCAGGTCAACTCCAGTTTGCCATTTTCTCACACCCTTTCAACAGGATGATGTTTTTCATGTCTAAAGTTAAGGCCCACACATGGAATTGTTGTCATGGAAAGACAGTTAAAACCTAGGGGTTAGAGATTTTTGCCAAGCTTTACTTTCACTGTTTTTTATTACCTGAATCTGAGGTGGGCATGGAGTTTTTCAGATACTTCTTTTACACTCAGATGACATGTAATCTTCTCAGGTGTCTCTGTGTTCCTGAGCACAGCTTTTAACTGAGACCTCTTGGTAGGATTTGGGGGTCTGTTTCTAACTAGCCACAAGAATAGGAACATTCAAAGAAATGCACTGCAAAAGACCACTGGTGTCAGCACGGTGGTGGCTTGCCTACACTCATCCTAGCCCATCCCAAGTCGTCTGAAAATCTCAAAGAGATTGCCTCACTGAGAGGTATTACCATGAATAGCCAAGAGAATAGCCAAGCACTTAAAACAACTGCATGTGTAATTCCCATTCCAGACAACAGACTCTTTCTACTCTTCTTTGGGGACTATAGAAAAGAGAGGGAGGAAGTTGTTCTTGGGCAGAGCACAAGCAAGCAATAGTGCTGTTTTGGCCACTTATTCACATGTACCGTGTGAGGGGCTGATGGTTTCAAATGCTCTAGAATGTCCAGAATTTACCTCATCGCGTGGAAATAACAGAGCAGACTTCTCCTTCTCTCGCCAGATGTGCTAGGCTTAAGAGTTGAATGTTACATGGTTGACGTGTTCTTATGGCTGCCAAGATGGTTGAGTTGCTGGTTTTGCTCCCTTGCAATTTTAATATATTGTTTTATGCTTTAATCCCCTCTAAGACTCTTCAAGCTCTTTGAGCCGTTGAAATAATCTTTCCTTCCCGGCCTTTCCCCCTTCCCTCCCCCCGAACCCTGCTCTCCCCTCCCAGCCAAGAGCTGCAGTCAGATAGCCTTGTTTATTTTTCCCTGGATCACAGCGGAGGATTTGATTGATTGCGCTAAGGCAGGTTTTGAAATGGATATTTCAGCCATTCCAATGCTAGTTGTCAAACGTTTAAGTACGAATGTATGTGGACATTGTACCTGTCTCCCAAGAGTAACTGGCACAGGAAGAATATATTGAATAACAAAATCAAATGGAAATGCATTTAAAGTAATAACAAAAACAGACCAAACATGCTCAATGTGTCATTTTCCTTAAAGGAAAACTCACATTATTTTAGTTGCATCAACAAGTACTCAAATAATAGCTTGAAAATAGATGGTGTCTGGTAAAAACATGCTGTCTGGTTAAAAATTACAATCCAGATTCACAGAAGCCAGTTGGGAGTTTTTTCTATTAAGGACCACAAAGTTTGGCCTTACAGAGGTATAATTTAGAATAATTTTATTTACTACTAAACTATTTGATTTTAGAAACTTACAGGGCTGTGTAAATCTCCAGCACTTCTTCTGTGCTGACACTTGTGGTGTGGTGGGATGGTTTATGGCACGCACTTCACAGCTATGGATAATGAAGCTATACCCAGCACTTCTGTGTCCCAAATTTCTGTACTAGCAGAGTCAGACTCTCACAGTTGACCACAGAACTGCATTTGTTTGACCCTTGTGCACATCCCTTATTGACTCTGCCACCCAGTGGTCTTGCCTTATTTTAGGGCCCTAGCCTACAAACAGGTGCTTTTGGGCATTGCTCTGACGAGCAGTCCTAGTCTACAGTATTACCAACGTTCATGATTTTTGGCATTGTTCTTAAAGTCTACACTTCGGGAATGTGAAAAATTTACCTCTTTCTACACACACGCACACTAGAATAGAATAGAATAGTTTCTTTTATAATGTATATAAAAGAAAAAAGCTAAGTTTTTCACATTTCCGAAGCGCAGATTTTAAGAACGACACCAAAAATCATGAGTTGGCAACAATGAGTCCTGTGGTACTACCCATAGTGATAAGTGTTGCTCCTGGCTATTGTGTGATTGCAGACTTGGGCCATTAAGTTTCTCCAGGATAAGTAGTCTGGGCCAAGACCTTGGCTGTCCTTGTTGTTACTGCGTAGTAGCATTGCCGGGCACTAACCATGCAGCAATGATACTGCACAGTAGTAATGAGCGACTATGCAGTAGTATCAGGAAAAAAAACCACGAAGCAACAAGACTGCACAGTAACGCCGGTTACTGCACAGTCATTTATTACTTCCTTATGCAAGTACTAAATGACTGCACAGTAACAACTGCATATTCCGTTGCTTGTGTAGATGTGCCGAAGGAGTAATAGGACCAAGACACCTTTTTTTTCTTCAGGGGCTTAGGCTTCTGCTTAGCTTCACATGTTTGAAGAGTGCTTACTGGCTTCTCAGGGACAACTAACATATTTAAAATTAAATAGGCACATTCAAATATGGGAGCTTTTCAAAAGCTGTATGAGATGAGTTCTGTGTAAGGTTTTGCTTTTTAATAGGCTGCTTCAGCAGTTGACATAGATGCCCTTAATGAACTGGCTGCTTTGTATAATGAAGAAGCCTGCAATCTGTTCTGCTTTCCCTTGCTTTCCAATGGGAGCTTGAATTCTTTGTGCCCTTCTTTTCATCAACATGTTGTCAAAATGCAAAATTCTGGTGGATTTATAATTATGTTCTTGCTATTTCTGCTGTTACACATGTGTACACACACACATGCTATAGCTATCTGTTGGGGAGGGGTTATTTATGCTTCTTAGTGACGTAATCCCACTTTTCATTTGCGGCATTTTATAAACAAGGGAACAAGCTTGCTTGGTGTTTTACAGACAAATTGAATGGACGGGTCCCTCTCTTTGACAGGGTAAGAGCTGTATTGTGGCTATTCCATGCTGGCCTGTGGTGCTGTGACACTTCCACAACAGTAGCATGTAGCACAGTCTTATTCGTAGTATTCTGTGTTCATATTCTTCTTCACTGTTCTTGTAGTGATGGCGCATTGTTCACACTCTCACCACCCCTCTGCTCCCCCACTTTCATCTGTTGGATACTGTAGATTGTTCCTGGTTTTGATTTTGTGCCTTGTAGTTCATTTCATGTGAGAGTGAGTAGTAGTGATTTGCGGGATTCTTTGGGTTAATAGGTTGCTAGGAGGCTAGGTACGAAGGCCCAGGAACTTACTTTTAGTCCTTTATTGCTATGACTGAGCCTCAAGGTGCTAGAATGGATTTTGGGGTTTGTGGTTGGTCTAAGTACACAGGCAGGCAACCTTCTTTGGGTAGATGTGACCAACTGAGTAGTTGGAAAAAAGTTCTTTGCAAGCTTTCAAGCACTATCACCCTTCTTCAGGCAAAGGATGTCTCTGCTGTACTGAGACTCCAAGGAATGAGAGAAGCTAAAGGATGTCAGTGAGAATGTAAATAGGTGGACATTAGGAAAACAACGGCTAGGGAAGTGCGGGCGGAACAAGAGGGAAATAATGCCAAAGGTAAGTAAGGGAGACTGTACTGCAGTTGAGTTCTCCAAGGTAGAAAAGAGGTAGTCCGTGGAAAAAGTAAATAGCTGGAAATTAAGAAGACAAAGGTGGAAGAGGAGGGGAGGGGAGGAAGTGGGAGAAAGATAAGTGTAAATGGTAAGGTCAGGCAGGTACCTGGTGAGTCAGGTGTCAGTCAGGTTGTAATGTGTCATAAAATCCAGTGTCTATATTGAGTCCATGATTTTTTGTATCCAGTTGATCAGGGGTTTTCAACCTTTTTGAACCATTGTATCCCCCGGCAGCCCAACATGGAGCAGTGTACCCCTGGCTGCTAAATGGGGCTGTGGGGGGCAGTGGCATGTGGCTGGCCACCGAGCACGGCGGGGGGGTGAGCAGGTGCGCGGCCAGATGTGGAGCGGCAGCAGCTGTGCACTGGCTTCCCCTGCCCTCCATGTCTGACTGGGTGTGTGGCACCTACATGGCAGCCACCACCCACGCGTACCCCATAGGGCCTTCTCAAGTACTCCCAGGGTACACATGCCCCTGGTTGACAACCTCTGCCATAGATTTATGAAGCAAAGTTCGTAAGCTCATCTGTGGAAGGTGTTTTGAAAGTTCCCTTTGAGTATTAGAACTGAGAAGTGTGCACCCACAAGTAATTGGATATTTTTGTCTTTGATGGATTTTCATTGTGCATTTATTTTGGTGTACAGTTGTTGTTTGGTTTCTCCTACATATTTTCCATCAGTGCATGTAGTGCACTCAATGAGATATATTACATTTCTGTAGGTGCACCTGTAAGGTGCAGGAATGCTGGCGGTTCTCTTGTGGGGTGTAGTTATTGTGGGGGTGGCGGAAATGTGTTAGCAAGTTTTACATGTCTTGTCGCAGCATGGTCTGGATCCATTAGGTGTGGTTTGGGTCAGAGAGAGTTTGCTTTTGGTGATGAGGTTAGTGAGGTTTGGTGTTTGTTTAAAGGCTAGGATGGGTGGTTCTGAAAAGATCTCTTTAATAATTGAGTGGTCTTCTAGTATGGGTTGCAACTGTTTGAGGGTTTCCCGTGTAGGTTCCACGGAAGGATGGTATGTCATAACTAATGGTGTGTAATTTGTGGATTCTGGAGCGTCCCAGCACACGTGTGTATGCATGTGCACGCCTGTGTTGAGAACATGGAAGAGGGAGAACGCATCCACTGTCTTGAATGCTTAGGAAAGGCAAAGCCCTTGGATTCCCAGGCAGGAGAAAATGTTGCACAGTGATGGCCTACAGATTTTGCCTGCTGACCTGTTGCTGCAGCAGTGTAACCCTCCCTTGGGTCCTTCCTCCTTAAAGCTCTATGCAAAGCTTAGAAGCTGCCACTGTGTGGGTAATGGTAGTACCTAAAGGCCAATAGCCAAGGTCAGGTTCATGACTGCGCACATAGAGCCTCTGGGGAGCTTATAATCTAAATGGGTTAGACAAATGGAGGAAGTGTGGTGTGACTGGAGCAACCCCATGCTTTTGAATTTTCTTCCTCACCTTTTAGTTTGCTCACACTTTGGTCTTCCTGGAAACAGCCATGTTTGCCAAGAGTAGGAGATCTAGTGCAGCCTTGCCATCGTGACTCCCTATCCCCCGCACTCACACATGCATACTCCCTGTTCATTTATTGTCTAAGGCACACCATATTAAATGCATTCCTACCCCATGGCTCATTTTTTGCCTCAGAGGAACAAGATGTAGTCAATGCCAGTGTTAAAAAGCAGCTTCTCCTCCTCCCAGTGATGTGGACAACAGAGCCACTGGAGGGTTTAGGACTGATGATTCAACTTGGAGAATGCCTTGGCACTGCTGTTAGGACTGGGCCAAACTACCACAATACGTAACTGCACAAAGCGAAGGAGACAGAGAAGAGAACAAGACAGCAGCTGCCTTAACGGGGACTGAGAGCCACTGATAATCTCTGGGGTGTAATGTCTCCGATCCACACCTCATCACTTCCCAAAAAAACGGAGAATGAGAAGGAGGAGGAGGAGAAGAAGGATGGGGAGCCAAGACTTTCGCCTTGCCTGACTGGGTGAGCTAGCTGCTCTCTCTCCCCCTCCCCAATCTGCCTCCCATCTTTAATGGAGAAACCTACAGCTCCAGAACTAATACTTTCCCACATTGCATTAATCCTAATTGACTTGGATATAAGTTCCCCCCTCCTTCTCCTGTCTTCAGCATGGCGGTTCCATCTGCCCCCTGGGAATGCACAAGTATCTTTGCTTACTCACTCTCTTATTGGCATCCTCAGCCCAGGGGAAAGCCGTTTGCCATGGAGGCATGCCTGGGGGGGACAGCCAGCTGGGGGCGTTAGGTGTGGAGATATTCTTGAAGAAGTCTGGGCTTGAGCTTCCAGAAGAAAGCAACATATGGTCAGTTAGAAGAAGCCCGACCTCATCCCATTCCTCTATAAACATGCAGTTTGTAACAAAGATAAGTTTATAGAGGAATGGGGTGAGGTCAGGGTCCTCAGTCTGGCAGAGAGTGGCTCTACCAAGGCACTGTGCTGTTTAATAGCAGGGATGTTTATCAGTGTTTGACAAAGTTAGCCATTCATTTAAACTTTTCTTGCATCTATGCCAGTCCTTTGGGAGTGGGAACAGTCGCAGTGCAGAAATCAGACTGAATGCTGAGACTAAACCAGTGAGAGCCAGAACACAGAGCAGAGAGAAGTAAAGCCATGCTGTCACCAGGGTGTCATGCACTTGCATAACAGATCACATTTTGTCTGCTTCCCAGTAGTTTTGGGTACTGCAGGTGAATGCATCCTTCCTTTCTTCAATCCACCTGCTGTCTTGCAACCCATCTCTCTCCGCCCTTCCCTCTCTCTTTGCATTCTCCTAGGCATTTGAGCCTTCCTCTCTTCTTGTATCCATTTACACTAGCTGCAAGAAGGCCAAAAGTCACTCTAGTGCTGTTCCTGTCCATCCGATCAGATCAGCCTTTCTGGTGCAAGGCAAATAATTTTTCTGCTCCCAGGCAGATTTGGTGGCAGGTTCATTTTGCTGGGAATGGCTGAAAACAGCATGAAAAGAAGGGGCAGGGGGGACAGGTCAGCCAATATCCACCCTCATCTCATGAGAACAGGTTTTTTCATGCTGCGAAGACACCTCACAGGGGTCACAAGCACTTGGGGAGCCAAGCCTGGGATTTCCAACTTGTTCTGAGATATAGGATATGAAACTCGTCTTGAGCACCCTGTGCCAGAGCACTCCCCAGAGATGAATCCTCACATCCCCCCCATGCTGAGCCTGGAATGAGGGAGCCCCACTTTCTTCAGATGGGGAAATCAAGGCAAGGAGCAATGAACTGATTTGCCTGGAGTAAGGAGCAAAATTAGAACTTCTTGAATCCCAGTGCCATGTCCCAAGCCATTTGACACAGCTGCCAGTGATGGGCGTTTTGCCCCTTCAGGCTCCAGCCATGGCTCAGCCAGACAGTGGAACAGCCTTTCCCCAACACAGTACAGCTCATCGCTATCACAGCAATTGCCAGACAGCCGCATGCTTCCAGTGGGAGCATCAAAAAGAGTGGGCATGTCGGGAAGGGAGGTAGAAGGAAACAAGTGCAATTGAAGGGAATGGAACATAAGAAGGAAGAAAAAATGGAAAAGGATAAAGAGTGAGGAGGTTCTAGGATGAGGAGCGGAAGGAGCCAAGGTGAAGTACTGTTTTGGATGGTGTCCCCTGAGTCGCTGACCTGAGGTAGTGAAGTGCTTCACATGGCTCCTCTGTCCAGGGGCCTGGGGGCCTGGGGTTAGGCAACACATGCTTCCATCCCCCCACAGCTGAACTGACCTAGTTTTTGAATGGGGATGGAAACTGTGTGGCAGAGGCATCTCTGTGGCTGGGAAGTGTCAGAGCTGTATGCAGCTTTGCTACCCTCTAGCCCTAGACCTGGCTCAAAGTGGCCACAGCTCCCAGCCAGGGAAGAGAGCTGCTCTGCTCAAGTGATTTGGCTTCACTTGCACAGTAGCTATATAGCTACACGGGGATGAAAGGTGCTGGGGTGCTCAGGAAGCTGGGGATTACATACCACCTCTTTTTACTGCACTCTGAAGCAGCTCTTTCCCTCTGTGCTTCCATCTGACTTCCAATGCAGAGAGAGAGTGCTGGGGAGCATAGGGGATCTGGCTTGAGAGCTCCACCTGTTGTCCCTGTCACCTCTCTCACCCAGGCTCTACCCCCCTGTGATCTTTCTTTCCTACTTCTTCTTCTACCTGCTGGTATGTGTCTTGACTCCTCTTCTCCCAAAACTATTCTTGCTGTAACATGGAATAAAACAGCCTAACATGTATACCACATCCACCTCCAAGGATATAAGATCTGAGGTAGTTTTACTCTGTTGTAAGCCCAGAAGGCAGCAGCATCAGGACAATCTGTTAGACCGGCACCAAGTTCTCTAGACCCTTCATTTAGCAGCCTGGAACCAGGAGTGCCAGCTGCAGAAGTGGGGAAGGGATGGGGCAATGGATGAGAGAGGATTAAGGGGAAAGGGAGAAAAGCATAATCACAGAGTTCCCAGCAGATGAACCAGGAAGGATCTCATGCAGTGAGCTCTATGGCAGGAAGGAAGGGGACAGTACCTGGGGTGGACTTGAGACTGGATTCACAGTTCCACAGAGTCCAGGTGGGGTTGACCCTGAGGTTCTTATTTGTGCCTGCCTCTGCTTTTGCCATGTTTAATCATGCTTGGTGCTACGCCCAAGAAAAGCAGAATGCTTTGTCAATGTGCACTTTCCTTTAGGACCTTCCTTCGTGCAACCGAGAGAAGTGCTGCTCCCTCCTGTTTGCACATGGAGAAAACGATGGACGGAGGGGCAGTGGGTGTCCAAGGTGTCACAGTTGGGACCCACGCTGGAAATAGAACAAAGACACCCTGAGTCCCAGTCCTCAACTCTAACTCCCCCTTTTCAAAACCAGGTCAATAACTGAGGAGTTTGGAGACTGCAGTCCCCAACATAAAATCCAAACCCATGTACCTCCTAGATCAAGGCACAGGCCCCAGTTTTCCTGCTTTATGGTGTTCTTTTAACCACTGTGCCACAGTCAGTCAGAATAAATGAAGAAAGAAATCTGACAGTCCCTAAGTAGTCGTTAACTGGCTGTCATCTCCCTCCAAAGACTTTAAATGCCATTTTCCTTTCCCCAGCTCCTCCATCATGCCAGGGCTGCACTTTCTTAACTACGTTATTGCTCCAGTAAATATTGATCATGGTACATGCAAGCCAAACCAGCCACCAACCCCTTTCCCCTGGTATCGATTTCTTACTCCAGGCCTTTCCATCACAGAGCAGCCTGTGCCCGCTAACTGCTGTGTGACTGGGAGATGACAGGGAAAAGCCATTCCTCCCTTTTCTCCCTGTTCTAATGGGCTATGACCAAATGCCCCTTTGCTCTCTGCAAACTTGAGTGGGGAGAGGGCCAGTAAGACAAACTGAGGGATGGAGGGAAAGACTCTAGTCCCATCCCTGTTTTTCCACAGATCTGTCCCTGGGGTCAACCAGCCACAAAGCCTTGGTGAAGAGAAGCAGAGGTGGAGCAGCTGCTCTTCAGTTGTGTATTTACTAGGGAGCGCTGCCTGATTGTTGAGGATGAAAGTGAGGGGAAGGAGGTCAGAAAATACTGACCCTGTCCAAAAAGGGGGACTCCAGGCTGGCTGGAACATGCTTGCTCAGCTCCATGCAAACTGACCCTCACTAGAGTTCAGGCTGTGCAATGCTCTGAGTAAAGCAAAGCCTGTCTGCAGTGTGCTGCTCTTGCCCAGCCTTTCCCCTCTCCTGTTGTGACACTCTTGATTCTCCTATCTTAGTACTACCAGTTCATTGCTTAGCAGCCTCACTGGGCTGTACTCTGCCAGTTTTCAGCACTCCTGATAACACCACGGTCTCACCTGCCCACACAGCAGCTTGTCTTCTCCTTATGGCTCTCCCAACTCCACTGTACTCACACGGCCATACCCATATATACAAAGTGCCTTCTCTAGCCTCACCCCTCTAATAAAGGATATGCTCTGGGGATGGACAAAGGTAGAAATAGACCTGGCTGAAAGTTTCTGTGCATTTAAACCATATGGTAGATCTTAGCTTTTCTTTCTTTTCTGTGATTCTGTGGATGGATTTGCTAGTTGTTGATGTCTTACTGAATGCATTTCAGCTGGGAGGGGCACATTGCATTGGGAGCAGGGAAGCAGAATGGAGAGAGGTGGTGACGCATGTCCTAGTTGTTGTTTGGGCATGGGGGTTGGCGGCTTCCTGTGCTACCTGATGTTGTTTTCCATCTCTGAGGGGGTGACCTGAAGCATTCTGTGAGAGTGAGGTGTAGTGCATAAGGAATATTCTTATTTTCTTGCAGTCCCCCCGTCCTCCCTTACCTACACTGAGAGCAACTCTTCTTTATACAATTGGGCAAAGAAAAAACAATTTGTGAATGGAAGGATGTGGAAACTTATTGCAGTATATGCATGAGTAATGCCTGTGACTCAATTTGTCCTGTCTTATATGTCACTATCCTCAGTGTGGAGGTGGGATGGAATGAGGGAGAGATGTGCTGTTGGTTCAAAGGAGTTGTTTTAGGTGGAAAAACTGTGCTGTCAGGAACTAGACATAAGAAACAATGGAGCAACTGAAACTAGGAGAGGAAGGTGCGAGGTAAAGGGTGTCACACGTGTGGGGGGGTCACTCATGTGTGGGGGGTATTTTAATTGGAACAATTCCCAGGGAGCTGCTGTAACTAAAACACCACAGTGTTAGGGTGACAATAACGTGGATTTTTGGGGAGCATTGGATCTGCAGCTGGAACAAGGCTTTTAAGTGGTATGTCAGCAAAGCTGCTGGTCACAAGGCAGAATGATGTATTAAACTAACCTTGCAAATATATTTCATAGATTTCATAGACATTAGGGCTGGAAGGGACCTCGGGAGAGCATCGAGTCCAGCCCCCTGCCCAAAGGGCAGGAAGTCGGCTGGGGTCATAGGATCCCAGCAAGATAAGCATCCAATTTACTCTTGAAGGTGTTCAATGTAGGTGCTTGAACCACCTCTGCTGGCAGACTGTTCCAGACCTTGGGGGCTCGGACAGTAAAGAAATTCTTCCTTATGTCCAGCCTGAAACGGTCTTGCAGGAGTTTGTGACGGTTCGACCTCGTCATCCCTTGGGGCGCTCTGGTGAACAGACGTTCCCCCAGATCCTGGTGGTCACCCCTGATAAACTTATAGGTGGCCATCAGATCACCCCTGAGCCTGCGCTTTTCCAGGCTAAAGAGTCCCGTGGCTCTCAGCCTGTCATCGTAAGATCTGTTTTCCTGACCTCTGATCATGCGCGTGGCTCTCCTCTGGACTCTGTCAAGCTTCTCCACATCCTTTTTGAATTGTGGAGCCCAAAACTGGACGCAGTACTCCAGCTGCGGCCTCACCAAGGCCAAGTACAAGGGGAGAATGACGTCCCGGGATTTGCTTGAGAAGCATCTATGGATGCATGCCAGCATTTTGGTCGCTTTACTAGCCGCAGCATCGCATTGCAGGCTCATGTTCATCTTGTGGTCAATGATGACCCCCAAGTCTCTTTCTTCTGTAGTGCTAACCAACGTAGCACTGCCGAGCCTATAAGGGTGCTGCAGGTTTTTCCTCCCAAGGTGGAGAACCTTGCATTTATTGGTGTTAAACACCATGAGGTTCTCGTCTGCCCATTTGCTGAGCTTGTGCAGGTCAGCCTGGATCACCCGCCTATCTTCTGGCGTGGATGCTTTGCCCCAAAGTTTGGTGTCATCGGCGAACTTGGCCAGTCCACTCCTGACTCCAATGTCCACATCGTTAATGAAGCTGTTGAACAGTATGGGTCCCAGGACAGAGCCTTGAGGGACCCCACTGGTCACAGGGCACCATGATGAGTGACTGCCATCTATTACAACCCTCTGGGTCCGACCACGAAGCCAATTTCCTAGCCAGCGGATCGTGGTGGAGCCAAGGCCACAACTGGGCAGTTTGGCCAAGAGGTGATCATGGGATACCAGATCAAAAGCTTTTTTGAAGTCAAGATATATGACATCAATCTCTTCTCTCTTGTCCAGGTGATAGGTCACCTGGTCATAGAAGGAAATGAGATTGGTCAAACAAGACCTACCCGCAACAAACCCGTGCTGGCTGTCCCTTAGAATGTTAGCCTGGGCCAGTCCCTCAAGGATGGCCTCCTTAATAAATACTTAGGCAAGTAGTTTCTTTAACAATGGAATAGTGTGCAGGATACATGATTCCATGTGTAAGAAGAACAAGATGCAGTCCACCAGCTATCGTCAGGAGATAAGGCAGAAGCAAGACCTTGGAGATGGTGCTGAGATCAGCAAAGAACAAGAAAGACTCAGTGAGTGACTGAGAGTACGTCTTTTCATGGCCTTACACATGTGCTGTTAGCAGAGAGGCATGTAAATGAATGAAATGCATAGGCATTTCCATGCTAATGAACCAAACAGTAAACAGAGGCGGAGCTTGAGATGGGAGGAGAAATGGGTGGAACCCAAGGAGGGACATAGGTGGAATAAATGTTAATATGTATGAACCAAGGTGTATAAAATGTGAAAAGAACTAATGTTTGTTGCAGCTACCCGGTTTGTTGTGTTTTGAGAGCCAGTCCGAAGCTGTCTCCATTCTGAATAAAGCTGTTGTGAGCAGTGTGTGCAGGTGTTAGCTCCCTGCTTGGTCTGGCTAATGAGTACCAGGATCCATGAGCGTGGTGCATGCATTGGGCAGTGTATGGAGTCGAGGTCTAACACACAGCATCACGTGTATTAAGTCCCTGCACATTTCAAAATGGCCACAGTTCACTTTAACTAAAGCTCATTTCACAGACTTTAATTAAAGCACCCCAGCAGCCATTCTGAAACCTGCAGGGGTTTACACACGATGCTGTGGCCATGCTACAGCGTTATAATTGGAACGTAATTAATTGAGTCTGTTCCAACCCATTGTAATTAGAATGCATCAGAGCACATGCATAGACACCCAGAGTGGCCTACATGTCAATTCTGGACTTAACAGAGAATGAGGCATGGAGATGCAGGCAACCAGCAAAAGAAGGGTTCAAGGAGAATGCAGTATGCTGGGAAGTTATTCTTGCATATGTGAACTCTATTCTGAATTTGGGGTGATACTGCTGAAGGTGGTGTATGCTATATGCCAGTTTATTTAAAAAATGCTAATGTGTTTTGGAGAAGCTGGCTGAGTTACTGTGCAAGGCATTTGGATAGATTCCCTTCAGGAGTTAAGCTTGTTTGGGATCACTAGTGGGAACCACAGGGGTGAAAGGGAGGCACCAGAACCAAAAGGGGTAGTCTCGGAGTTAGGGAGCCAGGTGACTTGCCATTCACAGGAAGTTACCCATGGGGCTGGCTTCCCAGAGGGATGGTGTAAAGGTTCAGGCATGAAGCACAAACCTGGTCACTCTGTAATGAGGAAATTTGTGAATAACTAGTACAAAAGAACATGGAGCTACCAGAATGCAATCACTGCTCAAGATGCAAATGAAGCCACACAGAAAACTGTTCCTTTGCATCCTGCTGCCTCTGTGGGGAGGAATGGGTCATGCACACACCTGTGGTAAACAACACCAAGCTTTTGATGTGTAAACAGGTGCAAATGTGACTGAAGATCCCCTTACCTCTCCCTCCTGATGAACATCATTAGGTGTCTGTACACGAGCCTTTCATATTTGAACACTGAGCTGGCCCTTTCTTTTTAGATCATGAGGGTTTGGAGTGGATACAGCTTAGTTCTGAGGAGACTTTAATGCACATCACTAAACCAGCACAGAACTGATAACAATAAGGCATAATTGTCCATAGTAATGTAAGAGAAGCCAAAGGGGCTCAAAGAACTGGCAAGGCACCAACAGAGTTGGGGGGTCCCCAGATAGGCCATGCAGTAGGTCTAAGTTGCCTTGGTGAAGTTGTGTGGAAAGGATACCGATATAAGAATAGCAGTGGGTACTGCAGGGCAAAAGTGAGGGTCCTTTCCCTGGCAGAACTGTGTGGGCAGCTCGGCGCTGGAATAGGATATGAAGACTGCAGTAGATTGATAGAGCTGGTTTGGTTGAGTGAATGGAGCACTGGATTGCTGGAGGGGAAACCAGCCTGGGTGTTTACTTCTCTATATGTGACTTCAATCCCTTATTTTTGTGCACCTTAATGCATCTCAGGGTAAAAAAAAAATGATTTCAGCTATTATATGTCTGCTGCTTTTACTCAAAATCTGCAGTGTATATGAAATTCTGTTAACAAATATGCAGCCTGAATCAGAACAGACCAGAAGCCTTTTTCACCCTAGAAGCTTTCTGAACAAAACATCAGAGGTGACAAAAAAAATCTTCAGCAGGTCCCATGTGTTCCAAGCCAGCTGTATTGTGCATCCTGCTAAGATCCTGAGTGTTAAATTCTCTGCACACCAAGGACAAAGCATTCATGGTTTGATGACTTACGTACAAGACTAAGGAAACAGTGGAGGAACAGATAGGAAAGACTGTCTGATAGGAGAACATCAGGATGAGCATTGAACACAATAAGAATGTCTAGTTTGAATCCCCGCATGACCCTGACCACTGGAAATTGATTCAGGTATGTCAGAGGCCTCTGGCAAAGCCATTTAGCTCGGTTTCCTGTCGACCCAGGACAAAAATTGAACCCTAGAATCATTGAGTCGCAGAGTTGGAATGGACCTGGGACTTATTTAGTCCATGGATAGCCAATCTGCAGCCTTGGTGCCCCAAGTGGTATGGGTGGTCTCTATGTGTGGCACATGGCAGACTGGAGAGGGGACAGATAATGCAAGGGACAGACCATCAGATCAGGCAGAGAACACAAGACACAGTAGCAGATTGAGTAAGGGAAAATGATCAGAATAGGGCTTGGGGAAGGTGTGAAGCTAATTTGTGCTAAAAAGGTTGACCCTGTTGATCTAGTCCAACCCCCTGCACAGGTGCAGAGTGCATGGCTCCTAATTCATCCCACGCAGATTCTGTCTTCTAGGAAAACACCAACACAGGAGATTTCACAAGTTCCCAGGGCAGCTTGTTCCTCTGTCCTACTGTTCTTAATAACTGTAAGGATTCCCCCCCGAGACTAGATCTAAATCTACTTTGCTGCAGTTTAAACGGATTGTTTCTTCTTCTCTCTCTTCTTTAAGGCAGCCCTGGAAAATTGCCCACAGCTCCTAGGCTAGATTGTCTGGTCCTGTGGAGAGGGAGAGAAACAATAGGTGATTTATTAGAAAAGAATGGGTGGTTAGAGGAAGGCAGGGAGATGGAGTTGTGAGGGCTGGTACTTTGTGGATTCCTGTTAAATAGAAAAAAGGCAAGATTATTTCTTTAAAAAAATAATGGCATTTGAAATTGTGCAGAAACTGTTGTTCAGGTCAGTCCTCCTGATTTTCTCCCACTTTGTGCCAGAGTAAAGACTTTGCTCCCCCTCCTCGCCCACCTGTTTGCTGCTGTAAGATGATGGAAAGGCTGTGGACGTTTAGCTCAGGCAGGTACAGCACGTCCCCCATGGATCTCCTAGGCACTGTTTCCCAAGCTCACCGCCTCACGGTTTCACTCTCCATCATGAAGCCCCATTAGTTTGCCCAGGACGCATGAGGTACTGAGTGCTGCTGACATTTCTGACTCCTCTTCAAGAAACATCTGCTCTAGGGCTGTAGTCAGGGCTTCTGTTTCTTGCTGAAGCACTGCAGGGAAAAGGACAGGGCAGCTGGTGGTACTAGCCAGCTGTCAATCACAGCAGCGTTCAGACAAGCTCAAGTGCAGCCTGCCGTGTGAGGGATGAATGTGAGCCTGTAAGGGAGGGTGGATGGGGACTTGGCCAGCCAAGGTTTGAATATACATGTACATGAAGAGGTGGGGGGGATGTGTGTGCTTGCAGCGCAGGGTGGTGATAGGTTGCATGCGAGTGTATTTGTAAAGGATATATCTGCAGTTTTGTACTGCTGCCTACCACCATGTTACTTAAACATATAATGAGTAGAGGCCAGGCATCTGTTACTCAGGGACAGGATCAGGTATAGTCAAGGGTGAGCAAGACATGCACACTTGTGTTTGTGAGGCTGAGAAAGCATAGTGCAGGTGAAGTGTTCTGCGGCACATACGTGTATAAACAGGAGATGGGGGCATGTGCCTGTGTTTTATCACTTGAAAGGCATGGCTCAGAGGAGTGAAGAAGAAAGTGTATGCAGAGGGGGAGTGGGGTGAAGGAAAATGCACGGCTCAGTGTCTACCACTCTTCCCCCTGGAATCCGTAGCTTTTTGTGAAGGGAATGGGTGAGATCAGGCACTGCTCTCTGAGAGCAAAAGGTGGCAGAATCAGGGCCTGAATCAGCACACAAATTGCCCTAATACATCAGTATTTACAATAAGAAGCTAGTTGGGAGAAGCTGCTGTTTTTATCTCTTGTGAAGGAGAGAGAGAGGAAACGAGGGACTGGGGAGAGCCACGGCAAAGCTCCTCATTAAACAGGAAACATTTTAAGACTCTCTGCTTTAGTTTTCAGCTTATTTGTGGGATAAGGATTAGTTTTAATTGTGAGGTTTTACAGAGTGGATGTGCTTAATAGGCAGAAGGGGCTCTGCATGTGCATGAGAGAGTTCCAGTATCTGAAAAGGAAGCACTTACGGATTGCACTGAGGAAGGGGCATAGAGAAGGGCAGACGGATGGGTGCATGACACATGGTGCAGGCTTGGAGGGTGGTAGGAAGGGTTGGCGATGATTGGACATGGGATGCATGTTCTTGGGGACCCAGGGCATTGGGGATTGTTTGGGGAGCAGGGCAGGGACTGCAGGGTACCTCTGAAAGGGATAGTGCAGAGGAAGGAGGTGCATGCACACAGGGTGGGTGCAGTGTGAGCAAACAAGGTAGCATGTACATGCTTGTCCCCCTAGGCATACCTGAGGTGCACAAACACAGCTGTTTATTTCCATCATCGTGAGCCTCTCAAAGCACTCCACACACAACAGTGATTTCAGCCACATACAAATGGCATGCCCACACCATCCTCCAGACCCTGCTAGGAGCATTACAGTGAGGCACAATATCCTGGGATGGATGTAGGGGAGCTGTCTGTGTACAGTAAGGGGCATGTGCCAATAAGCACTCTTCATGTTGTATGTTTTTGGTGCCTGCCTGTCCTTCCCCTCACCTCCATTTGTGGGTGTACTGCACATGTGGAACATACCTGTTGGGCTTGATTGCGTGACTCTCTATTGCAAGCTGGAGGGGGATAGCCACTGCCGCACACATGTGTGGAGCAGAATTATCCCTCTTTTACAGAAGGGAAAGGCAAGGGGGAGTGACTTGCCCACTGTCATCCAGCTCGTCAGTCAACAATGAAGCTTAGGCATCCTGCTACCCATCACTCTAAACCTTGCACAGTGGTGCCTCATGGGAGGAGGACCTGGACATCCTGTCCTTCCTTCGGGCTCCATGCCTGCTTTCCACCTTTCCCCCGCCCCTTTTTTTTCTGTTTTAACAATTACCTCTTCTGAAACCACCTCTCTAAACCCTCTCCTGCTCTCTGCTGCCTGGGCCCCTCCCACAGAGCGTCTAGGGAGGCAAGTCACAGCTTCAGCGATCACTGTCAGAATGAGACGAGGGAGCCTGGGATTGTGCTGCTGCTCTGTCAGCTGAGAGGAAAAGAGAGATTCCCTGAGCTCGGAGCCCAGAATAGAAGCAGATAAAATAGGCCAGCAGACTGCACAGTACAGCCAGTACAGACCAGCTCCAACCCTTTCTGGCCCCATCCACAAGTGTGCCCACTTCCATGGTGGTGATGGCAGCAGTGTGAGCAAGTATTGGGATATCACCCCACCTTCTTTATCTGTGTCACAGTTACACACATGAACGGTCCTCGCTGGGGCAGATATGTGCAGGGGGATGTGTTTTACCATGGTGTAAATGTTGCTGTCACCTGAGCTAATACAGGAGAACTTGGCCCAAAGAGAGAGGAAGAGATGTAGGTAGGCATGGTATAGGCAGTACTGGGAGCCTCCTCTTTAGATAGTTTCTTCATGCTTTCTATTGTATGATTCAGTTTTCACTCCCTTGTATCTCAGTTGAACATTATCCGTTTGGTCTGAACTCATTCCTGCTGAGCATTAGCTTCAGGCTGATCTTTCCAAAAGTTTTAAATAAACAATGTCCAGAAGTTATAGAAATGCAGGTTGCTTTGCTCAGATCTTGCCACCGTTTCCTTGGGAAAAGTGAGTGCTTCTTTGCATTGGAGCAAGGATTTGAAACCATGCCGTGGTTTCAGGGATGTGCCCTTTGCCATGTCTGTGAAAATCCACACAGACTGGGCAAAATTATAAGCCTTTGAAAATCTTCTGTCATTGATGCCTACCAGAGACTTCTGAGAACTGGCTGCTGAAATTCTCCACAGGTTCTGTCTGTACTAAGCGTGCTTCATTCCAGTGTTGCTGCTTTTTCTTGTATTTCTTGTGAGGCTCAGGATATTTGGTGTTTTTACTTAAAACTCTAGCTGCTGGAGAAAAATGAACTTCTGCTTTCATTTTAAACCAGGGGCTTCAAACTCAGCAAGACCTGTGGGTCAGATGATAGGCATGGGGCTGGTCTACAGGCTGGATTGGACCCATCAGCTGGCCCTGTGAACCAGATCCAGCACACAGGGCCAGTCTGGCTTGGGCAACACCTGCAGCACATGCCCTAGACTGGCCCCACATGCCACATGCACCCTGGACTGGCCCTTTGCACAGTATGCAGGACACATGGTGACTCCAGCCTTGTGTGCTGCATGTAGCATGTGCCAGCCACATGCAGAGCACATTCCAGCTCTAGCCTTGCATGCTGTGTGCAACATATGCCAGACTAGCACCATGTACCCTATGTAGCACATGGGGCCAGGGCTGGTGCATGCTGCATACAGTGCTCAGACAGGCAGCACTGGAGACCAGATAACAGGGCTCTACAGACCAGATCTGGCCCACAGACCATATCTTTGACACCCCTGTTGTAAATGGAAGATGACTCTAGCCCTCTGAGTTGCAAGGAAAACCTTGAGAGAGTGACCCAGCTGTACCCTAAGGTCTTAGAAGCTATTAAGCAAACACTCCTACCCTCCAACACTTATTTATGTAACACCCACATACACTTGAGTTGTGTATGACAGAGTGTGTGCTTTTGGTTGTTGTGTATTGTGTTTTTGTGTGTGTGTGTGAGTGTGGTTTTTCTATGTGGACAAGATGGCACCTGTTGTTCTGGCCATGTGCTCTGCACATGGAAAGCTGGGACCTTGTATTACTGTGAAATAGGTAAAATCTCTAATGGGCCAGAAAAAGCAGAAGTAAATGAGAGAAGGGGTAAGTCTGTGAGGGAAGGGATGGGGAGAAGGGGAAGGGGAATGGGAGGGGTAGATGGAGGCCTCTGTGGTGAGGGAGTGAACAGGACATAGGCAGGGGCTGGGGTGAATGGGACCTTGGCCGGGCTGGGTGGTGGGACGGTTGGAGCCTGGGTGCCTTGGTCAGGGGTGTGGGGATGCCTCCCAATCTGCATATGAGGTGGAGGTGGCTGCTGCTGCACTTTGCCCCCAGCTGCAGCTGCCACTGTCTCTGGACACCCCTGTGGGGCAAGCAGGGGACACTGCTCAGCTCAGCAGCAGCAGGCACGTGGTGTCATGCTGCTTCTGGGGCAGCTGCAGCTGGGTGCAAAGCACAGTGCACAGCTGCAGCCACCTCCACCCCACACACAGATTGGTGGGGTGGTGCAGGGAGGCACATCCCCCCCAGGCCTCCGCGGGGATGTGTGCAGTGTGGGGAGTCCTCTGAACCTCTGGATGAGCTGCTCGGGCTCCAATTGTCCCACCACCCAGCCTGGCCAGGGCCCCGTTCACCCCAGTTGCTGTCCCTGCCTGTGCCCTGCTCCCTCCCCCTCTCTTACCACGGGGGCCTCAATCTTTCCCCATCCCAGCCCCTTCACCTTCACAGAGTAGACTGGTATTTGCCAGCAGTGCTGGGCAACCAGCCATCCATGCACTGGAATGTGATCTTGGATGCATGTATGCCCCTCTCCCCTTGCTGCAGCCACCCAGAACCCACAGCCAGGCTGCTTTGTGGCCCTGCCAGCTGCCCTGTGTTTGGGAGTGCGGAGTCCCATTAGCCCCAGCCTTCTACCGCATATGCACAGGAGTGCCAGCGGACGTTGGGGTGTGCCCACTCTGTCAATAAACCTCCATCTGACTGCTGTATGGATGGGGTGAAGGGGACGTAAAAAACCTGTGAAAAAGAACAACTGGACAAACACTCTGGAGACAGACCACCTCCCAGTTATAGAAAAAAGCAGTCAACATCAAGTCTTGGCAGGCAAGAATCAGGCAATATCAGTCAAGTGTTTGAATCTGGGGAATCTCATCCCTCACAGCACAGTCCTGTCAAGCCTCTAGTTGTGGGGGGCGCAAGACTTTACCTGGCACCTCGGCCACAAACCCCTGAAAGCCGGCATACAGAAGTGGAGGTCAGCACTCTACCTCTTCTCGCAGGAACAAAGAAGCCCTTTGCAACATAGAAGGACCCATGCTCCTGAGCAACTCCTTGTGATGCAGTGAAGCCAAGTAGCAGCTCATAGGACTCTCTGGTGTGGGCCCCCCTCTCCAGCCCATTGCTGATGAGCAGGTATAGGGGTGCAGGCCCCCTGAACTACCCTTTGGGGAGCCCCAGGTCCCAGATTGCCTGGGCATGGGTAAAGCCTTCCCAAGAGGGTGCCACCTATAGACTTTGCCTTGCAGATAATAGTGTTTTAAATTGCATTTAGTGTTTTCTTTTGGGTTTTTTTACTTTATTTTTGTAATTTTTTTGTATGTATTTACACTGCTTGTGAGGATGGGGTTTTGTTTATGCGAGACACCCCAGCAAATTTAGTGTTCCCAAATTTCTGGGTGGGAGCTTGAGCCACAGGTATAATTTATGGGGTACCCTGAAATGTGAACCTGGCCCTTCTTGCTGCTGACTGGTGCCCAGCAGAAGGTTTACATTTGTAATCTTATGATTTTCAAGGCAACTTTGTGCAGCTCCATCTCAGGGTGGCAGAAGTTGAGTAGGGTTTTCTCTGCAGTGGTTGCTGCCTAGGGTTAACTGGGACAATGCAATAGAGAGGGAAGGAGTGGGCAGATGGGAATGTAGAACAGTGAGTATCTTGGGTAGCAGGAGACAGAGGAACAAAGTATGTTAGGAGATAGGGAGAGATGGGAGCTGGGGTAGGAGATTCTTCTTTCACAGAAACTTGCACCATTCTTTGCATGGTATGGACTGTACCTTCTGCTGATAAATCAGAGCTGTGTAGCAAAGGAGGCTGTTGCCTATATTCAGTGAGGCATTAATTCAAGGAGGTGAGGGTGTCTCATTTCTAAGACAATTGAATGCTAACTTGGAGGACTAGGACCCTTCCCTGCCACTGCAAAGATTTTCCCCAAACTTTTCACTAGGGCCCACAAATTGTTCACTCCTTCATTACGAGGCACATGATTTGAGATGGTCAAAAAATGGAGAGTTTGGTTTTCTATAAAAGCAAATTTGAGTCAATCAAACTCTTTCATGGGAAAGTGTCATTTTTCAGAAGTGCAAAAAGGAGAGACAAATCTTATCAATTTTCTTGTTTGTCTTGGCTTGATCACTTGGACTCAGTTTACTTCATGTTTTATTTATATACAAATAATGTTGGCCTAGCATACATGTTTGATATGTATGATATATAACCATTCTCTAGTACGGTGTTTAAGTGTGATAGGAAAAATGTTTAGATATTCCAGAATATTTTTTCCCCCCAGATGTTCATTCCATGGGGAATTTTGACTTTTTTTTGTTCCAGCTAGAAACAAAAACAAATATCAAAATGTGGAAATTTGCAGCAGAATGGAGGTTGGATATCTGACCAGTTTTACTTGAGACATGTAGTGCTAGAGTTACAAAATTGCTGAGCATTCAAAGCTGCAGCTGATGTCAATTGGAGCTGTTCTTTGAACAAATAATGTACTATAAAAATACTAAGAACTGAAAAATCAAGGCTTACAAGTGTTTCAAATAAGGCACAAAAAATTATTGAAAGCTTTTGATGAGTTTGGTCTTTTGGACCATTGTGATCATTCTGATCCTCATCACTCTGTGTATCAGTTTCCCCATCTATAGAATGGCAATAATAATAGCACTTCTTCTTGATGCAGTATTAGGAAAGTTAACATTTGTGAGAAGGCTATAGAAATACACTTAGAGATGGTGTGTAGTAGAGGCCCTGGAACATACTTTGACCAATAAAGATAAAAGGCAACATTGAGTACCTACCCGTTTAATTAACACCATCCATACCAGACGATGAATAAAGTAGGGGTCCCATGGAAAAGAAATAGCACACAAGCATGTATCATAACACTTCTGAACAAGAGGGATGTCTTAATGTTAGATGAACAGCACGGATTCTGGTGTTTTCTAACTTTGAACCCACTGCCTTGAAATTTTTTTAAGTGTTTGTGTTGCATGCAGTGAGATTGATTTGAAAATTGTCATGTCTGTTCTGAGGTTGGTGTGGAATAACTGATACCCATTTAGAGGTCAAGGATTCCCAAGATATACAAGCCCTCCCTGCCTCCAAACAAGGGGCTCTTTTAAAAAAAAAAATATATATATATATATATATTTTTTTTGAAACACATGCTTCTTTTTAAATACCCAAACTGATTTCTCTCAAATGCCCTCCATGAGCTGTAGTGCATGGCACCCAACAGATGGTCAGACATCTGAAATGTAGAAAGTTATTAGACCTAATTTTTGGAACTACAGAGTGGAATGTCGAAGTATCAGATCACCAGCATGTTAGACAGGCAGCGAGCACTCTGCCATAAAGCACCTGTTAGCTTATGAAGAAATGCACTGGGCTATGAGCCAAGAGCTCAGAAGTTTTAGGCCCACTTCATCCACTAAATGCTAGTGCTATTCACTGGCATTTCAAGAGATCTATTAATGCCTGAGACCTCATTTCCTAGCTCTGAAAAGAAATTAAGTATAAACCCCTCTCACTTTTAAGGTTGTAAGCTGAACAGTTGCACAAGGTCACTGCATTTCTAACATGGTAGACCAAACTCTTAGGCATACTTCATGTGCAACATTCCTTCCAACATGTGTGTGTTTGGTTATCTCTTCTGAGACTACCACTGTGCCCAAGAGATCACTCTTCACTCCAACACCTTCTCCCTCCAGATTATCATTCCCAGTGTTCTGGTGCTGTCTAGCAAGGAACTGTGTAATCTTCCAGCCCAGCGTATTAGCTCTTGTGGGTTTGAATCTTGAAAAACCAATACCCAGAAGCTGATGCTAACCCATATAAGGCTTTCCTTAGTGTTCCCCTCAGTGGAATTTCCATTTGGTTAAAGCTGCTGCTCAGTTTATTCCAAATCAAATTCTGCCTTGTATCGGAAAGTTTTCCCCCCAAAAATCCAATTAGCGTGAAAGTTGATATGACAAGTGTCATGAGGTCACTTATTCTGACAAAAGCCAGTAACAGAACACAGGGCTATCATCTAGCAAAACCAGTTCTTACTCACATGCTTTTGTCTTGCTCTTTCTGAAAGGTGGCATCATCACATGCTTAACTATAGATTAAAGTTTTTTTTTCCCCACTCCTACAAAGCCCAATACAACTTGCAAAGAATTGCCTAGCCAAAATAGTTGTATGCCATCCAGTCTTGTGTAGTACAAGAGAAAAAATATGCGCCCTTTCTTCACAGGCAACTGGTAAGGGGGCACGGGGCAGAACATGCCCCTCCGATATTGGCTCCCGACTCAGCACCATTCAAGACAGCAATTTTTTTGCCATGCGGGCCGGTGGTGTGTTGGGGGGTGGGGCGCTAATCCACAGCACAGTAGTATAGGTGTGGGTATGGGGCTCTCAGGCCTGCACACAAATTGTGCCCCCCCCCCCCGACTCAGGAGGCACCAGTCACCCCTGCCTTTCTTCTCTCCCTGCCAGCTTCCTTGCATTCAAAAACAATGTACCTATAGTTCAGGCAGGGCAATGGAGCCCATGGAAAGAGTCATACCTGTGGTCCTGCCACCAGCTTTTCATAGGATGTTGGGAAAGCCACAACTTTTGGAAGTGTCTTCAGTGTCTCTGCCTCAGTTTCTCCTCCGCAAAAGAAGAGTGATAATACCCTCTGGCCTCCTAAATGTTATTCCAGGGATGAGTTGAATAATGTGTATGAGGTAGACAATCCCAAACCCTAACAGTTTGCAGCAGATAGTGTGGGGATGTAGGAGGTATGGAGCTTTCCTAGCTGGGTGAGAAGTGTAGGAGGTGTAAGAGCTTTGTTAGCTGCTAGAAAAATGGCAAGAAGGAAGGAGCTTTGCCTGGCATTGTTCTCTGATGAGCAGGGAATGAGAGCAGGGAGATGAGGAACATGGTTATCAGAGGGCTGCCTTTCTGAGGGCTACTTGGACAGCACCTCAGCAAGCCTTACAACACTTCACTTTCCTTCTTGTTAGCTGTCAAGCACTACTTAGTGAACTTGCTGGGTGCTTTTACACGTGCCACTAATGCGCAGTAATAAACTGTGCAGCTTATTGCTCTGCCATATATTGCTCCTGGGAAGCTCCCAAGCACATAGTTTACACATGCCCCTGGACTGCAGCACATTATGCCAGATTGCAGCAGTCCCAGGTGACAGGGAGCCTGGGGTGGAGTGGAGGGATCAGGCTGCCAGCCTGGGGCTGCTTCAACTGGGCTCAGGGTGCTGTGGAGGGCTGTTCACTGAATCACCCTCGTGCCGCAGCCAACCAGCTTGGCATCTACACATGTGCCCTAAAAGGGGTGCGCATGTAGACCCTGAGACATTTACTGCATAGTTAATGAGTTACAGATTTATAGATTGTTAGTGGCTGGAAGGGACCTCGCAGATCATGGGGTCCAGCCCCCTCCTCCCCCCCTGCTCTAGGCAGGAAGACAACTAGGGTCAAGTAACCCCAGCAAGATGACTGTCCAGTCTCCTCCTGAAAACCTCCAGGGTAGGTGATTGCACCACCTCTGGGGGGAGCTTATTCCACAGTCTGGACACCCTGACTGTGACTGCACAGTAAATGTCTCATGAAGATGCATCCACTGACTCCCTCATGGCTCTCCAAGAGCCTGAGCAGGCTACCAGTGTTTTGCATCATTTGTCCATTCTGGCTGATTTGGGGAAGAAGAAAACTGAATTTCTAAGATTCTACTGTGTTCGAAGCATTGTACCTCAGGTCAGGTGGTTCCTGTATTTAACTTGATAAGAAAGACTATGATACATCCTTGGTGGAGGAATAATCTTACCACAGCATCCATGTCCCTCAGATGGCATTCCACCCACCCATGGGCTGCTATAGTCCTTTTATTACTTTACCGCAGGAAGATTGGTTAGGATGTCTGGAAATGATCCAGGCTAGGGCTCATGTCTCACTTGTTGTATCATTTCTAAATTTATCTGGGCTCTACGTAATTCAGAGCTCTTTCTTTCTGATGAGATGCTGGCTCTTAAAAGACCCATTAGGTATGTAGATTTTAAATGCAGCTGGTTCTGATATAGCATTGTCAAGACAGAGAACTCAGTTGAACTACAACATGAGACTCAAAGTGATGGCTATCATTGTAAGGACTTGGTATTTCAGCTTCAAGGAAGTAAATGCTTCCTTCTCAGAGAAAATACGGAGTCCAGGATAAAGATTTTTTTTTCAATGGAGGTAAAGTTAGCACAACCTAGCAATGCTACCTCCCTCCATTCCCACCACGATACTTCCCAAATACACAGTCAATAGAACCCGGAACTTCCCCATTTTGTCCCCTGCATTAAGTTTACAGAGGTGTGGTGGATGGGAAGCAGCAGCTGAAGTACACTTGCTAGGTTTTTTGAGGTTGGTGTCTCCCCTTCCTCCACTCCTTGCATTCCCCATACGTGTGATATTTTCAGAGAAATGGAAGGAGTTACAGCAGCAGTCAGCCTCAGGAACAGCCAGACTTTTGAAAAAGTGCTACTTTATGACAGTTGAACACTTTCTGGAAGATCATGTTCATCCTGAAAGTTTCTAGTGCTATGTCTGATCTTTCCCCTTAATTTAGGGAATTAATGCAAAGAACTTTTTATGCCTGACAGCTAAGGATGCCATACATATAACAGAGCAGACAAAGCCATCAACAAGCAAGGAAGTCAACATCAGGAGTACCTAAAGGCTACATGTTCTGTCCTCCAGCATTTCTCCTTTGGAAAAAAAACATCATCGCCTTTAACTTCTCAGTACAGACAGCAGCCCTCCACTACCCCATTCCCGAGGCATGAATGATGTGACATAATCCAGGCATGTGCAGAAATGCTGGAGTAGGGAGAAAGATGTGAAGAAAATTAGGGTAAGAGGATGCTTAAAAGATTTCCGTAGCTCTAGGGCCAGAGTTCAGGGTAGAATGTATTGGATATTCTGCATCTTTATATATAATAAAATGTAAGCTGCAGGTGGTCTTACAAACTAACCACAATGTACTGTGCACATACACAACTACATTTGTTCCTGTGGTGTAATGAGTGTTGCTGAGTGAAGCAGTACAGGACATGTACTATTAGGCATCTTGCTGTACCTAACCCAAACCTAACTTCAAACGCTAGAAAATATATAGCTTTGTTTAGGCCATCTTTAATTGATATAACACATGTGCAAGTATGGTTCTGAGAAAATAAGAAGCCCTGCATCCAGGCTCTTATTATGGAAACAGCATATTAGTAATCAACCTTAGGGTACTTAAACATTTGAGAGGTATTTTTTTCTGGCATTGCTTACCTAAGAAGGTTTTTACAACCTTATAGTTGGTTGGAAATTTTCTTTCTTTAGAGGGGAAAAAAGTGATAATGGGTATCAACATGGAAATGTATTTTCATTGAAGATGTGATGGAACAAAATAATATACATATGTAAAATACTTTAGGTTTTGTTTTGACAAAAAGCTGAAAAAAGATTTTTGCTTGTCCCTTTTTCCTGCACAAAATTGGCACCACTCAACCACGAATATTTTTATGTATTTATTTATTTATAATGTTGAATATACTCCATATATGCTTGTGGTCTGTTCTTGTACTCAGTCTGAAGTGCTTCTCTTATTCATATACAACATCTGAAAATTACTAAGATAGTGCTCAGTCAGCACGAGCTTATAGAAGTTTGTTGGTGATGCTTGTGGACAGATTTTGTATTGATGCCCGTAAGGATTAGGGAAATAGCATACATCAGGCAATTTTCTTATATATTGTACAGACCCAGCCTGAAAAAAGTTCACTGAGAGAGAGGAAGTTTCCATATTACTGATTGGCTTCAGCTATCAGTCTTTCAGCTAACAGCTGAACACTCCAGTCCATTGTGCCATGGAGCTGCTCAGTCATGGTAATTAAAATGAGTTAGCGTATTAAGACTGTAATTGAATCTTATCCAAAAGAATATTTCTCACCTACTGGTTTTTGGAAATGCTGCAATATTTAGATCTTGTTCTGACATTGGTGTTTAAGGCAAGAATAAGAGGACTAGCTACCAGCTGGCAGGTACTCCAACACCTGCACCCAATATCTGTTGCCCTTCAGTGGGAAAGTAAAAATTATTCTCAAGTGTGTTACACATACATGCCATCAAGGCTTGAGTGCTTGTGGGAAGTGAGGGAGGGAGCAGAACCCCTTTTGTGAGGATTTCGCCCAAGAAATTTTTAGAAGAAAGTTTTACCCCTCTGCCATCCCTCAGAATTACCCCCTTTCTAGAATAATCCTCAGATGATATAAAAGACAGACATCTTTACACACTAGCCTTGTTCCAGCTGTGGAATCATTGGTACCTGAGCTGTAGATAAATGAAGACTTTTGGGGAAATTTGCCTGTCTGTAGAGCAAGGAAATGGGCTGAGCTCTGACTTATGTTTTAGCTGTGCTACCCTTGCCACCCTTGAGCTTCTCTCTCGTGGCATTGCATATCAAAAGAGCCTTTTGCCTCCCAGAGAGAAGTGCCCCCTTGAGAAATGGAGATGCCTTTTTTTCTTTTGGGGGGCAGTTGATATTAGGAAATGCTGAGCTGATATAGACTCATTTCCTTTATGCATCTGCAGAATAGGGGAAAGGGTGGGGGTAGGAATGCATGTAACAAGCAAGGCACTGCTCTGGTGCAGAGCATAGAAAAGCCTCCACAGCAGGTGAAAGCACAGACAAGAACAGGAGCTGGCACACAGCAGAACAAAAGCTAAAGCATTCACAGAGCCAGGGGAATCTCCCCTACCATGACCAGGGGCTGCATATCTACAGGCAGCTAGGACAAACAGGCCATCCATGCTGTTTGCAAGGCAAGACCCATGCTTTTACTTTCCCACTTGGTGCATTCTTCCTCTTGGCTGGGGATTTAAGGAAAAGCTGCTCGTGAAAGAAGGTCTGTCTATTCTTGGACAGGAGCATGTGACACAAAGCAGGAGGAACAGCTGGGTTAGTCTGGAGCTCCACAGCCAAGTCTTTGTCAAGTTTCTTCAAGAAGCAGATCTCTTCTCATTGTTAGAGTTGGGCTCTACACACAGCTAGGTTTATCACTGTTGAAAACCCTGGCAGTCATGTAGCAATTAAACCCCCAGAAAAGCCACCTAAAGGAACCTGTATCCACCATGAATGGACAGTCAGACTCTTCACTGCTGGCAAGTTGCCTCTAAGTTGCCCACTGGTTAAACTTCCTTTCTTCCAACCCTCCCCCCCTCAGCCAGGAGATCTTGTTTACTTGCTCCCCCTTAATATCTGCTGGAGCCTGAAGAGGTGTCTCACTTTGCCACTTGCTGAAAGCTGAGGAGCAGCCATAGAAGAGGGATAATGTGTGCCTTGCGCTTGGATGAGAAATAAGTGCTGCAGCATTTTTGCCAGGAGGAGGGGACAGGCAAGGGGTTCATTGTGCTGCATTTGCATGACAGGCATTGGCACCAGAAATAGTTCTTATGCAAGGGAGGGAGGCCAGGCCCAGAATCCTGTGGGTCTGGGACAGAAGTGTCATAAACCAGTTTGACCTAAATCAGTTAAGTCTGATACTACATTCAGCCACGTTTATCTTAAACTGGTTTCAGCCATTCTGAAACAGGTTTATGTGCATTGAACTTCTGTTTCGCTACAGGTTTAAACCAGTTTCTGATTACTAAAACTCATTTATGTGTAACTTCTGTCCCTAGCCCTGAAGAATAAATGGGACAGCTATTAGCAGCTATCTCCTGAGACTGGCTGAACAGGAGAGCCCAACATAATGACAAGGCCCTGCGGGGTGTGGGGGGTGTTGCTTCCAGCAAAGCCCCAGCTGTTTAGGAAAGGGTCTTTCCAGACCAGGTGTATGGAGTTTTATTCACCACTTCTCACCTTTTTCAAGGGAACAAAGCAAATCAGTGAAAACCCATAGGCACCCCTCTCTCCACAGAGCCCTTGATATAGTATACTGACTACTCAGATGATTGCAGGCCATTTGTAGCAGAATTGCCTTTAACTTGGTTACTCTGCTGAAAAGTTACTGGAGGGTTTTACAGACTTTGGATTTCTTACTAATAACCTCACTCCAGCTCCTGGTCCCAAACCACTTCCTCCTCCCCGCTCCATATCACTCTGATCTCATTTCCTCTGCATTCAGGTGAGACTGTTTCCTCCTCTGCAGTGCTTCAGTGTCAGCAGAGAAACACTGAAGGCATAGGAGAGACCAGTTCCAAGCTTTTGCTTGTGGTGCCTATTAACAGCCCATGTCTCCGGGAGGAGCGATTTCAAGGAAAGCTTGGGCTCTTGCAGCTCAGGGATTAAGTGTGTCCAGGTGGTCCCTTTGGAGATTTTAGCTGACAAGCTGTAACAGAATTATACCAAGCATGTTTAAGAGCTTTCAAGTTGGCTAGTTATTTATGGAAACAGCAAAAGACACATTAGGGCCTTGTTAAACATTAGTTTTGGCAGGTCCTAGAACTCTTTGCCTTTGGACTGTCTGCACATTAGCACCTTTAAATGGCTTAAAGCACTCATTAAACCGCTCAAAGTTATGCCACTCCAGGGCAGGATCATCTCTTGACCAGCTCTTGTTTGGCATAAGCCAGCCATTCCCCACAGATGTGCTGCTCAAATTGAAGGTGTGACTGCAAACTAGCAATAAGCCAGTTAACATATGCGGTTCAGTGTAATGTGCCACAAGGTCCTTTGATACCAGAAAAAACCTTTTTGCCATCTCGCATCCTTTCTCCAAACCAAGAAAGTGCTAGAGCTTCTCTAAAACAGTCTCAAAAGTATTTTTTTCTTAACATGAGTAAAGCAGCTCATTTTTCAGAAATAGCTAGACCACTTTTCTTAAAAATCAGCCTATTGCAGACACTCGGCATGGGAAATTTCTGTCTTCACTGTTGAAGCTTGACAAAGATACAGGCAGTCCTCGAGTTACAACATTTCAAGTTACAACATTTTGCACTTACAACATTTAAAAATTGACACTGTTTCAACTTTCTGATGTCAGTTTTGACTTTACAACACTTGATCTGTCACCAAGCCACGCCACTGACCAAGTTTGCTGCATCGCCCATCTCCCTGGAGAACAGCTGTCCAAACATCCTTGGACACTTTCTTTAAGAACGCAGACAAAACTTCAGAAAAACCTGCAGCCAGGACTCCTGGGAAGACTCCAGCCAAGAACCCTTCAAAAAGTCCAACCAAGAGCCCTTCAAAACATCCAGCAAAGTCTCCTCAAAGAAGTCCTTCCAAATGAATATGATTGCTATTTACAGTATAAATACATTAATGTAGCTATTATTACTCATCTATAATTAATTGAGTACCAAATTCTAGATTATTTGTGGTGAAAATAGGGTATCAGGCCTTGGTTCAGGAACCAATCCCCCATTTATAACATTGTTTCCTATAGGAAAATTGGTTTTGAGTTGTAACATTTCAACTTAAGACACAGTTTTCAGGAACCAATTGTGTCGTAAGTCTGAGGACTGCCTGAATAACCAACTGAAAACAGTTTCTTATTATGCAAGGTGTTAGCATCCTTAACTGTAGGTGTTGCTGCTAGCACTATGTATAATAATAATAACAAATCATTGAAACAAATACGCATGCAAAGATATACAAATAGAGATAAATACATATACAGTAAAATCTCTGTTATCCGGCATCCCCTGGGATGCTGGTTATTCAAATATTCTGGTTAATCAAATGTGCATCATCTAGTGCACTCCTCGCTGTCAGTGTGCCAGGGCCAGGGAATGAAGCCCCATGCAGGCTGCTTTTTCCTGCGCAGGCTGCTTTGCCCTGGGCTGTGGACCAGAAACTGACAAAGAAAAACTCAGCTTGCGGTGGCGAAATGAGAAGTCCCCTGGAAGTGGTGCTTCCGGTTTCGCTTTGCCGTGTTGCTCGGATGCCAGTTAATAGAGTTTTCGGGCTAATAAGCTGTGTTAACCAGCACTTTTTACTGTATATGCAAAGCATCACACAGTTAGCTCTGAAGATGCAGGCAAGAGATGCATCCACAAATCAGGTTGCTACACAGCAGTCCTATCTGTGATTGCATCCAGTTAGGCATATTTGAGCTTGTTTTACATAGTTAGCTTGAGGTCTGATAGCAGTGAAGATGCAGCAAGTGTGGGCTTTAGCATAGACTAGCCATCTGAGTCTACACGTGGTCTCTGTCAGTCTTGTACAGCCTGCAATAAGGTCTGTATGCTGTGGTTTCACTGCTATGTTTAGCTGAGGTAGCTAGGTTAGCCAAGGGTATGTCTATAGGTGCTGCAGACATACCTCTCATAGCATTACTGACAATAGCCACAGTGTCCCAGAGAGGGAACTAGGCGCTCCCCTGAGATAATCATGTATGCATGCAGAAGCTTGTATGCATACATTCATGCACATGAGAACATTCATGCAGGTGCACACCTTTGAAAACACCCGTGAGCACGTTAAGGTATGCCCAGCAAGGCAGGCACACTAGTTTTTGAGGGTTCTTGGAAACTTGCTCACTAGTGGAGACAATTGAGCACCAGCAGAGACATGCATCTAGAAAGACACCAGGAGACTTACCTATTTCAGTCCAACTCAATACTATTTTTTTGCCACAATAAACACTGCCAGTGTTGCCACAGTGCAGTTAGGGTTTTTGATCCAAATAGGTATAATCTGACCTGGCTAAAGCTTTACAAAGTTTTTGGGGTCCAGGTAACTGGCACCCAAGAGTTTTTAAGCAGATGACCATGGTGCTTTCTACACCAGTGGTCTCCAAAGTGTGGTGCGCACACCCCAGGGGGTGCACAAGATAATCCATTGGGGTGCGGGAAGAAAATATTAGAACTTCTATTTATATTTATATTTATTTTTATCTAAAAAAAATAAGAAAGAAATTAAGCTTTACTAATATTTAATATATGGATTGACACTGGCGCCCTCACTCGGTCCGTATGTCAGATGGTCACATGTCACGTATGGTACGCAAGTAGTACATGTATATAATTTATAAATAAATAAATAAATATACATATATTGGGGGTGCGTGCTCAAAATTTTTTACTGATAGGGGTGTGCGATCAAAAAAGTTTTGAGACCACTGCTAATACTGATTTCCAGTGACTTTCAGAACATGGGAGAGATCCACAGCACTGAAAGAAAGCTGATGTTTGAATGGATTTTTCACATATAAAAAGTAAATGGGATGACCAGGCTAATTAGAGCCTTGTCAGCCTGACACTGTTCCTAGGTAAAATAATGGAATAGCTGATATGGGATTTGATTAATAAAGAATTAAAGGAAGGAAATATAATTAGTGCCAATCAAAATGGGCTTGTGGAAAATAGATCCTGCCAAGCTAACTCGATATATTCTTTTTATGAAATTACAAGATCATTTGATGAAGGCAGTTGTGTAGAGGTTGAGGTCAAGAGAGCTAACGATCCTTGGATGTATAAACACAGAACTTTCGAGTAGGAAGTAGAGAGGTTATATCATGTGTCAACCTTTGTGTTGAGCTGGAATCCTTTTAGCTTGCAATTTGGTAACTTTAGTAGGTTTGTAGCTGTGTTAACTTTCGGTTAGGCCATGTTAAGATAAGTGACCCTAAAAGAAGTAGTATAAAAGGAACTGAGTCACAGGCATGAGAAATTTCTTGAAGCGACTAGCCAGTCTTAGGACATGAGCTTTTGATTAAGGGTTCAGATTTCTGCATTCTAGCTGACCAACAAAATGACATATGAGCAGGGATGACTGGTGCCTCCTGATTCTGGGGGGCACAATTTGTAGGTGGGCCTGGGGATGGGCCAGAAGCCCCATATCCACTCCTATACTTCTGTGCCTTGGCATAGTGCCCCCCCGCCCCACTTGCAATGCCGCCAGCCTGCGCACGAAAAAAACTGCCCCGTCCTGAGTGATGGGGAGATGGGGGCCAATCTCGGGGGGGGTGGAGGGGAGGCATGTGCCCCACCCCACCCCCTGTGCCCCTGCTACCAGTCACCTGTGTGTATGAGTGTCTCTTCTCTGACCGTTTTTGTCAAAGCTTCTATTGAGTAATGTTGTAAGCCTTTTTTTGAGAAGGGGGATAAAAAGAGGCTCGGTGGTATGAGATTGGTTGCTCTAGCATTCTTTGCCGATGTTCCTGCCTGTAGATATAATGAAGATCCAATGCCTTTTAGAACATAGTCTCTGAATTTGGGTAAGAGCTTCCTAATGGGCTGGCCATCTGTTAGCAAGATTGCTTATTTTTGCTTGGACCATGAAAGTATATCTATATCTATATCTATATCTATATCTATAGCTATAGCTATATATATATGTATATAGTGTTTATTCTTTATTTGCTAGCAATATCCATAACTGGAAATTCTAATAAAGTTTGCTTTTATATTTACTCCATTGAAGGACTCATTCTGGATGAGAACAAGGGCTGTCAAAAGAACCCCTCAGACCCCAAACCTACCCTAGGGGCCAGCACATTTCTGTGTTTGGTGCTTGTTTGATCATGGAAATTGTGTGCAAAGTTCTGGTGTCCACGATTCAGGAAAAATGGTGATGAATTGGAGAGGCCTCAGTAAAGAGCCATGTGAATGACTGAGGAATAGGGAAAGAGGTAGTTAGCTGCATTAGTCTGAAGTTAGGCAAAAGACGGGGCCAGGGGGCAACCTGCAAAACTTTCTGAATGAGTTGCTCTTTCTTTAAGGGCACCTATACATGAGGCTGCTCCGACACGCTGTAATTACAACGCATCTGAGCAGGCTCGATTAATTGAGTCTGCTGGAGCATGGTAATTATTGCGCTTCAGCAGACTCCAGCATCTTGTGTGTCAGCATCCCCACACTTAAAAATGGCAGTGGGGGTGTTTTAACTAAAGCCCATCAGTCAAGCTTTAGTTAAAGTGACCTCACCACCATCTTAAAGTGAGGGGACGCTGATAAACGAGATGTTCTGGGTGCTTTAATTAAAGTGCCACACCCACTCCCACAGCACAGGTATAAATGCCTTAGGGTGCCACCCTGCTCTGCCTTCTGTCTACAGGATGGGGACACATTCCTTATAGCAGGAGACTCTGGGAGCTTGCTTTATTTACCTTCTCAAAGAGGAATTTAAGAGGTGACTTGATCTCAGTCTGTAAACAGAGAGATGAACACAAAACTGTGGTGGGACGGCCCTTCATTCTAGCAGTGGTATAACAAAACTAAATGGCTGGAAGGTGAAGTGAAACAATTTCAGACTGGAAATGCTGCATCCATCTTAACAGTGGGGAAATTAGCCAGTGGAACAACTTTCCATCATGTGCAACTGATTCTCTCAGTTTTTAAATCAATACTAGATGCTTCTCTAAAAATAAAATAATGTTCTCATGTTAAAAAATGAATGCATTTGTGGAACTCTGTTATATAGGAGGAAATGCTATATTACGCTGGTCCTTTCTTGCCTTATAATGTATGCATCTCTGCTTCCTCTCTCTATCTAGGCCTATCTCCCTTCTTCCAAGATTAGATATAGTTTATCAGTATTGGTTTGTGGTTTAAATATATATATCTTTTAAAAGTCTTTTATCATTCCTAGCTAATGTGAGTAAATGTGTTTATCACATTGCCATGCGTTTTGTATGTCAGAATAGAAAGCATCTTTCTGGGGGTTTGGCTGTATTCTCACATCCCCACCTGTAGTTTTTGCTTCTGATTTTGTATGTGGCATCAGCTTGCTTTGTCGTTCGCATGTTCCAGCTTTCCGAGGCATAAGTTAGGGTCATAATTCTGGGGAGGGTTCTGGAAATGTTGAGTGTGTTGTCATTAGAGCCGATGGAGGGGAGAAATAAAATCATTTTCTGTCAGAAAATGAAGTTTCCTAAAGTTGAAATGTTTCATGAGAACATGTGGAGTTCCGTGAAATTTTTTGACAGGAAAAAGTCAAAACAAATAGTTTCAACTTTCTAATTTTGTTTCAATAATGCTGAACTATTGTATTCAAACCAGGTAAAAACGTTGAAGCTTTACGGTTCTGATAGGTTTCCTTTTCATTTTGACATGACATTGCATGCTATATTATATGTATTAGTAATGTTATACTATTGTTGTAAACAAAGCTTTTCAACATTTTAAAAATGAAATGCCCATTTGTTATTACAATTAATATGTTTTGATGCTTCCTAATCATAAATCCCGTGGCTTTTCAAGCTGTGGGAAATACCCAAATTTAATCTTTTCATTCTGATTCAGAATGGAAACACATTTCAATGTCAGAATTTTCCACCACAAGGAAATTCTCTTTTGCATCGAGCTCCAGGTACCCTTGGTTGTGATCTGCATCTCTTAGTCGTTCTCATATTGGTAGTTTAGGTGTTGATCTAACCTCATGAAAGATGTCTTGTTCCATTTGTCAGTGATTCAGACTTCTTGAGCCAAGGGAGCAGTGATAAGTAAATGCAGCATCTGGAAGATTTAAAGGTGCAGTTCCACCCTACTGGCTGCCTACGCTTCCTACTGGCTTTGTCCTCTTGGCTTCATGTCTTCCTTCTCCTAACAGTCTTCACAAGAATGTGAAGAATCCCTTGCTATGACAAAGGGAAAGGAGGAAGGAAGACATGCTTCTCTCATTCATGCCACAGCCCATTAGATCATTCTTCATCATTTAAGGACCATTGTACAAATCTTCTGAACTGCAAGACAGTACAAACTGTCAGATCCTCAGGCTCTGAAAGACTTGCATGCTAGTGCCACCAGAAGATGTCAAAGGCCATTAACTTGCACCTTCCCAAATCCTTCATTTTCCTTTGTTGAGGGAATGTTCCCCTCAGAATGCCACGTACTAAGCTAAATCCTGAAGCCTAGCACCTGAAGTCAGTTGTTCAACTCATAATGTCAATAACAATGAGGAGAAGAAGAAAGGAAGAGTCTGAAGTTCCTGCTGTTGTATACAAGATGGCTCAGCATCCATACTAACACCTATCATGACATCATTTCTGATCAAATTGCTTTTCCCTTATGCATCACTGCTACTTGAATCACTACCCCCACACAGCCTGCCCCTTAGGATTCTGCTTTCACAGATTTTAACCAAGTGTGTGCTGCTCACTTGGAAATGTAAATGTAGCTTACTGCTTCCTTATATCACATTTAAGTGATCTGGGACCTCTCTTCTGCTACAGGTTTGTCCCATAGCTCCAGAATCAGTTAAAGGGCTCACACACGTGATGACTGTGCTAAGTCTTGCCAGAAAGCTGACCTCCCTATGTTTTCAGCTAGCTTCAGAAAAACAACCCACACAACTGCAAAGCCAATTTACCACTGCCTTAGTGAAAACATATTAGCGAATTCCAATGTTGGTGCGTTAGTGCTGGTAAAAGAGTATAATCTCACCTGTTGGCCATGCCTTGGTCATCACGCTCTCCACTCCCCAAAAAATAACTGAAAAGATCACCCTGCTTCACAGATGAATTATGGGAGATGAAGTTTACAGGAAGAAAGTTTGAAGCCCAGCAGTACAAAAAAAACATTGTGAATCCCTCTACCAGCAGCACAAATACCACTGATAGGAGTAGGTGTTGAGAGCAAAACAGGCAAAACGAGCCTTCTGTTCCATTACAAGTCAGCACAGCAGAATCGTGGCTGACAGAGCTCTTTCACATGGTGAACTGGCTAATCAACCTTGCCTGCAGAGCCCAGAAACCAGACCCAGGCATAGAGCACCGTGGGAGTGCTGTCTGCATACTTCAGTGATAAGATTGACTGAATGCATGCAGAACAAACTGGGAAAGACAATTCCACCCCAGAGCAGATTGTGTTCTCCACCCCAGCACCCTTGACTGACCTTGGCCCCATCATATATGCTGAAATATAAACAGTCCTGAACAATATTAGAGCCACAGCCTGTGAAATAAATCCATACCCAGTAAATGCCAGTGAAGAACAGCTGTGCACATTACTAATGGGAATAATAATAAAAATCACAGCTACCAAATTCCTAGGTAAATGCAATAATTTGTCCAGTCCTCAGGAAACAAACTTTTAGCCCTGAAAAATCTGACCAGCTACCTGTTCTGTAGGACACCATTCCAGAGCAGGATCATCAACATAGTAACTACCAAGCTTCAATAAACTTGTACCTCAGCTACCATCCAGGATGTCTTGCAGTGAGGGACCAGCCCAGGGTACAGCATAGAGATTCCTCCATTGGCACTGAAGAACAGTCTCCTCCTGGCCATGGACAGAGTTGATATCTTCATGCCTCTTCTCCTAATCTCTATGCAGTTTTCAACACAGCAGATCACAAGGTGCAGCTTACATGCCATAGCAGGAGTAAGCAGCTCAGGATCATAGTGACTCCATTCATTCCTCTGCACAGCGTTGAATATGGCGATTGCTTCTCCTCTCCAGATAACTTCCCTTGTAGTATCCCATGCAATCCATGCTTTTCTTCAGCCTGTACATGAAACCTCTGGGGGAGACAGTGAGAAGCCATGAACTCAGATACTATCTGTATACCAGTAACCCTTAGCAGTATGTCTCCTTCTTGAGGGATGTCACCACTATTGCTAAGATGTCAGGATGCTTGTGAGTAGCTAGCTCATGGATGCGTCACAACAGGTGCCTCAAGCTAAACCCAAGCAACACCAATATAGTGCTAGTTGGAAGGGGCAATGCTTTGGTGGTGGTCCTCACTTTCCGTCAAAGCCATGCAGTTACCAATTTGTCAAAATAGTAGGAAACCTTAGGTTCCAATGTAATACCCTCACAAAACTAAATAACCAGAGAAAATGTTTCTATCAATGCCTCCTTTTATCTCCAGCTTGCTAGGAAGTGTTATCCTTTGTTCTAGGATGAGGTTATGACCACAGTAATTCCTGGATTAGTCACCTCCAGGCTGGATTATCATAATTCAGTACATCTGAAACTGAATGGGAAGGTGGTCCAGAGGCTTTTGGTGGCACAGACTGTAACTGCTCATTTTCTCGTGGCTCAGGCTGTCACAGTCACTTCAGATGTGTTCCCAGGTCCCTTTACTGCAAGGGTGGTCAGTTTGGGCTGGAGGGCCACTTAGGGAGTTTTGGTGATCTGTTGCAAGCCAGGAAGGCAGAGGAAGGAAGCGTGGTGATGACCTAGCCAAACATGGCAGGGGAAGGGTGCTGACCCAGCCTGCAACAACTCACCAAAACTCCCTAAGCAATTCTTCAGTCCAAATAATTTTCCACCCCTACTTTACTAGCTCCTAGCCAGCTTTGAATGCCAGTTTACAGCCTGGGTGCTAATTATAAAAGTAACTAATGGATCAAGGCCTGACCACATCAAAGCTTGGATTGGGATCTATGAAATGCACCAATTGGTGTGCTACTCTGGGGCAATGCAGATCAGAAAGCCAAGGACAAACATGTAAAAACTGGGGACAAAGTGTCCTCTGTCAAGTAGGTAAAGATATGGAAAAGCTTTTTAGGGGGATGTAACAGGACCAGGCTCTGGGGGAAGCTGTGATACTTGCTCGTGGGCTTGCAGCTCCTGTCCATCTCTGACTTTGGGAACCCCGCTCACTCTTTTCTCCACTTGCCTGCCATGCCTTGTTGTTATTGTTATTGGGATGGAGGGAGCCTGCTTGGGGTCCCAGAGCAAATCCTCATCCACTAGCTGTCATTGGGTCCTTCTCCAAACCCTGATCTCCATCCCACCCTAAAATGCCCCATGGATCCTTCTGACCTGTCTATGCCCCAGGACACTAGTGCCTTAAAGGCCAATATTGTGGTCTCCAACCTCCCCTACAGCCACACCCATTCCATATAGGTGGTTCTGGGGCTCTCTGCTCCAAAATAATACTATGCCACCTCAGACCTTTACTCCCTTGTTGGGGCTTTGGCCTCCCCAGCTTCTGTCCCTTTTTTCTCACTGATGCCTTTAGCCTGGGACCATTGGACTGGACCTGAGCTTATTGGGCACCAGCCCTTGTCTTACCCTTCTCAGCTTTGGGCTTCTGGGCATGATCTTGCCCCCTATAGGGCTGTGGCCTCCCCTCTTGGCTCTGGTCCCAGCCCTCAGAGTTATGAGCCCCAGTCCCTGCTTCTGACCTCTAGGGCTTTGGTTTCAGCCCCTGAAGGCTGTGGGTCCCTGCCTGTGCCTTGCTCAGGCATGGGACTCTGGCCCTGTTTCCACCTTGCTCAGGCACTGAGCCTTAACTCCCCTGGCTTCAGACCACTAGCATCACCTTCTTTGCTCTATTCTGGATACAGTTTCTGCCCTGGTCTGGGCTCTTGTCTCTCTCTGTCCTGCTCCGGGCTCAGTCTCTTCCTTGCTCTGGGCACCACCAGGACCTTTCTCCTCCCCAATAGTCCCAACCCAAGCCACCAGTCTAACAACAACATAAGAATAAGCACTCTGGCTGTAACACAAATTCTCACTGGGTCTGAGCCCCAAACATCTGCTCCTCTCCTGCCTCTCAATGTTCTCTCCTACCCTGAGTCCTATACCATTGCCAGCCAGCACCATTTTACCCACACACCCAGGGTAGCTCAAGTGTCTATCAGAAGTGCCTCTGCATCCCTCTTGCTATGAAGCACCTTCCTAGGCCATCTCAAGGGTCAGACTGCCTCCCTGGTTCAAGCCCTGGGTCTATATGCTTCTCAAGACCTGCCCCTTTTTGGTAGGTGGCTTTCTCCAGCCAACTGCCAAGCATTTCTCATCAGGGCCTGATGGCTGGTCTCCATGGCAACTTACAGCTGCAGCTTCAGTGGCACCCTTGTTGCCTGTGCTAGGCTTTGTCCTATGGCAGAACCACTCGCTCTGCAGTAAGCACTCATAGATTTTCTTCTAGCTGCCCGTTCTATTGCAGCCAGATTGTTCTGTGTAGTGTTCCCTAGATTGGCTGTAGGTGTTCCCCTTTCTCTTAATGTGCAGCTCCCTGCTCAGGTAGCAGTGTTTCTTTACTGCTTACCCTGTTGCAGCTAGCCTCTCTCTGCTGCCTGAGGTTTGTCTAAAAAAAAACAAAAATCCCCTTAAAGTAACAGGAGCCCTAGGCTCCCTGTTACAGAGGCATTGCAGAAATCCAGATTGTGGCCACCTGTATGAAATGCTGCAAAACCTTCCTCTTTTTAAGAAAGCATTTATTTTTCCCCTGTGGGATGCTTGTACTACATATACCCTTTAGCCACTTCTCCCCAGCCAAAGCCCATACTGACTTCATGTAAGGTAGTTAATAATCAGATATGTTTGCTTAGAGTCCTGAACTCCCTAGGTTTTGAATTCACCCAAAGAAGTTAAGATATCCAATGGCAATGCTATGGTGCCACTGAATTAGTACAGAAAAATTACCTGTTGTCCAAACAAACTACATGCTGGTTTTGACCCTAAATTGGGCAAGTGTCATACGCTCCCTGAAATAGTCTCTGATAAAACCCCTCCAATTTTCAGATTAAACCTCCCAAAATCTGAAATTTTCCACATGTATATTTTTCCCATCCACTGGTCTGTGGAGGCAGCTTCTGCCCAGAGCTGGTCCTGCCTGCCTGCAGCCCCGCACCCCACTATAGGTGCAGAAATCTGGGGGGGCAGGTCCCCCCCGATGCATCGCCTGTGCTCCCCTACCTCCCCCACCCCCATAGACTTACCTGGAGGGAGTTGCTTTCCACCACCCTGTTTGGCTGCTATGTGCGCGCATATGCACATGGTCCCCTCTGCCTCATGTGTCCTGCTCCCCGCAAGCCCTCGAGCACGTGAGCAGGCTGGAATTCAACCAGCCTGCAAGGGAACTCCACAGTTTCCCATATTTTTCTCCTTTAAAGGAGAAAATTCATGGTTTTCCCTGGGAAATGGAAAACCCAGATCCCTAGTGATAAGCAGCAATATAAAACCAATAGATGGATGGATACTTTTATGGAAGGAAGGAATGATGGACAAATATAAAAGTAGAGTGTGCTGCTTATTTGGTTTCCATTTTTTATTATCTAATGCATTCTTCTGGAGGGAAAATTTGCCACATTGGTTGAAATGGCACCAGAATCAGACTTGTTTTCTTAATATGTATTAGCAGGGGACATCAGCTTGGTTCTGCTCTGTTGTTGCTGTTACTGAAGCTTTGCATACACACGTTTGGGTTTTCTTCCAAGTATTCTATTCAGCTATTTAAAGAAAAGCCCAGACTTCGGTCCTGTATAGTAGAATGGGTTGAGTTACATTCTTAGCTAGTTTTAGCCAGCATTTCCTTGAAGGATTGCATCTATCTAATGGATTCTTCATGGCACAGAATGCCTGCAGAGCTTTTTCATGCAATTCTTGCTTTGCTAGATTGAGGCTCCCTTCTGAATTAATTATGAGGCCTGTGTATGCGTGTGTGTGTGTGTGCACACGCGCACATATGTAAAATTAAGATTAGTTCAAGTCCATATTCTGTAATAAAATTTTAGTCTGGTTTGGGTAGTTTGGGGGCTTTTCTTGAAGTTTCCTGGTTTTCATTTTTTCTCAGCTGACCCTTAGATGGTCTTGCAATAGGCTTTTCATCTGTGCAAATTCTTTTGAAAGCCATCTTGCATGGATGGTATCATGGGATATTCACATACAGTAGACACAACCTCTCCACCTTGATTAGTGAACGTTCAGGGTTTAAAGATGGTCCCTGTACATCTGGTAAATCACTGGTGTGTATTATGCAACGTTGGAATGAGTTTACATCAGTGCTCTATGATCCTTGTTTGCTGGTTGGCTTCTGTTAGCATATTGTTTCATTTTATCTCATATTTTTGAAGTCATACATTAATTTAATGAGACCCTATGTTTTTTTCCACCAATTCCTTTTTGGAGCCCATTAAAATTCCATCTTGGGTGTCTGGCTGAGTCAAAAGCCTCTTTTAAAATCTACGAAGCAAGCAGATTCTTCCCTGTGATCTGTTTGGTGCTTGTTTGTTAATGAGAATCAGCAGGGTAATCTGGTTAGCACTTAGTTTCCCAGAGAGCAATGTCATCTGACTTTTATGGCATATATTTTTGTTGGTCAGGCACAGTATTACCCTCCTATGAAGGATATATAGATAACCAGTAGTTTGCCAATGCTGATGCAAAAGCAGATACTCAGTGGCTGTTAGTGATGAGCGCTTCTGGTGCAGTGGGGTAATTTGTCCATCTGATTGTATGTATCTGCAAAGACGCTTGGACAGAAGCACGTGAACAGCTTTTGTAATATCTAGCTTTCAGCAAGCATCCCCTGCATTGCAAATAAATACATAAAGATAAGGATACAGACTGGAAGAAGCCAGCAGGATCAGAGTGTGCCTGAAACCTCAGCAAGCACAGAGGTGGTGGAGGGTGGAGAGCCAAGGCCAAGTGATGTATTTAAACATTTAGCCACAGTTGCAGAGAGGAAATCACAGACAGATGAGAGCGGAACGCCTGTTAATTGCTGATTTTCTGGGCTTTCTAGCATATAGACGCTTGCTTCTGTCTTGTTACTTGTTGAAGAGGAAAAAAGGCTTGAGAAAGAAAAGCCATTTATTTTTCCGTGTGTGTTTTTAATTGTCCCTCCTGAGACGGTCTCTTGGGTGTTTGCATGTTCAATCTGTCACTTGCAGTTTGTTTTCTGACAGCCAAAGCTCTGTTATCAGAATATACTAGCTACAGAGGGGGAAGAAGAAAGATCACTACCTTTTGACATGTGGGGCAGACAAGTCAGGCAAGCTGTAGCCCACAAGGAGGAAAGCTTGCAAGGTTACTGCTGACTTTTAAGTCTGTGTGGAAGAGGCTGGCAAGAGGCTGGCTTCCCAAACTAGGCTTCTATACAACTCCTGTCCTGGGAGACAGTGTAACTCCTGTTGCTCCCTGCAGTAGCCTAGCTCCCATCAAAGAGTTCCACCCCCCAGCTCAAGGCTCTTCTAAGGCAATGTTCCTCATAAATTTAGTCTTGGTGAGTGATGCCCTACTGACCATCCCTAGAGACTGGCATCTCTCCACAGAGAAGGGCAGTAGTAAATGCAAGTTGTGTCCATGCTGCCCCTATTAACATGCCATTGTATGGTGCTGGAGGACAGTTAGGTCTCCATGGCATTTCTAGATGCTGTCTCCCATCCAAGGTTTCCTACCCTCATTCATCTCAGGAACAGACGAGTCACCTGGAGTTCCTAGTATCAATGCCATGGTGGTTGTGTCTACACTACAGTGGCTGTTGGGTAGGGCAGACCTACCCATAGTAGCTGTCAATGAGTGGTGGTCTAGGTGTGGCCAAATGAAGCTTCACACGGGCTATTTTGCCAGCTTGTTAGTGGGTTTTTCAGCCTGTACTAAGCATGATGCTGCCTCAGATGGACTGACCCTGGTATCTAAGCTAGCTCATTTAAAGCTAGATGTAATATGTCTACACTACGCTGCCATGACCATTGCATGTTGTCCAGTGCTTCATAGAGCTACACAAAGCAGTGATAAATCAGCCTGGCAGCTATTGGAGCCCTGTTGTTACTGGCATTTTCATCAGTGTCACCCTACATGTAGCGGAACTGGTGATGACAATGATGGGGAATTTGAGCCATGAAGAGAGGCAGTGTAGATGAGATCTATGCTATGACTTCCAATCAGGGGTACAAGATTGGGTCAGAGGGAAGTTCCCTTGAGGAAGAGGAGCAAAGGTTTGGTCTCCTCCCGCAACAGATTAAAACCTGTTCCAGAGGAGTGTGTGCCTTAGTGCCATAAGGACCATTTTTCCATTAGATCCATGGGAAGAAACTTTACCAAGAGACTTGGTGACTCAGGCCCAGCATGTTAATAGATGGAAGTCTTGTTCATGTCATGATAGAATAGAGAGATTCAGACACAAACAGGCTAATATCTGCACTCCTATGAGTCAACAGCTACCCTAAGCATACATAGCTAAAGAAAGTGTTGCTTCCACTGACCTCTTGCTTTCTTACCTCTTTATCTAACCCACCTTCAACTCACCATGTTTTGACTGAGTGTTAATTCCAACCATGTTTGGTCTTGTGTCCTGAAATTTATTCAGAAAATTGCAATGAAAAAAACTAACAACAAGGAAAATGCATCCTATTGTGCGTTTACTTACAGGTGCCTTAGTTTGGAGAACCCCAAAACTGAAGCACCCATATTTGTGGGGAAATTAGGAAAGGCTTGACTTAACTTCTTTTTGCATTCGTGTAAACTGGGCATACTGGTAGTGACCTGTAGTGGGGGAAGGTTGTGAGGCTTAATTTGGGATTGTGCAGTTTTGGGGTGCTGGATAGAAGGTGCTATTAGTATTATATATATTTGACTTTTCTAGATTCTCAGACACTAAATGTAAAGTGATACAAAAATGCCAGTACATCATGCCTATACATCAAACAGACATCTTGTTCCATCAGAACACACACATTGCTGGTAGGCTGATTCTTTGAATTAGTGGTATCTGTCTTGTGATCTGCAATAGGGGAGGGGATGTGTGATCTACAAATGGTCTTGTTTGTTGACATACTATATACAATGCAGTTTCCACCCCAGAGGAAACTTTCAGATTTTGAAACTTGATTTCTTCCCACACTGGATTGAGAAATGAACGCTTTGAAAAACTCTGACAAACTCCCAGATACTCCAAACAATTACATTTCAGTCTTGTAAAAGTAATACCTTTTTACATGGAACTTTTAGTTGTAATAAGTTTTAAGTATAAAATATCAGTCAAAACCTTTAGACTTTTGTAATGTAAAGGAACATAGTGAAATGTTTCCACCTAATCTAAACAAGTCATGTCAGTAAGGACCCAGCAAAACTTTGGGCAAAATCAGTACGTTCCTGCAAAATGTCCTGAGTCCGTTAAATTGACATTTTACAACAACAGCAATAAATTCCAATGGAGATGTTTTTACCAGTCCTGCATACAACATTTATCATTGAAAGAGTTTAAGAACATTTTTCCCTCATGTATTTCTTGTGTCCAAAAGTTGAATTCTGGTTTGTTACTGCTTCCACAATAGAATGGGGCTGAGACTGTCAGTAATATGGTCACTGGAGGTAGTAAGTAGACTTGCATGTAAACTGATGGAAATGTGACTTGGCCATATCCGCTTCTTGTCCCTGTTACGAGACTTTTTCACTCTTGCTTTCCGTAATACAGTCTCAAAACCATGTTAGTTCAATCACCCATCCATGTTACACAAAAGTCTAAATGCTCGCCCTGACAGTCACACACAGTAAGAAATCACACCATAACTGTTTGAGTGCTCAGGAAGTAAGAAAGGGCCTTCTCACTTACCTCACCCATCACAATCAAGCAACCCAGTTGCATTTTGAATACGTATTGTGTGTTCTGTTCTTGTACAGAAGTTGTGGGGGCAGTCAGTGGTATTTGATGTGTGCCACTTGAGCTCTAGATGTACAAAAGCACTTGTCCACTAGATCCACCAACTCAGTTTGCATGAGCCACTGGCAAACCTACAGATGGCGACACTGGAAAATGTCAACATTTTATATACATTTTATGAAGCCTTCCATAGAATTGAATAAATAGTTATCTCCCAATCCCAAGCATCAGTGTCATTAGAGTAGTACCATGTTTTGTGGTGTCATCCAACACTGGATCAGGGCAGCACTTTGCAAAATGCTTGGCAGAGCACGGCTGAAGCCAGGATGTCAGCAAAGGAAGAGAAACAGCACTCCGGCAAAAGGATGAAATTCTGGATGCCTGTGTGGGCCTGTTACTTGGGGTACATTACCATCTTTCAGGATACATCTACTTAATTAAAACTAAATTCAGGTCACTTTCCCTCTTCTCTCTGATTTTTTCCCTTTAATTTTTCCCTCTGAATCAACAATCTTAAACTGCAGCTTTTATTGGAAGAAGTGATGTGAAGTGATTGCAGCATTCTTTACTAGATGCATATCCATCAAGGGAATAGGAATAGGAGCAGATGCAGCAGAATGTAAAAAATCTCAGTTCACTTAGATTTTCTGAGTTCTTCACACAGCTCTGCCAGTGTCTCTCACTCCTGCCCTGCAGTCCCCCCTGCTTTTTCAGTCCTGGGCTTCCTTACTTCTGTCTGATACTCAATTCCTTCATGCTCCTGGAAGGAAAATACCAGAATGGACTAAAGATTTGGATTGGCAACCAGAAGTGAATTAGTCATGTATAACCTGTTTGCCAGACACTTTCCACTGAGGGACAGGGAGTTCAAAACTTGTCCCATCCTTCCTGAGATGCACAGGATACTGCCAGTGAAACTGGGAAGAGGCCAAACTTTCAAATGCCCACATTGCCAGAGAGCTAAGGGCAGACAGGGTGTCCCAGGGAGCAGAGGACAGCCAAGAGCGAGCAGTAAAATACATGACTGACTTTTATGGAAACTCATCTCTCTGCTCTGATAGCCAGAGATTGCTCCTTGCCTCAGCATTGACTGACCCAAAGGTTAATTCATCCCACCTGGGAAACGACTGCACCAGTTACGCCTTTAAGAGCTCAGCATTACTTGATTATCACTGACACTATTTTCCCACCTTTTCTAAAAATTGCTGTTAATTCAGTGCTTAGGAAAGTCAGGGATGGCACCAGTTACAAGCAGACAGAAGGTCCTGTTTGTCCCAGAAGTATCCAACTGAACTTAAGATAGTTGTTTTAGGGGTGATTTTGTCCTCTCATGGACATACAGGTCTTCCTGTCTTAGAATCCCACCAAGTTTTGCCAGTGCATCTCGCTCGTACCCTGCAGTGCCCCATCTCTTCCAGTGGGTATTCCTTGGGTTCTCCACACAACTGACTTTGAATGTGTAATGGACTTGGCCTTCCAATTTTGACCCTCTCCTGAGGTTCCTGTACCCTCCTCCCTCTTGATGAAGTTGGGTGGGAGTTTTGTATGGTGGTTCAGGACCTGCTAGAAAACAAGTAGAAGTGTTTTTTGTGACATTAACCATGATTTTAACACAGGACTCAAGAGATGATGAGAAGGCAGCTGCCATAACCCCAGCGTACCACACAAGGCCCCTTTTCTTCTCACAGATGGAAACAGAACTTTCTGACTTGACAGCATGATAAGAGGGATTTTTTTTTTCCGGGGGAAAAAATTATATAGAATTATGTCACATCAAGAAAAACACAATGATTAAAATAACTTGCTATGAATATTCATCCTCAGCTTGGCAGATGGATGAAGGGGGCTGAGCGTTTGCAGAATATTGCTAACTGAGCTCTCTTCCAGAGAATAACATTTCAAAAGAATTTCCGATTAGGTCTGCTGGCCAAAACTAGAAAGGGTTTTTCGTTCTCTTTTTTCTTCCTTTGGCATTCTGAGCTTCCACCTTCCTGCTGAAATGATTTTCTCTCTAATCACAGTTTTGGATAGTTCTAAACTCTCATACAGAAGCCCTCCAGATGGGTTCAAAGAAGTGTTCGTCGTCATTGCCATTACTATTGTTATTACTACTCTTCTTCCTAACTCTTACATTTATATAGCTCCACTTCTTTCAAAGACTCTCAAACTAATTTATCAACAGGATTCTTCCCCCCACACTGAATTTGTGATGAGAAGTGAAGAATCTCACTGTACCCAGGTGAAGCAGCAGGGAGCTTTTAAGGAGGTGTAGTGCAGAATTACTAAAGTTGGAATCAGGCCATTTCTAACACCCCAAACTTATGAAAATTATTATGGTAACTGTAACGACTAAGCAGGAACTGAGTTTTTTGACTCCTCTAAGAGGTCGCCATGATTGCAGTGCCCCCTAGCACCAGGCTTGGAAATTGCATTAATGTTGCCTTGCATAAACAGGGCTACCTTTCAAAACACCAGCACCATTTTCTGTGATACCTTGAGGAAAGTGGGTCAAAAATGCATTTCCTTCAGCATGGAAAGTATATAACAAAATGGAATTTCTTTATTTCTTTCAAAAGTTCTGGCTGGTGTAATATGTATAGATTTTATTGTGAAAATTCTCAGTATCATTAAAAAATATATGTTTTTGTTTTTTCACCGAAAGCCTAAAAGATATGGCATGAAATTCATTGAGTCAGGAACTCTACTTGTTGTAAGAACAAAAATGTGTTCCCTAAAATTTTTCACCTGTTCTAACCCTAACTCTGAGATCTCCCAGGATCACAGTTGTCACTACACAAAATATATGTAGCTAAAACCCTAAATCAAACAAAGCTCAGCTGACCTGGGGCTTTTGTTATAAACAGATACAGGCTAGGTTTGCTGAAAGTTCCTGTTTACTGGTCCCTTGTCTTTAACCTGCAGACACAGCCCCTTCCTGGAATGGGGGAGGATTTGTTTCATATGACCATTAGTCATGGTACAACTAGTTTTTTCATCATGACTTTTCTTAGCCCTGCCCTTGAACAGTCTCTCTACCCAGAGATGAACGGCAAATTCAGAGTCAATTCCTTTAGGGTAGCTGAACAGTGCTGCTTATAGGACTAGGAGTGAAGGATTGGGAGCAGGGGAAAAAGTGTTTTTTAAATGGCCCTGATCTTGAGATTAGCTGCAAGACTACTCTGATCTTCAGTGTGACTTACGGCAGCCCAGGGCCTGTTCCACCTGCTGAAGTTGACCAGCAAGATCCTTCTTCCCATGCTTTCTGTGCTGGAAATCAGGAAAGGAGGTAGTATATAACTCTATCACCCAACTCTGGTCTACCTGGCACTCCCTGTGGAATAGCTGTTTCAGTTGGCATGGTGGCTGTTTTAGGCTCCAGATGGCCATAGTAGATCCATAGGTCTGTCCATCATCCTGTCCTTGCATCAGCGAACAGCAGGCTTGAACTGGACAATGCATCCTTTCCTTAGGACAGATGGGAGTTGCACCACCATTTGATCTTGCCACCTTACCTTGAAGGTATTTTTAAGCTTTCCCCGGAGAGCCAAGTAAACAGATATCATATGATACAAAGGTAATACAAAGGGGCCACGGGGTGGGCAGCTAGTGGGCAGGTGCTGCCTGTGAGCTGGGGCAGCACCTGCCTATGAGCCACCCACCCAGGTGGCCCTGGGCGGTGCCACCACCATGGTGGGAAGGTCTGGGGCTGCTCACAGCTTGGGGCCCACTGGCAACTCAACCCCCAGCTGCAGGAGATGTGGCTAGCCTCTGTAGGAAAAAAAAGGATCAGGCCCTTAGCCGCTTTTTCTTTTTTCTCATAGGAGCCTGCCCATCTTCCAAGCTGTGGAGGGTCCCAGTCCTTCCCTCCATGGCTGCAGTGCCCCCCTGGGGCTGCCTGGGTGGGGAGCTAGCTGGGCAGGTGCTGCCACAGCTGGCAGGCAACACCTGCTGGATCCAACTCTTCTACGAGCCCATGGGCTGGAAGTCCACCAGGCTCGGGGAAGAGTTGGATCCAGTGGGTGCTTCCTGCGAGCTGGGGCAGCACCCACACAGTGAACACCCCACCTGGGTGGCCTCGGGAGGCACCACCATCACAGAGAGAAGGACCGCATCCCCCCATTGCTCAGGGTCTGTATGGCTCAGCAGCAGTTTGCATGGGCAGGCCCCACTGAGATAAAAACAGTGGGGGGCGGGCCCTGATTTTTTTTTCCCATGAAACCTGCCCACTTCTTCCGCAGCTGGGGGGCAAGGTGCCAGCTGGCCCTGAGCTCTGGGAGGCCCCAGACTTTCCCTCCATGATGGCAGCATCCATGGGTGGCACCCGCCCACTAGCAACCCACCTAGGCAGGAAGGAGAGGGCCCTCCACAGCTCAGGGGCCACGCGACCCGCCAGCAGGTTGGCCCCCGGCTGTGGGAGATGCGGGAAGGCTCCACAGGGGAAAAAAAGAAAAAAGGCTTGGGCCCTCACCATAACTGTGATGGAAGTCTCTAAATTGTAACAGTGGGTTTTTCATCATCGCAGTTAACAACCCACCATTTCAATATAGGGGACTAAACCCCTGTCAGGTGTACAAGCAGCCCCTCTCTTGGGCAAGGTTGGGATCTGCCCACCAGCAGATCCCAACCTTGCCCAAGAGAGGTCCTTCTCTTCTGGGAGTGAGTGTGAGCACCTATTTCCCATTTTCACAGGAATTTTGTTAAGAAAAAAGGGCAAATTAGGAAATTTTTGAAGCAAGCTATGCAGAGACCTCTAACTCCAGGTCCTTGCATATGGGAATTTCTGTGCCTTAGGGAGTTGAAACAGGCTTTTTAAGAAGGTGGTCACAGCAGTCTGACCCTCTGGGGTCATCTACAGCAGGCTGAGGGCAGGTTGGTGTGTAAGAGCCAGCCATTGGGTTTAATAAACTCAGAGTCACTTGCATGCATCTCTGGCAAATAGATAGTGACATAGAGCAACCAAGCTTGGCCAGCAGTGTTACCTGAGGCTCTAATTACCTTGCATCTCAAGTATTTATCTCCACATCAAGAGGGTTGTGACCGTTATTTAGGGAGTAATTACAAAGCCACAAAAGGGATGGGTGGTCGCTAGGCTGGCTACACAATGATTTATTGACTCTGCTTACGTTTGGAGAGTGAGCTTTCTTTCCTCTCCCCTCTAGAGCCTGTGTGTCACCCCCACAAGCACTGTCTCCCCACCCATCCTGCTCGTCCTGTGTGTTCATGCAGAATTGATGTGGCTGTCATAATGGTTTGAACTCAGTGTGTTTAGGTCTGGTGTCACCTTCCTTGTACTGCTCATGAGTCTCTTTCTGTTGATTCTCTTGCGTGCAGTCCAGCAGGATTTGAGCCTGATGTATGGAAACAATTTCACACAGATGCCTCATCCTTCTTTGCCTGTTTTAGATGGTAACTTTTCATCCTCTCTTAGTGGTTTGAAAAGGTCTCTGCCATTTCCATAAGGTTATTCTGTTTCCCTATGGAGTATGAGAGGGTGTAATGCCTTCTGCCAGTAACTTAAAGGCTGAATAGCAACATCCGCTGCTATTCCAACTTGGAGCCCCAACTCACAGCACTGCCAGTGCCTCTCACCCCTGCCTGGCAATCCTCCCTCTTCTTCCCCGCTTCCTCCACCCTGCTGCTCTTCCATTCCTGGTTTTTACACAGCTCTCCCAAAGTGCTTCTCGCACATGGGGACCCACAGATCCATATGTTCATGACCTTTTTGAACTCAAGTCTTTTTTATCACAATGGATTTATCTGAGTTGCAATGTGGTCAGCAGAGGAGAGTGACAGTATGAATCTTACCATAGCAATAGCATAATATTTAGGTTTCTCCCAAGATAATGTATTAGAATAATAAAAATTGGGGTCTGGGAAAGAGTCCATAAGGTTTAGTTTAGTGGGAGCCAACCTTTCTGGCAGACCTGCCACGAATTGGCTCTGTACCCTCCTAGGGTGCTCCTCGCTTTCCTTTCCATTACCCAGTGTGCTGCTCTGCTTTCTGCTTCCTGCCTTGTGTTCCTGCTCCCTCCCTGCTCTGCTTTCTGCTTCGTGCCATGTCTGCCACTGTGTGGCCTGTCCCTTCCCCGATCTGCTGCAGGCCACACACACAGGTTGCCTGTGCCACTCATGGCACCCATACTGCAGGTTGGCCACTACTGGTTTAGTCTGCTCTCTGTTCTAAGGCAGGATCAAGTACCCCTAGTTCATGACTGTCCAACTTCAAGGGGGCTGGGGGCCACCTTCCCCACAGGCCACACCAGCAGGAGCCACACTGTGGGAACAGCGCTAGCAGGAGCCATGGGGCCTCCAGGCTGCATGCTCTACACTCACATTTGGGTAGGAGCTCCTGCCCACACTGCACTGCATACACAAGTGGGCACCCCCCACCTTGCTGTACTGTGCGTGGGCATGTCTTTTCTGGAGTGGAACCTTGCCTCGCTTTCAGCTCTCTGCAGGTTTCCCTGTGGCACTGGATCATTTGGGCACTTCAGGCTGCCAGCTGCCCCAGCACCATGGGCTGTGTTATGCTACCCCAGCTTCTGGGGAAGGATAATACATTAGAAACCAAAGAAAAAAGGGGGAGCCCTGAGACTCCAGCTGTAAGCTGGAGGCTGCATGTTGGACAGCCCTGCTTTAGACTAAGTTTGGGAGATGTTTGTCTAACCTGCTTTTACAAGTCTCATGTGATGCATATACCACAGTGTCTCTATGTTACCTGTTTTGGTGTTCAGTCATCCTAGGGGTTAGAAGGCTTTTTCCTAATATGCACCCTAAGTCTTACTGAATGGAAATTGAGCTGATTTTTTTCCATGTTTAAATCCCAGTAGAAAAGAAGAACAATTAATCACTACCCTCTTTATGTGTATCTTTTAAGGCTATTATGTCCTTTTATTCTTCTCAGTTTTTTACGTGAAACAATCCCACTTCCTTCAACCTTTCCACACAGGTCATACTTGCCAATCATCTTATCATTCTTTCTGCTCTTTCCTGGACTCTACAGTTTGTCTACATCTTTTTTAAAGTTTGGTGCCATGTAACTGGAGTCAGTGCTTCAGCTGAGGCCTCACCAGCACTGAGTAAATAATTACCTCTTAAACATGTCTACACATGCATATCAATGTGAAGCAATACACTCCAGAGCTTATTGTTCCAGGTGCACTGTTTGCATGAGCACCCAAGACCGCAGCATGTTGAGTGGGTTGGAGTAGCACCAGATAGCAGGGAGGAGTGGGGGAAGGGTCAGCCTGCCAGCCCGGGGCTTCTCCCCCTGGCTCAGTGTACTGCAGAGTGGCTGGCTGGGGCACAAGAGTGCTTCAGTTTGGGGCTAGCTGGCAGGTTCCAGCTGTGAGGCATCTACACATGCAGTCCTATAAAGTACAAAACTCCGCAGCAGAGGAGTATGTGTATTTACAAGTACTATGCTGTAGGGCTGTGCGAAACAGCAGTGTTCTGCTTTGACATCCATTTCGACGTTTCGTTGGAACATTGTTTCGTTTTGAGTTTTGTTTCGCTTCAAAAACACTGTTCCGTTCAATTTCATCAAAACAGTCTCACTGTTTCGATGCTGTTTCGACGTTTTGATTGGGCTGGGGAAGGGAACTCACTCTGATTGCAGCGCTGGGAAGGGGAACTGAACCGAGCTGAGTTTCCTTCCCCAGCCTGATCACAGCCCTGGTTCTCTCCTGTCTCCTACCATGTGGCTGGTTGCTTCAAAACTCAGAACATTTCAAACCTTTCAAAACATTTCAACTGCCTTCATTTCATTTTGAGGCTGCTTTGAAGCCCTTCATTTCATTTCTATTTTGCTGTTTTGAGCTCAAAATTAGTCAAAATGGTGTCGAAACGAAACAGCCGGTGAAATTTCACACAGCCGTACAATCCTGCTGTGGAGTAAATTTGTTTACTGCAGCCTAAGAGGTGTGTGCATGTAGATATGCAACATTAGTCCAGCTAATTAGTCTACTGTTCAGTAAATGTCTCATGTAGAAGCACTTCTTTGTCTGTTAGAAACAATATTCCTGCTAATGTCATCGAATGGTGTATGCTTTCTTTGCAGATTTCATCTTCCTCAAGTATAATATGTTGTGCTAGAATTTAAGAAATGTCGTGTAGATTTTCGATCATTTTTCCAGTTGATCAAGATCATTTTGCTATCTGATCTAGTTTTCCATAAGGTTTGCAACCTCTTCCAGCATGGTGTTGCCTGTGAATTTTGTAAGTGGATGGAATTATTGTGTGTTAACCCTGTGTAACCGTGCGCCTAACACTTACAGGTACCTCAGTGTAATGTAGTGACACAACACTATCTGACACCATTTGCTGTGGCAGAGGTTTCAAAATGGAGCCAGGAACCTGCTCTATGTTTCCCTTCTATAATCGCATCATGTTTCTTTCTGCTAGGTTCACTAGAAAGATATTTTTCTTTTACCTATTTTCCTCAAATAACATCTTCAGCCTTCAGACTTTACCACACTTTCCTTTTGTCTTTGGTTGTATACAACCCGTCCATGACTCTTATAGTTGAATTTGTTGTCTCTATCTATTAGGGTGAGAATTTAATTTCCTTACTCTTGATGTTATGATTTTTTTGGACCAGCTTCTTTATTATTTTTACAATGCCCCTTCCTTAAGTTTAGTACCACACTGTTAGTTTTCAACATGTGTCTCATAGGAGTGCTGATCCTAATTGTGTAGTGGTCAGTATTATTTAGTGGTCTGAGTTGTGACTCCAACAAATGTGTATGTGTGTTTATATGTGTTATGTAAGACTAAACTGAACGTAGCCTCTCCTCCTGTGAGCTCCAGAACAAGCTGTTCCTTGAAACAGTTCATTTAAGGTGTCAGGAAATTGCTTTTCTCAACTCTTTCCCAACAAGATCTTTGACTAATTTATATGCAGATAGCAAAAGTTTCCCCTTATTACTGTTTTATTAGCCTTGCTGCCTTTTTGGTGTCACTCATCATAATTTACCTGGTATCTTTTGCCTAACCAAGAGGATGGCAGCATAACCCTCATGTTAGCTTCTCTTAAGGAGGTCATCTTTTAAGTCATGACCCCTGAGGTGCCATTGCAATACCATTTAGAAAGAAGAACTATGAAACTGTGCTAAACCCAGAGGGACCCCAAAGCCCAAGTGCAGCATCTCAAAGCAGAAGGGTTGAAATGTAGGAGGTGGGAGAGATCCAGCTCAGAACTGGCTCCCCCGACCTTCTGCTGAAGGAAAATGTTTTCTTGATAAGACAGAACAAAGGCTGCAAGATATCAGCAGAGCTAATCTAGCAGGGTTCTGATCATTAGGAGTCTTGAGACCTGGAGATACGGTGATCAACAGAATCAAGTGGAGACTTGGATGGATATGAAGGTAGTGGGTTTCCTGAGCCATCCAAAGAGATTTCTAGTGAGTGCTTGGAAGAAGCCTGCAGTCATAGACTAAGCTTATCACAGTAACATACAGAAGTGTAAGAGATTGGTCTGAAGAGCTAAAGTAAGAACATATCCTTTATGTTGGGTGTTATGCATAGTTTCATAGTCGGTAGGGTCGCAAGGGACCTGAGCAGATCATCAAGTCCGACCCCCTGCCATGGCAGGAAAGAGTACTGGGGTCAAACGACTGCAGCAAGGTGTTCATCTAGCCTCCTCTTAAAGACCCCCAGGGTAGGAGCCTGCACCACTTCTCTTGGAAGTTGATTCCAGATCCTAGCCGCCCTGACTGAAGTAGCGCCTCCTGATATCTAGCCTAAATCTTCCCTCTACCAGCTTGTGACCGTTATTCCTGGTCACTCCTGGCAGTGCTTGGGGGAACAGGGACTTTCCCAGTGCCTGCTGGTCCCCTCTGACTAATTTGTAACAGGCCACTAGATCCCCCCTCACCCTTCTCTTGTGGAGGCTGAACAGGTTCAGGTCCCATAGCCTCTCCTCATAGGGCCTGCCCTGCTGTCCCCTGATCATGCGAGTGGCCCTCCTCTGGACCCTCTCCATGCTGTCCACATCCCTCTCTAAGTACAGCGCCCAGAACTGGACGCAGCACTCCAGCTGCGGCCTGACCAGTGCTGCATAGAGGGGGAGGATCACCTCCTTGGACCTGCTCGAGATGCATCTGTGGATGCATGACAACTTGTGGTTAGCCTTCCTGACCACATCCCCACACTGCCGGCCCATGTTCGTCTTGGCATCAGTGATGACTCCAAGATCCTTTTCTGCCTCTGCACTGATGAGAAGGGAGTTCCCCAGCCTGTAGGTATGCTGCTGGTTCTTCCTCCCCAGGTGCAGCACCTTGCACTTGTCAGTGTTGAAACCCATCCTGTTCTCATCCGCCCACCCCTGTAACCTGTTATGCTGCCCTCTCCTATATCTTCCTTCACTGGAGGCTCAGAAAAGCCAGTTCTGATATGGATCTCTCACGTGCTGACTCCTGCATTTCAACCCTTCTGACTTTGAGATACTGTACCTGGGCTTTGAGATGTGTGCTGTTCAGACGAGTCCATGACACATAACCATAAATAGCCACACATTAAGCACTCTGTGTAATAACCTCAGGCTGCCTCCTCCCTCACTAACTTGTGCCTGGTCTTTTATCTTTGTTGAATATGTAGCTGGTTTTCTCTGGGTCTAGCACCAAGTTTCATTCTTCCCCTTTCTGAATGGTAATGCAAGAGCACCTCGAGGCCCCTGACTGGCAAGATGACTTCCTTGTGAGAGACACTGTAGCAGGGAGCTGTTAATGTCTGCTCTGTGGCATTCTGAAAGACAGGATGCTGGACTACATGGACAGAAAGTCTGACAGTATGGCATCTCACACTCTTATGAGTTGTGCAAGACAGTGCCCACTTCAAAGGTTTTCGGCCTAAGAGGATGTGTACACCATGGTGACAGCATTCAGTCACATCACTAAGAAAACAAGTCCCACCCACCTGCTTACCAGCCCTGGACATGGGTTGAAGGTGACCCAAGCGACTGCTTCTGCACACCCCAGAAACCTCCCTCTTGAACATGATGCTGGGGGTTCCACTCTGGGCTTGATGTATGTGAGCAGAATGAGTGTGCAAGGCATATTTCCTTGGGGTACACATACTTTAAATGGATCACATGCAGAACAAAAATATGGCTTCCCTATGATCAAAGGCCAGAATAGCATGAGGGTCTCCTGACTCAGAGCATGTAGCTGTACCCAGTAGGCTAAGCCACTAGTAAAATGGGAACTACTTTTCTCGTTAAGCAAGAAGGTGAGGGAGGTTTTTTCTCTTTACTTGGGTTTATTTATTGTGCAGATTTTATTTTAGTGACCTACTAGCACAGCCTTTGCCCCTCCATATCCAAACTCTCTTAGTTTATGCTTCCCTGTTCTCTTTCTCTTCTTTTTCCCCTCTCTCTGTGGTTTTTCTGAGTAGGAAATTTAACAAAAGCCACTGCACCTCAGTCCTACTGTGATTCTGCTGAAGCAACCAGAAAGGGTCACTGCAGTCTGACGGGAAGTCCCTAGGGAGGCAGAGGCAGACAATGCACTGGTTGATAGTCACTTTAGTTTCAAATAAAAGTTGACCATAAATGTGTCAAGGACAGAAGAGCAGTTCTGCTGAGGAATACGGTGTGATGCTTACCGCATGGTTTGTAGACACTGTAGCTATTTAGCTGACTTCTTTAAATTGGCTATTGCGATGAAGTCAATATCCAGGTAGTTCTGTGAATTAAAAAGGAAACAAGACATTTATTACAACAAAACACACAAACCCAAAACACTGGAGCTGAACACAACTCTATGTGGAAATGTCGGGTTCCTAGATCTAGGATTAAATTGCAGAATCCATTTCCATTTCATTGGTTATTAAGCATGCCTGGTCTACTCAGCGCAATTCTGATGGATAGGTTGCTTTTGTTGGTCTAGATGCTGTGAAGATAACTTGTTCCAGTATTGGCTTAAGCCATCTTGATGACATGACGACACAGTATGGAACCTCATTTCTTATGAATTGTGTAAATCAATACCCACTTCAAAAGACTTTCAGCCTAAGAGGATGTGTACACCATGGTGCACAACACCCACTGCTTCGCCAGATTGCAAGGGTGCTCAGATGTACTATTCATTATCCATTTATGGTTGGGCACTGTCTGCCTGTGTTCAGATGTGGGAGACAGTTGTTGTAGAAGCTGGAGAATGAGACTGGGAAACAAGAGACTTGGATTGTATTTTCTGCTTTGGCACTACCATGCTGTGTCATCCAAAGAAGTCGCCTTCTCCTCAGCCTCCCTTGTGTAATCCTGGAATAATAACTTTTACCAATCTTTGTGAAGAGCTTTGAGATCTTACGTAAGGGATGCTCAAATGCAAAATTATTATTATTTACCACCCTGTGATTGTACCGCTGTCCAGTCACTGCTGTGCATCAGTCTCATCTGCCTTCACTCCATGCCCCCATGCTCTCTGTGTGTTGTCTACCTCTTAGTTCCCACCACCGTATCTGGCCAGGAGATGTATTATTCAAATGCCCCCAAACTCCTCTTATTTCAAATTATATATTAAACAGGTTCTGACTTCATTTCTGCTCACTACAGAATCCTACTCTAGCTGTGACACTGACAGAAAGGGTTGCCAGTGCTTGAAGAGGAGACCTGGGTAAATGGCACTTCTCTTTTAGGGCTGTCAGTTTTAATGGAATATTTGATGAGCCAGTAATAACCCTAGAACAGCTTATCAACAAAGCTGGGAAAAGACAGGAAAAAAATAATCTCATACACTTGCACTGACTTTTATTTATTCATTTATATTTGCAAAAAGGATATTTGCTATAGGACACGTCTGTTAATGATTGTCCTTTTCAACAGCTTGGTTTGCTTCTCTGCTTTTTTTTTTTTTCTGTGCGAGTTTACCTCTAGTCTCCAGTGGGTGTTGGAAAGGTCCCTTGCTGTTGGCCTGTATGCATGTGTGGTGGAGCACCAGTGGAGTACTTGCCACTTTAGGGCTGTCACAGGCTCTGGGGAAGCCTGTTTTTGGGAGCAACAAGGGAAGGCCTTCCCTGCTAAACATTGTAAGAGGAAGGTAGGCATCAGAGCACCTTAAGTGCTCTGCCACTCTAAGACCTAGATCAGGTAGCAGACAGGTGCGGCCCCAGCCCTGATGAGTCGCCATTTTAAGTCCCAGGCCAGTAGGGCTGGAGGCAGCAGTTTGCTGCCAGACACCAAGGAAGCAACATCTCCCAGAGGAGCTGCTGCTCCGAGAACAACTCGGAGGTAAGGGTAAGGTGAGGCAGGGCCACTTAAATGCCAGATTCAAGGAAAATCCCAGTGTAAGGTGGGTTGAAGCGCTGCCCTCACCACCCAGTGTGTTGCAGGGTTTATATCAGAGGGAGTAGTGGAGCCAGGAACGTCCATAGGGGACACCTGGGCCCATTGGGGTGCAAGAAAGAGGAGTAGTGGAGGCCAGGTAAGGTTTGAGAAACGCCTGAGCCTGAAGGGGTGTGTCATAGGCTGGGGTCCCTAGAGATGGCTGTGGTGCCCTTAGGGCCCTGTGACTTTGCTAGCTTTGGCCCATGGGTGCCTTCTAGTCTCACCTGCCACCTCTCGATGGTTAAGATAATAGATGGTAGATAGGGAGGCTGCCCTAAAGGTGCTATGCAGTCACAGTTCTGGTGGACCCCACTAAGCTGTGTGGGTTCTTAGACCCCTAGCTGGGTCCCTCTCCAGGTAAGTGCCTCGCTGGACACCCAAAGCCTTATGGTCTAGATTTGGGACTCTAAAGCTGCCCCTTTGTCATACCCCATGCCTCGCAGATGGCAATTAAATGTTGCCCTGTTCTATGAGGCCTCTATCTAGCTCAGCCTCCTGTCGCTGTGCCTTCTCTGCAGCCCCTGTCACTGCGCCCCCTCTGGCACTGGGATCTCTACACTGTAGTGTGCCCCAATGAGGCCGCCTCCTCCCCAACAAGCTCAGCCCAGTCCACCAGTTTAAATAACAACAAAGCGCAAGCCCTGGGCTACAGCACAACAATAAAGTAGGGCCCACACTTTGTCGCTTTTAAGAAAGCAAGCTTCTCTCATTTTAATGGGCCTCCTCCCCATCAGCACTTATGAGCTCCTATAGCCTCTTAATCCTACCAGAAGTAGAGCAGGCAGTCAAGCATCTCCAAGTAGCTTCCTGTATGAGCTCCTTCCCCCTTGGCTGCCAGAGAACTAATTTCTGGAATCAGCCCTGGGGTTTATGTGTGCCCAGGGCCCTGCCTTCTTCTGCTCAGCTGACCGGGTGTGGGTGCAGGCTGATTCCCTTATTAGCTTGCTGACACAGTAACTTGCACCTGTGGGGTTTCTGCCTGGCTCCTAGGGCCATCTTTCTAGGCAGTTTGTGCCCTGAAGGAGCAGGCACCTTAGTGCCCTGTGACAGGGTGGAAGACCCCATGAGAGGAGCAGTTGAAGCCCTGAGAGAGGGGGCAGGTTGTGGGTGAGGGATGCTGATGAGTGGTACCTGAGTCTGTGGGGGTGTTAGACCCCAGCGTACGGGGCAGAGGAGAGAGTGGCAGTTGTGGAGCCATGGGAGCAAGGGGCATGAGGGGGGGCTTGAGTTAGGTCCAGGTAAGTCTTTGGGCACCTGAGGCCACAGGTCTATTGGAGGGCAGCAGAAGAGGAGCCATGAGGAGAACAGGGGACAAGCCATCAGCCCATTGGTGGAGAGCAGCTGGGGTGAGTTACCCAGCTATGAGACCAGGGGCAGAGTCAACAGTGTTGTGTGAACCATGCAGCTCTTGCTCTGATGAGGCTAGGAGGAGATGCACAAAAGGCTGCACGCTTGCTGGCCAGGGATTGTAGAGTATCAAGCCTGAAGACCCTTCAGGATTGGACAGGGTGAGTGTGGTCCCTGGGAGAGAAGGGGCAATACGAATGAGGCCCTTCTCTCCCAGGACCCCATTTGTATCGCCCCTTCTCTCCCAGGGACCACACTCGCCCTGCCCAATCCTGAAGGGCGAGATGAAAGAGACTGAGTGCGAGCCAGTGCAGCATGAGAGGCCTCAGTGTGAGGGAGGTGGTATGAGTGTGGCCCTAGCGGGGCAGAAAGAAAGAGACTCAATACTGTGATTAGTTGCGTCTGGCCTCAGGCTGGAGCTTAGCACAGCTGTTAGCAACATCTGCAAAGCACTGGACACGTGTAGGGGTGGTCGGAGGTGTATGTTTGGCCCTTGTCAACAGGGCAGTCAAAGGGCAGCTTCCTGCATAATTACCAACTCAATTATTTACAATCAAGGCATGGCAGGAGAGCAGGCGGATGGTGTTGCTCAAAGAGATGGGTAGCCAGTACTGAGCTGGTCGGTGAGTTCCCACTTGTCAAAGCATGCATGGATTTGTAGACACCCATGCAGCTGTGTGCATCCTTTTCTGAAGACATAGGGGCATGCTGATATGCAGGCTTGTATGCTCTTATTTGTTGGTGTATATGCACATCATTGTGAATGCCTGTGAGAATTGGGGTGGGGTTTATGCAGGTGTTCTTCTGTAGATACAGGAGTACCTGGATTTTGAAGTTTAGAAGGGGCCATGAAATCATCCAGACTGACCTGCTTTATAATGTATTACAGTTTATAAATTTCATCCCACTATCCCTGTTGTGAACCCAGTCACTTCTGTGTTTGGGAGGGCATCTTGATGTGGAAACACTTGCATTTCTGGGCAGGGTGTTGTGCGTATGTGGTCATGGGATCCTGCTATTGCATGAATAATTTTTTCAGTGTTTTATTTTATTTCTTTTTCCTGGTACACTTTGATGCACATTTATGAGTGAGAGTATGTGTGTGTGTGTGTTGCTGAACATTTTGTACAGCTGAAGTGAGTGGCAGGCTTTTAGATGCTCAGCTGTTTAGAAGACCAGCCACTGTGTTTCAATGCCTACTCACAGATTTAAAAGCCTGATTTTAGGCACCCATTTAGAAAAAAAATCTTGACCATATGTGTTTGCATGTCTGTGTTTGATGGACATAACAGAGTGCTCAGATACTGCAGTGATGGCTGTGGTGTAAGAACCTAAAGACAACAAAATATCTGTGTGAATTACTGAACCACGGCTGAGTCTTTGCTCCCCATCCCAGTTTTGGAAAGCCTGCCCCATGTGTGATGTACCTACTGTCTTGGATGTCAGGGAGTCAGGATATAACAGGCAAGATGCCTGTGATACTGTGAAATGCCAGAGGCTATAGCAGCAAATGTTTTACAAATTCTCTTTCTTTCTAAGGTATAACATTGTGAAGCATCTTCCCTGGGCTTCCCAAGCCTTCTAGGATAATTCCAAAGAGTTCACCTGGCACAAGATCATTGATAACTAGAAAAGCATATAGTGAGTGACCTGTGGTAGTCTCTAGAGCAATACCTTACTTGCTGGGCTTACAGATGAACTTCCCCACAGCTGGAAGGCGTTTAGACATGAGGTTTCAACTCAGGTTATTCACAATGAGGCCCCAAGGTCATCAACCAAATAGATTGTTTGTGGGATTGAGAGCCAAATTCACATTCTCCTTTCCTCCTCCCCAGACAAGCCTACAGAGCAGCCCTACTACCTTCATTGGTGGAGGCTGTATGTACCCGAGTGGGTGTGAGCCTCATATGGGAGAAGACAGTGCTATATTGGATACAAGACTGGCAGGCTGTCCATGTACCTCCCTAAAACCAATTGAAAGTCTACATCAGGCAATCAAGGCCAACATGTCTGCCCATATTTGTTCACTCCAAGTCACCTCTCTACATCCTTCCTGTCTGTCCTTTCCAAAAAATGTCTGGATCTTCATAGATCATGTGACATTCAGCAGGTTTTGTACCCTAACTCTGCTCCGGAGATAATATACCAGCCTTATCCCCCAGTGTACTCTGCCGAAGGCCAATCTTGACTGCTAAGGTATACGATGACTGTGGTTACAGGCCCACATGGTTTGGCAGCAAAAATAGGGCTGTTCTCTACTTGCAGAGCTTTTCCATGTGCAGAACTTGGAAATACCATTTGCTAAGGCAGACAGTGTGCCAGGTTGTGTGAGAAAGAGCACAAGTTACTCACAGGGTCCACCTCAATCATGATCTTGGGTGACAACACAAGGTTTTGTCATCCTTTTCCAAGGACCTTAGTTTGTGCCTAAAAGACCAGTGTAACCAGCTGCTACCTAGACCTGCTCAGGTCCTGGAATTTGTATTTTGTAGGCATTTCTGACATTTTGAAAACACTTTTCTTCCTGAATCAGAACAAAAAGCCTTAAAATTTCCTGTAAAATACATTTTTTCTTAAAAGAAATCTGGCTTAAGATTGTCAAACATTTTGATACTACTGAAGCAGTTTGTTTTGACTTCAACATTTGAATTCATCTTGCTTTGACTTCTATGCCATATTAAATATGATATTGCTTATGTAATATGAAGTGCAATTAAAGTAAAAATATATTCATATAACATAAAAGTCAAAACAGAATGAGGGTAAACAAATAGCTTGTATTTGACACATGAAACTTATGGAGGACTTCAGTAACCATTTTGTTAAAATGGACTGTTCCTGGGAAATTACTTGAATTTGATAAAAGTCTGTTTTGGAGCATCAAATGGCTACAGTCAGGGTCATCTGGCTGATTAGAGAGGCAGGTTGGTCTGCTGGGAACAAAGAGCCAAGGACTTCTGCATTTTGATCCAGGCTCTGCAGCTGACTCCACCTGTGGCCTCAGTCAACTCATTTGACCGTTGTATCAATCTCTGGTTTGCAGACTGGATGATGACAACTGTGACATGTCTCACCAAAGAGGCTGTGGGGGGAATCATGAGATTGTGTCTGTGCAGTGCTGGTTCCAGGTTAATTTTGGGAGAAGAGTGTTGCAAGGAATATCATGCAACAGCAGGGTTGTTGCAAGAAACATTGGTGAGTTTCAGTAGTGTCTGTTCTTTGCCTTGAGTCAATATTGAACCAAAACTCTGGCAAGGCTCCAGGAGATGCTGGGTTGCTCAGGGTCAGCTGGGGGAAGAGGGGAGGTGTAAAAGTGGTAGTGATTTGTAGTCATTAAAAACCTGAGAGGGAACTGTTTAAATGTGTATATACCCAGAAAAAACCTTCCTCTCCTTCTACACAAAAAAGGTTCATTTTCAAAATGTAATAGCTAATATGTTTTAAGTATGTCAACAAGACCATTTTGTATTTGAATGCAGTAGCTGGTTAAGTCTCACCTTGTCTAGCTAACATGTTAAAATGACAGCTTGCCCCATCCATACTAGGGCTCACATGCTATTTCTTCTTTAAAGCAACTAAACAGTACTTTGACATGCTGACAATTTTTCAGGGCCTCAAAGTGGGTGGAATAAGATTGTATTTAGGTCTCTACTATGGTAGCATGCTTTAATCATAGCCTTAAAGCTAAGTCACTAAGAAGTGGTGAGGAAGGGGAGGGAGAACTTGCTTCCCTTTTCCGTTAACAGTTTCTCAAGGTCTCAAACTAGGCAAAACAGGAACACGTTTAAGGTGGAATTAGGTTTGGGCTCACCATTCTAAAGATCATTACTTCTTGTGTTGTAATGCCACCAAAGTTGGCTAGTTCTGATAAGGAGGTTGGTCAAAGGGTTTCTGGGGCTTGTAGCAATTGGTCTGAACTTTGTGTCACAGCTGCAGTGAGCCAGATGCATTTGCCAAACAACTGAACCTCAGCGTTGCTTTTCTTTGTGAACCTACAACCTCAGTGTGTTCTCTCCTTCCCTCTTCCTACTCTGAAGGGTCCATCAAATGGAGTGGCCCACTAGAAGGTCTAAAACGTATTTATTGCACACTCATGCCATCTAGCACTCCATCAGACGATATCAAATCACCTCCATTATCATTTTCTTCCTTGTTATAAGAAGAACCTAGCAGTAATAATTTTCCTGTACTCAGTGATTTTATTATCTGTCTATCTTAAGGATTTTTTTTATAGTGTCCATCACTGTCGTACCTGAGAGATGGTGTCTAATGCTTTTTTAAACCAATTTAAAAATATTCACATGAGACTTTTTTGCAACAGTTGGTGTGTCAGCCTTGAACTCTACTGATATTCCAATCTGTGTAATTACAGCCTGCCTTCCTACGTTCCTAAGTTTTAATTGGATTCTTATCCTAAGCTGTTGCAAGGCATTTTGGCATGCTGGTAGCCTTCAGCCCCCAGAAATAGCTGCAATTTTTTCATTAAGTGAAGTCATTCCCTTACAATCAAGTGCCAGTGTGTGGTGGCTAAAGGAGAGGTAGCTTTCTGCTATGGCAAATGATGGTCACTCTGGCTGGGATTGGTAAGAGCTTTGGGGACAAATACAAGGAAAGTTGGGCCTCACGTTCTTCTCTTGGAGAAGATGGAGTAACTTATTTTTAAAAAAAGGATCATAGCAACCAATCTAAAGTGAGCCTGCTGAGACTGAATTTATGAAGATGAGAGCTGATTTTGGCCTGGCAAATGTAACCTGAGAACATTACCTCTCCATTAACACATTAATTTAGAAATAATGCAGTTATCGTGTATTGATTAAATCCCAAACTGCTGTTGGAGGGAAGGAAAAAACCCATCTTGAATTATTGAGGTTTGCCATTTAAGTCCAAGCCTATACAGATGCAATGACTGACCTTTTACATTATGCCATGAACCTTATATTCTTAATAATTGTTTGGAAGTGACTTCATGTATATAACTTGTACAAGTAAAGTAAGGAGCTCATGAGAGGGCGCTGCTGTATTGCCATGAGGGTCCTAATAGCCATGTTGTTGATTTTGTTTTTTTTTTACCTTGTCCTTAATGTGAAACAATCGGTGTAATTTCACAGCACCTCAATTAATACCTTGCCTCACTTCCAAAGTGTTCTTTTCATATATAATCAGGTGGTTATTGTAGGTTAAATATGTACCAGTTGAATTTTATTATTGCCATCATTATTATTGATGCAGTTTTCTCAACTCCACAAGGAGAGATGTATAAATTACATGGTGGTTAAACCTCAATAAATGTGGCTTTAGTGGTAGACCAGGTGGTAATTAACATGCTACTACAGGGGCTGGGCCAGTGATCTCATGACTGATAGCATGGTGCTCCATCTTCCAAGGAGGTGAAGCTGGGCATTAACAGCTTCATCAAAGATTTCTAAAAGAGTCTTAGAAATTGAGGATCCCAGTGGGATTTGGGTATCTAATTCCTTTAGGCTCCTTTAAAAACACTGTCTGCAAGCATTTCAGGCTATCTTCCCTAAGAATAAGAGGCTTCTTCTAATCTGTGGCATCCTTAAACAAGCTGAACCACAGGCTTTTCTTTGTGAATGGCACTGATTCTGTTCTTGGGAGAAAGATAAAGGCATGGCATATTGGAGTCCCACAGTGGTTTTTTCCCACAGTACCTAAGAGCATGTGTAGATGAAATAAGACCCCTAAATTGAAGTGGTAAGACCGATTCAGTTTAGGGCCCTTTATACCCCCAAGTCATGCATACACCTGAATTTACCTGCCTCTGGTGGTGGGGAGGGGAGGGTGAGCTGCCAGCGGATGGAGTGGTCCCTGGGCTGTGGGAAGTTAGGGCTGGTGCTTCCCTCCATGGCTGCAGTGCCCCCGCCCCACCAAGTGGCACCCACCTGCAGGCACCCGGCTTGGGTGGTCCCAGGGGGCACCACAGCAGGAAGCACTGGGCCCCCGCACAGCTCAGATAGGCAGGCATACTTGTGTCTGGGGGGGGATTGGATTAGGCTCGCTGCTTTTCTTAGGTGGAGCTTGCTTTCCTGGGTGGCTGCCTGTATGGGCTTCCTGCGGAGCCCCTGAACTGCACAGAGCCCAGTACATCACTCCACAGCTGAAGGGATGTGCACCCCAAGTCATTTAAGGCACGTTACACTGCTGAATTTGCTACAGTGGCTGGAATTAATATGCAGTACACTTGTGACACATGCAAACACCGACACCATTAAAGTGGTGGAAGAGCATTTAACCCATTCTGCAGTGTCATGCACACATGGCCCTCATTCCGTCTACACACAGCCTAATATGCTGAATGAAATTTTAAAATAAAAATGATAGCTAGTGGAGTCAGTTAGTTCAGCTTTTCTGAAAACCAGGCTCCTCATTTAGCTATTGAAATCTGCACTCAAATCACTTGTTGGGTAAGTCTTTTGGAAAATGTTGGCTTTTTAGATTTGATTTTCCTCCCCTCTGAGGCCTTACAGGGGAAAGGACTTGATAAAGATTCTTAATACACTCTCTGGAACATCTTTAATCATTCTGTTGTGCGTGTGGCACAAAGCGTGCCCTGTGTTTGAAGGAGAGAATGGAGTAGTTTGGGTATGACTGACAAAAGTTTGCGCTTTGCCACTTGTGAATAATGTGGCCACTTCAAATTCACTAACAACAAAACCTTCATAGTGTGTCATGCCATCGTGCATGCTCCACTTAATATAAGTCTTACAGATGTCAAAGGCCTCATTTCACAAGCTTTCTCTATCCCCTCAAACACATTAGAATTGCTTTCAACTCTTGGACTTTGTCAAGGGCAATTGGATTTGCCATAGGCCCTAGAGGATTGCACACCTGAATTACCCCCTTGCCCTCTGCTCCTCCTAGTCTATATCCCAGCACATGGTTTGACTGTGCTTAAGTGCCTTTTGATGCTTACAGGTGTAGTTGTCTGGGTCCCTATTTGTTTGCAGTTTGACTATAATTATTATTTCCTTTCCAAAACATCTAATTTGCTTCTGCAGCCCCCTCTTCCTCCTCCTACTTCTCCTCCTCTCTCCTCTCTCTCTCCCCCCCCGCTCCCCCACTTTGCTGGAGTGAAAATTCCCTCAGACGATGTTCAACAAGAATGCACGTAACAAGAAACAAATTGTTTCTGGGGAGTGCTATTTACCTTTTTTATTTTCTGCTTTGTTAGCGACGCAGAGGTTTCATTAGCAGGGAACAAATGAATTCCAGGAACAGCAAATAATATGCTCACAAATTAAAGAAAAAAAATCCAGAAAGAATACAACTAATGCATCTGCTAATGAGGGAGAGGACAAGAATGTGAACTGTCTCTATGATGATGGTACAAGTTGGAACTGGCCCATTAACACCTTGGGGTGAGTGGTGGTGGTGTTACCTATAACAGCAGGGTACACTAATGTTGTTAAACCTCTGGGAATTTGAATCCAAATAGGCTGCAGGTCAAAAGAACAATTGACTTATTTCCCAGTAGGTATTTCCAGCTGCCACCACAGCTATTTACTCAGTTCTGCACAGTAGGTATATCTGCTCAGAACCGTAGTTGTTGAAGGTGCAGCAAGTCAGGATTTGGAGGCATGCTGCCAGAGCCGTTGGTAGTCTCAGGACTGAAGTAGGAGTCGGGGCTGCAGGGTCAGCAATAACTTACATTTTCAGAGCAATGGGAAGTCCATGCTTAGCAAAGGAAATGCAGCAGTTACCTCTAGCTGCAGGGAACGGAGCTTGTTATTGCAGACAACTAGGATACTGTTATGAAATGGATCAAGCCCTCTCACCCTGGGGAAGGAGGTGTGGGGGGTTGATAAGACGGTGCTAATTGCCAAAAAATCCTCTGTGTGGCACTATCTCAAATGTAATCACTTGCTAAGAGGCAGCAGAGGAAAGAACAGGTGAGGAGAATAAGACGCGAGTATCCTTTTCCCTCCTATAGCATCTTCTAGCTAATAAGGAGTTTTGAGGCATTTGAAAACACAGGTTTCAAATGAAGCCAGATAGTCTCCCCTCCATTTTCTGCAGGGGGGCATCAAAGTACGGAGAAATTAAATGCCGTAGATATCCATTGGGCAGGCTGCAGACAAGAGACAAAACTGAGAGAGAGAATTCTCCAGTCTTTGCCTTCAGTATCAGGCCATCCTTCTTCCGTATCCTGGATAATATATAAATGAGATGCCTTGAAGTGCACCATAGGATTTATTTCTCTTGATAAGCTGAATGATTTGAAGCCAGTTTAGCACATGTTAAACTCTATGCTGCCTTGTCAGCAGTAGGCTTTTTAGAATGGCTAGTTAGCATGTTAGCTAACACCTTTGGCTTCACACTTTTGAATTGTAGTCCAAAGAATCCCTGGAAAAGGGATGGAGGCGCAGTATGCTGTTATTGGCTGACGTGCAGTGCCAAACTTGTCTAATGGCATCCCCCAAAAGTTAGATCAAGCCAGCTTTATCAAGAATTTAGCACTTTCAGTACAAATTCTAAGTAAAACAGCATACACCACTTTAAAATGAGCAGTATCAGAGACGCTCTTTTTCATTGCTAGTTATACTTTTGTAATGCCTGGGTTCAGCTGGAAGCACCACCATCTCAACCAAACCAGCCCAAGTGCTAGACAAGGTTTGGTTTGGTTTGGTTTGGTTTTAGAGAGTTTTGCTCTAGTAGACAGGCTGAAGCTCCGACCTGTACTTTGAATGATGTCAAAAGTACAGGTGATCGACCGAATCTTCAAACATTACAATCTCCAGGAAGCAGGCACTCCAGCAGTATTGCTTCCCAGGCAGTAATACTGATGATAGGCATCTGTGGCCAAATTTGTCTATGGGGGTTCTCTGTTAATTTACATGGAGTGACAGTGGCTCTGAAACTGGCTTCGAAAGGTGTGTGCTTTGATACTGAATGTGAGGGGTTTGACTCTGTATGAAAAGGCAAAGGTTTTCCTATCTCCATCCAGGAATGTTGGTCATCCTTTTCTTGCCTGGAAGCTGAAATGGGTATTCTAATCCAGTTGGCCCCAGTCTCCTGATCTTGAATGTTTAGTCTCCTTTTTCATTCTTTCATACTCGTACACAGCATTCTCTTGGTGCATATATCACAGCCCCTGTGTTTACATGTGATTCCTCTGCAAGCAATTGTGGGTAGTTACCTTGGTATCCATCTCTCTCTCTTGTCCAACTTCCTAATGTAGCACCCTCTTTTCCAGACAAATAATGTCATAAGGAGAGTAGACGTCACTGTTGTACTCTCGTTTGCATGGGAAGTTGTCAGGCCCGATCTGACCTGCCTTTCCATCAGGATTATAAAGGTGACGGATAGTCAATTTCAGGGATTCATGATCCATTTTAGCACAGCGCTTCACCTTGCAGCTAAGTAATACGGCTGTGATAAAATCAGCCATAATCACTGCATCTTACTCAGCACTGCCTCAGCCGTAAATATTGCCTTCATAAAAAAAGAAAAAAGTAAATGGAAGGAAAAAAAGAAAGAGATTGAGAGGAGAGAGGGGAGGGATTATCTACCATGAATGATCAGAGTGGTGTTGCTTTAACCCTGTGCACCTTCTACAGCAGGTGGGTAGTGATCAGGGCAGGTAGACTTCCTGGAGCTCAAATCAATTGTACTGAAGGATTGGTCCTTCATACCATAAATATTTCATTCATATGATGGCTATTGGCAGTTTCTGAGTAGATTTGGATTTTGTGAGGCACTCTGCAAACACAGCCACTAGATTATGGAAGACCTCTTTAGCTTCCTGATCTTTTAAAATAAGATAGGGACTACTTTGCTGTTCTTAGATACCACTTTTGATTATTTTTTTTTAAGGCAAGTTTAATAAAGGTGTTTTTATTTCCATAGATTTCATAGACATTAGGGCTAGAAGGAACCTCAGAAGATTGAGTCCAGTGCCCCCTGCCTGAGAGGCAGGAAGTCAGCTGGGGTCATAGGATCCCAGCAAGATAAGCATCCAAATTTCTCTTGAAGGCATTCAATGCAGGTGCTTGAACCACCTCCAGTGGCAGGCTGTTCCAGACCTTGGGGGCTTGGACAGTAAAGAAATTCTTCCTTATGTACAGCCGAAACAGTCTTGCAGTAGTTTATAACTGTTCAACCTTGTCATGCCTTGGGGCGCTCTGGTGAACAAACATTCCCCCTGATACTGGTGGTTAGACCCCTGATAAACTTATAGGTGGCCATCAGGTCACCCTTAAGCCTACGCTTTTCCAGGCTAAAGAGCCCCATGGCTCTCAGCCTGTCATCGTAAGTCTGTTTTCCTGACCTCTGATCATGCGCGTGGCTCTTCTCTGGACTCTCTCAAGCTTCTCCACATCCTTTATGAATTGTGGAGTCCAAAACTGGACGCAGTACTCCAGCTGCGGCCTCACCAAGGCTGAGTAGAAGGGGAGAATGACGTCCCGGGATTTACTTGAGAAGCATCTATGGATGCAAGGCAGCATTTTGTTCGCTTTACTAGCTGCAGCATCGCATTGTAGGCTCATGTTCATCTTGTGGTCAATCATGACCCCCAAGTCTCTTTCATCCGTAGTGCTAACCAGCGTAGCACTGCCAAGCCTATAAGCATGCTGCAGGTTTTTCCTCCCAACGTGGAGAGCCCTGCATTTTTGGGTGTTAAACACCATCAGGTTCTCATCTGCCCATTTTCTGAGCCTGTCTAGGTCAGCCTGTATTGCTCTCTTGTCCTCAGGTGTGGATGCTTTACCGCAGGGTTCGGTTTCATCGGCGAACTTGGTCGGTCCACTTCTAACTCCATTGTCCACATCATTAATGAAGATGTTGAACAATATAGATCCCAAGACAGAGCCTTGGGGGACACCGCTGGTCACAGGGCACCATGATGATTGACTTCTGTCAACCACCCACCTTCTGGGTCTGACCACGGAGCCAATTCCCCAGCCAGCGGACCATGGTGGACCCAAGGCCACAGTTGTCCAGTTTTACCAAGACGTGATCATGGGATACCAGATCGAAGGCTTTTTTGAAGTCAAGGTATATGACATCAATCTTCTCTCCCTTGTCCAGGTGATAGGTCACCAGGTTGTAAAGGAAATAAGATTGGTCAAGCAAGACCCATCCGCAACAAACCCATGCTGGCTATCCCTCAGGACGTTGCTATCGGCCAGTCTGTTAAGAATGGCCTCTTTAATAATCTTTTCTAAGACCTTGCCTAAGAGAGACGTCAGGCTGATGGGTCTGTAGTTTGCCAGATCCACTTTCCTCCCTTTCTTGAAGATAGGCACCACATTGGACTTCTTTCAATCTTCGGGCACTTCACCAGAGTGCCGGGAGTTCTCAAAGATCTGTGCCAGGGGCTGGGCTATGATGCTCGCCAGCTACTTGAGTACCCTGGGGTGTGGATCGTCAGGGCCGACTGACTTGAAGGTGTCCAGCCTATCAAGGTGTTCCTTCATGAGGTCAGCATTAATGGAGGGCAGGGGATCTCCCTCACTCAGACCGCCCTGTCCCATAATGGGCATGGCCATCCCATGGGACTGATGAAAGACCTCAAGTTTTCTTTGTTCCCCCCTCTCTTGACTTGGAATTTCCTCTGGCAGTTGTTAATTCACCATTGTTCTAGTATGGCTGATCTTTGAAGTGAGATGCCATCCCTGTCTCATGATTCATTTACGTGACATACCTACGTTCCACCTGCTGAGTCATGGCTCTGTCCACCCCTCTAAAATGGGCATAACTGTGAAAATACTGAGGAGGTAAAATGCTACACCAGGTGGCATTAATTGCTCTGTTTTCTTACAGTCCTTTCCTGAAGGCAAGGATGCTTTTGCAGTAATCAGAGTCCGAACTCTTCAGCTGTATTTCTGGGTCTGCTAGAGACTTGATGTGACTTCAGGCAATCAGCTTGAAGTGGTCTGTGCCTCAGGTCATCCATCAATGAGATGAGGATAATAATGGTGTGAGGGATACTTCTGAGGCTAAAATAAAGCAAATGACTTGCTTTGAAAGCCTCACTGGTAGATGCTGTGGAATTGCTAAATTGTGTGGGGAGGGAGAGTTGTTCTATTAGCTGCGCCTATTTTGAGTGTTGGATGTGAAAATGTTGGGCCAACAGTTGTGGTAGAGGTGACTGGGTAAGAGGAGATACCATATAAAGTGGGGGTGATAGTAGTCTGTGTGGGGTACGCACTAATGGAATGTAATCATGAGTATACAACATGTAAGGGAATAGTCTGTGTACTGCCTCCTAGCTCCCTCTCAGGCACAACCTGGGTCCTTTTGATGTACCATAGTTTAGTCTCTGCCTCTGTGTTGAGCTTGAAGTGAACTTCATTGATCATCAGTGTTCAGTCAATCTGGTGTGGATATTAGGAGAATGAGCTTGACAGCTCCTTCCTTTCTCTAAATGATCATGTTTCCAATAAGAATTTAATTTAGATTTCATACAGTTACAGCATTTGGCTAAATCACACATCATTATTAAAAAAAAAAAAAAAGGAAAGAAAGAAATGACTCTGGTTTAGTATTTATGTAACCTCTGGATAAACCCAGCTGCCTGTTCAATAGCTGCATTTCCACTGTTTCATGCCTCTAATGGCAAAATAAGCCAGTTCATCTGCTAAAGAGATAAAAAACAGGTTCTGTTGAATGCCCACATCCACTATAAAGTGTCTGCTCAGGCAACAAGCATAAAACAGGCTTACTGCAATACCTGATCAGGGACTGTGACTACTGAGCTAGATCCCTAGCACTGCTCCATCCTGTCTGTGCCGACAGCTGGCCTAAACAGCCAGCTAAGGAGTCCCTGAGCCTGGGGGAATCTTTGCATGACATGAAAAGCCAGCATAGCCAACTCAAAGCCATCTGCTCCTGGTCCCCACATTGAGATGTGAAAGGGGACAGGAGTGCTCATGGCTGGGTCACCTTGCACTCCAGCAGTCTTGGGCTAGCAGAACTGCCCATAAGAATGGTCCAGCTGGCATTGGCCAGGAAAGTCCTGAGGTCTTTGCAGAGCCTGCGTCAGGTATGGAACTGCCTTTGCTACCCCCATCACACCTTTTATCAGGTGGTCCTCAATGAACCAAAGGTTCTGCAACCTGGTCCATTGCCCATTGAATTCAGTAGATGGCTATCCTTCAACCACAGTGGGCTTTGAGTCAGTTCTATGGCTCACTAAGTGTCAATAAGGAGCCTACAGAAGTAGGGGAGGGGGGATGATAGTGTGGGGCATGGGTCCAATGAGAAGTGAAATGTGTATGGAGAAAGCATCAGAAGCTGCAATGTTATTGTGTCAACTGGAGGTTATTCTGCAGAGGATTGGACAACACGTTGTTTAAAATGTTGAAACCCTGTGTAACTGCCATTTCTACTCTTGCCACTCAGTTGCACAACAGTTAATAGCGGACCAAAACATAGTCTAAGGGAGCAGATTGCCCTAGGGATTGATTCTAGGAATTGGAGCAGAAGTCATCAATATACAGCTTGTAAGCTGGATTTAGTCTGCAGAAATATTGGATATGGCCTGGAGATGTGGGGCTTTGGCAGCATTTGGCAGTGAGGGCTTGAGCTGTGGGGTGCTATGGGGATTAGTGCTGGCTACAGGCACCAGCACCCTCCTGCCTGGTTATGACCCAGGATGGCACATTCCAGCCCACAGTTCAGAGGTAGGCAACCCTTTTCAGCTGTCTTGTTTTATCTTGATGTTACAGATTCCTATTTCTCATGTGGCAGTGAATAAATGACATTGCCATTTGTAGAGCTGCTTTAGTCATGGTGAATTCACTCTCATGAATCAATGCCCGCATTGCTAAAAACACCACTGCATCTGGCACTGAATAATTACCTGTCCTGGTTGCCCAAGCATGATGGGCCAGTTTTTTAATGGAACAAGGAGACTGAACTCCATCATCATCTTTAGAAGAGTTTTTCTCTGCTCAATCAAGGATGAAGTAGATTGTATGGTGGTGGGGGGAGGAAAAAAAGGAGGGGGAAGCTTTCACTGCAGATGCTTCTATTGATGCTTTCTGTTGTCTTTAAAGAGTAATTAAGCTTCCAGCCCCATTGAGCCAAGAACTCATCTAACAGTAGAATTGCTTTAAACATGCTATGCTTCCCTGTTAGGTGAAGCAAAAGTTACCTCCCTACCCACACTCCCAATTTTTCCATTGCTCCAGAAGCCCTAAATATAGGTTTGTGGGGCAAAGGAAATATAAGGGTAAAAAGTAATGGGGTGGGGGGCCATGTTCTGAGGTGCTTTGGAAGTATGGAGGTTAACTGATACAAACTCTGAAGAGCCTGCAGATGTTCATGTAGACAAAGTGCTGTGCTTTTCTATGCTGACAGGCTGGAAAAAGACACCATCTTAAGGGTTTTTTCACCTAAACCTTCCTACCTCTCTTATACATTACTGCTCAAGGTAGTAGCCTGGGATTCAGGACATATGGATCCAATTTTCTGTTCCATCACAGGGCTCATTGTATATGAACTTGAGTTAGTCTCTCTCTGTATTGCCATTTCCTATCTGTGCAATGGGGGTAAATGCCCTAACTCATTAAAGAGTGGTAGGTATATGGATACTGTGGAAACAATGTCCATTCACGCACCTAACATGAAATGAATGGAGAGACTGGGAGTGAATTCAGTCTTCGCGTAACAGCTGCATCTCCATTGTTTCAATGATTTTCTACCCACATGCACCAATGAGCTCCTTACTCACAAGAATGGGAGTAAGAAGCCCAAGTGAAAATACAGAAGTCACTTTCCCTTTTGTTATCTAAATATAGGAATAGGATGAGTGGGGCCCTGGAATTGGACTAGAGAGTTGTGACAAAGAGAACATACTCTTGGAAAGAACTGGATGCTATCCTAACTCCATCCCTGTCATCAGAGTGGCAGGGTTATCGCAGTGACTTCCTATTCCATGTTTTCACCCATGGCATGGTTTAGAGTGTTTTTGATGTTTTGGGTATTGTTCCATGCAGTGGGGGGTGAAGATTTGAAGCAACAGGTTTGGGGTCTCCTTTATTAACAATCCTTTGCCCCTTCCCCTGTGTTCCTGTGTTGCTACTACCAGGTGAACCATTCTTAATTACCTTTCCACTGGAGGAGTGCAGGCATAACAATCTGCTTTGCCTGGGGCAGGAAGCAACTCTTTGGCTCTAAATGCTTCTGTGAAAATAGAGGATTATCAGGATGTATTGGTCTTGTAGTGTTAGCTCTGCATCTGTCACCCTTTGGGATTTCAATCCAACATGGAGGTAAAAAGGCAACAGCAAAGACACGTGAACCCACACTTACAATTAGAGCTTGCCATTTGACATAGATATACAAAGAGAGTTCCCAGTATCAAACAGAATTCATAAGTTGCACATGGACAAGTTCCCCAAATAAGGAATTGTAGGTAATACATCTGCCATCACGTAGAGTCTGTTGCTGGTAGATCCCCACTGGCTCAAGCAGCAGAGCACTACTCAACATTGAGATGCTGAAGACCTTGCCGCTCATCTCATTTCCCACATTTCCTGGAAGTGAATTAGTTCAGTATCATAACTCCTCTGCCATGTTTTTAACTGGGTCATCTGACAGTCTGTCTTGGATGAGATGGTTTAGCCAGGGATGACCTTGCCTAGAGCAGGAATCGGTTATCTCACTTCCTGAGAGCCTTTCCAGCCCTGCTTTTCTCTGATTCTGTCTGTGTCAGGCTCACTTTATTGAAACTGTGTCTTAGTTCCTTCAAAATGTCTTCCTTCAGACACATCTCCTTTTGGAAGGACACTTTCTTCTTTGTGTCATCAGTAAGGCACTGTTTTTAACTTTGGGCTTTCTTTTCTCTTGAGATATCCACTTCAAACCTATGGAACCTTCAACATAGTACAAAAGTTCACTCATTTCCTCCTGGGCTGTTGCATGTATTGTTGCTGTCTCTTCAGAGCAGATGAGCGTCACTATTCTTGTCCCTTTGTTTTAGCAAAGCCACAGTCTCTTTTTTCTTTTTAACAAGCAGCCCTCAAAATCAAATGCGGCAATGTCAAAGGGGAGCTGTCTCACTTGGGGCCTGGCAAGGGGAAACCAAGGTATTTGTTTCTAGCTGCCTGGCTCAGATCCATTGCAAGTTGGTTTTCACTGAATGTCTTTTCCTTTTAATGGCTGTTGGGTGTTCCATGTGCATTGAGTGGGTGAGCACTCCACATCCTGATGTGATGAATTAGTGTCAACATTTCCCTTAACTTGTGATAGCTTCCCTTATTAGTATTCAAATCATACAGACCAAAGATGGAATCTGTTTGGAGACTGAAGATTTAATATTTTGGGGGTATTGTCTTCAGTTCAGGAATGAATATTCTTCATGGTGTTACTATTCACAAAAAAGATAAATCAACAGTGGCAACAGTAGGCACTGCTATAATCAAAGGGACTTCTCCACAAATGTCTTTTAATACTTGGGCTCTTCAACTCCAGCCTTTGAACAATATGGCTGCTGATTAGAGGACTTACCAGTAATCCTCAAATAGCAGTGGTTGAAGGTTTCTTGTTATGCTATGTCCAGCATTTGCTTATGAGTGATAAGTCTTCTCAGATATTGTGCACAAATTTTCATCCTATTCAGCCTTTGTTGGTAAACTTCAAGGGGTGAAAGAAAATCTTTCTTATCCCTAGCTGCTGTCCATTGACAAGCACATGCAGTAGCTCTGTTCAGTTATACAGAAATCAGTTATTATGTAGCCTTCCTACTGACCTTGGCACAGATGCTTATTTCCATGGTTGTTTGGGTTCTGGTATTGACCATAAAGATCCCAAACTTTCAAAAGCGGTCCTTGTGCTTTCTCCATAGATGTATACTGGGTCTGCAGGGCAGACCTGGTTTCTCTGCATCCAGTTCCTGTGGCCTGGACTCTGCAGGCTGGGTTCCTGGCATGCACAGTTTCATAGTTTCATAGTTTCATAGTAGCTAGAGTCGGAAGGGACCTAGGTAGATCATCTAGTCCGACCCCCTGCCTTGGCAGGAAAGAGCCCCGGGGTCAGATGACCCCGGCAAGGTGCTCATCTAACTTGCTTTTAAAAATCCCCAGGCTAGGAGCCTGCACCACTTCCCCTGGAAGCTGGTTCCAGGCCTTAGCCGCCCTGACTGTGAAGTAGCGCCTCCTAATATCTAATCTAAACTTACCCTCCGCCAGCTTGTGACCGTTATTCTTGGTCACTCCTGGCAGCGCACAGGGGAACAGGGACTCCCCCAATACCTGCTGATCCCCCCTGACCAGTTTGTAGCAGGCCACAAGGTCCCCCCTTAACCTTCTCTTGTGGAGGCTAAACAGGTTCAGGTCCCGTAGCCTCTCCTCATAAGGCCTGACCCCTGATCATACGAGTGGCCCTCCTCTGAACTCTTTCCATATCGTCCACGTCCCTCTTGAAGTGTGGCGCCCAGAACTGGACGCAGTACTCCAGCTGCGGCCTGACCAGTGCCGCATAGAGGGGGAGGATCACCTCCCTGGACCTGCTCGAGATGCATCTGTGGATGCATGACAGGGTACGGTTGGCCTTCTTGACTGCCTCCCCACACTGCTGGCCCATGTTCATCGTGGAGTCAATGACGACTCCAAGATCCTTTTCCGTCTCCGTGCTGGCAAGAGGGGAGTTCCCCAACCTGTAAGTGTGGTGCCGGTTCTTCCTCCCCATGTGCAACACCTTGCACTTATCAGTGTTAAACCCCATCCTATTCTCATCCGCCCACCGTTGCAACCTGTCAAGGTCAGCTTGTAGCCTATTGCACCCTTCTAGTGCACCCACATCCCCCCCACATCTTAGTGTCATCAGCAAACTTGAACAGGGTGCTTTCTACCCCCTCATCCAAGTCACTGATGAAGATGTTGAACAGTGCGGGCCCGAGGACCGAGCCCTGCGGAACCCCACTGCCCACGTCCTTCCAGGTCGAGAAGAACCCATCCACTACCACCCTCTGGGTGCGGCCCTCCAACCAGTTAGCGACCCATTTGACCGTGTGGGCATCGACACCACAGTCTCCCAGCTTTTTGATGAGGACAGGGTGAGAGACAGTGTCGAAAGCCTTCTGGAAGTCCAGAAAGACTACATCCATAGCAACCCCTGCGTCTAATGATTTGGTGACCTGATCGTAAAAGGCCACCAGGTTGGTCTGACAAGACCTGCCACTGATGAACCCATGTTGGTTGCCCCTAAGCATGCATTCCCCCACAAGTGTGTCTGGGCATGCTGCCACACATTGTAGCACATTGTAATGTTTAAGCTGTTGTGACCTCGTGTGGTGAGGGAAACCCAGTGTCAAGAAGATGGACATCTTAAAAACAAGGGTAACATCTTTCTTTGGTAAATGGTGCTGACAATGTTTGCCTTCACATCAAAAGACAGAAACCTGCTGTCACAGGGTTAAACCTCCGTGAAGGTCTACCTTCCCACAGGAGGGACACCTCTTACTTGCCTGCTATGCCTTAGTTGTCACCATAAAGATAAGGAGGAGTCAGTGGTGTAATTCAAGGTGTCCCATGGGGTTACTCACTGTGTGATATCCCGGTGATCTGCAGCTCTGCCTCCCTTACATCCTGTCTGCACACCACCCATGTTGCTGCCAGGTGTGTGTGGTCCTCTTGGTTACTGACATCAGGGTCCTACAGCTGGACTTCTGTCAGTGGGATATCATCTCTCCAGAGCATGACCTAAGAAAACATCAAAGCAGGTAATTGTCCCCAAAATAATAAGAGTTCCTGTGGATGAGCTGGGTTGCCCTTTCCTCAGGTACAAGCCCTTCTGGGAGCCCATTGTCTCTTGGGCTGGGGCTGCACCCCAAATCTCTCCAGTCTTAATAATTCCTACTGTCCTTATCTTAGGACAGGGCTAATCTGGCGTACGGAATCCACATGCCTTTAAGTCCAGGGGCTTCCCTGCAGACCCCTTGACTTCTCGGCTCAACTAGGGCTCCCTGCCCCTTCTTTGCCCCAGCTTTTTCCTCCTGGGCACCTTTCCCAGGGCATAGGCCTACCAGACTCCTTCCAGCATCCCTGTTTCCTGCTCTCCCTCCTCCTGCCGGGTCCAATCCTTCTTTAAATTTCCCAGCTCAGAGCAACTTTCTTGCATCATCTGGTGACCGACCACCCAGCCGGATGCAAGAGCTGATAAAACACTGTGGCGGCAGAATTCGCTGCTCCACTGTGCCGGGGCTTGGCCTCGGGCTCTGCCTCAGGGCGGCACTGGGCAGACCCCTTTCCCTGGGCTGCTCTGTTACACCTGACTTGTTTGTATGGTGTTGGCAATTGAGATGAGCCATTTTGCCAGCAACCTTACCATGTATCCTCTGTTCCAAGGCTTCTTGAGGACTTTAAAAAGTCTGCAATACAAACTCCTGCTGGTTTGGTTTAATTAGTACTAGTTGAGTACTGATGAGGTAATGTGCTGTACAACACACAGAAGGGACAGTCACTGCCCGTTCTGGAACATCTGTAATTAGCATTGGACACTGTGGTATATATTTGCATGTTAATGTATTATGCATATGGTAAAGGTCAGCTGTATAACTCAAGAGATCTAAGCCTCATTTTCAGCTTTGTCACAGCTTCCAAGGTTGTGCATGAGTCTGCTTCATTTTCCTGACTCAAAGTTTACTCGTGTAAAAATGAGATGGGCATCTGGCATGGGATACAATAGTTCTTATTTTGCTGTAGGGACCTAGAAAATTACTAGAGCAAATCACACCAGTGGTTTTTGTGGCCTTGTTAAAAGGTTTATATCAGTAGTGGCCAAACTTCTTAGCAGATATGTCACAAATTAAGGGCTGTGCCGTCCCTAGTGCCACTGATAACTCCCCCTTACCCAATCCGAAGTCTGCTTTCTGTTCCTTTCCCTGCACTGCCTGCCTCATCTGCTTCTCTGCTTTCTACTTTCTGCTATATTTGCTCCTGTGCTACCTGCTCCCTTCTTGCTCTGTTGTGTGCCACGCACAGAGGCTACCCATGCCACTTGTGGTACACATACCACAGATTGGCCACCCCTGGTCTATATCTAGGACTAGATGCTTCAGAAGAGAATGAGATGGCCAGTAGGAGGCCATGCTAATCAGGGTTAAAATCATTCATTAAGTTGATTTGACATTTCTGGAAGATACTGTTTCAGCAAATGTTGTTGGGGATTCACTAAGTGAGCTCTTCCTTTTGCATACAAACCCAGTGTCCTAATTTGACTGTCCTGGATAGAGCATATCCACTCCTTACATAGGTGTCTCGTGGCATTTGTTCCCTTTGATTCAGGAAGTTGGTTAATCTTGGAGGCTGATGTGTTTTTGATCTGTGCTTACTAGGGTTACTTCCATTTTATTTATTGAACTTATATATTGGACATGTCAAACTTGGTCTTTTCTGATTTCTTGGGGACTTCTGGCAGGGGCCAGATGCATTTTGAAATATTTCACTGCAAACCTAAAGGGGATGGGTCTGAATTGTTAACAAAGAGCTCTCTTTTCTTCCATTTGTTTCTCCTGCATTTGGATTACTTGAGTTAAAAAAAAAAAGGGGGGGAAAAAGACAGGCATATGAAAAACAGTTGGCTTGAAAAATCCTTCCCCTCCCAAATGGTCAGCTTTTAACGGCAGTTTCTCATCCAGCATTCATTGTCATAGAGCTATGACAGTCAATGGTAGCTGAAGATATGTGCTAGGATCTCTTGGGAGGCAGTACTTTCACTAATTCTCCACTCATCCCAGGTAAACAGAATTTGAGTTTAAAAGTAGAAAACCAACAGGAAAAAAAATCCCTGAAGGCTTGTCTCTACAGGGAAGCTGACTGACTGGTAGAACTCTAGTGGCATAATTATTGCTAGAGCTGAGTAGTAGTAGCAATAGTAACCCTTACTTCTCATATAACACTTTTCCTCAATAGAGCTTGAAGCACTTTATAGAGCAGGTGCCCCTATTTTACAACAGTGCAGTAGTGGTGGCCAGTTTCCATGTGTGGACAAGCCTTCAGACAACCCCTAAGCTCTTTTTCATTCAAAAGAAAAAGGGAGAGAAGGAGGCACAAATCCCAGTATTTTTCCTTCACAGGTTAGCTTTAAGGCACACTTAGGATTCTAGAGCAGTGGTTCTCAGCTTCTTTTGGGTCATTCACTTCTTTTTAAGTTTGTTCTGCTGCAGTGTACCAATATGATTCCATGTTCTGGGTAATAAATAACGTAACATTTTGTGTCACTCCAACCACAGTGTAACCTCTCTGTCCATTTAAGATAGAGGGTAGAATTGTTTTCAGTTGTTTTCTTTGTCTTTCTTCCCCTCCATTTGTGTTTCACCTTTCTCTTCTGCTTTCCCATTCTCACATGCCCTCTAGAACAGTGCTGTCCAACTGGTAGCCTACAGGCCACATGCAGCCCACAGGAGGTTAGTATGTAGACCCTGGGCTCCCACCCAATCTCAACTCTCCCTGTTGCTAGCCATAGCAACAACATCCAGATTCTCCAGGTCCACTTCCCTTTAGTTTCTGCCTCATATGCCACCCTAGGGGCCAGGGCAGCGTGGGAGAGCCTGTAGTGCCGGGGAAACACTGGCATGGCATAGGTGGGGCGTTGGCACAGCATGGTGCAGCAGAGGACCCCAGGCCCAGGAAGCTGAAAGTGGGGCTGGGGCACTTGTGCCTGTGCACCCAAGCCATTTGAGGCATTGAGGTGTAAAGCAATAAAGTACAACTTGTATTAAACTTATGTGTCATAGGGGGATGGATGTAAATGATTCTGCCATCTGATCTCAGACCTGTTGATGATTAAACCTACAGTTGTGATGGAGATGTAGATGCAGTAGCTTTACAAATTGCTTTATTTCCCTTACACCAACACTTTAAAAAAATCTGTGGCTGATCGCTCTTCAGTCCACTTCCCTAGTGACCAGGACGTGAGGTGTGGTAAAAACTGACAAGATCAAACATTGTTAGGTCACTGATCTCTGCACTGAGGATTTTAATTGGACTTATCTTCCCAAGCTGGCTGTGGCATAATTGTTACTGTAGAACTTGAATCTTCTTGAAAGATTCAGTTGTGATCTTTGCAAGGTAACACTTACAATGTCTTACCACTGCTGCTAATGAGAACTGGCCCCTTGGTAGAGCTTTGCAGGACCCACAAAGTGATTTATACTGGGGTTCTCTCTAGTGTCTGTAGCTTTTGTCATGTACTTTCTGTCTCTCACTCTATTAATTGTTGAATGCCTTATCTTTTTATTTTTAAATGAGCACCACACCAGATTTATTTCTCCCTCAGCAGAGCTTTCTGTCAAGGTCTTGAGCATATCTGAGGATGGAGATGATAAGCAATGAAACTGAGATAATGCCAAGCACATTGCTGCTGCTCTCTCACCTTGGGTTGTTATAAACAATTTCTGCTAAATTGTGGGGGTGGAGTGGGGGGTTATTTTGGGGGGGGGGTTTGTTTTGTTTTGTTTTTTCTTGCCTGGACAGCACTTTATATACAACACCCCCTTTAAAAAGAAACAGATCTGAGTTCAGTTAGAAAGGGTGCTGGTGATTCAGTAAAGTGGCTGTGCTGCAGTATGGGGAGAGGGAATAGTCTTCTGAACCAAGCATAAAAGCACCTTCTTTGGATTGCTTGTGATATTTTCATTAAACATCCCTTGGCACATTTCAAAAGAGACAGGGTGTTAACAGCAGTATCCTGGTCCAGCTCCAGGATAGGTAATTGCATTGTGCCTCCCTCCCTGCCCCCTGCAGTTTCAATTAGATATGGATGAACTACAAAGTTGCCATGCATGGTGAAGCCTTGTTTCTTCTCCTGTGTAACCAGTGTATCAGATGGCACATCCTAGGTGGTGAATATCACCTCCATGGATGGAACTCCAGCTCTGTTTTGAGGTTGCCAAGAAAATTGCAAAGGGGCTGGAGTCCTGTCTTATTCCATGCAGAGAATCGTTTGTGTAGCCTGGCCTGTGCATGTCTTGCTTAGGTATCCCTGCCAAAGTCCAGTAGTTCATGCAGTTAGTTGGAATATGACTATTAAAAGTTTGAAGCCTGTACTGTGTGCTTTCCTCTGTGGAGGCTGCTGCAAACTTTAAACAGAAGGATAAAGTGAGGAATAATCACTGGCATTATGATGTTGAAAAAGGTTTATAACAGCAATAATCCCCCACGAAAACAGTTGTTATCATAGTTAATGTCCGCTTTGTCAGTACGTTAACCTTCCTTGGCTTTGCCTCAGACCATTAAATGACCAACCATTCGTTAAACACCCGGGAGCAACCAATTTCAGGGGGAATATTATTGAGCTCATTTGCTAAGTGAAGCGCTTGAAATAGCAGTGGCGAGCTACATGTTCACACTTATGCACACCTGCCTGCACATACATATTCATATATACATACATACACATACACATGGACTCTGATATGCACAACCCCTTTTTCTTGGAAGCCTGTACTCCCTTGGACCCTGATGCGTACATAATCTCTCGTGTGTGAACTGCCTCATGTATTCACACACAACTCTGAATTTAGAAAAGTTAATGTGCTGTAAGTTGAGGTGACATACAGGAATATCGTATCACTTATGCCAGAAGGTATGGTAGGAACAGCAACCAGCGAGAGAGCACAGAGTAAAGTATTCCCCTATATGGTAATTTATTTCCCCTTCACATGCCCTCTGTGTTAGTTGCTTTTTCCAAGCCAATACCATTGCCAACTGGCTTCTAAGACTGTGAGCCCAGGGTGGCCCAGCCTGGACAGTCTCCACTGACATTCATGAGAGCTAGAGCCTTTCATCCATTGGGAGATTCTCACCCACAGATGGGATCTGCTCTAAATATCACCACCACCATTTTCATCTTGTTAAATAATAATTTAAACAACCACCAAATGTAATTCTCATCATAAAGCCAGTCATGAGCTTGACTTCTCCTTGGAGTTGCCCCTATGATGCATTTCTGTTTCTGTCCCTGGTTCCCGCAGCCTTGGAGGGAGCCTCATACCCTGAGGTCAGAACAAGTACTTTCCACCTTGCCTAGTTTTGAGGATGAGCAAAACACATGGGCTAGGGACAGACATTAAATATAAACTGGTTTAAAGGATCAGAAACTAGTTTAAGCCTGTAACAGAACAGATGGTCAGTGCTTGAAAATGTCTGAAACCGGTTTGAGATAAACCTGGTTGAATGTAGTCTTTGATGTCACCTCAAAGTGGGACTCCAGCAACCACTTCATGCCCAGCAGGAGCTTCACATGCTTCGCAGACTGGCATATCCTCCACAGCACCCACCTCAACTGCCTGCCTCTGAACAGGGCTGTCTGCTTCAGCCACCGAGACAAGAGGTGCTGATGGTGCAGCTGCGCAGCAGAGACCCTCCCCCACGTGTTGTGCAGCTGCAAGCTGTACACCAGAGCCTGGCAGCTTTGCCACAATGCTGTCCAGGACCGCCTGGTGAGGGCCATCCCGGCTGCGGCAGGGGAGATCTCCATGAACCGCACTGTCCTGGGCTGCAAGAGCCACATGAGCCCCAACATTGTGATCACGAGCGAAGAGGCCAAGAAGATCATGATCATTAACGTGACCACCCCATTTGAGACCTGGGCCAAGCCTTCACCGACACTTGGGCTGACAAGTGGGAGAAGTGCACTCCGCTGGCCAACAACCTGAGGGGCCGCGGCTGCGACATGATGGTCAGCGCATTCGTTGTGGGAATGCTCGGAGCCTGGGACCCCAGCAACGAGAGCGACCTGTGTGCCTGCCACATCTCCTGCCACTATGCCAAACTGATGTGCTACCTCATGGTGTTGGGCACAATCCGCTGCTCCCGTGACATCTGTGTTGAGCACATCATGGGCCACCGCTAGTACACTAACCCCACCAGACCAACCGCCACCGGACTGGACCCAGAAGGGCCTACCTGAACCCCCCTCTGCACCTGATGGACTTCACCTCGAGAAGAATCATCAGCAATGGACCACCTCACTCCACCCGAAGAGGACCCCCGTGATGAGACTCTATATGGACTGAGAACTGTGTTCAACCTACTTCCTCCACCATTGTGGGCCATTGTACAGGTTTGCGTGCATCCATCTTCTTTCCCTCTCAGCATCGTGAACCCCCACTCTCCTCCCCCACGCCCAGGCTTAGTTGGCTAACGTATTCTCTGTAACCGTGTTGCATTCCCCTCCTTACCCCCTTCCCTCTTGTTAGTCCCTCGCTCAGGCAGTCTGTATTTCCCTACTGGCTTTGTCATCTTTTTGAATTCATGCCTCTTAACATCTACTAATAAAATTCAATAAGGTTTAACTGGTTTTGTTCAAACCATTTTATGTAGTGTCTGTCCCAGACCCTTTGCTGGTTTAAGCTAAACCAGACACCCCCAGCATGCTCTCTGGGCTGGGTAAGGCTCTTTGCTCCACAGCAGGGTTGGCTTTTCCCTTTTCTCCCCTCCACCGCTGCTTGGCCAGAGCTCTGGTAAAGACTTGCAGGCACAACAGTGTCTGCTGGCTTTCCCGTGCCCTCTCTCCCTGCCCCCCTCCCCCCCTTCTGTGCTTAAGCATGTGCCTTCATTTCTGGGATGTCTGTGCAGTTACGATGAGATTGAACCCAGCCAGGTTAGACTAACCTGTGAAGACTGAATCAATTCATGCTCAGGCCTTTTGAATTTCTGTCCCTAGCCATAATGAGAGCAGGGCGAGAATACCGTGTTCTCACTAAAATATTCAGGTTTTCACCCAGGGCTTGAAAGATGAAGGATTTGGGCTGAAAGCAATGAAAGTAGTATTGCCTCCTTGGAGTTGTAGTTTGCTCATCGAGTCCCTGTAGTTGTATGTTGGCTAGGATCACTAGCTGGACTACAAGTCCCAAGATGCACCTTGGCTGGGAAACTCAATAGTGCACACTAAGAGGGGAGACCACAGTGCATTACAGCAGATGTGGTCTAGTAGGGAGTCCCAGGCCCTACAGAAAACTAACGAAATAAGCTGTTTTGTTTAATTTTTGCCTCTCAAGTGCCATACAGAGGTATGGAACTAAATTAGTGGGTGCACAGTGCATACAGACTCACTTCTGCCATGCTATTGAGCGGATCTACCTAAAAACTCTGTGTGTTTTTGTCCCTTCTGCCACCTGCCATCTAGTCATCCTTCCTTGGGTATAAGCTTTTTGGAATGGGGATCATTCCTTCTTGAAAATTTGGAAAAGAACTGGCAGTTAATAGTGCTTCTTATAGGAAAAAAAAGAATAATCAGGCAATTCACTTAAGAATTCAAAGGTTTTAAGCAACAGTTCAGATTCAGGGATATTGAAATAAATTTGAACATATATTATTATATAGGATACTGTAGCAACATCCAACTGGCATGTTTAATCCTTTTGCTCCAAAGGGGATGATTTGTGGTGTTGTAGATAGGTAAATGGAAAATGCTCTTTCTGCTTTCCCTAGAACTTCAAAAATTAAAATGGGGTTGGGGGGGGGGAAGCTTTCAGTATCAACCACTGTTAATTGCAACACTCTCTCAGTATGGTTCCACTACTTCATAAGGGCTCCCCTGCCTTTTTTGCACTCTTTCTGGAATTATAAAGTGCTCTCACTTGCTGCTTGGACCCTACCAAGTACTGCTCACCGCAGGTGTCAGTCTAACCATTTGCGAGAGCACTTTAGAATTCCACAAAGAGACAGACAGGAGAGCACTTCGGGATACAGAGAAGAGGACATTACCTGGCACTGTATGCTCTTCACATGCAAATTAGGGAGGCTTGATTTACACAGGCACTTCAAGACATAAAAAAGGGCAAACATTTTCAGAAAGACCCTGCTGCTGCGAAGCAAACATCCTGAACTTTCTACCCCTGCATCTATTGCATTTTCCTGTAAGAAACCTGAAATGTTCTTTAATAACTAGGGGAATTAAACCTTTCCCTTTGGGAAAGTGCTGTGTCATGAGAGTAGGGCGTAGCTGTTTTGGTCTAAGGACCATCTGCAGACTCTTCCTCTGCCTGATGAAGCGCAATTGTACCTTGAAAGCTTGCAAAGAAGATTTTTTCCTAACTATTTGAGTTGGTCTAATATAAAATATTGGATTTACGCAAACAACCTTGTCTGCATTATAAGAGTTGGCATTAAGAAGAAACAATGGCCAAAATAAAGAATATTTACAGTATTGATTGTCTTGCACATTCAGAAATCGGGTCCCCTCTCAAATATCCTGTAATTTTAGAATATTGTAAACTTGGGTCTTTCTGTCTTCATGACTTAAAGTTTCTGAACTTCTAGGATGCACTCAGTTAACATTTTCAAACTTTTCTCCACAACTGTGGGGGATAAAAATGTACATTTAAAAAAAAATTAAAGCTGAAATTCTCAGCTTCTGAAGCTGTGGATTTAAGGGGGGGAAAGCAATTAGATATAATAAGACCTGCGATAAAATCACAGGAGCTGGCAACACTGCATTTAGAACATTCTCTTACCGCACAAACAGTGCGGGTAGGGGTACTGCATTTAACTTGTTCTTCCTTTCTGACTGTTTAGCAAAACTAAATTGTTATATGGAACATAATAATCTGGTACCTAAGATGGGCAAATTTTATTCATATAGTCATCTATGGAATAAGATACTTGGTAACCCAAACAGAGGTCATATCTCCCCATATGTGTCAAATTCATTGAATATGCCCCTGCTTCTCCAGCCCTTTTGTCCAAATTGCTTTTGTTACTTCGCCTGCACTCTGATATGTGATGCAAGACAAATGTATATGTGTATTTAACAGCTACCCTTCCTGGCTATGAAATTACGAAGTACTTTTGCTGGCTTTTTGGGCAATATGCGGAACTTCTCACCAGCATATCACAGATCATCATGTTGTCCAACTGTGAAGCAGCAATGCGTTCCACAGCCAAAAGGAAATGGCAGGAAATCTTTAAAAATACAGAAAGGCTAGATTTACCTCTCTGACTGATGTTGGTATAGAACAGGTGCATGTTAATCCTGGGTGTCCTTGGACCTCAGTTCTAGTCTGGTTTCTGCTATTGGGCTGTAGGAGATGTGACTGTGGTGCCCTCCCATGGATGGGCCCTTAAACAGGGATAAGGACCTACTACTGCTGGACAGCAATGGAATCAGATTAATGTAAAGGCCATGTTGAAAGGAGAATCAGGCCCAGATTTTCCTTGTATTATATTTAGCAAGACTGGCCTATGATGAATTCACAGGTAGGTTATGAATTGGGTTTCTTTGAGTAATGTTACTTTCCACGGTCCTTGTCTCTAGCTAGTACCACCTGTAATAAAGCCATTGCTGTTGATACTTTAAAGGCATATAACACACTACCCAAAGATACTGCAGGAAGATATTAAGCAGCATGTTCACACCAGGCATTCAGCAGGGCATAGGAGATGCATTTAGAACAAAGCAAAAGTTTATCCAATGTGAGATAACTTGGTGTTTGGTAGTGGTAGGTCCATTATCCCTGCCTATGGGCACAGAAGCTACAGAGTGGCATGATCTCATGTCCTATTGTCAAGTGGCAGTGCCCAGACTAGATCTGATGTCCTAGACTAAGCACAAGGACCTATACTGAGTTGCAACCCACCTATTTCTTTATGCTTTAGGAGATCTGTAGGGTCCATGTACACAACAATGCTCTGTGTTTTTTTCACCCATGAACCTCTTAGCACAGAAGTATTTTCCTGTCCCTCAAGCCCTTATGGCTATGAGCAGCTGTTGTCACAACCATCTTGTTGATGAGACTGCACTGCTGAGATGACAGGGAAGTCATTCTGTCTGCAAACAAGATAAAAGAAATCCCTCAAATGCAAACATACCTCCACCTACCAAGTAGAGATAACTGTCAGCAGATCAAGACTTGCTGGTAAAGGATTCCTTCTTTTCTGATTTGTTTTATGTTCAGACAGCGGCAGGCAATGATGAGGACTAGACACGATATCAGTTTCAGGATCCTACACCCACAATTCCCAAGGGCCAGACAGGGTTTTTTTGTTTTTGTTTTTTTCAATTCTTTTTTCTATGCTTGCAAAAGCACTTGGTACATGTGAAAAATGATCACACTCTTTTCCACTCCCAAGTGGCTTTATCTCTGTTCTCTGTCTGGTGATCACAGGCTCTGCATGAAATCACACAGCCCCTTAATATGACAGATCCAGGGGACGTGCCTGAGCTGATGAGGCAGCAAGAGTTTGTCAATCAGATGCCTCTTGAAGACTTTGTTTTCCTGGAAAGATGAGTCGCCTTCTCTGGAAAGGCTTGTGGAGAGCTTTCACTTGCATTCCTTTGCCCTTGCCCCCCCATCCCCTTTTCTGTTCTTTCCTTCTCCTGCCAGAAGGAGTTGTGGAGAATGGCTGTGAGTTACTGCTGAGCTGCCTTCTTCAAGCTCCTTTCTACTGTAATCTTTTTGCCTTGCTTACCTCCACTTTGGAGCCACCATGTGCAGTTGCTGAAGGGGAAACAGAACACAGTACCAGTCCCAGATTGATTAACAACCACTACTTTGACCTGTAAGTCTAGGAAAGAATTAAATGCAAGGTGACAGCTTTGGATTCATTCTTCATGTAGATAGAAAAATGAAAAGGAACAACGTAAAGATGGGTGAACCAAATTGGAACGAATACCACCCACTCCCTTTATGCACACCCTTCTATAGTCCTTCAAGTCCAAACAGAATCTGGAATTTAGTCTGAAGCATGACAATTTTTGGTTCGATTTATTTTTCCTCTATTTTACATTCTCTTTACACTTCTGCCTTTCCTATTTCCACAGCGGGAAACAGTAGTGGTGGTAAAGCATGAGAGAAACCAGGAGTAAAAGCAGAGAGTTTGTTCATGCCATTTCTTGCAGGGTCAAGTGACTTGGATAGTTCAAGACATTAGTCCTGACTTCTGCGTGTTGTTGAGGCTCCTAACCTTTCAAGATCTATCCCCATCTAGGACAAGATCTTATTCCACCCATTATGTGTTTAAGTGGCAGTTAGATATTTAGTTGTGATCTTATTCAACCCTGCATTAAAAAGAAAAAGTGCTTTCCTCTTAGACTGAAGGCTAAGTCACAGAAAGAGGCAAGGAGGACTCACCCATCTTTCGTGTGAAAGGTTTTTCAGGAACTCAAGCAGACTGGAGTAGGATTGCACTTAGATACCTGCTTACCATTTCAATGCCTAATAGGTGAAAAAGGATCCAGCCCCTACTGCCAATGAGCAGGAGTGGTGCTAGCCTCTTCCAGTTGGGGGGCTGGGCTCAACTGAGACAGGAATAGACACCCCAAAATTCACCTTAGCCCACCTGTAGTCACCTGTCCCAGTGCCGCTACTGCCCGCCTGCCCCACACAGCTGAGCCCACCCCATCCTGCCTGCTCCAAGCCCAGCCTCCCCACTGGAAAGAAGCTGGCAACTCCCCTTTTGGGAGTACTGCACCTTTCTGAGCTCAGCTTGGGCAGGTGGTGGTGCTGGGAAGGGGTGGCTACAGGGAGGGATAAGATGAATGTTGGGGTGGCCATAGCTCCCCCAAGTGCGTCATAGCACCACCCCTGCCAGTGAGCTAATTAAGGGAGTCAGAATAGGTGAAATACCCCTTTTGAAATTTGTAGACCATAAAAAAGTCCTTACCAAGCATTTGAGACAAGGATTCTATGAGGACTAACCTCCACCTCCAGCTAGAGATGTTACATGGCCATAGGGACAGCTCTGCCATCTCTTGGTAGTCAAGGTTTAGCTTTTTTGGATGTTCTAGGCAGAGTTATTTGGTGCCCATAAAATATGTTCACCATGAAGTTCCATGGCCTTCAAAGGCCTCTGAGATCCCTTCCATTTCACATTTTCTCCTTAGTATCTGATCCCAAATAGTTCTTTATAGCAGTTTGCTGTTAGGACCTTGTTACACCTTAGGCTGTGAGCCACACAAATGTTGATCAGTGTTAGTGCTAGTTTGGAGCTTGGAGCAGTCGCACCTTGGAGACTGGCAGCAGTCTAGAAACTTTTTCTGACTGTCCCCTACTTGTACAGCTGTGAATTGCCACTAGAGGCCTGGGGAGCAGGGGCAGGACTAGGAGCTGTAGCTGTGACTTGCCAATAGAGGGCTGGAAAGCCATAACATGCTTCTATCTCTGATCAGGGAGTGGGAGTGGGAAAGATCCTGGGATACTGGAGAACTTCAGTTTGGGTGGCACATCTGTGGGGAGTGGCCTTACCTTAAGGGAACAGGAACTGAATAGTGCAGATCAGAGATAATCCTGCCCTGGAGTGACATGACTTTGAGCTCCATAATGAATGCTTAAAACCACTTTAAGGTGTTAATTTGTGGACAATCCATGGGTTAAGAGCTCCAGGAGCCACCCAAAATCACCATGTAACAAGGCCCTTAGGGACCTGAAACCTGGCTTGTGATTTTGGAGCAGTTCAGAGGGCCTTGTTGCATATTAATTTTGGGCGGCTCCTGGAGCGCTCAGTGCCTGGATTGTCTACACTTTAACACCTGAAACTAGTTCTAAGTACCCTTTAGGCAGCTTTAAAGTTATGCCACTCTGATATGTGTTACACTAACATGTAGCCACTCTAGGCCACACATTAGTGTAAACACCCCATCTGCCACCCCCTCCCCTGCTGGCCTGGATCAGTCCCCCTGCACCCTCTGTGGAATCAGTCCCAAATTTGGGCTACCATTCCCTGCCAGCTCACATCAGGCCCCCCACCCTCATCCCCCACTAGCCTGGATCAGCCTCCACTTTCAACTCCCCAGGTTGGGTCACTCCCACACCTACCTCAGGCAGATTCCTCAGGACAGCGGCAGCAGCCAGAAGTAAGCTGCGGGGAGGAATGGGGGAACCCTGAGGTGCAGGGTGGGAAGTCACCAGCCCCAGTTGACCCACTGCCCCCCCTGAATTGAGTCTGCTGTCCCCTGCACCCCCAGCACCCCAGATCTCCACTCACCACCCCTGCCCTCCCTAGCAATTTTTTGGCTGCCAGTGTTGTCCTGAGGGAGTGGACAGGGAAGGGGATCCTGCCTGGCTGCTGCCACTCTCGGCTGGGGAATGGGGTAGGGGGCATGGGTGAGCAGTAAGGTCCAGGGGAGGGCAGCAGGGAGTCCCTGAGGAGCAGAGGGGGAGCCCTGAGGGGCAGGGGGAAGCCTGGAATGGGAGGGGAAGGGATGGGGTGGGCCATAGGGACACCTTATCACTTCTTATCACTGCTGGCTTGAATGTGTGACTGTTCTAAATGCAAGCTAGTGCTGACACCCATCAACATTTGGGCAGCTCAAATTGCAGTGTGTATCAAGGCCCAGACTTTCCCAAATAATTTCCACTCACCACCACCCTGTCTCTGCAAGGCAGAGGTCTGAAATTACCAATAATACCATGTCTGTCACTTATTGGGGGCCATCTTGGGCAGAGCCCTTTTGAATGTAATAACTGGAGATTCTAGTAATGGTGGCAAAACAGAGAGAGCAAAGTAAAGAGCCCATGCTGAGCCCCATCAATAAACTCCCTGTGGTTTTGGTATTTCATTGTATTTTACTCATTGATTCGAATGGCTGGTGTGGGAAAAAGAAAGCCTGTACATACAGTTTCTGGTTTAAGATCCTGATGTTAAGCAGCAGCTGATTCTATCAAGTGAGAGGATAGTAAGAAGTAGAAAATGCACGTAGCACAATGCTTTTGTGATTTTCTGGGAGGCTGTGTTGTCTAGTAGATAGGGTGCTGGACTGGAACTCTGACATGCTGCCAGTTTCATAACTAATTTAATTTGTGCTCCTGGAAACGAGACACTTCACCCCTTTGTCTCTGTTCTCTTGATTACGTAGTTCAAAAGTGCCTTAGGCTGGGGACTCTCTCATTATCTTTGTGCAGCACATACCAGAACGGGGCCCTGATTTTGCCTGGTCTGAATTCTTGTAAAGCCTATTTATTTAATTAAGTCCATATCTCTAAAAGGAAAAACAAAAGAACAGCAAGATATGGTCATTTTTCATGCATGGTCCACTGATGCTTATAGATTTTTTTTTTTTTTTTTGGAAACCCCTTTTTTTCATGTCTATGACCAGGTGAAGTGGGGGGACGGGCTAATTTGTGACATGCCTACCAAAAAGGCTGGTGCCCACTGCCTTACTCTTGTAACGTCCATTTCCCTGAAGAAAGAAGGTATCTTTTTTTTCTTGGGATCTGGGTAGTCTTCTGAAACTTTCACTTTGCATAGTAGTGGCAAATTTAGGCTACAGGAAAAGAGCTGCTTCACCTGTAGGACCAGCCTTGCAAGTCCTGCCTTTTATTTTTCTTTCCCTCTGCTACCTTGTTTTAGACTGAGCCAAAGAATTGGTGGAAATAGCTGCAATCATATACACTGTGGCGGGCCAGTAGGGGGTCCTTCTGCACTGAGCCACCCACCTACCAGGCTCCAGGTGCCTCCCTGGGGGCACCTTGTATCTGGCCGACTTCCTTTCTGGAGCACACCTGCAAGCCTGGGGGTAACATTGCCACCACTCGTGAGTCTCGGTCTTTTAGTGGCTCTGTGCCTCATGAGGTACACAGGCTTTATAGACCCAAAGGGTACTCAACCCACTGCAAGAACTTGGGGTGCTTCCCTTAGTCTGAAACACAAATAATGGTCTCCCTTAGGAAGCTGGACCAAGGGGACCCTAAGGCATAATCTAGACCCTCTCCCAATAAGTCTCCCATGCTAGGTACAAGGGAGATCTTTATTGATTATAAGGCAGGGGTGGCCAAAATATAGCCCGTGGGCTGGATCCGGCCTGCGAGGCCATTCTATCCAGCCTGCAGGTCAAAAAAATGTAGAAAATGAGTATTTCTCTGCCCTTGGTTCCTGTAAAAAACGACAGGAACCAAGGGCAGTAGAACCCAGGGGAAGCCCAGCGGGCTCCCATAACAGCGGGGCCCACCTGGCCACGCCCCCCAGCTGGAAGCCCCAGCCAGAGTTTCTGGGCTGGGAGCACATGGCTGCCCTGGCAGAAAGTTCAGGTAATTGTGGGGGGAGACCCTGGGCAGGGAAGGAGTGCAGGGGAGTGGGAAAGTGGATGTGCCTATGCCCCCTGTGCCCCATGCTGCAGCTGCTTGCAGCCCACGTGGGGCTGCCTGTGCCTGCTCCGGACAGCCCATTCAGGTTGAGCACCTGCAGCGTGAGGCACTGGATGTGGGGTGGGGGAGAGGCTGTTTCCCCCCCATGTTTAACTTTTCCCTGGGCTCCTTCCCTGCACAGAGAAAAGTGGTCCCTTGCCCACCCCATGGCTGGTGCCCCACACTGTAGGCACTTACAGCCTTCATAGGGCTGTCTGGAGCAGGCACAGGCAGCCCCAGGTGGGCTGTGAGCGGCTGCAGCGTGGGGCGCTGGGCATGGGGTGGGGATGGGCTGCTTTCTTCCCCACCCCCATGCAGGTTGGCAGTGGAGAGGGTTACAAGCTGGTGTTGAGTGTGGGAAGAAGTGGCCCCTCACCCGCCACATGGCCAGAGCTCCATGCTGCAGCCACCTGCAGCCTGCCTGAGGCTGCCTGTGCCTACTCCGGACAGCCCTGCACGGGCTGCGAGTGGCTGCAGCAGGGTGTTCAGGCCATGGGGCAGGCAAGGGGTCACTTTTCCCTTAGAACAAACAGTGGCATGGTAGCCTTTGATCATGCATCTGAGTTACTGCAGGCTATATATCTAATTAGGTTTCAAGTAGTTTACTCACAAGCATCATCCAGAGGCTGATAGAGCTTTCCTCTTGAGGCAGGCAGTTCATAGTGTGTCCATGTGTTTTAAGAGAGAGAGAGCTGAAGATGTCCAGCTCACCTCTGTGTTTTCATCATGGCTGCCGCCTCTTCTCCTGGGCAGTCTTTAACTTATATAGAGCTTATGACCTCATTTACCTGATCCAATGAAGGCCAGCAGCTGTTGGCTGCCAGCCAGCCAATTTGACATACATCACTGTTTGCTGGGCAGACTGGCAGGGTCTCTAGCCCCCTCCCAGCCATGATGCTATTGCTTAGAACAACAGGAAGTTTAAGCCCCCCCCCACCGAGGTGTGTGAGGCCAGTCACATAGGCAGAGGGAGCATGTTCCCCCTCCCTCAGGATTGTATCCAGCTCAGGTTACAACTCAGGGGTTACCTGAAGCAGATGGAGGCAGGGGTGCCTGACCCCTGCAGTGACAATGGTAACCAAATTATCAGATAGGTAATAATCCTGATAGCAGAGTTTGGGGAGAGACTGAGATGGCATTCTGCCACATGCACAACATGCCGAATCAGAGTTCCTGTAATAGCAGAAATGAACAAAAATGTTGAGGCTGGGGTAGAATCGGTGGTGGAGAACTAGGCACAGATCTTTACAAATAGTTAGTTACTCACTTTCCATCGAGAGCAATGGGATCTTTTCAAGGATTTGAGGCCTCGGGTCTTAAGCTGATGCAAGAAACGCATGAGTTGGATGGGGCAGAGTAGAAGCCTGTTCATATTACGTAGAGTAATTGCTGCATGCTCTACAGTCAACAGTAATTTTCCCTATTATACAAAAAGGAAAATTTGGGATTAAATAATAATATAGGAGAACCAAGACACTTCACATCTAGGTGCTCCATGACCTGCTTAATTTGCAGTTGGCTGCTGAGTCAAGAACAAGTCACTCAGATGCTTGCAATGGCTTTTGCTTCTACTGGCACTGCTTCTCCACTCAACTGGGACTCATTAGGGGGTCCCTCACAGCTGATTGGTCAACAGCATAGGAGGGAACAGACACCAGGCTCCTGAGATGGAGTCCAGTACTCTTTCCAGAAATGTAACTTGGTCATTTTCATGTGTTCAGTCAACATCGGGAAGGCAGTTCAGGTTTCCTGTCCAGTACTTCTTCAATATTGTATGGAAAACCTTAAAATGTTCAGAAGTCTACTCTTCCTGACTAGGCAGTATCAGACATTCAGCTACTTCCTTACAGCTCTTAGGGTTGTAAAATCAGGCTGGAAATTTTGAATTAACAGCCTTATGTAGGCTGCTGGAAGAGGGAGATAAATACTACTAATGATTAAACAAGCAGTGGGCAATGCTTTTTGCACACTATTGTAAATCACACAAAAGATTGAGTTTGGTTTGAGCCCTGGGCCTATGTTTTCAGCCCCTGCAGTCTTATCTGATCTCAACCTGTTCACCAGGTTGGATCTTGGTCCCGGGGCCACAAGGCATTTATTTGCCTCTTGAGCTGGAATGGCTATGTGCCACAGGGCTAGTTTGAGAGTAGTGAGCACTCTGAAACACCAACACATGACGAGCTGATGCAGAACAGGGTGCTCAGGGCTTTCAAAGGGGATGACACCTATCCTAACCTACTCTTTGAAAGCCTATAAAAGCCTTTTCCAGGTTCCCATGATTCACAGAAGAGGTAATTCCAGTCCTCCCTGGCTTGTGGTGTGGGAAGATCAAACCAAAGCCACACCTGCCCTCCTCCATCTCATTAATTTAGTGGCCTTGCCAATCACCAGTCTTCAGCTTCCTGGTCCTCAGCTTCCTCACCTGAAGTTCCTACTGATAATAAATCCTTCCTGCTTCCTGTTGCCCACAGATAGTTTTAAGTGAGCCAGAACAGAGAAATGCAAATCATATTCAGAAAGACAGTTTCTGGCTAAGTTCTTCCTGAATGTGCTGGCCCAAAACTAGTGTTTGATACAGGAGGCTGTCCAGAGACAGAGGGATGTCAAAAGCATGAAAATCACCCCAAATCTCCCTTACCTGGTCACAGACATGAAATAAGGGGTTTCCAAAAAAAATCTGTAAGCATCAGTGGACTATGTATGTTAAGTGGCCATATCTTGCTGTTACTTCTGTTTTTGCTTTTGGAGATATAGACTCGATTAAATAAATAGGCTTTACAAGAATTTTTCAGTGAAGCAGCATAATTTCCTCCAATGGCATGCATTAGAGATGAGTGAAGCTCTGTCAGAAATAGCTGAGTCTTTTTGTCTTAAATTTTCCTTTTTAATAATAATTCTGTATTTTCTTTGTTAATGGTGCTGGTCTCAGGGATCTCTCAAGACTTTGATTCTTTACTGTTAGCTGCATTTAGAGAAAAGCAGTCAGTCTTTGCTGGGTGTCAGTTAAACATCTAAGCAGCACTGCATGGGTCAGAATAGTCTCTAGATGATTTTGAAAGGCAGCTTATGTATTAGCCAGAAGCCAAAGAACAGTCAGTTCATGGCTACGCCTAATTGGAGCCAGTCAGAAAACTTCTGTCAAAACAATTTCCCATTGGATAATGCCATTTTGACAAGCCATTTTTTTTCTTTTACCTCATATGTATTTTAATGACATCTGATTTGTGAGAAAACAAAATGGAAATGCTATTTTCTGACATCTTGGAAGAACATTTTGATTTTTTTTTTTCTTGTTTGGAAAATACTTTTTGTTTCGAAAGGTACTTTGCATTTAAAAAAAAAAAAATCCAGACGGTTGAGATCAAAACAGAGGGTTTCAAGTGACCCTAAACAATTTTGTTTTCAAGAATCCGTTTAGTCATAATGTTTAAAATATAGTCTTTTTATCTTTCTTTGCAATGAATTCCTCCTTAACTAATCCCCAAATCGGATTCATAAGGGGACAAAATCTATTTTCTGACTAGTTTCTTGTATTTTGCTTTTTGTCCTATTCAGGGTTGTGTATGAGCCCAAAGCATTCAAAGTCTGTATAGCGATGAGATACAGAGCAGCACTCCTATAAAACATCCCCATGCAGATGATAGCATACTGAATCTATATACTCTTTGCCTCAGTGCTCTGATGTTATTAATATTATTTTACATGCTCAAGTTCCTGAGTTGGGCTGTATGTCCCAGAGGGGACTATTGGGCCTCTACTACCTTTGCCACTTGGTTTCAATATGAAAGTGCACCTGACTGGAGATGTCCTCCAAAATACAACTGTGGAAATAGCAAATTGGAATGCAGTGCTTCCTACTTATTTTGTTTTGGAAACTCTATCAAATTAGCTGAGTTTACAGGGAATGCAGTGCTCTTCCCTAATTTCCAGCACCATGAGCTCTCCCTGCCATGTTAGCATTGAGCAGAGCTCTTTTTTGATTGGATATCTTTCGTAGCTATAGAAATTTGGTATGCCAGATACTGCCCATACTCAAACCTGTGTCTCCCATTTGCGCTTGTTTGTTGCCTCAGGAAACACAATAGCATAAGTTGTCTGCAGGAGGACTGTGCAAGTTTAACAAAGAAAAATGGGGGCCTGCAGACATGAGGTTGGGGAAGATTTTTCAAAGGTATGGATAGACTTTGGGAGGCAAACAGGCACTGACTTGCAGTGGAAGTTTAGGCCTCTAACTGTCTGTGTTTCGTGAAAAATCTTCCCCTTAGTTTTTCTGATGATGCACAAGGCTCATTTCATCTAACTCAGCCAGCTAAAAGCAGTAGCAACTTCTTTGGGTCAGTAAAGTGGGCACATTTGATTGAGTCCATGCAAAGAGACCAATTTTATCTAGTCTTAGATTTTATCACACTTTACAAAGATTGTGTATTACCTACTTAGTGGGTTGGGAGATCTATCTGGTCCCCCATGTCCACAAGAATATTTCCTAGAGACTGATCATATCTCCTTCAACAGAAGAAAGGGGCAGAGGAGAAGAGACTTGGGTTTCTGCTGCATCTCTAGGCTCTTTGTCTAAGTACAGACAATCAAAAAGCCTGATGCTGAATCAATGCAGTCTGCACAGGTTAGTCTTAGCTGCATAGATTGAGCTAATTAGCAACTGAACTTCACTTTTAATTCCAGAAATGCAGCCGCATGCCTGCAGTGGCCAAATCCAGAAACTGGGGGGCGCTAGAGTACTTCTCCCTGCTTTGCTGGAGCAAACAGCTTGAGCCAAAGCTAGTGTGCCCCTCCTGCAAGGGGTGGGGGGCTGGAGTTCGCAGGGGAGGTGCAAAGCATCCTAGGGGTTATGTGTACTGACCTTCCATTGTGTTACTGATTTGAACCAGTTTCCGATCACTTACACTGGTTAACTGCGTAATTTCTGTCCCTAGCCTTTGAGGATAAATGATTAACTTTTCAGGAGAGATGTGAAGAAGAGTTTTTTAAATGCTCATAATGTTCCACTAGCAACTCCAGTTATGGTTTCTTTTGCAACTCTTCCTTGCTTGTTTGTCTACCTATTTTTCCCGTGTCTGCTTCTCTTTTGGTCTTGGTTTTTATCTCTTTCATACACACATCCTTTTTCTCTTTCATCCTTGTGCTTCATCTTCATCTTAGTTCTGGCATTCTTGTTCCTTCTCGTTTTTCCTTTATTGACTTGTTTTTCTTTACTCACTTCCCCTTTTTTATGCATCTCTCTATCCCTCTCTCTCTCCCCCTCTTCTTCTACTCATCCTTTATCTCTTTCCCACTCTTTCTCTTTTTTCCAATTCCATTAGCGAAAGTAGATAATAACTTGTGAATTCAAGTGGAACTTCATTTCTGAAACCGCACACTCGTGCTGGAACCCATTAAGCTCGATAGCGAGAAATGAGAGAAATCATAATTATCAGGCCAGTAAAATACATGAAACATAAAATTTGTCAGGGAAAGTAATTGAAATTATTGGAGCAGTTGGGTCCTGGTGCTGTGCAGACCCTCAGTGATAATGGAAAGGTTACGGGCAATGTTTAGCAATGCTGATGAGGCCCAAGGTGACTTGACGCCACCACAGTCAGCAACTTTATGCTCTGCTTACATTAATTTGCTAATCCATCTTTGGAAATGGCCAGGCTGAACAGAGCATCGGGGTTCGGAGAACCTCTGCCAGGGAGTTGGAGTAGCAGATGTTGCAAAACTTTTGCTTTCGTTTTCCCTCCTTCTCTTTCTGTTCCTCTTCACCTCCCCCTTTCTTTTTTCTCTTCTTTTCTGTCTTTCCTCTCTTTGTCTCAGGCTCTGCCTGTAAATTCATGATTTGCTGATTTATTTAAAGTGGAGGTGATAATCATCTCATGCCTTTTCCTGGTGTTTCTATAAGACAGTCTCTGTGTGCTTCAAGAATGTCAGTGATATCCAGCATCTATTGTAAATGTAACTTGCCCTGGTTTGCAGATGGGAAAGTGCATTGCAGAAAGCTGAAGTAACTTTCCTCAGATAATGCAAGGAGTGTCCCAGCTGGGTAGGTGCACCTCTGAAGAGAGAAATTATTCCCTTCCTAACCATAAGGCCATCCTCCATTTCCTCCTTGACCAAAAAGCCTATAATTGTTGTCTGTGAGAGCCAGTACAGCTTTCAACCAGGGACTTATGCAACTGCTGATTCAGCATGCGCTGGATGTGCTGTGCTATAGAAGGTATTGCATCTGCTCGACAAGGCAGCCTAAAAACCATTGGCATGGGTATTGATCAATTAGGGTGCAAAATATGCTTGCCTACTCTCATAAAGATGGACACTAATGAATTTAGCTGGACCATCAGAATCAGTTATTCATTCTAGGTGAAGCAAGGGGTACAAGAAGCCTCCTGTAAGCTTAGGAAAGGGAGGGAGGAAGTCTCATCTGCCTTTTGCCAACATTTCTCTCTCTGTCTGTCTCTCCTCTTGTTTTCTGAAACTTTAAAGTAACGTGCAGAGAGTGATTGACCAGTTTGAGCATCAGATTCGGAAGCCTTAGAGCTTGGGATCATGGGTTGGATGCTTATGTGATGAGTCCAGAACATGATAGTCCTGTCTCTACCCTGGTGCAGATATGTTCCAACCAAAGTCCTTCTTAACTCCGGTGCTGCTTTATTCTTTGAATGTTTTGCCTGGCTGAGCACAAGGTATAAATTGTCCTCAGCCATGTAAAAATCCCAGTCATTTGCCAGAGAGGCTGTGATGATGTTAACAAGCCCTTTGGACCTGTCCACCCACACCATCACCTTTGCAACTCACAAGGTTTCACAGGCCTTTCACAGGCAGATGAGCTTATTTCAGTGCTGTTCACTGGAGGTCTTTCAGGGGGCTCTGAAAATCTATGGCTGGGTCTGGTCAGGGTAGCTTCTGAGTGACATGCACTGTGGCACTCCATGTAAAAGGAAGAAGTAGTCCCGTGACATTAGCTGCATCTTTCCTTCCCTCTCTCCACCCCAGGTGCCGAGTACTGATCGGTTGCTCCCTTAGAAGTGCCTACATTACAGCAAAGCTGCATACACAGGGCTTTGTAGTTTTGACATGGAACGAGCTAAATAAATATAAATTATGTGCACTGTTAAAGAGGGACAAACTGATCTAAAAAATGCAAAACAAAACATACACACATTTTAATGAAAACAAATCTCCACTCCAATGATTTGCTCTGAGCTGCAGTGCTGAGCCTGTCAGTTCACAGCAGAACACGTTTTGTACAGCTAGATTTCAAACCCTGGAAAATAATGGCGTATAATGAACTGGCCAAAAGACCTCTTACAGCAACGGTAGAAGCAGCACAGCTGTAATGCTGATGCCTTCTTGTTCCAAACAGAGCTCCTTATTACAGAGAATGCATTATATACAGCTAGGCTGTAAAGGGCAATTGTAGGTGACTACTTCCATCACCATTAATACGTTTCTGCTGGCAGTTACAAAACCATTGAAGAGGGTTTGGCAGGTAGAATTTAAGCATACTCTGTGATCACTTTTCTTGCATTTCCCTCTAATCTCTTTTTGGGAGTTAGACTCACAAAGTGTCTCTACAGTCCTGTTAGTGGAAACCAAAAAGCAACAGCTTTAATACCAGTGAAAATAGAGGAATAAGGTGGCATTGGAGGAAAAAAAATTAGGCATTATTACAACCACATCTGGGAACAAAAATTACCACCAATTCTTGAAATAGCCAGTATATTTTTTTGCCCCACATCACCTGGGAAGGGACTGAACATTAGGTCAGTGTTACCGTCACCATGAGGCTGGCTTTCTTGAGGCAGCTGTGAGTAACCACAAGCAAGCTCAAGGGAAAATGAAAGAGAGATGATTATCTTCTTCCTTGGTGAATTGTTCCTTGCTTCCAGCAAAATCTGAACTGCCTGTTCCATACCAACTTTTCCATCAGCTATTCTACTTTGGCTCAGGCCTGAGAAGTGAAAAATGATCCATCAAGAGAGACAAATGAAGACTCCAGACTGGTTCACAGGCTCGAACCTATTCCTTACAGGCAGCCTCCTGTCATAAGCAGTTTTACAAGCGTCTCCCTGATTTCAGTGAGTACTGATTTCCAACTTTATTGGAAAGCCACCTCCATCAAGCAACTCACATTTCCTTAGCCCCACATTGCTATCTTGCAGTTTAACTGCAAGCCTGTGATCTCTGGTGTTTCCCATAAGGCCTCAGCTGCAAGTATCAAGCAATTGCTTAAGACTACCAGTTTTTGTTTTAAAATAAATTTCTAGTGTTTATGATTGAGGAGCTTAAAAACACAGAAGGAATGCAACTGAAAGCCACAAAAATCAAGAGGCAACTTAAAAAATATATATATATAAACAATGAAGTATTTGTAGTAACCATGTAATTTCAGGGGCTTGATTCATAGTTTGTGAACAGTTGTGGTACATCCCTTGCATGGGTTCTTCAATAGGTTTCAGTGAGTGTGTTTAAAAGACCAAACAAATGTCTAACCTATGAAACTCCTTGCTCCTAAGGTATCTTCGCACTGAAAGAATGTTTGAAATGCGAGGTTCTCGCTACCGTCTCTGCTAATAATTTTCTTGGTGGTTCCACTTGAGCCATAGAAGTCTGTTTCACTTTTGCTTCACAGTTTCTATTCCCTTTCAAGATCTCATGTGGTGGCAAATCCTGTAAGGCAGTATTTTAACCCAATCAAGAGCCTGTTTTTAGGAAGAAGCCCCTGTGAAAACAGTGTGGAAAGGCCTTGATTGTCCTCTCACAGCAATGAAAACTGGATGTAGTTTTTCATTGTTAATGGAATGACTTTCTGGCAAAGGTGAGACTTGGGCAACTTTTAGACTAGTCTGCAGTGCTGGGTCAATTACAACTCCCATTGGAAGATTCAGCCTCTTGACAAGCATATGCATGAAGACAGGCCCTTCAGTCTGTTCTGATAATCAGTAATCAGAAAGACATACTGACCGGGAATAAATTAGTGAAATAGGGGAGGGAATGCTTTTATAATGATCTCTGTCCTTTTAAATCCACACACCATCTATGTGGATTTGGAGAGCAGGCACTCCAAGCAGAATTTCAGCCTCTGATGCTCAGTAACAATGTCAATTAGTAAGAAAAAATATCTTTAGGTCAGTCTTTTGAGCGCTAGAAATCTCTTTCTCTGCGTGGGTGCTGCTGGCAAGCCGTTCACAGACACTAGCACATCAAAGTGTCGAAGCAACAGGAAGAGGGGTATAGCTGGGACCGCAAGGCAGAATGAATTCCAAAGAGGGCTGCTGCTTAGTGCATAATAAAGCAACTCATAGGCAAGAGTGGGCAGACAGAAAGAAAGGGGGAGAGAGAGAGAGGAAGTCCAAGAGAAGCCATCCTGCACCTCAACCTCTTCCAGGTGGGGGGTAGATCAGAGAACTAGCTCTCTGACTTCTGAGGGAAGGTGACCCAGACAGAAGGGTGGCTTGTTTTGAAAAGCACAAAGCTGTATTATGCAACTGGGTATTTTGAGTAGTAGTTTGTATCTGTACCGGTTGCAGGTGGGGTGGGGGTGGTATATGTGTAGTGAGGCTATATATTCTAAATTTAAAATTAATTTTTAAGAAGGTAAAATTAATTTATGGCAAGGGAAGCAGAGTAGGAGGCTTGGGATGTACTCTTCACTCTACTACTGTCTTGTGGGACCTTGGTCAGATCCCTTAGGTGTGTCTACACTGTGTTCCCAATGTATCCTGGCAGGGATACTTCAACACATCCTGCCCATTCACTCCCACTAGCATTTCATGGGTAAATCTAGAAATATGTGGGATAGTCTAGTAAGGCAGGCCAGTTTTGTGTCTAGATTCTCATTCTGGGCTTGGGTATACACGTGTACTTGGGATTCATTGTAAGGTGGCATTGAAAGCAAGCCTCTGTTGTCCTGCTGTGGCAGCTAGTGGGACTGAATCTAGGAGCACTTACAGAATAGGAGGGCGGCAATAACTACCTGGGTAACTTTAGGCTAGTTAGGGTTTCACTTGATGGAACTGGCTGCAGAGCTAATACTAGTGTCTGCCGTTAGTAGTTTTGCTAATGCTGGGTTAGAGCCTGTGGAGGGCATGGAGTAACACTGCATGTGGGACACTGGCACGGCGCTCTCTGTGGAACTGTCTGTGTATCCTTCGTGCACTGTAGGCATTGTCTGGAAGAGGGAGGAGCTACACTGGGGAATTACCAGCAGCAAACAGTGGGGTAGAACTAGATTCTCTCTGAACAATTAAATTTTCTTTCTTCACTGAACATGTTGGTTGAGTTGGAGCCCTATCCCTGGTGCTGCATAATGAGAATCCTTGCTTGGATTCTTATACCATTGTCCTTACCATTGTAATGCCTCTGCCAGTGGTTACATTTAATTCAATACCAGCATTGATGTGACTGTATGGTGCCTCCCCCCTACTGCTAGTCCAGACTCCCCTCAGAGAAAATACCTCTCCCTTGCCAAAGTACTGCTGGGTTAGTAGTAATTAAGGGTCAAATCCCAGAGCCATTCAGCATTAGTAGCAAAACGCACAGCTTCTAAATAGCATTTTGTTCCCATTACTTTGGAAAGGCCCTGACAGAGATGCTATATTGTTGAGAAGGCAAAAAAAAAGCCTCTTCTCTCCTTTTCTTCAACTCAGGGTCATCTTATTGGATGTGTGCTAGAGTTAGGCAAAGCACTGGCAGTCACTGAGTGAGTTGGAAACATTTTGCCTCTTTTTTTTCTTCTCAGACTGTGAGCAGTTTAAGATTTCCCTGGAATTAGTTGTTATTTGTCAAGTAAACTTTCTGAATAATTCTCAGCTTCTAGCTCATACGCTGCAGGATCACCACGAGCTTTTAGGAATGAAGCAATGATGGCTAGTTTTGAGTGGACTAGTAGATCATATGAAGGTATTTTATTTTCCGTCGTTAGCTAAGTACAACTCTTAGAACAGAAAATCTGGAGCAAATGCTTTTAGAATTCAGAATTCCCCATGTTCCCTTAAAACCAACTGTTTCTTTGAAGAGGCTTGCCAGACAGGCAACTCACTTGCTAGAATATTCACAGGAATAGAAGACACAAATGAGGTTAATTATTATAACAATTTTAGCAAGTATTTGTGAAATATGTATATATTTGCGGTACCCGCCCAGCTGTGTTGCTTCTCTTGAATGCTTACAGTGCTGTTGTGCATATGAAATGTCTATCTATCTGTAATGTAGTCTAATTAACTAGCTCAATGTGTGGGTACATAGAATCCACGTTTCTCAGTTCTGTGTCTAAGCTGATAGCTCATGGAGAGTCTGGTTCAGCATGAGCGGCTTTGGGAGCGGGAAGTTCTGAGTCCCATCACCATTGCGGCTAGATGGTTTCAGATAGCCAGTGGTAATGGTAGTGGCATTGATGGCAACAAATTAGTGACAGCAGTGCAAGCCACGAAATCGAAACTGGGACCTGCACCAAAATCAGCACAACAACAAAATATATGAAATCAGGAGATTATGCAAATACAAAATTGAGGTGTCTCACACAGCCTTATTTATATCTTTACCCAAGCCCTTGGGTAACATCCTTGGACCATCCCACCTCTCCACAGCCCACAAACTCATAATAACAGGATGAGCCTTGAACTGCATGTGTCCTCTGTGGGGCAATGTCTGCAACATCTGTTGGTCTAGCTTGGCTAGAGATTTTAAGAAATCTGCACTGTGGTTTACATATACCATCTTAACATTCTTTATGATTTGCATTAGGATAGCATGGGGAAGCCCTGGATCAGACTGGAACTTCATTGTGCACAAGCACATCGTAACCGGTAGTCCTTGTTCTCAAAGGCCATGTCCTCACGAGCAGGGCCGTGCATTTGCAGCAGCACAAATAGTAGCTCACATGGTTTGCAGCAGGACACATTGCTGATCCATGGTTGGCTGGGGCACAGGTTGCCTTGAAATGGGGGTTCCATATACCTCCACATGGGGGCTTCACAGTGGAGTCCACATGCTGAGGTATGCAGAGACAAGGGAGCAGCCAGGCCAGGACTGCCTGCTCCCCTTTCTTGAGGCACACTATGTCCCAGCCAGTGGGGGAGCAGCTGGCTGGGGCATGGTCCCTCAGCGTGGGGGCTTCTCAGTGCGCAGAGACAGAAGAGCAGGCAGCCCACTGCCTACTTCCCTGTCTCTGTGTTTGTCCTGGCACACAGCACTTTGGTGTGCTTTGCACCACTTTTTTTCCTCAGGGTTGGTTTGTTTGTTTGTTTTTTTTGTTACTGGGAAATCCCAGTAGCAAATTTTGCCCCAGTGCTGCAAATTAGCACATGGTTTAATGTGCAGCATTTGGTTTGTGGTGCTGCAAAGAAGTTTGCAGCTTCACAAACCGCATGTGCCTTCATGCATGGATCCAGCCAAAGACTTTGAACAAGAGAGTTGAAAGAAAGGGACATTAAAGAATTTTGTAAGGCACAGGGCATCCAGGTACTGTAGACATCAAAAGATTTTGATAGTGGTAGAGTCTCTCTGCCTGGTGCCAGGACAGATGGGAAAGAGGTGGGCTTAAATCTGGGTGGGGGGTGGGGAAGTGTACATGGTAAATCAAGGGAGGGTGCATTGGAGAAGACACTATAATGGCAAAATAGATATAAATACAGTGGGTGATGGTTCTTATATCTGTGTTTATGCAGAGCGTAGGACAGCAATTTAGGGACAGTGGCCATCAGAGGGGAAAGCTTACAGCATTCAGCTCAGGATTTGTGTGTTCCACTCGGACCTCTGCCACTTACTGTACAAGTGATGTTGGGCAAGTCATTTAATAAACTTTTTGTTCAATGATACGTGCATTTGTAAGAGAAGAACAGCACTTCTCGCCCACTATTTTCCTGTCATGTACTGCCTTATTGCATAGGCATACGGACAATTTACTACAAGGTAAACTAGGGTGGGAACTCACAGGATGTTGTCTACTCTGCCGTAAGTGTCTGTGTGCATATTCTTGCTAGGGCATTGGTGGGGAATCTGAATCTTGTCAGCAAGGGGAAGGGAAAATCTCCTGAGTTCCATAGAGAGGAGCCCCTGAATCACTTCTGCCCTGCCCCTTCCTTTCCTTAAAGGACTTGATAAAGGAAGAAACATTACTGCTAAACTCTCAATAGTTTCTCATGGAAGTCTCATGACAGCCCTTCCCACCCCCACATGAGAGATCTAACTGACACAGGAGTTGTGAACACCTGCTCCCTTTACGCAGTACCGTGCTGAGAACATGACATTCTGCTGGAAGCAATCTCATATTAAAAGCAGTAGAAGCAACCCTCCCCGCAGTCTCCCCCATCCCACTATTCCAGTCTCAGGCTCCCTACACAGCTCCAACAGGGTCCCTCATTCCTGCCCTGCAACTTCCAAACATAACGTCTTCGCATAATGCTCCTAACCCTGCAGCACTCACAATTATCCCGTGTTTGCCCTAGAACACAACTCTGCCAGTCCTGTTTTAATATTGATCTGTGACACCTAGCGCTTTCCTGATGTTAGATGTGCCTCTGAATAGCAACTATCCTTCTAGCTGAAAAGCCTGGGCCATTTGGTGCGATGTTGTGCTTCAGCAAAATCATTTCATGTGCAATGTAGGCGGGACTCTCATATTGGAATTCAGATGCTAAAGGTCAGCACCCTGACTCCCCCTGTGCCTCACACCTCTCTCAGTGGGTGTAAGACTTATAAAGTGCTTGTGAAAACTGCCAGAAGAAAGACAGCAGCTGTTCTGGACTCCTGGGCTCTGAGCTGCTGCTATTAATCTTGTTAATATTCCTAACTTGTTTCAGATCTCAAACTTTTATACATTTAATGCAAAACAATAAGAAAAAAAAAAACCCTCACCAGTCATTTTCTCCATCACAAGAGGCTCTCATCTCTGGTTTCTATGGTGATGGTGTGACTCTGTGATTTGTTTAAGTTCACACTTCCCTCTCAGCTGCAAGAGGAAGGATGATACAGAAGAGGCCACTGTGATTTCCTAACCACCTAGCTATCCTCCAGCCCAGGGGGGCTGTCTGCTGGTGGTGAAAGATGACTGTGCCAAAGGTGTAGAGACCCCACTGTGGGAGGTGGGACTCGCCCCTTAGAACACACTAACCATGAGATGTATCCAGGACATTTTGTGGTGTGGTAAGTGGTGCAGATAAGTTTAGGGGCATGGTCCTGCTCTCATATGTGCTGGAGTACATTTGGAGTTTCCTCACTGAAACCCCTGGAGTTATAGCCACCTACAGCAGAGCTAAGCAAGAGGAGCATTAACCCTTTCATTGCCGGTAGCCTACCCAAAGTCTACAACCAGTTTTTCTTTTTGGTGGGGCAGTCTCTGTTGCAAGTAAATAAAGAACCAAATGAGACCAAGGAAGGTAGTGGCTTAGAGCGGTCCGCTCGTCTGCACCTAAGCACCCCAGTCATATAATTAATGATTACTCTGCCTCCCAGTGAATGGCAGGCTGGATCTAATGTAGAGAAGGAACTCCAGGTAGCTGTCTGATGTTTACTGCACCAAATCTCAGGATGCTGAACAATGGCAGGTCGACACTCAGTATAAGCAGGAATGTGACACCTGGCAGCAATCCAATGTTGGGTGGGTGTATAAAATGAGGGGGGAAGGTATCCCCTGGGGGCCAAGTTCAGCTTGTAGAGAAATAGGCACAGCTCTTACACCAACGCTGCACTGGTGCCAGACACCGTGCCAGGCATAATAATGGAAGCAGGGTACAGTGTGTGTGTTGGGGAGGGGTTATTATTACCTCATTCTGTCAGCTGTTTCTCTTTCCCCCAGCCCTTCCTGTTGTGTGTCCATAGAACAAAAGATTAGGGGGAAAGCATTCAGTAAATCTTTCAGCCAGCAGAAAAAAGGGGAAAAGAAGGCCCTGCAAACAGCTTCCTTTGAGCACCCCAGGAGTCATTGTGCACCATAAATCCTGAGGGAGATCAAAGCCCCTGCCTGCAGCCTCTTCCGCCCGCTCTTCTCTTGATGTGGGGTAATGCCAAGGGACTCCAAGATCTCAGCCTCTTAGTAAGATTTATGTTCCCCTTCTGTCAGCCCAACTAGCTCTCCAGAGTGGTCCTTTGCCTCCAGAGAGTGTGTGTGTTTGTGTTTCATTTCTGTGGTTCAAGAGGTTTTAAGGGAAAATCTTTATAAACTCTCTGGATGTCAAAGAGCCGCTTGTTTTCTTTATGTTTCTTCCCATTCCTGCCCATTCACTCCCCTTCCCTCCACATTTACCATTCAACTTGAACAATCCCATCTGAGCCAGGCAGGATTTACATGGTAATAGTTTGCTTCAGCATTTTTCACCGCAGCAGTGACGGTTGTCATTCTCCTTCTTCCTTTAAGTAGGCAAAGTGCTTTAAAAACAAAACGCACATCCACAGAACAAGAAAACTCTGGGGAATCATACAAGAGTTTAAAGGACTTGAGGGAGCTGAACAGAGGAAAGAAGATTGAAAATGAATAGAATATGCGAGAAGGGGCCCAAGTGCAAGGAGAAATGGGAAAGCCTGTGTGACCTACCTGCATGGGTCAGATGTGTTGAAGTTCTAGGAGTAACCTCTTGTTTGCTGGGGCTGAACAAACCTGCCTGGATTACAGACAAGAGCCAAACATATTTGTAGTGGGTAAAGATTTCAAAAACTGCACAGGGATAGCTTGGAAATAGGTTGGTTTGTGCTCATTTCCTATGGTGAAAAAACGAATCCACAGGTGACTGGTGGGGGGGGGATGTGCCCTCCCCCCCAGAGATTGGCCCCTGACTCTGCACCGCTCAGGACAGGGCAGTTTTTGGGGGCAGGGACACTAAGCCACGACACAGAAGTATAGAAGTGGATATGGGGCTTTTGGCCTGCCTACAAATTATGTCCCCTCCCGACTCAGGAGAACTACAACCTTTGCCTAAAGTTCAAACCCAAACCAAACTTCTCTGGAAGTATAAAAGGTTCCTAACATCCTTCTCATCATCCTTTCTGTTTGCTGCTTTGTTTTCCACTTTCAGCGTGTCACTACTGCTTTCTCTAGGAAAGGTCAAAAATCTCATAAAACAGGGGCTTCCAAAGTTTTTATGTCACGGCGGGCTTCCAAAGTTTTTATGTCACGGCTTGGCAAACCGTGGCCCAGCAGTTGCACCTAACCACCTGGGCTGACCCCCTGGGTGGTAAAGTGGGCCAAATCCTCCGCTGCCATGAGCTGTGCAGAAGGAGCTGCGGTCTCTCTGCCTGGCTCTGGCGGGGCCGCAGTTTGCCGGTCTGCAGCCACTTCCATTTTGGCAGCCAACTATGCTGTGGACCTGGGAATTGAGAACCTCTGTCATAAAATAACTCAGGAGTGCTTCCAGCAAAGGCACTGAATCTATAGTGGTGCACATACATTTCAAACCCCAGGCCTTTTGACATCCTGTCTTTCTTGAAATCTTGGCTGCAAGATACCAGAGCTGGCCAGGAAAAGAACTGCTAAGAGCCAGGATTGCCCTCCATATTGCACGGTCATACTATTTAAGCTCTCCTAACCACTTATACATACATCATTAGCTGCTTCTTAGCTTCCTTCTACCCCACTGTTCCCTAGTCCTGGACAATAAGCCAGCAGCAGGGAGGTTTGCTCATGGCTTTTGCTACTGCAATCCAATTAACTAATTACAAAGGTTATTTAAAGAACACTAGCTCTTTCTAACATCCTGGAGCAACTATGTAATAATTTGCATGCTTGGTGGGGGAAAAAAAAAGTGTGTAGGTTACATCCGCTATTCTACAAGTCCTATAGCATGGAGCCTTGGTACCTAAAATATAATCACAGCAGGTATCACGTGAGCCGACCATAAGTTTATGAATTTTTCCAATGAAGCATTCCTTTAAATGCTATAGAGCTTGTCAGTATGCCAGCGAGAATAAAGTTTCACCCATTAGCCCTGAAAGTACTCAGAAGGTTTGTGTGCACCACTATGGAAATTCATACCAGTGCAGCTGAACAGAAGTGAATGCTAGTAGCAGTCCAAAAGGAGGCAAGGTCAGGATAGACTGGATTTTTTTTTTTTTTGGCCACCATTTTGTATGTACTTGATTTTTGCCAAGTATAAGCAAAATGATGGTAAAATCCACTCCAGATCCTGGAGCCTTATATACACTACACCACTCATTGGTTTCAAGGTGCATTCAGCTGATCCAGCGTTTTGTCAGTTTCTGTAAATGTCTGTGTGGGCATAGCTACAGGGCCTGGTCCTTCTTTCAGTTATCCATGCTGCCCATGAAGAGTGACCAGACTGAAGTCTAGGCTAAAATAAGCATGAGTTTGAAACTGGGGACTCATTGCATGTCCAGCTGCAGCATGGTGAAGGGCATTTCAGTCCATGAGCCAGGTAGGGGAAGTATCAAAGTTAAATACCCAAGACTGGTAAGAAGTAAATCTGTGGGTCATTTCACCACCCACCCTTGTCTTACCCCTCTCATATCTGGCTTCCAACCTAGTATAGTTTGGCTTGGATTCACCATTTGATGTAGCAGCAGGATCCCACCGTTGCAACCATTTTTCCAGTTCCAAGAGGCAGAGACTTCAGGAAAGAAAGGGCCACATGACTCATTTCTACAGGGCAAGCATGTGGGGGGCCAGGGAGATGGATGCTTTGTGTATATGAATGTCTTCTTCCAGCACAGCAGAAGGAAAGAACAGGTTTCAATAAGCCTCACTGCTTCTGACCTGGGGGCGCCCAGAAGTTGCTGAGAATCAACAAATCAAGGGTGTCTCAGACATGTGAGCTTTAGGGGCAGAGTGGGTGTTAAAGCTGTAGGGGCACTGGGGAGAGGAGGAAAACTCTGTTAGGAGCTGAGTGGCTTAAGCAAGCTTGAGCTTTTCCATGCAGACAGTTCTACCTGATGGATATAGGCCTGTTTTCTATTGGTGAATGAGCATAAGCAGATGGCATGTGACTTCACTTCAACCACAAGGCTTTTTCCTTGCTCCCTGAGAGGATGCCTGGAACATGTCATACAGGAGCATCATACTTTTAAGCCATAACAGTTTTGTTCCCATGTTAATCTGGGTAAATCAAACAGAGAATGCTCTGAGAAAGGGATCAAAGGCATTTCCATTTCCCTGGTGCAGCAGTGTTTCTCTGCTTCGGTCCTCTGGTTTCAGAGTTGTTATAGGAAAGAGCCAGAGGTGTGCCTGTTTGGGAAAGGGCTGTCCATCTCAAAGTGGCTGGGGGCTGCGTGCAACGCTGGTCACAGGCCTCAGGCTGCACACCTTGAGGGATGCCAGGGGCCCCTGCTATATGCAACCTTCTTATACAAGTCACCCCTCTGCAATGGGAGTCCCTCCCTCTACCTTGTGGGCAGTGTGAGCCCCTCTCCATCACCAGAGCAGTGTGAGCCCCCTCCTACTGCCATGAAGAGAACAGAGAAAACACACCCTGCTCCTGGGGTTGACACTTGAAACCACTTCCCCTCCTGCCACTGCCATGCAGAAAAGATCCCCTCCCACCTTGTCTCTGCTGTATGAGGAGCACGATCCCCTTCCTAAGCCCTTTCCCCCACCTCACAGCCCTTGTGCACAGGCAGCCTGAGACCCCAGCCTCTGTCCAGGCAGCAAGCTTACTGGGCTGCCTCTAGCCATGCTGCTCAGCCCTGAAGACTCCAGCGACTGCTGCAAAAACGATGGGCAGGAGCCTAAGCAGTGCACTTTAATTCCTTGTGGACCAAATGTAGCCTATGGCTGCTAGTTGGACAGCCCTGGTTTAGGACATAAGGGCGCAATGACTTTGAAAATATGGAGTTCCGGCCCCAGGCTTGGTAGTGTCCGGAGCATGTGGACTCCTCTTGTCTTCTTTATAATCAGTCTCCATTGAGGAAGAATCCTTGATATGCCTGCACTTGACAGTTTTGTCTCTCTTTAGCTAGCCCACCAGTCTACCAAACACTTATACTCTCTGTTCATATCCATGTGCTTAAATAGCAAATAAAAAGCGCTAACTGCAACAGTGAATAGACATTCTGACCCTGGGAGGACCTTTGCGTAGAGCAGTGATTCTCAACCAGGGTGCCGCGAAATTGTTTTAAGAGTGCCTCAGGAAGCTACACAATATTAGCACTGACTGTGCAATCACCTGCATGATTCACAAGATAAACCCAAGGATTTCAAGTAGAAATCCATAGTGTCAAAAACTATTTGACTTGTAGTGGGCTCTTAGTTCTTTCTGAGATCCTTCTGAGTCAGAAGAATTGCTTTATTCTTCTTCCATGGTCAAAAAATGAGTGAAAGCTAACATCTGGCACTTTCTGAGGGGTGCATTGAGTTTAAGGAGACTGAGCGTAGAGACTTATCCAGAACCAACACAGCATTAGGATGAAGAGGACTGAAAAGGAAGAAGGATGGTGCCTTTGCAATGAGGGAAGCTCATATTTGATAGGCTTGGGGCTCTGTTTAGCCATGTCTGGGTCTTGGGAATGCTGGCTCACTGCTCTTGCAAGGAAGTAAGTTTTAGAATAGTCTGTGTTAGGGGTGGGCAAAATATAGCCTGTGGACCGGATCTGGCCCTCCAACTGACTGATTCCAGGCTGCAGCTGCCCCTGTGGCATGCCGCATGAGGTTAAGCCCCACCTGCTCCCACCAGGGCAACCCAAGCCATGCTCCCACCTGCATCTGCCAGCCTGAGCCCCAACCAGGATGTACAGTGGGGAGCTTCAGATAGGCAGATCCTGCCTTAGTGCACAGGGCCCTGGTTTCAACTCCTGGCTGCCTTCCACTCACTCCACCCAGCCGGCACAATGAGCAGCCACCTGTAGGCAGGCAGAAAGTGGCCTGGAGCTGGATCCCTGTACGCTAGAGCGGGAACCACCCAGCTGAAGCATCCCCCTCCCCCCATCTGCTGAGAGCAGTGCAACCAGGGCAGGAGTGGGAGGAGGAGATGCTCTGGAGGCAAGAGGAGTAGAACAGCCCCACCAGCCTGGTGTCCCAGCCAACATGCACAGTTTCTGGTGTGGCTGTTCCTGGTGTGTGACTGTAGCCAGCTGGGTGCTGCTCTGTTCCCTTCCCCAACGGCAGTTCCTCCTCCAACTCCTGCCCCTTCTGGTCTCCTATCAGTGGGCAGAAGGAAGCTCCAGCATGGTGGCTCCTGCCCCAGCATGTAGGGCTCTGGCATCAGCCCTTCATCTGCCTTCCACCCACTCCAGCTGCCTGCAAGTGGCTGCTCATCGCGTTGGGCAAGCAAAGTGGATGGAAGGTGGCTAGGAGCTGGAGTCAGAGCGCCACACACTGAGGCAAAAGCCACCTGAGTGAAGCTCAGAGTGGTACAGCAGGGGTAGGAGAAGGAATAGGAGCCACTGCTGGAGGCAAGGTGAGCGGAGCAGCACCCAGCTGGCTGCAGTGACACTGGGAACAGCCCTGCCTGAAGCTGCGCACTGACTGCAGCTGGGGCTCGGGCCAGTAGGCATGGGCAGAAGCAGGGCATGGGCTGCCCTGGGAGGGAGTGGACAGGGTTCAGCCCCATGCAGAGCATTGCAAGAACAGCTGCAGACCGCGCTGCCTGGATGAGCTCTGCTGCATGTGCCCCCTGGCCCCTCCCTCCCTCCCCTGTCCCCAAGCTGGCCCCCAGGACCTAGTGCCCAAACAGCACCCCCCCCCCAATACACCCCGATCTCCCCACAGGGCAGGGGCTTACCAGGGAGTGGATCGTGGCTCAGGCCCTGGCCTGTCACTGTCCCATGACCTGTCCCTATACACTGCTTCCAAACATTGTTTCCTAACGCTGCTCCCCACCTGCCTGAAGCCCCACAGGGGTTTTGGTGAGTTGTTGCATGTGGAAGAGGGGTGGGGGGTGTGCTGACCCAGCTTGTGACAGCTCATCAAAACTCCCCATGTGGCCCTTGGACCCAAATAATTGCCTACCCCATGTCTCTGTGTATTCCAGTTGCTAAAGGGAGTCAAATGTTGTGTTACCTGTGCAACCCGAGATGCTGTTTTCAAAGAATGATAAGTAGAGTTTAAAAAAGTCTGGAGAAAAGTCTTCACCAGAGCGGATGTGTTGGGAAGCAGCTCTTCAGAGGAGCAGTCACTTGCATGCTGGCGTGACAAGACTGTTGAGCAGCCGTTTCAATATGCCTCGAGACTCTTCTGTGTGTGAGAACTTAAATCTGTGAAAGAAATCACGAAGATACATGCAATTCGTAATCTTTCTTTCTCTGTATAATATAACCTTTCTTCCTTAGGTCTGAGCTATTGCTGTTCCATTCACTTGAAGGGGGAACATGTGGGTGGCTGTGAAAAAAAAAATCCTTTTATTTTCAAGAACATGACATTTCAGTTGCCATCAAACTATTTTGTAAATAAAACTAATTCATCTCCAAACATTTGGGACCTTGTTCAGTGGCAAGGTGATGGTTTGCATTATTTTTTATATGATCGTCCCTACTTACAGCATCCCAGGGATTAATTGTTAACACCAGGTCAAGTGAGAAGAGAGCACTGTGTTTTAAAGAGAAACGGAGAGAAAAGGAATGCTTGGTAGGAGGCTTGAATGTGGGGCCAACTGAACAGGTCACAGACTGCAGAGGTAAATCATATATCAAATTGATTTGCATCACTGTCCAGATGTAAATGGAACTTTTGATCTCAAATATCTATCAGTTCATTCATTTATTGATCTATCTATTTCTATAGCTAGATAGACAGTTGCTTGTTTGCTCCTTCCAGCCTTTCGCTAACCAATTCACACGGATACAAGAGGTACAAAATACTGAGGAGCTCATCCATTGTGGTGAGGTGGTGGCCAGTCTCATTTGTGTGGCCCTGGAAGAGTATGCACAGTGGAAGTTTCTAAGGAGTAACTGGCTGGTCATTTTTTCTGTCCTATCACTTTTGGGTCTGTAATCCCTATCAGAGCTCACATGTTCATTATATAGTTTGTCAGAAAAATCTGAAGAAAACATTTCCCTGACAGGAAATGGGGTTTCACCAAAATGGAAATTTTCCACAGAGAAAGATTAGTTTTGATTTAAATTCATGATAGAAAACTTTAAGGAAAGTATGGTTTTGGGGTTTTTTGACTCCAAATCAAACATCTTGGTTTAGGTTGAGATTACTAGATTCATACATTGTTTGGGGCTGGGAGTGACCTTGCAAGATCATTAGGTCCAGGCCCCACTCCCACCACTCTTGGCAGGAAAGACAACTGGGGTCAAGTGACCCTGGTGCGGTAACTGTCCAGTCTCCTCTTGAAGATTTCCAGGGTAGGCGATTGTGCCACCTCTGGGAGGGAGTTTATTCCATAGTCTGGACACCCTGACTGTGAAGAAGTTTTTCCTAGAGTTGAGCTTGAAGAGGTCTTCCGGGAATTTGTGGCCATTACTTCTGGTGTTCCCCAAGGGTGCCCCCTGGTGAACAGTTGTTTGCCACGCCCTTGATGTACTCCATTGATGTAGCAGTAAGCTGCTACCAAGTCCCCTCTCAGCCTTCTCTTTTTCAGGCTGAAGAGGCCCAAGTCCCTCAGCCTCTCCTCATGGTCTGCCTTAAAGATCTCTGATCATATGGGTGGCTCTTCTCTGGACTCTCTCAAGTTTTTCCATGTCCTTGTTGAAGTGTGGTGCCTAGAACTGGACACAGTACTCCAGCTGTGGTTTCACCAGTACTGAGTCCAGTGGAAGAATGAGCTGCATTGGTTGAAGCATGGCAGAGTGTTGTTTGCCATACAGCATCGCACTGACAGATCATGTTCATTCAATAGTTTATTATTACCCCTAGGTCCCTTTTGGTCGTGGTGCAGATCAAATTGGCACCACCTAGCCTGCATGTATGTTGGGGATTGTTTGTCCCCAGGTGGAGCACTTTCCCCTTCTCAGTGTTGAACTTCATCTGGTTCCGATCTGCCCAACTTGCCAGCCTGTCCGCGTCTGCCTGAATCTGCAGCCTATCTTAACTTGTGACCACACTCCCTCATAACTTGGTGTCATCCATGAACTTGGCCAGTCAGTTCTTCACCCCCACATCCAAATCACTGATAAAGGTGTTGAAAAGCACTGGACCAAGCATGGACACCTGAGGGACACCACTGGCCACTTCTCACAAGGATGAGACGGATCCACTCATAAGAACTCTCTGGGTCCTACCTGTTGGGGAATAAAGGCCCCAAGGTCACGGTGGGCCGAGGGTTTGTATATGGAACAGGTGGGATTAGCGGCGAGGAGTCTGAGCGGTATGCGGAATCGCGCAGTTTCAAAAATAGTTTAATTTTATTTACTTACACTTCTGTAGCGTAGGTAGAAAGTTTGCTTCAGTTACAGTGCTACCAAAACGAACAACAGAGGGGTCTGTTGGCCCATGGGGTTCCCCAGTGAGCCCTTCCTTTCTACCCCGAAGGATAGGTGCGGCTGCCCACTCGCTAGTCCCAGGGCTGGTGAACAGCATATTAAAGGGACATGAACAACGAAACTGTAACACGTTGTGACGCCAGTCCAAAGTGGAATCAGTGCCGGAGTTGATGGAGAACGATGCCGAGGTCAGTGCCGGGTACAATGAGATAAAGCCGTGGTCTCAGTAAGTCGGGTTGATCGAAATCATGGCCAAGGGTCGGTCCCAGAATCAGTCCGGTAGCCAAAAGATCAAGACAGGAAACGAAGAGGAATCGAATAGCCAAAACTGCAGCGAGGAAGAGACCAGTGGGCTAGAAGCCCTCCTTAGGAGTAGCCCCTGCAGCCCCAGCCCCTGTTCTAAGGATCGTTCTCTCCCTGTGAAACAGTCCCTAGCCTCTGCTCACAGGTCAAGCATGGTCTCTTTTCCAAAACACATGCACACCACCTCACCACACGGGGTGGCGGGGGGTCACAAGCCTTTTATATGAATTTAGTGGCCAATCAGGCTGCTCGCTCCACAGAAATTTCTAGTCCAATTACATCATGAAGACAGTGAACTGAGCATGTGCGTTAGATCAGATTACCTCATGCTCTGGGTAAACTGAGCATGTGCGTTATGGCAGTCTTGATTGACAAGCCGTGGGGTCGAGCAGGGGGCACGTGCTGGGCATGCAGTGGAATTTTCCGCTTGCTAGGCTTGTCTGAGCATGTGCAGATCTAACTCTGTGTTATTAGCATACATACAAAATTTTGCTCTGACACTACCTTGCACATGAATGCTCTGTGTTGAATATGCCACTCTTCTCTTTGGATGGGTGGCATATTCCATAATAACAGAACTTCTAGAAATGAAGCACCCCTTCTCAACAGATCATCTCATCCATTCCCTTGCTCCATAGCATTCCTAATAGATGCGTCTGAGCTGCTTTTAAAAAAAACCTCTTGTGAAAGAGATTGCACATTTCTCTGGGGTAATGCACTCCAATGCTTAATCCTTCTTTTACGTAGATTCCTGCCCCTCCCCCCCCCACTTTATTTAACCTAAATCTCCATTATTGCAAATTAAGCTAATTACTATTGGTCATACCCTCAGCGGGCATGAAGAACAACTGATTACTTTCCTCTCTATTACAACATTAGACTGTTATCATGTTGTCTCTCCACCTTTCTAGACTAAACAAAAACATTTTTTCATTTCATCCTTTCCTTTCCTCCCAGGTTGTGTTCTCTACACCTCTTACTACGCTTGTTGCTCCCTGGATTCACTTCAAAGCACCTATGTCTTTCTCAAAAGGGAGATACCCAAAGCTTATCACTTTGGCTAGGTACAGACACTGAAAAAGCCTGAAGTGAAATCAATCTAAGTTATACGGTTTTCTGTTAGCAGTGTAGTTTAGATCAGTAGCAAACAGAACACACATTTGCCCTTTGGTGGCAGGGGCAAATTTTAGGCTAGGTTCTGCCATTTTTTAAACCAGTGTGAGTGTGCTGAACTTCTGTTCTGTTGCATTGGTTTCCGATCACTTGTACCAGTAAAAGTGTAATGTCTGTACCTGGCCATTGTGTTCTAGGGTCTTTCCCTCAGCTTTGAAAATTCCAGTTTTGATCTGTTCTAATGTTAAGCAGAACCAAGTCAAGTCACAATTTGGTTTGAGGACTCCTCCTTGTGGTTACTGAGTGATTTGTTTCTAATTTTAATTGCTTGATGGGAAGAATTGGTACCTGAATACTTTTTGTATTCCTCCCAGTAACAGGTTACTAAAGCCAAACAGTGGTCACTAATTTTGGATGCTTTTAGTTTTTGGACAGCAAACCTGGAACAATACTGGCTTTCAGTGATGCTTATACCATTAATTATGATGTCAGCTGCAGCTGCCTGTGTCTTGAGCACCTCTGAAAATCAGTGCCAACTTGGGTCTTAGGTTGGGTACCTAAATATGGAAGCCCTTCAAAATTGGTGGTTCCTTTTGAAATGATGTGGTCAGTCCTCTAGCTGTGTTTGGGGTTTCCAGTTCTGTAAAGCAAGGAGGATAAGACCAACCTTGTTCATTAAGATTTATTCTAAGATACTAGAAACAGTAATTCCCAGCAGACTTATTCAACAAGTCCTGCCCCCCTCCTGTTCCCCCATCTTTTTTGTTTGTGAATTGGCCACAAACAGCATCTGATCTTCTTGAATTATTCATCATTTAGAATTATTTGCCAAATAATTTGACTTGCAGCTTGTCCACGAGCTGTTCATTGTGAATATTTGAAAGCTGATCTGCACTGATTAGTTCTGACTGCACACATCAGTTACCTAGTGCAGTTCTGGTCCCTGATGGGTTGAGCAGAGCCCTTCGAATCCCATTTCCAGAGTGAATGCTCATGATTAAGAATTTAGAGTTTGCTTTTCTCAAATAATCTCCGATGGCTGCTAAAAGTTGCTGTCTTCTATGCACATTTCTGCCACCAAACTCATTTGCTGGAATAATTACAGGAAATGAACACAAAGAGGGCACAAACACAGCCTCAGCCAATTTGTTTTCAGATTAAAATGACTATGGGTTGGAAATACTTCTTGAAATAACTCCCCAGGGATCAGCCTTGAAGCTGAATTCGCATGAAAGGCATCTGAGGTCCCTCTGCACCTTCAAGAGTGTAGAGCCATCACATTTTTTTTTTTTCTCTTGTGCAGGAAGGGTCTGTTATGGGTATTTGCCCTGATGGCCCAGAAATCTCTAGTAAAAAGTGACTCCAGCAGTTCTGGGACTGCTTAAGTGCTAGTTGGTGTTTGTCTGCATGCTAAAACAGCAGGGGCTAAATCCTGGCCTGGAGTAAGCAGACACTGTTCACAGTAAAAAATCATGCCTATTTCTCCTTAGAGTTCGAAACCGTTTATTAGCATCAACAGGCAGAATGCAGCTGTTTTCTTCTAAGAGCCCTCCCAGTACTGAGAAGCACTTCAGTTGCCTTCTGCATGCGAAGTTGGTGGAAGAATCTGCTGCCAGGTCTCGTGCCTCGTTCAGAACCAGTACTCCATTTTGGTGCCTTGAGCTATCAAGGTTGAGCATTGACCCTCTGCCAGTGCCCAGCTATAAATTCACTGTCTTTGTTTGCTTCAGTTCTCTTGGATTTTCTCCCTTTCCTGCTTTTTCTCTTTTTCCCACTCACTCCGGACATAAACTTTAATGATGAGATTTCATGCTCAGTCAAGTTTTTGAAAGCCACTTATGAGGCATCAATCAGATTATATACCTGCCCTGGCTGGGTGGCTGCTTTTCCCTCCCTACAAGGCGCTGATGGTTGAAGATAAATAATGAGCTGGTGCTGAGAGCATCTCACACTTCCATCTCTCCCTCCCATCCTCATAAACCTCTGCAAGTGATAACTTAGTCAGTTGCTGTGGAAATCGTTAGTGCTGCAACTCTGCTCTGTGAAGTGCAACTGCATTTCCTTTATTTCCCTACGTGTCCTCTGGCATCTGCCCTACCTTTCCAGCTGTTCTAGGAGTCTCTACACTGTCTCATTGACCTTGCTCTTTCCACCCTTGCTCCAGTGACTTGGCTTTGGCCTCCTTTTTTCCCTTTCAACATAGATTTGTCACTGCTGGGGCAAGACTTGTTTGTACTCGGTCAAAAGCAGCCTGACAGTGTGGTTGTAACTACCTTGAAAAAATGTAGGGGGCAGTCCCCACAAGTGCTACAATTAATTCACTTGCACCAGTGGTACTGCTAGTGTAGAAAGTGCTTCAGTAGCTTTCAGTATTTTTATTACCAAATCAGGTAAACATGCTGTTATGCAAGCAGAGGCTGTGGCAGCAGTGTGGCCAGCTGCCAGCTGTAGCCACAGTTATTTATGAACCTGCCCCCTTCCTCCACCTCAAAAGAGGTGCCCATAGTTGCTGCCCTGGTCACCCCACCTCAGATACACTAGCACAAGCAGGGTTGAGACAAACAGTGCAGGGAAAAAAGCATCACCAAAGCGTTGTCCACATGACAGGTCTGACCTGAGCTTCCTCCAGACTTGCTGCATAGCCTACAGTAACTCACCAGATCATGTGGTACCTTGGTTTACCCCTCCTGTAAAATGGGTATGATATTTTCTTATGTTCATGGATGTGAGACAGGAGGAAATATATTTGTGAAACACTTGAGAAGCAGGTAAAACACCATAGACATTCTAATACGTAATTTTAGTTTTAATATAAAGGTACTATATTGTTGCCCACATCATTAATTAAAAGACCTAGTCTCTGTCAGTGACAGTCTGTGGTTTACTGGTCCTCTTACACCTCTTTGAATACCCATACAATGAGCCAATTACAAATGAATGTGGAAATCATCAGGAGACATGAAATTGAGTCTTCCAGTCTGACTTCATTTTGCCATGAGTACTTTGTTCAGCTGATTGTCAGCTCCCAGCACCACATGAAGCCTGTTCAAAACTGGCAGCAGCAGGGACCCAGTTTGCCTCTTAGATCTAGCAGCAGGAGTGGCTCCCTCTCCCAGGCTCAGCTCCCCATGGCTGACTCTGCCCACCACCAGGTGGGAGAGACCCAGTTTGCCTCAATGTGTTAGGGGCAGGCACTCTCAGGCTGGGCAATGCTGGACATGTGGTAAGGAGGACGCAGGCTTTGGCCATGGGGTTTGCATGTCCTCTTTGGTGGGCGCATGAGCTGTGGCACCTGGTGCTGGGGTCAGTGTTAGGGCAAGGAGTGTGGCACAGCCAACTCCAGTCCTGTTCAGAGCAGGCTGAGGTCATAGTAAGCATACTATGCACTGCTCAGAGCATGTTCTAACTTGTAATATGGCACAGTGATGCTTGCTTATTATGTCTAAATACTGTATTTTTTCAAATAGACGACTCTGATTATAATTCAACCCCACAATGATTATCTTATACATATAGAAAATGTATACATTTGTTATAATTTTCCAGGTATAGATTCTAATTATTGGAGGTCTGCCTTGAATTTGTCCTTGTCTGACTGCTACAGCAGGAAAAATAAATTTGGGGGATCGGGTAGCTCTTTGCTCTCTGCTTCTCTCCAACTTTTTCCCCTGACAATACCTTCCCCTTCACCTTACTGTCAGCCCCTATTTTCCGTGAGTACCTGGAAGTGAAGAGCAAATTTAAAAACAAGACCTTTGAAATTGAACATGGCTGTAGGAATTTGCACATGGTACCCACAGACTTAGTTTATCTGTAATTGAGGTATGTTACCTTTTTTTTTGAAACTGCTGCAAATTTTAACACAGATGTTTCATGAACATACTTTTGAACAGCACTTTGGTACTTACTTATATCCAGTATAAACTCATGATTTACCACATAGTTCGCTGGGCTGGGCCCCACCAGAGTCAACAGCATTTCAAGCAATGGTGAGCCACAACATTGCATACAGTTCACCCTATTGCGTTCTCTCTCAGGTTGGAGCATATAATTAGTATGGCCCTGCCCTCCACGGTGACTCCACAGCTCAGCACTGCTCAGTATTTGTGTATATTCCAGATACCCCGTACAAAGGATCCATGTGCTAATTAGTCCCCACTCGTGACTGGAACTGGGTGTTCTTGTTACAAGTCCTAGGATGCTTCAAAAAATTATGTGCAGATGAGGCACAGGGCAACCTGGTCCAGCTTCATGTTATGGAGATTGGGGCTACACCAATCATATGCATCACGCTGAGGAACGGACAGAGGGATTCTGGGTATGCAATGTTGTGGCTCACTATGACTTGCCAAAGAGTTGGCAGTGACGGGGACTGCACTTAGTGGGCATTACCATATGTTTTACTCAGGTGGGTTGCACTAATTTATCCTTTCTGGCCCAGGTGGTTTTATTTCCCTGGCAAGGGAGATACCTTTCTCAGCCTTGAATGACTTGGTGTAGTTAGAGGTGAATGCCTGTCTCTTGTACTGTGGGCAGGCACCCCTTCAAGAGTCTACAAATGCCTCCAAATATGAGGATCTCAGATACACAATTTATGGTAATGGGAGATGGTTCTCAGGCTTTCTCTTTAGCTTTCTCCTTCACTCTTTTGACTGACTAGGGGCGAGCGGGACTAGGGGGAATCTGAACTCAAAGGCCATCAGGCTTGAGGCTTGTACATAAGATTCTTGCCATGGATTTGAGAGTATTAGGAGCTCCAGGCTGAACATTTTGGGAGGTAGTGTTACAGGCTTGAGTGATTGAGCTCTGCAATTCAGAACTGATTGGGACTGAGACATAAAATTTAAAAAAAAAGGTAGGTTTCCATCAACATATTTGCCTAATGTGGGCCATGTGTTTTATAGTCATGCGCAGTGTTGGCTGCATTTAATCAATTTCATAGTTGGTTTCCACTGCTGAGCACATGCTACTTTTGGTAACAGTTTAATTATAGACAATGTATTTAATGAGACTTTGTTGTATGTGATTATAAGATGAGGGGCTTTCTTCCTCATGCCAGTTGGCGGAAAAAAACCTCGTCTTGCATTCAACGAAATATGGTAAAATATGTGCTAAGTGGCCCATGTAATAAGGCCTTGAGAGTGTTTTAACATCATGAGAGCCAGTGTAGTACAGTGCTTGTGAACGATAAGCAACTGCTGGCTATGCAATACTTGCAAATCTCTGCCTGGTTTAGTTTATCTCTGGTTAAAAGTTAAGGTAAGTATAGTCCTGCTAACACATCAGCTTCATTCACCTATCTAATGAGTTCAGACATGCTTTTTCACCCTGTGGGTCTGGTTCTGTAGACAGTGATCCTTGTAGCATTGCAGTTATTTGGGTTCTCTGTTGGTCTTAACCTATTAAGCCTGTTCTAAGCCAACAGCTGATTTCTCAAATTATCTGGGCCTTTGGTTCACTTCATCAAGGTGCAAGGTTGAGTTATACAAGTAATGAGTTTCTGAGGCAACTCACGCTACAAAGGAAGAATGATAGAAGAGCAGTATGATGGAGAGGTGGACTCCCCTGTTGCATGGCTGCCTTGAACCCAGGTCCCTCAAGTCTCCCATAGTAGAAGAGTCTGCTACTCTGTGCTAATTCCTAACCTGTGGTGTGTCTGCAGAACTCCAAGGCTTGTAGAATTGTGTTTCTGTGACTACACACACGCGTAGACCACCTATATCCTCTAACATCCCACCAGCTTAACAAGTCCTGTCTTTGTGCTGTATAGTCTATGTCCAGCCTGGTTTAGCATATAGCTGCACTGCCATGCCCTTGCCTTGTAGCCTGGGCTCTGTTCTTATTCACAGCTAAGCTCATCCCTCTGTGGCTCCCTCCAGCTTCCTGATTCTGCTATCTTCTGTCTGCGTAATGAGTTTGATGAGCTGTTTTCAGAGATCAGACATTCTCTTTAGCACACAAGGGCCTTCATCTACCAAAGCAAATTTCACCATCTTTGAGGGAAGAAGAGATGTCAGTAGAGAAGGAAGACTGATGAAGGAAAAAGATCACTGATTGCCAAGCATTCATATTTGAAAGGCAAGAGCAGCTAGTATTTTATCCCTTCAGTGTCCTTCATATCCATCATTCAGACAGAATCCCTGTTAACAAGAATCTGATTCTTCAGTTGCTGGACAAAATTAATTAATTTGTAAATATATGTCATCTTCGGAAGTAACAGCCATTTCTGCTCCAGGCAGAGAGGATCTGGGAGAGGGTATGTGAAAGGGACTGTGACACTGCATCACACCATTTTCACCCCAGAGAATCAAGGTGACACCAGCTCATTCTATCTCTGCATAATCAGCCTCTTGTACAAGGGAATTATTTTGATTAAAATGGGGATGGAGGGCACTTGCAATGCTTGGCTTTGTTCAAGGAAAGGGGTCACATAAAGTAGTGCTTGTTCAGCTTTGTCACACAGATTGTGGAAGAGATTTTCCACTTTTATAGCATTCATCTGCCTATCCTCTACCCAGCTTGAACCAGTGCATGCTTACCAACATACCTGAGACCACCAAGAAGAGCTCCCCTAAGCAGAGTTTGAGAAATGGTGGCTTCAAAGGACGTGTGGCATATATACATATAATTCTGAAATGCAGCTCCCATACTAAAGGGGAGCTCCCACCACAAGCAGTCCTGATCTGCCCTTTGAGCTCCTGGCTTTCAGGGCTAAAGAGCTGGCAACATAAGTCATTTAAATCCATTTCAGTCATTTCATGGAGAATTATGCTTTAGGGTGTAGATAGACGTAACAATTTGCATCAAGATCAAAGGATACTAATGCCAGCTGCTGCAGTGTAACTGTTACATATGCATGATTCTGTAGCTAGGTAAGTGTAGCAAAATGGCTCCAACTATAACCCAGCTTCATTCAGGGTTAAAGTTAGGGTGATTTAGGCCTGTTACTGGTGCTAGTCTTTGATGATAACTCCCTCAAACACTAATTGGTATAATACCAAGTAACTTCAGTTTGAATAACTGCTGTGGACCTGAATCCTGACTAGCATTTGATGTCCTTCACAGCAGAGAAGAAACAGGTGTGTACTGAATCAGTATAAGGGAAGTTCTTTGTTACGGCTACTAAACACAGACCGACCCTGTGGTTCATGCTAGACCACTAGCTCTCAGGTGGATTCTCAAAAGCTGTACAACCTGGTACCAGAACACAGCTGTTACTAAGTCCTGGCCAGGACTCAACTGTTGGAAACATGTCAAACTCCAGGTAGACCCCTAGGATCGGCCACCTGGGAAAACCAATCTCACCTGCTACTTCCAGTAAGTCTCTTTTTGTAGGGCACTGGTTCATCGCCTATTGACTCCCAGGCAAGGTGGGCCTAAATTGTGCACCCAGGTCCCTTGAAATCCTTTAGCATCTTTGTGGAAAACAGAGTTTTTATGGATGAAATATAAAGGATTAGTTATGCAATCAGGGTAATTTCTCCCCTTAGTTTATTTTAGTGTTACGGTTCAGGGTTGTGGGGTAAGCACTTGAGCTAGATGTTGTTACTTAAAATGGTCAGCAGCGAAATAATTAAGAGTCTTTGACTATTGAAGGGTTATGGTGAGCTGTCAGAGTTAGCACACCATTTAGTTGAGCAGAGCAACCTGCCTTAATATAGCAGGCTGGGTGAAGATTCAGGAATATCTCGTTGCATTGCCCTGAACTCTGTTCCCATCATCTTCTCTACTGGTATAGCTAAATCAACCCTTTAAAAAAAATGAAAGCTTAGATTTTGGACACAATTTTGTGGCACCAGTTGTGTTTTGTGTCTTTGAACTGAGGCCAACTTGTGAACTTGAATATGACAGTAAATATTTTTGTAGGGTGGGGCATGATAGATGGGTAAAATCCATCCATCTGTTAATGTACTTAGATGAAGCTTTGAAGGATAATTTCTCGAAACTGGGCTGGCATCTCTTCTAGCCATTAGAAGAGGAGGCATCTGTGTGAGACAGAGCATTTAATTGGAATGTAGTGCTGGGAACAGGGACTTGGTTAGAAACAGGTTGTTGTTTCTTTATAATGGAAAGGCATGACTCGATTACTCCAAGCATTTGGTTCTACTCCAGATTTCTGTTGGTCTACACTCCTCATTGCAAATACACCTTGGCTCTGTAATCCTGTTTGAAAGAGAAAATGCTGGCAGTCTGAATAGCATTTGAATCCCAGAAAGAATCTGAAGAAGATGCAACTTGATTTGGGAGCAGCAGGCTGGTACTCTCTTTCTCTCTACCTGTAAGAAGAACTATGTTGGGTGTTGGATTACTCTGTCAGAGGCTGAGCACAATACTGGTGAGCAGGGAAAAGTCAGGCATTACTATATGCACATGAGCATTCTTAACCAGGTTTGAATGAGGGCTCAGTGAGAGCCTCCAAAAACCCCCAACATCTGTTTGAACCAAACTTTACTTCAGTCTGTGAATGTAACCTGACTTGAGTGTGGATCATAATATGTGTATCTTATTGTATATTCCGTTTTGTTGGGATATGATAAAATTGGTGTCCTAGTGCCAATTGTGTACCTGATCAATATTTGTCATGATTATGTACCAGTTCAGTTTTCTCTCTGAGAAAGAATGTGTTATATTTGAATTTTTTTACATTCCTTATTTGTATTTTGACCATGTATTATAGCATTTGTTTGGGGCAATGGCTAAGTTTGCTGTGCACTGATGAAAATAGGCATTTCTTTGTCCTTGGTATGAGTATTAGGCGTATTCTGTGCACAGGATAAGATTTATGATGGCCTACCCCAGTCTTTGCTTCTAAGACCTAGTGAACGTAGGAAGATTTAAGATGTTTAAAAACTTAAACTAGTTAGGGGGGAAAATGTGTTGATTGTGCCATTTCTCATATTTTTATAAAAAGCTCACATTTTTGTCTTGCATTTGTAAAAAAAAATATATAAATTTGACAAATTCCTAGCAAGTGTGATTGAGTGATCATTAGATTGTTAAATTAAATATCAGTTTTATAGTATTGGCCAATCTAGTCATAGCCACGCACATGCACGCACGCACACATGTGCGCACACATGCACACACACACACAATCTATACTTCACTAGTAACTTGTATAAATATATTAGTCATAGATTTCATATTTCATAGACATTAGGGCTGGAAGGGACCTCGGGAGATCATCGAGTCCAGCCCCCTGCCCAAAGGGCAGGAAGTCGGCTGGGGTCATAGGATCCCAGCATGATAAGCATCCAATTTACTCCTGAAGGTGTTCAATGTAGGTGCTTGAACCACCTCCGCTGGCAGACTGTTCCAGACCTTGGGGGCTCGGACAGTAAAGAAATTCTTCCTTATGTCCAGCCTGAAACAGTCTTGCAGGAGTTTGTGACCGTTTGACCTCGTCATCCCTTGGGGCGCTCTGGTGAACAGACGTTCCCCCAGATCCTGGTGTTCACCCCGATAAACTTATAGGTGGCCATCAGATCACCCCTGAGCCTGCGCTTTTCCAGGCTAAAGAGTCCCGTGGCTCTCAGCCTGTCATCGTAAGATCTGTTTTCCTGACCTCTGATCATGCGCGTGGCTCTCCTCTGGATTCTCTCAAGCTTCTCCATATCCTTTTTGAATTGTGGAGCCCAAAACTGGACGCAGTACTCCAGCTGCGGCCTCACCAAGGCCGAGTACAAGGGGAGAATGACATCCCGGGATTTGCTTGAGAAGCATCTATGGATGCACACCAGCATTTTGTTCGCTTTACTAGCCGCAGCATCGCATTGCAGGCTCATGTTCATCTTGTGGTTAATGATGACCCCCAAGTCTCTTTCTTCTGTAGTGCTATCCAATGTAGCACTGCCGAGCCTATAAGGATGCTGCAGGTTTTTCCTCCCAAGGTGGAGAACCTTGCATTTATTGGTGTTAAACACCATGAGGTTCTCGTCTGCTCATTTGCTGAGCTTGTCCAGGTCAGCCTGGATCACCCGCCTATCTTCTGGCGTGGATGTTTTGCTCCAAAGTTTGGTGTCATCGGCGAACTTGGCCAGTCCACTCCTGACTCCAATGTCCACATTGTTAATGAAGCTGTTGAACAGTATGGGTCCCAGGACAGAGCCTTGAGGGACCCCACTGGTCACAGGGCACCATGATGAGTGACTGCCATCAATCACAACCCTCTGGGTCCGACCACGAAGCCAATTTCCCAGCCAGCAGATTGTGGTGGAGCCAAGGCCACAACTGGGCAGTTTGGCCAAGAGGTGATCATGGGATACCAGATCAAAGGCTTTTTTGAAGTCAAGATATATGACATCAATCTCTTCTCCCTTGTCCAGGGACAAGGGACCAAACCAACAGAGAGGCTGCCTATGGATACTCAGTAAAATCTACTTAAGTTTTGGATGTTGTAATATAATGTGATTTCACTGGGGCTAACAAAGGTACACAAAGAAACATGAGACACTTCACAAAATATAAACAAAAAGCACTATTTATGATTTTTAACCTCCAAGAATAATGCTTTCAGAACTTCAGAACAAATTCTACCTGTCAATGAGTTTTATCCCTGAACACCTGAAAGCAGACAGGCATCCTATAGCCTTATGTGGAACTGGGAGATGGGTTCAAAACCAGACTTGTACTGCAACCCTCAATGTCACCTGAACTAAATTCCAAGGATGCACTTTGCCCATAACATCATTTTTTGTGTCCTTAGTAACTTGATGGAGTACTTAAAAAAAAATCTCAGGAAGACACATTTTGGGGTTTTATGCATTATCTGTCCCTACAGGCTAGAGTGCCTCCAAGACAAGTCACTTGATTTCCAGGCTCTAATTATAATGCTTTGCATTTGCATGGTAATTTTCCATTTGAAGATGTCAAAACATTAGCAGCCTGGCATTATATTTGGTCTAACAAAGCACAGAGACTGGAGGTGTGGAAGGCACTGTGAATAAGTAGCTTAAGGTATGGTCCTGCCATCTCAGAAGCCAAGGTCCTGTTCCCTTCTCTATTCCCAACTCTATAATGTTTAGAAAGTCATTTAAGCTCTCTGAGCTGAAGTGTAATGGTTTAGAAGCTTGGCTATGCACAATTTATTAATCCCGTTAAATAATATAAGTTTTATACGTGCATTTTTTCCAAGCTCCTAGCTTCATTTTGTTTTCTGAGAACCATTTTCATTATGAGACTTCCCTGCCATCACCTGGGTGCTGTAGACTCCACCTTGAGGTGAAAAACACATGAGGTGCCAGAAGGAAAGACCAAATAGAGGGTCAGTAAACAGTTGAGTACCTATTCCCTCATATTTTGACGAGGTTCTTGCCATATAGTACAAAGGCTTCTAGTATATAACTTAAAGGCAGCTGGAACTGAGATACCAAATAAAGCAGATCTTTGTCAAGTACCTTACATCAAAGTGACTGCTGAACACTAACTGGGGGGAAAAGATATTAACATGAAAAAAACACCCTGGGTGGAAGAATGGAGCTGTTAAAAGCTTCAGCAGAGTTGAAACTCTCTGAAAATGTGGAACATAACCAGAGGAAGTTCCAACAGCACTTTGCTGTCTGTCTGTAAGCCAGGAGTGCCAGCAGAAAGCAGGTAGACTTATTTTGGATGGCATCCGGTTCTGTTCTGCAGTACTTGATGTGTTTAATAGTTTTCAGTTAACTCTGGGAGAAGAGGCAAACTATTAAACTGTAATAGCACTGCATTCCTCATAAAAAATGAAACATAGATAAAAAGGTAGCACCAGTAGGAGAGGTGGTGATCTGAGGCTGATGAGCTAATCCTGCAATTTCTGAATGGGAAGTTGCGTTACTGGTAATAGAGAAGAAAATGATTAAAATCCAGACCAGAACTCAGAGAGAAACTAATGAAAGACCCAGCATTAACTTGGAGCATTTAGAATTTGCCAAACAAGGCAGGTTTCCCTGTCTGGAATAAAGCTTATTGGAGGGTGGGTAGTGTTCTGGCACTGTAGACATGATTAAGAATGCAAAATACTCCAAGAAGAAAGACCTGGCATAAAGGTCTATGGAACTCAAACCTAGTAAAGCAGGAACAGCACATGCTGTGACAACCATTACAAATCAGAAAGTTTCCCAGCTATGAGAGAAGTGAGATGCAAGAAATGCAGTGAATTGCTTTTGTTTGCAAGAATTTACAAGTGCCAGCAACATGTATACAGTGTGGGTGATGACAGCACTGCTAGATCAGATGAATCCTGTGTAGGAGCAAAGAACAAAACTACAACACAAGATGAATGGACTATCAATCTGAAAGTAATTGGGACATTTATTATATTTAAGCAGACACTAGTACACAAGTCAGTTTTTTGCCTGAAACACTGTTAGTAACTTTAAAGGAGCAAAATGCATGGCTAGCTGAAGAAACACAAATAAGACTTAGAATTTGCAGGGATAAGCTTATTTCCACCTCTAAAATATGGACACAAGATGTATGTATAAATAACAAATGGGGAGAGACAGTTTCTGATGGTTCTGTGGAAAAGGGCACCATGGAGAAATGTTGAAAATCCTTGGTTTCATCAACAAGATGCATGCTTTAAAGGCTTCCAAAGAGTTGAGGAAGAGCTTGAAGATGTCTACTAGGTATCTAGAGAAGCTCTTAACAGAGTATGACACAGAAAGACCCCTGTTATCCCATGGCTTAGGCTCCTCAGACAGTTCCCTTCACCCTAATGCTGTTGGTTTAGGAGCCAGAGAGCAAGCAGAATGACCAACAGAGTTGCACATTTGGGCACTGCAGGAAGAAGAGAATAAATATTTTGCTCATGAAGCAACCCAAAAGAATTAAACAAATATATGAAAATGGAACATCGTCCTCTACCTATAGGAAATATTAGGAGAAATGGCTGACTCCAAATCTTTTTCTATGCTTGAAGTATAAGCAGGGTTCTGTTGGGTGCCCTTGTTAAAACAAAGCATATGTTTGTACATATTCAACACCCCTTTGGCTATCCAAGGAAGCGTTGCCTCCCATTTGGGTTGTGTTTGGCACCTAAGGTATTCCCCAGAAACCATAACAAATTGTTGTTGATATAACAGAAACAAAAGCCTGTACAGATATTTTGATTTGGGGAAAATCACTAGAAGTGCATGACCAGAAACTCCAAACAGTTTTGGAGAGAACAGTGCAGATGTGTTAAAGCAAAACAAACATGAACATTCCAGGTAAAAAGCAAAACAAAACCAAAAAACCTACTATAGCTGAGGTAGAAGTTAATACATAAGGGGGCACAGACAAATCACAGAGTGGCTAAGACCATCCCTAACACACCTGCCCCAGCAGACAAGAAGGGGCTACACAGATTCCTTAGAACAGTGAGCTACAGAGGGAAATTTTGCCTAAGCACTATCCTACAAGCGCTACTGTGCAAAGATGAACAATGGACATGGAATGCAAATCTTCATAAAATGCTTGAGAAACTAACAGAATTCATTAATGAGGCCTCATTTCTGAGATACTGTGATAATAAACACAAAGCTAAGATGTCCCCAGATACCTAATTGGTACAATTAGTTAACAGCAGTGTGGCCAAAATTGTCTCGTGTGTCTAAGAAAACTGCTAACAAAATTGAATGTCAGCATGCTCAAACAGAGTAGGCAGCTTTGACAGTAATACATGGGTGTGGAAAGTTTTGCATCTTCATTTATGGGAGGTGAGCATTAAATGAAACTGGTTGCAAACTCTTTATTGCAATGGGGCTTAACAAATAGCCACCCAGGAGTACAGAAATTATGTTTTCAGCTGTAGATATATTGTTTGAAAACTGAACACAAACCTGGGAGAGGTGTTTGCAAATAAACTCTTCAGAGCATTTGACAATAGTGCACTGGAGCAAACTCAGGAGGTAGACATTGTGCATGTCGGTCTGATTAAAAGAGTCTGCCATGCCGTGCCTGAGGTACGTAGAAAAGGACTTCCAGCATTGTAGCTAAGGAGAAGACTTGCACAAATCTGTTTGCACAGGGTGGCCAGAACTTCAGATTCCCATCCCTTATTCCTAATGCAAGAGGGTACTCTAAATATTGAATGGAATTTTGTTTAAAAGATCCAGGATATCAGTCCTGAAATTGTCATAGAAAAAAATATTTTAGAAACTACCTGAAGGTCATTTAGGCTAGGGACACATAAACTGATTTAAGTGATCAGAAACTGATTTAAACCTGTAACAGAACATAAGTTTAGTGCACATAAGCCAGTTTCAAAATGGCCAGAACTGGTTTGAAATAACCCTGGATGAATGTAGTAAACCAGACTTAACTGATTGAGGCCAAACTGGTTTATGGAGCTTCTGCCCCAGACCCCTTCCTGGTTTAACTTAAACTAGAGTCCCCCAGCATCCCAATATGCTCTGTAGCTGTGGGCTGGGCTGTGCTCCCTGCTCTAGCAGAGCAGAACAGGCCCCACCCCTCTGCTCCCTAGCCAGAGCAAGGGAGGGCTGGGATGGGGGCATGGCCAGATGCTGTCCCCCCTAAGGTGAAAGGGGCAGGAAAGGTTTATTCCCTGCTCTCCCTCCCCTGTCTCACCAGCACAGACCCCAGCAGGGTCTGACAGGCAGGGGCACAGCAGGCATTTCTCAACTTGCTGTTCCAGCACCAGGGGCATAGCCAGCCCCAGCAGTAGCCTCAAGTGAATTGGCCAGGGAGGGGATTTAATTCCCCCCCTCCCTGCCCCACCAGCATAGACCTGAGCTGTGGTTTCTTGGTGCTCCTACTCTGCTGCAGTGGCAGGGGTGGTGGCGTGGCTGGGTGCTAGCTAGCATGGCCTCCCGAGGCAAAGGGGGCAGGGAGGAGGTTTATTCCCCCCTCTGCCCCTGGGGGACTGCAGTCAGAGTTTGACCGCCACAACCGCTGCCTCTGCCAGTCACTCCATGTATGGGGTGAGCAATGGAATAAGCTCCTTCCCTGCTCCCTCCACCAGATGTCAGAGGGAGGAGGAAATAAACCCCCTCCCTGCCCCTTTCAGGGCAGCATTAGGAGGGTTTGGGGAGCTGTGGCCATCCCTCCAAGCTCCAGTACCACCGCTCACCCCACACAGTCTGAAGTAGCTCTTCCCACCCCACTGTCACCCCCAGTACAGCGCCTCCACTTTGCAAAAGGCTTGTGCTCCCTGGGAAACCCTGACAGGAGCTGCTAACCCATCAGGGTCGCTCCCCCTTCTCCACTCTAGCAGCAGGGGCAGGGGCACAGCAGGAGGCTGACTGGCATGGCCCCCTTAGGTGAAGAGGTGGGGGGATGGGGTTTATTCCCCCCCCTTAGCATCTGGTGGAGGGGGCTGGGAAGGAACTTATTCTGCTGCTCTCCCCATGCAGACAGCGATTGATGGAGGCAGCACTCAGGGCTGGCAGACCCCGGCTGAAGTCTTCTGGGAACAGAAGGAAGAATAAACCCCCTCCCTGCCCCCTCTGCCTCAAGGGCCATGCCCCTGTGCCTGCCACCAGAGCAGCAAGGGAGGAGCACGAGGTGGACCTCATCTCTGGTCTGTGCCAGTGGGCTAGGGAGAGGGGAATTAAACCCCTTCCCAGGCCAGTTCACTTGAGGCTACTCCCAGGTCTGCCATGCTCCCCTGCAGCACAGCTTCCCTGCAGCCAAAGGCTGCTCTAGTACCCCTGGCTCCTGGTCTGAGCCACTGCAGACATGGGCCTGCATTTCCTGAGTTAAAAGTGAATGTCTATTCACTTGCAAATTGGTTCAATCTAGGCAGGTTAGACTAACCTGCAAACTGTTGAATCAATTCATGCTCCAGCTTTTTGAATGTCTGTCCCTAGCATTACGGATTGGAAAATGTAAGAGAAGGACCAGGGATTTTTTACATGGGCCTTGAACAGTGACACTGAAATAACAATTGAGGCTAGTTGCTTATATCAAAAACACACACCAAATCAAGTGAAAGAACCCATGTTAGTATTACAGTTAGAAATGGCCACGGAGTAAAGGGGGCATATATTTGTTTATACTGGCCAGGAAAAAAAAAGTTCTAATTTTAGACTGTTATTCTTCCTTCACTCAGATATCTTGACAGGCAGATAACACAGGCAGACAGAAGATTGTGTATGTCAAATCTCATTTTGCCACACTAGGCATAGAAAGAACTGGTCACCGGCCACAGACTAGGGGGTATGAGCTCAAGCAGTTTGCAATGCATTCTGGATTTATACACATCACCTCAAGCACCAATTGAAAAAGGTCGTGGTTGTAGAAAAACTGATCCTAGTATAGTGCTGTTAAATCATAGGAAGGCAACAGTGAAACATGGGTGATAACTTGAGAACCTTTTGTTCAACAGAACACTAAGAACAGGAGTACTCGTAATGTTAGAATAACTGGGGATTTGTATAAGCATAAAGAGACAGAAAAGGCCAGCCAAAAAGATCAATATGTTTTGGGAGCCTGGGAGCTGCACTTACTTGAAGAAAATGATGCATTAAGGATCTATAGTAAGAATCAGAGGCTGCAAAACATAGTAGTGTTCCAACAGGCCTGAAATCTTATGAACTTGTTACTCCAAGACAGACCCGTATTAAGGATGAATAGGTGACACCTCTGTCTTCTGGAAGGAAGGTAACTAAGAGACACAGAGTCTGCTGTTTTGCCTGAGAGTCCTGGATGGACAATCAGACTGGCTGAGACAGTGCTGCATCCTGCACCTTGTCTGTCAAGAACAAATGAGCTTGCTGCCTCATGGAAGCAGTACTGCCAATATCCCAAAAGAAATCCACATGTCAAAGCAACTCTGCAGGGAGTCTCAGGCACTGATTGAACATTATGAATGAATTGCATTAATATGTTGATTTTAAATCCTGCATTTCTAGAAATGTTGATTGTTTACTCTTGTATTTATATTTGGCCAAAAAAGGAAGATGTGGGGAACCGAACCTTTAAGTGGTTTGTACTGAGTAACACAGATGCAAACTGTGAGCCAGGAGACCTACTGTGCTGGGGAGGATGTAGCTACTAGATGCCTTGCGGTATCAATACTGGTTTTGAAGCTCAAGACAGCTGGATTCTGAGACCTCACTTCCAAGAGCAGGTAGCAGGTGGAGATATTCTACCCAAGTGAGTGAGTTTACAGTTCCAAGAAAGAGGCCTTAGGGAAGCTGAAAAACACTGGATCCCATGTTCAGATCCTGGGACACCCAGCCGCACAGAAGAAGCTTGGTGGTGCTGTGACACCTATTCCTCTGATACTGAAAATATGGTGGCAAGGATCTCACTAGCCCCCTACACAGAAAGCAAAATGTGCCATCACTGGGAACTGATCCTCAAAAGAGATCTGTGTTGCCAGACCAAGGGGATGTGTACAAAACCCTGTTGACTTGATTGGGGCTCCAGGAGATTGCAGATCACTTCCAGCACAGTGCCTTGCAGGAGGGGGCTGTAATAAAGTATTTTGGTGGAAGAGATGGACCTTGTAGGCACCTTCTAAGACAATGCTGTGGAAAGTAGGGTGGGGGGGTAAGGTAGTTGGAACTAAGATACCAAATAAAGCAGATCTTTGTCAAGCACCTTACATCAGAGTGATTGCTGAACACTATGTGTAACTGGGGGGAAAAGACATTAACATGAAAAAGTAGATCTTAAAAGTAGCTTGGGATGGTTCAAGTGTTGGCAAAAGACTCTCTTTCATTCTGGTTTTGGGTTTTTGTTTTTCAGCATTAGGGTTATGGATGGGAAATTTTGCTTCATTCTCAAATAGAAGCAGTTTCTGAAATGTGCCACCATTACTAGAACCAGGATTTTGCAAGCCAGATGCCAACATCTATGTTGGTTTCAGCTTTTGTGGCAGCATGCGTTTGCACTGGGCAGATAAAAGAACATCAGATGCTTAGCAAACATCTGGGCAAGGAACTGATTTAAAATCTCTTTTTGTCTCTAAACCTCACATTTAGACTTGATTTCTTCAAGGATTTTGGAAAATTACCAGGTGACTCTACATCCATCTACCTCTCTGTCCTAGGTGCAAGAGGCTTTTTCTTTGTAGCTCGTGGTGTTTAGGCAAGTCCCTTTATGCCTCGTCAACTCTCAATCTCATTTCATGGTTCCTCCAAAATGATCTCTTTTTGTCCTTTCTCCCCTGTGCCATTTGTTCTCTTCCCCTCTATAGCCATTTATTAACCAACTCCCTTAGTGTGCATGTCAGCTCTGGAAAGCATTTCCAGGACTGTTTGTAAGAAAGGGACTGTGAAAAAGAAGGTTCCACTATCGAGTTTCACCCAGGTCATTTGGTTTCTTGCACAAATGACGTCACCCAGAAGTTATTAGTTATCTTTTTCCAGAAGTGACACGGTCTGTGCACCAAGCAAGGCAACCATGCTGGCAAATGGCAAAACCTTTTGTAACTGCAAATGAACAGTAGAAACTGCTAATACATTTCCTCTGACCCCATAGCTTATTACTCAGTGTGGAATAGGAATTGCATCAATTTAGACCTTCAGTAACGGGAAAGAGGCCGCTTTGTCATTTATTATTTTGGACCTTTCAGTGTAGATGCCAATTGAATCTTTGCAAAAAGCTGGCCACTTTCATTATTTCACTCTGGTCTATGCACCTCCTCCCCTGCCGTGTGGTACCCACTATAGGTCCCTGAACCTTGTTTCATTTCCTGCTAAAATTACATGAATTGGCTCATAGTAATATTAATTCCTAGGAAGAAAAGGGTGGAAAATAACCCTGGGAAGTCAGAGTTAGTGTGTACCTTGGTATCATATAGGTAAGTATTCTTACAAGATCATAGTTGTTAGAAAAAAAATCTACTGATAAATTTACAAGTCACCAAGTTCTGCCTTAAGATGAAATTTTAAAGAAACCTGTGGAAAAAAGAGGGCTTCTGCTCCAAAACCGTATAATTGTAGAAGTATACATGAAGAAACAACAGCTAGAAACAGCTAGATAGAGGTGGAGACTAAGGATTGTTAACATATAGGTGATTATGCAAGGCTGTGGTTTTAATGCTCCCTGTCTTCTATCTCTAGGTCTCAGTTCCTTTTCTAACAACTTGTCTTAATAAAATCAGGACATAATTGCACCTTATAGGCTAACTAATTCAGAGAGGCATAAACTTTTGTAAGCAACAGCTTACTTTATCAGATATTATAAATGGACCTACAGGGTGCAAGGATTTTAAATAAAGGGAAAGCAATTTAAATACAAGGCATAGGGAAGATGGGAGAAAAGGAGGTAAGCAAAGCACTAAGGCTAGGGACAGACATTCAAAAATCATGAGCATGAATTGATTCAATCTTTGCAGGTTATTCTAACCTGCCTAGGCTGAATCAGTTTGTAACTGTACAGACATCCACTCTGGACTAAAAAAATGCAGGCATGTGCCTGCAGTAGTTCAAGCTAGAAGCCAGGGGGCAGTAGAGCAGCCCTCCATTTTCTTCGACAGTGCTGAGCTGCGGAAAGGCATGGCCAGGCCCTGGCAGGATGCTCTGATTAGGGAGGAGTCCCCCCCATCCCCTATCTCCCTCCTCACTGGTCAGGGAGGGAGCCAGCAGAGATGTACACATCATTTACTTACACAGCAAGGAGTTACACAGGGAGCATTAATCAGCCCATCAGCAAAACAAAAGGACCTCATTAGTTCAAGCTCTTCTTAAACAACTTTTTTTCCAAGGAAGGAAGGAAGGGAGGGACATTACCAGCTACCTGTTGATTAGCTCCAAGGAGCCCTAAGCTATTGTCTTTTGTCCTGTCTCCCACAGCACAGACTGTAGCCAGCATGTGCTATGCTAGCTAATACTGAGAGGTGTCTGTTTAAGGAAGAGGGGAGGGGGAAATCCCTGCTGAAGGAGAGAGTGGTGAGGGGAAGGAGTGGAGCAGGAAGAAGCCAAGCAGATGCCCTGTATCTGCAGTCTCTGCCAGAGCTGCAGCCAGGGAGCAGAGGGGAGGGGACAGCCCTACTGGACTGGAGCAGAAAGCAGAGCCCACCCAACATTACAAGGGATCTAGGATGCTGGAGGATTTTGATTTAACTCTAATTTCAGGGAGGGGCCTGAGACAGACATTGCATAAACTGTTTTGAGCCAAATCACTTAAGTCTGATGCTATGTTCAACCAGATGTATATCAAACTGGCTTCAGCCATTTTCAAACAGGTTTACGTGCACTGAACATCTGTTCTGTTACAAATTTCAACCAGTTTTTGATCACTTAAACTGGTTTATATGTAATGTCTGTTCCTAGCCTAAAGCTATATGGATAAAGGAGATATATAAGCTAGCACAAGTGATAAGATAAGAATCAGTAGTTTCAGTTTAGACCATACTTAACACAATCCAGTCTGTGGATGGTTTTTTATTCAACAATTTTTTGTTCAAGTTAGCTTTTAAAGTGTAATTGTTTAAGAACCACTACTCTGAGGTTGGCAGCAGAATGTCCAGGGAGGTTAAAAGGTATTGCCCAAAGGTTTTTGTATCTTTCTGGAACTGATGTCAGAGTGCTGTCCATTCATTCTTTCACATAAGGGTTGCCCTGTCTGTCCAATGTAGACAGTGTTGTAATCATTTTGCATTGGTTATGTGTTATAACCTTTTGTAATAGGTGGCCATGTTCGCATACGCCAACTAGAGGCTTACATAGTGTTTATGTAACAGATGCTAAGTGAACAAGAGACTCTAGGGCGGCAGTATAGAAGAAACATGCGGTTGGGATTTTCCACACGGGGTTTCTCAAGGGAAAGTCCAGGGTCTGTCAGTAATGTGACAGTCGCCGCCCCGAGCCAATGAAGAAGTGCCACACGTGATTAGACCGCCCTGCATCACTGAGGGTATAGAAGACATTGCACTACGAACTTTGGGGTCTTTGTATGCCTGATGGAACGTATTCACGGATCGGTTCGAACTCGGAGCGACCTTTGGCCTGGCCAGCCGGAGGGGAGGACGCCAGACCCACCTGATCCCAGCGACCAACCCTGGGAACACCTCGCCAGAACACAACAGCAGTCTCACGTGTCGCTAGGGCGCGTGAGACGTGGTGAGTGTGTGCTTACTGGTGGACACAGCACCATTGATTTTGTTTTGTTTTGCACCTCATTAATAAAGTCGAGCCTGACCACCTATGACATCGCAAAGCGTGATCTGCTGTAAGCCCGACTATTGAAAGATCCTGTAACAGACAGTAGAGGGGCACTATAAACAGGCGATGGTATATATGACATAGATAGAGGAGTAGGTAGCTAAACCACAGAAGTTATAATCTGTGATGTTTGGTCCAGTGATCACGTGGTCCGTGTTGGTGAGGGACACAGGCTATCACCTGGATCCATTGCAAGGCCAGTCTCTCTCTGCTTATCCTGTTATTTTATTTGAGAGTTAAAGAAGCTATTGAGGGGGTCTGGAAGGCCCTGTGGGAGCTCCGGTCATTGTTAATGTGGTCTTCAAGGGGATAGTCAACTCCCTTTAGCTAAAGACTACAATCCCTGATGGTACTTGTATGTCTTTCCAGAAAAGCATCAAAACTATTATACAGATATACTATTATACTGGCATTCATTTATAAGTGGTTTAACTCTCTGGACTGTAGTTGTACTAGCTGTGTTTGATACCATGTACCTTGCTATGCGCATGGAATCATAGGGTTTAGTTCTACAAAGCCCTGAGCTTATCCTGCAAAGTGCTGAGTGTCCTTATCAAATCAAAGGATCAGCCCTGAAATGAGAGTGGAAGACGAAGGATGATGCCTTCAGGATTTTGTTTGCCCAGTCAGAAAATTGTAAGGTTCCACTTTGGTTTCTTTCCTCCCCTGTGGACTCAGTACAACTGTCAGTGCAGTTGCTGCATGAGGAAGCATCAGGCATTCCCATGGTTAAAACTCTTGATAAGATGGAACTGGTTGTTAGTGCTGTAGAATATAACCTGGGCTAAGTCCCTGCAAAGACTGACGTGTATCATTCATTATTTCAATAGTGGCTTCAATAATATTTATGATAAAAAAAAACCTCATGTAAAATTTTATGAAAAATGTTGCCAAAAGCTCAGACACTTTTTTAAATGAAAAGTCTTGCTTTGGATGAAAGGCCATTTTCTAATTAAAATAAAAACCTACTTCTGAACAGCATCACCAGCTAGCGGGCTATATGGGAAGGAATGCTCTTTTCTGTTTCCCACCATACACTGCCTTAGTGGCCTCCTCCCATTGCCTCATGCCTACATGCTGCCAACATCTTCCCAGTCCACCTGCCCTTCTGCCTTCAAATTCCCCCCTACCCAGCCTCCCATCCCTACCTGCTGCACATCTTTTGGGTTTACTGAATTTCTTCACCACTCCCATTGCAGACTGGGAGCTTGCAAAATGGTAACGGGTGCCTGAGGCTTAATTTATGGCAGCAGAGGCAGTGTAGACATTCCTATTGTCCCTCTGCACTACAAGTCTGTAGCTATACAATAAGGATAATAGCTCTTCCCTGCCTCATGGGCATGCTGTGAGGATAAATACATTATAGGTTGTGAGGTGCTCAAACTCCATGGTGATGAGGACAATAAAAGGACCTCAGCTTCCATTGGGTAACTAAAGCCTTAGAAGAATGGTCTTACCATGATGAACGTCGCTTCCCCTCACCCCGCCTCCCTTAAAGTATCTCCAATTTACAAACAGCTTGTCTGATTACTTTCCAGTTATGGTGGAGAGAAAAAAAATCCCTTCTCATTGACAAATCTCCCTAGGGATGTATTTACATTTTGAGCTGTACAAAGAAAAATGGAAGAAAATTACTTAAAGAAGTAGTTTAGGTCTCCAGCTGTCATTTGACACCCTATTTTAAATCTGCTGGATTTGAGGAACCGTTCTGATGTTTCTATTTCAAAAGTTAGTTACATTTTAAAGTTACATTTTAAACAGCATATAAAATTTTGGGCACAAGCACTACACTTTGGCTAAGGAGTCCAGTAATAGAAATTTTATGTCTCTTTTCTTTCTCCCTCTTTTTTTCTTACATGGTATCAGCAACAACAACATAAAACTCAACACTATAACCTTAAAACATAAATTTTGCAGCATATTTGAACTCTAAACAACATCTCTATTTTTAGGCTATCATAACTTCTGCTTAAATTACGTGAGTGCTAGCTGGGAATTTACCACTGGGATGTCTTTCTGAGGGAGAAAGTATTTTCTATAAAATTGAAATTTTTCATTGGGGAAAATGAAATGAAATATTTTATTTTGGGTCAGTTCATCACGAAATCAGAAAATTTCATTGTCCTCAACCGAGCCAATCTGTTTTGTCCTGAATCAATTGAATTAAGTCTTAAGCTGTATTTCCCTATCAGCAATTTTCTTCCTGAAAGTTGTAGTTCTCTTTTACAAACCAAGGTCTTTAAAGGCCTACCTTTCCCAGAATACCATGGCTTTCTATGGCTAGGGATGGAAGTTACACATAAATAGGTTTAAGTGATCAGAAACTGGTTTAAACTTGTAACAAAATAGAAGTTCAAAGCACATAAACCAGTTTCAAAATGGCTGAAGCTGAATGAAGATAAGATAAACCTGGTTGAATGTAGTATCAGACTTAACCGATTTGGGTCAAACCAGTTTATGAAATTTCTGTCTCAGACCCCATCCTGGTTCAAGTTAAATCAGAGTCCCCCAGCATCCCAGCATTTTGCAGCCCTGGGCTGGGCTGTGCTGTGCTGGCTGCTCCAGAGAGCAGAGCTGGCCCTAGCTGGAGCAGTAAGTCTGGCTCACTGACCACCCCAAGGCAAATCCCTGCTGAGGTCTGGGGCCAGGGAAGAGGGTTGAGCAGCCCTGCCCTGTTTACTTAGTGCTCACTATGACTGTGAGCTACAAATTCAAGAGGCACCTGGAAGCAGGAAGAGGAAGTGATGAGCAACCCTGCAGAGTTCTGCTGCTGTGTTTGCAGACTGCAAATCTCAGAGACCTCAGGGGCAGCAGGAATAGGAAGCAAACACACAGCCCATGCCAGAGAGCTGTGCTGTAGCATCCCCTGGCTTCAGCCACTGCAGACATATGGCTGCATTTCCTGAATCAAAAGTGAATGTTCATTTGCTTATTGATACAATCTACGCAGCTTAGACTAACCTGCAAAGATTGAATCAATTCAGCCTCAGGCTTTTTGACTGTCTGTATTTAGCCTACCTGGGCAAGCTCTGAGTGCGGACTCACAGGATTCATGAGACTTGGCACATCATGGGAAACAACCCCACCAGAGAGTCTGATCTATAAGGAAGACCTGAGACATGAGACTTCATAACTGCAAAATCTATGAAGTGGTACCCCACAGAGAGGGCAATGGAGTCTTATCTTGAACTGACTGAAAATTAAACATAAATTGAAACATTTCCATAGGAACATAAGCATGTTGTGCTTCAATCAAAAATTTTGAAACAAAATATTTAAAAAATGTTCAGAATGTTCTTTCTACATGAAAAAAGCATCCTGAATTGGGCCAATGGCCAATTTTGGCATTTTCTGTAGGACAGAAATTCTGAATTTTACTCAGCCACAATTGAAATTTAGTTTGAATACTCTTACTTTCACAGTGACCTTGTGACAAGTCTTGGCTTTCATCCCTGTTCCTACTCATCAGTATTATCCTACCTCCTTCCTCTCTCCTGCCACAACTTGTTGGTAACCAGTGTATTTGGAGGGAGGCTATTCTTGGGACCAGGGTAGTCCTTTCTGGGGTGCTTTCAGGCTGTTATGGCTTTTTTGCCACGCCCATGCCTTACTGCCGGTTCTCCATCTGCCATGTTTTGGAATTCTCCTTACTGTTTCTCCTTCTGTGCTGGACTAGTTCTGGGTCCCTGGGACCTGAACCCTTATCCCGGCTTCAGCCTTTTCAGTCTCAGCCTCTTTTTTCTCTTGCTAAAATTCTTCAGCCCAGGTTGACTGATTTGGGCCCTGGTTCTCTAGGCCCCAGCCTCACAGTGGAGGGTACCTGCCAGGTACCCCACTTGTAGTCTCCTCCGCCCCTATAGCTACTCCCAGTCCTCTGGTCCTTTCTGTGTCACCTATGGGCCTGAACTGCCAGCCCCAGTTCAGAGACAGGGCTTATATGTGGCCACGCCCTACCCCTTTCCCAGTTGTCTGACCACTGCCCCTGAAGATGGGCCTACGTGTTTCTACTTAGCTTAAGAAACTGCTTGGCTTTTCTTGCCCTGCAGCCTTCCCCAGCTTCTTAGCAGTCCCTGGCCTCCAGCCTTGAATCCCTTGCAGGTTGCTCTCTGCATCCTCTTTCCCCTGTAAGTTCCTACAGCCTGGGTCCTGGAAAAGGCCTGTCCCTCTCTCTTCTCCCTTCATCACGTGCAAGTAACAGGGTTTGGGTTCCCTCTTATAGACCCACAACTGCTAATTATTGGACTGATATTCCTTTTGTGATTGTGTGCATTTTGGCAAAGGCTTATAATGGAAGCTCACTCGTACCATCATTAGTGTTGCTCCTCTAATGCTCCTTGGTGGATTATTATCAGGGACGATTAAACCTTCTCATCTTAGTGCCTCAGCTTTTATTCCATAGAAGAAGAGACTCATCTCTGTAGCAGTAGCACCATTCCTCATCTTCGTGTGCTGTTCCGTCATGGCTGGCAGAGCACAGAGGAGCATGCTGAGATAGTATGGGTTAAGTTCTGTTAGGCTTTCTGGTGTAATTCACCATTGAATAGTTCAAATCCATTGATGGTAGCAGCTGTAGGCACCATTAGTATAGACAAAGTAGCAAGTGGCAGCCCACAATTTTAAGCATTCTTAGGGGCAGAAAGATGGTAGTTTCATGTCCACACGGTGGTATTTCTCTGGAATCAGGAAGGCTAACTTTGCTACATGTTTTATGAATGTTGTGACACAGGGCAGGGAGAGGGAACCCCAGGGCCATCAGTCCACTGACTGTCAGAGCTGGGAAGAGACTCCCACTCTCCAGAACAGAGTAGTATCCACCAGGCCAGTACATCTCTTTTTAGAGTAGGCAGCACCTCTTTTGTTTTGTGAAGCAGGCCTTCTTATCAGGAATGCTGAAGCCCTGCTCCTTTATTTCTTCCACAAATAGGGGTTTGGGAACCTTCTTCTGTTCTCTTTCATCCACAAAGCCAGGAGTTATGTTATCTTAGTTTGCAGGTACTTTTCCTTGTTTAATTTTTGGTAGGGAAAAAATGAGTGTGAGAGAGAAACAACTGCAGCTCCTTGCCCTGTTCCTCCAGGCATTACTGACTCATTAAAAGCATCTACTGCTTGTTAATGCAATGCAGGCAGTGTCTGAGCAGCAGCTCTTATGGGAACAGCTAGAAAAGCAAAGGCTCGCATGTTTGAGCAGAGAGAGACCGGCAGGAGGGAAAATACCCTGTGACTTTAATGTTGCCTTCAAACATGCTATTCAAGGTGTTCTTATTAAATGAGTTCATCTGTTTCAATAGGTGTTAAGGGTGACTGTTGCCCTCTTTTCTTTTGTTATTGTCCTGAAAACATCTATTTGATCAAAATCATACTTTGTCAAGGAAGACCCTCATTTAAGCCCCTCTCTCTTCTCAATGAAAACCCCTTTAATCAGCTACTATAGTATGGTACCAATTACCTCCCTATGGGGCGACCTTTTTATCTCGTAATGGCATTTTGGAATCCAGTTGCCCTAACAATGCTGGGAGTGTATGCATGCCACATTTCCAGTTCTCTCTCTCTCTCTCTCTCTCTTTCCACTGTTGCTGGCATGGAATAAGGCCTAATATATTCATGACCTAATTAGAGTAATTTTTGCATAATAATGACCTCCCAGGGGAGGCTTGGCGGGGGGTGTGATTTTTTTGTGTGTGTGCGCGTTATTCAGATACATTAACTAGAACAAGTGTTTCTTAATTTTTAAGTGTTTCTCTGGTTATTAGAAGTATTTTTATGTCATTTAATATGGAAATGATGTAACAGGAAGCCCCAGAGGAGACGGAAAGTACTTGTTTTATTTTCCCACTCTGGGCTTCTCTCTCTAGAATGGGAGCCCGTTTCCTCTTTTCTGAGTGTCCAAGACATAACCATAGGGACTCCTATGGCTTGTCATTCTTCAGTTCCGCTGTGTTCAAGGCTTCTCTCTCATGTTGGCTAGCTTTCTGTGTGTTCTCTGTCACTCAGCTCCTTTCTATAATGTCCTTATTTGACCTAAAGCTTTGCATGAGTTCCATCACTTGCTGTCCCAGTCCCTCATTTGCCCCAGTCTTTCCTGAGGAGTGTAGGGTCTTGCTGTCATATTTGTCCTAGTCCATATGCTTTTATGGCTATCCCTTTTCTGACATTCACTCCATGAGGGGTTGGGATTTCTCCTCTGCCTAAGGCCTCTGCCTCACTTTACTGATCCACCTGCCTTCTGACTCCAAGTTTCCTACACACTTTTCTTCCTATCACTCTCTTCTGCATCCCAACCCCCACCCATGTCTCTCTCCTGTCTTGAGCTTTCTCTTCTCTGTTCCCATGCTATCACATCCTCATGGAGGAAAAGAAGGGAACTTGATAACTCCCTATCCCACCCCACTAATTAGCTATCCTAGCCTCATTCAGTTCCTGGTCAGTGACATGCCTTTGCTCTGCCTGGTGATTGGCATGGTATGATAACAGATACTACTTGATGAAACTTATATATTTGATTCTGTTTTGTGGCCTTTTCTTTCCTCTCCCCTGACACTGAGGATCTTAAATATTATTTTTCAGGGAGAAGAAATATTGATACTGCCCACCTATAGTTCCCCATTCCCGTCTATTCCTCCCTGAATCCCAACCACAGTTTTCGTCATTTGCAAGTTTCACCTTGCCTTAGAATGTAAACTCAACCCCTCCAGACAGGAACAGTGGTTCAAAATCGTATCTCAGTAACCCTGGTATATGTAAAGTAGGCCTATTGGCATTGCTACTGATTTACATCAGTGCAAATAAAGTTGAAGTCAGAATATGTTCATTTTGGTTGACTCATAACTTACCTTATCATGCCTCACTATGATACTACAGAAAGCAGGGGTGTCCAAGGAGGTTTCTGATGGGCCAGGAATTTGGGAGTAGAGCCCAGAGCTGTGTGGCCCATTGGGCATGGCTGTTGGCAACAGGGGGGTAAGTGAGGCTTGTGCCAGCATAGCTTTTTCTGCACCATAGCCTCTTGCCCCCCTGCTTATGTTACTGCCGCTGCCACTTGCCCCACTGCCACCAGGTCCAGATCTGGAGAACTTAATTTTTCATAGGTTTCCATTTTTTAAAAGACTTTATGGGCACATAGAAAATTACTATGAGATTAGCCAAGGTGATGAACTTACAATGTGTCACTTGTTCGATGGTAGCTGCCTATGTGTACACTCATATATCATGATCAGTACAGTAGGCTATCTTGCTTGTACTGTGCATTTAAGAGCATGCACAAGGACAGTTTCTGCACAGTAGCTGGCATACTCTAAATTCACCACTCTAGCTTGTACCCTGACTGTGTTCTTCTCTGTATTTCTACTAGTGTAATAAAGGCCAGGCCTTAATGTTTTCTAGCCCTGAGACTGGCCCTTGACCCTGCCCTCAAGATTTGCCTCCTAAAAGCTCTGTTGATGGCCCACATCTCTCTGCCCTGCCAGATCATCTCCATCCTGGCCTGGCACAACCCCCAATTTCAAAGGAAGAAGTCACTACAATAGCTGAAGTGTATTGAAGCAACCAAACCAAGCAAGTAGACCTCTGGCATGCATCAGCCGATGAGCTTCCAATAGATACAGGGGGTGCTTCTTCCTCCCTGTTCAGCACTGGTGAGGCCACAGCTGGAGTACTGTGTCCAGTTCTGGGCACCATACTTCAGGAAGGATATGGATAAGCTTGAGAAGGGTACAAAGAAGGGCCACCCATATGATTAGGGGCCTAGAGGATAGGTCCTGTGAGGAGGGACTCCAGGAATTGGGCCTGTTCAGTTTGAGTAAGACAAGACTGAGAAGTGACTTGATAGCTGCCTACAAGTACATCGGGGTGAGCACCAAGATCTAGGGGAGTGACTCTTCAGGAAGGCATGTCAAGGAAGGACAAGGACCAATGGGCACAAACTAATAGAGAGAAAATGTTGGTTAGATATAAGAAAAAACTTATTTTCTGTAAGGGTAACTAGAATCTGGAACACACTCCCAGCAGAGGTGGTACAGTTGCCATCCCTGGAGGTGTTCAAGAGGAGGCTGGATAAGCACATTGTTGAGCTTGTTTGAGTCACATAACCTCCTGCCCATGGAAGGGGACCACAGTTGATTTTTCAGGTCCCTTCCAGTCCTTTGATCCTATTATTCTATGCAACTCAAAGCACTTCTTACCAAAAAAACATGTAACAGTGGGTCTCTGGAATAACATTAACTACTACCATTACTAGCCCCACTGTCGCCTTCATTCTAACACAAATGGATACACACAATAACAGATCTAAGAATGGGCTACATGGAGTGCTGTCCCCACACTTTGATTGTGTCATGCATGCTCAGCGAGTACTAAGCTCACTGCCTGCTCAGTATGGGCTGCTGCCAGAGCTCCATGTAAGCAGTAACTTCTGAGCTCACTAGCTCATGGAGGAGGGATGTGGCTTGAGCCCCTGCTTTTGCACAGCTCCAGAGCCCAGAGAAATGCTGCTGCAGTTCTTCCTTTCCCTCATCCCCTCCCTACTGAATTCAGCAGCAGGGGAATGAAGGGGATGAGCAGTGATGGTGGTACTTGCCCTCTGGGCTCTGGAACCCTGTGAAAGCAAGTGCTGTGGGAAGACCCCAAAAGCTCATGTGTGATTGCATCCCAGGGGAGGGAGGTGACCATGCTGCTATATTCCCTCTAGATCCACCCCTGTCTACACCTTGCCGGGGTTGTTTGACGCCAATACTCTTTCCTGCCATGGCAGGGGGTCAGACTAGATGATCTACTCAGGTCCCTTCTGACTCTAGAAATTATTAAACTATATGCACATGTGCACACACACACACCCTCCTAGGATATCTGCCTGGTCATTTCATATACTATTTCTTCTACATCTTCATGCTGCTATGCTTTTTGTGATATTTCCTAATGTTCCTGAGCCATGGCTTGTACAGGAGAATGTGAATATGCTGAAGGAGGAGGCATTGCTTATTTATGACACAGGCAGGAAATTGCTATCCTCTCTTTAGAGTTCAGATGCACTTAAATTTCAACATTTTAATGTGCAGTTTAGAGCAATGCACATTGGATTCTGTATTAATACATGGACATCATGGGCTAATGGGTTTGAGAGCAAGTATAAGAAGGTGCAAATGCCTAGGCTCTGAAAGCTGCTTCATTAGCTCATCAAAAAGGAGGCATTGCTAGAACAGGTGGGACTAAGCAAGGGAATGAAAGAGGGGGCTGGGGGAAAGAGGTGTCAATTGATTTGAGGCAGTTCTATATATTATCACAGCAGCCTTGTTCTCACACTCCATCTGTGCTTGGGAACAGCAGGAAGGGGAGGGCGGCATCTTCATTTCAGTTCATGGGAAGCAGGAGGTGAGTTTAAGGTTTGTGCTAATTTGTGAATACAAGAAAATGATTCATAGCAGGAATAGGAAAGGATATGCAAGGCTCCTGGGCTTGTGCCAAGCTCAGCTGGTACTTCTACAGCCTTGGCTGTTCTTCTCGTTCTTCCCCGTCTTCCTCCTTCAACATAGATAGACTTATTTCTTTGGCCATCAACAGGTCTTCATTTCTACCAGTACAATTCCTACCAGTAGAAATATATCTCAGAAGGTGTTTCAGGGCCCTGGCTGGAGAGATCCACAGGTGAGCTCTCCAGACAGGGGGCATTAGAAGACTGTGCCCTGGGCCACCCCTCACCTGCCCTTCATTGACTGCCTGCCCTCTCCCCTGCCTGGGAAGGGGTAGGCTGTCACTTGGCAGCAACTGCTACAGACAGCCAAAGGAGGGTTTCAGCCCCAGGACAATGTCCCCCACCCCCATGTCCCACCAGCCAGGGGAACCTTCCTGGTTCCCCCTACAGGAGAATATCTCACCTGATCTGTGCTCTCCTTTGGAGTGGCCTGGAGGAGTATAGGGGGAGGGGGAGGCATCTCAATGTGGGAAAATACCCCCCCCCTCCCACCAGTCAGCTGGTTGGAAGGAGAAGGGGAGTCATTCTCCCACAGCAAGGACATGATCCAGGGGGATTCCCATCATAGGAGAATTCTCCCCCCCACCTTCCTTCCAGTCGGCTAAATGGCAAGATGGGGCGTGCAATTTTTCAGGGCAGGGCTCCATCCCACAAGGCTCCCTGACAGCTCGCCCATGGACAGGCTATCAGGCAGCCAATGCTCTCCCTCTCTCCTTCTCCCTTGGAGGGAGTCAGAGGAAGCAGAGGACTGTGGGATATCACATGACCGACTGTACACTTCTCTTGGACATGACAGACAAGTGACTGAGGGAGGAGGGAGATCTTCCTCATAAGTTTCCAATCTAACTTCTTGTGGAGGAGCCAGTTCTCTTCCACAAGAAAGCTCTTGAACAGCTCTCTGGGTGAGGAGGAAGGCAATTTTCCCAGCACAAAGGTAATGCCTGTCCATGGCCTTTATGTCTTCATGTCATTCTTGTGACATCTACATGCTGATGTCCCACCACGTGGTCTTTCTTTTCCCAACAAAGGAAGACAAAAAGAGACACAGGAACACAGGAGAAATAGGTATAATCAAGGCACTTTAAAATTTCCAGACTGAAAACATGACCAGAGTGGACAGACACTGCTTAATGACTGATCACACTTTTATTTTACTTTTTATTTTTATTTTATTCTGCTATTTCCCAAATGTTGAAGATCAGGATCTGGGATTTTCCATCTCTAATACAGAGATGTGCCTAGGATTATGTTGTCTGAAGAGGTTTTAAAATAAACTTAATTAATTGTTTATATAATATACATTTTTGTGAAGCTAAGGATGTAGGCCAAATTTAGGAAGGCCTGGAAATGCAAGTGGAGAACAAAACCAAAAGGATTGTTAAACACCACTGCCATAGAGCAAAAATAAGTGTGAGAAACAAGGAAGATAGTTACAAAACTGTGAGCATATAGGGGAGTCCTTGAGAAACAAATAAGTTAAGAGTCCCTAAACTTAGAGAAACAGAAACGATATCAAGTTGTGGAGAGTAGCACGGATGTAATTGTAAAATGTACTGATTTCAGGGCTGCATTTTGTTCTTGTGATTTTTTTTCTTTTTATAGCAAAGGGAACTGGCTGGGTAGGGTTTAACCAGCAGCTCCTACACTCAGGTCAGGCTGGCTGGAAGGGGCAGGATTCAGGGGATAAATAGGCTTACCCTCAGGTTGGAGAGGCAATGTAGCCCTGAGCATGGATGGTTCCTGCTGGAGGGAGAGAAAGATTGAATGAACACTGTGAATAGCCCCAGGAGGGGATTAAGTGTTGTCACTGTTTTCTCTTTTTGTTTATGGGTGGTTTGAGGAGCAAGCCCATGGGTGAAGCCCAGAGTAAAAATTGTGTTCATCAGCCTAAACAAGCGAAAGGATTTTCAGCAGGAAATCTTTTTGTTTTGTTTCCCTGTGCTTATTTGCATTAGACATAATACCAATGAACTGGATGTGGCTGTAAGGGGTGAATGAGGAGCTCACAAAGGTGTTCAAAGAGTGCTTCAGATTTGGAGCCCTGCCCAGAGCTGGGGCTCAGGGCACAGAGCAGGCTTAAGCCAAAGGGGGTTAAAGCCTAGAGCGGGAATGAAGCCTAGCATGAGTGGAAGTCAGACAAGGCCAAGGGCCCAGAGACCAAGAGGGGCAAGACCAGGGCTAGGAGGTCCAGAGACCAAGAGGGGCAAAACAGGGGTTGGAGTCCAGAAGCCAAGGTCTGGCATGGTGGAACTAGGCTGAGAGGGGCCCAGCCAAAGGAAAGGCGCCAAGGCTGGGAAGGCTGAAGCCCCAGCAAGAGCTTGGAGGCCCAAGGAAGTGTAACAGTGTACTGGGGCAAGGTGTCCCACTAAGTGATAACTGGTAATGTCCTGGGAGGCATGGAAGTGGCTATAGGGGTAGAAGGAGGCCACACATTTACCCCTTAAGGCAAGTAGTGCGTAAAGGAGGGAGTACTGAGAAGAGAAAGAGAGCTCGTAGGCTTGCTAGGCTTCAAAGGCAGCCTCCCCTCATTACTTACAATGATAAGGTGTAGCATGTAAGGAAACAGGGTGAGACCCTGGGAGGCAAGAGCCTGGGAGGATATAGGCAGCCACTTGGGGGTATCACAGCAGCCCTTGGGCACCATCGTGTCACAGTGATGCATTGGCTCTATCATCTGTTCTCTGGGTTTACAATAACCAGTCTTTATAGATTTATGGTGCCTTAGCCCTTGGTCATTTTCTAAACAATTTTTTTCTGCAAGTTCTTTCCCTGTCAGCATTGTTGCTTCTAAGTCTTGCAGGATCCTCAACATAAAATAAAGTTTTTATCTGACATCTGGTTTGGAGGTCAAAGCCAGTGATATAACAGTATTTTCAGTACGTAACTAAAAATAAAGGAAAACAATTGAATCAGCAGCAATAAGCACTGCAAAATGTGAATACTCTGATTCTTAGCCTTTTCTGATTTTTTGGGCCTGTGTATTTCAGTTCCCAAGAACTGGCTTTCTTGTGAGGATCCTACCATGTTCTTTGTCAGGTTCTGGGTCTCATGGTTTCTTGATTCTTCTTCCCCGGATCTGGACCAGAATCCACAATGACTCTGGCACCTTGACAGTAGCACATTCAGAAAAGCAGTATCTATTGGTTGCCTTTTACTTGCGAGAAGTTTTAGGGTTGCAGGTTCAGTTTGAGTTGAGGGTGAAAAGTTGTGGGTATTTTGTGATTGTTCTAGCAGTTTGACTATAACCTGGTTGGCACTCATCTGACATCGCAAGACAATAAGGAATAACACTACTTGCCTTCTTGAAGTGCTTTCAAACCTATGAATGAAAAGGGGTTCTGAATTGCTAAATACAGAGTTTCATAGCTGGTAGGGTCAGAAGGGACCTGAGCAAATCATCAAGGCAGGAAAGAGTACTGGGCTCAAATGACCCCAGCCAGGTGTTCATCCAGCCTCCTCTTAAAGACCCCCAGGGTAGGAGCCTGCACCACTTCTCTTGGAAGTTGGCTCCAGAGAATATGTTAATATTATCAACAATTCCAGATGTGGAAGGGAGGTGTTTTTGTATCACTGTCACATGACTCTAATTTACTTTACAGCTGTTGAATTAAGGACTTCTACTATGAAGGCATTTATTAAGTAAGTGCCATTGTTGATATATTTTTCTAATAAGGATGGGACAGGCTGTGGTGGTTAGTCTGCATTAAAACTCCCTTCCCACCCCTCCTTTCCTCTCCAACTCCTCCTCCAAGTTTAAGGTTTAGAACCAGCTTTCTTGTGACACCTGCTTCAGACATTTTGGCTTAAAATTATGGAGTCCCCCTCCATGTTATAAGATTCCTGATCTACCAGGGATCATCACCCATCCTTCCTCACATAGGTTGGGGAAACAGAAAAGATCTGAAATAGTAGATGCAGTACACTTGGGATTACAAAAGGAGCTGAGACTAGGGACCAAGGAAAGGGGAAAGGGAATAACAAGATGATGAAGCCATTACAGGTTGCTTGGATAATGGATTTGGTTTAACTTCTCCTGACAGCTGCCTGACAGGGGTCACAGGGACAGTGGGACAGGATGAACAGTGTCACCGACTGTGGTGAGGAGGCAGTCTGAGGATAGGAAGCTTCCTACCCTTGTTGGACACTTGTGGCTTTCTGCAAATACACAATTCACCCCTAAATCAATACCCAGATCTACTTCTTTTTTCTCCTCTTTTTTTTTTTCTTTCCTTATATTTGCCGCCCTGCTCAGGCTGTATAATTTGATCTCTAACTGTTACACGCACTGGAGGATTTCTCAGGAACAAAAGCTCAGCATGGGAAAACCTGGGCTTTATTCCTTTGTCTCCTGTCACAGCTTTTCCTGGTTAACCAGAGTGAGTGTCTTATGGAGACAGGAGGCTGCAGCTGCTGGGTAATCTGGCTCAGAAGGGACTCTTTAACAGCTGGGTCAATAAGTGCCTCCTCCAGCTGCCTATTTCCTTGATTGATCTGGTTGACTTTTTCCCTTTTCATCTTCCCTTTTTCTTGCCACTTCATTTTAATTCATCTCAGAAGGAACCTTTCCCTTTTCAGACGCTTGTATTTTAACTGCTGCCTTGCTGCTGGCTGGGTTTGATGTGCCCACATCCCCAGGTCCTCTGTAGGAACTGCTCAGTAAATATCTGTTTCCAGCAAAGCACCAGGTGATGCCATCCACCACTCTACTGTCTCAGAGGTAGAAAGAAAGCACTTTGTATGGCTGTTGACAAGAGAGCATAAACCACACTTTTGACAGCCCCAGCTCCAGGATCCATATTCTCCATTCAGTGACTTAACTCATTGCCCTGCAATTTTCAGATGGAACATTCTTCCTCTGGAGACTGGCATTTCCTAAGGAAATGCATTGATCTCACCTAAATAATTTCACTTGGATGAGATGTTCCATTTCAACATGTATCACAATTAAATGTTTCCATTTTTATTACTGAATTTATATTTATTTGTTTACTGTCTTTTATGGTGTATGGGTTGACACGTATAAGTCGACTCCGTATTTCTGTTTTAAAAAAAAAAAAGTTAGGAGATGTTGTGTGTAAGTTGACCGCACCTCAGTGTGTGAAGCACTGGAAGCCTGGGTGGGCTTGTGGGAGAGGTGGTGTGTTGGCAGGCTCCTCAGCAGTTGGATCAGGCCCCTGGGAAGCACATGACCCGCCTGCCCAGCTAGCCCCAGGGGGTGCTGCCACTGTAGAGGGAAGGATCAGGCCCCCCTGCAGTGCAGGGGCTGCCCAGCCCATGAGCAGCTCCCCCCCTCCCCCCCCAGCTGTGTGGCAGGCAGGGAGGCTCTGCCAAAATCTGGATCAGGCCCCTCACCATTTGTGTCTCCAGGAGACTCCCATGAGCCTGTCCGGACTTCCTGCACCTCATACACTGAGATGGGGGATGGTGTATAAGTAGAGGTTAAATTTTAAGATTAAAAATGTGTCTTCAAAACTTGACTTATGCACCATGAAATACAGTAAATGTTATTTATTCTTCAAATTACTTTTCATTTACAAATTTTAAATGTGCATTTTTTGAAATTGCAGATTGACAACAAAATAAAATCCTCTGTAGGAGAAAAATCCAGATCTCTATTCAGTGCCACCTACAACACTCTCCAACCTCATGTGTCCTGGGAATTTCTTGATTATCTCACATTAGCAGAGCTAACTCTGTCAGTGATGGAGATAATAGGCACACTGGTGCAAGGGGAAGTACCAGCATTTTTTTCCCCAGCAAGCCATATGAACTGACTCTGAGCAGGCTATATTGTAAAACAGAGCAGCCAGTGTGTACTTGTACAGAGCCTTTTCTTCTAAGGTGCACCTGAGACCATAGAAAATTAGGGTTGGAGGGGCCCACAGGAGGTCCCATCTCATCCAACCCCTGCTCAAAGCAGGACTATTCCCCAACTAGATCATCCCAGCCAAAGCTTTGTCTAGCCAGGTCTTAAAAACTTCCAAGGATGGAGAGTCTACAACTTCTCTGGGTAACCTGTTCCAGTGTTTTACTACCCTCCTAATGAGAATTTTTTTCTAACATCTAACCTAAACTTCCCTTGCTGCAACTTAAGACTGTTGCTCCTTATTTTGTCAGCTGCCAACACTGAGAACATCATCATCCTGCTTGGATCCCCACCTCAGTTAATTGAAGATTGCTGTTAAATACCCTTTCAGTCTTCCCTTCTCCAGACTAACTAAACCCAGTTCCCTCAGTCTCTCCTCATTAGTCAAGTGCCCCAGCCCCTGAACCATTTTTGTTGCCCTCTGCTGGACTCTCTTTAATTTGTCCACATCCTTTTTGTAGTGGGGTGGCCCAAAACTGAACACAGTACTCCAGATGTAGCCTTACCAGTGCTGAATAGAGCGGAAGAATCACTTCCCTTGATCTGCTGGCAACTGTGAGGGCTTCTTAGAAAAGAGATCTTTAGTCTATACACTCAGCTGCTCATGGCAGTAAAACCATCTCAGTTCTCAGAGTAGCTGTATTCAAAGTTATGAGAGTCTACCTCAGGGTCACCTAAGAGTCCTGATGGCTCATCGGGCCTGAGACCTCTCCACACAGATTTTCAGGCTTTGATTCAAAGTAGTCAGCTATAGCACATGTGTATATACATCCAGCAATCCAAGCTGAAAAAAGAAATCCCAACCCAAAAAGGCTTCTGAGGGGAAACAGCCTCTAAATTTTCAGCCCTGTGAGTCTTCAAGGGGCACCTTTTGAGAGATACTTAATTAAGCAAGTCATTCTATTAATCAGTCCTAATTACTCATGCAAATCACAAGCACTCTGGTCTGTGGTTAAGTGAAACAGAGCCTGTGAAATTGATCCCAAGTGCTGGCAGGCTCTGCAAGTCCAATCGGTATTTGCAAGAACATGCCTGCACTGATCTTGCTACTTCTCTTCAGATACAATAGTCTTTTGAAGACTGTAATGTGAATCGATTAGTTGTCATGGGCCTAGTGCTTGTATTTTAACCACTTTAAAAGGTGTGATAGAGAACTGTATGGAGCATGTATGCTACATATTTATATGCTATTGGACACTACAATTTTAAGGGTGCAACACTGTAATTTAGGTACAAGAGATAGCTGTGAGTGAGCAAAGCCACCTAAATTTTACTCAGTTGAAAACTGCATCCAGTACCTTCCAGGAGCAGAGAGAGGTAGTCAGGCAGAAGGTGGGGTAGATTTGTGCTTTATAGTGTATCGTCTATAAGGTGCAAATCTACCCTGCCTTCTACCTTCTTGGAGCATGAGATCTAGCCTTATTTTTAACACTGGCAAAACAGAATGGCTGGAGCCTTGTTTTTCCTTCCCCGATGCACGTCCCATTAATATGGCAGGGTTGTTGGTTGTAGCCGTGCTAGTGTAAGGACATAGGAAGGCAAGTTTCTTTGGGTAGATGTGATATCTTTTGTTGTCATTCATATGGCCAGGCATGACCCCTGGGAGACTACAGGTCTCAGCATGTAGTTCTCCATCTTATTTCCACAAGACAAGACAGCTGGGAATAACTCAATATTAGGCTGGCAGAAAATTGTGACAGCAGAGGTAAATGGGTGAATGATTGCAGGGTTCACCTTGAGTCCTTTGCATAATGTAGTCCTATTGGTTAAAAGGCTGTGGACACTGTTCAGTTCTTTCCCTAGCTTTTAAAGTGGCAGCAACATAAATATTCATTAGTGTAAAAGTATTGTTAACACTTCAAAAAAACCTCCTGTTTCACAGCATCCCTGCTGGGAGATCTAGCCCTCTGATTACATCAGAACTGCAGAAACTCCCTTTTTCCCCCCACAGCATTTAGATTGGGATTTCCCAATGTCTATTAGTGACTTCACAAATTTTACCCTGCATTATTTCAGGGGAACAGTTATCCCTCCAGTGAAGACATAGTGGTAATGTCCAATGAAGACAAAGGGCTCTGCCGGGGGAGGGGGATTTGTTTTGTGTTTTTTCTTTGTGCACTAATGTCTGATGATAAAGCTTCCCTAAACTTGTTAATTTGAACTAATTCATCAGATAACACTCCTCTCAAGAAAAGTTGGCCCATGGTTTCCCTGCTTCTCGCCCCCAGTTACAGGGGCACATACTTTCTCACTTGCTTGCTTGACTGGCAAAATGAGTTACAAGCAGACAAAAATTGAAACAGAGAGCAGAGCAAATTACAGCGTGTTCAATTATCTTTCCCAAAATCATTCTTCATTTCTGTTGCATTCTGGACTTTTCAATATTCTCTTAGAAGGCTGTGAATGAAATTTTCGCTCCTTCCTCATTTTATCCTTTTCCTTTCGGCCACAGGGCAGTCAGCAAGCCAAGATTTAAGGAGAACTTGCCTAACGATGTTAAGCAACTTGGACCGTGTTGGTTTGAGAGCTGAGGGAACAACGTCTTCGCCTCTTCAGTGCCTGTTCAGCAGCCTGAATAAGGAGATATTGTTCCATTAATTGCTACATGGAAATACTGTAGGGGCAAAAGGTGTTTCTCCCCTCCACTTTGCCGTTGCTGCTGGCATCCATGAGCCAGCAGTGGCTTTGCTTTGTGTATTTCGTTTCTGCCATACTACACATACCAGTGGAATCCTCAAGGCAGGTCTGGCAAAAGGATTTACTAATTACCAGTCTCCCTCTACTGTTTGACTTTGTACAATATTAGTCGTGTGTTAGCTGCATTTTTTTTTTTTTGTCTCCTCAGTAATGACTCTGTGGTTATGTTTTTTATCACTTTACAAATGAACTCCAGTATTTTCTCCTAACGTTTACTGGAGCCTGAAGCCCCTACCTACATGCAAAATGGGCACTTTGAGGTGCTTCACTCTTGCTGGTTAGGGGGTATGCCTCAATACAGACTCTGAGACTGGAGGAGATTTCACTCTCCACAGTGTGATTAGCTCTTGGCCTGTCTACAGACGTTGTGTCAGTTGTGGTGGTGATTTTTAGCAATGTGTGCACCTGTCTACCTGGGCTAAGATTAGAAATGAGACCACGCATCATCTGGGAACAACTCTTGGCTGTGCTAGCAGGCACTGGACTAGAGTAATCCAAAAACAAACACAACAGATTGCTCATTAAAGAAGGGGAGAAGTGTCCCAACTAAATTAAATTGATTTAAATGTGTGTGCTACATTTTAAAACTGACACCCTCCAGCCGTTTCCTACTCAGATTGAGGTTTGACAAAGAGTTTGATAAATTTAAGGCAGAAAACTAAAAAAAAAAGAGACAAACTTTTTTTTACGTAAGTGTAAACAGGGTTGGGTTTTTTTAATATATTGTTCATATCTATGTATTACAGAGTGATGCCAACATAAATTCAGTTCCCATCGTGTTCAGTTCCCAGCCCCTAGTAAGAGATAGTCTGTGACCTAAAAAGCTTGCAGTCTAATTAGACTAGACCTGAGAAAAAAGGTATGTTTACAACCCCCTTTTACACAGAGACTAAATGACATGCCTCAGGTCATGTGTGAGGCCTGTGGCAGGACAGAGAATTGAACCTACCTTTCCTGAATCCCTGCCTGATACTCATCCCCCTCTCTGAGTCACCATGGTGAAGAATGAGAATCAAACGCAAGAGATATTGATGTAGACCCTTAGATTCCTGCTCAGTCATCCTAATAAAGATGAATGAACAGATATTTTTAAGCAGCCATCCCAGAAATCTAAATAAAAGAGCATTGTGCTAATGCATGAGAATCAGAGAGAGAGACTGGCTTGCCAGCTATTAACTCCTTAATGCTCCACATTCAAATGGGTAGGAAGCACTTTATTATTGTCAACATTTCATAGATGGGCAAACTGAGGCGTGATAAGACAGTCTCATTGTCAGTTCTTCATATCAAGTCACGGGCAAATGTCAAACACCCAACCTGACCAATGACATCTTTGCCCAACTCAGTGAACTGCAAGGAGGAGAACTGTGAACTGGGCTTGAGATTTTCTATGGTGAAGAATGATTTTGGGTGGCATTATATTTTAGGTGCCTGATCTAAGACACCTTAAAGAAGCCTGAAAATAAGACTCAGGCAGAACACCAGAGGTCACCAATGCCTTTTGTACAGGTAGGCCTGGGTGTTTAGAATGCACTTCTAAAAATCTAAAATATCATCCAGGGAGATAATAATTGAATTTAGCTCTTTGGGGGCAAAATGCATTCCATCAATCATGACCCCAAGAATGAATCTAGCCATGATTCTTTATTTTGGCAGTACCCCTTTAAAAGAGAAGCAGCATAAAGCTACTGAGATGGAATACGCAGTGGCTGTCTTCTGTTTGTCTTTGGTAAACACTGCAATTTATTTAAAACATAGGGAGGGGAAAATGGCAAAGTTAAGTCTCAACAAATTGTTTTATATTTACAAATGAATTAGATTATTTGCATTTGTTGTGTTTTGGGTTTTTGTTTTTGTTTTTTTTGCAACGGCAAATTAATGAGAAAAAAATTATTTCCGAATCTTATTTTACTTAAAGGCAAGTTTAGTGAAGGCAATTTGCATGTAAATCAACATTTACCTGACGCGTGCAATTTCCACAGTTAGATAAGCCATAACATGAAACAGATGAAAGACATGGGAACTGTATAAAAATGCTTTGAAAGATAATAGGCAGCAGTTTGCAATAAATATTCATTAAGCAAGAGGATGCCCTGTTCTTTCTTTGTGCCACTATCTGGCATTTCCCCTCTTTCCTTTTGCCTCCCTTTTGCATGCCTGAGCTCTCCTGTTTCTTCCTTACTTATTCTGCATTCTGTTTTATAATACAGCTTGGGTCACTTTCATTATTAGGTGCTCTGTGCATTTCCATTATCAGCCCATACTTAGCTCAGGAAGGAAAAATATCAATTCTGAGGCATGAAACTCTACCTGAAAGGACCCAGAAGTTGGAAAGAAATGCAAACAAGAGGAACTTCTGGGTCAGCTCTTGGCTGCATTAGAGGTGATGTAGGGAACCTCTCCATGACCAGAAATACAGAAATTTGTACATGGCCAATTTTACAGGTTCAAATACATACAAACATGGCATTGAGGACATCACAAGGATTAAGAAGTCAGGTGAGATCCTGACCCATATAAAGTTAGTGGTAGTTTAGTATCTGGCTTCGGCATGACCTGAGTGTCGCCCAAGTGACTTAATGCTTGTGTTGAAGTAGATCAGTCGATTTTTGTATCATGATTAGGCCTTTTACTTTCTGTAGCCTGCAGTCTCAAGGGGGACAAACACGTGCCTGTGAGAAAGGTCAGATGCTGTATGTTGTGCTGCACTGACCTGGTAGGTTCTATTTAATATACTGTCTTTGCCCTCATTGATGCTGTATCTGGGTCTCTGTTTACTCAACAGACACTGAAGGCTATGCTAAGTTGTGGCCAGATTCTGTACAGCTACTTTCTTGAGAAGTAAGAATAAAGGTGTTGTTGCACATCAACTTAAATATGTGGTAAAGGTCCTTAAACCAGGAGTGTCTACACGCTCGAGCAGGGAAGCATGGTAAGGCCCCTCTGAGTGGCTCAGAGAATTGTCTTCCACTCAGGATTTTCTCTAACTGGTTTTGGGTAGCTTGTGTTGCAGTGAAGTCTGACTGCTCCATAGACCCAAAACCAGCTGGGACAGTCCTCCAGCATCCCTGGAGGCACCGCTTCCAGCCATTCTGTCTTTCACGCAGCAGAGAAGCACCTAAAGGTAAGAATCTCCCTTCCCTTCCCATTCTGAGCTCTTCCTGGCTCCCATGACTGCCCCCATCTCCTCTTGGCCCCAGGGCTTCTTCCCTGCTCTTTGCTGCTACTCCTCTACACAATCACCCCCATCTCCCTAACTCTGGGGCTCCCCCTTGCCCCTCAGAGCTCCCCTGCCCCCCATGTTCCATGGGTCACCTGCACTGCCAGCACTGTCCTGGGGGAGCAGGTAAGGAAGAGGAACCCTCCTGCCCAGCCCAGAGAGTGACAGTAGTGGTGGGTATGTTCTTCCATGCTTGCTCTGCCAGGATAGTGCTGGGAGCTGCAGCTGAGCCGGCAGCTGCTGTGGTGGGAAGGCAAGCCCAGTGCATGTCATGGCAGACCTGATTCAAGTCAGGGACACCTTCTGTCTCCACCCCCTGATTGGGCCCATTGCCCCTGAACTCCAGACCCCTGCTCACAGTCCCACCCCCAGCAGCTCTCAGCTCACCTGCAGCTCTCAGCACTGTCTCGACAGAACAAACAGGGAAGAGGGACCCACTCACTGCTAGCACTGCCGCTTCGAACTGGGCTCAGCCTGGAGAGTGGTAGCACCTTGGCTGCAGCAGTGGCAGAGGCCAGGAAGGTTGGTTCTTCTCTGTCTGCTCACCCAGGACAGCTCCAGCAGTACATGTGAGCCAGGGGACATGAGCGGAACAGGTGATCTGCCAGGGACAGGGGAGCAGAGGACAAGCCCCTGGGGCAGGAGGGTTGGGGAACAGTGGTCAATTAGATCCAGGCTGGTGGGGGGTGGGAGGGGACAGTGGACTAGATCTGGGGGCACATTGGGCAGCAGGGACCCAGTCAGGCCAGGCAAAGGCTGGCAGGTCCAATGGGACCATGCCAGGCCCCTGGCTGCCTACAGTCCAGCAAGTGAGCTGGGCAGGAATGGAGCCAATTTGGCTTCTAGCCCCACTCCTATTTGCCAGCCCTCTCAGGGCAGGTCAGAGCAGTGCACATTACAGGGGGTCTTTAACCCTTAATGTGTGACTGCTCAAAACGTGTTAATTTTTTGCTTATTAAAATCAGCACATGCTAAGTGTAATGTGTAACAAAGCCGTAACAGGAGTGTCACAGCACATTTTAATGGCCACCCCAGAAACTGTTCCAAATATCTGGAGGCCTAATTGTGTATGTCTTCAACACAGAATGAGCTATTCCAGTGCTTTTTGCATGATTATCACAAGGACTACTTGCAAAGTCCCACATAGTCTGAAGAATCAACCCCTTGCTTACTCTACTCAAGCCCATTCCCTCCCAACACTAAGTGAAAATTGTTGGCCAAGCTGTTGGCTACTGTCACTGGAAAGTAGAATTAGGCTCCAAGCCTCACCTATTGCATAACAGCTTCCTATCAGTTTCCACTCCCATGCTTCCTTTCTTTTCTTTGGGTAGCCAGGCTGGATGTTTTGACCTGTTCTTGTGCCACTGTAATTCCTGCATCTTCTTTTTCCCCAACTGCTGCTGCCCGCTGCCCCCATATGGCACAGCTCCAGAGCTGCTAACCTCTTCTACTTCTACTATAGTCACTCATGGTCTCTATTTGCATTTAATATCCCTTAAACGATTAAAGCAAACAGTCCTAATTAAATGTTAATGTAGTGTAAGTATCTGCAGCAGGCGTCTGGGATGCCCCTCTAATCTTGCGTATATGAACATAGCACCTGGATTTTAAAGCGAAAATTACTTTTTTAAAGTTTGATGTGGAGGCACTGATATGATACCCAGCCTCTTTGCAAGTCTCTTTCTCGCCCTTGGGAAGCCAGTATAATTCAGTCCTGATTCTGTAAGATGCCAAACACCCTTTCCTCCATTGAAGTCACCGGGCACCCAGCATCTCCCAAGGTTGCTTAGCACCTCGCAGGATCAAACCTACAGAGAAATACAGATTCCATATGCAAACCTTCAAACACAGGGCTGAGGGGGCAGGCAGCAATTCACATCATGATATGGTAAGGAATTAAATGTGGTGTCAAGTAATTATTGCAAAATAAATATTACTCTTTAAAGGGACATTAGCAAGTAGTCTCTCTCCCTCCTATATAGATCAGATTATTTGTACTTCTCCATCCGTTTTTAACTCCTATTTAAAGGTGTTAGTTTCTCTCCCTGTGTCTTCAAAAGTTATTCTTTTGCCTTGTTCCCCTCCACTTTTCCCTCAAGGTTCTACAAAAGTCAATGCAAACTATCTCTACCTCTTCTACTTCTCCAGCAACCACTCTTACAGAGTCAGAGTCACTCTTGAATAGTGCTAGATCATATGTTGTGCAGACATAAGTGCAGCTCCCCTTTGTAACTGAGAGCACTTTGCAGTAAGGATTCTGAGTTACAACAATCCCCTCAGACCAAACAGAAGTTCACTGTTGGTTCCAGGGGGGAGGGGAGTCTAGCTGCAGGATGCCAGCTTGCAGCCAGTTTCCCCTAGCAGTGGCCCCTCCTCTCTCCCAGCCTGCCCCTGTTTCAGAATAGGAGGGGGGCAAAGGGAGCTTGTTCTGAGCCTTCCCCAGCTAGCGCTGGAGGGTGGGGGTGGGTGAATTGGAGCCCCCCCCCACCTCTTGGGGGGGCCTCCAGTACTCCTGCCCCACCCTCCAACAGGGCTGAAAAAACTCCAGACTGAACTCCCTTCACCCCACCGCCCCTTTCTGAGAACAGCTTGAGGTTGGCAGGGAGCACAGACAAGTTACCGAAGAGGCTCTGTTTTGAAACATCTTCATCTGACCTCCCATGCAATGAGGGTTCAGATTTTTGCCCAATTGGCCATTTTTGAAGTGGTCTGCAGCCATGCACTTCTGTTTACTCACTGTTATAGACCACTTTCTGTGTCCAGATTGGGCAAAAATTGTCACTTCTGTCTGCATCCTTTAGGTCCTTCTGCTCAGCAGGTTGTAATGCTATTATCATGTTGTGCTAAACCATTATAACAAAACATTGTAGACCCTAATGCTTCATATCTAGCTACAAAATGGCAATAGCTTGTGTTACCTGTCAGTCTTGCCTTTTATCTCCCCAGGGCGTAGCTACCTGTGTTCAGGTAAATTAGTTAACAGGAGAAATCTGAATTAGCTGAAGGTGATGACTCGGTGGGGCTGCTTTTGTGAATGTCACTGCTCAGACTTGGGTATTGTCCTTAAGAAATTAGATTTGCTTTCAGTTTACTGCCCTTTGCCAGGCAGGATTACCTTGAAGCAAGAGGGCCGAGCTCTTTTTTCTGTGGACTCACATTTCCGCTCAACTGTTCTCATTGTTTCCAGAGATGGTTGCTGGTCTTTGAATCTCACTGTGGAAAACTAGGAACAGGGGGGCACAATTGTGTTTTTCTCTACAAATTTTCGCAAAAAAAAATTGTCATAAGTTTTGGGAGTAGTATCTCAGGATGCAAAGGAAGGGGCAAAGGGAGGGAGTGAGGCTTACCCTGGAAAAACCAACAGACGTACAGCCATAGACTCAAATGGAATGTCAGAGAGAAGTTAGAGTCCCGGCTCTGCCTGATTTCTCAATATTTCCTGTGGGGGCTGCCCCAGGTGGTTTAAAAAGCAAAATTCTCTGCATCAAAGGCACAGAGAGGCTCACTGTATAACCCAGTGCTTGTATCACTCACCTGGGATGGGGTTGTTGGTTGTAACTGTGTTGATCTAAGGACACAGGCAGACGAGGTTCTTTGGGTAAATCTGATAACTTTTATTAGAGCAACTTAAATAGTTGGAAAAATTCTTCTTTGCAAGTTTTCAGGTACAAACTCTTCTTCAGGCAAGGGAAGCTTGTATAGTTGTTCTGTGCTCTCCTGGATGGGATAGAAGGCAGTATGCAAGAATGCCAGCCAGTGAAAATGCAAGTGTGTGGCAGACAATAGGTGAGAAACAGGTCAGGTGAGGGGGAGGGAAATGTTGACCTGGTGATAAAATGTAGCTGGTAAATTGTAGAGAGGTTACCTGATTTACCCAAAGAAACGTTTCTTACCTGGGATGTGAATTTTAATGTTTCATGGGACTATAGGTGGGGACTGGGGGCTTTTCATGGTCTTCATCCACTGAACTGTCCACCTATGAAGTTCTGACTTCAAAAGTTTTCAGTGGTTTGATACACCCAAAAATCGAAGCTAATTTGCTTGTCCCCTAGCAAATGTAAAAATCAAACTGCATCTGTTCATGGGACAGAAAACCATCAGTCTAACCTGGTGTCCTCTGAGTGACTGAGTCAGTGATTATACCCTCTAGTGAGTGGTTGATCTTACAAAGAATATGGGTTCCATTTCAACTTGGGGACCTTTCTTTTGTCTGACTGTATTGTCAGACCTGAAAGTCTCTTGCTCTAACCCCAGCTCCCCAGATGTGTCTGTGTGTGAAAGATTAATGGGCTACAACAGCCAAGCTAAGCTAAAGTGAGTCAGGTGAAAAATAAAAAGAGAGCTTCTTGGGCCTGGATCAGACTGTTAGGTTTGCTCAGCTTCCCTAGGATAACAGAGTCTGGGTTATTACAGAAACTTGCTGCTCATTTGTATTGGAAGGGTCTCCTTGGCAGTGGACTCCAGCCTGTTTCAGCAAGGCGGGTGAACCCCCTTGTGAGGCATGTGGCTCTATGCTAGAATCCTTATGAGCCAGGCTCTCCAGTCTCCCTCATTCCTGTCAGGTTTTCACAGGAGAAAGCCAGCATGAAGCACAGGCTGCCCAGTTATAGCTTTTGTTTAAGAAGATGCTGTCAAGCCCTTTAAGAACAAATACCAAACACGTCTTCAAAAACCAAACTCTGCTGGGGAATCTGCTCTGTATTCCACGGCTGCTGCACTCTTATTTTTAAAACTAGCCCTCCAGTGCTTAGCAAGGTGGAGGCCACACGAAGTTCTTTCAGAGTGCTATATAACTTTGTTTGAGCTAGCCAAAGGGAAAATATAGTCTGGTGATTTTGGCCTAGGATTTAGGAGATTCAAGTTCAAGGCTGTGGTCTGCTATACACCTTCTGTGTGACCTTCGGCAAAGCTCTGTCTTTCTGTGTCTCAGTCTTCCTTCTGCACAGTGGTGGCAATACTGTTCCCTATCTCACCAGGATGGTAGTGGGGAGAACACAAACAAGGTTGCAAGTTATTCAGATACTATAGCCATAGGGGCTATATCAGTACCTAAAGCAGCTGGAATACGAGGGTTTGATACAGCCTCCTTCTGTCCCTTTGGTATTTGCTGTTCATGCAATCAAAATTTCAGCTGATAGCTAATCTTGGTTTAAGCCAGAAACAAAGTTCCTTCCATGAGGAAATTGAAATTCAACAGAGACAGAATCCCATAAAGAGGTAAGCCATCCATTCAACCAGGGGAACAAAAGCAATGCAGAACCAGTTGCAAACCATTCTGAATACTGTATAATTAAAGGAATATACTATGCAGATAGGTCTTAAAGACACATTGGCGGTGGGCTTTTCCACACTAGGGTATTGTTATCTGCTGGATAGGGAATGGCTGCACATGCCAACCTCTACCTTATTCATCTGTGCTTGCAGGAATGCTGCAAAGCAGGGAGGTTACTCTGGGCTTATCCCCAGCAGATGATTCTGAGCCTGCCAGAGACTGAAAGCTCTCAAGCTGCTGCAATGGGACACCCTGACTTCCAACCTCATCCCTTCCCTATTGTGATGGCACGTTTAAAAATCCGAACCCTAAAGACTCAAATCCCAGAAGCCAAGTAAAAAAACCCCTTCAACATGTATATTCTACTTGCTTGTGACTTTTTTAAAGCTTGCCTCAGTATTGGGTTTTAAACACTTAGGACTGTCAAAACTCCAGATAAACAGTGAGCTTGCACCATATTCCAGAGCACTTGCCCAGTCTCGTTGACTTATAGGATAGTCCTTCTCACAAGGGTTGGGTTATTATCACTGTTATTTACAAGCCTGATATTTTCTCCACTTCACTGGGCAGTCGGACCTCCTGTGGAACACAGTGAAGAGAAATGCTTATGAAACCTGCAGCAGCATAATATTCAGCATGCCTCTTGGGCTCTCCTGGCAGTGGGCGTCGCAGCCAAAGCTCAAATATTCACATTGTGTGCGCTCTGTGAACCCACTGAGAAGCATGACATCGTAAACATTCAATAGCAACCACAGTAGAGAAAATCAGATGACGCCCACCAGCCATTCTGATAATCACACACTTTCCCATTTCCCACTGTAATTGTAATGTGACTTTCACAGCCTGTTTCCTCTTTGATTGGTATGGGCCTGATTCACCACTGCCTTACAGCATATACCTCGCATATACCTTACAGCATATACCTCGCATATACCTGTGCAGAGTATTCCTCTGTCCCAGCTTACTTGGACACTCTTCTTTTCTGACACGCTTCTTTTCTGACAGTATCACATCTCTTTCTCTTCCCATGGATATGCTTCCCTACTGCTGACTTCCTTTCTCTGGTGCACAGGCTGCCCTGATCTTCCTGGATAATTCTACCTAACTCCTTTCTTCTTTTCTCCTATGGACACTCCCCTCCCAGTGCAAGTTGGAGGAACCTGTCCTTCAGGATCTTTCCTCTCTCTTTTCTTTTGTGGCTGCACCCTTTCGGGGTGTGGTAAAGCTGATTATTCTTCCTTGTTTCTAGCCTGAGTTTCCCAGTGGGATAAAATACCCAGCCAAGCAAATCACCAGCCAAGGTATTAAGGAGTACTGCTTGGAAACCATACTGCAAAATACTTGTTCCTTGCCATGGTGGTCTGTGAGATATTATACTTTAAAACACTGGTTGGTTCCTTGGATCACAAGCAAAAAGATAGTTTATGATAGGAGGTCAAAGATGCTTTTAGCACTGAGGGATGGCCCTCAATGTGACAGGGTGATTTTCCTACCATAGACAGATCCTTGGCAGTGAATTAGCTGAAATTGCAAAGTTTTCTTTTCTTTTTTTTTTAACTTACTTGAAGTTTATTTAAATCTTCAGATTTCATTTTGGAAAGAATCCAACTGATTAAAATCCACAATATTTTCCGTTACGAGTTTTGACAGAAGAAATCTAATTTTTGCATTTTCTTATATCATTAAATTGTTCTTCTCTATGCTAATGCTTCGTGAAGAGGGTTATTAACAGCGAGGGTGAACCTTAAAAGGTTTGGAGGTTTGATTCATCTCTGAAGCACCAGAAAATTTGGATTAATTATTCAAATCTAATCCAAACCTCTTGGGTCTGAAAATCTCATGAGGGCAGGTTAGCTGGTGGGATTTCAGAGGCTGCCTGCTTAACTTTATGATGATCTGACATAACCAGTCAAATCGATTAATTCACCACCTTTATAAATCCTGTATGCATTTTGGGTTTTTCCTCAGTTTTCAGATGCATCTGGTGTTTATTGCTAGCATAGAACGGATGGGAAACCGTATCATATCAGACTCCCCCTCCCTTTCTCTGGTGGTGTCAGCTCATACCCTTATGGCACCACTGTAAATAGCCATACAAGGTAGAGAATAGACTATTAGGATGGGTGTCTTTAGAAAGAGTTGTTGTCAGCAATGTGATTTTTCCACAAGCCATAGCATAAATTGCCCTTAAATAGTCTGTGCTACTTCTAGTTTTGAAACACTTCTGCTGAAAAGGTTAGCAGTTATTTAGCTTGACAAATGGTGGTGCATTTCTTAAAGCTCTCCATTTAAAGCTGTGTACCTGCTTAATATTTGATCCTAAATCTGATTGCAGTTAAGTCCCTGGATGATTAGTTGTTCTAGGGCAGTAAGAAATAATCCTATGTCTAGGCAGAAATGTATTATCTGTCAAGATAAAAATTATGCTGTGAGGGCCAGGGCTTGCATCTAGGTTTATGAGCATAGAACAGCTAGTTCATAAAGCCCCATCTTTACTGAGATCTCTAGAGACTGCCACAACACAAATATTAAATGATAACTCATGCCATTCTGCCAGTTGACCAAGGATACCTGAGGATCACTGTGAAGTATCTACTGTAGACCCTACCAGGAGTTTACGTGAGGACTAATTTGGTGTTTCCTCTCTGCATAACAAGAAGGGATGGTGGTCTTCCACACACAGTGACAGAGCACCAGGCTACCAGGGCCACAGCTCTGACCCGTCTCGTCTTGTCTACACGCGGCCAAAGTTTCTGGACTCCTCCAGCTCCACAGCGCCCTAGGATCTGAAGGATTTTTCCTTCTGATCCCAGGGCCATTGAAGTTAATGGCCCATCTTAGAAGTGAAAACTAAGGTCATTTTATAGGACAGGGCCTTTTCACCTGCTTGAAATCCCCTTTGACATATATATGAGGGGGGGAAAAAAGATAAATAAATATGTCCAGAAGGGCTGAAGTGTTGCAGTGCTGTCTAAAGCCCATTGGGACTGTTTGTACTAAATACTGCTTACAATCCAACATATGGAAGGTTTTTTCTTTAAAAACCTCATGGGAGAGGCACTGCCTAGATGCATGCAGTGAGGCTGTGTTGTGAAATCCAGTTCTCCGTAGGAGCATGACTGTCACTGGCCTTTGGGGGAAGGCAGGGTAGATAGATATCTATTTTCCCTTCTGCCTGACTTCAGACTAACATGGCTAACTACTTCTCTGCTTTGGGGGAAATTCAGACCTACCTCTGTCTCTGGCTGCAATAGCTTTAAAATGGTGGAGAATGAGTGGTGCCTCACCATTTGGGAATTATTCCATGGAAGAATGATTTTAGTTAGTTGAGAGGGAAGCAGGAGGAGTTTGCTGTCTGTGGCCTGCTGGGGCCTAAAGGATATCCTCATACTCAACAAGGAAAGATTCAAAGTGCAGTCTTTTTCCTGGAGCCAGGGTTAAGCCCTTGAAGGTAGACCACCTGTTTCTACATTTTATGATGTAATATATCAATATGCAATATCATTTATTGATCAAGTTAGTCTCCTGCACTGTCTAGTGAACAGTCTGAGAAGAGCAACTCCTTTGTTTGGGTCTCCTTTGTGAGGTCTGAGAGAGGAATATTTCTTCCTGACCCCTCAAGTGATCACATGATGGCAGGTGGAGGTTTGAACCCTGTAGCTACTGATGGTATCGTAGACCTTGCATTCATTCAGCCCTGGAAGAGCAGGAGTCACTGTTTCTTCTAGTTGCCTAACTTTTGATCTCAAGTGAACCAGAATCCCACTCTTTGTTCCCCCACTGCAGGCCTGGGTTATCCAGAGCACCTTTTTTTGGTCAGACTGTTATTTGACCTCTCTCATACTTTTCTCAGCCCCTCCTTTCTTGCTCCCCTTAACCTTGGGCTGTCAGGGGAAGGTGGCAACTCTACCAGCCCGGGGATTTTGTGTTCTTCTGCCTTGTTTTTTTGTTTTGTTTTTCTATCTTGCATGTTCCCAAGCTGTCACAATGGCCCCACTCTCAGCTGTCAGCCCCCTCAGCGGAGAGAGACAGCCGGAGCGACCAGCGAGCAAACAGTACACGAAAGGAATTTCAAAATGTATTCGGAGAAACACACTACTTCAAAGGAAGGAGTGGAGGTCCCCCCGGTACTCATTACTGTAGTCAGTACCAGGAGAGACTGGGAGGGGGAGAGGGGGATACAAGGAAAACACAATTTAGCCTTTCTCTCTCCCCCACCTACTTTCCCTTGTGACTTGCCACAAGTATTGTAGCTGAGAACAACCGCTTCCCATACATTGGTTCCCTAGAAGTCCCCCTGATCTTGGTATAAATAGGGATCTACTCAATTCATGATTTCATGTTTTTTCCTGGAAACTGCAGCCCACCAGGGGTGGGAGGGAGGATCCGCTGGCTCTAAGGGAAGCAGTCAAGATGGTGGCTATCCTCTCCTCCCTCCGCTGCTAATTGGCAGAGAGGACAGGAGTGGTGCCTCATGAAATGGGCAGGACTGCCAGAGCTTCTTGGCCAATCAGTGGGGGGAGGGCTCACCACGAAAAGACTACAAAAATGACACCAGGCACTGCAAGCAGCCTGCAATATTTACTTTGCCTCCACACACTTTAAGTAGATCCCTACACAAATGTTTCTTAAGACATTAGGTAGGTACACTTGTGAAAGGTGCCAGTTTACAGCAGTGGAGACTTGAAGCCCTCTGTGCAGAGCAGGTGCTAGACAGATAGGCTTGCTTCATGCTGACCTATGAATATGCCTCATAGGAGAACCCTGGAGATCCCGTTTTGCAAAAATGGGGCCCTTCTCATTGTCTCATTCATTCTTTGGCCTCCCTGCTTAGACTGCCCAACAGGAGACCAATTAGTGCCAGTTGTGATGGTGGATTTCATGCTGTAGACCAAGGGTGCTCAACGCCTGACCCAGATGTCAGATTTGTTCTATGGAGCCATATGATCCAGCCTGCCAGGCATGCTAAGGGTCTTGAAATTTGGTGGCAGTGAAGCCATAACATTTGCCACCATTGTGCTAGACACTTGATCACTGAGAGATGGTCTTGGACCCATCAGGCTCCCTTTGCAAGGGCCATGACATTCCAGGGGATTGAAAGTGTACTAGAAACCAAACAATGAAACTTATTACCAAAAGCTAATACTGAAGTGTAACAAAACGTAGAAAGAGGGCCACAGTGAGACTCCTATCCTTGACATACCCTAGGTAGTAGGAAGGAAGAAAATGCTGGTATTCATTTCCTAGTGCAGTCCCTACGTCCTTTGCGGGAGGGGACTGAATTAGTCCTTCAGCCTCTCCATGGTTCTGTTCCTAAGGCACTGACATCTAAGTCTGGGTTGTGGCTTCACATCTCATCTAGGGTGAGAGAGTACTTTAGACTGAAAGGACTTTTTAGTGGTTAGGACACTGGCTTTGACTCTGCTCAGTCAGAGAATTCCTGTGTGACCCTGAATATCTAGTCTCTCTCTGCTTGATTTCTGAGCTGTGCAATGCAGTAAGAGCAGTGTCTTCCTTCCCAGAGGAATTGGGAGGTTGAAGATTGCAAGGTGCTCATGGTGGGTGTCATATAGATGCCTACAATCAGGAAAGCTGGAAATATACTTTTTCCCCCACTCCAAATGCAAACTGAAATTGTCCGTAATAGTTCCATCTTTAAGGAAAGCAGCCACTGCCATGAAACTTTCAATAAACTTTGAACGTTGGCAACGCTATATTTCTTCCTACCCTGAGCCACTGCTGATGGTTGGGAACAGCTCTTTTTTCTGTGTTCTTTTCAGGCTCTGTCAACTTGTGTCTGAAAAACAGATATAGGTTTGGGGGTTTTTTTTCTTTTTGCTTGCTTGATTTTTTTTTTTAAAGGTGATTATTGACTAAATGCACTCTAGGTTGGTGAGACATGGCAATCTCAGAAAGGGCTATAAAAACTAGGGCTGTGTGAAGCTTTGGGTGGTGATTTGATTAGGAGGAGATTCAGCCCAATTCAGTGGCCGAATCTCCAAATCCGAATTGAATCAGGTGACCAATGTAAAGGTCTGAATTGATTCACAGCTCTCCAGATCTTCAGAAAAGATTCAGATTGCTGTGATGATTTGGGCAGTGGCCGCACAGGGAGCTAGACCCAAACTTGGAGCTGCTAAGTACTAGAGGCGGGAGAGCGGGGGCGGGGGGAGGGGACCATGGGGGAACCCCTGCCAGGCCCCATACCCTGTCTGCTCCCGTAGTCCCCCACCAACCTGTGCCCACTCCCCCAGCACCCCTATGGCTGGCCCACCTGCCTCAGCTCCCGGCCCTTTAAAGAAAAGCTCTGGTGCTCACCAGGTGCTGCCAGGCAGGGAGGGGGGGGCGATCCCTGCTGCCCTCCATTGCATGGGGGCCCTGGATGAGCCTCCCCCTCCCCCCCACGGATGCTCCACCCTGGCCAGCTCCGGCCCTTTCACATTCAGCAGAATTAATTTGGGACAGTAATTCAAATCACTAAATCAAATCACCGTCCCCCGGATCAGCCAAATCCAGATCTGAAGTGAGTACTAGCCACTTCGCACAGGCATAGTAAAAACCCAGTGGAGAAACTTTCTCTGACAAGGCTGGTAGTTCAAGCTATCCATTTCTGTAGAACTCAAATGTATCTTTTTTCTTTTTTCTTTTTAAGTTTCTTGCCATACATTTGCAAAGGAAGCCGTTCAGTGTGGCGCAATGCCATGCTGACTGCCTGTGTCTGCAGTACCTCTGATAGTGTTCATTTCCATTCTGTAGGCGTAATTTGCCTTAGGTTACTCACAAACAAACGAAACAAAGCAACAGCAGCAAAAACTCCAGCTCCGTCCTATGCACATCTGTGCCCATCTTCCATGAAGTGGTGCATTCTGTAAGTACATCCTTGACTTACCAGTGTTCTGCCTGGGTAGTTTACCTGAATTCTCTCAGTATATCCTAGTTGGCCACCCTTAAGAACCCAGGGAAAGAACTTGGCGCGACTGAAGTCAGTCTTTGAAAAAACTCCCATTGATATCAACACAGCTAGGATGTCACCACAAGGATTTACAATATTAAAAGCTTTGCAGCCTCAACCATTGTAGGTGAGGTTTTGGTTATAGAAGGGTTACTGTGCCCAAAAGCTTGCCAAGAACTTTTTTCCAGCTACTCAGTTGGTCTAATAAAAGATATCACATCTATTCAAAGAAGCCTTGTCAACCATTGTAAGCATTTTTTGTGTCAATGATCTTACAGATTTTCCTCTAAAGATAAGAGGTTGATTTAGCATGACATAGGTTTTTGTAAATCCATGCTTGCTTCCATTAGCTAGCCCTAGTCTTTATAGTCTATTTAGTCACGGTGCCAGGTACTAGTCCAAATATTAAGAGCCTAAAGGGGACTTAGGCACCTATAAGTTTCAGGCTGCTCAAGTCCCTGAAAAAATGTTGCTCGTGTGAAAAAATAGGTGGGTTTTTCTCTTTCTCACTGTTTTCTTATGATTTAGTCTCAAGGTACAGATAATGGCATCTGACGAAAATAGATGCGTTCATGGATTTTGAGGGATCTGAATGGAGTGGAATAAGATTCACACTTAGGCCCCTAAGCCTTCTTGAGTGCCTAGGTAGAGTAGGATCTAGCTCTGCCTTTTATGACCACCCTCAGGGGAAAAAGGGGAATGCAATTCGATCATGTACTTTCACAAAATATGGAATTGATCTTTCCTTTCCTAAAAAGCCACATATTTAATTGAAAGGAATAGAAATGATACCTGAATAAGGAGTGCAAGCATGTGGATGTGTGTAAGAGATAGAGATGACCTGGAGGAAGAAAGAAAATACTTCTACAGTTTAAGTCTGTATCTACTATACTTTCTTCCCCTTATATCTGCGATCTACTCTAGTCTCCTGTACAGAGGTATTTGTGTGTGCATGAGAATGAAATGCTCTTACAAGACACCACAGAGCAATGGGTAACAGAAACAGTGGCACTGTACAGAGCTTGTTTACTGAACAAGTGTTAAAAGAGAGTATCTGAGTTACTGCACATGGACTGAGAGCCAGTGAAACCGTGATAACAGAGAAAAAGTCTGCAGCACTGTACACAGATCTGTCAGCTCTGAGAGAGAGGATGATAGCAAGGAGAGGCTGTGTTATCCTCTGCTCAGCTTGTATGGCTCAGCGAGGCAGCAACAACAAGGGACAAGTGTACCTCACTGGGTAGATTGCACGTACAATAATGTACGCAGATGGTGAGTGTGAGAATCACTGTGATAACAGTGAGTGATTCTGATACTACACACAGTGCTGACAGAGATAGCGTATGATACCATACATAGATTGGATGTCAGAGCCTGTGTATCCTCAGGGCTCCTGCAGGCTCTGTGTTGACCATGACATTTTCGCTCAGGTTTCCCCATAAAGAGAGAAGAGAGCTGGTCTGGGCAGCTGCATGGAGACACCTTTAGGCCTTCTGATGTAGACTGAGTCAACTGCAATTGCTAAGAGAGAGATGCAAGAATAAGGGCTAGATTTCTAAGTCTCTGGTCCTGGCGGGATGGAGTTTCTCTCTCAGCTTTGGGAAGGCAGCTGGGCTCCTTGTTAACCAGGAGTTACGGAAGGGTTAAAAAAAACAACTGGTGTCATTTCAGATTAGAGCAGAAAAACTACTCTGAGGGACAAGGGAATGGAGTTCTCTGGGATTTGGGTTCCTAGTAACCATTCCCTGCCCAGTTGAAGCTAGAGGTTGGTCAGAAAGGTTCAAGACCAAGTTGGGCTATAGCAGTAAGCATTTCCCACTCCCACAAAATGGTGCTTCTACTCTCACTTTCCCTTCCTTTCTCTTGTGGGGTTGCTGAGGACAGATCTGCCCAGAGACCTGGCTGTGCTGCAGGCAGCCCAGGGCAGAGCATGTATAGCTCGTGCAAGTGAGAGGGTAGTGGTAGGTAGGGAGCCTGAAACTTTGCAGCGATGGCCAAGAATGTGCTAAGTTCTGTTGCTGTTAAACAGCTCACTTGTGTCACTCTTCTTGTGGTTGACAATCAAGCCAGTGGGTTTTTCATGTTGCTTGGCAGAAGCATGTTGCACATTACATTAAAACATTTCGGTTTTTTGGCTGGGTGATGGCAGTGGATTGAGAAGAGCAGCTGGACCAAGATTAGTAAACCCTACACATGACATGACTGCCCTGGGATGTCATCCATTGACTTGGGGGACCTTTGGCTTTTACAGCTATGGGCTATTTAATCATGAAACAAGACCACAGCCTGTTCCTGCTCCATCTCTACAGAGGCATAACAGGGCAGCGCTGACTGCTGTGGTGCCAGTAGTGGTGGCAGGGCAGGGTTGGCCTCTGATGTGGCGGCAGCTAATTTTCCATCCCCTTCCCCTCACTTCCTCCCTAAAATTAGCACTTGGTGCTGCTTCCCCCATTGTCCCCTCATCCACTCTTCCCCCTTCAGTTAGGCCCTTGTTACACAGTAACCCCCAGAGGTATGCATTGCTGCGGGGAGCTGCACCTCTCCCCTGCACCTCTGGATGATTTGCCCCAGTCACCCCTGCCCCTGCTCCTGCCCCACTCCCTCCCTCACCGCAAGGGCCTCAATTGTCCTTTTCTTCCCCCCACCCTGTCCCTTTCCCTCCATTTACTAGCTGGGTGCTATCTGTGTGTCTGTATCTATCTGCTCCTCATTCCCAAGCCACAGCACCCCCATCCCTTCTGCTGCTTCTCACTCCTGACCAACAGTACCCCACATCCTGCAGGGTATGTGGGGACCCTCCCTCCCCAGGCTCCAACCCCCCCCCAACAGCCCCTTACACCTTCATAAATAATGCCCCCCCCCCCACACACACACTTTAAAAATAGCATCTCATGATTTACATGTCAAGCTCTTAATTTTTTGAGAGTTTATCTCATGACTTTTGGCACAATAGAGTTGGCAATACTGCACTTCCCTCAGCTAGTCCACCTAAGTTGTATCCCATAATGCTCTGAGCTCTGGGAGGCCCAATCCTTTTCTTTCCCTCTGGAGCTGAGGTTCATAGATTCATAGATGTTTGGGGCTGGAAGGGACCTTGCAGGATCATCAGGTCCAGCCCCCTACACTAGGCAGGAAAGACAACTGGGATCAGGTGACCCCAGCGAGGTGAGCGCCCAGTCTCCTCTTGAAGATTTCCAGGGTTTGGCAATTGCACCACCTCTGGAGGAAGCTTATTCCCCAGTCTGGACACCCTGACTATGAAGGAGTTTTTCCTAGCGTTAAGCCTGAAATGGTCTTCCAGGAATTTGTGGCCATTACTCCTGGTTTTCCCCAAGGGTGCCCTGATGAACAGTTGTTTGCTGAGCCCCTGATGTACTTCCCTGATATAATGTTCACCTGCTACCAAGTCCCCTCTCAGCCTTTTCTTTTTAAGGCTGAAGAGGTCCAAGTCCCTCAGCCTTTCCTCATATGGCTTACCTTGCAAATCTCTGATCATATGGGTGGCTCTTCTCTGGACTTTCTCAAGTTTTTCCATGTCTTTGTTGAAATACAGTGCCCAGAACTGGATGCAGTACTCCAGCTGCAGTCTCACCAATGCTGAGTAAAGTGGGAGAAGGACTTCCTTGGTTTTGCTTGAGATGCATTGGTTGATGCATGCCAAAGTATTGTTTGCCCTGCTGGCTACAGCATTGCACTGATAGCTCATGTTCATAGTATTATCTAGTATTACCCCTAGGTCCCTTTCAGCAGTGGTGCTGGTCAGCTTGTTGCCGCCAAGCCTGTAAGTGTGGTTGAGGGTTGTTCAGCGCTAGATGGAGCACTTGACACTTCTCAATGTGGAACTTCATCAGGTTCCAATCCACCCAACTTGCCAGCCTGTCTAGGTCTGCCTGTATCTGCAGCCTATCTTCAAGCGTGACCACACTCCCCCATAACTTGGTGTCGTCCATGAACTTGGTCAATGAGCTCTTCACCCCCACATCCAAATCATTGATAAAGGTGTTGAAAAGCACTGGACCAAGCACAGACCCCCCAGGGGACACCACTAGCCACTTCTTGCCAGTGGTGATCGCTGTCCTGCTGGCTGGGCCCCTGGCCAGCTGGGCAACATCTGAGCTCTGAAGGGCCCAATTCTTTTTCCCCCAGAGTGCCTAGCAGCCACACAGTGCTACTGCCACCACCAAGACCAGCTCTGCTCTTTCCAGCAGTGGTTCAGGGGCAGGTGCTGCCTGAGCACTGGAGAAAAAAAGGATCAGGTCTCTCAGAGTTCAGAGTGAGCAGGCTCCAGGCCTACAGCCCTGAGCTCTCTGGTCTCACTGAAACTGATACAGGAGCTGTCCGGGCTTAAGCCTGGTGGCCCCACTTTCAGTGCAGAGCCACTGTGTCACTTCCAGCGAGACCAGACAGCCCCCGGTCTCTCTGGTCTCGCTGATAGTGACATGGTGCCCACTCTCTGACTGGTGGGAACAGCGAGCAGGTCCTGCTCCTAGTCCAGCCTCTGCTCACCAAGCCTCTAATGGCAAGTCACAGTGGAGCAGGTGAAGGACAGTCTTTTGTCATGTGAATGCTCCACTAAGCTGATTAGCATTTGTTCACCTTATAGTGCAAGGTCTAACAAGACCCTTACACTCCTGCACCTTCCCAGTGGGAGATATACCATTCTCTAGGCCTGATGATAACCCAGTGTCAACAAATTTATTTGAATGGTACAGAGGGTTCCTACTGGCCTTTCTGATTGATTTTGTGTGCCTGTTTGATGCCTGTGAAGGGCAACTCTTTTCCTTTGCTTCCCCCACCCTTTTCTCCTAGAGGCCAAAAGGCAACAGGACCCCACAGTGCAAGTTTACACAGCCCAAGCAGAAATCTGTTTCTTTATGACAAAGAAAAATTATGAATTATACTGTGATTAGAGGCTGGGCAAATGCAGAGCAAGAGATCACCCTGTGATTTGAGCAGTGATGAATAAGCCTCAGGGTTCTTGGAAGTTCAGTTCTGGCAGCTTGTTGGAACTGTGGCAGCTGGACCTCTAGGGCCTGGACTTCCAGTTTCAAGAGGATGCGTTTCCTTGAGAGGCTTCAATCCAGACTTAGAGTTGCAGGAAAGATTTTTGTTATTTTGACCTCCTCCCTCTGGCAAAAGCAGGCAGTGTGACTATAAAGGAAAGGATTTAACCCTAACCTAAGGAGGTTTTGTTTTTGTTTTTTTTTCACTTGTTTGTTTTTAACATTTAGACTTTGGAGACTGTTCTCTTAGTGTTTCCAGTCAAGAGGAAAAACAGAGACCTCATAAGAAAGTAGTACTGCTAATCTAGCATTGCAGATTGGTTTAGGTAATTCTGATCCAAGTTTCAGGTCCTTTCCAGAACCAGGGTTTCTGAAGTTCACCCATCTCCTGTACCCATGGCCAGTCCACAAAGCACACCAAGCATGACGGCTTAGTGCTTGTGTATTGTCGGTGGATCTCAAGAGGAAGCCAGAATATGAGCACACCCAGACTTGCTGTTCTTCGAACCTAAGACTGGATCACATTTGGCTTGCCCAAAGCCCAGACAGATCCAGTGTTTGATAGTCCTGAAATCTGGATCTACATTTTGTAGCTTGAAGCTGATCTTCTGAAAAGTCCTAAGCAATAGACCTTCCATACAGAAAACTGCAGGGGAAGAAGATTTTCAATACAGATGATTATATGATTAATTGCAAGGAGTAGACTAGATCCATAGCTGTTGTATATGAGTGCAGTGTTATTCAAGACAGCGGAGCTACAGTGATGTATGCTAAGGTTCAAGTCCAGCCTCTGTTACAAATTTGCCCTGCTTTACCTTTGGCCATTTGACACCTGGTATTGATTTTTCTGCAAACTTGCTCATGCAAAAGCTTGTATGGACAATTTCCAGCCTGAGTTTTGTTTGGGACCTGTTTGCTGTAACTGTTGTTCAGCTTGCTCTTAGCGTTCTGTAATTGTCCACCTTTATGTCTGGTGACTCATTGCCTTCATAGCCTGATGTAATTTTTGCTATCAGAATGGATAGCTGAAACTTTAAAAAAAATTGTGAATAATGTGCTTTCCAAAACTAATCTTTACGCACTTGAACTGTGCTAAAATTCATGAGGCTTTGGGGATCTGAACATTTTCATGAATATCCAATGGTTGTATGAATAATAAGATTTCACAAATAATAGCAGGCTGAACTCTGTGATCTTATTCCCAAATCTTTTATATATAATGGATAAAGATATGATCAGTTCTAGTTTTCAGAGACAGTTTGGCAGCAGATCACTTTTTCTGATCAGCAAAAATGGGGCATGTGGGAAAGGAAAATGAACCTTATTCTTTTCAGAGCTCCTACATCAATGCATATCTTTTGATTTTTGGACATTTCCAGCAAATTAGCATAACTACATTATCCAAGATTCCTCGCTGTTGTTTTTCCTTTCCAAAGTTAATGCGACTGAAAGGGGAAGTGAATGTACCAGCTTAAAGAGGAGGGGGGAGAATTATCATATTTAATATTGTTTATACAGAAACTGGCATATTTTATGAAGCATCATTTGATTAACTCTGCTCCAACCCTGCAGCAGGTGGGAAGGACGGGGGGAGATTAAGATTTTTCCTGGCATGAGGAGCTATTGCTGTAACACTTGGGTGGCTGGCAGCATAAGGCATAATATTACCTAAAAGAAAGCCTTGTAAGTGGAAGATTCATTTCTCACCATCTGCGCCCCGCCTGTACTAGGAATGTAGCTGTAGATGGAGTGGTTGAGGAGCCGCCAGGGAAATCTGACAGAAACGTTAGGGCAAGCAGGCAGTTATTTTGTGGACCCCACTCTGGAGCCTCTCCTTAAAAGCTGTATTTGGGAACCTGATCTGGGGAGGGGTCATCTTTCTGATTGATGTCAAGGTTGCAGTTGAAAGAGAAGAAGGATATCTGTATGGTGAGAGTGCTACCATTCTCACTTGGAAATGGGGACAAATGCCAGTACAGCAAATGTAAGGGGAGAGCCCAGCTCCCAGAACTTGAACTCACTCAGCTGACCAAGAAACTGCAGAAGGGTGCCCCTGAAGATGCGGGATATGCCAGGATGGTGGTCCTGGGTGGGAGGATGCTTCACTGTTACAGCACTGGCTGTCAGTGAGGATGCTGTGGAAGTTGTGGATCGAAGGCCAGAAGGGAGAGATGACAAGCAAGGCCCTGTGAATCCTTTCTCAATTGATAATTGTGTCACAAATGGACTACAGACACCTCATCCTCTGGGGAGAGAAGTGTGATCTGTCTCTGAAAATTCAGGCCTGAGATTGTCTGACTACATCACACCAAGTCCATAAACGAAAAGCCAACCCAGGTCAAATATTTTGAACAGAGATGCTGGGGAACATTACAAATGTTGACACACAATATGTTTCTTCTGGAGTAATTTATCCTGATTTTTATTCCTCAATAAATTTACTCTATAGTAAGGAACTTATGGATGACCAACTCTCCCCACCCATCTATCTCAAGCGTGTGCTATAGTAGAACCTGGCCACTTGAACCTGGCAATGAAGCAAATGGTTTCAAATCAACAGTGGCAGTGGACACAGAGCACTTACTCTGGAGTAACTTTCTCCAGAGTAAATTTACTCCTGCCTTCCTCAGAAGTAACTTTGCAAACATGTCAGCATTTCCTCTGGAGTAAATGCGCCGTGGCCTGTGTCTGCTCCATATTCCTTCTGTAGTAAATTGAGAATACTCTGGAGTAAATGTGTCAATGTGTCCACCCTTAATGTGGGTGGAGTGCTAAGAGGTCCTTGAGATAATGGCGGACCACAAGGATCCTGTATTAGCAATATATGTACTAAAGTGAGCTCTTCTCCCTGTAATATATTTTTGTGTTCTGTTTTGTTTTTTCTAGGTAAGTGGAAAACGTACTAGGGAATGATTCGAAGGAAATCCCGCTGGTTCTAGGTTGGGATATCTTATGTTGTTCCAGAGAGAAAGAAAAGTCTGCCTCCTTGAAATGGTAACATACTATCTGTCCTGTTAAAATGATGAAGGCTGTAGGTGTCTTCCTCCATTTGGCATATTTTCTTATGTTAAAAAATATCATATTGGATGTTCCAGTTCACTGAAGTCAAGGAAGCTGAGGATCTGTCTGTCAGTGTCTTGAACTTTATAATCAGCAGAAGAAGTAGTACCTCAGCAGGGCGCATCCAGTGTTTTTCAGGCTCTAAGTTATGGCAGTATTAAGAAGAAAGTGTGAAATAAATTGTTAAATTAAATATGTGCACCTTAAGCTGAGGCCCTACAAGTTTTTTAATTGAAACCAACACGTTTCAATGAGGCCTGTTCTTACATGTGCCAGCTGGCAGCAGCTGAATGCCACACCTGGGGACAACTGGAATGGTCCCAGGCACCACTGCCTTCCCTTCCTTCTTCTTTACATGTCCCTTATCCTGGAAACAAGAAAGGTGAGAGAACCAACTGCACTGTCCCTATTTCTTCAGGGCACACCCTTACTCTAGAGCACTGCTGGAAGTTTTCTGCTGAAAAAGCTGATTTATCTGCCATAACATAGAGTTACCCCGTGACAACACCTGGCCACAACATTCTTGGCCTCAGATCTTAGCAAGTTACATGCTGCTGCTGTAGATAGTTGCACTACCCTGTTCTCTGACTTTCCTCAGCCAGCTTTGAAAGCTGTCAGGGCAAGGATGTGCTAAATAATCTTCTCTGTCTATGGCTGGCTCCTTTTCTTGCCAGTGGGGTAATGCTGGGGGATGCAGTGACAACCGAGCAAAGGAAAAATTGAGGCTCCCATTTAGGGAAAAAAGCTTCTTTCAAGGAGATATATTCGGCTGTAGAATGATTTTTTGTGGGGGGGAAGTCATAAGAGGCCCTGCTATTCAAGATGCCCAGAACTCTACAGGTCAGAAACTGCAGCAAACAACCCTGTTCCTGGCAAAGGGACAATGCAAGGGAGATGACGTAATGGGTCTTGTTGACTTCGAGGACATGACAGCTTTTATTTACTGTTATTATTCTAAGCTTCAAATCACTTTCTTCACCTGTAGTTCATTCTTGCCATATAGATGGTGTAGTCTATTATAAGGAAAGTACTTAATGATAAGCTTTTGTGCTGATGTGGTGTGTGATCACTAGTTTCCCATTGGAAAAGGCAAGTGTAAGCATATATACTCAGTATATTTATGACAGAAGACCAATCCATTATTTTTATTTACAGTGTTTTGAACTAAGCAGTATTCTGATGGAAACAAACACATTCTTAAGGGTAAACCACTAATGAAAAAATGTATTTATTTAGATTTTATAAAGACAGCCTCAAAGCTTTCAGATGTACGGTTCATCTCATGTGTTTTCCAGGGGTGTTTTTGTCATCGCTTTATCAGGTCCTGACTTACTTCCCCTTGCAGAAGTGAGGGCTCTTGGTAACACAGGTACAATGATATCCCTGGAAGCATCCCTTGCATTCCTCAGCTGAGCTGGGAGATAGGTTTAAGTCTAGGCCATCTAGGGTTCATTGGCCCCAGTGTCTGCAAACCATCCCTGTTCGGGACGCACTCATGTATATGCTTAACATAATACATGTGCTGTGACTTCTAACTGCTTCCTCTCATTTTAAACATTGGAGGGTTGCTGGAGTAGCAGTTGAGCTCTGAGGCTCCTTTGATGTCAGTCGTACAAAGAGTCCTTGATCTTCTAAATAAAGGGCAGTGAAGATGGGACAGGAAACACTGAAAAATGTGTTTGGGAGGAAGCAACTGTTTAGGTCATTTTTATAAAACAGAGATGCACAGCAGAAAGTATTTAACTTTCAAGCTGGAGAGCTGTGGTAAGTCATGGGATTCCACGCAAGTTAGGTAGTAGGCTCCCAGCAATATTACAGTGTTGCAAATAAAACTGCACGCTTTACTAGTTTATTGGGATGTCTGAACAGGAATGGTGTACCTAAGATAGGTGAAGTTAATCCTTTCACTGTACAATCTCCCCTGGAATAAAGCATCCATTTTCGGGTGTCACACTTCAAGAAAGATGTGGATCAGCTGGAGAGAGGCAGAGTCTAGAAGAGCAACAAAAATGATCTGAGGTTTAGAAAGCATGACTTATGGGGAAATATTGAAAGAACTGAGTTTCTTTAATCTAGAGAAGGGAAGACTAAGAGTAAGAGACATGATAACTGTCTTCACATAGGTAAAGGATTATTGCAAGGAGGAAGGCTATAAAGTGTGTTCTGTGTTCCCTGGGGATTACACAAGAAATACAAGGGTCTAAATTGCAACAAAAGAGATTTAGGATTTAGGTTAGACATTAGGGCAACCTTTTCTAACTGTAAGAATGGTTAAGCACTGCAAAAAGAGACCTAGGGAGGGCATGGATTCTCCATCTTGGGAGGTTCTTAAGAACTGATTAGGTAAACGTTAGCAGGCATGGTTTATGTACAGTTGATCCTTCTTCAAGGCCCTCCTCGAGGCATAGACTAGATGCCCTCGCAAGGCCCCTTTCGGCCCTCTTTTCTGTCACTCTTTCAAGAAGGAGTTACTTCATTTGGGTGAGAGAGGAGATTCCATGTAATTTCTCAAATGTCTGGGCACCTTCCCTTTATCTAACTTAGCTATTTTACTGCTTCTTGTCATGCTTAATTTTCAGTTGTTGACTGGATTTCTCCTGATATCCACAATTTCAAAATATGTGGGGTTGTCTCAATTAGGAAACATGGTCAAGCTTCAGTTAGGCTTAGCTAACACCAGCTTGGCCCAGATAAGAAATAAATATGTTACCTTGCATCAGTACTAGGAAAAAAGGCTGGTTTTCGGTCATGCTTAGCACAGCACATGCAGGGGCAGATCCAAAGAGGGGGCAGTGGTGTGACTGCAGCCCCTTTCATTCTAGACAATCCTAGAGGAGCCTTTGAAGACTTCATTTAAGTACCTAAAGTATGTGACAATCCTCCCTCCCTGCTCAGAGCCACATCTCCCTTTCCCTTCCTCCCTCCCTTGCCTGATGCTGCTGCTTCTCTCCATCTTAAGGGTTGGAGAAATGTCAGAGCCACAATTACCTGCTCCAGCCAGGCTGCACAGGGGCTGGGCTCAGCTGAGACAAGGACAGGGCTGCAGCAGCAGTTTCCCCTCCCTGGGGCTGTTCCCAGGGGATCGGGCAGGTTGGGGAAACCCACCGCTCATCCATCCCTGCTGCTAACCCAGCTGAGCTCAGCCCCCATGCAGTTCAGCTGGAAGAGACAGGAGTTCTGAAGCTTCCCCACCCTTGGGACACTGGGGGAAACAGCAGTTCAGATGGAGGAAGAGAGAAGGGGAGGGCGGGGAACGTACCTCTGAGAGGAAGAAGAGGATTCTTTCTTGCTTTGGGGACTTTAAAAAGTCCGTGGAGGCTCCTGTGGCATAATCTGCCCATACTGGTGGCGGGGAGAAGGGAAAGGCTAGGAGTTGGGAGTGCAGCCACCCCTCCAGCGTGGATTGCTGCTCCCACACCCCCCTTTGCTAAGTCCTGGTCATGCTAACTAGCTCCCGGTGGAATTCAGCCATGCTCAAGACAAACCTTTGGGGGTAAATCATTTCTTCAGATGAAGTAGGCACCTCTTAGTGTATGAGTTCTCGTTATAGGTAGTCCCCTCAGTGTCATTTTTCAGCTCTTCTTTTTCAGCTGTTTCTACACAAGATTTCTCTGAATTGCAGCAGTGGTGGGTCCCAAACCTGAGGGGTCTGATCATGCATGTCTCATGTCTCACTGCTGTCCCACTCTCCCCCTGCCCCCCACCTGCATCCACTGATGCATTCCAAATCTAGAAGTTTGCTAGTGAGGCCACTCCAGGCTTGCCCCCGGTGACCACGCTCTAACTGATTGGAGACTGATGCCTCAAGATTGGGCCCAGGTAAATGAGCTGGTCACAGTCTTACTGGGATATTTTTGGGGTCAGAGCCAAGCTATTTATATGCTAGCACCCACCACCATCACTGTCTACACAAACCTCCCCTGGCTTGAATGTTGGCAGCAGTATAGTCCTACCTCTGCTGGGAGCCTAGCTGAGAACTTTCCAGGCCCCTGCAGACATTCAAGTAAAGGCATGAGAGGATCTGATTCACAATTCACACAATTGCACCTCCTGCCATGCCACATATGCATGAGATCCTATCATCTCTTATTCCTGGTGCAGGGGGAGCCCAGGATCACAATTCCAGCCTCCCACTGCTGTGTGCCCCACAGCTGAACAAGATTCCCATCTGCAGCAGAACCCCATGGGCTACCATGGATGGGAGTCCTGTCAGCTGATGAGACTCCCATCCATGGCAGTGCCCTATGGACTGCTGCAGGTGAGAGACTCATCAGCTGCCATAGCTGGGGTTCCCATCAGCTGCAGGACTCCCAGCTGCTGCAGCACATGGTATACCCTGTGGCTGGGAACCCCATCAGCCTACAGGGCTCCCAGCCACTGGGGCATAGCTATGCTACATGTGCAAATTAAATCTGGATGGAAACCAGGTATAAAGTTTGTACACATTTTCCAGCTCTAACTTTATAGCTGGATGGATCTTTTTATGGCTTGATAGTTCATTTGCATGCACAGCCCATCTAAATTAATTGCACAGCTAACTGGATAATTGCATAATACATGTAACATGTAGAGGGGATCTTCAGTACAGCTGTTATTAGAACAGCTGGAGCACTTTTTCTTTGGTCAGTCTTTCCTTCTTTTTTTCAATTGTGCTAGCCAAGCCCATAGTATATATTATGCCTCCTGTCTGTAGCTCACTTTTCATATTTACTTAAGGCAGTTGCTATGAGTCTGTAATTGTTAGGTGCAGGGGGGAAGGGAGTCAAATCATGTTCCAACCTTTCTAGGGCTCCGTCTACTCTACACATTTTATTCTTGCCTCTAGCCAATTAGTGATGCTATTGACTTTATGGTTTATGTCCACACACACTATGATTAGTAATCATGGCAGGTTGTCACTCTTGCCAGGGACATAAGTTGACACTAGTTGTCTTCCTGTCACTGGTTGGGCTCACTGTTGTTTGTGGGGCTTGACATGCAACATCTAGAATTCCCTGTTGTGTTCCACTCAGTACTGTGCACTCAGACATCCCAGATGGCAATGCGCCGCATGTTGCCCTGGGTGGATGCCCTCGGGGTGGGGGGCCCTTGTCTCTGACTTCCAGCTGAGGCACTGTGAGCTTATCTGTCCTCCCTCAGAGTTCATTGATACAAGCATGATGACTGGCAGCATGGTGGAAAGGAGTATTTTCATCTGGTGGTGTTGTGTCCTGGGAACACAAGCAATGTGGCTGCGTTTTGGGGGCAAAATGGAGGGCTGTATGGACACATCTCAGTCATTACTGCTGTGTAATGTCAACTGCGAATGTCACAAACTTGGGAAACAGGAGCAGATGGATACTGTAGATAGCAGTAGCAGCCACGTTTGAAAATGCTTTAGAAATTTGGTTTTGACAAGACAGAGAGCACACAAGCCATTGAGCCTTCCATCTTCATTTGCTTCTTTCTCCTTCCCTCCTCCAGTTCATTTGCTTCTTTCCTCTTCTCCTCCATCCTTCTTTCCTTTCTCATTTCCTTCTTTCTCTCATCTCGCCTGTCTGGAGTGTTAAGTGATTCTTGTACGCCCTGCACACTTTGGTGTGTTTGCAATTTTTCTTAATTTATGGTAAACCTGGTGCCTGATTGTCTTTGAAAGTGGATTCTAGCTGGGTTATTTATCAGCCATGTAGACTGCATTTCCTTAATCTAGTTAGCTCTTTGGTATATAAAGACATATTGCATGCAGTCAGTGGATAATGCAGTTATAAACTATGCTGCATAGAATTTCCATTTCTTGTTGGCTGTTCTGGGAACTGACATGAAGAATTTCCTCGTGGTGACTTTTTCTGCTGCTGTTCTCACTCAAGAGTGGTAGGCATTCCCTTCCCTGTGTGTCAGCCTGATGCTTAGCATTGTCTCTGTCCTGAGACGATACTCTGAGCCCTACCAAAATATTGCAAATAGGAGTAAGTGCCCACCAGAGACTCTTTAATCTCCCCGCAAAATGGAGATTCATCTGTTGGTGCAACCTTGAAAGTCACATGATAGCCATATTGGCAAAGGCTTTACTCACAAAGTTCACAACCCACAGAGGGGCTTCAGAAACAATACAAAATAAACTTTTAACCTCTGACCACATTTCAGTCATTTCCCCAACAATGTGACATTACCAAAAAAATAAAACAACCCCCAACCTCCCCCCTGGATCACTGCTCCTGCCAGCAGGGGCGATCCTTGCTGCTCCCTGCCACGCAGGGGCCTCTGCATGAGCCCCCCGCCCCCAGGCTGCTGCAGGAGCCGTGTGTCCCAGAGCTTTTCTTGTTCCATTTTTTTTCTTAAAGGGCCGGAGCTGGCTTGGGGAGTGAGGGGAGGTTGTGGGGTTCGTGCAGAGCCCCTTACGCAGCATGGGGAGTGGGGGATAATAGAGATCGCTCCCCCACACACCCAGCAGCACACGGTGAGAACTGGGGTTATTTTAAAAAGTACTAAGCTGGGGTGGGGGGACTGGGGGAGTGGGCAGGGGTTGGGAGGGCTGGGGGAGTGGAGGGGCTGGCAAGGGTCCTCCCATGGTCCTCTCCTCCCTCCACAAACCCCCTTCCCTGCCCCTACTTACCAGCTCAGAGTCAGCTGCAGCTCCCTGCTGCAGCCACTGGGGACTGCCCAGATCATCGTGGCTCTCCAAATCTTTTCCAAAGATTCAGAAAGCTTTGAATCGATTCAGACTTTTAAATTGGTCCTCTGGTTGGATTCAGAGTCGGAGATTCGACCACTGAATTGAGCCAAATCTTCTCTGAATCAAATTGCCACCCGAAGCTTTGTGCAGCCCTATTGACTAGATTTGTCGAATTAGAGTCCTTTTTTCCCTCCCATGCAACTGAAAAAGCCAGATGAGCTCCAGAACTTCCAGTATATTATTAGCTGCTCAGTATTCAGAGCCTTGGTTACAAGGATAAAAGAGAACTCTTATGTCTCCCTGACCCAAGTCCCTGAAAACCTCTGTTCCTACCAATGCACCACCAGCAAATCTTCACGTCAAGGTCCTTCCTTGCCCGTGCTGTCCTCCAGGGAGATCCACATGCCAGCGCAGTTAATTACACTAACAGCCGTGCAAATTATATTGGCCCACCATTGGCCTGGTGAGATGAATATCTCCATTTCTTAGTCACAGGGGGATGTTAATGGTATTTTTATTAACTGGTGACCTGTTGACTGCTATTAGAATATAGATTGTATGCATAAACCAGGTCGAGGTACTGAAGATATGATTATGGAACAATTACTGTGTCAGCCAATGTGGCTTCTAATCAGGGCTGGCAAAGAGACTTTGGAAGCCTGAAAACTGTTTTTGGAGTCCAACAAGAAGAAACAGCTTTGGATCAAAGTATATATTGTGCCTTTACATCTTTCTGGAATTAAACGTCTGATTTCTATGATTAGGATGCGTCTCTAAAAGCACGGAGAGGAGAAGTATTAAGAACAGCTTTCAGTGGAGCCCAACCAATTAGAGGAGTTCAAAGTTTGAAAAGTTCTTTTTTTCCTTAAATGGTTTTTATTTATTTTACTGAACTAACTGGGGATGCTAATTCTGCTGTTACCCTTCAAGACAAACTGCAAGGTCAGATGGCTGAGTGTTTGGGTTGTCAATAAAAGTGCCGCACACAGACACATTTTGTACATTAGAGGTTGGCCTGAGCTGCGGAAGTGTGGGGTAAATCTGGATTTAGAACAACTCCAAGTTTACCAACCATGAAAACAAATGTGATAGCGCTTAGATGTGGAGCCTAGGGTTGAGGCTTTCTCTTCCATATGTATGTTAATTTAGAGGTAGATTTGGATATTCTTATTCACAATATGTAGTCTTTTTGTCCTGTTGTTTTCAGTGGCAGTGCTGATAGATTAAGGGAAAACTCAGCGTGATTGAAACTATTAGAATTTAGCCTTACACTTGCATGTCAATGGACATATACAACACATGCTCACATATAAATTTTGATTTGCTTTATGTATACAGGGTATTTTGCATGCAGAGTTTTAGCATTTAGAGAATTCAGAAGATCCTGTCTCAAGAAACTAGTTGTATCAGCTGCCAGGTTTGGGTTTTTCCCATAGGTCAGATTGTCAAGGTCTGTGGAAGCATTTTATCTTCTTCTGTACCACGGAGACATGGTCCTTTCCCTGGGATCTTCTGCATACATATTAACCAGCTCCTTCCCTGTCACAGCAGTGGCAGGGAGTTGGCAATACTCTTGGGCTTCTATACACATGCAGGGAGGCTGCTCCAATGCACTGTAATTACAGCACGTTGGAGCAGACTCGATTAATCGGGTATGCTGGAGCATGGTATTTACTGTGCTCCAGCAGACTCCAGTGTCACATGCATCAGTGTCCCTGCACTGGAAAATGGCAGCAGGGGCACTTTAACTAAAGCCTGTTGAACAAGTTTTAGTTAAAGTGGCCCCACCACTATTTTTCAGCATGGGAATGCTGATACACCTGACACTCCATTTTAATGCGTTTAATGGCATTTTAATTAGTGCAGCTTTCAGAGTTATGCTAATTAAAGCACCCCAACCCCCGCCTCTTAGAGCACATCTATAAATGCTCCTCATTTCCCCTGTTTTAGCAATGGCACATTATGGGAGATCCTTGGTATGCTTGGTTTTGTGCTTTGTAGGTGCACATCAAGTTATGAAGTGGTCATGTGGGGGAATCCTTCGATAAGTGCAAGAGGTGGGAATTGATGGTCTGAGAGTGTCCTTCCCATTCTGTGGTAATGCTGTTGGGACTACTAATGTTTTAGTCAAATGCATATTTTGCTTCCGCAAACTATATTAATTATCCTGTTTTGCTGTAGTGGATGTTTGTTCTAGTGTACAGCAGGATGAAGCACTATTTAAACCACCTTGATTAGCATGTTTCCAAAAGCCCTAATCATTCTGAACTCTACACAAGCTGAGTCATCGTATGTTAGTTGGAGAATAGTGTCTGAATTGGCAAATCTGGATCCTGGCTTGCAAAGGGAAAGAAGCTGCTGGGAATGGTAAGGAAAAGCAACTGCCATGGCCAGGAATGAATTTACTTGGTGAGTTAAAAAAATATTGGTAGAACTTGTGGGGTGGAAGGGATACTCTCTTCCTCCCACCTACTGCCATGTATTCATTTAGACAAAAACATCACATTCAAAATGCAAATCATTCTCTTGTCTTTCTGCACTGGGTCTGTGATTTGCATGTGCAGTATTCTGACTGCTGATGGGACAGTATGTTATCAAAGTCTGGTGGAAAAAAAGGAGCAGTATGAACATCTTTCTCTGCCTGAACTCCCCATGGTAGTAAGTGATGGAAGTTTCCTTTCCTAACAGATACATGCTTCATTCCATTTACAGTGTTGGCAAGCTTTGCAAATCTCATGATACTTGTTTTTTTTTTTTTTAAAGTCCCAGCACCAGTAGTCATTGGAGCATGAACATTTCAGTTGCCATTAAACAAAAAAATGTGTTCAATTACCAGATTTTGGAAGGAAAGCTTGAAAACTTGAACCTGAAAATATTGACAAGAGCAAATAAATGATATTCAGTTTATTATTTATTTTACATGTGCTTTTCAAATTACTCTTATGATTGTTTTGGGCCTGACACTTCGTTTTTGCCTGTGAAGGGATGGTGACAATACTGCATGCATCATCTTATTGCACATGTCACAAGAGCTTAGCCTGAGTGCAGCCTGCTCTCTCCATAGCATCGCTGCTAAAAGGGTGACTTTCCCCTTTAAATGCCCCTTCTTTATAACCCATTTCCCATCCTACCTCTCCAGCTTCTACATAATATTCCATGTGTCAGAAATTCCCATGTCAGACATGATTTCGTTCCCATCAAAGCTGCAGCACAATTCTACTTATTAATAGCCTGCTGGGATAATTGGGTCTGCCCAGCTCATTAAAAATAAAATATTGATGTTGTCCTAGGGAGGATCTAATTATCCTGCCCCACAGGGAACAGGCAGTGCAAGAAGGAAAGGTGCAGCAGAGCACACCTCCCACTACACACCTGTTCATTGCTCTATGGGCATGAGAAACAGGTAGAAAAGGCTGGTGCTGTTAAAATAAGGGGAAATGGGGCATAGGAGGAGGATGAAGCAGGTTCATTTCAAAGCTAATCCGAAATGAATTGCTTTAATTTTATTCCAGGTTTACTTTAGTCAGGAAGATATTGCATGTAAAGAAAAAAAATGAAATATGTATGAAAGTGGGTAGTGAGTGTTAAACAGTCCAGAGAAAGATGGTCCTAGGAAGGAAGTGTTTTGTCTAATCACAGGAAGGGGATAATGTAGGTAGTGCAAGTACCACCTTTTCTTACTCTACTCCACAGGTGTTCCTCAGTCATGATTTGGAGTGACCAGCTCTGGTAGGGATGAGAGGATTAATAGATTTTGCAAGCATTTCACCTTTCTCTATTCTGGTGAAAAGCTTTTCATCAGGAAAGCTTTTATTTTGTGATCTGGTCTCCTATTTGCTGGAAACAGGATTGAGGCCCTCCAAACTCATCTCACAGAGATAACCAAACTGGCCATTAGATAGTAACTATTAGATATTTTGCCATTACTGACCTGCCTATGACAAGAAGTAAGAGGATCTATAGCCTGTGGCCTATCCCCTGAATGGTCTCACCCCTCTTCAGCTAATTGCATTAATAAAAAGTTCCATTAGCACAATACTGAAATCAGGACCACGCTGTGGACTTGTGGTTTCCATTTGGTGAGTTTGGAGAGAGTGGGGTTGACCAATAAGGTTAAGTACAGACATTCAAAAAGCTTGAGGTAGAAGTGATTTCTCTCAGCTGTATAGATTATGTCAGGAGCAAATAATAATATACATTTTAGGGGTGTGCAAAGCTTCGGTCCCTAATTCAATTCGGTGGAGATTCAGTCTGATTCAGTGGCTGAATCTCTAAATCTGAATTGAATCAGAGGACCCTTTAATTTCTCTGAATTGATTTGGAACCCTCCGAATTGATTTAGAGAGATTCGGACAAGTTCAGTGATTTGGATGTAGATACAGTTTTAAATGATTTTTCTACATACTTCTAAGTAGCAGGGGCTCTGAACGCTGCGCTGCTGGGGCAGATGCAGCATCCCACAGAAGCATGGGGGGGCTCCCCGGTGTGCTTGGCAACAGACCTTGAAGTGGACCAGAAGCACTTCCAGTCCACTCTCTGGTCCACCAGGGAGCATGCAGGGAGGGCACCCCCTACCCCCATGTCCACCCAGGTTGGTGTCTGGTGCCTCCTGGGTCTGGGGGGGGACACCCAGGGTTCCCCTGTGGCTGATCACTGAGCTGGGGGGGCACAGGAGGGCCCCCTTTATGCTCCCTGGCATGGGTTCACTGTCAAGCACAGTGGAAGGTTTTAAGCTGTGCCTGTGTCTGAATCACTGATTCACCAAATCAACATTTGGCCAAATTAACTCGGGGACAGTGATCCGAATCAACGGATTGAATCACTGTCCCTGATTCAGGCCAAATGCAAATCGAATAGGGTCTGTTTCTCACAGCCCTAATACATTTGTCCTTTGGTTGGGGGAGGCAGGCAGATGCCTGCATTGGCCAAGGCCAGTCAGCAAGGGGTGCTCCGGCATGCAACCCAGATTAACAGATGTTGCTGAGGGCAGCTGAGCCCAGGCAAGTGGAGGCCATCCATGACTGGGTGACCAGCACACTCCCCCAAACCTCTGCTGTCAGCCACAGGGAAGCAGGGAGCCAGCACAGAAAGTCTCCTCAGCCTTGCCACAGTGGGTGGGAGAGCAGGGGGAGTGAAAGCCTCTCCAGTGCAAACCTGCCTCCTTCCCTACCCCAGCCAGAACAGCTTGGGGGAGAGGAGGTGTGGCAGGGGCTTTTCCCCCTGCTGCCCATGCCCAGCACCCTGGCAGGGAAAGCAGGGAAGGGCGGAAGTGCCCACCAAGAGGACCACCCCAGCTGTGCAAGACCCTAGCTTGGATAGGAGGTAGGGCCAGGGCAGGGGGCTCTGTTCCCACCCCCAACCTCCCCTGCCTGCTAAGAGTCAGCGGCTAACAGTGGGGGGGTGGAGGAGAGTGCTGTGGAGACCAGACTTGCTAGCCAACCAAGCTAGGCAGGGCAGTAGGATTTGAAAGGCAGGAGGTGCAGACACCAGCTCAGGGGTGTGGCTGGGGCTGAGAGCCCTTTTTCTCCCCATCTATTTCCCCCCTGGTGCCAAGAGGCAGCAGCTCATGGGGGGTGGGGCTATGGAGACTGGCTTGGCTATCTGGCCAAGTTGGGTAGCCCAGCAGGGCCAGAGGGAGGGGAAAGCTGCCATGCAGACCTTAGCTTGGAGGCAAGGTGGGGTGGGGTGGGGTGGGGGCTCTGTTCCCCCGCCTTGCCCATCCCTCTGCCCCTGGTTCTCCAACCAGCTGACAGGTGCAGGCAGGATGCAGGGCTGGGGATTAGAGGCTTTGCTGTCTTATCTCTAACAGGTTGGGGGCAGAGCTGACCCAGCACTCAGCTGGAGTAGATGAGCGTGGACTGAGGCTAGACTACCCACCTTGCAGGGGGGAGTTAGCAGGGCCCTGGAAAGGCTCCTGGGATGCCAGGGGGCTGCAACCTAACTTGAGTCAGGAGGAGATCTGGGACAGAAGTTTGATTAAATCTGATACTACATCCATCCAGGTCTACCTTAGGCTGGGTTCTGCCAGTTTGAAACTGGTTTATGTGCACTTACAGGTTTAGACTGGTTTCCAATCATTTATACTGATTTAGGTGTGATTTTTGTACCTAGCCTAAGAGATTTATGGCCTGGAGGGACAACAGAAGAGACTTTTCACACACAGCATTTTGTTCTGAGGAGCTGGTTGGAGGACAACACATAACAAAACACTGGGTAAGGGCTCCCAAGGCATCTAAGATACTCTGGAGCCCAGATCCTATTTTCAAAAGTGATTTAAAGCCCATGAGAGCCTAAGTTTAATTGCAAATCAATAGGGCTGAAGGCGCCAAAAGTATTTAAGTGCTTTTGAGGATTTTATCCTTAGTTCTCATTTGGCATTGTAATGAGATGTTGTAAGACATAATGTGTATACAGTCCAAAATTACCTTGTTCATTGGGGTTTAGGCTTTAGATTCAGACAAAAAACAAGTACAGACCTCAGCAGAAACATTCTCCTTAGCTTTACCTGTGCTAAGGATTTTCCCTGAAGAACAACTTTACCTTAGCCTTAAACTTAGAGCATAGTAGTTTTGGCCCAGAGAAATATCCCAATCTCTCTTCTGTCATGTTTTGAGGTAATGAGAACTACCTCTTGGTAAGCTGATGCAGTGATTACATTATACTTCAATCCAGGGTTCAAGTAGAATCATTGGCTAGAAGGGACTTCATAAAGTTATCTAGTCCAGCCCCCTGCTCAAGGCAGGATCATCCCTGACTAAACCCAACCCAGTCAAGTATATGTTTAACCTGCTCTTAAATGTTTCCAGGGATGGAGATCCCACAGCCTCTCTAGGTATCTAGGTAGCCTGTTTCAATGCTTGACCATCCTTGTAGACAGAAGGTTCTCCCTAATCTCCAACCTAAATATTCTCTGCTGTAGTTTGATTTCATTATTTCTAATCCTGTCCCCTACAGTCGCAGAGAAAAGCCTATCTCCATCGTTTTTTAGACTGTTAGCAAATCCCCCCTCAGTCTCCTCTTCTCCACACTAAATAATCCTACTTCTTTCTTTTACTCCTAAATCATGTTTTTTTCCAGGTCTCTAATAATTTTTGTTGCGCTCTATTGGAGACTTTCTAATCTTTCCACATCTTTTTTGAAGTGTGAGGCCCAAAACCGGACACAGAACCCAAGATGAGGCCCTACCATTGTTAAATACAGAATCATTTCCTTAGATTTGCAAGTAACACTCCAGTTAGTGTACTGTCCAGTGTGCTTTTGGCTTTTTTGCAACAATAGCACACTAATGGTTCATATTCAGTTTATGGTCCACCATAACCCTCCAGTCCTTCTCTGCAGAACTTCAGCCTAACCAGTATTTCCCATTTGTATTTGTACATGTAATTATTCTGCTGCAAGTGCAAGACCTTGCACATGTCCTTGCTGAATTTCATCTGATTGATTTTGGATGATTTCTTGGCTGGATCTAGAATTTCAAAAAAGAGGGTGCTGATGGTAAGGTGCATCATCACATATAAATCAACACCGTTGTCTCCAGTTAAGAATGAACCAGAAGCATAACTATTATGTTAGGAGACTAGGGCTGTATTATTCAGTTTAGGATTGGAGCAAAAAATATATATAATTTCACTGGAATGAGTTAAAAACAATCCACAGGGCTGTGAAATAGGCGCTTGGATGGTAGGAGCAGTTAACAGACAGCAGAATTGCAGAACAAAGGATAGCTTGATTAATGGAAAATCAAGACTATTAAAAAAAGAGAGGGTTATTAAAACCTGCGGGATGAAGAGTTTAGAAGGGATCAGTGCTGCCTGACTAGAAATGCTGCTGCTGCTGCCACTGCTAGGCAGTCTGTTTTAAACTTTAGGCAGAGCAGGAACCAAAAGGCAGTGCAACTATATCAGTGCATCTCTCCCTCTCCTGCCCCCACCCCCCATCTACCCATGATCATTTCTGCAGCTTCTCCAGTTTATTCTGGATGATTTGGCATCTGCAGACTGTCTACGACTCCGCCCACTTTGCTGTCATCTTCAACTTTGCTAAGCATGCACTCCATCCCATCATCCAAATCTTTAATTAAAATGTTAAACAGTATTGGTCTCAGAACAGACTCCTGGGGTCTGCCACTTGAAACCTCCTTCCAACCAGACATTGTGCCATTGGTAACTATTTATTAAGCATGATAACCCAACCAGTTCTGTAGCCATGCAGTGGAGGTCTACAGAAGAGCCCTTCAGTCTTCCATAGCATCATTGTGTGAAAGCTCCCATTAACTTCCATAGGGCAAAGAGTTTCTCTCTCACATCTGCCAGCCTGTCAGGTTACATTACATTGCATTGGCTCTTTTGCTGATACAGCAGCACAAGTAACTCATTTCTGTGGCTATGGGGAAAGTGCAAGGAGGAATACTCGGAGGGCACCGTGCTGCACAGCTTTGGCAAGGTGAAGGATTCTTGCCCTTAGAGGCTTTGCAAAGAAAGGCCTGTAAGCATAGCAAAAGTACATCTGTGCCTGTGTCTGGAAATACAGTATCATTGTCTTAGAGCAGTGTTTTTCAACCAGTGGGACTCAAAGGTCATGTAGGTGGGACTTCAAAATGTCCATTAATGATTAATATAATACTAAAATGGATGTAAATATAAAAATACACTTCTTGGAAAAAGTGGGGCTTTGTTTTTATCATGGTGGGACCAGGGTTTTTTCTTTGTTTGTTTTTTGACAAAAATGGTTGGTGGGACGTAAGGTGCAAAAGGTTGAGAACCGCTGTCTTAGAGAATATCCTACTCACTTTGGCTGAAGGCTTCCCAGGTATTCATGCCCATGAGAAATTCATATATAGGCAAAAACAAATTTGGCATGCCTGGGTCTGAGGCTGTGGATAACTGCAATGATATACTGTGCTGTATTAAAAAGCTGGTGTGGGGGGGGACAGTATGGCTTGAGAGCATGCATCAGCTGAACTGCTATGTCTCTGTCATCTGTCCACTCCTATATGGGAACAAGTGGCCCTAAACTGTTGAAGCTTTAAACCTGAAGAAAATTATTACATTTACAGCAGACAAAACAGTTTCATTAGTTCAATTTGTAAATCTGTATCTTTTAAAATTGGCATAACTGTTTCATCTGTCCACAAGCTGTAAGTAGTAGTCCTCTGGCTAGCAAGTGATAACAGTTTTTAGCATTGATTTCATAGAACTATTCAGTCACAGGGAATGTAAAATATTGTAAGCCTAATTTGAACTAATACCAATTTAACAGCCAGGAAAAACTTGATGTTCCCTCTATTCTGTTAGAAGCATTGCTGGGGGGAACTACTGTCTCTGAGATGGAGGTGCAGTCCTGCCAGTGTACAAATTATAAATGTTTTGTGGCAGAATAGCTGCAAGCAGTGGTATTATTTCACAAGAACCATGTTTCTATAAACAAGCTAAGCTAGACTCTGGGGTCTTTTGTCCTGGATTCAGTGGGAGGTTTTGCCTGAACAAGAAGTAAATGAGAACTGAGTAAAGATTTCAGGATTTGTTACCTTTGCACTTCCACAACAGGATCACTCAGAGTTTGGAGAATATGACCCTTCCAGAAACAGGGAGTTCAAGTCAGCCTGCTTATCTATCCCCAAAGCTAAGGTCAGATTCAGTGATGTTCATGGGTGAGGTTTCCAAGAGCTCATCGTCCATCTTCACACCAAACCAAATGGCTATACTTTCCTAAGAACCCCATGTCCTGTGGCTGTAATTGTCATGACAGGAGCTGCCAATCTAATCTTCATTTTGACAGTCTAATGTTTGTTCTAAACAGGAGCTGAGCTGGTTCAAATACCAGGCCCTAATTGTCAGAGCTGAGCACTTGAAACACTGGCCCGGGCTCCTATAGAATAAATAAACTTCTGGTCATATAAGCCTGAGATTGTCAGCAGCTGTTTCTTGCATAAAATGCCTCTTATTTTGTTAGTGACTCTACCCACTTGTGAGGTTTCCAGTTCATTTTAATGACTTTAGGAATTCTTTTTTTAAATGCTTCATTGCCCTCTGCCTTAGATGCCACGAATTTCATTATGCCCAACCTTTGTTGTCATGCCTGTAGTCTGTCATGAGCTCTTCTGTCATGGGCCTGGCTCCATGGAGAGCTTTCAGAGCACACCACAGGCAGGCCAGGTTTTTCCTGAGATGGCTGTTTTGGAGCAGATCAAGCCAGATAAATCTCAAAGTGGAGTCCTGTGAAGTTTGAAGAAGTCCCTGAGCACCCGATGATTGAAACCAGCAGTTTCACAAACTGGCCCTCCCTTCCTTGCTTTCTAGAGAATGCTGTCAGAGATGCAGTCTTCCTTTGGGGCTGGCAGTTGTTTCTTGATGCTGCCATGCAGTAGCGTTGCTGGCTCGTGAACAACAATACCCCAAAATAATTCATACGAGACAAGGCCAAGTTCCTGTGAAAATGGGTCAGAAAGGAGGGGAGAGAGAGCCACCCTTACAGTGAAGCAGTTCTTCCTCATATCCAGGTATCAGATTTTGAGCCCCCGCTGCAAGTATGCAGTGCAGGGAACATTTTTTTGTTCCCAGTGTGCCTCTTGCTGCATCTTAAACTGCTTTGAGACACAACAAGAGGCATGTGCGGGCTTATCTGGACGCACCCCAGGAGTCTAAAATGGAAAATATCTCTGGGCGCCCCCATATGAGTGCACATGTGCAGTTTGTGGTGCCTGCAGTTTGAGGCACCATAAACTGCACACGGCACATGTGCAGCTGTTCACTGCACTGCAAATTTGGTAGCGGGAACTCCCAGCATCAAAAAAAAAACACACAAAAAAATAAGTAGTGCACTGGCAGGCACAGAGGCTCAGTCCTCTTAGAAGATGCTCTGGCTGCTGGCCAGAGCATCTCTCTTCCCCTAGTTCTGCTTTGGCTCCTCCAGCACACTGGGATCCAGGAGTTCCCTGGAATGGGGCATTTTGCCCCATACCAAAGTCCACATGCAGGGGCATATGTGGTGGCGAAATGTACTGGCACAGATTTGTGCTGCTACATTTTTTCCCACTGTAAGTGCATACCCTTGCATGTGGGGATGTGTCTTGTATGTCTTTAACCACTATCTTTGAAGCTTCTTTAGGGAACCAAGGTCCATGAACAAGGCCACTAGGTGAAATTCAAACAGATGGGCTTCTAGAGGCCTCCCAGACAGGTTCACCTCATTCTGTTGTTTTTGCTTTTTTTTCTTTTCTTCAAGTGTCTCCATTCCCTCAGCCATGTAAAATATAGAGCAGTAATGACAAGTGTTTGAGGAAGATCTATATGGGTTCATCATGTCTTCCCAGAGGTCAGCTGACATTTCCACTCTCCAGAGGCCCTGTTCCAGAGATGCTTCTCAGGCAGTGAATCCTGATTCCAGAGGCTGTGTCATTAAACAGCAGAGCAGCCGTGAATAGTAAAAAATCACTCCTCTGGGGCCAGATGGTATTGACAGCAAGGAACAATAAAAGGAGAGGTCTTATTTGGTGACATTTGGGTATGTGTGTTAGAAGTACAGGATGAAATGACTTTCACTCAACGTTCACAGCCTGGCTGCTGCTCTGTGTCACCACAGCCTGAGGGCCTGGTTGTTAACAGAAAGGAGTTTTGATTTACATTCCCTACTTTCTCTTGTAGGTTTAAGGGTGTGTAGCTAAGAGATGTTACAGTTGGGACTAGATCTTGGCACGCTAGCTTTACTGTGCTGGGAGTAACTGAATGCTCAGCCATCGTCCTCATATTGTACAAATCTACCGCTCTTTATATATGATATGCCACACCTGATTCTTGAGCTATAAAATACCTTGTTACTCCAGCCCTAGGCTGCTCACACAGCTCTACCAGTGCCTCTCAGTCATGCCCTACAGCTCGTCCTTCCCTCTTGCTTCAAGCTCTGGACCCCAAGATGATAATTTTGTTATTTCATCGGAATTTATGGTTCATGTTCATCCATGGTGTCTGTCTTAATGCTCCATCTCCTGGAGATGCATTGTTGTATGAGAATCCTACTTGTCACCTTTTTTTTTTTTTAACGGGCAGTTTCTAAGTTCTTGGAATTGCACGTGTGACCATATCACATTTAAAGAACCAGATTAAAAAAAACAAACAAATCTTCAGCATATTATTTGAATCAATCTCATGATTTTTAAGACAGTCTCCTCATTTTGGGAATCTGACAGGTGGTTTTTGAACACTTGGGACCAGCTATAAGTGAGTTTTGTCGCTGAATTTTGGTCCCACCACGCTGCACACCCAACTAATTGTGGTGGCAGTGTGCAAGGGGTATGGACCTTAGGGCTGTGCAAAGTGGGCCCTATTCAATTCAAATTCAGCCTGTATTGGGGACAGTGATTCAATTAGTTGATTCAGATCACTGTCCCTGATTCAATTCGGCCAAATCCAAATCTGAAGATTCGATGCTGATTTGGAAAATCAGCGATTCGGACATAGGTACAGCTTTAAATGTTTTTTTCTACATACGTCAAGGTACCAGGTGCAGCTCATGAACACTGCGATGTTGGGGCAGATGGAGCGTCCTATGGGAGTGTGGGGGGGCCCTCTGCACGCTTCCTGGCAGATCTGGAAGTGCTTCTGGTCCACTTCCAGGTCTCCTGCCGAGCATGCTGGGGACCCCCCAGCGCTTTTGTGGGACACTCCACGTGCCCCAACATCACAGCATTCTCAAGCCGCCTGCTACCTGGAGGTATGTAGAAAAAACATTTAAAGCTGTGTCTATGTCTGAATCGCTGAATCTCTCTGAATCGATTCAGAGGGTTCTGTTACCAGATTTGCCTGTCACATTGGGGTGTGCTTATTTATTAGGGGTATGCTTCTGAGTGTCTCTGTAATTCTGTCAATGTACTGCATTTGTGTTACTTGTGTTTCTATACTGAGCTGTATCTCTCCCTTCTGCAAGTCCTCACCCGCAATGGAGCTACTTTTCAGGACTCAGTTTCAATGGGGCTGGATTCCTCCAGACACCAACTCAGTTAAACACAAACACACAGATTAATGTGACACTCCTGACCAGGCCGGGTTGATTAGCATGGACAAGCTGACACCCTCATATGCCAGGAATCAGTTCATTAAGGTAACGATAAAATGCAGTCATACACAAGAACACAGGTAAACAGAATACCTCTAAATCTGGCTGAGTATCCAGCTGACACCCTCATGGGCCAGCATTCAGTTCATTAAGGCATGTCTGAGCCAAACTGGGTCAATCAGCCTGTACAAGCTGATCCCCTTATGTGTCTCAAACTCAGCATGTCCCACTCTTTGGCCCTAACTGTCCTAGTAGTAACCCCTTTTATGAACAGACCCCACTGTGGTTTTGGACATTACAGGGATTTTTGGCTTAGGGAAAAGAAGTGTTGCTGCAGAGCTAATGGGGAGCTTGAGGAGAAGAAAGAGTAGGTGAGATTCATAGAAAAAGTACAGCAACAGCTTGACCATAAAAGTTATTTATTGCCAGGGATATGAACTTATGATGATACTAGTAATAATAGTTACACGAGAGAGACAACTGAACAGCTACAACATTACATAGTTTCAGTTAGGGTTTTAGGGAAGTCTGGCTTGAGTTCGATTAGCAAAAGTCAGGTTTAGAAAACTGTGCCTGGAATAAGAGAATAAAAGTCAGGTTCCTGGAGTCAGAGAGAGAGGGGGGGCGGGGAAGGAGAGAGTGAGCGAGCTGGGGTCTCACCACTCAGCAAAGCTTGAACCAGTCGAGGTTCCCAGGTGTTGTTGGAGCTGGCAGACAGGCAAAGTCCTCAGTACGATCAGTGGAGAGATTCCAGGCAGAAAAGGAATGGAACTGGTATAGCTTTGGATCCAAGCACCAGGACAGAAACTTGAGCTTGGGTAGGCATTTTTGTAGGGAAGTAACAATGGCTCAAGGGAGAACACTAGGTTTGTTTAGGGGTAAACAATGGTTCATATGCTGGATAATAGGAATTGCTTGCTGCTGGTTATAGGTGGCATTACTCTGAGGGAGCTCACAACACAGACAGGAAGATTCAGTGTTTTGCATACTAATAGAGGAGTCATTACTAGAATTGGTCTGATACATGCTGAGCTGGAGTGTGTGTAGATGTGGGTTGATTAGCATTTGGAGCAAGGATTCCCCATCATGCAGTGCTCCCCTGCTTTTCTGGTCCCAGAATTCAGTGCAGTCCTTGCCTTGGACTCTCTGTTCTCCACCCTGATGCTAATGAAGGTGCTTTCCCGTCCCCTCTCCCATTTAAATGAGTTGTCATCTGGTTCCATCTCAGATGCAAATGAGACCAGAGGAGTTGTTTCACTCTTGTCACCCTTCTCTGGAGGGCTTTAGGTGTGTCTCACACTGCATATTCTTTGTCTTCTGCAAGTCCTTCCTCTAATCAGTTCTTGTTCAGGCAGAGGAGGGGAGTGGGGGGGAATTCTTTGTGACTCAGACAAGCTGCATCCTGTGCCAGGATTCCCCAGGAACACGGAGCTGAGAGGTAACAGTTCTGATTTGATTTGGAGAGATTAAAGGGTCCTCCAATTCGATTCAGAGATTTGGCCACTGAATCGGGCCAAATCTCCGCTGAATCGAATGAGAGACCAAAGCTTTGCACAGCCCAGTGGATTTCTTGCCACCAAGCAACTAGGGCTAAGAACAGACAGTCAAAAAGCCCAAGATTGTATTGATTCAGTTTTTGCAGGTTAGTCTAAGCTGCAGAGAATGAACTGATAAGCAAATTAATACACATTCACTTTTGATTCAGGGAATGCTACAATGGATCAAGGCAAAAGTTGTGGTGGGGCACTAGAGCAGGTCTGCCAGCTCCTGCCAAAGAGGAAGGAAGAGAGAAAGCTCTCTAAGATTTTTCTCCCCTCCCTGCTGGAGGGGAACGGGTATAGCTAGGCCCCAGCCTGTGCTTGAGATGTTCTTTCTCTGAAAAAGTATAAACTGAAGAACTATAAACACAGTATGGGATGTGTGTTTGCTTACTCTTCCTGCTGCCCTCGAGGTCTCTGGGATTTTCAGCCCAGAACCAGAGCATCAGGACTCTGTAGGGGTGCTCATCACTTCCTCTTCCTGATTTCAGGTACCTCTGGGATTTGTAGTCTGCAGTTGCAGCCAGCAGTAAGTACACCAGGCAGGGCAGGGCAGCTCCCTACTCAGGGGAAAGTGATTTTAACCCCACTTCCTGACCCAGACCCCAGCTGGGGTTTGCCTGGGTGGGGCAGTCAGCCAGCCAATGAGCCAGCCCTCACTGCTCAGCTAGGGAGCAGAGGGGTGGGGCCAGCCTGCTCTCTGGAGCAGGAGAGTACAGCCCAGCCCAGGGCTGAAAAGCGTGCTGGGCAGCTGGGGGACTCTGCTTTAACTTGAACCAAGAAGGGGTCTGGGACAAAAGTTTCATAAACCAGTTTGACCCAAATCAATTAAGTCTGATACTACATTAAATCAGTTTTATCTTAAATGAGTTTCAGCCATTTTGAAACTGGTTTATGTGCACTGAACTTCTGTTATATTACAGGTTTAGACCAGTTTCTGATCATTTAAATTGGTGTATGTGTAATTTCCCTCCATAGCCTACCAGACTTAATCATTATTGAGCCTAAGCAAACCGCAGCATCTTTCTCAGCTAATGGATTGGCTCCATCTGAGTCCTTCTGGCCACACCCCTTGTAAAAGTTAGGAGGCAATTCATAAGTCAGTCCTGGAACTATTGACTGTGATTCTCTTTGTGGTAGTGACAGGGAGCTTCAGCTTGCCAAAGGGTCTTCAGTAAGCCGGCTGGGTTTATATGGCTGCCACGCATCCTCTCATTCTAGCATCCCGCTTTTAATTTTTGCATTTGAATTATGAAATGCCACCTCTACCAGCAGCTGCCAAAAGCAAGAACCATTAATATTGATGTTGGAAGGACCCGCAGTGTGGCAGCAGGGTGATTTAAGGGTGAGAATTATCACTGACAGTATCAGAGTAAATACATTCAAAGTCCAATTTATTCTCTTTTTCATTTAACTTTTTTTAAGGCAGAATTTAAAAAAAAATTAAATAAAAAAGGAAATCCTCCAACCTGCTGACTCAGTGTGTAATATTTGCTTCCTGCTGGCTGCTTTCTTTTCCTTCTGCCACCTCTATATATTGAAGAAAATCTACCCTAAGAATAGATTCATGCAGCCCAAATAATAGTGAGCCACATGGAAAAGAAGTGCTATAGGCTGTAAAAGCTACAGGTAAAGGGCTATAAGACCTTTTACTTCCAGCCCACTTCTTCACATCCATTCCCAGCCAGTACCACAGGAAAGTTGTTGGCATCTGATTTAGTTAGTGACTAATGTAAAACAAAATGTGTCATCACTGCCTATGGTAGAATATAAAACAAAATCCTACCACTACAAGTGTGTTGGCTTGTTGGCAGTCTTGGCAAAAAAAACCCCCAAAAACTAACTGAACAGTGGGGTGGTACGAGAAGCTAGAATAAAATCATACCAGTGCATCAGCTTTCTTGATGGTAGTCTGGGAAAGAAGTCAAGAACTGGTTGAGTGATGGAGACAGCATTTAATGACAGGGAAGAATTTCTCTAGGGTAAGCTTTGATTACACTAATAAGGTGTTATGGTCCAAGTTTGCATGGTTACTGCCTAATCTGTACATGATGTTTCAGAAATGTAGTAGATGGTCCTATATATCATTGGACAGGGACCCTTGGGACTGGTGTTCAGGTCTGGGCTCTGTTACATGTTTTTTATTTGACTTTGAAAAGGTCACATTCATCTTTGATTCTGTATCTGAACAACCACAGTGACCCACTTTCAAAGTGCTTTCTGTGCATAGGATTCAGATGCTGTACTAATGGATGTCTTATCGCTAATCGATGACTATCAAAAGAAAACTATCTTCTGGAAAAAAAGGAAACGCAAAGGGTTGTCACCTCCAAGAAACCATGGAGAATGAGATTTTCCATTGCATACACTTTAGGGAAATAGCAGATAACTGCTGCTTAGACTTTAAGGATAGTATCAATGAAAACATGAGTGTGGAGGGGTGAGAAGCAAAATAAAGCTTATGGGGTGGATCTGGCCCACCATAGGTTTTTATCCAACCTGGGGGGGGGGCGGGGGGGGAGACCTAGGCTTTACCTGGCCCTGGCTTGGGGGGCAGCCTGGGCCATAGTGTATGCAACTGGTCCTGCCTCCCCTGGGTGTACAGTGGGGTTGGGGTGGCATGGTGGCCAGACTTACTTCCATGCAGCCCCAGCAGTGGCTGCTGCTTCTGGCTGCCATCGCCAGTGTCTCCACTGCCACTGGATCTGGCCCCACTGCCTGGGAACCCCAACCCATCCACAGGGGCGCTGGATGGAGTGGGTAGGTGAGATCTATGTGGAAACCAGCTGGGACCCATGCAGGCAGGGCATGCTCAGCCAGGTGGATGCTATGGTGCTGCAGGTGAGCAGGGAATAGCATCTGGGAGCAGGATGGATGGGCAGGGGCAGGGCTGGGGCGAAGATCATGGAGAAGTGACAGCGTGGAGCTGAGACCCCAAGGGAGAGCTGCAGTCTGCTCCCTGCATGTCCCTCTTGTACTGGGAGTAGATAGCAGCTCTCCTCAGTCCTCAGCTCCATGCTGTCACTGCCCTGTGATCCCCACACCAGCCCCAGCCCTGCCCACCCATCCTGCTCCCAGATGCTGTTCCCCACCTACCTGTGGTCCCATCCCACCCACCTGGCCGAACGCACCCTGCCCACGCAGGTACCAGCTGATCTTTATGGAGACCCTGCCTGCCTGCCTGCTCCAGTAATCTACCATTCAGGGAATTTTGGTGAGCTCCTGCGGAGGTGGGGGAAAAGGGGTTTGCTGACCTGGCCCACAACAGCTCACTAAAACTCTGTAAGTGACCCTCCAGCCCAAATAATTGCCCAACCCTGCTCTATCTCTACTACTGTTGTTCTTACTGCTTGAGATCACTGCAAGATATGCAAAAGATCTGAGACCCTTTCCTGAAGGAGAGCAGGAGAATGAGGTTTATTTTCATCAAATTAGATGTCTACTTCCTTGCTGGTGAAAAATGTCCATCCGGGAAGCTCTGGAGTGCTGAAGTCCTTTGCCTATTTACAAGCCAGTTTGGGCAGAGGTGGCAGTGCTAACTTCTGTGCTTCTGTGCCAAAGCCAGGCTCTAGTGGGTCCAGCAGCAACTTATCACACCTGCTGAGGAGCCCTTCTACGCCCACTGCCAGACTGCAGACCAGGAAGTTTACCAGTGTAGCTGCTTCTGCCCTTTTTCCAGTTTCTGCTTTCAAGCTCATTGAAGACTCTGGGGTCAAGAGCAAGTGCTAAGGATGAGCCCAGAACAGCCCCACTGGTGTGTACTTTTGGGGCTTGGGATGTGCCTACAGGAATGGGTGGTTTGCGTTGGGAGGGTTTTGCTGGGACATATCTCTAGCATTGTCTTCACAGGCTCCTTGGGACAAACAATTAGATCCTTGTGTTTGGGAGTTTGGGAAGCAGATGTTTCTCCACTAAAAACTGGGCTAAGAGCTCTGACTTCTTTCATGTGAGCCATTTGACAGGAATAGCTTCTTCCCACTGCTGTTGTGTAATGGATTTGAATGGATGGCTTTCATGAGCAGTGAAAGACTTGGACTTATAGAGCCTAGGTCATCTAAACGTCCACAAGGTGCTTTTTGATGACGCATTACTTACCTTGTCTCCCGTCACGTATGTCCTCCCTTCCCCCCAGACTTTACACTGGGCTCATTGTGGGCAGCAGTTAGGGCACTTGTATCTCAGATGATGCTTTTGATGGGATTTTTTTCCCTTACCCATCTTAGTTTCTTCTGACCCCAATTCTGTGTTTATAATGAGGCCATGCTAATTCGTGCTGAGAGCTTATGAGTTTTCTTTAAGCGCAGGAAGAGGTCACTGAGAAACAGCTAGGAGTGCTTCTTTCTTCTTGTGGCTGCTGCTTTGGAGGGTCTGATCAATTTACTTTTCTATTGCCAACAAACGATTTCCCTGTTAAATTAACAGCAGTAGTTTATTCAGGGTTGGGGAGGAGAAGACGAGACGAACTGATGGAGAAGGTGGGGGCAGGAAGGCAGGGTGAATGTGAGAAGGAGGGGGTGGAACAGCAAAAGACTGCCCATGCAAATGCCAACTGTTTTGTCGCTGCATGGCAGAGGCCAGCAATTTGCACGGCATGATTGGTAAGGGAAAAGCAAATTAAACAGTTATTAGAGAGAGGCAATCAATTGGTACCTTGCAGTGGGCTATGAGCAGATCTGTCAGTCTCCTTTATTAATTGAAGACATGCCTTCAGGGGAGCCCTTTTTAGGCATGTTTACTTAGTTACACTGAAGGCCTTGTCCCTTAGCAAGAACCCTATCATCATTATTAGTGGTAATACAATAATAATAATAATAATGCTAGGAAATATTATTTCCTCCTGGATGATAGCTCTTGGAGATTTTTTATTATTATTATTGTAAAAAATGCAGCCTCCTCATGCTGGGTTCTAATTACCATTTTTATGAGAACTACATATTCTCCTATTCATGCAAAAAGATTTGTTTATCAAGGCTTTCTCTTCCTGTGCTGATCTTGTAGAGTGTATCTGTATTGTTGACAGTGGTGGTTGAAGATGTATGCTGAAGCAGGAGCGTGCATGTGTGTGTGTGTGGGGGGGGAGTATGAGGATGTGTACATGCATGGGTGCATGTTAAAAAAAAGAGGGGAAGATCAGATTTGCTGGCAGTGCAAGCTGGCATTGTTTCATGGAGTCAAGGATGCTGCAACAGTTTCTGCCAGCTGAGCATTTGATCCAGAGAGAGACAACTAGGTTGTGCCTCTGAATTATTCTTTATGCATCTGATAGTACCCTTGCCGCATTCTGGGATTAGCTGGAGCAACTGGAAGGGGCATACTGGGCCACTGGATCTAGTCCCATGTTCACAGGCAGCCATTAACTAAAGGAATCCCCCAAACTGCTACTTCAGTAAACAAAGTCCTCCTGAAAGATGGGACCTGCTGCAGCACTGGAATCATTATTGCTTACCTGTGGTTCGGGGGGATTCAGCACATCAGGTGTAGGATAGTCAGCACAGCACCTTCTAACACTACGCCAAGGTCACGTGATATAGAAGATATCCAGGTTTGAATAACAATACGAACATAGCATTCCCAAACTTCATGCGGATTGGGTCACATTAGAAAAAAACAGTCCACATGATAAGAGGGCAACACCTCCAATAGTACGCGACTCTCTGCTCCCATTGTGGGATATGGAAAGTGGAGCAAGTTCAAGTTTGGAAGAATATCGGAACTTAAGACCCAGGGCTGGAAGGCACCTTGTGAGTTTCTAAGTCTAGTCATCTTCTGTCACAGGCAAAATGTCATACAATCCCTTAACTAAACCTATCAGACTCCAATTTAACTAGGAGAGTGTTTGTCCTCTGCTGTTCCTAGTAGACCACACTTTTGTAATGGCTGGAAATCTTCACCTAATACGCTGATTCTCAGATACCTACTATGGCAATCTGGGGTGCTGCAAGATCCTCTAAGGGTGCCACAGAGTGCCAAACAATTGTGCAAAAACCTACATATGCTTCACAGGATAAACACAGAGATTTCAAAGAGAAATCTGTTGTATCAAAATAATTTCAAATCTGTTGTGGTCTGAGTTCTTTGCAACACAAAAATTGCTCTATTGTTTTTCCATAGGCAAATAACAAGAGAAAACTGAGAGCTGGAATTTTCTGAAAGGTCTCACAAAGGGGTCTTCCAGTTTATATCCATTTCTTCTTGTGTCAGTGTTGCATTTAGCTGAAATAGTTCTTCTCTCTCTGTGGTCTTTACACCCTATCTTGTGAAGGTATTTAGAGACAACACTTGCATTAATACCACACCTTCTTTTTCTTGGGCTAAACAAGTCAAAGCACTTTAGTTTTTTCTTGTGAGACTGGGTTTCCAGTCCCCTTGATCATTCTAGTAGCCTTTTACGCACAAGTTCTTGTTTGAATTCCAAATGAAGTCTCACCAGTGTTTTGTACAATACCATGTATACTTTCTTATCTTTCCTCATAGTAATCCTATGATTAACCCAGGTCTTTTTCCTCAGTTGTTTTCTACTGATGAAGTCTAAGCTTACAGCAGAAATTCTTGTTACTATTCCCTAAATGCATGACCCTGCATTTCGTATTATTAAATGTTGTCTTATTTCTATTACTCCGGTCCTCAAGGTCATCCAGTTCTTCTTTTATGATGGTCCAGTTTTCCTCCACATTGCTAATATCTCCCAACATTGTATCAGCAGATCATCTTCAGATTTCATTACCACACTTCTACCTTTTGTGCCACAGACATGAATGAATATTTTAAATAAGATTGCTCCACAGCCTGATTCTTGATGAATGCCAGTAGTAAGCCTGCCTTTCAGAGGACCAGTTCTCATCTCCCTTTTAGCCACTTCCTCCTTCACTTTACAATTCATAATTAATCTCCATCTTTTGCATCCGAACAACTAATTTTTCATGAGGCATCCAATCAAATACTTTAGTAAAGTCCAGATAGGATAAGGAATAGACCTAAATTTTCTCTAGAATAGACATTCAGATACACGGTGCCACAAGATCCTTTTAAGAATGCAACATGATATTAGCACTGTTAGGGGGATAAACATGTACACATGGTTCATGAGATAAACTGAGAGATTTCAAATATGAACCCGTGGTGTCAAAAACATTCTGACAAGCTGTAGGTTCTTTGAATTATTTACATCAGAAGAATTATTCTATTATTTTTTTCATAGTAAAAAAATGACAGAAAGCTAAAAACTATCTTTTTCTGAGAGGTGTCTTGGGTCTAAAAAGGTTAAAAAACACTGGTCTAGAAAATCAGTTATCTTTCTGAAGAAAGTTATCATGCTGGCACAATCTGTCTTGGGTAAATCATAGAATCATAGAAAATGAGGGCTGGAAGGGACCTCAGGGAGTCATCTAGTCCAACCCCCTGTTCAAAGCAGGACCAGCCCCAACTAGATCATTTTCTGTTTTATCATGGTTTCCATTTCTCTTCCCGCCCCCCCAACCATGTTTTTAACTATCCCTCTTTTAAAGTTTTTTCTGAAGTCTTATATACTTGGCCTTAGTGGCTTGGAATCCCCTTCTTTCTCCTTTGTAATATGGATGCTGCATTTCCTAGTCTCCAGTTATATGTTTGAGACTGCAGTTTGCTACTACGCCTGGGATTGTATGTGTCAGTTCTTTCAGAATTCTTGAGTGGAGATTATTTTGTCCCACCAGATTGAGTACATTGAGGTCTCTGAGTCTTGCTTTCACTTCGGAAATCTCCACAGCCTCAAGGCCACTACTCATCATCCATACTGGAAACTAAAGCAACATATTAGTTTAATTTTTAAGCAGTAAATAGTGTTGTTCATGGGGTCTGCAGAGACATGATGGCCAGCTTTCAGGAACAGGTTAATCTTTCTTATAAATAAACTAGAGAGTGATGTAACTGGCATCTAACTCTAACAAAAAAACTGCCTGGAGCTACTACTCCCAACCAACTACCCACAGCCTAGCCAGTCTCTTCAACCAACATGTTTTCTTTCATATAAGCCTTTTATAGGACTAGTATTCTGGATTACTTTTTACCTGACTCACTACATAGTAATTGTGCTTTCTTTTTCACTTCCCCTGTTAATTTCTGTGGCAAAACATCCTCTTGATATTTGTTCAGTATTTCTTGTAGAGCCAAATTCCATTTGAGTTTGTTGCTTCTCATTTTATGCCTACCCATCTTGACCTCTCAAATGCAGCTGTCCTGGTTTGATCAATCCTTTTTCCCATTCCTTTTTGGTGTTCTGATTACTCTTAATATATCTTTTGAGGTAGTTATTTATCCATTTCAGTTTGGACTCCCACCCCCTTTTAGCAGGCTTGCAGGATCTAGAACTAGTAGTAGTAGTGATGATGACAATAAAATGATCATGATTATTCCTGCCAGCGACTCAGTTTCCGTTCTATCTCCTGCCTGTTTCATAGTTTTAAAGGATCACGAGCGTTTGTGCTCATTTAATCAGTGTTCAGCCAGAGACTCAGACTCGCATCTAAACCTGCATCCAGTATTTTGCATTGGGGCCCTAGCTTTGTGACTTCAGGCCATGTCTCATTTGATCATACATTTGCGGAGTTAGTAAGGCAGAAAGAAACATTTGCCTCTGCTGCTCCAGTAATGGTAGGGTGGAGTTATCTCATTGTGAATAATATTTCCTGCTGAGATTACTGTTATTGTGATGGAGAAGGATCATGAGACCTCAGGTTGTGAGCAGGTAAGATCAATCCAAACTGCAATAGCATCAGCATTGTCACTTGTTCCCCTTCCCTACTAAATGAGAACAAACCAAGGTGCCTCCCCCCCCGAATCACTGCTCAGTAAAGATTATACAAGATGGAGTCTGCTCATATTTAAGCTTATTTGTATTCATTGGCATCCTTGACACCCACCTCAATTCCAGCAACCTAAAAAATAATGGTTACGTTAAAGTTTCCAGCAAATGCCCACAACACAGATCATTATCATGTGTGTGACAAGAAGGAGAGAGATGAGGGGGGAGGCAAGGCGAGTGGAAGGTAAGGGAGTCAACATTGCACTGCTGCTGGCTGGATTTGCATCATGCCCTCATGGACAGATGTTTTTGCCAGTCCACAGGCATGTACATAGCCAAATAGCAAAAAACTTACATAGAGGTTGGCCCATATAAACACTGTGGTATGTGCATATGTGAGCAAACGTATTCAGGTGCAGGAGCAAATGCACACTCTGCACATATGTATGTTTAAGGATAGATGTAGACATCTATATGTGAGCACTTGCACACACAGATGCACACACACATGTGTTTGGACTCAGGAACACACTAGGTGTTCGTTTTCTTTCCTCCCATGGCCTAGCTCTTTTGTTTTCTGACTCCAATTTTGTTTCAGGTTAAGGGGGTTCTTTCTCTTCCTTTAGGGTAAGGAGTGATTAGCATAGGTTTTTTAGCAGCGCAGAGGCAGGCCCAGGAGTTTGCCCACCAGACAAGACGTAAACACTGTGTGACTTGTGGGAAGCCAGCATGGCAGCTGTGGCTGGATCACCACAAACCCTAATTGCTCAGTAAAGAAAAGCATAACGTAAGAGTTAATAGCCAATATATATGCTAGCAGAGGGACAAGTCCTCTGCAGCACTAAAAGCCCACACAAACAGAGGAATCAAAAGGCCAATTATCTAAACTCATTTTTTTCTCTCTTCCCTTACATTTTTTTATTCTCTGCACTCCTTAACAACAGAGAATAATATGCACAAGCAACCATTATGTTGACTCTGCTCTTGCTGCTCCCTAGCCATCCTATTTCATTGTTTCAAGCACAGTTCTACATCTATCTTTTGCTGCTTTCCTGGCCTGATAGACCCTGGAGAGGGGGTGGTAATGGGGCAGGGAGCTTTTACTTCTCGGTTAACAGTTCCAGGGCACCTCGTACATTAGCAACTGAAGTCTCTTACTAGCTGATGGTTGCCACGAAGCCTCTGTGCTCACCTCCCTGCCAAGCCTGGGACTGCTGCTGAGAATGCAACCCCATCCACTGGCTCCTGCTCTGTGCATGACCTCCCCTGGCAATTAGGCAGAGCAGATATTCTGAGTACATGCCCTAGCCCCACTCTTAGGGTCTTTCTGTCTCTGGAGTGCCTGGAACTGCTGTTGGGGCACACAATTAGGATCCTTTCAGCCATCTATTCTGCTTAAATGCCAAGCTTGAACCATCCACATTTGACCCTTTTTGCCACTTTTACAAAAAGAGAAATTGAAGATAAAAACCACATTGCAAATTAAACTCCCATGTCTGTTAGAGACATCCCCTCCAGAGACCAGCATACATCATGTTTGCATTGTGCTGACCCTTCCCTCATCTACAAAGGAGAGGGGATTAACAAAAGTTAGATGAAGGCACTCCACTTCGGAGCGCCTTCATCTCATCTCTCATTACATGAGGCGTAATTTATTACAAGATCAACCACGTTTAAAACGCTCTGTAGCTGTGCACTTCTGTCATGGCATGGCTGTAGAGCACTTTCAGGGGACCGGCCAATCACTCAATAAATGTCATGTCTGTCAGCATTCACAATTGTGCTTGGGCCACTAAGTGCACTGTCACCTAATAGAATAGGATCTGGTCCTCTGCATTTAGGAAAAACAAGAACATAGAAACCTGTAGGACCAACTTTGTGACTTCCCCACTCATATTTGGATCCCATTTGGATGGAAGAGAAGCATTTGGGAGGATGGGGATACAAACTCAGACCAGGGCTGCGAGGGCGGTTGTGATGATCCTCTTTTTTCCTGACCATCATTGAATCAGGAACTAAGGCCTTGAACAAACTATGTGGCAGATGGAAAACTCCCTTTTTGATTCCCTTTCATAGGTTTCTAAGAAAGGAACACCTCTGCAATGATTTGCATTCAAGACTTTGATGGGAGCAACCGCTCTATTCATTGCTATGATAATTCAAGACAAAAAAGGAAGATTTATTTTTGCTTCTGCCCTTTGTCCCGCTTTCCCCAGTCCCAAGCAGTCCTTCGCAGGCTGGGACTCTGCCAGCCTGCAAAGGGAAACCTGATGTTTCCTGGGTTTTTCTCCTTTTAAGGAGAAAATCTGTGTTTTTCTGCAGCAAACAGAAAACCCAGATCCCTGCTCATAATTAGACCTTTTTTTCCCCTCCTCCTCTTCTCCCAAATACTCTTTATCACACTATATCCAGATTAATAATACTGGATAAGTGGAATTCATCATAGATCTGTGATATTAGGTTTAGTTGGCTGGCTTCAGAGTGGGACAACCAGAAGCTTGATGGCACTGCTGCTGTTACTGCTCTATGGACCTGCTGTATGTATGAGTGCCCATGCCTGTGTTTGGAGGTGGGTAGCAAGTGAAAGAGAAGCGCTGGTAAGTTGGGGGACCTTTTCAGATGGTGAAGATTAAGGCCTCTCTTCCCCCCTCCTTGCTTCACACTGTTTTCTTCTAATGTCAGGAATTTGCAGTGAAAGAATATTGGGGAGGCAGAAGTGTTGGAGGGATGAAGCACCCACGATGCCAGGATCTACAAAGAAGTTTATCCTGTTATCACATATGCCTTTCCTAAAAGGTCTGTGACATTGTAGATGAAAATGGAATGTCCCAGTGAGAGAGAGGGCTTTTTCCACAGCCTTTCTTTTGTTGTCTGCTCTTCCTGTTTTAGGCCATGATTGTACCACCGTCCTGTCTGAGCACAGACCCACCACCATGAAACATGTTCCTCCCTTGACTCTCATTTCATGCTTGCCCATGCACAGCAGTTAGGCAGAGCAAACAGTATAGAAACATCCTGAGCATATGCCCCCGTGCTTCTCACAGGCACTCTGTTACAGGGAGTGAGCAGGCAGGGCTTGATTTTTGATGGCAGGCACTGACTTGGCCAGGAATTGGGAAAGATGTAGCTTTACATGGTCCTCATTTCCATAGTATGTGATATTTTCTCAGGCTTTAATGTGGTATTTCCCAAACTGTGGGGTGCACAAAAGGTTCCTAGGGGGGATATGTGTGAATCATGGCAACTGTTAGCAGCATCACTCTACTTCAGCCACAACCTCTGCTTCCCCTGCCATCATTTCTCCTCACCACTCACTGCCACCAGTTGCCACTGGTGAAGGAAGCAGTGGTGGGAGAAGTGGCGGGAGCAGCTGAAGTACAAGGACATGACAGTGGCTGACTACAACAGCGGGCATAACGTTTGGGAAATGCTGCCTAAAAGTATTGTCCTCACAGCACCCCTGTGAGTTGGAGAAATACCAGTATTCCATCTTACCTGTGGGGAAATGAGGTAGGGAGACAAAAAATGACTAGCTCAAGGTCACTTACACTTCATGGGGGAGTAGTGATTTGAAGCCTGATCCCCAACCAGCTGCACTGTCTTTCCACCAGGAAAGCATTCTGGAATTCCCATTGCACTTTATACTTACATTGGTGGGAGATTGCTGGCTTTCCTGAGAGGGGCAGGTTTCCAGAACTGTTCAAGTTCCTTCCCCACCAGTAATATCAAATATATGGCTTTCTCAATAGCTTTTTAAACATATACAGAGATTGCGTGTGGAGGGTGCCGGGTTAGGAGGCTGGGGAGGAGAGAGGGGGCAGGGCAGCTGTTGAGACGCAGGGGAAATGTGTTTCTTTGCTTTCAGGGAAGTTAAAGGGTGCTAAAAGTGAGGGCCCAGCTCATTATTGCACAAGCTTTTTTGGGTTTTTTAATATGTGTATAATACAGATTTATTTGGAATATAAATCCTAGGTCTGAACTCTGGACCCAAATGGAATATATCTGTAATGATCCACACCAGATCCCTGGATCTTGAAGCTGGAAACTTGGACTTAAATCTTAATGCTCCCAGATTCTGGATGGCTTTAGATTTGGTGTTCTGATCTGGTTTATTATATGGAGAGTTAAGACCTGGATAACTGGAGCTTAGTTTCAGTAACATGCACACTTAGGGCTCTCCCATGATAAGAAGGGATTGCATCTTCTCATGGCTGAGATGGGCAGCTCCACAGTCACAGTGCTGCAGAGTGTGATATTGAGAGTTCAGGAGATGGGGCTTTTCTCCTGATTTCACAATAAAGGCATGCCTTAGAATGATGATAGGGGTACAGTGCTGTTTACGATGAAGTCTGATTGTGGGGCCTGCCATTTCTCACATAAAGCAAAGGTCTGACTGGGGGGTGGGGGGCTATGAAATGCTTATGGCACTTTCGCCAGAAATATGGCTTTACACATGGTAAATTCCCACTTAAGTAACTTACTTTCTGCCTCCAAAAACATACCTATTGGTTTCAAGTAGATACAGGATTCATCTTCAATACTTCCCATGCTCTTATTGAATAATGTCCTTCTCTGCTGTTAAGAAGCTTCAGTATTTTGCTCCAGAGGTGGTTGCATTTTAGTGGCAGTCGTGAGCATGACTGCATTTTATAGGCAGTTTGTAAATCTTTCAAACCCTTTGTCATTGGACAGGTTCGGTGGAAGTTGTGTCAGAGGCTCTGTTGCCAGGAGGAGGGCACTATCTGTAGCAAAGAGATCAAGAACCGTACCCAAGGAAAGCTGCCTTTTGATTTTGTGGTGCCTTGGAGCAAACATGGTGGGCCTCATCAAGATTTTCCCAGCTGTGACTTTTGGCCCAATTGTGCCTAGCACTTCTGTTGGTGCCACAGATCAACCAGTGTGGAGGCATGCCTCCAAAGTTCTGGGAAGTCTATATTTGATATGCTTATGCCAGTATATAGGTCTGCAACCAGAAGCTGAGAATAAAAAGAGAAAATCTGGTGAGAGTGAGGGCCCATTGTATTCCCTGTAGCAAAATAGATCATAAGCTTTCTTTCTTTTTCAAGGGACTTGTTATAATTTTAACAACAGTCAAATAGCATCCAAATTTTTTCCTTTTGAATTTTGAATGGGATTCTAAGGCATGAAAAATCTTATTTCCCAGGCATAGGCAAGCATGCTTTCTGGTGAGGTTTTTCTGTGCTTCCTGCCTCTCAGAAGTCCAAGCACTGGTGTTTCCAAGGTAGCTCACCACTTCTGCTCCGGTTCACAACTGAGCCAGGCAGTCTCATGTCAATGGAAAAATAATTAGGCAAAATTGGCTTTTTCCCTCCAGAACTCAGAGGGAAAATCCCATTGGACTTGACTGCCTCTGGGCTGCACATCTGTTCACTTCTCTTCTTAGGAGCCTGGATTGGATAAACTGCAATGAACATGTGTGCTGTATGGATTGCTTGAGAGAACAGTTACACAAGAAGACATTCAGAGTGACCTGGACAAATTGGAGGATTGGGCCAAAAGAAATCTCATGAGGTTCAACAAGGACAAGTGCAAAGTCCTGCACTTAGGATAGAACAGTCTCATGCACCAGTTCAAGCTGGGGGCTGCCTGGCTGGGCAGCAGCTCTGCAGAAAAGGACCTGGGGGTCACAGTGGACATAAGCTGAATATGAGCCAACAGCGTGCCCTTGTTGCCAAGAAGGCTAACAGCATACTGGGCTGCATTGATAGGTGTGTTGCCAGGAGGTCAAAGGAGGTGATTATTCCTCTCTATTCAGCACTGGTGAGGCCACATCTGGAGCACTGTGTTCAGTTTTGGGCCCCCCAACTACAGAAAGGATGTGGATATCTTGGAGAGAGTTCAGCAGAGGGCAACAAAAATGGTGAGAGGGCTGGGGCACATGATTTATGAGGAGAGACTGAGGGAACTGAGCTTAGTTAATCTAGAGAAGAGGAGACTTAACAGCAACCTTCAGCTACCTAAAGGGTGGTTAAAAACAGGATGGAGCTAAACTATTCTCAGTGGTGGCAGATGACAGAACAAGGAGCAATAGTCTCAAGTTGCAGCAAGGGAAGTTTAGGTTAGATATTAGGAAGAATTTTCTCACTAGGGGGGCAATAAAGCACTGGAACAGGTTACCCAGAGAGGTGGTGGAAACTCCATCCTTGGAGGTTTTTAAGACCTGGTTAGACAAAACTTTGACTGGGATGATCTAGTTCGGGATAGTCTTGATTTGAGCAGGGGATTGCACTAGATGACCTCTGGTTGGTCCCTTCCAGCCTTAACTTTCTGTGATTCTGTGAATAACATGTCTACTCAGTACCCTTCAGCCAACTCAAGAGTCACAGGGATGCATGTACATGGATACAGTGCGCCACTCCAACATTGATAAAGTTCTCTTTTTTGTTTGGAAAGAGAATCAGCTGATTCTGTTACCAAAGTAAATATTTATGGTTCATCCTTGTAGAGTGAACCCTGTTCTGGGGAAGTATGAGGTCACAGGTTTCAACTGAAGGCATAATCTGGCTACAGTTCATTTATTACAGGTGCAGGTATGACAGAAAGTAAAAGCTCATCTTAATGCTTAGCTCCCATGAAGAGTTTATGGATCTGGAAGCTGTTGATGGGGACTGAGGAGGTAGGGAGGAATCATTTTTCACTAAAAACTTGAGTACTATATTTCTCACATGTAATACACACCTTTCCCATAAAAATCAGCCACCCAAAATTGTGATGTGGAGAAGCTGATTTTCTGCCCAGGGCTGGAAGCACTTGGATTTGATTTCTGCTTCACATTACCAGCTATGGTACTATTGTTCAGGCAGCTGAGGGTGTTAATTGACTTGTCTTAATGGCTCATTGTTCTTCATTCTACCGGTATTAACAATTTTCTCTCTTTTTAATGGCCTTGCTGTTTCACTAATCAAGCTCACCTTTCTTAGGGCAGTTTTGCTGTCTGCTGCCTTTTTCTGGTCTTTCTGTTTCACAGACTCTTTAGCTCTTTTTATAATCGTAGATCCACCCAGTAGTACCTAAGGTTTCAGCTTTAGTTATGCAAGAAAGAAAGGGTGAAGATTAGGCTCTGTTCCTGCCTGGTGTAGGAGGTATATTGGCGCTCTCTTTGGTGGTATGTTGTATGTGAGAAAATATGGTAAGTTTACTATTAATTCACTGAGAAATAATCCATATGGAGCCCCATAGTGTTCCTGTTAGTGACTAGTCAAAGGGGAACTGTGTTCATTTTCCTAAGCCATTGTGTAATCAGGGAATGAAACGCACTAAATGCAAAGCAGTGTTCTTACTATTTATCTTATTGTGTTATTTACTCCCATAAAACACTGGGGCTCAAGTAAGTGATAATGGACCATAGTATGAACATGAGCTATCAGTGCGATGCTGTAGCCAGCAAGGCAAACAATACTCTGGCATGCATCAACTGATGCATCTCAAGCAAAACCAAGGAAATGATTCTCCTGCTTTACTCAGGATTGGTGAGACTGCAGCTGGAATACTTACTGCATCCAGTTCTGGGTGCTGGTCTTCAACAAGGACATGGAAAAGTTTGAGAGAATCCAGAGAAGAACCACACATATAATCAGAGACTTGCAAGGCAAGCCATACAAGGAAAGGCTGAGGGGCAACTTGGTAGCGGCTTACTGCTATATCAGGGGAATACATCAAGGGCTTAGTGAAACTGTTCACCAGGGCACCCTTGGGGAAAGCCAGGAGTAATGGCCACAAACTTCTGGAAAACCATTTCAGGCTTAACACTAGGAAAAACTTCTTCACAGCGTCCAGACTGTGGCATAAACTCCCTCCAGAGGTGGTGCAATCACCTAACCTGGAAATCTTCAAGAGGAGACTGGATGCTCACCTTGCTGGGGTCACCTGACTTCAGTTGTCTTTCCTGCCTAGTGCAGGGGGGCTGGACCCGATGATCTTGTGAGGTCCCTTCCAGCCCCTAACAATCTGGGAATCTAAAAGTGACTGCTTACACCTTCTGGTATGAATCCCAGAGATTTTGAAGCAGCGCACAATACTCCTTTAGTGGGAAAAGCAACCCATATACATCTAGAGCCATTTCGGAAAAATATCCTTGTATTGCTAGATCTTCCCTTTGCAAAGGAAACATTCTCTTTCTTAGGAAAGGCCAATAATCAGAAATCCATTTACCTTTCACATGCTTTTCCTAATTTCCCTTGCTACTTTTGTTAATTAATTATCACCATCATTTGTGTTTAAACAACAGGGTCTCCTTCCCTCTGTCCCTCCCTCCTTCAAAGTCCCATCTGTTCCTCCATGACCTTGTTTGTGAAGTCATCTCAGTGCTGACTTTGTGAAAGCACAGATACTTCCATGGCAACAGACAACCATGTCACAAAGACAGGGCTAAGACCTCATGGTAGGAAGAACCAAGCAGGGTGCAGGGGAGAGACTTCTTCTCACAGTTACTGAGGGTTTTGATGATAACAAAGGAGAAAGCAGGGCATTCCAGCCAAAACAAGTGTTCTTGTTTGAAAGCTCCTGCTTCAGAAGCTGCCCGTAGTTTTAAATTCTCTCTTTCAAAGATTTATTTTAGGCTTGTGCTTCTCTGTCTGTGATGAAGACTGGGGTTTTCCTCAGATTTTGTCTAAGGAGACAGTGGGAGGAGGCATGGAGGAATGTCTTCAGTCACTGAGTAGTGATGGGCTTAACTTCCCCCAAAGTTTAGAGACATTTGGATCCGTGGTTTTGGTTTCGTTCCATTTCTTCTGTGCTTCCTTTCTGCTTTGCACCTAATTTAGACTAGCCTAAATCTTGTGAAGTATCCTGCAGTATCCCCAGTACAGACCAAAACAATGTGGTTTCTTGTCTTACCATCCACAACTCCTATTTCCCTCCCTCCCCCAGCCTGAGCTCTCTATCCTTTGAGTCATATCAGGTATTCCTGAATGTAGCTATTTAGCCTTGAAAGCTTTTCTACATAAAAATGTTCCTATTTGCATGGCAGGATGCTAAATGGAAATCAGGTCTCATGATCACAAAGCATCTTTAATATAGATGTAGCTAGATGCATCAAAGCTAAATAACACACAAGTGGTACTCTGCACACAATCTGCAGAGGCTGCCTCTATGTATTGATTGCGAAGCTACAGAAAATACATCTTGATCAGTCTGTTGCTATCTTCTTCCTTGGTTGATTGCTTGGTTGTTCGATGAAATGGCACAGTCGGCAAATCCCCGTATCTCCTTCGTTAGCTAAAAGTAGCCAGTGCTTCAATATAATTCATTGCTGCTTATAGTCTGAGAACAATTTATAGCTCGGTGTGCCACTGTGATAGGCTAATCAGGTCAAAACAACTCTCCTCTTTGGAGCTATTCCATGGTTTAATCATTCACATTCAGAAAAAGTGAGAGAGAGAGAGAGAGTTTCTACAGGAGGGCTTTGCTGGCAGGGTCCACTGTGACCCATCTGCTCACCAGAATTTGTCTGATTCCAGATGATGATGATAACACTTACCTAGTGCTTTTCACCTTCACATCTCATTGTGTTGAAAGGGTGGGCATTAGCAATCCCCTCTCGGAGCACAGAGATGGGGAGGTGACTTGGCTGCTTCCCGCACCAAGTCCAGCAGTGGGATCCCAAGCCACACATCTGTCCTCCAAAGCCTGAGCCACTCTCTCTTCCTTCTGAACCTGTGATGTTGTCATTCTTTTTCTTAGCAGCAGGGGAAGACAGAGGGTGGGGCACAAATCTGGTATAAATGAATGGAACCTTAAAATGGACGTTAATTATTTCCCAGACCAGCATGATGGAGCTTGTTTCTAAATGTGAATACAGCCATATATCTTCTGCCTGATGACACCTGGCTCCCTTTTCCTTCAAATCCCATCCAGGCACTCCATCCAGCCTCTCTCATCCAGCTCTCTCTCTGCCTCCCAGCTGACTCTTCCCACCCGGCCTTCAGTTTCACTTGCTTGCTGGTTTGCTTGCCTGGCTTGTTCTTCACCCTTCTGCGTGATCTTCTTAAAACTTCTCATCTGCTCTTTTCCTGATCTCTCACACATGCATACATCTCTCTCTCTCTCTTTCTCTCTCTCTATTTCTCTCTGCACTCTTTTTTCAATCCCTTGAGGCAAATTTCTCGGTTCTGTACTTGTGGCCCATTGAAGAATACAATGCAACCGAGTATGCCTAGGGTAAAAGATACCTTGGCCGTGTACAAATGAGCATGGCCATGTGGTAGATGGTGCTGTAGACATGTCTGTGGCACCACATACCGCACATTCAAGTGTTCTCTGTGCTGCAAGGTGTGGATGGGGGTGGGGGCTGACCCAAGGTCATAAAAGCCCTTGCGGGGAGAAAAAAAAACCAGGACAGCACACACGGCAGGAGCACATGCTGCCTGGAACTGGAGCCTAGCTGGCCAGAGCCACACTCCACCTTCCAGCTGGGCTTCGAGCAGCAGGATTGCCATGCTGTAGCCCCAAGAGGCTCCCAGGATCCCAGGTAAGGCTGTTGGGGCAGTCCAGTGCTGGCCCTAGCCTCCCCTACTCTACCTTCATAGCTTGAATGGCATTTAACTCAAATTAGCTCCAATTGTCCTGGGGGGAAGGGAGAGAATGTTATCTCAGATACTTCATAAGTACTTAAAATGGAACAATAGGCTTGCACATCTGTAGGATCCTAGGATAAAAGTCTTTGTCTGGAGAGAAATCTTTTTTTGGCTCAAACCACAAGGGCCTTCTGATCACCGTACTCCACCCTCCATCCAGTAGTAGGCAGCCCCTGTGTTTATGATGTGTGGTTCACTAAAGTGGCATGGGGAGAGGCTGTTTGGAGACAATACGGTTGTTATATTTAAGTACATTAAAAAAAAAAGTGAGAAGTTTTTTTTCCGTTTGGCATGTTCTATCAGAGACAGGATAATAGAATTTCTAAACTGATTGATTTTATGGCATTAAGAATCTGCTTGATAAGTCAGTCTGCACGCTAGTGATCACTATCTCCAATTGTATAAGCAGCACTGTTCTCATTTCATTTTCAATAAGAAATTGAGGGAGACTTAGCTGTTCTGAAAGGAAGGGGGAAGAAGTGGCATAAAATCCCTTTGTTGTCTGGGTGGCATATAAATATTTATTATTAAATGCTGCAGGAGTCACAGAAAAGCATGATTGCAGCCACTGTGAGTTAGGGTGAAGTTATATATTACACTTAGACCACACTAAGGGCATTTAAATTTTGATTATCTGCATAATAAAACTTGTTAACTTGTGCAAGCACTCTCTGAGTTACACTACTTCATGTGAGGGTTAACTCTGGGCAGTGTTACCTAGTTTATGTTAAGGTAACTTTAGTTTGCTCCATGGAAATAAAAAATGAGCAATTTGCAGTCCTTCGGCATTCCAGGATACACCAGTGCCCGCCCCCCTGCCCTCCCTCTGCTATCAGAAGGGATAAAGCCTAGGTGTCAGAGTGTGTTAGCTGCAAGTCAGAGCTGCGCAGACAAGAAACTTCTCACAGCACATTCAAACTTTAATACCTCAGATTTGGTACAATCTAAATGTAATGAGCAGCTTCACCCATACAGAACTGATTATTCCGGTCCCAGACTCTCCCAGCAGGTGGCTGCAGCAGCTGGCAGAGAAGGATGCTCACAGGAGATCCTGTACCAGCCTCATGGACCAGAAAGCCCAGTAGGGAATTGTGCAAAAGTGTGTTGTGGAGGCACCTCTCGTAGCAGCTCCATTTCTAAAGTGCCAGGCAATAGGTGCTGAAGGGAATGGTGCAAAAATCCTGTCTGTGGGGAGCTCCCATCTACCCCACTGCCAATGGGACATTTACAACATTTAAGTACGTCTCAGTTTCAATGGAGTGTAATACCTTGGGGAAATTGTTACTATTCTTTTTAGCTCTTTATTGCCTGCCTCAGAAGAAGGGGTGCCAGAAAAAAGGGGAGTGGTGAGAGAAAGGTGGAGATTGCCAGCAAATCTGGTATGTTGCCGGTTGCCTCAGATGGGCATGCTGCTAATATCTCTTTCTCATCACTGCCTCCCTCCATGGGTCTGTCCTGCTCTGCTTTCTGTTTGGCTGGAAGTGCTAGTGAGCCCCACTGAAAAGATTCACGTGTGACCTAAGACTGTCCTCTAGATGTCTGACTCTGTCCTCTATGGCATAAATAATGCAAAAACAAACATGCTGTACAGTCACCTTCACTTGTCTCCCTGACACTGCTGTGCGGGCGGAGGAGGGAAGTGAAGGAGCGAGTGCCAGTGAATGAATGAACAAACACTACATGCTAGGCAGAGAGGAGACAGACAAGGAGAGTGGGATGCAGCAGGGAAAACCAAGGGAGCAATTAGATTCCCTCCACAACTCAGCTCTGTTGTTCAGTGACCTTCTCAGGCCAGACATTCCCTTGCTCTGGGTCAGTGTTGCAGAGGAGGTCAGGAAGTAGATGATGTGACATGACCAGTCTATTGTGGCAAACCCAAAAGGATCCCTTTATCTTTGCAGGGCATAAAGTCAGCTGCTTCAGCCCCTTGGCCAATTCTGCTTAGTGTGAATAGTGGCTGGGGCATAGGACAGGCATCAATAGCTGCTAAATTGTAATACTACTTCTGCTACTGGTAGGGTGACCACCTTTTTAAAATGTAAAGGTGGGATACATGCCTGCCTCCACCCTTCCCCCCCCCCACCTCTGACAACAGCACAGCTGGGGCCAAGCTGAGTGCGGCAGGGGTGGATACAGGCTGCCCGTTGCAGGCTTGGGGCTCCCCACCTTGCTGCCTTTCCCCCAGGAGGCCTGTGCTGGCCATGTTCCCCTCTGCCCACCTGGCAGCAGCAGGGGGCACAATTGCCACTGCCCTGACTGCTGCCAGGTGAACAGGGTGCACATTGCCATGTTGACAGCCAGTGCAGGGCTACTGAGGGGGGAGCAGCAGGGTGCAGAACCCTGAGCCTGCACTGGGGATCCTGCAACTGCCTCCACCCTGTGCACATATCTGGGGGGGCACATGTCCCCATGACCTCCCAAGAGGTGTGTGCAGTGGCAGGGAGCTGCCCTCCCCACCATGCCCCGCACCCCCTGGATGAGCCATCTGTGGCTCTGTCCCACTCCCTGCCGCAGCCCCAGGCACTGTGCTGGCTGAGCAGCATCCCCAGCCCCTACCCCACTCTCTCCCTCACCATGGGGGCCTCGATCTGGCCTCCAATCCCCTAGACTTACCTGCAGGGAGCTGCTCTCCATGCTGCCTGGCTCTATTCCCATCCACGTGCAGGCACGCATGTGCACATGGCGCCCCCTGTGTCCCACTCCCAGCAGCCCAGAACACTTCTCACGTGCAAGGGGCAACCTGCTGTTTCCCTGTGGATCCCTGCATGATGCTGTGAATCCGGGACAAATGCTGCCCCAAAGTCTTGCAGCCCGGGACTGGGATTTGAGATTCCCATTTGAGGACTGTCCCACTCAATTAGGGATGGGTGGTCACTCTAGCGACTGACTCTCTTTATGACTCCTGGCTAAGTACAGACAGTTAAAAAGCCAGAGGCTGAATTGATTCAGTCTTCATAGGTTTCTCTTAGCTATGTAGATTGAAGTGAACTGATGTTAACTAAATCAGCTTATTTTGATACTACATTCATTCAGGTCTATCTTAAACTGGTTTTGGCTATTTGCAAACCAGTTTATGTGCACTGAACTTCTCTTTTGTTACAGGTTTAAACTGGTTTCCAATCACTCAAACTTATGTGTAATGTCTGCCCCTAGCTAAGCAAATCATTGAAGGCATGTCTATATTGTAGGGGCAGAGAGCTCAGTCTCACTGCTGAGGCAGTAAGTCCAGCCCTGTGGACATCAGCTTGGTAATGAGGAGGTGGTAAGAGCTGTGACAAAACCCAATGGTATCCGCATGCTCCCAAAGATACACCCTGGATTTGTGGAAGCCTGTTGGTCCCCTGCTCTGCTGAATGGGTATGCCCCAGTTATTCATTTCAGTAATCACGATTTACCATGGCACTTGGGTAGAGTAACAGGAAAACAAAGGGGTTTATTACAAGGTAGAACAAATGATGTAAAAGAGAAAAGAAAAAGTGATCAAATGCTCTGACCATAGACTATTGTAAAGCAAAACTGACAGAATCCTTCCTCTATGTTTAGGCTACCACCTAACCCTCAGAAAAATTCCTGTGAAAATCTGCCAGGGTCAACCTCCCCCCAGTTACAGTTAGCTCCTTCAACCGGGATCCTCCATTCCCACTGTTCTCACAGGGAGCCCCTCCCATTTCTTCCCAATGGCCATTGCCGCCAGAACCTCCCCTTTCCCTAAAAAACCTTCAGGGGAGACAAAGAATCCTTTATAGTGTTTCTACCTGTGGATCTGAAACAATGGCACCCTTCAGGACATGCCAAGCTACTACTCTAAAGCATATCAGAAATGCAGATCTTGAGCATGGTTTTGGGGATATCCCTGGGGTATCTTTATTGCCTTATTTCTAGGGCTGGCATGCCTGGGACAGGACTAGGTGGTTGGGCTGTATTTCTTTAGTGATGAGACTGGGCTCTGTGCTGCTGTGGTGTTGACATAACCTTCATCTTGTGGTCTCTCTCAATATCTGCTTTTCCCCTCTCTGTAAAATGGAGATGAAGATTGCCCTTACCTAACTTGGTGGGGTGTGTTGGAGAGAGAGGGAAATGATATATGCATACAGTTGCACACAGTCTATATTTCAGAGTATTTTGTGTGGAAGACAAATGCACTGGGCCTTAAGTGGCCAAGACTATCTCTCTCACCTAGTAGAGATTTTACTTTGTCCTGTTCTGGGTACTTGCCAGGGGAAAAGGTCTGTATTTTCTTTTCCCAAAGTTAGGTTAGGGTTGGAAGCATTTCTTCACCCAATTCTCCTAAAACACTGCCCTTTTCCTTATTAATAAAAAAAAATCTCTCTCACTGGGAAGTAAAGTTATAAGAATTCCTTTGCTTACTTAAAGAAGAGCAGAATCTGTCTTTCAACACAGATCGTCGCATCTTTATTGGGGATTGAAAGGAGAGTGGAAAAGACATATTCCTGATAGGGGAAAGCATGCTTCCTTTATGTGCATGCCACTGAAATGCTTTGCTGTGGCATTCTGGACAGGTAGAGTGCACAAACAGACAACAGCTTACGCTGCTAGTAAAACAGCAAGCACCCAGGAAAAAGACATGTTTCTGGAGGACTGGTCGAGGGGTTGGCACAGTCTTGTCTTTTGAAATGGAGAGTGCAGAGACTCATTCCCAGAGCCAAGTTGGCATGAGCTTGAAGCTGATGAATGGGAATGGGACAAGGGGGACAATCTCTTGCCACAGAGGAGCCACCTGGCCAGATGGCCAAGGCCAGGCCCCAACACAGCATCTGATCAGGGGCCAAGAGCTAGGCAGAAATCTCTTTCCTAGTCACCTGAGAGAGAGAAGAGAACAGAATACGAGGCAGATGGAAACAAAGAGAAGGGCTTTTATCTACAAAGTCCAGCATCCAAATGGCCTTAGAGTTGGCCCCTTCCTCCCCTGACTGAAGGAAACCAAGCTTCCAAGCATGTAGTCAACAGAGAGCTGTTTGCTGTTAATATACTTATCTTCAGAGAGCATCCTGGCTGAATATAGAAAAACATTCACCTTAAGGGGCTGTAAGAGGAAAAGTGGTGAAAGCCGAGGGACTCAAATTGTTGACATGCAGTATAATTGGGCAACTGGTGGGGTAGAAGTGGATAGAGCCTTGGTGGGCTAATTCCCCATGTACTCCTGTCCTTACATTCATAGATTCGTAGATGTTAGGGTCAGAAGGGACCTCAGTAGATCATTGAGTCCAACCCCCTGCCTGGGCAGGAAAGAGTGCTGGGTTCAGCTGACCCCAGCCAGATGCCCATCCGGCCTCCTCTTGAAGACCCCCAGGGTAGGAGAGAGCGCCACCTCCCTTGGGAGCCCATTCCAGACCTTGGCCACTGTGAAGAAGTTCTTCCTAATGTCCAGTCTAAATCTGCTCTCTGCTAGCTTATGGCCATTATTTCTTGTAACCCCCGGGGGTGCCTTGGTGAGTAGAGCCTCACCAATTCCCTTCTGCACCCCCATGATGAATTTGTAGGCAGCCACAAGGTCGCCTGTCAACCTTCTCTTGCGGAGGCTGAAGAGGTCCAGGTGCCCTAGTCTCTCCTCGTAGGGCTTGGCCTGCAAGCCCTTAACCATATGAATGGCTCTTCTCTGGACCCTCTCCAAGTTATCCACATCCCTCTTGAAGTGTGGCGCCCAAAACTGCACGCAGTATTCCAACTGCGGTCTGACCAGCACCCGATAGAGGCGCCCAGCTGTTGTCTCCCTATAATCCTATTGTGAGACTTGTCTTGCCCCTTGTTTAGGAACACTGAAGCAAAGAACTCATTGAGGAGTTCAGTCTTGTCCTCCCTGTCTGTCACCAATTGCTTTTCCCCATCCAGTAGTGGTCCTGTACTGCCCTGGGCCTGCCTTTTACTCCCTATATATCTGAAAAAAAGAATTGTTATCCATAACTTGGGATGCCATCCTCAGCTCCATGGTAGCTTTGGCCTTTCTAACCGCCTCCCTACAACTGTGAGCTGAGGCATACTCCTCTTTAGTAAGTTCTCCCTGTTTCCACTGCTTATGTGCCTCCTTTTTTTGCCCTTAGTCTTCTCTGGATTTCTGTGGTCAGCCAAGGAAGCCTCTTGGCCCCTTTTCCCCCTTATTGAGATAGTATCCCTCTGTGCCCAAAGGATCACTTCCTTGAGGCACAGCCACCCTTTTTGGGTTTTTATCTCACCAAATCTCATACCCTGCAGTGCGTCATTGACTAAATGCTTGAGCTCGCTGAGCCTTCTTAAAGTCTAGCAATTCCACCCTACTAGTTACCTTTCCCACTCTATGCCTTATGGCGAATTCCTTTATTGGGTGGTCACTGGCCCCCAGGTGACCACTGATCTGTAGGTGCCCTATCATGTCATCCCCCGTTGTCAATATCAGGTCCAGTACGGCATTCCCCCTAGTGGGACCATGTACCTCCTGTGTCAGGTGGATGTCCTGTACACAGGATAGGAACCTGCGTGAATGGTGGGAATTTGCTGTCTGCATCTCCAAGCAGATGTCAGGGTAGTTTAGGTCCCCCATGACTATTGCCTCCCTAGTCTTTGTGGTCTCTGAGAGCTGCCTCAGGAGTTCCAAATCTAGTTCTTCCCCTTGGTGTGAGGGTCTGTAGCAGACCCATACCACCAAATCCCTTTCCCCTTGACCTCCATGTATCCTAGACCATAATCCTTCTACTTTCTCTTCCTCTAATTCCATTTTGATAAGGGTCAAATGCTCCTTGACATAGAGCATGTATAATGCTCCTTGACATAGAGCGCAACCCCTCCTCCTCTCTTCCCTACTCTATCCTTTCTGTACAGCTTATAGCCTTCAATGTGTGCCCAGTCATGGGGAGAGTCCCACCAGGTTTCTGTTAACCTCACTAAGTCATAAATGTTTTCTGCAGGCAGGAGTGCTAGTTCACCCTGTTTGTTCCCCATGGTCCTAACATTAGTGTGTAGGCACTTGAGCCCTGTGACTGGAGCCTTTGTTGCCCCCCAGCTCTGATGCCCAGTGATCCCCTTATTGCTTACCTGTTCAATACTGCTGGATGTCCCATGTATTGCAGGTTCCTGATATTCTCCTTCTTCTGCCTCCCCGTCCCCTCTCTGAGCTAGTTTAAAACCGGATGTAGGAGATCATAGAATCATAGAATCAATGAGTTGGAAGGGATCTAGACAGATCATCTAGTCTGACCCCCTGCCATGGGCAGGAAGGAGCACTGGAGGTGGGAGGGGTCATAAGACCCCAGCGACGTGCCTATCCAGTCTCCTCTTGAAGATCTCCAGGGAAGGAGAGAGCACCACCTCTCTGGGAAGCCTATTCCAGGCTCTGGAAGAACTATTAGGAAGTAGTTCTTCCTAATAGCTAACCTAAACCTATCCTCCCTCAGCTTGTGGCCATTGTTCCTGGTGACTCCAAGGTGGGCCCTGGTGAACAGACTTTCCCCAAGTCCCTGCTGGTGGTCCCTGATAAAGTTGTAGGCAGCCACAAGATCCCCCCTCAGTCTTCTCTTGCAGAGACTGGAGAGATTCAGGTCCCTCAGCCTCTCCTCATAGGGCTGGCCATGGAGGCCCCCAACCATATGAGTGGCCCGCCTCTGTATGGTTCTCCACATCCTTCTTGAAGTGCGGTGCCCTGAACTGGACACAGTACTCCAGCTGCGGCCTGACCAGCACCGCGTAGAGGGGGAGCAAGACCTCTCTGGACCTGTTAGTGATGCCCCTGTTGATGCAGGACAGGGTGCGGTTGGCTCTGCCTATTGCTTTGTCGCATTGGCGACTCATATTCATCCTGGAGTCAATCCTGACTCCAAGATCCCTCTCTGCCTCTGTGCTGCTGAGAGGGTCAGCCCCTAGCCTATAACCATAATACTGGTTCCCTCTCCCCAGGTGCAGCACCCTGCACTTGTCCTTGTTGAACCGCATCCTGTTCAGATCCGCCCACTTCTCTAACCTATCCTGGTCTGCCTGGATGCGGTCCCTGCCTGCCGGTGTATTCATTTTACCCCACAGCTTGGTGTCAGCAGCGAACTTGAACAGGGTGCTCTCCACACCCTCGTCCAGGTCCTAATGAAGATGTTGAACAGCACCGGCCCAAGGACTGAGCCCTGGGGGACTCCGCTGACCACACCCTCCAAGGTTGACCAACCAACCTGTTGGAGATCAGCCAACCTGTTGGAGAAAATACTTTTACCTTTTGCTGGTAAAGGGGGTCTTGTGGTGGAATGTGAAGTGTTCCAAATCCATTCTTCCATACTCCTGGACTGCCACCCTGATCTCTCTGCAGCTGCCAAACTATCCTGTATAATTTCCTACACACACATGTGTGCGTCCACACATGCACATGGGTAGATGTCCCATTCCCTCCCTTCCATCCTCACAACTGTCATACTTTCCTGTGTGCCAAAAAACCTGACTCCGTCAGCTTTCAAAGTTTGCTGTCTCCTGCAGCCTGCAAGGCAGTAGCGTAACTAGCAGGGGTGAGTGGTGCACCAGCTGAGAGGGAGTGCCAGCATGGCCCTTTGCCACCAGGAGTCTTTTCCATGACGGGCATCCCTGCACTGTCCAGCCACAGGAGCTGGGCAGGTACAGACTTGTGCCTAGCAGTGTATCTGAGTTGGCAGGAGAGGTCTGAAATGACATCCCCAGCCAGGAGTCTTTCCCATGGGAGGCACAGCCCTGCATCTGCAGGGAGCAACATGAGCAATCCCTATGGAGCCCATGCTGCTGCCTGTCCCTGAACAGCAGCAACTGAAGCTCAAGCTGTTACAGTAGCTTTGGCAGTGGCAGCTACCACTGGAGTGGGGCAAGCCAGACAGGTAGAGTTCCTTTCCCCTCAGCCTTTCCCTGGGCAGCATAGTCCCACCACCCCACCCCTCGCCTCTGCTGTGGGTACTGAAAAAGAGCTCACTGTTTCTGCTGCAAGGGTCAGATCCCCTTCTATTCCACTGGTCGGCTATTGCGTTCATCTGCTCTGCCAAAATCTTTTTCCTCCTGGGCCATAACACTTAAGAAAAATATTTTTTTCAACTGTGTAGCCATCAGACACATGAGGAATTTCCTGCTGCCAGCTCTCCTTTTTCCTCTGGCCATATTCAGTTGAAGAAAGATGGTCCAGGGCAAGGTTTTTACAACTGCACTCCCACCTTTGCCCATGATGAGCAGGAAGCTGTCTTCAGAGAGGACAGGGTGCTCTGAGCCATCCATTTCAGCATAATTTAAAAGAAGGAACAAAGTAAAATAATTCCTAAAACAACAATTAAAACTATCACAGGAAAAGGCTGCCCCTTGTTTCTCCTCCTCTGTGTGACTATGGCAGGGCCTCATGTAAGAACCTGGCCATCCTGCCTAGGTGCCATGTTGAGAGACACAGCTACTGGGGGAATAGGATGTGTGACTTGCACCGTCTTTAATGTGCCAACCGAATGCTGTTTGCTCTGAGAAACTGCGCTGCTTCATTTGAATCTCAGCGGTATCTCTCACCAGTGTCAACTTGCCAATAAATGGTTCTGTGCACTGTTAAAATAAAGAGAATTTGTGATACTTTCTAGCACTGGGTTGCAGAGGGGAACCATTTGGACCCTGGCACCCTAATGGGAGGAGCATAGGAGCTCTGCAATGTGGCAGAAAATCTCCAGTGCTCAGCTCTTTTCTGAGCTAGCTAAGACTGGTTCCTGTGCAGAGCTTTGCAGCTGGCTGAGGAGATGTCAGATGTGCATTCATGGACAGCCACGTGTCCAGGCCTTATTCCAAACCTGCCAAAGCCCGAAATAAAGAATGAGGGTGGCTCCAGTGACAAGAAGTTTATTCACATGAGACATGGTGCACTAGGCTCTTCACAGGTTTATTTAATAATCCACAGCTACACACATCCAGACGCTGGTGCTATCAGTTAGGACTACACTGCCATTTTAGTGAATGTGGCACAAGTCCATGGTTTTGGTGTTGAAGTCCCTGGGTTTGATTATTTATCATGGCATTCATGTTTGTGTGGATATGACCTGCATGTTTTTCACTTACACTAGGAGTGCCCTCATTAAAATCAGAGGAATGCTGAAGATATATGTCAGGGAAAGAGCTCAGCTCAGACGGCTGAGGTCTACTTCTTGTCCTTTGTCATTTTACAGGGGTATTGGTTTATTTTTCACCTTAAAAAAACCCAACCAAACAGATGCCCACAGGAAGGTTACCAGTCTCCATATGCCAGCATAGATTTAATACCTGACAGTGCTGAGGAGTCTATCTTGAGAAGGATTGATAGAAAAACTGTCCTTGTGAATACCATTTTTTTCTGGTTTTTACGTTATATCCATCATGACAGTACTGTCCTGCAGGGTCAGTGACCACAGATTTTTTTTCTTGGTTTGTTTTATAATGGACCATCTACTATAAAAGCAGGAGGAGCATTCTCAGGCTGGATGTTGTTTAGCAGCTGTGCTAAGTAATATGGACAGCCCTCTGCTCCAAGGCTAAACCAGTATTTTTTTCTTTTGGATGAAGAGATGTGAGGGCTCTAAAAGACAAATGAGGCCATGGCCGGAGTTAAAGAATATTCAACCCTGTGTCATGTAAGTAGTGTTCAGGAGTATCATTGCAGCCACTGTACTCGGATATCTTTCCTGCATCTGTTAATATTTATAGAGGGAAAAGAGAAAGACTATAGATATCAGGCATCCAGGGCTTGTATAGTAATGGCATCACCATGAAATCCATGTGTTATAGAGATTTCCTGACTTACACTTGGTGGGATAGGAGTGGCAAAGCCATGCATTGTACCTTTGTTATGGCTGGACAGTGGATTGAACCCAGTTGGGTCAAATTATGAGGATTATGGGCATAGTTCTCTCTGGTTTAATTCCTTTGAAAGAAATAGAGCTGCAAGGATTATATTGCTGCAGTAATTTCAATATAATTGAATCAGAATTATTCAAGATAATTCTGAAGAATCAGAATTTTCCTGATACTGGAAACTCAGAAGCATCAGTTCTTGTTGAAACAGGGCAAAAAATACTGAAAATTTTCATTGAATGAGAAGTCTTGAAAAATTTTATTTGGGGTCAGCATCAGTCTCTGCATTTGCCTGAAACACTTCAGTGCCTCTGGCAAGTTGGTGTTGCACTTCCATCCCTAACACCCCTCTTTTTTCCCCGTTGGCTCTGCTAACCATCCAGACTACATTCCCCACAATGCATGGTGGCCTTACTCTGTGACTGAGCCAACAGAGAAGGCATTTTGTTTTTGACAGCCCGCCATTTTCCATTGGGGAAACATTTGGATCAGCCTTAGCGAGGATGATGCATCCTCACAGACAGCGCATTTTGACTTTTCATTTGAAATTAAAGCAAACCACCAGAAAGCATTCAGGCTTTCCACAATGGGATCCCAGAATTGGTGAGTCTCTTGTTGGAAGCTGCGGCAAATCTGAAGATAAAATGGTCAGCAGGAAGAGTTTTTAAACAAAACTTAAAAGGGAAATGCACTGAAAGCAAAGGAGGAAGAGTTCTGAGCTACTTCCATCACAATAATAATCATATTTTGCCTGGTGTGTATGCTTTACTGCTCACAGTAGCTAAGAGCAAAATTCCCTGCCTACCAAACAAAATCAGCAAAAGGCAAAACTGGCTGTTCAGGCAGGAAAACTCCACGGGTGCATCCATCAAGTCCTGCAATGGGACCAGTGAAGCACACAGGCTGCAAGGCATCAGTAATGAGAACTGGAGAATAGAAAACCCGCAGCAGTAACAGGCTCAATAATTAATCAAAGCAGAAAATCTCTCTAATGAAGGCAGCAGCCCCGGCAAAAGCAGAAAGGGAGCATTTAAAGAGTTAGGGCTCAGGGAGGCAGAGCCTGAGAAGCAACTCAAGCAATGGATGGAAAAGAGCCCGGTTTGGGCACTCTGCTTGCTGAGTGCATAGGAGGTTGGTGAAACAGAAATGCCAATGAGTGGGGACAGTATTAACCTTTATACTGCCCCTCTAGCCTGACCCAGGTGACAGTCTCTTTTGAGCCATTCATAGCAGCTGTGACCAGAAGTGTGCTCTTGTGGCTTAAGAGCACACTTAAGAGAGTATGTCAGGGCCAGCTGTGTTCTGGAGATGCCCCCATGCCTCAGGGTAACATCATAACTATGATGCTTCACAGAGTACTGCTATAATATCCAGTATTAGCTGGCAAAAATCCAGAGTGAATCCCTAGTGTTAATTAGCCAGAAATCAAAGCATGACTGTAATACTCTCTGCTTTGCTAAGGCTGTCTATCTGAGGCTCTCAAGGTGTTTCTCACATAGAAAGTTGAAGTGACTCATTTATGGTCATACAGTGAATCAGTGGCAGTGGTAAGAAGACCCAGTTGTCTTGATGTTGACTCCATTCAAATTATTAGCCACTCTGCTTCAAGGCCATGCTAATGTAAGCCACCATTTTGCTCAAAAAAACCAAACTGTTTTCTTTTTAATTTGGCATGTCTATATATGTATCAATAGCCTAAATATCATAGTGATGGGTCCTATGAAGACACACAAGTGTGCGCTCCAGGAGCCGAGCATTTGTCTCCATGCCTGAAGCACCAGCAGAGAGATCTGGCCACAGAATTGGACATTTTTGCATTGTCCAGCATCTAATTGTTTTAAATCTTTATACCTAGGAATAAAACCCCAACACCCTGGCAAGCTGCACCTGGTGCAGACCTCATGAGCAAATTTGACCAGCCATGTAGCTGTCCAGGAATGTATCACTTTGATTTGCCCCTCTCTTCACTAACCTCCCCTTGGAACACAGGAGTCCCATTCATGGTCTCTGGCCTGATATTCAAAGCCTTGTAAGAGCCTGTTTGTCTCTCTCTAAGGCCACAGTCTCCCATAGTGGCCATGTTTAATTGGAAAGACAATCCTGTTGACCAAAAGGGTGAGGCACAAGACTGAAGGAGAGAGAAGTTCTACAGGAACTGTGACCACACTATGAAAATCACTGACCTGTGGGGGTGGAAAAAGGACCATTAACCATGCCACAGTAGAACTAATACAATTTTGAATTAAAGCCCACCACTTCACCCCTGACTTGCCACAATAGTACTATCAAATCTGTACTTATACATAGATCCAAAAAAGAGGCAATTTCTTCCCAGTCTGAAAGGAAAAGAAGATTGTTGTTGTTGTTTACAGTTAAGAGAAGCCCACAAATAAAATGATAATGGGACCAAATGAGAGTTGATAGATAGATAGATTAGATAGATAGATGGGAACCAAATTAGCTGTGAAACAAGTGTCAAATAGAATAAAAAATCATTTCCACCCCATAGCCAGCTGAAAGCTTCAGCAAGACAAGAAGGAAATAATCAAGAATACCTAATTGCCGACTAACCTCTCGGCCTCTCTTTCCTTCCCTTTCTTCCAAGATCTAATCTCTCTTAAATTGTCCTATTAAAGTGGAAAGAGCTAGGTTTTTAACTCTACATTTTGAAACAAATAGACAAGTAAATAGGGTGGTGGTGGTGGAGGGGAGGGGAGGGGAGGGGAGGGGAGGGGAAGGGAGCAGATCTAAAGGAACACCCTCTGAAAGAAATGCCCTTTTTGTAAAAACGTCTTCTGGTGTTTAATGCCAACACCTCACATGATTTCTAGGGAAGGGAAATAAAAGAGAGTTTGTCAGTTAGTAGAGTGTATGCTCTTCCCTCTGGGTTGGCTCTATTATCTGGTATGTCACATACACAGTTTGAAATGCAAACAGCTGGTGAAGAATTAAGTAAATACTGGGGATATATGGGGTGCATTATCTCTCCATGAATTGCTGATAATCCTCTCCTGGGGGTGGGCAGGGAAAGCTTTCAATAGCTGAAGAGCAGCTTTGTAATTAGTGAGAGCCCCTGGCCACACTGAGAAATAATGTTCAACAGCAGTGTTCCTGAAGGAAACAGAGTTGATGTGGAGACTGTAGTGATGAAAGTCTTTTCCCCTGAACCTGGAGAAAAGGATGTGTTTTGTGTCTTCTTTCTTCTTCTTCCTCTCTCTCTCTCTCTCTCTTTTGAAGAGCTTAGAGATGTGCATTAGCAAAATTCATAATGTAACATAGTAGGTTCATAGGCAGGCAGAGGTGATGGGCTTGATAAAGAATGTGTTGGGGTTTTTTGCCTATAGGTTACAAGTTCAAAGCTTGCTTGAGCTAAAATTTTTCATGGAGGTCGCATCTTTGGAATGGTGGAGCTGGTATTTTACAAAGCATTGGAAAAGGCGACCAAGAGAAGTTACGGCATCTCCATCTCTGGAATTTTTCAGAAGTAGGATTTAGTCTGGGATGATCATGCGTTGAGAAGGAGGCTGGACTAGATGATATTTCAAGGTCCCTTACCTCCCTACTTTCCTATGGTTCCATATGGTTCTATGATCTTATTTTGAAAACTAAAGCATTTGAAAATTGACTTTAGCATTCATGTTTCATGGGAATTCAATGGGCTATTAAATACCTAAGTCACCCCTGTGTGAAGTGTTCTTGATTTATTTCAGTCTCATTCCAAGGATCAAGTGTCTCTCCCACAAAATCACCACCAGGTTTGGGACTATCTGGCTTCTCTCAGCAGAGAGGTCAAGGATTGTATTATCCATCCACAAAGATGGATCCCCCTGAGTTTTATGGTTGAAGCATGTTAGTGAACAGCTGCTGCTCTGCAGCCATATCTGTTTTTGTTTTCTTGATAGAAAGAGAAAACTTCAGTGTCAAGTATGGACAATCCACCTGCCTTTACATATGTCAGGAAGATGCTTCCTATTGGGTAGCAGTTTAGTTAGGGCAGATTCTGTGTGTTGCTACTCTTGCCTATGACAGATTGCTTTCTCTGAAGAAGCTGTCCCAGTTGCTGTGTCTCAGGTTGAGAGGCAATGAGGCTGGAGCTCTTGCTGAGCTTCAGTGTTAACACCCCCACATTACACTAATATTGGCCAAATGGAATGTGTCTAGCAGAGAACAAGAAAGCGCACTTAAAAATACATACCTTTCTTTAAAATGACATTAAACTATCATATAAGTGTCGTATCTTTCTTCCCATAGATGACTGAAGTTTCCTTGGGACTATCCCAGCTGTATAAGGACAAAGTGTATATATGTACACACACATAACATTATATTTATATATACACATATATATGCATAGATTTCATAGACATTAGGGCTGGAAGGGACCTTGGAAGACCATCCAGTCCAGCCCCCTGCCCCAGAGGTAGGAAGTCAGCTGGGGTCAGGGGATCCCAGCAAGATAAAAGTCCAAATGTTTCTTAAAAGAGTCCAGAGTAGGTGCTTGCAACACCTCTGGAGGCAGTCTATTCCAGGCCTTGGGGGCTCGGACAGTAAAGAAGTTGTTTCCTTATATCCAGCCTAAAACGGTCTTGCAGAAGTTTGTGACCGTTTGACTTTGTCATCTCTTTGGGTGCTCTGGTGAACAGGCATTCCCCCAGATCCTGATGTACACCCCTTTTATACTTATAGGCAACCACTAAGTTACCCCTGAGCCTGCGCTTTTCCAGACTGAAGAGTCCCATGGCTCTCAGCCTCTCATCATAAGGCCTGTTCTCCTGCCCTCTGATCATGTGCCTGGCTCTCCTCTGGACTCTCTCAAGCTTTTCCACATCCTTTCTAAATTGTGGAGCCCAGAATTGGATACAGTACTCCAGCTGCGGCCTCACCAAGGCTGAGTACATCAGGAGAAAGACATCCTGAGATTTACTTGATAAGCATCTATGGAGGCAAGCCAGAGTTTTGTTCGCTTTACCAGCTGTGACATCGCATTGGTGGCTCATGTTCGTCTCGTGGTCAGTCGTGACCCCCAAGTCCCTTTCGGCCATGGTGCTAGCAAGCGTAGCACTACTGAGCCTGTAAGTGTGCTGCGGGTTGTGTTTTTTCCCCTGAGGTAGAGAACGGGAAACCCTCACAATTCACAGAATTGGCATTTGCAGTTTCAAATATTTGTGAATGCCACCCCTGCATCTTAAATACACTTAAAGGAGCTGTGGTGGGAGCCTGGCAGTGGTGGGAGCTCTGTGCTTGCCACCGCCAGGCTCCCACCACTGCCGCCATGCTCCCACCATCACCAAAGCAGCCGTGCCCCCCCCCCCCAGCCACTGGGGGCACTGTATTCATGAATGCAGACAGCGTTCATGAATGCAGTGCCTTATTTGCAGATTTTGCTGTTCGCAGGGGATACAAGAACATATCCCCTGCGAATGGCAAGGTTCACCTGTACCTTGCATTTTTCCGTATCGAATGTCATCAGGCTTTTATCCACCCATTTCCTAGGTGGATCACCAGCCTATCTTCAGGCATGGATGCTTTTACCCCAAAGTTTGGTGTCATCAGTGAACTAGGCCAATCTGTTTCTGACACCAATGTCCACATGTTAACAAGAAAGTTAAAAAGTATACGTCCAAGGATGGAGCCTTGGGGGACACCACTGGTCATGGTACACCACGATGATTTACTTCCATCAACAACCGCTCTTTGGGTCCGAGTTCAGAGCCAATTCCCCAGCCATCTGACTGTGATGTAGCTGAGGCTGCAGATGGCCAATTTTTCCATGAGGAGATTGTGGGACTCCAGATATATGACATCAATCTCTTCTCCTTGTCCAGGTGATAGGTCACCTGGTCATAGAAGGAGATGAGATTGGTCAGGCAAGACCTACCCACAACAAACACGTGCTGGTTGTCCCTCAGGATGTTGCCATCAGCCAGTTTGTCAAGAATGGTCTCTTTGATAATTTTTTGCCAAGCTCTTCCCAGGGACTGAGGTCAGGCTGATTGGCCTGTAGTAGTTCCCCAGATCTACTTTCCTCCTTTTCTCCATATATATATACACACACACACATACACACACACACACGTGCATATATATATATGTATGTGAGTGTATAATAATGATGATGATACAAAATGTATATATTGCAGCTCCTTTTCTTTTGGTTCTTTCCTTTCTCAGAGGTACTTGTGTCTAAACAGCACACATCTCCATTGTAACTATTTCTCGGTGTCTTCCTCATTTAATAACATTACAGCTTTTGTCAGCTCAGAAGTCTTGGGTTTTCAATAATGATGAGAAATATTATGTGTGGGTATACATTTCTCATCTTTATTGAAAACCAAAGGCTTCTGAGTTGACAGAAGCTGTAATGTTATTAAATGAGGGAGTAGTATAGGTACAATGGAGATGAGTGCTGTTTAGATACAAGCAGCTCTGAGAAAGGAAAGAACATAAAGAAAAAAAGGCTTGACCCTTTTAATAAGGTAGAAGTCTGTCATAAAAGGTTGCGAATATATGCCTTTTTAAAGCAGTTTGAAAAAACCCTGTCAAACTCCTCTCTGAATTGTGGTATAGGCAGCACTGTATTTAAATACATTTTTCGCAGTGACAGTTTACCTGGCCAGGAAGAACTGGGCCTAGCTGCTATATAAGCTGGCTTATGATACTGTGCAAGTTTGGATTTACCCTACAAAAATTCAGAAGCCTGTTTTCTGCATTGGTCAGGGCTATAATGCAGATTCTCTAATCGATATGTTTTCTAGTCTACTCTAGGACCTGTTGGATAATGGTGTTTCCATTTTGGTGGCAGAAGATGACAAAATCTGCTAAACTGAGAAGTAACTCTTTCTGGAGAGGTGACATTTCAGTCTGAGCTGTAAGATACTGTGTATTAGGACATGTTCTTTTATCCAGTATACCCCAAATGGCACTGGCACACATTGTTGCTGGAGGAACTTGCGTTCTTCACAGCTGGGATGTGGGCCGTTCTCCAGCATCTCTGGCAAAATGCTTTAAGAATGCTGTCCTTTAGCATCTTCCTTCACTCTGCTTTTCAAAGTTGTGTTAAGGGAGACAGGTGCTAAAGTGCAAGTACTGACTTTTTGAAACTGTCCTAGTACTACTATATAAGGTAGAATGAGTACCTAAGGTTGTTCTGTACTTAAAATAAATGCCAGTTCTGAGTACTCACTTTAGTTTTTGCTCCTTCAGGGGACTCCTTTGAAGGAGAGGAAAGTGATCTAACAGCAGTGTTGCAAACGAATCTTTTCCCCTCAGCTTCAATCTCCTATTCATTGGTGAAGGCAAAGCAAGTCTGGGGAAAGGAATATTGAAGTCATCTTTTAAATCATTTTGGTTATGGATCTCTCTGGTATTATGCAGAAAGTTGGTGTAAATACACCGTTAAGGACAGAGCCTGGTTATAAACAGACCACATTTGGCAATTTATTCAGATCAAATGGGTATGGCAAAAGCTTTAAATAAATACCTGATAAAGGGGAAAACACCTACTAAATAAATAACCACAAACAGGGGAAAAAGAGAGAGAGAGAGAACAAATCCTATGTGACCCCCGTGGGAAATATAATGTTACTATAGAAGACCCGGGAAAGAAATGAAGGTAATAAATGAGAAATATCTAGTATATCTACTCTATAACCCAGCAGTGAATTGTGCTGTTTTATACCCCTAATAAAGCTAGGGATTTTATTTATTTATTAATGTGAGGAAACAAAATAAAGTATGGAATATGGGGAGAGGAAAAAGGTGGAGATAGTCTACTTTGTTCTGGAGTTATAGATGGAAAAAACCAACCTGTGGGTGGGGTTAAAATGGTAGTGTTGAACTATCAGCTACCACAGGACTTACCAAAATTAGTCCCCCTCTTTAGGGTGTCGCAAAAAGTGACATCAGCATCAGGACCTCTCTCCCATGTACCCAGTACCTGGATGGATAGCGGGGTCAGGATTTTCTCCAGATGATCAGCATGTCAGTCATCCAGACCATTTTTGGAGAGAAACGGGTTCAAATTTACCATTGCTCTAAAGAATGGTCATCTCTGTATTTTTTTTAACTTGGTTGGAAAACAGTTCTAAGTAGCAACATAATGCAACTTGCTTTTCTTAAGTACTTAAAATGAGTGTAATTTACACACCACAGAAGAGGGAAATAACAGGAAAAGCAACTGAGAAGAGGGTGGAAAATAAAGTAGAGGGAAAGTATCTTATCTTACAACCACTTATTTCTTTTATGTTTGATGCCGCCCAGCACACACCAACACACTGCGTTGGTGTGTAAATTACATTTAGCTGAACAAAAAGTAAGGGAAAAAAGGTAGCATTTGCCAAGTTCTTATATTTTACAATGTAGCATAGCTGAAATCCCCCAATTAAATTTTAGCTCCACACTCAGGCACATATGCATTACAATAAAGCCTTTAGAACAAGATAATAACCTGCCAGTTCTCAAACAACACCTGATAATGACATAGGTTTTGGGTTTTTTTCTCAGTAACCTTTGCTGTACAATGTACTGCATCTTGTGGTGCTATGTCGTTCTCTGCATGTTCCAGACAAACAGAACCATGGAAACCTCTTATAAGGAAAAATATCTGAATGATACAACAGAGATGGAGTAATGTAATAACAGCATGTACAAGGGAAATCATTTATGTGTGAGCACATTAAGAGTTTTACAAATACATTGCAGCATGAACTTTTACATACTAGAAAGGCTTAATCCTGCTCACAGAAATCACCATAGGTTTTGCTATTGACTTTAACAGGAACAATACCTGTCAGGCTCAATGTCACTGACCATTTTTCTTCATTGGGACTTGGAAGCACACCTACAACTTGTTTTTTCCTTGCAATATTTATAACTGGAAGAAAAGGAAGTGCTATTCTGCTGATTCATGTTGGCAGACAGTCCAGGTGGAGATGGTCATGGCTATAGGGATAGCTGCCCCTCTGTTCCCTTTCTGATCTTTGTAAATCTATGACCTCAGGCATCATGCCACCACTTTCTTAGCGTGACAGCCAATAATTTTGCTATTGTTAGACCAGGCCTTGGGCTACAAACACCCTGTGTACGAAGTGTGATTGTTTAGCAAACCCAACTACATTTGGTCTCCTACACTTCTTCCCTTCACTGTGACCAGTGATGTTCAGTCACCCACACAAACTTCTTTAAGCAATTCTTCATTTAATCCTAGGAAGAAAGCATTTCAGAGGGGGGGAGAGAAGGGGTGGAGGTTAAAATAAAAAGAAAGCTCCATGAAAAGCTAGTATTACCATCTTGCAATGGGGAATCAGCTATCTCATCTTACCCGGTAGAAACATTGTGTGTTTTGGACTCTTCTTTATCCAAAACCTGTCACTGCCTTCTCTCCTTGAGAGACTGTGCTTGTAAATTCTGCTACAGAGGATTTGATAGTTGCTCATCTGTGTTTAGGGTTTTAATTATTCCTGGGGAAATGTGCCTGGAAGGCCCAGCAGGATTTGGGGCCAGCAGGTTCAAAGATAATAACCACTGCATTGTCCTTAATTATTTAAAATGTGTTGTTTATCTAGAGCCACCTTCTTCTTCCTGGCAACAGCCCTCTTGAGTTAATTCAATATATGCATTCAAAAATGTACTGCTGCCATAATCAAACCCTTACAGGTTGGTCATAAATTATGGCAGGCCATTGAAAATTGCTCACAGATTCATTAGCTGCAATCCAGGGTATAAATTGACCGTGCATCCCTCTGTGAAGTGGGAAGGGGAAATTAAGGCAGAGAACAGAGGCAAGGGTGAATTTAAGCTGAGGTTCCATGTCATTATTTAAATGACCAATAATAACCACCTCTAGGAAAGGGAAAATGGTTAGAAACTAACCATGTGAATGTCTGTGGAGTACTGAAAGAGTAGAGTGAGAATAGTGCATGTGCAGTATTAAAAGAGTAGATTGAGAACACTACCCCTCCAGAGACCTGCCCTTTTCATCTGTACTTGTGGAGCAAACTATACATTTTTTTTTTTGAAATCCGTGTAAAGCTGTATAAATTTCATACTCAGAATCTTATGTAAACTTAAAAAAAATAGAGTTTAATATTTTTATATATGCGTTTTAAATAAAAATCCAAGGAGGTAATAATAAACTGAAGTCTTGAAAAATGCTTTGAGAGGAAATCATGTCAAAATGACAGTTTGGTGATACTTTCACACAAGAGACTTAGATGCAAAAAATAGGACATGGACCTACTCCTTCTATAGAGCCTTGGGATAGTTGGAAAGGCGATCCAAAAGCTCAGTGCAGTGAGATGGGAACTGCATGGGCTTAGCCAACAGGAAAAACGTAGTGTACAAATTTGTCTAAAATCCCACCTCTCTAACATCTGATCAGAGCTCCAGAGCCCGTCTGAGGGGAGGCATCTCCACATATTCTTTGAAGGAATGGAGATAGGTTTTCTTCTTTAGAACACCTGACCAGAGAAAGAGGATGCATTAGTGGGGCTACAAGTGCCCTTTGTTGTGTTTTACAATGTTATTTCATGGATAGTGTACTTGTCAGGAGCGTGGAAGGTCTGGGCTCTAGGCCCTCCATGGCCCATCTCTCAGCTCATCAGCTGGAGAGTCTTCAGGCAAGGTGTTACACCTCTAGGCAGGCCTGGTTACCTGCTACACTTACTGGCTGCAGCTACATTTTGCTTTACTGCAGAGTACATTAATTAGCTGTGGAATATAGCATCGCCATCTACATATGCAACAGTATGAGGATGCAGTAAACTACTTAACACTGCCATAAGATAGCATGGTCAGGGACAATACTATCTTACAGTGGAATAATTAACTGCCAGCCCCTCCATCGCCTGATGCCACTACCTGTAGCCCAGGGCAAAAGAGGCCCTGAAGTAAACTGCCCCACCCTGGCTCAGATTGCTGCTTTCTTGGGCACATGTGTAGATGCTGTGCCTGGGAGTAGTTTATTCCAGCTCAAACTGCTCCAGAGTTTATTGCTTTGAATTAATTGCACATGTAGATGCACCCAGAATGTACTATATTCCAATTGTATTAACCACTAACATGACTTAGACAGTTTTCTGAGATGTTGCATGTTAATATTTACTGTGATCTCAATATTGATCATAGTACCACACCAGAGGCTTGAAATAGCTTCTGTGCAGTGTGGCAGCTGGGATCAGCTTCTGTCCCAGGCCACTGCTACTACCAACCCCTGCACCACTATGGGACCTTGAACTGGCAAGGCTCTGGAGCAGTAAGCAGGCTGGGATCCTGGAAGACAGGTTTGTTGAGTGGGTACTGACACTGCACTAAAGTCTCCTGATCATATTATCTTCATGGAGGAGTCCCACATTAGCTCAACATGTATTAGGTAATAGGATCTGCAGATAACTGCAGGTACTCCTTACTGGAAAAGACCTAACTTTATTACAATACAATAGCTTTTAGCATGTGCTTTACTGCTTGAATTATCAGAAGCTAGTGTTATCAGTGCTGTTAGCACATCAGAAGTGCAATGTGCAACAAGGCCTGTAGACACCCTCTACCCTTCCTTTTGGAGAGGCCCCCCTGTGCAAAAAAAAAAGGAGTGGGGAGAGGGGCTCAGTTGGGAGAGGGGAGTCCTAGGTCATTGCCTCTGCTTTGAGGATTATTTCTGCATTTCTTAATCCAAGGAAAGTTTAATATAAAATACATAAAGTATTCTGGTAATGGGAACCAGAACCTGAGACTCCGTCCTCCCAGCCAAATCTCCAGCCACTGGGCTACTGAGTCAGACTCCTTCTTGCTTACTTTTCTTCTGACCCCTTGACTCTGCACAGTATTTTTGTACAATGGTTCCCCAAATTGTAGGGTGGAGTGTGCCTCCCATCATGCCTACCTCATAGCCTTGTAATTACAAGGAGAGATTTGAGCGTGACTGCCCTTAGGCTGAGGAGGGCTGAGAAGAAGGGCTGTAATAACCGCTACAGTATTATATAAACGTCCAGCAACACCATCACTGCCAGCTGCTTTTTGACTGGAAGTGGCTGGGGTGTGCCATGGTCCCTGCTGTTGGTAGAAATTAGACATGCACAGATCACTTCTACGGATTAGGCCCTTGGGGAATGTTAATACAATTTTTCAATGGCACTTAGGAGCTGGGTGTGTTGTTAGAATGCTTAGACTGGGTCTGTGCTGGGCATGTGCCAGAGGCAGAGCTACAGGTGCCTATAAAAATTGCGGGTTAAAAAAGGAAAGTGCCTGGTAAGTTCAGGTGCTTCTAGAGTTAGACAACTGATAAAGGTAGGCTGGCTGGATCATTGCCTACAGGTGCCCCAAAAAAGAGCCCTTTTTTTTTGGATCTGACCTCTGGTCTACTGGTTTTCATAAGCAATGCACAGTTACTACAGAAGGCGCAGTAGATTTGCACCTTATAGAGTAACTAAATTAGAGAGATGTATATACAGCACAAGCTTTCGTGAGCTGGAGCTCACTTCATCAGATGCTGTGAAATGACATGCACGGTGTATAACATACACAGTGTATAACAGTGTATAACAGCAGTGTATAACATAAATACAGTGATTTGAATACAAAGGTAGAAAAAGGTGGGAGGGAGGGGAGAAGGAAGGAAAAAGGCTGGCAGTGTTGGTAGAAGTAACAATCAAAGAACCCATAGGAAAAAAGAAAATCACAGAAACTAATACAGGTAATGGGATAACAATCTATAGTCCCTGTTTAAACCAGATTTAACACAATCCACTCTGGATGATTTTTTGTTCCACAGTTCTCCATTTCTATTGGTTTTGAAAGGTTTGCTGCCTAAGCACACCTATCCTGAGGTCAGAGGTAGAGTATTCCAGGAGGCCTTTGTGTCTTTACGGCGCTGATGTCAGATCAGTGTTCATTCATTCTTTCACAGAGAGATCGCTCTGGCTGTCCAATGCAGAGGGGCACTGTAAGCAGATAATGGCATATATGACATTGGTAGAGGTGCAGGTAACTGGACTTTGGATGTTATAATATGTACAGTCTAGCATATGTATTACTCTGACAAACACTTGTGAAATTCTACAGTAATAAACTGCTGTTCAGAGATGTATCCATCGTTGGAGGAAAAGCAAAATATTTTGTTTTACATATAGTGCATCACGGAGATAAAATTATTATAATCCATACCTTGGGATAACGTTGCAGTAAAAAGACTGCCATTGCTGATAGACAGGAACATGTTGCCACTAAAATTAGTGCAACCATACACGCGTAAACAAGAAAGCAAATACAAGATGCAACTCAGGTATCTAAAGTTCTAGAAGGGAGAAAAATGTATGATGAATCTGAGAAATCATGCAATCATAATTAAAGGTAATACAATAAAGAAACATCCAAAAGCATGCAGAGGCTGTGCACAGCATTGTAACTGTCATTCTTTGACTCTTGACTATTAACTGTAGTGTATAAATGCATCTTTTTCACATGTCAGTGCTGCTGGCATCATACCTTTGTAAACTCAGAACACTTCACAAAGCTAGATAAGAATCACTGTAATCCTTTTGCAGATGGAGTGAGTAGATTCCCCCATGGATACATAAGAAAGCAGTAGCATGGTTGTGACCAAGACAGATTTTTGACTTCCTGTCCGATGCACAAATTAGAGAAGACCACTAAGTTAACAGTTCATTACATTGGGTTTTTGGTGCTCTTTTTTCTTTCATATAAATATTATGGGAAGTTTCTCCGCTGGTAAAATCAGTGTAGCTCCATCTGGCCCATTAATATGTGTTCCTGTATACATGCCAGTGGACAAGATAACAAGTCATTTATCCATTACAAACCCAACGAGCCTGGCAGCAAACACAAATGTAATGAACATGTAAAAGGGTTATCTATCTATCTATCTATCTATCCATCCAGTTTTGGTGTAAAGTCCCCATTTCCAGCTCATAATGATAAATATAATGGGTACAACCTCCCCCCGCCCCAAGCTAATGTCTGTCACAGAATGAGTCTCCTCGGATGAGTAGGTGCTTAGATTTTTGCAAGTTTGATATGAATCTGCAGTATATAAAATTAGATTCTTCCTGAGATCCCTTGGACTTGTTAGCAGCTGGCTGATTCATAATCTCCTGCCTCTATAACTTTAATAATGGAATTAATGACAGGATTAGCATAGCCATATCAGAATGATCTTTCACATGAAACCAATCGAATGTCATGGCAAATGAGCAATCCCCAGAGACTCTTGACAGTATTTTTTTCTGGGTGTGGGCACAGAGATGTGCTTTCTCTAGCCATAGGGCCCAAGATTTGGAGATATTCAGAAGTGTTTTGCCACGTGGGAAATTAAACTCTGCTAGTGCAAAATTGCTTATTTAAAAACAAAGAACAGCAATGACATCCATGTTAGTTCAATTAAAGGGTCAGCCCAGGGAAGCCAAAATAGATTTTTATTTGCTAAGAACCAAGGGACTGGAAAAAGATACATCTATGTAGCAGGTAATTCTAATTAACCAACAGGAGTAAAGGCACTTGTTCCACTTAATCACAAAGCAACACAATGGAAAACAGCCCTTCTTGTCTCAAGAATATGCTCTGGAACACATGCCTGGAGGAAGTAAAAGGCATGTAGCACCTAGAGATCATGTTCTCCCCTCTCAGCCCACCCTGCTTCTCTCACTACAATCAAAGCTGCCTGGGGCTATAGGCAGGTATTTATTTTTGGTATTGTTTAGACTTGGCTCTGTGGTTTGCAGTGAGCAGATGGGATTTGCTGTTACATTCTGTTTCAATTGTCTTTCAGTGAAATTAATTGCAATAATGATCCACTTTATTGATATAACTTGCATTTCAAAATGTATTCTTCTGTAAGTGCTGTAGAATTTCACAAACTCAGAACTGAATATAGGATGAGCTCCAGACCAAAATCCAGGGTCCAAGTGGTATCATATTTGGGGCCTAGGTCAAATCCTTATGATGTACTTTCACAGCTCTACATTTGACTTGATACCAAACCAAAAGTATTAGAAGGCCAACATTTTGGGAAAGTTTGCTTCAGATCCCTCATAATTCAATAGACACACACGTGCACACACACACTTGCGCACCGCGTGCACACATACACACACACTCTCTGCCCTACTCATCAGCTAATTGGCTAGAGATCTATTTCAGATCTCATTAGGAAGGTAATTGGATTGATGGTATTTGAGAAATGTACCCACAGTAAAACAACTGCCTCTTTCAGCCAGCTAGTAATGTATAGCCCAGCAAGACCTCTGTTTTATATCCTTTGCTGAAACCAAACAAACAAGCAGAACTGCTTTTTAATTTACCAGTTTTATCTCTCTGGACTTAGTGAATTCTAGTGCTCATAAAAGGTGAGAGACGGATATTGCAGGTTAAAGCCAAGTGGAGTTCAAGTTTCATGCATACACACAGCTCTGCTAATGCACCTTAATTCTGAATGGCGGCACCTCCTGCTCTAATAATCCTTCCCCCCATCTTTCCTCCAGCATTCTCAGTACACCTCCAGGGTGATTTTACAGCTCCTTTAATTTTGCAGGCTTGGATCCCTGTTGAATAGTGACTGTCATATGTACTGAGCTGTGTGGCAAATTTTGCAAAGGGGCTAAGATGAAACCTTCCAAATTCGTTTTAGTTTCTGCTAGAAGTCAGAAATTACACTTGGGGTTTTAAGTGAGCTCATGATTGGCCAGCTAGTCCTCAGTGGCCATTCCTGATCTATGTTGCAGTGTTCTAGCCTTAGTGACAACATCCCTTGTATGAGCCTTCCCTGAACCTGGGCTGATCCTAGGGCTGAGGCTTTTTAAGCTTTGCTGTTCTTTACACATAATAGGAACCTTTTATCCAAATGAGAACATTCTCTCTCCAACTAGGTATTTCTCTCTGCTTTTCTTCCTCATTGTTAAACATAATGAAACTCAAAAGGCTGGAAAAGGTCAAACGTTTTACCGAGCTGGCTTTAGCAGGCTGGAAGGAACAAATACTGTGGAGGGAGTATCAAGGCAAGCTGCCTGGCTACTGGACTTGGGACAAATGGTATCAGGTGAGAGTCAGCATCATTTCTTCACAGTCTGACTCAAGATTTCTGCCTGCCATGGGCATAAAACTGACCTTTCTTTTTCATTACAATGATATTTTCCAAGGCCAAACAATCCTGGTCCTACTCAGAGGACAACAAAAATGGTGACAAGGCTGGGGTACATGAATTATGAGGTGAGGCTGAGGGAACTGGGCTTATTTAATCTAGAGAAGAGAAGCCTGAGAGGGGATTTAATAGTAGCCTTCAACTACCTGACGAGGGGTTTGAAAGAGAATGGGAGCTGGACTGTTCTCAGTGGTGGCAGATGACAGGACAAGGAGCAGTGGTCTCAAGTCACAGCAAGGGAAGTTTAGGTTAGATATTAAGAAGAATTTTCTCACTAGGAGGGTAGTAAAGCACTGGAACAGGTTACCCAGAGAGGTGGTGGAAGCTTCATCCTTGGGGGGGTTTTAAGACCCGGCTAGACAAAGCCCTGACTGGAATGATCTATTCCAATATCTTCTTAAATACCTCCAAGGAAGGGGCTAGCACCACCTCCCTTGGAAGTGTATTCCATATTTTGGCAACCCTCACTGTAAAGAATTTTTCCTGATGTCCAATCCAAATTTGCTCTCCTTTAGTTTGTGGCTCTTGTTTCTAGTTATCCCAATGGGCACCGTAGTAAACATATCCCCTATTTCCTGCTGTCCCCCTAGTCCATCGAGTTGGGGATGGTCCTGCTTTGAGCAGGGGTTTGGACTAGATAACCTCTGGAGGTCCCTTCCAACTCTAATTTTCTATGATTTTATGATTCTGTGATTGAAATGAGAGAGTTTTGCCATTGACTTTAGGAGGGTCAGGATTTCAACCAAGGGATTTGGATCAGGCTGCCTCCTACCACAGCACAAGCCGGCAAGGAAGAGAGGACTGAGCATTCCAGCCTAAAACGGGCTGGAGAAACTGTCAGATCAGTGCCCTGTCTGTAAGAGAGGCTCCATTATCCTGAAGTCTGTCATTGTTTCTAGGTCAAATCCAAACAGCTCGAGTTTTTTTTTATTCATTTCTCTTGTTGGCCAAACTTCTGGTGAAGGTACCTGGAGTTTGCCCTGCATATGAATGAAGACTTTTGCCCTTTACAAACTCAAGTAAGTAAATCTTCATGTTAGCCCTATGAAGCAGTTTTGCGAAATCTCTTGCTTCAGTGCACAGTGTGGAAAACTGAAATATATTGGTGACCTGCTTATGGCTATACAGTGAGTCAGTGGCAGAGCCAAAATGAGCTTTCAGGCATCCTGCCTTTCAAGGCTATAACATGTCTGTCTCCAGAATTCATAATCCTATTTTCATTCTTCTGGGCAGGTGTCTCCCTTTTGCCAACAGGTTCGTCTAAATCTCTAAAATCTCCCTTTTCATTTTATAAAATGTGTTTATATTTGGTTTGGGCCCTTAAAGACAATGCATATCCACAGTTTGTAATACATTGTATTGTCTGAATGGTTCCCCAGACACCAGGTTGTAAGCAAGCTGCTAGTACAGACCCCTGTTTTTTGACTACTTCTAACAGTCTCACTTGCGTTACTTTCGCCTTGAAATATTCTCATGTTCGGATCCGAGTCAGTTATTTGGTTAAAGATATAGCCTCAGACCTAAGCTGAGTCATAATATAGGATAGAGAAAAAATGACATTCCTAACTTCTAGAGGAAAATGGTTGTATAATACTAGCCCATCTGCTAGGAAACAGTATGTGTCTGAAACCCCCTTATTGTCCATGTTGGCCTAATACCTTTAATATGTTCAAAGTATATTATAGAGCTCCAGCTGTGAACTGTCTTCTAACACACTCCAACAAATCAGCAAACTTAATATAGGGAACTGAAAGGATTTAATAATATCTAGCTCTTACACGGTGCTTTTCATCCATGAATCTCAAAGCACTTTACACAGGAGGTAAGCATCATTATCCTTATTAATAGGTTTTTCAGATCCCTCCTGCATACATTTTTGGTTGGGTAATGCCAGGTCAGTTGTGAAAGAAAGTGACATTCTTAATGCTTCTTTCTCTTCATGCATCACAGAGACCTGGTTGGATTTTGTCTCAGGCTGAGCTTTGGCTTGGTTAGACCCATCCCAAAACACAGTTATTCACTATTCTCACGTGTATTGGAGATATAAGGAGCTGAGGAGCAGTGATATTTTCACCCAGTGTGTAACACTCATGATGGGCAGTCAGTGGGAGAAAATTTTAGGTTTGGCCCTCTACAGGGAGGACCAAAACATTGTTCTACTAAGCCACAAAGGTCCCCATTGGGTTTCAAAGTTTTGTGTCTCTGAGCAGCTCTCGAGGCAGTAGTTAGACTCTTTACAGCTTACATGGAGAGGTCAGCTCATTCTGTGAACTCCTTGAAATAACAGATTTGGTGAATTCCTGTAGAAGGTCAAGCATTTCCATAGACTCAGTCTCTGTCTAAGAGTCTGGGTTACCTATTGCAATTCAATTTAGGTTACCTTGGCAAGGTGAGTCCCCTTGGGAGTTATAATGTGGGTTATAATGTCCTGTGTATGAAGTCTGCAGGAGATTATTTGTCTGCAGGGAGTTCCCATGGCTCAGGGGTTGCACCCCTGTGGCTGAGAACCCTATTAGCTGATGGGGCACCCAGCCTCAGGGGAGACCCAGCTACACATGCAAATTGAAGCTTGATAACAACCAGCTATAAAGTTAGCGCACATTTTTTAGGTCTAACTTTATAGCTGGTTGGAGCTTTTATCATGGGATAGCTGCTTTGCATGTGTAGCAGGGCTCAAAATAATTGTGTAATTAACCAGCTAATTGTGCTATACCTTTAATGTGTTGGAGGGGTCCTTACATCTCAAATACACAAGGATCCAACTGATACCCCATTTTTCTGCCCTCATTTGGAGCTCGGATGGACTAGACAGCTTCAGGCATGACTTCCTCGTGGCTTTACGTCCATGTCAGTTGAGTTTATTTGCTGTGCTGGAGTACAGTGCAGTGTGGTAGCTAAGGAACACATCTGGTACATATGTAAATGACTTCCCCATGGCTTGCCTCCTCTCTTCAAGGTGAGCCAGCTGTAGTGATGGATAGCTGTGAGCACAATACATTTGGTCTCAGTTCTGGAGGGCACTTCAGTGATATTACACTGGAGCCTCCTCTGTAGCACCACTAAAACAGACACTCTCACTCTCAGCAGAAGCATCTCCTCCCGGCCCCTCAGAGTGCCTCCCAACATGTGAATTGCCTGCTTGTGGGCACCAGTAGAGGCCTCACCTCAGATATAGAGCAGCTGCCATCTGAACTCCATCGCCATGCTGTTCCCCTACAATGACACAGCCAAGGAGGAGGTGGCAAGCCCCACATGGTGTAGCACTTAACTTTACCCCACTCCAGGACCTCAAGAATAAGCCTGGAGAAGATCTCATCTCCATCCAAAGCCTGGTCTCTCCCATGGCTTCTAGAAATGAAACAAGTTAAAACCTCCCAAAATTGCAAAACTTTTCAAACAGATCCCCCAAAACAAGATTAAAACAGAGGGGAGGTTCCTGAGTGCTCACTTCCTGCATGGCAGCTGGTTTCCTGGAGGAACCATCGCTTGGTTCAGTGTGTCTTCCTATCTTACTATCATGAGACCCCTTTCTCACTCCAGTTGCAGCCTCCCCTGGAGACCAATGCTTGCTCCCTGCCTCAGACTCCCATGTGCCCCAGCACTCCACAGCTGCCTTAAAGGTATTGTGTCTTGCTCAGGACTGCATCGCTCCCTGCCAGTCACTGTTGTGTTTTCTCCCTATGAAAGGGGAGGATTAAAAGACACAAAACAAAACCAGACAAAAAAATAATCCCCAAAATAACAGGAAACCCCTGCCAGCCCACCCTCCACAGAGTGGGAGAGAAAAGGGGGAAGCCTGGTGCTGCAGCACAAATACTGATTATTCTTGTCAAGTATTTGCTGCCGTTGCTAAGTTACTGGCCTCTTTGGAGAAACCTTGAAGTATGGGGCACATTAGGAGCTCGTTAGGGTCCCGGTGACTTGCACTAAATGTATAATATGTCTCAGTGCTAAGCACACTTCAGAAATAACAACAACAGAAACTTACTGGAACCTGGTTCAAATCTCTCTCCCTTGTTTGTTTTCTCTGCCCCTCCTTCTCTGCTGATCTCCTCTTATAACAAAAGCACAATTAGGTGTAAAGGAAAGTGAGGCTGTTTGAAAGAGATGGAGATTAGATGTATTCGCTTTTTGTTTTGATTTTTTTTAAGCCTCTTGCATTTAGCAAAGGTTCCTCTAGGGTAACCAGAAAAGCAGGACAGCGGGAGGAATAGCAAAACGTCTCTCATGTTTGGAATGAAAGAAGGAAAGCTGTGGACGTGCTCCTTTCTAACAGTCCACGTAGGCCAGCCTACGAAACAGCACCAGGGAGAAAGCCTCCTGCTACAGCCAGTGACTGTCCCATATTATATCTGTAGAGGTTGGTTAAGTGAGAGAGACAATGGCCACACTTCAGGAAGGATGTGGAGAAGCTTGAGAGAGTGGCCCAAAGGAGGGCCACGCACATGATTAGAGGTCTGGAAAGCAGGCCATATGAGGAAAGGCTGAAAGACTTGGGACTGTTCAGCCTGGAGAAGAGAAGAAGAGGGGACTTGGTAGCAGCATATTAGGGGCATACATCAGGGCCTAGGAGAGCATCTGTTCACCAAGGCGCCCCGGGGAAGGACAAGAAACAGTGGGCACAAACTGATTGAAGATCACTTCAGATTGGACATAAGGAAAAACTTCTGTACAAGTTGAGTGCTGAGGGTCTGGACCAGGCTCCCCCCAGAGGTGATACAGTTGCCCGCCCTGGGGATCAAAAAGTGTCTTGATGCCCCCAGCAGTCTTTCTTGCCCAAGTGCAGGGAGGCTGGACCTGATGATCTTGTAAGGACTCTTCCAGCCCTTAACATCTATGAATCTATGGTTCATAATACCTGGGAGTTATTGCCCACATTGCCACTGACTTTCTGTCCACATCCATGTAGGGCTAGATCCTACTCCACCTATTCAGAGCCTAAGTTGACTCAGGCATCCTATTCTACCCCTATTCTACCCTGTGTGATAAGTGTGATCCTATTCCACCCTGCCCCCATTCCTGGAAAAACACTAACACACCTACTGGTGTAACACACCATCATCTGAGCAGCATTGAGGATGAGGGGAACCCACCCACTTGTTGCATAACTTTCAGGGACTCGAGATGTCTAAGTGCCTAGTAGGTATAATGTAGCCTGGCCCAATAGGGGTAATACAGTCTGGTGCTGTGACACTGAACACTTCAATGCCAGAATTTTAGACACCTGATCCCCAATGCAAGACCTGCAAACCTGAGCTATGTGCATGGGTTTCCTATACAGTGCTTGATGAGTGTTAGGACTATCAGAGCAATCCACCCAGTAGCACACCTGAGAGGGAAGCCCCACATACATGCTGCCACTGCAGCAGCAGCTGCTTGTGCTGCCATGATTGGTATGTGGTGCTGCTGAGCACAGAGCTGTACTGCTACTTCTCTGGATCCAGTAAAACCAATACACTGACCAGGGAACAGCCTAAGGTAGTCAAATGTAGTGGCCTGGTGTATGTCTGAAATCCCACCCCACTCCAGGCTTCAGCACCTCTTTCATAGCTATTAGGAAGTGCCTTGCTCCACTCAAGATTCACAGCATCCTGAAGGTGGATTCCCATATCCTTTCTTTCAAACACTAAGCAGGCACACCTTTCTTTTAAAACATGGTGGGTGGTAGTCACCTGTTCTCGTTTATACTCACTTGGCATGTGAATGACTTGGATTACAGTCCATCTTCTGAGCCGGAGGTGTCAAGGTCCATTTCCTGCCTTCCAGAAGAGTTCCCTAGCCACCAGGCTGTTGATTATAAAAGGGGAGGAAGGATACTCCTAGCTCCCCTCCCTCATCCTTGAAGCTTTTGTATTTATATGGAATACTTACTGATCCACTCAGCAGGGAGTGGGAGCGAGTGTGAGCATGACTCTCATGCCTAGTGACTAGAGAAAGAGAAAGGGGGTGGGTCCCTGCTTCCATTGCACACTCCAAGGACAGCTAGTGCATTTCACTAGTGACTGTCAAGACACCCAGGACTCTGCCTGATCCATTCCAAAACCTTCTGAGACTTCATCTTATGATGGGATAGTAGCCAGAAGCCATGCATTGCAAGGCTGCTTAGTGGCAAGGGATAAATGATGGGGGTTTTGGGATCCAGGTTCAGGAGCAAGATGTGCATCTTCCACATCAGCACAACAGCATCATGGTATTTGTATTGCCACCCAGTGTTGCACTGGCTCAAAATTATTTTCAGATGAGATCCATAGCTTCAGTCAACTTCAATTAAATCCAGTAGCAGTCATTGGACAGACGTTCTCTCAATCAATGCAGACTTGCTGAGGCTGCCAGGCAGCACTACTTTATAAGAGCTGCAGTGACAGACAACTCTCACCAAAAGGCCTGAAGAGCTTCACAGTTTAAATTCTCCTGTGTGATTTCCCCATTCTTACATTAGACACCTCAATCCCTCCCTGCTCTCTTTTTGCACCTAATTCCCCAGGCCAAAAATCAATGGGCATTTTGCCAGCATATAAAGTACTTAGAAACCAAAGGTGCCTGCTGAGAGGAGATTTACCTCACCTTACTCCATGCTGAGGAGGAGATTGGGTGGGAGGAGGGGACCAGTGAGGAGACACTATCACATCTTACCTCCATTCAGCACTGGCTAGTTGTTTTGCAGGGGTCCCTGGATTCCAAGTTTACAGAGTTTGTAACAGGATGCTCCTCCCCCCCCCTTTATTTTATAAATAGAGGTAATCAGAAAAAGGTAGCTTTAAAAAACAGTGAGAAGGGTGGGAGGGAGGAAATAGTCTCTTTTTAAAAAATTGTGTTTCTTACCTTTATGGTTAAAAAGGAAACCTTCTCAAAATAAATTAAATCCAGCCAACATAGTGTTAAGTCAGCCTGTCTCACCATCTCTTGGAGGCTTGAACTGCCTGACTCATCTCATGGGTAGTTAATTCTGAAACCTAATGATTGCATCTAAAGGTTGATACCATCTTGCTGTTTTGCTGCTGTTCATTTTAGCAGCAGCACCCAGGTTTTGTACTGATTCATTATGGTGGCAGATAGAACATGTGAAAGTCACTGCCATTTGGGTTGTTGAGGTTGGGGTGGACAAGTCACATTCTTGCCATCCAGATTTCAGGTCACTTTTAACCCTGCTCCATTGCCTAAAGCCTCAATTGCCTCCTGGGTCCAAAAGTCCCAATGGGCACATCTACACAGACTCCTTCAACCCAAAGAGCCAAAAAAATGAACACCATGTGGTGGGCCAGTAGGGGGTGCTCCTGCACTGAGCCACCCACCTCACTGCTTCTGACCACCTTCCAGGCTCCAAGTGAGTGATCCCTGGGGGTGCCTCATGTCTGCCTACCCCCTTCCTAGAGCACACCCGCAAGCCTAGGGGTAACACCACCACCACCCAGTCTGGACTGATCTTGGCCCTGTTCCCCTTGGGAAACACAGGCCTAGTAGTCCTTGAGAGGTACTCGACCCACTGCAAGAACTTGGGGTGATTCCCTCAGTCTGAAGCACAAATAGTGGTCTCCCTTAATCAGCTGAACCAGGGGGACCCCAAGGAATAATCTAGACCCTCTCCCAATAAGTCTTCTATGCTAGGTACAAAGGAGAACTTTATTGGTTACAAAGAGTAGGTCTGGAATAGGGTACAGGGTACAGCAATATCAGAAAAATCCAATAGAGCAAACAGTGGCATGGTATCCTTTGATCACACATCTGTGTTACTGCAAGCTATATATCTATTCTAGTTAGATTTCAAGTAGCTTACTCATAAGTATCATCCAGAGGCAGGTGGAACATCTGTCTGGAGGCAAGCAGTTCATTGAACATGGGTTTCAAGAGAGAGCACCAGATTCAGATGGTCCAGCTTCTCTGAGAGGTCTTATCATGGCAGCTGCCCTGCCTCCTGGGCAATCCATAACTTATGTAGACCTTATGACCTCATTTACCTGATCCAATGAAGGCCATCAGCTGTTGGCTGCCAGCCAACCAATTTGAAATCCATCACTGGTTGCCAGGTAGATGGGCAGGGTTTCTAGCCCCTCCCAGTCAATATTCCTTAGAACAACAGGGAGGTTAAGCCTCTCACCCAGGTGTGTGAGGCCAATCATGTAGGAAAAGGGAGCAGGTTTCCCCCTCTCTCAGGAATGTATCTAGCTCAGCTTACAACTCAGGGTTACCTGAAGCAGCTGGGGCCAGAGGTGTCTGCCCTTTGCAGTAACTGTGGTAACCAAATTGTCAGATTGGTTATCTGCCTGATAATAGAGTTTGGGGCGAGACAGAGATGGCATTCTGCCACACTCTCACAAGTACTCTGGTCTTCAGAGCCAGCAACTAGGCATAACAGATATCTCAGGAAAGGCCCCAAGCAGCTCAGCTTGAATTGGTCCTGGGTTCATGTCTCTTTGTCTGGAAAGGCCTGAGTGCGGGCCTGGGAAGTACACAACAGCTGCTCAGAGCCATCTGTTCTGCCTAGTTTCTGGTCTCCTGTGCTCCGGAGTGGGAGCATGTAGGCAGGGCAGGAGTGGTCCTGGGGTCAGGAGAGAAACCATGTAGAGGTGGTCTAAGCAACCATTAACCCCTTTCCCCCCACCCCCCAGTTTCCCTTTGACACACCTCCATGTTGTTAAAGCAGAAGTCTATGGCACATTGACAGGCCAGCAGCCTAAACCAGATGGACTTTAATACCAAAGGGAATAACATAGGGGCTTTTGGAAATGCTGTGTTCTTCATCATGCAGGTGAATAATTCAGTCATATTGTTCAGTTGCCCTTCTTTAAAGTGCATCTTGGTCTGGCATGGAATTTTTCATCTCCTGCATTGGAAGGTCCTGCATAGGTGACATGTTGGGGGGTACACACAGGGGCACATGGCCCCCCAGATTTCTATGGGTCCACAAAACACATCTAGGGGGTCCATGACAGGCAGTTGTGCTGCTGCTGTTCCAGCTCCCCCTGGAGCCGGAGGCCAGAGGCCAGGCGAATGGTAGCAACAGGCAGCCCAGCACCAGCAGAAGAGCCTGGATGGGTAACAGCGCCTCATCCTGTCCCCACTGCTGCTTCAAGTGGGATCTGGTGTTGCTACGAGAGAGAGAGACAGAGATTTAAAGGGGCCTGTGCCTCCATTCCACATTTTTTACCAGAACCTTTATATTGTGGCCCCCAGTATCAACAGTTACAAATTGCCTATGCTTTGACCTGGGTTTTTGCCCCAAATTTAGCTCTAGCTTGCTGTAGAGAATACAAGGCCTTGCTTGCTTGCCTGCATCTCTGGTGGGGTATGGTAGAGAGGTAACTAATCGATGTTTCCAAGACAAGTACTAGTCTATATCAGTGACCTGAAACAGCTTTGGAAAAACAGACAAGTCACCATTGCAGAAGCACCAATCCAGCTGCGGGAGTACGTCCCATCCAAGAAGCTGTCCCCCAAATTGGCAGTGCCTCTTTAAAAACAGGGCTCCTTCCTCTTTGCATTTATAGACGCTGTCATCCTGGGCAGCAGCAGCAGCCTTGAGCTTTTTGGCTTCAGCAAGGGCTATATCAGTCGCTCACTTTGAGCATCAAATTCACACAGAATTAAAACCAACAAATAACTTGGCAGGCCGTGGCTCTGTGGTTAGCTTGTGTAAGTGAATGAATACTGCCACCTAGCAGCTGTGAGGGAGTTCTGCTGCCCAGCCGGTGAGCTGCTTCCCTTCTGCCGCTTCCATGCCAGGCCTCCTACCTTGAAATGAGCTTGTCAACTATTAATTAGTTTCACAGGTGAAGGGCTTTTCTTTTTCTGTTTGTATCATCATCACAGTGAGTTGAACTGAGCAATCTGAGTGTCCCTGGCTGAGAGCAGCAGTGAGGAGCTCAGGAAACTGTGCACGCATCTGTACATCCTGGCACGTGTATATATATATATATATATATATGTGTGTGTGTGTTTGTGCACATGTGTATGTACTGCTGTGGGCCAGCAAATATATGAGCCATCTTGTCAAGGATAGGGTGTAGCTGCCAAGCCCAACTGATGAAGTTTCAGGGGAGAAATACAGCTGACCTCTTGAGTCTGGAGGAGAACTCTAGGATCATGGTAGGCGCAGATAGAAAGACTCCGACGCTGCAGTCCCTTCTCCCTGATAACCCTCATATCCTACTTATCAGTGACAAGTAGCCAGTTCTGCTAAGTTGAGCCCTATGACCTGCCCCAAGCCAGTTTTCTCTCCATTTTATTCTGAAAGCTTTGGCATGGTAGCCAGTTGGTTCTTCTTCATCGCTGCCCTCTACTTAATAGAAGCATAACTCTGCTGAGTGACACGGGCCCTGCTGGGCTTCCAGATATTCTCTGTTAGCTGTTGTGCTAAGGGCGTGCACCTCTCTGCTGACACTGTCGTGTCCCGAGTAATCGCTATAAACTTTTTAGACAGCGATGACAAAGCTATAATATGAATTCCCCCTCTGCCAAATGCCTCTTATTTTGGCTTTAACTAATGTTCCCTGCTTCTCTATGCCAGCAAATTGCTCAGGCCATAACATGTTTACACTTGAATTTCAATCGCTTGGAGTACATATCTCTTCTGAGGGTGGAATTCTCCCAGGGAATGAGCTCTGAATGGTAGAGGGAAATAGGAATTGTTGTACCATAGCGAGCTAATGGCCCATCCAGTCCAGTTTTCTGTCCTAACTGTCGCCACTTTTGGCTGCTTTAGAGAGATGCGTAACAACACCCTAGTGTGCCCAGTTTTACATTGCTCTGTAATAAGGGGGCATTTCTTTCTGACCCCAGCTGGTGATCATTTTCTACTTTTAAGTGGGAGGACTAGTAACCCATATGATTTTTCTCCTAGCAGGCGTAGCAGATACTATTCTTCTAAGGTTTAATCCTTTCCTGAATCCTACTAATCTCTGTAATAACCTCTGGCAACAAGTTTCACAGGTTAATTATGCATTGATTGCACAGTCTTGCCAGTCACAGGCTTGACAATGTGTGCATCATCTCATCCATAGGCAGCATGCTTTCAATGTTCTTTGTGCAACCCAGAAGGTTCTGCAAACTTCCTTTGGCAGGCAAATAGGATTTACATGTCTTAGATAGTTATGTCTTTGATGTGAAATCTCAGGGCCAGGGTCTGTTTCACCTACAAGGGGACTAATTATGATCATATTCCACTCTGCTCACATCCCTGAAAAAAACATAACATCACCATTATCTTGGCTTTAAGGCTAAGTCACAAAAAGTAGTGAGGAGGGGGAGGAGGAGAACTCACCCACCAGCCATGTTAACTTTTTTCAGGGCAGAATCAGATCACTCTTAGACACATAATAGATAGGATAGGATCTGGCCTTTGGAGTCTGATGTTTATACCAAAGTCTGCCAACAAACTCTTTTATTCACCAATGCCCCAGTTTCCTGGGAATTCCAGGAATACTCAAGTCAAAGCAAGCTATACATGACCTTGTCATCAGGCCCCTGAACTGCCTATAAGTCTTCCTTCTTTACTCCACACTGCTGCTGATGTATCACCCAAGTCAGCTGCAAGCTCTCTAGCTGGTCTGCCTTTGAACCACACCTCATAAACATCTCCAAATGCTTTTGTTTCATACCAGCCACTACCTCACCCTTGTATTCCACCCTGATACAAAGTGGCAGGACTTCCTGCCACCAGCAGCTGTAGAGAAACAGCCTAATACTCTACCAGTGTCTCATGGCCCAGTGGAGACATGAGTTAGTGGGCCCTACATGAATCAGTGACCATGGGCATGTTGACAATAGTATAGCAAGGAGCATGCCGCTTACTTATCTTCTGTGTGCCTGTTCCACTTCCTCCAGAATCTCTTGCTAAGACTCTGTCTGCACTTTTTCCCATATCTTCCTATCTGTCTTCTCAAACCAGGAAGCTTCATGGAGGGGTGGCTTTTTTTTTAATCTGCGGGAACTATTTCCATGTTCTGCCAGCAGAGTGTCCCTGGGTGGTGTTTGTGGGCTCCTTGGTGTAGTACAGACTCCTTTGCTCAAGACTGCCTTATGGTACTCTGGATTAGACACTATGCCTGTTCCTCCTGCTCCTGGTTTTCTGGGGGTTTTTTTCCCCTTCTCATTAATAGTCCACTGTAATCTAAGGGCAGTTCTTCAGCATGAAGGAATAGGTGTTCAGTTTTGGGCCCATTCTCCCAGGAGATATATTAGTACCTTCCAGTGTGAGAGAGAGAGATTGGAGGATCACCAGTGTCCCTTAGCTAGCATGTTTTACACCATTGTCCATGACTCCCCCTGGAAAATCCTCTTTTTCTATTCTATCCACCATTTCCAACTAGGATGAACGCCATCTGGAGGTTTTCCACTTCAGAGCCTTTTATAAACATTTCCCTCGGTGAGGAAGGTAGTGCTTATTGGCCCAGTTTAACAGACAGGAAAACTGAGGCACGGAGAGTGAGGTGACTTGTCTTTTGTCACATGCTGAGGCAGCAGAAGGGTCTGCCCTTCTCTCCCATTCTTCTGTCCCAACCACAGGACCATCCTGCTCCCTCCCGCCATTGTCCATTGAAATGCTGCTGAGACTCCCACACTTCTCTGCTACAGGGATGTTCCATAAATACATTCTTTGCTGAGGAAGTCAGACTATAAAAATGTTACCACCTAATTATTTTCTTATTGAGGGTTTTAATACCTTGCATAGAGAGATTTCCAACTTAAAAGGCAACTATCTCGCCCACACTGCAATTCACTCTTTACTGTATTGAAGAGGAAGCATTTATACCTAGTAAAAGCAGAAAGAAGACTTTGAGTGTAAAAAAGAGAAAGCACAGAGAACAATATAACTAGGTTAATTATCCTTGGGTCTCCAACTTTCCTCGGTAAATAGGAGTAGTTGTGTTTTTCCTCCTTTTACTTTGTGGAGATAGTACCCCACATCTGGAAGCAGCAGCTCTACAGACTAGTGATAACACCTTCAGTGCAAAGGAAAAGCCATACTAACATGGATAGAACCAGGCAAAACACATTTCCAAATGAGTCTGATGCTGTCTACTGCGCTTAATTATATGAGCCAAGTTCTGAGGTCTGAATTCCTCCCGTTCAGATTCCCATAAATGACTTCTAAAAATATTTGACTTCTTTCCCCTATAAATTGTTCTCTCTTTCTTTCCCCTTAACAATAAGGTAGAAAAGACAACAAGCTTTGAAGTGGAAAATCCCAACATAAAGAGTTGTGGGGATAGTTGGTGAAGATGTTGGCACAGTGGCCTTGGAGCCAGAACTCCTGAGTTTCATCCTTTACTTTGTTGCTGACTGATTGTGTGCCCTGTGACCAGCTTCTTTTTTCAGGTTTGTAATAGGTGAATAGTTATCCTGATGCCTCAGAAGTGGGTCCTGAGTGTTAATTCACTGATAAATGCAAATTCTTTGTGCCCTTGAAGTAGGAAGGCCTTAAGAAGAGCAAACCACTTTTATGAGGTTATCTGCACAGCCCAGGAATTTTACCCTTTTCCCTCTGGTAAAAACATCTCCTAAGGCAGTGTACCAAGTATAATGCCTTTGCAGAATCCATTTGTACCCAGATGGGTTTATGGAGACCTCCCTGGGTCTGGTAAATGCAGATTTTAAAAAGTATCTCTTCACTGAGTCTGCCCTCCACTTCCCCCTGGAAATAGCACAGGGATTGGAGGCCACCTGGTACTCTAGCTGCCTGCTGTTTGGCAGCAAGGTCTAATGAGATGCTCAGAGGGAAGCAGTGTGGAGGAATGCTGATGAGCCTAATAGGCACTTTGGTCTCAGGGGTTGGCAAACATAAACAGCAGCAAGGATGACGCTTGGGGCAGAAGGAGAGATCTGGCAAGCATGCTCTCCATTTCCCTCCCAGCATTCAGCCTCCCCCATGTGGCATTCAGCAGAGTGGAAAAGTGGGAAGGCAGATTTGTTCCCAAGCCCCCATCCTCTCTTCCCAGTGTCCCCCTAAGTGGTCAGGCACTGCTGACCCTGCCAGTTTTGGAAGAACACTTGTGGTCTGTGTCGTGGCTGGTTTTCTGTGTTTGATTGCTGAGCTGTAGGATGGCATTTTTGTGGAATCAGTGAATCCTGGAAATGCAAGGGACCTCAAGGGTCCTCTAGTCCAGCCCCTGCACAGATGCAGGTTGAACTGTTCCTAACTATCCCAGACAAATGCCCATCCAGCCACTTCTTGGAAACCTCCAAAGAAGGAGGGTCTACATATTTGTGGGGAAGGGTGTGGGAGGATGGGGAGAGTAGTTTGTTTTACTGCCCTGCTACTCTTACAGTTAAGTGTGTGTGGGTGGGTGGGCTCTGAGCTTTAATCTGTTTTCCTGCAGTTTATAAACCCATTGCTGTGGCAGGGGAGAAGAGTTGTTTGCCTTCTTAGGATAATCAGTAATGGTATCACCTTGAAGTAAAGTGAACCCCTGTTCTTGGGTTGCCCCAGGATGGACCTGTCTCTGCTCTAGGCAATAAGCAGAAAAGGAGGAAGATGCATATCTCTGGGTCCAGACAGAAGTGCAGCTCCCTGCTGTAACTCATAGAACTTCACAGGAAGCACTATGAGTTGCAGTGATCCCCCCCACCCTGACCCAACAGATGGTGAATTCAGCAGCAAATGAGAGTAGCTGTGAGTCTGCAGCCACTCTCCCCTAGCCCTGCCCCTCTGCCCTCAGCCCCAGCTCAATCTTCAGAATGGGAGAGTGGGAAGGGAGTGCAGGGAGTTTGGTCTGCAGTTTTCTCAGCCAGCAGTGAAGGGTGGGGCAGGTGGATTGGACCCCCCCACTCCAAGGTGGAGGGGCACCAATCTAGCCACCCCACCCTCCAGCACCAGCTGAAAAAAACCCCAAACCGAGCTCCCTCTACTCCCTTCCCCCTCTTCCATTCTGTAGACAGTACTAGGAGCAGGGCTGAGCTGCATCAGCCCAGCTCTGCTACCAACACATGCAAACAGACGTTAATGAAGGCCCTCAGTTTTGGAGTGTCTCCATTTGGACCCTCATATAATGAGGGTTCAGATTGTCATGGGATTGTGCTATTTTAAAGCACTCTGCAGTTATGCACTTGTGTTTGGTCATGGCTATAGAGTGCTTTCAGGGGTCAGATTAGGTGAAAATTGTCACCTCTGTCTGTACCTTCTGACCACAGTCCCCTCTATTCCTCTGCAGGTAGCAACTGGAGAACACTGCACCAACTAACAAACCTTTGAGACAGAGAGAGGGAGAAAAAGATATGCCAGGGCTGCATAGAACAAGGGATGGTGACTCACCTTAGAAGAGGCTTTGAGTAGATCTGTGCTTAATAAAAAGCAAACACTCCTAGTGACCCTTTCCTAAGCCAAAAAGCATCTCTTATGTGCTGGCAAGATTATTTACTGTATTCTGACTTTGAACTGCAAGCTACTGCATGCAGGAATATTAAGTCACTGCTGGTATGTGCTCTACAAAAAAAAAAAACAATGTGACAAGTGTTTTGTAATCTCTACAGATTGTCATCAATCCTGTGTCTCCTGACTCTCCCCCTGAGACAGGGGGAAGAGGGAGCTCAGTTGACCTGTGGTTGGTATGATAGAGGAAAGGAGAAAGTGAAGTCAGTGTCATGACTCTGAAAAGCTTTCTGGTGCTAAAGCAGAAATCTTTTGATGTGCAGCATCTGGCACTTGCAGGTCAGCAAAAGCCTTAAGGATTTGGGAAATTAGGTCATGACATCTAAGACTTTCCTCTCCTGGTTTGATTGTATTGCCATGTGGAGTTCATGAGACACGAGGCGTTCAAGATGTGGCAGGGGATGAAGAAACTGATAATAAACTTACAGCCTCCAAAGGCAGCTGAAATGCTAGGAAAGCTAAACCTTACTAAAATACCTTGAGTATCTTTCAAGCAGTTTTCCTTCATCCAGAAAAGATTTCAGATAGTCTCTGCAAAGTATCCCATTTAACCTTTCAAACACTAGCTCCCCTGTGCAATCGCTGTGTCTGTGCGTTCTTAACAGGCCCCTCTGGTGCTCAGCCCAGGGAAGAATCACAAATCTAAAGCTCCCTATGCACAATTGCAGGCTTTCCCTCCAGTCTCATAACCAGCCTGTTCAGAAGTGCTGCCATAATACCCTGATGTACAGGGACTAGTGTTCTGCCACTGCCTCACTGTGACCTTTTCAAGTCCCGTTGCCTCTCTGTGCCTTAGTTTCTCCCTCTATGACATGAGAAATCCTCTCCCAGGGAGGGTCTTTGACATTTAATTCATGATCTTATAGCCCTCCAACAATGTGAAGTACAACATGAGGTTAAGTGACAAGTAACATTACCAATATAAGTGTCGTCGATATTTCTTTCCAGGTTCTGGCATCTTAGTAGTTCTTGTTGCAGGGAAAATATTCTGCTCAATGCAGATCTAGGGGCTTCAGTGCACAATTCCTCCATTTACAAAGCTCCAAGGCCATTTGGTTATATTAAAAAAAAGTTTCCTTTCTGCCTCACATTAGTCACAAGTTTGAGTTGAACTTGGCGTGAAAGCATTTTTCCCTCTTCCCTCCTCGTTGTTGGCAAAGCTCTGTGAAACCCCCTTTACCTTTAAGAAGCCATATCTTCTCAACCTGAAGAGGTTTTTGAGCATGTCAGGAGCCCCTGGGAGAGAGAAGCAGTGTGAAAGAATCTAAGAACTCCCCCAACAGCACCACAGCTTTCCAGGTTTGGGCATTTTGAATGAGGATGATATCACTTCTGCAACCAGCTGCCCCTCTCCTTCCCCTGGTTCCTTAACTGGGTGTATTGGGAAAGTAAATTCTACTTGTCAGGCAGATCATTGTAATGCTGCTTTTCAGATGTTGGTCTGCTATCCAAATAACAGATGATGGTCTTAAAGTTATTTCCAGCCAAAAGTAAATTAAAGTTCTGGGCATGCATATGTAAGGCTTCCTGCATTTAGTACAACTCTCCTATCCAGTGACCAGCAAACCTGGACTGTGCATCTGAATATCCATGAACTCAGGTGTGAACCTAGATTCTGGGCATGAATTTTCTGTCTACTTCATCTTTAATGAACAGTTTTTAACAAGATGGGACATAACCTTGATCACAGATCAGTTCATGCTTGGCACATCACACCAAATCATTTGAAAATGATTTGAGTAATGAGTATAGATTTTTAACCGTGTTTGGATGCTCTGATGGCAGTGAGGCACCTAGGTGTTTTTGAGAATTCCACAAGATATGTGTATTAATCTTCAAGTGTCTTAAACTTTAAAAAATCTGACCTTTCCTCCCCTTTTCCTATGGCTTGTTCCAAAGTACACAACGGCAGTGGAAACATTCCTGTTGAATTCAGTGGGGTTTCAATAAGGCCCTTTGAAGCAAAGAGTCAGGTTTTAAAAGAAGCTCAGTGCCTACAATTCTGGTCCAGCTCAGCTCCCATTTCAACCCTAAAATATATTTTTCCAAACAGTTCAACATTCAGTGCATTATGCTCTTCTTGTTCTTGTTCTTTGTCAATCTTTCTCTTTCTTCCTTTTACACACATACGCACGCATGCACGTGCACACGCGCGCGCGTACACACACACACCGAGATTATGTTCTTCTCACTTCTTCTCTTCAGGCCATTATTTTCTATAAAAGATCAGTAACCCTTCACTTATTCATGTTCTTCACCATTTCTTGGTGTTCCCTCTTGTCCCGCTTCTGCCCCAGTTAAGTTCTTTATAACCATCTCCCTTATGTTCATGAGGAGGATTTGAGTCACTTTGGCACTAGGGTGACACCTGTCACACCTCTCACCCTGGTGCCCTGTTTATGACTGGACTTCAACTGAATTAGATTAGCAGAAAGATCAGTATTTACTACGATGAAGAGTAGCATTTATTTGTTGAACACTGGACATGGGCCTGGCATAATATGGAATATACCAGAGGTAGGCAAAATATGGCCTGTGGGCTGGATCCAGCCCACCAAGGGTTTCTATCTGGCCCAGGTGAGGTGGCACCCTGGGTTGTGGCACATTTGCGTAGCCCCACTGTCCCATAGTGCACACTGGGGCAGATGCAGCATGGTAGCCGGACTCGTTTTTCTGGTAGCTTTCATGGCAGCAGTTCACTCTGGTTGCCTGCTTCTGCCAGTCCACCCCACACCCACCTCTCAGGGCACAGGACAGAGCAGAGAGGTGGAGTCTTATGGAGAATGGTTCGGACCCAGCAGGCAGGGCATGCTTGGCTGGGCAGATGGGATGCGGCCACGGGTGTATGGGGAACGGCATCCAGGAGCAGGTTGGGGCTGGGGCCAGGACTGCAGGGTTGTGATAGCATGGAGCTGGGGTCTGGGGCAAAGCTGCAATCCATTCCCCACAAGTCCTTGCCTGTGGAACCGGTGCCCATTGCAGGGATGTGCAGGGAGCAGATCTTGGCTCTGCCCCAGGCCCATGTTGTCACTGTCCCACAATCTCGGCCCCATCCACACGTCCCACTTTATGTAATCCAGTGTCTATTTTCATTTCACTGAAGAGACTCTTCATCGTTAGGAACTTTTTCTGGCTTGCCTACCTTTTCCTTTTGTTTTATCCCAAAGCCTTCTATGGTTTATGCCCTTTTCAGTTTCTTGTAGATAAGAAAGAGTTCTTCCTTTGGTGTTCAGTTTTTATTTGAAGGTACTGAGACACATCTCATTCTTTCTCTTTTCCTCTCCTCATTGTGCCCTTGTTTCTCTACTTCTTCTGAACCAGAACTAGTCAAATTTTTAGCATTTTAAATACCATCTCTGTGAAGATTTTAAATATTCCAGATAGGCCATCTGCACTTTTATTTTACTGTTTAAAGGCCTAATGTCACGTTAAGTGTAAGATGTTGCAAGTGTCCCAGATCATCCAAAATCCACTTATAAGTATCCTGATCGGAAGTTCCAGACCTTCTAAATTTCTTCAGCAGACCAAGCAAATGAATGCAGGTGGTTCAGAAAATAGAGTAGCAAAGAGGTATACTGAGCCTCAGGTAAGCCTAAGTTGTAATGTGTAATTCAGCTGGAAAGTGAAGGGGGGTTGGGAGTTGGAGTTGAAAGCCAGGTTTAGTTATAAAGCTGACTGAAATACAGAAATTACATAGTGTGAGATGCGTTCTGTTTTGGAAGCTGTCCTTGCTTTGCAACAGCAGTTGTTCTTTTATTTTCACAGGCCTATAGTGAAAAGGGTTGAAGAAGGATGGTGGCTGATTGGTTTTCTGTTGCTGCCTAACTACACTGTCTTTTTTCTAAGCTAAAAAAGGCAGTGCCTTTCTTTCTCTTTTTTTTTATCAACATAGACCTGCATTTTATTTTGAGTGGCATCCCAGGTTGATACACACATATCCATGAGCTAGTGAAGAAGAGTGTTCAGGGTCACATTCTGATTGACCTAATGAGGACCAATTGAGCAGGAGGCGGGTAAGATGGAGAAATTGGCAGACTCCTGCCACTTTGAAGAAGCTGGCAGGGAGCTTGAGTTAATGGCTTCTGCTCCAGATGTGCAATTTGAACGTGCATGGCAAGAATCCACATGAATTGAGAATGCTTTTAGTGCGCACTGCAGATTATGGACCCATTAAATGACAGTCTGTGGGTTTTCACAGCACATGGAACTCCATGGGCTGAAAAGCTTTTCCCTATTACTTGTAGATCTGTAGCTGCAAAGATTAATCTACACATATCACACATTTGTCCATCACACTTACAAGCAACATGCACAGGAGTACTTATTATTCAGCTTGCTCATGCTTTTATATTACAGAATTCATTTTTAATTCTGTACTTAGGGTCATTTTTTGTTTTTTAGAACTCTAAATTTTCAAAACCTCCTCAATTGGCAAAATTATATAATATATATAGTGTATCTTATTTTTTCCCTTTTACCATTCTACAACCACTCTAAAATCAGAAGGCGAAAAAAAGAAAGAAAAATGATAGAGTGGAAAAAGGAAACAAGGAAAAGAAGAACATAGGGAGGAAACAGAGGGTGATAGTAATTTTACTGCAGTTATTGGCAGAAATGGGCCAACAGAAAAAGTGGAAATTTTGACAACTCAGAGATATCATAACAAAGATTGGGGAAAAACAAATTGTGACATTCTGAATGTGGCAACATGGAAACAAATGCATTTCAAATTCTGAAGTTCTTATAATTGTGTTTTCAATCAACTGTAGTTGTATGTTTTTTATAAACCTCCTGTCCTACCACTGCAGAAGTTGAATAATATGTAGTGAACAAGAGGAAAGAGTGCCAGGCTAGGAGAGATGGTGTTGTTGTTATGACAGTAAACCAGAGCTCAGACAGTCAAAGTGGCATTCACATACCTGCCACAGACTTCTGAAGCAAGTCATTTGTGCCTCAGTCCTGCATCCATAAAATGAAGGGAATATCTTTTTTAACTTCCCAGGTATATTGCCAGGATACAATCATTAGTGTTTGGGCAGCATTCAGCTACTGTGTTGATGAATAGCACAGAATTGCTTATAAAAGAAGAAAGAAAAACTGTGTTAATATAGCAGTTGGATAACATTTAGCAAATGAGATGCCAGGTGACCCATTACCTGTTGAGAAAAATGCTGCATTATTTCTGAGCATTGTCTTTCTGTAATTGTAATTCTGTCCCAAATTAGGTCTGTGACCTATAGGGACATCCTCTGTGGGCAGTTCATTTCATAGTATTCCTCTAAAGCAGTTGTTACTGGCCACTGTCAGAAGCAGGATGCTTGCCAGGCAAATCACTGGTCTGAGCCACTGACGCAACCTTTCCGTTCTTCTGGCCATGGTTAGGGACATCCTGATATCAACAAGAGCTGCGGGAAAGCAAGAAGGCGGTGTAGGCCTGCCCTCTCTGAGTGTTTTACATGACTTATAAAATACTGAGTTGCTCTCTTACTGCCAAGTGGGCCCCAGAATTGTATTCAAGTTCTTCCAGTAACTACAGCTGTGCTCACTATAAGACAACCACCCCCTCAGGCACCAGGTACTGTAGTTTCTTCAGTGTTCAGAACTACAGCATAGTGTTCATATCTTTCAATGCTTGTCTCACAGGTTCGACTTTCAGTGGGCAGGGAAGATGACTGGAGTGTTCACTGAAAAGAGTATCATGCAACATGTAGTCCCACTGATGGGTATGATTTTCAGTTGGGCTTTTCCTGTAGCACCCACATTTCTCTGAGGCTTCTCAACTAATGGCTCTTGAAACTCAATGTGATTGTAAACCAGGGCCAGGCAAAATATGGCCTACAGGCCACATCCAGCCTGTGGGGCCTGTCCCAAAGCTGAAAGATAATTATCACCAGCCCTGGCCCTCGGTTGCCCCTCTGAAAGCCGGTGCCTCATACAGCACCAGTGCCCCTGCAGCAGCAGCTCCAGCTCTGCTTCCTAAGCAACCAACTCCCACCGCAGCCTGACCTGCCCCCATGGTAGGGGGCAATAGAGGCAAGAAGCTTCTGCCTAGCAGAGGCTTTTGCCTGGCCACCCTGTGGCTGTTCCCAGCCCTCCCTCCCTCCCTGCCAGAATGGAAATTCAGGTAAGGGCCCCACTGTGCTGGGGGCCAGGGACTCCTATTGGAGAAAAGGGGGTCAGGAGATCAGGGAGCCATCTGCTGTGGGACCAGGCTGGGCTGGCCTCGCATGCGGTCACCATGTAGGGCTGGGGACTTGGGTGGAACATGGGAGCCACGTGCTATGGAGCCAGGTGGGGCTGGCCCTGCTTGCTGCTGCCTCGTTGAGTCAGGAACTCTGGTGGGAACACGGGAGCCACATACTGTGGGGCTAGGCTGGGCTGGCCCCACATGCTACCACCACGTGTGGCTGGGGACTCTGGTGGGAACATGAGAGCCATGCGCTTTGGGGCTGGGCAGGGCTGGCCCGCATGATGCCAAAACTGGTTAAGTCACCCTCCAGCCAAAATAATTGCCCACCCCTATTCTAAATGCATATGTAAGATACAAAATGGTAACTTTGGACTCCAAATAAGTCCCTCCTCCTAAAATCCCTTTTCTGTGAATGACCTATGACTGTGGTCAAACTCATGTTTGGTAACATTTCTTAATTTTCCTCTGTTGCATTCATGCAGCATAAATGCAGCAATGTGGCATGGAGCACACACCGGTACTTCTAGGACCTTTCACCATTGTGCAAGACTTCCAGCATGTGGTCTGCTTCCTTGGAACCCTGCAAAACTAGTTCTCATGGGATATAAAAGGGAGCTGCAGTGGAAGGGAACTGTAAAAATCCTTTCACTCAAAGAGAAACTGCTATGTTATGGGGAAAATTATTCACGTACATCTCACTTAAAGCTTGGACTTCTCCATGGAACCTTTGGTTCCCTGTTCCTATCATTGTCTGTGGTTGCTGTGTTTCCTATGTACTGAACAGTAGGTTAAATGCTCTTTTTTTTCTCTCTCTTTTGTTGGATACTCCAGACCAAGAAATTTTGGCTTCTCACTTACCTTTCCCTGGAGCTCAGAAGTTAATTTTCCCTGTCCTTGAAAATGGACTGCAGTACCTTTGTTAAAGACTCTCACGATTAAATCCATACCAAGGGAAACAAAGTTTCTTAGCAAATGTAGAGGGAATCTTCTTAAATACAAAGTTTACAGTATATAAAATGGCATTGATTTAATCCTGGGTAGTACCTTCACCTGGTAAGGTGCAGTTTCACATTTACAGGTATAAAATAGTATCTGCTACATCCCAGAGCTCAGGTGCCTATACCATTCTGTCAGGTTCTCCTTTTCCTCCTGGTTTCTCTCACCATCTCCAAGTGACACCCTTGTTCCTCCCTGGTTGACTCTCCTGCAAGCCTTTGAAGCAAAGGTGTGACCTTTGTTCATTAGCATTCTAGCCCTGTGGTTGCTTTCTCTCCCTCCTATTAGAATATGGATGAGGAGGCCTGCTGGAATCCTGCACCTGTGTCTTTCAGTCACAGCCCCTGACACAATAATCATGTCTTCCAGTTTTATTCCATATTGAATGGAACTCCATTTTCCTGAGTAAACAGATTTTTCACCGCCTTTTTGGACCTTAACAGACTTTATTTCAGACATTCCCTTGAAATCTGCATAGACGTTAACTTTTCTCTGACTGTACCTTGGTCAGAATAATGATCATTTGCATGTTAATAGCTCCATCTCCATAGGAGGTTGTTAGCTGTTGCCAGGCTTGCATGTTAGTACAAAGATAGCAAATCCTTTTTTAGTCCTAATCTTAACTGCAAAGCGATTATAGTTTTCCATGATTCCCCATTTGGCAATAATTTCAATCTATATCAAATATGATTTCTCAACACGTTATATTCACTTTGTCTGTCACGCCCAAGTTTCAGATGTCTTTAATAATTTCCTCTGCCATGCTAATTACTGAAGATACTTGTGGTCTAAACTAAAAACAGACCAAAAGGCAATTCCCTCCCTCCAAACCTTTGATGAAGAATGCATCAGGATTGGGATTTATACTTTGTGACTTGCGTCCCTCTCTAGTTCCCATCTGTTTCCGCCTCACCCTGTCAGCTGTATCTGACAGTGAGGCAATCAAGGTGTTGAATCTCTAATGGCACAATCATTTCTATAGCAAGAGAGTCAGCCTGTTGAGATGGAAGTTGCAGTGTTGTCACCCATGCAAACATTAATTGGGATTTTTTTCAGCATCCAAAGTTGCACCAAAACGTATCCTTTACTTCAGAGTCTAGCACGAAGTGAAGCTCTGTTGATCTAGATGTGAGTCGTGCTGTTCTTCCTGAGGCCTCCCTGACATTCTGTTCCCTGCAGAGTACAGTGAGAGCGCTTTTTTGGTTTTCCCACAGTGCACTGCTGCAAACTGGCTTGGGGCTAGATTCACACAACTGAATTAGACACTGCAGTGCCTAGCCTTTAGTTGCCCCATCTCTTGTGGAATCCACAACCCTAGTTAAGTACTTAGGACATGTGGGAAGATCACAAGACACTGTATTTCACAAAATGCAATACATGGTGTGGGAGGGAAGCTAGTTAAGGGATGCTGAGGAGAGGGATGTAGCCCTACTACTTTCAGTAACTTGGGCCTCTCTTTCAGCTTCCAATTCATGACAAAGAACCCTCTCCCAGTCATGAACCTACTTCCTGCTCAGGAAGGGTCTGGCCTTCCTTTCAAAGATTAGGCCCTGGAGTAGAAGATGGCAATGCTTCCACTTTGCAAAATAACCTAGTGACAAGAGCACTCACCCATGAATTAGACCAGTTCACATCTTCCTCTGGCAGAAAAAGGTATGAGACTACATACCTTGACTCCCAGGGGAGTGCACAAACCATTTGGTAACATGCCAAATCTGCCTCACTTTGCATATCTAATCGCATCAGTATTGGACCAGAGAGAAAGCAAGAGCATCAGCATGGCTCTGTAACTGAGAGGTAAGGGCACTCATTTTGGATGGGGGCACCTGGCTTTCTAGTCTCTGCTCCAATGAACATACAATCCTTTATTTAAAGTGAAGCCACTTCAGTAGGAGGAGCCTAAGGGACCTGTACCCTATAATGCAGGGTAGCCTCATGGTGTGGCCACTCTCTTAGAAGCATTTCAGGCAAAGCAGGGTCTCTCACGTGCCAGAGAAATGCTCTAAGCCCTGGGTTACTGGGTAGGAAAGGGGCTGATCTTCCTGTGGCGGTTTTTTTTTGCACTCTGGTCAGGCTCCTCAAGTACGATAGTGAAAATACCTGCTTTGTGATATCTTGGGTTTAAGCCTAAGATAGGCACTGAGCAACTTTGCAGTGCCAGGACCTCAGCCTTTCTATACATGCCTCAGGAGTTTTACCAGTGGAAACATAAGCTTCAAAGGATTTCTGGCATCCACAGGGCTCAAATGGAGGTTTTCTGAATGCCCAATATGCATTGGTTTTGGTATCTGTGGAGGCATTTAGATACCTGGTTGCTCTGTGGGAATCCTGCCTTCAGGCAGTATTGGTAGGAGCTGTCAGGTGAACATGACTGATCAGATCATGGGTAGTTGTGTTATGAAAATTAATAGCTGGCTGGGCTCAGTTCAGCCATATGCGTTGATTATAATTGGGTCACATAAGCATGTCAGACAAGCATCTCTTCTTGCAGTGTAGGTGGGCTCATAGCCTCTCCTTTCCTCAGGTTAAATTAATGTTCAAATGGGTAATATTTATCCTTACCTCACTAAGAGGAAAACAGTGAGAGTTGTACAGTGTACTGTGATCCATGGAGAAGCAATAGCACAGAAGCATACAATCATGTGTGTCATTGTATGTGCACGCTGCCTGCCTGTGTCTGTGAGCATGTGGCATGCTTTCAAAGGTTGCCTCTCCCTGTAAGAACTGAGAAACAAGGCAATATTTTGGAAAGCTCCTTTGCAGACAGATGGACCTCAGAGTACATCTCAGCTGCACAGGATGCCCTGTGGAATGTCTCTCACTCTCTGACTGAAAACTCTGGCCCTAATAATACTGAGAAATCAATCAGTGAGGAGCCAGAGAGAAAAGGATTAGTTGAAACAAGCCAAAATTTGGGGGAGGTGGAGGGGGAGCTCTTGTGAAATATCACAGTTGCAGTTTTCAGCCCATGAGAACGTTGCAACAGAGAGCAAGCCTGAGGAGCTATTCTAGTTCCATCCTTAGCCTGAAATAGTGTTCACAAAGCAGATTTGAATCATCTGGGGAGTATGGGGCTGCCAATTACAAGAAGCCATGTAAAATTTTAGGCAATGCAGTGATCACAGAAGACTGTCATTGGCTTTGGGAATCTGGATTTAATTCTTAATTTGGCTTCCCTCCCAGAGGATGAGCATCCTTCCTGGGAATCTCTGCAATGGGAAATGAGTTCTAGTAGAACACATCCTTACAAGACTTGGCTGAGATCATGCAAGTTTTGTTTTGCTTGTTTTCAGGAGGTTGCTTTCCCCAGTGAGTTTCATGACTGTAGGTCTAAGGATTGTGCAATGTGCTGCAGATACATAGCTGTCATTTGTGGCAGGCATTTTGTACTGTGAATATTTAGGCATGCAGAACTGAAGACTACATTCTCAAATTGAAACATAAGAGTATTCATAGGGATATTGGAGTTTAAGCAGAGCACCAAAGAGAGCACCATGGGCTCAATCCCAAGTCTCATGAGGAGTAGTACGAAGGGTCATATGGGGCATTTATACACTTCCCTGGGAGTGGGGTGGGGGCCTCTTTATCAGAGCGGCTCCGAGAGCCACTCTGATTAAAGCATCCAGAGTGTCACGTCACTGAAAAGTGGCAGCGAGGGGACTTTAACTAAAGCTCGTTGAACAAATTCCAGCACATCAGAGCAGCTTCTCTACACGTGTATAGGCACGCATGATTATTGCAAATACTCAGATAGTGATTCCCCAAGCATATGAGAATCTGCAGGAGTATAGTGCTGGAGTAGTCATCTACTCAGGATGAGGTTAGTTGCACTGGGCATTGCTTCTGCAAAGCCTAGTTGACAAAGAGCCCCCGGGGGGGGGGGGGGTTCCATTGGGAGCAGTTTAGAGCAACACTGAAGATGCTCTACATTATCCCAGGGGCCAGAGGAGCATCCTCCCCACTCTCCCAGATAGGCTTAGCACTAGAGAGCAACAACCAACTCCTTTTTAGCTACCCTGTGTATATTTGCATGCAACTGGGACTGTGTACGATGGAAGACTGTGTACCGGGACTCTTTCTAAAATGCAAGTTGATTGAAAAACAGCTAAGACTTTGGTTCCCCTTTGATCTAAAAGGCACTGTTTCCACAACCACCCTGCCCACTGCCATTGTACTTAGGAATTAGTTCAATGTGGAGGCAGAAGGAAAGTGGCCAGCTATTGAGTCACTACTTTTTGCAGCATGTGGATTTTTACCGGGAGTCTCCTATCCTAGTATTGACCTGACTCAGATGGGATCAAAGAACAAGAGGGGAACAGGAGGACAGCAGAGTGCATACTCACATGAATTTGTGATTACTATTAATGCAGTTGTTAGGAAGGCAGAAAATTAGAACAGGTAGGCACTGTGTAAAATTGCTGTTATGTATATTTATGGAATACATCAGAGTTGATTGTAAAAATGTTATCAGCATGAGTCTAGAAGGTCACATTCACACAGGAGTGGGGAAATTACAAGTGAGAGCAGGCTGTTTGTCCCTGAAAAAGTATGGATAAAACTTTCATACCCATTCCATCTGCTTTTTTCAAGTTGATGTAGAGAAATATGCATGTGAGTGCTGCCAGACTAGATCAGGCCATGGGTCCACCTAGCTCAGTGCCCTGCATCTGCCAGTGTCAGAGAGCTGATGCTAACGGGAGAAGCATGCAGGGCCTATTCAGATTGATCTGTCCCCTTCCCTTCTTCCCTTACATCTTAAAATGTTTAGAGTCCTAGGAAATCATAATTTGGAAATTGAAGCCTTAACTATCATTTTAAATAGCTTCTGATGGACCTGTCCTCCTTGAATTTGTGTAATCCTCTTTTGAACCTGGTTAAATGATCAGCCTCTGCAAGATCTTGTGGCAAGGAGCTCTACAAGTTAATTGTATGCTGTATGGAAAAAAAAAATTCATGTTTATTTTAAACCTGTTTTCTAAAAATGTCTTCATATGTTCTTTAGTTCTGGTATTGTGGGGGATAATTGTAACTAATAGGAAATCCCAATTTACTCGTGTTACTTGCATGCCATGCATACCTTTCCCCAAAGATCAGTCCTCCAAAACAGGTGCATGTGTCTTAAGCGGGGAAGATGATTTTTCAACCAGAGCTTAACTGCATGGAGGAATAGCAGGATAAAGACGCTGTGCTACAAGATGGCTTCCAGCTTCACCGTCCTTGCCAGGAAGCAGAAAGCAGATGTAGTTCGGTGTTAACCCTATCACTGAGTACCGGCCTCAGTACTACATATCCCCCATATCCTTTAGTATAGGATAAAACTTGTCAATAAGTGGTGCCAATTTGAGAGCAGTTGTGGAAGTCTTAATCCTGGATGGTGCCCTCTATTGCTTCCTGGCAGAAACAGAGAAGTTGGCAGCTATCATGTAGCACACTGAAAAAGTCAGCTCTAGGCCATGACTGGAAAACAAATGTTTTTTTTTCTATTCTGCCTTCCAAAAGCAGAGTCTGTGTATTATTTGAGGTAGTATACAAGACACTACAATACTTTCTCTGCTCCCTTCATTATTTTAGAGATTTCTGTCATATTCCCTCTCAGTCATCATTTCTCCTAGCTGAAAAGTCCCACCGAGTTTAGCTTCTCCTCGTATGGAAGCTCCCTCTATGCCCCTGATAGTTCTTGTTGCCCTTCTCTGTACCAGTGACCATTGTTCATGCAGCTGCCGCGGCCAGGCCAGCATACTTGCAGCGAATAAAGTAAGGAATGGGAAACCAGTGCTGGGGAGAGGGTCCTCCTGGAGAGGTGGTGAGGCAGGACTGGAGAGGGGAAATAATCACAGAGAATTTCTGTTGGGAAGAGATCAATAACCAGAAAATTACTCTCGGCACTCAATGCCAGAGCAGATCTGTTTAAGAACTTTCCCTCTGTAGAAGACTAATTTTTAAATTGACCCACTCTGTCTAGTTTATTCTTTTCATGTTAAAACAACAAAGGAATTATTGAAAAAGCAATGCTCTTTCTTTTTTTTTATGAACACAAAGGCACAGCCAACAAAAACCCAATTACAGCTCTCCTAGCTGCAGCTGGGCTTGAAAAGATTTTTGCTCTGACCTTGTAAGTGGGCTTTTCTTTTTCTTTCTGCAACCCCTAACTATTCCTCAGGCACATGAGCAAGGGGTGCTTTGGCATATGTGTGATCCCCCCTCCTTGAGAATCAGGGTATAAAGGACCCTTCTAAAAGCTGAGGCAGAGACACCTGTGAAAGTGATAACATCTTGCATATTACCTCATCAATCACATTGGAATACAGGTCATTTGTGATGGGTGGTTTGGGAGAAATAGAAAATTTAGGCTTATACAATAGTTCTTATAATGAGAAATTAAAGGGGTTCAGAGGAGACTCTGAAGGGAAAGACTGGTACAAAGGGTGCTTACACAAATAACAGTTTTGACATGATCAAGCTCCTGAACGTGCTCCACAGCTATGATGTAACACATGTGTATGGCTACAGAGTGTTTTTAAAATGGCTGATCACATGAAAAATTAACCCTGGTCAAATGAGGTAATATATTAAGGGAGTCTAAAGCAGAGCACCTTAGGAAACTTGTGTTTTTTGCAGGGTTGATATTTCTCTCAGGGGTGGGGATGTCAGTGGGGGAGGGAGGGAGAGGGGGATGGAGCAGGTAGCACAGAGTTGCCAGCTGCTTTGAATGGCTGAAGTGTGGGTGGGGGAGAGAACAAAGCCCCCTTGCCTTGCGGCCCCCCTGCCTAATACCCCTGGAGTATTGGGGTAGACCAAGCTAAGCTTGCAAGGCAAGAGGAGACTTCCTTCCCCCATGCCTCAGATGGGCCTCTTGAAAGCAGCTATGCCAAGCCAGAGCTGGGATGTGGGGGGAGCCCACTCTCCTCACAAGCCTGGCCCAGCTCCCCCTAATGCCCTAGTCAGGGTAACTGTGGGGGGCGGGGGGAGGCATGAGTTAAGGGAAGCTGCCTTCGCCCCACCCACCCCTCCCGTCAGCTCTGGCCATTGAAAACAGCCAACAGCTCCATGCTATCACTCCCCATTGCCCTCCTCTCCCTCTTCTCCCTCCCACTGACAGCTCTGGAGCTGGGATGTTGGGGGCAGAGCTGGGGCTAGGGGCAGTTTGTCAGCTTCCTGGGAGGCTGCTGGAGTGCCTCAGGGCTGGGTCAGGCAGTTCTCCCCACACCACCCCTCCCTGACCCAACAGGTGAATATCTGTTGGGTCAGGGTTGGGGAGGCCTCTGACTTATGGCACTCTATTTAAAGTGCCGTGAGTTAGAGCAGGGCCCTAAACATCTGTAGGCACCCAATGTTAGCCCCTCACAGAATGAAACAGTAGAGTCTCTCATGGGAGACACAGAGGCAGTCCCTCACACGAAGAACATAAATGCATTGTTTAGCATGTGTCACAGCCCAGAGAGAGCTGAAGAAACTGTATAATTCTTGTTTTTTAATAATTTTGGAACATAAAGTTTTATAGTGCAGCTTCTGCCTCCCTAGCCAGGGTTTTACAAGGTTGTTCATTCAGCTGAAAGAAAGAGAGAGCAGGAAGTGTTGTAATAATGAGTAACGATAAGGGAAAGCAAAGACAAAGAGCAAATTTTGGTCTAGGGTGTGCTATACATTATTAAATAAAGAAAATGCAGTTAATAAGGCACCAGTTACATCATTTGGCTGCCAAGATGTACAGGTCTGCTGGGAACAGGAGGGATTAACCCATGGATAAGGAAGGCACTGGTCTGGGACTCAGGAGATCTGAGTGTCTATGAAGAGGTCTGGAACGTCAGGGTCTGTGGCTCTGGACAAATTGCTTCCAGTAAAAATCTCAAAATTCCTAAATGGCATTGGGGGGACTGTGAAACACAGACAGTGTTCTTAGTTAAGGCCCATGCAGTGCTTTGAGAGAAAGCATGTTACAAACACTCATCACGACTAAAAAGACAGACATCTTAACAGGGCAGAAAAGCAAATCAGAGATGACCCAGAAAAAAAGGCTGCAATATTGAATAACTTCTTTGCTTCAGCCCTGCTAAAAAAAGTTAATAAGAACAGGGTGATTAAAGCAGTAGTACATAATGAGCTATCTAGTTTGTGTGCAACACACAAATTCAGCTTCCAGGAAAACTAAGTCTTCCAAAATTCTGTCACTTCCAGATCCCTATGCCACAGTGATTCTTTCAAAGAAGGAGCAACTTTTATAATCCATAACCTGATACTGGCAAAATTCCAACCATTCAGCAATCACTGTTACCAACTGACCACTTGCTCACAGTCTCAAACTCCAACATTTGCTACTGAAAATGGGAATTATTTTAGCTAGGGACCCATGATTTGGGAAACAGAAGCTGCAAATCTCCTCTCGGCTGCCTCTGAAAATTCCAAGTGGCCAATGCCTGCAACATAGCAGCAGTTATGAAGTCCTAGATGAGCATAAATATATGAGATGCTATTGATAATGAACAGAGACATTTCCAGGCAGGATTGGGAAAGAACAAGGGTAATGTTTAAAAAATCCATGCCATCTGGTGCAGTCTAGAGGCCAGAAAAAATGTGCACCTCAGAACATCATTATGAATCAGGCATAAGCCAATGCTGCCAGTGATGATCTATCATTGTAAGGAGAGGGAGATTAACTTCACCAGGGAAAGAGAGATGTGTGCCTCTTAATCCCTGCCTTTATTCCTACCTTTCTATCAGGAATTCTTTCAGAGAATTCCTGGAGAATAGTTGAGTTTCTTACACATTGCAGGAGGGTAATATTTGGTAGTACAAGGGGGTCATCCATATATTAAACTGTGATACCTGTGAACTTCTGGTTCAATTAATATAGCAAAAGATTTGAAACAACCTAGAGGAAAGTAAAATAAATTAAATAATGTGGGTTCTTTGAGCACTCATTTTGTCAGGATAAGAAGCTTTGACAAGCTTTGACCAGTTTTGACAGGATAAGAAGCAGCTTGGATAAAAATATTGTACTGTATAAAATGAGCCTGACTTCACAGTTCTAATGTAAGCAAAGTTCCCATTGCTTTCAGCATAAGTTACACATATGTAAAGACAGTGGATTCTGTGCCAGTTCGCCTTGGGTTCATTGATGCATTTGATCAGAGATAAGCCAAAGCCAGAAACTCAAATCCTTAGCCACTTGTCTCTCAGACAGACCATAGACTCACTCCTTGGATCTAGACTGGTGGCTCTGAGCTAACAATACATGGTAGACAAATCAAAATCAGAAAAGACTTACTATCCAACTTAGCTTCATCCAGATAGTGGTGAAACAGTTTAACTGGAAATACCAGTCCAAAATAACAAAAACCTTGGGTCTTGAGAGCTTTCCCATCATCATAAGCTTAAATCTCAATCATAAGATTTTGGTGCCATCATGCCTGAAATCTGAGTTGGCTTTAAACCCAGATACCTAATCTAGATTTGAACCTTGTTTACTGGTCCTTGCTCTGTCCTCGTATACAATTTCCTGAGACATCCTTATCGAGCAGCTAGAAAAATGTGAACTAGATGGTAAGTGTATAACATGACTACCCAACTGTTTGATTGTTTTTAAAGTACCCCAAATCTCAAGATATTTTTAATGATTTAAATGGTGTCATCAAGTTGAGCCCTGCATAGGTCTTCTCCTGATCTTTTCATTCAGTATTTTCATTAACAAGTCAGAGAATGGAGGAGAGAGTATACTAATCAAAGTCATATGCAACACAAAGCTGGAAACACTCACCAATACAATAAATGACAGGATTAGTGTAGTATATGAGTTTGATGAATTCAAGAAGTGAGCTGAAATCAATAAGATGAGATTCAGTAAGTGCAAATGTAAAGTGGCTCGCATAGAAAGGGGTAACTGTATGCCCACATGGAAAACGGAGCTGCTGGAAAGCAGCTAACACAGACAGTTGAGGAGGAATGGATGGAGCTATTTATGCTATCCTAAATATAGTAGAAGAAGAAAGCTATTTGCTTGCTGGTAGTGGACACCTGACCACTCCAAAAATTAACCTGGTGCCAAGATCCACATTAGGGTAATATGATCTCACAGTGATATGCAATAAAAAACTCACTGCCTCAGCTTCTTTGGTCCTCCTCAGGAAAGAGTTGACTTCTTAAGCACAGTTCAGAGCTTTTGCTTCTACTCTGATGGGCCATTAAGCTATCTTTCTCTTCCTCTGGACTTGTCTGTACACTTGTTTGAAGTCTCCTCTTCTCTCCTTCATCTATGGTAAGCAGGAGATGGAAAATCTGTCAAACTGAGCTTGACATTTCGTTCCATGGTGGGTGTCTTTTTACATACTTTTTCTTTGTCTGAAAGGTTGGCTCAATTAGTCATGTCTACATTTGAGTTATGGAAATGTGGAATAGTTGGAGTCAAGAATCACATCAACCATGACTGGTAAAACCAGGGAACTGAAATCTAGGGGTGTGATGCATTGGCAGAGCCAGGTACAGAAGCAACACAACTATAATGCGAGAGGTCAATGCTGGTCAGGTCCAAGGAGAACTGCCTGATTACATGGCCATAATTTTCATGGGCCCTTGCTTACACTGTGTCTGTATTACACTGTGTCTGTATGTCTTTTTTTTTTTTTGGCCTAAGTTGTCAGTTCCTCTGGCTGTCATCAGTCTTCCTTTTAAGAGTATCGGTTGGAATTATTCAGATACAGTCATCTTGTTTCTCTTGAGTGATATATGTCTTGGATGATCAGAGTCATGTGAAGACATTATACACCTCCCTAAACTGCTCTGTGCAAGAAACATTTTTTTTTATAGCACTTATCAGGGGTAAGTAGAATAACTGTTTATCAAATACTGGTTTCCAGGGGAAGTTCTAGCTGAAGAATATCAGGTATCAGCCTAATGCATTTGTACAGCAGGTTCAAGTTGCCTTCATTCAGAGCAAAGCTTGAGTTCCCTTGAAGATCGTTAATGCCCAGCCTTACCTATTAAGTTCAGCCAGTTGGTTTTTTTCCCCCACTGAGCAGGTTTTCCGTAGGCTACAAGCTGTTTGTGGTTGTTTTTTTCCCAATCTCCTGATCCTTCCCTTGTTGATCTTGTACTGGAGGCTTCCTTTTGAAAACACACTCCACTGCAAAGGAGTGAAAAGGTGAAGAGAGAAAGAGCAAGGGGAAAAGAAAAAACAACAACCCAACAAACCATGTTTTATTGGTGTCCTGGAGGCAGTTCAAGAAACGATTTTGATTCTTTTGTAACGCCTGGGGAGCCACTTGAGAAAGTCAAGCAGGAAGAAGAGATGGGGGGGAGTGAGGGGAGGGGGTACCATGAACACTTTTTGGGAATGAAATGATTCTGATGTTTGTAAGGAGGCCTGGTGCATTCCAGATTACCATATTTAGTCAAACCCAAAATGAGGGGGGGGGGTTTCCCCCCAGTCAGCATGAGGGGAAAAAAGTCTCCTCTTGGATTCTAGTACAGCGCTCTGGCTCTAGCTCTGACTTTGCTTGGTGGAGGAAGGGCTCACAGCCACAGGATCGAAGGGGAGACAGTGGGGTGGGGAGAACAGAACAAGGGAGACCAGCATGTGCCCTGGAGATGGAGCAGAGCTGGTGTCAGAGACTGCTCATCATTTTGTTTGCAAAACTGATTGGAAATTTTGGGGCTAAGATTTTCTCCCTGAAGCTTCATCTTTCATTGCAGCATTTCTTGTGACACCAGGGTAGTGGCATATTTCACCCGGGGTAGTTTGCTCTCATCTTTGATGCAAGGGCCACATTTTGTCTGAACTCTTGTCACTTCAGTCTCTCTTCCTGACTTCTCTTTTCCCAGCGTTGCCACTAAGAGTGAAAAATTATTTCTAAAAGGAGCTATTGGCACACCATCACTGGACAGACTTTGACTCTTACTACATCCCTTCCACGAGGCTTTTAAAACTCTAGTGGAGTGCAGTGGAGGTTTATCTTCCTCAGTGTACAGTCAGCTCCTTCTCTGGAGCCTCACTTTGGAGAGTGTACTGTGACATGAGGGAGAAATACTTGAATGCCCTGGCCTCTGGACCAAGAGCTTGTAGTAGCAGAGAGGCTTGTGTGTCCCGGTGATCCTCAGAGCTGTGTCATTCAGAGCCTTCCATTCCTGGTAGGGTCAGCCATGGCAAACTGTGGTTCAGCTCCAAGTCCTGAATGGCAGATGAGTTAGAAGATATCAGGCTCTTAACAGCTGTGAAGACAGAAGAAGGCTGTAGAAAGATAGAGGTCTCCTGCCATCTAGGATTTCTCTTGCCACTGGATCCAGATGTCTGTCTTGTTAAGGTCATGTAGTTGTTGCTTCCATGCACCAGCTTCTTCCTGTTGAACAAAGGCTGTCAATGAAAAAAACTGAACATCCTATCCCTGTAACAGCTCTGAAGAGGCCGCTGCAAGCCTTGAGGGTGTTCTAACTGCTTGGTGACTGGCACTGGCATATAAGCAGCTCCAGCATTGGGAGCAAGAAATGATGGCTTGAGGGGTCCTTGTCTTTACCCAGCATTCCCTGGATATAGGCAAGGGGACAAATGTGGTATGAACAAATTGAATGAATGTGACAAATAATGTGAAGGAAAGAAAATTATTCTTGCTTATATGCCAGAGTGTTGGTTACAAGCAAAGGAACTTGACATTCAGATTGATAATAAGACATTTGATCATATTGACATTATTGGATTCTGCTTGAATGTTTCACATAACTGAATTGTTAAACATCACTGGTTACAAGTTGCTCAGGGAAAACAGAGGGGATAACAGCTTGGGGCACTTAAGATGGCCCTCTATATTCACGGCTCAGTTTTAGGGTTATTGACAGCTCAGACCTATAGGTGCTTGAGTGGATATGGATTAGAGTGCTAACTAGCAAAGCCCAAGGCTAGTGGGGGGTGGTGGTCTGTTAGAGACCCCCCACCCCTGAAATCAAAACAGAGAACAGAATGGAGGTAACACCTGGCTATAACGTGGAAAGAAAAACTGTTGATATAGAGGAGTTTGGTGTGGGAGACAGCTGGAGGTCTGATACAGCTGGTGGTGAAACATCATTAGGATTTTTAAAAATCAGACTTGATAGTATTCTAACGCAAAAGGTTTTGCACCCAACATGAGGTAATTCTATTCTGTACCTCATTAAGTTAGATAAAGATAAATTAATAGCTGGATTGAAAGTTATTGGCTGCCAAGGAATCGGCAATCATGACTTGATTACTTTTGATATGGGCGAAGAAAGTCCCCTTGATACACACCTTTTCTTAGCAATCTCTCCAGCCCGTTAGCTGGGCATCATTTTTATCTCAGATATGAGGACATTAGGTCCTTGTATCCAGGCAATATCTAAATCTTGCAGATGCCTTCTGTATAATTTCTTGAAGTCACAGCTTTTCCTGATCATCACAAAGTTAAAACACTTGTCCAGGTACTTGCCCCCTTGTCCCTTCATGCATGAAACATCCTTCTATATGGATTTTAGAAATGCTATCTTGCCTCACTCTTGCCCATCCAGAATGCTGGGGCAAGAATCCTTTTTCTTACCCATCACTTTGACCATGTCACACCACCCTCTAAATCCATCTGTCATCTCTTTGCTTATGCTAAAAGAGCAAATACTTTGGACAAAGGCTGTATTTTTGTTCTCTGTGTGTACGCTGTCAAGCACAACAGGATTGTGGTATCGGACTCTGGCTCCTAGGTTCTAACGTAAAACAGATACTAAAAGACGCTAACATGCATATATGCATGTGCAGGCATGCATGCATGCATGCGTGTGTGTGTGTGTGTGCGTGTGTAAATGTGCATACATATTGTGGAGAGTATGTATGTATATATTTGATGCTTTAAAGACTTACATTTTCAAATATGAGATAAAATTCAGAGTGTAAATGATGGGGGGAAAAAGATGTGGACAGGAAAATGTGAATGAAAATTAGGAATTCTTAAGAAAAACATACTAAATAGCCAAAAAAATCAATGATCCCATACTCAATAAACTGGCTAAATGCCCATTCATTCTGCTTAAATTGCAAAGCACAGACAGCGATTAGAAATAAAAAAGCAATATATGACAAATAGAAATAGGGACAAATATATTGCAGAAAATATAAATTAGAAGATACATAGTGTAGAATCTTGATAAGGTAGGTCAAAGACATCCAGGAAATAAGCCAAGGTTGCAAAGCAGTAAAAAGGAGTGTGGCGTTTTTGCTTTTTAAGTATATTAGAAACTAAAGAATTTCTGTCAGTATAGCTTATTAGTAGATAGAGATTATAAAATTCTTATTAATGACACAGAAAAGTTTTGATATGCATTTTTATTCTGTATGTGGAAATAATCAGGGCAATGGACTTGTATCAGAGGGTGCTGAAGTATCATATCTTAGGAATTAAGGGGTTGTTAAGCCCCATCCACCAAGGGTGAATATTTTTAAAATCAGTCAGCCTGGATAATTTGTACTTGACTGGTTAGCCCAGTTCTGTATTCAGCTCTGCTGTCCCTTTATACAAAAGGATATTGGAAAATTAGACGGAAAGTACATGGAAATGAGCCACAAGAATTATCTGAGGGCTGGAGATTAACACTTGATAGAAAGAAAGTAGAAATCTGTTAGTTTATCAGGGAAAAGATTGTGAGGTCACTCGGTCATAATGAAATAGTATCTTCCTTCAGAGAAAATGCTGGGTCCTGTAGGGTTTTTTAGTCTAGTGGAGAAAAACACTATAAGAACCAGAAAATGGAGGCTCTTGCCAGGCAAATTCAAATGAGAGATTAAGTATTTCACTTTTTTAACAGTGTGGGGGATTAGCCATTAGAACAAGCTATCAAGGAAAATGGTGGATTCCCCATCTGCTGAAGTCTCCAAATCAAGATTAGATGCTTTTCTGGAAGATATGTGTTTGACAAATTCAAGTTACTAGGCTTAATGCTGGGTGAAAGTTAATGGTGCATGGTATGCAGGAAGTCAGGCTTCATGATTTAATATTCTCTCCTGGCCTTAAAATGTACAAATGTATCAGCCACATTCTCTCTTTTGGAAACATTTTGCTTGCTCCTGATATTTCTTGTGTGCCATCATATTTGCAACAGAGGGTCATCTTTTCAAGCTGCTGTTATGTACAGCAGGCCAAGTGAGGGACGGAAGTCTACTTCAGATGGATTTGAAATATTTATTCTATAAGAGCTCTACCATTTTTTTCCCTCTGGAGTTTGAGCAAGGGTGCCCAGCAAAAAAAGATGATTGTAAAGTAACACTGGGACTACACTCGCATGAAATAAGACTTTGTTTTAGTTCAGTATAGTAGCAGGAGGATAGATTCGTTTTTCTATGAACAGTACCAAAGATAAAGCAAGGCAACAAAATGTCTGGGGACAGAATAGTGACAGTTTTAATGGCTTGAAGGGACTGTCTAGATGCAAATAGTGTGGTGTTTAGACCATGTTAGTTAGTTCAGTCTAATGCGTCTTCTAAAACAATGGGCAAGACAAGGCGAGATGCATGTTAGCACAGTCTGACTGGGTGAATTAGAGCCAATGGGAAACCTAGATTTTGAGTTTCTTACATCAGAGCATGCTGAAGGGTTACAATAAACTCCACAAACATGTTAGCTAGCATGTAACACCTTTGAATCTCAGTCCAGACAAGGCCTAAATGTAGTGCAGTTGTGCGTTGACTGAGCATTACAGCACAGAGTGCAGAGTTCATGTTTCTAGAATAAAAATTCAAGTTGGAGACAGTTTAGCAGAAAGAAAGGGTCAGCAATATTGATCCATTCAGAGAACAATCATCATCATCATTGTCACCAGCTTTCCACAATGAATACAGTAGCTTTAAGGAAACTGCATCTCTGGTCACCCTGCATCTTTCTCTTCCAAGCATTAAATCAAAAGATTATCATTTGTTTACAGAAGGAGATCATCTTACTTAAGGAAGCTTTAAAATTCAGAGGCAGAGTGTTTGGTTGGGTACCATAAGGAGAGAATGATCCTCTTATAGCAAGAAGACAGCAGTCCTGCAATACTCCATTTTAGCAGACCTCTTACTGCAGTACTACTAAAAAGATGATAATGGAATAAGTATTGGAAAGTGGAGGCTTGAAATGCTGTATATGGATGATCAAACAACCTAAGGGACCAGATAGTTTCCATCCTTGCAAAAATTAAATGCTGTCACTGGAATAACACAAAACATTTCCCTGAGATACAGTCAACTGCCATCTCAGCCTGTTTCCAACTCCTTAGAACTGTGTTGCGTTGCAGACCAGCTGAGTTCAGAACCGGTGTAAAAATACGTAGCTAAAGATGGCTACAATCCATGATCTGGCTCTGAAATCTTCCTTATACTTTAGTTTTGGGGTAATTTGAAATCCAAATCCAGGCTTTGTCTGAGCTTTCTCTATAGATTAAGCCACACCAAATACAGAGACTCAAGCCTTGTTAAACTTTGTGGTATTTGAGTTATGGATCTCTCTTTTGTGTCTTAAGCTACTATCTCTTGAAGCAAGAGCTGGCTGAAGAATAACAGTTGTTTTTCATGATGACTCCCAAGGTTCTGGTATTTGCTTTTGTTCAACGGTGGACTGAAACCAGACACTCACAGAAATTTTAATGAAAACATAGTTGTGTCAAATCATCTCTTTTTGTAAGGAAATATTAGGGTTTGATTTTATTGTGTTCTTTGTGTTGGTCTCTGGTAGTAACCAGAGAATTCACCCTGGACCCCAGCAATCTTTACTTAAGTGGATGTGTTATATAGAATGGTTTATCTTCAACTAAACATCAGGAACCATTTACTTGGAAAGGGTGCAACCAGCTCTACATAAAGCTCTTCCACATCGGCAAGCATTATCTCACAGGTTATCCTTTTGCAACCATATTGATTTGCATACCATACCTGCCCAAAAAAGACAGGTACCTTGTTTTAGGAAGGCAGAGTTAGTGGGGGGTGGGGGGGGTGGAGATTTTTTCCAGAGTCACGGCTGCAGAAGGTCCTGGCCAGTGTTGCTGAAACAAAAGCTAAAGTATTAACCCTCTCCCAGCTGCCCAGTATATTGGCAGCAGCTGTTGGTTGCTCATCCAATAGCTACTGCCAATACAAAGGTTGTACAACGTTTAATATTGTAGATGTGATCCTGAAAGATGAATTCCACTCCCACCTTCCCTGAGGCTATCAGGGAGAGATGCTTGGCAGCAATTAGAAATGTAGAAAATCTGTTCCCTGCTTAAGATGTGCACCCTGATTTTGGAGGGCTGATTTTTGGGAAAAGGGTGTGTGCACAACGTGAGCAAATACGTTATTTTACTGCAAGTCATTGCATCTTCTGTGTCTACTAAAGCAAACACATAATGAGCATGACTTCAGCTCTTGCTCTTCATCTTCCCATAGATAATCAGGTGATAATATTGTTCTAAACATGAGAACCTTTGCTATGCCCTTGCAGTGGCACTGTGGTGCTCATGGGCACCAAAGCTTCCCTAAACCAAATGCCTAGCTCCATTCATCATGCATGGCTGAGGGTTGTTTAAGTCATTGTTCTTTTAGACTATGCCAGACCCAGATGCAAAAATTATTTTATTCCAGACTGTTTCAAAACAGTGTTTGGAAATAGGTAGCAGCTGTTACATTCAGAAACATTAGTGAAAGTACTAGCTTCCCTTGGGATCCAAAATCTCAGCAAGAAAATCACAGAATCTAAGACAGAAGGAACATGGGAGGTAAAAGCGGAACTGACCTTTGGATAGTATAAATAGATAGTATAATAGATTGTGGAGTACGCTCTGGACCAAGCTTTATGAGAGAGCAATACAAGATCTATTTAAGCAATGAGGGCCTAGGACTAGAAGAGTTCTCCTGGGTTGTCAAATATCTATATTAAGCTCCATCTTAAAACTGGTTCAGATTTTTTTGCCCACACAGTTCCATCTGAAGGCTATATTAAAGATCAAGGAGTTGGCTATTGGCTTCCCCAAACTATTCACAATTCCCCAAACTATTCACACAATTATAAGTCATACCTATTCATTATAGTGATCTTGGTATGTTTATAGGTCTTGTCATTTCTTATGTAAGGTTCTCGTGTTTAGTCTGTGGTGATGACCTACCATTGGTGTCATTGCAGAGTGGGCACTTACTTATATGGGGATTTGAACTTCTGTGTGCCTCAGATGCTGGAATGACAGTAGAAATGTGTAGCACATGGGAAGCACTGCAACCATCCGTTGTAGCAGGTGGTATATATAGGCGATAACATCCTCCAAGCCAATTCACAAATGTATTACTTTAGTTCAAGTGGCTGAGACCCATGTTTTCACTATTGAAGCTATCTGGTCAGTCTCTGCGACTGACCTTATAGCAGGGATTGTTACATGGTTAGCTAAAAAGAACCATCTAAAATAAAAACAAAGGAACTGTTGATACAGGCACATATAACAACACTACCATACAAGCTGTTATGATGCAGCTGTTATCTCTGTGTGATTCTATAGCAATACACATATAGCAAAAAGACTCAACTGATTAATTCAGGGTCAACATCAGGGTGATTTAGCTTACTTGTATTGCTGTCAGATCTAGTAGATATACCAGTTATAGCCTAGTTAAACCCTTTCAGTTGGGGTGGGAGGGGAGGGGGGAAAGTGCCCTGTGCTCCCTTCATCCAACTCAAAACAGCTCTCATGTGAACTGTCAAATTCTTCCAACCAACTTCCCACACAGAAGCAGAAGACCAACAACTTTTCTCTGAGATCATTTGGTAAAATAGTTTGAAGGCTGGATAAATCTGAGGACCCACTGTCTGTTTGCAGAAAGCTCATGAACAGGAGGAAAAAAATCATTGATTAAGTTACTCATTATGAATTATGTGTCTGGAATTATTTGTGGGGTGGGGAGGGGGAAGGTAGTTTTTTTTTTAATTGAAGAGAGGAGGTGAAGAGAAAAACTAAGGAAGAATTTGCAGGAGTAAATTGCCTGTGTCCTCATTTTTAATAATTTCAGGGTTAAGTATCCCCTTGTAATTCATTTCCCTTGTCACGTTGTACGTTTTCCTCCTCTCTGTCTTGTAATGCATGCTGCCTGGAGATTGACTCATGATCTTTCAAACACAGTGATAGGCCATAAGCTACAACTGAATAGTTTGCCTTACCAATATCAGTTCTCTTCAGCAGATTTCAAAGGGAACACTTTTGTGGTCTTCTCTCCAAACATGTACATATGCTTGTCAACGTAAATCCCACAGGCAGGTTCCTCACTGCAATGCTGTACAGTTACAACCACTACCTATGGAAAATTTCAGTGATGTTTCTGTTCTTTGGAGGTATACCTGAATCTTGGAAAGATTGTTGTCCACAACAGATTTTTTGGTCTACAATAGATTTTTAAATGGGAGACATGGTATGTTGCTTAAAACACAGACATGTGCATCAGGATGGCTGGGTTCTCTTCCCAGTTCTGTCACAGTCCTGTGGGTTTAATTCCCCTGTCTATAACACAGGGTCTGTGCCTTCTTCATGGGGTTTTTAAAAAGTTTAACACATTTTTGAATGTGAAATATTTAGAAATCCATGGATGGAAAGAATGAGAAACGAATACTTGAAAGTATTAATTTCTCTCCATGGGCTTTTCTAAGATGCACGTACATGCACTTTGATCAGATTCCATAAACTAAATGGGGCTGAAGCAAGCCAGCATTTGGATAAATTTTTCCAAGGAACCTCTGACTGCTGTAAGAAGTTCTGTTAGGCAGTTCTCCAGTTGTCACCTTCTGTAAGGCTCTACAGGGAACAGTGATGGCTCATATATTTAGCCTACATTGTTCTCTTAGAGCATGGCTCCAACCACTGCTGCACATTGCAGCAAGAACCACAGCCTGACGGGGTCACCTCTATCACCAGGGCTCTGTGCCACATACGCATAGCTTCTGCACTCGCGCACCACTGGGGAACGCTTCACACACTGGAGCCAGCTGCCTGCACTGCTCTGTCCCGGGACGCCATTGGAAGTGGAGGGAAGTCCCAGCCCCTGCTTGCTGATGGAATCCCAGGACCTGTGCGACAGGAAGCAAGAAAGACAGCCAACTTCAGCACATGGTGCTTCCCCTGGTGGTGTGCGAGTGCGGAAATTGCATGTGCACAGTGGGGACTGCCAGCAACAGATGTGGCCCAGCCGGGCTGCACTCTTTGTCCCCATGTGCAGCGTTGGCTGGAGCTGCATGCCACTGAGTGGCAGCAGCTGTGTCAGACACAAGCACTCCAAGTGCCCATGCCTGCTGCCGCCACCAGCAGGGCTGCGCACCATGGGGAGAGTGTGAGGGGGCTCCCTACACCACCCCCACCTTCCCTCACATCCACACTCCCCACCAACTTGAGGTCTGGGCTGCTGCTGGCTCCACGCTCCATGCTTCTGCCCAACTGCAGATGCCCCCTCCACACCCACCCCTGCCATTTCCAGAGCAAGCAGAATGCTGGGCAAACCGAGCATGTCCCCACAGCAGCTGCGCCAGCCCCTCGCTTACCCCCCCCCCCAACTTCCCTGCTGCCTATGGCATCAGTAGCTTCTTCAGGTCAGGGGCCTGTGGGATCGGAGCAGGGGCAGGGCCACTCATGGGCTTATTTCTCCTGGGCCCCACACCCTGCTCAGGTCGGCTCTGTGAAACACTGTCGCAAATTGATTCACCTGAATCTCCAAACCCCCCAGGCCAGGCCCATCTCTTGCCCCACTCCCAACCTGGCAAAGGCTGGCCCGCATGCCCCTGCTCCCAGCACTTTGAAAAAAAATGCTCCAACTCACTGGGTGCTGCTGAGCATGGAGGTGATACCCGCTGCACCCCATTAGGCCACACTACGTAGGACCCCTCCTCCTCCCACTGCTCCCCGCCACCATGGCTGCCTCACCTGCCCTAGCTCTGGCCCTTTAAGGAAAAAAAAACCTTGGACTCACCATTCCTGCCCAGTGGACCCCGCTGCCCGCTCTGCCCGAGCCCCTAGAAGCCATGAGGCCATTGTGGCAGTGGTGAGTCCTTGTGCTTTTCTTGTGGTTTTTTTTTTCTTAAAGGGCCAGGGCTAGGGTGGGTGGGACAGCCATGGGGGGGGCTGGGGAAGCAAGGGGGTGCCAGGGGGCTCGTGGCAGAGCCCCCCCATACAGTGTGGGGCAGTGGGGGGAAGCAGGGATCACCTCCCTGCCAGGCAGCACCCAGTGAGTTGGGGCTTTTTCTTCTAGCACTGGGAGCTGGGGAGGGGGGGCTGGGGGAGCAGCAAGGGGATGGGGCCCCCCATAGTCCCCTCCCTCTTCCTCCAGCGCCCCCTTCCCCACCCCTTACTTACCAGCTCCAAGTCCCGGTCCAGCTCCCTGCTGCAGCAGGCAGGGACTGCCCAAATCATCGAAGCTCTCCAAATCTTTTCCGAAGATATGGAGAGCTTCGAATTGATTTGGACCTTTTTATTTGTTCCCTGACTTGATTTGGATTTGGTGATTCAGCCACCGAATCAGCACTCGGAGCTTTGCACAGCCCTAACAATTAATTGTGACCACTGTGGGCCAGATGAAAGTGCCTGGCAGGCCAGTTCTCGCCCATGGGCTGTATTTTGCCCATCCCTGTCTTAGAGGCTTTACCTTCCAGTGACAACAGCCATTTGTAGCCTTTTAGAGTCTCATATTGCTTTCTCATGACAATGAAACTATTATTTACAGTGTCTGGGCAAGGGCAATTTTTTTTTACCTGTTTATGTTACCCTACATCTACATCGGGAAATGGTTCTTCACTGTGGGTGCATCTACACGTGTGCTTTACTGCAGAGCTGACTAACTAGTTCTGCAGTAAAGCGTAACTGTCTACACATATGCCCGTATTGGGGCACAGTAAATTAACTACCTCCACTGTGGGATAGCGCTGTTTTGGAGAAGTACTGTCCTACAGTAGAGTAGTTATGCACCAAAATGAACATGTAGACAGTGACCAGAGATGCATGGGGCTAAAGGGTACTACGGTGTGAGGGCTGCCTGCCAGCTAGCCCCATACTATAGCACCCTTGTGCCCCAGCCAGCTCCTCCACAATACAATGAGCCAAGGTGGAGTAGCCCCAGGCTAACAGGCAGACCCTCCAAACCCGCTGCCAGGCTGGGTCTGCTCTGCTTTGGTTCAATGTGCTGCGGTCCCAAGTGCATGTGTAAACACTGAACCCAGGAGAAATACTTTCATGTAAATGGCATGGAGTTTATTTCTTTGCCCTAACTGCACCCAGTTGTCCTAAACTGTTGCACTGGGCCATTGCATTAGTTTCCACTTTCCATCCTAGAGACAGCTGCACTTGCTGTGGTGAGTGATGTGATTCTTATAGAATAGCGCATGTTTTGCATAATGCTTTGGAATCCTTCTGTCTAGCAAGTGCTGTATAAACGTCATACATCATTATTGGGTAAAATGTGTCACCTTGTAAGTTAATTTCTAATTACACAATTACTTTATGTAGTATTAATAACAAAATAATAATGTGATATTTTTTCAGCAAACTCTAATTTTAAGTAAATAATTATGGGAGACAAAATGATTTATTAAATTAAGAAATTCTTTATTAGACCTAATTTAGACTTCAGGTCGTTTTTACTACTGCTGCATAGTAAAATAATTACAGAATTAGTAATACACTTGTCACCCTTGTAAGTAATGATTTTACTTAGAACAAATTACAAAGGATTACATTTTTTTCAGAGGAAACTAGGCCTTCTGGGGTAATAATAAAATAGTGTAACTTACATTTACAGCATTACACCTTTCACCCAGAGGAAATTGGTCCATACTTTGCAAGCATGATCTTATAGAGGCCACTTATTGCTGTGAGGCAACTTACTTTTGGGACAGAACATAGCAGCTATTTTCAGCAAATCCCAATCCTAAGAAGGAAGTTAGTGAAGAAGAAGCGTGCCCACTTACTTTGCAACAAAAGGAGTGGAGGGAGGCAGTTGCATAACTAAGAGGAGACAACCAGGGCACAAGCCGCAGTTGCCAACTTAGTGGGACACAAAAATAGCAGCTGTCATATAGCTACCTCCAGCAGCAGCCTGGTTGCAGCTGTTACCCCATGTGCTGCCACCACCAAAGGCACAGAGCTGCCCAGTTAGATCATTGGAGGGAGGCAGAATGTGACTATCCTTGGTAGAATTTGGCCAACATACTGAAGTTAGCAACCCAGATTTAGCAGAAAAAATGGGCCATGAATGTACAACGACCATAAGATCATTATTTTATATTTTGCCACAAGATGACAGGGACTGTGCTGATATATACTAGGTGAAAACTGGGCCCAGCGTTTCCAAACAGAGCAGTATCTGTTAACACCACAGAGTGACATCAGGTCAGCATTATAATAGTCTTGCAGTCCGCCCTACCTGTGGAGCTTGGAGTTTTCCCATCCAAGTACTGAACTTGCTCAACACTGCTTAAATATGTGAGAATCAACAGGGCTACTGCACAATAATATCATTGCAGATCGCTCCGGCTGGATTCAGCTGGGTGCGTAGAAACCAGTGAGTGTTTAGCAGACTGAGGAAGTCCTTTACAGATCCGTATGTAGCGAAAACTTGTTACCTGTGGACTCGGCACGCGTGAGTATAACACATATAGAATTGGAACAAGAGCAGGAGAAAGAAAGCCCAGCATTAAAGGGTCTCCTAGCAACCCCTCACCCCAGGGGGCTACCTGACACTGTAAGTAGACTGAGGTCTGTTGTGGAGCAGGGAGGTGGAACAGGGGGAACAGGCAGCTATCTCAGCAGCTGCCTGCAACTTTCTTTTATGCCCCTTGTAAATAAATTGCATTTATCATTACGTGCTCTGTTTCTCTCCTGGCTTCCAAGGTGGTGAAAACTTCCGTTAAATGGCTTGCCCAAAGAAAACACTGTCATATTTTGCATAATATTTTCATAGACATTGAGCTCAACCTGAGCCTGGAGGGAGACAGAGATGTTTCCTGCATATTTTAAATTATCTTCCTCCATTTCCACTAAGGCTCACTCTAAATTGCAGAACAGATATGGCCATATATATGGCTATTTTCCCAGGCAGCGAGGCCTGGATGGAGTCAGGATGTACTCACTTTAAAAGAGCTACTAACACCCCATGGAAAACTATGAAACGGTCCCATTTAGAAACAAATCGGTTTCTGTTTTGTATATTTTCTGTATTGCTCATCCCTTGTTCTTCATTACGAGGGACATCTGCATGAAAACAGAATCTTTTTATCTTGGGAGTTCATCTGCCTTTGCTGATTATCCTCTCCTCCTCCCCTCCCTTTCTGATGTCATTATCGTCTGATTGCATTACAGTTGCAACCATGCCTCCTCAGGCTACATTCTCATCAAAACTCTCCAGTTAGCGGGAGTTGGGGAGGTCAGTGTATAAAGGGAAACCTCAGGGAAAATCTAGGTGGCAGAGGAAGTGTTATTAGGGCTGGAGTCTGTGACACATCTTTCCAAGCTGGTACAAAACCAGGGCCATGTTCCTTGCCAGTGCAATTCACCAGAGTTGTATTAGAGATGTGAGTGGTCCAGCATCTTCATCGCAGTTACATCTGGAGTGAATGTGTCCTAATTAGAGCTGGGCAAAATCAGTGAATCACTGATTTGCTGAATAATGCAGCTTCAGCTGCCCCAAAACTGTTGGCAAATTTGGGTCAACCTAAGTAAGCAGTTTCAGCTGAAAGGGAAAATATTGGAAGTGTCAAAATGGTTTATTTCATTGGGCTCAGGATTGGAACCCAGGTGTGTGCCCTAACCACCACAGTCATTTTCTCACTGTTTTTGATCTAATGAATATTTATTTATACAAAGTGGAACTTCAGCTTCCAGAGGAGAGACTGACTGAAAGACACCCACCCCAGACTACTCGATGAGAAAGTGTTTAGGTTTACAGTATTGGTGTAATTTTGCTTCCACTAAATGTTCTGTATTAGAAGACTAAAAGGTTGTTCACCTGGGAAAACTGACCTGGAGAGCTAGATCAGTATGGTTCCCCTGGCTACTTTCATCATGTAGACAAGCTCTTATAAAATCCTCTCTGTTCCGCCATGGTACTTTACACATATTTAATGGACTGATCTTCTTGCTGCCCATTTTGCATGTGATGTTACAGAGCAGCTGTGATTTGCCTAAGGCCCCACAACGTATGGACAGACAAGCACAATGTCCATGTAATTGTTTGCATTGGTTTTGTAAACCAATGCAAATTACGCCAGGATCAGGAACAAGCATACATACAGCTATCTCAGCATAGCTACATACAGTAGGTGGCTGTTATTGTGCTTTATCATGATAGGTGTCAGGGGAATAGGCATTAGCCTGTTTGCCTTTATCAAACAGCTACCCCGAAACATATGTAGTAAGATGAATCCTAAAATGTATAATTTATAGCAGTAAAATTCCTGATTCTTTCAGGAATATTTCTCTACCAGACTGGCAAAGTTACCCCAGTCTAGGGGCTTGTGTCATGTTGTAACAGAGAGCCGAAGGCTTCTGTTACTTTAAGGGCGAAGGAGCAGCAGAGAGAGCCTCAGGCAGGGAAAGCTGTTCATAATGAGCTGGCAGGGAACAGGTACTTGGGGAGTTCCCTGATATAAGCCCTTATTGCAGAATTACGTGTGCTGCAGTAGCACCATGGGCGAGAGCCCTGCATGGGAGACAAGATAGGAGCACATAAGAGACAAATAGCGGTAAGTCATCCTGGGGTTGAGCCAGCAAGCTGGACCAAGAAACACCTGTCAAAGCAGTGGAAGGGAACAGGAGCAGGGCCAGGGCAAAGGATCAGTCTGGCCCTGGAGGCTGCAGAGACAAGAGTTCCAGAGCAGGGGGAATGCAGGAGAGCCTCTAGCTCACACTGGGGCAATCTTGAGAAAGGCAGAGTGCTTCTGCTTTACAGGGGAGTATTACCTGGTGTACGGGGAAGCCTTGTTATTCAGGCAGGTAGCCATTGTTTATGTGTGCACCCAGAGGGGATTTAGTTTGCATTAGCCAGAAGGCATATTCCTTGGTTACAGTTTCAACTGGTGGTTGGGGAGTGTGCAGAGGCCATAGAGGGGCACCTGAGAGTTGCATAGTGATTTAACCCACAGCAGGGTGTCAAGCATATGCCAGTGTTTAGGGCCCTAGTGGGGGCCTTGATTCGGGGCATACCGTAGGCTTAGGCCTGAAGGGGAGGTTGAAGCTTAGAGTGAAAAGCTGAAGCCTAGCTTGGGCAGGTGCTAGATAAGGGCCAGGGGGCCCAGTGCCTATGAAGGTTGGAGCCAGCATCAAGGGTCCTGTGCACAAAAGCGACAGGGATGAGAGCCAGGGGGCCCAGGATCCTAAGCAGGCTCAGCAAGCGTATTGCCCAGGACAGGACAAAGACAAAGCCAGCTTAGGCAGTCATTGGCTGGAACCCCAAAGCCAGATCCAGCACAGTGGGCCCAGGCTAAGGGAACCAGTGAGCGAAAAGGGACTGAGGCTGGTAAGGCAGAGGCCCCAACAAGAGTGTAAAGCCCTGAGGTAGCCTGGTATTGAACTGGGGCCAAGTGTCTATTGAAGTCATCAGTTGGTAACACCTGCAAGGCATGGGCACGGCTGAAGGGGAAGTTGAAGACCATGATTCATCTGTAAAGCTAACAGGTGCCCTGGGAGAACTGCCTGGCATCTAGAAAGACTGACTGGGGGTCCCTGTAGGACTCACTAGGCTGCTTCCTTTCCAATCAGACAATCACATCAAGGCATGGCAAGCAAGCAAAAAGGGGAGGGCACCCTAGAGCTGGAGCAGGCTAAAGGTTGCGTGCCCAGCAAGGGGGCATTCCAGCCATTCCCAGAGCCCAAACCTGATAACACATATGCCTCTTTTCTTTTTTACCAGTGTAATGCTGATTACACCAATACAAATATATTGTCTGTTTGTTTCCCAGAGAGAGTCAAAGCCAAGCTAGAGCTAGGACCCATCTGTTCTAAATTTTAGGCCTGCTCTTTTAATGCAAGATCATCAGTCATCTTCTTTTTCTTAATACCATGTTTAGAGCTAGTGCACTGATAAAACAATACTGTTATTTGCAGATTTCTGGAGTCTAGGATTTCATGATAATAGAGTGCCAAAGTGGGTAAGTTATTTTGCAATGAGAAAGAAAAAAAGTTATCTGAACCTTTTATCTCATAAATGAACATTTCTGAAGTTTAAAAATGAATTCAGATAGTTTTCTCCCTCCTGTCTTGTCATGTTTGTGTTTCTTTGCTATTCCCGGCAAGGAAGAGAAAGCACAAACATTTTGTGACAGAAGCAATCTCAGGGGGGCCTCAGGGACTTCAGAGGGTCATTGGGACCACCTAGTTTTTCTGCAAGGGGAGGAGGGTTTGGCTTATCGCTAAAGCACTTCCATCATAACCATACACTGCTCCACACTGAATCCAAGGGTATCACAGAGGTGGTCCCAGATTGTAGGTGTTCCACAAAGGCAGGGCACATACAGATGTGGAGGGATATTCGGAAGGGTTGTATGGAGGTTAGACTGACAAACTCCTATGTAAACACCTAGGCTATTTTTCCCCACAAGGCATTGCAAAGTTAATTTTGGTCTAACAGCTCCAGTACATATGAGCACTTTGTACCTTCTGGTAGTGTATACCTACAAATATTGAATTTACTTCTAGAATCAAGTGACCATGCAACAACACATTATTGCATTTAACGCTGCTCCTGTAGCCATCAAAGATATCAGTGACAGAAATCACTTTAAATGTAGGATTATTTGATTTACTAGAATCCCATTATTAGCTGTGGTTCTGCTCTGTTATTGCACAGGGGTAGACAGGTCTAGTTTCATGGTACATCTATTCCAGGCTTTGTTTCTTAATGAAAGGTGGTACAGTGAGTACTGGTGATAACACAACCCAGAATGTCTTTTTCCTCATGGATGTATATTGGACTAGATCCTGGTCTATTTCCTACTTCAGTGTGGCACATGAGATAGTTATGTTAATTCCTCGTGAGTTTCCCCATGGGGATCTTGCTGGAGGGGGAATTGACAGACTTATTTTTTTTGTTTGTAAAAGAAACTGCTCTAGCTTGAATCCAAGTGTAGATTCAGAATGGGTGTCATAGTGGGTACTTGCCAGGTTGTGATGGCTATTTAAAGCTGGTAGAGTAGTTGCCTAAGTTAGTCCCAGTTGTGTATTCCCAGTAGAGAGATGAGGTAGAAAATAAGTTTGCAAGCAGCTGCAGAACAGCTTATGGTGAGTCCAGCACATACGCTGCTTCTTGTACTGTATATTATGGGCCTTTTGGGGGGTTTTTTGGTCTTCTTTTTGAAGAGGCACCAGAGGAATTCACGTTGTTGAAGTTAATCGCTGGATTAAATTGCCATTTGTCAATAGCAGTGTAATTTGTATTATAAATTACAGCACGGTACCTCTCAGGCGCATTTTATCAATACATTTCAAATGATTTAATAACAATATTTTTCAAAAGTATAAGCAACACCACTGCTTCTTTTTTCCCTCCCACCCCTTTTCAAATGAACCTGTTCTGAGAGTTTTCATCAGCGCGCTCGCCAGCTCTGCAAAAATTCCCTAGTAAATAAATTATCACCAGGAGTCTCAAAATCCATTACCATAAACAAAGCTATTTTCCCCTCCCCAATCGATGGCCTGCTGTGCTGCTGCTAATGGGACTGTACACACATGTTGCACAAAAATAAATTCATTTGCAGGTTCCTCTTATTTTTTGTTTTCTTTTTGCTTGTTTTTAGGGTTACAAAGAATTTCTAACTAAATGCAGAAATTAGTCAGTGCATAAAATAAGTATGGTGGTCCACAACGGGAAGCATAGAAAGGTACTTTTTGGAGGGGCATTTTCCATATTAATTTAGAACTGAAATGGAAGAGTTAAGTAGAGAGCAGATTGTTCAGAGAGCAAAAGGTCTACCCTAGCTCTGGTCCATGGATCCATGTATTTTTGCCAGTAAACTTCTGTATGACCTAGTGCAGTGTTGGGCTCCTCACACAGCTCTGTCAGTGGCAGTGCCCCTTCATCCCTGCTCTGCAGCACTCTCAGCTCTTCCAGTCCTGGGCTCCCCACACAGTTCTGCCAAGTGCAGTGCAGCATCCTTGCTGGTCCAGTAAAGTATTCATTTCTCAACACACAGTGTGCTTTTTTCCTTCTTTTAACATTCAAAAAGCATTGATGTTTTTCTCTCTCTCCTTTTCAGGTAAGTGGCCCTGTTTAAGACCATGGTGAACCTCAACTGTAGAAGGTACTTTTTGTGATGCAGTTCCTTTCTTCTCCAGTATGACTATGAACTGTAAAGTGTCTCGGCTAGTGTCTTGAGAGGGGTGAGCTGAGTTTTAACCTTAGCCACAGAACTGCTTTCTGTATTTCAGTGTTTTTGGGTATTTATCCTGTGCCCTCCACCACAAGGAGGTAACGGGTTAGTGCAAAGATGTATTTTCAAAGGATATCCCACCAGTGGCACAGTGACATACATGAAGGGTTGTTGTCAGCACTGTGAGAAGAATATGCCGAGATGGTTCATGACCCAGGCCCATTGTGTATAAACACATTGCATCTCCTAACTGAATTGTAGTTCTCTTTGATGTTCACACAACCCCCTGTTCAGACCTTTCTTACTGAAAGCCATTGATGGATGCTTCTGGACAGGGACTGGCCTGGGCACATTTGTTTTTATAGGTTGGTTGACCTAGCAGAAGTGATTGCTACTCAGAAACGTGTACCTATTTCTTGTACTGCTGACAAGGAGCCACTGTATAGTCTTGCCATACACAGGCATTTAGAAATCATGAGGCTGCCCCAAGATCCTGATACAGAAAAGCAATGGGTGTCAGGCTCTTTTTTTTGTCTTCTGACATTGGAACTGTTACCAGTTTCTACCCTTTCTCTACAAGCATGGGGGCTAGAAATACACTCTAAAAATGTAAATGAAATTCTAAAAATTTTTATGAATCTAGTATATAAGCCCTTAAAAGAAAAAAACAAAAACCCAAAACCCAAAACATCTAATACTACAAAGCTCTTTGTGAGGGTTAGCAGCATTGAGGGCTGGTGAGAGCACAGGCACATGATGCAGCTGCTTTATTCAGTGTGTGTGGTATTTTGGGGGGTATTTTTGCGAGAAGACAGTTTTTTATACTAAAGTGCCGCAATGTAATGAGTTCTGCTGCCCAGAAATATAGTGCAGTTTTAAAAGGCTTTAATTTGTTGCATGAGAGTCTTTGGCTCTGAATGGAAGATTTGTTTCTGGTGTGACTAAACTATTGTCTCAAATGAGTTAGTTGGACACAGCTGTGAGTATTAGCAAGAAATGAAAGCCTGGAACATGTTAAATATCACTATTAATTAACGGGTCTTGGACATATACAGGAAATTGCCTTCAACCCCCAACCTTCTGAAAATACCTTCAAGTGGGATTAATGGCATAGAGGATTGGATCTAATTATCAGTGCTAATTTCCTTTATGAGAGTGGTAGCAGTGTGGTTGTTAAAGAGACACAGTCAAGCTAAGTCACCTACAGCAGTACTTTTAATCCCTTATCTACATTACTAATAACATTTTAAAACTAGCAATACTTAAAACTCCAAATTGTCCCCACTGACACTGCTTTGCTTTTCACTCAGCTTGGCCAGTCAGTTAAAATTGGGTTAGTAGTATTCATAGTTTCATAGTTTCATAGTAGCTAGAGTCGGAAGGGACCTAGGTAGATCATCCAGTCCGACCCCCTGCCTTAGCAGGAAAGAGCACCGGAGTCAGATGACCCCGGCAAGGTGCTCATCTAACTTGCTTTTAAAAATCCCCAGGCTAGGAGCCTGCACCACTTCCCCTGGAAGCTGGTTCCAGGCCCTAGCCGCCCTGACTGTGAAGTAGCGCCTCCTAATATCTAATCTAAACTTACCCTCCGCCAGTTTGTGACCGTTATTCCTGGTCACTCCTGGCAGCGCACGGGGGAACAGGGACTCCCCCAATACCTGCTGATCCCCCCTGACCAGTTTGTAGCAGGCCACAAGGTCCCCCCTTAACCTTCTCTTGTGGAGGCTAAACAGGTTCAGGTCCCGTAGCCTCTCCTCATAAGGCCTGCCCTGCTGACCCCTGATCATACGAGTGGCCCTCCTCTGAACTCTTTCCATATTGTCCACGTCCCTCTTGAAGTGTGGCGCCCAGAACTGGACGCAGTACTCCAGCTGCGGCCTGACCAGTGCCGCATAGAGGGGGAGGATCACCTCCCTGGACCTGCTCGAGATGCATCTGTGGATGCATGACAGGGTACGATTGGCCTTCTTGACTGCCTCCCCACACTGCCGGCCCATGTTCATCGTGGAGTCAATGACGACTGCAAGATCCTTTTCCGTCTCCGTGCTGGCAAGAGGGGAGTTCCCCAACCTGTAAGTGTGGTGCCGGTTCTTCCTCCCCATGTGCAACACCTTGCACTTATCAGTGTTAAACCCCATCCTATTCTCATCCGCCCACCGTTGCAACCTGTCAAGGTCAGCTTGTAGCCTATTGCACCCTTCTAGTGCGCCCACATCCCCCCACATCTTAGTGTCATCAGCAAACTTGAACAGGGTGCTTTCTACCCCCTCATCCAAGTCACTGATGAAGATGTTGAACAGTGCGGGCCCGAGGACCGAGCCCTGCGGAACCCCACTGCCCACGTCCTTCCAGGTCGAGAAGAACCCATCCACTACCACCCTCTGGGTGCGGCCCTCCAACCAGTTGGCGACCCATTTGACCGTGTGGGCATCGACACCACAGTCTCCCAGCTTTTTGATGAGGACAGGGTGAGAGACAGTGTCGAAAGCCTTCCGGAAGTCCAAAAAGACTACATCCACAGCAACCCCTGCGTCTAATGATTTGGTGACCTGATCGTAAAAGGCCACCAGGTTGGTCTGACAAGACCTGCCACTGATGAACCCATGTTGGTTGCCCCTGAGCATGCATTCCCCCGCAAGGCCCTCCTGGATGTGTGCCAGGATAATTTTTTCAAAGAGCTTACCCGGGATTGAGGTCAGACTAACTGGCCTGTAATTTCCCGGGTCCTCTTTTTTTCCCTTTTTGAAGATAGGGACCACATTGGCCCTCTTCCAGTCCTCCGGCACCTCGCCAGAGCACCACGAGTGCTCATAGAGCCGCGCCAGGGGTCCCGCAATGACCTCGGCCAGTTCCTGTAGAACCCTAGGGTGAAGATCGTCCGGACCAGCGGACTTGAACACGTCCAGCCTCTCCAGAAGTACCCTAACTAACTCCTCGCTAACCCTTGGCCCAGGCGTGTCTCTCTCGGGGCCCGAGGGGGGCCCAGCAGGGAGGTGGCTGAACTGGTCCCTACTTAGGAAGACAGAGGCAAAGAAATCGTTAAATATGTTAGCTTTGTCACCTGGCGTGATGACTAAGTTGCCCATCGTGTCCTGCAGGGGCCCCACATTACCCGGGACCCTCTTTTTACCCCCTATGTATTTGAAGAAGGACTTCTTATTGTCCTTAATCTGGGAAGCTAGTCCTATCTCCAACTCTGCCTTGGCCCTCCTGACTGCCCCCCTACATCCTCGGGCGACTGTAACATAGTCCTTCTTGGCGATGACCCCATCTCTCCATTGGGTATATGCCTCCCTTTTAGCAAGGAGACATTCCCGGATGCTCTTAGTGAGCCATGGGGGTTTATGTGCCCTCCTGCTCCCTTTGACCCTTGTTGGGATTACCTCCCTTTGGGCATGGAGGATCGTCTCCTTAAGGAGCAACCACTCACCTTTGACATCCGATTCCCTTCCCCTCTGGGTCCTCAGCGCTTCCTCAATGATCCTCCTTAGCTTGGTGAAGTCAGCCCTCCTAAAGTCTAGGGCTGTTGCCTTGCTGCAGCCCTTTGCCACCTTACGCTGGATGGTGAATTCCAGCAAGCGATGATCGCTGTCTCCCAGGTGGCCCATCACCTGCAGCCCCCTCACCAGGTCATCACCCGTGGCCAGCACCAGGTCCAACAAGGCGTCTCCCCTGGTGGGACTGTGCACCTCCTGGGTTAGATGGAGGTCCTGCACTCTGGCTAAGAACCGACGTGAGCGATCAGACTTGGCTGACTGCTCCTCCCAGCAGATGTCTGGGAAGTTCAGGTCCCCCATGATGACCACATCCTTAGCCCTCACTGCCTCTGTAAGCTGACCTAAGAATTCCTGGTCGAGCTCTTCTCCCTGGTTGGGGGGTCTATAGTAGACTCCCACCGTTAAGTCTCTCTCCCCTGGACTGCCTTTTACTCTAACCCAGAGCACCTCAGAGTGCCCCCCCTCTACCCCCTTGCTAATTAACGAGGAAGTATATTCCTCCTTGATGTAGAGTGCTACTCCTCCACCTTTCCTTCCTATCCTGTCCTTCCTGTATAGCCTATAGCCCTTGACACTCACCGCCCAGTCATGCGATGAGTCCCACCACGTTTCTGTGATCCCTACTATGTCAGGGCTGGTGACAGCTAGGAGGAGGGCGAGTTCCTCCTGCTTCTTCCCCATACTTCGAGCATTCGTGTAGAGGCATTTGAGGCCTTCAACGGTTGTGCCCACTGACCCCCTAGTCTCAGCAATGCCCCGTCCCCCATCGCTTACCTGTTTCTCCCTTTTGACCATTGGTCTGGGCTCGCTGGCTGTTGCTGGGCCTGGTAGTTCATCGTCTCCTCCGCCCTCATCTTCCCCCTCCCCCGACGAGCCTAGTTTAAAGCCCGCCGAAGGAGGTTCACCAACCTGGAAGAGAACACACGCTTACCTTTAGGGGAAAGGTGGAGCCCATCCCATCCCAGCATGTCTCTCATCACGATGTGCCGGTCATGGCTGAGGAAACCAAAGCCCGCCTCGAAGCACCATTCCTGTAGCCTCCAGTTGGTCTCCGCAATGCACATCTCGTGACGTCTGCTGCGTCCGCTCACTGGCAGGATGGAAGAGAAGACCGCCTGTGCGCCCATCTCCCTCAGCACGCCTCCCAGAGCATGGTAGTCCTCCATCAGGCGATCAGGGGCTCTCCTGGCCGCATCGTTAGTACCCACATGGACAAGGACCATGGGGTAATAATCGGTGGGCTGGATGATGGACTGGAGCATCCCCTTCACATCCTGAATCTTCGCTCCGGGCAGGCAGTAGACCTCACGTGCTGAGGGATCCTGGCGACAGATGGGGCCCTCCGTACCTCTCAGGATGGAGTCACCAATCACGATGACGCGACGCTTCCTCCTCTTAGGCCTCTTGACTCCCGCCGCCCGCACAGGACATTGTGTGCACAAAGTCTCCTCCCTGGAATCTTCCACTGCTCCCTCCTCCTCCAGGGCTGCCAGGACCTCATATCTGTTCTCCAGATGGACAGGAGGAACTGGTGCCGCAACATGGTTAATAGCCCTGGCGCGGGAGACCGTCTGCCACTCAGCAGTGGAGGGCTCATCCCGGGCTGCCCTCTCCTCTGTTGTATCACCCTGCAGAGAAAGAAAATACCTATCAATTTCCTCCTCTGCCTCACGGATTCCCCTCAGCCTGCTAACCTCCTCCAGGAGCTCCTGCACCCGCTCCTCCAGGGTCCTAAGGCGGATACCTACAGGACAGGTGCAGGAGTCCCCAGTCCCTGCCCCCCCAGACCTTGCCAGGCAGTTCCCGCAGGCCAGGGGGTTGGAGGACGGCAGCCCCCCCGAGGGCTCTGTCTGAGTGGAGGCCTCGGACAAGCCCCGGGAAGGCCGCGCCCCCCGGGCAGGGGCCCTGGCAGAACTCCGTGTCGACACCATCGCAGGAGTTGCTGCCCTTACTAGCAGAGCAGGGGTCAGCCTCTGGGCCCCGCCTGCTCGCCCTTGATATTTCCCTTGTGATTATGTTGGAGTCCCTAGGAGCTATATAGCCTTGGGTCTCCTTTTCCTGACCTTTGAGTGATTTAAAATCCCAGTCTTAAAATGTGCCTGAAACACAGATGGATTGATACAGTTCATCAATGCTATGTGAAATGTGTTCTCCAGGATGCTTCCACTTTAAGAAAATGGGAGACAGACCAGTCTGCAAGAAAGTGCAGGAATAGGGTCAGATTCTGTTCCTCCTTTAAGGCACATACATGGACTTAAGCACCTGAGTATGATTCTGTTTTACCCTGCTCAATAAATTCAACAAGTAGGTAAGCCCTCTTCCTCCTTGCTGCTTTTTTTGTGACACAGTCTTAAAGATCAGATGGCAGTGCAGTACAAAAGTAGATGTAATATGGATTTTCAGGGACATGAACATTGAGGAATAGAGGTACCTGTAGATGCCTAAGTCCACTCACATGCCCATTAGGAGGAATGAGAGAGAATATGCTCCCATATATGAGCAGCATGGTACTAGGGATGTGTTGCTCACCACTGCCACCCTGAGTATTGCAGCAAGACTGAAGTTAAATAAATGAAACTCAATAAATTATTGATTGGTGGGAGGAAAGTAAGGCGGTGATGACAGAGTAAACAAGCCAAGGGTCTGGTAAGAAAATATTGAGCACTCCAACTTCTTGCAAAATAATTTCTTCTACCCATGAGAAATACCTGGTGATGTTCCTTACAGTGAGGATCCTTGTCCCACTGGGAGGTGGACTGTGATAATCTTGATGCTTTGGCCAAAATCTTAGCAAAGAAGATGAGCCCTGAGTGACAATTTGAGACCAATCTCCCCTCAGCTATCCATGTTGTTAGGGAGGAACAGTGTGGGGGAAGTTTGCTTTGCTGGTTCATTGGCTTGGGAGTCAGTCTTTCAGTCTGACCTCTTTTAATAGCACTGAACTATCATCCAAACAGAAAGAGTAGGAGACTGTGTTGCCTAGATGCTTGGTGAGCAGGCTGAAAGGGCAATGCAGTCTTGAGAGATCTTGTAAAAGAAACAGTAATTTCCCTCCTTTCCTGGCCTTGGAGATGGCAAAACTTGGCTGCCATCCTGCCGCTTCCAGTGCTGACACAGAGAAAATGTTACCTTTCTTTTTGCACTTCATTATCTCTTACTTGAATCTCAGTGAATAAAGTTGCTGCTGGAGAAATCCCAGAGCCACTGCTGTCATATAAGAGGGTGTAGCTTACTATCAGCTCTTAAATGTCCAACTCATCAACACAAATTGGCTCCTCTGAACAGGGATTCCATACAGGGATCAGCTTTCCCTTGACAGTTGTCTTCTTTTTATTTTCTTCTATCCTGTCTTCCCCCCCCCACCCACTTCCTGCTTATATTCCTAAGTCCCTGTCATGCGGCCCCCTGTTACTTAGATTTTGAAGTATTTTACTTGTCACACAAACCTCTTTTGGAAATGAGTGTCCAGTACTGGTGGTTCCTTTGGTCTCTAGACATGTTTTCTAGACATATATTGCTTGGTAATAATCAAAACCTCTATATTGCTTTTAGAGAAGGAGGTAAATCTATGCAGAAAGCCGGATGAGAATGGATTAAGTCACTGAATAGCAGTGATTGAGCAAGGAGGCAGAGAAATGTTGCGTTCATTATGTCCAGGGATGCTGGATGTATCCCTTGCTTCCCAGCAGGCAGTGATTGAAAGAGTGTCACTTTTTCAAGGAGGTGTTTTATGGCAGTGCATCATCAGCACTGAGCTGCAAAGGCAGTGCACAAGATGTATAGGAGAAAACGTAGCTAATTTGCATGTAACAATAACACCCATTTAGGAGTCTGCGAATTAGAAAGCAAGCATAGTAGTAGTAGCAGTAAAAAATGCACTGTATTCAGTTATTTTGATAACTGTAATTTAGTTAATTTTTTATAACTTCATAATGTTCTGTAGCAGATTGTGTACAAGTAATAAAGCCGCAGTAATACGTTGCTCTGTGCAGTAGAAATTTCATTGAGAAGCACAGCAAGACAATCAGGGCCTTTTGTGTATACGTGCATGTGTGTGCAGAATGGGTTTGTGAGGCAATGGCAAAAAAGGGAAAGTAACTGCTGCCACGTGTATTATAGCTAAGATTTGGGGGGAAGAGGTTAATGCCAAGCTATATGTGTATGCATGTGTATGTACATGTAAGAAACAGAAGAATTAGCATACTGGATCAGCTCACAGGTCCATCTAACCCTGGGTCTTGTATCTAACTCTCAGAGAGCAGATAGGAGAATCATAAAATAATAGTTCCGTACTGTTAGGGGCTGAAAGGGACCTTACAGATCATCGGGTCCAGCCTCCTGCACTTGGGGAAGAAAGACTGCTGGGATCAGATGACCCCAACAAGATGGATGTCAAGACCTCTTGGACATCAGGGAACCTCCATAGGTCATCTAGTCCAGTCATCTGTCTGAGGCAAGATCATCCCTATTCAAACCATCTGATATAAATGCTTAATATAACCTCTTAGTAAAACTATGCAGTCATCTCTGACACAACACAAGACATAACTCCCTAACCTGCTGCAGGTAAAGCAGGGGGACCATGAAAGCAATGCCCGGCTGCTGTAAAGGTTGTTAATATCCCAATATCCTTCAAGAGATTCCAGGAAGAGTATTTATGCAGGGCCCATCCAAACTGACCTTTCCCTTGTCCTTACAGCTTCCAGCATCTAGAGGCTTAGGAAATACACACAGACACACATATACTCACCAGTAGATCAAGTGTTTTCAAAAGGATTTAAGTATCATTTTCCCTATTGTACAAAAGGGGGAACTGAATAACAGAGGGAAGCAAATGACTTATTTAGGCTCCAACTAGAATTAGAACCCAGGTGTCCAAAGTCCAATGTCAGCACTCTGCTCACTGGACCATGCTGCCAGTAACTGAGTTGAAGACCTTGCCTGATAAGTAGGTGGGAGCTATGGGACAAATTTGGTAATTCAGGTTGAGAATAAATGAAGAATGATCTAGTTGCTTTGAGCAGGGGGTTGGACTAGATGATTTCCTGAGGTCTCTTCCAACCCTAACTTTCTATTAAAGGTTTCACAAGGATTCCCACCCCCACACACACACACCTCTTTCTTTCCTCTAAAAGTTCCCTGTGTGGTAAACTCTCATGTGGATCCAATTATGTTTGAAGACTTTTTAAAGATGGCTGGAGAGCTAGATTTGTTTGTTTATTTATTTAAATGAAAGCTCTGGTCTCAAAGAGTCTTTTGGCACCTTTTTTAAAGCTTGATGCCCCCTTCTGATATTTCTAACTCATCATTAAATCACTTCTCAAGTTCTGTCCCAGGCTGGTAGATCTTGGCAAGACTTTTCAAGCGTGGAGCTCCTGAGACAAGCTGCTGTAGTGATCAGATGTTGCAAAGCATGAGCAAAGGTACTTTCGAAACATTAACAGTGCCTGTGTCTCAAAAATGGCTTGTCTCACTCTGCCTGCAAACTGTTCTCCTTGGATATGGGCAAAAAATCCACAGTAACCACAAACAGTGCAAGCTATATTTGAAATGGGAATGGCCTCTTTTGAAGAATAAAGACGTGATGGGGGGAGGGAGGAAAAGGAGTTTTTTGAACATGGATAAGAGACTGCCACTTCTCTCCATAAAGTGACAGCAATGAGGGCTCTGTCTTTATGGCCCCTACCTATATGGTGTGGTTCATGTTCTTATTTAGGCTGTATTTATATCACCACTAATTACAGTTGAATGGTTATGATTTGAGCAATGTTATTTTCAGAGAGGAAGTTTTGGGGAAGGCATCGTAGTACTACAGCATTCCCAGAATGAAACAGTTAGACTGAAGGCCTGGAATTCAGAATCACGGTGAATTTTCCTTCCCATGCAGTAACTGTGAATTGAGTTTGAATCAAGAAGGTTTTGTGTGTATCTATATGTATCTGTTTTTTCCTCCAAAAAAACATTAATTTCACTCTTGCTGGCCAATCCCATGGCAAACATCTGGCTGAAAGCTGACACACTGATACAGGCAGCCTTGGAGACCACTGCTGATGGTCTGTAAATCAGTTTGCGCTATGCAGCAAGATGCTGGCTTAATGATGAGTCAGAAGAAAAATTTTATTAATATTTAATGTTCAAGCTGAACTGCTGGCGTGCTGTTATTAGTTACACATCATGAGGGGTGGCAATATCGGTTGCTAGTCAAGGCAGGTTATTTCTTCCACTCTTCTTATTATTCAGGCTTAATTCATACTGTAGTTTTCCACTCACTGAGACAAATCTGTTCCATTTCAAGGAGCTTTTGGTTAAAAGTTAAGTTGGCATGACTAGATGGTAACCAGGTCCCTCCTGCAAAGACTTTACATTTTGAGACCAGCGTCACAACAGTGTCACTTTTGAAAGGACTCCTGTGTTTTGAAATGGGGCATCATGTAAATTATTGGGCACAGAAGTAAAAAGATTGGCACAGAAGTTAATGGGAAGGTTTGGCTTTAGGATGGAGGCCAAAGGCCGAAAAGCAGGTTTGAGCTTGTCCTGGTCCTCCACACTTGTACTCCTGTGGAGTCTGCTGTCTGATGTCATCCACAACTGACCTCAGTCTCTCTCTCTGACTACTCAGTAAAATGGAGATGCAACTAATGTGGGTTATAAGACCACTTCACTAAAGGAGACTGAAAAGATAACTTTTATGTTTTTTTTAATTGCTGTGAGGTACTCAGTTTGAAGATGCTAGAGGAGGTCAGAGGATTACGGCCTTTCATGCTTTCATGCTGCCTGTGGAGCATCTGCCTCACCCTTTTCTTCCTTTGGGCTTTCCTTTTGAATGAATGTCTGCAGTGCAGTAATTATTTTTTCATAGCACTCTAGCTTCTTGTGGGTCCTGATTTTAACTTCATGCCCCTTAAAAGTCTTGTGGGTCCTGGTTTTAACTTCATGCCCCTTAAAGTCAGATGCAAGACTCCAGGGCTAGGGACAGACATTACACACAAACTGGTTTAAACCTTTAACAGAATAGACATTCAGTGCACATAAACCAATTTGAAAATGGCTGAAACCCGTATGAGATAAACCTGGCTGAATGTAGTATCAGACTTAACTGATTTGGCTCAAACTGGTTTATGCAAGGTCTGTCCCAGACCCCTTGGTGGTTTAAATTAAACCAGAGATCCCCGGCATGGGTGGGGCTCTCTGCTCCAGAGCAGGGCTGGCCTCTCCCCTCTGCTCTCTAGCTAGAACAGGGGTGGAGCATGGCCAGACACTAGCCTATCGTGGCCCCTGAGGCAAATTTCTCCTTCCGTCCCCTCTTCTCCCCTGCTGGCAAACCCTGTGGACCTCCACAGCTTTCCTGCAGTCAGGCGGAGACTGAGTTAATTCCTCCCTCTGTTCAACTTGCCTGCAGCCATGGAGCAGATTAATTCCACAGGGGTCCCGGAGCAGGGGAGAGAGGCAAGACTTGCATGTGTGAGCCCAGGGCTAAGACCTGCAGGACCAGACTGAGAGGTGGGACGTGTTGGCAAAGACCTGACAATCATCACACATATGTCCTGGAGATGGAGTTAAGGGAAGCTGCAGACAGCTTCTGGCTGGGAGTTGCAGACCAAACAATGGAGAGAGCTACATTTATGTTATAAAGCAGAACCTGTAAAACCTAAACAAAGCCTTTCTGAATGCCTGGCTGTAAGGAGACACTCTGCCCTCAGGATTAGTAAGACTTATGCAAGGCTTTCTCTTGTCTTCCTGCTTTACCTTTTAAGTTAGACTAAGTTGTGTGCTGTGTTTTACCGGGGTGTATTTTAGCCTAGGCAAAGATTTTTGGTAGTTCCCCATTGTATGGTTTGCAAATTGCTGTGTTCAGTACATGTGTGCTTTAGAGAAGGGACTTTTTCCACTTCCTCACTCCTCAGTCTGGCAGCAGCTGCCCCGACTACCCACAGGCTGTCATCCCCTGTGTCATGCTAGCCTTGCTGGTGCCTGGCCACACCCCCTCTGCTCCAGGAGGGAGGGGTGAGAGCCTTGGAGGGCGTCTCTTCCCTCTGCTTTGGCAGTGGCTGGCAGGCATGCTCTAGCACCCCCAGCTTCTGGCTTGAGCCACTGCAGGCATGTGGCTGCATTTCCTGAGTTAACAGAGAATGTCTGTCCAGTTATTAATCAGTTTAAGTTGCGCAGCTTAGACTAACCTGCAAAGAGTGAATCATTTCAGGCTCAGGCTTTTAGAATGTCTGTCTCTAGTCCAGTTGCTTTTAGTGAGCCCAGGGTTTCAACCATATGCTGCCCACCCTGGCATCTTAAAAGGCCAGATTATGCATAGCATTATTGATTATTTTCCAAGCAGCTGACCATACCAGGTTTCAGAATGGGCCTGGGGCTTCAGGGGTCTTTTCCTGGTTTTATAGCAGTTATACACAGGACCTGTCTTTTGCCTCTAGTGAAGCTATTCCTGCTTTACACCAAAGTACAGGCAAAATCAGAACTGGAGCGCACAGATTTCTGTGCCACTCTTTTTTTTCTCAGAAAAAATCAACCCATTCTGGAAGCCCCGTTTGCTTGGAAGGAGTTACAATCAGAGGATACAATTAAGCAAAATAATTGCATGTATAATGCATGTTTCCTTTTACAGCACTTAGTGGGGTACAAACACAGTTCTTTCCTGGTCTGTCTTATTCATACAGTATACCCAGCTCATGTACACCTTAAACAAAGATGACAAGAGTAGAAACAAAGCTGTACATAGGTCATTTCACCTTTAATGGACTTACTAAACCCCATAGAAACAGATGCATCAGTGTCTGTACTTGTGTCTGATTGTTAAGCCATCCTACGTAAACACTGTTCCTTCCCACTTCCCCCGCCCCCACCTCCCATGGGCATGTTAGAGATATCACTTTACATCATTTGTAGCTAGTCAGATGTTTTGCATACCTAACTGAAATCACTGTTACCAAGATCTCCTTTCTAAGCAGGAGTGTTACTCTTGCATGCACCACCTATAAAGAAAAAAACTGTCTTCAAGCATGAGATCACAAGTATGGAAAGAAATAATTTGGGCTGAATACTTTCAGTGTTTGAGCTGGAGGCTTCCTGCAAACCCAGCCAAACTTGATCTCACTTCAGATTATTATTATATCAAAGCATCAGCTTCATAATAATACTTTTGCCATAACATTTTCATCTTTTACTTTTAGCATTCATGTTGGAAATATTTGCAGGTGATAAATGCCTATTTCTTAAGATGATTGCTTTCTTTTTGATTAACAAATACACAATTTGACATCATAGACCAAAACTAACCAAATAAAATTAGTAAGTGCATGAAGAGCAAGGGGACAGAAAGGAATGGATTGGGGCCTTTTTCAGTATTTTTTTTTGCTAGTGTTGCTTTTCATTCCTGACAAATTACTCAAATCTGCAACAACAGAGACCCTCAGACTGTGACTTAATACCTGTTGAAGTCAATGAGAACTGAGAATAGTTTAATAATTTAAATATATAATAAGCATTCTCTAAGGCAAATAAAAGGAAACTCTTCCTGACAGGAATTGCGGTCAAGGTATTTAAAGGTCCTATAACATATTTCACCCAATTCAGGGCATTAACTCTGAAGTCTTGGCAAATTTCCAGTTCAGATAATTGCATTCACCATTCCTAAATTCCCACTTCTTCCTGCTCTGGATTTGACACTACCCTGTAAAACAGCTGTTGTGTCCAACCCCTTACCACTTGCACTTCAGTGTGGTAAAGTGCTTTGTTTGTAGGTAGTATTTAAAGCACTATGCACTATTTTTTTTTTAAATTAAAGTCATTGTACAACATAAACATTGTTTTTCTTCTTCTTATTTTCTTTATCAAGGTTTGTACATTAGGGCTGTTTGAAGCTTTGGGCCCTGATTCAATCGACGGAAATTCAGCTCAATTTGGTGGCCAAATCTCCAAATCTGAATTGCATCAAAGGACCCTTTAATCTCTCTGAATTGAATTGGAACCCTCTGAATTGATTCGGAGACATTTGGTAAGATTCGGCAATTCAGACATAGAGATAGCTTTAAATGTTTTTTTCTACATACGTTTAGGTAGCAGGGACTCATGAAAGCTGCAGTGCTGGGGTGGATGGAGTATCCTACAGAAGCATGTGGGGGGGCTCCCCAGTGCACTTGGCAGCAGATCCAGAAGTAGACCAGAAGCACTTCTGGGTCCACCGCGCAGTGTGCTGGGGGGCCCCCGCCCCTTCCCCCTATGCCACCCCGCTTAGTGACTGGTGCTGCCTGGGTCTGGGGGGGCACCTAGGGTCCTCCTGCAGCTCATCCCTGAGCTGGAGGGGCTCCCCGGCAGACCTGGAAGTGGACCGGAAGTACTTCCCATCCACTTCTAGGTTCGCTGCCGAGCATATGGAGGGCCCCCCTACACTCCTGTGGGATGCTCCATGCACCCCAGCATCACAGCGATCATGAGCTGCACCTGCTACCTCAAGGCATGTAGAAAAACTTTTAAACCTATGTTTATGGACAAATTGCTGATTCTCTGAATCAGCTTTGAGTCTTCAGATTCGGAATTGGCTGATTCGAATCAGGGACAGTGATCTGAATCAATAAATCAAAGTGCTGTCCCTGATTAGGGCTGAATTTGAATCGAATAGGGCCCATTGCTCACACCCCTAATGTGTATATTTGAAATCTGGTCTAATGGTAAAATGAAGATTTTGCTACAAATTTTGAAGTTAGCCTGGTGCAACTATTCTGCACTTTTTTACTTCCACAGGATATCCTTAGCTAAGTCAGTCATTTACACGGGCTTTGAATTTAATTTAAATGTAATTAATTTAAATTGGGCCTTGCTCCGTTTCAAGGTTGTTGGGTTACTTTTCTCCAAGTTAACATTCATCCTGTGAGAATCAACGTTCAGCATAGGAGACACTTTCTTCTCTCTCACCCCTTCAAAAAATACAGCTCTGTTTTTAGTTGTATCCTGTTGCAATGGCTAGTGTGGAGAACAGAATTAAGGAGCAGAAGAGTATGGGTGACTGATGCCACCTTAGTCGGTGGGGAATGTGCCCCCCCAGCAACCAGTCAGTGACTGGGGGGGGGTGCTCTACCTGCGGCCAAATGCGCCAGCTAGGAAGCGTCCGCAGCACCTCCACTCCTTGGCTGGTGCTGACGGGGGGGGGGGGGGGGGGGGGGGGGCATCAGTGCTTCTGCCTGCCCATCGCCTGAGCAGGGAGTATGGCCTGACAGGGGGTGCATCAGCGCTCTCAGGGGATGCACATGCACCTCCGTTCACCTCCTACATGTCACCACTGCAGAAGAGGAAGCACAGGAAATGGACTACAAGGAAGTAGATACATTTTCAGGGGGAACCACACAATTTTCCACTCATTCTGTTTTGTGACTGGGAGCTCTTATAATCATCTACCTCTTCACTGTCCACCATCAAATCTCTAATGTTTGTGAAACCACTCAAATCAAGAATTAACCTTTTAACCATTAAAAAATTCCTTTCTCATGGTACATGCATCCCCTGTTAATCATTTAGCTGAGGAAGGATAAGAATGGGAATCTATCATTACTAGATGTAGGCCAACTCATCAAAAAAGGCTTCGTGGTAGCCATCTGCCGCTTGAGCTGTGCCTCTGCAGGCTGGATCACATACAACCATTTTGAATCTGAGCCCAGTGCATCTTAGCATAAGTATCTATGACGCAATTCTTGCAAGGGACCTCTTAGGCAACAAATATGAGTAAAGTCTGCTTTACCCTCATAAAGCCCAAGCACCTAGACCAGGAAGATGACATATCACATACTCTGTCCTGAGGACAAACATGGATGAAACTCCAACCTCAGCACTAGAATAATGCCTGTATCTCTTCCACCTTTGGCTCACTTGGGTGGTCTGGGCCATTGAGTCTGTTTTATTGTATGTCCTCTTGCCCTTGATCCTGGCCATGCCTTTGGGCAGATGCTGTTTTATAATCAGCTACTGATGCTCTTTTTCCTACGACAGAATTTGAAAAATATTTTATAAACCACTAGCACACCTTCTTAGTTATCATGGGCTGGTACACTTCCCTAAAAAACTTCACATGGTTAGCAGGTATTGATCCACCTGGAGGATCAATAACTAAGCAGGTTCTGTTAAGGTAAGCCAGATAGCTCATTACATTAGCCTGATACAGTGGGGTTAAGAGTAGCTGTCTAAAGGGAGAGAATTTAGGATGAGGATTGAACTGTTTGGATGGGGGAGTTCTAGGAACTGCCACAGAAAGTGGGAAGGCTTTAGTTAAATCAATTGGGCTTAGGGAGTGGTGTGAGATGCACAGGTGAAGGCCCGTTGCACCCCCACACCCTGATGCCCCCCCCCCCCGCCCCCCAGCAGCCATGGAGCACCCCACCAACCCTCAGCACAGCCATAGGTAAGCGGGGCCTGTGGAGGGAGGGACTAGCTTAGATCATCTTCAGGGAGGCAGCTGAGAGGAACTGAGGAAGGTCTTACCCTGCCTCAGCTCCTACTTCTCCCAGCCCCCCAGGGAGCTTCACGAACAGGCCACACAAACACGTGTGCTTGTTTACCCAGTGCACGAGTTAGTGTAGGAGTTTGTGCAGGAGAGTGAGCAGGAGGGCCCAAGGACCTGCCAGTGAGTCCTGGGGAACCTAGTACCATCAGTAGCTGGCCTCCCAGTGGCACAATGTGGATGGGCACACACCACACCCTGAGGGTCCCCTCGGAGTCTGCGGCCTCCCCCTCTGGCACTTTGGAGGCCTCCACCCATACAGAACCCGTGGTTCTGGGCTCCGTGCACATGGAGCCCCTGCCTTTTGCCTGCGGGGGCTGCGTGGCACGTTTCCAGGCATGTGGGACCCTGAGCATGGCCACCTCCCCTTGCAGGGTTTGCTTCACTTTGGAGTCTCTGGGGCATCAGATTAAGGAGCTCCAGGCTGCAGTCCAGAGACTGGGTGCCATCAGGGCCAGGCCCTTCACCCCCTGGAGGTGGAGGGTAGACCAAGGTCACCTTCCAGGACAAGGGAGGACTCAGGGTTTTCCCATACTGTCCAGCCAGGGGGATGGACCAAGCTGGTCAAGGCCCCAAGGCCTGCTGCACCAAGGTCCCCTCCCCTCTGGATCTTTGCAACAGGTAGAAACCTCTTGCAGCCCTGGTAGAGCCTGCAGAGATGCCAGCTCCTGCAGGCAAGGGAGGATCACCCATCCCTACTTTCCCTAAGATGAAATGCAGAGTGCTCATCACGGGAGACTCTCTCCTGAAGGAGCTATCTGCTGCCCTGACCCCCTAGCCCAGGAGGTCTGCTACTTCTTGGGGGCCCTATGCTCCTTATCCATGTGGGCATGAATGACACAGCTTGGAGCAATCCAAGACAGGTCATGAGAAACTATAGGGCTCTGGGAGAGGGGCTTAGGGGCTGGGGGCACAGGTGGTCTTTTCCTTGCTCCTCCCAGTTGTGGGTCATAGACTGAGGAGGGAGAGATGGGTTGAGGTAGTCTCCGCAACTCACCTGACATCTCATGGGAAGAGCAGTCAGCCAATGGTTGCAAAGCTTCCTCGTGTGTGTGGATGAACTGTATCTGACTCAAGAAGTCTATGGACTGACAAGAGGCAAAGCACTGCCCAGCCTAGTACTGGCAATGGGGTGTGACTTAATCAGCAACTTAATGATCGAAGGGAAGCTAGGAGACAGCAACCATGAGCTGATCACCTTCACTATCCCCTGAAAAGCTGGTGAGTCAGTCAGCAATACAGAAGTCCTTGACTTCAGGAAAGCTGACTTTGACAAGCTTAGGAGGCTTGTTGGCAAGGCCCTAAGGGACCACGACCCAAAGGGAAGGGGAGTTCAGGAAGAGTGGTTGCTCCTCAAGGGAGCGATCCTGAAAGCACAAGCAGTGTCTATCCCATCTTGAAGGAAAGGCAGCAAAAGGGTACAGCAGCCCCCTTGGCTCTGCAGGGAACTAGTGGACCTCCTGCAAATAAAAAGAAAGGGAGGAAGGAGGACCCAGGAAACTATAGGCCGTTAGTCTTACCTCAATCCTGGGTAAGCTTTTTGAGAGAATTATCCTGGCACATGTCTGCAAGGGACCAGCAGGGGAGGTTATGCTTAGGGGCAACCAACATGGGTTCATGAGTGGCAGGTCCTGTCAGGCCAACCTGGTGGCCTTCTATGACCAGGTTACAAAATCCTTAGACGCAGAGGTAGCAGTGGACGTAGTCTTTCTGGACTTTAGGAAGGCCTTTGACACTGTCTCTCACCCCGTTCTCATTAAAAAACTAGGGGACTGTGCCATCGAAAAACTACACAGTCAAATGGGTCACTTACTGGCTGGAGGGCTGCACACAGAGAGTGGTGGTGGATGGGTGATTTTCAGCCTGGAGGGATGTGGGCAGTGGGGTCCCCCAGGGCTCGGTCCTTGGGCCTGCGCTGTTCAACATCCTCATCAGTGACTTGGACGAGGGGGTAAAAAGCACCCTGTTCAAATTCACAGACAACACTAAGATGTGGGGGGATGTGGGCACTTTAGAAGGAAGGAATAGGCTGCAGTCGGACCTAGACAGGTTACAAGGGTGGGCGGATGAGAACAGGATGGGTTTCAACACTGACAAGTGCAAGGTGATGCACCTTGCGGGGAAGAACCAACAGCATATCTACAGGCAAAGGCAGAAAAGGATCTTGGAGTCATTATTGATGCCAAAATGAACATGGGCTGAAAGCATGGGGACGCGGTCAGGAAGACCAACCGTACTTTCTTATGCATCCACAGATGCATCTCAAGCAGGTCCAAGGCGGTGATCTCTGTGTGACACTGGTCAGGCCGCAGTTGGAGTACTGTGTCTAGTTCTGAACGCCTCACCTCAAGAGGGATGTGGACAGCATGGAGAGAATCCAGAGGAGAGCCACCCACATGATCAGGGGCAGCAGGGCAGGCCCTACGAGGAGAGGCTAAGGGACCTGAATCTGTTCAGCCTCCACGAGAGAAGGGTGAGGGGGGATCTAGTGGTCATTTACAAACTAGTTAGGGGGGACCAGCAGGCACTGAGGGAGTCCCTGTTCCCCTGAGCACTACCAGGAGTGACTAGAAATAATGGTCACAAGCTGGCAGAGGGTAGGTTTAGGTTAGATTTCAGGAGGCGCTACTTCACTGTCAGGGCGGCTAGGATCTGGAACCAACTTCCAAGAGAAGTGGTGCTGGCTCCTACTCTGTGGGTCTTTAAAAGGAGGCTGGATGAACACCTTGCTGGGGTCATTTGACCCCAGTACTCTTTCCTGCCATGGCAGGCAGTTGGACTCGATGATCTGCTCAGGTCCCTTCTGACCCTACCACCTATGAAACTATGAAAGGCCTATAAAGTATGGAAGGCTGGATCCACCCCAAAGGAGGAGTACTCTGCGCTGGTCTGGACCTGTAGGGAGTAAGCCAGGAAAGTCAAGGCTGTGACTGAACTCCAACTGTCTACATGTATCAAAGACACTAAAACGTCCTTTTTTAGATATGTGGGGAGCCAGAGGAAAAGCAAGGGTAACCTCTGCTAAACCATATGGGACAACTGACAACTGATGCTCAAGAAAAAGCCATTCTGCTTAATGGGTATTTTGCATCAGTTTTTCACCAGTCCCAAGGGATGGCCCTGCTTAATACGGTATGGGGTAGCCAAGGTGAGGGAGAATTGTTACTTGTCATCAATGTAGACCATGCGAAGGGACGCCTTGAGAGGCTGGATGCCTTCAAATCAGCTGGCTCAGACAGCTTACACCCCAGGGTACTTAAGGAGCTGGCAAGCATCATAACTCAGCCACTGGCATGGATCTTCGAGAACTTGTGGCTCTCAGGTGAAGTTCCCGAAGGTTGGAAGAAGGCCAGTGTGGTGCCTATCTTCAAGAAGGGAAGGAAAGTAGATCTGTGGAACCACAGGCCCATCAGCCTGACCTCCATCCCCAGGAAGATCTTGGAGAAAATCATCAAAGAGACAATTCTTGACAAACTGGCTGAAGGCAACTTCTTGAGGGATAGCCAGCATGGGTTTGTTGCAGGTAGGTCTTGCTTGACCAATCTCATCATCTTCTATGACCAAGTGACATATCACCTGGACAAGGGAGAAGAGATTGATATCATATATCTCAACTTTAAAGAAGCTTTTGATCTGGTATCCCATGATCATCTTATATAAAAACTGGCCAGTTGTTACCTTGACTACATCACAGTCCACTGGCTGGGGAATTGGCTTCGAGATCGGACCGAGAGAGTGGTAGTTGACAGAAATCAATCATTGTGGTGTGCCGTGATCAGTGGGATCCCCCAAGGCTCCGTCCGTGGACCTATCCTCTTCAACATCTCATCAATGATGTGGACATTGGTGTCAGAAGTGGATTAGCCAAGTTTGCTGATGACACCAAACTTTGGGGTAAAGCATCTACACCTGAGGACAGAATGGTGATCCAGGCCGACCTTGACAGGCTTAGAAAATGGGCAGATGAAAACCTGATGGCCTTCAACTGAAAAATGCAAGGTCCTCCTCCATGGGAAGAAAAACTTACAGTGTGCTTATATACTCGGCAGTGCTACGCTTGCTAGCACCACAGCCAAAACGGACTTGGGGGGTCATGATTGACCACAAGATGAATATGAGCCACCAATGTGATGTTGCAGCTGGCAAAGTGAGCAAACTCTGGCTTGCATCCATAGATGCTTCTCTAGCAAATCCCAGGATGCCATCCTCCCTCTGTACTTGGCCTTGGTGAGGCCACAGCTGGAGTACTGTATCCAATTCTGGGCTGCACAATTTAAAAAGGATGTAAAGAAGCTTTAGACAGTCCAAACGAGAGCCACTCACATGATCAGAGGGCAGGAGAACAGGCCTTATAATGAGAGGCTGAGAGCCATGGGACATTTTAGCCTGGAAAAGCACAGGCTCAGGGGGGACCTGGTGGCTGCCTATAAGATGTAAGGGGTGTACATCAGGATCTGGGGGAACGCCTGTTCACCAGAGCACCCCATGGGATGAGAAGGTCAAACAGTCGCAAACTTCTCCAAGACCGTTTCAGGCTGGACATAAGGAAAAACTTCTTTACTGTCTGAGCCCTCAAGACCTGGAACAAACTGCCACCAGAGGTGGTTCAGGCACCTACTGTGGACTCCTTTAAGAGTCAATTGGACATTTATCTTGCTGGGATCCTATGACCCCAGCTGACTTCCTGCCCCTGGGGCAGGGGGCTGGGCTTGATGATCTTCCGAGGTCCCTTCCAGCCCTAATGTCTCTGAAATCTATGAATTCACCTGAGAAGGGGATGGGTTTGGACTCTACAGTGTATGAAAGAAATTCTGGGAACAACTACTGTTTCCATTAAGTTTATTTCATGAGTGGAAGTGGTAAGCATTATGCCTTGGGTTTTCTGCCCACACTATTAATTTCCCTCACATCTCCCTCTTAAATAACATTGGCTGACATGTAAACAGTGCAGTATGTTCAGTCTTCTTGCTAGGGCTGTGTGAAGCTTTGGTCCATGATTCAATTTGGTGGGGATTTGGCCTGATTCAGTGGCTGAATCTCTGAATCCGACTCAAATCAGAGGACCTTTTAATCTCTCCAATTCAATTTGGAACCCTCCGAATCAATTTGGAGAGATTTGGACAGATTTGGTGATTTGGATGTAGGTACAGCTTTAAATGCTTTTTCTGCGTATGTCTAGGTATTGGGGCTGTGAACGCTGTGGTGCTGGGGCAGATGCAGGATCCCATGGAAGTGCGAGCACTTGGCAGCAGACCTGGAAGTGGACTAGAAGCACTTCCAGGTCCACCAGGGAGCGTGCTGGGGACTCCCCCCAGCTTGGTGACTGGTGCCTCCTGGGTCGGGGGGGGGGGGTGCACCCAGGGTCCCCCTGTGGCCGATCACTGGGCTGGGAGCAGCACAGGGGGGCCCCCAAGCACACTCCCCGGCAGACCTGGAAGCGGACCAGAAGTACCTCCAGTCCACTGCCGTGTTGGCTGCTGAGCATGCTGGAGAGCCCCCTGTGCTGCTTTGGGACGCTCCATCCACCCCTGCGCCACAGTGATCACGAGCTACCTCAAGGTATGTAGAAAAAACGTTTAAAGCTGTGCCTGTCTCAATTGCTGATTCACTGAATCAGCATCAACTTGTCAAATTCCGGTTCAGCCAAATTGAGTTGGGGAACAGTGATCTGAATCAATGGATCGAATCACTGTTGTGATTTGGGCCGGATCTGAATCAAATAGGGTCCATTTCGCACATCCCTACTTCTTACAGTCTTGAATAAATAACAGAGATGTTAACACTTTCCATGGCCATGAAAGGAATATCAGTTATATCAAGATTGTTACATGATTACAGTAGTTAACAAGAGGCTGGAAACCACAGTAAAAAAATACAGCAATACAATAGTTACAGAGTCACAATGTACTAACTTACTAGAAATGTAGCCAAATTGTAGCATAGGTGATTCATTCCCATGTTATTCCACTTAAACCAGAAGCATCAAGCCCAGTAACTTGAGAGATAAGGAGTCTGTGAAATCTGAAGCCTTGCAATAATCCTTCCAAGCCATTTTTTGTACCAAGAAGTACATACCTTTCTGTTTCAGTCAATGCAACAAGATGCTATATTATATCTTAGTTTTGAGGTACAGTAAAGTGTATACAACACCTCCCTGATCTGTAAAATTTATAGGGAACTCCTAAAGAATTAATACAATGTGCATTCAGAACTCATCTGCTACTCTGGAGGTCCATAAAATTATGAAGCTTGTACTAGAGCAAACTAATTAGGAAGCGATCATCATCAGCAACAGCTGTTCTTAGCTCACTGAAGAGTGAACTCTTCCTCAGCATTGCCCACTCAGCCGTGTCAGCTGTTCTCAGCTCTCTGCTAGGTGAAGGCATCTCCAAAGCTACTCTGGTGCGTTCATCCAGAACAGATGCTTTCAGTTCAATGCAGTTTGAAGACAACTCCCTTGCTGTTTCTGTCCACGCAACGGAAGCACTTTTGCAACACATCATTGGTGTTGTCTGGAGCTGGACACATTGTGTTTATCTAAAACTTGTTTTCATGAAAAATGCAGAATCAGGTCTGCCAAGATGTTCTTGTGAATTTGCATCCTGAAAGGCTTGCAGCTTGCATGGGCCTGAGAAAACTGGAAAAAAAATCCAGCAGTTGTTCTTTTTGATGTTTCTTTTTGACATTTTTAAACCATTATTTTGTTTTCATGAGAGAACTCCCATGTTATATGTGCTTCACTTTTAATGTTAAAAAGATTTTAAAAGCTAAAAATGAGAATAAGTATTTTTGTTTTCAGTCAAATGGGGCATGTATTTCATTCAGCTCAAAATTATACCCCTCTCCAAGTTTTTCATTGCAATGATTGTTTTTCTTTAAAATGTGTTTGGAGTTAATCTGAGAATTTAGTCGGGGAATGCAAAGCAGGGGAGAGAGGTAGATTGACCAGTGAGTGAAGAATCAGTCCTCTGTACAACTCTTTGAATGGAAAGTGAAGGTCAGAGATGCCTGATATTGTGAATTTTATCCACCCCCACACTTTTCTTCTTGTTCCTGAGTCTGTGAGCCATTATTAGCAATGTGCAAAGCATCCTTACCAGTGATCCACTGAGTATGAATCTGTTGTGTGTCTTGGCCAGAGAGCAGATATCTATTTTTTATCTGAGCAGGCTCCTTACCGATACTTAACAGTTGAGCTCGATGGCATTTTCTTTAGCAAGTGTAGCTTTATGTTTCACCCTGGGCTTTTTATTAACAGAGGGTTCTATGACTCAATGTTTCAGACAGATCTGGAAGAGGAATCAGAGGGGTGAGGAGACCAAGCTGAATATTTCTGCAGCACTTTTGAGAACCAGTCTCCAGTGAAAAAACCCACTGAGCAAAAATGCTCCAAGGTGCCAGCAAACAATTATAAGAAGGCAGTTGAGAAGACAAAGTTTTGGCCACAGGTTTGAAGGAAATAGGTTTCTGGAGAAACCCTTCATCTTTAAGGAACGCAGATAGAATGAGAAAGGGATTTTAAAGCTCAAGGTGCTCTCCAATCTTTAGCTTATGATGGCTTTCTGTTTCTTCACTATAATTATCAAAGTCATCATCTTAGAAGGTGTCAGCCTCACCAGTATTGACTCAAGAGCCCAATTTTGGAAAGCCTAGAATATCTTGCAGCTTATAACTGGCCCATTCTCATTAAAAAACTAGGCAACTGTGGTGTTGATGCCTACACAGTCAGATGGATCACCAGTTGGCTGGAGGGCCGCACCCAGAGAGTGGTGGTGGATGGGTCATTTTCGACCTGGAGGGATGTTGGCAGTGGGGTCCCCCAGGGCTCGGTCCTTGGGCCCGCGCTGTTCAACTTCTTCATCAGTGACTTGGACGAGGTGCTGAAAAGCACCTTGTTCAAAATTGCGGTTGACACTAAGATGTAGGGACAAGTGGGCACACTAGAGAAGAGGGACAGGCTGCAATCAGATCTGGACAGGTTACAAGGGTGGGCGGATGAGAATAGGATGGGTTTTAACACTGACAAGTGCAAGGTGCTGCACCTGGGGAGGAGGAACTGGCAGCATACCTACAGGCTGGGGAACTCCCTTCTCATCAGCGCAGAGGCAGAAAAGGATCTTGGAGTCATTATTGACTCCAAGATGAATATGGGCCGACAATGTGGGGGACGTGGTCAGGAAAGCTAACCGCACCTTGTCATGCATCCATAGATGTATCACGAGCAGGTCCAAGGAGGTGATCCTCCCGCTCTAAGCGGCACTGGTCAGGCCGCAGCTGGAGTACTGCATCCAGTTCTGGGCGCCGCACTTCAGAAGGGATGTGGACAGCATGGAGAGGGTCCAGAGGAGGGCCACTTGCATGATCAGGGGGCAGCAAGGCAGGCCCTACAAGGAGAGGCTACGGGACCTGAACCTGTTCAGCCTCCACAAGGGAAGGATGAGAGGGGCTCTGGTGGCCATCTATAAACTGACCAAGGGGGACCAGCAGGCAATGGTAGAGTCCCTGTTCCCCCGGGCACTACTGGGAGTAACGAGGAATAACGGCCATAAGTTGACTGAGAGTAGATTCAGCCCTGGTCCGGCTCTATGGCCAGTGGCAGCTATACGCGTGACTCAGGGCGCACAATGAGGAAGGGGCCAGGGCAGTGCAACCCCAGCCTCTTCCCCACCATCTGCCCAGAGGCACGCATGCACCCACCACCAGCAATAACGATTGAGTCCTTCGTAGTTCACCCCTACCATCTGCCCCTGGCATACCAAGTTAAGGTGTGAGTTGAGGTGTTTGTGGCTCACCAACCAAAAACATTGCTGACTCCTGCTACTGATGCATTCTTTTGGCGGGTATTTGTTAGTGATAGTGTTATTGAATGGGATTCAAACTCCACTTTTCTGCAATGATGCTGGAAACTTCTGGCTGAGACTTTGCATTTGCTTTGTATCAGACTTCACACAGTAGCATCACTCTTGCTCATAGATTGAATAGTGCTCTTAGATTGAAGCAATAAACCAGAATGCATGTCCACATTCTATCTGGCACTACAGCCTTGTTATATGCCCCTCTGCTATTTCAGGGTTCTCCCTCAGGTAGCCATTACCTTGCTTCATATGCTTCATCCTGATAAACTACTGACAGTGAACTGTCTTCTAAAGCCTTAATTGTGAACAATCCATGTAGGATGGTTTCAGGGCTTTCAGGCAGTAGACAAAAAGAAGTTCTTTGGTCTTGGCCTGGGTCAGTTATGGAAGACCTAAGAGCATCTTTATCTAGTTAAGCCAGTTCCTAAATTCTTTGTCACATTATATGAGATATTCAGTTCCAGAAGATCTGGGATAGCCATGATTATTTAACAGTTGTTTGTGTCATGTACTATGCCGGTGCATTGGGTGAGTGTCACCCATTTACACTGTTGACCACATGGGTGATTGGATTAAAGTGGTTGAAGGGAAAAAAATATTGATTGAGCAGTTTTTCATTGGAAAATGCAGGTCTGTTGAAATCAAAACTGTCCTTGGGAATGTGTCAGTTTCAACGACATTTTTACAGGGAAGATGTCAAAACAAATTGTCTTGACTTTCTCATCTCATTTTGATAATGTTAAAACAATTCCTTTCAATACAGGAAAAAGGCTTCATTTCAACTTTGCCATTTCAGTTCATTTCATTTTGACTTTCATATTATTTTGAAGCATTAATTGGTGTAATCTGCATGTATAGCTCTTGCTATTATACATTTCCATGATTTTGACATTATCTAAACAAGATGATTTGATATTATTGAAAATATTTTTTTTACATATTTCCACAGGCAGATTAGTGAACTTACATTTTGCAAGAAATTTGATATTTTGACTTCTCCTTCTCAGAGGAAATGCTAGAATGTCCTGCAGAATGGAAATTCTGGTTTCTGACCAGGCCTGCTAATAGGAGGTATGTAGGATAGGCTAATCTTGTGATGGCCACCATACTCTGGTCAGGGGACATCCCAGGATATTAGGGAATGGCTGTCAGTTGAAAGACTGTTTTCTTTGCAATAGTCTGTGTGGTCATTGCCCAGGCCTGTGCAGCAGTGTGGAATGTCTATGTAGTACCAAGGACAGGTATTTGTCAAGTAAAAACGGTTTAATTACCATATAAATCAGGAGGTGTCACCCACTTGTGCCCTGTGCTCTCAGCCCTGGCTAAAGAATGTGCTTCCTAATCACTCTGGAGACCAAGGGCCAAGTTGTCAGCAGGTGTAAATTGGCAATGCTCCACTGACTTCCACGGAATCAAGCTGAATTGCAGTGGCTGAACATCTGGCCTGGCAATCTCCCTTCTTTCTTCTCCTCTTCCCTTCTGCTCCCCTCTCCCCCTGTTCCCGTCAGGTTTGCAAAGACTGCCAGCATAACAAACAATACAGCTCGCACAACACCAAGAAGAGCAGACAGGCTGGAGGGCAAAACAGTCCCCCATAGTGAGGGAGGAAGGGCATGTCTGCTTTAGCTAGCAGCTATGTTCATATATGATGTGGTGCATAACAAATGGCTGTGAGGATACCTATGCTACACAGCTGGATTTGTGCAACTGTATGTGTGACTTCACTTCCATATGTGACTGTATAACTTGGCTTGTATCTAGTGACGTGCATGGCACATGCGTGTATATGTATGTGTATAAGTTTGTATGTATAGGCTTACAGCAGGGATGGACAAAATATGACCCATGGGTTAGATCCAGCCTGCCAAGGAATTTTATCTGGCCCACAGTGGGTCCCTTGGCCCTGCCTGGCCCAGGTGTGGGAGGCAACCCAGGCCATGGCATGTACAGCTGGTTCCACAGCCCCAGGGTGCTCAGTGGGGCTGTGGCTGCACAGTGGCCAGACTTACTTCCTGGCAGCCCTTGCTGTGGTGGCTCTTTCTAGGTGCCACTGCCAGTCTCCACCACCAGGCCTGAGACCGCTGCCTGGGCACCTCAGCTTGTCCTCCCTACACCTGCTGCTGGGGGTGCTGGGTGGTGTGGGCAGGTGGGTGGGTGAGGTCTCCATGGATACCTTCATGGGTCAGGCCGTGCTCTGCTAGGCAGATGGGATGGGGGTGTGGGCAGGTGGGGAGCAGCATCTGGGAGTGCGATGGGTGGGCAGGGCCAGGGCTGGGATTGGGATTGCAGGGTGGTGACAGCACAGGGCCAGTTGTAGCTGGGGACAGAGCCATGATCCACTGCCTGCATGCCCCTGTGATGGACACCAGTTCTGCAGGCAGGGGAGTGGATCATGGCTCTGACCAAGGCCTGGGCCCCAGCCTCATGCTGTCATTGCCCCATGCTGTCACTGACCCGTGCTGTTGCCACCCTTCAGTCCCAAACCCAGCTCCATCCCTGCTTGCCCTTCCTACTTCCAGACACTCCTCCCAGCCCGCCCTTGGGCCTATCCAATCCTCCCAATCAAGCACACTCTGACTGCGCTAGTTTCCTTGGGGGCCCTGGGATCACCAGGTGCTGACAGTGTAGGGTCAGGCCCTGGGGCAGAGCCACTTAGGGAATTTTGATGAGCTGTTGCAGGTTGGGGGTGGGGGGTGCTGGCCCAGCCATGACAGCTCACCAAATCTCCCTAAGTGGCCATGTGGCCCAAATAATTGCCTACTCCTGGTTTACTGTATACACTGCTAATTGTATGCAGGGCAGGTGCAGTGGCATGGATGCAACCCCCTTTCAGTGGATCATGCTGCAGGAGAAGCAGCTGGGGACTTTTTTTAAGTCCTAGAAGTAAGAATCCCCCCTCCCCTCCTCTCCAGTGGAGCAACATAACCGCTTCTCCTTTTCTCTAGCCCCTCTTCCAACCCACCACTGCTACTGTCTCTGGATGTCCCAGGGCCAGGGCCAGGGCAGGGGGGTCCACAAGCACTCCTGCTTTCCCCATTTGGGTTTCATGTGAAGTTGGGCTCAGCCAAGGACAACAGCAGCAGCAGGCAGGTTCTTCCTTCCTGCCCAGTCCCCCCATGCGTTCCCTACCAGCACAGAAGCAGGTATGGGGTTAGGGAAGGGAACCTGCTGCTGCTGCTGTCTCTAGCTGAGTCTGTCTTCAGATTTAGCTTGGATGAAGCAGGGCAGAAACAGCTCTGAAACTTCCCTCTGCTGTTGTCCCCAGATGACCCAGGAGCAAGTGGTGGGTAGGGGAGGAAATGTACTGTGTAGCATGGAGGGGAAGGGAAGGGGGAGGGAAAACTTACCTGCAGCACAATCTGTCCACCCTGGTATGGTTTGGGGAAGGCTGGAAGCAGGGGTGCAGCCACCCTTGCAGCACAAGTTGCTACTCCCACATCCCCCTTTACAAAATCCCGGTTCTGCCCATTGTTGTATGAATGGACGCATATGTAACATTTGGTTGCAATTCCCAAAGTATGTGCCTGCGGTGTGCCTGTGTGTGTATGTTGGCTCATATATAAGCACAGCACTATTTACAAAAGGATTTGGTGATTCTGTTCTCTTCCATTCCCTGGCAACTGGCTGCTGTGTGTGTGCATTGCTTTCTTGCCCTCTGACTGTAGCAGCTTTCCGTAGCAGGATGCCAGCCAAGTGCTGGCTCATAACCTGGCACAGCCTACACCTCTCAAAGGAGTAGCTTTTCTTGATGTAGCTCACCACAGGAGGTTTTTCCTTCTGGCTGCAGTTGTTTATGGAGTCCCAATACAATGTACACAACCAGTCCAATTTATATGGGGGAAGCCATGTTCTCGTTCTTGTCTGTGTCTCTGGGTCCAGTGCCCTGTTAGTGTCTGTTATCTTGGCAACCAGGCTTGAAATCCTAATGGCAATCACAAGCGTAAATACATTGGGATGGGGAGGAAGCGGCAAGGGAAGGGGAAAGGGTTTCTAAGAGATCATGGAAGTCTATCACAAACCCTCTTGGAAGTGGAGTCTCCTTAGAACATGACTGATATTTCCATATTTCCAGCTTCTTTGGGTGCCCAGGTTGAAATAAAGAGCAATGAAGATGGGGAGTTAGAGCTGAGACATGTTGGCAGACCTGTGTGAAAAGCCTGGGACTGGCATACTTCATCCACTGAAAAATGTGATCTTAGTTGTCTAATAAACTACCTAAATCTGACCCAGCTTCACAGTTTTGTTTGGATAAAGAATTGGAGGGGGTAGTGGTGATACTAGTCTTTGGCCAACATTGGCTCCTGGTGGAGAGCCGTCACCCAGGTTGTGGGAGACATGCAGCCAGTTTCTGCCTCTGAGAGGACTTGAGTCCACATCTGTCTTGTCTTAAGTGTGTGTCAGGGCCACTAAGTGGGAAGGTGGTCTAGAATAGAAAGGTACACTCAGTCTTCCATATTGACAAATGCCGTTCTACTTGGTGCAAGTAATTGGACAGTTATTGGGGCCTGAACTGGGGCCAGGTGTGAGTTGTTCCACTTCCCCATGAGGTGAGAGAGCCATCCCCTCACTCATGCTCTGGCTCAACTAATAATGATTTTAAACAAAGGCAGCAGGATAGATCCCATGCTCTGGTGTTGTAGAATACATGACAGCTTGGTTGTTAGGGCTCCATCCTAGAAGGGAGGAGACATGAGTTTGAATCCCCTGAAGTGGAGGAGGGAATTAAACAGGGCTCTCCCACACGTAGGATGAGTGCTTTAACCTTGGAGCTACTGGGTGAAAAGGGGATGTTGCTGCCACTATATTTGTCTGCGTGAATCTACCCCTTCATTTCCATGTTTCCCCCCTGCCAGTTTCCAGAGAAAATCAGGGCTTGATAGAACATTTTGTTCAATGTGAAACATTTTTCTTTTCATTTTAAAAAAACTTGAACAAAGTGTTATTTTTATTCAGTCTGAACTGATTTGTTCAGTTTTGCTGACAAACTGGAATAGCACTTATTCACACAGACCTAGTCGAAGGTGAGGGGCTCTGGCAGAACTATGTGGGAAGCCTGGGCCTAGAATAGCAGTGGGGCACTGCAAGGCAGGAGCTAAGGGCCCTGGCAGAGCTGTGTGGGGAGCCCAGGGCTAGAATAACAGAGTGGGGCAGCAGGGCTGGAGTGAGGGGCACTCACAGAGCTGTGTGAAAAAATTCAGCAACACATGCTCCCAGTATATCTTGGTCAAATTTGCTCTGACCTTCTCCCCTCTCATTGAGCAATACATCCAGTGTTGCCAACCCAAGGTTTCATGTTTTTTACTGACAACCTGCAGACTTTTTACTGACAACCAAACTTTCCCCCTGACACATGTTTCTACTTTGTTTTACCTAATGTAAACGTAATCCTTCTGCCAGGTCCTGGATGGGTCCATGCTGTAACAAGGCATGGGTTCAAATTTAAGGGTTTAACAACAACTTTCTGAACCTGGATCAAGTTCATACCCAGAATAAGTTCATGCTTTACTGTAATGATGATTTACACAATGCTGCCTCCACCTCAGGAGTCCCCTATGTATCCCAAAACTTGGTACACCCAAGCATTCCCTGTGCTATGGTGCCACCCCTGCTCACTCCCAAACCTGATCTCTGCCAGCCCTTTATTCCAATCCTGGCACAGCCCCCCCCCCCTCCAATTTTTTTATTTTTAGAGACTTTACAGGCAAGTGTTTTTAGTCTTATTTTTTATGGGCTGTCTGTAAATTTACTGAGTGTTTACAACCCTGAATACATCCTTCCATCCTGTATTCAAAACCCCATCAGCCTGCAAGGGGGAAGGCCATATATGCCCTATGTGAGCATCAGAGAGAGAGATCGTTTGGCATCAAACCTTTTCCTTCCCCTACCAACCAGGCCCAAGGGACCCCAGCCAGGAACATCCTCTGAAAGGTCCAGAAGGCAGCTTCAGCTCTAGTTTCTCCCTTTTGAAGCAGAAGCAAAGGGCTGGAGGAGTAGGGTGGGGGTTTTTGGTCCTCAGGTGAAGTTGGACACAGCACAGGGAGTAGTCAAAGAACACAGCTGCCTCCATGTTTCTCTGTCCATTTCTTTCTTCTCATTGCTTCCTCTGGGTCCCCTGGAAATCACCAACTCAGTCTGGCCATTCATAGCCCTGTGACTTTCAGCCAAATCTGTGGACAGAGCAGCCCTTGACAGAGAGCTACTGTATCTTAGGGAGCAGTGGGCAGTGATGTGTTTTTCTTGTCTTTCCCTCTTCCACTGCTGTTAAAAAAACTGAGAGAAAAATCCTTCCTCAAGGGCATCTCTCTTGCCTCAAAACAGCACAGCCAATGGTAGAGGAGCCTGAAACACGTCCAGTCTGACTGAGCCCTGGAACGTGACTTTTATCTGCCCTAATGAAGCAGGTCATGTGAAGCCCCTCTCCATAAGAAATCACAGAGGCAAGTTACTTTTTCACAGCAGAGCTGCCTCCTCCACTCCAGTCACCTGCTTACAGTGTCTGTAGCAAGGAGAAGCACTGCCTTTCCCCGGTACCTTTCCTGGGACCTTGATTCACTCTTAATAGGCAAGTGTTCCCATCTCTTCCATGCCAGCAATGCTGCTGACCTAGGATCCACAATCTTACCAACCTGCCCAACACTTTCAGTGCCCCCATTCCCCTCCTCTCAGTCACCCAGAGGAGCCCAAAAGCATCCCCCTACAAAATTTTATCCCTTTATTTAAGCCACCTTCTAACTCCCTCCTACCCACAGGACTCTCTTCCCCTGTTGTGACTCCTGCTCTGGCCTGTGTGCAAGGCTCCCTGGGTGAAGGCAGCACTAAGCTCTCTGGGTGAGGGGAGGCCGTGAGCTACAAGGATGACTCACGTCGTGTAGCCCTGGCTCAGTGGGAGACTGTACAGCTGAACCACTGTGATGCTGTCTGCAGGGTTTTGTGGTCTTCCCTTGCAGGTTGGTAATCTCCCCAGGGAAAGGTGGGCAGCCCCATTGCTTGAGACAGTGGTTCCTTGACAGGGCAAAGCATAGAAAAACACCCTTGCAGTAATCAGTGTGCAGTGTCTGGATGGAGTAATAGCTGGATCTCAGTCTGTGCAAGGCTTTGGAGAGGCTCTTCGATATCCCATACATAGTTCAGACCTGTGAACAGTGCATAGGGTAGGTTGCTTCCATGTTTATGCCCCTTCTGTGTCTCAAAGGCATTTGAAGGACAGGGCTCTTGATTGAGACAGAGAAGTCGTTTGAGGGAACTGAATTGAAGGAGCTTCAGGCCAAGGGAGTTGCTTAACACCATCTGGTATTGCTAGTACCACTCAGCTCATACAGAGGTGGTGTGCATGTACGTTTGTGTAGAAGGACCTCTTCTTTAACCCCAAGAGAGGAAGGGCACATGCAGCCTGGTTGTTCGGTAACTATTCTGTTGGGTCACTCCCAAATGGGGATGTGAGACAAGCATGAAGTGTTCTTTGCACAGACAGAGCCCTCTGTTACACACAGGCTTCTCTATGTAAGTATGGACTGTCCTTATTTTCAACCCTTTGCTTTTTAAAAGAAGGAATTTGTTGCCTAGAGTTGAAGCATTTTTTAAAAGACGTTGTTGCTTCCCTTCTGCCCTGTAGATGGCACTGGTATGGCCTTTCCCAGTACTTAGAGCAGGGGAATATAATATGAGAGCCTGCCACCATCTGCTGGCCACCCAGAAAACTGCAGCGTACATGGTATTTAAGCATCATTGACACTCAGGTGGAGGAAGTTTTGAGTGGGAGAGAGAGGTATTTTATTATTTTGCATTGTGACATTTCATACTTGATCCCTTACAAATCAGTTCTGGCTGTTGGGACCATGTCTTGCCTTGGTATAGATCCTCTCATCTGGAAGGATCTTTCTGAAGTACTTTTGCAGGTGCTTACAGATACAGCCCCTTGTGGGCTGGACAGAAACTGTAGACAAATACATTGGGACAGTCCTGTGGGACATTCTGCAGGGCTCAGTAATTGCCTATGCAAAGAAGAAGGGGACCTTGTGCATGTTAAGACTTTCTCTGAAACTCTTAAGGATGAACAGTTGTCCTTGTGCAATTCAGTAAGCCCAGTACATCACTGCACTGCAGACCTTTGTGTTAGTAACCAGGGGGAAAAAGCACTGGAGGTCAGGAATGAAGCTTCCTAAGCCAACAACAGAGCTACTGGCTATTATCTTTGAAAACTTGTGGTGATTGGGAGATGTCCCGGATGACTGGAAAAGGGTAGATATAGGGCCCATTTTTAAGAATGGGAAGGAGGAGGATCCAGGAAACTACAGACCAGTTAGCCTCACCTCAGTCTCTGGAAAAAACATGGAGCAGATCTTATGGAATCCATTTCTAAACACTTGGAGAAGGTGGTGATTAGCAGGGACCTGGTTTTCTGCTTAAAAACTGCAAATTCTCTGATTAAAACACAAATTCTTGGATTAAGAACCCCCAAATCCATGTTTTTCTATCATTAGATAGCTAGATAATGATGGAAAAACATGGATTTGGGGGTTCTTAATCAGATAATTTATTATCAATATATTTTAATATATATTTATTATAACTATATTAATAAACCATTGTGTTCAACTGCTGCATAAATATATTACTACAGATATATATATACTACATATATATGTAGCAGTTGAACACAATGGTTTATTAATATATTTAAAATTTTAAAGCAATTTGGATATGTACAGTGCCTCAATCACTATAATAAAATAAATTCTAAATACCTATACATTTTGACATTTCATAGATTTCATAGACATTAGGACTGGAAGGGACCTCGGAAGATCATCGAGTCCAGCCCTCTGCCCAAAGGGCAGGAAGACAGCTGGGGTCATAAGATCCCAGCAAGATAAGCATCCAATTTGCTCTTGAAGGTGTTCAATGTAGGTGCTTGAACCACCTCCGATGGCAGGCTGTTCCAGACCTTGGGGGCTCAGACAGTAAAAAATTCTTCCTTATGTCCAGCCCAAAATGGTCCTGCAGCTGTCCATAACCATTCAACCCTGTCATCCCTTGGGGCACTTTGGTGAACAATCACTCCCCTAGATCCTGGTGAACACCCCTGATAAACTTATAGGTGGCCATCAGGTCACCCCAAGCCTGCGTCCCTCAAAGCTAAAGAGCCCCATAGCTCCCAGACTGTTGTCATAAGGTCTGTTCCCTGACCTCTGTTCACACGCGTGGCTCCCCTCCGGACGCCCTCAAGCTTCTCCACATCCTCCCCAAATTGTGGAACCCAAAACTGGACACAGCACCCCAGCCGCAGCCTCACCAAGGCCGAGTACAAGGAGAGAATGACATCCTGGGATTTGTCTGAGAAGCATCTGTGGATGCAAGCCAGTGTTTTGCTTGCTTTAGTAGCCGCAGCATTACAGTGAAGGCTCATGTTCACCACATGGTCAATTATGACCCCTAAGTCCCCTTTGTTCATAGTGCCAGCCAGCACAGCGCTGCCGAGCCTATAAGGATGCTGCAGGTTTTTCCTCCCAAGGTGGAGAACCTTGCACTTCCTGTTGCTAAACACCATCAGGTTCTCACCCACCCATTTCCTGAGCCTGTCTAGGTCAGCCCGAATCACCCTCCTGTCCTCAAGTGTGGATGCTTTACCCCAGAGTTTATTTTGTTTTTTTTTATCATGGAAACTCAAAGACCCACCCTGCCCCCTTCGCTCACCAGGATGTGGGTCCTGCTGTGGCCATTTCCCTTCCCCTTCCCTCTCTCTCCCCTGCCACTGCTTTGTGGCACTGTGCAACCCTGATACACCAGTGCCCAGCCCATGCCATTGTCCTTCATTCCTGGCCCTAAGCCCCCCAGCCCTGCTGGTGCCCCTCACTCCCCACCCACAGCCTCCCCCAGCTCTGCTGCAGGGGGGGCCCACCTGCCAGGGCTACAGGGCTAGGGACCCAGGGACCCAGCCCACTCCCCCCCCCCAGCAGTCCCCAAGCCCCAGCTTCAGCCAGCAGGAAGTGGCAGCTGCTGCGGTGGAGAAGAGCATGAAGGTTGGCTCCCCTGCTTCCACAGGCCGCACAGCTGAAGCGGGGCCCTTGGAGGGAAGTGGATGCAGGTTAACCGCTGGAGGCTTGAGGTCCCTGCACTGCTGCCCTCTTCCTGAGGCCTCAACAGCCCAGCAAGTGGGACCCAGTTTGGCAGGACAGAGTGGAGCCTGCCAGGGAAGCTCGGTGCCATTGCCACAAGCCCCACTCTGCCATGGTGAGGCACCCCCTACCTGCTCAGCAGAAGCAGGGACACAACTCCATGCTGCCACCCCTGCTGCTGCTGGGCGGGCAGAAGGCACCTCACCATGGCAGTGCAGAGCTCCAGGTAGCAGCACTTCCCTGCCCTGCTTTGCCCTACCATGCTGGGTCCCGTCTGCTGGGCTGCGGAGGCCCCAGAGGGAGGACAGCAGGACAGGGAGCCTGAGTCGACAGTAGGCAGCACCTCCCCCCCTGCAGAAATCGGTGGGGGGCATGTGCCCCCATGCCTTTCCTGGGTGTGTGTGCAGCATGTCTATGGGCATTTGCAGTCCTGGGGGCAGATTGTTGTTCCTGAGTTGGAAATAATTTGGGTCTCTCTTAAACATAGCTCAGCTTCTGCATTCCTTCTGCCTCCTGGGGATCTGAGGAGCTGTAAACATGACTGCAAACTAGGGCTGATCAGCAGCCTTTTCAAAAAAAGTATATGCACATATATGTCCATCAGAATAGTTTCTCAGGTCCAGGACAGAATCTCTGAACCAAGCAAGAGAAGAGATATCTTGGAGTACACTGCTGCTCCAAGCACCTGGTTGGGATATGAGAAAGCCAGGTTTATGTGTAGCCTGTGTTTCCCTTTCTGTTTCTCTCCCTGCCCCTACAAAAAAGATCTAACAACGTTGGCAAGCATCACTTGAAGTACAACAAATGCCAGGACCTTTATATTGCTCACCACATCTGGCCAACTGTAGCTGCCACTTCTCCAGGGCTGTGTCTGCAAGCTATACCTATTTGGTAGTCCACTTAGACAATTGCTCTGAGCCCAAGACTGGGACAGAAGCTCTCAGCTGGACTGATTTTTTCCTTGCCCGTACTTACCCAAGAGCCAGAGACTGATGGTTATGCACTGTGGAGCATCCTTAGCATGCAGGCAGGGGCGCACTGCTTTGACCTATGACCTCTACTTGCTTAGCTTTATATGCTTCAGGGGGAGCAGTGTCAGTCTGGGATGCTGTGGGCTGAATAGTATGGGTCTCTTCCCTTAACTGTATCCACCCAGCCATGAAGATAGATGCCAGGTGCATTCTCTCAGTGCAGTCCCACTCTGTTTGAGGTACAGAAACACCCTCAGTAATGGCAGCAGTGTATGCACCCTCATCCCTGCTATGGGTCACAGCCCCAACACAATCCCCCAAGCAGGGTACCAGGGTCTGCCCTGCCTGTCACCAGGAGGTTGTGCTTGTAGTCTGTACTTTACATTGAGTGACAGACATGTCTCCATCTAGCTCTCACATGCACAAGCAGCTCATAGGCATGGTTAGCTGCAGAGGGAAAGCAAGGCAGGTTGGGCATGTTGAGTGAATGGCAAGCTCTGGGCTTACAGTTCTTATGTGCTCCATCTTGTTGCAAATTGGGGATTTGATTGGTTATGGTCATTACTGCTTTGTGGCCACTGTCCCCCATGGGGCAGAAACTCTCTGTTGCTGTACACAAAGCAGTGTTGACATATCATAGCCAGGGATGTAGCACACAGCAATATGTGATTTCCCTTGGCTGACATGCTGATTCGTCTGCAGCAGTGACTTTTGCAGTGCTGTAAGCACAGGGGCTGCTGTTGTGTATGTTCTTAAAAAGACCTGCTGGGCCTTTGTTGATTCCCTGTCCAAGCAGCTACCTTTGGGAAGCCCTTGAGGACCAGTCAGCCTCCTTTTCTACCCTGAAGGAAAGTCCCTTATCACTAAGTTAGGACAAAGGGAGCTTACTTTGTTGGACAGGGCCCTGGAATAAAAAGAGAGCACACCAGTCTGTTCTCAAGAGAATCACTTTATTGGAAAACTAAACGGAAGTTTAACTAGCATTCAGGTCAGGAAATGCAAAAACATACTCAAGCCTGGGAGGATGGATATAGGCCAGACTCCAGGACCTCTGAGCTCTTGTTCAGTTCTTCATGCTCAGGTCCATTATTCCCACTTCCCCCCAGGTCTACAGTCACACACACACACATGCTTGTGCGCCCCCCCCCTGCAAACATACATGACATGCATCTATCTATGACATGATTGGGTATGTGTTAATCAAAGGGATTCAGTTAGGAATCCCCCCCCTTCCCAGCTAAATGAAAAATTTATGATGAATACTTAACTGTTTAACTAGGATGGCCTCAGATGTTATCAGTTTGGTTTTGATTCCTGATAATCAAACACTTAAGTGAGTGCTTTCTTGTTTACATCAGCAAAAATGTGATACCTGGCCTTGCAAGCCTGTCTCTTTACAAGGTTATCCAAGTTTGTTCCAATCTTTATATAATGGAGGATGTATACAAGATGGATGCATTTATACCAAAGCCTCTAACGTGTTCCTTACGATTGCCAGCCCTGGTGACAGCCAGAATGGTGGTATGTGCAGCATTGGAGTAGGAGTACTGGATGGGGCCAAGGGTCTGGGGGGGAAGACTGATGCCAGGAGACCCACCACCCCACTGCCTTCTGGACTGCATTAGCACAGTGCTCCTTCTTATCACTGATGGGGCTGAAGGATATCCTAGAGCTGTCTGCAAGGATTGTATGTAGCCCCTGCCCATGCCGAAAGGTGGCACGTGGAGCTTAGTACCAGGCACTTCCGTGCTCAGCCTCAAAAGGGAAGGAAGCTTGGGAGCTCTGCAGTAGAGGTGGGGAGGCTGGTTTAGCAGTTAGGGAGCCAGCTTAGATCCCAGCAGAGCCAGGCTAAAATCCTATGCTGTGCCCTGCAAATCCTGTGACCATGGGCAAGTGTTGTAACCTCTCCATGATTATCCCCAACAACTGCGCTGTCTAACATAGGGATTGTGTGGATAAGTGCCTCATAAGATGTGAGGTGCTCCCATCCTCTGTGATGAGGGCCATATAATTAATTGCCTGTAATATACTGTAAGGAAAGAGCCAGTGCTGAAAAAGAAGAGGGCTTAGCTACACTGGAGGGCTGCTGCTGCTGCCATAGTTACCGTGGCAGGAATACGGTAGCTGGGTCTGCTGGTGTGGACACAGCTCTGCCAGCAGAAGTTGGTTTTCTGCTGCCAAAGCTACCTCAGCCTCCCCAAGCGGCAAAGGCTCGGCTGACAGAATCTGCCTTCTGCCAGCAGAGTGTGTCCGTGCTGGGGGCCTTGCCAGCAGTGCTACATCACCTATGGAGTGGGACTTTTTCACACTTCTAGCCAGCAAATTAGGGCAATCAAACTTTGTAAGGTAGTCAGCCTTCTTAACTCCTGCAGGTGGTGGTGACAAGCAGGTCCAACCTTCTAGCTAGTGATCTACAGGGTGGTATGTGGAAGGTCACATAGCATACCTTGTTTCCTAGAGATAAGCCAGGCCAGGCTGGGCCCCCTCCAGAAATGGCTATTTCTGCACTTATGATTGCCAGTGAAATCTCAGGGTGACAATCTTATCAAGCCCTTTGCGATGAAAAAAGGAATGAAAAATTCCACGGTGAATTAGACAGATGGATTCATGAAGAAAAATCTAACACACAAAACCACCTACCATCTTGTCCTGGAAACTTGAACTTGACTTCTTGGATACTGGTATGAATTAAATTCAAGCACTGTGTGTGTGCATGCATGTGCACACAGCTCATTTAGAAATGACTGTGACTCTTGTTACTGTTGATGGAGATAGAAAACTGTTTTTTTCCCTTGGATTTTGTAGGGCATGTTTCTGCAATCCCTTTTTTTAACAAGCCCTTCCATGTACTGTTGGTTGTATGATGGCAGGAGCTAGGAACAGCCACAGTAAATAAGTATGGAGAGAGAGAGCACAAGCTTTCACGGACTGATCCAACCCTACTTGTATGAAACCATTGAAACAGCAGAGGGAGCCCAGACATCATGTCTGAAGCACATAATTGCTGAGGCTGATTTCCAAAGGGAAGCAGAGAAGCTGTCTGAGCACCAGCACTGCAAGCTGTGATCTAAAGATAAAGTAGCCAGCTCTCAAATAGGAAATGTAGTCTTAGGGAACAGGGAAGGCACTGAGATACTGGAGAGGAGCCACAGCAATTAGTAGGGAGGGCATGGGGAATGATTACCAAGGAAAGCTGAAAACAGCTAATCTAATGGGAGAGACATAAAAAATATGTTTGTCTGTTGAAAGGGTATACGCACCAAGGAAGAAAAGTTACTGCCAAGGTTAGCTGGATGTATAATGGAGCTGGGTAGGTACTGCGGAGAAACTTCCAGGAACCCTAGAAGGAGTTTTACCATGGATTGGCTTTTCCTTGGCTCTTTTGAATAAGTTTCCTGCAGCTGTCTCAGCAAACAAGTTTTGCAGCAGGGAGTTTTGGGGAAACCATGAATGTTGAGTGATTAACTTTATACCCACAGTATCACATACTCTCAGGATCATGAGTCTTGGGATATTCCAACTTTTCTCTTAAAGCTTCCACTACTAAAATCAAGCAAATATCTGCTCTCATTAAAAACACTAGGTTTGTAGTCCTCATAGATGCATATATAATCTCAAAAATGTCAAGAGTGTGTACCCTAAAGGCAAAGAAACCAGGAAGCAAATTAAAACAACCCAACATTTATTATATATATATTTTTAAAGTACTCATGATTTCTGAATCAATCTCATAAGCTTTGGGGGAATGAGTGAGTCATGATTTTTGAGCTCATGAGGTTGGCAATATTGTACCAGGAAAATGTGTTTTTAATTAGGAAGGTTGCTTTGGAAGCTGGTATTTAAGAGTGATTTTCATTCAATCAAAAAGAAATGTGAAAATAACTTGTATATCCAATCAAAACAGATTGTTGCTTGCAAACAAGCCAGAGGCCAAAACTTTTTCTTTAAAAATACAAATATAAAAATACAATGTATTCATTAAGGCAGGTTTCAATTCAGCTTAATTTATATGCACTGGATTAGGCTTCAGTGAGTTCCCACCTGTATGATTTTGGAGATGAAATAGATTTTAAAACATCGTGAAGTGTGAGTGGACAGTTCACAGATTAGAAGAGGAAAAATAAATCTAATAAATTATTCATTCTGATTTACCCAGCCTTAGCTATCACCAACAGTAATGGGATGAAATAAAAACAGGGCTTGATTACCTGGGGAAAAAAACACTCCCCCCTGACAGGGAGATGAAGTTAAAACTCACCCTCTATGGGAAGAGGTAGAAGATCCATTACTTTGGGAGGCGTGTAACTAGGCTGGATACAGCTGTGAGAAAAAGTAGAAAACCATGTTATTTTAGTAGAAGGAAGCTCTGGGTTCCCCAAGTACTGCTTTCTTTATTTGCTCTGATGTTGTAGTGCTGCTGGTGTCTGACTTCAGTATCCAAGAATTGTCTGATTGGAAGCAAGACTGGCAAACACATTAAAAGTTTTCTCTTGTACAGTCTGAAGCAAAAATTCATGCACTATAAAAGGTGTGGCAAATACTTAAACCTCCCCTCCCCCCCAATAAATAAATAAATAAAAAATAAAAAGAAGGTCTCTGACTGTGCAAAAGCTTCACCCAACCAGTTGGGGGCTGCAACTATTCCACACTGGTTCTGGTGAAAGAAAGCAGAATCACATGCCAGCAGCGCCGGCGAGTACAGGTCAGCTCCTCTGCTCTTTAGCACTTTGTAATGAAGCAATCCATGAGGGGCTGGTAAGCCTTTAGGAACAGAGCCATATATGACAGAAAGAAAATAGGGAGTATGGGGGTTGAAGTGTTGGGGTAAGCAATGATGATGAGTAGCCAAAAGCTGGGAGGGAGAGAGGTGGGCAGAATAATATGCATTTCATGGTGGCTAAAAAATATCGTTAAACTATCTAGCCTCCTTTGGGAATCAGTTCACCAGACACTGGCATGTGTCCATCTTTAGAACACCCATCCAACAAGACTGCACCACTGTTTTGTTTTAAAGGTGATGTCTCTTAGCACTGGGGCACTGGTGGGTTTCAATACTGACTTGCTAGGAAGGGCACCATCTTCTGACTCATCAGCACCTTTCCATCTGGGATTCAAAGTCATTACAGAGGCTCCCTGCCCAAGAAAGTGAAATAGTCCCATGTGCACAGCAAAAGAAATAGGAAGGAATTCACAGTGGTTTGAGAGCTAGAGAGACAGACCTAGACTAACACTGACTAATGAGCACCTTGTTCAATGGAGCGGAAGAGCCTCCCAGTCTCACTCATTACAAAAACTCCTGGTCCCCTGCAATAAGGGGGTAAATGCCTAGCACCACACTTGTCACAGGAGGTTGGTCTGCATGGGGGAGCACGGTCAGAAGGCAGAACCTTTCTTAGAGGGTTTCTAGGGTCTCCATTTTTCTCCAGCCCTGCTAGTAGGCACTGCTAGAGGTACTTAGCTGTTCTATCGCTGTCTCTCTGCACCCCTTACAGCAGTAATCATCAGAGATTCCTATTAAACAGGAGCAGGGAAGTGAGAAGAGCTGGCTGCCTAGGACAGGTGTTGGGGGGACCTGGTGGAGGAGGGAGGGCAAAGGAATGTGTTCCTGCACAGCCCACGCACTCGCTTTCCTTTGAGGCGCCTGTCACTCATGCTGCAGAGAGATTGCGCAGCAGAGCCCCACCCCACCCCCACGCATGTGAAATAAATGGAACATAGGGAAAGCTTTAAATAATTGAATAATGAAATGAATATATTAATGCAAGGAGAGCTGGAGAGGGCTCCTGGGCTGGGCTTTCTCAGCCGAACAGCCCCTGAGGAGCCAACAGAAAGAGAAGGCAGGGTCAGCAGTCATCTCAGCGTGGGCAGAGGTGGTAAATTGGGGTTTCTTTGCTACCTCCCTATACCCACACTCCTTCATTCCCCTCCTTCCCCCATGCTCTTTTCCTTAATAGTTACACCTGTTTTACCTCTTCCATTCTCTCTCTCTCTCCCCTTCAACATTGATCTTTTCTCTCTGGGTCTTCTTCCTCCTTTCTTTAGCTTCTACCCTCATTCCCTTTCACAACGTCATCTTCACCCAGCCTGTTTGCCTATAAAACTCAGCAGTGCAGAGAGGCTGGCCCAGGAATATAATCATGATCAAGGTAAGGTTGGCAGTTGGAGGCTTCACTCCACTAAGTGCAGCAGTAGGCTGGGTTTGGCAGATTGACCAGGAAATGGTGCAAGGGCAGGTATTAGCCATGGACAAAGTTTAATACTGATGAAAGTCATGGCAGCATAGTGTTGGCTGGAAGCAGCTGCTGAGCACAGTGCTGCCACTTCTGTCTTGCAATACCCCTTCCTGCTATTTGAGTCCTCAGATCCCAATTAACAGAGGCTGATGTGTGCAGTGCGCCAGCAAAATAAACATTCAATTCCTGGATATAGCAGTGCAACCTGCCAGCTCATGTCAGGTGCATCTTGGGGCTCATTTCAGAATCTCAGCTCACTATATTTAGAGGTTTACCACCTTTTTAATGTAAATCCAAATCATGGGTTTCTGGAGTCAAGTGCCCAGGGGCCTATCCTGCCAGAGGGTAATGAGGTGTTTTACCTAACACCATTTCCCTGTAAAGCCATTCCTCTCCAGCTCTCATCTACAGAATATGTGTTTCCCGAAGGGGCCTGGTCTCTATGCTAATGGGTGTTCTTGATTCCACTGGGAAAGAGAGGGAGCTGATAAGATCACCTCCACGTCTGGGATGACATGTAGCATGATGGGTCTGCCTGTTACATATGAGGAGCTGTCCATCCATTCCAGAGAATTGATCATGTGCAGCTGCCTGCCCCTGCCCCATGCTGGAGCATGGTTACTGATAAGACCTCCAGGTTAGTTGCTTCCCAGTGTCTATATGGCACCCGCTTGGCCACCAAGAGTAAAAATGACTTTTCTGTCCACTTTAAACCAGCAATGAAGGAGGATATACAGAGAGAGCTTGTGTGACACCTCAGGACAGGATGAAGGGGGCCTTACCTAGGGAGATCCCTCTATCTAGTAGTGGCATCTTTCCCTTAGAGAGAGTCCCAGAAAGTGGGAGGATCAGAGTGGGGATACCTGGAAAGTCAAGACCAGGAGAGAGGGAGTTTCCTGCCCACAGCAGATGGATGCTTTTGGAGTGATACATGATGAGGAGGGCTGAGGGAGGGGAGTGATGCAGAGGATGCGGTGCAGATTCCAAGCGGCCATCCATCACCAGCAGCTCTGCCTTCCACTTATCATGCCAACAGGTGATGGAGCTTCATACATAAAACATTTTCTGGGTGTTGCAGGCTGGAAGACGCATGAGAGGGTTACACTCAGTCTGCATGAGAATCATTCTCAGAGGAAAGAGAGAGCTGCCACTCTCAAACTTCCTGCACCCTCCCTCCTGGCGAGCCGTACCTGGGAACTGTTGCTTTCTCTCAGTCAGCATCTCAGCTTCACCGGGACTATAGTTCTTTTCACTGCAGAGTCTCCTTCATAAAGTTTCTACTAAAGATGCAAACATCCTTTTGTACTGGGAGCTATCTATACATGTCTATCATGGGCATCACCCTCTGTTCGCTCAGGTTTCCCCAGCTTTTCCTGTGTGGTTCCCAGTCCTTCTCAGTTCTTTCCCAATTTAAGCTCTACAAAAACTCCTTTTGACACCTTTATTGCTGGGCGTAAGCTCCCAGTGAGTCACTTCTTTCCTCCATGACTTAGTTTCCCCATGCATATAATGGGGACAGAGCCAGTGGCCTACCTGACTAGGAGGCTGTGAGGCATGAGGGTCAATTCACCAATGTCTATACAGGAACTTGAGATCCACTAGCAAGGGATAAAACAGGAGTGTTACAATGCTGGTCCCCAGAGACACGTGCTTCTAAGTAGCAGAGCTTGTCCTGTCTTATGGGAAAGTCATAAGATTGGGGACATGAAACATTTGTCTGTTTCTGGGCATATTCCCCAAAGCCTTGTATGCAGTCCATATTTTCACCCCTATTTTTTTCCTGTAAGCACCAAGGCATTAAACCACACATCTTGGGCAAGGGGTAAAGGGTCACATGTAGGGTGGCAGGAAGATGAAGCTACTTTAATTTCTTTATGCCTCTCTGCACACACTACATCTCTCCTGCCTCATGTTTCTTACTGTAGGTGACCTGGCCGTGGGTAAGAGATGAGGTAACAGTGAATAGCCAAGGTGTGTTCATGTAGCATGCCACAAACAGGGTTGGGAGAGGGAGAGACCTTCACTGTGATGGATGACTCCACCAAGCCCCACTTTGTTTGTCAGGAGCAGTCCCTAAACTCCAGTGGTTCCTGGCCATGAACCCCATTCAGTTATGTGACAACTGTATGTGTGGAAGATGTGTGTTGAAGAATTATGTATCAGGTGCGGCTTTGGTCCTAGACATTACCTGAGAATTCAGTCTCTGTATAGCATTTCTTGCCATCTCTAGCAAGCAAGCAAGCAAGCATTTCTTGTGGCTGCAGAGTTTGGGTTCTTAGATAGAGGTCTGAGGGGGTGGGCAGCCAGAGTGTCATCCCAGCTCATTTCTTACTCAGATGTCTGCCAACTTGCTTTGCCCTCATTGTCTGTGTAATTTCTAACTTAGTTTTCACTCAAATCCCTATGAAAACCTCCCAAACATTCCAACCTTGTCTTCCAGCTGCTGTAAAATGGTCATCCTGTTAGTGGAGAGAGACAGTTAACCATGTTAGTCTGAAGTTAGGCAGAAGGCAAGCAGGATAGACTTGAACCTTATATAGACTAACAGTACCAGAGTTGTATAGCATACGTTTTTGTAAACTGCATCTAATGAAGTAAGCCCACTGCTTATGGAAGCTTATGCTGTACATCTCTGATTTAGGTGGTTTGTAAGGTTCACATCTACCCTGCCTTCTGCCATCCTGTCAGTGTCATGTAACCAGGCTACATTAACAGTCTTAAGAATCAAGGCAGACATGAAGGGGATGACTTAAGGATATTAACTTGGGGACCATGTATAAAGTAGATTGGAGACCTACCCACTTATAACTGGGTGCTTAATGGGCATGGCTCTCAATCACACTAAGGCCTTTGGGCATCTATACATGTGGTCCAGGGTGGGAGGGATGGTGCTTTAATTAGAGCAGCTCTGAGAGCCACTGTAATTAAAACGCTCCCAATGTCACATGTATTCAGCATCCCGTGCTTCAAAATGGCTGCAGGGGCACTATAACTAAAGCTCATTCAACAAGCTTTAGTTAAAGCACCCCCTCCGCCATTCTGAAGCATGGGATGCTGAATACACGTGATGTGGAGGCTGCTGGTGTGCGCTAATTAGCATGCTCCAGCAGACTCGATTAATCCAGTCTGCTCCAACATGTGCTACACATGTCAGATCAGAGCTCTGTCACATGAATATGTGCCTTTTGATGCTACTCAGGCAACATTAAAGGTCTGAAAGTTGAGGGAAAACCCCCATGAGGATTATTTCTGAGCAGAAGGCCTCTTGTGTTGCATCAGGGATGGCCCAGGAGTTCAATACAGACTTTTCCTCCCATTTCTTAAAATGGGGCTTGAATTCGTAGTGTGCTTGGATAATTCTGAATTACGATGCTTTTCCAGAGTGGGAAGCAGAAGGTAAATTAGAACAGTGTGCTCCAGCACACAGTGGGACCTGAGCGGGACCCTGTACACCCTCATAATATCAGCAGTATGCAGTTGGTGTAATTACTACCTTAAATGGCTCCCAGTATCCTTGGTGTGAGTGAGCAGGCTGAGAGACTCTCCACAGGGTGGACCCCAAGGACCAATATCCTTAAACGGCCTCCATTCCCCACCCCCAGTCACTGGATTTTGTCCTGATTGCTGGAGAGCTGGGCATTCATGCTAATAACGAGTCTTCAAGAGCGACTTTTTCTTCCCTCTGCATGTGTGTGTGTGTTTTTTCCCCTTCCTTTGCCTGAGTGTTTAGCTCTGAAAAGAATAATTTATCAAATCATTTTTATTCAACTTCGGAGAAGGAAGAAAAAGGATGGTGAGGAAAAAAGGACCCTTTGCTGTTTTAATTGCTTTGCGGTGTACTTGTGAGAATCGAGCTGGGCTTATCAAAGCCAGCACAGCTGAGTTGCTGCCTCTCGCTAATGAGAGCTGTCATGTGACCAGGCAAGGCTCTTCCGATGGACCAGATAGTGCCTCCAAGCATCCAGTGACTCAAACACTTAGCAAGTTAATTTAAATGAGGAGCTGTAAAGTTTAAGCAGGAGGCTGGGGGAGCTCGTTTTACAAGGCTTTGGAATCAAGCGAACGGATTTATTTTTTTCTTAATGCAACACACAGGTTCACAGAAGTTTGGGGCTGGAAGGGACCTTATGAGATCATTGGGTTCAGCTCCCCTGCTCTGGGCAGGAAAGACTGCTGGGGCCACAGTCTGGGATGGTGATTTGTTTGTCTTTCTTTGATGAGGATTAATTTGCGAGGAAGGGGTGAGAATTTCCTCCTTGATTGAATGACCTCCTGGAGCCCAGGAAGCTAGTTTTTTAATTGCTAGGGCTCACTTGTCTAGATGTAGGGTTGCCCTCTCTTTTCAGGGCCTGGTCCTGAAGCTCCTCTTCAGGAGTACGTAGTAGTCCAAAAGAACTCTCTGCCTGGAACAACTAGCCAGTGAAGCCTTTGGGCATAAGGGCCAGGGAATTTGGTGGGGATCTGGGGTGCATGAGCAGGTCTCACATGTTGGTGCTCTCAAATGGGAGATGTTGGCTGGGTTTCTAATGCCTGGACCTAATACACAAAGGTGCTGGGCAAGCTTGTAAGTCTAACTTTGTTGAAACACTTCAATCTGCCTGGTAGCATCTTTTGCTATTGCAGCCCTTGGCTCCCCATAATGCTCTGTCAGGGCCCCACACGCTTTCCCTGCAGTACTCTTTGCAGGTCGAACCCTGAGCTTCCCATATGACTTGGTCAATCTCCACTGACATTGTGTCAGCTGCAGGTCAAGTGCTGCAGTTCAGCATTTACCCCAGCTATCAGCACCCTCCCTTTACACTGTCTGTATAATCCTGACTTGCAACATACCTTGTTGTCTTAGTTCTGGACTCCCCACACAGCTCTGCCATTGTTCTTCAGCTCTAATTCTTAGCACCTCTTGCAATAGCCCCCAGCATGACTGTGCCATAGTCATACAGCCAACACCTACAGCCATTTTACTGCTGAGACCACAGTAGCACCAAATGGATGGGGTCTGAGCTGGGAGAAATCAGTGAAGCTGACTTATACCAGTTTCAGCAGTGGTATCCAGGAGAAGCAGAAAGCAAGGAGAAGGAGACTTTAACATCTAGTCTTAAAGTCCCTTTTCTAGAGGATTATTCATGTCCCTGCTGGCTGTCATTGCACTTAAATTTCACATTTTTAATTAAAAACTCTGTAACTGCCAGCTCCATTATATTGTAAAAATCAGCCACTAAATTCTACCTGATCCCTTTTCAGCTTCTTCTAGCCAAGAAATAATGTTATTCCTCTAAAATATCAAATGTGAATAAAATATGGTGGGTTTGTCTTTTTTCCTTTTTTTTTTTTTTTTTTTTTTTTTAAGTCTTAACTTTTAAAAAGTCGTTTCATAAAAAAGCTTCTCTCTTGAAAGCAGTGGTGGGACAATCTATTATTAAATGAAACAAATCAATATTAATGTGATGTGATGGCTGAGATTTGCTTGAGTAGTATTTTATATTCATGTGTATGCTGTTACCTCTGTCTTATTAGATGTGTGCAACATGGGTGAGTTAAGGTTGCTGTGGGAACCATCATTTTTTAAATTTCCTGACTTTTACATGGGGAAAGTCAACCCCTAGCTAGCTTGCATTAATATTGTGTAATTTCCTTGATTGAGGGAAGAGTGCCAGGGTATTTTATTGTCTGTGCTCCAGCCTTCCAATTGCATGTTCAAATGAGAGGAATTTGATTCCCAATCCCTTATTGAAAGAATTATAGCAACCAAGGCGAGACTGGCTCTCTCTAAAAGCAGCAGCACCAGCCGTCACCAGTGATGTGTGGACTCAGGGGCTCATATGCATTGCTTGTTGCTGCTATCTCCATTCTTGTCTTTGCCTTATAACACACAGACCTGCTGTTCTACTGCGTGGGAGCCAGGCATAGAAATAGATGGGGCTGATCCACATCTGCCTCACAGCCTACCCTGTTGTTTATACCTGTGTGCAATGCTGTCCATTGAGATTGGCTTAGCCAGAGGTGTAAATGACTCTACTGGGTGCATGGGACAGGCTGAGGTTGTCCCAATTTTTCCAACACTTTTCTAAGGCAGTGAGTATGAGTGGGGCACACTAGGTCAGGGGGTTACTGGAAGGTAAGTCAAGGTCCTGCCAGGTATCAGTCCAAGCCTGGGATATCAAGCAAAAGGTCAAAACAAGGTCATGGTAAGGCAAGCAGTTGATCTAGGCTGAGAGCAGGACAGAAACAGGGACAATCAGGAATAGCCAGGAAGGTTAAAATCAGATTCAGAGCACTGTCACAAGCCAGAGTTCAGAGCATCAAGTCTGGTTTAGCAGTTTCAAGCAGACCAGAGGCACAGCAAGGCAGTTTGCTGCCACAACAGCTCTCTGCTATCTGGTTTGAGCTTATTTAGCCAGTGTGGTCAGGGCCTGTCCCTGAGGAATGACTCCACCTGACTATCTGATTACATCCAGCTATAGCCTGGGGCTGGATCAACCCCAGCAGGACCTTGGGGCATTACATTCTCTTTCTTGCCTGTCCAGGGTGGTACAGAACTTGCCTATCAGCAGTTGACATCCCCTACCATAGGGCAGAGGAATTGATACACTGGGTCTGATTTTCCCCTCTCACTGATTTTTCAACTAATGTGCCTCCATTGACATAGGTGGCCATATCCTTATTTAACTCTCTTGTGAATGAAAGGAAGAACAAGGACCAATCTTGAAACCCAAAAGGTGTGGAAAGAATATTGCTGCAAGCTAACATCCAGTGTGATGAGAAAATGGTGGAAAAACAGCCGATCAGCTAGGCCACAGGGTCAATCACTTTGCCCAAGCCACTGACTGGCTGGGAAGGTACCACTATCCTTTCCTGCTTTACACATACCCAAATCCTACCCTCCTGGTATGCTTCTGAATAGCAGGTAGCTGGATTATTTCCACCTGACACTCAGAAAGAATCTCTCTTTACTAGAGGCAGTTGAGATTCCTGCCTTTCACCCACTTCCAATCAGCATAAGAAATCTCACCTCAAAGATTAGTGTTGATAAAGTTGGACTTGAGTAGAGGAGCTAATGATGACAATGGCATCTCATCTGTAATGAGCATAAGTAGACTTGAAAATGTATTTGTAGGGCTGGTTAAATGTCTGGAAGAACTCGGCCTCACTCCACCTCCCTAATGGGTAGACAACATGAGAGGCCAAGTTGCTGTTCAGTGTGTCTGTGTTTAAAGTGTGTGAGGAAGGTTCATTCTCAATGGTGTGTTTGGTCCTTGGTGCCCCTATTGAGAATGCCACCAAGGGGAGCAATTAGTGCCAAATCTGGGTGTTGTGTGTGACATGAATATTTTGAATGGGAAAGAAAAAACCCAGTTCAGTGTTGATGCAGCAATACCTTTTATTTTTCCTGAAGGGTCTTGGTTGAAATGAGAAAGTGATTTCTTGTGATGAATGTCCCTTGGTGTTCTTCATGGTCATGATGAGTGCTGAGTGCACTTTGCACACTTATTTTGTGTATACTTAATTCACTATGCTTGTGCTCATTGGTGGTAATGTTGCTTTTCACAACCATTTTGTGCAAGTGAAGTGTTATTTGCTTGATCACAGAAAGGCTATTCCAGGCCTGTTACCTAGATTCTTTTAATTAGGGAAAGAAAATCATCTGGGGCAAAAGCAGAAATAATTCATAAAAGTTAAGTCATCCAGTAACATAACAGACAAAAAATACCATGTGACTTTGATGGCCAATTAGACATCATGAATATTCAGAATTCTTTAATAGAATGAAAGCTCATTACAAATACCCTGGCTGAAATTTGCTCAGGTAAATTATTCATTGAACAATTTTGCATAAATAAATAATAAACAACAATAAATGCATAAAATTGTGATTTGTTCCTAGACCATCCATTGTCAAAAAAAAAAAGCAAAAACATGATGGAAAAAACCCATATTTAACAAATAATCTGACTGGCTGTATTCCTGACTCTCTTGGTCGTGTGTCTGTATGAGATAAACCTCATCTGGGTGAGGCCAGAATTAGGCTTGAAAAATGGGCTCTGGGCTGCTGCATTTAGCAAAGTTCAGATTGCTGAGATTTAGGCTTTGAACTTAGCTCTTGGTAGATATTAGGCACTCACAGAACTTGCCTGTAGATCTGAGCCAAGCTAGAAAAGGCTACCTGAATTTTGAGCGAGTTGGCTCAAGCCCATTTCCATCTGGGAGAAAGATGCATGCCCATTTGTCTAACAAAAACTCCTCAAGATGTGGAGAATATATTCAACTTCCATTGCCTGGGCAGGGTGCGTAGCAGGAGGACAAATTAAACCCCTTGTGTGCAAGGCACTGGGGAATGTATATAGCTGGGCACATGCGATCAGACTGTAAATAAACAGGAAAGGTCAGAGCTATCCCAGAGCTGCATAAGAAATAACTGCAAATGACTGCACACTCCTTGCCTACCTGTTTGGTTAATAGGGAAGAAAAAATCAAAATGCTGCTTCAATAAAATGTGAAAATTAAAATCAACAGTGGTCAGAAGAAAAATACCAGGCAAAGGGTATTGGGCCCTGAAAGACTGGAGATGTTTCAGAGTGGAAAGGTCCTATGCAAAGTCCTGTCTGAGACATCTGGAATATACACTGTGCATGGGCCAGGTTAAAGGCATGGCATTAAAAGTATCTTTGATATGAGCCACCCTATTAAGTGTGATCCTTTCTGAAACATGCCAATTTTCTAGTTGCATATTTGAGGCAAGAACCATCTCTATTTTGTTTTTGGTTTTTGTTCAAACTATATGCTATATTATATGGAGTAGTATAAATAATAATAAAACTATCACAGACATGCAACCCGTTAAAGGCACTCCGGGCAAATCCAGGACAGGTGTAACAAGGATGCAAATGAGATTCATGAGCTGGGTGTCATCTGTGTACAGATGCTCAGGTGCACACATGGGCATATAACCCATAAAGAGGTGTGTGTGGCAGGAGATGCATGGGAAGACTTTGGAGATAACAGGTGTGGAGGTACGTACGTGCCTGTGCTGCATCTGTGACCCCATTGTGGTGTGTACGACAGTAGAGGAGATGCAAGATGGACCGGTGACTTGGGCCTCTGGCCCGTAGCTGTCATTCCTCACCTCCATTAAACCCTTGCACATACTCTTTATCCTGCTTAGTAATGACCTGACAAGTATCCCTTTAACTTCCAGCACTCAGCAAATTACATGGCAAATTTCCTGTAAGTACATGGTGAGTCCCTCGCCCAGCATGCCACCTGGTAATTACAGTCTGAAATGTTTGTGTAAAAGACCAATTTCTGTAAGGCTGTTCATTCACCCCACCACACACTTTCTCTCTGACACGCAAGTCTCCAGTGACTCACCATCTTCCATGGCCCTATCAGCAATTCTCTTCTCTTGGATCTCATTGAGAGCATTGTGCTGCATGCCGGGGTGTGTGTAGCTCCCCCGTACCTACCACATGCGAACTTACTGGGCAAGCCTACTGCCCACTCCAGCCAGAGTGACCTGCCAGTGAAGCTATTTTGGAGTCAGACCTGCCCAGTTCTCTCCTTATATCCTAGGGCATGTGAGTGCCCTGAGGGATCCAACGGGTTGAAGAATTAGGGCCTGTTCTACAGAGGGGGAGCAGAAGTAGTCCCTTGACTGACTAAGAGGGCATCATTTTCCAGAAGTAGCTATGATATGTTTGTATACCTCCTCCAGTGTGACCCCTTTCCTTCCTTCTCCTGTCAGAGGGGATGGTGGAATTTCACATGATCTGTAGATTTGGGGCTCCTCATAGAGAGATCCTGCTTGAGAAAAGAGAATCCCTGTCTTTTCACTGGTTGCAGATCCCTACCCTGTTGTCACAAAGGCAGTTACTCTCTAATCACACCGTTTTATTGCATGCTTCTCTGCGAGACACTGTGCCAGATGCTGTAACAGACTGTATTAAGGAAATAATAACAAGGCAGTTCAGAATGCAGGCCCCGTAGCTGCTAGGTAATTTAGTGACCAGCCTGTTCTGTAATTTTGTTGTCAATACAGCTCTGTGGATTTGGCTAGGAAAAATGGTGTCATCGCATGTGTTATTTTCTGGTAATGATGTACTTCCTTTTGTATTGTGACCCCATATGAAAGGAGGCCATGAGGATTAGAGGGGTCTATCTGTGTGCAGCTTATAAACCTTTCTTGGAGTTGTGGGTGCTCTGGAGGTGTCAGAGTCAGATTTCCAACTTTATTTTAAATGTGTGGCTTAGCCACTTTGTTATCTTTTTACCTCAGGGTTGGAATGAAATACAAAGGGGTGGTGAAACAGACTAGTAGCAAAGGACTGTTAAATCTTGAAGGTCCCCTGTTGGCATGGAAGTACTCTTGAACATGGCTAGTGCCCAGAACAAACCAGGTTTTCAAGTCTGAGGCCAAAAAGGATGCAATTAAGCAGCAGGTTATCTAGTCATGGACTTGGATTGCCTGGCAAAGCTAATCGGGAGGACACCTCACAAAAGGAGACCAGATATTACAAAAGAAAGGGCGTTTCACTGTCCATTGAAAGAAAGAAAAAAAAAGTGTGGACAGGGAACAGATGAGTACTTGCTACAGAGAGAAAGGAGAGAAGGAGACAGGGAAAGACAGGAGGGGACATATACTGGGAAAGGCAGAACAGGCCATTTATCCATTATTATTGTAAATTTATCCAGAATTCTTGTAAAAAGTGATGAAGTAACAAGTGACAGGCTTTCATAACCCTTACAGTGCCTATGTGTCATGGGGCCTTTTCAGTATTCTCTGGGTGTGCATCCGCCTCTCACATATAGCACTAATGTATTGGCCTCCTTATTAGCGATTTCAGCAGATTGGCCAAGGACCACGGAGATCTTAGCCTTCTCCTCTTGCCTATAAAAGCAGTCTCTCTCAGTTATGGATGAGGAGCATTATATCTGGCAGGCTGGAGTCAGTAGAAAACATGAGGTGAGGGCCTGGTTCCCCGGCAAATCTCCTGCTTATCTCATGATGGCTAGGATGTACCATAGGCTCCAATTTTACCAGAGCAGCAGCTTTCTGTGAAACTTGTATTTTATTTTTAAAGGAGAATAGAGGGCATTCTCATGCTTATGTCACTGTAATAGGGCTGTGCACAGTTAGCACAGCTGCTTGTTTTCAGTGCTCACCAATTTCTGCCTAACCATGGGAGACAGGCTCATGACGAGGGTGGGGAGAGGGGCAGCACAAAGAAGAGTGGTGTTCTGCAGTAGCCTCTGCAAAACATTATTTACTTTACTAGGAAGGGATGGGATAAAGGTGTGACTGTGCGATTGTTTATGAATGTGACTGCCTAAGTGAGAGTATGACTGAGAGGGAAGCATGTATGTTAAAGACGAAAAATTGTGTAGGGGCATAGGAAAGTGTGTGTGAGACAGAAAATATGTGTGCATGGGACTGTGCATGCATATGTGTGCAAGAAACAGTGTGAGAATATGTGTGTGTGCACAAGTAATGATGAATGAATGTGGGTGTGTACCATGGTATGTGAGAGTGTTTTTGAGAAAGTGTTGAAGAGTGAGATTGAGATTGAGATTGTGCATGACAGGAGAGAGACAGAGTGGGTCAGTGGCATAGAATCTGTAAGAGAGCATACAAGAAAGGCTGTGGAGAGGAGAGTGAGTATGTGAGAGGATGTATGAGAAAGAAAGAGAAAGACAGTGTGGGGACATGGGCAGGGAGGGAGGAGATTCATCTCTGGTGGAGTGCTCCTGTCCCAGACTGAGATGTGCTGAAACAAGATGCAGTTCGTGCTAATGACCAATCTTCCCCTGCAACCTTCATACTTTTTTGGCTGCACCTTCATGCAGTGCTACCACTGTGCAGGAGAGAGGGAAACATCTTTCTGGGGACTTGTGTGTCAGCCTCAATCACCATCGCATTACACAGTGTGAGAGAGCACAAAGCAGCCTAATTGAGTGACACATTTGGAAAAGGAAGATGGGAGTATTGGTTGGCACCTTTGACCATAGGGTCTATTTGAAGTGTTTTGTGTAGGTAGGGAGAGAGGAATGGCTTGATTAAGGATTTGAGGAGACAAGTCGTAGGCTGCCTCAGCAGAGCCACTTCAACAAGGAACATGGGTGAAGAGGGAGGTGTGAAGAGCTCTTCCTTTTACCGGGGAAAACTACTGCATGGCCTCATCTGGGAGGTTTTTTCCTGCTTGCTCACAAAGCACTGGCTGTGCTTGTGGCCTGACCTGGCCCCTCTGCTGTTTCATGCTTTCCTGGTGCATCTTTATAGTCAGTCAGCCAAGCCTTTTTGTGAGGTTGATTGTGTGTCTGCGAGCACAGAAGAGGCTCATCCACTGGCTAGGAAAGAAGGCACACAGTGCATATGTAATGCCCTCCTCCAAAGCCCTTGGGCACCTGGGAAACAAAGCCTGGACCATGAACAAAACCCTGCCGGAGGCATCCCTCTCATTGATAATCCCAGCCCTAGAGTGGAGCAGGGAGGCATTGCACTGTTGCTAAGAGAATGAAAATATAAGTGCCTTCCCTTGTCCTTCTGGCCTCAGTGGTACTGTATGCTGCCAAGCAGCTCTTCCCAAGAGGAGCACAGGCCTTCATGGCCAGCACTGTCCCCAAGTCATTCAAGGCTGAGAAAAAGGGTGTGTCCCCTGTCGGGTAAGTAAAACCACCTGGGCTGGAGACTTGTCCATTGCACTGTGGGCATGCACCCTTGCAAAAGTCTACAAATGCTTTCAAATGAAAGGATCTCAGCTCTGCAATCAGGACTAGGGGGCATCAGAACCCCAAGGCATCTGGTTTTGGGCTTGTATGTAGGATGCCTGCCGTGGATTTGGGAGTATATGAAGACCCAGGCTGAAGAGTCTGGGAGGCAGGATACTTGCCAGAGGCAACACCACACAGACTTGGAAAACTGAGTTCTGCTCATTCGATAGAATTCGAAACTGATTTGACTGACAGGTTGTGGAAGGGCCTGCTAGGGCTAAGGTCACTCTGGATTTGGTGCTGATCAAAGGGGAAGATATCATAGGTGACCTGAGGATTGGTGGTACTCTGAGCGACAGCGATCATGACCTGATAAAGTTCACCATCCACCATAAGACTGAGAAATCAGTCAGCAGAGCAGAAGTCCTAGATTTCAGGAGGGCAGATTTTGGTAAGCTCAAGGGACTAATTGGAGAGGCCCTTTGTTACCAGCAACTGAATGAATTGGGAGTCCAGGAACAGTGGTGCTTCCTTAAAGAAGCAATTCTCACAGCTCAAAAACAAGCCATTTTCACGTGGACAAAAAGCGGGAAAGGAGCCAAGAGACCCATTTGGTTTGACAGGGATATTAGGGAGCTATTGAAAAAGAAAGAAGAAGCATAAAGCAACGGAAGAATGGATCAGCTACCAGAGAGGAATACACCTGTGTCACCAGGGTCTGCAAATACAAGACACAAAAAGCTAAGGCAGGCATGGAAATCAAGCTGGCAACTGGCATAAAAGACAACAAAAAGTTCCTTGTAGAAATGCATAGTGAGCAAAAAAAATTGGGATCCACTGTGGGACCCCTACTGAATGCTCAGGGGCAGCCCACAGTCAATGCCCGCGAAAAGACAGAACTCCTAAATATATACTTTACATCAGTATTCCTGAAATCAAATGGGAGCCAGTCCAGAAACCCAGAGAACGTGGGTAAGACAACAGGTTACATGAAATCAGTCCTGAACAGGTAAGGGATCTCCTACAACACCTGGACGCTTTCAAGTCAGCTGGGCCAGATGACCTGCACCCGAGAGTCCTGAAAGAACTGACCGAACTTATAGCAGCAACACTGGCCAAGCTGTTTGAAAAATCATGGAACTCAGGAGTGGTCCTGGATGACTGGAAGAGGGCCAAAGTGGTGCCCATCTTTAAGAAAGGAAAGAGGGATGATTTGGCAAACTACAGACTGATCAGCCTGACTTTGGTCCTGGGTAAAATCTTTGAAATATTTGTTAAGGAGGCCATCAATCACAAGCTGGTAATTGACAGGGTGTTACAAAGCAGCCAGCATGGTTTTGTTGAGGGTAGATCATGCCTGACTAACCTAGTGTCCTTCTATGACCAGGTAACTGACCATCTAGACAAGGGACACAAGGCCGATGTCATTTACTTGGATTTCAGTAAAGCCTTTGATTCTGTTTCCCACGAGATTTTCTCAATCAAACTGGAGAGTACTGGGCTAGACCAGTCTAGTGAGGTGGGTGGACAACTGGGTTAGATGCCTCTCCCACAAAGTTGTAATCAATGGGATGGCCTCATCCTGGAGGGCCGTCTCCAGTCATGTCCCTCAGGAATCGGTGCTTGGACCTGTGCTCTTTAATATATTTATTAATGACTTGGATGAGGGGGTAGAAAGCTCGTTTATTAAGTTCTGGTTGATACCAAGCTGTGGGAAAATGCACACACACCAAAGGATAGGGCAAAGATCCAGCATGACCATGACAGACTGGATTCATGGGTCGAACAAAATCAGATGAGGTTTAACAAGGAGAAGTGCAAGGTCCTTCACCCGGGTAGAAAGAACCCTCACCATACCTACACAATGAGTGGTGGTCCATTGGCTGACACAGCATCTGAATGAGACGGGGGGTCACAATTGACCAGAAGATGAATATGAGCCAACAGTGCGATCAAGTCACCAGCAGGGCAAATTAGACTTCTGGCATGCATTCTGTGGCCAGTAGATCCAGGAAGGTGCTTCTCTCCCTCTATTTGGCATTGGTGAGGCCTCAGCTGGAGTACTGTGCCCAGTTCTGGGCACTGCATTTTAAGAAGGATGTGGATAAGCTTAAGAGGGTACAAAGAAGGGCTACCTATTTGGTTAAGGGCCTAAAGGATAGGCCCTATGAGGAGAGACTCTGGGAACTTGGCCTGTTCAGTCCGAGTAAGAGAAGGCTGAGAGGTGACTTGATAGCCACCTACAAGTATATCAGGGGGAGCATCAAGAACTAGGGGAGCAACTAGTTAGGAAGGCAGCTCAAGGGAGGAAGAAGACCAATGGGCATAAACTAATAGAGGGTAAATTCAGGCTAGACATAAGAAAAAGCTTTTTCTCTGTAAGCGTCACCAGAGTCTGAAACACTCTCCCAGCAGAGGTGGTGCAGTCACTGTCCTTGGAGGTGTTCATGATGAGGCTGGACATGCACTTTGTTGAGCTCGTCTGAGCCGAATAACTTCCTGTACATGGCAGGGGACTGGATGTGATGATCTTACAGGTCCCTTCCAGTTCTATGATTCTATGATTTGGCGTGAGACACAATTTTTTTTTAAAAGAGAGCACTTCCCTGCTCAGACACACATATGCCCCCCCCATCCTCCCTTTCCCGTACCGCCACCCCCCCCACACACACATGCACACACTAAAGCTCATAAATGCAGATGCAGTCACATGGACTTGTACAGGGCACTCACTAGCACACATGCTTACACAATGTCCTGAAAAACTAATATATTAGAAATCACTCATGCATGCTTAATGATGCATACTCTTACATATGCCTTTGAGCCTAAGCACCTCTGCACACAACAGCTAATGCACACACTCCCAACACCTGTAGACCGCAATCTGCAGTACAATATTGTGGGGATGGTGTGTATACTCACATTCCTGCAAATGACTCCACGCTCAGACTCATTCTGATGCACATCAGCTCTGTGGCAAACTTGCTCATGTAGGCTTTAAGGCAGTGGTGCACCTGCATTTTGATAGTGTACACATGTAGCTGCACAGAGGCATAACTGGTAGTATTTATGCCCTGGGACTCCAGAACAGAGATAGGGGGCTGACTGTGTAGGGGGGAGTGGGGGCATAACTTTATTGCAAGGGGAGATGCCACCACCAGCAACCAAGTTGACCCTCCTCTGGCCCCACAAATGTGACATGGAGAATGACCATGCAAAGCCTCTAATACAGCTGCATGCAGTTGCAGGGCCAGGAAAGGGTTGGCTTGGCTGTCAGTGGTATCACCTCTCTTTGTAGCATTGGCATTTTCTACCAGGAGGGAAGTGAGGTTGGTAAGGGAACCCCTGCCCCATCTCTGTCCCACTCCACTCTACTCTGTGTGGATGGAGCCTCAAGTCCTTTTGCTTTTCTTCCAGTGCCCTCCAGTGTTTGGTCCCCTGTCACCCACCTTCAGTTACACCAGTGGTGCTTAACTCCCAGCCCACAGGCCAGATCCGGCCTGCAGAGCTGTGTAATCCAGCCCATGGTTCTCTGCACGGGTCCAGAAATTGAATAGTGCTGGAGTGGTGGCAATTATCACTGCTGCTCCCCTGCCACCAAATTTCCAAACTGCATGTGGCTGGATCAGCACCAGCTGGGTCAGTTCTGCATAGAGGAATCAGGCCCCATTCCATTGTAACTGGATCAAGCCAGGCCTGATCCAGCCTCTTGGAAATGGTCCAGCCAGGGCCAAATGCATCCACAGGGGCCTGAGGCCCAGTGCAGCTGTGTGGGATCAGGTCCCAGGCAAACCATTCCCACACAACTGGATAGGGCCCTGGCTGGGCTTCTTCCTGCACAGCTGGATTGGGCCCTAGCTGGGCCATTTCCACTTGGTCAGATCTGGTCCATCAACAGACTTGGCACCACTCCTCTGGCCTGTGGGCCAAAAAGTTTGGGCACCACTGAGTTACCTTATTGCAAATGAGCAAGTACGTACACACACATACACACACACACACACACACACACACACACTGATTAAGAGACAAGAACAGAGAAAAGTATTTCTAGTGTTTGGAGCACTAGCTAGAACTTGGCAGACCTGGGTTCAGTCCCTTACTGCCTGTAGAGTTGCATCAGCACAGCACACCACCCAGTGACTCTAGTTCTGATTCATTCAGAGAACCTACACAGGGCTGCATTGCTCTTGGGAAGGCATAGCCACAGAGTTGTCACAGGGAGTCCCCACTGGCTGTTATATAAATGAGGAATGATATGAAGTATGTTCATGGGAAGCTGCTATTCCAAAACAGGTTTTATAGGTCAGCTAATCCAACATCCTTTTCCCTGGGTAGCCAATAAGAGATTCATTAAATCACCAATGTGATTGTAGGATACTATTCCAAGAGGATAGTTTTACTGTGAATCAAGCTAGAAACCATCCTGTTCTCTGAAACATCAGGATGAGTATCCCTGGTTCCCTTGAAAGAGTGACTCTAGTATAAATCTGTAATCCATTAAGGAAAAAAAAAATCTTATTAAGGCTATTGCTTTGGTAATACTGTGCCACAGTGAGTTTTGCAGTTTACATAGTGTGTGGCCTCAAAGTATACCTGCTACCTTTAAAATATCATTGACTGCCTTCCTATTCCTCTATGGAAATGCTGTCAATAGCCCAATTTTCAGAGCAACCCAAAGGAGAGAGAGAGAGAGCGTGTTCCTGTTAAGTCTGATGACAGAGCTAGACTGGGTTCCCTTGGACTTTACGGTGTTTATGACTGCTCCAGTGAGTTTTGCACAGTCAGAAACTTTCTCCTACTCCCTCGCACTTTTTTTAAATAGTGATAATAGCTTCAGCAGTGCTTGAATTCCAGCTTTCAATATCACATAAGGAAAACCTCTGCAGATAGCATAGCAAATTGTTTCCCATGCGTGAGAGGTCTTCAGAGAACCAGTTGATGCGGCGTGTGAAGTGTGGAAGTGGACCGGACTGAAAAGGGCCTGGGATTATTAGCAGACTCCAATACTCTGTGGAGGGAGTGAGGAGGGTTGATAGGTGGCCCTGATTAGTTTCCCTCCCAAGTTTCCCACTGCCTTATGCATTCAGAATTTATTGGGAGCTCTAAACACATAGAGGACTGGCCCCACTAGTGTCAATGCTGAAGGTAGTGGTTCTCAAACTTTTTAGATTCAGGGCACCCCTCCATAATGTTTTTTAAAGGTCTGTGGCAAGATCAGGCACTCACGCTTGCATCGGATTTATAAAATAACCATAATGCAGGCAAAAGCGCACATGCATGCTGCAGCCCTTCCTGCTTTGCCTGTGCATGAGGTGTGTGGGGCAGTTCTACCTGCCTACAGAATACCACAGCACCCTGGTTGAGAACCACTGGTCTATGGTGATATCATCAGACTGGTCTAAAGTGAAAATGTTTTTCAGTGGCTGGAGTTGTGTCTCCAATTCTGAAACCTTGGCCCCTTATCTTTAAAGTAAGTGTGATGGGGATGGGCCGGGGAGTGGAAAGGTGGAGGGGGCGAGAGAAAGGAGTGTTGATATAAGATTAACATGACAGTCAGAAGAGTGCCTTGTGAATTGGGACTGCCTTCTGCACACATCAGGCTGCATGTGGACATATTCAGACATAGATCATGTGTGAAATACAGTGGTAAACATGCAGTGCTGCCTGAGGAGCTCATGGCAGGCACATGTTGCCTGGTGGAAAACAGGCTCGCCACATTTTTCTGTGCCTTCCGTCAGGCTGGGGCGCCCAGCTTTATCTGTCATTATGGTCCAGCAGGCCTGCAGGATTCCAGCTGCTTGCTGTTCATAGCAGGCAGATGTCCTGCAGATCACTCCATGGAGTTTTGCTGGGGAGGGTTAGTGAAGCTTTCCTCCCCTGACTTGCCTCAGTACATAGTCAGTCTGTATCCATGACAGGCTTATTCTCTTATCAAGCCCACAGGAGACTTATGTGACCAGGTGTACTGTAAATCTGTTCTTTTCATACATTTAGTCTGAAGCTAGTCATTTCTCTCCCTTGCTGTCTCTGGTCCCTTTCCCTCTCTTCTCCACGTCATAGTTTTCATCCTTTCTGCCTCTTTTTTTCTCATTTCACTGCACCACAGTCTGTCTCATATATTAGCATAATCTTTACAGGACATTAGTCCTTCCATGGGGAGGGCATATAATCTTGTCTCCTCCCATCACCAACATGCCATAATGGGTATGAAAGGAATGTCCAAGGCTAAGAGACAGTGATTTAATAAGAACGCAGGACTTGGAGAGGCCTCCTACTCCACTGAGTCCAGTCCAGTCCCCTGTGCACAGGCAACCACTGATCCAAGGAATCCCCCAAATCACCATTTCAAATGCTCACTACAACTACAAGAAACACCAGGAACATGCCACAGAGAAAAACTAGGGAGACAAACACAGTACCAGTGCCCTGCTACTGCTATGGCAGGGAAGTAGTTGATTAATACATGCTCACGGGATCCGGGGAAAAGACCAAGCCTCTCTAAAAAGGAAGATGAACCTCCTCACAATCCATGCCAGTCTAACCTAGGGGAAAAATTCCTTCCTGACCCCAAATACCCTTTGTAATCTAGCTTTACTCTACCCATCTTCCCATTTTCCTTTTATCAAAGACAGAACATATTTGTCCATTCAGTCTTCTTACAGTTTTGATGTGTTTCGCATCTTGTTGAGTTATTACAAGGAAGGCAAAGCGTGTGTGTATTGGTGGGTGGGAATCAAAAGGGATGGATGGAAAGATAGATGGTATGTGTGGGTGGATAGATGGGGGGGAGGAAGTGTTGTAGAAAATCTTTCCAAATGCAAGCAAATGTAATGCCAAGTTTAAATGTTACAGACAATCTGAGTTAATGGCTGCCTTTCTAGCTTCTTAAAAGCAGGCTGTACTGATAGGCATGTGCTCCCCATAGAAAACACTCCAGCCCTTTGTCCTAGTGGCTGTCATGCCTCTTTCACAGGATGTTGGGGACCTGAGACATTTGCCCATGCATTTATACTTGAGCCTCCATCTGGCAAGAGACTTGCAGCAGGTTCCAACATGACATTTCCCCATGTATTCCATATAAATAATAGATTTCTATAGCAGCATAGAGTGAATGTGTGTGTGCTCAGGTGTGCCCAGACACAATGCACTCATGCAGACATACATGCGGTCCATTGCTCATACATGCAAACACATAACACTGACACAATAACAGCTGGCCCCGTGCTGATAGGCAGATCTTAAAGTCGAAGGAGCCATCACTCCTCACAGATGCCCCAGCCATGAGGAGGATGGGGTGAGGATGGGCACATGTCCCTTGCCCAGTTAGTAAACGTGGGCTGGTCTAAGGGCATACATACTACACCCTTCCAAAGAGCAATGGAGCAGTTGGCATTGAATCTGGAGCTGGGCTTGGCAAGAGCCCCACTAGAAATTCAGGAATAAGTCAGCCAGAAATCAACGAGAGACCCCACTGCAGTACACGCCTCCCTTCCCAGTGCAAGCTGTAGCATTAAGCCATCTGTCCTTGCGTAATGTGTGCTTTTAACAGCATCAGCTTCACATTCAATTCACAGTGGCTTTTTCATTTAGTGTCCTCAGTGTAGGCTGCTGCTGGTGGTTGTTTCAAATAAGAGAGTAGAAAGCAATTGTCTGTACTTTTTTTTTTCTCCAACAGTGGCCCCAGTTTGGGTCTGAACTTCACACTTTTTGCAGGTGTGCTGCTATTGTTTGGCCTTAGGCAGGGACAGAGGGATTGATGTGTCAGAATTGCTGATTCAGTTCTGCATAGGACCAATGTCTTGTCCATGGCATTGGCCAAAAAAGAGATGCTGTAGTGAAGCAGAGTAGGGAAGGTGCGGGAGCAGGCTATTGGAAAGTTGCCTGTGGGAGAACCACAATAGTAGGGTCTCCCTTCTGAAATTGGCAGAGTGGACCATGTGAAACCCAAGTTGGGCACTTTCAGAAACAAGACTCAGCTTATCCATGTCGTCTCCCTGGGTATGATTTTTGAGCAGGGACTGGCTCAGAGATCTTGGGGTCTTTTGGCAGGAGCCTGTATGACCTGAGCTAAAAGATTCGGCACTCTTTGAGATTTCTGCTAGTTTTATTAGGATTCGTCATGGCCATCAACCTAGAGAAACTGCAGGCTTGATCCTGAACTTCTTGAGGTCAGTGGAAAAGCTCCCACTGGGTTCCATTATATAGGACTATATGGGAGCAATACAATCTCCTTTTCATGACCCCAAATATCTCCCCTATTCCTAAAAATGCTGTGACTTCCATGGCTAACATCTTGGAACATCCAAAGTAGAAAGAAAATGCTCTGTGTTCCCTGGGGAAAATGGGAATCTCCCCATCTTAGAGCCATCCTGCTACATGTCCAGATACTGCCCTCCTTAAAACTTGGTGGGAAACAGAAAGATAATTTTGGTGTAAGGCTTATATTTTCTGAGAATAATTGCTTCCCCCCCCCAAAAAAAAATGAAAAGAAAACAAGAAACCCTATGATATTTTTCTCTACAGCATTACAAGAAGGGACTGTCTTTTCTTGGGTTTCTTGAAACTATAGCATGTTGTGAGCAGAGCCATAAACCACCATTCATTGAAATAACAAAACTGTCCTCACCACTTTCAACACCCACAGGTAACATGGGGAGCCTTTCATATCAGGCAAATAGCAGCAGCCATTTGCCATCCCTGAAGGTCTCAGTGATAAAGGTATCATTTATGCTGTGCCAAGCACCTTAGCTATGTTTCAGAAAGAAAGGGTAGACTGAAGAAGGGCAGTTCATGCCTAAACGCTTGTCTAGCATCTTTTCCCCCTATATAGTTGATCCAGTGAAAGATAGAACTAAGCAAAACCAACACACTTCCTGGACCATCACAGCTACAACACTCAAACCATACTGTCTATTTTCTGCAGACTCAGCTGTTTGCATTAGAGTCACCATTTATACCATCTATAGCATTACCATCCTTCTTGTTAACTCAGCCAGCTCACTATAAGCAGTGCAGACTGTAATACCTAACTCTTAAACAGTGTGTCTCCTTAGTAGGTCTCAAAGACAATGGGTTCAGCTGCATTTGAGAAGAGCTCTATTTGTAAGTGCACCTGGCATTGCCATGCACATGTATGTTACCAAGCCCTGGCATAACTCCCACACTGGGACCTGGCTGCTTCTGGGTCCCAGCATGTTGGGTCTGTGTGTTCAGCAGCTTCTGCTGAAGGCTGCAGCATGGCTGTTCCCTTGGCCTGTCTGACCCACTGTCTAAGCACTATGTTTCTGTCTGCTATGGCTTCACAGAAATGGGACCTCAGGGTCCAGGAATGGGAATGACAGTCCACCCTTTCCCATAGCTCCAACCTCATGGCCACTCTGGACCTCATTAGGGGCTTCTGATAGTTGAAGGAACCAGACACATTCAGACATAGTAAAGTTTTTGAAAAGCAATGTCCCTGCAGTACAGCTGGAAAAAATGGACAGAGGGCTAAACAAAATAATAAAATCTTGCATGCATTTGTCTGTCTCAGTTTCTTCACCAGTTTTGAACATTTTTTGGGCTCAGGTTAGAGTCCTCTGATGAGTCCAGGGTCTTTCCTTTCCCTTTACCCTCAGGATTTCTCTTTGTGAATATGGAGTTGTCTGTGCACTGTCTCTCCTCCTCCAACGCCTGCCCCCCCCCACCAGCAGCCAGTTTCATTCCAGTCTCCCACACAAGCTCCCTCTCCATCCAGCACTGGCTGGTGAACAAATCAATTCTTTTCTAATGCCTAGTCAAGTTCAGTCTTCTCTGTAAGGAGCTTTCTCATTCAGACCCATCAATGGGGCCAGAATTGCCCACCAAATACTTCACAGTTTAGCCACCCCCACATCCTTGTGATTCTAATGTGAAAATCCAGTTTGCTCCAAGCAATGCCTTTCTTTTTGTCCAATGCTGCTCCATTTTAGTGTGCAGTCATCAAAGTTTTAGGACTTTTCTTTGTTCATTTTGCATGAGTGCAAGACTTTTGTGCCACTTCCTGCGGATCTTAGCTTGGCATGGATGCAAACAAAAAAGCCGAAAAGGCGACCAAGCTCCACCTTCAAAATGAAGTTTGAAGAGTGATACAGAGAGAGAGAGAGAGAGAGAGCCCCAAGATCAAACAGAATTCATAAGCTGAATATAGATAGGTTCCCACACAGTCACAACATACAAGAAATGTACACTTCCCTACCCATTTGCAAAAACAGTTACCTGATCTGACATACCAATGTTGGTTTGCACACATGAATATGGGGTACTGTTGGGCACAGTGGGCAAGCCTGTAATTAGCAACCTCTAGAGAAATCATAATAGAACAGCCTGTGGTCATGGAAACCACTTCCAGCATCCTTGTACAACAGCAAGAGTGGAACGGTTTGTTCTCACAGTAGCTATCTCACGCACTATCTCTGAGCTTCTGTAAAGTCAGATGTGACTAGCCTTCCTGCTCCACCAGGCTCTGAGCAGCAGGCTACACACAGTTAACAATCTTCCCCCCACCCCATCAACGCCCCTTCAAAGAGAAAATTAGATCAAAGTTTTATCATTTTCCCGTGTTTCAGAGTAATGCATGCCAGGATTAATAGGTCTCAATTTTTCAGAAATATTAAAATTTGCTCTCTATTGTCAGGACAATAAATCTTTTACCCTGCAAGTTCATTTTGCTCTAGGAATGATCGAGCGATTACTGACCCCAATTACACAATTAAATCTTTGAAATAATACTGTTTGATATTAAACAATTACATTTCTCATATGAAAATATCACCATTCTCTTGCCAGCTAAGAGATTATTAATAATGCATCTACGCAGATCCTATTGTGTGTTAATAATGAATGTCTAAAAAAACCATATAGGATGCTAATACTGCGTGTACCCGCAAAGCTTTATAGCATGCTAATGTATACTAACAAGGCTTTAGAAGGGGCTAAGTCCAGAGCAAGGAAGTGAGAAGATTGTAACCCTTGATCAAGGATGAGGGACTGTTTCTCCATGCAATAATCGAATACTGCATTCTGATTTAGACCCCTTGGTACCAGAAGCGGGTAGTAGGACTTGGCAAAAGTTCACATTTGAGCAACAGAAACGTTCAAGAGTATTTATTTGGAACCCAAACACTAGGGATAAGCTTGGCTAGTAGATATCTAAAGTCATGAAGAGTAAATGCCAAGGGCCAGGTGTGAAAATCCTTAAAAGCAATGGGATTCTCTCTCTACTGAGCTCAGTGGTCTTTGGACAAGGCCCCGAGGAAAGGAAGGCCCAGTGTAGAAGGGTATACTAAGGAAGTGTAACAGAATGGTATTGAGAAACATGAAAAGGTAGGTCAGGTAGTCAAAAGAACTTCCTGGTGCTGAGCTAAATTTGGCTCTGAAATAATTTTCCAAGGGAAGTTGTCACTTGTTGTAGTTAAAGCCAGCCTGGACAAAACACTAGAAAATGTACCAGAGCAAACAGTCCTGAAATGGCTCTAGGGTGTTGTCCTAGATGACATAAATGGTCTTTTCCTGCTTTGACGCCTATGATGCTGTTCCTACTATCAATGCCTACAAACCCCATTAAAACTTAATACTGACTAACAAACATCCATAGAATGTTAATAACAACATTCACCTTCCAAGCCCTCCAGGATATTAAACAGCATGAGCCTTCAGATCTGTACCTGATGCTAAAATATGTGTGTCTGTAAACCCGTGTAGGATAACAACAATATGCCTCTCTGCAACCCTACAGATTGTTAATTATTCAGACCTACACAAGGGATGTCACCCACTGTTTAGAGCAGGGTGTTCTTTTTCTCTTCACCGGAGCCCCTCAAGATGGCAGTCCAGGAAGCATCTCTTGTTATAGCCAAGTGGTATTTCAGGTTTGCTCAGAAGCCAGAGCCCCCAGGATCCACTAGAGTGAAATACGGAATGGGCAAGTTTTCCCGGATGGCTTGGAGTGGCTTTTACAGTAACAGGCCTGGCTGTATTGCAGTTTCAGCCCTTTTGTTGTTGTTGTTTTTCCTGGTGCTGCATGTTAGATCAAGTGGGAACTTCTTTGGCAAGGTTTTTGGACTTCGAGTGGAATGGAGTTCCCTCTTGCTCTGAGATAAGCAGTGACTATAGCTCCTCAGTACACCACTGCAGCCTACCACTCTCACTCTGGCCAGCTAGGCAGATAGACAATAAGGCATGAGGAAGTCACACAGATGAGCTTTCTTAGGTGTGCAATGCTATTTGTTGCAAGCAAGCAGCTTCCAGATAACTTAACCCTACGCTAGTAATGCTGTGTGTGTATATATGTAAATGTATATGTGTGCGCGCACGTGTGTATATATATAGAGAGACAGTGTGTCAGATATCAGAAAGGCCATTTTAGCATAAAACAGCGTGCTACTGTAGGACAATAGTGGCAGGACTGTTTGCTCCAGCTCTAAAATGCTCCTTTTGTGTTCTTTTTCTTGTGTGTTTTGTAGTGAGGCTATTGACTGGCAGGAATGTTCATGGGAACACCAAATTTTATGTAAATATTAGAGACTATTTGCAGGAAGCAAAAATTTGAACTCATAATAAGAAGCATTCCCTGTGGAAGCCTGCTCCTAAAGGTTACCAGAGAACAGAAACTCGCAATGGGACAGAAAGCATGCGTTCATTCAAAATGTAGCCACTGCAGTTCAGACTTCCAACGTCAAATGCTGGCAACTGTTTGCAGACAAACTACAGGCCAAGAATTATTTACCGAGACTCGTCAGCAAATAATTGCAAATGACAAATAAATTTGAGAAAATTACAAACTGCTTGTGGACAATTCGTGACGAGAAAAAGCAGCAAAATTAATCAGATAAATTATTCACAAGGAATGAATCTCTCAGCTCTAATTAAAGCCCTGTGGGGTATTAATAATACATGCCCACAAAAACCACAAACAGACTCCTGTAACGAAACACTGTATCTGTTTTCTGCACTGTGGATTTTTTCTTCCTGTGAGAAGGTGTCGATGGTGGTTTTATGCACTGGTATCTGATGGGGTTTGGGAGCTGAGGCTGGCCGCAGTGGGCAGAACTCCTTGTTATGTAGCCTTTAAAATCCCAAAGACTCTGGCTGATTAACTGTGGCAGAGTCTTCCACTGACATTGATATAGAAATGGATTGTTCCCTTTTACAGCTCGAGCCTGTCTTTTCTCCTTCTCTTGGGGGGCACTCTGAGGAAAACTCACAATGTTGCCTTTGCTTCTTTGAAGTCGGTCAGGTTTTCTTTTCCTTCTAAGTAATTTCTTGAGTGCGTGAGGTATTTTTATTTTAGGCTTGTATGGAAGTATTTTAAATGCATACACTGCTGATAGGGATAGAGTGAGAAACAAGACTGCCTCGCAAGTGCTCCTCCATCCTGCCCTGCAGGCTCCTCTGCTGTTCTGGCCCTGAGCTCCCCACTTACCTCTGCTGGGAACCCTCACTCCTGCCCTGCGGCCTGCCCAGCTATTTCAGCCCTGGGCTCCTCACAGCAGCTCTGGTGTAAGTTGTTGCATGATATCTTCTTAGAGGACATCACTGCAGGAAGCACTGCTGCTATGTGTAAGGATTTCTGGAAGTCACCTCGTGGCCAAAAGCAAAGCTCCCATCCATACGTGTAGGAGCCAACTCTGGCTGGTTGCAGGCCACACTGCAGGCTTCCTGGCAGAATACTAATGCAGCTGTACAATTTAGAAAGTTCCAGCAAGGGCGAAGGAAATTGTCCTGCCCACGCATCCATAATGTTTAGCATTGTTTTTAATAAAATTGCATCTCTGCCTGCTTGCGAACTCCCCAGAGTCACCTGACACTTCCCCCCCCATCCCTTGCCTGACAGACAGTACCTAGTCAGTTAGAAAATTGGTTAATATTTTTCCTTTCATTCCCTTGAGAGCTCCTAGCCCTCTGTCTTTCCATTCATCAGCCCCTTCTCCTCCATCCACCCCCTTGCCTCATGCGTTTTTTATCTGTCTAAAACCAATCGCTTGTCCCCTCTTCTTTTTCCACTTGACAAAAGGAATTGGAATTTAATAAGAGTGCGCTGCGAAATAGCAGCATTAATCCCCCTGGTCTCCTGGGGCTTGTGCCAGGAGTCCCCACGTCTCCTTTATCAGAGCCAAACTGTACTTCACCCAACTTGAACCCTTTGATAGTGTAAATACCTGGCATACAGGTGTCTCCATCAGACAAGATAGCAAGTTATCAATCATACATCCCCAACTTGTGCATAAACTCATCTTCCTTCTGCATGTTTCTTATCATGGTTGATGGATCACTGGGAAAGGGAGGGGTTGAATGTTAAACCTCTCTCTTTCTCTCTCTGGTGTCCATACTCTTTAACAGCTAAATGACATGCTGTTTTTGCTCATTCCAAGCCATGGCATCTCATTCCTAGAAGTAAGTGGGAATAGGCAACCATCTACACATGCAGGTATTAAAGCACATTAACACTGTGTATGGACTGACTTGGGACTAGAGTTAGTTACAGGTAAGTCCACACACAAAGTGTTACTGAGCAGTAAGGCCTCTACACGTTCAGTACTGCACAGTAACTAATCAGGCATAAATTTGATACCTACATGATGCAAGTATCAAATTTATGCTCAAATCAGCATAGGTCACTATATTTACCACTCAGTACACCTGTACTGTGCAGTAAATGTGAATGTGTAGGCACGTCCCTTTATGACACATTTATAGGGACCTTAGCTGGTTGATGGTGTGCAAGGAGTTAACTTCATCTCATTTCTCTCTCCTCATCTCCCCTAGAATAGGCATGTAGTAGACTGGTTACGATGGATCACAAACTGATTATCAACAATGCCACCCTGATGCAAAACACACGCACACACGCATGCTTTATAATAGTTTCATAGTTTCTAGGGTCGGAAGGGACCTGAGCAGATCATCTAGTCCGACCCCCTGCCATGGCAGGAAAGGGTACTGGGGTCAAATGACCCCAGCAAGATGTTCATCTAACCTCCTCTTAAACACCCCCAGGGTAGGAGCCTGCACCACTTCTCTTAGAAGCTGGTTCCAAACCCTAGCTGCCCTGACCGTGAAGTAGCGCCTCCTGATATCTAACCTAGACCTACCCTCTGCCACCTTGTGACCGTTATTCCTGGTCACTCCTGGCGGTGCTCGGGGGAACAGGGACTCCCCCAATGCCTGCTGGTCCCCCCTGACTAGTTTATAACAGGCCACAAGATCTCCCCTCAGCCTTCTCTTTTGGAGGCTGAACAGGTTCAGGTCCCGTAGCCTCTCCTCTTAGGGCCTGCCCTGCTGCCCCCGGATCATACGAGTGGCCCTCCTCTGGACCCTCTCCATGCTGTCGACATCCCTCTTGAAGTGCGGTGCCCAGAACTGGACGCAGTACTCCAACTGCGGCCTGACCAGTGCTGCATAGAGGGGGAGGATCACCTCTTTGGACCTGCTCGAGATGCATCTGTGGATGCATGACAAGGTGCGGTTGGCCTTCCTAACTGCATCCCCACACTGCCGGCCCATGTTCATCTTGGAGTCAATGATGACCCCAAGATCATTTTCCGCCTCCGTGCTGACAAGAGGGGAGTTCTCTAACCTGTAGGTGTGGTGCCGGTTGTTCCTCCCGAGGTGCATCACCTTGCACTTGTCTGAGTTGAAACCCATCCTATTCTCGTTCGCCCACCCTTGTAACCTGTCTAGGTCTGATTGTAGCCTGTTGCATCCTTCCAGTGTGCCCACGTCCCCCCACATCTTAGTGTCATCAGCAAATTTGAACGGGGTACTTTTTACCCCCTCGTCCAAATCGCTGATGAAGATGTTGAACAGTGCGGGCCCGAGGACCGAGCCCTGGGGAACCCCACTGCCCATGTCCTTCCAGGTTGAGAAGGACCCATCCACTACCACCCTCTGTGTGCGGCCCTCCAGCCAGTTGGCGACCCATTTGACTGTGTGGGTGTCTACACCACAGCCCCCCAGTTTCTTAATGAGAACTGGGTGAGAGACAGTGTCAAAAGCCTCCCGGAAGTCCAGGAAGACTACATCCACTGCTACCCTTGCATCTCATGATTTGGTGATCTGATCGTAAAAGGCCACCAGGTTGGTCTGACAGGACCTGCCACTGATGAACCCATGTTGGTTGCCCCTAAGCATGCAGTCCCCTGCTGGGCCCTCCTGGATGTGTGCCAGCATAATTTTCTCAAACAGCTTGCCTAGGATCGAGGTAAGACTAACTGGCCTATAGTTTCCCGGGTCCTCCTCCCTGCCTTTTTTGAAGATGGGGACTGCGTTGGCCCTCTTCCAGTCCTCCGGTACCTCACCAGAGCACCACATGTGCTCGTAAAGCCATGCCAGGGTACTTGCAATGACCTCGGCCAGTTCCTTTAGAACTCTAGGGTGGAGATCATCTGGGCCGGCTGACTTGAATACGTCCAACCCCTCCAGAAGCCCCCTAACTAAATCCTTGCTAACCTGTGCCCCAGGTGTGCCTCCCCCGGGGCCCAGGGGGGCCTAGCAGGGAGGTGGCTGTTCTGGTCCCTACTTAGGAAGACGGAGGCAAAGAAATTGTTAAACATGTTAGCTTTGCCATCTGGTGTGACGACCAAGTTTCCCAACGCATCCTGCAAGGGCCCCACATTACCTGGGACCTTCTTTTTACCCCCTATGTATTTAAAAAAGGACTTCTTATTGTCCTTAATCTGGGAAGCTAGTCCCAGTTCCATCTCTGCCTTGGCCTTCCTAACTACCCCCCTACATCCCCGAGCAACTACAAAATAGCCCTCCCTGGTGATGACCCCTTCTTTCCATTGGGTGTAAGCCTCCTTTTTAGCAAGGAGACATTCCCAGATGCTTTTGGTGAGCCATGGAGGCTTGTGTGCTCTCCTGCTCCCTTTGATCCTCGTTGGGATTACCTTCCTTTGGGCTTGGAGGATTGTCTCCTTAAGGAGCGACCACTCTCCTTGGACACCTGGCTCCCCTCGCCTCCAGGACCTCAGTGCTTCTCCAACTATCCTCCTTAGCTCGTTGAAGTTTGCCCTCCTAAAATCTAGGGCCACTGCCTTACTGCATGCCTTTGCCACCTTGCGATGGATGGTGGATTCCAGCAGGCGATGATCGCTGTCACCCAGGTGGTCGAGCACCCGCAGCCCCCTCACCAGGTCATCACCCATGGCCAGCACTAGGTCCAACAAGGCGTCTCCCCTGGTGGGGCTGTGCACCTCCTGAGTTAGATGGAGGTCCTGCACTCTGGCCAAGAACCTACGTGAACGTTCAGACCTGGGTGACTGCTCTTCCCAGCAGATGTCTGGGAAGTTCAGGTCCCCCCATGACTACCACATCCTTAGCCTTCACTACCTCTGTGAGCTGACCCAAGAATTCCTGGTCAAGCTCTTCTCCCTGGTTGGGAGGTCTGGAGTAGACTCCCACCGTTAAGTCTCTTTCCCCTCGACTGCCTTGTACTCTAACCCAAAGCACTTCAGAGTGCCCCTCCCCTGACTCCTTGCTAATTGACGAGGATGTGTATTCCTCCTTAATGTAGAGTGCCATGCCCCCACCTCTCTTTCCTATCCTGTCCCTCCTGTACAGCCTATAGCCCTTGACATTCACCGCCCAATCATGCGTTGCGTCCCACCACGTTTCCGTAATCCCCACTATGTCCGGGCTGGTGTCAGCCAGCAGGAGGGTAAGTTCCTCCTGCTTGTTACCCATACTACGAGCGTTTGTGTAGAGGCATTTGAGGCCTCCTGTGGATGTGTGTACTGACCCCCTAGTCCAAGCGTTACCCTGGCCCCTATCTCTTACCTGTTTATTCGCTTGTTGGTCTGGGCTGGGCTGTAGTTGTGGGTGCTGTTTGGTCTGGCAGTCTGATGTTTCCTCTGCCCTCATCTTCCCCTTCCCCCGACGAGCCTAGTTTAAAGCCCGCCGGAGGAGGTCCGCCAACCTAGAAGAGAACACACGCTTACCTTTAGGGGAAAGGTGGAGCCCATCCCATCCCAGCATGTCTCTCGTTGTGATGTGCTGGTCATGGCAGAGGAAGCCAAAGCCCTCCTCGATATAAATGTATACTAGAGAGGAATGGTGACTGTAAGCTATTTGAAGTAATCTTTCTGCTTGGCTCTGCACTGGTGAGTCATGACCCACATCTAGTTTGAAGCACCACACTCCAAGAAAGCTGGGAACTAATTAAAGCAAGTTCAGAAGCAGCAATAAAAATGACCAGAGGTCTAAAAATGCTGTATGAGGAAGGACTGAAACAACTGGATTTGTTTAGCCGGGGACGAGAAGACTGAGGGGAGGCATGATAAGTGTCTTGAAATATGTAAAAGAGTGTGGTGCAGTGGAAGGTGATGAATTGTTCTCCACATCCACTGGGGATAGGGTAAAAAGTAATGGGCATAAATTGCAGCAAGGGAGATAATATTTGAACAGTAGGAAAAACTTTCTAACCATGTATGGATACTTGAGCACTGGAATAGATTACTCAGGAGTTTGTGGAATCCTCAGCACTGGATAAGAGCAGGTTAGATAAACCAGAATGGGGAATGCTTATCTCTAGATGGTCCTGCTTTGGGAGAGGGAGGCTTGGCTTGAAATGATCGACCTCTTGAGGTCCCTTCCCATTCTATTTGCTATGAGTCTATGAGAGCTGGTTTGCAGGATTGGGAGAAAGTGTTTGAGAGTGTAAATTCCACATTCAGGGTCATAGGGTTGGATTGAATCTGAAGTTTGAAATGGTTTCTTTGCTGGTGTCAACTTACCTGGGTCCCTGAATCTGAAGCATTCTTTGAAGGAAGAGCTTTGCTAACACATTCTGCTAGCAGCTCACATTCCATTCCTCTTGCCAGACCATCCCACAAATGGCTGTCGTGCATTGTGGCTTTCCAGACCTATGCTGCTTCTGATATAAATGCTGCAGCATGATTTCAGCAGTCAACATACATATTAAAGGCCCAGCCTTAAACCTGGGACCATTTAGATGCAAGGAAAGAAATGGCACTCCATTAGCAAAGAGACTGCAATGTGGTGCACTTTGTATTACCAGGAGGTGGCATTTTCTTTTCCCTGCAGCACTCTCTGGTTCACACGGTGGCTAATGATACTGGAGGAGGGAAACAAGATCCACTGACCTCCATAGCAGCGGAGAGGCTGGTTTCCATGCAAATACCTTTATTAAGAAGAAGAAAAGTAGAGATATACAAAAAGAAATCAGGAAGTAGAAACAGAGCAATGTTGCAAAAGGATGGCTTTTCAGTGCCTTGTACGTCAACTGCACACCCGAGAGGTTTTATTTCTTTCCCTTCCCTATTTTTAATCTGTTTAATCCAGTCCTGACAACCCTCCCTTTCCCCCCAACACACATTAACAAAGAACATTTTAAAATCAGGGAGTCCATGTGAACAAGTCAATGGAACTGTATTCCATGGCTCTACTCTGTGTGATTTGGCTGAAAGCTGACTGGGTCATGGGCCATCTTTTTGTACTGTGTTTGTGCAGTACTCAGCACCCTAGGGAACCCAGTCCGCAAATGCAGCTCTGTACATAGTAAATAGAAATGAATGATTTACAGCCAGATACAACTACTGGAAGGACCATTAGTGTGCGGAGGAGGAAGGAACTGTGGCTGTTTAGACCCAAATCACGAATGTTTCTCTTTTACAGCACTAAACTTGTTGTCTTATCTTCCTCTCGTGCCTGTCCCCTGCTCTTTACTAATGGCTAACAGAGTGAATCTTTTAGTTCAGACTGCAAGGATTTGTGCTTTTAGTGCTCAAGATCCCCAGGTTCAACCCCATTAACACCTTTGTTGTCCCTGCAGAGGCCTAACTACCAATTTCAGACACGCTGCTGATTCCCTGTACTTGAAGGCCTTTGTAGTTGCACTACTCTAAATCAGAACAGACATCCGCTGCTGCACAAATGCTAGAGCTTTATGATCGAGTGTAATCACTGTAATTACTTGACTAGCAAAGGCCAACCCCCTTTCTCATCATCAAGTGCAGCAGCCTCTCCCTACCACTCCTCCACCACAATACAAAGTGACCCTGTCCCAGAGATTAGAGATTGTGAGGAGAGGAAAACACAGAGATTGCTGTGTGCTGAAGCTTTGAAGAAAGACCATCTATCCTCCTGAGTCCTTCACTCATCTCTATAGAACTGGGTTTGGTAATCCCACCTCTCCCTCACCACCTGGTCCCCTCATCTCTCTTCCTGGAAGCCACCTGTTTTATTAGATTAAGAGAATTTCCTCTGGGATAGGGAGATGTAAGGATCACACCTATTGTGGCTTTCATCTCAAAACGATGACAAGGCAAATGACATGGGGTCAGCAGCTTTCAGTGCCATGTTTCTCTTGGGCATCAATGACCTTGATGGGCACCTTACCTTTTAAAGAATGTATCACACTGCTGTGTCTTCCCAGCATTGGTGAATGTGCCTTTGATATCATCAGCAATCTCCCATTTCTATCCCAGTGTTGGGATTTTTGCTGTATCTGGAGAGAGGGGGAGAGAGAGAGAGCATCAGTGTGAATGAACATGATGGAGTTCTATAAAGCTTTTATCATCACCGTTTGAGTGTTTCCAGTGGCAAGTGGCAAAGTAACTTCTTGGGAGGGTGTTGTGGGGTGAGGGACAAGGGAGACTTGCTCCAAAGCTTGCCAGGTTCCTAAAAACTTCAGGGCAGCTTACAGTTTAGGAAGGAATCCCACAGGGGACAGAATGGATGAAGGGCAAGTGAATTTATGACGACCATAAAAACCACATAAAGGCAGCCAGCCATAATCTGCCCTCAGTTACAACCAAGCAGTGCAACCCTGTTGTCTTTAAGTGGCTTCCACAGGTGTAATTGAGAGCAGAGTTTGGCCAGTTATATTTAATGATTTGTAGCTGGCACCACAGATCCTGAAAAGATGGTTATATGATGCTTAGCATAGCTACACTAGTAGTGTGGGGATAAGTACGCATTCTGGGTTGGTATATGTGTTTGTGTGTGTGTGCACTGTGTGTGTAACTGTGTGTGCATGTATATGTAGATACTATCCCTCACACAGATGCCCCCACCCCTCCAAAAAAAAAAAACAGGACTGGAGCAAGGTAATTTCTGTGAAATTTCAGCAGGCCTCTGAGCTGACAGCCGGCTCTCAGGTGGGATTGGATTTGCATGTATGGGCACAGGTTGCCTGTCCCTTTTTACCAAGGCACTTCTGTGTTCTCTGGGCTTAAATTTATGTGTTCTGCCTATTACTGCTGTGCCACTTGGCTTTTTTTGAATTATCTCACTCACCAAATGAATGTTATAGTCCACTGGGGCTGTCCATGCTTATTAAGGTGATATTTCCATCTCCAGCATGCCGTGGAATCTCATCCGCCACGCCACGATCACTTTTACCTGCCAGCTGTCTTTCTCTCCCTGAAAGAACCCCTTCACCTCGGAGGCTTATGCAGAGCATGTGTGCGGCTTCTAAAGCTCAAACCAGACAGCTCCTGTGGGAGGTGAACTTTGTTACGGTGCAGCCTTTCACCTTGCCATCACGGCTCTGGTTCAGTTCAATGTAGGTTCGGGGTTATGGCAGAATTCAGGGAAGCTGTCATGTCAGTTGGCTTGTCCTGGGTATGCCAGAGCCCAGTTCTGAGGGGCTCCCTTTTAATCCCCCTACAGGGTAGGTTGGTGAGCTGGAGGTAGAGGGAAAGCAGCAGGGGAAGGACCATGGGGAGCAGGGTATCACAAGCAATGAGGACCATAGGAAGCTCAGGGCTGCAGCAGTAGCATAACTGAGGTGGGAGGGAGGGATGGGGCAGCTGCTCCAGGCACCATAGGGACACAAAAGGAGCCATGATTGCCAGAGCCAAACACAGGCATGGGCAAACCAAGCACCCACCCAACACCCGGATGGAAAGGGGGCCCGAAAATGGTAATTGTTGTATTATAATTATCATTATCTCTGTTGAAGTGGGGCCTGATACTAAAAGTTTGCCTGGGGCTGCCAGGAGTCTAGGTATAGTGCTGATGACCACAGTGGGGGCTGATTGTGCTGCTGTGATCGGTACCATGGCAGCTGGTACTGCCCTGGGCATCACGTGGCTGCCCAGTGTTATATGCAGCTAGTCTGCAAGTAGCTGGCATTTTGCAGAGGGAAGAGCTCCTTTCTGCTACACCCTTGCCAAACCCAATTACTTGGGCTTGATTAAGGGAGAAGAGGAATTAGCTCGATGAGTGATTTCTCTTGGCACGGGGCCTAGTGCCTTGGCTCTAGTGAAGGTTTGGTCTTTGGGCCAAAGGCTGCTACCTCTGCTGATGTTACCAGTACTTGAGGGTGGTTCTTTCCTGGGATGCAGATGCAGAAAGGTGCAGACAGACATAAAAAAAGAATCCATAGACTTTTTTTCCCTGACTGATGCTTTCTGAGTGAAAGCCTATTAGTAACAACTCTTGGATACCATGGCTCTGTGTCACTTCAAAACAGTTGTTGCTGTTATACAGAGCGTTCCTTGAGTAAAGCAAGAAAGGGGCTGGCTGGTAAGTGGTTGTTACTCTTACAGGATGTTGCTACAAACAAGCACTATCTGTAGTCCTAAAACCATCCCTTTTCCTTCCCCTTAACTGCTCCCCTCTCTTCCTTGGGCAGGGCTTCTCTTGCCCTCTCCTCTGCACCCCCCATGATATGTTCCAGTGACATAAGAGACCAGTGAAAACTTTGCAGCTGAAGGAGAATTCCTCACACCCCACAAGCCCGGCCTCAGAGAGCATCTCAGTGGCAGGCCTGCAGGCAGGAGGAAGTGGGAGAAAGAGTCTCCATAGTGGTGATCGCTTTAGGCGTACTGTGGGCGGAGGAGACCTGATCTCCACTAAGGAGTAACCCACAGGCAGACCTGATCCTCCTGATACCCGCTAAGTTATACCAGAGGGTCTACCACAACCCAGTGTCTGGAATCACCTTGACCTAGCTTCACTCAGCTTGCCTCTTCAACAGTGCATCTCCTTGAGGTGCTATGGAGAACCTAAGACTTGCCATTTACATATTCCATACCGTTCTAGCCTACCTGGCTACCTGCTAGGAGTGAAGCCTCCTACTACAAGCTACTTGTACACTGTAAGCAACCAAACGTGACCCTTTGTGTTTCTTTTGTACCCAGCTTGGGAACATGGGTTATACAATATATGGCAGTTTTTGACTACTGCCTCTCACTCACTCTGGACATAGCATATGGCTCATATAATCTGGGGTTCTTGCACTGCGGCCATTGACTTGAATGATTCTCTTATACAGAGCATCCATGGAGTTTGGTACTGCCTGGCCACATCTATACAAGATGCTGACTGTGCAGTTGTTATTGTTTAGTCATTTATTACTTGCATAACCAAGTACTAAATGACTGTGCAGTAACCAGTATTACTGGGCAGTAGCATCCTTGCATGGTTGCCCAGTGATGCTTACTGCATAGTAGCTCGTTACTGCTGCACAGTAGCATCCCATCAAGGTTCATGCCCTGCAACGCAACTGTGTAGTGTTAATGAGCTACTGTGCAGTAGTGATGAGCTACTATGCAGTAAGCATATTGTGTAGTGTAGATGCAGCCCTTGAGTAGCATCTGCCCAGTAGGCCTTGGTACTATTTCCTATTGAGTCTCTGCTTTTTGTTAACCATTAATCAATGAGCTATTGCAGGTGTTTCTACAGTTAATTGCCTTAAGCTGTCATAAGGCTAATTGGTTTTCAGTTTAAATCCCTGATCCTGATTACTTGCTTGTGTAGATGTTTTGCAGGATTGGGGCCCCAAAATCATGTGCATTCTCCATTATTATAAGCTGTTTATTCATGGCAGTTGTTAATCCCTTCCTAAGTAGCCTTCCCGATGCAGCTGTTTCACCACCTCATGTCAACCCTTTCATTTGTAACTTTTCCTGCTAGGTTCTCTGTCAGTTTTATGGCGTGAAACATTTTTCTCCAGCAGGCCAAAAATAAAAACAAATTATAAATAAAATAAAAGCCCCACACCTCCCCCCAAAAATGATTCACGCAAAGAGTTATCATGTCTATCGTTTAACTAAACTGTACGTATCTAGTGCTTTTAATCTTCCCTCATAAATCAATCCCTCTGGGCTCTTATCTCAGCCAGTCGCCTGGAAATTAAAAATATAATAAAACTCACAATGGGAAGGAGTTGGAAATGTCTTTCAAAAGGGGAGGCAGCAGGGAATTTGAGGAGTACCAAGTAATACTTGGTATTTTTATAGCCCTTTCCATCTGAGGATCTCAAAGGGCTTTGCCAACATGTGTGAATTAAGGGTCACTGTGTCCCCTGTAAAGCTGGGAATTATTGTAACAAATCTCTGTCAACTCACACTTGTCTTTGTGGTGCATGTGCAGCTATTTCAGTATCTCAGCAGCTTCAGGGATGAGCCCATCCTCCTGCTCCAAAAGCAGACTCCACTCCCTGATTGAACAAAAAAGGAGAAGCCCCATTAGCGGTAGAAGACCTCTTATGCTTCTGGTTTGAAGCACTCAGAGTCACTGGATCCAAAACAACTCCAGCAATTTAATTACACAATGTGATCTTCCCCATTTGATAGATTAAGACCTCGGGCACTGAAAGACAAAATCAGCAGCTTAAGTAGGGCAGGGCATACAGCACACCAGAGGCACTTTTACACGTACTCTGGGGATGGGGGCAGCACTTCAAGTAGAGCGGCTCTGAGAGCTGCTCTAATTAAAGCACCACAGTGTCTTGGTATCAGCGTCCCTATGCTTCAAAATGGTGGCGGGGGTACTTGAACTAAAGCTTGTCCAGTGAAATTTAAGTTCAAGCGCCCCGCCACCATTTTGATCCGTGGGGACGCTGATACACAAGACAGGGGAAGCTGCTGGAGCATGATAATTGCCATGTTCCAGCAAACTCAATCGAGTTTGCTTCAACATGCTGTAATTACAACATGCCAGAGCAGCCTCCATGCTTGTGTACAGGCACCCCAAGTCCATTCAGAGAGGGCACCAGTAGCATCCTGCAGTAGACCCCCTCTTTCTGGTGCTCAACAATATCTCTGCCCAAGGCACTGAAATTGCTAGTTACACCTCTGAGCAAAACCACCTGCCAACCATCTTTACTGCAAGCCATTTGTAAAACCAGGTGCAGAAAGAGGGGCTCTGGCTCCTCATCTATTTTCCCTTAGCCAGTAGCAGCGTGTTCTAACTAGTCATGTCCAGGCATACAAAATCTAGGCCTTACAACTGGGGATTTGACTGAATGGCTTTATCAGGAGCTCCAGATTTGCTTACTGGTTCCACAGGAACAGCCTGTCTCAAGAGATTTTCACTGCTTCCTGCTTCAAGAAAGATTGTTTTCAAGGAAGACAAGAACAGCTGTCTTTCTGTTGGTATCTTGGCATTCCACATTCAGTCCCCAGCAGCATCAGGGAAGTATGGGAACCTGTCGAAAACAGAGAAGTGATGGGAGGGGGATGGTTTGCCACCTGTTTCAGGCTGGAATCAAAATGTACTCTGGCTGAATTTCTGAACACAGGCTCTTTGCCCCCACACTGTCCCACCTCACCCTAATAATTATCTCTTGGACACATCCTCCTCCTCCATCCTGATTTTCCTTAACTGCTCATTGAGACGAAGAAAACATCCTTTCAGTCTCCGTCTCTCATCCTCATTAAATCTCCTTTTTATTTTTTCTTTATCTTTATCTCCTCCCTCCTAGACTGTCACTAAATTAAAAAAAAAAAAAATGAAAAGTGCTTTAATGTGTTAAAAAAAATCTCTTTGAAAATGATACCGGCTCCGCTGCTTCTCTCTCTGCCTCTCCTTTTTTTTTTCCCCCCTTAAATTATAAACTAAACTAAAAATTGGCGTATTGATAAAAGCCACAGCGGCTGCTGCCTGCTGCTTGCTGGTGATTAGGTGTGGGGAAGTGGCCTTTCCCTGCTTAGATAGGAAAATATGCAAAAGATGGTATTTAAACTGAAATGACAGCCTGGGAATGTGTGATCTTCTCCCCCTCCTCCCCCATCTCATTGCACAGCTGTCCAGGAAAGACACTGGGCTAGAATCTCAAGATAAAAGCAGAGTTTGCCCACAAATGCGCACTTAACCCCAGCCATTGATTCCAGAAACTGCTGATCTCTTCAGACTCTTGAGAGATGTTCTGGTTGCAAACAGACTGCAAATTGCAGCATCTCAGCCCACATGGCTTCCATTAGTCAGTCTTAGAAAAGGAGTAGTAGGGGAAAAATGGGTTCTTGCTGAATTGGACGCCCACAGACAGTTCATCAACATCTCTGAGATTGGTTTGGTGCCTTGATGGACCCACCCCAAAACCTGGCCTCAGAATGGTCCTAAATCACAAAGGAGTTAAAAATCTGGATCTCGGGGTTAATAGATTTTAAGGTCAGAAGGGACCCTGGGATCATTGAAACTGCACCACAGACCTGAAGGGAGACAGCAGCCCGTGGGGACATCCTTATTGCTGCAGCCTACACAGTCCTGTCAGACTAGTTTACTGTTGGGGCACTCAGCACAATGTTGAGGGAACAGTTCATTCATAGAGGGTCTGTGTTGGGTGCCCCCTAGCTAGCACGTGTTGGAACAAGGAGAAGAGGCATGAAGAAATACAGGGTTAATTATATGAACTTTGAAAACCAGGTGTGAAGGCAAATTAAGAAAGTGACAGACAGGGAGACCAAGAAGAAACAGTACAAGGGCATGGAGTCTACTCTGTACCCGTCTTTCAGAAAGGGAGGCTCCAGTTGTGTAAAGCCATATTTTTCCTAAACCAGCGTCCTATAAAGAGGCAGCTGGGTGAACATGAGAGTTTTTGGCACTGTGAATAAAGACCTTTTTAATCAACCATTGGGTGAATGGCACCAGAGGTCACCAGCATGGTAATGTCGGCTCTACTGCCTTGTCAATGCTCCCTCGGGTCTCTTAGTGCATCTGACATAGTGGCTAAAGCCAGGTAAATCACTTGGAGGAGATGATCCCCCTCCTCCTACATGCTGCTGATGCCTACATGGGCTAGGTAGGAAGAATGTTTCCTGACCCCTGCAGAAGGTTTGGGGGATCCTGAGCTTCTCTTAGGCCTATGTGAGAGCTGAGAAGGGCAAATGCTTAATGTAGCCTAGTGAGAGCTTTCCTAGCTGATGGTCTTCATTCATTGTTGTCAGCCAGCAAGATTCTGGTGTCCTTTGATCTGTTGGTCTACTCTGACTTACAACTCTTGCGGGGAGCAGCTACCCATCATGGTATCTACAGCTTCCAGCACAGCATGGCCCTGGTCATTTTTGGGAGGGTCTGCACTGGTGTATAAATGATAAGATGATTAGAAACTCGTGCTGTGGTGGGAACATTGCCCACGGTGCTTCAGGGACTTGGTTTCACAAAGTAGTTTTCCCAGTTCCCTCTGATCTGGAAGGTGATCAATTAAACATGAAAAAAAAATGTTTAATTAAATGACAAAGAAGCCTGAAAAGGTTGTGAGAGCTGAAGGAGTCAGCACCAGTTCGCCTGGCATCTGGTGGAGCAGCCGCTCACCCCTCTTGACAAATGCACACCTGTCACTTCAGAAAGAGGTGCAAACCTTTTCATTCCTCATGCTGTCACCCTTCTTGCAGGTGAAGGTGCCCACCACCACCCCTGCCTTGAACCTTGGAGGATGAGAGAATCTGCCATGTGTGTTTCTGACTTGCCCTGGGGAGAGGCAGGGAGCAGGCAAGCACCCCACTTCCCTCAGTGCATTGTGAGGGCACTGTGTAGGAATGGGGGGAGTCTAAAGAACATCAGCTAAGGGGCTAGTACTCAACACCACAGGGATTGAGACACTTTATTCTTTTATCAGCAAGAATTTATGTGGGACATCTAACCCTCTTTAAAAACAGAGAAGGCTTCATCTCCTCTGTGCTCAAGGTTGTTTGATGTGGGATCTTTTCAAGGATCCAGCAACACAGAAGCTGGCTTCCTCAGCCACCTTGCATCACACAAGCCTAGGGGCATGGTGTGGGCCAGGAGTTTGAAGTCTGTGCCTGAGTGGCTCTGCATGTTGCTCTTTACTATGCAGCAGATGCAAGAGGACTTACATTTGGCAGAAAAAAGGGGTGCAAGACTTCTTTTGAGCACTGATGTTTGAGGAATGAGCCGCTTCCCCATTCTCCAGTGAGAACATTAGGAAAGCCAGCCTGATCTTCACATTGGGGAACTCAGCTCTGCACTGCTGGTCACTGTGGTGACTCATCTCTTTCCTCCTCTGCTATCCACAGTCTCCATCAGCTTAATTAGCAGTACCGCATTCTTTATTCTGTTTTAAGCCCAAATAATGTGCTTGGCTTCACACAAGGCACAGAAAGCACAGACAGTTGTGAGGCCACAGCCTAAGCGTTCAACAGAGCAGGCAGGATGCACTGAGAAGACCAGAAGGAATCACTAGGGTATTTGGGTTTTGTTTGTTTTTGTTCTTTTACAGAGTATGGGTAGGATTTGCAGAGGATCATAGAGCTTCTTTGGAATGTGGGAACCTAACTCTCTTAGGTTTTTCTTACAGTATAGTAAAGAGGGATTAGAAGAACAAAAGAGTGGAACTGGCTCATATGAACTGGAAGGATGCTGCATGCCCAGAAGGTAGCAGGATAGGCACCATTGGGGCATGACTGAATGGGACACAGAGGCTGGTATTGTTAGCAAGTGATAGTGATACCAAGTAATCAAATTTGTCAGCTGGGGTAGAATCGCATAGAGTAGGGGCATGGAGCTTAAACTTTACTAAGGGCCACTTGAGGGCTACCACGAATGGGAAAAATTATGTTTGCAAGTGGAAACTGGACTGCTCACGTAGAGACGTGCAGACTGACAGATTACTGCACAGCAAGGACACCATGTGCAGTGATGAAGAGCAATTTTGCTTTTCAAATCCTTTTCTGTTTCAGTCACATTGGAGGAGCAGTGAATGAGTGCTTTAATGAAGAATTATGGCAGGCCACTGGGATCACCTTAGTGGGCTGCACTGCAGTTCATGGGCCATATGTTGTGCATCCCCAACATAGGGATTTGACTGTAAGGACAAGAATTTGATTCAGTGAGCAATAGGAAGCCAGGAAAAGGGAAAAAATGAGGAAGGATCGATGTGGTAAGAGCGCGGGTGAGGAAAATAACTTTGATGGCTATGTTATGTATCTTGTAGATGAGAATGAGGAGAGAAGGGAATGAGTTACAATACACAGAAATGGACAATAATGGGATGGAACAATCTATTAGATGTCAACAGAAGGGAAGGGTCAGGCCTTAGGTATGTTGTGGAGTTGTCAAGGAGCATGGCTAGGGGCTGAGAAATGCTGGCTGTGGGAGAAACACCTTCATTTGGGCCTGCGATTCCTGTTTAACTCTCGTGTAACTAGTCCCAGTAGTCTACTCTCAGAAGAGCCTGCCAGGAGGCTGGTGGAAAGGGAACAGCATTTGGAAAGGAGACAAAACCAAGAAGGGAGAATTTTCTGTCCTTCAGTGAGATGTAGACCACCAACAGAAGGGCCAGCTGGGATTGTGAAGACAGTTTTGTGATGTAGGCATTTGTCTACTGGGAACTTGGCTTCAGCCTCCCAACTTGTTTGATGGGGATCTTTTCACAGCCCACAGACAGCAAACAAACAGTAAAAAGCCCCATAATACCGTGGCCAGCTCACCAAACCGTCTAGTCCCCTATATATGGGGTTCATTATTTCCAGGCATACTGTACTGGGTTGTATCCAGAGGTCATCTACAAACACTGCTGAGACTACTATAGTCATTTATGTTCCCCTCATTGATTAAACTTGAATATAGAAGCACATTTCTCTTCCCTTTCCACTTCAGGTATGAGTACTTTCCACTGACTTGACAGGAGTCTTCCATATCCTGCTGTGAGAGAGAACTGTGACCTAGATCTCTCAGGATCAAGCACTATTTAAACTAATGTCCTACTTCTTTCCCCACACACCCTATACCCAAAGGCTTGTTGTATTTCTGCTGGGTGTTGTAAAATCAGTCCAGTTAAGGAAAAGGGAAGGGCAATATTCGGACTATTCCAACGAAGACATCTAATTACAAGAAAAAACTAGTCACAATTTAAGCAAATAAATCACCATGAGTGCAATGCAGGAGGAGAAAGAATGGTGCCGCAGGAACCTGACATTTTGGCAGTCGGACGATACAATCAGGGACTCAGGGAATGCAGCTGAGTGTATCAAAGCATCAGAGAAGCAGAGGACTCTCAAAGTGGTGCTGAGGTAATTAATGCTGCTTTTCTTGCATCTCCCTAGAAATATGGCTGCTGGTCCTGTTTCCCTACTACACTATCTGCCTGTGATTTCTGCTGGGGAGTGTGAGAAAAATAGCAGTTCTACTGCACGCTATTAGCACGGAGGTAGTGAAGCAATGGCAGGTGTGACTATGAAATGTGTTTTTAAGACAACATTTATATGCATACAGGTATACACGTGTATATTGCCTATACGAAACACATCATGATGACAATGTTATTGATGCTGCTGTAGTAGCATGTAGTCAGTCTAATCAATTATCAGGGTCTCATTGCTCTAGGCACTGTACTTACATATAATACAAATGACAAGCCCCACCCTAAGAAAGCTTTCAGTTTTATCATATGATGAGTGATGACAGATGGATACAGCAAACAAGGGGAGCAGGAAGAGAACGCAGCAGCAACACAAGCAAGTTTGGTATGATATAGGCAGCCGTGACAGCTCACCAGCAGCATATCTATACAGATATAATACATTTAACAGTAATAACGCTATGTGCCTATTATATAGTGCTTATACTAATACAGATTTATGCCCATAGAAAGAGATCTTTATGGACAGATAGATAAAAGTACATTCCTATAGTATTATTACTATCAGTGTAATATATATAAAAAAATATCTATAACAAATGCTGTAAGGATTTGCCTCCATAAGGTGGTACAGGCAGTCTTTGCTGTTTTCCTTTAAGTAGTTTGCATCCTCGCACCCATGGTTTCTGACCTCCCAGGATGCTGTGGAACTTCATTGTCTCCCAGCAGAGCATGGACCAACAATAAGGTTAGCAGACTCTATTAGTATTCAGCTTGAACCTGATGGTGGGGACCCATGCAGCCATGACAGACAGCTACCAACTCAGGAACAGAGGACTTTGCTCAGCTCCCCATATTCATTTGTATTTCATTTCTTTACCCTGTGACTTGCATCTGTAATATGGCATAAAGGGGAGAAAATTCAGACTTGACAGCTAGGTCTCACAGCTTACATGGTGGACTTTGCTCCTCAGCACATGAAGGCTTATGGCTTTATAGGATAATGATTCTCAATTTGGGTGCTGTGGCACATTGGAGTGTTGTGAGATCCTTTTAAGGGTGCTATGCAATATTAGGACCATTAGATGTGCAGATACCTCTGCATGATTCACAACAGAAACCTAGAGATTTCAAGCTGAAATCCATAGCGTCACAAGCATTCAGACCATTTGTGTTCTTTCTGAATTCTTTGCATCAGAAGGATTTCTCTATTCTTTGTCTCCAGTCAAAAAAAAAGGAATAAGCAATAATCAACCTTGTAATGCTCTGCCCAGACAATGCATAAGGTATGATGGTGAGAAGCAGATCACGGTGAAGTATGGAAATGCTTGTGGATTTCATAGGAAGAGAGCAGACTTCCTGAAGGGAAAGACAGTTGCATGTGAGTGCAGGGGAAAGAGAACAGCATTCCAGTTGGGTCACAGAGGGTTTTAACAGCCCTCCCAACAGCCAAGTGTACAGCTGTCTTTCTTTTGTGTTGAAGACTGAGCAGCAGGATCACTATTGAATGAAGGGGGCTGAAAATAGGACATAGAGGCCTGTACCTCTAGGTCAAATCTAACAGCATCTTTAGTGAACAAAAGTTGTTACCAATTAAAAGCTTTACAGTGGTCCAAAGCAAGTTGGTTTCTGTCCATGTCACCAAAAGCACCTCTGCCCCATGTTTGTCTTGTCTTAAAGCACATTGGCATAGGAATTATCTTACGCTTTTACGGTTGCATAAGAGTGATATTGTAGCTGTGATAACTCTAAAACATTTGCGAGAGGCAGGGATTTCTGAGGGTGATATCTACAGATATAACTCTTCCCTTTCAGGACATCTCTGCTCAATTCCTATGAAATCTACAAGGATTTCCGTACTTCACCATGGTCTGCTTCTCACCATCACAGCTTTTGCATTGTTTTGGACAGACTATTACACGGTTGATTATCGCTTATTCCTCTTTTTTCTGAATTAGAGACAAGGAATAGAGAGATCCTTCTGTTGGAAAGAATTCAGATACCTATAGATATCACCCTAAAAAATCCCCGCCTTTTTAATGTTTTTATAGAACATAAGACAATGGGGACCCTCTGAATGCTGGTGGATACTAATAGCTGACCATGCTTTTGTTGGCAGCCTGAGAAATGAGGCCCAGGATGGGTGGATGAGAGGAACTCCTAGGACCATTCTCTTTGGAATCAGGTTGAGGCATGTTGGATGGGCAGTGGGAGGGGAGATGTTTGTACTATCCCCACCTCTGTTATACTTGCCCAGTGCATATAAAGAGGATTCTCCCTGTCCCAGTTTGACCAAATGGATAAACCAGGCTGTGCCTAAGACAGTCTAAGGAAAACCCCACCATTCCAGGTTAGCTTCTGTCCTGAATTCAAATAGAAACATCAAGCTAAACAAGAACCATTCTCCTTTCTGCAAAGCCAGGCCTGGAGAGGTGGACACACATGCTTCCCTTTGTTTTGTCTCTCTCTACCCTACCAGCTTCTTTCTGCCTCCTTTTCTCCCATCAGCCCCATCTCTTTGAGATTGTTTGCCCAGTGTCTTCCTGCCCATTCCCTTTTCCTCTCCCTAAATCTCACTTCTCTTTAGAGCATTTGTTTTAAATACGCACACATATATATGCAATTAAATGCAGGCTTTGACTTTTTGCCTGGGAAACGGGAGGGATAAGGTGAGCTAAGCTTTTAATTACAAGTACCCATTCTGGGAGGCAGGGAATTCAAGCCAATGGCAGATGCTGCCGTGTTACTTAATCCCATTTTACAAAGAAGGGAAGGGTGTGGGGGAAGCCCTATGAATCTGCCACTGAAAAGATTGAGTTAATATAGGAAAATAGTCTTTCTTTCTATTTTTCCCCCCTTTCATGCTCCTTTCTTTCTTACCCAATACAAATGAAACATTAAATCCTGAGGACATGATTAGTATTCTTTTAAGGTGAAAAGGCATCCCCACCCCCATAGGACTCAAGTGTCCAGGTCACTGGTACTGGCCTTTATCTATGGATTTTTAATGCCAGGTAGAAAGGGCCATTTCCCTTTAGGGTGTTCATCCATGGACATCACCAGAGTTGCACCCAGGCTGCCTTTGACCTATGACATGTTTCTCCTGAAACCAGATCCAGTGATTTTCTTCTTTGAAGAGAGGTGAACAGTATAGGAATTTAAAATGTTAAGTACCTCCAGGCAAACACAGTCCAGGTTGTGTAAAGAAAACTGTGTACCTTTGCATCCTGTGAAGTAGGACAGCTGCTTCTCCCTGGTTTTCCAGTGCTAAAGGGAGTAATTGGCATGTGTCCCTCCTTACTCACTGTAGACCTGAGAGACAGCCACGGCACAGGGGGCAGAGCAGGGATCTTGAAGCCAGGGGCTCCTCTGTTCAAACCTAGGCTCCAATTCTAGCTTCGCCTATGGTTGTAGTTAAATCAACAGTTAACCCTTTCAAGCAGGGGTTTCCTTGTGTTTGAAATGGGAATGGTGCTGACCCACTACACAAGTAGGACTTCAGCTCACATTTGTTTTCATGGAGAAGAACAAAGGGCTTCATGTTACAACCTGGAAATGAAGATTTGTCCTCTGTTGTGTTGGGTGCCAGAGCACCCAAATGCCTGGAAAGTGTCTTGTCCAGGCAGCAGCAGCAGACCAAATTTATTTACCCCTGGTGTAATCACACTGTCTTTACTGGGTTTATACAAGCCCTGTTGTTTCTGGGATTTGTACCTCAGCTTTAGGGCACATTTCCTTGTGCCTTAAAGAAGATACAGGGATGGCACAAGATTAGCCCAGAAGTTCCTCTGATGGAGGGAGTCCCTGTGCTATATTATACCCCCAACCACAGACAGTATTCCTCAGCAGGGCCAAGATGGAACTGCGGCATAGATGGGCCAAGGGAAATAGGAAGAAGAATTATGTTAGAAGGGCGTAAGATGGGTGGGGAAGGCTTGTATCTCAGCAATTCTGCTTGCCAGCAAAGACCCACAAGGCCACTGAGGCAGGGTACTGAAAGGGCTGCCCTAGCTTGCACGGAGCATTGTGCCAGCACCTGCATGAGCTGCTTCCCTGTGATTTCTGAAATAGCAAACCAATCTGCCCCTTAGCGGGGAGGAGGCTTGAAAACCTGGGGGTGTTTGGCAGCATATCCCAAGAATGTCTTCATTCCATCCCATTGTGAACTGTGGCTATGTATCTAACAACCACGTTCAGTTTGAAATCATGTCTTTTCCCACCGGGTCCCTTAGAGGTGGGCAGGGCCATAAAGTCTTCACTAAAAAGTGGGGATTGAGGACCCTGGCCTGCTTTATATCTCAGGTCATCGTGTTTTGTGTCACAGGCTGTGATTTGCCTTGCTCATTTCAGACCTTGATCATAGCCACAGATGGGGGAAGAAAGGCTCTACCTTGGGGATGGCAGCCTGGGGCCTTCCTGCTTGTAGATGCCTGAGCAGTGGGGGTGTGGGAGGTTCTATTAGTTCTGGTCTGCTATGGGGTTTTAGCCATTCAGGCTTCTTTTGGATTTCGTTTGTCCTCCCTCCACTTCTTTTCTTTTGCTTGCTAGTCCTATGGCAAGCGATAAAACCATACAGAGCACTTGGAACAGAATAGACTGATGTTGCATCTCATCTTTCCCAAAGTTTAGAAGGTACAGCCATCTGGAGGGTCCATAGTACTCCGGTACTATGACCTCAGCTGATTTCTGAGTTTCTCACAGAGGTTTTGGATGTTAGGGTTTCCTAAGAAAGCCACCAGTCAGAGCGAAATGCTGCAGGTCTCTCTCTCACCTTTCTTTGCTCTCTTGCTTCAAGCAGAGATAGGTTAGCAGCAGCATTTCCAATCAGGCTCATATTTGAATACCTGCATTGAAGCCTGCTCCTACAATTCAAGTAATGGGTGATTCTACTTAGCACATCCTGCCAGGTAGGTGCCATGGACTGTGACCCCCGTGCAGAATAATAGCTGTGGACTTTGCATAGCCCCGTTAACTAGGGGCCATCTCTTTCCTAAAAGGAAAATGCATACATTTTACTGCTGCCTCTAGACCATCCTCTGTGACCCACCGTGACACCTCTGATTCATTTCCATAATTCCGTTCCACCAGGTGGGCTTTAGTAACCTTCTAAGTGACCTTGCTAACCTGCTATTCCTCATAGGCTTCCTCCATTAGCAGCTGACTACCCAAGCCCACTGCCTTCATGCACATTGATGGAATGGATTGAGCTTTCATGCGCAGGGTAGGTACCACATATGCAGGAATCTTATCCCTTAGTCTCTGCAGTCTCAGGTGTAGACTTTTAAATGCTCCTGGAGCACTGTTTACTTCAGAACTAAGAAACCATGTCAGTGCATTAGAGCAAGAGCTGTTTATGCCGAAGGAAGGGTGGTCCCATGGTTTGAGCACTAGCATGGAACAAAGGAGACCGTCCTTCTGTTCACTGCACCACAGATTTCCTGGGCAAGTTGTTGTGTGTCTCTACTTTTCATTTCCCAAGTAGGGAAACAATAATGCCCTGCCCCACAGAAGTAGTGTGAGATTAAATATCTAAAAAGGCTGCTTGGTGTTTAGAGAGAACCCTGGTGGGAGTCTCACATAATCCCAGAGCAATTTATCTTTTGCAAGTCCCTCATCTAGTTTAGACCTTGACAGACAAGTCATAAGGTATGTTCTAGGGCTGTGGTACCCAGCTTCCACTAACAGGTGGGCAACAATACCAAGCAAATAACACACTGCAGGCTACATTTCATTTTGTTCTTCCTGTCAACCTGGGATAGAGCAGCAATTGCCTTGCTTTTCATGTTTCAATTTCCTGTAGCCATAAGCACTTTCCACAGGCAACAAGTTGCCCACGCACCGTGGGTTGCGGTGTACTGTTCTAGGAAGTAGTCATCTCCCTTTCTCTGTTGGTTCTTCTGCTTCCCAGGCAAGGCCTTTTTGACTGATAGGCAGGGCCCAGGTGGACATACCCTGTGACCCTGTTTTGTGATGCATGGATGTGAGCTGTCAAGGTGAAGGGTGGGAATGAGAGCACTGTGAGGCTTGAGGTGTCATCCTGGTCTGTCAGGGCATCCTGCTGTACCCATGCTCATTTTCACCTGGTTCCCTTTCCATCTCATTCCCTGCCCTTTCTCATCTCCAAAGCAGCTCTTCTTTGGAGTTCCAGCTTTATGGGCTAGTCAGTGGAGGAAAAATCATAGGTACCTCTACCTGGCCATGTTGGTGGGTCCTTTTCCTTATGTAAAAAGCGGGGGCAGGGAGTATAAATATATACCTGGGGCTGGCAGAGGTGAAAGGGAGGTGAGCATGATGGCACACTTGTGCGGGGGATATTGCTTTGAAATCTCATTGCGGGCTTGAAATATCCTGGCTATGGACTTACCACTGAGGTGGATCAAGAGACGTGATTTTATCTGAGCAGTTGCTACATCAAATGGTGATGGCTGGGGAAAGCATTTATTAAAGACAATTGTGATCAAATATTCATCAACTTGCTCTTTTTCTTCCTCCATTTCTATCCCTTCATCTGACTCTTCTCTTGCTTTCTCAGCTCGCTCTCTGTCTCTCCGTCTCAGCTGAAAAAGCCTTCACAGAAAGAGAGTGAGAGTGGCACTTAAATGCTTATTTATGTTGTCATTTCTAGGCATTTTATAAGGTCTCTAATGAAATAGATTTTCTCTCCAGAGGTGCATATTTTCTAATTCGGAGAGGGGAGAGCATAGAGGATTGCTGAAAAGTCTATCCATATCCACTATGTTAGCTGGATTATAAATGGCAAGAAAAGCAAGAGGTTATAAACATTTCCATCTCTAAATACTAATAGTACCTGATCTTAGTTGCAAGAAAATAAAATACAAAACCAGAGAAAAAAATCAAATCCAAAACATAACCGTCAGGGTAAAACTCCCCTCTTGACAATCCCTGTTGCTTTCACATATATCATTTCTAAGAGCACTGCCAGAGCCAAACCATTTGGGACTAGAATTATAGCAGAGATTAGCAGGATTCTGTTCCAAGAATATCTTTATGGTGATCACTTGTCACTTGTCATTACAAATAAATCCTATTGGTCTTCTTTCCTCGGTCTCATGTTTGGCTTACTTACACTTGAGAAATCATTCTTCTCCTCCCCTCTGTTCTTCTCGCAGGTGAAATTCAGGTTACTCCTCTCAATGGCTGCTGGTTTCCCCTGACTCAACACAACTCACCGCCCTCACTCCCCAAGGGGAGAAAAAGAAGATACAGGAGCTCTTGGTTCTTGTGCTTGTCAGCTACTTTACTAAGGATGCGCTCTTCTTTGCTGTGTCAGGAAGATGCAGATTATTGTGGGGTTACTCGGGATAGTGGCAGGGGCAAGCACTGGGTTCTTGTGGGTTATCCTCCCATATACCATCCTTGGAGGCAGGACTCTAATGGGTTATAGATGGGTTATGGGTTATAGGTGTTGCAGTAATACCTATTACTGATGAGACACCGCTTCCCCCAGCCCTTTCTAGACACTTTATATACACACAGTATAAGACAGCTGTGGCTGCATTTACAGCCTGACTCAACAAAACAGTTACAAGGTAGGAAACAGATGCAGAGAGAAATTTGTCCAGGGTCCCATAGCAATGTATTTGGTGGTATAGCTGGTATCAGAGACTCCCATGTCCTGAGTCTCTGCTCAGAGTCCTATCCACTGAACCAGGCTGCCTCTCTCTGGGACACAAAAGTAGGGCTTTCCTTGTCGTCCTTTCAGTGACTGCTGGTGGGCACTGCATCATGTAGTGGGGACCAGACTTTACTCTGCTCTTTGCATGCATCTCTACTGAAGCCAGTGTGGTTGAACAGGTGCTGCTGAAAGCAGGGGAAGGCCCCCTGTTCTGGGTGGTATAAAAAGGACTCTAGCACTTGATTTAAGAAACAGCTTGGGCATCTGCAGACTTCTAACAGCTCGTGAGTAGGTAGGTGTAGGGCTGGGCAGGGTCACTCACAAACCGATGTGATTTTTTTCCGGGGCTATAGAAGGAGGTCTGAGTTAATATTTGAATAACAGCCTGTTTGGGCTACAGTGTGCACTTTAAAAAAACAAACACGTTTACTAATACCTTAGGTTTACTCGCAGCAGATAACTCCTTATTTCTATTTGTTATTACACTCATTTATTATTTATATTAGAATAGCAGCCTGGGGCCTCTTCCTAGTAGGTGCAAACGCATATTGAGAGAAAGTTCCTGCATCAAAGTCTCACTCTTTGAATAGTAGGAGGGGAAATGGAAACTCAGTCAAGGTCATGCAGCAGGTGTGTTACAGAACTTGCTTCTCCTGAATCCCAGCCCTGTGCCTAAGCTACCTTTAACAAGGAGCTCCGTAAAGCACCTAGCTCTCTTGCTTCACACAGAGCCTTTACATTTTAAATATTAATGAAATTCAATAAAAGGCCTTAAACAGAGCAGCCCACCCTCATCCTGAGAAAGGGAATTGTACCCAAGGAAGTAGCCATACCAATATATAGATCTAGCTTAAGATGTTGTATATAGTTTTGGTCAAATTTATTTTAAAAAGATGAAGTTAAACTGAAATTGATGAAAAAAAGGGCTGGTAAGGGATATGGAGAAACTATATTATCAGGAAAAAATTAATAGCGCTTGGCTTGCTTAGCTTAGCAAAATAAAGGTTGGGATGGGATATTTATAAATACATTTGGGGTGTGAATGTCTTTATGTTAAAGGCCTATATTGGTATAAGAATAAATGAGTATCGTCTAGTCATAAACTTAGATGGGCAATTGGGAGGTTTCTAACCATTAGAAAAGTGAAGTTCTGAAATGGTTTTCTGAACAAAGTAGTAGAGGCAAAGAATCCAAATTCCCTCAGGATGGAGGCAGACAGATTTATGGAAGGGATAGTACAGGAGCAGAGGGGTGTTCTCAGAGTAGGAACTGGAGCAGATGATATGCAGCTTCAGGTATTTGATATACCTCTGAGAAGGCTGAAAGGATATTTCAGCTCCATGTTGGTTGCTTCCATATAGGCAAAGTATTTGTTAATCCTATGCTTTAAGGCTTCTGCTGGTTGCCTACATGGGTGAGGAAAAAATATTTTTCCTCCCTTGGATGCTTGATTTGACTCTTATTTCCCCACCTTCCTCTAGGGTATTGAACATTTGCTTGGCCAATGGTTGGAGCTTGGTCTGACTTAAGTGCCCTGGTACTCCTTCCGGTACTGAGAAACCCTGCTGGTTTTGGGCTTGTGTGTGTTATTCACATGCTCAGTGTCAAACAAATCACCAACTATGGGGGGCTGGAAGGAATTTTCCCCCTAGGTTATATGGATAATACACTTTGATGTATGTGTTGGGTGCGGTAGATGGTTGCCTTCTTTTGTAGCATGGCCATGGCCAGTCCATAGAATCTTTTGGTCATATTTTACCTAAGAACATCCTGCACTGTTGGTACCCTTGTATCTCTTATTCCTCCCCTTTAGCATGTCATGAGTACTGCTTTTATGAGGTCTTTCTGGATGTGATATGCAAGAAGGGCCAGAATGGACATTCTCATGGATACTTTTAAAGAAATGGTTGCTTACAGATGCAGGGAACTAAACTTAGTGACCCTGGAGCTCCCTTGCAGTCCTGTGTCTCAGTGTTTTCCACATGTGGCATGCTCTGCATCTCTCTCTGAATGTAGTGTGAACCTTCCTGTCTGAACCCAGTGCCTCAAAGCCTCCTGGGTCACTGAGGCCAGGCTGGCTTGACTTACACTGTCCACAAGGCAGAAAATGAGCTGCTCCAGATCAGCATTCCTTCCTGCTGTAACATATGGACCATGATGCACAAGGGACTCTGTCCCAGATGTGCAAGCTAAAGCATTATGGGCTTTGATAGCCTTTCGTCTCCCTTATCTCTGAGTTAAAAGCAGCCAGTCAGAAGGGGACTAAACCCTTGGGGATTCACTCTTGCTTTCATTAGGATAATTAAAGAACAGAATAACCGGAACAGACAGACTTCCCCCTTTTAAGGTGCAAATGAGGGATTCTGTGAAGAAGGTGTTTGGAGTCGGCTTCTCTTCATCCTCCTAACAAGGAAAAGAAATAAAAATAAGTGAAAAATATTTTAGGCTAATGACTGCTACCTTGCTGCTGGGTGACATGCAACATACACAATTGTATTACTAGTCAGCACTTAGAGCAACGTGGTCATTTCCTGCAAGGAGCTCATGGCAGTTGTTAGGTTGGGGGCTGGAGCACTGGTGGCACTGCAGTCCCAGCTTCTGCCAGAAGGAGGTGCTGTAGGCAATGGGACAAGAGAACTGGCTCCATGGGAAAGCTCACAGCAACTCCAGTTTTAGCGCCAAGCTATTTCCTGGCTCAGTGCCAGGCCATTGAATTGAATGGAGCTATGCTAGTTTCTGTCTGCAGAAAGTTTATCCTAGTGGTATGCAACCTCTGGCCCATGGGCCAGATTTGGACCATGAAGAAATGTCAGCCAGCCCATGCAGCTCCCCACAGGTCTGGAAATTTGGTGGGAAAGGAGAAAAGGTAGGATTGATTGCTGCAGCTTCCAGAGCAACAGGAATTAACACTACCACCACTCCCTCACCAGCAAATATTTGGACCCAGGGGGAGCCCCACAGGCCAGATGACACAGCCCACATGCCAGAGCACACCTGAAAACTGACCTTGTGTGCTGTCCCAGCCTGTGGGATCCATCCTGCAGATCAGCCCTGAACCATTCATCCAGTCCAGAAAGCCAAAGTTGATTTAACCCATTTTCCCCCCCAGAAGATGGCAGATCAGAGAATAATGTAGCAGTTCTGGGTTTAAGGGACTTACAGTTGATGTTCTACCACGTTTCTCCTAACCGGACGTTTGGAGGATAACAATGCAGGACAGCCCTTTGCAACAGGATGCAAAAGAACTATGAATGATCATTCCACATGGCACAACGTACCTTTCTGGTAGTTTCACCAAGCAGAGTGTGCAAACAACTCTTGCAGTGAATGAATATGGGTTTTTACCTCTTCCTAAATATCTTGGAGGCCCCTCTACATGTTGGAATGCAGTTTTCTTGCTTGAAGCAGATTGTTTACTGACAACCGGTAGCTATACTCCCTGGGGTCTAGACTGAGTCCTCTTTTAGTTTGAGCTGGTGCTCCTTCTGCAGCTTGCTTTGGAGACTTTTTCCAAATCATTATCTTCAGCAGACTCTTCATTTATCTCTCTGTATTGAATGTGCTTTGTGAGACACCACCCCATAATTCAACATAGGCAAATCTCTTTCCCTATTTCCCCCTACTTATCTATAGTGTGCTAATCCATATTGTGTATGAGCATCTTCTTGGTAATGAGCTAATATGTCTGGATATTCCCTGCTACCTATACACATAAGGGTATTGTTACACATTACACTTAATGTGGCAGAAAGCCACCTTGGTTTCTCCCCAAAATCTCTGCCCTGGGACAATGTGATCAAGATGGGCCAGCACAGAGGATTCACACCTCAGCCTGTCTCTTTAGGTAACCTGAGCTGGCTGCATTCCTGAGGGAGGGGGGAACCTGCTCCCTCTGCCTATGTGACTGGCGTCAGCTACCTCGGTGAGGGGCATCTACCTGGGGGGCTGGAGTCTGCCCGGTAACTGGTGATATATTTGAAATTGGTTGGCAGACAGCCAACCGGAGCTGGCCTCCACTGGACCAGGAGAATGAGGTCAAGTACTGAACTGGCAAAGCGCCAGTGCAGCATGGGAGAGAAGCTCAACAAACAATGGTTTGTCAGGCTCCCACCGCCTCCCACTGCACCAAGTCTTACCTCGTCAAGACTCCTGTGTGGTAAAGAGTCTGGGATCCTGACAGATAGCTGTCAGGGCACTCCCTGCACCAGACACCCCAACTGTATTACCTCCATGGAACAGTCTGACATTAGCTCAACACATTAGATAATACAATCTGGAGGTACTCCTTGTCAGAAAACGCCTAACTTTACTATGCTACAATGGCACTTAGCACATGCTTCACTGTCTGAATGCTCGGACACTAGCACTGAAAGCACAGTTTCCATGTGCTAAGCATACTGTCCAAATTCTTGGACTCACCCCAAGTAAAACGGAGCTGTTCTGCTACCTATAAGGTATTTCTGGGGCCTGAAAGTCCCATTCCTATCCCATTAGATGTCATCCCTTTTGATGCAGTTGACCAACATTGCCATCAAATTATGCCTCTTTTTCAATGGCATGAGATCATCACAGATTTTCGCTTGCAGGATTTATATGGAGGGGTGGCTATCCAAAAGGTAGCAACCTTAAGCCCCGATCCTGTAAAAGAAATTTGCATATCTCATAAAGTTAGGTGGATAATTATGTACTTGCGGGCTCTGGGCCTTTGTTTTGATTTTTTTTTTTACAAACGTACCAGTATTAAATAGAGATGACTTTCAAAGATGAATTTTATTATTTTCAGGGATCTCATTACTTCATCAGTGTTATAGGAAAGCTTGCTCCTTGAGGGTCTAGAAGGGAAAAAAGAGACAGTATATTTTGCTTTATTTCCCTCCTGCCTTTTTCATTCCCTCTTTTTGTGCATTATAACAACCTCACCTAGGTGATAGTTTCCTCATGGGCACAGCCTGAGAGAAAATTCAGGTATGCTAAACCTCAGATGTTATCCTTGTAAATATGAACCCAGCCTGTCTGTCTTGTCTCCCATGTCCCTTTGTCCTTCATGCCACCTACCAATCTAGGTGTCTCAATCCCACTGCTCAGCAACAAGCTGTTCACAAGGGAGCAGCAACACAAAAACAAAAGAGAGGAGTTAGAGATAAGGGAGAGGAGAAGGGGGGACCAGAAGAGTAAGGCGGGGGGAGGGGAGTGTACCTCTTCTGCCACAGTTCTGCCAGCCCATGCATTTTTTCACTGGTGCTATCCAGTCACTTCAAATTAAAATTTCCCTCCTCTATTATTCCAGATCAATGGTGCAAATTAAATCATGTAACTTAAGATTATCACCCATTTTGTCGTCCGCTTTATTTTTAGAAGTTAAGCTGCCTTGCAGCGGAAGTGAACCAACCATTAGCTGGGCCCTGAGAGCCAAGATCATTGCTGAATATATTATGTTAACTTAATTACATCATGCTGGTGTCATGTCCCCTGTGCAGAAGCAGCAGGGACATACTAAGCCATGCTGGCTGACAGCATGGGAGATAGCTGTGGGTTACAAATGAATGCAGTTTTTATGGACTCAGGTATTATCCATAAGCAAGGCATTGCATCGGCATGGGTAATCGTTTGCATGGAGAGGCAGATTAATTACTGCACATGTGCCAGCCATATCCCATCTCTTTTATTTCTTATGACACAGAATGTGCTGATGTTTAAAGTCAGGAGCTCACAGCTGTTCCCATCCTGCCCTTTTGTGGCAGGGGATGGAAAAAGGAATGGTATCAGCACAGCAGGTATGGGGAGCCCAGTTTCTCCCAGGAGAGGGCTCTGTAAGGCACAGTAAGAGTAGGAGCTATAGAAGATTTCACCGCTTCTCCATTTGCATCCACTCTGGTCATAGCCTGTCTCTCAGGCAGCCTGTGAGTGCAGATTCTGGGGGGCTTTCTTCCACTCAGAGAAGCTTAGCAGAGGAATGGCAGTACTCCAGCCTCCACCAGTTCCCTTCCAGTGTTTCCCAGCTCACAGCGTACAGGGGTTGTACAGTCTCAGTGAATGTGCAGCAGTCCAGCTTCCCATTGGGGCTGGGAGAAAATAAATGAGCTGAAACTCAGCTAAGGGTTATTCATCACAGCAACAGCTTGGACCTCTGGGTTGTTTGTAGCCTGCAGTGCCTTGATAATCAATCCCATGACCAAAGCCAGTACATCCTGTCAGCTTGGCTGTAGCTAAGACATGCACTCCCTGTGCTTTGCAGTTTGGCTGATTGAGGAGGCACAATCAACTCACCTTGAGATACCATGTTTGTGACCAAGATTCAGCAGTGGGTGGGTAGAAGCACTTGTTTCGTTATAGCTCTGCTTTGGTCTCCAGGGTTGTTTGTTTTCTTCTTTCCTTCCTTCACCTCAAGGAGCAGATATGAGATCAGGATTTCTCCCTTTCCCCTCTCTGCTCCAGCCCTGCTACAGAGAAAACCTACTGTCCCAGAGAAGGGAAGGAAAAATGAAGGGCTCAGAAGAAAGGAGAATAAAAGATAATAGAGCTAAAGAAGGATGGAGGAGAGACTGGATGATTGATAGCCATTCTCCATCTCTTGTGCACACCCACATCCTCCTTCTCTGCTCCCTCCACACATTTACTTTTACATGCACACGCCATGCACAGGCTATACCACATAGCATCATAAGCACACACTTGAAGCTGTCACCCAGATGGATTTTCCTTGCCATCTTTCCTTCCTCATCCCCAGCTCATTTATTTCTGTCACTTGCATGTGCAGGAGAAATATAAAAATGCTAAGATTTAGACCGGCATGGGGTAGCATAGCCAGCCATAATAAGAGAAAGGTAGCATGGTGATGGACTCCAGACAGATGCTCCCAGCTCTCTAAGCTCTATCTTTTCAAACCTTAAAAGCAATAAAGGATTCTAGTGGGAATCTAGTTTTCCTCTCCTTTGCTGCCTTGGCCCTGATTTAATTTTCAAGGTCCTCTTTATAACCTTTATCAGAAGCAACTTTTTCCCTAACATGAGGACAGATGAAATAGACTTCTGTTTGCAGTGGACAGGTCAGAACCTGTGCTGCACAGCCAGAGGGATAGCAGAGAGATATAAAAAGTACAAGCCACTGACTGGTATTTGGGAGTCCTGGGCTGTGCTGAGGCTTGGTTTACTACAAGTTAGAGCAGCCTTATGGCTGGTCTTATTTATGGCACATCTCGTACTGCTGCTGGTTGGGTTTCTCCACAGCCTATAATGTACACACAGTTTGGCTGCTTCCCCTTACATCAGAAAGGTCTCTCATACTCCAGTCACTGCAGTATGATAGTGCAGAGGGCAGGGAGATGATTTGACAGCGTAAAACAAGCATAGTTACCACCATCCTTACAGAAACAAAGGCTGTGCTTCTAGAAATAGCCTCTAATTTGGGACATTTCAAACTCTTAATGCTTGACTTAACCCACTGACCTCCTTTAGCTGAGGGGTTCTTCTCCCTGAAGATGAGGCTCAAGGCATCTCAGGCAGGGCTCCTGAAACCTGAAGTATCCAAGGCCAGAGATCTTGTTTGAAAATTAGAGGCTCAAAGGTCAAGAGTAGCTTGCTTCCTGTCTGCCCTGCATATTCTTCTTTCTGCTTTCCTTCCTTTCAGTCCTTTCTTTTTCCTTTTACCTTGGTTTGTCTCCTCTCCTCCCCATCCTTGTCTGTGTCTCTCTTCCTTTTGTCCCATTGTTTTGAAGATTCAGAAACAGGAGGTAGGGAGACTGATTTTGACAGCCTGTCTCCATCATGGATTTGGCTTTTGCTGCTGTACCTACTTCAAAGACACAGGCCTCACTTTAGGGGCAAACAGCTGCAAACTCCATGAGTTGACCCCTGAGAACCAAGCCCAGGGCAAAATCAATCTCCAGAGGAAGCAGCCATTGCCTTTGTTCAGACAGCAAATAGAACATGAAATCTATACTGGCTCATTAAAAACACAGGCTTTGCCTGGCTCATCTGTAATGATGACAAACAGTAATCAATTTTATTGCTATATATATATATATATATATATATATATATAAAACATTTTAAAGGCAGAGGATTACTAGTATGGCTTGAAGAGTTTCCCCATTATATCCATTGCTGAGGGCATGTGACTCATCTCCATCAAGCAGTGTCATTTCTGCTTTTAAGACAGGTCCTCTGATTTTAAAGAGTTGTGGTATCATTGTCAGTCTTTTATTTTTGAGGAGTGAATTGGGAAAGGGAGATGTGGGGGTGCTGGAAGCACCACAAACAAGCAGTGTGGACCTGGTGTTCTGGGACATGATGCAGGTCCCGCAGGTTTGTGAATGTCAGCCGTGATGATGGCATCCAAATGGCCTCTCGCAGGGAGGATGCAGCAAGCAGAGGTTTCCTTCTGGGCAGGCTGTGAGGCTCTAATTACTGTATATCAAGAGAGGAGTCAGTCAGGCATGAGATGGAGTGCTCACATTGGGAGACAACCAAGTGGGAAGTGCCTGGTGAATAGACAAACTTTCCCAGACCATCATCAATGTAGAAAATGATTATCAGACTTCCTCTCCCTCCCCCTCCTCTCTCCTTCTGCACAGGAAAATAAACTCTTGCTCACAATCATGTTGTAGCCTCCATAGTAACGCTCTGCAGTGTTCCTCTGAGGTGCTCAGGGTGCCTTCCTGGGACAAGGGAAATCATACACTCATATTACAGGAGAGGGATCTGACTTGCCCAAGGTCGGGCAACAAAGGCAGGAACAGGATGGAGGGCAAATCTGCAAAATCATCCTCCTTCTTTTGCAAATCCCCCAACCCTGAGAGCTCTGTGTAACCAAACAAGATGTGAACTATGCTGGTATCAAATACAACTGCATATGGAGGAGGAGGTTTTGGCTGTTTCCCAGGATGGCTCATACCAGCCCAGTTTGACTGAGAGGGAAGAGGGCTCTTTGTGATGGGACTGGGGTGAAGTAGCAAATTGTTTCCATAATAGAGGCACATCTTTTATGTATTGCTCCTTGTCCCAGTCTTACCAGCATGGAAATACCCACCTGGGAAGGATTAAGGATTAACCTGGGGTCTGATAGTCTGAACAGAGAAATCAGAGTCCACAACACTTGGGTTTCATAGCTTTGTTGGGTTTAAGAGTGGAAAGAACTATTCTGAATTGTTCCCTTTGTCCTCCTGAATATGAATAATATAGGCCTGAAGATTTCACTTAGCAGTGTTTGCACCAAGAACATATCTTGTGGCTGAGCTGCTCTGCTGCATACCTGGCTCTTGTTTGGGGTCCATTTGTGATGCCAGAGAAGACATTCTCTTTCTCTACACCTTAGTTTACCTACCTGTGAAATGAAAATAGCACTCCCCTACCCTACTCAGTTGGGTAAAGTGATGAGGTTGTTGAAAAACAGAATGGTATGAAGAGGGGAATGGTGTGGAGGTGTTATTATACTGGTGTCCTTTCCTCCCTACCTTTCACCTCTCATTTTCAGTTGGTTTCTGCAGAATGGGGAAGAGCTTCCTGCTGCAGATGTCTTTCAGTGCCAGGATAGGATCCTTCGGGCTTTTCTTCTCCCTTCTCTTTCCACTCCAGCTGCACTTGTTACCCATCAGCTAGTTGTTTGTAAGGCTGAAGGCACCTTGCTGCCACCAGGGATATCTCTGTCCCATTCCTGGGCAAGCAGCAGTCTGCAGCTATGAGTGCCCTCTGCAGCTATGCTGAGCTCTGGAGGTTTGCAGCAGCTGATCAGCCCTTCCTATGGACAGACACTAGAGGTGGTTTTGGGGTGCCATATTGCCAGCTTGGATGAACTTCTTCCTGAGTGATGGGATCTGAGCAGAGCCTAGCCAAGTCAGAGATCTCCACCTGCCCCTTACTATTTGGGCTGGCTTGGAGAAAATCCTCTCTGATTAGTTGCCTGCACTATCTGTCCACCCTCTTGACAACAGCATTCAGTCAAGGCTGCCAAAGGAGGCATTGCTTTCCCACCACACCCCCCATTCACTTGGTTGGCTGATAACATTGAAGATCTCAGCATAATTATGGTTCTAAAGGAGCCAGTTTGCCCCAATCTTTTTGGGTAAGATGGGGAGCAGTTAAACTTTACCCTGAGTCTGTTCCCATGGATGGGCATTGCTGCCACAGCCTCCCTGCCATTTTTGTTGTACACCAAGGCTGTGTAATTTGCAATCATTCAAGCTGTCTGTGCATTCATCATTCAGTTTATTCAGCCTCCCAGGGGAGTCTTGGCCTGTGAGGTTTCTCATGGGAAGAAGGCCATCTCATTCTCTAGGAATATGATGCATATGTGGCAGAAGTACATTTACACAGTGTAATGCTGTTCTCCTCACGTATGGATTTCACTGCCTGTGGAAGTCATTGAGTCAATTAGACTGGCAGGGTTTAAAAAAGGTTTGCATAATTGTATAGCCATTTGCAGTAATGCGCTAAGATAGGGATAATCTAATCTCATGCTTTGTGGCAGAAGATGATTGCCACAGGGGACAAGGGAGGATTTTTTTCCCCTTGTGCACCAATTGACCAGGCTCATTATGACAGTGTTTCACTCTCCTCTGAAATGGGGAGATATGGCCACAGCTGAGGACAAGGAGAATGGACTTAACCACCTGATCCCCTCTGACAAATCCATCATCCTGGAGGTGACCCTCGCTCAGGAGGAACCTGCTCTTCCTGCATCATTTCTGGAATAAAGATACAGGACTGCAAGGCAGGTGTAAATCACAGTCAGGTTTAGACTGTCAGGAACAGATGAGTAGGTCATGGTCACTGACTGCACTGAAGTTTCCTGGACAGTACTGGGTCACAGATGATTTCAGAGTAGCATGAGCACAGAGAAAGATGTACATCAGAGCCATAACCCAGCATGTGGCTGCAAAATCGTATTGGCACATGTCACCCCCACCCCTCAATTCTTGCACATCAGGATAACCAGAATGTTTCATGGTGTCTGCAGCATGCCTGTTGTGGCCTTGATGGACCATCTCTTGTCATTTCACTGTCTCTCTTATCCAGTGTTGCTTAGGAAAGTGATTAGACCAGACTGGATGTATGAATATCAGGTTCCTTTGCTCCATGCTCTAGATGCAGCACTCACTTCAGCTCCTCCATGGGACTTGTATTGGATTAGGGAGAGAACCAGGAATGAAGAGGAAGGTGGCGCTTTTGACCAGTCATGAGAGGCCAGCTTCCTCGTTCCGCAGCTCCGCTGATCTGGCTCCATCAGGATCCATGCTCCTCTTTGCATGGTGCAATAGAGCATTTGATGCAAAATGAATGAAGCATTACACTAAATAATGAATGATGGCTTCCTGGCTAGAAGCTTGACTGAGGCTCCCAAACCATTTCTGATTGAAAGAAAGGTGTTGTTCTGGCCAGCAGCAAGCCCACCTTGAACAATCCCTGGTGCCTCTTGCCTCTTAAAGCAGTAATATAAGCTGTTCCCTTTGTAAGGGCACCAGGAAAAGCTAATTCTTTTGGCTATTCCTTTAACCTTCTAATTCCTGGAGGGCTGGGGACCTAAAGACAAAGTTCTTCAGGTTGACGCAATATTAACCATGGTAGGATGTAACATTAGAGTAGTTCTTTTTATCCCTCAGCTTCCCAAAACACTGTATTCACTGGGTTAATCTATACATGAAATTAATGCAATGAAATAAAAAACAGACCTGTTTGAGCTGCTCCTGGGTGCAATGTCAACACATGCACCCTGCACAGCAGCAATTTGAGCTGGGGCTGAGCAGACCTGGGCTGGCAGCAAGCTTGGGGGTCAGCCCCAGGCTCTGGGTGATGGTGTTGGTCAGCAAAGGGGCTGGCTAGGGCACACAAGTGCCAAAAGTGCAGAGCTGTGTGGTGAGGCAGCATGTAACCCCCACACTTTAGGATCTTCATGCCCCAGCCAGCCCCTGTCACCATCTACGTGTTTCAGTGCAGTTACTTACTCCGCCTTAAGTACTGTCTTACACTAGAGTTAATTAATTTACTGTGCCCTAATACCGATGCTACTCAGCAGTTCAAAACAGGAAGCAAAGAAGAGCCCTGTACTTAGTTGAAACTGCAGGGAAATTTAGCTTGGCAGAGCATATAGCAATGACCCAAGCTGGACTCTAGCCAGGGTCCTAGGGTTAACAAAAAGCACCTGCAGGCCAAACCCCAGTGGCACCATGCTGGGACATGGGGGTCAGTATTGACTCAGGGGGAGGAATCCCATCTGTTGACTTCCTGGCATAAGTCACCAGCACAGTGCCCCTTACCAATGCCCCCAGGGTCTCAAGAGGAAGATTACTACTTGCATTTCCAAACTGCACTGAAGTTAGAGTGAACTGAGCTTAGTGGTCACAGCCTGGGGCAGTAGTCTTTCAGACAACCACGACACAGTCTGAGGATTAGCAATGATTGCTCAAGTTAGGCCACAGTATCTGTAGTCACAAGCTTTCCTCTCTCCCAATGAGCCATTGCTTCTGTTTTGTACTTGTTGCAAGCCTGTCCATTTCCAACCTGGAGTATGCCCCTTCCAAGTAAAGACACAAGCCAATGTGGGTAGGCACAGGGCCAATGAGATGCTATTAAGATACAAGCTTGGAGGAGAGGGTTCTTAGACCAACAACAAGCAGGAAACTTTATTCTGATCTGACTAGGCAAGGGTGTGGCTAGATTAGGGAATGAACTCAGGTATTTAGCTTTGTAGATCCTGTGGTGCCAATAGAGCTGTTCCTCCCCCTGCCCCATGCCTGTATGTTCTTTGTCTGTCCTCCTCAGCTGCCCTTATAGCCAACCTTCTCTATTCGAACCCCTGAGGATTTTAGAAGCCATGTTCCAGGCTCGCTATGTTATTGCAGCCTAGGCCACAATTAGACCCTCCCCTACCGCTCTAAGGTTGGCTTGTATACATGTATGGTATGAAGCATTTTGGGCCCAATAAGGGAATATCACACCTCTCCCCACTCCCACCCTTCTCAATTCAGTGTAAGCTCAGTCAATATCTGCAGCTTGATGCTCAGCCCGCTCCTGTGTATTGAGTGTGCTAGTCCTCAGGTCACAGGGTTTTCTCTTTTAGTGAGCTGGGTCTTCTCATTATCTGCTCTAATTGGGGGGAAAATTTAACTTCATGGGACAAGCTGTCAAAACTGTTTCTCTGATATGTCTGTAACTAGCAGTATTTGTAAATAGTTGGAGCCAGAGCAGCAAAGCAACTGACTGGGGCTCACAGCAAAGTTTACCAACAGCCACTAATTACCAGCTCCATTTGGTTGAAGTGTAAATGGGCAGGATGCTGCAAATTAGGAAGAGACCCTCTTGGCAGGAGCACACTTTAGCAGCTTCTGAGAGCAGATGAAGTGAGGCAGCTCCATGTGTTAGTAGGAGCAGAGTCCAACTTGCTTCACATGCTGCAAGGCTTCCACACACTGGGGTCTGCAGCAGGTGCTTGCCTGCAGATATCCCTCAGTGACTAACTCCACCCAGGGCTAAGATTTGATTTATTCTTTCTCTTGGAACTCCCTCTAGGAGCCTATTTGTGGCAAATAATTACTTATAGCACAGCTGTGCTAAAGGACTTCAGTTACTGTGATATCTGCTGGAGGGAAACACAGCAAAGCACAGGCAGTCCAGCTGATTCTGGGAGTGAATTGGGGATAACTTTTTGGTACAGGTGGTGGAAAGGCCAGCTGGGGGGAAGCATAGCTCAACTTGCTGTTCATAAACAGGAAAGAAGTGGTTGAGAATGTGAAGGTGGAAGGTAACTTGGGTTACAGTGACCATGAAATAATAGGGCTCAAGATCTTAAGGGGAGGAAGGAAGGACAGCAGTAGAAAAGGGACACTGGCTTTTCAGAGAAGCAGATTTTAAACAAAATCAGGGATCAGGTCAGCAGCATCTTCTGGGATGAGGAAGAAAGGAGTCTGGAGAGTAGCATAACTAGGGGTGGGTGAGAAGGGCATCTGCCCCAGGCACTGAGTTATGAGGTGTGCCAGAATCACCCCTGACTCTTACAGAGCCTGTGCCCCAGCAGCAAGAGCCGCCACATGCACCCATGCCAGGAACTCCTAAAAGTCCCTGGGTGCTGCTGCTGCCACTGCCACTGCTGCTGCTTTTAGAGCAACATCCAGAGAAGCAGAGCATGTAGCAGAAGCAGCAGCAGTTCAGCCAGGTATTGTTTAGCATTTCCCAGCATGGGTAAGACTGTTTCACCCCACCCCTCTCCCCCAACTACCTCTGCCCCTGCTGTCAGAGCCCCCACCACCACGCTCCCTGGGGCATCAACTCTGCTTGTTATGCCTCTGAGTCCAGACGAGCTGACTATACTTTAAGGATGCTATATGAACAGCACATTACCAAACTATTCTGATGTGACAAAAGAGGGGGAAATGCAACAGGAGACTGACTTGGCTAAACAGTAATCTCTTCAATGAGTTAACGTTCAAAAGAAAATCCTACAAAAAGTGTAAACTTGGTCACAGTGGGCATGTCTACATGAGCCACCCACTGTGCAGTTGTTACTAAATGACTGCATAGTAACTGACATTACTGCGCAGTACCATCGCTGCATGGGTTTTTTTTAGACGCTACTGTGTAGTACTGTCACTGTCACTGTTTGTGCCCAGCAATGCAACAGTGCCATAGAAACAAGCTACGGTGCAGTAGCTCATTGCTACTGTGCTGTAGCATCTCTTGTAGATGTGCCCAGAGTGAGGGAAGAGTATAAAAGTATACTCGCATGGAAAAAATTAGGAAGGCCAAGGCACAGTTTGAGATGCAACTCACAACAGATGCAAAAGGCAATAAAAAGGGATTCTACAAGTACATCAGAAGATGAAGGATAAAGGAAGTGGTCTTCTGAATGCACAAGGCAATCTAGTTATGGATGATGCAGAGGATGAAGTATTTAATGCCTTTTTTACTTCAGTTGTTACAAATAAAATCAGCTACCAGATGATGACTGAAGTTGGCAGCAAAGATGGGGAAAGAGGCAAGCACCCTAGAGTAGTGGTAGATCAGGTTAGTGGTTAATTAGAGAAGCTAGTTGCTTTCAAGGCAGTAGGGCCAGATGGGATACAGTCTAAAGTACTAAAGAAATTGGCTGAAGTAATTTCAGAACCATTGATTATGATCTTTCAGAGCTTGTAGAGGTCAGGTGAGGTCCTGACATGTTTAGCAGGTTTCTGGATTACAACAGGTTGGGTGGAGTTGCTGACACTCTTGAAGGTAGGACCTAGATAAATTGGGGAAACATTTAAAATCAACCAGATGAAATTCAGCAAGGACAACTGCAAAGTCCTGTACTTGGGATGGAATAATTGTATGCAAAAATATAAAGTAGGGAATGACTGGCTAGGCTGCAGCACTGCAGAGAAGGACTATGGGGTTATAGTGAACAATAAACTGAATATGAGCCAGCAGTGTGCTCTTGTTCTAATAAAAGGCCAACAATATACTGCATTGTATTAATAGGCATGATGCTTGCAAATCAAGGGAAGTGAATCTTTCACTCTATCCACCACTGGTCACCTGAAATATTTTATCCAGTTTTAGGCCCCACACTCCAAGAAAAATGTGGACAGATTAGAAAGAGTCTAGTGGAGAGCAACAAAAATGAAGCCCAGAAAACATAATTTAGGAGAACAGGTTGCAAGAACTAGGATCATTTAATCTGGAGCAGAGAAGACTAAGCAGAGTGATTTGATAACAGTCTTTCCATACTGTTGTAAAGAGGATGGAGATAGATTATTATCTGTGGCTCTCAGGGATGGGACTAGGAGCAATGACCTCTAGCTGCAGGAAAGGAAATTTTTGTTGTAATTTAAGAAAAAGTTTCTCATACTGAGGATGGTTAAACATTGGAGCAGGCTACCTATAGAGGTTGTAGACTTCTCACCCTGGAAATTTTCAAAAACAGGTTAGACAGACATTTCACTGGGATGATTTAATCAGTGATGATCCTGCTTTGACCAGGTTGCTGGACAAAATGACTTCATGAAATCCCTTTGAGCCCTACTTTCCTCTGATCCTATCATTTTAAGGTTGAGAAGCCTAGGCTATTTAAAGGCAGGTTGGGGGGGAGGGGGTTAAATGCTCTAAAATCTCAGTACTTCTTCAGATGCACTTGACATTTGTTGTGCCCAGTGGAGGGGCAAGTTTGGAGTCATCCCATGGCACAGCCTCTCCAATAAATGCAGTGTTTTCTACTGCCAGTGGATCCTACCAACCTGTTTCCAGTCAGGGTTCAAGCTGTGACTCAGTTCTCACCTAACTAATCTTAGTGTCTCAGGATTTATCCTAACCCAGTGCTCACTGGCAGCCATCTGAGAAAGACCCTTAAGAATATTGCTGCTATCTGTCTCTGTCACAGATTATTTTCTTCCTTTCTTCTTTTGGGACATAATATGAGTGGCGCGAACTCCCTATGCTGTAGTTAGAAAGCAACAGAGAAGCTGGGCAGCAGGGAACATTTGTGTATATGCTAATTTTTTCTAACATGTTAATAGCTTAATGGGATGGAAAAGGCATGGTAAGCTGGAAATAGTTTAGGGGAAAAGAAAAAGGAAAATAACCAAGACTTTTCTTAGGACCTTGTGACGTATGGTAGGAATGGCCTCCAGCATGAGATACATGCAGCACACCTCCTGTGGAAGCACAGGCAGAGGTTGGGGCACCACACGCTGCCCTTTGCCACGGGGCTGGGGCTGGGGCTGCAGTGCAGTGGGGAGGACCAGCCCCGTGCTGCACAGTAGCAGCATGAAGTCGAGTGTGGCTGTGGTTCAGCCCATGCTGCAGGCAGCAGGAGGAGGGCAAGGGCACAACAGCTGTGGCTGCAGTGGCTCTGGCAGAGTGCAGGCTCAGCACAGGCTGGAGGGATAAGGAGGGGATGCCTGTGGTAGCCCCCACCCCGGGCTGGGGCTCCTGTGCTTTGTCAGGCAGCCTGGCCTTGCTCCCCCGCCTTGGGCCACTTTTCCCAGCTGCTCCAGCCCTGAGAGAATGGGCACTAGGCCCCAGATCCCCTCCACCCCAGCCATGCAGCTCCCCCCCACAAGAATGCCCCCACCCCCTTCCCCACTGGAGAGGCAGGCACCTCCGGATGGGCCCTGTTGGCAAAAGCATGGATCTGGGCTCATTGGCGGCATTGAGGATTGCCTCAGACCCCCCTGCCCTGCTGCAGTCCCAGCTCCTGGACACTTTTGCCCAGTGCTGGCAGGCAGTCCCCTGCCACATACACCCTGCTCCACACACGTATCCTTTCCATACACCTCTGCCACATGCACACACACATACAGACACACACGGACAGTCCCCAAGACTTGGCCCTCCCGCCCATAGATTTACCTGTATCCAGCTGCTGGGGCTGCTCCCACCACCCTGGCTGTATTGCTGGCCCTCTGTGCGTGTGTGTGTTTGTGCACGCATGCACATGGCAACCCCTACCTCCAGTTGCCCTCTTTCCACTTCCCTCAACCCCAAGCAACTCCTTGCAGGCTGGGAGGCTGCCAGTCTGCAAGGAAAGACTTGTTTTCTGTGTTTTTCTCCTTTAATGGAGAAAATCCATGTATTTTGTGGTAAATGGAAAACCCAGATCCCTGCTAATGAGCTATAGTATCATCTCAAACGCAAACCTACATGATAACTCACTCTGATAAAACCCTCGTCCTTCTGTTGAAAAAAATTATAAACACTTAGTTGTCCAAACCCGTTGTTACCAGAGTTAACTATTGTCTGATTTTATCGCATACTTTTACAGAATATTGAGTTCAACCAACTCATACCACAGAAAACTAGGAAATATAGAGTATGCACCAACACAGCATTAATCCTGGTCCTTTTAAATTGGAAATAGGACCTGGGAATTCTCAGTAAGGAGTTCATCAGCATTCATTTTGTTAGGCAGAACTGTATTGATTGGTGTGTGGGAATTAGCTGGAGCAGCTTGGCAAAGTTGTGACTGCGATGAGAAGAGATATTAAGGGCTCCTGACCTTCTTGAGGTCAAGATGACCCCTTTGCCTGGTCCTCCCTCTGTGTGTAAGGAATAGAGAAGGGCAATCAAAATGATCAGGGCCATGCAGCAGTTGCTATACCAGGAGAGACTAAAAAGGCTAGGGCTTTTCAGTTTGGAAAGGAGAAGACTGAAGTGGGAATTGATAGATATGATAGAGGTCTATAAAAACATGAAGGCTATGGATCAAGTGAACAGGGAACTGTTGTTCACCAAGTCCCAGAATACTAGAACTTGAGGGCACCCACTAAAATGAGTAGCTAACAGGTTTAAAACTAACATGCACATTTTTTTAAATGCAGTGTGTAGTTAACATGTGGAATTCACTGCCATAAGAGCTGATGAACAAGGCAGATAGCACATCCAGGTTCTAAAAGGGACTGGATATATTCAGGATAATAGCTCAATTAATGGCTATTGGACAGAATGGTTGGAGATGTTCTCTGTGGCATCGCTTAACCAATAATGGTGGATGCCAGCAAGGATACCAAATAGGGGATAAATCACTCTAGAGCTATCCAGTTGAATGCTCTCCCTCTTTAGCATTCATTTCTACTGCTGTCAGAGGCAGAAGGCTGGGCTAGATGAACCATCAGCCTGACCCAATACGGCACCTCTTACATTCTTTTATGTGCAGTCAAAGGAAAGAAGTGTGCTTATATGTAGAGAGATGTAGTAGGCTCTGCTTCAGGTTGTGGTCTTGCTATGGGGATTCTCAGCAGTGAAGTTCCACATGAGAGTGATCCACGTATTTCATGCTGGGTATGGCTGTACAGCATGAGATGCCATTCTGTGCACAAAGGAGAGAGGGCTGTAAAAGAAAATGAAGAGGCTGTAAAATTTAGCAGGTGTTATAGTTGGTGGAATAGGTTCAGTGTTTGAGTGCAGGGCAGATCCGGGCTGCCCTTGTCCAGTGTATCTCCTCCAAACATAAATTTTGCCTTAGCACAAAGAAAGTATTAGGTTCTCTCATGAGCCTTATTCCCTGAGTGCTCTGCAGGGAGTGAATATGTACGTTGTGGGCATATTGGGTCATTGCTCAAAGCGGCCAGAGTTAAGGCTGGTTGCTGTAGTACCTTAACTCTGTATTTTCTGGATTTCAGCATTTTAGCTAACTTTCTGGAAGCGCACATGATGCTGCAAGGCTGTCTGAAGTCTTTGCTAACAAAGGGTTTTTTTGGTCTGTGCATTTGACAAATAGCCATTTGAAAACCATCCATGACCAGACTGAAATTTTCTCAAATGTATCCCTTAATTCAAAATGCATTAAACAATATCTGGTAATTATTAGGCTGCGGCTCATTCATGAGCAATTTGTCATACATATTTGATGATACATATAGGTCACATGGTATCTTTTCATTCCTTAACTGGACTGGCCCAGATATGAAAAGCAAATTTTTGGAGCGTAAGATCTGTGATAATGGATTCTGAATTTGCTTTCTGTTGCATATCTTGTGATATTTATTTAACATTTGCTGTTTCCAGGAATGATCCTGCCAGTTAGCTAATTCGCCAGAATATTCATGGAAAGCAGGCACGCAAGGGGCACAAAAACAGCCAAAGTGAAATTGTTTAAAAATTCAATAGATTATTCATGGAAAATGCTTTGCACTATTCACCTGTGTCCCGCAGAGCTAGGCTGGGTGGGACTGCGCATGTGGGCTGCTGGGATGAGTGTTTATGCTGGTATATATGAGGGTGCCTGTGCAGGATACGGGGAAATGAGAAGCCTGTGTCATTCTTGTGAGTCAATCAAATCAATAATAAAAAGGTCAAATTGGGGTTGGAGAAAAGGGAACCAGACTGACTAGCAAGTGCTGCTTTGCTGGAGCCCAGCCTGTCATGGGCTAGAGTAACACAGGATCAAAGGTTCAGACCTTATGTACCTTAGCTAGCTTTGCCTCTCCTAAGTGCTGCACTTACTTTAAGCAGCCCCTTCACAATGAAAGGCAGTGTACTTTATTTAATAACTACATCTTGGAGCTCCTCTGGGAGATGGAGCACCAGAACTGGTTGGCTTTTTAATGGGGCCTGTCAGGGGGATTGGCTGCAGATGGGGAAATAAGCCTCGTTCACTCATCTCTGTTTTAACCTCCCCACGTCGGAGTGGAGGGTGGGTTTTGTTAAGTGCACTTTGTGGCTCTTTCTCCTCAGTAACAGCTGTCTACTTAATGCAAAACGCCGCTTCTTAGCTCTAACTCAGGGAAGCAAAGCACCGTGTTACAAAAGCGCCGTGGGAGAGGAGAGATTGAGAAGGAAAGCGTGCATGTTTATCTGCTCCTATTACGGCCCCACCGCTCTGAACACAGATCGAAAGCTTTCCTTCCAAAAGGCCCCTTGGCACATGTTATTTACACACAAATGACCACAGGTGATTTATTTATTTGTCACAGCTGGCTTCTGCAAAAAAAGACTGTGGGCCGTACCTGCCAATATATTAATACTTCTCCCTGCAGTGTACAGAGGACCTGTGGAATTCTCTCAGCCGCAGGAGGTCAGAGAAACCAAGAGTGTGGCCAAGTTTTGCACAGGGCTGGGAGGTATTGTGGTCATTCAGGTCTTTTGCGGCTCTTAGCGGATGGACAATCATCTATCATGCTTCAGGGCACCAGCAGGTTGTTACTAAGGGGTCAGGGAAGGAATTTCATTCCATTCTCCCACCTCCATGTATGGCAGTGCACTGGATATATTGTGTCATGATAAGGGAAAGAATACCTAAGGTTTCTATGGAACTCTTTTGGCCACTACTGGATTTGGTCCTCAGATGTGATTCACTGTAATAAGTCCTATGTATCTGTGCCCAGTTCTATTTTAAATCTTCTCTGTCTCACTGGGCCTATCTCAGTACATGGGCATGTCTGGTTCTTGGTAGTTATGATACATTCCTTGAATTCTATCAGTTGCACTCTGCTCTTCTTACATTTACAAGTCATTTTACCCTCCAACCTGATAGCCCAAGTAGCATATGATCACTTGTATGGCTTTTGTAGCTTTGTATAGTCCAGGAGAATGTGAAGAACAAGCCACCAAGATCAGCTCCAAACTTCCCCATACCCAGGTGTCTGCATGTTTATATCTCCTGAATTCTGGGATGACAAGAACTCTCCAGGCAGATTAGTTGTTTTTTGGAAGTGGGTGCCAAGAACTTTTAGCTGCGGTAGAGAGAAGCTGGATATCAAGCATGTAAGTACTGATTGGGAAACAGCAAATGCTGCTGGGAGGAGCACATTTTAGAAATCACCCTGGAAAGACTGGGGTCCATACAGCCATCTTCTCTATAGCTGGCCTGAAAAATCTCTTGCCTCTCACTAAAAAGGTGCCTGACATCTTTTAAGTGCAAATATTTGGAAAATTAAACGTCAACTGAGAGCAAAGGGGGAGGCCTCCTTTTTGGCATTCTCTCTTCTTTCAGAAAGGAATTATCCACTTTCTATTTCCGTAAAGGTTTTCAGGAAAGGGGAGGTGCCTCCATTAGAAAATTTGTGCGAACCTCCAAAAGAATATAATGGAGGAACCCCAAAGTGCTGCTGTCTCTGTGTTTCTCTCTCCAGTGCAAACCTCATTTTCTCTTCCTCAGCCTATTAAATTGGTTCTTGGCTGCAACACTTATTCTAAAATCTCAACATAGGGAAATTTTTTTCTGGATTGAGATTTGCTTAAAATTAGCTCGTTTCTTGTTAAATTGAAGGAGATCAGGAGAAAAAAAAAGATACTTTGGGATTGTACATCTGTAGAGACTTCCTGTTATTCACACACAAGGAAGTCTGAACTCACATAAGTTACTGTATTGCCAATTAGAGAGAGAGAGTGAGCTGCTGATACAGTGGTTGGAGCATGAATTTAAGATTTGGGTGGCTGGGGTTAAAAATCTGGCTCTGTTACAAGTTTCCTGGTTGATGCTGGACAAGTCACTTAGCTTTTCTGTGCCTCAGTTCCCCATCTGTTCAATGGTGGTACTAGGACTGCCCTGATATACATAGGTAAATGCATTAGGGACTGTGTTATGTTCAGATGCTATGGTAAAGGAGTCCATAAGGTAGCAGTTCATTAATGTGCTCTACCAATGCCTCAATAGAAGGCAAGATATCAGAAGTTAGTTACACTGATGACCCCAAGACAGTCAACTTGGATTTGGGTTTGTCAGAGCTTATAAGTGTAAAGACCCAAGGATTGGTTTCAACCTGGCAGGGAGTGAGGCTCTACCCTACCACATGGCAATTTTTTGGTTTGGCAACTAGAGTCAGTTCCTCAGCTAATGTAAATCACTGCCACTCTCTTAACGTGTATAGAGCAATCTTGATTTATACCAGCTGAGGATCTGGGATGCAAGGCTGACATTCTGATGTGGGAAACATCCATCTCTTCCCAGAGTGCCAGCTAACCCTGGTTTGGGGCTCAGCTGTTCTTTGACAACCCACTGGAGTGATGGTCTTGTAGATAATAAAGGTGCAGAAGGGTCTAGACCAGTAGAGCAGTAACAAACCAAGGTAACAGCCCCACTGTGAAGGTCATGGTACAAACATATAAAAGCACATGTTCCAGCTCAGCAAACCTACAGCCTGAGAAGGCCAGTGTGACATCAAGAGTGGGGTGGGAACAGAGAGGCCTAAATATATGTATTTTTAGTCTGCATGTTCACAGTTTTCCTTATGGTAGCCAGTGAGTGCCCCCTACCCTCTTCTGTCTTCTTCCTGCTGTCACTAGGGGAAGGATTGCCCAGTGATTAGCATGCTAGCCAGGGACTCAGGAGGCCTTCATTCAGCTCCCTACTCTGCCACAGGCTTGCTGTGTGACCTTGAGTAAGTCACTTAAAAGTAGATTCACAAGGGAGGCTTGGGTGTTGCAGTGCCCCTTCAAAGGGAGTGAGGCACCTGGCTTTGGGTTGGATGGGGTTCACTTCCTTCACTCAGTATTCTCTGCTATGAGACCTATCATGGAGGTTAGCACCTAAGTCAGGGCAGAAAAATGAATAAACAGAGGAGAAGGATGTATTCTGCCCCTTCTGCCCCACCTGCCCCACCTCCAGCATACATGCACACTTGCCCTAGAGCCCTGTGGTTTGGGTTCAGACTTTGCCTTCAAATCAGGGAACAGGAGTATATAAGCAGGTTACCTAGCCTGCTGGCTTCTGCAGGTGAACTTAGCTCCTTGAGGAACTCCTCAGCCAGTCCTCCCAAATAAAACACAGCCTTTAAGCACCAGACAACCAAATAAATAAACAAACCTTTCTGCTCTGTTCTGGGCATTAGAAGGGAAGCCCTTTGGCTATGACCCCTAGTGGAGCAGGCTGGCACCTTCTAGGCATGTCTACATGTGCAATGAAAGCCCAGAAAGCTTACTGCTCAGTAAAATACCATGCAGTAAGATTTCCACAGCAGGGCAGCTACATGTGCTACCTTTGGGAGTAAATTTGCTCCTGAGGGGAGGAGTTCAGTGTAGGGCTACTCCAGACCTGCTGTGCCCCCCTACTGCAGCCAGAGGGAGGTCCAGGTTCCCCTGGGTGCCAGCCCTAGTCTCTGGGGGGGTGGAGGGGCTGTGCCACCTCCAGGCCAGCTGCCTCCCAACCCGGTGCCTGATCTGCGGATTGGGGCATGGGGCTGGGAAAATGTGCCCTCCTGCAGCTCCCCCTTGCCCCAATCTACCAATTGAGATAGGGGACTGGGAAGCAGCTGCTTGAACGAAGGGACAGTTTTCCTGCCCTCTGCTGTCTTGGCTGACTGGGAGCAATTTGCTTCTGGTCAGCAGTCTACACATGTGCTACTGCGGGTTTAATCTACTACCTGTATTTACAAGTAGTAGGCAACCCCTCAGTAGACTAATGTACTATGCAGTAAATGCTGTGTACATGCAGACAGTGATGATTTACTGTGCAGTAGATTAGTCTACTGCACAGTAAAGCATCTCATGTCAACACACTGTCTTTTAGCAAGTTGTTATGCTAACAACTTGCTTCCTCATCTTCTACTTACTCTTCTGGGAGCTTTTTAAAACTCTTTGCAGGACACTTTCTGCCTATCCAAATGCATTGCAGTGGGATGTCACAACAGGACTGGCTGTTCTCTCTTAAAGGGACGATAGGCAACGCATAGGGAGGGCATGAGGGGGCATGTGCCCCCCCGAGATTGGCCCTCACTGGCTGGGGAGTGGGGGCACCCCCTCAAGATTGGTGCCGGCTGTGGAGTGGGGGTGCCAAGAGAAGTGCTGTCAGCACTTCTGGTTTTGCCACCAGTGCTTCTGGGGTCAGCAATCAGCCTCTGGAGCACTCCGCCCTCCCCCTCCCCAGTCAGTGATCAGCTGCTGCTGCCCTCCCAGACTCAGGAGGCACCAGTCGCTCATGGGACAGACCACCTTGTTACAGAGGGTTTGAACCTGGTCTCCAGGAGAACACATAGCTACTGGTATAAGGCAGAAGGATCAACTTTTTCTAGCATGAGGTTCACTGTGCTGAGGAGTGTGCTTGTTGAGCAATGCCCAGCAAATGAAAAATAGCTAGTTTTTCAATCCTGACAGGCATGAGGTAGCTATGAAGCAGCCTGATGCTGTCTGGCCATCCCCGGTTATAGAGATGCTCAGCTGCAGAAATTTGGGTTCCTAGACTAGAGGACATTACTTGTGGAACCTTATGAACATAAGGACTTCAAGCACCTGCAGGGTTAGGTAGAAGCTGAGCTGGAGATTTGTGAATACCTGTATCCCTAAATGGTGAACCTAGGTGCTTGAATGTACAGTTAGATGCCAGACTTCACCTTATGAATCAAAGCTTATTCTCTGTCTGCCTCTGTTCCCCATCTTTAAAATGTGAACAGTTGTATTTTGGAGGGGTGAGATTAAGCTCATTCAGACCATGAGGAGACCCAGGTGGTGCAATAACAGGGGACATGCAAGTACCTGAAATAAAACAGCTTAACCAATACATGCCAAAGCAAAGGTGATTTCTGAGGATGATTTCATCTGAGAGATGACATACCCTTAGTGACCTTATAAATGGGTTCAGCAGGGTGATCCAGGCATGAAAACAACTATGTGAGAAGTTGAAACATGGGTGGAGGGGGGGTGGGGATCATTGATAGCATGAAGGAGGCAACTGATAAGGTATTGATACCTCCGAGTATAAAGCAGTCCCCTCTGAAGGGGCCTGGGGCACCCATGTCAGAACACAGTGTGGGAGAGGAGAGAGCTCATGGCAACAAACACTCTGGCAGAAAGAAGTGCCATAGGAGAAACTTTACTCTGACAGCCCAATTGCTTTTCAAGCTTCTTTTAGCCTTTGTGTTTCATTCAAGCCCATGAGCCCATAAAGGTCAAGGCAGATTCTGCACTTTCCCAGAGTGACTGGGAAGGCTTTGTTCCTAGCATCTGGGCTCTTTCTGTTCTTGCTTCTCTCTCTCCCTCACCCCCTTTGTGTTTTTCGTTTTATTGTTTATTTATTTATTTTTTAAAGATAGGTTATCAAGGACCAGAGAAGAAAGTTTTCTGTAAAAAGGATAGCTTGTGCCCCTCACATGTATGCCATTCACACACACTCCCTGTGTTTGACAGCAAAATCAATTAATCATTACCAGTCTCCTCCTGGCATCTGTACAGAAGGCCTTTTACTTGGCAGAAGACAAAAAGAATGCAGAAAAAGGCGGAAAGCAAAAACACTTCCCTTCTACTCACTCTCTTGCACTCTCTCCCTCTCCTTTCTCTTTTTCTTTCACAGATGTACATGCTCACACCTACAGAGACAAGCATGATTTCCAAGTACCCTGAGCTACCAGTCAGCATAAATATTGGTGAATAGGTTAATATTCCTCTAAGAAATACAGTTCCCGAGTCCACTCTGCCGCACACATGGAGGGGCATCTCTAGGTTTACCCCTGCCCTCCTGCCCCTGCACGCAGACACACATTCCCTTCTGCCCTTGTGAAGAGGTGAATGCTGTCCCTATTGCTTCAGTGTCACTCACAAGTTTCCTGTTGAGGTCACAGTCCCTGCAAGCGCTTCTGATCCTGTCCGTGGTGCTGAAAAGCAAAGGTTCTGCTGTGAAGTCTTTTGGGATCAGGGTGGTAGAGCTCACAGAAATTGTTGACAGCAGTGCAAGCCTCTCTGCAGCAAGAGCCCATGATCATGTGTGTTTATATCAGAAAAAGTGGTGTTTACAAGGGAGCTGTGAAAAGGTGTTAGCCCAGAAGGCCCACTGGGAACTCTTTCTGAAGGGCTGACCAAGAAGCTTTCTAGCAGATGGAGAATGTTATTCCCCCTGTGGTTTCCAGGGCATTCTCTTCTCCAGGAATTTGTTCCCTGATTTATAAAGCATTCAGGCTCTCTATCAGGAAGAAGAATAAGTGGCATGTGTACTACTTGAAATCGTCAATGCAGAGGGTGGAATCAAGCACAGAGCATGGGGGAAACTTCTGCATGACAGAAACCTGAAGGTTCGGAGGACTAGCATTTGGATACAGGGTTTCATAGTTTCATAGTAGCTAGAGTCGGAAGGGACCTAGGTAGATCATCAAGTCCGACCCCCTGCCTTGGCAGGAAAGAGCACCGGGGTCAGATGACCCCGGCAAGGTGCTCATCTAACTTCCTTTTAAAAATCCCCAGGCTAGGAGCCTGCACCACTTCCCCTGGAAGCTGGTTCCAGGTCCTAGCCGCCCTGACTGTGAAGTAGCGCCTCCTAATATCTAATCTAAACCTACCCTCCGCCAACTTGTGACCGTTATTCCTGGTCGCTCCTGGCAGCGCACGGGGGAACAGGGACTCCCCCAATACCTGCTGATCCCCCCTGACCAGTTTGTAGCAGGCCACAAGGTCCCCCCTTAACCTTCTCTTGTGGAGGCTAAACAGGTTCAGGTCCCGTAGCCTCTCCTCATAAGGCCTGCCCTGCTGACCCCTGATCATACGAGTGGCCCTCCTCTGGACTCTCTCCATATCGTCCACGTCCCTCTTGAAGTGTGGCGCCCAGAACTGGACGCAGTACTCCAGCTGCGGCCTGACCAGTGCCGCATAGAGGGGGAGGATCACCTCCCTGGACCTGCTCGAGATGCATCTGTGGATGCATGACAGGGTACGGTTGGCCTTCTTGACTGCCTCCCCACACTGCCGGCCCATGTTCATCGTGGAGTCAATGATGACTCCAAGATCCTTTTCCGTCTCCGTGCTGGCAAGAGGGGAGTTCCCCAACCTGTAAGTGTGGTGCCGGTTCTTCCTCCCCATGTGCAACACCTTGCACTTATCAGTGTTAAACCCCATCCTATTCTCATCCGCCCACCGTTGCAACCTGTCAAGGTCAGCTTGTAGCCTATTGCACCCTTCTAGTGCACCCACATCCCCCCACATCTTAGTGTCATCAGCAAACTTGAACAGGGTGCTTTCTACCCCGTCATCCAAGTCACTGATGAAGATGTTGAACAGTGCGGGCCCGAGGACCGAGCCCTGCGGAACCCCACTGCCCACGTCCTTCCAGGTCGAGAAGAACCCATCCACTACCACCCTCTGGGTGCGGCCCTCCAACCAGTTGGCGACCCATTTGACTGTGTGGGCATCGACACCACAGTCTCCCAGCTTTTTGATGAGGACAGGGTGAGAGACAGTGTCGAAAGCCTTCCGGAAGTCCAGAAAGACTACATCCACAGCAACCCCTGCGTCTAATGATTTGGTGACCTGATCGTAAAAGGCCACCAGGTTGGTCTGACAAGACCTGCCACTGATGAACCCATGTTGGTTGCCCCTGAGCATGCCTTCCCCCGCAAGGCCCTCCTGGATGTGTGCCAGGATAATTTTTTCAAAGAGCATACCCGGGATTGAGGTAAGACTAACTGGCCTGTAATTTCCCGGGTCCTCTTTTTTTCCCTTTTTGAAGATAGGGACCACATTGGCCCTCTTCCAGTCCTCCGGCACCTCACCAGAGCACCACGAGTGCTCATAGAGCCGCGCCAGGGGTCCCGCAATGACCTCGGCCAGTTCCTGTAGAACCCTAGGGTGAAGATCGCCCGGACCAGCGGACTTGAACACGTCCAGCCTCTCCAGAAGTACCCTAACTAACTCCTCGCTAACCCCTGGCCCAGGCGTGTCTCTCCCGGGGCCCGAGGGGGGCCCAGCAGGGAGGTGGCTGAACTGGTCCCTACTTAGGAAGACAGAGGCAAAGAAATCGTTAAATATGTTAGCTTTGTCATCTGGCATGACGACTAAGTTGCCCATCGTGTCCTGCAGGGGCCCCACATTACCCGGGACCCTCTTTTTACCCCCTATGTATTTGAAGAAGGACTTCTTATTGTCCTTAATCCGGGAGGCTAGTCCTATCTCCATCTCTGCCTTGGCCTTCCTGACTGCCCCCCTACATCCTCGGGCGACTGTAACATAGTCCTTCATGGTGATGACCCCATCCCTCCATTGGGTGTATGCCTCCCTTTTAGCAAGGAGACATTCCCGGATGCTCCTAGTGAGCCATGGGGGTTTATGTGCCCTTCTGCTCCCTTTGACCCTTGTTGGGATTACCTCCCTTTGGGCATGGAGGATCGTCTCCTTAAGGAGCAACCACTCACCTTGGACATCTGGCTCCCTTCCCCTCTGGGTCCTCAGCGCTTCCCCAACGATCCTCCTTAGCTTGTTGAAGTCAGCCCTCCTAAAGTCTAGGGCTGTTGCCTTGCTGCAGCCCTTTGCCACCTTACGCTGGATGGTGAATTCCAGCAAGCGATGATCACCGTCTCCCAGGTGGCCCATCACCCACAGCCCCCTCACCAGGTCGTCACCCGTGGCCAGCACCAGGTCCAACAAGGCGTCTCCCCTGGTGGGGCTGTGCACCTCCTGGGTTAGATGGAGGTCCTGCACTCTGGCTAAGAACCGAAGTGAGCGATCAGACTTGGCTGACTGCTCTTCCCAGCAGATGTCTGGGAAGTTCAGGTCCCCCATGATGACCACATCCTTAGCCCTCACTGCCTCTGTGAGCTGACCTAAGAATTCCTGGTCGAGCTCTTCTCCCTGGTTGGGAGGTCTATAGTAGACTCCCACCGTTAAGTCTCTATCCCCTGGACTGCCTTTTACTCTAACCCAGAGCACCTCAGAGTGCCCCCCCTCTACCCCCTTGCTAATTGACGAGGAAGTATATTCCTCCTTGATGTAGAGTGCTACTCCTCCACCTTTCCTTCCTATCCTGTCCCTCCTGTATAGCCTATAGCCCTTGACACTCACCGCCCAGTCATGCGATGAGTCCCATCTTAAAAGGGAGAATCACAGATTTGATTTTATTTTATTTTATTTTGCCTGCAGGCCATTGACTTGTCTGCCAGTCCTAGCTGGTAGCAGATGAAAGCTGTAACCCAGGAGGTACAGGTTGTGTGTCTAATAGTGTTTATAGCTGAGGACGAGTTCTGAGTGCAACAGCTATCCATGTCACAACCTCCCCTTGCCCCATCTTTCACCATTAGCATTAGGGCTTTGTTACATCTTACACTCTGAGCCTCGCAAATGTTGATGGGTATCACTGCTAGCTTGAGTTTGAAGCAGTCACATTCAGGCAAGCAGAGGCCTGGAGGACCGAAATATGAAAATCCCACCCCGCTCCCATTCTTGGCTTCCCCCTTGCCCCCTGCTCCACAGGGCTCCCCTGGTTCCTTCCACCACCACCCCATCGGGGTCCCCACTTCCCTTCAGGGTTCCTCCCTGCTTTCCACCACCCCTGGGGCATTACTTACTTGTGGCTGCCCACACTGTCTGTCTCAGGGGAGCAGGCAGGGAAGGGTTAACTTTGCTGTGGCTGCCTGGATGGTGCTCTGCTGGCTCAGAGAGCAGTAGTGGCAGCAGCTGGGCGAGCAGGTTAACCCTTCCCTAGCTGCTCCTCCAGGACACACAGTGCGAGCAGCCACAAGTGAGGTGGGGTGGGGGGAGGGGGGCAGAAAGTGTGGATCTGGGGCACTGTGAAGGGTGGGATGGGGGAAGTGGGCCCAATCCAGGCCAGTGGGAGAGGGGGAGTGGGTGGGGTGTTTCTCACTAAGGTGTAACCTAGAGTGGCTACACCTTAGTGTAAGGGCCTTGTTATACAGTAATTTTGGGTGGAGCTCCTGGAGCTCTTAACCCTTGGATTGTCCCCACATTAACACCTTAAAGTGGTGATAAGCACTTGTTATGGAACTCAAAATTACACCACTCTAGGGCATGATTATCTCTGATCTGCACTACCCAACTCCTGTTCCATTAAGGTGATGCCACTCCTCTTGAAATTAAAGTCCTCCAGTATCCCAGAATCTGTCATGCCCCTGCCATAAAGCAGAGAGAGGAATCTGTCCTTACTCACCAGCAAGTCACAGTTACAGCTCCTAGTCCTGTCCCTGCTCATGGCAAGTAATAGCTATGCAGGTAGAGAATAGTTGGAGAAGGTTTCTAAACTAAGGGTGTGATTGCTCCAAACGCTAAGCTAGCACTAACACCAATCAGTGTTTGTTCAGCTCACAGTGTCAGGTGTAACAAGGCCCTATCAAGCTGAGTAGTATGGATCAGAGATAATCCTGCCCTGAAGTGGAGTAACTTTGAGCCACCTAAACTGTGCTTAAAGCTAGCTTCAGATGTTTAATGTGTGGACAATCCAGGTGTTAAGAGCCGGAAGAGCCATCCAAAATTACCCTGTAACAAGGCCCTTTGTAACAGGACTTCTTGTCAGAAATCTCTGCAGAAACTGAGCCATGGATGGATTAGCAGAGCCAACCCCCCCACCCCTTTTTTTTTGTTGCTTTTAGAGGTTGTCCTCCCTGATCAGGTGGGAACATATTTTCATGGTACAGGATGGGGTAGCTTACACTATGGCTCTCCATGAGGCTGCATAGGATCTAAACAGTACTTTTTTCCACCTGGCAATATTTTGGCATCACTGAACTCACTTAAATACATTTCTGTTCTAGCATTTTCCCCAAGACCAGGGCTTAATTTGAGGCCTTTGGTTTCTAGAAGCATTTTAAGATTACATACTGTGACATGAACATTAACATTCTGTGGCAATAACTGCAGCATGTTTGAACTGGAAACTGTTTACTTTCTCTAAATCCCCAAATAGCCAGACAAACCCAAATCACATCCCTGCAAAGATGACTCTCACTTGTTCTACATTTGGATCCAGCTTCAGTGATCCTTAACTATTTTCTATTACTAAAGCAAAATAAAATCCAGCCTTTTAGTGACAGTGGTTATGAAAGGGGATTGTGTTTGGTTTGTTCCAGCATGCATTGGTATTTTTCACAACTCTTCAGGAGAACAAAATCCTCTTGTAGCTGAATGTGCATCTGGGGGTTGAGAAACCTAAAGCAAGTCTTTTGTACTGACTCGCTGGGTGATAATCAAGTCATTTAAACTCTGGGTGTCTCCGTTTTTCCTTCTGTTAAAGCATGATATTTACCTACTTCACATGGGGACTATAAAGCCAAATTCATTGGGACGGATTTGCATCTATCCCTGTAGCCACAGCTAGGGATGGCATGAGCAAAGGAGCCAGTTGTTGACTTCCTGACTCTGAGACCAGATCTAGATTCATCTACATGTGGTTCACAGCAGCTTAAGGCAGTACTATCCAGAGAAATCCTTTAAACACCATCTGGAAATGCCACTGGGATCATTATGACAACAAGCTTAGCCAGCGAGCAATAGCACACCCCCCAGCTTCTTTTCTCTGACATACATTCGTGTATAGGATTACAGCAGGAACTTGATGGCATAGGAACCAGTTATGCCGCTTCAAAACTATCTGTGTATTCTTCCCAGACTAGACAATTCCTCAGCTAAGGATATCTGGCAGGCATCATGGCAACTTTGCATTGCAAAAGTGGCCCAAGGAGATCAGATTGTAATGGAGAATCAGCCTATTAATTTTTAGAGCACTAAGCTTTGGATGGAAAGAGGAACAACATGTATAATTCAAGACAGCAGGACAATAGAAAGTATTGGTTTTTTATTTATAGAGATCTGCTGATCATCTGCAAAATCATCTGTGGTGGTTCTAATTGACTCTTGGGAAAACAGTTGTTCCAGGCCAAACATACATTTTTTATACTGATGGAGAAAATACTGTCTGTCTGTTCCAGTAGGGCCTCTCCAATACAGTGTGATTTGACTGAATACAAGAGGTGTCTGTCACTAACAATGGATGAGGCTATCTACCTGCATTGTTGATGCATGAAAGTTATTTCTGTCACATCTTCAGGTTAAAAGATGTATTTTCAGATGCAATTAATTTGAGACAAGCCCTGCATACCCTGTAAAAATTAGGACACAGCACATTCATGTGAGAAAGAATGGCAGCCAAGATCCTTTCCCCATTAGAATTACACACAGGAAGAGGAGTGAGCACTTAAGAAGCAAAACACAAAACACAACATGCAGAATTACAAAGCATGTGTTAAAATAGTAGTGTTTGCACCCCTGCCTTCTTTTGAATGGAATCAAACCTACTCAAGGGATTTCAGTGACCCTTTCATCTAGTGATTGGCAAAAACAAAGAATATTATTGGGGTCTTTGGTTTTGTCAGAAATGTCCCCTTGGAAAGCAATCCACAATGTATGAAGCAGTACAAAAATGGTACAGTACTAGCCATGCTCGTGATCATCAGTTAGACAGTGAAAATGAGAATTGGATACTTTGGCTCCTTCCAATGCTAAGGTGTCAGTTCTCTCATGTAGAATGTGAGGTCTGCAAAATGGACTAAAAGTCAGCTGAGAAATCAAAGCACCAGTTGGACGAACTTTCATTCATTTGAGTCCCCAAGAGAGTGAGCTTGCCAGTCTGATTTGAGTCCTTCTTCATTTTCAAGTAATATTGCTTAAAGGTTGTTGATCACCACCTTCCATCTTTTGTAGACTTGGCAGAACACTCTTTTTGGGATACTATCCCATCATGAAATGTTTTGGAAAGAGCTGGCTCTTTTTCTCTCCAGAAAGTATGCACAATACTGTTTCAGGTAAAATATCAGCTTATAAGGTTTAAGTGGCAACATTGTACCTTTAATAGCAAACCTTCCTATTTCAGCCTTCCTTATCATCACCTTCCTCTCCTGCACTGAGACCAGTATGGGTAAAAGAAGAATTAGTATTCCATTCATGCTCTGCCCACAATTCCAAAACCCACCCATAACCTTAGAGGAGGCAGATGTTTTTGCTAAAATAAGGAGCTGTAAACAAGCAAACAGTGCTGATGCTTAAATTGACATAATTAGGTTTCAGAGTTAATGCCCACTGAGATGAAAGGGAGGAGTTGGTATTTATCACAGCTATTGTTTTAGCTTCTCTCCAGAGTGGGTAAGACTCCACTGCATTGATTATGATGAGTATCTTACTGTGCAACCACAAGGGAAAATGGAACTTAACATTCTGCAGGCTCTGCTGAGGGTCACCAGAAGCTTTGCTCCAGTGATTCACCAGGCACTGATGCTGTCTGATCCCTGACCCTACCCCCTCTCCAAAACAATGTCAACATCATCTTAAGGTTCAGTTGTTGCCTATTGTTGGCACACAGTTCACTAGTCATGGCTTTGTGCCTCCTTTGCTGACCCCATTGTGGAACTCTCTTTTTTGCAGTTCTAGCTTGTAATGGGGAAAATCATAGGCTCAGACAAGTGGTTTTATATTCTTCTCGTGCAAACTCTAAAATTGCACACATTCAGGTCTCCCTCTCTTTTTGTCTCTCACTCCATGCCCCGAGTACTATCGAGCAGTGTGTGTGATTGGAGCACCCAAACCAGAAAAGCAGAATTGGCTGTCACTGAAGAAGAACAAATCCCTTTGATATACCCTATGTCTTCTTTGCTTACTTACTTGGAAATAGCTTGGAGCAGCTCAGTAATAAAGGAGAGGCCTGGAGTTTTGTTCCTGCACAGCAATGAAGTTTCCAGGCTTAAAAGTCTTGGAAAGACCAAGTTTTCCACATCCGTTTGTGTAATGAGGCCACTGGAGACCGCAGCTGAGTTCCAGGCCAAGTTGCACTAAAGTGCTCCTAATAGAGCCCTTCATAATTAAAGCACTTTGCGTGTTCCTGGAAGGTTGGGTCTGTGTTGCTAGTTTCTTGACAATGAAGTTTCTGCTTAATGTGTTTGACTGCTTTTGTACTGCTGAAGGCAGAGAGCTGTAGACCCCAAAGCACCAGAGCTTTCACAGAAGACTGTGCTCTGTGCTGGCACCTGCCCTTTCAGAGCAAAAGAAAAACGTCAAATCTGTACAATTCCTGATCGATCCCCAAAGTTAACAGTGTGCATGTCAGCACTCCTAGTGAGAAGTGCCTGGTGGGGTTCATAGCTAACACACTCGAGCCATTTTGTGAGGTTTAAATGCCAGGGGTCGGCTTCAGGCATGGACATGAGGTCCAAACAAAAACTTCCCTGAGGATAAAGGTTTTTCAGGTGCTTGTACATGGTTTAGCTTGAGGAGCAGGGCATAAAGTTTGGTGGTGGTGACCTTTCCCTCGGTCCCAGCTTGTTTGGATGAAAGCCTGCAGTTTAGGTCCTGTAGCTCCTAAATAAATATAGAGCCAATGTTTAGTTACAAAAGCAGGTAAAAGAGAAAAGTTGGTGACTGAGGAAAGACAACCCCTAGAAAATAATGAGTGTGATAAAGTACAGAATTCAGCTCACACAGTGTCACTCTGGGCTGCAGTGGTCCATGCCCCCTTGGGCAGCCTACCTAGGACTGGGGAAATCTTGAAATTTCCTCTCCCTTTAGAAAGGGGCAGTTTCTCTGAATTCCTTCTCAGAGCCTAGCTATTGAACACCCGTGGGTGAATGGTTACCTTCCACTTCAAGACTGCCATTTATCTGAGTCACTAGCAATCTGGAGCCACAAAAGCCAGGTCCTCAGCACTGACCTCCAATGTCTCAAAACACAAAAAAGGACTGTCCTTCCAAAAAGGCATTTATTTTAGATTAAGGCAAACAAAAACAAAAAAAAGTGAAAAAGAAAAGTCTTTATGAGACAGCACAGTATGTTTATCTTCAGTTTTTAACATGAGAAATGATCCCAACCCCTCCTGAATTAACAAGCCCAATTCATACACTAAAGGGGTTGGCTAGGTTTCAAAGAAAATAGGAGAGAAAAAGCCCAGAAAAAGAGAAACCATTTATTACTGCATTCCTGCTAAGAGAGAGTGTATTTATTTTAGGCAGCAGTCCTACAAGTTGTTCTGTGTGGGTGGACCCTATGTGCCATGCTCAAACTGGGAAATGGGAAGTGTGGGAGTGGGACTTCATGCCAGGGGAGCAGTCTGGCCATAGGAAACTGATTGCAAGACTGTAGAGTTAGGTCTTTTTCTGGTAAAACGCCTACTGATTTCTGTGAGTTTTGCCTTGGCAGGGCTGACTAAACACTGAAGAAAGTCTTTAAGATTTGAGGTCAGGAGATAAAGCTGATTTTTCTCCCAGCCATGTTTCGAGCTCTGTGCACTGGGCGATACATTACTTGTGATGATGTCTAGTGGGGAATTCATTATAGCCTGTGGATTATATATAAGGGAAAACTCTACAGGTTTCTCAGTACATCTGTGCCCTACGAATGGTAGAACTCTCTATTTTTTCAAAGAGCACTGCAAAACCACCCTTTGGTAACAGAACCTCTTTTTAAGGCATCCCGCAAGAAAGTTCACATTTGTGTGATCCTTCTGCCGCAAGACTCCGTATTTATGGAGTCTATCAAGGATCAGTTCTCTAACTGGTCTCATTCAACATTTACATTCAACCACTAGCTAAACTAGTCAGGTGACAAAGACTCATGTGCCAGCAATGTGCAATGACACTTGGTTCTTCATCACATGTGACTTCAGTACTACCACCCCAACAGTGTAGTGTTTGGATGAAATCAGCTCAAGGGTGAAAAACTGCAGGGTTAAGCTGAACCTGAGAAAGATAGAGGTGATGCCAGTGAGCAGAGGAATGTCTTGTTGAAGAGTCTGAAGCCCCAGTCTAATCTCCTTTGTTTGGAGGCTTATACCTATAATCAGTCAGTTCAGTCTACAAGTGAGGACAACCCTTGGTGTCCTCTGTGTTTGCTAAGTTTTCATATAGGGGAGCTGTTAGTAAAGCTTTCTACCATCTCCAACTGGCTGGAGACACTCATCAAATTCAGGGTATCAGTCCTTATCCTCAAGGCTGTCATTAGCCTTGACCCAGACTAGGTAAAGGATGCCCTGAGCTCCAGGATGCAGACTTTGGTTGGCATTTCTGTCCTTTAGGCAAAACAGAACATCCTACCACAAGGGTAAAGTTCCTCTGTTGCAGGGGAGAGAGCTCTCCTGGAGGCCAGGCAGATCATGAAACAAAGTCCCCCAAGGAAATAAGTGACATCATAAACCTCCCTGCAAGCATAAGGCTTACTTCTGAGAAGCACTTAGTAGCATATTCTTTAAAAAACCAAACCAAACAAAATTCACCACAAAAGCCCTTGTGAAATAAATCATCGCAGTGCAGGCACAATCCTCCCCTGGAGGTGAGGGCAAGGAAGAGAACAGGCCACAAGTGATAGATATTAGTCACCTCATTTAATGCAGTACAGAAAAGCCCTCAGATTCTATGGTGATGAGGGTCAGGCCCAGCAGAGAGGGAAAGAGAATACTTTTCCAGAAAAAAACTGTGTGGACTTTAGAAGCTAAATTTGCTCTTCACTGATCCACACAGGCACAGAGACATGTATTTACAAGACAGCTGATCTACACAGGCACCATGGCTTCTATGGGGGAAAAGAAACAAAAACACAAAAATACAATTTCCTGTGGCAGAAGTCAGAACTTTAAAGGAAAACCTGTATAAGCCAGAGTAGACGTACATCTTTTTTCCATGGCAACCTTTGAAATGCCTACCATCTTTAACACATGTATTTTCAAAGTGTTTCATAAACACAGCCAGCTTAATCTGCAGTTTATTTATGAAATGAATAAACATTATCTCCATTTTACATTTTGGGGAAACTGTGGTGGTGGTGACGTGCTGTTGCTTCTAGGATGGGTTGATATTTGTGTTGCTTGGATTCATTGGATTGACCTTTTCCTATATCTTAAAAATGTGACCTCGGGTGACTTGGGTTTGGGGGCATTATTTTGGCCGAAGTCAGGATATTGTTAAGGTACAATTACCATCACTTAACCTGTCAAAGATACTTTATAAACAGGGTCTGGGTCAGGCATACTACAAAAACAGGTTCAGAGAGAATAAGTCTATCAAGGGACATTGGAAATGGCAATGAGTTTAATGTTATCCTTGGCTTCTTTCCACCCCTTAAGAATTTCGAAAATTAATTGTCAGTCATCATGAAAATATGACTTGGGACAGTTAATGGTATACACTTAGTCAGGCAGAAGGAAAAAAAAACCCCTCTTACTTTCAAGAAAACCTGTAATGAGATAGGACCATGTGATGAGAACATATGGACTGATGAAATACAAGGTTGCAGGGGGAGGGCACTTAAAGGGATGAACCCCAGCATGGTAGCATATGAAACCAAAATGTAAAAAAACCCCAACCCATTCTGGAATAGCTCTACCAGCTTTGCAGACATGTTAATGAGGCAAATGTAGCACTAATGGACTACTGATTAGCACATTTTAGACATTCAGTTAACTAAAGGAAATATTATTCTGCTGTTGTTACCCAGGAGGTCAGCCAGTTCACAGTTTAAAACCACAAGTAGCCTCCCAAAGGGTGATTAAGCCCTAACCTTTCAAATCACCCAAGAATGAGCATTCAGCAACATGCCATTAGACTCTGCAACCACATGATGTTGTTTCCCTCCCTTCCTCTGATTTCTGTTGCTTGTTGGGTCTTGTCTTAAATTAGACTGGGAGCTTTTCATATCTCCTTTGTATTTGCAAAGTGACTCGCACAATGGAGCCCTGATGCTGAATGAGGCCTTTGGATGCTATTGCAATCCTGATATACAAGGCATGAATAGCTAATAATAATAATAATGACTGCTCTGTATGTGGATTTCTGCCTCCCCTGGTCTTGCTTGTGTGCGTATGTGTGTGAATGCCTCACCTGCAGTAGCTTGAGTCCATGATTCATTTCTTGCTTACACTGCCATAAGTAAAAGTAACTGTATTTGAGTCAGCAGACTTACCCTGGTGTGGAATTTGTATACGTGAGAGAATAGGACTTTTGCACTATGAAGATGGCAGGCACCCAGTGGTAATGGATGGGTCATACAAATGCTCTCACAGGCCAAGTGGTGGAGACTTGTGGCCTTGGATCATGGCTTGGGGATGTGAGTCCTATCACAGCTGTCTGATGTGTGTGGTTTAGCTGATATTCCAGTACATTTCCTGTTGTGGTCTGGTGTGATTCCCATGACCTTTCTTGTTCTGTCACGGGAAATGCCAAGAGCAGTTTTTCAAGGGAAACATACCTTTGCAAAAAAAATAAAATAAAAGAACAGTTCTTTAATGGAGAAAGTGCCATGTAACCAGAGGGGCTCTTGTTGAAGGACAGACACCCCTCCCCAAAGAGAGCATGGGATGCAATCGAGCACCAGGTCCAGCACAGAAAGCAGCCAGCATTAAAACTGTCACCAATATTTTGATAAAAGGAGATAACTTTGAAAGAGAACTGTCTTTCAAGAGAGCTACAAGGGCTATCTGAGAACTAGTTCTGAACAGCTAGTCTGCCTCTGAATGAGCCTTCACCATAATGTTGGACCCTGTCCTTAGAAGCTCCACCTTCTGTACATCCCTGTTTGTTGATCTCTCCTTGTATCACAGCATCTCCTACTTACTTTTCCTGGTCCCTGCCCCTTTCATTTTGGAAGAGACAAGCAGCTTTAGCTTGAGGTGGCCATTTGCATCTGAACACTTTGGGCAGGGCCCTGTCCTTTTTTCTGTTAGTGCTGTAGCACACCCAAAATGCACAAGTCATTTTGTGCTATGAAGTATGTTTCATGGTGCTGTCTATCTTGTTTGGCTGTAAAGCATGATCATGTTCTCTGTGTGACATAATTGTTGTATACTGTGCCTCCTCTAGGACTGGAGAGGACCACCTCCCATCCCCTCATTGTGTCTAAACCATTGCCTTAAGATTCCTCAACAGAACCTGTAAAACCAGTTTAGTGACTCTGGCCAAATCCTGGCATGCTGACCACGTTTGAATGGATTGGTCTGCATTAGCAATGGTCCAGTGATGCTGTGATGAGGTCAGAAAATTATTTAAATTTTTAAAGAGAGAGGGGTCTCTCTCTTTGTTTCTCGCTTGCAGGCGGGAGGGGGAACATTGGACTGCTTGCTGGAGCCTGAGGCCAGGTAATATAAAGAGCCAGGGTTTCAAGTCAAGTTGCCACGTGGGAGTTCAGGGCAGGAGCTGGTAGCTCCCCCACCATGGCCACTCAGGCAGGAGCAGAGATCCGTGCTCTGCAGCAGCTCAGCAGAGTTACACAGGAGGAACAGAGACTGGTGCTTCCCAGCAGCTCAGCAGCATCCCATCAACTCTCCGAAGGGCCCTTTGCAATGCAGAGGGAACCAGCGCCCCCAGCAGACAGCGATGACGAAGGAGATGATACACCCAAATTCCCAGAGACTATCCTCTTTTGGGTTGAGACAACTGTTGAGCCAGGGGTTGAAGGCTCCCCAATAGGGTTAGGAGTGATACAGAGTATACTTTGAACCAGGACAGTGTTTTTCTTGACCGTATGTTGTGTTCTGGGGTTTGCCTCTGTAATAAATCAGGGGGTTGTGTTCATACTGCTTGCGAGGGAAGGGTTGTTGGCTTTGTTGGATACACCAGTGATTCATTTAGTGTTTCCCAGAGGGTCTGGGTGGGGGTTTGAGCCAAAGTGCAATATATTTAGTACCCAAAAATTGAACCCATCCCTTGTTGCTGCTGCCAGGTGCTCAGCAGAAGGGTTACATGTATTAAGGTTGTTTTATGTTTTCTCTTACTCCTGCAGAGGGAGCACAACCTCCCTGAGTGGATTTGTTGTATTCTCAGCCAGTAACTTTTATTCTGAGTTGCATCCGCATCACACATTGGTAAAGCCAGCTTTGTAGTCTTTCTTTCTCGACCCACTTTACTTGCTGTCCCTACATTGTGCTTAGATGATCTTCAGGCTGCTATATTTCTTTCTTCAAGGCCAGATAAGTGCTTTCTCACTCACATAGTAGACTTCCATTGAAGTTCAGTGGCAGAGACCAGAGGTAAAGTGGAAGTTATTTTTATTTTACCCTTACCAATTATGGAACAGCCCAGCTGAAGAGTGTGATTTCAGTCGGGTAAGCAACACAGACCTCACCCTCAGGATAATATGCCCCTCATCAAGTGGCCTGATTTAAAAGGCAGATGACTCTCCCGCTGTTCTTAGTAGTCTCACAGCACTGTGCAAAGCTGTGATGTGCACTGCAGCATCACCTTTTCAGAACCTAGATCTGGGGAAAGTCTACTGTGTAAGTCCATAGTGACTTGCTTGGAGTTTACACTAGGGATGAATTTGCCCCCATCTGTCAGACTGTTTCAAAAGGGTAAAATGTGGGGGTGTTCTTTTTTTTTAATATGTACTTTCTGGTTGGAAGAAAGAGGAGAGTCTGGAAGGGGGTGGCATAGGGAAGGAAAGCGATAACCCCCAGGAAAGTCAAACTATCTATTTATTTAGTTATGTGTTTTGGGTTGCGTTTTGCATTAATCGCTGCCACACACAGGAACCCTGCAATTTATTATGGGTGATAAGTGTGGACAGTAGCTATTATTTTTGCTCCCTGTTCTAAAACGTGGCAAGCAGGGACACTTAGATTTATGGAACATGCATTATTCAAATCTCTGGGTCCAGGATGGCTTGGCATGAGCAGCCCAAGCTATTTCAAGAACTGTTCCTTCTTCCCTCCCTTATTTCCCTTTACTGTTTTTTTTTTCCTGGTCTTCCTTTTCACTTCTCTCTTCTACCTGCTTTGTTTGATTAGGTTGGAATTCCTGGTTCATATTCTATTCCCATGTAACTCTAGTGAAGCCAGTACTTTCACACCAGGGACAGGATAGGTCCAACAGGAAGTTTATAATCACTCACGAGGGGTGGGCTTAAAGTGTGCTCTGTTGAGCCAAATCTAGATGAAGGGACTGTGTGTTTTAGAATAAATATCTAGTTGGATTTGAAAGCAGTGATATAGGCAAGTGGAGTGGCTGGACAGATGGTTTCTCATGGAAGGTGAAGCTTGCTTTTGTGGCTTTTTAGGACTGGCTTCCATAGTATTTATACATGCTTCAGAGTCAGGACTGTTCTCTGCTGCTCACATAGTGAGTTCCAAGCACTGTGGCCATCTTCCCTCATCTTAAGCGTGAGCTCCTGTCTCAGGCCATGTTCCTCTTCTTTCTCTCTCTGGGCTCAAATGCTTGAGATTCTCTTTGCATGACAGGCAAGTGCTATTTGGCTCCCTTCCCTTCTTTGGCTGTAAGCTTCAGATGCTATTGCCATCCAGCTTATTTCCTAGGCATGAATTGAGGGGATATAGGTTGGTTGCATAGTTCTAGCAGGTGTTAGCAAGTATTTTGATTGAGGCCCAGCTCTCACTTGTAGCCAGTGTTTGTTTAATGACTAAGAGGGAATTGTCAAAAGAAAGGAGAGTCTCTACAGAACAGGTGGTCTCTGGCTTAACTCAAAAAGGAGCTGTCTTCTGGTGATGGAAGTGAAAACAAAGCTGTTCTGGCATGTTGCCTGCACTGATTGCTGAGGGAAAGCTAGCAGGTTCTGAAGAACTCTCAGGCCAGATGATGAAGTTTGCTGGGGGGTGACAGAAGGACAAGTGAAATATTTGCATCAAGTAACAGTAGGCAAGATCATAAATGGGGCCACACCTGGAAAAGGCAAGGCAGGTCAAGGAAAAACCTCCAAAGAAGGAAGCAGAGTTTCCGTAGATGATGCACATAAAAATAGGTGTCTCGAGGCAAAGCATGCATACTGGCTGGGAAAGCCTGAGGCATATAAAAGTAAAAGCAGCAGTGGGGGAAACCTGTTCCCAGGCAGATACCATTGGCACTTTATTGAACACAGCACTCCACAGTCAGAATGCCTCTTGGGGGCACTGGAAGGAACCTGGGCCTTCCAGCTCTATATGGCATCAGTACATAAATGGGATGAGGGATGGGTACCAGCCATGCCTGTCTTATGAGTCTTGGGCTGTGTGAACACTTCTGCACATTGAGTCAAGGAACTGAAGCCTCGCCTACACATAAAAGTTGTACGACTGTAACTAAACCAATAGAGTTAAAATATTATACCCCTACCTAATGTAATCAAACTTATACCAGTATGATTATACTGGAAGACACAAAGCCTCATCCCTGTGCAAAGAAGGCCATAGTCTGTACTTTTATAAGGTACTTGTATACCCATATACCCACATTTGCACTTGATACTTGTACCAAGCTACAGGGGTTAAAATTCACACCCCTACGGAAGAGGGTTAAAACAGTCCATGGCCTGCATGTAGATCTGGCCATAAGCACTGGGATTCTTGGTTCCTTTCTTTTTCGTGTCCTTCTGACAAGCTATTAGCAGATTTTTCAGATTTCTTGGAATCTGACAAGGCTGTGCCATGAGCACTTCTGCTTATGACCTCAAACTTGCAAAATGTGGGCTGTCAACTGTGTTGACACCCCATCCCCTGGGATTCTTGGTCTCTCCATCCAGATGCTCAAGAGAGAAAAGACTCCTTGTGCTTTCTCCTGTAAATTGGGACCACTAGCATTTGGTCCCATGACTAAACATAAGCGTACATCTTTATGAGGAAATGGGTGAGCTGGAATTGGAGAAGAGAGTGAGATGAACAAGATAGCAATCATTAAATCAAGGGGACTGTGGACTAACCAGTGAGCTGTCATAAGTTGTGGCTCTTAGGCCCCTGCCACACATTACACTTAACATCTGATTAACCAGTTAATCAGATCTTAAGTTGTGACCCAACCACATGTTCAGTCAATTAATGGTGTGATAAAAGGAGGAATGAGCCACAGAGTTATTTTATATACATATTTATGTGTGTGTGTGTGTGTGTGTGTGTGTGTGTGTATATATAGAGAGCGAGCGCATATTTATGCTGTGTATATATATTAGAAACGGTATGATATATAAATAGGATGTTATTTATATGTAATAATATATAGTATATATACACCTGTACTTATAATTTATATATGAACATATTATTATGTTGTTAAAAATAATATATTATGCATTAATACCATATTGCTATATTAATTATTATTTTAATATTATACATATAGCATTAGTTTATGCTATAGACTAACCCACCTTTTGTATTTTTGTATTTTGGGGATGCAAGTAGGGTGGAATAGAATCTCACCCAGGCACATAAATACACTTACCCACCTGATAAGTGGAATAGAAAGCATGCAAAGCATGAAAGGGAATCCATATGGTTACTATTGAATATACTTGTAAAACTTCAGAAGGACGATTGTGTACCCCAAAATAAAGATAATTTTTTTCAGGCGAGGAGGGGGAGTGGAGCTTGCATGGATGAAGGAGCAGGGCCAAAAGTATCATTAAAAACAGATAAAACTCAAATCTTCAGAACACATGCAAATAATAAGGGGACCGGGAATTTGAATTTGGAACCAGCTTTTGACGTTTACGCGCACTGCTGTTGTGAAAAGAAAATGAAAATCCAGGCCAATTAAATGCTAAGTGCATCAGCAGTGCCAATACCGTGGGCCAGAGATTTTTGGCAACACTGGCATAGAACAGGGATTAAGGGAACTATCAGGAAATGTGAATAATAACCAGCGAAGGGTATAAAGAAAAATCATGCATTATGTATAGTGTGGTTCTGCTCTGAAAAGTGCCTCGTGTAATAATGGCATGGCAGTAGCTTTCAACAGGTGTCTCTGGGGGCAGAGTTTGGCCTGCAAAATCTTTCCTTCAGGGAGCAGAGTGCAAGAAGAAAAGAACCACAATTCTCCTATCCTAAAAAGGGGGTGGGGGTGCAAATTTTCCATGAAAAATTTGGAAGGTTTAAGTAGTCATTAAGATGCAGTCAGGTTGTAGCCCGACAACACCACTTTAATACTCTTCTTTTGTGGAAGGGCTTCAGTAGGTGTAGCTGAGGACAGGATGCAGCCCTGCCCTTGCTACATAATTCACAGTTCTGTCCGTGATTGATGTCTGCAATTGTTTTCTTAGTTCCCCTACCTGAAATCTACAGGTCACATGCATAAAAGAATTTAGGAAGCCAGAAAAGTTAGATGTTGCTGTATATGACGTTGAGGCCCCTGGAGCAGAATCCAGTTTGCTTATGCTCCTTCTGTAGCAGGTGGGGAGAGTTAGGGGATGTCTGCACTACAAGCTTTCTTGCCCCGTGCAGGCTACATCCAGAGCTGTCAGCAGTTTGGATGTGTTCATATGAGGGATAAGGGGATGAGCTGATTAGTTCTGCTCAGTGACAGTGCTAATTAGCACACCCCAGACCTCTGTTGTTCCAACTATCCTGTCTGTGTTCAGGAAGGGTCCCATATAGAGCAGCATGGTGTTTTCTGAGGGTGCTGCTTCCTGGCAAGGCAAGTCTGTTAAGACGGAGGCATTTCTGGGCAAGCACACAGGCAGAACTCTAAGTGCCTGGGGAATGCTGAGGTTAAAAACTGAGACGCCTGTGGAATTTAGGTGTCTCCAGAGTTAGGCTGCAGCCGAGCGAGACGTTTTAGGATTGCTATTTAGGACTTGGATACATAAATTTAAACTAAAAGTTCTTCTACAGGAACTGGCCTGAAGGCTCTTCCAAGCCTTTAAAAGCAGGTGTTCTGTAAAAAGGTACTTTATTTACCCTATATTGGAACACAGCTTTTCTGAAGGAAAATTATTACTGACTGTCAACACGACAGCCACTTTCTGCTATTTACCATGCACTCCAACTCCCATCCCTGAATGAGCGTCAATGAACACTTGTTGTCCCAGACTGTCCCAAAGGCCACTAAATGGTCAAGAGAAGGAAGTTCTAGGCTCATAAGCCCCTCAGTGTGGACACTTGGCTACCAGTCCCTGTCTGGGTAAGCTAGAGGCATATGCTTTAGGCATCTTGGTACATAGAGCTGCTGCTGTGTCATACAGGAAGAGAGGCATTTTTCCTGACAGTAGGGCCCAAGCTACATAAGACTGTTTAGATTAAATGTAGTATCTTAATTGTCACCCAAATAAAGTAGCCACCTATGTTCACAGTCTCTGCTTTTTTTCAACCCTAAGCAAAGGTTGTAGGCTGGATGTCAGATGTGTTTCTTCCTCCTTCCCTAGCTTTGAGCTGTAGATGCTAAAGTTGCTCTCCAGTTTCATAGTTATAAGTGACAGGTATCTTTCCCTTCTCCTTTTCTACCTCCATACCTCTCTTATGTACTGGGAGTGCAGCCAAGAGCTGTCCTGTGAGTTTACCTCATCTTGGGTTCTTCTTTTTAATTAGGGATGGCAATAACAACAACAGCAATAACAACAAAAGAGCTGTCTTGCAATTTCTGGGAACATGCGGAGTTGGGGAGTATGGTTAGTATATAAGGCAGACAGGCAGGACTGTGGAGTTGTATGCTAATGTCTCATGGATTTTGTATGCAAGTTTCTCCATTCATGAATAATACTGGCCCCTCTCAGCTGAATTAGTCAGGGTAAGTTGCACAGAAGGCCTTGGATATGGAAGATGCCATGTGTGCAGAATCAAACATAGGGAGCTGAGAAGAGGGGATGGGTATTTTAGGAGACACTTGGTGCATCCTACTCTGTTCTCTTCTGGCATTTCCTTGTGCTCCTGTTAACTACTGCTAGAAGTTCACACTTCCTTTATATAACCCCATCTATTTTCAAAGCACCCTTGACAAATGTTCACTAACTAGCTGGCCCCATCCCTTTGCAGCGTTTTGTGTGAGTCAGAATCATATGGTAGCTGTCACGGAGCAGAGGAGGAGGAACATCTTGGCTTCGTAAGATGGGTTCCTTACAGATCCTTGCTTTGCTTTGGCATTTGTCAATTTGGATAGTACAGTTTGCAGTGAATGTGAGGAAGAGGGGCTGTGGTTGATTCTTGGCTATACCTGCTGGGACAGCTGACATCCTGATGGGGGCCTCCATACCTTGCATGATGTATTGATGTATAGATTCTCCCACACTTGCTGGTGTGATATAGATGCTGTGTGTAATATAGATGTAATATTAAAAAAAAAAAAACCTGAACACATAAAAACCCTGGTCTTCCTTTCCCGTAACAGAATGCAAAGAAACCCCTGTAAAAGTTAACAGAGTGCTGAATGCTTCGTCAAGAACTGTTGGTCTCATCCTGACCCACATGATCCAGGCTGCACATCCAGGTCCTCACTTGACTTCTTGTTTCATTATCCCCATAATTTCAAGTTTCCAGATGGGACTTAATCATCTCCGCTTGAGTATTCTTCTTTTTGAGGGTTATTTTTTGTTTGTTTGTTTCTTTTTTTCACATGCACAGCTGCCTCCTCTGCACCAGGCTAGGGCACAGGGGTCTTTGTGTTGGTTCTTCCATCCCTCTCTCATCAGGAATTCTAGCAGGACTGGAGGAGAAGGGGTGATGATAATCATTGTCAGCAGCCTATCATAAAACTGTCAGAAAGCCTCCTACAGTTTCAATGGGAAATCAAGTCATTAACCAGCAGGGAAAGCGGATGGGGCTGGCTCTTCAGTGTCACTCAGCCATGTCCCTGCCTATATACTGTTTTAGAACCAAAATAAAAAAAAAGATTCTCTCACTCTAAAAAAAAAAAAAAGGAAAAGATAAATAGTCAATGCCCTTGTAATGGAAAGTGGAAAAAATGACCAGTCCCTGTAACAATGTTTGTATCAGGACAGAGTGTCCTGGTGTGTGTTGATCCGCCTCTCGTTTGCTAATGATCCTAGCTTCATCAGTATCCCTGAAGGCTCCACAATGACCATTATATAGGGAGACTAATCCTGAGCCTCCAGTTGCTATGAATTTGAGAGCAGAGCATGTTGTCTCCCAGCAGAGCTAGTCATTGTTATTCTGGGAGTGGGGGGAATAGGGAGCAGGAAAAGGTGCCAAGGAGAACTCCTGTAGATTGGGGGGGGGGGAGGGGGGGTTCTGAGAAACTGCTTATTGTTGAGAGGATTAAAAGAGTTGCAGAATGTGGGGGGTGGGTGAGGGATTATGCCTTCCAACACAGCGGGTCAACTCATTGTGTGGGGAAGGGGCATCCTGTTTCCAGAGGCAAAAGCTGTCACATGTAGATTAAAGTTCCTCTGTCTCTGTGGCTTTTTTGGTGCTTTCCCCTTCCTAGCAGCAGAAGTCCTGTTGCTGTTGGTTGAGCTCCTCTAGGGGTTACTAATCTAGCTCCAGGCTGTATTAGCTTCTCTCCATTTTTCTGTTCAGGTGGTTGGATGCCCTGCATAGGGTAGGTCCCTAATGATAGGGACCTACCAAAATCAGGGAAGCAGGGAGCCAATTTCATAGGCAGATCATAGAGCCAGCCACCATTTTTGTGGGCTTATCACAGCAGGCCCCCCTCACACCTCTGATTGGGCAAAGTGTCCTGGTGGCCCTGCCCCTCACTGCTGATTGGTCATGAGCGTGGTCTATCATATGACCCTGTCCCTTGCCACTGATTGGCAGACATGGGAGGGGTCTTACGATAGGCAACCCTCTTAGCCAATCATTGCGAAAGGGCAGGGTGGCCAGGCTCCCACTGCGGGGGGGTGGGGTCATGGATTTTGTGAACATTACTGGATTTTCATGATTTCCACAACATCGCAAATTGAGTAGGTCCCTAGCTATTGACCATAGACCAAGGGCGTATATTCTTGCTAATATGAGCAGCTGGATATCCCATCATATCACGGGATTAGCAGAAATGTGCTGAGGTGGCACCACCATTTCTGCTCAGACCAATGAGCAGCTACTTCTTCTTCAGAGCCCATGCCCATGGAGTTGCACAGGGATCTGCTTTGGTTCCCCCATCCTACTCACCATCTCTGTGCAAGTTCCAAGCAGAGCCACAGGGCAGAAGGGACTTAGCAGCCAGTGAACTGATGAACTCCACACCTCCTTTCTATCTTATAGAAGCCCCACTATCTCCCTGTTCTTCAAGTGCTTTGGAGCTATCCACACCTGGAAGAAGAGGATGCTGAACATCCTCACTTATGCTGACTGGAGCTAAACCCCAGCTGCATAGCAGTGGTGTTGGGGAGAGGGAAGTACGGTGAAGGATGTATTGCCCCCATATTGTCACCTTCCATTGTGGGCAACTAGCTTGAGATCTTCAAGATGACTTTTAACCTAGATGTTTGTCATGGCTCCTTGCTTCTGCTGGCTACCAAAATAGCAACAGCTGGATGAAATACCCTTCTTCACATATGTCTGAACTTCTGCATTTAACATCCCACGTAATGAGAAAAGAGAATGAGCACATATGAATCCAAGGTAGTCACCTGTCACTGCTCATCAGTTTCATCAAGTGTCCCCATCACTTGGGTTTTTAGACATGGTAGGTATTATGGGAAAGGAAGACCCTAACTAGCGTGCTGTTTTCAATCCATGTGGTGGAGCAGGGAAGGGGGATTCCAACCAACTGCTTAATGTGTTTCATCCCCCCATTGCATCTCCCCTTTAAAACCTGTCTTAATCTAAGACTTTGTTAATGATGTTTCCATGCTCAGCACCAAAAGTTCTCCAGTTCAAGCTTGCTGTGCAAAAACTATAAGTTAGCTTGTGTAGGAATTATGCCAAAGTACTGACAGGGCAAGATACCCAGCCCACTTCTGCTGTTTGCCAAAGATGCTGTTGGGCTCTGTTGCACAGACAGAGCATCTCCAGTTTGTGGATCTCAGAGATGGAAATGGATACACCCTCTTCTGCTCTTGAGGGTGCTTGCTGGGTGTGGGGAGCTGTGCTGTTCTTTCCGGTGGGTGCTTTCAGGAAGGGCAGAGGGTGTGCGTTGGCAAAGAAAAAGAAACAAACGTGGTCCATTTGCCCTTGGATCTGGAGATCTCCCCTTGAAGGTGTCCCAAGAATTGCCTGAAAAACGAGGTCTGTCAGTGGGGAGACTGATAAAGACTAAGTGTCTGACACTGACAACAATAACATTTCATCATTGGTAAAAATGTTCCACCAGGGGCCTGATAATGTACCCAGGGATCACGCATGACTTATTCACATAATGACCATAGCTCCCATTCAAAACAGCTTCTGCGTCTGGTGGAATATAGGCCAGCAGAATGTTTCCACTTCATCAGGAAAGCTATCTGCATCTGAAAAAGGGAGCTACATTGGAGCACAGCCTAGATCCAGCCTTCCTTTGCAGAAAGGAGGAGGAACCAGTAAGCTCATATGGAGGAGGGTGCAGGAGCAAAGACCACAGGAGATTCCAGAAGGGTGTCAAAGAACTCTTAGTGCTGATGCTGCTGGCTAAGCTTCTTGAAAGCAATATGGGCAAAGCAAAAGGTCCTAAGTGCTATTTATCTTAGGACTCACTGCTGACATAGTGGTGGAACAGGAAAGGGATTTGGAATCCAAGCCTTCCCTGAGGAGAGAGGATCCTAGAAAATTAAGGTTGGATGGGACCTCAGGAGATCATCTAGTCCAACCCCCTGCTCAAAGCAGAACCATCCCCATCTACATCATCCAGCCAAGGCTTTATCTTGCCAGGTCTTAAAAATCTCCAAGGATGGAGCTTCCACCGCTTTTCTGGGTAACCTGTTCCAGTGTTTTACTACCCTTCTACTGAGAACATTTTTCCTGGTATCTAACCTAAACCTCCCTTGCTGACTTCCCAGCCTAATATGAGGCTGATCCCTTGCCTAAGTTTTCAGATGAGATCAACTCCCATCTAAGCACCAGCACACATATCGCAGTGGGAACTTCCACATGTACTGTGTGTCTAAGTGCCCAGCCATTAGTGTCCATTCATTCCTATTACCTTATCACATGGTTTAGCATAATCATAGATGGAATATTGCTGCTTAAGAGACATGTAGGCCGGAAGAAACAGGGGACACTGCATATCAATTCTGATGTGTCCTTGTTTTTGGCTGTTGGACTGGTGAATCCAAATGTGCTGTGGGTGAGGGTGAAGAAGATAGATTAGCAGGGTTCTTGGCTGTGAGGATGGGGAAGCCTGGGGTGGAGGGCTGAAGGCCTGCTGCTGAACTGCTGAAACGTGGTCCAGTTCTTTGAAAACAGAGGAGAGTGGTAATCCAGAAGGTAAACATTCACTTTCCTCTTGTGTAAACTGTGCAGTCTGCCCACACATATCTAAGATTCTCTGCTCTTTTCCTTTCAGCCAAATGCTCCCGGTTTTGTATAATGTCTCCATCTTAGGGATCTCCTCATCTGCCCTAAAACATCTTGATATCAGAGCCTGCATTTCCCTGAGATCTTTCCTGAATCACAGATATTGTTTTCCTCAAGGAAGAATGGCCCTGGAGTTCTAACAGCTCACAGAGGCCATAATGAGGGATGACTGACAGTTCCAAAGGCATTTCTGCGCTAAATATTTATGCAGCTGAAATATTCCTTGCCCTTTACTGTCATCTCCAGCTCACTTTGAAAGATGCTTCTTTGATCTCAACTTGGTGACTGCGTCCTCCGATCCCATTCTATCATAGAAATTGGGGTCAGGGCTATTATATTCAAGCAATTATTTCTATCTCTGCATCCTTTATTAAGTCCCCCAATCTTCAAGCTGATCAGCATGGGTGTAAAGGTCTGTCTGTATGGAGCAGTCTACAGGATCAGGGGCTAGGATGCCAAGTGCTTTGCTGTAAGAGGTTTGTCTTAACTTGCCTCTAAAGCCCTGAGCCTGTTGGTCTGGGCTCTTTAAATAAGCAATGTGTATTTTGAGCAACTGCCTCAGCTAAGACCCAAGGTTGTCAGGAAAAGCAGGTTGTCCTTTAGCTTAATTGGCTGCCCCACTGATTTCTGATGCAGAGATCGTGGGTTTAATTTTGTGCTGGAATGGATTCCTTCCAGACACAGATTATCCTCTCCTTGCTATTTCTTCACTTGGTTACCTTCCTGTTCTCTGTGCTGGCAACATCCCTCTTGGAAATTTTGGTTTCTTCTTGCCAGGGCACACTTATTCATTAGCTGTGCTTATTGCAGTTATGGTTGAGACAGCGCTTTCATCCTAAGCCCTCTATCTTCAGTAGTTTAAACTTTTCTGAGACAATTGCCTTTGAGGCTAGAGTTTTTCATGCATGTTGTTCAGCCCAGAGGTGAGGTTTGGAAGAAAATCCATTTGACTGCATTGGGGAAACAGGCATTTAAAATAAGCTGCATTTCCATCTTTTTACAAAACACTGAAACAAATGATTTTGGGCTGTATCCTCCGCTGTCTAGGGGACAAGATGCTGCTAGTATTTGCCCTCAGAATGTCTGCTGCATTGTTTCCCCTCAACACCCTGCAGCCCTGCGCACTACAGGGCTGAAAGGCTATATCCAGTGTCCCTGCACTGCAGAGCAGCCCTGACAGCTGCCTTTGAATAAATGCAGATATTTTATTTGGCATAACTCACTCCCTAGCCCTATGATGCTGGAACCTGTTCCTACCCAAATGCCTGTAAAGGTAAAGAATGGAAATGTTGCCAGCAAAAGTGGTGGGGGTTGCTTTAAAAAAAGGCTTAGATCCTGCCAGATCTGTTGTGATTCTCTACTACCTTAGCTTGCTTCTAAACCTCTTTCTAGGGGAGAGTCAATGCAAATGGAATTCTTTTCTTGAGCAAGTGTTCAGCACATGACCTCATCATCATGGACTCCTTTTTCGGCCAAAGCAACACATGGAAGTCATTGTGGATGCATCCCCACTCAGAACACTGGCACCTGATTGACTATGTCACAGGGTGTGCCCAGGACTGTCACTGCATCTGTATCACCAGAGCTACAACCATGCAGGCAACTGCTCAGTGGATCATCATTTGATATGTCCCATCATATCCATTCATACTGTTCCAAAAATCATAAACAGAAGAAGCAACCAAGGAGGAAGTTCAGTACTGAGTGGCCCTCTTAAAAACAATTGTTTCCAGTTCCAGTACCTCGTGAGTAACTGTTCAACCTCCCTGATGATCTTGACACCACAGATCACTGGGAAAGCCTCAAGAAAGGCATCCATGAGGCATGTAAAGAATCTCTAGGTTTCTCTGCAAAGAAGCATCAGGACTGGTTCAATGAGAATGACAGGGAAATTCGAGCTCTTATTGGCAAATGAAGGACAGCCTTCAAAGCTTGGCAGAATGATGTGAACTCCAGAATGGAAGCAAGACATTTATCACTGCATTAAAGCTGAAACCCAGAAGAAAAATCAAGAGCGAAAGATAAGCTGATGGGAGGACAAAGCAAAGGAGATTTAGAAGTTTGCCCACATTCATGACATGCATAGCTCTTCAGTACAGCTAAAGCGGTCTATGGGCCAAGCATGCAGGGAGCTGTCTCTCTGAGGTCCAAGGATGAAGATAGCTAAACCATCAACACACAGTGAAAGAAATGCATTTAAGAGCTCCTGAACCAAGATTCTAGTGTTAAAGACAATACCATCAAAGCCGTTCCATAACACCCCATTTAGAACTACCTTGCAGACCCACCAATTTAACAAGCGGCCTTGAAAGCCATTAAGCAGATGAAGAACAACAGACACATAGTCCTGATGGAATACCAGCTGAAATTTACAAGCAAGGTGGAAACAAAGCTCCCTCACTGACTACACATCAATATTATGAAAATCTGGAAACATGAACAGATTCCTAGTGACTTAAGAGATGCCAGAATCTTTAACATGTTTAAGAGAGGAGATAGATCAGATTGCAGCACTTATGGTGTTGCAGTCCATTCCATAGCTGGGAAGTTCCTTGCCCACATTTTCCTCAATATGCTGATGAATGATTGTTTCATGCTGAAGAGCTCAACTGAAGAGCTCCAGGTCATTTTTAATTGCTTCTCATATGAAATGCTTAGACTTACTGTCAACCTCACAAAAACAAAAATACTTTACCAACTCTCCCCAAGCCAACTGGCTTCTCCTCCACACATTATAATTACAGGACAATCCTTGGAGAATGATGAGCATTTTCTGTGCATGGGTAGCCATGACCCCCCAAAGGTAAGCTTAGATAACAATATTCAACACCAGATAAAATTCCAGTGATGACATTGAGCATTTCCAAAATTTTCCTCTTTGGTGATCATAATTTCAGGACTCAAACCAACTTTCTTGTCTATCAGGCTGTTGTCATCCCTGTCCCATTGTATGGGTGTGAAACCTGGATGACATATTGGAAACATCTGAGAGCTCTGGAAAGTTACTGTCAGCATTGTCTTCAGAAAATCCTCCATATCACTTGAAAGGACAGAAGAAAGAACACCAACATTCTGGCTCAGACAGACAAACAGCACTGGCATTGAAGCTATGTTTATATGGCAACCGCTTCATTGGACAGGACATATCACAAGGGTGCTTGACAACTGGCTTCCAAAACAGGTCCTATACTCCCAAACTCACTGATGGTCACCACTTGAGAGGCGGGCAAAAGAAAAGATTCAAGGACACCTTAAAACCCAATCTAAAGAAATGCAATATTAATGACAATACCTGGGAAACTTGAGCACTGAATCATTCCCAGTGGTATCATGATGCATGACAAGGCATTGATCATTTCAAGCAAACTCACCTCACTGTGGAGACAAATAGATGAAGGAGACAAAAGGAAAGAGCTGTGACTTGACATCACCAGGATCTACTCCTTCCTTTGAAACTATTTGCCATGTCTAAAGTCGAACATGCAGATCTGGATTGGCCTCCTCAGTCATCTAGGCTCACCAATGATTTCCCTGCTTAGTGGAAGATTGTTACCATTATATTAAGGTAGTGCTAAGAATGGCAATGCCCCATTCACTACTGTGTTGTTCCCCTCTGGTGTGCTGTCACCCTTAACCCTTGTCAGTAGGAATTTAACTCTGTAGGTAGCGAAAGCAAGATGGATAGTGTTAGGAACAACAAAGTCCATCAGGCCTAGGAGGTATGATAGCACAGCTAGTACCTGTCCCTCAGTCCAGCTTCCTATCCTAGTTCTCTTCTACCCAAGTTCCCTCCAAAGCTGCAAAGCCAAGCCCCTGTGGAGAATCCCTCACAGGACAGGAAAGAAAAGGGTATCAGACATACAAATGGTGGTGTGTGGTTTTCACACCCCTGCTCTCATGTTCCAGATAAACCTATGTTTTGTCTTCTCTTTTTGGGGCGGTGGAAGAAACAATATGCCCTCCCTCTTCAGATATCAGGTTGTGGTTTTTAAAAGATAGTAAAAAAAGAGGAAGAGAAAGAAAGAAAGAACCCAAAGAGATTACAATGCCAATGCAGCATTAATGCTGAAATTATATTATAACCCTCAGAAGTCAAGCAGTAGGTCTCATCTCTGCCCACTGCCCATAATATGCTGCGGTATCACCTTATCTGATCCTGTGATCCGGTGGGTAATGGGATGCACTGTCCAGCACCTAATGTAGCCTGGTAGGACTAAGAGCATTCACTGTAAATTAATTTTCACTCTATTTGCAAAATTTAATTATCAGCGCAAATTAATTTAGAGCAATAATTTCCAACAAGAGGCACCTCTCCCCAACAGAGCCCGAAATAGGAGCGTGAGAATGCATTTAACATTTCTTTGCCGCGCACTCTCTAACCTCCCATGAACAGAGAATATGTAGTAGTTCATATTCAAATACTTCATATGCATTGGGTGATCGTGTCTGAAAGCCCCTCACCTCTATCTGCAAAGGGTCTGAGATAAGGCTTCTTTGTGAACTTTAAGAGTGAATTTCCTGACTTCTATGTTATTAACATTTCAGCCTGAATGTTTCATCGACATAGCTATTTGGTGTTAGGCTAATTACTGGATATTGGCAAGGGGGAAGGTGTTTCTGTAGACTCTGACTCAACTACCGCGCTGCTGAGAGGGAGCTGGGTTATCACAAAAGTCTGTCTTCCTGATTTAATACTGAGGGAGGGGGCTCTGCCTCAGATCAGTGCTTTCGGTGTTGGGGAGTTTTACGAGGAGGAGTCCAGGACTGAATGAACTCAAACGCTGTGCTTCTTCTCTCTCGTCTTCTGCTGGACTGGATGTTGCCCTATTACCATGGGGCAATAAAATGCATCCCAACAGGTGATGGATAGAGTAGCACTGAGGATGTGGAAGCCCAGCCCCTACCTGCAGTGCAATGCAACCTCATTGATACGCAGGAGGCTTCAGCTGCTGTGACTTTCAGTGTCTTACACAGCATCAAACTGATATTTCAAAGAGATTAAGAACTGAAGGGAACATATGATATCCATTTAAAGCCAAGACTTCAGATTTAATGAAGGCTGTATCAGAATGAGATATGATTCAGATATCAAATTACATTTGTTTAGCCCAACACAGCTTAATAAATCACAGCAACATTTAATAAATATTTATCTTCGTTTAATCACCCGTTAGTGCTTTCTCTGATCTCCCCTTTCCCTTAATGGCTCTCTCCAATATTTATTAAATGTGATTCCCATTTCTCAAATAATCAATATATCTTTTTAATTTTTATAATTTGGGCAGCTTTGCTGAACTTTTGTGAGATTTAATTAAGATTAAGATTTAATCTTTAATTTCAATATATAAATTACTGCATGTTCACTATTAAGTCATTATTTGGTAACCTCATTTGGTATGAAATCTCAACTGGAAACACAGCAGAGCTCCATGGCAGTTAACGTATAAACGTTAATGAACTTCAAGGGACTCTTTGGATGAGAGGAGGAACTTGGATGCAGTTGCTTCTCGCCATCTGATTTTAAGTATGTAATTAATAATATAAAGCAGGCATTCAGCCTTAGGGGAATCTGAGTATCTGACAAAGCTTTCAACTGTGCTGGTATCTGGTGTAATAGTATAGGTCAGGCCTGGGTCAGTTACAAAAGCAACAGGCCAGGGAAGGAATAACACATTGAAAGGGCCTCTGTTCAGCCTGCTCATCTTAAGGACATATAGGGAGCCTGGATGGGTTTGAGTCTCAGGCTCCACAAAGCACTTCCTATGATCTACAACCATTACCAGACTAGGACAGCATCACAAGATTAGCAGACATCACCATTAGCAGACTGGGACATCCCACAAGTTAAGCAGCAATAGCACTAGTTGGTATGGGGATGGGATACCTCAAAGGAAAATCCAAGAGCTGCAGAAAGTGACTAGTAGGTGATTCTCTTTCCTTTTGGTCAGTACCAGACTGGTGTCTGGGAGTGGTGTTGGAAAGTTAGACTGCATGGTCTGCCATGTCTTCTTTCCAATGAAACGTGAAACAAGGCGCCCGTTATGTTGTGAGTTGTATAGGTGTCCTGGCATCTTTATGATGCACAGGTGAAATAAGCTACACTTTAGCGTTCCTTCAGGTCCTTTGGTAAGCCTTGCTTCTTCTATGGTGCACATAGAAGGTGGGGAGAGAAAAAGTATGAATGAAACAAAAATACATGGACCCAAACCATCAGGTAGTGCTAATAGGTAGATCTTGGTGACCTCTGGAACCTCACCTCCCTACCTCTCAATCCTATCTGCCACTGCTACTAGTTATTCTCATATGTTATGTCTCGGATGCAACTGTAATCTCTGCAGGGCAAGAACTGTGTCTTTCTGTTTGTCCTTGTAAAAGCACCGCATGTGGTTTTGGATGATGCTTGTATAAATATGAAAAAATTATATGCTAGTGTCTTGGTCCAATTCCAGCTTAAATAGCATTGATCCACCATCCAAAATCCCCTCTCCCTCTTTCTTGAACCAGTTTTACTGGAGAAGCAGTTTTTATCTCTCCCTCTAAATAGTGTTGCCAATGCAGAATAGCTTCTGTGGTCCACCCCAGAAGCAGCTGCATTTCAGTAGTAAGTGGGATGCAGACTGAAAGTTTGGAAAGCACTTGGCTTTTTCAGCACCATCTACTAGAGATGCAAAAGGAATCATATGAGAGTGGTCATTTTGAAACACACCACCCAGCCTTTTCCTCTGGGGAGTAGGAGGACAAAACTAGAAGATGAGGCCATGGCTAGCATGTGAGAAAGGCACCTGTAGAATTTTTCTCGCTCTCATGAGTATCTTCTGCAGGGAGAAAGGGCAGAGAACAGCGAAGTCAAGAAATGGCTGCACTGTATATTGTCCCTGTCCAGTGCAGCCTTCAGAGAGAGGAGTTAGTTGCAGCCCTTTGGAGTGGCACTGGCACCTGCTTTGTTCTCTCAGGCTTCTGTGGGCATTCCCACAGAATGCCCAACTACTTTATGGTCCCCTCAGGGGCAACCCATCAGGTTATCTTCTTCTCAGGGTAGAATCTTCTCCCTGTAGACTAAGCTTTGGGCCCGGCAGTTCATGATAATCACCACAGTGCAGACCTGAGTTCAGGTCCAGATCTGTAGTTCAGTTGTCTCAGGAGCAATGACAGGGTTAACTGGTGACCAGCCAGCTCTCATAAAGTATTGTGTATTCAGAACAAACACATTTCTGAGAAAAACATCTTAAAATAATAAATAGCTGATATGCATGCCTGACTTACCCAGTGGTCACCTGCTCCACATGGAGACCATAGCAAGTGCTTCAGGTCATGTCTGGATTGAAAAGTGTCTCCGCTCTGCTCAAATCAGAGCTGTCAGTTTATAGCATTTCAAGTCTTTTGTCTTCTTAGTCCTCTTGAACTAGGTCAGACCTGTCAGAGCTTCCTTCCCAAGAGGTGAAACTTCAGGAGATTTATTACCTGTTTTGTTTCAGCATTTGGGGATTTGCATTGATTACCCTCAGTGCTTTTAGTGTCCTCAGGAAACAGCCTTAGGATTACCCACAGAGCCAGGAGCACACACACTAAGAAACCCATAAAGATATGTATAATATTTATAAAGCTAATATAAAGGCCTTTGAATATTCCATGCTTCCATATCGTCTGTCACATCTCAATATGCTAGTCTTTCAATACTGCATGATTCAAGAGTGTTGCATCTGCTGCAGTCCCATGATGCGAGTCCAGTATCCTGCCTCCTGTAATTATTAAATTGCCTTTTCCTCCAGTGTAATGTATCTATCCAGTTACAGGATAAGGGCCTTTCTGACCCCTGCGGGGTGATTATGTTATACCCAGAAGCCTGCAGGTCAGTAATCATGTTGGTCTTGACTTGTGCCAGCTACATAACTCTTTTATGCTGGGAACTTTAGCTGTGGTATGGAATAAGTTGCCCCGCCTAAAGTAGCACAAGTTCCACAGGGTAATAGATGTTGTGTGAAGGATTCATTCCTTTTCAGGCCCTGAAAAGTATGGCCTTTTAGGATATGTCCATGTAGCTGCCTGAACAGGACTAGGCATGCCACTTATTATCCTCAATTTTGTCACTGCACAAAGGATGATCAGAACCCTCTGGGAAGAGTATCGCTTACTGGCCAGAACACAGATACACACTTACCGTCCCACTCCCAAGAGAGATGTGAAGGAGCTGCTTCCTTTGTAACTAGATACTATGAGGGTCACTTCCCATGACCCCTCTTACAAGATGAGATGATAGGGCTGCCTGTGTTAGCAGGGGACTAAGTCAGTGAGGTCCCCTCCAGTACTGTGCTCCTAAGATGGTTCTGAAACAGTAAAGCAGACGCAATACTCAGCAATATAACTAGTGTTACCATAAGACAGCTTCTCTCTGGATTGCTTAGTCTAACCCAGTAATAACATGATGCAGTATACTGACACTAGGCTGCAAAGACTGAATCAATAAGAGAAATGGAGAGCCAGAGAGAACGGCTGTTTCCACAAGCCTTGGTAAAGTATCTCTTTTATTGTCGTTGCAACTATTTCCTGTCTGTCTTCAGATATGAGACTCCAGAGCACCATGCTCCAGGGTCAACTGAGTTGCAGTCTAAATGAGAAAGGTTAGTGTCCCACAGTGCTATGGGGACATGGTGGGTCTCTGTTACAAGTTGATGATGCTGAGTCATGATGCAATGCCATGTTGTGACTGGAAGGTCATGACGTTGTGATGCAACAACTTCATTCTGAAGACCCGTCATCTGGGACTGGCAAACCTATTGTACCCACACCAGAGGCATCACTAAGAAAAAGAAGAGCTATTTATCAGTGTTGCCTACCCCTATGAATGGAAGTAAAGTCTCTGTCTGGCTTAGAACCTAGATCTGTTATGTCCTGAACATGGTTTCATGAATGAGGATTTTTATTGTCTTCATGCCAGCTCTAACACTGTCTTGTAGTTTAACTTTGGGTGTGTCGCTTGGTGCCTAATCCTCATTGGTGTGAAGCTCACACAGCTCTTACTGACTTTAATTTCCAGCTTTTGTGCCCCAGTTAGTCCATGTGTAAAACAAGGATCACAAAATTTACCCCTACCCCAGCGGCTGAAAAACAAAATATACTAATGAGGACCATTGATGTGCTTTGTAGGGTCCCCAAATATCAGTGGTCTTTTGGCCTGTACCAGTAGACTCAACTTTTGTGTCTTGGGGTCCTGGTGCCGCTGCCACACACTAAACAGCTCAGATAAAATCCAGAGAGCAAGGAGGAGAAGACAGCTGCCTCAGTGAGGAAGAACATTACAAACAATTAGTGTACAAGAAGAACCGTTAATCAGAAGCAAAACAGGTGAACTCCCGCCTGGCCAGCCAGCTGTCAGCATCTATCACTGCTCAGCACCTGCAGACAGACATTTTGTTGTACATATCCTATAGCCATCCAGCGCTGAGAGGAGCATGGGACACGGTGGGAGGAGAGCAAAGATAGGCAGACACCTGAGGGGAATGTTGTATGGACAGGAGAAGAGACTGAGATGTCACCCTCAGACAAAACTAATAGGATTACAGCACCTAGGGGTGGGGAAGAGCTTGAGCCCCCCACCATGCCCCAGCAGATAACATGGAAAGAAGGCTATTCCTACCGTTACACAAGCTGTTCTATAGAAGTCTCCAAGATGGGGAGAAGGAAGCCTGGTGGACCTGAAGCAATTTGGTTTTTTCAAACAGTTGTTTGTAAAACTAGATACGTTCCCTTCCCTGCATGTTCCCTATCCCCCCTCTCCCTTCCTCCATAGGGTGATTCACTTTTGAATTCACCTTGCATTGTCAAGCTTTTTGAGAGAATTATTCTGGCACACATCCACGAGGGGCCAGCAAGGGTGGTTATGCTTAGGGGCAACCAACACAGGTTCATTAGAGGCAGGTCCTGTCAAACCAACCTGGTGGCTTTCTACAACCAGGTCACCAAATCCTTAGATGCAGGGGGAGCAGTGGACGTACTCTTCCTGGACTTCCAGAAAGCCTTCGACACTGTCTCTCACCCCGTTCTCATTAAGAAACTGGGGGGCTGTGGAGTCGACACCCACACAGTCAAATGGGTCACCAACTGGCTGGAGGGCCGCACCCAGAGAGTGGTGGTGGATGGGTCATTTTCGACTTGGAGGGATGTGGGCAGTGGGATCCCCCAGGGCTCGGTCCTCGGACCCGTACTATTCAATATCTTTATCAGTGACTTGGACGAGGAGGTAAAAAGCACCCCGTTCAAATTTGCTGAAGACACTAAGATGTGGGGGGATGTGGGCACGCTAGAAGGGAGGAATAGGCTGCAATTGGACCTAGACAGGTTACAGGGGTGGGGAGATGAGAATAGGATGGGATTCAACACTGACAAGTGCAAGGTGGTGCACCTGGGGAGGAAGAACTGGCACCATACCTACAGGCTGGGGGACTCCCTTCTCGTCAGTGCAGAGGCGGAAAAGGATCTTGAAGTCATCACTGACTCCAAGATGAACATGGGCCGGCAGTGTGGGGACGCAGTCAGGAAGGCCAGCCGCACCTTGGCATGCATCCACAGATGCATCTCAAGCAGGTCCAAGGAGGTGATACTCCCCCTCTATGCAGCAGTAGTCAGGCTGCAGCTGGAGTACTGTGTCCAGTTCTGGGGACCGCACTTCAAGAGGGATGTGGACAGCATGGAGAGGGTCCAGAGGAGGGCCACCCGCATGAACGGGGGCAGCAGGGCAGGCCTTATGAGGAGAGGCTATGGGACCTGAACCTGTTCAGCCTCCACAAGAGAAGGCTGAGGGGGATCTAGTGGCCTGTTATAAACTAGTCAGGAGGGATCAGCAGGCATTCGGGGGGTCACTGTTCCCCCGAGCACTACCAGGAGTGACCAGGAATAACGGTCACAAGCGGGCAGAGGGTAGATTCAGGCTAGACATCAGGAGACACTACTTCACTGTTAGGGCGGCTAGGATCTGGAACCAGCTTCCAAGGGAAGTGGTGCTGGCTCCTACCCCAGGGGTCTTTAAGAGGAGGTTAGATGAACATCTTGCTGGGGTCGTTTGACCCCAGTACTCTTTCCTGCCATGGCAGAGGGTCGGACTTGATGATCTGCTCAGGCCCCTTCTGACCCTACCGACTATGAAACTATGAAAGCCTATGTGTGAGATCAGTGGTGTGGAATGGGGTCGAACAGCCATCCAACATCTGGCCTCTGGTTGTTCTGTTATATACACAGCACCCAGGCTGCATCTGTATTTTCATTAGTATTTTCCTCTTCCACCACTCCTTATTCCAGCCTCTTTTTTTTTCCCTGTTCATTTTTCTTCTCACTGCTCCTTTTCTAACAGTCTCTACCCCCCTGGGCTCTGTTCTGTATTTCACAGTTTCTTCTTCGAGCCCTTGGGCCTTTGAGATCACCTTTCATACCCACAAGACCAAAGTGAATTCCCAGTCTCAGTAAAAGTGTTTCACTGGCCGCATCTACACAGGACATAGACTGTGCAGTAGCCCATGACAACTGAGCAGTAGCATGACATGGCAGGAAGTGTGACACGATGCTGCTGTATAGTCAGCATCGCAAAAAAGCCATTCATAGGTGGAAGTGCGCAGTAACTCTAATTACTAAATGACTGCGCAGTCAGCATCTCATGTAGACGTGGCCACTGACACCCAATATTGCCAACACTATGGAGTAAGATAGGGTAAGTCAACAGTTACAGGTGCTAGCCCAGGACTTGGTAGACTCAGATCCCATTCCTTGCTCTTCCATAGCCTTCTGGTATGATGCTGGACAAGATATTTGGTATCTCTGGCCAGATTTTAAAGGTATTAGGGCTTCACAACAAGGTCTGTGTGATGTAAGAGCCTCAGTTCCATTTATGGAGGAGACAGGCATCTGGGCTAAGTCAGTTGGGTAGTCTGACACTGAGCAAAGCAGTGCCTAGATACCTTTGAAAACCTGGGACCTCTTGGCCTCAGTCCTTAATCTGTAAAGCTGGGATGGAAGCACTTTCTGACCTCACCAGGGTGCTGAGGAGAAAGATATGCTAGATTGTGAAATCCTTAGACACTATGACAACAGGGCCAGGCCCATAGGAATACCACAGAGAGATAAAAATCATAAGCAAGCATCTCTACAGAAAGGAAAATGCCTTTTTTAAGGCAATACATTTGGGGATACTTTCCTTTTTATCTCTGTTTTTTTAAACTTCTATTATATATTAGACGCATGCTTTTGAGCTTTGCTCTGCAATTATAAGGACTAAAAACTACTTTTTTTGGTACAAAAGCTGAGATTTTCTCCTATAATCATATTCTCCCAGAAGCTGGGGCATGAAGAAAACCACCAAATGTTGTGGGGATACCAATAAAGCCAAGAGAGTTGGCAGCACTCCTTGCCTCCCAGGAGGAAAAGAAATTCTGCTTACTGAAATCAGGCACACTTCCACAGGCACAAGCAGAGAGTGAACAAGTAGCCCAGTAATTCTGCTCAATGTTGTTACAGGCACCCTTCTGAAAGTCTTTTCCCACATGGTGAGGTTAGTGTGGGGAAGGGAGAGGAAAGACATACTGGGCCAGATTAAATGCTTACACTTCTAACAGGAGTCAGATTTTTGAGACTATAGCTATGTTCACAGTGCTATTGAGGGACGACTCTCAAGGCCATTCTCAACTATCCTGAGCCGTATATACCAACCCTGCCTGACTACATTACTTTGCCTTGATTGAGCGCCCAAAAGAAGAGACAAGTTCTGGGTACATACACATAGTCCTAGAAAGGCCCAGTTTAAGGAACAGGAATCACTCTGTCATCTCCCCTTCTTGGCTTGGCTCTAATTATGGGTTAGTAAAGATGGGAAGTAGGGTAGAAAAAGGCTGAAAATTAGGGACAGGGCATTATGAGATTGCTGCTGGCAGACAATCTATGTATGTAGGCTGCTGCACATGGGTGAGTTGTGAACCACTGTGGGGGTGGGATTGCAGGGTGGGGGTAGGAGCAGGATTGACCATGGGTCCTGATGCCTAGCAGAGCTGCCAAAGTGGGTGACCTAAGGGGTTGGTGTGGTTGGGCTGGAGGATGGGCTACAGGGCAAGGGCTCAGTTGTAGTATAAGTATACCTTATATAGGCAGCTCTCCACTCCTGTAGTGGAGAGGGTTGCAAACTTCTTACTTTCCTGTTAAAATTCCCTGTGGGTCCCTTGGTCAGAAAGACTGCTGTTTGTTACAGGTTGTTAATCACTTTGTGGTTGCAAAGCGATGACTAGGGACGAGCATCAGAAAAGAGTTATCAAGACATCTACTATCACCTCTGCTTCATATAATGAACCCACATACTGCAGAAAGTAGTCACAACCATTAGATAAACCCTTCTGCATTAGCAGGGAAGCAGACACCCAGCAGACTGGGATCACAACATGGTAGCCATCTCTACAACATTCACAGCTTGCTTTCCTATCTCTGCCTTGTTGAGGATGAACAGCCATGGCTTCTCCATTTTAGAGGGGCTTGTAGGGTGGCAGCTGCATGAGTGCCAGGCTCTTCTAACTTGTCTGGGATGTATGGCAAAGCTGCAATACCTTTTTCACTATGTAACTGTTGCCACGGGTTGATTTCAAAAGGTTGCCATACAGATCCTGGCTCTGGATGCACAGCACTAGTTGCTTTATCAGTCATTTTGGCACTCTGTTTCCAAAATCACGTCTGGATGCCAAATTCTTTATGAAGCTGCAGATTTTAACAAGGACTCCTCCAGTTCCTGCTGCTGCTGCTTTGTGAAAGAAAGCACATACTGCACCAGGCACTACCTGTTTTTTCAGTGGCCCTTTTTTGCAGTGGGAAACACTTATGGGAATGAAGGAAATGGCATTGAAGGGGGTGCTCAAAGAACCAAAAGAAAGGGGTCATATTGGCACAGCTCATTTCTAGTGCTATTGACCAGTAGGTTCTGCCTGAATCCTGTTTCAGTGGGGCAAAACAGTTGAGTGCCTTCTGCATGCACCAGGCCCAGAGTTGCTACTGTGTTCAGTGTGCTGTTGGCTCTGGCCCCTGCCTTTACTCAGCTGTTAGTATTGCTGTGTCAGCCAGGACACTAGTCATGCTGCAGAGGCACAGTTAGGCTCATAGAATTATTGCAGTCAGGCTGGAAGGGCCCTCAGGAGGTCGTCTAGTCCAACTCCCTGCATAAGGCAGAGCATCCCTGTCAAAAGCTTCCCAGCCAAGCATTTGTCTAACTTGCTCTAATGAACTTCCAAGGATGTGCCAGCCAGTTTCACATCCATACTCTTCAGGCACAATTACTGTACCAAATGCAAAGGGGGCATTCCTGTTTTTATTGTAATCTCTGTGGGGCAGGTGGCATCTTTTTGTTCTATGTTTGTTTAGTACCAGGAACAGAAGGGTTCTGGACCATCCTTGGGGCTCCTAGGTGCCAGTTCAATACAAATAATGCTGCTGATGATGACAAAATGTCGTCATAATCCCACTGCGGTCCATGGAGTTACTCCAGATTTCAGCTGATGCAGCTGAGTTCAGAATTAGGCCTCACCGTTACTGTGTGACTCTGGACAAATGATTTTCTTTGTTTGTGACTAAGCTTCTCCAACTGGAAAATTGGAGATAATGCTTTTTTAGCTACTTGACAGGATGGATTTGAGGCTTCCATGTTGTTTGCAAAAAGCTTTGTGATCCTCTGAGCTTGTGGCAATGCAAAGGATTATCATCATTATTTCTGAGAGGCAGCTGTAATTCACCTCTGCTCACCAGACCCCCATGGTAGTTTTAATGTATAACTACTAAAGGTTATTTTAGTCTGGGACTTGTGTAAACTAATTTGTCGTTGACCTGTATAATAAATTGGCTGGAAACCATTGCCTGAGCAGTGAGAACAGAGGAAATTTTAGGATTGTTAATTTAATTTGAGTTGTCTCTTTACCGCCCCCCGATTCGTATTATTCTCTGCAAAATCTGAAAACAGTTCTTTGCCTTTTGATTCAGGCTTTACCCATTTGATGAACACTGATTATTTTCCCCTTCTTTTGAGATTTCATATATAAAGCACAAGATGATGACTTAATTAAGCCAGCGCTTGTCTCAGAAGTGAGTGTTTTGCTAGTTATTATGGGCTCCCTCCACTGGAAGCTTCTGCAACAGCAGCAGAGCAGAAAGCAATATATGATAAAATATAGTATTCTTTGATGATATTGCCAAAATAAAACATTGATGAGCCTTTGCATTTTCCATCAGAGGATATCGAAGCATTTAGTAGACATTAATGAGTTAACTGCTTCTGGGACGTAAGGGAAGTGTTTTGCATATGAACTATAGAAGTTGGGTAAAACAGTACTAGGAGGAGATGAGCCTTGGAATGTGATGGAGGTGGAAGAAGAAGGTTCCTTCCCTCTTTGGACTGTGTGCAGGAATAGAGAGGAGGAAGGTTATATACCAGCAGATGAAGTGGTGAAGGCAGTGAGGTGGGAGAAAGTGTTCAAAGGGTAGACTGGACTATGTTCATGGAGTGTTTGAAGAGCTTTAGTATCTATTTCACCCTCTTTGCTACTAGGCACTTTCCTACCTTCTTCTGCATTGTCACTTAGACTCTGGGGCATCTTTTCAAATCATATTAGGCTCTACCCTTAACCAGATCACTCCTGGAAACTCATTCCTGGCAACGTCACTTATAATCAATGAAGAGGCCTGTGCCTTTTATTGCCTCATCCCTTTACAAAGTGGCAAAGCGGGTCTTAAACACTCCGTCATCACAATGTGGGATGCACTGCAGCTTTGAGCAGGGACGAAGGACTGCACAAAGAGCAGTGAAGTAGAGAATTCATATGTATGCAAACAGCTCTTTAATGGCTGAGTAATAAACTGGTATCGATGGAGGTGGTCACTTAATATCCATGTATTTGTTTTCTGTAATGAAATAATGTTTAATTAATGTGCAATAACTTTTGCAACCACATGTATCTCTTCAAATTTACTGTAGGGGACAGTAGGAACATCTAGTTAAGTGGCCAACGACTGCAAATGTATTTATTAAGGTTTAAACATGTGTAAATGGTTTTGTGTCTATTTGCAGAGCTGTTAAACTACAGTAAATACATTCTTTGTCAATTGGTGGTTAATTAACATCCATTAGTTCTCCATTAAGAGCACAGTTTGGTGTCTGATTTTCCCTGCTTAGTGCTGATTTTGAATTAGGGCTGTATTTTTCCTCTATTTAAAGGCTACAGTTCTGTATTTAAAGGCTACCGTTTCCTCCAAAATCCACCTGTCCTGCAGACTAGGGTGTCTGTCACAGGATCTCAGTGCTATTTCCTGGAATTCACCTTGCCACAGGACATGCCCCAAGGGCCAAGTGAAATTTTAAGGCTCAGAACTGTAGCTGCTTTTCATAATCTTACTAAATCTCCTACCCTCACAATTTTTCCCTACCAGATTCCTATATCTTCCTGTGCTTTATAGGTAGTGGAGTAGTCATAGTGTTTTATGCCTTCATTACTGCAACTATCCTGTTGGACACTTCAGTGCAGAAGTGTTAACTGTGGCATAGAGAATACATTTTGAGATGTTGCTTTACCTGAAGGGATATTCTTCATTGTCAGGTCTCAAGTCAGTGGGATAGTTTATCTTCTAGGTCAGGGGTGCTCAACCCCTGGCCCATGGACCGGGTCTGGCAACTTGGCAACAGGTGAGCAGCAACGCAGCTCCCCAGACCCAGACCCTACACACTAGATCAGGCACCTGATCCTGGCATACAGTGGCCAGTCAAAGTCCCCTGGGGGCTGAAGCATGAGTGCGGGACTTGATCCAGTCTGCAGACCTGCCCTGCACCACTCGTCTGGCCCATGGGACCAATAGCTTGAGCAGCACTGTTTTAGAGGAAGAGCTAGGGACAGGAACTTCCATTCTTGTTGTATCGTCATGTCTCCAAGTAACCACAAGGTGACACTGTCCCAGTACATTATTTATGTTTTGACAGATTTTAGAGTATTCCATTTGATGGGTGATGCTGTTCTGTTCATCAAGGTTTGTTTTTATTTCTTAATTGATGATTGAAGGCCAATAATCCTTGAAAGCTGGAGCTGGTATCATGCTAAACAGCATGTGTTAAATCTAGAATTTAAAGAGAATCCAAAATAAACCATGCAAACTCCTGGACAGTAACAGATCCTCATCTCAATGCTTTTTATAGGCAATCTATAGACTTAAGACGTTAATTGCCAATCTTTATTTACTCAAGGAGTTTATGAGCAATCCTCTGTGAACAAAAGCTTCCATACCTGCTGTGCTGCTAGTCCCTAGAGCCATACTGCCCTACCCTGCCACATCCATAGAATGAGATGGTCGTTCCCATAGTACTTTAGCTGCTACCATAAATATAATGTTCTGGAAATATGGTTCAGCCTCACAATATCCAGGGTTGCCGTAAGTTGTCCCAATATGCTCATAAGAGATTATTAAAAAAAAATGCAGGGCCAGCTTTGAGCCTAGTGTGAGTGTGCTGCACAGAAGCCAGTGGAGTAGGGGTCAACGTATGTAGAGGAAAGGAAAGAAAGCTTGGGTCTGTTATCTGTGCATAAGAATTTGGAACTGTTCTATTAGGCTGTAGGAAAGGGCCTAGCTACAGGTATGTGAATGCCATTGCATACTTATGATAAGTTATTTTAGTGATTCTGATTTAAAGCAATATGTGTATAAGCAGCTATCACTTCAGCCTTCCTCAGCGACCTGACTCTGGTTTTCATAGGGGTTTTGGTGACTCTGGCTTTTTTCCTTCTTTTTCTAGACTGCAGGCTCATTCATGTAACAAACCCATGAGCTGAAGACAACTGCAGGCATCAGTTATATAAACCAGGGATGCTCAACCCCAGCCCATGGGGCAGATGCAGCCCACAGAGCAGTGTGATCTGATCCAGGGATTCCTTAAGGGTCCAGAAATTTTGTGGCGGAGAATGCTGGTAATTAATGCTGCAACCGCTCCCATGCCACCAAATTTCCGAGGCTGACAGGCCAGATAATATGCTTCTGTGCGTGAGATCTCATCAGTGTGCAGGGAGTTGGGGCTGCGGTGGCAGGGCTGGGGTTGGGACCAGAGCAGTAGGGCCTGATTCAGCCTATGCAGGGTCAGACCTGGAGCCAGGGCAGTGGGTCCACAGCAGGAGACCTATTTGGCATGTGTAGGGTTGGAGTGGGGTTATGGCTTGGGCTGAGGCAGCAGGTCCAAACCAGCATTCCCAGGGTCCAGGGCCATGGCACCGGGGCCTGATCCAGTATACTTGGGCTGAGGCTGGTGCAGTGGGGTAGCAGACCTGATCCAGTATGGGGTCAGGTTTGTGGCCATGGTCATAATATGGCATGCAGGACCAAGGCCTGATCTGATATGTGCCGGATGGGCCTCCGTGTGCTCTGGATTGGATCCATGGACTGGATACGGCCCATGGGTCCACCCTGCCCCACTCATCTGTCCCATAAGGACAAAAAGCTGGGTACAACTGATATAGAAAACTCATGCTAACCTAGGGAACTAGCAAGTGAGCCCTGCTACTTTAGCTCCACAGGTACAGGCACGAACCTGAAAGAGATCTCCCTTTATGTAGCGACAGTCTTGCCTATAGGTGCCCAAAGATGTATAGAAGGCTGCTCCAGCACACTGTAATTACAGCACAGTGGAGCAGACTTGATTAAGCGAGTTTGCTGGAGCGTGGTAATTACTGCTCTCCAGCTAGCCTTCATGTCTCGTGAATCAGCCTCCCTGCACTTCAGAATGGTGGCAGGGGTGCTTGAACTAAAGCTCATCAAATGCTTTAGATCAAGCACCCCCATTACTATTTTGAAACACAAGGACACCAATACCTGAGACACTGCAGTGCTTTAATTAGAGCAGCTCTTGGAGCTGTCCCCCCACTCCCAGAGCATGTGTAAAAGCGCTCTGTTCAAATCCATTCATAGGTGGCGTCGTTTACTCATGCACTGAAAGTCGAGGCATAGAGCACGGAAGTTTGAATCAGGACAACTGGGGCCCTAATCCTACCTCCATTTCTGGCTGTAGAATAAGAGAGGGGGTGACCAGGGCAGGATTCCCATTCACTACCTTTTTGGGACGGGAAGGTGTAAAAATAGCTACTGCCATTGGCAGCACAGTAGTTGCTGCTTCCCTGGGTGCCACTATTGCCCAGGGGAGAGCTGCCTTTTTACGCCCTCATCTCTGACTTGCTGTGCTTTCCCTCTCTGCATTCAGTGCTTCTTGTTTGTAAACTGGGCAGAGTTGGTTGAAAACAGTTTTATCACAATGGTTTCAGGGAGAATGATGGGACAGGTAGTCCAGTCAGGAAGTCCCAGCCCCAAAGGAGAATGGGAAGTAAAGGGGCTTACATCACAGATGTGACAAGACCAGATAAGGAACCTGGATGATAGCCCTTGTGAGGGGTTGCATCACTGCAGACAGCTCTGATTTATTTTCCCAGGGAACATTCTGATTCAGTCGAAAACATAAAGACTTTTTTTTTTTGCAAAAATCTAGTTGGTCTAATAAAAGATATCAACTCTACCACAAGTTCTGAGCCAAAAACATAGACATTCTCTAACTGAACTTTATTAAAACTTTTCATTCCCTGGAAAATGTTGATGGTTCAACTTTTCATCCCAGTCGGAGATAAAAAAAAACAAATGTTAAAATACTGGGATCTCCCACAGGATAGAAATTCTGGTTTTTCTTTCTGCTTAAAAAATGGAAGTAACTGCACTTGCTTCTGGGAAACACTTTGATATCAGTGGATGAAAAGAGCTATAGATGTGCTAATTATTGTCATATTGGTTTTAATTATTCTGTCATACAGAAAGAGCATCTGCTAGTCTTAAAACCAGCAATGCTTTTTGCTGGGTGTTGCCCAGTCCATAGCTCCCTCTGGCATATTAACCCTCTAAACAACCTACCCCTCTCAGCACTGAGTAGTTGCCTCATGCCTTTCTTTGCTGTAATTTCAAATCTGGTAAGTTTTGCATTTGAGACACACAAGGCCAAAACCAAACTGTCAGGGGATACAAAGAAAGCAAGTGTGGAGGGGATGAAAAGGAGGATAAATCAAGCAATAAGAAGGTTCAGTGTCAGCATAGCATTCTGTGCACCAAAAATTAAAAAAAGAAATGAACTGCACAGTTCCAAAATTCGGAACCAAGTATCTGCTCACATCTTCCTTTCAAACCTTTCCTAACGTCATTTTTGCATATGACCAAGTTCTTGAGTTACTGTATTGAAGGTGACTGTGAAGGGAAATCACCCCCACAGGAGTCTTGTTCTTAATGATAAATAGTCAGGGATCTTCCCTTGAAATGTTCTTTTAAATAGAAAATGCTGTTTCTGTAAAATTGCAGTTTTCTATGGGAAAAATATGTTTTTCCAGTTTAGTCTTTATTTTACATCAGGACAATTAAAACAACATGAAAATGTACCACATGAATCTTAAGTATGTGAATTTGTTGAACTGGACTGAACTGCTGTAGTGTCTCATGGGAGTTGAAGATTAGGTGTTTCATAGCCCTGCCCTCCTCACGCTCAGCCACTTGTCTGCACTACCTTTCCTATGTTCACTGCACTTTCTGACTGAGCCATTGCTGCATCATAATCTTGTGACTCTACCAAAAATGTGCATTTATCCCTATCAGAATACCTACTTGTGATAGCCATGTTGCATTTTGGGAGAGGCAGGGCTGGATTAACCCTTTAGAGGGCCCTAGGCAAACAAACTCATGGGCCCCCAGCTGCAGATGAAATTTTATATTACTTTTTACACTCAATAATTATAATATGCAAAATAAGCACAATTGGGCCCCTTCTTCACTTAGGGCCCTAGGCACGTGCCTAGTTTGCCTATGCCTTAATCCAGCTGTGGGGAGAGGCTAAACAGCTAGCCCCAAATCCCCAAGGACAGGAAAGACTATCTGGAGGGCATGTACCCTGAGTAGCTGCAGATGAGGCCCAGTGCATTGTGAGATGTATAACCTTAAGGTGACTTAAGGACTGACACAGCCCTATCCTGGAGTTCCTGGTCCTGCAATAAAAATATTAGTGTTAGGACCTGCTTAAAAGAAAAGAACCATGTGCCAAGCTAAGTTGGTGGCATACCACTGTTGCTATCCAAGAACTGACCAGCTTGTTTGAGGAAACAAATCATGTCAAGAGATAACCACTTCAAAATCAGCTAAAACTTGCTACAAAAAAGAGAAGGCCTTTGGGTGAAAGAACAGACATCTGAGAAGCTGCCTGGGTGAATCGTTCTGCTTGGGAGCTTTTGGTGTGGGCTGTTCCTGTCTGTTAGATTTATATGAATAAGATGAAGCTGTGCAGAATGCTTCATAATTGCATTCTGCTTTCTGAAGAGAGAGCACTTACATAAGACACTCAGAAAACTGTAAGGCATTGTTACATCCCCCCTCTATCACAGCTTTGTTTGTCTGTGTGTCGGCAACCTGACTTCATAAGCATGCAAGAAACAGAGGCTGACTCATGAAAGCTGTCACCAGGCAATTGGTCTCCTTAAAAGAAGACCAACAGGTTAAAAGTGATATTTTTGGAAAACAAATTCCCCCACTGGTCTTGCTAATTATGTGTTAGATTGTTAAAATACAGAGACATTCAGGAACTGGTTTGCTTCTCTCCATCTGTATTCTTTGTTGATTTCCTACACCTGTCCATTTGGACAACAAAGAAAGCCTGGCCAGCTTCACTAGACAGCTCTCGTGCACTGGTATCCAGTGGCAAAGAAGTTAAATCACAAAGAAGGCTTCAAAACTGATGAACGTCAAAAATCTATGCCTAAATACAAACCCTTGAATAAATATCAGTGTAATAAATTTTAGGTATGAATTTGGCCCACTAAAGTACTTCATATATTATGTAGTAATACCTTTTTTATCACAAAACCAAAGGCCTGAGCCAAAAATAACAGTATATTTCCTTATCAAATGTAGTATTGTGTAAAAGTTAAGGGGCTCACAATACCTAGCATAGTCCCTGCTCCACTAACAGTGCTAGGGGGCTTCAAAGGAATCAAAACCCTATGCTAGAACAGGCAGGTTCTTTGGTTATGGCATCATTTTTACCCAGGATCTCAGAGCTCACTAACTTGGTGAATTTATCACCTGGTGACTGGTCTCCAGTGGGGAAAAGAAAAGACCTCTCCTTTATCAGTGACTTGAATCTAGGGGTATGACCATCTTCTGACAGATATAAAATTCAGACTGGGAGCAAAGAGTAGAAGGCCTAAAAAACAGAATGGAAGCATTAGCAACTGTGAGTCAAGCTGAGCTTTTTTTTTTTTGCAATTGTTTATTTGCTGAAAAGAGCAGTTTTAGTCATCCCCAAACTATCTATAGATTCAGTTAGATTTGCCAAAGGGTTTTATCTGCCATTCTTTGGGGCTGGAGTCATCCATGTGCTGGTGAAGGTGATGGTGATGTTTTTTCCTGCTACCCACTAGCCATAACATTTACTTGGTAGGGGGGAGACTTGGGTTCAAATCCATTGTCCGCCTGTCTGAGATCAGGGAGTTGGCTGAGCCAAGATCTCACTCTTCCCAAGAGGCTGCCTCAACCACAAGATAGTAATATGTTTTGTAGTGACCTCTCTCCATTCCACTTTTTATTTTGTAATTCATTGGTCCAGAGAGAGGTGGGAAAAATTAACATATAACTCTTTAACCTGATGATTAGACATTGACCCAGGAGGTGGAACACTTGCAGTGCAATGCCTACTCCAGGAAAGAAGGTATTATAAATATAAGGTTGCACGCAGTGTGAGCGCCTAACCCCAGGATACCTTACTGTATGGATCATCAGAACATTTCTCTTGGAGACACATAAATCCAGGTTTCCTCACAAGGAAACTGAGCTTGAGTCTTTCATGTCCTGGATGAGTGCCCTACCCACTGGACTACTGAGTAAAAGCAAGGGAACCATCACCTCCAGTACTGTTATAAACCTAGCCCTTCATTTTCTTTGCTTTTTATTGTGAGCATCTAAAAATGAAACAAGGCAATTTGGTTCAAATGGAACATTCTGTTCAATCCCAAACATTTTAAACACTTTTTTTTTTCCGCTTCAGCAGGAAGGGAAAGAAAAAAACCCAAAAACAATGACAAGAGCAAAATGTTTTGGGTCAGTCAGACCTGTTTTCTTTTCTCTTTCAATTTTTCAGCGTGCCTGAAAAATCAGTTACTTTACAGCTCCATTTTCGGCAACTTGCTGATAGGTCTCTGTGTACTTACGATTCAGGTCAGTCCTACTTTAGCACCATTAGCTATCTTTGCCATGTCAGTTAGGATTGTGGCTTTCTTGAGCTCACAAAGAGCACACACCAGATGCTTCTTCAGCCTGACAAAGGGTATTTAGGCCCGAAAGCTTGCAAGAAATATTTTTTCCAACTATTTGAGTTGGTCTAATAAAAGGTATCAGATTTACCCAAAGAACCTTGTCTGCCTTAGGCCCACAGAAGCTTTAATATATATGCAGATATGCAGATGTACTAGCACACAAGTCCTATTGCCAACACGGTCCATTTTGTTGTGGGAGGTATAAAGTATACAGGCAGCAATGCTCTTTGGGCTGCATAATCCATGTCTATAGCAGGAGGGTTGACAAGGCTTAGATACTAACAGAGGACCCTATGGAGGAGGAGGAGAGGGCCTTCTCTAGTCTTAGTAGCTAATCTATATTAACAGCTTCATGTGGACAAGTATGTCTTTAACTTAGGTTAAGCTAGTGTGTGTGTGTGTGTGTGTGTGTGTGTGTGTGTGTTGGGGGGTGGGGTGTAAATTTGACTTGCTTATACTAAACTCTTAGCACACAGTAGTTAGCACATACTAGCTAACACTTTCCAATCATAGCCTGGAAAAGACCGTTAAGAGTAAAGTTCACAAAAATGAGGAAAAATTCACCAAAATAGTGTGTTGTTTTTAATTTTTTTCTTTTTCATCCAAATTCAGAAAATATTGATCCTGTATGCTCTTGAGGTGTCACTTTCAGGGGAGTGCCTTGAAATGTCCTGTCTTAAACTTTATTGTCTCTGATGTCTTACCAACTTTCCAACTTTGATGTCTGGAGTTGGAACTAATGAGATTCATCTGCTCCGCTTGCCAAATGGGTCAGCAAAATAGCTCCGCATCTCCATGAAAGATGCTAAAACTGGGCATCCTGTCACATGGTGGGGAAATGAGGACAATTCAGTTTATGAGTTGTAGCCTGCTGGGGCGGTCTGTCCTTGTCTGTTGGATTAAAGAAATCAGATGAAGCTGTGTAGCATGTACATCCTGATTGGATTTGCACTTACAGCTTCATTAGCTTCATAATTGCACTCTAACCACTAAAGATATCTATCTCTCTGTATTCTTAATGCCATCCATCTCCCCATACATCTGTCCATACATGTGGGAGGTTTATGGGAAATATTATAGGACCCAGAAGCAATCAGGCATAAAGCTAAGTTATGTTTGTCTATTTGGATCAGTATCACTAGTGTCTTGAACCTTGTCACAGATTGAATACCCCTGTGGCAAGTATAGGAGTTTATCCTCAGTGATAAGGATTCACTTCTATCCATTTCCACTGTCTCTTGGCAGAGGTATTGATGAGAAGAGAAGGATGGGTTTGGAAAAGTTGGGTACCACAGCCGGGGTTGGTAAGCTAGTTTCTTTTTTCCAGCTTTCTGATGTTGGGTTACATTGCTGTCATGCCATGAACATTATCCCACAAAGAAAGGACATCTTAGACTTCAGAAACAAATATACTGTTAGTGTTGGAGTGATTCTGTAGCCATAATAATCCAGGAAATCTGTGAGAGGCAAATATTTTGGTGGGTAATATCATTTATTGGACCAAACGAATGGTTGGGATAGACCTAGACACATTTTTTAATGCTGTATATTTGTTTTCAACTGAAATTGTTTTCAGGTGTTTGCATGCCATTCTCCCACAGGTCTAGTCTGTGCAGAACATTCTTTTCTAGGGTTGGCAGGAAGACAAGGGTGTAAATATGGTAGGGACCAAGGCTCTTCATAGTTGTTAGGGACTGGAAGGGACCTTAGAGATCATCGGGTCCAGCTCCCCTTTTGCTTAAAGATAATGGCAGGTGGCCTGAACAAGGATGCACTGCATTCAAAATCTTGTATAAGTGTATCTCCACCATGCAGTTGGTCCAATAAAAGATATTATTCACAAAAACCTTTGCCTCTAGAAACACATATTTATGACAAGCCATTCCATGAGTTTCTAAAATCCTATGTGCAGATCTCAGTTCACGTATACATATCATCACATTTCATCATTTTCACCTTCCTGGAACTTGTGAACTTGTCCAGACCCAGACTCAAGCTTTTCTTTTCAGTTCCAGTTCTGATTACAGCATAGGGTACAGGGCTCCTTAGGGCACAAAAGTCTTCATCTGCCCAAGTACAGGGGCACTCCACTCATGCTCTGAAGCAAGCAGAAACACCTGCCAGACAGGGAGCACCACATACTCCCACAGCAGAGCCAGTCCTGTCATGACCAGGCACAAGGTAGACGCAGTGGGTAATACTGCAGGGGCTGTTCCTTCTGTACAGAATTGGGTGACAGCTGCAAGAATTTATTTGCAAACATTCATTTGAATAAAGCACTGCAATTTCACTTGGCGTCTATTTGCAGCCCACATTCATTTGCTATTTGGGAATGACTGACATTTTTTTTTTCCTTTCAGGATTATTAGTAGAAAGTGATACTGTCTCAAGTAATCATGGGAGCATGTGTTAATACATGCTGGTAGTCACAGGAGTACTCGTGCTAATCTCTTTGCTTGGTCGCTTTCACCAGCCATGTCATTAGCACTTGTGCACATCTGTTTGCACTAGTATTGTGACCGCTTGTGGAACCACATATTTACGTAAATACCCCCCTATTTATAGAAGCTCTGATCTTGTTTATAGAAGTGTAAGCCAGTGAGCCAAAGAGCCCAAATGATACAATTTGATTCAGGATGCATAGTGTATCCCCAGCATCATAGCTGTGGTCAAGGGCTTGTGAACAAAGCCTGGGATTTTTTTATTAATAAAACATTCATCAAATAATTTCAAACTGTGGACAAAATTGTACAAAATGATGATTTTCAAAATAGCAACCAAGGTTATCTTTGTAGGATGAGTTGTTGGCTGCTAATAGTTTGCTCGGCTTGACTTTCTGATGTCTGGGTTGATTGGTTCACTGAGTAATGACAGGAAGAGAGGGCTGTTTGTAATTACAAGGTATTCAGTTGTGAGAGGATTTTCTGATGAAGAGTCCTATGTCCATGGGTTTTTTTGAATGTAGAAGGGGCTGTTCAAAATGAAAGACCTCTGGTAGAATACAAATTTGCACTCATGCTCCTTGTTGTATTTGTGACTGGGGCAGAAGACAGGAGTGGGAAGGAGAGAAGAAGAGGGGAGAGTTAATGCAGGCACATGGAGGGTCAAATCAGTGCCAGTAGCAATATCTTCTCTGTCCACCTATCTAAATAGGCAGAGCACATGGGAAAGCATAGACTCCTTGCTGGAAATGGGTCTTTCTTTCTATTCTGAAGACATGTTGAGAGAAGGGCTCCTGTACAGGGACCTTGTTGTGAACACTATTCTCAGTTTCACACTGAGTCCCTCCACAGTACCATACAGGAGTCTTGAAATGTTTTTGGGCGGTGGGAAGATGTCCCACCATGTATTTTCATCGATGCAAAACGCAGCCTGCTCCTCACTACATTAAAAATCCATTGAGGGAGAGAGAGCGAGCGCCTCATTTCAGCAGGATTCAAGGGCAAGGCAGAGCTGTGCAGGATGAACTAAGGGAGGCTGCTGGTCAGGACTGAGGTGAACCAGGAATGATGGAAACACATACCACACTTCCATCTACAACCAGTAACTGGAGCAAGTGTTGTTGGTTCCTCAATTTAATAAACCAACTTGTAACTTTATTTAAGGAAAGATGTGAATTTGAGGAAGTGTCTCTGTTTCCAAAATTGCTTTTCCTCTTTCCGCCTGGCACTCAAGATTTTACAGCGTGATACAGAAGCAAACACCTGAGGTGAAACCATGGCCTTCAGACGTGAGAAGCAAAACTCCTCTTGCTGGCACTGGGGCCAGAATTCACCCAAATGGATCCTTTCAACCTAGTGCTTGGTGCCCTCTCGGGCACAGTGGGAAGCCCTGGAGGGGACGATTCTTTGAGATTTAGCCACCTCCTCACTGGCATTATAAACCCTACCCCCCATTATATCAACAAGCTAAGAGGGAACAAGCTAAGAGGAAATTATAATGTAAAATCATCTCTGTATAGGGACCTCAAGGAGGTCTTCTAGTCCAACCCCCTGTTTGAGGCAAGAACATCCTTGTCCCGTTAGCAATCAACATTGGTATTAGATTATTTGGGGAGGGAGGGATTGGGTTGTTTTTTTATAACATTTTCCCACCAAACTCACTCCCAGCTACCCCCCAAAATGTAACTCCTGTAGACTGGGATCACAGACCATTCTGCCTTAGTCCTGGCCTACATGGCAGGATGTTGCTGTGAAAGTTTTCCACCTACTCTTTACTGTACCACAGCCCCAAAAATAAGTTCTGGAGGCCCTGGCAGTTCTAGCCTTTGGCGCGTTTGCATTCCCACATTTGTCGTCGGTGCAGAAGAAATCTTTGCTAGGGTCACCAGGGAGGAAAGGGTGCAAATACCTTGGGGACCCTGGCTCAGGCTTAAAGATAATTGAAGATGTCAGTGCCGCAGGGAGCAGTCCAAAGGTAACCTTGCCTCAGGGCACTTCTCAGACCTACTGCTGGAGCTGCCCCCTTCTTGTTCATTAGCGGGCAGTTAATTACTGAGCTGTAGAACTCACGGGCCAGGGTTCAGGCCTGTGCTCAGAGGTCTAATCAGGAGCTTTTCCCATTACCCTCCTATCATGACACGGGAGCAGCTGGCTCATGTCACCTTCTTCCTGTCCATTATAAGCACATGGGCTGCTGCCTCCAACATGCCTGGCGACTTCACACCAGCCTTTGTCTCTCGGAAGCTAATCTCTGTTCCACCACCCCACCCGCCTGTAAGTTCAGAGAATAATGAGCCATCTGATTCCCTATACTGTAAATAAGCATCACTGTCTTGTATAAGTGATGAGGGTAAAGTTGGTTCCCGGTCAGGCTATTGGAAAATGGAGCTTCCTGCCCTGTTTATTGTATTTTATAGCCCCCAGAAGGCTGAAGGGACCAGCAGACACCTGAACGGAGCTAAATCACAGTGATTGGCTTGGTGATGTCACAGCCACCTTGGGGACTGGGCTGGCGCCCATCATGGAAAGTAATCGTGGCCATTTATGAGACCACCTGGAGAGTAGTCCCTGCTGTCAGCCCTTCCAGGCAGGAGGCATTCTGGAGTGTGATATTGGGAGCTACACCCTGAGATGTGGGAGGTGTTATCCAAACAGCAGCATGGCCGCAAGGCAAAATGTTATCCTATTTGAGCAAAACTGGTATAAACTGATTTCAGTGCATCTATGTAGGGGTTAGTTCTCATGTAATGAATGTGATTCAAAAACCAACTGTAACTGAGCCAATACACCTTTGGTGCACCTTAGCAGGGAGGGCCCCACTGAGGGCAGTAAGCTGACGAGCAGTTCAACTGCACTGTCACAGGCTAAGGCCAATCCACTGTCGGGGCTGAAGTTCATGCTTCCCCTGTACCACATGCAGGCAGATTGCAGCAAGACTTCAAAGTAGAAACAGACAGGCTAGGTACAGACACTCAGAAAGCCCGAGGTGGAATCAATCTAAATGATGCAGTTTTCTGTAAGCAGCACAGTTTAGATTGGTAGTGAGAACAACACATCTTTGGCTTGGGGGTGGGGAAAAGGGGCAAATCTTAGACCAGTTTCCACCATTTTGAAACCAGCCTATGTGTGCCAGACTTGTGTTCTGTTACGTGTATAGACTGGTTTTGTGTCCTGAACTTCTGTTCTGTTACGGGTATAGACCACTTATACTGGTAAAAGTGTAATTTCTGTACCTGGCCACAAAGAAACAAAGTGAAACTCAGGGTATGTCTATACAGTGTGTCCACACAATATGTCCTGGCATGGACAACCCCCAGCATGGCCTGCTTCCCCTCTCCAGCTGGGACCTTCATTTCTGGGGTGTGACACATGAACTTGGAATGGACTTACTAGGGTATTTCCAGGTTAGGGTTTGGGAGCAGGAGTTGGTGTATGGGGTGTGCTCAGGAATGTTGGACAGGAACACTGTCCAACCATAATGTAGACATCTCCTGAAAGTTGTTAAATATCAACATGAGGTGAAGTTTCCTTATAGCAGAGGGCCCTTTACTCTAGCAAACCAGGGAACAGGAAGATGCATTGGCTGCGAGCTGAAAGTAGATACATTCAAGCTAGAAATAAAGTACATTTTTAACAGGGAGGGCTAGAACAACTCTCCTGGAGATGCGGCGGATCCATCAGAATGTGCAGTCTCTAAATCCAGACTGGCAGTCTTTCTAACAAGGTATGCTCCAGCTCAACCACAAATGAGGGCTTGTTGCCAGAATCACAGGGTGAGAGTCTATGGTCTTTGGCAGGAGGTCAGATGAGATAATCAGAATAGTCCCTGCTCTCCTCAAAGCATATGAATGTGACTGATGGGATAAGCATTGGCAGGAAGAGAGTGAGGATGGGGCATGCGGCTGAGAACTAGTGAGGGGGAAGGAGATTGGAGAAAGAGCAGAAGGGAAGTGCAGGGAAGAAGCGAGAAGGCTGAAGTACATGAAGGATAAATGGAAAGACTGGGCAATCATTTCTCCCCTCCTTGTCCCAGTCTCCAGCTGCCAGCTCTACCTGTGCTCAGACCTCCCTGGCCCCAACTCTGTTTTGACTGTACTCACTTCCCCTTGTCCTTAGGACAGATGTCCTGGTATTTTATCTGGAAAGTCTAGTTATCTTGGAAATAAATTCTCTTTACTGTTAAACAGCAAGGACTGTCCCCAGAATGTGAAACAATTGCTAGTATTTCCAGCAAGTCAGATTCAGACAGGTCAGAGTTTCAGAAGGACCTTTCCAACATTCTCGTATACAAATTCATCGATCACACTGTTGTACCTAAGGCTTTCTGACAGTCTGCGTTCTCCTGATAGCATCAGAAAGCCTGAAAATCTTCTATGACTCACTGAAGACCTCAGTGTAAGTAGTATAAAATGCTGTGAGAGCTAGTGTAACAGGCAAGAAAATGTGCTATACAACAGTTGGCAGCAGCTACTTCTTCACAATGAAATTAACTTTCTAGTGATGACAAATGCGTAGCCTGGATCATTTCAGCAAGGTTTTGGTGCGCTGATCCTCATCAGCAGTGTCAGAAAGATTGTTTTCATTCTTTAATGGCTTCCAGGGAGACTCTACACCAGAGCTGGCTGTTGCAATTGTGGCAGAGTCTCCAAAACCAGCTTTTAGCACCTCCCAGCTGTATAGGATTCCTGTCTGCCATAAGACACAACACTGCACAGCAGCCAGACTTATCTGGGGGCATATCAATGACAGTAGCAGAAATACACCAAAAACTTAACTGGCTTGTTTTAACATCTTTATGCAAACAATGCCCCTAAAGTTAGAGAAGAGGTGTGATCCCTGTTTTACCAATGGCAAACTTTGGTGCTTCTGAAAATAGTGTAACTCAGGGGGAAGAGGGAGGTGACCCAGTCCATCAGCCCTGGCGCTGACTTGGGATTGGGATAGGGTGAGCTGGAAAAATAGCCATCATTGCGGTTGCTGGCTGCCTGTACTTCTAGCAGTGCCCCATGTGCTGCCATTGCCCAGAGCATACAGCCGCCATGTTACACCTCTGGCCCACTTGTTACTGCACAGCACATGCCCAAACCTGGACACTAGGCCACGTAGCCAGTTTAGAGCAGTCCAGCACAGTGAAGCACAGGTGTGACAGAGTTGAGAGTGCTACTGTGGTGCTTACTGAAGGCTGTGCTAAGCCAGCTTTGTTGCCTACTTCCTGGCCTTCAGCTCACGTTGAGTGGAAGGCAACTGCTTGTTGGCAATAGTCCTGGGCTCAGCACGAAGGCAGGGTAGACACACCTTTCAGTAATTTACCTAAGGTAACCTAAGTGAATATGCACACAGTGAGAAACCCAGGTTTCCCTGAGTCCCAAGATGCTGACAGAGCTCTTGATAAGATGTAGAAGGGGGTCCCCCACTGTGAGTTCCCTATCCCTTGATAGGACCACTGGCTTCTGTCTGCCCAGGTCTCTCCTGCAGAAATGGAGTCCCTTACCTTGTGCTCCAATCTGAGAAGAGGTTTTGGCGCATAGAAGTCTAAATCAGATGGGGCTTGGGTTAGAGGCTGCAAGGATTTCCAGTCCCTGTATGGTGCAGTATGCAGCTGGTGAACTTTGGAACCTGCATAACACTTTGCAAACGTTAAACACGTCACTTTTTCTCAAACCTCTTTCACACAACCAAGCGTTATCATTGCTTTGCAGCTGTGCAAGCATGCTCAGCACTGGGAGGGTGATTCTGGCATTTTCAAATGTGCATGTTGAAGTGTTCAAGCATCCTCCCCCTCTACGCAACACTGGTCAGGCCACAGCTGGAGTACTGTGTCCAGTTCTGTGCGCCCCACTTCAGGAGGGATGTGGACAACATGGAGAGGGTCCAGAGGAAGGCCACCTGCATGATCCGGGGACAACAGGGCAGAGCCTACAATGAGAGACTGCGGGACCTGAACCTGTTCAGCCTTCACAAGAGAAGGCTGAGGGGGGACCTGGTGACAGTCTATAAACTCACTAGGGGGCACCAGAAGGGTTTTGGAGAGACCTTGTTTCCCCTAGCACCCCCTGGCATAACAAGGAATAATGGCCACAAATTGTTGCAGAGTAGGTTTAGATTAGACAACCATAAGAACTACTTCCCAGTGAGGGTGGCTAGGAGCTGGAACCAACTTCCAAGGGAAGTGGTGCTGGCTCCTACCCTGGGGGTCTTTAAGAGGAGGCTTGATGCCTACCTCGCTGGGATCATTTGAGCGCAGTTTTTTCTCCTGCCCAGGCAAGGGTCAGACTTGAAGATCTACAGGGTCCCTTCCAACCCAACTTCTATGATTCTATGATCTTAGTGCTGAGGCTGAAATCCTGCCCCACTGAAAGCAAGAGCAGTGTTACCAGTGATGTGAATGGACTTCAGCCCTAAATAAAAGTAGTCTGATTTGCACGTTGAGATCCAATCACCTTCAGCCAGAACTGTGGATGCTTGGTTTGGCTTGATTTTAGTGCATAGCATCAGGCATCCAAGTACAAAACCATTGGTTTATGTCAGGGATTTCAAACTCTCCTGGCACCTCTGGGCTGATTCCAGCCTGCAGGCCAGATCTGGACCATAGGGAGCCCTGCAGGATGGATCTTGATCCACCTCCAGCAGTAGTGTGAATGGGAGCAACATTAACTGCAACAGGTTCTTGAGCTGCTGTGTTGGCTCAATGAGCTTTAGGGATAAAAGGACTTTTTGCTTGTCCCTCCCCCTCTGCCCTGCATCCCTAACATAATTCAAAATTCAGTGGCAGGCCCCTTCCTTGCTCACCCCACTACCAAATTCCTGACACCTCCAAGACCCCATGAGCCAAATGACATGGTTCTGTGGCCAGGCCGTATCTTTGGCAGCCCTGATCTATGCAATTTACCCAAGGCCACAAAGGAAATAGAATTAGCCTCAGCCCTTGTCCTTTTTTCAATCCTGCTTCTCATGAATTATTATTAATTGTCCTTCCTTGGGGAAAGGGTCATGCTGGCTCTTTAGGGGGCTGCTGGGTCAGCCTGAGGCAGCTGGCAAATAGGGAGCTTGTGGCATCTATGGTTTCCCCTGCCGTAGCCCAAACAGTGCTGCCTCCTCCTCTTGTGGAGGGATCTGAGGGCTTCTGAAAAACTGAGCGATCAGTGGCTTTGTTTGTAATAGGTGCCCCAATGTCCAGGCTTGGTGTTCCCTTGATTGTGTATAACCTGTAGTCTCCTGGGAAAAACAGGAGAGCATCACACATCCAGTACTGGTGATGGCTTTGACATCCATTCCATTTTCAAGGCTGCGGATTTACATTTGTTTTCATGGAAGCCAAGAGTCTCTTTTGTATCTTTAATTTCTTTGATGTAGGTGGGACCTGTAGCTACCAATTTAGTGGCCGTACATGAACCTGCTCAGGTAGCAGTAATACAATTAAAGTCATAAATCAGTGTTAGGACTAATCCCTAAGCCCACACACATTAACCTTGGTGGTTAGGGACACACCCAGGGGCTAGCTATTTTTTTTCTCTCTCAACCCCAGCTTTGCTCTTTAGCCATAGGTGAAATTATCTGAAAAGTCTGAGCAAAATCTCTTTATCCACTTGAACATACTTTTCCCTTGTCAGAGATGACAGCAACATCTTTTTCCCCCACGCAGCACAAAAATCTGCTGAACTTTGGAACGCAGGGCCAACTCCTTAGCTCGTGCAAATTGGCCATGGCCCTGCAGACATCAGTGGCATTGCATGGATTCCACCAACTGAAAAATTGGCCAAAAGGCCTAATAAATTCTCTGCATTCAAGGGCGCAGCCCTGACCAACTGTGAAACAAACTGACCACATTGTAACCGACCGTTACAAGGCTGAAAATTAGCTATTGCATTTGTGCAGTAGAAAATTCCTTTACGACCAAGTGCCCATACTTACAAAGACATGTTATTCCACAATTGTGATGCACTCCTTAATACTGTTGATTGTTTAAACATGTGTGGCAGATCTCAGCTGTGAAGAGCAACTTGCTCTGGGTCCACTCCTTAGTCCTGTGCATGACTTAAGGCCTGAGGCGACTGATTTTCAGAATCAAAATGTTTCACAGTGTCGTTCTTTAATGGGTGGCAAATAAACATACAAAGAAAACTGTATTTGTAATAAAGACATGTCTGGTGTCATTACTGGCCACAACTGATTTACCAATAGCACTCACATGTTTATTTGAATGGCGAATAGTTTCCTATAATTGGATGAGCATCATGAAACTGTGATCAAATTTCACAAATATTTACTTTGGGCAAGAAAACAGTTTTGATAGTGCCTACACTACTTTGGCTTTTCTTTTCAGTTCAAATACTGTTAATTACCCTGAAGGTGCAGACAGAAGATATTCTGTTAGGAGTACCAATGAGTCCTGAGTAAACATTTTAAGTGGTAGATAGGGATTACTTTCATAAGAACTCTTCTGTCATGCCTGTCAGGTAGAAAGGTCTTTTCTCTCATCCAAATGAGATTTGGGTATAGGCCATTGGTTCTTATGCAGCATAGATTGAGATGAGTGAGAGGACCATGCCTGTATGCGGGGCAGTGAGAGTTATGTTTCCCAAGTCACACTGTTCCATGACTGTTTGGTTGGCTGCATGAAGTGAGTTGGTGGGTCTGGTTTGGGTTCATAGAAGGTAGTTGTCCATGTCACACAAGCTACCATCACAGTTGTCACTCATTTTCAGCCTTGTGCACAGTGAAGACAGGCAGACCAAAGCCACATGCCTGTCTTTAAGTGCTAGGCTCCATACACCTTTAGGTCTTATTGACTACACTGAAGAACGAAGGCATTTCATTTATCCACAGGTTCAGTCCCCATATAGCAATGGAAAATGGCCTGCTACCTTCTCTCTCTCTCTCTGTTTCTCTTGTGTACCCTGCAATTTGGAGGTGTAATTGTAGCACATATAGCATATCCAAGCAAACTGCAACCTGCCACCACATGTAACAATTCGTAGATGATACAGTACCAGACTTCAACACAAGCTAGCTGCTGGAGTAAGTACTGCTGTGCAGTTTCACGCTGAAGCCTGTGGTGCAGTGTCTTCAATGTATTATTCCCTGAACTGGCTAGAGCAGAGCTAGTTTGGGTCTGCCTACATGAGCTGCAATTACATCTCTTGACTGCAGTATCAAAATGTCCTTGTCCTCACGCACACATGTGCATGACAGGATTTTGTTCTTCAGTCTGGGGCTGTTAATCCTGTTTTTTTTTTCCCCTTAGTGTTAGGAAATAGCACTGAGAGATGCTAGTGCTGATTGGCAGCGTCTGATTTGTCTCTGAAACCTTCCTTGAGCTTTTGTAATCTGAAAAAGTTAGAAAGCAAACCTGCTGTTTCTTCATTTGCCTCCAGCAGGGGGAGATGGATCCAGAGAGCATTTCTGCTGGGAAAACAAAAGAATGTGATATATTTTACTCAGGAGGCTCTTCTCCAAGCATTTCTGTGCAGTTCCACATTGTTTGGTCTTTACCTGTACAAGTAAATAAAACCAACCAGCCTTGTGGCATTACATTTTTCAGAGTATCAGACTCTGGAGGGAATTCTCTCCTTGTGCCTCATTTTATTAGGAGCATTGCCCACAGGCCCAGCCACAGCTGGGGCTCTGTTGAGTTGGCCACTGAATAGATGCATAGGGAGGCAAGGGCTCCCAATCACCATCCTCTTGGCTACTCTGTTTCAGGGGAATTGAATTCCACTCTCAGGGTCCCCAGTGTGTCATGGATAGTCTTTCCCCAACAGTTTGTGATTCAGTCTGGATTTGGGGGTGTCAGCCTGGGACAGATTTGCTCCCTGCCTTCTTTGTGAAGCCCTCTCCATAGTCCTCCCTGTACAACATATTGTTACCACTTTCCATGAAGTGCACCCTAAATATATTTAACTAAGCATTACATTTAGATTTAACTGGATAGTTATTGCCTCCTAAGTAAACACTCTGAGATAAGGAAATATTTAGTGAGCTTTGGCAGTTGCGTGGCAGATGCTGCTTGTGTTACATAATAGTTAATCTTTGACAAATATGTTTTCCTTACTTCACTGGCATTTCATTAACATACAATCGCTTTTATTAAATGTAAATGAAATGCATATGGGAGCCCATGTAATGATGACAGTGTGTACCGCATTACTGGCTGCTTAATACAGAGGGAAGGGTTCCACTATAGTCATCTTCCTTCCTGTGCCAGGTCTCACTGCAGTACTGAGATTTCTCACATCAGTGCCCATCTCAGCACCAGCTGGAGCACCAGCAGCATGAGATTCCTTTCGGCAGCACCCTTTCCACCGTCATCTGGGATGCCAGCAATATGAGCCTCTTCCCAGCTGAGCTGGTTCCACTGCCTCCAGCCCTGCCAGTTTTACTGAAGCAGTGCCCATCTCCTTGCCAGCTGGGATGTGAGCACTGCAAGCTTCCTCACAAGGATGCCCTGGGAATGCCAGCCCCCAGGCACAGCAGTTTGCAAATATGGGGAGAGGACCATGTTTGTATGCAGGGTAACTTCCTGGTTTCCTTTCACTTTTTGGCTCCATCTACTTTAAATCTTCCCCAGAGGAAAATTAAGAAACACAGCTTCTTTACTCATTGCTTGTACTCCCAGGGTTAGTTTCTTCTGCCCCTACCTCTGCACGCTTTGAAGGGCTCAGATCTTTAGCCCTACTCCCAGGAAGTCTAGACCTGATCTTCAACATAAGTGGGGTTGTCATAGGCAGTGCTCACTTTCAGCACAAAGGAACTATGGCCTGCCCCCTTCTTGTTCCTTGGGGACCCCTGCACATCTGCACCAAATCTGCTGTGGAAAACGTACAGTTTCTGCCCTCCCTCTCAGCAGCCTAGCTGGAGCCCTCTTCACACCAGCTCTTCCCTCTCCAGCTCTTCAAGGCCAATGCTTCCAGCTCCAGAGCTATGGCCGCAGAAGGGATATATGTGCAATGTACTATGCGGGCCAAGCATCCCCTAGGAACACCTCTTCATCCCTTCTGGGCACAGGGGAGGGAGGCAGGCATCCGCTATAAAACATATGGCTCTTCCTCTCCATTAATTTAATCTCCTTTCCCTTGTGCTGATGCTGATGCTGATGGCATGTGAGCTAAGCAGCCGTTCCCTGGGTCGGCTCAGCTGCTGCAGGGCTCAGGGCTCAGCTGCAGGCACTGGCATTGGGGGAGGACAGACACAGCATTCAAACTGCTGGCCCTTCAATACAAGCATTGTCTCCCGGCCATCCCTCAAAGGCCTGGGGAAGGGGCGGGGGAGAGAGAGGCAGGCCAGGGGAAGTGGGACTGTTTATCTGGTGAGGGAAAATGCAAGAGGGGAGAAGGGAGAGTTGAGCCTGGACAGCCTGCTGCCAGGAACCTTCCTCTTTCAGTCAACTGCCTTTTGCTTTCGGGCCATGCTGTCAAGGTTTCCCTGCCCCTGAGCCTCAGCGCCTCCCCCCAAACCAGCATGCTCCCTTTCCCTAGATCTTTCCTCCTTCCTTCTCTCTCTACCCCACTGCTCTGGCTTCCCCTGCCTGCTCTCTGCTTCTCTCTCAACCTCTTTCTTCCTCGTTCCCTTTTTCCTGATACCATGCACCCTCTCTCACACCCCACCTGTATGTCCCTCCTTTTCCAGCTCCCTTTGCCCCTTTTATCCTCCCTTGTAAACTTTCCCTTTCTCTCTCATTTCTCCATACTCAAGCCCCTTCTGTCTATCCAGCAGTGTCTCTTTTGCATTCCCCCCTTTCCAGCCCTCCCCGCCCCCTTTTTCTCTCTCCAGCATCATTTCTTTCGTGCATCTGCCCTTCCTCAGTGCTCTCAGTCCCAACTTCCAACACCCCTTCTAACTTCTTCTTCCCCCTCTCTCTCATCCCTCTGTTTCCAGACCATCCCCACTGTATACCACCCCCCTCCACACACTTCCCTAACTGTGGTCTCTCTTTTCTAAGCTCCAGCCCCTCTACTTAAGGAATCGGCCAGGCTTCAGATGGAGCTGTTGTCGTGACAACCTAAAGGAGCATCGGCCTTTGATGAGGGCTGGCTGCTGCTGAAGGGGGCAGTTGTGTGAAGCCAGAGGGGATGGCGGGGTGTTGGGGTGGAGGGAGGCAGCAGCGGGTGGGTCACCCCCAGAGAGGGAGAGTGGAGAAGCCGCTGCTCTTGGCTTTCTTCCCTGTGCTCCTGGTGTAGCGCTGAGTTTTTCTTTCACTAGTGAGGCTCCCTCCCTCCCCTCCTCGCCTCGCTCCGCCTGGGAAAGTGGGTTAGGAAGGGAGCTGAGTGCTCAGAGACTGCACAGCCACTCACTGGAGCAGGAGCATCCACACGCGCAGGGGAAGAACACAGGCCTCTTGTTTCTCTCTTTTTTTAACCTCCCCTCCGTCTCTCCAGACGGGTTTGATTCTTTTGCAAGCTGGTTTTTCTCTTGCTTGGTTGCCACCCACCTCTCCCTGCAAACACATTCACACACACACACATTCATTTCCCCTTTTTGGAGGGTTTTTCACTAAGACTTTTTTTCGAAGAGGTTTTTTTGGTTTGTTTTTTTTTTAAAGCCAGCAAGAGACTGAGCAGAACAAGAGAAAGTGACAGCTCAGAGGGACCGTGAGCTCTCCTCTTCCTTGGGCTTTCAATCAGAGACAGAGTTGCACGTTATTGTTATTGTTGTTGTGCCTTTTCTTTTTTTTAATTTACATCCATCTGTCTATCCACATCCACACTCACATACACGCACAGAGAAGAAGTCCATACGTTGAAACTCAACGAGAACAGCCATGGTAGGAAGGGCACAGCCTGATCGGAAACAATTACCGCTGGTCCTACTGAGATTGCTTTGCCTTCTCCCTACAGGGCTGCCAGTCCGCAGCGTGGATTATACCCGAGGCACTGATAACATCACCGTGAGGCAGGGGGATACAGCCATCCTCAGGTAGGGCACATTGCCAACTTTTCCTAATATATATATGTGTGTGAGTGTAAGTGTGTGTGTCTGTGCGCGTGCGTGTATGTGTGCACGCGTGCATGCATGCTTGTGTGTGATTTTACCTCCTGAACTGCAGCAGCTGCTGCTGCTAGTGTCAAGCTGCGTGCATGTGTGTGTCTCAGCCAGAATATCCCCAAGAAAAAGAGCTTCTGACATTCCTCCCCTCACCACCTCTACCCCCTTTTTCCTCCATAGTATTCTGGAGAGGAAGAATTTTATTGGCAAAAGAAAGATTTACTCCTGCTAGCCCGCCCTCGTTGCACGGGTGTGTTTCAGCAGTATCCGTGGACAAATCGAAAGGGGTCCAGCTGTGCTTGCCAGATGTTCTGTCGATTTCTCTTAGTACTTCATTGTGATCCTGTGCAAAAACTTTATCCTTTGTCTTGCCCAAACTCTGACATAGTGTCCTTTTGGAAGCCCTGACTTGGATTTTTAGGTTTGGTGCATGGGGTTGTTTAGTTGGTGGGCTAGGAAAGGAAAAAGGGTAACAGCTTTGATGGGTGATGTCTCTGTTGGCTGTCTTGGTTTCCTTGCAGTCACCAAGGAAATGGGTGTATACTCTGTCTGAATGAATTGTTCTCAGGAGGATCACTTTCCAAGTGAAGGATTGTTTGCTGATGTGGTGCAGAGTAGAGATTCTCTTATCATGATACTAGGGTTGTGAGGGTCTGTCCTAGCCTGTTCTAGGCTTTATTTAACCCAATGTCTAAAGTAACTGAAAAAAACTGAAACAAACTGTATCCCATGGCTCCTTGTCAAAGTCTACTTTACCCATCTTGGAAAGAAAATATGGGGGTGTGTGTGTGTGTGTGTGTGTGTGTGTGTGTGTGAAAGAGAGAGAGAGAACGTGTGTGTCACGGGCTCTCTATATTATGGCAATAAAACTACTGGACACGATTTAAAATAAGCCTGTAATCTGTATGAGAAGCTGATAGTGCACAAACCCCGGAGCATCTAGGGAGTAATTCCTTTGCAAAGCTAACAACACCAGCAAAGTTTTCTTTCTCTTCTTTGGAAATAAATCCTGCTAAATGTCACTGAACGGCCTGCTACATGATCCCCCATGCTCTGCATATCTCCATGTAGAAATGGTGGGGTCTGTACATCTGGGAGGGGGAGAAGAATGTGGGGGAGAGGTGTGTGTGTGTGTGCGTGCACACGCGTGGGGGGAGGGGGGAGTGCGCGTACCTTCCTTTTCTTCTTTCCTGTGTGCTGGGTTGTTCTGATCCTGGAACATCCTTTTCAGCAGCTTCCATTCCCCAGCTCTCCAGACTTGTTAACTTGCATGTAAGATTTATCCACATGGAGTAATAGGATTTACAGAGTAATTCATCTGCCTCGCGTCAGTGATGGAAGGGTTTAGATGCGACATGGAAAACACCTAACAACAAGTGCTGCCTCTGACTCCAGGCTCCTTGGACTCTGTGGGGATTCAGATATTACATTAACCCTTTCCTGCAGAGCTCCCAGCCAGTTTCTCTGCTCCCAATTTCTAAAGACAGGTTAATTCCATCGGTCTCCTATTTTGAGGGGCAGTCTAGGAAGTGCATGTGCTTGGATGTGCTCCCTATAAATGGCAGCAGTTGAGTCGTTCAGCTCACTTGCCCAGAGGTCACTGGAACTTGATTTCCCACTTAACCTTGCAGCCCCGGAGTTTATCTAGCTGCTTTGTGTTAAAACAGCTTTGGCAGTGGAAGAGGCTGCAGGCACGGCAGAGGGGGTGTTGCTCCGTGCCGTGTGTGAGGGTTTGTCAGGGATGTGAATGAGACTGCCTGCAAGAATGTTTTTTATGTGCACGAGGGACTGTGTAGCTGCACGTGTGATGTGAGGCACTGAAATAAAATATCTGAATGAGGTGATCCAGCTGCGTGAGCCAGATGTTCACTCAATTACCTGCTCACAAAAAGCCCCACACCTCCAAACATCATGCCTGTGCCCCAAGCAATACTTTGTTCCCAGCTAGATTAATTTCTGTCAGAAGTGATTGCAGGCCAAGCACATGCGTTCATTTCCTCAGCTGACCTTCCAAGGCTCTTGAAAGAGATCTGACAGGGTGGTTTTGTTTTGTTGTGGAGAACTGCTCTCTCTACTCTCTCTTTTTCCTGGGAGTCTTTGGAAGCCTCACTGTCATTTAAGCTCTGGCATTTCACTCCCTGCTTCAGAAGGCAGGCCACATCCTTGGTTCGAAGGAGGTGGGGTTACCATTTGGGGGTGAGATAGGTAAAATCACTTTTATCCATTGACCACTAGTCTTTGCAATCCAGGATGACTTTTCATTCTCATGGCATTAATGCAAGGGTGTTTCTGACTGTTTGCCTCCCCACTTACTCCGCTATGGAATGCTTTGTTTCAAAAGACCTTCAAGCTGGTGGTGGTGTCTCCTGTGTCATTAACTTAAACATCTCCCACTATTATACTGTCACTGGTGGAGCTTTATCAATGGTGACACAAACCATCCACCAGCCTTCATACCATCTAACCCTGCTCAGCACAGATGTATAACTGCACAGTGCAGCAAATAAGAAACTTTCATGTAGAAGCCATTTCACCCTTCAGTCATATGTGTCCACGTTTGGGGTGGAACATGGTAGCTATTTATCAACATGCAACAACTTCACCCAACTTAACTGAAAGGCAGTGATTAATAATAAAAACGCGCATTGAAGTTCCAGGGGGAATACGAGTGGAAAAATTTGCATAAAGTTCAGATGAGTTAGTGTGTGTACCTAATGCATATAAAGTTATGTAACATAACTCCAAATATTGCATTCACGTAAGGTTGTGATTATAAATTATTCTGCACTCCACAAATGTCAGACAGTTTGGAGAGCTTTTTTCACGTAGGCATTTTTGCATATGTAGTATTTTAAACATGGTAAAAGAGTTTTAGGCAGGTAGACAGAGAGAGAGAGAGAGAGAGAGAGCTAGCCACTTTCTATTTATAAGCCCAGTTTCCAACTCAAATTACCTTCTCCAGAAAGAAGCCTTTCTTCTGAAGTCTCATGTACTTCACGTCCTCTCAAGGTAGAATTGTTCTGCAAAGTTTGGAAAATCTCATAAAAAGGAACTTTAAAGCTCTGGCATTTAAAATATTCCCCTGCTGTTGACTTTTTAGAAATGTTCTTAACATTTTTGGCTCATCTCCTAAATGACCTAGCTTCAAATTTGATTCATTTGTTGGCCTTGCTGAAGGTCACTGGCTTTTAGTGTTTGACATAAGGAAGTTAGCCAGAGAATTACAAAGATATATAATAATGAGAAAAGCTTGTGATAGAATGCACAGGCAGTGCATAACTGTTGAGAGAAGGAGACAATAGTGCCAGGTAAGGCTATGGCAGGGGCCCCAAGAGCAGTGCAAAGTACTAGTGAAAGTCTGTTGGTATGAAAACAGTCCAATTCTGCTCCCAAGGACCTAAATGACTATACTGATTATCAGAGATTTTGTCAGTTCACAACTATTTGGGGTTTTTTTAACTTAGCTTCAAGACGTGAAGTATTCTCCATCTGTCTGTTTGTGCAGATGCCCGCGCACTATGCTCGAGTTTTGTTTGTTCCGTGAATGACATGATAGAATCTGCCTAAATTTTGCTGATAATATCCCATCAAAACTACCTTATTATAGGTTTTTGACATGCCATTTCCACTGACTCTTTTTAAAAAGGAAGGGACAGTGAACTAGCAAGGCTTTTTCATGTGTCTTGGAATGTGCTGTCTCATCATGTGCTTCATTTCTCAGTACAGACCTGGGGGCCCAGAAGTCCAGAGTCCTTAAACTGGGTATGATATGCTCCTCCTTTGTGGACCTGTTATTTCGCATTCTTGTGCCATAGCTTCGTCAGTACTCCTCTGGTGGCTTTATTTGTGTATCTGTACAGGGCCTACCACAATAGGCGGAGGCTTAGCAAGGCAGCTCTAAGCCCAGGGCAGCTAGAGATGCCTGGGGGAATGTGGGCTACCGCCATGCTGATTGTGGCAGCGTGGTCAGTCATTGCTGTGGTGGTGAGATTTTTGTGCCCCCTCACCAAGGTAGCACTTTGGGCTACTGCCCTCGTCACCCCTCCACTACCAACAATATGATCCCTGATCCATGAGCACAGCCCATAGATGATGCTATAACACAAATGTATCGTCACCACCATTATTCTTATTAATATTACTATTATTACTGACAAAGGGCCCATTTTCGATCTCACTGACATCTGTGCTACCTCACAGATATTACTGGGATTGCATGGATCTACCATAATTGAGGGCAGAATTCAGCCTCCATATGTTTCCCCAAAAGTGCTAAATATCAGAGTCCGCAACAACAGAGTTCCCACTTTTTCAAACTGCTGTGCTCCTCTAGCTGCGCCTCAAGGGCATCTCAGTTAGAGACCGAACCAGGCCCAACTTCTGCTGCTAGGCTGGAACATGCAGAGAGTTCAGGTATCACACCCACATCTTAGCATGACATCCCACTACTGTCTCTGCAGGCAAAGGTTGCAGGGAGTGTGCACTTGGTTCTTCCATTTCAGCCTATGGACATGAGAGAAAAGGGGCAGGAAATGAGGGATCACTTTGGCTTTGCTCACCCTGGTGTGCCAGTCAGTGCAGCTGAACCAGGGAATAGGGATACCATCATCTGCTGCTGGTCAGGGCCATGACTAACCTCTGCCTGGAAGCAATATGGAAGGTAGAACAGGTGCTGTGCCTCACAGATATGCATGCTGGCCCTTCTTCTAAGTTAGAAGGAAAAGGGCAACCTTGTCCATACTGTAGGATGGGACAAATGCTGTGTGCCCCAGAGACGAAATTCACCACTACAAAGGTGAACCCCAAGGTTGAATGGTGCTTAAGCTCCCCTTGTGTAATATTTTGATGACTTAGATAGGACTTAAAGGTGACCCAGGTCCCACACAAAGCAGTTGTGCCCCCCTACTGTCAACACTTGCCTATCATCTATGGACAAAGAGTTAACTCATTGTCCATAGACAACAGGTAAGTGTTGACAGTGGGTGGGGGGGGAACAACTCCATGCCATCATCACCTCCCTCACTGCTGCCAGGCATTGGCTTCAGGCAGGCTGCAGCCACCCCTGCCGTTGGCACAGAAATCTGGGGGTCACATGCCCCCTGTGCCCTCCCCACACATCACCTATGTCGTTGTCATTTTTCAAGGCCCATTATATCATTAGTTGAGAGAAAAATGGCCCATGTTCATCCCTGGTCAAACTCCATTCTAATTGGTTAAGCCAAGGTCAATCCAGAGAAGCTCAGTGCTGCCACCAGATCCATTCCTGAACCACGGTTGTCCGCAGAGTGCCTTTCACTTCCATTGACATCACAGGTAGCGGAGGCTTCCAGGCCACTCCCAGAAGAAGCTTAGCCTCTCTGAGAATGAGGATCTAGCTAAGCACAGAATTGGGCCTGTTGCTTTTGAGTTTTTCCAAGTGCCAAAATAAAATAAACTCAATTGTTGATCCACTGATTTTCACCCCAACAATCAGAAAAAAGAATTACACTGACCTATTGCCAAATATTCTGAAGAAACTCAATTTTGGGCTGATAATGTGGGTGGGAAATTTTAGCCCAGAGGTGAGTTAGTTTCAGAAGGTTATATGCGTGTCAAAAGACAGGCTACAATCAAAATTCCTGCAATAATCCTAGTGCTGTTAGCATGATCCTGTAATATAGGCAATTTATGCAAACTCTGTGTTCTTGGCCTTCCAATATTTTATTGATATTTTACATTTGGAGCAAGGCGGGTGGATAAAGCTGCCTCTAGCAGAACAATAACAGTCACAGAGCATCAAAACAAAGTTTATGTCCTGTACAATCTGGATAAAAGAAAAGTAAAAGCTGTTGAGATTACAGTTATAATTAGCATATGATTTATAACAGGAAGCATTGAGCTGAGCTTTTTGTTTAGGAATAAATATAGGCATATTCAAAGGTGTAATGCGGCATAATAATACAGTGTTGCCAGTATAATCATAAGCATCATTAGTATTGCAGTGGTGCTTAAACACAGTAAGATCAGGGCTCCATTGTGTTAGGCGCTGCATGAATTTGAAAGATAAAAATCTCAGTGCCTGCAGGATTTGCAGTCTCTGAGACAAGATAAACACAAGACAGAAATGGAAAGAAAGGCAGAGAGGGGTGAAATGACTCCTCCCAGGTCCCAAATAAGGTCTCAGACTAAAACCCAACTGAATACCTCAGTCATCAGCTCATGTTACCTCGCAAATCATCAGTGCAACAAACCAATGAATGCAGCAAACAGGCATTTTCAAAAGCATGCATTGATCTGCATTGTCAGGCAACTGACTGGAGGATCCATCTCATTTTCATTCTGTCTCATATATATGAATCTTTAGTTGTCAGGCTCTGAGTACAAATGCAGAAAGACACAAATATGTGGATCTGTACAGAAGGTTTTGTACTTCTGCTAATATCTTATATATTTTAACTACAGTATGAATACACACACACACACAATATTTCAAGGGACAGAAGACTTTGCCAAATGTACAGGCCTGGCAGCTGATGGTGTCACTATATCTATGATTCCTCTTACCAAACACTGTAGGGTGGGGGGTGGGGGGGTATGTGTGTTTTGTGTGTGTACTGTATGGCAAGGGGAATCATACGTGTATCCTCAGAGGCTAGAGGCAGTACATAATTTATATACGCCCAGTGGTGATAGGAGCCATTGGCCCAGTGTCTCGGGCTACATAAATCACAAAGAAAATCTCAAGGGAAATTAAAAAGGGAAGTTGTGTGGGTGTGCATGTGTGTATATTTATTTATCTGGTGTGCAAGAGTATGTGCGTGTATACATCTATATCTATATCTAGAGAGATATACACACATACTTGCACAAAGGGTATCGTATTTTATAGCACCATCTATATAACGTATGTTCGGGAAGGTGGAGGAGGAGAGGCTGCATCAGACTGCGTTGCTTTAACCTACTCCCCTGAGTCTGCACAAACACTTCAGTTTGCAGCAAAGCACTGTATCTTTTCCCATTTAGTTGACATTAAAATTTATATAGCCCTGTGAGTTACCTGGAGGGTCTCTGAGCCCACACCTCCTCCCCTCCTTTCCTCAGCAGGTCAGAAGGAAAGACCTGGCCTTGAATTAACATGCAGTTCCTGGGATTTCTGATGTCTAGCTATGATGGTTCAAACTGTATACTGAACAAACTTGTTCTTGAAAGCCAGCTGTGTAAGTCTCTGCTTCTGAGAGAGTTGAACAGGGCCAATTCCTATCTGATGTAACAGCAATGGCTGCAGTGGGCTTGCTCCTGGGAAGGATTTATCCTTCCTTCCGTACTTTACCTTCCTGTCATCAGTTCAGACTTTGGAATAGCACATTTGTGGTTGTGGAAAGTTTATCAAATGTGCATGCATTTCAGTGGCCTGTGCATGTATTTTTGCATGTCTCTATTTTTAGCTGTATGCATGTGTGCATATCTGGTTTTGTGCATACATGCAGGAGGTGCTAAGCTATGACCTCCTGAGGCTTGTCTAGGATTCTGATCAGAAGCAAACGGTTGGGACATAATTCCTGGTGGAAGTCCCAGATGCAACATGATGTCATTAAAGACATGCTCTTGGTCTCTCTTCCTGGTTTAACCCCTCACCGGTAATCTTGGGTATGTCCTTTGCTATACCAGTGTCTCTGTGCAGCTGTGACAAGAATTGGTTCTTTCACATGACTGCTCACTGGGATCAGTGCAGTTAACATGGCACTAAACCTGATCTGCATGGCACCTTATGGCTGCATACCCCATCTCTGTCACTGGGAAAGTCGAGCCCCTGGAGTGAAGTCATGTTAGCAAGAACTCCATGAAACTAGAAAAGCCATCACCTGGCTGGTGAACAGGACAGGCGCAACATGCTCAAGCAGTTCTCGTCTGCTGTGTTTCTGAGATCCCAAACTACCCCTTGGGGCAGCTGTGTTGGAAGGCACCTGGCACCAGGCCTGGCATCACGACTCTCCTCAGCACGGTTAAAGCTCAGTTCTGCTGCCCCTTGTTGTTTATCAGTGGTGATGTTTAGGCGGACATAGGTCAGTGCTTTACATGTCTGGGAGCAGTGCTCTGCAGGAACCTCATCATGGCTGTGTGGCACCTAACTCAGTCCTGGTCTTTCTCCCCCCGTCCTGTTCTGCACCTCCACGCTTGGGGTGAAGGAGACCATGACTCAGAACTCTGTGTCCGTTCACTTTCTTCCCTTACAGAGCAAACAAAACCCATGTTGAAATCCACTGGCAGGCAGCATCCATGGCTTTGAATAGTAAATACAAATCTCCCTCTTTCTCCCTCCCTCTCCCTCTCTTTCTCTGCCTCTCTGTTATTAAGCTGACAGGCACTTAGCCAATTACCCAGTCGTTGTCTCAGCTGTATTTATGGTGGAGAGAGAGGCAGCACACACAGCTCCTCTCTTTGGGGCTTCAGCTGTGTTTCCCTTGTGTGCTGTAGCATTTTCCCTTGCTCATGTGAGCGGACTGAGGAAAGAAACCTGTGAAGGGGGTGAGAGAGGAAGAGGGGAAGGTCAGAGGGCTGATACCCTAAACTCACCGCATGCTGAGGCTTTACTTCCTTGCTATTGCCCGTACGTTCCAAGTGGGCAGAACGCTTTTGTTGCATAGGAACGCGATGTATGTGGAGCAGCGTGATTGTGGCTACCCAGGAGCTTGCTTTGGCTATCACACAGGAGTAGAAGCCTGGAACTGTGCAGCGGCACACTGTGAATATATGACTCAAAGCTAACGGACTGTGCCTATTTAGCAATACAGCACAGATATATACCTCAGGGCTAAGGGACCACGGCTGCTCAGAAACACAGGATGACCATATACATATTCATATACGTATGTATGTATGTATACACATATATTCACACACACACACATATACATAGACATATTCCTGTGCGTAGAACACAGCCTGTGGTTCAGTGCCTGCCCTTGAAGTGTTGGAGCTCAAGCAAATAGCACAGAAAGTGTTCTGTGAATATTTTCATGAATTTCAAAATGAATCTGCTTTGGCTGCAGCTGGGCTGCTTTTGTGTGTGTGAATTCCTCCCCTTCTTCTCCCCCCGTGAATATCTAAGCGTCTGAGTTTTACTTGCACTGATATTCATGGAAAGCAAATTTTAAACAGACCAATAGATAAAGAAACACGATTCTGACTGCACCCTCTGCAGCTGGGACTCTGTGTACATATGCTCGTACACACACATACCCAATTACTTTGTGTCCATGGCTGGTAATGACATTGACTATTGAATGCAATGGGCTTTGATGTTTCATCGAGGACAAGCAGCAATGGGACATTTGGTTCCTACAAATTCTCACCAGAGCCCTGGCACAAAGATGGTTGAACAAGCCAGATGTGGAGCTGATCACAGCTTGAACATTACTTTATATGAAGGCAACAAGGAAAATTCCCTTTTAACTCAGTGCCCAGCCAGTCAGTCTTACAGTTGCCTCTTGTTTCTAGGAATGATGCCTTAGGCAAGGTCTATGCAATTGAAGGAAATGATGATTAGACATGTTTTAAAATGTTGATCTCTTTCCTCTCCCCAGACTGCTCCTTCACCATAAGAGAGACAAAGCCCTTGCAACTTCCTCACACTATCCTCCTGATAATAATGGAAACCAGTGGGAAGCCTTTGAAAGCCAATGGGTATCTTTCCATTGACTTCACTGATCTGGTGAACCAGTGCCAGTTCTTCCACTCCTCCAATCAGGGAAAAAGAAAAGCATAGGACTTGCATGACCAATTACAGCTGAGCTGAGGGTGACTTTAAGAAAGCATTTGCAAGCCCTTTAGTGAATTCAGGTGGACGACCAATTTGAGCAAATTGCCGTCTGCTCACAGATGTCCTGCCTGCACAAAAAGAAGCAGAGTTCAGTGAGCAATTACCCCCTGCAAATTCTCTGATCTGCTTTGTTAAATATAACGCAGAAGTTGAGGTCAGTAGCTGCTCCCATCCCTCGGGAAAGAACTCAGGGCTAGAGTCAGCTGGCTTAGTCATTAATCAGTGGCACTGCAGGGGCTGGCGTGAGTCCCCACTCCCCCACTGATAGGGGGCATATGGGAGACACAATTTGGTGGCATTTGGTACCCATCTCAGGACAGATGGGTTTATTACTGGCTCTTGGAGGTTGAAAGGTGGGAAGATTGGAAGTTCCCAGGGCCAGGATTGTGGGTGGAGGAGGTGGGGTGGGACAGCTCAGACCTCCTCCCTGTTTCCATCTGCCATGCCATTGCTTATTTAAGGGAGATGTTAATGCTGCAGTCCCGTACCATGTCTCAGATATTCTTTTCCCTGCCGGTTCCCTTGGTCAGCCCCACCCATCTTGTCTAGCTGCCAGTGCTCTTGCTTGAGCTGTGATTCCACACAGCAGGTCAAGGACCTTTCACCCTAGGAGACCTATCCACAGGGCTAAGTCCCTCTCTGCCCATAGAAACATCAGCTTATTTCTGTACTCATTTTAGGGTATGTTGACTGGGTTTAAGATTCAGTCATTTCTCTTCCAAACCTTCTTCCCAGCCTGCAGACTTTCCAAAGGGTTGTGCACTGCCACTACAGGCTGTCCTAGTGCAAATGGGAGGCAGCACATTGGTTTCCAGATCCCCTCAAACCACACATGGAGAAGAGTGCACACATGAACATAAGCACCAGTATACATAAGCATGAGCATACACATAAGTCTCTGTCTAATTCCAGGATTATATGACGATCTAATTTAAAGCAGTATTAACTATAGTTCAAATACTTCTTATGAAGTTAGGGGATTGCTTGCATTTTGCTAATTAGGACTCTCATCCCATAAACACCTTTGCATATATGTAGCCCAGTATACTGCAGATAATTGACTTCACTGGGACTATTCACATGAATGAAGGATCGTGGGATCAGAGCCTTAATAAATGTATGCTACTTACATTCACCTTGTCCCTTACTTACCCATAATTTGTCAGCCAGTCTTCTGAAACCAACAAGTAATAGGCCATGTGCTGACTAAGGTTAAGGAGAGGTTGGTGGTAGCAGCTTTGTGTTCATATTTTGTATACAAAAGCTGCATAATTTGATTGTCTCCCTCCACTGCACCCTTCCTGTGCTAGCTCCTGGTATACTGTGAGCTTCCAGGGCAAAGGTGGTGGCTTTCTGGGCTTGCATGTGTGTGGAGAGCACCCACAGTAGGCACTTCAAGTGGGCACCAAAGATAATTAATCAGATGCTGTTGGGGAGGGGAGGGTACTTAACTGCTGCTGTGTCCTTTATAACTATCTACATTGAGTGCAGCCACTCCCAGGGGCCTATTTTCCCTGAAAAAAAGATTTAAGGGGAAGAGTCCTCTCCCTCACAAAAACAGCCACAAAACCTCTGGCCTCAGAGCTGTACCTGCAATAAACCTTAGTGCATTTCCATCCTTGAAGGCTCAGGATAAGCGTAGTGGCCTCTTACCTGGCAGGGGAAGCAGCGTGACCACGTAGGCGAACTCCCCAGGGTAATTGTCTCTGATATGTCCTCCATAGGAGGTCTATATTGAGCAGATTCTTTTTGGTATTGGGTGGTGGAACCGGAGCGTGCTCCATCCACTCCATGCATTGACCTGGTATTGCAGTGCTTCCAGGACTGGTGCAAAAAAACAGAAAAAAAAAAAAAAAGGCTTCTTAACCTGGCAGGGGAAATACTATGTATCTGTGTCCAACAGTTTTCTTGAACCGTATCACAGGAGAACTGCTCTTCCGGTGTGGTTCAGTACCCACCGAGGTGCAGCAGCTTTAAGCCCAGTTTATGAAATTGGGAGTCTCCTCGCTTGCTTGCTCCAAGGGCCTTATAGTTAAGGGCAAGTAAAACTCAGGGGCATCCGAACCCCAAGCCTCTGAGCTTGGGCCTGCAAGTAGGATGCTCGCCAGGTTTTGGAAACATCTGAAGCCCCAGGTGCGAGTGGAGAATGTTTGCCGGTAGCCGGGCCACTTCTGGTTCTGGACTCTTGGATTTGGAATTAGTTTTGACTAATTTGGCTTCGGACACAAATTAAATTAAAAAAAATTCCCTCCTGACAAACTTGCCCTGTGCTCCCAGCAGGGCAGGAGAAAGAAAGGGGGATGTGCAGAGGTCTGTCTGCTAAGGAAGGACAGACAAAACTATAATAGAAGATGAGGCGCTTAATCCCTCCCAGCCCTCACCCCATACCCAGTCAGGCCAGTTCCCCCTTCCAGCCTGCATCCTGGCCTGATAAAGTCAACAGTCATCTTCTTTTTCACCTCCCTTGTCTCTCTTCTCCTTTCTGGGTCTCAGCCTACCTCCCCTCACTTATTCTCACCCTTTCCCAATCTCTTTCCCCTTCCCCGTTTGACCAGCTAAGCCAATTTGAACTTCCCTCCCTTCTTCCCCCCTCACCTAAATAACCAGGATGGAGGGGAGAGAAGGGAACACTAGCCTGAGAGCTGCAATGGTACCCTATGCCATGCTGGCTCTCAGTAGAGATGACTGCTTAATCAGGGCTTTGTGTTTGGCCAGGGCCTGCGGAGTGTCCCCAGCATATTTATTTTCTGTGGCTGAACTGAATGCCTGGTGCCTCTTTGTTCTGACAGCTTGTATGAAGAGGGGTGGGGGGTGGGAAGAGAGGGTCTGGGAGCCCGTCCCTCCCATAAAGCTCTCTCTTTTCCTAGCTGGAATGTGCCCGGATGCCTCTTACATTCCATTGCTCCAGGCTCTGCCTCTCCATCCTCCTTCTCTCTTACTCTTAATTGGATCTCAAGTTGAAATTAGAGGGGAGGAGAGTCTGGTTTGTTAATGGGGTGGGCGCAGGCTCCAGCCAAGGCTGGAAGCATATCATCAGAGCTTCCAGGCTGCTGTGGGCAGGGGGAACAAGTGGAGCCAAGTGCTCCCTTGAACCCCTGGGGTTTTGCTGATGGGAGCTGAAGCAGAATAGGTGAGACCTTCTCCTTCTAGAGGGAGAGTCAGGCAGTCTCCTGAGAGGGAGATCCCATGCAGCATCACTGGTGTGGGGCAGGCTGCGCAGAGTAGCCCCTTCTTTTACTGAAGTTGAGAGGCAGAGCTGCTGACAGGGAGGAGGGAGGCATTGAAAAACACAGTGAGGTTGCTCCCTGAACAGCAGTGGGCAAAGGGATTCTGCACTCAAGGCACTATGTTGTCAGCCCCTTAATGCAAGCAGAAGGCATTTAGCCACCTACCTACAAACACCCTGAAAGGGATCTTGAGATTGGCATGCTGTAATTAGGAGCAGAAGGTGCTGCAGGCAACCTACCTGGGGTCCCCTTCCTATCACAGTATTAAACCTCATTTCCCTTCTCCAGCTCAGTGTCAAATTAGCTCTTTGCCTGTCTACCAGCCACCCCCTCTTCCCTGCTTCCCCAGGGAACTAGACAGTTCTGTGCACTGCAGTATCTGTAGCTCAGAGATGAAGGTCCATGTAGGCTTCTGGGTCATGTCAATTCTCTGGCTTTATAGTGGTAGCACTGGGGTGATGTTGTAGCCATGGTGGTCAAGGAAAAATACAGAGGGCAAGGATCTTTCTGGGTCATATCTGTTATTGGGCCAACTGTATAGGAGGGAGGAACACAGACAAGTCTTTGGGTACCACGTATCCCTTCTGAGCGGTACCTGAAAGATTGTTGGTGTCCCTCTCAGGTATGCAGTTAATCCAATAAAAGATATCACCCACAAAGATCCTTGGATCTGGCTTAATAGTGGCATTATTTCCTTTTCCCCTCCTGCTCACTGGTCTCTGGTATTGGCAGCTAGTCAGACTTGTGCATGTCCAGCCATTAGGAGAATGTATCCCCAAACCCAGGAACTAGTGCAACATCTTTCTCAGCTTCCTCCCCACCTGTGACTGGCAGCACTGTTTTAATCTCTGGGCCAGATGGACTAAAGACCTGTGTGGCATTGCTAGCAGTACTGCTACTTAACCTTTCATATATTTGTAATACTTCTTCGTTTGTCAATCCCAGAGTCAGGAGCAGCAGGTTTCTGTCAAAAAGAGAAGGAGAAAAAAGGAGATATAAAGGTTTTTACAGCACTTTCCCTTTTCCCCACAGTTCAGGCTGTCTTGATTCTGCTGTGGCCCCACAGGACTTTGGGAAAGTAGGGCTGGAAGGGACCCCACAAGGTCATCTTGTCCAGCCCTCTACTCGAGGCAGGTTCATCCCTGACGAAAAACCATCTCAGTCAAGTGTCTGGCCAATCTGTTTTTGAAGATTTTCAGGGATGGAGATCCCACAACTTATCTAGATAGCCCAGTCCACTGCTTGGCCACCCTCATAGTCAGAAAGTTCAGACAGGAGAATTAAGGGACCTACTTCCAAAACGTCACATGATGTTGAGAATTGTCACCTCATGATGCAGTCTAACATGTTCAATTGGTGCAATATCACATCCCACATCTCCCTGGCATGATTTTAGCAGCAAATGAGGTGGTGTTTCCACTTACTTGTTGGAGGTATATCCCATGAGTGCAGTGCTGCGAGGGTCAGAGCCAGCCCTACTCTGTGAACATATATGGCACAAAGCTTTCTATGCCCCTTGCCTGACAGAGGACTGAGTTACCAGTATGTGCTGCAGGATGGGACTGAGGGGGTCCTTGCAAGTAGTGCAAGTTGCAGCTGACAGCAAGCCAGGAAACTTTCTGGCAACTGGACTGAGAGAGAGGGAGAGAGACCATGTTTCAGGAAGACCTGGCACTAAGGCCTAAAGTGACCAGGGCCCAGAACACCAGGCTCCAAAGGAAAGCTGGTGAAGTGACAACCAGAACAGGAAACTTGGGGAGCTGACACATACCAAAAGCCCTGCCGGGTGGAGAGACTTTGCCATAGGATTCAGACAGGTGTAAGATATTTTAATTCCCAAATGAACTCTTTTCTTCCATCAAGGCATGCTGGGACTGGGAGATTTCTGAGCCGGGCAGGGCAGCAGGACTGACTGTAATCAGCGGAGGAGCTCCTTCCCCAGTCTTCTCCCACGGTGAGCTAGGAGAGAGTGTACAAGAAGGAACCATGTCCAGGGGAGAATGGAAGGGGGGTTTGTCCAAGGGGTCTACTTCAGAGTGTGGCTGAATCTGGGTCTCCTCACCTTTAGTCTGTCTCTGGCTGAATAGGCCCTGGGGCTATGGGCTAGCCCCGCCAGACAGGATGTGAAAGGCTGACTCCATTGCTTGCCCATTGTCCACCTTCATCCTGTCTCCGCTGCATGTCTTCTTGTCAGCATTTCTCTTCAGTGGATCGATGTGTCCCTGGCTCATCCCAGTGATTTTTAAACAGAGGGAGAAACTTCCTCTTGGCAAGTGAGAGATAATCAAGCTGAATATTACCCAGCTCTGAAGTGCAGACAGTCCATGACCAGAGCCAAAGTCAATATCTTGGCAGATGCTGCCTTACATTGAATTATCTCCCTTCTCCTGGGGTAGGGTGGGTGGCCTAAAAGCAGCCCCATCACCTAGCCAGTGGGTGGCAGCCCCGTCACCTAGCCAGAGTCCAAAGCATTTGAAGGCTGTTTGAGCTAGAGAACCTGCTTATTCAAGACCCTCCACTTCTGGGACAAGCGTGCCCTGTCCTCCTGCCTCATGTTCATACTGGTGTCACCTCTTGTGCTGAGCCAGGCCTTGGGCAAGCGGCCCTGGATCCAGCTGCCTGTGCTGAGCAGCTTCATTTGCTGGTTTAATGGAGCAAGAAAACAATTGTCTTCATTGCTGCTGGCTCATGGATGGGAGGTAAAGAATGGGACAGGAGGGAGCTCCTCACAGATAGGAAGAGTGGAGGAGGGGAATCATCCTAGACAGGAGATGGGGGAGAAAATGAGGATTTATTCCAGACACAAGACTTAGGGGTAGGATTAGGAGAGGTGTGGGAGGACTTGTCCCAGAGAGGAAAACAAGTAAGGAATGGAAACTTCTCTCAGACCAGAAGCTCCAGTGGCAGAGGAGGGGGCTTCATAGACTGGAGACTGGGGGAGGGGGTCCTCAACCAGCTAGAGCACTCATGGAGGGAGAGAGAAGGGGTTGTTCCCAGATGTCGCAGCTGCTTCCAGACAAGAGAGAAATGGGGGAGGGTGGCAAGCTGGTTCTACTCTCAGACCCCACCTGGAGGAGGCAGGGGCCTGAGGGAGGCTGGGATTTCTGCAAGCCAAGCAGAGGTGGTGGGGTGTTTGTGCCATGCAACCTGTATAAAGTTCCTATTCCCAGATCTCCAACATAATGCTCTCTCTGTTTTCAAAAGCTCTTAGCTTTCCCTTGAGTCTGAGAGGTCTAGGCCTATCTCCGGCAGGAAGGGGCCTCCAAAGGAGTATCCAGGGGGCTTTGCAACAACAAAACTAAAGAGAAACCATCTGTTTAAGATCACATAACCAGGCTTAGTGTAAAAATCCCTTCCTCTTTGGTCGCATGCCCCTCCCTTCCCTTCCCTTTTCATTACTCCAGCGCAGCTGGAGCCCACCACAACTTCTCTCAGCCCCTATGGCCATCCCACTTCGCTTCCTATTCCCATTCTGCAGCAGTCAGCATTTCATGTGTGTGCATGCGCAATGTGCACATGTGTGCATGCACACACACACACGCACACACGGGTGTGCAGTAGATGCATGAAGTTGGCACTCTCCCTGAGGGCTAAGGCAGATGCTGCTTGTCTGCATGCCCAGTTGGGGACAAGATAGATGGTTTCTAAACAGAAGGCATCATTATTAATAGTGCCAACAAACTTGTGTATTAGGAAAATCTTTTTCCCATTGCACTTCTTCTCCCTCCTCCCAGGACTTCTATGAGGTCTGTAGCATAGCAGGTTAGTTGTATCTGGCCGATTTGACATAGGCCATGGAGGCTTGATGCCCACGGAGCAACAATTAGCTTCCACTGTTATTAGGGGGAGCTATTGGGTATGTGTCAATTGACTTCAGGGGTTAGTTGTGTCTGGAACCTCTGGAGGTTTGATTCTCAATCTAGGCCACAAATGGACCAAGTTTGTTGAGCCTTTATTCTCAATTTATTCCATTCTGCATATTCTCACCACAGAAATGCTCCCACCTGGTTGTGAGTGGCAGTTTCCATTCAAGAACAGCTCAGAGACACTGAGATAAGAAAATCAGTTGGGAATCAGCATGCAGGTGCCTGAGCAGAGAAGAATATATTAGGTAAGGGGGAAGGAGGCAGGACTGGAGTAGCAGGGGATGCGGTAGGGCAGGAGTGATGGGCATGGTCAGAGCTATGGGAACCAAAGGGATTGGAATAGTGGTATATATAGCCTCATGTAGGCATTATACCTGGCTCTACAATACTGGTCTCTAGCTGACCATATCAGTCCTAGTAAAGCTGTAAAATTCACCTAAAAGGAAATAAATATATCCCCACAAATGTAAGTGCTGGCTATGATTCTGCCACAGAGGAACAGGCAGGTGAAGGTGAAGGAAACATTCTTAAAAGAGACTAATGTACTTTCCAGGATTGGATGCGTCTTCCCTTCCCGCTGAGTTTGATTTACTGCTAGAGTAATACACACAATGCAGAGGAGCAAAAGGCAAGCTGATTACAGGCACAGTCTCTTCCCCATTCCCAGACAGCATGCAGAGATTAGCATGTGAAAGCCTGTGGGGAGAGGAAGCCCTTTCCACTTTCCTAGCTGAGACCAGGCACCATCTTGCTGGGGGAAGACATGTCCTCGCCTGCCTCCATGGGAGTTCCACCTTGGGTTGCCCACGCCACTACTGGGATTTCCCTTTGCATTAGCAAACATCTCCAAATTTAGGATTTGAGGTGACAAGTTTTGATTGGATTGTCTTCTCCCTGAAAGAGGGGCCTTGGTGGCCTCTGCACTACATCATTGAAATGAAATCTATGCACATGAGGGCTGAGGAGGGCCACAGACCATACTGAAAGGCTGTATATTCATCACCTGAGGAGTGCATGCCAGTAGCCACATGCCACAGTGCTTAATTTGAAGAGTCTGAACTCCTAGTGCACTATGCATTACATGGGAACAAAGCACTGAAAGGGACCTCCTGAGTCATGAAGTGCAGTCCGTTTTGTTCACAGGCAACCTTTGACCTAAGGAATCCTCCAGACCGATAATTTAAACCCTCACCTACATTTTTCCTTGTGTCTTGAGTCATTTTCCTCTCCTTTATCTGTTTGCAGGTTTATTATGATCATTACAATAATTACCATCACAGCTGCTGCTATTATTATTATTATTATTATCATCATCTTCATCATTATCATCATCATCGTCTTTGCTGAGTTACCTGGATCCTTTTGCAGAGATGAAGCTGCTTTATGGAAATTCCATGTTGTGCCCTCTTCTTGTTAATGCCTGTACAGGTTCCTGTTTCATTTGCTGCAGCTTAAATTGACGTTCATTGGAAAATTAAAGTATTAACCTATACGAGAAGACTGTCCAGCTGTGTCAGCATAAGTTCTGTGTAATAACATGTGGAATGGCTCTGAGGTTGTATAGCTGTGTTGCTGCCCTGACTATCCAGTGCTCTAAGCACTACTGTGAATTCTGTCAGTGAGTTAGGACACTACCCCTTTTGCTGAGAGAAGACTCAGTGGATGACATGGCTCAGCAAGGCATTAGCTGAGCAGGAATGCAATGCATGAACCTGACTCTCAGCACTCCTTCCTGAGAGTGGGAGTCACAATTCATAGGATCTTCCCCTCTTGAGCTACTGATGTTCTCTGAGGGGCAGTGCCATCCTCCTGGTTGCCTTTTCTCCCTGTTCCGGGTGGGATTGCTGCCTGCCCCCTGGCCAAAACCCAAACGCAAATCAGGTCATATTTCCTCTTGATTCAGAGCTTCCTTACAAACATGAAACTCAGACTAAGGTTGCCAAGAGTTTTTCACTGTGGGGTTCAGTTCCAGGGACACAAACTTTATTCAAAGCTGTGAGGCTTGGCAGAGGCTCATCTCATTTAATGCCCATGAACAGAGGCATAACAACCAGGGTCTGCATCCTGCACAGCAACAGTGGCAGAGGCCAAGTCAGCTGTGGTGGCTGGGTCAGCAGCAGCGGTGGCTGCCATTTTGTGGCCCCTCTAAGTGGGTGCCTGTAGCTGGTGTTCCAGTTGCCTACCCCTCCCTTCATTATGCTATGGCCATTGAGAAAATTACATTAATCTCCTTGTACTACAGGGGGGGTTTTGTGTGCAACTTGGAAATCTTGATTCTGATCATCTTTATTAGAGCACATTATCAAACATCTGACCCCGTAGATGAGGTGTGCAAGGACTGGTTCATGGACCAGACCAGGCCCACAGACTGGCCCACCTGCTGGAGCCAGCACATATCTTAGATTAGCCCCTATGCCCCACATGCTGTGTTCAGGCCTGGGGATGGTGTGTGCTGCATGTAGTGTGTGGGGTCTATCCAAGACCCACAGGCCAGATGAGAGGGCTTTGAAGGCTATATCTTTGACACTGCTGTATTAGAGTATTCATGCTTTGAAAGTGCTTGGAAACTTTAAAATAAAGATGCTAAGGTAGGCAGGGGGGAAGGTGTAGGGAGTCATGTGTATTGATTTGCTCTAATTATTAGCATGGGTATTATTTGTTTTTTTTCTGAAACAAAAATGAAGACATCAAAAAAAATGTTTACAACCTTCATTGTGTATAATAAGTCTCCCAGGTCCATCGGAAAGGTTCAGAACGAAGTAGTGTCTATGGGGTCACAGGGAATTACAGAGATCCCAGAGGTGGCTGTGAATTGGCCCCTGAAAGGACTGTTGTTATAAATGCAGTTGAACAGGCTGTCTGAGCCCTAAAACTTCACTATAACAAATGAATTCACTCTCTGGGCACTGACAGAGGCAGCACGTCTTAGAGATCACTCAGAGCTATCATGGGATGTTAAATGGCATAGGATGGACTGTTTGCCATTGGGATATAAACATTTTAGAATTAAATTTCTCTCCAAGGCTGCAACAATCTCATTAAAATGGACAGGATAGTTACTTGTTTTCTTGTCCGGAACACTCACAAATCTCTTAAGAGTAGATATACTTGTGAAATACAATACTGTTTAGCATATACTGGGTGCATCTACACGTGAACCTGACTGCGCAATCCCAGTGCTGCATGGGTTGTTTCTGACCTCACTGATACTACGTTGGTAGCGTCTTGTGTAGACGCATCCAGTGCTGATTTTCTCTGAAACCTAAGAATGCCAGATCACTTTAGTGATCCATATCGTCCAGAGTCCAGTTTTTGATAGTGTCTCGTATTGGGTGTCTCATAGGAAGGTGCAAGAAATCTTTTAGTGGACAAACGCTGAATAATGGCTGATAGGGAGAGTTTCTTCCCCATTCTAGGGACTAAGTTGTCTGCTTGTGATCTGAGCAGGAACGTTTATATATCTAATGTTTTATTCTGTCTGTATTATTTAAAAATAGATATTCTTGTTATCTATACGTGTGTCTTGTCCTTTTTGTACCATATTGAAATACTAGGCCATCATGCTGCTTTGTGGCAGGGAGTTCTTTAGGTTAATCATGCAGTGTAGAAAAAGGAATTTCCATTCCAGTTTGAAATGTATGGTGCCATTTTCTCTTCCACCTATTAGGTGCATACATGGACTTAGTTACCATAGAGTGAATCTATTTCACTGTGCTCAAGCCCCTGAAAAACTGTTAATACAAAAGGGAGTGGGTCTTTCTCCCCCTCACTTCTTTATTTTATTTTTTGCGACTCATTTTTAAAAAATATTAGTGGATTTTCTGGGAATTGAACAGAATTGCATTTAGGCACTGAAGTCCACCAAAGAGCTGTTTATTCCCAAAAGCTTGTAAAACTTCCCCAATTTATACAGTTGGTCTTGGTCCCGTAAAAGATATATATCTATGTATGTGTGTGTATCTATATCTACATATCTTGATATCTATGTCTACATCTACATATCTTGATATCTATGTCTATATCTATCTCTCTATATATAGATAGCTATAGAGATATATCTAGATATAGATATGTAAAATAACCCTTGTTGTAAGTCCACTTAGACATGCAATAGCTGGGACAGAATCTGGCCCTGAGTGTTTCTGTTTTATAGAATTGGCCCTCCTTCTTGTGTTCAGAGAAAGGGTAAATAGGAGCTGCCAATTTGACTCTTCTATAACATTCATTATTTTGTGGAGCCTACCATCTCCCCTCTATTTTTTTCTCCTCTCAACTAAATGGCCCCAGTCTTTTCAATCTCCCTTCCTACTGACATCTCCCAGGTCTCTAATCATTCTTGTCACCTGTCCCTGAACCCCTTTTTATTTCTGCTCTATCTTCAGAGACAGGGTGTGACCTGCACTTGAGCACAATATTGCAGTGCAATAGCACTATTGTCTTGTTTTCTACACTGGTCTTTATACATCTTGACTCTGTGTTTGCCTTATGCCTACCCTGAGCAGAGGATTACAGTGAACTGGCCCAGGTCCTGTTTTCTGACTAGTTGCAGTTAATTAAGAATATGACAGTATGTATGACTAAGTCAAATGATTCCTTCATCATCGTGTATCCTATTTCTTGTCTGTAGAAAATATGGTCATACAAGATAACTGTATTTCCAGCCACTGGCAAACATTGCATATGCATTGCTTGCTTTAACTACTATTTCATGGGGTCACCACATTTTCCTCCCCTTTAAACTTCTGTGTGCTTCTCTTTAATTATTCCTATACTAGAATCTTGGAGATAACGAGTTGCCTTGTGTAATGATGTAATAACATACCTGTAGGAGGATCATTGTACTTCTCTTACCACCGAAGTGCAAGCCACCTTCAAGGCTGAACCTGGCAATTATTAAATGGCACACTGCTTCAGGCTTAACACAAGACGTGCAGAAGAATAATGTGCCCAATTTAAACTGCAGGGGGAATTTTAGGGAGGCAGGATGTAATTAAGCTAATTGGAATTCATTCAGGACAACAGCCTTTGCACCCTACTCTCTTTAGAAGTGTCGCAGGCTTTTAATGATCACAAGTGATTGGGTCCTTTGTACGTGTTTCATCCAAAAGGTGTCACCTCCAGCAGCATGTGTTTTTTTTTCAAATTTGAGGAAGGGAAACAGTATCATAAAATGCGTCTGCAGCAGAGGTGGTGGTAGAGGTAAAGGTAAAAGGAATATACTGAACATCAGTAAGATGGGCCATGTAAAAGTGAACCAAAGTTAACCTTTACCCAAGCACTTGTGAAAGCAAGTCTTCTACTGAACCAGAGCTCTCCCCAGGGCTTTTCAGAGCTGAGTACTGCTCACCTGAAACCTTCTGAATGTCCTCAAAAGCTTCAGGCAGTTGTGACTTTGCAAGGTTGAAGGCAAGGGAAAAGAGAAGAGGGTGAGTGGGTGGGTAGGGTAGGGTAGGCTGGCGGCAGCCAATAATGGCAACAAAGGATTATTGAAAACATTTTTCTCCAAAGCAAAACCTTTTGGGATTGCTCTTCAATTTGTGTATGTTGCTGTTGCTTCGTTATCTCCAGAGTGGTTTCAGGGGAGATGGTCCTTTGCAATCTGGCAGACTGCTTAGGTGATGTGAGTGACCCTCATTTTCTGAAACACTCTATGGAGCAGGAGACATGCCTGTGTTGAATGAGTGAAAAAATCGTGTCTTGTTTTTACTGGAAATAAATCCCTAAGGCAAAGTGGGATCGAGCAAGGTTAAGATGCATGAAATTCAACCAGAATCCAAAACTGAGCTGCTCACTCACTTCCACTGTGTTTTTCTTATTATTAATAAGTCAAGCTGGTTTCCAAAGAGAATAAACGTAGGTAAGTCTCTGTGATGCAGTAACATGGAGCCACAGTGCTCTGAGTGCCAATTCTGGTAGTAATTCTGATTAGAATATATCTTGGTACAGGAAACACTTGTTGGAATATGCTACCCAGAATCCTGAGTGTCGGGTTGGCTGTGTTTGTGTTTAAGGCATGCAAAATAAAATCTGGTAGACTGTCAGCAGCAGCAAGCCTCAAGGTCTGTCCCTGACCTTCCAGGAAGAAATCAATCCCACGTGTGTCTAGTATGCCACCCTCTCCTCCCTTCCTTTTCCCAGAGTATGCAGCTGTGGAGTCAGACACAGCCGGAAGTCCTTTCAGCTAACCATGACTCCAGTCCATTATAAAATAAAACTGCCTTTCATAGTCCCAGTACCTCCTCCCCTCCAAGTTCAGTTCTGTAAGGACTCTCTTTTTACTCCCTTCTTTCTGTTCATCCCTCCAAAATAATTTGCAGCCCCTTCATTAGACATGTGCCCTCTGCTTATTACTGCTTAAAGGGGTAGGCAGTGAATGTTCTGCAATTGAAAATGCCTGGTTCTTAATTAGAGGGTTGTGCTAACTCTCTAACCTGCTTTTTCTTAAGTTGCATCTCTCTGTATTACTACCTATGTTTCAAGTGACTAAATGGTAGGGAGAAAGGCAGCACTTTGGAGCCCACCCAGTTGACTCCATCTGCATGAAAATGCAACTCTGTCAGGTCCCCCTCTGTGGTTCTGCCATCAGCATATGACACCACAGGAAAATAAGAGCCATGTTACCACAGGGGTACTCAGCCTTTGCCCAGTTTGGTGCAAATCCCTCAGGTCGGATGGCAATGTATTCTAAAGATGAAGCCAGTATCCACCATCTCCTGAGCCATGGCCCATGGAGACTGCAAGCTTAGCAATTGGGCTGCATCCTGCTCCCAGGGGATGGAGCTGAGCTCCAAAATCAATGTCTTGTAGATACTGTAAGTCCTTTAAGGATGCTATCAGATGCACTGTTGATCTCTGTAGGCACACGGTCTATACTCCTAGGCATCCTCAATTCACATTGCATCAAGTGGCTTTGTAAGGGGGAACTTGTGACTTTCCAACAGGTCTTAGTTAAATGCCTGCTGTGTATTGTGCAGATACATGCAAAGGGAAGGGGGAGGCAACAAATGCAGGGGATTCACAGTCTGTAATAACATAGTGCTTGGGGGTTTCATGCTGTGGGTATATTACCAGGGATAGGAATTGGCCTGCCAGGCTGTCAGATGGATGATACTCAACTCTCTGATGAACAGTTTGAAATGAAATCCTACACACATGCAGCAGAGGTATAGATGGCATGGTGGTTAGTACACCAGGTAGGAAGTCATGAGATATGGGGTTTGTTCCATGCTTTGTGTAATGGGATCTGCTGCTAGCAGCAGACGTGGCATCTTCTTGTGGCCACTCTCATCCTGCCCCTTTCACTCTGATTTTTCCAACCTGTCCTTGCCTACCACACCTTAGTTGTTATTATTAACTCTGGGAGGTTGCCTGTAGTCCTGGGTGTCCTGCCCCATGCTGTCTCTTTGGCTCTGGCAGCCTGGTCATGGTTCACAGGGGCCAATTCAGCAATAATCTATGTCCCTCTATGGGTCGTCTTCAGTGGCCTTCTTTCTTCAGCCACTCCTGTGACAAGCCATGCCATATTGCTTCTCCACTCAACACAGGGAGCTCCTTCAGCTAGCAAAGCCAGGGGCAGTCATTTAAATTCCACTTTTAAAACAGCTAAACTAGCTGGTTGTGTGGGTTCTGGGGTGTTTTTTTGTTGTTGCTGCTGTTTTAGCCCATTTCCTTTTTAAAAAATCGAATGCATGGAAGTTGTCGGTTTTCAGAACCAACCAGAATGCAATGTACTGAGCCAATGACAGCTGAATGGTGAGGAGATGAAGTGGCTCTTCTATCACAGATCTTTGTGATCTTGGGAATTTTTCCCTCCCTGTGGGTTAGTTTCCTACATGGTAAGGTGAGGATAATGATATTTTGCACCTTTATGCAAGCATTTTAAGCTCTGCAGTTTTGGTATTCTGTCTCATGAGCAAATTTCCTTTTGGTTAGCTTCATTCTATTTACGTAAATCCTCCCTGTAGGAAGAGGTGTTCTTCAGTGCTGGTCCAAAAATTGTTTTGCAAAGGCACTGTGCAGTGTTGAATAGCTGCCACCTTTTATTCCAAAGAGAAATGTCCTTCAGCGGTGATTGGTGTGATCTTTCATTACCCCATTCCTCCATCACAGAGGTGTGTTGGCTTTAGTGAACTATTTATCAAGTGCACTGGGGTCTTGCGATGGAAGCAGCCAGAGAAGTGCAAAATATTTATTATTCATTGATTCACGTGGCTCTCCCTCTACGGTAAATGGGTGACATCCAGCAATCTAACAATGAACTTTATTTATAGCGAATGCATTGCTACACCCTGTCCTCTGATGGGGAAATCCAACTGCGAAAACATAATTATAAGCTTCAGCCAAGAAGAAACCATCAGTTTAATCATTTAAACTCCACTTTTGAAACAGCTAAACTAGCCGGTTGTGTGGGTTCTGGGTTTTTTTTAGGGTTTTCTTTTAGCCTATTTCCTTTTTTAAAAAATCTAATGCATGGAAATTGTCTGTTTTCAGAGCCAAGTAGAGTGCAGTTTGCTGAGCCAATGAGAGTTGAGCTGTAAGGGATGGAGTGGTTCTTCTGTCACAGTCCTTTTTACTTGACTTCCATAATAAAGCTCTGTGCAGAGTGAGACGCAAGTCTCTTCCTTGCAAATAAATCCTTCAGCTACCCTACCTTACAGATAAATCCTTTCGCCTCAGCATGGTATCCATCTTCTCTGGATGTGTGCATGGGTGGAAAGAGGGAAGGTTGTGAAGAAAATGAGTAGATACAGAAATGTATGAGCCCTAGGTGGAGAAGGGCACATGAGCAGTGAGAAGACAGAAACAAGAGCTATATCCCTTACATGGAGGTATCCCTGACTATTTTTAGTGTTACTGGATTTGACACTCAACTGAAGAGAGGGAAACATTACCTTTCCCTTAGATCCTCACAACCAGGATTATATGGCCCTGACATGTTTGGTTCTGCTCACTAACAGAGAGATGTAGTTAGTGACATTAGTCTGAAATCAGGTGGAAGGCAGGGTAGATTATATATAGCATAAGCCTTCGTGGGCTGAAGCTCACTTTTCATCAAAGACTGTGAAAGGATGTACACAAACCTATGTGTAAGAGAGAGAGACATTTGAATATAAAAGCATAAGGGAGGGGGCGAGGGGATCAGGGACAGGCGAGTAGGGAGTGGGGATGGGACCAGGAACAGTACTGGGAGAGGCAAACATGCAAGCAATAAATTCATGGGAACAAATAAGTCTGGAACACTAATCCAGGTAATGGATAGTTCCTTTTTAAACCATATAAAATGTACCTGGGTCCATTGCAAGGCCTGGTGCCTCCATGGGACTGGGAGTTACGTAGCCTGTTGCCCAAGATGTTGTCTTAGGGTTGGGGGGCTGGCTGCTGCCTGTAAGCCAGGACAGATTTATCCCCATGATTGCTTGGAGATGGTCATTTTTTCCACGCGGGGTGGGAAGTCATTAATAAGATATATCCTCAAACTCTCTATTTCCTGCTTGTTTTCTCTATCAAGTCCTCACTATTTCTTTCCCTATCTGTTCTGTACTTTTAATCTTTCCCTGTTCACACCATTCTTTCCCCTGGCATTATTCATCCTCTTTCTTCCTATCTCACCATTCTTTACTTTTTTCTCCCTCCTGTCAATAGCCATTCATCCATCTCCCTTCATTTCATGACTGGAGCTAGAGGCTGGCTTGGTCAGTGGAGTAGGGTTACCATATTTCCAATTCCAAAAAAGAGGACACTTTTTGGAGGGGGTGCCCCTCATTCCTGACTCACAGCTCCCTGGCACTGCAGGTCCCCTTCAGTCCCAACCCACAGCATCCTATCCCTGCTTCTGTCCCTCACTCTCAACCTGCAGACCCCTTGCTCTTCCAGTGCCCCTCACTCCCAACCAACAGTCCCCTACCTTCTCAGGCCATACTGGTGCCCTTAATTCCTGACCCATATCCCCTTGGCACTGCCAGTGCCCTGCACTCCTGACCTACAGTTCCCACCCCTTTACTCCCCCCTCCGCTGCAGCCCCAGTGCCTGGCTACCCTCTCCCATCCCTTCCACAGACCCCTGCCACACACACAGACACACACACACACAGCCCCCTGGCCCTCCAGCCCTCATCCCGCCGTAGACTTACCTGCATCCAGCTGCTGGGGCTGCTCCCATCACCCTGTGTGGCTGTGTGCTAGCCACATGTGTGTGCACACGCAGATGCATAATTTCATAGTTGCATGGTCGGAAGGGACCTGAGCAGATCATCAAGTCCGACCCCTGCCATGGCAGGAAAGAGTACTGGGGTCAAACGACCCCAGCAAGGTGTTCATTCAGCCTCCTCTTAAATACCCCCAGGGTAGGAGCCTGCACCACTTCTCTTGGAAGTTGGTTCCAGATCCTAGCCACCCTGACCGTGAAGTAGCGCCTCCTGATCTCTAGCCTGAATCTACTCTCAGTCAACTTATGGCCATTATTCTTTGTTACTCCCAGTAGTGCTTGGGGGAACAGGGACTCTCCCATTGCCTGCTGGTCCTCCTTGGCCAGTTTATAGATGGCCACCAGATCCCCTCTCAGCCTTCTCTTGTGGAGGCTGAACAGGTTCAGGTCCCATAGCCTCTGCTCGTAGGGCCTGCCCTGCTGCCCCCCCTGCTGCGAGTGGCCCTCCTTCTGGACCCTCTCCGTGTTGTCCACATCCCTTCTGAAGTGCGGCGCCCAGAACTGGACACAGTACTCCAGCTGCGGCCTGAGCAGTGCTACATAGAGGAGGGGGATCACCTCCTTGGACTTGCTCGTGAGGCATCTGTGGATGCACGACAAGGTGCAGTTGGCCTTCTTGACCGCATCCCCACGCTGCCGGCCCATGTTCATCTTGGAGTCAGTGATGACTCCAAGATCCTTTTCTGCCTCTGTGCTAATGAGAAGGGAGTTCCCCACATGCACATGGCACCCCTGCCTCCAATTACCCCAAGCAGCTTCTTGCAGGCTGGAAGGCTGCCAGCCTGCATGGGAAAACCCACAGTTTCCTCCTTTAAAGATGAAAATCCATGTTTTTACGCAGCAGATGGAGAACTTGGATCCCGGGTAAACACACACACTGCTAGAGCAAGCTAGGAAATGCATTTCTACCAGCAAAATCCAGGGCATTTCTTCATATTTAATAAAACCAGCTACATGGAAATTAGAGGACCCAAAAATAGAACATGTTTGGGAAAACCCAGATATATGGTAACCAGGTAGAGGTACCAAGGTAGAAATTAAGAGCCCTGTGTTGTTTGAGATCTTTGCCTCAGTTTCCCAAAAGGCAGTGATACTGCCTGGAGAAAGCTCTTGGGAGCTCTTTCTCATCTTTTTGGGAACACCTAGACACCCCAGTCATGGATGGGGACTCCATTGTGCTAGGCACTGGGCAAATGCTAAACACAAAAGGCCGGCCTGAGGAATTTACTGCCTAAGGCACAATGAGGGTTAGAAACCAACAGACAGGGAGAAGCAGGAGCAATGAGACAGGCAACAGCGAAAACACTGCAGAAGTGCTAACTATTATTATTGCTATCTTTCTCTCTCTCATTTTAATCACTGAGGCCTTTATTTCCCCTACCCCCACCCCTCTTTCCCCAAGAGATTACAGAGCTTTGTCATTTTGTCCCTAAGAAGAGGGAAAGTGTGAGGGGAGTTTTCATTAAGGCAAGGGCTGGTGGGGAAGGAGTGAGCCATGGCATTTGCTGGCTTTAATCTTTATGGTAATACTTTGGTAAATATCTGCTGTTCTTTCACTCTTGTCAGTGTGGCAGCCTGTGAGTGATACCGAGCTGTGCTCGGGGAAAGAGGAGGGAGCTGCAGAGAGGATTAGAGGGTTAAGATAGGATTATGGGGTCAGAGACAGAGAAAGAAGGAGCGAAAGAAGGGAAACGAAAATGAAGTGTGATGCTTGCAGCAGTAGACCGCAAGGCAAGTGGGTAGTGCATGAGTGAAGAGGAGTCTTTTACAAACAGGTTGCAGCTTTCTGAAAAGGGAAAGGCCCTGCAGTTCAAGCCTACATTTCCTTTGAAACGATGCACTGACTGAAAATTCATTTTGCTTCTACTTAGCCCATGAAGACTTTCCTTCTCCTATCCACTCACTTCTGTGCAGCGTCAAGCTATAGCAGGCCTGGTCCTATGGCCCTATTGGCACTCACGTTGCACAGGCAGCCTAAAGTGGTGGGGCTGAGAAGCTTGGTAGTCAAGTGCAGTGGACACTTTAGTCTGGGGTAAAGGAACGTGGAGGGGACGAAGTGTCAGGAGCTGGTGTAAGCTGCTGCTGCAGCAACATGGGATGGGGCAGGGAGGGCATGCTGCAGGAAAGGCTGCTGCTGAAGGAGAGGAAGGCAGAGAGCACTGAAGAAATTGCTCTCTTGTCCCTGCCCTTCCCAAGGAATCCTTGCCCTCTCTGGAGTAGTCCTGGTTGGAGTTCTGCATATTACCTGCAATGGAGATGCACCCTTCCCAGGAAAGTCTGAGGTGATGCATTCTGCTGGTGACAGGAAGAAAAGTGAAATATGTGTAGGCATCCTGGAAACAGTTCCAACAAGAGGGTCTGAATGAATGCAGTGTTGTGTGAACAGACTGCCAAAAACTGTTCCTAGATTTGATTCACGTTTGAGGCCAGAGATTCAGTTTAGTTCTTACTTCATCCCAAATGTCCTGCATCATAACAATGCAGCAAGATAGGTAGAGCAGTTTGCATCTAGTAAGAAGCAATTTCAACTGTGGTATATGCATTAAGTGAAACAGGCCCACTATTATTTCAAGGTCTTTCTCCTTTAAAGGCAATCAAGAAGGTGCAGTGTGGAAGGCAATCTAGTCACAGATGATGCAGAGAAGGCTGAAGTATTTAATGCCTTTTTAACTTTGTTTTTTGCAAATAGAGGGAGCTGCCATTTGATGGGAGCGGTTAACAGCAGAGATAGGGAATGAAACAAACAGCCTGCACTGGAGTAATGACAGGCCAGGTTAGGGATTACTTAGAGTACCTAGATGCTTTCAACTCAGCAGGGTTGGAGCAAATATACCTAAGGGTACTGAAGGAATTGGCTGAGGTGATTTGGGAACCATTGGTTATCCTTTTTGAGAGACCATTGAGTTTGGGAGAGGCCCCAGATGACTGGAAAGGGTCAAATATAGTGTCTGTCTTTAAGAAGGGGGAAAAAAGGATCTGGGGAACTACAGACCCGTCAGCCTGCTCTCTATACCTGGAAATATCATACAGCAGGTCCTCAAGGTATCCATTGTGAAGCACCTGAAGGAGAACAAGATGATTAGGAACAGTGATCATGGATTCATCAAGAGCAAGTCATTCTGAACCAATCTGATTTACTTATACAATAAAGTAACAGTCTTTGTGGATGAGGACAGAGCAATGGTTATGGTATATCTTGACTTTAAAGAAGCTTTTTATACTGTCTTCCATGATTTAGTCATTTACAAGCTAAGGATATATAGATTAAATGAAAGTACTGTAAGGTGGATACATAACAGGTTGAATTGTAATTCTCTGTAAGTAGTCCTCAATAGCTCAATGCCTAGTTGGGAGGAGATATCAAGGGGGGGCTCCCCAGGGATCTGTCCTGGGTCTGGTATTGTTCAACATCTTTATTAATGTTTTAGATGATGGGGTTGAGTTCACATTTAGTAAATTTGCAGATGGCACCAAGTTGGATGGAATTGGGGAGGGCTAGGATCCAAAATGACCTGGATAGACTGGAGAAATGGTCCACAATAAACCAATGAGATTCAACAAGGACAAATTCAAAGTCCTTCAGTTGGGATGGAATAATTGCATGCAAAAATACAGGCTGGGGAATGACTGGCTTGATTGCAGTACTGGGTTGGAAGTGTCCGGAAATGAGGTATAGTTTATATCCACCTGTGGCCTCCCAAGCAACCCTGTGTAATATTAAGTATACTAAGGAGGTGTGGACCAAGCACCCACCAGACTAGTATCCACCAGGAGGTAGGCTTGTATTGAAGACGGTTTTATAGTAAGGAGAAAGCCCCACTTGGAGGGATATACTTCTTTCCATGCCTTGGCCTGATTTATCCAATGGGATGATACATACATAGAGTCTGGCTATTTAGATATGTTGTAGATAGGCTCTGAAAAATGTGAGCGCTGCTTTCAGTGGGTACAAGTATCATAAGTACACTGTGCTGCAGAAGCAGCTACAGAATTGTGCTGCTACAGAATTGTGCTCCTGCATTTAAACTTTTCATTTAAAAAGCTGTATTTCTGTTTGCTATGCTTGTAAAGAAAACCGCCAAGTTAGGAACTGATTGGCAGTCGGTGCTATAGTCTTGGCACAGGATTGCAGACAACCAGAAGCAGTAAACCTGAGCAACATGGGCATCTATTTTAATGAGGTGTTAACCTAAAAACCTAACGATTAATATTTCATGGAGCCTCACATAGTCTATGCCCCATTACCCCAAGGTCTGCTTTGTTTTCTCCCGCTGTAGGGGTGCTTCAGTTCAGGGAACCAAGGCTGGAACATGCAGTTGCCTGGGGATGGTATTGTGGTGAAACTAGCCTCATAGTTGGTGTGACCATCATCTTCTTCTCTGCTGTCTTGGGGGTTGACTCAGCCAAAATTCTTCTTGGAAACTCTGGTCCCTGAACAACCTTACTACATCCTCTCAAATGTGTGTGACATTGCTTAGGACAGAAGCCATCCCTGTCTGGAGCGAAGAGGGTTGGGGGGAAGAAACTTACCATAAATCAAAGTGTGACTTTGAAAATCCACTCCCTCACTGATGTGCCCTTGTTTCCAAAGCAGTCTCTGTGTAATGTGTCCCTCTGGAGATAAGTCTGGGTTCAGGACCATCAAAGCAAAGATCCAGGCTCACTTTTGTTTGTGTGGTTGGGTATTTTTGTTTTTTGGGGTTTTCTTTTCTTTTTCTTCTTTTCCCCCTGCATTTAATAATAATAATCTGCTTTTCCTTAGCTGGAAGTTTCAAATTATCATAAATACTATCAAATGCCTTCCAAACAACTAAATACATGGTTCCCAATCAAAAGCAGGCCAGCTAATCTGAATGGTCCCAGGGCAGGGCTGGGACAACTGCAGTATACCCATGAGTGAGAAATCCTTTGATATATTTCACTAGGGGCCATGAAAGACATTTCTGATATAATGTGATCATTCAGATGAATGCCTAAGCTGCCTTGGCTGTGTATTCATCTTTAATTATTAAAACAGGACGGGTAATTCATAGCCCTTGAGGTCTTTATTTTATTTTCTGACAGTGGAATTAATGTATGGGAAGAAAGGTGGGAAGTGAGAGTGAGAACAAAGAGAAAAAAAGTGAGAAAAGGATGAAAGAGAGAGAGAACACAAGAGAGGGGAAATTAAGTGGAGAAAGAAAGAGTAAAATGAGAGGGGGGAAGCAAAAAAAAATCATAATAGCTAATTACTGTTTTTCTAATTTGGATATCAGCTAATGGTCCTAGTTGTGGCCAAGACCCCATTGCACTGGCCACTTGTAGACAGAGCCTTTCAGGCAGGCTAGAGCTTAGGCACTGCCTGAGCTCTGTGTTGCACCAACTTGCTAGTAAAGAAAGCCCCACCTCAAACTGTATCTTGTGTGGGACCATGTTTATCTTTGTGGACAGAAAAGAAAGATCAGACCTTCTAGATGCAGTGGAAGAGAGGCAAGTGAAAGGGAAGAGGTGACACAATGATAAAGTGAAAGACAATGAGGCAAAGGTGATTTAGAGACAGATGAAAAGGGAGGTGGGAGCACCAACAGAGTGAAAGACCAAAAGGCAACAGCAGCAGAGTGGACGTTCTGATCCCACCATGCGTAAATGCACAAATATTGATGCCATTTTGCAGCGTCACTGTCAGCTGGTACAAAAACAACTGTGCATTCACAACCAAGGGGGTCGAGGATAGCTAATGAGCAGGAAAAGGATAAGTAATGGGAATGGGCCTTTTCCATGTCAGAACTGTGGCTGAGAGAGTGTCTCTGTGTACAAGAGGATTTGCAAGGCAAAATAATACATACCAGCACAATAAGTGCGAGGAGTTGGGAGGCGATGGGAGGGAGAGAGAGGGGAAGAATAAAGCTACACAAAGTGTAGCATAGGTGTGTGCGCATGTGTGCAAGCTTTGTAACCAAGTATGTGTGTGTGTATGACAGAGAAGGAGAGAGAGTGCTTCCCTCAGTCAAAGCTGCCTGGTTGTGGTAATTAGAAAGCAAACAAACTGAGAGTACTTGTTTGAGTTACAAGTTTAATGAGTCAAAATTACACAGCCCAAAATCTGTTCAGCGGAAGTGTTTGTATAAAGAACAGGGTTTTTTTTCACTAGGGAGCATTTTAAAAGTAATGACCAGCCCTGCAGTGGCAGAGCTGCGTGGGGATCCCAGGACTGGAAGAGCAGGGTGTGCAGAACGTTGTGGGAGAGGGGCACTAGAACAGCTGTATGGGGAGCCCAGAGCTGGAACTGGAAGTGGGACTGCAGAGCAGGAATAAGGGGCACTGAGTGTCCTTTGCAGAAGTAGCGTGCACAGTGCATACCTTTGCACTATTTGTAATGCTATTTATCTCCCCATTTCCAGACCCCAGATTCATCCACCTTTTTTTCTTCACAATAAATGCTAATCTGTATTAATTTTGATGTACTGGTGCACACTTTACTGAGACTGGAACACAATCTGGGAATGTACAGCTCCCTCAGTCACAGAGAACAAAGCAGGACTGGCCTTTGTACAGAGGGAAAATGAGTTATCTTCTTCCGAGGCAGTGCATTATTTCCATTGGGTTGTATTCCTTCCTGAGTGTAGTGGAGTTATGCCAAGGATCCACACTCATTTTATTGCTGTTAGTGTTCTTCTGTAAGGGCCCAAAGCTAGCAGAACAAATGATGCTGGGCTGGAACCTCTCTGCTCATCCTTCACCTCACACTAATGTGGAGACAAGTCTGCATCTCCCTTTCACAGAGAGTGTCTGGGAGTCCATGTTCATCCTTGTTGGAAAGAGATTTAAGCCGTGGTAAGGATGGGACTAGAGAAAAGCTAGGTGTTCTATTCTATATGTGTATTCTTACTTTTATAAAAGATTTTTTCTAATGGATGTGTCAGTATAGTTCAGGGATGGTCAAGCCCTGGCTCGTGAGCTATGCACAGCTCCTTGGTATTTAAAAAACAACTCCTGAAGAAAGTAAATTAACAACAAAAGTTTTTTTGAGCTGGGATGCTGTATCCAGATCACTGGGGCATGCACATCTGGAAAGTGTTATGTCCTGCGACTCCTGGCCATGTCAAGATTCAGGTGTGTAGCCACAAAGGTTGGGAAATTTGGGCGTGCTTGGTATAGACCAAGCCAACCACCAAACCAAGACACCTTTAGGGCAGTGGGAAGAAGCGTGCTTGTGTTGAGCAGTGAGAAAAGGGAATCTACTAATGCTGGTGTTAGAATGAAAAGGAAATAAATCTCAGTGTGCTCCATCCCAATTTATTTGGAGCACTGAAACAGAATGAATTTAGGAAGACACAACCTACCATATCTGCAGAGCCCAGGGCCTGTCAGCAAAGGCCCTTGGGACAGGCTGGAGGCTAGGGTAACACTGGCTCTTAGCAATGAAGAGGCAATGATGTAAGGTGCAAGCATTTGAGGCCAGTATGGCTGTTGGTGTAACATTGCAGCAAGCACTTCTTGGTCACATACTCACCACTGCTAAGGGTTGGTGATATGTGATGTGTACGTAGGCCAGCCTCAGGGATTTCCTGAGCCTTTCCCTTCGGTACAATCACACTCATCAAGTGTGTAACAATGGCAAGGAGTCTAAGAACATAGCAGGCACCGTCTTGCCACATCCTCAGCTGCTGCTTCTCTTGTCTCATTGATCTGTGCATTACATTTCAGCATGTCAAAGCTGCAGGTAGACCAGAATTCTACAGTTGAGATCTGGATATAAACTTCCCAAGATTTCTAGGTTGTTCACAGGGGAAGTTTTGATTCAGTCCTATGAAGAGGTTCCAGAGCCCATGACAACTTACTTAACCCAGCCCGCGACTCAGAGAGACCAATGTTCAGCTATGCCAGAAGGGCAGAGAAACAGTGAGAACCCAAGTAAGAGTCAGCCCAAGGCCCATCACTGACACCAAGTTCAGCTACAAAGTTCTGGGATAGGTCTAAACTTTTCCTAAAGCTCAGGTGTTTAGACCTACATTTGTAGTTTGGATATCTATCCCTGCTTACATCATATTGCAGAATTGCAGACTACAGTTTGTGCCCAGAGGATTCATGTTAGTCCATGCTGACATGCAGCCACTTCTGGGTGAAACATGCATGTGACAGGGCATGGAGCTCACAATAACCATTTAAGACTGATGGAATTTGGCTTGTATTTCAGGTGATATGAACCTTGTTCTCATCCTGAAAATGCTTGTCATGATTGTGTGTAGCTTTGGTTTTGCATCTCATCCAAAAGACCCATTGGCTATCAAGTTTCTGTTGGGTTGAGTCCCCAGTTCATTAGTTCATCAGTGGGACCAGCATATAGATGAGAGTGTTTCCTCTGTTCTTATGACCCCACTTCCTGCTGAAGGTTCACTGATCTTGGAACAGGTACAGGAGAGCTTGCATTTGTGTATCCCTTTTTCTCCTCTCTGCACCATCTGTTTGCAGACTGGATTAAAGTTGCCACGAGTTAAAAAACAGATTGTCTTGGCCCAAGGTCGGTAGAGCAGCCCTGGTGCCCTGCCTGCCTTCCATGGATTTATAGTTTACAATTAAAACTCACAGACTTTCTGCTGGTTTCCCTGAGCCTCTGATCTGCTCCTGCTAAGAGAGACACTGGCTCTTCTTCCTTTTGCTGCACTCCCCCTCTCACACCTACCTATGTGTCTGTCCGTTTTCTTCCTGAAGGCACTCCATTTGGCACAATTTTAATTTTTGGAAGGGGGAAGGGCGCAGCACTTGCTGTCAACCTTGATTTGCCTTCTGTGACACACTGCTCAGATTTGTCAGAGCTGCAGCCCCAGCATTCATCAGTGGTGTCTGGAGAAGTGGTTGCCAAATTATTTGAGCCTGGACTTGGTCTCTGGGAAGCTCTTGGGTGGGTTTTTTTGGTGGCCCAGGGCCTAACCCAGACCATGGGCCTAGTGCCCTACTCTCTTCTACAGATGTATCTGGATGTGAATCACCAGGTAGCTACCTCTTCATGCCAGCCCCACAACTCCTGTCCCCTGGGCTGAGGAAGCACAAAGCACTGCACCTAGGTGGAATGCTATTGTATCCAAGACTAATTAGGACCTGGGTCCCACCCATCTACTGCCCATTCTTTCTTTTACCTCTAAACCCACTAAATGGGACTCTTGCCATCACTTCCTGATTTTTTGTCTTCTCACTCTGTTCTGTATCCCCTCCAAGCTGGCTTCAGCTGTGGAAACTTTTCTGCTTCTCTTGCCAAGGCCTCAATCAGCCTCTTTCTGGCCAAGTCCCAGAGCCTGTTCTCCAGCCTCATCATTCTCTCCTCAGCCTTGGATACCACTGATCCCCCCACCCCCTTCCTCACCACTCTCTGTCCTCAGTTGACTTTCATGTCATTCCCCTCACTTTGCTTCTTTTACCCACCTCTGAACAAATAAATGAACCTTCCATCCTCTTTCATCCTTCCCCTTTTCCTTCCTTATCTAGCACTGCTTCTCCACTACTGTACAAGGCTGTACTCAGTGACTTACATGTCCCCAACCATCAGTTGTCCTATAATCCAACTATTCCTGCTGAGTGCTCAGTAACTGGCACCTCAGTAAGTTATCTCACATATTCCAGCTTGCTTTGTTTTCACATACAGCTTTAGAAAGAGAGAGAAAGAAAGAGAGAGATGGGTGGTGGTGAGGAGATAGGGAGGATAGGGGGGAAGGACTCCTCATCTCAGGTAACCCTCCTGAACCCAGAATGGGTTAATAAGGCACAGTCACTGGTATAATAGCAATAAGAGGATTGTTGTACCTTCCCAAACCTATGACTCAAATTTAATTTGTTTGAGTTAGGTGGGCAGGTGGTGATGTGTCAAGCAGGGAGGGGAGGAGGAAGATTCCTCAGTTGCCCATCACCTTTTGTTGGCTTAGCCACTCTGCCTGGCTGTATTGTTTCCAGAGGCACAAAACAAGTGTTTGACTTTCATGGTGGAAGTAATTCCATTGACCTGGCCACCCCTCAGGTTCTCTTGAAACGCATTTAAACCCCCGTCATGCTTTCTGCTGACAGTACCTGGTTATCATGTCACATGATCAAGGTGTGGAATGAATGTGGAGAATTGCTGGAGTCCTCGAGGGCATGTTTCTGTCTAAAATAACATTATGAAATGTTATGGATCAGGAGGGGAAGAAGGATGGGAATCTGAGATCACAGAGGCAGCTTTTCCCAGTATAAATCAGAAAGGACTTTGGGGGAAAAACGGATACAGAGAAAACCCCTCCCAGCATGGGGCTAAAGGGGCATCTGGGGAGTATAAAGAGCAGGGATCCTGGTTTTCTCTGATAAAAAATCCCAAAATCTCTGATTAACCCCCCCAAAATCCATGTTTTTCTGCAGTTAAAATGAAATGCCACTATGTATACAGGTATCAGTTGAACACAATATTTTATTGATATATTTCCAATTTTAAAGCAATTTGGAAGCCTACCAGTGCTTCAATCATTATAATAAAATGAATTTTCTAAATACCTATATATTTTGGCATTTCATTGTGTTTTTTTATCATGGAAAATCAGAGCTCCCCCTGCCCCCTTGGCTCACCAGGATGCAGGTCCAGCTGCAGCTGTTCCCCCAATACTTTGTGGTGCTGAGCAGCCCTGATATGCTGGTGTCCTGCTGCTGCCCCTGCCCCTCACTCCCAAGCCACAACTTCCCCCAGCCCTGTTTGTGTCCCTCAGTCCCAACCCACAGGCTCCCGCCCCCCCCCAATACTGGCGCCCTCACTCCCGACCCACAGCCCCCTTGCCCTGCCGGTGCCCCTCACTCCCAGGCCACAGACCCCACCTCCCATCCCTCCCCAGACCGCCTGTTGCCCCTCAGTCCTGACCTGCAGTTAGGACTGTCCCTGCTGGTGCCTCTTCCTCCCAACTCTCAGTCACTTGTCTCCCACCCCAGCTCAGCTGGTGCCCTTCACTTCTGACCCACATCCCCCTGCCCCCTCAGCCTTGCTGGAGAGGACCCCCAACTGTCCCCTGCTCCCAGCCCCTCTGTGTGTGTGGCAGGGGTCGGTTTATGGAGCAGGGGGTGTGTGGGCATAGACGGTGCCATTGGTGATGTGCTGGGGGGCTGGAAGGAGGAGGAGGGGATGCCTGTGGTACAGCACCACCCTAACCTGAGCTTGGGCTCCTGCACCACACCAGGTGGCCTGGCCACCCTCTCCCCCAGCACAGTATCTCCCAGCCATCCTACCCCTGTGAGCATGGGCACTGGCCTCTGGTGCTGCTAGCCTGGCCACTGAGCTCCCTACCACCCCCCACTTCCCCAGGCACCTCTAGGCAGACCCTGCTGGCAGCAATGCAGAGCACTGACCATCGTGCCCCACTGCAGCTCCAGCGCCCAGATACCTACCCCCAGAACTGGCAGGCACCTGTGCTGTATCACAGGCACATACACACACAACACCCCCACACACACACCCGCCCCCAACATACATATACCTCACACCCCCTCCACACACACGACCCCCCAGACAGTTCCCACACCCTGGCCCACCCTTACCCAGAAGACTTACCTTTACCCAACTGTCAGGGCTACTCCCACCACCCTGCCTGGCTGTATTGGTGGCCATGTGTGTGAGCACATACACACACATGTATGTGGTGTCCCCTGTCTCCAGTCTCCCTCCCTCCAGCCCCAACCAGCTCCTTGCAAGCTGCAACTCTGCCAGCCTGCAGGAGGAAACCCGAGGTTTCCTGCTTCAAAGTGGAAAATCGGGTTTTTCTCCTTTAAAGTGGAAAAATGCACATTTTTCTATGGGAAACAGAAAACCCGGATCCCTGGTAATGATAAATTCCAGGGGCATCTACGCATGTGGAGTTGACTAATTAGCTCCAAAATAAGGCTTCATTGTCTACACGTGTGCCCCTAGGAGGCTGGAATCAACTAATTAACTCCACCGTTGGATAGGACTGCCAGACACAAGTACTATCCTATGGCAGATTGATTCTACCACAACATACATGTAGATGGTGACTGGGGCTGGCTGGGACATGAAGGTGCTACAGTGTAGACCTGCCTGCTGGCTAGTCCTGCATTATAGCACCCTCGTGCCCCAGCCAACCCCTCTGAAGCATGTTGAGCTGCCACAGAGCAGCTCCAGACTGGCAAGCTGAGCCCCGGGCCCTCTGTGAGCCAGGGCTGCATTGTCCTGGGTGCATGTGTAAACACAGTGCCCTGGAGCAATAAACTGCACCACAAACTGCACTGGAGTTGATTCAGGGAAACTAATTGCACAGGTAGATGAGCCCTCCTTGTACTATCCACAGTTAACAGGTTTGGGAGTATGATTACAGGCTTCCTGCAGTGTGTGCAGTCGGTCCCTGCCTCACTGTATCTAACCCAGCTAGTTTAATGAGGTTCCTCCTGAATGAGGAAAAACGCTCTGTGGTTATTTTATGCTGCAGAGCCCATGCATGCACACCACTTGCTCAGAGTTAAGCAGGTTTAGATCTCAGCTGAGGGGGTGGCTGCTAGTGTGAGAGGGGCTATTAGAAGCCGATACACTAATGAGCCAGCAATGGCATGTAATCAATGTGTGAAAAATGGGTAATTCTCGCTAATGCCCTGCTAATGTTCTCATAATGATCTGTCAGGGAACTCTGGCTAATTATTGTCATGGCAATTTGGCACAGGTTCGAGGAGGAGGAGGAGGATAATGCCATGTGGGTGAATGGGAGCTTGCATTGTTACCCACATCCCAGCATTCACTCTCCTTTCCACTCAACTCCTTCTTCACCTGTATTCTCCTTTTCTTTATCCATCATTTAATCTGGCAATTAGTGGATTGATGGGTTAATGTTAGTACACTGCTTTGAATGTGGAAAGTGCCAATTCAGTGCTAAGCATTATTCTCCCCCATCTTCTCTCTTTTCTTTTCTAGGAGGTTGTTCAACTTCTGCCTTTTTTATCTCCTCTGACTCCTCTTACTCTTTCTGCTTTCTTGGAATCTCCTCCAGGATTTTCTTTTACACATTTTTTACTTGGCATGTGAAATCTTCAGGTTATCAAGTGTGATGTCATAAACGCTGAATACTCGGTGAGGTTACAGGTGCAGAATGTCACCTTACACATCCTGGTCATCCTTTTTTAACTTCCATTTCTCATCATGATTGACCACATTTCCCAACTAGCTCTCACACGTGTCTTTCTCATTCACTGCTTCACTGATTCTGGTTTCCTGTCCCTCCACTGTACACCAGCACTTTCTGCACATAAATGTGAAATCCCTGTTGCATTAATCTGAAATTCCTGGTGCATAATTTAGGTCTAATGTGCCGTATATGACACAGGGCCTTGCCTGGATTCCAGGAAATCATGTGGATGTGCATTCCTTCCTGAAATTCTCCAAAATTAATTGGTCTGCCCTAAGATCATTAGAATGTCAATGTTGTTTTTGTTTTTTCACTTGGCTTTTTAAATTTTATTTCTGTGTACAGCTTTCAGGGTGTGGAGAGGAAAGAAGTATTTTCCTTGTGCTCTTCTCAGTGTTAGAAAGTTCCCCCTTTTGCTAGCTGTGCAAAATCAGCAGGGTCACAGGCCTTGTTGCATTTTAACTCCTTGTCAGATATTTGCAGACCTGGGAGGCTGGTGTTCTGGTATGGAAAGCAGAGTGGGGAATCGCTTATCTGGACATAAAATACACTGCATGCCCAACTGAATAATAGCAAGTTCTGCTTCTTATAAAGGATTTTGGAGTGGCTTGAGGGGTAAGTCCCAGTCATTGTAAACTCTCAAGATAATCATATAGCTGTAAAATATGTATGAATATACCGTTATAGGAGAACTCATTAACAACAACTTACATTTGTATGGCACTTTTTTTCCATCCAGAAAGATCCCAAGCCCCATTACTCACTATTGAAATACAGCGACATCTGAGGTAGAACAACAGCTACGCTGTACAATGGACCATTTAGGACAGGAAGCAAAATTTTTTCTGCAGTAGAAAAAAGGAAGGGGGATTCAGGAAAGGAGAATGACAAGACAGAGTCTACCCATGCCACTTTTCTTGGCACCCCCTACCTCTTGTATATTCCCTGGGATTAGTCAACACTTGGACGTGGTCATCAGTTTGCATCTTGAGCCAAAAGGTTTTCCCTTTAGCAACTGATTGGGCTCCAAGCAGCTAATTAGGAATACATAACTCTGCACAGTTATTTCTGAGCTCCCCAAATTTTTCTGTCAGTTAGTAATCTGGCAGCAATCACCTCTTCCAAGTGAAAAGGGAGACTCAGTCTTCACATGCACTTGGTCCTGTACTTCCCTATCCCACTGCTCCATCATTATACCCAAGAATGATCACCTTTTCTTTTGAGTGATAGACAAGGTGCTCATCCTTTTTTTTACAAGTGGGCCAAACCTTAAAATAAAAAAAAATGGGCTAAAGACCATATAGACAAGCCTTATAATGCTAGTTTGGCATATCCCAGTATTGAGAAGTTTCAGTAATAGTAAGGAAAACATAGTTTTAGTAACTTTAGGCTCATGGATACAAAGTAAAATGTTCAGTATTCTGTAGTTCAATTTTAAACTTCATAAAATTAATTCAAGAATTCTTTCAGGTGGAAGATGGAGATTGCCCAGCTGGCAGCACTGTACCTTATCTTTTCTCCCAGCACTTCCCAGTGCCCTACCAGTGTCTCCTGAAGGGAGAGCTGTGTGCTTTGGGAGCATGGTGTAGTGGGACCACTCTCTGCTGCAGAGCACTGGAGGTTTTTTTTAAATAACTTTTTTTTAGGTACCCTAGCCAGCCCGGTGCTTCACCAGAGCCCCATGGGCATGTGTGCATGGGGCCACCAATGGTGGGTCTCCACTGCCTTTCCTCTTCCAACTCCCAAAGTTTTTATGGGGCTGTGGAACCTAGGAGCCTAGTACATCCACTGTTTGCCTCCCCCTCCCCCTGCACTGAATTCAGTGGCTGGGAAAAGAGGGACCAAGCAGCAGTGGCAGCACTCAGCTCCCAGGCTTCAAAGTTTTGTGAGAGCTTGGAGCTCCATGTCAGTGCAGACTCTGGATTGGAGCCACAGCTTTCACACATCTCTAGAGCCCAGGAGTATCACAGCCATTCACCTCCCCTTCCCCACCACTGCATTCAGCAGCAAGGAAAAGAGTCAACAAACAGCAGCAGCAGCAGTGCTCAGTTCAAAAGCTTGTGGCTCCAGTTAGAGCTCACACTGACATGTGGATGAGCTCAGTTTTCACATAGCTCCAGAGCCCAGGAGCTGACCACTGTCTGTTCTTGCCCTCTCTTTTCCCTGCTGAATTTGGAGGAGGGGAGAAGTGAATGGTGGCTGTTCTCAGCTTGTGGGCGCCGGAGTTGCATGAAAGCTTGGAGCTCAGAGGCATGTCAGCATAAGTGAATGCCACCAGTACTCATACCCTCCTTTCCTCTTTTGCTGAGTTCAGTGGTAGGAGAAAGGAGGAGACAAGCGGCAGGAATGTTCCCTTGCACTGACATGCTGATGATGAGCCATTCACACTGGTGTTGTTAAGCCTTCCTTGGAGACATTGGGAGTCGGCTGCAGCCAAGGCTGGGGATTCTGACTGGGTGTGCCAGTACTACACACAGATTCCTGGCTAGACGGTCCTACCCCTCCCTTAAAGGGTCAGACCAATCCCCATATTTGGGGTCAGGAAGGAATTTTATGAGACTGGTATGGACTGTGGAGGTTTCTGCCTCCCTCTGTATCAGGGTGTGGCCCTCTACCCAGGATCTCTTGCATGTATATTAACAACCTTTTATAGAAGCAGAACATTAGCTGACGTGGTTCCCCTGCTTTACCTGTGGGAAGTTAGGGTGTTATGTCTTGTGTTGTGTCAGGGTTGAGAGTAGTTTTACAAAGAGTTTAGATTATAGATTTGTATAGGATGGTTTGGATAGGGATGATCCTGCCTCAGGGAGGGGGCTGGATTAGAAGACCTATGAAAATCCCTTCCAGCCCAACATCACTATAATTCTATGATTTGCAGGTTGCATCTGGCCTGTGGGCTGGCATTTGAGCACCACTGCCCTAGATCATTGCTGGACTTCTGAGTTACACCACCATAGGCACCATGGTGCCTATTCCATTACCCTCAAAAGACTGCTGTGTGAAATAATAGCTGTGTTGTTTTCTTTCATGCTGACTCAAGCTAGATTCTCAAAACAAGATGCTCCTGCTTAGAATCTACATATAGTTATTTGATACCATGGATGTGATTTTTTTTATGGGCAGGCATTTTGTAGTTGGGCATAAAAATTGCAAGCTTATTGCACTTTGGTGAATCCCCCCATATATGCTATGGCAAAAGTTAACATAACCCGGGTGGTATGCAGCTGGTACCCCCTCTTCAATTGAAGGGATGTTGGGAGGTGTGTGCTGTGAGAGCATAGCTGTTTAGCCTGAGCCAATTCACCATCCTCTCCTGCAGAGCAGGGCAGAGCAGAGCAGAGACTGTGGTCACCCAGTATACTTCAACTATTTATAGAACTTTATTTACAGGACCAATAATCTTAGTAAACTTATAGATATATTCGAGAACTATTTACAGATCTATATTACTAAGGTAGTACATCTTATTACTCATATACATGGGCAGAGACAATGTGGATATGACAGATAAAGGCACTTATCAATGTAAACCTTGACTCCCAGAGGTCTTCTTATTAGGTTATAGCCCCTACACTCCCCGGCCCTGCAGGCCTGGCATAGGAACAAACACCCATGGCACCAGGGTAAGCAGTGGTTCACTAAAGAGGACCCAGCAATAAATAAACAATTGTTAGAACATACATACACAAGGTTACAATAATACAATTCCACACATAGGCATAACAACCCCTCAGATCCAAAGTAATAATCATAAGGCTCTTCCCAGCATTTTAGCAGCTGACATCTACCAGACATAACAAGGGAATACATAAACGTCTTATGATACAATATCAAATAAAATAAATTCACAGTGAAAATACCGTCCACCCCACATTTTTATGGACACAAGGCTACCTTAATCATTTACATAAGCCTTAACAGTTACATCCAGCACCAATAATGCACAGTAATCTTGATGCATGGAGGAGTAATACACAAGGAAAACAGGAACAATGTTCCCTAAGGAACAATGCTAACCACCCCTAGTCCCCTTGACTAGCTGGACCATGGGAGCATGAAAACCTCCCCTGAATACCAGGGCCCCTCCTACTGTGGAGACCTTTTCCTCTCCCCTGTGGGGACCTTGACCCCCAACCTGGGCATCCATGGCTCCTCAGCCCTCCAGTGGGTCTTGACTCTCTCTCTGTGGGTGGGGAGGCTTGTTGAAGCTTCTGCCTTGCTGGGGTTTGCAGCTTTGTCCTGCTGCTGCTCACAGTGGAAAGGCCTGAGCTGCCTCATGCAGCTATCAGGGCCTAGCCACTGTTCTTGACCTCCTGTGCACCCTCTGGTTCCCTGGAGCCATCTGCAGAGATATGGGCCTGTGCTGCTTCGCGCTACTGCACGGTTTTCTTCAGGTCTCTCCCAGCCCCATGCACCAGTCTGTGCACTGTGGTATCCCTGCCGATTGTAGGGTCAGGTACCCGAGCTGCCTCATGCAGTCCCAGAGTCCCCTCAGCTCTTTCTTGGCCCTGTGCATTGATCCGTGCACCGTGGGGACCATGCCTCATGCAGACATGGCAGTCCCTTCAGCTCTCCAGACCTGTGCACCGACCCTGTGCACTGAGGGCTCCTGCTTCATGCAGGGTTGGGGACCTGCACTGCCTCCTGCAGCCACAAGGTCCCTTCAACTCTCCAGTCCTGTGTACCAACCTGTGCACTGAGGGCTCTTGTCTCATGCAGGATTGGGGACCTGCACTGACTCATGCAGCTGTGGCAGTTCCTTCAGCTCTCCAGCCCTGTGCTCCTGCTTCATGCAGGGTTGGGAGCCTGTGTTGCCTTGTGCAGCTGCAGGGTCCCTTCAGGTCTCCAGCCCTGTGTACCGACTTGTGCACCAAGGGCTCCTGCCTCATGCAGGGGTGGGGACCTGCACTGACTCATGCAGCTGCAGCAGTCCCTTCAGCTCTCCAGCCCTGTGCACTGACCCATGCACTGAGAGCTCCTGCCTTGGGCAGGTTGGGGACCTGTGCTGCCTTGTGCAGCTGCTGAGGTCCCGTCTGCTCTCGGACCCTTCATGCACTGATCTGTGCACCGACGCGGCTCCCTCCACAGTTGCTTCTTCCTGCTTAGTGGAGGCGTCGTCTGGGCTCTTTTGGGGCAACTGCTCCGCCCCCGCTAGTCAGGTCTACCAGCTCTTCTGCAGCACTCTTCATCATCCCTCCCTCCTCAAAGCCGCCTGTGTGCTTTTATTCCCTCTGGAGGCTCCTCCCCCAGATTGGGAACTGACCAATGGAAAAGCCTGAGGGGTTAGTTCCCTCTCAGGTCCTCTTTTTCACATGGCTCCTACGTCAGAGTGGGGCAAGCCTCTCTTCCTTCCTCTTCTGATTAGCGGGGAAGGGGAATGCCCCCAGTAATCAGCCTGAGCCATCTGGTTCAAACCAGTAAGCCAGGCTGCCCCCAGCAAGCCTGCCACATTAGCACACCTGTTTCTAAAGATGTTGACAGACATATATTAAAAGTGGTTCACACGAAGGCAGAATTTGAAATGCATTTAATGTGTATCTTATTATCAGTAGTGTGTACAGCTGTACATTCCCCTCCCACCAAAACGGTTTCCGATTTGGCTGAGGTTGATGCTATTGCAGTACCTCACCACTAGGTGATTCAGGAGTAGGGATCCCAGCAACCCTTGCAGCCACAATTCTGAAGAGCCTTTCCGGAGCAGGAACGAGCCTTGTGAGAGTACGGGGAAGGCTGTGCACTGGGATGCCACTGGGCTAACCAACTCCCTGTTGCGGATTGGTGAAGGAAACAAAAGTAATTACTTTAAAGCATGTCAGAGTTATGGTATCCCTGTTTTACTCAGGGTTATTTTTGATATAGGAAGGCCTGAGTTGTAGAGCGATAGCACTGCACATCATCTGTCTGCTCTCTTTATATTGAGATTTTAAGCTCCTTAATGTACAACAATAAATGTCACCTCTGTCCAAAGCTAAATTCTGTTTCCACTGTGAATAATCCAGACTGGTGCTGATCTCAGTTTACCCTGGTTCTGTCACTGAAGTCAATGGATTGGGCCATTTTATTCAGGAGTGAATCCTCACAAAAGGTGAAAGAGATTGCTTTGGTTTCACCACCCTGAAGCCCTCTGTGTTTTGTTCTAACCCTTTTAGATGTTGTTAGCTCAGTGAGCTGTGCACACTCAATGCTTCTAGAGAGAAGGAAAACAGGTAGCAGCTTTGCTACTGTGGCTTGTTCAAATAATGACATAAAAAAGAAAGAGAAAGAAGAGTACAAATACAGGAAAGAGCTTTGGGTACAAGATCAAGCAATCTGGATTTAACACTAAAAATCATAGGTTAGAGGGTATACCTATATACCATCTGCCTTCTGAAAGTGTCTCTCTCTCCATTTCTTTAACACATCCCCTTCCATAACTTAAGTGCTGCTATCCTTGTGCTCAGAGTTAAGTCAGATGAGTTGCCTTTTATTTGGATCTGCTATCTTGAAGCTAAGTCTCAGTTTTTCCCCATAGGTTGTGCACTAGCAGAAAGTTAAAAGCTAAAATGCAGAAGTCCTGGTGCACTTCCAACTTCAGCTGTGAATTCGTTGGGTGCCTTGGCCAAGCTGGTTCCCATTTTGCATGGTATGGTATACCAACACTGCTTACCATGACAAGCCACAGACTGCTTTTACATATGCTGCTTCGCGTTCCCTACCCACCATATCAGCAGGGTTGTAGCTGTGTGGGTGGGTGTGACTGCAGGTGGGTTATTGACTGGGTGCTAGTTAGCCCCATCCCAACCCCACACAAGTATTTTACTTCCAGTTTGGAGGGCATGCATATGGGCTGGGTTGGCTTGGCACAGTAAGTTTGAGACATGGAATGGCATGGTGGGAATAATGATATCGACCTGCATCATGAGGAGGAAGTAAGGTTTAAGATACGCATCTTTCTTAGGGTGCATTGAGAACCTGTGACAGACTGTGCCTACTAAATGAACAACATAGGGAACGCTGTTCTGAGGAGTGGATTTGCATCTACATTTGTATCCTCTCTGCAAGAGTCTTTAGTTCTAGATGCTTAAGAAGGAGGTGGGAGATTCCTTGTGATGGCCAGCAGCAGAATAATTTGCCCAGACAGGAAGTTGCTTCTTAATGTCAGGCTGATATACAAACTCTTATCTTTCTGAATATCAAATACAAATTGACCTATTACGTGTATAAATGCCCAAGTTGTTTATGAAGCCTTGCCTTCTAAATTCCTGGCCTCCATGCTCCTTGTGGGATCAAGTTTCATGTTAAATGTACTGTCTTTTAATTGCATGGAATAATGTCTTGTCTTTGAATGATAGAAGAAGGCAACACAGCCTGTTTACCTCTTGGCCATGTCTTGTTTTTTCTATGTTATCCTTTCCATTCTTTCTCTCTAAATGCTTAGCAGGTTCTCAGTGACTTCTCATACAGAAGTTTCTCCTGACCAGTAATCTTTATTGTTTTCCATCTCCAGTTCTTTCTCGCTCTTTTTTTGACCTAAGATTCGCAGAGAAAGGCAGAATGTCTTGGATGTGTAATGACATTAGTAACATTCTCAGTAGTGGCAGTTCTCCCCAGTGCAATGGACTCATAAGAAGAGGCTGTACCATCAAATCCAACGTAAGATGGATTTTGTGGGCTTAGCTGGGATTTACTTAGTGCTCTGGCCCTTTCCTCAGTCTCTCCTGGTACAATTTTTGCAACTTTACATTTCTGGTTTGCTTTGGCCACCTCTGCGTGCAATGCTTCACTTCACTGTCCACAACAACCACACGTCTTTTTCTGATATGATAAATTGTAATCCAGGCAGGTACCTGTGTAGAACAGACTGTTGCTCCCAGCATGCATTCTATCCTGAGTCCTTTATAACAGTTCTCATTGTTATGCCCATTTGTTCAGCTAACAACATAAGAATTGTTGTAATGGGTCACATCAGAGGTCCATCTATCCCAGTATCCAGTTCTGAATTCATGAGAGAATACTACCTCTCAACCCATGACTTCTTAATTTCCTTTCTTAAGGCTTCTCACAAGAGATTGTGTCAAAGCCTTTTTCAAAATCTAAATAAGCTGAATTTATGTGTGTGTGTTTATCTCCACAGATGCCCATTTTGTGTTCTGGGCATCTAGTTTATAAATTAAAACCTCACAAAAATAACACAGAAAAACTTTCTGTAAATAGAACTCCAAGACAGGAGACTGGTGCTGTAGAAATCTCTCCAACATCCTGTGTGGCACAGACAGATGCAAAATAAATAAGTAAATAAAACCCAAACAAAATCACATAACTTTTCTGCAGTTACGTTAATTGTTTCCTTTGCTTCCTGAAAGCTTAGTAACCCACTGACTCTGTCTCTACTGAGAGCGTGCCATGGTAATAAGTAATCTGTAAATACCTACAAGAATAAAGATGAAAGGATCATTATTGTTAGTTTTACTAATTATTTGATTATAATGCATGTCCTCAAGGCTGGTTACCACAATGATCTCCTAACTCAGGTCACAGCTCAATCAATGTATAACTTGTTGCCCCCCTTCATTCATAAAATCACTAGAATTGGGGTCAGGGAAGGGACAAGATGGTTTCACATGTCTCAGACTCCAAAAAGGTTTATTCTCTCTCCTCACTCCTTATTTCTCGGCGTCCATGGATAAGACAGGCCTCTTCTAAGATGAGTTGAAAGTAAAATTCCAGAGCTGTCGACATGGGCATGATAGTGAAGGTCACTAGCAGCAGTTCTGTGCAAGGTGATTTTGCTTTCATTCTATTTATTCTTGTCCTTGAGGGTACCAGAGGAACAACATGTATTCAGCAAAGTCACACAGAGCTGCATGGAGAAGGGTATTAACAGAGCCTATATAGCACTTGCACCCACAGTGAACACAAGAGCACACAGGTACTATACAGTGTAGAGTGGTTGAGTTCTGTATTTATCTGGCATCCTATTCCACCCCAGCAATTCAGCCACACTCTGAAGAATCAACTTTTGCAGTAGAGGAGGCATCTGGGATGGGCTGGAAACGTGGACGTATTTCTGTGTTGCCTGACCCCTTTTTGCCTCCTCTTCCCCCCTTGTATGTGCTTCCCAATCAGTTGATTTCTCCCTGCTGTGTACATGCTGGAAGGGAAGAATGGAAGCCAGCAAGCACCATGTAATCTTCAAGCTAGCAGACTACCAACATATGTTTTGCAGAACACCAGTGGTCCATTGGTTACTTTGATCACCATTAAATTATTTTGAAATCCCTATATAAAGAGTCTTTTCTCTCTCTCTCTTCCCTTTCATTAGCTAGCTCTTCAAATCACATTTTCATCTCTCCTTTGGAAATCTCCTGACACACTGGAGAACAAACTTGTCTATGTAGAGTGCATTAAAAAGCAAAACAGTCAGAGACTGAGTGAGACGGAGAGAAGGCTGTCTTGTTACATATAATCGAATCCCTTAACATTCCTAAGTGGCACGTCTCTCCACAACACGTACAGGAAATATACTACACAATTGCTTTTTACGCTGGAACTAAGCTAATTTAGCCACTGGGATGGGTAGACAGAACATTTGTTCCTTTAGGAAATTATTTACCACTGATCTCTTGTTAAATGTGAAAAATCCTCTCCCCAATCCCCTCGCTCCCTTCCTCTCCACCCCTTGTTAAAGAGGAATATAAGCTGGCTGGGGCAGTAGGGCTAAGCACCCCTCTTTTGCAAACGCTCGTGGGATCTTTGATGACAAAAAGTGGCCAAGCCCAGGGTTTGATGTTTCATCCATAAGACTGAATGCCATGTTTCCTGCTCTGTCAGAGAACATACTGACCCTGTTAGAGTCAACCCCTGGTTATTCCATTAGGTTTCCAGATACAGTGACAGACAGACAAGCCCTGCATTCTCCTGAGCACTAAGGGAAGGAGAAGGGCAGACGCTTGTCAGTATCACCATTCTGACCATCCAGTGTTGCAAGGCAGAGATAATGAGCTATTTTCATGAAAGAGAATCGTTGAGTCCTGTTGTAACATCCTAGAAGAAGCAGGTGAGCCCTGCACTGAGCTTTCAACTTGTCTCTGGTAACCAGGCTGATGAGCCCCACTCAGTAACTCAACATAAATCAATGACATTCTTGTGCATTGGGGTTATCCTGCCCCAAGGGCCAAGCTCCCAAAAGAGATGATGGGAAGAGGATCCAATTGTTGAGAACTGACTGGCGAGGTGACATTTCTCTCCATTATTATTAATTCATTGCTCCATTATTCCATTCTTCTTTTCATTCCTTTGGAAGCTTATCAAAGAGCTGCAAAGATGGTCACTGAACCTCTATTATTTATGGGAAACCAGCACGTTGGCAGATAGTGAGCAACCTGGTGTCATATTAATAAATTGTCCATTGCCGGTGAATGTGGAAGCTTGGTGTCTTATCTGTGAAACATTAGCCATGCATCACTGCAGCTGCGATTGCAGCTCTCTAGCATTAGCTAAGGCCATGAAGAGCTCTCAGAAGGAAAACCCATAGCAGGAAAAAACTCAGCTGGTATTGGCTTTTGTTAGAAAACTGGGATGATTACTTGTTTTCCAGCAGGACGAGGCACTGCTAGGGGGGAGGAGGGAGGGAGACAGGCTTAACTCAAGGTGGGGAGCCCATGTTTGGATAAGGGCAAATCCTGTGCTAAATCCTGATCTAGTCTTGCGTTAGATGAATATTCTCAGAGGCAGAGATCCTGTTTGGGCCCAGTAGGCCCATGCCCAGAGTGGACACAGGTGATCTGAATGGCTCCTTTTATCTGAAGAGACTCTTTGGAAAATGTTGAAGCAATTGTTATGGCATCAAATCACTCAGCATGGGAAGAGAAACATAAAGAAACTACTGCATGGTGAGAAAACCTTGCTCACCCCACTTCATGTCTTAAGCTCCATAAGCATCAGTGAACTCAAAAAGGTTCAGGGAAGGGCAGAAAAAGGGATGAGAGAGGCTGAGAGTCCTGAGCTAACAGGACAGTCTAAAAATAAAAGCAAAGTCTTTATAGCTTATGAAGAAGAAGGAGGAGAGGCTGTTAAGAAGGGATTTAATTGAGTGTAAAATCCTAAATGGTATAGATAATGCCAAGGCATGTCACTATTCACCAAATAGCTCAGGAATAGGACAGACAGCAGAAAGAGAGAAGAGTTCAGCTTAGCTGATCTGCCAGAGCTAATTCACACAAACTTGCATGGGTTTGGGACAGCTAGGAGCAAGAAGAGGGAAGCAAAAATATAACAGGGCAACCCAAGGAAACAGAAAACTCCTAGAGTGTCTCAGGTAGGTAGGTGATTGGAAGGATGGATGACCTGTTCATGTTGCAACTGTCTATTGATCTGGTTTACAATAGAATTAGAACAGCAGAATGGACAGGTCCCCTGTGTTATAACCAGGCTAAATGCCTTTGATGTAGAACCAATGTGTACACATGCACAACCCTGTGAGAGCACAGTGTAACTCACACTGCATGTTGCAACAGTGCTGTCACCACTTCCTCTGATACAGGAACACATGGAATTTTCAGAGCACACATAAAAAAAGTCTCCCAGTCCCCTTGGGAATATGGGGTCATCATAATCAGATATACAGGTTGGGGAAACTGAGTCACAGAGTGGAGAACTAACTGATCCAAGGTCACAGAGTGAGTGTGACTCTATTGTGCTCTATAACCACTACATATTCATACCTCTGCAAAGGTGAATCTTGTGCCTTATGAGCCTGACCCTGCTGCCCTTGTTCCAAAAGCCTGGCCAAGGGCAAAGTAGGGTCTTTGTATGAAATTACAGGTTTGTGCGTGGTCAGATGCCAAGTGCGGAAGACCCTGCCTTCCCTTTTAACCTGTGCTGCTGACTGGCAAGGTAATTGCCATTCACCCCTTCCTCATTGGGCTCCCTGAAGGCCCTTGATGTTGCTCATCCAGCTGCTGAGGTGGGACCAAGAGCCTCCTTGTAGCTTCTGTGCAGTGTGTACCACCCAAAAAGCTGGCTCAGTCATCTACCTGGGAATTCCTCTTCTGTAAAATGAGTATCTTGGTGTTCTGGAATCAAAGTGGTAGCTCTGTGTCCTTCTTCCTCCTTTCCTGGCCCTAATGCAAGGGAGCAAATGCAGGGCTAGGGCTAAACTCTGGCTATTCTTGGCTGCCAGAATAGACACCTAGGCCCACCTTAGAAGAGTCTTCAGGGGGCACCAAAAGGATCCAGGTACTAAGGTGTGGGGATGTGTCAGCTTGGTCAGAATAAAACCATCCCAAATTCACACTTCAACTTGAGCTTTGTTATATCTGAAAGGGTTTTCCCCCTTCGTGCATCCCTTTGATTTGACCCAAAAAGGGGAAGTGTCCAAAACAGTGGAGTGCCTGGATGCTTAGAAGCATGGGATACAACAGAATTCTCCAAAAAGATTGAGCTGTCTCCTTGACAAGCCACCTACTGTATAGCCCAGGAGGGGCTGATATCATTGGGATAAGATGCTTTCAGCCTCAGTCTTTGCTTGCTTGAGTTTATGGGGAAAGAAAAGTGAGGAGGGGAAAGTGAATGTGACAATAAATGGAAGAGGGGTAGGGTTAGGATGATGCAAGGGAGAGGGAATGGACAGGGAGGAGGAAAAAACAGGTGGGGTATGACAATAGAGTGAGGGTGTGGTGGGAGAGGTGAGTGAAGATGTTGATAATAGTAATGTAGCCGGATCTCAGTACCTTACCATATTGCATTTGCTTTAATGAAAAGCCCTAGATCCTAGACTTATATGCTTAAAAGAGAATATCAGCTTAATTTTTAAATATGTTTCTAGCTTTTGGTGTTGCAGAAGAAAAGCTTGGAATTATGAACAGAGGGAGCCTTCAGGCTCAGAAAATAAAATTTTAAAAAGGACAAAGCGAAAGGGCTCAATTCCTGTCTGATGTTAGGACTGGTATATTGATAATAGTTTGTAAGAAGCAGAAATAATGGGATCCAAGCTCCGAGGTGTTTATAGAGTAAATAAAGGAAGGCACCATGCAAGACAAAGCCTTGCACAATCATTCAGAAAGGGATGATGGATGCTTTTCCTAATGAGAAAAAGGGCTGAGGGTTTCACTGTAGAGGTGGCTATTAGGGAAAGAGAGAGGTCATGACGTAAATGAGGGCAGAGAAATTAATATAGCCATTTTCTAATATTGATGACTGGACTGTTTTTGTGGAGGGAAAAAGAAAAGGTTGAGATATAATATCATTTGCAGAATGCCCTCTGAAGTGTTGATGCAATCTGTTAGGATTTGCCAAGCTCTCTGCTTGAAAAACAATACTAATACATGTAAGAAAAAGCATTTGGATACTGAAGAATGTAGGCATGCAAACAGAACAATCCTTACAATATTGTTTAGCTTTTCTATGTCCCCTGGGAACCAAGCTGCTGATTTCTCTCTAATTTTAACTGCTATTGCTCTGAGCTAAACTTTCAGTTTATACAAGGAAAACAGAGTCAGGAGGATTACAAGCACCTCTGCTTTTGATTTTTAATAAAAAGTGAACATTTACCTCTGAACATTAACAGCAACAAAGGAATTAAACCTGGGGAGAGAAGGCTGACCTTTGCAAGGGGTAGCACAAGAGGGAGGTGAGAACTACACATACATGTCCATGCACACGCACACTAATTGTCACTTATGCATTGATATTTGCTGATGCATGCATTGTCCTACACGCACTCAAAGATACATATACACAAGTATTATTATACATTCTTTCATATACAAATGCTCTTATATGCTCATACATATTCTCTCATACTTAAGAATGCCTAGGTATACTGTCATGGGCACATCTAGGATTTTGAAAATGTGGGTACAGGTGGTGTTGTGCATCAAAACATAAGCACAACCCACATTTTTCTCCAGTTAAAAAGAAACTAGAAACTTCACGAATAAGAAGGGGCCTAGAGCTATATTATTCAATTTAAGATAGAAGCAAAAAATATATTGGAATGTGCATTAATTTGCTATATCATATATTATATATAAAAACACAACAAGCTAGGCAAAATTAATCCAAAGATTCATTAGTCCTGGAGTTAAATGTACATCTCAAAAAAACCCCCAATCCTTCTTGAGCATCTGGAAAGTGCCTTCAATGCTTCATTGAAAGTGATTTTTATACCTGAGCTAATGTTCATTTAGGTTAATATTCTTACACCTGAGTTGATGTTTTTAGCTAGAATTTAAAAAAAAAATCTGTCTACAGGGCTGTGAAATAGAAGCTACATGCCCAAGACTGGCTAACAGACAGCAGCAGATGCATACCTTACTGGGGTTATTTGACCCCAGCAGTCTTTCCTGAATTCAGGAGGTCCCTTCCAGCACTAAACGTCTGTGAATCCGTGAATTGCAGAAATAAGGAGAGCTGGAGTAATGCCTTTTAAAAGTAAAGAGGGTCGTAAACACCTGTGGAATGAAGAGTTTAGAAGGAATTGAGTAAATTAAAATGAGCATTAAGTCAACTAACTTCCTCACTGCTGCCTGAAAAGTGGTGCTGCTGCCACTGCCAGGCGGTTGGCTTTGAATTTTGGATAGACTAAGAATCAAAGGGTTATGCTACTGCACCAGTGTACCTCCTTCCTCCACTGGATCTGCCCCTATGAACTGTTACTACTTTACCTCTTTTGTCTTGCATTCAAAAGCTTGTCTACTTGTATCCCGAATATACAGTTGGTCCAATAAAAGTTATCACCCCAAGAAATCCTTGCCTCACACAATTTCTGGACCATCATGGCTGCAACGCCATTCTCACACTACCATTACATACTCATACACACATACAACACACACACAAAGTCATGTTGTTTCTAACCACACACACACATTTTCTTTCTCATTCTGTCTCTCATGAGTCAGTCCACACAAAAATATAACGTGCTTAGAAAAGCTCTAAGATTTGAGCCTGGGAGTACACATTGGATCCTTTGTTTTCCTTTGTGATTTTGAAACTGTAGGACAGATGTTTGTAAGCTTTTCTTTGAAGCCAGAAACACTAGAAACTGACTGTTTTTGTTTTAAATGAAAGTTAAGGGGCTCCAGTAATCACCTGATTTTGAAAGCCAGGGAATTTAGAAGGAACCCAAATATTGAGAGATTTACAATAAAATCCCCAAAGCTGGTGACATCAGTGGAGGTCGAATATGTATTAAACTGCTGAGAAGTCTTTATGTTGCTATATTGGCAGTAAGCACACTCATATAGCTAAAGCGCTGGTGATTTTACCGTTGTGCCACCTAATCCTACACAGAGTAGTTCTAGATATCTTGGTGATCAAAACAAAACACAACAAAGCAGCAACCAGGCTATGTCTGTTTTCCTACCATTGCTTCCATGGGTATAGCCACACAGGTGGTGTAACTATACCAGTGATAATATAATAAAGAGAGGTTTCCCAAAAACATTAGTATAGACAAGGCCAAAGCAGCATATACACTTTCTGTGTCAAGCAAATATACACCCATAAACTGAAACGTCGAATTAAAGTGATAGATTCTCCCCTGCCGATTTTGATATTGATTAAACCTACATAAGTTCTGTAAATGGAGCATATGACTTAATTTACAGCAGTGACATGGAGAGCCCTAGGAGACAATTTTATTCACGTCAGGACAGAGGCTGCATTGTTCTCATTTCAACAGGACAAAAACGTGGAACCTGGGTTCATTCAGTGCTTTGACAATACGAAGTGCTTTATTCGTGTGTATTTCTACAGACCTAATCACATCAGACATTTAGCTCATACTAACATGACTTATGGAAGAGCCGCCATCTAAAACACAGGAGCCTTCCTCACCTGCATCATCTCACGTTTTTAACCGATGGTGCAAAACCCACAGGAAATTAAGACTGAGGATAGTGAATTGAACCATGCATTATAGATCTTGGCACAAACTAGGAAATGGATTTCTGAACTTTATAACACTTCTGTTCGTTTTTAAAAATTAATTTATGTATGTGTATGATGCTGAATAATATATTATTTTTGCATTTGGGGAACAACGGGGGAGCTGATACAGAGTTGTAAATTGTAGGCCTGGAAAGCAGGCTGCATTCGTATAGCAGCATTTGGCAGTGGATGCAGCGTTTGCCTCAAATTGTAAAGATAGGCAGTGAGTTCAAATCCCACTGGGGGCTCTGTTTTTATTAGAAATACTTCATATCTTTTATTCTCTGTGTCAAATGGATCACTACACTTTCAGAACTTAATTATCTTTATCATCCCCAAATACTCTGCTTTTAATGAAAATATTTAAATAACTCTCTTTGTTCAAAGAGAAAAACATAATATAGGACCCATTCTGTCAGGTGCGGAGTTCACCCTTAATTCCTACTGAAGTTGCAGCAAATATAAGGGGCTCAGCACTCCACAGGAATTGTTTAGCATCTTTCAGGGTAAGGCCCCATACCACATGAAGTCTCATTTTTAGGAAGAGTTGCATTCACGTAGAACTGAGTATGTGCTGGAGAATGTACTTCCTTTTAAAATCTGTAGTTTATGGCACAAATTCAGCTGTCAATTTAAGCCAGCGCAAAGCTGAAGTAGCTTCCTCAAAGTGATTGGATTTACTCTGGCTTTCTGCTGGTGCAGCTGGGGGCAGAGTTAGGCCTTTTATGTTCCCTTTTTTATTCTTAATTTAGTTCTTATAATTTTCAATGTTTCTCCTGCTGAGGCAGAACAATAAGGGAGCCCTCCTGTGACTAATTTAACACCTGTAATTTCTCCTAGACAGGAAGCAAAAATTGTGTCTAGTGGCTAAAGCATGTGATTTATTCCATCACAGTGGAGTCACATTCTGCCAATATTATTTCTCTTGTGCTACAATTTTTGCTCATTTGTTTCCAGTCACATAGGGATAGATCAATTCTTACAATAACAAACAAAAGAAACTATTTTGTACCCAAGACATTTCATATCTCGGGGCAAATTTTCAAAAGCCTCCAAGTGATTTAGAAGCATATGTCTGTACTGTAGTCAAAGGCATGATTGCAGCATGGGTGGGCCAACCTGAACCAGCTAACATAGTTAACAATAATGATAAAGTCATGATCGTGCATGAGTCAAATGGGCAGCACAGGTTGGTACTTGGGTAGCTAGCCTATGATGAATCTTATGCCACCATGTTTTAATTGCTTTTGGTATACTTCCAAGCTACATTCAGTCTAGCTCAGATCGGTCCATGCTGACGTTGCAGAGCAAATGTACCCTTCCAACCCTTATCAGGACTAGGAGGGATCTTTCTAGAAAGCAGGAAGAGACCTAGTCCAAGCATGTAAAAAAGTGCTCACAGTCAGAGTCCTCTGGTGTATAATATATCTGTGAGGTTTACTTACATATTCTCATGAAAGGCCTTGAAGTAAGTTGCTGCTAATAATCCACCACAGTTCATGCTCCAGTCTCTAAACACAGTTCAAGGAAAAGTTGTGGGTCTCATGGAATAAATGATTTTCTCAACTGAGTAGCACCATAATTAGAACTACCTCTACGGGGGATCCAGAATACCATGAATGTATAGCATTATATAGCAGAACATTCAGTTTATTATTTTTTTTCTGTTACTGAGGTGAGGGCAAGAGTTCATTTCTAGAATAATTCTCAGATTATCTCAAACTTGCAGCTGGAGTGATATGTATTTGTTTTTTCACATAGTCTGATTTTTATTTTGCTCATTAAATGGATTCATTTTGAGGGATTAAAGTTAAGTGTGACATACCCATTTTTATTTCCCAGTTTGTGCAAAGATTTTTCATCAAGTTACAACATTAGTTCCTACGTTACTCTTGTATTTGCTTCATTGTGAGATCAGAGTCCTACTAAAAGTTTGGAAACCCAGAAAATGTTTTAGATCCATAAGGAAACATGAAAACATCTGATTTGCGTGGTTTTTTTTCTTTCTGTTGCCAACATTATGTGTGTTTCTATTTAAGTCTTGGTACAGGTAAAACAATAGACACTGGGGATCCAACGCACAGGGCATGAGGCTCCCCACAGGTCTGGAAATTTAGCAGTGAAGGATGCAGTGTCAGTTTTCTTCAGTCACCAAATTTCCAGACCCACAAGGAGCCCCATGGACCAGATGACACGGGACCATGAGCTGGATCTGGCCCATGGCCTGAATGTTGAGCACTCCTGCACTAAACAATCTACCCATTGGGTGTTGTCATCAGTTTGCCTTTGTGGTTGACTTGAGTTATCTGGATACTTCTGGAGTTCATCATCTCTGGCAAAACAAATTGGAGTGAGTGCAGTGGAGGGCAGCAAAAATGGTTAGGGGGCTGGGGTACATGATTTATGAGGAGAGGTTGAGAGAGCTGGGCTCGTTTAGCTTGGAGAAGAGAAGACTGGGAAGGGAAGTAATAGCAGGCTTCAGCTACCTGAAGGTGGTTACAAGGAGGATGGAGCTTGAGTGTTCTTAGTGGTGGCAGATGATAGAACAAGGAGCAGTGGACTCAAGCTGCAACAAGGGAAGTTTAGATTTGATAGTAAGAAAATCTTTCTCACTAGGAGGGCAGTAAAACACTGGAACAGGTTACCCAGAGGGGTAGTGAAATCTCCATCCTTGGAGGTTTTTAAGTCCCGGGTATACAAAACCTTGGCTGGGATGATATAGTTGTGGATGGTCCTGCTTTGAGCTGGGGGTTGGACTAGATGATCTCTTGAGGTTCCTTTTGATCCTATTTTTCTATGTTTCAATGATTTCTATAATTCTAAAATATAAGATTTGATTTGAAAAATGAAATATCTTCTCCTGTGAAGATGAACATGACCTGCCACGATACTACTTGAGTCTGTGGACAAGCCTTATTTATCTCAATAGAGAGTTGACTTCAGTGCTGAATGATGACAATGTAAATGCTATAATTAATTGTTATGTTGCTGGTAATAACAAAAATGTTCAGTGAATGTAAACTTATAGGTGCGAATTAGATTTCTGCTCGAAACTTAGTTAAAACACAAGCCTTTCTTTCTTGAACTTTTCTTGTGGATTGGATTGCAGAGCAAAGCACTCAAACATACCCCAAAACTTTTTTCCCCCCATCACTTGGCAGAACTTGCTTGGAGGCTGAGGGTGCTTGCCTTTGTTAACGACTCTTCCCAGTTATGCATTGAAGCATGTAGGTATAGCTTACACTGTTACTGCCTGCAGTGCATGGGTAGGACATGACAGTCCCATGTCCTGAAATACATTAAATATCCAGTTAGTATCTATGATCAAGATGAAGAATGCAAATAATGGCAACATTCCTTCTTTGGTTTAAAGGTTATTGGGCACTGGGTCTTCTTATTATAGCTACTTAAGCAGCCCATAATTTCTCTCATGCACTGATGCCCTTGCTTTGTTGCTCTTCACTAGATCCCCTTGTCAAGCTCCTGTTCTTCCCTTCTTTCCTTCTCCCCCTTACCCCAACATAACCATTTAGACCCCAAAGCTTCTTTTGTGTATTCATTTCCTCCTCATAGATCAATCTAGTCTGTCCTGGCCAATTTTCCCTGCCAACTGGTCTCAGCAGTCTATGTCCTTGTTGCTGCCTTGCTGAATGAAAAATTAGACCATGTTGGATGAGAACAGCAGAGTCTTTCTTCAGGTTATCCAAGGAGTCTGTTGACAGTACCCCATCATACTGCCTCCTGTCCCAGCCAAGGGCAGATAAAAAAATCAGGTCAGTCCATCCAGAACACTACTTATTCCTGCCCTGCAATGACAGAGATGCTCTAGCAGATCATTCTTTCCTGTGCATAAAGGTACATGTGTGCACATATGCCATTCTCCGTGAATATGTGGCATTGACTATGTGTGGCTTCATATGTGCTGTAGCTGTGAGCTTATGACTCTGCTGGTGTGCCAGGGGTGTGCTGGGTCACTGAGATACTGAAGTATAAGCTTTTTTGGGAAGGAGTCTTTATTCTTGCCTGGCTATGCAATATTCCTATTATCCAACCCTAAATACATATTATATATGCAGCCTGTTGGTTGGTTGTTGGTGGTTCTGGTGACATGAGTATTAATACGTCTAGTGTGGACATACCCACAAAGAGGTTACAGAGGAGGTCTGGGATGGAGTAAGATCATATACACAAATGTGAACGGATGACAAACAGGTTTGTCACCATTGTAAAATCAGCATGCAACTCAGTGTGATAAGTAGTCTCTGCCAAAGAGGAGCCCAAGATTAAACTAGCAAGTGGCAGCACAGATTTTATGTGGACTAGCATTGCTGTGACAAAGCTTAGAATTTGATCAGCAAGGGGTGAAACAGGTCTGGTCTGCAGTGCCAGGGCAGAGTACCTGATAGAATGGGGGCTTGTTTTACAGGCCACAATTGAGATGAATTGACATTGTTGTGGAGGTCAATCTTGCATGCTTACCTGCTCAAACAACACTTCTCTGTGCCCAGTGCAATCAGTCCATCACTCTTACAAGAATCAAATTCACCTACCAAACAAAGTAGACCTGGAGGAAGCGAACCTCAAATAGGTTTGTACATGCTGTGTGCTCCCTGCAGGTAATGCGTCTGCTGTGCAGCACTCTTCCCTGAAGTGCTGGGAGGCTGGGAGTTTAATTCTGACTAGAGGAAACATCTCCCTCCAAAGAAAGTAACTTGCAGTGTTGGAATTTGATGACCTCAAATGTCCTTGCTTAGGAAAAAGGGAAAAAAAGAGGAAGAAGAACCAGTTTGAGTAGATAAAGATGTTTTACATGATTTACAGCCTGACCTTAAGATGTTCTTGCCAGTGCGTCTGTAGAAAGAAGAGAAGCTTCTGGATGGTCTGAGGCTTTTTTCTTATCGGAAGGGTTAAAATGAATGCTTTTTCTCTGCTGGCCTGTTTTCTCAGCTTCTCTGACTGATAAAAGAAAGATCTGCTTTATCAGGCAGAATGATAGCAGAATCCAGAGAGAGCAGGCAAACTTTTCTTCTCTGCATGTGGTGGGATGGTAGAACCAACAGCTAGCTGTGCTTTCTAATGGTGGGTAGGGTGGTACATGTATGCCCCCACAACTCCCTGCCTTCATAGTAGCTCTGAGAGAGCAAGGGTTCCTGGTTCAAAGTATAGATATTAAGTCAGGTCTCTTAGGCAATGTTTCCATCTCTGTCACTGAAGTTTAGTTACCTCCATTCCCTGTGCCTCAGTTTCCCCCTCAAGAAAATGGAAACAAAAACACTAAACTGCCTCAATGATACTTAAATCACTTCATGGGGATTGTGAAGTTTTAGTCATGAAGGTTTCTATAGGATTTTGAGATCTGAAGAGGGGAAACAGCTTTAAAAGGATGAGGATCACTACCCTAGGAGCTTGGTGGTAGAAGTAGTAGTAGCAACGATGACAATGATGAGGAGGATGATAACAGTTCACACATCCATGAGCTTAGAAAAAAAATCACCAAAAGAAGGAGGCAACTTACAAGTGGCTCATCAAAAGAGGATTAAGAAAAGAAGCAGTTTAATGATGGCCTCAGTGAAACAGACCATTCAAGTTAGATGTGTGAAAACAATGATACATGTTTGGAAGAATGGCTGGAAGTCTGGATAGACCCCAGATACCATTTGTCATATAATAAGTGGATATACCGAGTGGGTCAGAGATATGTATAAATTACAATACAGCAAAGTTAGCCACATTGTATACCAGGCACTCACAAGAAGTATGGACTTCAAGTCAGAGAAAAGCATTATGGCCATGAACAGTAATTGTAGAGAACAAGAGTGTACATATATAATGGGATTTTTTAATCATTACTGGTCATGAAGTGCACAAGGCTAGATGTGGCAGTTATAAATAAAAAGAAGTAGAGAGAGTACTTCATTGCCTAAGATGGTTAAGACAGAGTGGTCATACCTTCAGCAGGAGACTGGATTAAATTACCTCCTGAGGTCCCTTCTAGGTTTTCTTTCCTCTGATTATATGACTTTTCATTTCCATTTGATGAGATTAATCAATTAAGAATGTAAGAAAAGATCAACAAGAAAGATCAGCTGTGGCAGGAATTGAAGACAACCTGGAGTATGAAAAGCAGAAGCATATACCAAATGTTTGTGCTCTGCTGGGATCTCATGATGTCACTACCTCCGCAGTGCCGTGTAACTTGGAAATTGGCTGCATTTATTTCTTGGCTTGTTATACTGGCTAAGATCAAATGCAAGATCTTGGACCCTTCAGAAAGCAACACTGGTGGGCAGCTCTGAAACACTGAGTAAGGTGATAATCCTCCAAACTCATGAAGCCGTGGTTTAAGCTAAACCCCATTAACAATTTATTTCCACCAAGATCATGGGGATGTTGTCAATAATGAACAAGAAGTTTTGTTTTGTTTTTTTTCTTACTGCCACACTGGTACCTATTTATGTGGGAAATCTTACCACTGAACTAAATGGATTTATGCTGTGTCTCTCTTCTCATTCACATGCCTCCCTCTTGCCATAGGAAACAAGTAGGTGGCATTATGGCTGTTGATCTCCTGTGTTTTCTGTACTGACAGATTCTTCCCAGTTCTATTAAGTCATCTCAGATAAGTGAAATAAGCACGTTCGAGAGAATGGGGTTGGAATTTCCTGATGGAAGAGAACTTGGAACAAAAGGAGCTAGGATGTTCTCAATGAGAATGGGCACCAGTCATGATGCTTCATCTCTACAATTCTTCTGTGGAAAGTAATTCTCCAAATGGCCTCATACAGTGCCATATTGGTTGTTACTCCAGAGCAAACGTGCTGAGTCCATAAATAAAAGCATTTTTTTGCTAACTGCCAGAGACACAAACTCAGCCCAGGATCTGGTAGTCGAGCCAGGATGTCTCCTGCTTCAGCATCAACAGTGAAAGCTCTGTAGCTGCAGCTCAGTTAAAAATCTGTTGCTGACAATGTAGAATAGACTTGAAATGCCTTCTCCTGCACTGTGCTGGCTCCTGCAGAGCTAACGGATGGTGAGAGCTGTTATTTGAGTCAGGAAAGTGAACAGCTCTTACTGAATAATCCAGGGAAGAGGTTGGCTGAATAAATAAATAAAGAAACCCCAACATTTTTGCATAGGCACTTTACAGAGCAGAATGGCTCATTGAGGATGCAAGGATCTGTTATCCTGCTTGACATGGGAGGAATGAAACATCATGTTTCGGCCTTACAGTTGCCATCCACCCTGCCATCCAGCTCTGTCTAGCAATGTTATTTTCAAGGGCCCTATGTCTCTTTAATTATATTAGGAGGATCACAACTGTTTTTTCATATTTTGTTTCTCTGGCCTTGGCGTGTCCTCTGGACTGATAACACCTGGTCACCATTCTCACTCTCCATCACCACTGAATTTCAGGTGTTGCCCATGGGTTTGCCACTGAGGGGACCATCTAGACTTAAAAAGTCATCCTCTGCATCCACATATATCGGTGACATAATAAAAGGGATTTATCAGTCTGCTCCGCATGAAGCCTGCCTCCCTCCTTTCTGTCAGAATTCAGTGCAACTCAAGTTTATTCTGTTTAAGATCTTTCCTACAAAGCAGGTCTCAGCTGCTTACGGAGCAAAATAATTCATGACAAGGAGGTAAGCAAATAAATGAAAGCCTCTAGTCATTGGGCCTGAAGCAGAGAGGCATAGCGAGGAGAGAAAGAAATAGCAGAGAGGAAAGGGAGAATGAGATTTGAATGGAGGTGGAAACCAGGTGATATGGTGCGTTACAGAAAGGCTGTTTCTCAGGTCAGAAGCTGTGGAGGAAAAGGCTCTTGAGCCAAGAAGTGTGATTATGTGAAAAGGAGAAAGGGGAGGTTGGTGTGAGGCAAGACAAGAGTGAGGTGAAGATGGTATAAAATGACTGAGGGGTAAACTGAAATAACAAGGAAGATGATTTCCAGAGGCATCCTGTAGCATCCACAAAGTCACTGGAGGTGTTCACACATACTGAGCAGTGTATTTGTGCTCTTTTTCATGAGAGAACAAGGGGGAAGCATTTAGAGATCTGGACTTCGGAGAACCTGTAGCGAAGAGACCCTGGATATGTCTACACATGCAATTAGTGTGCTTGAATAAACTCCGGGGGTTATTGCCACAGAGTTTATTGCTCCCAGGCACCGCATCTGCATGTGCACCCAGGAGCGCAACACACTGAGCTGGGTCAGAGCAGCCCTGGCTGGCAGGGCCCCAGTGGGTCAACTTGCTGTGGAGGGGCTGGTTGGCGCATGAAGATGCTTCAGCACAGGGCTAGCCAGCAGGGAGCCCCAGTACTGAAGCAGTTCATGCCCCAGGCAGCCAGGGCAGCATCTACACATGCACGTCTGTACAGTTTTTTACTCCACAGCAGGATAATACTTGTATGTGGAGTAAATTAATTTATCCCAGCCTAACAGAGGCACATGTGTAGATGCATGGCATCTACTGTGCAGCTAATTAGTCAACTGCACAGTAAACGTCTTATGTAGACATGCCCAGTGAGTCCCTGCTGTTATGTAGGCACTTCTGCTCTGAGCCATTTTGCTCTGCAAAGTGACTATGCAAAAATGCGAAAATGTTGGGGTTTGTTTATTTTTTTATTCAGCTAATCTCTCCACTGGATTATTCAGTAAGAGGTGTTCACTTCCCTGACCCAAATAACAGCTCTCAGCATCCGTGAGCTCTGCTGAAACCAGCACAGCTGTTGTCAGGTGCAACCTCTTTGAAATAATGAACCTAGGGCCAAGTCTGACCCATAACGTTTTGAATGCCCTCTTGCAGTAAATGAATGAAAACATCCCATCAAGAGACCTATGGTAACACCAGTGCCCCTTGAAGTTGTTCCACCTCTGTGTGCTCTGTGGCAAGGACTGTCACAGTCCTGCTCCATATAAGTGTGTGTTTGTAGCAGTTCTGCTCTTAGTGTCCCCAGTTCCACCCAGCTGGGTCTGTAGGGTGATGTCTCCTAGCCCAGTCTGTGCGCCTACCAGCCTGCCACAAGCCAGCTCTCCTTTCTCTCTCCCTGCAAAATCAGTGTGATCAAAACATACCCGGGACTTGGAAGTCTAAATAATGGTCTTGCGCTACCCATATGGAGCTCGGTAATATGTACGAAGCCCGACGGCTTCATTCTCCTCCGTGCCTGCTGCATTAATGGCTGGCTGCAGGGAGGAGGGAAGGGATGAAGGATAGCTGAGAGGGGCCTAGGCGACAAGGCTAACGGATGGCCTTATTAGAGACACTTTCCTGAGGCCTAAGTGGAGCCTTTTTGTCTGAGTCTGGAAGAAGTGGGTCATTTTGCTGGGCTGTCAGGCCCTGGCACTCTTGCGAGAGGAGGCTATGACTGCAGCAGGCTGCTGGTCTGTCTGACTCTTTTGGCAAGGCCGTAGGACTGTGCAGTTTTGTCAAGGGGGTAAGATAGACCCTGCAGAGCCCATATGAGGAAGAACCCCTCCTGTGTGCTTTCCCAAAAGAACAGACCCAAACCGTGGCCAGATTACACAACTACTGTGAGAATTGCCAAAAATGAAAGAATACATCTGCAATATTGCCCCTTTCTGTGTTTTCTGGTTTTGGCTGGGACAGAGAAGGCGTAGGGGATGGTTGTAATTGGCCCAGCTCAGCTGATGCTGCAGTCTGTTTATTTAATCTCTGCTCAGGGAGCCTACTTGTGAGCATGTGTTGAGTCCCTTTCTGCACCTGTTCTGCAGGGGATACACATCTGTTACAGCCTTGCATAGGGAGACCTGGCTCTTTAGTGCAAGCTGTAGCCACACAGTTTTAGCTCCAGCTCTCCCCCATGGCAATGGACAAGATTGGACTCCCTACCTCTATACCCTAGTCACCGACGTTACCACACCAATTAATCAATTTCTGAGAAATTCTATAATGCCAGGGGCAGAGGTGCCTGGATGCCATGAAAAGGACTGCTCTGGGGACATTTCCAGCCTATAAATCCCTCCTAAAAATTTACAGTCCAAGTCTGCCAAATTTGCACGTTCAGGGAGTTCAGATGAAGAGCTGTATTTTGTGATGCTTTCCTAACATAAGTCACTGAATCTTCAGCTGACTGGCAGGACTGGGAAGGTGGTGGTGTTTGTTTAGGCGCTGGAGGCTGCCCTGCCTAGTCCTGCAGACAAGTGGTGGAACCAGGCAGGAGGGAACTGTGCCCCAGCTCTGCTGGCCTGTACAGTTGCCTCTGCAAATTGCTCTAGCCAGGAGACAGCCCCTCTGTTGCTATCACAGCTGCTAAAGCACAGACTCTTGCCACAGACTAGAACACGAAGGTGCTGGCCACCGGCCTCAGGAACAGGTCCACTTCCCCCTGCCCTTTGACCAGTACTGGTACTTTCCAAAGGGCACTATGACTTCCACTGCTTGAGCTGCCCCAGGCAGTCCCTGACCCTCTCAAGGAGGGGTGCTGATTTCCCAGGACTCTTCAAGGTGCATCAGGAACGCACAGTGGAAATGTGGGTGAGGAAAGCAGTTTGCTTCACCCCTGCCACCCCTGCAGGGTGGAGCTCCTAGCCACTCACTGACAGTCTTCCCCCATCCCCAGCAGGGTAGATGTCAGGCTGTCCATAACTGGGCTTCCTTAGGGAAGGCTCAGGGAAACTCTGTAGTGCTGCCTGGATGGAGATCCCACCTTTGAGGCATCTGAGTTGCTCTCTAGCCAGGGGGCTGAAATGCCTGTATGTCTCTAACCCTGATTTATTTTCCTAGCACTAGCTCTGGAACTGACCACCTGTCCATAGCCTATAGTATGCAGAAGGCTGGTTTGTACTGCTTTCATTTCCACATTCCCCTTTCCCACTCTGAAGTGACTTTTCAGATTTAGATGTTATAATCTTCACATTGCTTGGGAAGATTCATTAACTGGCAGAGCTGTGATGCAGAACTTGAATAGATTTAGCAGCAGAGCTCACACACAACAAAGTGGTATTTTGCTTAGACTATATCTACTTCTTTCTCAGGTGTGAGGAAGGGCATTTTGTCCCCAAAAGCTCATCTGATATCTCTCCCAGCTCTATAGTTAGTCCAATAAAAGATATTACCAAACAAATCTTGCTTCTCCACTCATAGGAACAGAGGAATTGCCATTCTAGAACAGAGCAGTCCACTATCTTGTCTCCAGCCATAATCAGGCATTTCTGAGGAAAGTGCCATAAACCTCATAATAGACAGTTATGAAATTTCCGGACCAGAAGAGAAATCACATCCTGAACCAAGGAGGTTAAAGTGTGCCTCACTCCTGAAAGTTTGTAGTCTTTAAAAAACCTTATCATACTAGTATCACTGTGGATGATAAGTTTTATCATCTTAGAGGGATGTGATTCTTTTTTAAATCCCACTAACTTCTTTCCCTCAATATTAATATATTGCAATGGGTTCTCGAGGTTAATTTTGTACAATGTGCACAAAAGCCTTTCCTTGTCTCCAAAGTGTCCATAAGTATTGCCTTTTAGTTGTATGGTATAGAAAGGTTGAAGCTGGGAAGGGTTGTTATAAAAAAAAAAGTCCATTTCAAATGATTGATTACTGGATCCCAAAAGTAATCGGCTCCATATTGCTACTTACATCCCTATGGCTTGTGTGGATTAATGATTCCTCTTAGATTAGCTCATTTATCATGTTCATTATACACCGAGTACCTGGCTCAATTGGGACAGAAATAATAAGAATTGCTGAGTCTGTAGTTGTACCTCCTTGGTTCTGATCTTGTCAGATCTCAAAAGCTAAGAAAAGAAGGGCTCAGAGGGCCAGGGATTTTGAAGGTGCAGAGGGCTGAAAATCAGTTGGTCTCTTTATGGTAAGTATCTTCAAGCTGACCTTAGCATCCCTGTTGGGGGAAAATTTTCAAAGGTGCTCAGCTCTTATTTAGGCAGTGAAATAGGTGACAAGACATTCAAGAGAGCTTGGGGGTCTCAACACTGACTTGAGCATCTGTGAGAAATTGAGTGTTGAGCATTTTTGAAAATCTGGCCAAAATTGTCATGCTCACCGTTTCAACATCAGCAGTTGCTGGGGTGTCGGCAGGGCTGGATTAATGTGCAGGCAAACTAGGCGCATGCCTAGGACCCTAAGTGAAGGAGCAATTGTGCTTATTTTACATATTACAATTATTGAGTGAAAAAAACTAGGGGCCAATGAGTTTGTTTGCCTAGGGCCCACTAAAGGGTTAATCTGGCCCTGGGTGTCAGCCCTAATCTGACATGATAGAAGGAAGGTCACCTATCAATCACCAACATCACTTCCAGGGTGACTTTGGGTTTCCTATAGTGGTTTTATGTCCCAGCAGTGACCAGATCTGAATCTTCTTAGTGTCTGACACCTGACAAGATCATTGTTCATGGCATTAGAGACTCAATTAGCATCTTCTATGTCTAATGCTCCAGCTTTGTATGGCAAGGACTGGGATTAAGGGCACTCTGTCTTAATGCCACTCCTATTAAGAAATTAGGAAGATTAGGATCGTTGTCTGTATGATAGTGTTTCCTCCTTCATTGAATTATTCCAAAACATTTCCTCTTTAGACCCCTCAAAATGAAGTAAATAAAAATAAAGAGAAAGAAGTTATTAGAGATAAAGTTTAAATTAACTTTCTGCCTTGTCTTTGAAGTAAAAAAAAATCCTCTCTCATAATTCACTCCTGCTGGGGCCAGCTTCCATGGTGGATTTGAAATCCTCTTTTGTTCCCCCTTCTTCCTTGCTATGGTTTAGAGCTGGGGCAAGATGCTTGACTGGCTGCACTGGGCACTGATGCCACCTACTCAAAATCATAGGCTAGGCAATTTTCTCTCCCAGCATCCTAGCAGTGGGCTGTAGTTCACCCCTGGCAGGCTTGCATCCAAGGATGACAGTAATTGGGATGCAGCTAATGCAGGTTATGAGGTGCCTGTGGGCTGTGACTGTCTCTCCACTGAGAAACAGACTGAGACTCTCAAGCTCCTCTCACCAGTGCCCACCAAACAGAGCCAAGGTATGAGGCATCAGTAGCGGCCTGGGATACAATTCAAACTGCAGTGACCTAGAGGTGAAAAATGCATTAACCTACTCCTGTGTAGTTAAGTTCCTCCAGGATGTATATCTCAACGTGTGATGGCAACACTTCCCAGATGTTTCATATCTGCTCGTGCTCTAAAAAGAATGATGACTAAATTGTAGTGTAGTGACCTTAGAGATATGCACAGGAAAAGAGGTGGTTGGCTGGCAGAGAGCTTTACAATAATGGGATCTTTGCCAGTATCATTCATGCCTGAGTCAAGGACTTTCATTTCCCAAGAAGTACTGGGGATTAATGCAGCTTCTGAAGCCGTGCCTGCAAATGGATATATCCATCCCACAGACGTGGTCTTTGTTAGGTGTCTGGAGTGCTTGTGATATCAATGAAGATCAATGGAGATGTATGAAGATCAATGGAGATGTACAATTACCTCAGAAACCCTGACAGAAAGGGCTGTACTTAGTTAATGCCTAATACTGCCATACCCTTGTTTGCTGCTGAGCTGGGTAGTGGGACAGTCAAGAGAAAGGTCCTTAAAAAAGCCCTTCTCCCTCCGTGTGTCCTGTGAGGCCCTGTGTATACTGTCTGGCTGGGACTTTCCTTTTGGTCTGCCTCTTTCTGTGTCGATGTGCTCAATGAAGCTGAAAGTGCTTTACTTCCACACTGAGTCCCAGTGTATTAATTCTGCGTTGCTAAAAGGACACGAGTGAACTCATAAATCTGCCTCTGTGCTCGAGTGATCTTTGCCCCCCTCCACAGTGTAGCTCAGTGTTTGAGGGAGGGAGGGAGGACGCTCTTTTGGAGCTGCACCTCAGGACTCACAGGCACTCGTGCTCTTCTTGGAAGGCAGCGTCCTAGGACTTCTCCAGTCGTGGGGCCGTTAATTGTGCATGTGATTAGCCAGTCCCACAGCTATCTCTATCTCTTTTTGCCAGAAACCCTCCTTCCCTAAGAGCTCTGGTGACCCCTCACTCGGTTCCTAATAATTAGCCCCCCTACCAATTAGCTCCTTTCTAACAGCTGATAGTGCAGGAACTCCAGCTGCAGCTGCCTCCGCTGACTGTACCAAAAGTCTGCTCAAATCATCTGCTCAACAGAACCAGCTAATTTTACCCCAGGCTTTCCCTGATTCCCCCTCCACCCCACTTTGTCCTCTGACTTCCAAGTGACCCTGTGGTATTAATTGTTCTAAAACTAATCTAATTTTTTGCCCAGTGGGGCTTTTGCCCTTGCACTGCTTGTCACTTTAGCCTCTGTAGGGACAATGGAGAACTCTCTTTCAGGTCTCCTTAACTTGGCTGCCTGTTTATTGTTTTCCTCTTGCTCCCCCCTCCCTGCTCATAGCTTTTCAGGATGTCAGAGAAGAAGCAGCAGCCCAGCTCCCCGCGGTATTGTCAGGAGCAGGCTAAAGCCCTTGGAACATCCATCCAGCTTTTTGTTTCTTGTGACCCAAGATCAATAGGTCGTGCTGTCTCCAGGAGAGCCATGGCTAAGTGGCTGTCTGATTACATCTCTCATTATTATTCCTAAGCAGGCCTGCAACTTTTAGAGCATGTAGAAGCTTATTCATTTTCCATAGCCTGCTTCGGAGCAATGCCTATCGAGGGGATTTGCCAAGTGGCCTTAACAGAGGTTTACAAGTGAGAAGTCATCTTCTAGTGTCAGTGCTCTTGTAAGCAAAAAGGAGCAAAATGTGCTTCCTGTGAATAGTCTCAGCTATTTCACTTATAATGTGCTGTTTCAGTAAATATTCTGGTCAGTTCACTAGAATATTAATTAGAAAGCAAATATGAAGTGGGCCTAGACATGGTCAAAGGTAATTAATATGTCACTTTAAGTGAATATTTTCTGTTTATCAGTCTCCTCATTTATGCCATACTCACATATAACCCAGTTCTTGTCCTTGTTTTGGACTGGCTTGTTCTACATAAAAATGCATATTTGCCACTGAAGAAACACCCAGGGGCAGACAGTGAGAACTCCAGGTAACTACTGTTCCTTTACCCACCGGGAGGTAGGGATACCAGCAAAACCTCTTGCTGCTACTTCTCTCTTTACAGCTAAAAATGGTGGGATCCCATACATTTGCTCTCCTTGATGGGTGGCAGTACTGAGAGTTACTCTGTGGTGGGATATGGGGCATCTGACTCTCATCAAGGTCTGAGGACAATGCTGTATCAACCACACCTTTACCACCCTTGCAGCATCTACTGGACTGGGTCTTTCTCAGTGAGTGTTGTGCAAAGTAGAGCCGCTCTGTTTGGTATGATGTGGGAAGGGGTCATGTTGGAAGTCAGTAAGCTTCCCAGTTCCTGGAAGAGGAATGAGCCCCTGCTTGGAAAAAAAAAAAAAGTGCTAAGGTTTCTGGTACCTGTCTCAAGTGGATTCAGGGTGACTTCAAGCATATTAGCCTAAACCTGAGACGAGGACTTGGATGGTTATTTGATTTTATTGCCATTATAATTACTGAGTTGTAGGTTTAGAAGGCACCTCAGTTGTTAATGGATCCAAGTCCCTGCACAAATACAGGATGCCCATCCAGCCTTCTGGGAACTTCCAGTGAAGACATTTCCATAACTTCCCTGGGCAGCTTGTTCCACTGACCTGCTCCTCTACAACTAGGAAGCTTTGTTCTGAGGTTTAATCTAAATCTTCTTTGCTGCAGTTTGAGCCCACTGCTCCCTGGCCTCCCCTCTGCTGTTTGGGAGTGCTGTTGTGCACCCTCTTGTTTATGGCAGACATTGATAGATTGATCCCTCAAGTATATTGCCTGTTGACTTTTCAAGCCCAATTAGAGCTGCAATTGTCCAGCTCCCCTTGGACGGGAAAGTGAAAGTACAAGGGTGTGACCAAAAGTAGTTTCCACATTTAGAGAAAGGGGAGGGGAGGGTGTAATAGTTGGGAGGGTGCTGTAGAAACTCATTCTTAGACTACATTTAGAATAAAATGAAGCAAGGGGTTGGAAATGCTGCGAAGGCAGAAAGTGAAAAACTGAGTGATGGAGCTGCTTTTATTCTGCCTCCTAATGACATGGAGAATCTTTCATTACAAGTGGAATGACCTGTTCTCACTACAGTTGTGACCTGAATCTGTGCCTTTCCTGACTTGTGAAAGCCAGCCAGGGAAGATTGGGGGATTTGCTTTTAGGGGTTATCCATGTTTTCCTTCATAATGGCAGAATAACTGTCATTCTTAAATCTGCAATTACCTGGCCCCCTACTCAACAAAACCTTTCTTGGCCCTGACTCCCCAACCAGCTCTTGGCCCATTTCCAGCCTTCCCTCTTTGTGGAATGTCATTGAAAGGGTAGTCACCCAACAGCTCCAGGCACATTTGGACATTATCAGATTGCCTCACCCCTTCTGTCTGGCTTTCATTCTTGGTATAGCACGCAGCCTGCATTTGTACCCTTGGTCAGCAGTCTTCTTTTGGAGATCAGCAGGGGAACTGCATCTTGCTGATCCTATTAAATATTTCAGTAGCCTTTGATACACATGACCATACGGTGTTGATTCAGAAGACCACTCTTAATTGCTTTCACTCTTTCCCAGCACAGGTCCTGGAGGGTGTTGGGGGGTGAATGTTCATCATCCTCACAGGACCTTTCCGAACACACTGATGACACCAAGATATACCTCTCCTTTTCATTCTATCCAGGCTTTGCAGTTTCTGTCCTTTCCCAGTGCCTATCTCCAGTTGGGGGTAGGATGAATGTGAACCAACTGAGGCTGAATCCAGACAAGACAGTGGTGATGGTGTTGGGCAGACCGCTTGGCCTGAGGAGGGTTGGGACATCTGTCATGGATGGGCTTCACCCTCCCCTTTTCACTCAGATTCACAGCCCTGGGATGCTCTTCAGTCATTTGCTGCAGCTCGATTTTTTTCATAGTTGGATTGGGCCACCAAAGGCAAAACAAAACAGCTAGAAGCTTAGGACAACAGCAAATTCCAGATGCTTCAAGTGCAGCTGTGCAGCTGTGGCAGCAGCTGATATTTGTTCACCCTCTTCACCTCTGCTCCAGTCACTCCCATCTAGTTATGCTACTGCTGGCAACCATCATCCACGCCTTCATAACCTTGATGCTAGATTACTGCCATGCACATTACCTAGGGCTTCCTTTGAAATTGCAGCTGGTACAGATCATGTCAGCATGCTTTCTGAGGGAGGTGGGTTTTCAGGAGCACATTAATCTAGTGCTCCAGAGATTGCACGGCTTCCAATAGCTTTCCAGATGTAATTCAAGGTTCTGGTTTTAACCGATAAAGTCCTACGCGCTCTGAGTACTGTATATTCTAAGGGACCACCTCCTCCCTTATGCTACCTTGTGAACCCTAAGGTCAACTAAGAGCAACTGTCTGCAAGTTCCATCTGTGTGCCAGGTTTGTTTGAGAAAAATACATGGTATTTGTGTTTGAGAAAAAGATGTGGTACTTGGAATTCCCTTCTCTTTGAGGCCCATGGGAGCCTGATTTTGGACATTTTATGGAACCATTATAAGACCTTTATTTTGGTAGGCTTCTGGCACACGGGGTTAAGCACCAAGGTGTTGTTCTGTGGCTGGGAGTGGAGGGTGTATTATTTGTTATTATATTTTTATAATGCCTCTTGTTTTTACGGTAAGCTGCCCTCAGCCTTTTTTGGGGGAAGACAGCAAATAAAAAAAAAATCAAGCCTCTTTCTCTCTCTTTCCCTCCCCTGTCCCCTCCCCACACATTTTTGCGCTCAATGTTTTTGTCATGCTGTGTGTGCATGTATGTTTGCTGCAGGCATTGGTGGTGCTGCTCTTATTTTGTTCTAAGTGCTTCTTTCTCCCTCTTTGTCTTCAGAAAATATTGGAGTGTTAAGCTGAGCTGGCTGACAGTGCCAGAAACGCTATGTGCTCACACTTAGAAATAAACACCTCCTCCTCTCCCCCCCCGCAATCTGGACACACTCCCTCTATTAAAGTACATGAGTACACACACAGAGCAGGAGGAAGGGTCCTTAGATCACTCACTAAACCTTTTGTTTGACGGAGGGATTTTGCGTGTACAGCAAACTAAGAGTTGCAGTCAGGAAGTGTGTGTTACCATGTAAGAGGGTCATCTTCTGAGCAGTGGGTAAAGGAGTCATATGTATAACACTAAGCAGTTTTGAACCTCAACTTGCCCATCAGGCCAGCACTCTAATTTGATAAACTATCCCAAGATTGATTATCCTGCCTTGCTTTCTTCCCTGCCATTCTTTCTAAATATAACTACCCGTCTCTAAGTGCCTATCCCTATCTACGTCTCTGCATAGATGGATCATAAATATGGATATACACTATACAGCACAGAAGATGGAAGGTCAAGGACACTGTAGGAAAGCTAAGCAATTTGGTTTCATTTCTCTTGGCTACAAAAGATGTTGGGGGGGTAGCTGCTCCTGCTATACTCTTCAGGCAATGAAGGGGAGGCACAGTCAGCCATTGAGGTGTCAAAAACAGAAGTGGTGGGATACACAGGTCATTTATGGACTAATTTTAACCCACCTTTCAACTTGTAATGTTATCTATATCTGGGAAAAGTGAGTGTCAAGCCCTTTCCTCGTCAGTGAGTAGATGGGATGGTTGTTTGTACACTCCCTGGATTGTCTAGGAAGCTGAACCTGAAGGTGCAAAATAGGAAAATTAGGTCTCTAGATTTCACTCAATTACCTGAACATGGCATTGACTAAGAAAGGGCTTCTGAAGGAACTAAATCAATAAAACAGCTGAGCTGTTAACAACTGTATGTGATCTATCATTAAAATGTGAAAGTGAGACATACTGAACTTAAAAATATCTGAGGGATAATTCTGGAAATTCCAAAGGGCTCTTCTTTTGTAGCAGGTAAACAGGTTGAAATATTCATTAGAGCTCTGAAAGCATCTAGATGCAGATGAATGGTGCAGTGTGTTGCAAATAAAAATGGAAACTCTCATGCTGAGATGTATTAACAGGAGTGTCCTGTGCAAGACACAGTAGGCAATTGTTTCACTGTGCTCAGCACTGGTGAGACCTCAGCTGGAGGACTATGTGCAGTTTTGGGCACCACAGTTCATGAAAGAGAGAGACAATTGGAGAGAGTCCAGAGGACAATACTACGAATGATAAGAAAACATGACCAATCAGGAAAGTTTGAAAGAACTGGGTTTGTTCTCTCCAAAACAGAAAAGGCTGATGAGTTGGGGTGGCAGGGAAGGAAGATAGAAACAGTCTTCCAATATAGTAAAGGTTTCTGTAAGGAGGAGAGTGATCTATTGTTTCCTGTGTGGCAAGAGGGTAGAACAAGAGGCAGTTGACTTAATTGCCTGCAATGAAGATGTGGGTTAGATGATAGGGGGGGAAATTTTAGCTGAACGGATACTGAGGCACTGGAAACAAGCTATTTAGGGAGGCAGTAAAATCACCCTGAATGGAGCATTAGACAAATATCTGACAGGGATGATCTTAATATACTTGGTCCTCATCCACAGCCTGGTGAGTGCACGCAAGATGACCTTGTAGGTTTCTTCCAGCCCTCCATTTCCATGAGTGCAGATAAACCAACATGGCTTTTGGATAAGTTTGTTTAGCTTGTGGTCAATTTAAATTCTTTGACTTTAGAAACAAATGGATAACAGGAAGAGCCAATGTGGTCCCAATCTTCAAGAAAGAGAAGAAAGAAGATCCAGGGAATTACAGACCTATCAGTCTGACATCTGTCCCTGGAAAGACCTTAGAGAAAATTATCAAGGGATCCATCTGCAAAAGGCTAATGGAAGGCAACCTACTAAATGCCAGCCAACATGGTTTTATTACTGGAAGGTCTTCCCTGACCAACCTCATCTCCTTCTATGACCAAGTGATGCATTACTTGGACAAGAAAGACAAGGTTGATGTCATTTATCTGGACTTCTAGAAGGCCTTTGACTTAGCCTCCCATGACGTCCTCACAACCAAGCTGGGGAATTGTGGCCTCGACCATCTCGCGATCCGATGGCTAGGGAACTGGTTCCAGAGTTGGACCCAAAGGGTACTAGTTGATGGGAACAAATCAACATAGTACAAGGTTACCAGTGGAGTCCCCCAGGGCTCAGTGCTCGGGCCAGTATTGTTCAATATCTTCATTAATGACCTGGATTCAGGTGTCAGATGCAGACTGGCAAAGTTCGCAGATAACACTAAACTATGGGATAAAGGATAGGCTAGGGATACAGGCTGACCTGGACACACTTGCAAAGTGGGTGGACCAAAACCTGATGGCATTCAGAGTAGAGAAATGCAGGGTACTCCACCTTGGGAGAAAAAACCATCATCATCGTTACAGGCTTGGTGGTGCTACATTTGCTAGCACCATGACCAAAAGGGACTTAGGGGTCTTGATTGACCACAAGATGAACATGAGCCCCCAGTGTGATGCTGTGGCCAGCAGAACAAACCAAACTCTGGCATGCATCTACTGATGCATCTTCAGCAATACCAGGGACGTCATCCTCCTGCTTTATTCACCCTTAGTGAAGCTGCAGCTGGAGTGCTGTGTCCAGTTTTGGGCCCCCCCACTTCAGGAGGGATGTGGATAAACTTGAGAGAGTCCAGAGGAGAGCTACCCATATGTTCAAAGGTCAAGAGAGCAAGCCTTACAAGGACAGGCTGAGGGACATGGGACTCTTCAGCCTGTCGAAGAGAAGGCTCAGGGGGGACTTGATGGCTGCCTGTAAGTATATGAGGGGGGTGCATCAGGATCTAGCAGAACAGTTGTTCACCAGGGCTCCTCAAGAGATAACTAGATCTAACAGCCACAGACTTCTAGGAGGCCGATTCAGACTTGATATAAGGAAAAACTTATTTCCAGGCCGAGTGCCCAGGGTCTGGAACAGACTCTCCTCAACGGTGGTGCAAGCACCTACTTTGGACTCATTCAAAAGGCATTTGGATGTTTATCTTGCTGTGATCATCTGGTCCCTGCAGACTTCCCGCCTCTGGCAGGGAGGTTGGACTTGACGATCTTACAAGGTCCTTCCCAGCCCTTAATGTCTATAAAATCTATGAAGATTTTGATTTATATCAAGCAAAGAAAAGGAGCACATATTTATATATGCCCAGGTCCAAATCAGATGCCTATATCCTCTCAAATCCTTCTGACCAGCCATTAACATGAGGGGTTATTTTCCCTTCTAGTAATCAAGCCTTCATTCCTCTTATTTCACTAATATTTTCTATATGGGGCTTCAGCAATTCATAGTTTCATAGTTGGTAGGGTCGGATGGGACCTAAACAGGTCATCAAGTCCAACCCCCTGCCATGGCAGGAAAGAATGCTGGGGTCAGACAACCCCAGCTAGGTGATTGTCCAGCCTCCTGTTGCAGATCCCCAGGGTAGGGGTGAGCACCACTTCCCTTGGAAGTTGGTTCCAGCTCCTAGGCACCCTGACAGTGAAGTAGTACCTCCTGATGTCTAGCCTGAACCTACTCTCAGTCAGCTTATGGCTGTTATTCCTTGTAACTCCTGGGAGTGGCCGGGGGAACAGGGACTCTCCCATTGCCTGCTGGTCCCCCTTGGCAAGTTTGTAGGTGGCTACCAGATCCCCTCTCAGCCTTCTTTTGTGTAGGCTGAACAGGTTCAGGTCCCATAGTCTCTCCTCATAGGGCCTATGCTGTTGCCCCCTGATCATGCAAGTGGCCCTCCTCTGGACCCTCTTGACGCTATCCACATCCAACTGTGGCCTGACCAATGTCACACAGAGGAGGAGGATTACCTCCTTGGACCTGCTCGTGATGTATCTGTGGATGCATGACAAGGTGTAGTTAGCCTTCCTGACTGCTTCCCCACATTGGCGCCCATGTTCATCTTGGAATCAATGACTCCAAGATCCTTTTCTGCCTCTGCACTGATGAGAAGGGAGTTCCCCAGCCTGTAGGTATGGTGCTGGTTCTTCCTCCCCAGGTGCAGCACTTGCACTTGTCAGTATTGAAAACCATCCTATTCTCATCCACCCACCTCTGTAACCTGTCCAGATCTAGTTGTAGCCTGTCTCTCTCTTCTAGCATTCTCACTTCTCCCCACATCTTAGTGTCATCTGTGAAGTTGAACAAGGTGCTTTTCACCCCCTCGTCCATCAATTCCCAATTCTATGCACCATAACTTTTACTGTGGGACAGTCAACTAAATGAAAAAAAATCAACACTTAAAACTGTTAAAAGGAAAAAACTCTCTTACACAATCTATAAATGATCCATGGCTTTTACTGCCACAAGACATCCCGGGTTTAGTAAGATTCAAGGCAGACAGTTTTTAACGATAACTTTCACAGTTACAGGACATGCATCCATAAGGAGCCTGACTCTTCCTATTGCATGGTGCAGACCTTCCATTGACTTGGCTGGCGGGGTAGGAAGAACCTAGACATCTTCTTGTATAATTATCCATTACTGGGGTTTTGAAACCTCCTTCTATAGTGTGTGGTTCTTGCAGAGATTGAATGCTGGATTAGATGAATGATTAGTCTAATCCAGTTCCTCCTCTCTCTCTGCTTGCAAGGGCTGACTAAATGTGATTTGTGACCAGCAGTCAGGCAAACTGGATCCCATTCCTGACTGCATCACTGAGTCTCTGTGTACCCTGGCTCAAATAACCTTTTTTTCTCTGCCTCAGTTTCCTTGTTGTGATAGTCTATCCTCACTGGAGAAGAGAGGTGTGAGGCTTAACTGATTAATACTTGCAAACTCTCCAAGGTCCTTGGATAAGAGGCAATGGGAAAACACAAGACAGACCTGTTTTATTTTTCTTTGTATTATGGTAGCACTGGTGAGCCCTGATTATGAACCAGGACCCCATTGTGCTGGGTGCTGTACAAATGCAGACATAGAGAAAGTCCCTCCTACATCCCTGTTCTCCATAGATATGCATCCCATATGCTGCACTCACTCCGCTTCCTTCAAATCAGTCTTTAAAGCCTTTCACTTCCCTGGCCTCTCCAAACCTCATGTACATACAACCACTCTGTAGTTCCTATTTCATTATAAGACATTTTGTATGTGTGTGTGTTGTGGAGGCAGGGGCAGTTACCTCTTTCTTTTCATGTATTCTCATAATTGCTAATTACTTTAGACCTTTTGGAATATACTAATACCTCCTCCCACTCCTCTGCCCCTTCTTTCCTATGGGAACAATCTCTGAATTTCTCCTGCGTAGCTGTGAAGCATATTTGGAGTTGTGTGTACTGGTCAGAGGATTGTAGATTTGTGCCCAAAAGCTTGCAAGGAAGGTTTTTCCAACTATTTGAGTTGGTCTAATAAAAAGATATCAGATTTACCCAAAGAACCTTGTTTGCCTTCTTTCCTATTAAACTGGTCCGATATTAACCTATTCTATTAAAAAATTCTGAGAAGGAGGCTCTCTGCTGAACACCCTTTAATATCAGTGATGGAACTTACTATATTGTACTGGGGAACCGTGTGTCTATTGTTTTAACAGCAGCTGTAATTTCTGCATATGATGACATGCATGTTTTGTGAGCATATGCATTCACTTCATTCCCCAGTGTCCCATCTGGATGGCTTTGTGGTTGCTCCGGGGCAAGTCTATTTGCAATTCCCATCAGGCAGTCTTCAATAAAGCAAATTTATTTGTGTGAATAAATGACTGTGGTTAATGTGTATCTTCAGTGGGAGATGGGTCAACTCCTCCCCAGGTAATAAAAATAGTTATCACTTAATGTAGTACTTTGAATCTGCAGAGCACTCTACAGGTTTACACCACACCTCACAGTTGGTAATTGAGAATAGGGATTATGCATCATTCTGAAAGTATGAGCCAGTATTAGCTGAGCCCATAAGTCAACCTCCATTGCTTTAGGCTGCAAGAGGCTGTTCAACTCTACATGTCCACCCCCCGACCCCACCCCCAACACCTAGAGTGGGGATGGATTGCCTCATTGTTGACTGTATGTGGATTACACTCATAACACCCACCCTAATGTGGATAAGTAGTACATACCTTATTTGACACACAGGGAAACCAAAGTGAGTAGCTTATACATAGAGCTATGTGACCCAATGCTAGCTCGCAATCAGATGCTAAGAACACTAAACTACACTTTTTACTTGAAAGAAGTGATTATAATCACCCAATGAAATAAAAAACATGGATGCAAGAGGGAAGAGAAAGCAGTCTGAGTCTCCTTTTAGGGTACTGGGAAATTCTCAGATGAAGGGGCATGCCTGTTTTTTCATGCCAAAGAGATACACTCTAGATTGCTTGGCACAACAGGTAGGAAGTCATGCTTCAGATTTTTTCCAAAATCAATTAAATTTTTTCCGTGGCAGAAACAATTTGTGTTGCCTTCAGTCTTTCTGCCTGTTCAGGTTGATCAGCGCTTTTCAAAGAACATGTAGCCAAGGTTTCTGTGAATCCAGGTAAATCAGTCCTGTGCAGAGACAGGCAGATTGAGGAAGGAGGAAGGGGAAGCTGTTAAAACCAGAGAAGGTCTGGCTCAGGACAGGCAAGCAGCTGCAAGTCACCTGATTTATAGGAGGAGAGTTGCCTTTCAGTCATTGTTAATGGAATGTTATTAAAGAAAAACCAGGAGTTGTAAAACCTCCTGCGTCTCCTCTTTTAATTTATTTATTTCTGCTGCAGGAAACCCTGTTAACCCCACTGGATAATGCATGCACAAGCTGACACTTACGGCAAGGTTGTCCCCAAGACATTTTATTATGGGACAGATTTAGTTAAATATTTGCACACATTTGCACATGAAAAGACTCCATCTCAAAGTTTTGAGCTTCTGGAATTCTTTCCCAAGAAAGACTGCCTATTAGAGCTGCTGAATACCTCTGTGAGTAGGTTTGAAATGCTAACATTTTCATTTTATTTTCACAATGTAGCTATCTATCTTTTAGCGTTGCACACATGGTTATTTGCATTGACAGGAACAAAATTAGCTTGGATATGTAAGTAGGCAAGCAGGTTGGTAGATAGGTAAGTAGGCAGGAAAAATACCCAACATTCTGTCAGTCCAGCTGTGGGCATTGTTTTATTCTAAGAAAGGTACATTCACCATAGCAGGGACTAGTGGTCTAAGAAAAGGAAGAATACAATGACAGGATGTAGAAGGATGTACAGACTCCAATCTATGAAATATGAATAGTCTCTTTGAAGTCAGTGAAAATCCTATACGGGTAGTTGAACTGAATGGAATGGAATCCATCAACTACATTGAAGAGCAGCTGTTGACACCCAAGATAATTTTAGTGGGGTAGGGACTTCAGGATTGGATCTGCCATAAGTAATTTTAACTTTCCCAAAATTGCCCCTTATTATCTATATCTATATCTATATCTATATCTATATCTATATCTATATCTATATCTATATCTATATCTATATCAAACTTGGAATGGGCTTCCAAGGGAGGTGATACTTTCCCCTACCGTGGGGGTCTTTAAGAGAAGGCTGGATAGGCATCTGGCTGGGGTCATCTGACCCCAGCCAGATGCCTTCTAGCGCTCTTTTCTGCCCAGGCAGGGGGTCGAACTGGATGATCTGTTGAGGTCCCTTCCAACCCTAGCATCTATGAATCTATGAATATAGATATAGATATATCTAGATAGATAGATAGATTGCTATAGCTATATCAGATTTCTCCCTGGGATGGGCCTATTTGCAAAGAGAAGATTCTGGATGCCATCTTGGCCCACAGCCTCCATCTTAGCAAGCATATTGAACCAGGGCCCTCCAGAGCTAAACGTACACACTACTACTGTGTGAGGTAAGGAACCATGCTCCCTAATGAGGGCTGTAATACACCTCTGCCTCTATCTATCAGGAACAGAGAAGGACCCATAGCAGATGCTCACCAGCAGACTGCATTTGCTCTCCTCTGCTTTTTCTCAAAAGGCACTGCCACCAGAAATCATAGTCCTACTGAAATTGGTGGTTCCAGCCAGAAAGGAAACAGGGTAGGGAACTTTTTTATGATGTCCAAGAAGAGAATTAGTAGAAATACATGCTTTTAATTTTAAAGGGCCAAAAGGGGTAGAAAAATCTCAGTTTTCCTCTTCTGCACCTGGAGCATTCAACCAGGACTGGCTTACACAATGTTAAAGCAACTCTAACTACATTGGGTATTATTGTGATGCAGGCCTCTGGGTGGGACTGCATGGCTGTCACCTGATGGAGCGTGCAGGGCCTGATTCTATGCAGCTGTGGAACGTGTCATTATTTATGCTTTTGCACAATGCGTGTAAATGCCACTGTTCTTATCTGGTAGTGCTTTACACCCACTCAGCACAGGTGTGAGTGATGACACACAGCACAAGGCAGCAAGTTATCAGTCCCCCGCAGCTTCCGTGTCAGGTTGTGAGCTTCATCATACAGGCATAAATCCAGAGTAACTCTGTCAGCCTTAGTGTCCTTGCTCTAGATTCTGTATTTCCCCCCATAGGAATGACATCAAAATCTCATCCTCCTGTCCAAGGGGACAGCAGGTCTGCCTTGGGCTGACATAGATTCTGCAGCTGTGCATGGATGGGCTGCCAGGAATAGCCAGGAGATGTCCCCTTTTGACTGAGGATAAAGCCCTTCTGTACAGCCATTATTAAGGACAGTTCCTGAAAAATTCACCTCAGGTGTTACATACAAGTCAGCATGTGCTGGGGCTGTGACGCATCAGGAACATATGGTTCATTCTATAAAGGTTGGTCCTGCTGAGTTTGCACTTGATAAAAGTACTACCTGTAGCCTTTTACCTTAGCATGGCATGCTAGTGCAGCACAGAGGAGACATTCAGATATACTGTGCCCTTCAAAAAATCACACGCTGATTGGAAAATTCAGGGCTGACCCAATGTTCAGTGATTTCAATGGAAAGGTCCCCAAAGATTTGGATGAGCTTTGGATCAGGCACCTAAAGACAGGCATAGACTCGATTGAATCTGCTGGGAAAAGTGATTTAAAAATGGCAACCTACACACACACACACACACACACACACACACACACACACGTCATGATTTCTGGGGAGTTCAGAATACAGTCAGTTGCTCAAGAGGAGTCCCTTCCATTTTTGTTTCCTTCTTTTGATGTAAGTTTCCTGAGAAAGCCAGGCCCTTCGTTAAGCTGCCAACCGTTTTTTCCAACTAAAAACGGTTTTGACAAAAGATGTTTGAGCAGCCCCAAATGGCCCTGAATCCAAGCATTGTAGTTTGCACTCATTGACAGCTGCAGTTGGCTTCCCAGTCACTAAACCCATATTTCTTCTTGGGAGAGAAAGCCTGTGAGGAAGCCACTCTAATTCCAGCCCCCACGGTTTACAATGCTACAGTACCCCTCCTGCCAAGCAGTGGTGCTCCATAAGCCTGCATGTGAAATATGTTGTTCTATGATATACTATTTCCTTAACCTTAATACCATCCCACTCCCCCAGAAGTTATGTTCTCCTCCAAGGGAACACGGGTCTTTTTAATTTTAGTTTTTCATTTTGATTTGGTGGGAAAGCTTATTGCCTCCCATCCCTCAGAGGTTCCCATGCAAGGCTTAGCTGCATCTGGTTCTTATTTGAAGAAATTCCAAGCTCACCCCTCTCTCGACCTCCCTGGGTTCTTTGTGAGTAGCTGGAAAACTGTCTGAAATTGGCCCTTCTTGCCGTTCCCGGGTTTCCTTTGGAAGCTTTTTACCAGAGGAGCTGTTATCTGTTTTTTGTGGGGGGGGCTGGCTGCTGCAGATATGTATTAAAATGTGGAGTATATATACAGTATTTTTTTGGTGATTGTTCTGAGCATCTTTCTGGCGTTCTTGTGCTGTGGCACTCGCTGCTTGCTGTTTGCTGCAGGCTATAGAGAAGCAAGGAGCACACAGAAATGTCACAGCTGAGAGGGTTTCTGTAATCCTCTAACATATGTTAAACATTAAAGCTCCTTCAGCAAGTCTGATGTGCTCACAGGCATCATGGGACCGGCAGTTAAAGCGCCCCAGTGCTGCCAGGAAAACGTTATCCTGGCCCTAATTGAGAGCGACTTAACTAATGTTTCATTTCCTAATTAGTCCTTGTCAGCCGCTGGAAGGCCACGGATGCTGCTGGTGGCACGAGGCCCATCGCTGCTGTAATTGAAGTTGTTCTGACAGTCGAGAGCTATGGGATGATGCATAAAGTATGGCTGGCAGTTTGGGACTGAAATGGGTAGTGGGAGAGACTGGCCGGACACATCCTGAACCAGTCAAATCAAGCATGAATGTCATGGATTGGGGCTGAGTACACAGGGATGGCCGGATGGAACGAGAGGGCTTTGCCCTGATGACAAGGTGATGGAAGAGCAATAACAGGTTCATGCACTGGAAGCCCAGGTGGTTGGAGAGAGCCCACCTGGGGGCACAGGGAGCAGGAATGATTGGAAAGAGGTCCTTTTTTTAAGAGTGCAGATTACTTAGCAGGATTAGCCAAGACAAAATGGGAGCTCAGGGGAGGCAAAGAGCAGAGGGGAGCACTGAGTTCAGGAAGCATCAAGGTGAAGAGCAGAATCCTAGGGACATAGCATTGGTCCCTCTAGGATGGCCATCATAGAGGACATTTCAGTTTTCTGCTACTCTGTCCTCTATTGATATGAAACCGGATGCCTTTATGTCCTCTGTTTTTCTCTTCAAGAGGAAAATAAAAGGGCATAAAGGCATCTGGTTTTATATCAATAGAGGACAGAGGACAACCAGATTGTCCTCTATGATGGCCATCCTAGGTCCATCCCTCACTGGGGACCAGCCTGCGTGAAGACGCAGAAGAATTTGTTGCGTCATGGTAGGCCTCTCCTTCAGTCCAGCTCACTTTTCTTCCATGGGATGGGGGAGTAAATCACCCCATTCTCCCCCTCTGTAAATGGCAGGCTCCCAAGTCTTCCCATTTCTAATGTTGCTACAGCTTTCCCATTTCCCAGCCTCTGTGTCCTTCTCAGCCCTTTCGTGCAGTCTCACCATCAAGTGAAATAATGGACAAAATAGAGATTGCAGCAATGAGGGGAAATGGAGAATAGGACTTGACTTCAGTAATGGAACAGGGAGAGAAAAGGAAGAACAAGAGCTGACAGATTACACATAACTCCAGAGCCTCACGCAAGAGGAAGAGACAGAGCCAATAAACAAGGCTATGCTTCCTGAGCTTCCCAGTGGGAACAGCCTCCCACAATGCACCACAGGCTCCAGGGAATGGTGCATTAGGCTCTGACAGGTTATTGGTTTAGTAATTTGCTGGATGTAATTAACATTTTTACCCCAGCTGCCAGTTGGAAGGAAACTTCTAGAAACCTCTTCCAAAGGGAAATGGGAGGGGGAAGAGGGACTGAGTTTTCTGCAAAAATCGAGCCAGGAATATATTATTTCTGATCCTGCTTGGTGAAGAACAGGCTTCCTTTGCACAAGTTACTTGACATCTCCTTTGTAAACACCAGATTGAATATATCTCCTTGAGGAATATGGCCCATCCAACATACCACCAGAGAAAGGATGCATCTGTGTGAAGAAAACCTTTTGAGTTGGCAGCTGAGTTTAGCGAACTCCCAAAAGGATGCAGGGGTGATCAGAAACCTGCCCGAAAAAGAAGAAGATGCAGCCAGATTCAGCTCTGAGGTCTATGTGTGTTACTTGTCCCTGTGATGGCCTACTGTCCTCCACTCTGAAAAAGCAGTGCTGGGGGAGGGTGGAGGAAGCCGGGGTTTGGAGTTTCCACAGCAAACCCCTTCACTGCTTTGGCATGCCATTGTTGTGGCCCAGGGGCAAGAGCTCACTGTGATTGTGTCCAGGCAAAATGGTTCTGCCCGCACTAAGCAGCCTACAAGCCAGCACAACACTCTTTTTCTCTGTCAGGCCTGGGTCACCTGTCCAGATCCTCACCTAAGTCTCCTAGGACTGATCACCTATTTCAATAAAGACACATCCAGATCCCTACAGGTCCCCATTCTTCCCTATGCTATGCCAGAGACATCCTCCTTTGGTCAGTTATGGAGTGTCTGAGACAACCGAGGCCACTCTCTGATGTCCACCGTTTCCTGGTGCTGGCCAGCAGAAGGCGCTGGAGAAGCACTGAGGCAGGCTAAGCACAAAGCCCTGTAACTGGAACAGACTGGGAAAAGATGATACCAAGTGCCACTGCACCTGTGGCTTGTACAATTTCATAGATTTCATAGACATTAGGGCTGGAAGGGACCTTGGGGGATCATCAAGTCCAGCCCCCTGCCCAAAGGGCAGGAAGTCAGCTGGGGTCATAGGATCCCAGCAAGATAAGCATCCAATTTACTCTTGTGCTTTTGCTTTTGCCTTCTTTTTCCCCTCTCATTCTCTTGTGCTCCGTCTCTTTCTCTTCCCCTCTCTCCAGGGGAGATGAGTAACTTCTGAGGTAGTCATCATTATTGGTACTCACTGTTTGATGAGTGGGGCAATGAGGTGTACTGACTATGGAGCAGACAAAATCCATGCCTGGGAAGCTCAAATGCTAATGCCCTGCCTACACTAGTTTTTAAATGAGTTAGTGATGTGTTTAGTGACATGGTGATGTGTTTAGTGACACGGTTGATTGTAGCTATAGTTTACACCCTTTGTATGTACATTGGGGTAAATACTTGGTTAGTAACGAGGAAGCTTAGGGAACTAGTTTCCTGTAACCGGGTGGTAATGCTGATCCCCTAACCTCGCCTGGGCAATCAGTATGGTCAATCCTCTTCCTTTGCAGCAGTCTCTGCAGTACAGCATCCCAGAAGGCATTGACCCATTCCATGCTCAAGCATGCACATTTTCTGAGTGCTCCCTCCCTCGCTGGGGCCCTTTGGGAGAGATGCCCAGACTTTCCCAGAATGTGATGACACGGAGGATAGTTAAGTGGCTCAATAGGGTGGATGCACAAATACTGTTGCTGCCTGGTGGGGCTGTGATAGAAACCTGCTGAGTGGGCATTGCTCAGTGGCACATGTTATAAATGGGTCAGAGGAGCATGGATTTATGGCACGGCTTGGAGTGGCTGGGTAACAAATCAGTGAGCTTTGTTCCCCATGCAGTGTAGCAAAATCTGGAAGTCAGACAGACTCTGGAGATCTAAAACCGACATGTTAGAGATGGGATATTCATGACCCCCAACACCCTCACCCAAAGTCCCTTCTGTTTTCTAGTAGGCACCCAAGGAAAGAGAGAGCCAGCATCATGTTACATGGTCCCAAGAACTTGCTGCTACTTGTTATTTCCTACAGCAAACCATCCCATCTCCTGGTTCCTGCCCAGGTGTTTTTCCCCCTCTGTGCTGATCAAGTTGCTTGACCTCAGTGCCCTCTTGTAAAGTTCTCTGCTAGAATGCAGCATAATAAATTCCCAGCTCATCGCAGTTGCCTGTCAGCCTGAAGCCCCTGCCGTGAGGTGAAGGGGAAAAGAGGGGGGCTTGTGTCTCTTTACCAAAGCAGGCTGGATCTCTAATGCTCCATTAGCATACCACACACAAGCGTTCAGCTTTTAATTAGTTACGTGGTGTGATAATTAAGTAGCATTTCTCTACAATTTTCCTCTTCTGTGGAGTTGAGATGGGGGAGGAGGAGGCCTGTTGGGGATGGGGGTGGAGGTTGTTTTAGCGTTCTAAGTAATTGTGACCCCAGAGAGAAGCAGCAAGCAAAATTCAAACTCTCGAGGGGAAGAGAAATAGAGTCATTTGGTTCAGCTTCTTCCCCCACCCCCCACCCCGTTCCCTATGCCCCTACCCTCGAGAGCAGAATTACCCCCTGGCTCTGCAGTACGTAATGAAAGCTTCCTTGCAACAGACATCATGCACCCTGCAGTCCTGAAGGGCCACCAAAGAGTTTGGGTCCTGTCCAGATTGACAGCTGATTGCAATGTGGGAGTGTTGTGGAAAGAGGGAGACACTGCAGAAAATGCAGTAATGTAGGAAAGAAGGGGCTCACCTGCTTTTTCTTGGTTGCAGAATCCCATATAGGACAATAATAGAATAATGGAAAAGGCACTGTGGGGTAGGAGTGAAGGGTACTGGCAAAGCTGCATGGGGGTCTCAGGACTGAAATAGCAGTGAGGCTGCAGTGCAGGAGTGAGGAGCACTGGCAGAGCTATTGGGGAACATTGTAACAGACGGAGTTGTATTTGCTCTGAGAGCCTTGTGGAAAGGGGGATGCCTTTCCATCAAGTGGTAACAGCCGGGGTCCCTGCCCAGCTGCAGCCAGGCAGGTGGGGTCTTCCCAAGAGGGAGATGCTTAGCAGGGTGTAGTAAAAGGTATAATTGATACAGGCAAAGCAATGACACAAATAAGATAAAACCTATTACCTAATCGGCCAGTTGTTTCAGCAGCGTGCATGCCACTGGGTTGCTTATGATGGGGAAACAGATGGTGATTCTACGAGCCCTGCACATCCTGGCACACGTGTGGCTTTGAAGAGTTACTGCATCATGGAAGAGGCAGATGCAAGTTTGTTAGGATATAAAATAAAATGCAATTTCATAATGAACTCAGCAGACACATCGTCCCTTAATCTCTTCAAAATTGTCTCCATTAAACAGCTCCCCACTTCCCAATCAGAGAATCAAATGAAAATGAACCTTAAAATGTTGTGGGCAAATTGGCTCTTTAGGAAATGTTAAAAACAAAGATTGGGATTGTGAACATCTTTTTTTAAAAAAAAGCCCCAGAAATAAAACCCTTGGAAAATTGCTCATGAGTTCCCAAAGCCCTCCAGAAGACAAAGATATTTCTAGCCTGTCTGGAGAGTGACACCAGACCTCATCTGCCAGGCCCAGAGTTCACCCAAAGCTACTTCAGATGTCTGCCATGCCAGGGAGTAAGGGATTGATAACCAAGCCTTGTGCGTATATTTTTCTTTTTCTCAGTCGTGTCTCATTTACTGTGTAGCAGCTTCGGCCTCACCAGAGCTGGTACTGCTGACCTGAGTTGTGACTATTTGATCCTGCGGAAAGGGGCACCTCCCCAGGGCCAGGGAGAAATGAGAGAAGTTTCTTACACATGGGACACCAGATTTGACAGCATTTTCCAAGCCAGATCCTTGGAAACTAAGTATGACTGCATGTTCTTGCTATATCCTCCACACTGTGGAAAAGGGGTTTTCAGCTGTGAGTTTAATAAAGCCTGGTATCAGAGTTCTGGATTACTATGTCATACGAGTCCTCATGTATGCATCAGAATGCTGGACCATATCGCCAAGTATGGAAAAGAAAATTGAAGCAACTGAGATGTGGTTCTTAAGGCATATCTTGAAGGTATGTTGGACATGTCATACCTCAAATGAAGGTATGTTGTCAAGAGCAGGCTGCAGAAGGAAGCTGCTGATTAACATCAGAAAGAGACAGTTGGAGTGTCTCAGACATGTTATGAGGAAAGAGGAAACTGAAAGTCTTGTCCTACCTGGAAAGACTGAAGGAAGGAGAGATTGTGGAAGACAGAGGTTAACTTGTGTCAAGAATCTATCTAAATGGATGAATGTATCAACACTGGAAATTCTGTATGCATCAAAGAGAAGAGATCTGTGGAAGACCATGGTCACCAATGTCCTGTTTGAATATCATACCTAGAGATGGAGATTGAAACTAACTGTTAATCCCAAGACATTGAACATGGTCACTGTGTAAAAAAGACCAGGGAATATATAGAATTCTCCGACTGCTGAGTTCTCCATTGACATTTGTGATCAGAGGTGGCAGGAAGTTGACTAAGAAGCTGCAGAAATGTAACATGTTTCTAAATTTTTGGTATGTTAAAGGTATTTGGAAGGGGCTGAGTTTTGTTAGAAAAAAAGCAGAAAGTGGTCATTCATAGAACTCTCTGAATGGTTGGACAACCATGAAAATACTAACATTGCTCCTAAGTCCTGATTTACCACAGTCTGTACATTTGGGCTCCCAACACAGCTCTGTCTCTACCCCCTCACTCCTTCCCTGAAGAATCTCCTGCTAATTCCATCCCTGCGCTCCCCACACAGCTGTGCATGTCCCCCTTATTTCTGTCCTGCATCCTCCCTAAACCCTGTCCATGCCATTCAGGTGCTGGAGTTTCATTGAAGGTCACTTATTCCCAGTTATGTTGTAACATGTGAAAATGTCCCTTGGAAGAGTTATCTGAAACAATCAAAACCCCTTTTTCTATTGACCAAATTTGGACAGAAGCTCACAGTCCCAGAAGTGAAGAGCCAACGGAACGAAGCTTGATTGATAGTTCAGATAATCACAAAACTGCACTCCCTGCATCCAGGCAACTATACATTTTGCTTAGTACCTGCCAACCAGTTTCTTCTTGACCATTTCATTAGCACTTCATTCTAGATCCCCTTGACATCCCTTATTGCTAGAGGAGGCTGCTTTTTGAGAAGGACCAAAGCTGAGAGTAGGCATTTATAAAACAGCATGAACCAAGTATCTCCACCCTTTCTCACAGTGCACAGTTGAGCTGCTAGAATAAAAAAAGCATGAACACACAGTTACCCATACGCACATACTTGTCCAGCTTGCCCACCTCTTTCAGAGTAGACTGATGGACTCTAGCTCTATTACCATGGTGCCTGAGAGACCTGCCATCTTTCATGTATTTTTTATCCTGGCAACAAACACTCCTGCGAGGCACTGTACTAGTTGAGAATTGAGTGCTGGAGAGGCTATGGGTCTGCCCCAGGTCACATACAACCTGAACCATGTGTACCAAACCACGAGACCATCCTTCCATTTACCTGCTTGACTAAGTGAGCAGAAAGTTGTGAGGCTGAAATAAGGTGCCATGTGCTGCCAGGCTGGGAAAAAGATGAGCAGAGGCCTTGTGCGTGAAGCTGTCAGGGCAGTGTCATGCATTTATTTATTCGCCTTCAAAGATTTAGTTTAAATCAGTGTGACAGACACTGGGAAGTTTGTTATATAAATCAACAATAACAGGTAGTTTTTGCCCTTGTAATGAGTACAGTCTGGTGTAACCATATGCTTGTTGGAAGATGACTGAGAAATTTTCATAGCAAACTTTACATCTGCCCCAGCTTCAGCAGCCTCCATAAGCTATTTGCTTTGGTTAATGTGCCTCTAAGATTTCACAGAGAGGTGCCTTTCAGTGAGAACTTACGCAATGTTTTTCCTGGCCACCCTGACGGTTTTTAAGAGGCTGGATGGGCATCTATCCAGGATGGTTTAAGAATTACGTATCCAGTATTGGTGCAGTAAGTTGGACATGATGACCCTTGATGTCCATTCCAAACCTAGGATTCCATAAAAAAAATTCAGATTCCTTATGGGTAGAGAAGGGGAGACCTCCTGTCCCTGTCCCTCCCCACCCCCTCAAAATCTGGTGTACACTTAATTTTTTTTTTTAAAGAAAAGAACTAGTTTATACGCGGGAAGACCAGACTTGTTTTTGATCTGCACAAGATGCTATTCAGTGTTTCATTCCCACCAATTCTGACTAAATTTGGCAGTTTGGGCTGTATGTTGCTTTGATTTTCTGTCAGTGGATTGAAAGGGGAATGTGAAAGGGGAGATACAAATTCAGGACAATGTAAACTCAAAATACAAGCTTTTTTGTCCCTTGCAAATGACCCAGACCAGCTCATTTTCAGCTGTAGTCCTGACAAGCACAGTCCTTAGGACATAATTGTGTAGCCTGAGATCCCCTCAACTCACCAGATCATTCTCATATATCCAGCTGTTCAACAAACATATAATATGTTTTCCACTCATAGCTCTCAAAAGAGGCATTATACCATTTTTTACCAAAGGGGAAACTGAGGCACAAAGAGGACACAAGACGTGTACAAAGTTGCCCTATTGGCTAGTGGCAGATCCAGGGACACAACTCAGGTCTCTCAAGTCTCATTCCAGTGCTGTGTTGCTGGACTGCTCTTTGCTGTTTTACAGTCCTGTTTGCTTTTTAAATTCTTGTTTTCCTACAAAGACAATTAACCACACAGTTTCAGAAATGACATTCATTTTAGATTAAGGAAACATGCAGTAAGGAACATGCATAAGCAATACAGACAGCCACAAAAGGGTCTGTCTTATTCTGTCTTCATGTCATCCAGTTTAAGTCTGACATAGCCCCCGTGGAAGGCAGTGGAGTATATTGGGCTAAAGCTGGTGCATGTCAGGGAATAACAGCTCTAAAAATACCATTATTTCATTGTTACGGCCACTTAAAGGTTGGCTTTCCTCAGGGCAATTTGCCATGGTGCCACAATAAAGCAACTCCAAGGTGATGTCTGACTGCATATACTGGGCATCACATCTGGGGAAGACATGCAGCTCTGCACTGCTCATATTAGACTGCACCCAAAAAATGGTTCTTTTCCTTCTGGGCATCTCAGTACGAGAAGGATGAAGACAAATTGGAGGGAATTCACAGAATAGCAACAAAGATGATTAAAGGGCTGAGGGGATTGACTTATTAGGGAAGAAGATTAAAGGCACTAAATATGTCTAGGTTAGCTAAGTGGCAACTTAAGACGGGATATGAATAAGAATCCCTGAGCTTTTGAAGGGTGTAAACAGTTGGCAGAAAGATGAATTGATGACTAGGGTGGTTCACCGGGTTACACAGAAACTAAATGAGCACATGGAAGTTTAGGTTTAATAACAGAAGTAGAGGAAGTGTCTCCCAAAGAAAGTAGTAGGAGCTCCATTGACAGGTCTATTAACTAGCTGTGTCTAATAATAAGGCTTGAATGCTACGTGTGAGAAAGCCCCTGTCAAATAGACCCAGAGCAATGGTGTATAATTCCTGTAGTCTTTAATGGGTATTTTCCCTGTCCTGTTTAAAGGAAGCACTCGGACCATTTTGTCTTAGACCATGGGAAAAGACTTCCAGTGATTTCCTGTTGTTGCTGCTAATAGGAAGGTTGTATCACTGGTACAGCAAAAAGCCACTGCTGGCCATCCTATGTCCCCATGGCATCCATATAGTGGGTTTGTGAAAAAGGAACACAAGAAGACAGGGTTTAAGCATCAGGATCTCCAAGGAATGATTTTCCAAGGGCACGTGCTGTTCCTTTCCAGTTCCCCCTCTCCCTCTCCTCTTCCCCACCCACAACCCATCCCACCCTGGAAGTGACCAGGAGCAACATTTTCCCAGTTTTCTGCTAAATCTGCTATAATCTATGTACTTAGGTCTTGCTGATATGGTGAAGGATCTTTCATTAAACAGTCCCCTCCCTCTCCTTTTGCTCCTGAAAGAAAGGGAGTCATTATAAAGCACATGCATCAGGCTACCAGAAATTCAGTGCGGCATGAAACTTACTGCAGCGACAGCATGAGACGGAAGTGGCAGTAGGGTTCATTCCACTAATGAGGCTGCAGAATACTCAGGCAATCAGCTCTCTTGTCACTGTTAATCCTGTCCCACAGCCTAAATTTTTTTCACGGCCCCTCATTGCAGCGTTCTCTGCTTCTGTGGCCCTGAGCTCCCCCCACAGCTGTGCCAGTGCCCCTCACTCCTGCCCTACAGCACCACCTACTGTTCCAGTTGTGGGGACCTCACACACAGCTCTACCAGTGCCCTCCAGTCCTGAGTGTAATGACTGTATTTCTTCCAGGTGTGGGTGTCAGTGTCCTCTTGCTGATCAGGTCTTTCAAATGTGTCCTAGCATGTCATCTCATGCACTTGTGACATCACACCGTTCTGGCTTATCACATTCTCTGACGACTCCATTAGCACCAGCCCATGCTAGTTCCATGCAAGGTCCTGGCTGAGGTCCCAGAGCACATTGCCTCGGTCAGTGGGGTAGTCTAGTCACGTATCCCTTGGATTTCATGCCATCCTGGAAACTAGCTGGCTGGCAAAACACACAATGTGAGCCACATTTCAGACTGGAATCCAGATATGCATCTTTCAGCAGTTTGCATGGAAGCTGGGCACAAGCATCGAGAGGCAGGATTTGGCCCTGTTTGTGTTGGAAAGAGGGAAGCCACAGCTGGATGTCATGTACATACAAGGTGGGCAAGTGGCTGAGCAGAACCCTGTCCTGCAAGCTTTGATCCTTCAGTTTTGCTGCTTCCCTTCTCTCCTAAGTCCTGCTTGCTGTGGCACTGAGCGTGTATACATCTGCTTGTCCGTCCCACAACTCACCATGCACCTGGGGTGGATCCCACCAGCCCTGCTATACAGGAACCTTCTGTGGCTGAAAAGGAGCCAGACGGGCTTATCTCCTGGTACTTATTAGCAAAGCTCTGCATGTCCTGTGTGTGCTTGCAAACCCATGCACACGCACTTTAATAACTACTAATTCTATAATGTACTGTCATATGGGCCTAGCCTGCTAGATTGTCTACACAGAGAGGTTCCTGGGAGTTGTAGGTGGACAGGATGTATTGCCAGTAGGATCCATGGAAGAGTGAGTCCCTGCAGCGGATTCTTCAGGTTTTAAAGCTGACTCACCCACGTGCTCAGATGTGTTAGCTACACCCTTTTTTGTTTTCCCCTTTGGTCAGAGTCTGTTTTGCAAAAACACCGTGGGGAAAGCGGCTTTTGCTAAATGTTTTATAATGTGCCAGGGAACCTTTATCAAACATTTAATCCCAAACCTGGCTTTGAAGCAGGGAGGCATACAATTCCGTAATTAATTTTTTTTTACCTTCTTTTGCTAATCGCTGATAAAAAGCTTAATTCTATTAACAACTCGACTTGACAAATTGCACCGCTCAACAGAAGCGTTTAGAAATTAATTACGCATTTTATTGCATTAGATCGGATAAACAGGGGAGCGCTGGCTGAACAGAGAGGTGCACCGGCGAAGGGCCCAACGTAAACATTTTTTGGATGGTGGTAGTTTTTACACTGACTCTGTGTGTACAGTTTATATGGCTGGAGAAGAGCTGACATGGCTGTTTTTCCGTTTGTTTGTTCTGGTCTCTCTGCTGATTGGAAAAGTTCCACGTACGAGAGTTTATTTTTGTAAAGGTGAATTGCAAAGCTACAGTGAAAGCTACAGCTAAGCATAAATTTATGTGCTGAGTATCCTCCATGGGGGATAGGCGGGCGCTGTGTGTGTGTAGGTGTGTGAGTGTAGCCTGACCAGACTGTGAAGAGCATAACCACTGATTCTAGATAGGACGTGAGGAGACAAACAGAGAGGCTGGGAAGTTCATCCCTTTCTGAAATACATAGGCAATCCCTGGTGGGTGGGTTACCAGTGCAAAAGGGAGAAAGAGAGAGACCTGAAATCAAACTGCCAGGCTTAGGATACCTCCCATGGCAGTGGTCTGCATCTGAAAACAATGAAACATAGGGTACATTTTCATGTGAAACTGCATTTGTGCTCCCACATTTGAGAGCTAGGGAGAGAATGCTGTCCCTATCTAAATGTGAGCTTTGAGGCTGGTTGGAAACAGGGTTTTTTGTTGTCTACCTAGAATGCAGGATTGCAGCATATACTTCTCTGGCTATAGATTTGAGAGGCAGGAGGGTTGTTTCCTCCGGGCATATTTGTTTCTTTTCTCTAGCTTGGACCCACGTGGGTGTGAGCCTAATACATTTCAATCCAAATGTGGGCCAAACAAACAAAATCTGCTTACACTTTTACTTTTTGCCTCATTTCCTTAGCCATCCCTTTGTTCCCAAAATACATACGCCTCAGTGGTTCTCCAGAAGAGCTGCACCACAGGTCTCTATGGTGGGGGGTACTCAGGCTTCTCCAAATTCTGTGAAACTCTGGAAAACCTTTGGAGAGATGCTGCTGCAGCAAGTCTGCCTATGCAAGGACCTTTACTCAGAGGCAGTATTGGAGCTGGAATTCATTCAGCTCAAGGGAAGTGGTCTTTGGCTTGCTGTTTCTCTGCAGTGTCTCTGTTCTGGCCCCTGGTTCCTTGTACCTTCCACACAGGGCTCCCATCCCAAACCAACACCCAAGAGAACATTGTTTCCCTGCCACACACCCATCCCACAGTTTGGTTCCAAGTGAGATGGCATGCTGAAATACACCATGCTAAAATGCAGTACACTGTCAAAATACCCAGAGTACAGGAAATAAATAAATTGGGCATGCTGAAATACACCCCTGCCACACCTCGACATCAGCCTCAAGAGACAGAGACACTGGGTGGCCACTTCTAAGCTGGAGAGATTCATGCACGCTCACTCAGGCTGGCTAAAAATGACCTCTGGGGCCAAGCAATCACAAGCAACAGAAGCAGCCAGCTGCTTTGTTGGCCTATGCCCTCCATATTCTTTAAAGACCACACTCTACACAGCTGTCATATTCTTCCCATGTCTCCATTTCCCTGTCTCATTCTCCATAACTCACAGCCATAATATTTGGGCATCTGTAATAAAATTACTCTTGGTTTCTTTACCGTTTACCTCCTGGGGCTCTCACCACATTTTGCCACCATTAATCAAAGTGAAAGGGGGTTATCGTTATCTTCTCATTTTAGGGGTAGGCAGAGAAAGGTTATGTGATGCCTCCAGGACCCCAACAAGAGTCAGTGGAAGAGCAAAGACTGGAGGTTAGGAGACCATGACTTCTAGTCCTGTGACCATTAGACCGCGTCTCTCCTCTAATTTAACATCCCACCAAAATAGGAGATATTGATTGCAATGCAGTAGATAAGACTGAGTTTACACTTCTATTCACAGCCCTATTTTTATCTCCATCCAACTTTTGTTCAGAGTAGCCAATTTGTTTGCCAAGTGAGATGCTTTTATATAGGGCAAGAGTTGATTCCTCACTCCTTTGCTAAGAATTTTGAAATACAGGATTTTCTGTTTAACCACATATTGCATTTTTCTCTTGGGTGTCATGATTGTTTGGCTCAGAGGTTCTCAGTCATGCTAGGTTCTCACACCTCCCTGTGCCACACTCCCATGCTTCTGTATTTTTTAAACATGGGGTGTTTTCTAGGTACTGGAAAGAGAAGGGAAATCCAGGAAGATGTAAGTTTGAACCAAAAAGCTTTAACATAGGAATAGCAGGTGAGGAAATACATTGCTGTGAGAAACTGCAGTTGGAGCGATGATGAAAGTAATCTCATTGTGGTGAGGGAATGAGGAAGGTGGACAAAGACATACAGATGGCATGTGAAAACTGAAGAAGGACAGACAATGAAGGGCCAAATGTTAAATAAATAAAAATTAACAGACCTCAGCGAAAATGCTGAAAGAAAAAGTATCAGGCTGGTGACAGGGGGGAAGGAACAAACTCAAGGGAGGCTGCAGAGATCCAAAGGTGAGAGAAAATGGGTAATGGGAAAGAAATGATGGAGGGAGGTGAATACATGGTGTATTTGGATCATTTCTGGCAAAATCATTAAATCAACCCAGATTGAGAGGCAAAGGCCAGAGGAAGGGACAGTAAATGAGAGAAGGAATTTGACTGTGTCATTGAAAATAATAATGAAGTGACTAGGACATCAGTACTGAAGTACTGGTGATGGCAGTTTGCCAGTCAAATGTTCAACTCTGGGGCCAGGTATACCTTTCCACTGTTTGGGAACCTGCTTCTTTTCTTTAGGGTTAGAGTCTACCTTCAGTTAACACCTGGGCAGCCCCGTTCATTTCAGAGGCATTGCATTGGGTAGCTGAGTTCTGAGTTTACAGGAATCAGGCTCAACTGGGAAAACTTCCCCTACACTCGAGGGATTGACACTGCTGTGAGAACAGAGGGCACAAAAAGACAGTCTGGGAGCTAAGAGATGGTGACTGAGGCACCAAGCACAGAAGTGCCCCAGTATGTTTCTGGCCTGGGGTGGCAGGGGTAGCAATGTCTGCCCTTGGGGCAGCCCTGGACAGTACATGTAGGCAGTGGGTAGGAGCACAAATGCCAGGCAGAATTTGTTCCATAGGGCTTGCTTTGCCTTGTACCCTGTACAACTCTGTTGAGATTGACGGAGTTACACAGGGCATGAGTTAAGGGAGATTTCTGCCTTTGGTGTTCTCTAATGCGCTCTGAATTTATTAGTATTTAAGCCTAAATCAATTCACTGCCTCAAAAACGAATTCTTCACCCAGAATTTTAATGTCAGTTCTGTGTCTGGTAATTTAAAACTGATTTTGTCATTTAGGATTCCTTCTCAGACATATGGACGGATGAACAAATAATTTTGCAACAGGACTTGATCCAGCATTTATGCTTAGACAGCCATCAAAACACATTCAAACACTGGTCTGAATTTCTATTCTTCTTCTTCTTCTCCTGCATTTAAAACCCTAAGCTTGATGGAGCGTGGCAGGGTCTGATGGCAAACGTAAAAACAATAAGCAAAAAATGTCTAGGCTTGCAGTGCAAGCCTCAGCAAAACAGTGCCTTCTTCTTGCTCAGGTTCCAAGAGCTATTAATAGGGTGATGTTAAGGTTTATTACTTATGATATTATATTGGACTTCCCCCATCAGCGACTATACCTTTGATTGTCCTCCTCACAACTCCTTCAGGAGAATGGCCATCTGAAAAGAAATATTAAATATTAAAAAACCCAAGTGAATAAAGGAAAAATAAGAATAGCAATAAAAACATGTGCATACATGTCCAGTATACCAAAAAAGCTGGTGTCCTAGGAGCTTAGCCTATGCTTACACCCAGGGTCAGAACTGGGAGAGGGGGAAGGGAGAGAGTGGGGGGGTGCAGCCACACCCCACTTTTGATTTCTGCTCCTGTGAGGGTATAAATGCACGGACACGTGATTAAAGTTGAAGGGGGTTTGCTGCATTTGAATTGTTCACATCTTGTTCATACATAACAATCAGAATGTACCCCCCTCCCTGTCCTTTTGGGACATCCCCCTTTTGAAAGGGCTCCAAGCCTCAGTGTATCCACACCCTGGATGTTTAAAACAAGCTGCCTGGCAGGGACAACTGCATTTCTATCTCTGTGCAGATGAGGGAGTCTGTTCAATTTCTGGGTTACAATTATCTACTTAATTTCTGCTAATCTCTTTACTCATAAGTGATAACCACACTTGATCTTCCTCTAGTCAAGATAGGCTTTCTTCTACAATTAACCTGCCTTTTACCTACTCCTGGTAATGTTTCTCTGCTCACTCCCCCCCGCCCCAACATGTCCAAGAACCATGTGATGCTATGTAGGAACCTGTACCAGGTGGCTTTTTTCCTAGGGGATGCAACGCAGGACAAATCAGAGACAGGGAGGGTGGTGCAGGGCTAAAAACAGGCTGAGCTGTGCAATGCCACAGCAGCCAGAGGCAGAATGGAGTTGCAAAGGTGAGGTGAAGAGCTAAGTTACTGCAATGACCTTTTTCTGAGTTATTCATTACAGCAGATAACAGACGCTGTGGGAAGTTGAACCAGCAGCACAACCAGAGCAGCATTAAGCTTGGCATGTGTGGGTGAGAGGGGTAGCTAGGGGCCTGCCAGCAGCTAAAGCAAGTCCTCCCTGACCCCAAGTGCTTGTTTCTGTATGTTGAAGATGGAGGGGAGTGGAGCCCAGCTGTGGGTATCTTGTGAAGGGGCATGGAGCTGTGGTTGGGGAAGAGGGCAGTTACAGCCCTACCCCCACCAGCCCCATGGTCAGGGGCTATGAGGGGTGGCAAGAACAGCTTGGAATCAGGGTTGAAGGGATCGGGGGTGAGGGGTTAGGAGGGATGGGATATAATGGGGATGAATGTGGACATTGGAGTCAGGAGTGGACTGGCCAAGTTCGCTGATGACACCAAACTTTGGGGCAAAGCATCCACGCCAGAAGACAGGCCGGTGATCCAGGCTGACCTGGACAAGCTCAGCAAATGGGCAGATGAGAACCTCATGGTATTTAACACCGAAAAATTCAAGGTTCTCCACCTTGGGAGGAAAAACCTGCAGCACCCTTATAGGCTCGGCAGTGCTACGTTGGATAGCACTACAGAAGAAAGAGACTTGGGGTCATCATTGACCACAAGATGAACATGAGCCTGCAATGCGATGCTGCAGCTAATAAAGCGACCAAAACGCTGGCTTGCATCCATAGATGCTTCTCGAGCAAATCCTCGGACGTCATTCTCCCCTTGTACTCAGCCTTGGTGAGGCCGCAGCTGGAGTACTGCATCCAGTTTTGGGCTCCACAATTCAAAAAGGTTGTGGAGACGCTTGAGAGAGTCCAGAGGAGAGCCACGCGCATGATCAGAGGTCAGGAAAACAGATCTTACGATGACAGGCTGAGAGCCATGGGACTCTTTAGCCTGGAAAAGCGCAGGCTCAGGGGTGAACTGATGGCCACCTATAAGTTTATCGGGGGTGACCACCAGGATCTGGGGGAATGTTCACCAGAGCGCCCCAAGGGATGACGAGGTCGAACGGTCACAAACTCCTGCAAGACTGCTTCAGGCTGGACATAAGGAAGAATTTCTTTACTGTCCGAGCCCCCAAGGTCTGGAACAGCCTGCCATCGGGGTGGTTCAAGCACCTACATTGAACACCTTCAAGAGTAAATTGGATGCTTATCTTGCTGGGATCCTATGACCCCAGCTGACTTCCTGCCCTTTGGGCAGGGGGCTGGACTCGATGATCTCTCGAGGTCCCTTCCAGCCCTGATGTCTATGAAATCTATGAAATCTATGAAAATCTGTGCAGAGTGCTGTGGATAAGGGACAGAGTAGAACTAGGAAGCATTTGAAGTGGCCAGGGGTAGTGCGTAAATGGCAGTGAGGGACACTTTGGGGCTATGGTGGAGTGTCTGGGGGACAGAGAGCAGTTCTGTTCTTGGCCTGGCAGAGGGGTAACAGTTGTACCCCCAACAATAGGTCCCTGTTCCACCTTGGAGCTGGCAGCTCCCCCATAGACTCAGTTATGTTTATTTGCTTCGAGAACTAAATAAGCTAAATAATATAGTCCTAGACCCCTAGCATATTAAGAGAACTAATTTCTCTATAAATGAAGAAAAATATTCCTTATGTTATGGGATGGTGCACCACACCACCTATACTGCCCTCTTTAAAATCCTACGTCCACCAGAGCTTACAGCTGGGAGGGGAAAATCTCATTTGCCCACATTCTGAGCTCAGCATCACTAGAAGCCTTTGCTTCATAGGGAGTGTGTGCAAATATACCTTGGGTTTTTATTCCATTCCCTTTCAGTCCATAGCCCCTTATATTTTCTTTGAGTCTGGGGCCTGACAGAGCCAAAAAACCTGATCAAAACTATACCAAACAAACTGACAAACAAAAAACAGAGGCAACGCAGTACCACACACTGGTAAGAGCTGTTTATTACAAGACTGGTGTGTAGAAGTGTTTAGTATCCCCAGCTTCCACTACTGAAGTCTCCATGATTTGGCACTTACTAGCAGTTCTGAATATAAGCCCATGTCCAGTGGGGGTGGGGGTGGGGGTGGAGAAGGGGTGCTCTGTATGCAGATTAAACAAGTTCCTCCCCTAAAGACCTTACAATTTAAGAATATGATCCTGTGAGCCCCTATGTAAGCAAGCAGGCCATTGATTTTCATGGGAGTACTCATGTGAGTGAGACTTTGCAAGATGAGGCCCTCGGGGAAGATAGCAAAGCACTGGATTGTGAATGTGTGAAGTGCAAGCCTGATAGTATGGTACAGATAATCTCTGTGGAGCACAGATCACAAGAGATCACTGGAGTCTTGTTGGGCTCCTGTTATTTTGAGGGTAGGCGCATCTCTTTGTAAGTATTTCTGTTGGTGCAGCATGATTTTTTTTGAATGCATTGAAATATTCTCTTTGAGGTTAGAGACAGCCATGCTTCTTCCACAGAGCAGAGGTGGTGTCACAGAGGTGAGTGCCGGAGGGCTGGCCACCCAGAGTAAGATCTGAAGAAAGATCTAAAGGAGGAAACTTGAGACAGCACAGCACAAGGAAGGGAGGAAGAGGTTCTTGAGCCTACAGGGAAAGGAAGGAAGGGAGTTGCTTGTGAGGGAAGGAGAGCAGTGAAAGACCAGCAGTGGGACAGTTTGGATCAGGGATGGAGAGGGAGAGGGAGCGAAACAAGAGACCACCTTGTGGTCAGTGCCAGCACTGTGAGGAACCCAGAAAGGGAGGCTCCGGGGTGTGACACACTTGAAAGTGTGGAAACTGCAAGGCAACACTGCAAGCCGTTGTTCCCATTTAAAAGTGAATTTCAACATGATTATATTTGCGACCCTTCTGCCTTCTCACTCTGCAAACATTCTGGCTTTCTATCTTTGCTAGCACAAACGCTTGTAAAAGGGAATTTGTTCTACCATGAATATTTGTCAAAGGTAAATTTGGCATGGCCGATCAGCTTGTAAAATTCACATTTTTGTGCTGCTGCACTGGTTCCCTTGTTCTGGTTTTGTTTTGTTTTGTTTTTTAGTCTATCTCCTGATTGGATGATTTATGAAGGTAGCCAATCTACTGCAATTTAAATTGCCAGTATTACAGGACTGCATCTGATTTGTGCTGTGTTGGTTTTGTTAGTGATGCAGATGTTACAGCCCAGTGGTGTGCAACAGAAACAGTGAATCGGACAGCTGAATATAATTTTTACAGTACTCACAACCTGCAAGATGAGGTTTATTTGCCAAAATACACCTGTGATTGCAACCATTAAATAAACCAAGAAATGTTAGGATATTAGGATTGTGTTGATATTAGGAAAAAAAATATTGGCTTTCATCAAAAAACCTAATTTTTGTAGTCTATGCATTCCACTCAACCTCTGAGCCTCATCTGATGTTGTATCCAAAATTGTGGTTCTCATGATTTTACTGTTGAAGGGATAAAACACAGCACTTCAGGAATCTTAAGAAAGGTTCAGTACAAGTTTCAGGGTTACTGGCCCGGGAGCAGTGGGTTTTAACCTGTTTTCATTTGCGGACCCTTAAAAAATTTCAAACGGAGATGCAGACACCTTTGAATTGAAAGTGTGACTTCTCACATACTTTTGATTGATCATAGTCATCTTTTGTGGACCTCTTAGACACAGTCTGTGGACCCCCAGGGGTCAGTGAACCACAGGTTAAAAACCAGTACTTTAGAGGATTGCAGAGCTCTGGAGGTGTCTACATGAGACACTTACTGTGCAGTAGCCTAATAACACTGTGCATTACCGTGCCAGTCAAAAACCGTGCTAATACATTATTGTCCAGCGTTATAAGGCTCCTGCGTGGTCAGCATCACAAAAAAACCATGCAGTGGTACTACTGTGCAGTAGCACAAGTTACTGCACATTTAGTTAGTACTTCATTAAGCAAGTACTAAATTAAATGTGCAGTAACTATTGCACATTAGTGAACATGTAGATGTACCCTCTGTTGAGCCAATTGAGGAAGCTCAGAGACATGTTCCAGGAGGTGGCATCCACTTTTGCTAAAACAGAAGTGATCTTTTGGCAGAAAGGTATAAGAAGGGGAGTTTCCCATCTGACAACCAGCATCTCCTGCATATGAGGAGACTAATAATATACTTCCTCTCATGAATGACTTGTGCCCCTGGCAGCTGGCAGGGCACGGTGGGAGTGCGGTGGCAAGTGCTGACCAAGGGTCAGTGACCACCTGCAGCCACTGCTGGCGGTGGTGGTGGCAGCCAGTGGGGATCGTGGACCACCCGCAGATGCCGCCGGCGGCGTTGGCGGCAGAGTGGTGAGTGGCAACCGCCCGCAGGCACTGCCAACAGTGTTGGTGGTGCCTTTTTGTAGGGGGTGCACCACCATGCTCAGAGGGTGCACATGCACCCATATGCCCCCCTACACATCGCTCCTGCTTCTTCTAATAAGTTTTATGTGTTTGAGGGCTTCTTCCTGAGAACTTCCATTTTACCTCCCCTCCATGCTGTTTCCCGCTTCACAAGATGTGGTTGTGACATCATCCCACCAGCTTGTTGGTATTTTCAAAACTGTAGCATTGGAAACTCTCTCAGGTCTATTTTGCTGGAGATGAGGAGAAAATTATGAGAGTCCCACCAAAAGCTGGGCATGGACAAGATGCCAAGCCCCCTTTACCATCACTGTCCTTCACTCCTAGTATCCAATACGTCCAGGTTCAGATCCTCAGCAGGTGGAAATCACTGTAGCTCCATTAGAACCATAGAAAATCAGGCCTAGAAGGGATGTAAGGAGATCACTTCTAGTCCAGCCCTCTGCTCAAAGCAGAATCATATCTTTCTAAATCATCCTCTAACCATTTGCCTAACCCAGGCCTACCCAACTGGTGGCCTGTAATGGGTTAAACTGCATCTTACATGCTCCCACCTGGCCACTACTCCCCCCATTGTTGTTGCTGCTGTGGCAGCCAGGATCTCTGGGTTAGGGTAGCATGGTGGAAGGGGGCCTGTTGAGCCTTCAGCCAACACAGTGGGGTCAGCTCTCTCTGCCAATATGGCAGCAGCAGTGGTGGGGGAGGGCTTGTACTGCTTATCTGGCATGCGGTCCAAACAGTGTGCAGACTGGGGCCCATGACTGGTGCAGCATGTGGACCCTGGCTGCTCACAAGTTGGACAGCCCTGGCCTAACCTAATCTTAAAGCTGCATATGAAACCCTCATCCACAACTAACAGGCACCATGCTCCAAAACATCAAGAGCACCCTAATTTGCTATAAATAAAGCCATAGGATGAGGGTACTGTTATGTGTTGCTACTGCAAAGACAGGAAATAGTTTGGTAAAATACACTTGAGAGATCTAAGTCAATGGAGCATGTGGCTTCCTGAGCATGTGGCTTTGGGACTCCAGAGTGATTTTAAAATGAGAGTTGGTCTACTGAAAGTTGCATTTGTTCCAGAAGGTGTATGTGCCACCGTGTATGTATGCACTTTTGCTTGGAGCCCACTGTGTCCTGTGTGCATATTGGTGGAGTGCCTACTACGTTTCTGTGCACAGGCAGTCAGTGCTCTTTCAGAAGCGTGCACAGAGCCATGGGGCTACATTTTTAGCTCTGTGTGGCCTCTGAAAATCAAAGAATCATAAATTGGACACCCAGAAACTGAGGCACAAAATTAGTGAATGCTAGTAAAAGAGTGTGTGTATGTGGAGAGTATGTCTGCACTGCCTGTGTGTGTGTTTATGTACCTCAGAGAGGGTGTAGTTTTCTCTGTGTATATGGTTGAGAGAGACTATTTATGCATGTGTGCAAATGCATGTCTGTACAGTATTCATGTGTATGTGTGTGTGTGTAATCATATCACATGTGTGCCTGTTCACATTTGCCTTTCTGGTGCTCATGGTTTTGCATGTGGGCATGTTCCTGTTCACGTCATCAAGGTTTGTCCATTTCAGCTGGCAGGGTTGTAGGATGCATTTGCCTGCCATGCACTGTGCATGTTCACGTACATGTTTGTGGGCCCATGTGCTTCCCAGCATATACACGTGCCCACTGTGTCTAACTATGGGGACTGTTAATCCTATTTATAGCCAGCAGCAAGATGGGCAGGAAGGTACCTAAACAAGAGTTGACACATGAAGAAATAAGGCTTTTGTCTCTGTTGTACATTAAACAATTCATGAGGTTTGGGGTTGAATAAGATATTTAATGAACATTGGCCTATTCCGGCTGCCTACAGCTGGCCATTTTTCACCAAGGCTGGATACTTCAAAGGCAGAGGAAGGAAATGGGTTTAAAATGTATAAAATATAAAAAAATAAATGGCATTTCCTACTTGTTAAAACTGCAAAGTAGATAAATACAAGTTAGCATTCGTTGCTGCCTTTTTACATGTCTAGAACAATGACTGAGTTGTAGCTGCAACAAATAGCTCTGAAGCGACGATATTCTATCAATAGCCACATTTGTTATCATTGAAATGATTTGTTCTTTCGTATGGTGACAGGGCTGGAGTCCCTGTTTGTTTTGAAGCGGGCATATAGTTAATTCTCTGGCTAGATCTCCCATGAGCATGCAGGGCGGAGTAATGAGACAAGGGACAATTAAGGAATAGAGAAAACCTCCTATGAATGGCTAATTGGTAGGAGGGAGAAGGGGAAGCTGTGGAGAAGGCAGAGAGACCTTTGCCCAGTGCTTACCAGTCTGTGTGGGAGCCTTGAGCTCTCTTCTGTTGTGTTTATAACATGCAGCCCTCTTTTTTAATATGTACAGCAAGCGTCCATTTCACCTAGTCACCTCCACACATGACTATCACAGTGATTCTCAATAGTGGGGTGCCACAAGATCCTTTTAAGGGTATTTCATGGTGCTGTGCAATATTAGCACTATTAGGTGTGCAAATCCCTAAATGTGGTTCACAAGATAAACCCAGAGATTTCAAACAGAATCCATAGCTGCTAAAATATTCTGCCCTGTTGTTTTTTCCGAGTTCTTTGCAACAGAAGAGTTGGTCTGTTATTTCTCCCTAGTCAAGAAGCAGGTGAAAGCTAAAAGCAGGCATTTTCTGAGTGGTGCCAAGAGGTGCTTCGAGACTAAAATGGTTGAGAACCACTGCTGTGTTACAACCTATGTCTGCATTCTTCACACAAAGGTCAAATACTGAATGGACATTGAGGCTAGGGACAATCATTCAAAAATCCTGAACTGATTCACTTCTTGCAGGTTAGTCTAAGCTCTGCAGCTTAAATTGATTAATAACTGGACAGACATTATCTGTTGAATTAGGAAATGCAGCCACATGCCTGCAGTGACTCAAGCCAGAAGCTGGGAGTGCTACAGCATGCCTGCCAGCCACTGCCAAAGTGGAGGGAAGAGAGACGCCCTCCAGGGCTTTCACTTCTCCCTCCTGGAGTGGAGGGGGCATGGCCAGGCACCACCTGGGGTTAGCATAATACACAGGATGTCAGCCATCAGCCTGGGGGAGGGGAGGAAGCTGCTGCCAGACTGAGGAGTGGGGATGGGGAAAAAGTCCTTTCTCTAAAGCAAACATGTATTGAACACAACAATTTGCAAAGCATACAACAGGAAACTACCAAAAATCTTCACCTAAGCTAAGCTACAGCTCAATAAAACACAGCATAAACAATTTAGTCCAATTTAAAATGTAAAGCTAAGAGACAAGATAAAGCTTTGCATAAGTCTGAGGGCAGAGGGTCTCCTTACAGCCAGACATTCAGAAAGGCTTTGTTTAGGTATTCCTAGCTTTTACACATTCTGCTTCATAATGTAAATGTAGCTCAGTGACTTCTTTGGTGAAGCTGTCTGCAACTTCCCTTAACTCCATCTCCAGCCAATATGTGTGATGACTGTCAGGTCTTCACCAACACTTCCCACTTCTTCATCTGGTCCTTCAGGTTTTAGCTCTGGGATCACAGGTGCATCCCTGTCTGGCTGCAGGCAAGCCACAGAGACTGCAGCCAAACCCCAGGGAGAGAGGGGACAAAGGGAGGAATTAACTCTGTCCTTGTCTGGCTGCAGGCAAGCTGTGGAGGTGTGGCTGGGGCTGGCAACTGCAGCTGCCATCCTCAGGGTTTGCCAGTGGAGAGGGAGGGAGAAGGGACAGAGGGAGGAATTTGCCAAAGGACATACCCTGCCCCTGCTCTGGTTAGACAGCAGAAGGGAAGGGCCAGCTCAGCCCAGCAGAGCTCCTCCCAGCCCAGAGAACATGCCAGGATGCTGGGAGAGTCTGATTTAATTTAAACCAGCAAGGGGTCTTGGACAGACTTTGCATAAACTGGTTTGAGCTGAATCAGTTAAGTTTGATACTACATTCAACCAGGTTTATCTCAAACTGGTTCAGCCATTTTCAAGCTAGTTTATGCACATTGCATGTCTGTTCTGTTACAGGTTTAAACCAGTTTCTAATCACTTAAACCAGTTTATGTGTAATGTCTATCCCTAGCCTGAATGCTCTCTGCTCCTCTAGAGGAGAGGTGGCTCCCATTTAGAAATGAAGCACAAACCCTTAGGAAAGCATTCTATACCATGTATATGCTCAGCTTCCGCTTTGAATTACAACATCTGAGTCCTGGTTCAGGAGGGACCTCTTTATCTCACATGTCCATAAACACACTAAACAGGAGTTGGAGTTGAGGAGAAATCCAGCACAGCTGGTACTGTGTGCACCATTGCCTCGTGAAGGGAGAGAGGGAAGAGAGAGAGAGAGAAAAGATGGTTCTATCACATTTTTTTTCTATCCATACCATTCAAGATGATGATAGATCAGTCTTGAGAGAAGTTCCCCCTGGAGTATGCTTTCAGACTTTTGTTGGAAGGGCACAAGTGTCTTCACTTTGAAAATCATGTTTATACTATTTATCTAGGTCTCGCTATCACAGCTAGACATTTCATGCTGCCCTGCCTGCAACACAAACATTTCATCACATGCAAAAAGGTCCCATTCTAGTAATATTGTTATTGTCATGCATTAATATTTTGAATGTATTTATGTAGATATTTTTTAACCAGGAAGATATAAAAAGCTTTAAAAATAATATGCAGTACCTATAGAGATCATTTCAACCACCTGAGAAAGGCAGTAAAATACAGGACACATTTAACCTCCTATACTGTCAACCTGTAATTCACTCTTTAGGCCTCTTGGAGAAAATCATATGTCTTTCTTGTTTGTACAGTTACCAAAACAATGAGGTCTTCACCCTAACTGGGTCTTTTGGGATGCTTTCATGATATTAATGTTTATTACAGCCACCATTGGTTATAACAGTAATACCCAGATTTCCTTGCATGCCATACACTTCTTTTCCCCAAAAATCAGCCCTCTAAAATTTCAGTGCATGTTTAAATGGGGAGGCTGATTTTTATTCACTGGAAGTGTAAAAGAAGCATGGGGGAAGAGAAGCAGAGAGACACTGTCAGCTTCAGGGAGGGAGTGGAGTTCACCCTTCAGGGTCAGAGCTACAATGTTAAGCCTCTCTCAGCCACTGCTGTTGCAGTTGGGATCCCCTGCAGTCATCATTCAGCCATGAGTAGAAAAAATTCAGCCTTCCCAAACCTTGCGTGTGTTTGATTTGGGGGCTTGTAGTATAGGAGAAAATATGGTAGTTTAGAAGAATAATGTGAGGAAGCAAAGTGTATCATGATGGAACTTCAGGGGGACCTTAGGGACATAGGATGCCAGTGACCCAGCTGTCTAAGCTCTTCCCAGGTTCCCAGAGGGGCCCAATCATTAGTCATGCTCAGAATATATCCATTAGACATTACAGGGGATGCACCCTAGGATCAGAGTATATCAAACAGGGCTGTAACACAAACACATGGGTCTTTGCAAGGGGAGACATGCATCGGGGTGACTGCCCTAGGCACCACACTTTCAGGGCCCCTGCAGACAGTGCCATACAGGCCCCACCACAGCCACTATGCATTGCCGACTCAGTGGTCCTGTCACTCTTCACTCCCCCCGGCCCCACATAATATGCCACAGGCCCCACACACTCCTAGGGATGGCTCTGCCTGACAGGACCACTACCCAATGTGTCATTTATTTAAATCACGTAAGTAACCTCAGAGACTAAAGCTTACACTTATGGACTGGAAACTTGGTTTTCCAGTGTCCCGTTCACCTAAGAAATTCCTTTCCTCACACATAGAGGTCATGAGGCAAAGGAGCAGAAAGGCTTACAAATATAAGCCAGAGCCCTCTGACTCTGACACCCTATTACTCTGCTCATGGCAAACACAGTGACTCAGTTGCAGCTCCAAATGGAACAAGTTCATACATTCATTTAGTCATTTCCCCATGAGACACACCACTGAAACCAGAGGTATGCAATGGGGCCTAGATCTGCAGCCATTTTGGATTGGTTGTTCTTGGACCCTCAACATTTGTTTTGGGGGAAGGGATAGTGTTGCTGAAATGCAGTAACTGTAGCCCTACTAAAGCATACCCCTTCTTCAGGTGGCTTTTGGCATGTAGAAAATAGCTGGTTCCCTGCACTCAATGTTTGGGTCTGTCAAGGCTGCTTTGCATTAAAGTGGCAGCACAGGGAAGACTCGGGATCCTAACCAGCTGATAAAGGATTTCCCTAGGTGATGTGGAACAGCTGGAGTGTCTTTAGACCACAGTGCAAGGGTATGGCAGGAAGAAAGAAAAATCAACATATTCTTACCACCAGTGAATATCCCTTGGAGACCCTGGACAGCTGCCGTGAATTTAAACCAGCCTTCAGGAAACAGAATGCAGGGCCCTATCACCTCTAGCATCATGCTGCCTTCCTATTGTGCTACCCATCTTTCAGTATATGTGCTTTCCCTCCACCTTACCATATGCAGCACTTTGAATGTGTTGCATCCCCTCCTGTTTTCTGCCCAGAGGTTGTTGTGGAAACTCAGGGAGTGATGTTTGGGAGCGCTCTTTATCACACACGGTACAAAGAAATACGAGGATGGCAGCCCTACCATAGCAGATGGCAGCGAGTGCTTGGCATGGTTTCCTCAGATAAACCAGGACTCTACCAACTGGCATCTACTTGGCTCTGTCACATCAGCACATACTGGTGCTCCAAAGCTGCATGTCCTGCATGGCTGGGAGAAGTGGAAGGGCTGGGCATTGAATAAGGGTGTACGGGGCATAGGACTCTTCTGCATTCAGTGTGAAGCTTGACTTGTCAGTAGAAGATAGGGCACTGGAAAGGTTGAGACGCAGCAAGGAGGGAATGTGTCTTCCCAGCCACTCACTGATATGTTCGAGCATCCATCCACCATAGCTGGAGGGGACAGAATAAAGTAATTCTGTTTGGAAGAAGTTTCAGATGTGCTTGACTGTTGGGGACTCAAATGTTTCAGACACAGCTGTAGCTTTCTGAAGCCCAGTTTCCTTTCAGGGCTTGGAGGGGTGAAAACAGACAGCAAATCCTCCATCCAGCCAGGTAGATGGAAAACATAGCATAGCATTTTTGGCAGTGAGGAGGACGTCAGTGCTCCAGTCATCTCAGAGTAGCCCAACAAGGTGCTGGGGGGGGAATCACTAAAGCCAAAGGAGCTGAGCATTTTTAGGGGAACGAAGGGGAAGGGGGATATTAGTTGAATGTGCAGGCGGTGGGAGAGACAGTGTGCATGGGGCGGGGGTAGAAAGAAGCTGTGTTGAGAGGAGGAAAACAGGAAGACTGATGAGGCACAGGCAAAAGAGGATTAATTGGATCAGGGAGGAAAAGAGAGAGTTAAAGCTTTGGGATTGGAGAGAGACTGGCTGCATCCCACCCCCTGAAAGACTCAGCCCTTTAACCTCCTTCCTCCAACCCCCACCGGCCATGCATCCTGCCTGCCATGCGGGGCGCCCCCCCTTTCTGTCTGATGGGAGCCTTGTTAGTAGCGGCTCAGAGGCCCACCCCCTCCCTGCTCATGCGCTTGGGATAATTACCATTTTTCAGAACTATTTTGACTGTTAAAAAATGCTGTGTTTTTTTTTAAAATAAGCTGATTAAAAGCGGCTGCTCATTAGCATAAGCTCCTTGCTGTTCAGCCCTCTTCCTAATTAAAAGCACTCATCTGTGGAGACCTCGATTCTCCCCTGTCCTCTGGGCTAGCTTTTTGGACACTTTTTCCCTGGCAGTTTGTTTTATTTTGTTCCTCTTTTCATTTTGCAGTCTCCCCTCCAGCAGCTTCATGGCAGAGGTTGGCAGGGCCCTTAGCCACAATAGGAAGCAGGTGGGGCACAAGTTAAGGTTTTGGATTTTGCTGAGGGAAAAACCCAGAAAGGTTTTTATTGGTCCCTTCATTGCAAGTTTATCTCGTTTTGGGTCAGGACGGTGGCATGCTGGCTTGCCTGTTACTGGGAGACAAAGGGCTTGCAGCTACAGTCTCATCAGGCATTAAGCAGGGCTGAGCTGGTGCCCTCTTTGGATGGGAGACCCGTAGGGTGCTGCTAGCAATTCAGCAGGGGGTGCTTTTTCTTTTCATTCAATTGTGGGCCAGCATCCCAGCATGGGCTTAGCTACTGTTGCTGTGCTGCAGGCGGCTTTGTTTTTATGGTGAGAGATTGAGGTCCTGACCACACCAGGATGTAGCAGATCCCAACATTTTTAGTACCAGTTTTCTGGCAAACTCCAGCACAAATAATTCCACCCCGTCTCCCTCTGTGGTTTTAATTAAATAAAGCATCCTTCTTGGCTTCCTTCCTGAGCTGCTGTATAGCAGCACTGCGTGGTATTGACAAAGGTGAACCCCAGAGGTGGCTGCTTCCCTCACAAGGAGAGTCATCCTAAGGGGAAGACCCAAGACAGGATGCCGCAGTTCTGCGCACCATGTTCAAAACCTTTTTCAGCAGTGAGAAGTAAAACCTTGGTGCAGTTTTCCGAATGGTGCCCAGTATGGTCTTTGCTCGGCTAAAGAGAATTAAAGCATGCGCGTAGCCATTTTGCATGCACCTGTTGCTGACAATGGAATATTTCTGTGGACAAATTTTGAGTTGCTCATAGTGTTAGCTGGTCAGCGATGGGGATTGCAGATCCTAGACCCTTCCAGCTCATGCCTCAAGAAGGAAGAGGGCAATGTAAGACAGTGGGCAGCAACCTTTTCAGACCTGCTCTGACACATTCTAATCAGAATGCATTGGAGCACCCTCTCAACAAACGGAGTTTGCTGGAGCGTTCTAATTAGCGCGCTCCAGCAGCCTCGGCATCGCGTGTATTCAGCATCCCCACATTTCAAAATGGCAGCGGGGGCACTTTAACTAAAGCTCATCAAACAAGCTTTAGTTAAAGCACCCCCACTGCCATTTTGAAGTGCAGGATGCTGAATACATGAGACACTGCGGGTGTTTTTGAGTGGCTTCCGAGAGCCGCTCTAATGAAAACGTACACCACCACCCCAGAGCATGTGTAAATATACCCTGGGTGCCAAGAAGAGGTAGAATAGGTCGAGTTACACAAGGGAGGAATTTACAGATACTGTACCTCACCGTCTTGTCCTTGAGGCCCTTTCTTTTCTTTTCTTTTGCATTGCTGGAACAGAACATAGTAGTTGTGACTAGAACCTTGATTTGACTGGATATCTCTGCCCACCATGTTTCCTCAGTGTCTTACGCTTAGCTCTGCAGGAGCTGACACAGCTCTGGAAGAGTGAGCTGGCATCTGATTTGTATCATGCCTCAGCAGCTCTGGTCTGACAGCAGACTCTGTCTTACAGGGGATGTTTTAAAAGGCAGAAAGAACTGGATAATCTAAACAACCAGGAGGAGTCTGTGGTGCCGGCATTATGCCAGTGGAAAACAGAAAAGAAGCAAATAGACTTTATAAAACCCTAACCTGGGGTAACTTCAACTAATCTTGTGTCAAATAACCCCTGAAAGAATCTGGGGTAAAATTCTACCGATACTAGCGATGCCATGTTAGGAGCAGTCAGTCTGCCTTCATCCAACTTGGGGTAGCTGTTTGTTCGAAATGGGCTATTACCCATTCCCAACACCTGGTGGCAAGGTTCGCTAGTCAGTCCTCCTACATGCAACTCCAGATTTAACCACCTCCACATCCATCCCTGTCCCACTGTTGCATATATCAGTGTGCAAGAGCAATGTGAATTAGCTTGGGGTGCATGCTTATCTGTCCACACCCTCACTAACACCAATTTTATAGCAATGATGGTAATGGGGTTACTCCTGATTCACACAGCTCTGACTGAGTCAGAACTCTGCACCAGTATTATTTTGCACTCACTAACTTCACCTCTATGAATCAGTCATGGAGGGAGAGTAGTTGCTGAACTCTGTGGGGTCACTTCAGAGACAAACTCCTGTGGGAACAGCTGGCCTTTAAATTCAACTCATCATCCCAGCAACCACCCACTCATGCCTCCTTTCTTTCTCCCCATCATGTCACAGTGGCAGCTATTAATCGTATTAGGGTATCATATTCCTCTTGGAGGACGCCTGCTGTATGGGGGCTATACAAAGGTTGGGGGAGCATGTGGGAAACAGCAGGTAAAGGGAGGGCTGTATTACCTCTTACACCAGCAAAAATAAAAGTCAGGAGTGGCTCCACTGAAGCTGCTGAAACTACCTCAGGGTAAAACCCAGGTGAGACCAGGCCCCGAGCATGCATTCAAGCCAAGCACAGCTTCAGAGTCACATTTAAAAGGTCAGGAACAATGTTCTCAGCTCTCACTTATTTTTTCCTACCTTGCACCTGCCCTACTGACTTGACAGTCATTTCAGAGATGTCAGGCAGACTTAGGTCTAGCTTGAAATTGTGAAATAACCCAATATGAACAGCCTGAAAGGTCAAGCTGATACAATGGTTTCTGATGAAAGGCCAAATTCGTCCCTGGCTCAACTCTTTTGAGGTCAGCAGAATAACACCAAGGATGAATTTGGCTCCATGTTCTGGTGCCACCCCTTCATGAAACTAATCCTGAACTAATCAAGACTTACTTTTGTGAGGTCAAAAATTCATCCGCATCTAGAAGGCCATTGGGGTAGTGTGCTGAGGGTACATTGTTTTCTGTACCCAGTGCCATATGCAAGAATGATATGGCTCCCCATTATGAATGTCCGGATACTATTTCCAGCTGGGCTGACTGGGGGCAGTTAGCATCAGTTCAGGGGCAAGGCTCCTTACCACATCCTGAAACCAAGCCCCTCCTGTTCTTGATAGTGGTGAATATTATTATCCCAATTACACACATGGGGAAACTGAGGAAGAGGGGAGTCGTGAGCAGGAGTAAATTTTGCATGGAGCCTATACCAGCACTTGCCTTGGATATGCTGCTCCTCATAATCCAAACACAAAAGTCTAGTCAGAGCAAAGCAAGGATTGTTATCTGATTTTGAAAGGGAAGGGCACTGAGTCATGTGGCAGGGGATAGAGTTGCCAAGGCAACACAACATACCTGTGGGAGCCACATGTAAAACTCACTGTTGCAGGGTACCATCTCCAGGAGTGGCCATGAGGCCTCTGGAGATCAAAAGAAAAGTTTCCTTTACCCTACTCTAGGGGCCGTCCACCCTTCTCACCCACCACATCTTGATGTTAAATGCCAATAAAATACAGGAAGCTGCCCTGGTCTCAGTTAAATGACCACTAGCTGCCTGTGGTCAAAACCTAATGGGCTAAACGTGTGGCTCATTTCCACTCCTGCACCATGCCCCAAGCCTCGCAGGTGTCATCCTCACTGATGTTCTCTCTTACTCACACAGCCCTTCTCTGAGCCCTCAGACCCCTCAGTCTCTCATGCAATCTGTACCTGGACTGTCAGCCCCCTAGTCTCTCACCTAGCCCCCTTCTGGGCTGCCAGCCCCTTTGGTCTCTTTTAGGACCCTTCTGGTTCTACACTTTTCCCAGCTGCTCTCTGGGCCACTGGACCCATCTGGTCCGGCTCTTTCTGGCCCTTCTCTGAGCCTCTGGCCATTTTTTCTGGCCCTTGCCTGGGCCTCTGGCCCCTTCAGGTCCTGCTCTTTCCTCAGCCCCTGCCTGGGCTTCTGGACCCATCTGGACCTGATTTTCCTTCAATTTTGAGGTGAGCTCCCCTTGCCTTTCCCCATAACGGGCTAGCCAGCAAGGCAGCAGGGGCTGGGGTTTTAGGGCACCTCAGAGACTTTCCCTTTCCTGTGGTTTTGCCCTGGTGGCACTTTCTAAGGGTTGCTCTGCCACAAGAAGCCCCACCACAGTGACCCCCAACCCCAGTAGGGTGCAGTTTTGGTCATACCCAGGACTGACTCCTGGCTGCCCTGTCCCAGTCACCTTTTGCCTTCAACCCTCCTGTGTTCGGTCTCTCTCCTCGGGCCCCCAGACCCCTGCTTTCTCTCTCTCCGACCATCTTTTGCTTTACAGCTATCCTCATTTTGGGTCTCAGTTTCTCTGATCCCTTCCTCTCTCATAGTGGCCCCACCTGGACCTTTGGACTACCCTAGGCCTTGGCCCCACCCCAAGCCAGGTGAGAGCTCTGGGCCCCTCTCTGGCTCTGGCAGTCTCCCGCTGTGAACCCCTCCAGCTTTTGGGCCCTCCCTGGGACCTGGCCCCATTAACAGGCCAGCAAAATTACATTGGGATCAGTCCTCCAGCCTGCCAGCCCACACTTCCTGATGAGTCTATGGGTCTCCTCTCCCAGGTCCCTGTACAGGTCTCTTACACTCCCAGCCCCCTCTCTGGGTTCACCTGGACCCCACAATAGGTCTCACACACTGACCCCTCTCTCTGGGCTCACCCAGACCCCAGCCTGGGTCCCTAGGAATCTCCTCAAGCCCCTTAGCTCCTCCCCAGACCTCTAGACTGCATCAGACGTTATTTCTGTGTTGGAGCTGCAGAGATGCAGTGTTCTTGCTAGGGTGGTATTCTCTCAGCAGGCTCCAACTCTTACTGCTAGATGTCTCTCAGGACCTGGGCTTGTTGTATCTGCTTATATCTACTCTAACCTGGGCCCTCTTTCTAAGTCAGATGACTCCCTTTATCAGGCCTAGCCTCACCTGCTGGCTCCCTCAGTCAGCTGACTCCACAATTGGCTCTGGCCCCCACAGCCTGCCAGCAGCCCCACAGGCTGCCTGACCTCTTAAAACAGCAGAAAACGTAAGTGCCCTACCACGTTCACACCCCCGGTCCAAAGGCACTAGACCACATGGTCTGCCATAACACCTCTGCAAAGCCTTTCTAGTGTGGGTATCCAGCCTTGGTACGTTATAGTGAGAAAGGATCCAGCCCTACCTGCAACATGCCCATGAGCGGCACTGGACTGTTGGATGAATGGAAGAGCACAGACACAGAGGGGAGAAGGTTCTGTTCTTTCCTGACAGCAGCACTGTCTTCACATGGAGGTCCCCTCTCCTCCCCTTTCCCCCCACACCTGACACATACAGTGCTGAGGGGTTGATTCACACAGCCATGCTATTGAGGCAACACAGCAACTGCCAACATATTATATTTGCTGTTCTCAGAGGGATTACAAAAAGTACCTGGACTTGTGCTGTTCTCCGTATCTGCACCTTCAGCCCCCGCCCCCTCCCTCTCTACACCCCATGCTGGCTAGTCCATTTCCTCTCCCTTCATTCATAACCCCAGAGACTTCTGGAGTTAAGCAGTGAATGTGTTGCAGTGAAGGAGGAATTCTGGTGACTGAAGAAACATATCAACCTAAGGTCCCATAGGATATCAGTACAATACAGCTTACATCTGCTAGTCATTTTTAGATCCCTTCTCCTCTATATCCCTGCACAAATTGACTGCAGTATTCTTCTAAGGTAGTGGGGAGAAGGGAGAACCAGTTGTGTTCCCATCTCTTCTTTGGGGAACACACTCCTTCAGCCTGGTAGCTTTATGGTATATGCCAAAGCCCCAAGTGGGGTAAATATAACCGCCAGTGGGTGAATCCACATGAGATTCTGAGTGCTCTGCAGTAAAGCATTACCGCTGTACATGTACAGAGCTATAGGCTGGAGTAAACTAATTAATTCTGCCATAGATTAGTACTGCCAGATACAAATACTATCTTATGGTGGAGTTAGTTACTCTGCCGCAATGAATGTGTAGATGCTGATGGGGCTGGCTAGGGCATGGGGGTGCTTCATTACAAGAACTCTTTGCTGGCTAGCCCTGAATTAAACCACCCTTATGCCCCAGCTATCCTCTCCTCAGCATGTTGAGCTGAGTTGGAGCAGCCCTGGGCTGGCAAGCTGACCCCCTGGGTCCCCTGCACTGCCTCAGCTCAACATGCTGTGGTCCTGGGTTCATGTGTAAATGCGGCACCCAGGAGCAATAAACTCTGGTGTGAACTGCGCCAAAGTTTATTCTGTGGCATGCATATTCACATGTAGATGTGCCCACCACCTCAGTGGGGTACCAGTATAGCAGCTAGCTTATAGGAGGTTGGATCAGAAAGATCAGATACAGATCAGTGATTTGGGGAGGGAAAAATGCTTGATGCATGTGGTTGCTCTGATGCTGCCAGCTGCAGTGTACCCTCAGTTCTTTAGCTGCAGTGTGACCAGAATCACCAATGTGGGGCATTTTGGAGGTGGTACTATACAAGTCAGAGATAAAAATGATCAGGAAGTACAGTCTCTGTATGTGATGGTGACTTACTAATTGGGTGGGTTCTTGCAACCAGGGCTTAGCAGAGTGTCAAACGGGTTCTTCCTCAGTTATGCAGCATACTTAAATTCTGCATAATCAATAAGAGACTTATCCCTTAGATTAACCATCAGCCTCATCTGCATTTGTCTCACTTGGTAGCCATTTTCTGTAGGCCTTACACAGGCAGAAGAAGATATAGACATATAAGGACTCAGTCACTTCCCTGAGTTGGCCAAGAGTTTGAAACTAGGGGACAGCCAGTTGGCTGGGGCAGCATTCTATGAAGTGGAGAGAGTTTGGGGAAAGTTATAAAGATTCTTAACTGCTAGAGTATGCTACTTGAAGGGAAGCCCTCAACCCCCAAATTGGGATTCAAAAGAATCACTTATAGGAAAATTAATGTAAGTTTAAAGTTCAGATCAGGCAATGGGAATGCAAAAACATACTCATGCCTGGGAGAATGGGTATAGGCTGGACCCCAAGATCTCTGAGTTCTTTCTTGTTGGTTGTTTAGTCAGATTTAGTCACAGATATACAATCATTAATTAATCATTAATGTAAACATGCACCTGTTTACAATTTGATTGGGTATATGTTAATGAACAGAATTGATCTCCCATCCAGCTTAGTGGAGAGAATGTTTTTGTAAGATTTCTCATTTGTTGTTTAAAAACTGTTCGACTAGGATGGTCCTCTTAGGTTTTCAGTTGAGTTTCAGCTCTTGACAATGAGTGCTAATCCATAAGGTAAAGGATATCAGTTACATTGTGTTACTAAGGTCAAACACTTAGTCAGTGCTTTCCTGTTTAAATCACCAAAAATCAGGAATCTAGCCTTTCAAGCCAGTTTAGACATGAGGTTACCCAGAGTTTCTGTTAAAATTACACATTTACAGCAGCAACATACAGTTCTTATCATTATAAAATGGAGAATGTGTACAACATGGAGGCACTTATGCAAGCCCACACTGATGTGTTCCACTGATGCGTAACAACTTTCCAGGTCCCTTTGTGGCTTGCAAGCCAATTCCAGCCCCCACTGAGCCCATTTATAATGGCAGCAGTTCCTCCTCATCTGCAGCGTTAGCAGGAATGATAGCAGGCCCTTGCTGATCCAAACTCCACTGATATGAACACTGGGATTACATGCACCCCCAGCCTAATCACTAGAAATGCAAAAAAAAGTGAATATCTGTGTATATGCATACTTTTATGTGTTAGATTTTGTAGTAAAAGTATTATAATGTTTCTAGACTGTTATACATGGTTTTGGTTTTGGTTTTTCCCTTTTTTCAGTGCTTTTTATGGCATTTTGTATATTTGACCATTTTGCCTATATGAGCAGAGGATGCTTCTGCAGGATTCAATTAAAGGAAGGCCTGCAGTAATTAAATACCACAGTTAAAATACTTAGGTAGGTAAGTGGGGAGATAGTCCCTTTTTTTCATATAAGCTTCTGGGACAGCAGCCTGAGATTAGGGAAATGCAAAGTCCCCATTCCCCCCATCCCTCTGCTAGATTGCCAAAGTTCCTGTCGTTTCCAGGAATTGTTGCACTCATAGTAATAATCAAACAAGTGTTTAGTTTGAAGTACAGATCCAGAGGCAGTCTATACTGTCACCCAGGAGGTACTGGTCCAGAGGCAGTCTATACTCTCACCCAGATCTTCCCAAACTCTTCAGCTCCTGCTGCACTGTTCCGACCCCTTTTTCTTTGTATACTGTGAGGCTCCCTATCTTTTTTGTTCCTATGCACTTTCTCCAGCCTCATCCTTATTCATCCTAATGCTTTTCATCTTCGCTTTCTGACAATTAATTTTTACTCTTAGGTATCCTTTCTGCTACAAGAGAACACTGTAGGGTACAAGGTGAAATGAGGCAGACATGAGCAAAAATGCCATATAGTCATATACCAGGGCAAGGGGCAATAGCCTCCTAACCAAAGGGCCCTGGATTTTCTAGTGCTAACCCTGAGCAGTGTGTAAGGTCTTTGCCCTTCTTTGAGGAACTGGACATGTTCCCCTACTTCAACAAGGGAAATAAAAATATAAGTAAATAAAAAAATCCGGACGTCAGATCTAATTAATAATAATAACAGAAAAGCCAATTTCACAGCCCATTACTCCACCCGAGCAGGTAGGGGGAAGGTGGTGGTGGGGAGGGGCCTGAACAAACAGGGGCGGGTGTGTTTGCAGACCTCATGAAAGCTCCGCCACAGCCTCGACTTCCAAGTGTTTCCCTGCCAGGCAGTAGCTTTAGGCTCCATTAACCCAGAACCCAACAGCAGGCACAGAAGCGAGGGGGAGAATCTTTAAAAAGCCGACAGCATCATTTTGCTTCATTAGCAGGGCTGTAGTGCCTCTTCCCCCCCCCAACATACGTCCCCACCCCCCACATCAGACTGCCTCCCCCTTCCCCTCTCTTTCCGTTTCGTTTAACTGAAGGCAATTCATCTCGTTTTAATTAATTTTTACTCACAGCGTTATCACCCCAAGTATAAAGGCAAAAAGTTGTTTTTTTTAATTACAAAGCTAACGGCATTAATTACCAGTACAGTAAATGCATCAACGCATGAGAGGCAAGTGGTGTACAGAGACGCTGAGGCAGTGAGCAGGCATGGCAGCTGCAAAAGGACTTTTTTTTTTATTTAACAGCTTTGCCACTTTGGAGAAGGAACTGGAGAGGTTGTTTTTGTAATAAAAAGCTGTCTGTGTCAGGGATGCTGAGCAGGCAGACCAGCCTGGGCCCAGTGCGATCAGGACCTCTGAGCAGGCAGGCCCAGCTTGAGCCAAGTACCGCAGCAGCCATACCTGCAGCAAGCCCCGCTAATGATTTCTGCCCCGGGTTAGGACCAGCGAGCCTCCTGAAGTACACTCTCCATGTAGCATCAGCTCAGGCCTTGGGTCTGCAGGCCAGTCACCAGTTCTGCTGTTGCAAGCCTTGTGCTCCCCACACTCTCGTTCTCCTGGGTCCTGACCCTGGGTTTTGTCTCGGTTCTGGGCTTCAGATTTGAATTTCTTTGAGGTTCTGTTTCCTGGCCCCTGACCCTGCTTTGCCTCTGCTCTTGGTCATTGCCCTGTGGATAGCCCGCCGGACTGGTACTTGGCATCTGACACCTGCATCCTGACCCTGGACTGCGTTGTGGACTCTGCTTCTGGATCCCCCTCTGGCTTTGGTATATGGCTCCCTGGCAGCCACAGCATCAGTGAAACCAGTGTAGATGTCTGTTTCAGCCAGTAGCTGCAAGAGTTTCCTGTCAGGTGATCCGGCCTAATCAATAGGCCACTGAGGGAAAGCAGGTCTGGGGGCGGGGTCGAAGGGCAGAAGCCATATGCCAGAACCAGAGGAAGATCCAGAAGCAGAATCTGTGACACAGTCCAGGGTCAGGATATGGGGGTCAGATGCTGAGTACCAGTCTGGGAGGCTATCCACAGAGCGAAGTCCCAAAGTAGAGTCAGGGGCCAAGAAACAAAACTGCAAAGAAATCCAGATCTGAAGCTTAGAACTAAGCAGACTGGTCTGCAGACCCAGGGCCCCTGCTGGTGCTACATAGATAATGGTGCTCCCAGCAGCCAGTCAGGAGACTCGCTGCTCCTAAACCAGGGCAGAAATCATTAGCTAAGGCTTGCTGCAGGTGTGGCTGCTGAGGTACTTGGCTTGTGCTGGGCCTGCCTGCTCAGAGGCCCTGACCGCACTGGGCCCAGGCTGGTCTGTCTGATCAGCATCCCTGACAGTTTGAGCCACCCCCACCTTTGTGAGATCTGAAAGGAATGCAGTTTATTAGGGCTGTGCAAAATTTTGCTGCGTGTTTCGTTTCAAAGCTGTTTCAATGCATTTCGAGCTTGAAACAGCGAAATTGAAGAAATGAAACAAAAGCCTTTGAAACAAAACAAGGGCACTCGAAACGTTTTGAGTTTCAAAACGTTTTGAATTTCGAAGCTGGTCTTACTTGGCTTCAGCGATAGTTCCAGCTGCTGGCAGCAGCCTCCTGCCATCCGGTGCACAAATCCAGGGGCCATGCCCCCCGGGAAGATTCTGGCACAGCCTCGTAGGCCTCCCAGGGGTGTGGGCACCTGGATCTGCATGCGGGATGACAGCATGCTGCCACTGCTGGCTAGGGTCAGTGGCAGCAGCAGTCTTCCCAGCGCTCGGCACGGGCTGCACTCAGCACCGGTCTCTGCTGGCAGCAGCAGGCTCCTGCCATCTGGCAAGCAGATCGGGGGCCCACCCACACCCCCAGGAGGGCTGCAGGGCTGTGCCAGACTCCTCCCATGGGTACAGGGCCCTGATGACAGGAGGCTGCTGCTGCTGCCTAGGTCCAGCACTGGGCGCAGCCTGTGCTGAGCGCCAGGCGGGTTGGTGCTGCCACTGGCCCCAGCTGGCAGTGACAGCATGCTGTTATCCCACACGTAGATGGGGGCCTTGTGCCCCTGGGATGGCTGCGGGCCTGTGTCAGACTCCCCCCAGGGGGGGCTCAGGCCCCCAGATCTTCACACTGGATGACAGGAGGCTGACCAATCTTCCCGGTGCTGAGTGTGGGCTGCACCCAGCACCAGTCCCAGGTGGCAGCAACAGCCTCCTGTCATCTGGCACACAGATCCATGGTCCTGCAGCCTGGGGATGAGTCCGGCACAGCCCTGTAGCCTTCCCAGGGGTGTGGGCCCCCGGATCTGCACACCAGATGACAGGAGGCTGCCACTGCTGGCAAGTGTCACAAGTTTTGCTTTGAACGGTTTGAGGTGCAGTTTCCCAGAAACCTCTGCACCTATCTCCTCAAAACTTGGCAGGCTTCATGGCCGCAGAAGGGGCTACTGTCCCTGCAAGTTTCATCTGAATCAAACAAGAATGACAAAGTTTTAGGCATTAAGTTTTAGCCATTTTCATGATTCCCCATTATAGCTTATGGGCAAAACATTGAAACAGCGTCAAAACAGCAAAATAGTCTGAACAAAATGAAATGGAACAGTGCTCTCAAAACAGAACAAAACTTGAAATGAAACACTGTCCCATTGAAACAGCAAAACGGAAGTTTAAACGAAACAGTGCTGTTTCGCACAGACCGACAGTGTATGCCATGTGCAGTCTTAATGTGTCTTCCTGTGGACTTTGAGTCCAGCTGGATGGATAATTCAGGAGTGTTACATATGCATTTCCTAGGAGGTTTCCTCTAGATGTAGTGTCTGCAGAACTCTGCTGGGGTAGGAAGCAAAACAAACAGGACTGGGATTGCATTCAGATCTGTACTTTGAATCTTAGATCCATTGTCCTAAGGTAGGACTTTTGCATTGGTTCTGAGCCACCTGAGACTTTGAAATATACCCCAACAATGCGCCTTCAGTCAGGCTTTGTTAGGGGACGTGGATGGATGAACTCTAAAAACCTTGGCAGTTCAACTGAAAGATGGGTTCTCTTTCTAAAATCATTGAGACAGAAGAGATGGGTCAGGACTGAAATGGGAAGGGTTGAAAGTCACTATTTAAATGTAATGCTGTGGGCAGCAGTCAGATCATTGATGAGTCATTTGTGACTAGAAGTGCAAAAACATACCCCGAGTCTTTGTGGACTCACTTACGGTAATATATGGATTGTTCACATTCCTCCTAATCTAAGAAGAGCAAATGTGCCCATCAAAATTTGTTTCTTGAAGTGTAGAAGGCCTGAGTTACCAAGTTTCATTCCAAATCACAAGGATTTGGCTGAATCTATAACACGAAGTATTAGATAAAGATAGACTTTGTCTCAGAGTCAAAATGAACAAGGACTTTGGCCTAAGGTGTGAGCTAAACCTAACTCATAACTTCTACATGGACATCTCAGGACCTGAGATCCTTTGGCTAAAAAGAAAATAAACCCAACAGCTGAGTGTTGGGGGCTTCCATCAGTAGGAACCAGGTTCTTGCTCATTTACCATATATCGACTTCATCCTTTCAAAAGTTTTTTTTTTTTCTTTTGGAAGGGCTCATCTCCCAAAATGGGTAAACAAACTGAGATGAAAATTCCTGGTGCTTTAAAGAAGCCTAGCAGGGAAAAGGAGAACCATTTATGCCCACTAGCTGGAAAAGGCAGGTTGTCATGACAGAGCATTTGTCATGACAGAGCAACAGTGGCAGCACCAATCTTCCTGGCGCTTAGCATGGGCTGAAAATTTGTGTTTTGTCAAGTAGTCTGTATAGAAGGCATGATGGTGGTGTCTCTCAAAGCAATGGAAATATATATTTGCAGAGAGTTGGCACAGATGCGTACAGGGAATTGCAGGTTGCAAATCTGAGGCTACTAGAAAGAATCTAGTTTTCTCCGCTTTGTTTTCAGGGCAGCAGGCTGGAGAGTAAGTGATGAAGAAGTGTGAGCAAAAAGATGGCTGAAAGAGTGGTGAAGGAGGCTTTGTGTTTATGAGACATAGAGGAACCTTTGGAGGAAAGGAGAGATGGTACTGGAGGGACAGACTCCACTGTGTTTGAAAGAGGACCACAGTGCAGTAACAAAGCTGGTTTATATGACCATTTCAATTGGGAGCTGGGGGAAACCAGCACAAGAGATGGGCCCATGACCCACATCCAGATCCTGACTTGAATTTTTCCTAAGGGCATTCCTCTAGCATTTTGTATTGGCCCATTTATGACTAGTAGCCTGGTGGACCCCCCCATGGAGAAACCATCCATTTCAGGCACAAGTCATTGTTTCTTGAGCTCATTCTATAGCTTCCAAAAAAGCTTGGAGGCTATGTTTTCTTCAGTCTGGAGTAACATATTCCACCTATCAGTGGATGATCAGTGAATATAAGGTAACAGTGGCCACAGTAAAATGACATTTGACATCCTCTTATCCTAACTAGAAGTTCTGCAGCATGGAACATCAAAAAGCAAATATCTTTCTTTCTCTTTTCCTTTTTTTCTTTAAATGAGGAAGTTTGTTAAAAATGACCTGAAGGAAAAAGTTATGAAATTAAAAATCATAGAATCAGCAGGGAGAGTGCTTTAAAAATCCCTTATTAGACTCACAGGAGGAAGTGCCATACCCCCCAAAATTAAAATAAAAAAAACCCCCAGAAGCAAAAGAAACCAGAAGAGTTAAATGACAAGGTGCATGGGTTTATTCGGTTTAAAAGAAAAAGGAATCCTTTAAAACCTAAATGTTCAGCCCAAGTGATGCTAATAGAATGGAACATAAACTGCACAAGTGAGATGTAAGGTGGAGATTAAGAAGAAATGTGAAGAACAAACAGCCAAAGATAACACAAACCAATAATAATAAATTCTTTAAGTACCAGGAGTAGAAAGGAAGCTGAAGGGAGAGTCGGGAAAGGGGATAATCATTAAAGATAAGGAGATTGTAGAGGAGCCCGGATCATTACTAGAAAGAAGAATGGGGCACAACCTAGCCTGGGGATGTGCCTTACTGGGAGGATGAAGAAATGCTGTCCCCGAGTTTGGAGAAGTGTGTGTTGAAAATATTGCCCAGAAAAAAGAATATGGCCAGGGCAGCATCCCAAAGCATCTCCATTGCTGTTGCCAAGCTCCAAGTTGGGATCTTACACTAAGACAGCATTCCTTTAGCATCATCAGGATGACTCCCTGTTGCTGTGGTGTAGATTTGGGTTGTCAATATTGTTCTACCTGGAGCTCGCTCTAAACCAGGGGTGAGCAATTATTTTGGCTGGGGGGCCACTTAATGAGTTTTGGCAAGCTGTTGAGGGCCACAAGGTAACCGCACCCCTTGACAGGTGCCCCACCCCTAGTCACCATCCTGCCTCTAACCCCTGACTTTTTCCACCTGAGGTAACTCCTCTTCCCTAGAAGTACTCGTGTGTGTGTGTGTGTGTGTGTGTGTGTGTGTGTGTGTGTGTGTGTGTGTGTGTGTGTGTTGGGGGGGGTTCCATCTTGGAACCAAAAAAAAACCAAATCATATACTAAAAGTCAGATGTCTACTGTAATGCTTTTTTAATTTTATTTCAAAAAATATTTTTGTCCTGATTTATGTGTGTTTTTCTAGTGTATGTAGAGGTGATTGCAGAATAACTTCAAAATAAAGTCTTACTCTTGTATATTGTACGTGGTGGGTGTTCCTGGGGGAGTATATGGGGTTGGGGGATGTGAGAGGGGGGTTTGTAAGGGAGTGTGGCTGTGTGTAGGGGGGTGTAGGGCATGTTGGAAGGTATGGGTATGTGTGTGTGGAAGGGCTATGGGGGTGTGTGGGCAGGGTATGGGTATGGGCAGGGTGCAAGGGAGGGTGGAGGGTGCGGGGACCCCCACACACGCATACCCCAGAACATACAGACCCTGCCACTGGTGGCAGCAGCAGGCCACAGGCCCTCAGGGTGCTCATGGCCCATGCAGGTGCAGCCGTCCAGCAGCATGTAGCATCTGCTAGTTCTGAGAGCTGCACATGGTGGCAAGGAGTGGAGCAAGGCCAACCTCTACCATGCAGGGCTCCCCATGGCACCCGTGTAGCTCCTGGGACTTGCGCATCACTGAGAGGAAGTGCTGCACAATGGAGCCAGTGGCCTGGTCTCATTCCCTGCCGCCATCTGCAGCTCCTGGGACTCCACTGGGAAGCAGGGAGCAGGGTTCCCTGCCACTTCTGGCAGAGTGCTGTGAGCTGCACATGGAGGCAGGGAGTGGGGAAGGTAGCCAGCTCCATTACAGCTTCCCCCCCCCCCCCCAGTGACGTGTGAGTCCCAGGAGCTGGGTGAAATCATCGGGCAGGCTGAATTCGGTCTGTGAGCTTTGTTTTGCCTTCCCCTGCTCTAAACTAATGAATGGCCTCACAAAATGGCAGGTTGCATTTTACCCGCTGCTAATTCTGGAACCCAGTCCCAGGTGGTGACTGACACCCCAAAATGGATGCCGCACCAGGTACAAGTTATGAATTCATAGGTAAGCTGTAATGAAGAATAAGGGACATGTGGTGCTGTGCATTACTAACTTATCTGTCTATCTGCAGCCCATGATCTCTGCTCTGGATTTAATTGATTCAAAATAGTGCCTTCTCCCCCCTTCATAGATCCTTCCTTGATCCCACATGGAACAACAGCTTAACTTGACATGACTTCTACCATTAGCCTGGTCTAGACTATAAATTAGTAACCCAAATGCCCCCTTCCTTTTTTCCCCACCACTGTTCTCTTAGACCGGAGCCTTGGGATCTGTATCACTGTTACCTTGCAGTCTTGTTCCGCATCCTTCTCCCTTTTAATTTATTTATTTATTTATTTTCCCCAGGAAAAAATATAAATATGCAAATGCATGGGGGAAAATGGAAAGAAATTTAATTAAAATGTGTGTTTCTTTCCCTCCGAGTGCTTTAGGGTGGAATAGCAAATTGTTAAAAAGGAGAGCACTCAGAATAAGGTTAAAGAGCTGAAAACTGATTACACGCTATTGAAAATGAAAGCAAGGAGGGGGTGGTTGAGATGCAGCATATATAGACAGGTAAAGGGCTCTGGGAGACTCTTGCTGAAGATGGGGCATTTCTTACTAGAAATTGCAGGCAGGCCTATTTTGCACATAAGTTCTCTAATGTGAATTTGGTACTTTTGCATCAGGAGAGGTGTGGGGGAGAAAACTTTTATTTTAGAGACTGGTCTGGAGAGGGCACCTTGGAGATAGGAGTTTTGGCAAGAGGCTGGATCAAAAGGGATTTGAACTTAGGGTCTGGACCTTTCTTCTAGTTTTTCAGTCTTTGTTTAATTTGTGCAGTGTGTTGTACTCTAACAGAGTCAGAGTTATTGACTGAGAGAGCATGGGCATGTGTGAGAGAGACAGACAGACAGGAGCATATCTAGATATGCTATTAATGTTCTTTAGTCTTACTGGTAAAGTAAAGTAAAGTACTGTGCAGTAAGCCTTCCTCAAGAGCATATCCACACATGCACCCTTTTGGGAGTAGGTTTGTTGGATGGCAAGGGGCATGGGAGCTAGTCCTGATGCACATGAGGCCAGGAAGTTGCCACTATAGCCGGCAGCAATCTCCTGGCTCCTGTACATCGGGACAGGACCTGATGTGCACAGGACCAGGAGACAGCTGCTGCAGCCAGCAGAGCTTTTCTGACTCTGTGCACATTGGGACACACCCCTGCCAGCAAGCCCCCTGCCAGGTGGGGCTTCCCTGCCCAGCAGGGGGTTTACCAGGAGCTGTCCCAGATAGAGGGCAGCTGCTGGTGAATCCCCTGCCAGGTGTGTCCCCCTGCTCAGCAGGGGGCTGGCTGGGAACTGTCCTGCAAGCAAGGCAGCTGCCAGTGAGCTCCATGCCCGCTACTCAACAGGGGGCTCATTGGCAGCTTCCCTGCTTGTGGGAAAGTTCCTGGCCAGCCCCCTGCCAAGCTGGGGGGAACAGGACTCACCAGCAGCTGCTCTGCTTGGGTCTCCAGCCCCTGCCCACCCTCCAGAGCAGCTCTGGGCAGCACAGAGCGGGGAACTCCGGAGAGCAAGCAGGGGTGGGAGTTATCAGCTCTGGGCCATGAAGACCTGCTCTGGAGAGAAAGCAGGGTCTGGAAACTCTCCAGAGTTTTCAGCTCCGCACCACACAGAACTGCTCCAGAGAGCGAGCAGGGGCTGGGCTTCTAGCCCCCCGTTCACTCTCTGGAGCTGCCAGCTCTGCACTGGGAGCCAGGCTCTGAGACAGGAATAGAGAGCTCCCCAGGTCCAGTGCTAATCGGCTCCTAGCTCTGGGGGGAGCCCGGAGCCGAGCAGCACCAGGACCGGGGCCAGAGAACTCCCCATCTCCTGTGGCCCCTGCTGGGAGAAATTTGCTCCCAGTCAGCAACTACAAGTGTGGTACTGCTCAGTAAGTAATTCACAGTTAATCTAGTACCTGTATTTACAAGCACTAGCTAACTGCTCAGTACTGCTCAGTAAATGCCCTACATGTGTAGATTTGTGATGCTTAACTGCATAGTAGATTAGTATACTGTGCAGTAAAGCATCTTGTGTAGAGCACCCAGGGAGGATCATATATGGGAGAACTGCAGTGTTCAGGTCTGAGGTTTTCTAAAATTTAAGCAGACGGCAGGACAGGGTGGTACCTGAGAGGCTAACCGGTTGAGAGAGGCATGGTGTTTCGGATCTGAGATTTTTTTTCTGTGCTCATTAAAGAAGCAAGAGTCAGAGAAAGTTTGGTCAGGATCTTTTTCCAAATCACAGATGTGTTCAGACCCAGGAAGTAAGCTAAAAACAATTTCTGGGCAACTCTTTGAAACTTCATACACTGTTGAATTCATCTCTGTCAAAGGTGAGTTATCACCCCTAGAAAGAGAATCTATCTGCATTAAGCCTGATAACGTCAATGGTTGTTAGCTGAGGATGATAGATCATAAAATATATATGCAGCCACACCCTGGGATGAGGTCTTCACAGGGAGTTTCCTATAATCTGTCTTAACCCCCTTTCCCCTCTCACCCTCCTGTTGGATTACAGCTGGGTTTCCTTCTTCAAGCTCAAGGCAGAACCCTTAAGATGCCAGTAACAGTGAATATGCCCTGCTCAGTTCCAGCAGGTGTAAACCTCTTTGGTGCCACAGGACTTATCCCTACTTTACTTTCACCAATATCTCTTTGTTTCTTTTTTTCACTGGCAGAGCCACATGGTGAGCCTGTCTCAGTAAAGTCACTAGCTATGGACTGCAGTGGGCTGTATCTACCAGGGTCAGATCTAATCTAAACCTAATTTTTTCTTAGTCAGGACTGCTGCAAGCCTCCTGCCCAGGGTCAAAGGAAACCCAGACTTTTAAATAAACGTAGGGAATAGCTTTAGCTACAGAAACTCGATAATGTGGACAAGCGCCTTTACTTTTTCCTTTGTCCTAAAATTCAAGTGGCTTTTCTCCTCATGAGCTCTCGTGTGGATGCTGCTTCTTCACTGTGGGGCCTGACTAGAATTGGGAGGGAAAGTACTGAAGGCTGTTTTTCTTGCGAGATTTCTACATCACGGACAACTTCACTGGTGTTTGGAGAAGCATCCAACCTGAACAACCAGCCTCTCTGAATTACCACTCCTGAATGGGTCTGCAGGCTTTCCAAATCCTCCAGCTTGGAGCCATAGGCAGCGCCCCTACCTTCTCTGCATGGGCAGAAGCTAACCATGCATATTTTACATAAGCTTCCTTCTGCATACTCCTCACATTCACACATACATTTCCTCTGGGCCAATTTTAACGTCCATTTCCTTCATTTGTGAGGAAAAAAAATCCCTTTGTCCCAGTTTAGGGTCATCTCTGCAGTTTGATGGTCACAGTTGTTTGCTTGTGCTCATACTTGTGTCTTTTCATCCGGTCTCTTCCTTTGTTGTGCTCTGTCTATTCTTTAAGGCTACCTGCTTATTCTGCTGTATTTCACTTGACTGGCATATGGCTCTCCTTTGCTTCTTCACACCCAATTCAATTTTTGGCTATGCCATAAACACGTCAAGCTCGGCGGTTGTAGTTTGCCCGCTACCCCAAACAAACTCCTTCAGGCACTTTGCATCCCTACCTCATCCAACAGTCACACTATGTTCCTCTTCCTAGTTACAACTCCGCTTTTTCCAGTCCACTGATATTGTCATTACTAATTCCTACCTTAGATACTTTCCTTAACTTTGAGCCCTATTTATTAGTCAGGATACATGGCTCATTCCCCCCTGGGTGTGCTAGACCAGGAATAGCCTCTGGCTGTAACAGAACTCTTCAGCAAAGTTTGTCAAGAAGCAAATGCCTGCCTCCAGGAACATGTTCCCTTCCTTAGTTTTCTGTTGTTTTGTTACAATCCCAGCTTGTATCTCAGTTATGTATAGATGAGCTCCAGTTGCTAATTCAGGTAAAAATACAAGGGATGTTGGTGTCCAAGATCTTGTCGCTTGTCAGTTTTTGAGTGCTATAACTATCTAAGTATGTAGAGGTGTGCTACAAGAATCTTTCTAATGGTAGTATGTGTCTTTACTTTGGGTTTGTATGGCCAAACCCTCACAAAAAACACACATACCTTGTGCCACAAATCAATATTCTGTTGTTTCTTTGGGTCTCCAACTGCAAACCCCCTCTATTTCCTATTTTTTTCCTCTAAGTTCATTGTTAATTTTTGCAATCTACATTGCCTTTATTTATAGGCAACTGAAACCCTGGCCAACTGGTTCACAAAAGCATTGCTGGAATGAGGTGCCAGAGCTAGATCTGAAAGTGGATTCTTAGAGTTCAGGAAAATGTAATGCTACATTTCAGTTCTGAACAACTGTAGATAAAATGCCCCAAATCTTTTTTCCAAAATACATAGGAAGCCATTCCCTAATGGTTCTTCTTTTTTTGTTGAGTTTCAAAAGGTTTCTGTTAACTTGGTTCCATTTTCATGCATCTCTTAATTTCTGCTGTACCCTGAGGTTGGCTCAGAGAAGACCTCAGAAGTGTGTGCTTTTCTCCATCACCCATCTGAAGCTTTTGGTTCTGGGATTCTTGTGAGATCAGACTGGCTTTTCACAAGGCTTTTCTGGCTAAGGCTTTTCAGACTGGCTTTTCTGTTAGAATGGAAATGCTCAAAGAAGTGTCCTGGGTACGTCTGGACATTTCAGCTTCTGTACTGGGTGATACTAACAATGGAAAAGAAAAATGAACCAAACATTTTGAAAGAGCAGGGAAGTTTTCTCGTTTAGCGGGTCCAGATGGAAAACTCAGGTCATTTATTTTCTTAACCACATTGTCCAGGTTTAGCTTTCACACCCCTGTACAACCAACCTTTTGGCTTGCTCCTAGGAAAGCTGAATTTCTATGCAATAGACACCACAACACATTGTTCATGTATGGTACTGCATTTTTCATACGGAAAGATTTGAACTTCAATTTCTGTTCTGCTGTCCAAACATAGACATCTCAAAATTGCAGTTCAGGATAGTGTACAATGTAGTTCAACTGGCAATTCCTGCATTAAGGAGTCTTATAATAAGAAACACCACTAGAGGGAACTCAAAACACCAAGTGCCTAGCTGACTATGTTACAGCTACAGTCCCATTGAAAAGAGAAACTTTAAAACCAACTGAAAGCGGGGCAAGGGGAGGAGGAGGAGGAAAGCAGCGTGGGTGAGATGGAAGAGTCACTGATCCGAGGTCTGGTTTGTAGCTTTGCTTTTCCAACTGCGAAAGGCTGGCAGCATGCATACGTCGCTTGTTAATCTTCATTTTTGCATCCCAGTTTTTGCACTTGTTGGAGCGCCGTATTATGCAAATTGGAATTAAGCAATTAAGGAGATAATGTTTCCCTTGAAGAGTTTGACAAGGCAGAAGGAACATGGGCTGCTTTTCAGACAAGAGTTTGGTTGCATATTTACCTAAAAACAAAAGGAAGAAGAAGACAGAGGGGCACACATGCAGATAAACACGCACACATTCGCATATAAAATACACATGCCCACGCGCACACACACAAGCATTCTAACCAAGCCACATGTTTTGTTGATTCATCCCTCTTTTTGCTTTGCCCTATAATACAATACAAGACCTGTTCGTCAGTAGACAGAGTGAACACCTGTAAACAGTAGAATCAATAAAACGTAATACTTTCTCATCAAGCATACTTCCTCACTAAGTCTTCAGCGCTTCCTGCTACAGAAGGATAGATTCTAATATGGCATTGAGATTTAAAACAGGACACAGTTGTGTAGTGACTATGAAAGAAACGTGCAGTTCTATAATATCAGAATGATTGAGTGAATTAAATCTCAGGTTTCAGAACTTCACTTGATTAGTGCAATACTCAAGAATGAATTTTCTTCCAGTGAACCGTGTTGGTTCATTGGTTTTTGCAGGGAAGATGTGTATCAAATATTGGCTAGACAATGTGGACCAGTGGTTTGATGCAGCATTATGACTCTTGGCTTAGAGTAGCTGGATTTGAATTCAAAGATTGGTCAGGAGCAAACTGTTTGCAAAGGAGGGTTTTTTTTTTGGTTTGGGTTTTTGGTTTTTTGATGTTTGTGTGTGTGTGTTCTTATATTGGAAATGTAAAAAGAGATCAGAAGGATGTTGGTAAACCTCATCAGTATGAATCAATAAAGTATAAGTGGGAATTCCCATAGAATTCCCAACCTCAGTGGGAATTTGCTAAAGCTTAGTTGCGGATGAGGTTAGGTTGAAGTTCATGGCAAATGGGGTTTCTACTGATGCGCTTCATGGCAAGGACTTCATCTTTTAACTCTCTGTAGAGCACCTAGCAACAAGTTAGTTCTATATCAATAATAGTAATAATATGTGGTTAGAAGAGAGGCCGTATTTCAGATTATATCCACATGGCACACTTGACATCCATGTCTGAGCACCAAGGATAGCCTAGTTTGGGGGAGAGTATTTTGGGGAAATCCATGGGAGTTGAAGGAATTAAGAAACTCACAGAAACAACCTCCTGAAAAACAGTGACTGCATTAACTATCTGTGTGAATTCTAAATATTTTAGGAGAGAAACTTTGAAGACTAACTCAATTTAGCCAGTCTGCTGTAGGTTTGTTTAGACCTCAGCTCAACTCCTGGGATATGCTTTGGTTGTAATATCAGAGTATTTTGGCATTCTCATGCTGCTGACTGTTATGATCAAAGATGGGGCTGAAGCAAAATCCTAGCTCCACCCCGCCCCCCTTGTAATCTAGGCAGCTGGGAGTATGGATACACTCTGGATGGCTTGAGCCAGGCAAGTTTGCATTTCCTGTGACCCACCATTTAGGAAGAGTCCTTTAGGGCATTTGATCTGATATAAAGTTTTTCTTAGAAGCAATAGTTAGGTAAAGTCTGGGATAACAACCTGGGAATTTGTATGGCAGGCCAAGCTCTTTGTAAACGATGTCCTTCCAGAATGAGCTGAGCCCTAACTCAGGCAGTTGTCCTTTCTTTGCTTGACATGTAGGTGGTCCCCTAGTCCCAGCTGCCAGTGTTGAGTCCAGCACCAGACACAAACTTATCATTCTCAGTCCTCCCTGTAGGATCGAATAGGAGAGAATGAGCAAGGGGGGCGGGATACTGCCAACAGAAGTATCACAAAGGATTCATTGCTCCATTACCCTGTTGGAGTCATGCTGGCATAAAAGTTATGACTCAGAGGGGTGACTCAGGCTCAAGTGCTTTGAACAGTCAGAAGAATCAGGCAAGCAAATGCTGAATGGCTTAATGATGGGGTAAATGGATGTGGGACTGAATAAGATACATTTGCCACATCACTTAGGCCTTATCCACACTGGAGACGTTATCCTGGTTTCACCTTTCATGAAGACCCTCTAATTCCAGTATAAGGCAGAGAGGGTAGGAGGGCAGGTTCAGCTTAAACCTTTTCTCCTAAGCTAGACTGATCCAAGGCCCACTTACCACAAAATGGGAATGTCTTCTTGTCTTGCCAGAGCAGTTCATATGTGAGGTGACATAAAGCAGTTGTGCTGTGCAGACGAGGCTGCGCTTCTCCGTTATGGAGGCTAAGACTGCTCCCTCCCCTGAGTTCCTCCCTAGGTGAGGTCATGGTAACCTGTCTGGTCACAAGGACCCTGAACATGTTCATCCCATTGAGCTAGGTACCTCCATCCAGCACCCCACCTTCAAACTTTAGTCTAAAAAAGGTCACTGGCTCTCTGTGACTCAGAAGCATTCATGTTTGTGGAGATGAGCAGCTTTGTCCTGCCTCTGAAGAGGGAGTGGGGAAAAACCCCCAAACCCAAAGACAATGGCCATGCCTGCTCCCTTTCAGGATAGCTGAAGAAAACCATTCACTGGCTCCTCTCTCTAGCTCTCTCATCTCTACCCTTCCCATCCCCTGCCCCCTACCGCAATCCCACATTGATTTGTTCTTTAACCAGCTCAAACACCTAGGTTTCAGTGGGGAGCTCTTTCTGTTCATGACACTAGCTGAGGGTTAGCCTATGCTGTACTCCCCTCTCTCCCTCCCTTCTCAGAGAGAGTCCATTCGTTCCTCTCTCTGTTTTAATGAGCTTGCATTTTCGTGAAAGGCCAGATCCGAGCGTGACTTGAATGACAGCTGCCAAGCAGGTAGAGCTGTTAGTTTCAAACTCAGCAAGAAAATGGCTTTTCCTCCCCTTAGAGTAGCTTGGGAGCAAAGGGGCACTCAGCACTTCCCAGGATTGGGCCTTCAGTGTGTTTGAACTAGCATCAGCAGAGATTAGACAGGCACGCTGGGAAGCATGTGTCTCTGATTTCAGTCCCTAAAGGTTTTGTTGTTGTTGTTGTTTCTGCAGGTTTGCTGGATTTTTCTCCCCCTCCCTCCTTCCCTTCTCGATTATATTTATTTTACAAGACTTGCATTTTGTATTTCTCTGCAAAGCATTTCCCAGTTTCTGTATGTCTGCCAGATCTTCCCCAAGTACCACACTCCTCACCAGGGACAGGAAGGTTTTGAAGGGTAAAGACCACAAAGGGCTCAGAACTGTTAAGGTGGTACAAGGCCATATAATTAGGAGGCCTGGGATGTCATTAAAAGAAGGAAGAGTCTGGAATTGTCCTGGTGAGGAGATCCACTGGAATCCTGGCTGTGAAGGAAGATTCAAAGACAAGTTGAGGAGCCTGATTTCATCATAACCAGACTGGACAAGTTACTGGAGAATGTGGGAAGAAGAGGTTGACACTATAGGAATGAGATGCATGGATGAGATCTTTTCTGTCACAGAGCCTGAGGGATTTAAACTGGACCTCTCTGTTGTTGTGGAGAGACTCAACCACAGCAGAACTGCTACCTGTGGTATGAGGAAAGAGCACGAGGAACCCATCTCTGCTGCAAACTCATAGGAGTTTTGGGACAGAGCAAGGGGGTGTATTGCTAGGGGTAGTTTTGAAGTCCTTGAGTGGAGCAGGGGCAGAACCACTGACCTTCACAAAGCAGGAACCACCTAAGTAGTCATTGCACCACCTGGGTGAGGGATGGAATACCATCCCCACCCCTTGCACCGAGCCCAGCTATTGTATCTGGAGACGTTACAGAGAGGTGCTCAGCACTTAGCTCCTCAGTGTGCAGTAGCAGGAGTAGGGACCAGCTTGCATGCAGACACACTGGTATCTGTCTAGAGGCTTCCCACTGGTATGAGTGGATGCACTTCAGCTAAACAATAGTGAATTTCACAGAGGTGTATCTGGGCACTTGAATACCCTGGGAGAAAACCAAACAAGGGGCAGCATTAGTGGCTGTGCTGGCAGCAGCATGGTGGTGGCCCAGCCAACAGCAGAGGTGCTGCTGTTTTTTGATGTCCCTCTCCTGGGTTGGTGGCCAGGGCTGCTGGCCTGCTCAGTCACCTCCCAGCTTTGTTACACTACAGTAATTTCATGGAGGCATTTGAACCCTGAATTGAACAATTCTCATGTGAGCTCTGAGTAGCATTATCCCTGTTATCTCAGGAAATGATTAGACAAGGAAACAGGCCTAGGCAGATGAAGCACCTTAGAATGTGTTGGGAACAAATCTATGTGTATGGATGAGCTTGAAATAGGAGATGCCCTTGTCCCGGGGTGGGCAGAAAATCTAGTAAACAAAGGGATTTCTGATCCCAGTTTGTTCTGCTGTGGATGGAAACAGCTTTTTATTTCAAGGATGAGCTGGCATTTGATGAACATTATACTATACTGTAGAGCCAGTTGACAGACCCAGGAGCATCCAGTGTGGCTGCAAGTCCAGGATCTGATTCTCAACTCCTTCATACCTGGCACCATCCTTTGCACCTGTGCATGGAGTATGGCAGTGAGCTGTGTGTTAGCAGTATGCTATGCTGGGGCCTACCCCTGCCCTGACCAGTGTAAGTGATGGCAGCGTGCAAAGCAGTGGGGGATTAGGTCCCTCTTATCTAATCTCCAGCACAACTGCATGTAAAACCCCATACTGATCCACATATATGGGCTGTATTGAGTGTCACCTGTTTCCGTCACATGTGTTCCCAGCCCCTGATCTCACCATGATCTACAGAGACCCAATGGAGAATTCCCTCCCCTTGAATAGGAACCTGTCTGCAACCTATTTTAATTAGATATGTGATTTCCATTACTGTAGTGGGTAAGCACCTCCCAGTCTGCAGTATAGTTATCCTCACAATACCCCTCAGAGATGGGACTCGGCTGTGATTCTCATTCTGCATGCAGTAGCACAGAGAGTCTAAGTGACTTACCTAAGGTCACACAGGAAGTCTGTGGCAGAATGGAAAAGTGACTACAGCCTGCTCAGGGTCTACTCTACATACATACCTAACACCACTCCCCCCACAGGGACACCCACTCTTTTCTCAGTCTCTCTCACATGACGAATTTGAACCAGCGCAGTGAGGTGAAATAGATGGGCCCTGTTTATTTCTATTAAAATGCAGGTACGCACTGTTTGTTTACTCCCTCTGGTAACAAGCTGAGAAAAGTGTTAGTGTTGGGGAAAATAATAATAATAATACAAAAATAAAAACCCCTAAGTGTTGACTCCACGTTTTCTGGGGCCTGGCAAGTTCTTCAGAGCGTAACACTCCATCACTTTTCTCAGCGGGGTATAATTACTCATAACTTGAAGGTTTTATCTCTGGGATGCCTCCATGAAAAGGGAGAAGGAAGGTACATCTCAAATTCCGTGAGAGCAGAGATGTTTAATTAAGTATCACATTTAATTGTTCCAGTCTCGTGCTTGGTAGTTGCTGAGATTTGGGTTTGTTGTTTTTTGTTTTTTGGGGTTTTTTTAATTAGAATCAAAAGAATGGGAAACCCCTTCAGCATAATAGTGTTGCAAATGTAGCCCCAGCAGGAACCTGCACTGACCCAGTGAGTCCAGCCTGGCACCCATTTCCTGCTGGAATGCATTTGCATTCCTTCGGTGCACTCTATGTGGTGTTTCTAATCTCTGGAGAAGAAGGACCCTTCCTGCCTTTGTGCTTTCAGCTGCCCATTTTGTCACCTTAGAATGGCCTAGCTCATGCCTGCTGTCCAACATTTGTATGCAGGTCTCTCTTATTTTGACATCCCTTTCCGCCTGTTCCTTTAGGAGCAGAGAAGAAGGGCAAACTGGACTTCGGAATAATAATAATTACACTCTGCCTGCCTTTAGCTTCTTCCCTCCAAAGATCTCAGAGCACTTTGCAAGCATTAATAATTTAAGCCTCGCTACCCCTCTGTGAGATAGATCAGTTTTATTATCCCTGTGGTGAAGTCAGCAGTCTCTTCCAAGGCTGCTTAGTCTAGACTTGGACTAAGAGCCCCTGTGTATGGATGCTAGGCACTGAAGGGTGGGTTGGTCTGTTAGGGAAATAGAAAGCCAGAGAGAACCCAGACTGGTTTGTGCCCAGCCACCTCCGTTAGACTTGAGTCCTTTTTCTTTTCTGCAAACAGAGGTTTGACTACCCCCACTCAAGCTAGGGAGCACAATTCAGCACAACTGAACATAATTCATTTTCAGTTCACACAATGTAGTTCTAACAGAGGCAAAAAAAGAAGTCATGTCTCTTGCCTTCTTGTACAACCAGTATGTTTCTCACCATCTAAATAGAGGTCATCCCTCCCTGTATGGGACCTACAAATCCAACGTGGCTATGCGCAAACCAATCCACTCTGTCTCTATAAAATGAGTCTGTCAGCTGAGCCTTAAAAGTTTTTGCAATCCAGGAATGATTTCAGGGCCAGAAGAATGCCCCCTATACAGGGCCCACATTTCCCTCTTCTTCTTCCTTCAAGCATGGTCCCTGCTAGGAGGGGTCTGCTTTTTGAGTCCTTGTTGTCCACCAACTTCTCTCCATTACCATGCCTTTGGAAACCCCTCATATTTTCAGGTCTTATTTCATATCATTCTGGGATATTCCCCTCTTGCTCCTGCTTTCTGCTTTTCATGGCATGAGATAGCTTTCCCACACGCTCTTCAAAATTTCCCCCTCTATCATTGGCTTGTTGAAGGGCGATTTCTTGAATGGGCAAAGCAGAAGACGCCATGCCTCCTCAGCTTGCCAGAGCAGCAAGACATCACTGCCTGAGCGGAGGTGGGATGTGAAATCCCTGCTTTGATACCTTAGAGACAAGCTGTGCGCACACATGGACACATTACTCTGTGACCCTACAGTGTGGCATCTCTACTGGGAAATAACAATTAATGGGAGGAGGGAGGTTACCAGCATATATTGGATCTGTGAAAAAAACTGCTGTTCAGCCCAGCCCCTAATGCTTTGAAGGAGGCAGGGTTGACATTTACATGCGCTAGCTAGAAAGATCACAGAAAATTTCCTGGGAGAGAGAGAAAGCTCGGTCCTTCATGTGCTGAACCTCATTATGAGGAGTAGCAACCAGAATCTTCTTGGCTGGGCTTGCTTCCTGGGACTGTCAGGCTGGGACATGGAGAAGAGATTGAGTGCCTTAGATTCTTTCTCCTCCTCTGTCAGGCTTCAGTTAAGCAATGTGCTGGCCAGCTTTTCCTCCATCCTCTCCACACTTCAGTCTCTCCCCACAGCTATCCAGCTACTCCAAATGAAATGTGCATCCTGCCTCACCCTGGTGCCAAGCTTCATACATTCTCACTTATTTTGACGGGAGTGCCACGTATGTTTCTGACCCCTGGGAAACAGGGGTCATACACCATCATGGAATATCCAGCACAAGTGCCCGTGGTCTCTGAACAGAATCACAGCCAAAGGGTACCCCCACGGCAGCACAGAGGCACGTCACCTGTGCTGCAGTGCGCACACCAGCAGAGCTAGTGCCTCACCATGGAGATTTCTGCCTTCAGTTCCACAGCAAATACAGCCTTACAACTCATTTAAGCATCCACAGAGGTGCCCCCTGGGAAGGGGGGAGCAAAGGAGAAAGGCTGAGGACAAAAGAGAGACTATAATAAAAATGAAATTAGGGAAGAGATTAAAAGGACATGGCAACTTTACTCTCCTTTCATAAAGGTTTTATCTAGCAGCTGGTTTGCCTTAATGTGCCACCTAACAAGGTGCCCCCTACTTGCATAGCCCTTCCTTTGGTTTCCTTCTTTGATAATGTCACATGTTCTTCATTTTCCAGCACATTGCATTCATTCTTCGCCTTTAAACTACAAGGATTAAAGCAACCGGAGAAAATAAATAAAAAAAAAAAATTAAAAGAGCTGACATTTCATGCTGTCGTCGGCATCCTTTGATTTCTTTCCAGAACAAGATCATTACTCTCCTCTCTGGCTTTGAAAGAAGGAGATGGAGAGACTCCCCCTTTAGATCTTCATTTTTCACTTGTGGGACACGTTAAGTTTGGGGGAAGCGAGGGATGTGCTGTGTCCTGCATTTCAAGGAAGGTTGAATGAGTTAGAGATGAAAGAAATGTTTGCTTCTGAGCTCTTTGAGGCAGGGGCTATATTTCAGTCTATATAGCACCAAGCACAGTGGGGGCATTGCCCACAACTGGGGTTCCTAGATGCAACAACAACAGTTGATAATAGCCATAATACTGACCGCTGAACTCAAGATCTTGAGCAAGGCTCTGCAATTGACTACTGTGACCAACCCTTGACAAACTCCAGGGATGTAAAACACCAGTATCAGTGGCAATAAAAACAGTCCATCCGGGAAGTCTGGATCCAGAACAGTGGCCCTGAATGCTGGTTCAGACTACTTTGGAAAGGGAAGAGGAGACTCAGTTGTAACGAGTGGCACTAGATCTGAGCCTGCCCCAAATATGGCTCTCCAGAACCAGGGCTTTTGTATGGACCCAGCTTAATTCTGCCTTCAGGTTCATGGTGAGTTTAAGGTTAAGGTCATGTTTACTGCAGTCCTTGCTTCTCTGAGTAAAGCTTGCTGGGGCTTCAGGCTTACATAGAAGCAGTTTATAGTTTTACACATTGTTATCATGAAATGGGAGGGTGCTTGGCAGTTTTAATCAAATCCCACAGCAATTCTAAACTCAAAGCAAAACTCTGGAGCTGGGACACACCAGGCTAAGTACATCAGACAGGAGGCAAGTGGTTGCAGGGGTCACGGAAGAGTGAATGGACTCGTCATGCACAGCTCCAGAATGCCACGGTTCCACGGTGGATCCAAATGAGGAGAAAGGAGCAACTGTAGGGACATCTCGGGCCAGGTCCTCTTCCACCTATTCAGCATGGGATAAAATCGCACATAGGTGTCCTGTCCACTTACATGCTTAACAGGTGGAATAGAATTTGCCCCCTGGCATTTAAAATGGTTATCCTTATTTGTTTTGGGGATGGTTCATATTCCATCTGTTTCTGGCAGGGGTGGGAGGTGGAACCAGTTATGATGTGGAGCACTTCATGGACACTGTGGTGTACTTGCATTCTGCAGCTCTTATGACACTGCTCCCATGATGCTTAGCTATGTTGCTGAGAGGTTTCTTTGGCCTATTTCCAAACTCATGGCACCATGGTTTAGGATAGCATTAACTGCAGTGTGCATATCTGAGTCGTCTTCTTCATACTGGAGTGAAACCACTTGAGTAAAACCACTTAACTCAAGATGCTCTGCCACCAGCTTGTGTAACCAAGACTTGTAAAAAACTGGGGATGATCATTGTGTGGATAAGGCTTTGTACATTCATGACATGGTCCAAGCATCATGGGCCATGTGTTAGAGTGATGTCTTTTTGGTCACCCAAACTGAGTCCCAGTTGTGTCAAAGGCTGTTTGTGTCAAAGGTACTGTTGCCCCAAAGTTCTCCAGGCCTGCCAAACCTAGGGCTCTATCCCTTGGCATGTTCTCAAATCCTGGCCAGTAGGAGGAAAATAATCTTCTGAGATCACTGCAAGAAGCCGGGCTAACCTAATTCCACACCCTTATGGAAGGGCCCAGAGTCTGATATGTCTGACAGCTATACCCCACTTCCTCAGTTTCCCTAGTGGGACAGGTAGAACAATCCACTGTGTCTCTTTCATGCTCTCCACCCCATGTTCATTACTCTGAATGGCAGGTTGAACGGGACTACCCTTATATTTGACATACCAGGGGTTAATAGCAAACTTTACTTTTCTAACCAAGCAGGATGGATAAAACTGCACAGGCTGGTTTCCCAGCATGGCTCAAACCAAGGTCAACAGGACTCCCCCCCAGTCTGCTCTATCACATCTGTAACAGCAATTGCAAGGTGCACGTTTCCTGGTTTTTCACCCTCCCTGGGCTCACACGTGGTGTGCAGCTGTTGCCTCAGCCAGCAACGGAGACTTAATTAGGTTAGAGTGACCTCTAAAAATACAGCATTTAAGAGCAAAGTTGCAGCACAAAGCATCCTGGGTAATGTTCTGCAAATAGCAATTTAGTCCTCAAGCTCTGGACTGCTTTCAGCATTTGCACATTTTGAAACCTTGACCTGCCCCTCTCCTTCTTCCCTCCAATTTGCTTAACTGCTTCATTGCTAGAGGAGAAGGAGCCAGGTGCATCCAGCAAACTATGCTCCCCATGCAGGCTGCACCAGTGGCAACTGTGCGCTAGAAGTATTAATTTGGAAAGGGTGGCATCAATGCCTCTGCCCAGCAGCAGGATGCAACTCCATTTCCCTATGCATTTATTTTTCAGGAAATGCCATTTTACAGACCTACATCCAACACCAGATCCCATCACGCACCTACATGCATCAGTCCGCCACTTCCTCTCACAGTGCTTCCTACAGCGGTCTGCAGTGCCATTGTCATAGTCCACACTGAACCCTACTTCCATATCTGCTCACCAGCACACTCCCACACTCAGGTTCACCCAGTGACCCTCCTGCCTCCTCAGATGCCTCCTGACACCAGGGCTCATGCCCATGCTCAACCACAACCACACATCTGCTCACTCTGAAACATGAATCACTGTTCAGTGCCATCCCTCACCCACTTCCATAGCATCCACACACAATCCTCTCCCCTCTCCATAGTCTCAGTCCAAAGTCCTACTTCTGTATTTCCCTTTGCGATTTTCACAGGAGGGCAAGGGAGAATATGATAGATACTAACCCACAGCTACTAAAATGAGCTGTCTACACAGGTCTCTGTAGCTCTGTGTATGAGAGCAGCCATAGGGAGAAGTGATTCTCATGTCCTCCTTGTCACCCTTCTAAAAAGCCCCCCTGAGGAGACATTTAGTTCTGGGAGCTGTTCACAGAGGTCATGCTGCAGGAAGCAGGAGGGGGCTGCTGGCAGAGGGCTGATTTTATTAACCAGTAAAAGCTCACTGGCTTGCTTCCTCAGTGGAGGCGTGGGGCATTTTTTTTCTTTACATGGAACATAAAGAGAATAAAAAAGAGTTTAAAAAAACCCAAGGACTGAGGCTGCCAAAGGACAGGGAAGGTGAGGAGGAGGAGAGAGTAGAGAGCTCTTAAAAAGACTCCCATCAGGACACCTTGGCAAGAGAGGGCATATGAAGAATGGCGTCCTTTTCTTTTTCCTACAAGCTCATATACCATCATGGGGCTCCATGCTGGAGGCCAGGCTGAGCCATCTGGAACTCAGCTAGATGAAGAAGAGCGCCCTGCCTGTTCTGCTCACAACATGAAAGGAGTACACTCCTTCCCTCTACGCCAGTATTGATAGTTGCGGGAAAACATTTCCTTAAACATGCCGGGCCAGGTTTTATTCCACTCATTAGGCATGGGAGTGGATTTAAACACTTAAGTACAAGTCTAGTCTACCATTTTAGAGGCCCTGAAAATCCATTAAGACATCTGCTTTTGTGACAACACCATCTGACCCATAAGACTGAGTCACAAAAAAGTAACAAGCAGGAGGAGGAGGAAGACCAATCCATCTTTTGTATGAACTGTTTCACCACATGTCAAACAGGTGCAATACAACTGCACTTTGGCACTGAGGTCTACTTATGCGCCTAATAGGTGGAAAAATACAGACCACTCCACTGTGTCTGCCTTCCACCAGACCTTCAGCTATTCACTTTCCAAGGCCATTCTGCTTGGTTGTAGCCTCATTCATAGAAAGAGAGCTATTCTGCTGATCTCTCTGATTGTCAGAGCAGGTGAATCTCATTAGTTGCCCATGGAGGAGGATAAAAGGGAAGAGAGAGGTAAAGGTTAAGAGAGGTGTGCTTACATAGAAGACTGCCTTCAACCACCAGCTCAGGAGGAAGCACTGGCTAAGATTATGCTCTAAATTAAGACTAATGTATAAACTTAGGCGAGGTAGTGAGGTTTGGATACTAACCTTGTTTGTGTATTTGTGCGTATATTATGATGACAGCAGGGTTGGGACTGCGCACTCATGATGATGCACTCATCAGTTAGGCAATGCTGGGTTCATTCTCCACTTGCTTTTTGCTGTGCAGCAGAAACCCAATGAACTGCTTTGTTCCTACAGCCTCTGCAGAGAGATTCACATTCCTCCTCAACTCCCGCCTCCCCTCCTCGCTGCTGGATATCTGTTCCTGCCCACACATTGTTTGTTTATAAAATAACTGTATGGAAGGATGGAGCACTTGGTCCCAGGCAGTAGCTTGGGGAACTCCAGGTGGTTTGCTCAGTAGTCCAGACATCAATTGATTATTTTTAAGCGTACTTCAAGCTGGCAGAAAAGAACAGATCAACAGCAGAGACTGAACTCATTTCATTAAGCAAGGACAGCATGGGCAGCAGCTGGCAATGCTTCCTTCATGTTGCCCCCTGTCAAAGTGTCTCTGCCTTGAGTATGAGGAAGCACCATTAGCTTGCAAGGCGAGTTCAGACAGTGCGGTCCATTCAACCCTGGGCCTCTCTGCTGTGACTTGGGCTTGCAGTAGGAGTGTGTGTCCATTAAGGGACTGAGTGCAACCATCCAGCTAACTCATACAAACTACTGAACAGCTATCAGATGGAGTCGCTAGTACCGTGAGCAGCTCAAGATGTTTTTCTTTAGTGGATGCATTTCTAGAGAGACAGAGTTTTCTGCATGTTGCAGTATGTCTGGTTAGGCATTTTGTCTCCAGAGAAAGGCTCTCATATGGCTCAACATTTGTAGTTCAGACCTGCTGGATGTCTTCCAATACCAAGTTAGTGAACAGCTGAAGAGTCTTCAGCCTAATTTGTGCCTTGCAGTCCAAAGTAACACATAATACCCTTGTGAGAAAGAATGATCTAATGATTAGGATGCTAGCCTTGAACCTGGAGGAATTCGAATCCTCTTTCTTGCCCTTTTTGTGGTCGTCTTTCCTGTGCTTTTCAAGTCAGTCTTGTTCACATGAGGTGCTCATTTCTGGTTTCAAACATGTATTCCTACATTGAGAACGTAGCTTTCTAAGATACCTGGATTCTGGTGGAGTGACATAGTAATGATTACGGGCCTGGAAGGCAAGACCTATGAGGAAAGGCTGAAAGATATAAGGTTACTTAGCCTGGAGAAGAGAAGACTGAGGGAGATTTGATTATAGTCTTCAAATACCTAAACAGTGATTATAGGGATAAGTTTCCCTTTGGGACTGCAGGGAACAGGACTAAGAGCAACAGCCTCATTCTGCAGCAGGGGAAATTTAGGCTAGAGATTAGAAAGAACTTTCTGATTATGAGAGTGGTCAGGCATTGGAGCAGGCTCGCTAGAGAAGTTTGGGATTCTTCATGCTTGAAAACTTTCAGAAGCAGGTTAGGCAAACGCTTGGCTGGGATGGTTTATTCAAGGATGATCCTGTCTTAAGCAGGGAACTGGACTAGATGACCTTGTGAGATCCCTTTGAGGCCTGCTTTCCTATGATCCTATAATGCCACTGTGTCCTCTGAGTTAATACTAAACCAATAGCCTAATGTTTGGACTACACAACCACTGTTTACAAATATTCTCTCTCAAGGGACAGATTCTGCTTCTCTAACTCTATGAATAGCAGCTGATGCTATGCATAGTTCCAGTGAAACTGCTCAGGGATAAGACTGCAATTTTGTTACACTAATTTTTAGTGAATTTCATGGTGGAGGTGCAGAGAAAAAAGCAATATCCACAGAAAGGTTACCAAGTGCTTGATGCATGCCTACAGCAACTACACAACAATTTCTTTGGGTGTATTTCCTTACAGAGGAGCACTGCCTGATGGGAATTGTAGTTTAGAGACCTAATTCTCCTGTTCTTTTTTACAGGCCAACCTCTCTGGCAAGACTACCTCTCCCACAATCCTGTGCATCCTTCCCTCCAACTGGGTATCTAAGTGCAACATGAGAGTCATGGAGTTTCCTTATTGTTTCCATGAACTCCAGGGCTGTTGTAACAAAATCAGAGCTTTGCTTACAGAATAAGATGCTGTTCAGTAAAAGTAGCTAAAGAACAAAAGAACAGTACTGGTCATAATTCGATTCCTTTCTTGGTCATCCATGTGCCTCAATTTGATTGTCTGCATGGTACTTGTGGTGTGAGGGTGACAGACACATGCAGTCTTAGCATGGGTTATTATCTTGTTCCGTTCAGCCTTCATTACAGTTCTCTACGTAGCCAAAAATGCCATTTAACATACAAGTAGGAACCTTATTCCTGGATGCATAAGACTGTGGTTGTATGTAGTTGTCCACGGGTGCATCTACATGTGGTGATTTAAGGCATGTTAGCCATGTTTAAGGCGTATTAAGGGTGTAGGTATACATGTACACCCTTAACGTGCCTTAAAAACAGAGATTTTAAGCTAATTGCGCCAAATTTATACCTGCATAAAGCAGGTATTAAATTTGGGTGTGATTAGTTAAGGCGCCTTACCCCTGTATAGACACCTTAAGGCTCCTTAATACCATGTGACTGAGCAGGCTGGAACTGAGCCTGTGGGGCCCCACGCTGCTGCTGGGCACCACAAACAATACGCGGTGGGTGCTGTTCTCCAATGCACAGATGCTGGAGCTGGAGTGGCAGTTCCGACAGCAGCAGTACCTGTCAGTGTGCCAACTGGCTTGGGCCTAAGTCGGCAGAAGGGGTAGGAGGTACGAAGGCTCCTGTCAAAGCCCAAAGGAAAGGACTCCCTGCAGGGGAAGAGGACAGCACAGTGCAAGAAGGGCCTTGGCTAACAGCTCCCCAGCACCTCTCCCTCGGGGCAGGTGTGCTGGCTAGGCAATGCAGTCCTGCAAGGGTGGGACACCTCGCTGCCCACCTGGGATTCAGGCAGCCTTAGAAGCCCATGCTGGAGCTCATGCCCGGGACAGCAGGCAGACTGGGATTGTGTCTGCCCCAGTGCCTGGCATGGCTTTTCCTGCTCCACCCACCTCCATCCTGGGCAAGCTTCCGATCTCCCTGCTGGATGCTGCCCATGGGAGAGGTGACCTGAGCTCTGCGTGGCTCAGCTTGGGCAGGATCGGTGCAATGCAGGCAGGGGTTCAGCCTTGGATCAGGTGGGCCAAGGAGAGAGCATAGCTCTCACTCACCTGCCAGGCCACCAACCACTGTCCCAGGAGTGCCACCACTGCCGCACAGCTCCTGCCAGCAGGGACACTTGATGAGATGTTTCTGGATGCTACTGCTAGGGCCCACTGGGCCTCCAGTCCTCTGCCCCGGGCCCACCAGGCAAGCCAGGACTGGTGGTAGCACACCTGGGATGACAAGCAGTGGCTGAAGGCCTTCTGCATGACCCGGGCCACCTTCCATGACATTGTGGAGCAACTCCGGCCCCACTTGGAGCAGCAGGACACCAGCATGCAGCTGACCCTCCCCACAGACACTCACTTAGCCCTCACCCTGCTCAAGCTGGCCACACGCTCCAGTCTGTGGTACATCAGCCACCTGTTTGGTGTGGGCAAGGCCACCACTGGGGAAGCCATCCTGGAGGTGTACAGCACCCTCCAGGATGTCCTGGCAGACACTGTGCTCCACATCCACAACCCTCAGGCAGTGGTGGCAGGGTTCCATTCCCTGGGACTCCCCCAGTGCATCAGGGTTCTGGATGGGATAAACATCCCCATCACCTGACCAACCCATGGAGCAACCCTGTTACAGCCGGAGGAGCTTTCACTCCATGGTGCTCCAGGTTATTGTGGACTACAGTGTGGCAGTCATGCACATGAGCACTGGCTGGGTAGGCAGTACCCATGATGCCTGCATCTTCCAGTACTCCAGTTTGGAGAGTGGGCGCTTCATGCCAGGGTGCTGGACTTGCAGCAGGGAGTCTTGGGCCATCCCTTCTCTCCTTATCAGGGACCTGCCCTGTCCTGCCCTGGCTCATGCAGCGTTACACTGGCCACTTGGACCCCTGCTAGGCTCACTTTAATCATTGCCTGGGTCGGACCCACACCTTCATGGACTGTGTCAAGGGACGCTGGCGCTCTCTCACCACCCACCTCGAGTTTACTGAGGACAGTCTGCCCCAGTACATCATCTCAGGCTGTGTGGGGTGCTTCCATGAGTTCCACGAGGCCTGGGCAGAGAAGGTGCGACATGTGGAAGACTCCTGGGAGCAGGAGCATCGCCTGCAATGGCAGCATTGGGCTTCCCCCGCTGAGGCCCCAGGAGAGCTGCGCACCTACCAGTGGAGACCAGGGCACTGGGTATGGGAGGCTCTGGCTACCTACCTCCTCTAGCACTCCGTGCTGTAGCTCACCAGCATCAACCATGGAACCCCAACCCAACCTGCCCCCCTCCCAGTATGACGGTCACTGCATACATGTTTCACAAGAACAAGTTTTTATTTCCCTCATATCAACCAGAGCCCCCTTCCCCCACCCTCTCCAACAAACAGAGCTCCCTTTCCTCCTCCCACCTCAACAAACAAGGCCCCTCCACCACCCAACCCATGCACCAACAATAAAAAAATCATCTTCCTCATGTAAACTATTTACAATGTCCTTTGTGGGCTGTCTTGGGGTAGGGGGCCGTAGGATGGGGGCATCTAGGGGGCAGAGCTTAGGGGCAGGCAGCCTCTGGCTGTTCCTCTGCAGGTGCGGACACTGTGGCGCGTGTGGTGGGCAGTGGGCTCGCCCAGGGGTGATGGTGGGCAGTGCTTCCCTGGTGTGGGTGGCTTCTTCTATGGCAGGCAGAGTCCAGGGCCAGCATGGCCAACATGCAGCCCTGGTGCTGTTGCAGGCAGCTCCAGCTCTGCATCTGCATGGAGCTGGGGCAAGCAGCGGAGCTGGGCCCAGGCTGTGCAGCTGGGTGGTGAGGCACCCAGGGCAGGGTCTGGGACCAGGGTCTCCTGGCTGGTGGAGGCACTGCAGGACCTCTTCCCAGGCCCAGGTGGGAGCCTGCTGTGGGGTGGCAGGTGGCTGCTGGGGGGGTGTGGGGCTAGGTTTGCCGACGGGGCAGTAAGAGGCATGGGCGCGACTGCCAGGGCCAGAACAGTGTCCAGCACTCAAGGGCTATTATCTGTGGCCTGCACTTCCAGCCCAGAAAGGTATTCTGCTACTGCAGCGCCTGGAGCCTCTCACTCCAGGGCCAGGAGTTTGGCCCAGAACTCCCAGTGCACCTAGTCCCAACCTTTCTTGAAGGTGACATCCTCCACCCACCAGGTCTGTGAGTCCTCCAGCGAGTCCTCCAGAGTTCCTACCAACTGCTTCAGGAGGAGGGTCGTGCGTTGGGTCCTCCTCTGGCAGAGGTGGTGCATTCACAGGGCCCTAGCATTGGGCAGTGGCGACCCTGAGAACATGTCCTGCCTGCCAGGGGTGGTCTGTCCCCTGCGTGTAGCTGTGGGCCCTGTAGAGCCATGAGATAGAAGCTATTTGTGAGAGTCTGCAACATTTCTGAGATAAGATGCTCTGTACCGGGGCCTATCCTCAGATCAGGGGTCAAGCCTGCATGGGTACCTAGGGATCATGGTAAGTCAGGAGGGCAGGCCAGGCCCAGGAAGCTGCCAGCTGAGCTCCACATCCCTGCTTGTGCCCCAGGGGCTGGTGGGCTGCTGGGTGCTGGCCATAGTTAGCCTGTCTCTCCCGGCCCCATTCTGAGGGTGCACCTGGTGCTGGACCCTGAGCTATAGTGGTATGGGGGTCAGGACTGGGCTGCCCTGAAACCTCTGCTGCTGCCTGGAGGGCTACCTGTGGCTGTGCTACATGTCTCTTCCCCCTGCTGCTGAGGAGGGCATTGTCACCAGCATCACTGTGTTCCTCGGCAGTTAGGAGACCCGTTCCCACCTAGGTGCGGGGGCATGAGGTGGTGTCCTTCGATGGAGGGGGTGCGTCGTGCAGACAACTGGCTGGGGCCCTACCTCCTAGGGAGGAGCTGGTGCTCCTAGCAGCTGGCAGTGTCATGGCTGGTTGTGCCTCATACCTGGGGCTGGGGCTGGGGCTGTGAAACTGGTGAGGCAGGTGCTGGTCCAGGTTTCCTGAGCTGCTGGTGGAAACTGCAGCTGGGGAGCTCAACAGCACGGAAAGTTGCACACCAGATGGGCCCTCCTTCAGTGGCATATCACTGGAAGTACCAGGCCAGGGTGGAGCAGACCCGGGAGCAAACTCGCTCCCAGCTTACATCCACACGTGCATAATCATGCAGTAACTAATCCCATGTAAATTTGCGACTTGCATTTGCAGGTAGCAAATTATGTGGGATTAAGGGTTTTAACTGGACAGCAAGTGTGAGCTTACTGCACAGTAAACTATGCTAATGTGCATTTACACATCTCATGTAGATGCAACCTCTGACTTCCCAGCATAGCACTCTAATCACCACACCAGAGGTCTTGAATTTTCTCATCTCTTTTCTGGCACTCGTTTTGAAGCTGAACTGCTGCCCTTTGCATATACCATAGGCACTGGAAAAAATAATTGGATGACAACATAGGGGAAAGCTTCTGCCTCAGTGGGAGCAAGGACTCAGGCTAAAACTCTGCCCCACTTCCTTCCAGGATAGCAGTCACTTCACTGAGTCACATATCCTTTGTGTTGTTCATTTTCCTTTGCCTTGTTCGTATCCTTTGTCTTGTCTTGCCCTCCATTAATGCTGACCTTGTGAAAGAACACCTTGAGAAGCTGGATACCTTCAAGTCAGCTGGCCCTGACAATCTACACCCCAGGGTACTCAAGGAACTGGTGAGCATCATAGTCCAGCCTCTGGCACTCTGGCACAGAACTTTGAAAACTCCTGGCGCTCTGACCTAGTGCCCGAAGAAGAAGGCCAATGTGGTGCCTATCTTCAAGAGAGGGAGGAAAGTGGCTCCGGCTAACTATAGGCCCATCAGTCTGACTTCTATCCCAGGGAAGTTCTTAGAAAATGTTATTAAAGAGGCCATCCTTAATGGACTGGCTGATGCCAACATTCTAAGGGATAGCCAGCACGGGTTTGTTGCGCGTAGGTCTTGCTTGACCAATCTCATTTCCTTCTACAACCAGGTGACCTATCACCTGGACAAGGGAGAAGAGATTGATGCCATATACCTTGACTTAAAAAAGCCTTCGATCTGGTATCCCATGATCACCTCTTGGCAAAACTGGCCAATTGTGGCCTTGGGTCCACTACGATCCACTGGCTGGAAAATTGGCTCTGTGGTCGGACCCAGAGGGTAGTAATTGATAGAAATCACTCATCATGGTGTCCTGTGACCAGTGGGGTCCCCCAAGGCTCTGTCCTTGGACCCATATTGTTCATCATCTTCATTAATGATGTGGACATTAGAGTCAGAAGCGGACTGGCCAAGTTTGCCAATGACACCAAACTTTGGGGCAAAGCATCCACACCAGAAGACAGGCGGGTGATCCAGGCTGACTTGGACAGGCTCAGCAAATGGGCGGACAAGAACCTGATGGTGTTTAGCACCCAAAAATGTAAGGTTCTCCACCTTGGGAAGAAGTACCTGCAGCATCCTTATAGGTTCGGCAGTGCTACGCTGGCTAGCACTACGGAAGAAGGAGACTTGGGGGTCATCATTGACCACAAGATGAACATGAGCCTGCAATGTGATGCTGCGGCTAGTAAAGTGACCAAAACGCTGGCTTGCATCCATAGATACTTCTCAAGCAAATCCCGGGACATCATTCTCCCCTTGTACTTGGCCTTGGTGAGGCCGCAGCTGGAGTACTGCATCCAGTTTTGGGCTCCACAATTCAAAAAGGATGTGGAGAAGCTTGAGAGAGTCCAGAGAAGAGCCACGTGCATGATCAGAGGTCAGGAAAACAGACCTTACAATGACCGGCTGAGAGCTATGGGGCTCTTTAGACTAGAAAAGCGCAGGGCCAGGGGTGATCTGATGGCCACCTATAAGTTTATCAGGGGTGACCACCAGGATCTGGGGGAATGTTTGTTCACCAGAGCACCCCAAGGGATAATGAGGTCAAATGGTCATAAACTACTGCAAGACTGTTTCAGGCTGGACATAAGGAAGAATTTCTTTACTCTCCGAGCCCCCAAGGTCTGGAACAGCCTGCCATCGGAGGTGGTTCAAGCACCTATGTTGAACACCTTCAAGAGCAAATTGGATGCTTATCTTGCTGGGATCCTATGACCCCAGCTGATTTCCTGCCCTTTGGGTGGGGGGCTGGACTCAATGATCTTCCGAGGTCCCTTCCAGCCCTAATTTCTATGAAATCTATGAAATTTCCTCCTGATCTCATGTATTTTCCATACACTTCCTTTTTCTGGCTGCACAGGGGGACATCTTTAAAAGGAGTGCTAGGTATGTTTCTCTCTCTTTCTCTCCCTTGTTCTCCATTTCTGAGTCTGGTAGCAAGGGTTTTGGTTAACTACACTTTGGAGCATCTAAATGTCATTGTGCATCCACAAGGGGTACACATACTTGCCCATCTATGTATACAGCCAGTGAGCAGTCTACTGTGCATACCCAGCATGTGCATATAGAAAACTATGCCTGTGCACAGGCTACACAGCTAGGTATAGCATGCACACTTATGTATGAGTGGCATTTTTGGCACTTAGATGACCAGAACTGCCATATAGACAAAAAATCTGGACACCTGGACAACCAGAAAAGGAATAGAATGCCATGCTAAGTTTTCATCCCCCTTCTTGATAAGCAGCTTGTTTCCAAACTGCTCTTTATTTTCTTCAGGTTTTTTTAAAATACTTTATAAGTCAAGTCAAGTCAGTCCTGAGGCCAGTGTGACCATTGAGGCACCTTAGATGCTGTGCATCATTGATGATTATTTGAGCAAAGTGGTGCCCATCTCATCTCCAGGTATGGATGTCCGTTGGCTCACAGGGAACTCATTTGCCCTTTAACAGGCCTTGTTTTGAGTCCTGTTGGGTGTCTACACTCCCTCCTCATGCAGGCTAGCCCCAGGTGGGAGTACTGGTTTAGTCACTGACTACCTGACCATGGAGCAAGCTGTACTGGTTTACCATGGTAACAGATAGCAGACCAAGAGAGGCCTGGCTTGCCAGGGAGTTTATAAGAGTTCACCAGATAGTATCATCTGGAGGTGACAGGTTGTTCTGTGAAAACTGTTTTCTGCAGTGAAATTGTATGTATTCATTATACAATTGCAATTAAGCAAATATACAATTGCTTGGCTAATTTCCCTGGTAAGGGTTCTCTTTCAATAGTGGAAGAGTGAAGGAATGGTCAGGAAGTTTTTGATGGAGACTTTTTTTTTAATCTGAAAAGGCCAATTTGTCAAAAGACACATATCGTTTCCAGTGGATTTTTGAAAATGTAAAATTCTCTTTCTAGTTGGTGTTTGGGGTTTTGTTTTGGGTTTTTTAATTTTTTTTAATGCAAGGCTTTTGTTTTGTTTTACTATACTTTTGACTTCTGAATCTCACACCTTTGCTGTTAGTATTGATGTGCGGGTACATGCTGCTCACCAGTGGTGATGTTCCTCCCAAGAAGAGTCTGCATGTCAGTGATGTGTGAAGCAAATATAATTTGCAATGCAGTTTTGGATTACTTGTCACTTTCAGCTCGGAAAGGCACTTTATAAATATAAGGATTATAATTATTTCTATTTCTTAATTACCAAGCATTACTGAATTTGTCCATGCTAAATATGGTAGGGAGTAATGTACTGCAACCTTCACTGCCTCAGATATTGAGAAATAATCTTTGGAGTCATAATGAAAATAATAATAATTAAAAAAAAAGTCTTCAGACAGCTTTCCTACCCCAGGAAATAAATGGGAACATTTTGATTTTACCCGTGACAATATACAGTCTGCCATTTTATGATTCAGAAAAGTTTTGAGTCTGGAAATTAAACTGTCAGAGCTGAAAAGTATGGGACTGCAAAGTCCAGAATGTGTTTAATCAAAGTGTTGGGCTCATTCACAAAAGGAGCAGGAGATGAATTGTCCTGGAAGGATGCAACACTGCAAAATGTAATTGCAACATAAGGATAAAGGAAGGGAGATACAAGAAGAAGAAGAGATGGGTAAGGAAATCAAGGGCCCCTAGAAAAATAAGAGCTGGATTTTCCTACTGGTCCAGACACATATGAAGAGAGAAAAGGCAGTTTCTTCTTCGTTCTTTCCATATGGACATTTTTACCCCCATGTCTTATCCCTAGGCATATGGCAAAATCCACATCTATGAAAGGAAATTCACATGCCTAACTACTCTGATAGAAATATTTAGGTAGAAGGCAGGGCAGTGTGGCCTCTTAGGGTCCCTATACACACACTCCAAAGTGTTCTAATTAGACTGTGTTGGAATAGACTTGATTAATCAAGTCTGCTCCATGCTCTAATTAGAATGCTCTAGCATTGCAACAGTATCACATGCATAAGCCCCTGCAGGTTTAAACATGGCCACTGGGGCACTTTAACCAAAGCTCATCAAATGGCTATTTTTAAACGTGTGGAGGCTTAATACATGTGATGCTGTGGTGTTTTAATTAGAGCAGCTCTCCAGGAATTGCTCTAATTAAAATGCCAACCCAAACCCCAGTAAGTATGTGTATAGGCACTAGGGCTGCGTGAAACTTTGGGTGCTGATTCAATTTGGAGGAGATTCAGCCTGATTCAGCAGCTGGGCCGAATCTCTGAATCCAGATTGAATCAGGGGACCAATTAAAAGGTCCAAATCGATTCAAAGCTCTCCAAATTCATTTGGAAAAGATTCGGAGAGTTTTGGTGATTTGGGCAGTCCCTGCTGGCTGCAGCAGGAAGCTGGACACAGACTCCATGCTGGTAAGTGGGGGCAGGGAAGGGGAGGCTCCAGCCCCCTTGAGTGCCTCCCACAACTCCCGCCCACTCTCCCAGTCCCCCCATGCCTGCGCCGCTCGCCCCAGCTCCCGATTGTTTTTAAAAAAAGCCCCTAGTCACTGGCTCCTGCCAGGCAGGGGGGCAATCCCCATTGCCCCCCACTGCCCCACACCACATGGAGGTCTCTGCCACCAGCCCCCCGATCCATGCCTGCTCTCCTAGCCCTTCAATAGCTGCCACACTCACCCCAACTCCCAGCCCTTTAAAAACCAAACAAAAATCCCCAAACTCACCAGCTGCTGCAGTGACCTTGGAGCTTCTTCAGGCTCATGACAGAGCCCCCCAGGCAGCACGAGTTAGTGGGGGGCAGTGGAGATCACTACCCCGCCTCCCCACCCATGCCTGGCAGGAGCTGGTGATCCTGGGCTTCTTTTTTTTTTTTTTTAATTTAAGGGCAGGGAGCTGGGATGGGTGGGGCAGCGATGGGGAGGGCTGAGATAGTGGGTGGGGGTCAGGGGGCTCATGGCAGTGGGGGGCAGTGGGAATCTCCCCCCTGCCTGGCAGCAGCCAGTGAATGGGGGCTTTTTCTATTCAAAGAGCCAGGAGCTGGGGCCCAGTGGGGCTGGGAGAGCAGGCAGGGGATGGGCCCTGTGTGATTTGGATGAATTGATTCGGGGCAGTGATTCGAATCACTGAATTGAACACTGTCCCCCGAATCAGCCAAATCCAAATCCGAAGCAAATACTAGCTGCTTCAAACAGACCTAATAAACACCCTTAGAAACTAACTAGGTTGAAGACCTGGTCTTTTGTAGGTAACAACTTAACTTTATGCTTTGTTCTCAAATGGCATCTGTTAAATTAGGCTGTTGCATACAAAAGGCCATGACTTTTAACCAGTTACTCTCTAAGAGACCACCTTGTGCTACTTGCTGCCTGATTTTTTTCAGAAACCACAGATTACCACCTCTGTTTTCTGGTAAAAATATGGTATGTTTATAACCACAATGGTTGAAATGGTACAATTCCTTCTGTGAATGCTGGAATAAGAGTATCCACAAAGGGAGTTTATTTTTAATAAAGGGAGTTTTATTTAAACTTCCTGGTTTCAATCCAGTGCAATTAGTATTAATGTGCAGGTATATACTAGTATAACTACATTACACTAGTTTTATTGTTGCAGTTAATTTTCCATGTAGACAAGTTTTTTTTTCGGTCGCTACATCTAACTCCAAGGGTAATGCTATCTGTCCCTCTATCTACCTATCCATCTGTCCATTCAAAGCACAGCATTGGCGTATCTGAGCGTCTGTTTTATCCTAATCTTGTCCTTGTCCCTAATACCAGTGGATTGGTAACTATTCAAGGGTAATTCAACCCAAGTGGTATCTTTCTCCGTAACCACAGTGAGTGCCTATACATATTCCCCAAGGATGCGGGGAGAGAAGGGCATTTAATTAGAGCAGTTCCCATGCAGCTGTTCTAATTAAAATGCCTCAGCATCACATGGATTAAGCTCCCATGTTTTTAAAAATGGCTGCAGGACGCTTTATCTAAACCTCATTTGATGAGGTTTAAAGTACCCTGCAATGATTTTTAAATGTTTGGGTGCTTAATATAGGTGATGCTGTGATGATACTGCAGTATTCTAATTAGAATGTGGAGCAATGCATTCTAATTAGAATGCAAATGACCGCGTGTATAGGCAGCCATTGTAATATTGTCCCTTAAATTCGTGCTTACTCCATCCCCACAGTTTACCTTGTAGTTCTACTTATAATAAGGTAAATATATGTGTACTCGCATTTAATGCTTCATCTGATGCATCCTCAATTGGGAGAGGAAATATACTTTGCCCTTACAAGGGGAATGGCCTGGCAGATTACATTTGTCTTCGCCATCTCTTTTATTTTTGTAACTCTACCGTTAATGTTTTCCTTCAGATGCATCAATGCTCTTTAATAATGTAGCTGATCATGGTTCTAAAAAGGCACCAGTGTTTCATGAAGTGCTTCACCTCATTGTGAGGTTTAATTACAGCCACCAGTTTTGCCAGTTCTAATCTTCCTTGGATGGTGCCTTTGGACTAGAGACAGACATTGCACATAAACTGGTTTATGTGATCAGAAACTGGCTTAAACCTGTAACAGAACAAATGTTCAGTGCACATAAACCAGTTTGAAAATAGCTTATACCAGTTTGAGATAAACGTGGTTGAATATAGTATCAGACTTAACTGATTTAGGTCAAACCAGTTTATGCAATGCCTGTCTCAGACCCCTTCTTGGTTTAACTTAAACCAGAGTCCCCCAGCATCCCAGATGCTTTGCATCCCTTTGTGGGGCAGGGCTCTCTGCTCCAGAGAGCTGAGCTGGCCCCTTCACCTCTGCTCCCTGGCTGGAACTCTGGCTTAGACGGCAGGCACAACAGCATCTACCTGGCTTCCCCTTGCCCTACCCCGCACTAGTCCCTGCTCAAACAAGGATTCCCCTCCTCCCCTCTCCCACAGCACAGACTGTAGCCAGTATGTGGTATGCAAGCTAATGCTGAGAGGTGTCTGTATAAGGCACACAGGACAAAGGCAGACAGGACAGTGTCCACATAGGGCTTTTTGGAGCTAATCAATAGGTATCTGGTAATGTCCCTCCATTCCTTCTTTGGAAAAAATTGTTTAAGAAGAGCTTGAACTAATGAAAGAGCCTTTTGTTTTCTTAATGGGCTGATAAACATTGTGTTATCAACTCCCTGCTGGGCTGGTCAGGAGCAGTGAGGGGCAGGGGCTTCCCCCCTCCCTAATCAGTGTGTCCTGCTGGGGCTTGGCTATGCTTCCCCAGCTCAGCATTGTGGAAGGGAAGGGAGGACTCCTCTAGCACTGCCCAGCTTCTAGCCTGGGCCACTGCAGAAATGTGTGTGTATTTCTTCAGTCCAGAGGGGGCATCTGTGTGGTTATAGACTGGTTCATCCTAGCCAGGTTAGACTAACCTGCAAAGATTTAATCAGTTCAGGCTCAGGCTTTTTGAATGTCTGTCCTTAGCCTTGAAGTCCAAAGTAATGGAGGACTCTTGGAGATTAGGGAGGAATCTGAAAAGTTTTGCCCACTGCTAATTAATTGAAAGCTCTGGTTTCTAAATAGCCCTGGAAAGGTCTTACTCACCATAGTTTGTCACTTCCAATCAATACTGTAGATGGTCTTATTCTGAGCACTCCCAAACTTGGAGGAATTTTTGGAGCTTGCTTTGAACTTTGCTGTTTGGGTGAATCTCTAATCCAGAGATGCATAATTAATGTCAGAGTTCCTTTGTGTTACCAGGATAGGGGAGCCTCAATGCATGGTTTGAATGAATTAGTTTGCTGTATCCTTGCTCTTTTCTTTGCTGTTGTTAGCTGTATGTGTACAGCCTGTTCTCCTATTCTCTTCATCTCTGCCTCTGTGTGCACAGAGCAAATAGGCAGATCTGACATGTAAAGGTATCGTCAGAGCCAATTTACAGCAAGTGGTAAAGATCATACTGAATTCATCTTAAAATGCCGATCCAGAGGGAGCCTCTAAAGTCCAGTGTGAGAGGATTTTTAAAACTGTAGTTACAACAGGAATCAAAACAGTTTTGCAGCTGAGATGGACAGATCAGTTCAGAGACAAAGGCTGACCTGATCTTTCACTCAGACCTTCTCTGAGGGGTGAGAGAGTCTGATTGTTTTTTAAATTTCCATGCACCTTTTACTCCCAGGGACTAGCACAGGATGGAGGCAGAAGTGCTGAAGTCATGCTAGATGCTGTATGCCTCCAGCTACACCTGCCCCTTTAAAACCAGAAAGCACGAAGCACAGAAACACACCAGCAGAATTCCAGTCCACACCTTCACTGCACCATTTCCCAGGGGTGCTTGGATCACAGGATTTGCTTCAGCTTGGTGTTTATGGGTACACTGCTGCAATTAAGCTCTGGATTTCAATCTAAATCTTGTCAACACTTTTGACCCAAGTAGCTAACCAAATTAATTTGGAGGTCATTCCAGATAGGGTCAGAGACTATGAAGATGAAGTCAGGTTTATTTGATGTTATTCTGTTTAGTTAAAAGAATGGACAGTGTTGCTTCCTGGGGCCCAGAAGGTATCCTATAGTCAGACAGAGTTTCCAACTCCAAGACTTTTTCAGCTAGCACCCTGACCCAAAAAGCCCTCCTTTAAAAATTATCTCAGAACACCCAAAAGCGTCCAAGATCACTGTGCTGAAGCTTCCTTCTCTATTTCAACATCCTGCTACCTTCTCTTCTTCTGCCCCACTTCCCTCCCTTCCTAAACACTAGCCCAGTTAAGCCCTTCTACTCAGTACATTCAAATTCCTGAGCAGGCTTTCAAGGCAGTTAAACTTTTCAGTAGCAGTTTCAATGGGCTTGTCTACATGTTCATTAATGCACTTTAGATAATGCAGATTAAATCTAGTACCTTCGGGCATTTTTACACATGCTCTGAGAATGGGGAAGGGGTGCTTTAATTAGAGTGGCTCCAAGAGCCACTCTAGGTCAAGTGCCTGCAGCATCTCATGAATTAGTTTGCTGTGTAATTACAGAACATGGGAGCAGCCTCCCAGCACATCTACAGGCATCCTCCATTGTGACGTATTAGAAAGAGGTACATTAGCTTATTTTAATGCACATTAACTAAAGAGCATTTTTGTTGTGCTTTAATGTACATTAAAATAGGCTAATGTTCCTTAAAGCACATGTGTAGACATGCTCAATGTATTGTTTAATCCAGTTTATTAGCATCACTGAAATTTGAGTTATTTGGACCTGGACCCTCTTCTAATTTAAAAGTATCTCTGATGAAGCTATAAGGGCTTTTTCAGTACCAATCAAATGGATTGAGGCATCTTGTGAGCCCTGGTTATACTTACCTTGGAGCTAAAATTTAGCTCCAGCATTAGTCGAGGAAGGAAGGCACATCTTCACATCATCTGCAAAGTTTTTAATGCAAAGAAAACTATCTGATTCTCTCAATTCTTCCCTCAGGCTTGTTGTTCCCTCCTCCCCTCCCCATATACAATGACACAAAGCTATCTTTAGCTGAGACACTGATTAATCCAACATTAATCCTCCTGCCTAATTGTACTTTGCTATTTTCTCTTCCTTTATCCTTCAATTGCTCGACTGGGCAGGGGGTCTGGAGGGCAAACACATTCATTATGTTACCAGCAAACAAGATATGAATCGCACTGCAGGGGACAAAATTAAATTTACAGTTTCCCCTTGTACATGTCATAAACTATTGATTTAAAACAAGAGGGGAAGCAACAGCAGACCAAGCACAACTGCAATCTTGTGCTGATTTCTCTGCGTTCCAAGAGAGGTGCTGGTCCCTGACAGTGGAAATACAGCAGGGGGCAAAAGCCTGAGATACTGGTCTTTTTTGTTGCCAGAAGGACAGTTGGGAGAGTAGGTGAGTAGGGAAGGTTTTAGTTGTTGGTTATTGGTAATATATAATGGAGTGCCATACCATGGACTGCCAGTGCACTCAGGGACTCTAGATCTCAAAGGGCAGAAATGGTTTTGTTAGTGTCACTGTGTGAAGGCAAGAATGTAAGCAGTAAATTAAACCTTTCCTTTTTGCATGTGTCTCCCCCTCTCTGTTCTCCCTTCTGCACCCCAGAGGTTTTAAAGAAGAAGCAGGATCTCATGGATGGTCACCCAGAACACTTGGGTTTGATTACTAGCGCCTCTACAGCCTTCCTTCATGATCTGGGGCAAGCTGCTCCATCTCTGTTTCCCCTCCAACCTTTTGTCTGTGTGGCCTATTTGGAACATTGGGTGTTTTCAGCAGGGGCGATCTCTCATCTTGTGTGCGTACAGTACATAGATAGCACCACAAGAACCTGATCTCCCATCAGCCTGTTAGATGTTACCGGCTTTCTAATGCTCCCAACCTGGTGTGCAGTTTGCATTCCCTTCCCTGGTCTTGCTGAAAAGAGAGGGTGCCAGGCATTGGCAGTTCTGGCACATTGTGTGGTGCTTAGCTAAATCGGGCCTTAGTGACTGGCAACTTGTTGGCCTCTGGAGTTTGGATTTGCACCCACCTTTCATTTCAGATCATCCCTGATTCAGCTGGTTGTGCTCATGTAGTAGGAAGCCAAGGTGAGTTATAACATCTGCTGACACAAGGGAAGTGCCCTAGTGTGGACGGTATAAGGCCCTCTCTCACTGGACTCCCCCACTGGTGCTACAAACAGGTTTTCTGGGAGCGGATTTGGAGGCAAACCATTTGCAGCTCTGCTAAGGAATGGGAGCTAGGTACCCAGTAGAATAGTCCATCAGTGATGGGGTGTAAATGACTGAGTCCATGCCAAGCCTACAGCCGGTTCTTAATACAGTTTGATTGGGTGCGCCATGAAATTATTGCAGACAACTGTTGTTAACAGCAGGTCATCTGATTAGTGCAGATGGACTTTGAGTGGGTGGCTTATGTGCCCAGCTTGGGCTAGGGAAGAGTCAAAAGCTGTTTCCATATTTTTTTCTCCCTTCAAATTTCTTACTGCTACAAGCCACCCAGGCCAGCAGTAATACTAATGTTGCAGTGTTGACATGTGTTTGAATCAATGGGTTTGTCTAGACTACACCATTTCCTTACCAGCATCTTTTCTATACTAGAATTCCCAACAACAATGAGGCACAGATGCCAGTCATGCTGGAAAATGTAGAGGGAAAGCATCTAATGGAAGTAAGGCTTAGAAAGACAGCATATTTGTCCTTAGGTGGAGAGGCTCCAAGTGGATAATGCATATGCAGAGCAACAGTGTATTATGTGCAATTCTTGTGTTACTTTTATGTAACTTAGTCTGCTCAGTATTAAATATAAGCACTGCCTGTTGAAAGCTGATAGTAAAAAGAGGACACTTTTTAGTGAAGACTGACTTCTATTGTCTAAAAAATCTAGTATCTAGGTTATATATTCAGAAGCACCTTTTACAGACATCTGATGTATAGATAGGCTGTTTACATATACAGACAGTCCTCAGACTTATTATGCAACTAGTTCCTGAAAACTGTCTTAAGTCAAAACATTGTAACTGAGAAACAATTTTCTCATAAGAAACAATGTTATAAATGAGGGACTGGTTCCTGAACCAAGGCCTGATACCCTATTTTCACCAAATGTATCCCAGAATTTTGAACTATGATGACAGGCTGAGAGCTATGGGGCTCTTCAGCCTGGAAAAGCCCAGGCTCAGGGCTGATCTGATAGCCACCTATAAGTTTATCAGGGGTGACCACCAGTTTCTGGGGGAACGTTTGTTCACCAGAGCACCCCAAGAGATGATGAGGTTGAACGGTTATAAACTACTGCAAGATTGTTTCAGGCTGGACATAAGGAAGAATTTCTTTACTGTCCGAGCCCCCAAGGTCTGGAACAGCCTGCCAGCAGAGGTGGTTCAAGCACCTACGTTGAATACCTTCAAGAGCAAATTGGATGCTTATCTTGCTGGGATCCTATAACCCCAGCTGACTTCCTGCCCTCTGGGCAGCGGGTCGGACTCGATGATCTCCTGAGGTCCCTTCCAGCCCTGATGTCTATGAAGTCTATGAAATCTACTCAATCAATTATAGATGAGTAATATAGCTACATTAATATATTTATAATATATTTGTAAATAGCAATCATATTGCCTTGGAAGGACTTCTTTGAGGTGGCTTTGCTGGACTTTTTGAAGGGCTCTTGGCTGGATTCTTCTCAGGAGTCTTGGCTGCAGGTTTTTGTGGAGTCTTGTCTACTTTCTTAAAGAAAGTGTCCAAGGAAGTTTGGACAGATGTTCTCCAGGGAGATGGGCAATGCAGTGAACTTGTTCACTGGCATGGCAATGCATCAGATCAAGTGTTGTAAGTCAAAACTGGCATTGTAAAGTTGAAATAGTGTGTCAATTTATAAACATTGTAAGTGTGAAATGTAGTAACTTGAAATGTTGTTAAGTCGAGGACTGCCTGTATATTAATATCTTACCCAGACAGTGCTTTTGTCACATTTCTTACAGTTGCAGAGGGAGGTGGGATGTGTTGTGGGTGAGCAAACATCTGTTAAGGATTCACTTGTATTCTAGTTCAAATGAAAACCTTAGACTCTTGAGGGGAAATGCCTTAAGTCTCAGTGCCTGGATCTCCATATTTCTAGCTCACCAGGATCTCTTTATAGCCATGGGATGTTGTGAGGGCTGGGGAAGGATTACAGGATATTATCATTGTTAACTTGCCGGTATTTAATCTTTATTTTTCTTTCTTTTTATGGCCACAGCATTAATTTGAGTTTACGGTTTTGTTGTCAGAGATTTTGCTGTTCATCAGCTAACCGAGGAATCCTTATTAACATGTGAAATGAGAAGGGAAAAACACATTTAAAACTAGAATACATTTTACTCGAATGCTTTCCCTTATTTCTGTACTGTATGGTGTTGTCAAGCCTCAGAAATATTCACTGAACTTCCCTTTAGCAGTTGCATCTCCACCGAGTAGAAGAACTAGTTTATAGCTAGTGTAAGCAACCCTTGATATGTCACATAGTGTGTCATGTGGACCTCACACACCCAAAACCCTCAGGCCTGCTCCCCAGAAAAGAGATGTCCAAAGGGGGTTCCAACTTTGTCCCATCAACACGATCCAATCCAAACAAGTTTCCAGAAGTCCATATATGGACATTTCAGGCCAGATCCTACTCCACTTACTAGATGCCTAAGTGTGACTCTTTTCCACCCTACTTGTTTCCTAAGAAATAGCTACTGCAGAAGATTAACAGGTCCTCCTCCTCCTCCTCTCTGCTCTTGGTGACTTGCTCTGAAGGCTGAGATAATGGCATGTTACAAAAGCAGGTGTGTTAGTATTTTTTTCATGTGCTCCAGCAAGGGCATCCACTTATGCACCAAATAGGTCAAAGAGGATCTGACCCGTCTCCTCCTCATAAAGGGGCAAGATGATACATATGTTAGATTCACTTCTGTGCCTGATCAGCAGAGGAGGTAAGTCTGCTGCAACTCTGTCTAGATAGCTCATAGCACCAGCTTCATGTGCCTTTATCTCTGGGTCTGTGGTTCTACCAGATGGGGATCAGTCAAGGTTGTGGGTGTCACACAACCTCATTTGACACTCTGGAAGCCTGTAACCTGCATGACCAGCTGGGCAGCAAGTTGAAGGCAGTGCCAAAAACCATATGCACACCCCTCACACATGCTCACCGGGGGCTGCCTTGGGTGTCTGGGCTTGTGCAGAGCCACCGCTAGGGGGCGCCAGGTCTCAGGTACATTACAAGGGAGGGTGGTAAAGTTTTGTTTGCCTAGGACAGGGGGGAAAAAACTCTTGTACTACACCTGCTCTAACTCGGTGCTTTTCTAAAATTTGTACAAACTCCAGTTCTGTCATTCCTTCAACCCCATTCTTGGCTTACTTTCAACAGCAGTGTTCCATGCTTTAATAAGAAGCTACAACAATTTTTCACCTACTTTTGGCAATTTAAGATCCTAAACCAACGGGAGGTATAACACCACAGAGAGAAACTGTTTTTATGACATTCTCCAGTAAGTCTGTCTTTTTCACTCCAGTGTTTAACACTTCATCCCTTTTTTCTGTCTGACTCTTAATTATGGACCTTAGTACCATTTTCAAAACCATCTTTAGAATAGGCCTGTAGGAGTAGTCCTAACATCCTTTCTTGGCCTGACTTGGCAGCTGAATATCAGAAGGAGAACACTTGCCTTGTCATTTGTTGCCTTGTGTTGTTTTGGGGTGTCGAGGGGGAGGCTCACAAGAATATTTTGACAGTTGCCATTCATTTGTAAATCCAGCAAGGACTGACTCCTTCATCCTATCTAATTGTCCCTCCCGTTAAAACCTGTCCCGAAAAATGCAAGTGTGGATGCAGGAGCTAGAAGTGCCACACCAACTACAAATTCTGTTGTCTCACAGAGGGTTTGGGTCACTGGGCTTCCCCTTCCCATCTGGATCCTCAGGATACTATTAACCCACTCTGTGCAGGTGACCATTGGCAAGCCAACATAGCCGAGGTGTGTGTTAGTCGATTCCAAGAGCAACTCCCAATGCTTTCATTCCCCTCTCCTCCCTCACCCCAATCCAGTGCTGAAGAGCAGGGCTGTTTGTTAGAAGCCTCGGGGAACCTGCGCTCTCACCAGTGCCCAAACTTCACTGACATTTGTTCTGTACAGTACCTTGTATATAAAGGACTTGCTGCAACATATGGCTAACACTCCACACTTCAAGTGTTATCCATCACATTACAGAGTCCAGCCTCACGTCCCTCATGAAGCCAGGGGAATAGCATGGTCCAGAGTCTGTCAAGTGGTGGTCTGCTGAATCTATCTCTGGAAGCAGCTCTGTGGTTACTCTCACAGGTCCTGCTGAGATCTGAGCGCTGTTCCAAAGAGCTGGCAACAAACAGATGAGGAAGCAGTGTGCTGAGCACAACTGGAAAGAGACAGAGGGAAATGAACTTGAGGGATGGAGGGAGCTCTTTGTGAACAGAAAAAGAAGAAGGGGTAGATGGTGGATTAGGATGGGAAGGAAGAAATGAAGGGCAGCTGTGTTTCAAAGAAGATGTTAAACCAACATTTCAGGCTCTCATTGACCTATTGCATTGTTCTGTAAGCACAGATTACTAAACCAGGAGTCAGGTCAAAATTTAATTTGGACAATCACAGCCTCTGACTCCCACGGTGGTTCCAGTTGACATTTACAATCTGAGCTGAATATTTACATCATACAGCCTCCATATTCCAACCCAGGGGGGTGGGGGCGGGGTTGGCATGTCAGTGGTGTGTGAAATGCTTCCCCATTAGGGTTGTATGAGGTTACAGCTTCCCCTGTGGCTTCTCCATGCTAATCACAGTCCTTCCTCAGGCAACAAGGCTCTTGGGAATCAGTGGGGCTACTCTCTGTTTTAAGAGCTACCCGTGACATACAAAAATCACTTAGTAAATAGTTGCAAGTTCCAGAGTTTCCAGCCCATTGGCAACGTTTGTCCTGATAAGGTGGGAGGAAGGTGAGAAGGCAGGTATCGGGATGGAAACAGCTGGTTTGTGAACACTGCCCATGGACCCCAGGCAAGCTCAGAAAATGGCAGCTGGCAGATGAATAAAGCTCTGTGGGCTGAACTGAAACACATCTCCCATTAGGCACTTCCAAGCCCAGATTTATGCCTCCAGTCATTCAACAATATAGAAAGGGCCCACCAGGGTCTCTTGCCACAGGGGCAGCATAGAGTCATGCCATCCCAGAGGCAACTCTTTGTGATGTTGTTCCTCAGGGAGGCAGGCTGCTGGAGCACACAGAAGCCAAGCATTGGGGTCACCCCTTGAGGAGCAGCCTTTCCCTGTCTATGAGTCTACTTTCCCTGGGCAAGAAGAGGGTAAGGCATTGTGACATCACTGTCAGTAATGTTATATGGTGGGCCCTAGAAACCCCATTCCCTGCAGTAGGCCTGTATCAGCACATCATCATAAGAGATCATCTAAATGGGCTAAGATAGGAGTGGAGAAGAAGGCACTGAGAGATGCCAAGCAGAGGTGGAAATAGCGCTTACATCTCTTGGGTACCAGTCCAGTGCCCTGTATATACCCTGGCCTGCACTGTTCCTGAGTGCTAGCCACACACAAGACAATTTTCTCCTCGGTCCTTTGCAAAGTGGGATGCTTTTTGCTCCCTCACCTCTTCCTTCCCTCCTCTTTTTTCACCTGTACAGTGAGGCACACTCGTGCCTCCTGGTATGAATCACATGTGAACAACCCAACACACTGGGGTTTTGCAGGTTATTGGGAGCCCTGCAGCCTGTAACACTTATGGCTGTCAGTGCCCATTATGAAGTGTTGACAGTGTCAGGGCGAGGTGAGACATGAAGATGAAGTCTGTGTCCTGAGGACCTCAACACTCACACTACGTGCATCCCCTTCCGAAGTACAACAATGGCTTTCGCTTGTTACAGAGATTACGGGAGTAGTAAAATCTGATGGTGCAATAATAGTAATTAATAATAATAATGGGTGCTTTAAATGTATTTGGTTGTGATTTATTAGACTGAGCACCATAGGCATGTAGAGAGCTTTGCAGGCAGGAATAAAAAGACAAGGTGACTGGGCTTTAAAATTGCACATCTGGGCATGATTTGGAGAGGCAATTTATTGACACCATAAATGACGGCTTTTTAGAGCAGCTTGTTTTGGTGCCTATGAGTGAGATGTAACTCTTGATTTAGGGCCCTATTCAGTACTACACGCTCTTCAAGTAGAACTCCTGCCAAGCCCCTCATGGCCAAGAAGAGGTAGGACTGGGTGGTAATGAATGCAAGGGGGATTTGTTTCTGAGGTGACCAGACAGAGACAGATTCTGTGGCTTTCTCTGGCTCTCCAGTGCCTGTACTGCCTCACACAGCCTGTGCTGCCCAGAGCTATGGTCTCCCTCAGAAGTATTCTAGATTATACTTCTTTTGTGAAGATCTAACGGTGCATATGAGGTGGTTTATTCAGTGCCTAGTTAAAATACTTAATGGTTTTGCATAAATGGGGAATTAGGGTGGCCACCTCCTTGGAGACAATGAGAGCTTTGCTTGTGGAATGAATGAATAGAGATTTCTCAATAGCCTTAGCAGTAGCAGTAGTGATACTGGGCCTACAAAGTATATGGTGATGGCCAGACTTTTTAGAATAGATAGTCCCCTACTTGAGGTGGATATTTCTCAGGGAAGAAGAGAAAGGAGAAGACAGAGGTGTATACAAGGTAGTCAGAACATGAAGGGAAGAGCTCCTGTGGGTAATGTGGGACACAGTGAGACTGAGAATGACTCCCCTAGAGGGTAACACAGAATTGATGAACTTCAGAATCGAATGGTTTGAACACCCGGAGGACAAGGACAATGGCTAGCAGCTAGCTGAAGGGTAAAATAAAATTAAAAACAAAACCAAGCCAAAAAAATCCTCTTTAAAAGCCCCAGAATCAGCTTGGAGGTCATTTCTGACTTGGTATTAAGGGCACAGATGGTTCTGTGAAAAGGAAGAAAAGGAAACAATTGAAAGGGGAAGACAAAGCTTTCCAAGTGACAGGGTGGAGTGTAGGAGTATGTTAGAGCTAATAAAGCATCTTTAAATAATGGGAAATCTGTCCAAAGAGCTATATTAGATGGGATCATACATAATGGTAGGTGAGGTATAAATGGGGAAAAAAGTGGTCTGAAAACAAGAGCCTGGCTAACTTGTCACAGAGGTTGCAGAACCATTAACAGAGAGCAGTATGCATCTGTGGCTGTGGGTTGCTTAGAGATCACCAAGGGAAGCCAGGGGTGGGGGCATTAATTAAAGAAGATGATGGAGTAGGAAAGCAAGCAGAAGACGTGTTTTTCTATCAGTCTTGATGATAAAACAGTATCTTTTCCAAAGGTGCTTTTAAAGAGAAACATAGCTGAGGTCACAGAAGAGGAATTACCAAAGACCAAGGACTCTGAGATAGTCCTATCCCCTGCCTTCATTGTTCTTTGTCTTTCTTAACCTATTTACCCTTCCAACACTCCTGGAGGTGGGGGAACTTTTCTACCAGCATTTTGGGCAACACCTGATACACAAAGCGTTCACTTGACTTGCCTACAGAAGCATGTAACAGACCAAAGGCACCTAGGTCTCATGAGTCCTGAAATACTGCCCTAACAGAGGATCTATTCTTTCTTTTATCCAATGCAGGACTTGCCCACATGAAGCAGAGAAAAAGGGTCTGCCTGCAATTGCAGTCACTGTTGTGATTGAAGCTTGTGTAGGCACACCAGAACTAGCTGTATATTAGCTCAGGAGAAGATTGCAAGCAGTGAAACCACATCAGCAAAGAGCTCAGCACGGGCTGTAGAAATGACCTGAGAACCTGTGTAGATACTCAGGTGGTAGACCTCAGCTGAACTCCAGGCCATGGTGGCTCTGCAACTAGCAATACCCCTGCTAGGTAGTTGAATGTATGCATGGCCTTTGGAAACTACAGTGCCCTAAGTTTCACATTCTGCTGCCTGAGCAAGATGTCCATCCTAAATTGAAATGCTATTCATATCAACAGGACCTTGATGCAGCAGGGTGAGGGGAGTAGATCCTATTTGAAGTGCATTCCTTCCTTCACCCTTTATATCCCCAGAGTCCTCAGAACCAGTCCTTTGAACACAGGAGAATAGGGGATGCAGTCATACCTGAGGATGGAGCTAGAGCATCTCTGTCCCCAGGGAACTAATGCCTTTGGTTCCTCAAAGCTGTGAATAATCTGAGATAATTTTCTATCCTCTGTATTTTGCCACTGAAGGGGATGATATATACATGCTAAATATTTTGTTATTGTTCTTATTACCCAAAGTTATGGATCAGCTTGAGAAGCTCGAATGCAGTAAATCACAGGGATTGGATAATGTTAGTCTCAGGGTTTTGAGGTAAATAATGCATGAAATATAATGACAACATGCCATGATGGATTCTTATAAACAGTGTCTTGCTAATGAGTGCAAAACTGCTAATAACAGGTCTAAATTCTGTGAGAAGCATCTTGCTCCTCTATTAATTGCTGAGCTCCCTCTATTTTCATGGAAGATGATACAGGTCTATCTCTTGCTGGTCCATTGGTACCAATTTTAGAGGAAGGATCATAGTTTTGTGGATAAAGAGCAGGACTTGAGTTCAGGATTCCAGGGTCTACTCTATCCCCAGTTTTGCCAAGGACTGGGGCTAAATCACTATCCCTTTCCCGTCTGTAAAATGAAGAGGATAGTACATTGTGTGATAGGGATGGTCTCCATTCATGTATATTTGCAATGTGTGTAGAGATCCTTGAATGGGAGATGCTCCATTCTATTATTTGTACTACAAGGTACTATTATTTTTTTAAAATAAGACAGGGAATTACAGATCTGTGAGCTTCCTCTCTACTCCAGCTAAACTGATTGAGAAGCTAATTAAAGACAGAGTCACTACAACTCTCAGATAAGTATAACATGACAGGGTGTATCCAGTGTAGCTTCTGCACAGGAAAATTGTGCCTTTCTCAGCTGTGAGATTTTTTTTAACTTTATTAAAGTAATAGATAAAGGTGATCCCCAGCAGACATAATGTACTTTGATTTTCATAAGGCTTTTGATAAGGTCTTTCAAACAAAATTATGAAGGGAAATAAATAGCCATAGGATAAGGGGCAAGGTCTTGCCATGGATTATAAACTGCTTAAGCATTAGGAAGCAAAGAACAGCAGCTCCTTTGCATAGCGAGAAGTTAATAGTGGGAGGCACTGGCCACAGCAGGGCTGTTTAATCCGCTCTGCAGCATGTTGGGAATGCAGTGATGACTCCAAGCTGTTTTGACTGGGGAAAAACAGAGGACTTTGACAAAGACAACTTTCTGAGCAGGCCATTTTCCTAATCCTCTCTTCAAGCACAGTCCACATGCTGTGTTAGTCTAGTCCCTTCTCTTTTCTTAATGTTTGGCTTTATGAAAATGTAGTGTCATGGGTCACTTTAAACATTCTCCCTACGCTTGACTGCTCCTAGGGTGGCTTCTCCTGAACTGCTCGTCCCCTGGGTTTTCTTACCCAGAGCGTGCCTCCCATCTCCCTTACAGACAGGCAGAGAGAGAAGTTAGTTGCCTGTCTTAGTGACTCAGCAGAACTTGTAGGCACAGCGGGAAGAAGGCCGTGGGACACCAGATTAGATATAAAGTATATGAGGGTATGGCAATGCAAACTGCAGAAACGGCCTCCACTTCAGCTGCATGGTGATGAGAAGGGAGCTTGCTAGCTCCTCGGAGGAAAGAGACCTGGGAAGTGTGGTGAGTAAGTCGATAAAAGCTTCAGTGAGTAGCAGCAATTCTAAGAGCATAGAGGATGCTTGGGTGCCTTTAAGGGACAGGAAGACAATAGGGAATATGTTATAAAAAATGACATTATCATGAACACTCGTTATGCCACCATCTAAAGCACTGTGTAAAATTACCGGAGGGCCGTGAAGCATGGTTAGTAATCTTGAGAGATTTGCTTACAAAGACAGCGGCAAGTTGAACTGAATGGGATTTTTTATTGCGGCAAACTCACAATTTGTACAAACTCCATTTTCTCCCTTTTTTTTATTCCTCTCCTTTCCATTCTCTACCCTGAGCCTCCTCTAGTGTTCTTGAGCATGCATTGCACTTTCTCGCTTCTGGTCTGATCCATGAGCTTGAGACATGCCAAAGCAATTGCAAAAAAGAGGTAACTTAGTCTCCAGAAAAATAAAGAGCCAAAGGGATCTTAATTGAGTTTTTTAGGCTAATGAAGGGTACAGCGAAAGCCAAGCAGTCCCTCCCTTTTCTGTTGCTCATAGTACTAGAACAAGAGGTCATTCTGAGATGCTAATGGAGGCTTAATTTAGATTGCATGAAAGGAGACACTTCTCACACAGCAGGTAGTCAGCCTGTGAAATCCACACTGCCTCAGGAGGTCAGAGAGTCAAATGCTGTAGAAGGATTTTTAAAGGTTCTGGGTAATTTTTCCAAACAATGATAACCATTATTATTTAGTCTATGGTAGGACTGAGAGGCCCAGACCAGTAGGGTCCCATTGGGCCAGCTACTGTACAAACAGAGTGTAGAAGAAGAGTGCAGGCCCCAAATGGCTTAAAAACCAAACAGACAAAAAAGCTGTGTGTGGATGGGATGTGAAGGCAGACAGGGGCATGGCCTTGGTCACTTGGGCAATTTGTGTTAGACCTAGGTATCAGAGCCAGCTTTGCTGTAATCACACTTCTTCTCTTCATTGGCATCCAGTTTGACTAAGTTTCCAATTCTACAGCTCCCCAGTGCTAAGGTGTGTTTGGGGCACATGTCTGTGATGGTGTAACCCGACATACTGCTTTCAAGCTGGGAGTCACCATTGTTAATCTGACATTAAAATAATAATAATAATAATAATAAAATTAACTCTGATGGCATTTTGGACTAGGGGGCTGTTTTCAAGTGCTCAATGGTCCTCTGTATGAAGCCTATATGCATACTTTCTCTCTGAGGCCACTGTTATGGGACAAGCTATAGCTGTGACCCTTTATCTGATCCTTCTCAGTGCACTCAGTCAAGGCAGAACCCTGAGATTTTCTCACTTAGGGTCCAATATCTGGTTTACAGCACTCTGTGGATTAAGTGTCCTTGCCTAGCCACTCCTACTGGGTTTATTTCCCTTCTGAAGCCTGTAGCCAGTGGACGGTCATGGCCCAAAACAGTCTTTGTATTATGGACGTACTGTATACTTTAAATAAGAACAGAACATCAGAGACAAGGGGCATTGATACATGTGATAGAGCTCTGCTCCAATGCGTGTAATTAGCACACGTTGAGCAGACTCAATTAATTGAGTCTGCTGGAGCATACTAAATAGTGCACTCCAGCAGCCTCCGCATCATGTGTCTTCAGTGTCCCTGCAGTTCAAAATGGTGGTGGGGGTGCTTTAACTAAAGCTTGTTGAATGAGCTTTAGTTAAAGTGCACCCACTGCCATTCTGAAACATGGGATGCTGAATACATGTAGCACTGTGGGAACTTTAATTAGAGCAACTCTCAGAACCGCTTTAATTAAAGCACTTCCCCCACCCCCACACCCCCGCCCCAGAGCACATGTATAGATACCCAAGGATTTTAAGACCATGGAAAGGTTGATGCAGGCATGGTTAATTTACCCAGACTCCTAGGCCTATCTGTCTTCACCCAGGCCCTTGACCTCTGGAAGTCCAGGTCATGGTCTGTCTCTCTTAACACACTTTTTCTTTACCTATCATTGAGGGGACAACTTCTAAATCCAGCCCAACTGCTTTCTTGTCTACAAACGTTCACACACACAGACCATACTGCCCAAATTTTTTAGTGATCTCTGTATAAGCTTGAGCCAGAGACTGACAGAAAACAACCCTTCTGTTTTGCTGCAAAATAGGTATCAGCAAGGTCCTCCTTGCAATCCTGCTATTGAACTAATTCAACACATGAATACCATAAGTATCCCAATAACCCACTCAAGGTGCAGCATTTAGAAATTCTTACAGGTAGTATCTAATCCATCACAGCCACAGCTACCTTACACTGCCTCTGCCTTTCTACTGTTTATTCCTTCCTTGAAGTAAGATGATTTTTAAAAATGTCAACCTGTTCTCTTTTTTCCTCTTTCTTACTGTTGTTTCCTGTGTTCCTCTAACAAACAGTCTCCCCACAGAACAAACAAACCAGTCAGGAGTGCTTCAGGCGAAAGGATACTTTATATTTAATTTGAATGCATACATACATACATATCTAAAAACCTGTGATATTCATCAAACACATACAGGAAGACTGTGAATAAGCCTTTTCTCACCTGTTCTGCGTGTGCATGCGCGCACACACACAGTTTCTTTCTCATACTTTTACGCCCAGCATTTCTCACACATTCTCACACTTGTATAAGCTCACACACAGAAACTCACACTTTCTTTCTCACCCTCGCCCCACTCTCTTTCTCTCACATACATCAGGACCCTGATCACATCACTGTCTTCTCAGCCCTCAGTGTCACATTTACTATATCATCAAGAATAAGGAGCTCTGTAGCTCCCTGTAAACCAGTCTGCCTCCATGTTTGTACAAGATAGAAGGGCTGAAAGGAACAGCTAACTGATCAAAATTTGGTGTCTATATAATAGCAAAGACTCTGCAAGCTCAAGTTTCCAGTAGGATCAACTGCCTGTTTCTCAAGCCAACAAGTTTACAGGCTGTTTATATGGCCTTGTTAGATGAGACCTTAAAATTCAGCTCCCTGTCCACATTGTGAAGCATGAGAACTTTTCAGAAGAGCAGGTTTTTTCCCTATATTTATTCAGAATGGTCTTCTAACCTTTTGGAGCATTCGGTGTGATACCTACCTGAAAGGAGAGAGCCTTGTAATTAGGAGTCTGAGAGGGGTTCAATTCCCTGCTCTACCAAAAAACTTCCTTTGTGGCCTGATAAACTCTGTACTTCATTCTGCATTTGCAGCACATGAGAAGTAGCACTGCCCTAACTGCCAAGCATGTTGTGATTATATACACATTAGAAGGGTTCAGGTACTACAGAAATGGGGATAATTTAAATACCTTAAAGCTTGTTTGTACCACTCCCAGACAGTGCCAGCACTCTTAAGCATATCCTGCCCAATGCCCATCTGTGCACCAAAGCTGGAAATGAGGCAATGAAGCCCTCCCAAGGGCATCTTACTAGGTGCTGAAAGGAGTAACATCTGTCACATGATTGCCCCTCTGAAAGTGCTTTACGGCCATGCTGTGACAGTTATACATGGCTGCAGAGTGCTTTAAAAATGCCCAGTAATATGACAAATTAACCCTCATCTAATGAGAGTTCACAGAGTGCCTTCATTAACTTCTGTCAGTCCCTGCCTGTGATCAGGGCTGGGCTGATGCAGCCCAGTCCTGCTCCTGGGGCTACCCATAGAATAAGAGGAGGGAGAAGGGAAGGAAGGGAGCTCCAGGCTGGGGTTTGCCCAGCCTAAGCTGGGGGATGGGCAGATGGATTGGAGACCCCTTGCCTCACAGCATCCTCCAGCTCCTTCCCACTTCAACTCAGTCTGGGCAACCTCCAGACTAGAGCTCTCTCCCCTCCCTTCTCCCCCTTCCCTTCCTGCAGACAGCACCAGAGCTGGGGTGGGGAGGGGGGGATGCTATGGGAGAGAGGCTGCAGGCAGCCAGCCTCTTTCTGCTGGATTGCCTCCAAAGTGGATCTCTACCCACCCCCACCCCCAACCAAAAAGCAAAAGTTTGTTTGATCAGGGGGAGGGGAAGGGGGAGGCACTCTAACTTATGGTGATTTCTGTGAAGTGCCATGAGTTAGAATGGGGGAAATTTATGTCTGTCAGCCTCCACTGTTGCTTTCAAGACCACAAGAGACTGGGATGTGAAGCATGGAATGGGTGTTGCAGTACCCTTGGAGCCTTGGGATTGGGATTGGCATGTGCAAGGCAGATGGCTGGGGTGTGCTCCTTGATGGTACTCCCAGGAGCTCTGCAGAAGAGCTCAGACCCTTAGGTAGAGTTCTGCTGTCTCCCCTGGAGGTAAATGCTTGCATCAGTTTAATTTGTGAGAAGCTGTGGGGTTTTTAGGATGAAGAACTCTACAGAAATGTCAGATCACCTGATTACTACTATTGTGCTTGGTAACCTTCCAGCAAAGAGAAGCGTGAGCATGATGTTCTCTTGGCTCATGCTGGGCTCAGCCGGTGCTTGTGTTTGAGCTGGCACACCAAGCAGGCAAGAAAGTGAAGAGATTATTAATAGGAAAAGAGAGAGAATGGGAAGGTGTTTAAGCAGTTAGCTCCAAGTTTGCATGTCCAGTTCAGGTTCAACCATTTTGTAATTTCTCAAATCAATACCCAAATCCAAAGCAAACTTTTCTGAAGCATAACTCATTAAGCTTTAGTGCTACTTAAAACAAGGACCTTGCTTGTGTGAGGCCATCAAGCACTGATATTGACTCTCCAGGACATTTTTAAGGCTATTTATATCACAATAAAGCCATTTTATTAGCCTCATCAATCAAAAGGGCCTGTTTTTTAGCCTGGAAACAACTCTGCTCAAGCCTCTGGAAAGGAGAAGGGTAAATAATTATGGAATGTGTTATCTTCAATCTCATTTGAAATCGCCTAATTGAAACAACGTATGAGCGCAGTTTATTGCTTATAATATAAATGATGGAGGCCTTACTAATGTAGTAATAGCAAGTACAGGCCTCTAGCTTATATCTTGGTTTTCCAGTAGGAATGTATCAGTATTAGGAAGTATGCAGTGACTGTGACATGCTGTGCTGGTGATCCCTGGAATCCTTGGAAGCAATGCTTAGCGGCCATGAATGAGCTGAGAAACATAGGGCTAAAGGGAGCCTCCAAGTCTAGTACCCTGTATTCACAAGACGCCCCAAAGAGCTGCCAAGAATGTCCACTGTGACACCTCTCACACAGCACAGCTGCAGCGCTCGCTGTGAAAAGGTGCCCTTCAGTGTGCCAAAGATAAATAGGAGGTGAGACAAGCATTCTCCTAAGTGATGCCTGAGCTTGGAATATGTGGTACCTATAGTTGTGCTGAGCTGGTTGCATCTGGAACCCAAGGCTGGTGATACTTGTTGTTTCTTACTGGTATTAAACTGAGCATCTTTGACAGGGCCTGGTATCAAGTGTCCAAGGTGCGGGGCTGGTGTCTGTGATCAAGTGAGTGATAGCAGTTGTACCAAACAGGTCATATCAAGCACATGGCTGGGTGTGTTTAGGTTAGTGGTACATCTGTGGATAAGCTTAAGAAGCAACTTTCCATTCTTATTGGCTTTTGCCAAACTCCCTTCAGGTTTTGTGCTGTCAAGCCCATACCTGGGAGCATGTTTGTGGGAGCATATTTGTGGGACTCAGGTAAGAAGACAGCAGGCTTAGCATTGCCTGTGTGGGCCTCTGAGACTCAGTAAAAGCAGCGCTTGAAAGCTGTTACAGATATTTGATAATTAATTGGCTGGGAAATCAGTTTATTTTAATGACTCCAGTTAAATAAAGAGGAGAGATAAAAAGACTCTGAAATCCTGTGGTGCTAAACTACTGTCAGGGACAGAGAGAGCCCATTATGTGTCTGCTTTTATGGCAACAGAGGCTTTTAGTTCTTGAGAAGGCTCTTCAAAACAGTAGTTGAAATCTTTCCTCTCTCTGACTCTTGCCAGTGTGAGTTTAAAACAAGAAAGGCCAAAATGTTTTGGTTTATTACAAATAATCCATCAGGAGAGGAGAGAGAAAGGGACTCCTGTTATGACCTTATGCTTCACCTCCAGCCAGAAAGTTGCTGCAAAGTCGTGCGGGTTTTGGTTCATCACAGTTATATATGGCACTGTTGGGAGCAATGCATGCAGCTTGGCTCACACACTTGTCTTTCTGAGTACTGCCTGAGCAGACACTTACACAGGGCAGCATTTTGGAGATACTGTAGTGATATCTCCAAAATGTTCCAGCTGGAACAAGGAATTCAGCCTAGGTCATCTTTCCTCCTGAAAAATGAGAGTGGCCAGTTGATAGAGTTGCCTGCTTTTGCCAGCCGGGGAAGAGCAGAAAAACTTTTCACCGGGCCTGAAGGTGGGGATAGGTGTTAGCTATAAAATCTGGGTCTGGTTACAGACCTGGAACTTCCCACAAGACTTTGGAGTGTTTTGATCTGGCGTTTCAGTTCAGGGGACCACTACTGTCTGGTCCTGGGAAAATGTACATACTTTCCAGCCTCCTATGTGCATAGTTGTAATGCATTAGTTATAACTGTCCTTGGGAAAAAAATAACAACAAATGCAACCAATATCATTTACCCTGCTAGAGAGAGGGGCTAGTGATAGACATTCAAAAAGCCTGAGTCCAAATCTTTGCAGGTTAGTCTAACCTGGCTAAGCTAAACTGGTTTGTAACCATACAGACATCCCTTCTGGAATGAAGAAATGCTGGCACATGCCTGCAGTGGCTCAGGTTAGAAGCTGGGGGGTGCTAAAGCAGCCCTCCCTTCCCTTCCACAGGTCTGAGCTGAGGGAGGACCATGGCCTTCATCCCCCCTCCACCCTACTGTTGATAGCAGAGCACTGAGTTACTTGGCAGGGAGTTACACAGGGAGTTGTTAGTGTTTATCACCCCATCAGCAAAACAAAACAGCCTCTCTCATTAGTTCAAGCTCTTCTTAAACAACTCTTTCCAAGGGAGGAATGGAGGGATATTACCAGCTACCTCCTGATTACCTCCAAAAATCCATAAGCCAACACTGTCCTGTCTGCCTTTGTCCCGTCTCCCACAGCACGGACCGTAGCCACCATGTGATCTACTAGCTAATGCTGAGAAGTGTCTGTGTAAGGCAGAGGAGAGTGGAATCCCTGCTTGAGCACAGGGAAGCTAGGCAGACACCGCTATACCTGCAGTCTCTGGCAGAGCTCCAGCCAGGAAACAGAGGGGTGGGGCCAGCCCACCTGGGCTGAAGCAGAGTCCTACCCAAAGTTGCAATGCATCTGGGATGTAGGGGGACTCTGGTTTAACTTAAACCAGGACAGGGTCTGGGACAGACATTGCATAAACCAGTATGACTTAAATCAGTTAAGTCTGATACTACATTCAACCAGGTTTATCTCAAACTGGTTTATGTGCACTGAACGTCTTTTCTGTTACAGGTTTAAATCAGTTTCTGATCACTTAAACTGGTTTATGTGTAATGTCTGTCCCTAGCCCAGGAGTATGGCTCATCAGCAGGACACAGTGTGTCATCAGATTGTACAAGTATGCACGAAATGAATGAGCACAGAACATAAACCCCTACACTGGAATAATGTTGTCTATTCTAGTGTAGAACTACCCTGGGGAAAAAAAATCAGGAGGTATATGTCCATTTCCATCCTGGAGTAGCTCTTTGCTCATTGGCAACAGGCTAACCTGCTGTCCTGCCAGCGATAGCTGAGGCACTGTAATAGAACTCACTGTATGCAGGTAGTCAGGGAGAGCTGTTCATCTCTTCTCTCTGGACCCAGCTTACTTTGTTGCCCCAAACCAGCCTAAATTACATCGGTGCGAAAGTGTTGGCCACTGAGGCCCCGAGATAAAGGAAAGGATGTCAGAAAGCCAAATTCTTCCCAGTCACAAGCCTCACATCATCACTGGCACCTGTGCAAGGTGAGTGTTTAAATGCTGCTAATCCAGAATTTCTTGTTCACCCCAGAGTGGGAGTCTTTTGCACTCACTTCATGCAGCTGTAGATGATGACACCAGGTGTGAAGCAGCAGGGAGTCGGATGTAAAGTCTGTATAACATTCTTCAGTGGAACTAAAGTTTCAGGTTGCCACATTATCGTTGAAGACAGCTTTGTAAAAAGTTTCTGTCCCTGCTATAGCGTCTTCATTCTGGTGCTCAAGAGATCCCTTAAGGAACCCAACCCAGGGAACTAACCAGCTTCTGACAGATCCCTGCTGACACAAGCCAGAAATATATCAGAAGTAGGGGTGAGCTCTATCCTCTTTGCCCTGTTCTAGCTCATTGCTTACTCCCTGTTGTTTTTGATTTATCTACCTTTATGGATATGTTGTAGAGACCTCTATATAATCAGGCTTGGGTACTGCCTCTCACCCAGCATGTGGTACCTTCTCAATGTGGGAGAGGCAGGGGATTTTTTCACAACATATTCAGGCTTGTGGTGCTTCAGGGGCTTGTGTTTGGTTGGGTTGTTTTGTAAATCTCCTTTTGCAGTGGGAGTTTTGTTCCTCCCACTGTCTTTGTCAGCAAATGGTTTCCTGCTGGTGTCTCATTCCCTTCAGCTACCAGGGCTTTCGTTCAGATTGTGTCTGCCATTGATCCCCCCCAGGACATATTCTATAACGTGGGAAACCTCCTCCTACCAGTCACTTTGCATACAGCAGTTGTCTTTTATGAGGCCAGATTCTGCTCACAGCTCTGCATATGTTCTTCCCAGCACTTAGTTTTTGAACTCCCTGTTTTTGCAGGCAGAACTGAGCCCCTATATGTGTGTGTTTGTGCAAGTGTGTGTTCCAAGTATACAGGAGCAACAGATCTTCATGTATTTCATGATGCTTCAGCAGCAGAATAAGAAGTAGAAACTGCAGAATGTACCTTTTACTGCAGAATTGGCCTCTCAGATCTGAGCTGCCATTTCAGAACAAAGTTTCTGTCTGTCCTGGTTGCAAAGAAAATCTTAGAAACAGAAACAGTGAGTTCAGTGCTCTGATGTCTCCCTGGGTCTGAAACAATAACAATAGCTCTGAGGAGTGTGAGCTACTACATTCATTTTACTGGAGCATTAAGGAATTAAAATTGGGGATCCTGAGGATTGTGTTATGCAGAGGGCCAGACAAGAGGATTATAATGGTCCTTCCTTTGCAATGAGTCTCCGAAACCTAAATGGGACAGTGTATCAGTCAACATTGGTAGACGTTTCACTTCTGACCCTTTTATCAAAAAACAACCAAGATGAATGTGTTTCATGAATTCTAAATGATTTTCTACACTTTGCTACCTGCCAAGCCCTACTTCCTTTGCCCAAATATCAGAACCTGACATTAACTACTGATGATGAACCAAAACCCGCACTACTTTGCAGCAACTTTCTGCCACATACCACGCACACATACGTTGCTTGACACAATGGAGTCCCAATCTTGGCTTTGGCTGCTATAGGCTAGCATAGCTGTACCAACATAGCAGCATTGGTGCAAGCTATTTGTACAGGGTGGGGGTAGAAACAGGAAAATGTAAATGTAAAGGCTTAGCAAGGATTTAGTTAGGGAGTTTCTGGAGGGGCTGGACGTATTCAAGTTAGCCGGTCCGGATGATTTCCACCCTAGAGTTCTAAAGGAACTGGCCGAGGTCATTGCAAGACCCCTGGCACGGCTTTACAAGCACTCATGGTGCTCGGGAGTGGTGCCAGAGGACTGAAAGAGGGCCAACGTGGTTCCCATCTTCAAAAAAGGGAGGAAGGAGGACCCGGGAAACTATAGGCCAGTTAGTCTTACCTCGATCCTAGGCAAGCTGTTCGAGAAAATTATTCTGGCACACATCCAGGAGGGGCCAGCAGGGGACTGCATGCTTAGGGGCAACCAACATGAGTTCATCAGTGGCAGGTCCTGTCAGACCAACCTGGTGGCCTTGTACGATCAGATCACCAGATCATTAGATGCAGGGGTAGCAGTGGATATAGTCTTCCTGGACTTCCGGAAGGCTTTTGACACTGTCTCTCACCCCGTTCTCATTAAGAAACTGGGGGGCTGTGGTGTAGACACCCACGCAGTCAAATGGGTCGCCAACTGGCTGGAGGGCCGCACACAGAAGGTGGTAGTGGACGGGTCCTTCTCAACCTGGAAGGACGTGGGCAGTGGGGTTCCCCAGGGCTCGGTCCTCGGGCCCGCACTGTTCAACATCTTCATCAGTGATTTGGACGAGGGGGTAAAAAGCACCTTGTTCAGATTTGCTGATGACACTAAGATGTGGGGGGACGTGGGCACACTGGAAGGATGCAACAGGCTACAATCAGACCTCGACAGGTTACAAGGGTGGGCGGAGGAGAATAGGATGGGTTTCAACACAGACAAGTGCAAGGTGATGCACCTCGGGAGGAACAACCGGCACCATACCTACAGGTTAGGGAACTCCCCTCTTGTCAGCACGGAGGCGGAAAAGGATCTTGGAGTCATAATTGACTCCAAGATGAACATGGGCCGGCAGTGTGGGGATGCAGTTAGCAAGGCCATCCGCACCTTGTCATGCATCCACAGATGCATCTCGAGCAGGTCCAAAGAGGTGATCCTCCCCCTCTATGCGGCACTGGTCAGGCCGCAGCTGGAGTACTGTGTCCAGTTCTGGGCACCGCACTTCAGGAGGGATGTGGACAGCATGGAGAGGGTCCAGAGGAGGGCCACTCGTATGATCAGGGGGCAGCAGGGCAGGCCCTATGAGGACGGGCTGCGGGACCTGAACCTGTTCAGCCTCCACAAGAGAAGGCTGAGGGGGGATCTAGTGGCCTGTTACAAACTAGTCAGGGGGGACCAGCAGGCACTGGGGGAGTCCCTGTTCCCCCAAGCACTGCCAGGAGTGACCAGGAATAATGGTCACAAGCTGGCAGAGGGTAGGTTTAGGTTAGATATCAGGAGGCACTACTTCACGGTCAGGGCGGCTAGGGTCTGGAACCAACTTCTAAGAGAAGTGGTGCAGGCTCCTACCCTGGGGTTTTTTTAAGAGAAGGTTGCTGGGGTCGTTTGACCCCAGTACTCATTCCTGCCATGGCAGGGGGTCGGACTAGATGATCTGCTCAGGTCCCTTCCGACCCTAGAAACAATGAAATTGGATCTTGCACTTTTGGGGCTTTCCCTGGTTTCGCATCTAGTACAGAAGAGCCCTGGGATCCCCAGAGAAGACAGGACCTATATAAGGATTGTAAGTGAGAAATAAAACCTTAATTTGCTTGTTTCCCCATTCCGTTGCACCAGAGTGCTATAAAGCCAGAGGCCTTGCAGTGGACTTAACAGCTGAGATTGCCACAGAGCACACAAAATCTTGTTTTGGAAACTATGCTTCAAAGACCCTGAGGTTCCATATTTTTTCCTCATGACCTCCTCCCTCCTGAGCAGGTGATGAGAGCCTACCTCTCTCCAAGTGTAAACTCCAAATTCTTAATGTCATTGCATGCATCATGGCTACAAATCCTCATCTTTATAACATTTGCTGGATCAGAAACCTCCTGCCAGCTGTGGTAATGTCTAGCTGAGTAGGCTGGAGTATTTTACTTGATTAATTCACTTGTACACCCAGAAGGATTGATTCTCAGTTGATGTAAATCTACATCCTTGCACTGACTCCAAGATTGCCTTGTTCACCTGTTGATTTGTATCAGCTGAGGCTGAGAACAAGCATGTATACTTTAAATCATGTGACACTACAAAAGAATTGAAGTAGAAACCCAACCTAACCCATCTCCAGGCCACATCACAAAGCAAGCAAGCAAGCAATCAACTAAGCAATGAAGCATTTGATAAAGGCCATGGAGTTGCTATGTAACGATTGATAAATGCTATATGAGACCTGGCTTTGAGGGTGTTTACTGTGGGTGCAGACACAAACTATGGTTGTTGCCTGATTGATCCCATGAAAGTGCTCTGCAGCTCTGTTGTGACACACATGTATGGCTGCAGAGTGCTTTTAAAGTGGCCAGTTGCATGACAAATTAACCCACATCAAATGAGGATTCAGATAAGGGTGGTCCATTTTGGAGTGCTGTAGAGAACTTGTGTTCCCAAAGGTTAATTTGTGGTGCAATTGCAGCTGTCCACAGGAAGGGAGGAGAAAGGGGAGTGAGCTGCCGGCTGGGGTTTGATTAGCCTGAGCTAGAGCAGGGAGGGTAGATTGAAGCCCCCCACCTTGAGGACCCCTGCCCCCCATCCCTCTATCTCAGGCTTGGCAAGACCTCCTTCTCCTCCCTGTACCCTTCCTGTAGAAAGCCATGGAGCTGGGAGGGGGTGGCTCTGCAGCTGCAGGCAGGCTTGATTCCACACGCCCCCCACCCCACCTCCTGGGTGGGGGTGTGGGGCGTTCTCTAATTTATGGCACTTTATGTAAAGTGCCATAAGTTAGAGCAGGGACCTGCACATCTGTCAGCACCCTGTATGAATATGTTGATATAGTTTAATAGTGGATTGTTGTTAAAACAAGTTGGAAGGCAAGACAGCAGCTTTAGATAAGGTATCTCTGGATAAGTACGGCACTTCATGGAGGATTAAGAAACAATGTCTGAACAATTAATTGGAAAAATCCTATTTTCTTGGCTCCAACCAAGTTACAGAATTGCTTTGCCAATTCTGGGAGCCCACAGAAAGAAAAAAAACATATAAATAGTTAAAAAGGGAAGCCAGTTCTCTGGAGCTGAGGAACAGGTGGACATAAAGGGACCCCAAAAGAGGGACTGGAGAAGATAGATCTTTGTAGGTTTCCAGTCATAGGTTGGAAGGACCTGGATAGACAGAGACACTTATAGAGAATAATCTGGTTAAGGAAGGTTGTTTTTCATACCTGGTTATGTCCCATATCACATACTCCTGAATCCAGTTGGGCCTGTTGAGTAACCATAGTCAGTACAGAAAGTCCTATAAAGTAGCACCCAATCTAAGAGGAGAAGAATCTTAGGAGTCTCTCTGAGAAAGGTAGGAAGCACAAGCCCTGAGGCTTGAGACTGAGACCAAGAAGGAGCTGCAATTAGCCTTTGTACCGGGACAGACAATTCTGCCCTTCCTCAGCTCCAAAGGGCTCCATCTAGAAGTACAAGAATAACAGTTGAATTGCCAGCCTAAAGCTGGTGTGCCTACATTGGTATCTATGCCTTGATGGAATAAACTGGCCAATAGTTCAAAAGAATCAGTCTGCTTCCCAGAAAACGATGCCAGGAGAGTGGGTGTAAGCAAAGCAGGGAAAAATCAAACCTATGCTATATGGAGTTTAGTGTTCCCATATTGGGCTGAGGGTCAGGCCTCCTGGGTTTTGTATCCAGCTCTCGAGCTATTCCCTGCATAACTTGCACAAGTTATTTCCCTTTGCTGCACCTGAATTTTTTCACCAGTAAAATAGGGATAATACATAAAGCATGTAGGTGGAGTACCTTATCTCATACCTAACTTCAGCTCACAATCCCAGCAATACAAACTATGCACAAAATTAGGCATGTGCTGAAGCATCTCATTAAATCAGGGCCTATGAGTCTATGAGAGGCTCAGATGAACAGTATGACTATAGTAAGGCTTTTGCAACAGTAGGACAGCAGGAAGACTTAGCACTTGGAAAAGGGGCAGCAGGTTTTTCCAACTCGGGCAGCAAAATCAGCTCTTCCTCCCATCCTGTTGTTTCTTTTTCTGAACATAAGTTATGAGCCCACTCCAGCCTTTCATGTCGACAGCAGAAACTGTCAGATATACCCCGCCGTTTCTCTTTTTTTTGTGTGCCTATTTATTTATTTATAAACATATCCTCCTTTGGAAGGCTCATGGTGGGTACAGGGATGAAGGTTATCTAAGATCAAAGCTCCCAGGAGTCCCTACTCCCAGCAGCTTCCCTTTTACCTTCTCCACCCCCCCTTAAGCCTTTTCTCATCTGCTTGCTTTCCAAAGCCTCATGGTGGACAAACACAGCACAATAGAAGAGGCAAAATTCAGAGATGTGGGCAAGGAGAATGGAAAAAGAAGACTGAAATGTAAAATTTCTTAGTTATGATGGAGGGTGCTGATTGTGGCTCCATAGTTAAGGTTATGTTCTGCATTTAAAGCAAGGATTCAGCCTCTTTGGTACGTGAGAGGAATACAGTGCACTCCACCCAGATGACAACGCTGACTTTTTTGAGTGCAGAATATTTTTTTCCCCTAAAAGCTATAGGCCAGACTTTCAAAGGTGCTTAGATCCTATTTAGGCAGCAGGCTAAGTAGTCAGCAAAGAGTCTCATAGACCTGAATGCCACACTCTTTTGAACTCCCACTGTGACATTGGGGATGCTAGCATTCTGGAAAAATCTAGTCCTGATTGAGGAGCTGAGCTCTTTTGAAAATCTGGCTCCCAATAGGGGGTTATGAGCACTTCATTCTCTTGCCCAAGTTCCATAAAAATTGTAGTTCTTTAGCTGTAGTAATTAGAAACCAGGAATACTTAGGCTTTTGATTGTAAGTGATTCAGGATAAGGGCCATGTCTCCCATGTACACTGCTGAACACCCTTGCAACATTGATAATAAGACGAGATTCTCCCCTTGTCAATAATGCAGGACCATTTCCTACTTGATAGCTGTTGTTTTGTGAAGATGCGTCCAGTTGCATCTAAAACTACGGGGCTCCTTCAACCTCATTTGGGAAACTGCTCTACACTCTAATATCTTTGAGTGCCCGGGGATTCTTCTGTAAGTTGAACCCTCTTATTTCCTCTCTTCATCCCATCACCCTTATATCTTGGTATCGCATTAGACAATTCCTCTCATCCTTTGGTGTTCGCAGTTTTTAAACATTTATAGAGTGTCAACATCTCCATTCCATGCCCTCTTGTAGCTGACTTATACATATTTAATTTTTGTTAAGCTTTCTTCATACACTCATCCCCTTCCAGGCCAGGGACAGTATTTTGCTGCTTGCCTCAGAACCCTCATATCTGTCTGGGAACTTGGAGCCCAGAACTGAGCACATCATTCCAGATGCACTAGATAGTCTGTGGCAATCGTTACGCATAGAATGAAAAAGTAGCAGAACAGCTGAAAGGGAATCTGCTTCCTGGGCTCCTGTCTAGGAGCATTGCTTGAGGTTGATTTTCCAGGGTTGGCTTTAGATATGGAAATGAAACTGTTCTCTGCTTTCAAGTAACAGGGAGGCAGGGGGAGAGGGGAGAGAAGGATTAGCTCCTCAAAGTCTGTGTTTATACTAGACCAAGACTGTCCAAGTTCCAAGGGGCCAGGGGCCACCTACGCCATGAGCTGCACCAGTGAGGGTCACGCTCCACATGGGCTGCACCAAGGCAAGCATCCTCCCACCTAGGGTATCCATCATAGACAATATTCTGGTTTTCTGCTACTCTGTCCTCTATTGATACGAGACCCAATGCCTTTATGCCCTCTATTTTTCTCTTCAAGAGCAAAATAGAGGACATAAAGGTGTCAGGTTTCATATCAAGAGAGGACAGAAGACAACTGGACTGTCCTCTATGATGGCCACCCTACTGCAACCTCTGGTATAATTTGTGTCCTGTGGGCATCCCCACCAGCCCTGCGTCATGTGCTTACATGGGCAACCCCCTCCCATACCACTGCTTCACTGTGTGCCTAAGCAGGCACCCCCTACTGCCACACTATGGGTAGACCTGTAAGGCTCCAGACTTACCCTCCCTCCTGAGTGCCACACAAACCGTGCCAGCTGGGGCAGAGGCAGGAAATGGCAGCTGAAGGAAGGAGGGGGAGATGGAGGTCTGCAGCTGCTGTTGCAGCCAGAGTGATATGGGGAGTAGCAGCTGGGCAGGAGCCTAGGGGCTGCAACTTAGAAATCAACAGAACCTGCAGAAATCCACGGGCTGCTAGTTGGACATCCTGGTACCTCCCAGTGGAGAAGGGGATAAAGAGAACATGTAGGTCCAGCTAGCTTCACCCCACTGTGCCAGTGACCAATGCCAGGAGGGAAGGGAGGTGGATAAAAGAGAAGCCCCAGAGGCAGGAAGGGTCTCAGTAACTGGGCTGTCTGCCTGTGGGAGCCAAGGAGAGCATGTGGTTGGTCAGACACTCCATCCTGGAAAAAGGATGCCTCTCCCAGAGGGACCTGTGCGCAAGTAAGAGCCCATCTTGCATCCTGGGTGGAGGGTGAAGGTGGCTTTCTAAGGGAGTTGTAGGGAAGTTGCTTGGGTGGTACTCAAATGCACTGTTACACTTCTGCTGCTTCCATTGATGAAGCTCAACCATTGGTAGCAATGGTGGGTGGACTTCGGAAGGAAAGTTTGTTATTGCTACAAACCAAGGAGCAGAGCTTCACTGGTGGGAAACATAAAGGGAAAAAGTCAAGTGCAAACGCTGACTTAATAGTGTTGGCACATCAAGGAGATGTCCTTTGTTGTACTGCAGAAATCCAGAGCAGGTGGTCAGAGTGGGTTCATGTTCCCATTCATGTTCAAGCACCCCCCTTCAAGTGTGATGTGAATACAACCTGAGCTTTGGGGATGTTTAGGGGCACTTCCTTTGGTGCGCTGTTGGTTTCAGGGAGGATGGATGATTTAAACCTTCCTTGTCCTAACTATACTGATGCCTTTTCCTATTCCACACCCACTGATAAACATATGGAATAGTATTTTCTTCTTGATGATTCTCTCAAAGCTTTCTCCCTAATTCAGTGAGAGTGCCCATTTACTTCATGTTAAAGCAGGAATTAGCTGCAGTCCCATTCTCCTAGTGCTTGCAAGCTCAAAGATTCTGAAGAGAGCTGTACTCATCATGCAAAAATGAAGAGACACCTGTCAGTTTGATTGAATGGCACCTCATTTAGCAGTTGAAAGTCTACCTAGCTTTATGACTTGGCATGCAACTTAAACAGTGAAATTCACTGTCACAAGATGTTATTGAGGCCAAAATCTTAAAGAAATTCTAAAAAAAAAAAGAAAAAGATGAGATGTGGAGAGTAAAACTCTCTACTGGGTTGATAGATGGAATGCAAACTTGTAAGGGAAATAAATACTTGCAGTTCAGACGACAAGCTAACTACTAGCTCTCTGGAGCTAGGCTAATAGATTTTGAGGCCAGAAGGGACTATTAGCTCTTCTGGTGATGAAGAATCTTCTCCACTTAGCAGAATATTATTGATCCTTTCATTCAGGCATTCTTACACCTGTTTCTGAAGCATCTCTTACTGATCTTGGATTGCTTGATTATAGGGATGATTACTCTGATCCAAAATGGCAACTGCTGCTATTGTGCATACAGTATTTACTTCTATCAAGTGTGGGGAGTTGGACCTTGGGGTTTGGTTCCTCTCTTTAAGACTTTGTGGCATCATTCTAGGCATCTCAGCCACACTCTGAAAGGGGCTGATGCTGATGCTCGGTGTTAGTCTCTAACTCCCACATGTGGGCTTCTCCTCCTGCCTTCACAATGAAACTTCTGAATCTATGGATTCCTCCCCAGCCACACACACATGCATATTTCCCTTCATAGGACCTGAGCAGCACCAAAGGGCAGTCAGGCTTGTTCTGAGCAAACTGGTTGACAAGGGTAAAGGATCCATTGATTAAGCAAAGGCCCAGTTCGGAAACTAAGTGAGTTTCCAAAGTAAGGTGTGGAGTCAGAAAAGGCTCTGAGGAAATGGGCTTGCCAACAGTCAAGGGAGTCCTACCAGCCCTGCCTGAGGGCTAGAAAGGGTGGGGACCTGGGTTTTCTTTCACAACTGTAATTTGTTTATGGGCAAGAACAAATGTGGCTAAAATAAAGCCTAAAACTGGCCTGGAGCATGGCTAACTATTTTTGCCCGGGCAGGTGTTAAGAGACTATCCTACATTGTTCCTTTCTCAGCCAGCATGGGCATTACTCCTGCCTTCCTGCCACCTGATCCTCAGCTCTTACCGATTCAGCAACACCTGCAGCCAGCACGCTGGGCACACACTCTGTGCTGGGCTCATCATGCTGCACACAGGAGCAGGGACAAGATCAGCCCATAAGGCAGTGGACTGCTGCAGCCTGCCCCAACAAAGGAGCCAGTGGAATTGCTGGGCAATCAAGCCGGATGCCCCTGCATTGCACTGCCATTGCATTGCATAGAGAGAGATTTCCTTCCTGACCCCCTTCTCCTCTCTGTACAGAGTAAGGCGGTGCCCTAAAGCACCAGGATCAGCTGCTTCCTTCTTCACAGGATTCATGATGTGATTCTGCTTAGACCCTCCAGTCCTGTCCCTTGCCTTTCCAGTGATGTAGTTTGTAATTTGGCCTGGGAAGAGGGAACAATACAAGACACTGAGATTCCCTTTAGCATCACTCTCCCATTACCTATAGTCTTTACTTTGGGTCCTGCCTTAGAGCAAGGGGAGGAGATAGGGAGGAGGGGCAGGTATTAAGTGACCTCTTAAGCTCCCTTCCCTGCCCCCATTTTTTGTGATTTCATTCTGTCTTGCTCCCACTTTCTCTGAGTTTCCTTTTGCATTACCAATCTGGGACTTTATCTCATTCTCCAGTAGCTGTGGCGGCTGCCTGCCTGTTTCTTGTCTGCCTTTGCCTTTCGCCCCCTCCTGCCTGTGATGTAGCGCTGTCTGCCTCCATCTGCCTGATTGTCTTTCTCCCTTTTTTTTTTCTGGGTACAGGGGCTCCAGGTGCACTAATTCTCTGATACTGTGCAGAACATTTCAGATAATTACTAGGCACTGAATCATCACGTGGGCCTTCCATCCAAGCCTATCTTCTTTCTCTCCCCTCCATCAGCCTCTTTGCAACATGTTTCCTCCTGCACCAGAAAGTCTGCAGGAGAAGTTTAGAAGCAGGGAGGGCAGCAGCTTTCCCCAGTGCTGCCTGGCTGTGGTGATGTGAAAGATGTCTGTGGCACAGTGTAAGCTGCGGCAAATTAACCAGGTGCTTCTTATACTGATGTATGGAACAGGGAAGAGGGGAGCATGAGAAAAGGGTGGAACATCTCTCTGCCTGTTTCAGGTTGCTATAGTGCTCCTCACCCAATACTAGTGCATAACCCTGGCCAAAAATCAAAGCACTGCTGCCATTCTTCTGCAAAAACCTGGTTTCAAACCCTTCCAAAACTTGAGTATAGTGGATAACCTTTTCAAAAATACCCACCCCAGGATGGAAGGCCCATGTGAGGGAGTAAGTCAAATTCTATTGTCTTCTGGTCAGCTTGGGGTGTGTACCAGCTGGGCTATGTCTGAGCACAGCCCTTCCATCTACCCCAGCACCCCCGCACATCCCCAAGCTGGGAATGCTGCAGTGTCTTCCCTGGGGCTGTCCAGAGCAGCTGTTCTTGAGCACACAGATGGTTGAAGTCTCAGGTGCAATGATAGGAGGCTGCTTTAGAGCATCTTCAACAGTGCATTCCTGGCCAGGAGAATTCACCACCCCAGTGTAGATGCACATTTAGGCTCCTAAAGATTAGGTGATTTGGAAAATGTTGACCTATATCTTTAGGACGATGAAAAGGGAATTACCCATAGTGCCAGCATTCTGCAATCTGGCGACAAAACATTGATTAACACCCTTCATTCATGCCCTGCACCACTTGCATGCTGTTTCTGGGCTCCCTACACAGCTCTGCCAGTGGCCCTTGCTCCTGCCCTGCAGCACTTCATGCTATTCCAGGCCTCTGGGGTCCCTTCTGCTAGAGTAGCATAACCAACGACACTGAGGTAAATTGCTGGCAGGTTGAGTGAGGAGCGTGTTCTCGCTTGGACAGTTCATTAAGTTGACGTGATTTGTAGATGATTAGCATCCCCTAATGACCCTGGCTCCAGTTCAGAGCTAGATTTTTGTCTCAACTGAAAAGGGAAATTGATGAGTCGTCAGCTGACCCAAAAGAGAAGAAGGAATTGATAGCCTGCTTTTTGTGCAGTCTCGTTCTCCTGTCTGATCAGTGTGCAAGATCCTAACTCGAGCAATCAAGGCAGTTGGCAGCTCTGCAAAGAGCAGCCAGCTTGAGATTATGCATGGTAGCCAGCCAGCCAGCTGCTCTGCATATGGATGCTGTGTGACCTCTCCCATGGAATCAGGCGAGGGTGGAAACTCCCATCACTGCCATCACCGAGGCTGGTGACTCAGGCAATGGCACCAGGGTACCAGCTGCATCTCAGAAACAAGTGGACTTGTCCCAGGAGCTCCCAGAATGCAGTGTCTTCTCTAAAGACCGGGGTGGAATTTCCCATATCTGGTTGGGTTTAGCAGGAGAGAGCTTGACCATGAAAATCCATTCCCTTGTGGCTGGACTGCAGCCTAAGGCTGTGTGTCCACATGCACAAGTTGTGCCTCTGTAGTTATGCTCAGCAAAGCATCTGGATGTATTTCTGTTATTGCGGTGGTGATTAGACTGGTAGAATTATACCCAGTAGGAATTAGTGACCTAAGGCAACGGTGCTTAGATTGCCTGGCCCTGTGAGTTAGAGGAGTATCTCAGGATGAGTCTGTGGGCTGGATCCAGTGCAAGGTTGGTGTGCAGGGTTGTTCCATGGATGTTACCCAGAGCACTGGCCTTGTCCCACGTTCCCAAATCTGGCTGCGGAGCAACCTAGTGTGCTGCCACTATCTAGCACACAGAACTGTCATTCTGCTCTCAGACCTCCCCACAGGTCCAGAAATTTGGCATGAGAGAAGATGTTGTTCATGCTGGCACCACTTCCGCACTACCAAATTTCTGGACCCATGGAGAGGTCCATGGATAAGATGACACAGCTCAGTGCACTGGATCTGGCTCATGGGCCACTTGTTGAGCACCAGTGCTCTGTGAAACTTGATTCAAATACACTGGCATCCCCATCCAGACTGGTATAACTACTCTGGTTAACAAAAAAAAACATGCCTAACCAGAATAATTCTAATATAAAATGTATCTGCTTGGACCAGGCCTGCACCTACTGTGGGAGATAGAGGGGTTGGGTGACATTTTTGACAGTGCAACTTCTCCCTGGTAAACACGCTGGAGTTTTACCTTCAGTATCTGTTGCTGGCTGGGTGACTGCTTCTTTCAGAAAACATTGGCAGTCATGTCCACTTTCATTGTTATGTCAGTTTAGTTAAAAGAGCTTTCACAGCAGTAGGGAAGTAGCAATGCCATTGAACAAGGTGTATTACTTGCATCAAACAAGGTTCATCTGGAATACAGTGTACAAGTCAGGTTATCCATCTTCAAAATAGGTGAATTCAAACTGAATCGGGGGCAGACAAAGCCTGTAAGAGGAGGGGAATGGAGAGACCCTCTTACAAGAGGTGACCAGAATTGCTTGACCTGTTTAGTCTAACAAAGCAAGGGCCAAGAGGGGATATAATTTCTGTTTACAAATGCAGGATTGGGGGTAAACTCCAGGGAGGGAGAAGAAGTATTTAAACTAATGAACAACGCTGGCTTAAGCAAACTGGCCATGAATAATTAGGCTGGGAATTAGTAATGTCTATACGCATCAGAATAGCATGGTTCTGAACCAGCTTTTCAGTGGGACTAGCAGCAGCAAACAGCCAAGCTAGTTTTAAGATGGAGTTTGATCAATTTATGAAAGAGTCTCTCTGATGTGGTTTTCTGTGATAGCAGGGTGCTGGGCTCACTGACCCTTCCCATACTATATCCCTAAGTGGAGTTACACCGAGCAAAATGAGCAAGACTTTGGAGACTATCAGCCTTGTGCCATCCCATTACAAGGGAATTGCCCATAATCATAACACATGTAATAAGAGCCCCAGGGAGCCACAGATAGGTCTGACAGAAAAGGCCATGAAGTAATAGTGCTGAGAGAAAGCAAGTGCTTTGTGGCCTCTCCTCCTATCATTCCTGCTGGCTTTACCTTCAGTAACTTACTATGTGACTAGAAACAATGAATGCCAGTCAAATACAGCTACAAGATCAAGTATACAATATATTAATATTATCGATACAATTAATATTGTTATATTGAATTAGTTCTGTGACAATTCATAGTTGTATTAATATATATAAACAATAATGGATGATAATACTCATAATTCTCTATCGAAATTTAAGGGAAATGTGGGACAACTGACCATAAGTAATATTTTAATGAGGGTTTTCACTCTAGCCTGGTTCCATGGGGTGAGGTCCCTTTGCATCCATATACAGGGCAGCTGGCTGGCTATGGTGTATTATATTATTAATTATTATTATTAATTAATCCTAGTTCTGAGGATGACATAGGGATGTACTTATGCCACAGTCCAGAGGACCATCCCTATTCAGCAAAACTGTTAAGCATGTGTTTAAGTCCCACTGACATTAATGCTTCAATTAAAGCTGTCAGGGCTTTGCTGAATCAAGGCTTCAGTTCCAGTTAATGGAAGTCCCAATCCCCAGCTCTTACAAGGGCACTCTACTAGTGATGAATGAAGATGTGTTCAACTTCAGTCAAATCTTTCTGTACAGCACCTCCTGCTGTCCTACTAATAGCAGTAGTGGCCACAGTCTGGACTTTAGCATCATTCTCTTTTACTGTATGTGGAATACCATGAAATCCCCACAATCCAGTTAGCCCATTCCTTATGTCGAGTCCCAGTGGGAGTCACTGGGACAGGCGTAAATCTCAGCTTCCTATGACCAGCTCTACTGCAGCCTTCCGGCTGGCAGTGATTAGGTTGTGCATGTTCTGTAGCATGTCTGTGACTGTCTCTGCTTATGGGCATAGAAGGCAGGTATGAATGGAATAACACCTGTTTTTTCTTGCTCCTCTCCCCTGCTAAATATTGCTGCATGGACCTCCTTGTTCACCAGGCAGTGAGTGGATGAGCAGAAAAGGAAGACTAGACAAAGAAAACCCAAGTGTGTTTTGCTCTTGGTTGGTTCCCCTAGCCCCTAGAGCTCCAAGCAGTATTGCTGCTAAACACCATATTAGATCTGCAGGATCACACTTTACAGCACAGAATTTATCTGACCCATTTGACACTCACAACTAGGTACTGGGGGTGCTATATGCTGAACAAGTAGCATATGGATTCCCCCCTCACCTTTTTATTGTTGGGGGTAGAGGGCAGCTGGCAAAGCCATTAACTAAATCTTGCAAGCGAACGTGAAGTGACACTGTGACAGGAGGCTGCTTGTGGGAAGCTGGTTTGGGGAGGGCAGCTCCATGTGGTAATTTCAGCCATTGCAGGTGGGGGCATGTTCCATGGATGGCAGGTTGCATTTCTCAAGAGATTGTCTGAGGCTGGATCCAAAATGCTGTGTTGTATCTTCTGCAATGCAGAGATACTTTTAAAGAGAGATGAATCAAGAAGCCATGGGTGGGGGAGGCAAGGGAATACTGACATTGACCTCTTTCTACAAAGTGCTTAAGAATGGCGGATGGAAAAGGCATCTAAGGTTATTGTTTTAAAATAAGAGGCAAGAGAGGCGATTTCCTGATAAAGAAACACAGTGTATCTTATTTAAGCCTACTGGGCCTAGACCTGCAGACTTACGTAGGCAAAACATTGTCTGAAGGCAATCTCAGAATCAAATGAGCAGGCCTGCTATAAGTGAATGTATTTATTTAGGATTAAAATAATAAAAACAGCAGTTATCCAAGGCTGTAGGCACCTTTGCACATCATTGATAATGCTGTAAAATATCAGCGGTGTTTCAGAAATAATTTTGATAGTGGCTTAGCCAACCACAGAGATCCTTCCCACCCCTTCACTGCTGTGAGGAGTAAATCCTCAAGGCATTTAAAAACCCTATCAAAAGGCCCAGATATACAACATGTGCAAATGCTGTGTACCAGATATGTGACACGTAGCACAATGTCAAGGTAACTTGCTAGAATCCAACATTTAGTTACCTTGGGAAAAGTTAGGAGTAAAATTACCCCTGTGTTATCATACTGGTGCAAGTGTCATGTGTCTACTTCTTTCTTGGGGTTGACCAGTTGCTCAATGCAAACAGGTTATGATTACCTCCTCTTCTGCCAGCTCATGGCCGGGTACCATAATATTGCCTACTAGATAAGCTACCACAAGAGAGCTGATTATCCATACCCTATCTGTGCATGAGTTGTACTGGTGCAGAAAACTGAAACCTGTTACACTAATGTTATCAGCTTTTGTTTCCAAGCCTAAACTGATACTGAATGGTGTCCCTAGAGGTGTCAGGAGACAGTGCTGTAGTCATCACCTTTGTTGTCCTTTCCCATTGTTGGTTGGCCTCTCTCCTGGGTAGGAGCAGGAGGACTCTTGGAGGCAGCCACTGCAGTGGCTCTGCCTCACTTGCCCCGAGCTTACGCTCCAAGAAGTGGCAGAACCATGCTCTGCTGCTCTTCTTCCTGTGGCTGTTGATGAATGCAGTCTTGATAGCCTGTCGCCACTTTCCATCTGAATAACACTTCTCAACAGTATGCCCGTCTGTTTCCTGGAAGGAGGGGAGGGGAGAGGGGGAAAGGATCTGGGGACAGGAGTTGCAGGAGTGACAGAAACAACATAAACTGCTACAAGTGTTACAACAACATGCTGGGAAATTAATACACTGTGAGCTGTCGTCTCCACGGGAGAAGAAGCAGAGTAGAGAAATGCCAAGGAAAAATGATAGGGCTGAGGCTAGGGGAGGAGGAGGAGGAGGCAGCGACAGCTTGCAGGAAGGGAGGGAAGAGTGAAGGCAATGAAACCTCTGGGGCTCAAGTTCCTGGTGTGTGGAGTGTCCCCAGCCACTCATGCAAGACCCCGATGACCTTTTGGCCTCTCAGTGGACCCTTCTGCTCCTTTGAATTGTGATCTTTTCCTACCTGAGGAGACAGGAGTCTCATAGCTCCTTTCCTTTTTAGACAGAATCCCAAGGTGGTATGCCCCAAATCCTGATGGGTTTGGGATGGGGAGGGGAGGGGAGCAGGAGCTCCACTGATCCTTAATGGGAGAGAGCTTGCCATACCAGCTTGTGTTTGCCCCTGGCCAGTTAATTACACAGATCAGCTTGGGGAAGGAAAAGGCAGCACAGCTGTTTCCACAAAATTAATTCCAGCTCCAGCTGTGACTTGGGATGTGGGGATTCTCGAGTGCACTCTGCTCTGCCCACCTGCATGCTGCAAAAAGCCACCCTCCCCTGGCTTGCTGGCAACTGAAAGCTAGAAGCAAGGAGGTGAAATAGAAATGGGGTGGTCAGCAGGGAGCCACAGATAGGAAAATGAAGACAATCCTGATTTCCAAGGGATTGCCCCTTTACAAAACCAAACCAAAACAAAAACCTACAGATCTGAGTGTAATTTTGGCAAAGCCCTGGTTAGGGCATAAATTTGATTTGGATACAGGTGCTCTGATACTTTCTCTGTTCTGTTTGTGGTCTCATGCTGCTCTTATGGCTGTGGTATCCTGGTGCAGCTTGCTTGTCACGATGGGTATGTTGCCACTGCCGTGAGTCATGTAGAGACACCCAGTGTGGTTCAGGTAGGGACGTGCTCATTTTATGATGTGACTCCATCACCCAGTTAGTCCAACGTGGCAGTGCCATCCCAGGCTGTTGAGATGTAATTATTATTTGCCCTGAGCAATAGATTCTGGAACGTGGGGACCTTGGTCTGGTGGGTGTTAATTATAGCTATTCCTCTCTTAACCCAGTCCTTGTGATACGGCACTGCTATTGTCAGTGCAGATAAAGATCTGAGGCAAATAACTAATGAGCCAAGCATTTTCTAGAGACAGGGAACTGGGTAGGATGAAGGCCTCTGTCTTTGTAGGGTGTAAGCCAAAGGTGACATTTTATATACACTTTGTTTTCTAACTACAATCTCACATTCAATACCATTTCCCTAAATGCCCTTTCTGTCGGAATTTATCTTATATAAGACCACTCTGCACTCACTGTGTAGATAGCAGAGTCCCAGCTGAAGGTTTTAGAGCACTTTAGAAACATTATTGCATGCATCTCCATGCCCCTCTCCCCTGTGAAATGGATCAGTCTCATTCCTCACGTTCACAAATGGGGAAACTGAGGCGTGGAGAGGAGAAAGGACTGTCTAGGTCACCTTCTCTAATCTCCAACCCTTTTCCATAATCACTTAGCTAGTTATTGCATGGATATTAAATACCATGTGAGCACTGAAATGCATCTTTGGCAGCTTAAAAATGATTCAGTAGCTAAGTATCTTAAATGCCTGTTAAACTTCAGGAAATTTGCTTTTAAGGGGACTGGGTAGCTTAAGGGGATTGAGAGCAGGATGTAGAGATTTTGTTTTCCAGGTCTTTGGTTTAAATGTAATCTAAGGTTGGTAGGGAACAAAAGTAATTGCCACCCAGCTTCTGAGTGGTTACCTGCTTGGTGGTGACCTTTCAAGAAACCACCCTACAAGGAGAGGATGAAAGAAATAGGTATGTTCAGCTTGCAGAAGAGGTGATTAAAAGGGACCATAATCACAGTCTTCAAATATCTGAAGAGCTGCCATAAAATTTCATAGATTTCATAGACATTAGGTCTGGAAGGGACCTTGGAAGATCACTGAGTCCAGCCCCCTGCCCCAGGGGCAGGAAGTCAGATGGGGTCACAGGATCCCAGCAAGATAAACGTCCAATTAACTCTTGAGGGAATCCAGAGCAGGTGCTTGCACCACCTCTGACAGCAGTCTGTTCCACATCTTGGGGGCTCAGACTGTAAAAAAGTTCTTCCTTAAGTCCAGTGTACCCACCTGGCTTTGAATGCCTGCTCGCGTGCTGCCTTGGCTCGAACTGAAAGGGGCACTCTATAGCTTCGTGGACTCTCCGAGGTGAGCTTCGGTTGTCCCTCTGGCCTTCCCTGAACTCTCCTGCCATGTCTTTGAATGTTATGTCAGTGTGGGGCTTGGCCTTGAAGGTTCCCTCAGGGATAACCACTCTGCTTGCGGGATGTTCATGGGGCTCCACCTCCCCTACACCCCAGCCTTCCACCAACCTCTGGCAGGATGCCAGATCTTGACATGGCCGCCTCTCCAGTGTGGGTGTTTCTCATGCCCTATTGTACCCCACTTTTCTCCTTGGGGGAAGGATAATTAGCTGGCTCAGGCTCTAAGCCTGAGACACCCTCGAGCTGGCCAGCTCTATTCCTGGGGTTGGTATGGGTGCCCCTCTCAAGCAGGAGTAAAGAAAACAAATGATGAAAAGAAGCAAAAAAAAAGAACCCAAAAGGGTCTTCCCGTCTGGTGTACTATCAGTCAGCTTTTCCAGCCCTCCTGCTCATGTTTGGCAGTGCTCCCCCCGATGCTGGTCCCACAGGGTCCCTCTTTCCTTTCCGCCTGTAGCCCAGTTCCCTGACCTAGTACCTGGGAGCAGTCGAGTGGGAACACTTCTGCTTTCCCGGGGTTGCCCTCAGCCTCTTTCTCTGGGTCACCGTTCTGGTTACGCCACCATTCGGCATCTTCACTGCCGAACCTCCTTGGTGGTACTAGGAGGAAGTCACTCCTGGTGTTCCTCCCCTCCTGGGACTCGGTCTTGGCACCCCCAGTGCTTCAGCAGCTGCCCGTCATACAGGCATTCCTACTTCGTGCCAGCTTTGTCTGTTGCCAGCACAGAGAGCCTCTACCTCCTCACTGGCTTTCCCCGCCTTACTGCCAGCGGCCACTTTTATCCCTGCCGGCTGGTGCATCTTTGTGAAGTCACCCACCGGCTTTAATTGCATAAAGGTGCGGCTTGTAATCCATGCGGGCTCTTTTCTTTGATCCTCCTGTGTCGCTCCTTCTGCAGGTAAGTAGTCGTTTTGTATTTCTTTCTTTATTTTCATGTTTCTTCCCACTCTGTGGCCTGCGTGTGGGGCTTCCTGGTCCCTTTTCTCGTTATTCCCGGGACATCCAGCCTGAAACTGTCTTGAAGAACTTTGTGTTTGTTTGACCTTGTCATCCCATGGGGCGCTCTGGTGAACAGGCGTTCCCCCAGGTCCTGATGTACACCCCTTATATACTTATAGGTAGCCACCAGGTCCCCCCTGAGCCTGCGCTTTTCCAGGCTGAAAAGTCCTGTAGCTCTCAGCTTCTCATCATAAGGCCTGTTTTCCTGCCCTCTGATCATGCGCGTGGCTCTCCTCTGGACTCTCTCTAGCTTCTCCACATCCTTTTTAAATTGTGGAGCCCAGAATTGGATACAGTACTCCAGCTGCGGCCTCACCAAGGCCAAGTACAGCGGGAGGATGACATCCTGGGGTTTGCTGGAGAAGCATCTACAGATGCAAGCCAGAGTTTTGCTGGCTTTGCTGGTTGCAACATCACATTGGTGGCTCATATGCGTCTTGTGGTCAGTCATAACCCCCAAGTCCCTTTCGGCCATGGTGCTAGAAAGCGGACTGTGATCATGGAAGCCAAAGCCTTCATGATGGCACCAGCGCCACAGTCTCTGGTTGACTACCTCAACCCGTCTCTCCCTCCTCAGCCCATGACCCACAACTGGGAGGAGCAAGGAAAAGACCACTTGCACTCCCAGCCCCCTAAGTCCTGCTCCCAGAGACCTGTCATCTCTCATGACCTGGCTAGGATTGCTCCGAGCTGTGTCATTCGTGCCCACAAAGATAAGGAGCATAGGGTGGTGGTTGGAGAGCCAGAGAATCTTTGGGATCCTCTCAGCTGTGTCCCAGATGTGGGCCTGCAAGAAGTAGCAAACCTCCCGGGCTAGGGGGTTGGGGCAGCAGATTGCCCCCTCGCTCTCCCTCAGGAGGGAGTTTCCCATGACAAGCGCTCGGCATTTCATCTTAGGGAAAGGAAAGGTGGGTGATCCTCCCTTGTAAAGGGAAGGGAAACACCATTTTTTTTCTTGCTGCAGAGAGTAGGATATGGCCCAAGGGCTTGAAGTTGCAGTAAAGATGTAGTTTGGATATTGGGGAAAATGTCTTCACTATTAGAACAGTGAAGTACTGGAATAGACTGTGTAGGGACTCTCCATCACTGGAGGTGTCCGAGAAAAGGTTGGACAAGCACTAACCAGGGATGATCTGGGAGAAGTTATGCTTATGCTCTGCTATGAGTATTTCCCAAGATTCTTGGCTTTGTTGGTTGCCAGATAGGGCCAGCAAGGTGTTTTTTGTTTCCTGTGCCCTCCTATTGTTTTGTCTTTGGGTTTTTTGCTTGCTTGCTTTATTTATTTATTTATTCATTTTGTCTTCCCCAGAAGCAGTGGATGTTGGCTGCAGCCAAGCCTGGAAATTTTGACTGGGTTGTGCCAGTGCCTTGTGGCTATATGACAGTGTTGACCATGTAGTTTTACTAATAGGCTTCACAGTAAAATGGACAGCATGGTGTGGATAGGGACAATCCTGCCTGTGGCAGAAGGTTGGACTAGATTACCTCCACAAGTCTCTTCCAGCCCTATTTTTTTTATGATTCCATGATCAACAGTCATCTTGTTGGCAGCATTCATCAATTTTGATCCAATTTTAAGAATAGTTTTGATCTCTGAAAATACCTGTCATCATAAGACAACTTCATTATTCATTGACAAAGTGTAGCACAGTGGCAGCGCAGACATAGGGCACCTCATCCATATGTTCACTAAGGCTAAGCAGAGGTTTACCATCCCAATGCAGACAACCCAAGAACATTTAGGGCAGGAAAAACCCAAAATGACAGTGTTGCGAATCTGTTAGTGTTCAGCTGAACTGATGATAATGTTTTTGGTTTGTCTAATGATGAGCATTCTGTTATAGCTGTGAACCTACCTATTGATTATTAATAAACATTTAACAGTCATTTAATATCCAGCAGATGCTGTGCAGTTTTTGCATTGCTGTTAAAATGTCACTTAACATGCCATTTAATATTTTATCAGTATTGAATTAATGTGTCTCACACTCTGAGCATTATCCCATAAATCTTTATTAAACTGGGATCCATAAAGCTGGGCAGCACATACAGTAGGCAGACAGAGATGCACACATTTGTGCATATACACATGGAGATACCTAATCTACTTTGATATATGTTCACACAGAGCCAGGACTTGGAAATTCCACATTTGTACATTGATTTTTCTCTGACAGCTTTAGAGAAACAGGTATGCTGAGCAGAGCAGTTCAGATCCATTTCAGTTACTGTTCCAATCTTCCTCTTTTCTATCTTTTTTATCTATATTTTGATGGCACTCTTTATTCATCACTGGGACACTTAAAAAAGTCGAGCAATTGACCTGCATTGACTATTATAGCCTTATTAATATCTGACCTCTGGATGTTAGCAGGGTACAGTCGGCTGTGGTGCACCATTTTTAATTTCCCAAGAGCAGAATTTCTTAAGTCTTCTGGCAAGATTGTTTTGTACTTCTTTACCTTGTGGCTTGACCTTTCTGTCTAGCTGACAAAGATGGCATCACTTTCTTAATGGCTGGCAGAAGCCTGGCTGGGTTCAGTATGTGTCTGGGAGAGGTTTGTGGCAAGTTACTCTCTTATTTCCCACCACTGCTTGGTCTTTGGTCCATCAGATAGGATGTTACCTTTTGGTGAAATGGGTGTTGTAACAATCAAATAGTTCCACAGGTGTTTAATTATATGGGAACAAGGCTTACCATTTAAAATATTAGTCAGTAGTGGGTGCCTCATATAGGTGGAGCAGTTAAGACTAATTTGGGGGGTCTCATGACAAAGGCTGAACCCTGGTGCTCAGAGGAGCAGGTTCTGGCTTTACCCCGACCAACTTTTGGACCTGAGGAAATTCATTTAGGGCCAGATTTTCCAAAGCACTTTGGTACCTAAACATGCAGGTGAGGTGCACAGCAGGATTGTGAGAAGTAACGCTGCTGGCCAGTGAATTCAAGCTAATCATTAACCAGCTTTAATGGTTTTGAAAAATCTGTTGGGCACCTATCCTGTCCCTTTAGGGTCAAGAATCCTGTGGAAGCTCACCCTTTCGCCTCTCTGGCTGGGAACACTGATCTACCCGGCTGGGAAGACTAAATTCCTGAAGGCTCAAATGAGGAACTTTGAGATCTTCTGGTGGAAGGCCTTGGGGATGGGTGGAGTGTGGCTGTGTGTGCGCAATGTGCTCCTGGTGGCTGTTCTTGGCACCTTCCTCAGGTCATTGATTTTTGCTTTTGTCTCCATATGTGTTGTGAGAAAGAGTACAGTTAGCTGATGTCCTGTGCCACTCAGTGGCCTGCTCCTGTGCACAGATTGCTTAATGTAAATAACTGCTCAACTATCGCCATTCTTTCAGGAGGAACAGATTTTAAAGCAAAAAAAATTATGGCTTTAATTTCACCTCAGGGTAAATATGTGCCTGGTCAGAAGAAACAGCTCCGACTTCAAGAGTAAACCTTTGCCAGCCTCTCCTGGCTGCCTGTCAACAGCACTAGCTGGGGGGCAAATGTTTGTCAGACCAGACAAACATGCTTCCAGCTTGATCAGTGGCACAGTGCACCTCCCACATGGCACCACGCAGCATGGCATTCCTCATGCCCAGAGGTGACCCAAGAACAACTCAGAGCTTTTGTGGGCATGTTTGCTCTGGAGGAGGTGCAGTGAATCATCAGAGTCACATCACGCACAGCAGCCTCAGCTTAGTCTGAATAAACTGCATTCAAGCAGAGGAACTTGGAAAATGCCTGACCCTTCCTAACAGTGTTTGAAAACCCACTGTCAAATATTTGCCTTATCTTTCAGTGATAATCTTCATCCTCTGTCTTTCCCTCTCCAATACAACATTTGTGTGAGTAGTGCTGATGAGAGGAGTTGGCATATTTGAATTCCAGGAGACAATGAGCGCAAGAGGCCTGGGAGTGACAGAGCTGAAGACTGACCTCTTTTAGTTATCCACAAAGCAGGCATGGGATGGGCAAGCTGTCCTGATAAAGCCCCATCTGTATTTCTTAGCCTAGCCTTGGAGGCATTGTTGCTAGGGTGAAAGAGGACATAAGTATCCCATGTCCTGTTCGGCTCATGGCCCCTCAGCTGAGCTAGGTAAACTCATACATGCCATTTCTTTGCATCTCTGTATCTCTCCTATGATCAGTATTATTAAGGCTGAAATTGATCTTTGAATAGACTAGGTGCCACAGCCAAAGCTAGATTTGACTTTGTGATGGATCCTCTACCCTCCCCTGTAAAAGAATGAAATCACTGTCATGTTGCTGCAAAGGCAGTCAGTCCATCCTCTTGCCTGCAGACACCTGAGGCTCTTGGCAGATGGGACAAAGTCTATGCCAGGTGGTGACTATCCAGTCTCTCCACTCTTTGCTGTACCCATCTGCCATCCCTCTTCCCACCCTCTCACTTGCCTTGTAACCTTCTGAGGACACACTGCAAATGTCACAGAGGATGAATGTGATGTTCCTGACACCAGCATCACATATATGCACATACGTTCATGCAGCTGTGTATCTGCAAAGGCAAAGGGCGCCTTTAGTTTTTCACAAGGCCTTTTCTGTTGGTGTGGTGAGGGTACACAGGTGTCACAAGAGGGAGGAGGTGGACCATGTGGCGGGCCAGCAGGGGGTGCATCCACCTCACTGTGCCCAACCACCTACCAGGCTCCAAGTGCTCTGAGTACCACCTTGGGGGTGCCTCACATCTGGCCGACCCCTTTCCTGGAGCACACCCATGACCCTGGGTAGCAGGGGTGGGAAGAGATGGTATGCACCAGGACGCTTGAGTCTCCAGAGTAGCCTTGTTCATTTAATATTTTGAAAGTGCTTTAAAAATGTGACCGGTCATGATGGGAACAAGGAAGATGATGGTTATGATGCTGTGGCAGTGGAAAGTTAGAATTAGGGCAGGGAGTCTTTGCTGATATCCCAATCTCTTGTCTCACCCTCCACAGGTGTTATATAGAAGACAGAAGCTCCAAGGTGGCTTGGTTAAACCGTTCTGGTATCATCTTTGCTGGAACAGACAAGTGGTCCCTGGACCCTCGAGTGGAGCTGGAGAGACAAACCCCCCTGGAATACAGCCTCCGGATCCAGAAAGTGGATGTCTACGATGAGGGGTCGTATACATGCTCAGTGCAGACACAGCATCAACCCAAGACTTCCCAGGTTTACTTGATTGTGCAAGGTAAGAAATAAGAGCTAGGCAGAGGGTAAAGATGGAAAATAAGGGTCCCAGCTTTTTGCAGATGTCTGGGCTGTGAAAAGGGAATACTAACTTATTTGTCCCAGCAACATACTAGACCAGCAGTGTGGGGTGGGATCTTTTTAGTTCAGGTCATTTTCCAATATGATGTGTATGGACTGACAGTGCCTATCTTTCAGAGGCTTGTATTGCATATGACATGAATGACACTGGAACGGTTCCCATAGACTCTAGGATTACTGGCCCCTCAGTGACTACGTATACCTCATTGCTTCCCCTCCTCCTTTCCCACCTCTCCTCATTACATTCCTTTTCCTTTGTCATATCTCATCTCTTCCTCCCCCACATCCCTGGCTTCTATATTCCTTTCCTACTTTGAGCAAGGGTGAGGAATATGACTTCTGATGAATAATGTGCACTGCAGGCATTGGCTAATAGGGGACTGTAGCTAGATGTCTCTTCCTGCCAGGAGCTACAGAGTCATGGCTACCATGAAACAAAGTGACCTCCACTCCATGGTAATGATATCCCTTTTTCATGTCTCAGTTTCTCAGCTTTACCTCTTCCCTTTTAGGGAGAACTACAACCTTACTAGCCTAAATTGGTAATGGAACAGAGAAGATATGTAGTTTGGATTGGAGTGCCATCACTATGCTGATGATACTTGATTCTGTCATTGTTACATCAGACCTGGATGGTGCTTCTGTCCACTTTAAATATTTATAGGGTAGTCTGTATTAAATGTATACTACAGATAGGCTCAGATGCTGCGTTATCATTCAGACAGGCATTGGTTATTTCTCCACTTTCTCGAGTAACCCAAAAGGCAGTGTATTTGATTTTAAAGTGGTTGCTGTTTGAAAAGCTCCAGTCTTTCTTTATCGGGTGTTACCTGGCAGGTTCTGTGCTGACTAGCATATTGAACATGTTGTATATGGTTTGTATACGTATTCAGAGATGATACTCTTCATGGGAATTGCAAGAGACAGAAAGCTTACGAAATGTCCTGGCATGCACAGGACATATGCACATGTGCGCAAATGCACACACAGCAGTTTTCAAGACCTGTTCAGCAATCTATTCAAATGCACAGTATTCAAAATAGACTTTGTAGAGGCCCTGAGATACAGCTAGGGTCATGATTCACTACCTGTGGGGCTAGTGCAAACTACCTCTAGGTGTCTTATTGCTGGTAAAATCTTACAAAAAGCATTTTCCATTAATCTGTCAGGAAAAAATACACGTACAAATGAGTTTTGGAGCCAGGCATATGTATTAAGAATACCAATCATGCTGATTTGAGGCAGCCCCAAGTAGCCATAGCTCAGTTTCTCCCAGAGTTTGGTGCTGTCCAGAGCCAAACTTCCCCAAATGCCAGGCTTGTCTCTAATGACAATAAGTTGCAGTTTAGATCTGGGTGTTGCCAAAGTCAGGTTGCAGATAGATAACACACCCTTGTATATTCTTTGCTGGCAGCTCATAATTTTACCACAACTCTCTTGCTCTGCAGTGCTTATTCTTACAGCCCCAGCTCCAGAAATCACATGATAAGCTGAGACTCTCAGCTTTCATTTCTTAAGTCAATTGGTGGTCTTTGTGGCTGCAGAAAAAGGAAACATGATTTGGGTGCACACTGAATGTTCAAAAACCAAAGGCAACTACAACAAATGTAAGAAAGTATTTAAAAAAATGTTTCCTGGTTCACAGGTTGCAGTCTCTCGATTTTAGAGCACTGTGATTTGGCATTCGTAAGCCATTGCAGAATCTTGTCTTTTTCTTTCAGGGTCATTTTCTTACATAACTTCTTTTTTCTTTTGGTGGGCCTTGGAACACAGTAGTAATTGTTTGCAACTGGTAGAACAACAGTAGCTTGGGCTACTGGGATAAGTCTAGGTAGTTTGCTTATATTCATTTAATTAATTCACTTGTTTTTTATTTCAGTGTGTAAATATCAAACTCACTAACCTGAGCTCTAGGCCCCTGTGACAGATAATTAAAAAATAATACAATCCAAGGTAGGCTCAAACAACAGGAGCAAAACCTTGTTCTTAATAGCTTTTCTGCACCTTGCATTTAATATTCATTGAATAATATGGATAAACAGAACTAAGATTGTTTCTACCCCTCCAAGTCAGTTCCCATCTTACTGAGCCATGCATGGTCTGACTTGCTTTCCTCCTCTTGGCCCCATATATCTTTGCCTCCTGGCTGCCCAAATGGCCACCTTCAGTGAGGGTGAAAGATGGTCTGGCCAGTGCCTAGCCAGTAGCCGGGTGGTTGGAGCACTTTGTTGGGGAGCAAGAGATTCAAATTCAAACCCTTTCTGGATGAGGTGGGCCTAGAAGTGGGGCCGTCTACTCTGTGGACAAGTGTCCAAAGCACTGGAATATTAGATTGAGGCTCCTCCTCCTCTGCCTCCTCTCTCTTTTTTTCTGGAGCGGGGCACTTACCCAGCATTACATGTGTGCTTGAGTGATGCTGTTCTGCTCTGGAACAGCCCTCTGAGCATGCATCCAAACTGTATGGAAATGGCAATAATTGCAATTATATCAGAAGTGTCACTTAAGCATCTAAAGGTGAAACAGGATTTAGCCCTTAGTCTTCCTGTGCCTCAGTACCTGAGTTGTGCAGTGGGGATTATAGCACTGCCCTTCCTTCTAGGGGAAGACTCCCATTGGAAACTGTGACATGCTTAGGTGTGTTGGTGCTGAAGTCTGACAAACACAGACATCTAATCCCTGGCCATTCTCAGTGTCTGCTCCAGCAGATGGGCTTTGCTGCATTCTAAAGGTTTGCTGCCTTTTGGCTGTTTACAGGATAATGTGCTCAGACACCAGTCCTAGAAACCATCCTCCCACTAGCAACTTCCCTGGGGAGAAGTCCAGTGTGTGCAGCACAGCTGAAAGCAGGATGTCATGGGGGAGAGGCAACTGCTCACCTGGCAGATCCCAAGACATTGAGGACACAAAGGTTTCGAACCGGTTCCACCTTGTCAGCCTGTGCAGAACTAGGCATGACAGTCTGCTTAACAACCTGCCTGCTTCACTGGTTTTAATTCCCAGCTTGACTTTTGTGTGGCCTAATTCCACAAAGAACATATTAAAATAGCTTCATAGCACGGTAACCAAAAGACGGCAGTAGAGAAGTGTACACCTAAGACAGAGGAGCCCATGTGGAAATCGAAGAAAGCTGTTTTCACTATTGCTGCTGTAGGATCATCTGACAGTGCCTGGAACTCCTGACAAACCCCTTCATTCCACAGCTAGACAGCTTTACGTACAAGCAGTGGGCACACACTAGAAGTCCCAGTGGCCAGTACGGTGTTTGCCTTGCCTTCTGTCTGCTTTCTTCACCCCCCTACCCCCATTTTGCCCTAATTGTCTATAGTCAGAGAACTCTTTCATTACTACCTAGTCATTTTCAGCTACTGGGTGCCCTCTGTCACATTAAACTAAGAGATTTGCACAGTCTTCCTGTTCAAAACACTTTGTTGTTCAATTCTGGACTCTCTCCAGTATATCCACTTTTTTCTTAAAATGTGGTGCCCAAAACTAGACCCAGTATTCTAGCTCTGGCCTCAACAGTACTGAAAGAGTGAATATTTCCCTCCCATGATTTCCAAATGACACTTCTCTTAATATAGCCCAGAATGAGATTAGCCTTCTTTTTTCTGTGACATCACATTGTTGACTCATTGAGGACTGCTGCCAAGCCAGTTATTCCCCATTTTATAATTGTGAATTTGATTTCTTTTTCCTAAATGTACTACTTTACACTTGTCTTTATTGAATTTCATCTTGTTGACTTTGGACCATTTCTCCAGTTTTTGAAGATAGTTTTGAATACTGATCTTGCCCTCCAGGGTGTTGGCAACCCATAATAAGTTGGTGTAATCCAGATATTATGAGTGTACTCTCTATTCCACCATCCAAGCTGGTAATTGAAATGTTAAAAGGAACAGTGTTCACGTCTCATTTCTCTGGACATCCCCTAGAAATACCCTCTCAGTTTGGTAGTGATACTACTGGTAGTTGTTCTTAGAGTGCACTTTTTACATCTAGTTCTGTACCCACCTCCTGGTAATTTCATCTAGTTTTCTTATGAAAGTATCTTGTAGACAGTGTCAAAAGCCTTACTAAACTCCAAGATAACCACACTGATTGCCTCCCCATTCTCTGTTTGGCTAGTTAGTCTGTCAAAGAAAGAAATTAGATTGGCTTGACATGATTTTTTTTCTTGCCAAATCCATGTTGGCGGATTTTTATCATTTTGCTATCCTTGAGGTGCTCACAAATGGAATATTTAATAGCTCATTCCAGTATGTATCATAATTTGTTCTAGTAATGCAAGCCATATAGAGGAAGGAGTCTGTGGCTGCCCCTCTCCAAATGTTATCTAGGGTATAAATAGTCTCTTTCAGGGCCATATCTTGTACTCTTTATTCAGGTATGAATATCAGTGGAGAAACTGCAGTAATTCTTATGGATTGCATCAGGGTGGTAGATGTGCCACTATTACAGCCTTTCACAGGGCCCCCCACCCCAGAAATTCAGAACTAAGAGTTGAAACAGACATTACCTTTTGAAATCTGTGTGCCCTCATAAACAAATTTGATGGCAGCACAAAGGCCAAACAAACAGATGCGCATTACCCCTTTTTGTGCCACAAATGCCCAAGATTCGTGACTGCAACAAAGGTGGCATTGATCAGTGCTGCTATTTAGAAGCAGATGTGTATTTTCTCTGTAGTGGGAGATCCTGGGCAGCTCAGAGCTTGAAGGGGCCCAATCCTTGCACCCCAGGAATTCCCACACAGGATCAGGCCCCTCAAGCCCCCCAAATGCCTGCCAGGCTTTCCACTCTTACAGAGGCACTTCCAGGGGAATCTCATGGCATGTCTGTGCAAGTAGGTCAGGGAAGCTGGGATTTCCTTACTTACACAGGAGTATCCCCAGGATATCCAGAGGCATTTCTCTGCACGGGAAACCCCAGGTTTCCCTACTTACAGAAACACACCTTGAGACTCCCCTGGTCACATTTCTGTAAGAGAAAAAGCTGAGAAGATGCTTCTGGAGCTTGAGGGGCCCCATCCTGCATGGGAATTCCCAGGTTGTGCAAAACTAGGTTCCTCAAGCCCCAGGAGAACACACTACCAATTGCCCTGAATGGTCAATGGGTGGGACTACAGGCAACGTGTCTTGCCTTATGAAGTATATCAGCTGCTCTGGACACATCCTGGATCATCTGACCTGCTTCATTAGGCAGTGTCTATTTCTAGCCTAACACTACTAGCACCCTGCCGTAGTTGAACTCAAGGAACTCCTCTGCCAATTCTAGGAATGTAGTTGGTGATTTTAATTACCGCCGCCAGGCTTTAGAAGTAGCACATGATCATGAATAGAGCTGGTTGGGATTATTTTAACCAGACTTGGTGGGGAGGTTAGTCAGAAAATGCAAGTTTCATTGAGACTGAAACTTTTCCACAGAAAAGTATTGGCTTTGATTAGACACAAGGCTTTTTGTATGCAGTTTTTTAAAATTGAACCTCAGGTGTCTTCCTCAGAGAACTGAAGAAGGGTGCTGTGGTACCCAAAAGCTTGTCTTTCTCTTCCAAGAATATAGTGGGTGCAATAGACATCATCCACAAAAATTCTTTCCTGTCACATTTTTCCTGGTTTTATCTTGCTGGGATCCTTTGACCTCAGCTGACTTCCTGCCCCTAGGGCAGGGGGCTGGACTCGATGATCTCCCGAGGTCCCTTCCAGCCCTAATGTCTATGAAATCTATGAAATCCCCCCAGCACTTCTACAGCATGGTTGGTTTTGATTAAACTTTTTTTGAGGAGCACTTTTAAAATCTAAGGCTGGATTTCTGGTCTAAAACGAGGAAAACAAGACAGCCACACCCCAGAGAGCCATAGCCCTGTAATTATGGCATTCACTTGGGATGTACAAGAGACAAATTCAGGACCATGATCAGATCCTGGGGACAGGGATGGATGACTAGAATTGATTCTGATCACCAGGCATTTGGCTACTTGTGGAGGAGGTGGTGAGGAGGAGTTTCATTCTTACGTTTTTGCAGAGTTATTTTGTTGTTTAAACACAAAACAAAAACAAGTCTCAAAACATCAAGTTCTCTTTCACAAAAGGCAGTTCTTGTTTTCTAGCCAGCCCTAATCACAAACATCACATTGGTGCATAACAGCTAAAGGCTAAATCCTACAGTCCCTTTTAAGACAAATTCACATATCTTTAGCATCTGTCAATAACCACGCGGCATAGCCTTTTGCTATTATGCATTTGATTTTGTAGGATGCTTGGCCTTTAAAGATCAAGAATGTTCTTTCATTGTTTTAGTGGAGGATAAAGATGTATTTATTTTCACTGGGTTGTAACCAATGCAAATTTATTATTAATTCTACTTGGTGGATTAGCTATTTCCCCCCTAATTTAAGTGGATTTGTGCTGGTGAATGGTGAAGCACTGGGGAGTGAAATCCATTTTTTATCTCCAGAGCAGACGGAAACAATGCAAGCTTCCCACTGTGTATGCTTTTCTCCTCCATTGGCTGTTGACCTTGACCCAGAGAGATCCACTTTTAAGGCTGAGAAGGGAATCAGTTTCCGTGATGCATCCATCCCTTTTTCTCATCCCTGAGGCTAGTGACAGGGGTATCAATTGTGATGATGACTTTGGTACTATGGACATTTCTCTACATGGAACTGAACTGAGAGCCACTAGCTGATTTATATGAGAGAGGTCACACATCAATGGTAATAATCTCTTCTTGCCCCTGACATCAAGCTCAAACCAATGGTTTGGTCTGGGTTCCTGTCATATTACTAGTCTTTTGAGCTTTCCATGCTCCTTTTGTGCTCTTTCTACAAAGTCCCTGCAGCAGACCTTGCCAGAATAGGAACACATGGAAGAAGCCTTCTGGGTCATTGAGTTCAGTGCCCTGCATTTTTCGGGCTGTCATTTAAATAAACAAATCACCCAAACTGCCACTTCAAAACTTTACCCACAACTAAAAGGAGCAGTATCCAAAACACCAAATACACTCTTTGAAGTGCCACGGACAAAGATGCCAGTACTGCCAGTGGGATACGGTGCTGTGAAAGTTCAAGTGTTTTGCTGCCGCTGGTCACCATAAGAACAGAGTGTGGTTGCTTTGTGAGGTCATCAGAACTTTGCTAGGGAAGTTTCGATCCCAGGTCAGTTATCATTTCTCCTCACTGACAAGGTGCTCAGGGCAGACAGTTGCTGGTGGAAGAGCTGTTTGAACCAAGCAATAAGAATCCTTGATCCCAGCAACATCTTCTAGGATAACCATCCAGCGCCCCACAATATTGTCAGCTCACATTTTGCACTGGAGTTTAGAGGGAGCTGAGCATTGCGGTTGGGAGGCTCTGATTCCAGAGAGTCTGCGTTAGGTAAGAACTAGCACAGACAACACAGGTTGCAGTGGGAATGTGACAAAGAATTTGGCAGGCAGATATGAGGGGTACTGAGACAGCTCAGAAGGATAAGTTTTTGGGACAGGAAAAAAAGGAACATTTTGCTTCAGGGGCTTGGAAGAGATTCAGTTTGCTGGTTTGGGGGGGCGGGGAGGAGCTGGGTCAATCAGGCCATTTTACTGGGGTGGGAGGGGAAGGAGGCATGTAGGGATACAATCATTTTGCTTTGGAACTGAGTAGGGAACACAGAATATGTTTCATTTGGTGTGTAAACTTAAGAAGACAAAGAATCCCAGATTAGGAGCATAGCATTTTTGCTACATGTTATCTGGTATATTTAGTAAATCTAAGTTTTTCTACCAGCAAATAAGCCCAGAATTTCAAACCCACAGTAACAAGGGCAATAGGCTTCTTGGCTTTTGTTTTGGCGGTTTGTTTCCATCTTGGCTCATAAACAGCAGAAAAGCGTACTTGGTATTTCATAGCTTACAAGAATGTCCAAGTTATTCTCCATTTAACATTTTATGGTCTCTGCACAGCATCCTGTGGCCTCCCCACTTGCATTAGCTTGGCTGGCCACACTGATGGGCCTCTTAGACTGTTACCATGCAATGAAGGTGTGAGATCTCTGATATATGTTGAACGCTCATGGCTTTTTTTAGCATGTAAGATGTTTTCTTAGAGATGTTTTGGTGCTACTTACAAAGGAAAACTGGAAACAGAGTTGTAACTGAGACTTCTCTTAACACATTTATGATCTTTTTGGAAAAATCCCACCTGAAATATGTGAAATGTTTCGTAGGGGCTTTGAATTTTATTGACCAGATCAGCTGATATAAATCAGTATAGCTCCTTTGGCTTCAGTAGACTATGTCAGTTGACAATCTGTGGTTACTTTTCCATAGCTGCGTTTCACAGCATCTAGTGATATTTGTCGCAGAGCCCGTCATTTTGTCTTGCTTACATAGCACTGGCAGAACAGGCTTCAGCTCCTTGTGGCTCCTAGGGCTACAGAAATAAAAATGAATAATAACAATGAAACCAAAAGAAATGCTGGTTTGGTCATGCTGAAATGCCCATAATGACAGCAAAACTATCCAGACTTACATGCACTGAGATCATCTTGACTCACCCCGAGATGGTGGTAGGATAAAGCACCTCACAGGTCTGTGGCCTGATGTCATTCTCATCCCTTTCATTTCCTTTGGTCCATGTCTCTCATGGTTATATAAATCTCATGGAGGAGCAGCAACAGACTGTTCAAGGTGCCTCTGTGGTAACTCCATTGCTGCTTTCTCACCTGACTTTGCCCTCTCTCCCTCCCTGCTTTCCATTCACGTGACCTTGGCTTGGAACTGCATTTGAATTAATCTCTGCCTAGCACTCTTGTCCCTGTCTCTGATTTTTGACCTTTGGATTAGTGTTCTTGAATCTAACTCTGACTCTTTGAGGTCACTGTCTACATCCCTGTCCTGACAGAGACCTGCCTTCACACTGCTTGCTACAAGACATGGAGTTTGTCTGTCCTGAGATGGCAATAAATCTTGGGGAGTACAGGCTCCTAGAGCACAGCGCACCCACACAAGACCACTGACTGCTCCAGAACTGGGAGTTCTCTAAGATTGTTCTAAGTTCATCTCTGCTTTCACGCCTGTAAGAGACTGGCCCAAAAGCAAGCTCTGGGAACAGACCTGGAACATCCCCACTTGCAAATTTCTGGATCTGGAGTGTCCATGAATTTGGATGAGCAGGACTCGCCTCCCATGCCACAAGACAAGCATGGGAGAGTCAAACTCCTACTCATCTACATAATCTGTTGTGCAGCATCCCATTGCTGAGTTCCCTATAAGATGCAGCTTCCTGTCTGGGGACAATGCGTGATTCTGGTGTGAAGTGCTTTGGGATCTTTGGAAATAAGTTGCTAGTATAACTTCAAAATGTTATAGGCAGGCAAGGGTCCTTGAGTAGGTGTGATATCTTTTATTAGACCAACTGGGTAGTTGGAAAAAAGTTCTTGGCAAGCTTTTGCGCACAGTCGTCCTTCTTCGGGCACTGGGAGTTCTGAGACTCCAAGGAATGAGAGAAGCTAAAAGTGGCAGGATGTCAGTGAGAATGTAAATAGGTAGAAATTGGAAAAACAAAAGGTAAAGCGGGGGGGCGGGGAGCAGGGGGGAAAGACCAAAGGTGAATAAAGGAGACACTACAGTGGTAGTGATTCAAGGTAGAAAAGAGTCTGTCTGTGAAAGGAAATATCTGGAAATTAGCAAGACAACGGACAGAAAAGTAGGGGAGGGGAGGGCAGGAAAGGTGGGGGGAAAGAAAAATGTAAGGGGTCAGGTGTTATTATACTCATTATTAATAATTGCTCTACAGTAATCAGTAGCTTGAAAACTTGGAAATGAACATTTTTTTTTCTTTTAAGACCTACAGAGATATTTTTTTTCTAGTTTAAAATGATGAGAAAAGATATAGACTTCTTCTCCCCTAGAAACCTCCAGATAAACCTGCCTTGTCACTAGCAATACCATCAAAAGCAGAGTCTAATCACTCTCCAAATATTTCTGTCTCATATCAACCTTTCTGTTGCTTTATATGTCTTTCAGTTCTTTTCCTTCGGGACAAAGGGAGCACTGGCAGATCAAATTTGGCCAAATTTAATTTTTGTCAAATATGGTTTAATATATCCAAATTAAACACTTTTGTATTTTTCTTCCCTCTCAGGTGCCAGTGTGCTCAGTCTTGCAAAGCCCTGAACTCAGCTCTTCTAGGTAGCTAAGAGAAGGAGATATGTGGAGCTGGGTAGAAGAGAAGAAACTTAGAAGGCATGTGGCCCAGTGAGATGGATGCTGCACTAGAAGGGAACAAGGCCGATACTCTAGCCTGTACCATTGTTCCCAGTGTGGCACAGACTTCCCCTCTGTACTTTCCTTTGTCTGCTCCAGTGACTGACTACTAAATGCATGGTGCGGTCATTCAGTTTCAAGAGCAGAAGCAGGCTAATGTCTAACTTGTGGCTGGGTTAGAGCACTATGTTGGGAAATCAGAGAAATGTAGGCTCAAGTCCCCTCTGGGACTATTTTTTAAATCGGGCCAGAATTTATGTGCAGTTATGAACTGCATACCTGCCTGTCCAAATCGTAAGCTAATGCACATGGCTCTGTATTTGTGTGAATGCTTATGTGAATTAGCGATCCATACTGCATACAGAATAGGATCACAAATTGCATGTCAGTGCCAAACCCAGCAGTTACGTGCTTTGGTAAACACCATTTGGGTGCTTAAAATAAATAAGATTCTGCCCTTGGTATTTTTTGGCCTGAAGTGAGATTCTACAATTGAGATTCCTTGTAGCTTTGTCTCAGTCCCTGAGAACCTACAGTGCAATTTTGGTCCTGTTGTAGTTCCTGGGAGTTTTGCCATTGACTTCAATGCAGCCTAGCTTCTCCTCTCACACTGAAATTGTCTAGAAACTGGAACTGGCCAGGCTTTTACTGCCACTGCTGGGGGAAATGCAGAAAGCAGGAGAAGCATCATAAATGTAACAAATGCAATCCACCATTTAAAATGTTTCCCATTTAACATCTTAATGTAGACTTAATGACAGAAGAAAGGAATTAGCTTTTGAGGAAAACAAAGGATATTCAATCTGGCAGTATACCAAGTGTCTTGAAAAGTGGGTGGAAATGGTATATGTCCCTTTCTTTTGTGCTCTGTGTGTCTTCATGTATGGGCTGGTCCTCATTGTCTGTTGTAACCTTGTGCTTCTCCATTTGTTTGCATATGTTTGTGGTCTTTCCTTGTACATATATTTTTAAATTCACTGAGGCAGAACACATCTTTCTGCACAGTAAGGCTTCTAGATATAACTGCCTTAACAACAACCCTAACATAACATCGCTTAAGGAATTTGGAGAGATTGCATCTTCTTTTTTTTACTTCAGGAATACTGACCCACTAGGTGTTCTTTTGGACCAACCATAGGGGAAACATAGGGCCAACATAGGGGAAACAATGACTTCCTATCACATTCCCTATGTAGCAGCAAAAGCATCGGGAGTGAGCTACTGAAAAAAAGATCTCTGAAATAAGAGAGTGACAGCTTGGTTTAATAAAGTAAGAGATGTGGTAGTTGGGTTTCGGGGAGGGGACTTGACAAAAGTGTGTGCAGAAAAATAGACAAAAAAGAAACAGATATTTAGACATATGATTTCTATTAACGAAGTATTCAGGCACAGAATCCTTGCCCAAAACTGAACCAAAGCATTTTTGTAATATTAGGTTAAAAATCGCTCATCTCTATTAGAAGATAGGAAAAGAGGTATGGATTGGAGGCACAAAAGAATCAGCTGGATTGTTCCTGAGGAGGAAACAAGGAAGTGTTGTTGTCATTCTGGGAAAGGCAAAAAACAGTATTGTTAACAATGGCAGTTATGTGATCTCAGTATTGAAACTCAAACTATCATCAATACAACTTAAGACAAATGGAACATAACTCTGCTTTACAAGTTCTGTGGCAATGGGAGTGGGGGGGTTGTGGAAAGCAAATAAGTAGGTTGTATTTTTCCTTTAAAAAAAGAAAAAAGATCGGTGGGGGGGGACTTGCTCCCCCTAGCTTCATTTAAGGACTCTGTAGAGATTCCAGAAATGTGGATTTCATAGCCTTTAATTGAAGATTCAGGGCTGCTGAGTCTCTTACTGCTTATCAGTTAATCAGATCTCACTTCCATGGCATCTTTGATAGCACAGTCCTATAGCTCTCCAGTCATCCATGGAATTTTCCAGGAAATAAGCAAGTTAGATCAGACCATTATTTTTAATGTAAAAGCACAAAGTACAGTGGAGAACTGCCTTAAAATATATCCCTCTTTTGAGTTTCACCATAAAAGAACATGCATACACCTTCATTTTCATCTTTTTGCAGGTCACTTTTGATCTGGGGGAAAAAGGGGGCTAAGATAAGAGAATCCTATTAATAAACTAAGAACTGACCTTGGGTGCTAGCATTTAATTTAAACCCAATAATTTAATTGAAATATGTGTGCGTAGGGTGAAAAGGGCCTGCGGTAGCCTGTGGTCCTCACTTTTTCTTTCTGAACAATCCTGCTTGGTACTACACACAAATTTTAACAGCCTTTATTAAAGTGCAGCAACAAGGCAAGATGCTTGGGTCTGTGGCAGCGGGGCCTCATAATGTAATGCTATCAACACAGTGGCCTATTTTTTACCTTTCATCTTGATTCAAATACTGGTCAGCCCATGAGACACTTGAATCCCTTTGCACAGTACAGATGTATGTATGAGAATGCACCCACCTCACCTGTCTCTTCTTAGAATGGGCTAGAATAGGTGGTGGGTGGGGAGTGGGGGTGAAGTAAGTCATACTTATGAAACCTCAGCAGAACAGAGCTGGAGGAGTCTAGCATTGGACTTGCAGAGGATATTATGAGTCAAGGCTTTTGACACATTGACAGACTTGTGTGCGAAGTACAGGATTCAACTTGCAACTCCCTGAGGAGCTGCAAATTATGCATGAGGTGTGCTTGAAGGGATGAAGGTTCAAAACAAAAAAATATTAGAGGGTGCTACATGGCAGGATGGAAGAGGAGACTTGCTTATCCATGTGCTTGTGTGTGAGCATAAATAAGCATGGAGCCTGCTTGCACCCATGACAGCCCCATACATATTCACTCCATTTGCACTCCTATATGCTAAAGATATCCACAGGTGTATTCAAGGCCAGTGCTAATGGACAAAGTAAATGCACAGAGTGTGAGGAGCAATCTGAGGGTGAGAATCTGGAAACTAAAGATCTAACCATGAATTCCTCTTGTGTCCCAGCAGCAGCAGCATGTATCGAGTCTACAGAGTCCTTTCAGAACCACTGCCCCTTCCAGACAGATACAGATATGCCTTTTTTGAGCAGGCTGCTTGTATAAAATGCAAAATACAAATTGCCTTTCAAGGAGTAGGTTACATCTCTCCCTCCCTCCCACAGTCCCAACGCAGATGTTCTGAGCCAGAGGCTTCATGCTTTTCACTCTACAAATCCAACAATAAGATGAAGGATTATGAACTTGTAGAGCTCCTGCTTCATGCTTTGATCAAAAAAAATAATCCATTTGTTGACCTACAGGAAGGAGATTAAAGATAAAAGGTTATAGTGAGACCATTCTTGGCTGAGGGCACCTGGCCTCTCCATTGCCAATTCAAATTTAACCCAAAGGCCTGTTATAATATAACATCAGGCACCTTGGCTACTGTGCAGCTTGCTTTGCCTGCATTACTTCAACTGACTCCGGACATAGTTGCTATTTCGGATATACATTTACAGCCTCTTACAAGCTAGGGACCAAATTTGCTCTTGAGGGCAACACACTTCATGTCGTCTGAGACCATAATAGTTTGTCCCTGTTTTAACAAATCCCTGGCTGTAGGTCATACACATGATTCCTAGGTGAGTCATACTCATGTACCTGCACTGGTGAACCTTAGTCCTTGCCTTGGCCACTTGGAGTTAAGGAGAACTGTCTTCTCTGATTCAGAGAAGATCCCTTAACTGATACTTGTGACCACTAGAGTACAGTGTTTTTCTGCCTCTCATGTGTACAGTGCAATCCCAGAACTTGCCTACACAGGATAAGCCTGAGTGACTATGCTCTAGTACAGGGTAGAGATGGGTGTGTTATAGTACGCTCTCTGAGGCAGTCAGTTCTGCAGTGTAGGTTCTTAGTTCAGACCCAAACCTGAACTTTGTGTCTTTAACTATAGAGTAACTATGCTGTCTCTTTCGTGTATCAGTCTCTTCCGTGATGGGTAATGCTTCTGTTCATAATCACCAATATATCCATTTCCTTTAAAATATCTGTCTCCCTGTAAACTCTTGTACTCCCAATAGAAGCATAGTCTCTCAAAGCCTGTCATACGCTTATGCAGGCTTTCCAGTATGCAGTGTCTCACTTCTCCACAGCCTTCAGTTTCAGACTAAGCCAGAAAATAGGACATGATTTGAAATGGCTCCTATGCTCCTAGCTGACAGAGGTCTCGGCTTAGCGGAGCAAATGAGCACATAGTGAATAGTTAGCTGTTGAGGATGTCTGCTCCGTTCTTATTCCCATATTTCTCTTACCCCACCGGTAATATCCAAGCTCCTCCCATAACTGCACTGCATGGTGTAACCAGTCTGTCACAACTGGTTCTGTCTTCCCTTGTCTCCCCTACCATCCCTGGATGCTGCAGTGGCCAGTGTGGTTTTTACATTCCAATGCCCCTTGCTCTCGGTGATTACTATAACTTTTGCCTCTGTCCATGGTGCTGTAGTTTCTGGTACCAATTGGAGGTGTTGCAGTGCTCAGCTCTGTCCACATTCCCTTAAAGGAAACCCAGCTCTACCTGCTTTTTGCTCTCTTAACTTTATAGACATGTTTCTCCCTGCAGATTCAGAAACTCCTGTATCTTGCAATTGAACAAGGGAAATGCTCCTGTATCTGGCTCCCACATCAAATGAAACTTGTTTATTTCATTGCCCCGCTAATTTTTTTATTAACTGTATTAGAAGAGGGAGGGGGTGAAAGCTGTTCAGAAATTTAACCTGGGCAGACTTCCCACAATTAATGGTGTAGCAGTGACCAGCGGGTATTTGTAAATTTACCAGTGCCAAGTGCTGGGAGCATTTTGCTGCTATGACAGCTGGTCATTGCTCTTGGACAACTGCTTCTATGTAGGGCTGAAGATCTGCATATTTGTATATTCCTTCCAGATGCAGAGTATGGATTATGTTTTGCACTGGTGTATTTAAACCATAAAGGCATAGCTAGGGGGTTGAGTGAGTAAAACACAGATCTTCTCCTCTCCCAATACTTAGCACAAATTTGAACAGAACCCCAACCTAGAGAAGATCTTGAGCTAATATGCCACTCAAATACTAGAGAAATATGGATTAGAAATTTGTAGCTCTGACCTATCTCTACCCAAACCCAGATTTTGTGCTCCAAAAATATTGAGAAGTCCTTATTCCTTTCTGTCACAGGTGGCTAGTCTCTTTAAGGGAAGCCAGAGCCCAGTCTTGGTTTCATTCTAGTCCACCTGTCAACAACTACCTGCCTAGGTAGCTGTTGGGGGAAACACCATGTATCTCGGTCCGAGTGGGCAGGTTTTCTTAAGCCATCTCCATGATGACTGTTTTTCTGGCATGGTTTAGTACCTGCTGAGGTGTTGGGGCTTAAAGCCCATTTTATGGAAATGGGAGGCTCCTCCCTAGCTTGCTCCTGTGGCCATATGGCTGAGGGCAGGAAAAACTTGGGGGCATCTGAACCCCAAGCCTCTGGGCTTGAGCCTGCACATAGGATGCCTGCCAGAAGACACTGAAAACATTGGAAGCCCCTGGTAGGGGTGGAAGATGTTTGCCAGTTGTAAGGCCATGTATGGCTCTGGACTGACTAATAAATTTGGACTTGATTTGGCTTGGAACATGAAAAATTTCTTTTAAAAAAAAAGCTGTTGGGCATGTAATGAACTAATAAACAACTGATGCTGATACCAGCTCATTTGGTGAGGACTTATCCTGAAGAGAGGAGGCTTTAAGGAGCAGAGCATTATCTGAGTGAGCTAACTCTTGGAAAGGAGCTTATGGAAGGACGTTGCCAATGGAAACACAAAGACCAGCCCATGAAAAATTGTTTGCAGCAGAGGGATTTAACACAGCTGGCAGAAAGGCCTGACTCCAGGGCAGAAGTCAAGTGTGAGTGTGCCTGTGGGTGAAAACCTGAGATTTGGGTGTAGTAGACTCATATAGAATTGATAGATCTAGAATATGCATGACTAAGAAGCCTGGTTGGAGGCTTTAGAAGCCCCAGGCTATGAGAAGCTGTGTGCTGTCTAAAAAGAGGTGTCATCCTGCAGGTTATGCATGCCTTTGTCTAACAGGGCTGATTTCATAGTTTCATAGTTTCTAGGGTCGGAAGGGACCTGAGCAGATCATCTAGTCCGACCCCCTGCCATGGCAGGAAAGAGTACTGGGGTCAAACGACCCCAGCAAGGTGTTCATCTAACCTCCTCTTAAACACCCCCAGGGTAGGAGCCTGCACCACTTCTCTTGGAAGCTGGTTCCAGACCCTAGCCGCCCTGACCGTGAAGTAGCGCCTCCTGATGTCTAACCTAAACCTACCCTCTGCCAGCTTGTGACCGTTATTCCTGGTCACTCCTGGCGGTGCTCGGGGAAACAGTGACTTCCCCAATGCCTGCTGCTCCCCCTGACTAGTTTATAACAGGCCACTAGATCCCCCCTCAGCCTTCTCTTTTGGAGGCTGAACAGGTTCAGGTCCCGCAGCCTCTCCTCATAGGGCCTGCCCTGCTGTCCCCTGATCATACAAGTGGCCCTCCTCTGGACCCTCTCCATGCTGTCCACATCCCTCCTGAAGTGCGGCACCCAGAACTGGATGCAATACTCCAGCTGCGGCCTGACCAGTGCCTCATAAAGGGGGAGGATCACCTCCTTGGACCTGCTCGAGATGCATCTGTGGATGCATGACAAGGTGTGGGTGGCCTTCCTGACTGCCTCCCCAACTGCCGGCCCATGTTCATCTTGGAGTCAGTGATGACCCCCAGATCCCTTTCCGCCTCCGTGCTGACAAGAGGGGAGTTCCCCAACCTGTAGGTATGGTGCCGGTTGTTCCTCCCGAGGTGCATCACCTTGCACTTGTCTGTGTTGAAGCCCATCCTATTCTCGTCCACCCACCCTTGTAACCTGTCGAGGTCTGATTGTAGCCTGTTGCATCCCTCCAATGTGCCCACATCCCCCCACATCTTAGCGTCATCAGCAAATTTGAACAGGGTGCTTTTTACCCCCTCGTCCAAGTCGCTGATGAAGATGTTGAACAGTGCAGGCCCGAGGACCAAGCCCTGGGGAACCCCACTGCCCACGTCCTTCCAGGTTGAGAAGGACCCATCCACTACCACCCTCTGGGTGCGGCCCACCAGCCAGTTGGCGACCCATTTGACTGTGTGGGTGTCGACACCACAGTCCCCCAGTTTCTTAATGAGAACAGGGTGAGAGACAGTGTCAAAAGCCTTCCGGAAGTCCAGGAAGACTATATGCACTGCTACCCCTGCATCTAATGATTATGAGGTTGTAATAGATTCAGGTGGATCTGAAGCTTAACTGGAGCCTACCTTCATGGTAAAAAGCCGGGAGGAAAGCCTGCCTAGCATATCTATTTATGAACGAGGGGTGTGGTTGGATGTATGAAAGGCCTGGACTAGACTCATTTAGGACCCTGTTGGGCAAACTGAGGTACACAGCACCTGCAGTGCTATGTCTGACTGCATAGGGATATGTAGGAATAAACATGCCATTGGCACTAACCTTTTGTCTTCATTGTTTAATGTATGTATACTTCCAGCCTAGCGCTATTAGCTGCTGACCAGTCCTGGAAGCAGACAGTCAGTGTCTCCATAGGAAATTGCTGTCTAAGGGTAACATCTGTCCAACTGGGTGCAGCAAGACCTAGGAGTAGCTGTAGCTGTAGCTTCAGTGCCTCCTTCTCAGAAGATTCCAACTCAGTACTGCAGACCCCCCACCCCAGTTTGGCCATTGAAAGACTGCTATGAAAGGAGTAAAGGCATTAGGCTTCCCCCCTACTGTGTGATAGCTAGTGGGGCATCCCAGACTATGATCACTAAGTCACAGTGTAGGAGCCAGACAGATCCTATGGGGCATTAGCTGTTAGAGGGAAAGAAAAATGTTAGAAGTGGGTCCACAAAAACATAATGCATGAAACTGCTTCTCATGGCTTCTCTGGTGCTTTACTTTGTCATCACTTCAAGCTGTATTCTGTAGATCTCTAGGTTTTTTTTTCTCTGGCTTGGTTTTTGTAATGAATTGCTCCCCAGCAGGAGCAGCTCCCCACTTGAGCTGCAAGCAAAAGCTAAGGGGGCATTCTGGCTGTACCTCAGTTCTCCTACCTATCCCTCCTCATGCTGCCATTAAGGCCCTCCATCTTCTCCGTGCCTTCATTTCATTCCTTGTGCTTGCACTAAATGGCTCATGCCCCAAGGTTAATCTCCTCATGACAAAGGCTATTCCCTAGAATTAGTCAGGCTGGAAGACAAGCAGGCATCAAGCACGCAAACCTTCAGAAAGGCTGTGTCAGGCCGTCAAAGCCCATTTGCTCTTACTGCCTGGGCAACCTGCTGGTTCTCTGCTGCCACAGGAGAGGAAGATATGTTTTAATGAGCAGCAGAGGGAGGGGAGCAAAGGAAGGCTCAGGATAGAAATGGCACTACTACTAGTCAGCAGACGTATGTGTTTGTGTGTGTGCGAGAGAGAGAGCGAGCATATGCATGCAATGAGGGAGGGAGGGTGAGTGGGTGGCTCTGTGTGTGTGTGTGTGTGTGTGTATGTGTGTGTGTGTGTGTGTGTGTGTGTGTGTGTATGCACATACTTCATGTGGAGTTGGCCTTTATTCTCAGTGTGACCTGTAAAGTCCTAAGATTGGGTTCGTACAGGGGCTGAGTCTACAAAAATGGTCACTTTACTCAGGGGTATAGGCTGTAGCCATATTGGTCTAAGGACACAGGCAGACAAGGTTCTTTTGTGTAAATCTGATATCTTTTATTAGACCAACTAAACAGTTGGAAAAATTATTTGCATGTTTTTGGGTATAAATACTGTTTGTCAGGTATTTGTACCTGAAAGCTTGCAAAGAAGAATTTTTCCAACTGTTTGAGTTGGTCTAATAAAAGATATCAGATTTACCCAAAGAACTTTATCACTTTACTGAGATACAAAATATGGAACAAGCTACAGTAAAGACTTAAATCTGTCACCCTCAGCTCAGTGAGCAATACAGCGTTTTGTACTCACAAGATGCCATATTACTGATTCTGGTCTTGTTTACCCTCAAGTCTATTGCCAAGTTGTCTTTTTATGGCCAAATTATGCAACTGGCAACCAATTAGGCATTCCAGGGGTGCGTAAAAAGAGTGCCTTGCATTGATTCCGTGTTCTGTGGGGAGGAAATGAGCCCTAATGTCAAGGAGTGCAATCTCTTCATTGAAATTATCATCAGCACAGAAGTTAGCCCTGGGAATCTTGGAGGCTCTACAAGCCCAAGAAAATATGTGGGGGATACACATCATCCTCCAACCTGCTGTGAGTTGCTCTGCCTCTAACCAAGGATGTAAGAAGTCATTATGAGATGTGCAGCTTTGCCATTATGTCCATTTTGTGGCCAGTGTACACTTGATGTGTAACTTACACTACTGGAGCTTAAGGGAATCTGTTTGGCCTGAATTCTTTTCTTAGACTGAGTGTTTGAAATATCCATTGTGGATGCTGCACCAGAGGCTGCCCCATGTCTAATCTGACCCCCACTTTCCCTGCTGGAGCCTCCTTGCTGGTGTCTCTCATAGTTCTTTTCCTCCCATTGAAAGGCATTCTTGAAACTGGGGAGATAAATGTACTGTGGAAGGAGTGAATCACTCTAATGGATGAGAACTCCACGCAGTGCGTAGAAGTAGCATACAGCTGGGACTTGAGTCAGTATGAGACTGAGGAACCTTTGCTCAAGCCTGATCATCATTTGGCAGCTGTAGTAAGCCTTGATTGTAGAAGGGGATGGGGGAAGGATGTTGCAGCATTGGAACAAGGATTAAAATAGACATTGTGTCTTCTGCTTCTTTTGCTGTAATCAGGTAGAAAGAAGGATTTGCTTGCCAGCGCTGATAAAACTACTGTCCTCTTTTATCTCTTTATGGTCAGAAACCAGCGTGATGAGAGTTCTAGTGCTTAGGGCCCTGATTAACAGCAGTATACGGGGAAGTGAGAGGAAATGGGATTGTATTTCCTGGGAAGCTTGCATGTCATGTTCTTTTGTTCCAATTACCTAGCTCTCTCCTTCCTCTACCTCCCCATCCCCCTGCCTCCTTCCAGACCAACTCTTTCTAGGCTTAAAACCTCCCCCACACCTTCTGCATCCTCCTCCCTCAGGCCTGATGTTTCTCAGAAAAGTTTGGCCTTTGCTTTGTTCAGGGGCTGGGGGAATAGATTGGAGTTTGTGCTGGGTCCCATAACATGTTTGACAGCTGGATTACAGAGGCTGAATGAGAGGGAAACTATTAACTCCAACTCGAGTTTGACTCCATGCAGGGAGAAGGAAGTGCCGAAGACTTCTGGAAATTGACTAGGGACTTCATTAGTTCTAAAAATTTTAGTGAAGTGCACTTGAAAGCTTTCATGATGGGCAGTAGCATGAAACCCTCACCCGGGTAAGATAGCCTTCACCCATGAACAAAAGGAAAGGGGAGGAGGGAAGTGCTTGCATCTTCTGAGTCTCCTTTCGTGAGTGGCTGACTGTTGGCAGTGTGTCTGTGCCTGGAGGCTCTGCTGTGTAATATAAATCGCATAATGGCTGGTCTCAGCCAGTTGTGAGCTGTGGGATTCAGGGAGGACCCAGAGCTATCCAGCCTGTTAGGAGAGGTTGAACCACAGCTGCCTTAGTGCAACAAGAAGTAATTGGAAGCACATTGAGAGCAGTGGCAGGCCAACTGCAGATGCAGGGCTTTTCCCTCTGTGCTAAATTGATCTGGTATCTGGAAAGACATTCAGAACAGTCAGTCCTCACAACTGCCCTCTGATGGGCCTCGGCAATCGTATTACACGTTCTAACTCACGCAGGCACAAGTCTTTCCTTTCCTCAGCCATTAACCCTCCCTGTATTACCACTGATACCCATGAACAGAAGAGGAGAACAACCTATCACACATGGGGCCAAACTCCAGGTTAATTTACCCTTTTGAAAATCCCATTACCTTCCCTGGTATTTCAGAGGGGCTAAAATACTACAGAGAGTATCTGTGTCCTATCTGCTACTGTAGCTTCATCCAGGCCCAAAGGCTGTAGCTGTCTTAATTGAACTAGGACTCTGTAATTAGAGCTGGTTCAAAATTTCCCACTGAAACTATCTTTTCAGTGGAAAACTGGGTTTGAGTAAACAGGATTTTTCAAAAGGTGTAGCAGGGCTTCTTTGTGCCCTGAACAGCAGCAACACATAGAATCGTAGAAAATTGGAGTTGGAAGGGACCTCAGGAGGTCATCTAGTCCAACCCTCTTCTCAAAATAGGACCAGCCCCAGTTATATCATCCCACGTAAGTCTTTGCTTACTTGAGCCTTAAAAACCTCAAAAGATGAAGAGTCCACAACCTTTCTATAGCCTGTTCCAGCTTTATTACCCTCCTCATGCAAGATTTTTTTTCCTAATATCTAATCTGAACTTTCCTTGCTGGAACTTGAGACCATGATACCTGCCACCACTGAAAACAGTTTAGCTCCATTGGCCTTGGAAACACCCCTCAGGTAGCTGAAGGCTGCTATTAAATCCCCCCTCCGTCTTCTCCAGCCTAAGTAACCCCAGTTCCCTCAGCCTCTCTTTTTATAAGTGCTGTTCTTCAGCCCGCTAACCATTCTCATTGCCCTCCACTAGACTCCCTCCAATTTGTCCATGTCTTTTCTGTAGTTGCAGGAGGGTGGGGGGTAAAACTGGACACCGTACTCCAGATGTGGCCTCACCAGTGCCAAATAAAGGGAAAGAATTGCTTTCCTTGATCTGCTGGCAACACACCTACCAATGCAGCCCAGCATGCTCTTAGTCTTCTTCACAACAAGAACACTGTGGACTCACTTAGCTTATTGTCCACTGTAGCCCCCAGGTCCTTTTCTGCAGAGCTGCTGCTTAGCAAGTTAGCCCCCAGCCTGTACCAGTGCATGGGATTGTTCCATCCTAAGTGCAGGACTTTGCACTTCTTATCAAACTTCATGAGATTTCTTTTGGCCCAATCCTCCAATTTGTCGAGGTCCCTCTGAATCCTGGCCCTACCTTTCAGCATATCTACTACTCCATCCATCTTGGTGTAATCCACAGACTTGCTGAGGGTGCACTCCATCCTATCTACCAGATTGTTGATGAAGATATTGAACAAAACTGACCCCAGGACCAACCCCTGGGGCACTCCACTTGATACCAGCTGCCAGCTAGATATCGAGTCATTGATTTACTACCCTTTGACTCCAAAGATCCAACCAGCTCTCTATCCACCTTACAGTCCATTCATCCAACCCATACTTCCTTAGCTTACTTGTGAGAATGTTGTGGGAGTCTATATCAAAAGCCCTGCTAAAGTCAAAGTGAATCACATCCATTGCTCTTCCTGTATCCCCAGAGCCACTCATCTCATCATAGAAGGCAATCAGATTGATCAGCAGGAATCCTGGTTTTCTCTGATGAAAAAAATCCCCAATTTTTGGATAAAAAAGTATCCATTTTCCCATGATTAAAATGAAATGCCACTTATATATCTATAAAGATATATCTATAAAGTGGCACTTCATTTTAATCATGGGAAAATGTGGATTTGGGGTTAGTTTTTTATCCAAAAACTGGGGATTTTTTTTTTATTCAGAGAAAACCAGGATTCCTGCTGATCAGACATGACTTGCCCTTGGTGAATCTATGTTGACTGTTCCTAATCGCTGCCGCCTTCTTCAAGTGCTTAGAAATAGGTTCTTTGAGCAGCTGCTTCATGATTTTTCCAGGGACTGAGGTGAGAATGACCAGCCTGTAGTTCCCTGGATCCTCCTTCTTCCCATTCTTAAAGATGGGCACTATATTTGCCCTTTTCCAATCATCCAGGACCTCTCCTGATCACCATGAGTTTTCCAAGATAATGGCCAACAGCTCTGCCATCATATTGGCGAACCCCTTCAGGTGCATCCCACTCCAGACCCATGGACTTGTACACATCCAGCTTTTCTAAACAGTCCCTAAACTATTGTTTTGCCACAATTGGTTGCTCACCTCCTCCCCAAACTGCTGCCAGGTGCAGTAGTCAAGTAGCTGACCTTGCCTACAAGGGCTGAGGCATTGAGTACTTCAGCCTTTTCCACATCATCTATCCCTGGGTTGCCTCTCCCATTCAGTAAGGGATCCACGTATTCCCTGATCTTCCTCTTATTGTTGACAAACTTGTAGAAGCCCTGTTACTTTTCACATTCCTTGCTACCTACAACTCCAATTGCACTTTGGTCTTCCTGATTTCATCCCAGCATGCCCAAGCAGTACTCTTATACTCCTCCCTCCATCATTTGTCCAGGTTTCCACTTCTTGTAAGCTTCCTTTTTGCTTTTTAGCTAACTGAGGAGTTCTGTGTTCAGCCAGGCTGGTCTTCTGCCATACTTTCTAGTCTTCCTGCACATCAGGATGGTGCATTCCTGCACCCTCAGTAAGGCTTCTTTAAAGTATAACCAGCTGCCCTGTGCTCCTTTCCCCCTCAGCCCTGAATGAGTAGAAGTCTGCTTTTCTGACTGTAACCCCAGGTCCCTATGCTGTTGCTCTCCCTCCTTCTTTTCCTCAGGATCCTGAACGTGGTCATCTCATAGTCACTCCTGCCCAAGTTGCCATCCACTTCTGTGTTCTCCACCAATTATTCCTTGTTTGTGAGCAGATCAAGAAAGCACAACCTCTCCAACACTTGCATCAAGAATTTGTCCTGAACGCTTTCCAGAAACTTCCTGGATTACCTGTGCACTGCTGTATTGTCCTCCCAACAGGTGTCAGGGTGACTGAAGTCCCCCATGAGAACCAGGGCCTATGATCTGGAAACTTCCAGCAGATGTTTAAATAAAGCCTCATCCACATCATCCTCCTGGTCTGGTGGTCTATAGCAGCCCCCACCACAACATCACCCTTGTTGCTCTCCCCTCTGACCCTAAGCCAGAAACTCTCAACAGGCCCATCTCCAGTTTCATACTGGAGCTCTGAGCAATCATATGGCCCTTTCACATAAAGTGCAACTCCTCCCTCTTCTCCCCTGCCTGTCCTTCCTGAACAGTTTGTACCCATCCATGACAGTGCTCCAGTCATGCGAGTTATCCCATCACATCTCTATTGTTCCAATCATGTCATAGTGCTGTGACTGCAGAAGGTCTTCCCATTCTTCCTGCTTGTTTCCCAGGCTCTGTGTATTTGTGAACAGGCACCGGAGGTAACCAGTTGATTGCTCTGATTTCTCAGGAAGTATGAGAGCACCTCCCCTGTTTCCCCCTGCTGCTTGCTCTTCCTTCAGGTCTCCTGCTTCCCCACTTGCCTCAGGAGTGCATGACAAGAGACAGTGCTGGCTGCTATGGTGCCAGTTGCAGTGGTATAGCCACCTGCCATTGTGGGATAGCTATTTTTGCATTATGCCCTCAAAAATCAGTGGCCAGGGTCCGCCATGCCCTTCCCGCCACATGCACACATTGTTACTGACCTGCTTCAGCAGTAATTTATCCAGTACTTATCCTGAAATCTGTTTGCACAAAACCAAAAATCAATAACAACCAAATCAGTGTGCGTTGTGGGTGCTTTTTGTATTTGATATTTTTTGTTTTTAAATAAGGAGTCCTTAGAACATTTTAAGAACAATTTGTTTTCATGTTTATAAATTAAAAAAAGAAGAAGAAATGCAATAGATCCTCCACCTTACTGAGCTAACAACTTTTTTGCCCCCTCATTCTCCATCAGTTTTACCATTAGGGTTGTGGACATGAAATGCTCTTTTCTACCTCCCTGCCCAAGTTACTGGAATAACCAATGGTGGAGTAAAGCAGGGGAGGAAGAGTCTGTCTCTAGGAATCTATTCCACATTATCCCTGAGCCAATTGCCTGCTACAACCACACTTTGGGAGTTTACTGGGTTGCGTGTAGATGGCAAAGCAGTATAGATATGATCGATAAAGCTGAGTGCTGTATTTGTCAGTATCTGTCAGAATCAGCTGAATGCTTGTGTCCTCAGTTACTAGGAGCCACTTTAGCCAACACAACTGTTCAAACTTGCTCCAGCTGGAGGCTGTTTTTAATATCCTGTTAGCTGCAAAGGGAACAGGTATATGAAGAGGAAAAAAAGATTTATAGAAAGGATGTGTAGTCACTAGTTCAGCCCCCTGACTCGCTCGCTCAGAAACTGGATTCCTCCTCTTCCCATGTTCCCTGAGACAAGATAGAGAGCAGCACCTACTAAAGCCAAGCCTGTAGGAGGTTTCAAAGAGTGTGGAAAAAAGTTTCTCTTCCTTTTCCTTTTCCTTTGCTTGAACAAAAAATGAGACTAAAATAATTTTTAAAAGTACATGACAAGATAGTCCAGAAAGGCAGAATCCATCATACTGAACACTCAGTATGGATATGCAGTGTTCATCCCTAAAGGCCTTATTTTCCTGTCACTTGTAATGTAGGAATAATCCAGCAGAAGGTGACACTCTACTTGGTGCAGCTCCAGGAGATGGGGAAAAAATCGATCTTGGAGGCTTTCTCTGCTCTTGGCTGCAGGGAAGGATGTTGAGAAGCTGATGGAGTTAAAAGTAGAGTGTGTCAAAGGATGCAGAAAAAGGATTGATGATGTGGTAAAGAGCCAGGCCTTTGTGTGTTATGTTTGCTGTCAGGGGAAAAGAAGCTGCTTGCCCAGATATTGGAGGGAACTCATATTGTCACAGAAGAGTGAGTCGAACCTTTGAATACCTGTGGGCTAAATTTTCCCATTGCTTGGACTTGGGTAGCCTCTTTGTGTCACTGTGATATGTCTGAGGGTAGAACTTGGCCCTTTGTGTCCCAGTCCCTGACACACTTGAGTAAAAAGTATGAGTCTGGTGTTGATGGCATAGTGGAATAATGGCTACATTGCAGTCGGCTTAAAGAAAAGTTATTCACCAAGCTAAAAGAGTGGGCAAAAAAAAAAAAGGTGTGGGGGGGTGAGCTTCAGTGTTGACAAGTGCAAGGTAATACCTTTGAGGAAAAATAACCACAACTATACATACACAAGATTGGATTCTTAACTACCTGTTACAATTCAGGAAAGAGACCTTGGAGTAATTGTAGATAGTTCTTTAAATTGTCTAAACATGCAGCAGTGACCAAAAAAGCCAAAAAAATGCTTTCTATTTTATTTTTAAATCCTTTTTTAATGATAGCCAACATCATCCTCTTGTTATACAAATCCATGGTGTGCCCACATCTTGAATACTGTATGCAGTTCTGGTCCCCACCTCTCAGGATGTTTTAAATTAGAAAAGGTACAGAGAAGAGCAACCAAAACTATCAGGGGCCTGAAGCAGTTGCCATACCAGGAAAGACTAAAAAGGCTAGGATTCTTCAGTTTGGGAAAGAGAAGGAAGGGTGGGTAATATCATAGGGCATTTATACACGTGATCTGGGGGGAGAGGTGAGTGCTTAATTAGAGAGGCTTTGAGAGCCACTCCTATTAAAGCTCCCAGAGTGTCAGGCATATCAGTGTCCTCGCACTGAAAAAAGGCAACAAGGACGCTTTAACTAAAGGTCATCAAACAAGCTTTAGTTAAAGTGCCTCTGCCGCCATTTCTCAGCATGGGGACACTGATACACATGACTCTGGAGTCTGCTGGAGCACGGTAATTACTATGCTCCAGCAGACTCGAGTCTGCTCAGATGTGCTGTAATTACAGTGTGTTGGAGCAGCCTTGCTGCATGTATATAAACACCCATACAAGTCCATAAAAACATGAAGGGTATGGACTAAGTGAACAGAGACCTGTTTTCACCAGGTCCCAGAATACTACAATTAGGGATACCCATTGAAATAAGTAGGTAACGGGTTTAAAACTAACAAGAGAAAGCACTTTTTTAAAGCAACTTATAGTTAACAAGTGGCATTGTCGGGGGGGCAGTCAACGTAGCCACCGCCTCCCCGTGTCGGGACCGCTTACCGGTAGCCAAGGGAGTGGCTCACCTGCAGTTGGACGTCTGACTGCGCTCGCCTCACCTGCCACAACTTTGATGATAATACCTATAGGTTCAGATGGTCCGGCACGTGTCGTCTATAAATGAGACTCCTTTGCTTCTCGTGGGTCCTGCATTGATGAGGGCTCCACCACCCCTACACCCTCGCCCGTTCCGCCGGGTGGTGACCGCTTATCTGAGCAGACCCCGGGTTGGGTCTCGCTCGAATTGTCCATAAAAGAAATGCAAGGATCAACACAAAAAGGCTAGGGCCAGGGATGTCCTAGAGGGTGGGGTGTGCTTCAACCTTCAGCAGACATCCCCCAATGTTCCCCTGGATGCCATGGGGGTTGAAACCCCTTTTTTACCTCCCCTTGGAATCTTCAGCCCTCCCTAGAGCTTCTTGGGGTGGATCTGCCCCTCGCTATAGGAGCCGCAGGCTCACAGCCCGTGAGTGCTCCTATATTACCGTTTATAAGGTAACCAGCCCCTGCCAGGTTCCAGCCGCTCCTGGTGGCGTCAAGCAGTCCTTGGCCCTGCTGGGCTGGCTGTCCGGGCTCACCAGCCCCGCTGGGGCTTGCGCTTACCCCAAAAGGTCCTGCCGCGTCTCTGGATGGGTCGCGGCCGCCCGAGTGTGCTCTCTCCGGTGGCAGCTCCTCCGCTGTCTCCTTCCGGTTCCGCTCCTCCACTGGCCGGCTCCGGCTCTTCCTTTTTGCCGGGTCTGGTCGTCCCAGCTCCTCCCTCCTCCCAGCACCTGAACGAGGTGAGTTCCTGCCCAACGTTTTGGGCTGGGGTACGCGTGTTAAGCGTAATTGCACCTGTGTGGGGAGCCTCGGAGCACCGGCTCCTTCTCTCCCTCACAGGAATTAATTGCCACAGGAGGTGGTGGAGGCAGGCAGCACAGCCAGGTTCAAAAAGGGACTGGATAAATTCATAGCGAATAGATCTGTTAATGGCTAAGGAAATGGTTGGAGATGTTCCCTCTGGCATCTCGAACCCAATAACTGGCGGATGCCAGGGAAGATATTGAATAGGGGATAGATTACTCTATAGATACCTGGTTCAGTGCTCTCCCTCTATAACATCTACTTCTGCAACTGTAAGAGACAAGATACTAGGCTAGATAGACCATTGGTCTTACCCAGTATGGTACTCCCTTTTTCCTCACCCCGTTTAATGAAGCCTATTAAATGCATTAGAGGTAGTTGGGAGAAATTGTGCTTTATTAATGACCCAATTATGTGCATATGTTTGAAACTTCCAGCAAGACAAAGGAAGGAAGAATTGACATGTCAGGGATCTGTAAACCAAGCAATGTCGAGAAAGGCAGTTCCATGTTTACAGAGGATCCCCCTATTTCAAAACCTGGTTTTGTTGTGGTTTGAACAAGACCTCAGCATTTTAAACTCCCTCTACAAGAGGGGATGGAGCAGTGGATGCTGGCAGACCTGGTATTCTCCTGTCCCAAATCAGTCAGGATGGCAGGCTATCCAGGAGTGATGGCCCCTGTCAAGAAACCAGGCAGAATGCCAACAATTTACCTGAATCCTGCCTGTTCTCCAGATGGGCTTTGTTGAAACCAAGCCATGCTCAAGGAGGCTTTCTTTTTTTGTTTGTATTCTTTTTTTTACTAGCTATAAAATGTCAAATTTTGATGCAGCATCAATTTCATCCACCCTTTTTTTAGCCAATTCTAGGACTTAAAAATATATTCGTACCTTTTTTGTCCATAAGTGGGACAAACAGTTTACCCTGGGCCACCCTGCTGTTATGTGAAACCTGCTCACATTCGTGACGTAAAATCTGATTCCTTTTGGCGCTGCAGAAGCTGCAGCATCTGTGGGGAAAGGAATGGGAGTCACTGTGCATCAGCAAGTAAAAAAAAAAATGCTGAATCACTGTTACTGGGGTGATGCACAAAGAACCAGCTGGAATCTAAAGTTGCACTAAGGAAAATCATTGGATTTCCTAAATTGGGCCCATCTCAGAAGCTGGGAAGATAAATAAGGGATTCTACAGTGTCATTTTTATGACTAAATGGTGAAGCAACACTTAGGAGATTTAGGTGAGTTAACAAAACATTTCCCATTCCCCTCCTGTGACTGATATTGCCTTAGACTCCTTACTGCATAAGACTCTGTATGCCGAGAAGGGGGATGAGGGAGAGGCATGCTTCACTCTGCTCCCCCAGTGGACAGGTGTTCCCTCGCGAGTATCGATCTTCACGTACCAAGGCAGAGGAACAAGCCAGCATATACAATTGGTTCTCAATGAGATGTGAAATAGGTTCCAGGGTGGATGATACCCTTGAACGAAGTCACACTGGCTTGTTTGCCATTATAATGTATGGACACTCCTTCCATAAAAGTCTCCTGTGTAATTGAACTATGGCACCTGGTAACCGGTAGCTAGTAAGTGAGTAATTTCTTTGTAATGGAGGTTAAACGCTGCCAGCCTTGTTCTTTGCAGTTTATTCAACTCTATCAATTGCTGTCCCTGCTCTTCAGGGGAGCTCTGAGTCGTGTTAATATCAGAAGGGTTCCTGCCTTTCCGTCAGACTTCCAGGGGACAAAATCTTCCCTCCCATGCAAGGCATGCCTGGCAAACCTGGCTGTTTCCCATTTAGTTTGGGGCACTTTTCTCTGAACAGCTCACGCTATCACATTTCCTTGGCAAAGATTCAGACGGCCCTATTCGTGCTGCTTATATTCTTTTTTCTACTTCACTTTCTCCTCTTCTCTCTTGTCTACCACCTTTTTTTTTTCTCTCACCCTCCCTCTTGTACTTTGGGAGACTGAACTCTCAAGTCCTATCCTGAACTTGTATCAAGTTCCCCTTCTCAGTATCTGAGTATTGGGGATCCAATATTGCCTAATTATCTCCTAGATCAGGGGGTTGCAAAGTTTAAATGGATAATATTTGCCAAGTGCTCTGAGACCCTGGATAAAAGGAAACATTAAAAGAAGGGGAAAGGTGGTAAAGTGCCTGAAGTAAATGCACAGTTACAGGAGGCCTCAGGCCTATGGACTACAAAGAGGTCTACACAATAGAACAAAGGCTCCCATCTAAAGCAACTTCCATTTTCAATTCCCTTTCATCAGGGTTGTCATCAGTTCTGATGGTTATCAGTATCCATATAGTTGAAATAAATGGGAGGGTTAAAAACCAAAGCTCCCCCCTGCACCCACCCTTCATACTTTAGTGAGCAATAGGTGGCTGCAGGAAACTCTCCTCTGCTGTCTGTAGACAGTGGTCCTTGGTGTCTCCATGCAGTAGTGTGCTGTCACTGCTATTTGCTGCCATTTCCTGGGCATGTTGTAAAAGATTAGCCCTTTTTTCTCTGATAGCGGTGAGTGCTCTACAAGCAAAAGAGGCCTAAATGGATCACTGAAAAAATCATATAACTTCATGATTTCTGTCTCCTCTCTTTCCTTCTTACTCATCAAGGGATAAAGGAAGGAAACGTGACAGGAAAGTTCTGTTAGCCTGGCAGCTGTTTGCCTGGTGTTCTCCACTCTAGGGAGTTATCTCAGTATGGAAGAGATTAACTTTCCTATTCTCCTCTTGTCGCCTAGCCAGGATCAGTGTTGGCCTGTGTCTCATAGCTGGAGAAGGCTTGCATGAGTGGGGTGACTTTGTAAGGGGATCTGCAGATGCTTGCATATCAGAGTCCTTCTTCAAATTGGCAGTGACATGGTAGGCAGGTAACTATCTCTGTACAGTGCTTGGGAATCAGGCTTTACCAAGGTAAACAGGTGTAAAGGGAATGTAGAATTGGACTTGCTTTGTCAAGCAAGTCAGTATGTCTTAGATGCATGTAGCTATCTTCATTACCCTGGCAAAAAGTTGTTGTAAGAAAGCCATGCAATTGCTACTATTTCTCAGAATTCCCCTCCCAACACAGTTCTGACTCTCAGGTTCACTTATGTCCCTCCTGTGCACACAGAGAAGCTGTTGGGTATTACCTGGGATTTTGAGAGCACTCGCTTGAGCATCCTTAACGTGTGAAAACTAGAAATGGTGCTCTGTCCTTTTGCCTTATTAGCATTCTCTGTGCTCTCTCGTCACTGGAATGGGGACCTCCGCAGACAGCCTCAGCACAGGCTTCCCTTATGCTTTTCCCAAGTGGTTCAAGCCTCAGCTGGAAAGGCCATGAGACCTTAACTGTACTGGAGATTTGAACAGGTAAAAGGTTCTGCTGAAAAAATCAGTGGTAGGGAGAAAAACTTGCCTGCTTTTCTGCCTCTGCCAACTCACCGTCTTCATGCAGCCTCAAGTTGTGGCATTAGAAAACATGATAAGAAACACAGTAGGAAACCTAGTGTCTTGTGTGCTGCTGCCATAAGGAGGTATGAATTGCGAGCTGGATGCCATACAAAACTTAAACACCACTTGCTGGAAAACTTTTATGAGATTGTGCCTGAGGACTATAAATTTGTACATGGAGATGAAGGTTGTGGGGAGGGCAGGGAATAGCAGGCAGTTCTGCTGAGACCACTGGTGCTGGAACACCTGGTTGCTTATGGGTTTTCTTGTGTCCATGCTCTGACAAATTTACAGACAAAGATATGCTTAGTTCCTCCCCATCCCATGTCTGTAGCTGTTTCCTGTTGCTTGGTTATACCCCTCCCCAGGAGAGACCTATCACACTTCCAAGAGCCCCAAAGACTGGACATTTCCTGAAATTGGTGAGGTGAGGCAAGGATGGGAAGGAGATCTGTGTTCACTCTTGCTGCACAGTCAATCCTCCTGAGTCCCAATAACCACTGAAATAGCTGAAAACGACAATAACATGGAAGAGGAAACGCTGCTCATTTTAGATTTATTGGCAACAGCCTTTGTTTTGTTGTCCATGTGCTGGTGTGGGCCAAGGCCCCCTGTAGTACACCTGTAAGCATAGGATGTGCTTATGGCTTGGGTAAATGTGTGGAACAAATTAGGTCATTACAGGGAAGTATCTACTGCTTGCCAAACCCTTCCCCATATACCTAGGGCTCGTTCCAAATGGTACTGCGCATACCTCTTTCTGTTGTTCCTCCTGCATGTTCCAGCAGCCCAAACTCCAGGGCCTTTTGAGTTCTGGCCTTCCATCTAATCTGTGCTTCCCTAACTAGTGACATACACTAATGTGTGCTAACAGATGTCTGAGGGAAAATTAGCTGTGGTGTCCAAATCAATTAGACCAGAGTGGCAATGCAGGAACAATTGCTCAATAGGCTGTGTGGGTTAGTTTTTTCCCGTCTTAGAAAGGTGAAATTATGCAGCCCAGCCTGAGCCTTGCCTGCCTTGTAAACTCCACTTCCAAGATGTCTACCCTGACATTTAATGAAATCAGATCTTACCTCCAGATGCAGATTGCTTCATCAGCCGCAAGCCCACAGCAGCCACCATGTACAAGGAGAGGTGCCCACACATGTTCATCCAGAACCTTGCGTTAGCAGCACAGCAGGCAACTTGGAGAAAGCTAAATTGTTCTGGCATTTTTCATTCACATTATGCATAGTCCATGTGAGGAGCAAATGGTGCTTATGGGATCCAGCATGTGCGGGGGGGCCTTCCTGTGGAGAGATCAGAAGAAAACAACTGCCCAAAGGACTGCTTTCTGGAAACCACAAGGAATCCAGTGCAGGGGAAATGCCAAGGGGAGACTAGATATTTGAGAAGCCAGAGCCTTGAGTTGGGTCACTGGCTGTCTGGCAAATGGAAGAGTCTTCTGAAGAAATATTCTCTGCTTTGTGATTTTTGTCACCTTGCCGGCCTTTTAGCCAGCTTAGAAAATTGTAAGAGACTGGCTCCAGAACTTGGGGGCCATGGGGACCTGACTACAACTGAATGCGAGTTTGCTGTTTTTCTTTTAATGGATATTTATTGGCTCCAATTTAGTCTTGCCCTAATGAAGCACAGTTCTGCTGAAGTCAAAGAGAATTGCACCAGCTCACAGTTGGTTGGAATTTCACTGATAATGGAGAACTGGATAAAGCCTGATAGTTCCCCAAGTCTCTCTTCCCAGGTACTGCTGCTGAATTGCTCCATTATGTACCCTTCTTCAGGCTGTGAAATTTAGTTTTGTATGTGATGAGGAAAACCAGTCAGGAATATTCTGCTTCATTTTGACAGGCAGTGCAACTTCCATAATATTGGAATTTTGTTTTGAGAAAAACTTCAACTTTACAAACACATTAAAAAAAATATTAGGAAAATGGAAACACAGTAGTTTATTACTGGCCCCAAATGTTGGATGCTTTGTGCCCCCATTCTTCCTAATGGTCTTAGCTCTTAGCTGGACTGCAACTCCCATGATGAACCATGGGCACCCTTGTGGTTAGATTAGCATGGTGCATCCTGGGAATTGGGTACAAACATGTTAACCCCTTAACAGGAAATTGGACTTGCACCGACTGAGCTCTCCTGGATCCATCCCTGCCTTAATCAGTGATTCATAGCGAGATGTCATAAGGAATATATGCTAAAGAAGCTTCTTGTGACAGTCACCCTTTGATAACGTCAGCCTTGCTTTTTCTGTTACTGCTCACATCCAGGAAATAACACTCTTTCTGGGCTGCACATTCTTCAGGTGTTTGCAGTCAGTATGTAACTAAGAGAGCTATGCTATGACCCATGTGGGCAGTGGTGACTTCTGGCTGTTGACGTGCCACTGGCATGATTGTGTGGCTGTGGTGGCAGGTGGATTTTCTTCCCATCCCACTCTAATTACACTGTTGGCAGTGTCTCATGAACCCCTCTAATGTATACGTGAATGTAGGACTTCATAAAGAGGAGTGCTGCCAATGGATTGGTGCCACAGGTATGACTGTAGCCACCACTGTGGGCAGATTGTGCTGCAGCAGCTGATGGACTTCTCTGAGTCCCCAAAGCAGGTCAGACTCCACCACACTTTGGGTACCCTGTCCCCTCCTGTACTTATCAGCAGTGCTCTTTGCCCAGTCCCCCTATGTGTCCCCCACTGGATGGAAGCAGGTGCTGGAACTGAGGAGCCATCCACCAATGCCCAGCCCAGCACTCCCCACAGCTGGAGCCCCTGGAATGGCAGGGGAAACCAGGGGAGGGAGCAGGGAGTGGCAGCATCCTGTGCAGCCACTCCTGGCAGTCCCCAACTTGAGCAAGGCACAGGTGGCCTGGGACTTCCCTCACCCCTAGTCAGCCAGGGACAGCAATGGTAGGCAGCCCACCCCCTTCCTCACCTTCTCCCTTTTTGGTCCCCTTGGGTATCCCTTCCAGCCATGCCTGAGACTCCACAGGGGATCTGTGGCTGAAGGCAATGGGAGCTGCTAGCAGGTGAGTTACACTATTGAAGGGTGGGTGCGATCAAACTACTGAACTCCCCTGGATCCATTCCTGCCTTAATCAGCACAGCACTTCATCACATCTTTTAACTGTTTTTGGCACTTCAGCAGGCCCACTGATGTAAGCTGCTTGAAGCTATGCACACACTTTGCTAAATCATGGCCAGGGTGCATTGGTTGAGTCTTGCTCACTTTCAGCATCCAAATTGTGCATCAGCCTCATTGGCTATAAACCCCCAAGCCCCAATTCAGCTTCAGTATCGCACATGTTGGCACTTTTTCATACTTCCCCCTCTCCCCTTCTCCCCCTCCCCTCCTTTCCTGGTTAAGTGTATGCACTTAATATGGAGTTTCGTTAGAAAATGCAAGTGGATAGCAAACAGATTTTTATTTTGCTTGCTGCTGGTCACATTTATCCTCCAGCTAAGTTCTTTTATTCTTGCTATTTGGAGAAGCTGGTCTTCAAGTACAGAACCATGCAGTTTTCCAAACTCTCCCATTCCCTCCCCGCTCCGTGCTGGGCTCCCTGAGTGCATGCAGTGATGGGCTGTGAACGCACAAGCATTGCGCTAGGTTCTGTCAGATAGGCTTCCGAGCCACATTTATCAAAATTATCCCATAGTCCCTTGCAGAGGCGAATATTAATAGGGTTCATTTAAAACCAAGAGTGTTACTAATGCTTTTTCCTATGTGCTAAATGGGAGGAAACAAGAATTACCCAAACAAACGCACAAAGAAGCAGTGCTGTTAGGAATAATTAGTAAGGTAGGTGAACTTTCTGGCTGGAGGGGGTGCAGAATAGACAGTAGGGACATGCCTGCCCATTGGCACATCCTGTTTCTGAGAGCTTATGGGGACAGTAGGAAATCCCTTCTGGTCCTGAGACCACATGTGCAATTAGCTCCAATACAGTCTTTACAGCAAACCCTGCTCCAGAACTCAGGGTATCTTGATGCCCATTCCCTTTCCAGTCAGCTCTTTTATTAATGTTGAGGAAGAAACTAAAGATTGGTGAAGGAGAGCACAAGTGGGTTACTTAGCCTGCTGTCTTCTGCAGGTGTATTTCCTTCCCTTAGGGCTCCTCAGTCTCTCCTCCCAAGTAATACACAGTCTTTAAGCTGCAAATAAATAGACAAATAAACAATCCAAACCAAATCCTTCTGCCCTGTCCCAGGCACTGGGAGCTCTGGCCTCTGGCACAGCAGCCTGGTCCCTTGTTATAGCAAGCTGGGTTCATTGCGGTGGAGAGAAGTTAGTATCCAAGCAAATAAAGGAGCTTTATTGCCTGGTGTGCTGATGTTTAAATTCCAAGCAGTAGTTATTTAAAATGGGTGTGGAGAGAAGAGAGAATAATAGCAAGTATATGGCATTGGTCAGGGCTGAAAATAGTCACCGGTTATTAAATCTGAGGCTCATCCTATGTCTATATAGACATAAGTCCCTGACAGATGTCACATTTAAGACATGATTAACTAGATAATCACATCTTAAGTAGTGACCTGGCTGCACTCTCAGTCAGTTAATGGCATGATAAAACAGGGAATAAGCCACAAAGTCATTATAGAAAATATGTGTAATAACTTTGTGGCTGGTTCCCATCACACCTTAAACTGAATGTATGGCCAGTGCTCCCAGCCTAAGGAACTCACTCACTGTCCACATTCAAGACTCCTGCTGGACTTCTGAGGTGGGATTATCAGTCAGCTGACTGGGGCTCCCAGCCTGAGGAGCACATTGAAGCCCTCAGCTCCCATCCACTCCTGCAGCTGGGAGTACCAGGTGATTAGTGTATGAGAGCTGAGGGCTCTGTGCATTCCCTTTGCAGGGGGCTCCAATCAGCTGAATGGTGTTCCCAGCCATGGGAGTGGAAGGAGCTTAGCTTGCCACTTGCCACTAAAGGGAAAGCCTGGGATCATGAGCCCAGGCTCCCCTTGCACAGGCAATATGGTGCAATTGGGAGCTGATCCTTGATCCCATAATCATGCCTCCTGTCATGCACATGTAGCATGGCAGGAGGTGTGATTGTTGGGATTGTATATCAGATCCCATCATGCCTTTAATATCTGTCAGCAACCATCAAGGCCCAAATTTTCTTCCAAGCTACTTGAATGTAATAAATCAGTTTTGATCCTGTTGCACTGGGTTTAAGACAATGCACAAATGAGGACAGGTGCTTTCCCAGTTCTCAAGCACTGAGTTAAGGAGTAGAAAGAAACAGTCACTCCAGGGGAAGCCCATGCCACCAGCTTCAGGCATGCTGGAGATCATGGGCAACTGGTGCCTCTAGAGCAGCCATGGGGATGCTGGGGGAGCAGGCAGGGGTCAGGGGCTGGGGGAGCAGCAAGGGGATGGGGCCTGGCAGGGGTTCCCCCATGGTCCCCTCCCCCTCCCTCACCCCCTACTTACCAGCATGGAGTCTAGCTCCAGCTCCCCGCTCCAGTGGGCGGGGACTGCCCAAATTGCCGGAGCTCTCTGAATCTTTTCCAAATCAATTCAGAGAGCTTCAAATTGATTCAGACCTTTTAATTGGTCTCCTGATTTGATTTGGATTCGGAGATTCGGCCACAAATTGGGATGAATCTCATCCAAATCGAATCAGCACCTGAAACCTCACACTGCCCTACTGAGCAGTGCTGGAGGCAACCCCAAGATGGCTTCCACCTTTCACTTCCCTGTTTGGCAGGGGCAAAGTGGAAGCAGATGGGTGGGGCAGGCTCAAATGCAATTGCTGGGCAGTGCCCAGGACAAGAGTACAGGAAAACCTGGGAGATATCAATATTCGGATGGTTCACAGCTTGCTTGCTTTTCAGCAGGTTGCAGAATTAAGGACGAGCCAGTTGCAAAGTTCCTGCCTTCCACTTCTCCACCCAGCTAGAGCTCCTCATGGAATGGATCAGAGAAATGTTGCCATTTGAAATAACTGCAGAAAACAACTGACGCACCTTGGCCATCACAGGCTGAAGCTCTGTATACCCCCCTGGATCTTGCTCATCCTCCTCTTGGCACAGAGATTTGGGATCTTACCTTGCAAAGTCCTCTAGTTTGATTGTATAGAACATGGGTCAGCAACCTTTTCAGGCTGCAGCTGGATCAACTTCACCTGAATCAGATGAAGGCAGATGCTAGGACCCAGCCATTGTCATTGCTGCTCTACCCAGTCACTGCACAGGGAAAGCACCTGGTACCACTGCTTTTCTCACAGTGTCATGGGGAGAGAGCCAGCAGCTGGCACCCATCCTTGTGGTAGCATGGGAAAGCGACTGCTGCCCAATTCCCCCCCCTCCTACTGTAGGGAAAAGTTCTGGCTGTTGATACTCACCCTGTGCCATCACAGGGAAAAGTACCCATGCCAGATCATTCCCTTGGGCAGCTGCTGGGAAAAACAGCAGTGGCTGCGTTCTAGCACCCATGTACCATGAGCCTGCCTGTCTCTGACCTAAACTGGATCAATTGGCAGCTGAAGCCCCACTTCTGTGGGCTGGATTAAATGGCTCCACAAGTCGAATCCAGCCCATGGGCCATAGGTTGCCAACCCCTGGTATAGACCAGCGGAAGCCAAGCTTTTTGGCATGCATGCACAAATTAGCCCTGCACCCTCCCCAAGTGCCACTCCGATCCCCTGCTGCTTCCCAATCTGCTGTTCTGCTTTCTGCTCCCTGCCCTTTGCTCCCTCCTCGACTTGCTGCATGCCACACACAAAGGCAGCCCAAGGGTTGACTCTCTCTCTACTATAGACATACTCAGTACTCTTGGGCTATTTTCATTCTGGGCTCCAGAGCTGCTGGTTGAGCAATGGGGAGGCCCCCTGTACTTTTCCATGCATCATTGTTTTTCCAGTTTATTTCTCCCTGTCCAGGGCTGTGCACAGATTGCTTGCAGCTGTTTTGACCAACTAAAACTTAGAGGTGTGGGGAGGGGATGGAAATATCTCAAGACCTTCGTTTCACAGGAGGGCAGAATTTAATTGCAAAGTGAATTGGGGAGACTGGAGCAGAGGTGGCTGCAGGCAATGAGTGGAAGTGCAGTGCTAATAAATGTAATGTCCCTCGTCCAAGGAGAAGAAATAATCAGCACCACTATAGGACAAACCTGGGACATGACACCGACCAGCAGCGCCCATCACATTAATAACTTCCCTTTTATTTTCGTCTGGCTGTCCTAGTCCTTTCCCAGAGGCCAAGTACTATGAGCTGTGCTGACTCAGAACTGAGAGGGGAGGTGGCCCATGAAGGGATCTTGCGCTAAACAAACGATCCATAATGTATTGAAAAATTATGAGAACTTCTGCTGGATTACCGTGTTTGGAAAAACAGAAACAAATATTTCAGATTTCTAGGAGCTGGTGCTAGGGTCAGCATATCAATGAGCTCCCCTGCAGTGCTGTTACATTTCTCACTTCTTCAGAAAGAGGCTAGAGCTGGAGTAGGTTAGAGTTGCCAGCCCCAGAATGACATCCTTCTCTATCCTTGATGCCAACTTCAAGTCAGAGACCCTGAGATGGGCAGAGCTGAGAGTTTCCCTTCAGCCATCCCTCCTTTCACCCTTCCATGCACCCATACTTTGCTGAAGGAAATGGAGAATTTATTTTTACAGGGTGTTAAAATGTAAGCAGAGCCACCACACTCCAAAGGCCATAAGCTCTGTTTGCCAAGTTAAACTCTTGCTTGCTTTTTCCTGTTTTAAGGAAATGTATATAAATATCCCCCACCCCAGGGAACTGGAAACATTGATCCAGTCTGCAGAGATTTCCAAACTGGGGAAATAATAAGACAAAGAAACACCCTGCATTTATTCAGTATTTTGTCTCATGGAAGCAGCACTTTACAGCTGTTGTAAATTCCCTGTGCTTCATTTGCTATACTTTTGATATACTTTTGTTTAGGAGACCAACCTAAGACCCTATAAACTACAGAGTGAGTGCTCACAAGTGCTGATATGCCACCCTTTTGTCCTCACAAGCTACAGTATCTTGACTAACTTGCTACTGGTTATATTATGGCAAATCTGGAGTAACTCTGTGGAATCGGAAGTGTTGAGGCTAATGGTGCTTAAATTGTGAGCATCTTCACATTAAAGAGGGAAAACAGGTGCTAAGTGCTCTCTGAACATGTCGTATTTAAACCACTGCAAGCAAGGGTTGACTCTTAGTTGTGCTACCCATCTTGTATTATGGTCATGTAAGACAAGCCATCTATAGTCCTCCAACATCCCAGGATGCACCGTTCCCAGCCCTCCTATGCCTGTTCCATGGACAAACTTTTTCAACCTCCTGAATTCTTACTACCCAGGGACTGGGACTGGCCCTGAGCCAATACCGTCACCTGCCCCCAGCCCATGTGGGACCACAACTCAGCTGATCCCAGGGAGACTCTTTTTAGGGATTCCAGGAGACCCCTTCCTGCCCCCTCTCCCCCATAGGCTGGGAGCTAGCAATGCAGCACACTTCTCAGAGCTGGGCTGGAGCCCTCCCCTCAGAGCCCAGCCCCAGTTACCCACATTTAATTAATTTTTTCTTACCCTGCCTGGCCACATTTTCCCCGTATCCTGATGTTTCTCCCCTAACCAGGCAGCTTGGGGGCAAAAGCTGTGGCTTCCATCCCCAGCCATCCACATTTCCACCCTGGAGGAGCACCCTTACTTGGGGGAACCTGAGTGCAAAAAGTGCCCTTGGAGAGCTGCTTGCTACATCTACACTGCCAGCACTGCCTTGTCAGTCTGGCACTGCTGTCACTGTGGCCTCCAACTGGTGCTCATCTCAACATTTTCAGAGGGGAAAGCAAAGCTTTTGAAAGGAATTACCCTCCCCTTCCTCTTTCCTTCATCCCCTCCCACCCCCATCTGCCCTCCTCTCCCCATGGGCAGGTCCATGGATTATTCCGGCTAAAGACGGGAGTAGTATTCATGCTCGCATAGGTCGTAGCAGGCAACACTGAGCACCCCATGCTCAGCAAGCCAAGCACCGTCAATTTGACAGGCCTCAAAGGCAGCTGCAACATCAGTGGCAGGCTCCGCTCTGTAGGGTGAGCTCTCTGAAGGCTCTGCTCCCTGTCTTCAGAAACGTGAAAACATTCCCTGGGTTGATGTGGATGGAGACAGGCTCTCTCTCTAGTCTGTGCTCACCCAGGTGGAACAAACCTCTCCGTACAGCAACACATACCCTTTCTTGTTGTTACTGCAGCTGCTGCCACTGCCGCCTCCTCATTTTGTTATCCAGTGGCATAAGCTTCAGAATGCAGGCTCTTGCTCTCTTTTGCTTTTTTTGTTTCTCCCTCGCTGCCACACATACACACACACACATATACCAAGAAGTATCTGAGCAGGAGATAGAAGGGACTGGAACAATTCTCAGAGCTGTGCAGATGAATGTAGCATTAGCCCTGAGCATACCTGGTCAGAGAGAGAGGCAGGGATCTCCATGGAGAAAGGAAGGGAAGGGCTGAAGTACACACTGGCCACCGAAAGGGTAATAGTCAACATGCCTTTAGGAAAATAAATGCACCTGCTGTTCCCACTGTGCCCAATTTGCTGTTGCCTCTTTTCTCTCCTATGCTTGCCAGGCCCTGGACTCCTAACCTCTTTGTCAAGCAGGTCAGCTTCACTCCCTTCAAGGCTGCTAAAATGAGTGGGGACAACACAGGCTGTCTTTAAGATAGAGGGAGAGCCCAAAGTTGAGCAACAAGTTTGTTCAGCTGCAAATCCAAATGGAAATCACCAGGATCTTTAAGGTGGCAAGATGGAATTTTTTTTAATCCAAGCAGCATGTCAACATGCTGGACCTGGGGACTCTGTCAGGCACTTAGGTACCCAACCTGGCTATTTGGAGACTTGTAAGAGTAATGAAAGCTTGGAAATCAGTTTAACACTATTCTGCATGCATCTTCTTGCATTTCACTAAAGTTACAGGCTCACAGAGTGTTACCTTTGCCCTCAGTTTCCGGGGACTGTGTTGTCTAAGCATAGGATTAGGGGTACAGGGCCTCCTTATCCTGACTCAAACATTGGCTTGCTCTGTGGTTCTCAGCAAGTTACTTCATCACTCTGCCTTAATTACCTCACCTTGAAAATGGGAGTGATGCCAACCTACCTCACAGTACCTCGTCATTTTGCTTACTTTCTGAAGGAAAACGTGTGACCTTTGGGGCTGAGATATTATGTTTTGTCTCAGCCTAGAAGCAATTAAAAAATGCCTGGTACTGTATCTGATTTTGTTTGGCCATTTGGCAATGATCAGCCTGGATTTAAAAGCATGCTGCATGAATTCTGTTTCCTTTTATTTTTAGCACGGATCTAAGAAGTCCATTGATTATTTTTTAATTTCCAATTTGGCATGTGCACAGTTCCAGCTGAGAATGTCATGTTATGATTTGCACCCCTATGATGCCTAGAGACCCTGGCCGAGAGAAGCACGCCTGTGGCATAAGGCAATGATACAAACAAATACAAAGGGATTGTCCCATCCAGAGCCAACAATGTAAGTAGGTAAGGCTGCCCAAGAGATTGGAAAGTAAGCAGCATGGTCCTAATTTAACAGTGGGGGAAACTGAGGCACAGAAAGTTAGTGACTGGCCCCAGATTAACAGCAAGTGAGCAGTAGAGTTGGGCCTCCAGACTTTTAGCCTGCTGGTGCAGATGGTGACTTAGCAACCTGTCTTGCATGCCACTTTGCTCTCATTCTCTTTCCCCTGCCAGTTGAGAATCATAGCATAATATGTCTTCAGTGCTTTGCCCAGTCTAGCTTTTTGTATCCCCAAGTGCTGAGGCTCTCATTAAGTCTAGCAGGAGGCTACTGAACAATCTGCCCAGTTTCATTGTTAGGAGATATATCCCAGCCACTCAGTCTCATCCCACTGTTGCGCCTTGTGCAGTTCCAGCTCTTGCTTCTCAATGTACACTCCACAAATACTTGTTACACAGTTATGCTAGTGTATGCACATGTACATCTGTACTCGTGCATATATGGGTGTTTGTGCACATTACACTCATAATTAGCTTAGTGTAGCATGGACAACCTACGATAAGGTTTCTGAAACTGTGTAGGACCTCAGATGCTATGGTGATGGATGCTGAGAACCTGGACAGGTAGGCAGGCAGGGTAAATATTTCAATCCTCTCAGTCATTCCTGATAAGTTATTCCCCCTTAAATCCTCCCCTGTATTGTTTTTCTCCCCTGTAAAATAACTAGGATAATTGAGAACAAAATAAAAGTAAGTGAAGATAATTATAGTTGCCATTGCTGATTAATAGTAATTACAATTTACTGCCTTGTTAAAGGTATGCAGAATATTTGAGTTGCAAAGGAAGGATTAATAAGTATGAATTAGTCACTAATTTTCATGCAAGGTGGTATATGTGTTATACATTTACAATTGAATGAAGATTGTATATTCAGGGACAGATTTTCAAAAGTGTTTAGGATTAAGTGGGCATTGGATTCTGAGCTCTTCTCTGACTGTCAATGTATTATAGAACGTCAGTGTTTATCCCAGCCTGGGATTGTTGTTTATGTTCGTTATCCATGTCTATAATGTCATGTTGGACAAGTCTGCTTCTGTGTAACATGCATTGATTAGAGCCTGGTCCTCTAGGCTGAGATTGCTTAAGTAAATTTGGCACACTGTCTTTATTCACAGCAGTTTAACAAACTTTAAAAGTGCTCCCCTTACTTGAGTTGCTTTAAATTTGCCTGTATCTTTTTGGCAAAACAGTTGCCAGACCTAAAGATAGTGGTCTGGTGTGTAGCTGCGTGTACACCATACCACAGGGCCACAATGGTGCTGCATCTCTGCTCTCTGACATGATGCCTCTGCAGGGTGCGACTGAAACTTGTTTCTTCTACCATATAACTTGCCTTACTCATATGGAATATGAGGTGTTCTACTACCCTGGGTCTCTTTTTGCCCTCATCACTCTTGAAAATTGTTCCATCTCATTAAATATATGTGTTCTTTGTGTATTCTTTCCTTCTGGCATACGGTTTGAGGTCCTGCTTCAGGAAAAAAAAAACATGCTCGACTCTTTAAGTGCAATTCCTTTGCCTTTAACATCACACCATGCAGGTGAAGTCTGTCTAGAATGGGAATATTATCTGTGATAACCTCCTGCAGGTTGTGATTTCTTTACTCACAAGATGGAGCAGCTTCTTGGCCAGAGTGCTGTTAATTTTTAGAGATTCCTTATCCCATAGAGTAACTACTTGAGGGGGTAAATACTCCTGGCATTGAGGGAAATGTTCACCATCCATCACCAATAGTTACATAACCACCATTATTGCAGTACCTGAGCACTTCTCAGTCTCTTAATAAACTTATCCTCACAGCGCTTCTGCAACATAGGGCAGTGCTGCTGTCTTCATAGTACTGGTAGTGATCTGCAGCACAGAGAGAACCTGGGTATGTCCACACTGCATCCTTGGCACATGTGGGGAGGGCTAGTCTTAGCATCACAGAAAAGTAGGCCTTGGAAGGGACCTCCAGAGGTCATCTAATCCAGTTCGCTGCCTGAGGCAGGATCGGCCCCGTCTAAACCAAATTAATTGTCTAACCTGTTAGTAAAACTACAGTCAACTGTGACACAGAAACAATATGTAATACCTTCACCTGCCACAGGTAAAATGAGGGACCACTTGAGCACTCCCTGCCCACTGCAACACCTAAAATTTAAAAATGTGTCAATGAAGCCATTTTTGGGGCACTGTTCTTGCTTTCCCTCTCTGGTGAGCTGAAGAGCAGCCACAGGAAGCCGCTGTAGAGGACTGGACCCCATTTTGGGGTCTGGTGTACATAGATGTGAGTGGCTGCATGGAGCATGTTTGAGAGCTGTGCTCCATGGGAACACTGAGGACAGGTGTTCAGGAGCCTAAAGATGCAGAAAGACATCTAATGAGATTTTTGAAAGCACCAAGGCAGATAAATTTAAGCTGTTCCCAACCGCTGCTAATTACTTTGTTTCTCTGCCTTCATAGGCTCCACCCTGGATAGCATCTTCTACCACTTTCATTAGGGAGCTGCTGTTTCTTCAGGCTCGTTAATAAAGACATTAAATCAAACCAGACCTCACACAGATTCTTGCATAACCTCTCTGCAACTTTGCACACACATGCCCTTTATCATTATCCTTTGTTTATGGTTCTTCAAGCAATTTCCAATCCATGACGGTGCTCCTCACCCAAGACGGATTGAATTAAATTTGCTAGTAGGAGTTCATGAGGCACTGTATTAAACGTAACACCTTCCGCATTCCCTTCAGCCATGAATTTTAAAAGCAGTCTAAAAATAGTATCTCAAAACATTACACAGAATGTGTTGAACTCATGCAAGTTGCAGAGATAGGGTGGAATCTAATAAGTTGTGATGGCATGATCAGCCCTGGGGGGCAGTTGTGCTTGAAATCATACTCAGAAACTTCATAGTCTTTGTGTCGTAACATCACGTAAGATCAATTTATTTGGACTTCAATTTTAGTTTGTAAGTCATGCCAAATCATGAATTTGGGGAAAATAAAAAAGTGGCTTAAATAATGTTAATGAGTGTGCAAGGCTTATCATGACACAGCCATATACCAGCCTAGGATCCAATGTGAGAAATGAACCGGTTTTATTGCACATTGTTTCCAATGGAAGATGGTCTTATCTAATGCAAAAGTAGCCTAACAGAATATAGCCTGATTTGGGGGTGGGGGATTTCGTGCAAAAGTAATAATCTTGAGCTCATGAATTATTAATTCAGACTGATGCTTTATTCATTGACAGTAGCTCCCATGACATGCTAAGCTTCTTTCCAGGCTGTTAAGATAGGATGATCGCAGCTCCAAGGAATCTCATGGTTTCAATACAGAGGGAAATGAGATTAAGGAAGGGGAAACCACAAATAGATACACATTTGCCTGTTTACAGAATGAAATCCACCTCAGTTGGAGGGAAAACATGTCTTCATATGATACATCCAGACTTGCGTGTGATAAAGCTGGTCCTAAAAGTTTAGGTGGCAGAAGTTACCACTGGAAAACACAGTTCTGTCAAAATGTTTCATGAGAACATGTATACTATAATAGACGTGTGGTTGTTTTTTTTCTTTGAATGGAAAGTGTCAAAACACATCCTTTGGGCTTTCTCATTCCTTTTCAACAGTGTCAAAATATTTAATTCCAATAAGGCAAAATGAAAAATTTCTCACCTAGCACTTAGTATAATTTCATATAGAGTACTATATTAATTTTTAATATTGTATATATATATTTAATAATGTGTTTTACAGGGTTTTGATAGGATCAGAATACATTATCTCTGCTTTATGGAAACAGAATGATGAGGTATTGACAAAATTCAACAATGTTGGAGTCAGCCATGGTGCCTCTTGCTGGGGACATCTAGGTCTGCCTCATCCCTCGGTGGCACAAGACAGCCGTAAGACCAATGCTGCTTCAGGCTTCAGATGCATACTGGTACTCTGTGACTTGCCAAAAACAATTAGTAGTTGCACAGTGAATTGATCAATTAATTTCTTCTTGCCCTCAGATGCATTTCATCCATTAGGTGATGATTTGCAGAGACTTATTTTTTTCCCAAGCATTTCCTCACCTGTGTTTTATCAATAGTTACATGGATTAGATTACTGTTACTTACTGATTTGGCCAAATTACAATTCTTTGGGGTTTTCTTGGGTTTGTTTGTTTGTTTGTTTTCTCTCATTCAAGGCTATGCAGTATGTTAATATGCTAGTTAGCACTTTGGTCCTTTAAGCTGCATCATGAATGCTATTTCTTTTTCATTGTTTATTAATGAGCAAGCCTAAAATCTAGCAGTCTTTTCCATCTTGTAAATACAAGTCCATCTGGTCCTTCCTTTGGCACTTTGGTAGTGTGAATACATCCTTGCCTACCACTACCTTTATCTGTTGCTTGAAAGCCATTTGTGATTCACCTACTTCCTTTCTCGCCTCTCTTTTTCTGGTACCACTCCCTTCCTCCTCCTCAAATTGTGCATTGGTTCCACCTTGACTGTTTAGAATGGGCTGTTTTGCTGATGGTTTCCTAGCCTCACTAATGCTGGTTCAGCTCCACTGTAGACGGCCCACAAATTGGACCATCTAGCTCTTACTGAAGCAGAGCAGAGACATAAGACTGGTCTTTATGGTCTAAGTGCAGGCCTGAGAGCCAGGAATCTTGAGATGTTTAGATTATGGGACAGTCCCAGCAGAGAGACGGGGATACCCAAGTACTACAAGCAGAGAGCTAGAGACAGTTCCAGCAGGTTGGACAATAACTTTTTTGGACTTTTTTTTCCTCCAGAAGGACCTGCTCTAAACCCTGCATTTCAACATCTCTAGGGTGATTCCAGAAGGTACAATTCTAAGCTTTTCTCTCCCTGCCCTGTGGGTGTCAGAGAGGAGAGGATGGAGCTTGTGCTCAGCTCCAGTGTGTGGGTCATTTCATCTGACTAGACCTCAGCTCTGCTCTTCAAGCTGACTAGCTGCCCTACCCTGCAATTTTAGTCCATGCCATGTGCTGTGGTGGGAGTTTGGCTCCTCTCCCTCTGCTCCCTCACCTCTTGCCAGGTTTTGCAGAATAGTACATGTAGCCTGCACTGCAATGAGCTCAACTCTTTCCTGTGGGGAAAGCTAAACAGCAAGAGGCAGCTGCAATAAGGTCCCAGCATGGAGACAGATAATAAAATGCCGGGCACCTGCTACCTTTGCCTCTTACCTCTCTGCAAATGAGTCCATACTGAAACTCTTGTGAATCCAGAGATCTTAGCTTAGCCCTCAGGAAAAGTGATATCCAGCTCATGCCCAACTGAGGGACTTGCTGGTAATTTCCCAGAAGGCTGAGGCCTGCTTTAACTGTGCAAACAATGGAGCAGGGTAAAGCTGCCCCCAACTTTAATATGATGGTGCAGCCTAAGGGCAAAGATGATTGATCCAAGCTGGAGACCGCTCAGATCAAAATGAAGCATTGTATGCAAAAACTCTGCTGCCTGTTCTGTACAAAGGCAAAGGCAGCCAAAGTGTCATTCTGTACAAAGGCAAAGGCAGCATAAAGATGCCATTTAGGGACTGTACTCGGGGCAACTCTGTATTAGCATCCTGACATATTGCAAACTTCCAGGTACGCAAATGCTTTTGAGAAGATGGATACAGGTTTGGGGAGTCCTACACATAAGCTATGGAGGGGAAGATGGATAACTAGTGTAACTGACACAAACTTGGGCAAGGCACTGGAGAGAGCGAAGTCTCCACCTTTTAATTTTAACTCAGAGCAGCCTTACAATGTGCTTTCTCCTTCTGTGAAAGATGCACATTGCCTAAATCCATCTCATAGAGGTATCACTTTTTATTCACCTAAGAGCCTTCAGCATCAGCAGAATCAGTAGCTGGAGGGGGAAAAGGGAGGATTTGAGCCCTGAACACAGGTTTTCTTGCTTTCATTCTGTCTCTGAAGTCTGGCAGTTACCTAGGATCGGTCCCCATGATGAGAAAGGGTCAGCAGATATGTCTTGTCATATAAATGTAGACATCTCTGGATGGCTACAAATGAGGTTGCCTGGGTCCTGTACTGCTTCAGAAATCACCCTGCGAAGCTCTTGGGTTGTGCTATTCACCATTCTTTGTAGGAATTGATCATCTCGCCTGAGCACAGGTGCTGTGCGTGTTTGTGTGTGTGAAATGGTGAGCCAGGGGAGAACAGCAAAGGGCAGAGCTTTCTCAGACAGCATTCACAATGTTCATTTCCTTGAGAAGTAGAGGTCTAAATAGGATAGCACAAAAGGCTTCAGAAACAGGGAGGGAGGAAGCTCTTCGTGTTTTCCTTCTCTTGCCTGCCCCAGGCCCTGTATTCATCTAGTTGTGATGAGTGAGAGCATGTCCTGGTTAATTTTCTTTTCTTCAGTCAGGGGTGAAAGATTTCAGTGGAGTTCTGCAGAACAGAAGTGGGGGTGGTGTCCTTTCATCACAATATGAAGTGTGAGGATGTCTTTAATAGTGCCAGGTGACAGACGTTCAGAAAAGTAGGAGCTGGGATCTCAGTGCTGTATGTTGATCACATCAGTGGTGCCAGCTCTGATCTTGAAAAAATGTATATGACATTGCATAGCTTTTACTAACAGCATTTGCCCCAGACTGTGGAGAATCACTTTTGGTGCTGAGATTAAAGCTCAGAGCTTTTTGGCCCTTTTTCTGACCTCTCTGCTCTCTGTTGGTATCACAGTGTGTCTGTCCTCTTTGTCCCCAGTTGGTCACAGCAGGTGTTCTAGTTATTTTCTATGTCCAGAACTACCGAGGACCTTGCATCTTGCATCAAGGACAGTGAGGTTCAGAAAGAGCTGTTTGAAGGCATATTGCTTCTGCTGTTCCTTGTTGGATCCAGCGACTCTTCCCACCTCTCTGGAGCTGGGTTTCCAGAGGTCTACTGAACCAAGAGAATGTAATTGGTTTGAATTGAAATCCTGATTCACCACCCTAAGGGCCAGGGAAGCAGCTTCATCCTGTATGTCTCAGTGCCCAGCCTCTTCATGAGGTAACTAGTAATTGCTTTAGGTAAGGTGCCTTCCAGATGCCCAAACTTCCTGCAATTCAGCTCTGCTTTTTACAGATGTATTGGTGTATGACACAGTACACAGGTGTTGCCAAAGTTAACAAGTTAATACATCAAGTGCGTTACATCTTTCTCCTTTCTCCTCCCCCTCTATACACACACAAATGCACACGCTTTTCCTTCGCCTGCTCCTCTTTTTCCATCCCTAGTCCTCCCCCGCCACCTTTCCTTTCTTTCCCTAATAGTCTCCCCAGGTGATGGTTAGCTATCTCAGACTCAAGACAAGCTGTCTCTCCTGACAAACGGAGCCATCACTCAACACAACTCACCAAAGGGAAGGGAGGAGATGGGGAAACAGTTGGTCTCTACAGCACATGGCTGATATTTTCTTTGCTTCTCAGGGGATGGGGGATGTCAGTCTTCATGCTCTCTTGGAGCTGCTATATTTCCTTGAAGGCTGGTTTGTGACTCAAGAAGAATAAGAGGGATTTTTTTTTGAGGTAATGAGCAAAGTAACTAAAACTTGTCCTACTCACATCCCTGCACCCCACACCGGTCAAGGAGAAACCCAGCAGAGTTGAGTAGGTGGAGCTTTTATTTAAGGAAATGTTCCAGCTATTGATGACTGGACTTTAAAAAAGCCTTTCTGGACCTAATAAAAGCTGTTGACCTGGTATCCCATGACCTCCTCATGGAAAAATTGGCCAACTGTGGCCTCAGCTACACCACAGTTTGATGGCTGGGAAATTGGCTCTGAGGTCGGACCCGGAGAGTAGTGGTTGATTGTAGTGAATCATTATGGTGCTCTGTGACCAGTGGCGTCCCCCAAGGCTCTGTCCTTGGGCCAGTTTTCTTTAACATCTTTATCAATGATGTGGACATTGGTGTTAGAAGTACACTGGCCAAGTTCGCCAATGACACTAAACTTTGGGGCATAGCGTTCACATCTGAGGACAGGCTAGTGATCCAGGCTGACTTGGATAAACTTAGTAATTGGGGGACACAAACCTGATGACGTTCAATACTGATAAAGGTAAGGTACTCCACCTCTGGGAAGAAACACCACAGCATGCTTATGGGCTCGGCAGTGCTACACTTGCTAGCACCACTGCTGAAAAAGACTTGGGGGTCATGACTGACCACAAGATGAACATGAGCCACCAATGTGATGTCACATCTGGTAAAACAAACAAAATTCTGGCTAGAATCCATATATGCTTCTCAAATAAATCCCAGGATGTCATCCTCCCACTGTATTCAGCCCTGGTGAGGCCGCAGCTGGAGTACTGCATCCAATTCTGGGCTCTGCAATTCAAGAAGGATGTGGAGAAGCTTGAGGGCATCCAGAGGAGAGCCACGCACATGATCAGAGGGCAAGGGAACAGGCCTTATGAAAAAAGGCTGAGAGCCACGGGACTTTTAAGTCTGGAAAAGCGCAGGCTCGGGGGGGACTTGGTGGCTGCCTATAAGTATATAAGGGGTGTGCATCAGGATCTGGGAGAACATCTGTTCACCAAAGCGCCCCAAGGTTAAACAAGGACCAGTGGTCATAAACTCCTCCGAGGCCTTTTTAGTATGGACATAAGAAAAAAATTCTTTACTGTCCGAGCCCCCAAGACCTGGAATAGACTGCCTCCGGATGTGGTGCAGGCACCTACTCTGGACTCATTCAAGAAATGTTTGGATGCTTATCTTGCTGGGATCCTTTGACTCTAGCTAACTTCTTGCCCCTGGGGCAGGGGGATGGACTTGATGATCTTGATGATGTCCCTTCCAGCCCTAATGTCTATGAAATCTATGACAAAACCTCTGCCATGTGTGAAAATCTCTGTTGAACAGAGCAGGGAGTACTCTTGTTACCTCCCCCTTCCAACAAGGCACCCAACCCCATGATTCTTTGCCAGTGCAACAGTTGCCAAAGTATATAAAGAAAGAAACATCCCTTAAGTGTCTGTCAGCAGTAGATACAATCTGCCCAGGACAGTGTGTTTGGCATTCAGTCCCCCATACATCAAACATGACCAGGATATAGTGTTATACTGTATTTCAAGTAGTATCCCTGGGGCCCATTTGTCATTAGTGCCCATTCCTGATCTAGCACTAGGTTGATCCACTGTATGATGCCATCCTTGTTGCGTGTCTTTGCTTTTCCCCAGGGTCAGGCACACTTCATCATTGCTTTGTGATACAAAGTTTTTATCCTTTTATACTGACACATTTGCTCCACATGTGCTGTCTGTGTGCCCAAAGCTGTCCTGCGGCATCATATTATTATGTCCATTTGGGGGTGACAGTGCATGTAGCGATGTAGAGATGATGTGAATCTACATAGCATGGACCTGGAGCAGTGTATCCTTCCTCTCTGTACACTGCTTTGTCTCCCCCAGTTTCCACCACTTGTTTTGGGGGTCGATTCTCCATTGCTTGCCCTCTGTGCAGTCATTTCCAGCTAAAACAATATTTGAATTTATACAGGCAATGGGGAATTGGGTTTATTGGTTCTGTCTTTGGTCATCTTCTTCTTTCTTTTTGCATGTTTCACTGCAGTAAAGAACTTTGCCAATGTGATCATTGCCAGCAGGGATCTTTTACTCTCTAGCACCTTGCTGATTTTGATTTGTTCTTCCCAGTAACTCATATCTTGGTGTTTCTAGGTGTTGAGTGTCATTTCTATTGAGACACTTAAAAGATACCTATCATTGCAGTACTGGAGTGCCTTACAGACTTCATCATCTTTGTAACACCTCCCTATGATAAGAAGGTGTTATCAGTTCCACTGTTACGTACAAAGTAAGTTGCCCAAATTCCCACCCAGTATGTGGCAGAGTCAAGAACTAGACAGAAATGATCTGTCCTACTACTTTACTGTTTGGGGTAGAGTTGTTCATTCCATTTGCCAGGAGATTAGAGGAATTGAGACCTACGTGCAAAGTTGTAGTAAAAAAATGTGGATAGTGTTGGAGTTTGGATTTGGATCTAGCTGTGACAGAAGTTTAGGCTCCTTTGATTAGTTTTCTATTTGTATATAAATTACTAGGGGAAATCACCCCATTCCAGTTCTGCAGCAAGCATTGGTGTTAATGGTGAGCATTAGGGGTGTGTGGAATGGGCCCTATTCGATTCAAATTCGGATTTGGCCTGAATTGGAGGCAGTGATTCAATTTGTTGATTCGGATCACTGTCCCCAATTCAATTTGGCTGAATCCAAATCTGAAGATTCAATGCTGATTTGGAGAATCAGTGATTTGTCCATAGACACAGCATTAAATGTCTTTTTCTACATACCTCGAAGTACCAGGTGTGGATCATGAATGCTGCGATGCTGGGAAAGATGAAGCATCCCACAGGAGCGCTGGGGCCCCCCCTCACATGCTTGGCGGTGAGCCCATAAGTGGACCAGAAGTACTTCCAGTCCATTTCCAGGTCCACTGGGGAACATGTGGGGGGTTGGGGGGGGCTGCACCTCGCAGGCTTGGCGATCAGCTGTGGGGGCACCCTGGGTGCCCCCTCAGCCTCAGGAGGCACTAGTCCCTGAGCCAGAGAGGATGCACGGGGGGGGAGGCATGCAGACCCCAGCGGATGCAGAAGTGGATTGATAGTGCTTCTGGTCCACTTCCAGGTCTGCTGCAGAGCATGCTGGGGAGCCCCCCGTGCTCCTGTGGGATGCTCCATGCACCCCAGCATCAGTGTTGATGAGCTGCCTGGTACCTTGAGGTGTGTAGAAAAAACATTTAAAGCTGTGTCAATGTCTGAATCGATTTGGAGGGTTCCAGTTTGATTCATAGAAATTAAAGTGTCTCCTGATTCAATTCAGATTTGGAGATTTGGCCACTGAATTGGGTAGAATCTCTGTGGAATCAAATCAGGGACTGAAGCTTTGCGCAGCCCTAGTGAGAATCTGTTTGCAAAACTTTAGCTGCAGGACTTTCCTTAAATTTCTTACCAGATGCTAACAGCTAATTGTACAGTCGAATGGAGCTGTCCATGTGGAGATGAGATTTGAATAGGCTCCATCAGCTTCATTGCAATTCTAATCTAAAATATATGAGCTAAGTGGCCACTTCTGCTCATGCTGAGACTAATGACCTTATCCTTATTGACTTCAAAGGCAGCAGAGTTGAACCCCAAGAGAGGGAAGAGAATTGAACCCCAAGAAAGGCAGTGGGCATGTGTGCAGCTTCTCTTTCTCATGTACTAAACCTTCAAAAGAGACACTGGTGCAGTTCCAAGGCCTCAAGATGTTGCTGCTGCACATGGCTGAGCTAAAGCAAAAGCTCTCTTTTGGCAGGGAAACCAGATGGACAGAAACACCATGCGCAGAAAAGCATGATCCAGGGGGGCCCTGTAGGAAAATGGTCACGAGAAGAATGGTATTGCCCAGACTACTGCATGTTTTGCTGTGGCTTGCTCTAGGAGGTTTTGTTGTTGTTGTTTTCTTATGCTCTGTTACACCTGTGCAGAAGAACATATGTGACAAACAGAAGTCCTTGCCTTGAATTCTGCTTCTCTCATAGGACATGATTGGTCACAGACTCCCAGTGCTTAAAACACACCCTTGTTTCATCACTCACCAACCAGGAAACCAGCTACCATTTGAAGGTTTTACATCTGGTATTTCTGACCCTCTTGCTGTTGTCCTATGTCTGCTGAGCAGGGTTACCATCCGTGATATGAACACAATGGAATCCCAGGTGAAAGATCAGGGTCTGGACACTTTGAATCCCTGTCCTGCTTAGGATTTAGGGTTATTTGGGTCCAGGGATTTGATTCAAGCCAAATTTACCTGACCAGGCTTTTAGCCTAAAAAAGGAGCCTGCTTGCTAAGGCATTAGTTTTCTGATTGTTGAATTAGCCACTCAGTGGAGTGTACCCATGGTTACTTGCCTTATAGTTTGTCTCAGAGGCAAGGATTCTTTTGGGTGATATCTTTCATTGGGTCAACTGCACAGGTGAGATAAACTTATACATGCTTTCAAATGTGAGGCATTTTTCATCAGGTGTGAGGGAAAAGAGAAAATACAGCCATGATTTAACACAGTGTCTAGGTCTGTGGCATTGGAAAAGAGATTCCTAGGGATAGCAGACAAAACATTTACAAAATAAAAGAAACTTGATTAATGGGAGATCAAGACCTTTGAAAAGGGAAGATGGTCATCATCCCCTGTGGCATGAAGGAAGCATTTCAGGAATTAATATCAGTGTTCGGTCTTTGGGTCTTCGTGTCCAGCCAGCTTATGTATTTTTGTTCCCAAGTTCACTTTTAAAGGTGTGAAAGCATTAAAGGGAGTGATTGTTCTGAGAAAAATGTGCCCTTACTGGCATCTTTGTTTCTCTGTCCTCTGTATTTTTTTTCTGTGAGAGTTCATTCTGATGCATAGTTTCTGTCTTGCGTCACCCACATAATTATCATGAAGGCATTTGGTGCATTGGACCAGATGTATCACAATTTGGCCAGGGACAGACATTCAAAAAGTCTGAGCCTGAATTGATTCAGTCTTTGCAGGTTAGTCTAACCTAGCTAGGCTGAACCAGTTTACAACTGTCCATACATTCCCTCTGGGCTGAAGAAATGCAGGCACATGCCTGCAGTGGCTAAGGCTAGAAGCCGGGGGGCGGGGAGGGCTGGGGGGAGTGGTGTATGGGGCTACAGCAGCCCTCCCTTCCCTTCGACAGTGATGAGCTGAGGGGGGCATGGCCAGGCCCAGACAGGAGGCTCTGATTAGGGAGGGGCTCCCCCTTCCCCCCTGCTGCTTCTGACCAGAGAGAGAGCCATCAGGGAGTTGATAACACAGCATTTAGCCTCTCTCATTAGTTCAAGCTCTTCTTAAACAACTTTCTCCAAGGAAGGAATGGAGGGACATTACTAGCTGAGCATTTGATTAGCTTCAAAAAGCCCTAAGTGAACACTGTCCTGTCTGCTTTTGTCCTGTCTGCCTTACACAGCCACCTCTCAGCATTAGCTAGCATACCACATGCTGGCTACATCTGTGCAGGTTGTGGGGAGAGAATCCCTGAAGGGTGGGGCAGAGAGAAGTCATGCAGATGCTGCTATACATGTAGTCTCTGCCAGAGTTCCAGCCAGGGAGCAGAGGGGTGGGGCCAGCCCTGCTCCGGAGCAGAGAGAAGAGTCCCACCCAGGGCTGCAAAGCATCTGGGATGCTGGGAGACACTGTTTTAAGTTAAAGCAAGAATGGGTCTGGGACAGTTATTGCATAAATCGGCGTGATCCAAATCAGTTAAGTCGGATACTACATTCAACCAGGTTTATCTCAAACCCGTTTGAGCCATTTTCCAACTGGTTGATGTGCACTGAACATCTATTCTGTTACAGGTTTAAACCAGTTTCCAATCACTTGGGTTTATGTGTAGCGTCTATCCCTAGCATTTGGGAAAAGCATGTGTAGAATCCGTGGATTCTGATGGGTTTGTTGTAGGTAGGTTTGATTGTTTTTGCAGTGGAGATGTCTTGACAAGTTTTGCATTTATTGTTAAAGCAAGGCTGCACCCCATTTGATGTTTGTTGAAGAGTGTGGAGTTGTTTTCTGATTATGTGTTGGGCATGATCTGGGGGTTGTTTGGAAACCAGGAGCAAAGGGCTTAAGAATGTTTCTCTCACAGTCTAATCTTTGTCAAGTATGGGCTGTCATTGTTTGATTCTTTCCACTGTAGGGTGGCGTTGCAAGTACTCTCCTTGGAGCAGGTGCACTGGTATCTAAGAATGCCTGTACACATGCTCCAGGGTGGTGGGGAGAGCCTCTCTAATTAAAATGAGAGCCGCTCTAATTAAAACGCCCACAGTGTCTTGTCCATTCAGTATCCTGTGTTTCAAAATGGTGTGGGGGGACTTTAACTAAAATTCATTGAATGAGTTTTAGTTTATTTAGTTCTTTAGTTCCCTTTTCCTAGGATCTTCTGTGTGTTAACCAACTTCTTCATTTTTTGTTGCACTGGAAGTGTTTTCAATTCCTCTGTTTTTACCTAGGTCATTTTGTAGGGGGTTCCTGATGTTTAGAGTTTTTGGTTTTGTATTGAGTGTGAGTGTATGAAGTGGGGATTTGATGGTGAATGGTTGCCTTTGAATGTGGGGGACCAGATTCAGTGGCCCAGGAGGCCCCTTCCAGTTGTATGCCCCAGAGCCATGTAATTGATTCTGTGGCACATGCAGCTCACCAGTGAAAATCACAGCTCAGAGTTAGCTGCCCTGTGGTTTATCAGTGTGGTGATGGAACATGTCAATAGCAGACATACGAGTCATACGAGGGGAAAGAAACAACCATTTTTTTTTTAAATGGTGTGCAAATTTCCACAAGGTGCCATGGAAAGGTACTTTTGACAAGGCGATCTTACCACTCCTTACTATAGGCTTAACCAGAGATGGATCCAGAGGGAGTGTGGCAGCACAATTGCAGCCCCTTTGGCTGTACCACATGTGAGTTCTCTGTGCAGGGTCTGCCCAGAGGCCCTGCTTTCCTATGCTCAAAGCCCAGAGGGTGAGCACTGCCACCATCACTTGTGCTCTTCTTTCCTTTGCTGCTGAAATCAGCAAGGTGGGGAAGGGCAACCAGCAGCAGCATTCACCCCAGGGCTCCAGAGACATGCAAAAGCAGAGGTGCTGGCCAGACCCCACTCTAGTTAACTGGTAAGCACAGAGCTCACTGCTCACATGGAGCTCCAGCAGGGACCTGCACTAACTGGGCAGTAAGCTCACCTGGCAAAGGAGGTTAAGGACAAGAAGAGGTTCTATAAGTGTCTTGGCCAGAAAAGGACCAAGGAAGCTGAGGGAACTCTGTTAACAAGCCTGGGGGAACTCTTAACTCAAGATACAAAGAATGCAGTGCTACTCAACAGCTACTTTACCTCAGTCTTCACACAAAAAAACAACTGCCAGACACCTAACAGGGATTGTCTAGATAAAGAAGGATGGAAGCTGAGGAAGGAGATAGCAAAAGAGACAAGTCAGAGAACTTTTCTTGGATCTGAATGAATTCAGGTCAGCAGGGCTTAGTAAGCCTTATCCCAGGGTCCTCAAAAAATCATGAAGTCATGGAAGATAGGTCATTTACCAGGGGACTGGAAAAGGGCCACTGTAGTGCTCTTCTTTAAAAAAGGCAGGAAGGAAGACCCAGGAGGCTACAGACTGGTTAGCCTTATCTCAACAAGGAAGTTACTGGATCATATCCTGAGGAAGGCCATTTGCAAGCATCTGGAAGAAAAAAAAACTGATCACAAGCAGCCAGCCTGGGTTTATGAAAAACACAAATCATGTCAAACAAACCTGATCTCCTTCTTTGACAAAGTAATTACTTTGGTGGATGAAAGGAATGCTGTGGATATAGTGTATCTGGACTTCAGGAAGGCTTTTAACAAGATCCCACATGACCTTCTCATAAACAAATTGGAGAAATGTGGGCTGGATAAAAATCCAAGGTAAACAGATAACTGACTCAATAGCCATAAGTGAAGGGTAATTATTAAAGCGTCCATGTCAGAATGGCAGGAGGTTTTGAGTGGAGTTGCACAGCGGTCTGTTCTGGGCCCGATGCTGTTCAACATGTTTATTAACAATTTGGATGCTGGCAAAGAAAGTTTCTTGAGCAAGCCTGCAGATGACACAAAGCTGGGAAGGATTGTGAACACACTAGAGGATGCACACACAATTCAAAAGGATCTTGACAAATTGGAAAGTTGAGATAGAGCTAACAGGATGGAAGTTCAGTGCAGACAGAAGCAAGGTGCCATACCTCAGAAGGAATAATGAACAACTCAAATACAAAGTGGGAGCCACTTGACTGGATGACAAGTGGCTGTATGTTGGAAATCTTGGTAGATCACAGACTCATTATGATTCTGCAGTGTGATGCAGCCACACAAAAGGCCAATGCAGTTGGCACTGGCTAGACCTCATCTGGCGTACCACGTGCAGTTCTGGGCTCCACATACTAAAAAGGATCTGAAGAAGTTAGAGGAGTCCAGAGGCAAGCAAGAAAGGTGATAAAGGGCTTAGGAAGCAAGTTGAAGGAGCTAAATCATGCCTGGCAAACCTGATTGTCCTCTGTGATGAGATAACTGGCTCTGTGGATGTGGGGAAAGCAGTAGACATGATATACCTTACTTTAGTAAGGCTTTTGATACAGTCTCCCACAGAATTCTGGAGCAGCTCTGCAGAAAAGGATGTGCGGGTTACAGTAGAGAATAATCTGGAAATAAGCCAGCAATGTGCCCTTGTTGTCAAGAAGGCTAACAGCATACTGGGCTGCATTAGTAGGAGTGTTGCCAGCAGATCAAGGGAAGTAATTATTCCGCTCTATTCTGCATTGGTGAGGCTACGTTTAGAGTACTGTGTCCAGTTTTGGGCCCCCCACTATAGAAAGGATGTGGACAAGTTGGAGAGAGTTCAGTGGAAGGCAACAGAAAGGGTGAGGGGATTAGAGCACATGAATTCTAAGGAGAGGCTGCGGCAACTGGGCTTATTTAGTCTAGAGAAGAGAAGATTGAGAGGGGATTTGATAGCAGCCTTTAACTGCCTGACAAGGTGTCCAAAGAAGATGGACCTGGACTATTCTCAGTGGTGACAGAAGACAGAACAAGAAGGAATGATCTCAAGTTGAAGCAAGGGAGGTTTAAGTTAGATATTAGGAAAAACCAGCTGCTACTGGTCCCAGGCATGCCTGACAAGGAGCCCAAGGCACCATAGGGAAACCTGGCTACAAAGTAACCAGAAAGAGCTCCTGAGAAAAAGGGGACCCTAAAGGAGGGGAGCAAAGGGGGTGAGGAAGTGAATCCTTATTCTCCAGTGCTCGGGAGCAAGCTGCTCACCACAGGGCAATGGTGCCCTGCCCTGCTTAGCCTGAGCAGCATTGAGTTATTTAGTCTCTTTTGCATTAGCCAAAATTCAAAATACAGTAGAGCATGGCGAGTGGCCATGACCCCAACATCATATTAACTGCACACTGAACTACCAGTGACAAACACCTAGGCACAGCCTGAAATCTGCAAGAACACCTGAGAGGAAAGGGATGGGGTGCAGGGGAGGAGGATCCCCACAGAAGATGCACCAGAAGGAAGCCTCAGAGCCAGTATGAACAACTGCACATCATTACTGGGGTAGAAGGCACCTCCCAAAAGTTGTGGTGGGTGAGTAGGCTCAGGGCCAGTCCATCCCCCTGGTGATAGCACGCAGGCCTGCCACAAACACGTTTTCTCTTTTGCTGCAGAGAAAAGTACATAGACCAATGGCTTAAAGTTGCAGCATAGGAAGTTTAGATTGGATATCGGGAATAACTTCTTCACTCTTAGAGTAGCTAAGCAGTTAAATAGACTGCCTAGGAAGGTTGTGGGCTCTGTATCACTGGAGGTGTTCAAAAAGAGCTTGGACAGTCAGTGGCTTATCTCAGAGTCACTATGCCTGTGTTCTACTATGGGTATTTCCTATCCTTCTGGGCTTTGCTGGTTGCCCATGCCCCTTCCAGCCCTACTTCTCAGACTCCATGACTCAGAGCTCACTGCACAGTGAAGTGGAGGAGCTGCATGCCCTTGCCCTATTTTTTGTTCTGGTACTTGGCTGAAATGAGAAGCATTCAGGCTGCAGCCACTGAAAAAACCATGAAAACCAGTTCTGTAGCACCAATCCCAGAGCTGTGAGTGAGTGCATTACACTCATCCATAGACATGTGCATGAGGGGAAACTCCCTTCCCATCTCAGTCCACCTATGTCCTCACTTCCAGCTTCAAAATACAGCTTTTGCACTTCCTAGTCTTCTTTTTCTACTTCGTTAATCAGAAAAGTCATCTACTTTGAGCAGGGGTTTTCAACCTTTTTTAACACATGTACCACTTCTGTCTCCAAGTTTGAGCTCATGTGCTCCTTTATATTTTTTTCTTGTCCTTAAGAGAGGGGTGGGCGGAAGATTGATGTCCCTACAGAGAGGTAGGAAGTGGGGCTGGGGCAGGTGCTGCACAGCCAGGTCAGGGCGCAGGATGGAGCCATGAGCGAACGTGGGGGGGGGGCCCAGGGCAGCTCCCACCAGCATTCTCTTTAAGCTGCATGGTATACATGGCTGCACAGGCACGCCTGGCAGCGTGGCATGAGTGCACCTGCATGGCTGTGCATGCAATTCAGCTTAGAGGGAATGCTGGCTCCCACCGCTGTGAGCAACTCTGGGAAAGCATGGGAGGCATGTGCGACTGGATCTGCATGGTGGGCAACAGTGGGCTGCTACTGCAGTGGGGTGGGGGGATGGGCAGATCGAGGCCTCAGCTGTGTGGGAGGGAATAGGGCTGGGGCAGGTGCAGGGGCTGCCCAGCCAGGGCAGGGCATGGCATTGAGCTGCATAGGGGGAGTGGCTCTGGGAGGGCATGGGGGGGGCATGTGCCCCCAGATTTGCACACGGGGTGAGGACAGGCTGTGGCTGGTGCCGGACTCTACCCGGTAGGGGCTGGGCCAATCTGTGCTTAGAGTGGGCAGCGGCAGCACTTGGAGGGGGGGTTGGAGGGGCTACAGTGAATTCTAGAGTGCTTCCCATAGTGAGGGAGGGAGTGGGGCTGGGGCTGGGGCTGGGGCTGGGGCTGGGGCAGACACTGCCCAGCTGAAGTGGAACATAGGATGGAGCCACAAGTGGTTCATCCAGGGGGCGAGGAGGGTAGTGGCTCCTTTTGCTGCATGTACCCCAGGAGGGCATGTGGGGCAGAGCAGGCTGGAGTTGGGGCTGCACTGGGCTCTTCCTGGTGGGGGCTGGGCTGGGCTGTGCTTGGCGCAGGTGGCAGCAGTGCTGGGAAGGGACCCCGCCCCCCGCATAGCTTAGTCCTGCACCCTGCCACAGCTGTGGCTGCCCCAGCCCCACACTCTCCCCCACACCCCTCCCCCATAACAGATAGGGGTGTGCAAAATGGGCCCTATTCGATTCAGATTCGACCTGAATTGGGGACAGTGATTCAATTCGTTGATGCGGAATCCGAATCTGAAGATTCGATGCTGATTCAGAGAATCAGTCATTTAGACATAGACAAAGCTTTAAGTGTTTTTTCTACATACCTTGAGGTACCAGGTGCTGCTTGTGAACGCTGCAATGCTGGGGTAGATGGAGTGTCCCACAGGAGCATGGGGGGCCCCTTGTGTGCTTGGCGGCGAACCCAGAAGTGGACCAGAAGTACTTCCGGTCCACTTCCAGGTCTGCCAGGGAGCTTGCGGGAGGCCCCCTGCACCTTCCCAGCTCAGCAATCAGCCACGGGGGGACCTGCAGACCCAGAAGGCACCAGTTACCAAATCAGGGAGGTTCAGGGGGCCCCCCGCATGCTCCTGGGGGCCCCGGAAGTGGACCAGAAGTGCTTCTGGTCCACTTCTGGGTCTGCTGCTGAGCACGCTGAGGAGCCCCCTGCACTCCTGTGGGATGCTCCATGTGCCCCAGCATCGCACCATTCACGAGCCGCCTGCTACCTAAAGGTACGTAGAAAAAACATTTAAAGCTATGTCCATATCCGAATCGCCAAATCTTTCTGAATCAATTTGGAGGGTTCTGATTCAATTCGGAGAGATTAAAGGGTCCTCTGATTCATTTTGGATTTAGAGATTCAACCACCAAATTGGGCTGAATCTCTGCCAAATTGAATCAGGAACTGAAGCTTCCCATAGCTCTAATAACAGACTTACCAGCCAGAGCTGACTGCTTTCCAGGTAGCCAGGCTGTGTTACAGCTGTGCGCATGCACGTAGCAATTATTGGCCACATCAATTCTTCATACCCCCATGACCCTTTTAAGTACCCCTAGGGGTATGCATACCCACAGTTGACAACCACTGACTCTGAGCACTGGGTCTGCAGCTTTGTGGATTCATTCATACCATCTAGCCCAAGGAAAGGGTAACAGCCAGCAGCATGGGACTGTCAGGTCTCATTGAAAACATGCCTTTGATCAGTGTTCCTCCCACTGACCAGTCTCCCTTCTCTGGGTACAGCAGGTTTTGAGTGCTGTGTCCTCTCCCAGTTTGAGTCTAGTTTAAGACCCGTAGCATCAAAAGCAAAGACCATCATGGAATAAAACCCCATGGGTCCTGCTTAGTGGGTCAGGCCCTGAGGGAGCAGTGCAATAGGATTCTGTTACAACCTATACAAACCTGATTTTTTTGATACTTGGATTTGAAGGCTGTTTTTTTTCTACAGTTTTAGGAGGCTTTTTTTCCCCTTACGTCTTCAGAAATCCATTTCTGGGACCAAAATGTCTGGAAATTTGCTCCTCTTGCTGTATTTGTTTTCCTCAGGGGCTTAGAATACCTTGAGATCTTGCATTAATTCAGCCTATATAAATGTAATTTATATTTGTATATATGATAATGCATATCAATTGTATTAATATTTAAATAATAGCAATGTAAATAAATACCCTCTGGTATTAAAAATAGTAAAAGACTAAATCCTACGTACATCCCTAGTCCTCGAAGTGTTTTAGGATTTGTGGATTAGGCAACATCCCATGGGTTAATCCCTTGGAATTAGTTTAGCAAACACTTTTTGCTGTTGTTGTTTACACATGTCTTGCGAACAATGCTGTGCATTCACAGCAAGCCTCTGTGTGTTTTACTCAAAAAGCGCTTGGCATCTGTTCTGCAGGCTGAAAGCCCCAAAACAGCATGAATTGTAAATGTATAGAACATGCCCTTTAGAGAGATGTGCTGTGGATAACGGAGTTGCTATTGGCCAAGCTAAGATTTTGGTACTGTAATCAAAAATCAGTCTTACATCAAAGATACAAATACTTTCCATGCAGTAGTCCAAGTTCATCAGCAAATGGACAGGCAGGAAGAATTTGGCCTGTTATATTTTTCTTTCATTAATTTTATGTATCCATACTCAGTATATTGCCAAGACATAAATCCACAGGTATAGGTTTATAACATCTCTATCCTTCACCTTGTGCCTTGCTAGACCAAACAAAGTAAAGTTATGAATGGATGAACCTCACTGGTAGGTGAGTCCTCTCCTGGAACTAAAATTGGTTTAGGATATAGGCTTAGGGTCTGAGATTTGGGCTGCATGGTTGGCTTGAGAAGCTAGACTTCCATCCCACAACATCATAACACTTCTAAAAAATGCCAGGGTTGGTTTAAGATTTGGTCTAAGCTGTTTCAGTTTACCTTCCAAACAGTACTGAAATAGCTTATTTGAAGAAATATCTCGATTATATGCATACAGCCTAAAATTAATGAGATAATGATGGAGGGATGGGCCTAACCTGCAGAATTCAAGTCTGGATCCTAATATTTCATTGATTCAGGGTCATTCATATCCAAGGAGACTTGCTTGGCCTTCTCTCTGTTACCCAGAAGTGGTTCAGTCACACTCTTCATGCAGACAAAAGACCTAGTCCTCTAGGTCTAGCTGGAAGTCACAAGATGAAGCCTTGCTTTGACCAAGGGGTGTTGCAGCTTGTCAGCTGATTGCATCATTTTAATGTGGTTAGTTGCTTGACACCACATAATCCAGCAAATGAATTGTGCATTGCATGTTTTCATTCCAACTTCCTATTTTGTGTTTAGAGTCTTATTAAATGCAAGGTAGTTCCAAATCCCCTGCACCCCTTCTGATGTAAGTACTCTATAGAATGTCAACAGCGGTAGTTTTGCTTTGGCTGTACATGGTTGATTTAGCAGGGAGAGGACAGGGGTGACTGCGTGGCAGACTCAGTGACAAAATAGGGTTAGCTTTCACACTGTGACAAATGCTCAGCAATACCTAATGAAAAGCATCTTGGTTGCAAGTGGGTTAAAAATCTTCAAAGCTTCTGCCAGCTTGAAATATTTTTGAGGAAGAAAGGAGAGGCGTAAAAAAGCAATTACAAAAGCAGACCGCAAGATTGAGAGACTGCAGAAGGGTTTTTATTTATTTATTTATTTTAAAGTTTACATTATTTAACAAAAATCAGTTTTAGTAACTACCAGCAGGGATGTGATCTTATAGTCCCATGGCAAGCTCTGTCTGTCTCTCAATCAGAAGCTGTTGCATGAAGCAGCCCGGGCAGAACAATACCTAGCATTTGTGTAGTGTTTAGCATCTTCAAAGTACTTCAGGAACATTAGCAGGCTTCTCCCCTAAGCCCTGGATTTTTTCTTTCTTTCTAGCCCTAAGCCTGTTACTCAAGTGAACCTGAGCAGCATCAAGCTGTTCCTTGTTACTAGTGTAAAGAGCTGTGATTAGCCTGCTGCACACACAAGAGGGAAATTAGCCATTAGGTTGTATTTACCAGCTTCATCCCCTCTTGAAGCCCCCTGTCCCCACTCATACTTTAACTAAACAATGGCTAATGAGGCCAATTTGTGCCAATTAGATGCCCTAGAAAAGGACTTCTAATTGTGGTGGGCAAGGTGACAACTCCAAAATGTTCAAGGTGCCACGTGATGGGCAGTATGCTCATCCCCCCACCTTGGGGCTGATTAGATTTTTTGTATTTGTTTTAAAATGTCGTTAATTAGAACACCCCCACCCCCAAAAAGGAAATAAGGGCTGTCAAGGTCTAATGGGAAAAGTACCTGTGGAGGCTTTAGTGGCTGAAAGTTTCTTTAACCTCAGACAGAGGGCCTTAATGGTTTTCTTCTTGACCTGAGAGTGTGGGATCCCATGGGCTGTGTGGGATCCCATGCCGTGCTCTGGAGGACCCAGGGGAGGGCAGCAGAGCCAGGAACACACCATGTGCGACTTGGGGTGGCAGTGCACAGAGGGGCTGCACGGAGAAGCTGCCTGCTGCTCCAAGATCTGTGCTGCCAGGTCACAATTCCCCTGTGTGCATGGGAGCAGTGCGGGCAGCACACAGGGTTGTGTCCCTCGCTGCTGTCCCTGCCTGCAGGGTAAGTGTGGCCAGGGCAGCGGGGAGCTCAGAGTGGTAGGCAGCTTTCTGCACCCTGCACTGTGCCCTGCTGTGCCAGGTTCCAACACTGCTCTGCAGAAGCGGTAGCGAGGGCAGCACAGCAGGGAGCATCGACGGTATCTCCTGCCTCCCTGGAGCGCAGGGCTGGGGCTGGGGCTGGGGCTGGGGCTGGGGCTGGGAGGTGGCCAGGGCCGGGGAGGCAGCATCTGTTTGCAGCTGGCCCAGGTTCTGAGCAGCTGCTGATAACCATGAAGCCCAGGCTGCTTGCAGCAGGGCTTCCATCCTCCCAGCCGCCTGCTGGGAGCAGCCCGGGCTCCGTGGCTATCAGCAGCTACCCAGAGCCTGGGCTTCCTGCAGCCAGGAGGCTACAAACAGCTGCTTCCCCCCTGCCCCTGCCCCAGCTGTCTCCCGGCCCTGGGCAGAGAGGCAGCACATGCCAGCACTGCATCTCTTGGGGCCTGGGCCTTGGCAGGGAGGCAGCAGCTGTTTGTAGCCTCCCATCTGCAGCCAGCCCTGGCTCTGGGGTAGCTGCTGCCAGCCATGGTGCCCGGGCTGCTCCCAGCAGGGCTTGCAGCCTCCCGGCCACCTGCTGGGAGCAGCTGGGGCTCCCAACTGGGAGCAGCTACCCAGAGCCTGGGCTGGCTGCAGCTGGAAGGCTACAAACAGCTGTTGTCTCCCCTCCCAGGCCCCAACGCATGCCAAGTAAAATGGCCTTGCATGCCATACTTGGCATGCCTGCCAGGGGTTGCTGACCCCTGAGCTAGGGCATGGTGATATTTCACACTCCTGACATGGCTGCACCATCAGAAATTTCTGTTGACCAGGCCTCAGGCCCCCTTAGCCTGCTTGGCTTGAGGAGGTTGTGTGAGATGATGTGATCTAGGCTGGACAAAGCCAGCCAAACAAAGGACACACCTCTTAGAGGGATGGTGAAGAAGGAAGAGATGCTATAACCTAATCTGAGCAACCCATCTGAGGGAAGTTCCCTAGTCAGACATTGACATCCTCCCCTGTCTGGTTCATTAGGGAATCATTACTTCTGTGCAAAGGTGTGTATCTCTCTCACCATTGACCAGCACACCCTCCACTGGGTCATCTTGCTCCCTAGGAGAAAAGATCATCTACTGCCCTCCCTGGCAGCCTCTTTGGTTGCTGCTATTTTGCTGCAAGTGACAAGCTGCCCCATCACACACATTCCAGGGAGGTACTAGGGAAGGGAAGGGGGGAGCTCTTGATCTCTGAAAGGCATTGGTTATAAGGAGAGGCAGTTTGGAGACAAATGTTGTCTATGTTTCTGTTGGTGGTTCCCCTGCTGCTCCCTTCCCCTGTACCCCCGCCCCCCCCCCATCCGTTTTGCTAATAATGGTTGTAGCAGGCTCTCTGGAAGCACAGTTATGCTTTGTGGAAACCAATCACTTTGCTTTCAGAGTAACAGTGATTGCACTGAAGGAGCTCAGCTGAGTCTTTTTTCCCCATATCTTGTTCTTTTTATTTTTTAAATGTGCATGAGTTGCAGTTCTGTGAAAGGGAGGGATTGACAGCAGTTAACTATAGTCAGTGCAGTACAAGCAGGTTCTGTGCAAGCCTCTCCAGCATGACTGCAGTGCCTCTCGCTCTTGCCTGGCAGCAATCCTCTGCTGTCCCATCCCTGGGCTCCCCACACAGCTTTGCCAGTGCCCCTCACTCCTGTGTGCAGCACCCTCTGCTATCCTAGCTCTGGGCTTCTCTTGCACAGAGACTCTTAGCTGTGCTTAATTGCCTGTGGTATTCTTTCTCTCCAGCGGTGCTTAAGCCGAGATGTTGAGCTGGTATCACGAGTGCCTTGTGGATAGGAGCCAGAGAGGAAAGGCCGTGACCCTGCATACATCTTTTTCCTCAGAGCTAATTATTTCAAAACACCCAGAATCTGTTGCTGGCATCTGTTCCACCTCCAGGGGCAAAGCAACATGTCGCTGCATGGTATAAACTTTTGTGGTGACCGCTTTTCCCAGATGTGGTATTCTGCCTACTCAGCTCCACGTCAGTGCATGCAAAGTAGGACTTGGATTGTTCTGTGATCTGCTCATGGTGGAAAAGAGGCAGGAACTGTCCTGTGCCAGTCTTGACTTGCTTGGCAAAGGTGTCCAGCACTCTGTGGTGGCCTCCTCACCAACTTTCTGCTCTGAAAATCCCAAAGAGGTCTTGTTTGAGACACTGGCCATGCCTTTTCAGTTCTCTAGCCCCAGAAAGTGTTTGGCAGGAGTCACCACTTTGCCATGAGAGAGCTCCCTCCAAGTTCAAGTAAGAAAAAAGCTCCTTTTCTCTCCATGAGTTGGTCCCTCAGAAAGCAGATTGTTTCTCTGTCTGTCATGGGATTCGTACGCTTGTGTAGCTTTGACAATGCTCACGGCTTCAAAACAACCCAGCCTGCATTCTGTTTTGTGCCCAGCAAACATGCTAATATATGACAGTCACTGGGAAAAGGCTAGGTGAGGGCAGGCTTAAACACCCAGAGGTCCTTGGGGCAGAGAGGCATTCTCAATCTCCTCGCTTCCAGCCACCCCAGAACTGAGAAACTGCAATGCAAACCACGTGTGAAAATTAAGGTCAGAGTATCTCATTTTAAGACTGTCTTAAAAAGCTGCATATGAAAAAGTGACAGGCGCCAAGAAAGCAAGGGGTACAAAAGAAGCCATCGTGGATGGTAACACCTTTGATGTTTTAACACACTGGCTTGACACCCTTGGAATTAAAAAGTTTCCAACTTTTACATGTGTGAAATCAGCTTGTGCACTAAGATCCAGTAGCTTTTAGCACTATGCAGCTTTGGATTCTGAACATGTCAAACAAAACCATGTTTTCAGCTCTGGGCTAGCTGTGAAATTTTTTCCCCACCCCTTCAGCCCTATCCCCAGGCTAAGGCAGCAGCTGGAAGAAACCAGCAGCAACGTTCCCAGTTGGATTTCAGTATTAGCATTCCTCTCTCCCTCCCCCCACCCCTCATCCGAGAAGTGGCAGCCAGATGTGACCATCTGGTTACATCTTCCTCCTCCTGGGCATTTAGATTGCTTGGTAGGCGAGACCTATTTTTATTCCAGGGTTTATTTTGGTGCTTAGCAAATGAAGATGAAACAATAGCTCTGGCAAAAACCAGACAGGCACAGTGCAGAATTCCTCAATACAGCTCCTCTACTGAGCTCTGTTATCAGTTTTTGAGATCCCCTGCTATACCACTCCAACTAGCTTTTGCACAGTTGTGCCAGAGCCTCACTTATGACCTGTTGTTCCATCATGTGCTCCTATCTTAGGTTAGTCCAGAACAGATTTTTGCTTGTCCTGTTGTATGGATAGAAAGGGGCAGCCCCTTGAGTTTAAGGTAAGGACCTAAAACATGGCATAGCTCCTGTATTTAATACCTTCTCCTCTTCTTCCTCCTCCTCCCAGTTCTTGTGTTACCTCTCTGGAGGACAAGCTTAGTTCTTCTATCACTCCCCCTGCCCTCAAATCTTTCCTCCTTTTTTTTCTTTTTTTCATATCCTTGAAGACCTCACATCACTTTGAACCTTCCTGTCAGTATAGGGAGGCTGTGGTTAGGTCCTTATGAAATCTGTGTCTATCCTGAATTAACTTCAGGGGCTGAACTTTGAAAGATATTCCTGTGACAGGACCAGTCCTCCAGAGGTGGCTGTGATGCCCCCTGTCCTGCTCTGGCTCTAGACTACTCTCCCTTTGCTCCCTCCTGCCATGTCTTGATGTTCTTAGTTAGAGCTTTGGAAGGGAAGCTGCCCAAGAGCCCAGGAGCAAGCTTCAGTCCTTCTGCTAGTGGATCACTCTCAGACCCTGCTAATCCCAACCTAGATCTCACGTTAGGTGGGCCCTCCTGGCCTGTATGTGCCTCTAGGGCACCAGTCACCTTATGGGCTATGCATGGCCTCTGACCTTCCCTATCGCCATACCCCTGCCTTGCAGGTATCCCCAGTCATCACTTAGGTGGGCACTTTGCCCCAAAAGACCACCAGCCCATCTCAGGCCTCCAGTCCCTTGTTGCAGCCTCAATCTTCTTGGCCTTTGCCTTTCTGCTTCAGCTGGTCCCTTTAGCCTAGAGCCACTGCACTGGGCCTAGCTTCTTGGGCTCCAGCCCTTGTTTGGGCTCTTATCTTTGTCCCTCTTGGGCTGTGGGTTTCTGGCCCTAGTCTTGGCCCCTCTCTTGCCTGGGGCTTTCTAGCCCTGTCTCTGCCCCTCTTGGGCTGCGGGTCCCCAACCTTTGCTGTGTCTCTTACAGGTGCTTATCCCTTGGCCCTGTCTCCGTATAGCTCTCTTTACTGGTGGGCCCCCAGCTCTGTATCTTGCCACCTTGGGTTAAACTGCAGCTTGCACCCCGATCCAGGGGTGCACACAACTCCAGCCTTGTGTGCCTCTCTGGCACTCTAGGACCTCCTCTTGCCCCTACTAGACCCAAATCCAAGCCATAGGTTTAAACTTAAATGGAAACATAAGCACAGCAGCTATAAACCAAACTCTAAGCCCGCTGGCTGTAACACAGCTCAGTGCCTGTTGACTCTATAACAAAATCTTCCTCATCCTGGGTCCCAGCTCCCTTCAGGCCCTCAGGCCCTTGTTTGCAGCTCTCAGGGATAACAGGATCCCAGCCAGTTGTCCAGCTACAGCCCACTCCCGGAAGAGCTCTTTCCTCTGCAACCTGCAGAGCCAGACTGACTGCCCTGGCTCAGTCCCTAAACTGATGTGCGTCTTGGGCCCTCTCCTTTCTGATCAGGTGACTCCCCCAGTTACCCATCCTTGTTTTCTAATTAGGCTGGCTACCTGGCTTCCAGTGCAGCCTACTGCTGCTGGTTTAGCTACTGCATCAGGGCCCCTGCATCCCCAGGCAAGGCTTTGCCCTGCTGGACTACTGCAGAGTAACGAGCTCTGCAAGAAGGATTTCTAGCCTCTGTCTTTCCCCCTGGCTGACTAGTTTCCTTCTAATTAGCTCAGCCTGCTACTCTATGTCCTCAAGTAACAGGAGCCTTCTGGCTCTGTTACAGTCCCCCATTCACCTCTCCAGGTTGAAGTCCATCGATCAGTGCCCTCTTTAGCATGGTCTGGTCAGTCAGAGATCTTAAACTCTGACCCCCAGTGGGATTATGTACCCGTCTGATAGCACTAGCCTGATACCCCTATCCTCCTTTTAATGAGAGTAGCAAGTTATACTTGTAAAACTGAACTGCCACTTCTCTCCCTGTCTGCAGCTGGGCTAATCTGAACAATGATTCTGTCACATTTTAGAAGCTAATCAAAAACCCTCCCTAGTTCAGTGCATTGAAGAGACTCAAACACTCATAGTATGGGAAACAAGCAGGAGGAACTTACCCTCCTGCTAGCTGACACCAACCCGGGCATAGTGGGGATCACTGAAACGTGGTGGGACCCAAGGCATGACTGGGTGGTGAATGTCAAGGGCTATAGGCTGTACAGGAGGGACAGGATAGGAAGGAGAGGTGGGGGCGTGGCACTCTACATTAAGGAGAAATACACATCCTCATCAACAGCCCTAGATTTCAGGAGGGCGGACTTCAATGAGCTAAGGAGAATAGTCAGGGAAGCACTGAGGTCCCGGAGGGGAGGGGAGCCAGGTGTCCAAGGAGAGTGGTCGCTCCTTAAGGAGACGATGCTCCAAGCCCAAAGGGAGGTAATCCCAACACAGATCAAAGTGGGCAGGAGGGCGCAAAAGCCCCCATGGCTCACCAAAAGCATCTGGAAATGTCTCCTAGCAAAAAGGGAGGTGTACACCCAATGGCAGGGAGGGGCCATCACCAGGGATGACTATACTGCGGTGGCTCAGGGTTGCAGGGGGGCAGTCAGGAAGGCCAAGGCAGCGATCGAACTGGGACTAGCTTCCTGGATCAAGAACAACAAGAAGTCCTTTTTTAAATACATTGGGGGCAAAAAGAAGGTTCCAGGTAATGTGGGGCCCCTGCAAGACACGCTAGGAAATTTGGTCGTCACACCAGATGACAAAGCCAACATGTTTAAAAGTTTCTTTGCCTCCATTTTCCTAAGCAGGGACCAGAACAGCCACTCCCCCTCTGGGCCCCCCTTAGACTCCAGGGGAGGCGCACCTAGGCCAAGGGTTAGTGAGGAACTAGTTAGGGAACTTCTGGAGGGACGGGATGTATTTAAATCAGCTGGTCCAGATGATCTCCACCCCAGAGGGCTGAGGGAATTAGCTGAGGTCATTGCGGGACCCCTGGCACGACTTTACGAGCACTCGTGGTGCTCTGGTGTGGTGCCAGAGGGCTGGAAGAGGGCCAATGTGGTTCTCATCTTCAAAAAGGGGAAGAAGGAGGACCCGGGAAACTGTAGGCCAGTTAGTCTTACCTCGATCCTGGGCAAGGTTTTTAAGAAAATTATTCTGGTGCATGTCCCCGAGGGGCCAGCAGGGGAGATCATGCTTAGGGGCAACCAACACTGGTTCATTAGAGGCAGGTCCTGTCAGACCAACCTGGTGCCTTCTATGACCAGGTCACCAAATCGTTAGATGCAGGGGTAGCAGTGGACATAGTCTTTCTGGACTTTTAGAAGGCCTTTGACACTGTCTCTCACCCCGTTCTCATTAAGAAACTGGGGGACTGTGGTGTCAACACCCACACAGTCAAATGGGTCGCCAACTGGCTGGAGGCCACATCCAGAGAATGGTAGTGGACCGGGTCATTTTCAACTTGGACGGACGTGGGCAGTGGGGTCCCCCAGGGCTCGGTCCTCGGGCCCACACTGTTCAACATCTTCATCAGTGACTTGGACGAGGGGGTAAAGAGCACCCTGTTCAAATTTGCTGATGACACTAAGATGTGGGGGGATGTGGGCATACTAGAAGGGAGGAATAGGCTGCAATTGGACCTAGACAGGTTACAGGGGTGGGCAGATGAGAACAGGATGGGTTTCAACACTGACACGTGCAAAGTGATGCATGTGGGGAGGAACAACCGGCACCATACCTACAGGTTGGGGGACTCCCTTCTCGTCAGTGCAGAGGCAGAAAAGGATCTTGGAGTCATCATTGACTCCAAGATGAACATGGGCCAGCAGTGTGGAGAGGCAGTCAGGAAGGCCAGCCACACCTTGTCAGGCATCCACAGATGCTTCTCAAGCAGGTACAAGGAGGTGATCCTCTCCCTCTATGCGGCACTGGTCAGGCCGCAGCTGGAGTACTGTGTCCAGTTCTGGGGACCGCACTTCAAGAGGGATGTGGACAGCATGGAGAGGGTCCAGAGGAGGGCCACTCGCATGATCCGGGGACAGCAGGGCAGGCCCTACGAGGAGAGGCTATCTGACCTGAACCTGTTCAGCCTCCACAAGAGAAGGCTGAGGGGGGATCTAGTGGCCTGTTACAAACTAGTCAGAGGGGACCAGCAGGCACTGGGGGAGTCCCTGTTCCCCCGAGCACTACCAGGAGTGACCAGGAATAACAGTCACAAGCTGGCAGAGGGTAGATTTAGGCTAGATATCAGGAGGCGCTACTTCACAGTCAAGGCGGCTAGGGTCTGGAACCAACTTCCAAGTGAAGTGGTGCTGGCTCCTACCCTGGGGGTGTTTAAGAGAAGGCTGGATGAACACCTTGCTGGGGTCATTTGATCCCAGTACTCTTTCCTGCCATGGCAGGGGGTCAGACTTGATGAGCTGCTCAGGTCCCTTCCGACCCTAGAAACTATGAAGCTATTCAGTATGCAGTGTTCTTCCTCCTGAGTCAATGTGAGGTCATGTGCTAGAGGGCCCAAGAGGCATATAACCAAGGCCTCAACTGTGTTCACTCATGACATTTTTTTCCCCCCAATGACATCAGGATATGAGATCCTGCATCCCACCTCATTTCCAAATGGGGTAGTTGTTTTCTGGCTCCCTACAAGCCTTTTTGTGGTGTCAGTGGTGTAGTTGTGGGTAGTTCTAGTTTTGCACTGTTAGGCAGCTGTAGTGCTACATCCCAGATGGAGTTGCTAGGAAGAGGAGGATGAAATAGGTCTCTAAACTAATCCATCATTTTGGAATGCTAGTCTTCATGTACTCCACAGCACAGTGGAGCCAAGTTCTGTACCAATGGCCCCTCAGTGCCATGGCAGTAACCCCTCCATTCCCCAACCACAAAAATGCAGTCTGCCCCGGGGCACTACTCCTCTTCCCTCTCCCCCCAGCACAAAACTATGGGCCCTAGCTGGATATACTTATTTGATGTAAAATTGCATAGGATTTATTTTTGATAACATGGGTCCTTTGTAGGCAACCTGACTTGCTTTCCTCCAAGCCTTGGCTCCAGGCTGTTGACTAGCTGGTATAGCTCAGCATCCCCTTTCTTCTCCACATGCTGCAGGGGAGGGGGCAGCTATTTTAAGACACCTCATCTCCCTGGATCTTTTACCCCAGGCTGCTTTGCTATTCTCCAGGAAGCTATTTCCACCAGCCTGCAGTTTTAAGTACCCAGCTTCTTGGCTTCCTCCCTACATGCTGCTCAAGTTGACTCCAGAGAAAAATGCTGAAAGCAAGCACAGCTGTCCCAATAACTCCCTTTGTGGTGGATGCTGCAGAGCAGTAGGCAGATCCTAGCAGGGTAGGGAGGCAAGAGAGAATATAAATACCATACTCAGTCAGACCAATGGTCCATCTAGCCCAGTTCCTGTCTCCAACAGTGGTAGAAGTGGATTCTGTGGAGGGAGAGCACTGAACCAGGTATCTCTAGTGTGATCTATCCCCTATTCAATACCTGTCCTGGCACCCACCGTAATTGGTTTAGAGATGCCAGAGGGAACATCTCCGACCATTCTGTTAAATAGCTACTATGATCTATGGATTTGTGTAGTCCCCCTTTGAACGTTGCTATGCTATCTACCTCGACCACCTCCTGTGGTAATGAAGTGGTGTATGTCTGACCACAGCAAGCTGCCATATTCTGTGGCTGACAGATGCTGGGGGTCTCCAAAATGTAGCTTTCAGAACTATTTTTTCCAGCTACTAGCAGGCTCAGGTATGCATTATGCTCTAGGCTTGTTACTTGACTCATGTGGCGCAGGTGATCACTGCTCAGATTTTAGGTTCAAATTATGCATGGAATGGTAATTCTGTGCCTCTGAAATCCTTGAAAACAGGGGCCCTGCCTGTATAGGTAAATGCAGTATTATTCACCCCCTTAAAATGCCCCTGACTGCATTGAGATTTCATTTCTGTGCTTGCACCTCCATTGACTTCAGCTGAGAGCTCACACATGATTGAGAGCAGACTTCATTTTTACTGTAATCCTATCTAACACTGCTGCCCTTGGTGCAGAGCACTTCAGGAGAGTACCAGAAAGGTTATGACGAGAGAACACCAAAAAAAAAAAAAAAGTCTTTTAGCACCACCCTGGTGCAGAAAGGAGGTGCCGTGCTGTCTGTTCAGCTTGACCTGACTCCAGAACACTGGCCATGAGTTTGGTGCCTATAGAATGGAAATGGAGGCATCATGGCCTGTTCTTAAGAGTGTGGTAGGACCAGGTGGGAGCGAGCCGCCCCTTCTGGAAAGCCTTCCCTCCTCCTTGTCCAAAGCTGCCTCCAAATACCCATCCGTTCCTGCTGCCAGCGATGGGGGGAGGGGAGCGTCTGTCTGTTTACTCTGTGGTAAGCAAAGCAGAAAATGATCTTGTTTCATTCCTCACTACACACACATTCTGAAGCTGAGAATGAAAAAAAAAAAAAATTAGATGATTCCTTTTTACCGAACTCCCCCGTATCCTCTTGAGTATGAAGCGGGGATGTGAGACATTAATGTGAGAAAGGAAAGATTGGAACAGCCTGTACTGCCTCAGGGGAAACCTTAGAGGCCTAAGCAGCAGATACTAAATACCTGGAGTCACACATTCAAATCCCAGCAGGGTCAGCTCAGCCCTTCAGATTTCATCAGTAGATGATTTAAGCTGCCTCTTTGGAGGATCTTTAGGAATCTCCTAAAGCTAAGTCCTAGTCCTGTCAACCTTTACAGACCTTAATGATGCCATGACAACTTATAAGGGTGCAGTTACCCATTATACTTAAGTCAGACTTAAGAGCACTTAAAATGTGAGCATTCCTATTAGGCCTGTGTGAAGCGGCTAGTGTTTGCTTTGGATTCAGATTTGGCTGATTTGGGGAACAGTGATTCGATTCGGTGATCTTAATCACTGTCCCGAATTGATTCAGCCAAATCTGATTCGGAGATTCAGCTACCGCCGAATTGGCCCCATCCTCCACCCGCTCTCTCAGCCCTGTCAATGGCTGCCCTGCCCAGCCCCAGCTCTTTGGGGAAAAAAAGCCCAGCATGCACCAGCTGCTGCCAGGCAGGGGCATGATCCCTGCTGCCCCCCGCTGCCCCATGCTGCATGGGGGGCTCTGCCACAAGCCCCCAGAGGTCCTGACGGCCACTGTAGTAGCTGGTGAGGCTGGGGCTTTTGTATTTTTGTATTTTGTATTTTTATTTTTTTTAAAGAGCCAGGAGCTGGGGTGGGCAGGGCAGCCATGGTGGGGCTGGGAGAGGGGGCAGAGGTCGGGGGCCACTCAGGAGGTCTGGGGGAGCAGGCAGGGGATGGGGCCTGGCAGAGGTCCCCCCATGGCTCCTTCCCCCCTCCTCCAGCTCCCCCCCACCATTTACCAGCACGGAGTCTGGGTCCCGCTCCCTGTGACAGTGGGTGGGGACTGCCCGAATCTCCAAAGCTCTCTGAATCTTTTCTGAATTGATTCAGAGAGCTTTGAATTGATTCAGACCTTTTAATTGGTCTCCTCATTTGATTCGGAATCAGAGATGCAGCCCCCAAATTGGGCCGAATCGCCTTCGAATTGAATCAGCACCCGAAGCTTCGCACAGCCCTAATTCTTATGTTTACTCATGCTAAGTGCCCTCTGAGGGTCTCAAAGTTATGCTACTTCAGGGGAGGGTTAACCAGACCTTGCAACCTAGTTTGTGTTAGGGTAACTTTATTCTACTCCACAGAGATAAAATGAGGAATTCCCAGGTTGCATCGCTCCCAGCCTTCTCCCTCCCCCCAGCCCAGAGCAGGGATGGAGTCCAGGTATCCTGGCTCCTAGCCATGCCTCTGCTCTCCAGTCCTCAGGTGGCAAGTCAGAACTGTGCAGGCAAGAAATGGTGTTGAGTCTTAATATGCAACTACTCACAGTATGTTCTGACTTTAAACACAGCTTTAACATCACAGAGATTAAGTGTGGTCTAAGTGAAACATGTAACCTCACTCAAGAGACAGGGGCTTTCCTCCATGGACTTAGTTAAACCTGTCTTATTTTTCCCCACTACCCCTATGCTGCGTTGCACGCTCCTATCTGATCGTGGCTATTACTTACTTTTGCAGACAGCTCATTGAGTGCTTCTGGGTGAAAGATGCTGTAGAAGTTCAATCATTATTACTAACTGTAATCCTCTGTAAGGGAAAGGTTGTTTGGTTTTTTTTAAGGTAGGGAGGCAGCTCCCTTCTCTGGTTCCTGTGCTCAGGTTTCAGTCCAGCTGCTTTGGTCACCAATGAAACAAGTTCATTTAGTGTCAAGTTCATCTTGAGCTGTTGTTTACAGCACCAATAAAGCAGTCTCTGGTTTAGCAGCATGGATTGTCTCTGCTCAGGGGATGTAACAATAATTAATACATGGTCTGGGCCTGTGCCCAGAGTGTGCTAGGAAATGCGTGCAGTGCCTCTAGGCTCTACAGACGCAATCGGAGCTGCAAAGGGCCCAGCTGGGATGTTTTGAATGTGGAAATGAGTCTGAAGGACTGTGATTCTTGCAGCACTGTACCCATGCTTTAGTGCTGCTGTGGGCCAGCCACGTGGGTTGCTCACAAGTTTCCTTTGAATGCCCATCTCTTACTGCACATGGAGTAACACAGCAGCCCGCTAAAGGCTTGAGACTGGGGGAGATAGAGCTTACAGGGGACTGCGGTGCAATACTGTTGTGACCCACGGGGGAGATCTGACTTCTTATGGAATAGTAGGAAAAGCAGCAGGTAGGAGGCTGTGGTGGCAAACTGTCCTTTCTGCCCATCCTTCCTCACATCTGGGGTTCTTGCATGTTTTTCATGCTGTCTTCCTCCTTCTCAGTGCCCTCCTCCTCCATACATACTTTCTACTCATTTAATATGCTTACATCCAGGCAAGTCCTGTTGTTTTTACAGCCTGCACCTGTTTTTTAACCCATCAGTGCCATTTGCTTCACCATTGGATTTTAGCTGTTGGGTATTAAAGGAACTAGATAAGGCAATATCCTAAGTTAATGCAAAATGCTTCTTGAGGCATTGGGCCCCACTGGGTTTTTCTCTGTGCTTTCCAGTTTCCCTGTAGCAGTGCTTGTTTCTTCTCTTTGTTTCTCTTTCCCTCCCACCCGTGTGCTTCTTACTTAGCCAAGCCCCCAACAAAACCATCCTCTGTATCAGTCCCCGCCTCTCCCTTTCAGACCTTCCTCGAGCTATCTCCTGCACAAGACCTCTCTCCTGCATTTGGTGCTTCAGGTGGCCATCTCTTCTTTCAAATCCCGGTTTAAACCCATCTGTTCAATGAATCCCACAAGCAATGGCCTCCCATTGCAAGCCTAAAATGCTGCCCTTGGCATACTACACAAAAATTAGGAAGCCCACAAACAAACAAGAAGAGACTGTCTTCCCTGGAAAATCTCCTCTCTTACATGACTACTCTAAAGAAGGTTCCTAAGATTACCGGGTCAAATTCTGCTCTTTTTCCTGTGGAAACATCACCTCCAATAAGAAGTTTGTTTTTGTCAGTACCTCAGAAATTGCTCAGGTCCATTCTGTGCTCTTGGAGAAGAATGACTTCTAGCTCACCCAGGGTACTTCGTGCCTGGATTGCTTTGTGTGGTTATTCAGACTGCACGTTTCTTAGAAAAGGCTTGTAACTTTTCCTGTGTTTAGGGTTCTGTTGGGCTTTAAAGAATAATCGGGGTGGGATGCGGTGATTGTTATTATATTGTATCTATCTAAAATAATTAGCACTGCCTGTGTAAGGGGTCAGTGGCTAACTCTGGTTGACCGTACTGCATATGAGCCAGGCTCCCTGTCCCTCAGACCTCTAGATAACAAGGTCCAACCACCTTTTGTCTTCACAGTTCCACCAAAGATCTCCAACATCTCCTCGGATATCACCGTGAATGAGGGCAGCAATGTGACCCTGGTGTGCATGGCAAATGGGAGACCTGAGCCTGTCATCACCTGGAGACACCTCACCCCAACAGGTAAGTGACCCAGGAAGGTAACTTGCAACCCTTGCATTGCTCCCCTCCACAGCAGGCAGAGGATATGTCAACAACACCTTAAACAGCTGCAACAAAGGGGTAAGTTCACATGATGAGTAATGTCAGAAAGCCCTTGAAATGCACTAAAATTCTACTTTTAGTCTGCAACAAGGGGGGAAGCCAGATTGGCTCAGGGAACTGACTATTCTCTAACTCTTTAAATGATGTCTGCTGGAGCAGTATACTCTTGACCCTGTGGTTGCATTTAGTTACTATCTTAATCTAACACCTGTAGTTCCTACTGCTGGCAATGTGCCCCATCAGAGCAAAGGAAACACATCTCCATTTAAAAACTCTTCTGTTTAAATAAGCCCATGAAAATCCTTTGAAACTTGCTGAATCCCCTTCCAACCTTTTTTCTTTGAAGGAGGAGGTAGGTGGCAATATGAGTGACTAAATGTGACTCCCTCTATTTGTAGGCACCAGCTTTCTGCCCACATTAGTGGGGGAAGAAGGTATTTTCTCCAGGTTTAAAGACAGCAGAGCTGGACAGGGTGTAGGACACGATGAGTGTGAAATCACCCAGCCTGCTCAGTAACTAATTGCTCCTTTGACTCCACACCACTTGGCAGTCTTGAAAAGAGAATAGTTCTGTCATTAGCCTGACCCTACAGGGCAGGTAGGTAAGAAAACATTGAAGCATCCTGACAAGCCATTCCTTAAAGATTTATCAGTGGAGAGGGGAGTAGGATCCATTTTCCCTGTTCTTCCTCCTTGTGCTTCTTCTTTGAGGAGAGGGGGATTTCTTTCCTGGTCTCATTTATGGTTAGCTATGTCCATTTAGATGAAGGGGGAAACTCCTATTGGAGCAGAAGCAGGCCCCAGATGTGGGATTCTAAGCAGTATGTTGTGCTGTTTACAGGTGTGGTAGCAAAGTGGTGAAAGCATCTTGCAACCTGAGGCTGGAGTTCGAACCTTGCTCTAGACCCTTACCAAGGCTGCCCTAGCTGACCAACCCGTGTGTACCTGGTCACTGGAGCTGGGGAGGCAAAACTGGTCAAATGTGACACTGGCTGCACCAATCCTTTGTGTACCGCTGGTTCCTTTTAGCCATGCTGGCTCAACAGTCATGCAGGTTTGACTAGGCCTTTGGCCTTGACTGTGAAATTATTGGAAAAGGGATAGAAGAGGTCTCATGACTGCCAGTGAAGAAACTCGCTCCAGGTGAAAAATACTGTGAAACAAATCATCTAGTATAAGTCGGTGGCCACAAAAATAGGCATGGTGCGATACAGGGAAAGAGGGAGATGGAGACAGAGAAAGAAGAATGGGGAGACCTAGATAGAGAAGTTAGGAATTGGACTCTGCCCAGATGCTGTGACTTGGGGAGATATTTAGATTCTGCTCCAGACTTCCTGTCTAGGCTCTGTTGGCCGAGCCAAAATACTCCAGAGCTAAACCACTTTAGGATGTTTGAAACCCAGATCTATATTTTGTGGCTTTGGCACATCACTTGCAGAAGCAGAAGGAGAAATAATGTAAAGCACTGCCAGGAAAAGATGGAGGAGGAACAGAACCCCAGAGAATGAGAGATAATGTGATTTATTTCCAGTATTATTATATGTCTGGCCTTTCTCTTCTGTTATTGTCAATATTAAGTATGGATGTGCCACAGATGTGTGTGAGGAAAATATGACCTATTTTTTTCTTTTAATTAAGTTATGTATTTACAATCTGCTAACTTCTGAGGGGCCATTTCACTGCAAGATGCAATTCTGATTAAACATTTGATCTTCCTGCTGTATCAGATGTTCAGTCTGCACTTCCATCTAATTCTTTCTCTTTGTATTCAAGTGGGAGCCATATTCGAGCATTGCCCAGTGTTGGTTGAGTTAAGGGAGCCACATAGCTATTTAGTTCTCAAGAAGATTTAATCCAAGAGTTCCCAGGTTTGAGGTATACCACATATAACCTTCAGCACACTGGGACAAAGATCATTTTCCTGGTTCATCGCCTCACTATGTTATCCTTCTCTCTACTGGCTCCCCCTCCCCCACCGTGTCAAACCCGGGCAACATATATTACCTTTTAAGACCCTTCACAATGTATCCCCACCTCACCTACCCTCTCCAAGACACAAATGAAATATTGACTCCTGCCTCTGCTCTGCTAGGAATACCATCCGTCATTGCCCATTGTATAAACTCTTCCTAGCACAGAACTTCATGCTTTCTTTCATGTTTTCCACTGTGAATAGAAATAGTTCCCTGGAGATAATCGCAAAGTGCTCTTATTACCCTTCTTCATCTTCCTCCTTAAAACCCTCTTCTACCTTGAATTCTTGACACTGGTAAAGCTGTGACTGCTGGTCACCTTATTAGTCAATATTGTGTCATTGTTCCCTTGTGCTTTATACCTGCCCATCTCTTTCTGCTGCCTCTGGTCTTATCTCTAATTTGGAACGTCCTAAGGGCAGGGATCCCCTTTTTAGTTATAAATTTTTATGGTGCCTAGCCTAGTTGGGCCAAGATCTCTAAATAGGGTCCCTAGCCCTCAAGGCAAATAGTGGTGTGAATTTAATTGATCCTTCCAGTCCATCAAGGAGTTTTCACATTTACATCAGATGGGCTGTCTTGCTAGCATAGATCTGGGTCTCTTTCTTTTCCACAGTTTATAAGGTTCTTGTCAAATGGATCCAAAGAGATTTGGTTTTAAAATCTCTACACTGTTATGCATTAAAAAGTCATTATAGGTAGTTTTAAAGGTTTCTATATATATTGGGTATCTATCCCTCTCCTTATGGAGCTGAATTTTAATGATGACTAAACTATCTGGTTTCACAAAGGGAGGGTTATAGAAAGTTGTTTCAATATGCTTTAAATTTCTGGAATGTTTCTGAAGTAGTTGTTCTGTATCATGTGGCATATAAAGAACATGCAAGCCAGGGACATGCCATAAAAGCGTTATGACCATCCATGTTCCTTGCCAGGAGGACTGTTAGACTCATGTCACAGCAAAAAAACCCCTGTTTTTGGGTGCCATGTAAAGGGAAGCCAGGGCCTGGAAGACCCTAGGAAGGGCTTCTCTGACTCCATGGAAGGCTGGGGCAGTGTGGAAAGCTGTATGATGTCCTGGTGCTGGTTTCTGAGGTGTATGAGCTGAGCTGCTGGATCTGGGGCCAGTGAGTGAAAGTTCTCCCCCACATCCCCATCCACAAAACACTCAATTTGTGCATGTGGAAGACCTACTTTCAGGATAGTAATGTTTTATATGGTGATCCATCTCCCTGCAGCTGCATACTGCACAGGTAGTGGGGCCAAGCCTGGTGAGCGCAACAGGGATTTTACTGATATCCTAAATAGTGAGATGTGTCCTACTGTTGAGAAGTCCTGTGCTGATGTTCAGAGTGTTATGCCTGGTCACTTGGCTGCCTTATTTATAGCAGCATGCAGACCTCCTACTGACAGAAATATTACTACCTTCTAGCTTTCTTAGAAAGCCAGGAGATATGATTTTCGGGTCTTACATCTCACAAGAAGACTGGCCGAGAAACAGATGCTTGATAATTGCTGGGAAGACAGATCTCCCTTGAGAAAATGCTCCTGTTTTCTGCACTGTCAAGGCAAACCTTAAAAAACTCCCAGTGTACTATACATCCTGGAACTCAGATTAATGTAGGTTTCTCATCCTTTTATTTGATCTAAACAGCTTTGGCAGACTCTTGTCTTCTGAATAGGGTTGGTTGGGCACCTGCTATGGTGACATTAGAAACAGCCCTAGCAGAAGAAGTAGATCAGTGAGCTTAAGTGCAGGAGAGCTGAACAAGAGCTGACTGATGATGAAATTTAGGACATGGCTCCATTGTGAATTATGCAACTTCAGAGCCGAAGGAATTATGTTCTGCCTGTTAGACACATAAATGGGCTTAGGTGCCTAAGTACCATCCTATTCCACTTTGCTCATGTCCCTAACAACCTGTTAATACAAAAAAGATTGGTGGATCTTGCTCCTCACTGCTTTTTTGTGAGTCAGTCTTAAGGGTCTGATGGTGCATTTCAAAGTGGATGAATTATTGAATTTTGGGGGATTGAACAGAGTGGAATAGAGTTGCACTTACATGCCTAAGTCTAAGTAGATGCTGAATAGATAGACCGGTATCTAGCCCTATATCTCTGAGTACAGACTTACCTTTACACTTATTGCCCAAAGAAAAGGTATCAAAAGCAAGGTTAAAACAGGCCAGTCTTTCATCCTGCTCAATTCTGGTGCCCTTTGGCTAGTTGTCAGGGCAAGGTGTTGGAAGAGTGGAATTCTTCCTCCTAGGAAGCAGAAAAGGAGAATGCAGATGACAAAATCTCACAAACCAGGTGAATGGTCTTGTTGTCCATTCAAAGAAGATGGCTACATATAATGTCTGGGGTAATCATGGTGGGAAGTCTAGAGCTCCCGTGCCAAAGCAAACACACCTTTTGGAAGTACAGTAATACCTTGGTTAGTGAAGGAGATGCATTCCATGATGTCACTTTGTTGTCAAAAACTTCATTACCAGAGGTAGAAATAACATAAGAGGCATAGAGATGCATTCCAGGACTTCAGAGAAGGAGCAGGGTACAGTAGGAAAAATTCATTAAATACTCACAAAGATAAGTGATAAATACTCACAAAGATACCCAGCTGCCAGGACTATGGACCCAGGTTCGCAGCCCCCTGCCTCTCCTCCCCCCTGCTACAGGCTCAGACAGGGTGGATCCCTGCCACTGCACATGCTCCCAGGGGATAGGGGGGACTCACGCCCCCCAGATCTGTATGCGGGGCAGGTGCAGGCTGTGGTCTCGGGCTCCTGCCCCGCTTCCCTCCCCCGAGGCCTCCACAGCCCAGCGGACATGACCTGCTGTGGCAGGGAGCAGCCAGGCTGTGTGGGGATCTTCTCACTGCTGTGAGCTCCACACTGCCCTGGTGACATGTCTTCTGTGTGTGCCACTGCTTTGAGGGGCGCAACCCCACGCTGCTGCTCTCACTGCAGCCCCACGCACAGCAGGCACATTGCAAGAGCAGTGCTGGGCTGTGGAGACCCTGGGGGAGGGAAGCAGGGCAGGATCCTGAGCCTGCAGTCTGCGTCTGCCCCAGTACAGATCTGGGGGGGCGTGGGTCCCCGCTGCACCCGAGGAATGTGCGCAGCACTGGGGAGTAGACTCTCCCCCTCCCCCGTGGCCCTGTCCTGCTCCCTGCTGGGGCCCTGCAATCACACATTGCGGCCCTGGGCCCCAAGCCCTTTGCACTGCCCACCTGAGCAGCATCCCCAGCTCTGCCCAGTACCCTCCCTCCCTCCCCACAGGGCCCTCAATCCCCCTCTCCCCTCCACATACCTGCTAGAGCTGCTCTGCAGGCTGCCTGGGGCCATGTGCATGTACATGCATGTGCCCCTGTCTCACCACCTTCTCCTGCTCCCGCCCAGCTCCCTGCAGACTGAAATTCTGCCAGCCTACAGGGAGCTCATTGCAAAATTGCAATATCCATGCGTTTCTCTAGTAAAATGAGAAATACGTGTTTGCCTCAAAAATGTTTTTAATTTTTTTGCAAAAAAAGGCTGACTTTGTTATAAAGGAGCTTCGTTCCCAGAGGATTTATTAACCAAGGTATTACTGCACTAAAGCATGGTGCAGTAACTGCTTGTACTGTGCTGTGCACGCGGTGCATGATTAGTTTTAGTTGCTACTTTGCCATAGCAGCGTGCTAAAATGGAGGAGTGTGCTGCTACAGCACAGTAGCTGCTGGTGACATGTAAATACATTTGGTCGCTACAGTGACTTAGTACATCACTACGGTGATGTAGCAGGGCGTGTAGACACACCCACAGTCACGCAGAAGTAAAATTCTCACCGGATCAGTTAAATGGCACTTCTTTTCTCCTCCTTTCCCCTGCCGTCCGGACACATCAGAGATTTTTCTCACATCAGCTGCCAGTTGCCAAGCCTAGAAGCCGCTTATAGGAAGGCCCCTTTCATTCCCCCATGAGATTGCTTAACTGCGGCTGTTACTGTCGACTGTAAGTGCTGAAGCCCTGGGAAAGGGGAGATAAGGGAGAAAGAATACTTAAATAATTTAGATGGCAAATATCAATGTAAATCAGCTTTAATTCTTGGAGGAGTTTTGGTAATGAAAGCTGAGATGTCATTCCTCAAGATGACACAAGTTCCCAATTCCTTCTCTATTGCCACTCCATTGCTCTCTGGGTGGTTGGGTTTAGAAGAAACAGGTGAGCTGGTAGAAAGGCAGTTCCCCAGCAGAACAATTTTCCTTGTTATCCTCCAGGCTAATATGGCGTAAAGTCAAGACATCCTGCCTATCTAGTTATGGATACTAGAGTTCCAAAAGACAGACAATGTCTACTTAGGGAGCTGTTTCTACAGCTGAGATAGTAATGATAGAGCTTTCAGTTGTGCATGGAAGGGTTCCAATCCTGTCACCCATCAAACTTCTCCCTTACAGTTTAATTGCTGTTTGTATGGCTCCTGGTTCACCAGTAAGGTATCAAGCCTTCTCTTCAGCATTTTACCAGACCTCTTGCTCTGTGATTGTAACCAACGGTAATGAGGTGGTAGCCATTGAGGTGGGGATGAGGGAAGCTGCCTTGTTTGCTTAGAGTGGAGATTTCCTCTCTGGTGTGGACATATTAAGCATTCCATAGTCAGTGCAAGGAGTATTTCACTAGTGTTTCTCAGCTGCCTTACTGATGAAAGGATGAAGAGCTGTAGTGGCTGCCTCTTCTTGTCTAAAGGCATATTGTAGAAAGGGCTGGCCCCAAAGAGCTGTCAATTTGTGTAAATGACAAACTTCACTAATCCAACCATGGCCCTCTGGAGTCTCCCAGAAAATACTGCTTCTGGGAGCACGCAAGAATGGTGGGATAGATCTCCACTGGGTGGGTCTACATGTACCCCTGACTTTGAGTCGGTACTGCACAGTCATTTAGTACTTGCTTTAGCAGTTGGAACTGCACAGGCTCAGTGGCACATGAGTTGTTTTCAACCCTGTTTGACAGTAGCTTGTTGCTACAGAGCAGTAGCAGCGGCATCATGGCTAGCGCCTGCCAATGCGATGTCACCATAGCATCTCGCGTACATGCGCCCACTGAATCTTCCAACTTGAAATCGTGCAGCAGAGAAACAAACCTGTATCAGTCTATAAAATATGAGGATAAACTAATATTGTTTAAACTGGATTGATGAAAGAAACTCAGCTGTAAGCAGTCCAGTTGACAGTGTAGTTTCAGGGTAGGAAATCTTCTCTAGATCTGTAGTTTCAGGGTAGAAGATCTTTGAGATCTTGAGAGTCTCTAAAATATAGGGATGAGGATATCAGTCTATAAAATATGAGGATGAACTAATATTGTTTAAACTGGATTGATCAAAGAACAACATTGCTCTTTTCCGATCCCTAAAACCACCCAGCATCAGTGTCTCTACTTACTTGATTTGCTCAAAGAAGTTGTTGAGTTTCTATGATGAAAAGTGCGACGTAAGATCCTAAATAGAAGATATGCAAAGTCTTTGCAAAACCCATATTCCATGCAGTAGCAGCAACCAAACCCTAAAAGGAAAGAAGGCAATACAAGGCCTATCAAACACTTGGCCAAATTCTCTCCTGATGGCACTTGAGAAGTTCTCATTGGCTGCATCTACAAGAGGTGCTGAATGTGTAGTCATTACTGTGCAGTCATTTATTACTTGTATACACCAATACTAAATGACTGCACAGTAACTGGAATTACTGCATAGTAGCATCATTGAACAGCTTTTGGGTGACAATGAGTGTGCAGTGGCTCATTACTATTGCACAGTAGTGTCACGTCACACTTCATGCTGCACGACGCTACTGTGCAGTAGTAATGAGCTACTGAGCAGTTAGCGTCTTGTGTAGACGTGGCCATTGAGTCATATGGGTGTTAGCCATTCCTTGCAGCATGTTGACACAGTAGGGGATAGGGTGGGGCCCCCCACCATGTGTGTAATGAAGAAGATATGTATGTAATCCTTTTACAAATAACACGTTACTGAGCTGTGAAATTTACTGCCATAGGGAGTCACTTAAGCCAAGAACTTAGCCAGATTTTGCAGGAGATTGGATGTCTCTATGGACAAGAAGAATGTCCAAAATTAAAACTAATAAAAAAAACCATGGAAAGAATATTAAGCTACATACTGCAGGACTAAATCAGGAAGAGACCAAATATGCAGGTCAGTGCAGATTATTTAACACTCTGTCTCAGTTATATTTGTGGAGTAGATGCAGGTCCTTTCTGCAGCAGAACTCCAAAGAGGAAGGAACCAAGGGCCTTTGTAAAGGCATGGAATTGAAGGTGCTTGGTTTTCCCACTGGGATTTCCCTGAACTTGCTGTGCAGTATTTGTTTCTGTTTTATTGCCCTTTAGATGCAAAGTCCCATCACTAAGCTTGGTGCTGCACAGGACACCAGATAAAAAGACAGTTTCTGCCCTAAAGAGGAGATAACTGGGGGTGGGAGGAAGACCTTCAGCCTTGCTACAAGGCTACCCTGCAAAGAGTGGGTGATGGTACTGGGTGAGAAAAGGATTTTATGGTTATTTAGGTTTAGCCCCTGCCTCTGGTATACTCCTAAAACCTTGAGAAGGAAACCCTGACATGGAAGATGGTGGGTTGGGGATGTTTCTTCTGCAGTTCCTGGTCCTCCAGGTTCCCACTCCACCTCTTTCATTGCTTTTGCATGAACAGAGAATGTATTAATTATAAAGTACTGGACTGACCCCTGATTTTAGAGAGTTAAAGGGGTTAAAGGCCCATCTCATTCCCCTTTCTATTATGCATGTGGTCTCTCATCCCTGCTCACAGAGACTCCACACTGCATCCTTTGCGACCTCTTTTTTAGAGTTCTTGCAAAATGATTTTCTTTTTCCTCAGGCCTATATCCATATCATCTGCTAGTACAGAGAGGGATGCTAGTTCACGAGGAGGCTGGGATGCCAGGAAAACCTAGTCTTTCTCAAAGGCCCTCAGAAGACATCAGAAGTAGCTTTAGCTTCCGTATTCTCTCCTGTGAACATCATTTCCTCCCTCCTTTCTCTTCTCTCATTGAGTAGCCTGGGAGTAGAGAAGTATAATCAGTTAGGCTTGTGCAAAGTGGCTAGTATTCACTTCAGATTCAGCTGATTTGGGGGACAGAGATTCAATTCGGTGATTTGAATCGTTATCCGGAATAGATTCGGCCAAATCTGATTTAGAGATTTGGCTGTAGCCGAATCGGCCAAATCTCCAAATTGGCCCCATCCCCCGCCCACTCTCAATGGCTGAGCCGCCCATGTCAGCTCCTGGCTATTTGGAAAAAAAAAGTCCCCACTCACTGGGTGCTGCCAGGTGGGGGGAAGTCCCTGCTGCCTCCCTCTGCCATGAGCCCCCAGAAGCCCTGAGGCCACTGCAGCAGCTAGTGAATCTGGGAGGGTGGGGTTTTGGGGTTTTTTTTAAAGGGCTGGGAGCTGGGGGGTGAGGGGGGCTGGGGGACTTCTGGCAGAGCCCCCATGCAACAGGGGGCAGTGGGAATTGCCCCCTCCTGCCTGGCAGCACCCAGTGAGTGGACGCTTATTTTTAGAGCCGGGAGCTGGGGCTGGGCAGGGCAGCCATGGGGGGGCTGGGGGAGCAGTCAGGGGTGCTTGAGGGGGTTGGGGGAGCAGGCAGGGGATGGGTCCTGGCAGGGGTCCCCCCATGGTCCCTTCCCCCCTCCTCAAGCCTCCCTTCCCCTGCCCCAACTTACTAGCATGGAGTCTGGGTCCAGCTCCTTGCTGCAGTGGGCGGGGACTGCCCAAATTGGCAAAGCTCTCCAAATCTTTTCTGAATTAATTCAGAGAGCTTTGAGTCAATTTGGACCTTTCAATTGGTTCCCTGATTCAATTGAGATTCAGTGATTCAGCCACCAAATCAGGCCGAATCTCCTCCAAATCGAATCAGGACCTGAAGCTTCGCACAACCCTAATAATCAGCCCTTCTTTTCTATGTTATGTTCTTTCCTCAAACTGTATTTTCTCTACACATGTGGAAGAGAGCTTGGATTTCCTCCTCATGTGCCCAGAGATCCACAAGCTGTTCACAAATTTCTCCTATTGTAACAGTGCCCCACCTGGCCCCAATGCCTTGAATGATGTTGCAGTACAAACACTGGTGATGCCTAAAATATTCATTTTCTTAAGTTTTGATTTCCCTCTGCTGTTCCAGTGAAAGAGGGGCTAGGGCTGTCTTGGCAGAGCACACATTTGGGAAGTTTGGGAGAACAAACTAAATAGACAACCCAGTTGGCTTCAGTGGAGTTACACCCAGTTATGTCTTTTCTCTGGCGTTCTGGGTAATGTTTTGCTCTGTAATAGCTGATGTCTTTGGTATGCTTTGGCTGAGGGAGATGTAATAACGCTCAGCAGTTTGTCCATTCACTTAGAAATGCTGTCTTTAGGTTACCCTGGGAACACAGGTTTGATTCCTGTTCAAACCAACTTGACTCCTACTCTTTTGCCAAGTAGGCATGGGTTTCAGACCACTGACAGCATGAGTGTCTCCTACCTCAGACTTTGAAGACCGAGGTGCTCTGTGCATATGTCAAAAATCCCATGAGCCTTTGTAGAGTATTAGCATCCTCTAGGGGACTGCCATGCAGCTAGCTTCCCTCCATCCCACTGTACCCACATTTCAGTGGGAATGGGCCTAGTTTGTAGTGTGGTTTGGGGTGGAAATTGGAATCCAGGCTAGCTGAAGCAACAACACCTTAGCTGTCTCCAACCACTGGCTTATGAAACTCTTGGAAGAATGGAGAAGAGGGTAAAAGCCACATATCTCAAAAGAGAAGGGAAGATCAAAATCTTACATAATCATCAGTGGCAGGGAAAGAAAAGGCACACAACCACTTTCTGGGATCCCAGTGGCAGCTTAAAACATCTGACAAAATTATCTGCTGCTTTCATCACCAAGAACCTCCAGATATCAATGGACTTGCACTGGAATAATATCCAGGTGGGGTGGATGCCTGGGTCAGGGATTCAGCATTGGCACTGTGATTCCAGTGAAGCAGAGCACTTTTTATTTGTAGCCAGGGTTGAGAACAGCTGTATGATAGAACAGTGGTTGGCAGCCTATGGCCTCTAGGTCAAATCTGGCCCACAGAGCAGGTGCTATGACAGCATTCAGCAGTGACTGGCCTCAGTAGAGTTTAGCAGATGGGGCTTTGCCTGCACCATGCTGAGACTAGGAGGTAGAGAGAAGCAGCAGCCAGCTCCTAGCACTGGCCTGTGTCAGACCTGAGCTGAGCTATTCCATCCAGTCATCAGCATGGATGGAGAGTGATCCAGCCAGTGGCTCTCAGCCAGGTGCTACGGGTGCTACATGATTCAAATGATAAATCTAGAGATTTCAGGCAGGAATCCATGGTTACACAAGTATTCTGCCCTGTTGTGGTCTTTCTGGTGCTTTGCCACAGAAAAATTTTGCTAGGATTTTTCTGTACTTAAAAATAAAATAAAAAAAGACAAGTGAAAGCTAAGAGCTGGCATTTTCCGAAGTGTGCTTTGAGTCTAAGGAGGGCCACCTTGAGTCCAACAAGCTTGAGAATCACTGGTGTATATAAGTATGTCTCCCTCTAATGCATAGTCTTGGCAACTACAACAGCTGGCTGTATACTCAATGCATGTGGGGAGAAAAAAAGCTTGCATCTTTATCTCAAATGGCCCAGATGCTTATGTTTTTAAAATCGAAGGTCGTGGGTTCACTCAACTTGAATTTCTGTATGTAGCAATCCCCTCTGGCAACTGCATGTTTATGGCCTTGGTTCATTACTCAGATGTTAAAGCATGCTTGTTTTCCAGTCTCCTGAGACACAAAGAGGCGGGGGGGTGAAATAAGGAGAAAGAACTCATGATGCTCGGTATTCAAGAGTCGCCACTTAAGCATATTTCAATGGCCTTCTTTAAAAAGAAAATGGAGAGGTTGATTTTTTTTTTATTTCTATAGATAATGTATACATTCTTTCCCTTGCAGCCAGCAGGCAGCTTCCTTTCTCAATGTGAGGGAGGGGTGGAGATGAACCTTAGCAATAACAAGGGAAAGTTTGGCAAGTGGCTCAGAGTTCCTCCAGGCGTTTTTTAAATCTATCTAAAGGAAGGGTTAGGTCCCATTTTCACCCCACCCCCATTGCTGTGTAGTGTCTGATGATGAATTTTTTTGCAGTGAAGCTGGAGTTGGCTTTTTCCACAGCTTCCTCCTCCACAGGACCCGGTGAAAGCAGATGACAGCGCTGTCATGGCAGGGTCTGTATGCTTCAATGAGCACTGCTCGGGAAGCTGCAGTGTGGTTTTTAACATGTGGCCCCAAAGCCTCGCCGCCTCTAATTTCTCACATGCAATCGACTGGCTGACTTTCGCTTCATCTCCTGCCCCACACCAGCCCATCATGAAGCCACTTGGCATGTGCCTGCAAGCAGTAGCAGGGGCTGGAAAAGAAGCTGGCAGGAGGCTGTGTTTGTCAAACACATACAAGCTTCAGAAATAATTGAGCTGGACTAAAAGGTCTCTAAGGGGCAGTGAGGGAGAGAGGACAGCAGGATTAATCTGTTCAAGAGGAAAGGGAATACTCTGGTTTATGACCCACAGGCTCCATGACCCATGTATTCCCTCCTCTCCTTCCCAGCCTGGTTTCTCCTTAACACATGAAGAGGCAGCATCGGTGTTTACTGGGTAGCCAGATTCCTCTCTCCTGCAGCACTGAAGCATTGCACTTGTACAGCCTGTCTGTTCACACTAGAAGTGGGATCTCACTGGTGTCTTGTGGGATGCTCTGGTGTCTTTTGGTGTGTCTTTATCCTGAATGGGAAGGGTTCCTTGACCCATGCTATTGCTCCACGTGTCCCATATCCTGGAAATGAGGCATTGTGGCTACCTTACAGCCAGCCCTGAGTGCATGCCAGCATGCTGAACTGAGTGGTTCCGGACATGTCCTCCAGGGTCCTGTAAGGCAGTTGCTTTGCCTCATTTCCAGGAGCTGCCAGGCACAAAACAGGATTGAGTGGGTGGAGCATTCTTCAGTGGTGCATCCCCAGGTGCAGCATGGAGGCCAGTCACTGCTCTCCTTCAGCCTGCATTTTCCTCTCCAGTCAACTGCTGAGCACAGCACAACCCTGCATTTATGAAAGGCACAAACAGCCTTGCAGCCATGTTATACAATGATCATGTTATACGTGACATCACTGCCTAAACAGTAACTGCTGGATATGTGAGCTAGTGACAACCACTGTGAGCAAAGAAACCAGTATGTTGGCAGGTTGCTGTGACTGGAGGTTTCAGCGGAGGAGGAGAGGGGCATGGAATGAGGCTCGAAGGAGAAATGAGGGGAGTAGAATTTGATCATTGCTCATCCACAGTGTGAACAGGAGTGGCCTGAAAGGACAGGGACAAGCTACATGGGCTGGAGCTCCTCAGGCTTCTTATGCTGACAACATGTGTGCAGAGGCCAGTCTGCCTCCCACCACGAGGGTCTGGGGCAGACATTGCATAAACCAGTTTGACACAAATCACTTAAGTCTGATACTACATTCAACCAGGTTTATCTTAAACTGGTTTCAGCCATTTTGAAACTGGTTTATGTGCACTGAACATCTGTCCTGTTACAGGTTTAAACCAATTTCTGATCACTTAAACTGGTTTATGTGTAATGTCTGTCTCAGAAATGTCTGTCCATAGAAATGCTGATCCGGTGGATCTGGGCACCGTTTTCAAGCAGTCAGTGGGCATTACAGCCACTTACAGACAGGCTAAATTTAACCCCGAGTCCCGCAGTATGTTTCTTCCCTGCCCTCTTCCCTTAATAGAGTTTTTCTTTGTGGCTTTGGTTCTGACTTATGAAACGTCCCTCCCCTCCTGTTTGGGGAGGCTGAGCACAAGCTACAAATTTGTTTCCTTGAAGGCTGGGTGGTCACAACTGATGTTATCCTTCCTTCTTCCTAGCCCTTTCTTTCTTGCCAGTGCCTGGAAAGCACAAAGGGGAAAACAGGTCTGTGCTGTTATTTCATTCACAGAGCTGAACAAATCGCCCTCTCATATACACTCCCAGTCAGACTGGCTGCAGCACAGGAGTAAACTGTTTGGCAGCAGCAGGAGTCTGAGCATTTGTGAGGGGCTGAATGCAGGTTGCCTCTGAAGAGAGGAGAGAGAGAGAATGACCTGAGCTAACCTTTGTCAGCCATGTCAGGCTGGGGTGACTCAAGTGATATACCACGAGTGTGATGTTTCTAGGGATCGGCACAGACCTGGGGGTGCCAGCCACCAATGTTTAATGCAGATAGTGGAGACCTAGGAAAGGCCAACCCATTGATCACAAGTGATTTCAATTATCCTGCTATTGACTGGGGTCATGGCAGAGTCATCAGGGAAGGTGGAAGGGTCCTGGGGGCAGGACAGGACCTTCTTCATCACACACTTTACTCGACAGCTCGCAGAATCAATGTCTTGTCCTGACTTTTGTCCTGGGGAAGCAAGCCAAACAGAGACAAATAATGGAAAAAATGAGGGCAGAGGGCAGGATAAGGGAACAATGATGCATCAGCTCAGGGAGGTTTCCCAGCATGTGTTACCTGTATATTGGTGTGTGCATTATTGCATCTGCTTATGTGAAAGTTTGTTCATGTGTTCATATGCTCATGCACAAATTACAGATATAGCTACCCAGATCTGCACATGAACATCTACAGAAAAGTGTGTGCCTGTGTGTCTACGTATACCATATCCATGTCTGTTTGTACATGTTTAGGTCATTTATATAGGCCTCTGTGCGTGGGTGGGTGGGTATGTGCAGGCATCTCTTTACTTGCTGTATATGCATGCATTGTGTATTAACTTCTTGTCTTGTGTTTATGAATGTATACCGCACCACAAGTGTCTATATGTCTCCATGGGCCTATGTATGTATGTGTGTGTATGTGTGCACCATTCCCACGTTGTTTTCTATGTAAGTTTGCCTTTGTTGTGCTTCCCTTACATCAAACCAATGGGAAGTGCAGGAGTAACTCTAAAAAATAAAAATAGCAAAGAAGAAAGCAAACATTCTGAATACAAGTGAACCTTGAATATGGGTCACAAGTTCAGGTTGATTCTTATTCTAGCTAAAGCACACCTGAACCATTTAATCTTGTGCTGTTCTGGCTGAGCAGTGAACATGAGCAGGGATTCTTAATGTCACCCAGAGTGCCAGGGGTTGGAGCAAATTTCAAGCTTTCCTCCAGCTTTAGAGAAATTCAATTTAGGATCCAGATTTTGGTGCATCCAGCGTCCAACTTATTTACCTGCATCTACTGCATTTATTTATGTATGCTGTGTCTGGGCATCTTACAAGCAAATAAATAATAGGTGGTCCATAGTTTCCTGGTTTTGTCTCCCCTTTGGTCCTGGGGGAATTTGTGTTATCTATCAGTTATGGGGCAGGGGCTGTTATTGCAGCCAGGGCTCAAAGATAGATGACTCTTGCTTTTGGTTCTGGAAAAGCTGAAGATTTGTGTATGTCCTGATCCCTCTAGGAGAGCTCCACAATCATGGGTCAGACACTGAGCAAGTCTTTGCCTCCAGCTTCTAGGAGATTTACTCTTGTAGGGCCAGCTACATCATTTTTGAGGAGCAGGGTTGTGGTGGAACGGTCTTGGCTACAGTGACATTCTCTCAGGTAACTCTGTCCCAGGCCACCCCCTCTCAAAATTAGCAGTACCCTAGATCTACAAATCCCTTAGCTGTGGTGAAATCCAACTACAGACCTGGACATCGTGGCTCTCAAGCCATTTCCAGTCAGTGCTCAGCTGTCCCTAAGGACATGTCAGTGCTGGTCTCAAAACAATCACAGTGCCCAGAGATGGTGGGGAAGTCAGAGAGCAAGGAAGGATGCCTTTGACATGCACCGGTTTTTGCACTGGAAGCTGGCAGGCTGGGGAAGCAGGCTGCTAACTGAAAGATACAAAAGTAATTAGAGGAGCAAAATAATAGATTAGGGAGCAGCTCCTGTCAAGGGAAAGTATTAATTATCAGAGGTTTTCCTTCATGCATGCTGACTGGTCAAGGGAGTAAAGGATGGCAGCAAAAAGCTGTGGTTCAATTTAAGGAGGCTGCTAGGAAAGGCAGCTGGGGCCTTGAATTAACTGCTTGCTCTCCAAATGCTCCTTATGTGTGGGGGAGGTGTGACTGGGGGAACCTGACAAAGCCATATCGTGTCTAACCATCATAAATAATGATTCAGTCAGAAGACTAATTTTAAGAGATCATTAAGGTTACAGAGTTAAGCACTCAGAAGTCAAGTAAAGTGAGATTTCAGATTACAAGTATAACCTAAACTCTGTCCCTTTTTAGCATACTCATTACTCTCTAGTCTCTAATTAAATGGTCTCATTCTGTTTTTCAAATAAGACATCCTGTCATCACATCATTTTTTCAGTACTGTTAGAAAATGTGTACTAGGTGATATTGTGGTCAAGTTTATGTGCATCTGATAAACAAACAGGCCATAGCTATAAAGTATCATAACCCCTGTATGATAAGCCCTACCCCGTTTTGCAGGTGAATATTTCCATGGAATCATGGAAAAACAGAACTAGAAGGGACCTTGGGAGGTCACATCTAGTATAACCCCTCCCCAAGGCAAGATCCTCACTGTCTAAACCATCTGCTCTTAAAAACTTCCAAGGGTGGAGATCCCACTACCTCTATAAGTAATCTGCTCCAGTGCTGAACCAGCCCTCAGAGTTAGAAACATCTTCCTAATGTCTAACCCAGGAGTGGCAATTATTTGGGCTGGCAGGCCACTTAATGTGTTTTGGTGACCTGTTGAAGGCCACTCCTGTCTCTCTTTCCCTCCCTCTCCCCATCCCACTTTCCTGGGGCTGCAGCCAATGCGGATGCCCAAACCTGCCGATGGCTTTAGCACTGCCCCTCCTCCCCGCATGGCTATAGTCCATCTACCTGCAGCTTTAGCACACCCTGCGCCCTCGGAGCCACAACCCAGAATCTGTCAGCTGCATTTGGGCAGCTGGGGACATGGCTCAGGGTGGGTGTCACTTGGCAGGCAGCTGCCCATGGACTGGATCCAGTCAGTTGGCAAGCCAGATCTGGCCTGTGAGTCATATTTTGCCCACCCTGCCATAGGACCACTTAATAGGGAGTATGCTGCTAATCAACATGGGCAGAGTTTGACCTTTAAGGTCCAGCCACAGCATTTGTTCTCCATTTGTATCAGTGAGGTGCACGGGCTGACTGTTCACATGGTATTTCCTCTGGAAAGGCCTTTTACAAGTTCCTTCAAACTCCCTGAGCATCACCATGTTATTTTATCATGGGAAAGGGGAAAAAATGAATGGCTGGTCAGTTCTCTAGAGAAGACTTTGAGAGTCAAGAAAGCTATATTTTCTGAGCCAGGTCTCTACAGAGGTGTTTTCTTCATGGGCCCATGTGACTAGCTTATCAGTCCACTCAACATGAGATGCTTAGTGCTGCAGAAATACCAGCTCCCTCTCCATTTACCCTTTGAGTATGTGAAGTATGGAGTTGACAGTTATGACTGCTGTAAAATCTCCTTGTGAGCTTTTTACATAAAGCTGGGAGTCAGTTTGTTTGTTTTGCATGAAGAAAACAGCATATCTTCTCCAAATTTAGAGCATCTAATTTAAACTTGTGTGCAAGCTTCTGTGCATCAGTGAAACAGCCTCAGCTGCTCTGATTTCAGTTCCTCAAATGCTGGTTCTCTGTCCTGACAGCTGATGGGGCAAGAATGAACACCATGATTAGAGCAGTAGACTCAGCAATGACAGAAATATCTCTGGAATTTGTACCCGTTCTTCCTAAATTTCTTATTTAAATTCCCCTACAGGAGGAAATGATGTAGAACGCAAAGGAATGCCCCCATGAGGCAGGTACAGACTGGTCAAGGAGGAAGGGAGGCCTGTGCAGAATTGTAGAGTATGATCTGTGAGGAGGAATTGATGCTGAATACCGAGAAAGGTATTCAGCATGAGGGAGGCAGGGCAGTGATAGGCCACTGGGGAGAGGAAATCCCTGTACAGATGGCCAAGGACTTGCCAGTGAGGAGGAATGGTGCAGAATGGCAGAGAACACCAGCTTCCACAGACCTGCATATATTCTGGTGCAAGCTGGAAAATTTCCTCACGCAGAGACTTTGGGGATCAGTGCAGAGTTTGTTTAAAAGAAATGAGCTTCAACTGAAAGGTTTAGCAACTTGCGCTAATGAGAGTCTGTCTGTCAAACTTAAGTGGCGTCAAGTGGCTCAGAACAAGGGCTCTTGGGCGTTAAATGGTTCCTACCAAATACCAAGCCCATTACCATGATTGGCTGTTATAGCCCTCTAAACGGCAAAAGTGATTAAATTGGTCGTTATGAAACACTGAAGATGCATAATTATGAAAAATAAGGCTTGAGTATGAGAAGATTTCCATCTCACTGGCAGCTTTGTATCTCAAGGAGGAATCAGTACAGAAATCTTTTAAAACCAGCCACAGGTGGTTTTAGTTAGGGGCTGAAAAAGCAAAGATAGCCAGAGACAGCAGATCTGGGCATTCTTTAACAAAAAGTAAATGTGTATGTAGGAACTTGGTGATACAAGCAGGGCAGACTAAATGACTCTTGTCATGCACTTCAGTGCTGACCAGCAGACCACTGCTACTTCGTTCCTGGGCTCCCCACACAGCTCTGCTAGTGCAACCTCACACCTGCCTTGCATCATCCTCTCCTAGAGTAATTTTTTCATTCAGAGTTTGAAACAGAGCTTAACATTAGGTGCAGAGCAGAACACACTGAAGACCAGATCTGAAGAAACTTCTGCGGTCCCGACTTGCTAAATCCCTTATATTCCATTTCCCTGTACCTTTATTTTGAGCCAGAAAGACTAGCCCTGTTCAAGCTTTCAACCAAAATACTTCCCTTTTACTTTTTTCCTTCTTTTTCATTTTTCCCTTCTTTTTTTTAGTGTGGCCCCAACCCTGAAAGTGTTTTATAACCTCCTTAGAAAGAAAAATAGCAGTTCCAAGCTGTGTGCAGCCTCAAGGGGGTCTCTGTTTCCTGGATTGCAGAGAGGTTCTCTCCACATGTGCACTATGTGAATCATTGGGCCACAGTCCTTGTTTTTCTTGATGGAACTGAAAGATCACTCGGGACCTACTGACATTTACATTCCCTACGTATTCCGTGTGTGTTTGGAACATAAAGCTCTAGCAGATATGCCCTCAAGTCCCCTTCTTCATCCTCTTTCCTTCCATGTCTGTCTATTCTCTTCATTCGTTATTTGACACCTGGCTTGATTTATATTGCACTCTTTTTAGAAACTCAATATGTTTGTAATTCAAGCGCTTTTTACAAAATGACTGGCCAGAAGTTGTTATGGAAAGATGTCATTTATCACATTATTTGGGCTTTGAATGAGTGTGTGTGTGTGTATGAGAGAGAGAGAGAGAGAGAGAGCATGCGCTAATCAAATTATCTGCTGTGAATAATAGTGCCTGTCCCTATTACTTGGTTTGGTGGTGCAGTCACAGTCTCTTCTTTGCTGCTTCTGTTCATTGCTCATTTCCATTCCTTATCTGTCTCCTTGCATCTAACTTGCACAGAAATTTTTAACTGGCCACTAGGGGCACTTTCCTGCATGCAGTTTTGGATTACATGAAGACATTGAGATTCACAGGCATTTCCCAGTTGCACCAGCAGTCATCCAAACAACAACAAGAACGAGTCCTGGAAGAGCAGCACAATGAGCTTGCCACAAAAAGTACTGATGGATAAAGTTTTACATACTCACAGTGTTTTGCTAACTGCAGGATATTCATTTGCAAGCAGCTTGTCTTCTCTTGTCTGTGTGCTTGCACACATGTATGTAGTATGTATACACAGGCACACTTATTGTTTCAAGCGTTCATTGCATGTACACTTTTGTGATGTTCTGTTTGATCAACTTTAACTTTGAGGTCCAAATCAAATACATGCTTAGCAGTAAATGAAAAGTAAATTATCAATGTGTTTTGGAGGGAAATTTAGGTTGGCTATTAGGAAGAACTTTCCAAGTATGAGGATGATTAGGGATTGGAACAGATTACTTGGAATTGTTTAAGAGTGGATTGGACAAATACTTGACTGCAGTGATTGAAATGGCTGATCCTGCCTTGAGCAGGAAGCTGGACTAGATGATCCCTTTCAGCCCTTTCAGCCCTATTCTTCTATGTTTGCACAAGGGCAACCTCACAAGGCATTTGAGAAAGTCAGACATTAAACAGGAATGAAGTGATCTCACTTCTTGGATACTCTCCTATTTCTTTCTTATTCACAAATATCATTGACCTCAGAACTCTTCCCTTCTTGAATTAGGATATTCTTCATAATATTTCAAGTCTAGTGTTGACTATTAGACACACAGTAATTTTGCTATCACAGTTAACTTTCTGCCAACAAGATGTGCAATGTTCCTGTGGCTGCATGCTGGCTTAGAGGCTTTTTGGGAAAGACATACCAGCCCACAATGTGTTTCCTGGGTAATAAATCCACACCTCCAGCTGCAGACTTCTTAGGTTTATAAGCCTTTCCCTGCCATGAGATGGGCAAGGCACACCATATGTATTTTAGGAAGAGACACTTCCTCCTCAGAAGTCATGTTATTGTTCTCATTGTGCTTGATTCCTAGGCATTAGTCTCTTGAGAAATAAGGTTAAAGGAAGTTCTCAATTATAAAGATTTTTAAAAATTATTTCCATGCAGAACTAACTGCCAAAATGCTTTAAAATGTGCTCAGAGTACAACTTCTGGTATGTGTGGACAAAATGTTTGGAGAATCTGATGAGTCAAAATGGAGATTGAGTTCATTGTTGAAGCATGGCAGTAACATTGATTTAAACCTTATTGACCCAAAACATACTGGCTGACACACTCCAGCCTCATTTTAATGTATTGCTCCTGACAAGGACTAGTACCTTTGACTGGTATTTGCTGTGGACTTGGGAGGGGGTCCTTGTTTGCTTATTGAAAGCAGGTCCCACATAGTTTATGATGACCACAAGCCTGATCTATGCTTGACAAACTCTGGCTCTGGATGACAGTCAAATTGTAGAGAACAAGGAAGCAGGAGGGAGCCCAATAGATTTGTCTGGTCTAATGTACCACCTGGATGGAATGACTGCATGGTAGCAGGTATGCTATGACCACTGCCTGTTCCCATAATTTTACCTATTTCACTACACACCTGTGCTTCACTCTTGAGCATTTCTTTTCTCCATCCATCATATTTCCTGTGGGGACTCCCTTTTCATAAGGTCTGTATTAAATCTGTCAACACATATGAGAAGGCTGTAATTAACACTCAAGTCCCAAACATTAGCTTGGGACTTAGTAGTATTACAAAAAGAGAAGGAGAGAGAGAGAGACCCATTAAGATCTTGTAGCTAACCTTAACTTGACCTTGATTTCATCACTCTCAGCACAACAATTCCTTTGACCATGAAACAATTCTGCCCTCCAACAAGGCTCACCTCCTCTTTGCAGGTGACTCTGAAACCGAGAAATGATCTAACAAGATAATTGCAGGCTATTGTAGCTTTTATGCCCAAGTGTACCTGTCTTTACATCATTGTGGCAAATTAGCACTTGACTTTTGATTATAAGATGTATACTATTATTAAAGATGTACACTATTAAAGTAGTGAAAGGTTGCAAATGAATATCCTGCAGTTAGGTTTGGTCAAGTTAGCAAAACACTGTGAGTATGTAAAACTGTACTGTTATTGTATACTATTAATGTATACTATTATTAAAGATGAGACTACATTCAGGGTGGCTTTCTGAAAACATACAAGGCTTCGAATATAAGCATATTGCCAAATTAGAAACCATTATATCGGCACATAGCTATAATATCAGTGTTACAAGCCTAAGGTCAAAGTTTGCCCAATCCTGAATTGTCCATTGGGCCAACATGTTTAAGATGCTTAATTTTCTATTGGCAATGGCCCATAAGGGTGCAAAGTGGCTAGCATCACAAACAACCACCTTTGACTCTCCAGCCCAAAGGACCAGGTACTAACACTACAGCTGGGTTGACTGGGGACAGATGAACCACGCCAAAAAATAATGTATCAAATTGGAGCTGAACATGGTTGTAGGAAATCCTGTAACCAGGCAATACAAACAAAACCAAAGCAAATATATGAAGAGAAGTTTAAGGGGGGACCTTGTGGCCTGCTACAAACTGGTCAGGGGGGATCAGCAGGTATTGGGGGAGTCCCTGTTCCCCCGTGTGCTGCCAGGAGTGACCAGGAATAACGGTCACAAGCTGGCGGAGGGTAGGTTTAGATTAGATATTAGGAGGCGCTACTTCACAGTCAGGGCGGCTAGGGCCTGGAACCGGCTTCCAGGGGAAGTGGTGCAGGCTCCTAGCCTGGGCATTTTTAAAAGGAAGTTAGATGAGCACCTTGCCGGGGTCATCTGACCCCGGTGCTCTTTCCTGCCAAGGCAGGGGGTCGGACTAGATGATCTACCTAGGTCCCTTCCGACTCTAGCTACTATGGAACTATGAAACTATGTATTGCCTGATTCTTCATTTTTTTTTTCCTGGTCATTTCTAAAATAACCTTGTTGAAGTCTTCCTTAGCTTGGAATATGAAAGTGGATTTTGATGTATACTTGTCAAAGCTCCTTCCCCACAATAGGCCTGTTTTACATGCCAGGTGTGATAGGTGGTCAGCACAGGAAGTTATTAGGGACAGGAGCTCAGAGTCAAGATTGCTCAGGTGTCTTTAAACAAGCATTTTTCTGTTTTTCAGGGTTGGAGTGACAGTTATAAATTTGTCATTTCAATTGAAATATCCAGGTTTGCCCAAATGTTTGTGTGTGTTAGGGAGTAGTGGGAGGAGAGGGTGCTGAAAAAGTGGATAGAAACAACATTGTAATCTTTGGTGGTTTCTCCACTAAATATTTGAGAGGGATTTGCTGCTTGTTCAGGAACTCATTCCTGAAGAATAGGGAAAATTCACCCTCTTGGAGAGTCTTGTCCTAGATGGATTTTTAGGTTCCACTGGGAATACGGATGCATGGGACCCTGTGGAACCTTCCTGATTATGGGATCTTATGAGGTACAGGGGAAGGGACCATCAGGGATCAAAAGAAGTGTAGAGGTCAAGATGGGAAAAGAATCAGGGGCAAGAGAAAAAACCCTAAACAGAAATCCAACAAGTGTTTTGTGCAGAGTAGTAGAAGGAGACTCAATAGGATGCCCATCAGAAACAGGAATCCCTATTTGGTGTCATGGAGCCCTTTTCCTAAATGAGTGTTTATCCTGGGCTCGAGGACTGTGCTCTTTCTCACTCTGTCACAGATGCACAGTGAGTCTGAGTCTCCTCTTGCTTACATACCAGTGCCATTGCTTTGGAGCTTGCAGAATTACTTCTGGCCTAACTAGTGTGGGCAAATCAAGTCCACAGACTGTGCCCTATGATCAATGGCACTACACCCTCACTAGACTCGGAGACCATAGCCCAACTATTTCCAAGTGTCAAAGTTCATTCCCTTCATACTGAAAAGCACAAGTCTCTCCTCTTGCTACAATGGAAACCTCCCTCACTGTATCTTGAGGCTGTCAAAGACGTGGCATGGGCACTGAGGCACACGGTTGACAGCCCAGAGGTCCCAAGTTCAGGGTCATAGCAGAAGCGTGCACAACACGGCCCTGTCAGAGTCCAGTGAATCTGCAAATTCTTTTAAATACCTTGTCACAAGGACACCAAAAAGGAAAAGGAAAGTTATGTTAAGAAAGAGGTCAGGTTAACCCCCAGTGTTGGATGCTCATTCCCACCTAGAAGCAGACGTTGGAAACCTGCAATTCTTCCTGTTGTTGTCAGGTGCAGGTGCCCCCTTGTTCTCCCATGAGCCATTCTGCCCCCTCCTACCATTGTGATTTCTCCTGCTGTAATGGATAAATGCTCTAATTGAAAGGAATTTTTGTCTGGCCTGAAGATGTCAGGAGGCTGAGGCAGACGTGTTTCTGTAAAATGAGGCTTGATCTACAGTGCAACAGGCAGTGTGTGGGTCGCTGAGAATCCTTCACACACTCTGGTGGCATCAGCTTTCACCAGGCGATTTTAATTAGGGTGTCATTAGAAGGGGTTTGGTATTGAAGACCCTGTCAGTCTTTGATCTGCTGCCAGTTCCCTTTCCACAGTCCAGGCCCATGAGGTTGCAGCAACCCCTTGGCAACCCTGCTTCCTATCCGTTTCCGCCATTGGTGCCAGCTCCATTTTTGCACCCATCATTCTGAAACACGGGTCCTGCTGACCTTGCTGTCTGCTATTCATACTTTTCTCGATCTGCTTAATAATAGCGGCCTCCGTGGGAAATGATGGGCTAAGACAGAGAAAGAAGATAATGATGGTCTGGCTGGAGGAGGCAGAGACAGGAGAATAAAGTGACAGGCAGCTGAACAGCAAGAGAGGAGTGTGATGATGGGGAGGGGGAGAAAAAATCCTGCAACAGCATAGAAACCCAAAGCAACAGCATCATTGAAACAAACGGAGAGAGACAAGACTGAGTCCCTGAAGGAAATAACAGGGAGAGGGCAGAGAGAAGGAAAAGACGAAAGAGAATTGGCCAGTAATTGGAGTGGCATCCAAACAGAGATGGAATTCATGGAGGGAGGAAAAAAAGAGAGAAAATATGATGGAAGAGAGAGATGGGAAAAGAGACACAGGATGAAAGATTGTCAGAGTGGAGCACAGAGGATGGAAGGCATGGATACAGCAGGAGAGAGAGAAATGGAGTTCACCAAGGAAACTAGAGAAAAGGTGAGAAGTCAAAGGGGAAACAAAACTGTTGTTTGTTAGCAATACTGATATGCATGAAAATTTGCAGATCCTGAAAGTCATTGCTCCAAAGGGGTTAAATCTGAGAGAAATAGAAAACACAGGGGAAGAAATAGAGATCAATAACACAGAGGTAAAGAGTGAAAAGAAGGTGTAGTGAGGAAGAAAAGAGAGAGAAAAGATGGAATAGAGATAACGAGGAACAAGTTTCAGAATCCAGGGAAGAGGCCATCACCTGCCATTAAGCTCTGCAGACAAGCATGAAGAATGGGGTTTTGAGACATTGAGTACCTGATGGCTCTTGGATCTCTGCTACTTCAACACCCCTGTCAGCAGCAATGTTGGGTATTTGAGTGTTTTTTCCCCCCTTTCCTTCTTATAACCAAAGCACCTGATTTAAAGAAAAATCTCAGTGCCCTGAGACACAGTCACATTGTCTGCAGTCCGAAGCCAATGGAGGTTGCTGTAGATATCATTTCATTGAGCAATGTCTCGGTTACAACAACAAAAGAAAACAAACATGCTCGTCCTTTGACCAGGCAGATCAGTCACTTCCCTGCCCTGGGTTTTCTGGCTAATTGCCTCCATTTTCCTCACTCTGGGCAGGAAGGATGTTTCTTTATACTGGTAAAGCAGATCAATGCTAACATCACACACCATGAGAGATTCTTCTGTCTGAGCCAACAGTCACCAGTGCCTTTAGAGCTCATCAATAACCAATTATGAGATCTTTTGGATTTTCCAGCTCCCTATTTTTACCCTCTCAAAGAGAAAACTGAAGAAAATGGTTAAAGTTTTCTCTTTGTAACTCCTTCCCCCTCCTTCAGCCATAGCTGGTGAAAGTTAATTATTGGCCGTTCACTGGCTAAGGAAAGGATGGCCCAGCTATAGCTACTAACCTGGGATGCACCAAATTCGGCATTAAATTAGATTTTTTTCAAAAGGGTTCATCACATTCCTTACTTGCGCACATTCTTGTTAATTAGACACCCCTTTGCAAATGCTCCTCAACACTAGGAAACAGAAGGTGCACACAGAAGTGATAATTTTTGCTCAGTCTGGTCCCTGAAATTGCTCTACAGCTATGACCAAACACAAGTGCACAGCTGCAGAGCATTTTAAAAGGGTCTGATTGCACAACAATCTGAACCCTCATTACATGAAGGTTCAGATGCAGGCGCTCCAGAGTGGAGTGCCTTCGTTGACGTCCGTCTTCATGTACTGGGAGCAGGACTTGGCTGATACAACCCAGCACTGCTTCTAGCACTGTTTTCAGAATGGGGGGTGTGGGAGGGAAGACAGCAGTGGAAGCTCATTTTGGAGGTTGCCCAGCCAGCATGGGAGGGTGGGGTGGGTGGATTGGATCTCCCCCCACACTACTGGGGAAACCCCAGAATGGACTCCCTCCCCTGCCTTCTCCCCCTCCCATCCTGAGACAGAACAGGAGGTGTGAGGGAAGGGGGGCAGAGCTCAAGGAAGAGTCTTCAGAGATGCACCCTCTTTCTTTGGATCTTGGATCTCAATCTCCCACCCTCCCAGCCTAACAGCTAACATCTCTTGGGTCAGGAGGATCGGTTTACCTGAGACCTGAGAGCTACACTTCTGTCTGCACCTTCAAAGCTGCAGTGCTTAGAATCTGTACTTGATATGCTGTGCCTATCTAAGGCCCTTCATTTGGACAACAAAAGCTAAAGGAAGCAAAGATTGGTCTGGTTGGTTAAGATTGGCCCAGCACTGGGGTGACCTGTGTTTTGTTTTTCGCTCTGCCATTAACTGATGGTGTAGCACAAAGCAAGTGATATCATTTTCTTCGTTTCACTTTTTCTACTTGTAAAATGGGATGATGACCCTGATTAATTTATCTTGGGGATTAAGAAACTTTGAGTTTATGCATATTTTTAAGGCACTTTCAGATCATTGGATACAAGTGGGTAGAAAAAAAATGATAAACAATGCATAGATAAATTAATCTCCTGAGAGTATCATATGGAATAAATAGGCTGGTATATATATAATTGTGTCTTGGATTACACAATAGTAGATTTATCACTGAGGACACTAAGATCCTTGGGACAGATAAAATGTAGATTAGTATAGATTAGTTTTTAAAAATTCTCACTGTAATGGCAAGAATTAGAGCTGGGAAAATAATTCATTGCAAGTAACTTATTCTAGAAATGTTGCTTCCTTTTCTGTGTATGAACCATGAACAAACTGTGATTTTCTCAGTTATTCCTTATTTGAAACCGTTAGTCAAGGTATGTCTTTTGTTAGTTTGTTGTGTGTTGCTAGCAAACAGGTCATAGTGAGATTTCAACTGTATGCATACATTACTTGATATTAGGTCTGGTCTCTGGCTGGATGAGCAAAGCTTTTGAGATTGGACTTCAGGTGCTAATACCTGTATACAAATAAGAAATTTGCTTTGTGCAGATATCCTACCACATTAGCTGTTTCCATGGACTTGCCTGCCAGGCAATGCACTGCAACATGTATAAACAACAGCTTCAAAAGGAGCCAAACACAACATATCTTCTCAGTTTTTCCCCAAGCATTCAAGTGAATATTTACAGAACTTCATTTTTGCAATGCTCATCCACATTCTTTCGTAATGATGCTTGAACCCCTCCGTCTTCACAGCTTCCCACTTCCCATGTACAGTGTTTTTAATAAGATCTTGTGGGTTTTTTTAAAAAAAGATGAGAAGCATGAATATTGGCTCCAGAATGGAGTGGTGTTTCTTGGAAGCGACACAGGCTGAGCTCACGGCTGGCTTTCTGATGCAGGGATTTGGTTTTCAATTAGATAATGCTCTTTGAAAATAGGACTGCTGGAGCACATGGGACAATATTGACTGAAGCACAAAACAATTCAGTGAGTGACCTTCATGCTCTTGAGCAAACAGCCAATCAGAATTCATGGCATGTAAACCCCAGCCAATCGGTATTCATTCCGTGTGAATAGTAACCAACCAACATCAGGGAATGGATGAAAGGCAGCATTCAGGTATGTAATATGATTATAAGATAATATATTAGAGTGTGATTCCATAAAGCCACAGGGTCAACAAGACTGGAAAATGTATTTTTCAGCTTCTAAGAAGATGGATTTTTGAAGATTAGTCCATCCTTGGTATAAAATAAATACATAAAATAGACGTGTCATGTAACATGGCTCCCACTCCTCCCCAGTAATTGCTATAGGGCCCTGAGATTGTTTAGTTTCTCTGGACAGCTCAGTCTGTTTCTCTTTGCCTATGCAACCTATGCTTTTGTATGTAAATAAGAGTAAAATTCACACCTACTTATTTATCTGGGGTAGAGAACTGATGTACCTTAATCCCATTGTTGTCCTGCTAGTTATGGGTGTTAGCCTACTCTCCTACTGTTGAGACTAGCTGGGATACTCTTGGTGACTACTAGATTTGAACAGCTGTGGGCAAGATGATAGCTGTGTCTCAGCCACATTTGTTTTTTTCCATGGCTTTTACCACCATGGTATCTAAGCAGAGATCCCTGGCAGCTCTTTCTGTTGGCCTGCTAAAATTTGACTTTGCTGGCCTCTGATGTGTTGTGTAAAACTCATTTTATTGCTTCAATGCTTGCTTTATCTTAGGCAAGATAACTATCACATTTTGTTATTTGCATTTGGTAGGTTGAAGAGTTGATGGGGTCATTTTGCTGCCATCCGCACAGAACTGGGTGAAGTTGTGGGTGGACGGGTGAGTGCTGGGAGGGAAGAAAAGGGTTATTTGCAGATACTTTCTCCATAAGGGTCATGGCATTAGCCAAACAACAACTCATAAATATTAACTTGTAAAGTAGAGGCTCTCGACCCACTTTTACTGGTGTCTCAGTCTCCTTATGTACCAAGAACTCTAGTTCTCTGATCCATATCTGAACAATAAGACTCAGTGCTTGCCTTCTGTTCAGCTTTATGCGATCTCATCCACAATGATGTTTTGAGCTGCACAAACCTCACTCCTGTGATTCCACGCAGCTGAATGGGGAGACAGAAGGCATTAGCTGACGGAGTCTATGGGGGTTTTTTTTGGCTTGTAAATTCTTATAGCTGCCCAAAAAGACTGGGAATCACTCTTTCAAGGCACCCAAAATAGCTGTTCTACCATCAGCAAGAACTGCTTCGAAGATAGCGACCTTTTTTTTTTGAGGCTCAAAGAGTAAGTAATAAAAACCAGCACATCTCAGAGAAAAAAAGAACAACCTCTGAATTTTTTCTCACTGGAAAAGGCCTGTTTCTGTGAACTGAAAGGGCTTTGGAGAGAAAGAGCAAAGTTATTTGCATTAAAGAGAAAGAGGAAGTGTTTACAGATTTTAAAGGTGTAAGACACCATCTTGATCATCTAGTGCAACGGTTCTCAACCTTTTTAGACTTGAAGCACCCTTCTATAGGCTCAAGATACCCTACAGAAAATGCTAGTTCTTGGTTTTCTCTCTTTTTTTTTTTAACTATAGAGAAATAATAGAGCAGTATTTTCTTCTGTTGCAAGGAACTCAGAAAGATACCAACAAGTCAGAATGTTTCATGGATTCCTATTTGAAATCCTGTGTTTACCTTATGAACTGTGTTTGCACTCCTAACATACTAACACTGTGTGGCACCCTTGAAAGGATAACGTGGTACCCCACAGTGCTGTGGCATCCTAGTGAGAGAATCGCTGATCTAGTGGGACACCATGTAGAGCACAGTCCACCATTGTTTCTATATCAAGCCCACTATATCTGTTTGAGTTGCAGCATATCTTTTGTATCTGCCCAGGGAATTTCATTTTGGTCTTTTTTGAGGGACTTCACTCAGTTTCCCCAAGACTGGAAATAATGCTCAGCCAATCTCAAGAGACTCCATTCAGTTCAGATAGGAGTCTCATGAGATGATTCCATGAGATGAAATACATAAAATAGATAGGTCAGATAGGTACCTCCATGAGATAATTCCAGAATCATACCCGTCTCCGTTTCCTCAAAAAAATTCACTTCCACTTCTTACTCAGTCGGCCCTATAGTATACAGAGAAACAAGGGGGCAAAACCTAGCTAGGATAAAAGCCACCAAAACTTTCTTTGAACCTCATAAAATATACAGCTCAGGTTCTGTGGGCAGGCTAGCATCTGTTCTCCATCCAAAATAAACCATAAGAGAACCCCTCTCTTTTTGGTTTTAGCTGGAAGACACTAAATTCTGATTTAGGATGCAGCCTGAGGGAGAGGACTAACACATTTTCTGCCTTTAGAACTAGGGAGAGAAACATTATTAAACAGCCTTAGCCTGCCTATACACATGCTCGAAAGGTATAGGGGGCATTTTAATTAGAGTGGTTCCTGGGCAGCTGCTCTAATTCAGATGGCTCACCGTCATGCACATTAAGCCCCTGCACATTTCAAAATGAGCCTCAGTGAGGCTTAGATAAAGCACCCCACAGCCATTAAAAAATGTATGGGGTTTAATACATGTGGCTTCAAGGTGATGCTGGAGAATTCAAATTAGAACTCAGTTAATCGAGTCTGCTCCAATGCATTCTATTAGAATATGTCAGAGCACATCTATAGGCACCCATTGGTAGGAACCACTTTACCTAAGCCTAAACCTAAAGAGAGTTTCTGCTCTTAGTAGCTACTAAAGTGCTGGCAGCTTTATCTTCATGAGTTGAAGAGATGGATTCTTAGCAGTCACCGATGGGAGCAAAGCATGTTGTAGTCAGGATGCTCAGGAAATCTGTTTGAATTAAAGAAAGTGAACGAGCAAAGGAAGGGAGAAGAAATGAAAGGGGTTCAGCAGGACTACTGGATATATAAATCAACATAACTGGAGGAAAATATTCTGAGATCTTGACTTCTGGTTTTTATTTGGTACAGAACTCCACAGATGTATGCATGTTGCTTTGCAGATATATAAGAATAAAAGGTCCCAGCTCTGAAAAGCGTACCACCTAGTGAAGAGAGTTGTGGGTAAAGATAGCAAACTGCTGAGGTTGGATAGATACTGCCTGGCACAAAACAGTAAGAGGAGGCGATGTTCTAGGAGGAATTCATTCTAATTGCCCACTGGGCTGCAATTGGAGTTGTTTTGTTGCATTAACTACTTGGATTTATTGCCTTGATTAGGTTGATTCCTAGGCAATGTGGTCTGACAGTGCCAGCAGCCTAAAGCAGCTCTTTACAAATAATAAAATATAAATAGTACAAAATGTGCAACAGGGCAGGTTCTGCAGAGTCAGCCAGTACACAGTAAAGCATATCAAGTGCAAGAAGGTGGAGAGAATCGTCAAGAAGGGGGTGGTGAAGGGAGAATTTGTGTAAGTGGAAGGACTTAAGGAGTGATGCAACATAAACTGAGTTCTCTACAGGAAGGCTCCTGCCTGGTATGCAGTCCCCAGATGTCAACTGATACCCTCATTGGGCGCATCCAAATGAGCGCGCATGTGCCTCTTGCCCTATCTCAAGCCCCTTTGAGATGGGTCAAGAGCCACGTGCAGGAATGAAAAAATGTTCGAAAAATGTTTGTAAAACGAAAAAATTATTATCTAGGGGTAAAAAAAAAAATGCTCCAGAGAACAGTGGAGCAAAACACGGTCCCAGACCATGCCTGGAGGAAATACAAGAGTCAGTCCTCCAGAAGAGATGCTCTGGTTTCTGCCAGTGTCTCTTTGGTGCTCCTGCTGCCCCTGGCACTGTCCAAGGTGAGTTAGGGAATCGGGGGGGGGAGGGGAGGGGAAGTGTGTGTGAGGGGTGGCAGGGGGATGTTGGGGGGCTGTTGGGAGTGGAAGGCGTTGTCAGGGTTATGGGGAGTGACGGGGGATGTTGGGGGTGGGATTAACTGGAGTTGGGGGGATGTCCCTGGGACTGCGGGAGACAAGTGGCTGGAGCAGCTGCGGTTAAGGTGGTGGTGTGTGGAGGGACCCAGCCCAGATCGGTGCAGCTCGCTAGTCCAGCTTTGCACTGGAGCAGGTTGCATGGCTCCAGGAGGCGTGCACAGCAGTCCTGGAGCCGTGTGACCTGCTCCGGTGCAAAGCCAGACTAGTGAGCCGCACAGGGCTGAGCTGGATTTCGCCGCGCACCACCTCCCTGCAGGCACAGTGAGGCAGAGGCAGGATCCAGCGCAGTGCACAGGGACCACGTGCCAAGCCCAGCTGGGTCCTGCTGGCTCTGACGCTCCTCTGCCACCTGGCCGGGCCAGGCCCATGGTGGCAGGACCCGATGTGGCACGCCGGGACCACATGACGAGCCCAGCCGGGTCCTGCCAGCCCTGGGGCCGCTCATTCTGCCCGGGTGGTCTGAGGTCCTGTCATTGGAAGTAAGTGCCTATTAGGATGCATCCTCATAAGCATGCACATGCAGTTTGCAGTGCTGCAAACCCATGTGTGGCACTGCAAACTGCACACACTGCATGTGCACATTTGCCACACTACTAATTTCCAGCTCAGTAGTTTTTTTTTACAACAGGAGATCCCAGTGTCAAAAAAAACCAAAACACAAACAAAAATAATGCACCAAAATGCACCAAAAAAGGTGGCACATATGGCTGAAGTGTGCACTGCTCAAAACAGGAGCCTGGTCAGCTAGAGTGATGCTCTGACTGCCAGCCGGCCTCAGTGTACCTAGATCACCACTGTTGCAGCCCCAGGAGGCTCCTAGAACCCCAGGTAAGGCTGCTGGGGTCAGCCCAGGTGCTGACCCCAGCTTCCCCTACCCCATCTGGGGCAATCTGCTGCATGCCAGAGTGTGCATGCAGGGGCATGCCCAAGGACAAGTAGTAGCGGCATAAATATGTACCACTGCTAGTTGTCCCTGGGGAAATGCATGTTCCTGCTCATGGGGACATGCCTTTAGGGTTTACGATGAGTGTTTTCACTTCCATCTCCCTTATCCTCTGAGAAACTCAAAATACTTCATGACAATGCATTGTCCAGCTGTTAGGCCATCAAAGTGAGAGTCAGGACACATGGGTTCCAGGCCAAACACCGTCACTGACTCTGTGTGGTAAGCCACTTCTTTTATCCAACCCATCAATGAACATGGGAACCACACTGCATTTTGAGTCCCTCTGTTGAAGGATGCTGCTGCTTGTGGCTGAGCAGAGTGTTTGACTTCAATAAGAGCTGAATTAATCCAAGGCTACATTCTTTTAAAAGTCCCCCCTGCAATATGTAGTCTGCAAAGGTCAGCTTGTTTGGCTAGGAACCAAGAGGAATAATTAACCAGTAGTTAATGGAAAACCACAAATCTTATTTGTGTGTCACTTGTGCAGATAAGCACATAAGCACATGCTAAACTTTAAGCACATGAAGAGCCTTACCCAAATTAGTATACTTCAGTATATGTATCTCTGCTGTGTGAAATCAGGCCTAACTCCGAGCCATCTAGGGATGTGTCTCAGTTGCATGTATGCTATCCATTTTGCTTCTAAGGTTAAATGATCAAGAGTGAGGTCATTTAAGGAATATGATTCCTAGTTGGCACAGGCCTGCTACCAGTGCTGTTAATGCAAACTGCCTGTTCACTTAAAAGCACAAGTTCAGGGCATACACCCACCTTCTGTCATTGTTGTCATGGTTTGACAATGAAAACCATTAGTACATAAAACAGCTCTGTTGAGATATATAATCTTGAAATTTTTAAGGGTCAGAGATGAATATGGGCAACCACAGAGTGACCCTAGCAATTAATTTGTTGTGAAGACTCCAAGCTCAGGCTTAGGTTTGTCACTGCTTGGACAAGTAATCTTGAGAGCCTGGAATAGCAGTATGGGGAAAATCTTTGGAGGGGAGAGAGATCAGCACTTCTTAGAGGGATAGGTTTTGGCTGTAAATCACCTCTGTACACCACCTCTGTAACCTCAGGCTTCCTGCCTTGGAGCAAATGAATTCCAGATAACAAAAAAGTAGCAAACCCTCTACAAATCAAAATCTTGTGATTGTTCTCAGAAAAGAAGGGGAAAAATACTCTGAGATATATGCCTTGATTCAGAGGAAAACTCCTAGAACCAAACTTTTAAATGTATGTTCCTGAAGCAAGCCTATCATTGAAGTCTCTGCAACCTCCTGCCCAGGTATAGGGAATGGTGGTCAACATATATAGGAGAAACCCACCACTTTCTACACTGGATGAAATTCTGCATGCCAATTAGCAGATGAGGATTATGACAAGCTCCAAGAGCTCAGTTCTGCAATTGTAAGCCCCCAGACAGTTGAGAAATCTCCTGCTGAGCCCTATGCAGGGAGAAAATGGTGATTGAAAAGTTTTCTCAATGTCAGCTGAGTCACTGCATGAGAATGAGATAAGGGAGTATTAAATCAAAAGCTCGCCATGACACCACAAGCAGCTGGAAAGATAGGAAAGTGAGAGAAAAAGCATTCTCCTTCGGGGTCTTTGAAGCAGAGACTTCCCTTTTAATGGCTGCCTTACCTTCAGGATCTAACAATAGCTCGCTATGCTGCATGCAGGCTATAAACTTTGTCTGACAAGTGCCACCAACAACTTCAGAACATCAGTTCTTTCCTAGACAGGCCTCTAAAGACTGGAGATTCTGGGCAACTGAAAGAAAAATCTACTAAGATACAATAGTTATTAAGGAATTTGGTTAACATGTAGCTTGTCCTCCCTTATACTTGAATCTAGACAAATACTTTCTTGGAATAGATTGGTTGATGATTGGTAAGGAGAAGATGCTCATTTGGAAAGAGGTTATGGTCAATGTCAATAAGGATTCAATTACAAATTTTAAATCTCAAGTCTGAGAACAAATTATAGCTGCCTGCCACTAAAACTCAAAATGGGATCAAAGAACAGTAGCAATTATGCATCTTAAGCACCAGCCCCACATCTTCTCTTTGAAAGACATTTATTTTAAATTAAGGGAAATAGAGCAAGTTGAAATGGAAAAAAAAATCAAAATGTTGACATTATTTCTGTAGTATTGAAACTAGAGCATTTTTGCATTGTTGAAATTTTACAAACTTTTCTTAAGAAATTTATTTCTGAAACTTCTATAGCCTGATTTTCTTGCTTTTGCTCTTTTTGTTTTGCCCCTAAGTGCAATAAAACCACAGTGATCAAGGGCTGTGTTTGGGTTTGTTGTTGTTGTTTCCTACTCTGCAGCTTTTCAAAATGTCTCCAGCACTGGCAGTTACAGAGTGGCTAATTTAGTATTTCCTTTACTTTGCCAGTCAGCTCAATGACTAGGACACTTGTCTGGAATTGGGGAGGTCTGGGGCTCTCGGTTCCCAAAAAGGGCTTCTGATTAAACAACACAGCACTCTCATTGCACGCATAACCTTTTCCAATGAAGCTGGATCCCTGGGCAGCCACAGTGGGGAGGTCTAGGGGAGATATTGTAGTGATTGCTGTTCAGTAAATGTAGGCATATGTCAATGAGAAGAACTAAAAAATGAACTTTATTGTGGAGCAGTAGACAAACGCTGCAGACTCTTGGTCTCTCTCAAAGTAATTAACAGCTATTAGCTAACGGAGGAACCAACTCCCAGTTCCCAACCCTTCTAAATCAGGGAGCATCTCTAAATTATAACTTTTATCACTATAGATTTATGGGGCTAGAAGGAAGGGAGCACAACAGAGGGTGTGTGGCTTATTGGCCTAGTGGCTGGCAGGGCATCCACTAAGTCCAGTAGTCACAGGTTTTGACCAACTCTGAGAGCTGCTCTAATTAAAGCGCTGTATTGTCACATGTATCAGCATCCCTGCACTTGAAAATGGCGTCCAGGGTGCTTGAACTAAAGCTTGTTCAATGACCTTTAGTTCAAGCAGCTTTGCTGTGATTTTGAAGCATGGAGACAGTGATATGCCAGACACAGGAGACAGCTGGCACGGCAATTGCCGTGCTGAAATTACAGAACATTGGAGTAGCCTCTGTACTCATGTACATTTTTGGTACAATAGCATTTTTGGTACTTTGATAACTGAAAATGTCATGTAGATGACTAGAGCTGGATGTTTAGATGACCATAAAGGGGACAGAATGTCACCCACGATATGTTAGCTTAAGTTACCTACCTGATTTTACCAATATAATGATTTAGAATTCAAAAAATTGAATCAAAAGAAGGGGGCAGACGCACAAATAGAGACACAACTTTGGTCACTCTAGAAGCTCATAAGCCAACAGCAAGCTAAGATCTACACACCACCCACTCATCTGGAGGAAGGGTACAACAAAGAGTATGGTACAAGTCAGGGCAACCTGCTAGGTAAGGGAGGTCACTGGAGAGGAAGCAGAGAGACCTGGATTCTAGTTCCAGACATGTGTAATGTTGGGCCTTGTCTATGTGTCGCTGTCATCAATCATAAAATGGCAGTAGGCACATTTAGTCACCTCTACAAAGCTCTTCAGATGGAGAGCGTTATCCAAGTGCTAGGCATTATTTATCTGGATCACAGCACTGCGTCCATTTGGCTGTGACTAGGGTAACCATATGGGACAATGTGAAATCTAGGACAATATCCCCTTCCCCACTCATGTCAGTAGGACAATGTAAATATTATTATCAGAAGCACCCCCCTCCCCCAAATAGGAAAGAAATTTGAGCAATATAAAAGAAGGGAAGTTGGGGCTGAGTTGCATGCTAATGAGGAAAGAGGGAGTTCTGTAAATTCAAACTATGACCATAAACTCCCCTCCTTAGGCTATATGTTTGACCTCTCAACATTAATATGCTTTCATTTCATGTGTATTTGATGAGGTGGAGGAGACAGAATAGTCTAGACATTAGGAGGCTTCAGCCATCAAAAATGAGGTTCTCTTCCTCGTATACAGGCTCTTTGGGTGGGCAAGTTGCTTGTCTCCATCGGTAAGTAAGGATAGCAAGACTTTCTTATCTTGGAGAGGTGTTGTGAGGAGAAATACGTTCTTAATTGTGAAATGCTTAGAAACTGCTGGAATGGGACCATGGACATTTGTAAGATTGATAGACAGGGTATTGAGAGCATCAGTCCGTGCACATTGGAAGAAGTTTCACTTATGCTTTCAGTAGTGTTTGCAAATTCAACATTTCTCTGCTCTGGCAGTATAACTGGAAACTAACACAGAGACAGAAACAAGGGAAATTAATCATCCTTCCTATACTCATGGCTGATCACTTTATCCATGTGGGTATTATTAGATCTTAGGCCAAATTGATATTACTCATGCAAAGCTGCATCAAACCCAGTGCGAGTTATTGTGAGGAATTAGCCCCTTGTTGTAAGAACTAACCGTACAGAGGGAAGAACGATGTTTGGATACAACCTTGCATGGCTAAGGACCATGGCAATCTAGATAACAGGTAAGGTATATTAGTACCTTGCCTGAATGAAATAGAATTGTTGTAGCCACTGTGGTCTCTGGAAAATGCAAGAAGCAAGACTTGTTTAGTAATATCTCTTATTACATCAGCAATATCATTGAGTGAGCTGTTAGACCAGTTTTCAGGTATAAAAATAAGGAAGGGCACTTTGTGCCTGAAAGCTTGTCTAATATCTCTCACACCTGTATAATTGATCTAATAAAAGATATTTCCAAACAAATCCTGCTTCTTGGAAGTACTGATAGTCTTTAGTGACCTGTCAGTCAAAAATAAACTTCTCTGTTGATTAGAAAGTGGTGTAAAGCAGTGCTTCTCAAAGTGGTGGTCCATAGACCAGTGCCGGTCCACAGCAAGTTGCCAGGAAAGAAAGAAATATATTCGCTGGTCCGCAGTGAGTTGCCAGGAAAGAAATATATTTTCAGAAGCATAACATTGATATGTCATAGCACCACAGTTTGTACTTTCCAACACTCCAAGTGACATCATGTTGTGCGAGGTGAGGAAAGAGAAAGAAACAGCCAGTTGCACATTTGTGTAGCGCTGTTAAACGCAGTTGCTGCCACTGGCTAAACCGGGCACTGGTCCCTGGCCCACTGGAAAAAAAATTGCCGATCCGCCACATCAGATAGTTTGAGAAGCGCTGGTGTAAAGCATCTCATCACTGAACAGAGCAGACCTAAGGATGCTTGTTGTAAGTATAAGCACAAATAAGAACTATTTTGTTTAAAACACTGTGTAACTTCACTTGCTTTTCACAGTACACTAAAGTACATGTTTACAAAGCTGCTGGCACATGAGTAATTGCATGGGGATGGGATAAGTTTGAAACTAACAGGGTGGAAGAAGCAGGGGAGCAGGTAGCCTTTCATTTTTGAATTAGTTATGAGGCTCACTCTCTAGGAGCTTTGGCAATAGAATTACAGTATCCTGACATTGGCATAAGTATGTACTGAATCAAACCAAGCTCCTAATAGCTTTGCCTAACTGCTGAATTCAGGGTATTTGAGTTATTCCTCACAGAATAAACAGTGAGTCGAGAAAATAAAAGATCCTGTGATTAATATACTGAAGAACAAAAGATTCATTTCCATTGCACTTACTCTCTTAGTGTTCAAGGAGAATTGCTTGTTCTTCCTCTCTCACGCAGTTTGTGACACACTTATATAGCTAATTTGAAAGGTTGGAGTTTGGAGAACAGTTCAATCAGAATCACAAATCAAAAAGCACTTTCAAGGTCATCCAAAGACAAATGCAATTACAAAGCAGGCTGTGAATTGTCTGTGTGAATAATGGTAATGAAAGACAGGAAGTATTGGACAAAGAGGAAACTTCAGTGTATAAAATGTGCATGCCTGGGCATAAGTTTCGTGGGTCTAATTCCCATTCTCAGAATAAAGTGTTTCCTTCTCAGTGCTGCATGCCATCTATTGGCTTACAGGCTGTCATGCAGGGCCCATCTCACAAGTGATGTAGCAGTTCACATTACTGAGTATGGGTGTTAAGTAGTGTAATAGGGGCAGATTAAACATTTGTAGCGGTCTAAGTGCCTTTAAAGCACTTTAATATTGAAGGTACGAGTGACACACGGTTGTAAAGCACTACAAAGTGGCATGAAGAATGTCAAAATTGGCCCCAGATGAAACAGAACCAACTTTGAAGTGCTTTAGGGTATGTTTGTACCCTCCAGCAGAGCACAGGAGAAAGCTGGTCAGTCTGCAAGTTTGTCACAGTGCTCTGCTTCCTGTCTCCCTACATGCCTGAGATAACTCCTCTGTGATTCATTCCCAGCTCCACTGCTCAGGGGTCACAGGCCCAGCTCTGCCCTGCAGGTGGTAGGAAGCCCCAAGAAGCCTGGAGGTTAAATGCATGGAAGGTCCCGCAGCTGTCCTCAGGAGCCTCCAGAGGAATTGTGGCTAAAAAGCATGTCGGGTTGCCTGCTCACTAACTTCCTAGCTGTGGAGTCCCGACGCAGCATTAACATCAGCTCACTGTGAAGGACTTCATCTTGGAGTTGTCTGTATGCCTGAAACACTTCAGATTTGAGGCAGTTGAATTTGGGGCAGGATTTGAAGCACTGCACATATACCAGTGATACCAGTGTCCACACCCCTGCACATTAATGGCTTGCTTCTGCTCTTGGTTATTTTGATGCAACTCCCTCTTGAATCCACTGGGTTGGTTCCTGTCAAAGTCAACAGGACCTGGGTTTGGCATTAAGCCATGTAAATGAGAGCAGACTTCATCATGTGCACAAGGTTCTGTCCAAACATTTGCTGGTTTAATCCCAGTAGTAGGAGCCACACAAAGGGGCCACAGGAGATTTGCAACAGCATGGGCTCCCATAAGCAGTGAGGATGACCCAGTGCATGGAAGCAGCTAGTGAGGAAAGAGTCATCCACCATGGTGACAGAGGTACACTGAGTTGAGATACTTGTGGAAATTCAAGCTTCAGTGGGAACCGCAAAGATGTGCTAGTTTGAGATACTCACTGGGGATGGGGAGAATCCCTGGCACATCTTTCAGCACCAGCAAGAGAGAAAGGGGCCAAAAATGGGCAAAAGAATCAGTGTCTATGAAGAAAAACAAATCATGGATGTTACATGTCAGGGTACAAGGTCTAGTTTCTCCTGCTTCTTCCTGGTGGGGCCTCTCCATGTATGTGCAATCAGAAATCTGCCAGGTTTTCTATCTAAGCTGAAGACAAGATTTTTGGAGGGGATACTAGTCCCAAAGATCTGTAAAGCCAGGCTGTCCAGGGAAGAATGGGTTTCAGTCTCTTCCTGTTTGCAAATAAAGTAAAGCCATGTGAATGAATGTCAGCATATACGTGGTGCTTATTATACTACTGTTCCAGGGTAATGAATTAAACAAAGTTCTGGGTTGTTTGCTCTGTTTGTCTCCAGTATTTCAGAGATGTCACAGTTGAAAAGTATGCAGAAGACTGCCACTGCATTTGTGTGTGTCTGTACTGACAGCACTGTCCATAAACAAAGCTGATTCTGGTGGAATGGCAGTGGTTTAAGGAAACTGGTTAGTTCTTATTGAAATAGGTTCAGAGGAGGATAGATGGCTTTCATGACAGACAGGCTGAAAGAGGAGATCGTTTAATGGCTTTGAAGGTGGATGCAGACTTAAAGAAAAAGGTTCTGTCTCTTGCCGACTGTAGTAGTTCTAATTAGGTCTGTTCTGCCTGTCCTCTCCCTCATTTTCAGTGAGCACACCTGAGTCTAGACAGTTCCTGTTTGTTCAGACCTGTCACACAGGGTGAAATCCAGCTTTAGGGGGAGCTTATCTTATTACTCATGGACTCAACCTCTCTCTCTCTAGGGGAGGATGGTAAGATTTATTTATTTTTTGATTTCCATGGATTGTAATGAGTTCATCCATCTAGAAAGAAGTAGGTAGCCATATTAGTCTACTCTGCTTTAATCCATCCAGCCATATACTACATCACTTAGGTGCCGGGTGAGGTGATGATAGGAGTGCAAGAACTTATCCAGATAGGTCCCAGCTATAGCACTGAGTCACAAATTCTCCAAGAACCTGGAAACTATTGGGCTCACTTCTGGTATGACTATGATTGCATTGTACATGCCAAGACGCATCCTGATTTCAAATGTGACAGGAAGCACAAGTGCCACAACGCAAGGAAGTAGACTATCCTCAAGCTATTTCTTCTCAGCTGGAAGTAAGAATTCTCTGCAGAGAATGTGTTTGTCTGAAGTTTTTAGCTCAGTTTTACAAACTCTGGCAGTTTGGATAATGACTTCACCTTTCAAGTTAAGAATGTGATCTAGTAACTAAATCACAAGACTGGGAAATAGAAGTAGATTCTAGGAAACAATAGATTCTTGTCCTTTTCTGTGACCTGGGCTAATTACTTCCTCTCTCTTGGTATCAGTTGCATTGTCCATACAATGGAAGCACTCACTAGGGATTGGGAAAATGTTATAGTGTTGGAGAACACTTGTGAATATTTTGAACAGCTCTTTGCTTCCACCATGTTCCTTTTTATTCACCAACTGCTGCATTTATGTGACTATCTCTTGCCTGAACTAATGTTGGAGAGGGACTGAGCTTCCTACAAGTACCCAGCTCAAGTGCAAACAAGGGTATTTGTGTGTAAACAAACATCCTCTATTCATTTTTCTCCCACTTAATCAGGCTCCCATCCTTGCATCAGTGAGAATAAGCATTTTCATTTGATGTGGGTTCACCAATCACCTGCTGCAGAAAGCTGAAGTGAAAAGTTTGCATGCATCCTCTCACCTGACATTTGTTAACAGTAATTGCTCATCAAAGAATTTTGAATGGCAAACATGTTCCTAAAGTCCACGGCTTGTTCACAGATAATTCATGAGTAGAATAAAGGGATACATTATTCATCTGAGTTATTTGCAATGAAAAATTAAATCAGCTAAGGCGTTGGTTGGTCAGGGACTATGAGGGTTAATTCATTAATGTTTAAGTGCTTTAAGATCATAGGATAAAAGTTGCTAGAGAAACACTAAGTATCTGAATGGAACCATCAGAAGTACAACTGTTGCTAATATGGCAGTGTTTTGGTGGTGATGTTGTGTGGTGGTCCAGGGAATAGGTGAGAAGGAAGATTTGTTCCATATTTGGTGAACTACAGGTTTCCCTTGCTTTATGCTGTACATGCATTCCTGGAAAATGGCACATAACTCGAACTTGCAAAAGGGAACCCACTCTACAATGTAACAAATAGGGATACGTTCCAAGACCTTGATTGTAGTGACCTCCAGACCCATTTCTACCACATTTACAAGACAATTTTGGTACTCACCAACAGCAGACAGTACGCACAAGCACAGAGTGGTGGTGAATGTTACCATAGTGGGGATGGTAACTACAGAAACAAGTGTTGCAGACACCGAACGAGGAGCACCAATCCACACAGGAAACTATATTTTGGTGTGCATCACTCCCACAATGCACCGCACAAAGCAGCTGACTGCGGGTTTCCACCATGCCAATCGCATCAGAGTGAATTTCCTTTGCATATAAAAAAAAATTCGTATAAGAATGGTCATTGCATAAGAGCGAATTCACACATAGAGAACCTGCATAAAGCGAAGGAAAACGTGTATGTTTGCTTCAGTACAAATATAATCAAACAGAACTTGCTTCACTAATATGAAGAATTGACTAGGACCCTGTTGACTTAACATTGTGTAGCCTTTATCTATGCTGATACAGTTAAAGCAGTACAGCTCCACTTAATATAGACACAGCAGTGTTGATATAAAAGTGCATTAAACCAGCAGGAAAGAGAATAAACTATGCTGGTATAAACATATACCAGTATAACCGTGTTTGTGTCAGAGGTTGTACTGGCATAAATGTTTGGTGAGAAAAACTGCACCTGTCACTAAAATAGTTGTAGTGATGGAAACATTCTTTGACAAGGCCTAATCAACAAGTCTGCCTAGATCTCAAATAGCACCAGTTAAATGCAGGCTAAACTATACAAATGATACAGAAATCAGAACACACATCCACACAGGCTGCCACCAGCATAATCTGGCTGTTATTGTAGATGTAAGAGAGGCCCATTACGTACCCAAGTCAGAAATCTATACACACTCCAAAGGTCCTTGCACAAATGGGTACTTGAACTCACAGCAAAACAGATTGGTGCATGTAAATGAGCATGTGAGCAGAGAGATAGTCCCCTGACAGGCACACGCATGCGTGCCAAGTGAAATGCACCAGCAAGGCACTGTTGTTGTTAGTATAATTATTACTGTGGCTACAGGACCTTGAAAGCCCTACAGACATTGGAGATATGTTGGAAGTGTGTGAATGTGTCTAGGGGGGGTGAAATCTATCATATTTCTCTTTGCTTTGTGGACTTCGGTGGCAGCAAAATTACTTTTAACCTTTTCTTATTCATCTGACTCATTTGAAAAGCAAAGCCATCTATTGAAAACTAGAGAACAAGGTGGCTGCCAGGGAGAAAAAGAAATAGCTTCTTTAGAATTAGGTATCTTACATGCTTTTTTCACGTGTGCCTCTGTATTTCCGTCTCCTTCTCTGCCTTCTTTCTGCTGTCTTCTCCACTCCCATTCTCTCACTGCTTTGTCTCCAGTATCCTTACCACCCTCTCCTATCCACGAAGCAATGTGACAAGGGAAATGCAGCAACCTGGAAGGAGTTAAGAGATCCTTTCCAGAGGATGTAAAGAATATGAAGAAAGATTTTGGAGTATGTAGGATGCTAGCTGAGGCAGGGAGAGCTCAGCATTTTCCCACAATTTAACTCTAGCCATGCAGGGATTTGAGCCCAAGACATGGTAGGTGAGATGTTAGGGAAAGTACCTTCCTGGGCTGAATTTTCCAGACAGAGAGTTTGGTTTTGGGCAAGATACTGTGAAGCGCTTACTGTTCTTCTATCCAGATGGAGCTAGGCATAAAGTGGATACTGTGTAAGCTTTTAAAACACTGAGTAATCATGGAAGTCTGCAGTAAGGGAGCCTTTGCCTCGTAGCCATGATTCATGCTTTGGTTGTTTAGTTTTGTTTGTGACCATTGCTCTAAATGGTAAAGCACACACTGATAAAAATCACCTTACAAGACCTCATATGTGAAACCTGCTTCCTTTCCCTGGCTGGAGAAATGGCCCAGTAGCCTATAAGCATCTGCTCCCACAGATCTGTGAGGTGGCCAGCCCAGGGCCAAGCAAATAGCAGTCCTACTACTTGCCCTTCAGAGGAGGAGGGGACACGGGGGAATGAGGGGTGAGCAAAGGCAAATTAAAACTTCTTCACCAGCAGAGAGGGTATACAGGAGAGCTACCAAATAGCCAACCTTCCTAGCATATTCCCATCAACTTCCTGGGTTATCTGTGCAATCTGGCTCTGGGCCCATTATACAGTATTGGGAAATTTATGTTAGATATGAGGAAAACCTTTGTCACTAGGAGGGTAGTAAAGCACTGGAACAGGTTACCCAGAGAAGCTGTGGAATCTCCATTCTTGGATATTTCTAAGATCTGGGTAGACAAAGCCTTGGCTGAGATGATCCTGCTTTGAGCAGGGGGTTGGACTAAATGACCTCCTGGGGTGTTTATACACATGCTCTGGAAGTGTGTGTGTGTGAGGGTTGGGGTGCTTTAATTAAAGCACCTGGAGCATCTTCTGTATCAGCGTCTCCATGCTGAAAAAAGCTTTAACTAAAGCTTGTTTAGTCTGCTCCAACGCTCTGTAATTACAGCGTGTCGAAGCAGCCTCTTTGCTTGTGTACAGGCACCCCTGAGGTCCCTTCCAACCCTAATTTTGTACGATTCTGTTGTCCTTTTTCCAGTCTGCTCTTCCAGAGCCAAATCACAGAGACTTTCTCTGTGAGAAAGTTCCAAAGGCACTGAACGTCTAGCCATGCTGGAGCCCCTTGCAATCAAGCTTCAGACAAGGACATGGCTGAGAGATGGTCCTCCAGACCCTGATGTATCACCTGCCTCTGGCCTCAGACTAAGGTCACACTACCACATTGAGTCTTCTTAATTTCAGCTGGTTTTGAATAGTGTTGATTAGAGAGTGCTGCTGGCTGGCAGCTACATTTCAATGGCATTTTTCAGGCCTATTTGACAGATCACAGGGTCAATACTGTCATCTTTCCTCTTCAGTGCATGCACACATGTGTATGCACGTGCCTTCTCCACTGATGCAGATTCCTCTGCCATAATAGAAAGAAACATCATCACAAAGATATTCCAATGCCTGCAGAAAATAATCAGATTGAAGAAGAGCTGTTGTTTCAAGCAAAATGGGAAGCATGCTTTGCAGCCCTGGGCTGGGCTGTGCTGTCTTCTCCAGAGAGCAAGTCTGGCCCTGCCCCTCTGCTTCCTAGCTGGAGCAGTGACGGCCAGCTGACAAGGGGAGAGAGGGGGACAGGACTGCCTCCCACCCCAGGAAGCCCCAGCTGGGATCTGGCGTGAGGGAGGACACCTCTTCCCCCTCTCAAACTTACTGCTGGCTGCAACTGTGGGCTACAAATCCCAGAGGCACCTGGAAGCAGGAAGAAGTGATGAACAACCCTATAGAGTCCTGCTGCTATGAGTCTGGATTGCAAATCCCAGAGACCTCGGGAGCAGCAGGAAAAGGAAGTGAACATGTGGCTAGAGAGCTGTACTCTAGCGCCCCAGCTTCTGGCCTGAGCCACTGCAGGCATGTGGCTGCATTTCGTGAATCAAAGGTAAATGTCTGTGCTCTTCTGCTTCAATTTAATTTATGCAGTTTAGACTAACCTGCAAAGACTGAATTGATTCAGCCTTAGGCTTTTTGATGGTCTGTACCTAACCTTAAAGTCTAAATATAAGAACTACATTCTAGTGAGGTCTTCAGAAACAATGGCATCTCTTTGCATGTTGTTTCCACAGTAGATGGATGAAAGCAGGGGGAAATATATTTTTCCAGGAAGTGGGGACTGAGAGACAAAGTGAGGAAATCCACTTTGGGCAATTCCATTACTTACTAATTATTTGTCACTTAAACCTAATGGAAAAAGGTACCTTAGCTATATCTCTAGTATGCATCATTGATCCAAGTTACGAATCAGGCTGAAATCTACAGCCTATCAGCAGGCGGGTATATGTGGATGCAAGGTGTTAGCCCGGGCCTGTCCTGCTTCACTGCAAGCTCAGGAGACTGAGCCTAGTGAGGAGTTTATAGCTCATGCTTCAGACCTCTAAATTACAGGCCTCTCTGCTTTTGCTTGTTTTTAAGACATGGTCAGTCTGGATGGGTTGGTTTAAATCATTCCCCATCTGTTAGCCTTGAGGAAAGTGAAGGGTTTGTGTGAACTGTGGGGCTCAACATGGGGGGGAAGAGGCAGCCCTCTGTCCATTCACGAGAGTAGCAGACAGTTAGAATGGCCCCTCTTGCCTGGCACAGGATGATGCAGTCAGCTGGCAAACCTCAGGAAGGTGCTGGCAAAAGGAGCATCCCTTGGAAGGGACCTCATCACAGTTGTGTAAGAGGGAATGCCATCCCTCCCACCCACAATGGTTTAATCCAGCCTAGGATTTGTGTAGAAGGACACAAAGTCACACTGACTGAGAGTATCAGCCTGATAACCAGAAAACCAGGGAGAATCACAGAGTCTGTTATTCCCCTACTCCCAAAACAATTCTGTGGTATCCATTGCAAGCCCAAGCTTGGGAGCCTATTCAAATAGAGCTGTGACACTGGTTGGGATCAATGAAATATATGCTTATGTGTACACAGGTGCACACTCATGTGCGCGTGCACGCACACACACACACACACATTCAACAAGCTAATGGCTTAGGAAAGCCTTAAAAGGAAGATCTTGTTGCTTAATCGTTTGCATTCAACTTCCACCTGGCTTGGCTCTCCCCTCCATCTCTTTCTAAATCAGCAGTTCCCTATCTATGAGACCAGCCAGTTTGCCTCGTTAAGCTGCAGTAAAGGAGGCCCAGGGATTGATAGCAGGCAGGTTTAATGTGGCACTCTCAGAGCACTCGAGTGCAGTGTGGAGGAGGCTGCTGGGGAGATATTCCCGCAGGCTCCAGCAAAGCTGGCTGATTGAAGTTGCTCTGAATTGATGGCTAATGGGGGAGCTTTCTTTGATAGTGCTTTCATTCTGGGTGCAGCTGGATGAAGGGGGAAAAAAGAAGAAGAAAGAAATCTCAATACAAGGGAGAGGAGTTTTATTTTTATTTTATTTATTTATTTTTTGCCTTTTATTAACAGATGCTTCCAGGGCACTCCAGCAGCAGAATGCTATCTGTTGAAAATGTAATGGTTTAAATGATTTTAACTCTTCCCCTGCCAACAGCTTCTTGCCAAATGTCAACTGCATCCATATGCATAAGGAGGAAGCAGGAAGATAAGCAGGGCTGTGGGATAAGACTGGGCAAGATGAACATCCCTGAATAAGAATAGAGGAACTGGGTGGGGGGTCGGACTCAACGATCTGTTGAGGTCCCTTCCAACCCTAGCATCTATGGATCTATGAATCTGGAGCTGTCTAAAAGGTGACCAGTACCATGGCTGCATGGGAGAAATTAAAGATGGATGTAGGCTTGGTATGGTATGTGAGGAGAAACGGGGCAACCTGACTGTTGATCAGAAGTAAAAGAGCAGTTAGTGATGGAAGAGGAGAGTTGGGAATCCCAAAGTGGCAACAACATGGGGAGGGCTGAAGGGTAGAGGGAGGGGCACTGGCACGGCTGTATAGGGAGCCCGAAGCTGGGAATAGTAGGGGGTACAGGACAGAGGTGTGGCAGAACTTTTATAGACACTTTCAGAGTACCTGTATAGATTAAGTATGTCACAATCTGGTAGTGTCAGCTGCTCACTTCTGTGAGAGTCAGATTGCTCACCTTTAGTTAAAATTGTATCAAAACTAATTAACATAGATTGACTAATGGTGAGCTCATTGTACCCTCTTTGTGGAAACCCTATTCATTGGCTCCTTTTATAGCCCTTATCTTCCTATTGTATATAACCTTTTAATCAGATAATGGATTTCCTCCCATTACCACAAGTTCTATACCCCATAAAGTTTCTGTGAGCCATATGTCCCTACAATCTGTGTGTATCTGTGAGCTGATGCATTTGTGAGCCTGCACTTACCCATTCACATATGTGACTAGGTCTGTGTCTACGAGTTCCATTGCAGCTGCTGGCTTGAAGCATTTTGAGATCAGTGGGCCAGATGCCCACTGGCTATAAATTAATGTAGAGCCACTAGCTTCCATGGAGCTGTGTCATGTTATACCACTTAAGGGGCTAACCCATTATATCCAGTTCAGGCTGGTTTTGTGACAAGGCTATAAAGAAACTGAGCTTCTTGCAAGTAACACAGCAGTCTTTTCTCTTCAGCAGTGTAGGCTATCTCCAAATATAACTGGCCAAGGTAATTTGAGGAGGCATCATGTGACTACTCCCTTGGGATTTAGCTGGGATTCTGAAATTCACATCTCTCATCTCCTGTCCTACAACAAGGACCACAGGTGCTAAGGACCTTTATAAATGAGTGATCAGGAGAGTTTGCCATTATGCTAAAAATTATAGGAACCCCACCTCTTAACATCACACCAAGGGACACTAAGTCAGTAGCAACTCGATAGGAAGAAAATCACCAACTGGGAGTTCAGTGGAGTTTTCACCATTTTCCTATTTGTGTATGGACCATCTCTGAGTCTGCACGGTATGTGAGGTCAACTCACAAGACAAGTCAACATGCTGTGTCTTCTGGGTTAAGATCCTAGCGGAGAACTCTGACCAACCCTTCTTTTTATCTTTCTGAACAATTCGAAGTGGACAAGTTGGTGAATGAGCTAGTGGATCATCCATGACAGGCTTTATCTTCCTCTAAGTAGACCTCTTCTGTTGTAAAAATCCCCTTCCCTTTAACTGAAGTCTGATGCCCAATTCCAGCAGCAGTAAATATTATTCTTCCTTCTACTCCTTGCTCATAAAACACCATCTGGGGAAAGGAGGCCTTTTACACAGTCACTAGGGCTAAGGGCAGACATTATACACGAACTAATTTCAGTGATCAGAAACTGAACATAAGCTCACTACTTATAAACCAGTTTGAAAATGGCTAAAACCTGTTTGAAATAAACCTGGTTGAATGTAGTATCAGACTGATTTGGGTCACACCGGTTTATGCAATGTCTGTCCCAGACCCCTTGCAGGTTTAAGTTAAACCGTACTCCCCCAGCATCCCAACATGCTCTCTAGGCTGGGCTCTGCTCCACAGCAGAGCTGGAACCTCCCCTCTTCTCCCTGGCTGGAGCTCCTGCAGAGATTGCAGACTGCTCTCCTCCTCCTCACCACTCCCCGCTAAGCAGGAATTCCCCTCTGCCTTGCTGAGAGGTGTCAGTGTATTAGCTAGCAGACCACATGCTGGCTATGGCTCATTTGTGGCAGATGAGACAAAGGCAGAACCAGCAGGTAGCTGGTAATGTCCTTGTGTTGTTTTCTTAATGGGGTGATAAACACTGAGCTAGGGGTGATAAACACCCTAGCTAAAAAGGAAAGCCTACAAAGGATGGAGGATGGGATTCACCTCCAAGGAGGATTACTCCGCGCTGGTCCGGTCCTGCAGGGACCAAACCAGGAAAGCCAAGGCTGCAACTGAACTCCAACTAGCTTCAGGCATCAAGGACAACAAAAAGTCCTTTTTCAGATATGTGGGGAGCTGGAGGAAAAGCAAGGGCAATGTTGGACCCCTGCTAAACCAGATGGGGCAACTGACAACTGACGCTCAGGAAAAAGCCAACCTATTAAATAGGTACTTTGCGTCAGTCTTTCATCAGTCACATGGGATGCCCATGCCTGCTATGGGACAGGGAAATCTGGGTGAGGGGGATCCCCTACCCTCCATCAATGCTGACCTCGTGAAGGAACACCTTGAGAAGCTGGATACCTTCAAGTCAGCTGGCCCTGACAATCTGCACTCCAGGGTACTCAAGGAGCTGGCGAGCGTCATAGCCCAGCCCCTGGCACGGATCTTTGAAAACTCCTGGCGCTCTGGTGTAGTGCCCGAAGACTGGAAGAAGGCCAATGTGGTGCCGATCTTCAAGAAAGGGAGGAGAGTGGATCTGGCTAACTACAGGCCCATTAGCCTGACTTCTATCCTGGGGAAGATCTTAGAAAAGTTTATTAAGGAGGCCATCCTTGAGGGACTGGCCCAGGCTAACATTCTAAGGGACAGCCAGCACGGGTTTGTTGCGGGTAGGTCTTGTTTGACCAATCTCATTTCCTTCTATGACCAGGTGACCTATCACCTGGACAAGGGAGAAGAGATTGATGTCATATATCTTGACTTCAAAAAAGCTTTTGATCTGGTATCCCATGATCACCTCTTGGCCAAACTGGCCAGTTGTGGCCTTGGCTCCACCACGATTCGCTGGCTGGGAAATTGGCTTCGTGGTCGGACCCAGAGGGTTGTGATTGATGGCAGTCACTCATTGTGGTGCCCTGTGACCAGTGGGGTCCCTCAAGGCTCTGTCCTTGGACCCATACTGTTCAACATCTTCATTAAGGATGTGGACATTGCAGTCAGGAGTGGACTGGCCAAGTTCGCCGATGACACCAAACTTTGGGGCAAAGCATCCACGCCAGAAGATAGGCGGGTGATCCAGGCTGACCTGGACAAGCTCAGCAAATGGGCAGACGAGAACCTCATGGTGTTTAACACCGATAAATGCAAGGTTCTCCACCTTGGGAGGAAAAACCTGCAGCACCCTTATAGGCTCGGCAGTGCTACGTTGGTTAGCACTACTGAAGAAAGAGACTTGGGGGTCATCAATGACCACAAGATGAACATGAGCCTGCAATGCGATGCTGCGGCTAGTAAAGCAACCAAAATGCTGGTGTGCATCCATAGATGCTTCTCGAGCAAATCCCGGGATGTCATTCTGCCCTTGTACTCAGCCTTGGTGAGGCCGCAGCTGGAGTACTGCGTCCAGTTTTGGGCTCCACAATTCAAAAAGGATGTGGAGAAGCTTGAGAGAGTCCAGAGGAGAGCCACGCGCATGATCAGAGGTCAGGAAAACAGATCTTACGATGACAGGCTGAGAGCCACGGGACTCTTTAGCCTGGAAAAGCGCAGGCTCAGGGGTGATCTGATGGCCACCTATAAGTTTATCGGGGTGAACACCAGGATCTGGGGGAACGTCTGTTCACCAGAATGCCCCAAGGGATGACGAGGTTGAACGGTCACAAACTCCTGCAAGACCGTTTCAGGCTGGACATAAGGAAGAATTTCTTTACTGTCCGAGCCCCCAAGGTGTGGAACAGTCTGCCAGCGGAGGTGGTTCAAGCACCTACATTGAACACCTTCAAGAGTAAATTGGATGCTTATCTTGCTGGGATCCTATGACCCCAGCTGACTTCCTGCCCTTTGGGCAGGGGGCTGGACTCGATGATCTCCTGAGGTCCCTTCCAGCTCTAATGTCTATGAAATCTATGAAACACTGTGTTATCAATTCTCTGCTGGGCTGGGTGGGGGATGGACCCCTCCCTAATCAGGGCATCTTGCCTGGGCCTGGTCAGACCACCCCCACAGCTCAGCACTGTAGAAGGGCAGGGAGGGATGCTCTAGTGCCCTGCAGCTTCTAGCCTGAGCCACTGCAGGCATGTGCCTGCATGTCTGGGATGTCTCTTTGGTTACAGACTGGTTTAGCCTAGCCAGGTTTCACTGACCTGCAAAGATTGACTCAATTGAGGCTCAGGCTTTTTGAATGTCTGTCCCTAGCCCAGGTCTCCAATTGGCTGGGGAGATATCTTTTGATTTAATACACATATACTGCTTGTCTCATCTGTCCAGCACTCTATCATGGCAGAGATTTCCCATGGCCTAATAATTTGGACATTCTGTCCATAATACAAAGCTAAGTGACTGAAGTGGAGTGAGGGGAGAAAATTATTTTGAGCAGAGTTTGGAAGTAGGTGCATGCTGATAAAGCATACCCATACTTCTATAATGCTTGCATTATTTTCTGCAGTTAACGTGTACATAAAGAAAGCTTTCAGAATATGGCCCAGATCTAACCAAGGCAACGGTGGCTACTTGAGTCTGCAGGCACCTTAAGAGTTATTGTGAGAGGCCATGTGACTACCAGTGTGCTGCAACTACCCAGCTGGACATTGGCTCTCCTGGATTACTATAAATACCTCCTCCTTGTCTTGCTTGAAGAGGATTTAAGCTTTTCTCTGCCTACAATAGTTACATGGACACCAGTTATTCCTTCTCACCTAATTTTAATTGTCAGTTAGCTTAGGAATCAATTCACTGGCTTACTACAGATACACTGAAACCCTTAATAATATAGATATTTACAATACTATCCTTTATTCTGTGCCCCACTGATCCAAGGGAGATTCTAACAAGTGATATGGGATCCTAACAAGAGATACGTCCATGACCTCCTCCTCCTAAATTTGCCCTTTTGAATCATTCTCTGGATGTATTTTTAATGGGAAAGGATGTAGTCCGTTAATGCCTTGTCCCTTTAACTCCTGCAGCACCCCCTCCAAGCTGTACTAGGAATTTTGTGCTAGTGTGATGGGAAACCTAAATGTTTCTACCCAACTTCTGAGGGTTCATTATTAAATTTTTTTTTGTGGTGCTTTCATTTCAGAAATGATGCTTGATAAACTAAGTGGTCCCCGGGGGTCCCTTCCAGCCCATTTTTTATGATTCTATGCTAGAAATGATAACATGCAAACAAATGACAGCCTGGACATTCCCCTCAAGTTGAGCTATGTGGGTTTTGGGGAAATATTGCCAATGCATTACAAGGAAATTAGGATATCTGGTTAAGTCCATTTATCCCTTTTTTGTGCAAAATAAAATCTCCCTTTGTTTCTAAATAGTCCTGAGAAGAGCAGAACAAAGGAGTCTCAAAGTCCCCTCCCAGAGGAAACTGATGTTGTGGCAACTTCCCTAAATGTAGTGGGCTCCCAGTGCAACTCCATTGAAGTCATTGAGCCTCATTTGGCTCTTTATAGCCTTCAGTGAATTCACAGAGTAGGCAAATCTGTCTACATGGTCTGAATGATCAACAGGCCTCCCCACATGTCCGCAGTGTAAGGTTAGGTTTGTTAGAAAGACCTGGGGATCTTGTAAACAGCAGTATTAGCTGGAGTACATCCATTCCCTCTCTGCCCCCCGCCTTCCTCTGTCCCTGAAGTTGTGCTAAAGGATGTCTATTATCCCCTCTCAGAGTGTTCTGTCCTACCCACACCAAAGCACAGGGTTTTCTTTTCTTCCTGATCCTGATTCATCCAGAACCTGATTGTAACATGTTTTGACGCACTGTCTCAGTGGCAAGTCCTCAGACATTTTTATTTCTAAGTCACCTCAAGTACCAGAGGCTTCTTTCCCTTTCCCCACCCTCCTTATTCCGATTTTAGTGTGGCCGTCTTGAATTCTTAAACCTGTGATAGTTGCCACTGGCTGCAAAATCCTCCTTTTGTTTTGGGGCTTGTGCATCTGTATGTTTCCCATGGCGATATCAACGTATCATGCCTATCTTGAGGAGCTGGCAGGTCAATTTCATCCTGTCAATGTGATCTCGCACAGTTAAGTACACAAAAGCCCAGGGGGAGAGTATTTCTTCAGCAGCAGAAAGAAGCTGGAGGTTGGGGGGGAGGCATCTGCTGTGCCGTGACGCTGTCCAGTCAGCAGCAGAAGCCATGGATGGATGGACAAACATGGCAAACAACTGAGAACCATGAGCACAGGCCCACAGACAGACCAGCCAGCCAAGAGACTGGTTGATCTCAACAGTCTGTTTCACTTGGTGGCCGGGAACACTAATGAGTAAGCACCGAGCAAGGGTGATGAGGAAACCTGTCAGGAGGCTCAGGCAAGGCAGATGTTTAAATGCGGGTGAACAGCCATGAGTGATACAGGACTGACCTACCCCAGTTCAGTTTTTGCTTATTGAAAGGTAAGAGTGGGCAAATGGGCAGATACCACATGTCAGCTGCTCTGGTCTATGTCCCTATCCCCTTTGAATTCTTGTTCTTTGTTCATTTCTCCATGCCCTGCACTTCCTGCTTCATTGTTTCCCTGGCTTTTGGGGGTGCTGACTTTCTCTGATAGAGGACAGCATGGTTACATGAGACCAGGGGCTTCATGACAGTGACATAACTGGGGAAGGGTGACTCTGGCAACTGACCTGAGCCAAAAAAAGGCTGCTGCCAGCAGCCACACAATTGCCTTTGTGATCACCAGTGACACAGTACTAGCTGGAAGTCACTGCTGCCCCAGGTACATGGTTGCCTTGCTACCATACTGCTGGTTCTTGGCTCTGTGGCTGTGCTCTCTAGCATGACATACTGACCCACTTCTACTGTGCACACCTACCAAGCCTGGAATGAGGTGGCAAAGATGCCCAAAAGGGTTCCCCCAACTCCCCGCTACCCTCAAGTGTACCAGAGATAAACAGCTCAAGAGCAGAGCTGGGGAGAGACCCCAAGATGGCTTCACCAGGGTTAGCAAATGCAGAAAGGGAGTGGTTGGATGGGGTGTGCTTGAAGGCAGCACCATGTAGGTGGTAGAGACTCACCCTATATGTGACTAGTGGTAAATGGCATTGCTCTCTGCCTCTCTCTCTCTTGTTCTCTTCCCTTGCCACCCCAGCCATTATGAGAATATCTTCATTAACAGCTGTAAAGCATCCTCACATTCCCAGCTGTGCGTGGCACTACTGCAGAGGTGGTACATGTTCTCAGGCTGCCCTTTTAGCTTTGGCATTGCTGCAGCCTTCTCTGTTCAGCCGAGCCCTCAACACTTTTGTTTTTATGGCAGCTGCACATGGGCCAGAACAAACAATGCCAGTATGCAGCAAGGTCCATGGCCATGGGGCAGCTGTGGTGCCCCCTAGTAGCTGTGTGGCCCCTGCCTGGCTCACACTTGACTGCAGCCCTTTCCCTGGATCTCATCTGCCATGCCTTGATCTTAATGAAGGTCCTAAAAGGGAGGTTGCCTGTAGGCATTACATGAGCCTGAGTTTGTGTTGATCCTCACTGGGCTCTCCCAGAGTCCGCTTAGTAATAGTCCTGCACCCCAGACCATCAGGCCCTCTTTGTCTGCCTGTGCCCTTGCCAGGCACTGATCATCTTAGGGGCTCCTTGTGTGGCTCCTTAACCTCTCTTGTACCATAGCCCAAGCCTCACTGGTGTTACTATCTGATGTTTGGCTCTTTTGGACACCAGGCCTCTGGCCCCCTCTGTCTGCTGGGCCCCTGTGGCCTTACACTCTGCCCACTCTGGGCTCAACAGTTGCTCAGGTCTTGAACCTGCTCTTGGCAGGGCTCATGGCTATTGTGTGCCTCAAAGGCATTAATGGGACTTCCGTAACTGCCCCTTATAGTCCCAACCCAACCCACTGGCCAAACTGCAACATAAACACAAAGCCCCTGGACTACAACATAAACATAAAGGGATAACAACCCTCTGTCTCTTTAAGAGTATAAGCCTTCACTCCCTAATTCAGCCTACCTCCCAGCCTGGGTTCCTTGTGAGCTCCCCAAGCCTCGCTGTTCCCGCAGGCAGCAAAGCAGTTCACTTAGCATCCACAGGTGGCTCTCGTGGGCAGGTGCTTCTTCTCCTGCAGCTGCCAGAGAGAGCCCCCTACCCAGCTCAGGCTCAGGGATAATATAGCTCCAACCTGAGCCTTCTTCCCCTCATGTGCCTCATCAGCTCCCTGCCCCACCTGCAAGCAGCCTCACAGGCTGCTAGCTCTTTTAAAGGAGCAGGCACACCCAGTGCACTGCTACATGGTACCACTGGACCATTCCTCCAGCTATTTTGCGCCTCTTGTTTCAGATGATTGTCACTGTCTTCTCTGTAGTGGGCAGAGGAAAGGATCCAGAGAGAACTGAGGATCATTTCAGCTCTAGGGCTGACAACATGGCAAATCTGTAGCAGCAGGATGGGATGGGGAAAATCCATATATGCTCTGCTGGGATAGTCCATCTGTCAGCAGGCATGAATGTAAAATGCTCTATACAGTTCCTGCATTATGTCTTATCATAAAGCAGAGTCCAGACTAAGGCTTGGGGGAAAATGCATTTCATAGTCCATAAAGAAGCCATTTCTTGCACTGCTAAGTATGACCATGAACTCCTCTCAGTGAGTGCTAGGGTATTTGCTGTTATAGATATCCAAGTGCCTTGTATTAGTAATGGGACAGATTGATTAGCTGACTGATCTGCATCCCAACAGCTGGGATCTATATACTTTAGGTACTTGTGCCTTTTAAAAGCACTTCCTCCTGTAAACTGTAATAAGGATAGAACACCTCATAGGCCAGGCCCCTCATAGATATGCACTTAGTGCTCCAAAAAGGTGCAACACAACTTATATAAGGATAGGTATTCTCCCTGAGTGTTACAGGCTGGAAGATTTGATTGCAATGTTGTTGGATTTGCATTGGGCTCAGGATCCCTTAGGGAAGGTGGAAGGAGGAGAACAAATGATGCACAAAAACCTGCATGTAGAGGGCCAAACCCATGATGCAAACAGGGATGAACCTTATACAGCAGACAAGTTCAGTCAAAGAATGGTGAAATGTTACTTGTTCCAATCTAGACATTTAGTGGATGCATAAAATGAATGAAACTTACATTCTGTAGTACAGAGTGAGCAACAGATGAGGCTGCAGCATAAAAAAAAACCAATTATCAGGAGGAGGGTTTATCAGAAACAGCAGCTCCCTTCAGTTTATACTGTCCTATAATATAGGTCAACTTCTGCACTCCTTATGGAGCAAAACACAGGACATGCTGTCCAGATGTCAAAGGAAAAAGCAGTTTTGTGCTGTCTTTACAACACTGGGACCCTGGTCTGGTCCAAGGGCTGACTTGCCTTGGCCCCAATATCAGATAAAGCATTCTCTTCAGTTGCATTAGCTAACAGAAGTAGCCTTCAGTCCCCTTGCCAACACCTCAAGCACAAAGTGTTGTAGCCACACTCAGTCCTGCTCTTTTCAGGACCCTGCCCTGAGGGCCAAAGGGACAGGATGCAGTGCAGAGCCATCACAGTGGTCCTACTCTTCTTGAGGAAAGAATCATGCAGCTTGTTGGTTTCCAGGAACTGGTTAAACTGGCTTTGCTGCTATAAAGGGGCCATAACATGGGCCCATGTAGAAACCACACTATTTGGCATGCCTACAATGCCAAATTGGTCCAGGTAACCCTGTTTTGCTACCTGTTACACATTTTCTAACCATGTGGCACCTATCATGTACTGTTCTGTACCATGTCCTGTAGGTGACCCTTTACGTCACTGCTTTAGTCTGGCTCAGAGATATAGGGCCCAACTCTGACTTTCACCAAGTGAATCTGAAGCAATACCCCTGGAGTCAGTGGGATAGAATATGATAGAGAGCACGATATGGTCCTTCTTGGAAGTAGAACTTGCTTGGGTAAAGTCTGAAAATTGAGTCTTCAGAAAGGCCCTGTTAGGGCCAGCCCAGTGTTTAGGACTGGATTCTGTCCTTAATGTATCATGAAAATGTTATTTTAATTTAATAGGCTTTCAAGATCTTGAATGGCACGGGCTTTTCCTGGCCCTCACTGGAGACATGTGATTTCCATTGAAGTCAACTGACAGTAAACTAGAATGATTCCAGCTTGGCAAATACCTTGCTGAAGAATGGCAAGCCTAGAACCAGGCTCTACTCTCACCACTGTAACTCCACTGGGCTGTATTCTAATCTCTCTGATGCTGCTGTGCATCTAGAATAACTCCTTTGGACACAGTGGCACTAATACAGAGCTAGACCAGCCTACCAGGCCAAACCAGTCTTTGTTTTTGGTGGAGTTACTCCTGATTGACAATTTTAAGTGAGAGCAGGAACAAGGCAATTAAGTCAAAACCGGATACTCTCCAACGTTATGTTAGATCAGGATTGTTGACATACTAGCCTCATGATCTTGTGCACAGGTGGCCATATATTTACCCTGATGTTAGGACCAGCTCAAGGTAGAAAGAGAGGTATCACATTGTGCCTACCCGATTCAAAAGCTGCTGAAGCTAGTTCAACCTCTGCTGCAAGGTCATGCATGCCACACATACGCCTCTGTTGGCATAAACTCTCTGGGTTTTTCATTCATGGGGAATAGCATGGCCATGGGGAATACCATATATATGTCTTCTTCCATCCTGGCACACTGTGGATCCCCCATGGCATGCCTCTTCTGCTGGCGGTTCCTGTAGAAGAAGCTGTAACGCTTACTGAGCCAGCTTAACGTCTTGGGAATCCCTTACATCTCTCCTGCAGCATGTTTATGCTGCTACAGGGTGTGCAAAAAGGCCACAGAGCAACTAAGAATTTGGCCCCAAGTCTGAAAACAAGTGAAAGGTCAGTGGTTCTGCTCCCCACACCCTTAAAGGCAAATAAGGCATGCCCCAGTGTTAAAGGCCAGGGCGGGGGGAGTGTGCAGCTGTGATGCCTAGCACCTTGGCCAGCACCAGGAATGCGATTAGGGCTCTCAAACTGAGCCCAAGAGTCTCCAGAGATTGGGGTAAAAAGCCAGGCTGGAACAGATTCATCCTTTCTAGCTTGTGTACACATAGACTGCACCCCAACTGACCAGTGAGGTTATACAATAGTTGGTTCCTGTTAGAAATCCATTCTCAGGCACCTCAAGTTTACGCCCCAGGTGCACAGTCCAAGTGGCTTTCTTGGGTATTACCTTTTCCTTTTCAAGTTTTCATCCACTTTCCCTGAATCAGTGTTGATAAAACCTATGTGATGTGCTAGGGTGAGCTATTCTGAGACTCAATAGGTGTGAAAGTTGTGAGAGAAGCTGCCGTGAATGGTGAAGATTGTGTTTTAGAGTATAGATCAAATCAGGATAGAAATTATGTTTGTGCCTGTGTCTGAGAGAAGGAGAGAGAGTAAGAGTCGCTTGTTTTAATGAAGTGGAGGGAGATAATAGAGGAACAGAAATGGCCTCTGTGTCTGTGTGTGTGTGTGTGTATGTGTGTCCGTGTGTGAGAGAGAGAGGGAGAGAAAGAGAGAGCAGGTTACATGCATCTTCCTGTACAAGAAAGGCTGGAACAAAATTTGCATATGTCATGTGTGTAGAGCTGAAGGTAGAACAGGAGTTCTGAATAAGTGGCAGTGAGGCTAGAGCAGGAATTTCTTGTTCTGCTGTGGATCTTTCCACGTAAGCCATTGTTCAGAAAGGTTATTAGCAGGCTGCAGTACAAACTGTCCTGAGCTGTATGCTCTGCCTTTGTCTGACTACAGGATTTTTACAAGCCCTTTCTTCTTTGATAGCTGACAGCATAATGGTCCTGGACAATGCCAAATCATCATCTGCTCACTCACTAGGGGAGCCAGGCTTTTATAGGAAAGAGAAGGAGATAAAAATGATGCACTCAAAGCTGGACAGAAATGGCTGAACAAGGGAATGAGAAAAGGGAGGAAAGAAGAAAGAAACTGTTGTTTGTTGGGCTGTTGTCTTCACCCCCCACCTTTTCACATATTTTCCATCTCTTGTTTGAGAACTACCCTGATCATTTCTCAAGTTTTTGTTTACAGAGCGTGTTGCTTGTATGTCAAGGCGTTTGGCAGCAAATAGAAGATAAATGCTTTAAAAATAGTGTTGTTGCTGCAGTCATGATGATCCAAAGATATGAGAGACCTCACAGTCCTTGTCCTCAAGGGAAACCTACACAATATCTTTAGAAGACAAGTCTTGAAATAAAAATTCATAACTTCGGTGGAAGCCAAAAACCATGGGCTTAGCAGAGTCATTTGGTCTTATAGCTCATTATAACTTACCTCCACCTCTCTCTCCGCTAACTCCTCTTTGCTGCCCTGGTGATAATTGCCCACATAGTCAAAGTCATTAACATAATTAAGTTAAAGGACTTGTTCTAACTTGTACTTAGATTGGGCTGTAACTGCTTCTTTCTGAGAACTAAATAACGGGTGCTTGAAGCCCAAAATTTGTCTCTGTCTCTCCCAGGTATACAAATTCATCCAATAACGGCTATTACCTAACCTCTCATATCCTGCTTCTCTTAAAACAAGCAAACAAAAAAACAAAAACTTTTATTCAAGGGCATAGATTCCTCTCTCTCTTCTCAGACAGAACTTCTGCCATGGCCAAACAATCATACAAACTCCAGTTTGCTTTCATGGTTTCTTTGCTTGAGTAAAGACTATTTGAGCCAGGTCTTGGGTCAGTTCAATAGAATCACAGAAACTGGAGGCCTGTTTCAGCACTGGGAGGATGATTGAGATGCAACATTTGACAAAAAGTGGGTCCAGGTGGCAAGATTTGGGTCTGAATCTAAATCTTCCTTTACATTCACATCTATTAGGGTAGATGAAGAGTTGGTATTCTGCTTCAGGCCCTTGTATAAAGAGTGGAGCTGGACACCAGGAGCCTGTATAATGGCAAGATATGGCGACTAACTCCAGAGGGCTTCTGGCATGTCCTGTCAAGTTTCCCTTTGGGGACACAGCTACGAGGTACCTGACTCTGTGTGCACACACAAGGACTGGAGAAGCTATTCCAACCCTAAAGCTGAAACAGGTGTCATGAAGCATTTCTGCTTCCAACCTGTGTCCACAGGGAGAAATCCTCCCTGACTTGTTTGTCCTTATGAGTGTCCCCAGCACCTATTAGGTTACTTCTGACATGCTATCATTTAGCTTGATAACCCATGTGTATTCTTGCCATTCATAAGTAATGCAACCCATTGAAACTCCTGCAATTAAAACTTTTGTGCCATTGTGTTTTCATGATACCATGTCTAATACCTTGAAATAGCTTAGAAGTGTTTTATTGGTGCTCTTTCTGAATGCCTCTAAGTCTGCAACCAAATGCCTTGACAGGACCTAGAGAATATGCTCCAACCTCCCCCCACCGCAACAGCCTTTCTAGCAGGGCTGTGCAAAGCTTCAGGTGTTGTTTCGATTCAGAGGAGAAGATTTGGTCCTATTCGGTGGCTGAATCCAAATCCAATCAGAGGACCAGTTAAAAGTTCTGAATTGATCCAAAGCTCTCCAGATCTTAGACCCCTGCCAGGCCCCATACCCCACCTACTCCCCAGCCCTCCCACCCCCACCCACTGTCCCTGCCCCCTCATGGCTGCCCCGCCCACCCCAGCTCCTGGTACTTTAAAAAAAAGCCCCAACTCACAGGGTGCTGCCAGATGGGGGGGGGGGTGATCCCCACTGCCCCATACTGCATGGGGGGCTCTGCCATGCACCCCCAGATGGCCCCCCTTGCTCCCCCAGCCCCCTCCATGGCTCCCCTGCCTGCCCGGCTCTGGTCCTTTAAAAAAACAAAAACCACAACCTCCCCCCCCCAGACTCACCACTCCTGCAACAGCCTCAGGGCTCATACAAAGCTCCCCACACAGCATGGGGTAGCGGGGGGTAGCAGGGATGTCCCCCCACTGGGAAGGAACCAGTGACCCCAGGGGCTTTTTCTCATTTTTTTTTCCTTAAAGGGCCAGAGCTGGGGTGGGTGGGGCAATCATGGGGTGCTGAGAGAGCAAGGGGTCATGAGTCCCCCATGCAGCGTGGGGCAGTGGGGGGTGGCGGGGATCGTGCCATACCCAACAGCACCCCCTGAGTCGGGGCTTTTTTTCCCCCAAGTGCCAGGAGCTGAGGCAGCCATTGCCAGGCTGGGAGAGGGGCAGGGGATGGGCCTGGCTGATTCAGAGATTTGGCTCCTGCAAAATTTCCTAATTAGATTCAGCTGAATTGATTTGGGACAATGATTCAAATCACTGAATCGAATCACTGCCCCCAAATCAGCTGAATCTGAATCCAAAGCAAATACTGGCCTACTTTCTAGGGATAAAACTGCCGCAGCTTTGAGAGGTCTATTGCCTTGGAAGAAACTTAGATTAGCAATAAGTGGTGTGTCCCCCATTGGGAAGCAGACAAAACAATCTCTCTTTCCCAATTTTCCCATTTTTAAAGTTCCCATTTTTATCCCTGAAGGGTCTTGACATGTTAAAGTTGTGATGCTTTTAAACAGAAAAGCTCAAAAGAGCTGGTCTTGAGCCAGAGTAATTTGAAGGTAAGTTCCACCTTTGTGGATGACAGGAAAGAGGAGGAATTTCTGTAAGTTGTTTTGAGTTTTTTTTAACAGTGAGTGTTTGAAGTAGCCCAGGTACCTCTGACATCAGAATTTTTCTTGGCCATGGGCAGGTGGATAAGCAGGTCAAAATCAGATGTTGCATTTAGAATCTGCATATAAAACAGTGTATCACATTGTTCAGTTTTTTATAATGCAGGTAAATATGTGGGCACAGTTGACCCAGTAGTGTAACTGGGAGGGGGAAGCAGGAGAATGACTAGAACATAAGCTCTGATTTTGAGGCAGTGCAAGAATAGTGGCCACTTACCTGGCCACCTCACCGCCCAGGGAATGGAAACTATTTGTCACACCTCTGCTAGGGGTATAATTCAGAGTAACATCAGGAGAATTATATCAAATTTATGCTTGTACAAGATCAAAATCCCTCCCATGCTGTGTACCTAATTCAACACAACAGTTAGTTTCAAGCCTCTCCTTGATTAGAGGCAGCCTGCTCTGAGTTTGTGAAAATGTTCATATTCAGGGACTTATTCAGCCACGTGGCTGAGAATGTGTTTTAACTATGCTATCTGTGACTTTCTTTGGGAGGAAGGCTAATGAATCCATATCTGGTAGAATCTGTCAGTCTTGGTGGACTTGCTCCCTCTTTTAGTCCCTGGTGCCTTCTCAGGGAGTTCAGTTTTAAAATGTCATTTGGAAGTGTTGGCTTCACTTCCTGCATAGGAGAGTAGAATCCATAGACTTGTTCAGTCTTTTGCTGTAGCATTGGGTTGGTATCAAGTAGTTTTCTGGCAAATGAAACTGAAATGTCCATGTTATCAGAGTTTAGAAATCATTCCATGGCCTGGCCACATTTTTTACTGCTTCTGAGCAATGTTTCTCCAAGATCTCCATAGACAATCAATTTATATTTTTCATGATCTAATTTAGGGGCGCTAAAGATGTAGCCTGTGGGCTGGATTTGGCCCATGAAGTCACTTCATCCAGCCCCCAGAGTTGCCCCTGGTTCCTCCTTCAGGTGGTGTGAGATCAGCAGTATATAATGCACCCTCCCTGGCCATCTTCCAGGTGGTCCAGGAGTGCACCATGTATAGTGCACATCCTGGACCAGTGGGGTGGAAGGCTCTGCATGCAATGAGGATCCTTTACTGGCCAGGTAGGCACTGCATGTACTGCAGTCCCAGACTAGCCAGGGTGGGTGCTGCTTGTGGTGCACATCTGGAAACCCGCAATACATGCAGCACCCTTTCCAGGCAGTCTGGGACTCTACCACATGTGGCATTCCCCACACCAGCCTGGGATGCGCACCACCTGTAGTGCAGTCCTGGACTGGTTGGGGGAGGAGGCAGAGGAGTTCCTCATGTAGCCCAGATTTGTCAGGGCAGGTGTTGCATGTGGCATGGATCCTGGAATGGCTGGCTCCAGCATAGGGGGAGCAAGGGGTCCATGGGCCTCACCTGGCACAGGCCACACATCTGGCCCACAGGGGCAGATGGGTTTGACACCCCTGATCTAGATGCAGTCCCAAGAAGGTGGTCCATATACCCCAGAGTAGCTCCAGCTAATCATTTTCTTTTGCATTTGTGAAAATCATTACTTCTAAATTTTACTTTCCTGAAGCTCTGTATTGCCGGACTTCTCTGTTTTTCAAGGTTTTCTTCCTTCTGTTGTTTACTAAACCAATTTCAAGACTAAATGTCTGTTTCTGTCACTTAAAGAATAATTTGTTAAGTGAATTGTCTATCTCTCTGTTCTTTTCTGTCCTATCTTCCTAGACCTGTGTGTGCCCTGTTTATCCATCCTTATCACTCAAAGCATCCTAGTCCATTCTCTCCAATCTATACTTTCCTAATCCACCCATCACCTTGGCATCTGGGTATCAAATCCAAGATTAAATTAGAGCTACTGTGTAATCAGATGAATCAAGATGTGTGTCACTATTTCCTTTCCCCATTGTCTTTATTTATAGTTCTCAAATATTAACTTAGCATCACGATGCCAGTATTCAATGGAACAGGTGTTGCTGCTTGTTGTATAATCAGAAAGCATGCAGAGAAAAGCTCCGCTGAGGCTCAGTACCAGATACCTGCCCTGTAACCCTGGAAACCTTTACTTTAGAGTATCCTGTTTTGACCTTGTCTAGACAATAGAATGGCTTGGAAATAAGACTGGCTTTTGCTTTCCTAAACTGTCCAAATATAAAGAACTTATTAAAATAAAGTTTAACAGTAGCTATGTAATTAACATTACACTTGGTATCATTGAGGTCCTGCGTTGACTGCCGACTTTGGCACGGACCCTAACATGCGATTTAAAAAAAAAATACCCAGCCTAGTAAATGAAAATTCAGCTTGGGAATGAGTTTTAGGGCTTCAGTGGTGTAATGGGCTATTGCTAGCAAGTCAGTTATCTCTGGAGACTTAAGTTCAAATCCAGTTTCATACAAAAGATGAAAGAGACTTCTTGGTCTGAACCTAATCTCTAGGGGTAATTCAGTCACTGGAGTCAGAATGTTCAAAGATGCTCCGTTCCCATGTAGGAACCTTGATAAGGAGCCAGATTTGCACTAACCAGTGCTATTGAACCCCTTTGAAAAGCTGGCCCTGTCACCATGCAAGCTGCTAGGTGACAAGCACTTCTAAGAATGTGGCACTGATCTAGCTTTCTAAGCAGGAGCTGAGAGGTTGCTTTTGAAACCTCTGGCCATAACATGTGACTGTGGAATAACTGTCAGTCTCTAATCAAGAGTGGGAGAAATTGTTACGGGAAAGAGCAAAGGTACATTGGTAGATATCAGCGTTCAGGTGGAAGGATGTGGCAAGGTACATTCGAAGTCAGTACTGAGGGTTGGTTACACAGCCAGTCTGTGCCCGACCAGGCTGCGGTCAGTTGTCTCCTGCTCCCCCCACCCACATGCACCCTCCTTGAAAAAGATTAAAATACTCTAAATATGTTGGAGAAACCAATTCTATACTGTGTTGCTCAGTGTGTCTTTCCAGATTTAGGGACACGTCCGTCCCATTGGTGGTTAAGGATACGTAGGGAATGTAATAGCAAAACCTCCTATATTTCAATGTATGTTCACATCCTACAGTAATAGGTTCTATAGAAATGTCTAAGGGAGATGGGAGAGAAAATAAAAGCCAGTGTCTGTGTCTAAAACGGAGAGAAACAGCTAGATAAGTGTCCAATCAACTAACAATAAAGTAGGATGCTGGAAATCATTTCCCAGGGGCTCTAGCTAGAGAACGGAGGAGATAGATAGATAACAACACAGCAGACTGTTCCTAACAAGGACCAGCAGCATCCCAAGCGCTAAACACTTCATCTGACCATGCATTTCCCCACAGACTCTGGAAGCATCCACTGCAGCTCATCTGTGGCTCATTGCCAAATGTTTTTCTGGGGCTTCGCTTTGTCACACAGAAGGCAAAAGCCAGTTTCCCCACCTGCAACCCACCTCCATTCATCAACCACACGCCATGGAGTCATCTTCCTCAGGGATGGCCTCAGCCTGTCCCTGATTAGAGAGCTCTGCTTTTAGGTGGGACTAGGGGGGTTTTCTTTCCTCCCCACCTGGCTTTTTCCTCCTTTTCCCTTAGTTTTTTTTTCCCTCTAACAGCCAAATTGCCTTCCTGCAATCAAGTGCCTGGTGAAATTATTGCAAGCAGGAGGACTCTCACAGGGGAGCTACACCGATTAACATGTTGAACCAAAAGGAAACAGCAGGCTGAAGCACTCCATGCTTCGACATAAAAAATGGATGATTTAATATTTTATTCATCAAATTCTTTTCCCCATCCTCTTTTTATTTGTTTCCTTCCTTTTCCAAGATCATGCTCTTGCTCCTGTCACGCTCCTTTCTTCTCTTCCTACTTACTCTGTCTTTTATTATGCAAGCCTGTTTTTAAAAGATTCCTGACCTCCCTTCATTGAACAGTTGAATAATTAGAAGGGAAGGCCCTCTACCTCCCAAGTCACACACATACACACACACACACACTTTGTCCCGTCAGCTCCGTCTGCTTTCTGAGGTGTTAGTTGAGGAATTTCTGCCTAGAGCCAGCATTAAAAGAGCTAGGTAGGGTGAGGTGCCGGGGTATATGGGCAGGTATCAGCTACTCCTGTGTATTTGGTTTATTCTTTTAGTTTCTGTATCAGGCCTGATCCAGGGCAATATACCAGGATGTTTAGGTGCCATCACATAGATGCGGGACCTAGACAGTGTAGCCCGAGCAACTGCAGCAAAGGTATATAACCACTTTCACCATCAGGCCAGATGGAAACAAAATGATTGGCTGCCAAGACCCAGCTAAACCCACTGAGCATGGCCTGCTGGGCCAGACATAAGTATACAGGCCAGTCCTGTTGATGCTCAGCAAACCGGAGTTCTGCTGGGCCAAGTTCAGATGCAGGTGCCACAGAGGAGGGGCCCACTCTTGAGAACAGTTCGCCCCAGCCTCCTAGTCTAGCTGTCTCTGGTTGATCTGATTCACTGAATAAGCATGTGGGGAGAGAAGTACTAGATCTACCTGGGATCCAGGCAAGCAAAGAAGATGCAAGTCAAAGCTGATCCTTTGGGTTTCACCCAGAAATGACAGGGAAAACAGTGCATGCTGGGAAGCAGCACATCTACCACCTTGCTCAGCCTCCCAGATCCCAATCTGGATTCCACACATTCTGTCTTATGCTTTTAGTGCCATCTTGTTTTCTATCTCTCTTTTGATCTACACCTTGGCTTGATGAGCAGACGTTGAGTCAAGTTAGTCTTCTCCTGTATTTCCATGCCTTGCAGTGAGGGCATGTGGTATAACTGAATACAGAATCTGGCCCTTCAGGTTTAGCTGCCATTTATGAGGGTCCACTCTAAAATGCCATGTTTTTCTGATTATAGGTCAACATTACCTATATGTCAGCCCCATGTTTTTAGGGTTAATGTTAGGAAGAACTACAGATAACAACATCCTTCACGAGCTATTGCTGTATAATTGGAGGAGACTTGAGACTCTGCCCACAAGAGACTTAAATAGCAAAGGAAAGGACCCAAAGGGTTAAAAACCCTAGAGATGCTTAAGTAAAAACTGCCAGCTCCCCCTCCCCCAGCCCGTCAAAAATGTTGTGGCAATTTTATTGCCTGCATAAAAATCGTTGCACATACACAAGTCATGATTGTTGGGGGTTTCATTATAAATCAATCCCCAATTAAAGTCAGGTGATATTTTTATGGTTCTTTTCATGGAAGGAAAAGAGTCAACTTATACTTGAAACAATATGGTATATGTGTGTGCTTCCCCCTCATGCCTCAGCTACTGCTTGCCTGTTAAGCCAGTTTTTATCTCAAAAGCAGATAGGTGACAGACAAACTATTCCCAGCACACACAGCCCTATCCAGAGCCAGGGTCGGGCATGCATTCAGCACTCAAGAATTATTACTAACACCAAGCATCCCGAGCAGACACAGACACATATGGCTGTGATTTGTGCCTGTTCACATGAAAGGACAGCAGTCAGACAGATTCTCTTGTGTGACCTCCTCTAACCTATCCAGAAGGGGGAAGATGCCAGCTGCTCTGCCACCGGCACCTTGGCCTCCTTTTGAAGGCTAAAATGCTGGCCAGTTCCTGAGGATGCCAAGGAACCACACTAGGTGAAGAAGGTGTTATGTTGGCCTTTAGCACTTCTGCTTGGTGGAGAAAGTGTTTTCTCATCGTACCAATGCCTATGTGTGTGTAAATAGACAAGTCGCCATTTTTAATCTCTGTCCCAGGCATGCTGTGCCATGCCAAATCCCCCATCACAGGAGGCCATCTGTTAGAGTCACACATTCATGGATGCAGCAGCAGCCTCTCCAAGGCCATCATCTGCTTAGTGTAGCTCAGACCAAATAACAGAGCACCCTGGGTAGCAGATGTGACGAGGGAGGGTAGAAATTGTTTTTGTTCCATCCAGGAACTTATCAAAGCCAATGGTGGAGATGGAGGTGAATCTTTGGGGAGCTAGCAGACACAGGTTTGATGGCGGCACAAGAGCTCAGAGAGCTGAGGGCTGGGGGAAGAAGACTGTGTTCTGCACATTAGGCCTAAATGGAAGCACTCCTTCTTTACTGAACTGAGGCTGTTGAGCAGCAAGGTATCTGGTAGGGCCACATGGAAGTTCAGGTATGTGAAGAAAGCAGAATTAAACAGCAGCAGGAGGAATATGACACTTCCAGATTAGCATCTCTGGTTGAAAAAAAGCCTCTGCTCCCTGACCCTCTAACTGGAGGGTTGCCACACTGACTTCCTCTTGCTGAGGAATCCCAAAGCCCAAGCAGAAGTCTGAGGCAGATTGCCTTTACCTTTCCCAAATCAGTCACTCTCTCTACCTCCATGATATGGTATGAGCCAGGAGTACAGTTCTGCTTACTGCAGGGCTGACCAAAACCATTCTTGCATTGACTGTAATCTCAGTCTTGTCCAGCAGGAGGCAATGGAAGGAACAGTACATGAATTCAGGTTTGAGGAGAACTGGGGACAGTGCCAGTCCCAGCTTCACTTGATAAGTGACTTAAACTGTGTATGGACTAGCTGGGAGGAGCTCTCTGCTCTTCCAATGCCAGAATCACCCAGCAGGAGGCTCTGTAAGGAACAGTGAGTGCATCATTGCTGACTGTGGGAAAATAGGAAGTACCTCCATTTCTGCCATATGCCTGCATAAGTTATGATAGGAGAACCATCTGTGGAACTGCTCACAGTTGCTGCTGCCTCAGCCTCTCCAAACTGAAAATCTAGAAGTGCTGATTACAGAGAAAATGACTAAGCCTCGAAACTTTTGCAGCACTGCACAGTTTGTGCAGAACAGCTCTCGTGTTCTGGGAGAGCATTATTTGACCGATAGAATCTGATTTGTGTCACTGGAGGAACATATAGTGTCAGAGTGGATAACATCATCCCTTTTTCTGCATCCAGATAAATCTAAGAGCATTTGATTGCACTTTGCTTATCCTCCTCTCACATCTCCTTCAGCATGTCATGGGATAAGCTCCCTAGTCTTGGAATTGCTTGGATGATGCAGCTTTTATCAAGGATGGATTCAAACATAACATCTGGTAATGAGCTAAATCTCTCCACTTAAAAATATGCCAACAAATAAAAGGGTTTAGAGGCTTACAAGAAACTGCTAGGAAAGACTACATTTGTGTTATCTTCTCAGCTTCACTGACTGCAGCAAGCCATGAATGTCTATGAGACCAGCAAGCCCACAGTGCTCAAGACTGACACCACAGAAAGTGAACCACAATTTTGGAGTGCAGCAGTTGCTACAAGTCCAGTACTTGCCACAGCTGAGCTCAGCTCGGCCTGGGCTTAGTCAACAATGAGGGTGACAGCATCTAGCTTGCAACAAAGTAAGAAGCACCACATAAATGTCTCATTAGAAGCCCATAAAAAGGAAGGGGAGGGTGACAGTGATGCACTACTCACCAAACAACACAGTACAGGGAAGTAATCTCTGCATCAGGTGGGATTCTGGCCACCAACTCACAAATTGATCTATTCTCACAAACTATTCTGTTCTTCAGAAACATGCAGATGTCTCCCTATTCCTATAATGGGAATATATTACCAGAGCGGATAATAGAATTTCTTCTACACTTTACCTGGGTAACTCAGAGTGGGTTGCAACTGCACTTTGGTTATTCACTAGGAAAAACAGTTGTTCTGCCTGATGCATGCAGGCATATACCTTTGCCAGGGGTAGGCACTGTTTGGATCTGTAGGTATGAGCAACTCCAAGAACAGAGCCTATCACCTTGGGATTGTATTCTGACACTGGCCTTCTGTGGACTCCTACTTTCTGCCAGTGAGGGTGCTTGGGACAACTTTCTGGGAAACATTTCAAGTATACCTTAGAAAAGGTGCCGGCTCTGGTTCTTTTTTTCCCCCACATGAGGCCCCCCATCTCATTTGTTCTCCGTTCCCTGTGCACTCATGCTCACATCTCAGGCCCTCCAAGGGCTGCAGCAGTACCCTACTGTTTGCATCAAGTCCTCAGATCTCAGTGCCAGTTATAACTTCTGCATATCTACTCAAATGCCATCCACTGGTGTGGTGGAGAGATCAACACCTCTGTGCACATCTCATTGTCTGCCATGAAGCAGAGGTAGAATACATTCGTTCTGTCTTAGAATACATTCTACTTCTGCAGGAAGAAGATGGGGCATGCTCTTCTCTTCATCTGCTGCCCCATGAGGAAGGGGCATTGTTGCATTATGTGGACATAATAATTAAAATCTCTCTGATGATCATAATTAATTTCCTATTCTGGAAAATTGTTGAGACAGCACTTTTGGGGCATTAGCATATTTGCAAGGTTAATGTAGTGTACTTAATAAGATAAATAAAGCTTGTCATGATATTTTAGGCAATTTTTAAGGGGTGGGAATAAAAAAAGAAATGAATTAGCCTAATACCTAGGTTTTGCCTGGTCAACTTGAAGTTAACTGCTCAGATGCAAATGGGATTTCAAGGGCATCATGAGCTAGGGAAATGTATATGGGTATATGCAAAGGGTTAAATGAGAGTTAGATGGCACAGATGGCATGGGCGGAGTTGGTTGGGCTCTGAGTTATGAGAGCGACAGGTGTCATTCTTTCAGTGGAGATAGACAGTTGTGACAGGCTCAGACAATCTGCCTGGCATCTGATGCCACCTAGTGATCTGGCCCACCTGCCTTTGCTCCCCAACCTCTCTTTACCTCCTTTCTCTTACCTGCCAGGACTTGATCATCAGGACTTTTAACTGGGGGGGGGGTCTGCCTTCAGAGGCCAGGATAGCCTCTTCCTGGGTGCCTTTCCTCTGCATACAGTCCTTTGGAGCTCCACTGCCCTAGACTCTGCAAGGTAGCTTTCCCCTTTCAGACAGCCCCAGTTGTGCTTTAGGGGCTATAATCACAGTTGATATCTTCCCTTGTAGCCCTGCCTGTGCCTTGCAGGTGCCAGTCAGTATATGGAGAGGGCAGGGGCCTGGTTCTGATTCCATACTTGGCCCCTCAAGCCTCAAACCCTTGTTGGGGCTTCTGCCTTCCTGACTTCAGTCCCTTTCCTGTAGCTGGGCCCTCCAGCCCAGGTCCACTGTCCCAGACCTCAGTCTCACCCCTTCAGGATCTGGGCCCCTGATCCTAATCTCTTGTGGCAGCCCCAAGAGTCCCTGACCCTGGCTAGGCAATGCACACACTGCTCTGCCCCTGGGGTCCCTGATCCTAGCAAGGGAGCTTTATGTTGGGTGCATCTCAGGTGCCCCAGTGGACTCCATACACCCCTGTAGCCAAAATGTAGTCTACAAACTTAAGCATACCCAAAATATAAGCAAACTGCTTCCCACTAAAGTTCTCCACCCTGGGTCAGTGCCCCACTACAAACTATATTTCTGCCTTAGCTGTCTCAGTTTCACTCCAGTGGGTAGCTTGGTGTCCATAGGCCTGTTTTCTGCAACCAGCTTCCTTGGGCGCTCCTCTCCCTGCAACACACAGGACCAGACTGCCTCTTCTGGCTTAGGCCCCGCACTTATATACCTCCAAGCCCACCCCTTCCTGTCATGTGGCTCCCCAACCACACACTGGAGTTTCCCCTTTACTTAAGGGCCAGCCTGCAGCCCCACATAGCCAGTTTAGCCTGTTGCACTCTCTTAAAGTAACAGGAGCTCTTGGTTCCCTGTTCTAATGGTAAAGATATTAAGGAGTGGGGTGGTATAGAAATATGCAGAAGGCAGTGGATGCAGGAGCAGTGATGAGCCTATGTTTGGGAAGGAGGACTACACAGGGCATTTTCTGAAGACTGCTGCAGATGGTACTGGTCATAACAAGGCCACAGAGTTAGACAGGAAGTGACAGGGATTCAATACTGGCACTGGGCATTTCTTTTCAATGTCCTAGTTCAACCCTTGACTTAATATTTTATTTTTCCACTAAATGTCTACAAGCAGGAAAGTATTTGAAAAATCCACATGTAAGACACTGTGGGCCATGGGATGCAATCATAAACCTGCTTCCTAGCTGCCAGCCCCAGGCAAGTCTCAGGTAATCATTAGCAGAGAGCCCTTGTGTTCCTAATGGTTTCTCTGCCTTGCCTTTTGCAGGATGATTGGTTTCTTAGGCCTTTTAATAATATACGCTAAAAGCAGCTGTATCCTTAGATAAATGAGGCTGCAGTGGGCAAAGGAGGAAGACACGAGACCTTCCCAGGCAGACAACCCAGGGCACCCTGCTGCCTAACCATCTAAGGCAGGGGTAGCCAGCTTGTTATTTCTGATTGTGATGGGGAGAGGGAAAGAGACCAGCAGACAAACAGCAGATATTTACTGTACAGTAGATTGGTAAATAGAGGCTCCATGTAGCTAAATACCACAAAAGAAGGACAGAGGAACAGAGCATTAACAATGGATAGAGGAGAATAGATTGGCATAGAGGAACAGAGAGAAAGAGAGTGTATCACAGTCAGAAGACAGGAGTAAAGAAAGAAATGCAATAGAAAGACAAAGGGAAAGCATAGGGAAAAAGAAAGGCAAAATAGAGAGAGGGCAAGATGAACAGATAAATACACAGAAGAGAGATGAAGGAATAGATGGATACACAAAAAGATAGATTGGTAGAGGAAAGGGATGAAGGAATAATGGGTTGCTACTGTAGAAAAAATGGGCAGGGAGAGAAGGGTGATGGAGTAAGCAGCTACAGTTGTTAGATTGATTTTGTTGTTAGCTGTCTTGCAGGTCAAACACAGCCCTCACACCCCATTGACTCCACATCTGTTCCTTCTTTCACCTGTCTGTCAGCCCCCTGCTGTGCCCTAGATTTGTCAGCCAAAGCCCCTCACAGTTGTGGTGCCAACAGGCTGTCAGTCCCCAGGTGGGTGTGGAGAAGCATCAGGTTATCCAGGTTTTCTGACTCTGTGCCCTGACATACCCATGAATCTTCACTAAAGGCAGCTTGCTTTAAAGAAATAACTATTCTGGACATTAATGTCTTACTTCCTGGAGCCTCCTTATTCAACACCCACCATGTTCTTCAGGCCAAGAGTCTCTCTCCATGACAGGACTATTGGCCAGAGGCCTGTTCCAGGAGATCTGCAGGGGGAAAAGGGAGGGCTAGTGTCTGGAAGCCAGGACAGTCAAAATATAACCTTGAATTTGGGGTAAGTCATCCTTTTTCTCTGCTCTTTAGCCCACATCTATACTACCATTGTGCCACTGTGGCCCATATCATGCCCAGCCACTGCAGCCCATATCATGCCCAGCCACTGCAGCTCCAAAGGGGCATCATCATTTTACTTGGGCTTTATATGCCAGACCCAGAAGGGAGGCAGTGAAAACACACTCAAGGTGACCCCTGCTCTCTCCCTCTCCTCATCATTATTATCAAGTACCCAAGAAAGAGATCTTGAGAGCCATGGGGGTGCCCTCAGAGTGACTTTACCTTTTTATTTCCATGTTTAGGGGCAGGAGTTGATGGCTGAAGTATCCTTGTCAGTGTCAGTCAGGAGTGCTGTGAAAATAGTACAGATGTGGCCTAACATACACAGTCTGTAAACTAGAGCTAATACTAAATTACCTTGCAAGGACATTGTGTGGGTGACTTGGTTAATGTTTGAGGATGGCCAGCAATGGCTGATCTGTCAAGGCTTTTCTCCTCACCATGGTCTCTGACTCCTGAGGGCACCAGCCAATTACCATCAGGCAGCAGTGTGGTCAGGAAGGCTTCGTGCTTTCACCCCTAATTCCTATAAAGGGCATTGCACAATTGACTGAGGCACACTGTGAGGCAGTTTCTCCATGTCAGCTGAAGCATCCACTCCTGGGCCAGGCTGGAGGCAGCATATACAACTGGATAGGCCCAGCATGGCAAAGCCTGTCTTTTGAGTTACCAGGTCCTCAATAGGCCTGTGTCTTGTCAGGTAAACTCCTCCCAGCTGAGATGCAATTGTCTCTCTCCAGCATGATGGGAGAGCATCTATTAACATGATCTGGAGCTGTTGATTGTACCCCTGTTGGTCTAAGGACATAACCAAGGTTCTTTGGGTAAATGTGATACCTTGTATTAAACCAACTAAATAGTTGGAAAATTGTTCTTTGCAAGCTTTTGGATATAAACACTCTTCTTCAGGCATACATAGCAAGAGTCAGCACCATGCCTGAAGAAGGGCATTTGTGCCTGAAAGCTTGCAAAGCTATTTAGTTGGTGTAACAAAAGATATCACATTCTTCCAAAGAACCTTGTTTGTCCATTAACATAAGACACTTAGACCACGACCATACAACAGCCCATTAGTGCCTGGTAGCATCCATTTAAATAATAAAACAAAATAGGCCTCCCGCTCCTTGCAAGCAGATTGTTCTCTCCCTGCCTGGAGCACCATGAATGGTGGCATTTACAAGGGCACAGGCTTTGTGCAGTAGCGTGGGTGATGGCCAAGACAGAAAATGTCATTCTGAGTCCCAGCCATGATGGAGCAGAGGACTGGTTTTGGATGTGCTAGCTGGCAAAGGTAGGAATAGCAGAAAGTGGCAGCAAGCTCTGTTTGAGGCAAAAGTGCTAAGAGCTATTCATCTTTCCAATGAGGGAAGAGTTCCCCCTTTCCAGTCCACTGTGTCTTGGAGACATTTCATTATCTCCTCTCTTGTCTTCCTACACTATCACTTCTTACCGCACCTCTGTGTGGCTCTCTGTCTCTCTCTTGCTCTTCCTTTCTCCTCTACTTTTCCTCTTTCTGCTCATGCCCTCCCTCCTACCCACCTGTCTGCCCTTCTCTCCCCCTTCACTCTAATTATTCTCTGTGAATGATGCTAGTTTGGCTGATATATTCCATTAGGGGAGTTGCATGCAGTAGCTAGAGCTGCCTCAGGCTGTGAGCCACTAAGTCAGGGCTTCCTCCACTCCCTTTTGGCTTAATGCCTGTTTGACTAGCATTACCCTGCTATAGTACTGTGCAGGAAGCTCCTGGGTCTTGCACCTATGTCCAGGCAGGCTGGGAAAACTAGGCAAAGAGCTTTTCCTGCCATCCCACACTAGTCACAATTGCAGTCTGTAATCCCATGACTTCCTCCTCAATGCACCTCAAGAAATGATAGCTGTCTTAAAAGGAAGGGGAAGGAGATGAATACATGCTCCCCTGCCTCACATTGGCCCTGTTCAACACTGATTCTGTTCAGACAAGCACCAGAGCATGAGTTTTGAGGTTGGCCTTTAGAAAAAGCACGCTTCAGTGCTGTACTGTTGGAGTGAGTAGGCCTTCTTTAGCACTGTCCGTCACAGTACCAGCCCTCCATTTGGCATGAGTATTTAAGATTGAGGGATGCACAAAGGGAATTTAGGATGGCACGTTATGAATTCTGTTAGGAAGTTATATCTCTATGTAGAGAGGACTCTAAAAGTGCTTATTCTTTTCAGGAGGTTCCAAAATACTGGTCAACATTGACTTAAATCTTAAATCAGCCATGTTTTACACAGGCCTTTGTAAGCTTCCTCACACGTGCATCACGGTGCTCGTCTCCACGTGTCCTTGAGTTCCTTTATTTTACTAATGCAAGCAAATGTTCTCTGCTGGCACTCCAGGGCCTGTGGAGCAATGGGAGAGTGCTGTTCTGTTCTGCTGAGTGCACCATCAATAGAACAGTCAGCTAGTTTTGAAGCCAGAGCCATAATGGCCAGGGATGATTCATGAGGCAGAAAGAACCAGCACTCTTTTCAGATCACAAAGTGGAATGGTTGTGGCTGGGATTTAGAGAGGGAAAAACTCTCAAGGTGAGTGCATCTGATGTGGAATTACCAAGGGAATATCTATGGGGAACCTTCCCCCATGACATTTCTGCTCAATCACTCTTCTAACTATAACCAGGGTCTTAAGTGGAGCTGGAAGAGAGTTCCTAATGCAAGGGGTGTTGGGACTCTGTGGACCTAGTGGATGAGGAAAGTCACATTCTTTCATGTTAAGTGTAATGTCTGTAGAACAGACTTTAATAGTCATGTGCCATCCTTCAGTAAATTAGTCAAGCTTTAGTCAGCAAGGTAGATGATGCTGAGAACAATCCAGTGTCAGAAAATTAGGGGCCCTGAGGACAGAAGTGATCTTAATACAGATAATCACAACAGTAAAGTTTCAGCCTCCTGTTGCCCAGGGGGAGCAAAGACAACACCTGCGAATTCTTCACCTTGGGAGTGGATAATTGCATAATGAATCAACTTACAGCCCATTCCATAGGCAGCAATGCGCTATCCATCTAAACTGCTAGCAGCATATTTCATACAACAGCTGGGTCATCTGAAACTAACGCTCATTAGGAGAATAGACCTCTTCAAAGCTGAGATTCATGGTGCAGTCAATTTCCTACTATAAACATATGCATTTGCATTTGTAAGTAGCTCATCTGATAATCTCCAAAGCCATTGGCAAACTCATTGGGATTGATATCTGTAATTTGCCTTAACTCTTTGGAGTTCTCTCTCCACATTTCTAAAGCAACCATCACTATAGTATAGCTGGCTGTGGATTGTGTTTATCAAGATTCATGATTAAGGTAGGGCCTCAAATCTCCATGTTCCCCTGTGTTAACTATTGATCGCTTGCTGTCTCCCTTGAGAACACAGGTAGGGCCTGCCTTAGGTTCATTTGAAGTGGTGGGGATGGGAGAAGGAGAGGTCTGTGTGAAAGGATGACTTTTGCAGCAGGCTCTGAATGTGGCAAACCTCATGCCTATCTTTGTTGCCTGTGTGGGGAGGGGAGGGGAGGGGTTGCATCCTAGATCTGCTCTTGATCAAGGAAAAAAAATTCTGTTGCACCAAACCTTTCACTGCTTTAATAGTATACATCAGTGAGGGGCAGATCAACCAATTTGGGATAAGCAGAAGGCTAGGTCCCTTATACACAGCGGCTCTTGTTGTTTGTTTAACCAGTGTGGAAGAAATCAAACTTTGCGTTGTAGTTGAATCACAACAGACAAAGCCAGCTTTTCTTTATTTAAGGCTATACTGTGATCACAGGGAGAATTCCATACAGCAAGGGGAATCACCCACTTGTCTGTTTCAAAGGATTTCTCAGACTCTCTAAGTTTACAAGCGTCTTTATAGTAAAGACAGAGAAAGAGATAAAAAATACACCTTGGAGAAACAAAACAACAGTAAATTACACAGAAAGTTAGAAAGTTTACTTAAACAACTATCTATGCATAGGGCAAGATATCAAGATAACCCAAGGCATGCAGAAATGCACAGGGCAAGATATCAAGATAACCCAAGGCATGCAGGAATGCGGATTCCTTATCTCAGAACATTTGAATTAAGCAGTATCAGCACATCTGGTCTTTGTCTGTTTTTCTAGTCAAGTAAGCCAATTACTTCTACATTCCCTAATTTTTTTTTTCTACAAGTTGGATATTTATAGCCATTAGCCTTTCAACTTCTAGTTTTTCTTTCTCTTTACTGTCTGCTATTTCAACATACAAATTATATACCTCATTTCTGGTTGATGGTCTATTCTTCATTGGCTTAGCAGCATGGCTTAAGCAACATTGTATTATCATAAACACTAGGTATACTCCAATAAAAACAACAAACAATATCAACAAACTGTGAATGACAGTAGAGCCTAAGGAACTAAAAATAGAGTTAAACCAAGAATTCAAATTCCAGTTATCTGACTCATGCAATTTAGCTGCTTCTTTTCGAATATGTTTACTTAAATCCTGGATTTCTTTTGAATTATCGGGAATATAAGTACAGCATTCTTTACCTATTAAAGCACAGACTCCTCCTTTGCTGGCCAGTATATAATCTAATGCAAGTCGGTTTTGCAATGTCATTTGCCTTATTTCCTTCATTTCTATCTTTATTTTATCAAAACTATCAGCAGTAGCATTAGCAATCTTTTCCAGAGATGCTGCAACTTTCTTTATCTCGGACATAGCTAAGCCTGTGCCATAGCTGGGGAACATTATACCCCAAAATCTTTGATTTTCTGTAATTTCACGAACATTGCGAATTCTCCCTTTAGGCAAACGAGATCTCATAGTAAAAGCAGGATACGCTGCGGAGACATAGCACGTTCCTCTCCAACCAGAGGGAAGATTTTTATAGGCCTTATCTCCACATACAAAATACTGACCAGCTAATGCAGTATATCCACCTGTATTACAGTGTGGGGATATCATCCATTGCGAATAATAGCCTGAAAATTGACCTGCAGGGGAGTAGTTAGATATCCAGGAATTATTAGAAAACCAAGCACTATTTATTTTAAATTCTGCCTCACACTTACTGACTCCTACTGCAACACAAGATCCATTACAGGTCCAACAGAACTTTCCAGGGGTGGCATAAGCTAATCGTACATATTCAGACTGGTTGCAACTTACAGTCTGCCAGGTTTCGTTCCCATGAAAATTTGAATAGTAAGGGGCTAACATCTGAGTTGCATTCAAGGATACCGGTATCATGGGTATTCCTCCAGTAGAATAGATAGGGGCATGACTACATATCCAACAACGAGAGACATTTAAATCTATTCCAATTTGATTAACTAAAGACAAGAACACATTTTTATGAAGTGATCTTCTTTGTCGGTGCAGAAGTGCAGTTTGGTTTATAGAGTTTCTTATAACTGATGAGCCAAGTTCATATAAGATGGCCCAAAAAGAAATACTGAGAACTATCCAAATCACGACTAACCAACTCCACCTCGGGAACCAGGAACTAGGTAGAGGCCTTTATCCTGTCCCAAAGGGCATAGTGGTGTCGTTGGGGCACATCCTCTTTGCTCTGTAGTGGCAAATCCTCTTCGCCAGTAGGCGCTTGGCTCACTACTGGTCTTGAGCTCTCCTGCTGGCAGGCGCTAGGCTCACTACCAGTCTGTGGAGGCTGATTACAAGATTGATATGGAGGAGACTCTAGGTCTAATGGGGCTGATGTTTTCTTACTGTGTGAAGCACGGATCCATGTCTGCAGTCCTTGACGCTTTATTGCAGTGTTGGTGGTCAGGAGTACCTGGAATGGGCCTTTCCAGCGAGGTTCCAGTGATGACTTGTTGATGGACTTTTACATGGACCCAGTCTCCAGGCAGGATAGAATGGCACGGCTCACCTGGTTCTTTGGGGAGAGCTGCCTGTACCTGTGAATGAAAAGCCTTAACACACTTCATTAGTGCTTTACAATAGTCTAGAATGGTATCATCAAGTGAATGTATATCACAAAAGTGGGAAGCAACAGGTGGCAAGGCAGGGAGCCTCATGGGTCCTCCCATTAGAATTTCATGTGGGCTAAGCCCAGTCTTTCGGTTGGCAGTAGATCTCATACTCATAAGGGCTATGGGAAGTGCATCTGGCCATTTTAGGTGAGATGCCAAATTTTGGCCAGTTTATTTTTCAGAATGCCATTTTGGCATTCTACTTGACCCGAGGCCTGCGGATGGTATGGGCAATGAAAGTTCTGTTGGATCTGCAGGACTTTGCAGACTTCTTTCATTATCTGTCCAGTAAAATGAGTTCCTCTTTCAGAGTTTAGGGATAAAGGAATACCAAACCTTGGAATAAAGTCTCTTTGCAACTTTTTGCTTACAGTTATGGTGTCAGCTTTTGCACATGGGTAGGCTTCTACCCATCCAGAAAACATACATACAATAATAAGAACATATTCATAAGAACAACATTTCTGCATTTGAATAAAATCTAATTGTAAATTTACAAACGGTCCCCAAGGTGGGAGATGTGCTGCCTTCTTTGTTTTTACAGGTTTTAAGGAGGTAGATGCCAAGAGCAAATCATCAACATATTGCACAAGCACAGAATTTTCTTTAAATATTATGTCATCTAGATCTTTTTTCAAAATTTGAGAAAAGAGAGAAGGGGATTCAGTATAACCCTGGGGCAATTGCGTCCAGGTATACTGAAGTCCTTGATAGGTAAATGCAAAGAGAAACTGGCTATCAGGGTGTATTGGAATAGGAAAAAATGCAGAACACAAGACAACAACAGTAAAATAACAAGCTTTAGGGGGAATACAGGCCAAAATAGTAGGTGGATTTGATACAACAGGAAAAGTAGGTAAAACTGCAGAATTTACCGCACGGAGGTCTTGTACAAAGCGATAGGTATTCTTTCCAGGGTTTTTTACAGGAAGAATAGGCGTATTACAAGGGCTCTTAGTTGGGACAATGATACCTTGCTTTAAAAGGGCAGTTATAACAGGGCGTATCCCTTCTTCAGCTTCTGGACGTAAAGGGTATTGAGCAACTTTGGGTAAAGGCTTAGCTGGGTTTAACCTAATTTTTACAGGCTGGGCAGTATGGATTTGTCCTAGTTCATTAGCATGCTGGGACCAGAGAAATGGAGGGACAGTTTTTATGATTTCTTCTTGCAACACAGAAAGATCAGGGAACTCAGGTTCAGGAGGTGAGCTAGCTAAAGCAGCAAGTACTGCTATCTCGTTATCACAAGGGACATCTAAATAAACACCATTGGGAGAACAATAGATAGTACAGCTGAGTTTACAAAGCAAATCTCTGCCTAACAAATTAACAGGAGAACAAGGACTGAGGAGAAAGGCATGTTGATCAGAAACAGGACCAAGAGAAACATGTAATGGTTGGGAAACAGGATGAGGAACTATTTGATCTGAAATTCCCACAGCATTTACAACAGCAGAGGAGAGGGGAGTTGTGGAAAATTCTTCAGCTCGAAGAGTAGAGCGGCTTGCACCCATGTCTACTAAACATTTTGTAGAGATGCATTTATCATGCAGGAAACAAAGGGATCATCTTGATTAAGTGGGAGAAGCGGGGTTGTGATGATGTTACTATTCCTCAGGCTGGCCTAACAGGAGGCTCCCTGATTCGGGACAGAGAATTGAGTGATAGGAGGTGGTGGAGGTTTAAACATCATCCCCGGCTGGCCAGGCCGGTGAGGACATTGAGCCTTCCAGTGTCCTGGTTGGCCACAATAATGACAACTGCCATTATTTTGGGACTGAAATCCTCCTCATCCCATCCCACGACCATGTCCCCTGCCTCTGAACTGTCCTCGATGGAAACTTCGGCTTCTGCCCCTGTCTAAAGTCTGTAATTGCAATGACATTAGCTTAGTTTCCGTGGATTCCTTTTTCTTTTCCTGGCAGGTTGTACAATGATTTGCAATGGTGACTAGTTCTGCAAGTGGCTTAGTCTGCCAACCTACAGCAATTGTGCACAACTGTTCCTGGACTTTAGAAAAACGTCCGTGGACAAAAACAGAAGCACCTGCTTCTGGGGCAGTTTCAGCTGCATTTTCAATACCAGAATGTCTTTCAAATACTAGTTTCAAGCGGTCCATGTAGTCTGCTGGGGATTCTCCTTTATTTTGTTTACAGTTATGTATTTTGGCCCAGTCAGTTTTCCTGGGGCAAATTTTAAGCACAGCCTCAAGGAGGCGTCTTCGGGCATCTGCTAAGTGATCTCCAGTTCCGGGGTCTTGAGTAGGCCAAGTAGCCTATGCGATGAGGCGGTTGCGGACCTCAGAGGGCAGAGCACTTCACGTTAATTGGTTCAAATCTGCCCATGCTGGATCATAACAATGGATTACAGTTTCCAATTCATCTTTAAATTTCTGGGGCTCCTCTCTGATGTTGGGAAATTGTTTAACAAGGTTTAGGAGATCTTCTGGGGTCCAGGGAACAGGGACTGTGATTGTAGTTTCCCCATTTGGACCTTGCCCTGGAAGTTGGCATAAAGGCATAAGCTGAGCCGCCTTAGATTTTAAAGAAGGGGCTGGACCATACTGGGTACCAGACCTTAAACAAGAGAAGGGGTTGAGATTTCAGGAGACAGATGCTATGTCTTCGGTGGGCGTAGGCATGCCCTGGGGGCAGGTGACAGCTGTTGAGTGATAGTTTCCTGGTGAGGTGGGCTAATCCTGCCGGAAGAGTCTGTTTGGTTACTTTGGACTTCTTCAGGTTCAGATTGTGCCTGGAACTGATATGGGGGTGGCACATTAAGAAAATCAGTTACATCTTTTGCACATTCATTCTCAGTTATTTGTGGATAAAGTTGTTTTGGTGCTGATTGATGGTGGTCCCCCTTTTGGTGCACCTTTCTGTTTAATTACTTTATCTGAGATTTCAGTTTCTCTTGGAAGTCTTTAAGACTTCGAACTTGAGATTTTTTTTTTTCCCCTATTTTATTTATTTATTTATTTTGACATCTTTTGAAAGCTTCTTTATATTAATCAAAAAATGTGTCCCACTGAGTCTGTGGTATATTACTACCTCTTAACTCAAGGTCTCTGCGGAGATGAACAATTTTACTTAAATGTTCCTTCCAGGGGAAACTGCCGGCTAAAATCACCTCTGGTATACCAATTCCATTTGTCTAGAAACTTACAACTTTTATGGCCATGGTGTGTGTACATATGCAATGCTGGAGTCCCTTTTGGCAGAGCCAGTATGTCTTTTAGACTCTCTACTCCCCATATCTTTAAACTCAATTCACACAGGTCTTTTATACAGGAATGGCTTATTCAGGGTGTCCGGTCAGGTTGTAAGATTTGCTAGTGGCATAGAGATGCTGTGGCTAATGTCCAAAGACAAGACTCCACTGCAATAACAGCACACAATGCAGTTACTCACGTTAGACACAGCTCATTTATGAGGGTGGGGAAAGGGTAAACCTGTCCACTGGGTCATGACGTTCCAGTTGAGCCCCCTTGCATTCAAAACTGCCCTTCTGGACAGCCTTGGGGTGACTGAACCCAACCTTAGTCTCAGACCTGGTCAGTGGCTCATATTTCTCAATTCTTACGCTCAATTCACAACAAGGGAATTTCTGCGTTGAGGCACGAGGTTCAAGAGCATTTCTTTAGTCTCAGCCTTGGTCAACGCTTATCGTGGAAAAACATTCACACTCTAAGAGTTTCCACCTTGCACCCTTGCTTTCGAAGAGCACACAGAACAAATCTGGTGTCTTCGGGGCAGCTGCACAAGGTTTCTATTTCTGGCCTCAGAGAGACCTCACAGTTCTTTACAGAACTTAACTCAATTCATACAGGGAAATACTTTCACTGACAACAGCAACACAGAGTCTTAAGTCTTAACCTTGACTCTTAACCTTGACTGTTTCTACTCACAGTTAATACTTACACAGTGGGTCTGACAGTTCTGGCAGCAAAAGTTCGGATAGAGTAGTGAATCAGGAAGACACAGAGACAGCCTCTCACTGAAAAGCCCCAATAGAGATTTCAAAAGGTCTCTTACCTTGGTTTGGCGCCAGGGCTTCAGTGAAGAGATATCTGTGTCCCAACTGATCACTCTGGGTGCCTCTCTCCGAGTCACGGCACCAAATTGTGGAAGAAATCAAACTTCGCGTTGTGGTTGGATCAGAACTGACAGAGCCAGCTTTTCTTTATTTAGGGCTATACTGTGATCACAGGGAGAATTCCATACAGCAAGGGGAATCACCCACTTGTCTGTTTCAAAGGATTTCTCAGACTCTCTAGTTTACAAGCGTCTTTATACTAAAGACAGAGAAAGAGATAAAAAATACACCTTGGAGAAACAAAACAATAGTAAATTACACAGAAACTTAGAAAGTTTACTTAAACAACTATCTATGCATAGGGCAAGATATCAAGATAACCCAAGGCATGCAGGAATGCGGATTCCTTATCTCAGAACATTTGAATTAAGCAGTATCAGCACGTCTGGTCTTTGTCTGTTTTTCTAGTGAAGCCAATTACTTCTACAACAGAAAAGGGGCTCCAAACTTTCTCAAGCATGTCTCTCTTTTGTATATTTCTTCCAAAAGCTCAGTGTTTGGCATCCTCAAATGGAGGGCTTGGACTAGACAAAGTCAAGAAATTCTATGCCATGGGGTTGTTGCTTTCCACCCACTTGCCTGGCTGTTTTAACTGATGTTGTGGAATAGAAAGGCAGGTTCAACTTCCAATCATCCCAGTAAGCTATCATCTGCCTCTTATATTTTCTTTTCCAGAAATGAGAATAAATATCCTTTTGGTTTCTGGTTTGAAAGCACTAGTGTTTTCAAAATAGCCTAATGGGTTAAGGCATCCATATCCCAATGACTCTAGGTACAATTTAGGATGTCTAAGGGTGCTGTCACAGGTTATCTTTAAACCATTCTAAATCTGTGGAATGTTAGGCAGTGTTAAAGTTAGGACAGTTTCAGAGCAGCCCCAGGTTAAGGCTTAATGTTGTCTCTCACCTGCACAACTGTGACTTGCCACTAGATGGCCTGGCAAGCAGGTGGGTGGCCAGCAGCCAGGACTCGATCCTTTCTTTGGAAGAGGAGCCCTGGAGGTTAAGCATGGCAAGAGCATAGAGCCCAGGGAAGCACGCTTTCTGAGCTGCATGCTTGCACTGCCCAGCAGCTCCACTCCCAACGCAGAGCCACCAGAGGTTAACTCTGGTGACAGCATGGACCCTGAGAAAGCACCCTCCTCCTCCCCTTCACCCCCAGTCTCCATGCCCTTACCATACTCATAGAATCATAGAAAAGTTATAGTTGGAAGGGACCTTAGGAAGTCATCTAGTCCAACCGCCTGCTCAAAGCAGGACCAGCCCCAAATAGATCAGCCTAGCTAGGGCTTTGTCTAGCCAGGTCTTAAAAGCCTCCACAGATGGAGGGTCCACAACCTTTCTGGGTAACCCGTTCCAGTGTTTTACTATTCTCCTAGTGAGAAAATTCTTCCTATTATCTAACCTAAACCTTCCTTGCTGCAACTTGAGACCATTGCCCCTTGTCCTGTCATCTGCCACCACTGAGAATAGTTTAGCTCTGTCCTCTTTTGAACCCCACTTCAGGTAGTTGAAATCTCCCATTAAATCTTACCTCAGTTTTCTCATCTCTAGACTAAATAAGGCCAGTTCCATCAGCCTCTCCTCATCAGTCACGTGCCCCACCACCCTCACCATTTTTTGTTGCCCTCTGCTGGACCCTCTTCAATTTGTCCACATCCTTTTGGTAGTAGGGAGCCCAAAACTGAACACAGTACTCCAGATATGGCCTTACCAATGCTGAATAGAAGGGAATAATTATTTCCCTTGATCTGCTGGCAACACTCCTATCAATGCAGCCCAGTATGCTGTTAACCATCTTGGCAACAAGGGCACGCTGCTGGCTCATATTCGGCTTATTGTCCACTGTAACCCCCAGGTCCTTTTCTGCAGAGCTGCTGCTCAGCCAGGCAGCCCCCAGCCTGTACTGGTGCATGGGATTGTTCCCTCCTGAGTGCAGGACTTTGCACTTGTCCTTGTTGAACCTCATGAGATTCCTTTTAGCTTAATCCTCCAATTTGTCTAGGACACTCTGAATCCTAACCCTCCAACATATCTACTCCTCCTCCCAGCTTGGTGTCATCTGCAGACTTGCTGAGGGTGCACTGTGTACCATCTTCCAAGTCATGGATGAAGATACTGAACAAAACTGACCCCTGGGGCACTCCGCTTGATACCAGGTGCCAAAATCAAGCCATTCATTATTGTCAAGAGGAGCCCAGTGCTCCAGCCAGTTTTCTAATCACCTTACAGTCCATTCATTCAGCCCATATTTCCGTAGCTTGCCTGCAAGAATGTTGTAGGAGATGGTATCAAAAGCCTTACTAAAGTCAAGGTATACCACATCCACTTGCGTCCCCACATCCACAGAGCCAGTCAGCTCATCATAGAAGTCAGTCAGGTTGGTCACGCATGACTTGCCCCTGGTAAATCCATGCTGTCTTTTCCTAATCGCCTTTTTCTTCTCTGAGTGCTTAGAGATGGATTCCTTGAGGATCTGGTCCATGATTTTCCCAGGGACTGAGGTGAAGCTGACCAGTCTGTCTTTCTTCCCTTTTTTAAATATGGGTACTGTGTTTGCTATTTTCTAGTCATCTGGGACCTCTCCCAATCACCATAGTTTTCAAAGATGATGGCCAGTGGCTCTGCAATCACTTTAGCCAACTCCCTTAGCACCCTTGGGTGCATCCCATCCAGCCCGCTGGACTTGTACACATCCAGGTTTTCTAAATAGTCCCTAACCTGTTCTTTCATTACTGTTGATTGCTCACTTCCTCGCCATACTGTGCTGCCAGATGCAGCAGTCTTGGAGCTGAGCTTGCCTGTGAAGACTGAGGTAGAAAAGGCATTGAGCACTTCAGCCTTTTCTGCATCCTCTGTCACTACGTTGCCTCCCCCATTCGGTAAGGGACCCACACTTTCCCTGACCTTCCTCTTGCTACTGACATACTTGTAGAAACCTTTCTTGTACCCTTCACATCCCCTGCTAGCTGCAACTCCAATTGCACTTTGGCCTTCCTGACTTCATTCCTGTATGCCCAAGAAAAACTCTTGTACTCGTCTCTAGCTGTTTGTCAAGTTTCCACTTAGAATCTTCCTTTTTGTGATTTAGTTTACTGGAGAGTTCCCTGCTAAACCAAGCTGGTCTTCTGCCATACCTGTTAGTCTTCCTGCACTTTGGGATGGTTTGTTCCTGCACCCTCAGTAAGACTTCTTTAAAGTACAGGTTTTTTTTTTACTCAGCACTAAGCAGCCCTTCCCCTCCTCCCAGAACATAGGAGACTGAGGAGGGGTGCCATGGCCCCCAGCCACATTCTCCTGGCTAGGGGAGAGACACCCAGATGTTGGGCAAAGGCTTAGCTCTCTGAAGGGAGGGCCATGTGCTAGGGTCCTTGGAGCTGGCAGTGTGGCACCGGGTGGGCTGGTGTCATACTCACTGAGGATGGGTGGGGGTGTTGACTTGAGGCCAGTACCACTCCCTTGGCAGTAGAGCTTGGGAGGGTGGAAAGCTTGTCAGGGGTCAAGGGGCTAGGAGCTGCACATCCTGGAATGCTGGATGACTACAACTTTGAGGGAGGAAAGGGCTGCCTAATGCCAAGTGTTGCTGTCATGGAGACTTGCAAGTTCAAGATCTTTAACAAGTGCCAAATACCCTCTAGGCACTTAAAGTTATGCCATTTGAGGTGAGGGTTATCTTTAAGCTGCATTAGGGAGCTCATTCTAGCTTAATTTCTAAGTGTTCCATGGAGATAAAACAACCAGTTTGAGGGTCTCCAGTATCCAAGAAAGCACCATTCTCATGTGGACTAGTTGTCTTCCTGGACACTGATACCTTGGTGTTAACAGGCTGGACAGCAGAGCAGAGGCTGGTGAGTGAGGCAAAGGGGTGGTGGGGCAGGGAGCTGCCAGGTCACAGAGGGACCTAGCAGGGAGAGTGAGGGAAGCAGGGAGGGGAACTGCCAGGCCATAGGGGTACCTGGTGGGATACACACATATGCACATTTCCCCAGGACATGTACACCCAGTGCAACCCCGTACTGACACCCCTGCTCCCAGACAGTGTTGGGGGGGGTGTTCGTGCACACCCCTCTAGGACTGCCACCACCACTGACAGTGGCAGTGGGGGAAGTCCTTCCCTTCCCTTCGTCTCTGTGCAGCCCTGCTCCCTGCAGCTGCTGACACTTCCATCACCCAGATGTGCTGCTCAGCAGCCAAAGCCAAGTGTTGGGAGAGGGGTGGGAGAGGTGTGGGGGTATGCTGCAGTTATGCTGGGTGTGCGTGGGTGTGGGTGTGGGCATCAATTAGAGAGCCAACAAGCCGGTCAGGCCCAGAGTAGCTTGTCAGCTCCTAGCCATTCCCCTGTTCCCCAACCCTCTACTGACAGGTCTGATCTCTGCATGTTTCAGAGGATTTTAACCCTGAACTTGCAGGTGCCAGCAGCATGTGCTAACTTTAACACCAACCTAACCTTCCTTAAAGGTAGCACATGGTGCTTGTAATATGTAAGCCTATGCTGAAACTGTTCCAACTTTAACACTGCCTGGCATTCCACAGATTTAGAATGGTTTAAAGATAACCTGTAATAGCACCCTTATACAAGATGCTTAGAGGATACTTAGCCCAATTTAATGTGCTAATCCTTTAATGTGTGGATATGCCTATTTTAAGTGCCTGTAGAATGGTTTAAACTTTAAAGGTAACCTGTAACACCACCCTAAACTTTCTTAGGCCCGTTTGAAATAGGCAGTGTTTGCTACTCCGGTGATGGGAACTGTCTGAAGTAGATAGGTCAATAGCTAATCCCCCTTCATTTGTATACTCAGTAGAGGAAAAAAATCAAATTTTCATTTGTGGTATGGACCAAAACCCTATACACAGACACCTTTTTTGAAAAAGAAACAGAAATAACATTTTACAAACAGTCCTCAGCTTCCCTTTTTTTAGTAGTAAGTTTTTAATAAACTGTAAATTAGTCTACACTGTTTTGCATTAATGTGTGGCAAATGTCATCATCTTGGCCCTATGACACATGAACTCAACGTGGTGTGAATTCAGTGGCTGAAGTGGAAAGACATCTCAGCAGTTTGGAAGGGCTTTCGGAGCATTCACTGGAGCTCTAAGAGCCAGAATCTGGTTGTCAACAAAGAGATCTGGGGGATGTAGAGCAGAGTATGCCATAGATCGGTTTGTAGATCATGGGCTTGGAGAAATGCAAATATAGGCTTCATAGCCCAAGGTAGGGTGCAGTATACCTTGCTGACCTGTTAAAGGTGTGTAGCCTTACAGTTAAAACAGGAAGCTGGCAGTAAGAAGACCAAGATCACACTGCATCTGATTTGCCATGTGACCTAGGCCAAATCATTTCTGCCTGCCTGTCTCTCTCTGGAATGCTGAGAATGATAGTCTTCTTTGTGAAGTGCTCGGGAAACTAGAGAGAAGTGTTAAATATCACTTGTACATAGGCTTTTTCTAACATAAGGCCTGATTCTGCTCCCACTGAAGTCAGGGCAAGAACTACAATGGGAACAATATTGAAGTCAGGCCAAGAACTACAATGGGAACAATATTGATTCCTTACTAGTACAAAAATCAGTGCTAGCTAGACCTGAACTATAAAGTGAACTGCAGCTATGACTCTGTAAAAAAAGTCACTAAAGAGCCTTCTTTTTTTTTTTTCTTTTTTTTTTAACTGTGGCTTTGACCTAAAACCCCCAGTTCTGATCTTTTGTGCATATGAAAGCTGGCTTGGAACTAAATTTCCACTGAGAACTCAAAACCATATCCAGGATTTCTGCACCCACAGCTCATGGTGCAGCTTTAAGGTATCAAGAACACCTGCTGACCAGAGCTGTGGAACAGAAGGACCAACCTGCTTTTTAAAGGCATAAAAGCCTGCGTTATTGTAAAGTTATCCTAGCAGTCAGCAGGGTCAGGACAGGACACATAATTGAGACATGGATCAATTTGGATCTGTTTTTTTTCCTTTACTGTGTTTATGTTGCCTGAGTTTGTCAAGGGCTTCTTAACTCTTTATGCTTCTCCTTTCCTTTTTCTAATTCTTTTAAGTCTGCTGCGTTCAGCTCTCTGGAGAGCAATGAAAAGAAATCAAAGTGCTTTTGTGAGTTGTGACAGAGTGCAAATAGATTGATTAAAAACACTGTTTCTTTTTTTAATTTAAACAGAGCAGGGATTTGTGGGTAATGTGCATAATGTATGCTCAGTGGTAAGGAGCTCGCTGTGGGAAGAGAGGAAGGGAGTATATGGGAGAGAGGGAGCGAGAGAAATATGGAAGTGTAGCCACTGTTGTTCTGGCTTTAAACACAAGATTGATTTTACATTTTCCCTGTGTGTCAGGTTCATTACTGGCAAATTAATCCTTCCCTCTGTGGTCTGAAACTTATTTCTAGGGGTTCTCATAAGAAAATAGATTTTGCTGTGTTACCTCTTCCTACATAGGTAATTCAGGACTTGGCACATGGGAAAGTGGTTCAGGTTTAACTTGAGGTGTCATATCTAAACAGGCTTAGTTCACTTGATCCATGAGGCTGGCTCAGTGGGTGCTTTGATTTTGGTTTAGTTTGTGTCAATTAGGAATGCTTTTCAGTTAAATAAAAATAATCCACACCTAAATGGGAGGTGGCAGTAATTGAATTATGTTGGTCTGCATCCAGACCTTTAGTTCAATTAGTGCCACTTGCACCCCTAATATAGGCCTCTATTAAACTCCATTAGGAGCCATTGCTAGAAGAATCACAGCCTCCAGGGATACTGGGGAAATGGCAATGTTTTCCTGACCTTGAACATTTTGCAGGACCAACACCCCAGCAGGGTATTTTCTCCTAATCTGGACCTTTTCCAACTCCCAAGAACCCATTTGGGTATGAGGGAGCTGTGCTGCCTGAGGTGTCATTGTCCTGTGTATCCAGGGCATGTCCCAAGAGCCCAACATGCGTGAGGCAACTAGTCTTCAGGAATGATGATGAGAGGAGTTGGTGGACGTACAGTACTGACAAATCACCAAATAAAAGTGAGTTAATGGGAGGCAGGAACTTGTCACAGAAGAGCTGATCTGTGGTAATTGTTTGTGTGCTTACAGTTATTCCACGCTGAGTGAAAACTAAACTGGGGCAAAGGATGGGGACACACAACACTATTACTATGGAATAATTTACTCAGGGCTTACTCCATGGTAAATTTATCCCCTAGTGAGGAGTAGGTATATTATTAGCTGTCCCAAGCTAGCTGCCTGCAGTAGACACAATCATCACAGCTGACCACTACTATGGGGCAGGGGAACCATGTTGAGCCAAACAAAGGGTGCTGCCAGATGAAACTGGTAAGAGTAGACAGACAGGTGATAGGGGTGCTCAGTGATGTAAGTCGCAATGTATTTTTAAAGGGGTAATTTTACGCAGGGTTTGAGTGACTGTGTAGTAGAGCTGTGTACATCATCTGTCTGCTCCACCTGTAGTATGCAGTAACAATAATTTACTATGAAGTAAACATTTTGTGTGTCTCTGCCATCAGCTCTGTTTTATTCAGGGGTAAACTTCCACGTGGACAGTGTCAGCTGTTGTGTGGTAAATCCCCACCCTCCTAATAACTCATTTTCATGTAATCATTTGTCCATACCTATTAATAAGTACATAAAATGTCAGTTTGAGGGAGGGGGGCAAGGACTGACTTATTATTATACCCGTTCAGCACCATCAAGCCCTGATCTCTGCTTATAGCCTCAAGTTGCTAGCATAAACCACGTATTAAATTACAATAATCTTCACCATCGGCTGAAATAATAGAATGTAAGTAAAAGAGTGCAATCCTTGAATTAAATTAAGCGGGGTCCAGATACCTTGTGAATGCTAATAATATCTGGGGATTTAGAGCTCCTGACATCGGAGGGCGGCTTGCATCTCATATGGAGCCTCAAACATCACATAAAAATAATCAGTTGCAACCAAAGAGATGAAGATTTACTTCTGTCAGTGAGTATTCGTAGCATTTTGTCTGACCACGCTTCTGGCGTTTGTTAGAATTAACTAGCAAAGGGATACGTTCCTTCCAGATGCAAGGAAGAGGCTGACTGTTCTTAAATCAAAAAGACTTTCTTATCCACTGTGAAACCTCCAGCAGAGGTAATGGAATGACAAATATGCTGATGATGAATGAGCAATGATATAAACACAATGCCTTTGTAGTGTATTGGGCTGGGACCAGACGGTGGTCTAATCCTGTTGTTTTGTACTGACTGCTTCGTTACCAGGCAGAGCGATAAGAAACTCCTTTGGAACACAGCATTCCTTGATTCACCTGCTCTTAAAGATAGTCGGGCTACTTTTCAGCAAAAAGCCACTCACTTTTCCTGTGGCTGTGCACAGTGGAATTCTGCTGGAGTACCAGTTGTGAACAAGGGGTGGGAAAAGAGAGCTCCACCTCATGGCACTGATGTGACGAGCAGGCATTTGCTGCTTATATTCATGAATTACGGTTAGTTGTGGATGGGAAAGTTCAGTCCATGCTAAAATGACTTGGATTGATGGCAGCACAGAATGAGGCATTTACTACACTGATGCTTTGCTTTGGAGACCTTGATGTCTTGAATACGTATGTGGAAAACCAATAAAAAATGATTGGACCACAATCTCTTCCCGTCTATGATATACTTAAAGCAAAGCCTGCCTGTAAGCGTTTGCAAGACCAGGGCCTTAATTGATGTTATGGGACCACAGAAATGTTGAGCTGTTAGTTGGTGAGCAAGTCACGTCACTGATATCTGAACTCTTCATTTACCATGTTTTGCTGTGTACAAGAGGCATTTTTCTCCCCCTAAAAGGGGCTTTTAAAAATGATTGTTTGCATCTTATGCACTGAAGCTGTTGGGAAGGACATACACTACAGTTTCTCATCTCCCCTCACCCTCATTAATACCTTGAATATAAGCCTGGAGATACCAGTAAGAGTCTTCACAGAGAAAGGCAAAGAGAAAGAGGCATGCATGGGCAGGGTGTAGAGGCAGGCTACTACCGGGGAAAGGCCAGGGGGAGAAGTAGTAGACCACTGCTTTCCCTTCTCGAATGTATCCTGGATTAACCTTCTAGAAGCATCTGTGAAGGCAGGATTTACTCATTTTTTAAGGGAGTGCATCTTAGACAGTAGTGTGTCCTGTATGCCAGAAATTAATATGTTAGTAGGTCATGTCAGAGGACCATTTTTTCTCCTGTGCTTCAAACACTTGGAGGTCAAAGTGTCATGCTGACATTTGTGACTCCATTTTGTTCTTCTGATATCAGAAATTCTCATAATTTCAATCAGATTCCCTATTTGAGTGCTGAATGAAAATCTAGGACTAAAACAGCAATGTGTTTGTGGGGAGGGAGGCCACAGGGCAGAAGTGAGGGGCACTGACAGAGCTGTGTAGAGCCCAGGACCGGAATAGCAGGAGTGAAGAATGTCAGCAGACAGTATGATTCTAGGTCCCTAAGATTCATCCACACTATTGCTGGGTGCATCAGTCCCATTTTTTCTTGACCATCCAAAATCAGCAATGTTTTGAACCAGATGAAAAGAAAATACAATTTACACGTATCAGTCAGTTTATGAAATGCCATTTCACTGCAATGCATCAGTAAACCACAGGCATACAGTCTCCGTTTTGCAGCCCCCCCAACCCCCTTCCATCATGGGCTGTCTTCGCCAGGTGTGTTATTACTGTATAAATGTTAGCAAGAGGGAGGGAGGAATCCCAAATCCAGACTCTTCTCCTTGAAACCTCCTGTCAACACACAAAATATGCTTGTGAGAAGGAGGCTGACATCACTACCATAAATTCCAGATAAATAATTTATCTTCTTTGAACACATTTCTGCAATTTTGCACATCCATTTGTTTCTGGAATGAGGCAAGAAGGGATTGGGGGAGGAGCACAGGCTGGCTGGAGACTTACCTGGTGCTAATGAAAGCTTTGGTGGTGATAGCAACTGGGGTGAGGGTTTGTTCTCCCAGCCGGCAGCTTAGAAATCATAAATAAAGCCATTTGAAACCAAGAGGCACCTTGAGCTAAAACTGGCATTTCTCACAATATTGGCAGATCCAGCTAGCAACTGTTGATTTTAAATGTTTAATGAGCAATATGTTACTGATTCAGGTAATAATGTTGTGTTTGCCTAACCTTTTGCATGGCATTCCCTTTCTGCTTTATTGCTGGAGCATTTCCAAAAGGAAAGAATGGGAAAGGCAAAGTGGGATAGAGGGGAGGATAGAGAGATTGAAGGAGAAGGGACTGTTAAAAAAAAAAAAAAGGGGGGGGGGTGCGACTGAATTCTAAAGGCTAGGCAACACCATGTCAGGGCAATAACTGAGGATTGCAGGTGAGTTTTGGCAGTAGTGTTCCCAATCAGACAGAGGGTTGGGGAGATGGAGGAAGATTGCCTGCTAACAAGGGATGGGCAACAAAGTCAGTGCAAGAATGAACGAAAGAGATCCAGACGAAAGCTCCCTCTGCACGTCAAAGGGAGAGGAATCAAAGGAGGAGAGGCAGCAAAGAAATCAATGAGTTGCCTAATGCTATAGATGTTAACAGCCATCCCTTCCACTGTGTGGGACTCCTGCTCTAAACGTTGTTACCAGGAGGCTACAAAGCACGTTTTTCCAGGCTGTGATTTTTTTTTTTTCTGCCCGTAATCGCTACTAATACTGTTAAGTGACTGATCTTCACTGAGGAATGGGTCTGTGACTGAGAGGTTTGTGCGCATGATTGGGCATGTAAGGACCTCTCATAAGAGTGAGCAGTGGTGGTGGGACTGTGGAATGCCTTCTTAGTCGTCAGTGCTTCAAATGCCACTCAGATGGTCTTTAAAGGCAGCAGGTACCTGCTAAGGAAGACTGTACTTTCTGTTTGATTTGTTATGTGATTAAAGACTGGAAGTAGTGCCACAAGGACTATGCTGGAGATGGAAGTTCTCTGTCTAACCCCAAAGCAGGTACACCTTGGACACCAGGGTTAAAAGTTCCCCCCTACACTGCCTCAACCTTTGCCATCCTAGATGTGACTTCCTTTGTGATGGAAATGAAATTCAATCCCCATGGTCCCATCATTGAGACAGCCATTAAGGAAAGCAACTGAGATACATGCATGCATAAGAGTTTTTGCTATTTGCTGGCTTGCTGGAAGCCAGACAGAAACTGGCTTTCCATTTGCATTTTACAGGGGGACCCAACAGCCACCAGATGGCAACAACTTTCAGTCATGACCATCCTGTGTGTGAAAGACCACCTATTTCATTGGAAAGCCTCCTTCTGTTTTATCCAGTTGCTTAAGTATTGCTTTATTATATGGACAGGTAATATGCATGTCCAAGAGACACGCATAGACATCAGCTAAAAACTGGTAAAGGTGGAATTTTCCTTCTAATGAGAAGAATATGGGTCTTGCGCCATTTGTTACCATTTCAGTTCTGGACTTTTACATGCACACAGTGTTAAATAGAGTTTATGTTGTGTGCATACTGCTTCTAGAAAATGGGGTGTTGGGAGATAAAGAGATGGAAACAAATTGTATCTGGGTGCATTACCAGATATGATCACTGGTCCTTCCCAGCCACTCTGTAACCTCTAGCAATGACAGCTTCTCAAGAGCAAAGTGTGAAATCTCCATACTAAGCCTGGAGGGAGCTTTCCCCCTGGCCTCAGCTGATGATCATGTTAGGCCTTTATCCCTGTTTATCAGAGCTAGGCTAAGGGCAGAAGCTATTGTTACTCACTTTATAAATATTTGATCTTTTATATTAATTTTCTCTTATGGGGAAAATCAGAAGCTGTTCAGGATCCTTGCCTTCCTGCTATCTACGAACCCTGAATTCCTCTATTTCATGTAACATTTGTTGTCTTTTGAGAAAGGACAGAAGATAAATGGGAGTGCCTGCCAGGGTTCTCTTTCACTCTGCTTCTTTCTCAGTGAATACCCCAGTCCATCAAGCTGCTAAGCACAGAAAGCCCCTCATGCTGGGCATCCGTCCACCTTCAACCACTGGTAGCACAAGGGCCTAAAAATTCCTTGTCCCTTACAGCAGATTTTCAGTAGTTCATATTAGAGTGTCCCTTCAGCATCTGAACCTTTCTACAGGAGCTGCTCTTTGCACCAAACACTTATCAGAGATTTTTCCTTGCTCACAGCACAATCCACCATCATCTGTGCTTTGTCTTTCCTATAACTTGATTTTCTTGTCTTTCAAGGTGGGAAAATTGAGTTCATCACCTCCATTGTCAGGTGATTTCACACAGACTCTTCTCTCCTGGCCGGAGCTGGGGCTAGACCAAGATAGAGCACAGTATGTGGAGACTACTTTAAAAGCTGAATTTACTTGCAAATAGGCCTACTCACTCAAGAGTATCTATATGGCTGAAGCAGCTCAGCAGGTTTATAGTCAGAATCATATGTAGACGCAAATGGGAGTGAGAAGGGAGAAAAAGAAGGGGACAAAAGGAGTGAGTGTGGGGTAAGAATGAGTAGTATGAGGGAGCAGGAAGGAGAGGGAGAAGGGTTAAGGAGTGACAGCATTAGGGGAAAAAGAAAGGGGAGAAAGGGGATGGAGAGAGGAAGGGGAAGAATTATAAAAGATGAAGGGCAGAGAGTGGGGCGGGGGGAGAACAGGGAGAGAGAACGCTAAAAAGGTAATGCACAATTAGCAGGAGGAGTGCCTTAGCCCAACAGGGTGTTAGTGTGAGGCCTGTGAGCTTACCCTGGTAGAGCAGAGCTGTAGGGAAGGCACTGTAACCTCCTAGAGAGCCTCTGCATTTGGAAGCAAATGGAGCAGCATGTGAACGGAGAAAGGTTTATTGTGAATTCTGGTTAATAACCCTCTCTGAGGGGAAAACTTTCCTACTCTCTTTGAAATACAATTTCTCATCTCATAAATTGAAACAGCTGTGGCTGTGCTCTCTCTCTCTCTCTCCGTGTGTTTTTTTCCCTTTTCTTTTTGTTGTTGAGTGTATGCGTGTGATTTTGTTTAATGGCTTTTCCCTGCAGAAGGGACCCAGAGAGCTGTGCTATGTACAGGTTTGTGATCAGTGCCTTTGCACAGGCAAAAGAAAAATGCCTTAGGCCTTTTCTGCTTTTAGAGAGGAACAAGTGTTAGGCTATTAGTATGAATCTAACGTGGACTGCATTTCTCCTGAGAGCAGCTCCACAGCAAGTGCTGCATCACCGCTCTGTAGAACAGCCCCTGCCTGGGACTAAACCCATCACTTCAGCCCTTGTAGGAGAGTTGGTACTGCACCTCTGGCTGGGCTAGACTGGAACCAGGGCAGCTGTGACACCCCTGTAAGTAGCATTTCTGTACCTGAGAATGGAGTACATGGGGGTGTTCCCCAGAGCCGGTGCCCCAACCTGTTCCTTCCAGTGCCACCCTGTTGAGAAAGTTATGGCTGGAGGAATTGTGATACAGGGAATCAGGTCATCAGGGGCTTTTAGGAGCTTCTTGTTTAAATCTCACAGCTAAATAGGGAGACAAGGCAAATTCCTTTCTTTTGATAGACCCCTTTCTTTCTGAATGTTGCTGGAAATTCTCTGCCAGAGACAATATATCCCTGGGGCCTCCTAAAAATCCTCTGAAGAGGAAATGATTGTCTTCAGGGTAGAATACAATGCATCTGATTTCATGCAGACTCTAACAAAACAGAACACTGGAAGGGAAGAGTCTTCCAGGTTGCACAACCAGGGCAGCAAATCCCTACCCCACCTTGACACATTCAACACTGAGCTTGTCCTATCATTCCTATCATCAGTCACAAGTATAAATGGCTGTGAGGGTGCAGAGTGCAAGAGCTGACTGTCACCTGATGCTGGCCCCAGCTGTGGGTATGGGTCAGAGAGATTCTTTATTGAAAGAGTAAAATTCCTCTTGAGCACATGGGAATTACCAAAAGCAAAAGCAGGGAAGTGTTGTTTTCATGTTTGACCTCCTGTAAAGATATCAGCAGCTTATCACTCTTGCAGGATCCTCACAGCCAATGCATTTGTCCTGGTTCCTCTCCTGTGGAGAGAGGGTGGGATTGCAGTGGGTGCAAGCTCTCTTACACCCAGCACTCCTATGACATTCCCCACAGCACCTCTTGCTGGGAATGGCTGGGGTCTGGAAAAGGTGAGCAATGTGGTGGGCCTAATAAAGGGCTGCAAGGGAGAGTGAAGGCATCCTGATATGTGTGTACAGTGAATGTGAGAGCCTCAATGGAAGTCTGGCAAACTTTGTGCTGTTGGCAAGGCTTTGTTCAAGGCAAAGGATGGACATTTTTCATGTTTCATTAGAAATTGACTCTTGGTCTTCTGCAGACCAAGATCTGTCATGGGTCCCTGTTCTGGCAGCCTCCTACAGAATCAGAGGTCATTGGCTCCTGTTCACATATTGGCTGGCGTGACAAGCCGGCACAGGCAGGCAAGTAAGGGAACCTTTACCTGCCAGAACAGATTAGTGAATGAGCACAGTGAAACCACAAAGAGCCCACGTGACAGGCAACTGGAGGGCTCCTGCTGTGATGCTCTCCTTCCCCAGCCTCATAGCAGTCATGCTTGCTTCCAGAAAAAACAGGGCTTGTTTGCATCAGGAGTCTGGGGAGAGATGAATAGAGAGGCACAGGAGCCGTTGCACCGGACGTTGGAAGTTTGCTTTACAGGTGCCTGGAGGACTGGGATGACTGGGCTTGGGACTTCTCTGATCTCTGCTTTCTTCCTGTGAACTAGGGGTGCTCAGCCTGTTTGCACAGGGTATTGCATATTTTAATGAAGAGGCTGCCTACTGGGTAGCCCCTCTCCCATCACCATCATATAAAGTGGCAACTAAAGCAGTTGTTCATGTGGAAAAGTGACCCTCAGCCAGTATTGATGTATTTTCCCTGACTTTAATGTGATGTGGCAGTGGTAAGCTGAGGAGGAGGAGCAACTGTTGTGTGGCCAGCTGGGTCAGCGTGTTACTGTCAAGTGCTCCACAACCCACCCATGTCCCATTGACTGTAGCATGTGAGCAGACTGTCTCCACTATCCATTCATTTCCTTAACTATATGCCCACCCCACACACACACACACCACCTTCCTCTACCTTTTTCACCCCCTTTTTTTTCATCTCTCTTTCCTGAGGATTTCTGATTTGTCCTCTTTCTTTGATTTTCCTTCCTTCCTCACTCATGTTCCCTCCCAACCTCTGCAACCCCCCTTTTCCCCACCCCCACCCCAGATGAGCAAGCCCATGTCACCTGAAAATTTATCTCAGAACCTTCTGCTACTAAGCAGTGAAAATTACAGTCTGCAGGTGAATTTGCCATTTTAATGTAGTTAATGCTCCCTCCTCCCCTTTCTCTCCTTCTGAAATTGCAGACTGCTGAGATTAGTGGCATAACATCCCACCAGGATATTGATACAGCCTATAAGCCAGGAAGTTGTTTTAATCAAACCCAGCATCCCATTTGGATGCTGGGCTCAGAAGTACAAGGCCAGCAGTTCTGAAACCAACTGAGAAATAAGGAAATAAGTGGCTGGAGGAAGTGGAGTTGAAAAATCACACTTTTAAAAAAAAATCTATTTTGGTATCTCATAGCTAGGATTTGTGTAGGGGTGATAAATATCCAGTGTCCTCCTTCAAGCAAAGGGCTTAGCAGAAGCTATGTTGGGCCTGTGAGTGACAAAGGATTAAAAGGTCATGTGATCTGGCGACTCTTCTATTGAGGAGGGTCAGTGGCATGCAGGGATGGGATATCATGGCCTCAGCCCACTAGGCACAGCTGAAGAAAAAGCTGTAAATGTCATTGGGTGTTATCAGTGTCATCATTGCTGTTGTTCTCATTGAGTGTTATTGATGTGTTATCAGTGTTGAAGTCATGGGAACTGTGGTGTTGACAAAGCTGCAGCCAGGAGATTCCAACACCAATCTTGTCTTAAAGAAAGACCACAGGCTCGGTTTGGTGGCAGAGATTCAGCCAGATTTATTGTCTACAAGCAGAGCCCTAACACATTTTGGCCTAACAAGTACATCAGACCAGGAGTTAAGGCATTTGTACCTGTGACAAAGTAGTTGGCACAATACCACCCAGGCTTCCGCAGACATATTGATCAATGTTCTAGTGAGGCCTACAGTGAATAGCTTACTGATCCATTATGGCCTTGGCGTAATCTAAAGCATCGGTGGACCCAGGTCTTACCAAAAATGCTCACACTTTGGCTTGGGGAACAGTAAGAAAAGGAAGTAACAGAAGGTATTTGGAGTATAGTCACTACCTCCTAGATGTGAACTATTTGTTAATCTTAGGCTCATGCATTTCCCTTCTCCTGCTCTTCCCTCCTCTCTCCAGGACAGTTTCCACTGTTGAGGTTCTGGTGTCATAATCTCTACTATAGTCTGGCATCCACAAATGAGCAGTATAAGGGCAACGTATTGACAGCTCATCATAAATGAGAAATGCTGATTAAAAATAAACTGAAGGAAAAGGAAGTCAACAGGAGCCTATATATCATTGTGCTGGATGAACCTGTGATCAATAGAGTGTACTATCCCAGCTCCCCCCTCTGCTAGGCCTGAGGAGTAGACCCTCCTAGCCCAATATCCTGTTTATAGCAGTCAGTGGTCGATGCACAGTACATCTGAGGAGAATGTAAAATCCTTATAAAACACTTTGTCATACTATACACCATGGTGATAAGGGACAATGCCGGGGGGGGGGGCAGGGGAGGCATTGCTCCCAGCTAGTGATCACCCTTGTAAGTATGAGGATCAATAACTCTTGTCTTTATCAGACCAGCTGATAACACTGTGGATGCTACACTTCATCATATAAAGTACACTGTACAGTTGCAGAACAAGGCTCCAGGGCCTACAGCATAGCAGGAGCAAGGGGAGCAAATTCTCCTGGGTGTGGTAGGGAATGGAGTCCCATGTGTACACATGTCTGAGAGACTAAAGGAGGCTCTGCTGGGTGTGATACTTGGTTTCTGGGGTGGTGTGTGTGTATGTGTGTGTGTGTGTGAGAGAGAGAGAGATTCTGTATGTTCACGGAGAATAGGAGTGGGATCCCTCCCATGACAAAGCAAGAATAGGAAAGAGCCTGTGTCAGTGATTCAATGGCCCTTTTTTGGGAGGGGTAATCTGATGTGTTGCAGTGTTTGACTGCAAATGAAAGGGAATAGATGGAAGATAGGACAGGATTTCTCTCTGGTGCTCTCCTCCCACCCCTAGCTGAAGGCTAGAACCATATGGGGCTGGCTTGTTACCCAGTTAACAGGACATAAGAACGAACTGCATCTGGGAATGCTTGGGGCTGTCCATTGTGCTGAACAAACATTAGCCTAGCTGTACTGTAGTCTCTCCGTGTACCCCAGATGAACAGCAAGGCCCTGGAGCACTGGTGCTGGATTGATCCAGCCAAGACCCTGCCTGTCTGAGAGCACTGTGGATGAAAGCCCTTTGAGAAACCACATGCTGCTGGAATAGTGGACCACAGTAGTCCCAGGGAAATGGAGATTTTGATGCATCTGGAGCTGAGCCTGGCCAGTGCCAACTTTATCACAAAAAGAACAACTAGCTGAATTTTTGATAAGGCCCAACAGTTTTGCAAGTGGTTTTCTTTCCTGCTCCATCCATCTGGAAGCCAAATTCAGTGCTTTAATGACTTGCTAAGAGTATCCTGCACACTGGAGCCTTTTGAAATTATAATGATAGGAGGGGCCTTTGCAGGGGCCACTGAGTCAAGAATAACTTCCTAACCTTTTTGTGCTCACCAGAGATGTTTGATTCTGGAGGCCTTTTTCTCTGCACTTGAGAATTAGGCATATACTTTGTCTGTGTATGCCTTGCATCATGGTGACTGTTGTGGGGCAAGTGCTAGCACCTTGCCGGGGGTAGATGTCGGGACAGTGTGATGTCTGGGAAATTTGTATGATTTTTTTTATGTTGAAGGCCTCACCATGGTATGAAAAATCCTGACCTTCACCTTCAATCATTCACCATCTTCCTTATTCACACATACAGGCACTGAACCATACTTTGACATGACTACTTTAATTAACGCACATGTTAGCAGAGAAACAATATCCTGACAATTTCACACTCTCACAGTCTTTCCCACTCCCAAAACACTCATTCATCCTTGGGCATACTGACTTTCACACAGCGTTTCACACTTTGACTAGGACACCCACCGTTGCACAGACAAAAACTCCCCACCACAAATGTACATGTGTGCACACACAAAGCCCCTCATTCCAACACATGCTTTTGCTAATACCCAGCTTCTATATTTCATCCCTCTCTGGTTCATCTCCTTCTTGGGTTTGTTCTCTCAGAAACACATCTGCAGCCATATTGTCCTGAGCAGAACCAGTATGCATGAGGGATACCAACAAAGAGTAGAGAAACCTCCCTCCTTTCCAAGCACACTCTCCCCCTGATAACACAGCTCCCAGGGGGAGTAGTTTTAAGTGTAAAGCTAGCCTGTTTGTTATTTTTAGTTAAGAGTAAGGTGGAGGGAAGCCCATCCTAACGCAGAGCCTTTTAAATGAAGTGACTTGTCAAGTGCACTACTGTGGCAGGGATCTGAGAGGCAGTAAATTTAGCAGCTCTCACTTCCACTGACAACCTGTCATGTGCTTGAAACATAAATAGTGGTGGAGACAAATTGCTGCTGTTTTCCTATTAAGCTTTGGCCCACTGGCCTCCTAGCTTGCCAGCAGCGTTTCCATATAGTCTGCCAATTCACCTCATCCTGGGAATGAATACGTTTCCACTTACATAGGCAAAAGGAGTGTGAGAAGGAAATTACTGCACCATTATTTCCTGAAGTGTCCCTTGGTCATTGGTACTTTTCATCAGATGATGATTTTTCCCCATCCCCTCCCAAGACTGTTGCTTCCTGAGCCCTTCTCCTCAACGTGGTGGAGAAAACCAGGACTCTCTTCCTCATCTTTGGAAAGTAGTATCCTTCACTTCTTTCCCAGGTTCCCATCTCTTTGCCTTTCCGATTAACACAAAAAAGAATAAACAGGCTGTTGACTTTAACAGAAGACAAAGGGTGACATTTACAAGAGTACCTCAGTGACTTAGGAGGGCAAATCCTTTTGAAAGCCATTGGGATTTGATCTCCCAAACCACATAGGGCCTTTTGAAAATCCCATCCTAAGACAAAGCAGTCTTTGTTATCTGGCTACTGAGAAATACATTTTCAGGAGTGAGTGTTATTTCTTAGAACACTTGAAGGTCTTCCCTTTCTGCCTGCTGCTGGGGGACTGAGAGCAAGCAGACCTCCAGCATTTGTGTCCTTCCTTCTCCCCTTCCTTCTGTTTCTCATCAGTTCTTTTCCTTTTCCTTCTTCTCCTGATCCCTAGCGAAAAAGAAAATCAAACCAAAGACGATCACGACCTGCTCTGTCCTGACTTAATCTGTGAGACTGGTTTCCTTAGTTCTCTCTGAAGGTGTATGAATTACACAGTGAGGCACCCTGAAACACACAACTACCATAGATGCCTTGTAACAAAGACAGTCTACCAAACCCCGAATTCCTTAGTAACTTCATAATGACGAGCACTGCTTCTTCAAAGAGCTGGTTTTGCTAATACTTTCTCATCCCAGTTCCTCTGGACTGCTTCTGCTTCCTGTATCCAGCATCCCACGATAAGAAGCTTATGCCAGAACAGGGTGTTTATCTGCTCAGTGGAGACACCTGCTCACTTGGGATGCAGCTTTTTCTTTCTGTCACTTTCTGGAATCACCCGATTGATTTTATTTTCATTGTTTCCCTGCTCCTTATCTCTTCCCGGACTGCTGCTGTTTCTCTGCTTCCCCCTATCTCACTCCTGGTCTTTTTATTTCATTTACTTCTCTTTCTCAGCCTTGGAGCCTGCTCCGCATCCCTTATAACTTTTATTTTCTCTCTCTTTATTACCTTCCCAGTCACTGCTATTTCTCTTTCACTAATCATTTTTCTCTCTCTCTTCTTCTCACCAAGGTGTTCTGTATGCGTCTGTCTCTTCATACCACACACATTTCTTCTTCTCTTCTTACCCTTATTATTTATTTTCATTGTCCTAGCACCTACTCGTAGATCAGGACTCCATTATGCTAGGCACAGTTCAAGCACAGAACAAAAATACATTCCCTGCCCCAAAGAGTATAAGTGCCATACATTGCAGAACAACCACTCTGACTGGGACCAACTTCTTTATGGTTGTAGAAACATGCAACTGGTGTGTGAGCACCCGATGCACAGCTTGAAAATGCACAATTCTATTTAAAGTGTTGTAAAGGAATTTAGAAAAGCATTTTTTTCAAGATTTCACAAATAGTAGAGATTTCTGGGTCAAATAAAAGCAAGACCTCTTTACAGAATTTGAAAAGACAGAAAGAAACAGCACTACAGAAACAGTGCAGCATTTTGTGGCTAATCAGAGCTTGGCTGTTTGGCATTCTACCATACAGGACAAGGGAGTGTAGGTGGGTGCAGAGAGGAGGAACGTTATGAGATAGTGGTTATTAGCCTGGGAGGCCATGGTCTGAGGACATGAGCAGCCTAGGTGATTTCAGGTATTTTTTGGGAGTGTCGTGGGAAAGCAGAGTTTGGAGGAGGGATCTGAAGCAGCATAACGAAGTGGTTTGAGCTATGTATACAGAAGGCTTGAGGAGCAGCATGAGTGGACAAAGCAGAAAGGTGCTTGCTTGAAAATGCCTTTAAGTACTGGCATATGTCAGCAGTCTCCCTCTGTGATGCATTTCCTCACCAGCCATGTCCCCTTTCTGGGCTTTTCTTAAAGGCTGTCCCCTAAGCCAGGGGTGGCCAACTTGTGGCACATGTGTTGTAGGGGACATGGGAAGCCTCTGTGTGTGGTAAACAGCAGATCAGAGAGGGAGCAGAAAACTCAGGAGCTGATAGATCAGGGAACAGAAAGCAGTGCAGCAGATTGGGCAAAAGAAGGGGATGGTCATGACACTCAGTGCGGGTGAGGGGCTAACTTGTGGCATGCCTACCAAAACAATTCACCACTATTGCCCTTGGCCCTGATTTTCAGAAGTGGTGAGCATCAGCAACTCTACTTGGAACTCCATGGGAACTGCAGCTTCTCAACACCATCCAGAACCAGAGCCTCAGTGCTTGCCTTCTGCCTACAGCTGCTCAGGAAACAAGCCACCAGGCCAGCCTGCAAACAAACCTGCCCTCTGAGATTATTTTAAGAAGGCCTCAGACACCTGGCTTGCTGCATAAAGGAAAAATCCCTCCCTTTATAAGCTGTGTGTGGAATACTTAAAAGCTGACTTCTACCTTGAAAACCAAAATATTTTGAAAATATAAGGATTAGACCCGTTAGAGAAAATCAGTGCTCTGTCTAGACCAATATCGTCTCTCTAACACAGGCTAATCCTTTAACTCCTTCCCACTGTTTAATAAAACCAAAATTAAAACTAATTAAAACCAATTAAACCAATTAAAGCCAAAGGAAAAATCTGCATAGATCCCTGTGAAGAAGAACCATCATGCTTTGCATAAGCAGCACAGGTTGTGCCTTTGAAAAGAATATCAGGATACTTTACTGAGACTGCCAAGCCCAAACTGCCCCTGTGGTTGGCCTTGGATGCCTACTTCCCCAGATGACTACTGTCACAGCCTGTGCTGCCTGGCTACACCATGCTGGGCCTCCCTAAAGTCAGGCCTGGAATAAGCAACCATGGGATTCTGCACTGGGCTGTTTACTGTCTTCCCTGGCAGTATGTGGGCGGTGCAAGTCAGTAATTCCTCTTGTGGCACTTGCTCAGTTTGGTCTTCATGGTCCATGGTGGCTTCCCACAGCCCAGTCCTGTAGGGAAAGAGCATGCCTTCAAAATACTGAGCAGCAGCAGAGTGCCTTCTCCATAATGAGCTTATGCCCAGGGAGAGGAGTGTATAAGGCTGAGCTAGAGCAAACTTCCTGAGGGTCACTGGAGACTGGAATGCCTGACCAGTTTCTGTTGTATTTTAATTGCTTTTCAAAGGCCTCCGCAATATGCAGCAAATGCCTGTCCCCCAAGCAGCTCTCAGTTTCCATCAACCTGCACTTAACGTGGTTCCTCAGATGAGGGCAACCACTGGTCTCTCCCCATCTCATGTATGGACGTGTCACGAATAAGAGGGAGAGAGAGCACTGGTCCCTTTGCAGCCGATCACACTGTTGAGAAATCAGTGTACTATATGCAGCTTTGTTAGTCATCTTCACACTCAAGTAGCAAATCCTCAGGTTGCCAGCCCTGCCTGTTTTAACCTCTTCTTTTCTATTGTAACTCCAAATAGTTCCACTGTTACCTTGAGGAACTTTTACTTCTCTCCATCTTGTCCACCCCACCTTACCTCAGAGGTTTTATGGCTGCCATTATGATCTCTTTGCATGAAGAGAGCTTCCACACTCTGAGGTAAAATACCCTTCTCCCAAAAGAACTGGTGCACAATAAATTTGGGAGGATGATGACAACAGTATGGAGTTTGTCGATGTCATGGCATTTGTGTCATGAGGCTGTGACATTTGCTTTGTGATAGTGCTAGGTTATGGTATTTGATGGTGATGTCATGATGAGCTTGTGTTGCTCCATATAATATTTGGCGGGGGGAATCATGATGCTGCAGTTCTGACAATGGGCCACTTACGTTGACAGAGTGATACAAGGACCAGGGTAAATTTTGTGAGAGAATAATCTATTCACTCAATAAGACCATTTCAGTAGCAAATGATGTTGGTTAAGGAGAAAAAAAGGCATACCATTTCATTTCAGCTTTTTCAAAATGAAGCACTTGGACTTTTGTTTCACAGTGAGGTTTGTTTTGGATTGGAGCAAAATTTAATCTCCAAAAATAAGGAAAATAATACCTGAAAATGCAAGATTCATTTCTGATCAAACATAACTTTTGGGTTGACCTTAGACAACTCCCACTACCATTCTCCTCCTCCCATCCCCCCCCCCCGTTTTCACACGCACGTGCGCACACACACACACTTCTCACTGTGATGGTTCTTGCCTATTGCAATACTGCCCTCTGCTGATCAAGTACGTAGGTGATCAATGATCATAGTGCCAGGTAGTGGCCATTTATTAAAGAGAGATGGGCTATTCAGGGAACCTGTGAGCCCTGTTGCTGCTAAAACTGGCCCATAAGCTCCTTTTATTTAGAAGACATCTCTGTCAGGGGTGCTGATGAAGAGGCTATCCTGCATGCATTTCAGCTGGTAGCTTCTGTTCTCTCTAGCTATGAGGTTTACTGAGTTTGGGTTTGATGAGGTGGAGCTTGCCCTGCACTGTGCTTCTCTGATGCTTCAAAATTCCCAGTCATTCAAACAGCAACTCTTTGGAAGCCTCAGAATTTACTGAAAGTTGAGTGGCATCTCAAAGGAGGAATTGCTGCATCCTGCCACCCACTGATGGCTGTTATAATGGGTAGTTAGTGTCTCATGTGTCTGAATGAGTTTGGTACCTGAAAAGCTGGGTGTACATCTGCGGGCTGGATGATGGCATGTTTTCATATTACTAAACTGGCAGTGTCCAGTCAAACATGTCAGACATACCATGCATGTCCTGTTGCCTCTCAAACCTAACTGGTGAACTAACATTCAGTGGATCTTCCTTACTGCTCCTTCTGTCAGTGCTAATCCCTGTCATAAGCACCCACCGTGTCCTGTAATTCAACCGGAATATGTTCCATCTAGCCAAGAAGGTTTGACTGAAGTGCCAGTTGGGGAGAGATTTAGAGAGAGTCCCTCAAGAAAGATCTCCAGGCAATCAACTCAAGCCAGTGAGCACCAGCCCAGAGAAGCAGGTACACTCCTCACGCTAAGACCCCATCCAGAACCACAGCAGCTGACTCTGTGCACAGGGAGAAAGAAAACATGATGAGCGATAAGCCTAGTCTCTGCGAAGGCCAGAGAAAATCATTGCCAGGGTTTTTACTCTTGTTCTGGTTCATTCTCATCTGCAAAGCCAGAGCCAGACTGGAGTCTTTGCTGGCACTGTGCTAGTCTCTCTGGTTTCTGTGTAACAGCAATGGACCTACGGGTATGAGAGGCATGAGGCCAGTTTAAACAATAAACACCCCATTGTGCCTCAGTGCTTAAGGAGAGCAATTTTTGCCACAGTGCATTTGACCCCTCTGTTGTTACCCCTCCAGCAGTTGATATTTTACTGTTCCCTTTCCACAAAAGTGCACTCTGAATTGCTGTGTAGTACATGTTTCCTTCCTTCCATCCCTGTCTGTCACTGTCTCCTCCTCCATCCTTCTCACTCATTCTCTATCTTGGTACATTTCTCTCTCTCAGCAACCTGTCTCGTTTTTCTCCTTCCATCTCTGAACCTTTCACTTTCCCAACCTCCCTTTTTGTCATCATTTCTCTCCCAACTGCCCTCCCCACTCTTAATTTTTTCTTTTCCCCTTCGCTTCCCTACTCACTCCTTTCTCCTCCTCCATCCATTTCCATCACCATCTTCTATTTCCCTCCTAGCCCCCACCTGCCATGCTGTGCTTGTTTTCTGTCTTTCCTCTTCCTCATAGCATTACAGCACGTGCCTTCCTTTTCACCATCTACCATCTGCTACTTTCCACTGATCTCTTTACTGAAAACAAGTCTCTCCAACTAGGGGACAGATAAAAATGCCAAGCTCAGAAGAATCTGTGGTGGGTGAGGAGATGAGGGCTGTTAAATGAAAGCTTCAAAGTTTCAAATGAAAAAAAAAGGAATCCCAGCTGGAGGTAAACCAAGAAAATGGTGTCAAAGACTCCCTTAGCTATTTTTGTTTTTCAGAAGTATGTTCCTAGGGAAGGTAAGGTGCACAGGGAAGAAAGGAGTTAGGTGAGCAAGACCTTACTGATAAATGAAAAGTGCAGAGAGAACGAAAAACCTCCATTCAGCATGAGAAGTTTCCACAAAATAACTTCAAATGGCATCTATTGATTTGCAATCTTTTTCTTCCCTGGCATCTTTTTTAGACAGAAGGGCCTGACATGGTCCCACAGCTCTTTCTGCTCTCCCTTCCTCACAACTACAAAGAGGTACTGAAGAAAACAAACAAAAAATAGGATTTCTGATCCGTTTTGCCATACACCCAATGCAAACAGATACCTTCAGTGAGTGTGAACTTTATTTTATTTTGAGAACACAACACAAGAAAACAAAAGCACTACAGTCAAGGCTATACAAGAGAGAGCACAGGGTTTGTGACTCCCCCTGGACAGCCTAGCACTGAGCACAAAATAGTTGCTGGTCTCTGTAGGTAGCACACTCTTTGGAAACTGGAGGGTACAGTATATGATGAGTAAAGATTAAACTGTTCAAGCACACAGCTGAGCACACTTCCATTGCTGCTGTTGACTGGATGTTCTGTGAATACAAAATGTGAGCGTGGGTTTCTATGTTTGTGTGTCTGGATAATAAATGTATAGAAAGGAAGAGCTGGGTGAGAATAAGTAGGATATGCATATGTATAAATATGTGAGGGAGAGATGCTGTGAGGATGTATGTAATGTGCTGTGGAAGGGTTGTATATGTGACTGGAAGGGGTTGTATATTAGTGTTTCTTGGTGTGTAAGTGGTTTTAGGAGTGTATGGGTCTCACACCCTGTATATAATTTGTATTTTGGGGAGTGTGTATGTGGACTCATGCAGCTGTGGAGGTATGTTTGCAGGCAGGCTAATGCTGGGGAGGTGGGGGTGGTTTTTGTTGCCAGCTACTCTAGCAAGTGCTGTTAGAAAGCAAAGGGAAGGCAAACCTGGCTGAGGCAAGAACGCCTTCAAAGGCTTCCTCTTCCACACATCAAAGCTATCTGCAGCGGATACCTGTGCAGAACAGCCTCCACCAGCTCCCAGCAACTGTAGGCCCTTGGCACTCTCTGCTTTGGATTGTTCCCTGTTGGTTTGATTGTTAAGCCTGCTGGTCCCCCTACTCCCTATCTCCATCCTCCAGATCAGGAAGCTCCTGCTCCTCATTTATGAGGATGGATGAAAAGAGCTACAGCATATGTACAGCCTGGCTAAGCAATATTCAAGGGGGCTGTGATAATAAGCCATCTGTCTTGGAGAACATGAAGGGGATAAGCCCCAAGGGGCAGGGGTTTCTGGGGGTATAGGTGGGGATGTAGCTAGGAGGTAGGGGAAAATTGTTTAAAGCTAACTGTGTTGTCTGTGAAACTGTTTCCGCAAAGGATGCAGTGGAAGCCCCATTCCTGGGATGATTTAAATCTGAGCCAGACAAAAATTGGTAGAATCTGGAGAAAAATCTTAGCTTCACTGGACTCAATGGGGAGGAGGCACTTGTAAGGAGCCATCCTGAGCTAAGGGCAATAGGCTGGGTGGCCATAAGCAGGTAGCATACCCACCCTTCCACCTACTAGAGTCTGCACGCTGCCATCCCTTAGCAAGGGGGACTGTCCATGTTTGCCCATCAACTTATGTTGATGACCTATACCAACAGCAGCTAACTGGCAGCACATGTGTCACAAGTGTTAAAGGCAGCCTTTATCTGTGGCACACAGTGGATTGGGGAAGGGGCAAGCAACACAGCAGCAGGTAGAGCAGGAAGCAGAAAGCAGAACAGCATATCAGGGGTAGAAGGGTTTCTGAGTGACCTTGGGGAAGGTGTGGGTCCTAATTTGTGGCACGCCAGTCAGAAAGTTTGGCCCCCACTTACCCACACAGTGACAAAGGTAACATTCCTGCTGGTGTTTGCACCCAGACTTGACCACATCCAGATATGCTGCCTCTCCAATGAATGCCCCTGCCCTTTAGCCCCTTCTGTCTCAGATGGCATATTTACACTGTGCTGGCAAAAAGCTTAGTCATGCCTCCAAGGAAATAAGCCTTGCCCACACACATCCACTCTGCTCAGCAACCCCAGAAATGAGGCAGTGAGGATGTCTCTGGCGCCATGCTCAAGACTTGAAATTCTGGGATGCTCAAGAGCAGCTGCTTGGAATGGGAGTCATTGCATCTGCAGCATGCCTAAGCTTGCTGTTGCCAAGGTGTAGACCTAACCTAATGGGGACTCTCCACTGACCCATTTCAGCTGGAGCTAATAGTGCCCACCTTATCTGGTTGCTAGGGTGCAGCACCAGCTCTACAAGGCTGGCCAAGATACCAGAACCTGACATTCAGTGACTATGCCAGGCTTTGCCCTCTCATGGCTGTGATATCACCACACCTTTTGTTGTGGATGTGCAATTTGAAAAATTGCTGCCCCTGCAGTCAGGAAGGATGGGTTTGGGTTGCAGTTCAGAGTAACTGAATGCATGGACCAAATCACTGGCATTTAGGGACTTAATCTGGATAGAGGGAGATAATCTGGAGAGCAAAATCTTGTGTCATGGAGGGGGAAAGGGAGGCATCCTAAAGTAGGGGGAGGGAGTAATGGGAAGAAAGAGGGACTAGGTTGATCTATTCCTTTGTTCTACTTGTTAAACAAATATGCTTTACCAGACAGGTCTTCTGGGCATCTTGACTACTCATCTACTCTGTGCTGAAAAGTTTGATACAGGTTTCCCTCGATTTATGCGGTACGTGCATTCCCGGAAAACTGCACATAAATCTAATTCACATAAAGGGAACCCAGTTTACAATGTAAGAAGATAGGATTCACTATCTGGTGAAAGATGGGTAAGACAGCTAGTCAGGCAGAAGTGCTAGACTTCCAAAAGGCCAACTTGAATGAGCTCAGGAGATTAGTTAGAGTGGGGCTGAGGGGTAAGCACATCTGGGAGTCCAAGAAGGGTGGGAGTTTGTCAAGGGACTGATCCTTCAGGCCCAGAAGGGTACCATCCCAGTACATATAAACGGAAGTAAAGGAGCCAAAATACCTTCTTGGCTGAGCAGGGAAATTCAGGAGAGCCTTCAGAGGAAAAGAGAAGCTTACAGGCTGTGGAAGCAGGGGGCAGCCACCAAAGAAGAGTATACCTGCTTTGCTTCGCTTGCAGGGAAGCAGTGAGGAAGGCCAAAGCAGATACAGAACTCAAGTTGGCAACAAAGATTAAGAGTAAAGGCCTTTTAAAAGTTGGCCTTTTGGAAGTCTAGCTGGAAGATAACTAACATAGCTAATGTGGTCCCCATCTTCAAAAAAGGGAAGAGAGAGGACCCGGGCAACTGTGGGCCTGTCGGTCTTACCTCTATCCTTGGGATCCTCAAAGAGCACATCTGTGATGGGCCGGCTTCGGGGATGGTGCTCAAGGGCAACCGGCATGGTGTCATTGGGGGCAGGTCATGTCAGGCCGGCCTGGTTGCCTTTTATGATCAGGTCACAAGGGCAATGGATGCGGGTGTTGCCGTGGACGTGGTCTTTCTGGACTTCGGCAAGGCCTTTGACGCCGTCTCCCACCCCATCCTCATTAAAAAACTAGGTGACTGGTGTTGATGCCTACACAGTCAGATGGATTGCAGATTGGCTCAAGGGTCATACTCAGAGGGTGGTGGTGGACGGGTCATATTCAACCTGGGGGGAAGTGGGCAGCGGAGTCCCCCAGGGCCCGGTCCTGGGGCCCGTGCTGTTCAATTTCTTCATCAGCAATTTGGACAACGGGGTGAATTGCAACCTGTTTAAATTTGCTGATGATACCAAAATTTGGGGGGAGGGAAAGACTGCAACAAGACCTGGACAGGTTACAGGAGTGGGCTGACATAAACAGGATGCGTTTCAATACTGACAAGTGCAAGGTGCTGCACTTGGGCAGTAGTAACCAGCAGCACACTTATAGAATGGGAAACTCCCTTCTTGAGAGCATGGAGGCGGAAAGGGATCTTGGAGTCACTATTGACTCCAAGATGAACATGGGCCGACAATGCGAGGTCACGGTTGGCAGGGCTAACCGGACCTTGTTGTACATCCACAGGTGCATCTCAAGTAGAGCCAGAGAGGTGATCCTCCCCCTCTGTGCAACACTGGTCAGGCCACAGCTGGAATACTGCATCCAGTTCTGTGCAACCCATTTCAGGAGGGATGTGGACAACATTGAAAGGGTCCAGAGGAGGGCCACCTGCATGATCCGGGGACTACAGGGCAGGCCCTACATTGAAAGACTGCGGGACCTAAACCTGTTCAGCCTTCACAAGAGAAGACTGAGGGGGCACCTGGTGACTGTCTATAAACTCACTAGGGGGGACCAGAAGGGTTTAGGGGAGATGCTGTTTCCCCTAGCACCCCCTAGCATGACAAGGAACAATGGACACAAGTTATTAGTGCAAGTGCAAGGTGATGCACCTGGGGAGGAAAATCGGCACCATACCTACAGGTTGGGGAACTCCCCTCTTGTCAGCACGGAGGCGGAAAAGGATCTTGGAGTCATAATTGACTCCAAGACGAACATGGGCCGGCAGTGTGGGGGTGCAGTTAGGAAGGCCAACTGCACCTTGGCATGCATCCACAGGTGCATCTCGAGCAGGTCCAAAGAGGTGATCCTCCCCATCTATGCGGCACTGGTCAGGCCGCAGCTGGAGTATTGCATCCAGTTCTGGGTGCCGCACTTCAAGAGGGATGTGGACAGCATAGAGAGGGTCCAGAGGAGGGCCACTCGCATGATCAGGGGACAGCAGGGCAGGCCCTACGAGGAGAAGCTACGGGACCAAAAGAGAAGGCTGAGGGGGGATCTAGTGGCCTGTTATAAACTAGTTGGGGGATCAGCAGGCATTGGGGGAGTCACTATTCCCCCGTGCACTGCCAGGAGTGACCAGGAATAACAGTCACAAGCTGGCAGCTAGATATCAGGAAGCGCTACTTCACGGTCAGGGCAGCTAGGATCTGGAACCAACTTCCAAGAGAAGTGGTGCTGGCTCCTACCCTGGGGGTGTTTAAGAGGAGGTTGGATGAACATCTTGCTGGGGTCGTTTGACCCCAGTATTATTTCCTGCCATGGCAGGGGGTCAGACTAGATGATCTACTCAGGTCCCTTCCGACACTAGAAACTATGAAATAGGGATACAGTCCCACAGTGGTGAGGGAGAGAGGGAGTTTGGCTGGGACTAGGGAGGGGAAGGGAGCGGCGCAATGCGTCGGCCACCCCCAGGGCTGCAGCAGGGAGTGAAGCAGAGGGAATTGTGAGTGGGTATGAGGTGTGTGCTCCCGGATCTGCATGCGGGACAAGAGCAGGTTGCCGCTGCAGGCGGCACCAGGCTCTCCCTGGCACTTGGCGGTAGCACTGGAAGGGCAGTATGAAGAAGCTACAGCAAATTTTGGGATGGCAGCAGCCCCCCTTCCAGTGCTGCTGCCCACCCTGAGCACTGGGAAGAGCCTGGCGCAGCCCCGCAGCTCACAGCCCTCCCACGGTGTGCATAGCAGCAAGAGCCGCACCTCCCTATCCCACACCTGGCACCCTGTAACAGTTCCCTCTGCTTTGCTCCCTGCTGCAGCCCTGGGCCTCCACTTGTCCCCACTCACCCCAGCCCCTGCTGCAGTGGCCCCAGGAGCAGCCAGCCCCAGCTGCCTGCAGCGACTGGGCTGCACCGTGCCCCGAGCCCCCCTGGGGCTCCACTTGTTCCCACTCACCCCAGCTTCTGATGCAGCAGACCTAGGAGCAATCGACACCACCTGCCTGCACCATAGCATGGCACAGCCCAGGTGCTGGGGTGAGTGGGGACAAGCGGAGCCCCGGTGGGTTCAGGGCACAGTGCAGCCCAGCAGCTGCAGGCAGCTGGCATTGGCGGCTCCCAGAGCAGCTGCAGCAGGGGCTGGGGTGAGTGGGGCCCCGGCCCCAAAGCCCTTTCCCCTCCCCCTACAGATTTACCTGCTTGGGGGGGGGGGGTGCCTATGCTGATCTCATAAGAGAGAATTTGCCTTGCATATAATGAATTTTGGATATAAAAAGGGTCATTGCATAAGAGCGAATTCGCATATGCAGTACCCGTATAAATCGAGGGAAACCTATACATTGTTCCTGAGAGCATTCTTGCTGGAGAGGATGTGGAGCTCATTGTGTGTGTGTATGTCAAGATACTGTGAGGTGCCCAGAAATCTCTTCCTCTGGGAAATTTAGGAGAGTATTCATGTCCCCAGAGTATTTTTTCTGAGCTGCAGGGATATGTCCTCCTCACAGGCAGATTTAGCAGCATCCAGAGAAGCGGCCCTGGGAAGTCACCCCCAGCCTTCAGCTCCAATTGGCGGCCCATTTTTGATAGGAACCTCTTGGGAACTCCTCAGGAACTCCTCTATCACCTCACACAAGAAGAGGGTCCTCCTTAGAATAAAGCCTCTATGCAAACAAGACAACACCAAGGCAAATTGTTTGCAAAGTAGAGGAAATTAGTTTTTAACCTTCCATTTGTTAATATTTTTTTTTCTGGTGATTGATTACTTTTCCCTGCACATCACCTTCCAGCTGGGAGTGCTGTAACAAAGGGAGTGAGAGCTTTCATGGAAAAGTTAAATAAGGTTGGATTATCAAAAGTACTTTGCACCATTACCATTGAATCCAATGGTTAAACCCCCATTCAAAGGTTTATGTAGTGTAACTAATGTGGGGTGACTGGGGCAAGGGGGCATTGGAAATAACAGGCGCTGCTGCTGCTGGTTGGTTGTGCCAGCATCGTCAGCAGCTGGGTGTTGCCACTACCCTGTGCACTACTGCTTTCCAGGATGCCAAGCTGCCCTGTTATTTCTCTGAGTTTATAAAATTGCAAGAGGCATCCTAGGCCCCTGGGTCCAGTCTCCTGTGCTTGCAAGAAAGTAGTTATTCCAAAAGTACCAAAAGCACTTCTTTTTCCAATCCGTCTCACTCACCATAGCCACAAAGCACCTTTTTCAGGAAAAACACCTGCAACTTGCTGAAAAGTGGGTGAGATAAGAGCACTGTCAATGCCTTCCTGTCCCAGAGAGCAGAATTAGGCCCATGCTAAGCATTAGTAGAAATCCCACCCTGCATTTCTTTTCACTAAAAGTTTTCAGTGCACAACTGGGGTTTGTGTGAGGAGACTGCTTGTCCTCTTTGTCTAGTGAAGGACATCACTGGCACAAAGCAGGTCATCCATTAGAGGCCTCATTCCTTCAGCAGCAGTGGCAGTGTGGCCTGAAAATAAAATGCCAGGCCTCCAGAAAAGCAGAGACTGGCTTGAGACAGAGTATTTTGATTCCAAGGCCTCCAAAATCCAGCCAGGATTGGATAGAGTTCCTGGTTTTGCACATCTCAGCTTGTTCACTTTGGAGGATTCCATTTCCAATGGGCAGAGTAAGAGATCCAAGTATGGGGATTGTTTTCCCTATGGGGTGGGTTTGCAGGCTGCCAGTCAGTTAAAAGGGTAGTGAAAGGGATAAAATTCTGAAGAGACTTATCAGTCTGCAGCATTCTTCTCCCTGATGCCAGACAAATAGGATCTGGCTGGCACTCTACTTCTTCATTGAGCTTGGCCAGTCTGACCTGGTTAACATGCTTTGGTGAATATATCACAGAAGACTTGGGCCTCTGCACTGGCGTGATGCTGTCTCTCCAGTGAGTACTGCTCCTGAGATTGGTCTTTGCCATTCAAGTACTTGTGAACCAGGCATTAGAGCCCTGTCTGCATAGACAGAATTTGAACTGTACTCAGCAACTTGTGGATGAGGCTTCTAAAGCAGTTTGGCCCATTCAGGCATGTAGATGAAGTGGCTGAGATTTCAAAAGTACTCTGCAATCACCACCCACCATCAAGAACAAAAATATCTTGGGAATGCTGTGTTTCATTGAAATTCTGGCCACTTAAGTCTCTATGTTGGAGTTATTGGGTGTTGAGGACTTCTGAGAATATGGTCTTCAGGATGTAGAAATAAGGTTGGACCTGTGATATTCTTTGCCTGTGATATTCATTTTGCAAACTCTTCTGCAGTGCTGGTGCCTTGTTCGGGTGGGAGAATTCTTTCCCATTGCAATGCTGCCTATCACCACCTCACTGTCCTTCAAGAAAGAGTTGCATATTAATTTCTGGAGAAGCTGTGTGAATAGGCTAATCCTTATGCTTCTATTGCATCCTCCCCTCAGGAACCTCAGTGTGCAGAGCATACAGTGAACACAAACTCTTTTGCTGGGGTCAAAGGGAGGCAGTATTAGCCACAGTTCACAGAAGGAGAACGTCATGAAGCAGTGGAATGATTCACCCAGGGTCACGTAGGCCAGGGACAGACATTCAGAAAGCCTGAGCCTGAATTGATTCAATCTTTGCAGGTTAGTTTAACTTGCCTAGGTTGAACCGGTTTATAATCATACAGACAACTGTACAGACCTCTGAACTGAAGAAATGTAGGCATGTGTTTGCAGTGGCTCAGGCTGGAAGCCAGGGGGGGTGGAAGGGCAGCACTAGAGCAGCCCTCCCTTCCTTTCTACAGTGCTGAGCTGAGGGGGGGCATGGCCAGGCCCCGGCAGGATGCTCTGATTAGGGAGGGGTGTAAACCCTCACCCTGTCTGGACTGTCCCAGGCTTTTCCCCACTCACTGCTCAAGGGCAGAAGTGTTGCCAGACCCCATCCCCCCGATTAGCACCCTGAGGCAAAAGTGGGGTATGCAGTGCATGCATCTGTTGATGATACTGAGCTTTTCAATCTCCTTCTCCCTGCTTCCTCATACTGTCTGCAAACCTGACAGGCAAGGGCGCCAGCAGGGGGCTGATAACACAGCATTTATCAGCCTATCAACAAAACAAAAGCCTCTTTCATTAGTTCAAGCTTTTCTCAAACAGCTTTTTCCAATTAAGGAAGGGTGGGACATTACCAGCTGACCTGTTGATTAGCTCCAAAGAACCCTAAGCCAACACTGTTCCATCTGCCAGTCCCAGGAAAATTGGAAACACCCACACACAGACACCTCTCAGCATTAGCTAGCATACCACATGCCTAGGGTCTGTGGGGCTGGGGGTCTGCACTGCAGAAGATGGGAGGGATCCCTGCTTGAGCTGTGAGCAGTGGGGAGGTGGGGATGGGGCAAGGGGAAGCCAGGCAGACCCTGCTGTGCCTGCAGTCTTTACAGAGCTCTGGCTAGGGAGCAGAGGGGCAGGCTCAGCCCTCTTCTCTGGAGCAGACAGCACAGCCTAGGGCTGCAAGGCATCTGGGATGCTGGGGGACTCTGGTTTAACTTAAACCAGGAAGGGGTCTGGGACAGACATTGCATAAACAGTTTGACTCAAATCAGTTGTCTGATATGACATTCAACCAGGTTTATCTTAAACTAGTTTCGGCCATTTTGAAACTGGTTTGTGTGCACTGAACTTGCATTCTGTTACAGGTTTAAACCAGTTTCTGATCACTTAAGCTGGTTTGTGTGTAATATCTGTCCCTAGTCATAATGAAACAATGGCTTGGCCAAAGACAGAATTCCTATCACCTGACACACAGTGCCTGGCTCTAACCATGCGCTTCTTCTATAGCCCAGTTTTTAGAGCAGTGTTTTGAGTGTGATTTAAACATGTTATTTTTTTCAGTACATCAGAACCGGGGTTTGTAGTGATTATTGGTTTCTGTGAATCAAATGATACATTCTGGAGTTCAGTTCCTCTCAACGTGGAGGTGTTTACCTGTAGCTTATTCTGATCAGTCACACTTTGGTTTGGAAGGTTCCATTTTCCAAAACCAAAGAAAGATTGTCCTGACTGTTTCTAGCCTATGGGCTGCAAGGTACAATATGCCACAGCTCATGAGAACCTTAGCTAACACAGAACCAGTTACAATCCAGCTAACTAGTAGCATTAAACAACCAGCTTCTTGGATTCGATGTTATATCCATACTGTGTCCCCAATATGTGCTGATCAGGACATTCCCAACATGCCCTACCCATCTACTCTTGCTGTCATGCTTCAAACCAAGAAATGCACTGGTGGACCCAGTGCTGCACTCTCCTTTCTCCCCCACCAGCGATTAACTCTTAAGATGTTGGTCTCTAGCATGCTTGAAAACAGTTACTGAAGACATTCTTAGAGTGATCTTACTGGCACATTTCCAGCTTTGGCACATACAAACAGGAATGGGTAAGCAGGGTATTCTGGGGGTGAATCTATTTCAAGACACAGGATAGACATGCCCACTCTGCCCTTGCATGTTGAGGTTTTTGCTTCTATGATGGCATCTCATCGAGCCCCAAGGCCCCATTTGGGCTAGTATGTGCTGCACAGCCTGTTGTTGCTTCTTGCACCATTCCTTTATGTGCTTTAGAATCTGAGTTTTTGTTTAAAAATAAGCCACTAAGGACCAAAGCCACTTTCACTTATTAGGTGCTTATGTGTGATTCCATTCCACCCTGCTGTAGTCCCTAAAAAACAGTTTATGCAGAAGGTGGTGAGGTCCCTCTTCCCAATCAGTGTTCCCTGTGACTTAGCCTGAAGGTTAATATGATATCAGGTTAAAAAGTAGGCACATTAATGTTCCTTTGGTGGAAGAGGATCACACATAGATGCCCAATAAGTGGAATAAGATCAGGCCTTTCATGCTATGATGACTGAGAGAGTTTTCAAATACCTCTGGCCCATCATTGGCTCATGGATCCTTGTGTCACAGTTACTCAGATGATGTAACCAGCCAAATCCATGCCCCTAACCAGATCCTGTGATATATTTTCCTTTTCTCAGGCAAAGAATTTGAAGGTGAGGAAGAGTACCTGGAGATACTCGGGATCACGCGGGAGCAGTCGGGCAAGTACGAATGCAAAGCTGCCAATGAGGTCTCTTCCGCAGATGTCAAGCAAGTCCGGGTCATTGTGAACTGTGAGTACATTGCTACCATGCTGGGGGCAGGGGGTGGTGGCAGTGAACAGATGATGGCAGCAGGAGGAAGAGAAGTTGTCATATCTGATTGAAAATAATGCTGACATCCCAAGCCCTGAGCCCTAATTCTGTTGAAAGGAGATAGGAGGGGGGACACTTCTGCCCTTGGATAGACCTGCACGGGTTGCGCTGAAATCAAAGGGAGACCCACCCAAGGCAGCAAGAGTTCCTTTGACTTAGTGACCAGTGTAGAAAGAGTGTCTGTGAGGGTTCCTATCTTTTCTTACTAGAGAAGAGGTTTTTAGTGACTAATGTTCAGGAGAACCATACTGTGAAAAGAAGCTTTCACAAAAAGCCAGGGGTAGAGAAATTATCTAGAGCCAGATTTAGGAGTGAGGTGTGAAGTGTAAATTTGACTCCATTAAACTTACTTAAACTTTTCTGTAGACTAATTCAGCATCCTTGCATAAGCTGAAACCCATTCTACTAAAGGGCCTATTCAGGTCTCACTTATATATTTGGTTGCTGGGGGCATGAGGATAAATGGTGTCCATGAATAATGGGATAGGATGGGTGTGCTTCACCTTACCCCATCTCACATAAAGTACCCCAACACTGACCCTACACACACAAAGAAAATAGTTAACTGTCTGTCTGCAGCACAGTTATTCTACTGTCTGTCATCGTTTAGGGGCATGATTAACTTAACGTGTGGTTCGTGCCCGTGTGCCCGGTAGTTCATAAGCAGTTACTGACTGGGAACACATTACCCTTGCTCGTGGGATAGTCTGGCCCATGACTCAGATCCATCCATGGTGATATTATAAAGTGATATGGCATAATACTTAACATGTAATTCTAGATGTTCTTCCTTCTCTTATTCTGTGTGGTTAGTTGTCTCCTGTGCTGTGTTGCGTGTCTTGGATGACACTTATTGGATGTGTCTACACTGTAATTTACAGTGTGGCGCACAGATGTCTGAGCTGGCTTTAAACGAGCTAACACAGGTACCTAAAGCAGGCTAGCTGCAGCAACACAGATCTCAGCATGCTATAATTTACCCTGTTTCTTGTTTAGAACTAGCACAGGAATTTGCACACTACATCATGACATGTAGACATATCCTTTATGTCTTCACCCTAGTGACTCTGTAAGGGCTTCTCTAGATGTTCCAGTAAAGGCAAGATAGGATGCAATTTACAATCTACACAGTCACGGCTCCTGCCATGCCACACATGCATGGCAGGTGTGATTGTGGGATCCAACATCAGATCCTATCTTGCCTTATTGCCAGTACAGGGGGAGCTTGGGATAGCCATCCAAGGCTCCCACTGCATCGGCAAGCAGCAAGCTTCTGCAGCTGAAAGTCCCACAGCTGGCAGTATACACAGCCATGGTAGTTCCCCAAATGCAAATTAAAGCTGGATAAAAACCAGCTATGAAGTTATTACACATTTTCCAGCTTTAACTTTAAAGCTAGATGGACCTTTTTACGGCCTGATAAAAAAAATTTTTTGCACATGTTGTAAATTGTTGTAAATTAATTGTACAATTAACCAGTTAAAGTAATATGTAGAGCCTCCCCCACCAAGCCCTCCCCCCCCAAAAAAGCACAACCCCAGCAGATTTACCTGGCTATCTCCCCTGGCTTTCAAATATGGGAGCCACATTTAAATGCATCGTCCTTGAGTATATTGTAACTTCGCATCTCCACAGCTTGCATTGTTTTTAGAATTGCAGCACTTATTATTGTTTAATAAAGAATACCATTTGGGGGAAATATCTATAAACAATCCATTGCCATGTGGAGGCACATGCCTAAGCAAATCATTTTATTATCCTAAATGAATAAATGTATGCATCGAAAGGAATTAATTTAGCACAAATGAAAGCAATTGGAACTAGTAGAAACTTTCCAGAATAATATATTTTCCTGTCAGAAATGGATATGTCAATTCAGAATTTGTTTCAGTACAATCAGCACAGTCTCATGATGTGATATGATATATGTGATGTGATGTGATGTAAAATTGTGGCATAATATAGCATATACTGTTGACTATTATACTATGTCAATTCATAATATGATATAATAGGATATACCATGGCACAGCATAGTATTACATTTTGTTATTATTATGTGATGCAATTTAGAAGAGGAAAAAAGTCAAAATGTCAAGAATTACCCCAAACAGGAATTCCAACTTCTGACCAGATCTAATAATAATTAAAAGAAAAGTCCATCAGTAGCTACACAGAATCCATCACATTCATCTGGCCTTCCCTCCCAACTTTAGCATAGAACATCCCCTGTCTTCCTCACTTGCATAGTGTGAGCGGCCATGTAAGTCCCAAGGCTGGTGGGGGGCTGGGGAAATGATTTTTAAAAGTTGCCTCAGGAAGCTGCTTTGTCTGTGCATTGCCAATCAGAGATATAATGGAGCACGCAACATTCAGCCACAATTGCAGGAATATACTTTGAATCAAAGTCACTGGACTTCTCTTGGCATGAACATCTCCCCTGTCATGGACCAAGTCACCATGGTTCTAGGTACTGCACAAACAGAATGAAAATACAGCCTCCCCTCGCCATTTCTTCATGTTACAGGAGTACGCCAAATTAGAGCTTGGCTTTCCAGCCAAGATGATCAAGAGTCCCTACACGTTATAGCTGATGCAGAAATACCACTGACATCCCTACTGGATGGTGAGAGCGGTCCCTTCCCATACAAGCTGAAATTCTTCAAGACACTAGCAATGGGAACATTTCCAAGTCAGCTTACACTTACATCTCAAAAGTGTCCTTTGTGACTGACCACTGTTATATGAAGATTGAGCAATAGCACAGGACAGGACTGTGGCCCAGTGGGGCATAATGACAGTGGGGAAAAAGCACGAGAGAGCCCCAAGCCTGTAGGATATTATCCTTACCTGCCAGGAGAGGAAGGATGGCTCAGAGGTACAGGTGCATGCCTGGAACCTGGAAGAACTGGGTTCTATACCCTGACCTTCTGTGTGACCCTTTTGGGATGCCCAGGGGGAAACATCCTCCTCGCAGGTCCCATTAGAGCACTTGCCACCTGCAGTTCCTCTAAACCCTATGTTACATTGCTGCCGTAGACTTGGAATGAATGAATCATCTGCCTCCAAGTATCCATAGCTCTATGCACATGTGTAGGACATTTCATGCATTATCTGCTCTTATTGCCATACACCTATCATCCCTCAATCCCCTCCCTTTGTTTTAAAGGTGAAAACTTTTTTTTCCTTTTTAATGACCACAGTAGAGCATCTTTGTCCATGTAGGTAGAGAAAAATATCTACCATCACTGGCTAAGAGGTCATAGCTGGACAGGAGTTGAAGATTTTTCCTGAGGCCAAAGCTCCTGAACTCCATTTATTATTGTAAAAACAAGCAGATTTTTTTTTTCCTTGCTCAAGAGAGCTGCCAGTTTCAGAAGAAGGACTCTTGTGAGAACCTGCTCTGTCACAACAGATAGTCAGACTCCTCTCCCAGGTGCATGGCTGGATCCAGGATTTTGGAGAGGGGGAGGCAGGAACAGTGACCTACATTGCAGAGGTGGCTACACCTCAGCTCCCAGTCTCTTCTTACCACTCTGGGGTGAGCAGACTGCACTGCAGGAGTAGCATCAGGGATTTCTTCTTAAGTCTCTCAAGCAGATAACTTTCCCTCCTCCCTCCCTTCCTCTCCATACTCAGCAATACATTCCCTCCCCTCCCATCCACTCCTTTCCCCCTCTCCTTTCCCCTCCTACTCCTGTCACTGTCCCCCAGGTGACCAAAGAGGGGTTGGGGGGTGACCCAACATGGGGTGGGGACTCCAGAGCTGCTCCTGCTTTACTTTACCTGGGCTGCAGATGAAGCCAGACTTGGCTTGAGACAGCAGCTGCCGTGGTGGCAGCAGCAGCAGTGGACAGGTTTCCTTCCCCCATGCCTGCTGCGGAGCTGGCAGGGGAGACCAGACAAGGAAAGGGAACCTCTGCTGTCTTGGCCTAAGCCCAGCTGCATCCAGAGCTCAGCTAAAGGAGTTGGGAGCAACTCTGGAGCTCTGCCTCTTCCCCTGCCCCTGCTCCTTGGGACAGCCAGAAGTAGTGGTAACAGTGGTGGGGAATGGAAGTGGGAAGAGAAGGAAGGTGCCAAAGAGGAAGGATGGAGGGAATTCTTACCCAATTTGAGAAGGACTTAAAAAAAAAGTCTCTGGCTGCTGCTTTTGCTGTGTCATTGACTGAAAGGGTGGTAGGTCTGCACCACTGTATCTACCCTGGATCTGCTCCAGCCTAGATATACAAGTCAGATCAAGTATCTCCCAAGAAGACTTTCTAGAGAAATTGCCAGTTCACCTTGGTTTCATGTTAGGTTGGAAATACCTTGGTAAGAGTCTTCCTGATGAAAGCTTGACTCTTTAGGATCCCTACAGACACCACAACTGCAGGATTCAAGGGGGAGTCCACTCCAGACAGAGCACTCCAAGCACGTTTCAACCTGAGAAAAATGTGCTGGTTTCTTTCAAGTCTTGGTTGGTGTCTCAGGTCAGCTGTTATTTGCTTTATAGATGGACCTAAATCTAAATCCCTGAATTTTGGATCCCAAATCCCAATTTTGAACCAAAATCTAGCCCAGCTAACCCCAGCTTTATAACGAGGCCAAACCAAATCCCTGCTGGCAGTCAATTTCCAACAGGAAAGCATTTTTACCATGCTGACCTAGCACAGATTTCACTGGCATGCCCATTCTTATCCATTGCCATGTGATATAAAGCATCTCCCTAGTCCAGAATAACTCTGCACTAACCCTGCATTTATTACTCAGATACAGCAGTGCTGGACAGCTGAGAAGATAGGAAAAGCTGCCATTGATATCAGTGTGAGTTGCATGGGCAGCATGCAAAATATTCAAGGTTGGAGAGAAGTCTGCAGTCTAGGTGGGAAGTGAAAGTATTGTCTGGCATGATTAGATATCTTGGTAATTTATTTTATGAAAATATCACATGCAGTAATAATGTCTAACACCAAATAAATTGTTCTGCCAGTGTCAAATCACTGATCTGTTTCTTGGCCTTAACTAGTCCCTTCCAGAGCATTTTATAACTCCCAATGGACTGTGCTTCACATAATGAGGCCCTCTGTAAAGTATGTCACTTCAATTTACAGATAGGAAAACTGAGGCATAGAGCAATAAAGAGTTGGGAGGACAATCCAAGATGCAACCCTCTTCCCTGCTTCCTCTGCCAATACATTTAAATAAATCCAGGGCCAGTTACTTGTTTAAGTATAAATTTAAATATAACATTGGCCTCTTGAGGACTCACCCAAAGTACTGCAGCTTTTCATGGGACGATGGACTGGATGACCTCCTGAGGTCCCTTCCAGCCCTAATTTTCCATGATTCTATGATGTCTCAGGGACATCCCTTCCCCCATCTGGCAGGAACCAACTAATCTTTATTCAGCACTCAGCATTGATTGGTTAACCATTTCTTAGCTAGAAAAATTGGGTGCTTATCTTGCTGGGATCCTATGACCCCAGCTGACTTCCTGTCCTTCGGGCTGGGGGCTGGACTTGATGATCTTCTGAGGTCCCTTCCAGCCCTAATGTCTATGAAATATGAAATATGAAAAGCAGCCAATCTGGAATAGCATTGCAGGCTCAGGCCATGCAACCCACCCAGAAAGTTCCTCTTAAAGAGCTGCCCGGCATGGCTAATGTGAAGAATTCTGGGAGTGAGGGACCAAGTCCTTTTTGGTTGGTAATCAGAGTACAGAATGCTTAGAGCCTGCGCAAACCTTGCAGGGAAGTTTTCAGGTCTTCAGGGAAGTATTGGTTTGATTCATGACTCATCTCATGATCTGGCTTCAATGGAGTAGAAATGGTTTGTCCTACTGCAGACAGCAGAAAGATATACTGCTAGAGCACGAAAATCCAGGCTGCACATTTGAAAATATCTCCCTACAGGATCCTTTTTTTTCCTCCTTTGTTAAAATATTTAAGTGAACCACACAGCCCTTCCTAGAAACACATATTAATTTGCAAACACATATTAATATGTATTATGTTCCAGTGAACATTAAAGTATCCTTAAAGTCCTACATACCACTAGGATGACAGTCAGGAAAGAAACTGTATAAATTCTGATTGCTTTAAAAAACAGATGTCTTCCAGGCAGATTTCTTTCTCTGACACAATCCCATTTTCATTCCTGCTAGCTCTGAGATATCAAAGAAGCTACCTGACAAGTGTCTGAAGTCTTTTTTGGCAAGATGGTCAGCTGAGTTCCAGCAGCAGGAACTTCAGCCTTTATGATTCAATAAGAAGCTACAAAAGCTCAGCTGGATTCCCAGTTCCCACAAGAAGCTGGTAGAACTGCTCATTGGGAAAAGCACCTTTTACCCTGTAAAGTTTGTTTAACGATTCAAATAGTGGTGAACCAGGGGAAATGGTACCTGGTGTTTGGTTCAACTAAAATATTCACTCTCAGGACTCCTCATCTAATAACTAGCTGGCACCAAGATTCTCCAGTAAAGCACTGTAGGTTCTGGTCAACTTCTGGCTGGCTAGTCATTCCAAAGAGTCAAGATCACAACTCACAGGCTTCAAATGAAGCAGGTGTTGCTTAGGAATCTGAAATCATGAGGAAGGATGAAAAGCAAAGAAATTCCAGAATTCACAGACTAATTTTTACTGGGCCTGACCTTTCAGACTTGAATTTCCTGAAGGAGGAACACCTCAATAGAACTACCCAAAGAACCTTGACTGCCAAATAGCTCAAAGGCATTGATTTCTTATTGAATTCCTTCTGTCTGAAACCATAAAGTTACTTCTCTGCTGTGCAAATACCATAAGTTGATTCCTTGCTTCTCCCATTCTGAGGTCAGAAGTGGTGGTGGTATCTACAATGATTTCATGTTTAGTGAATGAATGCTCCTCCCTCCTCTGCTTTTTTTTTTTGTCCTTAATGAAGTCTTTGTCCCCTCTTTGGCTCTTTAACAACTCCATGCAACAATATCTATGCAAACAAAGCATTAAGGACACCCTGTGAAATGCTCTAACAAATCAGACAAGGTTCTTCGGATAAATGTGATATCTTTTATTAGACCAACTAAATAGTTGGAAAAAATTCTTTACAAACTTTCAGGCACAAAAGTCTTCTTCAGGCCAACGTGGCTATAACCAGCACCTCCTAAGAAATCAATGAATTCTATATTTAACTTTAACATTGCGTTCTTGCCTTTATGCATTCTGATATAGATTTGCACTGTGCCATTAAAGCACTAATACATGGACAACTCTGCCCCAGGAAGAACTCAGGAAGTGATTATACTTAAGAAGTCCAAAGCTGTCACCTTCCCTCCAGCCAGTATCTGTGGTCCCACACCAATGCAAGTTACTTGTCACCTGAGCCACAAGTGGCTTGAGCCAGACATCCCCCAGATAGGTTCACTGCTTTTTCACACCTGAGACAGCATATGAAATAACCCATGGTTTCTTTCCTGCAGACCCCCCGACCATCACAGAATCCAAGAGCAATGAAGCTGCTACAGGACGGCAAGTCTCACTCAAGTGTGAGGCATCAGCAGTGCCTACGCCTGACTTTGAGTGGTACCGAGAAGATACTAGGTAATGGGATTGTCCACCTTTTTCTTCCCTCTTTGACTGCTCAGGAGAGTGCCACTATTCTCATTCTCCTCCCCAGACACAAGCATCACAGACACAAAAACTCACAGCTTATCTCATTGAGTCAGACTAGCTAAGCAAAGAAGGCCTGATCAGGACTTGAATGCCACACCAGTTGCCTGGTATGGGATAAAAGGAACAAAGGTTCCTTCTCTCTCCTATGAGGTCCTGACCACGTCTATGTATTCCACAACCCAGGACACTTGCACAGGAGGAAATGGTATTGATCCTGGATCTGTGACCAAATACCAACCCAAGTAATTACAGTCTAGCTACCTAAACGCAAGGGAAGGTACTCTTTAAGTTCCTCCATGCCAGTTTGATTGGAACCACTGCAGCCATCTGTCTGCATATGAAAAGGAAATGGTAACAGTCAAAGGGCCTGTATACATGCTATGTTTACCTTGGTATAATTCACAGTGATGACATATGCATTGCACCAAGACCCAGAGGGGAAGAATGAGTAGGCATCTGGGAATAGCTGTTCACACTAGGGCTAAGTACAGACAGCCAAAAAGCCCAATGTTGAATTGATTCAATCTTTACAGGTTAATCTAAGCTGCATAGATTGAACTGGTAAGTAAGTGAACCGACATTCACTTTTGACTCCAGAAATACAGCCACATGCTTGCGGTGGACCAAGCTAGAGCTCTCCTCCCTGCTCGGGCCAAGGTTGGCCCACCCACCCTGCAAGGCATGGTTTGCGGGAGAAGTGCAAACCATTCTGGGATACTGGTGAGTTAGCCTGAATCTGGAGGGGATCTGGAACAAAAGTTGAATAAAACAATTTAACCTAAATCAGTTAAGTCTGATATTAAACCCATCCAGGTTCATCTTAAACCAGTTCCAGCCATTTTGAAAGCAGTTTATGTGCACTTAGCTTCTGTTATGTTACAGATTTGAACAGGTTTCTGATCATTTATTCCAGTTTATGTGAATTTCTGCCCCTAGCCAAGGTGGCTATGACAGTACCTCACCATTAGATGGCAGAGAACAGGTAATAGCCTACTTGCATACAGGGTATATCCACCTATACCCTGGATTGCTGTGAACACCCAAGATTTAAATCAGAGTAATCTACTGCAATATACATTTTACCTCTCATTCTCCCCAAGGTGATGTTACACTGGATTCTTGGAACTTACATTTGTTTAGGACTCACACCTTATTTACATTGGTAGAAGGGATGATTATACTATTGTAAATGGATAGTGGATGCATCTATGCATTCATTAATGTGTCTTAGTGACTGCACATTTAGTTCAGTACTTAATGAAGTACTAAGTATATGTGCAGTAACTAGAGTTATTACACAGTAGCGCCAGTTCATGGGGGTTTTTTGTGATCCTTACTGCGCATTAGCTGCACATTAGCTTAATAACACTGTGCAGTAAGCTATTAGCATGGCTTAGTTTTTAACCGCCACACTACTGTGCAGGGTTATTAAGCTAATGTGCAGTGAGCATTTCATGTAGATCTGCCTCATGTGTCCAAACCCTAAAGGAGTGATATCCAAATCTTTCCTTTACCAGGACGGCACCCTTTTCACCTGAATGCTTCTTTTGACTAGCTTAAAAATAGGGGTTGCTCTCCTGGATTTTAACTCCACCAGTATCACTAGCTAAAGCAACACTTGTATTTTAAAATATGCTTGTGAAAGCATAATAGATGACATCTTATACAAAACACTTTTTATCCCACTCAAAGCAGAATCTTGGTTACCTTTTGCCATTTAGCAGTAACTTCCACCTTATTCCCAGGCAGCGTATACTGTATGCAGTGTTTGTATCCAAGGTTTGGCCAGTGCTAATTCTAAAAACCCCCTTTTTCACTCACCCATTCTTCCCTCTTTTCCTTCTCTCTTAGTATCATTTTACCTTTGCCACAGTTTAATTTTCCCTTCCTTTCTTTCTGTCACCTTTTCCTCATCTACTGCTTTCATTTTTTTTTATTCTTTCACTCTTCATTCATCTTCTTTCATTTCCTTCACTCCCCTATGCTTCCCATCATCTTTCCCTATCCATCCTTCTCTCTGTTCATTTATCTGCCTCCTTTCTGTCTCCTGTTCTCATCTACCTCTTCCCCCATCTGACAGGAACCAACTTGCTCCCTGTTACGACATTACACGGCATATCTCTTTTCTTGGCTTCTCAGGATAAACAGTGCCAATGGCCTGGAGATCAAGAGCACAGGGACCGAGTCCTCTCTGACAGTGGCCAATGTCACTGAAGAACACTATGGCAACTATACCTGCGTGGCCGTCAACAAGCTGGGAGTAACAAACGCCAGCCTATACCTTTACAGTAAGTATGGAAGCAGGGAGGGGAACACTACAAAGACCAGTCTGTGTCTTTGCTGTACAGTAAGTATGCTCCAGAGTGTGCTAGGACTGGAAAACATTAACCTGTCAAACTCGACTGAAACACCAATTCTGACCAGAAATGGAGTTCAACTGAGACACGTATGATTTCATAGCCAGAGCAGAACATTTGCAAATGCATAAGCAAAGGTTGACAGTCAAACTCCCCATGACCCTTTCATTGATGTTCTTTGCCATGATTAGATAGCTTAAATTATCTGTCTGTCTGTCTGTCTGTCTGTGTGTAATTTTTAAGATGGTTTATTCTGACCGCCCCTTTAATAAGGAGGTAGAATGTGGGGGCCTGACGGTTCCATCAAAGAGGTTGACTCTGTTGATCTTGGAAAGAACCAAATGAATGAGTCTGAAAATAGGGAGGAAGTAAATGGCAAAAAGTCTATAAAATAGGAAAAGAGATGTTCCATGAAATGCAAAGACCAAGGTAGGGTAAAGAGGCATACTGCATTTTTCAGGGACTGCAGGAGCAGAAGTGAACAGTCAAACAAGTTCAAGGAAATATAAAAATGACTCAAGTTTACTAGAAGTTCTTGAAGGTACTTCTGTAGATTTCAACAGCAGCCAGCACATGGTTTATGCTTTGGGGAAACCTGGCTAACCAAAAAATAGGGAAAATAGTTGAAAATGATATAGCAGGGAGGGGAGAGAAGCCTGGCCTTTTCTTTCTTTTCTTTTTTTGTTTTGCATTCACCAGCTCCCTGCATTGTTTACATTTTAATTTGGAGTTTTGCCAGTCTAAGGTGAGTTCCACAGCACAATTTAGTTAAGCCAGTGACTCTAATCATAATATAAGACATGAACATATCTTGGACCACATGAAACATTCCATCACAGAAACAAGGTAAGTTTTCAGTTTGACAGTGGGTTTTGTTTTCTTTTCCTCCCCTTCCTTTTGAAATTGCTGGGGATTCAAATTGAAATCTCAGGCAGTAGCCTGGAACACCAGCATGGAATGATCCAAGCTTTTCTGTCTCAGTAGTGTTAATGATAAAAATGCTAAATCTAGAACCCATGATTTGAGGCTGCATTCTAAATTTGGCACTCCCTGCTGGCTCCTCTGCTCCAGATGAACTGAATTGCTTCCCTGAAACAAAATCTGTCTGAGATCAAAACTCAGCAACACATCCATAAGCATTTTTCCTGCCTATAGCAACTTGCCTCTGAGGATCTTGGAGGTTTTACAGCCAATGAATATTTTAACATCACAAATCAATGGGAGATTGATGATGCTCCCTTTTACCAGTTGGATGCTGAGACGCGGAGAGGAAGTGACTTACCTAAGGTCATACAGTCAGTAGCAGAGCACAGGATAGACCCCAGGAGTTCTAGTTCTCTGAATCCATGTGAATAGCTTCATTCCTTGAATAAATTTATTAAGGATGTCATGAAATCAAGCGTGGCTGGGGGGGCGAGGGGGGTGCGCAGACATGAAAACCATTTAAAATGAAATGCAGAAATGAAATGAATTGAGCTTTTAACAATTTTTGCTTTATTATGATGCGTACAAGGAAAAGCCCTGTGTTCTTTTAATTTGTTAGGGCTTCTTTATTGTTTTCCTGGCTTGTTTTTATTACCTTAGAAATGCTAGCTGGAAAACTCTGTTGACTAGAGAACTTGTAAAACAATAACATTGCCAGAACCCAGAAAGTGAAAATTCAGCACCAGAGGGAGGAAGAATTGTTATCATCCTCTGTTGTTGTTGTTGTTATTGGTGGTGAAACTTATTTCTTTAACTGGCATTGATTTAAGATTAATGACACATTGACATTGTGGAAAGAAAACAGCTTGGTTAAAATCATGTGTTGACATTTCACCAAATCCCTCTTCCCTTTCTTGTAAAAGTGAGGTGGGAAGAGACAAAAGTTGCCACTGCTGATATGTCTCAGATTAAAAAAGCTGAGGATACCATAAAAACAACTCTGGGCAACCCTTTATCCATGATAAAGGTGCAAAAAAAAAAAACAAAAAGAACACAAGCCCGGCTTAAAACAAAGAAGAAACACCCCTTTGCAGGTCATGCAACTCAGACACTGCAACTGCACACACTCAGCCACAAACAAGTGCATGTGTTTGCAAGGTACAGCGTGCGATCCCCCTCAGTGATTTTCTCCTCTGGAATTGGATTGATTAAAACAGCAGGGGGAAGATTTTATTTTTTTAAAAAGGGAAAAAACTTGCTCTGGGCAACGTTTCTTTTGTGAGGCAGATGGAATGTCAGTGCCTGAAGCCTCCACAGTGGTTGAAGAACCGACAGATGGTGAGAAAACAGTAAAATAGGTGGAGGGTGGTGATAGTCAGATGCTTTTGGCTTTGCCGGAGGTGGAGGACTTAACAGGCACTCACCAAATGATTTGAAAATACAGTTTAGTGAGAGAGAAAATAGGGGTGATTGATGTTCCAAGAAACATCAGGTGCTATGAAAAAGTCAGGAGATGAAGTCCTTAGACTTAATGTGATGATAGGAGCTGCATAAAGAGCTGAGATATATTACTAAAGAGCTAGTGATCTTCCTGAATGGACCCCACAGGATCTTTGCCTGCTGTGTAGCCAGAGAGATTTATACTCATCACTTCTGGAGTTTGCCAAAGACAAACATTTCTATCCCACAAAATGAAAGAGAGTCAGGTGAGGTTCAAAACAGAAGGAATTTATAGAAAAGAATGTGATTAAAAGACAGGGGAAAAGACAGCAAATGTCCCATCCCAGAACATCCAGGCTGCAAGAGGTTTCTGAGAAAATGATCAGATAGATAGACAAGGGAGATCACACTGATAGAATACAGTGGTGATGCATCAGTGTCAGCATAGCTGGACACATTTGTCCTAAATGTAGCCTGTAGGAAGGGACTTGTTTTCCTTTCAGAATTAGCAGGGGGCTTTGGGTAAATGCATGAACAAGGCAATAATTTGTGCCTAAATCCATGTGACGCCCAGGAATAAACATAAACTTACACAATATGTAGCCACTCGTGAGATGTGCATAGGTGCACACACTTAAGGCAAGCGAGCACATGCAGGCATACAAGTGTGTTGTGTATGCATAGTTGTATGCGCATACACAACTGTTTCAAAGACATCGCAGTGTGTAACGGAAACAAAACAAAAGTTGTCTCTGCACCTACTGGGCCAAGGGCTCAGCTGGTGCAAATCCACTGACATATGTCTTCAGAGGGTCTAGCCCATTGATTTGGGATAAAGCAGAAAACCACAGGCACTGGCAGCATCTTACATTCCTGCTGGCTGCATTGTCTGGTTTATGGCAGACGCTCACCCCAGCAGTCCCTTCTTTTCACCAGTTTGCATCCTTCGTGAGCACGCCTGTGTATAAGCAGGTCTGGAGGAGAAGAGGCAGCTGGCCAGGCCTGTGCCAATTAGAAGCAGCAGCAAGCAGGTTTCCACCACTTGAATCCTCAAGAGACTTCGAGTATTGTTATCATTTTGGTCACGCAGTGCTATCTTCAACAATGAGCATGTTCCTTGAAGAATCAGAACGCACTTCCAATCTGTCATTATGTATCCACGGCTAGGCAAGCGTGCAGGTTTAATTCGTACACACGCGCGTATCTCCTCTCAGCTCCCAGTCCATGGGTTGCTTCCTGCACACATTAGTTTATGATAGTTGCTGTTTACCAGATGGGGCTTGAAGCCTGTCGCTGTAAGTGAATTGGGCAGTCCACAGTCTGCAACCTGCCTTTTACCCAGCAGCCCAGCATTCTAACAGGAACTGTCATAGCGGGGAGAATAATGAGGTGAGGTGAGGTGGTGTTGTTATGGGGAGGACAGGTTGGATAATGAGCCCCGGGTGGAGCAGAGAGGGTGGTTCTGGCAAGCCAGGGGAATGGAGGTAGAATCATTCAATAGACAGCAATGTGGTAATGAGGCTGGAGTGCTTTTACTTTAAAGTGCTTGCAGAGTGCAGTCTCCTGCCTGCTGTGCAAGAGGCAGGTAAGGGGTTGGAGTTATTTAACTGAACTAAATAACAAGGAAGTCATGTCAAGCACAACAGCCTGTTTTCGCAGAACAATGGTCCCCTGTTGCTGCGTAAACACTGAGGGCCAGGCTAGCTGTGTGTTTTTCAAGCAAGAGACAATCTCCCCAGTGCCTGCTGCAGACTCAAACACTTCCATTAGAGCTGTTAGGGCAGGAGATCTACCATTGTCGTAGGGATGTAATTGACCTGCTACATTCGGATTGGCTCGGGCTATTCACAGAACAGCTTCTATGAGCCCAGGGTCTCATATAAAGTGAGTTAATCCCTGAATAGCAGGAGTTCGGTTGATAACCAAGTGAATAATGAATGGTGACTATACCTGTCTAATCTGCAAAATTCATCTCCCATCAGAGATGATCTTAGTGGAGAAGGAGATCGTGTCTGTCAATTCATTTAGCCCAGTAGCTACCCCACATCTGTCTGGCAATTTAGGCAGAACATTCATACGTGTGTGTACCCACAACTTAATGTCAGCCCCCTGGGTGGGAAAACCTGTAGTTGGACACTCACCATCTCTAAGTCTCTACTGGCTGGCACAATGGAGGGAGAATGAGCTACCAGCTAGGCACAGGGGACTGGCATCACAAGTGTTTGGGTCTGTGCCTGGCTCTGCCACTGATTTACTACATGATCTTGGGCAAGTCTCTGCATCAGCTGCACCATCTGTAAATATGGGATGATGATACTGGGTGCCTCACTCTGACAGGTTATGAATCTTAATCCCTGAGGGCTCATCTGCACTGCCTCTGAGCTGTACCTGGAAGCACTAGTGTGAAGGAGTCTGCTCCCACCGATTCCCACTCTGCACATGCCATATCCCAGAAATGGGGCAACATATGACCTCAGGGGGTCCCTAAGAGTGCCCTAATAAGCATACTCAAGGCAGAGCCCATGAGCAGCAGCACTGGGGACACCCATAACGCTGCTTCAAGGGAATTGTAGTCCTTTCGAGCTGATGGGGTGGGCCTTACAGGGGGGTGCGGATGGCTTCTCAGTAGTGGACCCAGGCACAACCTGGAGGTAAAGCCCATAGTGCCTGTACAGGGGTTAGGATCCTGGAGTGGGAAGAGCTTTAGGAAAGCAATGCACAGTGCTAGAAGTCTCAGTATCATGGTGCAAGCATGTAACAGAGAATCTCCAAGCAGCAGCCTTATAAACAAATGTCTGCTGTGATGGGACTGCAACTTCCCTCTGCCTCAAATATGCCATGGGGAGGTAAGAGGCCAAAGGAAATTCTTCCCCAGTTAGGATTCAGCACAGTCCATCACATGTCCATGTGCATTACAAACAAGCCAGTGTTGAATAGAGGCCGTGGAAGCAGTGAGTACATGTCAGGGTGCTGACTTGTAAGGCTGCATAAGTGCATCTCAGTCACAAGCTACATCTAAGCAGGAGAGGCAGCTAAGTGGGCCCAATTTGTGACAACATAGGGGTGTTTGGATGTGGCAGCCGGCTGTGTGACCTCTGCTGTAACTAGTTTCATTGTGGGCATTTGGTTCTTCCTACTGTGCAGATACCACTTGTTCAGATCTGAGTCCACTTCCTGTTGCCAGTGCATCCCAGGGTGTGTTGATGGCCTGATGCTCTGGGATATGAAACCTTAGTTAATACAGCGTCAGGCTGGGAGAGCTGTCAGGTTTATAATTCCTGTTTGCTCAGTGTGGAAAGTGGTTTTTCCTTTTCACTTGCATGTTGCTTATTGTTTTTTTTCCCCCCCTTTAGAGCGAGTTTTACCCACACTCCCCAACCCTTTTCCAGGTCAGTATATGTTTTATATCAAAGTAGCTCTTTAGCCGGGTCATTCTCCATCATCTTCAACAAATGCTGAGAGCTAAGGGTGAGCAAAAAAGTCCAAAGTGAAAATAACATCAAGGTGTCCTCTTTTTCATGACATGGGTATTGACCCTTTGCTCCCCCGCCCGATCGTTGCCAAAATCCAAGCCTGAGCCTGAGACTGTGTGTCTGAGCTGAGACTCAGAGAAGTCTCCATGTGTTAAGTGCTGTTCAAATTGTCTTCAGGTCCATCTCTATATATTCCACCCAAAATGATACATGGCAAACTACTTGAAAATGGCTCTTCTTTGGATATTCCTTGTCTGAGAAGCAGCAGGGTACCTGAAATCTTGCAAGGGGAATCCAGAACAGGTTGAGCCAATAAGTGGGAACAGGGAAGCATGCAAACTTAGGAGTGCTTACCCACAACAGATCTTTTCCCTGGCTCATCTGTCACCAATGAAAGCAACTTCTGCTGTTTGTATGGCAGCTCATCTGGCTCACTAATCATTAAAGGAATCATAGTTAGTTGTTAAAGCACAAAAGATGGTGAGAGACCTTGACTGACCAAGTCCACAAGGAAAGAGTCTAAAACTATAGTAAAGGAAATCTGGAGACCTTGGTAGTAGTTACATCTCTGTCATGCACGTGATAAGTCTTCAGTCAAATCAGCATGGCAGAGATGTTCAAAAGTTTGTCCAGGTTTTCAGGGTATCTCTTCCTGGCACAATGGAGGTCTGTATGTACCTGGGCTAGCTCTGAACAAGATGGCATGTCTGCACAGCTTCATCAGTGTCATGAAAAGATACTTGCTTAGTTCCTGGAACCAGCATAGCTGTATCCACTCAACATTGCACCCACGGTCATTAACCTTGGTGCTAATGAGCTGAGCACCAACCTGATATGATTGCTGCTTCTGGTTCTGCAGTTAGGTGGATTGGAGCTAGCTCAGTGATCAGGGTACCCAGCTTGACACTCTTAAAGAGGTCTGATTTTTAAGAGAGTGGAGGCTCCATGCCTGAAATCAGGCCACCTTAAGGTGTTTTGAGTTGAACACAGAACTGGAGTCACTCAGAATCACTAGTCAGCCAGAGACCCCTGGCCTTCTTGGACCTCAGTTTCTCTGTGTGAAAGAGAGACACTGAACCTGCAAGGGTGTTTTAGGGACTGAATAGTTAATGTGTGTATAGAGCATGTGGGGGCGGGGGCAGAGTCCAAAACATTACTAGAAGACTCAGGAAAGTGGCCGGGTGCCCAAGTAAAACACCTGCTTGTCCTTCAAGGAGATGAACAATAGCAATGGGTGTTTCCCAACAGCTCAGCTTCCCCACCCCACATTTTCAAATCAAGATCTTCTGCTGGCACTTATTCAGCCTCAGGATGTGGCTACAATTGCCTATTTAGAAGTAAATCTGCAAATACTATTAAAGAAAAGTGCCAAAGAGAGAGAGAGAGAGAGAGAGAAGCAAAAAAGAAATCAAGCTACCATTAAAATTAAATCCCAGAGAGTGATTTGCAAATAACGTTCAAGGAGCTGAAAAAAGGAGTAAAGTAGGCCATTGGGAACCTAGCATGGCAAAATAAATCCAATTAAACATGATTATTATACGCACTGTAAACGAAACATATGCTTGGATGTGAAATTAAAGTCGTAGAAGCTGTTCGGAGTTTAAAGATTGGTGGGTTTTTTTAATTTCTTTTAGAAATTTTGTGGGACTTCTAGTGCCAAATATTTCTGTCCAGTGGAGAAGTCATGGTCTGTCCCTTTTAAAATATGTATATAAATATTTATCTATATTTGTTCAAGTTCATAGGCAGGCAGGGATTTTTTGCCCAATTTTTCTCTAGTCTATTGCCTCCTGTATGACTTAGTGGCCCATTAAGGTAAATGATACAGCAAAAATTGTAACTGAGCTAAGCCAAGATTTCTGTGCCAAATGTCCTTTTTAACCAAGCAGCCAGGGCCATCCAACACTTTTAATCAACCTTTTAAAATGCTTTCCCTCTGCTTTTGATATTTGTTTTACTGCTTCTTGTTCCACTGATATTATCTCAGGGTACATCACAGGGTGTGGACAGACATAACACTTGAACTGTTCCAAGAATGTCACTGATCAGGAACCAGTTCACAGTTGTCCCTGGACAGAAGTGTCTGTACATATACTGATAAGGGTTCTAAGTGGAACCATCACCTTTTAGGGATGGCACTGCTGCTGAAAACCCACCACCAAGGAGTGGTAGAGTATCCAAACCATTGTGTCTCCCAGAAAGGAATGGAGAGGTTGCTGGACACTGACAGTGCCATGTAGCCTCCCCCCCACTTGTGGTTTTCAGGGAGCTCCATGCTTTTGCCCCTCCCCTTCCCAAGGTCTGTGGGGCTTTTGAACTCCTGCCTTGAAAGCAATGCTTCCAATTTCACTTCTCTGCTAGAAACCCTACACTTCATAGTACCAAGGGCATTTGCAGCAAGGGCAGGGTTGCCAACTGTGCATAAATTTACAGACAGTCCATCAAAGACGCACCTAAAAACACCTGTTATATGGTGCTTTAAAAAAATGGAGCTGACCTTAAAAAACTAAGAATCCCTTAGCTTACTTGCAGCTCATCAGAATGAGACTAGTGGTATGCCTTGATACACAGACAGAGCGTAGCAGTGCCACCTTATCTCTGGTCAGGAGTGCAGCACCCTGCCTCAAACATTCTCTCCTGGTTTTATAACCTATAGCTCCCTCCCTTGAGCAATGTGCTGCTGCTGCTGCTGCTGCCATGCCCAGTGACCTGCCTGTAATACAATTGGGTTGCAGTAATCCTTCTTTGGGATCTGGGCCAGATCAGGGAGATGGGGCTAGCAGCAGTGAGGCTGGGGAATGAGGAGGGGCACCACAGTGTGGTAGGGGATACCAGGGTGTGGGGATGAGTGTGGGGTGGGCAAATTATTCTATAAAACCTTTGCTACAATCAAGCAGGGTTGCCAACCCAGGGTTTTGTTTTGTTTTTACTGACAATCTGCACACTTTTTACTGACAGCAAAACTTTTTTTATTATGGTTGGTGTTAAACCTCTAAATATTAGCCCAGCCCTTGTCCAGGATCTAGCAGAAGGGTTACATTTACATTATTTAAAATGTTTGTCAATAAAAGCATATGTCAGTACAAAAGTTTGGTTGTCTTTAAAAAAATGTTCTTGGATTGGCAACCCTGGATGAGGAGGAGGCAAGCCGCACAGCTCTCCCAGCACCAAGCAACCCTTCCACCCTTCTTCCTCACTCCAAAATGAGCTGGTACTATGGAGCACAGGGTCTGTACCAGGCAAGTGCAATTGACAACATGGCTTTCGAGGCAGGGGTTGAAAAGCTGCAGAGATCTTGGGAACACAAGCGAAAGGTCATATGCCCCCTCCCCCTCCCCAGCACCTGAAAGGTACAAATCTAGGGAGGGCAGGGGTATGGTTGTACCCCTATTTCAGATCTGGGCATGGGAGAAGCAGTCCCCAAAACAGGTAAGAATATCTCCCCTCTCTTCCCTTCCATCTTCAGCAGAATGACCCTTCCCATCCCATTTCTCCCTGCCCACCACTGCTGCTGTACCCACTGTCCTCAGCTGATCAGGGGCAGGGGAATACACCAGAGTTGCTGCTGCTGCCCCACTCCACCTGGGGACAGCAGTGGCAGGCAGGTGCCCGCTACCTGCACTACCAACCCAGGCTGGCAAGGAATAACTAAGGGGCTGGTAGAGAGAAGGAACCCACCTGCTGCTGTTCCCAGCTGGAGCAGGGCAGGAGTGCTGCTCAAGCCCGCTCTGTTCCTGGAGTAGCCAGGGACAGTGGCAGTGGCAGGTGGGGAGAAGAATGAAAGAGGAGGTTTTGTGCTTTTGCAGAAAGAGGGAAAGGGAGCAGGTGCCAAGAGTGGGGTGGGTGGTAGTCTTACCTGATTTTGGTGACTTAAAAACAGTCCTAGCTTCTGTTCCCATGATGCAGTCTATCTGCCCCGGGGCCCAGAGGATGCTGGTGGCATATGGACTGGGATCATAGAGTCCTGGCTCCATTCCAGAACAGCCCCATGCCCTGCATGTTTTGGGGTGGGGGAGAGAAAGGGAGTGCGGAGTGCAGTTTGGGATGTCTGAAAAGCTAACCAGATACTAGGCACAGGATGTTCTCTGTCCCAATGTAACATTAAACCTGTTTTGGGGGACTAGCTCATAATAATACTTGATTTTCCTGGTGTGCTTTTGAAATGTTCCAGGAAGTTTAAGCCAGTCTTCAGTGGGCTGTATGTCTAGATTCCCGGGGTTTAAATTGTGTTTAGAATGTACTAAGTATTACGTCTGCGCACACCCACAGTGACATCACAGTAGCAGTGAGTCTTTGAGAACATACGATGTTGTGTTGCATTCTGAACCAGGAAATATTAAGTGGAGGTTATGAAGAGAAAAGCAGAGTTTAAATAGACTGGATCTTATCAGCTTGCTGAAATCCCTTGGCAGCTTCTTTAATATGGATGGTCAGCACAGACATTGGTGCTTATCTCAATGTTCAGTCTCCACCTTAAAAGAAATCTCAGACAAAAGTGACTTTTTCTGACCTGAGCCCTCGAGTTTACATTGTGAGATTCTGACCTCAGCTTTGTCACTAACCTCTTGTGTGACCTTAATCATCTCATTTTCCCCTTCATCCTTCACCTTCCCTGTCTATCAAGTATAGGTGATATTTCCATAACTTGGAGTTTCTGAGGATTAATTCAAAAGAGAGAAGCTTTGGGATGAAAAGTGCTGTGTAAGTTCCAGGTATTGTTATCATTATCTGGTTGCTGTTGAAATTCATTACTTTTAGGCAGGTCAGCAATTTAAAATGGGTCTCTTTAACTTGTATTGGATACGAATCACTTCACTAGTACATTAGTGAAACCCTACTGCTTTTTAGCTCAACTTCTCCAAATGGGGCCTGTGGCCTCCTTTGCAATACCAGGTTCCCTGGAAAAAACATTTGGGCATCCTTATTCTGAGCCAGGACTTTAAAAATGCCCTTACATATCTTCTGGGCTGATGTGTCATCAGTTGGTGGTAACACTGGCCTGTCACTGTTCTGATATTGTGTTATCATGGGATGTCATAACATCTGGCTGTACTGTGGCCATATATATCATTGAGGCCACATAAAGTTTGAATAGAGGTACCCTTCCTCTGTACAGATAAGACTAGCAGGACCTCAACTCCAGATATTTCCAGTAGTACCTCTCATGCTTACAGCATTATCTGTACCTTAGACCACTCTTCAATCTCTCTGAATACTCTCCACCTCTCTGTCCCATCCCTTCCACCCCAACACCAAGCATCTCAGGCATCATATCTCAAGCGTCTCCTGCAGTGCAGTTCTATGATTCTTCCACGCTTACCTCTGGCCTGGGGTTACAGCCCTCTGTGCATCAACCGTGATTACTCAGCAGGCCTGTCTGAGTTCTGCACCTGCAAGTCTTCCTTCAATAGCTTGTGACCAGTGATTCACACAGGTGACCAGACAGTTCTCTCAGACTACATAATTGTTATTTTCGCAGGAGGAACAGAGCATAACAAAAGAGAAAAATGGGTTTAAAACAACCTGTGGCTTCCCTTAAGCCCTAGCATCTTATTTGCCAGGGAAACAGGCAGGTTCTGTTTCTTCAGATCCCAGCAGAGCCTGCCTCTGTATCAGTCTGTTTTCCACAAACATTTCCATAATTATTTTCCTTGAACATAACTCTAGAGAATGAATTTTTTTACAATGTAATGGCTCAGCCTTGTCAAAACACGTCTTACAGCATTGTCAGGGGCTTCAGAGTAGCACCTTCCCAGCTATCATCTTAGGCACCGCTGCTTAATAACCCCTGAAATGTTAACTAGAGGTTGCATTGCTTACCATGATGCAATATTTTATCTTCCACTCATTTCCCAATACTCCTGCTATTGAACAAAATGGACCCAGGCATAAATATCCCAATAACCCATTGTAGTTATCTTGTAACTGGGTTACATAAGAGCTCAGAAATTATTAGAGATCAGTCTCATATCCTTCATACCATCTCCCTCTGACAACTATATCAGAGCTTGCCATGTGTCTGAGTGAGTGACATTGTTCTGAATTGCCAACCTTAACAGATAAAGGAATTCATGTGAAGAAAACAACGGATAGGGCCTTTTCAGACAAAGTCCATTTCTGCTCATCAGGAAGAAAAAGATAAAAATAGTGACTGGGTGAATGGTCTATAGGTGGGGGGTGGAAGTGGGGTAGTCCTGTCTTTCCACCAAACACTTACTGATTGGAGAATGACCCTGGATGTACTGTAGACTGTAGCTAGTCTCCTCCTAGCTGTAGTTCTCATAGTCTGTATTGTTACTAATGCCTTGATCACAAGGGTGGGAAGGAAGAAAGAGCTGTTCATTTGGATCTGATGACCAGAGGGTGGAGCTTCCTCAGAGGCCCAGAGAAAAGCCTTCTCTTTAATGGCCTCCAATTCTTCTGCCCACTCCCAACCATGGATTAAGATCCCATCTGTAAAGCACAGTCTTCCTCTGCTAATAATGTGGTCGCCTCCTCTATGCTAGGACCCTGTCCTACTTTCTCCAACACATGGATGGGCCTAAGTACCAAAGCAGTTCCAATGAGTGGCCACCTCTTCAGTGCAGGATGACCTTGTGTTGGATGAAAGTCAAATGTCTGGTTTGTTTTAAATGGGGTGCATCTAAAGGAAAGAATCATGAGGAAATAGGGTACAAATTCAAAAGGGTTAACATAATATAGGGATGTCCCATTGAGCGATAATAACTACCTGTCTTTGACCAGCCTGTCAAAATCAGGCAGCAGAAAAGGTTTGTTAACTCCCTTATGGCTTGTAAATGAGTGAAGTCCTGCAATGCCTTCCCTACTGACTTAAGAGAAAGAACAGTGTGGCAAGCCTAACAAGATGTTAGGGTCAAATCCTGCTCACCTTGGGTCTGAATTTGACCAGAATTTGTCCTCAAACAGTATGGAAATGCTCCATAGAACCAGCACAGCCCACAGCCTGTCCATGCTGAACCAAGACTCTTTTAAAATAACCCAGCTATGTTTGAGAGCCTTCCCTCAGCACTTCATTAGAGTTAGAACTCATTTTCCTAGCAAGCCAGAACAGACAGAACAGTGCAAACTGAAAACATTCACTGATTTTAAACCATGTAAATCCTTTGATGTGATTGGGAACCCTAGAGCCCAAACTGGTCCAAAGAGTCCAGCCCCGTCCTATCCCTTTTGCTGACACAGAAGTGGAATAATTTAAAGCACTTACCTGACTGAGGTGCCATATTTGGACCCGTACCCAGATCAAAACTTTTCCCCAAATTCAGGGGAGTCTGTTTGGATCCACCTTTCAGATTGCAGTTATCACCATGTAAAGGTATCTACATTGTATGGTCAGAGTGCACCTCCACTGTGGATGGCTGGTTGGAATCAGACATCAGCATCTCAGGGCAAGCTCAGTCTTAAAATTGGTCACCCCCAAGAGAAAGGAAGACCTGAGAACTCCAGAGGCATCTGGCAAATATTAATGAGCCAGATTTTCAACAGAGCTCTTAGTATTTGGCAGCTAGAGCACCAGTCTGAATGCAGCAACACATACTTGTGTTAGATGTGACCTTGCACTGGAGACACTCAGTATGGATTAAGCAAGTCCAGGTGCTCAAATGTTGATGGCAGTTGCTCAGCAATGACCTAACCCTGGATGTCTGCTTGTGTGACACAGGTCACAGAGCTCATTTGATAGTCTGGTTGACAGAATAGAAAGGAGAAGAGTTGTTTAAAGCACCAGTCTGGATGTAGGGATCCTACTCCTGGCTCTTCCTTAGGACTTTGGGTTAATTCACTGCCCCATCTCAAAACCTCATTATGCCCATCAGCCAAAAAACCCCACCAAAACCAAAATAAAACAAAAAAAGATAATACCAGACTAAAAAGGAGTTGCAAGACTTAATTAATTTTGGTTTAGAAACAGTGCCTTGGATCAGGGAGGAATGGAGAAGGGCCAAGTATTATTTTTATTATTCCAGCAGCTAATGTTGGCTGGGTTTCTGGACAGCGATGGATGGCTTACATTTGCCAAGATTGCATTAAAAATCTTCTTCCCCATAAAAAAGAAAAAAAAATAGTTTCCTAAAAAAAGCTCTACCCACCCAGAGAGAAATGGTTTTATTGCTTGATCTGTTTCTGTACTTTTTGTTCATTAATTTTAATTTAGATTGACTTATTCCAAAATGAGCCCTAGTTCGCATATATTTGCATAACCTTCCCCAGCTTCAGTCCTGCGATGAATCCAATGAGCTGAGTGAGAGATGAGAGGCAGGTGAAAGCTTGGACTGCAGAGCTTATGGAAATGCTTCTCAATAAACTCTTTGCCCTTGCAATGGGATAGCAAAGCCGCCCATTTTTAGCCACAGCTACAGCAGAACTGACCAAGACCCAGTACCCAAAGGACCGGTTCAGGTCAGACTAACTAGTGGGAGAAGACAAAAATAACTACATTGAATGGATTAGAAATGACCCCACCTTGGAGTGACTGTGCTGAGAAATCAGTTGCCAGTCATGGTGGTTGGTAGCACAGTCCCTGCTATAGTATAGACAGGTTCATTGTTAAACTGAAGCTCAGGCAGAACCTCACTAGCTAGACCTAAACAATGCAAAATTTAACCCAGCATTTGGAGGAAATGCTGCATATCCAGCAATGCAACATGCAGCTTCACACCATCCAGCCCATCCTAAAACTGCCAGTTGAGTATGCAGGGAATAATAACAAGCCTTTGAATCACCCTTCCCCCTTGGTTCTTTAGTTGGAGAGGGGAGTGATGGCCCTGAGCAAGATATATTAATTTCCTATCAAGTGCACTGTAAATATACATAAAGCCTCTACCCCCTCCCTTCCTCCTCCCTCCCTCCTTCCTTGTTCAGTCATCTTCCCAGCAGCAACTATTAAAAGCACTACTAAAACCAAAGTAGAGGCAGAGGAAGGGAGTGAAAAGGCATCGTTCCTTGTTTTAATCCTTGAATATGAAGAGGGGAAAAAAGATTCACCCAAGAGAGCCGCTGAAGAGCAACTTCTGCCCTTCCTCCCCCATTTCCACTGTGAACCACCAAGGAATTTGGCTAACAAATTGGCCTCCCATCTGGTTATTGTCCCAAGTGAGCAGTCTCTCCATTCACTAACCCATGACGGTACGTCGGTTTGGGAAGCATTGGGTTTATCTTCCAGACTCAGGCGCTGTGCTGGGCCCGTTTGTGAACTGGTTGCCATTCAGTGCCTGCTCTGCTGTTGATAAAGCACATTACACATGGCTGGGTTCGCATGATTAATACAGCTGTCTAAGCGCTCTCTCTAAAAACAAAAACAACCAGTGGAGAAGGGGGGCGGAGCGGGGGGCGCAAGAAAAGTGTCTTCAGACAAATCAGGCCTGAGAGAAAAGCAGAGGCACACTTCCCTGGTGGGCGCAGAGGCCTACGCCTGCAGGGAGGGTGGGCAACAGAAAGGATGGGCTCATTGTGGAGGAGAACAAAGGGGAATTGTATTTATTCCCCATGCACACACGCCCCTCTGGACTGCAGGGAATCAGTTCATTGGGATGGCAGGGTAGAGGGGGGCAAGCAGGCAGGAATCTGACTGTGTAGAGGATGTGGCATAAGCAGGGCAGCTTTACCAAGTCCCAACTAGGCATCTTCTACAATAGGTATCAGAGGAATTTGTGGGCCTGTGATTGGGGTGCAGTGGCTGATTTGGTGGTCTGTCAAGGGCAAGGTTCTGGGTTTAAGACCCTGGCCTGGCTTAGCTTTGTTTCCCTTCCTAGACAGCAGAGGCTGTTATGGATACCAAGGAGGTTATGAGGGACAGATCACTCTAATACCCTATTCTTATGCTCTCCCTCTAACGCAGTCATGCCCTGTAGGTTCTGGTGATCTAGCATGTAGGTCCATGTTATCTGACACATGGGGCTTCCCACAGGTCCTGAGTTTTGGTAGCAAGGGAGCACCAATTTTTCAGACCTGTAGGGAGCCCCCTGAACCAGATGATGCAGCCCCAGAGGCCAGATTTGACTCATGGGTCAGGGGTTAAGCAGCCGTACTCTAAAGCACCACTCCTGTCACTGTTGGAGAGAGGGTACTGGACTAGGTACACCTTTGGCCTGACCCAGTATGGCACTGCTTATGTTCTTATGACTTGACCCACCTTTGTCAACTCTTATTACACCTCCAGGGTATACCTACTCATACATATCAGGATGCAGATGCAGGCTTATTTACACCGCACCTTAGACTCAATCTTCCCATGCCCAGGAGCACCTAAAGGGTGTGCAGAAGTGGTTTTGTATCAGCTTTTCACTCCACCCCACAGCTGCCAGCATGGGAACAGTTCAGCTTGCACCATCCACCCTGCAGCCCCCTCGATCCTCCACACCCTTCCCCTGCATAATTTAGAGGAGCTTCAGGATTGCTTTGAGTTGCAGTGTGTTGCAATAGCACTAGAAGGTCTTTTCCCCTTCCCACAGCCTGCTCTAACCCCTCTTCCCACCCTCCCCATAGATGCATTATCTGGGGATTGGGCTGGGGGGTAGTAGGAAGCACCAGAGCTAGCATAACTTCACTTAAGCATTCCCTCATGCAAGGGCTGTTTAGAATGGCATTAAAAGCAATGTTTCTTTAACTCTTTCTAAAAGCAGGAAATAGCCCCACAATTGCCCTCAACTCCCATGACAGAAATTGGGAAAAAGATGAGTGTGAAATCTATATGCCAACTTTCACAAATACATGTGCACATGAACGTAGTTATCCTGACATCTGTACACACATTCTATTCAACCATAAAAACACATGTGTGTGTGTGTGTGCGCGCGCGTGCGCGCGCACACACCCCTGATCTCACAACAGCAAAAGCAGGTGCCTACAAGAGTGCAGACACACACTATGCACATGTGTGTACAGACACAAACCCTTTGACTTGCCATCTCCAGCATGAATACAGCTGCATACACACACAGAGACATGGAGATGCCAACACAGCTTTGCTCACAGAAGAGTTGCCATGAGCTCTGTGGTGACCTGACCCCAGAGCAGAGTGCAAATGCATCATTCACAAGGGCAAGCAAAAGAGAAAAGAAATGCTGTGGGGCAGGGTGTCTCTTTGTGTAACTCCATCTGTCTCTCCTTCCCTTATCCCTTGCATTCCTACCTCTCTGCTCCATCAACCTTCCTGTCTACTCCTAGCTCCCTTCACAGCTGTTTCTTTCAGCCCCCTCATTACTGTCCTGTCTTCCTCCACCCTCTTCCTGTCACTTCCTTTTGAGCTTTCTCTGAGCTATTCCCATCGGTGAGACTCCCCTGTCTCCTGTTTCTCCATCAGTCTCATGCTGTTCCCCCTTTCCCTAAATCTTCCTTTAATACCCACATTGCTCCTCTGTCTCCCTCTCCTATTGCTCGTGCCTTCATTCTGTTCCGTAATCACGCCCTACTCGCTGTCCCTCATTCTATCTCCAGCCCCCTTTCATATTCATGCCAACCTGTTACTCCACCCCCATGCTTAGTGCCTAGCAAAGCCTGTATTTACTGCCACTCTTGGGGGTGAGGAGCAAAGACAGACAACCTCAGAGCTGTGGGAAATGTAAATTTCATACAGGGCCACTGAGCATCCGATTGGTATACATTCAGGAGTGTAGCATGGGGTGAACAAGCAGGGCATGTGCCCCAGATGCTGACTAATGGGAAGGGGTGCCAAAACAGGGTGGCAACTCACCCATGGGTTTTTGCTTGCCTCACCACATGCCTGCTGCTTGCCTCTGTGACACTCATTGCTGTTGCAGGCAATGGGTGTCGTGGAGTGCAAGGCATTCTAGAAATCAGTTTTGAGAGCAGCAGTGGAGTTCACTTGCTGCTGGGGAGAAAACTGATCTCATTTTTGCCGCTGAATTCAGCATTTTCTTTTGCACTCTGGACATAGGCTTTGGTGGCAAAACAATGGGATAAAATTTTCCCCTGGCAGCAGCAAATTCCACCACTCTCCTAAAGAACGATGATTTCCAGAATACTTTGCACTCTGTGAGACTGCCTGACGGCTTGCTGCTGTTTCTACACCTGCAAGTAAGAAGGTAGGTGGAGCAAAGGTGGGGAAATGGTGAGAGATGACTGCCCTGGTTACATTTTTTCCACTCTATGCCTCTGCAAACATTGTTCATCACCAGTGCAATGTAGAGCAGGTGATGAGGGCTTTGCTATCCCAGGCTGTTTAGTGAACATTGAGGAGCTAGGTTGTATGTGTCATCGTCACGTAACTGCTGCTGGTGAGATGGAGCATGCTGCCACACACATGCACAGTCAGAATGAGAGATGAGCTGGGATGCCAGGGGAGGAAGAGAGGTTATTCTTTCCAAGAGGTTCAATGAGGCGAGACCTCATGTTCTTAGCCATGAATAGTGCCATGGGAATGACCTGTATGATATATTCCCTGACTGCTTAACTTCTGGTAGGGGATTCTTATATGAAGAACTTTAATGTGAGGGGAGGTCTCAGTAAGTCATCTGGGATGCACAATGCACCAGACTTTGGAAACCATAACTGTTAGGTGCTAGCAGAATGGCTGCATCGAGGGACAGATGGGATTTCTCAGTGGTGGTAAAATTCCAGAAATTCCCCCAACTCTACAGAGTAAATAAACCAAGAACAAGAGACAGTCTTGAAACAAGTCTGTTGAGCTCAGAGAGAGAGTTTTGCTGTTCCTCAAAGACTTAAGACTGCAGTTCACTTCTACAGCAGCAATGACAGTGGGGTATCGTTAGGGTAGATGGGACAAGAAGCCATCTGTAGAACACAATAACCTTCACTAAAAGATACTGAATGTCCTTTTCTTGACAAACTACAAACCTTCTCTAGGAGGATGGATGTACAGATGCGTTAGGAAGGATGGATGAGTTCCAGTTCACCATGAATTGTGAACACTATGGGAAAACTCTAAAATGGTGGAAGAGATAGGCCTCATCTTGAACAACACAGATAAGTGGGGCGGTGGAATAACCTAGGGAAATTCTGGGCTCTCCATCACTGGAGGTATTTAAGAAGAGGTTGGACAGCCACTGGTTGGGGGTGGCCTAGGTGTAGCTATGTTCTGTTATGAGTATTTTTCATGCTTCTGGGCTTTGCTGGTTGCTGCATGGGGCTGGGAGGATACTCCCTTCCCCACCTGCTGATCCATATGTCAGGGCTGTTTTTAAGCCTTCCTTGGAACCGCTGGGTGTTGGCTGCAATCAAGGCTTGGGATTTTGACTAGGATGTTTTTCCTAGGACTTAAATCAGAGGTTCCTGGCTAGACGATCTTACTCCTTGCTCAGGGTAAGACTAATCACCATGTTTGGGGTCAGGAAGGATTTTTACCCCCCATCAGATTGGTATGGGCTGTAGAGATTTTTACCTTCCTCTGTAGTGGGGGGCATGGTCCTCTGCCCAGGATCTCTTGAGCATTCTATATATATAAAGGGCTTAGTCCATCTGTCTGTGTCTGTCTGTCCATAATGCTCTTGGGGACGTGGCTCCCAGCAGCACATGGCTCCAGCCAGCACTGCATCAAGAATGCCGTCAAGACTGATGCGCTGGGTGGACAGGGACAGAGCTGCTGACTGCCAGAGTGGGGGAGAAGTGGCACAGGGCCAGACATGGAGCAGGGGAGGAAGGGTGGTAATGGGGCTGGACATTGGGGAAGAGGGTTTGGCATGAGACTGGACATGGAGTGGGGGATAGGGTGGGATGCACAGCCGGACACAAAGCAGCGGCAGTGCATGGTGGTGGGTGGCGGTTGCCACCTGCAAGCTTCCCCCTCTGCTCCTGGAAGGTGGTGGCAGCATGGGGTGGTGGTGCTTCATCCCTGCCCACCTTCTTCCCACCTTGCCCTGTCATTCTTAATGGGCTGTTCACTAGTATCTTAATATCCAGGGATTGGGTTTTTCAGTTTGCCATGGAAAAAAAAAGGAAATGGGGTTTTCCCCTTTTAAGTAGAAAAGTGTAGATGTTCTCCTTTCAAGGGGAAAAAAGTAGGAATCAATGGGTTTCCCCTTATAGGCTGGCAGAGTTCCAGCCTGCAGGGGGCTGCTTGGGGTTGGGGGGAGCAGGAGGAGGGCAATCAGAGGCAGGGAGCTCCACATGCATGCCAGGCAGCCAGAGCTGTCCCTTGGGAGGCAAGAGTTGGGGTGACCGCCCTGGGCCCCACACTTTGGGGGGCCCTGTAGACAGAGCCATACAGGCCCCACCAGATCTGTGCTCTGGCTGCTCGCCACCCCTCCCCCCCCGCTCCCCACTCTGGTCACTTGCCACCCCCTCCCCTGTCCCCTCCATGCACAGGGCTTGCACAGCCTGGTATGCCCCGGGCCCCACACACTCCTAGGGTCGGCTGTGCAGGCAGCAGTGGAGAACAGCTCCCGCAGCTCCCACCAGGTAAGTCTATAGGGAGGGGCAGATTGAGACCCACATGGTGAGGGAGGGAGTAAAGCAGGGCTGGGGTCTGGGGTGCTGCCCAGCTCAGGTGGTGCATAGGACCCGAGCCTGCTGCACGAATGCATGGCCATAGGGCCTGGCTGGGGAGTGGAAGGGAGCCACAGGCTGCTCATCCAGGAGGGGGCAGCTCTCTACTGCTGTGCACATTCCTGGAGAGGAAGGCATGGGGGAGGGGGCATGTGACCCCCAGACTTGTGCGCAGGATGGGGGCAGATGCAGGCTGCCTGCTGCTGCCTTGGGGCTCCCCACCCTGCTGTCCTCCTTTCAGGGGCCTCCATGGCAGAGCAGGATTGACAGCCTCAGTGCCACTGCCAGAAGCCCCATGCTGGCCGTGTCATCATGGCAAGTCACGCCCTGCCCACCTTTCAGTGGCATTATGGAGTTGTGCCCCCCACTGCTGCCTGGGGGCCAGGGGGCATCCCAATGAGCCTGCCTGCTCCGCTCTGCCGTGGAGTCCTCCAGGGGAGGGCAGCAGGGTAGGGAGCCCCAAGACCATAGCAGGCAGCCCACATCCCCCACTCCCTCCCACTGGGCTCTGGTCCAGCTGTGCCACCCACCAGGCGCTTCTCTTTGCTCTGGCCACAGCAGCCACTGCCTTCTGCAGGTGGCAGCTGGGGCTTGGGCACTGCTGTGGGGGGTAGGGGACTCTGGGCTCTGGCCCCGTAGCCCTGATGGCTGGGGCCCCCCTCCAGCAGGGCTGTGGGGGCAGGTGGCTGCGGGTCATGAGTGAGAGGCACCAGCAGGGAAAAGGGGCTGTGGATCAGGCTGGAGGGGCACTGGCAGTGCTGCTGGTTTGGAGCGAGGTGCACTGGCAATGGGCAGGGCTCCAGCAAATCACAGCTACTCAGCACCACAAAGCAAGGGAGGGAACAGCCACAGTTGGACCCACAACCTAGTGAGTGAAGGGGGCAGGGGGAGCTCTGATTTTCCATGATAAAAAACCAAAATTAAATCCCAAAATATCTAGGTATATAGAATGGGTTTTTTTATAATGACTGAGGCACTGGTAGGCTTCCAAATTGCTTAAAAATTGTAAATGCATCAACAAACCATTGTGTTCGGCTGATACCTATATAGTGGTGTTTCATTCAGTCGTGGAAAAACACAGATCGTGGGGGGTTTTAATTAAAGAATTTTGGACTTTTTCTGAGAGAATCTGCCATTTTAAACAGAGAAAACCGGGATCCCAGTTGATAACGTTTCATAGAAGCAGGAGTTGATAGCCATGGTCCCCTAGCTTTACCTGCAGCTAGTTAAGCCATTATGTCTCATGCTGTGTCAGGGTTGTCTGTATGTAGTTTTGCTAAGAGGTTAGACAATGGATTTGTATAGGATGGTTTGGATAGGGATGTTCCTGCCTCAGGCAGGAGGTTCAACTTGATGACTTAGGAGGTCATTTCAAGCCCAATTTCTCTATGATTCTATGAACACGGGAAGACACTATAACATGGGGTGCTAAGCACCATAGATTGACTCTAGAGAACTGGGAGGGATGAATCAAATTTAAAACCAATCTGGCAAATGTTGTAACACCACAGTCAGACTCTAGAGCAGTGGATGGAACAGAATACTTTAAAATGTGGCAGTCAATCTCTAGCATGCCCTCAATGGTCTCCAGACTGGATCATCCCTCAGTCAGGCAGAGTAACTGTCTGCTTTCAGAATAGGCAGGGTATTGACTGCGCAGTCATAGGCACCCATTTATTACCCCAGTTTGGGATTTAGTTTCAGACCACCTATTGGTGAAAGGAAATGGAGGGCCTTAGATATTAACTGGTAGGGTGAATCGGGTACAGGACAGCTTTAACAGTAAAAAACAGGGAACGCTGACTGTAGCCTTTTTTCCCCCCCGCAAAGAAAAAAAAGAATACAGGGTGAGTGGAAGCCAACCGAGCAAACTCTCGTAAGAAGTAGCTGCTAATCCCTAAAGCCTCAGAGTAGAGTGCAGAGCACTGGAAGAAAGAAATTAATAACTTTCAAAGTATGACCTTGAAAATGGAATTAACAGTATTCCTCCCTTTTAAGCCTTCATGATAATAAAGATTTCATCTTCTGAAGCCCTGGCAAAGAGAGTCAATAGACTAGAAAAATGACTTCCTGCAGAGGCACTGGCAAGCATAAAACCCAAGACCCTCTGGGCCAGAGGGGTATGGGAAGAAAGAGAGAGAGAGAGATTTCTCTTTCTTTCCTCCTTCCCCTGCTGCTTCTCCTTTTGTGGCTTGTTTTTGTTTTCTCCCCATCTTTGCTTCTCTCCCAGGGCATGTCCAAGAGTATAATGGACAGAGGGGTTACTGAGCTCTTCCTTGCAAAAAGAACTAGTATGTGACAAGATGGAGTCCAAAGCCCCAAGAGGTAGAAGCTCCCTGGAAAGTAGCACCCCAGGACTGCTTGGTTTCATTCCTCTAATCTCTCCCTGTTGCCCGTCCTTGTCCTCCAAAAAGATACCCAGGACCTAATTCTTCTCTCACTTGGTTTTCTGTTGTGTTCAGTGGAGGGACTCCTGACCTACACCAGTGTAAGCAAGCAGAAAATCAGACCCCAGGGTTCTTCGCCTAACAGCTCCACTGGGGATGAAAGACCATGGTGGGAAGGGGCAGGGGCAGACAGATGAGCATCCTGTGGGTTATCCCTGTGGTTACCTTTTATGGATGAGTTGGAGAATGCGTCTGCTGCTTGCTCACAGTCTAAGGGGTAGCTTCTTGAAGCTGATTGTCTCTGTATGTAGTACTGGCTATGGTAGAGTGTATTCTTGGTGGTGGTCGTAGCATCTGTCAGTTTGGGTGCTGCATTCTGTGAAGCTGAATAGGTTTGTGAGATCAGTCTCACACCTGGCCGGTTCCTGCTACCACTGACTAAGTGATGGGACTATGTGGAGTAGCAGATCAGCCTCCATGTATGGGTACCTTCAGTCCTGTGCTTTCACCCTACTCACAAGCCCTATTGGAGTTCAGTCAGCTGAGGAGGCCCAACTCAGACCACAACTTTAGAGCCTCTGTCCAGGGCCTTAGCAAGCAGACACATTTGCACAACACATTCGGACTCTAGGGTTCCCAAGCAATAATCAGGAGCTCACTGAAGTTAGAAGTTAGCTCCAACAATTATGGAGGAACAGTGCAGGCAATGAAGAATAACAGGTGTTCAAGAAGAGGTTGCACAGCCACTGTTCATGGATAATGGAGCTGTAGCTATGCCTGTGTTCTTCTCTAGGTATTTCCCATGTTTCTGGGCTTTGCTGGTTGCCTCATAGGTCTGGGAGGGAATTTTTTCCCCTTGCTGCTACGTGCATCGGGATTTGGGGGGGGGTTTAAAAAGCTTTACTCTGAGGCACTGGGTGTTAGCTGCAACCAAAGCTGGAGATTTTGTCTGGGGTATGCCAGTGTGGCTGCTAGGACTTAAATGTGGAGGTTCTTAGTTACAGGGTCTTTCTCCTCTGTTCAAGATCAAACTGATTGCCATATTTAGAGTCCAAAATTCAGATTGGTATGGACTGTGTGGGTTTTTTTCCTTCCTCTATAGTGAGGGGCATGGCCCTCCTCCTAGGATCTCTCCAGTATACATTAACAACATTTGCAGCACCAGATCATTGGCTGTCATGGGCTGCCTGCTTTACCTGTGGCAGGTTAGGATGTTATGTCTTGGGTTTTGTGTCAGGGTTGGCTGTAGTTTTGCTAAGGTTAGAAAATGAATTTGTATGGGATGGTTTGGATAAGGCTGATCCTGCCTCAAGCAGGAGTTTGGATTAGATGACCTGTGGTGTTGCCTTCCAGTCCTACTTCTCTATGACTGTTTGATTCTATAATCTGTCTGCTGGGAGTAACTGATCTGATTGAAGATCTGCCTGCCATAGGGAAGAGAGAGAGATAGAGAGAGCAGGTACCTGGAGTCTAGGTAGAGATCGTTTCTGCTATGGGGCAAGTGCTTTCCTCCATTCCCTGCATCCCCATCTCCTCTCCTGATGACTGACTATCTGAGGCAGAACATAAAGCATCTGGCAGTGGTTTGCACTCAGGTTAAAAGTTGATGGCATTGCAGAGACATGCATCTCTCCCTCTCTCCTAGTTTTAGGGGCAGAGGATGACTTTTCTTTCCTAGTGAGCCTGAACCAACTCAGTCACAAAAGGCTAGGAGAGCATGGGATCTCCAGTTGCTATAACTGTGCCCATTTCCCCTGTTTTGGTGACCAGGGTTTCTGCGTCTTTGCCTTTGATGCCACCTTGTGGGGAATGGTGATTTAACACCCATGATATTAATGTGCAGAGGTTTTGCTTTTACTGGACTTGGTCACTAGATGGCAGGAACAAACTCTGCTTGGGATGTTCTGGCGAGACCTGAAGAAGAATGTATTGCATTCAAAAGTTTATTTAACTCTATCTCAGTTATACAGTCCAATAAAAGGTATCATCCTAAGAAATCCTTGTCTTTGCAAGTAGGACAGGCAGACTGGAAGGAAATAAGGGTGACAGGGATCCATCTAATTAATACTGTAAAACAAATGTCCTGTCTTTAATCGTTACCTGAGTATCTGACACAGGATGGCCCATTTCCACCAACCCATGACCTTCAGGAAAGCAAAATATGAAAGAGATGTGCACACACAGAAACACACACACACAAGTACCTGCCTCACCCCCAGTAGGTGTGTGTATGTGCACACACACAAAACACATGCTGGCATGGAGCTACACCACACAAACAGACACAGCCAAAAGTTTATTATATCCAACAAATGGTTATAACCTCACACCTCAACTGGCAGTGCTCCTCTTCCCTTTCTCATATTCATCCCACCCTTAGCCTCCTTTCTTTACCCCCTCCCACATTCCCGAGTCTCCATCAATTTCTTATACCCATCCTATTCTGAGCTGGCATCTTCTCCTCTTGTGGCTCATCTGAATCTCAAGCCAGCCTTGCTGTCTTTACCAGTTCACTCAAAAGCCTTCTCTTGCACTATCCCCTTGTCAGAACCAGCCCTCAGCTGTCATTGCTCCCTCATGCTTTTCCATCACACTATCACTGCAAATACAGTATCATCATGCCCACATACTCATCACAACTCTTAGTAGCATCAGCCCATAGTCATCACATAACTGAGCAGGTATCACCCCTGTCTTGTTCCCGGTGGACTGGCATCCTTCTTTTCCAGATCCGTAACTGGTCTGAGCACGCACAAGTATCTTTCATTCCTTATCGCCTCCATGCATTGGTTTCACCCCCTGAGATAGACCCTTAAGACTCTCATTTGGGCACCAATAAAAGCTGTGAAGAACACAGAGACTGGCTTTAATTTTAGGAACTGGCCAAGAGCTGGAAAAATTCCAGAGCCCAGTACACAGCAGTAACAGATCCATGGAGGTCAAAGCCACAAGGAACCATAAAAATGCCCGGTTTGACCACCCGGATTACACTGGCAACAAGGGGGTTGGGGTGTGCAAAATGGGCTGTATTCGATTCGGATTTGGATTTGGCCTAATTTGGGGATCACTGTCCCCGATTCGATTCAGCCAAATCCAAATCTGAAGATTTGATGTTGATTCAGGGAATCAGCGATTCAGGCATGGACACAGCATTAAATATTTTTTCTACGTACCTCGAGGTACCATTGCGGCTTGTGAGTGCTGCGATGGTGGGGTGCATGGAGCATCCCACAGGAGTGCAGGGGGCTCTCCACATGCTCAGCGGTCAACCCAGAAGTGGACTGGATGTACTTCCAGTACACTTCCAGGTCCACTGGGGAGTACACTGGGGGGGCAGGGGCCTGTGCCCCACAAGCTCAGCGATCAGCCACAGGGGGACCCTGGGTGCCCCCCAGACCCAGGAGGCACCAGTCGCTGAGCTGGGGAGGGAGGCGAGGAGGGGGAGGGGGCAGGCCCTGTGCACTCCCTGGCGGACCCAAAAGTGGACCAGAAGTGCTTTTGGTCCACTTCTGGTCTGCTACTGAGTGTGTGGGGGAGCCCCCCGCACTTCTGTGGGATGCTCCGCAGCTGGTACCTTGAGGTACATAGAAAAAACATTTAAAGCTGTGTCTATGTCTGAACCTCCAAATCTTTCTGAATGTCTCCAGTTCAATTCAGAGGGATGTAGGGATGGGCAAAATGCGGCCCAGGGGCCAGATGCGGCCTGCCAGGCCATTCTATCCATCCTGCGGGGCCCCTAAAAAATTTAGAAAATTAATATTTATCTGCCCCTGGCTGCCTGTCATGTGGTCCTCAATGGCTTGCCAAAACTCAGTAAGCGGCCCTCTGCCCAAAATAATTGCCCACCCCTGGATTAAAGGATCTCCTGATTCGATTCGGATTCAGAGATTCAGCCACCAAAGCAGGCCGAATCTCTGCTGAATCAAATCAGGGACCAAAGCTTTGCATAGCCCTACATGGGGTGATTCCTGCATCTCTCATTCATTGAAAGATAAGCCTCGTCCTTACAGGGTGTTTGTTGTCAGAGGCAGTCACCAGCCTGTTGGAGGTTAGGTATAACATCATATCAGACTCCCACAGGGTGGTCAGTGTACGTGCTGTATCAGAATGCCCTTTGAACTTGCTGCTGCTGCAGGTGTTGCATGTCTCCTAACAATCTCAGTGGTACAGAAAGCACTACTGCATGCCCAGGTCAAGTGACAACAGCTCTACTAGGTTTATTATCTACAAAGCACCCAAATCCTAACACATAAACCCTAAACCCAGTCCAAAAGGTTCACAGGCCCTCCTGTATATACACCCATTAAAACAGTTTTGTTTGTAGCATATACATCGTAGGTCTCGCCAAATACTTATTTGGTAGCCTCATATGCAACCTAGTAGTATGATCTTCCCACCAAGTAGGGAAATACGTCTAGCAGGGCATCCTGATTCTTATTTTGGTGTCTTGCCCATTCTCAGTGAGGTCTGCTTTATCTAAGCATTTGCATGATTTATATATACAGGATCAATGGTTGTATTAATTTAAACTAGAGCAGGACCTACATTAGGATGTACCATTTTGTACATAAACAGGCAGAAAGCAGGGTAGAGATGGTCCTTATGGGCTGCCATGCAAAGTTAGCATTTTTAGTATGCAAACATGATTCATAAGATAAACCCAGAGGTTTCAAATACAAACTGGGCCAACTAAATCGGACGGCCTGGAACTTACATCAAAACCTTCCTGTATCCTGTAATTTTAGGCAGTTCCTGAAGCTATTAATTCCTAGATTGTCCAGACATTAACACCTGAAAGTACTTTTAAGGACATTTTAGGCAGGTTAAAGTTTTGCCACTTCCAGTCAGGTTTACCTCTGATCCGTGTTACCCAGCTCCTGTTCCGCTGATGTGTGGCCATCCCCCTTAGCTGAGCCACCCAAGTTTCAGTCCTGCAATATCCGAGGATGCAGTGTTCTGTCCCCCACCCCCCTGTTCTCTGTGGACAACATTTCCACCCCCTGACCTCTACTGCCAAGGGGAAGGAAAGGGGTTCTGGCACCAAGCCAACTCCCTCTTCTGCTCCTGGCGTGTGACTGCCTCTGGGGGTGTAGCCTTCCCAGCCCCATGCATGCAACCCTGTGCAAACAGGCTGCAGCGCACATGCCAGGTAGCCAGGGTGCAGGGCACAGATGGGTCTGAGAGTGGGGTCTAGTGGGGGTGGTGCAGGAGGAATAATTGGGTCCCCATGAGCTGAGGCTTCCTTCCTGGGGCAGGGGCAGTAGCTCCCCCAAAAGTGCCCTCCCTCAGCACTCCCACTTCCTAGCTACTCCAGGAAGTATGACCACCACCTCAATCCAAAATCCCAATTTATTAAAACATGAAACCTTCTTTAATTTACTTCCTCTTTATTTCTTTTTAAATCCTTTTAATTTTTTTTACTTTCTATTTTATCCTTTAGGGGCTGACTTCCTTCATTTCACCACCCTTCCCCCAACATTTCCTTTCCACCTCCCATTTCATTGCCAGCTCTGCTCCCGTTAACTCTCTGCCTCCCACTTTCATGTTCCTGCCCCCATCCCCAGCCCATCTCTCACATACCCCGACCTACAACAGGGATGCAAGGCTGTCCTGGCTTACCAGCCCTGTAGTGGCAACTCACAGCTGTGCAGGTGGGGGGCAGTCAGAGATGGTTTTTCAGCCTTAAGGTGTGACCGCTCCAAACTCAAGGTAACACTAACAGTGATCAACATTTGAGCAGCTCAAAGCTCAATGTGTAACAAGACCCAGACATTCATTTAGCTTTCCTGAGCAAGATTTCAGTTCATCAGATGATATGAAAGGACACGCAGTTACCAATAGCCAGTCTATTGCATAAGTAGGCTGACTTTCCCTTATGTCCTGGTGCGTAATGTCCCATGAACACTGATTAGTTCAGACTGTCCCCCAGATGCATACAGCCCAAAAGCTTGGAGCTATGTGTTGGCATTGAGCCCTACAAAATTCATAGAAAAGCAGGGACTTTCTACGAAAAATCTTAGAAACTGGAAGGGACCTCTGGAGATCATCCAGTCCAACCCTCTGCCTGAGACAGGTTCATCCCTACCTCCATTATCGCATACAAATCCTTGTCAAACCTGTTATTAAAACTGCACAGTCAACCCTGTCATACAGCCTAGTCCTCCACAGGTGAAGCAGAGACAATGGTGGTCAGTGTCCTGCTGCTGCAAAGGTTGTCAAAATATACTGGAGAGATCCAGGGAAGAAGGCCATGACCCCTGCTACAGACAACACAAAAATCCCGACAGTCTGTATGAATCTGACCATGGGATAACATTCATTTCAGACCCCAAATGTGGCAATTGGTCTGGTCCTCAGCAGCCAAGATATAGATAGGCAAGAACCTCTGGGTTTTAGCCCTAGCAGAAGGACTGACACACCCCAGTCTTAGCCAACATCCAATGCCTCTAAGGGGGAAAAAACCCTGACGTGTAGCAATAGGAGGGGGAAAAAATTCCCTCTGAACCCCATGTGGCAACTAGAAAAGCTCAGAAGCATGGGAAGTACCCATGTTTACCCGCACAACTGATGGTTAGCTAACCTCTTCTTGTACACCACTAGTGATGGCATTTCTACAACTTCCCTGGGCAATGTATTCCACCCCTTCACTGTTCTAATAATGAAAGGTTTTTTTTCCTGATCTCCACTCTAAACCTACATTGCTACAACCTAAACCATTGGTCCACATTCTACTTACTGCAGCAAGACAGAAAGGTGTTTTCGCTTCTCTTTATGGCAGCCCTTCAGATATTTGAAGCCTGCTGTCACATCTCCTTTTAAGCTCCTTTTCCACAAGCTGAACATGCCTGCTTCCTTCAATCTCTCTTTGTGTGAGATGAATTACTTTTTCACCTGCCAGTGGACCCTCTCTCTCTTCTCCACATCTTTTTAAGAATGTGAAGCCCAAAACTGTCCACAATATTCTAGATCAGTGGTGCTCAACCATTTGGCTCCATGAGCAGATGAGTGACACACAGCTGATCTACAGGCCAGATTGGGCCTTGTGCCAACCCTGCCTGGCCCCACACACTATGATTGCGCCCGGCATCCACTCTTCTGGGCCCTGTGTGCTAGGACTGGCCCTCATGCACGCGTATCAGGTCCTCTACACTGCACCTGGGATCCTGGTTTTCGCTGTTTAAAAAGCTCAAATTTAAAAAACCTCCAAATTTCTCTGATCAAAACCCCCAAATCCATGTTTTTCCATAATTAAAGTGAAATGCCACTATACGTGTGTGTGTGTGTGTGTGTGTGGATAGATAGATAGATCTATAGGTCTCTCTCTATATATATATCTATATATCTATATATATCTATCTATAGATGTGTGTGTGTGTGTGTGTGTGTGTGTGTGAGGTATCAGTTGAACACAGTTTAACAAGGATAAGTGTCATGTGTTGCATCTGGGGAGGAAGAATCATCATCACTTCTACGGCCTAGGAGGTACCACTCTAAGTAGCACAACTGTGGAAAGGGATCTCAGAGTCATAGTAGACTCCAAAATGAACAGGAGCCACCAATGTGACGTGGTAATAAGTAAGGCTAACTGCATCCTTTCTTGCATAAGTAGGTGCATCACAAATAGGTCTAGGGAAGTGATACTTCCCCTCTATGCGGCATTGGTTAGGTTGCAGCTGGAGTACTGCGTCCAGTGTTCAGTGGTGCGCTTTGGGAGGGATGTGAATGGCCTGGAGTGGGTTCAGAGGAAGGCCACTCATCTGGTTAAAGGCTTACAGAAAAAACCCTATGAGGACCCTATGAGGACTGATTGAGAGACTTAAACCTCTTCAGCCTCTGCAAGAGGAGGCTGAGAGGTGATCTGGTGGCCCCCTACAAACTCATCAGGGTGGGGGCAGAAAGAAATAGGGGGTACGATGTTTACCAGGGTGCCTGGCAGGGTAACTAGAAATAATGGCCACAAACTGGAAGAGAGCAAATTCAGATTGGACATCAGGAAAAAATTCTTTACAGCGAGGATTGCTAAAATATGAAATAAGCTTCCAAGGGAGGTGGTGCTGTCCCCTTCCTTGGAGGTGTTTAAAAGGAGATTGGACAGACACCTAGCTGGGGTCATCTGACCCCAGCACTCATTCCTGCCCAGGGCAGGGGGTCGGACTCAATGTTCTCAATGTCCCTTCCAACCCTAGAAACTATGAAACAATAACACAATATTTTATTGACATATTTACAATTTTAAAGCAATTTGGAAGTCTTCCAGTGCCTCAATCATTATAATAAAAATAAATTCTAAATACCTATACATTTTGGCATTCATTTTGGGTTTTGTATCATGGAAAAATCAGAGGTCCTCCTGCCCACTGCGCTCACCAGGTTATGGGTCCAACTGTGGCTGTCCCCTCCCCTGCTTTGTGCCTCTGAGTAGTCCTGATGCACTGGAGCCCTGCCCCTGCCCACGCCATTCATTGCCTTTCACTCCCAAGCCACAGCCCCCATAGCCCTGCCAGTGCCCCTCACTCCAAATCCACAGCACGCTGGCCTTGCCAGTTCCCTTTGCTCCCCAACTACATCCCCATGGCTTGGTTGGTGTCCCTCATCCCCAAACTCCAGTCCCCTTTCTCTGCTGGTGCCCCTCATTTGCAACCCACAGCCTCCTGCCCCCCCCAGCCCTGCTGGAGGGAGCCCCCAGCTGTCAGGGCTATGGGGCCAGGGCCAGGGCCCCCAGGCCCCTGTTCCCCCCTCCTCCAGCAGCACCCGAGTCCCAGCTGCCACCCGTGGGAAGTGGCAGCTGCTGTGGCTGGAGCAAAGTGCAGAACCTGGTTCTCCCTCCCATACGGGCAGCATTGCTGGAGTGGAGCTGGGGAGGGGTATCCAGGCGGCCCACTGACATTTTGTGGCTCCCTGGCCCTGCTGCCTTCACCCCAAAGGCCTCTACAGAAGAGTGGGGCAGACAGGTTTGGTGCCGCTGCCAGGAGCCCCAACCCAGCTGTGCCTCCATTATGAGGCACCCCCTACCTGCCCAGCAGTGGTGGCACAGAGTTGTTAGATCAGCAGGGATCTTGGTTTTCTGTTTGCCACAGAAAAACATAGGAAAATGCAGATTTTCCCCTTTTAAGGAGAAAAAACACAGACTTCCTCCTTTAAAGGAGAAAAAAGCCACATGGCAGAGTTCCAGCCTGCACAGGGCAGCTTAGGGCTGGAGGGAGCAGGCAGAGGATGATCAGAGGCAGGGGGCACCACATGCATGTGTGCACACGCACATGTACATGGCAGCCAGGCAGCGGTGGAGAGCAGCTCCTGTAGCTCCCACCAGGTAAGTCTGTGGGGAGGGGCAGATTGAGGCAGTAGGAGAGGGCTGGGGCTGGGGATGCTGCTCAGCTGGGGCAGTGTGCAGGGCTTGCGACCACCGGGCCTGTCCAGGGAACAAGAGGGAGGCCACAGGGGGCTCATCTCATCTGGGGTGGGGGCAGGGATGCCAGGTCCCCGTTGACATGGAGGTCCTTGGCGGGAAGGCAGCAAGGTGGGGAGCCCCATGGCCATAGCAGGCAGCCCATATCTGCCCCCACCCCATGCACAAATCTGGAGGTCACATGCCCCACCCATCCCTCCCTCCCCAGGGATGTGCATAGCTGTGGGAAGCTGCCCTCCTCCCACTATACAAGCCACCTGTGGCTCCCTCCCACTCCCCAGCCAGGTCCAGTGGCTGCGCATTCCCACCCAGGCCCCACACACTGCCCTTGCTGGACAGCACCCCTAGCCCTAGTCCTGCCCTACTCCCTCCCTTCACTGTTGGGGCCTCAGTCTGCCTCGTCATAGACTTACCTGGTGGGAGCTGCGGGAGCTGCTCTCCACCACTGCCTGGCTGCCAAATGCATGTGCGCGTGCATTTTCCCATATTTTTCCATGGTGAACCAAAAAACCCAGATCACTGCTGATCTAATGTGCAGGGTCATATAATCTGGCCTGCAGGCCTCCCCACAGATCTGGAAATTTGGCAGCAGAAAAGTGGCCACCACTTGTGTATTGCCAAAGTTTTGGACATATGGGGGGCCTGGTAGGCCAGATAACACAACTCCAGGAACCAGACCTGCCCCACAGGCCAGGGCTGATCATCTCTGCTCTAGATGAAGCCTAACCAATGCCACATAAAGAGGCATTATCACCTCCCGTGCCTTGTTCATATTGATGAAGCCCAAAAATCACAGATTTTAATGTCTCTCCGTGGCTTACAGGACAGCAAGCCAGGGGCCAGCATTTCCCTAGACAGAACTGAATGGACACCAAATTGCTTTCCCACAGTGGGTAGCAGGCTTTCTCGGGGTAAACTGCACCCAGCCCACAGAGACATACCCACATACTTTAATTTGGTTTCCTTACCTACCAAAGATATAGCAGCATAGACATTGCCCTCGGTTCCCCATCCAAAGTAAGTATCTGGGGTCCTGGGTGAAACTTGAGAAGTATGCAATAATGCCTGTGTTATCATGACTACACTCAGACGGGAATCCAAACCAGCTAGACTGAAGCTAGCTCAGAGGTGTGTCTACACATGCTGCAATCATACTTCCAACAGCAGTGTATACAGAGCTTCTAGCAGGAGAGTGTACGTAGCCTAGCTCCAGTGACTGATCCCCAAGGACCATGTCTCTGGGACAGACACTGCCTAATACCTTAATAAAAATTAAGACCAAAAAAAGTAGCTGCCATGCAGTGTCCCCAGCTAATCCAGACCATGAGAATTAGTGGCTTATCACAAACATGAGAAAGAACCTGGGAACAGACTGTGAGATGCAATGAGTTTGGTGAACAGGCTGCAAAAATAAGCACAACTGGCCATTCCTGTTCAGAAGAGGGCCAAGCCTGCAGTAACAGGCTGCTGCAGGTCAGCAGTAAGGGGCACTAGCAGAGCTATGTGCAGAGCCCAGGCTTGGACCAGCAGTGGAGTTTTTTTATTTAAACAAGTCACACTGTTTAATAAGTACAGAATTCTTCCCTGGGCATTCCCCAAACTCCTCTCCGGCTGGAGCTCAGGTGATTGGAATAATATTATGCATTCTGATCTTCCCACACACTGCACCCCTCAGCTTGGTCTTTACTTCTTCTGTACTTTAATGGTTTTCCACTTTCTGTCCTCTGCTGCTAAACAGCTGTCACCATAACCCAGTACTTCCCCCTTTCACTTGCTTTGCCATGAATAGCCCCACATTTATAAAGCTTATCTCTGCCCATGTTCTTCAAAGCAGCTTGTAAAAATGGGGCATGTCCCCAAAAGTCATGTGATTGGATTAAATTCTCAGGAATTTTTAACACTGATAAGTTGTGTGTTCATTTTCTCTGTCATTGGGTTTTTGAGCCTTTAAAGGTACACTCAGATCATTACTTCATACTTTTCCTTTAAATAAAAAAATTACATAAGATTCTCACGTGTTCACATGAGCTGGGACTTTAAGACAAGAAACAAATATGTTAAGCTTCCTAATAAAATTATGAGAGTTGGTTACACTAATTTTATACAGGCACTGTTTTATATAGGCCCTAAATCTATTGGTACTGTTATACTCATCAACTATAGTACATTCCTTTAACTGCTGGCACTTTCATATTAAGTAACTATTTATATAAATTGCACACAAAAATCTATATTAAAAAGTAAATTATTCAGGTTGTAAAATTAAGTACTCAGAAGTTAGGAAATGCTGATATTAAGTTCCCTGTGCAACCTTGTTATGGGCTTGTTATGCATATGCATTATGATACAGTCTTCTTTAATGTGATCATGTGCTTCCTTCTTGCCTTTCTCCCTGCAGGATCCCTGCCTCACTCGGTGCTCAGGCTGGATGAGCAGCTCAATGAATAAGCAACTATTCAATATTTTGTTTTTTATCTCCATTGTTCAGTGTGTACTCCTAAGGCCCTCTTCACTGCAGACTATTTAACACCCCCTTCCCCCTGCTTTAAAGATAAAAATTTTTGCTTCCTCCAGGGCCTTTCTATGATGCTCATTGCTATAGCATCAGACAGCTCCACTAACATTAATGAATCTACTTTGGGGTGCCTAGTGTGAGATACATAGGACCTCATTCTTCATTGTTGTGATCATTACAAAGCACTTTAATACATTCAAAGCACAACTCCCACTGATTTCATTTGCAGCTGTGAGGTCTCAGCACTTCTGCAGATAAACTCCAGGCTCCCAAGTCAGGCACCCAGAAAAGGACTAACATGCATTAGCCTCTATGGAGTTAGGGTGAAGTAACTTGCCCAGCATCACATAGGAACACTGGCAAAGGCAGAGAAAGATTCCAGTTCTCCCAGGCAGCACTCACATGCCTTAACTAGAATGCCCTCTATTGTTTCCTTTCATACAGTCTTAGAATTACAGACAGGTAGAGTGGGTAGGGACCTCCAGAGATCATTAAGTCCAAACCCCTGCTTGAGGCAGGATCATTCCTATCCAAACCATTCCATGCAGGTCCTTATCTAACTATTCCTAAAACTACACAATCAACCCCAGTGCGCCTTCCAACTTTTGCAGCAAATGAAGTACATAGCCTTTACTATTCCCCAGAGCTGTTCCTTCCTGTGTATTGAATGAGGCAGGGTTCAATGGACACTCAACATGTGATTATGTATGTGAGGTCTGTATCATGATGACTCAGCCAGACTAAGTTGGTACAGTCAACTAAAATTCTGTCATTTCTGAATTTTTGCATGCTTGACATAGCATCCTTAATGATGTTCTTTTCATGCAGGGTTTGCATGGTGTAATTTCCTGGTTTCTCTTTTAGAGCCAAGTTTTAAAGAATAATCATCATATAGCTTCATATTGACATACACTTGGGTCCTGAGGAAGGCTGAAACCTTTAGATCACAGGTGTCAAACGCAGTGTGGAGTAGGAAATCATCTGGGCCAGTTGAATGTGGCGGGACCAGTCCACAAGCTGGATGAATGATGCAGGGTTAGGCCCAGAGGCTGGATTGGGCCCATGGACCCCTGCCACCCACTCAACCCCTCGTGCCAGGTCCAGTGCCTGCAGCACCTGCTTCAGCCAGTCTGGGACTATGCTCTCCGCAACATCTGCTCTGGCCAGTCTGGGATGTGAGCCACACATGGCACCAGCTCTAGCCTGGCTGGAGTGTTTACCACATGCAGCATGGGTCCAGGACTGGACCAGCCAGGCCAGAGTCCTGGACTGGCCAGAGCGGGCACTAGATCCAGCATATGGGGGACCCACAGACCCCTGCCCCCAGCATGCCAGATCTACTATCCACTCTGTCCAATCTGGGGCTGCATCACATGCAACACTTGCCCCAGACAAACTCACAGCCCAAATTGGCTATGTGTGGCTCAGTCCAGGACTGGCTGAAGCAGGTGCCATGGGTGCTGGATCCGTTATGCAGGTCAGGAGGTCCCAGACTGTCTTCACAGGACACTGCATGCAGCACATGTCCCAGGCCCTTCATGCAGAGCCAGTCCAGAGCAAGCCATGTCTACTGTGTGGATCCACTTGAGACCCACCCAGGACTAGCACTGGTAGGGTACCCCTGGTACAGGGTATCTCAGTAAAAGGGCTCTGGGGATATCCCTCTCAGGCACAGACAGGTGAGTGGAACATAGATGTTTTTTATACAGTTCTGGCTTGGCTGTGAGAATGCTCATTCTTCATGGAGGCTAACCCAAGTGCTCAGGCACATCCTGATTGTTGCATCCCTCAGAGACAAGAAATGGGAAGGTGCACGATGCCATTGTAATGGAGTCATTTTGTAGAGTAGAACCACAAAAAATGGAAGACGGCTGGCAGAGGCAAGGTGTAACCTCTCTCATCCTGCCTCATTCCACTGCTCCCCTAAGCTTCAGTTCCCTTCTTATCATTCTACTGTGCATTTCACCCATGTAGGTAGTATCTCAAGATTACCTGGTGAATGCTCCCTAACTTTCCAATTAACCTTTCATCTGAAACTTGATCTTCTTCCCTGGCTAAAATAAAAGAAACACTTTTCACGCTTTTCATTCATGCATCTACTTGTTTCACCACTTATAAACCTGGATGTCACCACACAGAGCAAAAACAAAAGGGTAGGAGAGGAGAAATTAGAAATGGAACCAGTCATACATGAAACTACCTCCTAGAGCCATTTAAAAGAGATAGTTCTGTGTTTGGTAGAGTAGGTAAGTCCACACCTAATTTCTGTGTCTTTGCACCTCAGGACTTTGAGGTAGTTGAGAACTGGTTCATAATCCCAGTTTGGTACCATGAGTGCACCCTTGGTTTTAGGCAGGTGGGTGTATGCTGAGCTCTGGGAAAATGCAAGATGAAAATGGATGGCATAATAGATTTTTTGCTTCTGGCAGCCTCAGCTCAAATATCTTTGAGATCATACATGCTGTAGGAATCTTGTCATCAGATGATTGTGCATGAGCTCAGGTGATCAAAATAATACATTTCATTCCTCCCAGTCACTGCACTCCTCATCCTGGCCTCTCCTCTGATACTGTGGTGGTTTTTCAGGTTTTGCACCTTCTCTGCTGCATATCCGCTGTGACTGTTACCCAGTCCAGCCTCCTTGCATCCCCTTCTCCATAAACATCCCCACATTTATGAAGTTTCCCCCTGCTTTTGTCCTACAAGCCATCTCCTTTATAGTGTGGCCAAACCTAAGTGCTCAAAACAATATGAGCTATGACAAGTTTAAAGTCTAGGGGATTGTTAATACTAAAAAAAAGAACCTGTTCATTTTCTTTGCTCTTGAGTTTCTGAGCTTTTAAGGGTGTGGCAGGGTCATATTTTCACACTTTCCTCTGTAAAAACTATTTTTAATGGGAAGGTGGGAAGCCCAGGCCTGGAATATCAAGGGGAGAAGGTCTGTGAGGCAAGAGTCGGGGCCACTGGTAGAACTGTCTGGTGAGTCCAGGACTATAAATTGTTGTGCTGCAGTACAAAAGGAGGGATCCTTTGCATAGTGGGGAATCGCTGATGGGCTAAAGGGCAACACTGAAATTGAGAAACTAACTCTTCATGCCTGGGTCTGAACAGCACTTATCTTGTGTTCATGTTTTTGGGCATGGGAATTGACCCAAAGGCAACCAGATGCAACTGCAGGAGTGAAAGGTAGGGGTGTAAAGCAGAGGGCTATGAAATGATAAGTAGAAATAACTCAAAAATACAATGGCAGAAGAACCTGACGCAGAGTAAATTGGCTGGGGGCCCTATTAGTTTGCTTTTCCTCCTTAGCAGAGCCTGCCTGCAGGTATACATTTTGAGCACCAGGTGGTGCCAGAGACTACGCTATCTGCACCTTTCCACTCTACAGAGCTTTCATTCAAATGCTTTGTGTGTAGCAACTGCTGGGTGTTGGCTGACTCCACCCCACAAACATTATGTGCAGAAGCTGCCGCTGTTCTCTATTCGCTACCCAGGGAATTCACCTTCCTTCCTTTAGGAATGAAACCAGATGGTCAGGACAGAGAGGAATACCAGGAACACGGACAGGAGTTTATGATCAGCTGTGTGAAATGTGAATCCCAATTCAGATTGGGAATGTCCCACACCACGTGCCCTTTGTTACAACAGGGACACTTTGGAAGCCAGGGTCAGTCATGCCCTCCCAAAGCCACATGTGAGAGAGCTGCTCAGATCTGGGGAGTTCATCTGGGGCTTATCCCTGCATATGGTCCAGAGAATGACAGTGAATTGCTACCTGCTTTCTGTTTTCTGAATTCTTTAGGTCTTGGACAGGATGGGGGGGCCAAAAAATAAAATAAAAAGAAGATAAACAGTCTGTAAAACAATGACTGGATGGGGAAGAGGAGGGCTGGTAGAAGGAACCCTGTCAGACTAGGCCCATGTATAAAGTTGAGAGTCCAGTATAGTTGAGTGGGAAGAGGTGACAAGTTAGGGAGAGGAGTAATTAAGGCAAGAGAACTGATCCTCCTTTCTGTCCAGGAGTTGGTCCAAACTTGGTCCCCAAACGAGGCTAGATCAGGCTGACAAGAGTCAAGATGGTAAAATGGACTCAGAAGTGATTGTTGCTCATGCAGTCAAGCATGCACAGGTGCCCATACACACAGAGCTACACACTGAAGCAAAACACAACCACAAACCAACTCTCACAGCTACATGCTGAGACTAACCATGATGACACATGGGATGTGTTTACATGTGTGCTTTAATGTGCTGTAGCCTATTGTACTGCTTATTAAAGCATCACATAAAAAACTGACATTACAGTAATGCTCAGTAAAATAAGCTGTTCTGCATTAAGCGTTACTTAAAAACCATGCACATGCATTACTGCACATTAAGGCAGCCTAATGCGCATTTTTTAGTACCTCACATTGGAGGTACTAAGTTTAATATGCATTAGGAAAAGTGCCTTAATGCCCATAGACACTCACAGATACACACAGAGACTAGATGTGATTGTGCAGTTATAAACTTGGACAAAGCACAGCATCATGCAAGATACTCACAGCTACACATTGAAACAAAGCATGATTATGCACACACACTTACAGCCTCATACATAGATCCAAGAGGACAGCTAGAGCTGGTGAGAAAACATTTTATTTTATGTAGACAAATTTGGTGAAACAACTATTTTTCATTTCTACATTTTTCACTGATTTTTTGTTTGTGTGTTTCATTAACAAACACACACAAGACTATTTTTCAAGGTTTTTGGTACTTGTATGTGCAGCTGCATGGACATAAGCAGTGTGTGTATGTGTGAGCATGCACACATTTGTTTAGAAGGAGCAGCAAGTTGTATAGATGCCTGCAGCAGGGAGTGTCTGAGCAGTTGTGTGGATAGTGCAATGGGTTCACCCTACAGCTGTCTTATGATCACACAGAAGTACTCTGCACCATGTACAGAAGAACATGCAAGTTCCCTGCTGTACATATCCACAACCCTTCACCCAACAGGATCTATGCAGTGCTGCACAAAGACCATCTGCATTATGGCTAGAAGCAGACATTACACATAAACCAGTTTCAGTGATCAGAAACTGATTTAAACCTGTAACAGAACAGAAGTTCAGTGCACATAAGTCAGTTTGAAAATGGATGAAACCGGTCTGAGATAAACCTGGTTGAATGTAGTATTAGACTTAACTGATTTGGGTCACACCAGTTTATGCAATGTCTGTCCTGACTCCTTCCTGGTTTAAGTTAAACCAGAGTCCCTCAGCATCCCAGATGCTTTGCAATCCTGGGAGGGGCTCTGCTGTCTGTTCTCTGCTCCAGCCCAGCAGGGCTGGCCCCAGCCCTCTGCTCTGTGCGTGGAGCTCTGGCAGAGATTGCACGTACAGTGGCATCTGCCTGGCTTCCTCCTGTTCACCAATCCCTCTCCTGCCCCACACCACCACTCCCTGCTCAAGCAGGGATTCCCCCTTCCCTCTGCCTTACACAGACACCTCTCAGCACTAGCTAACATACCACATGCTGGCTGTGGTCCCTGCTGTGGGAGATGGGACAAAGGCAGACAGGACAGTGTCAACTTAGGGCTTTTTGGAGCTAATCAACAGTTAATGTTCCTTCATTCCTTTCTTGTAAAAAGTTGTTTAAGAAGAGCCTGAACTAATGAGAAAGCTTTTGTTTTGTTTGATGGGCTGATAAATGCTAACAGCTCCCTGTGTAGCTCCCTACTGTGTAACTCACTGCTCTGTTATCCACTCCCTGCTGGCTCCCTTGATGGTTGGGAGGGAGTGGGAACCCCTCCCTAATCAGAGCATCCTGTCTGTCCCTAGCCTATCTGAGCAACTCTAGAAACTGACACAATTGCACATAGATCCACTACTGTGGACATCCAACCTTTGCCATCTACACACCTGCGTACATGGACAGATTGCAGGCCCCTCTGCCCCACCGGGGGAAGGAGGAAGAACTTCTGCTGCCAGGACAGGGGGACATTGTCCCCACCTGGGCATGCAGGGCAGAGTCTGGGGAGCTTGTTCCCCTCCAGCTCCATGAGTACAGAGCTAGAGGGGGAACAGACTGGGGAGCTGCGCTTGCAGAGCTGGGTGGAGAACAAGCTCCCCAGCCCTGCCAGCAGGGAGCTCCCACCACCAGCTCCACAACTGCAGGGCCACTGCTGGAAGATGTTTATCTCCCAACCCAAGCTCTGCAGTTGTGGGTCTCAGGCTGGGAAACGTATCTCTAGAGCTTGGGCTGGGAGAAAGGGTCTCCCAGTCCTCTGCTCCCCGATTGTGATGTTGGAGTGGGGGCTGGAAGATAAGGATCTCCCAGCCCCTTCTCCCTAATTGTGATCTCAGAGCAGGGGGCTTGGAGCTCCCTTATGCCGGGGAGGGGGACGTGGTCCCCACTGGGGGTCCTGTGGTAGAGCCCACCCCAGCAGCAGGAAGCTCCCAGAGGCAGGGAGCTATTTCCCACCCCCTTCTGGATGGCTGACCATGAGCAGATTTTGCTCTCAGTCAGGGCTCTACACGAGCACTAGGGTGCCATTGCTAATACCAAAATAATTTGCTACGTGCATTTGCAGGTAGCAAATTTACTTGATATTAGGGAGGTTTGCTGTGAAGTAAGCATGTGTACATGTAGATGCACATATTTACTTCACAGTAAACTATGCTAATGTGAAGTTAAGCATCTTGTTTAGATGCGCCCACTGAGTCACTACTGCAGGTGACTTACAGAAGTACTCAGTCATATACCTGGGCTTGCATACATTCAGGACTACATTAACTTCATCACACAAACCCAAACTCATTGATACAACCCAGCATAGGCAGTAGACACAATCATGTCCACTCCATTCCTGTGTGTCCTCCCCAAGTCTCCCAAGCCATGAGCATCCTCCCAGACCTACACCCAATGTCCTATCTCTCTGTTCTGCCTCTCACCTCTCTACCTGTTATGGGAATGATGCCAGTAATAAATCTTGCATGGGAGATTATGAGAATAAAGCAGGCCCACCTTTTGATATACCTACAGAACCTACCTCTGAATGCTTCACAGGTCTGTAACAGTCAAACCCCATTTTAACTTGGATTCCAGTGGAAAGTATCTCTCTGACAACTCACTGCCCATCCACTCATGAAAGGAGACACCTAGCATCACCTGCACATTCACTTCCTGCTGGCTTGCACACACCTATATGTATACAGTCATCAGAATGCACACACATATTACACAGACTCACATATACCTCTGCCACACCAAAGCATAGACCCACACATGCACCATTCATGCACTGATATGCATACAGTCAGCAGAACCTTTACAAATACCAGCACACATTCAAACCCATAGCTGTGCAAGTATACATCTGCACAGCTTCATCCATGCATACAGCTTACCAGTCCACAGGCATACATACACACAAAACACAAATGTATATTTCAATGTCTGCAGGCACCAGACCACACCCATGCACAAACCCAGTCTTCTTAAACACACGCACATCCTTATACACTTGCATGTGTGTTGCATACCTCCAAATGTTTACATTCCGATGTACAATTCTATTCCTATAAGCTTACGCGCGTCTACACATATACCTATATAATCACTGAATCATAAAAATGCTACACTCAAACATGTTGGTGAATAAAAATACAGTGACAGGTTTAGTATGATTTGTGGGATCCTATTAGTCATGATTTGTGACTCTTCAAATGCCAGGTGTTGGGACACCTGCGCACAAAAACACAGAAATTTGAAGCTGAAAGAGGATTCGGCTAAGCATTTGTAACATTATAAACCCACTTTTCTTTCTTGGTGTGCCTTGAGTTGCAAAAGTTCATGTCATGCAACTAGGGAGCAGACACCATTCCATGTGCTGTAGGTGACCGAATGCACAAGCAAAACAAGGAACAGATAAAGAAGCCATAGGCAGTCAGGTGGAAAATGAATTGTCTTGACCTATGTGTCTGAGACTGTTGTTTACAGACCACTCAGGATAAGTGGGGCACAGCTGGTCCACAGATTGCTCCATGCTCTGTACATCTTGTTAGGGCTTTTAGTAAAAAGTTTGATAACAAGGGCACATGCTTTTTCAGGAGAAATGTTGAGGGTGGATAGCAGCCCGTTGGAGCAATACGCTAGAAAACCGCTGACCCAGATGACTTGGCATCATCTCCTTCATTTGCAAAGTAAATCAGGTCATGAACAGCTGAGGTACTAAACAAAGTGTTGTGTTAGTAAAACAGCTGATGCACAACAGGCCTACAGAACGTAAAGGATAATGAGAAACTATCTCTTTTTCTTGTTATTAATTGTCCTATAGAACAGAGAATTAAATTTTCTGTAGACTTCCATAGACAGCTCAGAAAACCTCCTATGGAAAGCTTTGCATTGGCTATTAAACTCTAGTGGACTGTCCTGGTAGGGATAATTTTTTGTAGTAAATAGTTCCACCCACTCCAGACAATTCATCGTCTCATACAACCTGATTCTCCCCCCACATACAAAATCCTCCCATCCTTACACACATACCCCTCCACCCCAGCCCCGCACCCCTGATCTTCTCCACTCTGATACTCCCACGCACACGCGAACAAACGCTCATATAGGCAAGCCATACGTTTACAAAACCACAGGCGCACACACGCATGCTACACCCTGTAATAAAAAGCCGCCACTGCCTGGCACTGCAGGGAGAATTTAAAGTAGAACCGCCGCCTTAAAAGCAGTCCAGAAAAGAGACCCATAACGAGGAGGATGGATGGGAAGATGTCAGTCATGTTAGCATTTAATATTCCTGTAGCAAGCCTGCATTATTTGTTGCTGCGGCAGAGAGCTGAGCCCCTGCCTCCCACCCCTTGCGAAAATCAAAGCCTTGCTGGCACTCCCTTTCCTCTTCCCTATAGGGGCAGTGCCGCAGGGCCGTAAATGTTACGTTGAAATCCTTTCCCATCCCGATTAACAAATAAATAATTACGGAGCCTCCCCTGGGACTGAAGACATTCGCTGATTGGTTCCATGTTTTATTGATTGGAATGCTGTGATGAATCAGCCCCCGAGGAGCCGGCGTCTGGCTGCAAACAGACACTCATCAATGTGCAGAATTATAACGAGCCCTGGCATTTAAGGGCCACCACAAGGAGGGCGGGTGAAGCAATGTGCTGCCCTTCTTTCACTGAAGGAAGCTAAAGCAGGACATTGTGTGGCCTATTTGCTGAGGCACATACTGTGGCCACCCTAGGGGGCTCAGCCTCTGTCAGCAGGGCCGCTATAAGGCATGGGGCTAGCTATGGAGAAACCCCAATGATGCTCCAGCTCCAGACTCCCACAGCAGTCAGGTCTGTTCCTGTTTAGACAGCTCTGTTATGGGTATCTCACGGCAAGCTGACATTAAAGGCCTGCCCTCTTTAAAGTTACGGGGAACAGCCAGAGTCACAAATGATTTCAGGGAGAAACCAGTGCAGTAAGTGGGACAGGAGTGAGGTTATAGGACTCAAATGAGGGTTCTGGCAGGGGGCACTGAGCAGAGAGCACGTAGCAACACCACCTGCTCCTTAGAGGTGTCTGAGGAGCTGCTAGGTGTCACTTGGTAAATTTGCCCACAGCTGTGGGGAGACCATGCAAAGGCCCCACGGTTGTAGAGCACCCATTCCCTTTGTACTGGTGAAAGGGGATGAACATTTTAGCCAGGGCCATGACACAGTTGATGAGGTGATTTCCTGACTCTGCAGGATCTTAAATGGAGGTGGGCAGAGATAAGGGCATGTGAAGGAAAGGGCAGCCAGAACTTCAAGAAGCTCTGGAGGCACCAGAAGAGGAGCTGGAGCCTGGCCCACATTAGAGGACAACGTACCCCAGGGTCCCCCGCTCTCCTCTGGCTGCAGAAGAGCAGGTGTCAGGAGACTCCATTACCTGCACAGTAATGCACCCATACCCACAGCTCTGTGCAGGAGCTGACAATTTACTGGCAGGCTTTGGGAACAGTAAGGAATAAAGGCTAGCCCACTGGCATGTCCTCACCCCCTGCAGATGGCAGGAGGTTCCACATTTGGCATAAGGGCAGAAGCCAAGGGCAGAGTAACAAGTGTTGTGTAACCCAGCCATGTACGTATGTTCGGGGGGGGTTGGATGCAGGAATCTCAGATCAAGATCAAGGGGTGCACTAGAAAAGGGCAGGGCCAGGGCCTTGTAGGTTCTTCAGGACAAAGGAATGGAGAGTGGGCAGAAACCACTTTTCTGGGGGCTTTGAGTGACAAGAGTGTGAATCAAAAGACAAAGTGGCATCCTTGCCTGGGGAACGTGGTGGGGGATGTGATAGAAGGGCCATGTCATACACCAGGCTTATCGGTGCTGTCTTTTATTTTTGCCAGGGGTGGGGGCCTAAGATGGTGGATGTGTGGCAAGTTTTATGCATTTCAGATGACAGCCCTCTTCCCAAGGTGGGACAGGGCCCACAGGATCCCATGTAGTTGGCTCCTCTGACCAGGCTAGCTCTCTGAGATCCACTCCGTCCTTCCAACCAATGCAAGTCATGTTTGACCCTGGCGAGATCACTCTAGGAAATTCAAATTAGACAATGAATATAGCAACCCCAGCCTCTCAGAGACATAGGGTTGGTACTAGAAGTGATGTAGGCTCTCACTGTGAGGAAGCTCACAGCTCCCCCAGGCCCTGTGTGCTCCAGTAGAAAGCTCTGTAGGAATAGTATCCAAGTGCTGGCAGAGAGAAACCTGACTCTGGCTCGCACACCAGGCTGAGCTGCAGGAAATAGCCCAGTGCTGACCTGTCCCAGCAAGAGGCATTGCAAAGAATACAACTGAAACGTGGGGCATTTGGAATTCAGATACTCTTCAGCCAGATCCTCTTTCACTGTAGGCAGACCTGGAGGCTTGCTCAGGACAACCTTACCACTACCCCAGCCTCTCCCAGCAGTTGAAGCAATAGGAAATGGAGGAAGAGCATGGTTTGTAGGAAAGCTAATGGGTACTGCTGCCCCAAGATCTCCCAGTAGGAGCCACTGGCAAGGACAGAGCAGGAGTACTGGCTGAGGGAGCTTGCAGTTGCTGCAGTTTGCTTCCTGGAAAAGTATGGATTTGTCCCTTCTCCATGCTTTAACTCTGTCCTCTTCTCTCTTCCCTCTCTTGTTACAGGGCCCGGCACAGGGAGAGTAGACAACGGTTCCATGAGTTTGGCCGTACCACTGTGGCTGCTGGCAGCATCCCTGCTCTGCCTACTCAGCAAATGTTAATAACATCAGCATTAAACAAAACAAAACAACAACAACAACCCAACAACAACAACACACAAAACAAAATGCGTTATACAGGAGACAGAGCGAAAGAGAGAGAGAGAGAAAGAGGGGAGGGAAGGGGAGAGAGAGAGAGAGGATTGTTTCTTTCACAACTTTTGTGTGTTCAGGAGTGAAGGGGGGGAATTACAGTGAAGAAGAATCAGCAAAATTTATTCCGACTTCTGACAAGGCATCCATCAAGTCATCGGCCATATGGGAAGCGACACAAAGTGTGGGACAGAACGGGGCACTGGTGATAGCTGCATCGATGACGCTGAGATGTAAAAACCAACCAACCACATGATTCCTCCCTTTCTTTCTGTCTCCCTTCTTTATTCCCCTTCCTTTCTTTGTCCTCTTCCTTTCAGCTGTTGAAAGAGAAGGGTCTTCACTTTGGTGTCCTATAGCCACTTCACCCTTGGGCACCCTGGGTCGTTTTCCAAGCTGATGCGCAGCCAGTTCAGGACTTTTGGGAAAATAGTCATCCAGAGCTCTTTCATGTACTGGTGTCCTGTGAAGGAACCCCACGCTCTCCCTTCCCCTCCCCTCCCCTCCCCTCAACACACCCTCTCGCTAGCATCCTCTCCTGTATACCCTCCCTGCTGTGGTCCCCTCCCTTTCTGCCCTGAGCTCCGGCTGTGTCAACCGTGCTTAAAAAGGCAGTGGTTTCCATTCTCTTCCTCTCCCCACTTCAGTTTGGCCGGGTGTCTCTCTCTCTTCCGTGTGTGTCTGTATGTGTGTCTCTCTCTAAAGCATGCAAAGGGAACAGTCCATGTGTACATAAGCTCATCATGCTGTAGATAATGTCCTGCATCGTAAGTGTGAGACACGGTGCTGAGAGATCGCTTGGGCGGATGCGAGGCGGCGGGGAGAGGGTCTTTTGTGACACTGGCTTAGATGGGCCCCACTCTCTCCATCCCCTCCTGGCTTGCTTTTGCCTTGACTTCCTCCTGGTTGGAAGAGTCGATCCCCATCCTTTTTAACCCTTCCCTGATCCACCCCACCTGGCTGGCGCTCAACCTGAAAGCATCAGAATAGCAGCTCCTGCTACACATCAGTGCTTGTGTGTGTGTGTGTGTGTGTGTGCGTGTGTGTGTGTGTATGTGTCCAGACAGGCAGAAAATCAGTAGGATTGACCTGTAGGACCATGGATGGCAGAGCTTCAAAAGTACTGCCACAGTCCCACTCCTCTGGGGGTTCTGTGGAGAGTAGTAATTGGTGAGATAGCTTCAACTTCACTGACCTACCCTACACAAAGGTATGGAAAGGATGATGGTAAATTACTCCTTAGCTGAAAGGCCTCCAAGTGGTAATACTTAACCATTTGGAATTGCTGTGGAAATTGATCCCACCCTTTTAAATACTCTGTCCTCCCTGCTAAAATAAAAGTAGACTATAATATCTATATCTATATCTCTATAGATATAGATATATCTATAGATAGATAGGTAGATAGCTATATACAGATATAGATATATCTATATCTATATATATGTATACACACATGTACCCTATGACTATACACACACACACACACACTCATGCACCGCTCCCATTGGCTGGGGGTAGGAAGTAGAAGCTGGAGGATGGGGCACGGGGAGCCTAGAAATCCTGGTGGCTGCTGCAGGTGAAGCTGTAGGAGGAGCAGCAGCATGGTGGGAATCCAGGGGCCACAAATTAATGGCTCACAGGATGCACATGGCCCACAGGCCACCAATTGGACAGTCCTGCTTTAAATGAAACCCAGACTGACTCAGAAAGTATCCCGGACTTGGGACGGCAAAGTTAAAAAAAGAGTTGGGTCCAATATTTTGGACATGTCAGAAAAAAGTGGTGGATGGAGTGTTTTTGATACAGTATGCGGTGGGTCTGTCCTTACCCATCAGTAGAATGTCAATATGATTTACTTGCTGAGGTTGCTTCTTGACATCTGGGGGATGGAGATGAAGATGGAAGCTTGGAAAAACTCTAGTGACTCCTGTTGGAGAAGGAAGAGTTGGCCTGGGTAGAGCATTTAAAAGAGAGGTAGCTGAACACTGCCTACTGGCAGGAATCTCCTGTTTTGGCAACAGGACATAGCATTAACAATTGGAAACGGTGATCAAAAGAGATTCAGATGGCCCATTAGCTGCGCTGAGTATCTATGCAAGGATACAGCAGGATTAATGTACCAGTGCTTCTAAATTCAGCTAGAATCATAAGGGCTTTGAGTTGGGTGTTTGTAACCCTTGCCTGCATTGTGAACCCAGTGTCTGCTTTGGCACAAATGTTGGTCCCTTCACAAGGGAGCCTCAGGGAGTGGAGTTATAAGTTAGGGTTTAGCAGCTGTGCTCACAGCACTGGCCTTCACATTGTCCTAATCGTACAGGTACCATTAATCATGCCATTTTATAAATAGCAAAAAATTCACCTCTTCCCCATGAATAAAGACAACTAGGACCTGCCCGGTATAATCTGACAAATTAAAGGACCCTGGGTGTTAATGGGTGCTGTGAATCAAATCCAGGCCTGAGAAAGCAGAATGATCAGTTTATCTCGCACCAGAACAGGAAGAGTTAATTCTGGTGTGCACTGCAATCCTTCTCCATGTGCAGCTACGAAGGGATCTGCAAAGCGCTCCCCATAATTCAGTGCCTGCTCAGCAAGGCGGCTCTCACCTTGATCAGCAGCACCACCCGCCCCTGCCTGCCTTCTTTTCTGTTGAGCTCTGCACTTTCAGCAGCGACAGGCAGTCAATTAAGTAGGCAGCCAGGGCTTCTCACAGCTATCCAGGGCTGGCAGATAAATGTTAGCTGCTGAGTTCTTTTGTTTTTCCATTTTTGCTAAAGCAAGAGAACAGAGAAAATAGCCATGGGGTGTCACCGGAGAAGGGATCAGCCAGATGTGTGCAGGGGCCAAGATGGGGTCTTCTGTAGGTTCTACGCAAATCATATTGGGATGATGGAGAACTGGCCCCAAGAAGCATAGTTGGGAATTATTGTGCCTTGGCTTGACACTGCTGCTGCTTGGGAAGCTTTAGGGATATTTCCAAATGCCCAAGGGAGGGCTCAGCATTTCCAGGCTATGCCACGGTCTGGCTGGGACTCCTAACCAATCCTCCTTGGTTTTAGCCAGTGGGTCCAGACATTCAGGCCCAGATCCATAACAGTTCCACGACACTTAGCTCCAGATGCAAAAAGACATTTAAGGTACCTGGCTACTCCGCAAATCCTGCTACTCAATCCAGATTCTCCTAAAATCAGATCTCTGTAATTTCCCGCTGTGTTCTTTTAATCCTGGTGGATTTTGCTGAGCTCTGTGGCAGAAGGGTATCGATAATGAATGCATAGATCCTGTAGGAGGTTTGGCTTTGGGGCTGGGGGCTGGAAAACACATCCCCTCCCTGGTCTGGTGCTGTGGAAATCTTGATATTTTACTGATTTTCTCTCTGCAGCATATCTACATATCGGTTTACTGTTGTAAGGCAGCGGCTGGCAAAAATTTGTTGCTACACGGTTATTTGTGAGGGAAGGGCACAATGCCTTACTTTGTTGTTCTAAGGGGCGCTCTTCATGCTGGTTTATTATAGTAGGGTTGCTTAGGCAGCAGACATTGGTTCGTTGCTGTAGAGTTGTATGGAGGTGTTGCCAGTAGATTGTTTTAAGTGAATTGAAGAAAAACCAGCAAAGCCTTTTGCTTTGAAAAAAAAAGGCCGTAAACAGAAGCAAAACCTGACTATTTGAACTTAGAACGTCAGCAAGCGTCACCTTTTAGGAGGAACCAGCTGTTAGAACGAGCCCAGGCTACCAGGGCTCTCTTCTCCAGTGTACTTCTGGCTTGTTGAGGCAGACCTTAGCAAGACCCCTGTCTCCCCTCTGTAAAACAGCAAGAAATAGAATTACTCACCCACCTGGCTGATGAAAGGCACCGTACAGGTACAAAGCATGACTAGTGTTTCGTTTGTTTCTGGGGACCCCACTCCTGATATCACCTGTCTCTAGCTGAAGAGGGGGAATACTTCTTTAGTTAACTGTCAGGGCCCAATTTGGTGAGCAGCTGAATGCTGCCAGAGGGCTCTTGAGAACCTTTCATTGCCTCTGAAGTCAAGGAGAGTTTCTCAGCACCTCCCAAAAGGAGAGCTAGAGTGAAGGGAAAAGGAGGCTTTGCCAATCATTTCTTTCCTCGCCTCAGAATAACAACATTATAAAAACACTTTCCACAGTGTGGAGCCCTTGCCCCAAAGCCTGCACCCCACCATGGTCCTTCTTGTCCTGTCAATCCAGAAAGCCACGTGCCTGCTTGTTGCTGACCCTCAGTGGAGGTTCAGAAGGGGACACCAGTTCCTTGAAACTGTAGGTGTAATTGTGTTTGATTGATGGAGGTTTAACCTTTAGTGTTATAAAAACAAAAATGCAAAAAAAAAAAAAAAAAAGATTGTATTTCTTCTACGACTTTGTAAATATAAGAGTGACATGACATGTCCAGTAATGTCAAGCAGAGGAACAAGCACTTAGATTTAATATATGGTCCCGTACTTGCTAGCAGATTTCTAACCCTATTCAGATTACCAAGGGGAGGGCGGGGGAGAGGAACTCTTTCTGATAGGAAATGGACTGTGCAAATGCAGCCATCCCAAACCATGTGAACTCCATGCATGATTGCAGCATGTTGTTTGTATGTGTGTGGCTGGGTGAAAAATTATTTTGACCTATGCCTGTGATCTTCTGGGGAGGTAGATGTGAGAATCCCCAGCTTACACTTGTATCTTGCCAATGGGGTGGTTTCCCAGATTGCAGCTTGAGGGTATGTAGATAAGCAATATCACCCCTGCTTTTTCCACCAGTGAAGTCATGTAAGCAAGTGCTACCATTGGGTTCATGTTAACGTTACATTAACAAAGATTTCATTGTTTATGTGCATTGTGTAAACGAATTTACAGTCTTAGTTTGCACACACTGACATAGCACTTACTGTTCATGGATCATGGGAAATCCCCAGTTTGCTCCCTCCTGGCCCAGTTTTCAGTCACAGAATGTTTATACCCAGGCCCATATCAGTGTTAGATTGACAAGGATGCCCATTCCCATACTGCTCTGAGCATCCTGCTAAAGGGCCCATATTTGAAACCCGAGCCCGTAGCATTAGCAAAGTAAACGATATTCTTCACACAGTCTCCAGACCAATCAGAAGCTGCAAATCTGGAAGGAAATTTGGGGTAGTGATGTTCTTTCCCAAGATGCCTGAGTGTTTGGGGGAGAATGGCTGGGGAGGAAAAGGAACTGGCTTTAACATCATCCTCAGCACCCCCACCACAAGAAGGCATTTAGTCAGGTCTTGTCATCATTCTTAATTCCTTCACATCTTCTTGCAAAGGAATCCAGCTGCACAGCTAGAAATCTGTTCCCCTCCCAAGTCTTCTAGTCCAATCAACTTCCTCTGCTCCAAATCCACTGATCCAGGGCCAAAATCTTCATGGCACTTGACATTGTATGGTGAGCAAAACCAAGGGTGCCATGGAAGACTGTTCTGGGGAGGAGGTGCTAGAAATGGGGGTTCTAGGTCTGTCTTCTGATGCCACACAATCTCATTTTGACTTACATTTACAGAACCAGCTTGAGACAGGGACCCCAGGAGTGGGTTCTCTATATATGAGGAGCAGAATGATGGGAGGAAGGATGTAGCATGGAGACCACCTCCTTGGTTTAGCTGTTTTGAAGTAAACTGACTGTGTTTGTAGTTCAGATGAAAAATTCCCTGCCATAATGAGCAGGGGGGCAGATTGTCAGATCTTAACCTTGGTCTTACAGAACGTACATGTCTAGTGGGGCACATGGGAGCGAAAACTGCATGATTCCTGCTGACTTCAAAAGGTGTCACATCAGTTAAACTTCCTCCTCTTTCCCTCTATGTAACACACTGAAAAGTGCCCCCTGCCAACTCAGATCTTACAGAGAGATACCCCAAGATGCTTGGCTTGATGGCTGCTTCTCCCATAACCCAACATAAGATGTTCACTTGGTGGAAGTCACCTTGAGTAAGCTGTCAGCAAGCTCCTACCTAATTTATGGAGATACCTGCATGGCAAGCAAGAATGTGGAAAAGAGGACCAGGTCTCTAAATTAGCCCAGGGACAAGGAAGGTAAAGGGCTCTAATCTCACTGTGGATTCAGACAAATTAGTACCGTAGGAAGGTAATTTGTCCTGCAAGAAGAAATACAAGCCAGTGGAGGAAAGGAAGCCATCTCAAGTTAGGAGGACATGACTGCAGAGTTGGGGGTAGGGCTGGTTGCAGGGCAAGGGTTTTTAGGACTCATGTTAGGGGATGAAACAAAGGATCAGATTCCATTAAGGAGGTTTCAAGTTTCCCTGTAGGGCAGGCAGCTTCCCTCTCCCTGATCACTGTGTGTCTTCAGCATACTTCACAGGCCACATAGAGCCCACCCATTGCAACACTGTAAGTGGGCCTCATCCACCTGCATCTCAGAAAATAAGTGGGTTGGAGTAAGCCCTGCCTTTGGCCATCACCTCTCCCCTCTCCCCCGGCCATAATACTAGCACCTCCAATGGAGTGCACGTGTGCATGTATGCATATATCTACATATAACATATTGCACACACAAGATGCAAGGAGCAAGAACATCTAGAAGACTTCCATTGAGAACTACCATCCTCCACCATTGCATTTGCTCCCCATGGCATCTCTCATCCCTTCCTCTCTCCAACACAAACCACACTCTTCTCCTAAAACCCCTCCCGCTCACATGATATGCTCTCCTGTATCTGATTCCCCCATGACATATGCAACCAGACACATAGTTTTCAAGTTGCTTTGAATGATCGCTCTATAAAAGTATCATGGCTTGTGGTAACCTCCTGCAAACCAGGAAAGGGTGTGTGTGTGTGGAGAGAGGGTAAAGAACAACAATTCTCCCTCCGACAGCCCATTCTCCAACCTTTCCATTTCCCCAGCTGGAGCCAAGTCTCATCCTCCAGACCTTAGGGAGGAGGTCCAGTCCTTTTTTCTTGCTACACGGTGGGGTGGTTAGAACTCTCCTCATTAACAGTGTTATATACATATAAATATATATATATCTATATCTTTATATATATTTTTCCCCGGCACCATAGAAATGAGCTGAACTTCTCTTTGACGAAATGAGAAAAACAGCCATTTTATTTTTTGCCATTGGTTTGTTTTTTGGATACTAGCTCTGTGGCAGACAATTTTAAAAGCGCAAGCGTGTGTGTAAAAACAAACAAACAAACAGAAAAAACCCCCACCCAACAATGACAAAAAAGCTTTTTTCTTTTTTTTTCTTTTCTCAATGTATTTAACTTCTTTTATCTCGTTTCTGTTTCTTTACATGTATGAATGCTCTGCTCTTCTGTGATCTTAAAAAAAATACAAAAAAAAATACAAAAATGAAATAAACGTGAAAAGGAGGAAATGTGTCTTCATTCCCTCCCTGCCCCTACCACCCAACATCGCAGGCCAGGGGCAGGATCTGGGGGCCACATGCTGAGTATCAGTTGGGGGGAGCTATCCACAGGGTGAAGGCCAAGAGCAGAGCCAAAAAAGGGTCAGGAGTCAGGAAACAGAACCACAGGGAAGTCCAAGGCTGAAACCCAGAACTAAGCCAAAAACCATTAAGGAACCAGAAGGCTTTCCCCAGCGGAACGGGTGACTGCTCTGCAGGCCCAGGGCCCCTGCTGGTGCTGTATGGACAGTGCTGCTCCCAGCAGGCCACATCTGGCCCACAAAGGTAGATGGTCCAACCCATGAGAGGCCCCACAGGCTGGATGTTTCACCACTAGTGGCGAGTGGCCATGTCTACCTGAGATGCTTACTGTGCAGTAGCTTATTACTACTGTGCAGTAGCATCAGGAGGCACAAACCATAGCACAGTAGTAATGAGCTACTGCACAGTCAGCATCTCCAGGAAGCCATGCGTGGCTGCTACTGCACAGCAGCTCTGCTTACCGCACAGTCATTTAGTACTTAGGTATGCAGGTAGTAAATGACTGTGCAGTAACATCTGTGCAGTCAGTGTTTCGTGTAGATGCAGCTAGTGTGACACACAGTTGACAGACACAAAATGAGTCTGTGTTGACAGACACAAAATTGCAGTGTTTCCAAGTGAAATGCATGTGGAAACACTGAAATAAGGAATCATTCCAGCCAGGGGGCACACACATGCCTCCCATAGTATAACCCCATCTAGAACAGTTTGAACTACTGCAGCCACCTCTAGTTCCAGCTTTGGGGCAGGTGGTGGGGACCAGAGGGATGGAGCCCTCCTCTCATATAGCAAAATCTCATGTATCTGTGAAGGGTCTGGAACCCATAACCTGTTTCTACATCTGTGTTTGTTCCACTGCCCATGTCCTAGGAAGCCAGCAGTGCCTTTGCAGCATAGGCTGGGGCATGCAGCTTGCAGCCATGCTTAGATCTCAGGCTGAGCTGTAGATGAGGGTGCAGAGAGGTCAGTGGAAGGCTGTGCTTGGTTCCTGCCCAGCTCATGAACAAGTCTTTTCAGCAGATGCTTCTACTGAAGCTCGGAGTACCTCTCCTATTCTGTGAGGATGGGGGAAGTCTGCATGTGCTCACCTGTAATAGCAGCTGAGACAGAAGTGGGACTCAGCTGAAGTAACACAGTAGGAAATGAGACTTGTACATGCCCCTCTGCCCCCACCCCAACTTCCAACCAAAGGCTGCTCCTGAGAAATAATCAGCCCAGCCAAGGCTTTGTCTACCCAGTTTTTAAAACTCCCCAAGGATGAAGAATCCACCACCTCTTCAAGAGGGACACGGAGAATCTGGAGAGGGTTCAGAGAAGGGCCACTTGCATGATCAGTGGCCTCAGTGAAAGATCCTATGAGGAGAGGTTGAGAGATCTGGATCTCCTCAGCCTTTACAAAAGACGGCTGCAGGGTGACCTTGTAGCCACCTATAAGTTTATCGGGGAGGACAGCAGGGAATTGGGGATTCGCTGTTTACTAGAGCGCTCCAGGGAGTAACTAGGAATAATGGGTGCAAACTAGTTGAGAGTAGATTCAGGTTAGACATTAGAAAGACATTTTTTACAGTAAGGGTGGCCAGAGTCTGGAAGGGGCTTCCAAGACAGGTGATGCTATCACCTAACTTGAAGGTCTTCAAGAGGACGCTTGACAGTCACCTGGCTGGGGTCATCTGACCTTGGTCCTCTTTCCTGCTAGGGGCAAGGGGTCGGACACGATGATCCATTGTGGTCTCTTCTGACTCAACAATCTATGAATCTATGAATCTCTCTGGGTAACCTGTTCCAGTGCTTTACTGCCCTCCTAGTGAGAAAGTTTTTTCTTACTATCTAATCTAAACTTCCCTTGCTCCAACTTGAGACCATTGCTCCATGTAGGAGAACCAAAGTTTATCAGTGCCTCATTTTTAGTTGCGGGTGGGGGGTGGTCAATACATACCCACTTATTACATTGATCAAGTGGTTATATTACTGATGGCAACTGGGATGTTGAAAGCATCTGAAACTGGAGAACAGTAATTTTGGTCCATCTGTGTGGAAGGTGTCACACAAGACAGGGTGGAATGAAGGGAAGTGTGCTACTGCATGACATTTTGCTAAGACCCCTAGCCTTCATTCAAGTGAGCAAAACAACAGTAGGTAGGCACACTACTTGCTAATGGCATTCTTCATATACATTTGGCTAATTATTGGGGACTAGGAACAGGCATGTTAAAAATTGACAACAGGGGAGGAGGAGTCTATTTGATGAGCCACTGGACTGGAAGTCAGAAAATGTTTTTTTAGTCCTGACTCTGCCATTGTCATCCTGCCATATATGACCTTAGACAAATCCCTTCTTTTTTTATGTACCTTTATTTCCCTTTCCACACTGTGTCTGTCCTATTTCTTAGAAGGACAAGGTGGGGTCCCAAGGTTTTACTCATGGAGGACCACTTAATTGGTGGGACATCCCACCAAAGGCTATATTATTACATGGCTCTGCACACCTATCAATTCATTTGTGTATGCCCTTGGTTGATTTCTCTTATGAAATTAGTAAAAAGGTCTGTTGCCTGAAACCCAGTGCAAGTACATCTTATATACCAGGGGAAGATAGATGAACATGTATGGGGCACAAACATGATTGTGCATGTATGTGGGATGACTTACTGAGGTCCCTTCCAACCAATCTATGAATCTATGAAACCTTTCAGGGGTGGTTGGTGAATGGCAGAGTTGACATAACCTGGAGCCTGGGAGTTTTAGTCTGTGCAACTCAGTAGATATAGGAAATACCATGGCATGGCCCACATACAATTGGGAAATACACAGAAGTTACACCAACATCCCCCTGGCACATAAGCAAGGATCAGACCACAGCCTTATCAAATAGGACCAACCACATGCACACATGCATGATTAGTCTGTCTCAGTGGACCAAGAGACCATGGATTATAAAGTCTTCTCCCCTCCTATATTTCTGGCACCTCCAATCAGAAAAGATGTAGCTCTTTGTAACTGGGGCTTTACGTACCTATATAGTCAAATCTTTCTCTTGCAACAGCAGACAAAAATGTTTTAAAATCCCTACAGTTGCCTAGTCCTTTCATTTCCTTCTGTCTGTAAGATTCAGTTCCCCAATGACTCGCGCATGTAAGTCTCAAGTTTATAAAGCTCATGTCACCAAATAAAGGAGAAGAGCCAGTATATTGTAATTTATGATGGGTGACCAATCACATGGAACAAACAACAAGCAATCATAGTGTGGCAGAAAGCCACCTTGGTTTCTTCCCTAAATCTCTGCCCTGTGACAATGTGATTAGAGGGGCCAGCACAGAGGATTCACACCTCAGCCTGTCTCTTTAGGTAACCTGAGCTGGCTGCATTCCTGAGGGAGGGGGGAACCTGCTCCCTCTGCCTACGTGACTGGTACCTGGGTGGGGGGCATCTACCTGGTGATCTGGAACCTGTCCGGTAACAGGTGATGTATTTCAAATTGGTTGGCTGACAGCCAACCGGGGCTGGCCTCCACTGGACCAGGTGAATGAGGTCACAGGGGCTATATAAGTCAGGGGGGAAAGGAGGGGCTCTATCTCTCTTCGGCCATGAGGTAAAGCAGCAGCAAAGCAGGGGAGACAGAGAAGCCTTACCATCTGGACCTAGCTCTCTCTCTCACCCCAAGACTCCAGAGGGGAAACTCAACCAGCCTCTGGAAGATGCTTGTGAGTAAGCTACTCAATCAGATTAGATATTTAGCTGGCAGTAACACAGATGCATGATCAAAAGGCTACCTCAGCCACACTGTTTGCTCTTTAGGATTTCTAAGATATTGCTCAATCCTGTACCCTAGTTTACCCTACCCCTTGTAATCAATAAAGTTCTCCTTTTTGACTGGTGTGGGAGACTTATTGAAGGGTGGGTCTAAATGATGCCTAAGGGACCCCTTAGGTCTGCGGACTAAGGGAGACTTTACTTTTTGCCCCCTGACTTGGGGAAGTGCCCCAAGTGCCTGTACCGGGTCAAGTACCCGTCGGACTATTAGGCCTGTGTTTCCCTGAGGACACAGGGCCGAGGCAGTCCCTTCTCGGGGTGGTGGTGGCGACGTTACTCCCAGGCTAGCAAGTGTGCTCTAGGAAGGGGGCTGGCCAGACGTAAGGCCCCCCCTAGGGAGGCATTCGGAGCCTGGAAGGTGGGCAGGCGCAGGGAGGTAGGCGGCTCAACGCAGGAGCGCCCCCTACTGGCCCGCCACACATAGCACCTAGCAAATGCAAGTAGCAAATTTACTCAAGATTACTTACTGTGCAGTAGCGCATGTGTAGATGCCTGACTGGGAGCAAATGTGCTCCTGGTAAACTGGGCAGCAGGGAGTGGGAGATTGATCCTAGTCTCTGGGAACTACCTGCTGCCAGAACAGGCTCTGTCACCTGAGCCTGGGCAGAGACAATGTTCCCCTGCCCCACAGCAGGGAGCTCCCAGCCCCCATTCAACAATTGCAGGACCATGGCTTGGAGATCCTTATCTCCAAGCACCAGCTCCATAGTCATGGGGCTGGCACTGAGAGATTTTTCTCTACCAGCACCAGCCCCATGATCATAGGGCCTGGGCTGAGAGTTCCTTCTCTCCTAGCAGAGCTCCGTGGTCACAGGGTCAGGACTGGGAGGTTCTTCTCACCCAGAACCAGCACCATAGCCATGGAGCTGGCATTGGAAGATAAGGATCTCCCAGCCTGGGTTCCATTGTGTAGTGGGGACTAGCAGCTTCCTGCTTTCAGGGCAGGGGAACATTGTCCCTACCCGGGATCCAGTGGCTGAGCACATCCCTGCAACAGGCAGGTCCCAGGGATAGGGAGCAATGTCACAGCCCCTGCCAGGAGATAGCTGTCTCCTGGCCCCTGGGCTAGCATCCAAGGGGTGTGTAGAGCTCCTTTTAGCTGCTACAGGGGCTTTTTGCAGGGCCTCAGGGTGAGGGAGCAGTCTGCTGCTAGGAGAAGCAAATCTGCTCCCACATCACTGCATGTGTAGACACGTGCCTGGTAGAGTTTACTGTCAAGTAGTATACCTGAGAGCAAACCATTCCTGGATTATTTTCACGTGTAGATGCACCCACTGAATGTTTTATGTATGTGTTTGTGTATACATCTCCCAATATGCGAGACTATTACATATTGTGTTCATGTCCTCTTTCTGCCAGCTGTTATGCTCGAAGAACATTCAATTAATCCCTTTTTGCTGTACCGTAAAGATGGCTGTCTTATTGTTTTTCGTGTTTTTTCATTTGCAATACACAAAACTGGCAGTCTGGTGGAATCCCAGTTAGCCAGATGTGTCCAGTGCTTCATCCTAAATTGTAAGTGCCAAGTGCTACAAAAGACACCAGCATAACTTGAGTTTAGACCATAGCCAGTGGTGCTAGTTTCATTTCAACTAGTGTAATCAGGTGCCAAACAAAGGCTTGCAGGATACACAGATGAGTTGCATTATCTGTCCAAGAACTGTAATTTTGGTACCAGCCTTGAGTCTCTACCGAGGGAAAGATTCTTATGTGGAGTTTGAGATGAAATCCTGCAATGCACAGTCCTACAAAGCAACACTTAACATTCATCATTGCTCAGGCAGATGCATTTTTTCACATGGCTGCATTTCTGAATTCAAAGGAGATCCAAGTGTTGTTCACTAAAACAAAATTAACTGAGTGTGATTCAAAGGGCATTCTTGAAAGAATTCACCACTAATGCACAACATAATACAATTGTTCATCCCAGAGGAGCTGAAATAGGTGTGGCTGGAGCCACAGGCATGCCACTAATATGATGCTGAATGCCAACTTTGCAAGTGCAAGAGATACATTCAACGTGCATGTGTTGTCACAAGTTCAAGCCATCCAGAAGGAAGGCAACCAAGCAGGTACACTTCCAGCTGCCATACATACTATTGCTGATCCAAATGGAATTTCAGCCTGCAGAAATTCATAGATGTCCAAACTACCAGGTTTGTCAAAAACATGAAAATATCACCCCTACAGAAGACCTACATTATAGTGATGCTCCAAGGTGTTCCACGTGTCATAGAGGTGGACTCAAGAACAGTTTGCCTTAATTTCAGAAGAGACATACAAATGGCTACGGCCTTGAAATCACCTGCCTACTGTCCCATATGAAATATGACTCACTGACTACGATAAACAAGCAGTTGTCTTGAGGGGAGCATGTTACAGCAATGTCTGCTACAGGAAGGAGCAAGGGGTCCTGTACCTTATAGCTGTCAGAGGACAGTGAGCAAGCTTTCTAGGTGGAGAATGTTATGAGCAGCTAGGCACTGAGTTAACAGGAGCACGCAGAGTTGTTACAGACACCATTCAAGATGTCCTAAAGGGCTGGGTGTGTGCAAAGGTTCACCAGTTTAATTTACATTGGATCTGACTATGGCATCAATTCAAATGAAGCTGTGTCATACTGTGTTTACCCTCTGCCCCAAAATTGATGCAGAGATTGATTGTCTTGTAAAACAAAGTGTCCCTGAAGCTACAGGACCAGTGTCATACAAGACCAAGACTTCAGATACTGAGATACTCTGCAGACATATTGACCAGATGTAAGATCAAATTCCAGATGATCTGCCATCTACAGCTCCATAAGACACTGTACTGCCAGCAGGACCGGTTCTTACAAGGCCCTTAGCTATTGTCCTAGACACTTCCAGCTGCCGAAGTGACTCAAGAAGAACCAAAATGGATTGCTGCCATCTCCAGTGAAATTGCAGGATGACTCCAAACCCTGCATTGAGTCACCTAAGACAAGACACCATCTGGCTCAAGTACTTTAAGTCAAAGGCCTATGTAATCTAGGGGGAATGGTGTCATGCACTGAGTGTTATGTGTGTGGGGGCACTCCTGCCAGGAGGTGTAGTCATTCTATGTTGTGTTTGTTATCTGCTGCTGCTTTCTGTTATGCTTGAAGAGTATTCAGTTAAGTGTTTTGTGGTCTTCAGTAAGAACTGTGGCCCTGGTCCTCCCTGTCTGATCTCACTGGAACAAAGAAACCCCACAAATACACAAAACTGTGAGCTACTGCTGGTCTGGGCCAAGGTGCATTGGCAAGAGTTGTGAGCATAGGATATATCTGGAAAAGTAAGGTGGGGGCTTAAAGGTCAGAACTGAGGTGTGTTAGCAAAGCTGGGGAGAGCGGGAGATCAGATCTATAAGGCAGGTGGTGCTGCAACTCACAAGTGAGGGGCACTCACAGAGCTGGGTGACAATCCAGGTATGGGAATAGCAGGGGATGTCAGGGCATTAGTGAAGGACACCAGCAGAGCTACACACATGTCATTTTTTCTGCCATCCCTGGACTTAATGGTGCCAGGTCTCCATTTGCATGTACAGCATAAAAATGTGCATAAAAATCTTATCCCCTCCCCCCCCACCACATGCATACGTATGTACACTTTCCCACCAACACATAAAAGTTAAGAATTAATAAAACGGAGACAAGAAAAACCCTGGCAAGTGCAATCACTGTTTTCATTAACATTTTAAGTGGTTATTTTTAATGGTACATTTAACTAACGCTAACTTATCCATGAGCAGAAAATTTGGCTGTTAACATTGGCATCTGCTTAACAAACTGAAGCTCTGCATTTGGTGAGGCGTGAGTGTAACACCAATAATATTACTTGCTAACAGCAGACTCATTAGCATTAATTGCTGCATTTACTACCACGTAGAGCATCCTGTATCTATAACAACATTTATTAGATATAGCCCATTCTCATTGGAAAAAGTGCATAGGAAACAATGATCTTTGATGCAGTTTGGCCAGGAAACGAGGACATAAATTGGCCACATTCATTTTAATCTAAGTGATTCAGAGGAAAGAAAAAAGTGACAAGGTAACTGATGGCATTTTGTCCTTGACCTTTTATTACTAGAACAGTTAGGTCAACTGCAGCTCTGATGCACCTAAAAATGAAGGTATATGTTACAACCAGGGACCAGCAGAAAATTTGCCCACGGGGTCCATGACAATCAATTCACAATTCAAGAAAGACTGGAGGTTTTGTGCAGAAATGGCTTTGTCAGAAAAGATACGGTGCAGCTCAGAAGTAGGGGGCACTGGCAGAGGTGTGTGTGGAGAAACTCTTGTGGAGAAACTCTTACTGCCTGGGTAAGCTTATCCTAGAAATTCCTGCCAGCATACCTCATTCCCCTCCAAGAAGTGCCATGTTGCTTGCCCAGACCATTGCTGCTTTGCCAAACTTGCTTTCATGAGTGCAGCTGTCTGAAGTCACCTATTCCACCTATTCCAAAAATGCTTTCTAAGAGACCATTATTAGACAAGTAAATCAGCACCATTTTCATTGGCGATTTCCTGCAGGTGGCAAAGCTAATCAAGATTCCTCAATCCTGAGATCAGATACTGAATGGGTAGAAACCAGCATGGTGTTCCTGCCATCAAAGAAACTGCACCTATTTACTCCAGGATCTGACCCCTTGTTGACCCCTTGTTGTAAACTTATTGAGCCTGAGCCATTAATGTGTTACTTCGGTTTATTTCCTTTGTATCTCCATGCCAGATGGGAATAAAATAAAGTGGCCTGGAAGTGAACTGTGCCCTTTGTTTTTCACACCTTTTCTAGGCAATGCCAACAAAATTTGATCAGGTTTTTCTAATAAAATGGGTTTTTATCCCAGAAAAATACAGGGTCACCAAAGCTGAAATGTTCTGCTACAAGGTCTCTGCTTCAGCAAACTTCCAGTGAGGTGCAGGCAGATTTCCCATTGATCACCTGGTAGGCTGCTAGGAAGGCTGGGCTTCTGTCATCCACAACTGCTGGGCAGTGCTTCCAAGTGGAGTGTGTGTGGATACCTGTAAGCGTGTCATGTGTAAGTTGTCACATTTGCCAGAGGATTGCAGGAAGGAAATGAAGGGACAGCACTGCTCTCTGAATAAACAAACATCGTAGTTCTATAAGCTTAACTCCTTGGTCTTTTGAGAGCAACACAGAGGCTGTGTCTACTCATGCATTTATGCCAGCTTAAATTTGCTGCACAATAAGCGGGAATAGGCCAGTGTCTACATATGCAGGCATTAAAGCATGCTAACGTTGTGCGTGGACTGACTTGGGACTAACTTTAGGCCCAAGTCAGTCCACACACAGCATTAATGCATTTTAATGCTTGCATGTATAGATGCTAGCCTATTCCCACTTACACAGTAACACTGAGTAATAAGGTGCTTACACATGCGTTACTGAGCAGTAACTAATCAGGAGTAAATTCGATACCTGCATGATACAGGTACCAAACAAAGACTCAAGTCAACATAAGTTGCCATATTTATTTGTAGATGCATGCCTGTACTACACAGTAATTTTGGTGACTGTGGAATAAATGCATATGTGTAGACACACCCAAAGTGCACCAGGATTCTCTTCCAAAGAGTCCAAAATCCTGGAAGCCCTGAGAACCCTGGCTCTGCCTAGACACTTGGAAAACCCTGAGATGGATTTCCAGAGTCTGCAGCTTCAGTGCTCTCAGGGAATGGACTTTATCGAGATGGGCTTCAAGGGTCTGCAGCTCTAAGCAGACTGCTAAAGGTTCAAGGGCCTAAGGGCCTTCAGACTCACAAGCCAGCTGGTTCCTCAGAGCATCTGACTCATGCAGACAGTGGCATCAAATGGTCTGGGCAACTGGAAACCCTGTGGGTCCCAACTCTGAAGTAGTATTGCTGCAAGTTCTGGAAACTGCAGATTGCAACTGATATGATTCATGTCAGTTCTGCGCTGTCAGCCATCCCCTGTACTGCAATCTGATCCAGTTTCCTGGAGTTATGCAATGGTAGATAGCAGTGAGACTGACAAGAATCCCATCATTTTCAGTTGGCAGCTTCTGAAAAATCAGGATAATATGTTTGGCTTGGGCAACATCATGTTTCAATGTCCATGGATTGAAATACTGTGGGATCTTAAGTGGGAACATTTACAAATTTTGAGTTTTTGTCCCAATTTGTGATGAAAACACGTCTGGAAACCTGAAATTTACCACACAGCAACAATAGCATTTATTGGCCAGCTAGTCTTTGTTAGCTTAAAATGGTATTTAAAGGTCTGATTTTTGGGAATTGGCTTATAGATATATGCATGATAAGCGTTCAAGATGGGCAGCAGCGGTTAATTGATTTGTAAGAGCCTGTGTTTCACACATATGGTTCCATATAGCCCTGGAAGCAAACTGGCTGTCTAGCATGTCTCCCTTCTCGTGGGAGGATCACTCAGCAAAATCCAAACGGTCGCAAAGCTTCCTATCGTGCATGGATGACCTCTACCTGACTCAAGAAGTCTATGGGCCAATGAGATGTAAAGCGCTGCTCGAACCTGGTACTGGCTACTGGGAATGACCTAATCGGCGACCTAGTGATTGATGGGAAGCTGGGTGACAGCGACCACGAGCTGATCACCTTCACCATCTGCCGTAAAGCTGGCAAGTCAGTCAGCAACACAGAAGTCCTTGACTTCAGGAAAGCCGACTTTGACAAGCTCAAGAGGCTTGTCAGCGAGGCCCTAAGGGACCACGACCCCAGGGGGAGGGGAGTCCAGGAAGAGTGGCTGCTCCTCAGAGCGATCCTCAATGCACAAGCTAAGTCTATTCCATCTCGGAGGAAAGGCAGCAAGAGGACTCAGGACCCCCCTGGCTCTCCAGGGACCTAGCAGACCTCCTGAGGCTAAAAAGAAAGGCCTACAAAGGATGGAAGATGGGATTCACCTCCAAAGAAAAATATTCTGCACATCTGACACCTAAGAAAAAGCCTCAGAATTGAAGCCTGCATCCTGACCAGATGTACTTTGACTCTGAGGACAGCCCTAGGATTGGTAAATATAGATTGCTTAATAAATTCACCTATTATCAACTGGCAGGTGTTGTGGTCTATTGGAGGGTTGTGCTCACCCGGAACAAAAGTGTACAGGCTGGGTCCAAATCCAGTATCAACAGTCTTCAGCACTCTGGAAGGTGGAAGAGACCTCCATTGCTTAATTTCCAGATTCCAATGTGTCTAAAGTTGGCGCTTAAGCTCTGGACCTGAATCGGGATTCAAATGTAATGGTGCAAAATCCAGACATAGCCACGCCTAAGTTTTTGGGGCAATTTGGGCATGGGTAAGAATCTCAGCTTCACCTTTCTCCTTTTTCCTATTGTTCCACAGGAGCAGACAAAAGGATTAATGGTAAAACTAAATGTCACTGGGAATGGACTACAGCATCTGCTATAGTAAATGTCTGTGCTTGTTGGTTAAACACTGGTGGAGATTCAGGTACCCCCTCCCAGCTTATTCTGGATGCAATGGGAGGGGTCCTGATGAAACAACCAGTGCAGACTAACAAGAGCTGATTGCCATTGAGTGATTGCAGAATTAACAAACCAAAGCACTAAGGAGACTGTCTGAGGGAGGAAGAAATACAACAGAGGCACTTTGTGCCTCTAATGATCACTGGGATGAGGCAGCTGAGAGAAAATTAGCCCTGCACAGGCAAATGGAAACTCATTTCAAGAACCACTGAAGGAGACAAAGCTGCAATGAAAGCTCAAGAGATTAACTCTACAGCAATGAAACTTTACCTCCCAAGGAATCACACTCGACCTTCCAATGCCTGCACCCTCCTATATCTACTCTCTGTCCTTTGCTGTTACTCTCTCTCTTCTACACTCATTACATCCAGGAAAACCTTTATGCGGAACAAATTTGTGAGTTCACTTTGGCACAAAACTTTTCTTTAAATATTCACATTCACACAAATGAGTTCCTGTTTGCAGTAGCACTTGCAGAAAAAGCAAATCTTGCATAGCAGCATCTGTCACTGCACAAGTGTGGATGATCACCCTGAAAGGCTTTTACGCAATTATGCACTACCCAGCTAGGAAAGGAAGTAGTGCAGCATAAAATGACAGGCCTTTGGGACGTTGTTCTGAATAAATGACTGGACTAAGACTGGATGATCCAGTCCCAGGTCGGGTTGACATGAGAAAGTCCACCTTTCTGTTTCCTTCTCTGAAAATTGAGAGTAATAATAATGACCTTCTTAGCAAAGCCCACTGACCCAAACCCTACTAACATATTTATTTTCATACTACATATCCTAACTTGTTTTAGGATGGCTGAATGAAGAAATAAAAAGAGTTTTCCCTTTAGCCAAATCGTTCAGTTCTCATTTTCCTCACTTGAGATATATACTCCAATTTTCAATTCCTAATTTATGGTGAAAAAAGTCAGTGTGGTATGTGAGTAAGTGCAGCATGTTGCTAAGAGGTTGTGCAAATGCCACTTTCATATCTAAATTACTAGGCATGCTCCTAATCCACCCTGCACAATAGTCACTGGACCCCTGGAAATGTAGGGTGCCTACAGACATTGGGGGGAGGCACGGAGGGGCTCTAACTCATGGCACTTTACACAAAGCACCATGAGTTAGATCACCACTGAACCCAACAGACATTCACCTGTTGGGTCCGGGGGGCGGAACATGACTTGAGCCTGCCTGTACTTGCCTTGGCCAGCAGGCAGGGGTGCTTGAGTAGTTAAGCAGCCTCCCAGAAGCCTGCTGAACAACTCCTCTCCCTTACACCACCACCCCCTCCCACCCCCTGCAGCTCCAGCTGTGGCAAAGCCAAGCTAGCTGTGGTGTGCTACTCCTGTCAACAAGCTCAGGCAGGGAGTGGGGGAAAGGAGCAACCCCCCCACCTCACAGACCTCCCCCCCCATCTACCCTGGCTGGGGTATTTTGGGGGTTGGGTTGGGGATGTGCTTGGTTCCTTGCACACCCCATTTTGGGCCATTGCAGGTACTCAGATATGCTACACACCCAATGTCTAACTGTACTTCTGCTGTACTGCAGTCCTAATCCATCTGGCAAGTACTTCTGAACTCCACCTAATCCCCAAATCTCTAGGTCAAGGAAAAAACACAACTAGGGAGTGTTTGAAGTGAAGAGGATGAGGAAGCTTTTGAAGTCTCCAGATAGAGAGAGTGCTAAATAAGAGCTGTATATTTCTGGGTGATAAGAAAAAAGCTTGGAGTTGCACTTTATAATACTATGGCACTAACTACATCATAGTTATGTTTTTGTTTTGCTTCTGAAAAGCACATATTCATTTAACCTGTAGGTCACTGCAGAACTAAACTATTAATTATCATTCTTTTAGCTTAAGGCAGATTTGATTCATTATGGGACAGGGAATTAACTCACAGAGGTTTGTTTTTTTTGTTATGAACTTATTTCAGAAGCGTTGCATCAGGTTAAAACTGATGTTACTCCATGGCGAATGAAGCTGACACTGCCTTCATTCATGTAAATACTGATACGTCCCATTTATAAGCAGGAGACGAACAACACAGATGAGCTACTGATGCTTTCAGAACAATTCAGTAATTGACAGGTGTGTTTTAGGATTCTAAATGTGCCATGAGCCATGAGTACTGCTCTATTCCCCGCTATAGTGATCTACTAAAAAGGGGTTGCTTAATCATAACAATCAGCACTGATCAACTGATTCTAGTGAAGCTACATCAACTGACAACATCTGAAGACATGCCTGAATTCTGCAGCGTATGTGTCTTAAACAGGAGAAAGAGTCAAAACATGTCATTTAAACGCACTGTCAATATTCTAGTTCAGGGCTTTTCAACCTTTTTTAATAAGTGTACCCCCTGGTGGCCAGATGCAGAGCGGGGGGTGACACACAGCTGGACACAGAGTGGCAGCAGTGCGGGGTGGTGGGTGGCAGTCACCGGCGCTGCTGCCCTCACTTGGACCTACTCCTGGGAGATTATGGCACAGGGAGATGGATGGCAGCACTCTATCCCCACCTGCCTGTGTATACCTTTTAGGGCCTTTCCCCTGGTTGACAACCCCTGTTCTAGTTTATAGGAATACTAGTAGTTAAATCTTTCAGTGGGCAATAGTAGGTATATTGGACAGTGAACAACTCTGGAATCTTAAAATACACCTAATCTACAATGGCTGCCTTGCCATGGAGTACAAATGCCATTGAATTTCATTGAGATCCTGTTTAGATGACACTCCCTTCCCTCAAGAGAAGGGGCATTTTAAAAGCCCTGCCTGAGCGGTAATTATACTGTAATTGCATTGTAACGGCAGCATAAGTATCAACTCCATGCCTTGCTCATCTAGTGAATGCCAGCTTGACGTCAGTGTCACGCCTACTTCCAAAAGACAAAGCCGTGCCTGTCGGAGGTACTGGCAAGTGCAACTAAATGGGGAGTAGCCGACACACGAAGCAACATGCTGGCACAATCCCAGAGGTGAAGTGCGTCCATGGGAACGAGCTTGGTCATTTCAAATAACAAGCAAATTACTTCAAATAAAAGTCTATTTGCAGATCATTCGTGAATTGACAAAAGCACCACAGTCACTTGATACATCACTTGCTGTTCGGCTAACTCTCTCCATCATATACATGCACACGCACCCCCTTCTGTCTCTTTCCACTTACCAGAGCACTTAAGTCTCCTAGCTTCTTTGCAGTTGTTAACTCTTTGATACACATAACACCTTTGGAAGGCTGGTATTATTCTCTCCCTCTCTCTTGCTCCATTCTACTATTCCCTTCTCTCTCTGTCTCGCTCATGTGTGCAGTTTCTGTTGAGCAAGTCTGAGTCGTCTGGCTCTCATTCATTATTTAGGACACTGGGAACCATCTCTTGCTCACCAGAGCTTAACAGAACCATAGAACGATATCCTTTAAAAGCCCCTGGGATACTGAGAAATGGGTTTGGTTTGCTGCAATAGCAGGAGGAGAGAGCGAGAGAGAGAGTTATATGGCCTGTTTCTCTTTTGCCCAGTATCAGGTAGAAATGATGGCGTTGATGAAAATGGAAGTAAATTATGCTTTTCTATTCAGTAGCACTTCATGCCACCTGGGAGAGGTGCTGAGATCAGGGCAAGGGAGAAGCTGGCCCTCCATTGTAAACTGAAAGGGGAAGGCGAGAGCGTACAGTATCAGGGCTGAGTGTTGAGCGCATCCTGTCCCTCCACTTATCCAACTGACAGTAGTGTAGACCTGTGTGTTAAGTCTGTATCCTCTGAGCTTGCATTATAGTAGCTTTAGTAGGCCTTTTGCTGTGCTAAGGTAAGCCAAGTTAGCATCAGTAAGGCTAAAGGATGCAGTATAACAGGAACTGAGTCACAGGCGAGACATCATTCTAGGAAAAGCTAGCTCAGTTAGATCTTGATTAGCGAAAGTCAGTATGTTGCGGTCTGACCACAATAAGCCATTAAGAGCATTAGATTGTTGACCATATTGGTCTCATTCTGATCAAGTAAGAGTATGAGTGTCTGTTTGAGGAAGGCAAGAAAAGAAGGGCTCAGTGCTCTAAGATGTGCCCCTCTGGCATCCTTTGCTAAGGTTCCCATCTGAAGCTATAAGGAAGATCTGATGCTTCTTAGAATTTAAACCTCTAAATTCAGGTAAGAGCTCCCAAATAAATCTCCTTAGGTTGCAAGATTGCATTTCTCTTCAGATTGTGACAGTATATCTAGATATATATTGTATGCTTCTTTATTTGCTACCAATATTCATAATTTGAGAATTTTAATAAAGTGCTTTTACATTCATCACATTAAGAAGAGTGATTTTGTTGAAAACATTGAATGTCAGAAGGAACCCTCAAACTCCTCCAAGAGTTAACAGTAGGCTCTGTCCTTCATCATATCTGATGGGCAGTCCCCATCCTGAGCTGTGTGGGCTGCTGACTTTACAAGCCTCCGTGCAGTAGAGGCACAGATGAGAGTAGAAGAGAACAAAAGATTTCTGGTCCCAAGGGGGGTTACTGGCAGAGGCATTGTGGCTTTCACAGAATCATAGAAAAGCAGGAGTGGAAGGAGTCCCTGGAGGTCGTCTCATCCAACCCCCATGATAGATCATCTCTATCCAAACCATACCATACAAACTTTTGTCTAATCTGTTAGTAAAACTACACAGTCAACCCTGACACAACCACAAGATGTAACACCCTACCCTGCTACAGGTGAGGCAGAGGGACAGTGGTGGCTAATGTTCTACTGCTGCAAGGGCTGTTAAAATATGCTGGAGAGATCCAAGGAAGAGTGACACACCAGCAGCTACAGAGGGGGGCAAAACCCCACACAGTCTGTACTAGTCTGACTGTGACATACAATTCATTCCTGACCCTAAATATGCTGTTTGGTTTGACTCTGAGAAGAAGGCCAGGACCCTCTAGCCAGGAACCTCTGGGTTGAAGTCTCAGGAGGAGCACTCATACACCCCAGTCAAAATCCCCTGCCTTGCTACAAACAACACCCAGGTGAAAAAAATCCAACCCTGAAATGTAGAACTGTTGGAGAAAAAAACTCCCTCCAAGTGTCAAGTGGCAACCAGTGAAGCCCAGATGAAATACCCATAGTAGAACATAGGCATAGCTTCTTCTAGTCATCCCTGACTAATTCTTATCTAGCCTCTTCTTGAACGCTTCTAGTGATGGAAATTCCACAACTTCCCTAGGCAGCCTATTCCATTGCCTCACTGTTCTAATAGTGAAGAAGTTACTTTTTATCCTGAGATCCAATCCAAAACCTACTTTGCTGCAGCTTCCAGCCATTGGTCCACATTCTACTTTCTGCAGCAAGAGGAAAAAGGTGTTTTCCCTCTCCTTATGGCAGCCCTTCAACTACCTGAAGACTGTTATTACTCCTCTTAACCACCTCTTCTGTAAGCTGAACATACCTATTTCCTTCAACCTCTCCTCATATGGCTTGCCTTTCAAGCTCTTTATAATTGTATTGACCACCTCTAATTTTTTTATGTCCCTTTCAAAATTGGGATCCTAAAACTGCACACAGTATTCTAGGTGAAGTCTAAACAGTACAGAGCAAAAAAGGTGCTATCACATCCCATGTCTTCCACCAAATGTTTTTTTATTGCTGTAGCTACATCACACAGTAGCCTTGTACTGAGTTTGTGATCCACCAAGATCCAAAGTGCTGCTATCCAGCCACATCGCCCATTTTGTATTAGTATTTTTTATTATTTTCTTGAGTGTAGTGCTTTGCATTTGTTAGCATTGAACTTCATCCTATTAGCTCCAGCCCATGTCACAATCATGCACAGCCATGCAAGTTACACATTTATCCTGGGTCACATGGTCCTATGGAGATGGAAAGGAAAATTAATTCTCTTCCCTCACTTTGTTCCATCATTAGGCTCTCCTATGTTGCCTGACCTGATGGCCCATCTGCTCACATTGTTTTCCAGCTGTGTCTCTTTCCATCTCCTGGACACAACTATACATACAGGTACACATAGGGTGTATCTACATGTGTATTTACCGCAGCTTAAATTTACTGCACGGTAAATTACTAGGCAGTAAATGGGACTAGGCCAGCGTCTACACGTGCAGGCACTGAAGTGCATTAATACTGTGTGTGGGCTGACTTCAGACTAAAATTAGTCCCAAATCAGTCCACACACACAGTGTTACTGTGCTGTAAGGCGTTTACAGGTGCACTACTGAGCAGTAACTAATTGGGTGTAAATTTGATACCTGCATGATGCAGATATTAAATTTGCACTCAAGTCAGAGCAAGTTGACATATTTAATGTGCAGTATGGACCTGTACTGTACAGTAATTTTGGTTACTGCGCAGTAAATGTACACATTTAGACACAGCCATAGTGACATGTACACATAGACACATCTCTTCCCCATTTCCTTTACCCTGGCATATAGGGTCATACAGACTGCAAAGACATATCTATGTGCATACATGCACAAACAAAACCACCTGCTGTCAGAGAGAGACACCATGCACTCACATACACACACGTGTACAAAGAGAACATCCTCCAAGGGGCCCAGTCATCCTCTCTCACAAACATATGCACCTGAAAAGACATTATACATTGTACAAAAAAATATATTACTAAGGGAGTGTTCAGAGGAAGCTTTTATACATGCAAAGCAGAAAATCCACCATGAAGGTATTTGCAGAAAACTTAATTCTGTCTTCACCTCCTTGTGCTCAGGCATTACTAGATCATGTGCTTTTCATTACAAAAAATCACATCTCTTCCTGCTTGCTAGTGTAGTGTTGCATAATATAGCATGCAGACTTATAAGCTGCTGTGCATGTACATTGCATATTTAAGAGGTTGCTTTCCTTTCTATGATATTGTAAAGGGGTTAGCAACCCCAGGCACGCATGCCAAGAGTGACACGCAAGGCCATTTTGCTCAGCACAGCCAGCCTAGGCTCTAAGCAGCTGGGGGCTGCAAGACCTGCTGCAAGCAGATCGAGCTCTGTGGGCCAGCTGCAGCTGGGAGGCTGCAAACAGCTGCTCCGGGCTCCAGCATGTCAGAGCACTCAGGCACTTTCCAAGGTAGATATTGTGGTTTTTTCGGCACTCCAGCCAAAAAAAATTTTGCTTCCCCTGATATAGTACCATATTATTTACTAAATAGCATGGCACATTTTCCAGTAGTGTGATATCTTGCAACAGAAAACATGCAATTCATGGGTACCTCTAAGCTGTTTTTTTCACAATTCAAATTTCAACCTGCATCTAATTTTCTGTTTTGTTTTACTTTTTTTTAAAAAAATTAAACAAACAAACAAAAAATACCTTTTGCCAAGAAAAATGGGTCAAGGCTAAGAGTGAGCCAGAAATATTTTATAAAGGGAGAAGAGATTTGAGAGAAGTGTAATGGCACTTCTGATGAGGAAAGAATACATAGAGTCCACTAACAGGTAACTCACTTTTGGGTCAGAATATGTTAAAGATGATAAACCTGGATGTGTAGAAGGGAGGGTCAATCTAGATGTCCCCAAAGCAGTATGTAGGAAGGCTATCATAGATCAGGATAGAAGGGAGGAAGCATTCCTTTTATTGTAAGTGCAGGCCATCCTTCATGTTGAAGCCATGTGATGAAGTGATGTTGCCTCATGTTGCATGAGGAGATGAGAAACAGACAAGCTATTTGTTTGGCTATTCTGTTAGGGGACAGCGAAGTCCAGCTTTGAGGGTAATTATTGGCTCAGCGATTACTGAAGTGAAGCCATAGCAAGTCTGGGTTCTTTTCTGACAAGAAACTGAGCTGATGACTTCTGCATCTGTGTCCTATTGATCCAATGGAGTCAGTCTTTCCCTTCAGATGGCTTTGAGGTGGAGAAAACACAGCGCTGGGCTTTTATCACATAACTATTTTTGCTATTCACTACTAGCAAATTGCCTGTCAAGAATGATGGGGGTGGGGAAGAAGGGGGTGGCTACGGAGTGCCACGCACCACCACACCACAGCCCAGGAGGGCAGCGGGCATCTTGCAAGCTGCCACCACCACCAGCCACTGTCCTGCGCTGCCATTGCTCCACATCTGGCCCTGTGACCCCCCCCCCACACCCAACCCTGTGTCTGGCTGTCTATGTGGAGCACTCTGATTGATTGTTTCAGTATGCATTGTGATTGGCTGCTGAAACAACCAATCAGAGTGCTCTACAAGCATTATGGGAAGACAGACAGACACACAGACAGATGGACTAAGCCCTTTATATATATATGTATATAAAAATATATAAAGGGCTTAGTCCATCTGTCTGTGTGTCTGTCTGTGTATATATATCATATATAGATATATCTATATATGATATATATAGAATAGATATATAGATATATGATATCTATTTATCTTTCTATCTATATAGGAATCCTATAAATATATATATAGGATTCAGGGTGTATTGGTGGTTGGGTTTCTTTTCCAAGACTGGATGACTTTTAAAAACAGGATATAAATAAATGATGTCTAGTCAAAAGCAAATGGGGACTGCCCTTGCCTGCGCACACAGCCCCATGTCCACCTGCACTGCTAGGTCCTTGTGTAAAGCCCTGATGTAGCAGAGCAGCTCTGGATGAGCCAGAGAAGCTGAGGGAGCAGCCAGCTCTAGTTGTATGAAGGATCTTATTGGGCTTTATGGGAGGGGTTAGTTAACCTGCAAGCACTTTGCACTGTATTTGTAAGAAACTCCCTGGGGAGACCATGGGAGGAGGGCGATGTTCAGGGAAAGACAGGTAGTGGGAGTTCTGTCAAGACATGCAGTCCCTAGGGGCATGTCACCTAGCGAGGGTTCATCTGAAGAGGCATTCCCAGATGCTTTCTTTCCCTGCCAGGTGTTTTATTTACAGAGACATTCCCCAGAGGCCTCCCCTCACTTAGAAAAGACTCTTATTTATGATGTGTTGTATGTTTATTTGAAGATATCTTTAATTTTTTTACCTCAGAATAAATGCCTCAGCATAAAACAGCTAGGTTTACTTCTCTCTGCTGTCACAGGCTTTGTGTGTGCCATTGGGCAATTCACGTTCGGTTTCGCAGTTGAAACCAGGTGTCGAAGTACCTTTGAGAACCTCTGTCTTTCCCTCCTTATGTCTCAGTTGTGTTTTTGTACCTCACAGCGTGTTGTCAGGGCAACTTCTTGAGGCCCAAAGACCCTCTTGTGATTGAAAACAGGCAAATACTGAGATGTGTGCGCACTGGTTTGAACAGACCTAAAGAAATCGTCTTGACTGACCTGTAATCAAATGACTGTCCTTGACATGACTAAAGCTGTGGTCTGAGATATATTTACCTGTTAGCCTCATCTAAGTAGCCAGACTCTTTGGGGACCACCAGATTTATTTCATATCACAGTCAGTCACTCCCTAAGTACCTTAGTGAACCTGCTTGTGTAACCTGCCTGTGTAAATCATAGACACACAGGAAAGTAAGGCTGGAAGGGACCTCTGGAGGTCATCTGCTCCAACCCCCTACTGAAGGCAGGATCAGTCCCATCCAAACGGTCCCATACAAGTTATTGTCCACCCTGTTCTAAAACTTCACACTCAGCCCTGTCACACAACTACAAGGCATGTTGCCCAAAGACAGCAGAAACACCCTAACCTGCCACAGGTAAAGCAGGAGCACAATGCCAGCCAGTGTCCTGTTGCTGCAAGGGCTGTTATATGCACTCAAAAAATCCAAGGAAGAGGGCCATGCCCCTGGTTACAGAGGACCAGCAAAGAAAGAGCAAAATGGTTTGGGCCATTTGTAAGTTGTGGCATGTTGAGAGGGGAAAAAAGGCACATTCCTAAAACATTCAAGACCACACGTGCATATATGTGTGTGCACGTGTGTGTGGAAATTTGTCTGCCTGTGAGCTGTTTCTTGGCTTAACAGTGGGTGGGTGGTTGTATTATTTCTCTACTGTGAGGTGATTAGCTATTGAAGACTGATTCTGACACTGTTGTCTGTATTGAAATGAAGCCCCAAAGTCCACTAATAGGTTTTCATGCCATCAATGCAGAGAACAGCAAGGTGAGAAATGGGTTTTCTGGTCCCGGGCTCCTAGGTCTCAGAGCTCAGTCAGCAAACAAATGACTAGATAAATACAACCCTAGTGGTTTTTAAAGGCTTCTGTTCTATGTAACCTGTTGAAAAGTCCTTGTTGGGAGCACTGCTATTAGATATGCCAAAAGAAAGGAAATGAAGGCTGCCTCTGGGGTGAAGCCTTCACCCCTTATCAGTCTGGAAGCACCCACAGATATTAAAACTATAGAGAAGAGAGCACTAGGGATATGGATATGTATGTATGGATATAGGGATGTAGTTGAATGTGTTAAACACTGTAAGAAGGGACTGGCAGCTGGGACTCAGGATTGTGCATCAGCTGTTACAGTTTGATTGTTAGGCCTGTGTGATCCTGCCAGGATGCAAGGGAGTTTAATCACCCTAGCTTTGATTCTGTATAAAGCAGAGACAACTTTGGAGCGGTTGTCTACCCTTAGAGCAGGGCATGCTGCTAGTTAGGGTCTAGGGTAGGGGTAGGCAACCCCTGGCATAGATGCCAGAGCATAGCACATGAAGGCATTTTGCTTGGCACGTTTGCCTTGGGACACACAGTGGGGTAGAGGCTGGGGCTGCACTGCTACAACAAGGATTGGGCCTCTTGCAGCTCTTCCACCATCCACCCCTGGCATACCAACAATTTACAACTTGAGGTTGCAGCTGGTTTTGGCACTCTGCCAAAAAACATTGCCAACCCCTGGTGTAGGGGGTATTGGTAGAAAGAAAATGGGGCAGGACAGGAGGAAGTGAAGGAGTTCAGTGATGTGAGCTGCTAAAGTGGTTGGTCACCAAATAGGATGGGAACTTGCACAGCACTAACTTTGCATTGCTGTGTGAATAGCATCAGCCGGGATTGCAACCTGCTCCTTGCTTTCAAGCTCTGGATTTCCTCACCAGATGTTTAAGATAATAAGGGTCAGGACACTTTGGTACCAAATGCAAGGAGGAAAGACTGCTAGGAGCCAGCTGATAGGCCCTGGCTGAGTAATACCCAGAGTAATGTACTTTTGGCCATATACTTTCAGCCTAAAAGAACTTTCATCTCACATAAAAGGAAGCAACAACGCAAAAAACAGGTGCCTGGGAAAGAGCATAGTATGTGCAGGTCCTGTTTAACTGTCTGCAGCACTTCTAGGAACAACGTGCCTCACCTAAGCAGAGTTGCTACTCATGTAAGGCACAGCAGAGTATCACAGAGCCACACTACCAATAGTTTTGAATCCTGGGTTTAAATAAGTTGAGTTCAGCTTATTTTAATGAAAGGTGGGGTGACCTGAAAAATTCTGACCCTCCCACAGTTCTGGCCGCTTTAGCAATAGTATTATGTAACTTATCTGTTCACAGTGGGCTGGGGAAGCAAGCAGAGGAAAATGTACAGAGATCAGTGCCTTCTTAAAGGAGGCAGCTACAGGACTTCAGTGATCCCCACTCTTCATCCCATAGTGCTGCTGCTAGGCTCCATCCACTTTACAACCCTCCTGCCTCTAAAACAGAAAGCGAGAGACTGAGTGCTTGATCATCAGAGCTGGATGGCAGCAGGGTACAAACATGCAGGCTCATTCATTGACATGCTGTGCATAGCTGTCTTGGAAGAGCCTGTGGGCGGGTGATGAATATCTGGTAATTAGGCTGATTCTGGGCACATTGATAACAATTTCATGGAGATGCTGCACGCTCTGTGAAAACTTTCATAAACATCTGACTCCAAGGGTGCACATGTGTGTGGGCAGCCTGATGAGTATTTTGAGATTAAGCATAAACAGGTGCCATTGGGTGTTTTTTTAATCCTTCTTCAGGCTCAGAGCAATGAGCTGGGTTTTGTGACAAGGAACAAAGTGCTGAGGGAGCAGGCAGGGCACTAAGGGAAGAGAAACATCAATACCCTCCAGACTCTAAAGTCTTCCCCAGCCACCATTATTCATAGGAAACAGCATATCAGCAAGAACCAAATCAAAGGATTTTTTTGCGCCTATATGTGCTGCTTAAGTTTTTTGCTGAGGAAGCCGTTTTGTGGTTTACCTGCCAGGGCAGGAACTCCTTTTGTTGGCTCTGGCTCACACCCCTTGAACTCAACAGGGTCTTGGTGGGGACCTAGCTCATTCATCTTGTGATATAAGGGCTCAGTCAAGTTTTCCAGTGAAAGGTTGAATCCAGATCAGAAAGCCAATCCTAAAATGAACTAGTGCATTAGATCTGGGGTCTTGATTTGGTCTTATCTGTTAGTTAAACACATTGTTTTCTAGCTCCATGATCAGCAGGTCTGGTGGATGACAACACGTTTGAGAGTGGCTGATTTAAAACCACGATGCACAGATGCTTCAGTATCAAGCCTACCTGCTTGCGTTATAGGGCAGTGGACTGCTGTCATGGTAGGTTTCCTCTTCCAGGTGCTTGAGGATGACACTGAGTAGCACTTTGCTGTGAAAGGTACTGTAGCCACTCCATGCCTACATTTTTAATATGGCATCCTGTGCTGCCGCATGACTTGGGGTTACCCCATACATAATGCCTAAGTGTGCTATGACAAGCTGTTGAACAGTATTTCTTCCTCCAGGGCTTCATCCCCCAGTGGCCCAGCAGGCTGAGCTTTTAGGTATGGTCCAAGAAGGCTCAGCACATTAACAACATCCAAGGTAGAAAGGACAGGAAGAGGATAAAGTGTCTCCCCATGTATTATTACCCCAAAGGAGAGATGCTGGCTTCGTTCATAGGCTAGAAGTGTTGCATTTCCCAAGTCTGGCTGTATGCGGCCCACCATGACATTAGGAGCTAGATGGGAAAAACCCTGAGAGAAATGAGGTGAGGAGTATATGAACTGTGTCAGAGAGCTTACCACTGGCTTTTAAAACCCAGGTTGCAATGCCCTAGCCTTGCATGTGAAGATGGCAGGCAGGCAGATGGACAGGCAGGAAGATGTAGGATGAGGTGGGGAGGCAGCAACTACAGATAGATATTTCCACTAAAGTAGTTTCCTTCCTTTCTCCTTGCATTAATCACTGCCCTGCCCACACCTCTCTGGGGTAATTGCAGATTGTTTTGCTGGCCTGACATGAGCCTGTATGCCTGAGAGGGGAGGGGAAGATGGGCTCCTGGAATGGATTGCTTCCCAGAAATCTCTAATTCAGCTGATTAGAGCAGCAGACCCCTTTAGCAGTCTCCCTGACTCCTCCATAGCACACTTTCCATGTGCTTCATCCTGGATGCTTCTCTAATGGAGGAGGAGGTAAGCATGAAATGCACCGCTAAAGCCCCATGAATATTTCAAAGGCAAAAGTCAAGGGACTCTATTAAATCCCCTTTAGTCTCTGTAAATGGAACTGGAGTGTGGATAATGAGAAACTCCAGCGGCGGTCAGAAGATTTCAGGAATGCAAGACAGGCGCCAAACAATTCTTGGCCTGGTGTTATCCCACAGAAACCTGTCACAGCATTCCCCATCAATACCTCAACTCCAGTACCCTTCCCTAACATTGTTTCCATCCCAACATCTATTGACCTTAACACCCCACCAGAACAACTACCCTCCCCAGCAAGCTGTACCTCCCAGCATCTCTTAATACACCCTTAGGATCCCTAATGTCCCTTTCCTATCCCTTTGGTTGAACCGATTCTCCCCTAGCAGCCCCATCTCCTCCTAACATGCAATTATAGCTGCTTACTGTAATAGCTATAATCCTCTGTCAAGTGCTCCCAAACCTCTCTAGTCCTCCAAACCCACTGCTGACTCCTAGATATTTCCCCATATGGCCGGCAAGCAGCTACAGCAGCAGTGGCTTTCCATGCAGCAACCAGACAGAGCCTGACAGACCCATATGTTTCAGCAGACACAGTTCCTCCCTCTAATGGGCCCAGAGGAGTACAGCTTTCAAAGGATTCTGTGTGGAAGTGACAAGCTGGAAAGCCTTATTAATGGTCTCTCTACCAGCAAGGACCGTGGAGGCAGAGAGTGTGAAACAGCCCAACAGCACTGCTGTTTAATGACTGCTTGGAAAAACCTCCCCTCCCCACCTGCAAGCTGCCCATAGCCCTACAGTGTGCATCAGCATTATGTACAGTAATGATGCATACCGAGAAGCCATTCTCCTTGTCCATCTCTGCAACGACACATCAATAGCTCTCTATTTTTCCATCCACAAACATGAAAACCTGCAGTAATCTCCCTAGATACTGGAAAGTGCACAAGGTCTTTCAAGACTGCGCTGAGCCAGCCAGCATTAGGCTTTGGGTTATGAGATTTCCTGTGTGATCAAGGGCTGAAAAAGCATTGCTTACTTTAAGGGAAATAACACACTTATTTTCAGGAGAAAGTCTTTTATGAGGATGAGAAATTCTGTAGTTTTCAAAAGCAGGTGCGTGGTCCCATTTCCAGAACTGGCTTTGTTAGTGTACCACCAGGCTCATCTACTACAGCCCTATACATTACTGCTCCAGTCCCCACACAGCTCTGCCAGTGCCCCTCACTCCTGCCCTGCAGCATGTCCTGCTGTTCCAGTCTTAGGTCCCTACAAGCATTTCCTTCACAGTGGCTCTTGGTAAAGATTGTCACTAGGACGAGGGCCCGCCAGCTTCTGACGGTGGATGAAAACCCAGCTCTACAGAACCATTGTCCCTTGGCTTTTCTGTCTACTGTCAGTGAACGACTGGAGTGAGCAATAGTGTCAATAAGCATGAGCTGGGCAGTGGCACCAAGAAACGAATTAGTAATGTAAGCAAAAGGTAATTACTGTAATTATCCCTGATGGAGTCCAACCAGAGTTAGTACCCCATCTCTTCTGCCAGAGCTCACTTAAGTTTTAATGACTTTGGGTGGGCAGGGCCTGAGCCAAAATGTTGTTATGAATTACACTCTTAAAGCCACATACAGTTTTCTCTAGGCTGGGGCAATAATCATGCAGAGCAAGTATTTAAAGTCAGATACAGAATCTTTATTCGCTGCAGCGAGGTGCCTCCGAGGTGGGACATCGCCTACCAGTTATAATACTATTTTATACCTTGTCAGTACGTCAGCATTAGTTTGTGATTAGCTCATGCTTGTAAGAATACCCAATCATCTACTAACTAAATTACTATTCTATCCAATCAAGTGACATTGTGCACGTGAACACCAAAGTTTAACTCTCGTGATTGCATGTTTTATATAAGTAGTCTGCATGTTTTTGCCAAGTAGTCTGCATGAAAGAAAACAATCTTTGTACTGCTTTCAAGGTTCCCCTGTTGACAAGGCTCCTGTGTTGACCAGATACAGCTAGTTTCATATCTTATCAGTAACCCTTTACACAGCACTTCTCTTCTCACCTGTCTAGTATGTGCTGTGTCCACTTCTATGTATTGAGGTTAAAGGTAAACGAAATGGCCTTACTGCTATATTGCAAAATGCACACACAACAATGTTGTCCTGGGGGCAGCACAGTGCCACCTAGCCTACTCAGTCCTCTGGGTTCAAAATCAACCCTTGTCTCCAAGCAGACTGCCCCCTGACTTTCCAGCCAGACATAGGCAACTCTGCCAGGGTTCCCTGTTGTCCTCCATAGTGCCCTCTGTTAAGGTTTCTAAACCCATTGCTTTTCTCATTAAAAACATCACTTTATGGTGTGGTTCTGCCCAGGGACATCCCTGTGTGACAATGGCACCTTCTTGTTCCACCGCTTTGAAAAGTTAAGTTGGTTTTATTAGCTATTTGATTACAGTGTTAAGGAAAGAGTTTGACATCCCAACCAAGATGGGGCACCGACCTCGGAGGCACTCTTCAAACACTAAGAGCTCACACTGTTAGCAGGCAAGGCAGAACAAGCACCTTTTCTCCTCCACCTTATGGACACATCAGTGTCACACAAAGGATCTGTGGCTAAGCTGAGTTTTGAGTCCAGATCACTTGAGCCCCAGGACTCTCTCTGTGGGACAGAATCATTTAGCTGGCTCCCACTAAGGGGAACCCAGATTTTTTTCCCTGCTCATTCTCCCTTGTTTGTGCTTGCTACCTCACACCAAGCTAAATGGAAACAAAATCGGGGAGAGATAGGACTTGGAAAAAAAACTGATTTCCTTTTTAATGAACTGAAGTGTTCCTGAAAGCCCAGTGAGTAATTTCCTTTAACCATACGTTTTTGCTTTAACAGCATTTCTTTTAAATTTAGAGTCATTGAAAGGTATCTCTGTTCTTCTTTTTTTTATAAAGGGCAGCAGCTCCTGTCAGTCTTGATGCCAGTGCAACTCATTTGTAGGCTTGAAATAATATGACAGGACAAAGGGGAGCAGATGGAAAGACTCTGAAGGACTGCTGCCTACAGGACCGTTCATGGTGTGTCAGTGGCTGTGAGGTTAGCATGGAAGCTCTGAGCAACACCATGATGATTTTCTGCCAGTGACCAATAGGCCATTCACTATAGCAAATTCAATGACAAGCCAGCTTCATTGCCAAAGCAAAGAAGATATCAACCAAACTCCAGGGCAAGGTATAGTCAGTCAAAAAGCCTGAAACTGAATCAGTTCAGTCTTTTCAGGTTAGTCTAAACTGTTCAGATTAAATTGAAACAGAAGTCAGCTGACATTTCCCTTTGATTCAGGAAATGCATCCACATGCCAGAGGTAGTTCAGGCCAGAAGCTGGGGGTCAGTAGGACACATCTCTCTACCTGTGTGTTCACTTCCTCTTCCTGCTGCCCCTGAGGTCTCTGGGACTTGCAGTCCAGAATCACAACAACAGAACTCTGCAGGTTTGCTCATCACTTCTTCTCCTGCTTCCAGGTGCCTCTGGGATTTGTAGTCCATAGTTGCCAGCTGTAAGTTTGAGTGGGGGGGAAGAGGTGTTTAACCCCACTCCCTGGCCCCAGCTCCCAGCCTGGGTTTGCTTGGGGGGGGGGCAGTCCACCCCACCATAGACTGGGCTGCATCCCCAGTGGGGCTTGTCCCCCTCTCTCCCCTTGTCAGGCAGTCCTCACTGCTCCAGTTATGGAGCAGAGGGGTGGGGCAAGCCCTGCTCTCTGGAGCAGACAGCCCAGCCCAGCCCAGGGCTGCAAAGCATGTTGGGATGCTGGGAGACTAATTTAATTTGAACCAGGAAGGGGACTGGGGCAGAAGTTTCATAAATTGGTTTGACCCAAATCAGTTAATTTTTATATTCAACCATGTTTATCTTAAACTAGTTTTAGCTATTTTGAAATGTACTGAGCTTCTGTTCTGTTTCAGGTTTAAACCAGCTTCTGATCACTTAAACCAGTTTATGTACAACTTCTGTCCCTAGCCCAAAGGTTAAGTAGGACTGTTGATAATGCAACATGATTGCAGGCATATAGGCAGTGGTCTTAGGAGAATGGGACCAGCCTTTCATAAACTCTCCCCAGATAAGCAGGGACTAATCTGTATTTATTTTCTAGATAAGAATTGTCCCCCCCCAACAAAAAACAAACCCCAACCCTCAAATCCTAGGGTGCTGCAGTCAGTTCTTCTGCCAGCTGATTAGGTGGCCCTATTTTCTTAGTTACATTTGCACTAATTCATGGTGTCAGCAAAGTGGTAGAGGCTGCTGTGTTCTCGGGAGGTCTTTTTCCTCCAGCCTGCAAGTCTGACTGCTTCTGTTTTCTAAAGATCATTTGGTACTTTTGTTTCAAAGACCTACAGCCAAGTGGGCACTACATAGTAAAAGATAGGAACATCCAGTAGAGCAGTGATCTCCAACCTTTTTAAGTAGATCACATCTGGCATTTAAAAGCAACCCAAGATCTACTGTGCACTGCTGCCACGCCCCCACCCCCACCCAGCAGGTAAGTTTGTGGGAGGGGAGCGGGGGGGAAGATCAAGGCAGAGGGAGAAAAAATTATTTGGGGGCATGCCTCCACTGCAGGTAAGTCCCACCTGGCCAGGGCCCCACTCAACTTACTCCTGCTCCTGCCTCTGCAGCACTGTCCCTCACTGCAGAGGCCTTGATCTAGCCCCCTTCCCTTCTCTTCCCTTCCCTCCCCCATGGACTGACCTGCTGGGCTGGAGCATGTGTGTGCATGTGTGTGCATACACTTGGCACTCAGCCTCCACCCCAGCCTCACATCGACTTCAAGAGGCTCCAAGAGCTACCTCAAGAGGCTCTGAAATCTACAGGTGGATCAAGATTTCCTGGTTGGTGACCGCTGCAATAGAGTTTTTAAATGCTGGGACTGTTTTCCAACCATGTTCACTTCTTTGCAAAACTTCTGTATCAGGTGGTTACATCCTGCAATACTTGCATCAAACAGCAAGGTGCAAAGCACGTCCACTGGCTGAAATTAATCCCAGGCACAGAGCTGGCAAAAGGCCTATCTAACTTATAACCTAAGGGTTTAATAGGTTTCACGCAGGAAACCAAGGCCAAATTCATAGCTTCAGGGTGAAGTTACATCACTTAAACTATACTTAGGGCATGCCTTCCTTCATTTTTCATGTCCTTGTGTGACAAGGTATTTAGCAGAAGTCTCAGATTTGTTGGAACCTGACAGAGCCACACCATGACAGCTTCTGCTATGGCCTTGAACTTTCAACCTCTGGGCTGTCAACCTTAGCATTTGTGCCAACCCAACCTCCATTTAGGGCACTTAAAACACAAGCATACATACATTAAAGTTCATTATCTTGTGCTAAGCATCATCTGAGCATATCAAAGGTATGCCTCTTTAGGCAAGGATTAATTCTGGACCATGCTACCTACCTCGTGTTAGGGTAATTTCAGATTGATCTGAAAAGATAAAATGAGCAATTTGTAGTCCTCCATTATCTCAGAAAGCAGAGGCACCTAGTACATGGGGGCCCGAGGGCCCAAGCCCCCTCTCGGGAAGAGCAATGTCACTTGAAATGCATAAACCTTTCCACGTGTCCATCATCTTAGGTTCCCACTCCCAGCAAAAATAAAAGTCAGTGCCTATGTCATGATGCACTGCTCCTAGGATGACCCTTGCTCCTGCACTGGAGCAGGGTCATGGCCCAGGTATTCTGGCTCCTAGCGATGCTCTTGCTCACCAGTCCTCTCCTGGCAAGTCAGAGCTGTGAAGACAAGAAGCAGTATTAAGCCTTAACATGTAACTTCTCACAGCACGTTCTAACTTTAACACTGCCTAACAGCCCACAGATTTAGTATGGTGTAAGTGTAATGTGTAATTTCACCCAGCACTGATGAGTCATGATCATCCTATCAGGACTCAGAAACACCTCAACCCAAATCCAAATCATGCCTGTTGTATCAACTGGGGGGATGGATCTGTGCTAGGCCTCGTTGTCACTTCCCCATTGCATGGGAAAGGTGAGCAAGTGGCATTGAAATCTGTTACTGAAGGATACACCTCTGTCAAGGGGAGCCCTTGCCAGCCCCCTTCAGGTGTTTTTATGGGTGCTTGTCTGCTGAGACTACATACGCAGACAGAGCAGAGGCTTAAATGTGGTTGGCTATATTGAAACTGTGTTTCTAATCACAACCAGCTGATCTTGAACAAGCACTTGAGCAAAATCTTTGCAAACAAGCTAAAGAGGAAGAATGGTTTGCAGAAATTATTTGGTGAATAATGCTCCCACCTACAAACCTGGTGATCTATTTATTTGGTTCCCATTCTCAGTTTGGTAGCAATTCCTTGGGACACTCCTCATTCCATTCTTTTGCTCAGCATTCCCGAGACAGTTACTCACTGGACACTGTGGGCACATCTACACATGCAATTAATGGGCCTAAATTTTCTATGCAGAGAATTCAGGCTCATTAAAGTACTCCCCCACACACGTCTATACATGTACCCTCACTGGGAGCGAATTGAGCCTGACAGGAGCTGTCCAGTCCAAGACTGCTCCTGCCCTGCTCTGCCTTCCTCCAGCAGCTGGAGGGAGCGCCAGGTTCCCCGGGGTGACAGCTCCAGGTTAGCAGGGGGCACAGGGACTTAGTTCCAAGCCCCAGAAGCAGGGGTTGGGGGAGCTGTCTCGGCTTGGCAGGCAGCTCCATCTGAACCAGGGGGAGATTGTGTTGGCCCCCAGTGGGGTGGAGCAGGGAGCAGGGATGGGGAGTGGGGAAGCTGTCTTGGCTGAGCATGCAGCTGCCTTCCAGCCATCTGGGTCCTAATTTCCATGTGAGTGGGAGGCAACAGCCTGTCCAGCCAGGACAGCTCTTCTAGCCACATGGAGATCAAGACAGGTTCTTCCACGTAGCTTGCAGGTAGTGTCCTGCTGAGCTGGGGCATCTCTCCCCATCCCCTGTGGCCCCCTGCTGCCTACACTGACTGAGAGCAATTTGCTCCTGATCAGCATTTACATGTGTAGTATGGCACATTATGTGCCATTTTTCTAGTACCTGCATCTACAGATACTAGAACATGGTGCATTATACTAATATGCTGTGCAGTAATTGCTACACACATTTATACGATGACAGTTTACTATGCATTAGATTAATATAATGCACAGTAAAGCATCTCATGTAGACGCACCCTATGCAGTCCAGTTTCTGGCCTTACCTGTCAAGGAGGATGTTGAGGACCTGCTGAATACCAGAGATGGTGCAGTGATTGCTGCTGTTGACTGGCTATAAAATTCCTGAGAATGAAAGAAGTGTTAAAAAATTAAAATTTGATTATTTCAGGTAAGTTCTCAAGCCACTGACTTGATTCAGTGCATCATTAAATTTAGTTACATGACACAGCTTGGGAGAAGCCTTTCCAGCTTTTACCTTTCATTGCCCTTGGCATTAGGCTTATGCTGAAGAAACGAGCTTTCTGGGACCTCTTAGGCACAGAAAATATCCTTTGAGCTGAGAAGCATTAGAGGTTTTTCCAGTGAATCACTGAGATCTTAATCTTACTTCAGTACACTGTAGGAATTCAACCTCACAGCTCAAGGGCAAATGAACTTCACAGAACTTTTTTCCCATTGTTATTGTTGTTGTTGCCTTGCTCTCTACAGACTAGTATAAATTTGTTCATTTCTGTTTATCCCCAGTGCCCTCCCCACCCCAGCAGTCGCTTAAGTGATGGACAGTGGGAAGTATGGAGGTTACTAAATGGACCTGAGCACAGAGAAGTTCTGGCTGTTATATCTTAAGGCCTACCTTCCATGACTTTTTCTGGAGGTTTGGCAGATACACCTGAGAAGTAATTTTCCTGACTTAACTTTCCTGAGTCAATAGCCCTTAGGTGGACTTAGATGCCTAAGCGTAATTCTGGTTCACCTGAAAAACAGTTAATGTAATGAGTGAGTGGGTCCTCCTCTCCTTTACTTCTTTTTTGTTATTCAGTTTTACGGGTCAGATGACAGCATGTTACAAAAGTAGATGCACTAATGGACTTTCACGGATTTGAACAGGGTAGAATAGAATTGCACTTAAATGTCTAAATCCACATGAATGTCCAAGAGGTGGATTGGAATCTGGTCTTATGTGCACTAACAGTGCTTAGCACAGCATGAGCCCTTGTTTTGGGAGGAGCCTCTACACACCATTGCAGCACAAATAAAAACTAAATAGTAATAGGTTATATAGAATTGTCTCTTCACTTCTCCTAGAATCATACCAGTCCTGAGGTTATGCTTGTTATTAGAGACTTCCATTTCAATATTGGATTTTGTCCAGAAAGAGTAGGTCTGGAATAGAGCAATCTCATTTATTTCTGCAATAATATATCTTGAAATCCTGCAGGTAGGGATTGACATTATTTCCTGGTGGCTATATCAAATTAAGAGATTTTTTTTATACAGGAAGGGAAAATCTCCACAAGGGAAAACCTTTTATTTCAAGGAACAAAATAATTGTACACAGCACACATATCTACAAGTGAGAGGCTTTATTGGGACCAGTATTTCAAATACAGACATCATTCTGTATCATTCTCACTTTGCTGGAACATTTTCTTCTACTTTTTTTCAAGCTTTCAACCTTAGGACAATATCCAGAACATATGTGTACATTAGATCTCTGAGGATGGACAAATTCATAATGCACAAGTACAATGGGTGAGAGATTCTTTTCCTGGGGCCTTACAAAGGAGCATTGGCTATAGACCACTCTGATAGCCAGGTTCATCTCTATTAGCAATTGGATACATCACAGGTCTCTACACTATACAGGCTGTACACTTCTTTCTCAGTCTCTGAGTGTCCACTTCATTTTTCCAGTTATGTGCCAGTATAATTCCTCAAAATAGGGCTTAGCTGGTATATAGGCTTTGCACCAGTCCTCTACAAAAAGGCTGAGTTTGGTTTTAGTTACAGGAATGAGCAAGAAAACTAAGATACTGTTATATATGCTATGGCTTTCTTTTGCAAGAAAAGTAATGGCCAGCCTAGGAACAGTGATTTTGGGTGCCCAGCTTGAGGGCTGGTTTTTAGGAAACACCAAACACCTACCTTTGTCAGTCAGGTTCCTTAACCATATCTTAAACAGAGCACTCAAAACCTGAGCCATTCAAAATCACTAGTCTTTTCTACAAATCTTGGCTTTTGCCTCTTTCTCTAACCATCAATCTATGGGCAAAAAGAGTATTTAAGGACATATTGAATAATGAAGGATAACCCAATCTGAGTGTATCACCCTGAAAATGTGGATGGAGGGAATAGGAGTTAAAATGCATCTATATCACCTAAAGGATATATGACCTAAGGTCCTTTTTTCAAAGGAGCTAGAGCTTTTTGGCCCAGATTTCAAAACAATGGGAGTTAGATGCTGAAACACCTTTGAAGGATTTGGGTATTAGGAGCTTCTATCTTACTGTAAATCAAAGTTACATACAGTATTGGTAGTCTAAGTGACCTTAGGAAGCAAGATTCTGGATGCTAAGTAATTTGGGCCTTTTTGAAAATCATAGCAACGTACTTAGGAGTAGATGTGAGGGAAGCATAGGGCAAATAAATCCTTTGATTTTCTCCCTCCAGAGCCCTGAAAACCTCCCTTTAATTTGTCTCTCCTACCAGCTTTACACCTGCAAAACACCACTGGTTTCAGTGGAGTGACTCTTAATTTACCCCACTGCAAATGAGAGGAGAATTGTTCCTGGGGTCTCTAAGTCTATAGAGAAAGCTCCTAGCATGGCAGTGCCAATTACGAATAAGCTGTCCCTTTCACTTTTTCTTCACTTTCCTTCCCCACTTGCCATCCTCCTTTCTTAAGAGCATATTTATTTTGTTAACAAATAATAAGTTCCCTGAATGATATTGTTTATATTGTTAATGTAGTTGGGTCCATTACACTTAAGTAGCTGCCTTAGAACATGTTACAGTTTGGGGCTATGTTAGGGGTATAGGAAAGGATTGGGAAGAACATGAGTTCCTTCTGGGCAATTTGGCTTGTGGTTTATATGCATGCTGCATCTGTAACAATGCTTTGATATTCTTACCTTTCAATACAAAGACCTATGTCTTAAATGTAGGCTTCAACTCTGACAGAATCCATGCAATTTATACTTTTTTCAAGCTGGGTATTTTGATTATATGAAAGGTGAAGGGGCTTTGTAGGTGACCCCTGTGCCAGAGCTGGGATAAGTGATGCCGTAATAATGGATAGGGGTGTGCAAAAGCCACAGCGTTCACACGGCAGTGGATATAATGGTCCATCTTTCCCGTGAGAACCCTTTTGGCATTTCCTTCGGCACCACACACAGATGAAGAGTGGTGACTACATCTGGGTGGGCCAGAACAAATTTAGCCAGACAGGGAAGAAGCACTGTTGAGTTGCTAGGGTATGAAGAGGGTTGTCTATTCCAACTGCCATAAGCAGTCTTGGGGACAGGGACCAGAACCCAGGACACCTGTGTCACTGGGCTACAGTCACATTCTGGAAAGAGAGAGGTGGTGTACTACAGACAGTGTTGCCCCTCGAGTAACTTGTCAGGAGTGAGGATCAAACCTATGGATCTTTAAAGCATGCGCTTCTAGTGCCTTGGTTATGCCAGGAGCATATGCCTTTGTGATGGGGAAGTCAGAGAGTCCACTTGAATCAAGAGTGTTCATAATCCATCAGCTGCCACTGACAACACCTGTCCCAGTCCTACTGACACCACCTTTTCCACACATCTACTTCAACATACTCCACTCCCTAGACTTCCTGCTCCAGCGGTCCAGCTACCTCCTGAGCACCTTGTTCTCCCAGCATCTTCCAGTTCTACTGCCAGTCAATATCTTACCTCATTCAACACCTTGTCCATGTTGCCCTTTCACCCTTTTTTTATTCTGGCTAACGAAGCAGACATAAGAAATACTAACCCTTTCCACTTCTTTCTGCAGTGCTCCCTGAGACAACTCCCTGTTGCATCCCAGCCCATCATGGGCACATCTATTTTAGATCTTTCTCTGGGCCTCAACTCTGTGGCAGAATTAAGACATTGTAAAGTAGACAATGGTTGTGCACTTGGTTACAGGCCACAGGTTATGGTGGGAACCCTGTTTAGAAAAGAGGAACAATACTAACCATTGAGACTTCACCATGAAAATGACCAACTTATGAAATACCTTTGTTTTAAAAGCAACACACCATGGTGTTAAGATACAATTGATGACTTGACTGGCAATAGAAAAGGAGATGACATCCAAACACAAGAACTGGGGCTTTCCAGGAAGAGAGAAAATATTTCTCCACTTGTTGAGGACTGAGGAAAGCTTCCACCTAGGAAAGAATGAGCATCGCATGCACCATCCTCATCAAATGGTGAGAAGAGAGATTGTAAGGCTGGTATCCCAAGGCAGAAGGGACAGGAAACCCAAGACCACTCTCTGACACTTTCTGCCACATCCAAGTCAGTCCCAAAGAAGGTGACCCTAATAGGTATCGTCATGGGACTACATAACATGCTTTATAGATCCTTATAATGCCTCTCGCATGTATTCTAAAAGTCAAAAAGCAACTCTGCTGAATCTGTACCAGAGATAGGACTTGCTCAAGTGGTCACTGTCTGGGGAAGTTGTGCATTGCAAATGCAGTCTGCATCTCCAAAGGGGCCAGTTGGTGTCCCTGTGACAGCAACTCTCCTCAGAACACCCCTGCCCATCTTCTCCTTCCACACCACAGACATGCAGGTACGTGAGGTCTGACAGATAATCCAAGCCATCTTTTGTGTCTGTGCTAAATTTGCCAAATGGAATCCGGGTTGGAAGTTGTCTCAGGGTTTGCTATCCATCATGACATGGGGGAGTAAGAGTATATATTGTTGTGAGATGACACAACACCTATCTGTCAGTCACTTCATCTTTCTAGCTATCTAGTCTCTCTGTCTAATCTACTTTAGCTAGCTTTCTACCTATTTTATCTATCCCTACCTAACCTATTTATCTATCAGTCATCTATTGCTCCATAGTATTTAATTTCTCCCTATCTCTTTCTCTCTCCCTCTCCTCCTAGCTAATCTTTCTTTCTGTAGCTCAGTCTCTGTCTGTCTAAACCCTCTGTGCTATCTATTGTCTCTAAAACCCTTTTCAAATTTCTTTCTCTCATCTACTCCCTGTTTTTAAAATCTGGTGGAGTTTTGTGTTCAGTCACTCTGTTTTCTGCCCCCCCCAACATATACACTTCCTTTTTTTTCTTTCCCCCTTCTTTCTCTCTCTCTCTCTAAGTACTGTAAATGACAATGTAGGAAATAGATTCAAATTCAACATTAAATGAAACCAGCTGAATTTTGATGGCATTTCCAGTGAACCATCTGAGGTCCAGATTGATGTCTCTGAAGAGACATCATGCATCTTCTTGCTCCTGCTGTTTGACAGAAGGAGAAGAAAAATGAAGAGGAGGTGGGAAGGCCAGCCATTCCTCTGAAGGCATAGCTTCTGGCTTACCATCAGTCAGCCAGAGGGAATTGCATGGTGGGTAGCAGAGTATCCAAACTCAGATGTAGCCTCTCATTCCATGTTACAACTGTGAGGACAGTTATTCCATCTCCTGTCAAGAATAATATCACACAATAGCACAACAGGGCACCACAGTTATTTTTTTTCATTATTACTAGAAGCCACCACAAGAGCTGGGGGAGAGCACGTGACAAAAATCAGGGCATGGAAAATGCACCATTCTGAGGATTTATTATAGTCTTAAGAGAGCAGTTACAGAAGGGCTTTAAGAAAGACTTTCCGGTAATGCAGTTAAACCGTTCAGTCTCACAGCTAATAAAGAGAACAGCAGACCCTGACAGTCATGCTGCCTGGGGGCTGGGAGCCTGTCAGAGCTCATCCATTGAGAAAGGCTGGTTTGAGTGAATGTGCTAATGGTAATCTCCAGGAAAAACTAGGCCACTGATGGAAGTGGCACCAGTGGCTGAACATTTGATGCTCTCCCCTCTGGATCAGTGCTGAGTCAGTCTCTGTAGCTGGATGCTAGAGGCCACTCAGCTCCTGGAACTGCCCTCTCATAGATGAGACTAAACCCTAGGCCCTGATGAGAGCTGGGTGAATAATGTATTTATATACATAATGTCAAAGAATCCCTTATCTGAAGAAAAAAAATATAGAGCTCCATGGTTCTCAGGAACACTACTTTTATTTCACTCATGCAAATCTTGGTTAGGTGGGGGGGAGGTCTGTTCTGTTTAGCTAATCTATCTGTCCAGCTCATTCAGCCAAATATATTGTTTCCAAAAACCAAGGGGCCTTGTACAGCCAGGACTCTACTATAACTACTTCCATACTCTTAGGAAAAGCCAGTGGTACTCCAATCCTGTTCCCTCTGGTGCTCTGTTAACCAGGCTATGAAACAAAGAGAGTTGTCCTTGCCTCCCTCCTCACAGCACAGCTGTCAGCCAGCTGCAGAGTGCAAAGAAGCAGCAGCATCCCCAGGGCATGGGAGAGACAGCAGTTACTGTAAGTGCTCCCCACTCACATCTTGGGGCTGCAGAAGCAGCAGGAGGCAGTACCTGGTGCGAGGGTGTCTCATCTGCCATTATATGGGCCCTGATTGAAATACTTGGTGTCAGAACCAGAGCATCTTACTCAGGGAACATGTTTGTAATTCGTAAACAGGCCCATGTTTTCTGAATGCTATCTCCTCTGAGGCCTGCAATTTGGAGTCAAGAAGGGCACAGGTTGGACCTCACTGATCTATTCCAGCTTCTTACCCTGAGATACTAAGCAGCTCTCTGAGACGGGCCCTCAGGTTCTCATAATGGATTGGTTTTCTGCAGGCATCACAGTGCTAAGTCTGGTGCCCAAGCCAAAATCCAACCAAATGACAACCTGCTAATCTATTTTCATTTATACATTGGAATTAAGATAAAGACATTTTTCTACCTGGTACTCAGCTTAGTCTATATCTGCTTGATTCCAGACCTGAGGAAGGGCATTTTGTACCCAAAAGCTTGTCTAACATCTCCCCCAAACATAGAGTTGATCCAATAAAAGGCATCAGCAAACAACTCTTCCTTCTTCCATACTCCGTGGACCAGCATGGCTACCACAACACTATGACCCTGCTACAATCCCCTCAACAGTTCCAGATGAAGAAGTCCATCTCCTATTTCTTGTTATATACTGTTAGTTGGAAAAGACAAGGTGCCACCTTACAGAAGGCCCACTAAAACAGGGGCCTCTGCATGTGCTCCATATAAATTAAGACAGCATAGAAATGCGACACAGTGGTATCATGATCATTATTTTAATTTATTATTATCATTATTAATTATTATTATTATTCAGTTTGAAAAAGGAGCCTGGAGCCACGCGTTACGCTAATTGGCACATTTTTGCTTTATTCTTTGAAAACAAACTGGGGTTTAATTCTCACTTGTTTGTTTGTTGGCCATTTTCTTTTGTTCATTCCATCACATTGAAAAAGGAAGAGGAGGAAAAAAGGTGGTCGGTTGTTTTTGTTTTTTTTTTCATTTCACTTTGTTTTTTAAACTCACTCGAGATAAGGTTTGGACTCCTCAGATGAACAGAACATTGCACACACACACTTGGAACAGAGAGAGAGAGAGAGAAAGAAAGTGGGGAGAGAGGAAAGAAGAGAGAAAGGAAGGAGGGGGGGAGAGAGAGAGAGTGAGAGAGAGAGAGAGGGTGAGAGACAGAGCACTCGCGGTGGGCAGACAAACACACGCACGCGCCAGATCAAAGAACTCTGATACAGTGCAAGAATTTTCCCAAAATGATTGGATCATCATTACCAAAAAACTCGCCATAACAACACCAAGAAACAAAGAAATGTTTAAGCCACACTGTTTGACTGGGATTTTTCCTGCTTTTTTTTTTTCCTTTAAATGTTTGCCACACAGAGAGAAAAAGGGTTTTAGAGGGTATGGGGGTGGGGGGACAGACAGGCTCACAGGTGTGAGCAGGAAAGGGAGCAAGATTGGGGGGGCTGGGCTGGGGAGGAAGGATAAGGGATAGGGGGAGGGAGGGAGGGGCAAAAGGGAGTCATTTCTTAATGTTCAGGCATTTTCTTGGTCCGCCTTGCTGTCTTCTTCTTTCACCTCTTCCTGCTGGGCACTTTCAGTAGGTTTGGTTTCTTCTACAGCATCTAGTGGGGAAAGAGATGGCTCATGGTTAGTTGACCATATTAAGGGGAGTGCTCACATATATACTGCATAAGCATTGGCTGGTTCCAAGTTCTCTATTCCCAAAATGGCACAGCTCAGAAAACTCTTACCCATGGACACCTATGTGAAATGAGTTAACTGGGGTGCAGTCCAGCACCTATTGGAGAGGTGCCTGCATCACACAAACTACCAGCACCATAGGGACACAGGACTGAAAAGGCCTTCCTGGGGTCACTCCAGTCAGCCCCTTGCTGTCGTAGCCAATCACAATGTACAGATCGTTGCACGCAGTGCACTGATTAGCATCTTGGTTTAGGAGTGAAGACAAGAAAATGGCTAAAGACTGAATCCAACATACAGATACAATTGCAGGAATGGAAAAGAGCAATTAGGTCACTTAACATCTCCTATTCTTTAGCGATTTCTTATCCCCGAGCCCCACCCCCAAAGCTAGTTCTTAGTTATTTCCCACTCTATATCTGTTGACACTTTTCTCTGTCTACTCTTAAATAAGCTATGACATGAATTCTCCACTGTCCCCCTCCCTCTCCTCTCTCCCTGCCCTGACTGTTTGGAAGTTTGCATTGTCCATAGGGGGAAGGTTCGATAGTGCTGAATACAGACGAAAGCAAATTTGTATCTAAACTGACTAAGGCTTTGTAGAAATGGCTCTAAACCCCTATGGAATTCAACAGAGACTGAGAACTTGTCTGTAGATTTTTTTTTAAAAGAAACCTTACAGAAGTCTATAGGTTGGATATAAAATTCTATGAGAGGTTTACAATCCCATTCAAGGGCTATTGTGGTCTGTTAAGGACTACAGAATTTCCCTTTCAAAGTACTCAAGCTGGAGCTGTGTCACTTTTGTGACTTGAGACCTTCTGCTCTCCAGGCCTGTCATTCAGGCACATTTTACCAGCACTCAGGTCATGCAAAAAAAATTAAAATAAATGTCAACAGTCAGAACACAGGAAGAGAGGGGAAACCTAGAGGAGATAACAAAGGTTGAAGTAGAGCTGTCCGAGTTGGAATGGACCTTCCTTTGTGCCATCCCTTTGCTTTGTGGCAGGATTGATGCCATTGCCTGATTCCACTGCACTCTTTGGCAGACTAGTATCTTGTCTGAATCCAGGATATCCCTGGTAAGATAAAACCACCTTAGTATGATCCCATCTGGGTTCAGTTAATCTTGGAGCTGCTTCCTTGTCTCTGCACCATATGAGGATTCCTCCATGCTAGGAGGGAAAGATTCTCCCATGGTTGGCTAAGATGGCCTTAGGGTGATTTTGTACCAGTGTGGAGATAAAAAGCTAGCTAAAGCACCCTGAAAGACCTGACTCACTTTGTGCAGGGGTAAGTGACTCACAAGTCAAGGGAGTAGGAAATTCAGCTCTTATTTGTGTTAAAAACTGAGCACACAAATAAAAGATCCCAGTTATGTTTTCATAATAGCTGACTCAGAAGTGTCTGCCACTATTGTATGTGGATTGGATACATTCCCAAAAAGTTACTGCTGGTGAAATGTCAGGAGCCAACAACACTGAAACCTTGTGTAATTCATGGAAGAAGCACAAAGGTGGAAGTGATGGGGCAGGACCTGCCTTCTACCACCTGGTCGATATGCCATAGCACTGGTGAAATAAAACAACAATTCCCTAGAAAGGAACTTCGTGGCTTGTGGCTCATTTAGCTCTGGAATTGCTGCAGTGCTATCAGTAAGGGTGATCCTTAGAATGGGGACAGTTGCTGTGTAGGAATTATATCGAGACCACCAACTCATTTTTGCTAGGCTATGCCCTGCAAGCTGATGTTTACTATCAACCTTGGCCATAACCAAGTCTCCTAACCTGTCTTGTTAAAAAAAACTTCCCCATTGTCCTCTGTCCATAAGGATGGCTTTTCAGGTGTGCAATTCCCATGCCTCTACTGTGTTAATTAAGAGCTCCACTGTGCTCACATTGCTTAGCTCTCCAACCCACTGTGCAATAATGAGTTCCTACTCTAATTGTTCCAAAAATCTTTTGGTGCATCCACATGGCCAACTCATCCTGCCTAAGTCCTCCCCCGGGCTGCCGACTTCCAGCCAGCAGAAGCACACATGCGTTTGCTTTTTCGTACTCCTAAGCAACATCACCTAGCACTTCTCAATACCTCCTCTGGATAACAGATGCAACAACTGCCATCCATGAGGAGTGAAATAAGATTACTGATTTAAATGGGAGGCTTGAACAGGCCATGCATGGTAAGGAGGCCAAATAAGGCAGGGAATCTTAACTGCTCTAATAAATTAGCAGGTTGCTGCAGTCATTCAGCAGTTGTGGACTCCTTCTAACCTTGCCCTTCTCTAGAGCTATATCAGGTGTTTAGGCGGAGAAAATCAAAGCATGGAGAGGAGACGTGATGGGTGAAACACAATAACTAGTAATTAATGTGGGGCAAACCAGATAGACTGCTCCCCCACCCTCTCTCCATATCTAAGTATTTTGTTAGGCAGTGGCCTTCTGCCTGGTTTCCAGCTAAAAACAGACATGGTGTTGGGTCAATATTAACTTAATCCACTGCCCACAAACCCCATGAGAGGTGGGTAAAAATGATGGTGAAACCAAGACACAGAATGGCTTACATGGCCGGTCCTAGCTCCCTAATACCAGATCCAAGTTTAGAATCGATAATAGGCTCCTTCTGCCTATTCTCATGTTCAGTACTCAAGGACACAATGCCTCTTGTAATGGCCTTAGTTAAGTGTACAAGAAATGTGATGTTAGGCCTCAAGTGAATAATATTAGCAACATCAGAGCAGTGTGGGGAAGCTCATAGGAATGCTGCCTGGGCTGTTCTTGCTAGATACATACATAGATGTCATAGACATTAGGGCTGGAAAGGACCTTGCAAGATCATCGGGTCCAGCTCCCTACCCAAGAGGCAGGAAGTCAGCTGGGGTCAAATGATCCCAGCAAGATAGGCATCCAGGTGTTTCTTCAAAGTGTCCAGAGTAGGTGTTTGCACCACCTCTGCAGGGAGTCTATTCTACATGTGAGACTTTAGAGCATAGGAACTACATAATGTACCCGTGGCATCTCTCTGGAGAGCTACAGGGGTTGTAGATGGCCTCTCTGCTGGCCAGAGAATAGCCTTTCTGCAGAGAGAGCATCCAGGTAGCACAGAATTCGTATGTATGGTGGCTTTATGCCCACCCCTTTCATTTCCCTCCCCATAGGAGTTACAACTAGAACCCAAAGAACTATAGTTTCGTAGTTGGTAGGATTGGAAGGGACCTTAGCAGATCATCAAGTCCAAACCCCTGCCATGGCATGAAAGAATGCTGGGGTCAAATGACCCCGGCTAGGTGATTACCTAGTCTCCTTCTGAAGACCCCCAGGGTAGGAGCAAGCACCACTTTCCTTGGAAGTTGGTTCCAGATCCTAGCTGCCCTGACAGTGAAGTAGTGCCTCCTGATGTCTCACATGAACCTACTCTCAGTCAACTTGTGGCAATTATTCCTAGTTACTCCCGGTAGTGCTCGGGGGAACAGGGACTCTCCCGTTCCCAGCAGGTCCCCCTGGTAAGTTTATAGATGGCCACCAGATCCCCTCTCAGCCTTCTCTTGTGGAGGCTGAACAGGTTCAGGTCCCGTAGCCTCTCCTCATAGGGCCTGCCCTACTGCCCCCTGATCATGAGGGTGGCCCTCCTCTGGACCCTCTCATACTATACACAGCCAGGGATCATTTAGAAAAGCCTGGAACCTGCTCTAACTTACGCTTGGGCTGAATTAATCCCTGGTTGCCTGTGAAATCAAGGAGCTACAAAAACAGCTTAAAAGCTACTTTTTCCACCTAGCTAAGTCCTTCCCTTGGCCAAGGAAGCCTTGTGCATCTTTCACTAATTTTCAAAAGAACCAAATTCTAACAAGAAGCCTCCATGAAGAGTGCATGTGAAAAGATTCAGTCACTGGTCTCTCATATGCACATAGGAAGGGAGTCTGCAGGTTCTAGGGGGAGGGAAGTGTTCTGAGGGTATCTGTGGCTGCAGCTCTTGTGGCTGGTTCAGATCTGTACCTACTAGCAGAAGTCACTGTCAGTAGTAGGGTACAAAATTGTGCTTAAAAAAGGCAAGCTATACTGTTCAGTCACAGGATCATAGAGAAGTGAGACAACAAGAAACTGGAGCCACCCCTTCCACTAGTATAATTCAACCCATCTCCATTAACTACATTGCTAACTTATACCAGGGTCTGACTTGCCCAGCAGATAAAATAGTCCATCTCCCTTACTCCGCAAATGCTCATCTTCCTGCAATATTGTTCTTCCAGGATTTCTCTGGTTTAATGCCCCAAACACAGAGGTTTCCACTCCATCTCTGAGGAAGACTACTAGACAGTTATCTATTAGATCTCATTGTTTTTCCAAGATTGGATGTGATTCTCCACTACTTTGAATCTTGTATTGTCATTTCTCCAGGTGTGGAATGGATCTACCACACACCCTGATCAGATCTGTAGTCTCAAGTAATTGTACTCTATTCAGCACTGGTGAGGACTCATCTGGAGTACTGTGTCCAATTTTGGGTCCCACACTTTAAGAAGGATGTGGACAGTATGGAAAGAGTCCAGTGCAGGTTTTCCCCTTTTGAACTATCATACAGATGGCAACCAAGGGAAATTCTTAATTTGATCAAGGAAAGTTGGGAAGAACAACAAAGTAAAGATCGGAACCTACTTCAATACGTGATGCAACTGAGAGAATACATGGAGGGAAGCTTTAAGAAATCTGAGGGAGGCACAAGAACAGCCAACAACCCATTATAATCAAAGGGTTCAGAAAAGGAAGTTTGAATTGGGAGACCGCATATGGGAAAATTAGACTCTGTATTGATTTCAGAAAAGTAAATGTGGTGGCTAAGTTTGATGCAAACCCAATGCCAAGGGTAGACGAAATGGTGGAGAACATCAGACAAGCCAGCTATATCTCCACACTGGACCTCACAAAAAGCTACTGGCAGGTCCCCTTAGCACCAGAAGACCAAGAAAATACAGCTTTTGCCACACCATGGGGCCTATTCCAGTTTTGCCATATGCCCTTCAAATTACACGGAGCTGCTGCAACGTTTCAGCGGCTAATGGACAAAGTTTTAGCCCCAAACGGGGGTTGCACCATGGCATATATAGATGACATTATTGTGTATACGGCAGATTGTTTGGGGCATTTAACAGTACTCTGAGCAGTATTGCAGGTCTTAAGGGAGGTGGGGTTAACCGCCAACCCGAAGAAATGCACTATTGGGAAGGAGGAAACATGGTACTTGGAATTCCAGGTGGGAAGCAGTAAAGTATGACCTGTGCTGGATAAAGTAAAGGCACTAAGGAAGTATCAAACACTGCGAACAAAGAAACAAGTGATGGCTTTCTTGGGACTGGCAAATTATTATAGAAAATTCATTCCTCACTTCTCAGAACTAGTGGTGCCCTTGACTGAGATGGTAAGGGCTGCAGCTCCAACCAAAGTGAGATGGACACCGGATGCAGAAACAGCATTCCAAAAGGCGAAGGATGCACTTTGTACACAGTCACGGCTATATACACCAGATTTCAATAAACCCTTTCGGTATTGACAGACACATCAAACTGGGCCATTGGTGTGGTGTTAGTCCAAATGGTGGAAGGAGAAGAACATCCAATAGCTTACATGAGTAGAAAGTTGCAGCCACCTGAAAGGAATTCTGCTACAATCGAGAAAGAATGTTTGGCAATAAAATGGGCCATAGAAACACTTTGTTATTATCTGTTAGGTCAGAAGTTTACATTAATTATGGCCCACATTAAGTGACACCCCACTGAGATGGCTACAAAGTATGAAGACAGATAATGCTAGGCTGATGAGATGGGCTCTCAGTCTTCAACCATACTACTTTGTGGTGCAGCATCGGCCAGGGGCTAAGAACATATGTGCAGACTTCCTATCTTGACAATACGCAGAAGAAGAGTGTGCAGAGGGGAAGGAAAGACCCCAGACAAAAGAGAAGGGGAAGGTGTAACAGGGAACCCTAGCCCTGTTACTAGAAGGCAGGTCAAGTGTTCAGAAAGACCCCAGACAAAAGATAAGGGGGGGGGGTGTAACAGGGAACCCTAGCCCTGTCACCAGAAGACAGGTCCACCCCTTTAAGGCCAGAACTTTCTGGGCACAGAATGCTGGTAAGGAGAGGGTTAAATACTGACCCTGGCCAGCTAGTCAGCTAACCAGAAGGGGCAGGCCGGGACTATAAAAACCCTGGGGAGAGCAACAGTTAGGGCCAGCAGCTGAAGGGGAAGGAGTGCATCCCAGAGCTCCATGGAAGGCCTGGTGAACGGTCCAAAGGCTGGAAGGTTGGACTACGGAAGCCCTGAGCGATAGCAGCCGCCCCAGAAGCCAGCGGTGGGGAGCCAAAGCACAAGCCCAGCGTAAATGTAAGCTGGCATGTGGCTTTCTTTGATCACATTTTTTTTCCTTGGGGGTAGTTATTCCCCATGGATGGGACTGTCCTTATTTCTTTTGGTTATTGAATAACAACGGTGGTTTGGGTGAGGCTATTAGGGGAAGGAGGAGGCCTCATTTTGGGGGCCCACTACAGGGTGGGGACCGTGGCACCAGTGAGGGCGTGGCTTTTTGCAAGATTTTGGGGCACCAGAAGGTGCAAACTTAAAAGGCCAGGGTGGTCTGGTGCACCTGATGGGCAGTCTTGGGGTTTTTTTGTGAGACTGGCCAGGACCACCCCCTGACCTTGAACTTGTGCTGCTCTGGTTGTAGGGCCAGTGACTAGACTGCTGGACCAGGGAAGCTGGGCTCCAGATTAGAGCAGGAAAGAGGGCCACAGGCCTCAAGACAATGAAAAAAAGGCTAGAGCCTTAGAGTCAGACCCTGTTTGGTGGGTTTAGATGGGGAGGTCTAGTTAGAGAAAGACCAGGGCCAAGGCCTGTGGAGGCTCAAGACCCCAACACAAGAAATACAATAGGCAGTCTCCTGCTTTCAGGAACATCAGCATAATAATTTCCATCAAGACGTGGCAGATGAGAGAGAGTGGGACACAAGAAACCTTAACGGGAACTCCAAGGGTGCCCCACATAGGGCGCGGATAACAGGGAAGATGGTACTGGGGAAGGCAACAATCTCCATTCTTAAAAACTGCCAAAAGCAGGTTAGACAAACACTTGGCTGGGATGGTTTAGTCAGTGATGATGTTGCCTTGAGCAGGGGTTGGACTAGATAGCCTTGTGAGGTCCCTTTCAGCCGTACTTTCCTAAGAACCTAAGTACACAGATGTACACTTTCCTCACCTACTTTGCACTTCCTGTGAGCCAGCATGAATGGCAACACAAGATTCAAGGCAAGAGAGAACCAAGCCCCATTCATGTATATTTTTTCTCTTTTTTTACTCAAAATTGACATGTATCAGATGCATTGTTTTGGTCAGCCAACTCTCCAGATCCCCATACTGTCACCAAGAATTTGGTGAGTTGGCATCGTACAGCTTTCTCCCATCACTCTGTCCCTGTGCCTGACTGGGAGAAGGAACATGCAAAAATCCCTCATTTGTTTGGAAACTGTGGGTCTGAGATGCACAGAGATGAAGCAGGAAGACCTAATAAAATGAAAAGAAAGGGTACATGGAAGCAGAGCAAAGGGAACCTAAACCCACAGAAAATTAAAAGACAAGACTTGGGCTCTGTGAGGGACCTGGAATAGGTGGCATCAGAACCGAACACGGGCATGGGTAAACCAGGCTGCTGCCTGGGGCCCAGACAGAAAGGGGGTCCGAAAATGGTAATTTCTTTTCTGTTGTCCAATTATTATTATCATTATCTCTGGCGAAGTAGGGGGGCGGTCAATACTAAAAGTTATCCTGGGGCTGCCAGGAGTCTAGGTATGGTACTGGGTGGAGTTAAGAAATTGCATAGAAACCTTACTGGGCCCATAACATGAAACCAACGAGGCTTGGGTTTGGTGAAAAATAAGACAGAAGAGGCCACATGAAGACAAAGCAGGAGTTATCATGTTCTATAAGCAAATGGCCTCTGCATAGATTATCTTCACAATTATTCTAATATACCTCAGTCCTGACCCACAGCTAGCTTCCCTGGCTCCCTGTTGGCTGCTCTGCTGACATCTCGCACTCCCGAGGACAGCACCCTTTGCCACTCCAGCCCTGGGATCCCTACACAGCTGTGGGATTATATATTGACAGCACACTTAAGGATGGATGTTCTTGAACATGCCCTGTTCATCTCCTCTTAGTCGCGTATCCCAAACCCAGAAATATGACAGAAAGACTATGGCACCCCTATGCAGGCATTTTGGAGACCTCTGCCTCCAACATGCTACACAGTACAGTAGATACAGGGGTGTCCCAGGAGTGGCTTCACAACTTCATTTCCAGCTGCAGCACACGTGAGTGGTAATGGGCAGGGTGCAAAAAGCATGGGAAGGTCTCTCTATGAGTGTACTGGCAACACCATGTACACATACCTGGGGGATGCCAAGCACCTACGACTCCCACTGACCTCTGCTTGAAATTGTAAGTGCACCATACCTCTTTAAATCAGGCCCTCCCACTGTAATGAACTCAGAGAAAGCTCCCACCTGTTGGTGCTCCATTTTATTTCTTGGAAAGGGTGAGAACTACGTCTGTGAACCCTGCTGGCAAGCAAGTCCATGAACATATGCGGCTAGGGATGCTGTGAACCTGAGCCAGGCAGGCAGGCAGCAATTTTGTTGGATGGTGGCATTTCCAGCTGTCTTCACCTACGCAGTGCTCAAATGGATGAGCTTTCAGGCTCAGCTCCAGCTCCTTCCACTGCCCTGCATTAGTGAAATTAGGTTGACTGGATTTCCGGGTAAAACACTGCCTCTTGGGACCTGCCCAGCTCCCTTTTGACTTGCCAAGATTAATTAAAACAGAGTAGACAACCGAACATAATTGTAGTAGTAGTAACCTCTCTGCTGGTCATTTCTTTGTGGCTAGTGGCTTTGGGTTTGATCTTTTTGTTTTGTTTTTTTTACTCTTTGCCTCTCTTTTTCATTGCAGATCTCGAATTATTGCACTCGAGAGAAAAGAAATTACACAAATGCTTTGGGTTCCTAGAGCAGATGGAGGGAGTTGCCTGTATCACTTTCCTCCTGTTTTCCTAATTCTTGCTAACAGTGCTCCCTCAGAAATAACTCTCTCCTTTCCTCACATTACACTATGGCCTACTCAGCACACCCACACACTTACTTTGACATCTGCTCTGGTCCTAGTAGCAGAGAAGGACCCCAGCCCAATGATGGTCTAAAACCACCTCTCTTCTTCTTCCCTAAAATTCCTGCAGCAAATACAGTTTGAAGAGACCTGAGAAACAAACTCTCCAATACTGTGTTAAGTGGTACTGGGCTGTTCTTGGCCACAGTGTTCCACCCCACTGGTCTATTTAGGGACATTTCAGATCCTTGGGGGGTTTGGATAGAGGGAGGTCAAATCCTTGGACCTGAGCCCTCCCAAGGACTGATGAAATTTGAATCCAGACCTGATTCTGGTCTTCCCAACTTGGGCCCATCTACCCAAAACCATGTATCCATCCATCTTCACCACTGCCATCCAAAACTGAACCCTGGAAAAGTATGGCTGGCTTGTGATGGTGGAATGGAAGCCCTTTATGTTCAGAGTTGCTAACACTACTTGTTCTTACTTCCCAGCTTCAGATTGATGTATAGCCTTGTCCCTGTGTTCAGCTGCCTCATTCTTCATGTAGTGGTAAAAGCTAAATGAAAACATTATCCCCCTCCCTGGGGTATCTTTGACCTGATAAAATACTGGGGAGATGGAAAATGGAAGGTCTATCAAGATCCTTTGAACTGAAGGTCTTTACTCTGGAGTATTGTGAGCTCACCTCCATGTCAGGGGTCCTGGTGAAATCATACAGCCTATGAGCTCCGAGTCTCCTTAGCAAGCAGACAAGGAGTCTCTGAGCCCTATTTCACCACAGTAGGATGTCGAATGAGAGGGAGAGACAAGTGATGCAGCAGCTGTCAGCAGGCAGGTGATGGGGAAGAGGGGAGGCACCCTGACTTGTCTATTCTCAGGTACAGTGACCCCTGGATTTGCTGCAAGAGCCTGGAGGAAAGCTAGTAAACAACATTTTGGCTGGCTTTAGGCCAAGAGTCCTATCACTTGGGGTCACCCATTCCTGAATCTCCCCTCATTCTTGTTTCTGCTCAGGCCCACAAGGGAGGAGAAAAAATCATTTGCCAGTCCCAATGGCAACACTTTGGGCCTTGCACTGAGGCCTGCCTCTGTTTACCTTTCCCAGCTCTGAGGAGTGTCAGATCTGACTCTGTTGCCTCTGCTGCCTTCTTGCTTCACCAAGCTGAAGAGATGACAGCTTCAGGAGACCTCTGTTCCCTGGCTGCCAATGGACAGGAAACTCCACCTTTCTTTCCCATTTGTGTGTGCATTAAATGCACAGGGACAGTGGGAAAGATGCTCAGTGTGCGTGTGCAGGTGTATGTGTGGTGGGGGTGGGGCCGAGGCCAGCTAGGATGGCAGCTCAATTGCAAGGCTTCTCACAGTGTCTAGACACCAGCTGCTTGGTTGCCATGGAAACTCTCCAACTTTGGCCGATGGTGGATGGGCGGGAGCAGTACTGTCTCTCTGGAGGGATCAGGAGGTGGTTGGGGAGAGGCAGAAAGAGGAGATGCCATTTGCGAGCAGAAGCAAGGCCTTAACCCTGTTGCTACTACAGTTGCACACACACACAAGGTTTCTTGGGGACAGGGAAGAACTGGCTTCATTACCACCCCTTCTGCATCTGCTCCTCCAGAGCCAAGCCCAAAAGCTGAGATGACTGGCCAGGCAATTTCTGTCTGGTTGGTTTTGACTCGCATCGACTCCTGCCTGTAGCCAGTTTGCCCCCAACAAAATAAGGCTTTCTGCATGCAGGCACTGCAATTGGGGCACTGCAGGGAGGGTAGGTTCCAATGATGCCTTATAGATGGCAGAGCTTGCCTGAGACAGCACACGTCTCCCCTCCATGCCCCTTTGGTGGAGAGCTGCAGCTTCTGGGAAGGTAGCATACTCTTAAGGTGGCAGCAGCAATATCAGCTAGGGCAGGGCTGTCCATGGGCAGCATCTACGTGTGATGCACAGCAGATCAGATAGGGAGCACAGGGCTGGGAGAAGAAAACAGGGGAAGGGGCACAGTGGCACTCGTGAAAGGCATGGGCTTAGTTTGTGGTGTGCCTACCATAAAGGTTGTGCCCACTGAGCTAGGGGGTTCATTTCAGGGCTATTTTATTGCTCTAGGGCTAATGGGTCAAACTTATCTGGCCCCACAGGCCAGACGAGTGGTGTGAGACAGGTCTGTAGGCTGGATCTGACCCACAGACTGGTCCCACCTACTGGATCCAGCACACATCCTAGAGTCGCTGAAGAAGATGGCACATGCAGCGCAGTCCTGGTTCAGCCATTCCAGGGCTGTACTTCAGCTCCTCTGCTGCTCTGGGACCATAACGCTCATGGAGGTCACTCCAGGGCTATAGGGATGTCTGCATACAGTGGCTGCTACGGGATGCGCTGCTGGATCTAGCACAGAGACAACATGCAGTGGAGTGGGCACCATGTGCAACATGGTCCTGGAGTGACTGGAGCAGGTGCTGGGGCCTGATGAGAGCCCAGTTCCAAGACCCACAGGCAGCACTGGGGCCAGACAACAGGGCTCTATGGGACTACATATTTGGCACCTAGGAAGTGGAGGGTAAGTGTTGCAGTGGCTGGAGGAGAGGCAAGTAAGAAGATACCTGAGAAACAGAAACCGTGAGCAGATACAGAGGAGCTGCATTTGTCCACACAGAAGGGTACTGGCTTTATTTGTTTTACCTCAAGGCACCCAGCATTTAACAGGGGGAAACTGAGGCACAGAGTGGGGCAGTAATACCCAGGGAATAGGTCAGATCTTATACCCAAATTCCTGATGTACCCACTCTTTAGGAGAAAGAATAGTTGATCTCTAAGCTGGATTTAAAGCAAATGCTAGAGGTGAAAAGCTCCCATTCCCTCTCTCCTCAGCTCCCCAGCCTCCCAAGGGGCTTTTCCACAGTTACTCAGGCATTTTTAGTTTTTACAAGTCATGATTTTCAACACATGGGCTTTGCAACCGTAATAATTTTACTGTAGGGCTTTTGTAGGAGCAGATCCAGAGGAGGTGCAGGAGCATGGTCCCACTCTCTTTTGGCTATGTTGTTTCTGCATGCCTCCCACTCAGCCCCTTCTGTCCCCTGCTGATGAATTCAGCAGGGGCGGGGAGGCAGGGAAAAGGTGAAAAGCAGTAGTGCTCACCTCCTGGGCTCTGAAGCCACACAAAAGCAGGGCCAGGCCCCACCCCCATCAACTGCTGAGCTCAGAGCTCACTGTACCCATGTGCCACAGCCAAAGTGAGGGGACCACAGTCTCATTCCTAGATCTGCTATTGGGATTTTTATATGCAATATGAAACATGCAGTGTGTGTGTGTGTGTGCGTGTGAAAATGATGTAATTCACTCTTAATCTGAAATTGCCTTTGTGACCTGCCCTGATGGATCTATTTCCTCTGATCTGCTCACAGTATAAGTATTTATTTGCCCTTCATCACTCTAGTGTCTTTAATGGATACTATTCTTATGATGCCTTTGTAAAATAAGGAACTATTGTCATCTCCATCTCATAGATGGGGAACTATGGTACAGGGCTGACAAGCAACTTGCCTGTGATCACACAAGAAATCCATGGCAAAGCCAGGAATAGCACACAAGTGAACAGACTGCCTTCAGTTAAGTGCTCTACCAACTAGACCATATGTGGTACCCAAAGGCCTAGTCTACAAAATTAACTCTTGTTGTATCACCAAAATGTTGAGCCAATTCACACTGCAAGGCTCCTGCACAGTAGCAGAACCCTCCTTTTCTCTGGCAAAGTTAAGCCATCTCTACCAAGCATCATAAAGCTTCTGCTGCTATCTGGCAGCACACAGAAAAGATATATAGACGTTCCCATGCCTTCAGTTGGGCTGCCATGCTCCATTCAGTGGCTGGTGCCTTTCCAAGATGTACTTCAAGCTCTGGCAGCACATCGTTCTGTAGTGGAAAGCTGAGAAGCCTCCATGGGCATGCCTGTGGTGACTGCTATCTGCTGCTCTGGTGGCCTAATGGGGAGGTAAATACAGATGAGGCCTAAATGTTTCTTTCACAGTTGTAGTATCCATGATCCTACCAAGAAGCCAGTCCACTGGCAACTGTTCTATGATGCTTCTGGCATCAGAGTCCCTGTATGGTTGAAAGACTTGAGATTTGCGTGAAATCTGCTAACTTTTATTAGACCAACTAAAATGGTTGGAAAAACCTTGTCTTCCTATGTCCTTAAACCAATATCTCTGAGATCTGGGGGGAAATTCAGGAGCCTGAGAAATAGTCATAATAGTCCTGCCTTAGGCCCAAACCTGCAATCTGGCAAGCTTGTAGGTGGCCCACATTTTCAGAACCAGCATCAAGACTGGAGGGAAAAGCCAGTTATGATTTGATCTAACCTCAAGGAAGGAAGACGTTCACAACCCATTTTCTGTACTTTCCCATCCTAAAGTTACTTCTGGGAGCTCCATCAACAAAAAAACCCTTCTGTGAAATATTATGTTGTTTGAACAGCTTGATTACACAGGTTTTTACTTGCTTCCAGCTGTGGAAGATGACATTTCACAGCTGGTACTGGCTCATAGATTGGAAAAGTCATCCTTGTCTGACATGGCAGGCAGAACAAAAGAGCATTATTTGTGTGTCCCATTCGTTGCTCAGGACAGCAAGTCAGGGACACACACAGGTGCCCAAAGTAGTTGCTCATATGGCTCTTCCCCCGCATCATTGCTCAGTTGGGCCACTGGCTGAGGATGATTGTCTGGAAGATGTGTGTGAGGATTTGTGCCAAGGCAGAGATATGTTTGAAGAGTCCAGTCTTTTTCAGCCTCTATGTGCACCCACAGAGTAGATGCACTGAAGAAACTACAGAAGGCTCAAGATACCAAAGAACTCAAAGGCTTAGGAGAGATCACAGTGGAGCAGACAAGAAAAATACCTGTCATGAAAATTACCTAAGTTCATAGGAAGATTCTTTGCTCAGTCTGGATTGTTACAGCTAACACAATGAGGAGGCAGCAACTTGGCAGGCATTCAGAGAGGCCATGCAGGTTGTTTTGAGGTAGCACTGCCCAGTGATAGAAGCTAGGTAGACAGGCAACCCTGCTCCGGAGGGTTTTATCTACTATAGCTATTCTGCCCACCCTACAGATGTGGGGGTAGCACGAATTCTTCCAGCACCTCGGGAATAAATTACACCACTACTCCGCCTAACTCCCCACTCTGTAATTGACAATAAGACAACAATTTGCTCCAGGCTTGCTACCCAATCCCACTTGTGCCTGCCTTCACCCAAGCCTTGAAGGAACATGCCATTTATAACTTACTTGACTGTTAGTCTCCATTACTAAATCGAAGAAGGCTGATAAATTTGGGCTTCACGGAGCTCTCAGGTCCCTCCCAAGTAACTCTAATTGCCATGGAAACCAGCAATAAACCTAATCTCTGGCCTGACGTGACATGGATCCAAGGAGGAAAGGGAAATGACACATTAGGAGAAGATGTAAAATGTCTCCTTTTCTTCATTTTTCTTTAGATGTTGTTTAGATGCTCTAAAGAGTTAATGTTTGCTTTTTGAGCTTCCATCTGCCAGTAGCCATCTTTCTAACAAATGACTTCAGCAGCAGCAACATCAACAGTGCCAGAGGTCCACATCAAGGGTATTAATATTTTACATGCACACAGCAGGCATCAGTCCACAGGATCCCTAAGTGCCTTGCCCCTGCATATAAAACATGCTGGTGGAACACACTGAGCTCTGGGATACCATTAGGGAGGGAAGCTGTGCCACCAGCTTCAGTAGGAATGGGTTCTGGTTTCCTCACCCAAAGCATGACAACCAGGGTATAGGAGGGGACATTATAAACAAGGACATTGGAAAAAGTTCCAACTCTTAGGGAAAGTGCTTCAGCATCTTTAACATTCATCCTGAACAGGCTGGACCTTATTTTTATGGTCTCCCCTGAAAGACCACAGGAGCATCTACAGACACAATACTCAGGAAAAGCAAAGGTCTGACCTTCTTTATACATCTGCTGAGTCTGAAGATGCCACAGGGCTAAGCTGGACCAACTGGCTGATTTTAAGGTCAGTGTGCTGCTGTAGGGCTTTGGCTGGGGCAGAGGACATAGTCAAATGTTTCTGCTTCAGAAACTTAACAGCAGCCTTTCACTCTTTCCCCAGTTTTTACTGTGTGTGCCTTGTTCTCCACTGCCTGGCGTTTTCTCACTCAGACACAAGTTACTGGGTGCAGTACCAAGGTAACAGTGAAATTCTACGATCTGTACTATGTAGGCAGTCAGACTAGGTGATCTAATCGCCTTCAAACCCATGAATCAACAAGAACAGTTTATGCTTGTGCTGCAGACACCTTGCCCTGGTGGAAACTACAGTGTGGCGTGGCCTTTACAACTTAGAACAAAAGACCCAAGGCAAAGCAGGAGGGAGGCCTGCTGAAAAGTCTTATGCAAAGTCTGAAAAGTCTCATGAGAAGGCTAAGCCATGTTTCCATCTGCATTCTTTTCTATCAAGGTGGCCGCCCCTGTCACCAATAATTCCAATTTCAATTAAAATTGAAGAGGCATTTTTAAAGTACCTCCCATAGTTTGTACACTGCAGGAGGGACCTTCCACCCTCTGAACTTTCTGAATGCTGCACCTAACAAATAAAGGGCAGCTGCCTTCAAACAGTCATCCTGTTTTAATTGGCTGACAGGCTTTTTACAATAAGAATTCAATTATTCAGTTAATGAATTCAGCCTGGATGCAAAAGCATCCCTGGTTGGGCAGCTGTAAACAACTCCAGATGAATGGAGCACAGTGGCAGGCCTCACACTTTATTTCCTCAGTCAGCCCAAGCCCAGATAGACCCCTTTCCTTTCCCATTTTTGCCCCATGCAGTTCAGAATCATGGGCAGCAGAGGGCACTAGTGTAGTTCTCTTCCTACTTGTGGTGTATGTCTGTGTAATGCCACTCCAAAAAAACATATACTACATACCCTAGCGTGCACCAGCACCTAGTTCTCATGAAGTGGAGGTTGGCACCCAATGCACACACAAACCATTGGAAGGGTGACCACCAGGATCTGGGGGAACGTTTGTTCACCAGAGCGCCCCAAGGGATGATGAGGTCGAACGGTCACAAACTCCTGCAAGACCGTTTCAGGCTGGACATAAGGAAGAATTTCTTTACTGTCCGAGCCCCCAAGGTCTGGAACAGTCTGCCAGCGGAGGTGGTTCAAGCACCTACATTGAACACCTTCAAGAGTAGATTGGTGCTTATCTTGCTGGGATCCTATGACCCCAGCTGACTTCCTGCCCTTTGGGCAGGGGGCTGGACTCGATGATCTCCCGAGGTCCCTTCCAGCCCTAATGTCTATGAAATCTATGAAATCTATGGAAGGGGTCCTTTAAATCCAGTGATGATACTCTTCACTGCGTAAATTGCTTAAGTCTGGAGGGAAGATCGACAGAGCATTCCATCCACCCACCGGAGGTCTTCTCGCATGAGTGTACATCAGGAGTAACTTCACTGAAAGTCAATGGCAGGAAACTAAAGTGAAGGCAATTGAGATGAACAATGTGTGTTCCAGAATCACCAGCTGGAACAAGCAGCCTTGTAGCAAGGTAAGAGGCTCCTCTGATAATGACAGAAGTGAAGCCCTACATGTGAGCAATAGCCTGAAATGGCTGCAGTGATGATGAAAAAGAACAATGAAACTAACACTTTGTTGAGTTATACTGAAAGGGAGAGGGTAAGGAGTTTAAAGAGGGAATGAGTTAAAAGGAATTACTCCAGAAAAAATACTTCTGGCACATCTACATGAGACACTTTACTGCACAGTAGACTAATCTACTGTGCAGTAAAGTGTCACCATCTACACATGCACGGCATTTACTATGCAGTGAATTAGTCTACTGTGCAGTTGGCTAGTACCTGTAAATACAGGTACTAGATTAACTGTATAGTAGTTACTGCATGGTAGCACTTGTGTAGACGCTGAATGGGAGAAAATTTGCTCCTGGTAAGCCACACCAGCAGGGGACCACAGGGGATGTAGGAATTCTCTGTCCCTGGTCCTGGTGCTGCATAGCTCCTGGCCAGGATGGGGTTGCTTTCTCCCACCTCCTGGCCTGTAGCTGTGCAGCTCCTAGCTCTCTACAGGAGCTGGAAGCTGAGCAGCGTTGGGACCAGGGGGCTATCTGCTTCCCTGCTCAGCCAGAGGCTTGCTGGCAGCTGTTCCACTTGTGGGGCAGCTGCCAGCAAGCCCCCTTCCGGTTAGGGATTCCCCAACCAGCAGACAGCTCACCAGCAGCTGCTCCAGAAGTGGGACAGGTCCTGGTCAGCCTCCTATCAGTCAGGAAAGGCCCGCTGGGCATGAGGCTTGCTGGCAGTTGTATGTCCCAACATGCACAAGGCTGGGAGAGTTCTGCTGGCTGCAGCAACAGCTGTCTCCCAGGCCTGTGCACAGGCCCAGGAGACAACTGCTGCTGCAGCTCGCAGAGCTCCCCTAAGCTCTGTGTGCATCAGGACTTTCCCCCATGCCCCATGCTACCCCTGGTCTAGCACTCTGAAGGAGTCTGGAGCTCCCCCTGGCTGCTGCAGGGGGGCAGAGCAAGGCAGGAGTAGCCCTGTATGGGGCTTCTCCCATGGGGAGCAGTTTTGCTCTCAAAAGCATGCACACGTAGATACATTCCCAGGGAAGGTTTGCTGTGCGGTATTTCACTGCACAGTAAGCCTATATCACAATAATAGCACGTGTAGATGTTTCCACTGTCTTTCCTAAGGAAAAAATAAGCCCCAAATGATCAAATGCACCACAGCTGCCTTCTCCTGGCTTACCCTGCAACTGTGCTTTTTCTCCTAGCCAGGGCGAACCCAGTGAAAAAATCCAGGCATTTATCATAGCTGACCTTAGGCCTGGCCATTCAGTCAGTCCTTACTTGTGGCTTCCCATCAACTCACACAATTCAATAGCTTATTTGGGCCATTGTCCATGTCATGGTGTCCTCCTCCTAAACAGCATTCTGGTATCCACCCATTCCCATATGGTGGGTGTCTTTAGTCCTCAGACTTCTTTGCTCCAGTGGTGGCAAAAGGGCACTTTATATGGTTCTCCTCCAAACCCTGGATCCACTGCCAATAAAATAAGCCATTTGCTTATGCTCAGGTGCAGTGTTAAGCACAGTGAATAGCCCCAGGGCTGTGCTCAAAGCTGAGGGGAAGGTGGGGGAAGGTACTTATGTACACTCCAAGCTGCTCTCAAACTGTCTTTCTGCTTAATCTGAATGGGAGCAAGTGGACTGGACTTATTCTGTCAGCAATGAACCCAGGGTCAAGAAAGAAGCTTCTATAGACCTGCCCAATGTCTTCTAGTAGCCATTTGATAACGCCAGCTGAGGGGAAACAGAGACCTCAGTGGGCAAGTGAGCAGTTCAGGACTGATACCTGACTGCAGCAGAAAGTCTCTACTCAGTTTCTTGGTGACTGGATAGAATCTCATTCTTGCAAGGTTTCCCTTTGTGTCCCAAGAGTCTCTGCCAGCTAGGAGCCAGAATTGTGCATGTTACCCGATGGCCAGAGTGTGTGTTATAGGTCCCACACTGTGCCAGCCCATGGATGGCATGAGTTGTCATCACAAAAGTGGGGACACATCTGGGATTTGTGCCATAGTGGGTCTCAGGTTGTGCTTCCTTTGAGCAGAAACATGATGCAACCCATGGTCCAAGTGTGTACATGCGTGTGTGTGTAGGCTAAAGTACTCCACAACATTAATCCCTAGAAGATATGAGTTATTATAAAATCTTGTTTCTTTAGTTCCTGCTATTATCTCTGCAGGTCTCTGGTTTAATTCTTGTGCATGGGTTAAGAGGTACCTGTCACACAGTGACGCCATGAAACAGCCATGTGAATTATCATGTTGGCTTTTCTCTCCTGTTGGAGTGGTTCTAAAAATTAAATATTCATTGGGCCAGAGAAGAAGACTGTCTGAAGTAGGGGTGGGGGTAGGGGTGAGGGCACTCAGCTGGAATGAGTCAGACCATGTTTCATTTCCCTGCTCCAACGAATATTTAATTATTTATACAAGGCAGAACAGCTCCTACAGGAGGGACTGAGAGAAACCCACAACAGAGAGCCAGCTGGTTGGGAAATCCATGAAGATATGAAAGATGAAGATTCAAATATGTGCTCTGAATTAAGTGAAGCAAGCAACCTGAATGGTTTTTTTTTTTTCCCATATCCCAGATGAAAATCCTTGCCACCAGGCCCCTGGCTATTCTGAAGTAAATTGAGCTTACTTCCTTCCCCTCTCTCCTTCTCTCTCCCCTTCCCCTTTCTTCCCTGCCCTTCCTCTGTCTGTGATTATAATCTGAAACTGTATCCTTATGGAAAACAGGAACATTCATGGAAAATTTTTTTGGTTACAATGGCACTTTCTTCCAAAGAAACATTTTGTCCGAAAATTCAAGACCATCACTAATAAGACACCCTGTCTGGTAAGTTATCAAACTCTTCACTGCTAGGCTGGACCCTCTTAATCTCTCTGTCTTTAAAAAACAAATGGACTTTAATGGGTGATTTTGTAGACTGAGAGTTTTGTAAAGCTGTGCTCAGCGGCCATTGGAAATGCCTGGGATTCCCCCTTTTTGTCCCTGAGGTAAAAACATGGTGAGTCCATCCATCTTTCTTACAGTCACTTGGCTTCAGACACAAAGCAGCTTTCTAGCTTGAGGCATGAAGAAACATTTTATTTCACACGTTGTGTCTGTTTATGGAGTGCAGTGAAAAGCAGTGGGCTCATATCCCTTGAGACAGAGACCTGCTGTTTATCCAAAGAACAGGTGTTGTGCAGGCGGCAGCAATGCTTGTTTTTTTCTCACTGCCCTGCCGCTGGGCTGCAACCCTATCTTAGAAGGGCTCCCCCTGTGAAAGGAGGAGAATTTGAGCCCCCAGGTAGTCTTTGACTGCCTTGTGGAGCATTGCCACCAAAGAGGCAGGGTTGGTGAGTCTGTCATGTGAAGTCTGGACTAGTGAGAATTCAACTGTGATGCCTCCCCTAATCCCACTATGTTAACATCACTGTTGTTTTAAGTGTAGGAGAGTTTGGAGCATCTCCTCTTACTTGCCACCCCTGTTTTCACCTCCCGTCCTGTAGCTCAGTAAAGCAATGGTCTTCAAACCAGGCTCCATGGAGCCCTGGAGTTCCCCAATAGGTCATCAGACATTGTGCCAAGAGACTGAAGGTAACAGCAGAGTAGGCTGGGAGGCACAGCACTACCATTACCCAGCTGGGTCACCTGGCTCTGCGTCAGTCTTTAGGGTAGGGGCAGGGGTTCCATGGCACAAAAAGTGACATGAAAGGGTTCCATGACTTTAGGAAGTTTGAAAACCACTGCAATAGAGCATTGGCTTGAAGGCAGAGTTGACAGCAAAAGATTATGACTGATGACTGAACTTGATCTTCTGCACATGTATTCGAATTGACTGAACTACTTAAGGGTCTCTCAAGTATGTGACATTGTCAGTGGAGTCCAGGTCTTACAGTCCCTCAACATTCACTGCAACAGATGGGACTGTGAAGTACTGTGGTGACAGGTACAAGTGGAGAGGATGCTAGACTGAGCATCAGAAGACCTAGACCGTAGTCATGGCTCTGCCACTGAACCACTTCAGACACTAAACAAAACACTTCACTTTCTCTTCATTTCTGATATGGGGATACGTACCCTTCCATACCACAGAAAAAGTACTTTGCGCCATGGAGATGAAAAGTGCAAGTAACAATAATTATTATGTTTGATATTGTCCTTTGACCTTGCCATGCACAAATAATATACAATGGGTCCCCGAGACTGCAATTCATTATGAGAGACTGGATATAGACCAAGGGCCAAGGCCTTCCACTGGCGTAAATCCAGGTGATTCCATTGAACTCAACTTCCTTGAGGCTGGCTGACCATCTGAACCACAGAATTTAGAAATTGCTTGCTACCTTTTTTAAAAGTTTAAAATCAGATCATTCCTCGTGAACCTGCCATGAACCACTTTCAAAGATCAGTACAAGAAATTCAAGGATTTCCTTCCCACGCTCAGCTTTTATGCTGATTTACCAGTGTAATATTAAGTCTCAACAGGTTAAAGAGTCTAGCACTTGACCAGACAACTGTATCATCTGGCACTTGGAGAAATATCAAAGCATTAGATGCGAGATCTCCAAACAACAAGCTACCAGATTATGGAGAGCAGTGTTCACAGTTTTGCACCACGATTCAGCCATGAATCAGTTTGCCCTCATGGTCTCAGGGAACATTGCTCTTGCTGATGGTGCCGTCTTTCAGTGACCTTGAAAATCAACTGTCACTAAAGACTCCATGTGTTTTCCTGGACAAGAGCAACAGCCCGGCAAAATGCTAAGTTAGGCACTGCCATAAATTCCCCCTGAGTTTAAATTGGATCCTTTGGTTTTCTTTTTGTTTTCCAAAAGACTGTAGCGATGCTGTCCACTGCTGGAAAATGACTCTCTTCCACCACAGCTGTAGCTTTATTTCAGTGGAAACAGATGTAAAGAATTGTACATGTAAAGAATATGAAGAATTCTTTGTAAAGAATTTCAAAACCCTTGACTGAAGGAAGCATGATGGAGTATGAATATCAATCATTAATATCAAATAATGTATTGGCATGTGAGTAATATTAGGATCGGAACCACAAAAACTGCCAAACTTCATCCATCTCAGCAATGCTTATAAAAATGTTACAGTGATGGCTCAAATATGCACATTGCAGTGAAGAAGGTAAGGCAAGGCAGCACTTTAGAGTCTAACTGGTTCAAAAAGCATAAGCTTTCATCAGTAACAACCTATTTCATCAGATGTCATAAATGGACTGGCAAAAAGAAAATATTTTATATTGAAGGGAACAAGATAAGTGGGAGGGTATGCTTCTGAGAGAGGCAATTTAAGGTAATACATGGGTAAGGGTGACTCATGTTCTGGGCCACAGAACAGTGTAGTAATATTCTGTATGGATTAATGAAGGGAGAATGAGACTTGATTTCAAATGGATGAAAAGCCATTTCTGCTCTAATTTATCAACACTTCATGGAATCCATGTGGATCATTTCCCCTGCATCCTCATGTGGTACATTAGTCCCTGATGTCCTGTTGGGCAGTGATAGATTTCAGCAGAACCAGAGAGGAGCACATATAGTCAAATGGGGAAGGGGTCAAAGGAGCTGGACAGGAATAGAGAGGTATCTTTGAGAGTATGCAGCCTTGTTGTTTCCATGGTGATGCCCAAAGAGTTTCTCTGTGCAGCTGCTGCTCCAACTCATCTTGGGATTTAAACATATTTTCAAAAAACCATGCAGGGACTCCAAACAGGACTGTACATCCATACCACAATACTGAAAAACTGACGCACACAACCTACTCCAAAATGCATTGTCAAAACATCCTCCCACCACCCCCCCAGCATACAAACATAACATCATGATAACATCAGCTAGTTTACTCCTGCTTCTGCCTCTCAATCTTTTACATCCCACAGCCCACATGGCCAACCCAGATCTAGACAGAACATGTATGAAAAAAATGTTGGGTGTCTGGGGAACTTTAGAAGAGCTTAAAATGGCCTCTTCTCCCTTGGAACAGACATTTCTGGGATGTCAGAAAGCCAGTGTCTCCCAGTGTTGGCATGTTCCTATTGTGCCACGTGCTAGAAAATGTGTAGTCAGCACTAAGCTGGACAAGAAAGGTACAACTCATTCACTGGTAGGAGAATCAATGCCATAGGCTCCCTTAGCCTCCCCAACTGTGATTTGCTATGGCAGGATGGTAGACTTTTAACATGGGGCTGATTCTCCAGTGGTTTGACTCATGAGTTGGCATTTGTAATGTAAGTGTAAAAGACCACCCCCTTTCATGTGTCTAAGTACTAAACGAGGCCGAAGGCAGTTGGCCAGAGTCAGGTCCCAATTATTCGTACAGGAACTTATAGCTGTTCTGTTGAGTTTTCCTGGGTGCTAAAAGCAAGGGGGAACATCTTGATCCTGTTGAAGTCTTCAGCCCATGTATTCAAATTCAGAGTAATGGCTTTTGAGCTATGTTAGTGGGTAGGTCCACTGAGCTGCTGCCAGACAATTAAGGTGGTTGGAGGGAACTGAGGAGCCAGGACAGATGAGGTTGCAGAGGGAAACCACAGAGGAAACTAACACAGAGAAAAAGCAGCTGAGGCGGAGGTTCCTCTTGTATTATTGTTCCCGAGTTACCAATAAAGCCAAGTCCCAAGAAGGGGATGAATTTAGATACTAATGTTAAGCCTGCATCTTAATGTACTCATCTCATTCATATTGTCATTGAACCTTCACCCTCTATCTTTTATATTGCCTTCAGTTCTACATGGAAAAATGCCAGAAGGAAAGCATTAGGAAAAGCAACAGCAGGATTTAAAGAGCCATTCAGTAAATCACTCCCTAGTTTAAGTTACACCTTATCACAGTTCTTCCAGTGCCTCTGGGAGTCTCTACTCTAGGGAGGTCACAAAATGTCCCAGAGCTGCTAGCTGCTGGAAATTCTAATGTGGATGGGTTGTGGATGTGTTTGTTAGGCCTGCTGGGGCTATGTATTTGCACCAGAGACTTACTCTTTTATTAGCAAGTATTGTAGCTCCACCCAGATCACAGTTATCATCAGTCATCCTCATTAATGCATCCTTACTTCTGTGTCTTGCTAAACAAAGATGAATGGGTTTTTATCCTATCTTCATGCCTGTTGCTTTTTCCATAATGAAAAGGATAAAAGCTTTGTTATTCATTCAAGGATTGGATATGAGGATATGAAGCCTTGGACAATAGTTAAGCATTATCTACTGACGTCTGTTGAAGCATTATTTACATGAACCACTGAGTTGTGTTCTTGTCAGGGTTAGGAGAGCTTTTCTGTCCACAACTTTGGCCCTATCCAGGCTTTCATACCCGTCTTTTTCTAACTATTCCTTCAGCCCCTGGATTGAACAAGGTGTCCTAAGACACAAAAAGTAAAATAATTTCCACAGATAATCCTGAATAATGATGTGCACGCCAAAGCCACAGCCCCTAGTACTGTTCAATGAATTAGACCTAAATGATGTGTCAAGTTCTTCCAGATTATGCAGCAAGACCCCTGAAATCTGGTGGAGAGGCCAAGACCAGGAAAGAGACCACCCTTACCAACAACTTGTAACCACAGACCTGGCTCCCCATCCAAGAATAGCCAAGCATCTGCTTTCAGGATTTAATTTTCTCCCATAAACTGGATATCTCCTTTTCTTCTTCAAGAGATAGCAGCCAAGCAACCGAGAGAGATTAGGTTGAATCCTAATCTGGAGGGCAGATTATCCCACACTGGCCCAGGGTGCAGATCCATCATCTTTCTTTGCAGCATCTACCAATGGTCATTATTAAAGACAAGATACTACACACCAAGTGGATATTGGGACTGACTCATAATAGCAGCTCTTGTGTTCTAATGCAGCCATTTGCAAGGTCTTATAATTCTATTAGAGGTACACTGATACATCAGTCCATATCAGCTTGACACCGATAAAAGGAAAATTGACATTATCGGCAATCAGCTTTTTTTAGCTGGTGTAGCCAATAATGTCACCGATAAATGTTCTGTGTATGCACATAGCCACAGTACACACGCAGGCAGGAATGCAGGCCAGCAGCTTAGAGAACAGCATCCATCTGCTAAATCTGTCACGGAAAGGGGTGTGTGGAGGCAGATCAAAGCCACCATAGTGAGAGAGAGAGTGGAGGGAAGGGGAAGGGGCAGGGGCAGGCACTGCCTAGGTTGTGTGGGATAGGACATGGGGCAGGATGGAGCCATGGGCGACTCGTGCTGGTGGGTGAGGAGGGAGGCGGCTCCCGCTGCTGTGCACACCCCCACGAGAGACATGGGGACCATGTGCCCCCCCCCCCCCCCCAGAATTTGTGTGCAGGGTGACAGCGGGCTGCCTGCTGTGGGCTCAGCGCAAGGGGCTATGCCAGCATCTTTCCAGCAGAGGCTGCGCTGAGGCTGCCCTTGGGGCAGGAACAGCCCCTGGCCCTGAGCCCACAGCAGACAGCCTGCCCTTGCCCCATGCACAAAACCATGGGGGGGCACATGCCCCCCATGCCTTCCCTGGGGGCGCACACAGCAGCAGGGAGCCACCCCCTTTGCCGCCTCCCTGCATGAGCCTCCTGCAGCTGCACCCTATGCCCCACCCTGCCCCTGCTCCAGCTCCTGCCCCACTCTCTTCTACACCATGGGGCCCTCGATCTTCCCCCCACATGCTCCTTCCCCCCCTACACACCCCTTCCCCTCCATAGACTTACCAGCCGGACGCTGCTCTTCAAGTTGCCAGGCTTTATATTGGCTGTTGTATCAGTATTACCTGATATGGCTAGTTAATAATTGGCCATCAGTATTAGCCAAAAAAATGGTTATCGGTGCACCCCTAAATTCTATGGTGCATGAATTTACACTGATGGATTCAAGGAAGCTGCTGCACATACAGGAGGGAACTGTTCGCCTGCCACTGATCTTTGTAGATCTAATTGCTCCTATGATAAAGCACTCAAGGAAGGCTTCTACTAATCAGATCACACTGGCCTGGCTGAACTTCCCTAATCTCATCACTGTGCACGTGGAAGTCTTAGGCTGTGGAATTAGTGCTTTCACCTTCAGAGAACCACAACACATTAAAGAGCTGTGCAACCCTGACACTGCCTCATGGTTTTGCTGTTTTGACTAGTAAATCCCCAAATGACACTCTACAAACTCACCTGTAGCATTCTGCCTAGTAGATGACAGCATAAAGAGATTTCATGACTAGTGCCCTGCATAGCCATAATTGTACTGCATGAAGCTGCTAGCTAGACTTCATAGTTTATCTTTCTGTCTATTTACCTAGAATATAAGAACATAAGAACTGTCATTTACTGGGTCAGACCATAGGTCCTTTTTGCCTGGTATCCTGTACCACATACTGGCAGAGATGCTGAAAAGGGAGGGTGAACTGGATATGACCAGGGTTCTTTCCACTGTTTGTCTCACACTTGCACTCTGCAGCATTTAAGTTCTAGGAAGATCTGATTCAGAGGCTATATCCCTAACTCCCATTCTCAATAGCTGCTTATGCACCTTTCTTCCAAGAATTTGTCCAATTCCTTTCTGAATCTGGCTAAACTGTCAGCTTCCACAACACCTTGCAACAATGAGTTCCAGACTTTAATTACACACTATGTGAAAAAGAATTTCCTTCTGTTAGTTTTAAACCTACTACCTATTAGTTTCTTTTTGTGACTCCTAGTTCTTATATCGCAAGACACAGTGGCTTTGTCTACATGAAACGCTACTGCACAGTCGCTATTGTGCATTTATTTAGTACTTGTTTATACTAAATAGACAAGTATAGACAAGTACTAAATAAATGTGCAATAATCCGAATTACTGTGCAGTTGCATCAGCAAACACCTTTTTTGTGACACTACTGCGCAGTAGCTTAATACTACCTCACAGTAGCGTCACATCACAGTTTTTGCCATATGATGCTACTGCTCAGTAGTATCAGGCTACTGCATAGTCAGCATCTCTTGTAGATTAATCTCTATTTACTTTCCCTTTGCCGTTTAGTATTTTGTAAACCCTCATTCATCCATTCATGTATGTATCTATCTATCAGTCATAGGGTTCATTTCTCCAGTGTCTGAAAACACCTACCACTTAGAGACAAAGATAATGACCACATGCTTTATTGACTTTCATAGAGTTCCTGCTTTTCTCTCATTTTGGAGTCAAAACTCTATTTTTTGGAGTCCAGCATTTGTTTTTATATTTGATTGGTTGTTTGGGATTAGGAACAAAAGGGAGGATCCATATTGGGAATGTCACTGCAGTTAGAAAGGCCTTCTCAAAGAGGGAGGTTTTGTAATGTTCCCCAAAATAGTCACCATTAGAATTCTGGATCCACCTGAAGATCATTCCATATTGGGATTCCACCTAAACGATCCTAAACACAGTTTGCAATACCCATGATTGCCTGAAGCCAGCCTTGAACTTGGGTCCTTTGCCAAAACTACAGGTCCCATCCTTGTTGTTCCTGCTTAATTTCATTCAGTGACTGCAGTGTCAGGGCATGCACAGGAGCAGGGGAGACATGGCATTCTGTAGAGGTGAAGTGGAGCCATGTAGGTCTCATGTATTCTGAGGATCTATTTTGTAGCTGTGTTGGCCTGAGAAAAAGAGATATATAAAGCTCTTGGGTCAGGGGCCATATCTTTTATTTGACCAACTAAATAGTAGCAAAAAAATTCCTTTCTTCACAAACTTTTGGGCACATACGCCCTTCATCAGGCTGAGAAGAAATCAAAGATTGTAAAAGTCCTCCTAGGTAGAAAAACTCCACTTTTCACAGGGGAGGTAGAGGCTGGAAGTGTATTCCGCTGGGAATCTGAGAGTCCATTTGTGAGAGCATGGCTTCGTGATGTGCAGATTAGGCTGTCTTCTTCTCTGGAGGTGTCCGATGTCAGAAGCAGCCAAGGAGGTAAAAAAATCTTTCTTGCTTAGCAATCAAGTTTATTTTTCCAAATGGCTAAAATATGCTACCTTTCATGTGTCAGGGATCTATTTTGTACCCATGTTGGTCTGAGAAACAGATACACAAAGCTCTTGGGTCAGACATGATATCTTTTATTAGACCAACTAAATAGTAGCACAAAATGTAGTTTATTTTCTACCTAGGAGTACTTTTACAATCTTTGAATTCTTCTCAGTCTGATAAAGGGTGTATGTGCCCGGAAGCTTGCAAAAAAAGGAATTTTTCTGCTACTGTTTAGTTGGTCTAATAAAAGATATCGCCTCTGACCCAAAACTTTGTGTTTCTCATGTATTCTGAGGAACTGTCATTAGCCCTCACACAGTAGGCTTCTCCACCCAAATCTGTTGGAAGCCATCTGAAGGTGTGCTGACTGATCCATTATTCCATGTCCCTGCCATAGTCATTTGCATGAGTGCCAAGTGAATGTAAAATGCTATCATATCTATTTCTCACCCATTTTGCAATGATGCAAATAACTGTATAAACTCCATGCAGCAGGCACATGTTTTGTTGTGTCTGGGCATGCTACAAGCAACTCAAAATAATACTTGTTCTTAGCTTGTAACTTTATAAGGTACCGCAAACAAGCAGTGCTGGGCAAACTAGCTTGCAGGCTAAAAAGATTCCTTTCAGCCTTGTCCCAGGGGAGCAACATGCTTGCATCACTTTTATCACTTTTGCCGTATGCAGAGATAAGTACATGTGGAATAGAATTGGTAGCAAAGGTATCCTACCATGTGCCAGTTACCCCTGGGACAAGGCTAAAATTATATATTACTCGTCTCCAGTGTAGATAAGTCTATACACTCTACAGCAGACAGCACTTCTCATACCACATCTTTATATTGGCAGTGTTCCCTGTGTTCAATAGGAGCTTCTGTGTCAATATCCCAATCCAATTGAACACAAAGCTTGTCAACCATTAAAAGTATCCTTGGGGACTCATTTCCTCTGAGGAAGTGAAGAGAAGATGGTGGACTACTGGTGTTCATGGCTCCTGGGATGTAAGGCCCAGTGGGAACTGCACATCTCCCGTACATGTCAAGTGATTGGGGGCTGCTTGATATTTCACTGCAGCTGGGAGGCTGCTCTGTTTTAAGGCTACATTGCCAAGTGGGAGAAAAACATTCTTCATTTCTAAACAAAGAAAGTGCAGCTGGCTTCTTTAGGCACAATGCAGCCTTTCACATTTCCAGCTTTGTTGGATTCTTACCTGGCAGTCTGAGTGCACTTTGCACATAAGTGTGGGACAACTGCAGAAGGGAGGTTCAGAGAATCTAGGAAAGTGCAAAGGGAGCTTAACATGGTTTGACTCGCATCTTCTCTCTCCACAATCCACATGTTACTCCAGCTTAGACCAGCTCGTCGGGATTCTAATCTGGATTCACAAATGCTCATGGGTGAGATTACACATCAGAATAAGACCATGTTAAGAGCAGGTACAACTTGAAAGATCACACATTAAGGCTCATTAACAAGTGCTGAATGCTTTTTAGGCATCTTAACATTATGCCATTTTAGATGAGGATTACCTTTGAGCTGTGCTGACTCAATTTAAGTTAACTTCTGGGTGTTCACCTGAGATAAAACCACTGATTTTTAGTCCCCGAGTATCCTAGGAGGTACTGCTCCCAGGTGGACTAGGTACCATCTATAGCCAGGGCCAGACACAGGCATGGGCGAACTGGGCAGCCGCCTGGGGCCTGGACAGAAAGGGGGCCCAAAAATGGTAATTTTTTAATTATTATTATCACTCTCTGGTGAAGGGGGGCCCCATACTAAAAGTTCACCCAAGGCAGCTGGGAGTCTAGGTAGAGTGCTGTCTACAGCCCTGGACTGACAGGTAGAAACAGCCAGGCAGCAAATGGATACAGATAGGGTGATTAGGGAGAGAGGAAAAGAGTTGAAGCGGGGTAGGGAAGCCAGGGGAGAGGGGCATGGGAAAGAGGTAAGGGATGGCAAGATTGAAGTAGGATTAGAGAGAGCATGGGCAGAGGGAAGGGAGAAGGATGGGTACATGGGAAGCTTCCCTCTCTGCCCCCCAAATTTTATCCCATCCCCAAATGATCCCCTCCACCTCTGGATCATTCCCATGCCACCCCAATCAGCCCAAGAGCAACAGAGGCACTGGTGGCAGGGATTCCCTCTCCCTGCCTGCTCCTGGCGTCCCTGCAGAACCCCCCAGTCCTGTGTGCCCAGATCCAGGCCCTGCTTGGCCCAGGAACTGAAGTGGGAGTAGGGGAGAAGAGTTGCGGGGGGGAGCAAGGAGCTGCTGGGCAGCTGTGCGGCCCATTAGAAACTGGATCTGGATACATGGGAGGGGTGTGGACTACTGGAAGCCGAGGAGTAGACAGTGAGGGGAAGCCCCCATTGCTGCTGCTTCCACTGCTCTTGGGCTGATTGGGGTGGTAGGGCTCTGATATGAAGGTGGAAGGGCCAATCAAGGGGGGAGAAGGGGATCTGGGAGATGATGGGCAGTGTTGTGATTTGGGAGACAGATGGAGCGATCCAAGGTGCACATAGGGCCCTTCCCCAATGAAATCATGACTGGAATATGGCTCACCTGCTTACCACTATGTAACTCACATGTCACTTTTGGGTCTGGCTTACTGGCTAGGACCGAGTCACAGGAAACCTCCCCTGGGGAAAAAGCTAGAACTGGAGGAAGTCAAGGAAGACCCATGACTCCCTAAGGAAGCTCAGATTAAACTATCCAACAGTCTGTCCTAACTTATGCCTTCCTCCACCCCAATGATTTCTTACTCGTGGTGAAGGGAATGTGAGAAGAGCTGAAAGGTGATCTGAGACAGTTTCATGGGTGTCTGATTTGCAGCCTTCCCACACCACCTCTGAATTTGCCCTGCTGGCTCACTTCACTTCCTACTTTATCCTTGTGGGGATCCCAGCCTCTTTGCTTCAAGGCTTTACAGTCATAATCGAAGTTATCTAGAAGGTGTCTTACAGGAATAAAAATACAAGGGACCCTAGGTATATGTGAATTTTTACTGGACACTGGATTGCTTCATTAAAGCCAACTTCCAATGCAGTCACCTAAAAGGTTAGATAAATAGAGTCATTCAGAGATTAAAAGATGTAGTAGTGGTGAATACTGGTACAAGGGGGACTGTCCCCACCTTTACCTACTGTAGAAATGTTTAATATTGAGCACTAAAAGCAAGGCAATTTAGTTTATTTATCCATTCACACATTCTCTCTTTTGCATTTTCACTCACACAGTTGCAGCAGCAAAATCTCCCAAAGGTGTAGGTCAAGTGTCCACCCCCACTGCCTCAGCTCTAGGAACATACCTGTAGATTTGGGGCTGATGCAGGATAGTAAAATTCAACCCAGATGAACACCACCACAGAAATGTAGAATGGCCTGCACATACTCCTCATAGTAGTAGCAGCCAAGCATGCCATGGCAATCAGCCAATCTATGACACTGGCTGGTAGCCAATTTGATTTATTTTTGGCAGCCTTATGTTGTAGAGCACTGTGCCAGTGTTCAATCACGGAAACACTACAAGACGGACTTTGAAAGCCAGGGGGATGACTTCAGGGAGAAAGAGACCAATAGAGCTGCAAGAGGATCCGTCTCTGTGTTGGTAGAGCACTGAAATGCCTCTTTTTTCATGGATGACCAAACCATTTAACTAGCAATACTAGTTAAAAGATGATCATGGGAGGGGACAGGAGCGGGGGCATTGTAACAGTCTATGAAAGGGGTAGACACCAGTGAAGAAGTAGAACTATTTACAGTAGCACAAGGGATTAGTAGCATGCAAATAAGGAAAAGTCAGGCTGCATATCAGGAAACATTTCCTAGCTACAAGATCTATTAAACAATGCAGTTCCATTGTAGCAGCCTCTATGCAGCAGAAGCCATTTCAAACAAGACTGGGCAAAGCATATGGAACATTGCAGGGAACAATCCAACATCCTTTGGGAGATGTACAGGAAGGAATAATGGGTATTTTTGTTCCTGTCTGATTTCTGTAGGGCTGAGATTCTCCACAGCTCTCTAAGATTGTGATTGGATGAGTTGATCAAAGAGTGGGAAAGGGTATTTTTAAACAATATTCATTAATATTCTAAAAGGCATTTCAGTTGTCTACAGTCACAAGTCTTCCATGTTTGCTTTCTTCAAATGTCCAAGAGTTCGAGTGTTGCTAGCCTGAATACTGAATGGGTAGGACTAAAGAGTCAGTCTTGGCCTGGAATAGTCAGATCATCTTTGGAAGCTAATTTTGGAAAGACTATTTCTAATGCTTTATTTGGTGGAGTAGTTATTTATTCACATAAGTTATAGTTTGTACTGCAAATGTGTACTGTATAGCAAAGCTCAAAAGTCTTATGATCTGCAGACCAAGAAACATTTGCTGAAGAAATCTGCAAATAATTTCAAATGCTAAATGAATGCAAGAGTATTGTAAACTGTTCTCTGGCAATCACAGAACAAAACAAGGTACAATTAAGTAAATAAAATATTCATTGTAACAAATTACTTAGCTTTGATCATTACAATGGAGCTGGTGTATGCAGGTTCTTACTACTAAAGAGGCAGATAATAGCTAGTTTAAGTGCTTGTCAACACAGGAACATTCATTTGGATTAAGGTAAGGAATGAATTTAAAACAGAATGACTATTCTTCCCATGGAATAAGGCATTATTGCTCTAAAATAAAAACATCCATTTAGGTTGTAACAATTCCAGGCAGAATAGAAGCCCCTTGCAGACAAATCCTGTAAGGCCTGGCTCTCTAGTGTGTTGCATCTTGTGGTGATATTTATACCCGAAAAAGGCAAACATAAAACGCTGTCAGATCAGAATTCTCTGATCAAGCTTGCCAGTGACAGCATTTTACACCCAGTTTGTTCTTACTTTGTAGAGGTGTAAATGACAACCAAAGGGGCAAAGCAATAGAGATGAAGGAAATGCTTACATTGCTGGGGTTTCTGACACTTTACAGAATTAAGGTGGCCCAGCTTACTTCTTTGGACAGAGCTCTGCTGGCAGAAACAATTTTTTGTCACCCGCTTTATACTAGTTCCCCTGACTGTAGGATACACTGAAGGCAGAAGCTGGGTCTATGCTGGTTTTTCCAGCAGAACTACATCAACTATGAAACATGATACTTTCGTGTTCCTAGACAGCATAGCTCAGCCAGCAGAACTGTGTCATGCCAACAAGCACTCGGGCCCTAATGAGTCAAGGTTGGAGGTACGAATTCAGCAGCTGTTTCTGTAGGTTCCAGGGGAATGAAGTTTAAAAAAAATCCTTTGCAAGATATGCTCATTGTAGATCTGGATTCTGAATCTTGTTATACTTCGAAGATGCCCACCACTGGACTCACCCCTGTGTCTACAGCCTGCCTCACAAAGCTTCTGCCTGGGAGCCCCCTGCAGTTCTTACCAAATCTTGCTACACAGTGACCTGAACATCAGTAGAGGGTGCACTGGCACTATATGAGAGTCCGATGCTAGCTGTAAAGTTTAGATAGCTTAGTGAAACTGAGAGGGTGGCCGTTGGTTCTTGGAGGAGAGAGGTATTGCAACAAGTGAAGTTGGAGGGAATACACTGCCAGCAATCTCAGCTGTGGCAAGGCTTTAGCCATTTGCAGGAGGATGCTTGACTCACCTTCAATTATCAGGTCTCCTGAGACTGTCAGCTATTTCCCCAATATGCTGCAGAAATCCCCCTTTAGGTTATCAACTGATCTATGAACTTGGAAACCAGTTTTGCAGACCTGGTTCTTCACCTTCCACCAGTCTCGTGGAATACCTGAGTCAGAGGAGGATTTGAGTCATCACCTTAACCCCTTAATTTTGCAAGAGGAAATTAAGGACCCAGAACATACAGGTCCTTGTGATTCTGTTGCATTGTATAGCCACCCCTAGTGGTTAAAAACTCCTGGTGGTTTGTAAACACATCTGTCATGAGCAATAACTTAAGTGAAGTTATGGACAAACTTAGACTGAAGAAATATTGCAAGCACATTTTCAGACCCCTGACTGATTTTCAACATCCCCACCCACAGTGCCACCAGGATGTTTGCATCTGTATTCCCACGTCTGGTCTTTTTACTGCACAGATAAGACCCCAGTGATATACGTATAATGGCAGCTGACAGTTCTGGATATTGTTGTCACAGAATAATGGGACGAGGGGATGATGCAGAACAGTTTGAAAAGAGAGCTGGGAGAGCCATTTTGTATAAAATGGGAAGGCTGACTGATGCCTTGGTGTTTCCATCCCAGCCTAGATGCAAGCTGTACCAGAAATGTTATGAATGAATAGATGAGAGAGAAAGAAACTAGGCTTCCCCTAGTTCTGCTTATTGGAAATGCTAGATTGTCTCCCAAAGTATGTAAGAAAACTCTCTCTCATGAGATTTCCAGCCCTACTTGCAGATTCCATGATCCACCACCACATTTGCTGCACAACCACCAAAAACATTTGAGTTACAAGCATGTTTCAAACAGTTTCAGATATATGTCTAGAACAGAAACAAAATGATGAGAGCTCTTTTAGATTTACCCTTCCAAACTTTTTGATGTTCACCCATCACTGCTCCAAATGGACAGTCTCTTCACTCAGAGAAACAAGCCATTCATGGTGTGAAGGATGTAAGTGACATTTCTGGCAGCTTAGAAAAGTCCCTTGGGGGCATAAACATGCAAATCTCTCTCATTTTCCCCTGAAACACAAGGAGATGGCTAGATGGGTCATCTCCGCAACTCACCAATTTCTTCCCCATTTCTTTTATCATTCATTCTTGGAAAACACAGAGAGTCAGAGAGGCCCAGGTGGGCAAAGGGGGACAGGACATTTCAGGTTCCATGTGGCGAGAAGCACCTTCCCCCTCACGTTCACTCACCTGTCTTCTCTTCGGTTTGGCTGCTCTCCACCGTCTCCGTTGGGGGATCCGCTGTTGCCTTGGCAGTAGCATCCTCTGCAGCAGTGGGGGTGACAGCAGTGGTGACAGCAGCAGGCACATCGGCTTGTTTAGGCTCCTCTTTGTCTTGGGCTTCATCAGCCTTCAAGGACGGCGAGTTATCAGTGGAAGCTTTAGTGGCACTTTCCGTTTCAGTGGCAGCAGGAGTGGGCTTCTCCTCTGAGGAAGCAGCAGGAGTGGTGGCCTTTGGGGCTGGCTGCTCTGAGCTGGCATCCGTAGCTCCCTCCCCTTTCTTCTCCTCTACAGGGGCACTGCCATCTTTGCTGCCCTCCTCAGGCTGGGCACTGTCAGAGGGAGCAGCTTCTGTGGCAGAGGGGGCGTCACTCTCTTTGTTCTCTGCCACACCATCAGTGGGAGCATCATCCTTCTTGTCGGCAGTCTCAGCATCAGCAGCCTGGGCATCTCCCTTCTTCTCTCCCTTGAGCTTTTTCCTTGTTATGTGTCCGCGGAAGCTGGCCTGGATTTTAGTGGCTGCCTTATGAGCTTTATCTTCTGGTTTGATGCCATCTTGCTCAACCTTTTGGTCCGCGTCCTCATTTTTTTCAACCTTGAAGAAGAAAGGAGGAGAGGAAAGAAAAGAGGACAATAAAATATTTTCCACATGAGGTTAGAACAACTCGTTGCACCAGTGGCACATCTCTGCCTTCTGCAGTTTTTGATGGAAAGATGTGAAAGGCAACAAGCTTTCATTCACCCAAAGCCTAAATTTTTTATTCAGCTTCTATTTGAATTGATTTTCTTTTCATTTTCAATCCTTCCATTTAAAAAAAAATCAGAAGGTGATTTTTTTTAAAGATGTGTTTTAAAGTTGCTCGCTCGCTCTGTCTCTCTCTCACCTCTTTTTTTTTTTAGTTGAAGAAAAAAATGTTGATCAAAAAATTTATCAACGGTCTATATAGAACACCTATAGTGGCTCCAGCCCCATCCCCAGACTTCAATGTGAGAGCACAGCCTTGGAAAAAGGAGTGTAGCAGCACTCCAACATGCTGGAAATACCCAGCTACCACAAGGACCTCCCTGGGGCTACTGGCACATGGTACTTGATTAACACACTCCTCAAACTCCCCTAATTTCTGCTGAAACTATCCTGGCATAGTCACAAGCCTGGAAGGGCTGCAACTTAAATATGCTGTTGTATCCCTCTTAGTTATGCCTAATCACTCTTTGGCTTTAGAATAAGCTGGCAGGCTTGCCTTTATTTTCATGTGATTTTTTTTTCAAAGGATTTTGATATACACTCCCCCCCATTAATTTATTTTCATTCTCAATTTAGTTCCACTGACTTTTCCAATCTACCCTCCTACTGCTCTCAAAAAAAAGACACCCAGTTCCAGGATATGTCTGTACCGGTCCCTGGCATTAGCAACATTGTGTCTCACGCCACTGGCATCTTTTGGCTTGGGGAACCCAATTGAAGGGTGATACCATCAGCTGTTCCACTGCAGATGCACACTGTTACAGTCAGACACACACACTCTCTTCCACACACATTCAAACAGTATTCAAACTTATAATTATCCCAACTTGCTTTTTCCCTGACTCATTTGCTTATGCCTCCATTGAGAGAATTACAGGTAGATTTTTCACCGCCTTGCAGAAGGCCACCAAGAGGTCTGTGCATCATTTATGGTACATTACATCAACTTGCCAGGCACACCAGCCTTGTCTGCCACAGACAGTAGCAGACCTTGGGGTGGGCAAGAAGGGCACCAGCTCTGGGTGCCTACTTAGAGGGAAAGCCAAAATGGCAGCTCCCTGGGAATCCATGGTGCTACAACTGCCCCACAATGTGGCTATAGCAGCAGCAGCCAGGTGATGAGACTCCACACTGCTATAGCAACCACTGGAGCTGGGTAGACCACTCCACCCCCACAGTAACTGGGGACCTTGAGTTCCCTGGGCAGGTAGAGCTGACCATCTCCTTCTCTCTGACACTTGGCACACCCAGCAGCGTCTTGCCTACACACAAGGTTGTACAGTGCAAAACCTGCTAGTTAACACTGGCTGTAAGAGAAGTGGATTTCACACCGTAAAGCCCAGATTGACTCTGTAGTACACACTCTACTTCCACTGATAATGTACCAGCACTCGAGTAACAGGTTGATTGCATATTGATAAAGGGTTGCTTTCCTATTCATTTTCCCATGCAGTGGTTTTCAAAAGGGTATTCAAAAGCAGAGGGAAAGCTTTAATGCACAGGCCTCTTCAGGATCTGCACTTGTCTTCTGATGCTGGTTCAGGGAGACAAGGGTGCATTTGTCCATATTAACATAATGACCCCACAGACCAGCACTCCTGAGAAATGCCAGAGCTGAAAGAGCAAGCGGAGGATGATGCAGAAGCCATAGGGTTAAATGGAATTGACTCACTGTGCAAGGGGGAAAAGGGGGAATAGAGCTGAGGAATTATCAGTATGCAAGAGAGAACAAGAATGGACCAGGCCTGCAGTAGCATGTGCCAGAAGTCCCCGATACACCTTACATGTATTACGCTTTTAACTGGTTAATTGCCGAATAAATTTAGACCAGCCACACATACAAAGTAATTATCACATGATAAAAATGGCTATCCAGCTATAAAAATAGCCAACCAGCTATAAAGTTAGTGCTCGAAAAATGTGTAACAACTTTATAGCTGTTTTTTATCCAGCTTTTATTTAAATATGGCATAGGGCTCAATGAGAACTAGGAAAGCACTATGTAAGAATGAATGTGGAAATGACCATGCTCACATGAAAATTTGGGAATGAGCAGCAGAGTGGCCACACTCACAGCAGTGCGGGAGAGTGAGCCAAGTGATTGACCCTGCTCAAAAGAGCATTTGAGAGTGAGTACAGCCATGATCTCACCTGCATCGATATGTGAAAGAGCATGGAGGTGACCACGTGCATACCAGTGTGTGAGGGTAAGTCTGAGAGTACTCAGTGTGCAGCAATCTATAGGAATGAGCCTACATGCTGCCATCTACAAATAAGCATGAGCCTGGTGAAGGACAAAGCCTGCATTGACATGCAGAAACAAGCAGGGTATGACCACACCCATGTTAACCTGTGAAAATTGGCATCAGGATGACATCAGAGTGCAACAAAGTGCAAGAGTGAGCGTTAGGGCAGTGTATCTGTAACAGAGTGTGTCAGGGCTAGAAATCAGTTTTAGCTCTGGTGGCCACAGGGCAGAAGAATGGAAAGGTGGTTTATGCCGGTCGCACTGAGTATAACCAAGGTACAGCTCCCAGTGTCCAGCGTTCCCAAGTACACTGGGGACAGCAACAGTATGGTTACTCCTTGGGTAAGGGAAACGATTAACTGTGTGGTCATCTCCTGTGTGTTTTCTTTCCACCTGCCCTAAGTGTTGTACAGAAATGTCCTGTACACTTTCAAATAAAAATACTCATTGTGCCTAGGTAAAGCATCCTAACCAGATGGTCCTTCAACATTTGCCTAGTTACCCAGTCATATAAATTGTGCCAACCCTCTAATCCTAACTGCCTTCTGTGGCCTAGCACGGGGGAGGCTAACCTGTGGCATGCAAGGGAAGCCTCTATAGACAGGGATAGATATTCAAAAAGCCTGAGCCTGAATTCATTCAATCTTTGCAGGTTAGCTTAACCTGGCTAGGTTGAATCAGTTTGTAAGCGTTCAGACAGCCCAGAAATCTAGGCACATGCCTGCAGTGGCTCAGGCTAGAAGGAGGGGGGTGCTACAGCAACTCTGCCTTCCCTTTTGCAGGGAGCTGAGGGCAGGCCAGGACCCACAGGATGCTGTGATAGGGAGCCCCCCCCCAGCTCCCACTCAAATAAGTCAGTTCTGATGCTACATTAAACCAGGTTAATCTCAAACCTGTTTCAGCCATTTTCAAACTGGTTTATATGCACTGAACGTCTGTTCTGTTACAGGTTTAAAACACTTTCTGATCACTTAAACAGGTTTATGTGTAATTCCTGTTCCTAGTTTGGCAAGTGGCAGATGGCAGAGTGGGGAACAGCCAGAAAAGCAGCAGATAGGCCAGGAATCAGAAAACAGAGCAGCAGGTCAGGCATGGAGCAGAAAGCAGAATAGCAGATTGGGAAGAGGAAGGTGATTGGAGTACCACTTAGAGATGGTGTAAGGTAAGCCTGTGCGGAGTGGCAAGTATTTGCTTCGGATTCAGATTCAGCCTATCCAGAGGGACAGTGATTTGTTTTGGAGATTTGAATCACTGTCCCGATTCGATTCAGCTGAATCAAATCCAAAGATTCAGTGCCACTTTGGATATTCAGCCATAGACTAAACAGGAAGCAGTCCTCACCACACTGGATACAGCTGCCTCCAGCTGGTAAGTCTGTGGTGGTGGGCAGAGGGGGGAGGGAAAAGTGGGGGGGAATGCGATGCAGGCACGGCTCACTCCAGGCAGAAGGGGGCAAACAGCAGCATGGCATACCCACCACTCCTAGAGCTGCTGCACCGGCAACCCGCACCCCCCTGCCCTGGCTGGGCAAGCTGCAGCATGGCATAGCCCGTTGCTTGCCCAGGCGAGATGGGAGGGGGGTGTGGGATGTGGGTGCTGCTGCTGCTTGCCCAGCTGGGACAGGGGGTGACGGGATGCAGGCACTGCTGCCACTTGCCCAGCCAGGGCGGGGAGGAAGAAGCAGAATGCAGATGCTGTCGCCACTTGCCCGCATCCCGTGCCCTGCCACTGCCCCAGCTGGGCAAGCAGCAGCAGGGCATAGCCCTGCTCCCAGTGCTGTACGCCTGTATCCCACACCCTAGTGTAAAGCTAATTTTTGGTGCACCTGCCAAATACATGGTCTTCCACTGGCCTACCAGAAGCCATTACCTGAATGAGCTATCGAGACAACTCCCCTTTCAATCCTACAGGAGCGCCCCTCCAAATCTGTGATTGAACTACACTGGGGAGGACTTACCTTCTTGCTGTCTAGGTTAATGGATAAAGAGAAACCTGATCTCCCAGACTGAGCCAAACACCACTTGCTGGCATTCACTCTTGGCATCGTGTTAAAATGCTCTCTCAACCTGACCATGATGACATCATTGTACTCCTGTCCTTGCTGTGATGATCTCATCTGGCTTGATTCACTCACAGGTGTGAAGGGTTTGGGGCTGTAAATTCTGTAACTCTGCTGAAGGCAGTCCAGAATAATAATCTGTTAAACTGCTACAGCATCCAAAAGCATTTCATAAAGTAAACATGTACAGCACCTTAGACGTGCATCTACTTCTAGGGTGAGCAGCCAGCGATAGTATGCTGCATAACTATGAGTAGGTTTGGAAGGAATTTTGGCCAAGAAAACCTCTGTTCTCATAAAGGACACACAGAATCCTTATTGTCAGGTTACACACAAAGCAGACAAGCCCATAATTATGAAAGTGAAGGCAGAAATAATTTATGCATAGTGAACTACCTGGAAAGCAGCTTATCTGCCAAGGAAAGATGACCAGTTGTGTTCGTCTTGCCATGGCAGGATCTGGTAGTTTCTGTAATCTAGCTATCTATGAATCCATCTGTACATTAATCCATCTGCAGATTTATTATAGGAAAGCAGGGCTGGAAGTGTGCTACAGAAGCACTTGAATCCATCATCTAAATCATTAATGAAGATATTAAACAATACCAGACCCAGGACAGACACCTAGCAAACTTCACTTTATACCTCCTCCCAGTTAGACATTGAGCCATTAATAATTACTCATTGATGTCTAGACATTGAGCATAATGATCCAACCAGTTATGTATCCACATTATGGTACTTTCATCTAGTCTGTACTTCCTTCCCTTTTTAATGAGAATGTTATGGGACACCGTATCCATCCTTTGCTCCACTATTCATGATATACGAGTACTAGCTTCCTGACCTCTTCACTATTAATAATAATTTACCATTATTTATTATTTGTACTATGATAGCATCAGCTGGAGAAATCTCACTTTCCTTTGCTTTACAGAGTTGTCTCTTGTCCCTCCCATCTCCCAAGGAGTGAATTTTTGCTAGGAATCCACAAGGTGCCCTTACACCTTACAGCCTCATCACATATCCTGTAAGACTGGAAGAGTCACGGGGGAGGTGACAAAAAGATGCCTCCTCTGTATTTCAGGAACACTGTATGTGATAACAGGACTGTGAAGAATGAAAGAGAGAGAGAGAGAGAGAGAGAGAGGAGGAATGCCTCTCTCCTTGCATCTTAGCTGTCCAAGTGTCCCTTGCAATGCTGAGTCAGCATGTCTGGACTTAGCATCTCCCCTGAGGTTGATTCCGGTGGGACTGACTCAATAGGTAGCAGGAGAAAATATTACTGGGGGGCTAACCCCCACCTCTCCCTCCTGCAGGGGCATTGCGGGGCCAGCACATGTTGGAGCCACACAGAGCTGAGCGTGTGGGGTGTTGGTCTGGCTGCATGCTGAACAGTGCTGGGTGCTGCTTGATGGTGGTACTGTGGTGCTCCAGCTGTCACCAGCCACCATGAAATCAGTTTGGTGGGGAGCTAAGCCCCATTAGCTATTTGTAAACTGACTCAGCCCTGAGAAAGTAGAGACCCAGAACCAGATGTGAAGAAAGACAAAAGTTTTGCCAGGAGTGTTCATTGAGTCAGATGCTAGGATGGAGAGGTTTTGAATGTTTCTACTGCTCCTGCTAGGACAAAAGTCATCATTTGCAATCTTCCAGAGGGCCCACTGGCTCACACAAGTTATCTCTGTTCCTCTCCTTCAAGTGGCCCCTCTTCCACACAATTGCTGGCAGGTGGGTACCTCCCTACCTTTTATTCCGCCCCGCCCCCAACTATGCTTTCATATACCAGTGATATTATACATGGTTTCTGATCCTATTTTTCTTGGATTACCTTCATTTAAACTAGGGTTCTTATCTTTCAGGTTCTGAGGCTCTGAACACTAGACCTGGGGAATCCATCTGTTGTATCTAAACACTTTGAAGTACAACAACCAAGATATAAAACATGGGCCAAGGTCTGCAGTAAACATGTGAACCTCTAGAAGAGGCCACAAATGTTGACAGAATCATTTTGCAAGGTGGGAAATTCTACCATTCTTTGAGCTCCCGTTCTCCTTGCCCTCCTTCCTTTTGCAGAGACACAGAGACCTCACGTGAAGAAGGAATCACAGTTATCCACTAGCTTTGAAATATATCTGGGAGATGCCACAGGGAAGTAGCTAGACCAGATCAGCTATTCGCCTCTGGTATTTGGAGGAACCTTGGGAGGAGCTCCCCAGGTGCTTTCCATGTTCTCCAATTCTGACTATGGCACAGGGTAAGGCAGACACTGAGACAACCAACACAGTGTAGACCGTGCAGCCCTTGGCATGATTCACTTATGTCTGCATTGTATTATCCTCATCCTTGTTTAGCCAATGGATAAGCCTACTTCCAGGATACAGGCTGATCCTTCTCATTCCTACTCACTCTGCTTTCTTTCTCATCTCTCCATCTTCCTTTCATTTTGGAAGCCAAACATATGTCTCCTGACCTTTGATCTGGAAAACAATGTGACCAATCATCCACAGGCCAATAGGAAAAGTCAGGAGCCCCCAACTGATATGTATGGGCAACTGCTGGGTACCTGTATGTGAAGGAAGAAAGGAAGAAACTGCAGTGGAAAAAAGTAGCAGAGTACCTGAGATCTAGCCACTAAGGAGAGAAATGTATTCAAAAAGACACTTCCAGCTGCCTCTTCAAGAGGAGTGAAGCGTGGACAGATGAGAGATAGAAAAGACTTTCACACCTTCAGAAGTGAGGAAGCAATTTAGCACCAAGAACAGCTTTGCTTAACCCAGTTAAATGGTGCGAAGACACCCAGATAGAGGAGAGCACCTCCCAGCTCAACCTGTCTGCCATGTGGGGAAACAAGAACATTTCCTTTTTCCTAGAGTAGTAAGTGTTTCTGTGGGTAAGCAGAATCTAAAGAGGGGGGAAAGGCCTATTAGCACATCAGATTTACCTCCTCCCCAGCCCAAGGCAGCATTGTTCCTTGTTTTACCTGTAAATGGTTACTGTCCTGTCAAGTTTCAAATGTTCCAAGCAATGGTACTTGCATCCTTTCTCCTAGGAGACTCTTCCATAGGTGGAAGGAAGGAAGCCCCCTCTTCAATCAATTATTTTGCAAAACTTCACAAAGTTATCTGTGTGAATCACTCCTGTTAAGTAATCCCTACTTCCTACTCATCCATTTTGCTGCTCTCAACTTCCTTCTGTTTGTCAGTGTTTCTCCTAATATGGTGCTAAAGAGTAGTACATCCTCCCCAGAGTGCTGTTGGATAAGTAGGGAAATGCACTAAGCTGAACTGATCTCAGGGCTAAGTGAGCATTGTCCTCTGAAACATTTTTTCATCAGAAAATAGGATATCCTAAACATGCAGTGGGGAACCATGTAGCTCAGTTGGTAGGGTAGCTAACTACAGAGCAGCATAGACCTGGGGTCACATCCAAGTGTAGGGCACTCATCTTTTCCCCTTCCAACGTGACCCCAAGCCTACCCAGCTTCCTTTTCAGTGGATACATGGGGTAACAGTAGCCAGTGTGGTGCTGACCAGGTTGCATCCTTCTCATGCCAAAGTTAAAGAAACAGTGGATCCCTGCCTCAACGGCCTGTAAATAGGGCACCTTTACCTTTCAAACACATGTTGCTTGCTCGATGGGCACTGCACAGAATTTCATAAGATTTCAACAGAAAATAGGCTCAGACTAAACCCTGAAACTGGACATGGAATTTGCCTCTGAAGAAATTTGCATCCAGACCCTATATAGTGCCACTGATGGAAAGGACAGCTATATTTGTACAGTGCTCAATGTGTTGGGCTACTTTGTTGCTGATACTGTATCAATGATATTTTATAACAGTAGTAACAGCAGCAACAGCCTTAAAGCCCTGCATCTCTGCACATGGTGCTGATTCTAGCCTCTGCTTTGTTTTGGTAATGAAACCTGAGATGAGGTGATTCTTCCTAGTTTGGTGTCTCATGAAATTGTGATCAGTTGTGTCTCATCTCCAACCAGTCCGAACTATGGTTCCCCTGAGAACTAGGTGCTCTTGCTTCCAGTTCTAGCCAAGGCCAGAGACTGGGAGGAAGGACAGGTACTAACCTACGACTGTCATGCTTCCAGTACAGTTATTCTTTGAGCTGGTACAGAGGCCAGGGTGTCACAACATCCTCAGAAGTCTTTTCAGCAGAGGAAAAATCCTCATTCCCCAGCTGCTCTCACCCATTCTGCTCCCTGTGAACACAGAACTGCTTTTACAGCTCAGGACCCAGAAGGTCTCTCTCAATCCACAGTCCATAATAAGACATAAGGAGTTATGATATAGGCTCCCCCAGTGCTGCTCTGGAAGGATCATATATAAAATGAGATAGGAAATCTGTTTCAAAGACCCATCCCATCCACAGCTTCTCTGTTGACACTGCCCAGGCCGACTACAGTGGATGATGTTGTGCTAGCACAGCCTCTCAATGGGGAACTAGCCTGAGAACCAACAAACTCATTCCACGGAGTAAGCCAGGACAGTGGTAACAGATTTTGTTGACTACTGTCTGGCCCAAGATTTTTGACCCCAAAGAGTAGCCAAGAATAGCTCAAGCCCCAAAGCCATTTGGCTCCCCACCCCACATTTGAACCCTCCTGTTAACCTTGAACTTCCTTGAATGCCTCCTTTAGGCAATGAGCTGCCACTGCAGTGAAATCATTCAGCTTAACAAGCGGCAACAATCTTGCAGCCTCCTTCCTGCCTGCCTGTGAGCACAGGGGCTGCATTTGTTTTATCATCGTTATTATTATTTTAATTCCTGTCGCTGGAAATAGGGGCAATTATCTTTGGAGATGGCATTTACAGGTTCGTTAAAACCAAACAAACATCCCCAGCAATTAGGGAATGTGTGGAGCGGATTAATTCCCAGTGGCTTGGGAAACAGTGAAGACAAGGGCTCTACCAATGAGCTGGTTCTTCACTCCCGCTGCAGCCGCAGCCCCTGCTGCCTGAGAGAAAGCTCCCCTCCCAGCACAGAGCAGACAGGTGCTACACCCTTTCTTCCCACTGTCTGGAGAAGCTGCCAGAAGCAAAGCTGGGACCAAAAGGGGATTAGTGTCGCCAATGCTGAAAACAGCAAGGGGCAGAATGTGGGCCAGGGGCAGCTGGGAAGGGGAGAGAAAGGAAAGCGGAGAGAGGGGCGGGGGGGAAGAAGGGGAAACAAGAAGCAAGAGGAGAGGGAATGAAAGAGCAACAGGGAAGAACAAAGGAAGGAGAGACGAAAAGGAAAGGAGAGAAGGAAGGTCAGGAATTTAAAGAAAGTGGTCAAAGCAAAAGACAGGATGGGAAAAAGACAAAGGAAAGGAACGGAAAGAGCCAGGTTAGGAAAGGCAAAGGGAGAGACGCCGGGAGACAGACAGAAGACAGGCTGATTGACACCCTTGTGAAAGAGATGACAAGATAAGGAGCAAACACCCAGAGGGGGCTGGCAGGAGCAGACCTGTGTGCAAACAGACTACAGCTGCTGCAACCGAGGAGATGCCAGTTACACTTTCCCTGGCACACCCAGCCTTGCTGCAAGGAGACAGGAACACCATTTGCCTAGATGCTGGAAGCCCAAGGGTTGCAGGGACCCTCCATGTCAGCCTTTCCTTGGGACTGGTGGGGCCTTCCCAGCGCACACAGCCAGCAGCACTGGACCCCAGCACTACTTGTACAAGTGACAGGAGTTTTAGTCCCCTAAACTGAAATGGTAGGTTTTTAATTGCAGTGATTGCAAACCCGCTATTTCAATTTAGCGGCTTCCATCACTGTAAAGACAAGAGGCCCGATCCTTTTTTTTCACAGAGCCTGCCCATATCTCCAACAGCTAGGAGCAAGCTGCCAGTGGGCCAAGCGGCCCCTGACCTGTGGGGACCCCAGTCCTTCCCTCTGTGGCAGCAGTGCCCCCTGGGGCTGCTCAGACAGGGAGCTAGCTGCACGGGTGCTGCCCCAGCTAGCAGGCAGCTCCTGCTGGATCCAACACTTCCCAGAGCCCATGTGCAGGCTTGGGGAAGAGTGGGATCCAGCAGGTGTTGTCTGTGAGCTGGGGCAGCACCCACGCAGCTAGCACCCTACCTGGGTGGCCCTAGGGGGAGCCACCACCATGGAGGGAAGGACTGGGGGCCCCCCGCAGCTCAGGAGCTGAGTGGCCCACTGGCAGCTCACAGAGGCAGAGTCCACCGAAAGAAAAAAAAAAGCAGTGAGAGGCTTGATCCTTTTTTTTTTTCTCATGGAGCCTGCCCACTCTCCTGTGGCTAGGGGGCAAGCTGCTGGTGGGCCTGAGCTGTGGGGAGCCCCCAGTCCTTCCCTCTATCCCCCAGGCAGCATCTGCTCAGTAGCAGCCTACCCAGGCAGTCCCGGGCTGCCTCTGGAGGGAAGGACTGCAGCCCAGGGGCCACTCAGCCCGCTGGCAGCTCAGCCCCTGGCCGTGGGAGATGCAGGCAGTCTCCATGAAAAAAAAAGGATCAGGTCATTTGCAGCCTACCTCTCTCATGGGAGGGAGGGGGGAGCTGTCAAAGTCTGCAACCTTACAAATAGCTACATTGCAAACTAAGCTACATGCACATGTGGTTTAGCTTGCAACGTAACAATCTCATTTAAATTGTAAAAAGAAACCCCGCACATGTACAGCGTGATGCAATTAAACTGCAAAAATGGCCAATTTTTGTCACATGTACAAGTGTCCCTGGGGACTTAGCCTTGTCAGGAAAGATATTGACTGGGATACTGATGTGTTAATGTGTGGCAGGATGGGACTTAGTTTTTCCCTTTCCTTCCCCACCCCAGACAATACACCTGGGATCTGGCCAGTCAGAGCCAGCCTGGGGGCTCTCTTCACAGAGGTGGAAAAAAAGGTAGAGGAAAAGGAGGTGGCTTGCTGTGCAGTAAGAGGAATTTAAGGCTTTTGTAAAGCCTGGTCTATTCCCTCTTATTCCAAAATGCTTTAAGGACCAAAAGGTTAGATGCAAGGAATGCTGTGAGGGTACAGGACAAAAGGGCAGCAGTTCACCTCCAAGCTCAACCATTCATGGTTTCATAGTTGGTAGGGTCGGAAGGGACTTGAGCAGATCATCAAGGCAGGAAAGAGTACTTGGGTCAAACGACCCCAGCAAGATGTTCATCCAGTCTCCTCTTAAAGACCCCCAGGGTAGGAGCCAGCACCACTTCTCTTGGAAGTTGGTTCTAGACCCTAGCCGCCCTGACCGTGAAGTAGCGCCTCCTGATATCTAACCTAAACCTACCCTCTGCCAGCTTGTGACCGTTATTCCTGGTCACTCCTGGTAGTGCTCAGGGGAACAGGGACTCCCCCAGTGCCTGCTGGTTCCCCCTAACTAGTTTGTAAATGACCACTAGATCCCCCCTCAGCCTTCTCTTGTGGAGGCTGAACAGGTTCAGGTCCCTTAGCCTCTCCTCGTAGGGCCTGCCCTGCTGCCCCCTGATCATGCGAGTGGCCCTCCTCTGGACCCTCTCCATGCTGTCCACATCGCTCTCTAAGTACAGCGCCCAGAACTGGACGCAGTACTCCAGCTGCGGCCTGACTGGTGCCGCATAGAGGGGAAGGATCACCTCCTTGGACCTGCTTGAGATGCATCTGTGGATGTCTATAATGACTCCAAGATCCTTTTCTCTGCACTGACGAGAAGGGAGTCCCCCAGCCTGTAGGTATGGTGCCGGTTGTTCCTCCCAAGGTGTATCACCTTGCACTTGTCTGAGTTGAAACCCATCCTATTCTCATCCGCCCACCCTTGTAACCTGTCTAGGTCTGATTGTAGCCTGTTGCATCCTTCCAGTGTGCCCACGTCCCCCCACATCTTAGTGTCATCAGCAAATTTGAACAAGGTGCTTTTTACCCCCTCGTCCAAGTCACTGATGAAGATGTTGAACAGTGCGGGCCCCAGGACCGAGCCCTGGGGGACTCCACTGCCCACATCCCTCCAGTTCAAATAAGACCCATCCACCACCACTCTCTGGATGCAGCCCTCCAGCTCAACCATTAAGCCCCTGCTCTATGGAAAGACAAGAAGGAATATCAGCCAGAGCCAGCAATGCAATTACCCCTTTCTGTGCTTAAAGCATGTGAAGACCTGTTGCTCTTTGAGCTGCTTAAATGGGATGGGGGTAGGTAAAGAAATGGGATGTGGAAAGGAAATGAGGGTGGAGGAAGGTTATTGAAATGAAGGAAATCAGCCCCTGAGGGATAAAATAAAAAGAAGTAAAAATAGAATATAAAAAGAAATAAAGAGGAAGTAAATGAAAAGAGGTCTCATGTTTTAATACATTTGGATTTGGGATTGTGGTGCAAGGCATGCTGGTTATGTTTCCCAGGATGGCTAGGAGGTGCCAGCAGTGAGGGAAGGTGCTTTTGAGGCAGCTACTGCCGAAAGGAAGCCCCTGCTCACAGGGACCCAATCTGACCTCCTAATTTGTCCCCATCTAGATCCTACTCCTAGGCCCATCCATGCTCTGCAACCTGGCTAGCTGATATGTGCTCTGCAGGCTGTTTGTATGGGGTTGCAGCCTTGGGGGTGTAACTGTCACACCTCCAGGGGTGAGAGGGGGAGTTGGCTTGGTGTTAGACCTCCCCTCCCCTGGGGCAGTAGAGTTCAGGGGGTAGAAAGTCTGTCCACATAGAACACGGGGGTGGGAAAGGGGACACTGCATCCTGAAATGCTGGAGGACTGCAATTTGGGTGGCTCACCTGTGGGGTGTAGTAATACAGTAATGGAGCACAAGCTGGGTAACACAGATTAGAGATAAACCTGCCCTGAACTGGCATAACTTTAAGCCACCTGAAGTGTGCTCAAAACTATTTTCAGGTGTTAATGTATGGTCAATCTAGGGGTTAAGAGCTCCAGGAGCCACTGAAAATTAACGTGTAGCAAGGCCCTGACATTAGCAAACGGGGAACACAGTGCTTGTCAGTCAGGGACATATCTACTGAAATCCTTCCGCACACTTCCAGCCCCCAATCCTTTGCTCTTCCCTCCCTTCAACCTCTGAAACCTCTCCTTTTGAGGTTGGCTAAAGCAGAATTTCCACATAGCAACATGGTGCTCTTTCTTTTTCAAACAGCCCCAGTTGCCACTGCAGAATCTAGCAAATGGAGACAGGAGATGGGAGTCATGAGATCAGTGTCCCAGCCCTCACACTGCGACTGACTTCCTGTATGGTCTCAGTCATAATACTTTCTCTTTTTGTGTCAAAGATATTATATATATGAGTTTTCTACAGGTAAAAACACAGGTCTCCTATGACAAAGCCTTGTACTCAAGGATCCTATAGACTGTACAAGCTGAGTGTCCCACTATAATTACCTTTGAAGTATCAGAGATAATATTTTTTCCTGGGACAATCATGGCTAATTCAAATTAACTGCCATTCATTTCAGGGATAAGCTGCATGTGTCAAGCATTGTGCTGCTCTTTTTTGGTCCAGGTTTTGACGCCAATCAATCAGAATGGCCAGTGTGTTTTTAGCCTAAGGTATATAAGTACCTGGTCTCTGACTGGCCATGTTATGAATGCAGGGTAGATAAGATCCTTGCTTCCAAGGTTCAGAGAGACAAACTACTGGGATGCAGTGTGTCAGACTAACCTTACAGGAGAACTGAAGTTGAACAGGACTTTGGGTGAAGCACGAGGCACACTTACACCAAAGGTAGGGTAAATAAAACAGAGTTGTTCATTCAAAGAGCAACTACATCTGTGTGTCACTGAAGATTCAGGGCCAAATCCAACACCGTTTGTCGATGGTGGGTACAAGCCCAATGATGTTAATGCCGTTTTATTTCAAAGATGAGTTTGCAGGTCTCTAGCAAAGAAAAAGACTAGCAGCCATCACCTCTTTAAGAAAGCATTAGTATACAACAGGGGCGGGCAATTATTTTGGGCAGAGGGCCACTTACCCAGTTTCGGCAAGCTGTTGAGGGCTCCATGTGTAGCTGTGCCCCTTGACAAGTGCCCCGCCCCCCTGATTGCCATATTCCCACCCCCTAGACCCTGACCTTTGCCACCAGAAGTCCCTTCACTTGCCCCCAGAAGTACTCCTTTCAGCAAGGGGGTTTGCCATCTCAGAACAAGAAAAATACCAAATTATAGTCTAAAAATCAAACACCTACTACAACATTCATTAATTTGATTTCAAAAAATATTTTTGTCTGTTCTAATTTACATGTGTTTGTGTAGTGTACACAGAGGTGATTGTATAATAGCTTAAAATGAAGTCTTATGCTTGTATATTGTGGGGGGTATGGAGAGTGGGTATAGGTTTGTAGGGGGCTGTGGGTGTGGGGATATTTGGGGTGGGGGGAGGATGGGGGTGTGTCTGTGGAGGTGGGGGTGTGGGGTGAGAGAGCATGTGGGTGGGTGTGTGTGGATATGTGGGGTGTGGATAGGTATGGGGTTTGTGGGGAGTTGTGTGTGGTGGGGAGGGTGGCTGGGGTGTAGGGTCTGCATGTATGGTAGTGCAAGGGTGGTGCGGGTGCATGTGTATGGTGGGGTGTGCGTGTGGGACTCACCTTACGAACACACACACACATACACACACACACAGAGTCCCTCCCTACACACACACACACATACACACACACACACACGTACACTCCCTGGGGTACCAGTACAGCCCTGTGCTCCCTGGTCTGGCAATGCAGCCAGGAGCCACGTGGTGCTGGAGAAGTGAGGGGGCAAAAAGGCAGGGAAATGTCTGGGGGTAGGGCAGGGCTGGGCTGCTGCATTCCTGCTGAGATAAATGTAACAGGCAGCCAGGAGCAGATAAATATTTTCTAAACGTTTTAGGGGCCCTATGGGCTGGATAGAATGGCCTGGCAGATTGCATCTAGTTTGCGGGACATATTTTGCCCACTCCTGGTATACAAACATGTGAACTATCTGACCTTGAATGAAAGTAGCAGAAGAGCATCTATGACCTTTGCTTTTAGCACTTTCCCACCTCACTGACTGCATCCTTATGACCTTTCCTGTGCAATGCATGAGAATGAGGCATATGACATTAACTAAAGAAGCCAAGGGGATGAAAATTATGGATAGTCACCACTTGACAAAAAGGCACTCAGATATTAAGGATAGTAGGATAGGAAGTTTGGTGGCATATAAGAAGCTGTTAGACTAGACTAGACTAGACTAAACTAGACTAGATGACACCACACAGCAAAGGTTTGCTTTTGCTTAAAATTAGGAGAGGAAAGTAATGAAATATTGCTGACAAAGACTGTCAGACCTGAAGCAGAACGCCTGTCAGGATCTCAAATGAGTTCAGGAAAAACAAAGCTAAGGTACTCCTTCCTATGAAGGAGCCCACCACAGGATACAACAGAGACCCATGGGTTGACTGCCTACAGCCTTTACAGTGCTTCAGAGTTTTAAAAGTGTCATAAAATGCCTGCATCTGGGCACCTAGTATAGGGCTAAACTTTGGGGGCTACGCCACAACGCTCTCTCAGCCCATCATCTCCTGGCATATAACCAAGGCACAGAAGAGCTTCGACTGGAACAACCCTTTGGGACCAAGGAAGCTGCAAGTGAAAATGAACAGGCTCAGGCCTGTACTAATTTACTCTACATGGATTTACTCTGTCCCTGGAATACAGGAAAACAAATGCAACTTTCAGCCATCTTTGATTTCTCCTCCTTTACACACAGAAGGGATGAAAATGATACTTAGGCTTGCACTATATGTTGGGACAAGTCACTTTGGGAGTACCCCTAAGTCTGTTCTCCATGGACCTACAGATGAGAGAGAAATTTTCAATAAATAAGCTAGTGAAAGAGTATGAAACATATTAATCCAAGGCTCATGCTGGCCTGGTACACAACAGCCCACTTTTATGTACCAATGTACTCTTCTAGAACTCCTCTCTGTGCAGTGCCTCTGCTTTTCCAGTGCTTGCTCACCAGGCCTCCATCTCTTCATTGTTCGTAAAACAAGGATTTCACCATTTCTGAACACCCATGCTGTAAAATCAATTCAGCGGCTTCCTTCCATCCTCCAGTCAGGAAGCACTGTAGCAGCTGCATAGTAATGTGTCTTTCCTGAACAAATAGATTAGACAAATAGGGACATCTATGTAATGCATATGTAATACCTCTAGCATTGTAATACCTAGACATCAACAGAACCAGTCCTATAGAGGGCTTTGTCTATCACGTCTTCGCTAAATTGGCAGAGGGCTCCAGAGGGAATGGTATTTAGGGTACAATAAGTGAATGGTATGGAAGAAGGAAGGCCTGGCAATTTTTCCCCATTTCTTCCTAGGCTTCTTTGGAGATGGAGGGCAAGTTCTCAATCTAACCAAGCAGAACTAGCAGATCTTTAGAAGTAAGGAGCTTCCCCACCAAAGCACACAGCTACCAACAGATGTTGGGAGGGATGGCAGTACACCTAGGATTTAAGTGCTGCAGTTGTTAGCTTAGGAGCAGGGGCTCATGAAGGATTGAGTCACATGCATAAGCCTGGAAAAGGACCCTTGTTTGGGTTTCCCAGTTCATTGGTAAGACTAGTATCATTGTATCTCAGTTCTGAGTGCCTTCAGGAATAACAAGTCCACAGTCTTATTTGGTATCTTATTCCACTACTAAACTAAATATTCCTTTCTGCAGCCTAACCCTGTCCATTCCTTTTTGCTTACCCCCCCCAGTCCACATTGAAAACAATTGGCCCAGATTCTCTTAATTTCTCTTCATACATCAATAGCACTTACCCCTCGTATCAGCTTTCCCTCTGTCAGACTGATCATGTCCAGCTCCTTACATACCTATCCTCAGCAGTCCTATTTTAGTTTTGCAGAATCACATTTGTTCTACTGAAAAATGACTAAAGTGTCTCTCCAGCTTCAGTGAATAATGAAACACACCAGAAGACAAAATAATAATTAACAATTTAGCTAAAAATAAATCAGCATGTGGAACAGACTCTCAAAGCCGGTAGTGAAGGCTGCAACCCTGAATACACATGGTGGAGAAATTAGCTAAGCGCTTAGATGGGGAAAAAAACCTCCAGAGAATTCATAAGTGGATGAGCAAACTGTATGAGGATGACCATCTTTTCTGACTGAATTTGACTGCCCTGTGTATTAATCTTGACCAACCTCCTATAAGTGATCTAACACATTGAGGAGCATCAGAAGTCAAGATGTCTGGGCTACGGTGAGACAAACAAGGTCCACTAGAATGCAGCAACTACTTTTCTAAGGTAAGATTGGTTTGCTGTTTTCTGCTAGGCCCTGAGTCTCATAGTTTGAGGTTCCAGGTGGAAGAAGTTTCTCTTGATGACAGAAGATGTTGATAACTAGCTATTACTACATCCTTATGACATCCCTCTTGTGATATTTGGAGCTGAAACAATGGAACAAGCCGAAGCAACACACACATATACATGCGCATGCACACACACACACACACACACACACACACACCCCTGCATTAGCAGAATCAAGTCAAGCTTGCAGGAGGAAAGGCATGCTACAGAGATCACTGTGCTCTTCTTATGGTTGTAGCATCCACAGTATGAATGGTACTTTCCAAACAGAAATGAAATCCTTGCTGTAACCTTTGCTTTCAGAGGAAGCACCAGGACAAGTGTAGTTCTCACAAGCCCAAATTTGTAGACCCAAGATAACAATATTTAGCATTTTATGGATATAAGTATATATCATGTTTATCCCAGAATATTTTATCCCAGGACAAAGTGTAGTCATCGACATTCATGTTCACTGTCCTGAGATAAATGCTTTTAAAAGTTTTCCAGATAACAGGTAGTAACATTTTATCCTGGGACACTGCAAAGTACATCTGCACAGTTATCCCAGGATTGCATCACTGAATCAATGGCAGAAAAGTGGCACTGCATTCAGCAGCTCACTGAACCTTGATTAGAAGAATGATGTGTGTAACACCAATCTTGAGATATTTTTGTTTCAGGACAAACGCAGGCACAACTTATCCAGATACGAATGTAACATCTGTTTGTAGCCTATCAGACATACGACCAGTTAAGAAAATCAACTTGTAGAGTTGGTCAGACACCACAAAGGCTGTGAATTGCAAATGAACAGGTAGAATTCCTTCTCTATTATTTGGCCAGGCTATATGAGTTGAATTCCAGTATTTATAGGACCATTGAATTATTCATGGAAATATTTATGAATCCTCTTTTAACACGACCAATTGGTTTTGTTTTTGGTTTTGGATTTTTTTGGGGGGGAGGAAAGTTCTGAACCTTCACTTGGGAAAAGATCATTTTTTATTCATCGTTTTTGATCTAGCATTTTCCTACCAATCAGAAAACAGGAACAATTCCACATTAATATAAAAAACCATGCTCCACACATAACAAAAAAAATAAGTATCGCTGGAAGTGAGCAATCTGCAAGCAATCCATAGCCTATATTCTGTTTGCGTGTGCTATATAACGGTGACTTCTGAATAATGAAATCAGAGATTGCGATTATTCCACAAATAGAACAACCTGACTAAATTCACCAAGACAAGTTTAACCAGCTACAGTGGGAACAAGGAACATAGACAATCACAATTTTTTTTTTCAAGCAAGTAAATATCTCATGGTTTTGGAGACTGACTGGTATCTGTGAGGAAGAAAAGCAGACACAGAGTGAAAAAAACTACTGAGACCTGAAATTACTTAATAATTTGATCTTCATATAATTAAAAATAAGCTTGCAACTATTTTTTCTTTTTTGTTTTGCTTTGGTTATGGAAACAATTTTTCGTTTGAAGTGACAAGCACATAATATAACCCTTTGCATGTCTATCTTCCAGATTACATTCTCAAAGCACTTTAGAAACATCAGTGAATTGTTACCAATATAATATGCAGTTCTATGGATCAAATGCAATGAGTTAGCATGGGTGTAACTAAATGCAGAATTAATGGCAGGATTTGTAAAGGCCTCTATAGAGGAATTTTCCAAAATACCTATTGAAATAATTTGGGGTTAGGTATCTAGACTTTTTGTCAATACGACTGGGCACTTACCTGCACCTTTATAAACCTTGTATTCATACCTTACTATTATCCTCATGGCAGGGCAGTGTGGCTTTTTATAGACTAAATCATTCAGACAGGCATGATCTTTCATAAGCTACCAAAGTAGCCTATTGCCTACAGAACTGGGTTGGTGGAAGCTGGAAGGGGACACAAACAAATGAGATGAGGAACACCAAGTGGGGAACAAGGATTGGTCAGACAATGAGAAGAGGGAATAGGGAAGTGGGAAGAAGCTGGGAATAGCTAAGCAAGAAGGCCAGAGTGTTTAGGGAGGGCTGGGACTGGGAATGTTTGGAAAACACTGGATAAGGAAGTTTGGAGAGATTGAACTAAGACTGACTGAACAGAGAGACTGCAATATCAGCCTGAAGTGTGGAGCCTGTGACTGGCAAGGTAAAGAAAAAATAAAGGAATAGTACAGGCATAGGTTGGAGAGGACAAGACAGAAGAGGTCAAGGTTGGACAATAAGCAAAATAGCTGGTTCCCACTAGAGCTACATCCTCTTCTCCAGAACCTGGAATATAACACAAGTTTCTACAGTTTCATCATTCCTCTTCTGCTATCAGGTATCTGTGAAACACACTGGCAAGTGCTCCTTGCCCCTTAAGTACAGGCCCAGATAAAGGATGAAAACTTGCCACTGCTATCTGGTACTCTAGCTGAACCATGAGTTCCAATGGCCAAGGTGTGCACTACGGACCTAAACATTACAACCCTGCTGCTAACCTATGGGCCATGATGATGTCATATTATATACTTTTTGCTGTTTTTAGTTTGCCTTTATAACAGTGAATAAGACACACAAAAACCTGTGCTAAGTCAGCATTACTAAAGCTGCAAAGTTGAGCACTCAAAAATGAGGAAATGCCCAAACAAATGTTGTGTGCCTAACCATAATTTGACTCCCTTGTACCTATGCTTTACAACTACAGTTGTGCAATGAAAAGAAATTCAATTTTGAAAAGGATTTTGGAATCTCTTTTCATGCTGATAAGCAACAAATACCCAAAAGTTCCAAATGTTATGCAAAAGACAATTCCAAACAATCAAAATGTTTCATTTAGACAAGAATTAGATATTTATTTTGAATCCAACTTGCTCATATATTACAATCCGACATTCAAAATTAAAACATCTTTCAACAAGAAGTCCTTTCAAAACACATTGAATATTTTTTCTATTATTTCCACTTTTTCTCCAAAAAAAGTAATTCTGCAAATAAAACTTGTTATCAAGAACTACAGCCTTTTGCTTCTGACAAAACTTCAGTTCCCAACAAAAAACTGTCAGTCAAGGGTAAGTTTTCTAACTAGCTCTAATTATATATAAAGTACACAATCAATTTTCTTTCCTACTCTGTTTCATTCTGTACACAGTGCAGATCTGCTCTGAGAATGAACCAAAATTTTGTAGGAAAAAAGCCCCTATTATTTGCAGGATCCTAACTCACCTGTTTCTGGAAAGTGTTTGGTGAACAAGGCAGAGAGAGAGAGAGAGAGAGAAAAGAACTGTCTTACAGTTACCACTTCCCTAGATAGACATCAATTCAAGTCTATCTTTACCTCTGCCACTGAGTTCCTGTGTGAAGCTGGGCAAATTGCTTAAACAAACTTTCAAGAGGTGATCTAAAATATCATATCCTAAGCACCTGAAATGGTGCTCCCAAAATTATTAGACAGTGGGTGCATCTACACATGCTATTAATGCTATAAAGATTTACTGTGCAGTAACATACTGAGCAGTAAGTCTTCCCTGGGAACACGTCTACACATGCTCCCTGTTGGGAGCAAATTTGCTTCGAACAGGAGCAGCCTGGTACAGGGCTGAACAGAGAGACTGGAATATCAGCCTGAAGTGTGGAGCCTGGTACAGGGCTGCTCCTACATTGCTCTGGCACTCTGCAGCAGCCAGGGGGAGCTCTAGGCTCCCCCAGGGTGCTAGCTGAGGGTCTGGCAGGGAGCATGGGGCCACTCTACACACAGGGCCAGGAGAGCTCTGTCAGCTGCAGAGGCACCTGTTTCCTTGCCATGCACAAAAGGGGAGGGGTCCTGATGTGCACAGGACCAGTAGACAGCAGCTGCTGCAGAGCTCTCCCAGCCCTGTATATGGGGACAAGCCCCATACCCAACGGGGCTTTTCCACACTACTGGGGGCTAGCTGGGAGCTGTCCTACCTTTGGGCAGGGATTTCCCCATGCAGCCAGGGGCTGGCTGCATGGGGAAATCCCTGACCAGCGAGGGGCTGGCTGGGAGCTGCCCCAGAAGTAGGACAGCTCCTGGCTAGCCTCAAGCTGTGCAGGGAAGCAGAGAGCTCCCCAGTCTTGGGGCTACATGGCTCCCAGCTCCTGTGGAGAGCCAGGAGCTGAGCAGAGCCCTAACAGGGGGAGTTCCCTGTCCCCTGTGGCCTCCTAGTGTTGGGGCTGACTGGTCAGCATCTACACATGAGCTATTGTATAGCATCTAATGCACATTTAGTTTACCTGTGAATACAGGTAGTAGCTAACCACACAGTAGACTAATTTACTGCACAGTAAATGGTGTACACATATAGATAGATAGGCACATATAGATTAATCTATTGTGCAGTAAAGCATCTAATGTCGACACACCCACTTTGACATGAATCTTTCTCTTCCTCAGTCTTCTGTCTGTCAAGTGGGAACAATATTGTCCACTTATCTCACAGAGGTATTGTTACAAAAAATAATTAGTATTTGCAAGCTTCCCAGTGATGGATACTATAAAGAAGCCTGTGAAGAAATGAATGATTCCCTCTGGGGAGCAGGCTCTGAATAGTGTGCAAGACACAGACTACTGGGTCACACAATAAGGTGACCAAACACTGAACAGCTATTCAGCAGAGGAGAGCACACCATCCTTGCAATGAAGGAAGCAGCAGCCGTTTAGTGTATGATTATGTAAGTAAAGGCTGTATAATAATGCATATACAAAAGAAGGTCCAATTAAAGTTGGCAACCATAATTCTTATATCTCCTAACTGTTGAGTTATAGTTCTGGTCAAATGAGTCAAATGTGTATAGGTTACCAGTAGAAAGGAAGAGTGTTCTCTATAAGAAAACTCGTTTAAAAGAAAATAAGTCAAATTTGATCTTTTTGAGTATAAATTTATTGCAGCTGGAAAGTAAAAAACTTCCTAAATATGTAAACAATTAATATGCACAAAAGAAAATGAAAAGAGAATTTATTGTGTTTGAAAGAATGGTTATATCTTAGATTGGTCTTCAGGAACTCAATACATCTCTCATAATATCAAAACTAGAATAGTATGGGGGTGAGGCAGGGCAGGAGTGAGGGGCATTAGCAGAGCTAAGAGAAAGAATAGAAAGGATCTTAAGTAGCATTTCTGTGCACTATGTATGGCCAAGGCAAATTCTATTTTAATGACTTCAGCACCAAGTAGATCCCAGTTTTTAAAAAATGCATGGAAGGGGCAGTATTAAGGACCTTGTTTTTCTCAGATGGGCCTTGTTACACATTGTACTTCGAGTTGCTCAAATGTTGATTGTTAGTGCTAGTTTGAGTTTGGAGCAATCACATCTTCAGGGGTGACTGGTGCCTCCTGAGTCTTGTGGGGAGCAATTTGTGGACAAGCCCAGGTGCAGGCCAAAAGCCTCATATCCACTCCTATACTTCTGGGCCGCAGCTTAGTGCTCCCCACCCCCAACGTGCCGCCAGCCCACACAGCAAAAAAACTGCTCCGTCCTAAGCAGTGCTGAGTTGGGGGCCAATCTTGGGGGAGGCATGTGCCCACTTGCCCCCGTGCCTCCCCTACCAGTTGCCTGTGCACACCTTAACGCTAAAAGCCTTCTCTTTTTGTCCCCCACCTGCAGCTCTGATTTGCCACTAAAGGGCTGGTGAGCAGGGGCCTGATTAGGAGCTACAGCTGTAAGTTGCCACTGGAGAGGTGGTGGATCAGGACAGGCTTGTGTCCTGCTGCAGTTGTGGGGTGTGAGAGAAGAGCTAAGGGGAGGGGGAGGCAGGAACATGAAGCTGGGAGGCACAGAGTTAATGGGAGCAGAGTGAGTAATGAAATGGGACATGGAAAGGAAATGAGGGAAGGTTGGTGAAATGAAGGAAGTCAGCCCCTGAACAATAAAATAAAAAGAACTTAAAAATAATTTTAAAAGAAATAAAGAAGAAGTAAATGAAAGGAGGTGTCATGTTTTAATACATTGGGATTGAGGTGTAGGGTGTGCTGGTCATCCTTCCCAGGATAGCTAGGAGGTAAGAGTGGCGAGGGAAGGGGTTTTTGGGGGGAGCTAGTGCCCCAGAAAGGAAGCCCCAGCTTAAATTTTGTCCCTACCTTGTTCCTCCCAACCCCCTAGACCCCACTCCCAGACCTGTCCATGGTTGCATTCTTGGGACTGGAAATATCACACTTCCAGGGGCAGAAGGGGGAGTTGGCTTGGTGGCAGAACCCCTTCCCTCTCCCCCCTTTCTCCCCCCCCCCCACTCAGGGCAGTAGAGTTCAGGGAGTAGAAAGTTTATGCACACAGAGCAGTATAGTGGGAGATGGGACACTGCATCCTGGGATACAGAAGGACTGCAACTTGGGCAGCTCATGTGTGGTGAGTGTCCACACAGTAATGGAACATGAGTTGGGTAAGACAGATCAAAGGTAAACCTTCGCTGGAGTGGCGTAACTTTAAGCTACCTATAGTGCTCAAGTGTGCTTTAAATTAGTTTCAGGTGTTAATGCATGGTCAGTCTAGGGGTTAAGAGATCCAGGAGACACCTAAAATTAATTTGGAACAAGATCCTCACTAACAAACACCAGTATCTGTCTGTCTGGTAGCTTCCATGATGGAGGTTACATTTTGCCATGATTGAGGAAATGATTTGAGGCAAATGTGAGAGAAGATGAAAACTGCAGTCTACCAACCATGACAGTACACATTTTGCAGACTGAAATATGATGAATCACAGGTGAGACCTTGCAGACAGCAGAACTACACCTGGCTGAGAGGGTATCAAGGAGTATCTGAGTCAGCAAGACAGGTCAGAGCCATAGCATGGGACGGCAAGAAGAAAAGAAAGGTGAATCCTAGCCAGGGGCCATAGTCAGCAACAGGAAAAGGATTGTACCTCAGGAAGTGCCCCCCAAGTCTAGAGTGAACATATTACTACTCTGCAAGAATAGGGGAGCCTAAGGGCTGCAGTAGCTTGTATAATCACTGCCTACCCCTTCTGTGGGCAAGCCAGTTAGCAGATCCATTTAATCACAACCCATTCCTTTTCCAGTAATACTTGTATTCCCCCTTTGTACTTCTTCATCCTCTACTCTGGGGCACAGACTCCTTCACTCTTGTGTTGTGAAAAGAGCAGAGGTCACCCTTAGAGACTACTGCAGATTCCTTTTGCAGCTGGACTTCCACATCTTGCTGATACAGGTGTCTAGTTCCTCAGAGTCTCTCTCTCAGTCCCTGGGCCCGATCCCTTATGGGCTACTGCACTCCCTTGACAAGGCTCATTCTTCAGGGGGAACAAGGGGATACCTCTTTCTGTGTTTGCTACTGCTTCTGGACACCTTCACTTTGTAACAAATAGACCTAACTATAGAACAGGATTGTAAAGACTCCTGGGCATCCCATTTCCCAGAGAAAGCATTAAAACAGTGATGGGAAACTACTGTAATCTCAAATGTGAGAAACAGTGATCATTTTTTTAGGCTAAACCGCTTTCATTAATTGTAAGTAAGAGTATCTAAGATTTTCCCTGAATGGCTCAGAGTAAAAAATTACAGCCCCTTGGAGAGTAAGAGTCAAAATGGCTTCTGCTAATCAGAAGAAATTCCGTGTCACCGAAGTCATATGACCAATCTTGCCTTCAACCAGCTTTGACATTTTTGTAGACACAGTTTCATACATCATAATTAGATCTGCACAATGGGGGCTAGGGAAACTACATAGGAACAATATGCATAGGAGATGTAAGCCCTCACGCACCGAGTCATAACCCAACTACTAACTGCTTTGGGGTTTGGAAGAGAACTCAGGTTATTACATAAAGGTCCATTATAAACCCATGTTAGAACCATGTCATGGAGGGCAGGAAGAGAAGAAATGTGAATCCTAGCCATGGGCATAGCTTGTCATAATCAGCAACAGGAAAAGGATTGTACCTCATGAAGTGCCCCCCCACCCCAGGTGTAATGGTTCACAAAGAAGGTTGTTCCATAAAGGTCCATTATGGCAGTAGTATATCTTCTTTTACAGGTGATATTTGCCTCTATATCACCTTTACATCATTACATTATACCTGACTAAAATCAATCTGTAAATCTTTTGGAACTTTGAAAACTCCTGGCGCTCTGGTGTAGTGCCCGAAGACTAGAAGGCCAATGTGGTGCCTATCTTCAAGAAAGGGAGGAAAGTGGATCCAGCTAACTATAGGCCTATCAGCCTGACTTCTATCCTGGGGAAGATCTTAGAAAAGTTTATTAAAGAGGCTATCCTTAATGGACTGGCCAACATCAACATCCTAAGGGATAGCCAGCACGGGTTTGTTGCGGGTAGGTCTTGCTTGACCAATCTCATTTCCTTCTACGACCAGGTGACCTATCACCTGGACAAGGGAGAAGAGATTGATATCTTGACTTCAAAAAAGCCTTCAATCTGGTATCCCATGATCACCTCTTGGCAAAACTGGCCAATTGTGGCCTTGGGTCCACCATGATCCACTGGCTGGGAAATTGGCTCCGTGGTCGGACCCAGAGGGTAGTAATTGACGGCAGTCACTCATCATGGTGTCCTGTGACCAGTGGGATCCCCCAAGGCTCTCTCCTTGGCCCCATATTGTTCAACATCTTCATTAATGATGTGGATATTGGAGTCAGAAGTGGATTGGCCAAGTTCGCCGATGACACCAAACTTTGGGGCAAAGCATCCACACCAGAAGACAGGAGGTGATTCAGGCTGACCTGGACAGGCTCAGCAAATGGGTGGACGAGAACCTGATGGTGTTTAACACCAAAAAATGCAAGGTTCTCCACCTTGGGAAGAAAAACCTGCAGCATCCTTATAGGCTCGGCAGTGCTACGCTGGCTAACACTACGGAAGAAGGAGACTTAGGGGTCATTGACCACAAGATGAACACGAGCCTTCAATGCAATGCTGCGGCTAGTAAAGCGACCAAAACACTGGCTTGCATCCATAGATGCTTCTCAAGCAAATCCTGGGACCTCATTCTCCTGTTGTACTCAGCCTTGGTGAGGCCGCAGCTGGAGTACTACATCCAGTTTTGGGCTCCACAATTCAAAAAGGATGTGGAGAAACTTGAGAGAGTCCAGAGAAGAGCCACACGCATGATCAGAGGTCAGGAAAACAGACCTTACAACGACAGGCTGAGAGCCATGGGGCTCTTTAGCCTGGAAAAGTGCAGGCTCAGGGGTGATCCGATGGCCACCTATAAGTTTATCGGGGTGACCACCAGGGTCTGGGGGAACGTTTTTTCACCAGAGCACCCCAAGGGATGACGCGGTCGAACGGTCATAAACTACTACAAGATCATTTCAGGCTGGACATAAGGAAGAATTTCTTTACTGTCCGAGCCCCCAAGGTCTGGAACAGCCTGCCATCGGAGGTGGTTCAAGCACCTACACTGAACACCTTCAAGAGCAAATTGGATGCTTATCTTGCTGGGTTCCTATGACCCCAGCTGACTTCCTGCCCTTTGGGCAGGGGGCTGGACTCAATGATCTCTCGAGGTCCCTTCCAGCCCTAATGTCTATGAAATCTATGAAATCAATGATGAGCGGTCAACACCACTGGTAGGCATAGGAAAGTATTTTTTAAAAGCTGCCATTTTTTCAGCATCTGGCCTGAGTTTTTTAAATTTCACTGCAACTGTTGGGATTTCCCAGTACTACAAGGTGTCCAAATATTCATATTAGTATTACTGTTACTGTCTAAGACAATCAATATCTGGTGGATACAGACATACAGTGAAGTGCACAGAAACGAGACATCATTGATCAGGCAGTGGTCACAAGACATTGGCAGTTTAACAATTATTATGGTGGCCAAAATCACCCAATTCTACCTGTGACTGGCCCTAATATTGTCCCCTAGTCCCACAAGCCCTGGATGACAAAGCAGTGTCATCCAGACACTCATGACCTGACCCTATGAATATTGTAATTTCTTATATCTAGGAAAGCAGTCCAATTGGAGGGTTCTGTCCTGATATTTAAAGGCTTCTGTAAAAACGACCTTAGGGTAGAAACAGACGTCACCTGATGTCACATTTGTGCCACCATAAAAATATTTATGATGGCACAAATGGTGAGTATCTAGAGTCCCTACCCTTTGTCATGCCATATTAGTGGCTGTGACAAAAAGGAGTAATACATTGTGCCACTTTATTGCAGCAGACTTCTATTTGCTCTGTAGTGGGACGGCAGGCAGCTTGGAACTGCCCGCACTCTTCAGAGGCTACTGACAGGGGCTTCAGGGACTTGAGGGGCTTGATCCTGCACTCGCCAGGTAGAATTGGGCCCCTCAAGCCCCCAGATAATTTCCCTGCTTGCAGGCACGCGCCCCGGAGAATCTCAGGTTGCTTCTCTGTAAGCAGGGGAAGTCAGGTTCCCTACCTATGCAGACCCACCCTGAGATCTCTTTGTGGATCCCAGGGTGCAGAGGACCAGGGGAATCTCCAGCACCCCGTTCTCCCTTGCTGAGACCTGCATTAACCTGTGCTTCATGAGCAGGCACAGGTCAGTGTGGGTTCCAGCACAGGGCAGCATGGAGGCATGGGTTCTAGGGAATCCACAGTGTCTGGGTCTCCACACCAGAACCCATGTTGACCCATGCACCTGTGTGAAGCATGGGTTGGTGTGGGACCTGACACAGGTCTCAGCAAGAAAACAGAGGGCAGCAAGGGAGGCAGGGAATCCCTAAGCCAAGAAAACATGTCACCCCTTGACCTGCATCAGGCTCTGCCCAATGTGGGATAAGGGGTGACACTTGTTTCACCCAGTAAAATTGATCTGCTGTGATGGGACACTTTGGTTTGGTGACATCTGTTTCTACTCTCTGTTATCTGAGAGACTTCCTTTTTCTCCTGGGCCAGGGCTTTCTACAGTGGCAAGGGTCCATGGCAACCACATAACCATCAACCCACAGAGTACAAGAGCACTAGCCCAGGAAGTGAAAGACATGTATTCAAGGCCATCTCACTCTGAAGGGGTTCAAACCCACAACTCTGACTTCCCAGGAGAATGCCCTCACCACCCAGCTATAAGCTAGACCAAGCTGAACTTACTCTCTATCCCTTCTGTTAAAAGGAATGCAAGTGTCCTGGGGCCAGAAGGAATAGGAGTCCTAACCCTGCAGCTCAGTAAGCAGCATAGTCTCCGGGGGGGGGGAGTCTGGGGTTCTAGTCCTTGTTATCAATGACATTTATATATTTTAGCAAATTATCTTTAAAACAAAATATGCCCCCAAGTCCTTTTTTATAATCTAGCCCTATATGTCTGAGCCTACTTTCACTGTAGTCTGGGGAAGTATCCCGTATTTTCTGTGGCAGAAGGACTGGACCTAATGCTGTTCAGGTGCCTTGAGATCCTTGATTCGTTGGTATTACAGAAATGCAAAGTATCTTTATTTCTATATGTTATACACAAGACACCCCATCTCATAACAAAATCAAGCACTCAAACAGAAAATACTAGAATTACAGTTACCTGCACAGCCTTTGCTTGGCCCTTTTGTGTGTGTGTGCATTATGATTCAATCCTTAATTAGTTAATTATATACTCCATATATTCTTTTCCCCATGGAACCCCTGCCTCATTCCATGCAGAAGATGATACTGATTAGTAAATAGATAGCTATTTAATGTTTCTCTTTACCCTTCTTTCACTGGTGGTGGCCAAATGCTTTATTTGCCATGCATTATGCAAACCCTGCCCTGAATACAGAATTATTCCTTTCCACATGGTCTTTTTATCTATGGTGCTCATTCCTGCAAATTTCCTAGTAGGTAAGGTGAGATTATTACCTGTATTTGTAGCTGCAGAACTCAGACAGGGAATATAAAGTCAATATTGTCAAGTATCCTCTGATTTGGAGTACCCAATTTGAGATGCCTAGGATCTGATTTTTTAAAGTAGCAAGCATTTTCACAGCACCTTGTAGGCTCAGAGAAAGAACTCCAAACAATTTTTGATCAGCAGTTTTGGAAATCAGATCCCAGACATCTCAAGTTCAGAATCCAAAACATGAGGAACATACAAATAGTGCCCTCCAGTGAAAAGTTTCATTGAAGTGACTTGCCTAGCATCACATAGGAACTCTGTGGCACTATCAGGAATACAATCCAGTTCTGGCTGATATTCAACTGCCTCAGCCATGAGATCATCCTTTATTTTCTCAGTCCCCTGACTAATGCAACACACAACTTCCAACTTCTGCAACTTCCTACAGAAAATAGCCTCATTTACTACACAACTCATTCATAACCTGAGCACACTGCATTCTGTTCTCTGAATGAGGCAGGGATCCTGAAAAAAAACCTGTATTTGATGATGTAATTAAGGTCTTCCTATTATATACACATTACCAATTAAGGCTCCCTGCATTTTCTTACTTCCATTATTTCCTCACTTCTGAGTGCTTGACATTGTATTCATAATGTTCCTGTACTATGGGACTTTTATGGTGCTTAATTTTGTAGATTATTTAAAAAACAAACCCCAAGAACCCAGAAACGTCTTCATGTAGAACCACAGTAATGCCCTTTGTTGGGCATTGCTTCAAAGTACTAAAGCTTTTTAAAGAATGATGTAATATTATTCTAACCCAGGCAATTTTTTTTAACATGAGTCTATTTTATTCTAATCTCATTCCCAGAAATGGCTGAATATTTTCCAGTGACCTTATATGAAAACAGTAATTCAGCTCATGGCCAGCAATCAGCAAGGTAAATTTCTGCACAAACTATTAGTCTTACAAAATTTTAAGCAACTGAAAACTAAGCCTTATAATAGAAAGTATTATACCACTTTAATTTGAGGCAACTCCACATATTATGGCCGGTAAAAAACCCATCTGGACGAAGATTTGGAATTACCCAGAAAGAGTCATCTTCCTATAGTCTGCACAGAACCCAAGACACAATGAGAGAGGACACTGATCAATTACATGTATGTTTTCTGTTACCTCTTTCCCTTAATACTTTGCCCAAGCATACTTAATTCAAGGTTACCAGCAACACTGAAACCCAGATGGAGTTTTATAAGAAGTCAAATTGATCAGGACTTGAAGTTGCACCCCAAGAGAGGAGCAAAACTCTAGAATTAGTCACCTCTAATTTTCTGAGCTAGTTGATATCAGGCAGGCAGAAGAAAACCCCAGCTGGTAAATCCCTTGTAATAACCCATCAGCAGATGATGATCAAAAGGAAATCTTGGCATGGAGTTCCAGGTCTGTGTCCCAACAAAAGCCCATATTGGGAAGACAGACTTTGAGGGCTATATACACAGAGAGCATGTCTACATGTGCAAAGTTACTGTACAGTAACTGAAATTACTGCACAGTATGGGCACGTCTCCATATGCACACCTGTACTGCATAGTAAATATGGTGACTTACACTGACTTGAGCATAAATTTGATACCTCAAATTTACACCTGATTAGTTACTGTACAGTAACACATGTGTAAATGCCTTACTGCGCAGTAACACTGTATGTGTGGACTGACTTAGGGCTACTTTTGCCCCAAGTCAGTCCACACACAGCATTAATGAGCTTTAGTGCCTGCACATGTAGATGCCGGCCTAGTCCCACTTGCTGAGCAGTAATTTACTACACAGTAAATGTAAGCCGGCATGAATTCACATGTAGACATGCCCTGAGAAGACTAGCTACCTAGTGGAATCCACAACCCTGATGAAAGGTTCCTACACAGTATCCCTGGCATTCTCAGAAAGACTATTCTTGAGCACACCCTGCCCACCTGCTTTCACTCACATGTGCCAAACATGGAAATGAGGTATTGAGGCCACACTGAGCGTGTCCCCCACCACTGCTTTCAAGCCCCTGGAGACAAGAGAGCTTGAGAAAACCAGTGGGGCTCTCTCTAGTAAGACTTTACTATCTGATTTATAGGTTTGGCATGTTTAAGCATGAGTAAGTGGTCAGGATGGGCCCAAGAGCAGCCCTCATCAGGAGGTCTGTGAGACAAGGTAGAGCAACACTTTTAGATGCCAAGATTCCCAATCTAATGCATGGGAAAGTCACTACCTAAGAATGGCATTCACAGCAGCCAGCATGTTGCAAGGATACAGTCTGAGCCAGCCAATAGGAAATACTGAGGACAGGGTGTATCTGATGTCAAACTGTCCATTCTGGGATTTAAGCTCTATAAAGGCTGCAGGGAGCCATACCTCTGCATTTGGGATACACAAGCCAAATCCTCTCCTGGATTTAGGCTCTTTTTTGTTAAATGCACCAGCAGCCACCAGCTCTTTATGCAGTAATTCAGGGGTTAGCACACCCACCCGGACGTGGGAGATATGGGATTCTTTCTTTCCTTCTGCAGGGATCAGAAACCAAAATTCCTATCTTCCAAGAGAATGCACTCACCATTTGACTCTAGGGCATTTGGGGTTGGATGCTCTCAGGACCTCTGTTCAATCTGGTCTATATTGCATGGGATAAATAAATATTAATTGGTCCATGAGAACACGGGAAGTAAAGGGACAAAAATGAATATGACTCCCTCACCTAATGTTTAGGGTAAGGAAAGACTTCCATTTCCAATCCTTGTTACAGTGAATAATACATCATATAATCTAGGGAAACATTCATTGATTGGAGCACACGTTGGAAGCCAGGTCTTCCCACTTGAAGTGTGTTGCAATTACTAGGCCATAGAGGAAGCTTTCTCTTCAGCACACTGAATACATAAGTAACACATGCAACGCTTCAGTTGGAGGAACTGAGAACACCACATCTCAATATACCCTGCACGCTAGGATACCTTCTGAGAGATATGGGTTCAGTTTCCCTTGGGTAGATGGGTTGCAGGGGGGAATTCGATTTAGTCTCCCACATCCCGGGATAAGCATGTACTTAAGTCCCTACTTATTTAGTAAAGCATTTAAGCTCATGTTTAAGTCACAAAGACCTCACTGTTATGCCTGTATTTCAGTTCTTTGCTGAACAGAAGGCCATGTTCCTCTCAAAAAATCTCTAATCATTGAGTTGCTCGATAAAAGCAGCCCATACCATCATCACTTTCTATGGCTGTATTTTGGGAGTAAGGCTGATCTGGCAGGTATTTTCTGAAAATGGCTAACAGATTGGATCTGGTGAATGAAACAAACAGAAGTTGTTCGTGGTCCAGATTTGGCATTGGTACACGCTAGGCATCTAGTTGCTCCATACTGTGAAGAGAGGTGCCACTGGATATGCCCAGAAGTTGGGGGGGAGGGGGAAGGGGGTCTCTATAGACTTCTGACACCCTCAGGCAGGACCAGGTGACTGATTTTACCAATCTAAATTTTGGACTCAGGCACCTGAAGTGACAGTAAAACACCTAAGTCTCTTTGTGGATCTCATTTTAGTCACCAGAGGGCATGTCTACACGTACAGTAATGCACTGTACTTACTGCAGAGTAAGTTTAGTACCTGTAACAACAGGTACTAACTCAGTGCGCAGTAACCAGCAAATAGCACTGGTACACCTTTTAAGCGATGCTAATGCGCAGTAGACTGATTTGACTGTGCATTAGTGCAGTAGCACGGCTTTTGTCATGATGCACTACTGTGCAGTAAAATTAGTCTAGTGCACATTTAGCATCTTGTATAGATGCACCCAGAGAAGGTCAAACTAGAAAGAACTGCAGCCGCACAGGCCTTGAAACTAATGGACACAATCAGGACATGAAATCATCAAAGATGCAGTTCAGCCATTGGAGGATAGTCCATATGACAAAGAACCCTCAGAGGGCACCGGTTCCCCAGCACTGCAGACATGGAGGACAGTATTTGCAGATACTATGTACCATGTAGCTGGAGTGGTTGCACAGTTGCCCCGTTTTTCTCCTTCGGATAGAAGAGGAGGCAGGTTCTGTTTCTTCTGTTTCTTCCTTCACCATCAGTTCTGGTGGGGGCCTTATACAAGCATTTACGCCTGTGCTTAAGTTCCTACTTATGTAGCAAAGTGTGTAAGCTCCTGCTTAACTCACAAAGACTATACTGTTATGCCTATATTTCAGTTCTTCATTGAATAGAAGGTCAGGTTCCTCTCCAAAAAAACCAAACAAACAAACAAGCAAACAAACACCATTTAATTAAGTGACTGGGGAAGAAGTGAGGGAACTCCAAGAGTTTTGCCCTTAAATAAGATCTGAGCTGATAGGAAAACTGGCTTGGATTACAACATCCCACACATGTATCTCCCCTCAGAAACAATAGAAAAACCCAACTATCAACAATAACAACGGTAAAAACCTTGCAATGTGCACCCCTCTCATCTAATGACAGGGTCTTCTTACCATTGTCACCTACTACCCAAGCCCAGCCCAGCCCAGCCGCAGCTGTTTCCTTTACCTGTTGTTCTTCTCCTCTTTTCTACATGGAAGTACTCTGGAACAGCTATTACAGAACAACTATTCCTGAACAGTCCCATGCATACACAAGCCCTGAGGGCCTGATTTAGCATGGTGGCCACACTCGTATAGATTTTTAAGGGCTGTATTTCTGGATTGTAAAACCTTACTAGCAGGGGCTCTCACTGATTTTCAAAAGAGCCTAACAGATTTAGTTGCCAACCTAGCATTTCAACTCCCTGGAGCCCCTTTGAAGTTCACCCTTCTGTCTTTGGTTTGTAAGCCATCATGAGCTTTTATAGGGTAATAATAAAATGATGATAAAACCTCAAAGCTAAAAGGAGGAAGGGTGGGAGGATTTTTGTGCGCAGAACTTCCAAAAAGCTTAGTTTGGTTTCTGAAAGAACAGGTCCTACCCTTCCCCAGAGCAAATTTGCAAAGCGCACAGATACCATTGATGAGACTGTGGGATAAACTGATTAGAATCCAGTGGATATACTGGTGGATTAGAGGCCTACCAATAAAGGCTTTATCAATTATCTGAATAAAACAGATTGGAAATAATTCTGAATGAAGCTGGTTACTCAGCTCATACAACAAAGCTTTGGAGAGTCTGATCTTGGGGTTTTCTTTCAACTTGTTACAGAGGATTAGGGATAAGGGTACCCCCAAACACACCCCACAACAGGGAGATTCTCGGAGCTGGGGAGGGGTTGGCTCTGAGCCTCCAAACTCTACCCCTTTCCAGATATGTGCATCTGGAAAAAGGCAGCGCCTAAAGAAAGAATGGCTCAACATTATGAGACGCTCTGGCTTTCTATAAATAGAGCTATACAGTGATTATCGCTGGAATTAATTCAAGAAAATTCAGAAGTACATGAGTAATGAATGGTACTGACATTTATTGTTTATAATTTGAAAGGAGATAAGTATCTCCTCATTTCCCTCTCGAGGAATCTAACCCAATGAACCCTTGTTGGGGAGGAGAGACTTAAAGAGATCCCCTCAGTCCAGCGAGGCAGTAAAAGAGCTGTCTGTCCCCACCACAGAGGAAAGGAAGGGTCAGTTGGTGTTTCTCTGCATTATATATCCTAGCATGGCATTGGACTGCTTCAGAAAAAGCTTTCCTGTCCCTCTCGTCTCTTAAACATACCCCTGAATGCTGGAATCATGCTGGGGGTGGGGTTGCAGGTATCGGCCCATCCCAGCATCAGGGCTGTAACTGAGTAAGGAAACTGCAGGTGGCATGACCCATCCTGTCATCACACCCCTGGGTTTCACTGTTAAAAAAAATCCAAAACTATCTAATTAAAAAACCCCAACTCCATGTTTTTCCACAAAATGCCACTATATATATGTAGGTATCAGTTGAGCACTATGTTTTATTTATATATTTACAATATTAAAGCAATTTGGAAGTCTACCAGTGCCTGATTCATTATTAAAAAGTAAATTATAAATACTTATATATTTGGGATTTGATTTTGGGTTTTTTTATCATGGAAAATCAGAGCTCCCCCTGCCTGCTTCACTCACAAGGACCTGGGTCCAGCTGTGGTTGCACCCCACTGCTGCTTTGTGGCATTGAGCAGCCCTGATATGCTGGTGCACCTCATTCACAAGCCACAGCCTGCCCAGGCCTGCCAGAATGACCTGCACCCCCCTGTGCTGCCACCATCAACACTGTTGGCATGACCTGAAGCTACAGCTGGCATTAGAGGTGGGCCGTGAGGGCAACCACCCAGGACACTGAAATGGGGAGGGTGTCACGGCACCCCAAGGCAGGGCCCTGCCTCAGTTCAGGTGGGGGGAGGCAGGGAGAGGAGACAGGGAGTTGGGGGTACCCCTCATCCCCAACCCGCAGTCCCCTGCACCACCAGCCCTGCTGGAGGAGCCCCTAGTGGCTTCCCCAGCCCACTAGCGCGTGGGGCAGGACAGACACAAAGGCCCACAGCAGTGGGGTGGCTGTGGTGGCACAGGGTTGTGCCCCCCACTGTGCCCCATCCCACATATCACCTATGCCTCCCCCCATCCCTCATAGACTTACCTACAGGCAGCTGTGGGAGCTGCTCCCATCATCCTACCTGACTGTATTGCTAGCCAAGTGTGTGTGCATGCACACATGCATGTGGTGCCCCCTACCTCCAATCGCCCTAGCCTCCTCCCCTAACCCCAAGCTACTCCTGGCAGGGTGGAGCTCTGCCGTTTCCTGCTTCAAAGGGTGAAAATCTGTGATTTTCTCCTTTAAAGGGGGAATATCCACATTTTTTCCACAGAAAATGGAAAACCTAGATCCTTGGTCATCACCAACATGGTAAGGTCAAAGAGGCTATAATTCTCCTCGACTGCAAGAGTACATGAGTGTGGAGGTGTGACCCACTCAGTGTGACAATCTGTCTCCCTCTAGTGGTCACTTTTTATAGTTAGCCTTAAGCAAAAAAGAACCAAAAGGGCTAAAATGGTCAAGTGCTGGTGAGGGGAATAAGAAGCTGCCAAGAATGGCTGGAATTGCCAGTGGAAGAGGAACACCCAAGGGAGTGCAGGAGGAAAGGAAGACAAGAAATGTGAAGAGCAGAGGACTGTAGATAAGCAAAGGGAGAGCAAGAAGCAGAGCAGATGGGAGCTGGGATGAAACAAGGAAGAAGGGTAATGGTGTGCTTAACATTGCTGAAAACCATAAGCTTCTTGTTGTACTAATGGCAGCTGAATAGATATGTTTGTAATGCAATTCCCAACCCACTGCTGTGGGTAGAAGCAGGGATGTTACATGATCATGGGCAGGAAGGAAGGTTGTTGGCAGTATGGGGAGGGGAGGTATCCACAATACAAACTCTCAACTGAGGTACAGGCCATGGTGTGATAATATCTAATGCATGCCATGCTAGAAGGAAAACCAGTGGGGTAGTGTCAGGCAACCCAAGTACTATTAAATATTCCAGGTATTAATATTAAATATGCTAGACTTACACACATGATCGAGAATGCATAATGGAACCCTTTGCATGTCCAGAGCACCTAATTACACATGTTAATTCATTTAGTTGCAGAAACCCCCTGTTTTAAGGCAATCTTGTCCCTGCTTTGCAGCAAGAAATACCTACTGCCAGAGAAACAGGCATTGAGCTCTCATCCAACAGCAGGGTAACAGCAGAGCTAGAAGTAGAATCCCTCTCTCCTGATGCCCAGGTCTATGTCTTACTATTGGACCGTGCTGTGTGCGGCTGTGAAGGCCACAGAGTTATACGGGCATACTCTCAGCATGGGATAGAAGGAGCCTTAAGGTTATATAAACACCTCCTCAGCACGAGTCCAGCGGAGCTCTGAAGTGACATGTTATCTCCCAGCATGTTCAGGAAGAGCCCCGGGGCTATGGATGAAATGAATGTAGGTGTGTTGCAGGTTTAGAGCTTGGATGCCTGCACTGAGGAGGTTAAAGCAAGAGTCATTTAAATGTAATTCCACACTGTGCCTCAGTTTCCCAGTCCTTTATCAAAATGCCTCCACAAAACCCACCTTGCTGTGCCCTGGTCATGATGTTGTCATGGTATCTTCCATGCAGGCTGCATTTACATTTGTACACTGGGGTTTTACTACTAAGCAGTTCCCAGCTCCATGTTGTCTGCCAAACCCCTCTCTGAGGACAGTTAGTCTCCCAAAAAAAGAGAAGAAGTAGGTAATGCAGGAATGTGAGTGCCTTGGACTGGTCTACAGGCTGAATGAATGCTGCGGCGCCAGCTAAAGTAGGCACCACAGGTGCTGGATCTAGTGTGTGAGGGATGTGGGGGTGGTTTCAGACTGGTGCCATTCAGGGCTAGCTGTAGGGGCAGATGATTTGGCTGCACAGGCCAGAATCAGCTCAGCTGGATCTCTGACACCCTGATGAGCTCCAAAGTTCACCGGAGCTGAAAGCACAAGCCCTCATGCAGGCAAAGGTGCCATCCACCTAGACCTCACCCATTCTGAAATACAGGCGAGGTGGCACATGGGTAGGGAATAAGGCCAAAAAGGACAGAAGAGAAAGCAGAAGCGTGTAAGGTGTGGGAAGTCACCATGAAGATGGGGGAGTGGCAGAGCAAGACAGAAAGCGGGGAGAGACAGTGGAAGGGAAAGTGTGCACCAAGTGAATGGTACTCAGTTTATTCTCTCCTAGGCAGCACAGGCCAGGACAAGGACTTCAGGTTATATGCACTCTGTTGTTATGAGGTAGAGCAGCCAGCATGGATCAGCCACCCACAGGCTGCATACAATCTCTTCTTTTGACACAATCCTAGCCCTCAGGCTGTACCGACTCACTCAGCATGGAGCAGACAGAGCCCACAGAATACATGCACCCTCACTATACAGGACAGATAACGCCCACAGGACATGAACACCCACTCACCACGGGACAGGCAGAACCCAGAGGTTATATATATGCTGGGCCTGTTCTGCCAGCCCATTCTTGATTTGTTGGCACAAACAGGGCTGGAAGCCTGTTACTTTTGGCCAGTAGGGCCTTTGTGTTTGGTTTTGGGTTGTGGCTGAGAGCAAAGACAGCCAAGATGAAATACCTTCACAGATTGGCTACTCCTGGCTCCAGAAATGGCCTCATGGAGTCACTGACTACCAGGCTTGAGTCAGAGCAACGTTGAGAGAAAAACAACTTTAAACTCTCTCTCTGGGTCTTATTCCAAGCCACTGTGTCAGTACAGGAAAGGGGAAGTCACAGTTTTATACAACCTCTCTGTTTAGGGTAGAAGGAGTCCGTGCAGGCCACAGACCCTCATTTATAATGGGACAAGCAGAAGACTCAGGTTACCCACGCTGCCTCCGCACAAGACCAAGTAAACCATCAGAACTGAGATACCCTAGCTGCACAAAGCAAAGTTTGCCTTCAGGGATAGAAACAGACATTACACATAAAACGATTTAAGTGACCAGAAACTGGTTTAAACGTGTAACAGAATAGATGTTCAGCGCATGTAAACCAGTTTGAAAATGGCTGAAACAGGTCTGAAATAAACCTTGTTGAGATAAACCCTTCCCCCACCCACTTCCCCCAGGCTTAGTTGGCTAACATTGTATTTTCTGTAACCTAGTTGCGTTCCCCTCCTCACCCCCATCCCACCTGTGTTAGTCCCTCGCTTGGGCCATCTGCATGTCCCTACTGGTTTTGTCATCTTTTTGGATTCATAACTCTTAACATCTGCTAATAACATTCAATCAGACATAACTGATTTGGCTCAAACTAGTTTATGCAATGTCTGTCCCAGACCCCTTCCTGGTTTAAGTTAAATCAGAATCCCCAGCATCCCAGCATGCTCTCTGGGCTGGGCTGGGCTGGACTCTCTGCTCCAGAGAGCTGGGATCGCCTCTCCCCTCTGCTCCCTGGCTGGAGCTCTGTCAGAGACTGCAGGCACAGCATGGTCTGCCTGGGTTCCTCCCTGCCATACGTTCCTCCCCACCCCCCAACACTGCTCACTGCTGAAGCAGGAATCCCTCCCTCCCAACTCCCACAGCACAGAGACCCTTGCCTCAGAGTGCTAGCAGGGGCTGGGGGCTGGCAACACTCCCACCCCTTGAGCAGCCAGCAGGGAAAAGCCTGAGATGGTGTAGGCAGACTTCCCTAATTAGAGGTCCTGCTGGGGCCTGGCCACACCTCCCTCAGCTCATTGCTGTGCAAGGGAAGGGAGGGCTGCTATAGCACCCCTGGCTTTTAGCCAGAGCCACTGCAGGCATGTGCCTGCATTTCCTCAGTCCACAGAGAATGTCTGTCCAGTTACAAACCAGTTTAGCCTACCCAGGTTAGACTAACCTGCAAAGACTGAATACATTCAGGCTCAGGCTTTTTGAATGTCTGTCCCTAGCTCAGGTGATTCAAATCTCAGTCACAGGAGATTTGGGAATGTGGTAGGCCTCCACATATACATACTCAGAATCTCCACGACAAAGGCACAGCCATCAGGTGATGGATGCCTTTTCATTATGGGGTAGGAGGGGCACTTAGATTAATAAAACCCTCTCAGCATGGGTGGGCCCTCTGACGATGAATTTATGCCCATCCTTTCAGTACAGGACATCAGGATTCATCATACTGACACACCCTTTCCGCCTAAGGCAGGCAGGCCATAGATTCTGAACACTGTTCCACATAGGGCTCCCAGGAGCTAAATCCCAGGAGATATTTATGTCGTCATTGTCACCAACTAAATGCTCTTGTCTCTATTATAAGTTATAGACAGACATGAGCAGAGAGAGGAAATTTGGATTGGCAGGTAGATGGGTATCCCTGCTACTAAATGGGAGAGTAGATTTTTTTTCTCTCTTGGAACCACTGCTTGCAATCAGCTCCCTCAAGGAGCTCATATGGACCATCAAGAATGGCTATATTAATGCGGTTTAGGGAAAAATCAATTCCTCTAACAGGCTGGAGCTCACAGTAGGCAGGAAAGAATGAGGGATGGCATGGCAGGATGGGTGTTTCTGTGGAGGCATTGATTTCAGAAGAAATCCCTCTCCCTTGAAGCAACTAACCCCACAGGAAGAAATTATTTACCAGATTAAGCACTGAGCCACACAACATCTCTTTAACAGACAGAATCAGGGCCAGATCCTCATGTAGCAAAAAGGAGCAGCACTTCATTGGACTCAATGGCTGTACAATGATTTACACCAACAAGGGATCTCTCTCAGCAGCTTGTATTTAAATTACCTCTTCCTCTCTCTCCCTTTCTCTATGTCTCAGTGGTGGCATTTAAAGATATGAACATGCCTTGCAAGTTTTGCAGCATTTGCATAGTATGGCATAATTAAGTTATTTTAAATGAGCACTGAGATACTTTAATATCCTAAAGCAATAAAATCTCAACTCCAGCTTCACTTCTCCCTCCCTCCCTCTTTCTCTTTTTTCTTCTCCATCTTCAGCTCTCCAGCTCCTGGCATGACAAGACACTGCACTGGCTGGCTCTAATTCCTGAAACAGTTTCTCAGAGCTTCTTTTCCAATTGAATTAAACTGCACCTTTAGAGATACAGCTCTATTTATTTGTGCTGTTCGCCTGTGGAAGGGGAAAGAAACGCAGACTCCTTCCTCCACCTCCTCCCACTCTTTCTTTTTATTTTATGGGTGTGGCAGTGTTTAAACCTTTGCAGTCTCTTTCTCACAAGCACTCCTGTGAGGAACAGAAGACAGAAGGGGAAGGGAAGCTATCAAAGAGGGATGGTGATGAATGAGAATTATCTCACCCACAAGTGGGAAACCTGCTTGCGAGTTCTTGTTTAATCACTCATGCAATCCAATACCAAGCACTTACCCTATAATGTCCATCTGTTCTAGTGTGGTGGATGGAATGCTTGCATGTCTATCTATCCATCATCCATCCATCCATCTATGCTAGCCAGAGATATGGTAGATAGTATAGAATTGCATATTTCCAACACAGAACATGGAATAAACTTTATGGTCAAATTTGCAGAGGTTCCTCAATCCATATGACATCTGTGTAGCTCAACATTTTGTGGTTACACTTTTATAGGTCCAGACACCAGAAAGTAGATATCTAGGTTTCCCTTTCAAAGATGCAGTCAGTCAGAGATGTAATCCTTTACACTGCTTTTTATATTCACAACTATATGCATGCATGTATGCGCATACACACGAACACATTTTCTTTAGGTTATGAGAGCTTCTATGTTTTTTAGTGGCATGTACACACACACACATGCACACATATAGAAAGATAGATTTTTTTCTACGTCTGTGTTTGTATTTTCTGAGCTTTGCCCTTTGGCAGCCAGAAAAGGGGGGATGTTGAGAGCTTCCCCCAAAAAAAATAAGTTGGAAAAGGAGGGTTGAGAAAAATGCTCCTGTTCCCTTATTTAAAAAAAAACAAAAACCTGTTCCGTTTCTTCCCTTTTGTGAACAGCTGGGGTGGGGAAAGAACAGAACAAGCAAAAAAACAATATCTTTTTCTTTTCCAAACACAATCTTCTCAAAGCATATCCTCAGCTCCAAAGTTCACACAGTCGATATAGCATTTTTTTATATGAGTGGATGCATGCAGCTACAGATACAGATGTACGGGGAAGAATGTGGGTAGATGGGTGTGTCTGCCTGTGTCTGTATGTGACTGTGTATGGATGTGCCTGGTTGTATAGGAACTGGATGGTATGGGTGCGTGCAAATGCATGTAAGAATGGAACTGTATGGTCTTATAGGTAATAAAGAGTGTGTATGTGTGGGTGTGCAAAGGGGTGTGTGACTGCTCATAGGTGAATATATGGGGCCGTGTATACGCATGATGTAGCCACCTGTGTACCAGACATTTAAAAATATGTTAGAAAAAAAGGACAGAAATATAAAAAGAACAAAACTGGATATTAATCAAGTATGTTAATGCTCAGCCTGCCTCTTTCTGTCTCTCCTGATTATTACCTCTAAAGAGCCCCACAGTCTACTACTTTATTTTAAAATTTGCCATGCCTCCCCACCCACTGTTCTGTCATTCTGCCTCCCTGTCTGCCTTCCTCCTCCTCTTCCTCTTCTCTTTTCATCCCACATTTGCTGGCTGAACGTGCTTTGCTGGCTGGTTGCAACATGCTCCCCCTCCCACCCCTCTCTGGATTTTCATGAATGTATAGTTAAGTGCAGAACATCTAAAAGCAGCATGAGTAAAAAATATATATGAAAATGCTGGGTCCCTCCTGCCCCATTCACCTGCTCCCCTCCTTCAGTACTCTACAATACATTTCTTCCATTTATGGACACACGCTGAACTGCACCTTCATTCTGATTTTCATTTAATATTGCAGGATGTTACTTACAGTAAATTGTTCAAAGCACTACAGTTTCCAGAAGTGTGTCGGGCTATTACTGTAGACTGCCACCATACTATATATTGTAGGACATGCACACCCACCCGCCCACACACATACACACACATGCACATATATAACATGGAGGTGCCAGTTTTAGCTCATTAGTGAGTTATGCACTTCAAGGTATGATTCAACCTCTTTGTTATTATCCATAAATCCATTTGAGGAAGTTTCCAAAATGCCTTTTAAAAGCACCGAGCTCCAAATCATGTCCTGAGTTCCATGGGTGTGAATCTGGAGTAACTACGCTTAAAGTCAAAGATTTAGCAGAGAACAGATTTTGCCGTCCAACCAAAGATTTCGGAATGGAAAGGCATGCAGGGGAAAGGATCAGCTAGCTAGGGTTTCAGATTTGTTTTTTCCCCACATTATTCTTTTCAAATTGTCATTTTTCTCCCTGAAAATTAACGGTCACAACCCCCCCCACCTCTTGCTATCCCCAATCCCCAACAAGGAAAACCATGTGGTACCAGTACAGAGAATGAACTGGTTTCCAACAGGTTCATGATGTTCATTTCTCCCATCCCACCGGAGCTCAGAGCTCATAGAGGCGTGGTCCTCTGTCTCTACCAGCTGGTGCACAGTTGTCTAACTGGTTGTACTATGAGGAGATTGCAAAAAAATGCTGGGGTTTCCCCCACTACCATCACCTTCCTGCTCAATGCTTTTGTTATCTATTAATTGCACTCTTCATTGTTGAAATATCAAGAAGCTATTTTAATAAGGATAAAGGGGGGGGGGGATTGCACCTGTCCCCATAGCCAGCTCAAAGCACATGCACATAAAGAATCTCTCATCTATCACAGCAGAGAGATACCTTATCACAGATCAAGGTTCATGGTTTCAATTTTTTTGGGCATAAAATGAATAATTGCTTCCCCCATCTCCAAGGTAGAACCACCTCTCATCACACCCCCCACACTTCCACACCCTCAAAATCAGAGACAGAAAAGCCTATGCAGTGTATCTGCCCACAGTTAAAAAAAAGGAGGGGGGGGGGAAATCCTTGTATCTCCCCAAACATGAACATAGGCCAACCCCCCTCCCCACAGCACCTGCACCAAAAAGGCAAAACCACCATCCCAAAGGATGTGAAAAGAGCCTCCCATGGCAAGATGCTAAAGAACTGGAAAGGAGACATCTGCTTCCGAGCAGTTAAAAATTCCTCCCCGCCACTACCCCTCACACCACACATCACAACACATCCAGCCAGCAGTCTGGGGCTTTCTGAACCAAAAGAAATGTAAAAATCTTCAGCTCTACCTGTTTTGTTCTTCTCATACAGCACAGCATGATTGTATTGTCCCCTTCCTTCCTTCTTCTTCCTTCCTTCTCCTCTCTCCTTTTTCCTCCTCTCTCTCTTATCTCTCCCCCCCACCCTCTCCACTCCCTCCCTCTCTCTCTCCCTCTCCCTCTCTCTCTCACTCACACACACACACCAGGGCAGTTAGCAGCAACTGTAAGGTCCACAGATATTGCTCATCACACATGCACACACTGTCTCCCTCTCTCTCTTTCTCTCTCTCTCCTTCCCTCCCTCCCTCCCTCCTTCTCTCTCTGTATCCTTCCCAGAATTGTTCACTAGCTCTCAATGACTAGTCACCTCCCCACCCCCACTGCAATCCAGGCAACCACCCCCCACCCCTTCTAGTCCCTTGCCAGCCTCATGAATATTTAAACATCTCCAATCTGGACCCAATTACCCAACGACTTTCCCACTGTACTGAGACTACATGGAAAGAGGACATTACAGATTGTGGAGGGGGGCGGGGTGAGGTGTGTCTGCAGGGAGCTTGGGAAAGGGTGGAGGATGGGGGGGGGCTTACATTTTTTCTGAAACTCTTATTCCCATTCACATAGGAGTTATTAAAGCAGAGAGCGCAAATCCCCAGCCATGAGAGGTTTAATGCACTGAGAAAGCTAGGGTGGTTATCTCCCTATCATGTAGTACATTTCATGCACAGGTGACATACTATAGATGGGTGCTGTGGTATACGAAGAATAGCACTGTATGAAAAAATGGCTGTGGATCCTCTCCCCTCACCAGCATCCTCACAAACATAAATGCACATATACCTACACACAAGCATACGCACCTTCCATGTGGCAATGTCCTATAAAAGGCTATTGAAAATGATAACTTTTCTGTAGGTTCCTTGGTCCATTTAACTGACTTGAATAGAAAATTATATCCCTGCTAAAGATTTTTGTAGGATGGTTTGAAAAGAAAAAATGCAAAAAAAGGATTCCTTTTCCTATTGCATCCTGTGGCTCTTTTAAGTCCTTTTTATAGAACGCTACAGGTTATATACATTTTTATACTAACTGTTATTAGACACATGCTTTCACACAAAAACCCACAGACATGTACATTGCACTTAAATTCAAGTACGCACAGGCACTTAAATACAAGTGCCTATGCATAAAAAATCATGGTCTCATATGTACATATACAAATAAATACCTGCACATGCACATTAATACATACAAAAATATACCTGCATGCACGTGTATGTCAAAAGTTATATCATTGTGCTTTCTCAGAATTTGTAGCAGAATGACTGTGTCTGTGAATATGGAAAATAAAATCCAGGAAATGCCTAGGTCTGTGCCAAAATATTGCAGTGATGATCAAATTACAGATGAAAAAGGAAAGACAGATAGATGGAGGGACAGACAGACAGAGGAACGGCTGGATAGACAGACTGATTTATCAGCTAATCCAGAAAAACAGAGATTTACCCTTCTTCATTTATAAAGAGCCAAATTCTGATTTCTGTTATAGTAGTGTAGAATAGGAGTAACATCATCAAAGTCTATTACTAAGCTACTTCAGATTTATGTAAAATCTTAATGAATTTAATTTAGTCCCCAGTCATTATTGTGGCCTTTGCTTTTAAATATATACAATATGTAGTTTCTGGAATATCCCTCAGAGCCGTTTCCCACGTAATTATATTCAGTTGCTGTGACATCACTGCAGTGCATAACTTGACATTTTTGGAGAAAGGGAGGTAAATAAAAAGCATTTCTATTAGAATCTATCTGTGTTTGCCTCTGAATGTAGTTCAGGGGAACTATACTGTAGGTTACAACAGGTATTGTGTTAGGTCTGGTTTTATGATCTGGAAGAAGGAAATAATTGCATGATAATGAAATTCACAGATGATACTAAACTGGGAAGAGTTACAAACACCATCTGACACAGAGAAGTAATACACAGAACCCAAATGATGAAATTACCAAATTAGATTCAGCTCAGGAAAAAAAAATGCATCCTAAAATGAGACAGAACCTAAAATGTATATACTCAAAAGAAGAAAGGTGCCTGAGGAGTAGTGCTGCAGAAAAAGACCAAGGGTAGTCAGTGGGCATGAGGTTGGAGATGGGTTTTTATCATGCCTATATATACCAAAGACATTGCAGCAAAGAGCAGAGACATAGTAACAGGGCTATATTTTCAAAAGTGCTGAAGTGCCAGAATCAAAAAAGGTCTATGGTACCTAGAGTGCAATAGGCATAATTTTAGCACCTAAGTTCAAGTAAACAATATGCAAAACCTTTGCCTAACTGCTTGGGTACCTAAGAAGCTGTAGGCCATGCTGTTCTGCTACTGTGAATGCCCAGAGACACCGCCATCTTAGCAGGGTAGAGTATCTTCGCACCTGTATCACACTGAAATCTTTTTTGGAGAAAAGGCGTGGGACACATAAATTAGGCATACTGGCACCTAAATCCCCCAAAAGAACTTGATGTCATACCTAAACACACTGATAGCAGTGAGCTCACCACAGAGGAGAGCACCTATGGGCATTTTCATTCAAAAACAGAGCCAGTGGCCTTTTATGTAGTAGCCTTGTGCTTAGTAGGGCTGTGTGAAGCTTCAGTCCCTGATTCGATTCGGCGGAGATTTGGCCCGATTCAGTGGCTAAATCTCCAAATTCAAATGAAATAAAATAATCCTTTAATCTCTCTGAATCAAATCGGAACCCTCCAAATTGATTCAGAGAGTTTAGTAAGATTCGGCAATTCAGACATAGATGCAGCTTTAAATGTTTTTTCTATGTACCTCTAGGTAGCAGGGGCTCATGAGTGCTGTAATGCTGGGGTGCATGGAGTGCCCCACAGAAGCATGGGGGCTCCCCAGCACGCTCAGCACCAGAACTGAAAGTGGACTAGAAGCACTTCCAGTCCACTTCCAGGTCTGCGGCAAGCCCACTTCCGGGCTTGCTGCCAAGAACATGTAGGGCCCCCCCACACTCCTGTAGGACACTCCATGCACCCCAGCCTTGCAGCAATCATGAGCCGCGCCTGCTACCCCAAAAAACTTTAAAGCTGTGTCTATGTCCGAATCACTGATTCTCTGAATCAGCATCAAAACTTCAAATTTGGATTCAGCCAAATTAAATCAGAGACAGTGATCCAAATCAACTAATCAAATCGCTGTCCCTGATTCAGGCTGAATCCAAATCGAATAGGGTGACTTGGCTTTCAGGGGGCATGGGAAAGGCGGCAACACCCTAGTGGTTACAGTATTTGCTCAGTAAGGCCAGGTAGGGACATTACACTTTTACTAGTATAGGTGATCAGAAACTAGTCTATACCTGTAACAGAACAGAAGTTCAGCATATGTAGACTGGTTTTAAAATGGAGAAACCCAGTCTAAGCTTTGCACCCCCCACCAAAGGGAGAATGTATGTGAATCTAAGCAATGCCACTTACAGAAAACAGCATAACTTAGATTGATTCTGCTTTGGGGTTTTTGAATGACTGTATTTAGCCTTAGAAAGAGCCTGGGTTCAATACTCTCTTCAGCCTGAGGCAGGGCGCAAACCCTCAGCTCACTCTTGTCAGGAAGAAGCCCTAGCCACCATGATAGAGGTGAGGGTGAGTGAAAGCACTTCCCACCCCTCCTGATAGAGCTGTGACACTGTGCAGTAAATCATTTCACCTTCCTGGTGCTGGACACAGAGAGTACAAGAGGGAAAATGATTCTACCCTGTGATGAGGTTACTCTCCTCAAGGCAAATGAAAACACTGGCTTTTGGTCCTTGCTGCCAATAACTTTTTAAGGCACAGAGGGTTCATCTACGTACAATACTACATTGCTGTAGCAACATGCTACAGTGCTGTAGTGTCCACAGGTGTCTACACGTAACCAGCAGCTATGTCGCTGTAGCCATGCACTCCCCCGGTATAGCACACCACTACAGAGAAATAGGTGCTAAAAATAACCATGTGCCACACATATGGCACAGTATGGGCTGTTACTGTGCTGTGATTTAGTACTTCCTTTTGGAAGTACTAAATCACAGCGCAGTAACAACATTGTCATAGCGACACATGTAGACATGCCCAAAGTGCAAGGACTATTTGCTACTTATAGCCTAGGGATTAGGGCACCCTCCTGGCAGTGAAAGATATGAATTTGAATCCTGTCAAAGACTGGGGGGAATCTGGGAGGGGGATTCCCCACTTGCCACCTTTCCCATGCCCCCTGAAAGCCAAGTCACCGTCCCAGGAACAGGAAGAGTGGAAGCAGCAACTAAAAGTAGACAACAAACAGGCTGGCCCCAACATTGCCCTCAAGGAATAGCCCAGGGTAGGGAAGAAGCCCCAAGAGTTAAGGACAATTTACTTACCGGCCCCTCTCGGGTAAGGGGGCAAATGAACCCGGTAGCTTCGGAAAGGACTGCAAACCCATCGCTGGCCCCACGATGGACCATCCTAACCTGGTCTGACACAAAAAAGGACTCCCCAGGGAAACAGGGTCTTCTGGAAAAAGAGGCCCTATCTGGGACTATGGGAAGTAGGGAATGGAAGTTTGAGTGGTGCCAGGTCCCAGGACAAGACCCACGTGATCCCAGAATAACAAAGGTGGTTTCTCTTGGCCCAGGAGGAATGAATCATGGCCAACGGGTAGAATGAATTATGGCTGGGAGTCTCTGGAGTAAACCCTAATGGAACGACAAAAGTGTTGAAGGAGGAGAACACACGCCAGAGAGCGATGCTTGCAGAGGGTGAGGGGCAGATCACCTTCTCACATTTCATTATTTTTGTGTTAGACAGACTTTTAGGAATTCCTGATAGTCATCCGTGGAAGGACTGTACCCAGGTCCCGGCTGTGAAGCCTTAACGGCCGGGGCTAGCAACTACGTTCAGCCTGTGGTTGGGAGTGTAGGGGTGGAGAAGCCCCCATTACAGGCCTGGTAGGGGCTGTACCAGAGGCCTTATTAGACTGATTTTACATATGGGAGTATCCTTGGTGGTAGAACCTTCTGCTTCCTACAGGCAGTATTCTATCTGGGCTTTCCATCAAGTCATGGCAGGAAAATGCCCCAGGAGAGAAGGAAATCCTTTCAGCAGTCCCCACAGTGAGGGCCAAGCCTCAAAAGGAAGGCTTGTCCACAAACCCCTTCAGGCTGAGGAGGAAACTGATCCCAAGCTTCCCATTTTCTGGAGGAGTGCTCTAACCACTAAGCTATTATATAAAAGAAGAGTGCTGGCAACATCGTGCCAATGACAATGTTGTATTTTAAAAGAAAAGAGTGAGTGAATGCTTGGCACCTAGTATCTAACAGCCCTTGTACACACTATGTCATTAACACGTACACATGATGAAAATATCACTTGGTATGGCTTAACAGCATCACAGTGTAAACATGCAAAACTTTGGGGTTTTTACATGACTTTGCATTGTTGCAAACTAAACTAGCCCTGGATGTAGTTTAGTTTGCAAATTTGCAAATTGCAATGATGCAAATGTCAACTCACTCCCCAGCCATGGGAGAGGCAGATAGGCTCCTCAGAAAAAAAGGATTGGGACCTTCGCTGCTTCTCCCTTCAGCAGGTCCCTGCTGAAGGCAGAAGCAGTGAGGGGCCAGACCCATTTTTTTTCCACAGAGCCTGCCCGCTGGGGTGCAAGCTGCCAGTAGGTCGAGCAATCCTTGAGCTGCTGGGGGCCCTGGTCCTTCCCTCCATAACAGAAGCACCCCTTGGTGCAGCCCAGGCATGCTGCTAGTGGGCCAGGTGCTACCCCAGCCCAGGGTAAGGAAAGAGTTGGATCACCCAGGGTGCAGAATTTGCAAATTCAGAATTTGCAGAGCCTGATTCCACCCACAGGGGTGCAGCAGGAGAGGTGGGCAGGCCTCCAGAAAAAAGAATTGGGCCGCTTGCTGCTTCTGCCCTCAGCAGGCAGAAGCAGTGAGAGTCCTGATCTTTTTTTTTCGGCAGAGTCTGCCTGCAGCCAGGGGGTGTGAGCTGCCAATGGGCTAAGTGGCCCCTGAGCTGTGGTGGGCCCCAGTCCTTCCCTCAGCAGGGGCAGTTTCCCCTAGGGCCATCCAGGCAGGCTGCTAACCAGATCCAACGCTGCCCTAAGCACGCCAGGGCTTCCAGCACTCCGTGCACTGTTCCCATCACCTTCCTGCTGCCTGGAACCACCCAGAATTGGGCTGGCTTGCCCCTGGGGCAGTGTGGGGAGGTGGCTGGAGGGTGGCTGGGTGTGCTGGTGGCTACAGAAGGTGGCAGGGACATTGCACAGGTTGATGGAAGCCCACCAAGGCTGAGCTTCCCCAAGCCTGGTCTGGCTTCCTTCTTCAGCCACCAACACACCTAGCCACCCTCCTGCCACCTCCCCACACTGCCCCAGGGGCAAGCCAGCCCATTTCCAGGTGGTCCCAGTTGGCAGCGAGGTGGTGGGGACAGTACAGGGGGCACTGGAAACCCCAGCAGGCTCAAGGAAGAGTAAGATCTGGCCAGGTGCTACCTCCAAGCTAGGGCAGCACCCAGCCTGCTAGCAGCTTGCCCAGGGAGCCCCAGGGAGTGCCGCCACTGCAGAGGGAAGAACCAGGGTCCCCTTCAGCTCAGGGGCTACTCAGTCCACCAGCAGCTCACCCCCCAGACATGGGCAGGCTCTGGCTCTGACCAAAAAAAAATTAAATAAAGAATTGGGCCCTTCTCCATAACAGGATGGAAAAACTGAAACAGTTTAGTCCTCAAGGTTTTATTCTATGTCCCACCATTTCAATTTAGGGGGCATAGAATAAAATCATAGGGATTAAACCCCTGTCATGTGTACAACTGCCCTAATTCATGAGGAAGAGGTAAAATTTCAGATATGCCCATCTTTTTGCGGTTACCTACTGTTGGCGTAGTGTCCTGCCAACTGTGTGCACTGGCTTTTATCCATCCTATTATTAGGTTCCTAACTTTCCCCATTTGCTACAGAGGAAACATAAGCACTTGAGTGGGGTTTGTGAGTTCCACTCCATAAACAAGGTACTACGGGTGTGCAAAGCAGGCCCTATTCTATTCAGATTTGGATTCGGCCTGAATCACGGAGAGTGATTTGATTCGTTGATTCACATCGCTGTTCCTGATTCGATTCAACCGAATCTGAATCTGCAGATTTGATGCCGATTCAGAGAATCAGCAATTCGGACATAGACACAGCTTTAAAAAAACTTTCTACATACCTTGAGGTCCCAGTGCAGCTTGTGAACACTGTGATGCTGGGGCAGATGGAGCATCCCATAGGAGTGCAGGGGGCCCTCATGTGCTCAGCGGCAAACCCAGAAGTGGACTTCTGGTCCACTTTCGGGTCTGCCAGGGAGTGTGCCAGAGCCCCCCTTCCCCCCATCCCCCGCACCTCCCCGGCTCAGCAGTTGGCCTCAGGGGGACCCCGGGTGCCTCCCCAGACCCAGGATGCACCAGTCGCCGAGCAGGGGGGTTGCGGGGGTGACCCTGTGCGCTCCCTGGCAGACCCGGAAGTGGACTGGAAGTGCTTCTGGTCCACTTCTGGGTCTGCTGCCGAGCATGCTGGTGACCCCCTGCACTTCTTTGGGACACTCCATATGCTCCAGCATCACAGCATTCATGAGCCCCTGCTACCTAGAGGTATGTAGAAAAAACATTTACAGCTGTGTCTATGTCCGAATCACTGAATCTTTCTGAATCTATTTGGAGGGTTCTGATTCGATTCAGAGAGATTAAAGGGTCTTCTCATTCAATTTGCATTCGGAGATTTGGCCACCAAATCAGGCTTGAATCTCCATCAAATCGAATCAGGGACAGAAGCTTCACGCAGCCCTACCAGGTACCCACCAGACAGCTATGGCAACACTCAGCGCAGCCATACCTAAGACCCTTTGTGAATCTGGGCCTATTTGACTCCTATCAATGTTTTCAGAGCAGGCCTAGATGCTTTTGTAGAAGACATGTTTTGACCATACAAGGCCTGCCTTAGTCAAGCACAAACTATTGGGCCCAGTATATGGGCAATTGGTTGAAACTGTATGTCCTGCGATACGGGGAAGGTCACACTGGATAATGCAATGGTCCCTTCTACCTTATGACTCTATGCTAATGAGATGGAGGGAGCTTACAAAGAGCAATAAAAAGCAGCAGAGGCTCGAAGGTGGGAGTGAGAAGGGAGGAAAGAGTTATGTCTCGAAACTTGAATGACAGCTAAGGAGGTGGAGAGGCATTATAATCTACATGTTTCCAAAAGTCAGAAGCCTTAAGAAGGGAGAGGACTAACTTAGCTGGAGAAGTAAAACACTGTTCAGTGTGTGGCATGTCCATTCCTCTACCTCCTCTACCTGTGGTCCACAGTAAATATGTGTCTGTTACATCTAGAAGCTACGGAACTATTCCTGTCATCCAATTCTTACAGCCAGCTTGGTTCCAATCCAAAATTAACATAACAGTGTGGCCACAGACCAGACCCCTCCAGGGGAGTGGTATAGAGGTCCCATTACTCAGCATATTTCAAAGGAAAAGTACTGAAGAGAGCAACATGGCATTTTCTGGAAGATAAAGTGAATATTCTTATTAATCATAATTTTGTGATGTATGGTGCAGCCTTTCCTTTTCTTAGGTTGGCATCAATTTCCATGCTGAAGCCATAGAGCCATATTTGCAAAGACAGTTAGGTGCCTAATTTGTTGAAGCATTTGTGAAAAACCTAATAGGCATCTACCTGCATCTTTAGGCACCTAACACCTTTCCAATCTGGGTGAACAGGGCTAGGGCCATTTTTCTGCCAGGTAACCAAGGAGCAAAGGATTTAAGTGATTTGCTGAAGGTCTTTTCTACACACGATAAATGCAATAGTTGAACTGAAACCCATTTTTTAGATTTGTGTCAACATGTGTGGGGACACCCTAATTTTCATTTAAGAGCGGTCTCTTTCAGTTTGTCTCTGATTTAATTTATTCCTGATTAATTTAAAATAAACTGAAATTACCCTGGTTTAAGTTGAAATAAAAGTATTCTTCCAATAATTCTCTATTTTAACTAAACGGCTTTAAAAGTCATAGCTTACAAAAAGCCAGTGTAATTTTCTCATGCAAGCAAGGCTTCCAAACAGCCTTATCTGGCCATGTAGGGAATGTTATAACTTCAACAATACCCAAAAAATGGTCTGGCTGTTTATACTCAAAAACTCATAATGCCTGTAGCTTTACCACCTGTTGCCACCACAATATTTCAGGTAATTTTGCATGTGTTTTATATTTATTCCTAATAAATTGTTTTTATCTTCTTCTGTGCCAAAGTATCTTAGTTAGACTCATGGTAACTAAGATACCTGATTTTACCAGGGGAAAGATACAAGAAAAGGTGCCAAAGTAATACTTAAAAAAAAATTTTCAACATTCCTAAAATGGCTTTCCTGTAGTAAGTATGGCATGCACAAAGTGCAGGATGCCCAGAGTGGAGAAAAGATTTTAGCATTCATGTTGGATGGCAGAGATAACCCACAAGTCATTATTAATTATTATGATTATGCTTCAGAATCATCAAAAATGCATATGCTAACAATTAAATTCCAGCTTAGCCTTATGCTCAAAAAACCATAACCCTTCAAAAAAATGAAATCTTCTCTGCTTGTCTGTCATGGAGATAAATGTCATAACAGAAATCAACCATCGGTTGTCATATTAGCTATTATTATTAATGTGTTTATCTAGTGCCATTGAGGTGTATGACACTTTACAACCATATCTGAGACAGGATGACGCAGGAGGTCCTGCCCAGGCTGTGTTGCCACGTTTTTTTTCCAAACAGCTTGCAGTACAAGGGCATGTCTCCCCTGCAGTCAGGATGATTACAGGGTAGCGTGGACACATCCAAGCTGGTTTTAAGCTAGCCGCAGCAGCACAGAACTCAGTGTGGGCTAATACTTGCTTTACTTTGCTTCTTGGGCTGGTTTTGCAACCTGCACTGAGCTCTGTGTTGCCATGGCTACCCTGTTACAGGTACCTAAGCTATCTCCTTTAAAGCAAGTTCAGGTATCTCTACACTAGGAAACAGGGTCAGTGTAGACATACCTCAGGCACTAAGCCTGAAGACTGACTTTTGTACCTGTGAAGAGCAGCAGATCAAAATGTTGGTAGTCCTGCCCTCTTTAAAATATGCTGCCTTCCCTGCTCATGTCCCAAAAAGAAGTTGGACCACGCCTCTGCTGAGCAAGACACTGTCCATGCCCATTATCTGTGCTCAGATAACAAACTCTTTGTGTATTTAACAAATGCATCAGAACAATGCACTTCCCCTCCCTTCACCATCACCATCCAATGCATAGCAAAGACAGAGCGAGGTTAAGGGAGGATGTGGGTCGCGTAGATGGGAAGAGATGCAGTGGTGCAACAGAAGCCTTTGACATACGCAGGGCTGTAGGTGAGAGCCAGGACTGCAGAAATCTGGTGGGACTATCAGGGGCAACAGTTCTCTAGGAAAGGCTTCTTCAGGAGCTGAGTCCTTAGAGCTCGGTCAGAATCAAGGTTTAAGAAATAAGGTCTTCAATGTTGCACAGGGCACCTGCCCAGCCTCCCCTATTTTAGCTTGGATGCTGTCTATATTATTAGAAACAAGAGGAAGCCCCACATTGATCAATCAGCCTGGCAGTTACGGCATGGGCTTCCTATTGGGTTCATTGACAGCTGGAGTTCTCTATGGGAAAAGGGAAGTTCTCTCCCAGAGCTTCCTGTCAGAGCAACATTCCCATCAAAGCCTCTCAAATGTTCTTCAGATGACTACCTGAGTAACGCTAGGCTGAGAGGGATGCTGGAGGGACTGCTCAGACCAAGATCTGGGTTCTAGCTGATGGCTTGGGCTCCATACAGGCAACATTTCATGAGATTGCTGCCATTTGGGGAAGGGGCACAAATCTCAACAGGAACTGGAGGATAGCCATGTTGTGGATTTGGATGAATCTCAGAACGAGAAATGTAGGGCAGGTTTAGAACTGGAGAACCCCCAACATGTGAAAAAGCCCTGGACTTGATCCATAATGTTAATGTTATTAAAGGCAGGAAATTCATAGAGAAGGTTCTTTTGGAACCAGAATTGTTTGCCATAACTCGGCCTCCCCAGCACCCTAACTGAGCCCTCAGTGTGTGTGCATATAATTATGGAGTCATGGAGCATCCATCCTTTTAGATAATATACTGATATTGCTGTCATTTTCAGGCCCCTGTTTTCATTCAATGGAATTTATCTTAGAGGGCAGGAAAGTCCCTGCAGGACAGACAAAATCTTATGAGTCTGGGACTGTATATGCAGCGATGTAAGTGAGCTGCTCAGTTCATGTACGGAGGATGAGGAACTTGCATACAAATTACACACCCCTAAATAGAAGGGAGGTTTGACACATGGTAGCTGCTCCTCAGTAACTGTTTTGCATGTCTGCACCTATCCTGTGGTAAGTTAAAACTAAAGCAGATCTGCTTGCCCCTGAATAAAACTGCGGACCGCTGACAGGCAGTAATTCCCCCACACATGCCTTGTTTACCTCAGTAGGCCAAACCTTCAGGAGAAAGTCCTGTTAGACTCAGCTGTCCAGACTATCTATGCTGGAAGATCATACCTCCTTCAGGAAGATCACTATTAGCATGTGGGTGGTGGCTACCCCCTTGATATTTATGAGGTAGGCTAATTTCCTAAGTGTTTGTTAAGGCATTAGAGAAATGAGAAGCTTTTCAAGGGGAAGGGGCTGGGGACAGATTCTGTTCTATTCTAGTCTAATCTATTCATGTTCTCATACAGCTCTCATCACGTCAGTAGCTGGGTCCCTGCCAGGACTGCATTAAGTGACATGACTAGCATCTGTCGTGTGTGTATAGGATTGGGACTCACTGGAGAAGCCAATCTTGCTTTATTGCTTTTGGAACCATCCCTGTCACTTTCAGCTCTTGCTCCCAGCTTGTCCATCTTCCTGGCAGGGGCTGCAGCCCACAGCTGCCACTTCCCTCTGTGCAGCAAGACAGGCGAGTCATGAGCTAGGGATAGGGAGGGAAAACAAATATGGAAAAAGTAGCATGAAGTGGTGGGAGGGGTGGGGCCAGGAGCACAGAGGACAAAGAAGTTTCCTGTCCTCTCTGGTAGCAGGGGAAACAAGGTTGGGGGGGAAATCTGCTGCTCTGTAGAAGGGATCTGGGAGATGGAAAGGTCTCCATTAGCTCGAGGGAGTGAGGAGGAGGAAGGAATTTGCTTAACTCCTACATCAGAGAAGACAAGTACATTCAGCCTTGCCATTCTCTCATTTTCTCATGAATGCTCGCTTCCAGCAGGGTCAGAAGTTAACATTCATTTTAAAAAGCATGTTCTGCAGGACAAGATACAGACTGTGAGGTTCTCCTGCAACCCTCTTTTCTTTAACTCCTCGCCATTGGACATCTTGAAAATGAAGCTTAAGTGAAAAAAAAATACAGCCTCTGAGCTATAGCATTATGAGGTGAATAATGGAGAATTTGATGAGCCTCTGACCGGGCATCATGTGACTATAAAATGAAGGAGCCTATTTTTATGAATATCTGCAAAAGGACTGAATTTTGACTGCTTCAGGAAGTCTAATTCTGAATTTCCTCACTTAGGGGGGCTATTTCAATACAAATATCATTGTGTCATTAGAACTGTTTTGGCACAATTTCTTTTCAGATTCTGTTTGGTTTTAGGTGAAAAATCCTTTAAAAATCTTTTGTATCCACTAACTTGTAGGCTACCTGCAGCAGAAAGCTAAGAAAGAAGTGGCATTTTCATTCAATAGTAGTCCTAGCTAAGGTCTAAAACTCTAAAACAACAATGTTCTCCTCCTATTGAAAAGGAAAGGCCAAAAAGTCACAAGGGAAGACAAGAAACATGTTCTCAGATGATATTTTGCACAAAGAAGCAAAATTCTCACTCTATCCCAGCTATACAGATGGTCCAATAAAAGATAACACCCAATTCTCTCAGCACTCCCGAGATTCAAGTTCTCTCCCATACCACTTCCAGCTTTTCACGGCAGAGGTTAAGCAGAATAGCGCTGTCCCCCTCGCTGATCTTAAATGACCCTAACACCTTGGTCTTATAAAACCTGAAGTTTCGAGCCACACTAGTAATTCACCTGACTTCTTTTTGTCCAGGACCTATTTTTCCCCATGGCTGAACATTTATATTTGAGAATTTACATTAGTTCTCTCCATCACCCTCTTGTTTGAAGCAAGCTTTAAAGAGAAGTGTAGTTGATCTGCCCTCCTCCATGCTGCCCAAAGGTTATGCCCACTTAGTTCATTGGGACTGCATTACAGTTATGATACTTAGTTTTTTATAGACTCCCACATTTCCTCACTAGATTTTCTTCTTCCCATACCACCCTCTTCACTCAGCCCCACAAAAATCTGTCCCGTTATTTTTTTTTTTTTTGCTCAAGGATATTTACATGACTTTTTGGTTTTTACTAAGTGACCTGCTAAAAATCTATATAATGGAAACTTGGCCTTTCTCATTAGTTGACTAAAGCTAAAATTCTCAGTAAGAAACATTAGTGGAATTCCTGTTCCATGTGTAATGCAAAATGCTTTCTTTTCCACCCTTCACAGAATTGTTATTAGTTTTTAATACTCCTGGGTATTTAAGCTGTCAAACTTGTAGGTATCTGTGTTAAATGATTGCAAGGTATGCTGGTCCAAGATCTTATCAGCTTACATCTGTATATCTGGTTTTATTTTTAACCTCACTGGGCGCATCTACATGAGACATATACTGAGCAGTTGTCTAATTAACTGAGCAGTAAACATCTTGGTGTGTACAAATGCATCCCTATTAGGGCGCACAAAACTAATAAACTCCTCAGTAAAATACAAGTAATACTCTGCTGTGAAGATTTTTTGTGCACAGTAGTGCATGGGTAGATGCTGCCCCAGCTGGCTGGGGTGCAGTGTGCCGCAGCACGGGGCTAGCCACCAGGCAGCCCCTGTGCTAAGAAACCCTGGGCTCCCAGGCAGCTGTTTGGCACCACAGGGAGATGGGGGGATCAGCCAGCCCATGACTTCTCCCATCTCCATGTGCTGCGGGGGAACTGGTGGAGCACAGTGGGCGTTTATGCACATGCTCTGGGAGTAGGAGCGCTTTAATTAGAGCAGCTCCTAGAGCCACTCTAATTTAAGCACCCAGAATGTCATGTGTATCAGTGTCCCCGCGCTGAAAAATAGTGGCAGAGGCACTTTAACTAAAGCTTATTGAACTGTGCTCAGATAACATGACACTGGAGTCTGCTGGAGCATGGTAATTATCATGCTCCAGCAGGCTCAATTAATCAAGTCTGCTCCAATATGCTGTAATTACAGTGCATTGGAGCAGCCTTGCTGCACATGTATAGGCTCCCCATGTGCCTCAGCACAGAAGCTGCCTGTTGACTAGCCCTACACGAAGGCACCTTGTGCCACAGCCAGCAATGCCCCCCGCCCCGCCGCCCTGCAGCACATGAAGCTTAGTCGGAGCAACCCTGGGCTGGCACGCTCACTCCCCCGGTCTCCTCCCAGCCCGGACTGCTCTGACTGGGTTGCATGTGCTATGCATGAATAAACTCTGAAGCAATATGCTTTAGAGTTTATTCATACACCTTAATTGCACATGTAGAAATGTCTACTGATCATAAGACTGACTACTTCCCATCTTTCTTTTCACTTCCCTCAAATCCACAACTATCCTTTATACCGCTACCCCATCTTTCTTGCGGTCGCCATGTCCAAAAAGCCACTGTAAGCTATATATAGACACCTCACCCTGAGAATTCCACAATGAACATAACTGCTTTTCCCAGGGCCATATTAGAAATTACTGAGGATAGTGCCTTAAACTGCACAGATGTCAAATGGGACAGGGATTTCGCTTCTTATTCATGTTCTTCTGTGCAAGCCACATACACAAATTTGTTCCAGCCTAGTAATTTTATCAGTGATTCCAAATTCCTTCATTGTGGTCAATCTCACAATAACACATCATATGATTTCTTAAACTTTCTATAAGTCATGTATATATTCTAGTTTTATTTCCGTTTTGTCTTGACTGGTTGATTAATTGAAAATATTTGATCCCCATTGGATCTTTTTTCCAATATCCATACAGGTGTTCCTTTACTATTGCCTTTCTGGAAGAACATGTAGGAGTATTAAAGATAGCATTTCAGAAGCTGTAATAAAAAGGAAAATACCATGATAGGTTTGCTGTTTCTTCCTTTTATAAACATGGACAACGTGAGTGAACACTACCTCCTTCCACTGCTCTGGATTTTTTTTCCAAATCTCCTAAATCATTTGAATTAGTCTGTAAAGCATTTCACTTGCCTCCTGTTTTCAATAATTCAGCAAGGACACTGTCAACTTCCTAGTACTTTATTGTTTCTAAGTATTCCTTGCACCGTTTCAAGATGCGCAGTATGAAAAATGAACGTTTATTGCTCACCTGTGTCAATCTCCTCATGAAAAAGCTACTTCCAGAAGTCTGTGAAATGTCCTTTCAAGAAGCATATATATTTCTTAGCATCACCTTTACTTGAATTTGTTAGTCATTACCTTTAAGATGCTATATACTGTGGTGGGTAGGTATATATATACACTAGGAGGGTAATTGTTGTAGGGCTGATGGTACAGATCAGTTCAGAGTCTATTTTATTTAAAGGGCATATAAATTTGCTGTATGGAGTATTAGAGAGCACTCTTGCCCTTTTCCAAAGTAATTTCAAAAAGCTCCATTTCTTTGTGGTTTGAGTGCTATTCCTACACTCTGCGACCTTGGGCAATGTGCTTAGTTTCCCTCAGCTTCCATGTATGCAAAATGGAGATAAAATTTGCCCACTTTGGTAAAAGCCCTTTGAGTTTTCCTAGTGAAAAATCCTATGAAAAATAGAAATATGGTATTGTTATTAAATATGTACACACTCTTTCCAACATCCACTGACACTTCTGAAGTTAAGGTAATCAATATACACTACATCAGAAATACTCTTTTTAAAACATCTCTTTACTTTGAAACCTTATTGCTTCACATGAAAAATCAGGAAAGCTCTTGTTTCTAATACAGAACCCTGTATATGTCATGTGCAAAATATTTGGAATACGCCATTTTTGAATCATTCGTGCACAAAAAAGGCATGTCAGATCACTCCGACAATTCAAGACATTTTGAACATATTTATTTGAAGGGAGATGTTCAAAAACAATTGGCTCCTGGCATTAGATTAAGTATGAAAAAATCTGGGTCAAAAACGCATTTTGGGAGAAAGTTAAGCAACTGAAAAAATTAATGGAATAAGAGAATTTTGAATGGTTATAATAACATAGTGATAGTAATGCTTTTAGATAATACCCTAAAAATGGTGCAAAACCCCTATCTTTTAGAGTACTTTTATTCATTAATAGGTAGGAGGTCTGCATCAGTAGTCATGTTATTATTCCCATTTTAGAGACAGGAAAAGGGAAGCACAACATCATATACTGAGGAAAACTGGACCTAAATTCTGCAACAGAATTCTTGGAGCAGCTTCATTTGTTTTTTATTTTTTTAGGAATTAAATATGAAAATTAAATTAGGGAATAATTCCAGGAGTAGCTATGTATTACTGAATTTGAAACTGATTTCAACTTGTTTTATGATTTCCTCACATTTTCAGTGCACCACAGATATGACCAGAGGCGAAGAAGAGGAGATTTTCACATGCAGGGTAAAAAAACTCAATACAGTTTTTCAAATTTGAGGAACTGTGGGATAAACATGTTGACATGGTGTTTCTATCAAAACCATCATCAGTGAAATAAGGTACAAATCATTGTTAGATACCTGAGTTAGCCACTGGTTGACCTGATTGGGACAGTTCACACCTTGCAGAGTTATTCTTAGAACTTGTTTGCAAGCTGGTTGTAGGAGGGCGGGGAAGCAGAAGCAAGAAGCAAGGTTTGTGTGGTAGTATCTTTTATTGGATCAACCCTGTCCCTTCCCATCTAGGACAGATGCCAATGATAGTACCAACCGTACACATTCAGGTGATTCTCCATGCCTCTCATTCAGAGTTATGGTATTAATACCTCCAGTGCTTGAGTCAAAGTATTCATTTCGCATATGGCAGAGACTGCCACTTATTATTTCCCCAGCTCAGTAACTTTTCTATTCTGCCTAATCTACAGGTGCTGTTTGAGTGACAGGCAGGCGATAGAGAGAGACTTGCAAGGCAGTGAGTGGGCAAGGAAAAGAGCAACAGAAGAAGCAATTGCACAGAGCTTATTACAAAGGCAGCTAACTGATTCATCAATGCCCTCCCTTGCAAACCATGCCTCCTAACTATTAGCTTGAAATTATCCTTGTGGAATAAGCAGGATTACTTGGCAATTGGTGTGTATATGTATGTGTGCATGCGTGTGTGTGTAGTGTTCTCTCTCCCTGTGACGGAAGATTATTTTTCCTTCAACAGCATGGTACTTGGTTTCAGCTCAATTTACAATGCTTGCCCCGGGGCCAAACATAACCCTGCTCTGCTTTAACAGAATGAGCATGATTTTTACTCTCCAACAGAGAACGAATGCATGGATTCCTGCTTTGCTCTACTTGGAGGAAGAAGTGGGATGAGAAGACAGTATATTACAGTCTGGTGTAAAGGGTCATTCCAACAGGAAAGAATGGGAGCCAGAAATGTCTCTTTTACTCTGGTCTTGCTAGCAGAGAGGAAAGCTATGTATTGCTGAATTAGCAGCAAGTAAGTCTGAAGGGTCATGAGGTATAAATGATTTCCTTTATGTGTTCTTCTGGAAACCAGCTGTGCCAATAGTAGATAAGATAAAGATTTTACTTTGGATAGAGCTGTACTATGGCATAAGCTGCTGTATGTAACATTAGGCATGAACAGGGGGCACAAGCCTGATGGGCTTCATTCTAACCTTCAGTGACAGAAAGCTTTCGGGAAGGGACTCTCCTTTATTCTCTCCATTCAGCACCCAGCCCAGTAGGCAGAGGTGTCACAGGAAATTTTGGCATTCTGGGCAGGTGTGTGCATGTGTGTGCATACATGTGCCAGATGCTTACCTCCTTGCACAGGGGTTTAGCAAAAACTCACCAAGCACAGCAAGGGAGGCAGTGCACTCTTAGGGGCTACCTTCCAGCACCCCTTCTAAATTGCTGCCTAAGGCTGTTGCCCTCCTCACCCACCCCTAGTTACACTACTGTCAGTGAGGCACAACATAGCAAGCACTACCATAATATGACAAAACAACAAGACAGATGCCAAAGAAGAATTTGGACTGGATTTCAGCTCCAAGTTGGTATCAGCCTCTTCAGTGACGAAGAGAAAGCTATTCCTACTGGGCATGAGAAAATCAAGCTAGGGATTTCCCTGTCACTGTCACAGATGGAGGGGATTGTGAGCTGGCGGTGTGTTGATTATGGTGTGTGTTAGGCAGGGAGAGGGCTTACTGACACAGCTGGCCAGGAAAAGGGTTTTTTTCCCCCCATTCCCACCTTCTCCCCACAAAAGAAAATTTCAGCTCTTCATTGAAGAAAAGTGAACATTTTGGCTGGAAATAAAAATGCTTTTTTTCCCAATGAATATTTGAAAGTTGTTTCAGAAAGAACATTTTTAAAATCACGGCTATGTCAAAATTTTCCTTGAAAAATAGTTCTGATGAAAAATTTGCTGCAGCCCTGTCCACTAATCCATATCCTTAGCCCAGCCCTTGTTCCTTCCTATGCCCTGCCTCCATCGACCAGTCATTTCTGCAGTGACCTTACCATTTGCTTCCAACCAGCACAGCTCGCAGCATTGTGCCATGTATGTGTCCCGTCTTGTTGGTGTGTACTTTAGGAAACTGCTGAATTCCTCCCTAGGCGAATAAGCGAGCCTCCTCAACCCCAGCTGAAGACAACTGCAGTGGAATGAACTCAGAATCCCTTGAGAGGCACCTTACTAAAAGCAGACCCAAGGGATTGTGAAGCAGGAGACTTGTCTTATGAAAGCAAGGTCCAGGGCTGAGTGTGTTGCTGCAGGTAGACAGATAACAGTGCAATAAATCGAAAAGGTATTTAGGCTCCTAATTCCTATTGAAGTGCCTATATTCCCACTGGTTTTAGTGGGATCTGGTCCTTAGCTCCCCAAGTCTATTACAACAGCAAAGTAAGGAGGAAAAAATCTGACCCCAGTTTCTTTGTCCGTCTAAAACAAGCTCTGGACTCTGACCTGATGAGGAAAGGAGATACCAGTTCCTCCCTAAAGGAGTGCAAACCCAGACTAGATCTTTCTGGCCCACTCAAAACTAGCCACAGTGTATATAAACCACCTTTTTCCTTCACCTACTTCCAGCATCTAATTGCCCCTCATCTCCCATGGCTCCAGACAATAAAGCACCTTGTTCCAATATCCTGCAGTGAGTGAATCTCAGCATCTGAGATAACTGACAGAGCGTGGAAGAGGAAGACCAGCAAACCTACCAGCAGTGATGGGAAGAGAACTGATCTTAGGTTGGCTTGCCTTGGTGTAGTTTTCTTTCACAGCTTCTTTTCTGTGTGTGTGTGTGTCTGTGTCACTTCACTGACTGTATCCCTCAGGGCACAGATCCCAGAACAATACTCAGCAAAAATGATTACAGTTTAAAAAAAAGAAAACACCATGGATGTTAGGGGTTTCAGCTTTTCATACTTAATCCTTTAATTGGTCTTTCTAACAAGAAGAATTTGATGCTTGGCTTTGCTGCTGGCTGGATAAGACCTAGCAAAATCCTGCTGAAGGTAGGTTGGACTCATTTAGTAGAAAGCAAGACCTCAGGAACCCAATTTCAAACTAACTCAGAGGGTTTTGTTGGTGACATCATGGTGTCGGTGCATGACATCACAGAGGGTCCAAGGGAATGAGTAGGCTGATGGGCCAGTGGCTTCCTGATGATGAGATTGCATTCCTTCACAGAATCTGGGGGTTGGAAAGGACCTCAAGGGTCAGCTGACCCAAGCCCCTGCAGAAATGCAGAAATGCTATTCCTAAATCATCCCTGACCAATACTTATCCGGCCTCCTCTTGAAAACCTTTTTGCGGGGGAGGAGAGGAGAAATTCTACAACTTCCTTGGACAAAAGATTGTCAGGAATGGCTAGGGGTTCACGGGTAGCATCTGCATGGTATTGCACAGGCTCACATGACTTCCAGCTGAACATTTCTGAGATAAAAAATGTAGCCACTCTCTTAACCCCCGCAAAAAAATTAAGAGGCATCCTCATTTTCCAAGATAAGAAAATGAGATGACACAGGAAGGAGTGATTTGTTTAAGAACCCAGGAGTCCTGCTTCCCAGTCCTGCGCTTTGATGACTGACAAGCTTTTCTTTTTTAAGGTGAGCCACTGGAGGAAAAACTCAAACAGCAAGACTTGAATTACTGTAATACACTGCCCCAGAGGGAGTAAATGTGGGAGGCAGAACAGTTGGAAGTTAGGTGGAGGGTCCAATTTATTTTGGAGGTACTGAGTAAGACCCTCAAGGCTTGGCCCTGAAGCCTTGTTTTCCAGTCCTTGATGACTGCCACTTTGCATTGATGTAATTACAGAAGCTTTGGGATCTTAAGACCCCACGTCATGGTGTCTGTGCTATGAAAAGGCATCAGATTAACACCTATCTCACTAAAAATAAGAGTGTGACCTCTGAAGTCAGGCTCAAAGTGCATAATGTGAGCAATGAGGTTGGATTGGCGGAATGGTGCGTCCATCGTGGCTGTCACCATGGCACACCCACGCCAATGTCTCCACGGAGACACAACACATTTCTAGCTCCTGCATCACCAACCAGTTGCCAAGGAAACGAAAGGATGCAAAAAAAAAAAATCTCAATGACATTCGATTTTGAGACAGTCAGAAACCCCTGAAAGGGATTTAAAAAGCGCCTGGGAAAGGAACGGAAATTGGGCTTCTAATTACAGATTCTCAACCAACTCCTCTTTATTCCCTGGTTATTCTGTCTGCTCACGTCACTGTCTTCCTGCCGTTCTCTGTCTACCAAGGCATGAACGCCAGACATCAGTGAAAAGAGAATCAGAAAGAGCTTTCCTGGAGTGAAGGAAAGCAAGAGGGAGGGAGTGCGGGGGAGGAGGTTGCTCAGTACAAACATCGGTAGAATTGGAGATTCCATAACTTAAAGAAAGGATGCAGGCCTAAGTTGCAGAGAGATGAGCTGAAGAAACACAGCTGGTGTGAATAACTTTGTGAGACGGGCGTGTGTGTGTGTGTGTGTGTGTGCACGTGCGCACCCACACATATTGTAGACAGGTGTGTATATGAGTACAAGTATTTGTTTTTGCACTTGGACACTTGGGTGTGTATACTCAAGGCAGTACCTTTATGAACCACAAATAGTCAAAACAATCATGATTTTTTTTCCCCCAGGGAATCATTACATTGAAATGAAATGAAATGAATAAACAAATAAATGCAAGACTCTTCTGATTTTTGAGCTTTTTATTTAGTTAGTTACTTGATTTCTATGCCCCCTCAAAAAGACAGGCCTACAGTGGCTTACAATAAATAAAACGTAAAAACAAATAAAATAATAAAACTGTCTGCAAAAAGCCTTCAAGCTTAACTGCACCTGCTAGCTGCACCTACCTAAATAAAATGTCTTGCACTGCTTCTGGGAGATAGCCAGGCTCAGCCTCTGGCAGGCATCAAGGAGGGAGTTCCAAAGCTGAGAAGTGACAATGGAGAACCACTTCCCACGTATTTTGGCCAAGCAAACTTGGCAGACAGATGGTACTTGCAGAAGGTTGTTGTTGGCCGACCTTAGGGATTGCAGTGGAGCATGAGGGAGGAGGTGGTTCCCTACAAAGCCTATTGGACCATGTACAGCTTTATAGGTCAAGACCAACACCTGGAAGTGCATCTGGAGAGCTTCTGGAAGCTGGTGCAGACTTTGCAGTGCTGGAATAATGTGCTCCCTGTGTAATAAACATCTGTGTGTGACTGGATGCAAGAATGAGTACATGCAGGCAATTTCAGATCCATTCAGTGAAGCATTATTGGCCTAACAACTTGTATACAAGTGCTGCCAAAGTGTAAAAGGAGAGACCTGTCAGATTTCTGTCCAGGTTTACTCCATTCGCCTAAAACAGGGTTAGACAATTGCATGTGTGGTTGGGTGCGCATGAACATTGAGGGAAATGACTGCTTGTGCTTGACTGTATGATCAAAATGTCCATCTATCACAGAATGACTGGGTTTGTGTGTGTACTGTGTACATAGCAGTGTGAATTCATATTTGTAAATCATATTCAATAATGTGCTTTGAGGAGTGTGCATGTAGTTGGACATTCAAGAATGGATGGGTGTGTATACAGGAGTGTATCAGATGTATCTGAGTTTGCATTGAATTAAAGAATGCCAGTCAGACAACCAGGAAGTCAGTCTTCAGGTATAAAGGAATATGCTTGTATGCAAGTGAGAGGGTAACCATGCATACATGATGTGATGGAGTGCCTGAACTAGAGGCAAGAGAGAGTGGGTACATGGATGTGAGTGGGTAGCTGTGCATATAGGGGGACGAGTAAATGGGTGTGTAGACATGGATGTGGGTATTCATGCTTGAGTGAATGTGGATGTTCAAGCAGACCAAATACGCAGGAGCCCTTGCCTCAAATTTCACTCCTCATATTCACTTTCACCATAGATGGATGTTGGCCATTTCTACTACTGTTTTCTCATAGTAGAAATACAAGATGCTGGGAATGAGATTGGATGAGCTATAATTATGTGTATCATTGTAAAGCTCCCTCCTATCCCTTCCAGGTCTCAGTTGTGCTGTCTGATTCCAAAATAGCTGAGAGTTGCAATCACTTTGCACAATGGAAGTAGCCCATTCCAATTCATTTGCATCGGGGTTGCTTCTACAGTGCCATAAGTGTGCAATGTGCTACACAGACAAATAAAGACAACCAATCCCTGTTGGTAGCCAACAAAAACTATTCAACCTATAGTAAATCCACATGCCACAAACAACAGGCACTGTTCTTTCTTAAGTCATATATCCCACAAAGCATCCAGCCCTTCAGTTCTGAAAACACAGCTTTCTACAGCACTACAGCTTGAGTTCAAAACCACACTTAGAATTCACTAGTACTAAATTCCATACCATCTATGTGATCTAGCAAGTAGAAGGTGACATTACTCCTGCCTACAAACACGCCTCCTAGCTAGGAGTTTACTATCTAAAATCGTACAGTGTACACAGCAGGCCATGAATATAGGGCCACCCATATGATCAGAGACTTGCACGGCAAGCCATACGAGGAAAGGCTAGGTAATGTGGGACTCTTCAGCCTGAAGAAGAGAAGGCTGAGAGGAGACTTGGTAGCAGCTTACCATTACATCAGGAGTGTACATCATGGGCTCGGTGAACAACCGTTCACCAGGGCACCTTTGGGGAAAACCAGGAGTAATGGCCACAAATTCCTGGAAGATCACTTGAAGCTCAACATTAGGAAAAATGTCTTCACAGCTAGGGTGTCCAAACTGTGGAATAAGCTCCCTTCAGAGGTGGTGCTATCACCTACCCTGGAAATCTTCAAGAGGAGACTGGATGGTCACCTCACTGGGGTCAGTTGATCCCAGTTGTCTTTCCTGCTTGGTACAGGGGGGAGCTGGACCCAATGATCTTCCAAGGTCCCTTCCAACCTACATTCTATGAATCTACAAATAACTTAATTATTTCACTCATTTTTTTCCACATCTCTGTTCTCACACAATTACTTGGTTAGCAAATTATCTCAGTTTCAAGCCACCTGGAAAGGCCCTGTGGATCACTGATTATGATCTGACAACTTGACTGCCATCAAGTTAAAGGGCTAAGTTTCAGTCACAAATTCTGGGCAAACACACCACACCTATGCGATCTCAAGAAGTAGCTGTTAAATGTACAAAACTCAGGAGTATCACCTGAATTAAGTTCCCCCAGAAATCTGTCCCTTTACAAAAATGCCTTGCAGTGAGATCTTTAATTAAACAATCACATGCAGAACACTGAGGGAAAATGGGGCCATGGCTGCTTGTGTAAAATTCTGTAGGTTGGGATCGTGGATGGCTGGAATCATAGGGGGTGCATGCAGGTGCACATGCACCCCCTGAGATCGGCTGTGCACCCCCTGGAAGTCCAGCCATGAAACCAGAAGAGCCATTGTCCCCCTTCTTCCCTCCCCCCCCGCCCAGTCAGCTATCTGGTGACCCCCCAGACTCGGGAAGCACCAGTCGCCCATGGCTGGAATGAGAAAATGTCTTTGCTTCTGGGCTCATCTTAAAGAGAGTGCTTCCATTAGCACAGTACCATTAGCCTTCAGGTCCACACTGACAGGAAGGAAAGTAGACAGCTCTGACTTTCAAAGACCACTTGGGTTTTCTTTCAACATCTTCTATCCTAGTGTTCACAAGGTCCAACTATGCTTAGGCTTGTAGGCTTCATCAATCTCACAGACAGAGGTGGTGGTATAGCAGTAGCCCATAGAGTTAAACTTTTGCTACATTGAAATAGGAGTTCTATAACATGACCCCAAGGCAGCCATACCAATGCCAAGATTGTTCACCTAGGCTGAATACCAACTGAATCAATGTTTTCTGGCCATTGATAGCAAAAGGCTGCTAGCTTCAAGATCTGGCTCCACCCCAAAAGGAGATGAACCAATGTTACTGAAGTGAAAATATAGCTGTGTGCCTCTCTCCTCTGCCCCTTGGATGTGTCCCAATGTAGGGAGTGGACTTGGTGATCCATGGGTAGGCTACATATTAATTTAGACAGGTTTTTTGGAGGCAGAGGTGAGGGCAGGTGCTAATTGGATTCTTTGTGCACCTAGATGCTAATGTTGTCACTCTGACAGCCTGTCCTGAGGTTGCCATGTTCCAGAGGAGGTAATGACAGGAATGACATCAGAGCACTGGGCACTGGAGCTTAATTTCTTTTGTTCCAGCAGATGCCAAAGCCAGAAACAGATGCTATACTCATGTCAGAATAGGCAGTTCCTGATCGGCTAACTTTCCCTGTCCTGGGGATTGGTGGTACACATCCAGCTCAGAGCCCATTACTAAGGGGGTCTTCTCTCAGATGCACACAGTAGGGTAAAAACACTGGGGATGAACAGCTAAAATGAGCCCAGTAAAGGCAGATTAAGACAATGTGTATGTGATGTATTCTTTGTTAGCCATTATGTGTAGAAGTGTTTCTTTAAATGTTGTAACTGTGTGCTTCCTCAGGCACCATGTTTGCTTCTGTCTGGGTTCCTACTCAGAACAATAAAGTTGACAGCCATGTAAGGTGCATGGTACTCTCTCTCTCCTGGGCTAGTTTAATGTTCCCACCACTGTGGAGCCACAAGATATAACAATGGGGCTTTAGGCCCATTCCAGCATGGGGGCCCTCTATGGCATGGCCAACCTGTCTTGGCCCTGCTCCTGCATAAGGTGTTGGTGGCAGGATGCGGATGTGGGAGCCACAATAGTTCTTCCTTAGGCAGATTAGGACTCCCCCACCAAGAACATTGCTATCTGTATTCAGGAGCATCCCATTCAAGCTACCTTGTCCTGCCTTGCCTGACTTCAGACTAACGGCTAACTACCTGCTTCTAAATGGCATGCAGTCTTACCACCTCTGTTCTCTAACACTTGCTTTCTCTCTCTGAAACTTCATACACATATTCCATTAAAACTAGGATGCTTTGATGGTAACAGTTTTAGACTCATAAAGAATTCACACAAAAGGAAATGGGTCGCCTTTTTAAAAAACTCAAACTCTGAATCAGTAGGGACACATGCATGTTTCTCAGAGTGTAGGATATTTTTCAGCAGCTTCCTCTTCCTCATGAGTTTATCATGAAATATTGAACAAGTGTTAATAACATCTGCTTTGGCCAAAAGAAGAGCTGGAGTAGTCATTTGACTTTTCTTTTTGCTCCAAATACTGTTCATCATACTGAGCACTCATTCCAACACAAAGAGTTCCTGCTTAATAAAGAGTACATTCTGCTAGGTATGGCATTGCATCTTCAACAAACATTTCATAATAAATAAATAATAATCCAAATTGGTTTGATCAATGAAAAAACAACCTAATTCAGCCACTTGGAAAGAAGTTGGGCACCGAGACATGAAAAGTCAAGTAAGCACAATATATAGCACACAGTCATTTTACACAAATTGGTAACCATATAGTTATATGAAATGTTCATACACACACACCCACACACACTCACTCATGCTGACATCTTCAGAATCTGGCTACATGTGATTTCTTTCCCTCTCCTTTTCTCTCTGACACATACATGTACTATAATCTCATCTTTGGGTGTCTTTACACGTACTGCTTGGAGGTAGAGAGGGCACTTTAATTACAGCAGCTCCAAAAGCCACTGTAATTAAAGTGCCTGCAATGTCTCTTGTGTTCAACATCCTGCACTTCAAAATGGCAGCGGGGGCACTTTAACTAAAGCTAATTTAATTTATGTAAGCGTCCCCACCACTGTATTAAAGTGTGGGGATGCTGAATACACAAGACACAGAAGCTGCTGGAGCACGTTAATTAGCATGCTCCAGCAGACTCAATTGAATCTGCTCCGATGTACTGTAATTACAACACATCGGAGCAGCATCCCTGCACATCTGCAGGCACCCCACCTTTCTAACATATGCATGGTGTAATCTCTTCATTATATACACACAATATAAATGGCCCCTTTTTTACACACACACATAACCAATATAATCTGTCATAACAACATCTATAATATCTATGTTATTTTAGAATTTGTAAAGCGACTTCTCCCTGATGGAAGCTAAGAATGAAATGATCACTCACAAACCAAACAGGTGTTTTCAGATGAACAAGGGCTTTTCTTGATTATATAAAATGCCTCTGCATTGCTCTATGTCCAAGAATCCAGGTAAGGATGCCTTTGCCAGTATCCTTTTCATGGGAGAAACATTTTTTCCTTGGAAGAACAGTTGCAGGGCATTTCCATTATGATATTAAACTGATAATAAAGAATAAGAGACTCAAATGCTTCATAAAAATATGTGCTAGATTATAAAAGCAGATTATTGGCTATATTATTATCATTGTCAAGCATTACATTGATATGTTTCATGATATGTACTACAAGCAAATTACAATATGCAGTTATACCAATATTTCCTGTGACATATAATATGCTGTCGGCCCCAAGAATTCAAAAGGAATAAAAAGAAAGGTGTAGAGAGAAGGCTCCACCTCCACTTTAAGCTATTATTTCCACAACAAAAGTCTGTGGTTAAATGGGTTGTATTAGCAGGATGATCTTGCAAGTTATTCTGGTTGCTCTAACTGGGATAATAAATCAATGTGTACTTAGGAGAGTACAGTTATGTGCTATGTACTGGTGCCCAGCTAGCTCTTAGAATAGATTACAGAGTCTTTCACCTCCAGATCCCTGGTTTGAAGATGGTGCAGGTCGAGAGCAACAGCACATGGTCTGATGGCTTTCGGATGTGAAAGGGAGTTAACAGTCTTGGTCTGATTTCTGGCAAGCAAACGACCCCAGCACTAAAACAAGCAAGCAAAAAGCCAACCTTGTGAAGGACCTTGGCCTGATTTGTAATAATGTAGGAATACTGTACGTAAATCCCTGGTCATAGAAATTGCTTCCGTCTGGCTACACTGAACTATTCACATCTTTTCCTATAAGTATATGTTGGACTAATTTACTCGCATGGCTAGAAAACCAGCAGAAATACAACACGCTGACCCTGGCTAAGCAACCTCCAGGTAAACACAACATGTGCTATTAAGGGACAATGTGTGATGCATTAGCAGGAAAGATGTCACCAGGCTCTGGAAAAACATGACAAAACTGGTTAAGCAAAGGTGAGGAACCAAAAATGATTTAAAAGGCAGAGAATGGTTAAACAACCTCTCTTTTAAGAAAAGGGAGAGGTAGTTGTCAGGAAGCAGGAAGGCAGACCCCACTGAAGGTCTGAAGAAGCAAAACCTGTCTGTCCTGGTGCCCCAGGAAGAAAGAGAGGTGTTATCCAGCTGTTTCTATTTTCTGTTCTGCTCTGTACCTACTATGAAGATTCTCCAACCAAAGTGTTGTTGAAGCTGTGTGGTCCCCAGGATGAACCGCTGGTCACAACCTGCTGAAGGGAAGAACCTGGAGTTGGCAAAGCCAGACTGGCCTGTGGAGTAATCACATGAGTTGAACAGAGGGCCTGAGCTAAGAGTGGGAGGATTCCAGGATTCAACCCTGGGAGAGGTGGAGGCCAGAACCTGAGAGCATGCACTCAAAGAGTCTCGAGAGGGGGCAATGGTGCTGTAACCATGACAGCCCTGAACACCTCATTCAGTCTCTCATGAGCAATCTCCAGAGGCAAACGGACCATGGAAACTGAATTATCTTCTCATGTCTCAACATGGTACCTCTAGGTCAGGATTCAGTTACCCTGGCCCTTGCCTCTTCTGCTGTGACATTGAAGGAACTTTTCTCTAGAGATGTCAAATCCAGCTCTCAGACACTAAATAAATACATAAACCCAAGTATGTGACAACACTAGACACTTTCTGACCTCTTTTGACAAGACAGAAATTGACTCTAATCTACAGCTGGAAAAGTGCATCACCACAGACCTTGAGAAATCCATATGAAGAGTGTTACTGCTGGCCTCTTTATGTCCGCAGAATATAGCAGGAGCCATTTCAGTGCCATCTTCTCCCACACACCACATCCCCAGAGTGCTTCATCTCCCTTGCCCCTGCAAAAGGGACATTGAGTAGATCTTTAATAATACATGCATGCCCTGTTCTCTTTAAGGATTTCAAAGTGCTTGACAAACTAAACATCAACTCCCTTCCTTCCCTATAAGACAAGTATGAATCTTTATTCTTATTTTACAGAGGTGAAGGGGGAAATCTGACTTAGCCCAGCAGGTCAGTGGCAACGCCAAGAACAGAACAGACGTTTCTTGGCATCCAAATTTCTACCCCATGGGAAAGCACTGCTATCTTGTTCTTTGGACTAAGACATTAGACAGTTGTCTGAAAACCTGTTGTCCAGTAGTAACGCCTCATTTAGAAACAGACTGGATACTCATTCCCTGGGCTCTGGAGCTGCATGAAAGCAGGGGTTCCTGCCAGAGCTCATGCCACTCAGATAGTGAGCTAAAGGCTCACAGTACATGTTCAGCTCTGGTAGGACCTACACTGCCATGCCAGAGATCTCAGAGAGGTCCTGGCACATGTGCCACACAGCTGAAGGGGAACCCTCATCCCCCACCCCACCACTGGATTTGCTCTTGGCTTGGGCTTCTGACTTTATTCCCCTTGTTCATGGAAGAGAACAAGAATATTTTTCAGAAGTCACCCTCCTTATCCACATGCTCCTTCAAAGCATTTCTCTGTGGATATCAGGGGAAAACTGGGCAGCGGATACCCAACAGCTTTCCTTAATGATCCTTGGCCTACTTATTCTGCAGTTCCAATACTGCCGATGGACCTGGCTGCTGGCTCCCGATCAGCACCTGGCCATTTCCCTTAGAAGGTGGTTGGCTCACTGTCTCCTTTTGGCAACATTTAGGCCACACAATGTTTTTCGTTAGAAATGAGCCCTGCCTTTCCTCCAGCGGTGAGGTTCTGCTGCACAAACAAGCTCCAGCAGGCAACAGTGTTGAAACACTCTCCACAGATGCCACTGTCACTGCTGTCTTCCTCGCAGCTGCCTCCTGCCCTTGCTGTTGTTGCTGAAGGCCTTAGCGCAGGCCCCACTGTCAAAACTTTCCAGGTGGAGCTCAGCCCGGACTCCTGCAGCTCTTCCATTTTTATCTCTAATGAGATTGACCTGTGGAGGCCGCTCCATTGAGTATTCAGGAGAAAGCCACTTATCACAGTGACAGAACCATATTATGAGGCTTCTTCTATTCTCTTTCCTTCTTTCTTCCTCCCTCTCTCTCCCCCACCTTCCTGGTTCTTCCTTTTGTTACTCTTTAATCAACCGCTCTCCATCACTAGCATTGAAGCATCTCCTTAGCATTTTAAAAATAGGAACAACTAAGACTCCCCTATCTTTCCTCATTTCCTGGCTGTGGGAGGAATCACTTGATTAGTTTATAGGTTGCTTGGATGTTTATTTATGGGCTTGCAGGAACCTGTGTGTTTTGTGGATCTAGAGTAAAAGCTTATTTAGACCTAAACTAAAATAACGTGTTTTGCATTCTGTTCTGAAGGAAGAAAGGGACACAGTCCCATACAGGGGCAGATCCATAGGGGTGCAGCAGTGCAGTCATAGCCCCCTTTTGCCACTGCCACCACTGTCCCCAGCTGATCTGTACACAGGGGGAGTCGAAGCGGTGCTCCTGCCTCACTCCAGGCTGCGGGTGTGCAGAGTGGCGGGCACGTCAGGGGACGGCGCTGGTGACACAGTCTCCTCCTTCCCATGCCTGCTCCATGCCCACCACTCCCTCACAGATGTCTCCTGTTAGCTGGAAGCAGGTGCTGGAAGGAGGAACCCACATGCCACTGTCACTGTCCCTGGCTGATACAGGCATGGGGAAGCTCCAGAGCCACTGCTGCTTTGTGCTGCAAGGAGCAATTGTGTAGGGAACCAGGCTCAACTGGGGACAGAGGTGATGGCAAACTGATGCCTCCTTCCAGCACCTGCTTTCAGCAAGGAAAGGATACTGGGAGGGAGGGAGGGAGGGGCAGACAGGGAATAGTGGTCAGAAAAAAGAAACTAAGTGCCACCACTACTGTCCCCAGGCAAACCTGGCATCCCACACAACTGCTCCCAACAGCCCCCAGCTGGAGCAGGGCAGGAGCAGCTCTGCCCCTCCCTCCCCATATTCCCAAGCCTAGGAACAGTGGCTACTTTGTTGGGGGGGGGCAGGTCCCCCCCCCCAACTCCCTGCACCTGCTCCCTGCCTGGCTTCCTGGTGTCACCTACCAATCCGGGGGGCTCCAGCTATGCCTTACTCCCATCCTCCCAACGTCTGAAGAGTGGTGTGTCACCCCACTCCCCTAATAAATCCTGGATCAGCCCATGTTCCTATATGGCAATTTAGGAGTGTTGTTTAATTCTGGGACCAGTTTTCAGATCTTGGGGTGAACAGTTTGGAAGAAAATAAAATAGGGGCTTTATGTTAAGGTTGAATGTGGCAAATTTGGGTGACAGCCTTTAAGATCATACCTTTCCTTCCTCAGAGTGGGAGGAAAAAGGAAGGAGAAGCTGATTGCTGGAAGAATCACTGCTGCTTTGGTGACAGTACTTCAGCAGCTCTTTCTGAAAGGGAGCCCACCCCTGCCCCAGCCCTGGCACAATCTGTGGGCAAGGCAAGAGCCCCCAAGGGCACACTTGCCTGCCTGTACACTAATGCCAGGAGCCTGGGTAACAAGCAGGAGGAGCTCATCCTCCTGCTCAGTGCAAAGAATGATGACATCATTAGGATAACGGAGACCTGGTGGGACTCCACCCATGACTGGACCACGGGTATAGAGGGCTATACCCTGTACAGGAGGGATCGTGTTGACAAAAGGGGCGGGGGTGTAGCTCTCTATGTGAAGGGAAGCTACATGTCCCTGCAAGCTGATGTTGGCGACCAGCATGGACAGCTAGAGACCCTCTGGGTAAAAATTAATGGGGAATACGGCACAGGGGACACAACAGTGGGAGTCTACTACAGACCTCCCACTCAAAGTCCTGAGCTTGACCAGGAGTTCGCCCGGGAACTGACTGAGGCCGCTTGCTCCAGGACCTTGGTTGTCATGGGTGACTTCAATTACCCGGACATCTCGTGGGAAGATCACTCAGCAAAATCTGAGCGGTCGCAAAGCTCTCGTGCGTGGATGACCTCTACCTGACTCAAGAAGTCTATGGGCCAACGAGAGGCAAAGCTCTGCTCGACCTGGTACTGGCTACAGGGGACGACCTAATCGGCGACCTAGTGATCGATGGGAAGCTGGGTGACAGCGACCACGTGCTGATCACCTTCACCATCCGCCGTAAAGCTGGCAAGTCAGTCAGCAACACAGAAGTCCTTGACTTCAGAAAAGCTGACTTTGACAAGCTCAAGAGGCTTGTCGGTCAGGCCCTCAGGGATCGTGACCCCAGGGAGATGGGAGTTCAAGAAGAGTGGTTGCTTCTCAAGGAAGCGATCCTCAATGCACAGGCTAAATCTATTCCAACATGGAGGAAAGGCAGCAAGAAGGCACAGCAGCCCTCCTGGCTCTCCAGGGACCTAGCAGACCTCCTGCGGCTAAAAAGGAAGGACTACAAAGGATGGAGGACGGGATTCACCTCCAAGGAGGATTATTCTGCGCTGGTCCGGTCCTGCAGGAAGCAAACCAGGAAAGCCAAGGCTGCAACTGAACTCCAACTAGCTTCAAGCATCAAGGACAACAAAAAGTCCTTTTTCAGATATGTGGGGAGCCAGAGGAAAAGCCAGGGCAATGTTGGACCCCTGCTAAACCAGATGGGGCAACTGACAACTGACGCCCAGGAAAAAGCCAACCTATTAAATAGGTACTTTGCATCAGTCTTTCATCAGTCCCATGGGATGCCCATGCCTGTTATGGGACAGGGAGATCCGGGTGATGGGGATCCCCTACCCTCCATAAATGCTGACCTCATGAAGGAACACCTTGAGAAGCTGGATACCTTCAAGTCAGCCGGCCCTGACAATCTGCACCCCAGGGTACTCAAGGAGCTGGCGAGCGTCATAGCCCAGCCCCTGGCACGGATCTTTGAAAACTCCTGGCACTCTGGTGTAGTGCCTGAAGACTGGAAGAAGGCCAATGTGGTGCCGATCTTCAAGAAAGCGAGGAGAGTGGATCCGGCTAACTACAGGCCCATTAGCCTGACTTCTATCCTGGGGAAGATCTTAGAAAAGTTTATTAAGGAGGCCATCCTTGAGGGACTGGCCCAGGCTAACATTCTAAGGGATAGCCAGCACGGGTTTGTTGCGGGTAGGTCTTGTTTGACCAATCTCATTTCCTTCTATGACCAGGTGACCTATCACCTGGACAAGGGAGAAGAGATTCATGTCATATATCTTGACTTCAAAAAAGCTTTTGGTCTGGTATCCCATGATCACCTCTTGGCCAAACTGGCCACTTGTGGCCTTGGCTCCACCATGATCCGCTGGCTGGGAAACTGGCTCCATGGTCGGACACAGAGGGTTGTAATTGTGTCCGTCGCTTATCGTGGTGCCCTGTGACCAGTGGGGTCCCTCAAGGCTCTGTCCTGGGACCCATCCTGTTCAATAACTTCATTAATGATGTGGACATTGGAGTCAGGAGTGGACTGGCCAAGTTCGCCGATGACACCAAACTTTGGGGCAAAGCATCCACGCCAGAAGATAAGCGGGTGATCCAGGCTGACCTGGACAAGCTCAGCAAATGGGCAGACGAGAACCTGATGGTGTTTAACACCGAAAAATGCAAGGTTCTCCACCTCGGGAGGAAAAACCTCAAGCACCCTTATAGGCTTGGCAGTGCTACGTTGGAAAGCACTACAGAAGAAAGAGACTTGGGGGTCATCATTGACCACAAGATGAACATGAGCCTCCAATGCGATGCTGCGGCTAGTAAAGCGACCAAAACACTGGCTTGCATCCATAGATGCTTCTCGAGCAAATCCCAGGACGTCATTCTCCCCTTGTACTCGGCCTTGGTGAGGCCGCAGCTGGAGTACTGCGTCCAGTTTTGGGCTCCACAATTCAAAAAGGATGTGGAGAAACTTGAGAGAGTCCAGAGGAGAGCCACGTGCATGATCAGAGGTCAGGAAAACAGATCTTACGATGACAGGCTGAGAGCCATGGGACTCTTTAGCCTGGAAAAGCATAGGCTCAGGGGTGATCTGGTGGCCACCTATAAGTTTATCGGGGTGACCACCAGGATCTGGGGGAACGTTTGTTCACCAGAGCGCCCCAAGGGATGACGAGGTCGAATGGTCACAAACTCCTGCAAGACCATTCGAGGCTGGACATAAGGAAGAATTTCTTTACTGTCCGAGCCCCCAAGGTCTGGAACAGTCTGCCAGTGGAGGTGGTTCAAGCACCTACATTGAACACCTTCAAGAGTAAACTGTATGCTTATCTTGCTGGGATCCTATGACCCCAGCTGACTTCCTGCCCTTTGGGCAGGGGGCTGGACTCAATGATCTCCCGAGGTCCCTTCCAGCCCTAATGTCTATGAAATCTATGAAATCTATGAAAGGAATAGGGAAAGGGACACCTTTGGAAATATGTGACCAAGAGGACCCTGGGGCCTACTGTAGTTACCTGGGAGGAGACAGCAACTGGATGCAAAAATGAGTAGGTGATTCAAAGGAGCCTTATAGTTCAGCAATGTGCATGGATGCAAAGATGCTGTTCCAATATGCCAAACCCAACCATTCCAGAATCATTAGACTAGTTCAAAACCTATCAGATTTTTTAAAAATATATTTTGGCTTCTTATTACTTCTCTTCTGATTTTTAAGTCTCTGAAACCATGAAGGCTAGAAGCTCTTTTTTTTTCTTTTAAATGAAAGCTAAAATATTTATGCAGTCCCATGACTCTAGGAACTGGACCTGTAGGAATATACTTATCAGCCTTGACAATACCACATTTCCTAACAGAAGCATATCATCTTCATGTCAGTTCATCTATGCTCCCATAGATCACACCTGATGGTATACTGTAGATTTGTGGAATGTCTAAGCCATTAACTTTCAGCCACAGCTTTTTATATATGGTACATGGAACCTGAACTGGCAACAAGTTTTGGTCCCTACAAGACCTAGAGGAAAGGAAAACAACAGGGCCTGAACTCAATGTAGATCTTTCACCGGGTCCTTTGTTCAGGTGTACTATTGCAAAGTCTACACATCACCAGAATAAGCAAGAGAACATGGATCCCAATAATACATCCTCATCTGACTTAGATATTCTCCAGTAAATTGGGTGTCATATCCACATCTTCACTCCCTCTTCATCCTCACCAAGACAAAGACCTGCATTCTTTACCAAGTTTCCAAACTTTGCCTGGCACAGCTATCATCACATTGGAGGAAATACTGAATTCTTCTTGGATTCTGAGCCCCTGAAGGCTCTTTTGGTTGATTCATGAACACCTATAGTTCACTCAAATTTGATAACACATGACTTGGAGATGAGACAGTAAAGGGCAAAAACACAAGGGTGATCCTAACACCTCTGTGAATTGGAGAAGCACAGAATTGTGAGCAGGTATGCAGACATTTTCTGGCCCTACAACACTGCCTCTACAGCAGTGATTCTCAAGCTTTTCAGACTCAAGGCACCCCTCCACAACAGCACCTTATTCCAAGTATTAATGTTATTAATATTTGTTTTGACAATGGAAAATAATAGAGCAATTCTTCTGTTGCAAAGAATTTAGAAAGACCACAGTAGATTAAAATATATTTGAAACTATGCATTCCTATTTGAAATCTCTGGGTTTATCTTGTGAATCACATGTAGGTGTTTTCACATCTAATAGTATCACCACTCTTCAAAGGACCTCAGGGTACCCCAGTTGAGAATCACTGCTCTAGAGAGCCATGATGTGTGTCAAGGCTGTATGGATGAGTGTATGGGATTCCTGGGGAATGTCAGGATGTTCTCTATGGTTCCTGGGTGCTTGGGACACATGCAGATGTGGACAGTATGCAGTGCCATGCCATCATAATGGTATTATTGATACTTAAACAGAAACTACAGAATCAATCATTACTGCAAAAGAAAGTCAAGTGTATATGTTAAGCAACTCCATACCCAAGGTCTCTGAAGAGGAAAGCAACACAGATCCCTTGCTTTGCTGAAGGTAGGGAGAAGGTCAGAGACAGGCCACTAGACAGCACGATGGAGCTCTTCTCAGCACATGTTCTCTCCCCAGCCAGTAAGCTGGGGAGAGCGATTGCTAGGAAGAATGCAGGCTGGCTCACTCTCTGATGTGAGAGCCCTGATCATAAAACTCAATTAAGTGGATTACAGATGAGCTCATTCCCAGCTGTGGGTCACATTCCATTAGAGGCAGGCTGGGTGCCAAGAAGAGTCAGCAGTGCTCGGATGGCAGCGCCGATCGAACCCCACCAGCCGTCCTGCTGCTTACCGTCTCTGCCTGTGATCTCACCACCTTTCCATACCCTGCAGGATTTCCCATCCCATTCCCCATCACTCTGTGGCAGACTCATCAGTCATCCCAGCTAACTCTCCTAGTGAGATAATCGGGGTCAGCATTAAGTCGGCACGAGTGGCAGCACCATGCTTCTGTTTTTCCCATGTAGGACAAGGGTTCTGGGACCTGTTATCCTGAATGCTGAGAGATCAGCTCAGCTTGAGGGTGGGGAAGAAGGAGAAGAGGGTGAGGGCAGAGGGCTTGACAAGGGAGGAGGTGAACAGGGAGGAAAGTTTTGTGGGGGGAAGTCTGGCTGAGAGGTAGGGTGGGACAGAAACACTGGCACTGCAACTTACATCAACCTTATTTCATGTGGGAGCCAGGCAGGGAAGGAAGAAGTCTTTCTGCTCACTGTTTCTAGTGGCTCCCTCTATTGCTGCATATGGTCCAATCTTGCTGAGCAGATGTGTATATAAAATCTCCAAAAACTGTACCCAGACCCAAGAGAAAGAGGGTGAGTGTGTCTGAAAAAAGTGCATAAAGGGTGGATGCGTGTTTGGAGTTCTAGCAGGTGAACGTATAGGTCTGAAAGCAAGAGAGGAGAGGACAAGTGAGTTTGTGGAGGCTGAATGTGTGTGGGCATGCAGGCATGTAAGAGAAAGAGAGACATGAGTGAATAATGAGTGTGCACATGCAATATGCATGCTAAAGCTGGTGTGAGCATCTTGTCAGATGAGAGCCCCAGTTTTGACAGGGCTTGTTCATCCCATTTTGCTCATTGTTGTTTGCAAACATTCCTGGTCGCTCAGTTAAATTGCTGCAAATGGGCGGACAGTAGAGAAAGCCAAGCATGTTGAAAATGAGGTGAAGGAAGAGGAAGTGTTTAGACACATACAAGCAGCAGGGGATCTGTACCATCTGGAACTTGTATGTTAAAATCCTAAGCACAGGCCTACAAGCTAGACCATCCAGCCACTTTCCCAGATCCCAGGTGACAAACAAATACATCAGACCAGTTGTTGAAGGGACACAAGCAGTATGGACAGTGATTCACATAGGGCAAGGGACCCATGCAGCACAGGCATCTGTCATCCTGGCACACAACTCCTTCTCCACTCATTATCCAGCATGCCAGAGAAAGCCTTCTGCCTCATCTCCAGTCAGCAGAGAGGGGGCTGGGCAGGGGTGTTATGCTCAGAAATCTCTTTACCCTCATCTAGATGAACATGGATGAAGAACAGGAGGCAGCATGCTTGATTTTGGGCTCTGCTACTGGTAACCTTGGGCAAACCCCTTCCATGGTCTGCAACTCTGTTTTCCCACCTGTATCATGGGATTTATGATACTGATTTTCTCAGCAGGGAGCTTTGAGAGGTACTGGTGAAGAGTACTTTGTAAGGAATGGCTGTTGGTGCTCTTATCCTGTTGCAACTCTAGTCAGTGGCAAAATTTCCCCTGCAGAATTCAATAGCAGCATGATTAGGCTTAGTCTGCAACAGAAAGCTCAATCCCACCTTCCAGGTATGCAATTCTGGCTGTCCAGGTTCTAGCCTGTTATCCCAGTGCCTCATTGGATGGGGCTCTGGCTCAATTCTGTGCTACACCTCTCTGGAGTCACAACAGAGAAGGTAAAGCCTGGAGGCAGGGGGCAAAGTAGTTTCCCTACACTTACATGCCTCCCAGATTCTGCCTGTTCTAGGGGCTGGGGCTGCTCTAACAGCATCTAGCTGTACATTAGGTGCAACATAGAACTGAATAGCTAGAAGGCAAAATGAAATGCTGTTGTCAACTCCCCCTTTCCTCCCCCCTAATCCCCATTGTGTCCATTGGCCAAAGGCTGAGAGTACGGCAGCGTAGGGTCATGTATATCAGCTTCACACTGCACTTGCCTCAGGAATTTCTTTCTGAAATCAGTACATATCCTTTACGGTCTCTCTATAAATCTAGTTAGAACAGGGACTAAAATCTAATTCCTGCTCTTTCCTTCTTCTCATGTACCCATGGGCAGATCCAGGATTCCATAAAGGGGAGTGCTAGAGCAGTGATTTGCAGTGCAGGGGTGGCTGCAACCTGGCTCCCACCCCATTCTCATTAAGAAACTGGGGGACTGTGGTGTCAATACCCACACAGTCAAATGGGTTGCCAACTGGTTGCCTATAAAGCCAATTTGTGTCCTGGCTGACCCTTTCCCTCTCACAAGCGGCAATTTGTTTAGAGATTGGTTCCTTCTGCTTTTAGCTAGAAGGGAGCAGCAAAATGTCCCATTGGAAGAACACTGCCAACAGGCAGGAAGGAGCAAGAGATAGATTTGCAGTGTCAGCATCTTGGGGCAAGACTGTGTGGAAAAAGCCATTTTTGTATTTGCCCGTGTATACGGCAACTCCCCCTGAAGCCGATTTGAAAGGCTGGCAGAAATGTCTTGGTGACGTGGTTATAACCTATACCTTGATTCTTTCATAACTCCTCTCCCCTTCCACTATTAACTCCATGATTGTATTTCATTCAATGAAACATTCTAGGACAGCGCTTATGTGAAAGATTCTTTATGAAATACAGCAAGATTGCCTTGCAGTCCTTGAAATGAATGAGAAGAGCTGTTGTGGCTGCCACAGCAGAGGCTACAAAATTTGATGCTCTCATTTAATTATGCTGAGTGTTTGAGGCCACCTATTTACTTCACTTTGGCATACAGTCCTTTGATAGACAACCAGACAATTGGGTTGCTATTTCTTCAATGTCTCTGGAAGATGGGCTGAGGGGGGAAATTTCTAGTAAGCTAGCTACAGCTCAGGTATCTATGCAAAGAGACTCATTTATCCAACTCATCTCTGGGTATTCTTATCTCTACAAGGGTGCTCATTTTGTAGTGAGAACTGCCTCTAGTGTGTAGGTCTTTGAAACCCTTCCATCTTCCCTAAAAGCACTTGTTTTCCTTCTCTCCTCCCTCCAATGCATGCACGCACGCACACACACGCGCACACGCATACACTGACTTGTCACAAACTCCATGAAAGTCTATAGAAATACTTCATTGACTGTAATGAAAGTTGAGTTAGGGACTAAATCCAATCCCTCTTTTGTGTACTTCTCATTCTTTTGGGACCACAAGCCAAGAAAAAGCAGCCTGAAACCCATGTCTCTTAATATTGTCTCTTCAGCAACTTACACAGGATTGGGCCAGTCTGCGTCTAGCTCTAGACTGTCCATTGATATTGCCAAAGCTAGTAGAAAATAGATAGAAAATGATGGTATGTGGATGCAGTACATTTGTTTTACCAGTACAAATTCCTAGGCAAGCTGAGAATCAGGGCTTTGTACCCCAGAATGTAAGCTCCCAGCCAGTACATCTCACTCTTGACATGCAGGCTCAGCAGTATTACAATACTGGACACTGAAGGCTCCTCACTCCTGCCCTGCAGTCTCCCTGCTACTCCAGCCCTGGGCTTCCCATGCAGCTCTGCCACTCCTCCTCCTGCCATGCAGCTGTTATTCTGATCTCTTCTTTCAAGAAGAGACTGAACACCTTGGACTCCAGTACAAGCATATCCCTATTTTGATAGGAACGCTAAGACCAACCAGTTCAATTTGCTTCTGATCTCACAGTACAACAACCCAAGCTGTAATCCCAGGAGCTCCATAAGTGAAAGAATGGTATATTTAGCCCCATAACACAACCCGCAGCAGGCCCCTGGCATTGCCACTGCGCATTGCATGGAGGCCACTGCCTTTCTGTATTGCTACGATAATTTTCTCAAGCATTTTTCTTCACTGAAGGATTCATTCCAAGTTGTGCAGCTAGCCACTGCGTGAGCACAACGTCCACTTTTTGTTTTCCCCTCAGGCTTGTTTGGTCTAAGCACAAAGGCCTATCGTGTCTCTTCCAGGCTTTTTTAGATGCTCCTATTTGTAGCATGTCTCCCTGCATCCTGTAACCTGACACGAAAGAATTTCTAAAATGACCTAGTACTCCTGCAAGAGCTGTCAGAGCAGCAGCCCTGGGATTCATCTGAGCTGATCTGCTAAATATTTTAAGGGGGGCAGGGGGAATAGCCAGCGCCTCCACCAAGACTCCTGTCAGACAGCTCCATGGAGGACACTGCAGTGGAGCCATATTTAACATTCACTGGGCCAGACTTTTCTTTGCTCAAGCTAATGTAATCTGCAGCCTGCTGCAGTGGAATCCCAACACCCTCTTCCTCCACCTCCTCCACCATGCACATCCCACCACCTCACTAATGGCTCAGCCAATCGTGTGTGTGTGTGTGTGTGTGCGCGCGCGCGCGTGTCGGCAGGTAGGGGGTCAGGAGTCAAGAACCGTTCTGCGGATTTGCAGTGCTCCTGGCACATTGGCACAGTCCTGCCCCTTGTACCTTTCACACCTATCAGCACAAGATGGAAACATGGCCCACAAGGGGCACATAAAAGCACCTCTCTAAGGGGGGTGCCGGGGGAGGGGATTCCCTGGAGGGGATCCAGTGCTTTTATCACCCTGAAATCAGACAGGTTTCCTACAATCCGTTTTGCAGGCAGGAAAAATTCCCCCCACCCCCAGCCCCAGCCTCCACTGCAATTCTTCCTAGCCTTGTGACAGGATTTAATGATCTGAAGGGGGTTGGACTCCAAGGCGGGCAGAACAAAGGATTAACTCCTGCCTCGCATCTCTTTCTCTCTCCCTCAGTTCCTCTCTTTCCTTCTCTCCATTTCTTCCCCCTCCCCCACTGCCTCATTTAAATATAAGTATCTCCCCTCCACCTTCTCTTCTTTCCTCCCAGAGTGCCCCCTCCTCCCCCTTTTTTTTACATCATGCTAGAATCACCATGGAAACCAGAACATGAGCAGCTGGCTGATGCTGCTGAGGCAGCCAAGAATTCAGAGATAAAGGCAGGGGAAAGCAAGGAGCAGCAGCAAAAGGGTGCGAGACCTTCCTGAAGGGAAGCCATTTTCCTCCTTTCCCTGTGCAAGAGAGGTCTGGAGAGGGGAGCTTGACTAGGAGGGGTGCGGGGGCATCAGCATCCCCTCTGTTGATCAGACAGTGTATACAGGCCATATAAGAAACCTCACAGTTCATCCTGGAAGGGACGTTTTGGGAAACAGAAACCCAGGTTTGTCTCCCTAATTGAATCCAGCCTCTACATCCATTCACAACCTCCAGCAAACAAGCCCAAGCCCAGAGACACTCCAGAGCTGGGAGAGGTAGGTAGTTGCTCCTAAGTGCAGGCTCCTTTATGCTGCTGCTGCTGTCTCCCATCTCCCAACTGTGAAGGTATCAGGCTGAACAGGTTGCACGCTTAAAGCAGGCTCCACATCCCTGCATGCAGAGTAGGAGCTACTGCAGAGTTGTCAACATGAATGCATGGCTTCATTTTTCCCTCCTTTCCGCTCCAGAAGGAAGGCCCAAATATTGTTGTTGATAGACTACTGATCTGAAACTGATTGGGTTGGCTTCAGGCACCTCTATGGTAAATGGTAAGGGTGTGTGAAGTGGGCTGTATTCAATTTGGATTTGGTCAGATTCGGGGGACAGCAATTCAATTCGCTGATTTGGAAAACTGTCCCAATTCAATTCAGCCAAATCTGAATCTGAAGATTTGCGGGGCTGCCAAATCGGGCCAAATCTCCTCCAAATCGAATCGGTGACCAAAGCTTCGCACAGCCCTAGTAAATGGCTCCTCCATCCTCACCACCTTTGACACTGCATTATAGTCAGGGGTGGGTCCCTAGAGATCCTTCTTCTGCTAAAGGCTTGTCATTATCGCAGAGTTAATCCATGGCATTACCTGTGTGTTGGCACCAGCTCATCTCCTATCACACAAAAATCCTCTTGCCCAAATGTAAAGATGTTTTTAACCTGGGTGACCTTTCCCATCTTGGAGTACAGACAAAAAGCTGTGTGCTGCTCCATGAAGCCTGGGAATCTGAACATTTTGAAGTCAGGCCGCAGGATAAACTGCTTAAGTATTGACAGCCCTTTACTGCCTTTCCACAATTGTCTTTCAGAAGGACCAACAAATGCTCTCACAATCCACTAGAAAAAGCTACAGAGTACCCCCACTGACTACTATAGCACAAAGATCTGTGGGATATGCCTCCAGCAGCAGTGGGTAACTACGGCAGGGCAACTGGGGCAGCTACCCTGGACATCAAGTTGAGAGCGAGGGGAGGCAGAAAAATAAAATAGCAGCTGCCACCACAGTCACACCATGGCTGCCTATTCATGTGATTGTAGGTGGGGAACAGGCATTTTCATTGAAGTGGCTGTCCAGGAACCACTCTAATGAAGCCAGCTCACCGTCATGTGTATTAAGCCCCCACATGTTTTAAAACAGCTGCAGGACACTTAATCTAGAGCTCATTTGACAAGGTTTACATAAAGTGCTCCCATGACCATTTTAAAAACACATGGGGGCTTAATACATATGGTGAGGTTACACTAGAGCATTCTAATTAGATTAATTGAGTCTGCTCTGACATGTTCTAATTAGAACATGAACAAGCACGTATATAGGCAGCCAATCATGCTGGCAACAGCTGCAGCAACTGGAAGTTGCCACTGACCCTGTGTGGCAGCTGTCACAGGTGCCCAGTCACATTATTATGCCACTTTCCAGAAGTGCTGCACTCACCCATGTGTTTTGTTAGCACGAGTGAGGATACTGCAGCTTGGGTCAGGCTTTGCAGTAAGGCTGCTCTTATCCAGGTTGGGTTAACCCAAGTACTCCAACCCAGTGGTAGACAATGGACCCAAGCTGACATCCTTATGCTAGACTGAAGCAAACGGAGCTTTACCTTCTTACCATTCATACTGAATCACATCTCTTCTCATACCATGCCCCAAACTCACTTTCAGGCTGGCAGAATATTCTTTTCCCAAGCAAGAAGAATCTCAGAGAAACTCACTACACCCTGCATTCAAGGCAATAGTTATATCCTAGCCTGGCTTTAACCCTGAGTCTAACCCTCTTTGACTAATATTAATTCTCATTCTAGACTTGACCCAGATCCCACAAGTCCCCCTAGTTCCCCGCCTCTTCCCCCTCCCCCTCCCGCCAACGCCCTAAGCTTCTCCCTGGCCTAACTCTGCTCCTTGCCTTCCCTGACCAAATATTTTTATGCCCAGCTCCATTGTACCCCACAACACTGGAAGCCAGTAAGTGAAAGACCCATATAGTACCCCCTCCCAACCCTGAGGCTTCTTCCAAAAGCCAAGATTTTATATGTGGAAGAGAACCCTGTTCTTCTAAATGTCTCCATTCAAACTGGGGTATACTTCTTGAGAGCCACCAGTTATCCCCACTTACAATTCCTGCAGCTTCCACCTTGTCCCTCAGTTCTCCAAATCATTTTTAGCTGATCACCTCTATCTCCCTCTTTGCTTTCCAGAACTTCCAAGATGGGATCGGTCCCTAAAGCAAGGTAGTGCAGATACTGCTGCTGTTGCTGGATGTCACTCAAGAAGTGTCTATCATTCAGTGCCATTAGGTAATTATAAGATCTGATACCATTTAATAGATAGGACTCTTCTGACATGAGCCATCTCACTACTGCCTCAGCCAAACAGCATCAGGTGTGAGAGCTGACAGCTCTGCATAAACCTCTTTCATTGTATTTTCTGTGCTTCTCACATATCCTTAAGCACATCCAATAAATGCAAACACCCCCATCAGAGCTTCCCACCCACCAGGCACTACAAGAAGTCAGGCAATTCCAAAGAGACACCTGTGTATAATGTGAAGGTTGCAATTGAGACCCACAAAGAATGTAAGAAAATCAAAGTTTTGTTATGTGATGATAACACTACCACCAACGGATGCTGTCAGGAAATGTCAATCAAAGGAGAATGCATTCTAGGAGTTGTGCAGGTCTTTGTTGTTCTAGAACAGTGGGGGCCAACCTTTTTAGCCACCATGCCAAAAGGTAAGCCCCATCCCCTCCCCCAGAGCCACTCTGATCCTCTTCCCCTACCAAATCCATTGCTCTGCTCCCTGCTGGATCTGCAGTGTACCAAACAAGCTGGTTCTACATGCCACTTGTCATGTTTGTCACAGGTTGGCTATCCCCTGCTCTAGGATATACAGGTTACTGCATAGAATGGATGGTTACTTCTGTCTCTGGCTGTGCCTTTTACATTTGGATGAGGACCTAGATGTTACAATCTATGCTTTTGTGACTCCAAAGCCTGACCAATGCAGTGAAGATGCTGGCCCTGATAGAGCTTCAGTTGATATAGAATCCTGCAGGGCATCAACTAGATCACACAAGCCATCACATACCACCGCTTAGCTCCCTGTATTCATTCTCCATCAAATACAGAGGCAAAGTCAAAATTACAGTTACCATTTTCAGAGCCCACCATAGGCTTAGCCCTGTATCTCTGAGGTACAGCATCCCCCTCTGCAACTACAACTTCCCAGAACAACAGACTTTCTCCCAAGCAATGGAGTGGCCCATCTTAACAATATTTCTTCAGAACAGAAGAATAACCCACTGCTGTAAGGGATTCAAATAGCCATGAATCTCATCCCCTCCAGAATAAAGTGTAGTTTCTTTCCAATAAAAGAGAAAGATGCACAAGAGAGGAGGAAGGAAGGGGGAAAGTCCACCTTCTCTCACCCCACCTCTCCCCAGACCTTTATGTCCTCTATTTTATGAAACCTTTATGAAACCCCAGACCTTTATGTCCTCTATTTTTCTCTTGAAGAGGACATAAAGGTGTCAGGTTTTGTATCAACAGAGAACAGAGTAGCAGAAAACCAGAATGTCCTCTATGATGGCCACCCTACTCTTGGGCCCTGACCCCACACAGGCCAATTGACAGTCCAATGGTCAGCCCTTCAGCTGTCAGCCATCTCACATCTGTGGGTCCACCCTCTCAGGCCCCTCTCACAGATCTCTCATATTTAGCTCCTCCCTCGGCTCACCCAAATGCCACACTCCAGACACTTGAACCCTCTCTCAGGGCTCCAGACCTCACACCAGGTTCCCAAGGACCTCTTCCACCCCCATAGATCCTTCCCAAATCTCCAGACAGCTTCAGATGTTATCTCTGTGCTAGCACTCCAGAGTTGCAACCAGCCTGCTTTACAGATGCTTCCTTAGCAGCCTCCAAAAAGTTAGAATGAGCTCTGCTCTCAGGGTCTGGGCTTATATCCTACCTAATCCCAGCCCTCTTCCAGTCAAATGACTCTATCACTTAGCCCTAGCACCACCTACAGCTCTCTGGGTCAACTAACTCTGCAATTAGCCTTGGCCTACAGCTTCAGGCTGCTCTACAGGCTGCTTCGGCTCTTAAAGTGTCACGTGCCTTATGCATCCTGGCACACTGTGGACAGGAGGGAAAAGGACCAATACTGCTCTCTGAAGACTATGAACTACAAGTGTGCACTGGCAAGCTGGGGCAGGCTGCTTTAAACTAGGTAATATCCCACGTATGTGTTGGTTACATCAAGGGCTAACCTAGCTCCGAAGCCATCCAGCATGATGTGGACATTCGGTAGATTAAACCCACCTGACTTTCTTTCTCTCGTGCAGCAAGCACACTTTCAGTCATACAAAGCAAAATATTTAGGTGTATATTAATAAAGAGAACAGCAACAGAATATACTATATAAGCCAGTTTTTGCTTTCAATCCTACCTGTGAAATGTCATCAGTGTGCATACACGGGCTTCAATAAGGACAAAATTGAGTCCCACATGTGCAGTAGATCCAAGTTAATGGTACAATGGAGACCTCACCCATTCCATGCCCTGAAATTTTTAGCTTTAATTATACATGCTTGATCATGAATAATGTAGATTTTTGTATTGCTATTATAACAAACTCTCCCTATGTCATCAACTGGGATAGAACCCAAAGTCTGCATTCAGCAGAGCGCCCAACCACTGTGGTGAATGCCCTCAGCCACATAACATCCTCTAACCCACCCAACTGGCACCAGGAAACTTGATCACATAAACTCAGCCAGCACAAGTTGTGTTTATATTCCATTAACTGTGTCCTGACATTTGCTGAACACACAGCCGCACTACATGATCATGTAATAAGAGACCTTACTGCAATGCACATAAACAAGGGGACAGAGTTAGGGCTGCTGTGACTATGAAGTGGTCCAATGTGTGTGCAATTAAAATGTCAACCTTAATCTTTCATTAATTTAATTCCCCACCCTCCTCCCCCTCCCTGCCCTCATGCTATATTTTCTGGAGAAGAAAGTAGCATGAGTGTTGCCTGGTCCATGGTCTAGTCAGAGAGTCAGGAAGCACCATGACCTACACATCTGCCCCTGACCTTTAGCTTGATCAATAAAGCTACAAATTGGCCTTTTCTTATCCTCAGTACTTTAGTAATAAAATCCCCACTGAGATGGAATGAAACACTGAACTTTATCTCCATGTCATGAACATCCTTGGTGGGGGGAGAAGCCATCATATTTCAGCCACCAAATCTAAGGTGTCTCTCACCCTCTCAGTCTCTCTCTCAGAACAGCTTTTCCACCGTTTATATTTAGATCACTATCAACTTTGCATCCGCAGAATTCCCTGACACTTCCTGAACTGAGACCAGCCTCCAGTGTCTTTCAATGCACGGTGTCTTTCCATAATGCACCTCTCTCTGTGCCTGGCTCATTTGAGTGAATGTTTTTCTGTACTTCCAGCAGGTTTCAGGTTCGTATGAGAGGTAGGTGGCCTTATAAGCTACAACTATGTACAAAGGCAAGAAAAGTTGAATTGTCAAGAAATCCTAGAAAATCTTCTTTTTCCTTAATGGACCAGAAGCTGAGGATGGATGTAGGGGGTATGAAACAAATTCACTCATGATTGTGTGTCTATCAACAAACACCCATTTCAATACTGAGCACAGCTTAACAGGGCAGGAAGAGCAGCAGTTGTTCTGTGCTTTATTGAGAAGAGTTTCACTTAACGGGAGAGTGATTGGGAGTTTGAGAACATCTAACAATATTCAGATACTAAATAGTTAACAATGTTATATTGCTCTTGTGTCCCCATCCATAACTCAGAGACAAGCTTTTGCCTTGTGACACTCAAGATGGACTAGCAGCAGATAATACAGCACACTCTAAAAGGAAGCAGTTTGGGGTCTGCAGTTCTAGAAGTTCCTGAGCTATAAATACTATCATAAGAGGCCAAGGATGTTGGGGAAAGGCTCAGAGATCATCCCTCCCTGTGTGGGACAAAAGGGATTTCTGGAAGGGTGAATATGTTCTAAGAGAAAAACAGACAATGGCAGGGTAGAATTAGAAGTCACCTGTGGAGTAAACTGAATTGAATGCATTACTACAGTTATCATTACTGTGATTATACATGTACGCTTATTGCAGCCAAACTCAGGGGACCATTTGAGGGCTAGGTCCACGTGGTGTAAAGCAATGTAAGAGATGCATTGTAGCTCCTGTGGATATACGAGAACTAGTTATCTCAGGTATTGCTAAGGGGTAGAATCCAACATGCGCTATGCCAGATGCCCAAGAGATGGGTCAGACCTCAGGTGGTGGGCACGCCCTGTGCTTTGTGCTGCTGCAGGTCCCAATTGACAGTAATCAAGGTAGATAGCATAAAGCTTACTTTGCTATAACTCCACAGATCACAGTGACTGCAACAAACACTCCTCAAGTGTCCCCACACCAGTGCATATAAGGTTTGATTCTTTTCTTTTTTTTACACAAAGTTCCTTTTACAATGGAAGAGACCTTGGCAATGGAAAAGACCTCAAAGGAAGCTAATTAAATGCAATTACATGTTCACCCAAAGCATTGTGAAAGGGGCCTTGGCACAAATAAGAATTAGACCCCAATAATGCAATGTTGAGAATTAGAGGCAGCAAAAAATGGAGGGAAGGAGCTCATATAGGTTAAACACATTCCAAACTAGAAGGATCTTTTTCTTATTCTAAAGTCATAGTTCCCTGTTGAAGTCACATTATTCCTCTGCTTGAAGAGAACAAATCAAAGGAATATCTTTAGTGTACAGTGCTGCTAATTACAGGTTGAAAACCATACATTTTTCTCAACTGTACAGCCATGGACCCCTTGGGAGTGGCCCTGAATATCCTCTTGTGCAACTTGAGGGTATTTATTTTGAAAGCTGAGAAAACGAAACACAACTGAATCAGAAAGGAGGAGTCATAGCAGCCTCTCTTCCCATTTTCTTCAGATATGAACAGATATGATCTAGTTGGGGCTGGTCCTGCTTTGAGCAGGGGGTTGGACTAGATGACCTCCTGAGGTCCCTTCCAACCCTCATTTTCTATGATTCTACCCCCTCACACCTGAAATGCTGGGCATGACACCAACTCCTGTGGCAGACAGAAAAGCCAGTCTCTGGCCAGTATTCCCAAAAGGAAATAGTGAAAGTCCTGTCAAGTATCAGAGGAACAGTAGCAAACTAACACCACTGCCTCTGTCAGTAGCACACTGGGTCCTGATGTGTTTGACATACTCTGCTAAAGCTACAAACATGGCTTCACACACTTCCACCTGTGGTGGAACACAGCAGTTATTCTGTGTCAGCATCACGGCATGACACAAGAGCAACACTGATTCCTCCAGCTTTGTACACCTGATAGGGAAAGCCTAGTCTTTTCAAAGGTTTTGCAGGCCCGTCAGTGATTACACATGGTCAGCACCAGAGTTCATAAAGATGGCACATCCATCTTTTATTACTAGTCCCTCTTGACCAACTACTTCCCATGTCATTGGCAGTGGCAGGGTAGTAGCTGTATCTTCATTGTCCTTGCTCTTGCCTTTCACATATTGTAGTATGTTCCTGATTGCTCTGGTTTTGCACTTTGTAGCTGCATGTGAGTATTTGGAGTGGTGATTTTAGGGACCCATGAGGTAAGCAGCTCCTTGCAAATACAGGGATTTGACTGGATTTGATGCCCTGAAAGACCCCATCCTGAACTAAGTTCTTAAACTGTTGTAGTGCCTAGATCCCTGCCCAAAGATAAAGGCCTCTTTGCCAGCACAGCACAGCACAGTACAGCTCAGCAAGACACATGGCGAGAGAGTTCCTGCTGCCAAGAGCTTGCAGTTGAAAGAGTGAGAGGAACAGACATGAGACACAAGTTATCTAAGGTCTAGGTTCTGCCAACCTAAAAAACAGAGCTCGTTAAGTGGTCCTCTGCCCAAAATAATTGCCCACCCCTATCCTATCACCAGGCTGTAGCACCGATTCACTGGAATCCCACCTCAAAACCCACTTTTTCTAATGCTGTATTCATAAATAGGCCGCTGTCCTATCTTTTTCTTGTAATACAGAAAGTTGCAACTAGAAGCTGCTTTTATTGCTGATTGGAGTTAAGTCCATCTTCCACTCTCCCTGGTGCTTTGGATGAAGGACATTATACAAACACATAAATGAATGCCCATATTGACAAGTACAAGTCAGAAAATTCACATCTGGCTCCAGATTTCAAACACCATCCTCCATCCATCCAGCTGTTCTGTGGTTCCAGTCCTGTGATCAATTCTGTGCTGAAGGGCTCATAAATCCACACAGAGTCCTACTGCAGCGCTAACATACCTGGATGACATCCTAGAGCACTGAAGTCAGTGGCAAAACTCTCATGGAATTAAAGAGTGCCAGGTCTTCACACTGTATGGTCACATCAGGCTCATCAGTGCAGTATCTGAGTCTATAACTTAAACCAAGGCTGTCCAATTGGCAGTCTGCAAGCCAAGATGTTAAGTTGTAGCTCCAGGGCTCCTGCCCAGCTGTTGCTCCCTCCCATCCCTCTGGCTGCAACAGCAGCCAAAGTCTCCAAGAACCCCTTCTTCTGGCTTCCACTTCCTGCCCCTGCGGGCTATACAGTACAGGGAGCAGAGGGTGTGGTTGGGACCACATAAGTATATGGTGCAGCAGTAAAAGGGGATATGTGTGTGGGTGCCTTAGTGGGCACATGGTGGAGCAGTAGCAAATGAGGTTGTGCATGGAGGTATGTGGTGAAAGGGAGGGACATCCACAAGGCACGTGCCCCAGAGACCTATGTCTTGCCCTGGTGTGGCCCACAGGGCATGTGGGCTCCGTTGCTGTGACCTGCAAGGTTTGTGGCCCCCAGCCATTTACAAATTGGACAGCCCTGACTTAAACCATTCCAGTACACAAGCACGCAGCTTAAACAACTGTGAATGATACAGTACAAGCTACTCATCAAGAGATTTATCTCAGAGAGGCCATAATTATTTTGACTCTTTCTTATAGCTTTGGTCAAGTTGTGATAGAAGAAATATTTCTGATACTGAGTTCAGCAAAACTATATTTTAGTGTAGACAATGAGATATTATCTTCTCCAGCGACATTTCTAGGGATTGATAGCATTTTCCAAAATGCAGAAATATTGTGTGCATCTCATTGGTTTATCACAGCAACAAGCTAGAACAATGCATCTTAGGACAGATGCTATTCTCACTTTACACCTCTGCAGCTCCACTGACTTCAGCCTGATGGTAAGAGAGAGAAAATAAAGCAATATTTGATTCTTCCTAGTAATTTATATTGCTCATTATATCTATAGATAGTATAATACAGCCACTCTACTCTATTACATGTTCAGCGAAATTCATCCTTAGTACCCCTGATTGAAGTCATCTGAGCATATCAGAGAAAAACAGATCTGAAAGACCAATAATTTAAGATAATCTACATGACATATTGTGATACTTCCTTTTTTACAGCATGTTGTTGGGTAATGCATAATGTATGTTACATTCACCACCCAAGTTACTAATAGAAGTAACAAGTTCATGGACAAATAGCAGAATTCCCTTGAACTAATATTGTACGTCCCTATTGTTGTTGTTCATTCAAATGCACAATTGAATTTTCTGTGTCCTGGTTATCATGTGTGAGCTTCCTGTGTGAGCATTATTCTTTTTTTATTATTATCATCAAAATACTTTGACGCAGAGGCGTTAAACAGCTCGCCATTATTTATTTGTGTGTCCCGCATGACATTTAGATTCTGCTGAACTTAAAGATTTTTTAAAAAATTTCCCTCTCTGATATTGAAGAAAAAATGCTAAATGTGAACTGAATGTAACTGAAGCAGTGATCTCTACTCGAGTCTATACATAGCTTGAAACAATAACTGAGAAGTGTGAACTTCTCTGCCTCCCGTTAATCTTGTTAGGAAGTTTAATTTTAAAGCCTAACGATGGCACTTTAAATGTCAGAGTTAACTATTTCATTGTTAATCCTTTAGAATATTGAATGGAGATAGGTGTGGGAGTGAAGGCAGAATTGAAAACTAAAAGTTGTTGCAGAGAAGGAAAAGAAAAATAGGCAAAACGGAGAAGAGGCACAAGAAAGGTGGAAATAGAAATAGGTGAATAGGGAAAGAAGCAGGAGAAAAGGTAGAAATGGTGATGGTCTTAAAGGTAGTTAGGGCTGTGTGAAACAGCACTGTTTTGTTTCGAGTTCTATTTCGCCATTTCGATGGGACAGTGTTTTGTTTTGAGTTTTGTTTAGTTTTGAAAGCACTGTTCCATTTTGTTTTGTCAAAACTCTTTCAGTGTTTCAACGCTGTTTCGATGCTCTTTGGACGTTTCACCCATAAGCTATAATGGGGAAGTGCGAAACTGCCTATAACTTTGTCATTTTTTGGCAGCTGCTGACAAGCAAAAGTCATGTGTGACTGTGTGTGTGCTAAGGTGTGTACCCTCACTGGCACTGGAGTCTTTACATGACACGATAGTTTGCCCCAATGAGGGCTCCTCCTCCCCTACAGCCTCAGTCCAGTCCACCACTTTAAATGACAACAGGTAATAACTTAGTAAGCAGCACAGTAGCACCAGCAGCATCTCAAGCAGTCAAACGGTCACAGTCAGTGTCAGAGCAGTCCTTCCCCACTCTTCCCTCTCCCTATCCTTACTTTCTGTTTCAAGCTTCAGCTTCAAAACTCGAAACATTTCAAAACTTTTGAAACATTTTGACTGCTCTCATTTCATTTCAAGGCTGTTTTGAAGCCTTCATTTCATTTTGATTTCACTCTTTCGAGCTCAAAACAAGTCGAAAAAGCATCAAAACGAAACAGACGGCAAAATTTTGCACAGTCCTAGTAAACATGTTCACTTCAGCCATACCCAGCAACTGCCAAATCTCATTGTGGCAGGTAAGGTACAAACCCAGAAGTAGGAGAGGAAGATTCCCTTCCCCCTTTTAAGTATGTTAAAAGGACTGAGGTACCTAAATGTGATCCTATTCAACCCTGAGCAATCAGTCTTGTGGGTCAGATGATGATGTGTTATAAAAATAGATGCATTCATCTTTCCTGCCCAAGTGCAGGGTAAGGTCCCTTCCAGCCACTAACAATTATGAAACTTTGAATTTTTAGGGATCTAAACAGGGTGGAATAGAATTGCACTTATATGTCTTAGTCCACTTAAACATCTAATAGGTAGAACAGAGCCTTGCCCAGGGTCTATCTATTGCATACCATTCAAAAACATGGAAAGTGCATATCAGTGGAATCATGTTGACAGTTCAGTGAGGTATTTACTTGTCTTTACTAAAATTCTCCACCCTTATGGAAAAGGTATGGAAATAAACAGATAAGAGACAGCCATTTCCCTTGCATGACATACCTCAGAGACAGTACCCAAAAAACTTTAATATTGTCCTCTGGCTTTGTTCTGTAATGGAACAATGCTGTTAGAGGCACACTTATTGATTTGATATATTATTTATTAAATGTGCAATAAAGTTTTCAAGAGGAATATAATCCCAAGGAACCATCAGGTACATTTTATAAATTTTCTCTTAATGTGAGAAGCAGAAGAATGCTTTTATGAATTAAAGAATATGATTCCAAATTGGAATGACTGATCATTTGGGTGTAATGAAGATTATTTGGTACTGCAGGTTTATTTACAGATTTGTCTCCTAGTTGTGTGAGTAATCTTATGTAGCAATTATCTTTTTTTTTTCTTTTGCAAGGAGGAATGCACTAGCCTGTTTGCATTATTACATACTGCAACTGGATGCTTCAAATAGGAAATGAGATCTTGTAATTCCCTAGTAATTCTGTGTAGTTGAAATTTTCAAAGGCTGTCTAGTGACTCAGGAGCCTACATCCTATATTCAAAAGTGACTTCATCCTTGTCTACTTCATAAACTTACCAGGTCTGGTACCAGGGCCCCTGAGCACGCTGCAGGCACTTTTACACCTGCTAATCAAAATGCTCCAGCATGCTGCAGCACCTCATGTATTCAGCAACCCATGCTTCAAAATGGCAGTGGAGGGCTTTAACTAAAGCTTGTTGAATAAGCTTTAGTCAAAGCATCCCTGCCACCATTTTGAAATGTGGGATGCTGCATATGAGAGACACTGCGAGTGTTTTAATTAGAGCTGTTCCCAAGAGCTGTTCTAATTAAAACATTACCCGCCCCTGCAAGCATATGTATAGGTACACACAGTGTCTCCATGCAGGTGGCTTGCTAATTCAGAAGCACTGTGGCCTGGTGCAGACAGTGCTCCAAGCAGTCTAATTAGCCTGACTGTGGGACCCTCAAGATGCCGATACACTGCTTTTAGAAAGCAACTTGCAAGGAGCAGTGCAGCTTGGTTAAGAGGGTAAGGTTGTCATGTAGATAGGACTTAGACAATAACCATATCAAGTTTTATTAAAGTTAAGGGGAACTGGGTGCTTAAGGACAAATCCACACTGTGCCTCCCAAGCTTTCCCAGGAAGAGATTATACCATGTGCTGCACTCACCAATTTTCATGAAACTTACCCAATTCCAGAAGTCAGATGGTGAGGCCACACCAGGAGCACCCCACACAGTTATTCTGAGGCAGACTGGAGATGGAGATCTCAATCATGGCCATGAAGGAGGCACCCCCAGAGTGACTTATCTGACATATCTCTGGTTTTACCCCTGTGCAAATGGGAGCTGGCAGGTGGAACATGCTCAGGAATGACCCTCCACAAGAATGACAGCCCTTCAGCATAGACAGACAGACTCTAGGTTAAGGCTGGGTGAATAATAAGATTTGGGCAGAAAGATATTGGATGATGTAGAATGTGGCATGGGAATTCTTAGGAACAGTCCCTTCTGTACAAGAATCTGGAAGGAAAGGCTGAAAACTGAGCTGATAACTGCAGTAGGCATTGGTGACGCATAAGGGGTGCACACATGTGCATGTTCACCCCCTGAGATTGGCAATGCATCCCCTGACAGAAAAGCTGTCGGCAGTCACCACTCACCATCCCTCTCCCCGCCCCCGGCTGTAGCTGTCTGCAAAGGCTCCCTGCTCGCCACCGCCACCTCCGTTGCTGCCGCTGCCTGTGGGTGGTCGCCATGCCCCCTTCTCCCCCCCCCCCAGCCTCTGGGGGCATGCATCATTCATGGGAATGGGAATTTAACTAAAACCCTAAACAACAGAGGTCCTATTGCTACTGCGTAATCCACCTCTCAGTTCTACTACACTCGCACCCTAACAGTATCTGAGGGAATATTCTGCAAGCCGAACTGCTCACTTCCATCATGTCAGCAACCCCAAGAAAGCAGAGCATTCAGAATTTTGTTGCCATTAATATCATACATATGCGAGACTCAAGTCTGAGCTGGGGCTCTATAGCCTTACAGATGACGCTCATGGACTGGCCTGGAAACCATTCTGCTGGTATTATACCATTTTCCTTCCACTTTGGCTGTCAAGGGCATGCCCGCAGGTTGCTTACCAAGGCCACAGCCCATGAGCATGCCTGCAAAATGCCTGTTCTTTCCATTTCTTTTTTTAATTGAAAACAGCTGTTGCTAGGGAACTGCATAAAGTAAAGAAGACAGTGAGCAAGAAAGTAGAGCAGCAGTTGAAAGATGGCAGGCCAGAGGCTGATGAATGGGAAGGGATGGGGGGAACAGGATGAAAAGAATATGAAGTTGGACGAGAATTATTTCTCATTTTGCCAAAGAGCAAGAACGCAGCATTCCTTTCAAGCCCATGTTTTAAAACCTGGCCTTCCCTGGACTTTCCTCTCACACGATCACAGAGGGGAAGGAGGAAGGGAGAGAAACTTTTCTTTCCTTTCATTTAGCTCCTTTTCACATTCCACTTTACACATAAATTCAATTTTTTTCCAACATCAACTTCCTGCCAGGAAAAAGAAAAATACAATTTGTATTTCAGCCTTTCTCCCCTTCTTTGTGACTATTACATTATCCCACCCCAGCACTGAAATGTATTGTGCATGTCTTGTTTTACAAACCCTGATTAAAACAAAATAATAGGATTTTTGCTATTATTGCTATGACATAGTGGGATTCTGAATGGTGATTACTGGTTGTGTGTTCACAAGTCGCCTTGGGACATAACTACCCACAGCCTAAAACCACCTAAACTCCAGCTGAGATCTATGTTACCCACTTGTAGAGAGCAATTCAAAACCTACTGAAGTCAATAGGGGCCTGTCCACATGTCACAACAGACTTTGGACCATGCTTGTAACTGCTAACCTATTACAAATCCCTGCATACAACATGTTCAAAACACAAAGGTCTTGGGCTTTCTGGATCCTGTCCTACCAGCTGCTAAGCACCCTCAACTCATAATGGAATTGACAAACATTCGAATCGTTTAAAATCACTCAGATGGCACTGTAGTGACTGTTCCTCTGCCCCTGCAAGTCAATGGGAGTCTTTTAATCAGCTGTGATGGATGTTCTATCAAGCTGTCAGCATTTCAGGTCCAAGTTACTAATCTTGAAAGAAGACCAAAGAACTGACTTATGCACTTTGAGTAATCCTTACTCACACAATTAATCTTCCTTATTTCAGACTGATAGAATTTGACTCTAAACTTGTTGATTTTAGGGCACGTATTTCCTAGAAGTATGTGGGTAGACTAACTAGACTTGTATATGTGAAGTAAGTTGGAATTTAGGTGAATTTTAAATTGTGGACACTGCTAATGCTCTACCTACACCTTCCTAGGCAAATTTCAGACCAAAGTAAAGAGGTAAAAACAATTATACATTTTGTTACAGAAACAATTAAAAATTAAAGAAATTAAATGTTTGATTTCATGTAGAAAAAAGCTGCTTATTATATACATAGTCAAAAAAGAAAGAAAATACTCCACATACTGTGCATTTTCCAATCCAAAACCTGTGTCAGAAATATCTTCCAAAGGAAGCTAGCACATTTGAAAGGAAAAAAAAAAAGCAATAACATTGGTTTCAGTCACTACAATTTGCAATTGATTTATGGCAGGGGGTTGGTGGTAGGATATGAAATATTTCAGTTCCAGGTGTCTGGGCCAAAAAACCAGCCTGGATTAGCAATGACTGAACATTATTAACATCTGATGGCTCTTTGGTAGAACATGTAAAATGAGTTGGAGGTTTCAATGCACTTCCTAGTGGACAGGTGCCCATACCACAAAAGCCACAGCCCTTTGGCACTAGTTTTGCTCTTTCTTGTGGGCTCTTTCAGTGGAGAGGTTCAGGCTTGAAAGAGTGATGGAGAATGAACTGTTATTTCTGCCTCTGATAAGGATCTTTAGCATGAGAAAAGTACCACAATGCTTCCCTTTGCATCTGTGATCAGATAGGAGACTATGGTCTTCAGAGCTATCAAGACTGCTACTGTCATCTCAAAAATGACTTCATTAGATGTTCTGTGATGAGTTCCATCTATGCACCACATTGGGCAAAAATGCAAGGGAGGTCATTCTCAGTAGTCACTCCTCAACTCTATAACTCCCACCCTTGTTGAGGCCCACCAGAGCAGAGCTGGAGCCTGGACATCTGGAAACATTATAAGAACCTTTAATTTAGGCAAGGTTTAAGGAGACCCTTTATTATTTTACTTTTTTATTTTTTCTCTTTTTATCATTTGTTTTGTTTTGATTAAGTCACCCTGGGCACATCCAGACAAGCCTGCACATGCCTCTTGCAGTGTCTCAAATCCCTTTGAGGTGCTGCAAGAGGCATGTGCAGGAACAGGGAAAGTTTCCCTCTGCTGCAAGTTTGCAGCGTGGGGGCAATATTAGACTCCTGGATATCCAGGGTTAAAAAAAAAATCGACCAAAAAAAAGCAGGGCAGAGCACGATCCTAGACTGTGCCCTAAGGCAACCAGAGGCTGGGTCCTCCACAGAGACACTCTCCCTGGGTCCTCCACAAAGACAGAGGCTGGAGGAGGAGAAGGGGCTCCCTGCTGGCCCTGCCTGCTCCCCTAGCTCCCTCGATCCCTTCCCTACCCGGCCCTCCCACCCGGCCCCATCCCCCCCAGCTCCCTGAGGCCCCCGATCCCTGCCCCCCCACCCCATCATCCCCACAATAAAAAAAAAACACTCCTCCCCCCTCCAGGACTTACCGGCAGTTCCAGCTGCCGTTTGTGTCACTGGGGCCCTGCCCTCACAGTGCAGGCAGGGTGACAGCCCCAGCGGCCCCAGCCCAGGGCCTGCTGCCCTGTGCTGCCCTGGGGGGCTCTGCCAGGAGGCCCCAGAGCCCCCACAGCCCCTGCTTCTAGGGTGAGTAGAGGCTTTTTTTTTTTAAAGTCCCAGTGCCTGGGGTTCAGGGGGCAGCCATGGGGGCCTGGGGGTGCAAGTGGGGAATGGGTGGTGAGGCAGCCATTGGAGGATCTCGGGGAGTGGGGGGGTTGGGCTGGGGGGGCAGCCATCAGGGGGGTGCAGCAACCAGCAGGGGTGGGCCCAGGTGAGGCAGCAATCAGGGGGCTGTGTGGAGCATGTGAGCCCTGCAGGGGAGGGGTAGCCCCTGTGGGGTCCATTTGGCCCCTGTTGGGGGGGGCTGTTACCACTGGGGAGGGGCATAGCCCCTGTCGGGGGCCATAGCCCATGTTGGGGGCAGCAAAATGTATATTCATGTATTCATGAATTCATGAAAGATTTATTTAGAGTTCACTTTATTATCATGATAGAGACACTGGTAGTCTTCCACATTGCTTTAACATTGTAGATAGATTAATAAAACATTGCCCAACTGCTCACTGTCTCTCTCTCTCTCCTTGTAGTGGTCTTTTGTTTTAATTGTGGAGGAACATGGATTTTGGGGTATTTTATAAAATGACTTCGGGATTTTTTTATTAGGGATTTTTCAGTTTTCCAATAGGGAATACCAGAATTCCTGGTAGGGAGGCCAGTGGCAGGACCCTGCTCTGAGTTGGCACCTCAGACCCAGCTGGCTGTGGCTGACCTCCTGGCCAAATGGGGACAGAAGGACATACTTTGACAGTTCAAAGCAGGCCACCGCAGCTAGAACATCTTCCAGGAGATAGCTGCCCAGATGGCTGAGCAGGGGACATACATGGCAGTAGTGCTGCACAGAGGCCAACTCTGCAGCCACAGCTCACTGGCAGCTGGTCCAGAGGCTGTGCAGTCTCCATCCAGGTCTGGCAGGTGCACAGCAGGTCACAGCCAGGCAGCAGCCCCCACTGCCAGACTGCTGCTGTGGGTGAAGGGAACTCTCAGGGCTGCTTCAGCAGTCCAGCTGGCACAAGGGGTAGTGTCCCCAGGGACCAACTGGATGGGCCCCAGAAGCTCCTGAGAGTGAGAAGCCCTGAGCTACTTGCCAAGGCAGCTTTTTGTACTGATGGGGCCAGGACAGGGCAACTTTTCATACCGCCGGGGACAGCACAGATGCTGGCCCTGGGCTCAAGCTCCCCTTGGCTACAGATCTGGGAGGAGCCAGGCAGGGGTATTTTGCCTCAAGTAGCACAATTTGCTCCAGAACAAAGTACATGTCTTAGCACGTTCTCTTAGGCAAAAAGCCCCAGGTTAAATTTGCACTGTTTCTGTTTAACTGCTGCAAGCACATGTGTTTGCATGTGTGGACATGCCCCCTGAGACTTTTTGTAAAGGGTACATGCATCAGTGGATCTAGGATTTTGAAAAGTAGGGTTCAGAGCATGGCACAGCAAAGTAGGAGCCAGACACTACTGTGAGAGAAGGCCGAAAGGCAGATTAATCCTTCCCTAGCTCTACAGCCACTGCAGTTTTCAGTGGTGAGCAAAGTTCAAAAGCCCTTAAATCTACTCTTGATTGGCCTTAATCGGCAGTGACACCTCCTCTTGCAACTGCTTCCTACCCCTGTTCCACCCTGTTCCCATAGTGGGAAGAGGAAATGAAGAGGAAGGAGGGTGTGACTACACCCTCCCTGGATCTGCCCTCAATAGCATGTAAATCAAAATAAGTAAAATAAAAAATAAATAAAATTATGGAAATAATTCTGGAAATAATATCTCCAGCAGCCTGCTCTCCTCAGTGACTCTGGGCAAAGGGCCTGATTTCCACAATACTGCCTAGTCTTGTCTCCTGCCATGGCAGGAAGACTTTGCAAAGGGGAAATACCTCCTGGTACCATTTTGCAGTGACCCTCTGTGCTGAACTTCAGGAGTCCTGACCTGGACTGGAAGCTCTACAGTGAGCACCACTCTTGTCAGCCAGAGGTATGATGCTCATGATGTATGTGTGCTCCCAGGGCAGAAGGAACCACATGGAAGGATGGAAACAGTTTCACCCTTTGGGCTTTGAAAACACACTCTATTCTCCTATGCAGCGACAGGAAAGAGGACTGAGCTCTGGTGCTCTGTAGCCCGCATTTGTAACCAGCATTAATATTCCGCAGGCTTTGCTTTCACCATATCTTTTCCCCCACCCCTCCCATTAGTTTTTGGCAGGGAAATAAATTCACCTGTGTTTTAGTAGTAGTCTCTTATATCACTTTTCCTTTCCTTCTCCATGTTGGCTTTATTTCCTTTCTTCAGTTTCATTAGCCAAGAGGCATGTCATCTACTGCTCTGCAACTGGATTTATTTGCTCCCTGGCTTTGCAGCAGCTGCTCTGCAGTTCATCCCCTCAAGCAGTTGTATCAGAGGTGGTCTCTGTGTTGAGTGGTGGGCTAATTAACTCCTTTCAACTTGTAATTTTTGGGGACAGTATAAGAAATGCCCTGTAAAAATGGCTTGCTGCAACTGATAGGATTAGCCTTGACTGACAGTGATAAAAGGAGGACCCACCATTCCTCCGGTAGTAAGGACTAAGGCAAAGTTGACTTGACAAACCTCAGGTGTTTCATATGTTACATTCTGCGTAACAGCAAGAACAAACTCTACTTTTGAAAAATTAAAAGGGACTCTTTAAGACATCCCAGCCACGTGCCTGCAGACTGATTGCCCTAGGTCTCTTCCAAGCTCTTAATATTTGCAACCTGGCCTCCCCCCTTCAAGTTTTGTGCCAGTTACTACAAAACAAAAAACACACTAGAATTACCCACACTAGAATTAATCTAGCTAGTGCAGGTAACAACAGTACCAATGGAAAGAAAAACATGGTGGCAACTTCAGTAAATATTAAGCTTGCATCTGGCTGTTCTAGTGCAGCAGATAGCACCACCCTGTTGTTCAATCAGCCAATCAGCACCATTGTTCTTTACAGAGCACGGTGTATGTGCTGATGAGTTATTTGATGGCTGCTGAGTCTGATGCACAAGTGACTGCCCTGCCCACAAATTGGGCACACCCACACACTGGCAATGTTCTGAATCCAAGCGACAGATTCTTTCCTCCACTGACTCTGGTCATCACAAAACTTGATTCAGGCTGCCTTGCAGTGTCTTACTCCATCTGCAAGCTGACTGCCAAGTAAAGCAGCATTCTGCACTCCTTTCCCAGTCATCCACAGAGGACGCTAAATCATTTTTGCAAGCATCCCAAAATCTGCACAGCAGTCTGCCTCTCTTTCTAGATCCTTCACAAGCTTCAGAGTACAGCATGATCTTCAGGATCCTGAGATGTGGCATTCGCTTGACATGACCAAGCCACCCGAGTCTTTTCTTACTAATCAATGTTCCCATGAATGACATACCAGCACAATTTAACACTTCTTTACCCTGCCGTTAGTGATGTTGTTAACAGTGCTACCTACATTAAAGCTTGCAGGAGTCAGTTTACCCAGCACCAGACGTACCGTTCCATCTTACTCGTCCAACTTCACCCAGAGATTATGTAGGTGGTGGGGGGCCACAGTTTTCAACGGAAAGCTAAGTGCTGAGCCTGAACGTAATGGTGCAGACATAACAAGGTGAGCACAAACAGATCCAGGGGGATGCGCTGGTGCAGTTGGACCACCTCCACATGAATTCCTGCTCCACCCAGAGTTTAAAATCAACTGTTGGTACTGGCAGCAGCATTTGTAGTCAGGCAGTGCTGAGGGAGTCACTTGACTTCATGGCTCATTAAAATCTACCAGATCCATTCTATACGCTTCATTCCACAAGTGTCAATGCCCCCTTTCTCAGTGGTCTTTTCAGTGGTCTTGATATGCCACCAATGAAGCTATCATAATTTTCTGAAATCCTGCTCTTTGTTAGCTGCTCCTGGTAATGAAGCTCCCGTTTCACAGCCTTGCAGATTAATTTTAACTCATTCCAAAGAATTTTTGTTTGGGTTGTGTGTGTGTGGGGGGGAGGGATTGCTTCAATCTTAAACAGAATAAAACACAGCCCCAGGCCCCTAGCATATGAATGAAACATCTAGTTTATTTTTAAATTGGAGAAAAATACGTATTGTTTTATATGCAATGATGCACTTTACCATCTGCACCTCGCTTTTCAAAATTCTCGATCTGCCCATGGAGTTGAGACATGGTGTGACATTAGAAATAGCAGAAAGCATTGCTGAACAGAAATGAGGGATGCAACGATTTTCTAGTTCTGTTGCAGGGTGAGCTCTTCCCAGATGCTTCTTTCCCTGCCTTGTCTCCCCTGCTCCCTCCCCACAGCCTTCATTTCTTAATGAATTCAGTGCTGGTGGAAGGTGCTGAAGTAACAATCCAGGAGGCTCCTATTTTAGGTGCGTTATTTGTGACTGCAATTCAAACTTCCCACACAACCATTCTGTCTTCCCACTACCACAAGTCCCACCCATACCTGCACCCTGAAATACACCTGAACTCTGACTTGTAAAGACCATCTCCCATGAACAGACAGAAATAACTCTCCATGGCCTAGTCCACCGGGGTGGGGGACAACCTTTTTGGCCAGAATGTCACAACTTAACCTTGTACCCTCCCTAAGTACCACTCTGATTACCTTCCCATGCTCAATCTGCTGTGTTTTCTGCTCCCTGCCCTATGTGCCAATGTCCCCTCCTCCATCTGCTGTGCACCATACACAGAGATACCTGCGCCATTTGTGGCACGTGCCTCACGTTAGCCACTCCTGGCTTACTCAGTCTCTGGCTCCAATGCTTTGACTGCTAATCACAACTGAGTTACAATGAAGCTTTATGTGAAGTGGATATTGGATACTGTACATACTAGGAAAATTAGTATGATCACCACCCTTTGCCCCTGCTCCATTTACGCTTGGAAGTCAACATGACCACAAGGTAACTTAGATGATGGAGACATAAATAATCTAAGCCTACATCTGACTTCTGTAGTTTCAGTATCTCTTGCTGGGAAACAAATATTCCTCAGAGAAATCTGGAGTTGCAGAAGAGAGGGACCTAAATAAGAAAAAGTTGGCTGCTTGTCAAAGTAGGATGGATTGGGAATTCCATGCATTCAGGGAAGCATGAGAAAGCTGCAGAGACATCAATGAGAGGATAGTTCACCCTAAAAGGCACATGGTAGATTTAACCCAAAGCACACAAACAGATCTCGCATAACAGTTCCAAAATTAGTAACTCCTCACTTTAACAACAGGATAAATGCACAGGCCTAGGAAAAATTACACCCTATACCTACTCCCCTGCCTCAGTCACCTCGCCATTTCAAAACATTTTTCAGGTGCAGAACAATGTCCTCTGCTATGTTCAGGATCCTTCTCTTGCAGCTGACACCTTGCTTTCTAAATCATTGCACATCTCCTTGTATAAACCAGTTCCTTGTCACTAAGGGCTAATCCCACCCTTAAACAGGCCCTCCTGCTGGAAAAAGATGATCCTTTTTCCTGCCAAAGCTTCCTGTATGTCTCTTATTTCCTGACCTCCTCAAGCCCTTGCAGTTTCTGTTCTGCCTTTGAGGATTTTCAATCCACCCAATTCCAGCTCCCTGCTGAAAAGCTGGACAAATAGTTTCTCCTAGGGCACTTGTATATGTGAGCAGTGAGGCCATTACCATGTATACGTAGTGAAAATGTCACTTTATGTAGCTTAATGGTGTCACACTGTACACATGCAAGAGTTTTGGGGGTTTAACTGAGTTAGCATCATTGCAAGCTAAATGACATCCCAATGTAGTTTAGTTTGTAATGTTACAAATTACAATGAAGCAGCTGTCAGCTTACTTCTCCCAACCACAGGCTCCTCTGAGAAGGAAAAAAAAGGATTGGGCCCCTCGCTGCTTCTGCCTTCAGTGGGCTCCTGTGGCTAGCAGGACATCTGGGGCTATCCAGGAACAGTCTGGCTTGCTTCTGGGGCAGTGCAGGAGGGTGCCTGGGTTTACTGGTGGTGGAAGAAGGTGGCTGGGATGGTACATAGGGCATTGGAAGCCCAGGTGGGCTACTAGCTGGCCGGGTGCTGCCCCAGCTCGGAGGCAATTGATCCAACACTTCCCCAAGCCTGCCTGGGCTTCCAGTGCCCCATGCATTGTCCCTGCCACCTTCTCTGGTTGCCATCACATGCAGATGCCCTCCTGCTGCCTCCCTATGCTGCCAGGGGCAAGCTGGGTATCCTGGCAGCCAGGGAAGGTGACAGGGACAGTGCATAGAGCATTGGAAGCCCAGGTGGGCTCAGGGAAGTGTTGGATTGGGTACCTCCAAGCTGGGGCAGCACCTAGCCAGGTAGCAGCCCACACAGGCTTTCATCACCCTGTGCACTATCCCCACTACATCCTCCTGCTGCCTTCCTGCACTACCCCACAAGAAAACCAGCCTGTTCCCAGGTGTCCCCAGGCATCCTGTCAGCCACAGGAGCCTGCTGAAGGCAGAAGTGGTATGGGGCCTGATTTATTTATTTTTTTGGCAGAGCCTGCCCACCTCTCCTGCAGCCAGGGGGTGAGCTGCCAGCTTGGAGGCAGCACCCAGCCCGCTAACAGCTGGCCTGGGCAGCCCTGGAGAGCACTCCTGCCACAGAGAGAAGGACCAAGGCCCCCCAAAGTTCAGGGGCCATCCGGCCCACCAGTAGTTCCCCCTTCTCCCCGCCCCCCGGCACACTCCAGCTCAAAAATAAATAAATAAACGGATTGGGCCCCTTGCCATAACATGACAGAAAAATTGAAAGGTTTAGTAGTCAGGGTTTTATTCTATGCCCCACTATTTCAATTTAGGAGGTCATAGAATAAAACCCTGAGGTCTAAACCCCTGTCACATATACAAGCGACCATGGGCTTTAGCTCACCCACTGTCCCAAGCTGCTTTCATCTGAGGAGGCAGCTGTTAAGTCCTAGTTGCCTGCCTATTTAGTCAGTCTAGGAGCCCAGTAGCATAACTAAGATGGGGTGACAAGGGTAGGAGCACCAGGCACCACTTTTGTGGGGGGACACAAAAATAGCCACTTCTGCCACCATCAGTACTGCAGCAACTGTTGCTGCCTCATGGGTCACAGCTGCCCTGCCCTGCAATGCCTCTGTGGGAGCCACGCGATACAGTCCTTGTCAGCAAATGGAGAAGTCCACATACACTGAGGCCTTTCATACTTGAATGATTCCACAACTTGGATTCACAGCCAATTTCCCCAAACTATCATACACCTGAACTTCATTGCTAAATGGAGAAAGCAGTCCTAAGACACCAAGCTAGAAAAAAGCTTGTCTTTCAGTTTTCTATTCCTCTATTTCCACATCCCCTTAAAGCCCTTCCCCTACCCTGGCCTGACTATTAATACTCTCCTTCTTCTAAAGCAGTTGTTTATATCCCTGCCATCACAGATTACAGGGGCCACTGAAAAGAAGGGCTAAGAGACCTGCTATACAATATGTGAAGGTAGATGTTTGCACCAGCTGAAAGAAGCTGGGGTTGCTCCCCACAGCATCAGCACTCTAGCAAGTAGGGTCACTCAGAGTTTAAGACCTGACAAGAAATTGGGATTTTCTGGCCTAGCTGTAGTCCATCCTAATGAGAAGGGTGATAGTTTCTCACATTTATCAAATCTACAGCTCACACCTTTACAATTGTAGCTATCACAGTTAATTAGCTCACCACACCCATCTCAAATTATCTTCCAGCTGGGCAGGGGCTGTCTTCCCACTAGGAGAGGTCTTTGTCATTTTTAATCTGTCTTCTTTTCCGGTCCTCTCCTTTAACCCATTCTTCTCCCATGTTATTGTTCACTCTAACCCTCAGTAAAGAAGGATTATGGCCTGGAATTCTTCAACAGAGGAAATTGGGGACTGTCCTGTAGGCTCAAAAAGGGGAATATGCTAATCAAATGGGTAGAAGGAGCTGCCTTAGTTTTCCCCAGGTTTTTTTTTAAGAATACTAGATCACAGCCCTGCAGATTCTGACCTTTGCATATTTTTCCATCTATCTCTTGTGTATGTCCAAGGATCAGTAGTGCTGCTTAGAAAATGCAACCTAATAGCAAAAAAGATTCCAACAAGATAGATGGCCCCAAATAAGGGTGGAGGTGGGTGTTTGGTACCTCTGAAAATCAGCTCATCAAAAATATAAATGGAGGGGGTCTAAATGCAGAATCAATTCCAAATGTGTCTCTGTGTGCTAAATGCAAGCTGTGGCCATAATTTTCTGATCCCAAGTTAGTCGTATCACTTCTCTGTGCCTCAGTTTCCCCACCAGTAACACAGGAGAAATACTGCTGTACCATGCAGAAAAGAACATGTGAGGCTCAGTCCATCTTGAGCACTTCAGGTGCAAGATGCTAGCAGTTGAGCAAGTGCTATTGTTAAAATACACATTTTGAAAAGGAAGCATTTGGACCTTGCTGTTGTAGCTCAGGGTGCTCTCGAAAGAAATGTGCCTCATATTAACTGCTCCCTCTACACTATAATGATCAACCCAAATCCAAAATGATGGCTTCCTTTTTCCTTCTTTTGCCTTTTGCCATATTTACTTCAGGTGTCTTTTTCCTTTGAATACAGGTTGCTAAGTGACTCCTGTAAGGTGCTGATTGCCCCAGTGCTGGCTGACTTCAGTAAATGTTGATAGTATACAATCTGTGATAGGATATGGCTCACAGCTGTGTTTTGTGAGGAAGAGAAATAGAGGGTCAAGGCAGGAGTGTAACTGGGCTGGGAAGAGCAATTAGGACAGCAGCATCGGACACTGCCTTTCTGCGGAGAGGAAAACAGTAGCTGCCATCAGCACCATTGTAACTGGTACTACTACCCTGTGTATCACACCTGCCCCAGGTGTGGGGCTGCCCTGCTATGCATATGGGCACAAGTATATGAGCATGAATACCATTGAAAGTGTACATAAGAAAGAGAGGAAAAGGACTGTTTGTGAAAATACTCACATTCAAGAAATGTGTGTGTGTGTGTGTGTGTGTAGGTAGGCATGTGCACACATTTGTGCATGTATGCGTGACTGTGAGAGAGGCTGCTGTGCTTAAAATTGAAGTGATAAATCATACCTGAGGTCTCCCCAGAGATGTATAAATAGGAAACTGAAAAGCATTTCCTTCTATTTATTTTATAAGTGCAATAAACTTTATCAGCTTTTAGTATTGGCAACTTGTGCAATATTTATGGGCTGTTTACTTCAGATGTTATTCAGAGGTTAGCATCAGGAGGCTAGTGAAAAAGAAAATTGGGGAGGTTGGTGGAGAGAGGGATTTTTCCTCCCTCCAAGTGGTAAAATCATACCACTTCTGAGCTGTTCTAACTTCCTCCTGCTGATCTTGGCTCAAGATGCTCCAAGGGTTCTCCAGTAAGGGCATACACATAGTTAATCCTAGGCACCCCCATTTTTACACCAGAGTAAATAAGGTGCTTGCATTGGGGCTCCCACAAGGAGACCCCTGAAGAAAGAAGGGAAGCTCTGCAGTGGGACTGAGGAGATTATCTCAGGAGGTTTTATCTGATATTCTTATATATATATCTGATCAGTCAGATCAATATGCAGATGTGTCCTTCAGGTAACCCTTATCTGCTGTATTCAAGCAGAAATAGCAACTTTCTTCAATAACCTATTTGATGCCAACTCTGCTGCCTGGTCCCAGTCCCCAGGCCACCCTCTAAACAGATCCACTAACCATCCACATCATAAATCCCTTAGTTTGCCCCTCAGCAGCAGTCCAGCTCACTCCCAGAATTTCTCCTAAGCATCAGGGCTTTAGGTTGAGCTCAATCCCTAGCACTCCTCTCCCTGCAGCATGCTCATAGTATCTACCTAAGAAATGCACAGGAAATCTACTTGGGCTAGTTGAGGAAAACCCTCAGGTCCAACATGATGCACAAGCCAACTACACACCTCAAAATATTGAAAGCAACCTACCGAAGACTCAAGCTCTTCAACTTACCAAAACAATAAAAGGTGATTTGATTGGAGTGTACAAGTACTATCACAGGGAGAAAATACCAAGTCCCAAACGTGTCTCTAAACTACCAGAGAAAAGTTTAACAATAATTAATGGGGGGTAGTCAAGAGTCATGCTTACTCTAAAAGTAACGCTCAGACATTTAACCCAGCAGGTGTTTAACCAGTAGGACAATCTACCAAGGGCAGTGGTGCAATGAACTTCTCCCAAAGTTTTCAAAATGAAAACAGGGTATGCTACTTCACTTACTCTGCGATAAGAGCAAGCAAACAGACAGATACTGGGTGTGTCTACATGTTCAGTACTTTAGTTCAGTATTTAGGTTAGTACTTGTTTAGTACTTGAAGTACTAACTAAACGTGAAGTAACTAGTTACTACGCAGTAGCACCACCACATGGTTTTTTTGTGGTGCTTACTGTGCAGTGGCCTAATAACACTGTGCAGTAGCATATTGGCATGGTTTTTGACCAGCATGCTGCTGCACATTGTTATTAGGCTACTACACAGTAAATGTCTCATGTAGACACACCTGCTGAGAAGCAGCTGACAAACTAGACTGAGCATGAAATGTGTCTTATAGTAACATGTTCAGATGCTAATACCCCTAGTCAGACCTGAGTTACAGGCCTGCCCCACCCTATTTCCCCTTCCTGTCCCCTACCCCACAGGTACAGCAGGGACGGGAGAAATGTCTGTGTTTTGTATTATACAGGAAGTCAGACAACATAATCTAGTGCTCCCTTCTTGTCTTAAAATACATAAAAGAGGAAATCCCATCAAGACCGTTTCAGGCTGGACATAAAGAAGAATTTCTTTACTGTCCAAGCCCCCAAGGTCTGGAATAGCCACCAGAGGTAGTTAAAGCACCCAGATTGAACACCTTCAAGAGCAAACTGGATGCTTATCTTGCTGGGATCCTATGACCCCAGGTGAGCTCCTGTCCTTTGGGCGGGGGGCTGGACTCGATGATCTTCTGAGGTTCCTTCCAGCCCTAATGTCTATGAAATCTATATAAATACAACACACTACGTTTGCTATTTGATTTCAAAGAAGCCATCTAAAGAAACTATATCTCCTGTGAAAAGACAGTGTAGCCAACCATTATGCTGTTGCCTAAAGATACCGGACAAAATCTTGACCCCATTAAGTCATCTAGGCATCTAGCCTTTGACCCCAGTGAAGCCAGGGTTTTATACATTGTTCCTGGCAATGGATCTCATTTTGGTCTTGAGAAACAATTATTTCAGCCCTCTACATCTGCTGCCTATCACCCAGCAACAAACAGGTTATGCTTTGTGCAGACCCTTAAAAAAGTATTAAAACAAACATTATAGGAGAAACTTCTGTCAGACTGTAATTTACAATCATATAAATCTATGCCACAAGCTCAAAAACCTCCAACAGTGCTATTTTTTAAGACCATTGACACATCATTTTGATTGACTTATGCTATATTTAGCAAAATAATTGAAAGAAAAACAATAGACCACAATATGCATTTCCTAGAATTTTGTATCTGGCTCAAGAAGTTGGATAGCGAAACAGCAAGGAGAATAACAAGGAGAAAGAAAGGGATGAACAAGGTGTTAGCAGAAAGGGGATAGAATCAGGGACCCACATGGCAGAGATAACAGGAGAGAGTATGAAAAGATATGGATAAGCTATTACAAGACAAGACTTCAGAAAGGGGAAAGACCCCTGTAGTAAACTGTGATGACTCTAAAACTAGAAAAGGAAAGTGACTCTATTCACAAAAAAACAGTCGTTCCTGACAGACAATTTTGGTTGCAGTGTAAGCACAGATCTGCCAGAAGCCATAATCAATAAGAGGTTTCATTTGCAGGGAGTGAACGGTGGCATGTGCAACTGAAAGAAAAGGATCCAATTCTGCTTCCTGCATTCTGCACCTTTACATGTGAAAGGGTTCATGTGTCTTTGGTGCAGGGAGTGATGTGAGGCAGCTACCCTTCTGTTTCACTTCTGATGCAGAATGTTACAGGGGACAACTGTGCTCTTGGGCCAGGTACACACATTACATTTTTACTGGTAGAAGTGATTAGAAACCAGTCTATACCTGGAACAGAACAGAAGTTCAACACACATAGACTGGTTAAAAAATGGCAGCACACAATCTAAGATTTGCCCTCCCCACCAAAGGGCAAATGTGTGTTCTGTTTGCTACTGACTTAAGCTACACCACTTACAGATAACTATGTAACTTGGAGTTATTTTGCCTTGGGCTTTTTTAATGTCTGTACCTAGCCTTGGAGACTTTATATTTGCTCTTTTCTTTACTCTGCAATAAATCACCACAAGTGAAAGCACTTTGGTCATGGGCGAGCATTGTAAAATTTTGTTCTTTTAAAAAACCTTGGGAAATTCCATCCAAAAATAAAAGAAAGAAAGAAATCTAAATAAAGATAATGTTAAGATTGAATTTTTAAGCATTCCTAAGGCAGGAAATGACAAAAAAAATCAAATCTCCCACACAGCTTTAACCTATCTTCTCACGTTTACGTGCTTTGTGGTTGCAGATGAACAGAAATGTTTGAAAATGTGAACATCCTTGAAAAAGTAAAGCAGCTTTGTCATTTCCTAGCCCATATTCTAAACTGAACTTAACAGAAGCTGGGCTATATATATGTAATGAACATCTTGGTTGGGTTTTTTTTTTTGGGGTGGGGGGGTTGTTTTTGAGGCAATAGCATCCATAGAGAGTTAGTAGAAATTGCATATTCTCAGCGTCTCTAGAAATCTGACTGATAATTTTTCTTCTGTTATTAAAATACATTAGAAGGAAGACATTTGTCATTAAAAAAGGAGGCTAGCTGATATTTGACCAAGACACATTATGCGTGAACAGGCAGTTGTTTATCTATACACAAAGAGCAACTACAGGCTTTCAATCTAAAAATATTTTTATTTTAGAAAAAGAAAAAAAACAAGACAAGAAAAAGCAAAAGAAAGCCCCACAGGGGAGCAGTGTGTGTGACTCCTTTGTAACAGGCTACAAGAGCCCTGAAAATGAAATGGCTGCTCTCTCTGCATGTAAGGACCAAAGGAGCTTTTACAGAACCATTCACAGAAAGAAATGGAATAAGGGCCTGATTCTTACTGACTTTACTTTGTATAGTAAGCCGCCTCCACAAAGTGTGTGTGAAAAACCACTGAATAAGGACTTATCAAAAAATGAGACAGTACAAGGCAGTGAGGAATAAGGGCCTGGACAAGCCCGCTGGGACTGAAGTTGTAGGGTAGAGATGTCAGTGGCTTTCCTAGCTGGTGACAGACCTATACATGTCTGTGGGCATTTCATTAGACTGGGAAGGATGCACATATACAAAGAGGAGGCCCAACTCTGACCCCATCTTCTTCCCAAGAAACACTGCTAGCCCTCTCTTCCATTGGGGCAGCTACACAGGCTGAACGTATAGACATTGTATGGTGCATTAACCTTTAACATATGTATTTGACACTGGCGGTAATGGCTATTTCCATGGAAGCTGCCTTCTGAAGAGGAAAGAGAGTTTCTGGCTAAGGGGGAGAGCCAGGCCCCACCCAATCTTCTGCCACTCTCAGTATGATCCAAGTTTCTCCTGTCCACAGTTCCTAACTTCTACACCAAGCCTGGAGTAGGGTGGTCATCATAGCAGATAGTCCAGTTGTCCTCTGTCCTCTACTGATATGAAACTGGATGCCTTTATGTCCTCTATTTTTCTCTTGAAGAGAAAGGCATTGGGTTTTGTATCAACAGAGGACAGAGTAGCAGAAAACCCAAATGTCGTCTATGATGGCCACCCTAGCCTGGAACCACTGCCTCCTTCATGGAGAACTGACCAGGCCACCCCATCCCAGCCCTTCATTGCAGACCTCAGCTTCATTCCCCTCCCCTCTCTCCAGCCCTCTTACTGCAGGTGCTGACCCTGCCTTCCCCTCCTTCACCTCCAGCTGGGACAGTGCCCCCCCCCCCCCCCACACACACACACAGCACAGCGAAGGCTGCATGTTCTCAGACATCCCATCCCACTGCATAGGCGGCAGCTTTGGGAGGGATTCGTGCACAACTTAAAATGGACCCCTCTAAGTGCGAGGCAGCCCTGCTAAAGCAAGCCGTGGCCCACAGAACTGCGAATTCTCCCTAAGTTGGAGGGGGGAAAAAAATCTTCCTCCATCCACTGTGGCCCACAGACCTGTGCACTCTCCCTAAATTGGAAAGGGAAAAAACCTTTCCCCATCCTTCCTTACATCTCCCTCACTGAAATCAAAAGCATTTTCTGTTTTTCCCTCTGTCCCACCAAAAAACTATCCTGGCGAAAAGTTTCCATGGGGTGAAAATGGGTATGTCTGTCAGGGAGTTTATTTCAGCTCTTCCCTAGGCAGCTAGAGCTCTCCCTCTGGCTTCCAGCCTGCTCCTATTCCCTCAAGACTGTTCCTCATCTCTCCTTCTCCCTTTGCTCTAGTGCAGCACTAAAGCAAGCTCCTAATTAACGTGCTTGTGATTCCCCATTGGAGCAGTGGCGCCAGGGCTGCAAACTGTCCCACTCCTGTATTCTCCAGAGGCAGGTTGGGCAGGCTCCACCACCTTGCAGCTCATCCTGTCACAGACTTGTCCATGGTGCTGGCTCCAACAGGTTCATCCTTTGTATGCTCCTCTGTGCTAATTTCCCTCAGAGGCTGCAGGCAAGGAAGCAAGTGGGGGCAGAGGAGGTCATGCTGCAGCTGAAGTGAAGATGCCCCAGAGAAAATGAAAGGGAAATGTCAAGCGGGGGAAGTGCTGAGAACTGAAACAAAGATGCAGCTCGGTCCCGCATCCCGTCAGGAGAGGCAGCGAGGCCTGTTTCCATTTGGCTGGTCACTGTCATTCACAGAAACCACAAGCAATATACAACGCAGGCCAGCCCAACATGCAGGCACATAATCCTCCCCCTGTGCAGATTAACATATTAAAGACACTCTGCACAGACTGGTGCACGCATTCACACCACCCTGTGAGCACACACCTTCCATGCATGTTCCCCTGGCTCTCTGCAAGCCCACACCCCATCACTGTGTGAAAGCAAGCACACGTCACAGACTGTCTACACGCTCCGTGTTTTACACCACATGCAATTACAGGGTCACGCAAACATGCAAAACCACCTTAGTTCTATAAATTCACACACATCACCTACAAACAATGTCTATGTTATATAAATAGCATGCCACAGGCACCCTGGAACCACAGGTACACTGAGACAAAGGAAACAAGATGAGCTGGATTCTAGCCTGCAGTTCTGGTGGGAAGTGCTTTGGTAGGCTTGGTATGAGTAGACTTCACTGTAAATAATGCTTGTAAATAGTTCTCTGTGTAGGACATCGATATGCCCTTTTCACCCCAGGTGCAAATGGCAGTCTGGGCCTGGTAGCATGGCCTAGAGACTGCCCCCTTGATTGGTTCCCCATGTATAGTATTGGGTTACTGTTGTCTCCAGGTTAAGACTATAGTTTTATAATTGTTTTGTTGCAAGTGTGGCTAAATGAGCCTGGGGAGAAAGAGTAAAGCTCTGAGGGAGGTGGAGAGAGAAGGTCCGAAGGTCTACAGAGAAAGGAATATTCCCGGGGGTGTGTCTGCATATTCGAAGTAGGCTTGCTGCGCTTACTTACTTCGAAGTAAGTAAGCTTAATTCGAAGGAAGCTTACTGTGCAGTAAAAATATTGCACAGTAAGCCTACCAGGGGAGCATGTCTACATGCTCCTCTTGGGAGTAGATTTGGTCCTAATGAGAGTAGCCCAGTGAGGGCTCCTCCCACCCTGCTCTGCCCCCCTGCAGCAGACAGGGGGTAGCTCCAAACTCCCCCTGGGAGCTAGCCTAGGGGCTGGCAGGGAGCACAGGATCAGGAGACAGCACATGGGGACTAGCCCTGTGCACATCAGGGCTTCTCCACATAGCCTGGGGCTAGCCAGGACCTGTCCTGTTCTAGGGCAAGTCCCAGCCAGCTCTGGGCTGGGTGGGGAACTCTCCTTGTGCAGGGAGCTCCTGGCCGTAGCTCCTCGATTACAGCAGGAGCTGGGGCATTGCTCCCTGTGCCCAGCAGCTGCCTGCTGCCAGGTTGGGCTCTGGGCCAGAACAATGTCCCCCTGCCCTGGCAGCTCCCATCCCTGGCTCCACGATCAGAGCTAAGGCTGGGACATTGCTCCCTGCCCCCAAGAGCTGCCTGCTGCCAGGGTCAGCTCCGAGCGTGGAGCCCGGCTGAGACAATGTCCCGCTGCCCCAGCAGCAGGAAACTCCTGGCCCTGGCTCTGCAATCACAGCCAGAGCTGAGGCATTACTCAGGCAGGCAGCAGGCAGCTTCCAGAGGAAGAGAGCAATGTCTCAGCCCTGGCTGCAATTGCAGAGCCAGGGCGAGGAGCTGCCTGCTGCCAGGGCACGGGGACATTGTCCGAGCTGGGCTCCACGCTCAGAGCCCACCCCAGAAGCAGGCAGCTCCCAGATGAGGGGACAGTTATCCTGCCCTCTGCTGCCCGGCTGACTGGTTGGCTGTCTACATGTGGGCTACCGTCCAGTAACTATGGCATGGTTAATTTGATACCTGCATTTGCAGGTAGCAATTAACCATGCAATTGACTAATTGACTGCACAGTGTCTGCGCATGTAGATGGTAACACTTTACTCTGCTGTCAATTAGCCAACTACACAGTAAAGTTTCTAGTGTAGATATGCCTGGGATGGACAGAATAAAGTCCGAGTGAGAACAGAGGGAACTAGAATGGCACAATAAAGACTGTTTTGAAGCAGTCTGTTGTGTTTTTGGAGACAATGGGCACTTTGATAACCCTCTTCTTTAAAAGAAGAAAATACCCTCCCTCCTTCCCCAGAGCTGACCAAAATGAAGGCGCTCCGGAGGGCGGGGAGTGGAGTACAGATCAGTGGGGAAGCCAAGGACTGAGAAGAGCCAGGGTCTCGAAGCCACACTAGGGCTGACTGCAAGGTGTCCTCTTAGGAGAGGGAGACCAAATAAAGCTGCTTCACAGGGAAGTCCCAAGAAACAGCTTTCCCCTTCTCCTCTGAAAAGGGACAAGGTGATCCTCCTTTTTATTTTCCATGACATATACATATGAACCAGATTCTCCCATCTACTGTGGCCACTACACACTGGTCAGGTGGTACCAAATGACAGTGTTCTGGGCAGAGGCGGCAAGTTAATGGTAACCCTTGAACAGGGGATTTTTCCTGCTTGGGTAGAGTTGTGGAGCTGCCTCACAGACCTGGCACTCTTCTTGCCCTCAGCCCTGAGGGTGCCCCAGGGTCAGGGCAGAATAGAGCAGCCTCATTGAGCCTAAGATCCCTTACACACACTGGTGTAAGTCAGACCAGCACTGGGCAGCACAGGAAGAGGAAGTTACAACCCAGTCCCAAAGCCCTCCTCTATAGTCCTGCCCTGAGTGGAGTTCTAATAACTTTCGAGTGAGGTGTTTGCAGACGGTTGTGTGTGCACACAGCTGTATATGTATGTGCAAGCACAGCTGTAGGGGTGAGCCTGAATATTGGCACTGGTGGGCATTTATACACATACTTTTTTCCCAGTGCTGCGCCGGAGGTCCGCCACTTCGAAGCAGACTCCGCATACAAGCTGAAGTAAACTGCACTGTGCCATGTGCAGTTGTATAAGCAGCAAAATGTGCACCAGAACTGAGAAAATGGAGGTGGTGTGCTTTTGAACTAAAGCACTTCCAAGTTGTTTTAGTTCAAAAGTGTGCTTTTCTCAGTGCTAACACGCATTTCACCACTGATACAACTGCAAGCATCACAACACCAGGTGCTTTTCAAAGCACCCAGCCGCTGTAACACATGCATGTGTAAAAATATGGGGTGATCTAGCATTGAATAGCAGCTCTGTGTGTATAAATACAGTGGGTGACACAGTGTGTTTACCTGATGATAAGCATGATGATATATGTATCTGCCTGTGTGGTTGTGTAGTGAATGGGTGTGCATGTGTATACCAGTTGTTCTTTGTGGGCATACATGAATGGACAGGGTTGGTCAGCTCCAGACCACAAGGAGGCACTGTCTTCTAGTTGGTAGAGTACAAACCTGAGTCAGAAGGCAAGGGATCTAGTCCTACCTCTCTTGGAGTTGGCTCTAACCAAGCAAAAGTTTCTGTACCTCGGTTTCCCCATCTATAAAATAAGAACAATGATGCTAACACACTCTGGGGTCTAAAACTAGGAAGCTCTGTATAGCACTGCTAAATGCTGTCTTTTCAAAAACAGCACTCCATTTCCCTCAATGAATGATTGCATGCTGTGTCCAAGAACAGCTTTTAAGCTAATACCATTCAGGTTGTACTGAACAGTAACCTAACAGGGCCCAATGCCCAATGTGTGGCTAATTGCCTCTGCCTTTTAACAAACAGGACTCCATACTTGACCCATCCTCATTGCTGATGTATTCATGCAGCAAGAACAGAAGTAAGACTGTAAATTTCCCCCCACTGCATCTATCCTCTACTGGAAGGACTTCAACTTCTCATCTTGTGTGTACCAGGAAATGCAGGTTGTAACATTCTTCTGCTTCCTGTTGAAGCTGTACCACTGAGCAGAATATGACTCAGGACGGCTTACGCAAAAGAAAGGGAGCAAGAATGAGCTCATTTTACTGGTTAGCACATTACCTGGACTAGCTTTTATAAACCCTGGGCACATCTACACGTGACACTACATCACCTTAGCAACATGCTACAGCAATGTAGCATGTCACTATGGCGATGCAGCATTGGCGGGCACAAATTGTGATGCTGATGTTACATTGCTATAGCAACAATCTACCTCACTATAGTGAATCACTACAGCGACATAGCTGCTAAAAATAACTGTGCGCCACCAGGACAGCACAGTAATGGCTGTTACTGTGCCGTCATTTAGTACTTTCTAAAACAAGCACTAAATGATGGTGCAGTAACAACTGTGCCATGGGGGGCACCTGTAGATGTGCTCCCTATGTCCCTCAGTGAGTTAATTGCCTTGTTTATCCCTACTGACCTGTTCAACCCATGTCTTCCTCTCTGTGTCCCCTCCCCGTCCTTTGTATTTACATCCTTTCTATTTAGAATCCCAGCTTTCTGCACGTTTATTCACAGCATCCAAATTAAGCTAGTGCCTACAATAGCTCGTGTCTCTACAAACCAGTTAATCTCTAAGATGCCACCCTGCCCTGCCTTCTGCTTGGTTAGCGTGGGGTGCACAATTTTGGCTTCACTGGGTGCATTTAGACTAGTCTAATGTGCAATAAAGAATGTCAATTACTGTGCATTAAATGAATCTAATGCTCTGTTTGCTAGTATCAATACATACAGGTACTAGAAAAACAGTACATTAACTAATGTACTAAAGCATGCATATAGACCATGACCAGAAGCAATTTGCTCCCTATCAGCCCAGGCAGCAGGGACAACTGCTGAGCCTCAGTTTCCATGGGGTGGGGCATAGGCGACTGGTAGGGGGTGAACAGGGGTGCACGTGCCCCCCCAGTGGCCCAGTTCCCCCCCAGTGGCCGACACTGATGCTGTCAGTAGGGCTGGTGTCCCCCCTTGACAGGGCTGCTGCTGTCAGCAGCTTCTCCAGGTGCACCCCCAGATTCAGGAAGCACAAGTCACTCATGGGGTAGGGGGAGCTGTCCCAGCTCCAGCGCAGCTCCCTCCCAGCTGTGCAGTGATTGGGGCTAGCCCTGATCTCTGTTGAACAGTGGAGATCTGTCCTGGAGCCGGGACAGCTTCCCCCATCCCCTGGAGCCCAGGCCTGACCCCTGTGCCCCCTGCCAGCCCAGAGCTGGGACCCTCTGCTGCAGGATGGCAGAGCAGGGCAGGAGCAGCCCTAGACTGCACTGCTCCTGTTCAGATGCATGCCTGGGTGCAATTTAATGTTCCTGAATGTTTTGCACAGAAAATTCAGATATTAATTGCACATGTAGATGTGCCCACTGAGAACCACTTTGCAAAGCACGTTTTCCAGTAGAAGCCACTGTAAGTAGGATCTGCTCTGGCCAGATGTCAGCCCTCCACACCTTTGCAAGTGGGAAACTGGACCACATGTACAGGTCTATGTGCAGATCAACAAAGTGCTGTGCAGAGAAGACATGGGATTTGCTGTTTTGCTTTTCAAATCCTTTTATGCATTATACAGTGGTTTAACAAAAAAAAGTGAGCCACAGGAATTGCCCTGGTGGATTGCCTGTACCCCAAAGGCTATGTACTGTGCACCCTTGGTTTAAGAAACGCAGGCAGGTTGGGGGGAGCGAACAGGACATGGCAGGTCCTAGGTTTCTGTTTCTGTTCTGAGAACACTTAGAGCATTTTATCCTGGGGCTGTACATTCCCAATAAGCCATTGATCCAAATTACATAGAAGAATATAATTTCTAAAGATTTAGACCACAACCCCTGCCCCCTAAAGCCCAAAGGACATTAGTAAACTCAGTACCAAATAATTTACTTTATCAGCTTCTCAAAACACCCAACTTTGCTTAACCCTAGATAAAGTTAGCAAGGTATATGCTTTGGAACCCTGTACTTAACAGTGAAGAAAAATATAACATGAGGGGGGAAAATCAAGATACAACTGAAAAAACAGCCTGAAGCAAAGCAAAAAATGACTGCATCTTCTGCATTATAAAATGGATAATACAGTCATCTCTTGAATAAGGTGATGGACACACACATTCATAGTAATGGCTCCCCCCACAAAAAAATCCTCCACTGGAAACCTTTCTCTTTATACCCATAGGCTTACCACACTGGATGGATGGAGTCTGCCATCAAAAGCTGTTGTGTTCATGCTTAATCTGGACAGTCAGCAAGTATTTGAGAATGATAACTCTTAACCACAAACATCTACAACAGCTCATGGTCAGAGCTATCAAAGGCAAATTAATAAACACTGAAAGCAAGCATGCTGCCAGGCCCAAGATCATTTCAATCTACAGCAAGAACAACAGATAAAGAGAAAAAGCCATTAGTCTAGGGAGGGCTGGCTTGCCCTAAGAAGCAAACTGCCTAACCTGCCCATAAAGGATATCTGATTTTGCTTCCAATCAAAGCCAAGAAACCTAGTGAATGGAGGGGAAATCACTCCTTCACCGCAGCATGATTAAATGGACCAATTTAATTATATCTGCTGCAAAGAAAAAGGAGGATAGACTCCCTGGGTATTTTTATAGCACAGTAGTGGCAAGTCCTGAACAGGATGCTACTGGGCATACTCTACCCAGCTGCCCTGGTGAAGCAGCTCTAGCATCATCAGAGGCCACTCTGAAGCATGTGGAAGACTGAGGTCATCAGATGCAGGGGTAGCAGTGGACATAGTCTTCCTGGACTTTCAGAAGGCCTTCGACACTGTCTCTCATCCTGTTCTCATTAAGAAACTGGGGGACTGTGGTGTCAACACCAACACAGTCAATTGGGTCGCCAACTGCCTGGAGGGCCGCATCCAGAGAGTGGTGGTGGATGGGTCATTTTCAACCTGGAGGGATGTGGGCAGTGGGGTCCCCCAGGGCTCGGTCCTCGGGCCTGCACTGTTCAACATCTTCATCAGTGATTTGGACGAGGGGGTAAAAAGCACCCTGTTCAAATTTGCTGACGACACTAAGATGTGGGGGGATGTGGGCACACTTGAAGGGAGGAATAGGCTGCAAATCGGACCTAGACAGGTTACGGGGTGGGCAGATGAGAATAGGATGGGATTCAATACTGACAAGTGCAAAGTGATGCACCTGGGGAGGAACAACCGGCACCACACCTATAGGTTGGGGCACTCCCTTCTTGTCAGTACAGAGGTGGAAAAGGATCTTGGAGTCATCATTGACTCCAAGATGAACATGGGCCGGCAGTGTGGGGATTCAGTCAGGAAGGCCAACTGCACCTTGTCATGCATCGACAGATGCATCTCAAGCAGGTCCAAGGAAGTGATCCTCTCCCTCTATGCGGCACTGGTCAGGGCGCAGCTGGAGTACTGTGTCCAGTTCTGGGCACCACACTTCAAGAGGGATGTGGACAACATGGAGAGGGTCCAGAGGAGGGCCACTCACATGATCAGGGGGCAGCAGGGCAGGCCCTACAAGGAGAGGCTACGGGACCTGAACCTGTTCAGCCTCCACAAGAGAAGGCTGAGGGGGGATCTAGTGGCCTGTTACCAACTAGTCAGGGGGGATCAGCAGGCACTGGGGAAGTCCCTGTTCCCACGAGCACTGCCAGGAGTGACCAGGAATAACGGTCACAAGCTGGTAGAGGGAAGATTTAGGCTAGATATCAGGAGGCGCTACTTCACAGTCAGGGCGGCTAGGATCTGGAACCAACGTCCAAGAGAAGTGGTGCTGACTCCTACCCTGGGGGTGTTTAAGAGGAGGTTAGATGAACACTTTGCTGGGGTCGTTTGACCCCAGTAATCTTTCCTGCCATAGCAGGGGGTCGGACTAGATGATCTGCTCAGGTCCCTTCCGACCCTACAAACTATGAAACTATCAGACCAGATACAGAGGAATGTCCCAGAGTGGCCACACTGCTGCATTTCCAGTTTGGAGCAAGTTTTCTTCAGAGCCAGTTCATTGATATGAAGGTGACAAACTTCCAGTAAATAGGGAAGTCATTTCTGAGTCTGTAGATGACCGAGGAGGCCAATCCAAGACCTGTACGTTTGACTGCTGACATAGCAAATCGTTTCAAAAGGAAGGAGATCCCAGTGATTTCAGGTCACAGCTCTTACCTTTTGTCTCCCTTATCTACCTGCTTCCATTGTGGGGTGAGTTTGATCAAAATGATTGATGCCTTGTCATAACTAACAGACCACTAGAGATGATTCAGGGCTTGAGTCTTCCAGGTATTGATGTTAATAGTGCACATCTTCAGACTGGGCTTCCTTGAATCTCTTCTTTTGCCAACTTCTAAGAGTGGTGACTATCAGTGAGTTGGGAGTATAGGACCTATTTTGGGAGCTGGTTGTCAATTATCCTTAAGACATGTACTGTCCAATGGAGCTTTGTGCACACCTGCCAGCTAACAATTCCCTTCAGCTGGAGAAGGGGAGTATATACCCAAGTTACCTGGGCTACACATGGAAGAGCAGCTGTTTGGTTTGAAGTGAATTTGTAAAGTATCTTGATTTTTGTTAAATTAACAGCAAGTCCAAGAATTTCATACGCTTCACAGAAGCAAGCAAATGACCCTAAGCTCTTAAATTAAGCAACACACACGACACAGCTGTCATCAGCATATTGAAAATCAGTCATGGAGATGTTGGTTATCTTAGATTTGAAATGTAACCAGTTGAAGTTAATAAGATTCCCATCCACACAATATTGGATGCTGACTCCATATGGAAGTCCATCAGCAATGAGATGCAGAATAGCTGTAATACTGTTCAAATTAAAGCTGGATAGAAACTAGCAATACAGTTGTTACACATTTTCAAGCACTAACTTGGTAACTGGTTGACTCTTTTTAAATCTGAATTGACAGTTTTGTGGTGTTATAATTACTTTGCACATGTGGCCAGTCTAAATTTATTGAGTGATTAACCAGTTAATCGCATAATACATTAACATGTAGCAGGGGCCACAGATGTAAAAGGGTGTTGGTGCAATCACACATGCTTGCTTGACTCCAGTTCTAATCGTGAAAGGGTCCATTTCCATGCCATTTCTTAAGATGATTGTTGTCATATCATCCTGAAGAAGCCTGATATTAATCAGAATCTTCTATAGGGCCTCTCCATTGATTGAATAAAAGGCCTTAGTCAGGTCACTGAAGTCCATATAATATTTCAGTGTTATTCATGGAATTACTTCTGCAACTGTCTAGCAATAACGATCATATCTATTGTACCTCTGAATGTTCTGAAGCCACCCTGGGACTCGGGTAGAATCTCCTCAGTGAAGAGAGTAAGTCTTTTAAGGAGAATGAAAGCGAACATCTTCCAGCCTATGGGCAGGAGTACAATTCTACAATAATTGCTGTAATTTGATCTATCCCCTTTATTGATTATGGTAATGATCCTGATTTCTCTCAGATCACTGGGATTCTGTTAATGTTTCCAGATTTTCATAATAACAACATGCAATTAGTGAGAGAGGTTTTTTCCACTTTGCTTAAAAATTTCAGCTGATGTTCTGTCAAGACCACATGCTTTGTTGTTGTTCATCTGCTTAATGGCTTTCAAGGCCTCTTGGTAAGTTGGTGGATCTTCAAGGTAGTCCTTAATACACTGTTGTGCAATAGCATCAGTGATGCTGTTTTTGACATTAGAATCTTAGTTCAAGAGCTCTTGAAAGTGCTCCTGTCACCACATGTTAATAGTGGAGTTTTTTTACAGACTGATGTTCCATCCTTGAACCTCCTGGTGTTTCTGGCCCACAGATAGCTTTGATTGCACTGAAGAAACTATGCATGGCTATCAGCAAACTTCTGAATCTCTTTTGCTTTGTCCTCTCACCACTTGTTATGTCACCCTCACGTTTTCCTTTCTGTCTCATGTTTAATGTGGTGATAAATGTCTGGCTTCTATTTGGAGTTGATGTTATGGTGCCAAGTTTTGTAGGCGGTCCTTCTTCTGTCAATGAAAGCTTGAATTTTCCCATCATTCTCATCAAACCAGTCCTGATGTTTTTTGTAGAGAAGCCTAGACATTCTTTGCATGCCCCAAGGATGTCTTTGTTGAGGTTCTTCCAGTGATCAATGGTGTCAAGATCATCAAGGAGATAGGAGAATTTCTCACTAAGGCACTGCTGGAGATGAGTACTTTTAGCAGGGCCTTCCAAGCACTCAGTATTGAACCTCTTCTTTGGTTGCTTCTTTTGTTTACATTATTTTGGGGTGCTATGAATAGACTTGATGTATCAAACAATGATCCATCCAGCAGTCATCTGCACTGTTCATAGCTCTAGTGAAACAGACATCATGATAATCCTGGTCAAGCACTAAAATGTAGTCAATCAGGTGCCAGTGTTTTGAGCAGGGGTGCCTGAATGACATCTTTGGTTTGTTGCTTTGGCAGATAAGATATTTGTGATGATGAGATTATGTTCTGAACGCTTGCTCAAGAGAAGAATTCCATTTGAATTGATTTTCTCTGCCTTTTTCTTTTTCCAGTGCTCCTTTCCATAGCTCAGAGTCTCTGCCTTAGCACTGAAATCACCAAGAAGAATGATCTAATCTTCTTTGGGAAAGATGATGGAACTTGGTCAAATTTAGAATCCAACTCTTCTTTTGTTTCTTCATCCTTATCAACGGTTGAAGGGTATGTATGGTTGACTGTGCAGAGGAGCATGTAGACAGGGGGTGCTTAATAGTATCCTGACCAAGAGACTGACCTTCTGTTAGAAACTCCCCTACGAAAATTCATAGGATGGTTATGAAGAAGTGTTTGAACAAGTAACCCTGAAAGCTTGAACTGCCCGTGGCCTCACATTAAAACTGAGTCAGCCGTTAAATGAGAGTTCCCAATCAAAGCCCTCAACCTTCTTACCTCCAGCTCCCCAACCCAAAGAAAGGGTGCCTTACCTTCAAGCAACAGGAATCCAGGTGCCTTCAAGCAAGAGGCTTATCCAGAAAAATCCTCTGTGGAGACTATAAGCAAAAAGTAACAACTCCATCCATCAAATCAGTGAGACCTTGACTCCATCCACAGCTAGAAAATACTCAGCTCCAGCCAATGAGAGCTACGCCAGGAAAAAATCTAACAGGACTTTTTTTTTTTTTTTAAGAGAATTCTAAAAACCACAGGGGAGGGTTTACTAAACACTATTACCACAATACAGGCAGTCCTCGACTTGCAACATTTTGAGTTACGTTTCGCACTTACAATGTTTGTAAATTAAACACCCTGTTTCAACTTTCTGATGGCAGTTTCAAGTTTACAACACTTGATCTAATGCTAAGCCACACCAGCGAACAAGTTCTCTGTATCACCCATCTCCCTGGAGAACATCTGTCCAAACTTCCTTCGACACTTTCTTTAAAAAAGCAGACAAGACTCCAGAAGAACCTGCAGCTAAGACTCCTGCGAAGACTCCAACCAAGAACCCTTCAAAAAGTCCAACCAAGAGCCCTTCAAAACAGCCAGCAAAATCTCCTCAAAGAAGTCCTTCCAAATCAGTATGATTACTATTTACAATATAAATACATTAATGTAGCTATATTACTCCTCTATAATTGACTAAGTACAAAATTCTTGGTCATTTTTGGTGAAAACAGGGTATCGGGCCTTGGTTCAGGAACCAATCCCCCATTTATAACATTGTTTCCTATGGGAAAATCAGTTCCGAGTTACAACATTTCGACTTAAGATGTGATTTTCAGGAACCAATTGTGTCATAAGTCTGACGACTGCCTGTACAGATCTATCAGAGGATTAGGGCTGTGCAAAGTTTCAGTAGCCGATTTGATTCAGAGGAGATTTGGCCCAATGCAGCAGCCAAATCTCCAAATCCAAAATCAATCAAACCAGGAGACCTATTAAAAGGTCCAAATCAAACTGGAAGCCTCCAAATCGATTTGGAGAGATTTAGAGATTCGAAAGGCTTGCAGCAAACAGAAACTGAGAACAGGAAAAGGGATAGGGTGATCTTCCATATTTGGAAAAGGCTGAGAGGGTGGGGAAAGACCGCTGTAGCCGGCCAGTGACTGTGATCTTTTCCCTTCCAATCACAGTGCTCTGGGGGAGGGACAAAGAACAACATATAAAGCTGTGTCTGAAGTCATCTGTGCCTTCTGTGAGCTGTGTCTGTCTTGGAGCGGCAGTATCTGAAAGGCTTAGTCTCTTGCTAGCTAGTCTCTCTTCTTGTAAGTTGTATCCAATCCTTTCCTACTTACCCCTGCCTACAATCCCTATTAGAATCCCTATCCATTCCTTTCAACTTATTCTTCCCCCAGAATCCTCTTATTTGTTCTTGTTAGTCTGTCTTGACTCTTTTCCTCCACAAAAAGAAATCTGTGTTTTCCCTGACAGTGTATCATCACTGTGCAGGAAAGCACAACATATATTACACACACACACACACACACACACACACACACACTTTGCAGCACACAAAACATTATGAAGCATGCTAGAAAGGCAAGTGCCAGGTCTTCTGGAAGGGGAGGGAGAAGGGGCAGAGGGAGAGCTGCAAGCCCCTCCCCTCCCGCCCCGTGCTGCCCCAAACTGTTACCCTCTTTCCTGGCAGCGATGAGTCTTCTGCTGCTAGTGGGAGCAAGGACGTGGTAACAATGCCTGCACCTGCACCACCACCACTAACCAGCAGCAGCATGACATTCTCTACTCCAATTTCAGTTCCCAGCATGAGCCTTCCAGTGCCAGAGGAGGAGCTGGATCTGGAAGCAGAGGAGCTGAGGATCATAGCAAAGGAAAGTCTGGGGAAGGAGGGGAAATCTGAGTTTGTGCTCCACACCCCTCAAAGTTCCCCTAAAGGCACATCTCCTTCTCTAGAAGGCACTTTGGAGGAGGTTGTGGGGGCAGGTGGCTCAGCTCCTCCTGTTGCTGTGCCCCTGCCTGGTGAGGAGGGGGATAAGGCAGGATCCCCACTCTCAACCCAGAAGCAGAGGTGGGGGGCAGTATAGTGCAGGATCATTTTGAGGTGGCAGATGATCCCAGGTATGCTACCTGCTAGCAATGCCAAAGGCAGATCATCCGGGGCAAGGAGGTGAAACACTTCGCCACCATGGCAAAGCTGCTGCATCTCAGGAGGCAGCACCCCCTTGCCCTTGTTTCTCCTCAGCCTGGCACCAGTGGGAGTGTGCCCAAAAAGAAGTCCCCCACTCTCTCTCCATAGCCCCTGTCCCCAAGAAGCAGAGGCAGGCCACCTTGAACCAGTGGGGGAAAGGTGGAGACAAAGGTGGGCATGTTCCGAAGGTGAGCAAGATCACCCAGAGCATTGGGGAGATGCTTGCTCTGGATAGCCAAACCTTCTCCTTAGTTGAGTGGCCAGGGTTCAGGCAGCTCATGGCACTCATGGCCCCATTGTACCAAGTGCCCGCACACACCATTTTTACCAGGATGGTGCTGTCCTCCCTGTATGAGTCATGCAGGGAGTACTTGAGGAAGGAGCTGTGCAAGGCAGGTTCGCAGGTAGCTTTGCACTTCACCTCAGACATCTGGAGCAGCCAGGGTGGAGATCATGACTACCTCTGTCTCACAGGGCACTGGTGTGATCAGTCAGGGTGCTGGTGGGCTCTCCTTCAAGTGGAGGTTATGAATGAGTCCCACATGGCAAGAGAGATCATGGTGGCCATGAACCGCATGGTACAGGGGTGGCTCGCTGGGCAGGGTGAGTTCACCCATGGGTTCATGGTCACTGACAACAGGGCCAATATGGTCAAGGTGGTGCATGATGCCAACTTTGTTGGCTTCTGCTGTGTGGCACACAAGTTCCACCTCATAGTCAGGCATGTCTTGGAGGGGGACAGGGCTCCCAGTGATGGTGCCACTACTACCAGCCAGCTCAGTCTGAAATGCAGGAAAGTGGCAGGCTACTTCCACCAGAGCATCAAGGGGGGCAAGATGCTATGGGACAAACAGGCAAAGCTGAGCATCCTGCAGCACAAAATCATGCAGGATGTGGAGACTCGGTGCAACTCCATATATCCGATACTGGAAAGACTGGTCAAGCAACAGAAGGCCATCCATGAGATGGCCTTGGTCAGGGCAATTGGGATCAGTGGTTTGGTAGAGCAGCTGGTGTTCCTGAAAGTGAAACTCCCACTGCTTGGGTTCCCCAAGCTCCATGTGCAGATGGAGTGATTGCCACACTCCTCACCTATTTGCTTTTTTTATTTGGTTTCAGAACCTTGAGGTACACTTTCACAGAAACCCCTGCACCACTCTGCCTGAAACCTGGCAGGCCTCATGCCCACACTAGGGGCTACCATCTCTGCTGCACTCATCCCACCCTGCCTTAATATACACAAGTGATATGAGTTTTGCTCTCAACAGTTTGAGGTACACTTTCACAGAAACCCTTGCATCTATCTTCTTGAAACTTGCCACATGTCATGCCCTCAGAAATAGCTACCATCCCTGCTGTTTTCATCCAAATCTCCAAACAAATGACAAAGTTGTAGGTATTTTAGTGATTCCCCATTATAGTATATGGCCGAATCTCCGAATCGGTGCCAAATCTCTGAATCTGAATTGAATCGGGACAGTGATTCAAATCACCACATCAAATCGCTGTCCCTCGAATCGGCCTAATCCAAATCCAAAGCAAATACTTGCTGCTTCACACAAGCCTATGGAGGATAACAAGCAAACTATATCATATGCAAAGAACTGGCACAGACTGGCGTAAGGACTTGAGAATACAATGAAAACATGGAAGCAAAAAACATTATTAGTAATTAACATTTCCCTTGGGAAACAGAGTCATAGGAAATGCTGTTAGGGGCTGGGTCATAGGTACTATGGCCTAATAGTTAACCTGGTGAGGGAAGGTGGGTGCTGGGCACTGGGTCAGAATTTGGGAGGCAAGTGACCAAGTCTGGAGGAAAATCCAGGAGCAGAGTCCAAAATACAGGCCAGGGTCAGGGTCCAGGAATCAGATGCAAGTTACTAAGTCTAAAGGATAATCTACAGGTCAAAGTCTAAGAACAAAGCTAAAGCAGAGTCAGGAACCAAGACAGCCAGGGAGCACAGGGACCAGGAGGCTTATCAAAGCAGACCAGGGTCAGAACTGTTGGCTGACCTGGCAGTATACAGCTGCATCTGCAGTTAAATGAGTAGGCAGCACTCCAAACAGCCAATCAGAAAACTAGCCAATTAATAAGCTGGGGCACAGCTTGTCATCCAGAGAATCAAGACAGGTATAGCTACCTAGACAATTAACTCGGACTGGCCTGCCTGATTAGAGTCCTTGACAAACACCCACTTCCACCCTGTGAATTTCCTTCCACATTTCCATAATTCCTAATACCCTGAAGCCAGTTCAGTTCCAAAATATGCCTCCTGGCCAGGTCAGTAAGCAAGAAGTCATGCAGGTTCCAACACAAAGAAGTCACTTTTCTCCCAGTGAATATGAGCTGAGAAAGACTGCTCAAAAGTAGTCCTGACACTCATTAAAACTTGGACACAATGCTTATAAATAATAAATACAGTCACATCATCACCATAAAATGCAGGCTGGAACAGGGAGAGGAAGGGCAGGAGTGTGATTTTTGCACTGAACTTAATGAAGATTCAACAGAAAAAACATACAGCAACCCTGACCAGAGAATCAAACAGATTGTTCCCCATGCACTGGAAAAGGGCTGTTCAGATACCATTGAACTGAAGGAGGCCATGAGGATCATTATACAGGCATACCTCATTTTATTGCGCTTCACTTTATTGCGCTTCGCAGATATTGCGTTTTTTTACAAATTGAAGGTTTGCGGCAACTCTGCGCCTAGCAAGTCTATCGGCGCCATTTTTCCAACAGCATTTGCTCACTTCGCATTTTTTATAGTTTCATAGTTTCATAGTTTGTAGGGTTGGAAGGGACCTGAGCAGATCATCTAGTCAGACCCCCTGCCATGGCAGGAAAGAATACTGGGGTCAAATGACCCCAGCAAGATGTTCATCTAACCTCCTCTTAAACAGCCCCAGGGTAGGAGCCTGCACCACTTCTCTTGGAAGCTGGTTCCAGACCCTAGCCGCCCTGACTGTGAATTAGCGCCTCCTGATATCTAACCTAAATCTACCCTCTGCCAGCTTGTGCCCATTATTCCTGGTCACTCCTGGCGGTGCTCGGGCAAACAGTGACTTCCCCAGTGCCTGCTGGTCCCCCCTGACTAGTTTATAACAGGCCACAAGATCCCCCCTCAGCCTTCTCTTTTGGAGGCTGAACAGGTTCAGGTCCCGCAGCCTGTCCTCATAGGGCCTGCCCTGTTGTCCCCTGATCATATGAGTGGCCCTCCTCTGGACCCTCTCCATGCTGTCGACATCCCTCTTGAAGTGCGGCACCCAGAATTGGACACAATACTCCAGCTGCGGCCTGACCAGTGCCGCATAGAGGGGGAGGATCACCTCCTTGGACCTGCTCGAGATGCATCTGTGGATGCATGACAAGGTGCAGTTGGCCTTCCTAACTGCCTCCCCACACTGCCGGCCCATGTTCATCGTGGAGTCAATGATGACCCCCAGATCCCTTTCCGCCTCTGTGCTGATAAGAGGGGAGTTCCCCAACCTGTAGGTATGGTGCCGGTTGTTCCTCCCGAGGTGCATCACCTTGCACTTGTCTGTGTTGAAACCCATCCTATTCTCGTCCGCCCACCCTTGTAATCTGTCGAGGTCTGATTGTAGCCTGTTGCATCCTTCCAATGTACCCACGTCCCCCCACATCTTAGTGTCATCAGCAAATCTGAACAGGGTGCTTTTTACCCCCTCGTCCAAATCGCTGATGAAGATGTTGAACAGTGCGGGCCCGAGGACCGAGCCCTGGGGAACCCCACTGCCCACATCCTTCCAGGTTGAGAAGGACCCATCTACTACCACCCTCTAGCAATAAAGTATTTTTTAATTAAGGTATGTACATTGTTTTTTTTAGACATAATGCTATTGCAGACTTAATAGACAACAATATAGTGTAAACATAACTTTTATATGCACTGGGAAACCAAAAAATTCATGTGACTCGCTTTATTGCAGTGTTCTGGAACCGAATCCGCAATATCTCCGAGGTATGCCTGTATAGCAACTGAATGCAGGAGCCCACCTTGACCTCCAAACCAAAAGCACAAAAGGAATGAAACAAATGTCCATGGCTTACATAGCCGAAACCTTTCTCCTGGCTGAGGGAAATCAACCTGACCTGCAAATCAAACTTTTCAGAGGCTAAAATTACATCCTATCATAGGAAAAAATATATCTGATCACCTCTAAGCTGCGCATGTATGCAGCTGTACACAATTAAAAATCTTGCTGTGCACCAACTTTTTAATGCAGTGCACCCACCCAGAGAGGAGCTAGGCGTGGAGTGAAGCAGAGGCACCAGGGCCAGCGTGGGACACTTACTGAAGGTAAGCTCCTCACTCCTCATGCAAGGCAGGCAGTGGCTCCTCCATGAGGTGAGGTAAGGTGGGGGTGGGGACAGGGCTGGGGCTGGCATAGTCTTTGCTGGCTCTGGGGAACTGCTTCATGGGCCCTGCAAGCTCCAGAGAACTGCTCCGCACCCCTGCATTGCCTCAGGAAGTGAGGAGGCATGTGGCATCAGGGCTGGGGAGTGGAGCAGATCCCCGGAGCTGGTGGAGCCTGTGGAGCAGTTCCCTGGAGCAAGCAGAGCCCACGCCAGTCCCCAGCCCCAGCCCCACCTTGGGGAGGGGCCACTGCCTGCCCTGCGTAAGGAGCTTACCTTCGGTAAGTGTCCCACACCAGCCCTGGTACCTCCCTTTCAGTTCTATCAATTGTGTGCAGCCCATGGCTGCCCCACAGCACTCCAATACGCTGCTCTGGGCAGCAGTTAGCATGGAGAAGGGCGGTGGCCGAACCCTGCCTGTTCCCACCTGGACACCTACTGTGGGACACTTACCAACGGACCGCACCGAAAGGGAGAGGCAGGACAAAAGCAGCGTACTACCGGACTGAAGCAGCACGCTCATAGACCGCTACTTCTTAGAGGGAACACTGTTGATCAGGGTCCACAGCTGAGCCAGCCTAAGGGTGAAACAGCACATTACACTTAGACCACACTATATCTGTGGAATATTAAATTGTGTTAAAGTTAGAATGTGCAGTGAGCAGTGGCATGTTAAAGGATAATATAGTTTTTTGCCTGCACAGCTCTAATTTGCCACTAGAAGATGGGTAAGCAGAGGCATGGTCGGGGCCAGAGCATCCGGGCTTTATCCCTGCATGGAAGGGGAGGAGGGCTGGGAGCAGTGCATCCTGGAAGAGACTGAAGTTACTCTAACATGAACTAGCTAGCATGCTCAGAGTTAACTCTTGCCTGAAGTGATGTAACCTTGAGACACCCAAGGCACATCTATGTGAGACACAATAGTCCAGCTGAAACCCAGGTCCTGCTCTCTTCCTAAGCCACACCTCACCAAGTCACATAGCCTCTAGGTTGTTTGTTTTGTACAGGCTCCACATCTCTCTGTTTCTTGGCCACCCAAAATTTTCTCCCTGACACGATCTGTTCATATTTCTCCTGGAAATCTATGTCTTACAATCTATGACTCTCTGGAGCCATCTGAAGGAAGTCAAGGCCAAGGAGAGTCCAAAAGATCTTGTAGAACTCAGTAGGTACATCTACATGTGCACTCAACTGCGCAGTTGTTACTGCACAGTCATTTAGTACTGTGCAGTAACTATTGGTATGCACAATTCTGGTGCCACACAAGTCCTTTCCAACCTTACCGTGCAGTAGCAGTGAGCCACTATGCATTGTCATGATTTGTGCCTGCCAATACTACGCCACCATAGCAACAAGCAATGTCACCATAGCTTATCACTACAGCAACATAGTGTCTTTTGTAGGTGCACCCAGTAGGTAAAACACTAAAGCCAAATGCTCAACTTACAAATCCTACTCAGGTGTCTACATGTGATCCTCAAGGAACCTGAGTGATACAGACTGTGCAGCCTACAGTCCCCCAAAAAACCAAATCAAACAAAACAAAACCCTCCTGACTGCAAAGATCCTAACCCTTACTCACAAAATCTGAAAGTGCTCAGTCTGACAACATCATGAAATAGCCAATCGTTTTCCCTTCCACATGTTTCTTTTTCAGGCTAATGGAAAACTGAGTAAGTCCATCCATTTGAGAAAGGCCCTAAGACTAGGCCCTAACCAGAGCACCTTGAGTTTTGTAATCTAACAGGTGAAACAAAAGTTGTATTTTATAGTTCAAGCTCTCATGAAGCCTAACACCACTACTACCATTAAGAATTGTATCCATGTCTACAACCCCAGCTTTAAAACTCCCACACTCCAGGGCCCAGAGTTGTCTTCTGTGCATATTCCTGACAAAACTATTTAAACATTAACTTCCCACCATTAGCATTGCAGCCAAGAAGGAAAAGCACTGCTTGAAGCAACAGATCCCCAACAATGGGCCCCTCAAGCATTCTGTGCATCCCCTGGCAGGCTACTCCTGAACCAGATGCAGTGCTGACACCTTTGTGCATCACTTCGGACAAGCAAATTAGCACTGCTGATTAATAGCACCAATTAGTCCACCCTAAACTAATTAGCCCACCCAGACCTTGCAGAATATGAGTATTAAAATGCCAATCGAAGCAATGAGCTTGAAGAGAGAGAAGAATTACTATACACCAGACCACATTATGATCAAAAATGGCAGTAGAGACAATAGAATTAGAAAATAAAAGTGTATTCATGATGAGAAACCACATAAAACTAATGCAAATGAGCTGGTACTGGCACTCAGGCAGGTATGCTGCCTTCCACCAGAATGAAAACATCACCCAGCCTCAGACAGACCAAGCACCTGTAAAATGATTAAAAGGCACTCAGAAGACTGCAGATCAGGTTCCAAATGACTTGAGTCTTATCTCCCATCCAGAGTACAATTAAAATCACCTCCCTACATCAAAATATCACTTGTCAAATAATTTGCCAAAGTAGCACCCTGATTGTAAGAGGAAGAAAAAAACATTAATCTTCTCTTTCCCAACAATAAGAGCGTAAGGTGTGTGTAAATGAAATGGGGACCCTATATTGAAGCGATGGCTTTTTAAAAACACCATTCAGAGGAGTTTTAGTTTGCTGCACCCCAAGTCACTTAAGGTGTGTTACACCACTGAATTTGCTACAACAGCTGGAATTACTGTGCAATATGCCACCGAAACATGCAAACACCAACACCATTAAAGGTGCCATTAAACACATGCCCCTCACTCTGTCTACACACGGCCATGAACATTACCAACAACAACAAAAAAGACAATGTGGCTCAAAAAGCACTCCAACTGCCAACAAACAGCCTTGAATAACTTCCTGAACAAAAACTGAATCAGGTTTCTTCCTACCCATAGACAGAACTGTAGCTCTTTATACATGTAGCAAAACCATAACTAAAGAAAACCTCCCTTCTCCAATCAGCAAGCCAGCTTGTTCAAACTGCCCTCATGTGTGCACATCTCTTGCAGAAAGGGAATGCCCAAGCCCTTCTGAAAGAGATACCCAAAGAGAGGCTTTTGTTTCTTGCCATCCCTGCACCCATTCATACACAGAGACCACATGTAAAATGATGAGTGAGACCAGCACTCATGACAGCAATTTAAGAAGGGGAACAAAAACAAATTTCAAATTAAAATCCCCAAACAGCTAATCCCTGATATTACCACTAGCCAAGGAAACACTCACTGTGGTCATCAGTTTCCTTCATCTATACTGCTTCCATCCATACCTGAGGACAGGGGGACAATCCAGGCTGACCTTGACAGGCTCAGGAAATGGGCAGATGAGAACCTGATGGTGTTTAACACCCAAAAATGCAAGGTTCTCTACCTCGGGAGGAAAAACCTGCAGCACATTTATAGGCTCGGCAGTGCTACACACTGGCTAGCACTACGAATGAGAGGACTGACCGCAAGATGAACATGAGCTTTCAATGCTGCTGCTAGTAAAGCGAGCAAAATGCTGGTTTGCATCCACAGATGCTTCTCAAGCAAATCCCAGGACATCATTCTCCCACTGTACTCAGCCTTGGTGAGGCCGCACCTGGAGTACTGTGTCCAGTTTTGGGCTCCACAATTCATAAAGGATGTGGAGAAGCTTGAGAGTCCAGCGAAGAGCCATGTGCATGATCAGAGGTCAGGAAAACAGACCTTATGATGACAGGCTGAGAGCCATGGGGCTCTTTAGCCTGGAAAAGCGCAGGCTCAGGAGTGATCTGATGGCCACTTCCAAGTTTATCAGGAGTGACCACCAGTATCTGGGGAAATGTTTGTTCACCAGAGCGCCCCAAGGGATGGCGAGGTCGAATGGTTATAAACTCCTCCAAAGACCATTTCAGAGTGGACATAAGAAAGAACTTCTTCACTGTCCTAGCCCCCGAGGTCTGGAACAGCCTGCCGCTGGAGGTGGTTGAAGCACCTACTTTGAATGCTTTCAAGAGAAATCTGGAAGTTTTTCTTGCTGGGATCCTATGACCCCAGCTGACTTCCTGCCCTTTGGGCAGTGGGCTGGACCCGATGATCTCCCGAGGTCCCTTCCAGCCCGAATGTCTATGAAATCTATGAAATCTATGAAATTATATACAAGACATTTCTCACATCTCAGGTGAAAATTGTCACTTCTGTCTGCACCCATAATAGTGTGCTGAGCAGATAAGAAGTCAGATTAAAATGTGGAAACGAATCTGACACCTCTAAACCCCAGGCCTCACTTAATCATATATAAAACCTACCGATCTCATAGAGAATACACTCCCTGCAGGCAAGTCAGGACCTAGAGGATCTTTGAATTCATCTTTCTCCACATGCCCAAACTTTGTCCCTACTCACCATGAGGGAGGGGACTACAAGGGAACTTGAGGAAGGAGACTGCTGGGACTGAGAGGGCAATACTGCCTCCTAGGAACTCTCTGTATCCCCAGGCATAGATCCTTCTATAGCAGCATCCTCAGAATTGGGTTCCTTCCCAATGCCAATCAAACCAACTTCCTTGCAGCAGGTTGTAAAGTCCCAACCACTGCCAATCACCCTTTTTTTTCTTTTTTACTATGGGAGTTAGCCAGCATAACTGAATCCACAGCCAAAGCCACAGAATCCAAAGTAGTTGGCTCAGCCTTAACTTCACAAACAGGCACAGGCTAAAAGGTCACTCAGGGACCACCAAAATGCTAAACTAGTTTCCTTACATTGTACAGAAGCCACCTGAGGTGCCCTGCAGCCCCCTCCAGTAGATCTGGAGGACCAGAACGTATGATCACTCCACAGCACTGACATCTGGAGCCTGCTGGGACCCAGCCTTTGCCAGCAACAACCAGCCCTTTGCTTTACTCCTGAACACTTCCACATTCATAGGCATGGGGTCAGCCTTCCAAGGGGCAGCTGCCTCTTCTAGTAATTAAATGAGTCAGATTCCCAGAGTGAACACAAACCATCTCCTCAGTAGCAACAGACATGAGATAACCATAATCACACTCACCAGTCCTGTACTTCAAGGAACCCTTCAGAGGCTTATAAGCAATATTTAAGAATATTAAAACCTGCCTGCTGAGCTTGGTGACCTTATTGCATTCTGCCATATCTGAGACCAACTGCTGACCCTTAAAAGAGGAAGGGCTTTAGGGATGGTAATTCTAATGACAGAGAAAGAGAAAGTCAATAGAGACAAAAATACCTCATCCAGCAGTACCCTCTATAACCACACAGTTGACAAACACAGCAGTATTGCTCATACACAGGGCATCCCATGTGTATTTACTGCCAGTTATCTTCTCCACAGTTAGAACAGACTCTTACAAACATGCAGAAACTGGAGGGAAGGAAAATCCACAACCTTTGGCCCCAAGTCAAAGCCACAGTATCTACAATAAACTGAGAAGTGTGTTCCATAGGCACAGCCCAAGAGGGCAGGAAATAAGTGCAAGAATACCAACTCCCCAAAAAAGAGCTCTCTAACAGTCACCAAGCCAAATACACATACAAAAAACTTCATCTCCTCAAAAAAGGGAAACAAAGGAAAAAGCAAAGCAGCAGTACACCCCTCTCTCCCTCAGTTCTCAGTAAGCCTGGTGCTACTAACCAGCAGAGCAAGACAGAGAGGGTGATTGGGGAGGTGGGTGGCCCAGGATCAAGTCCCTTCTGTGTCTGATTTAGTCCAGTGTCTTAAAGCCAGTTCTCTTACATCCAGTTCAGTGCACTAACCACCAGACTATTGGCTATTATTGGGCGAGTCTCTCTCTCTCAGCCACACACGCACTTCTTATGTTTGTTCCACACTCTGGGATAGTAAGGGATTTCAAATCATGCAAAACTTTTGCAAAAACAGAATTATTGTCTTCTAGCCAGGTCTAATAGAGGCCATATAAGTATCTAAAGGTCTTTATAAAGGATTCTACTTTACTGGTAACCTGGCTTTTTACATATAAAAAAGGACACTGAACCCTGAAACAAGATTCCAGATTCATTTGCTGTTTTCATTGACAGAAAGAAAAAAATACACCAAAAGTTGAGACACACAGAGACAAAATAAATCCCTTTCCCTGGATCCTGTACACCAGGCTTGTCCAACATACGGCCCACGGGCCACCATGCGGCCTGCCGAGGCATTTTCTGTGGCCCACGGTGCTGTGACGGGAAACGGAAGTAAACACGTTTACTTTCATTCCCTCCCCTTGTACCTCCCCCAGCCCCTCAGCAGCTTCCTAATGGCTGCTGAAGGGCTGGGGAAGGGACAAGGTGCCCACACACACCGTGTCAGCTTGACGTTGCCGACGTGGTGCGTGTGGGAAGAGTGCAGACCCGGCCCATCTCCTCCCGTCCCCAGCACCACGTGGGGAAGCCACCGCTTCCTGGCCTGAGCGACTCGCCACTCGCCACTCGCAGGCCCCTGCTCCCTCCAGCCTGGCACGGCGCAGCGTGGCATAGTGATGTGGACCCGCGGACGCAGCACGGCAGCCAGGCTCACCCTCGTTGTCTGCCTCTGCCGCAGGTAGGGCCGGTCTGGGCCAGGCCAGAAAGATGGCACCTCCCCCAGGGCCAGGCCAGTGACTGTGGGCTCCCGGCACCTGTGTGTGGGGGGGGGGGGGGGTCCCTGCTTTTCAGAGTCCCAACCCAGTGTCCCTCACTGCTCCTACCTCCAGACCTGAGTCCCCCAGTGTGGGGCATGGGGGGGGCCCAAGTAGCCCCTTGCAGGCTGGAACTCTGCCAGCCCACAGAGAAAAGCCACAGTTATATGTTTTTCTCCTTTAAAGGAGAACCCACTTTTAAAGTTTGCTCATGACCCTTTCATATATTCTTGAGACCTTCATTAGTGTCAAAGGTCACATGACATCACTGCCTGATGTGATACCACTTCCTGTGAGGTCTTTGAATATGGCTCGCCGGCCCACTGGGTGATAAAAAGTTCATGATCCGGCCCCACATTCAAAAAGGTTGGACGCCCCTGCTGTACACAGTGCTCCCAGAAGACCTGGTAATAAGCACCCAAGGGAAGGCCCTAGGAAGGGAAGTACACATTCTCAAGTTACACTAACAACATAGTGTGCTGAAAGGAGGCAAAGTCTGCTTCTTTGAGATGAACACAGGGCACCAACCAGACCACACAGAGCAAGGATGCCACCCAGCACACCACAAATTAAAGCCTGGTACACTCTGCCAAGCTGTAATGATATGTTGTAATTTGCTGCAAGTGTTGCACAGTTGAACTGGCTGGGAGCATGGTCAGGAAAGTCAACACCAGAAAAAACAGATCCAAGGAGACTGCAGTGAACTGCTGCCCTAATACAAACATTATTGAGGGAGGCACAGGCCAAGTAAACATAACTACCGCCTTCTGAGCCACTCTCCTGTGGGTTGCAGGAAGAAGAGGAGCTTGCTCCAAAGGGCAAGCAAGACTGAAGATAAAAATAAAGAAAAAGATAAATGAAAGAACTAATGAAAACCAAACCGAAAAGCCAAGGGCCCATTTTGATTTGTATTCCCTCCAGTGATCTGTGACCCAGTGTGAGCTGCCCCTTTGACCCTTCACCCTCCCCAGTCCAGGGAGGAATTAGTCACTCTAAGCAGGGATACAGACACCAAGGCTCTGGTGTAGTTGGTGAGTGACTAGCCTGATTTCCTTAGGATTAAGCCTGTTTAATTCCATCCACCAGCCGCTGCAGGTCACAGCAGTCTCCTGCTGGTCATCCATCTTGACAGATTCCCCAGTACTGGGACAGGCAGCTGGCTGGTACTCCTAGCAAAAGTGCTTTTGAAATACTATTGGCAGGTTCCTTCTGTTTTGAGTCACCTCTGGTCCGATAGTTGTAATTAGATGGGGTGGACAAGAAGTCAGACATTGTACTTCTCCTGCTTCAGTACCACCTTTGGAAGCGCAAGCATTTGGCCCATGAGTTGCTGAGGGTATGCCAAGCGCCTTGCATTTGTTTTTTGCTTCTGTCTGACCCTATCTGAAATAGGATCAAGCACAGATGGGATGAAGTGACTGCGTTCTTATTAAATAGAGAGCTAATCTTATCACAGCCCTCCGTTAACGAAGGCTGACTGCATTTCCTCGGGGCCTGAGCCTGTCCCAGGGGTGGGAGAGCAGGGACACAGAATTGAAATGGATGTCTTGCTCTCTCTGAGGCCTCCCCAGATTTGCAATTCAATTCAATCAAAGGTGGAGTGGGCTGCTGGGCTGCCTCTAAAAGGGTCAGCAGGTTCTGTGGCAGGGATGGAGACAAGATACAGAAGGAAGAACAGCCAACATTATTCTTTATTCCAAAGGGAATGCTTTGCCCTAGGGACAAAAGAAAGAGCATGCCTCTGATCTGATTATCAGCCAGACCAGAAGAATCAGAGTGCATGGGATGTCTGACACCAGCTTCCAGTGGGGCCCGGCCTCTGTGTGCAGGGGATGGAGCCCAGCCACAGGCCTCCATGCTGTCCCACCCCACCCTGCTCCAGCATCCTGGCTCACCACACACAGGTGCCTGAGCCCTGGCCTCAGCCCCTCCCCCAGTCCGCTCTGCTCTGGCTTATCCTTGGCATACCTCAAGGGAGCAATCCTGGATGCGCAAGCAAAGTCTATTCCGCCTTGGAGGAAAGGCAACAGAAGGACACAGCAGCCCCCTTGGCACTCCAGGGAACTAGCAGACCTCCTGCATCTTAAAAGAAAGACCTACAAAGGATGGAGGACTGGATCCACCCCTAAGGAGGAATACTCTGCTCTGGTCTGGACCTGCAGGGAGTGAACCAGGAAAGCCAAGGCTGCGACAGAACTCCAGCTAGCTGCAAATATCAAGGACAATAAAAAGTCCTTTTTTAGATATGTGGGGAGCCGGAGGAAAAGCAAAGGAAACACTGGACCCCTGCTAGAACAGATGGGACAACTGATAACCGACGCCCAGGGAAAAGCAAACTTGCTAAAAGGGTACTTTGTATCAGTTTTTCACCAGTCCCACAGGATGCCCTGCCCACTATGGGACAAGGAGGCCTGGGTGAGGGAGATTCCTTACCCTCCATCAATGCTGACCTTGTGACCTTGTGAAGGAACACCTTGAGATGCTGGATACCTTCAAGTCAGCCGGGCCCGATGGTTTACACCCAAGGGTACTCAAGGAGCTGGCAAGCATCATAGCTCAGCCCTTGGCACGGATCTTTGAGAACTCCTGGCCCATCAGCCTGACCTCTGTTCTGGGGAAGGTCTTGGAAAAGGTTATCAAAGAGGCCATCCTTAACAGACTGGCTGACAGCAACATCCTAAGGGATAGCCAGCATGGGTTTCTTGTGGGTAGGTCTTGCTTGACCAATCTCATTTCTTTTTATGACCAGGTGACCTATCACCTGGACAAGGGGGAAGAGATTGATGTCATATACCTTGACTTAAAAAAAGCCTTCGATCTGGTATCCCATGATCACCTCTTGGCAAAACTGACTAACTAAGGCCTCCGCCTCACCATGATCCGCTGGCCAAGGAATTGGCTCCGCAGTAGGACCCAGAGGGTGGTGGTTAATGGAAGTCACACGCATGATCAGAGGTCAGGAAAACAGACCTTACGACAACAGACTGAGAGCTATGGGGCTCTTTAGCCTGGAAAAGTGCAGGCTCAGGGGTGATCTGATGGCCACCTATAAGATTATTGGGGGCGCTCACCAGGATCTGGGGGAATGCTTGTTCACCAGAGCACCCCAAAGGATGACAAGGTTGAATGGTCACCAACTCCTCCATGAACATTTCAGGCTGGACATAAGCAAGAACTTCTTTTCTATCCGAGACCCCAAGGTTTGGAATAGTCTGCCGCCAGAGCTGGTTCAAGCACCTACTTTGAACGCCTTCAAGAGACATTTTGATGTTTATCTTGCTGGGATCCTATGATCCCTGCTGACTTCCTGCGCCTGGGGCAGGGGGCTGGACTCGATGATCTTCCGGGGTTCCATCCCGCCCTAATGTCTATGAAATCCTCACCCCAAGCAGGAAGAGTGGTGCTCAGCCCAATCCACCCCGTGCCTCTAGCCTATCCAAGAGGAGCAGGGCCAGGCAAATGCAAGCCGGGTGGTACCAACCCAAGACTTTTGCTTCAAATCTCATCAGCCAATTTACACCCCAGATTGGCCTACAAAACCCAGGACTGTCCTTGCCAAACCAGGACATATGGTCATCCTACCTAAGAACATCCTCTCTCTGATGGTTTTTTCCTCTGGCCTTTCCTGTTCTGATAATGAAAATGGGAGAAGGACATGGTATAAAGTTAAGTGCATCTGTTCAGATTTCCAAAGAGCTTATGGAAATGAGAGTTTTGGGGGAGGGGGTGGAGATAGGGAAGATTAAAGGAGAGAAGAAATGTATATTTTTCCTGTTTGCTTGCCCCTACCAGTCTGGTTGAATCTGAGGGAGTAGGAATTCCCCCCTTGAAATCTGATAAAATCAGAATAAAAGGAATTTGATGTGTCAGTTCTATCCTAGGGCCAGCAAGGCTAGCATTCTGCTTCCACCAAGCTGTAAGAAATATCCTTTTCTTATGTTGTGGTAATATGACACATTGCCACCAGTTCCTCTATTAGCTCAAGCAGTAGATCATAGAATTGTAGAAAATGTGGGTTGGAAGGGACCTCAGGAGGTCATCTAGTCCAACCCCCTGCTCAAAGCAGGACCAGCTCCAATGAGATCATTGCAGCCAAGGCTTTGTCTAGCCAGGTGTTAAAAACCTACAAGGATGGGGATTCCATGACCTCTTTGGGTAACCTGTTTCAGTTTTTTACTACCCTCCTAGTGAGAAAGTTTTCCTTAATATCTAACTTAAACTTCCCTTGCAGCAACTTGAAACCATTGCTCCTTGTTCTATTATCTGCCACACTAAGAACAGTCTAGTTCCATCTTCTTTGGACGCACCCTTCAGGTAGTTGAAGACTGCTATTAAATCCCCTCTCAGTCTTCTCTTCTCTAGACTAAATAAGCCCAGTTCCCTCAGCCTGTCCTCATAAGCCATATGCCTCAACTCCTAACTATTTTCGGTGCCCTCTGTTGGACTCTCTCCAATTTGTCCACATCCTTTCTATAGTGGGGCTTCCGAAACCTGGACACAGTACTCCAAATGTGGCCTCACCAGTGCTGGATAGAGGGGAATAATCACTTCCCTTGATAGATAAAATGTTACAGCATCTTACCAAGCCAAATGGTGTCAGTATTAGGGTGCTTGTACACGTGATGGGGTTTAGTCCTAAGGGTTTTACTCTATGCCTCCTAAATTGAAATAGCATAAAATAAAAACCCGAGGGCTAAACCATTTCAATTTTTCCACCATGTTACGGCGAGGGGTCCAATCCTTTTCTTTTTTTTTCAGAGCTGGAGCCTGTCCATGGCCGGGGGTGGGTGGGGAGGGTAAGCTGCCAGTGGGCTGAGTGGCCCCTGAACTATGAGGACCCCCAGTCTTTCTCTCCATGGCAGTGGTGCCCCCAGGGCCACCCAAGCAGGTTGCTAGTGGTGCGGGTCCTGCCCCAACTTGGAGGCAGCACCCATCCCAATCCAACTCTTCCCTGACCCTGAACTGGGGCAACACTTGACCACTAGCAGCCCTCCTGGGTAGCCCCAGGGGCCACTGGCACCATGGAGGGAAGAACCAGGGCCCCCCACAGCTCAGGGGCTGCTCAGCCCACTGGTAGCTCACCCCCTGGCTGCAGGAGAGGAGGACAGGCTCTGATGGGAAAAAAAAAAGATTGGGCTCCTCACTGCTTCGGCCTTCAGCAGGGTCCTGCAGCTGGTGGGACACCTAGAGCTGCCTGGGAATGGGCTGGTTTGCCCCTGGGGCAGTGCAGGAAGGTGGCAGGAGGGTGTCTTGGTCTGCTGGCAGCCAGGGAAGGTGGTGGAGATGGTGCACTGGGTGCTAGAAGCATAGGTGGGCTGCTAGCTGGCCAGGTGCTGCCCCAGCTCAGAGGTGCCTGATCCAATGCTTCCCACCCAGGATTCCAGCATCCCATGCGCCATCTCTGCCGCCTTCTCTGGCCACCAGCACACCAGCTTGCCCCTGGGCAGCACAAGGGGGTGGCAGGAGGATGGTTGGGATGGCTGGGTGTGCTGGTAGCCAGAGAAAGCAGTCAGGGACAGTGCATGGGGTGCTGGAAACCCAGGTGAGGATGGAAAAGTGTTGGATCGGACAACTCCAAGCTGGGGCAGCACCTGGCCAGCTAGCAACCTGTCCCGACTTCCAGTATCCCATGCACCATTACCATCTGCCTTCTCCCACCACCAGAAACCCAGCCGCCCTCCTGCCACCTTTCTGGGCCATCCCAGGGGCAAGCCAGCTCATTCCCAGGAGGCCCCAAGTGTCTTGCCAGTTACAGGAGCTTGCTGAAGGCAGAAGTGGTGAGGGGCCCAATCCTTTTTTTCTGCAGTGCCTACCCACCTCTCCCACAACTGGGGAACTAGCTGACAGCTGCATCATTGCAATTTGCAACATTACAAACTAAACTACATTGGAGTATAGTTTAGTTTGCAACAATGGAAACTCATTTAAACTGCCCAAAACCCCTGTACACGTACAGTGTGATGCCATTAAGCTGCATAAAGTGACATTTTCAACACGTGTAGATGGTAATGGCATCACGTGTACAAGCACCCCATGATGTTACATGATGGGAGTACACCAGGGAGTGGGAGGTGGGGTTGTCTCCTTTTACTTTTAAAAAAACCTAGAAATTTCCTCACCAAAACCTATATTTAAAGAACGCTAATTTTGCAAAATCTAGGAAGTTCCAATGGTTTGCCCATTCTACACTGGATAATGAAGATTTGCTGTCCCTTTAACACAGGCACTTGTTCAGCCACAAGTTGCTGTGTTAGGTGAAGGAATCATGGCTTGAGGCCGATGTTAAGCAGCACGGCAGACTAGATGGTCAGGATGGCGTGACTTAGCCTTGAAAACACTGAATTTAGCTGAAGTCCTTTTTTTTCTCTCCCCACTCTTCTTCCTTCTGTTACCACCTTCTATCCATGGAGACTTGTCTACCTGATGCCTTTGTGCTACTTGCATTCAGCTGGGTTTTCTATGCTTTGTCTCTTCCCTCCATGCTTTTCCCAGAACAGATTGAAATGGCAAGATTCTGAGCTACCAATTCGATCATATCCCATATTCTCCCACTGGGAGGTGGAAGAGTTGAGGAAGGAATCTAGCCTACTTTTATGAATGCGAGGGAACTGGAAGGAATAGGACTTCAGAACTCCTTGGAAAGTTTTATCTCCTCTGGATGTCTTAAAAGCTTATAATATTTTCAAAGGCAATCAAAGCAAATGCAAGCAGCCCTTCTCCACTGGCAGGGCTTAGTAGTTCCTCAAAAGAGAAATGTATTTTGCACCCACCAACCCACACAAACTTACTTCCCCTGTGTATACACTCATTGGTGCAAGAGATGCATGCCTCACATCTTTATCAGCATGGCATTGCAGAGCTATTTCTCCATCTCCCTATGGGGCATGTCTGGCAACTCCATTTGGTATATCATGTAACACCCATATGCACACTTGGGTTCCGTGGCAACACGTAGGGGGTGCATAGGGGTGAACGTGCACCCCGAGGGTGCTGGTGCAGCCCCTGTCAGGCTGCACTCCCTGTTTAGCTGACAGGCAGTGGGGCAGGTGGGAGCACTGGTGCCCACCCCCCCAAGTGAGATAGGCCATGGGGTCTCCCCACCCCATCAGTGAGATCGACTGCCGGGGACCCCTCCCTCCCCCCGGTTGCTGACTCAAGAGGCACCAGTCACCGATGCTTGGGTTGTATATGTGGCGGGGGTTTATACAGCAAGATGGCCCCTCTGTTTTAGCCATGTGCTCAGCACATGGTAAGCTGGGGCCTGTATCTGGGGGAAATATGTAAAACCCTCTGGCCTCATTGGTCAGGGGAAGCAGAGGATTCTGCAGGCTGATTGGTTGGAAGCGGAACTGGAATGTGGCTCTCCCTGACTGGACAAGGTCAGGATGATGTCATGCAAAAGGATGTAAGGTGATCTAGGCTGCTTTGTGGGAGGAGGAGCCGCTAGGAGCTGCTGAAAAGTGAAGAGTGTTCCGGAAGCTCAGGTAGAGGAGAGAGCAGTGTCTGGGAACTCCCCTCTCCTCCTTCTCTTCCCGTTCCCCCCCTCTTTTTTTTCTTTTGAGGTTTTAAGGGTTTATTACTGGGGGAAAAAATAATGGTTCCTTGGGTTGGCTGGCCAGGAGTTAAGCCTGGCAGTTTAAACAGGGTTGAAACCTGGGAGTTTCTAATCCTGCCAGTTTTGTGCTGGGGTTGAGGTTTGCAGCTTTCTGCTCCTAGTGGAGCTGTGACCCAAACTACCTGCAGCCCAGGCTTACAGAGTAGGCCTGGTCTTTCCCCTTGTTTCTTTTGATGGTCTTTTGTTTTAGTCAAGCTGTGTGGTTGGGCCGGCTGTTGCCATTAATCAGCCTGGCTCCGTTTGGAGTTTTATGTGCACTTTCGCTTTAGCAGGCCAAATAATCTGGCTCAGAAGCTTCAAGGTCCATGCATGCTATCTGACAGAATAACATATAGACCATGTCTTGTAGGTAGCAGTGTCTCATATTGCATTTGGTGTTTTCCTCTGTTTTCTATAATAAAGCTGTCTTTTGTGTTACACTGCTTGCAGGGGAGGGGGGAGGTTGTTTATGCAGGACATCCTAGTAATTTGTTGTCTTTAATTTGTATTGCCAGCCTCAGCTCTGTAGCTGCTTTGGCCTTTCTAACTGCCTCCCTGCAAGCGCAGGCCTAGTAGGTATACTCCTCCTTGGTAGTTTCCTCGTGCTTCCCCTCCCTATATGCCTTCTTTTTTGCCCTTAGGCTCCCCTGAACTTCCCTGTTTAGCCAAGGAAGTTTTTTGGCTCCTTTCCCCCTCTTCCCTCGTACTAGGATCGTTTCCCTTTGCGCTCAAAGGATTGGTTCCTTTAGGAACGACCACCCTTCCTGGACTCCCATCTTGCCAGTACTCCTATCCTGCAGTGCATCACTGACTAGACTCCTCAGCACACTGCAGTCAGCTTTCCTAAAGCCAAGCACTTCCACCCTACTAGTTATCTGACCTATCCTATGCCATGTGGTGAATTCAACTGATTGGTGGTCACTGTCCCCAAGTTGACCACGAATCTGCAGCTCCCCTACCAGGTCCTCCCCCATAGCCAACACCAAGTCCAGTAAGACGTTCTTCCTAGTGCGACCATATACCTTCTGCATTAGATGAAGGTCCTGCACGCAGGTTAAGAACCTATGTAAATGGTTGGATTTGGCTGACTACTCCTCCTGTCAATGAAAATAGAAACATTTGAGGTTGAAACAACATAAAAATGAGTGTTCCATATGTATCAGAAGCAAAATCAGCCAGGGTTTGATCAAAAAAACAAGAAAATCTCTTAAGAATCCCAATCTGATTCTCAGGCATGTGCTGAAATTTGATACCAGTCAAGCATCTCTTAATTTCATATTGCATTTCACACACTGCATAAGCCCTCTGCTAACAAAAACTTACACTATACAGCTCTGATAGTCAGTCTATAAGGTGCAAATCTACCCTGCCTTCTGCCTGACTTCAGATTAATATGGCTAATTACCTCTCACTGGGCACATCTACATAAGACACTTTATTGCCCAGTAGAGCTAATTACTGCACTGTAAGCATCCACATCTACATGTGCAGATGCTTACTGCACAGTAATTTGCTCTGATCATGAGTAAATTTGCTACCTGAAAATGGAAGTAGCAAATTTACTTGCAATTCCTTACTGTCAGTACTGCACATGTAGATGCCTGGTGGAAGTAAATATGCTCTCAGTCAGCTGGGCAGCAAGGAATGGGAGACTTCTTCCTGCCCCCAGGAGCTGCCTGCTGTTGGAGGGGGGCTCTGTCACCGGAGCCTGAGTGAGGACAATGTCCCCCTGCCCTGGCAGCAGGGAGCTTGCAGCTCCCACTCCACAATCATAGGTCCAGGGCTGGGAGACCCTTCTCTCCCAGACCCACCTGCACAGTCGCAGGGCTGGCCCAAGAGTAAACTGCTGGATTATCTGCATGTGTAGATGCATCCACTGTAGACTTTACTTTTCTTATGCATATATAATTTGATTTACTAACAGTGATGCAAAGCATATGAGAAGGTAACGGTTAGTGGAAAGGAGATCATATAGTGTTAAATTCCAGCCTCCCTGCCCCAACTATTTTATAGAGGTAAGGCCATTTTTTTTCTGTCAGTGATGTTGCAGATGTTTCAGTCAATCATACAGAAGTCTCTGATCTCTGTTTCATACACTTCAGCATACGTAGAGTATACTTAAGTATACTTCAGTATGGACTTAATCTAAAACCCATTCACATGCTTGGGGCTTTCTTGCTTAGGGCCACACTGAAGTCACTGAGACACTATAGTGATGTAGAGGTCCAGTAGTGACATAACTTGGAGCCCATATCTTCTTTACCTCAGGCCTCTTCCCTTTCAGGCAAAGCACAGTGCCTCTTAGAAAGCAATTTATCCACTGGAAGTCTATGGGACTCATGCCCTTGAGTCCCTGGAATGCTTCTAAAAATTGTCCCCCGCAATCTTTAATTTTGTAATTCAAGATCTCTCTTTCTCTCTCTCTGTCATATGGGAGCTATTCATACATATACCATACATATAAATCAAACCCAGCAAGCACAAGGTAAAGTGGGCTGAGATGAACACAACCCATTTGTGTTCATTACATCTTGCCATTCTGAGCTTGGATCCGTACCACCATTGTAAGTACTCCCACAATCATCCATGCTATAAAGGCCACAGTTATCTACAGCCAGCTTCACTGTCACCACCATTTGCACTTCTGGTCTCCTCAACAGAGCAATATGTAGCAAGGCAGGAAAATGACTGCAGGTATTGATAGGAATATTTTTCTTTCTCACCCTCATTACTAATCCTATGTTTTATGCCACTTCATCCTGGAGATATGATGTTCGCTCTCAGAGTTCTGGGCAAATGGCAATTAAAGTAATTACCATATTCTGTATTCTTACACTTCTTTCTGGTAGTTTCCTGTAAGTGGCTGTGTGTCAGATGTCCGGCAGGTTGCAGTGTGTCAGAATTCCAATGTCTATACTGAGTCCATGACTTTCTATACCTAGGAGGTTGATGAAGTACAGTTCATAGCCTCATCTGTCAGAAGTGGTTTGTAATGTCCCTTTGAGGATCAGGCCTGAGAGATTGGAGATGGGTGGTGTTTTGTTGTTGTCTTTGATAGATTTTCAGTGTGCACTCATTCTGGTGCGCAGTTGTTGCTTGGTGTCTCCACATAATTTCCATAAGGGCACTTGGTGCCTGATGGAGATATGTATTATACTGTGAAGATATCGCCATACTGGAGATATTGTTGGGATGTTTTGTGTGTCTTGTCGTGGAATGGCTTGGATCCATCCATGTGTTTTGGGCTGTAGGAAGTTAGCTTCTGGTGATGAGGTTAGTGAGGTTCAGTGCTTGTTTGAAATTACAAACCGCTTTTCACAGATGAGCCTATGAACTGCACTTCATCAACCTCCTAGGTGCAGAAAGTCATGAACTCAATATAGACTTTGGAATTCTTACACACTACCACCTGTTGGACATCTGACTCCCAGGTACCTATCCATTTTTACCTGTGTTGCTACATCCCCCTTCTACCCCTCCCCCCCACCCCCAGCCTGTCCTTCATACCCTAATTCCTCTATTTCCATTTTCACTGACTGACTTTCTTCCCTGCATTGCATGCCAGCCTCTGGCTTCTTTACTATTCCTTCCATCCACGCACAACACACACACACACCCCCCCCCCAACTGCAGGTGCTTCCTCAGCCTGATGAAGGGTTTTTCAACCAGAAAGCTTGCTAAGATATATTTCTGTAACTATTAAGTTGGTCTGCTAAAAGATACCAGATTAGATAGACCCACCAGATTAGATAGACCCAAAGGACCTTGTCTGCCAGTGCTGTGTTCTTAGACCAACACCCCTAGCACCTGAGTGGAAGGACGCAGGGTCTTGGGCACATCTAAGCCCCAGGGTTGTCAGGGACAGTTCTCTGGCAGATGCTGGAGAAGATGCTCCTGCAGAGGAGGAAAGAAAGGCTGTCACAGTTTGGTTGCCTAAGACACTGCTGGTGTTACTGTGCTGCTGCTCACTAAGTTACTATTTTACCCAGGGGTGATGCATAGGGGGGTGCACTGAGGGGCATGTGCACCCCCTGAGAGCACCGGTGCACCCCGTGTCAGGCCTCACTCCCTGTTTAGACGGTGGGCAGGGGGGCAGGTGGGAGTACCAGTGCCCCCCCCTGCAACCACTCGCCAGGAAGTGGGATTGCCAGCAAAAGCAGCCGTGCTGCTTCTGGAAGTGGCCACAGGAGGTTTACAGTGAGAGAGATCGGCTATGGGGGACTTCCCTCCTCCCCCCTGGTTAGCGGGGTTGGCTGCGGGGGGACACCCCCCATCCCTCCGGGTCCATGCCACATGCCGTCGCTGACTCAAGAGGCACCAGACACCCGTGACTTTACCTGTTGTTCTTTAAAGTAGTGGACCAAGCTGAGGTTGTAGGGGAGGAGGAGGCCTCATTGGGGCACACTGCTGTGTCATGTAGAGGCCCCAGCACCAGTGAGGGTGCGCCTTAACACATACACAAAGTCACACATCACGAGTTTTGCTTGTCAACAGCCTGAGATGCAGTTTCCCAGAAACCCCTGGACCTATCTCCTTGAAAGCTGGCAGGCTTCATGGCCTCAGCTGGGGCTACCATGCCTGCATTTTTCACCCTGCTGCTCCTTAACACAAACACATTGACATATCATGAGTTTTGCTTGTCAGCAGCTTGAGGTATAGTTTCCCAGAAACTCCTGCATGTATCTCCTTGAAACTTGGCAGGCTTTGTGGACTCAGAAGGGGCTACCATCTCTACAATTTTCATCTGAATCAGGCAAGAAATGACAAAGTTATAGGCAGTTACATATTTCCCCACTATAGCCTATGGACGAAATATTGAAACAGAGTTGAAACAGTGAAACAGTTTCGATGAACTAAATGGAATAGTGTTTCAAAAACTCAGAACGAAACACTGACCCATTGAAATGGAGAAATGGAAGTCAGAACAAAATGGTGCTGTTTCGCACAGCCCTAGTGTCCACACATGCAGGTATGTGGAGTTTGTATTGCCGCAAGCCTCTTTGTGGTGCAACAGACTGCACGCATTGTATGTTAAACTGTGCATGGTGTTGCTAGTTTGCAATGCAGGGGCAAAATTTGCTACTCAGTAGCAAAAATTAAACCCATCCCAGCTCCTCCCAGTTTCTGGTGTTCTGGTCTGACCGGGCTCCATGTGCAGACCAGAACGCCAGAAACTGGGAGGAGCTGGGATGGGCAGTTTGCCCACAATGGGCAAACTTGTATATGCAGGGGTGAGCGCTGTGGCACAAAGTAGCAGCACAAATTTGTGCCACTACTATTTATGCCACTTCAATTGCATGCCCCTGTTGTTCTGGACATGGCCCAAGATATGTTCTCAGTTTTTCTTCCGCTGGAAGCATCTACATATTCATTAATGCATAGTGCCTACTGTGCATTAAATTTAGTACTTGCAAAAGGAAGTACTAAATAAATGTGCAGTAGGCTGCCCTATTGTGCATTAGTGCGTTCATATGCTTTCTTTATGACAGTTAATGCACAATAGACTAATACTGCTGCACATTAACCTAATAGACCAGTTTCTGCCTTGATGCTGTAATGAGCAGTCAGTCAGTTTACTGCATATTAAGTGTCTCATGTAGACACAACTTCTAAGTATAGTTGGTTTACCTAGGATACTTTTAAACAAAAAGAGCTTGGGAACTGTGAAATTATTGTTATTCACACAGGTAATTATACTTTTCCACCCAAGAAATCTTGATCTTTATTAGCCGTGGGGGAAAAAAAAGGATGTGGTTTCTTAAAGCTTTATCTTAGTTGTAATTTCTCCCATCTCCTCTCCAGTTATAGGAAAGTAGGAATATTCTCCTACCACTTTAAATGTATCTTTTTTAAAATAAGTCAAAGCAGCTGATTTCAAAATAACCAAAATTCAGTTCAACTCCAAATTTTATTAGGATTATCTTTTGCCTAGATGTGTTGAAGAAAAGATTAGAGAGCAGGAAAGTGAAAAGTCCAATTAAAAATAGAATGTATGGACCTCAGAGGGAAAGAGACTGAAGGAGAGAGACTGTGAAATTATGGGCAGAAAGAAAAAGGAAGAAAAATAAAGACTGTCAAATAGGCAGCAAGGATGTCAGCAGAGAAATTTTAATTAAACATACACAATGGAACTATGGAAAATTTTAACAAAAACAAAATATATTATTTTTATCTAATGTTTGGCAGAATAATTATTTTTTTGAGTTTTCATCAAAAAATGAGAAAATTGTCCTAAAGCAGAAAATAAACCATTCTTGAGTTTTCAGTTATGAGACAAAAAAAATAACACTTTGGATGAAAATAGACATTTTCCCTAAAAAAACCTATTTTAATTTTAGCCAAAAATCCAGCTTTCCATAGAAATAATGTTTTGGCCACCCTATGTCATAGCATTTGGCAGGGATCACTGAGAGGCGACCAGGCTTTGGTCAAGTTCTTCTGTTTCTAACACACTCTTTCAAATTTCCCTTTACTGGGAAAATTTCACCCCTCAGATGCACATTTAATGCCCCTTGAGAAAAAACAAATTAAGTGGGGGAAAATGTTTATGAGCTCGTATCTCAAAACACAACCCCTCTCACCCAACCATCTTGTTCTCAAATAATGCTCTAAATTCACTCATCTTTTCAGTGAAGCCACTGTCAAGCCATTAGTCAAGTCTTCCTGTCTATGGATATGCTCAATGAGTTCTCTCACTCAGTGGGCACATCTGCATGTGAAATTAGTGTGCCTGAATAAACTCCGGCACAATTCTCACCAGAGTCAGTTGTTCCCCGGTGCAGTGTTTGCACATGCACATGGGACCACAGTATGTTGAGCCAAGGCAGCATGGCCTTGGCTGGCAGGGGGTTCTGGGGGGGCAGCCTGCCAGCCCAAAGCTACTCTGTTCCAGCTCAACATGCTGTGCAGGGGCTGGCTGGGGCACAAGGGTACTACAGTGTGGGGCTAGCCAGCAAGCAGCCCCCACACTGTAGCACCCCCATGCCCTAGCCAGCCCCTGTCACCGTCTATACCTGCACTGTGGCAGAGTAAATAACCACCGGAGGATAGTACTTGGGTTGGGCAGTGCTATCCTATAGCAGAACTAATTCGTTTACTCTGGCCTGATATCATTGCACATATAGATGACGATACTTTACTGCACAGCTAATTAGTCAACTTTGCAGTAAAGTGCACTGTGTAAATGCCTCTAGTGAGTAGTAAGATCTGGCCCATCCCCACTCACCAGACACTGGAGTCACCCAGTGCCTTCCAGGATATAAAATGCTGACTTTTAACATTCCTTCCACAATCAGGCAGATTTTATTTTTTAAGATTTAAAACAGTTCTCCCAAAATAACTGCTGTAAAACTGTTGCTTGTGTGGGAGTGTGGAGGAGATCCCAACTTCCAAGATGCTGTTTTTTAAAAAGCCTCAGTTCTGTAGCATTCTGGATCCCCAGGCAATGCAAACCAGGGTTATCTAAGCAGAAGAGGCAAGGAGAATAGCAAGTAGCCTCAGCCCATCCTTTCCTGTATGTACCTTCCCCTTTTTGTGGTATTTTATATCACCATTAACTTGCATTAATGCTGTGCATTTAAGATATGATGGCCTAAGTGAACTGTCTGACTAGAGGACACATTTTGCTTCTGCTTTTATACAGGATCACATACTGGAAACCCAAAGAAGGATCAGGAAGACATTGCTTTTATCATATCTACTATAACATCCTTTATTAAAATGGTATCCCATTATTATTTTTATGCCTTTTCTGAGTTTATAAAGAAGGAGAGGTCTCTGCGACCACAGCTCCTCCCAGAAAGCTGCTTCCAGCTGGAAAAAATCTTGAAGCAATAAAGGAATAAATGTATAAATTTGAAGGAATAAGTTCATAGCTTTGCCCATACATCTCTGTTCCATGTGAACAGCTTTACCTTCTCCACTGGAATCATGTACACATACATGTGCCACATTTGTATAAACCCAGTGATTGCAGTTGGCCCCATCGCCCAGCTTCCATTCTTTCCAGTTGCTTGTTATGCTGACCTGCTGTATCTGGTCTTATACAGGGCTGTGAGAAGAACTGGCTTTTCTGTGGGGCAGCAAAATTTCAATATGAGCTGAATTGAAACAAACATTTGGGAGGTTTTCTCACCAAAAACAAAAACTGAATAGTTTTCATTTTGAATGAAAGGAAATACGACATTCAGCCCAGAAGTTTTTTCTTCCTTCTCCTTTTCAGGAGAGCCAAACCAAAACAACAGACTGAGAAGCTAGAAATCTGCACCATTTACTAAAAGCCCAGTTATTTAGGTACACACCTGAAAAGATGTTTAAGCCATCTCTCTCACCTCTGAGCATCAGGCTGTTTTGAGAAGGGTTGCTCTCAGATACTCCTGTTTATGCTGTTCCATTTTGCATTAAATGCTTACATATTCATATTCACAGGAGCATGGAGTGGAGTCTGGGTGCTTCAGCTTTCACACTGTGACATTCTCCTCCTGAGAGAGCAAGAAGTCCAAGTCCCTTCCAGTAGAGGCTGGAATTAAATATGCCCGATGTAAATGCCCTCACTGCTGGGCTACAAGGTAAAAAAGGAGAAGCCACTGTCTCTTCCTCTATTTTGGAAACCTAGCCCCCTCCCCCCCACTCCCCAATGTTTTCCCTTAACAGACACTTTAATGACTTAGAGTTGAATGGGGAAATAGTTTGAAGACAACAAATAGAATATTTTGGAAAATAAACCGTTTGTTGAGAAATATTTGTCCACCCCTAATTTTCAAGTTACTGGATCGAGCCCACAAAGAGTTTGGATGTGGCCCACGAAGGACAGATCTAGTCTTCCTTTTATAAAACACGTGCTGTTTCCACTCCAGCAGTCCATACACTGTGTGGAAGACTACACTCTTGCACTTCACTCCCCTCCTCCACCACTGCAGCCTCTGTTTATCCATGCCATAGAATTAGCCACAAAATTAGCTAGTTTATATAACTGTTCAGCATGCTTTTCAGCAGCATGTTTCTCAGTGGAGGCTGTATGCAAGGGGGGGGGAGGTAAGAAATCAGCCCTCTCCACAGAGCTAGAATGGCTAGACTAGCAACAGGGGTTTGGCAGCCTGCAGTGGTGGCCAGGATGCAAGCGAGAGGTTGCTGATCCCTTCTGTAGTTTCTTAAAGGGTATAAACAGACTGCCAAATTAAATGGATCAGCGGTACCAGGATGTGTTCTGAGATGGAGCCCAGGGTGTGCCCCAGCTCCATAGGGCAAAACAGATGTTGGCCATTGTCCCATAGGGTCAGACAGCTGTGACTCCTGGGAGCAGCTAAGGCCCAGTACTGGGGGAGAATACTCAGGCCTCCTGTGCAAACAGGAGAACCCTGGGTTTCCCTGCTAACAGAGGAGTACTTGGGGATTGCCCAGATGTAGATTTGAAAGATGAGGTTTCCCTGTTTGTAGACACACATCCAGGGAATTCCAAACAGGGGAACCCAGTGCCATGCCAGCCCATGGGCAGCCATGTCTGGGGGGTCACTCAAAGTCAGAGGAAACAACCAAGATCCAAGGGAAGTTTGCAGAGTCTGAGTGTAGGGAAGCCAGAAGATTTTTCTGGGGAACCAAGTCAGAAATCCAGAGGGATGGACTGAGCACAGGATCAGGTGGCCAGCCCGGTATCCAGGAGATCAAACTGGAGCTCAGTCAGGCCAAACTCAGGTTATGTGGGAAATCCAGTAGTCAGAGAATCCATCAGAGAGCGAGGAGACGCGCAAGGCAAGGATGCAGCAGGCCAGGTACAACATTGAGCCTTGTTGCTTTTTCTGGGTCAGGGTTTTATATTGGAGAGGGTGAAGGGTCAGCTGACCCTAGTTAGCCACTCCAGTGGCAAGGAGTGGGTGTGTGGCCCAGTGCTTTGCTGAGGGGAGGGTAGCAGCCTCAGATGCCTAGCAGGCCAAAACCCCAAGTTCAAGGCTATGGTCTGACCCCCAGGAAGGCACTCCCAGGACTTCAGGGGACTATCCTGTATATCCTCCACACCTCCCATTCCCAAAATGCATAGGATCGGGCCCCTGAAGTCCTGGAAATGCCTCACTGGGGTGGCTGGAGAGTTCAGGCAGCTCTGGGTTGCCCATGGTCTCCTACCTTAAAGCAAACAGCACCTGGCACAATGGGATCCTAATCCCCATTGTGATCTCTCTGGACATGCCTGCAGCATGTCTACCAATTAAGAGAAAACACTAGCTACATCTTAAAGGTGAGCCTATATCCAGAACTTCCTTGACCACTATAAGCTAGTAGAAGGTCAGGTGCCTGTGTCCTATTGGCATGCAACAAAGAAAGAGTACCTAACTCCCACAAGTGCCTTTGACAATCTCAGCCTGTGACCTTCATCTAGATGCATTTAAGGATGCTGAGAGGTTAGAGGATAGGAACCCTTAACTGCAGGCCAGGGGCCAACAGGCTGCCACCTTAAGCAATTAGTTCAGCTCATGCTGCAGCACAGTCCATGTCTTAATGCCTTAAAAGCTATTGTCTGCCTCTTCAGAGTCGAAGCACACCAGTGTTGCTTGCTTACTCCTTGCATTTGCTTTAGGTTGAATGCTGAAGAGCGGTGAAGTCAGGTTCAGGATTTTGTTTATAGCCATGATCATTTCTATGCTCCCAATGCTCCCATACTTAAGTTACCTTATATCTCATTGGAAGGGGACTTTGTTTTACAGCCATTTTGGCTAGAAGTCAAAAAATTAAAAAAAAGAAAAGATAAAAACTGGGGAAACATTTCTGTATGTGCATCTACACGTGCACTTTACTGAGGAGTTGACTAATTAGCTCCACAGTAAAATGTCACAATCTACACATACACCCCTATTAGGATGCAGTTAACTAATTAACTCTGCTGTAGGATAGTACCGCCAATGACAAGTACAACGGCAGAGTATTAATGCATGCTCAAATGCATGTGTAGACTGTGAATGGGGCTGGCTGGGGCACAAGGATGCTACAGTGTAGGGGCAGCCTGCCGGCTAGCCCTGTACTGTAGCACCCTTGTTACTCAACCAGCCCTTCCACTGCCCAACAATGCCACCCAGAGCCCAAGGCTGAGCTCCGAGCTCCCTGCTCTGGACCACCTGCTCCTGGACACACCATCTTCACATGCACCCAGGACTGCCCCAGCTAAAATTGCTGCAGTTCTTGGTGTATGTGAGGACGCTGAACCCAGAAGCTGCTGACTCTGGCACAGACTGTACTGGAGTTTATTTAGGCACAATATTTGCTAATGTAGATGCTACCTTTTAGCCTCATGCACTTGACTGGGGTGGTTTTGTCAGAGATGATCTTGGCTAGAGCAGATGGTTGGACTAAATCAGGGATGTCAAACTCACTTGCTCCTTCAGGCCTGATGAATGGTGCCAGGCCAGTTCACAAGCCAGATGAACAGCCCACAGGCCACCCCCACCCACTGTTCTGGCCAGTCCAGGAGTACACTGCATGTGGATCCCATATGGAGCTGGGAGAGGCTCCATATGGGAGCCACATGTAGCATCCACTCTGTTCAGTCTGGGACCTGAGCTGTAAATAGTGCCCACCCCAGAACAGTGGGGGAGGAGGAAGTGCAGCGGGAGTCCCAGATCAGCCAGAGCAGATGATGTATGCAACATGCATCTTGGACTGGGCAGAGCAAACACTGCGTGTGATGCATGTTCTGGACCAAGTGGGGAGGGGACCTGCATGCAGCGCAGATCCCAGGCCTGCCAGAGGGGAGGGACTGTGGGAGGCATACATCCTGGGCTATATGTGTGGAGCTGGTCAGCATGCTCTGTGTGAGGTGTGTGGGTTGACTCTGTACCCAGGGGCAACACCTGGGACCAAATGATGGGTCTCCCTGGGCCATATATGGCCCACAGACTATATCTTTGACACCCCTGGACTAAATGCCCTCCCAAGGTTCCTTCCATTTCTATTTTTGTATGATTCTGTGATTTCTCTTTGAGTCAACAAACGTCCTTTAAAAAGACCACTGGCAATAATAATAATAGTAATTATTATTATTATTGTTGTTGTTGTTACAAAGTTTCTGCCACACCACCCACTGAAAGAGCTATCTACATAACTTAGCCTGACAAAAGACAGTGTGATCAAGTGTGTAACCATTACTGTGAGAGAATTTCTGTGTTTTGCACCTTTAAATCTCCAACAGTTTGACTTTTGAGCAGCCTCTCCTGTTTAAATTGCATACAGAATATTACAGATGAGACACACACCAACATTCTTCATGCAGACAGTAGTGCTGTTAGTTCCTGTTTTATTCCCATAATCCAAATCAATAGGCAGCGAGCATCAAAGTTTCTGCCTGCTTTCCGTACTAGAGAAACACAGCAGGATGCAGGGCTGTATGTTGAATAACCATAAAGCAAGGCATCAACTTAACCTATAAAATGTCTCTGCAATGTCCAGCCCGAATAAGTGCTTGTATTTATTTGAGCTTTGACTAGCTTGTGAAAAGAGTTGGATTGACAGCCTTACAGATCAGAGATACCTACAAAACAGATGCCCCAGCCCTCATTAGGGGAGTCCATTCACCACAAACCTAATTTGGAATAATAATTTCTAAAGAGGAAATAGGGGAATTCATGCTGCAGGGTCCCTGCAGTTCAGGTGAGACTTTGAACAAGAAGATTAAAAATACTGCCCATAGATTTTTGCTGTGCAAAACCACAAAACCCTCTTCTGTCAAGAACGGTAATAAGACTCCTCAAGAACAACCTGTGGCTCTTGTATTCCTTCAAAGCTGGGTTTCAAATAATATTGAGAGGAAAAAATTATTGGGGAATATGCCTAAATAGGCAGAGCTCTGGATATTGTGTGTGTGTCAGAGGTCTGGTTGGCACAGGCTCTCGCCTGCACGTGTATGGAGTGTTTGAATGCAACACATCCTCTCCCGTGGCTCACTGGATCTCTTGTTGCTTTTCATCTCCATGCTGATGCTGCTGTCTAAATGTATCCAGGGAGCGTGTCTAGGAGGGAAGGAGGGAGGGCGCCAATGAAGCGGAGATGTGCTTAATGCAGACGCCATTAATAAATCACTGATAGTTAAGATATAGATTGGGTGATGGGCGGCAGATGGGAAGGAGGAATGTCAAATTGCTTTTCTCATATAGATTATTGGATTAACAAGGAAGCAGCGGGCGTGTGGCAAGCCGGTGTAACAAATTGCGATCATAAAAAAAAAAAAATGGAGCTCATAGTAGGCTGATAACAATGCCATGTTGTCCATTAGTTCTCTGGAGAGATGCTCAGAGCACAAGCATCTGTCTTCAGGAAAAGAGATGGCCAGAAGAACATTAGGATGTGGAAGACCTCTACTTCACTCATGCTGTCTCCCATGCCCCAAGTCTCCACTAACTGCCTCAAACCACATGTTGTGGAGAAAAAATGGCAAATAGCGGCTGCATGGAATAACCACTGCAACTTTTAACATGCGCAGACAATTCTTTGACTTACCCCCACCCTTACACACTCCCTGCATCAACTCCATAAGAATGAAATCAGCTACCAAACAGCCAGCTACAAGAGTGTCTGTTCTCAGGTCCCAATCCTGAGCCAGCCAAAGCCCATTACTAAAGGCCCATTGGCCTCAATGGTGAACAAGAGACCTCACATTTTCCTTTGTTTCAGTTGCCAGGCATGTCCATGCTTCACGGTGCAGCAGTGACTGACTGTTGTCCTACCCCAACACTTCAGCCAACAAAATGCACCTCATGATGAACTTGCATCTCTTTAGGACTGCCAGAGACCTGACAATCTTCCAGTCTCCTGGGGGACAAGGTACCCCCCAAAAGCAGAGAAGTGAAATAGTGCAAGAGAAGGCACAGTCTGACAGAGCTGAGTTTTCAAAAGAATTTAATTACACAACGTAAAGCAGCAATCAGAGAAATCCATATAGAAAGGGGAAAAATAAATAGAATATAATACTGTGCCCTCTTTATGGCCACGGTCTGTTGCAGTGGAGCCTGTTTCTGGGCTCCACATGCTCCAAAATCAGTTTAAACAGAGCAGAATCTAGTCACGGTGAAGTTCACTGTACATTTAGATCATACTAAAGGCATGTAAAACATAAGCATCCACACATTAGAGCTCCTTAACTTGCACTAAGTGCCCTCCGAATGTCTCAAAGTTACACTTCAGGCAAAGGTTAACTCTGGGTTGTGTTACCTAGCTCATTTTAGGGTAACTTCAATCTGCTCTGTAGAGATAAAAGCCTTGTCCACATGAGCAGGGGCATGCATTTGCAAAGCAAATAGTAGTGGCACAAATTAGTGCTGCTACTTTGTGCTGCAGTATACACCCCTGCTTGTTCGCTTTGCAGTGGGACATTGTCCCACTGCTCCGTGTGTTGGGGGAGGCAGGGGCACAGGGTACCTCATTTTGGGGCTAGCTTGCAGGTAGCCCCCACGCTGAGGCATCCTGCGCCTCAGCCAGCCAGGGAGTGGCATGTGGAGACTGGGAAGCAAGCAGCCCAGGACTGCCTACTTCCCCATCTCCATGTGCTGAGGAACCCCTGTGCTAAGGCATCCTGTGCCCCAACAAGCCACTCACCTGTCTATGCATGCCTCAGCCAGCTGACTCAGCAACTGAGGCATGTGGAGTCCCCATCTCAAGGCACACCGCACCCCAGCAAGCCATTCCCCAGCTGTCTGGGGCACAGTGTGACTTGAGATGAGGGAGCAGCCAGAGCAGCTGGCTGGGGTGCAGCATGCATCGAGATGGGGGCTTCACATGCCTCAGAGTGGGGGCTCTGCAGCATAGTCCCTGCACTGAGGCATGCAGAGATAGGGGATCAGCCAGACCAGGGCTGCCTGCTCACCCATCTTGAGGCACACTGCACCCCAGTCAGCTGGTGAGCAGCTGGCTGGGGCACAGGGTGCCTCAGCATGGGGTCTCCATGTTTGTCCTGGCACACACAACTTTGGTGTGCTTTGTGCCACTTTTTTTTCAGGTTTTTTTTGCCACTGAGAAATTCTGGTAGCAAATTTCTCCCCGGCACTGCAAAGTAGCTGTGCACCATTTAATGTGCAACATGTGCAGTCTGTGGCACCGCAAAGTGGTTTGTGGCACCACAGACTGCATGCCTGCACATCTGCATCCAACCAAAATGAGCAATATGCAGAGCTTCAGCATCCCAGGATGCACCACTCCCGTCTCCCTCCCTGCCCCCCCCCCCAAATGTCCCCCCCCCATATCCAGAGCAGGGATAGAGCCTAGATGCCCTGGTTCCCAACCATACCCCCTGCTATCCAGTCCTCTAGGGGCAAGTCAGAGCTGTTCAGGCAAGAAACACTATTAACCCTTAACACGTGACTGCTCACGGCATGTTCTAACTTTAACACTGCTGAACATTCCCCAGATTTAGTATGGTCTAGGTATACTGTGTAATTTCACCTTCACTGTTTCTAGTCCTACAGCTTCAGGGCACACTCACAGCTCAGACCACTTGTCTGAGTCTTCCTTGAGATTTGGAGCCCTGCCACCCAGCTACCCTAAACCCCTTAATCAGTCCCTCTGTCCTACTGATCCTCTTCCTCAGTTACCTAGTCATAACACCTCTGGGATTCACATAGGCTGCAGGCACTCTGCCTTTCTAGCTTAAACTCTTTTCTGCAAACATGGTTAGAAATCAAGATACAAAGGATTAACAAAGGACTCTTAACTACATTAACTTTACTTGGTTGCTCTGTGGGGAAGGCCCACACAGAGGCTGGTTACAGGTAGGATCTATGAGAAGCTCAGTCAGTTTTGTAGTTGATAGGGTTGGAAGGGACCTGAGCAGATCATCAAGTCCGACCTGCTGCCATGGCAGGAAAGAGTGCTGGGGTCAAACGACCCGGGTTAGGTGGCTGTCTAGTCTCCTTTTGAAGACTCCCAGGGTAGGAGTGAGCACCACTTCCCTTGGAAGTTGGTTCCAGATCCTAGCCACCCTGACTATGAAGCAGTGCCTCCTGATGTCTAGCCTGAATCTACTGTCCATCAACTTATGGCTGTTATTCCTTGTTACTTCTGGTAGTGCTCAAGGGAACAGGGACTCTCCCAATGCCTGCTAGTCCCCCTTGGCAAGTTTATAAATGGCCACCAGATCCCCTCTCAGCCTTCTCTTGCGGAGGCTGAACAGGTTCAGGTCCCATAGCCTCCCCTCATAGGGCCTGCCCTGCTGCCCCCTGATCATGCAGGTGGCCCTCCTCTGGACCCTCTCCATGCTGTCCACATCCCTCCTGAAGTGCAGCACCTCATGTTACTGAGGAATGAATTTCAGAAGTTTGAGCTGATAAAATCCTAGAAGTCTCCACTGAGCACATGTGAACTGGGATTTTTTTTCCCCTTAAAGTTTCATGACTTGGCCAAATATAGGCATATTTTCAAGGGAGTGGCAAAAGGCACTTCTCTGATGCACAGGCCTCCCTGTTACCAAGTTTCAAGTCAAAGTATGGAGGCACTACAACTTTTCACGTAAAAGATCATCAGAATTTTTTTTTAATATGAGCTAAACCATGTGATATTCCCTAGCCATTTTGGAAATGACTGAACCATCTTTAGCTAAAAGCATCTCAGAAAATGTCAACCATATGCAGACACCTGCCATGACAAATTTTAATCTATTTGTTAAGGTCTGGAAAAATTACAAGCAACTGAAAACAAAGTCTTATAATGGGAGGCCTCAGGTAACTAATAATAGGTGACACTATCAGCCCCACCTGTTTATAAGGTAAATGTGATCTATTTGTAATGTGTAATTATTATGCATATATCACATCATCATATAAAGATGCATTTAACAGTGCTAGAGTGAAAGAGGAGGAGCTCCCACTCCACATGTTTCTTCCCAATGAGGACATACAGGAGGCTCCATGTTACGCTAAGCCAGGAGTGGCCAACCCACTGTACACGTACCACAAGTGGTAAGGGCAACCTCTCAATGTGGCATGCAGTAGATCAGGGAAGGAGCAGGAGAACAGCAGCAGACAGGACATAGAAAAGAAATCAGACTAAACAGACCAGGCAGGGGAAAGGATCAGAGTGGCATTCAGGGAGAATGCAGGGCTTAGCTGGTAGTATATCTGCCAAAAAGATTCGTTCCCACTGTGCTAGGCATTGCTGGGAGCTCTTCAGTCATGGTAAATACACCCAGTTGTATTGCATGGAGAACTCCATCCATTCTGGGATGTGATGGGTATTTTTAGTCATGCTGGGGAAAGGGACTGATAAGACTGGGCATATGCCAATGGTGCAGGGCTGTACAGGGGGGGTTACTCATTCTGACATATCTGCCTATTCTGAGTAGTGTGCATAGCCTGAGACACTGGTTACTGAAGTGGAGGTAAATAGAAGGAATAGGTCAACACAAGGTCCAGTTATCATGCTAATATGTCATCACATCATCCCAACCTTCTAGTCTACAGGAAGCCTAAGCTCTCCCCCACTCATAGATTTCATAGACATTAAGGCTAAAAGGGACCTCGGAAAATCATTGAGTCCAGTCCCCTGCCCAAAGGGCAGGAAGTCAGCTGGGGTCATAGGATCCCAGCAAGATAAGCAACCAATTTGCTCTTCAAGGTGTTCAATGTAGGTGCTTGAACCACCTCCAATGGCAGGCTGTTCCAAACCTTGGGGGCTCGGACAGTAAAGAAATTCTTCCTTATGTCCAGCCTGAAACGGTCTTGTAGTAGTTTATGACCATTTGACCTCGTCATCCTTTGGGGCGCTCTGGTGAACAAACATTCCCCCAGATCATGGTGGTCACCCCTGATAAACTTATAGGTGGCCATCAGATCAACCCTGAGCCTGCTCTTTTCCAAGCTAAAGCGCCCCATGGCTCTCAGCCTGTCGTGAGGTCTGTTTTCCTGACCTCTGATCATGTGAGTAGCTCTTCACTGGACTCTCTCAAGCTTCTCCACATCCTTTTTGAATTGTGGAGCCCAAAACTGGATGCAGTACTCCAGCTGCGGCCTCACCAAGGCCGAGTACAAAGGGAGAATGACGTCCTGGGATTTGCCTGAGAAGCATCTATGGATGCAAGCCAGCATTTTGGTTGCTTTAGTAGCCGCAGCATCGCGTTGCAGGCTCATGTTCATCTTGTGGTCAATGATGACCCCTAAGTCTCTTTCTTCTGTAGTGCTAGCCAGCGTAGCACTGCTGAGCCTATAAGGATGCTGCAGGTTTTTCCTCCCAAGGTGGAGAACCTTGCATTTTTCAGTGTTAAACACCATCAGGTTCTCATCCGCCCATTTGCTGAGTCTGTCCAGGTCAGCCTGGATCACCCGCCTGTCTTGCGGCGTGGATGCTTTGCCCCAAAGTTTGGTGTCATTGGCGAACTTGGCCAGTCCACTCCTGACTCCAATGTCCACATCATTAATGAAGATGTTGAATAATACGGGTCCAAGGACAGAGCCGTGGGGGACCCCACTGGTCACAGGACACCATGATGAGTGACTTCCATCTATTACTACCCTCTGTGTCTGACCACGGAGCCAAGTTTCCAGCCAGTGGATCATGGTGGACCCAAGGCCACAATTGGCCAGTTTTGCCAAGAGGTGATCATGGGATACCAGATTGAAGGCTTTTTTGAAGTCAAGATATATGACATCACTCTCTTCTCCCTTGTCCAGGTGATAGGTCACCTGGTCGTAGAAGGAAAAGAGATTGGTCAAGCAAGACCTATGCATAACAAACCCATGCCGGCTATCCCTTACGATGTTGGCATTGGTCAGTCCATTAAAGATGGCATCTTTAATAAACTTTTCTAAGATCTTCCCCCAGATAGAAGTCAGGCTGATGGGCCTCTAATTAGCCGAATCCACTTCCTTCCTTTCTTGAGGATCAGCACCACATTGGCCTTCTTGCAGTCTTCAGGCACTATACCAGAGCCCCAGGAGTTTTCAAAGATCTGTGCCAGAGGCTGGGCTATGATGCTCTCCAGCTCCTTGAGTACTCTGGGGTGTAGATTGTCAGGGCCGGCTGACTTGAAGGTATCCAGCTTCTCAAGGTGTTCCTTCACGAGGTCAGCATTGATGGAGGGCAAGGAGATCTCCCTCACCCGGACCTCCCTGTCCTGTAGCGGGCATGGGTGTCCCATGGGCTTGATGAGAGACCGACTGATGAAAGTACCCATTTAATAGGTTGCCTTTTTCCTGGGCGTCAGTTGTCAGTTGCCCCATCTGGTTCAGCAGGGGTCCAATGTTGCCCTTGCTTTTCCTCCGGCTCCCCACATATCTATCTGAAAAAGGACTTTTTATTGTCCTTGATGCTCGAAGCTAGTTGAAGTTCAGTTGCAGCCTTGGCTTTCCTGGTTTGCTCCCTGCAGGACCAGACCAGTGCAGAATAATCCTCCTTGGAGGTGAATCCCATCCTCCATCCTTAGTAGTCCTTTCTTTTTAGCCTCAGGAGGTCTGCTAGGTCCCTGGAGAGCCAGGGGGACTACCGTGTCCTCTTGCTGCCTTTCCTCTGAGATGGAATAGACTTAGCTTGTGCATTGAGGATCGCTCCCTTCGCATTGGTCAGTCCTTGAGGAGCAGCCACTCTTCTTGAACTTCTCTCCCCCTGGGGTCGTGGTCCCTTAGGGCCTCACTGACAAGCCTCCTGAGCTTGTCAAAGTCAGCTTTCTTGAAGTCAAGGACTTCCATGTTGCTGACTGACTTGCCAGCTTTACGGCGGATGGTGAAGGTGATCAGCTTGTGGTCACTGTCACCCAGCTTCCCATCGATCACTAGGTCGCCGATTAGGTCGTCCCCTGTAGCCAGTACCAGATCGAGCAGCGCTTTGCCTCTCGTTGGCCCATAGACTTCTTGAGTCAGGTAGAGGTCATCCATGCACGAGAGGAAGCTTTCCGACTGCTCGGATTTTGCAGAGTGATCCTCCCATGAGATGTCTGGGTAATTGAAGTCACCCATGACAACCATGGTCCTGGAGCAGGTGGCCTCAGCCAGTTCCTGGGTGAACTCCTGGTCAAGAGCCTTGTTAAGAGAAGGCAGACATCACTCAAAGTCCCCCTGAAAGCTATAACGGTTCATATCTGGATCTGGACAAGGGTAATAAAAGAGTGCAGGATTAATTCCATAATGAAACTCCAAATTAAACCATTGCCCAGCACCCAGCCCTCCAGATTTGTCTTGGCCAAGCCATTTAGCTTATACATGTAGAGTTGAAGTACTCAGTGTCCAGAGGAGGAAAAGTCTGAAGAAAGTATTTTTCTGATCTCAGTCCAGTTACGAGTAGTCAGCTGCCCAGATGAAAAGAACCACTGGCACTGTTGACACTTCATGTTGGTCATTTCATTAAAGAGACCAAGGGCCACGATCAGACTGTGGAGATTGAATTTTCCTGGCCTGAAGTGCATTGGCTGGCACAGGTTGAGACTGGTTACTGCTCAGCTTACCTGATCTATATATTGACTGGCTTTGGTCTCCAGGGCTGCAGGTCTGGCAGTTTTCACCAGTATTGACTTCACTTTAAAATTTAAAAAAAAAAACCGTAATAAAAAATAAAAGGAAAAAAAAATTACCAGTGCCTCAGTACCAACAGAACCAGACCAGCTATTATTACAGCTGGGCCGAAAATTACCACAGGCACCACAGGTTTCAGCTCTCCATGGAAACTCTAATCCCTGTGAAATGGGATCCTCACTTTGTTTTTGTTTTTTAAGAAACCCACAAAAATAGCTAAGAGATTGAAAGGCTCGATAAAATCTTTGAGAATCTGAGAACAGCAACATCATCTCTCACAGGCCTGTCCCCCCCCTTTCTAACTGTAGTCAAGTCATCTTTTAAAGTACATTGTATTTCCAAAGAGTATTTTCCCTCCTCTGCTACTCATACCGACTTTTTTTCACTCCTTCATTAGTTAAAACAAAAAAGATTGAAGAAAATGAAGGCCATTCTAGCCCCCATTTTATTTATATAATTTCTTGTAAGGAAAAATTATAGAGGTTTTGAGTAGTAAATATACAGGTAAATATCCATTCATGTACATCATAAGTCAAAGGAACTTCATGGCATCAACACATGTATATGCCATGCTGTCAGTGTGGCAAGACATATCACACTGGTGTGCAATGGATCTGGGAAATCCAGCGTAAAGATACAGAGATTGAGTATGAATCCCCTGGCTACCGATAGTTCTGATCTTCACCATCTGTGCTTGCAAAGTATGGCTCAGCACTGGGGTTCCAACAGTGCAGACAACAAAACAAAATCAAAACCACTACTGCTTAGAAAGGGCTGAAATTCAATGTCTGTCTTGAGGAGAGACAATGAATTTCAAGGCTAGAATAACACATTCCAGGGCTAAAACAACACAATTGGGGCTTCCACTTTCCATTTAGCTTATACGTGTAGAGTTGAAGAGCCAATCTGTCTCACCAAGTCTCAGCATTTGGTTTTGTACCTTCCCCTTTACAACACTTTTAACTGCTCATCCTCCAGGACCAACTTGCCTCAGCTAAGGTGTCAGATATCGGTGTTATGTCACAGTGCAATATGTAAGGATGAACAAACATCAGGATGTGCCATCATGTGATGATGTGTTTATATTCCACATTTCAGATGATCAACCCCACCTCCCTCTACCCTGTTGGAGTCTTTATCCTGCTGGAAATGCTGATATTACCACAACTGTTTTAATCTCTTGAGGAACCACTGGGGCTTTGCTGTAGGCAAACACTGCAGGGAATGATTTGGAGCTGTAGTCCAAATGAGAAACTGGGCCCACTGAGAGTACTGAGAACAAAGGACTTGGAACTGTAGATCCCATGAAACATCCTAATGGCTCAGGTGGGCACAGAGATTAACACTGGTGCAATATTTCACTGTGGGTTGACACAACAAGAAATTATTCAATTTGTCTGACAAGAAACATCACTAATATCAAGCTTTCTCTGTGGAAAACATCCATGTTGATGAAACTCCAGTTTTTGATTGTAAAATGTTTTGCATTATTTCATAGATTTCATAGACATTAGGGCTGGAAGGGACCTCGGAAGATCATCGAGTCCAGCCCCCTGCCCCAGGGGCAGGAAGTCAGCAGGGATCATTGTTTTGAGTGGTTCTGTTTATACAATGTGAAAATGTACCTGAACACTGTCAAAAGTGGGTTGATCCCATAACACTTAGGAGAAGTAGCAGCCATCGTATTTACATACCTTTGATATATGGTCATCCCAGTCAGCACAAAACAGCTTACATGTGGCATGGTGCAGGAGGTGCTCCATGGAACACAACTAGGCTTTTTCTCCTGTCAGGTATTTGATTGATTTATAAAATATGCTTATCCAGCATCTTAGTTGCATAGATAAATATGAAGAAGACACAAGTCTATCAATTAACCAGTGAGCTCAATGTCATGTAGGGTGCTGACAGATGTTCAGGGTGCTGCCCTAACTCATGCTGCTTTAAATAAAACATCATGAGTTATAGTACCCCCAACCCTGACCCAGCAGATGTTCACCTGTTGGGTCAAGGGGAACCTAGCCTGCATGCACTGGCCCTCCTAGCCAAGATTGCCCCACTCCCCAGACCCCTCCTCCAGCTCCGGGGATGTCAGTGGAGAGGGAGTGAAAGAAGCAGCAGCAGCTACCAGGCTGCTATGCCCAACCAGGCTGGAGGGGTGGGGTGGAATGGAGCCCCTCACCTCATGGCTGCCACCACCTACCCCAGCTGGGCTACTGGGGGGAGCTGGCCCAGGCCCCCAAGGTGAGGGGGCTCTATTCCATTTCCCCTCCTCCCCCAGCTCAGGCAGGGCTTGCCTGGCACCTGCTACTGCCATTCTCAAGAGGCCCAGGTAGAGCTGGGAGGGTTGGGGGTGGCAAGGTAGAATGGAGCCTTCTCACCTTGGAGGCCTGGCCCAGCTCCCCTTAATACTCCAGCTGGGATAGGTGGCAGGGGCCACAAGGTGAAGGGGCTCGGTTCTACCCCCTCCAGTCCTGCAGCTCAGGACAGGCATAGCAGCCCAGGCAACCGCTGCTGCTCCTTTCTCTCCCTCTCGGCTGCTGGCCCTGTTGGAAAAATTAACCCTCAAAGGAACACAAGTTTCCTAAGGCACTTTCAAGCAGAGTGCCACAATTTCATAGATTTCACAGACATTAGGGCTGGAAGGGACCTTGGAAGATCATCGAGTCCAGCCCCCCGCCCAAAGGGCAAGGAGTCAGCTGGGGTCATAGGATCCCAGCAAGATAAGCATCCAATTTGCTCTTCAAAGTGTTCAATGTAGGTGCTTGAACCACCTCCAATGGCAGGCTGGTCCATACCTTGGGGGGCTCGGACAGTAAAGAAATTCTTCCTTATGCCCAGCCTGAAACGGTCTTGCAGTAGTTTATGACCATTCGACCTCGTCATCCCTTGGGGCGCTCTGGTGAACAAACGTTCCCCCAGATCATGGTGGTCACCCCTGATAAACTTATAGGTGGCCATCGGATCACCCCGAGCCTGCGCTTTTCCAGGCTAAATAGCCCCATGGCTCTCAGCCTGTCATCGTAAAGTCTGCTTTCCTGACCTCTGATCATGCACATGGCTCTTCTCTGGACATCTTTGTTACCTGATTAGAGGAGAGTTAATTTTTTTCATAATCACCCATGTTACAAGTGCTCTGCAGCCAAGCACATGTGTAAGGTCACCACTGTAGAGCACTTTCAGGGTCCAGATTGCACAAAAAATGTCACTTCTGTCTATGCCCTTAAAAAATTCAGTAACACCTCCTACAGAAAAAGATCTAACTTCTCCAGCCATCCTCTGAATCTCTCTTTTTAGCTCAGGGAGTCTGAAAGTGTGCCATGTTCTGTCCTGTCTGCCCCTAGAGAATGAGTTTTAGGACTGACGGCCTACCACAGAAAATGCCACTCTGAGATAGTTGGTATAAGCACTTTGTTCTGCTTATCACAACTTCTGGATGGAACTGAAAGTGATGTGCAAGACCCAAAACATTTCAGGTTTCACAAGCCAAAGGGAAATCCATTGTATCTAGAAGTAAACTGCACATAACGGAATTCTATGGAGTCACAGGAGTGCTTTCAATGAGATACATGCCACGCAGCCTCTGTGTTTTATATTGCCTGGAATTGGCAAGTGGTCTTTCACTTGTAGCACTGCTTCAAGAACCATGAAAGTGATAAAGAATCTGGAAGTGATAAAGGCTTTGTCAATAACTGCAGTGAGGACATTCTGCTCAGAGAATGAAAGTTCAATCTTTACTGTGAAGTAGGCTGTGAACTCCCAACAGTGAAGTCAAAACAGGGTGACTGAACAGCATATAGAGGCAATGCAAGAGAATAGTCAGCCAGAACAGTACCATCAGCTCATGCCCCCATGGAAAGGTTTTTTCATAGGTGGTTTGCAGAGGGGGAGAATTTGCCCTCCATCACACTCTGACAAAGGAGGAGACAAATATATGTTGAGGATGGATTAAGAGCCAAATCTCAGCTGTCTACAATTTCAACTTTCAGACTTCACCAGGCTCCCTTCTCTACCAGAGTATGTCAGCCCAGAAGGATGGATCAACAGGAGGACAAACGGAGAGCTTTAATGGGAACACCAACAAAGACAGGCCATCAAAGTGAGCCCACTGCATTGCCATGAACAGGTGTGACTGGTGACTCCTGAGTCTGCAGGGACACAATTTGTGGACAGGCCCAGGGGCAGGCCCGGGGGCAGGCCAAAAGCGCCATATCCACTGCTATACTTCTGTGCTGCAGCTTAATGCCCCCTACCCCAAATGCCACTGTTCCACATGGCAAAAAAACTGCCCCATCTTGAGTGGTGCTGAGTCCCGGGGCCATTCTCAGGGTGGGGCATGTTCCCCCCCCGTACCCTCCTTTCCAGTCACCTGTGGCCATGAGAGTGGATCAGGCCTGGTCTCAGCTAATAGAGCATGGTAATTGACCAGGCTAAGAAGTTTTCATCATGTACCAAATAGGCCTAGAGGTGTATGCACCTGTTTGGTTGGGCTAGAAGTGTCCTAATGGAGGCCAAACAGTGACACAAGAACATAAGGCCCTTGGCCAATGCCTTCAAGCTGTGTGTGTATGAGAAGCCCCTTTGCTTCTGCCCCCCTCCCCAGTGATTACCATGCTCAAGAAAGGCTGTGTGCGTGCATGGTATCTACAAAGTCCAATGCAGGCTTCCTGCCAGGGCACGGATTTTTGTGATGTGAGTTATTGCTTTCTTCTAGTAATTATTGATAATGTTCTTGGATGAATTACAGACATTTAAAAATGAATTAGATTGTATGTGTGTCTGTCTCGCTCTCTCTCCCCCCACTCCCCTTTTCTCCAACACAAGGTCTATAGCTTTGAAATGTTGATACATATTCATTACAACTCCTGAGACTTGAAAGGCAGAGCTACAGGGAGAGATGAAATCAACGAGCATAAGAGCTGCAATGATAGTGGGTTGCGCTGATGTAAGCATAAGTGGATAAGCAGCATTCTAGTGGTTTGGGCAGAGGACTAGGTACCATTTGAACTGTTTCTAGGATCAAGAGTGGCACCACTGTTTCTTTGATGGCCTTGGACAAGAATTTATGCCTCAGTATCCCCCATCAAGAAAGGGGAGCCCAAAATGGTCACAAGCACTCAGAATTCTTCAGCTGAATATATGGTTCCAAATAAAGCAAACTCATAAAGAGGTGATATGTGAAGTTAGCTATGACCTTCCTTGTCACTTCCAGTTACTGAAGCAATCAAAATATCCAAATTAAAAGCTCATTGGAGGTAGAAGCTGTGAGCAGGGATTAAAACCTCAGCTCCTTCTGTTCTTAGGTAATATTGAAATGTCAATGGATGATTCATAAAGCAAGGTGCAGCCTGTCAAAAGGAACATGCATGCATACCTAAACCATATTCTCTCTTGGAAATTTTATTTTGGGTCTTTCTTGTTTTCTTGAACTCTTTAAGTCTAAAATTAAAATAATCCTGATTGTAATTAAACTAATTCTAAATTCTGAAATGACACCAAACTATGGGGGAGCGTTGCCACACTCAAAGACAGGCTGGCAATACAGCCCGACCTGGACAGGCTCACAAAGTGGGTGGACCTCAACTAAATGTCATTTAATACGCAGAAATGCAAAGTGCTCCATCTGGGGAGAAATAATCCGTAACACACTTACAGGCTTGACAGTGCTACACTTGCTAGCACTACATCTGAATGAAACCTGGGTGTTGTGATAGACAACAAAATGAACATGAGCCACTAATGTGATGGTGTAGCTGGCAGAGCTAATCAAACACTGGCATGCTGAGCTAATCAAACACTGAGGTATCTTGAGCAAGGCTAAGGATGTCATCCTTCATGTCTACTCTGCCTTGGTGAGACTGCAGCTGGAGTTGTGTGTTCAGGTCTGGGCACCACACTTCAGGAAGATTGTGGAGAAGCTCAAGAAAGTCCATTGGAAGGCCACAGGCTTGATGAGAGACCTAGAGAGCAGGTCATTTGAAGAGAGGCTGAAAGACTTGGGACTGTCTGGAGAAAAGATGACTCAGAGGGGACTTGATGGCAGCCTATAAGTATATCAAAGGTGTACATCAGAGCCTGGGGGAGCATCTGTCCACCAAAGCCCCCCAGGGGAGGGCAAGAAATAGTGGGCACAAGCTGACTGAGGATCATTTCAGGCTAGACATATGGAAAAACTTCTTTACAAGTCAAGTGCCGAGGTTTGGAACAGGGCCCCCAAGAGGTGATATAGTCACCCACCCTGGTGATCTTCAAAAAGCACTGATGCCCATCTTGCTGGGGTCATCTGATCCCAGCAGTCTTTCCTGCCCAAGTGCAGGGGGGCTGCACCCAATAATCTGTAAGGTCCCTTCCAGCCCCTAACAACTATGAAACTATGAAACCATGTAGCTCAGTGCAGTTTGCATCAGCTCACATGCAGAACACAATTAATAGAGTCTGCTCCAAAGCAGCAGATCTCCAGCTTCTTGTCGTGGGACAAAAAGGTATGTGTATAAATGCCCATAAAAACTGTGTACCCAAAAGGCCCAGAAGAAATCCAGTTTCCTCTCTTGTGGTTCATAGGTCTCTTCTCATCTCCTAGTCTAGTTTCCTGCATGTTTTTCCCTACTGCCATATTCTTGCTGAGTCCCTTGTCAGCAGGAACCTTGATGTTGTCATGTTAGTGGAAGACAAGTTCATAGCAACTAGAAATTCCATCCTGGACCAGAAAAGTCTTCCTGACAGAAATCACACCATAATTAATACATTCCAGGAAAAAGTTTTAGATTTGACAAGCTGGTATGAAACCAATTAGTTATAAAATTCCCTAGTCTTGCCCTGAGAGCTGAAGGGCTGGGAAGCAAGTATCTGTCCTCAGACAAGGTAAGAGTGCAGCTATATAATATGTAGACTTCAGCAACATGCTGTGAGAAGAACCCCTTAAAATTCTGCCTGAGGTGCATATTAAGTGCCTTTCCTATCAGATACCAAGTTCTATTTTCCCCTTCCTTTGCCTTCCTTCTGGTGATTTGCTTATATTTGTGAGTAATTTAGTGAAAGGCACTGGGTTGATGCCACTGGAGATCTCTGTCCACAGAGTAGGTTTGGTAGAGGCAGTGCTGGGGCAAGCTGCCACCACACTACCCATGCTATCCTGATTAATGGCAACCATTCATAGAGATGAGAGGAGAGTAAAGCCTCCAGGGCTCATATTCAGTTCTGAGGCTCTGGCCTGGGACTGTCAGAGAGGGAGGGAGAAAGTTTCAACTACAGTGTGTGGGGGTGGGAGGTGGAGGGGTTTCTAACATGACCATTTATCCTCTAGGAACTGGGCTGAGATAAAACTCATTTTGTGGAAGCTGGTATATGTCCATCAGATGACAGAACCCTGTGGTCACTGCAGATGTGGTCTGAATTCATCCTGGCAAACTCCACATGAAACATCCTCTGCCAGCAGAATGGGGTCAGAGGAAGAGCAGGCTGAAGTGCTCTGGGCCAAGATACAAGGGGGCCGTGGGGAGAGCGATTTGACGGTGGAGGTCTACTACAGACCCCCCAACGAAGGGGAGGAGCTGGCCTGGGAATTTTTGGGCCAGCTTGCAGAGGCACTTAAGGCAAGGGATGTAGTTGTCATGGGTGATTTAAATTACCCGGGCATCTGGGAGGAACAGTCAGCTAGGTCGGACCGTTCCACGAGGTTCCTGGCCAAGATACAGGACCTTCACTTAATTCAGGAGGTGCACAGCCCCACCAGAGGAAACGCCTTGTTGGACCTCGTCCTGGCCACAGGCGACAACCTGGTAAGGGGCCTCCAGGTCCTCGACCCCCTGGGTGATAGCGATCATCGCTTGCTGGAATTCACCATCCAGTGCAGGGTGTCAAGGGCCTGCAGCAAGATGGTAGCCCTAGACCTCAAGAGGGCCAACTTCAACAAGTTGAGGAGATTAGTGGGAGAGGCGCTGGGGTTCTCGAGAGCAGGGAAGCTCAGTGCCCAAGATGAGTGGCCGTTCTTTAAGGAAACGATACTCAGGGCCCAAGGGGTGACCATCCCAACAAGAAGCAAGGGAGGCAGGAGTGCCCAAAAGCCCCCCTGGCTCACCAAGGGCGTCCAGGAATGCCTGATTGCCAAAAAGGTGGTGTACACCCGGTGGAAAGGGGGTGCTATCTCCAAAGAGGAGTATACCTCCTCTGCTCAGGCCTGTAGGGGGCTGTCAGGAAAGCTAAGTCGGACATAAACCTAGGACTTGCGTCCAAAATCAAAGATAACAGAAAGTCCTTTTTCAAATATATAGGGAGGATGCAGAAAGCACTGCAAAATGCGGGGCCCCTGAAAGATCCTCTGGGCAATCTGGTGGTTGCACCAGAGGAGAAAGCAGACCTCTCTAACCAATTCTTCACCTCCATTTTCTTGTGCAGGGACTGGGACTTCCCCACTGTTATGCAAGACGGACTCGAGGGGAACGCCTCCAGACCTCAGGTTGGGGAGGACCGAGTTAGAGAGCTTCTGGAGGGGCTGGATGTCTTCAAATCAGCGGGTTCAGATATTCTCCACCCCAGGGTGTTGAGGGAGCTAGCAGGGGTTATTGCAGGGCCCTTGGCACAGCTTTATGAGCACTCGTGGTGCTCGGGCCAGGTGCCAGATGATTGGAAGATAGCCAACATGGTCCCCATCTTTAAAAAAGGGAGGAGGGAGGACCTGGGCAACTATAGGCCCATCAGTCTTACTCAATCCTAGGGAAACTCTTTGAGAAGATCATCATGGAGCACATCTGTGATGGGCCGGCCTCAGTGATGATGCTTATGGGCAACCAGCACAGTTTCATTAGGGGCAGGTCATGTCAGACCAACCTGATTGCCTTTTATGATCAGGTCACAAAAGCCTTGGATGCAGGTGTTGCTGTGGATGTAGTCTTTCTGGACTTCAGCAAGGCCTTTGACACTGTCTCCCACCCTATCCTCATTAAAAAACTAGGCGATTGTGGCATTGATGCCTACACAGTCAGATGGATTGCAGATTGGCTGAAGGGTTGCACTCAGAGGGTGGTGGTGGATGGGTCATATTTGACCCCGGGGGGAAGTGGGCAGCGGAGTCCCCCAGGGCTCAGTCCTTGGGCCCACGCTGTCCAATTTCTTTATCAGCTACTTGGAGGATGGGGTGAAAAGCAACCTGTTTAAATTTGCTGATGATACCAAAATTTGGAGTGAGGTGAGCATGCTGGTAGGGAGGGAAAGACTGCAGCAAGACCTGGATAGGTTACGGGGTGGGCTAACAAAAACAGGATGCATTTCAATACTGACAAGTGCAGGGTGCTGCACTTGGGCAGTAGTAACCAGCAGCACACTTATAAGATGGGAAATTCCCTTCTTGAGAGCATGGAGGCAGAAAGGGATCTTGGAGTCATTATTGACTCCAAGATTGACATGGGCTGACAATGCGAGGTCACGGTTGGCAGGGCTAACCAGACCTTATCATGCATCCACAGGTGCATCTCTAGCAGGGACAAGGGGGTGATCCTCCCCCTCTATGCGACACTGGTCAGGCCACTGCTGAAGTACTGTGTCCAGTTCTGTGCGCCCACTTCAGGAGGGACATGGACAACATGGAGAGGGTCCAGAGGAGGGCTACCCGCATGATCTGGGGACAACAGGTACAATGAGAGACTGCAGGACCTGAACCTGTTCAGCCTTCACAAACGAAGGCTATGGGGGGACCTGGTGACCGTCTATAAACTCACTAAAGGGGACCAGAAGGGTTTGGGAGAGATCTTGTTTCCCCTAGCGCCTGCTGGCATAACAAGGAATAACGGCCACAAGTTGCTGGAGAGGAGGTTTAGATTAGACATCTGTAAGAACTACTTCACTGTCAGGGCGGCTCGAATCTGGAACCAACTTCTAAGAGAAGTGGTGTTGGCTCCTACCCTGGGGGTATTTAAGAAGAGTCTTGATGCCTACCTAGCTGGGATCATTTGAGCGCAGTTTTTTCTCCTGCCCAGGCAGGGGGTCAAACTTGAAGATCTACAAGGTCCCTTCCCACCCTACTCCTATGATTCTATGACCCTGTAATCCATCACTGAGCTGCTGATGCCAAGACACCCCTTTTATGATACTAATGATGAATGATTCTTGATTGACCAAGACATTAAAAGGGTGGGGTAAGGTGTATGAGATACATGTCTCTTCTCTTTCCCAATGCACTGTCAAGACCCTTAAATGAGATGTTTTCCAGTCTTATCCAAAAAATATGTACGATGGATTATCGATACCATTAGGTTAGGAGGGAAATACTATTTTGTAGCTGCAAAAAAGAGGCAGAACAGAAGCATTATTTATTTCAGGCTCATCATAAAAAGGTGGCATAGAAGGTTTCAAACTGTCCACTTTCCTAGTCAGGTGCCTTCTCTATGCATTCCCTGTGCAATTCAAGCAGAGGTGGAATTCATTCAGCATAGGAGGTGGATCACAAAAAGACAGGACTCACAGATGCAACAACTATTATTCAGAGGTGCAAATGGCTTGAGCCCCTTGTGTATCCTCAAATAGTTATGAAAACCCTGTGCCATGGGATATACAAAAAGAAAGAGGTCAAAAACCTAGAAGATGTAGAAAATAATCCCACACAGAGTTAGACATAGAGTAAATGAAAAAATACATATTTTCTGTTGCTAATTGTTATTAGTCTAACCCCATTCTGCATCCCAGACACTGCTCCTGTCCTGTAAACCTCTACTGCCCCACTCCCAGACCTCCAAGCAGATCTGTCAGTGCTCCTCGGGGCTAAGTTCTTGGGTCCTCATGCTGTTCTGTGGATGTGTTTCAATACTGCCCCACAATATATTCTGCTTTTTCTAGTTCTGGGACCTACAGACACAAACCCTGAGTTAATGACCCTGCCACACAGTTTGGCTCTGTTGGTAACTTTGTAACTTACACCCAGCAACACACTACAACATTAATATTGATGCAACATAGATCTCAGCCTGAGCTTAGCCCTGACACTTTTTTCCCTTTAGGGTTCTCTATCTGGACTTTTTACATCCTACATCATTACATCCCTCCATCCTGTTTACAGTCTGGATGAAACTTACTGGACCCACCTGCCAACATGATCTAGCAGAAAAATGCAATGGGCCAGGCATCAGCAACACAAATCCCCTTCATTCCACTGAAATCAGTGAAGCTATGTTGAGTTTATACCACCTAAGACTCTGGCCCATTAAACAGTATGAAAAATCAGTGTGATGTATTGCTTTATACACACGTTACTGTACCACGGCTATTGTCTCAACTATGTAATGCACGTGATATCCTTTCTTAGGCCTTTCTAGAGGCAGTGGCTAGAGCAAAGGGGAAGGGAATCAGGATCTGTCATTCTATTCCTAGCTCTGCTGCCAGCTTGATGTGCAACTTTCAATGCCTTGATTTCCCCATCTGCCTGAGGTGAGACACCATAGACATACAGCTAATTATTTATTCTGCCACCTCTTATGGAAACATGCCTTCAGTAGGTACAGTGCTTTCATAAATGAGTGCAAGTAAATCAGCAGCTTTGAGTTACAATGGCAAAATAGCCCTGGCTGATGACAGACTGCTTTAATGTGCCTTTTATCAGCATTTTTTCCTCCACCGTTAAGGAGACTGTTGGAAAGATATCAGCAGTGGTTTAGGAAGCACTGGCAGAGGCTGTTTTAAATTAATCGTGGGGGAAGCCTCCTTTCATATCTTTTGAAACTGGGTGGGACGAACTGGTTGAGGCTCAGCCACAAGGCCTGTATTATTCATGACACCAATGGATTTTCAGTGTCTCCTCTGCCTATCGATTGCAGCTGCTTCCCCACATCTACTTCTGAGGGGTCGACTGGAAGCCAAGTGGGCTGCCTCTTCCGTTTCAAGAGCAGGCGGTTTTGCTTTCCTGCTGTGCAAGTAGGCAGCATCTGCCAGGTCCTATCCACTCGGGGGAAAACAAAACCAAGGGGGTGGGATGAGCATAGTGTTTTTCTTTCTACAGGAGGTTTGTCTGTCAGTTTCCCATTTTTGTGTCAATGGGATGCTCAGTCAGATGGATCCAGCCCCCCGGCCGAACAACGCAATGCTACAATTCCCACTCTGCCAGTGTTATCAAAGGTTTCTTATGGAGCAATCGCAGCAGTGTGAAAACCAGGGACTGTGCAGCCACAGCTTATTCACACAATGGCCGTACGCAGCAAGTCATCTGGTGTATATATATACACACACACCTCATTGTCATCTTCTAGGCTGCTGATGGATGTCAGGTCGATGTCCCTGAAGACTAAGGCTGTCATTTTCAAAGGCAAAAAAGGCAGTGACAGATACTGACTTCCAAATCCTGCCTCCCCCCTCATCTGCCCATCCTCTATCAAACCACTATAGCATGGCTAATATCTTGATAAGCTTCCCCACACTGTCTAACCAAGATGCTTTTACCCTGACGGGGTATGCCTGACAGGATCTGAGGAGGACAAGTTCTTTCCCCACCCCCACCTAAGGCCAAGCAGGGATCTCAGCTCTCTTCAGTTCTAGGTTTCCCTAGTTAAATTCACAATGTGGGTCCTATCAAGGTGGGTTATGACAAGGCTACTAGTCTCGTTACCAAGGGACCAAGATCATTAGTTCATTGCATGCAGACCAGTAAAAAGCCATGAAACATGCTGCAGTTAAACAACATCAAAGCAGGAGGGAGAAGCTCACCATCCCATGAATGCTGATGTCACATGGCAAACTGCACATGGCACAGAGCTGGGAATGGAGACAAGGAAGTAAATTGATCTGAAAGAAGTCCACAGACGCCCACCAAAAAGTGCACGTGCGAGTGCTCCATTAAACTGAACAACACAAAGCCAAACAAATGTTAACTGGCTTAGTGTTGGGTGAAAAACCTGCTCTGCACAGCTGTGACTTGCCACTAGAGGCCTGGTGAGCAGAGGCAGGACTAGGAGTAGGACCCACTCGCTGCTTCCACCAGGTAGGGAGCAGGCCCACCACTGTGTCACCTGCAGCAAGACCAGAGAGCTTCCCTGGCCTCAGTAAAATTGACACAGTGGGCATGTCTACACATCACAGCACAGAGAGGTTGATACTGCGCCATGTTTTAGTAATTCCTTTTGGAAGTACTAGAACATGGCACAGTAACCACCCGTACTATGCCATATGGGCAGCACACACTCACATTTCCCTATAAGCAGGGAGCACACTGTTATGGTGATGTAGCTAGTGATTACATGTAGACCTAGGTGATCGCTATATCACCATAGCGCACCATACGGCAACATACCATGTTGCTGCATCACCAAAGGGTGACATGTAGACATGACCAGCGGCTCTGCATTAAGAGTCCAGTTCTCAGGCTTAAGCCCTGGAAGCTGTGCACTGAGAGCAGATCTACAATATCAAGCTGCTTCCCCAGGGCTCTCTGGTCTTGTCGAACCACAATGGCTCTGCACTGAGAGCTATCAGAGCTTAAGGCCAGCAGCCCCACCCTCAGTGCAGAGCCTCTGGGTTAGTTCGTCTCCCCAGATCTCTCTGGTCTTGCTGCAACCTCACTTGCTCTGAGGGGCCTGATCCTTTTCACTTGGTAGCTCAAGCTGTGTGCACTGTCCCACACTCCACCAGCCAGGCTGCCAGCTGGCCAGGCACCACATGAGCTCCAAGGAGCCCAATACTTTTTTCTCTGGAGCTCAGGCAGTGTCTACCCTCACCCTCCCACACCACCACCAGCAAGAGCAGAGTCAGTCTAGTAGATGGCAGGAGGCACCACAGCCACTAGTCGCTCTGGGGATGTGGTGGTCAGTCTGCCCATTGTCCCCAAGGACAAGGCACTGTGCCCAGCCCTGCTGTGCCCCTGGGTCCCCATGCAGCCTGAGCCAGGAAGGGCCATTATATTCTGGGGTACTGAAGGACTTCAACCTGAGTGGAATAGCTGTGAGAAGTAGCCACACGGTAACGAAACAAGAACAAAATTAAGCATATTGGAGATAATCTGCCCTGGAGTTGCTTAACTTTAAGCCAGATAACAAGTGCTAAGCCACTTAAATGGTGTTAACTTCAAGTCAGCCGGCCCTGACAATCTACACCCCAGAGTACTCAAGGAGCTGGCAAGTATCATAGCCCAGCCTCTGGCATGGATCTTTGAAAACTCCTGGCACTCTGGTGTAGTGCCCAAAGACTGGAAGAAGGCCAATGTGGTGCCTATCTCAAGAAAGGGAGGAAAGTGGATCCAGCTAACTATAGGCCCATCAGCCTGACTTCTATCTGGGGGAGATTCTTAGAAAAGTTTATTAAAGAGGCCATCCTTAATGGACTGGCTGATGCCAACATCCTAAGGGATAGCCAGCACGGGTTTGTTGCGGGTAGGTCTTGCTTGACCAATCTCATTTCCTTCTATGACCAGGTGACCTATCACCTGGACAAGGGAGAAGAGACTGATATCATATATCTTGACTTCAAAAAAGCCTTCATCTGGTATCTCATGATCACCTCTTGGCAAAATTGGCCAATTGTGGCCTTGGGTCCACCACAATCCGCTGTCTGGAAAACTGGCTCCGTGGTCGGACCCAGAGGGTAGTAATTGACGGAAGTCACTCATCGTGGTGCCCTGTGACCAGTGGGGTCCCCCAAGGTTCTGTCCTTGGACCCATACTGTTCAACATCTTCATTAATGATGTGGACATTGGAGTCAGAAGCAGACTGGCCAAGTTCGCCGTTGACACCAAACTTTGGGGCAAAGCATCCACACCAGAAGATAGGCGGGAGATCCAGGCTGACCTGGACAAGCTCAGCAAATGGGTGGACGAGAACCTGATGGTGTTTAACACCAAAAAATGCAAGGTTCTCCACCTTGGGAAGAAAAACCTGCAGCATCCTTATAGGCTCAGCAGTGCTACGCTGGCTAGCACTACGGAAGAAAGAGACTTGGGGGTCATCATTGACCACAAGATGAACATGAGCCTGCAATGCGATGCTGCGGCTAGTAAAGCGACCAAAATGCTGGCTTGCATCCGTAGATGCTTCTCGAGCAAATCCCAGGACGTCATTCTCCCCTTGTACTCGGCCTTGGTGAGGCCGCAGCTGGAGTACTGCGTCCAGTTTTGGGCTCTATAATTCAAAAAGGATGTGGAGAAGCTTGAGAGAGTCCAGAGAAGAGCCACGTGCATGATCACAGGTCAGGAAAACAGACCTTACAATGACAGGCTGAGAGCCATGGGGCTCTTTAGCTTGAAAAAGCGCAGGCTCAGGGGTGATCTGATGGCCACCTATAAGTTTATCAGGGGTGACCACCAGGATCTGGGGGAACATTTGTTCACCAGAGCGCCCCAAGGGATGACGAGGTCGAATGGTCACAAACTCCTGCAAGACCGTTTCAGGCTGGACGTAAGGAAGGATTTCTTTACTGTCTGAGCCCCCAAGGTCTGGAACAGCCTGCCATCAGAGGTGGTCCAAGCACCTACATTGAACACCTTGAAGAGCAAATTGGATGCTTATCTTGCTGGGATCCTATGACCACAGGTGAGCTCCTGCCCTTTGGGCAGGGGGCTGGACTCGATGATCTCCCGAGGTCCCTTCCAGCCCAAAAAGAAAAAAAAATTAAAAAAAAATTAAAAAACCACATGTAGCGAATCCATTGGTTAAGAGCTCCAGAAGCTGCCTAAACTTACTGTGTAACAGGGCTCTTAGGTGGGTCTTGGGCCTGCCCCAGCAAGGCATTTCTTATGTTCTTATCTTATACACATACCTCTTCAAAACTGTAACCTCAGGTGGGGTTAAGAATTCCTTCTCTGAGAAGGCACAGGGAGATAAACTGTTAAATTAGACAATCAAAGGACTAACCATTACACATGCCTGTATTAGAGATGGAGCTAACTTAAGACCAACTGTCACTACAGTCAATACAAAGATTCCCGTGGACTTTAATAGCAGATGAATTGAACTCATATGTTGACAGGGTTCTGGGAGGAAGGTATCAGCAAACAAGTGAGAGAGGAAAATATGGATTGCCTCTTAAAATTTCTTTTGAATACTATCGGCAATTCTTCTCAGATGGTTTCCTAGACAACAGTGGCTTCATCCTGGGATCTCCCCTTACAGAGAATTATGATCCCCTTCTATTCAGAACTAGCATTAGGGTTTGCCAGGGGATGTTTTTTCTTTGTCTTTCACTAGGAGTGTCTACATGTGCCCCTGACTGGGAAGCTGTTACTATGCAGTCATTTAGTACTAGTACTTTGGCAAGTACTAAATGACTGTGCAGAACCTCCTGCGCAGTACTGCGCAGTCCCAGCTTTGCATAAGTTGTTTTTGACCCTATTGCACAGTAGCAGCATTGTCACGGTTAGTGCCTTCCAACACTACATCACCGTAGTGATGGGCTACGTTGCCATTGATCATCGCTGCAGTGACGTAGCGTCTTGTCCAGACGTGCCCACTGTCATGCAGAATACACCATGGAACTTTTGAGCTTCTCTTGCATGCTTCAGGCCCATTATCCTAAATATGGTATTCCTGTAAGCCTGTACTGTGAAGGGCAAGATTTAATTCTCAGCATCTCGGCACTAACACCATGTTAGAGTTATTTTGCTCTACAGCACCAAACAGTGTAATGCCATCCTGTGTCATACAGAAGTAATTAACATGTTTTACTAAACCAGGCCAGTCCTTGGGCAGGCACAGACTTTTTTGTGGGATGAAGGTCTCCATTTCCCCCAGCTCATTCCTCCTTACAATTCAGTCTCCAGTACCACTATTAAAAATGTATACTGCAGTATCCATTCCCCATCCAACATGGGAAAAAAATATAGACGCAATTACTGTGGTTTCCAGAAACTTATTTCTCTGTGGTAAGGAATTAAAATAAATGGGAAAATGCATCTCTTCTCTGAGATGCCTGCAAAGCTTTTTTCCAGTCCCACTTTAATTGCCTCAGACATCTCCACTCACAGCATGAATGTGCTCCAGAAATTCACTTCTTCAAAGCTGAGATCAGCCTATGCTTGTAAGAAGCTACTGTCACTGTCCTGCCAACCCTTCTCCCCTCCTGCCCCTCACTGAGGGATATCACCTGAGAATTATCCCATAGCATACAAGAAAATTCAGCAGGCTATTCTAGAAGGCCTGGTATAAAAAAAGTTTCCCAGGTACCTGTGAGAAGTTGTGACTCAGATTATGATTTGAGGAGGAAGGGGTTTTTTTCTCTAGGATAGTTTCCCCATCTGTCCTCTGCTCTTGAGCCAGGTTCTCCCTTTACAAAATCATAAGGCTGATTAGTGCCAGATCAAGAATAGGCAAAATGCCTTTGGTTATTACACTTTATTTTCATCTCTGGTTGCAACCCATTGTTGAAAATTAAGAAAATCTAGAAAGCTACGCCCAGTTGATCCCAGTAAGATAAGTGAGTCAGAACTCACAAACCCTTTCACTGGGTTCCCATGGAAAAGCAAACTCTCAAACCAGTCAGCAGCACTTATGCCACATGAAGCAGCACAATATATTTTGAGCTATTTTTCTCCTAATCCCCACACAAGATGACTCCAGAAAAGAGCAAGCATGATCCAAACCTGCTGTTAGTACTGTTAACACCTGAGGACTGCCAGCAAATCCAATGGGGCTCAACAACACTATCAGCTGTGAAAGGAAATGATGCATAGTCAAAAATTGCTCATAGTAAGTTGCTTGAAGCTATGTGCACAGCTGGCAGCCTTGCAAAGGGAGCCTTTACCTTTATAGTGCAATCCAGAATTTATTACAGTGAATGATAGCATTTTCCAACACTTGGAATCCAGTAGCACACTGGTGTTTATGGCGCAACATAAAGGTGCCTCTTTAAGACTGCTGACTGCGATAATGGTGATGTTCACACCTGGCCTGGAATCTTTAACAGGTTTTAAAGGGGGGGAAATCTAATCTGGGAGTGCACATTTGACGTCATTTAGAAATCAAAGTTGATACCTATGCCCTGCTGGAAACAATGGGAGCTTTTCCACAACATGAATGGGTACAGGATTTTGTCGACAGATTCCAGCTAATCCAATCATTTCCAGCACAATAATTATTAGTAAAGTTTTGCTACAAAAGACAAAGGGCCCTTCCTACCATGGTGACTTAGTGCACCTAATAGGGTAGGAAGAAATTAGGCTGTCTTTGCCCCTCCCCTAAGATGCGGTGTGGGCAGTGATCCTGGTTTTCTCTGTTTACAAATCACAAATTCTCTAATAAAAACCACAAATTCTCTCATTTAAACAAAACCTGCATTTTTCCATTATTACAATGAAATGCCACTTTATATATCTAAATTCCTATATATTTTGGCATTTGATTTGGGGGTTTTTATCATAGAAAATCAGAGACCCCCTTCCCCCTTTATTCACCAGGGCACAGGTCCAGGTGCAGCTGTGTCCCTGCATTGCTTTGTGGTGCTGAGAGGCCCTAATAAGCTGGTGCCCCTAACTCCCAAGCCACATCCCCCCAGCCCTGCTGGTGCCCCTTACTTCCCACCCACAGGTCATAGCACCCCTCTGCCCCCAACCTGCCGAAGGAGGCCTCCAGCTGCCAGGGCTACAAAGCCAGGGACCTGGGTCCTCAGCCCCCTGCCCATCAGCACCTGAGCCCCAGCTGCTGCAGCCAGAGCAGTGCATGGAGCCCAGCTCCCCTTCAGGCAGCATGGCTGGAGTGGAGCCCATGGAGTGGGGTGTGGATGCAGGCTGCCTGCTGTGGTCTCAGGGTCACCACCCTGTTGCCTTCCCCTCCCCAGCCCCGTGGGCAAGACCCAGCATGATTGGGCAGAGCAGGGCGGGGAGGCTCAGTGCTGCCACTGGGAGCCCTGTATCACCATGGTGACCTGCCCCCTCCTCACCCAGAAGCAGCGGGGGCCACAACTGAGCTTCCCCACCCTGCTCTGCCATGCCGGGTCTCGCCTGGTAGACTGCAGAGGCCCCAGGGGGAGGGCAGCAAGGCAAGGAGTCCCGAGCCTACAACCATCAGCCTGCATCCACCCCCTGTGCACAAATCTGGGGGACACGTGCCCCTCCATAGGTCCCTCATCAGAGTGCGTGCAGCAGCGGGGAGCCAGCCCCCTCCCCCAACGCCCAAAGGAGTCATCCGCAGCTCCATCCCGCTCCCTGCCTGGGCCTTGCAGCTGTGCATTCCAGCCCCCAAGCCCCACACACCACCACGCTGAGCAGCAGCCCCAGCTCTGCCCAACTCCATCAATATGGGGGCTTCATTTCCCACCCCCAGACTTACCTGAGGGGAGCTGTAGGAGCTGCACACATGCTGCGTGGAAGCCACATGCTTGGGCACACGCTCCCCTCCCCCAGCCCCTTGCAGGCTGACAGAGTTCCAACCTGCAAGGAGAAACCAGCTGTTTCCTATATTTTTCTCCTTAAAATAACAACATCCACATTTTACTGCATTTTTACATGGCAAACAGAAAACCCAGATCCCTGGTCATTATAGGACCCAGGCACAGTTCAGGAAGCCTAAGGCCATGGGACCCATCCACATAATCTATGCTGCTTAATTACTAGGCCTGGGTTCCTGCAAAATGGGAATGAGTGGGCAGGGGGTTTCTCCCCAGCAGGTGTCTCAGATCAGGCATGCCCTAACAGACTGCCTTACTTTGCACTTAATTTCCTATTGCCCAAAGGGGCCATTGACACTTGAACATAGATGGAAGACAGAGCCCCAGCTGTGCCCTACTGACCAACAGAATGCCCCTTTCATGTGCAACAGCAGCTTATGAAGGGAAGTTGTAAAATGCCTTTATGCCACCTAGAGATAGCTCTGTGTGCCAGCGGTATTCCCGGGTAACAAAATAGAACAGTTTTACAGCCCCTTTGAAGGAGTAAAGTATCTATTCAGGAGCTAAGGTAGCTCTCTAAAGGGACCACAGACAACCAGGGAGGTAAGGGACCAAAAAGCCAGCTCTCATTGTCCCACATACCAGAGCTCACCCACTCCAGAAGCTACACCAGGGCTAAATTTGAGGGATACTCTAAGAGACTGTGTGAGGCTGGGGGTCCCCAGCAAGTGCTTCCCTGGGGAATCCATGACAGTCTTATAATCAAAGGCCAGGCTAGCATTAGCCAACAGCCCTGGGTTTAATGGTTGTTCTCTCCTTCTTTCTCTTCACTTTTTCCTCCTTCATCCAAAAGTTAAAGGAAAAACCAAGTAAATTAAACAAATGTTCCAAAAAAATTTTAGGAAACGAATATTAAGAGCCTCTGAATCCTAGGATGCAGTACACAGCCCTCACGTCATGATAGATACATCTGACACCATACATGAGGATCAGTCACAAGAAAATACACACATGGGAAAATATATGTATAAAGTATGAGATTCCATGTTAGGGAAGATAGGGGTTGAGGCATTGCGCTTTGGAAGGGAAGAGAATTGTCTCTCTGTATGTGCTTCTGGTGGGACCCCATCTGGAATACAGCATTCGGTTCTACCCACCTTCCAACCAGGAAAACATTGACAAAATAGACGGGAAACTTGGAGAAGGGTAGCAAGAATGGCTTGAAGGAAGACTGAAAGAACACAAACTCTATAGTTTAGGTAGGAGATGACAAAGACTAGCTATCACAAGGCTATAAGATGTAAACCCCAAGATGTAAACACAAATGACGGAAGCAATTCTTTAGCACATAAAAGGGGAAGAGGTTTATAACTGCAAGGCTTGGGATGAAATTAATAAAACTGAAATGAAAATTCAAGATCAAGTGTGTGAGAATGAGATCGATTAGCTTGTGGAACGCTTTCCCAAGGGAAGCAATGGAAGCCTTATTACTCGCAGAATGTCAAGCTTAGCTGGACAAAAAATTGTGAAACAGACAGTAAGGGAGAGACTAGATGAACAACCAGCAATGGGTCTGCTCCACCTCTAGAATCTATCATTCTGTGTTTGCAAAAAGAGAAGGGCTCAGAGGAGAGAGTGAAGAATCTATATCAATCTTGGCTATGACCACAAGACCACATCCTTTGGGCTGTTAGAAGACAAGGGGCTGGACCAAAGTCCGCTGAAGTCTGTGGGAATTTTTCCTTAAAAAGAAGTGAATTGATAGGGAATGCCAGAGTCCTTGAGGCACACAGCTACCAAAGTACTGCCCCTGAATTGATGACTGACACAGAGAAATTTGCCACTGCGAGAAGAAGCTGAGGCAGACAAATGTGACAGGAACAAAAGGAGCCAGGTGAAAATCAAATTTGCCGTGTAAGTTCAACCAAAACCAAAATGACAAAAAAACCCAGGGTTGAAGCAGCAAGTTTGTTGCAACATTTTCATTAAGCATTTGTAAAAAAAACCCAAGGAGGTGAAAGGTTGGATTTCCAAGACCGACCAAAGAAGAGTTACTGCCACTCTGCTTTTTACCATTTATTAGGGCCAGGATGTCAAGGAACAATGTTCAAATCCTTCCTCTTCCTGAGGGGAGTTGAGTCCGCATCTCCTCCTTCCCAGGAATCTTCGCTACATCCTAGATTACTCTGGGCTATGATGTTCTCACTCTCCCTCCAGTTCACACAATTCCTCTTTGCAGGGACTGCTTAAATATCCACTGAGCCAAAAGAAGAGCAAATAAGAAGAAGTAACCAGTGAAGAGATGGGAGACTCAGCCACAGTTTCTGCTGTGGATCAGGCAGAGGAGATGCTTGGATCTGGGTGTCCCACATGCTCTGAGCAAGGCTACCATATGTGTGAAGCTCTAGGCCTTCATTTCCTTTGTTAACATGGAAGGTCCTAGTGAGAACATTACATCCCAAGTCATGCAAAATGCTTTGCCAGAACCAAAACAAAGTTTTCTTTTTGGTTGTATGAGAAAAACAAAAAATATATATTTCAAGTTAATCCAAACATTTTTTTTTGCATTTCAGTTTGATCACAAAAACAACAAAAGCTCCATATGCAAATAGCCTGAATTCTGACAGCACAGGAGGAAAGGTGAAGAGGGTAAGAAGTTTTTCAGCTGAGGAAAAGATGAATGTGATGGAACTGCGTTGAGGTCCTGTATGAGTTAACACTGATGCTGGGAGACAGCTGGAGAGAACACATGGGGCACAAGCTTGCAGAAGTGGCAGAAGCAGAGAGAGGAAAGGGAAGGAGAGCTAGGCGAGACAACGTGCAGCTGGAGATGGATGAGGAGATGGGAGAAAAGCAAGGCATGGCTTGAGAGGGCAATGGATAACTGAATGGCAGCTGAATCCTGAGACAAGGTGGGAAGTTGGACTGGGGTAATAAAGGAGAAACTCGGTGATGGGAAGAGAAAGGAACAAATAAGTGTGAAGGATGTAGAGAAGATTGTGAAAGGACACGGCATGGTTCAGCAACTAAGTGTTACAAAACTGTTCAGCAACTAAGTGTTAGAAAACTCTTACTGTTAGTAAGAGTTAGAAAACTGCTTCCACAGACTTCCTGGGTGACCTCAACACAACCCAAGATTCAAGGGTCAGTACTAGTAAAAGGTAATGTGTGCCACAATATATTAAAACCAAGGGAGTTTAAACTCCTTTTAGACTGGATAAATGGCACAGCTTTCCTCCGGCTTTCATAGACTGCTGCTAAAATGCCGTGATCCCTGGTCAAAGTCAGATATGCTTTAGGTGAGCCTGACAAGAGAAATTAACATTTCCAGAGGAAAGCCCCAATCCCTTCCGCCTTGTGCTTTCTGAAAGCATGTGCAGGCACATCCTCTTCTCCTTCCCGGGCAAGTAGTTCAGGCTGAATTACAGATTATGCAGCAACAGTCCAGCAGAGAGAGGCCAGGCCTGCACTGCATTAAACCAAAACACAAAGCGTGCTGAACCTGACCTGCCAGAGGGCATCCTGCTCATCTTCCTAGAGAAAAACAGGGCTTCACAACTCACACTGAATGACAATGCAAGTCCTGGATGTTTAATACATGGAATGAATGAGCTGGGTTAGCTTTTGTCACAGATTTGGATTTATTTATTTAATTTGGCAAGGTCTGCGGGAGGGTAGTGCTCCCACCTCATCGGCACGCCTGTCACTCTCTCACAGCCACATCAATCAGAGGGTCTCTGAGGAACCGGGCAACTTCATCTTTGTGCTTTCAGCACTGGAACAGGAAGTCCATTCCCCCTCATAACATCCCTTCCCCTTTGTGAATGAGAAGACAATTTATTCTTCTCTGCACAAGTGATACGGAGAAACCCATCTACCAAAACCCACTGGACAACAGGCTGCTTGTACGTGCTGTGGGGGTTTACTTTGGTTTAATTCTCCCTAAACTGAAGTGGTGAGTTTTTAAAAACCCTGCTTCAATTTAAACTGAAGTAAACTCCTGTGACATGTACACAAGGGTTGGGCCCAATCCTTCCCTGCCTCTCTGGTGGCGGCGGGGGAGGGTGAGCTGCTGGTGGGCCAAGCGGTCTCTGAGTTGTTGGGGTGGGGGTGGTGCAGTCCCTGGGCTGTCCCGGCAGGCACCATAACCATGGAGAGAAGTACCAGGACCCCGCACAGCTCAGGCAGGCAGGCAAGCTCTAGGGAGAAAAAAAAAAGATCACCGCTTTTTCCTTTTTTCTTCAGCAGTGCCTGCCTGCATGGGCTACCTGCATAGCACCTGAGCTGCACAGGGTGCTTCCCTCTTTGGCTGTAAGGTAGCAAACTAAAACACCTCAGACACATTTTATTTTGCTGCATCCCAAAGTCATTTAACGAGCAATATGCCTCTGACAGCGTAAACAGCCGCACCATTAAAGCAGTGCAAAAGGGCATGTAAGCCACTTTAAAGGCCAGTTTTGTGGCATGTACAAAGGCCCAGAGATACCAAGATGTTGTAGAACAGAGTCCAGAGGACAGCCACGCGCATGATCAGAGGTCAGGAAAACAGATCTTACGATGACAGGCTGAGAGCCACGGGACTCTTTAGCCTGGAAAAGCGCAGGCTCAGGGGTGATCTGGTGGCCACCTATAAGTTTATCAGGGGTGACCACCAGGATCTGGGGGAACGTTTGTTCACCAGAGCGCCCCAAGGGATGACGAGGTCTAACGGTCACAAACTCCTGCAAGACCGTTTCAGGCTGGACATAAGGAAGAATTTCTTTACTGTCCGAGCCCCCAAGGTCTGGAACAGTCTGCCAGCGGAGGTGGTTCAAGCACCTACATTGAACACCTTCAAGAGTAAATTGGATGCTTATCTTGCTGGGATCCTATGACCGCAGCTGACTTCCTGCCCTTTGGGCAGGGGGCTGAACTCGATCTCCCGAGGTCCCTTCCAGCCCTAATGTCTATGAAATCTATGAACTGGATAAATTGAGCTGCATTAACACATTTCTACTGGACTGGCCAATGTGGGGTAATGCAACCTGACTCCAGACTTACCCTGCAGCCACAAACAAGAGTGCTAATACCTGAAGCTTGATTCTCAGCTGTATATGCCAGCATAGCTCAGCTGACTTCAGTAGGCCTTCAAATCAGTTTATACCAGCAGGGGATCTACCTCATGCACTTACAGGTCTGAACTATGTTCATGCAGAATCTTTCGATACACAGCACTGGGGCATGATTTTCAAACAGTAACCAGGGTTGTCTGCCGTATAGAAGGCACTGCCTACTAGGGCTGTGCGAAGCTTCGGGTGCTGATTCGATTCGGAGGAGATTCCGCCTGAATCAGTGGCTGAATCTCTGAATCCAAATCAAATCAGGGGACCAATTAAAAGGTCCAAATTTATTCAAATCTCTCCGAATAGATTTAGAAAAGACTTTGATGATTCAGGCAGTCCCCACTGGCTGCCACAGGGAGCTGGACCCAGACTTCTTGCTGTAAGTAGGAGTCAGGGGAGGAGAGGCTGGAGGAGTGAGGAGGGAACCATGGTGGGGGGGAACTCCTGCCAGGCCCCATCCCCTGCCTGCTCCCCCAGTTCCCCTGAGTGCCCCCGACCACTGTCCCTCCCCATACATGGCTGCCCCACCCGCCCCAGCTCCCAGTTGTTTAAAAAAAAGCCCTTACTCCCCAGGTGCTGCCAGGTAGGGGGGCGATTCCCATTGCCCCCACTGTGGGGGGGGCTCTGCCATGAGCCCCCCGAACCCTGCCCATTGGCCTAGCCCCCCCATGGCTGTGCCTCCCACCCTAGCTCCTGGCCCTTTAACTTCCCCGCCCATACTCCCTGGCTGCTGCAGGGACCTCAGGGCTTCTGGGGGCTCGTGGAAGAGCACCCCATGCAACGCAAGGTAGTGGGGGGCAGCAGGGATTGCCCCCTGCCACCCAGCAGTAGCTGGTGGGGGTTTGTTTTTTTTCAAATAAGAGCTGGGAGCTGGGGCAGATGGGGTAGCCATTGAGAGCAGGTGGGGGATGGGGCCTGTGTGATTTGGAGAGTCGGCTGATTCGGCAGCAGCTGAATCTCCATATCAGATTCGGCCAAATCAATTCGGGACAGTGATTCAAATCACCAAATCAAATCACTGTCCCCCGAATCAGCCAAATCCAAATCAGAAGCGAATACTAGCCACTTCCCACAGGCCTACTGTCTACCCATGTTTAGGTAATCAGTTATCTGGTTGTCCCAGCTTTCTGTGCTGGAGGAAGTCTCAAGCTTGTCTACCCCAGGGCAGCAGTGAATCCCCATGAGGAGGGGGCCAAGTACATGACACCCATGCCCTGTACCATTCATGCACACAGGTATGTTCCAAACCTGGATGTTCATCAGGAACACTGTTCTGGGCTCACAATTCTACACCTGCACTCAAGCACTATGCCTTGGGACAGACATTACACAATAAACCAGTTTAAGTGATCAAAAACAGGTTTAAACCTGTAACAGAACAGAAGTTCAGTGGCCATAAACCAGTTTGAAAATGGCTGAAACCGCTTTGAGATAAACCTGGTAGAATGTAGTATCAGGCTTTATTTATTTGGGTTGAACCAATTTATGCAATGTCTGTCCCAGACCCTTCCTGGTTTAAGTTAAATCAGAGTCCCCCAGCATCCCGGCATGCTCTCTGGGATGGGTGGGGCTCTCAGCTTCAGAGAGCTGGGCTAGCCTTTTCCCTCTGCTCCCTAGCTGCAGCTCCAGAAGAGACTTGTAGTTACAGCAGCATCTGCCTGGATTCCTTCTGCTCCCCCCTCCCCGTCGCTGCTCACTGCTCAAGCAAGGATCCCTTCCTTCTCTCTCCCACACCATGAACCTTAGCCACTATGTGATATGCTAACTAATGCTGAGAAGTGTCTGTGTAAGGCAGACAGGCCAAAAGCAGACAGGACAGTATCCGCTTAGGGCTTTTTGGAGCTAATCAACAGGTAGCTGGTAATGTCCCTTCTTGGACTGTTGGCTTCCTTGGAAAAAGTTTTTAATGAGCTTGAACCATCGTGGGAGACCTTATTTTCTGATAGGGCTCTAATGCTGATAACAGAGCTGATAAATGCTCTGTTATCAAAGGTAGGGGAGAGCCCCTCCTAATCAGAGTATCCTGCTGAGTCGTGACCATGCCCCCCTCAGCTCAGTACTGTGGAAGGGAAGGGAGGGCTGCTCTAGAGCCCCCCTGGCTTCTAGCCTGAGCCACTGCAGGCATGTGCCTGCATTTTTTCAGTGGGGGGATATCTGTGTAGTTGCAAACTGATTCAGCCTAGCCAGGGTAGACTAACATGCAAAGATTGAATCAATTCAGGTTAATGCTTTTTGCATGTCTGTCCCTAGCCTATGTCTCTTGTGTGTCTGAGACTGGCCACTGGAGCTGAGCACAGAGCAGCCTCCAGATGAACTTCCAAGAGTGGAGGATCCCTGTTGTTGTGGGTGGATGGTTCATGCTCAGCCTCATTCTTACTGGGACCCACCAGTGTTGTGGTGTAGACAAGCCCTCAGAGTATACACACATATGAAAATAAACTTTGAGGAATATTCCATGCTGATCCCACTCCTATCCCTTCCCCCTGATTTGGAAAAATATCCTTTGATTTGGTCTATACCACAACATTTTTACAGCATAGCAGTAAAAATTGAGTTTACGTTCAAAGTCCCTCTATCGAACTCTCTGCTCAGCTGGCAGAGTATCAGCACCTCAGCCATGTAGAATAAGTTTTCTGCTGAGACCTGGCAGCCAACTGAAGGCCTGTATAGACACTTGTCTGCCTTCAGCCTGCTGCTGTGGCCCGTTCATCAGCAGGTACCCTCCCAGAGTGAATGTCACATTTTGGCAGCACAGCTGCTGAGTGGGAGGCACCAGAAGCACCTGGATGTGCCCACACTCTGGCAGTTTGGCAGGCATGGCAGCTGTTTTCTGCCAGAAGCAGAGGGTAGATGCAGCCTTAGGGTGCGTATAGACATGCTTGTTCGCTTTCTAATTAGAACATGTTCTAATTAATATACTCCAGCGTTGCCTCACCATCACATGTATTAAGACCCCCACACATTTCAAAATGGCTACGGAGACTCTTTATTTACTCATCGAGTGAGTTTTAGAACAATGTCCCTCAGCAATTTTGAAATGTTCAGGGGCTTAATACACATGATGGTGAGCCATTTTATTTAAAACTGCTATCCAGGAACAGCTCTAATTGAAATGCCCAAAACCCAATCCCCCGAGCACATGTATAGGCAGGCAGCCTTACAGACTAAAAAAGGAGAATAGGGAGTTTGGGGTCATGGGAAAGCCAAAGATTTCTGACTGGGGAAGCAACTTTAAGGACTGAGCTAAAGAGACTTATAGGGGAGTCTGGTGTGAGACAAAGATGCTGACACTATTTTCAGAGACATTCCATAATAGGGAGTTGCAAAGCAACAGAAAGACATCTCAATCCAGACCAGCAAGGAGATGAGAACACAAAGTAACAGTCCCCCAAAGGGCTAGTGGAAGCTATATAACATCACATTGGACCGGGCAAAGAATGAGAAGAGGGAGCAAAGTGCACTGACATTGAGGAATGGACTAGATGGCATCTAATACATCCGCCTGGTGAAGCAGTTTAACTGTTTTAACTGAGTACTGCACCTTATACTCTCATCCATGTGAACAGAGCATGAACCCGAGGGGAAAAGATGAGCTGTCACAACAGGCCCTCAAAGAAATGGCTCTATGATGAGTGGTATTTCTTAGAGAGTAAATACTAGAGCAGGTGTGTGGAAAAGAGCTGGACAGGAAAAGTATTGGATTAATCTAGGAGTCTGTCACATAAAAACACAGGGTTTTTTTACTTTCAATGACTATAAAGTAGCATTGAAATCCCCAGAGCTGTACTAAGGATCTGTCCCAGTTCCATTTTCAGGATGGCTCCAGTTGAAATCTAGTTTGACATCTTTTAGCAAAGGAAGTCTGGTGGGTTTCATCAGCTCATTTCCCCAGCGGGCAGCTGTTTCCCCACCTCTAGAGAAAGATAAAGCTTTTCCAGCAGGACTTGGAGGAGAGGCCTGGATTCAATTAACCAGCTGAGAAAATGATCTCTCTCTTTCCTTAAGACAGTGGTTGTCCTTATGCATCAAGGTCATCCATAGCATGTTAGGCTAGGGAAAAATGAGAGGTGTGGCATGGGGAAGCGTATGCTGTAGCTGCTGGCACCTCAGTAACCTTTGCAAACACAAACATCAATTCTGCAAAGAACTGTAACTGTTTTAAATAGGTTAAAAATAAAGCCTGTTATTTAATTTAGTGTACATGCTAGGCAGGTCAATATCTATCGCACTCTCTCCTTCCCTCTCCCCCACCCGCAGGCCTCAAAGGGCAAAGGTTTAAGTCCCAGCTGAGGAAACAGGGCACGCTTCATTTAGTAGCACCACAGCAAGGCTGCTGGGGATGTCATGCTTCTGATGAGACATTAAATCAAGGTAAACAGTAATCTCATGGGCATCCCTGTCTAAGAAGCACATGGGGAAAAAAGGAACCTTGTAACTCTCATGCTCTGACCCAAGCCTGCAACAGAGCCCTCTGCCCTGGTTCTTGATGTGGGGTGAAGACCAAAAGCTGCTAGAACACTGGGTCTCAGGAAGGCAGTGGCAAGCTGTTGTCTTTTCCTTTTAAACAGGAAGATTTACAATGTATTATGAATTTAAATATTCCTGTTAAAATAATAATAGTAATGCAGGAGCATTATAGAGGGAAAAGGGATTATGAGAAAGGATGATTGTGAAGGAATAGTGCAAGGGGTTGTATTCCCCATTCCAGCACTGACCTGCCATGGGACCCTGGAAGAATCACTTGCTCTGTCTTGCACTGCAGTTTTGTTCCTCTGAGGCACTTGTACATGTGATGCCGTTAACATGTACACAGGACAAAAGTGTCACTTTGTGTGGCTTAATGGTGTCACAGTGTATACATGCAAGATTTTGGGGGGGTTTAAATGACTTCACATCGTCAACGATACACCTGTCAACATGCCCTGCCCCTGGCCACAGGAGAGGCAGGCAGGTTCTGCACTAAAAAATAATTGGGCCCTTCACTGCTTCTCCCTTCAGCTGTCGCCTGCTGACAGCAGAAGCGTTGAGGGGCCCAACCCTGTTTTTCTTGTCAAAGCCAGAGCCTGCCCACAGCCAGAGGCTGAGCTACCAGCAGGCCAAGCAGCCCCTGAGCTGTGGGGGCTCCTGTCCTTCCCTCCAGGGCTGCTAGCAGGACAGGTGCTGCCCCAGCTTGGAGTTAGCACCCACTTCAGTCCAACTGTTTCCCAAGCCCTACCGGCCGCTGCTCTCTGGGCTTGGGAAACAGGGAACAGTTGGATCCAGCCAGATGCTGCCTCCGAGTTGGGGCAGGACCTGGACTACTTAGGCACCACCTGCCATGGAGGGGAAGACTGGAGTCCCCTGCAGCTCTGGGGCTGCTTGCCCTACCGGTAGTTTGCCCCAGCCACAGGCAGGCTGCGGCTCTGACAAAAAAAAGCCCCTTGCTGTAATGTGATGGAAAAATTGAAATAATTTAGTCCTCAGAGTTTTATTCTATGCCCCACCATTTCAATTTAGGGGGTGTAGAATAAAACCTTGGGGATTAAACCCTGTCAAGTGTACAAGCACCCCTGGAGAAGGGGAAAGATAATTTGACTACCAGCTAAAGCACAGGATCTTACAATTAATAGTGTTAATTTGTTAATAGTTACAAAAGTATTTGAAATCTCCTGAGGGAAGGAGTCACATACAGGAAAAGTATCACTGTAAGGGAGCCAACACTAAGGAGACCAATATAGTTAGTTGAACTATCCAAGTCAACTGCAAAAGAAAGAATAATCATAGATTGGTATCAGTCTGGGAGACTTGCTGGTTCAGAAGTTTAGAGACAAGGACTATAACTACATTTAGACAGTGATATGACCATTGATGTACACAGCCCTGCTAAGGGATGAAAAGGAAATCAAAACACAAAACTGAACAGTTGCCAGTGGGTCTGAAATATGTTTCCATTTCTGCAGCATCTGTAAAACTGGCCAGGTGCACTCTTGGGGCTAGCTTCCTCTGATATATAAAATACCAGGCACTGAGGACAGCAGGATACCGATTGGTGGATCAACATTATGAAGCAATACAAGATGTTCTTCCAGTGTAACACACGTGTAATTTCTATAATGGCAGCATCTCTTTAAAATAGACAGGAACTTGTGGGCAGTGCTGAGTCAAGACGCACTGTCTGCAGCATGTTACTATCAGAGATACTTTTAGGTCACCTCCATCCCTGCAGTATATTCAGCCTTAATATTTTTCTACATAACATTAGGTACAGTAGAACCCAATGTTCAGATGGGAAACAGAGAGTGAGAGACACTAAGCAGCTTTCCCAATATTGTAGAGGAGGTTTGGGGCAGAATAAAGGCCTGAACCCAGGTCTCCAACTAGTGCCATAATTTTAAGGCCTCTTTCTCTCCAAGCTCCCAAACACAACAGACATGGATATTTTCTAGCCTACATTGTCCTAGCTCAGTGGTTGTCAACCGGTGGTACGCATACCCCTGGGAATACTTTAAAAGGTCATAGAGGGTATGCAGAGCTCTGCGTGCATGCGCACAGCTGCATCACAGCACACAGGCGGCCAGAAGCAAAGCCCAGCAACATGAAGATCAGCCAGGTATGTCTGGTAACTTTGTTATGGGGGGCTGCTTAGCTGGGGTGAGGGTTAGGACTGAGCTGCACCGGGGATGACTCCTGCTGCTGTGCATACCCTAGGACAGCCAGGGCCATGCCAGACTCTTCCAGGGGTGGGGGCTAAGCCACGCTGCACTGGAGTGGGTGGCACTGGTGTTGGGAGGGGAGTTGGGGGCTGCAGTAATCCCAACATGGATCAAAGGGGCCAAGAGGGTGCAAAAGCCCCCCAAAGCATACGGGAATGTCACCTAGCTAAAAGACAGGTGTACACCCAATGGAAGGGAGGGGGCAGCCCCAGGGAAGACTATACCTTGGTTGCTCGGGGCTGCAGGGGGGCGGTCAGGAAGGCCAAGGCGGAGATGGGACTGGGACTAGCTTCCCAGATCAAGGACAACAAGAAGTCCTTTTTTAAACACATAGGGGGCTAAAAAGAAGGTACCGGGTAACGTGGGGCCCCTGCAAGGCACACTAGGAAATCTGGTTGTCACACCAGATGACAAAGCTAACCTATTTAACAGTTTTTTTGCCTCCATTTTCCTGAGCAGGGACTGGAACAGCCCCGCCACCGGGACCACCCCAGACCCCAGGAGAGGCGCACCCAGGCCAAGGGTCAGTGAGGATCTAGTCAGGGAACTTCTGGAGGGACGGGATGTATTTAAATCAGCTGGTCCGGACGATCTCCACCCCAGAGTGCTGAGGGAATTAGCTGAGGTCATTGCGGGACCCCTGGCACAGCTTTACAAGCACTCGTGGTGCTCTGGTGTGGTGCCAGAGGACTGGAAGAGGGCCAACGTGATTCCCATCTTCAAAAAAAGGAGGGAGGAGGACCCAGGAAACTATAGGCCAGTTAGTCTTACCTCAGTCCTGGGTAAGCTTTTTGAGAGAATAATCCTGGTACATGTCCATGAGGGGCCAGCGGGGGAGATTATGCTTAGGGGCAACAACACGGGTTCGTTAGAGGCAGGTCCTGTCAGACCAACCTGGTGGCCTTCTATGACCAGGTCAGCAAATCCTTAGATGCAGGGGTAGCAGTGGACATAGTCTTCCTGGACTTTAGGAGGGACTACGACACTGTCTCTCACCCCGTTCTCATTAAAAAAGTAGGGGTCTGTGGCATCGAGACCTATACAGTCAAATGAGTCATCAACTGGCTGGAGACCGGCATCCAGAGAGTGGTGGTGGATGGGTCATTTTCCACCTGGAGAGATGTGGGCAGTGGGATCCCTCAGGGCTCAGTCCTCAGGCCTGCACTGTTCAACATGTTCACCAGTGACTTGGATGAGGGGGTAAAAAGCACCCTGTCCAAATTTGCTGATGACACTAAGATGTGGGGGGATGTGGGCATGTTAGAAGGAAGAAATAGGCTGCAATCAGACCTAGACAGATTAACAGGGGTGGGCAGATGAGAACAGGATGGGTTTCAACGCTGACAAGTGCAAGATGCTGCACCTGAGGAGGAAGAACGGGCACTATACCTACAGACTGCAGAACTCCCTTCTCATCAGTGCAGAGGCAGAAAAGGATCTTGGAGTCATCATTGATGCCAAAATGAACATGGGCCAGCAGTGTGGGGATGTGGTCAGGAAGGCAACTATATCTTGTCATGCATCCACAGATGCATCTTGAGCAGGTTCAAGTAGTTGATCCTCCCCCTTTAAGCGACACTGGTCAGGCCGCAGCTGGAGTGCTGCGTCCAGTTCTGGGCGCCGCACTTCAGGAGGGATGTGGACAGCATGGAGAGAGTCCAGAGGAGGGCCACTCACATGACCAGGGGGCAGCAGGGCAGGCCCTATGAGGAGAGGCTATGGGACTTGAACCTGTTCAGCCTCCACAAGAGAAGGCTGAGGGGGGATCTAGTGGCCTGTTACAAACTAGTCAGAGGGGACCAGCAGGCACTGGGGGAGTCCCTGTTCCCCCGAGCACTGCCAGGAGTGACTAGAAGTAACGGTCACAAGCTGGCAGGGTGTAGATTCAGACTAGACATCAGGAGGCGCTACTTCACTGTCAGGGCAGCTAGGATCTGGAACCAATTTCCAAGGGAAGTGGTGCTGGCTTCTACCCTGGGGGTCTTTAAGAAGAGTCTAGAGGAACACCTTGCTGGGGTTGTTTGACCCCAGTACTTTTTCCTGCCGTGACAGGGGGTCGGACTTGATGATCTGCTCAGGTCCCTTCTGAACCTACCAGCTATGAAACTATGAAACAGTGAATTCTGACGTGGCTGCAGCCCCCACTGCTCCATTGCCCCACTCCTGTAGGCCCCTGTGGTGAGAAAGGGAATGGGGCTGGAGCTGGAGCTGGAGCAGGGGCAAGTGCTGCCCAGCCAGGGAAGAGCATGGGACAGAGCTGCAAGTGGCTCATCCATGGGGTACAGGGGGGTGGCAGCTCCCACCACTGCACACACTGTGGGAGAACATTGAGAGCACATGCCCCTGGATCTGCACGTGGGGTGTGGTGGGCCGTGGGCCACTGTGGGCTGGGGCTGGGGCTGGAGCAGCACCAGGCTGTTCTCGGCAGGGGTGTTGGGACAGGGTATATTGGGACAGGGGTTAGGGGTGGCTTCAGTGAATTCTGGGGTGGCTGCATCCTCTCCCATAGCCCCCTTCCAGCACTGCCACCACCTACCCGAAATGCAGCCCAGTCCAGCCCCTGCCAAGAACAGGCTGGCACAGACTCAGCCCCAGCCCACCCACAGATCCAGGGCCCCCCCCCCCCATTTCCTCCCGGGCTACATGCAGTGGCAGGAGCTGCCACCCTTCCCACCCCCTGAATGATCTGCTTGTGGCTCTGTCCTGCACTCCGCCTCAGTTGGGCAGCACCTACCCCTGCTCTAGCTCCAGCCCCAGCCCCAGCCTCACTCCCTCCTTCACCGCAGGGGCCTACGGAAGCAGGGCTATGGTATGGGGCTGAAGCCACTCCAAAATTTGCCATAACCCCACTCAACCCCTCTCCCAGTACCACCACCACTGACCCACAGTGCAGCCCAGGCCATCCTCCTGCCGGGAAGAGCCCAGCACCCCAGCCCACAGTGGCAGCCCACACGACTGCCACGTGCAGATCTAGGGACACATGCCCCACCATGCCCTCCTGGGGTGTGCATAGAGGCAGGAGCTACCCTTCTCGCACGGCAATCCCACATACTTTTCTGAAAAGATTCAGAGAGCTTCAGCAATTCAGGCAGTCCCCACCTGCTGCAGCAGGGAGCTGGACCCAGACTCCATGCAGGTAAGTAGGTGGTGGGGGAGGGGACAGGGGGTCCATGGGGGGACCCCTGCCAGGCCCCATTCTCTGCCTGCTCTCCCAGCCCCCCATGAGCACCCCCTGACCCCCAGTTGCTCTCCCAGCCCGCCCCCATGCTGCCCCACCCAGCCCCAGCTCCCAATTTTTTTTAAAAAACCCCAAACTCACTAGCTCCTACAGCAGCCTTGGGGCTTCTGAGGGATCATGGCAGAGACCCCCATGCAACATGGGGCAGTGAGAGGGAGTGGGGACACTCACACAGGCCTAATCGTAATGGGAAGAGTCTGAGCCAAAATAAGAATTAAAGGGCTGCAATGCTATTTCTAAGATGGATGGGTCCTTCCAAGCCCTGCTCTCCCCAGTTCTTTCACTTTTCCCATTTTCTTAGCAGCACCATTGAAATAAATACAAAATTGAAATCAAATTGTTCCAGATATGTTTCCTTTGTTTACGTAGGAATTAAAAGGGCAACAACCAGAAGGTATCCAAGAAGCTCAGATTTCAGAGGACTCTTGAGCCAAACTCGGACCTCAATTCATATGCCCCTGCAACTAATAGAGAGCCAGGCTTTATAACCTGGACCTATCCATAGTACGCAAAAGTCCACTGCGAGGCAGAGTGCAGTGTTTTCATTATGCATGAAAGAGTGGGACATAATGCAGTTCGTTGTAATATTAGCTTTACACCTGTCATTCCTCCGGACATGTTGGGGTACTAGGTGGAATGCAGCTTTTTAATTGGGACAGGGAAAATGAATAAAATATCATTTCAAAACTTTGAAATGTTATTTTAAACGGGGAATAGAAACATGGGAAAATTTGAGTACAATTACTTTCTGAAAAATAAACAACCCTTTTCCACCTTCTTCTGTCACGTGGAATGAGCAAATTGAGTTAAAGTCAATAGCTCTGATTTCATTAGGCTAACACAAAGGGATGGTATTTCTTTCTGAATATAAGCATACTAGCCAATTGCTTGTCAAGAATGATGGTGGGGTTGGGGAGATGGGTGGGGACAGAACACTGCCACCTCCCAGGAGCACAGGGTGGGGGGAAGCTTGCACTGCCATCCCTCTGCCAGCACCCTGCACTGCCGCCACCTCCAGCGCCGCTGGCCTTGAGCCCTCCCATTGGCCCTGCTTCTCAGAGGCGATGGAGTGCAGCCATGATGGCGGGGACAGAGCGGGCTGGCCTTGCCCCCCTGCTCCATCCCCTCTGTCTACGCTGTCATGGCAGTACTCCGCGCTCTGACTGGTTGTTTCACTAACCAAGTAGAGTGCTCCAAGACAGACAGATGGACTAAGCCCTTTATTATGTAAGAATTGCTGTATCCCTCTTTCCTTGACAGTGACAAAACGAAGTGGAGCCAACCAGAGCAGCAATGCCCAGTGCCAACTCTGGGGTTGGCACAAAAATAGTGGCAGCTGCTCTGCCTGCCTGACTTTCACTGCACCACCGGCAGCACAACCACCATCACTGACCCATGCAAAACTACCTCCCAGGGCATTCAAGTGTCCAGTTACACCTCTGTTCCTTGACCTGCACTCTCCAAGTACTTCCCAGTTTCCCTCCTGCCCCACATCTCTGAACTCCTGGAACACACAGCGTTAACTTCCTGACACTCAGCTCAGGATCTCCTAGCAGTCTTATGTCTGCCCCTTTCCAGTCTCATAACAATGCTCACCAAAGTCGCTTACAAATATTTTGGAGGCCTCCAGCCTTACTCTCTGAGATCTTCCAGCTACCTTTGTCACTCTTCTCACAGCCTCTCTGCAAGCATGCCTTCGGGCTCTGTCCTCACACCACTTCTCCCCTCCCTTGAGAATGGCTGAGCCTCCTTCACTCTCATGGGTCTAACCAACACCTTTTAAGAAGCTGTTGGCCCTCAAATAAAATTCTTCACTCTGCCTATTTCTAATCTTCATCGTAACCATCCTCATATCTCCTATATCTTCCCTGGGAAGGTTCATCATCCTCTCTAGCTCACTGGAGCCCAGCCCAAGCTTGTAAGTTTTCCTCCAAAATCCACCTCCCACTCCTGTTAATAAGGTCACTTTCCTCCTTATCACTCAAGCCTGCACTATGGGGTGTCATCTTTTTTTCTTTATTCTTCCCCCATGTCTAGGCAATGACCAAGCCCTTTGGTTTCTTCCTTCATGACTTTACAAAAATCTGCCCCTTTCTTTCTAACTTTCTATTTTTGCTAGGGGCAGTAATGGCAGAATTATCTCCTATCTTGACTATGGCACCCATGTCTCCTTTGTTCTTCTGGGCATTCCCTGTGCCCCCTCTTCAGTCTGGCTAAAGCATAACACACATGACATGATCCTACGTCCTAAAATCTCAGTGCAGTAGAGAATCAGATTTCCAGGCAGGGGAGTCTAACTACTGGATTTCCACCCAATTCCTCTTCTGCCATACCATGGAGGAAAGACAGGCTCATACAACCGTCTCACGACTCCATCTAATAGACACACAAGCAGTATTCAAGGGCTCTAGTGCAAGTCATTCCCACACTCTCCAGGACACATGGGTATGGTGGAGGTGTAAGGGGGGGGGGAGCCTAAGAGAGTTCACATCAAGAATCTGCATGCTTTCTCCATCCCCACTTCTCTTTTCCATATCCCTGAAACATATTCAGAAGACTGTGACTGGATTGCCTACTGCTGAGGAAGACATTTTGCTATGTCTGGCAGCAGGATATCTCCCCTAGGTACCTTTCAGTCACACTCCTGGGTACCTTTGAGGAACTCGTTGTGCTGGTGTTTCCTGTTGTACTACCCAAGGAGGACAGGACCAATCAAGAAAGACAAGAGAGCACTTAGTGTGTCTGCTGTACTCATCTCACTTTATTCCCTTACACATCCCCTTTTACCCGCTCCCCCCTCCCTCCCTCTCTCTCTCCTACATACACACGCACACACACACCAACTCTCAAAGCCATGCACTCTCTTTTTCCGCACAGCCACTCCCACACTCCCTCTCGCACGGGAACACAGGCACACATCGGCTGGCTCTTTCATTCACACACATTCTGTCTCATCCACAGATACTTTTCCTCTTCACAAAACCTTTCCTTCACACGGACACGCCCACTCCCTCGGACATGCTCTCCCTTTGTCTCTCTCATGGCCGCGGAGATCCTGCCCCTGAAAACCAGGCACATGCACACACCTGGACATTTCCCCCTAGGAGAAAAGGAACTGGCTCCTTCATTGAGCAAAATGTTACCACCCCTTTTGCAGAAGAAAAAGCTGCAAAGTGTCTGATGAGCTATCAAAGGCAGAGGCTGCACATTAATACGCGGTGGAGGGGATGTGCAAAAACATATTTGCACTGTAGAGTAACTGCGCTGTTTCCTTACTGCAGGATCTGCCATTTGGAGAATAAGGAAACAGCCTGGAAAGCTTCATCACTGCAGTGCAGCAAGGAGTTAGTAAAATGGGGCTTTGGAGCCTTTTTCTGCTGCTAAAAAAAAAAAAGTCCCTGCACCACTTCCCAAGGGGTTGGGATGCAGTTGCCATAGCAACACTACATGAGTCAGAACTATTAAGGATCACCATGGCAACAAGTGTTTCACTTGCCATTTCCAGAAAACTGACGGTGTTTGGACTGGAATCATCACACCATATAAAAAGGGGCAGGGTTGTTGCTGCACTGGGAACCACAGCATGGGCCAAACCCTGCCCCTGGCGCAATTACACGGAGATCAGCTTGCCAAATTCATTCCTGATGCAAATCCACCAGAGTGAATGGACCAAATGTATTCCTAGGGAGCTAGGAATTAAATGTCCAGGGAGTTCAATGGAACTACACCCCTGATGTCTTTAGCTTTCAGACTTGAACATGAATACTTACGAAAGCTATTTTACACTGCAACCCTTTGTTTAGGGGGAGCAGGATTAATCCTGCTTGTAGTGAGATAGCTTTCCATGTGAAGTCAAGTAGAGGCAGATGTTAACCCACAAACTCAGACAAAGGAAGTGAGCTGGTGCAAAGCTCAGCTCTGTAGATTTCCACCTACTCCTGCATATACACTTGCACTCATGCTCCTGTGAATATTTAGCAGAGGCAAAAGTCCTCAGGGATTTGCATTTCACGCTTGTCAGCAAATGAGCAGCAGGCAGATCACACCAAGGCCCTCAAATGGCAGGCACCAGTTTGGATCTGCATGCTAGACCTGCAGATCTGCTGCAACAGCCGTTTTTTCCACTTTCTCTTCCCCCACCCACACCCGCACCTTTCCCTTCTCCCTACATAGAACGATATCAAGAATAGTTTCGGGGGCAGGGATGTCAGCTTGAAACCTGAGGCAAAGCGGAATCAGGACCTCAGAAAGGGAGAGAAAATGTTCCAGGATGCTCATTTCATAATTCCTCCTCTTAATGTTTCCGAGGTGACTGTCACCAGTCCCATCTTGCACAGTCCTGGGGGCATGTCTCTGAGAGATCGATCACACAAACACCAGTGAAAAATTAGGGGGGAATGTGAGGCACATGGTACTCTAGCCAAAATACTCAGTGCCACAAAGGACTGGCATCTTGATCTAAGTAAATGAGTTCACTTCGAGTTTGTGTTCAGCAAGATGCACAAAGGTACAGTAGTGGTGTCAGCAGCAAGTCAGGCACCTGAATAAGAGTCATCTTAGTACATTTGTGCTTCTGGGCTTACAGCCATGGGTAATGTACTGATTCCTTCCCTCCCCCTGCCAAAATACCAGTTTTTATTCCCAGCTGGAGCTGCAGATTAAAACCAATGACTGCTTGTTGGGAAGGAAACGTTGCCAATACAGGTTAAAATAGAATAAATTTAGTGACACAGAAGGTGTGATTGGCCGGACAAAGCACACTGTGTGTACCATATTCTTTTGAATAAAAGGCTCTCTTTTTAAAACCAAATATTTCTTCCCAAAACAGCCTCTCAAATGGCTCCACAAATTTGGGATAATAAATAAATAAAATAAAAAATGAAAAGGTCTGATATGCACTAGAGACCATATCCTTGAAAATGTGTCTTTATTTGATGTTTTATATTTTTTTTCTTAATTTGAGACTTCCAGTCCCAAGATGGCACTGGGGGGGGCACCCTTGCAGCCCTTGACAGCTTTCCAAAACTCGGTAGGTGGCCTCCACCCAAAATAATTGCCCACCCCTGAAGTAAAGGGCAAAGCTGCAGATCTGAATATGGCAACACACCAAGGGCTTGGTGGCCCTTTGGGTCACATGGGAACAACCCTAAATGAGACAGTCATGGGGTGCATATAAACATGCATTAATGCACTTTTCCTAACGCAAATTAAATTTAATACTAAATAAATGCTCATTAGGCTGCCTTAATGTGCAGTACTAAAAGTTCACAATCTTTAAGTGACCCTTAATGCACAGGAGTTATTTTACTGCTCATAAGTGTAATTGCACTTTTTTTAGGTGGCGCTTTAATGCACAGTAAAATAGGCTACTGTGCATTAAAGTGCACAGTGGGGGGTTTTAAGAGGAGGTTGGGGGTTTTTAAGAGGAGGTTAGATGAACATCTTGCTGGGGTCGTTTGACCCCAGTATTCTTTCCTGCCATGGCAGGGGGTCGGACTAGATGATCTGCTCAGGTCCCTTCCAACCCTAGAAACTAAGAAACTATGCATGCATAGATGTACCCATGGCTGTGGTCGTCAGGCTGGAATAAGGTATAATGCTTTTAGAAGCTTTTGCAGCAGAGGGCAGATCTGGTGTTATTGGCTTTCCAGTGAGTTGCACGCTTTGAGCAGCCAAGCCCACTAGAGACAAGGCATATACTTTTTTACACACCAAAGGAACAGCTGTGGTGTTCATCATCTTAGCCTCCACAGCTCTCCTGACCTTGGGCCCTATTCCCTACACATCCATGCTGTCATCCAGCCGAGTGGCTGTATGACACCACTGGCCCCTGGCCAGATAAAACAGGCCTGGATAAACCGTGCTACCACTCCAAAGGCCCCATCCCCCTTTGCAGCTGCACCAGATTTGATGAATCAGGTGAGATACTTGGTATGGCTCCCTTGTCAGGACTTGGCGTAGCCCACTAACTCCAAACTACTTCACATAGCAGCTCTGTGAATTAGGGCTGGAGGTGGCTTCCATCTTGGGCAGCGCACCAGGTGAGAACCTCCAGAACAAAAAGTTGGAGCTACATGGGGCTGTCAGAGTCTCATGTCCTATGTGGATCTGGCTGAGGAGAGGGACCTGTAACGCTTACTTACCCTAAGGCAGAAGAACCCCTTTACACCTTGGATTTCCAAAGGAGGGGGTAAAGCATGGGGGCAAACAACTTCTGTACCCAGCTCCTCTAGGCTCTTTGGAAGATTGCAACCTTCCTCCCTAACCTGGCTTTTGGACTAAAGAAAGCATCAGTTATTCTCAAGATCTACTCTCAACCATGAAGGTAGCTTGAGACATTTGAGAAGAAAAAAAAACTGCAATGGCTGAGTAAATAAAACTACAGGCCTGATTTTCAGCATGCACACACAGGCCCAGCTGAATTTAAAAGGAGCAACAAGAGCTCAGTACCATTAGAAGCCAGGCCACAGAAGTCTGGCTCTTACTGATTTAGCATTCATGTAAACCAGCCTTCTAGGCTGCTAGGAGGACATAATGCAAGAGGCAAGATTTTCTTAGCAAGATATCTTTTAAGATGTAAGGCAGAGTTGTTTTTATATCACCAGACATCTCCCCTATTGTAAATTCATCACTGGCAGCCAGCCAGAAGGCAGCTTTGTTGTAGAGCCTCAGGCTGAAAGACTAAGCCCTGACTTCTGCTTCAGGTCCCCTCATATCCAGCCTCTTTGGCTAGGGACAGACATTCAAAAAACCTGGGCCTTAATTGATTCAATCTTTGCAGGTTAGTCTAATCTGGCTGGGCTGAACTGGTTTGTAACGGTACAGACATCCCCTCTGGACTGAGGAAATGCAGATACATGCCTGCAGTCCCTCAGGCTAGAAGCTGGGGGGCGCTAGTGCATCCCCCCCTTTCCTACCACAGGGCTGAGCTGAGGGAGGGTGTGACCAGGCCCTGGCAGGATGCTCTGCCCAGCAGGGAATTGAAAACACAGTGTTTATCACCCGTAACTCAGTGTTTATCACCCCATTAAGAACACAACAGAGGGACATTACCAGCTACCTGTTGATTCTGCCTATTATTTCTACCTGTTGATTCAGCATGGACCATAGCCAGCATGTGGTCTGCTAGCTAATACACAGACATTAGGGCTGTGTGAAGCTTCAGTAGCTAATTCGATTCGGAAGGGGTTTCAGCCCAATTCAGGGACTGAATCTCTGAATACAAATCAAATCAAGAGACCAATTCAAAGCTCTGAATCAATTTGGAAAAGCTTTGGAAAAGATTTGGCTGCTTCGGAGATTTGGCCATAGACAAAGCAGACAGCTGACACAGCTGCCTCCAGCTGGTAAGTCTGTTGGGGTTGGGGGAAGGAGGAGAGAAGGGGTGTGGGGGAGGGAAGGATTTGGGCTGGGGCTGGGGCTGGGACAAGCTGCCCAGCCAGGGCAGGGGAGGGGGGAAGGAGGGGGCAGGAAGAGGGCGCAGCTTGCTCCAGGCAGAAGGGAGCAAGCGGCAGCAGGACATAACCCCCACTCCCAGCGCTGCCATGCCCGCATCCCATGCCTCCCCTGCACCGGCTGGCAAGCAGTGGCAGGGCAGTGTCCCCACTCCCAGTGCTGATGCAGATGTGGCAGCACTGGGAGCGGGAGCTATGTCCTGCTGCTGCCTGAAGTGAGCCATGCCAGCATCACGCCCCCACTCCTTCCCCCCATGCTGGCTGTGCAAGTGGCAGCAGGGCATAGCCCCTGTGGCTCTCCCCACCAGGGCAGAGGCAGACACAGCTTGAGGAACCACGGATGAAGCCCCCATGGCTGCCCTGCCCAGCCCCATCCTCCACCTGGCCCAGCCTCCCAACACTTAAAAAAAAAAAGCCCCACACTCACCAGATCTGGCAAGAGGGATAGGGGCCTCATGGCAAAGCACCTCCATGCAGCACAGGACAGTGGAGGACAATGGTAATCTCCCACCCTGCTTGGCACCCGGGCGGCAGCTACCCCATGGCACAAGTGCAGTGCAACTCGGCAGGGTTGCTTGGGCAGCTCCACCTGTCTGCCAAAGCAGTGCTCAGCTCGAGCAGCCCCAGCCCCCAGACAGCGTGCAGTGCCCTGCCAAGCCACACTGCACCCACGCAATGTAACAGCTGCCACACAGGTCCCAAGTGGGGGGATCATCCCCGCTATCCCCCATTGTCCCATATTGCATGAGGGGGCTCTGCCACAAACTCTCAGAGGCTCCAGTTGCCACTGTCAGAACCAGTGAGTGTGGAGCTTTAAAAAAAACAAACAACCTCCCCCTGCACTCACTGGATGCAGCAATGGCAATTGGGGCCGCTAAAAGAATGCTCCCATGCAGCGCAGAGCAGCGGGGGCCAGTGGGGATTACCCCCCCGTCTGGCACCCAGGCAGCAGCTGTTGCATCGCGTGGGTGCAGTACAACTAGGCAGGGTGCCACATGCTGTCTGGGAGCTGGGTGGTACCTTGTGTCAGCCAGAGCCCAGCACCACTTAGCCCCAGCAGCCCCAGCTCCCAGGCAGCATGCGGCACCCTGCTAAGCTGCGCTGCACCCATGCCATGGGGCAGCTGTGGCACAGGTGCCAGACAGGGGGCCAATCCCTGCTGCCCCCCACTGCCCCGTGCTGTGGAGGGGGCTCTACAATGAGCTGTCAGAGGCCCTGATTGCCACTGCTGCAGCCGGTGAGTGCGGAGCTTTTTTTTTAAGTGCCGGGACTAGGCTGCAGCTGGGTGGGGAATGGAACTGGGCAGGGCAGCCATGGGAGCTTCTCCCGTGGTTCCCCCCACCTGGAGAGAGGCAGGCACAGCTAGAGGAACCGCAAGAGAACCTGCATCCGCCCAGCTGTGCCTACCTCTCCCCGGCTGATCTGAATCACTGAATCTCTCTGAATCTGTGCCAAATCTTCCAAAGCCAATTTAGCTGAATCGATTCAGGACAGTGATCTGAATCTCCAAATCAAATCACTGTCTTCCGAATTGGCCAAGTCCTGTTCCTATTTGCACAGGCCTAACAGACATCTTTCAGCAAGGCAGAGGGGATGGTGGAATTCCTGCTTAGGAAGTGGTGAGGGGAAGGTGGGGAACAGCCCACAGTCTCTGCTGGAGCTGCATCCAGGGGGCAGAGAGCCCCACCCAGCCCAGAGAGCATGGCAGGATGCTGGTTTATCTTAAACCAGGAAGGGGTCTGGGACAGACATTGCATAAACTAGTTTGAGCCAAATCAGTTAAGTCTGATACTACATTCAACCAGGTTTATCTCAAACCAGCTTCAGCCATTTTCAAACTGGTTTATGTACACTGAACATCTGTTGTTACAGGTTTAAACCAGTTTCTGATCACTTAAACTGGTTTATGTGTAATGTCTGACCCTAGTCTTCAGCACCAGTCCCTCAGGCAGACAGAGGTATGGGAGGAAGGAAGGAAATGGATGAGAGTGGCATGGCTGCGCGTATTCTCACTCATGTCGCTCAGGCCTGACTAAAAGCTTTAGGGATATATTCAGTCTTGTGCAGCTCTTGAAGCCAATGACATTTGCTCCCAATTTTCACCACAGCAGAACTGGGCCTGCACCGTAGTGCATAGCCATGGGAGAAAGCATGATGTAGCTGCTCAACCACAGCTGCTTGAGAAGGGAACTTCACTCACTGCAGAGTGAGGCATTCCTGCACAGGTCCTGAATGCTTTAATTCATATCTGTCGTGCCAAGCCAAGGATAGCCAGGTCTAGGGGCCACCTCAGGCTCAGGAGAAGCCAAGAAGTCAGAAGCCCAGAGATCTGGCTGGGGAACCAAGTCAGAGATCCAGAGAGTCAGGCAGAGCACAAAGTCAGGAAGTTAGCTGGGCCAGGTATCCAGGAGGTCAGGCCAAAGCCAGGTTGGGTATCCAGACAGTCAGGAAGAGCATGAGGTCAGGAAGGCAGCCAGGTCAGGTATCCAGGAGAATCATCACAGTCCATAGCAGCAAAAACCAAGCCTGCAGTAGCATAGATACAATGTTATACCTTGTTGCCCAGAACATTTCCTATTTTAGGTCAGGGGTTTATATGGGAAGGAGTAAGAGGTCACCTGGTTTTGGCAGGCCACCCCAGTAGCAGACAGTAGGTGTGCACCTAGGCCCAGATGGGGTTGGGGGGTTCTGGCCAGCTGTGTCTATCACAGTGCTCTGTTGGGGAGGTGGTAGACCAGGGTGAGCCACTGCATTGAGTAGGCCAGTGCCTCAGGGTCAAGGCCACAGCCAGATGACATCCCCCTCCCCCCATTCTAAGGGGCACTGATCTAAGTTTCCCCAGGTGGTCCTTGTAGATGTTCCATACTAGACTGGGGGCACTGATGTTTTCTACAGGTTCCCATGTGTATTCCTCTGGTCTGTACTACTCCCATTCTACTAGGTACTTGGAGTTTCCTTGCTGCCATCTTAAGGTCAGAACCTCCTGAACAAGTACTCTTCTTGGTTGTGAGTCATTACAGGTGGTGAAGGACATTGGGAATCAGTGAGGGAGTGCATTTTCTTTGTAGGGCTTGAACAGGAAAACATGACAGACTGGGTAGATTTTCAGTGTTGGAAGAAGCTGCAATTTGAAGATGACTGGATTGATTTGACAGGTGACACAGAAAGGGCTTATGTACCCATGATCCAGTTTCTGTGAGGGCCGGTAGGTGCAGAGGTGTTCTGTCGACAGCCATATTTTCTGTTCTACTGAGTAAGCAGGCCACTGCTGCCAATGTTAATCTGCATACTGTTTGTATGTTTCCTTTCCCTTTTCCACCTGGGTTTTTAGTTCCCTTTCATCTTCCTGCACATGTTGTGCCCAGTCTATAGCTCCAGAAGTGATGAGTAAGGTTGGGTGGAACGAATAATTGGCAAAGGAGGGCATTTGCCCCCTCAAGGCATGCATGGAGTTGTCATAGGCAAACTCAGAAAGTGCTAGGAGGGGAGTCCTATTGTCTGACTGCATATTGAGATAGCACTGGAGATATAGCTCTAGGACCTAGTTTGTTCTTTCTTGTTTGACCATTTGTTTGTGGGTGGTACACAGATGAGAGCTGGGCATGGACTCCCAGTAAATGCAGGACCTTGCACCAGAATCAGAAACTGAACTGGGACCTGCTGTCAGAAATTATGTGGTTGGGGAGAACCATATGGTCCAACCATAACTGGGCTGTGTCTTTAGCTGAGGGCAGAGCTGTGCATAGAATGAACTGGTCCATCACCATCAGGATGCTGGAATATCCATTGGATTTGGACATCTGTACGATAAAGTCTAGGGAAATGGCAGACCAGCGCTGGGCGGGGAGGAAACAGGGAGAGACTGAATGAACCCAAAGGGTTTCTGTGTGGGTCATTTAGTTCAGGCACAAAGATCAGAGGATCGGACAAAGTCTCTTATGCAGTCTCTTATGCAGTCAAACTGTCTTATGCAGTCTTATGCAGATACAGCCACAAGAAGTATTGGGCAACCAGTCAATAAGGTTTTTCTTGTACTGAGTGCCCTGCTAACAGTGAATTGTAGCTTACACAGAATATGCTCACCTGGCCAAACCCAGAGGCATATAGATCCTATCCCAAGTAAACGATCCCCTCACATACCTGGTAGGGCTGTCAAAAGAGAACAGCCTGCTCCTTGGAGGGAATTTATTTTTAGGTGGTGGCTTGTGGGTCAGCAGCTATATGGGTTGCACGGCATTGATAACATCGTGCAGGTTTAGAACAGGGCTGGGCTCAGTTGACTCCTGTGCAGGATCAGCACAATATTCCATCTTTTGGGATAGTATATTTGCTTTTCTGGTTCTAGACCCAGGTTGCTATGTTATTTGGAAATCAAAACGGAAGAAGAAAAGCACCCAGTACATCTGCCTCTGACAGCGTTCACCTTCCATAAGTATTCTAAATTCCTGTGGCCTGTGAAGACCTGTAAATGGTGTTGCGCTCCTTCAAGGTAGTGCCATCATTCCCCAAAGGCCATGAAGATGACCTGTGTTGCAGAGCACTAAAGTGCCTGCTCCTTTAAAGGCAGAAGCTGCCTAGGGAGAGGGCAGTAGGAGCCAGGCAGAAACCCAACTCAGGTGCAGGTTGCTATGGCACCAGGCTAACAAGGGAATTAGCCTGCACCTGCAGGCAGTCAGCTGATCAGAAGAAGGCAGGACCCTGGGCACATATAAACCCCAGGGCTGAAGTCAGCAGGGGTTAGCTCTCTGGCAGCAGTCTGGGGAAGGAGCCTACAGAAAAGAACTGCCCAGAGATGCTGTGGCTACCTGATATACTGCTTACAGGACTACTGAGGCTCCCAGAGCTCACCAAGTTTGCCTCTTTTAAAGGGGCAGAATGCATCCTGCACTGTTTGTATTATGTTATAGCACAAGGGCTTGTGTTTTCTGTTGTTATTTATACTGGTGGACTGCAGTAAAACTAATGGGGAGGAGAAGGCCTCATTGGGGCATACTACAGTGTGGAAAACCCAGTGCCAGTGAGGGCGCAGGGACAAAGGAAGGCTGAGCTATATCAAGGCCTCAGAGGAACAACATTTCAATATCATCTGCAAGGCATGGGGTGTGATAAAGGGGAGGTTTTGGAGTCCCACATCTAGCCCATAAGCCTTGGGGTGTCCCGCAAGGCACTTACTTGGAGAGGGACTCGGGTAGGGGTTTAAGAACCCACACGGTTTAGTGGGGTCCACCAGGACCGTGACCACATAGCACCTTGAGGGCAGCCTCCCTATCTACCATCTATTATCTTAACCATCAAGATGTGGCAGGCAGAAATAGAAGGTGTCTGTGGGGTAAAGATAACCAGGTCACAGGGCCTTAGGGACCCTACCCTGTGACAGCCAGAAGTTCCCAATCCAGGGTCTCGTAATTCTGTTCTACTTGGGTAAATTTTCTAGAAAAGAAGGCACAGGGGTATAAGGTTTGTTTTGGGTCCTGCCACTGGGAGAGCATTGTACCTAGATTCAGAGATGTAGGGTCAGAAGGGACCTAAGTAGAACATCAAGTCTGACCCCCTGCCATGGGCAGGGGAGAATACTGGGATCATATGACCCCAGCTAGGTGATTGTCAAGCTTCCTCTTAAACACCCCCAGGGTAGGAGCCAGCACCACTTCTCTTGGAAGTTGGTTCCAGATCCTAGCCGCCCTGTGAAATAGTAGGTTCAGGCTGGACATTAGAAGATGCTCTCGAACAACTTATGGCCATTATTCCTTGTTATTTTGGGAGGTGCTTGGGTGAACAGGGTCTCTCTCATTCCCTGCTGGTCCCCCCAGTAAGTTTGTAGACTGCCAGCAGGTCTCCTCTCAGCCTTCTCTTGTGGAGGCTGAACAGGTTCAGGTCCCGTAGCCTCTCCTCATAAGGCCTGCCCTGCTGTCCCCGGATCATGCGAGAGGCCCTCCTCTGGACCCTTCCAATGCTGTTCACATCTCTCCTGAAGTGTGTTGGCCAGAACTGGATGCGGTACTCCAACTGTGGCCTGACCAGTGTCGCATAGAGGAGGAGTATCACCTCTTTGGCCCTGTTTATGATGCATCTGTGATACATGACAAGGTGCAGTTGGCCTTACTGACTGCGCCCTCACATTGTTGGCCCATGTTCATTTTTGAATCAATAATGACTCAAAGATCTCTTTCTGCCACTGCTGTTGAGAAGGGAGTTCACCAGCCTATAGGTATGCTGCTGGTTCTTAGTGCCCAAATGCAGTATCCTGCACTTGTCAGTATTGAATCCCATCCTATTCTCATTTGCCCACCCCTGTGACCTGTCGAGGTCCAGCTATATCCTGTCCTTCCCTTCTAGCTTGCCCACCTTGCCCCAGATCTTGGTGTTGTCAGTGAATTTGAACAGGGTGTTTTTCACTCCCTTGTCCAAGTTGCTAATAAAGAGATTAAACAGTGCAGGCCCAAGGACCAAGCCCTGGGGGACCCCACTGCCCACATCCCTCCAGGTCGAATATGACTTGTCCACCACCACTCTCTGGGTGCGGCCCCTCAGCCAATTTGCGACCCATCTGACTACGTAGGCATCAATGCCACAGTCGCCTAGCTTTTTAATGAGAATGGGGTGGGAGACAATGTCAAAGGCCTTCCTGAAGTCCAGAAAGACTACATCTACTGCAACACCTGTGTCCAATGATTTTGTGACCTAATTGTAGAAGACAATCAGGTTGGTCTGACCGGACCTGCCCCTAATGAACCCATCCTGCCCCTGAGCATCATCCCCCCCCGCCGGTCCTTCCCAGAAGTGCTCCTGGATAATTTTCTCAAAGAGCTTCCCCAGGATTGAAGTAAGACTAATGGGCCTATAGCTCTCTGGGTTCTCCCACCTCCCTTTTTTGAAAATGGGGATCACATTGGTCTTCTTCCAGTCATCTGGCACCTGGCCAGAGCACCACAAGTGCTCATAAAGCTGTGCCAGGGGCCCCTCTAACCCCTGCCAATTCCCCAACACACCCTGGGGTGGAGAGCATCTGGGCCTGCTGATTTGAACACGTCCATCCCCTCCAGAAGCTCCCTAACTTGGTCCTGCCTGACCTAGGCCTGTCAGAGTCTCTCCTGAGTCCATCCTGAATCTCAGTGTGGGAATCCTGGTTCCTGCACAAAAAAATGGGGTCAAAGAAATCGTTAAAAAGATCTGCCTTTTCCTCTAGTGCAAACACCAGATTGCCTAGTGTATCCCGCAGGGGCCCCACGTGACCCAGTGCTTTCTTCATACTCCCTATGTATTTAAAAAAGGACTTTTTGTTGTCCTTGATGCTAGTCCTAGTTCTATATCTGCCTTAGCTTTCCTAACAGCTCCCCTATAAGCCCAAGTGATGGAGGTATACTCCTCTTTTGTGATAACCCCTCCCTTTCATTGGGAGTTTGCCTCTTTTTTTTTCTGTTTTTTTGGCTTTCAGGCATTCCTGAATGCGTTTGAGCCAGGAGGGCTTTTGAGCACTCTTGCCCCCTTTGATTCTCGTTGGGACTGTCACCCCTTGGCAGTACTAGATGCATCCATGTCCACCACAAATGCAGGGCAGGCTCTGGATGGGTGAGCACAGAGGCAGAGTTGAAGGCCTGTTTCAGGTATTTAAACACTTGCTGAGCCTCCTTGGACCAGTAGAACTGGATGTTTTTCCTCAGCAGTATTGTGAGTGGACTTACTATCTGGGAAAAGTTTGTGAAGAATCTGTGGTAAAAGTTTGCAAACTCTAGGAATCTTTGGAGCTCTTTGACATTCTGGGAAGCTTTACACTTATGGACAGGCTGAATCTTCCCGGTGTCCATTTTCAGGCCTTCAGGGGACAGAACAAATCCAAGGAACTCAATTGTCATTTGGCTGAATGTGAATTGCTCTAGTTTCATAAACAAGCTTTTTTGGCACAGTCTTTCCATTACGGTTTGGATTTGTGTTACTCATTGTCTAGGTTCTTCCAAGTAAATCAGTAAGTCCATCCAAGTAGGCAATTACAAATTGGTCCAGAAGGTCTCATAGCACGTGATTAATAAAGTGCTGGAAAGTAGACTGGACACTGGGGAGTCCAAAGGGCATGACTAGGTATTCAAAATGCCAATATTACATCCTAAAAGTGGTCTTCAATTCATCCCCAGCGAAGACTTGCACTATGTTATAGGCTCCCTGAAGAACAAGTTTGGTAAAGATATGATCAATTTTGAGCCAATCAAGCACCTCTGGGATAAGGGATAGCAGGTACTGATTACAGATAGTAATTTGGTTCGGTGCCCAATAATCAACACTGAGACAGAGACTCCCATCCTTTTTTTTGTTTGTTTGTTTTTCACAAAGAGGATGGGGGACTCTGTGGGAAAGGTGGATCTGTATATAAAGCCCCAGGCCTGGTTCTCTTCTAGGTACTCGCAGAAGATGGAGAGTTTGGGCTCTGACGTGTATAAATAGGTTCCACAGGAATCTTCACTCCCAGCTGTAGATTTCTGGGACAATCATAATCTCAAGGCGGAGGAAGAATGTCTGCATTTTTCTTTTTGAAGATGTCTGCAAACTCCTATTATTTCCTGGGTAAATGGGTTCCAGATACTGGAGGAGGTGCCTCTGTGGGGGCTGCAGAAGGCGGGCCTCTGGCTTAGATCATAGGAGGATAGACTCCCCAGGGGCTGGCAGAGCCCCCACGCAGTGTGGGGCAGTGGGAAGCAGCAGGGATCGCCCCTTGCTGGGCAGCAGCCAATTGGGGGGGTGGAGGGGGTTCAAAAAACCAGGAGCTGGGGTGGGCAGGGCAGCCAAATTTGGCAAAATCAATTCAGTACAGTGATTCAAATCACTGTCCCCCTAATCGACCCAATCCGAAGTGAATACTAGCTACTTCACACAAGCCTAGTGTGCAGGTAGACTCTAAGAACTTTGCAAATTGTTACATTGGCCTGTTCTGGAAAGTACTTGAGGAGGGTCGGAGCCCATGAAGCACGTGCTAGCTACAGAAGTCCTCAGTAGCTTTTCCTAGTAGAAAGTTGTCTGTCACTATTACTTTCAATATATTCTATTATAGTTTCTGTACTCTGGTTCCCTGACTTGTTGATCAAGCTACCACATGATACAGACCAGATCGTTAAAGTGCACTTTTAAACAGGGAAGCCACTTTCTTAATCCGAGGGTCTGATCAAGCAACAACCAAGCAACCTGTTAGCTGGATAGGTCTTTTGAAACTATACTGCTAAAACTTTGCTGCAGATAAGTATCAGGCCAGAAATACCTGTTGTGGTGATTTAGGACAGTTAACAGCTTTCTCTCTCTCTTTCCCCCTCTGAGATAATTACTGTACTCAGGAAGTCTCTCTGAAGACTCAGACAGCTCCACAGAAGGTCAGGTTTGGAAGGTTTCTCCACTGCCAGAGGGGCTGGAAGTGTCTTTTTAAAACATTTTTTTCAAATTCAAAAACTAAACTGGTGTGGAAAAGAAAAAAGGAAGGTTAAATTTCACCCAAAGCCCCAAATCAAATCCAAGCCACTGCTCTCACTGTCTTGGTCTGTGGGTGAAGATGGTGAACAGGAATTAGCATTGGGTATCCCCTTTCACTTTTCTTCTGGGAGAAACCAGTGATTAACTATGGACTGCCAAGTGCTGCACAGTCATTTACAATAGTAGCTGCATGTGTGTGCCTACAAAGGGACCTCCCTGAGCACCCAACTAAAACTTTGCACCTGTATATGACACTGGAATGAGGCTTCTTTTTGTGTATGAACATGTGGAAATTCAATATTTATGCAGCTGGTAGCAAATTACTCTCTACTGACACGGAGAACTAGGTTCTTCTCACTTATGAGCCACCTGTCTTTTAATAATCATTCCTTACTTTTTTTTTAATGCTGGAGAAATAACAGCCCACCTGCTACCTGGACATTTGTGTGCTTCACGATAGCATCTTGGCAGCAGGAATAGCTGCGACTCAAAAGGGATAAAATAACTCTTTGCTTCAAGTCATAACAAGCCAAACTTCTATCTATCTCTTTGAATGACCCCAGATCCTTAAGAAAAACATGGACTGGGCTCTAAGTAATATAAAGTCTACTTAACAGCATTCAAATCTGGATTCAGATTGAAAATACTCCAAAGTGTATGGGTGGTTGGCTCACCAGTTTGCCCTTCCTGCTTTCAGGTATTTGTTTCCATAAACGTTTATTTGCATCTCCCAGGAAGATCTGGAAAACTATTAAAACTGGTCTGTGTTCTCCTACTCATTCATAACAACAAAGCACCAGGAAGACTAATTAGTGCATTAGCAGTGGGACAAATGAAAGGCAGCTTGAATCTCCCCTTTGCATGGACTACCGGTGCAAGCCTAGGGCATCTTTACCCCAACATGAGCCCCTGCTTCCCTACAGAGATGTTCATGGGCAAAGGAAAACAACAATCCAATCTGATTGTGACCCTCTTCCTTTTACCTGTCCCCTTCTCTCTTCAATCCTGCCCCCAGCCCCTGCCCTTCAAAATGGCCCATCTAAAAGAGTTGTGTTGTTCCCCTGTACAGGACCGTTTTGATAAACGGACAATGGTGCAAAGGGCACAGGCAATCATGTGACTCCTATATGCCAACCTAGCTGCCTGAGGCCGGGGGTGTAGCCAGAGGGGGTGCAGTGACACAATCGCACACCCCTTTCGGACCACTCAGTGGTAACTTTCCCTCCCCCTCCCTTTCCCCTACCCCTGCTGCTATCTTTACTGTTCCCCCTCCATGATCATACTCCCAGGCTGTCAGGGAACACCCAGGGGGAGGAGACATTGAGAAGGCACTTGCCTGCCACTACCACTGTCTGGGGCTAAGCCTGTTCCCTGCACAGCCTGGCTGAAGTGGGGCAGCAATAGCTATGGAGTTTCCCCTGCCCCTGAGGCAGCCAAGATAGAGGCAGGGGAGGGGGAATGGGAGGAGAGCGGCTGTGCTACTGAGCACAGAGGGGAGGCAGTGGGAGGAGCGGGCAATTCTTACTTGATTCAGTGGAGAGGGAGGGAGGTGTTGGGAGCTGGGATGCAGCCACCCCTGCAGGACCACAAATACTTGCAGTACTTGTGTACTCCAGCACCCTGCTTTACAAAACCTTGTATTTACCCGTACCTGCAGCCCTAGGAATATAGTCATACCCTTCTGTATGACTTTCTCATGTGTGGGAAGGGAGTGGGAAGCAAAAGGAAAAGTACTGGAGTGTATGGACAGTTGTTGCTGGGGTGAGGGATATAGTTGTTGTATACTGACCAATAAAAGGAACCAAGAGGATTGTAAAAGGTTTTCTTTTTTCAGATTAGTACATGAAAGCAGCATTATCAAACCTAAATGTTAAAAAAAAAATCAAGAGACAGCCTGAAACCCATAATCATGAAATCAGCTTGATATCATTAGCGATAAAAACAAAAAAGTTGGATTTCTAATATATGCCTTCTGAGCTATTCAGTGACATTGAAATGATGTTTTATTTTTTTTCCTGCAGTCACAAGAGCTAGACACTTTCTTTTGCTAAAAGAGCACAAGCTGACCTCTTTCCTAAATCACATGCCTCCAGAAGCTAGAAATTTATGGAAAAATAATATCATGAGATATAATAAACCCTTCTCCTCTCTATTCTCAATAGTGTTCTTAAGTATGCATTACTTTTGCTGGCTCCTCTCCTCAACAGATGATACAACACTGGCCTAAAGCAGCATAGACCCAAGTTTAATGTTAGAACAAAATAATATTTTCAGTTATTCAAGTAAAGGAAAAAGGCTGATAATCCAAATATTAAACTGTCAAGTCATGTACCCATACTATTTGTGCAATGTTGCTTTGGAGTATAAGCCATCAATAATAGACTTGTTTCGCAACCAAATCAACATCCTCAGCAACTGGTTACTCCTGGAAGCCCTGACTCTTGCGTCTTTCTTTTCTCAGCCATATCTCCTGCTGCAGTTATTCTACAAACTCTGCTGCACGGTACAGACCAGAAATCAAATAGCTTGATTGATCAACTGGCTTTGCAGGATACTCTGAGTAACAAGACAGTAAGCCTTAATGAGGCGTGAACAGCTGGTCACACTGTTCTGATTTTAAAAATCCCCTATTTTCAGATTTTAAAAAGTAACTCCAAATCCACATTTTCCCATCATTAAAATTAAACACCATATTTTATATGTATATGTGTGTGTGTTTGTGATGTTTCATTCTGATCACTGAAAAATGTGGATTTAGGGATACTTTTTAAATCTGAACATTGGGGATTTGCTTTTATCAGAGAAAACCAGGATCCCTGCTGAGCACGCTCATTAGAAAAAGAGGTAGCCAGCCTTAATGAGGTACAAACAGATGTGTATGTGCTTTCAGGGGAGAAAATAATCAGAGTGGGCAAATAGCTTGTGCATGATTTAAAGGGCCAGCACATCACCCACAAACCGCTCACATGGTATACATTGTGCTTTGACAGCAAGTTCATTTGTTCTATTATATTTGCACCTTGCAGAGGACACCCCTGTTTGTGTAGTAGACAACAGTTGATCCTTCTGGATCATGTTATATGCATGAGAGGCCACTAAAGCCACCAATGTGCACACCTAGCCAAGAGTATGGAGAAGTGAAGGCTTCCCAGACCTTTCATCTTTAGATCATTGAGACAGAAATCAAAGGCCAGACTGAGTCTAGACATTCACAGTGAGTGAAATGGGGTGACTGCAGAACAACATGACAGTGTGTTAGGCTAGGCTAGGGAGAAAGAAGAAAGGGCAGAGGAAATGCAGGCTGGCAGACTAATTACCAATGCTAGCATTTGGTCAGCACATCAGAGCTCATTTCCTTACTTTCATAAAAACAGCAGCATGGGATCCAGCCAGGCCCATAGTTTATAGCTCTCCAAGAAGGCTGCTGCAACACAATGGCCTCACAACCCCTGCCCCAACACACACCTCAATATTCCTTCCCTTCTAGGTCTTCCCCTGGCAAAGCCACTTCTGCAAGATCTAACAAAAATCCCCCCCTAGAGTGATGCAGCTGCAAGGGGAGAGACAGTGTATAGAGAGGAGACAGTGAGGGACCACCGTGAGCATCCGCTAGATAGGCTGGCAGTGTCTGGCACTGTATATGGGTAAAGGGGCAGCGCCTGGTACAGAATCTGGGGTTCCTGAGTCCCTTTGGATATGGCCATCAGTGGCAGTAGGGTGAGTGAGAGCCATGCTGACACAGCCCTGCTCACCCTCCGGCCACTTTGCCTGCTGCTGCTTGGCTCTGCCTCCCCTGGACCATCACTGGACCCACCGCAGCCACTGTTGGGTCCACCACAGTTGCTGGCCAAGCAGATCCAGCCCATGAGGAGCCCTGTGTTCCAGATATGCCCCAGGGTGAGCTTGTCCTAAGGCACTAAGAAGGATGTTCCCACTATCTGTAGCAATGATCTAGGTCCCAACAGATGTCAAGCTCACTCCTCTGCCCCACATGCACTCACACCAAGTAACCAGGAAATCTGATGGATTCAAATTAAATGCCAAGCTCAGGGTTAACCTTACAGTTAGCCCATGCCATTCTCTGACACTAGGATGAAAGCACAAAGATGCTGAGGTTTTCAGAAGGGCTGAGCCTTTGAAAACGATCCCCTGAATATCCAAACAGATGTGGAGAAACATTTAAACCAAGACAGTCAAATAAACTGGATAATGTTCCAAACTCCAGTCCCCGTCTCTGAGACAAACGGCTTATTCTCTTTGGACTCATTCTACACAAACCCAGCTGGAGGGGCCAGGCAAGGGTGGAAAGATAGGTAGTTGTCACTGGACCTGGTAAACACTAGTAGGCCAACAACTGGGGGCAGGGAAGGAAGACAGCGCAAGCAGCTAAATGAGGGGCCCAGGGGAACTTAGATATACCGGAAGGACTGAGACAGGCAGATGAGGGATGCAAGCAGAGGAAAATGAGAGATGCTGAGAGTGGCTGGGCTGGGGAAGCTAATAAAGCCTGCCTGTCAGGGGAACTGTATGATAGGCAGACAGCCAAAGGAAAAAAGCTCACTCAAGTCCACGGACCCATAACTGGGTTATATAGCTATGTAATCCACTTAAGCTTTAAAACTGTCCTGCCTCCCTTCCCCCACCCTTCACCCTCCTCCCATCCACCCCTAGTATACAGAAATGTTTCCTCAAAGCCTCACAGGAAGTCTTGACAGCAGTTCAATTTGATTAGAGCTAGCTGCAAAGTTTTCCCAGTGGATCTTGGGAAATACAGCCTCACATACACACATACAGCTCAGAAACATGCAGGGTATCAATAAATTCAAGCTGTACATACTCCGCAGAGAAGGTATAGCCTGCAAGAGAAACACATGGGTGGGTGGGGAATAGATTTTTACCAGCATTAGGAATTAAATATGGATATCGGCTACAGTTTATTCAATACCAGACATGACATGTTCATAGCAGGAGCAGTTCTCTTTTCCATTATGTGCCATTTACCTCAAGAGAGATCAGAGAAGCTTGAGATACAAACAGCCTCTTAGATCATCAAGTCCATCCCTCTGCAAATGAAGGATTAATTGCATTAAGGGTTACCACTGCCTGCAGTGGCCTCAGGATTGGTCCTAGCTACACAAATTGAGATCCGTTTACAATGCCATATGCTGACAGAGGAAATTTTTGCTTCAAGGAAAAGGCCACACTCTTTATTAAATGGCTTACCTAAATAATTTTTCATTCTCTGCAGTAACTGGACAACTTTGTACTGTCCAATTCCTTTTACTATTTTGTTTTTACAGGACTTTGTGTGAGCAGCCTGACACAGACTTATCAAAAACAAGCCCCTGCCATGACGGTTTTATAATCTAATTTATTATATGGATTGAAGCAATGGACTACAAACAAAGGAGCTGATTTTCATGGGAAGGATGAGAACTATAGCAGCAAAGTCTGATACATAGCCAGTGAAATCAATGGAAAAATCCCCTTGATTGTAGTAAGGTTTAGATCAGACTCTAGGAAACAGAGATATGCTTCTAGCTTTCTGCATATTCTCTTTGTCCCCTCATAACTAATTTTAAAAATGAACTAAGTGAGGTAGACAGTCAGGACAAGGACCTTACTGAAGGAAGTGAATGGAGAATAATTTATCAGGGAATTAGTCTGTATGGGGGGAGGCTGGTTTCAGGCACAGAAGGCACATCTACACTAGACGCTTACTGCACATTGCCCTAAAAACACTGTGCAGTACAGCATCACACCACAAATTGTGCTAACAGCCTCCTGGTGTTATTAGGCTAATGCACAGTAAGCATCACTAATTAACTGTGTGCCGGTGCTAATGTGCAGTAACTTGAGGTACTGTGCTTTTAGTTAATACTTTATTAAGGAAGTAGTAAACTAAATGCACAGTATTTAAGGTGCATTAATGAACATGTAGATGCATCCAGAGGCTGAGAAAGGTGAGGAGATAGGAGAAGGAAGTGACAAGCATGACAAGGTCAGTTAGTCCAAAGAGCATAGGGTAGTGGGTGGAGCTGGAGACAGGGTACAGACAAGGACAAAGTTCTATAGGGCCCTGGAAAAGAAGATAGGGAGTTGGCCTCTTTGATATGAAAGAATAACATGCTCAAGGTGGGCCCTGTGCACTGGAAGGAATAAACAAAGAATGTTGTCACAGCATATTGGATGGGCTGACCCCAAACTATTGTTTTCCTGATTCACTGAAAAGCCTGACTTTAGGTTTGCAACCTGGGTGGGAACAGAGAAAGAAGGGAAGAAGAGGAGGAGTTGATGGTGCTGCTGCCCCAATACTCTGTCACTCAACACATGGGGCAATCACCTGAGCTGGGAAGACTCAGCAGAGAGAGAACTGGAACCAGGCTCTTCCATCTACCAGGAGAGTGCTCCACCCGTGGTGCCATAGTGTGGGTGTCTCCAGTTGCCCTTTGAAGTTGCCCCATTTGTGTAAGCATTTAACTACTCTTGGCAACAGGGACCAGATCTCCCCTCTTCCAAATGAATGCCCCAACCCCTTGCTAGAGAGCCATTCATCTTCTCTCTTTTTGAGTACTTAATCCAAATGGAAACAGCTTCAGCAGGAAAGAAAGATCCACCTCAGACTATCTTATAGCCCAGTGGGTTGAGCATGATCGTGAACTAAAACTCTCTGATGAATCAAGCAAAAAGGGACCGTGAGCCTAGATTTTCCATATCCCAGTGTGTGGTCTATCTAGCCAGAAGGCCAGCTATAAGGGAGATTAGCAACTCCACTTCCATTTTGTGAATAGCATCTTCCCTGTTTTGTTTTTTTTAATCTGACTGAGAGTACTTTTGAAATTCTACTTGAATTCACGAATAATTTCAGATCAATCAGAACTGCAATTTTGGTCAATAAATTATTCACCCAAAGAGAGATCTGTCCAAGCCTAGATGTAATAATGAAGGCAATGGATGCTGGTGGTCTTCAATAAAGAGTAATTAAATAATGCTGCAATATTGGACAGAGCATGAGCCATATCCCAGGCATATTTTAAAGGCAGACTGAGGGGGAAAGGGAAAGGGATCTTACATTACAAAGCTACAGGGTATTATTTCACCTATTGCAGTCTTTAATAAGACTATCAATCAGCCAGAAGGGAAGTTTATCCCTTCGTCTCCCAACACATCACATGAAGCCATCCATTCCCTAGACACAAACAAATAATGAATTGTTCTTTGAACCAAGAAGATGAGCCATTCACCCCCTCAATCAAAATGGAAAGCACCAAGTAAAAAATATAACCCGGGGCAAGAAAAGGGGATATCTCAAGAGGCAGGAGGCACCAAAAATATAATCATTACATTTGCAGACAAAGAAAGGGGAGACCAAAGCAAAAAGAAAGGAAAGAAAGAAGAAAAGCAATCCCACAAGAATAAGATCTACAAGGAAAAGGACAGTGCAAGTGACATTTCCCAGGTACAGAGGATAGTTAGGACAGATGTAGCACATATATAGAAGTTGTTACTGGCAGCTCAGTTTCAGTTGAACATCAGCAGTTTGTACCGTGGTTAGCATGAGGAATAGGAGCGAGGACTCCAGGGTTTGAGTGGCTCAACTTCTAAGCTTGAAACAAGAGCCACTGTCAGTTTCAAAAGATATTTTCCTAGACTCGTGAATTTTGAATGCTTGGGATTGATAGTACTGAAAAGCATATACTTATAAAGGAGGGAGGTGAAGAATGGAGGATACTATCTGAGCAAGTCATGTCAGGAAGAAGAGCGAGGAAACACAAAAAAGAAATACCTGTCACTCCCATTTGTGCTGTACCTATGATACTGTAAAGCAGTGGTTTCTAATCTGTGGTACACGTACCACCAGTGGTACGCAGACAACATGTCAGTGGTATGTGTTAGCAGATTTATTATAATTAATTTATATGACAAAAATTTGCTGGTAGTACTTAAGGTTGAACTGAAAAATTTGCTGTTGGTACTTAATAGGGCAGTGATAATCCTCAGTCCCTGATTTGATTCAGCAGAGATTCGGCCCGATTCAGTGGCCAAATCTCCAAATCTGAATCGAATCAGAAGACCCTTTAATCTCTCCAAATCAAATCAGAACACTCTGAATAAATCTGAAGAGATTCACAAAGATTCGGCGATTTGGACATAGACACAAGTTTAAATGTTTCTTCTACATACCTCTAGGTAGCAGGCAGCTTGTGAACACTGAAATACTGGGGCACATGGAGTGTCCCATAAAAGTGCAGGGGACTCCCCAGCGTGCTCGGCAGTAGACCCGGAAGTGGACCACAAACACTTCCAATCCACTTCCATGTCCACTGGGGACTGCACTGGGGGTCCCCCATGCTCCCCCAGTTTAGCAATTGGTGCCTCCTGGGTCTGGCCGATCACTGAGCAAAGGGTTTACCGGGGGGGGTGGCTGCATGCTCCCTGGTGGACCTGAAAGTGGACCAGAAGTACTTCCAGTCCACTTCCAGGTTTTCTGCCAAGTATGTGGCCCCCTGCATTCCTGTGCAACACTCTATGTGCCCCAGCATCGCAGTGTTGATGAGTCACGCTGGTACCTTGAGGTACGCAGAAAAAATGTTTAACGCTGTGTCTATGTCTGAATCGCTGATTCTCCAAATCAGCGTCAAGTTTTCAGATTTGGATTTGGCCAAATTGAATTAGGAACACTAATCCGAATCAACGAATCAAATCACAGTCCCGGATTTGGGCCGAATCCGAATCAAATAGGGCCTGCTTTGCACACCCCTACTATTTAAGGTTGTATTGTTTTAAATTGGTGGTGCAAAATCTGTCAGATTTTGGGAACGGCTGCTTTAAAGTACATTTGGTCTTTGATTCTGCTTTGTCTTGACTGCATTCTATAAAATCCCATGTCTTTCTAAGCCTTCTGGAACATCCTAGACTATTTTGTCATAGCACTCAAAAAAATCCTTTACTAGGTCACACAATCTTAAAGAAGCCTATTACCTACACCTATAACTCCTGTATGTGCATCACAGTGTACTAACACACCCTATGTGCCACTGTACTAAATACCACTCTAAAAGAGGTCCTATTGTCATTTTGTTCTACGCCATACCAATTCTAGTCTCCTAAATCAAAACTAAAGATACAGTTTTTTGGAAACAGCATGAACTAGCAGAGTGTGACATTGTTTGGGGGAAAATACCTCGGATTTAAAGAGATGCAGATATCGATCTTACTAGTGTCTAGTCTCCTATCATATACTGTATGGAGGACAGCATCTCAACTGCGTAGGCCAAAGGCTCTCAACCTTTGTTGGACTCAAGGCACCTCTTGTAACATGCCAGGTCTAAGTTATCTCTCATCTTTTGACTATAGAAAAATGACAGAGCAATTCTTTTGTTGTAAAGAACTCAGAAAGACTACAACAAAATCAGAATGTTTTTAATATTATAATTTCCTTTTTGAAACCTCTGGGTTTATTTTGTGAAAAATTTTTACAAACCAAAGAGTACTAACATCACATGGCACCCCATGGCACTTTTGAAAGTATTTCAAGGCATCCCAGGATGCTCCAGCACCCCATTTGAGAATCATAGGTATTGCATATGATTTATCATGAAAATGTGCATCAGAATCAATATGATTTTGTTGGAGAATAGCACATGATTTTATTATTTTAAGGCAGGGGGGCTCAACCCCTATCCCATAGGCTAGGTCTGGCCCATGGAGCTGTGTCATCTGGCCTGTACAGACTCTCCACAGGTTTGGAAATTTGGCAGGAGGGGAGCAGTGCCAGTGTTAATTGCCGCTCCCCTACTGCCAAATTTCCAGACCTGTGGGGAGCCCCATGGACCTAATAACATGGCTGTGCACACTAGATTGCTCCAGTGCATGTCCAGATCTAGGTGCATGGGGTCAGGCTGGGTTGGCCCACAGACTAACCCTGTGCCATTCATGTGGCACCACTGCTTTAAGGTATTTTGTAACAGTTTCTGGTCAGCTCAGGTACTAACACCTAGTCATGCATTTCATGTCCATCATACCAATATAATGTTGGTGTCTGAGGAAGGGACAGGACTCTCAACAGGCATACTTCCTCCATAGGTCTTATAAAGGGAAACCAAGCAACTTGCACAAAGTCACACACGGTCAGTAGGAGGGCAGGGAACTGAACCTAGCTTTTTAAAATGACAGCACAGCAGCTTTACTACTGAGCCATCCTTTCATTGGCTCTAGTAGCAGCTGTGTGCATAGTAAATCAGTGAGTATAATCCTAAAGCCATTGCTTATGCAAGTCAGCCTTACTCAAGCAGAAACAAACTTGGCAGGTCTTAACTCACATGACCTTATTGACTGAAGTGGGCTGGGGTATATGGCAAAACAGTGAAGGTGTCACATTTTTGCTCCAGACACCCAAGCTTAAGTCTTACTTTGGACTTACATCAAAGGCAGCCCCCCTAGCTGTACATGGGTCCTTGGCTATTCAGGCCAGGTCAAAGATAACTGGAGTTGATGCTAACCACATCGTTCTCTTTTGGCTGCAAAACTGGGTGACTTAGCAAGAAGCGCCTTTGTATTATTTTTTCCTTTTGAGTCACATAAGGAAAGCAAGTAGCATTTGGACCAGTAGAGCACATCCAGATGAACATGCCCTTGTGTTTTCCTGGGGCCAAATAACAGCAGCACATAGCTGGGCTGCTGTTATTTATCCCCAGGGAATGCCTGTACATGCACACTCTGGCGTATGACAAGTTGCCCTGGGTGAGGAAGGCTGGGGCCAGCATCTGGGCTGGCCCCAGCAGCCTTACCTGGGGTACTGTGGGCCTTCTGGGTCTCCAGAAACAGTGATCTGGGCATACAGAGCCAAGCTGGCAGCCAGGGTGTGGCTCCGGCCAGCGAGGCTCCAGTTTCTGAAGGCCCATGCTGCCACCACGGGTGCTTCCCCCACACTTTTTTTTGGCATGTTTTTTTTTTACACAGATCTGCTGGTGTCAAAAAACCCACCACATTGCAAATTAGCAGCATGACAAACACCTGCATATGTGGCATGTGCAATCTGCAGCGCTGCAGATGGGTCTGTGGCACCACAAACCACACATATGCACTCATCTGGACATACCCATAGACTTCAGTGTGCTTGTAGGCTTAGGAGGGACAGTGCCCTAAGACTGGCTTGGACCAATCCCCAAAAGTTGCAGGTGTACATCCACAGGAGATTATGATGAGCAGATCAGGCAGTACATACAGACTGGATCTTGCATTATTTAGGTGCTCTTGCATGGCTGCCAAGCTAGCAAGAGGGGGTTCAAAGGTGCAGCTATAAAACTCACTGTCTGAGGAGAATGGGGCTCATGCTTGTTTCTCCATGTATTCTTCACCTCCACACAACCTTACTCTTGGCATGAATGGCTAAGTATGGAAGACTTAGTAAGTATTTGCACTGCATCCATCTGTGGCTTCCACCTTAACTTCTTCCTCCTCTAGTTTGCATGATCACGAGCTAAGTGAAAGATAAAGCTTTCATTCACATCTCTCATCCAAATCTGCAGCAGGGGTGATCTAGGGGAGCTTCTTTGATGTCAGCTGAGCTCTGTTGATTCATACCAGTTGAGAATCTGGCTCTCCATCTTATTATGTGACTGTTTGAGTGTTACATGAGCAGCTTTTACTTTCACTAAAATTCATAAAAAATGCAGGCTGGAGTGGAAACTCCATGCCAGGCTGGAGTGGAAACTACTTTATTTTCCTGAAAACCATTTTGACAACAACAAAAGATAAATTTTATTGTAAGAAAAAATTGGGGTAGACGGTAAAGAATCAAAAAAGCCAACAATTGGATTTTCATTTTTTTCGCCACACAGGAAATTACCATTTTAAATGAAAACAGAAATATTTTTGCTAGAATTTCCATTTGGTTAAAAAGCTATTTTTAATCAAGATCAAGTTTTGCTAGAAAATATTTGACCAGCTCCATGTCAGACTACCTGAGAGTCATGCAATACTTGTGATACATAGTTGAGAACATGTTGTAGGAACAATACACATGCTCACCCAGAAAGAACAGCTCCAAATCGTAGTATACAGCTGCAGCATAACAATAGCTATTGTCCTTTCCGTTCCTGTGACAACTGAGACACAGAAAACAGGACAACAGGATTGTGTCAACACACATAAGGGTTTTAGAGCGCTTACAGATATGAGTCATCTCACTCTGCTATTAAACATTAAATTTTTAATGTACGAGGTTTTTTTTTGTGGGGGGGAGCTCTGATCCTCTTTCTTCTTGTCTTAATTTCTTTAGCTTAATCATTCCAATGGTGTGAACCAACATATTCAATGCTCGCAGAAGAAAGGGCCTCTTCTCAGTATAGGAAATAATGATCAGATCTGAATGGGCATTCTCTCTCTTTTTCTGAGATCTGTTAGTGGTCCCACTCTCATAAAACACATACACAAATCCAAGTTCATATTCAAATTTCTCTGTCGGTATTATAAGCTGGACAAACAGTACCCAGATACAAAGGGGGGGAGAGGGGGGACTTCAGGGCTTTGTCATAGGTAGATGCAATAGCTCAAGCAGCTGCTGAGGCTGGGGCTTCCCAACAGACTTGGAGTTGAGTCCCTTGGGTCTATTTATTATTACACTCCATTGCCAGTTTATCAGCAACGCAATACTGCCTCTCTGCTGTCTCTTTCCTTTTCCCCAAGAGCTTTCCTTCATTGTTTTTTAATGGAAAGTCTTGTATCATTTCTGATAATTAGGAGAAATGTCCATCTCACAACCCCTTGTATTCTGGGCATTGAATGAGAAAGTGTCCCTCTATTTCAATCTCTCTTGTTTCACACAGGTGGCAGAGTCATATTTTTTTGATCACTAATACTGCATTTGGTATGACTTCAGCTGTTTGGTGTGTTTTGCTGGGATGAAGTCATTTGCTAGAGTGAGGACTCCCTGCAAGGCCTGTAGCTACCAGCTTTGTCACTGATTTTGATCAGTTCCTCCAAATAACTGAAATTGTTGCTTTATTTTTTTAAATCCAGTATTATGAGTTCCTGTTTGAGAGAGATTAATTGCTGTATTGTGCAAAAAGGGGCAGTACCAAATCTTGACATGATGTTTAGAGGATTGGATTTTTCTTGCATTGGAATTCTGTATTTCGTCTCCTGGTGCTCTATAATGAGGAGAAGTTTTTGGATCTTCATCAGTTGGTGATGGAGGGGGCGTTGGTAGTATTGGTCAAGATGGCAGCAGAGGCGAAATGTTCATTTCTTTGCCGATATACACATGCTCTCTCATACCCAGGCTGCTTATCTCTCACCACCTTACAGCAGTGCCTGCCCTGGTATCATCCCATTGTATTTAACACGGAAGATGAAACCTGCCAGCTGATGTGATCAGAGAGATAATTCAACAATATGACCAACTCTCCACAGTCAATTATGCCTACATCCCAGCCCTGCTTTCTTTGACTTCCTGTTGTATGTGGTATTGAACTAGGCTAATGCTCAGCAGAAAATAAATGGATATTGAAGAACCACTCAGGTTTTATCTAGCCACATATTAAATGGCTCTGAGTTTGGGAGAGAGGTGGACAAGGAGAGAAAGAAAGAAGGTCTACCTGACAAGGCTTTTTAATCAAGCTTTAGCAGCTTAATCCCCTGTCTTATGTGTACGTCCTGTGATATGTGGGTGGGGAGGGCAGGGAGTGAATGCATCTGTGAGATAATCTGTCTCTTGCTTTTCTCCTCCCCCTCCTCCTCAATCTCTCTCTTTTTTTTTCTCCCTCTCTCCCCAGAGAAATGACTCACACCTGCTCTGCCCTTGATATGATCATTTCCCATCAGAAGCCATAGCCACTATAATGTCTGCCAAGCTGTTCTGTATTGGATCCCTGCATTGCTTACAGCTGCTCTTTATAGTTCTGGATTCAAATCCATAGAAGGAGTGCTGACAGATCCTCCTGGTAACTCCACTCCTAAAATCCAGCAGCCCACTTGTGGCACTCTAGCTGGATGTCTGCATGGGATTTTGAGTCCTTTACACTGTTGGGAATTGTTTCATTAGGGGTTCAGAAACTGTTCACTGAGCCTTAGTAAACAGCTGATATTTTCTGGGAACCCCAGACAAAACACAAATCAGCTCTTCAAATAGCCTAATGACTTCTCACTTCCAAAGGGCTGAGTCATTTCATCTGCATTTGCCTTCTTCAACCCACAGCCCAACCCTAGTTAAAATATACTTTCTTGCATGTCAGCAAAACATTACCTTTTCTAGTAGCTTCAAGTATCCCAAAATCGTTTTTATAAGAATTAGTGAATTAAGAGTCAGGACTCTACCAGGAGACGGGTAATTATCATATTCAGTTGCATATAAAAAAAACCTAAAGGCACAGAAATGTTAAATGTCTTGCCCAGATCTATAGGAGTTGTCAGTGGTGACAGGCAGAAAAAGCTAACCAGGCCACCTGACATCCAGTCCGTGTTTCAGTAACAGGAACATTTTTTAACTCTGTCAGGAGGATGTCCAATCATCTTACCTCATTTTAGGTACCCCACATCTCTGGAAAACAAAATAAAACAAAACAAACAAGGTCCACATTCATATTTAGGAGAAAAGCAGGACTTTCTTTCTGCGCAACATGGAGAATCAGCTGGCCTTTATATAGTAAAGCCATAACCAGATACCTTGACAGTTACTTGCATCTAAGGCAATAAAACACAGCCATGTTCCTCTCCTCTTTAATATTTCATGCAAAGGATGCCACTGAACTTGTCTCTGGCCCTTCCAAGAGATAGCATGCCTTCAGGGGGGAAGAAGGGGAGAGCAAACGAGCCCCAGGAAAGTCCATCTCCAGTTTCTAAGAGCATCTTTAGAGTTACTAGAGAAAAGGTGTGTGATTGTCTTTCTAGAGATATATTAAACCTCTGCTTCGTTCAGTTTTTCATTGTTCCAGATGTCAGTTGAAGTCCTACTAAAAGACCTATGGCTTATACCCCAGGGCATTGTAGGAATTTGCTAATCCGGCACTGAGCTCTCAGATTTATGCTCTGCTTTCTTGTCTGCCTCTCCTAGATGTCTATCTTCCTCTGCCCATCAATCTTTCTAAACTATCGCCTACCTGTCTCCATGGCTTTCTGCTCCCTGTAACATCACTTTGAATCATCAACTTCAGCTTTCACTCACGCATTGATTGGGCCAATTTGGAATCTTTAGGTTCTGCCTAGTATCTCCATTCTGCCCAGTAATGATTGTACATAGTCTCTCTCATCCAATAATCTCCAGCTACTGCATAAAGGTATTGTAAGTGTCATTTCCCCTGTCTTGCACGTGGAAAAACTCAGGCACATGCAAAGAAGAAAGGTTCGCAGCAGTCAGAAATAGAACCTTTTCTGTCCCTTGCCTTCCACTCCCTCCCCCAGCAGACCCCAATAGATCAATGGTCAATGTCTTCCCTTCTGTCATGCTATCCCTCCAAACAGTCTATAAAGATTTAAAACACACCAGCACATCTGTACAAAGGCAAGGAGTGTTTTTACAGTTACTTCCAGGCTCATATTGGGTTGGAAGAACTGCTGAGTTTACATACATTACCACACTCAGTCCCCTGAATACCTAGGAAAGTCCTGTTGCCACAGATGCACTAAAACCTTCAACATCCATCTTTGCCAGATTCAGAGTATTCAGAATCTAGAAGGGCTCCAAACAGTTCATGCTAATCCTGACAATTATGATTTCCCAGCCAGATAAATTTCAAACCTAATTCCTCTGCCCACAGTGCCATTGACCCAAACAGTTTTTTCATTCTCCTCCCTCTCATTTACGGTGCCTTTAAATTTTTAATAAAATGTGATTGATTAACATTTAAATGCAAACACAAAGGCCTCTATCGACCTGCACTTACACTAATCAATGTTTCCAAGAAGCTTCAAGTCCCAACTCACTGAAGGAGGAGCTTCTCCTTTGACCAGCAACTTCTCAGGCTTCCTCATAGCTTCTTTAGATGAAGACTACTGGGTGATGTTTCTATGGCCAAAAATTAAACGTGACCCCTGGCAGCACTACCTTTATTCAGTATCCTATTCTGATCCCCTAAAAAGCTGTTCTGAGTCTCTCCTTTTGAAGGGAGAAAAAACAAGAATCTTTAAGTGTATATGGAAAAAAAAACATCTCAAGCCATCTTATATTTAACAGGGACGCAGGGGGGAAGCAACTTGTTTCATATACATGGAAATTAAGTGATGTATGTTCCCATTCTGCATGCCAGTTCACCAAAAGAGAGAATTTACCAGGTAAATGTCATAGACATTAGAGCTGGAAAGGACCTCGAGAGATCATCAAGTCCATCCCCCTGCCCCAGGGGCAGGAAGTTAGCTAGAGTCAAAGGATCCCAGCAAGATAAGCATCCAAACATTCCTTGAATGAGTCCAGAGTAGGTGCCTGCACCACATCTGGAGGGAGTCTATTCTAGGCCTTGGGGGCTCGGACAGTAAAGAAGTTTTTCCTTATGTCCAGCCTATAACAGTCATGGAGGAGTTTATGACCGTTGGTCCTTTTTATCCCTCAGGGCACTCTGGTGAACAGATATTCCCCCAGATCCTGATGCACACCCCTTATGTACTTATAAGCAACCACCAAGTCACCCCTGAGCCTGCACATTTCCAGGCTGAAGAGTCCCATGGCTCTCAGCCTCTTATCATAAGGCCTGTTCTCCTGCCCTCTGATCATGCATGTGGCTCTCCTCTGGACTCTCTCAAGCTTCTCGACATCCTTCTTGAATTGCGGAGCCCAGAATTGGATGCAGTACTCCAGCTGCAGCTTCACCAAGGCCAAGTACAGAGAATGACATCCTGGGATTTACTTGAGAAGCATCTATGGATGCAAGCCAGTGTTTTATTTGCTTTGCCAGCTGCAACATCACATTGGTGGCTCATGCTCATCTTGTGGTCAATCATGACCCCCAAGTCTCTTTCAGCTGTGAATCAATGGCTTCTACCAAGTAGCTTCATTGTCTTGGTAACATGAGACAGACAGATCTAAGAAAGAAACAGAGGTTTTGAGTCCACTAGATATCAAAAGGTCAAGGGTAAGGGTGAGCAGTGACCCATATATTTCAGGCCATATTTAGATGCTTGAGATCTCATAGAGCATCTTCTCTACCTTCTGAGATCCAGTCCCATGCCAGCAAACCCCTTCAAGCCCCATTTCACTCCCTGTGCATGCTACAGTCAGTATCCATCGGCACCTGTGCTCAAGCAATTCCTCCGGGATAGTTCACAGGAAAGGCATTCAGAAAACCAGTAAATTACATCACATTCCTAGATTTTCTCTTTCATGCCAGAAGAATTTTCTTTTTTTTTAAATTTTATTTAAGGTTTCCCTGTACACTGGCTGACCCAGCTGGTTGGCACTAAGACACAGAACCTTTCCTCTGTGGGCTACTAATATGAATGGGACTCAAATAAGTGGAGACCAGCATCTGCTACTGTCTGGTAGAGGCTTGGCAGTCCCTTAGATGTGGATTGGTGAGCCTTGCAGTAATAGTTTCAAACAGGCTTTAAAGAATTTAAAGAGCCTAACGTTCATTTGTAAAGCTGATTTTGGCACTTAACGAACATAAGCTTTTGTAGAGATGCAGGAGCCTAGAAGTATGTCCACACAACACACTGCAGCGTGACCATGCAGAGAAGGCCAAGCTAGGTTTGAATGACTTGGCTCAAACATAGGAAACCCTCAAGCCATAGAGGGCTTGCAACATGGATCTCCTTACAGCCTAATGAGCCCTGATGAGAAGCAGGGTATATTTGCCCAGGTGGTACAGTAAACTTGGGCAGCTATACTGCTTTCAGTATATGAACTAGCTCATTCAGACCTACTACATATGCATTGTGCCAAATACCCCAAGTGCCTTTGACTTTTTTTGGAAAAGCCTAATTTTCCTGGGGGGTTTTTTAACTAGACCAGTATTCTGGGCAAGAAAACACATTCGACATGAGCAACTTTGGATACCTCTCTACCGGAGATTTCTATGTGCTACAGAGCTTGAATTCCGCTCTCACCTCCAGAGGTAGCCTCTGAGTGATATTACCTGATTTAGACACTACTTAATATAAAGTAAGCTGGACTGGGGTGCTCGCCCAGTGCCTGAGACTGCCTATACTTCATGGTCCATACCATCTGCTCCAAGAGATAAAGTCTGCTCTGTACTTCATGTCTTCTTTATTTTCAGCAATTCCTGTGCAAGGGGACTCCTTGCCACCCCAAATTCTTTGTTTCACTGTAATGTCTGGGGTCCTCTTTTCCTATTCCTGGCCAAGGAAGGAGGGAAGAAAGTGAGGGCACTTTGTGACTGTGGGACCTACTTCCACTTTCCTGTTTATTCACATCTCCAAGCACAGTTTACTGGGCAGCATTCACTGTCTCTATAGTTTATTTTATGAAACAATGGGTTTTATCAGCATTTTTTAGCTTGGTGTCCATATCTTTTACCCTTTTTTAGCCATTGACCCATACTCCTGTCCCAGTTTTTCCATTATTTGTCTGACAAAGATTATTGTCTTATGGTCTCTGTGGCCTCTTCTTTGGTTGGCCTTTAGTTTTGAATGGACCTAAGCCTCTCTTAGGGGGGTGCAAATAGGCCAGCACCTTTCATCAATACTATTTTCCTTTTTTCCCTGCCCACCTAAAGAAATACATTTCTAGCATAAACAGGCAAACACCACTAACATAAAAGTGGAGCAGAACTAATGTATTTACTGTACTTGCCTATTTTATTATTCCTTGGAGATGTATTATTTTAACAGGTTTATTTATGGTACGCAAGAACTTAAATATTTCTTTGTCCTTGGGATTTACATAAACTGGTGCGGTGTGAGATTCTGCGTTTTTTAATGAGATATTTGTCAAAATAGTCTCACTGTTATTTTTTAAATACCTTTGAGACCAAAAAGAATCGTTTTACAACAAAACTGCTCTGTATCAGAGCCCACATGAGCAGCTTGCTATAACCTGTGGACAAATCCCCTCCAGACTTCTGACCATAATTTTGGAGCAATCAAAGGAAAAAGTATTCCCAGAGAAATCCTCCTGGGCTTTCAACCAAACCCAAGGCAGGAAGGAGCAGTGTTTGGGGGATTTGGGGAAGTGCCATGAAGAACCTTTGGCAGCACCAGTGTGATCAGTAAAGGGAATAGTTTTGTAGCTTACTGAAGCCTCTGTACTTCAAGTTAAATCAGCCAACACCCAGCAGGACTCACCATAGTTGCTGCTGGAACTCTTCCAAAACAAGTGGTTCCCCCTTTTTCCCTGTCTTTAGCAAAGCAAAGTAAAACAACTTAATAGCACATAGCTCCAAAAGGAAATGGCTCCATGTGAAACAGTTCCTAGGAATAATGGCCCATATGTAATAGCCTATGTGCTCAGCTTTTCAGAGTAGGCCCTATTTCTTACACCTGTTTATAAAAGGCCATGGACACATAGGATGCTCCAATTTTTTTCTGGAAAGGGAGGGGGAGAGCTTGATACATTAAAAATCTACCTGACTAAATCTCAAGAGGTACTATATTTGCCACACATGCTACCTTTAGTGGCCATTACACGAAGCACAACACCACCCAAAATTTAACCCAAGAATAATATGCGTGGGAAAGATCTTTCATCAAAGGATCTCAGGGCATCTCACAAACATTAACCAAGCCTCACAGTACCTCAGGATGAGCAGTCAGGGGCAGCTCTGCCAAACCAACAAAACAAGCAGCAGCTTTGGACTACAACATATTTCAGTACCCTGTGTGGATCCTCTTTGTAAAAAGGGGGAGACATTTTCTAGTTTGCTTGGAGTGGCAGAGTCCCTAGTGGTAGGCTCTGTTATTCCAGCCTTGCAGATATGGAAACTGAGGCACAGTGATCTGAAACACTTTGCCCAATGTTACAAAGTGATTCAATAATGGTGCTGGGAAGAAGACCCAGGAATCCTCATTTCTATTCCAGTGCCCTCATAGGTAGAAACACCCCCCACTGCTGGGGGATTTTGCAGTTTTGATTCTGTTCAGTTGGGGAGTGAGGAGGGAGGTTTCAGTATTATTTACTGTATGCCTCTGAATAGAAGACATGCTTCTTAAAAATTAAATACTTCCTCTAAAATAGCCTACCTCTTAAATTTGGGTTGGAAAAAAGCTCTCCTATGCAACATAAAGGTTGCACCCATGCACATGTGCTGTAATTTGAGATTTTAGAGTATTGGGGGTATTTTAAATTGGCCATCAGAAAATCTGGGTGCATCTCAACTTCAAGGGCATCTTATGTTTAAAGAAATATGGGATTTATAATAGGCTTCTGACAGCTTCCTAAAAGACCTGCTGAAGTGCTCTACAATAACCCAGATTTATTCAGGTGGGGGGTGTACCTCTAGCTATACAGTGACTACAACATGTGCTGTGTACAAGTGTGAAGAACATAACTTGAAGCTTGCAGGCATATGCTACTTCACCTCAACATGCCTGAGTGCTAATTATACATCTGAATGTAGCCACCCATGTGTCCCAAGGGGCAGATTCTAGATTCTATTTCCACCTGCACAGCTACACTTGTCCCACCAAACACACTCAGCAAGTTCCACTATGGGCCCGCAAGTTCTGTGGTTGAACAGGATAACCAAGGTGCACACATAACCGTGTGCAAAGTTTGACTGGAGAAAATCCATGATCAGTCACTGTTTGATACCAGAAGAAGAGATCCCCTTGCTTTTTAGTCCAATAGCCCAGTGGTTAGGGCAGGCATTTGCAAACTTTTGGAGTGGCACCCGCTTAAATGGAGCTAGTTCCAAAGGTAGGCTGAGCTACCCCTGGCCCATGATGCTACTCCCCACAACCTATGCCATCCCTGCCACTTCTCCCTCCATCTCTACTCCCCAGTGCCAACCTGCTGTAGGATTGTGGCAGACTTCCCAGCAACATGGACTAGATCCAGCCCACAGACCATAGGTGGCTAACCCTGCATTAGGGCACTTCCCCAGGGAGCAGGAGGCCCAGGTTCTACCTCCTTTGCCCAGAAGGGTTTGAACCTGCATTTGCTGCTTCCCAGCAAGGTGCTCTGTCAACTAGGCTGTGGGCTAGGCAGTGCCCAAAGCACTCTCCAGTCCTCCACTTGAAGCTCCACTGCACATGATGAACTGTGGGTTCAGGAGGTCAGCAAGCCAGAGAAATTGTAGCTCAGTGAGATGGGTGCTATCCTGGAAGGGAAGAGGCACATGGATTTTACCCCCAGTTAGGCCAGAAACTCCCCACTGTTATATATCCAATGAATATTAAATACAAGATACAGAAAAGCCACTGGGAAAAGAAGCTGAGAATGTGCAAGTACGATTGAAGAACATAAAGGTGAAACAGGATTTAGCCTTTTGAATCTGCCGGGAATAGAGCAGCTTCTGTTACTTTGAACATTACTTCATGTTGATAAACAGTAAATTGTAGCAAGAATAAAAATGATCTTTCTCAGGAGGAGTTCCCAGGGGAACTCCCACCTTTTGAAAGCACTAGTAAAGGTTCCAGCCATTTGTGAGTAATCTTTTTCCTCTCTGCTCTTTATTTGCCAGTCTGAACAGAGTAATGGATAGCTCATTGCCAGTTCCCAGAGCCATAGGGACTTTTACCTCTAAAGCACTGATTTGAATCCTGTCCAAAGCTATTGTGACTCAAAGCTGATACCATACCAGCACTGCTTGGCACATGAAATAAGTTTCTCAAGTTTCAGTCCAGCTTATTATGGAGAAATGTCTGCATCACAAAAAAAAAAAAACAGACCACCCCCACAATTCTGACATTAGTAATTTCATCAGGACAGCCAAGGACTGAATAAATTTGGAGTTACTAGGTGGCATTTTCATGGTAAAGTTGATGAAGGAAACCTGTGTTACAGTTCTTATCACTCAGGGTTTCAGTCCTCAGAGCCGGCAGTAAATTTGCCAACACTATATTCACCCCTATAAATCAGAAGACACTCAGCTCTGTTACCAACTGCTTTCAGTACCTCTGCTAAATGAGGCCTTCTGCACATTCCAGCCGCTGAACCTGTCCATAAGCTCCTGTGCCACAAGGCACATCTACTCAACCTACAGTACCCCAACCCCTACCCAAAAGGAATCTGCAGCCACAGATCTCAGGCATATACCCTATGCAGTCATAGGTGATTATACAAGGATGCAAGGTAGTAGAGAATCAAGGTCTTGGATTAGGTCAGGTTCTTAAGAGTACACAAGAGTCAGAAGTGGTGATCATTTTGGGTAGGGAATAGGGAACCTTTGGTGAATCTGGGATATATTTAGTTTGAATTTGTTTCTGCTCAGGATCCAACTTCCATCCTATGAAATTACTCAATCTCATGAAAAACTAGCAGGATTGAGTGGATCCAGGATTTCATAAAGGGGCGATGCAGCACACTGGCCCTCAGACCAGGGAGGGATATGGGAGCAAGGCGTTCCTGGAGTCACTGGGGACCAGCAGGGGATCAGGTAAAAAAAAGAGTGGGGGAAACCTGCCCACCACTGCTACTGTCCCCAGGAATGGGGGGGAACCCCAGAGCACCACTCCAGCCAAGGGGGGCTGTGGGGAACAGCTGCACAGGGAGCTAAACTCTGCTGGGAGCAGCAACACATAGTTTTCTCTTTCCTGTGTCTGCTGCACTACACACCAGTGCTCCCCACTAGCTGGGATTAGACACTAAAAGGAATAACCTACCTACTACTGCCACTGACCCTAGCCAAGCCTGGCACTGCACACAGCTGCTCTTTGCAACTGGAGTAGGGCAGGAGTAGTTCTGGGACACCCCCTGTGCCTGCATCCAATGTGGACAGTGAGGGTGAGGAGAAGGTTCCTTCTTTCAGCTACTGCTCCTGGCCACCAGGCACACCTGGGGGGGCAGTAGGGAGCAGATGCAGGATAAGGAAACCTGCCTGCTGCTACTACTGTTCCCTGCTGATCCTGAAACCCTGTGCAGCCTCAGCCCATAGGCAGAGCAGGACAGGAGTGGCTCAGGGTTTCCCACAGCACCCAGGTCAACTAGGGACTGAGGTGACAGTAGTGGAAGGAGGATACAACCTCATTACCTCCTCACCCCACCCCCATCCCATTGGCCCCTGCTGTAGGGCTTCTACTCTGCTGTCTGGGTCAACTCTTTCAAACTCAAAGGTCAACTCCTACCCAACAGCCCTTCTAACTGGATCAGCTGCATTTAACTAATCAAGATCAGGTAACCTCTCCCCACCCCTTCTCTCCAATTGGCTCTGGTGCTGCTTTTAAGGAACTCCTCCAGCACCTGACCCTGTCTGCACAACTTACTGGTTTCCAGTCTCTGCACAGCTTCTAGATCGGTAACTCTCCTCAATCCCTGATTCTTAGTTAACACTCTACCTCAGTGTTTTGCACTTCTGGGCTAGGGACAGGAATTTAAAAAGCCTAAGCCTGAATTGATTCAATCTTTGTAGGTTAGTTTAACCCGACTAAACTGAACTTGTTTTAACCAGACAGACATTCTCTCTGAACTGAGGAAATTCAGGCACACGCCTGCAGTGGCTCACATTGTGGAGGGGCTAGAAAAGCCCTCCCCTTGCTTGGACAGTGCTGAGCTGAGTGGGGCATGGCCAAGCCCCAGGCAAGATGCCCTGATTAGGGAGGAGTGTAAACCCTAACCCTGCCTGCATGATCCCAGGCTTTTCCCCAGGGGCTGCTCAAGGAGGAGTGTTGCTAGACCCCAGCCCCCTGCTAGCACTCTGAGGCAAAGTGGGGTGTGCAGTGCATGCATCTGTTGATGATGCACAGCTTTTCAAGCTCCCTCTCCCTGCTTCTTGATACTGTTTGCAGCAAACTGACAGGTAAGCAAGACAGCAGGGAGCTGATAATAGTGTTTATCACCTCATCAGCAAAACAATAGCCTCTCTCCATTAGTTCAAACTCTTCTTAAACAGCTTACTAGCTGACCTGTTGATTAGTTCCAAAAAGCCCTAAGCGGTCACTGTTCTGTCTGCCTGTCCCAGTTAAACTGGAGATGCACACAACCACCTCTCAGTATGACCTAGCATACCACACACCTAGGATCCATGGGGCTGAAGTCTGTGCTGTGGGAGATGGGAGGAAGGGATCTCTGCTTCAGCAGCAAGCAGCAAGGGTGGGGGGAAACCAAGCAGACCCTGCTGTACCTGCAGTCTCTGCCGGAGCGCCAGCCAGGGAGAAGAGGGGAGGGGCCAGTCCTGCTGTAGAGCAGAGAGCCCTGCCTATCCCAGAGAGCATCCTGGGATGCTGGAGAGGTCTGGCTTCATGGGAAACCAAGGAATTCATTATTCCCGGGCTTTAAAAAAATTGCACACAAAGCAATTAACTAAGTCATGTTAACTGTTGTTACTTTTAGAGCCTCTTAAAGTAGACCATCAAAAATGCCCATGGTGCTCTACTAATGCCGGTCCTGCTATATAGGGCCACTCCTGCACCCAACTTCCAGCCCAAAAGAGCCAGTCATCCACATTATAGCCCACTTGCTTCACCCACTGCTGTCAGCAGTCCAACCTGAGCCCCCAGAAGCTCTCCTGAGGCTGGGCTCCCCCTACCACTATACCCAAATCCATCCCCTGTAGCATGTTTCAGTAATCACCAGATTATTGCAGGGTGTAGTGCAGGAAGTCCTACACCAATGCTTCCATACCCTACTTCCTTCCTATCTCTACTACCCACCATTAGAGCCAAACATTGAAGGAGCCAAACTTTGGGAGTGATTCCTAAAATGACTCCATTTGAGTGTCCTGTTCTAGGAATTTTCCCACTAATTGTATGTCCTTTTTTGTCTCCCTCATGATGACACAGCAAGTTAACATGGACCGGGAAGGGTGGCACATGTGAAGGATCACACTCAGTTGCACCCTGTCAACTCACTTCAACAAAAATGTGGATGTATCCTAAAGACACAGCCTATAGGAGAGTTTCTGCATGCCCCAGGAACTTTCTTCTGGGGGTACAAAGCGCTACCAGTCAGACCAGTACATACAAAACAGAGGGGTTAAGCTGTCCAGGGACAGAATTCAAGGCTCCTTATATTTATATGGTGCTTAGGGCAAGTGAGCTTCAGAAATTCAAACAAATAGAATGAGAAAATTGGAGAGGCTTCCCCGTCATAATGCAGCCCCAGTCCTTACAGATTAACATACAAGCAACACAATTTCAGGGAAAGGGGGGTGCAGAGAAAAAGCAGTTCGTTTAGAAAATTAACGGCGCAATCCTATTCCTTTACACACCTAAGTGGCATATAAGTAAGTGCGTAAGTGCACAGAGTTTGAATTTTATTTCCACACAAAGAGCTGTAATCACCATGTCCTTACCTCACAAGCATGTTCAGCAGGCTTTGTTCTGGCTGCGTCGGCTTTAGGCTGGAATGGAATTGCCCAGACAGCCTGCACAATGTCAGCTTTGGCTAGCAACTGGAGGAAGAAGTGGGCTTTTCTATCTTTTAGCTCAAGTAGTAAAAGGCCCAAGTTCTAGGCCTCCCTTACCCAGATAGGGTTTGAACTTGAATCACTCAGAGTGTTTTCAGGCACCAGGTGATAGGTCTGGTATTATCCAGAGAACCCTCCGGTCTCCTCTTGCTGCCATGGAGGAATGGGAGGAGAGCAGAGAGGGGAATATGTTGGGCTAGGTGGCAGCAAGCCAACCAAGGGGATGATGCGAGATGGATGGTGCATTGCAAGGGAGGGGCCTTGCACGCTTGTCCCACTCCTTAGTGAGTGTTCTGCATGCTGTATTTGCTATTAATTAAATAAATTTGTAAATGGCTCTGAGAAGTTTCTTACCCAATGAAGGCTGGGGCCAAGGCCAGGAGCACCACTTAGGTATGTAAAAGCAGAATAGTATTTGGCTCTAAATGTAGGAAATTCTTCTACTGACTTTTATGAGGGAAATTAATTAGGCCCCTGGAAGAGAGGAAACAGGAAGGTTGTTCCACATGCATGGGAGGAAGACAAGCAAGTGCTATGGTGAGACTGGAAGCAGGGGACAATGGCAAAACTAGGAGGTAGATGTCAGATAAGAGCAGGAAGGCAAGAAAAGAGAACTATGTGAGGTGCTCAGCTACTCTTGTGTGAAAACATAGATGGAGACAAAGGTGTGGACAAGATTACATGGCAGTGTTAATTATAGGTAGAATAATATTCTTCTACCTTCACACTTCCCATTATGGAATATTACTGAAGCTTCACAATACAGGAAGTGGAAAATTAGACCTTGAAAAAAATTGCTTAATTGATTAACTCATTTTGACTTCAGTAATTATTTACAGAGTAGAAATTAACAAAAGTATTTTTTTAACCAGCACCACAAAATAAACTAATTATTAATTAGTAACTTAGTGGAGTGAATCAATATTTACTTCAAAACAAGTTAGGTAATATGTGTAAATAAAACCTTATTCTTTCACAGTCTGTGTGGGTGTAGATCTCCGGTTATAGCTCACTAAGCACAACTAGGGCAATTGTTAGCTTTTGTCGAATCCAGGGAAACACAGGCAGACCTAGCTTGCTCTTGAACTCAGTAATGCAAAAGCGTTGAACCTTCAGGTAGAGGGTGACTGGTTCGGAAGAACTGAGTTCAGATATCTGGGGGCAGAGACTTGCATGGGTCTGATTTTAAAGGCACGCTTCTGACCTGCACCCAATATTACACAACTGGACCTGAACCTGCATCCCACGTGAGCAACAATTTCTTACTGGTGAATCGACCTAACCCACCTTAGGCAAACCCATGACTGATCCGAACTCCATTCAAGTGCTGACAGATGTGGAAAAAAACCCCTTTGACTTACCCAGAAACAGTAACATGTTAATTCAACCCAGCTCCACAGCATCTATATAGATTGGGTGCTTCAGGAGGCTTTCTGGTGCTTTTACCCAATAGCTAATTCAATCAGCTATTAGGTAAACACACCAAAAAAGCCCCACTAAAGCACCTGATCTATACAGATGTAGGGTAAGCCGGGTCAAATTAATATGCTACCCCTTCTGGCCCTGTGTATGTTGGTCTCAGTGCAGGAGCACACTGAGTTTTAAGTAATGTGCCTTTTTAAAAAAAAAATTATGTCTGTAAGCAGCCTTACAATGTTAAAGCACAGAAGAAGCACTGTGTTAGTGTTCAAAATGGCTGCGAAGAAGATCCAATAAAATATCAGGGTATGTCATACTGAGGAGGCAGGATGTGTCTTAACATGATGCTGCTTGGTGCCGTAATTGAATGACAGTGCACTGTCCACACAGCCTCCAACCATGCTAGGGATAACCACCATGAAAACATGCCCCATCTAGTTTGTCCCATTTCATATACACCAAATACCACCACCCCCGCCATTTTTTTTTAATCCTTTGAGTGATTCTGAACATGCACCAATAAGCACTACCCAACGTGGAGAGCAGTGCTGGGTGCACCTTGGGGGCAAGCATGTTACATATTTGCTGTGCACAAAGCAGGAGTGAGTGGGCAGGGCACGTTTTCTCAGTGGCACTCCTTAGAAGATGCCCTCAGGGGCCAGATATTTAAGATGCATAGAATCATACATAAGTGGGAATGGAAGAGACCTCGAGAGGTCATCTAGTCCAATCTCCTGCCTGAGACAGGATCATCCCTATCCAAGCCATCCTATACAAATCCACTGTCTAACCTTTTAGCAAAACCACACAGTCAACCCTGACTAAAAACTGTAATACCCCAACCTGTTCCAGGTAAAGCAAGAGGAAGGTGGACATAAAGCAGAGCCTTCATTGTGGGTCCTGAGCACAAACGTTGTTAAGAACTGAGGGCACTCCAGATGAGTTCATACTCAGCAGGAATGAAGAACCAAACCTGATCCAAAGCCCAGTGAAGGCAAAGGCAAGACTGAACATATATGACAAAGGAGGTATACTGAAGTGAGGGGTACGGGTCTCAGAACTCAGAGGGGAGCACCTTCTGTAATGAATGAGGTCTCTGATCTTACTACTGCATACCCCTGGTAAGGGACCTTATGATCATGACACCCTTTGTAACCTGCATGACCTCTGCATGAGTAGTTGTGTGTGTGCGTGCAAGTGTGGTGCCCCACATACATTCCTTTATTGAGTCAGGTACCTGCAGATGGCCCACAAAGTGGGTCGGGTCAAGTTCAGGTAGAAATATGAACTACTTCATATTTTGAAGTTTGGGTGCAAAACTGAAAAAAAAAATGGGTTAGACTCAGGTTGGAATGTAAGCCTCACCACCACATGCTGACAGACACAGTGGGGGGGGGAAAAAACACTTTACCAGAAGAAACAGTGCAAATGAGATCAAACAAAGAAGGAAAAATGGCTGTGAAGGAGATCAAACGAAAGATAGATCAGGGTGTGACACTCTCAAGGTCTCTTTCAGCCTCACTTCTCTACGATTTTATGCATCTTAAACATCTGGCCCCTAAGGGCATCTGATAAAGAGTGCCACTGAGAAAACATGCCATGCCCACTTGCATCTGTTCTGTACATGGCACATATGCAACCTACTTGCCATTGGACCCATCCCCAAGGTGCATCCAATACTGCTTTCCAGGTTGGGTGGTGCTTATTGGTGCATGCTCAGAGTCACTCCCAAATGTTTTGGGTTTTTTTCGTGTTTGATGTATATGAAATGGGACAAACTAGATGGGGCATGATTTCATGGTGGTTCTCTATAGCGTGGTTGGAGACCAGCATGGACACTATTTCATACAGTTATGGCACCAGGCAGCATCATATTAAGACTCACCCTGCCTCTATGCCTGCAACCTTCTGGACTGAGAGCAGCAGAACATGGCGTTGTAAGGGTGGTCCAGTATGCACTGCCTATCCATATAGCACTGCACTACAATAGTCACACACCTTCTGTTCCTGGAGGCAGTGCACCTGGAACAACCCTGGTGTGTCTCAGTTCAATTCTGCCTGCCACTGAGATGGGGCAGTACAGACCTACTATAACTGACCTGTGACTAAGGCAGCTTGTTTTGTTGTGGTGCATCTTTCAAATCCATTTCAGTCATGTTGGAATAAGATTGAATGGACAGGTAGCCCATATCACTAAAAATCATGGCATAAGTGACCTCAGGGGAGTCCCTACAATTTTGCACACCTTGATCTCTTAGAGTTCTTCAGTGAGGCAGATAATGCCAAGCCATTCAGAGCAATGGACAGCCAAAAATGAAGGTTGTATTAAGCAGTCTGTCTTTTATTTAGTCAAGAACCCCCTCCCAGCTCCTAAAACAATTCTCTCCGTTTTTTTAATAGGCTACATTTTCCAGCAAGAGGACAAGTGAAGCTCTCTGAAACTAAACAAACATGCTTGCAGAAAAGAAGTTTTAAATTACAGACTACATGGCTAGCTTTGAAAACTCAAGTGTATCTATTCATTATTTATAACCACTTATCAATTTTAAGTAATCCACTAAGAGTTATGACCTAACACTTGCTTTTCAGTGTCCAAAATACATTTGTTACAGGCACACAATCATCAAGCTTATGCATATAAGGAGAAAGGGGGCTGCCTTGTCCTTCCCTACCTCACAGGTATTTGTGGTTCCTTGACTGTTGTCATCAACAGGGCTCACACTGGTCTTCAGAAGAGATATGATAACTGATTACCCTACTGTTACCACATACGCAACTCATTTATAGGAGGTAGATATAAAGAGTCAGGTTCTATTCTACTTCTCAGGTGTCTACTTGTACTGAGGTCTCTAATGGGTAGAAGAGTGACACCCATTATATACAGGCACTTTGTCAAAAGCAAACTCAAGAGGATTGTAGTATGAATAGTCCAAACACAGCCCAAAAGGTCTCCAAGAAGGCCATTGGACACCTTCATGTATACTGGGGAAGTGCCAGTCACCCATTGGTGCTGCAGTTCTTAAGCTGCTCTGCTCTCTCTTGGTCCAAGCAGAGGCTGTTTGAATTGAGAGGACATGTTGCATCCCAGAATCTTTGCAGATCAGGGCCAATTTTCTTCATATTTTTAAATGTTTCTGTAGGCATACATCCAACTCAGTGGGCTGCCATTTGCTCTATTTCAGGCAAATTAGGGGTCGTTCCCAGGCTCCTGGCAGTCTGTACCGACGGCCTTCCATTCAGCAAAATGTTGTTGTCCCCAAACCATGTTCTCTGTATAAAGAATAGGATTTGAGTACACGTTGGTTATTTGAAACCTGCATTTGAAATGCCTTCTGATAAATTCAGGATGTAGCTAGATGCACACTTGGCCAGCTGGGTGCCATCCTCAGGGAAGATATATCACCAACCTGATTGCATTTTAGGGAGGTCATTTTCAGCTCCGTAATTGAAGGGAAAGGAATGGTGAAGCATTCAGACAGTTTGTATGGAGGCAAAATCATTGGTGATTTCAAGGGGATGCTATTTTCATCCTGGTTTCCTTAATTTATTTCATTGCATGTAAGCCTTGGAACAAAAACATCACCTCTGAAGCAAAAGGGTTTTTCTGCTTTCAGATCTATCCCTCTCTCTCTCCTTTAGACACTCCCCTCCCTGCAATTTTTTTGCTTCAATCACAAAGTTGAAAGTGAGCTGAAATACTAGGGAGAAGTACAGCTGGGTGGATGTCAGAGCCTCACAGAGGACATCTCCCCACAGGCCTTGCAAAGGATTAAACTGTAGCTTGCAACAGTAGTGGATGTTGATTTTCAAATCCCTTTTATTCAGCATTTGTGTCAGCGTTTTCATGTTTTTTGCCCCTGGGCTGGAGCAAATATAAATCTGCTCTCACTGGCCTTCTCATTAACATGCATGAAACAAATATCAGCAGCATGGACATCTGCAGTGAGCAATGGCAACTGGTAATATGGCTTTGGAAGAGGGGTGGGAGGCAAGGAACATCAGAATCTGATCTCTGGGACTCAGTCATGCTAGCGCTGAAATGCATACCCCGTTTACAAAGTTAGCAAACAGAATGAAGCTTGCTGGGTTGCATGATGTTCAGTGTAACCCTTCTGCTGAGCACCTGCCAGCAGCAGCAAAAGTCAGGTTCAATTTGGGGGTACTATATTTTACCGTGGCTCGAGCCCCTACCCAGACTACCTGGGAAACACTCAATGAATCAGTATGGTGTCCAATAAAACTGACAACCCTTCCCTCGCAAGCAGTGTAAGCACAAAACCCCAAATTTATTACAAACAAACAAAAAAAGAGAAAGCACTAACTATAATCTTAAAATACTATAAACTACAACACGAAGTCTATAGGTGGCACCCTCTTGAGGAGACTTTACCCATATCCAGGCAGTAGATCTGCAGCCTGCAGCCCTATACCTTCCCTTCAGCAATGGAGAGTTCCCACTGGACTCTCACAGGAGAGTCTTATGAGCTGCTCCATTGGTTCACTGCACTGCAGGGACCTGCAAGAAAGCATAGGTCCTTCTGCATTGCAAAGGCCCCTCTGTTGCTGCAGCCCTGATCTCCACTTCCACGTAGTGGCTTTGAGGGGTTAACTGCAGTTTTCATCAGCATATCATACCCCAAAGATTTTAGTCCTAATCCCAGCTCTGCAAGAAAATCTCAGAAAACTGCAAGAAAACTGGGAGACAAGCCAGCCAAACAGCAAAAGAGCCTGAACTGCAACCAGTGCCAACCACGCTGCTTGGTCAGGACAAAGGACTACAAAAGCAACAAGTGCCAGGCCCCAACTGTGCCAGGCCCCGTGCCAGACCCAAACATGCAGCAAACATACAGCAGGGCTCAGCAATACAGCTATGCTAAGACACAACTGTAAAGCAATAAAAAGGGGGACTCAGTCCTGTCCTGCACCGACTGTCCTGAACATACAACAAAAGAGTGCCAGGACTATTTGGCTGCAACCTGGACATTTAGTCTCAGCTACACTGTTATGCTGAGACCTAACAGCTATGAAAACAACAAACAGGGGCCAGGCCTATCTTGGCTTGGGTCTGAACTACAACTACCGTCCAACCACACTGCTTAGTTGGAGCAAAAACTGCAAAAGAGACAAAGAAGGCCCATGCCTATTTTGCTGGGCCTGGACTAGATGGCAAAAAGCTGGCCAGGCCTATACTGCACTGAGGCCTAGATAAACAACAAGTACCAGGGCTTCACCCTGGCCCAAATCTGGTAGCCAAACATATGGCTGGGGTTCAGCCCCACACAGGTTGCTTATATGCAACAGCTGTGAAACAGCAGAAAGGGCCCAGGTTTATGGCTGCACCCTGGACATCCAGTCTCAGATATATGACCATGCTGAGACACTACAATCCCCAAAGCAAGGGAAAGTAACTGCCAGGACCCTGTTCCTGGTCAGTCTGCACTAGGGATTAATACACTCATGGTATCACCCCGCTAAAGGCCTACATGGTCAGTAACTGCCAGCAAGACATGCATCTGGGGTTCAGCGACACAGCTATTCCGATCCAAATGAAGTTGCAGCAGCAACTAAAACATGCCAGGCTCTCTGCACTGGCCCAGAGCACACCAGCAAAATTGTCAGACTCCAGCCTTGGCTAGTTTGCTGCAGGGATTGATACACTGCAGGGATTGATACATTCTCCTTCCCTCAATGGTTCAAGTGGGAACTTAAAACCCAAAAAAAAACAAAATGGGAAAGAAGGAGAACAGGGGTCTCAAGCCCTGAGAAAGATTTTATCTGCCTGTACCTGGAGGCTTTCCCCTCCAATGGCTTCTGTTTTCTTCTCCAGTGAAGAGGGAGGGAGACCCCACGCCCATGGGGAGCAGGCTTTCTAGCTCCCAATACAGCTTTCAGGCTTCAGCAGCCCCAGGAAGGAAAAAAAAAAGAGAGAGAAAGAGAAACCCAGCCCCGGTGGCCTGAACCTTAAATAACTTTTCTGACATCGTCACCCGGTCCCAGTCAGAAGCAGCATCATTTGATCATGGCTAATGCAGACCAATTAATTAAAAAATGGTCAGCACTCCTGCTGAAGTGGCCAAAATCACCAGCTGGTTGCACAGGCACCTTGGACACAATGAGGGTGAGCGTATGCGATCCTTTTCCAGTCCCAGAAAAGACACAATATACAGCAAAAAAAAGATACACAGGAACATGAAAGCAGAACACACTTTACCACACGCAACCCCAAGTGTGTGTGGGTGTTACAGCAGTATAAAGAGCTGACTGTGAAATGCTATGCACATATGTAACTAACTGAGGTCTCAGCAAGGATGGCAGAAACAATGGGTGGAATTCTGTTTCCTTTTGTGCAGCTAAGTGCACTTCCCCTGCAGTGTGGATATATGTGTATGAGCATATGCATATGTAGAAGGTACATCTGTAGCAAATTTATACTAGCCAGATAGTTAGATGGTTATATCCACCCACTGTGGATGCATGCCCATATCTCATTCATTGAAATCCAGGCAACCAGAAACGTATGACAATTGGATGTTAGACTCTGGGGAAGGAATACCCTCCTGTGTTTTAGTCCTAGTAGAGGACTGGTGAGGGCACTTACCCAGGAAGCAAGAGACCTAGGTTGTAGACCCCTCTGCCTTGCCCAAAGGGGCTCTGAAACTGCCTGTCTCTTACTTCTGAGAAAGACCATTCAGGTGCCATGTCACAGGTAAGGCATCACGTAGGGCAGAGCTGTTCATCTAACAGCCTGAGGGCTGTATGTGGCCCATGAGCGAAATACAGCCCATGAGTGCTTAACATACAGCCTGTGGGTCCCAGCAGTGCCCTCTCATGGTGTCACATGGCAAGAGAGGGCCTGGGGCTTCATGCACTTCCTGTGTGGCCCACACAATGAGGGTCCATGCATCAATGGCAGTCTGCAAAGGAGGGGATGTGTGCTGGCAGGGGGCCCTGTACAGCCTGAAGGCCGCACATTGGTGATGCTAGCACCCCTCTGATGCACTGAAGTTGGAGAGCTCTAGCAAAGCTCATTGCAGCACTTCTTTTGGGAAGGCAAGAGGGACATGGGGCCAGGAGGAAGAGGCTGGGCCTTCAGGCATGTGTTTCAATAAAAATATTGTTTTCATGGAACCTCAGCCTGCAGCTTCCTGGGTAAGTTATTTAGCCCCTGAGCTATTGGAATGGAAGCCTAAGAATGGCTTCCTCCTCATCTCTTTTTCCAGTGTTTATGCTCCACTATGCATGTACCTGGGCTATGTGTGTGTGCATGTAGTTGTGTATATGCCTGGGCAATGCATAACTCTGCCACACATGAATAGCTTAAGAGTTAAGGACAGACATTCAAAAAAACCTGAGCCTGAATTGATTCAAGCTTTGCAGGTTAGTCTAACCTGACTAGGCTGAACTGGTTTGTAGCTGTACAGACATCCCCTCTGGACTGAGGAAATACAGATACATGCCTGCAGTGGCTCAGGCTAGAAGCCAGGGCGTGCTAAAGAAGCCCTCTTCCCCTTCCATAGCGCTGAGCTGAGATGCAGTATGTCCAGGCCCTGGCAGGACACTCTGATTAGGGAGGGGGTCCCCCCCCCTTCGCTGCTCCAGACCAGCAAGGGAGCCAGTAGGGAGTTACACAGGGAGTTCATAGCATTTAGCACCCCATCAAAACAAAACAAAAGCCTCTCTCATTAGTTCAAGCTCTTCTTAAGCAGCTTTTTCCAAGGAAGGAACAGAGAGACATTACCAGCTGCCTGTTGATTAGCTCCAAAAAGACTGATCGATCTGCCTTTGTCCTGTCTGCCTTACACAGAGACCTCTCAGCATTAGCTAGCATAGCTCATGCTGGCTACGGTCACTGCTGTGGGAAAGAGGAGCGGGGAATTCCTGCTTGAGCAGGGAGTGGGATGGCGGGGGGGAGCCAGGCAGACACCACTGCACCTGTAGTTTCTGCCAGAGCTCCAGCCAGGGAGCAGACAGCCCCATCCAGGGCTGCAAAGCATCTGGGATCCTGGGAGAATCGGATTTAAGTTAAACTAGGAAGAGGTCTGGGACAGACATTGCATAAACTGGTTTGACCCAAATCAGTTAAGTCTGATACTATATTCAATGAGGTTTATCTTAAACCAGTTTCAACCATTTTCAAACTGGTTTATGTGCACTGAACTTCTGTTCTGTTACAGGTTTAAACCAGTTTCTTATCACTTAAACCAGTTTGTGTGTAATGTCTGCCCCTAGTCCTTATGTGCACAGGCTTACCATAGTAAAAAGTGAGGGCCAAAAATGGTCAGGGAGATAGCTAGAACACTGCCACTGAGGTGCACAAAGGAACCAAAATTCCACCCTTTAACTCTGAGAAGGAAGTGTGCTGCTGAAGGCAACTTGCACCACTAATAATTTCATAGATTTCATAGACAACAGGGCTGGAAGGGACGTCAGAAGATCATCAAGTCCAGCCCCCTGCCCGAAAGGCAGGAAGTCAGCTGGGGTCATAGGATCCCAGCAAGATATGCATCCAATTTACTCTTGAAGGTCTTCAATGTACGTGCTTGAACCACCTCCAATAGCAGGCTGTTCCAGACCTTGGGGGCTGGGACAGCAAAGAAATTCTTCCTTATGTCCAGCCTGAAATGGTCTTGCAGCATGTGACCGCCGGGCTTCATATAACCGCTCTCGAGCAGCCTTTTGCCCTGAAGATTGATGCCAAACACCTGCCGGGATTCCGTCTGTACCGGAATAGCTCTCTTCTTCCCATATCCCCAACCCCGCTCTCGCCTGCCATGACTTGACGTTCCTCAGTAGGAGGGGTTAGTTGATGGGGTACCTGGTGGCCCAGGATTCACCCAGCGGTCACTCACGGGGCTCTGCCACCCCTACACCCTGGCCTCATGCCACCTTCGGTGTGTCGCCTGTCGGTTATTCTTGTTCCCTGCGGTGGGGCAACGCCTCTTGGTCTGCTTCTAAGTGCCCTCGGCCCCTAGCCACTGTGACCGCCGTAAGGACCTGCCCAACTGCCCTCCTCGCCTGCACCCCTTCCTTCAGGGGAAAGTATACAAAGAAAGCAAAGGTAGACTTACAGAGGCTTCCCTTCAGCCTTGGTCCCCAGGGCACATGCCCTAGCTCTCTGCCCCTTAGCCAGGGTTGACTAAACAAACAGAACTACCAACATGCAAAACACCCGGTCTCGCCCTACCCTCTTATTGGCCTACCCCGAACACTCCCTGGGTTTTCTTCTGGCCCAACCCGGACCAATCACTTCTAGCGTTTGTCCCTTCTGCCTGTCACTCTATCAGGGCTTGGGGATACCTGCCCTGACTGTACCCCCTCAGCACTCTCCAGTGGTCTTCCCTCCCTGGCGTGGCTTTCTCCGTTCCCCGTCATCCCGGCAGCCCACCTGTGGGTCGTGTCACTCTCAGGTACTCCTCTAGCCGCATCTTTAGGTGCTGTACCTACAGTTCCCACGTTGTCTGGCACGGGGTCCTGTCAGGAGGTTTGGCCCCACTCTGGCCGTGTCCCTGCCAGCTTTTCTGGCTCTGCGGATCTTGCGGTGAAGGTTCCTCTCATCACCGACGGCAGCTGCAGCTCCTCGCCCGTGCTATCCACCCCCTCCACGGCAGCGGCTGCCGTTCTTATTGCTGCCAGCTGGTGTCTGATGATGATGTCATCAGCTAGCCATAATTGAACAAAAAGGCGGTTAACGAGCCGCGCAGGTTCTTCCTTCTGCCCCATGCACATCCCGTCCTGAGCTGCTGGTAAGTGCCGCTCATCACTTTGACTCCCAGGACACAGTAGTTTATAACCGTTTGACCTCGTTCTCCCCTGGGGCGCTCTGGTGAACAAATGTTCCCCCAGATCCTGGTGGTCACCCTGATAAACTTATAGGTGGCCATCAGGTCACCCCTGAGCCTGCGCTTTTCCAGGCTAAAGAGCCCCATGGCTCTCAGCCTGTTGTTGTAAGGTCTGTTTTCCTGACCTCTGATCATGCACGTGGCTCTTCTCTGGACTCTCTCAAGCTTCTCCACATCCTTTTTGAATTGTAGAGCCCAAAACTGGACACAGTACTCCAGCTGCGGCCTCACCAAGGCCGAGTACAAGGGGAGAATGACGTCCCTGGATTTGCTTGAGAAGCACCTACGAATGCAAGCCAGTGTTTTGGTCGCTTTACTAGCCGCAGCATCGCATTGCAGGCTCATGTTCATCTTGTGGTCAATGATGACCCCCAAGTCTTTTTCTTCCGTTGTGCTAGCCAGCGTAGCACTGCCGAGCCTATAAGGATGCTGCAGGTTTTTCTTCCCAAAGTGGAGAACTTTGCATTTTTGGGTGTTAAACACCATCAGGTTCCCGTCCACCCATTTGCTGAGCCTGTCCAAGTCAGCCTGGATCACCCGCCTGTCTTCTGCTGTGGATGCTTTGCCCCAAAGTTTGGTGTCATCGGCAAACTTGGCCAGTCCGCTTCTGACTCCAATGTCCACATCATTAATGAAGATATTGAACAATATGGGTCCAAGGAGAGAGCCTTGGGGGGACCCCACTGGTCACAGCACCATGACGATTGACTTCCATCAATTACCACCCTCTGGGTCTGACCACAGAGCCAAGGCCACAATTGGCCAGTGTCACCAAGAGGTGATCATGGGATACCAGATTGAAGGCTTTTTTGAAGTCAAGATATATGACATCAATCTCTTCTCCCTTGTCCAGGTGATAGGTCACCTGGTTGTAGAAGGAAACAAGATTGGTCAAGCAAGACCTACCTGCAACAAATCTGTGCTGGCTATCCCTCAGGATGTTGGCGTCGGCCAGTCCATGAAGGATGGCCTCTTTAATAAACCTTTTTAAGATCTTCCCTGGGATAGAAGTCAGGCTGATGGGCCTATAGTTAGCCAGATCCACTTTCCTCCCTTTTTTGAAGATAGGCACCACATTGGCCTTCTTCCAGTCTTCGGGCACTACACCAGAGCGCCAGGAGTTCTTAAAGATCAATGCCAGGGGCTGGGCTATGATGCTCGCCAGCTCTTTGAGAACTCTGGAGTGTAGATTGTCAGGGCCGGCTGACTTGAAGGTATCCAGCCTCTCAAGGTGATCCTTCACGAGGTCGACATTTATGCAGGGCAGGGAATCACCCTTACCTGGACCTCCCTGTCCCATAGCGGGCATGGGTGTCCCATGGGACTGATGAAAGTCTGACACAAAGTACCCATTTAATAGGTTGGCTTTTTCCTGGGCATCAGTTGTCCCATCTGGTTCAGCAGAAGTCCAATGTTGCCCTTGCTTTTCCTCTGGCTCCCCACATATCTGAAAAAGGACTTTTTTATTGTTCTTGATGCTCGAAGCTAGTTGGAGTTCAGTTGCAGCCTTGTCTTTCCTGGTTTGCTCCCTGCAGGAACAGACCAGTGCAAAATATTCCTCCTTGGAGGTGAATCCCAACCTCCATCCTTTGTAGGCCTTTCTTTTTAGCCTTTTCTTTTCATCATCGTCTTCCACAGAAATGTTATATAGATAGCAGTTGGCAGAGAATGTTTCAGCAGGCCTAGAGATGGTACCTTTTCATCTCCCACTCACAGGTTCATATCTGTCTCATGATAAGAAGGCCTGGAAGTTAATGCAATTGCCTGAAAGGTTGGTTTTCTGTTTCAAATGTATTGGTGACCTTTTGCATATGGACAGGCAAACAATCTGCTGTGGGGGCTTCATCATAAATCAGCTGCCTCCTGGTAATTCCCTATGTGTACAGTCTCTTTGCTGGTTGGTGACTGAACTGCCATAGCTTAGTCCTCCATGAAAGAGGGCTAAGCTGCCACAATTTAGTTCCTCTCTTCTATGGAGCAAGAGTGTCCACACAGGCCGTTATCACAGAACAGCTGATACCTGGTATGGCAGGCCAGTAGGGGGTGCTCCTGCACCTGAGCCACCCACCTCACTGCGCCCAACTACCTTCCAGGCTCCAGGTGCCTCCCTGGGGATGCCTCATGTCTGGCCGACCCCCTTCCTGGATCACACCCACTAGCCTGGGGGTAACACAGCCACCACCCAGCGTCTGGACTGATCCTGATCCTGTGCCCCCTGGGAAATACAGGCCTAGTAGCCCTTGAGGGTACTTGACCCACTTAAAGAACTTGGGATGCTTCCCTTAGTCTGAAGCACTAATAGTGGTCTCCCTTAGTCAGCCAAACTAAGGGGACCCCAACGCATAATCTAGACACACTCCCAATAAGTCTTCCATGGTAGGTACAAAGGAGAACTTTACTGGTTGCAAGGAGTAGGTTTGGAATAGGGTACGAGGTAGAGCAATATCAGAGAAATCCCATAGAGCAAACAGGGTGGCTGGGTAGCCTTTGATCACACACCTGAGTTACTGTAAGCTATATATCTAGTTAGATCTCAGGTAGTTTACTCAGGAGTATCATCCCGAGACAGGTGGAGAGTCCCTCTGGAGGCAGGCAGTTCACTGATCATGAGTTTCAAAAGAGAAAGCAAGTTTCAGATGGTCCAGCTTCTCTCTCAGTTTTCATCCTGGCTACTGCCCATCCTCCTGGCCAGTCCTTAACTTATATAGCCCTTATGACCTCATTTCCCTGCTCCAATAGAGACCAGCACCTGTTGACTTCCAGCCAACCAATTTGAAATTCATCACTGGTTGCCAGGTAAACTGGAAGGGTCTTTAGCCCCCCTTCCAGTCAGGTTGGCATTGCTTAGAACAATAGGGAGCTTAAGCCCCCCACCCAGGTATGTGATGCCAGTCATGTAGGCAGAGGGAGCAGGTTTCCCCCCTCCCTCTGGAATGTGTCCCACTCAGGTTACAACTCAGGGTTACATGAAGAGATGAGGCAGAGGAGTCTGCCTTTTGCAATGACCATGGTAACCAAATTGTCAGGTAGCAGACTTTGCGGAGAGAGAGATGGTATTCTGCCACACCTGGTAAAGCCACAGCCCCTTTTGTCCTACAGTAAATTCTATACCCTTAGTCCATTGGGTCTCAGAGGGCAGGTGAACACAGGTTGGCACCTTTAGTAGGAGTCCTAATAAGATGGCAACAGAGGAAGCATGAAGATTAAAGGTCTGTCTGCTCTCCCAAATCTCAGATGCTGGGCCACCAGTTTTCAACATGGTAGTGACCCAACTGCAAAAGCTTGTTTATGCCTGGGTGGCTGCTACCAGTGAGTCACAATCATGCTATGGAGCCATCTCTTGCTTCTAAAGCACAAGTCACTGGGATATCTTTCTTGTGTATGGCAAAACTTTCCCAGACAAGGTCTCTTAGCAGTTGTCATGGTGCTAGTCATTCTGTGAGGTCAAGAAATCAATGTTCCAATAGCTTTAATTGTGTTAGTTGTGTTAATCATTAATGTGTAACAGGTGCACCACAGGAAGGTGCTTGTCTTGGCCCCATCCAGGCAGGGTGTAGGGACTGCAGAAAACAATGGAGCCCCTGTGATGATTCACTCTTCATCATAAGGTGAGGGCGTATATTCAAGAGCGCTCTTTTTTACCTGAAGTTGGATCCCCACGTAGACGGGACCTGATAGACACTTAATAGTTCATGTCACACTTAAAAGAGGAAGCCACATAACCATTTAAAGGACTTGTGAGGAAACAACACCAGTCTGCTCAACATTGTCTATCCTTGTGTGAGTTACCGTTCCTGGTTTTTCCTCTTTCTTGATACTCAGCCTTGGCCACATGTCCAGAAGGAACAGAGCTCTCCATACTGGTGAAGCTATAGTCATGTGCCTCTCTTGAGTGTCTAGTGACTTTCAGTTCCTCTGCATTTTTTTGGAAATGCTTTGGGGGAAGAGGTGAGTCTTGCAATATCATCTGGAAGAACAGACCTTTATCATTATCTTTGGTAGCTATTCCTGAGTCTTCTGGATCCCAACAGTTATGGTGTGTTGAATTAGCACAACTACCCATGTGTGCCACAGAATGAGAGAAAACCGGTGTGGGTATTTCTACACTGTAGTCAAAGGTGTGATGGCTGGTTGTGTAGACATTCAGATAGCTTTAAACTAGGTGGAACGGAAACAGCTGGCAGTAGACCTGTCAGCCCAGAGTTGAGCATGAACTAACCACTCACATATTTACTCCGTTTCTTGGTTGCATTTTGAAGCTAGTTTGATAGGTTAATAAGTACTGCAGCCACACTTTGAGTGCACTGTAGACATCCCCTGAGGTAGTGTGTGCAGAGTGAGGGCTTTGTAAATCTGTACCAGCTTCTTAAAAGAGATCAGTCAGTGGATGTAAAGCCAGGTCTTTGCTGGGATGTAACCTACTTGTAACATGGTCTGTTTCCATCTCCCCTAACAGGACAAAATCAGGTTATAACATAGTCAAGGCTCAGCTGAGTTGTATAATAGTGCCTCAACACAGAAAGGGTGCAATATACCTGTATCTGGGCTATTTTAGCATCAGGAGGCACATCTACTCAGACACTTAATGCACAGTAGACTAATTTTATTGTGCATGGGTGCATCGTGGCAAAAGCCATATTAGTGCACTAATGTACAGCAGAATTAGTCTACTGCGCATTAAGTGTCATGAAAAGACCATGCTCCTTTGCTACTGTGCACGAGCTACTCAACATTTATATAGTACTTCATATTAGAGAGGTACTAAATTTAATGTGCAGTAGCAAAGGCACATGTAGATGTATGTAGGCAGAGGAAACCCCAAAAAGGATCTCTTTGTTCTTTAATAAAGCAGTAGTTTGCACTCCGGTGGAAGATGCTAAGGATGCAGTATCCTAGACCCATAGATCCCCCTTGATTTTTGGCTATTCAAAGACCATCCCAACAGCCCGACCTCTGAACTTCCATCTAGTTGCCCATGATCACATGGTTACCAGAGGAATTGCAGGAAAAGGGTATAAAGAATCCCATGATGACAAGGAGAATGCCAGCAAGTCACTATAGAGGCTGCTGTGAACTTCACTAATGAAGTGAAGAGGTCTGCATGAGCTTGAGGTTGGAAAGGTCTCTTCAGTAGATCTTCCATTGTGTTCAGAGAATCATACCCCAAATGTGGCTTGCCTCATACCTTCTTCTGTGCTGCTGCTGCTGCCAGATAACCTGAGTTGAACTGGGCTTAGAACTTTATGTTCCATAGTATTAAAAGGCCTTCAACCACTGTCTCCTCCACAAGGATATTTCCTCCAGTTCAGCTGCGGAGAACAACAGGAGGAGAAATTTTGCCTTATTGCTACCCGTGCGGTTCTGGATCAAGAGAGGCCTCGAGTCTAGTCTCTGACAGGTTGTCAGGCCAGCATCTTTCCCCAGAATACTGCTGCACAGTGCTTTCCCCAGAAAAGAAATGTCTATGCCCCAAATAAGATGGCAGCCCCACAGGTACGGCTAGCAGAGAACACCCTTGCTCCGTGCCTGCTGTGCTCTAAGCATGTTGTTCATTAGCCCCTGTCCTGTAGTCAGCTATCAGTTTCTCAAAGGCTGTGTTTTAGGCAAGAGCTCTTCATCCTTCCCTCCTGCTTCTCATTGCTGTGAGGTGAATTCTGATTGCCATGCTGATGACACTAGCTTTGATTTTCATTCTCTGGCTCACACAGTTCAGTCATGCCTGGCTGAAGCACGGATGAGGATTGTCACAGAGTTTCTTAAACCTGAATGAAGATAAAAGCAGAGTGATGGGGGACTGTCCTCCTTTGACTCGCTAAAAACCACTTCTGCCGTTCAAATTGTGCTTGATGTTCCTTTTCAGGGACATAATGGGCTCAGGGTGGGAGGGGAAAGACTGTTCTATTGTGTATGAGGATCCACAGCCTCATTCATCTCTGTGAATAGCTGTGGAATAACACCAAGGGTGAACCTGGCACAACATGCTTTACTTTCCCTGTTGCCATCTTGCTCAAAAATCAAAATACCCATGTAATGCCAAACGGGTGCCACATGTGCTTTATGTCTTTTCTAGGACTGATTCCTCAAAGGCAGTAAGATGGGCACACAATGTGATAAACGCCCTCCTGTGGTAGTTCGAGTTATGGTACTCGACATTGAAAATAGCCCAGTTGCCTACATTTCCCAGAACCCTTAGGAAGGCCTTGGGTGTGTCTGTGTTTGAGATGTGCAGAATGAAGAATGGTGGATTGTTCTCAGTTTTCTTCCATTGTTTAAGGAAAGAAAATGAATCTTTGGTGTTTACAATAGACTACAATTCTTAGAGTGTTCTTTTCTGTCTGAAATCTTAACCATATCATCCTTGGGTAGTTCACAATGTTACTTTCGGGAGACGTAATTGGTAGTAAACATCTGCTGAGGTTTCTTTCCCATATTAAATTGTTGTTCCTCTAGCACAATAAATAGGCACGGTGTTTATAGTGCATATCAATATAAGCTTAAAAACATACTTCTTCCAAGGGGATACAACTAGATTTACAAATGGGATTTAAGCAGCTTGCCACTGATGGAATCATCAGGCCCAAATTTTGCACAGAGGCTTCCTATACAATGCATGGGGGAAGTGAGGTGCCTAAGAATCACAGGCAGTGGTAAAGTAAAGAAATGCAGAAGACATGGGAATCAGACAGAGAGCTAAGTACCTAAACTCTTCTTTCACAAAATAGGGAGGGGGAGGGAGAATCAGTCCTTTCTTTCAAAACATAGCTGCAGTAGGTAATACAGACCCTTTGCCCAATAGAGCAGTGTCTACAGCATTTGCAGAGGGCATAGGAGTAGCAGATCCAAACCCTTGTTCCTCTTCTCCAGGGGCTTTGAACCCCACATCTCCTGGTTGCTGGCAAAGTACCCTTCTCTATCCCCCTGCTGAAGCTGTTCTACTTTGTGTAAAATAAATACTGTTAGAGCAGGCAAGTCTCCCCATCCCAGGTGAGTGCTCTGATCCTTGGGTTGCAAAGTCATTGAGTATGTTATTATTCCATGCTAATGTGAGCAGCTCAACAGGAAGGACAAACCTCCACCCCAGAGTGGAGAAGCAGAAAAGGAACTTAAATTTGGGCCTTGTATGTCCTGAGTGAACGTCTGAACCAGCCGGAAATTGTGGGGAAAGGGAAATGGAGCTATCTTCAGTATTGTGCTAGGTGTGGTCTGAGCTGACCTACTAGATCAAGAACCACAAGTGACATGAACATCCCTTCCCCTACTCTGTCACTTCTGATGGCACTTTGACATGAGGCAGGCACCAACCTGCACAAAGGAGTCATAATTTAGGGATTTGCGTATGTACACAGCACCATTAATTTCCGCTTATAGGGGACTTTACTAGCAAAAATGTATACCAAGAGAGTTCAGGAACCTCAACAGTTTGGTGATGGCTGTGTAAAAAACAGTGGCACCTAAATGTTCAAGTTAGGTATTTAAATCCCTCCTGTAAATCTAGCTTATTCTACCAGGATAAAACCTATTCTTTTTTCCATACCTATACTTTTAGATTATGAAAACTTCTCTAGTTCACTAACTGGCTGAAGAGAGGTATAAGCTTTTATAGGTGAAAGTGAGTAGGCCACCTTGCTGCAACTTCAGCCTGTTCTCAGACTAACATAACTAGCCACCTCGCTCTGTTTTACTACACTGGCATACACATGGTATCTAGCACAAAAGTAGATTGACACTGAAACCATCTAAAGAGGGTAAAACACTTCACTTGTCCCATTCATTATGTGGTGTCCAAGTGCACACACATACACTCACGCATATATAACATCTTACAACAAAACTAGCCTGGTCAGTGTTGCTATCCATTTTTTAGCCAGTTCTATTTTCCAGTAGTTGAGCATTAGCAAAACCTCATTATGCTTGCAAAGGAGTATATAAAAAGGAGGTTTTAAGCAAAAGACAAATCACCCCCTTTCCTGTGAAAAAGAAAAAAAAAATCAATTGTATTTATTTTTATAACCTACCTTTTAAAATATACACACAAGCCCATACTGTAATTTTAAAATTTACTGGTCCTGCTAGAAGGGCTGTCTTTGGGCGGATACCTAAAATGAAGGTTCTGACCAGGAGTTGTCATAAAATTCCCATAGTGTTTTTACAAGAGATGGGGTTTTACATTCCCAGTGTCCTAATCCAATTTTAACATTTAATTATATTCTGTCTAGTTAAATTTCTCCTATAGCTTTCATTGGTTAGAAAATTCTTTTTCATTCCCTGGCCCAAGATATGAGTTGGTAGATAAAGCTGTGAAACAGCTGCATTCTACACCAGAAGTAGCTGCATTTCAGGGCTTAATTACATGATTTCTATATATGTCTGTGAAGAGCTTTGAGGAGGAAGCTGCTATATAAACATTCAGTATTTATTTACTACAGATATCTTCAGAAGAATGGCTGGGGAATTATCAGTAGCAACAGATGAACTGCCATAAAACAAAGATCCTATTTTTATGCAAATGTATTTAATTATAAATAATGAGAGAAGAGTAAGAGTGGAAACAAAATATGTAAGCAGAAAGGTTACTAAATAGGGGGTGTTTCAGAGTTGATCAATTAGACAGTAGCACTTACTCAGAGAATGACTTTTCTTTGTAAACACTAAGTATGTTCAGATGGTAAACTATATATATAGCACTGCTCATCTCCAGGTAGTAGCCAGCTACCCAAGAAGAGTAGAAATGGAAAAAGAAACCAAGGCTGAGATCTGTGCTTTGACCATTAGACCATGCTCCTTGTTTTTTACTGGATTCAGCATCAGACCCAGTAAAGGACTTAGGCACAGCAATGGCTATCTGAGGGAAGTACGTAAGTGGAGGCACTGGGTGCATGGGTGCATAGGGAGAGGCAGGCACCTTAGAATGGAGTCCACAAAAACCAGCACACTGAGCTGGGAATGATCAAGGTCAATGTACAGCTGTCCTGAGCTAGCCTAGAAGGAAACAGTGAAGACAGGGGTGAGACCTAAATCCTGCCAATCGGGTGCCTTGCTCAAGCAGGCACATCCATGCACTGAAGTTTCACAGCCCCAAAATCATCTCCTGGAGAAGGGTGCCTATGACCCACCAGTTGAAGAACTGAGTAGGCCTCATTCTTCCCTGTTAACGTACAACTGGAGGTGGTGCTGCCAGTGCCCTTTCAGGGAACAGTGTAGCAATGAGGACAGGAAAGGGTCTCTTGAGCCATCAAAACAAGCTGCCTATGTTTGCAGTCAACCACTGACTCAAGAAATCCCCCAAAATGCCACCTCAGCCCTCATGCACATCAAGAAGGTACAAAGCTAGAAACACTAGGAGAATGCTACAACAGGGCTGTCCAATTAGCTTGGCCCCACAGGTACAACTTATTGGTACATGATGGCCGCTGAAGTCACTGCACTAGCATAGCTCCAGACAATGCTGCTACCACTTGCACTCTCTTTTCTTCTGTTGCTGGAGAACTGAAGGGAGCAACCAAAGACCCCAAATTCAGCAGCAGGTTAGCAGGTGCTGGAGTGAATAGTGGAAGCATTCACCTCCTGGGTTCCAGAGCCATGACAATGCAGTAGCTCCTGTAGCTGTGCTGACAAGTCCCAAAGGCCACAAAATTCAGCCCACAAGCCACCGGTTGGACAGGTCTGACTAACAAAATACCATAGGGAAAACCAGAGACAGCAAGGGCACTGCCATTGCCCTGACACATTAATGACAGGTAAGTAGTTGGATAACATGGGTTCAGAGAATCCTAGAAAAAGGACCCACACCCCCTACACTACAGAAGAAAGTCACTGCCCCATAGGAAGTACGGGGTTCAATTTTCTTTGAAGCCAGAAGGAGTTCAAACACCTATCTCTCACCTTCCAGGTTTGGGGCAGTCACCCTAGGCATCAGGTGGAAGAATAGTGGAAGTGAGGGAATCTTTTCCCCTCTTGGTGCAGTTGAGACCCTACATAGAAAAGGAGGCAAGACTCATTGGGCAAGACAGAGAGAGAACACAAGAGGGATCCTGACTGCAACTGAGTGGTTATGGCAGGGGTGGGCAAAATATGGCCCATGGAGTGATTTTCCCCAGCCATGGCAGGTCCTTCACCCCTCCCAGCCCAGGCATGGGGGCAGCCCAGGGTGTGGTGTATGCCTGAGCGCATAGCTGTGGTTGGGGTGGTGCAGCTGCTGGGTTCCACTTCCCAGCAGCAGCGGTAGCACCTCTTTTGCCCAACCAAACCCCACTGCCAGGGTACCCCAGCCTGCCCGCCCTGCACCCACTGCTGGGGGCGGGAATCATGCAGGCAGGGTGCACAGCTGGGCAGCTGGAATGGGGCCAAAGGCTGGCAAAGAGCAGTGTTTGGGAGCTGGACAGGCCAGCAGCCCAGGGAGACCCCAGGATCTTGGGGATTCACACGTCCCTGCCTGAAGTCAACACATGCCCCTGCCCGCAGGACTGGGGCTCTGCCCCAGCCCCAACCCAGAGCTGTCACTGCCTGAAGTTGCTGGAGTCTCCATGGAAGGCAGGGTGCTCCACCAGGCAGATGCAATCAAAGCACCCTAACCACATGGCTCCCAGCCAGCCCCCATGGAGAACCCGAGATCTTGGGGCAGTGACAGCATGGGGCTGGGCCAGGGCAGAGCTGCAATCTGACCCTGCGTGCCCCTGCCCATGGACCCTGTGCTTGTCACAGGTGTGTGCGGGCAGCAGATAGTGGCTCTGCCACAGGCCCTGGGCCCTGGCTCCCTGCTGTCACCACCTTGCGCCTCTGCCCCATGATCCCACCTTCACCCACCCCTCCTACCCCTGAACACTGCTTCCAGTCTACCTACAGCCCTATCTCGCGTAGAGAGTTTTGATGAGTTGTTGCGTGGGGAGAGGGATATCAATCCAGGCTATGACACTTCAACAAAGCTCCCCATGTGGCCCAGAGGCCCAAATAATTGCCCACCCCTGGGTTATGGTGTTCATCAGAGATGGGAAAATGTATCTGTGAGATGCTCCCTTTGCCCCCAGGCTGAGGAGAGCAGTGAAACCTGATCTCCCATTTCCTAGGGCAGGGGTTGGCACCCTACCACCTTCAGACTGAATCCAGGCCATGAAGCCTTTGGATGCAGCCTGCAGAGCCATGGCTTCAGCAATATTTGACAGTGGGGCACTCTGCCCATGACATGCTACAGCCAGAGGCGTTGGTGGAAAGGGATGTCTCCTTGCTCTGTGCACACTGCAGTCAGGTGCCCCTGGGGCTTTGGCAAAAGGGGCAGGGGGTTGAAGGGGGTCTCTCTATCCCATGCTGCAGCTGGGTGGCAGAGAAGCATTGGAGACAGCTGAGTTCTAGTGTCCACCTATCTCAAATCCAAGCTGGGTCATTTCATACCCTCCACCTCCCCCACAACAGAAAACATTGCTGACCTCTGTCTTAGGGGAGTACTGGACAGCAGCCTGTCACAGATTCACCCCAAGACAAAGTTGCATTTGGGGCTCACCATGTGGCATGCAGGCATATTCTACCAAATTAGATTTACTCCTGCGATGTTTAGTCTTTAACTGCAGCTACTGTGAAGCTGTGTTGATTTTTGCCATTTTTACACCTGCATGTATCATAGGAGTTGATAAAAATATACTTTTGTCATATCATATTATAACTGGAAGATAACCCAGTAAGGTAGTTAGTGCACCCAAGATTTATCCAGTTAATGTACATCTTGGGCCAGGCAAGGGGTGTTCATGAAACAACAGCCAGTCGCATTCACAGAGGGTCATGCTTGCTCCCTGCTTTTAGGCAGTTCAGTCCTTTTCTTGGATGTAGCCCCATATCTGTGCCTAGTGAATGTTTTGGCCAACCCATTTTTGAGTACTGTTTTGCCTTCTGGCAAAGGCTCATCAGATATTAATGTGTTTTCTGATAGCTCAAATGCACTGGTTCCTTTTGGCATCTGTAAGAAATACGGGCGGGGGGGGGAATGGTGACCTCATTAGCTTGTACCTCACCCAGTGCCTTCATGTCCAACTGAAGCCAGTCACAGAAATGCAAATCCTTTAATTTCTGCACCAGGAGGTATGCACTTGAGAGAAATCATGGGACCTTTGCCCTGACCGTTGCTCGGTTCTTTACAAAAGTTAATTATTGGGTGTGGCAAGTCTCGTCTGTCTTCCTGCTAAAATCCATGAGGGTCATGTCTTGTGGCAAAGACAAACAGCTTAGTGAGAGCCTGTTCGCACATAAGTTGTAAGTGTGCTCTGCTTCCTCCGAAGCTGAAGTGGAGGCCAGGGTACACAAGCTGTTCCTCACAGCAGATGCTCAGCATCTCATACAGTTGGGCTGTGTTTGCCTTCTAGCTGCCTTTAATCAACAGCCACTTCTTGCATAAGCCTGGCCAATGGATCAAACCAGGCTGTTCCTAAGATACTTCCTTATGGTTTCCAGATCACTTCTGAGTGCACTTCATGATGTAGGCTCTGTTATACAATGGTGCTTCTGGTTTTTGATTCTGTGTACCAGAGACTTATTAGTACTTCTTTCCTTGTGTTTGAAACTAGCTATTGAGGTCAAATGTGACTGACGGGATAAGTCTGCGTGGCAAAATTATGGTCTGACTCTAGCTTGTTCTAGCGTACCTGGGCCACTGCAATGAATAGGGGTCAATTTCATTTGTGGTTTTGTGGTTTTTGCAGAAACTGCAAAAAACAACATTGCAATCATCAAGAAATCTTGCATTGGCCACAATTTCCTATGAAATCAACCTAGCACCTCCCCCCCCGCTCCGCCCCCCCAACATATTATTGATATAATATACTGTTCTAGTGTGTCCCTCCACAATAAAAGGACAATATGACAATCACTGCATCCATTGATCACATAATTGAGAGTTACTGGCTGCATCTACATGTGCACTTTACTGCAGAGCTGACTAATTAACTCCTCAGTAAAACATCACAGTCCACACATGAAGCCATATTAGGGCACAGTAAATTAATAAACTCCACTGTAGGATAGTACTGTCCAGGACAAGTATTATCCTAGAGTGGAGTAGTTACATGCACCAAAATGCATGTGTAGATGGTGACCAGAGCTAGCTGGGGCATGAGGGTGCTACAGTGCTAATTGCACGTGTAGATGCACCCACTGTCTGCTAGTGATGTGTAGACTAAGTGAAGGTGCCAGTCAGTGAAGTGAAAATGTTTCAGCACCATCTTTTAAGAGGTTAAATGCAATGCCAATGTCCTGTTGACAATCAGCAGCAAGGGGTGGGGCCAGGGGGAAATTCCTGTGAAATCAGCTCTTCATGGCAGAACCAAACTGCGAAAATTGTTTTGTCTCACTGTGAGTTAAGTAGACCCCTGACAATGAATAGTAAATACCTTTCAATGCTGGCTTCAGCAGGTACCAGCAACCAGAGTACAAACTTTCTTCAGACCACTGCTGTGTATTTTAGTTTCTATTGTTGCTAAAGCCCAGCTTGCTACATCCACAGACTCAAAACTTGTTTTTCAAAGGCAAAGCAGCCCCAGCCAAACTGCCTACAGTTTGAAACATACTCTCTTACTAAATGTAACACAGAGCAAATTTGTTGCCCTTTGACACCTTCTGGAAAGCTAAAATAGTTCCCCTAGGTCTATTTCAGGGAATGGATTGAACAGGGGGTGTGACTCAGGTCTGTGTATAAGGTATAAAGTTGTTGTCGGGTTTGATCCTGGATAATGGATCAACCTAGCACTTTCTTTCAGAAACAAATGATAAAATGGCTGACCATACTATATGTCTGCAACAAAGTGGGAAACTATACAGCAGTGGAGAACACTGATGGCGGCATTGTCAAATGCAACCATTGTTTCCAACTATGTAGAAAAGTGATGTTATTTGGTAAATAATCATTGTACACAGCATGGTTTTATTTCCAAATTGCCCTTAGTTTCAGAAATACCCTTGTATGTGATGTTTTATAGTTTGAAGTATACAGGCATGTACAGGCCTGGACAACTGCATTCTCATTAATCTAAATAATTTCTTACAAAAGCATTATCTTCTCTCTTGGCTGTTTGAATAATAACTGATAGATATCTCCCTCTTATGCAGTCCTTTTCATCACGAGCTCTCAAAACACTTTGCAAAGGAGGTTGGAAACATCATCCCAGTTTACAGAAAAACTGAGCAACAGGAAGTGAAGTGACCTGCTCATGGTCAGCCAGTAGGTCAGTGGCAGAGCCAGGCATAAAATTCTGTTTCTCCTGAGCCCCAGTAGATCCTGCTTCCTCTCCTCTAAGGTCTGATCTACTATAGTATTTACTTCACTGGGTTTATTCACCTTCTTGCTGTTAAGCAGGTGCATAAAAGCTGTGCTCGATCAGAGACATCCATTCTAATGGATTTCCAAAATTGTAAGTGTGAGCAAACCCTTTTTTTTCTAGATAGCCCATTGATGCGCTGGCCACAATCTGTTTTTACTGATAGACTTTCTGACTCTGGGTATCCAGGTATTTCAAGCTTATTAACTGGTCCCCTAAGAAACATGAAGTGGGAAGGCCAGCAACTGGTAAATCATCCCAACCAACCCCTGGCCAATACAGGACTGTTTTTGCCAACCAGCCAATCAGGCCCCCACACAAAAATTATTTCCTGATTAGCCATCGCCATAGAGTATCAATGTGGGATGGCTGCAGTAGCAATTTGCACATTTCCCACTACTTCTCTATTGCAAAGAAACCTTATCAAAAAGTCCCTTGCAGTCCTTTCAGGTATCTTATTCTTCCTTGCTGCAATACCCCCTCCCCCAGTAAATACCCTGATTTTCAGCGGGCTGCAACCCTCACTGCGTTATGAGTGCTCAGCTTCTCTGAAAATCAGGCCAATAAGTGAACTGAAGATGCTGTGAGCACCACTTTGGGCTTCCACAAACAAAGAGCAGTGGAGCATGCACATGGTTTTTTGCAGGAGAGACAGCCATGGAGGGGGCAGTTCACGTATCAAATGAAACGCTACACTATAAGACGGAGTCTAGCCTCTATTTCCATTTACTGATTGCTTTTCTGGCAACCTACATTCTTTATTCATGCCTATGTAATGCCAACAGTAATGAAAAAAGAGAGTTTTCACCCACCAACTCACTCCCAGACCTGCATCAACTTAAATATGTTACTTCCCCATGTGAAATATGGATCTGGTGCCTTTCTTCCTTTCCCAGCCACCACCCTGCAGCTGTCTGCTCCTCTCTTTAGAGGAGACGGCCACGCCTAGTCAGAAGGACAAAAGCAGGGATGAGGAAGGATGGGGTAGCACCAATAAGAATTAGCTTTGATTTTATGGATAGGTGGGTGATAAATTGTGTTCAGAAGCTCACAGGTGTAAATCAATCACTATTGCTATGAACAGAAACATAAAAAAGGGGGTTCAAAATGAATGTCTATTCTAAAATGTCATCTGATAAAGGGTTCCTTTTCCTAGAAAGAAAGCAATGTGTCACCAGCCAGATGGCTCCCTTCTTTTCAGTGGAGGGAGATTGCTGCCCCCTCTTGTCCAAAGGAGAGAGCTGCACTTACCACCAAATCCCTCTACACCCTCCCCCAAGAAAGAAGAGAATTGAAAACATAAAACCAAACCAAGGGAGCCAGCTGTCTTAAACATGTCCATGGAACAACATCTGGAGGTAGATTTCACGCACAGCAAAGTGGTGGGATGTTTGGAGCTGAGGATTGAGTTAAACCTGTTATATGTAGATACTGTTGCCTGCAGAGTCCGAGACCTTGAAAAGTTTAGACTTGGGTGTTCTAGTTCTGCAGGTCACAGTATGGATGTTATTGAGGGAAGAGATGAAACCCCCACAACTCACTTCTCCAGGACAGTTTGGGCTGATATTTGAATCCAGAACTAGATTAGGATGATGATTAAGGCATTTCCCTGTTGCCTCCAAAGCCTGGGTGTGCTCAGGGTCTACATTTAGTGTAACACAATTAGAAACCTTTCCTGCTTCATTATAGATTGGTTTACAGTTAGATTTGCAGCATGAGGGCTTGGAAATTGAACCCATGGGCAGATTTCTAACCAGCCCTGCCCACAGCAGAGCTTATTCTGATTGCTTGCCTTCCTCATCGTTCCTGCCTCCTATGGAAGACCAGCCAAGCAGAGTTGCTGTAGTAGACAAATACAATTTCCACCTCCCCCCACTGCCTTCCCCCCTGCCCCCTTCCTGGTCCTCATGAGCAATAGAAGGTTTTATGTAAGGGATGGGATAGAAAGAGAACCTGACACAGTTCTCAGAGAGGCTGGGGCAGGGTAGACGGGGCTGCAGAAAAAGCCCAGCTCCTGAGAGGAGCTCTGTTTCCTTTTACTCTTATCGTGAACAATGGTTAAACTTGTTCCTCCCCCTTTCAAGCCCCTTCCATCCCCAGGCTTGGAAAGGAAAGGAGAAGATCCCCTGTGGAGATGCCCCTGCCACACGAAGCTGCAGGAGGAAAAGAATGGGGACTCAAGGTGAAGATTTCTTGTGGAGCTGGAAGAGAGGAAGAGATGTAGAGCTAGGGTAGGTGTGGGGCCTGGGTGTATGGCACTGATTGACTTGGGACAGTGGGTGAAGAGCTGATGCACAACATTCACTGTGTCTGGATGTTGTGGCCAGAATTGTGTTTCCTCCTATTGGTTAACAAGACTCAGTGACACATCTTCTGGGGTAGGCAGAGTGTGCTGAAACAAACAAAAACCCTTGTGATTTTTGAGGCAATCTCATATTTTGTAGGATCTGCCCCTTGATTTCTGAACCCCTGCATGCAATGAATGCTTATATGTTAGTGGTATTTGGTAGCTGTATTGATCTGAGACAAAAGGAAATGCAAAACTCTAAAACTCTTGGTTCAGAGATGATACCTTTTATTAGACTAACTAAGAAATCACAAAAAAAAAAGATCTTTTTCTGCAAGTTTTCAAGCACACATACCCTTCCTCAGGATCAGGGAAAATTAAAGATGGTAAAAAGTCCCCATAGGCAGAAGATAATTCCGAAAGATCCTGAAGCACAATATTAACCACAGGCCCCTGTTTCCACCATCAAAGTCAGCGGGAATTTTTCCTGTTAAAACAAGATTGAGCAGCATAAGAATCGCTTCCCCTAGTGCTCAAATGTGCCTGATTCTGAGGCACAACATCTCATACCAGGAACCGGCCACAGTAGCCAGTAATTAAGTATAGGAAGTGAGGAACATTTTCACTGCAATTACAGCAAAGTACCCAAGTGACTGAACCCTGAATTTGAACATACGGGGACTCTATAATCACCATCAGTGGTCAGAGACTCAGTTTATGCCTCCTCTGAAAGACAGTGCTTCACCTGCACAGCCCAGAAGCCAGTCAGGGTAGAAAGGCACTAGCTCGGCAATAATCTGAAAGGAACACTGCCATCTACTGCATGTCCAACATGCCTTTGCACAGCATCTCAACTTCTTCAATGGTTATCTCTTATCCTAGGGATGCAGCTGCAGGCCTTTTGGGTCTCCCAGAGGGGAGGATGCACTGATCTGTTTGACAAAGAGCAGAACAATAAACATAGTTTAATGTGCTGGTAATCTGGAAATACTGGGAGGGGAAAACCTCTGAAAAGTTCCTTTTGATAATGCTTTTAGTAGATTTAACCCTGAACTGACTGAGCTTTTCTGTGAAGCCCTTATTCATCGATTCATAGATGCTAGGGTCAGAAGGGACCTCAGCAGATCAAGTCTGACCCCCTGCCTAGGCAGGAAAGAGTGCTGGGGTCAGATGACCCCAGCCAGATGCCCATCCAGCCTTCTCATAAAGACCCCCAGGGTAGGGGAGAGCACCACCTCCCTTGGAAGCCCATTCCAAATTTTGGCCACCCTTACAATGAAAAAGTTTTTCCTGATATCTAGCCTAAATCTGCTCTCTGTCAGTTTGTGACCATTGTTCCTTGTTACCCCCAAGAGGTGCCCTGGTGAACAGAGTATCACTGATCCCTTGCTGCATCCCCCTAATGAATTTGTAGGCAGCCACAAAATCACCTCTCAGCCTTCTCTTGCAGAGGCTGAAGAGGCCCAGGTCCCTCAGTCTCTCCTCATAGGGCTTGTCCTGTAAGCTCCTAACCACGTGAGTGACTTTCCTCTGGACCCTCTTGAGGCTATCCACATCTTTCCTGAAGTATGGTGCCCAGAACTTGTATGGCACATGCTTACCCACCCCCGATAGCTAGAGAGAACTTCTAGGGATTTTGGATGTAGCCCAGGTAACTTGGGTATATACTCCCCTTCTCCAGTTGAAGGGAATTGTTAGCTGGCAGGTGTGCTGTGGGGAACTGCAGACTGCTCAGTTTCCCTCTGTCCCTATAGAACCAGGCCAGGACAGTCAGGGGACTCAACTGTATCCACATTTATTTAAATTAACTTATCAGGAAAAGAAACAGGGATATAAACATATGTATTTATAAGATAAATAAACAACTAACATAAACAATACCCTCTGGGTAAATGCCATAAAATCTTATACTAGTGCTCCAGATACAGGTAAGTCACAGGTAAGTATCTGATCTATAACAGATAAACCCCAAAGTAAACATAGATAATAGATAGCAGCAGGGGTCCTACAGCCCTAGGACTCTATTCATCTACTAATTTACTAACATGAGAGTTCATAAAATATAGGGCATGACATCACACCACTTATTCTGCAAGACCCCAAAGATAAACTTAATCCCAAGGGAAAACCCCAATGCCCTTGGGCTTTTCCCAACCCCTACAAGGAAGCTGTTTACTTTAGGAGAGTACTCCCAGTGGGACCTCCCCTTTCAGGAGCCCTTAACTTCCCCTACCCTGTGAGAATCCTCTTTTCCTTGCAACTCACAGCTCTCAGGCCTGGAGGGTGGCCCTTGTTCTCTGCACCAGGCTGCTCTCTTGCCTGCATTGGGCTTCTGGGGGGTCACTGTCCCCTGTAACAGGCCTCCGCTATGCAGGGCTTCTGAGGCCTCTGGCTTAGCCCTGTCTGCTGGCTCAGTAGCCAACCGCTGTCTGGCTCTCTGGACTCAACCTTTTGCTATGGGTCGGAGGCCTGGGCTGCCTTGCACTCCCGAACCCTCCGTGCAGCACCTCCTGCACCAAGCTCCCAGCCTCATTCCGGAGGTTGAGGACCTGAGCTGCCCAAGCACTCCAAAGATCCTGCTCGTGCACCAGCCTGTGCACCATGTCTCTGGCTCCACGCCAGAGGTTGCAGACCGGAGCTGCCTCACGCAGCTCCCAGGGTCTGGACATCGTGCTGCACACCAAGAGCCTAGCCACTGGAGCCATCTGCCATTCCCCGCTGACGGAAGTCTTCAGGGGTGCTTCTGGGCTACTGCTTCGCCCCACTGAGCAGCTCTCCTCAGCTCTCTTAAACCCTGCTCTTCTCTCTTCTCTGTCCTGGATGTGTTCCTTCGGTGTTGGATATGCAGCTCCTTTTACATGCTCCAGGGCTCTGCCCCTGAAGTCTTCCGGACATGAGTGTTTCAGTCTTCAATCACCTCTGGCGGGGGAGGGACTCCTCTCCCCCTCCCCTCAGGAAAGGGTGTGACTTAATGCCTCTTGCTGCCTCCTGATTGGTGGATGAGCTCCACCAATCAAAACAGCAAGATTTCAAACCTGGGACTCAACCCAAGCTCCAAAAGGCAAGCCTGCTACATGGAGTATGGGAATCTTCCTACCATTGGTGCCTAAACTAATCTGTGTCCATGCACCCTTGGAGGCTTGCACCATAGGCAGCAATTGTGATGGCGCTTTTGTATTGTGGGGCCTTGTCCGCAGAAAAAGAGACAGATCCCTGTCAAACACAGTTCAGAAAGCTCAGCTATAGCTAAAGCTATAGTCAAGCCAGTGCTTGGGCTTGGGAATAATGGAGTTCAAGCTTTCCTGGCAGTAGAGGGACCACCTGATTGGAAGCATCCCTATCTGCCTCCCCACAAAAACTATCCTGATGACTCCCCTTCCTCTCTGAGGTGATAGAGAAGAATACATACAGAGCCTGCCCCCTTCAGCACTCATTCTCCTCCAGGGGAAAAGGTTGACCCCCATAACCAGCTTAAGCTCCTTGGCTGGAGTCCTTGGGAAGCACAATGGTTCTGTGAATTCCTTCTCCCTTCCTACAGTCCTATAAAGGGATGGGTGTGAGAGGGAAGAAGGGGGAACATAGTTCTGTGTCTTCTTTCTAGAAGTGGATGACTCCACCTTCCACTTCACTGCCTGTGAGAAGAGACTGATCTTCCCCCGCCATAGCCCAGATCAGGTAGCAAATTCCTCATGCCCTTGGGAATTAATGTAAACTGCCTGAAAATTTTAATGTGGCTTTTTTTTGGCGCGGTGCATTTTTGTTTGCATGACATGGCATTCATGTTTGCACAAACAGTGCTTTCAAGTGAGTTAAGCCCCTGTGTGTCATTCCCCGCAGATGTCAGTAGAAGGAGTCAAATACTAATTTACCCCCTAGAATGTCTTTCCTAATGTATTACAGCAGGAGGCGTAGGTGAACCACCTGGGCTCCCCAGTCCCTGGACTCTCATTGGGTAGTCCTGACTCTGGGAGTCTCTCTGGGCACAGTCATGGTCACCCCAAAATCCTTGTCACTTGCACCCGCCTATGTTTGTTCGGTCTGGTCTGGTCTGGTCTCTCTCCATCAGTATGCAATCATAAGGACCCTATCCCAATCCCAAAAGACAAGCCGCGTGGGTGAATCCTTCCCTCCCATTTGTTTCTTTCCATTTCCGTTATACCATGGAATTTTTCATTAATATAATGGCTTAATAACTACCTATATCATAAGAATATTGGGTGGGTGGGTTGTTTGTTGCTGCCTGGTTGATAGGTAATTGCTGCCTATATATATGTTGGTGATCTTCTGTCTTATTTTTTCTCGTGGGGTTTTTTTTTTTTGGACTACATTTCCCAGCATTCCTGAGCTCTTTGATCTTCTTACAGTTTCCAATGGGAAAGCCTCCAGCTCCCTGGCCAGGTGCACCATCAGTCTGTTTGTGTAGTGCCACATACGGCTTTTGGAGGTGTGTTGTGAATTGTTGTGAATTGTTTTATAAATGTTTTTGGAATGTTTTGTCAAAATGTGGGTTGCTGTTAAGCTTGGTTCCCCCCCGGCCAAGAGGTAGAAAGGGGGCAGGGGCTCATTCAGATGTGGGTGACAGTGTGTAACGCCCCCCTCCCCAAAACCAGTTTCCCATTGGAACCCTCCCGTTTACTGCTCAATTGCTGTTTGCATAGTGCCACATCCGGCTTTTGGAGGTGTGTTGTGAACTGTTGTGAATATATAAATGTTTTTGGAATGCTTTTCAAAATATGGGTTGCTGTTTGGCTTGGTTCCACCCCCACCGCCTAGCCCACTAAGAGGTAGAATGGGGGGGTGCTTATTTAGATGAGGGTGACGGTGTGTAATGCCCCCCTCCCCCACACCACTCACAGTCTGGAAAAGCAGCAAACCCCTCGGCCTTTCCCAATTTCCTCCCCCTTTCCCCTGACCATCCCCCCTTTCACCCCCTGTCTGCAACACCACGCCCCTGTAGACAGACACAGGTTTTAAGGTGTAAAAAAAAAAAAGAATTTATTTTGGAACAAAGCACTCCCTAGGGGTTGTCGTCAGCAATGTATCACTCAAGACAATCGCGCACAAGGGCCACCTGACCAGCCTCTCCTTGAGGATATCTCCTCAGTTCCTTTGCTGCTGCTCCACATGTCTGTTGTCTTTCCACTGCCTGTTTGCATGAACAAAATCCACACTTGGAGCGGTATAACACGAAAGGGATGCCAATTAACACATCTCTGAGTAGTGTTAGTTTAGGGTGCTAAATGGACCTTAAAGTGGTGGGAAATCCTGGGTCCTGCAAACACAAATGCAGTTGCATCGACATAAATGGGAATTTTCGTTTCATCTGCATATGCCCCTTGTGCCTGTGAGTGGATAAGGCACCTCTTACCCCATGCTTGCCCTTCACTCCCTAAGTCCCATCACCGGATTGTACTGTACTGTGCCACACTGACCTTTAAATTGCCCTTCAGCCATGATCTTGTTAGAAATATTATTAAAAATGTATAGTGAATAGAGTGTTGTTAGAACTACACAGTTTGTATCTCGTACCTGATAAGCAGAAACACCACCAAGGACATCTCGCTAATTTACTATCTCTTTGTAACACTAAATCACACATACCTTCAAACTCCTCTGCCTCTACTCTTGTAAACTACAAAGGCTGTGATTTAATTGGCTGTGTCCTTGGGAAAGAGAGGGGTTTGAACTTTTGGTAACCTGGAGAGTTTTCTAAGCATGCGTAGTTAGCTAATGCATATATGCCTATCCGCCCCGCATACTTAAGTAGTGAATTATAATGCACATGCAATGGATGACGTGACGTCATTTCATGTATGTTTGTATGAACCGGAAATGAGTTGTAAGAGTTCCTGCTTCTGCACACGTGCCCAGGAGGGAAGGGATAAAACCCAGCTGAGAGTTTTCCTCTGGGGCAGAGTGTGGTCTTTTGTCTTCACTCTGACCCTATTTGCAAATATACCTTTTGTGTTGCTAATAGTGTGTGTCTGAGAGTTCTTCACCTCCCTGGAAACGAACTGCAACATTTTTGCAACAATCTTGTAGTTCTTACACTAATCGCCTGAGTCACTCAAACACAGGCTCCATTTCAGGTGGTGCATTCAACTTAATGCTGCAGTGTGCTATGCCATGACTTCTTGTTCTATAGCAAGGTGGCCTAACAGGCAGCCTTTGCACCTCATGCAGCCTGCCAGCTGTTAACATGTAGGCTGTGGGCCCCTGTAGCTGGCTCTCCCACTGCCATGCAGTGGTCAACAAGGGCCTGCGTGCAGCTGGTGCAGCCTGCATAGCGGGAGGGATCTCATGGTGGGGGTGTCCAGCAATGTGTAGCCAATGTGAAGTGCAAGCCAGCACCCCTGCATGACCCCTGGCTATGCTGAATTTGGACCACCCTGCTCTTCAGAGTCCAGTTTCCTCCCATGGCCAGTCACATCTTGCAGCCCTGACTCCAGCTACAGCAAGAAACCAATCAATTAACTTGCATCGTCTTTCTTTTTATGGGATGGCAGGACCAGCACTTTCCCAGCACTCATGGTTCAAACATAGGCTTGCCACTTAGTTCACTATGATAGGCTACCTACTGCACAGGACACAGCTAGATGGAGAATAAGGGAGGCTAGAGCCCTGAGGTCCATTTTCCTAAATCAGAAATGGCACAAGAAAGGAGGCAATTGAGAACTCAGGTGGCATGGTATACAACTAACTCCTGCAGTGATCATACACTCCTGATAGGTCCTATGGACCCAGGCACTGGTGCCCTACTGACATGGCAAGTCACATCTCACTGCAAGCACAGGTGACTGGGGGAGCACACAGAAGTTGTGAGCCAGGTTATTCTAATGTGGTCATGATATGCGCCATGTGCTCATCTCTTGTACAAAGGAGACAAAATTTCCTAGTCCACTTGGAATGAAGAAGGGCAACACTTACGTGGTTCCATTATAAAATTAATGCCTGCTCGTGCTATTACAGTACAGCTTGTAATGGTATACTGCTCATTGCTTGCAGGTCTTATCCTATTTATTTTTTAATAGTAAGAATAATAATATATTTATTATTATTATACTTTCAATAATCGTAAGATGTAGCCCACTTTACTTACCTTGGAGACAAAAATCTCAAAGCAGTTAGGAAATATCATTAGCCCCATTTTACATATAGGGAAAATGAGGCATGGAGAGATTGAGTGATTAGCCTAAGGTCTCACACCAAGTCAGTAGCACAGCCCAGAGACACCCCAGTCTTTGTACTAACCCCAGGATTCCTTGTTATCAATCCCATTCACTACATGAACATACTCTGTAGCAAAACTCCTGGACTGTCAGCATAATGGTGCAGCAGAATAAAAATCAGTGGTAGTTTAATTATAAATGTATGTTTTGCTAAATTATATATGAAAATGAATATTCTAGCATGTATGCTAGGCCCTGTGTTATTTGTTGTATATTAAATTCATATTTTTATGTTTTCCTTACATGTTCATTTGTAAGAATGCCAAAAGTTTTAGCAGGGATAGTGCCTAACCCCTGCAAGGAAATTGTCAGGGACAAAACTGGAGGTGGAGTAGGAGGCAGTTGTGGGTTCAGGAAGTTGGGGGGTGTGGGAGATCGGTAAGTCTCCTGGTGTATTAGCTGGATCAGGAGTAAAAAAAAGATATCCAGACTGTGACTCAGGGGGCCATCATTAAGTTTCAGAGTCAACAACCCATTGAAAGCGGTTTGTGTCTCCCAGAGTTATTGCCTTCATCTGTCTAGAGATGCAAGCAGACACCACTGCATCAGTTGCATCCAATTCACATTTTCAAGGTTTTCTTAGCAAATTGATGGGTTTGGATTCCAGGGTATAATTTTGTGGCAAGGGCGAATAGCACAGAGAACCACAGAATACACAGGGCCTTCCACACCATATATGCTTGGTGCTGAGTCCTACATTCTTGGGGAGTTCTTGTGGTACACATGGTCCTTGTGACACACATTGCAGCCATGCCAACTGGCTATTCTCTACAACACATACATCCATGTATGAATACTCTGGAAGCTCTCTGATATTTTAGAACCCATGCGTGAGGCAAAATGAACCTACAGTCTTGGCCCTTCAAAAATCCCTCAAGTTTTCCAGTTATTTCCTGCCCTGTGGGGTGAATTCCACTGAATTCTCTATAGGGAATAAAAGGACTTCTTGGTACAGGCCAGGAGAGCTATTCAAGACCTGGGGTTCCAGCAATCCCCTCGACCCAGCACAGAAGCTTGGCATCGCTAAAAGCACTATAATAGACTCAATAACTTTTACTCTACACCTCTGCCATGCACTGAAAAGGCTTCCTTTAACACCAGATTCTGCCGCTTGCTGTGGGTTCTTAATCTTCCCCTCAGAAGGGTCACAGGCCACCTTTGATGTGTGCTGCTAGCTTACTTACAGCTGCTTGTGATGTGCAGGTCCTTCATTCTTTTGGAACTCATTTTGCCTTTCATGTTCTGGAAGTGCTGGAGCACTTTGAAAGGAAAAGCCTATTATTTCTACTGCAGCCTGGGTAGAACTTGCACTACCCACCCTGGTTGCTTCGGGTAAGTACCTTCTTTCCTGCAAGTGGTGAACCAGCTAAAACAGCCCATGGCCACACTACCTGCTCAACTGTCGTTTGAACAGTGGCCACACTGTGAAGCCCAGTTTAGCGAGTAGGGTGCCATTGTGCTAGGTGGCATGCATATGGATAAAACAAAATAGTTCCTGCCCTAGAGAAGTCACAGTTTATGAGAAGACATAATACTTGTATACAAAGGTACCCACCATTAAAGGGCAGTAATAAGGACACCGACCATGTTGCATGCTTTGGACCACCTGCCTCTGAGTTGGCTGGTAGTCAATGTGCCTGTTTGACATCCAGCTGCTTCTGAGTTTGACCACACAGATGCACACTCACACACACACAGAAACAGTACATAAACTGAAATAGTCTTTATGGACTGCTAAAGATTCAAACCAGATGTGCCCCCTCACACAGCAGCAAATGGCTTCAGGATGGAGTTGCAAGCTATCTAGGTGGCTTGGAAAGCAAAGCTGAGGGGGAAGCACCTGAAACCAAAGAGGCAGTCCCTGGGGTTTCACTTTTCCTACAGCTTAATGCAGTGACTGGCAACCAGGATGTGGGGGCACTCTGGGGTTCCACGATCTCTTCTGAAGGGTGCCACAAAGTGTGAGAAGATAAGTAGGGATCTATGTTGTAGCTGTGCTGATCTGAAAAAAAAAGAGATACACAAAGCTCTTGGTTCAGAGATATCTTTTATTAGACCAAGTAAATAGTAGGAAAAAATTCCTTTCTTTGCAAGCTTTCAGGCACAAATACCGTTCTTCAGGCTGAGGAGGAATCAAAGGCTGGAGATAAGCATAGGCAACGGAAGAGGGGGACTAATGGGGCTCAACCCCCCTCCCCCCCAAAGCCAGGGCAACCCTGCTGCAGGCTCCTGCAGCAGTAGGGAAGGGTGGGACAGGCTTCCAGCTGGCCCAGCACAGCAGGCAGGTAGGCAAGATATCTTCCTTTAGTTTCTGGGCTTGTGGGTGGGTGGGAGATCAAGACCCTCACAGTGCAGGAGGGAGCGGGGTAGGGGCAGGGGTGAATCATTCACCCACATTCCTGCCTTGCTCCCTGCTGCACTGTGGGGATTGCCCCATGACCTGGCCGGGTTGGGCCCATTCCCAATGGAGCCCCGGCTGAGCTGGGTCCTGGGATAAGTGGCTCCTGCAGAGCTACAGTGCTGGGGAGCCAAGGGAGGGCACGTGGACCTCCCAATCTTTGCACAGGGCAAGGGTGGGCAGCAGCTGTGAGCCTTTGAAAGCAGCGCAGCACAGTCACATGTGCCTCGCTGCCTGGCCCACCCAGCAGTGGGACACACATGGCTGGGCTCTTCCTGGGGATGACTTAGATAGGGCTGGGCAGGGGTTCCAGGGGCAGGGATCCTGGGGGCTCCTTCCCCTTCAGTGCAGCAGTGCAGCTGAGGCTGGCCCCGCTTCAGCTCTGGGCCCCCCCAGGCAGTGCAGGATTGGAGGCCAGACTGGGGGCAGTGCTGGGAGGCAGCCAGGACCAAGGGGGGGAGCGCCGGCACTGGGCAATGACCCCTGGAATGGGGGGAGAGCCCCATGGGTGCAGCAGACCCCAGCCCAGTCTCTGCCCAGTGCCAGCCCCAGCATGACTCTTTCTCCTCCCCACGCCCTTCCCCTGCAGGCTTTTGCTTCAGGGGGGCATGTGCATGAGCTCAGCACCCTCTCCACCCCCCATTTTTTTCTCCCTCCAGCTATGGAGATAAGAGATAAGCAGATAAGAGGAAATAAGGGCAGGCTTCGGTTCCTCTGTGCCTGGCTGCTGCTTTGCCTCCATTGCCTAGCCCCTCTGTAAGGAGGTAAATGCTGTATTAAATAAATTAGTTTTTGAAATGGGATGCTGCTCAGTTCACAAAAGTTATGGAGAACTGATTCAAGTCAAACTAGCGATGCCTCAAGTGTAAAATGGTTGAGAACCACTGGCTTAATGTATGTATGATTGCTACGGCTGAGCAGGAAATACAGCAGAGTAGATCCTGTGGGAGTTAACACTAAAGTGGAACAGTGTGAACTCTCATGTATGAGATTACAAGAAGGTAGTGAACAGCCTGTTGCAACATATGTTGCTCCATGCTTTTGCCTCCAAACTGTTACCCAAATTACAGGTAACCTTGTGGACTGGCTTCTGATAAAAGAGGAAGGAACAGCTCTGCGGCCCAACCTTTGATTTGCTTGTACTTCAAAACATAAAAACCAAACATTTATCCCAAAGCCTATCTGGCTACCCCTGACAGCACAACATAGATTCTCACCTACACTAACTGGGGAGACTCAAGAGGTGGGAGGAGAGTAGCGCACGCATTGGCAGCAGGTCTTCTTGAATTTACTGAGTTCTGCAAATTTCCCTCCAGCCTATGCCCTATATTTATAGATGGCTGGTTCTAACAGTCTAATAAGTGACCTCTGATTGGTTTTATTTACATGTATTTGTTCACTGAAACTTTTGGAACTGGACTGAACCAGTTTTCTTGTGGATGTGAAAGATGGCAATTAGTTGAAATGTTTGTTTTTGGGATAATTATATTTCTGGCGGGAAGGATTCTTATCTTTTTCCTTTACCCCTATGGAATACTGCTTGCCTTCATCCTATTTTTCTCTTCTCCAAAATGTATCGTATTTCATAAACAAAGTTGTTTTGTTTCTTATAACTTATCTAGAAACTTAATAAAAATATATCTATTATAGCAAAGCAGCATTTAATACATTGGGTTGCATCAATTACTATAAGCTAAAGCTATGATATAGTATGTTTTGATTATTTAATGCTGTGTCTCCCCTTATGTCTCTTTTCAAGCTCTGTGCTTTGTTCAATTGTATCGCATTACTGGTTTAGTTAGACATGTTGAGGGCTTCCTTTACTTTGCTGACCAAGCTAGTTGTCACATTTGGAAAGGTTCATGCTATGGTCACTCAGAAACAGGCTTTGGGGCCTTTTGCTTAGCCACACTTCAGCAGCTTGGCATAGGCCCCTTGAAAATGGCCAAGGCTGGCAACAAAACACCAACAGAACAGTGGGATTCCTTAGTCTTGTGAAGGGTTGATGCCCCTCTGTCTCCGGTCTCCCCCTATTCCCTAATGGAGACTTATTTGCTAATCTTTTGCTCTTCTCTGAGCCAATTAATGGTGGGAACATCCAGCCCATTCTGTGGTTTTGTAAACTAACTGTGGTTCTGGAAAAATGTTATGGTCTTGGCCAGGGAAATGACTGGCTTCAGGAAAATTGTTGCTCACAACAGAATTACAAGCCCTGGGTCAATTTTCACTTGAATAAATTCGGCATCTTCTCTTTTTTTAAGTTGTGTTTAAGGTCTAGAAGAATGAACATAATGTCTTAGCCACTACTCAAGTCTCCCTTCCGATTAATGAGAAACTTCATTAGCATCCCCCATTATTATTACCAAATAAAACTTTGTTTGAGTTTCAGTCCATAAATGCAATCAAGTCCTTTTAACGCTGCTGTCTAAACATTTGGTGTGGTTAATATTTAACTACAAGTATTTTTAAATTTGTAGCTACTAAATTATTTGGGGAGAAGCTACTGCTGATCTGGAGCCAAATACTGATGTCATTTACACCAACAGCTAAGCAACACTATTGCTTAACTTTGCTGTGCCACGCAAAGATTAAAGGTTTAAATGCTCTTCCCTCATTCTACCAGCAGGTGGCAGAATCTGGATTCTTTTTCCCTCATAGATTTTAATAAAGAGGCAGCAGGAAAAATGCCCCAAATTATTTTCACAAGTAGAAGGGGGGGGTTTCCCCCTTGACTTAATATTTGGTTCTCAAAATATTGACAGTAGGTGAGAGCAGCCAATCCTCGAAGGCCAGGGAAATACAGGAGTAGATTTCACATCAATACATGAAATAACTTCACAGTCAATACTCTTTGGAATAGCTGTCAGGGAGGTCCTGGAGTCAAAATGTAATTTTAAAATAAAAAGGAAGAAAGCGCCACTGAACCCCTCCACTACATTGTGTTCTGGGGCACTGCTGCCTCCTACAGCTACTTTTTGGAACTTCAGGGAAAAAAACCTGCAATGTTAAATAATAAGACTTCATACATTTGGTTTTCAGATTTGGCAAACATTAGCTAATTATGTTTCATAGTAGCCATATAAGAACTAAAAAAACTGTAGAGGAACAGAGCAGCTGAGTTGTCTACACACAGTTTTTTGTAATGATAAAACTATTTTGGGCAGGACTGTGAGGTTTTTGTTTGGTTGGTTTTTGCTGGGGTTTTTTTACCAATAAATTTCTGTGGGGACAGTCCCTACTATGGATATAGTTATATCAGTATCAGGATGCCTTGCACTGATATATATTATTCCTCTTGCATTACAGGAATAAATTAAATTAATATAAGTACTTTTTTTTTGCTAATATAACTGTGTTCACACAAAGCAGGTTGCTCTGCTTTAACTATACTGGCATGCACTGTTTGTGTGTTGACAAAGCCTAAGCATCTTATCCAAATCAATGCATTGAGTCAGTAGCAGAAATAAGAAGAGCACTGAAGGACCTTCCTTCTCAGTTTTCTGCTCTAATTGTCAGATGCCATTCTTTTCATATTTCTTCCAACTCAATTGTAATACAAAGTGTCATTGTTTGTAAAATTTCACAGTGCCCTGGGTGTGAAAAAATGATGCCACCCTCTTATAATTACAGTGAAAAACAAAGTCAGAAATATTTGCATGAACACATTCATCATTTCCAGTAAGACCTTTCTTTCTGTTTTGGGTGTGCTTTAAATGGAGTGAAGTTTTTGTTTCAAAGCCTTTCTAGACAATTGATGCACTGTGGCACAGCAAAATTACTGGGGAAAAAATTCTTTATTGTGCACTTTTGATTACACAGGACAGTGTAAAATAACATACAACGAACACTTTATCTATTTCTGAGCCAGAATATGGCAGTGATTTAATAGCTTAAATCTAGCTATTTTAAGGTTTTGTACTGTTACCCTTTATACATAATATTCATGTGTCCTGCACATAAAACTGATTATAAATAGTCTAGCGGACTACTTGGAATCTCTAGCTTTTCTGTTTCTTTACAGTAAAAAACTTGGAGTAACATTTTGCTGAATATTTATTTGTTTGCAAGCCTTTCATAGTTTGGGTTTTTTGTTTGTGGGGGAGGAATTGAGAAGGGTGTCAGAGTTGTCAGTGCAACACTGTGCAATAGTATTGGACAGGATGTAAAGAAAAATCTAAGGGGAAGTGCAAGAGGAATTAAGGGAGGAAGGGAAATGAGATTTTTTATATTGCCAGCCCTCAGTTACCTCATATATAGAAGTTAGCAACACAGCATCCTTTAGGGTTAGGCCAAAGTTCTGTTAAAGCACTACCACAGATAAAAAAAATGGCAGTCCCCAGCACTATTTTCCTAAAACCTACTGTGCTTTCATATGAAGAATCCCCTCATAGCACCAATTCAAGCCAATGCGTTTTGCTTGAGATGGGATGAGATCAAAAGATGGTGTTGCCAGAATCCAGGGCACTATTAAATGCTCTCTAGAAAGAGAGTTTCTCACTCAACAGCTGTTGAAGGACCATCCTGGAGGAACATCATGCATAATTTTCTTTAGGGCAGATCCACTGAACTTTTCCTCCATTGAACAAAACCATCAGAACAAAGTCACCATTGGTGCCCAGATAGATGAGTAGTATGGGGTAGTAGTCAGAGGGCCAGATAATACTTGATAGTCCCTCATGACATCTCAGAGCCTGGATCCAAGATGTCATGGAGGGACTACCGAGGCTCATCCAGCCCTCTGACTACCCCATGCTGCTCATCCATGCGGGCACCAATGATACTACCAGGGGAGACCCTAAGCATATCAAAAGTGACTACAGGGCTCTGGGTCCAAGGGTGAGGGATTCTGGACCTCAGGTTGTGTCTCTGTTGATCCTTCTGGTCAAGGGCAAGGGCCCAGGCAGGAACAGGTGCATCCTGCAAATCAACACCTGGCTGCACAGGTAGTGTTGCCAGCAGAGCTTTGGCTTCTTCAACCATGGGATGTTGTTCCAAGAAGGATTTCTGGGAAGAGATGGGATCCACCTGATGAAGAGAGGGAAGAGCATCTTCGCAGACAGGCTCGCTAACCTAGCGAGCAGAGTTTTAAACTAGGTTCATCGGGGGTGAAGACCTGAGGCAAGTGGGGAAGCAGGAGACCTGAAGGAAGAGCAAGCAGCAGGGGGAAACAGGGGAGGTGCTCTCATACTTCCTGAGAAACAGGGCAATCGACTAGTTACCTCTGGTGCCTGTTCACAAATACACAGAGCCTGGGAAACAAGCAGGAAGAATGGGAAGACCTTCTGCAGTCACAGCACTATGACGTGATTGGAACAATAGAGATGTGGTGGGATAACTCGCATGACTGGAGCACTGTCATGGATGGGTACAAACTGTTCAGGAAGGACAGGCTGGGGAGAAGAGGAGGAAGAGTTGCTCTTTATGTAAAATAGCAGCTGTATATTTGCTTAACTCTCCAGTATGAAACTGGAGATAAGCCTGTTGAGAGTCTCTGGGTTAAGGTCAGGGAGGAGAGCAACATAGGTGATGTGGTAGTGGGTGTCTGCTATAGAGCAGACCAAGAGGAAGTGGTGGATGAGGCTTTCTTTGAACAACTAGCAGAAGTTTCCTGATCATAGGCCCTGGTTCTCACAGGGGACTTCAATCACCCTGAGATCTGCTGGGAGGGCAATACAGCAGTGCACAGGTGATCCAGAAAGTTTTTGGAGAGTGTTGGGGACAACTTCCTGGTGCAAGTGTTGGAGAGGCCAACTATGGGCTGTCCTCTTCTTGCCCTGCCACTCACAAACAGGGATGAATCGGTAGGGAATGTAGCAGTGGATGGCAACTGTGACAGTGGCCATGAGATTTCATAGATTTTTAGGGTTGGAAGGGACCTTGGTAGATCACTGGGTCCGACCCCCTGCCCTGGGCAGGAAAGAGCACTGGAGTCAGGTGACCCCATTCAGGTGCTTGTCTAGCCTCCTCTTAAAGACCTCCAAGGTAGGAGAGAGCATGACCTCCCTTGGAAGCCCATTCCAAGTTTTGGTAACCCTTACTGTTAAAGATGTTCTTCCTGATGTCCAATCTAAATCTGCTGTCTGTCAGTTTGTGGCAGTTGTTTCTAGTTATCTAGAGGGGGCCCTGGTAAATGCAGGATCTCCTATTCCTTGCAGCCCCCACCATGGTTTTGTAGATGGCCACAAGACCACCTCTCAGCCTCCTCTTGTGGAGGCTGAAGAGATCCAGGTCCCTCAATCTCTCCTCGTAGTGCCTCACAGGAGATGATTGAGTCTAGGATCCTAAGGAAAGGAAGGAAGGAGAGCAGTGGAGGAAGGACCCTGGACTTCAGAAAAGCAGACTTTGACTCACTCAGGGAACCCCTGGGAAGTCAGACTGAGGAGGAGAGGAATCCAGGAGAGAAGAAGCCTTACTGAGAGTGCAGGAACAAAACATCCCAAAGTGCAGGAAGACTAGCAAGTATGACAGAAGACCAGCCTGGCTTAGCAGGGAACTCTTCAGTAAATTAAATCACAAAAAGGAAGAAGCAGAAACTTGGACAAAATAACTAGGGAAGAATATAAAAGCAGTGGTCAGGCGTGCAAGGATGAAGTCAGGAAAGCCAAAGCGGAATTGGAGTTGCAGCTAGCAAGGGATGTGAAGGGTAACAAGAAGGGTTTCTACAAGTATGTCGGTAGCAAGAGGAGGATCAGCAGTATGAGTCCATAACTGAATGGGGGAGGCAACCTAGTGACAGAGGGTGCAAAAAAAAGGCTGACATGCTCAATGTCTTTTTTGCCTCAGTCTTCACAGTCAAGGTCAGCTCCCAGACTAGTGCGCTGGGCAGCACAGTTTTGGGGGGAGATGAGCAGCCCTCAATAGTGGAAGAGCAGGTTAGGGACTACCTAGAAAAGCAGGATGTGTACAACTCCATGGGGCCAGATGGGATGCACCCAAGGGTGCTGTGGAAGTTAGTCAATGTGATTGCAGAGCCATTGGCCATCATCTTTGAAAACTCATGGTGATCAGGAGAGGTCCCGGATGATTGAAAAATGGCAAACATAGTGCCCATATTTAAGAAAGGGAAAAAGGAGGATCCAGGGAACTACAGATCAGTCAGTCTCACCTCAGTCCCTGGAAATATCATGGAGCAGGTCCTCAAGAAATCCAATTCTAAGCACTCAGAGGATAAAAAGGTGATTAGGAACAGCCACTATGGATTCACCAAAGGCAAGTCATGCCCGACTAACACGATTGCCTTCTATGACAAGATGACTGACTCTGTGGATGCAGGGAAACAAGTGGATGTGGCGTACTTTGATTTTAGCAAGGCTTTTGATACGATCTCCCACAGCATTCTCCCAGGCAAGCTAAGGAAGTATGGACTGGATAAATGGACTGTAAGGTGGATAGAAAACTGGCAAGAGCATCGGGTTCAGACAGTAGGCATCAATGGCTTGATGTCTAGTTGGCATCTGGTATCAAGTGGAGTACCCCAGGGGTTGATCCTGGGGCCAGTTTTATTCAGTGTCTTCATCAATGACCTGGAAGATGGCACAGAGTGCACCCTCAGCAAGTTCGCGGATGTGCTGGAGGGTGAAGCTAGGATTCAGAGTGACCTAGAAAAATTGGAGGATTGGGCCAAAAGGAATCTCATGAGGTTCAACAAGGAACAAATTCAAAGTCCTGCACTTAGGAAGGAACAATCCCATGCACCAGTTCAGGCTGGGGGTTACCTGACTGGGCAGCAGCTGTGCAGAAAAGAACCTGGGGGCTACAGGGGACAATAAGCTGAATATGAGCCAGCAGTGTGCCCTTGTTGCCAAGAAGGCTAACGGCATATTGGGCTGCACTGGTAGGTTGTTGCCAATAGTTCAAGGGAAGTGATTATTCCTCTCTATTCAGCACTGGTGAGGCCACATGTGGAGTACTGTGTTCAGTTTTGGGCCCCCCACTATAGAAAAGATGTGGACAAATTGGAGAGAATCCATTTGAAGGCAACAAAAGTGTTGAGAGGGCTGGGAGGCATGACTTATGAGGAAGGACTGAGGAAACTGGCTTTATTTAGCCTAAAAAGGAGGAAACTGAGACAGGATTTAATAGCAGCTTTCAACTACCTGGACGGGGGTTAAAAAGAGGATGGAGCTAGACTGTTCTCAGTGGTGACAGATGACAGGACAAGGAGCAGTGGTCTCACATTGCAGCAAGGGACGTTTAGGTCAGATATTAGGAAGAATTTTCTCACTAGGAGGGTAGTAAAACACTGGAACAGGTTACCCAGAGAGGTTCTGGAAGCTCCATGCTTGGAGGTTTTCAAAACCTGGCTAGACAAAGCTTTGGCTGGGATTATCTAGTTGGGGATGGTCCTGCTCTGAGCAAGGGGTTGGTCTAGATGACCTCCTGAGGTCCCTTCCATCCCTAACTTTCTATTATTCTAGATTAAGCCTTATAACACCTGAAGACAGTTACAAACACTGACCTGGAAAAGAACCTGACCTGGAAAAGCATCTGGATTCCACTTGCTTGGATGCCTAAGAGTATCCAATTCACAAATCAACTTCCTCCTTAAATTAATTCACTCCTAAGTAAATTAGCCTAGGAGTGAAATTGTGCGTAGTTACTAAAACTAGCAGGGAATTTTCTGTTATTTGTTGTCCCCCACCCGAGTGAAAAGCACAATTTCTGCACAATCAAAATTTTCTCAGAAAAATTTTGATTTTGCCAACCAGAGATCAAAATGTAGTATTTCAGTTTTGGTCAATTTAACCAAAATAGAAATACAGTGGAGCCCAGGTATGCTATCCTGAGCCTTCGTTGGGAAGGGCAGCATATAAACTGAAAGAAAGAATAAATAAATAAATATCCAGGTGGTTTGCAACCGCTTAGTTCGCAGTGGGCTGCTGAATTCAAGATGAGCCCTGCAGCTGTTTGCCATGGCTCTTACTTCAAAGGGCACGGCTTCTCCACTCAGTTGGGGCTCATCAGCTGATTGGAGAAGGAGTGCCCTTTGAAATAAAAATTATCATACACAGCTGGAACACCTCCCAGGCAGCTGGTTGCTGCAGCACTATATACCCCAGCTAGTTCACAAACCCCCCTCCTTGTGAGGAGATTAAGAACCTGACGTGGAAAAGCATCTGGGTTCCACTGTATTATGCTTCCAGCAGCTCCATATTAATCTGGGTCTGCCTGAAGTGCCAGGGTCTCACATTTCTGGTCAGGTCCTTTAAGCCTCAGTGCCCTCCATGGGCTAGCCTCTTCTGCTAGGAGCCTTGGCACTATAGGCTCCTATGGCATTATAGTCTCCCATTTGGTTGGACAACCACAGTGCATTAAGGGTGGTTAATTTTGGCTAAAAACCTGGGCCAGTGGAGGAGAACTGGGACAGGAGCCACCAAAACTGCCAGTCCTGTGAGACAGCATGGCCAGTTAGCCAGATACAGATTTCTTTTTGAATAAGTTGAAACTAAGCATTTCAATTCCTTCAAGAAACCAAAATGAAAAAGTTCCTTTTGACTGAAAATGAAAAGTTTTGGTATTTTGGAATCAAAATCCCATGAAAAATATTGATAATTCAATGCTTTATAGCACCAAAGACTTCCGAATAATCAGAATTTCCTAGAGGAAGGAAATTCCCATTTCTGGCCAGCTGTAGGAGTCACTTACTTTAAATCCAACCCCCACAACACACTTGATACCAATTTAGAATCATGAGGACTATTCCCAGGAGTTTCTACTATTTCTAAAGTAGGTCAAATTGTTAGCATAAAAACCTCAACAGTTATATCCTTTAATCTTTTTCTTGGGAGCAATAAGCCTTTTTGATATTATTGCTCGCTTAAATATTAAAGCAGCAGCAAATTACATTTACAATCATTAAAAAAAAAATAGATCAACTATACTGTCTATGTCAGACCAATATTCAGTCAGATTGCCACAAGATAAGCAAAATAAAAATTAAGTGAGCTTTAAAGAATTAAATAGAATATTTATACTGCTACTAAATAGCATGGCATTACACCACCATCTCAACCAATATTTAAAGCAAATTTAGGCCCAATCCTGCAAATACTTAATCATCTGCAATTTTCTCATCAAACCCAGTTATAAAACTCTCCTGTCTGACTAGGTAACAGATCTTGACAAAGCTAGGTCCAAAAGGACTCTCTAAACAGACACATTCCTTGAAACTCCCAGTGACTCGAGTGGTGTCTCATAACAGCACAATTTGGCCTTGATGTACATAATATAATCAAATAGCCTTTTTCAACCACATGATCCACCCTTATGAACCTATGGCCTGATGTAGGGGTAGACAACTTCCTCCTGCAGCTGTGGGCCCAGAGGTTTGAAGTAGGTGGGCAGGCAGGCACTGCTCATTCCCCATGGTGGCAACAGGAGTGCTCCCACAGCAAGTTTCCCACTGCCAAAGCCCCACATCCATGGTATGGATCTAATGGTTCTGCAGGCCAAATCCAGCCTGTGGGTCAGAGCCTGCCAACCCCTGGTCTGACACAGGAAATGGCATTTCTTAACTGTAACAGCACTGAGGTAGCATCAAGTATATGTAAATTATATCTAAGAGATGTGCATCTAACCTGTTATTAAAATCCTCCAATAATAAGATCTCCGAGACTCCTGAAACAGTGTTCCGAGACTTCACTACCCATCTAGTTAGAAAGTTTCCTCTAATATCTAACCTGCTGCCAACTAAAATACTTACTTTTCATCCTACCTCCAACAGCCTTGGAGAACCAACCACCCATCACTTTCTGCTTTACAACAATCTTTTACTTATTGGAAGTTTACTACTATCTTCCTTAGCCCTCAGGCTTCTCTTTTCTAGAGAACAATAAAGTTCCTTCAACTCTTCCTCACTGATCAGTTATTTTCAAACCTCTTATTGCACAAGTTGTCCTACTCCTGTTTCTTCACAGCTTTCTAAAAGTGCAGTAGCCAGAACTGGACACAGTACCCCAACTGAAGCCTCACCAGTGCTGAATGAAGTGGAGTAATATTGTCCCATACCTCACAGACAGTACTCCTAGAATCAGCATTGCCTTTTCTTGCAGCAGCATTATCCTGTCAGCTTGCGTTCAGTTTGTGATCCGCTATAATCCTCGTATCCTTCCCTCCAGTACTTCCGCCTTGCTTCTAGTTCCTCATATTTTCTGGGTGCATTTGATTTCTCCTTCCTAAGCACAGCTCTTTGCCCTTGCCTTCACCAAATACCTTCTTGTCGTTTGGACCATTTTTCCAGTTTACCAAGGTCACTTTGAATTTTAATGCTGTCCTTCAATGTTCTTGCGTCCTGTCATGGCTTTTTGCTATCAGTAATTTTTGTAAGTATTCTCTCTGTTCCCTCATCCATCAAAACATTGAATGAGGTATGACCAAGACAGACCCTCTAATGCCCTCCCTTGAAATGCCCTCCCTATTTTGCCACTGAACCAATAATAGTTTGTTGTGTATCACTGCTGCAGCTAGGATTTCCAGTATGAACACAGTGCATATTTTTGGTCAGAGGCAGGCAACAAGTGCCATTTATGGAAAGGAGAGTTCCCTTCTGCTATGCCTCTTTGCCACACCCTTTTCTGTAGAAATACATTCTTTATTTAAGGGTCCCTGAGTCCATTATCAGTCATATTTGTTCTGACTCTAGAGATGTTAAGGTGCACATATACCATCTAACAGTCACATGCTTTAAGTGTGAAATAACTGACAAAATAAAAGATAGTAAAAAATAACAGAGAAGAGCCTTTCACACTATACCCCAACTCATTCCAGATCTTGAGTAACAGGCTGTGAAAGATTTCTATCTACAAGTGTTTTCAGTTTTTCTGCGGCACACAATTGTTATGATAGTGCAGCTGAAGTTCCAGGTATGACACTATCAAACAGAATTTGCCCCAGTGAAATTATTTTCCTAAGAGCATTTTTCTCCACAATCCTTTTCTGCCTACAAATTCAGAACAGGCAACATAAACTAAAACTCTGATTCAGCCAAGATCTTCAACCTGTGCTTATTATTAAGCTGGTCAGCAGATGGCTTACTCATATGCTTAAGGTTTGATGCTCGATATCTTACCCAACTGAAAGCGAAGATGGGTATTTTTAATGTTAACAGAGTTAAATCCTCCTACTGCATTTTGAAACTAAAGGGGAAAGGATGTAGTGGATAATGCATATGGCTATATTTTCACCAGGAATATGACCCAGTGCACCACTGCCCTCCACCTCCTACATCCCCTGCTCCCAAAGGATCTAAAGGCAGCCTGGGGTAACTGTAGCCCCCAGCTGAGAAAGACTGGTTGAAGCCCTCCATGGAGAGGGCCAAGAAGCAGGCAGAAGTCACAAAGACCTACCCTCATACTTTCAGGCAGAGACTAGCATGGTCCTCCCTGCTCCCCAGAAACAACTTCCCCACTTTGTGCCCTCATAAAGTCTTCCTGCGTGACAAGGCCTACAGCAGAGATGCCGGCTGGACCAGCAGAGGGATGGAGGCTGCATCCATTCGACAATGATGCCCCTGTACACACAGTCCTCACTCGCCTCAGATTTTGGCTTGGGTAGTGTCACTGCTGTGCCCCGGGGCAGCGCCCTTCATGGAGCAGGCAGGGATGAGTTCATTGTCTTGGTCCCTGCACATCACTCACCCTGGATGTGAGAAGCAAACAATTATGAGTCCAGCCAAGGGAGGCATGGGGCAACTGCACACACATATACATGAGTGTACATCTACAGACATATGTGCCCATGTATGCCCACACACACATTTAGAGGAGTGCACATTCATATAGACATATGCATATGCACCCATGTATATGCATATAAGTGCATGTGTGCACTCACGTATATATGCTGTGTGCCCACACACATATACATGTACAGGTATGTACCCATGTGTGTCCACACATGCATGTATACACAGATGAGTGCACATGCACCTGTGTACACATGTATACACATGCATGTACATTTGCAGACATATTATAGAAAGCATAGAAAATGAGGGTTGAAAGGGACCTCAGGAGGTTGTCCAGTCCAACCCCCTGCTCAAGGCAGGACCAGCCCCAACTAAGATCATCTCAGCCAAAGCTTTGTCTAGCTAGATATTAAAACCTCCAAGGATGGAGCTTCTACCACCTCTCTAGGGAACCTGTTCCCTATGTGCCTACATGTGCCCACACATGCACATTTATTCAAGTGTATATGTGCAGACACATGTCCATGTGTGCCCACACATGCGTATATGTGGGTGCACATGTGCACATGCCCCCATGCATATGCATGTGTGCACACCTGTAGACATGCACATGTACCCATGTACATGTATGCAAGTGCACACATGCAGATGTGTACACACATGTACATACACATGCCCATTTATACCCATCTGAGTGCACACGCACATATACAAGTGCACACATGCTTACATATGCCCACACATGCACCTATATCCCAGTGCGCACATGCATGCACATCTACACACAAGCATGCACACCGACATACACATGTATGCAGACCTATATGCCTATATGTGTACATATGCCCATCTGAGTGCCCACACACATACCCACACAAATAAAATCAACTCCCGGTGCCCTGAGGCCCCTGCCTCTCCCCGATACTTACAGGCCATACAGGCCCTGCCCTGCCCAGCCCTGCCCGTGCCAAGGGCGCCCAGGGACTCCAACACCCCCCTGCTTGCGGTGATAGCACAGTGCCCCCGGGATGCGAATGGTACGGCCGGCGCCCTACCCTGCCCTGCCCTGCCCTAGGGAATAGTACAGTTCTGTTCGGATCCCCGCGAAGAACCAGCCTCGCACGGTGACAACTATGAGTGGCCGACAAGGGGCCAAGCGTAGCTTCCTCGTGCTATTCTTATTGGCTGGAACCATTGGAGGCCTCGCCCCTTCCCCTCCCCCTCGCTGCCATTGGTCACCCGGCCGTCGAGGCCCCGCCCCTTTCCTCCCCCGCCCCTCTTGGGGTCATTTAAGTTTATGAAGAAAATAAATAAATAAAGCGGGAAATAGAAATGCGTAGAAAGGGGAAGGGCTCGCAACCGAAAATGCTGGTTGGGGGCGGGCCGACATTAGGAGCCAATCACCGGCCGCCTTTCTGGGGGCGTGGCAATAAAGCCAAGCCAGTCAGCACGCGGATCCCCTCACTGGTGGGCGGGGTTAATTTTCGGCGCTTCACCAATGAGCGTCAAGGTTCACTTTGATCCACGCTGGGCCGAGCCAATCGACCGGGCGCCTAGCGGGTCGGGACAACGCGGCTGCTCCAATAGGAACGCCGCCGTCGCCGAAAGGGGCGGTAACAGTGAAATGTTTGTGGGCGGTGCCGGCGGAGGAATGGCGTGGGGGCCAGCCAATGGGAATAGAGAGAGCGGGGTCCGCGGGGCCAATGAGAGGTGAAGCGAAGCGGCGGCGGCTGCCTGTGAAAGTGCTGAGCGGGTTCGCTGGGGAGCGGGGAAGATGAGAGAGGTACCGCGCTTCCGGGGTCAGCGGCGGGTCAGGGGGCGGGGCCCCGCGGGGCGCCTCCCCTCGGGGAAGGGGAGCGGAGCGGCCATTGCCCGCGTGGGGCGGGGGGACGAGGGGCGACTTCGGGCTCTTATGAACGGGGCGAAGAGGAAGGGGCCGGGCCGGGAGCTGGAGCGTGTGTGTAAATGGGCTCCGCGTGGACGCACACGGCCGTGGTGTACACGAGTACACGCGCGTGCCAACAGACAAGTGCACACGTGTGTCCACACGTGAGCACGCCGACACGTGCCCGCATGGACGCTTGTGAATGCATGCGTGTACTGGCACATACACATCTGTATGCATGAGTGCACAGACATGTGTGCCTTTGCGCACACGTATACCCACATGGGTGCATGGGAGTGAATGCACACAGTACATGTACATGTATATATATGCAGGAGTTCGCATGTGAACATATATTTTCTTGTCCGCCCACACAAGCACGTGTATGCACAGGACTATGTGCACACATGCACCCATGTATATCACATCCATGCATACATCCCTGTGCTTGCTGAAGGGTGGCTGTAAGTTTGCAAAGAACAGTTTTGCAAAGAAAGTTTGCAAAGAATAATTTTTCCAAGTATTCAGTTGGTTCAATAAAAGATATCCCATCTACCCAAAGAACCTTGTCCACCCACACATGCATGTGCATATGTAGATGTGTGAGTTCACATATATACATACATATGCATACATGTCCACACCAACCAATGCATGCATGTGTCCACATGCAGATATATACGTACGCACAGTACACATGCACGTGTGCGCACATACATGTGCCCACATGCACACGCATACATCCTTTGTTTAGTCTGTAACTGTGGTTCTCAGTCTTTTGAGACTCAAGGCACCCCTCCTTAGATTTGGAAAATGCTTGTTCTTAGTTTTCACTCATTTTTTACCTACAGAAACACTAGAGCAATTCTGTTGCAAAGAGCCCAGAGAGCCCACGCTTTTAACACCCTAGATTCATTTTTGAAATCTGTGGTTTTACCTTGTGGATCATGTTGACAAACCTAAGAGAGCTAACATTGTATGGTGCCGTATCACCCTTGAAAGGATCTCAAGCACCCCTGGGTGCCATGGCACCCTGGTTAAAAATCACTGGTCTGTAAAGTGTAAATCTACCTTGCTTCCTACACAAGACTTGCCACCCTGGATTCTCAGTCCCGCTATCCAGCCGTTAAAACTTGCCGTCTGCTGTGCCTGTGTGAGTGCACAATCTGGCTGGTAAAGACCATCTTGTAAATGAAGTTGGCCCCTTTGTCAAATGAAAAAAACAATGACGCGTGGCAAGAAATTAAGGCAGTTGTAGCCCAGCAGAATGAACCGAGATTATATGAAGCCTGAAGCCAAGCTCTGACCTCTAAGTAACTACTATAGGAAGGGAAATAAAATCTTTTCTCTTTTGGAAATGTGATTATTTATGAATATATGCAGACAATCCTGAAATCTGTTCAACAGTCTTTATGAATACCCTGGAATGGATTTTTAATGCAAACGATATCTTAAAAATTAAGAGGATAATGATAAGACTGTACTTCTGTAACATCTTGCATCTGTGGTTCTCGGTGTGCATTGCAAGCATTAATGAAGTAAGCCAGAAAAAACTCTATGCTGTAGGAAAGTAGTATTATCCAGTTTCTGCAGATGGAGAAACTCTGAAGCATGATGAGGAAGCCTTGATATTCTTCCACGGGAGCTTTGCATGCTCTGTATTAGAACAACAAGAAAGATTTTTCTCATGCATAAAGCCCTTTTCACAAATCAAAAATTTCTTCTGGGAAGCTTCAGTTTTACTGAAGTTTTTTTGTTTCATTTTTTCTGTGTAAAAAATCGACATGGGGGCTGTCTGCCTGGAAAGCTTTTGTCAATTTAACTGTCTTCCAGCAGCAGAATTTGACCAGAGCTTTGCAGGGGGGAGTTGAATAATTCTATTTTGCTTTCCCTAATAATGCAGTCTTTTGAAATGTTGGTCCCATGAGAAATGGTAAAGCTTTTACTTTTCAGCTGAAACTGGGACCCTTTTTCTCCCTCTGACACTTCCTCCCACCCTTAACCCCAATATTTTCCATGGAATGGAAATGTCATTATTTGGCTGGTTCTGCAAACTTTGCAAACTAGAGCATCAGATCATTCGGTGGTACTAATTGGCATAGCTCCAGTAAATTTAATCCTTTGCGGGTTTGGCCATAGGTATTTAGTGGTTTACCCAATGTCATGTAGTGAGTTAGTTTCAAGGCTGGTAATTGAAATTAGACCCCCTTGTCCTGGTAGAACTCCTGGTATACTTTTTATTTTCTTTCTTCCTATAAAAATTGCTTATACAAGGCTCTTTGGGTAAATCTGATGTACTGTAGAACTTGTTATTCACTTCAGACCAGTTTCATCAATGAGACCTGAATCCATGAGACTGTCTGATTGTAAAATTTCTAAAAAAACCCCCCTCAAAATCTTTTCAATAGTGGTCTTACTAGAAAAGAGAGTAAATATGTTGTAATTAGTGTATAGGTGACACCAACTAAGGAGTGAGAAAGAGAGAGACAGGCCTGAAAAACTGCTTTTGTTATTTAAACCTTTCTTTCAAAGTACAAAAGCATTTGATTGGCACTTCACTGATTTAATAGTCCATTTGTAATGCAGGAAGAACATTACAGAAGATTTTAGCATTATTTTAAATCTAATCATTTAATCTGTAGGTGTAAAAATCCTAGATTTTTATCAGAAGGAAACTTTTTGATGGCATCTGTGAAAGAATTTGTGATTTAATATCTAGTCTGTTGGTAGTGGTGTATATTTCATATCTTTCCAAGAAATAGTGAGAAACCTAGCCCTGGTTTCTAATATAATATAGTCACAAATCTGAGGCCATCTAAGGTTTCATGCTTGCCATTACTTCAGGGCTCTCACCCTAAACCACTGCTGTATATTTATGTTTCTGCCATGTAAACTAAAAGAGACTCTTCTAGCTGCCAGTGGTAGCAGGCCTGTAACACAGAATTGAGCAGTTTTGAATAAGTTCAGCTGAGAGCAGTGATGTATATACCTACTAACCATTTCATTACAATACTTAGCACTTATATAATGTCTTTACTTTTGTGTGTAAAAGCCATCTTGCAAAGGCAGAGACTATTAGTCTACTATTATCAATAGAGATGGCGCAGCCACAAGAGATTATCCTTCCCCACCACATACACTGAAGGAGAGCTGTCTTATAACTGATGGGGGGAAAGGAGAAGGCCACAGAGTTTTCTACTGGGGCTCCTCTATGGCTATCTAATTTCTTTGTGGGTGAATTAAAAACTATTATCATGTGTGCTACCTTGAATTATCTTGACCAGCCTTACACAGCAACTCAGCAGCATATTTGGCAAGAGACCCTCTGCATTCCAGGTGACAGCTGTACCTCTGAGACTCCTCCCTCCATCACATGCCTGGTTAAGTTTGGAAAATACAGCAGAAATTTTATTATTCCAAATGAATGACTGTCTTGAAGAGCCATTCACAGACTTAAGTTATTTGGTAAATTGGTGACTAAGTATACAAAATGGAGTTGGGGGGGAAGGCTTCTGTATCATGCAATGTACTTTGTTCCCTTATTTCCATAAGAGGTTGTTGACTTTATCTGTATTCATTGAGCATTCAATAAAATCTTGTCTATTTTAAAATACAGTTTTCGAATCTTACTGTAGCCTTGCCTGTACTATTTAAATCTTTGATGAGGAGTGGAATATCACTTCTTTGGATATCACTAGTTTTATTTAAAAATAATAATCCTTATCACCTAATATAGTACTGTATTTATATTACATAGTTAAACCTAGCTCTTGCATTTAGGAGACCAGGCATATTTTTGTAGTTTGCTCTGGGCTTGCTTAAATGAGCAAGGTGAATAGGATTTGGCTTTTGCTCTGTAACTTCAGGCAAGTTGCATGTTGCCCTCAGGACTTAAAATTCCACCTCAAAAGTAGGAAATAAATCTGTCCCCTCCTCCCCCCCTCCCGAACTTCAGTATTCAACAGAATTCACCCAGCACAGCAGGAAATTTCCTCAAGGTACATCAGACTTTTAAGTTGCAGGTCTAACCTTTTTTTGTCCAAGTTATCATATTTGTTAAAACGGAAGATGCTTTACCCACCTGCCAAAATGAAGATAAGGCCTTTGAGGCTTCATTTATTATTATTTGTAAGCTCTTGGGATTCTCATTTGGAAGGTGTTACAGAAAAATATTGTTTTAATGTCTTTAAAGACCTAAACACATATTCACCAAGCAAGATTCAGGTGAAGTTGTATACTTGTATACTCTCCTATCCATATTATTAACCTAGGACTTGGATGGTTTCAGTGCACTTATACTGGATGCTTGTTGAAGTAGTAGGCTGTTGTAGGCAGAGTGTACAAATTCTTGCAGTGTAGAACATTACATTGACTAGTAGTGGTAACTTCTCCAAACTTAGACTGTTTATCCTTCTTGTAATTATTAAGACCATTGTTCCAAAGCTACTGCAGTCAAATCAAAACCAAATTCAGTCCTTGTAATTTTCCTGAGGAGGATATGATGGGGCTACCATTGGCCATGGTGGATTGGACTTTCAAGAGCAACTAAGTGACATGGGTCCACCCATATTTCTTTTGAAACTGCCACTCTAGATGGTGTATTGCATGAATGGAACTGGCTAGACCCTGACTTCCAGAATTCAGAATGTGGCTTCCCTTGTGCTTCTTGATCAGGTGAGGATGTTGCTGTAGTAGCTTTAAGCAGAACTTCAGTAGCCTCTTTAGACAGGACTTTAGTGAGCAGAGAACAGACCCAGCAGGAATGACAAAGGAAAGCAATAGCACCATTTGCAATAAAAGCTTCTTCAAAGATATAAACCTACTCCAAATCAGACTGTTTATGCAGGCACAGGAGGAGTTATTCCTTAAATTCTCCTTGCTTTGTCATAAACAAGTGGCCCAGTATAAATGAGCAGTGTTCATTATTTTATAATACATATAGCTGTGAAAGATGGTCGATCCATTGGCTCGAGTGCTATTTGAGAGATCTGAGTTCAGGTCCTTGTTCTATCACTGACCTATGTGACCTTGGGTAAATCACTTGTGGTCTGATTCTAGTTCACCTATTACAGGGGCTGTCAGAGCCCTGGAGTGGCCACAGCATCCTAGGCTACTTGTCCGACACACAGCATTCTCAGCGTAGAGGCACTATACAACTATTAATCCTTAAAATGCCCACATGATACACCTCATTGTCATTTTATAGATAAAGAAAAAGAGTTAAAACAGGAAAGGACTAATGTTTCCAAAATTGGTCACACGGTTCTTTGGGTGAATCTGATATCTTTTATTAGACCAACTTAAATAGTTGGGGGAAAAAAAATTGTAAGCAAGCTTTTGGGTTCAAAAACCCTTCTGGAGGCTGAGGAAGTTTCAGCAGTTGGTGTGTTTTTGAACCCGAAAGCTTGCTTACAATTTTTTTCCCCAACTATTTAAGTTGGTCTAATTAAAGATATCAGATTCACCCAAAGAATCTTGTCTGCCTACGTCCTTAGACCAACACGGCTACAACCTACACCTCCAAAACTGCTGTTCATTTTATGTCCTTTCTGTTTCTGTGTGCCCAACTTCAGGTACACTTTTGAGTCTCATTTCCCTGCCCCCTCAGGTGTTTCTCAGACTTTGTCTTCCACTGATCTCAGTTGAGATTGCAAATATCGAGCACCCCTGCGTATCAGGCCATTTTCAGTTTGGATACATGTAACCCAAGGACATTTTTATGGCCCATAACAAAAGAAAGATAGTGATGGGGGTAACTGAAACACAGCGGGTGGAGCTATTCAGTTTCTGGTTCCAGGTCCAGTATACTAGACAAGTTGTCACTCTTGGGTATTTTTAAATACAGCATAGTAAACGGAAGTGTTGGGATTGACATTGAAATAGCAAATTCTTCCGTATCTATTTAGGGTGAATGCTTCCTATTTTTTCTTTTGTTAACTGATGATTTCCAACTCTTGTCTCTCCAAAATGCTTTCAGGCCAGTGCATTTTAATGGAATTTAAATCTGTGTCCTTCTTTCTCCCCTACATGTACCTGGTCTCTGTTCTCCTACAGCTTATGAAAAACTGCCACTGAAGTCAATACAAGTTTGCTGTATCATGTGGCTGGGAAGAAGGGCCCCTATTTATAGCATTCAAATGTTGGCAGGTGCAAGACTGGTGAGAAACTTTAGTCTCACACATTTAAACTAGTTTGTTTAGAAGAGTCTTACACACAGCAGTAGCCGCTCTTAACTGGGCCATTAGAATCAACAGTATAACTCAGTGACTGTCTTCTTGTTTAGATCCATCCATTTGTATTTCCAGGCTGCTGTGCATTGAAGGAGACCCTGATATTGCTGATTGCAATAATATACTTAGCTATGGCAGCTTAGCTATTATTTATAGCAGTGCTAATTATATCAATAGAAATAGCAATATTAATATTGTTAAGTGTCAGAATCCATGCTTGACCGCAGGAGGTAAACACAGTTACCTTAAAACAAAGCAGCCAGCTTGTCTCCATTATCAAATCACCAGTATGCATTTCAGGGAATGTATATACCCAATTGAATTGCTCTGGGTATTAGCCTTTTAACTGATCTCCCTGCAGGACTGACATTTTTACCTGAAAATTTAGGAGATTAGCCTCTTCCCTTGAACATTTTCCTGCCTGTAAGGTAGATCCAGAAAATTCAAAAGGGCGGGGGGAAGGGAAGAGCACGAAATCTTCGGCACAGATTCCAGTTTGTCACAACAGACTCCCCCCATGTTTGAATTGGAAAGGGGTATGGTTTCAAAGTCCTACTTGTGACCCAGATCTTTTCTTTCTTCCTTTTTTTTTTAATCTGTACTTTCCCTTTCTCTTGTTGACAAAATAGTTAGTGAAAACTCAGTGAGATTTCAATACCCCCAGTTACTTGTTGTGTTCATTATAACCAGCCCTACTTGGCATCCTTTAAAGGGCACAAATCACATTACCAAAAAATAAACAAAATAAAAAGAAAACAGGAACATATTGAGACTAATTTTCTGGCTGCTTTCTTAACATTTTAAATGTGCTTGATTTCCTGTCAGAGCTCTTGTTACTTCTGCCCACCTCTTGTGACAGTGTTTTAGACTGGCTTCCCACAGGAGCTGAAAAATCAAGCAGGTTAATGTCTTCATTAAAACTGAATACCAGTTTACTTTGGGAAAAAAACATGTTTAATATTTCAAGATATTGAACACTAAACCACTATTAAGCTTTAACTAATGCATTTACTTTGCTGACACTTGCTCTCCGATGGGACACGTAGCTCAAGTTAATGTCACTAGAAGAGATGTTTAGGGCTTCAGGAGAGAGTGTTCCCAACCCACTCTAGATGGTTTTACTTTACTCTCTACTTGAGAAAAAGTTTTAAATAAGTGATTCTAGCAACAACTTCCAATCTCTGCTTTGGAAATACTGAGTATAAACATCCCCTTTAACAGGCAAAAGTAGCCCTTTGTGTGCTCTAGAAGTACATGCTACGTCTGGAAAAGGAAGCAGCAAGACAGATGTAGATGTTCTTTGCTCTGTGAAGGAAATTTTAGGGTCGCTTGAGTGGGAAGACTTTGGGGCTGTGTCACCTGAAATTGCAGGCATTGCTTAGGGCATGAGTGTTTAGTTACTACTGAAAAAATTGGGGGAGTGCAGGGGCAGGAAGAAGGGGAGACAAGGCCAAGTTCAAATCCTGGCTGGCAAATGGGGATATGTAACATGAACCGTTATGACTGCAGGGAATTTTCCTGTATGTTTCTTGCTTTGTTCAGGAGCCACTTGCAGTCTTGCCATGTGGGGCACAGGGGCATGCATGGGCAATGAAAATCTGGTTTGTTTGGGAACCTTTTCTTCATGTCACATTGGAAATCTCATGGTTTAATTTGATTTTTCAGCGCTCCCCCCCACCCCATCCCCCTTTTTTTTGACCTCCTGGGCTTGGCAATCCTGCTGCTTACTTTTCTGTTATCAGAGCCATGTCAGCCTGTGCTGCGTCACTGATTCTGGATCCAATTGCAGCAGCATCTCAGTGGCTAAAGCAGTCGCACAGCATTCCTCAGCTGGCAAATTCAGGCCAGTTCAGCAGTCTATTTGGTTCCTGCTATTTTTTTAAGAATTAAAACAAATTCTTCTCAAAGGGAATGCTAATCTTTTTGTTTCAAATGGCATCCATTTCCATCATCAGTCTATGACAATCCTGGATCCTCTTTGACAACTCTTTAAGCCCCACGGACAGGTGATCTGTGAGTAAATCTCCCCGAGGAGTTAAGAACTTTCCTGAATTATTTATATGAACTGCAGGAATTCTGGTCTTGTATTGAATACTGGGCTGATTGCATTGAAAACACAAGCAGAGTGATGGAGAAGGGAATAGTGGATGTGCATAGCAGATAAAAATACCAATTAGCATGTGGTGGATTGGATGAATGCTTGGTGTAACTCCATTGGTTTCATTGTCGTTACATCAGAAATTTGACCCATTGAGCTAAGGGTACTGGTTCTATTTTCATAAACATGGAAAATGCTTTTTTGAGAATTATTTACATCTCAGGACTTTCACTTCTGATATAAATATATAGTGAATGAACAGCTCATCATTAGTTGATAATGAGTTAGTAGAACATTTCCTTGTGTTCACCAAAAGCATCAATTGGTCATGGTTACTAGAAAAAAGGATAGTTAATGAATGGGTGTGGGGCCTTGAACAGCCTTTTATTTTTTACAGGGTTCTTCCACATGCGGGTTCAGTTGAGGGAATAACACACAGTGTTACTCTAGGAATTCTGTGAGTTATTCCATCTGCAGAATAAATGAATGCAGATTATGATTTCCTTGGGTTTATCTGTTGTGCACACTTATTCAGCATATCTTCTGTTTTATTTCCTGGGTGGATTACATGTTTCACTTCTGAGAATTTTGACATTTTTGTCATTTGAGAATCACATTGCGCAGCTTAGTGATGAATGGTCAGGCACATAACACAATTTTGTTTCTCATCCCCCATGGGCTATGCATGTGTACCTCAGTGATGCAAAAATACATGCAGATTTACAGTTTGTTCCATATGAATTATTGGGCCTGTGGCTCTAAAATTAATTTTCCAGGATCCTTTGCCGCAGTAAAATGCAGAATGCATATATGAAAGGTACAAGTAAGGTCCATATTAAATAAGCAAAGGTGAGGTCAGTAATTGTTCTGCCCAGTGACTGAGTCACATTTAGGTACCATATGTGAAAAGCTACTGATGTATGTCTTGCCACGTTCTTATTATTTTAGTGTCTAGTGCTGTTAATCTAACAATACTGACCAATATTTTACTATTCCTAGAAGACATTATAACTCAGCTTTGAGAAATCAGTTTTAATGAACACTACCCAGATCCCTAGGCTAGGGCAGACATTACACACAAACTGGTTTAACTGATCAGAAACTAATTTAAATCTGTAACAGAACAGAAGTTCAGTTCTGGCATATATACCAATTTGAAAATGGCTGAAACCAGTTTGAGAGAAACCTGGTTGAATGCAGTAACAGACTTACCTGATTTGGGTCAAACTGTTTATGCAGCGTCTGTCCCAGACCCCTTCCTGATTTAAGATAAATCATAGTCCACCAGCATTGTGGCATGGTCTCTGGGCTGGGCAGGGCTGTCTGTTCCACAGCAGAGCTGGCCTCTCCCCTTTGCTCCCTAGCTGCAGCTCTGGCAGAAACTGTACATACAGCGTTGGCTGCTTGGCTTCCTCCTGCTCCCTCTTCCCCCTAAGCACTCTGTGCTCGAGCACGGATTCCCCCCGCCCCTCTGCCTTACACAGATACCTCTGTGCATTAGCTAGCTTACCACATGCTGGTTATGTCCACGCTGTGGGAGACAGGACAAAGGCAGACAGGACTGTCATCTTAGGGCTTTTGGAGCTAATCAACAGGTAGCTGATAATATCTCTCTGTTCCTTCCTTGGAGAAAGCTGTTTAAGAAGAGCTTGAAGGAGAGAGAAGCTTTGTTTTCTTAATGGGCTGATAAACACTGAGTTAAGGGTGATATATACTGTGTTATCAACTCCCTGCTGGGCTGCTGGGGGGAGGGGATCCCTCCTGCTGGGGCCTGGCCACACCCTCCTCAGCTCAGTTCTGTTGAAGGGAAAAGAGGGCTGCTCTAGCACCCCCTGGCTTCTAGCCTGAGCCCACTGCAGGCATGTGCCTACATTTCCTCAGTTCAGAGGGCATCTCTGTACAGTTACAGACCAGTTTAGCCTAGCCAGGTTAGACTAACCTGCAAAGATTGAATCAATTCAGGCTCAGGCTTTTTGAATGCCTGTCCCTAGCCCTAAACTATTAGGACTCTAATTTCTTTGTATTATAGTAGCATCCAGAAGCCCAAGCTGAGACTGTTGCCCCCTGATGGTAGGTGCTATACTGTAAGAGTCAGTCATGGTTCCAGAGAGCTTATCAGCTAATTAGACAGGCAAAGGAGGAAGAAAAGAAAATATTATTATCCTCATTGGACTAATTAGGAGCTGAGGCACAGAGAAATTCAATAGCTTTCTCAACCTCACACACAGGAGGGGAAAGGGAGATTTTCAAAGACAAATAACTTCCATTAAAGTCAGTGTGAGAGTGAGGCCCCTACCTGCCATTTGTGCCTTTGAAAACCTCCCCCAGACAGCCAACTGCAGTCAAGTATTAAACCTTGATGTCCTCAGTCTCCCACCAGACCATCTTTTTTTCCTCTCTGCTTTAAATATTTTTAGATGAAAAATACAGTTGGGACAGTGTCTGTAAAGAGTTTACTTTTTACTCTGGACTTCCAAAAGAAAAGCAAAATGATGGGCTGCAGAAATAAATTAACCAGAGATCAAAATAAAGAAAATCACAATCTTGTTATGGAAACCAGAATTGGTTTTGTAAATACTGTCATTTTATTACATTGCTGAAAAAAATTACCTTTTGCAGTGCTGATATCCTGCAGAACTGAAGAACTAGAAAACTATCCTCTTAACTTTTAAAATCTCTTTCCTTCCTTCCCGTATAGGTTTTAAATGCACAAAGTACAACTTGTGAAAAAAAGAAAAGAAAAACAAGTTCTGTTCTTGCATTTCTATGAGCACTATTTATAACCATGTTGCATTTATTTCCGGAAAGAAAATAAAACTGACGTCTCCATGAAGTTCCTAGCTCAGTCTCCCCATTTAGTAATAACATTTGGTACTCTTCTTTTTTAAAGTGCTGTACAAATATTAACTAATAAATCTTTATAGCACCCCATTTTTCAGTTAGGGAAACTAAGGCAGAGAGAGAGGTTACCTAAGTCTACAGAAATGGTCAGAGATGGATTATATCTCTGGAGTGACCTCTGCTCAGGCCACTCCAGCACATCCCCTAGTAATATTTTACAAGCATGAGCCATTGGTGTGTATGTGATGAGATCAGAAGCAAGGAAGTCTGCAGTTGCCAAGAGAATTTTAGCAGTGAGCAGTGAGCAGAGTTATACAACTCGAAATCCCACAGCATCAATAAAGCACGTTAATAGAAGTTTGTGCATTAAGCTTTTCTTGGATGATCTCGTTTGGATATATTTTTGGCTCATATAAAATTTTAAGGGTATACTCTTCCCTTCAGACACCTAATTGTCCTGATGCTAATGGGAGTGTCATGCATCTGTTAATACACTCTGAATTGAGTTAGCCCACTGCAGTTTGCAAAAGCAAAGAGTAATACTGTTGCTTAGAGAGCACTTGTAGCTTAGGGCAGTTAAACTTCCTGACATGGCTTCTTTATAGTGATTACAGATTGGGCTTTTGTTCCCAAGAATCTCTCTGTGTGCATGTGCGTTTGTGTCTGTGTGTGTGTGATGCGTGTGTGTGTGTGAGAAAGATGCATGAGCTGGGTGTTTATTTGTATCTCTGTGCCTTTACTGACTCAGAGAGCCCCAAACTTTGTGAAGTATTTCACAAAAGGAAGTGCCATAAATAAAAGTGGTGTGATATTTTCAAAAGCACTTAGCCTTGCTCTCGGGGAAGGCAAAGAGAATTTGACTTTGTTCAGGACAGACATAAACTGACACTGAGCATTTTAGAAAATCCTTTTTGTAATGTCTGATCTCAGGCAGTTTATGATTGAACGGAATGGTGTATTTAACTGGTTAATCGTAGAGTTTACTACAATAGATTATTTTTTTACTCCATTAGAAGAGTACTCTAAGTTTTTTTGTTTTTGGTAACCACGGGTTAAGTTCTATTAGGATTTCTGTCAGTTTGTTTTATTAGAAAATGGTATTTATTTGACTGTGGTATGCTACCTAAAATTTTTATAATTTGTTTCTTGATTTCCATAAACATTTCTGGGTTTATTTTGGAAGAGCAGTCCTGTTGAAAAAGTTATACCAAGTAAGCCTAAAAATATATTGGTTATCTACCATATCTAATTTTCTCTTTTAAGCATTGTGTATAATTTTTCTATAATATCATTTAAAAAGAGACATCAAAATCTATTTTCAGGATAGCATATCAGACCATGTGCACATGCATTGAGACAGTGTGTGTTGTTAGGGCAGACTGGTGGAACTTACACCAGGTTTTTTTATATATATAAAGTTAGGTCAGAGCAGATTAAAGTTTATTTCAAACTCAGCATATTTGACCTCAAGCATCAGAAGAGTCATGTAGAATTGGCTTGTGCTATTAAGTTCCTAGAGTGAACTTCATAATAGTGATTAATTTCTTTCATAACTCTCTTCATAATTAATACAGGTTTCATTGTGTGCACTGCTATTCTCTTATTGATTATTTCTACCGGTTAGATTGGCCCTGTAAAAACCAGGTCTCTGTTTATTCTGATGACCAGACAGTTATTTTATTTGGATAGCTCTCATCATTTGTAAAATCTGTGGGGGATAGTGCTGTCATGAAAATTACAGGTATTTTCAGAGCTTGTTTCACATGAGAGCAGGGACATTTTTTAGCACCTGACATTAATAATGCTTTGTTTTTCCTCAGGTGCTTTTATGTGAAGAGCTGAATGCTTTATGAATGCTAATTAATTAAGTTTAACAGTGTCTCTGTGAAGTAGGGATGCATTAGAAAACCCTTTATACCGAAGAATAAGATGAGGTTTAGGGATGTTAAGTGACTTCCCCAAGGTTACATGGCAATTTGTCAGGACATAATCCAGACAGCCTGGTTCTCAGTTTCGTGGTCTGAATCTCAAGACTTTTTCCCTCTTTGCATATAAGTTTCAATGGGGAAAAGCTGTTGGCAAATATGCTTTTAAAAAGCTTGTAAGAACTGGAGAAGTTTTAGCTGCCTAAACAAGTTCCCTTTCAAATGTTATTTTGTTTCCAGTGTTCTAGTGAAGGTTACAGTTTATATCCAGTCAAATTTTATAGGGCATGCCTCAGAACAGTACTGCTCAATATTTTGGCCCATGGGCTGGATAAGTGGCATAGGGCCAGTCCATGGTGGTCAGGCAGGCTCTGCCTCCACCTGACCCAGTGCTGCTCTGATTTGTCTCATGCACTCAATCCAGTGTGCAGGGCCATATTTTATGGCCTGCTGGGCACCCCCACCCCCCACCCCTGTCTGGAAATTTGGCAGCAGGGGAGCTGCAGTTAGCTGCATCTGCTCCTCTACCACCAAATGTTAGGACCTGTGAAGAGCTCTGCAGGCCAGATAACATCCACAGGCTGGATTTGGTGCATGGGCTAGAGGTTGAGCACCCCTGTTTTAGAAAGAAAGAAAGATGAGATTGCTGCATACCTGCAGGGCTACTAGAGGTGCAGCTTTTAAGAAAAAGTGCAGTATATTACATGATCCAGTTACAAGAATTAGCAAGTGTGGAGGAAAACAACCAAAAAAAGAAGTTTTGCAGTATGTGACAATGCATTTTATAATACATTGTGCAGTTTTTAAGCCTTTTTTAGTCAGCCCCATGTAGTAACCAATAAAAATGTATTGTGTAATACAAAAAGCAGACAAACCTCTCAGGTGATTCTGGTCACTGGGGAGTCTCAGAGCCGTGAGCTGGTGAGTATATCTTGCTTAAAATGATCCATATTCCAAAAGGTTCTAAGTACTGCAAGAGAGGTGCTCTGACTTTCTGCTATTGACTTCAGAGGGAGCTGAAATAACTCAGTTGTCTAGTGTCTAGTGCAGGGGTTTTCAAGCTTTTTAACAAGTGTACCCCTTCTATCTCAGTCTCATGTACCCCTTTATATTTTTTTGTTTAAGTGTGTGGGGGCAGATCGAGAGGGAGTGGAGTTGTGGCAGGTGCTGCACAGCTGGGACAAGGCGCGGGACAGAGCCTCAAACAGTTTGCCCAGGGACAGGGAGATGCAGCTCCTGCTGATGCATGCACCCCAGAAGGGCATGGGGGGTGCCCCCGGAGCTGCATGCTGGGTGAGGGTGGGCTGCCACTGCAGGGATGGGGGGGGAATCAAGGCCTTAGTGGTGGGGGAGGGAGTGGAGCTGGGGCAGGGGCTGCTCAGCCAGGGTGGGGTGCGGGACTAAGCCACATGGTGGGGGTGGGTGGCTCCCACCCCTGTGCGCACTCCCAGAAGGGCATGGGGGGCATGTACCCCCAGATCTGCATGCAGGGTGTGGGCAGGTTGCAGCTAGCTTCAGACTCTTCCCAGTGTGGGGCCTGGGTCGGGCTGTGCTTGGGGTGGGTGGCAGTGTTGCTGGGAGAGGGCTACAGGAAGGGCTGCAGCCACTCCAGAATTTGCCATAGCCTCCTCTCAACCCCTGTTCCCAGTGCAGCCTGGCCTAACAACCCACCAGGAACAGCTCAGCACTGCCCTGGTCCCAGTCCACAGCGGCCCATATCCTGTCCCACCTTGCATGCACATCCAGGGTGACACACCCCCAGTACTCTCCTGGGATACATGCAGCAGTGGGAGCTGCCACCCCCTGCACCTCACAGATGAGAAATTTGGGCTCCATCCTGAGCTCTGACCTGGCTGGGCAGCACCTGCCCCTGTTCCAGCCCTGGCCCCACTCTCTCCCTCACCATGGGGGGCCTACAGGAGCAGAGCTACAGGGGGGAGGGGGCTATAGCCACTCCAGAATTTGCTGTAGCCCTCCCAAACCCCCTCCCAGTGCTGCCGCCACCTGGCCCAGCCCCTGCCAGGAAGAGCCCGCCGCTGCTCCAGCCATAGCCTTCAGTGACAGCCCACCCTGTGCAGATCTGAGGTCACACACCCTCTATACCCCCTTGGGATATGCATAGCGGCGGGAGCTGCCCCTTTTCATCCCCCCCTGCGACTCAGTCCCGCATCCCACTCCAGCTGGGCAGCCCCTGCCCCAGCCCCACTCCCTCCCCCATGCCCCTTCCCCCACAACAAACTTACCATAATTGCTGGGGCTGTGCACACTGCAATTATTGGCCACATCAGTTTTGTCTACCCCTATAACTCTTGTAAGTACCCAAGGGATATGTGTACCCCTGGTTCACAACCGCTGGCCTAGTGTCTTGCAGGCTGGAACCCTTTGGCTAGGGACAGAAGTTACACATAAACCAGTTTAAGTGATCCCAAACTGGTTTAAACATGTAACAGAACAGAAGATCAGTGCACATAAACTGCTTTCAAAATAGCCAAAGGCAGTTTAAGATAAACTTGGCTGGATGTAGTATCAGACTTAACTGATTTAGGTCAAACCAGTTTATGGAACTTCTGTCCCAGATCCCTTCATGATTCAAGTTAACTCATATTCCCCCAGCATCCCAGGATGCATTGCAGCCCTTAGCTATGCTGTCTGCTCCAGTGGAGCAGAGCTGGTCCCTCCCCCAGCTATTACTAAAGCCTCTGCTCCCAGTGAGTACCTGTCAGTCCAGTGGGATGGGTGGGGGCAAGGGAATGGACCTCCAGAGCCCCCTAGCTCCCCATCTGTACAGGACAAGGGGAAGGAAAGTCTCAGCAGCAGGGGCTTTTTGCCCCCACAGCAGCCAGGTGAGCAAAGTTGACATCAGCTCAGCCCCAACTCCTCCCCAGCCTACATCGGTCTGGCCCTGGCCTCCCCAGCTGAGGTCTCCCTGGTGCAGGGGAAAGGCCCCCACTGACACTTTTTGCTCCCCTGCAGTTTGGGTTGCTGGGATGGGAACAGCTAAGCCCTGCCCCCTCCCTACCCCCTAACCTCTGAGAGGGGAGGTGGGATGTTGTGGAGGGGGAATGCAATGACCCAGCCCATCACTGATTTCCCGGCCAGGGTCTTCCTGGCCCAGGAGTAGCCCCCACTGGCTCTTCACTCACCTGTCTTGCCAGGCTGGGATCAGCTCAGCCTCACCCCCTCCCAGCCTTCACCTGTGAGAGGCTAGGAGCAGAGAAATGAATTTTGGTGTGTGTTCTAGCCGATGGTGGTTGAATAGTGCAGGAGTTAATAAATGCAATATATACTGGAGACACTAGAGCAGGGCTTGGTAACGTTTTTGGTTGGAGTGTCAAAAAAATGTCAGTGTCTACCTTGTAAGATGCCGAAGTCCCAGCTTGCCAGAAAAACAAAACTGGGGTGGGGAGTACGTGGTAGGACACACTGAATATTTAAATTGTTAATAATCTTAAATGTTGCTTTTTTTTTTACAGTGAATACCAGGTTTTCTAAAAAAAATTTAAGCCTGGGGACAATAAATAAAACTTCATATACTGCATTTGTTCTCATGTATTCTTTTTTTCTTAAGTGTGTTGTTATGAGATAGAGAAAGAAAGAGGGAAGGAAAAAGGAAAAAAGTAGAGGAGGTAGAGATGAGAAAGAGATAGAAAGAAAGAGATAAAGAAAAGAGAGAAAGAAGAAAGAGAGAAGGGAGATAAAAAAAGGAGAAAGAGAAGAAATAAAAGGGGAAAAGAGAGACGAGAGAGAAGAAAAAAGAGAAAGGCAAGAAAAAAGGAAAGAAAAGAGGAAAGGAAAGAAAAAGAAAAAATAGATGAGAAAAAGAGGAGAGAGAAGCCAAGAAAAAAGAGAGAGACAAAAAGAAGAGAAAAAAAAAGAGGAAAAAGAGAAAGATGGTGTGTCCCTTGCCACCCGTGTCTCCCACCACTACCACAAGCTGCGGCTCAGGCCTGCTGATTCAGGGCAGTGTCCAGCAGAGGGAAGCAGTGACACCCCAGCAGCAGTTGCCAGAACCAGGGCACTAAGGCTTCCCTGATGGTCAGAGGGGCAAGGCTCAGGGCTAGGAGAAGGGGCCTGGCTGAGGCTTGGGCACATAGACACCCTGTCTCACCTGGGTTTGGGCAGTGCTGGGACATCGAGCCCTGGGGCTGGGTGCTCAGGCCAGGGTCCAGGCAGTATGAGGAGAAGCAGGCATGGTGGGGGAGGTACTGTGGGCAGGTTGGCCCAGCTGGGCCCTTGGGAAGGTGGCAGCCGTAGGAGAGCAGGGTCCAGGTAGGAAGTGAGGGCTGCCCTGGGGCTCCACAGACTCAGGTCTCAGCGGGCAGACAGGGGCACCCAGCAGCACCCAAGGTGGGGCCCGGCCTGGTCTGGCCTGACCTGTCCAGCTCCGCAGCGATAGGCCGCAGCTGTCCTGCCCACAAGGGGTTACCACCTGGCTGGAGCAGGATGCCAGGCTCAGGGGGCTCCTGGCTTCTGGCTCAGCCTCCCTCTGGGGTGGAGCCACCCACAGCGCAAGGGCCGGGCTGCAGGGTCCGGCCTGCCACAGGAGCCCCTCACGCCCTGGGAACTGCCATCACCGGCAGCGCTCGGGGCCAAGCTGGCTGGGAGCCTCCTCTACAGCGCCTACCTGAGCCAGCCTCGATCACCCACAGCTCCTCTCTAGGGGCTGTGCCACGCTGGAGGACTACAGGATCAGCAGAATGTAAACTGTGTTCTCCTGATTTTGCCCCCAGTGCCTGCCATAGAGAGCCCAGAGCAGCAATTTAATTTTTTTTTAAACAATTTCCTTGTGCGTCTCCTGGCGTGCCAAGGAAAAAGTCTCTGCATGCCACTAATTGGCATGTGTGCCAGTGCCAGGGGTTGCCTGTCCTTCCACTAGTGGGTCTGAAGGAAGATGTGAAAAGGAGAACAACAAGGTGGTAAAAATACTATATTGTAGTAAATCCTTTCGAAGAAAGAATCCAGTTTAAACCAACTGACTCTGCTTTCTTCAGTCAGAATTCAACAATGAGCTCCTGTTGTCATGCTGAGTCAGTTGTTAGTGACTCATTTATTGTGTTTGGAGTTCTCCAGCCTTTCATCAGAGGTGGATTGCACATTTTTCTTTTCTGTCTTTACATCTATAATAAATAATAATAAATAATACAATAAATACATTTCACAATAATTAAATTTGTAGATTAAGCTACATTAGTATGTTTCAATGTTAACTCTTCTGTTGTAAAATGAATGACACATGGCTACCCAACAATCTATATCATTGGTTCTCAACCTTTTTTGTACCAGGACCCATTTGTAAACATTGATGGCCAGTCCCGACCCAGTAAATAGTTTAAGTAGAAAACAGCTTCCTTGCTCTGCTGATGCCCCACACTCCAAACCCACACCCCTCCACCCATCCCAGCCTTACTGGTGCCCCTCAGTCCTGATCCGCTACCTCGAGGCTCCAGCCCTGTGTGTGGGGCAGGGTGGGAATTTGTGGGGGCATGTGCAGGCATGGGGCAGTAGGCATGGGGCCACAGCCTAGCTGGACCAGCAGGGGATCATCAGGGCAGGAGCATGGTCCAGAAGGCAGGACCCAGTGTGGGAGGGCCAAGTTGGGCAGCAAGACTTGCTGCTGCTGCTGCTGCCATCAGGACCCCTGTCTAAGCCATGCTGCCAGCAGCGTGAGGTGTAATGGATGTGGGGGGTGGGGCATGTTGCCCTTACCTCCTTTCACCACCAGCTGCTTGTGAACTGGACTGTGGCTCTACCCAATTGCCATGGCCTGGCCACCATTACTGCCATTTCCCTCAGGCCACCTGCATTGCCCGCCACCCGCACCTCCCCTTTGGGGTAGGGCCGCCTCCTCCTCAGAGCGGCAGTGGTGGCAGCGGTTGGGCCATAGCAGCAGGGTAGAGCTGTGGTCCAGTGTGTAAGTGGCTGGCCATGGAAGGATGTGAGAGCAGTGCCCTCCCCCTCCATTTCTCCTTGCGTTTCTGGTGGCATGGCTGGCACAGGGGTCTTGATGGTGGCAGCAGCGAATCTTGCCCTCCTGTGCTGGGTCCTGCCTGCTGAGCCACAGAGGTGGCTCCTGCCTGTGCTTGTCCAGCCAGGCTGCAGTCCTGTGCCTGCTGCGGGCACACAAATCTGGTGGGGGGGAGCACATTCCCTACCATGCCCTCCTGATGTATCTCCTGTGTCCCCCTTACCACCCCCCCTCCAACGCATTGCCTATGCTCCCCCTTGACTTCATAGATTTATCTGTGGGGAGCAGCTGCCTGTACTACCTAGATGACACATGCATGTGTGCACATGCATATGCACATGGTGCTTCCTATCTCACTGCTCTCATCCCACTCCCCTCAGCCCCAGGCAGACCTTGCAAACTGGAAAAGGAAACCCGCACCTTCCCTCTCTGATTTTCTCCTCATTTTTCCATGGCAAATGGAAAACTCAGATCCCTGTTTTTTAGTGTGCACAGTGTTAACATATGGTGAAGCACAAGCAGCATCTATTTTGGGGTATATATTCTTGTGACCCCTTTCTGGGTCACAACCCATGGGTCAAGAAACACTGATATATATAATGCTACATTTTAACTTAAATTCTACAAAAAGTAAAAGGTTTCTCTGTTGTTCCTTTTTTCAGTTAAAAATATGTCAGACTCATCTTTCACTACTAAATATGTCAAAGGCTTTTATTGCTTTCACAAGATACTGGCAAGGCTAACACATACTCACAATTGTTTGAAGTATGTGCTCTCCATTGGGTGGGGAGAGAGGATTTTTAAATGGAAACAACAGCCAGTATATCAAAAGGTGCCATTCTAATTTTTCCCAGTTTGGGGAAGGAAAAAAACAACTGAAAAAAAATTCCCTGGTTGGTCAGAACATTAAAAATTGCTCAGACTTGTGAAATGAAACATTATATAAAAATTTGTATTTCTCAAACCTGAAAAGCACATGTCTAAAATGAAATATTTTGGTCGGAGAACTGTAAACAGAAGAAAACACTTCAGGGTTTATGAAAATGTTAAACCTTCTATTTTGCTTCATCTGGTTTTTAATAGTATTGCAGTTTCACCATTCTATTTGCTTTTTAGCACCTAGCCTGTTGCAGAGTTCAAACCAAACCAGAGTGAACTGAAAACATGAAAGAATAATGTTGAATTTCCCAGAGAACTGGGCAGCTTTTAAAAGGAATCTGACAATTCAGAATTCAACTGGCTTGTCCTCTGTGATTTAATATCTATATCTTCCACCATGCTGATTAAATGATATGTGACACAGCCTACACAGTGCATACAGACTGATAGTAGACATTTGGATCTTCAGTATTAAATGGACTGAAGTAAAGCAAACAGTGTAGGATATGTGTCATCAGTGATGCCCCAACCTTTTTCTCATCTTCTTTGTATCTTTGTGTTTATGACCAGTCGTGTTGGCTAAAGAAATGGAAAGATTCCAGAGTATCTTTGAATCATTTTTTGATGTTATCCTTCTCTAGTTCTGGCGCTTTATTGTTAATTAGATCAAACCACATTTCCACTGAGGCTACAACGGTCATGTCATCAGCTTGTAATCTGTTATGTCCCTCTGAAACCTCCTTCAACTGTTTTTGTAAATGTAGTGCCTCTCTGTAAAGTTCCTTGCTGTGTAGAATGTATGCTGTGTTTTGATCAAAGTCCTCCCAGTCTTCACTGCAAATTTCAACATCCTTGTGGATGCAGAGTTTTGCTGGGAATCAGGAACATCACTTCTCTTTTTTTTCTTGGTTTGCCAAGTTGACAATCCTTGGAAGAATTTTGTGGAAGAATTTTTGGAAATTTCATGGCCAAAATTCAGGACTGTTCATAGGCAAATGGTAGGGGGTGCCTGGGGGTGCACATGCCTCCCCTGACGGCCAACACTGATGTTGTCGGTAGGGCTGATGCCCCCCGTGACAGGGCCACCGCCATTGGTGACTTCTGCGGGTGCTCCCCCAGATTCAGGAGACACCAGTCACTCATGGGATTGTTAGTTGTTGCCCCTTTTTCCCTTCTCAGTGAGGTTGAACTACAATACCAAACGTCCATCATCAGGAGTTTAGAAGATTGCACGTTAAAAATCCTTTTGTTGTCTGAGCAAATAGCAAAGAACTCATTGTCATGTTTGTCTTTGCATTTTTGGCTGGCATCTTCAACAACTCTCTTGCAAATATTCATTCTTTTCATTTCTGGTGTAAAGCTAATAGAATTGAACAAGAAGACACATTTGCTTGTATGAATGCCTGTAACTATTATTGAGTCATTTGTCATGTTAAGCTAGCCATCTTGCATTAATATTTTTTATTCTTTTAGTTCTTTTATTAGCTTTTTTTTTTCTCTTCATAAGGACCCTCTAGATATGGATCTATCAGTTTAAAGCTTTTTGGAGGAGGTGCTTCAATCATTTATTTAAATGTTTGCCTTTTGTACTAAAGTGAAGACAATGTTAACATAAAAGAAAGTTGTATCTGTCTTATTTAGTTCAAGTTGTCATTGTGGCATAATTGCTTATTGATCTTTGCAAATTTTTGGGGGGTGTAGAAGACGCAGATACCTGATCTTGAAGATCTGTTAGGATACCTGGAACAAGGATGTAAATTGTCACTGCAACTATAGTTCAGTAATGATGATAGCACTGAAAATGTCTCGCTTTCAGGATCATCAGACTCATCAGTGTTCTGCTTCAGTAGTTTTATTCAGAGGCACATCTGATCTTGGAGGATCTGAAGAAACAGATTTTCTGCACTTTCTGAGATGAGTGCAAATCTGTCCTATCTTGCTTCTTAACAATTCTTGACAATGTCTATGTTTTCCTTTGCAAGAATTATCTGTTTTTATTACTTCAGTCCATTTAGACACTTCTTTTCTGTCACTTTAACTTTAAGCGTGATGAGTCAAATAAATGAATACTGTGATGTTTGGTAATCATTAAACACTAATCACCAGTTTGTAACATTGATCGGCATCTTTCGTATTGACTACAGTTAAAATGAGAAACAACTGTCTAGTGAATTCAATACTGGGCTGACTGAAAAAATAAGATGAGCTAGCTAACTTTCCATAGAACTTTGCTGCCAGATTCCCTGACCACATGCCTAAAGTTTCTAGATCCTAGAAAACTACAACCCGACACCTGCCCACAAGTAAACCATTTCACTCCCTTTTCAGCACCGATGCCATACGCTGGCTCTGTGCTTATCAGTGACAAACACCACCATTCTTTCCCATGTAGGGATCTAGACAATTCTATGCATTTCTTAGAAATATCTCCTAGGAAAAGGAATCTAGATGTTCTGATTGATTCCTTTATAAAGTTTGTAGAATAATTTCAATCTGTGAGTAACAATAAACCAAAACCAGCAGTTCCAAACATCAAAACACTTTCTGTTATATGTCATGTTCAAGTAAATACTTTAGAGTGACAGAACACCAAAAATTAATTTTATAAAATCATAGAAAATAGTCTTTGGGTTGATCACAACAAAAATGCCAATGCATATGTATTATGGATCATACATTCCACGTTTAACTAGGTAAAAAAACAACAACAAAATACATTAATGTATCCCAAGGCATACTGATAAGTCCATTTGGATCCTCAGGTGGTGGCAGAGGAGTATTTTGGAAAAACAGTGTTGTCTAGAGTTGCAGTGCTTCTCAATTTGCATTCCAGCAGGCAGGTTAGAGACAGATCTTATATAGCAGACTAAGTGTGTGTCTTTCTTTTTCTTGAAGTCATTTGCAGATTTTTATCAGTCAGATCTTCATGAATGGTTCCTTTACATTAGAGAAACTGGGGAAGTTCTTCTTGTTACCACCCATTTTGCTTCAGATTGTTTTATTTGATGTGGAAAAAATGTTTTATGCCATGCGTCTTGCTCTATTCTTGGTGTCTTTTGTGCTTGACTACTTCAATCTACCACAGTCATCAATAGATTTGAAGTTCCTCTGTTGCCTATGCTCTTTTTAGCTGTTGGCAATCAGTGTATAATGGCAACTCTTACACTAGATAGGTGTAAAGCAGGGTGTGCACAGCCAGCACAGATGGAAGTCAAACCAACTGAGAGATATCTAATGAGCCTGAAGACTGCTACAGCTAGAGCAGTGTTTTCCAACCAGTGTGCTGCAGCACAAAAGTGTGCTGTCAGAAATGAACAGGTGTGCCATGGAATTTTGCCGTGGCAATGAGCTACAATAGGTATGAGGATGGGCAATGCCTTAACAGGTGTGCCGTGGAAAATTTTTATTAATGTAAGTGTGCCTTGGGCTGGAAAAGGTTGGGAAACACTGAGCTAAAGGACACTTGGAGCCAACGTAGTATAAGCTGTGTTGTCTGTAATCAAAGGGACTTCTGTTCTATCCTTTCTACAGTCATGAAGCCATGAAAGGCAGGAAGGGAGTGGCCTGCCATAATGATTCTAAAGCCCTTTATAACCACAAAAGCATAGTTTCATCGTTTCATAGTTGGTAGGGTTGGAAGGGACCTGAGCAGATTATCAAGTCCAACCCCCTGCCATGGCAGGAAAAAGTACTGGGTCAAACGACCCCAGCAAGGTGTTCATCTAGCCTCCTCTCAAAGACCCCCAGGGTAGGAGCCAGCACCACTTCGCTTGGAAGTTGGTTCCAGATCCTAGCCACCCTGACAGTGAAGTAGCGCCTCCTGATGTCTAGTCTGAATCTACCCTCTGCCAGCTTGTGACCGTTATTTCTAGTCACTCCTGGTAGTGCTTGGGGGAACAGGGACTCCCCCAGTGCCTGTTGATCCCCTCTGACAAGTTTATAACAGGCCGCTAGATCCCCCCTCACCCTTCTCATGTGGAGGCTGAACAGGTTCAGGTCTCTTAGCCTCTACTCGTAGGGCCTGCCCTGATGCCCCTGATCATGTGAATGGCTCTCCTCTAGACCCTCTCCATGTTGTCCACATCCCTCTTGAAGTGCGGCACCCAGAACTGGATGCAGTACTTCAACTGCGGCTTGACCAATGTCGCACAGAGAGGGAGGATCACCTCCTTGGAACTGCTTGAGCTGCATCTGTGGATGCATGACAAGGTATAGTTGCCTTCCTGACCGCATCCCCACACTGCCGGCCCATGTTCATTTTGGCATCAGTGGTGACTCCAAGATCCTTTTCTGCCTCTGCACTGACGAGAAGGGAACTCCCCAGCCTGTAGGTATGCTGTTGGTCTTCCTCCCCAGGTGCATCACCTTGTACTTGTCAGTGTTGAAACCCATCCTGTTCTCATCTGCCCACCACTGTAACCTGTCTAGGACTGATTGCAGCCTATTCCTCCCGTTAGTGTGTCCACATCCCCCCGCATCTTAGTGTCATCAGCAAATTTGAACAGGGTACTTTTTATCCCCTTGTCCAAGTCACTGATGAAGATATTGAACAGTGCGGGCCTGAGGACCGAGCCCTGGGGGACCCCACTGCCCACATCCCTTCAGGTCAAAAATGACCCATCCAACCACCAGTCTCTGGGTGCAGCCCTCCAGCCAGTTAGCAACCCATTTGACTGTGTGGTTGTCGACTCCACAGTCCCCCAGTTTTTTAATGAGAACAGGGTGAGAGACAGTGTTGAAGGCCTTCTTAAAGTCCAGAAAGACTACGTCCACTGCTAACCCTGCAGCTAAGGATTTGGTGACCTGGTTGTAGAAGGCCACCAGGTTGGTCTGACAGGACCTGTCTCTAATGAACCCGTGTTGGTTGCTCCTAAGCATAACCTCCCCTGCTGGCCCCTCGTGGACATGTACCAGGATTATTCTCTCAAAAAGCTTACCCAGGATCGAGGTAAGACTAACTGGCCTATAATTTCTTGGGCCCTCCTCCCTCCCATTTTTGAATATGGGAACCATGTTGGCCGTCTTCCAGTCCTCTGGCACCACACCAGAGCACCACGAGTGCTTGTAAAGCCGTGCCAGGGGTCCCACAATGACCTCAGCTAATTTCCTCAGCACTCTGGGGTGGAGATTGCCCGGACCAGCTGATTTAAATACGTCCAGTCCTTCCAGAAGTTCCCTGACTAGACCCTCACTGACCCTTGGCCTGTGTGGGCCCCCCCTGGGGCCTGAGGGGGTCCCGGTGGGGGGACTGATTCGGTCCCTGCTCAGGAAAATGGAGACAAAGAAGTTGTTAAATAAGTTAGCTTTGTCGTCTGGTGTGATGACCAGATTTCCTAGCGTATCTTGCAGGGGCCCCACGTTACCCGGTACCTTCTTTTTGCCCCCTATGTATTTAAAAAAGGACTTCTTGTTGTCCTTGATCCGGGAAGCTAGTCCCAGTCCCATCTCCACCTTGGCCTTCCTGACTGCCCCCCTGCATCCCTGAGCCACCGCAGTATAATCCTCCCTGGTGATGGCCCCTCCCTTCCATTGGGTGTGTGCCTCCCTTTTAGCTAGGAGACATTCCTGGATGCTTTTGGTGAGCCATGGGGGCTTTTGTGCCCTCCTGCCCTCTTTGATCCATGTTGGGATTACCTCCCTTTGGGCGTGGAGGATCGTCTCCATAAGGAGCGACCACTCTCCTTAGACACCTGACTCCCCTCCCCTCCGGGACCTCTGTGCCTCCCCGACTATTCTTCTTAGCTTATTGAAGTCTGCCCTCCTGAAGTCTAGGGTTGTTGCCTTGCTGCAGGCCTTTACCACCTTGCGCTGGATGGTGAATTCCAGCAGGTGATGATCACTGTCACCCAGGTGGTCGTTCATGCTACCGAACAGTTAAGGTAATAATAAAGTAGTAATAATAATAACTTGTCTACAGTCTGAATTTGCCAGGGCCCTCAGCATACCTTCTGGTTCTCAGTAAGGTCATATAAAGTCACATTTAGGTAGAAAAACTGAGAATGTCCACTTACACACTGAAGGAAGTTATTTAATGTTCTTGAAGGGGAGTGAGTTCATACGCACTCATCTCTTATTTTATTCCCCATTCTGTTCATCTCTCCTGGATTTTACTCTTTGATCTATTCCTTCAATTCTAATGAGAACATTTTTTGCCTCTTCTCGTGACATAAAAGATATTTTCATCTCATTGATTTCTGTAGGTTCAACAGTAGAGATTTTCAAAGACATCTGTGGAATTTAGACAATTAAAATTAGTCCTTTGGAAGGGTTTGAAAATCTTAACTAGTGCTCATCCTGATGTTTTATGACAAAAGAGCCTTGCTATGCTAAAGGTAAATTCCTGTTATAGCTGAGGATAGGTGATGTTGAGCATTGAGAAATACAGGTAGAGTTTCTACTACTTCACCTTTTCCTTTGTCTTCCCCATAGTATGTGTCTTGGAGGGGTGATCTGTAAAGTAATCCCAAATAATTTTTCAATGCCACTAAATGCCTCTCATCAGAAACTCCTACAGGTCAATAGGTCATAGTTTCTCCAGTTTGTGTCCTTTACTTTTCATGACGGGGTCAGAATAAACTGACACTTGGCAGCACAGCAAGCTGGTGCTATTCCCTGGAGGGTGACATCTTATGCCCCAGAATTAAATCTTAAATACAGGAAATAATAAGCCTCTACCCCCTTTTGGCTGCAAAGTTGACCTTTAAAGTGTGAAATGGGTGTGAACTGGTGCTGTGCTGTCTGCAGACAGCCTGAAATGATAGGTCCTAGATGTGTCAACTAAATCATTTGTCTTGGAAGTCTAACGATAATATTTTAGATGTCAAAACTGCTAATTATTTCTTTGAGTGTCAAGAAAGAAGAGGGACAAATGAAAGAAGAGGGACAAATGTATTCTTTAGATCTTGACAACATGAGTCATTACATTTTGGCATCACAAATAGATAAGGAGTTTAGATTAAGACTAGACATTGGTCAAGAGTTGCCCTTAATTTTATCCAGTATGGTATCTGAACTAGATCTTCTCATGCACATTGAATGGTTAACTTAAAATTTTACTTTTGATGCTTTATGTAGCAGTAGATATCAAATTGTCTTTATCTTAACTTTTATTGAAAGAAATCTATCAAATGATTTTGGATTGTGACCTGTAAGTGTGAAAAATTTAGAATCTAACCACATAAATGCAACATTATAGTTGATATTGTAGTTGCTCAAAAATATGATAATTAAGTTAAAGTTCCCCTGGCAACCTTAACTGTGTTTCATTGCACATATATTGCAGTGGAGGTTTCTCATTACATGATCATAAACCATCTATGTTCTACACAAGATACCACTATATTCACTGTTATGTGCAATGAGAACCTGTACTCTGACCATGATATGGAATAAACTGAAAGGTGTAAATATAAACCTGATTAGAGGAGTGGTATGGAAAATAATATAGTTCTTTTTCTTCACTTTGTTTTGCAAAAACTAGGATACCTTAACCTGCTGTATATGTTCTTTTAAAGAAGGACATGCAAAGGGAAAGAGTTAAAGTTTCTGTGTGGGAACCTTGAACTTGATTCTAATCTCACCTCAGGTTTACACTGCTATGAATATATTGATTTCAATTTGGCTTCTTCTGATTATTACATAAGAACAGAACTAAGAACAGAACCAGACCCCTTAACTCTGACTGAGCAGATAAAATGTGAACCCTAATTTTCAATTAACATGCCTTTTTTGCTTTTAATTTCCTTGGGTTTACATAAAGAAAGACCCTTTTACTAGTTCCCATTCCAACATGAATTCCAGTTTATACTTGGTTTAAGAAAAAAATATTCCTCCCAATGCATCTTTTAAAGCAGCTGAGCAAACTGTGTTCAGACTGTCCAAAAATATTCACCTCCAGGCTAAGAACAAAACGCTAATTGGAACCAGTCTTGCTCAGTTTTTTTTATGAGATCAGGCATGAGATTTTAGTTTTATATAAAATCAGAGAATCATACCAGCCCATTCCTTTAGTGTATCTCACTTGCTTCTTCACTGACATTTTTTAGTAACTTGATGCTTCAGGAATAGTTGGGCGTCTATACATGTGCTGAGGGGTGGAAGAGGGGGCACTTTAATTAGAGCGGCTGTTAGAGCTGCTCTAATTAAAGTGCTCACAGCATCATGTGTATTCAGAGTCCTGCACTTTAAAATGGTGGTGGAGGTGGTTTAACTCGTTCGACGAGCTTTAGTTAGAGTGCCCCCACCGCCATTTTGAAACCCAGGGTTGCTGAATAAACTTGACGCGGAGGCTGCTAGATTGCGCTAATGTGCGCGCTCCAACAGACTTACAGCGGACTTGATTACTCAAGTCTGCTCCAACACCTGTTAATTACCTTGTGTTTGAGCGGAGCTCCATCATGTGTAGAGGTGCCCATTAGTGCTAACTCCTGCTTACCTACCCACACAAGTAAACTTACTGAAGTATGTAACCGGTTATAGCTGTCCAACTGGTGGTCTGTAGGGCACATGTAGCACATGAGGGGTTAATTTACACAACACCTTCCACTTCCCCTCCCAGACACCCATCCAGCAGCTGCTCCCCCCATTGCTGCAGGGGCTCCAGACTCCCTCTCCTTCCTCTGGCTTCCACCTCCTGCCCCTACCCCAAGGGACAGAGTGGTGCAGTGCAGTCCACAGTGCTGGGTGAACCTATGCCCTGGTGTGCCAGAGCAATGTGGTGCAGCAGGGGAGTCTGCAGTTGTAGAGCTGAGGAGGAAGACAGACCATCCGCATGCAAGTTGCTCTGTGTGTGGGGGGGTGGTATGCATAGTGCACCAGGGTGGTGCCTGCATAGCATGCAGCCTGAGGGGGCTGCATGGCTCATGATGGTCCAGTCCATGCAGTGTGTGGTCCCTTCTGGTGTGGCCCACAGCCACTTAGATGCTGGACAGCCCTGTAATGGGGCCATTAATTTGTTTCAGTGCCTTTGGATGCAGAAGTCCCCAGTTCAGTCCTTTTTACTGGAATGAGTTCCTCGGCATAATATAAATAAATCTTTCTTTGAAGTTTTTAATTGGTTCCTCTTGCTGTGTATACCCTTGGCAGTGTTTGATCTGCCCAGTGACAGTAGAAGCAGAATGAGGTATATACTTTGCACAAATTTGTTCTGTCTGTCTTGGAGAGAGAGGTCAAGGGAGAAATATTTATTCAGCCTTTGTAACATCCCAATTCCAGGTTGTCTTGTGGATGCATGCATTAGACTTGCCTCCTGTCTACAGCTTTTGGGGAAGGGCCTTATTACAACAGCCTTATGCAATTGCTGTGCTTATGGAAGTTCTTCCCCAGGACAACTAAGGGGCTTTAATACACAACAAGCAGTGCTCTAGTAGGGGGTAAGTACTGCTCCCCCTTTTTGTTCCCCAGTGGGGAAATAACTTTTTTTATTACAATGCTGGGGATATCCCATGGGTTTTTCCCCCTCTCTTAAGCCCTAGTTCCTGAAGCCAAGAGAATATGAGACTGTTATCTTTTAGTTTAATAGCAACGTAAGTTTTTAGCCTCTGTGATTGTATAGAAAAGCTTGAAAACATGACCCCGCCATGCAGCAAGTACTTAATTGTTTTTCTTGCTGTGGACCAGTCCTTTTTAGAAATGGCCATTCTTTTTGGGTGTGTTTACCTTTTCCAGCCCCTCATCCTGAGGCCAGTAAGCATCCACAGTTTATTCTGATGTCTTCTGGAAGTGTGAATTCTAATCACCTTCGCAAATCAGGTCCAAGTTGTTCCAAATTGAGCACTCAAAATTACAGAGTTTTGAATATATGTTTCAAGTAATATGGGTTCAGGCTGACAGACGGGAATAAATAACTTATAACATAGCCAGGCAGGTTGAAATCCCATGGGGCTTTGCTAGTTATCTCTGTCTCTCTCTCTCTTTGTTCCACACACTAAGGGTCAGATCCTCAGCTACTATAAATTAATGCATCTCCATTGATGCGTCTGGCCCATAATCAAAGCACCATTCCTGAAGAGAAAAACATTCAAAATAATGTTGATATAAATAGAGTAAGAACAGATATGTGGCCACCCAGGACTCCCTGATTTCCATTGTGTTCCACAATGTGGCCACTTGATACCTCATGCTGAACTTGGATCCTCGTACACCATCTTTGATTGTTTGACTCCCATGTAAATCCCTGACCACGGTACAAGGCCTCTGATACAACATTGAGCAGTTCTGACTGTATCCAACAGAGGCCAGTGATGAACACACATGCTGATCAGTCTATTACATTTTCTTTAAAAAAGATATATATTTTTAGCTTGTAAAACCACTCTAGCATCATTCTGTGGCTCCCGGAGAGTGTTTATAATTGAATCGTGGGGTGCCTCATTCTTGTTCCAGATGGCAAGAGGACTGCTTAAGTTTCACAGTCCTTTAAATGTTGCCTGAAATGCCATGAGACACCCTATAATTCAATTATAGGTAACCTTTGGGAACCATATAATTATATAACGGAGGGTGCCTTGCACAATGGGATAGGTTTTGCAACAAGATCCCATTCCATTGTAACTGTATGGCGTGGGAGTGGGTCTCACACAGAAGCTCAACAGCTAAATTGGTCGCGAATCACCCACTGACAGAATAAAGGTAATCTTCCAGCACCCTGTAGACTCAGAGGATGAACAGACGGGAACAGATGTGCAGACAGCTAGTGGATGATATGTGTTTAACTACTGGGTGCCAGTAACTATAGCACAGTCAAGAGATTGAGGAGATTGATTTGTTTAATGGATAAAAGAAAAACGTTGGGACTCCCAAGCGTGTGTGTAGTGTGAAGGGGTGGGGGGGATAAAGCTTATTCATGTTAGTTTTCTGACTTTGTAGGGTAATGAGGTGGCATTATGTTTGTGATGTTTCATCTTGATTTCTTTGTGGGTTTTTTTGTGCTGTTGTATGTACATTGCTGTAAGTTTCCCCAATGTGGATATGCTACATGTGTTACAAGCCTTGGGGACTTGTATCAGTATAGCTGTCCTGGGGCTAAACTGATCCAGACCAACACTCTGAAGCAGTGTCCAGGCTTGCTGTCTTAACAGTAGGACTGCAACCAACCCAGTATCATTGCTTCGGGAAACAACACCACTTTGCAGGTCTGATGCCAGTGTGTGTGTTGTCCTAATGTAAGGGCGACACACACTGGCATCACCCCTGCAAAGTGACATAAGGTATCATACAGTGTGGTCATGTGACAACAAAGTATCATTGGACAGATATATGGGTATTCATGCCATGACACCACATTGTAGTCTAGGCCCAGATTTTTAGTTGGTATAATAAATCCACTGCAGGCACTGGAGCCACACCCACTTGTGCCAGCTGTCATATAATATATGATAGGACTCTGATGGATTAAGGAATGTTAGGGGAAGCCCATAACAGTGCAGCAGTCATAGCTCCACTCTTGTCAGTGGACTGGGCAATTGAAAGCCTCTCCCAAAAAAACGGGTGTAGCGTACCTGTGAGTGTGGGAATTTGGTACTGAAGTTCTAACCTTCATCCTGTGACCATGAGCAATTTGTGCTGTTTAATTCTGTTTTACTCTCTGTAAAATGGGAATAACGCCACCCCTCTGACAGAGGCAGCCAGGAGGTTTGATTTTTTAATGTGCGAAATGCATTTGGAGATCTAAGGATCAAAGCTGTTATATTAGTGAAAAGCAATATTTTATTGAAGTGGGTCTGGCAGCCAGTAATGACTGCTGAGATAGGAGAAATATTGAGATGCTATGCATATTGCAGGATACCACAGGCACACTGTCTTTCTCTCCTTCTGTCCTCGGTTTATCTTCACCAGTGGTTCTGCAAGGATAAGAAGCATTTCTACCGTCCTTTTACTTTTTTTTTTGACTCCTGCTGATATAAATCAAACGCACCGTCCTCTTGTTATCCTTAGGTTTAGAAAACCTATTTTTTAATCACTTCATACAGGTATCTAATTTGAATCAGGCTGCCAAGCTGCAGGGCTCTTGTGCTGTTTTAATTGGCATCTTTCTCATTACATTTGAACAAAGTTGCGCAAACACTGCAGGACATCAATAGAGACAACGGAATCACCAAGCCTGCCTGTATGGCAACAGGATGGTGTGATGGCTCCCTGGGAACCCAAGAGAGGACTGAGTGTGTTGTGAAAAGGCTAAGCAAGAAGTAAGAGGGGTTAGATCTTAGGTTCATGATATTTTCAGGTTCTGCCTACACAAAGTCAAAGAGTGTTGCCACAAATGATGGCTTGGCATTTGTAACACTTATGTTAACCCTCAGAAGGAATTTAATTGCTTGCAAGGCCTGGGACACAGTTATCATCTCAGGACCAAATGAATCTCTGTAGCCTGTCACAATCAAAAGGAGACATCTTTATGTAAGCAGTGGTTCAGCTACATTTTGGAAATGCTGAAAGCCTTGGTCCCCAGCAACAGTGCTAAGTGCTGTGGTAAAAGTGCTTCAAATTCAAAGCAGTCCCCAAGCACCCTAATGGCACTTGCAAGTTGCAGAGGAGGATTTGCAAGACATTCTAAAAAAGTATGTGCTAACCCTCTACCAGGTCAAGCAAGGTAACATGCCAGTTCATAGATAGTATCAGGGTCCCTGCATCAGATTCCTCATTTAGTGTTTGGTTCTGCTTTTATTAAAATAACTGGTTTTACCAGTTATTTTATTAAAATAACTGGTAAAACACCTCTTGAGCAGGATCAAACTGGTAAGCTGCAGTTCAACCCAGCTGTTGTTGGTTACAAGAAATGATCACCTCAGTGTGTGATCAACCTGATTGCCTTCTTTGACAAGGTGACTGGCTCTGTGGATGTGGTGTACCTTGATTTTACCAAGGCTTTTGATATGGTCTCCTATAACATTCTTGCAGGCAGAAGTATGGTCTGGATGAATGGACTATAAGATGGATAGAAAACTGACTCGAGCATCGGGCACCTCTCAACAGTAATCAATAGCTCAATGTCTAGTTGGCAGCTGGTATCAAGTGGAGTGCCCCAGGGGTCAGTCCTGGGGCTGGTTTTGTTCAATGCTTTCATCAATGACTTGGAAGATGGCTTAAAGTGCACCCTCAGCAAGTTTGCAGATGACACCAAGCTAGGGAGGAGCATTAGATACACTGGAGGGTTGGGCTAGGATTCAGAGTGACTTAGACCAGGGGTTTCAACCTTTTTTGGTTGGGATACCCTCGGTGGCTGGTCGAAAAGCAGGGAGTCAATGGGAGGCTGGTCAATAGGAGGGGCAAGGTGTCCCATACGTGGTGCGAGGCAGCGAAACCAGAAGTGCTGGCAGCTTTTCCGCACCACTGCCACGTACCTCCTGGGGCCTTCCAAAGTACCCCCAGCGCTATGCATAACCCTGGTTGAAAACCCCTGACTTGGACAAATTGGAGGATTGGGCCAAAAGGAATCTCATAAGGTTCAGCAAGTTCAAGTGCAAAGTGCTGCACTTAGGACAGAACAGTCTCATGCACCAGTACAGGTTGGGGGGCTGACTGGCTGGGCAGCAGCTCTGCAGAAAAGGACCTGGGGGTTACAGCAGACAATAAGCTGAATATGAGCCAACAGTGTGCCCTTGTTGCCAAGAAGGCTAACAGCATACTGTGCTGCATTGGTAGGTGTGTTGCCAGTAGGGGAAGGGAAGTGATTATTCCCCTCTATTCAGCACTGGTGAGGCCACATCTGGAGTACTGTGTTCAGTTTTGGGCAACCCATTACAGAAAGGATGTGGACAAATTGGAAAGAGTCCAGTAGAGGGCAAGAAAAATGGTGAGGGCCTGGGGCACATGACTTACAAGGAGAAGTTGAGGGAACTGGGCTTATTTAGTCTAGAGAACAAGAGACTGAGAGGGAACTTAATAGCAGCCTTCAACTATCCCTAAAGCATAGGGATTTTTTTCAGTTCAAAGAAGAAAAAAATTCTGAAGGTGGGGTCAAAACAGGATGGAGCTAGACTGTTCTCAGTGGTGGCAGATGACAGAGCAAGGAGCAATGGCCTCAAGTCACAGCAAGGGAAGTTTAGGTTAAATATTAGGAGGAATTTTCTCACTAGGAGGGTAGTAAAACACTTGAACAGGTTACCCAGAGAGGTGGTGGAAGCTCCATCCTTGGAGGTTTTTAAGACCCGGCTAGACAAAACTTTGGTTGGGATGATCTAGTTGGGGATGGTCCTGCTTTGTGCAAGGGGTTGGATTAGGTGACCTTCTGAGGTCCCTTCTAACCCTAAGTTTCTATGATTCTGTGATTTGATAAGTCACGTGTGAGGATTAAAAAGAAAAAGGGATTTTAAGGGAGAGAACTGAGATGGTTTAAACAACTTGTGGCATAGGTTTAAACAGCCTGTTGAATGAGTCTTCAGGTAGTGGAGAATCAGGTCCTCAGGACTCTGTTGTACCCTGGTTAGGCTGAGATCTGACTAGTTAGGCAAGGAACCTTTCCTATTCCTGGAAGTAGGTGAAGCAAAACTGTGATGCTAACACTAGGGGATCCAGACTTCTGCTGTTTTCTCCATGTTATGTCTTCTGGCATGAGCAGGACTTAACAGGGCTCTAGGGGACTGATGCTAGCATCCAATTTTAGCACCATGCAAAGCCATTCCTTTCATGCCTCTAGCTGCTTTGGCCTGTTGGGATCCTTGCGCCTAACTGTAGCCTTTAAAAAGTGATAAAATATACTGCATCCCCCAACTATCTCTGCTTGCAGCCCACAGCACCACTACTTTCTGTGCAGAACTGCTTCTGTGCCCAGGGAAACCATTCCCCATGTACCTTTAGCTGCCTTTGTTGCATGATTTGAATACAGATGAGAACTTTGCCTGGTATTCTCAGAATGAGAAGTGGGGTGGGCTTGCATCCATCTTATGAAAGATCATGTGCTAGGAAGTTAATAGCCAAATCTAAGTTTCCCTACAGTTTGAGCCTAGGATTCAGTTCAGATACAAATTTTAATTTTTATGAAGAGGTGGATCTGATCAAGATCCAAACTGCCTCACATCCTGAGAAAGTTTGGATTTGGTTCTCCCAGTCATGCCTAGGTCAAAGTTTGAGTGGGTTCAGATCTGGTTCTACAGTTCTGATCCAGACTCAAATTTTAGCAGTTATTAGGGATGTTTTGGCGTTCCAGTTTAGATCTAGTTCTGAACTTCCCAAAGCTGGATAGGAAGCTGATCCAGTTCTATGATTTATATCTGGATGCAGACTTTCCAGTTTGAGTACTGATCTGAAATTCCAAAAAGACATGGAAAGTTGTGAGCTAGTTCTTATTGCAGCTCAAGCTTCCTTCAGCTTGAAAGGGCCTGAATCAAATTCTCTCATTCACATCTAAATCTGAACTTCAGAAAAGGTGTTGGGGTTCAGATTAGATTCTCAGGCTGTCATTTGGATATGTACTTTCATAACGTGATCATCTTGGATCTGTTTCTCTGAATTCTGCCAGAACTTGATGGGGGCTAAGATCTCTTTTTTGGATTGAATCCACTGTGTATAGATGAGGCTGAGTGGGGAAATATCCCTCAAGGATTTAAAGGTGCTTTCTATCTGATGTCCTGATTTGCCTCTCTAAGTTTCTGGGTGTGAAATCCATGTGGTATGAAACATATAGAATGGCACAAAGTCCTGTGAACATCAGTGGCTAGGTTTCACGTAGATCAACCCAGAAAGAGAAACTCTTTACCAGTGTAAATGATTTACTCCTCTCAGCTTCTTTTATACCAGGGGTTCCCAAACTGTGATAGGCATACCCTGGGGGCATGCAAAACATCTCTGTGGGGTATGCAGGAAAAATTGTGTAATGGTAGATTTAATTTTCATTATAATAATAACTGGCATTAAGGGGGTTAAAATATAAAACATATGATGGTGGGGTACATGGGCAGCTGGTACATTTGGAAGGGGGTATGCAGCAGGAAAAAGTTTGGGAATCTCTGCCCTGTAGGAAGAATAACTGTTACCAACGTGCATTTCCAGATGGGGAAACTGAGGTAGAGTGGTCAGGTGACACATTTGTAGCCAGAGTAGATCAAGGACAAAGACCCAGCCAGAATCCAGGCATGAGCTCTGATCCTTACTCTCAGGATTATGTCTGGTTTCTATCCACTGGTGATCCAATGAAATATGCATAACCACATCCTGGGAGCAGGGGCTGGAACCCAGGACTCCCTGAATGTCACAACCGTTTTTTGCTTCCCTTCTTGTCCCTGCTTTGAATTACTTGGTTACGTGATCCAGCCTCAACAAGAGAGGTGGCAGGAACCCTTGCCACACCTGGGGGTTAGGTACTCTCCTTGGATGTGGGAGGTATGGATCTGAATCATCTCAGCCCAAGGAGGGCTAACAATCCCAACTCCCACTGATTGCCCAGTTAGGCACCTCCCCTTGAAAGTGGGCTGTGGATCCTGAGTGAGCAGATGTGCCTACTGTCTACTCTCCAGAAAGGGGCAGGAGTTCAGACACAGCCGATGTTTATTTGCTCTGTCCTTAGGTGGCTTCAGGATCTCTGAATCACCCTTCAGAGGCACCTGAATCCTCTCCTTCAGGGCCAATGTCTAGTTTTGATGCATGTTTAAGCCAAAGTTGGAAGTGCAGAACTAGGAAGCCAGTCTGACATTGCTCAAAATGTCTGGAAATTTGCAGTTTTAATCTCTGTTTTCCTACTGATTCACAAATTTCTTCACCCCTGCCTCAGTTTCCCCACTTAAAACAAGGAATGGGATACACCTTTGCAAAACTCTTCGAGATCCTTGGTTGAAAGAGAGTCTGTAAGTACAGTGTATCATAGCCTCCTCATTTTGCAACCTTTCAATGTGGATATCTATCTCTCAGTGGAAGCTGTATACATGGTATCAGCTGGTGTGCTCAGAGGGAGGACTGTGCCAACATAATTTTGGGCACAGAATGCAATATTGATGTGACCCATGTATGGTTGTTTTTGTTTTAATGTGGTAGAATAGTTAAAAATAAAACAAGTTTTCTATAAAATAAGACCAGTCCAGCAACACTAATTAAGTTTCTGGTTTCTCACCCCACTCCCATCAGGTTAAAAAATGGGGAGTAAGAAGAGAATGTACTTCAGTCTGGCTCTTTATTTTAAGTAACCTTGTCCTGTTTGCAAATGGGAAAAGGTTTTTTTTAATTTGAGGGATTTATTTCTGTCCTTGTAACACTATGTACTATATGCATTGCACCTGTTCAGACATAAGTGCAGTATATTATTATAGCTGTAAGGGCAGAACCTTCCTAATACACATTTTTTTGGTGGGAGAGGAGAACAGTGCTGGGGAGAAGGACTCTTTCTTTGAAACTGTTTGCTAAATGACCTCTTACAGAGACTTCTTCCTCATCAAGATCAGTTTTCCCTGCTCCCCTATTGTCTGGGGAAACCTATCTTCAGGAGCTTCTTTCTTGAAAGATCTCATGACTTTAAAATCATCAGCGGGCTTTGTGTAGAGTGCCTGTCAAAAGAGATATGTTTACACCTTCCCTGCATGTGTTAAAGCTATAAGGTTACGGAGCAGAATGGCTGATACGTTTCAGTGCTCAGTGCTAATATGCACAAAAAATGTATTTATGGTAATGACACGGACTGTCTGAAACAATGCATTCCAACATCCTGTAACATAAATAACAAAGGTGGAGCCAGCTGGCATTCAACTGTTTATTTGCCAGCAGTCCTGATCTGCACTATATACCTTTTTTACACTGTCTCAGTCTGGCAGTATTGAACCTGTTGCTGCATTAGCCGAGTTGTATTTTGCTAGATAGGGGAAGGAGGGTTGTCTGCTGTCTGGTAGGAGGGCTTTGTCTGTGTGTGCCTTTCTCTCTCTCTCCCTCTCTCTCTCTGTGTCTCTCATACTCCCGCTTGCTCTCCCTCTGGCTCTCTCTCTCTCCCTCGCTCTCTCTCCCTTTCCCGTCTCTGTGGTTTGTAAGGTAGGTTGCAGTGTGTGTATATACACAACATCAAGAGCAGGAAAATGGACTCATTAGGGAGGCAGGCAGTCATTACCACTCACACTGTACTTCCAGGGAGACAGCGACTATGAGGAGACAAACTGAGGACTGGGGAACAAGGTAGGCCAGTCAACTTTTATAAAAAAAGAAAAAAGAAAAAAAAGAAAAAAATCCCTATGCTTTCCCCCCAAGCCCTTGACACTTCTTTATTCTTTTACCCCCCCCCTTGATTTTTGATTTAGAGATACAAGTTTGTCAGACCCATTTGCTAGCTTAAAATTTGGAACATCTATAGAAGGCCTTACCCTCAGCAAAATGTTTTTTCCCCTTCTACTTGTTTAAGGGTGTGCCCTCTTATGATTCACTTTAATTACTTTTTTTTTTTAAATCATGAAGGAAACAAATATGTTTGTTTTCCAACACTAGTTCCAAGTAAATCAATATCTTTCACTCTTTTAAAACAGCCCTCTCCGTATGTTTGTGGGTCTCTCTGCTTTTTCTTTTCTGTTTATGCAGTTCCATCTGTCTGTCCATATATCATGTTCTCCTTATTTACTGCTAAATGGGCTTTTATTAGTATTTGCCAATGAGTTTGAGCTATAATGCTGGTTACCAGGGTTAGCAATGACTCTTGTTCTTTGTTTTATATCTATATATAATATATATACACACTCTATATATAGTAAGTTTAAAGTGCATGTTTACCGTACATAAAATATAAACATAAAAGAGAAAGCAGGTTCCACTCTTTCTGTCAGGATTTTTATTTTGAGATTTTTTTTTTTTGCTTTGTTTTATTTTGGTGACAGGCTGAAGGGGTTCATTTTGGTTACTGTACGTGCACTTTTCCCTGTTGGATATTTTAAAAATGATTTTTTTTTTTACATTTTTGCTGCTTAATTTGCTAAGAGGGACAGGGAAAATATTCTAACTTTTATGTTAGTGATTCAATATAACATTACAGAGGCATCATTGGGCTAATAAGAATACAAACTCCCTTAGAAAGTTTGAATCTCTCCCCCCCAACACACCCTTTATTATATATGGTTATACTTGTACTTTGGTATACATTTTGGGGGGCAGAGGGGATAGATATCTTTTTACAGTGGTGGCAAATTCTGAAAGCTGTCGAGCCATTTTGTCCAGAAACAGTAACTATTTATTTACCATTTTTTCAATCCAGACATGAGCTGCATTTCTGTAATATCATACAAAGAGTTTATAACAGGAATAATTATTATTACTGCTCTTGTTATTTTTCTTGGGGAGGGATTTGTGTTGTGTTTCACAGCCTATTTATCATTGGTGAGTTTTTCAAGCCTAGGTTTGCCATAGGTTCTAAGGGATGGTTAAGCAGATCCATTTGAAATTTTTTTAAAAATCTGAGCTTCTCTCAAGGCTATCGGAGAATAAAACTGCTCCTCTGTTGGTAAAAAAAAATTAAGACAGATTGTGAGTGACAGTGAGTTATATAAAATGTTCTAGAGAATCCATGTGTAATTATAGAAAATGGACGCTGATCAGTGGAAATCTCTCAACAGTAACAATCACCTTTTTAACAGAAAATTATTTATTCAATAGCAAGAGGCAGACTTTTTTTTTTAATTGCATTAGGCCTTTCCGATAACATGAAGAAGTCCATAAAGTAATATTCACAAGCCACCTGGGACCATAGAAGAGATTCTCCAAAACATAAAAATTTCATTATATGTTCATTATTCTAGGGGAGTAGAGAACTTTTGCTGCCAACAGGTTTTTTTGTTTTGTTTTGTTTTACCTCCTGTAACTTCAGTCTCGACAGTAGTGTTTCCTCACTGGACAAACCAGGTTAAATTGAAGCCCAAAGTAGCAGATCACCCATTGTCGCTGTAAATACCAAACCCATTTTCTCCATATTAATACATTTTATATTTTTTCTCAGAGCCTATGTGAAACTTTTTAGAGACTGTATGTAGCATTTAAGTCAAGATTTGGCAGCCTCAGGAATGAAATTCAGCGCTTTCTACTCTCTTTCTCTCGTCCTTTCAACTTGGATTCGCAAATTAACATTAGGTTGATAAACTTTAAATGTTTTTATTGCTACAAATTGCAAGTTACAGGAGCAGGGTGATGGTTCCCCTCCCCCCCCCCGCCTCCTAAATCCAAACCTTGTAACTCAGATTTGGTTGTAGAGGGAGGGGAAACTATGACAAAAATTAAGAAATCTCAAACTGGGGAACAGTTGATGCCAGTTTGGCAGTGGTCAGCCTGAAGGGATGCAGCCGAAATGTTAGCAACCATCTCTGGCCCCCTTCCCTCACAGGGTGTACGTGTGCATTTCCAGACACCTGCCACATTTGCCTGAATCAATACAGGTGGATGCTGTCACACAGCCCAGCTTTTTCTGTGTGAATTCTTGTGAGACTGTTCTTGGACTCTAAAATATATCCAAAACAGAAATCAGCCGTCCCATTCCTGTTCTTTCAAAAAACTAAACAATATATTTTAGTATACTGAAAACCCCAAGGTAGAAGAATTAAGAGCATAAAGAGAGGAGCAGAATGGGAGAAAAATCAAATTTATCCAATTAAAAAAAAAAGATTAAAAAAATCCTTTCCCTTAAAAAACCACCCAAAACTTTTTATGAAAAGGATTTAATTTTCTGTGAAACCAAAGCATTACGAAAAGGCTGAGCACAAAGTCCATTTTCAATCTGTGTACAACAGCAAAGGGTAAAGTATGCCTAAGTAAATTTAAATCTAGGGGATGATGCTGTAGTTGGAACTTGGGAAGCTAAAAACCTTTTGGCATAAGGGGCACAGCAGAGCTGGAAGGCATGGCATTCAGCACCCTTGCTGGTAGGACTGGGTTCTGTATGCCCCCGGCCTTTGCAGTCTAACAGAGCAGAACCCTGCAGTGTTGATTGGGTCACAGTATGGCTTTTTTTAATGTTGGAGCAGACAGTTATCTAACACACCCACATGAGGAAGTGCTCTGGAGCAGTTATTTCATGCTTTGCCATGCCCTGTAGCTAAAGCAATTTTGGATTGAATGGCATGCGCATGTATTCCTCTAACTCCTGCAAGATGAAAATCAACGTTGGCTTTTTTTAATGGGACCAAGAGCAGAGGGATAGCAGAGAGTCAAACCTAAATTCCAAACAAATGCCAACTCAAATTTAATTTTAATAGAAGGGCTTTTTGTTTTTGTTGTAGAGAAGGAAAAAGTATCTATCTTGCTTATTTTGATAAAGACAGTTGTAGTAATTTCCTGAGTTGGATATATCATTATTGTAAATATTGCTCACAGTTTTCCCATTTCCACATTTTCTCCATAGGCCCATCTTACACATCAGGGAGAACAGCTGCAGAACAATTTAAGAAATGCATTATTATTTATATGTTTAGGTGTAAATAGGGAATGATACCCTCCCCCCCATGGAATTCTATATGATGCTCTAAAAATACTGTAGAAAGGAACTCGTTCTCTGTTAGATGCTTTAGGTTGTTCAAATCATTCCAGGCAAACCTTGCTTAATTTTTGCTGGCCTTTAGTTTTTAAGCAGAATGATCTCAATAGGAGTACTGTTCAGAAACTGACAGCATGAGATACCCCTATATAATCCAGTTGGTTTTATTCTTGTAACATTTTAGAGGTCTTTTTCCACAATGATCTGGATGGTGAAAGATGGCTCCCACTGTGAAAAGTTTTATAAATGTTAATAAGAAATTAATAAATCAAATCTAGCATTGCATTATTTAGACGTGGTTCTAAACCGCGTTTTACAAAACTTAGGCTTAGAAACATTTTCCTGGTTTTTTCTAACAAAATTCCAGTGGAAATAGTTGTTTATTAAACAACAAACTGTTCCCTCTGCAGGGTTTACCGCTCCAACCCTGCAGCACAGAGAAACTGACGGTCGACCAAAGTGAAACTGACTTCATTGATTTGACCGTCTGGCCCAAGAAAACCCAAAGTAAACAAACAGCATCCACAGTGAAAAATAAATCCGATGTTTTAATATTCTCTTACCTGGACTATTCCAAAATTTTACTGGTACAAAGTATTGTTTTGATTTTTTTTAAAGGTGGTCAAATCTCAACTTTTTTCCTCTCTTTTTTCTTTTACAGTAGTTACTCGATTTTAACTTGAGCAAACATTCATTGATTTAGTAGAATTTGAGTGAGAGTGAATATGTTTTGAGAAAAGGCAAAGGATTTAGCCTATTCTGATTTTTAAGTTGACAGCATCCCCTGTGTGTTCCCCTTTGTTAGTTATCTCCTTTGAACTTTTATACTTATTTCTTGTGACAGCAAATTAATAGAAAACTTATACTTTATAGTGATGGGTGTCTATGTTTGGTTTGGTCTGCTGTAGAGTCCATGCCCAATTCTGTTTTCTATCCGTGTACACTGAAAGCTTTGCACTGAGTTCAAAGGAGTTCCGTTTATATACTGCTTTCCAGATCAGGTTCATTGAATGATCAGGTGAAGCATAGCTTGTATGTATATGTGGCTTGTTCAGTTACTATAGTCATTGGGCATGTTGGGGCTGTGAGTAGTATGGAGGTAATTTGATGGGTATCTCTTGCTTTTGCGGGGGAGGGGGAGGATACATCCAGGCACAGATGAGTCTTATGAGACTTGAGAAACCCAGGTGGGTAATTTGAATAATCATAAAAGACCATATTGAAAAGAAAACTGTTGTCACTAACAGACAGTTGCTTGGATGTAAACATGAAATGGGTGTCTGGATTTTCAGGCCAGTTCCTACAGGGCAACCATCAAGAGTGCAAAAGCAAACCACTAAGACTGGCATTAGGTGGGGCTGGGGTGTGATGGGGAGGCCAGTCTTAGTGGGCACCAAGGCTGAACACTCATTCTGGGAAGCAGTTCCCCATTATCAAGGATAAGCCGGTTCCAGGGCACAATGGGAGGTTGATTTAATTGCTGCTGCTTGTGCTATACCTGCTCTGTAGCTGTCAAATAAGTATTATTTTCCAGCACTATTTATTTATTTTGTTTTTAAAACGAGACCAGTCCATCTAATGCTGGCCCTGTATGCAGAGCTTGATTCTTCAGCACCCTGTACTTATTTATGGCCCCTCTTGTGCCTTTGAAGCGCGAGAGAGCAGAAAGCTACCCTTGATTACCCCAGTAGTGTTTTACATACAATTTTCACATGTAGGAGACACCACAAGGGCCAAGACAAGGGTGAATGAGATCCACTGTATCCTTCTTGAATGTTCCTGTCAGAATCAAATGAGCGGTTAGCTAATCTTGTATTTTAAAGGCACTGATTTTTGTAAACTTAGCACAAAAAGACTTTGAATCTGTATGCAATTCACTGTATGATACTGACAAAAATTTTTGAGCAGTGAAGTCTTACCTTTCTATAACTTCCTTTTTCTGGGGTTCCTTATGTATTCCTACCATAGTAACTTTACCATAGGACTGGGGTGCTGCTAAAAAAGTAGGCAGGGATTGTCTGTCATTTGGTCCTGATACTCCTGGGAAATTACTGCCACCATACTCAAATATTTTTTTAATAGAAACAATTTGCTTTTGAGAATCTTGCTTCCAAGGTCATCAGGGGTTGACACTGTGATCCATCTCTTGGGGATAACAAAGGTGGGATTTGGGGAAAGAGTCTCATGGGACTTAATAGCCATTAAACTTTTGAAAGAAAGTTAATTACCATTGCACCCCTAGGGAATCCTATACCATTCTCCCTGGCTGGAAAAATTGTGGTTACAAGGTAGGATGCTGGAGCAAATGGTTAAAAGGAAATTTTAGCCTGCAGTACAGATGCAGAGCATCCAAGTGGGAGATAAAGTGGGGGACTGAAAGGGGGAAGGGTTAAGGTCTTTGTTATTGTTTATTTGAATCTACTCCTTACTTCATGATTTCTTCTTTAACCTTTTTCTTGAAAAAACCATGTCTGAGGACTTTACAGAAGTTGGATTCAACCAAATATATCCAGTTCTTGCAGTAGGGAAAGAGCACTTCTTACTAAAGCTATTAACAGCAGTGGATCCTGAACCATCACTCTTCTCCTGGAATGAACACACCCATGGTTTCTCTTTATCCCTTTGTTTTCAGACTTTATTTCTTTGTAATAGGAGCCTCTGTCTTTCATTTTGTAAAGTCTGAATCTTCTTCCCATTGTTGCTGCTGTCATTACAGTGTTGTCCATCCAAGGGCAAGAGTTTTGTGGGTGATACGTTTTATTGGACCAACTGCACGTTTGGGATAAAGTTAGACAAGCTTGTGAATGCAAGGCATTCTTCATACAAGGAAGTTTTAGATAGATATTCTTATTAAGTGCTGGTATAAGCCTTAGTGTTCCAGTCCTTTTATGAATGCATAATTAAATCTACTCATACCATACTGTACGAGGCCTGGGGAATCAGGGTCTTTTTGAGTAGTGTTGAAGTGATGTTAGAACTATAATGGTCCAGAAAATAAGTATCTGAAAGTTCTACTGAGCCATTTTTATAATTGCAATCTATCTGTGTATGTGAAGCAATAGACGCATATATTTATAAATGTATACTATATATTATAGTAATATACAGGGTGTACATTATACAAGATTAATGCATAGATTTGTATATTTTATGTATTCCCTATATAATTCATTTCCTCATATAATTTTCATATCCAGGAATTCCCATTTTCAAAATACCAGAGGTTTCCAGGTATCATGTAAGAATGCAGTGTGGTATATAGCTGCTCCTGCCAGTGCTCCACATGGGGCTGAGCCCCGCCTTGGGCACACCATGCTTCTGTCCGCCAGCCTGGCCTAAGTCCTGGCCAGCACACAGCTTCTGGCAGGGCTGTTCCTGGTGTGGCTGCAGCTGGTTCTGTGCTGCACTGCTCCCCTCGTTTTCAGCAGGAGCTGCCCAGCTGAAACTCCTTTTCTGTCCACTCGCAAGCCCAGAGTGGTGCAGAAGGAGTAGGAGTGGGAGGAGGAGCTGCCGTTGGAGGCAAGGGGAGAAAAGCAGCACCTGGACTGCCACAGCTGCACCAGGAACAGTACCGCCGGAAGTTGCACATGCTGGCCAGGGCCTGAGTCAGTGGGGCTTTTCAGCTCCTATCAAGTCCAGTGACAGCTCCTCTTCCTGCTCCTGCCCCTGCCCCTGCCCCTGCCCCTGCCCCTGCCCCTGCTGTGCCACTCTGGGTGGTCTGGCAGGGGGGAAGCTTCAGCTGGACAGCGCCTCCCCAGAGCATGGGGTTCTGACTCCAACTCCCAGCTGCTTTCCACCCACCCCCAGGTGGTTGCTCATTGTGCTAGGTGGGCGGAACGGGTGCGAGGCAGCCTGGAGCTGGAGCCAGATCCCTGCATCCTGGGGCAGGAGCCACCCAGCTGAAGGTTGTCTCCCCTGCTTGGAGCAGTGCAGCAAGGGCAGGAACAGGAGGAGGAGCTGCCGCTAGAGGCAAGGGAAGCAGAAAAACCCTGCTGGCTCAGGCCCCAGTCAGCATATGCAGCTGCTGGTGGTGCTGTTCCTGGTATGACTGCAGCTGGCTATGTGCTGCTCTGCTCCCCTTCTTGTCAGTGGCAGCTCCTCCTTCTGCTCCTGCCCCTGCTGCACTGCTCTGGGTGGGCAGGGGGGAAGCTTCAGCCGCCCGGCTCCTGCTGGAGGTGAGGAGAGCAGAGCAGTGCAGGGAACAGCCCCTCCAGAAGCTGTGTGCACTTGTTGGGCCCCAGCTTAGCAGGTAGTGCTTGGTCCCACGAAGACTGCTGTGGGAGCAACCGCAGGCTGGATTCAGTTGGTAGGCCAAATCCAGTCCACAAGCTATATTTTTCCCACCCCCTGTGTATAAGATTTGTGGAGGTCTGATGAAGTAATAAAAATTCTCCTGCATATTTCACCTCTACTGAGCAACATGAGAAAGAACCTGATTTTGCTGCCATTGACTTCAGAGGGAGTTAGTTGGGAGGAACTTCTACATGATTGGCTTCAAATTGCACATCTAGATTAGTAGAAAGTTTCCCTGGTGCAATTCTCATGCTCCCCACTAGGTGACTGCTTGTTACATTATTAGTTGGCTGGAGTGACCCAACCCAAACATAAACCTCATTCTTACTGAATAAGATGAAGCTTTTATCCTACAGCACCCTCCATAATCTCCGTTCATTACAGAAAATCCAGCACAATAAAAGAAGACTCTTCTCTGATCTTTTTTTACTTCTCCTCCTTATGTTTCCTTTATCCCTTTCTAATGAGCCTACAGAACTTTTTATTTCTCCTCTGGGGGCTCTACATAATAGTTAATGGCCCATCCTGCTGGGTCAGGAATTTAGGATAGGTTCCTTTGGGAACAGCCCCAGCAGAGCTATCATGAAGTGAATAGGCCTACTGAGGCAGGGCTTCCTTCCCATCCCTGAGCCCCTCCAGATGAGACATGGAATTTAGCAGGAATTGATGTGGCATTAGCCTGCTTCCTGCTGTACATACCTTGGGGATAAATAGATAATTCAGTTGCCTGGGGCTATCAGTCTGGCACCTTTTGCTAGCATTAAACTAACAAAAACTTCTTCGAACCAATAGAAATCTCCTGTGAAGGCCCAGTTGGGGCTGACTCATGGATGAACCATTTAAAGTCCAAGCAGCTTGTTTCGTAATTTCCAGCATTTCATAAAAATGCTGGGTTTTTTTCTCCCATTGACTGCCAAGTTTTGAAAGCTTAAAGCTTGCTCCAATTGGATGGGGAAACTGTTTTTAAAAGATACTGACATTTCCTAAATGAGCTGGTTCTTTTTGAGCTGTACAGATTTCAAGCCATATCCTCTAAGCCAGTCCAACTCAATGAAACATTTCACATCTTCAAAAACAGTGGCACCTACATGCTTTAAAAGCCAGCTGTATTTTCACAGGCAGTTACTGAATACTGAAAAAATGGAGCTAAGAGAGAACTTAGTTTGGGTTTCTTGGTGTAGGACTTTTTTAAACCTCTGAAATTAAGATTTCTCCTTTTACACTTATATTTATGTTTATATTTTTACATATTTATACATGTAACAACCAACCTTTATTTATGGCAGGCTGAAACACATTTAAAACCTCTCAGCATTTTTAGACCAGCTTTCTTTATTTGCAGGCAAAGAGAAAAATGCTTTTTTGTTTGTCAGCACAATAGCACAGTTCAGAATGCAAAGTGGCCCTGGAACTGGAACATAAAGCTGGAATGATGGGAGCAGGTAAAGAAGGTTCCCTTGCCTACAGGAACAACACTTGTAAAGGTGGCATTCTGCTCTTCTCTAGACATCTAGATGATTGGGTTTGGTCGCTGACATGGCCATCAAAGTCCCCCAAATACAACTTATACAGATTTAGGCACTATTCCTGTACACAGTCTCCCACATGTGACTGGTTAGGTATATCCCCAGAAAGAGAGTGCCAACTATGCATATGTCACATTTTTGTGACTTAGATGACCATTGCAGATGATCAGATCTGGTTGTCTAGACCTCCAGAAAGAATAGAATGCCACCTTTAAGCTTTGTCATTAATTCCTGGGTGATTTTGATCAGGTCACTTCACTCTCTGTTACCATTCTGTGAAATATGGATAACAATGCTTACCAACCTTCCAAAAGTGCATTAAAGTCAATGAATAAAAAAAATAAGAGTTAGAACTTTATTGGTCAGGTTAAAGACCTTTCACTTCAAGATTTGTGCTTTACAATTTGTCCCAAAAGATACATTACAACCACAAATCCTCACATCGGTGGGTTTGCTCTGCCTTCTTTGCCTTGTTGCTGAGCATTTTGGGGCTTTCTTCTGAGATGTCAAAAAATAGCTGGCTCCAGAGATCTCTTTTGGTTTCTTTGGGGAAGTCTACACAACAACCATACAAACAATTGCTTTGTAGTGTTGTTAGCTCAGACTAGCTAGCTGGGGTACCAGTAGCAGTTCAGCTACAGAGCTCATCTCAGGCTAATTGCTTTTGCTTCTCCAGTGGGTTTTTCCACCTGCATTGAACTCCATGCTGGCATGATTTGAAAACTATCATTACCTCAGCCAGTTAGCTTAAAGCTAGTTTGGATATCTCTGTGTCAGAATGTAGGCTCTTCTGTGACCTCAGTGTAGCTCTGCCTTGTGTGTGCAGGTGTCTCAAGTGGAAGAAGCTGGACTTTTGTTGTTCTTTTTTAATACCGTATTTACTTAGTTCTAAGATGAGGTCTTTCCCCCTATTTAATTCCTGCCCTCAGTTCCCCCAACATCTGCCCTCCTTCCATAGCTTCTACCCCTTCCCTCCTCATCCCCACTGCTTACCCCTGCTCTACACCAGCAGACTCCATTCCTGCCCCAGCCTGGAGCAGGGCATCAGCCTGGCCCTGTAGCAGTGGTATCAGTTCTACAGAAACAGATCCTACTAGTGTGGATAAGAGTAAGTGTTGGGGAGAGCGTGGGGAAGTGCAGGGTAGAAGATGTGGGAGGTGGGCACAAGTGGGGTAAATGGAGACACGGACAGGTAGCAGGGGGTAAGCTACCTGCCTCCCTACCTGCCCCCAACTGCCTCCACACTGCCTGCTCCCTAGGACCTGTCCTGCCACCGCCTGTCCCCTGTTGCTCCCACCTGCTGCCACCTTACAATGTGCCTCCCACCTCTCCTGCTCCCTGCCCCATTACTGCCTCCCTCACTGCCTGCCCCACTATCACTGCTTTTCCAGATGCAGTGGATCCTCCAATAATTAGATTCTGTACATGGGAAAATTATAACAAATCTGTAAATTTTCCATGTATAAAACCAAAGTATTGGGAGGGGTCATCTTAAATTCAGGGTCATCTTGGATTTGGGTAAATGCAGCAGCTGAATTCCTTGGGCATTAAACCTGAACTGGGAGTAGCCTAAAAGTAGAAAAAACTGAGTAACGTATACATTGATTATTCTTTGAGTGCTGTAGCAGAATTGATGTAATCAGCAAGACTGCAGAGTTTATGGCCTAATTGTAACCTCCACTTGGAGGTGGTTTACCAGTGACACCCAAATAGTAAAAGCATTTTGGATCATTTGAATCCTGATCCCAAGGCTAGGGACAGATGTTACACATAAACTGGTTTAAGTGAGCAGAACCTGTTTTAAAACTGTAACAGGACGGATGTTCAGGGCACATAACCAGTTTGAAAATGGCTGAAACTGGTTTGAGATAAACCTGGTTGAATGTAGTATCAGACGTAACTGATTTGGCTCAAACTGGTTTATGCAATATTTGTCTCAGATCCCTTCCTGGTTTAAGTTAAACCAGACTCCTCCAGCATTCCGGCATACTCTCTGGGCTGGGCAGGGCTCTCTGCTCCACAGCAGGGCTGGCCCCTTCCCTCTGCTCCCTAGTTGCAACTCCAGCAGCGACTGCAAGTATCTGCCTGGCTTCCTCCAGCTCCTACTCCCACCCCCCACACCCTGCAATTCCCGCCTTCCCTCTTCCTTACACAGACACCTCTCAGCATTAGCTAGCAGAGACAACATGCTAGCTATGGTCCGTGTTATGAGAGACAAGGCAGACAGGACAGTGCTGCTTAGGGCTTTTTGGAGCTAATGAACAAGTCAGCTGGCAATGTCCCTCCATTCCTTCTTTGGAACAAGTTGTTTAAGAAGAGTGTGAACTAATGAAAGAGGCTGTTGTTTTCTTATGAGGTGATAAATGCTGATTACAGACCCGATACATGTTCTGTTATCAAGGGGAGGGGGAACCCCTCCCTAATCAGAGCATCCTCCTGGGGCCCTGCCATGCTTTCCTCAGCTCAACACTGTGGAAGGTAAGGGAGAGCTGCTCTAGTGCCCCCCCCCACAGCTTCTAGCTTGAGCCACTGCAGGCATGTGCCTGCATTTCTGGGGTGTCTCTACAATTACAAACTGGTTTAGCCTACCTAGTTTAGACTAACCTGCAAAGATTGGATCAATTCAGGCTCAAGCTTTTTTGAATGTCTGTTCCAAGCCCAATAGTTTACTTTAGTAGCGATTTGTCATAAGAATGTATAGTGGGCCAAATTTATGTCTCTGCTCTGTTTGCATGTCTGCTTAGCTCTAGTATAGGTAACATTGGAGACCTGCCCCAGCAATGAAACCAAGTCTCTACCTTGAACTTACTCAGCAGAACCACATGGTACTAGGAAGGCTTTCGCTGTATTGTGACCTGGACTATAGTGGTCCTGTAGGATGGTTTGCAAACCCATGGCTTACCTAAGACCTGGACCTGGATTATACCTTACCACAGCTATGTAAATATTATAGCACATTTAGATCCTAACTACTTGGATCTGAAAAAGGGTTAGCATGATAGAAAGTGACTGGCTAGTATACTTCAAACTCTCATGTGGATAGATCTTAATTAAAGAGCTTTCGGGGCAGGAAATACATAAGTGCTAGAAGATGAAGGTCTATTGATGCTGGCATCTTTCATGAATATGGGGGAAACGTTGTAATAAGCTTTGCCTTTAACTTGATAGCTGGTGTCATGGGAGTCAGCAGCTTAGTTGAGTTTGTAAATGATTTTCCCTCCAAATCATAAGTATTATCATACCAGTCTTAAAACTATAGGTTAGTTGCAAGGCCAGAATAGAACTTTTTTTTCTTTAATAAGAAAAATTTACAGTGAGTTGTACAAGGAGTTCTTCAGCTTGGACATGCTAAAAAGTGGATGCATTAGTTCCTAACCTTTTCTTCCCTGCATTTCAAGAAAATGGACCTAAAACAGGATAGAGGAAACTCCACTAAAATTGGCTTTATATCTGAAATATTTTGCTTGGTACCCAAGTTTAGTTAATTGAAATCTGATATTAAAGAGTTATTAAAACTTGATTTAGTAATGTTGTTATGGAACATTGGTTTCAGTGTAGGAGAAGGATGCAAATGGGGCATTTATGAAGGAGGCTTGGGAAGAATGTGAGCAGTTGGAAGGACTAAAAACTGAGATACAAGGAGGGGTCAGAGCTGTACAAAGAGAGGGACAAAAAACCCTGAATTTAATGTAAATGGAGGAGATAACTTGGTTACAGAGGGCACAGTGTTAAGTTTAGTACCTCTAACAACATGCGTGATAAGTTTAGTACCTCTAACGTGAAGTACTACCTAAATGCACAGTAATGGGCACTACTGTGCAGTAGCACTGGTACATAGTCTTTTCATGCCACTTAATGTGCAGTAAACTAATTCTACTGCACATTAGTGTATTAACATGGTGTTTGCTGTGACAAGCTGGTGTTCACTGCGCAGTAAATTAATTCTACTGTGCGTCTCGTGAAGATGCACCCTGTGGCAGGAGAACTGAGGCATTTAGTCCAAGTAATAGTGCACAGTGAATGGGGATGGCAATAACAGTGAATGGGAATAATTATCTTGCACATTCAGAGAAGTATGCTTTTATAATAAAAAAAGTTCCAGGTGTGAATTCCAGATGTTCCTGCATTTACAGTAGAAATACAGTAGAAAGTGTCTTAATTTGGCTTGTTACATCTATAATATTGGACAAGTTCAGTGGACTTGCAATGAACTAACTGAGAGCAGTGTATAGCCCCAGGCTTTTATTCTAGGAGCTATGGTTGGGATTCATTGGAAGCAGAAAAGGCCACACAAGATATCCTGCAAGCAATTTCTGTTGAGGAGCCATTTAGGGTGGTACTGCTGAGCATGGCCTGAGTTTTGTGGATCCAGTATTGTGGATATGGTTTCACCTGTAGCAACATGTCAGTGTAGTGTCAAGGTTCTTACGAGTTTCTCTTTGAAACTTTTGCCATTGGGGATCCTCATTCAAAGTGATTAAGGTTTTCCTGAGTGCTTTGAGGTAGATTTCTAAGAGATCTCATTTCCAGGTTGTTACTGTAGAATCTGAAAAGAAATGTTGGTCCTCACATAAGTTACCTGCTGGAGAACCTTGCAAAAGGGTTAGACACAATAAAAGAGGGTTTTTGTGACCCTCTATATTGGTTCAAGTCATACAATAGTTGAAGCTGCAGAATACGACTTTGATCCTACTGTGATTCTCTTCATGTTGCTTGCCTTAAGATCACATCAACTCCATTGAGGTCTCTCCAAAACTCTTTAGATAAAAGAATCAAGAGGAGCGGTTTACTAAAGAGAACAACTGCTGTCTAAGTTCAGCAAAAGAAGGGAATGAACATGAAGAATATCAGGGCAGTTTAACCAGAGGCAGTCACTTATAAAAAGAATACTTTGCGTTTTTATAGATGTGACTATCCAGCTATTTCACAGTGTTTAACAAAATTAGTGAATTTAGCATTACATTATCCCTGAGAGGTAAGTCAGTAGGGTATTATCCCTGTTTTATATATAGGGAAACTGAGGCATATTGACAAGACATGTCTCACACTCTCAGTGGCAGAGCTTGGAGTAGAATACAGGTCACTTGAATGCAAGATTTGCCCACAAAACCTTCCTTCATCTTTTCCTTCTTTTGTCAGCGATATATTGCATTGTGCCTGAATCTATTCCAACTGTGTACTTGGTCCAAGAAAAGATGTCACCCACTGAAATCCTTGCCTCTTGTATAAAAAGTTAATATTTGGAAAGGTAAAATATGTGATCTTTGCTCATGGGAAACTCAAATGAACCTGATTCTCAGTTATGCTAAGAGTCCACTCTTGGCTGTATAATTCACGCTCACTTTATGTCTCACTTATCATGTCCAAGATAAAAAGGCCATCATGGAACTGGAAATTCAGGTCAGTTGTGCCTAAAGATTTGTTAATAGGACAGCAGATTTTTACTTTAATATCAATTAAAGTTAAAAAACCCCCAAAAAACAGGGTCAGAATTGTCAGGGCTGTTTGCTTAATGTATTTTTTTTGTAACTGCTGTGTTGGCTGCAGAAGGTATAACTTCAACAACTTGAAAATAATTAAAATATATATATACAATTTTTTTTCCCAGTCTACCAGATGTGCCCGTCACTGCTCTAGAGCAGGGGTGTCCAATCTTCTGACTTCATGGTCTGGATGAGTGGCACAGGGTTAGTGTGTGGGAGTGGTCCATGGTTACAAATCTGTGCACCAACCTGGCCCCATGTGCTGGCTGCAGCTGTATGCTAGCCTGACCCCATGTGCCAGACCTGGCCATGCACTAGCCAGACCCACTTGTCTGGAACCAGCTGTGTAGTGACCTTGCATTCTCGCCTGACTACACACTGATGTAGTCTAGCATGCAGAACCAGGTTGTCTGGCCTGTGGGGCTCCTCTTAGATCCAGAATATGGCAACAGGTGAGGAGCAGTTAATGATGCCACCACTCTCCTGCTACCAAATTTCTGGACCCTTGAGTAGCCCCGTGGGATGGATCTATCCTGTGGGCAGGAGGTTGAACACCACTGCTTGAGAGCAAATATTGAATCAGTTGTGTCAAAAGAAGATGCTACAAAGTGGTCCATGTTTGTTGGGCAGAGGTAACCACAAGTGGTAAATGGCTGGCTGAGGTGTGTAGTGGTGTTGTTTGCTTCAGTCAAGTCAACATAGCTTCCGAATAAACACAGAGCCTCCTTGTGGCATGTGACAGAAGTGGTATATTAAAACTTTTGGATTATTTTCTACTTTCTGGGTAGATATAACGGTCATAAACCTCAATGGGAGTCGCACAGACACAGGGAGAAAATAGACCCTCAGGGTTTTCTGGACCAACGTATTTAGAGAGGGTTGTTACTTGTCTGTTTAAATCAATGGAGACTAAGACCATGCAAGTAATATTGGAGGGTACACAAGTGCTGGACCGGGCAGAGACACATTTCTGATGATATATCTGTCACTAAGAATAACCATTAGACTAGACTGAGTCACTTTCACATTCAGTCTGAAAACTGGAAACTTTTTCTAATGGTGATGAGGCTGTACAATGGGTAGTTGTATTTCACTTACTGTTACATGAGAATTGGGTTTGGCTCTTTCAAACCTGCAAGAAAGTTTGGTGCTTCTGCCCTACATTTTAATATCTGTCCATTTCCCAAAGCCCATCTGTCTCTCTGTCTGCTAATGCTCCAGAGAACTCCAAGCCCGAAGAACAATTGTATTTTTTCATTAGCCAGTACAATTAATACTTTCTGTCTTGAGCACCACATTTAGTTACTGTGATATGTGTGTAAAAGAAAATACTGGAATGCACAGTAAGGTTTTCCACTTATCAGAGACATATGTGCCTCACCATCACAGGATGAAACACTATAACAAAGAACACTCTTCAGGCAGGTTCACATTTCAAGGATTGTAGGGCAATCTGGCTAAGTGTCTTTTCTAGGAAATTGATGAACCAGCTTTTTCATATTGTATTCTTCAATTTCAGTAATTCTCAAGAAGCTCATAAAATCCAGGATGGAGTCAGTTAAACCTTGTCTTATTAGTCTCTGAAAGGACACAAAGGCTGAGGATCTCAGGACTGGTCCAGATGCCAAGCTTTTCTCTTATATGTTCCTACTTTTTCTTGGTCTGTTGCTCTTATTTACTGCTAGGATAAAAGTTTGGACTGGCATCCTTTAATAAAATGCATACAGCAGATTGAGAATCTGGGCTTGCTGGGAAGAATTCTCACCGGACAGAGTCTGGAAGGTAAATGACAGTCTCTTTGTATTGCAGAGCTGATAAACTCTTATTTTTCTCCTATCAAGCATTTTCCCAGTTTTGTCATTTATACATGGTGATCTGTTTATAGATGGCTCAAGCAGACTCTGAAATCCACTTACAACTGTTGATAGCCACTGATGCCATGATGTTCCCATGTGGCATGTTCCTATAGACAGCTGTATTTGAATTCTCTGGCCCTTTAGGACGTTGACAGCTTTTATGCAATTTACTCTGTAAAGATACAGAAAGCGACTGTCTTTTACTCTATTTTTATACAGTGCATAACACACTAGGGTTTCCATTACAGCTGTGCCTCTGGGTGCTATTCTTATAAAACTACCAACTTTTATAAACAAGTCATTTTTCCTTTGATATAATCTATCCCTGGTTCTTTAAAGGTATTACACAAATAGCCCCTTTCTGTATTAATTTACAACTTTACGCTGAGATATCTCTTCATGGATTTATGTAAAGTATACGAGACTTTTGGAACTCCAAAGTGGTACACTTGTGGCCTTGGCAGTCCTTTTCTCCCTCTAGTAAGCAGTGAACTGTATCAGTCTGGATGAGTTCAGTCACTGGTGGTGGACTGAGGAACCAGTTACTACATCCAGAAAGACAGTAGCATTAAAAGTTAAACTTTCAAACTTCACACTCTGGTGGTATCTGCTCCCCAGCCAGTCTGTTCCACCTAGAGCTACAATAGATGTTCCTCATCCATTTGTCTGAACCCGTCTTCATGCAGTTCTTCCTTATCTGTCCAGGGGAGGCTGCTGTTTTTAGGGTTGAAGATTCTTCTAGAAAACACCTGTATGCGTTTCACACATGCTGTATTTTCTTGCATAAAACCCTCTTTTTGGAAGCCCCCAAGAAGTAAAAAAGATCTTACTTTGAAGTACAGGTAAGAAACTGAGGTCTGGGGTCTTCAGGGCAGGGGGCTGCATGCTGGGGGCCTTGCAGTGGGGCCCAATCCTGCACATCAGTGGCTCTGGAGTCACATGGCAATTCTGACCAGGCAGGCAGCTCCAGACTCAGTGGGCTGGATCTGATCCACCACATGGCTCTGGAACCTCGGGCCCGCACTGTTCAACATCTTCATCAGTGATTTGGACGAGGGGGTAAAAAGCACCCTGTTCAAATTTGCTGATGATACCAAGATGTGGGGGGCGTGGGCATGCTGGAAGGATGCAACAGGCTACAATCAGACCTAGACAGGTTACAAGGGTGGGCAGATGAGAACAGGATGGGTTTCAGCACAGACAAGTGCAAGATGATGCACCTCGGGAGGAACAACCGGCACCATACCTACAGGTTAGGGAACTCCCCTCTTGTCAGCACGGAGGCGGAAAGGGATCTGGGGGTCATCATTGACTCCAAGATGAACATGGGCCGGCAGTGTGGGGAGGCAGGAAAGCCAACCAACCACACCTTGGCATGCATCCACAGATGCTTCTCAAGCAGGTACAAGGAGGTGATCCTCCCTCTCTATGCGGCACTGGTCAGGGCGCAGCTGGAGTGCTGCGTCCAGTTCTGGGCGCCGCACTTCAAGAGGGATGTGGACAGCATGGAGAGGGTCCAGAGGAGGGCCACTCGTATGATCCGGGGACAACAAGGCAGGCCCTATGAGGAGAGGCTGCGGGACCTGAACCTGTTCAGCCTCCAAAAGAGAAGGCTGAGGGGGGATCTTGTGGCCTGTTATAAACTAGTCAGGGGGGACCAGCAGGCATTGGGGAAGTCACTGTTTCCCTGAGCACCGCCAGGAGTGACCAGGAATAACGGTCACAAGCTGGCAGAGGGTAGGTTTAGGTTAGATATCAGGAGGCGCTACTTCACAGTCAGGGCGGCTAGGATCTGGAACCAGCTTCCAAGAGAAGTGGTGCAGGCTCCTACCCTGGGGGTCTTTAAGAGGAGGCTAGATGAACACCTTGCTGGGGTCGTTTGACCCCAGTACTCTTTCCTGCCATGGCAGGGGGTCAGACTAGATGATCTGCTCAGGTCCCTTCCGACCCTAGAAACTATGAAACAGTGGCAAGTCTGTGGCTGTGTGTTGAGTAAGACCTGGAGCCCCAGCTGGGGACCAGGCCCATATGCTAGCCCAGCCTGGCACATGACTGGGGAGGTGGTGCTCTGTATAGAGTGGGGGAGCCCCACAAAATTTGACAGTGGCGGGGGTGAAGTGGTAGTAGCATTCATTGCTGTGGCTCCTAGACTCGTGACAATTAACAATGCCACTGCTCTGCCCCTTCCCCCCGACCTGCCACCAAATTTCCAGATTCATGGGAAGCCCTTCTCTTTGCATGTAATGTACACCCACATTTTTCCCATCTGGTTTTGGGGCAAAAGGTGCAAGTTCTATGCAGCAAAATACCGTACCTGGTGGGTCTTTGATTGGCTGGACAGTGTTTTCTCCCTCCAGCTCTGGGAAGCTGAGAGAGAGCTAAGCTCTTTTCAGCACCTGCATTAATTGGAACAAGTAGGACTGGTTAGCTGATCAGGAGACAGCTTGGCCTTCCCTCACAGGGAGAGAGGCAGAGGTCTTCTGTGTGGAAGGAGAGAACTTATCTGACTTGAGGGGCTTTACATGCAGGTGGTTTGCAGGGAGATGATCAGTTAAGAGCCCACTCTGCACTTTTGCCTATAATTCATATGAAACTTCCTTTTTGAATTAGTTTTTCCTCTCTTCTTACTCAGATCCTCTTATAATGCACACATTCACTTTCCTGTACCTTTTCTGTCTGCTGAACCTTGACAATGAAGAAAGGGAGCAGCATGTGGTGATTTAATACGCGCAGATGCAGCTTTGAGTTTTGAGTCTGCTCCTCTCTGTAGTGAACTTTACAGAGTGTGGCTATAAGAATGGGAAAAATTCAGGACTGTGAATCAGAAGATCTGTGTTAAGTCTGTGTCCCTGCTCCAGACATCTTGGTTGCTTCCCCTCTGTGTGTCTCAGTTTCCCAGCTATAAATTGGGCACAATAAGCATAACCCTCATGGGTGTTGCAAGGCTTAATTAGTGCTTGCGAAGTGCTCTGAAATTCTTGGGTGAAAGGCACTAGAGGTAGACAAGCCATTATTGCTATATTTATCTTACGATCTAAAATGGGAAGAAAGAGTAAAAACACCTACATGGCTTTGGGAAATCAAGATGTGTTTGTCTTATCTCCCTAATAAGTTCATGCTGTCTATACAGTTCTTCACGAAGTCCTTTTGTAAAACTTTAATTATTTCCTCCGTTAGTGCTGTACATGGTCAGATCATACAAATCTAGCAGGTGGAGGTCAGGGAATGAAACAAAGGGGCATATATTGTACCTGATCTGAGCATGGAGCTTTTGGTGGTATTAGTGCACGTTTTACTTCCAGGTCCTGGGTGAGAATCTTGTCCTGAATAGCAAAAGCAGCTCAGTAAAGAAGATACTAGCAGTGAGGCAAACAGTGCAGTATTAGGCACTACAGGTGGGTGCCAGCTTGGTTTTTGTGGATGGTTAGGGCTTCTGTCAATAAGAAGATACTTTCTGAGCGATGGAAGTACATTGGTGTTGATACAGGGTTAATATTTTAACAACTGAAGGAGAGAAGTGATTTATCTGGCAGACTTTGGTGAAAAATAAAATAGAGGGATGTAAAGAGCGAGGAAGAACTTGAGGCTTTAAGATAAGAGGAAGGTGTAGTTCTGCAGATGTCAGTCTACATGCCTGTGTTTATCCTTGAGTTTCTGTGGTGGAGCTGAATAGCATCAGTAGCACTGCTGTGTGTAATGTTCTCAGTATAAATAGAATCCATAAATAGTTTTGTAGGGAGTCAGGATTTTATTTTGCCTGTGAAGTTGGACCCTTTGTGACTTGTGGCTGTGCCCTTTTTTTCCCCCGTACCTTACTGGTGGGATAAAGTTAATATTGCTTTGCACAAATTCACATATATATTAATAAGCTTTCATCTCTTTCTCTGTTGCTTTGTTTATCTGTCTCCGTCTATCTCTGTGCGCCTGCTGCTTGTCTGCTTGCCAGTTTTTTCTTTGTCTCTATCACTTTATCATTGAACCCATCTGTGTAGAAAATGGGATATTTGGCTGTCTTCTTTTTTTTTTTTTTTCATTTGTGTCATTTCATTCCTCAGACTTAGGAGGATAAAACTCGCACTCCTGGGGGTGCCAGGCATTTCAGCTCTTGCATTTAGGAGGAGTCGTGATGCTTTTTGCGTCTGTTTGTCTGTCCATCTGTCTGCCGGTCTATAATAAGCTGTGCAGCGAGACAGCAGTTTACTATCTGTGTGTGTGTGAAATTAGCTAATTGGTGTTAGCAGCAATATTTTCACATGTTTTATAAGCAAAGTGCAGCAAGGTATATAAATGTAGATATGATCCAGACACACGCGCGCGCGCACACACACATACACGCACGCACGCATGCACGCAAGCCTGTCACTGCTCATGCATAGACGCTCAGAAGTAATTAATGTTAATAAGATTTTAATGTGCTTGTGAGATCATAATGAGGAGAAATGAATGCTCTGATTAGAAAAAGGTAACTGTGTGTGTGTTTTGGCTTAGAACAAGATTTCCCCCTTTTTTTATAAACGGCAATTTCAGAACTTGTTTGTGATTGCATCAATCGGTTTTTATTTTCAAATTAGAGGTCTGTTTAGCCATTTGAATGATTAGCCAAATAAATGGGTAAAACCCTGATCATAAGGAATGGTGCAGATTTTTTTTCCCTTTACAAAGCAATGCTAGTGTACAACAGGGCTGGGCTCCCTTATCCTTCCAGCATTACATTTTTCTAATGCTGCCTTTAAAGCCTCGTCAGAAACTGCTCCCAGAGACAGTGTTCTTTCTCCCCCCTCTTAATCACAAATAGAGATGTTATCTATCATTCTGAGATGCATAAATAACCAATGAAACTATTGTGCCATCACACATTCCTGTCCATCAGTAGTGGTGAATTTTCAGAGTCCAGATGATCACAAGATACCTTGACAATGTGTTTTGAAATAATTAGTTTTCTTAAAAAAAATCTTTCATCCCCCTCCGTCAATTCATAGTGTTTCTAAATTTAAGTAATTGCAATAATCCCTGCAAATAGTTTCCAAGGTAAGATGCTCTTTCATTATGGACTCAAAAGCTGTGCAGTCACCAGTCACACTCCAGTCTGGCTAAAATCCAAATGGACACTAGGGGTCCTTCTCTCCAGCAAATCTGTGAAAATATTGTCCAGAGGGCTTGACTTGCATTTGCATTCTTATTATCATTACTTGTTTTTGTAATAAAAGATAGCTGTGTATCAAAGAAATCTTGGCTTGTAGTGTTAACCAAAAGTGATATCTCTCTTTTTTTTTTTTTTTTGGTAGAAATTTAGAAATGAAAGAATTTTAACCTGTATTTTTAAAACATCATTTTATCATTTAAAAAAAAATACACACCCAAGTAAAAGGCTATCTTGCAATGAATTCCATTTGTGATAGCACCCGCTTTCCTCCTTCTGTGACATCTGACAAGATCTTTTATAATGGGGGAACATTTGGTATAGGTCTGATTTCAGGAAACTAAGGTTCACTTCTAGTAGGTATGCATATACCATGCTGCACAGTAACACTAGACCCTTAATAATGTCTCACTGCAGTTTGCAGACCCTGGTGAGCCACACACAGTGCTGCTAGATATAGATTTGCCATGACTTGCAATCTCAAAATAAGATTATCTGACACAGACTTTATTTATAATGAATGAATTTATTTTGGGGATTGGACGTACCAGGCATTCTGTATATTCCCTTATTCCCCTGAACACTCCTTTTTAGCCAACTGCTATCTGGGAGCCTCCCTTCAGCTTATTATGGGACAGGCAGTTCAAACAGCTCAGGCAGTAGGAATAATATAGAAACCTTCATTCCATAAGGTGTCAGAGCGTATTGTGTGTACCCAAAGCACTACTGAAATGCAGCTGCCTCTCACGTTAGGAGGGAAGGCCAGTACAAGCTAGACTTCTCAATAGCTGAGGCATTGTAAGCTTGTTAGAGACTCTAGGGCAAGGCAAGAGAAACCCAGTAAGTTTGTTAATTATCTAGAGTTTGAGAGGTAGTTTATATATTGGTATAAATAAAAATATTATTATATTGCCATCCATAATCTTACGGATTCTAGCCTTCAGCAGCTGGAAGGAAGTACCCCATCACCTTTAAAAAACATATATCTATAAAACTGAAGTTAAACATTATACTTAGACCATACTAAGGCTGTGGCATGTTAAGCAGTGTTAAAGTTAGAATGTGTTGTGAGCAGCAGCACATTAAGGATTAATACTGTTTTTTGCTTGCACAATTCTGATTTGCCACTAGAGGGCTAATGAGCAGGGGCATGGCTAGCAGCCAGGATATCTGGGCTATATCCCTGCTCTGGGTGGGAGGAACTAGGATCAGTGCATCCTGGGATGCTGGAGGACTACAAATTGCTCATGTTATCTCTGTGGAACAGACTGAAATTACTCAAATATGAGCTAGGTAGCGTGGCCCAGAGTTGACCCTCGCCTGAAGTGATGTGATTTTGAGACTCTCAGAGAGCATTTAGCATGAGTTAATGAACTTTAATGCGCAGATGCTTACATTCTAAGTGCCCTTAATATGCTGTAAGTCTTAAGATTTAACTTCACCCTAAGTTATAGAACTACATATAGTAGAACCTGGATATGTTGCAGGGTTAGGTTCCTTATTCTCTTTCAGAGACAAGGGTTTGTGAGCTAGTTTATGGCATGGAGAGCTGTGGTAAACAGCTGCCCAGGACTGCTGAGGTGCTACAGCTGTTTGCTGTAGCTCTGACTTCAAAGGGCATTACTTCTTGGATCACCACTGATAAGCTTTGGCTGAGCAGAGACATGGGTCCCCTCAAAGAAAAAGCTGCAACAAACAGCTGAGAGGCTCATCCTTAATTTGACAACCTGCTGTGAGTTAAGTAGGTTGTGTATGAACAATCCAAGCTAGCAGGACACCTAGATATGAACAATCCAAGCTTTCCTACGTTAGAGTCTTTGAAAAATACAAACCTCCATTTTGCTCCCTCTGCTTCTTTTCTTTTTTCCCCCATTACTTGTTTCTACTTCTTTCCTGATCACCAGGGATCCTGGTTTTCTCTGTTTAGAAATCACAATTTTTCCCCAAATCCATGTTTTCCCATTATTAAAATGAAATGCCATTATATATATAGATGTCAGTTGAACACAGTGTTTTATTGATGCATTTACAGTTTTAAAGCAATTTGGAAGCCTACCAGCGCCTCAGTCATTATCATAAAATAAATTCTAAATACCTGTAAATTTTAGCATTTGATTTGGGGGTTTTTATTTGCAAAATCAGAGCTCCCCCTGTCCCCTTCACTTACCGGGATGCAGATCCAAATGCAGCTATCCCTCCTGCTGCTTTAGAGCGTTGAGCAGCCCTGATATACTAGTGTCCTGCCCCTGCCTATGCTGTTGCTCCTCACTCCCAAACCACAACCCCCCCCCCCAAGTCCTGCTGGTGTCTCTCACTTGTGACCCGCTGCCCCCTGGCTCAGCCCCCAGTGTATGAGGAAGGAAGTGGGTGTGAGGAGAACAGGGGAGGCATAGGAAATGTGGCAGGAGGGGGGCGGTACATGTCCCCCAAGATTTCTGTGTCTACAGTGGGGTGTGGAGCAGCAGCTGGGCTGGACCAGCTCCAGGCAGGAGCTTCCTCTGTGGCCCAGTGGGTGGGACCCAGTGCTGGAGAGAGCGCCATGCTGCCAGTGGTGAAGCGGCAGCAGTGGAGGCAGCGATGATCCGAGCAGGGTGCAGGGCCCAGGGCAGATCAGCCTGTGTGGGGCCCCGCCCCTGGACACAAGGAAGCCGGTGGCAGATTTGATGGTGGAGGCATGCCGAGCGGCTGGATGTGAAGCCAGTGGCAGCATGGAGTCACAGCATCATGCCGCTCTGCCTAGCTCTGCGGGGCCCCCAAAATGCGGGGCCCGGGGCAGTCACCGCAATTTGCTTGCCCCTCCCCCCCCGGGACAGCCCTGGGTGGAGGCATGGATTTGTGCCCCCACTGCTGCTCAGCAGGTAGGGGGTGCATAATCATGGCAGCATTGGCCACAGAGGTGGCTCCTGTCCACAGCTGGTCCAGCCTGGCCTCTCTATGGGCACAGAAATCTTGGGGGACATGTGTCGCACCACCCTGCTGCCATGTGGCCTGTGCCCCACTGCCCCACTAATGCATGGACCGTGCCCCTTCCACTCCCAATCAGTGTGCAACCTGTGCCCCTTTCTCTCCCCTTCAGCCCCCAGAGACTTACCTGGCAGCGGCTGAGGAAGCTGCTCTCCCTGGTGCTTGGATGCCATGTGCGTATGTATGCACACATGCATGTGGTATCCCTTGCCTTGATTGCCCTCCTTCCACTCCCTGCAGCCCATTACAGGCTGGAAGTTAGCCAGTTTTCAAAGGGAAACCTGCTGTTTCCCATGGGTTTTTTTTCTTTTAAAGGTGAAAGTCTGTAATTTTTCTCCTTTAAAAGAAAAAACACATTTTTCTCTCTTAAAGGAGAGAACCCACGTTTTTTGCAACAAATGGAAAACTCAGATCCCTGCTGATCACTAACATCCTATTTCCCAAGACTCCCAGGCAGGATGATAGAGAGTAGGAACACATAATGGCAAACTCTAGTGCAACCAGGTATTGATCTTGAAGTCCAAAGTGGCTAAATATCACAGGGGACCTTCTTTTTAATACTGCTTTGCTCCCACTGGCAGTGTGTTGTTTAGAAGACACTAAAGGAAATGGCTTTGCTCTAAGCATCAGGGTTGAAACTTTTGGGCTCCTTTGAACCATCCAGTGTCAACTCAGCCCTCCCTCTGCTTCTCAAAGCTTGCCTACATTGGCAGGTTCACAAAAGCAAAGGTGAAAGTTGCAAAGTACATATGCTTGAGTTAATGTTCACTGCGCCTCCCTGGGTAGGTAGATTGTGTCATTTAGGAGCATCATGGCCTCATTTCACCATTGCTTACTTCATTCATTAAGAAGCTTACTCCACTTCATTCTCAAATGGAAGCATCTGTCCCAAGAGGTTAACTTTAACTTGTGCATATTGATTTCCTCCTTTTTGTCAACTCATTAGCTTTTCTGTGTGTCCCTATATAGATGTGTCCTAAGACAGAATAAACCAGTGGTGGACAGTTATTTCAGCTGATGGGCCAATTAATGAGTTTTGGTGAGCTCTGTCGAGGGCTTCATACATAAAATCTTTTAGAATATATCATATTTAACAAATTATAGATAAGAATCATATACTAAACATCAAACATCTACTATAACATAATTTTATTTCAAAAAATTATTTTTGTCCTGATTTATGTTTTTTTTGAGTAGTATATCTAGAGGCAATTGCATAATAGCTCATAATAAAGTCTTAATCCTTGTATAGTGTGGGGGGGGGAGGAGGGGGGTGTACGTTTGTCAGGGGCCTGCCCGTACATTAGGTCCCAGGAGCTGCTGGGGGTGGGGGGAAGAGGCAGGGCAGGGAGAGCATGCAGCAGAGCTTGCTATTCCCTGCTATCCAGCCTAGGGCTGCCCCTGTGATGCTCCGCATGGGGCCAAGTCTTGCCACTCCTACATATGGCAGCTTGTGCTGTGCTCCCACCCGCACCTGTCCTGTACCCACCAATGCCCCTGGCCGGCCTCAGCTAGCATGGTGCTGCAGCTGCCCAGTGCAATGCGCAGCCACCTGTAGGCAGCTGAGCAAGTGGAAGATGGCTGAGACCTGGAGCTGGAGCCTTGAACACTGAGGCAGGAGCTGCCCTGCTGCAGCTTCCCTACCCTCCTCCCTCCACCTGGCTGGGCATGTGGTGCCCGGCATGCATCCCAGTGGCTGCCTTTGCTTCCCCATGCTACCTGCTGCCTAGAGTGGTGCAGCAGGGGCAGGAGGAGGAGATGCTGGAGGCAGGGTGAGCAGATTAGTATCTGGGTAGCTGCAGCGACAGTGCTGTGCATGCTAGCCAAGGCCAGGGCCAGGGCCCGGGCTCGGGGCTGGGGGAGGTGGTGGTGTGTGTGGAGTGGGTACAGGTGGGAGGACAGTGCAGGCTGCCCTAGATGGGAGCAGGCAGGGCTCGGCCCCATGTGGAGCACGGTGACAGCAGCCACAGGCTAGATGCAGTTAACTGGTAGGCCAGATCAGGCTCACAGGCTGTATTTTGCCCACCCCTGAAAAAAACCAGTTCCCTATACAATAAGATAAGATTTTCTCAAGAGCTCCTTAGCTTTTGAGGAGGTCCTACTCCAATCTCACTAGAATGGGAGTTTTTCCTATTGCCTTTGGATGTTCCCATCATGCTGTGCAGCTGCAGGGGTATCATGGATGAGCCAGCCCCAGGTGTGAGTTTGTATTATTGATGCCACGTGCATGTGTGGTCTAAAGAGTTTGGGGATGGGCAGTGGTCTGCTATGTTTGCCATAGAAAGTAGCATTTTCTAACATAATGCAAAGATGCTCACAAATTAAGAATTTGGTAACTCTGGAAGGAAAATGAGGAGGAAGTGGGATGTATAAGCTGGATTGCTTGCTTGAGCGTCCTCAGTGCCACTTCGTAAATGTAACTTCTCCTGAAAGGTGTAACTGAAGTGCAGAGGAAGAAAATTCTTGTACTTCCTGCGAGGCCAGGTCTGAGCCTATGAAAGTGACAGATCAAATGGAGGGAGACTCCTTTTCTCTTAAAGGAACATCTGTTCCTGCCTTTGTTGTCTTGGTTGTGGTACATTTATGTATAGAGACTTTATTACACAATTAAGAATCCACACTTTAAATAACGGTTATAAAACTGAGAAATTAATGGTGAATTAGTCAGTTGCTTCTTTGTTCTAAACAATGCAAGATGTATCCAGATCACCCTGCTGGGCAGTTAGACATGTTTTGAACATGTATGGAAGGTCAGTGCTGTATTACTTAAACCAAAATGAGTATGTTTTTCCCTGTTCAACATGGTGAGGGCAAGCCTCACTTTGAATTCAACAACTAGCCTGGGACAGATAGCACCAGCAGCTGCTGCTGCCTGGCTGGGGTCAGGGCCAGAGCTGCTGCCACCACTGGAGCCAGAGCCACCACTGTTGCCTGGCCAGGACCAGAACCAGAACCACTTTGTGCTCCATACCCTGGGCTGGAGCCTGAGCCAGAGCAACTGCATAGGCTAAGAGGTGGTGCAGGGGGAGTGGCAAGTGGCTGGGGAGGGGGAAGGGCCAGGGGGATGCTGACATATGTGGGAAGGCAAGAGTGCCTTTGCCTATCTCCCTCACCACTGCTTTCACTGCCGCAGCAGTGTGGGGGAGGGATTTAAGATGAGTCTGCAATAATTAGTTTTGATAATAGAAAATCATCATTTAATTTATAAATTGCGTAATATTTATGTATACATTAACTATGTTTACAATTTATAAATTATAATAAAGCCAATGAATAGATTCTGTATATGGAGAATTATAATAAATTTATTATAACCTTCCATGTATAGAATTGAATTATTGGGGGCGGGGGGTTCTTAAATTTGAAATCGTCTTAGATTTGGGTTAGATTGTGGTAGTTTTCAGTACCCAGTCACTGTTGAAAGCAAGTAGCTGCATTGAAGTCCCTTAACTGATAATAGATACACATTGCCCTTAAAAGCATGTAGAACTAAAGGGCATTTTTACACGTGCTGGGAGTTGTTGGGGTGTTGTGGGGGGGCAGTGCTTCAATTAGAGCAGCTCTAAGAGCCACTTTAATTAAAGTGCCGTAGCATCTCATATATCAGCGTCCCCACTGTAGGCGGCAGAAGGCTGGGGCTAACTTGGCTTAACTCCCCCAAACCGGACCAATGACAGCGGTTCCAGTGCCACTGCTGCCACAGCGTTGTGCCCAGCACTCCCACCACATGCTTCTCTGCTGCCATGTGCAGAGCACCAGTGTGTGGTGGCCCTGTAACAGCCCTGCGGGAGGAAGGGGTGGGGTCAGGCAGGTGCACTCCGCACCACTCAGCACCCCCAGGTAATATTTTCCAATGACACGTATGATCCCCATACTTAAAAATGGTGGCAGGGGTGCTTGAATTAAAGCTCGTTCAATGAGTGTTAGTTCCAGCGCACCCACCGCCATTGTTAAGCATAGGGACACTGATACACGAGCTGTGGGAGGCTTCTGGAGTACATTAATTACCACGCTCCAGCAGACTCGATTAATTGAACCTTCTCTGATATGCTGTAATTACAGCATGTCGGAACAGCCTCCAAGCTTGTGTATAGGCACCCCAAGATACTTAGTTTTAATGTTCTACTGGTTTCAATTCCCTGGGTGTCACAGAGACAGAAAGAGAGAAGCAACTAAAAACTAAAAGTATATCATCCAAGAATTAAAAAAAAAATGATAAGGAAGTCTGCATTTAGGTTCCTAAATAAGTGACCCAATTTTTAAAAGTGCCTAAGGCTCAGAAGCTTTAATGAAAATCAAGGTGATACTGATTGTTCAGAACTTTTGAACATCAAGATGCTTATTGGGAGCCTAAATATGAGCCTGAAAGTGTGTATCCATTAGATATTCACTATTGGTTCTGGGGCCTGAGGTTATAGGTAAAAATTAGTACATTAAATTATACCTGATAAATAAAGATCCTGCACAGACTTCCTACAAGAAACACTGTTATGTAAGAGGTACAAATATTGTACTAGACTTATTTGGAAGTGACGGCATAGATCACTGTAGGATGATAGGAACTGCTGACTGGAACTGGACATTATCAGCAAGATTGCCAGAGTCCATCAAGAAAAAATACGTTTATATTATATACGGTATGTACATAGACTAGTTACCGCATGTGTCAATTCTTAAAAATGGCACAGCTGAAAAGCAGTTGGGTGTATAAGTGTGTCTGAACATTTATGGTTAATATTAAGTTAAATTTCATGTGAAAGGGAAAATAGGTGCTGAAGTGGTAATGTTTGATTTTAAGGTCTACTCTTGTCCCCACTGAAATAGAAAAGAAATTGCTATTGACTTCAAAAAGGTCTATTTCTGCTCCTTCTACTTCTGTTTTCATTGGTAAGCAAGCGAGGTTATGGTGTAAGAGATGAAACACTGATGAGGCACTTGTCCAGCCTGGATTCCATTCTCAGATCAGTTGTAGAGTTGCTGTGTTCCCTTGGGTGAGTGATTGCACTTCTCCTGCCTCAGTTTACTTATCTATGAAATGGGATTGATATTTTTCCTACCTCCCCCCCAGAGGTGAAATTTAGGTCATGGATCCTCCTGAGAGGGGCGCTATGAAGAAGAGGAGGGTTATGAAAAGCTGGTTTGGAATATTACTGATTGTAACATTGAATGCTATCTGCAACATGATTGGTTTTCTTTATCATTTTCTTTTCTTTCTCTGGCAATTGATTGCTATAGTGTTATTATCCTGAAAACATCCCCAGCTGGTTGTCTGTCTTCTTGCCTAGCTTTATCTAAGTCCAGCCTGTGAACCAGTTTTGCTTGTGTTCTTTAAGCAGGTATTTCAGCCCTTTTTGTTAAACCTGGTGTGTCTCCTTATTGCTTGGTTAATGCTAGGTTTCTTGTGTGGAACCCTCCACTACTTCCTGATGGAGCAACAGATTTCCATCATAGAGAATATCTGATACTGCCACTATTGTTTTGTAAGTTTATCACAGGGACAGCCTTGTTCAAAGTTAATGTTGAAAAAGCCCTGGGGTTTTTTTTAAAGTGGCCTGAATATATCTTCAGTCCACTCACCTTTGGGTTTCTTTGATAGCAGAGTCTTGGAAAGTATCTACCTCCCCCAGATCATGTATAAATGGCTTGCACTGGTTAGTGAATCTAGTTCACAGGTCAGCATTTGAAAAGCCTGGCTCTTGCTCAGGTCACCTGAAGAATGTTTCCAGTATTCACATATGCAAGGTGAACTCAGAATCTCATGGCTTTCTCTACGTGTAATAATGATTTGCAAATGAGTTTGGCCATAAGGGAGAAACCCTACTTTGAAATAGGTCCTGCAAGACTGAAAGACTGAAGTAGGAGACTCTGAACTTGTTTGCTCCTTAGAGTATTTTTGTAGGGAGACACCCTGTTGAAATTGCCTAGCATTTGGAAAGTTGCAACATCTTAATTTTTCTGTTGTGGTGGAAAGTCTTCCATTATTTGTTCAGCATGGTCTCCTTTGGGTGTGCAGTATTATGCCAGTGTATCAGTTTTTCTTTAGAGACTTTCTTTGAGCTACTTACTTTCTGGGAGTGAGAATTCTTTCTGTATGCTGTTATTTAAATAAATAGAATTGCAAATAAATATTCACTTCCATATTAACTATCTCACTGGGCTACTTTGCAGGCAACAAATCAGACATGCATTTACTTTTGAGTGACGATTTACTTGTGCTGTACAAGTTTCTGCATCACATGATGGGGTAAAGAAGTGGTAGTCCCTTTTTCTGTACCATATAAAGGATCCCACAGTGTTGTGATATTCTGGCCATTCGGTTGCCAAAAGGTTGTCACTAAATCAGTCAGGACTTCAGAGAAGAGTGGCAGAAGTTAAGAAGTTGAGGAGACTGAAATATGAGCAAGGATTACAAGAATGTAATGTTTACATTGGGAGCAAGTGATGACTCAGACTATGATAACAATCTAAAAGTATTTGAAGGATGTAAAAGGTTAAGATGAAAACAAAGAATTAGTTGAGATATACTCCAAGGGGGTAAAGGTATTGAGATGAAACCAAGTAAAGAAAAATGCAGTGGGAATAACTGAAGAACTTCTGGAAAGTGAAATGAATGAGGTTGATGGAATGAGCTCATGCAGGAAGTGGTGGGAGAACTATCTTCTTGCACAGCCCCAAAATCATACTTAGAAAAGAAGACGTTCTTCCTAGAACATAGCAGCTCTCAGAAACAAAACTGGAACATGCACTCAAGAATATGCTATAAAGAGTAACATGCTACATTGTCTGGGCATGGACATAGGTGAGAAGTTTGTGGAAACTATGTTTCCATCTCTAATTTCAGTTGCTGCTTTTAGGTATAGATGTTACAGTTGAACAAAGACAAGTGGCACAGAGTGAAACATTGTTAAATAGGGGTGTCATCGAGGTGCCAAACTCAGTCTGGGCTCTGAGCCACATGTGGACATTAGGGGCTCTTCCTGGGTTGGATCTATGGGGTTAGGCCCAGGCAGCAATGTGGGTCTGGGGGCATGTAGCTGTTCAGAGCCATGTTTGGGAAGCACAAAGCCAGGATCATGCCTCGGTGAGGAGCCAGGGGCAGTCGGTAGCATGGAGCTCTGCCTGGGCTGTGGCATGGAGCTGGGAGTGTGCAGCTACACAGAGCTGCATTTGGGCAGCATGTAGCATGAATGCATGTAGCATGGATATGGATATGGACAGGACTATGGATGGTAGCCCTCTGGCTCTGTGCTGCTCCTGCTCCATGCAGCCATAGTCCCCGAGTTCCATGCTGCTGCCTGACCAGAGCTCCTTGCTGACACATGCCCACAGTTCTCCACTGCTTGAATGCGACTTTGTGCCACCACATGCCATGAGCTCCATGCTGCCATGTGCGCCTGAGTTTCATGCTGCCTTCTGAATGTGGCTCCATGCTGCTGCCCAGTGACACACAGCTTTGGCCAGTTGGCAGTCCCATAGACATGTGGCAGTGCAGAGCAGAGAGGGTGTGCATTTCCTGTAACCCACCAGACAGCCAGTGGACTGGATCCAGTGGTTTCATGGCCTGGATATGGCATGCAGGCCATATGTTTGACACCTTGTTGTACATTAACTGGGTTGTAACTATCAACACGTATCTGCTCTGGCCAGATATACATACACCTAATGGTATTTACATGTTCAGTTGACTTTAGCTGTCCTCAATCAAAAAACTTGTTTAGGATAAATCCCAGTGAACTAGGGTAACAACTTTGAGTGGTGTTTCATAGGGATGGTAACTCTGCTTATGAGGGACCTATTTATTCTCATTGCAGCTTAGGGACTGACTGCTGTTGTATTTAGGAGAGAGGCCCTTCCTTGCCACATCTCAGTATTAGCACATATATATGGCAACTAAGCATGCTAGGCTATCATGCTGGCGTCAATACCATGAGCCAGCTCTGTTTCTGTCCCAGTGCACATAGTGACCCCTGCTAACTCCAGGGGGCTAAGTTATGGAGGTGGACTCTGCAGCTCCCTGGGCAATAGTAACACTGTTAAAATTTGATCTGATCTGCACAAAGGATTCCTTTTCACTAGATTAAACAGTCTTTCAAAGGGTGGCCCGTGAACACACACCTCTGGGTTACATGCCTTGAATGAGCACATGCTATCGGAGGCAAAAGAACCTTAACTCTGGAGAAGTTTAATTTAATTTGGTGCTACTATATTTGGTACACCCAGGAAATGGGAAATGAAATGTGGTTCCTTGTAATAGTCTAAATACGGAACTTGGAACACTGCTGACATGAATAAGCTACGTTCCATACAAACCACTGGAACTGGAAAGGGAAATTGGACCTGTCTGAACTTGATAGTAATTGGGGTCATTGGACTAGGATTTGCTGAAAAAAAATCTTAGTCTGTTTTGAGAATGTACTTGGCTGGGCAAAAATGCAAGGGGCTACAAGCTATTGGAGAAGGTTCTGACTGAAGCTGGATTTGAGGAGTGGCTGATTCTGTGCTGATAGAAAGCATGTCCACTGCAATTTTTGCTTGTAGCATATGGCATCTTGGCCCATTACTCAGCCAGACCTCACTCCCCACAAAACAACTCTCCCCTCAACTTGTACTATAGAAGACAACGAGTGCTTTGCTTCTGTCTCAAAGAGTAGTTCTCTCACTGGTTGAAAATGTTGGGCTCTCTGCCCCAGTCATTCTCTCGGGAAGTGTCTTTCCCATCCTTGCTGGCACACCCCTCTGGCATGCATGGCCAGCTGCAGGCTAAACCCCATAGAATAAAAATTCTTTTATCCTTTTGTCTCATGTGTTTCATTTTCAGAGTTTGGATGATCCTTTTCCACAACAGCAGGCATTGTTAGTTTCAATAGGCAGCCTGGATGCAACAGAGCAAGTGATACAGAGATACAAGGTTTTAGGGCTATGCTGGGTTGCTACAGATCATGTCACCTTGGTGGGTAAACAGTCCAAAAATAAAAAGGGCAAATGATACAAAAAGGAATCCAGCTATATTTTTATATCTCATTAGATTTCGCTCCTCCTGGCTTCATTGGTAGGCATATAAAGAATACAGAGCTCCCATCTGACTGAGCAGACTGAGAAGACTTGCACTGGTTGTGTGTGTGGACCATTATTTTTGGTAAAAATCCAATGTGGCTATTAAGTGGGCATGGTTTTAGGATCTCCGTCTTCCGCTGCCATCCCATTTGTGGATACCCTTATTTTATTGTCTGTGGGAAGCATCTGTTGATTTTTAAGACTGCTCTTATATCCTGCCCAATAATTATTTAGGTACTCAGCTGTAAGAGCTGCTCTCCTTAGCTGTCAGAGGGAGTTGTTTAAGGCTGTTGTGAGCCAAGGATATAGAATACAGGTTGGGGATTGTTTTTGGTAGCTCCAGCTTTTCCAGAATAGCAGTGGGAGAGAAGTTGGATGGCAGAAGCAAAGGCACATGGCCCACCACGTACAGTTCCACTAGTCATGTCTATGCGCTCTTCCTATGTCCAGTAAAATATTAACCATAGGGTCCAGACTTTTCTGTTCCTATTGTTTAATGTGAGGCTGGTATCTAATAAGATTATTGCCATCCATAATTTGTGCGGTTCCTGATACATGTAAGAATAGCTATGGCCTAAGTGGATAGTTCTGCTGGGACTTTCTGTAGCCAAGTATTAAGTGCAGCTTGAATCAAGAGAAACATGCTCATGCGTGTTGATTTTTTTCCCTCCAACCTGGTGTATAAACCACCCTATTAAATTGTAGATTCAGCTAAGTCCCCATTTATTTTTACCTGGTCTGGTGCTCTAGTTATGAAGATTGTCTGACTTGGTGACTTCACCTGTAGAAAAAGGCACTTTGGAGGTGGTATGATTACAGTGAATGCTGTAGTTGCATCTCGTACAGCTTCTTGTATTATGGTTTCATGTGGCCACACTCCTGCCTAGGTTTATAGCCCAGGATTCACCTGGGCCTGATTTCCTTGACTTTAAGCTGGCCTTATATTTGCTTTTGTTGTAGTGGGGAACCTTTCCTTTGGTGCACTCATGCTAGGTTTTACTTTTGTTGTTTGTCTTTGATATTGTTAACCATTATATTTCGTTCTTCGAGGTATCATAGAATCATAGAAAATTGGTGTTGGGAGGGACCGCTGAAGGTTATCTAGTCCAACCCCCTACTCAAGACAGGACCATCCCCAATTACACCATCCCAGCCAAAAAAGGTAGCTGTGTTTCAAACTGTAGCTCAGGAGCTGACAGTATGGGGATTATTGTGCCTCTTTCTAGACACAATCTGGAGATTTGTTCAGCTCGTCTTTGGACCTAATAAGCCTGAGAACACTGTAGTTTGGAAGCAGATGTTGCGATTGTGGTAAAGGGGCCTCATAGAGCTCCAAGAGTTGAGAGTTTAAGTTTCTTATCTCAGGCTGTGGGTAAGTGAACATGTTACAGTGAGGTAGCCTAGGGTGTGAAGTTACAGCTGTTCCATGGGTATGATTGTACCCCATGATAAATGTGGTGTCCTTACCCTGCATTCATGGAGGAACAAGCTACTTCACACTTATCATAGGATAAAAGCATGTATAGAGGCAGAGGTGGAACAACGCAGCCAGCTGTCCAGAGTAGCTGCAATGTGCAGGGACAGCGGTGACTTTTTGCTGCCATTATGCTGCCGGTGTGATCACGTGACTGCAGCCCCAGCTGTTGTTTTCTGCCCCCTGAAGTCTACACCTTTGCTTGCCATACCTTAGTTATGCTACTGCACACAGGTAGTTATTGCAGAATGTAAGCTGACACCTTATTGTGCCTCATGATAAGTTGTTAAAACTGTCTTATCCTAAGAGAGACATCCTTTTTCAGAAAGAGTGACTGCTGAGAACTCTAATGAGAACTCAGATGTTTCTCTTTGCTTAAATAAAAATCCTTTTGTAGAATAGGGAAAGTTCCTACAAAGGAAACAAAACAGTGCATCTGCAAAAATACCAAATATGTTAACATTTTTGGTTTCCAAGTTATTTATGTTGCTAATTCAAATTATATAAATAAATGTTCTACTTATAAAATTTTGTAGCTTGTACATTTCCATGAATGTCCTTAACTATTCACTGACTCATTGCCTATTCATCTATAGCTAATATAAGGCACTTTTATTGTGGTTTTCTAAACTATGGAGGTTATGTGAGTCAGATGAAGTTTAGAACAGAGATAATCTTCTAAATAATCAAAAAAATGCCAAGAAATATACTAAAAAAAGAAGAGAAAAAGCATTTGGTGTGCTCAAAATGAAGTACCTTCTGAAAGAGTTTTATTTTTTGAATAAATAAATGAAAGAAAAATTATGTAAAGTCCAGTGTTCAGCAGACACCTTTTTACTTCCTTCAAGGAGACAAAGGGTTTTCAAGAAATCCACTGCTCATAGGAAAGGCACATCCTTGAGGGTTTTCACCAGTGATATACATAGTGGAAGAATTTCTCCTTGAAGATTTTTCACCAAGAAGACACAGGGGCAAAGGTGGTAGAAGTGAAAACTTTCTTGAAGATTTTTGCCAAGAACTTTTTGGAGAGTTGGGGATGGAGGGGGAAAAGAGCTAGATTTCTTCAAAAAAGCTCCTTACCCACCACCCTCCTTTTATATTTATTGTGACTCTCAAAGATATCATTGATGGTGCAGGGTGAGTAGGGGAGATCATATATTTCATTGCCAACACTGAAGAGTTGCCCTGTTGTTACAGCTGGTGGACTGGCATTTCCTGGACATCAATAGTGCATTATGGTAGCGCATCTTGCTTTCCTTTTTTCTCATGGACTTTCTCAGGAAGGGTAAGGATGGCTGATCTGTGTTCTGGTACAAAAAATGTGGGTGGATCACATCAGGCTGTAGCTGAGCAACTGATGTAGTAATGTGGTTAGAGCACATGGGTGATCTACGTAAAAGATCCAGATGGGCCCTGCAACTGGGAATGCATCCTTCAGAATTTTACCCATTTGGCACAAAGCAGTACTTTTTGTTCAGTGTTGTGCAATTGCTCAGGGACTCATGCTGCTGGCCTTCCAGAGAATGTCAGGCTTAGGCACAGGCCATATTACAGTAGAAATCTTTCCCCTGTGAAACTCTGCATTGACTTGCATTTTTTTAAATCAAAGAGTAAAATATTTTGGCCTTTTTTTAAAGAAATGGCCTTGCACAAGAATGGTTTCAGCACTACGTAACATACGTATATTTCTATTACAAGATTTTTTTCCTTTGATATTTTTTATTTGTGGAATCTCCATCCTTGGAAGTTTTTAAGACACACCTAGACAAAGCCTTGGCTGAGATGATCTAGTTGGGACTGGTTCTGCTTTGAGCAGGGGGTTGGACTAGATGACCTCCTGAGGTCTGTTGCAGCCCTAATTTTCTATGAATTTTTTAGGAACAAATGTCTTAATTTTGTGGTTTAAAATCATACTTTGCTTACCTCTGATTATGTTCATATTGTACCTTCTATGCCATGTCAATCCATTGTTTTGGATAGTGGGGGGGTTTTGGTTGTCATGCAGGTGTTGATGTGATCTGATCATGTATCTTGGGCATATATGACTAGAAAATTCAAAGAAATGCATCAACCAGAATAAATGAAATGTTACAGGAATCCATAATTCAGCTACCAAGTGTTCCTCTCCCAGTTCCTGAGCACTTCTTTATCCATATTATGGCTTTAAATGTGAGCACCAGGTGTGAAGTTTTCTGTTCCAGGAAAGATGACTATTTGTTTTATGTAAGCAAAAAACAAACAAACACAAAATTCAGAGCTGATGCAGATGATGGAACATAAAGATGTGAGAGAGTTTTAGTAAACAGCCAGGTTGCATATGCCTAAATGGAGCAGGATAATATAACATGAGATATTAGTTGATGATGTACTCTTTTTCTGGCTGCAATAAACCCTTGCTGCTTGATATGTTCTTATGTTCTGGCAATCTTTCTCTTTGTCTGTAAACTTTAAAGTCAAGCTGAAGTGTTCTTTCTTGTGACAACAGATTTGACTAGGCCGCCAGATATAAATGACTATCATTTGTTTTAATTTGGCTTTAGTAAAAGGAAAACTTTTTAAAAAATCAGTATTCTTTAAATTGAAAAATTAAGTTCAAAATTTAATTTTGAAATGAGGAGTGCTGTTTCACTTAAGAAGCGTACCATGAGTACAGGTCTAGAGGCCAGGAACTAGAAAATTCTGTTTTTGGCTTGGACAGGACTTCCGTTGTGGTCTTGGCTAAATTACTCAACCTTTTCCTTCCTGAAATTTCCCATTTGTAATATGAAGATAATGATATGTGCCCACCTAATGGTGCTGCAAAGCTTAGTTAATGTTTGCAAAGTGCTGTGAAAATGAAAAGTGCTATGAAAGGGCTAAGTGTTATCATTTGATGTTCTCATCAAATTGAGGACTAATATGTAATCAAACACTTTCATCTTCATAATCCAACGCCTCTTCCTTTTCTGTTCAATAGGAAGACAGAGCTGTGATGGGAGAAAACATGTCCTACTATCTTAAATAAAACATTATTTGTTTTGCCCAAGATATTTAGTCATCACCACCTTTTAAAGCTAATTACTGAACCTTTCATTTGAAACTGAGTTTCTAAGATTTTTCTTTTGTTGTTGTTGTTAAGAAGCCAGGCGTTTCTCAGACTCCAGTCAAGTGTTGGCAGTAGAGAAACAGGGACTCTATGCTTCACTTGAACCCTGAATTGCTGTGTGACCTAGGAAAAATCACTGGCTATAGCCCTACACTGAGAGACAGGCAGTGGATCCTCCCTTTGCACTTTCATGGAGTCCTATTAGAGTCTGTGGCATTGGATTTAGGAGGCTGTCCATGCAGTTCTCAGTCCAGGATCTGGGCCCCTCTCTCTCTCTGCCTAACTTTGACCATCATTCCCATGTTACAGGTGGGGAAAGTTCTTTTGAAGGTGTAAAATCTGTTATGAGCTCCTAAAACTTGTTAAAGTCAAACCTCTTTGTGCATGTGTGAACTTATGGCAGGGCTTCTGTGGAGGGGCATTGTTTTGTTTTTTACTATTGGTTCTTGTTTCTTTCCTTCCCTTTTTTTTTCTTTAATGGTGTCTTAAGCAGTATGGCCTTGTACAAGCAAATGGTTAACAAAGGGTGAAAAGATCAGGAGGACCAAACTGGGTCAAAAGTGTGACAGGGGGTATGGAGAAAAATAACTTACATCTCATCACTTCAAGCTTTTCGTGAATTGTGGTATGGATATGTTGTGGGGGTATACCACAGAGGAAGCTGGGATGAAATAGCTACTTAAAAAGAGATTAAGGGATTGACTGTAGTGCCTCTATGGACTGCAATTTAAAGGGAGAGAAGCCCAATTCTTGGTGTTGCTGCTGCTTTTTAGATGCAGTTTTTCACTTGTTTGGAAAGATTCTCACATCTCTTTGTCAGCCAGCTTCAGGAGTTAACGCACATGAGTTAAAACACCCATGCATTGTACTTGATTCTTTGGCAATATAAAATGCTTTCTGGTGTCCGACTTTGTCTTGTGCATCACCCTAGTGTTTCTTGGCAGAGATGGGGTTGGTGGGCAGATGAGGAAAGAGTATCATGACCACATTTAAACTTGTAAGAAAAAGAGAGTTTAAATTAGCACTGGACCCAAATCAAAGATTTTAGCTCTAAACGCTCCTGAAGCTCCTCATTGAGGCTATGTAATAGTTTCTTCTGCACAGTTATAATTTTAGGAACAAAGGTGTATCCCTGTTAGGCCAAAGTAAACTAATTTACTCTGCAGCAGGACAGTACTTGTCAATACAAGTGCTATCCTGCGGCAGAGTAAAAAACTCCACAGTAGTGCATGCTGTCCTGGCTGGCTGGGACAGGAGGGTGTTTCAGTGCTGAGGCTGCCTGCCAGCTAGCCCTTCACTGAAGCACCCTTGTACCCTAGCCAGCCCCTCCTCAACACATTGAGCCAGAGGGAGCACCCCCAGACTGGCAGGCTGACCCTCTGCCAGCCTGGCCTGTTTCAACCTAGCTCAACATACTGTGGATGAATAAACTCTGGAGCTTATTGCTCCCAGATGCATATTCAAATGTCACACCTGGTAGCAATAAACTCTGGAGCAGTAAGCTCCGTAGTGTATTTGTGTGTATTAATTGCACATATAGATGTGCCCACTGGTGCCAAAAACATGGGGCAGGAATTGGTTGCTTGCACTGTTTTAGGGATGTGTTTTTTCATCAAGCAGGTGATGAGAGCAGATTTTGATGACCTTGGGAGGTGTCTGTGAGTGTGTTGGGCTTTGATGTCTTTGGGGCACACTGTCACTATTCCAGGATTGTCTGGTGAAGCAAAATATTTGCGTTTTAAAGACTTTTTTACCAGTTCCCATAAAAGTAAAACATCCTAAAGAGTTTGTGGAAAGGGAATTGTGTAACCTTCTACATGAGACCTTCCTATGAGGCCATTGTTAATGAGGCCAAACAAAAAATGGTAACATTTGTAGCTGTCTTACAATGGTATAGCTGCACTGAAGTCAGTACAATGATAGCAGATTATAGCGAGTGTGAATCTAATCCAACAGGGGTAAATGATAACAGGATTTCCTGCAGGATAATAGAGTCACTGTAGTTGATTTCAACTAAACCAGCCACTAGTGCTGAGGCCACATTAAGGCCTAACTTATTTTTAGTCTAGAGTTCAGAAAGAAAAGCATCTCATACTCAGAGAAATATGTAAATGAATTGCCTCTGTAAATCAGAAACAGCTGGATGGATTAGATACATTTTTTTCCTTATTGTGTGGTGGTAGTGGTGTTGAAGAAGGAAGGGACAAAGGGTTGGCTCCTGCCTGACAGATTCTATTCCAAATTCTAGTATGGTATTATTTGAAACTACTTGGTGATTTAACTCTGAAAATTAGGTCTCATAAATGCAAATGAAAAAAACAAACATAGAAATATTGGAGCGTGCAGCTTTTCAGTGGGGCTTTTCTCCAAAGGCAGGCTGTCCAGTCCGTCTTCAGTGCCTTCAACTTATCACCTTCCCTAAAAGCCATCTCTAAAGTAAGCATAGTAGCATTAAAAATGGACCTACCTGAAGGAATAGGAAGGGCTACCCTGTGGAGGGACAGAGTGCTAAGAGACAGAGTTTGTCCCAGTAGAGACACCGTTTTCCCTGAGGGTGAGTGAAGCTGTTTTGGGGGTAGCCCTCTTGGAAGTGGGATGGGTGATGGAACCCAGCAGGGTTTGAATGAGAGACTTTAGTAAAAGCCCAGGAAGAGTCCTGGCCTGGGATTGGCTGAGAAGCTTGGTTAAAAGAGGGGAGCAGTTTTACCGGGGGAGGGGGGAGAACAAAGGAGAGAGAGGGCGGGTGAGAGACAGGCTGGAGACCAGGGAAAGGATCTCCCCATGGCCATCCCTCCGAGAGAACTGTGAGAGCCCTGCAGAAGTATCAGTGTATTTATTTATTGGTTCCTTATTTATAGTGAGTAATTTGTATACCTTCCCCTAGTGCAATGCTTCTCCGAGAACCATTAACCCTTAAGCCACCATCACCAGGTCATGCAGTATAACATTGGTTTTATTGCATTTGGTTATATGTTACCTTGTAAATAATTAAATCCTGTAAATAGTTTATAACAGTCTGCAAGGTTGTTTGATTGTAAAGGGAGGCTTTCTGCTCAGGGACCCTGCAGCAGCTACCCAGGGAGCTGGGCGGAGCCACTGGATACCAGGAACTCCAGCATCCCACTATTCAGGTGAAGGCGCAGGTAGTGTTGTGCCCAGGGTTACATAAAGAAATGTTGAAGTGTTTATTTTATGTTGAGAAGTATAATAGTTTTCCAACTTTTGGGGCTCTCATTACATCCAGACTAAAGTCATATCCTTTCCTCCTTCCATAACACTCCCTTAAAAGATTGGAGAGGGAGAGAGGTGTTTACTTGAATATATCCAAAAGCTATTTGTTCAACATACCGTAAATTTCATTAAAATCCACATTTTTTATAAAACTAAAAGAGCATTTGAAAAATGTACATCTGGATCGACAGCTTGTAGGCACATTCTATCTCCGTGCAATTTAAAATATCAGAGCTATTCTCTCCCTCACAGCCTCTTCAACATTGGGATTTTATAATGAAGACACCTTTAGTTTAAAGGTTGCTAGATGCTGCCTTGGATTATTTTCCCTGTAAGGAAGAAATAAATTTGTCATCTTATGCATAGATTTACATTAATCAAAAACCTTTCTCTGAACTTTGAACAAATACCCCATCGGTAGCTAGTGGAGCCTGAAAATTCATCTTCAGCACCAAAAGCCCTAGCATCTGCAGTAAAGAAACAACTTCCATCTAACCTGGTTATATTTATGACCCCATTTCCTTACTATCTAAGCTTTACATAGTGTTTGATGTATTGATCCTTAAGATGCTGTGAGGTAGAATAGTGCTGCTGTCCCCATTTCATAGGTGAGGAACTGAGGAGCAAAGAGACTTGATGACTTGTCCATGTCATGGCAACGGGAAGAGTTTGGATGTAGATGAGAACATTACAGCTTCCTTCTGTAGCTTTACTGGATCTTTCCTTAACTTTTCAGCCCAGAGGCACATTTCTTTAAAGATATGCAGGTGGGTTTACCAGAAAGATGATTTCCTTTATTTCAGCAAAGCTGAGAATACTGTTCGTAATATGAATTCCTACTGAACTGACTAATCCAAGGGTCATGAAACACTTCACCAGAATATTTGAGCCCAGAACCCTGGGACTGTAGGTTCTTGTCTCCTTGTCTAACTGCTAGATTTCCTATAAGCAGGATTCTGCTTTCCAAAGTGGCTGAGTTCTTTCCAGGAAAGGCTTTAGTGCTCTGTGCACGTCTGGCAAGTGCCAAATGCCTTTGCCGTTTGTGCAATGTAAAGGTGGTGGCTTGGAAAGTATATTTCATGCTGTAAGTGACGTCATGAGGGGTAGATTCACTCATAAGGCCAGGTACTGTCCTTAAATTCACCTTCTCTTTGTGGAAAATGAGGAACAGCAAGAATTTGAAGCTAACCCTTCTGCTCCATTGGGCAAAACAAAATACTAGAAACACGGGAGATGGAGATTGTGTGTTATAGCAGGACACAGATTCTTGATGGTCAAGGAGGTCTACAGTCTGCTAACCACCAGGTTCAGGCTCCAAGAGGGGAAGGGAGGGGAGGAACCTTATGTTCTGAGGTGTAAACCTAGCAGGCTCTTAGTTTCCTTATCCATAAGTGAGAAAGGACAGCAGCTGCCTACGCAGTACGTAAGGATGAGATTCTAAAGTATAAATCTTTAAGATTGGTGAAGTGATTGGAGATCTTCTGATTAAACTTACTCTGCAAATTCCAGGTAGTGTGATTCCTTCAGCTTGAGGAACCATAACAACTTCCAGTACTGTTCATCAGGCACATAGTTTGTAGTCTGCATCAGTAAACTCTGCCGAGCAACTCAGTTTAGTCCAAAAAATAAATGAATTCTGAAAGGAATGTTTATGGACCAAACTGGATTCTGTGAGCCTCATCCAATAGCCACTGAAGTCAGTGGAAAGTCCCCACCAACTTCAGCTTACTTTGGATTGGGCAGCACAGGGTTGACCCAGTTTTTTCTGAAGTCAGTGGGACTCTTTCCATTGTCTTTTTATTAGGAATGAATTTGGCCCAAAATGAGCTTCTGCAATACTTTTGAAGAGCCTAAAAGAATTTAAAGGTTGTGCATTATTGCAACTGGTACCTTGCAGCTGCCATATTTCCGTCCGGTTTAATTAACTCTGGAGAGAAGCTTGAGAGCTGCTTAAGAGGCCTGTTGTCTAATGTGCTGATTAGAACTCTCTTTGGATCTCTCATTTCCTTTTTGGAATCTGCTTTCTCTGTGTTAAATTAAACATTTTGTTAAGTATATCCAGGTATTTGGCTTGTCATTTTTTTTTCAATGTTGCACAGGAACATTGTGGCCAGAAAAAGGAATTGCTTAACATATAGGAATCTGCAACGCTGCCAGTGGGAATTGTATATATTCAGACACTGTGATACTAATGTCAGTGGGAAGTGAATTTTGATGCCTAGCTCTTGGAGGGACTGTTAGAATTCTCAAGCTCTATAGCATTCATGGCTTTACAGTTGATGAACTGAAGAGAGCTGGTCAGGGATGACTGGGGGGGTTGGGTTTTTTTTTTAATATAAAATAATTTTTTGCCAGGACCTGAGTCTGCGAAACTGGAAATCTGGAGAGCCACTCCACATAGCTAATAGCCTGCTAGTGAGGGTATTGACCTAAGATGTGGGAGAACCAGGTTCAGTTAATATTGCACAAATGTGAATGTAGGTTTCCCACAGCCTGAGTGAGCAGACCATCTCTCTGATTTTTCATGTTGATCTTGTTCCACAGAATGGAAAAATTTTGGAATCTGATTCACAAGACAGGAAAATAATTTTTTGCGTTAAATTAGTGCTCACATTTTGATTTAAAAAGAATAATAGCATGCCTCAAAGTATCTCTTTAATCTGAGGTACAGGACCTTTGAAACAGCATATCTAAGAAACACCATAAAGAGACAGAAATCTTTAACATTTGTAAAGGACTTTTTTCTCCCATGTTGACCATTGGAAGGGCTTTTTGAGTAAGGGAGAGACTAAGGCCCTGATCCCATAAGAAGCTCTTCAAGGGTGCAGCTCTGTCTCCGCAGAGATCTGTTGATTTTAGGGAAGTATTACAGCAGTGCAAGGTCCATCCCTGCTCACAAATCACTTTGTAGAAAATGCCTCTATCTAGTGGGAACAGTGAAACTGATTGCTATTCAGAGCTGTCAAGTGCACATAAACTGAAAATCAGATAAAATGTTCCCCTGCTAACTTCTTTCAGTTCAGGGAATCATGGCCATCAGTTTTAATTATATTAAGTACAAAAAAAAATTCAGACAAATGTGAAAGGTGTCCTTTTATGAGTGATCCTCATTCATGTTAATAATCCTGCTTCCTTATTACTTAATATGCTTGCTAGCACCCAGTAGTCTGAAAAGTTAACATTGTGGTTTTCTGAAGGGAAAGTTCTGCAAGTTTTGCCAGGATTCTGATTCATTATCTCCTCCTTCCATCCCAAAGGGCAGGGTAGAAAGTTTTCTCCCTTTAGCTTCTTTGAAATAGAAGTTGATCAAGTAAGCTCCTGAATGGAATGTGAGAGGAGGAGATTTTGTTGTTTTGAAGGTTTTCGTTAGTTTCGGAGGACGGTTTTCATTACCCATCTAGAACCATGAAGTGCTAACTAAACCAGTCTGTGTGTGTGTGTCCATGGTGGGGGACTTTTAGGCGGGCTTGCTACAAATTAGTCGTGCATCCTTCCTGAGTGCCGCTCCGATCCCTTTTCCCTGCCTGATCTGCTGCTGAACTTTCAACTTCCTTCACTGTGATCCCTGACCAAGCTGCTGCTCTGCTTCCTGCTCTTTGCCCTACCTGCCATTGTGCTGCTTGTCCTCTCCTTAGGCTCCAGTGTGCCCCACGCAGAAGTTGTCTGTGCCACTTTTGGCATCCGTGGTACAGTCTGGGCACACCTGAACTAAACTTGTCCCAGGTCATGAGAATATAGTCGCCCAGTTAAAGTATGGCACCCTAAATTGGGAATGCGGTGTATCTCCAGGGGTGGATCATTGGCTGATGTAACTTAATGTAGTGCTATTGAAGTTGTGGGCACTTCAATAGCATACATCAGTTTGTAGTCATTAAACTCCACGGGTATCACCTATCTGATTGAATCTAATTATAAGTAGTCTTCATGATGTTCAGGATTTTACCTGTTCCTTTTGAAGTTTGGGTTTCAGGGAAACAAATTTGGAGGTGACTGAAATAACATTTAAAAAAACCCCAACAACGTTTTTTTGATAGCACCCATCTGAACCATTATTGTTTCTTCTTGTCATCTTGCTTTAAAATGTGTGCACATTCCATACAAAACAACATGAAGAGACTGTTAAAGCTGTGCCATTAAGCCATCAGAATTCAGGCGCTGCAACAGTTGAGGCTGGGCACTGTACTTCAAAGGGACTGGCAACTTTAAATTTTGTACCACTCTCTCACTTACTGTTGTTAGAGTTAAACCCATGATCATTATAATTGAAAGCTGGGGAAGGGATGGGAGAAGAAGAAGAAAAACCTTTGTTTGCCGATTTTATGCATTTGATAGTCCATCTGTACAGACAGTTTAATTGTTTCCTTTGTACATTCAGTTTCCCTTGTTTGTTGTGTGAAAGACCCACAAACATCAGGGGACAGAAAAACATTTAAAACATATAAAAATAAAAGAAGAAAATATGCTTGTACAACCGCAAATATTAGCGGGGGGTCTCAGGAGAAGGTGTAATACCTGAAACTGCTTTTAGCTAATTTTATTTAAATTGACTGAGTTTCAAGTTGGCAGTGCACCTAAAAGTAAGATGGCTGTGTGTTTGTTCCTTAACTGGGGAAAAAACATATTATGTTTTACAATTATAGACTTTTGGGATGACGATTTCTACAGGTCTGCATCTAAAATATTCTCTTTCTCTTTTTTTGTTGTCATCACACACTTTTGTTTTAATCAGCAACCTAGCCTTTAGCTGCAATAGAGAGACATAAATTGGTTAACTATAAAGTAAATTGTGTGTGTGTAATCAGTAAACTTTCAGTACTGCATTTTTATTCAGTAGTACGTGTTTCAAGGGCTCTCAGCAGAATTTTTGATGGACTAATACTTGGTTATCTGAGTGACCTGTGTTCTTATTTCAGCTCTTAGCTCACTGACCCAGGAATACTTGCATTTTATTTCTGGTTCTGGCCTTTGGGAATGATGTCCCAAGGAAGACTGACAGGCAAGGGAGGTGAAGGGACAATTTACCTTTGGGGGATCTGTGACAGGGGCAAGCTTACATGCCTGGTGCAAGCACTGGCCCACTTCCTGTCTAGGGGCCAGCTGACCACCTCACTTGCCTGCCATACCTTGATGTATGAGAATTGAGGTGTTAATTAGGTGGGAGGCTGCCCATTTTGAACCCTGATGTTTAGGGGGCAGCTCCATTCTACCCCTACACTGCAGCCCAGGCTTCACAGATGACATGCCAGGCAGCTAACTCAGCTGTTCCTTTCGCCTGTTAGCTGTGGTTCCCTCTCTGGGACCTTTGGCTCCCCCTTAGGCCCTGGCCCTATCTCAGACCAGTCGGGACCCTGAGCTTCTTTGTTCTGTGGGTGTTACTCATGGTGGACCCCTGGCTCTTTTGACCCCTCTCTGCATCCTGGCCCCAGCACGGACCAGTCAGGTCCCTTAGGTCAGATCTAAGCTGCTTGCCTGGCTTTCAGGGAGTGGGGGTCCCCCATTCCCAGCTCAGGTGCTTTGCAAAGTGTGCCTGGCCCCACGGGGTCACTCACCCCAGCAGGCTCAGGCACTTCAAGAAACTTACCTGGTCTTCCCTGCATTAAATAACCCACCTAAAGGTGGGGGCTGAGGTTAAGGCACCCTCTCTTCTGGCACTTACCTGGGTACTGCCACATCACCAGCAGCCACACCAGGCCTTCCTTTCCCATCAGGGTGCAGTTTTAGGTTATGCCCAGGACCAATGAGGCCTCCAAGCCATGTGCATAGCCTCACCCTTACCTCCGCAGTGTTCCTGGCAGAGCTCAGCATAGAAGTGTTTCTCTTCTGGCGGCTGATCATGAACTGCCTTTGGCTCAGGGAGCTGGACCTTAATATGGTCACCCTCATCAGGCACCTGCCCCTCCCTGGCTGGTCCTTAAAGTGGCAGCACCACCAGTGCCCGTCCACAGGATCCTGGGTAAGATCCAGGGGCAAGATGTTCAGGCATGTCTTTGAATTGATGCTTCCCTCCTTTTCCTGTAGTGTGAAGAGAAGAGATCTAAAAGCTGCCCCTGTTCATACTGAAGTCAGCAGCAAGGTGGCCTTTACCTTCTTTGTAACTTAGGACCCAATTCTGCGCGTAGTTTCAAATTGTCCTCCTTGGCATTCAGTTCCCTTTGTTGTTCAAGTGCTGAAACAGGGGAGGCCTGTCAATTCCTCCTACACAGAACAGTCCTTCTGCCAGCTTTCTTTGTGTCCCCATCTCCTTCCTCCCCTCAAGCCAAAGAGAAAAGCTGCAATATTTTTTATTAGCATTGTTGTGAGGGGGCAGTTTATTATGGTGTTAAGATTTTTGTCTGGAGGCCTGTTACGCATTCTGGGTGGAGGTGTTTGGCTTTGATCAGTCACATTTATCTGTCTATCTGTCCACGTTTCAAGGATTTCCATGGTATTGACATTTTCATTTGAGGAATTTGAAGAATGTTCAATTATATACAGGCCATGAAACATATTTACTTTTTTTCTTATACTCTGCCAACTGTTCTCTGCCAAACTTTAAACTGGGCTGCTATAACTCTAAGAGTTTTTTTTGCGTAACTGTTGTACTGTAATACACACACATGCAGACGCATACACACACACACACAGGCTCATACCATAGCATTATAACATGGCGCTAGATTTTATCTAAGGGATTATTGCTTGGCTGCTTTTAATTTATATAATATTTTTGTTAATAGCAATACCTCTTTAAAATGCCCAATAAAACATTGTAGCATTCATTTAACTAGAAATTCCAGTCATTTTAGATTTTCCCCCATTATAACAGGTCAGGCTTTTAACAGATGTCTCAATAACTTTGCTATTAGCAGGAATATTTCATGAATTAAAATCAGGCCTCTTTGTCTCTGTCACTCATTGAAATGACCTACATATTTGGCAGATGGAGAGGACTTGTTCATTCCCTAATACTGATGGGGTCGGCTTTTCTTCAGTTGTGTGTTTTGGAGAGAAAAGAAAGATTTAACATAAGTTAACACAGTCTATTTTTTATTAATACCATACTTCAGTTGCCCTTTGCAGCAAAACCATGATAGACACATCTTGCCTGTCTGCATCAGAAACATCTAGGACAATTCTCTGGGGCACCAAACTTCTGTCTTTAATGTAAACCTTTCAGTGGAGTGGTGGGCAATTTTATATATGTGTGTAGACTAATGGAGGCTGAGCAGAAGGTGTGGTAATTCAATTTTCTCAAGCCAAGATGCTGGCTGAAAGCTTCTTCTGAGATCGAAAAATCTACCAAGGTCCATATAGGGTGTGGGTTTTTATGCTGGAGTATATTCACTTCACTTCTCAGGAATGGAGAGAGTTTCAGCATCAGGCACAGGGTCTCTCTGAAGCAACTTCCTGACATGCTGTCATGCCAACACGTGTTACTGTCTTCTTGCAAGAGTCAAAGGAGACCCTGGAGTTGAAAACTTCATTGTCTGTCCTGATGACAGCCAAGCCTGAAGCCCTGCTGTGAAGAGACTAGATGTGGAGGGAGATTTAGTTGCCGATTTGGTCTGCTAAGCTGCTACAAAATCACTCCCTGGTGTCCTTTGCACTAGTGCAGGTAGAAATTACTGCTTATAATTTTATTGTAAGTTAGATTGGAATGTAACTAATTACCCAACAAAGTAGAAAAACACCAAGCATAAATATGGCTGTTTGAGAAAGAAACACATCTCGCAATCATTAATCAACAGATAAAAAAACACATCAGACTTGAGTGAAGTTACATCGAGGATACATGTAACCCATTATGATTTACTCCATAAATTAAGGGCCTGATCCAGAGAGAGGCTGAGTTCCTGCAACTCCCACTGACTTCAGTGAGTAGCATGCGCCTGGCATTTCCAGAGAGTTGGCTCTATGGAACCAGTTATTTCAGTGCTGTTTGATCAGATTAATGACATTTGCCCAACACTCCATAAATATTTGCAGGAAAAGTTTGCAATGATGGATACTGCTCTTAAGATGGTACTTTGTTGCTGAAGATTTTTACCTGGTTGCAGAGAGAGATTAATCGTTCCCTCTAATGAGAAAATGTGGGTCAGTCTGCAGCCATGAATGCTTTCCCAGGGATCTCTCCATAGTAGGGATTTCCACAGGGTGAAGTAATGAAGTGGGGAAGGTCCTGAGTTAGAACAGCAAGTTTCTCATGCATGCTCTCTCTTCTTCCCCTCCACGCTGTGCTGTCTGTGTAGCGGTTGTGCAAGTAATACTTGGAGCTATAAAAATAGTAACTAATTTATTTATTCTACTATGACATAAATAAGCATAAATAAATAAATAAATAAATTTCTGAGTACATGAGAGACAAGCTTGAGAGAATCAAACGCTGTTTACATGGGACTTGATTAAAATAAAATGCTGCAGGCTTTCTTCAGTGAGTGGCACGTCCATTTTAGCTCTTTAGTGCCAAGGGTTTTTTTCTTGTTTTAAGAGCTTCCATCAATGGAGAAACCTATTGTAATCCAGTTTGGCCTTCTCTTTTCCGTTTTTCACCTGTGCACCACACCGTTAGGGGAAGGAGCTGAGAAGAGAGCATGGGTGCAAGGAATTCTTGACCACCCAAGGGAGAATTATCGTTGAAGTAAAAGCATTAGTTTTTTGGGTTAATCTTCATCTTGTTGGGTATCTTCAATGCGAAAAGGGGGTTTTGCGTTATTAGAGGCTTTTCTCCAAGAGGGATTAAACATGTAATCTCATTGAAAGCCATTGGATATTTATTATTTATGCATCCAAAGGAGGGGAGGGGGGCACAAAAACACAACTCAAACCCTTTTAAGTATTACTTTAACTCTTTTACTCTTTTCAGTCAGCCTTTGAGCAGGAGAGTGAAACACTCACAGGCGAAAGCAACAGGGGAGAGGATGTGGTACACCCTGCACCCATTAACTCTGTCAATTAGCACCATTTATCTTGAAATGTGTCCAACTTGGAACACATAGGATGTACGTCAGGGTTTGGGCCAGACAGAAATATGAAAAGATTATGTTATTTGTGGAGGTGGTGAGACATGGGCCACTGCAGGAGGAGAGAAGGTTCAGAAAGCGTTTAAAACAAGCTGCAATTTTTTTTTTGAAATTTGAATATATGATGACTCTTTAAGCATAAATGCAATTCCCTAAGGATATATTAATGCCTGCTGAAAGACACAAGTGCAGTCCGCTTTAATAGCTTCCTGGCTTGAACCCCGATACATAATGTTCTAGTAATAGCTTATGGGTGACTGCAGTAAATTGGTACCGAGTGTTTTCCATTCTCTTCTTATCAGATCTGCTGGTGGAACATTTTGTTCCTAGAATATTATAAAGGCAATTGATCTGCTTTTGATGTGTGCTCAACCGTTTTTTGTGTTACTCTAAAAAATTTGTTAAACTTTTTTTTTCCCCTTTCATGTATTCTGAGACGTGGAGTTTGAGTATGTAACTGGGGTCAGCAAAATGTTACACAGGATCTGAGCAGTTGGTTAAACCCAGCCAGACTCCACCCACCCTAACTAATGTTCTTTGAGTGCTGCCAGAAAGACTTCCCCCACCCCCAACACTTCCATTGTTCTAGTCTGTTCAAACAGCAGTGGAAAAATTGTCCTTGTCCACCGTGAAATAAAGTTTATTCCTGCAGGTTCATATTAAACCCAAGCAGTTTGTTGAAACACTAACAGAGCTGGATTGTTTTGTGCTTAGCCCTAAGGAAATAGAGCCCTTTATAAGTAGAAGTAGGCTTCAGTGAATCACCTTTGATTTTGCAGTGAATCTGGATCTGAACTTTGCTGAAATTATGGATTGAAATGCTATGGGCTCTGTTATATGGCAGCTCAGATTAAACGGCTTTAGATTTGATTAATTTGCAGCTGAAGACTACCTCTATCATGAGTGAGTTTGAGACTCTCTCATTTTCAGCATCTCTTTTCCCCATCATCTCTCACAACTGGAAGGGTTACTGGGTATCTTAACCTGGATCACAACTACATAGCTGGCTTCTGTTGATATTGAGCTGAACAGAACTTGTCAACCTAGTTACCTCTGATTTCTTGTCTGGTTATGCTGAAGGAGGTGGAAGTTGGGGACATCCAGAGTTGGCAAACATTAGCTGTTGTTCAGTGAGCAATACCTTGGAGCTTCCAGGCCATGTGGTGAATTCTTTCATTCCTTTAAATTCTAATCATGCATGCTGTATGGAGAAGTAAAAGATTAAAAACTGTTGCATCAGAACCATCTATAATTGTCTTGTCAGGCCAGCTACATTTCCATGATTTAATTTGGATGGAGACTTTTTCCACTGAGAACTATGTTTTTGACAGAGTTTTTGAAGCATGCTGTTGAGACTTGGGAAGAGGCATGTGTGCATGTGAAGGGGCAGGGGGTCTGATCCTGACCGTGGAGGATCTCCTATTAGCGACAATCAATTTATAAGCAGTTTGTAACTTTGTATGACTGATTGGTTTCATTGACCATTGTGAATTAGGATTTTATTTTTGTCCTATTAAACTGAATTAATAAAATTATGCTTCAGACTGTTTGGGAGGCCCAGACTACAGCAGAGTTTGACTATCAGATTTTACAGGAAAAAACTCTCTCATGCTACTGTTCTGGGAAGCTGGTTATTGAATACACAAAGAGGTATTATTATTGTAGTTGTTGTTATCAGTAGTGTTGTCATTGTTGTTAATAATAATAATAATGAAAGACAGAGGCCTTTTAGTTCACTGCTTATAATCCACCAACTTTCTGTTTAGCTTCACAGACACAAATACACCCAACTTTCTGTTAAGGATTCTGGGAAGTGGGTCCAGTCAGCAATTTCCCATGTTACATAGCACTATGATTAGAACTACCTCTAGAGAGCTCCAAGTAACCTCTGGATGCTTGTACACATGGTGGGAGTTTAGTCTTCAGGGTTTTATTCTATGCCTCCTAAATTGAAACCCACCATTTCAAATTTTCCAGTACATTACAAGGTGAATGGCCCCTGAGCTGCCCTGGTTCTTCCCTCTCCCAGCGGGTTGGGTGCTGCCTCAGCTTGGAGGCAGCACCCGGCCTGATCCAACTGTTCCCCGAGCTCGCCTGGGGAGCAGCACCCAGTGGGCTTCCAGTGAGCAGGCTCAGGGAACAGTTGGATCAGACCAGGTGCTGCCTCTCCTGTGCCTGCCTGCCTCTCCTGTGGTCTGGGGGCAAGCTAATAGCTACATCAGTACAATTTGCAACAATGATCAAAGGGAAGGTTGCAAATCCTTTCCCTAATGATCAAAGGAAAGCTGGAACACAGTGACGATGAGCTGATCACCTTCACTATGCACCATAAATCTGGCAAGTCAGTCAGCAGTGCAGAAGTCCTCAGCTTCAGGAAAGCTGACTTTGACAAGGTCAGGAGGCTTTTTGGCAACGCTCTAAGGGACCACAACCCGAAAGGGTGGGGAGTTCAGGATGACTGGTTGCTTGTCAAGGGAGCGATCCTGAAAGCACAAGCAATGTCTATCCCATCTTGGAGGACAGGCAGCAAAAGGGCACAGCAGCCTCCTTGGCTCTGCAGGGACCTTGTGGACCTCCTGAGTCTAAAAAGAAAGACCTACAAAGGTGGAGGACTGGATCCACCTCAAAGGAGGAGTATTCTGCACTCGTCTGGACCTGTAGGAAGTGAATCAGGAAAGCCAAGACTGCGACTGACCTCCAACTGGTTACACATATTAGAGACAATAAAAAGTCCTTTTTTTAGATATGTGGGAAGCCGGAGGAAAAGCAAGAGTAACACTGGACCTCTGCTAAACCATATGGGACAACTGACAACAGATGCCCAGGAAAAATTCAGCCTGCTTAATGGGTATTTTACATCAGTTTTTCACCAGTCCCAAGGGATGGCCCTGTTCAATATGGTACAAGACACCCAGGGTGAGGGAGAATTGTTACCCTTCATCAATGTAGATCATGTGAAGGAACACCTTGAGAGGCTGGACACCTTTAAGTCAGCTGGCCCAGACAGTTTACATCCCTGGGTACTTAAGGAGCTGGCAGGCATCATAGCTCAGCCACTGGCACAGATCTTCAAGAACTTGTGGCACTCAGGTGAAGTGCCCAAAGATTGGAAGAAGGCCAGTGTGGTGCCTATCTTCAAGAAAGGGAGGAAAGTAGATCTGGGGAACTGCAGGCCTATCAGCCTGACCTCTATCCCAGGGAAGATCTTGGAAAAAATTATCAGAGAGACCATTCTTGACAAACTGGGTGATGGCAATATCCTGAGCGATAGCCAGCATGGGTTTGCTGTGGGCAGGTCTTGCCTGACCAATCTCATCTCCTTTTATGACCAGGTGAAGTATCACCTGGACAAGGGAGAAGATACTGACGTCATATATTTTGATTTTAAAAAAGCTTTCTATCTGGTGTCCCATGATCATCTCATGGAAAAATTGGCCAACTGCGGCCTTGGCTACATCACAATCTAGTGGCTGGGGAATTGGCTCCGAGGTTGGATCCAGACAGTAGTAGTTGATGGAAGTAAATCATCATGGTGCACTGCGACCAGTGGGGTCCCCCAAGGCTCTGTCCTTGGGCCTATACTCTTTAACATCTTTATTAATGATGTGGACATTGGTATCAGAAGCAGACTGGGCAATATCACCGATGACACCAAATGTTGGGGTAAAGTGTCTACACCTGAGGACAGGCTGGTGATCCAGGCTAACCTAGACAGGCTCAGAAAATGGGCAGACAAAAACCTGATGGTATTCAACACTGAAAAATGCAAGGTATTCCACCTTGGGGGAAAAAACCTGCAGCACACTTACAGGCTTGACAGTGCTATGCTTGCTAGCACCACGGCTGAAAGGGACTTGCGGGTCAGGATTGACCAACAAGATGAACGTGAGCCACCAGTGCGATGTCACAATTGGTAAAGTGAGCAAAACTCTGGCTTGCTTCCACAGATGCTTCTCAGGCAAATCCCAGGATGTCATCCTCCCATTGTATTTGGCCTTGGTGAGGCTGCAGCTGGAGTACTGTATCCAGTTCTGGGCTCCACAATTTAAAAAGGATGTGGAGAAGCTTGAGTGTCCAGAGGAGAGCCATGCACATGATCAGAGGGCAGGAGAACAGGCCTTATGATGAGAGGCTGAGAGCCATGGGACTCTTCAGCCTGGAAAAGCGCAGGCTCAGGGGGGATCTGGTGGCTACCTATAAGTATATAAGGGGTGTACATTAGGAACTGGGGGAATGCCTGTTCACCAGAGCACCCCAAAGGATGACAAAACCAAATGGTCACAAACTCCTCCAAGACGTTTCAGGCTGGACTTAAGAAAGAACTTCTTTTATGTCTGAGCCCCCAAGGCCTGGAACACACTGCCACCAGAGGTTGTGCAAGCACCTACTCTAGACTCCTTTGGATATTTATCTTGCTGGGATCCTTTGACCCCAGCTGTCTTCCTGCCCTTGGGACAGGGGGCTGGATTCAATGATCTTCTGAGGTCCCTTCCAGCCTTAATGTCTATGAAAACTGTGAAACTCCAACTGGATGTAGTTTAATTTATAATGATGCAAACTCCTTTAAAACACCCAAAACTGTTAAACGTGTAATGTGTGATGCCATTAAGCCACACAAATGACATTTCTGTCACATATCTGCTGTGACAACCATCGTGTACAAGTGCCCTGTGCTTCCATATTGCTGCATTGTAGAAGCCATGTGAACAACAGTGATAAAATGAATCTGTTTGCTAGCAGCTTCAGTTCAGGGTAGGCAAGGTGTACAATAAAAGAATGAGAAATTGGAGAATGAAGTATTTTGTAAACAGTTACAAACTATAGAAGTGTATCCAGATAAGGTTGTATGCATGTCTGTAATCTGTTGTATAATGCCAAAGCTGAAGAAGGCAAACCTCCTACAATGGGCTTCTTTCCTTACTTCATAGTATATTTTCACTACTTTTAACTTTTAGAGTTTTTTATGTTAGTTTGTTTTGCTTTTTTTTAATATGTGTGTACCTATGTGCACACAAATAATCACATTGCAGACAACCAGTGAAAAAGATTCCATCTAACTGACTGTTGTAGAAGTGGACCCTAACGTTTCAATGAAATGCAGGTTCTTTTAGAGCCTGGCAAATGCCAGAATGATGGTGAGGTCAAGGTCACACACCAGTGAGAAGCACTGCAATAAGATACAGCACAGTATAGAACAAATTAACCCTGGTTAGTAGGTGGCAAGTTCTCTTCGGGTTTTTTTGGGGGAAGGGCTAAATACATCAGGGTGCATGATACTACGGGAGTAATATAATATGCCAAATGGAATGTCCTGTTTAACAGGATGGGGGAAACCAAGGAAATCTGGAGAGAGATGCCTTTGAAATTTTACTGTAATCCTTCCCTATCTAAAATGTTCCCTTTCTAGCGCTGTTATCATGTGTTCAGAGCACACAGTGAAGTGCTCTATTTCACTGTAAAGTCTGTCTGTGGAAAGGACTTCTCTGATATGCCGGGGCTCAGATCAGCTGTTTACATTTTTTCTAAAAAGCTCCCATCTGTTACCTCAAACTTGTTAATATAGGTCTGAAGGATACAATAACATTAACGCTTTAAGTATTCAAATGAAATGTTGGAGTCTAACTATTATACAAAGTTCAAATGTGGCAGTGTCCTGAATCCACCAATGTTACTAACAGGCCATTTAATCTGTGTAAGTATCTATAGACATCTAAGCACGTGGCATTTGAGGGGCCAGATGTACAGATCCTGTTACAGCAAATCCTAGCAAAAGCTTTTTTACTGTGCCATCACAACCACACAAAGTTATTTCCTGGTTATTTCTTTTTCTTTTTAAGCTTCACAGCTATATCATAGTCATGACCTGAGATTTAAAGTGAAATCTGACTGACTGTGGCAAATCTGCTGTTCCACTGAAGTCAACAGCAAAATCCACATTGGAAGTAGGATGTAAATCCAGCAAAATGTCTAGTTACTCCTTTGCCCTCCAACTTTGCAGCTTAAGTTTTCTTTTTAATTTGGTCTCTGAATGAGTCCCTGATATTTTTATTTTTTCTGTGGGTTATTATAGTTTATTTGCACAGTAGCCAACTGGTTGCAATAAAGATATATGCCCAGTTTTGATCCTTGCTATGGCAGAGGGTGAAAAACAAGTTTTGTATATTACTTTTCTTGTTCTGTTCTTTTGTATTCATGGTTTTTTAATTTACATTGCATTGTGAGTGGGAACCCTTATCTTCTGTTGTGTATGTATTTTTTTTTATCCCTCTGCCATTCAAATTTTGCATCAACACAAAAGGTTTGTTCTTCACTTTGTGTTCAGTTTTTGGTCATGTTCATTACGGAGCATATCTGGAAATTATATATGAAATATCATTCCTCATTGCTACTTCCTCTATTGATATCTGATTATTAAGGGTTATTTTTCAGTGGATAAAAACATAGTTCATAGACATAACTGTATCCAAATGAGCTTTGCACATATAATAATGTTTATTTTTATTCCTATTCCTAACTTCATAGCATCTGTCCTAAGTGCCAGGCACTTTACGATATTTTAAAATACAATGATTGTAAGAAAGTTACAGATAAGCACAAAGGAACTGGCTTAAGAGGACCCCTCATAGTTTAATAGCCCCCAACTATAATTAAAATAATTCCATTCAGTTTAATAATAATCTGCTTCATGCAAGCAGTGACCCACCCTCAAGTTCCCTCTTACTGAAATCCCAGAAGAAGAATGGACTTTACTGCATACCCAAAAAGTTAACCAAATCTCTAGATTTCAGCAGGTTCAGCAGAACATGCTGCCATCACTTCCTGACCTGTTATGCTGATGGAACTTCAGGTAAATGGGAAGTGCTACAATATCACAAAGAGGTTTTGTGAACAGCAAAATCCAAGACATTTTATGAATTGTTGAATGTTTGGTCACTTCAGGGTCTAAATGACTACCTCTTATAACACAAATATGCCAGGTATGATTGCAGCTACAAGAATAGTTTGCGCATATTTGAATTGTTGAGGGGGCAGAATGAGAGAGAAAGAGATTTAAGTACAAGTCTTTAAAAATAGAAAAGGGGTTTTGGGGGGGGTGGCAGGGGTTGATTTTTTTTTAAAATTGGACCTGAATGCCATTCAGTTAAGAATGGCAAAAACCAAGCACAGTACTGGGAGTTAAGTCTGTTCTGTTCCTCACTTGGTCACTCAGCTACTACCCCTCCCTGAGCTTAAATCTGCTAACTTGTAAAATAGGAGGTAAGCCAACCTTAGCAAAACTGCATTGAGGCCCTATGAAAAAAGCTGTCCTGGGTGCAGAGGGTTATTGTTATATTACAGTCATGTATTGACTTCAGTTTATACCCCCTTTTGTCAAGTGGCCAAAAGCGGCTTTAAAAAATTGACTTTCTTTTAAGTAGAAACATAGAAACATTAAACATAGAAAGTCACAGTTTTTTAACAGATTCCATCTTGTCCAGCAGTAAAATAATTGGACGCTATAAATACCCGATAAGTAAACAGTCATGTAATTTCCTCTAGTACATATCGTAATTCACATTTTTTAAATTACCTTATACAGATTCCCTTTTTAGATGGAGCTATTTGGGTGTATCGGGGGGCATGTTGTACTTCAAAAAAAGTCTGCCATTTGAAAGAGGACTGTACAGTTTGTGAATGTATTTGCTTCAAGCTAAATAATAGATGCTGTTCTCAGATAAAGGCAGCCATGGTCTGTATCTTATCAAGTGTAATCTTATTTTGTTTGAACACTTCACCTACTCATTCCCACCCCTGCCTCCCCAGCCCCCGAAACCTCCCCCCCAACAGCAAACAGATGAGACCAATATGCACTGTAAGTAAATTTAAGGTTGTGATATAAATTAATAATTTGATAAAGTTAATATTTAAGTAACTTTGCAATCATTAACAAAAGCAGAAAGTTCAGAGTTTAAGTTATACTTTTTCTCCTCTTAAAAATAAACCATTAGCAAAATAGTTAAACTCCTATGTATGATGTAGGTCTTGCTTTTCTATGCAGACTGTGCCTGATGTGGTAAACTCACTTTTTTATGGATCTACAGAGCTCTCTTGGGCAGGGCTATCACAGTGGGGTCCTGCTCAGAATATATTCTCTGTCCTTCTTAGCAACCATGATATGAACCAGGAAAGGGGGTGATGGGGAAAGGTGATTTTGAGGACGTATGGTTGTTGTCTCCTTTATTTACACGAGACTTTTTTACACAGGAGACTGGATTGGCCAGTACTTGTTACCTTGATGACTTCTTGATCTTTACAGAAAATTAAAGGCGGCAGATCAGTAACTAGGGAGGGAATTATTAAGAGGTCAATCTGTAAGGGAGCCTGTTTTTTAGACATGTGGCTATAATGCATTCAAAGTTTAATTATGGCCCACTGATCCCAGCTTGATTGAGTAAACTGTGTTAAGTGGGGGTTCTATAGTGAGAGAAGAAGAAATTCTCTTTCATATAAGTTGTTATGCTGCACATATCACTGTGGTAAGTGAGAGCCTTCTGGTCTACATTAATAAGCAGAGGTTAAATGTGTTACATTTTACTTGTACTCTTTGCATCTCCCCAGCTGAAGAAACTCATGCAGTGGACACAGTTGGTAGGCACATGTACAGGGGTGCGTGCTGTTGTTATTGAATAGACACATTGCTATATATATATATCTATTGTAGAAGGAACATCAATAAAATATACTTTGCATTTAGAACAGAAGGCCATGGATCTTTGCTTTAGGGGCTTGCATGCCGTAATCTTGGACCAGCCTACAAGAAAGTTTCCTTCTGCTCAGACAAGTTTAATTCTTATTCCAAGGAGTTTCATTTTGCTTGGAGGACTTAACTGGAATTCTCTTCCCACTAGCCATAGAAGAAAGATGGAGTTGATCTTTAATCATTGCTCTCACAGCTCTCTGCAGTGCTACTGTCAGAGGTGTGAAGTAGCATTTGGGATCTGCTGTTGTCTGACTTTGGCCATAAAGAGAGAAACCTGCTAAAAGAAGCATGTGAACATGATAGTTTTGTTTCTAGCAGGTGCCCCAAAGCTAACCGATCACCTTGTGCTGAGTATGTAAGCTTTAGATTAATGCAGTACACTTTCCTCTTCTGTTATAACTTATGGTCAGGATGCTTTTCTTATTTGCCTAACTGGTACATTTTGTTAATAACTGGGCAAAGAGAAGAGGTTTGTAGTTACACTTCAACTTTAGCACTTCAGGAATTGTAATTTACTTATGTCTGAAGGGACAAATTAATCCATTTTAGGATTGAGAAAATGGCTGACTGTGTGAAAGGCTCTAGTTTTCCATCGTGTGACTTGATTGGTACCCTGTGTTTTCTTTCCCATGACATCTGTGGCAAGAATGCTAAAATGTATTACCCAGCTTTATGTACTTGGAATGGAAGTTGCTGGCGTGGTTCATTCTCTTGTACGTATGTGGCTTCATGCACATTGTGCTGTCACACTGAGATGAGGGAGCTTTTCAGTGTTGTGTTAATCAGCCTTTGCTTTGGAGGAGCTATTCAAAATGTGGTTCCCAAGTCCCATTGTACATTTTAGCTCTGTATTTTTTTCACCACTCACACATCTGTGTAAGAGTTGGGCTTTGCTGAACATCTACAAAAATGGCTGATCTTTGTGCTCTCACAAACGGTGATTCAGGCATTTCACATTATTCTGAAAAGACCCATCAGCTGCTGCCAGGTTCATTTTTACTTGAGCTTAAACCAACACAGCTCTCCTGTCCCTTATCACGCTAAGTGTGCAGGCTCTTGTGAATCACATTTCTTTGAGTGCCTCTCTATTCATTATATAAGGACCTTAGGTGCCTAACTCAGGGCTGTGAATTCTGCTCCCAAAGCAGACACCTGAGTCTCCTTGGGTAGTTTTGTTCTTCAACTTTACTGTGTAAAATGGCCATAGGATATGCTTTTCCCTCATAGGTCTATTTGAAATGTGAAAGGTCCTTGGAGGTCCACAGTGAATGTCTCTGTGTAAATGAGAAGTGTTATTCATGGCTAGAATTGTTCAGGAAATGAGAACTAACTGGGGCTGAGGTTTGTTACTGGAATTCCAGGGGTGCTGGGCTTTTATGTGAATAGTGAGAAAGGCTTTGTTGTTAAGATGCTGGACGGGATGCAAGAGAGAAAGTTTTTGTCTTAAGCTGTAGCACAGTCTGTGCGACTCCAGGCAAAAATGTCGATCTCTGTGCTTCAGTTCCTCTTTCGTAAAAGAGGGATACCAAAACTCTCTTCCCACACCTCTCTGACTACTGCCTAGACTGTAAACTCTTCAGGGCAGGGATTGTCTTCCTTTCCCAACAGTGTTTGTGTAGTGACCAGCACGCGGAGACACTGCTCTCATGTGGAACCCTCTAGGCACTTCCACAACACAAATCATTTTTAATTTATCCTGAGAACATAGCTTAATACAATGTGCTATAGCTCAGAAACCTTATTTGACTTCAATTAAGGTAAGAGGACATAAAGCTGGATAATCCATTAAACTGCCTTCAACAGAGAACCGTGAAGGTCATTTTATATAATAGTATATAAAATAAACATTTTGGAGTACACGTAAGTAAAGGTCAGATATAGAAACAATAGTACCAAATGCCCCCCCCCAACCCAGTAGATCCCAAGGTTTTGAGAGCATTTCCTAAGGCATTGGGAACCAACTTTTTTGGCACAAGTGCCATGAATTAGACCTTCACCCTCCGCTCGTGCCACTCTGATCATCTTCTGCCTGATCTGCTGCTCTCCTTTATGGTCCCAACCCTATCCTCCCTCCCTGAAGTTACACTTGAACTGCAGGTGGATTCACCCCTATTCAGGATCGGGGTAGCAATAATAAATGAGACATCAGACCATTCCAGCCATACAGTATACATTGATTTATTGAAGATTAAACAAAGCAAAATAAAATGATAATATACATTACATGTACGGTGAAGAGTCTTTGGTCAGTGATGTTGGTGGCCAGACTAAGTTATTAGGCAAGGGGGCTTCGTGTCCTTGTCTGTCGCCCTTTGATTCCAGTCAGTTCCCACTGCGCTCCAAACAGCTTCTTCTTTTACATCTTTATTCTTTATCTGGATTACATTGGCCCAACTTCTTTTTTTTTTCTTCCTTACTTAGTTTTAAAACACAAAACTCCTCTTCCCCTGCCATCAGCTTTGGTTGCAGCATGACTTTAACCATCCATTTTTATCCTGCTGCTCTCATTCATTCTATATATGCTTTCCCTCCCCATTGTGGTCGGTCCAGACATATTGTTTGTGTTGGTCTATACATAATGCTGACTTAAGCTCTACAGTTACCATATAGTTATTTTATATTATACTATTGTTCGAAGCCTGTTATACTGTAGTTGACAGTCTCTGTTGCTCTATAGTTACTCTTAAATTATTTCACAGTCTAAAAGGATTACTGAAGGTTGTTGCCTTTGCAAAGGCAGCAACAGAAAGCAGATTTCCCAGAAGCCTCTGGGCTTTACAGGTCTTTCAGGAGCCTAGGTGTACTTGTAAAATGGACCATAGGCTATACTGATGTGTTGAGCTTTGCTTTCTTCGCCCTTCCTTGTCATCCCTGCCTGATCTGCTGCTATGATTTTTGCTTCCTATCCTATCTGTCACTGTTCTGCCTTTCCCTTCCCTGCTCTGCTGCATGCTGCACGCAGAGACTGACTGTGTCACTTGTGGCACTGGATTGTAACTGCAGGTTGGCGACCCCTGCCCTAAGGAAAAAGAACCCCCCCCCACACACACACAAAAAGTATTTACACTGAAGAGACATAATAATTATAGGTCTAAACCTCCACTAGAATGGGCTAAATTCCTACCTGACATCTCTTTTTGACTTTGGTAGCATTACATAGGAAGGTGAAATGATTCAATTCAATACCAGTGTAGTGCTGAGTGATGACAATGAATCTTCAGCTGAAGTAGATGGTCTCTTTAGGTGGTTTCTTTGTTGCTTAAGTCTGTATGTACTTTGATATTTGCCCAAGAGAAAACTATAATATTCTTGTCCTGGAGATAGACTGCCACATAGCAAAATATTGCCTGTTTGTTATCTGAACGTTGTTCATTCGTATCTTTGAACTGAACAAGGGTGTTAGTAAATCTGCCATCATCCTCAAGTCCTTCAAATCAAGATGAATATTAAAAAATGTGAAATATCCTATTAACTGGATAAGAAATGTTGTAACTGTTGTTTTTATGCAAATAATGCTTTTAATGGATTATATTGGGTCCCTGCCCATTCTTGTTACTTAGTTTGCATGCATGTTCAAAAATAATTCATTGTAGCCTTCCTGGTCAATCATTTCAATGGAGGAAAGAGGAAAAATGTGTAAGTGATGGCAGAAAATGAGTGGTGTGGTGGGTGGCGTGGTGGTGCCATTGAATACTCAACATCTACTACATCAGATTAACAGTGTTGTCTTCCTATATTTAGCACAAGTGAAACCTATTGCAATGGCACAATCTCTGCAAAGTGGCAGTGTTGAATTTTAATGGTTCCACAGTACAGCGCTGGGAAAAAGATACACTTTCAGAGGAGGTTTTGTAGATTTTTTCCCCCTAGAGGAAATGTTAATAGAAATACTTTATTGTGAGTCACTTTAGTATAGAACATGTAAGTTGTGTGTGTGTGCTTGTTGGAATAATTTTGAAAAATTCAATAAAATACTTGCAGAAGAAAAAGAATGTGAAATTCACTCAGATTCTTTTTTTTTTAAACAGTTTTAAATGACACTCAACAAACATTTGAAGTAACAGAAAAGCTTTGGGACTGGCGCTAGTAAAAACACAGCCCTTCTGTCCCCCCCCCAAACAATTAAGGTCCCTTTAAAAAAGAAATAGTACATAATTCACAATGTGGGGGGGGGGATGCTGTTTACTTGGTCACCAAGTTTCACAGAAAGACAAGTCTGCTATTTTCTACAGTTTCAGCTTACCTCAGCTACCCATACCTTACTATTAAATGATTTATTAACCTGTTGACAAGTTACAACTTTAGATATTATAAAAATCGGAAGCATCTTTGCTGCTAACAAGATCCTCGTCTCCAAATGATATTGTCTTTCTTGACTGGGATTTGCTGTGCTTCCAAACCAAGTTTGGGACAACTGACCCCAGAGTTTTACTGAGGGTTATCCTTGTTTCTCAATGATTTAGTTACCTGCAACCGTGGGAATCTTTGAAAAAAAAGTTTATTTAGATTATTGAGAGTGATATATTTTTCAAGAGATCAAGGTCACCTGCCTTTTATTTTTCCCTGTTTTACAAAATAAGCTATCTAGTGTGACTACTGCTTTCCATTTAAGTAGGTGGTAGAAGGTGTCATCCCAACTCAGAATGGCTCAATAATTTTAGAGGTAAGAGAGTCTAATTGTGATCAAAACTATTCGACCTTCTATTACAGTGCAGTTACATCAGGGATGAATGTGACTCATTGAATTCAGTTGCAAGTGAGACAGGGCTAGAGAATGTTCAGGTTGGTGTGGCAGTAGTGTAACTGAGGGTGGGTGGGTGGGGTACTATACCCAGGTGCTGCTTTAGTTAGGGGAGGGAGAAGCAGAATAGCAGCCTGTGGAGAGATCTGCAGAGGCTGCTGCAGCTGTTGCGTAGGGAGCACATCCTGCAGCTGCAGCAGCAATAGCCAGAGGCAGTGAACCCATGCCTTGTCACTTTAGACTCTGCCCCAACCCAGCTGTTTGGTGCCCTGCAGCAGGGGTTCTCAACCTTTTTTTCCCCTGAGTCCGCCCACAACCCACCTGTGCTGCTTCCTGCATGGGAGAGGACTGGCCTGACTCCCCAACCCTGCTTGCATGGCCCTGGGTGCAGCAGGCAGGGCTTGCTGGTGAGGAGCCACAGGGCCCCACTCACTTGAGCAGCAGCAGTACGAATCCTCGCCTGCCCACCCACAGTGTCACCCTCAATATGGAGGCTACATGCCAGGGTTGTCCCCTGAAACCTGCCTGTCACCCCCAAGGGGGTCATGGGCCCCCAGCTGAGAACCACTGCCCTGCAGGACCTTCCCTCCCTCCCCCTGCCCAACTCTGCCCAAGGTGCTGAAATAGGTAGTTCTGTTTTTGCTCTCTGGACGTCAGAGACACCTGCTGGCAGATTCCTGATCCACCCTATTTTTTAAATAGGACAAGAGGGATTAATAATAGATGTTCCTGATTAAATCGGGTGGGGGGGGGTGCAAAATGGCTGTATTGTAGACAAGCTGGCATTTGGCAAGGAAATAATTTGCTGGAGATTGCTTATTCTTGGAAAATTTGGGTTGATTTGGTTTGAGTTATTACCTTTTGGCATGTACTGCTCATGCACTGGGCATTTTGCATTGGGGTTTTAAACTAAACTTGTTAAATGTACTTTAAGAAGTCATGAGTGCTTTGCTGATGTGGAAAGTGCCCATAGCCAAGAGCTCCGGCCTATCTCTCCTGGCCTAGTAGGATGCAGAGGGGAAATGGAAGACCTACTTTAGAGAAATGCTTCCTTTGTTCATGATGAACTTCTACCTATGTTAAAGATCTCTGAAGATACGGAAGGCATTTTGTGCCTTTTCCCAGCCAGGCAGCTCCTATGGTTCATGTAGGAGGGTTTTCAGTCAAAAGAGGTTTAAAAACAAAACATACACTCTTAACTCACATTGCATAGACTCCCATTGTGTCTATGCATCTTAAGGTGTCTCTGGGTGCATCTATGCAAGATAGTTGTTATGGAGTTATCTAATTAGATCCGCAGTAAACTTTCACTGTCTACATGAGCAGTGCTGTTAGGCTGGAGTAAATTAATTAACTCTGCCATAGGATAATACTGCCCAACACAAGTATTATTCTGCAGTGTAGTTATTTACTCCGCTACAGTGCACATATAGATGGTGACCAGAGCTGGCTGGGAAATGAGGGCGTTATAGTGTGGGGGCTGCCTGCTGGCTAGCCCCACACTGTAGCACCCTTGTGCCCCAGCCAGCCCCTCCACAGCACATTGAACCAAGCAGGAGCAGCCCCAGGCTGGCAGGCTGACCTGACCCCCCAGATCTCCTGCCAGCCAGGGCTGCACAGTCCCAGCTCAACGTACTGTGGTCCTGGGTGCATGTGTGAACACTGTGCCTGGGAGCACTACATTCCAGCGCAAAGTGTGCCAGAGTTTGTTCAGTCAAATTAATTTCACATGTAGATGCACCCTGTAACTCCATAATCACAAACGACTTCCCAAATATTTTCATTCATTGTTGCTATAGTTATATATGGAGCCATGTGTATTTCTTTAGTTGTGTTTTGTATAGCTGAAGCAGAATTTATAAGTAATTTGTCTAAGAACACAATAAGCCATTTTCACACAATCTAATCATTATTAAACATCCAGCATAAAGTGCTAATAAAAAGTTTGCTAACATAAGTAGGCCACCTAAATTTAGCAGCTAAGCTGGCTTGATAATTTAGCTGTCTTATCTCCTGAATTGTCCTTTTTTTGGAAGGTCGGTGTTTGGAAAGAAAATATATAGTTTATTGATACTGAACAAATTATTAAAAAGCAAAGAGAAAAGAGACCTCCTCATGTAACTGTTACAGGATCTTTCCCTGGCCGGGCTTACCACAGATCATGAATAGGCAGGAGAACAGTGAACAGGCTTGGTAGCTTTTATTACTGAATATCAACGTAGCCGCGCAGCGGCTAGAACTCACCACGCCTCACACGCCCTAATGGTGAGCGAGACCGATGAATCTGGCTGGTGAGTAGGTTCTGGGGGTTCAGGTCGCTGGGGTTGGGCGGGTCTCTGCGTCCTCCTTCGGTTGGCCACACCGAAGGCCGAGCCATGTCTGTATTAATCTGCCGTGAATCGTTCCGAGTCCGTTGGACGCAGAAAGGACCCTGACGATCAGGTGCAGGCTCCTTTTATAGCTTAGGTGATGTGCAGTGGTGTTATTGTGTGAGGCACCTTTCGATAGGCCCATGGCACTGACTGACTGGCGCTGGACTCCGCCTTGTGGAAAGTTCTAGCTACCGCTTTTTACATTGATGGCAGAAAAACAACTATGGTCTGCCTAGCAACTGTTACAGAACTCTGTGTAATTTTTTTCTGATTGGCGAACATGGCCACTTAACAAACATAGTGATCACAACATGCCCCCCTGGCCATGTGAGCCAAAAAGCTTACAACAAATACCAAAACAGACTTAACACGTTTGATCTCTGCTAGGGAGGTTACCAACAAACGAATGGTGTGCGTAATACCAACTGTAATGAATTAAGTGAATAAATTCAATCAAGTAAACCAAGGTTCGATTAGGCTGCCAGGTCAATATTACAGTATGCTTTGTATCTCTCGGCAGCTGTTATTTGTTTGAGGAAGGCACTCATAGTAGGTGACCTGCATAGCCGAGGTAATTTGACGACGGATGCAATGAATGATCAAACCAACACAACAGGATGGTATCAATACAACAATTAGAACTCTAAATAGGGGAGTTAGTAGATTCGCCAATCATGGTGAAAGCCGGAGGTTAAATGCGGATTGGAACGTTTCAGCTAGCCAATTAAAGGGGGTCTAGACAATTGTACGCGTATCCTCAGCCACCTTTCAGATTTGATTGATGGCTCTAGAAAGGGGCTCCGAGGCGTTATAGATAACGAGACAACAGGTCTCGTCTGGTGCAGTGAGGTTAAGCACTGCGCAGAATCCACCTTCTTTGGCCAACATGAAATCCAACACAAGGCGGTTTTGGAAGGCAACCTTAGAAGTATCCTGCAACTGCCGGTTGAATACTTCCAAAGTGTCCGCCGTACTATTGGCCAGTCTGGCTAGCAATTCCAGAGTTTGCAGCTGCTGGATGGCCAATGCCGAGGTGGAGGCTCCAGTAACAAACATGACATACAGGGTCCACCCAGTGGTAAACTTCCTGTGCTCAGTTTCAGTCATATTAGACCAAAATTTCGACTCCCCCATGAGACCTGTAATTTGTTCATTGGGGATCACATTGCAGGTGCTCCGGACATGGTTGGGAAACGTAAGCGGGGTGGTCCAATGGGTAACATTGGAGAACTCATAGGGACATAGCGTAACTTGGACCAAAATACAACACACGTTGAAATGATAGGGAAAGTGACTGTACAAAACAGCTTGGGTTGAGTTTTCATCTTGTTGACAATAGAACATAGTATCGTGGGGAGGTGGGATCAGTGCTATTGGTGGGGGGTGTCTGATGTTAAAGAGGGCTAATAACGGTTTTAGATGTTGTGTGAGTTCGATGCCGAATTATATAAGGACTGAATTAAGCACAGGCTCAGACCTGTTCAATTTAAAACTTTTATTGTTTCATAAAGTCATAAACTAAAGGAGGTCTGTTGGTTCACGAGGTTCCCAAATCAAGCCCTTGCTCTCTAACCTGGAGCCTAGGTGCGGCTGCCTGATTCAGTAGTCTCAGAACTGGTCAACAGCTCATTTCAAAGGAGTCCCTTATCTTTTTTTAGACAAAAGATACAAAACTGTCCCCATGGTGGAAGTGAGGCATCTAACATAACTTTACTATTAGTTATATATGATAACACTTATACATATGCATTTCTAATTCTTACTTCTATTGGTTATTTAGTTAACTTATCTATATTATAATATCAGGTGATACGCTTTGTATTATAATTTTTACGCTTCTTATGTTAATTCTTAATGACCTTTATATTTCTTATGCTAATTTTCTATAACCTAAATACATTATTCATCTATATGTTTTGCTGGTTTTTGCAGGGTTAAAATGTCAAGGCTGACATAATATGCAGTTGTTTTTTCGTCATTGCGGTTTAGCCATGCAGTTTCCTATTCTTAACAATGTAAGCAGCGTGCCTGCTATTTCTATCATTGTTCAAAGGTCAGAAGGTCAGCATTTTCATCTAAGGGTCAGAAAGTGATTACCAGAATGTCAATCACTGACTTCTCAACCTCCTTGAAGCATTCTGAGAGTTTTAGTGCATTGTTTCTAATGCTAGTCCTTGCTTAGCATAAGCACTCTCTCACAGATGTGGGCTAAAGCGTCTGGTAATGAGTTTGAATGCAGCGCAATAAGCAGGCTGACCAAAGTGACTGCCCATTGTTATAAATGCTTTTACGGGGAATAGGCGAAATACTTCAGCATCCTAAAAAGGCCTCCTTGCCATGGAGGTTCTAAAAGTGCACGGAGTGGTATGACATCCTGGCCAATAGCACGGGGTGCCCGGAGTGGAAAATTTAATTTTCACCATTTGTAAGACAGTTTGAGGGAGTGGGGGAATGGGGAGAGTAACATTGTCGGGGTCGGGCACAATGGAGTGTGGTGCCCCCCAAGGTGGCCCGTGGGTGAAATTGAAACAATCCTGTGGGATGCCTTGAACAGTACAATTAATTGGGGATGTGCCATTCCATTCCCACATGTAAGTGAGAAATTGAATGGAACAACTCGTGTTGCAGACTAAGTAGCGAATGGTTTCGTTACTGGGGGATGCATGTACAAAACTTAGAAATAAATCCGAGTAATTAACAGGGGTGACAGCTATGTGAAAGGGACTGTCTGCAGCGGAGGTAGGTGTATGCCCACAGACTGAACCTGATGTGTGCCCAGTAAGTAGCATCCACTCTCACGAGGTACGGAGAAACAGGTTGTCTGCGATGGACGACAGGGATTTAATGAGAGTCCGCTTTGTGTGTCCGGTGATGCCACGGTGTAAGACGCGCATCAAAATGATACCTGCTGATAGTGAAAGGTAAATCAGAAAAATTATACAAAGCTTTCGCTGTCGGTGGGATGGGCGTACAGCTGCCATTGGTTCCCTCAACCTTCCCACAAGCCTCTCCCACAATCCTGCAAATGACAGGGGTGACACCCGCCAGTCTCGTGGTAATGGCATGGTGGTCTGGTGAAGGAGAGGTTCGGTGTCAGCTCTTTTATCTTGTCGATCGAACATCTCGGAAGGTCACTTGATCTGTAAAATAATTAGATGTTAGTTCAATAAATCACTACGCGGTTTTAACCAATTGAGATGAACTATGTGCTCGTGGTCATCGGATGAATCGACCAGATGAAGCTTGTAAGTATGGGCTAGGGCTGTAGCTTCGATAATCTTGCCTGGGAACATGGGTGGATATTTGGTGGGCGTTGGAGTGGGAAAGGCAACCCATCCGAGGTCTCCGGGTTTAAAGTTCGGCTGCCATTCTCTTCGAGTTTGGAGGGTACGCGCGTGAAGCTGTGATCCGCCGCTTGGGTAAGGAGAGATAAACAACTCCTGTGAGGGCATTGTCAAATGGCTGCGAATGTGGGGTGTGAATGGGTTGAGGTCCCTCGTGGACTTGGTGTGGCTTTTCATGTACTGCACTGGCAACCAAGTCTGAGAGGGAGATAGGCCACGGCGTGTTGTCAGTTTCCAGGACAGTCGAACCGGGAAGGAGTCCCAAACTGAAACTGCCATGCGTAACAAGACTGATGGCTTCTCGCTGGCTGAGTGTCTCATGGCCACATTCCAATACTAATCATCCGAGCCACTGTGCTGGGGTTTCATTTTCTTGTCTTGCCGTCCTGTTAATAAGCTTGTTCATCTTGCCGCGGTCGCGATCTCGGGTGGTCCGCTCAGTAATGAGATTCCCGTCTCCATCTTGCCGAGTCTTTACTATCTTAACGGGCTGGGCTTGGAGCGGAGGGATCAGCAAGGGGCTGGGCGTTGGCGGAGTGGTGTCCGTAGGAGGCGTTGCTTGGGCCCTGCCTCCTGGGTCAGGGAGGGGTGGGTAAAGCGGCGTCACCACCGAAGGCGGTGCCTTCCCCTCCGGATAAGGTGGTGGGGGCGGAGTAGTAGGCGGTGCCATTGCTGTGGCGGGTAACGGCTCAAAGAAGTTGTGCTCATGGCTGCCGCCAGAGGGAGGGTCATTTCTTCCCTCCGCACAGCTGATGGTGATCAGCGCCATTTCATAATCATTAAGGCACCCAAGCGTGGCCGCAAAACCCTCTAAACACACACGCAAGCACTCCACTTTCTTCCCCTTTTTCTTATCATTTATTGTCCCAACAGCGGTGAAGACTCCCCGTAACCTCCGGTGACTTGTGCCGCCAGGGATAAGAAACTGAGAAAGATTCACCCCCTCCGTACAGCGCTTCTCACCTGTCAGAGCCACTATCTTTTTCGTGAAAGCGTCCCAGTCCTGAAAGGGGTCAGTATCTTGCTGGTCACCCGAGGGAAGCTCTTTGGCTGCCGCTACACAATCATCAGGGACATCTTGGTTTGACGGGACAGCGAATGACACACTTGAGTCCCTCAGCACACACCCTAGTGCTCGGCCCGTTAAGCGAACTCCCCAGGGGCGGCGGGGTTCGGACTGATGCCACACACAGAATGGCTGGGTGCTGTCGTTATCCGTGTGACTGGGGGCCTGGTGAAACTGTAAATGACCCCACAGTTCATCAGAGCTTCTGGTCGTCCGATTGCCAGATGCCCAAGGACAAACCTGACACCGTGACTGGTCGCCCCTATTGTGTTCTGCAGCCGACCATCCTGTTCGTGACGCCATGTTTGTTGCAGGATCTTTTCCTGGCCGGGCTTACCACAGATCACGAATAGGCGGGAGAACAGCGAACAGGCTTGGTAGCTTTTATTACTGAATATCAACGTAGCCGCGCAGCGGCTAGAACTCACCACGCCTCACACGCCCTAATGGTGAGCGAGACCGATGAATCTGGCTGGTGAGTAGGTTCTGGGGGTTCAGGTCGCTGGGGTTGGGCGGGTCTCTGCGTCCTCCTTCGGTTGGCCACACTGAAGGCCGAGCCGTGTCCGTATTAATCTGCCGTGAATCGTTCCGAGTCCGTTGGACGCAGAAAGGACCCTGACGATCAGGTGCAGGCTCCTTTTATAGCTTAGGTGACGTGCAGTGGTGTTATTGTGTGAGGCACCTTTCGATAGGCCCATGGCACTGACTGACTGGCGCTGGACTCCGCCTTGTGGAAAGTTCTAGCTACCGCTTATCTTTTACATTGATGGCAGAAAAACAACTATGGTCTGCCTAGCAACTGTTACAGAACTCTGTGTACTTTTTTTCTGATTGGCGAACATGGCCACTTAAAAAACAGTGATCACAACAGTAACATGCATGAATCAGTGAAGTCAAAGCTGGACTGTTATGTCAATGCATACATGTCCCGAGATATAAAAATATTATGTGAGAATAAGCATGTGACCATATTATTAAAGATTGTCATAAAGTTTAAGCACAAGGAGAGAAGTTTAAAGCAGTCTAGGCAAGCTTCAGCATTATGAATTCATTTCATACTTATCATCTTACTTGTGTTTACATGCGCACCTTTTTTGATCGAAAACCAGAACATGGTGTAACAGCATCCCTTCCATTGAAGTGGTATCTAAGAAAGACCTTGGGCTTGTTGTATTACAGCATTTGTTCAACCATGTGATTTACTGCTTTTCTACGACCTGGGCCCCTCTGTAACGGTAACCCATGTGTGATGGCATGGGGTCCCCAGAGAGGCAGTAACATTGTTTTGAAGAGCATGTACTAAACTCAAAGTAGCAATCTGTTGATGCTGTACCACATCACAACGAGAGGTTGAAACCTACCTCCTCTGCCATCAGTAGGATATATTGCATCAGATCAAGCAGTGAGAGGCGAAAGGCCTTTTAGTAACCAAAAAGCAATGGCCCTTCTGTGCTGGGGAGAATAAAGGGAAGGAACAAAGAACCTCAAGAGAGTTTCTGCGTGGAGTCAACCTAAAATGGTACATTATGAGACCCTGAGGGACGTGTGACAATGACTTCTTTTGCTTGAGGCACAAACAAGAAATTTCTTACAGTCAGCCTAAAAATAAGCATGATCAAGCTATAGAAGATGGATTGAGAAGAGACAACGGTGTCTTCTGTATTAATCAAATCAGTAGGAAGTGTCATGTGACAGAAGCACTATCTTCAAATAGAACAGGATTTCCCCCAAATGTGCTTTTCCTTTCTCTCATTCACTGTGGAGCTTCTATCATGAACCTTCCTCAGCTCCCCTCCTGCCTGGTTACCTTTGGCAGATTTAAAGAAGCAGTTCAAACATCCCCACAGGATATGCATTTTCACAGAATTACTAGGCAGGAACAAACAGCTGATTCACTTGGAATCTGTTCAGCACAAAATATTGTTTCTGAAACTTGGTTCTGTGCTTTAAAACCCCATCAAAATATGACTTGGAGTACAGCTGTGTGGGGTTAATAAGAACGTTGTGTTCCTCCTTAAAAAAGCCTATAAAAAGGAACAGTTTTGTGTCCTAAAATAAAGCATGTACTTCATGCTCTAAAATTCTGAGGTTTGTAGTAGAAAAAGATTAAGTAAATAATTCAGGATGTCGTGTTTACCTGTTAATAATTAAGCAGGGTAGTCTGTGTACTTTTTAGACATTGAGCTTTTTTATTCTATTTTATTTATTTATTTCATGTGGGTTGATTTGTCAGTTAAGCTTCTGCCAAGATGCAGGTAGTAAGGGACAGGGATATGCAAGTTAAGTGGCGCACAACAAAGCAGTGTGTACAGGGAACATGGTATCTGGAAACAATGCAAAGGTGTTGATCCAAAATCGTTTTCCCAACTCAAAGCCGCCTCTAAATGGGGCTCCAAGAGCAATTTTCTTTTTTTTTTATGGTTTATATTGATTGGTAAGGGAAATGTAGTGAGTTTGAATTGGGTCAGTCAATGGTTCCGATTAAGAAAAGAGATACTTTCTTTGCTATGAAATGAACTTCAATTCTGGTTTTGTTTTTAGAGAGATCCCATTTCCATGGAGTCATGTTTGGCTCTGGCAAAGAAAATGGCAGATATTTTAGCTTGCCTAGTAGCAGACAGGATAGCAGTTTGAAGAAGGAATAGAAGTAACAAGACACATGTTGTCTTCTAACTGTCTTGTACTGTGAATTACGTCCTGGTGAAGGTGCTAGGTTGACAGCTCTGAAATCTGCCATCTCTGTTGACAGAGTGGGTACATCAAGGCCGGTGGCAGTATGAGCTTCCTTTACAAGCATGCTCAGCACTGTCCTTTGAGGGACATAGCTTTGTGTTGGAAGATACTTTTATTCAACATGACTCATTCAGTGCTCAGAGTCTTTGCTTTCACTGGTAGTGCCAAGCGATTGTTGAAATGTTACTACCTGTCTGTTGGGAAATGGAATGAGATCAGCAGCAAAGTAATTTTAGACATTTGGTTTTTTTTGTTACCTCTGCATCCATATTGATGTAGGCTAAATTTGAATCTGTAACTTCAAGGGCTGGGTGACAGTCCTACAGTCCCACTGCTGAAGCCATTTAACTACTCAGTAACATGCCTTTCTAACTTGACAAGAGGTATGTATCCCTTCTCTGCTCCCACGCTTCTGGGTAACCGTTTACCCCAGCATTAATTGGTCATAGCAGAAATTGAAACAAAATCATTGCCTAATTCACTGAATATTTGAGCTCCCCTCCTGGTTTCAGTCAAGGAAGACAACCCTTGATATAATTGCTCACCTTTCCCGAAGTTGAGAGAAAGCAACGTTCAGTGAGAGAGCCAGTTGGAGTGATTGGCATTAAAAGACAAAACTGCTGAATTGTGAGTGTGATCTTTGAACTGTATATTAAAATCCAAAGTTTAAAAAAGACTGTTTACGCGATAATTAACAGCCTGATTTTGTTGACAGTTGAGGTCTTCATCTGTTATCATGGCATATTTTATTTCCTTCTCTGCGTTGGTACTTTCCTCTGAAGAAACATGCATTGCAATTCGTGTCTCTCTTCCCAGGGCTCCCTTCCTGCTTCATTAATGTAACGGAGTGCCCTTTGTGCCTCATGTTCCAGACCTGTTTGTTTGTGTTTTTTTCCTTTTAGATTTAATAATACATACAGTGCATAAAGTTAGTAGCTGGTTGGTCTGATGGACAATGCTAAAGATGCTCTTTACCCGCCACCATAGAACTGGCATGTTCACAGGTTGTTCAGTCCTGAGCCTGACAGTTGACAGAAGGCTTTCAGAAAGAGAAATATGGACAAATAGACTTTTTTGAGTGAAATTTAGAATGGCACATGGAACTTAGCTGTTTGCCTGAGAGACTTTTTGCATATTGAGACCATGGTTGTGACATTTGAGCATTATCCATCTAAACTCACTGTGTCTACATACCAAACTTCCTCTCTTGCAAATACTCTAGAATCAGGAGTTAGACTTGTTGAGTACAAGACAACTGTGGTCATTTGGTAGTCTTTTTTAAAATGTCTCCAGGTCCTCCCACTTAAACATGGTAAGTTAGCATGAATCATTCGAGATATTTTAAAAATTTTATTCAGCTTTACCCATGAAATAAGTTAAGTGGATCTCAGTCTAGTTCGCAGTGAACAAGTGACCATAATTGCAACTAATTGGTCTGTCTTTAGTTCCAAAACCGAGGTTATGAATAGGTTACTGAAACAAACTACTCTCCATCCTTAATTGCTGATACTGTTTGAGGCACAGTCCTAATCCTTCATTAGGGAAATTTTTGCTGCTGCTATATATACTGTTCCTGCTCTCAAGTTACAGGTTTTCAGTCTCCAATACTGTCAGTCTGGCATTTTTCATGACTGTGAGAATGATAGAATAATAGACTAGTAGGACTGGAAAGAACCTGAGGAGGTCATATAGTCCAGTGCCCTGCTGCAGGCACGATACTTCTTGACTAAAACGTCCCAGTCAAGTGTTTGCCCAGCTTGCTCTTAAAAATGTCCAAGGATCGAGATTCCACAAGCTCTCTGGGCAGTCTGTTCCAATGCTTAGCTACCCTCATTGGAAGACATTTCTACCTAATCTCCAGCCTGAATTTCCCCTGCAGCAATTGAGAGTCAAATTTACACAAAAATACTGTTTTTTCTTTAAAGAAAAAAAGGACTTGACTCTCAAGTATAGTCCATTTTGATGAGGACATGCTTTTCCTAATGTTCATTCTGGGTTGTGAGGTTGAAGGAAAACAAGTGATTAGCATATAGTCACACAGTGGATCATTAATTGAAATCCTTTTCACTATGTCCTTATCATCAGGGATCTGGGTTTTCTGTTTGCAGCAGAAAAATGTGGAAAGGCACAGATTTTCTCCTTTAACGGGTCATGGATTTCTCCTTTAAAGGAGACAAACGTGGGAAACCATGGGTTTCCTGTTGCAGGCTGGCAGCATTCCAACCTGCAAGGGGCTGCTTGGGGATGGGGGGAGCACATGGCAGCCAGGCAGGGCAGTGGAGAACTTCTTGTGCAGCTCCCTCCAGGTGAGTCTATGGGGAGAGGAGAGGACACAGGCTACGTGTTTGGGGGGGAGGTGTGGGAGAGTACAGGCAGTGCAGCAGTGGGGCATGTGCCTCCTGTCATTTCTGTGCCCACAGTGGGGCATGGAGCTGCTGCGGGGCTCTGGGCAGGAGCTGCCTCCATGGCCCAGTGAGCGGGACCCAGCACAGGAGGGAGTGCCGTGCTGCCATGGCCACTAAGATGAGGGGCCCCTTGCCCACCCAGCAGCAGCGGGGACACAACTCCGTGCCACCGCTGCTGCCATGCCTCATTTTGATGGCCATGGTGACGCGTCACTCCCTTGCGCACTTAGTCCTGCCTGCTGGGCCATGGAAGTGGCTGCCACCTAGAACTGGTCCAGCCCAGCTGCAGCCCTGTGCCCTACTGTGGGTGCACGTGCCCCCCCTGCTGTGTCAGTTGTGTCCCCCTGCCTCTCCCCACATGTTGTCTGTGCACACACACCCACTCCCTTTCTCACACACTGGGGGGCATGGGGGGGGGTTGTGGGCTGGGATTGAGGGGTACCAGCAGAGCTGGAGGGGCTGTAGGTCCAGAGCGAGGTTCACTGTCAGGGCCAGGGGTTTGTGGGGCTGTAGCTTGGGAGTGAGGGGCAATGGCATGGGCAGGAACAGGGCACCAGCATATTGGGGCTACTCAGCACCACAAAGCAGCAGCGGGGACAGCTGCAGATGGACCTGCAGACTGGTGAGCTAAGGGGGCAAGGCAAACTCTGATTTTCTATGATAAGAAAAGCAAAATCCAACGTCAAAATATATAGGTATGTAGTATTTATTTTATGATAATGATTGAGGCACTGGTAGGCTTCCAAATTCATTTAAAATTGTAAATATGTCAATGAAACACTGTGTTCACCTGGTGTGTGTGTGTGTGCGCAGTGGTGTTTCATTTTAATCTCAAAAAAAGTGGATTTTGAGGTTTTTAAAATGAGATAGTTTTGGAATTTTTGTCAAGAGAATCTGCGATTTTTAAACAGAGGAAACCAGGATCCCTGCTTATATTGAAGCAACAGTGATTTCCCCCAATATAACACAACTCTTTTTTTGTGAATGAGGACCTGTGTTTGCTAGGTTAAGAATTGTGTTGAGGTGGTATCCATATTAGGGGAAATTTTATTCTCCATTGAATACAGCGTATTATAGAAAAAATAAAATTCTATAATTTCCAAGCTTCTCCCCCATTTGAATCGCACAGAAATCTCAGTAAACTCTAGAACAAGCATGAATTACAAGGTTTTCAACTGATAGGTTGTGCATATCTGTTTCTCTTGGTCAGGTTGTAGTTCATTAAATAAACTTTTTATCAGTATGGTAAATAAAGCTCCTATATATTTTATTGGTTAGTTGAAGTTAATTATGCCAGCCAATTTATTTTAGGATTAGTAAGAAAAGGAAACAACCAGAAATGTCAAACCTGAGGCTCCATCCTGTTTGTAGAGGGAATGTTAACTCATTTTGCTTCTACTTATACTGGCTGTGCCTATAGGTAAGTTGCTTAGATTAAGCAATGTCAGTTTTACTATGGAGCATTGTTCAGACATGCATTTGGATCTTCGTATTCCTCCTATGTCCAGTGCCAGTAAGTTTAGGTTTTTTTTAGAAAATGAGTTGATTCTTGCAAACACATTCCTTTCCAGCAAATTGTGAAGGTTATGTGTTCCCCGCACCTAGTACCTATGTGGGGTCATTAAGTGTCTTGTGATCTGGAGGTCATAAGTCAAATGTAAGATAGTCTTGTTAGATTTTACCTTTTGATTTGCTATGAGGGGCTTGTTTTTAGAGCGGAATCAAGATCATTTCCCTACATTATGCCCACAGTTTTTTGCTCTAGTTAACACTTTGAAAGTGTATTTGACAGAGATATCCAGATAGTACGATTTGTATCAGCAGTTAACATTGGCAGAGACGTATAAGCAAAATTGATTTTAAAAGCAGACACTATCCTTGAAAATCAAGTGAACAACTAATAAGAGGTCATATCTAATGCATCAGACATATCGAATATATCCCAGAGGTCAAAGTTTATTAACTTAGATTTTCTTAGTGGCAACATTTCTGTTATGTAGTTTTGGCAATGGTTATTTTAACTAGAAATCTAAGTTTAATTGTTTAAAATAAAAGTTTAGAAATAACCAGTTAAAATATGCAAGTAAGCAGTATGCTACTGTAACAACCTATGTGAAAATTCATATGATGTATTCTGCTAACAACCATAACAGTGACCCAGCAGATATTGCTATCCGCATCTATAATATATCATTTTTATAGTTCTACAAAGTCTCAGGTACAGATAAACCAGAGACAAAAAGTTAAGAACGAAACCTTTGCAGAGTTTTCAGGGGTTGGGATACAGTTCTTTGCTTTGTCTCCATTGACAAGGTAGTGGATGAAATACAAAAAATAGCCTCACCTCTCTCGCACCCACCTATAAAAAGAAAAGAAAATGTTGGGCACATTCACAGCTCATGGCTGAGTCATCTCAAATGGCACGTACTGCTCTACCCTTTCAAATAAGTTTTTGTTGTCAGTATATTTAAACATTGTCCAAGCAAACCAGTTTTAATAATGTTGTGTTAAGTCCAATATATCTTTAAGCTATACATATAGCATTTAAAGGTCAAAACCCCCTCCTTGCTTCTTACTGCCTTGAACACTATTGACTTTTATTTATGGTCTTGCAGCCTATACCAGTTATGTTATGTTTGGAGGTGTTTAAAGTGGCTGCAATAAAGTTTGTATTTTGATTAATAGACAGTTGCAGTCCTCATTAAAGCTGGTGGATGTGGTGCCTACTCTTCAGTCAAATTGAAATAGTAGAAGCAATAAAGGTTATTTCTGTCTTCAGATTGCTAGAGTCAAAAGAAGCCACCATCCAGAGCACTAAATTGCATATCAGGCCAGTTGAGCATATAGACCAAAGGGTTTTCCTGGGAACTTTATTACAAATGCTGGGCCTGGGATCACCCAGGATGGTTGGGTGTATGCTTTCTGGAGACAGAAAGCAGCTAGAAAGCAAGAGAGAGCAAACAGTAATGGATAGAGCTGTCAGCATGATCTTGAGAGGGAGCAGAGACCGTGGGGCACAGGAGCTGCTGGAAAGTTTGAAAATGGTGAGTCAGGAAGTTGTGTGCTGCTGCTGTTTCTACTGTGTCCAGGCCTTCATATACTTTTCTAGTAAACACAGAACTGCACTAAAGACTACATCTCACCTTTATTACTAACATTTTCCTGCTAATGGCTAGTGAAGGCTCAAAACTGCTCTACCTCAATGGTTCTTAACTAGGGTGCCTCAAGACCCTTTCAGGGGTGCTGACATGGGCACCATTGAGGCAGTGGCTAACTGGAACTCCCCCCATGCACTTCATGCAGCGCTGTGCCTAGATTCAGGGGGGCCCCGGGTGAACTTTTAGTGGCCCCTTTGTCAGAGATAATGATAATAATAATCAGGCAATGGAAACAAAATTACCATTTTTGGTCCCCCTTTCTGTCTGGGTCCCAGGCAGCAGCCCAGTTCACCCATGCCTGTGTCCGACTGACTTCATGTACAGTCAGATCAGAGAGCTGCAAATGAGTGTGAACTCACGCCTGCGTTAGGGTTATCTGACAAACCTAAAGTTGGCAGGATCACCTGGTCATGTCACAACTCTTCCTGGTCTGACTTTGCATGGCATCTCTTGGAAACAGAGGTGTGTGGGGCAGGTAAAACTCCAGTGTGGGGAGGAGCATGCGGGGGCTGCAGTGGAAAGGGTTGTAGCCAGGTATGGATGTTTCTGCCTACTTTAGGCGTACTGGATAATCCTAATGCAGGCAGGAGCATGAGGTCATGGCACAGCTCTTCCTGATCAAGAGGTGTGCAGAGTCCTCATGTGGTGGTGGTGGTGGCAACAGTAAGCTGGGTGAGAATCACTGGTAAGCTGAGGCAACATGTGACAGTGGTTCTCAACTAGAGTGTTGTCAAATTCAGAAAAGTTTTGAAGGGGTGTCCTGAATCTAAAAAGGCTGAGAGCCACTGCTCTAACTACCTGAGTAAAGGGGCAGGCAGGAGACAAGCAATTAACAGTATATGGACACAGGGTACTAGTTAAGAGGCTCATAGAATTGGTGGCTAGAATGTTTGTGGGTGCTTGTACATGTGATGGGGTTATAGTCGTAAGGGTTTTATTCTGTGCCCCCTAAATTGAAAAGGTGGGTTTTTAGTTGAAACCTACCACTTCAATTTTCTTGTCATATTATGGCAAGGGGCCTGATCCTTTATTTATTTATTTATTTTTTGTTGTAACTGGAACCTGTCTGTGGCCGGGGATGGGGTGAACTGCCAGTGGGCTAAGTGGCCCCTGACCTGCAGGGAACCCCAGTCCTTCCCTCCGCACCAACAGTGCCCCCTGGGGTGCCTGGGTGTGCTTCTAGTGGGTGGGGTGTTGCCCTAGCTCAGAGGCAGCACCCAGCCTGATCCAGCTGTTCCCCTGAACCCTCCTGGGGAGCAGCACCTGGTGGGATTCCAGTGGGGGGGCTCAAGGAATACTTGGATGAGGCTGGGTGCTGCCTCCGAGCTGGGGCAGCACCTGGCCTGCTAGCAGCCTGCCTGGGCAGCCCCAAGGGGCACTGCTGCTTCAGAGGGAAGGCTGCTTGGCCCACTGGTAGCTCACCCCTGGTTGCAGGAGATGCGGGCAGACCCTTTGCTGCTTCTGCCTTCAGCAGGCGCCTGCTAGCAGGACAGCTGGGGCTGCCCAGGAAGTGGCTGGGCTACCCCTGGGGTAGCGCAGGAAGGTGGCAGAAGGGCAGTGGCAGCCAGAGAAGATGGTGGGGATGGTGCATGGAGCTCTGGAAGCCCAGGTGGGCTTGGTGAAGCATTGGATCAGGTGCCTCCAAGCTGGGGCAGCACCTGGCCAGCTAGCAGCCCACCTGGACTTCCAGCACCCTTTGCACCATCCCTGTCACCTTCTCCTGTCACCAGCAATCCCAGCTGCCCTCCTGCTACCTTACCACACTGCCCCAGGGTCAAGCCAGCCCTTTCTGGGTGGTCCCAGGTGTCCTGCTGGCTGCAGGAGCCTGCTAAGGCAGAAGCGGTGAGGGGTCCAATCCTTTTCGGTGGAGCCTGTCCCCACCACTCCCACAGCCAGGGGGTGAGGTGACAGCTTCATCGTTACAATTTGCAACGTTGCAAACTCATTTGCAAACCTGCAAAACTCTTCCACATGTACAACACGACGGCATTAAGCCACACAATTTTGGTTACACGTTCATGGTAATGCTGTCACGTGTACAGATGTCCTGCATGACCAGGTATCCAAACCCTGCACTGACCACAAGATGATTAAAGAGTGGGGTTGGCCCATTTCTGCCACACGTGGTCTGCTATTAGGCCTAGGAAGTAGGTTCCAAAGGAGAGGGAAGGTCTAGAAATAGAGAGAAAAAAAAGCAAATGGTGGCTTCTGTGTGGAAGAAGAATCTTGGCAGGATCTAAGAGTTGTCTGGGCACTGATACTTACCCAAGCCCCTTGGAGAGGGTGAATGGGTCTAGCCCAGTGTGGTGTTTGATTGGCTACTGGGCAGCACCGTCACAGGCAGGCCTTCCACCTGTAGGGAAGAGGCCTGGAAACCATACTGGCTGGCCTATTGCTCTGTTTGCCTTGCAGGGGTTTTTCTTTGTCTGTTTCGTTTGTGGAATTTGATTAGTAGATTCTATTCCCTCCTGAAAAGGGACTGAACTCTCTTGGGCAGTGAGGCCAGAGGCTTGATATAAAGTGTGCCCTCTCTGGATGTATGTTTCACTGTGCCGTACCTGCCACTAACTGTTGTGTAACAGCTGGGAGACAGAGTATAATTACAGTTGAATGTGTTTCCGTGAACTCTGAACTAGTGCCATATGCAGGATGTATAGTGCAGAGTGTATGCCAGACTTTGAGCTGTGTTTTCCAGAGTCTTTTTTTCTTCCCCCTCCCTCAAGAAAGCTCCAAGAATCTTTGGTGACCCATAATGTAGTGATCATTGCTATTGCTAATGCCCCTGCCATGTTTAGGATTTTGGGACTGAGGCCATGTGCATTTTTGCTGAAACAAAATGGTGGCAGCGTTCGGATTAACACACAGAAATCAGAGAAAATTAGAGTGGAAAGGGACCTCAGGAAGTCATCTAGTTCAACCCCCAGCTCAACTGAAGAACAATATATCCCAAGATTCCTTGGAGTATAACCTTGCTGTGGTTTGCAGTCCCGTTGGGTTTGCCTGAAAACCAGCAGGGAGTTCCAAGCTCTGAAAATTTCCAGAAGTTGCATCCTTTTTTATGTATCTGTCTACCTATGAATTTAAGAATTTGGGGTAAACATGCTGGGGAGGGGAGATGATTTTGGCCAGCAAAGAGCAGTGAGACACCTACTCTCTGCACATAATTATAAGGGGAATGCCCATCTTCTGTCCCTATGTTTGAGCACCTTTCCCTCAGGTTTTTTTGCTGGCAGCTGTGCAAATGGTGATAATTTCTGGAAAAACGGTGCTAACATTTCCTGTGGTTTTTTTTAAATATTGTTTTTATAAAATGAGCCTACAAAACCTTTTCATTTAAGCTTTGTCTTTAATGAGTAAAACATTATCGGTTAATAGTTACAGCTTCAGAAAAAAAAACAAACTTCAATGTGTATTTTTAATTCCTGAACTGTTTAAGATGGTTTATAATCCCATTTCTATGGCAAGTATAAGGGACGTCATTTGGTTGTGAGAGTCTTTTTCTTTTTGTCCCTACCCCCACCCTTGAGAGAAAAACCGAACCAATTTTTTAAAACCATGGCATCTTTACTAATGTCTCTCCATAATATGGTATTCACGTGCATCTTTACTGATGTCTCCATAATATGGTATTCACGTGTAACTTTACAGAAAAAAAGGATGCCCATACAATGTGATGTTTTGGTTACTAGTGCTTCTTGTTTACCCGTTCTTCACCTGTGCGCCAAATGTGAATGTGTAGGACTTTGTTTTGTCTTATTCCGTCAGATGGATCCATGTTGATATGTACACAGTAAGCCGCCTACTTCCCCACTGAATGCCGAGTCATTTGAATGTTATGAAAACTCAAGGTGTTATCTGAGCAGATCCCTAAATATAAGCATTTCTTTTCGTTACAGCAGCATAAAAACGAAGTGTTAGGAGCTGCTCTTAACCCTTTTGGAGTCCGAAGTCGAAAGGTAACATCACTCAACATTTTCTGGTATTTTAAGGGTATGCACTGTAATTGTTTATAAATACTGTTTACTTGTTATGCTCAGGCTGAGACTTTTAAAGAGCTCGCAAGTAAGGACTTGGCAGAACAGTGGGGGGTGGAGGGCGGAAGAACAATCTAAACATTACAAGAACTTTTTAAAGACCATCAGTAAATTCAGGCTGAAATTATGCAAATTACAAACTGGAAACCACTAGGAACAATAACATCTAATTTACTGAATTCAAGAATATGGACATTAAGAGCTCACTGGGATTTTTCAGAGGTACTTAATATTGATCGGGGAACCATCATTTTTCTCATTATGATTTGATAAAGTTTTTGATACATTATGTTTTACCAAGTCAGGAGACAGGCCCTGTATCTCTTTTTCTAGCAAAGAGCCCTTCAGTGGGAATTTTGCCTGAGTAAGGATAGGAAAAAGGTCAAAACAATTATCTCTTAAATATTCAGTTATTTTGCTACTCCATGGTATAAAACAGTGGGTATATTAAAACCAGCAAATCTTCCTATTCTATAAAATGGTAGCTGCTCAACACAGTACAGTTTGACATTTTCTGCACTTGGTTTTGCTGTTCAGTAAGTATGGGTGAAATATTTCCCACAAGTAGTCATTCAGACTTGTAAAGGATTGATTTTGTCTATGTCTCTGCCCTGTTAGCAAATTTCAGAGCAGTACTGTCTATGGAAATGGTACATTTTAAAGCAACTTCTGGAGAATATTTGTAGAAGGTACATTTTGATTTAGCATCTGCTTTGGAAACAAGGTGCTGGGAGACTCTCATTTGATCTACAGGAAAACGCCTATGATGCGAGCACCCAGTCAGTGAGTCTTTTGAATAGCCAGTGCTTGATGCATACTGCCTACAAATGAGATGCAGATTAAATATTCACAGATATTATTGGACAAATACTTTTCAGTTAGAGATTTAAGAGAATAAATCATGGATCTTTAGCAGGTTAAAAAATAAATTGGCCAAGTGGCAAGTCAGCTCTACCAATTAGTATTTGTACCATGCCTTTCTGCTGTATTAGAAGTAAGGGCCCGATTATTTCTGGTTCCTACTTTGCTCTGGAGGGGCAAGACCTGTCCTCCTCTTACACACAATGACCACAGCTGACCATACAGAGAGGTAGAGCAAATCACGTGTAGATATTTCTTCAGCTTCCTCCTTGCTGCCAGTGAGCGGAAAGGGGATGAACCTTCACTCTTTTCTTTGCTTGTGCTGGGTGATGTAGGAGGAAGAAGAGGATAATAATCTCTTACTGGGAAGACACGGTAGTGGATTACTTTACCTGGCAGCAGACAGGGAGTTTTGACTCTTTGAAGTACAGTTCCTTTCCTGGTTTCCCATAATGGTGTTTACAGCCATTCAGTACCTCTTCTGCTAAGCTTGGCCTAAAGTTTGTCCTAGTCCCAGGCCTCTGCCATTGGCAAGAAATTTTGCTGACTTACACAAGCAGATCACTTGAATGGTACTATTGATGTTGTTGGACTAATTCTAGTACCTAACTTTAAGCAAGTATGTAAAACTTTGCAGAACTGGGGACCCTGTTTTTATACCTGGGGACCCTGTTTTTATACCCTTGGTGGGGCTCAGAGTTAGTAGGGGAGAAGGGGAGATTTAATATTTTGAGGATTTTCTGTCAGCTTTGTAGCTCGTTTGGTTGGGGTGCAGGGGTACAAATTAGCATTATCCTTTCGGTTTTTTGCATGTGTTTAAACACTCCCTCTAGAATACCATGACTGAAATTCTTATTATAGAGAAGTAAGCTACAGATTGCTTTGAAGGGAGATGGGAGATGCTGAGGGGCTCTGATTTCTCTTAAACCAGGAAGGGGTCTGGGACAGACATTCCATAAAATGTTTTGACCCAAATCAGTTAAAGAGATCCAGTGGGCAGATACTTGTGCGGTATGTGGACCAATGTTTACAATTTCTTCACACTGGTATGCACCTCAGAGTTATTTTTTATTGTGATAAGATATGTAAATAGTCCTGGAGCCAGCAGCAGTACTTTCACCTGAATGTTAAAACTGACAGGGATCTTTAAATTGGATTTCAGCAACAACTAGTATTTTAAAGCAGCTAGTTCTAAGGCTTGGCCAGCAGAGGAAAACAAGTCTGTGCTTCCTCCCCCCCTTCCCCCCAACCCTTTAAATATTTTTCATCTCTTCTCTTTCATCTTGTAAATTTGGAGAAGCAGAGTTGCAGGCTGACCTGTTTAAATACTGGGTGTAGCTATGGGCAACAGTGCAGAGGAACTATAAATCTAAATGGAAGTATAAGCAACAGACTAGAATTCAAGTTGAAGCCATTGCAACTTGACTTGTCATTTCAGGCTGCTCAGAGAAGATGCTTTTGATTTTTTCAGATATCTAGAATTCAGGAGCCCAACATGTTTGTTTGGATGGCTGATACAAATTCCTAATTGCACCTGCTTCCTCCTTTTATTTGTATTTTTAAAAAATCTGATACAGAATTACAGAAGCCTTGATGAATATACTCTCATGATAAGGTGATTGCTTGTTTCTTGAGATTTAGAACAGAACTTCCTGAAAGTTTGGAGATGGTTTGGTTTGCATCTAAGGCTTTTGTTTTGACTTCATATTCAGTGAAGGAGAAAAGGGGTAACTCTGAAGTACAACTTAGGCTCCAAATCCTAGTGTGTGTTCAGCTCTGGAACCCTGATTCACACCTAGGTCTGCTTCAGATGATGTGAATTCCTCTTCTCCTCCACTCCATCTCTCATCAGATATCTGTAGATAACAATATCCAGCCCACCTTTATTTTCTTGTTGACTATACTCCCAAATAACTTGATCCTTATGCCCAGTAAGTCCTTATGTTCAAAAGACTGGATATATGGATTTCTTTGCTCTAGTCAGCACTATTCTTTGTTTCTACTTTTTTAAGGTGGAGTCTAAAAGGTAAAACAAAAAGTTTACTGTTGAGCTTATAATCACAATGGAAGGACCTTGGATATTAGAAAGAACTTTCTCACAGGGCGATTGAGCATTGGACCAAGCTACCCAGAGAGGTTGAGGAATCTCCATCCTTGGAAATTTTGAAGAACGAGTTAGACAAACACTTGGTTAGGGTGTTTTAGATAAGGATGTTTCTACCTTGAGCAGGTGGTCAGACTAGATGACATCCTATGGTTCATTCCAGTGCTGCTTTCCTGTAATTATGCGACTTACCTGAATGGAATATATCCCATAATATGTGCTCTTGAAGAGATACTTGAGTTATAGCAGCATTCAGGGCCCCCAGTCTTTCTCCCTTTTGAAAAGGGTTTTCTGAAATCCTCGGCATTTTGTCCCTGACCAGATTTAGGCCAGAGTATCCATTACAGAACATTATTGTATTTAATTCTGAGACATATTTTTGTATTGTGGATACTCCTCTCTTCCCCATTCTACATAAAAATCCTTAAAGTAAATGAATAATCCACACACAGAATGAAGCCTTTCAGAGAGTTTGTTGAAGAGAGGAATTTGCTTTTTTGGTAAATAGTTGCTTTCAAGGTCATGTTAAATAAACAGCCAAAGCTTGTGTTGGGGAAAAATACAATAAAGCTTTAACTTTAAAAGTTTGTTTCTGCTTACCCTCCAATAATTTGAGAGATACTAAATCACTCGCAAGATAGAGCAGAAAAGATATGAAGCCACAATCTTAAAACAGGGCGTCCAGGTGCTGGTGCTGGCTGGTTGGCCCTAGGATAACCAGAGACAACTTTTGTGGTTGGGTACACCGTTCATGTATAGCTTTTGTTGCTTGTAACCTCTCTCACTAAAGAGCTTGCACTAGGGCTTGTACAGTTTCTTGTTTGGCTTTATTTGCTATCTTTCTTGTGTCCCATAGTTTGTTGTAAGCTGCAGGTAAAAGGGCCAAGTGAAAGAGAAGAGTGTGGCCATCAGGTGTATGATTTTAGCTGGTTAAGAACAGAGGCATCTGCAGCCTATTCTCTCAATAACATGGATACACTGAAGCCATCTGGAGTGTTGGCTCTATAACCACACCTATCCATACTGATAGTTGCCAGCTACCATTAAAGCAATTCACTTGCAGCAATATAGGGAGTAATTTTAGATAGCTAGTATCAATAACATTGCTATAAATAGTTGGTAAATAATGATTTCAGTATTTGTCACATCCTGTAAACAACAAATACGTGATTTGAAAGGGAGGGTTTTCAGCCTGACAGATATTTCCTCACGCATATAATCCAAGAGTTGAGGAATCAGTTCCTGGTTTTTGCTTTCCTTTCCCCTAACTTGCTTGATTCCAAGCATCCAACCTAGAATTGGCAAGTTTGCCCAATGGGGAGAGGCCATCAGCATTGCTGGCTGAGCTGCAGCTGCACTACCTGCCATGAATAATAGCCCAGTGTGCTAGTTAATCATTACATTGTGACTTTTCCTGTTCCCTCCTAGCTCAGGGTGCATAGGCAACTGTGGTCCAGCTTCCAACACAAAGTTCAGCATTGTGTGGGTATGCTTTTTTTTATTGACATGAATATATATACTCAGCATTTTCCAACATATAGACTGATAAAGCTAACAGAGTAGGGCAAGTCTTCCCTTCTCTCTCTCTCTCTCTCTCATTTTTAAATCAGTGTTGTTTACCCATTTGCCTCTTTTTGCCTCTTGCAAAACTGTTTGATTTCTTCAGCCAAAATTATGGCACAGTGGCGTGGCTCATCTCTTTGTATCAGAAGAATGGAATTGTGACATGCCAAATGTTGCCTGTTTGTGGATCCATTTGAGGATGAGTTGTCCCCTGAGCTGTGTTGGTTTGCCATGACTGACATCTGCCACTTGGGGGAGGTGGATACAACTCCTGTCCCCATCTATTAGAATTCAAGCCTCTGCAGTTCAGGGGCACTGTTCAGAATGACTTAAGATGCCAATGAAATCTTTGGAATGAGGCAGTGAACCACAACAGTCTTTGCTCACATGCCTATTGTTAAATTGATTGCCAGGCTCAAAGGCAGGAAGTTGTTTACCCTCACAACACTTTATAGTTTTCACCTTTGCGACCATGGGTCCCCTCTCTTATGCTAGGGACAGACATTAAAAAAGTCTCAGCCTGAATTGATTCAACCTTTGCCTAGTCTAACCTGGCTAGGCTGAACCGGTTTCCAACCATACAGACATCCCCTCTGGACTGAGGAAATTCAGGCACATGCCTTCAGTGATTTAGGCTGAAAGCCAGAGGGTGCTAGAGCAGCCTCCCTTCACTTGCAGAGCTGAGCTGAGGGGAGTGTGGCCAGGTCCCAGCACAAGGTTTTGATTAGGGAGGGGTGTAAACCCCCAGCCTGCCTGCAGTCTCAGGCTTTTCCAGCTCACTGCTCAAAGGGCAGAAGTGTTGCCAGCCCCCAGCTAGCACTGAGGCAAAGGGTGTGTGCAGTGCATGCATCTGTTGATGATATAGAGCTTTTCAATCTCCCTCCCTGCTTCTGTATACTGTCTGCAGAAAACTGACAGGCAAGCAAGCTGGGGCAGGGGGAGGCGCTGATAACAGTCACCCCTATCTCAGTGTTTTTTGCCCCATTAAGAAAACAGAGGGACATTACCAGCTACCTGTTGATTCTGCCTGTTGATTCAGCATGGACCCAGCATGTGGTCTGGTAGCTAATACATAGATACCTTTTCCACAAGGCAGGGGAGGGGGGAATTCCTTAGCAGGGAGTGGTGAGGGGGAGGAAGGGGAGAACAAACAGCTCTTAAACCACTTTTCCAAGGAAGGACATTCAGCTACCTGTTGAATAAGTCTGCTTAGCACAGAGTGGGGAGGAGAGGGGAGGGGAAGCGGGGAACAGAAGCCAGGCAGACACCTGCAGAGACTTCGGAACTGCAGCCAGGGAGCAGAGGGGATGGGCCAGCCTTGCTGTGGAGCAGAGAGTCCAGCCCAGACCAGAGAGCATGCCAGGATGCTGAGGGGCTCTGATTTCTCTTAAACCAGGAAGGGGTCTGGGACAGACATTGCATAAAATGTTTTGACCCAAATCAGTTAAGTCTGATACTACATTCAACCAGGTTTATCTCAAACTGGTTTCATCCATTTTTGGACTGGTTTATGTGACCTGAACATCTGTTCTGTTACAGGTTTAAGCTAGTTTCTAAACACTTAAACTGGTTTATGTGTAATGTGTGTCCCCAGCCTTAGTATCAGATGGAGGGGGAGTCCAAATGATACGTGGCTTTTTTTTGTGATGAAGACTGGCTTGAGAGCACCTTATATTTGACAGTCTTTTCTTTCTGGATTTATATTTGCCTTTAATGTGTTGTTAAGATGCCTATATTTAAGTGTCAGAATGGATTATAATACTGCCCCTTTAGCAGCTGTGTGCGTGGGGCAATCTAGCTTTCACCAGTGGACTATCTGCTTAGCTCAGGTGAGTGTTCCACTGCCCCACCAGCAGACAGCTTTTTTTGGTGGGCCAACCATTGAACCACTAGGCATTGGCATGCTAGAGTTGTAGGTGCCAATATATGAACTGGGAGAGAAGGGATGAGTAGTTATGAAAGGGTGAAGCAAATCTTTCAGGAGGTGTGAACTCTTGCCTTTCTATGTGTTGCTGCATCCCATAAAATTCAATTCAACAGCCATTTCCTTTATTGGATTTCTCTCTCTCTCTCTCTCTCTTTTTAGACAGTTTATTTTCTTCTTGGAGTTGATTCAAGTCCCTGCGTAATCATGATGTAGTGCTGGCCAGTGTGCCTTCCAGGTACCCAGCTAATTTGTAAGACTTCCAGTCAAGCCACAGCTTAAGTTATATAGTCATCACAGCACTACTACCAACAATACAGTCAATTAAAAAAATAAGGCAAATAAAATAGCAGATGGCACAGCTGAGACATCAAGAATCCATCACATGTGAGCTGGCCCATTGAAATGGCAGCAGTGTGTTACAGGGCTAAGAAGAAACCCTGGGCTCAGCTAGATTTGAGCTTTAAGAATTGGAATGGGTAAAACCTATAGTCTCTGCTCCCCATGAGGTGCTCTGGGCCTTTCCTGCATAAATTACATTAATGTTAATGGGACTTCAGTTCTTGGAACATGAAGCCTAACTTGGGCATCCAGGCTTTCAGAGCTTCTTACTGACTGCATAAGGAGAGACAAAATTCCTAGAGTCTGGTTATCCTGTTGTACAATATGGTGGTCTAATGCTGCAGAGATTCCTGGATACACTTAGCAAAGATCAGAGTCTGGCTGGGACTCTTAAATTTAGGAAAAATAGGATTTTCACCAAAGCACACTCCAGAAGTCTCAGGGATAGCCCCTCTTGGTTCCTTTTTCTTATGTCTTCCTCCTTGCAGTATGGTTCGCTGAAACTGATTAATCTCCAAGGATGGAGATCTGTGGAAGCAGCATGACAAGGAAAAAAATCTATCAGTATTTGAAGTTCTCTGAACATATTGGCTCCATTGACCAACCTAATCACTACCTCCCTCCATGCTCATCAGACATGAACTGAGGAAGAAGAGCCATGTAACTGGTCACTGTCCTTAAGAACATATGCATGGGTGTCTCCGTGTACAATCTGGTTCTGTGGAGACTACCTGTATATCAAGAGAACTCTGCTTGCTGGCAAGTAATGCAGTTTCTCTAGGACTTTGCCTTAGTCAGGCAGGTCAATGTTCAGTTGATTTGGTTTTGTTTATGGCTAGGTGGCAGTAACTGAAGGGCAGCAGCAGGTGAGAAGTAATATATACTTTCCCCCTTCCTGGTACTGGACAGTTATGTTGAATGTTTTCATTCTCCGGTCGGATTGTTCATAATGCTCTCTTGAAATCATGAGCTGGTCAGATTTTCAGGCCCATAAAAGTCAATCTCTAGCATCACAAATTGTTAAGCTAAACTGGCTGCTGGATTTTGAACTCAGCCAGTAAAATGACTCTTCCTATATCTACTGTCTACTTGGATACACACTACTTATGTTCCTACAAATATATTTGCTTGTAAATAATTATTATCTCACAATATATTCTATGTTTATCAAGATAGGAACACTCAAATGGGTAAGGAAACGTGCATACCATCATTTACAGACATGTTCAGGTTAAGCTGTTATTCAAATGTGGAATTAGAGATGAGTGTCAGTGTATAGCAGAAGTGGTCAAGCCATGGCTCACTGGCATGGTACTTGCGGCTCCGGGAGACGGTGCCTCAAAGCCCTGCCCACTTCTCCCTAAGGTGGCTCTGGGGGACAGTACAGCCCAGCACCTCTCACCACTCCAGGACTGCTGGCTCAGGCACCGGGTTGCTGGGGTGGGGGCTGCAGGCATGCTGCTTATCCCGGGGTGCACTCCCCACGGGGAAAGCCGGAGCAACTTGGTGGTGCAGGGGGTGGTCACTTCCACTCCCAGTCACTCAGAAGCCCCCTGCCCCCCTCACCTCTTGAACTTCGCTGAGGGATTGTCCCCCTCACCTCCCCCCGTCCTCCCCAGCTCTTCTTGGTGGAAGATCAGATGTGGCTCCCAGGTTAAGTAACACTGGCCACCCCTGGTATATAGACAGGTGTGCATGTTGCAAAAGCTGGGTCCCTATATAAAGGAGCATCTCTCAAAGTACAGAGCCATTCACATTTGGGATTCTAATTTAGTCTGTAGTCGAAGTATCTGTCTGTTCAAACTTTGGATTTTAAAGACCCTAAAGTTTAGGACACTGCTTCAGAGGCATCTCTAGTAGGCTTAGAAACCTATGGATCAAACCTTGCATTTGACAACTGTAAAACTGTTATACTAACTACCAATAACTGATGAGTGTTTAAACCAGTGATTCTCAAACAGGGTGCTTTGGCACCCTGAGGTGCTGTGAGATCCTTTTAAGGGTGACACAGAGCCCCATGTAATGTTAGCATTGTTAGGTGTGCAAACACATGAGTCATGTGATAAACCTAGAGATTTCAAATAGGAGTCCAAAAGTGTTTTTGACAAAGTGTCAAAAACATCCTGGCCTGTTATGGTCTTTCTGAGTTTTTTTCAGCAGAAGAATTGCTCTATTGTTGTGTAGTCAAAAAGTTAAAGCTAAGAGCTGGCTTTTTCCAAGGGGATCCTTGAGTCTAAAAAGGTTGAGAAACATTGATTTAAACAGTATAGTCAATTTTTGGTTAAATATGAAGTTTTAATTAGCTGCTTTTCCATTTTTTTAACATGGAGCTGTTTAAACAGGGATTTTTTTTCTGTTCTTGAGCTTTTGCCAGCGGCAAAAATAAGGAGAAGCACATGGACCCAATGCAGAGTTCTCACCAGGCAGAAAAAATCCCGATATGAAGCCTAAGCAAACTTCACACTTCTTTGATATGAACTAAATGCAGAGCTCATTCCCCATGATGCTCTTGAAAAATCAAAATGTTGAAGTCCCTTGGCGTCAAAAGAATATTTGTTTATATTCCAGTCCCGCCTCTCAATACAAAGTAGACTTCTTTCTTTTCAGGCATTTACCTTGTGCAGTGGTATTTCAAAAGGTACTCCAAGCACCCCCAAGAACTTAGTGCTTAGTGCCTTTATTTTCTTGAGTTATTGGATATACACCACTAAACTTTTTTAAGTGTGAAGGAAGGGTGGAGAGAGAATCTGTGGAAGACATGCCTGTAAAGCAATGTTAAGCAGAATATGCCTACTCATGGTGTAAGAGCAGTGGAGTATGTTTTACTTATTTTCAGCCTTCCTTCAGGTTAACTGTAAGACTGTGCTGGAACTTAGATGAACCAAAAGCAGGTAGTAGCAGCTCCTCTAGGAGAAATCCTTGAGGATCAGCCTCACAAACTGGAATGAGTAGGTAAATGGGCATGGGAAGTGTATTGCTTTTTCCTTTCCTCTGATGCATGGCATCCATTAAAGTACCAGTAATAAAAAGTCACTCTTCACATAAAGCTGCCATTGTTTTAAAGATGCACTAGTTCCTCTGCAGCTTTGTTGAAACAGGTGCCTCACTTGCTTGGCTTTCCTGGAGTACTTTTATGGATGAAAGTACTGCACTTACAGTGCACAGTAGCACCATTAACACTCCAGAATGAGGTTGGGAGGAAAACTCATATAGGAGCTACACACCTAGGTGCAGTTAGTAAACAGAGACAGTAACTCTCATTAAGCATAATTAAACCTAATATTGACTGTAAACTGTTACTTACCTTAAACTTCTCTACAGACAGTGTCGAAAAGGGATTAATTTAGCAGATAGGGACACTAATTACTACCTTCTTCACATTAAAGTTACCATCAGGAAGGTCTATATTCATAAATAAAACATAGTAGGGGATGAGAGACTGAGAAATATGTAAATTCATTTGCAGAAAAAAAAAGACCAAATTAAAAAAAGAAAGTTGAGCGATGCTGGTGGAAGCAAAATGGCACTCCGGCTAATTACCATGAAATGTGTGATAAATCATGGCCGCATAGCCTTGACTTCTGAGTGATAGAGCCTGCAGAGTACAATCTCTCATGCATAGCTGCCTCGGCCTGATTTAAACCCTAGCAACTCTGGGGTTAGATGCTGAAGTACAAATGTGCATTGTTTTATTTGTTCAGGTAGTCTTGCCACCTCCTGGAAGTGAATTGTGTTCACTGTTGAAACACAATCTGATTTTTTTTCTGCATGCAGAAGAAGAGTTGGCATTTGATTCAGCTGCCAGACAAAATCTAAGAATGGTCTTATGTTGTGGTTTAATACATTCTCCTTGAGTGCAATCTTTTTTTGGAGACATTTATAGAAATTTAATAACTTAGATAATCACATTGCTTTTACTTTTTAAAACTATGCTGTTAAAGGAGAGTTGGGCTTATGTCCAAAGGGCAAGGCTAGAATCCAGGGACTAACACATCTCATTTCTGTATCTTGTGTTTTATGTAGCATACAGTACTTCAGGCAAGTTGCTGCACTTCAGCATGCCTTAGTTTCCCCGTCAGTAGGATGGAATGATAAAAAGTTTTGAATTCTATGCACTTCTTGGCAACTATTTCATAGAGCCTTTTATTGGGTCTTCCACATTATTTGATCCTTTCTCACCTGGATAATTGTATAGGATTAGAACCTTGTAATTTTTTTTTTCTGTGTTGCTGTTGTTAATCCAACTGAATGTCCTATACCCAAAGACATATGTGTCAGTTTATGGAAGTCTTCAGTTTTCCATATATCTCTATCGAGACCACTTTCAAGTTCAGTTATGTCTGTATAACTGTGTTCTGAACTAACTCAGTGGAAAATAATTGGAGGTGTAAGCCCACGTGAAGTGGTTGGCTGACAGAGGTAGGCAAGGAGTGAAAGTTTGAGTACTTCTTTTAACAGCAGCAGCGTGAAATAACCAGCACTCTTATTAGTTCAGATGCATTTATATTAAATTAGTGTTTCATAGTTTCATAGTTAGTAGGGTCGGAAGGGACCTGAGCAGCTCATCAAATCCAACCCCCTGCCATGGCGGGAAAGAGTGCTGGGGTCAAACGACCCCAGCAAGGTGTTCATCTAGCCTCCTCTTAAAGACCCCCAGGGTAGGAGCCAGCACCACTTCTCTTAGAAGTTGGTTCCAGACCCTAGCTGCCCTGACCGTGAAGTAGCACCTCCTGCTATCTAGCCTAAATCTACCCTCTGCCAGCTTGTGACCGTTATTCCTGGTCACTCCTGGTAGCGCTCGGGGGAACAAGGACTCCCCCAGTGCCTGCTGGTCCCCTCTGACTAGTTTGTAACAGACCACTAGATCCCCCCTCAGTCTTCTCTTGTGGAGGCTGAACAGGTTCAGGTCCCGTAGCCTCTCCTTGTAGGGCCTGCCCTGCTGCCCCCTGATCATGCGAGTGGCCCTCCTCTGGACTGTCTCCATGCTGTCCACATCCCTCTTGAAGTGCGGCACCCAGAACTGGACGCAGTACTCCAGCTGCGGCCTGACCAGTGCCGCATAGAGGGGGAGGATCACCTCCCTGGACCTGCTTGAAATGCATCTGTGGATGCATGACAAGGTGCAGTTGGCCTTCCTGGCTGCCTCCCCGCACTGCCGGCCCATGTTCATCTTGGCATCAATGATCACTAAAAGATCCATTTCTGCCTCTGCACTGATGAGAAGGGAGTTCCCCAACCTGTAGGTGTGGTGCCGGTTGTTCCTCCCCAGGTGCATCACCTCACACTTGTCGGTGTTGAATCCCATCCTATTCTTATCCACCCACCCCTGTAACCTGTCTAGGTCAGATTGCAGCCTATTCCTCCCTTCTATTATGCCCACATCCCCCTACATCTTAGTGTCATCAGAAAATTTGAACAGGGTGCTCTTTACCCCCTTGTCCAAGTCACTGATGAAGATGTTGAACAGTACGGGCCCGAGGACTGAGCCCTGCGGAACCCCACTGCCCATATCCCTCCAGGTCGAAAATGACCACCACCGCTCTCTGGGTGCGGCCCTCCAGCCAGTTAGTGACTCATTTGACTGTGTGGGTGTCAACTCCACAGTCCCCCCATTTTTTAATGAGAACAGGGTAAGAGATAGTGTCGAAGGCCTTCCTAAATAACACGATTTCCAGGAAGACTATATCCACTGCTACCCCTGCAGCTAAGGATTTGGTGACCTGGTTGTTGAAGGCTACCAGGTTGGTCTGATAGGACCTGCCTCTAATGAACCCATGTTGTTTGCCCCTAAGCATAATCTCCCCTGCTGGCCCCTCGTGGACATGTGCCAGAATAATTCTCTCAAAAAGCTTACCCAGGATCAAGGTAAGACTAACTGGCCTGTAATTCCCCAGGTCCTCCTTCCTCCCCTTTTTGAAAATGAGAACCACATTGGCCCTCTTCCAGTCCTCTGGCACCACACCAGAGAACCACGAGTGCTCATAAAGCCGTGCCAGGGGTCCCGCAATGACCTCAGCTAATTCCCTCAGTACTCTGGGGTAGAGATTGTCCGGACCAGCTGACTTGAATACATCCAGTCCCTCCAGAAGTTCCCTAACTAGTTCCTCACTAACCCTTGGCCTAGGTGTGCCTCCCCTGAGGTTTAAGGGGGGCCCAGAGTGGTGGTGGCTGTTCTGGTCCCTGCTTAGGAAAATGGAGGCAAAGAAGTTGTTAAATAAGTTAGCTTTGTCATCTGGTGTGATGACCAAATTACCTAGCGTGTCTTGCAGGGGCCCCACGTTACCTGGTACCTTCTTTTTGCCCCCTATTTATTCAAAAAAGGACTTCTTGTTGTCCTTGATCTGGGAAGCCAGTTCCAGTTCCATCTCCGCCTTGGCCTTCCTGACCGCCCCCCAGCAGCCCTGAGCAACCACAGTATAGTCCTCTCTGGTGATGGCCCCTCCCTTCCACTGGGTGTATGCCTCCCTTTTAGCCAGGAGACATTCCCGGATGCTTTTGGTGAGCAGTGGGGGCTTTTGTGCCCTCCTGCCCCCTTTGATCTGTGTTGGGATTACCTCCCTTTGGGCTTGGAGGATTGTCTCCTTAAAGAGTGACCACTCTCCTTGGGTACCTGGCTCCCCTCCCTTCCGGGACCTCAGTGCTTCCCCGACTATTTTCCTTAGCTCATTGAAGTTCATCCTCCTGAAATCTAGGGCTGCTGCGTTGCTGCAGGCCTTTGCCACCTTGTGCTGGATGGTGAATTCCAGCAGGCGATGATCGCTGTCGCCCAGGCAGTCGATCACCCACAGCCCCCTCACCAGGTTGTCGCCGGTGGCCAGCATCAGGTCCAACAAGGTGTTTCCCCTGGTGGGGCTGTGTTAGATGGAGGTCCTGCATTCTGGCTAGGAACTTACGTGAACGGTCAGACCTGGCTGACTGCTCCTTCCAGCAGACGTCTGGAAAGTTCAGGTCACCCAGGATGGCCATGTCCTTTGACCTAACTACCTCCATGAGCTGACTTAAGAATTCCTGGTCTAGCTCTTCCCCTTGGTTGGGTGGTCTGTAGTAGACCCCCACCATTAAATCTCTTTCCCCTCGACTGCCTTGTATTCTAACCCAGAGCACTTCAGAGTGCCCCTCGTCTGACTTTTTGCTAATTGATGAGGATGTGTATTTCTCCTTAATGTAGAGCACCATGCCCCCCAGCTTTCCTCCCTGTCCTATCCCTCCCGTACAGCCTATAGCCCTTGATATTCACTGCCCAGTCATGCGTTGGGTCCCACCATGTTTCAGTGAGCCCCACTATGTTTCGGTTGGTGTCAGCTAGCAGGAGGGTAAGTTCCTTTTGCTTGTTTCCCATACTACAAGCATTTGTGTAAAGGCATTGGAGGCCTCCTGAGGATGTGTGCACTGGCCCCCTAATCAAAGCATTGCCCTGACCTTTGTTGCTTACCTGTGTATATGTTCTGCTCATCGGTCTAGGCTGAGCTGTACTTGTGGGTGTTTGCTTGGTTTGTCAGTCCAAGGCTTCCTCCACCCTCAGCTTCCCCTTCCCCCAACGAGCCTAGTTTAAAGCCTGCTGGAGGAGATCTGCCAACCTAGAAGAAAACACATGCTTACCTTTAGGGGAAAGGTGGAGCCCATCCCATCCAAGCATGTTGATATCTACTGTATATTAACTTTTTAGTTTTACATGAACTTTTATTATCCATGCATATCAAAGGAGACACAGTGAATGAACAAAGACCTTTTATGAAGCAAGTGTTGTTTGACATTTGGGAAGCTCTTATTATAGGAGTTCCTCAAAAGGAGTGAGGGGGCAGATGATTGTAATTAGTTACACTGCTGCAGTTATTGGATAGCATCTGTTTTTAAAGCTAAGCAGATCCCACCATAATTTCTGTTTTTCTCTAGAGGAAGATCTATCCAGTCAGATACTAAAGTGAAGCTTGAGTATGAGCAGGAGTATGTAGTCTACAGGTTCTTGAATCAGACATGACTTTGCAGTTGACAGTCACTTCTTCCACTGCATGGAGTGTACCTGATAATCATGTTTGCAGATGTTGGGGCATTGGTAGATGTTCAATTAAGGGTGTGATGGGATCTGATCTATGATCCCAACAGTTGTGCTTCCTGCCCTGCCATTGATGCTTGGCAGGAGGTGCAATTGTTGGGATGGATCGGGAATCAGATTGCAGTTGTGATTGCCACAGCAGGGAGCCTGGGGAGTGGGTTTGCAAGTGCCCAGCCACTGCACACCCACAGATCCCATGTTGGGACTCAGGGATCAGGGAGTCTTTCCCAGATAAAAATGTAAAAGCTTACATTAATAAGGGGAGGCAACAACAGAAGCCTTAGCACCATTTTCAGGGAAAAAATAGGAAAATCAGTTACTGAAATGTTTATATACTAATGCAAGAAGCTTGGAGAATAAACAGGAGGAATTGAAGTTTTTAAAATTCCTGGTGTCCTTGCATGCTGGAAAGTCTAAAGCTCTAAAACTTGAGTTTTAAAGGTCCTGGTGTGCTGGGACTTTAGGAGTGTGGAAAGCTCTCTCTAATTCTGGGATTCCTATGCACTGGGAGGTCTAAAACAAGCATGTACACTGAGCTTCATATGGTGGTTTTAGAGGTCCTTGTGTATCGGGGGCTGCAGAGCAAGGCAGAGAAGGTTGTTTGGCAGATGGGTTGCAGAGTTCCCAAAGTGAGCTCCCTGACCGTCCCCCAGGAAATCTTGCAACCCACTCCCTTGGCAGCCCATTTTTAGTACCCGGAGTGGAGCTATCCCTGTTACAGTGTTTACTCCAATCCTGGTGCCAATATCAACCATCAGCTGCTTGTTAGCATCAGCATAGAGGTATACTGTAAAATGGTTTGTGGAGTATGGGCCTACTATCTGTTAGATAGATTTTTGACCTTCACCCCCGAAATTGTGTTATTGTAAGCAAATCCAGTAACTTGTGTGTGATATAGGGGTTAAAGTCAAGGTGAAGAAAGGACAAGCTAACAGAAACCTGATTCTCAGAGTGCCAATTTACAACAGTTTTAAGTGAAGGCTTCTGAACCACTAACTGGATGAGTGGACCTTTTCATAATTACTTTTTATTAGACAGCAAAGAAGGGAACATGCAAAATAATTAAATAATAGGAATGAACAAATCACCAGCAAATAAAAAGAAAATGTGAGAGAGGAAAGTGGATTCTAAGGTTCTACAGAACGTGGGCTGTAAAATTGAATGTGCTCAGAGACCTTCAGAGATGCATCGCTCCTTAGGTCTTTATTCATTGCTCAAATCCTATCCAAATGCTGGTAGGTTGTGGCCTTGTTGTTATCTGAGTTTAAAACAAATATATATCTATCATTTGTCTGATGTGCTGACCTATCTTTTTTTTTGGCTCAGGCATCCAGAAGATGGCTGTTGTTTCAATAGGGATAAGCAAGCTAAGCAACCAACCTTTTTCTGTTCTACCTACCAGAACTTTCTTCTTCCCTCCATCTCCAAATCTGAACTTGGTGTCTGCTAGTTACACTTGGCCTGCTAGTTCCCCAGTGATCTTAAGGGATCACGCCATGAACTGCAGCAGGTTTGTAACCACCTTGCTGTGATCCAACTGACAGACATGGCTAAATGGAATGAATCCACTGTGAGTGCATCGATGTATGTTTAGTGCACTGTTGCTCCTGTGCATTAAGTTTAGTATCTGTAATATGAGGTACTAACTAAATGCATAGTGCCAGCGCGTGGTCTTTTCATGATGCTTAATGCACAGTAGATTAATTCTACTGTGCATTAGTGCATTACTATGGTTTTTGCCATGATGCACTAATGCGCAGTAGAATTAATCTACTGCGCATTAAGCATCTGGTGTAGATGCACCCTGTGAGATGTCCGCAGTTAAGTATAGACAGTCAAAAAGCCTGAGACTGAATTGATTCAGTCTTTGCAGGTTATTCTAAGGCAGCATTTCCCAACGTCCAGGTGTGCTGCAGCATTTAGGGCTGGAGCCATGCCCCCTGCCTGCTACTGTTGTGGATGCATCCAGGCAGGGGGTGTGGCTCCAGCCCAAAATGTCACCTGGCTGGCCATGCACCACCCCTCCCTATAAGTGTCTGGCTAGCCGTGCAACCACCCCTTTACCCCTGTCAGTGTCCAGATGGCCATATGCCACCCCGCCCTGCTCTGTGTCCGGTGTGCCAAGGTGCTTTCTGTTTAGGTGAGATGGGGCGAAAAAGGTTGGGAAACACTGTTCTAAGGAACAGATGTTCACTTCTGATTTGAAAAATGCAGCCACATACCTGCAGTGGCTCAAACCAGAAGCTGGGGGGGGAGAGGGGGGGCAGCAGCTGGAGCACAGTTCTCTGGCACATAGCCAGCATGGTCTATATGTTTGCTGCCTCTTCCTGCTGCCCCCAAGTTCTCTGGGATTTGCAATCCAGAATCACAGCAGCAGGACTTTGCAGAGTTGTTCATCACTTCATCTTCTTGCTTCCAGGTGCCTCTGGGATTTGTAGTCCACAGTTGCAGCCAGCACTAAGTAAGCCAGCAGGGCTGGGCATCTCTGTACTTGGGGGAAGGTGAGTTTAACCCCCCTCCCTGGCCCCAGACTCCAGATGGGGCTTGCGGGGGGTGGGGAGGGCGGGGCAGTGAGTCAGCCTGCTCCAGCTGAGGAGCAGAGAGGTTAGGGCCAGCTCTACTGTCTGGAGCAAACAGCATTGCCCAGCCCAGGGCTGCAAATTATGGGGGATTCTGCTTTAACCTGAACCAGGAAGGGGTCCGGCACAGAAGTTTCATAAACTTGTTTGACCTAAATCAGTTAAATCTGATACTACATTTAATCAGGTTTATCTTAAACCAGTTTAAACTATTTTGAACGTGGTTTTGTGCAGTGAGCCTTTGTTCTGTTACAGGTTTAAACCAGTTTCTGATCATTTAAACCGGTTTGTGTGTAACTTCTGTCTGTAAGCCAGATGTCTTCCTGTATGGAGCATCAAATCTGTGAGCCTAGGTAGTTATGATAAGGTGAGAGGGTGGCCAGGGGTATGAGCTGGTGAGAAGATTAGCCCTCCTGTTGCTGGTAATTTCTGGGAAGTCGGGGGTACTGGGATGTCGACAAAAATCACTTTTCATATCAGTGCTCAGCTGTCAGAGTCTTATTATTGTCCATAGTATTCTGGTTACCAGCTGTGAAAAATTGCTCAGCTCTTGTTCATTTTACTCTGCTATTGCTTGGCATGTCACTGAGAAGTAGCAGAGAAGCTGGAACCATTTGTCAGCAAACCAAGGAAAAGGATACTGCACTGAGTTGCACGTGATTCCTACTGTGGGATGTTTTCTTCAGAGCTTTGAAGGGTTTTAATGAAAGCTTAAATTCCTCAAAAATAGTTTCACAAGAATATATTTTTCAAGTCTTTATAGGCTAAGAGGTTGGCAACCTATGGCTTGTGAGCTGGATCCAGTTTGCAGAACCATTGGATCCTGCCCACCAACATGGGAGTTTGGCAACATTCAGCAGGAGCAGCTTTGTCTGTCAGCTCTCTCTCTCTGTGCCTCTGTGGAAACAATCAGCAGCAGCAGCTGGGTCCTAGTGCCAGTCATCCCTGACCCAGTGTGGGTCATTCCAGCCTGCAGCCAGAAAAGGTTGCCTACTCCTGATAGCTCTACATCTGTTCTGCCTAGTCATATAATAATTTAAGTTGTGCGTCCTTTCAAAGGCAAATGACATCAGCTTCTGCTTAGAATTTATATTAACACTTATCCAAAGTACTAAACAAGTATGTAAGGAATCTCCACAACATTCCAGGGGTCAAAGTGTTATCCCCACTTTCCAGATGGGGAGACTGAGCCACTGTAGAGGTGTGTTCAAAGCCATGCAGTTTTCCGGTGAGAGAGCTGGGCTTAGAACTCAGGTCTTTCCTGATTCCCAAAGGTTTGCTTATTCCTCCAGACCACACTGCCTCTCAACAGCTGCCTCTTAATTGCTTGTGAGAGCATTCACGTTAAACTAATTATTAAACAAAGTAACAAGCCCAAGCAGCACTAAAAACATGATGAACGGTTTGCACCTTCTCAGCAAAATCAGCAGAACTCCATTTCTGCAATGCTTCATTTCCAATTTACATCTTAAAGATGTGTGACCTCCTCCCTCTCAGCTTCATGCCTCTGTTACTTTATACTTTATCTTGAAGTGATTAGATTTTACTTGTACAAACTGCACTTGCTACTGCGATAAGGACAGCTAAACACATTTATGCATTGTTCTGAAATTTGGGTAAAGATAATCCATAACAAATAAGTGACACTGATTTTTTTTTTAAATAAGCAAGTATACAAAGAGAGAGAAAGAGAGAAAGAAAGATGGACAACTAATCTAACTTGCTCAGTGAGGTTTCTAGGTTGGTGCTTTTTCTGACTCAACTTTAGAAGATACGGTATTTCTGGCCCTTGTACATTTCCCTTTATCTTCTCAGTGAGTCAATTGCACAATGTTTTATCTAAATTTCCTTTTAGCAGAATATTTGTTAATAATTGGAAATAGCTAGATCCTAAAACTAGCTTATTTCATGGAAAATTACTGCAACTTTTTCTGTTTGCATGACATGATATTCTAAGGTGGGTGTAGATGAAACGGGGGCCCTAAATTGAAGCAGTGGGATGTAAAAAAACCCTTTCATTTTAGGGCAGTTAAACCTCTGTCATGTGCACACCCTGCACTTACCTCCCTCTCCAGGAGAGTGGGAAGGGCAAGCTGCCGTTGGGCAGAGCGGTCCCTGGGCAGTGGACAGTGGGCAGAGGGCAGCGGGAGGCTGGTGCTTGCCTCCATGGCAGCAGCCACCCCCTCCCCACCCCAGGCGGCATCCGCCCACAGGCACCCAGCTCAGGCGGTCTCGGGGGGCATTGCAGCTGCAGAGGGAAGCACCAGGCCCCCGTGCAGCTCAGGCAGGCAGGCTGAGTGGTGGGTGGTGGCAGGAAGATCAGGCTTGCCACTTTTTTTGGTTGGAGCCTGCTCTGCCGGGCTGCTGCCAGGCTGTCTGCAAGGCTTCCTGCAGAGCTGAAGAGCTGCACGGAGCCTGGTGCTTTGCTGTAGGGGCAGCAAATGAAAACTCCTCAAAGGAATTTTAGTTTGCTGCGCCTCAAGTCATTTAAGGCACGTTACGCTGCCAAATTTGCTACAGTGGCTGAAATTAATGCACAATATGCCACCGAGATGTGCAGACGCTGACACCATTCAAGCATTTCAAAGACATTTAGTCCGCTTTAAAGTGTCATGCCCACCTGCCTCTTGTTTCGTCTACACATGGAACCTACTCTTTGAGTGGAAAGTAAAATGGGAGTCCTGACCATAAAGATGCACAGTATTTTTCACAAGAGTTAAGGGCATGTATCTATGACCCCCAATGTTAAGTAACACATCAGCAACAATACTGGTCAAGTAGTAAGCTGCATATAACATTACTGCCTTGCTTTCTTGGTCAACCTCAATTTTTACTTTTCAGTTTCTTGTGGCTCAGAACAACATTGGAGGATCTTGTAAACAATATGATGTTCAAGAATTCTAGGTTGGCGGACATGGGTGTAAACCTGCAGTGAGCTGGTTGAATTCCATTGGGTTAGCTACCAATTTATTTAATTTTTATTTGGGTAGGTTTTCAAACTTGGTCACTGTGTGGATCATAATTGCTCTTTTATGATGCAGTCCATACTGTGTAAAAGTCTGTCCTTCACTGATTCAGAATTTTTCACTATGGAGCAGTTTCTCATATGTTTAAAACTTGATAAGACAGCATCTCAAGTTAGGGAGTTTCCATGGCTTCCCTTGGTATACAGTTTCAGAGCCTAACAAATATTGGGGTGTATTATAGCTGTGCAGTAATATGGGCTTTTGTATATTCTTTACTAAATTGCTGTAAGGTAGGAAGTCTCTACTATGAAATACCCGGCTTCATCAGCTGTAGTTCTGTATCCCTCAAATCCATGGGTTTTTTTCTTCTTTTTGTACTCTCTTGTACCCTTTTTTTTTTCACCTGTTCCTTGGTACCATACAGACATAGTTGTCCCAAGTCATGCAGGTTTGAAGTGAATTAAGAAAATTGACGTCATGTCCTTATAATTTTCTGTTTTAGGAAACATATTGATAAAAGTGGAGATTGTTCTTTTTCTTTTTCTTTTTTTTCTGGCCTTTTTCTATTTTTGTAATGCATGCTACAGAATACTATTAGGGAATTTACTTGTATCACTTCTTTTTCCAGAATTAGCTGTGCAGGAACTTTACAGTCACTGCTCAGTATTTTTGCCACATTGTTCTGATATTATCTTTCCATTTTGTTGTTACCCTCCAATGTATTAGATACTCTAAGTCTACACTATTGCTCAATATTGGTGTTAATCATTAATTAATATCAGATCCAAAAGAGCAAGTTTTACTTAGTTTCTTCCAACTTTTTTCTTCGAAACAATTGGCCTCTACAGATTATTCTTCTCAAAATGAAGAACCTGTTTTGTTATCTTGGAGCCTCTCCAAGGTTTCTATTTTCCTGGGGAGGGAGACTTAAAAAAAAAAGTTTCCAAAGTGTTGAGACTTTTAGAAAATGCTCCTCTGCTTCTTTGGCAGCTGCTCCCTGGTACAGGACGTCACCACACTAGGAAAGGAAAAATCAAAGGCCTCTCTGTAAAAATACTGATCAGGGAACATTTACAAGATTGTTGGAGTTTCTTTTCTTTTCAACTAACTTTACTCAGTGTTTTCCTCTTAGTATATACATCTGTTCCTTTTTTCTTCTTTTTTTTTTCTCCAGCCTGTTGTTCTTAGTGCTGTTTTACACATGTGTATTGAGTGCAGGATCTGTTTTGAATGCTCTAGAAATGGCCAATGTCCTGATACCTGATGCTAGGCTGGGCTTTGATTCAGGAACGTATTTTGTCATATGCCCAACTTCAAGCTTGTAAGTACTCCCATTGACTTCAATGGGACTGCTCCTGTAACTACAGTGGTTAAGTACTTTCTTGAATCAGGGCAGAGAGGCTGCTGTGTTTCCATTACTGGCAAAAGAAGACAAATGGCTTGCTCTCACCAGTGAGCTTTTGCAGTGAGAGATATAGGGCTGGTTACCAGCTGTGAATGCTCGTGGAGCAGGACTGTAAGAAGTTACAGAATACCGTTTCTGCAGGAATGGCAGAGGCAGAGAAACTACCATAAAACTAGACCATCTTTCGCTCCATTTATCTAAGTGTCTGCAGTTTCTAGTTTCATGACAGATGAAAGACACATACGTATTGAGCAAAGATACTTAATATGGAGTCAGCATATTTTAATAAATAAATGGTTTAAAATTAATGCATCTCCATTGCTGTTGTCTTTCCTGTTCACTCCTCTGAATTTTCCACTTTAATCTTATCAATTCTCCCTCCCTCCCCCCGCACCCTGATGTCATTTCTGTTGCTTCTTTCTCTTCATTTTTTAATCCACCTTCATTTCTTGCGTTCCAGTAACTTTCTTCATTCATAGCCAATCCTGAAATCCATATTCAGTCCTAATGGCATAACAAGCAGGGCTTGGATCCTGGGCAAACCCTGCAGGAGAGCAAAGGGGCAAAGTGGGGAGAGGGATGCAGTAGTTTTATCCACTCCCTGGCTGTTGCTGCTATTATCGCTGCTGCTGCCACCACTGCCACCACATGCTATGCTGCCCACCCTGGTTCTTGCTCTTAAAGTATCTGCAGTGGTAGCAGCATGGTGGTATTTCTGAACTGCTGCTGCCATATGGCTGCTCTTGCTGCTGGGGCACAGACTTTGCATTGGTGGGCTACAATTTTGGCTCCCTTCCTAAGCCAGTGCCCAGGGCTGGTTCCCCTCTTAACCACGCCTGTTATGCTACTGTTGAGTCCTGACATGAGATAACCTGTCTAAATCTGCAGAGCTGGGATTTTGCTCCCTGGGTTTTGGCCTTTGGTTATCAAATAGTTTAAAATCATACCTGTAGCAAACAATATGCATTTTGGGACATACAGTTAGGCCAACATAAGGCCGTTTATTTTACATTTGCTTCTAGAATGAGTCCGTTTCCCTCCAGTTCTCCATTTGGAAGCTTGTTAGAGATATGCATACTGCTATAACATGCAAATTCTAATGAGTGGGTGGAGAGCAAGTATTTTGTGTGATACATTAGTAGTTTTGTTTTACTCATTGAAAGGCAGCGATTTGAATGTGCTTGTTTAACATTTCAGCAGGCCCTCAAGGCTGAGAGTCCTGGGGGTATGAGGTGCTTAAAACAAAATAACTTAGGAGCTGCAGAGATAATTAGATGCAGGAAGGAAGATGGGGAAAGCAGAGAATGTAAATGAACAAGGACCAAAGATATCTTCAGTGCCACAAAGCACACCCCTATAACTTCCTGTTTCCCCACACCTCAAGTGCACAGACTGCTGGAGGCATGCTGATTGACAGATAGATGCTCCTGACAATGCTGTAGTAACTCATGCACTTTAACAAATGTTTTGCAGCTCCAAATATATTGTTTACATAACTGGTCATTTCTGGCACTGGGAGGTAGAGCGAGAAACACTTGCCCCTTCTCTTCCCTCACTCCCAGCTTGTGGTCTTTGTATTCATCATAAGACCGGAAGGGGCCTCCTGGGCCATTGAGGTTGGGCCGCTGTGTTCCCAAGCAATTGTTACCTGAATGAATCCTCAACATCAGCAGTCCAAATCTTCATCTATAACTACTGAGTATAATATATAAAATACCAAGTACTTGGCATTTGCTGCTCTGCCTGTAACTCGCGCTCCCCTCTTTGCCAGAGAGGCAGGTAAGTACAGGGTGTGTGCATGACACGGGGGTTTAATCACCCCTAAAATGAAGCGGTATTTTTTTAAAACCCACTGATTCAATTTAGGGCCCCCTAAATTAATCTGCCACAGGTAAAAACGGAGAGACGAGGGCCCTGCCAGTGCTCTGCTACTGGAACAACAGGAAAGTTGGCTAATAGATGCTCAGTCAGTCCTAGGAAAAGGACCATGCCCTTTGCTATAGAGGAAGGCAAAAAAACCCCACGGTCTGTGCAAGTCTCACCTAGGGAAAATATTTCTTCCTGACCCCAAAAATGGCTATCAGGATGACCTCTTGATGCCAGAGGGAATTTTGTATATGGCTAGGACAAGGTACGTAACCCTGAAAATGCTGTTATGGGTTTATGGTGGGGCGTAATGAATCAGTAACCAATACTGCTGGAGTTTCCTAAAACTGTGCAATTCAACAAGAAGTTTAGGCAGGTAAATAGTTCTATTGCCTTTGAACTGAAGTTACTCTAAGGACTTCTTGCTGAAACTAGATACGACACTAGTTTTGATGGAGAATTTAGGATGATACTCCAAAATACACATTACAACTTTATCCTTTTAGTTTTTTGTTTTATTAAGAGACATTCTAATGCTGCCTAGCTGCCCAGTTTGTGGGATGGATTGTAGCTAAAAAGATGGGAAAATGTTTTCTTTTGTTATTGAAGCATAACTCTCATAAATTATGTAATTTGCATGACAATATTTATTCATATATATCTTGGTGACAAGTATGGATCCAACTTTGTTGCCTTTTTAAAAATATTTTTTTTAATCTTTAACCTGGAAGCTGGATCTCCTGTAGCTTACTTACTACCTCTAAGTTCTTATCTTTTATAACCATAACCAAGTCAGTTAAACGATAAACAATGAGCCTTATGTATTCAGTTGTTAGCGAGTCTAGCAGTTATTAAAGAGATTGTTATACTAGAATTTCTATAATGTTTTATCTTTGAAGAGTGATTATTATAGCATTTGCTTCACGGTTAATGTTATTGCTATGTTTGTAAAAGAGCTCTAGTTTTGATCCCAGATTTAAGTTTCTGATAACTACTAGAAAAAGTAATGTTTTGGGGCTGAATTTCTTTACATTTGGTTCAGTTTGAAATTTAAATTGTTTGTGGAGAAGTCTCTCAAGCATTTTTCATTGCAGAAGGCTAGGAGAGGGAAAATCCTCTTTTCTTTTTTTTTAAGTGATACTTTCCCCCGCCCCACAACCTCCATAGATAACTCCTCAGTGTCTGGAGTTTGAATTCTGGTGTGGAGGTAGTGCCCATTTTTTCAGCATGTCCATGAAAGATTATATTTAAATGGCATAACCGTTCAAAGGATGTTAAAAGCTACCCACATGATAAACAGGATGCAAATTATATGTGCTTCAAACTTTTAATAAAGTATCAAAATAGGGTCAATTATGATCTGAAAAGCAAATAAAAAAGTTTTTAAACTGTCTCTGGATGGAAAATGGAAACTCAGTTTTTGCCAAGGACATTTTGACTGACCTTCAGTCCTTATCATGATAAACTTTTCTGCATTCCACGGAAATTTGTATACAGGAGTGACTCCTTGTTCTCGGTATCAAATGCCATAACTTTACAATAATGGTGAGAAGAGGGTGGGAGAAATGGAACACAATGTTCAACTATTGTCTTAGTTCCCTAATTATTGCATGCTTCATAAAATTAAATGATACTGTAACTGAAAAATCATTGCCTGCATAGCAATTTATATAGGGCCTAATCAAACTTCCACTGAAGTCAAGGGAAAGATTCCTATCAACTTTATTATACGTTGGATCAGGCCCAATCCTATCCAGCATATTACTAACACACAGTTTCCTCCAATTCTCATATTGTAGGTGTAATAACCACAACTGATTAATTAAACAGTACATGTAATGACCTCAGAGGATTTCAGCATAGTTATAAGACAGGTATAAATTTCACTAAAAGAACTGTAACAAACTTTTGTTGTAAAATGTATTCACGTACAATGTACTTGAGTATACAGGACACCGTCATTGTAACAACCCTGCTTAGCACAAATGCCTGCTTTTAATGCTGCCAACAGCAGGAACCACATTTTAAATTTCATTATTACGATGCAGTAAAGTCACTAACTCAGTGATAAGAACCAACTTCTTTTAATGAAATTTACTCCCCGAGTCTTGGGGGTTAATTTTAAGGAGGGTATACTGTATTTCAAAAATTGCCAGTGGACTTTAGAAGCTCTAACATAACAATATTTAAGGAACTTCTAATTTTAATTTGAGGGTTTCAGATGCTCTACACATGATCGTTATTCCCCTATGACAAATGGAGAAACTAAGGCACAGAGAAGCTAAGTGATTTGCTCAGAATTGCCTAGTAATTTGTGACTGAGCCTCTGGGTTAGATGCTTTATTCTCTAGTCTGCTGCATCTCTACTTAAAGACAATACTGTTTATTTGTGACCCAATTCACAGAAAAATTGGTTGGCATTTTGGTAATCTCAGTTGGATTAATTGGTTTTATACAAATGGAATCTTTCAGGTCAGACATAAGGAGCAATTTTTTTTCTTGACTTAACTGTACTTGCACACAAAAAACAGAGGGAAAAATGTGGCCCATTGGGTTTTGGGCTGAATTTCTTAAAATGGATCTCAGCCTTGGAAATCATATTTCCTATATACTGGACCAGAACAGAAGGTTAGTAGGAGATGGACGCCTTTGGGTTATCAATGATTATGTAGCAGCATCAGGCAAAATAATGTACTTGAAAGAACAGCTCGGTCTCACTGAAGAATACTAGTGTCTTAATTCAAAACACAAAAGTGATGGCTTGTCTGGTGCTGTAGATAGATGGTAGCAAGTATGGCTGTGTGAAGATTCGGGTGATGATTCAATTTGGAGGAGATTCGGCCAGATTTGGTGATCGAATCTCCAAATCTGAATCGAATTAGAGGACCACTTAAAAGGTCTGATTTGATTCGAAGCTCTCCATATCTTCTCCCCAGCCTTCCCCAGCTCCCAGCCCTTTAAAGAAAAGCCCCAGTGCTCACCAGGGACTGCCAAGTGAGGGGGAGGGGAAATCCCTGCTGACCCCACTGCCCCCCGATGCCTCCCCCCACTCTGCATGAGCCTCTCCCACGGCTACCCCACCTGCCACAGCTCCAGCCCTTTAAGAAAAAAAAACCAGAGAAAAGCTCCAGGACTCGCTGCACCTGCAGTGGCTTTGTGGGGCTCGTGCAGAGCGCCCCCATGCAGTGGGGGGCAGCAGGGATCCCTCCCACAGGCAGGAACAGTGAGTGGGGGTTTTCTCTCTTTTTTTTTTAAAGGGCCAGAGCCGCGGTGGGCAGGGTAGCTATGGGGGTGGGGCTGGGGGAGCAAGCGGAAGATTGGGGGCTCATTGCCGGGCTGGTGGGGATGGGCCTGGCTGATTCGGAGATTTGGCAGCAGCAAAATCTCCGAATCAGATTCGGCCGAATCGATTCAGGACAGTGATTCGAATCACCAAATTGAATCACTGTGCCCCGAATCAGCTGAATCCAAATCCGAAGTGAATACTAGCTGCCTCACACAGGTCTAGTAGCCAGCAGTCATCTTAAGTAGTATTCTCCATGTTTGTGTAAAATATCCTATAGTGTTTTTAAATATCTAAAATCTACTTTGATGTTTTCCTTTGTGGCCTAATATCATGCTTTACCATAATCTGAAAAGAAGAGACAGTTTATAATAGAGATGAATTCAGATTACAGCACCTCTGGGGTTGAATATATTCTCTTATATAATTCACTGTATCTTTTACTATGGACAGTGGTATTGATGGTATAGTTTGTAGCCTGGCTGGCACCACTGCAGACTGAAGTTCAGTTCTGTATCTTATTTTGAGAAGCCACTGGAGAAAACATACCTTCTTCCTTCATCTCTTTCAAAGCCATATAGAGGCCCTCTCTCCTTTGCATTACAGTAGCTATCTTCATTTTTGAGAGGAGATAACATCACCCTAGGAATGTAGCCAAAACACTGATTTCTGGCTGATCCCCACCCAGGGTAAACTGCCACACACCAGAGTGCGTGTGGCACAGGTGTTCCCCAGGACAACTAGCAGTGGCACACAGTGTGCTGTCGCCTAGGGAACCAAAAGTCCACACATGTCTGGACATGGTGCAGGGGCATGTCCAGATGAATATGCACATTCGGGGGGCGGTGTTCGCTGCGGCATGAATAGCAATGGCACAAATTTGTGACGTTGCTTTTTGCCATTACACACATCCCTGCACATGGGGTTTGGTGTGTGACAAAATGCTCTAGTTCAGGGAAATGACTGTTTCCTTGCTCCTCCCAGCTTCTAGGGGAGGGGAGATTCTCTTGTCAGCAGCCGGAATCCTCCAGCAACCATCCCTGGAGGAACCAGCCTCCATGTCTTCTGGTGCATACTCCTGAGGAAAAAAAAAATGTTTTGTGATTTCTTAGTTGGTCTAATAAAAGGTATCATCTCTGAACTAAGAGTTCTAGAGTTTTGCAAACCCTCCTAAACACACTTCCAGTTCTCTTCCAGTTCTTTAGGTGGAGGTTATCCCAAGAGGATGAAGGCAACTCTACATAGGAAGAATCATAGTCTATCCTACAGGTGAGACCAAAGTCTCTTTGTGGTGGCAAGAAATATTCTGTATGCACATTCTTGGGGTTACTTTAGCAGCTTTGGTCTCTTCTGGCTGAACTGGACCAAATGTTGCCCAATGGAATGAACAGACGGGCTTCTGTCAGGATCAGCCTTCCTCTGCCAAGGCGGGGGATGGGGTGAAGGGAGATATCTTGTGGTAGTCATTTAGCAACAGGCAGAAACTCCTTCTTGAAGAGTCCTGGTCACCTGCCAAATAAGGGATTGCAAGTTCTGTGACTGTCACAGTTTCACTGGTGTATGCTACAAACTCTGAGATCCTAGTCTTGTTTAAGAACTGGAAACAACTTAGGGGACATCCAAAGCCCCTGACAGATCTTCAGTTGCAGAAACTGTAACTTTCTAGAGGAGAAAGGAAGGCATTTGACTTCACTATTTAACCTGTAGAAATTTATGTTACTCCAGTAACATAATTTGGGGGAGGGGGATTAGGTGGTGGAGAGTGGGGTACCATGCCTGGGTACTGATTTAGGCTAGAGACAGACATTCAAAAAGCCTGAGCCTGAATTGTTTCAATCTTTGCAGGTTAGTCTAACCTGGCTAGGCTAAATCAGTTGTGTAACCAGACAGACATCTCAGAAATGCAGGCACATGCCTGCAGTGACTCGGGCTAGAAGCCAAGGGGTGCTAGAGCAGCCCTCCCTTCCCTTTTATAATGCTGAGCTGAGGGGGTGTGGCCAGACCCTGGAAGAATGCTGTGATTAGGAAGGGGCTCCCTCCCCTTCCCCTGCTCCTGAACAGCCCAGCAGCGGATGTTTATCACTTCCAACTCAGTGTTTATCACCCCATTAAGAAAACAGAGGGACATTACCAGGTACCTGTTGATTCTGCCTTTGTCCAGTGTGCCACAGTGTGGAGGTAGCCATCATGTGGTCTGCTAGCTAATGCTGAGGTGTCTGTGAGGGAAAGGAATGCCTGCCTTGCAGACAGTGGTGGGGGGTGGGGGCGCAGAAGCCAGACAGACACCTGTAGTTCCTGCAGCCAGGGAGCAGAAGGGAGGAGCCAGCCCTGCTGTGGAGCAGAGAGCCTTGCCCAGCCCAGAGAGCATGCCGGGATGCTAGGGGTGTCTGGTTTAACTTAAACCAGCAAGTGGTCTGGGACAGACATTGCATAAACCGGTTTGAGCTAAATCGGTTAAGTCTGATACTACATTCAACCAGGCTTATCTCAAACTGGTTTCAGACATTCTGAAACTGGTTTATGTGCACTGAACATCTGTTCTGTTATAGGTTTAAACCAGTTTCTGATCACTTAAACCAATTTATGTGTAATGTCTATCCCTAGCCCCTGCTGTGATCTTTATCCCTGCTCTCCAGTGCTTCGCACTCCCCTCAGTTCTGCTCCCTCTCACCCCCTTGGCAGTTGACAGCATCTCTTTCCAAAGTGCTAAAATTGCTAGTTGCACCTCTGATCCATAATACTTCCTCAAAGATCTTTGAACTAACTAGATAATTGGAGCTGAAGTACTCTCCACTGAAACATTTTGCGAGCTTTGTTTATGTTTTGAAACACCAGAAGCTGGGGTGCAGACAGCTTGTTTGCTGGGGAAGTGGCAGATCATCTAAGGAGGGAAAGCAGCCTGGGAACTGAAAAAGAATGGGCCTGCACTGGATAGTTGCAGTAAGATTAAAGCAAACACTTCACTTATGTTAATTCTGTAGCCTCTTCCCTCCCCTTGGACTTGGGTTTTGTTTATCCAACAGAAGAGGAGTCTGTTCTCATACTCCTTTAAAAGTGCAAATATCTTTTGGTAACTGGGTGTTTCTTGTGCTTACAAGAACCGTTTGGTTGTGTCTGTGCTGCATCTTATCTGCTCTTGTAAGCGTGGCTGAGCTGCATTGGCCTGTCTATACTTAATTTACATGTTTGGCCATATTTGTGTTGTTAGACTAGAGGGTTGTAGAAGGGGTTCATGATGCCCTTTTTATTTATACCTCCACTAACACCCAGGATCTTTGGATTCAATAATTTGATTGCCCTTTTCAGGTAGTTAAAATTACTGTATTCCACATTTTTAGGAGTTCCTTCCTTGGCAGCTCTGAAGGTAGGAATGCTAGTTTCTTCATTGACCAGAGAGAGATGGTTGTGGCTAGATCTGCAGAGTGAGTAAAAAACACAAACCAAAAAACAACTCCCTCTCCCCAAACATCCTCTTCCCAACTCACTTCTTTGATAATTAACCCCTTTTTCAGCTTTATGAGCATGGCAAAGTTAACACTAGGATAGCATTAAATCATGCATCTATTACTGTTTCTACAGACAAGTGAGTTGTCATATTCAGTACCAAGCTGAGTCCTGGCAAGGTTACACCCAGTAATACAGTTAGGTGCCACCATCAACAATTGTGGAGATGATAGATAGTTTAGTTTAGAAGGGAGCAGTTGCTTTGCCTAGGAAGATTTAGATTAGATGTGGACGTTGCTTTTAAATGAGGCCCTGTTTTTACTTAGTGATGAATATTTCCTTAGCACAAGTGAAAACTTTACACATTTTAGCTCAAACTGTACTCTAGTAAGCCTCCCACATTTATACCCATCTTTTTGGCAGTCATCCCAAAATATGTTTGGGTTGAGGCATTACACATTACATTTGGTGAGGCTTTAGCATTCCCTCTTGCTCACATCAATCCTTATTTCTGTTTGCTCTTGTAATTTACAGTTAATGAAAATTCTAAGTTTACCTTTGTTTTTGTTGGCGTCTGTACAAGAGAACCCTTCAACCCTTGCAGCCTTCCATCCAAATGGAAATCAGAATCAGGGAAGGCAAAAATCTATCAGAATAGTTCCGCTCCAGAAGCAGCCCCAGCATTTTTATCAGTTTTGCAGTCATTGCAGAGGGACAAGGAGAGAGCCTTGCTGCTGGCTTGACCTATGGTCACTGTGGTGAATACACTTATGAGGAATCCTGGGTGGGCACTAGACCCTCATTAATCATTGCATTAAAAGAGCCAAATTCTCAGATCCTCATATGGTTTCTGCTTGTTCTTTTACCCGAGCAAAATTCCTGTTGATATTGACAGGAATTTGCTTGAGTAGGAACATCAAAACATGGCTCATCACAAACTCATAGAGATGACCTTAACACAAATGTAGGCAAAGTTGACAAAATAAGCTGCACCAGCATCACTGCACTCTATTCCTGTTCAAATAAAAAAAAATGTTTACCCCATATATTTCCAGTTCTAAAAGAAATTTTTCAGTATACCCAGGGACTGTGTGTGTATTTAATAGATTAGGCTGTTAAACAGGTGGCTGTGCAGGTACAGCATGTATAATGTGTGTCTGTGTTTATACAAATATATAGAGTATACATACACAGTCCATAGTACATGCACACACACCCCTTTAAAATGCTAAAATGAAAAAAATGGAGCGATAACAATTCCTATGCATCTACTCACTGTCTCTTCTTTTTTAAAACCACAGGTTTAAAATACTTTCTTATTTATTTTGTGCCAGTATTTTCAAGGGCTAGGGGTTTTTTTAATTTAAAACATCCTTCCTCGGGTAATATATAAACATACATTTTTTAAATTAAACCAGAGAGAAATGATGTATAGTTGTACATTTCTGGAAAAATAACCAAGTCTTCACAATGGCAAGCCTGCCCAACCCTTCATATATCATCATGAGCACACTGACATAATACAAACCATTTGTTCTTATGTCATGGAAACATAGCTTTATCTATACTGATTCTGATCGCATTTTAAAACTTCATTTGGTGCTTTTGGTTCATCTTGCATAGACATTGCAGATGCTGTATTGTCAGATGTACTGGCGGACAAGGCATGGAGAAACACACTGTTTGCACCTGTTTAAAATCTCCAATGCTTTGTGTGGTTCCTGGGCAACAGGCAGGAATCCTGAAAAGCTAGGCTGCACTTGCTCAATTGTTGCTGGCAGCTGTGACTTTGAGAGAGCACATAGCAGCTCGTTAGCAGGTTGCTTGTGTTATGTGACATACACTGAGCATGGCAAACTCTTAGCTGATCTATCTTTCTTCATTTGCTGCCTACGATCAAGGCTGAGTTGCCTGGGGTTGCAGACTCAGCCAAGGGAAGAATTAGAGAGCTCTAAGGTGAGTTTGTCATTGGTGAGGGGCAGGGAGGTGAGGTGAGGAAGTGTGAATCAGTGCTTTCTGACAGCAGCACAGACTACACCACAGGTCTTTTCCTCTATATTCCATGTTCTTTACAGCACTCATCTCCAGGGGTGCCAGGTGGAGCTCATGGACTTATATCTTTAGAGTAATGTGGATTTGTGTGTGTGTGTACCTGTGTGTGTGTCTCAGGATGCGAGTCTTACAGGGTGTTTTTTATTTGTGTTGTGGATTCTGATTTATTGGGCTTTGGTAGTCCTTCTCATTTACCTATTGGGTATCAGAATTCAGAACACCTGCCTTAGTTGTGTCTTTGGATCTGATGCAGTGAGACAGTCCAAATTTGCCAGTCAAGGAGTGCTGTTTCATTTTTCTGTCTGCTCAGCTTCTGCTCATTTATCTAGTATTAAACATCACTTTGCTTCTTTTTTCAAAGTCAGTACTTTGTTTGTGGATTTAAACTCTCCAAAGTGCAGAATATTGCTATTACCTGTTGAAATCCTATCACCAGGGAGTAACAGGCCTGGTATTTCTCTGACATCCTTTTAAACACTACTCATACTTACCTAACCCTGGTTCAGTCTAGAAGGAGTGTTATGTAGGCCAGTCTTTTGTTTCTGCTTGTATCAGAAACCCTTTTTTCCTGAAGCTTCTAAAAAAACCCAAAACCTTTTACAGTAGAACTGACAACAGTTACTAAGTCTTCCAACTAATTTACCAGCCAAGATCAGGAAAGAGTGGACATATTTGCCTTGCTTTCAGAGAAAGATGGAGATATTTTAATTTTTTGCACCAAAAGCATTGAGATGCTTAGGTGGAAAGTGCTATAGAAATGCAAAATGTTAGATTCATAGATTGTAAGGCTGGAAGGGACCCTGGAAGATCATCAGATCCAGCCCCCTGCACCAAGCAGGAAAGACAACTGGGGGTCGGGTGACCCCAGCAAGGTAACTGACTAGTCTCCTCTTGAAGATAATAGTATAGTATATACTATAATGTAGTTAGTATAAACTCTCAGTTCTTTGGGACCTCAAGTCCTGTGGGGCTTGCATAAAGTTAAAGAACCAGTCTACTGTTGCTGCTTTAATATCGTAAAATTTTAGTTTGGATTTAGTCCTTGTTGTCAAGTCCTTTCCCAGTTCATTAGCTGCCTCATTTTCAGTTGGTCAGGAGGGAAAGGCAGGTCATTAATGAGTGTCTGATAGCATTTCCTTGAGATCTATGTGACTTGGGTTTTTTATATAAATCACATGGCTTGAAATTCTGGCCCCAAAGAAGTCATAGGTAGCACTTCCACTGATTTAAATGAAACCAAGATTTCAGTGTCATTGTCTTAATTTTGGAATAATAAATATATAATCCAGCTTTTTCAGATAATGCATGTGATTCCTTTTGGTTACTCAGTTGGTTAGCCTTTGATCTGGTATGCCAGTCATGTTGGCGTCTTTCTTGATTTCCATGAAGTAGCTACACGAATACCAGCCTGATGTGGGTACTGAAAACACCAGGAGTTCACAAATTCCTTTTGATCCTACTCCACGGACTTTGAGGTCACAAAAGTAAGGTATTTGTAGGACATGTTCTGCTAGTTTAGCACTTGTTCTAAGATGGTAATAATAGCTGTGCTTCACTACACACAGACATCTTGGACTGAATGTTTACAAACCACCCAGTAATAGGTACTGCATTTTTATGTACCGATTCCTTTATGCAGAAAGGCTAGAACACCAAAGCTTCCCACTCACAATAGGAAAAAATGGCATGAAAATATTAAGCGTTTGTTTTAAATTCTTATAATCAAAGACAGCAAGGCTAAAGTTAAAATTTTCATTCTGTTTTTAATCATTGTGTAGTCTCAAGAATTTCAGGCCATGTAGTGCTGAAGATAGTGTTGAAGTGAGAAAGATCTGAACTAAAATATCTAGATACAAAAGGGTGAGCTGAATATAGTGGTATCAATCTCTAGCCAAGGTGCATTTGGCAAATCTCTTCTCTTGGATCTTGTTACTTTAGACTCCCTTCCCCTAATTCACTTTGTACATTCTTCTTCCCACTCAAACATTCCCAGCTGCTGATGGCCTGAGAGGCAAAATGCCCTGTTTCACTACAGCATACTTGCCATGGGATTGTCCAGTCTATTCAACCTATATTGTTATGCCCCCAGGCAGATCCTTCACTATTCCCATGAATAAAATGTCGGCATAAAGAACTAGTTGTGTGGGAGTTTTGTTGCACAAGAATAACACGGATTATTCAGAAATATCAGTGAATCTCCTGTCCCCAGTATGTCTGGTCAGAATTCAGTGTTGCCAGATGTGTTTCGCACATGTGAACTTGACCACTTTCAAGTAGTGACAGTATCTGTGGAGGAAGCCAAAGGATGCCAGTGATAACATGCTGAGTCCATTCTGCATACTACTTTCAAAATGTTCTTCCCAGTTACACTGATAACTTTTCCAGGGATCTGCGTGTGGGCAGAACCCATTTCTTCATTCTAGGATTAGTGGTGGTTTTGTCTTCCAGTCTGAAGCCTCTGTCTGTCTGTAATGTGGAATGCAACATCTCTTCAGGGAGCAGCGGTCATTCTTCTCTTTAATGGAGCCAGTGGAGCTGATAGTTTGATGCTTCTTGTTAAACCTCTGTGCTAGAGTGAATGGATGAGCTCAGAGATGGTCTGCTGCAGCATTTAGGTGCATAATAGAGCATTAGCTACTTCTTTGACTGGCAGTTTTTGTAGTAAAGTGTCAATGTCTGGGTGGAAAAAAAAATCATGGTGGAGTAAAGGAGGTATGGGAAATTTTCAAACTAAAAATATGAAGCGAGCTCTTCTCATGGAAGTCCTGAAATTAAATTCATGTCCAACTGCAGTTTGTTTGACTTTTTATTTTTAGATTATAGCTGAACACATTTTAAGAAATGTGCAGTCCTTTATTCCTAGCATCTGGAAGGGAAAGTAGCAGGTATTTTTTTCATCTCTGGAAGTTCTTAACTCTCTTGCAAAATAGACACAGCACTGGAGAGCTGATACTTAGCTTTTCATTGCCTGTGGTTGTCTGGCACCTGTAAAATCTTTTTGCATGTCTGTCAAAATGTCTTTAGACTGTAGTGCTGTACAGTAGTACTGCCTTCAAGCAACACAGTATCCAAGTGGACAGTATTTGAGCACTGGAACTGATCTTGTACAGAAGTTTCTTTTAATACCAGGATAAAGGTAGGTTGTATTTCTCAGGGTGTGCTATGTGTAGCGCTTTTCTAGTAAAAGGCTGTGTGTAGAGACCAGTTTACTAGGAACACTGAGGTGGATGCATAGAACTGGCATGTGACTGTTCATTGAACATTGTTAGTGGGGTAACTTGGTAGGATAGCTCACATAACTGGAGTATAGTCATGGATGGGTATAAAATGTTCAGGAAGGACAGGCAGGGGAGAAGAGAGGAGGAGTTGCTCTTTATGTAAAAGGACAGCTGTATGTTTGCTCAGAGCTCCAGTATGAAACTGGAGATAGGTTGCCATGGGATTGGTCCATGGGCCAGGTCCAACTCAGAGGTGGTGATCCAGGAGGCATGATCCAGCATGTGGCTTCAGCCTGCACATTGGATGAGGTCCAAGGATCATGTGTCATGTTGGACCTGCTGCCCTGACCCTGGCCCTGCATGCACATTGTGCCTGTAGTCCTGTGTGTGCTACATTGGGCCCATGGCCCTGGCCCTGATGTCAGCCTGATCCAGCACAGAGGGCCATGTCATCTGGCCTGTAGGACTTAGGAAACTTGGGGATGGGGCAATCAATAATTGCCACTGCTTCCCCACTGCCAAATTTCTGGACATGTGAGAAACCCCATGGCCCAAATTATGTGACTCTACATGCCAAATCTGGCCCATGAGCTGTAGGATGAGCACCCTTGCTTTCCCCTGCTTTATTTTGTCTTTTGTTCATAGAATCGTAGAAGTAGGGTCGGAAGGGACCTTGTAGATCTTCAAGTCTGACCCCCCGCCTGGGCAGGAGAAAAGACTGGACTCAAATGAGTCCAGCCAAGTAGTCATCAAGCCTCTTCTTAAAGATCCCCAGGGTAGGACCCAGCACCACTTTCCTAGGAAGTTGGTTCTAGCTCCTAGCTGCCCTAACTGTGAAGTAGTTCTTGCGGATGTCTAATCTAAACCTCCTCTCCAATAATTTGTGTCCATTGTTCCTTGTCATGCCAGGGGGCGCTAGGGGAAACAGTGTCTCCCCTAAACCCTTCTGGTCCCCCCTAGTGAGTTTACAGACAGTCACCAGGTCCCCCCTCAGCCTTCTCTTGTGAAGGATGAACAGGCTCAGGTCCTGAAGTCTCTCATTGTAGGGTCTGCCCTGTGGTCCCCGGATCATGCGGGTGGCCCTCCGCTGGACCCTTTCAATGTTGTCCACATCCCTCCTGAAATGGGTCACACAGAACTGGACGCAGTACTCCAGCTGTGGCCTGACCAGCGTCACCTAGAGTGGGAGGATCACCTCCCTGGCTCTACTTGAGATGCACCTGTGGATGCACGACAAGGTCCGGTTAGCCCTGCCAACCGTGACCTCGCATTGTCGGCCCATGTTCATCTCGGAGTCAATAATGACTCCAAGATCCCTTTCTGCCTCCCTGCTCTCAAGAAGGGAGTTCCCCATTCTATAAGCGTGCTGCTGGTTTCTACTGCCTAAGTGCAGCACCCTGTTAAATAGATTTTGTTAAAAACAATGCTTCTACTTCAGGTACAGTATATGGATTTCCCTTCTTGGGTCTTTTTTTGCTTGCAAATTCATGAGGAACTCTTAAAGGGCTGGTGCCTTGCTGTCTACCATTAATGATGTGTTGTCTCAGTTTGGTTTCTTTCTGAACAACCTAGCAGAGCCTGGTGGAGGGTGTCCGTGCCCTAATTGTGATGTCAGGAGGTACTAAGCACACCTAGTGGTTGAAGTCCCATGGCTTTAGAGGAAGAATGGAATGCAACAGCCACCTAGGAAATGGTTACCAAGAATAATAATCAAGGATCACATGTTGGCCAGTGTTACCCATTTCTGCAATTGCCAGGTCTAATGAGAAGATTGCAGAGAGATTCCCAGTCTGGGATGTAAAAGAATGTTTTTAACAGCTTTGTTAATAGGTGGAATTAACAGCAGCAAAATCAGAAGTGCAAGCAAGTATACATACCCTTGAAAAGATTTGGTTTTGCAGTTGCAGGTGGCAGAATATCATACCCTTCCATGCATGCATCTGTTATTTTATTGGTATTTACTCCACTCACTGATCAACCTCCCCCATTTCTGTGCTACTTGAAGACTTGCCTTGGCTCCTTTGCCTTGGAGGAGGATTTTGAAAAAGGTAAACTCTGGACATTGACTCTGAGAGTTAATGGCTGGCCCAGTTTACACAGAGAGGATGCTGAGCCAGTTCTGATCCCAAATGTCTGATCAGTTAAAAACATGCAGTACTCCATTCTTCCTATTATTTTGTGTGCCAGTAAGCTGTTATGTTTTTCCAGCCCTGACCTGGCTGACAGCTATTGGAGGGGCATAGGATGGGCAAGATTTAATGCTGGCTTGTACAATTTAATGGGCAAGATTTAATGCCTAAATACCACATTCTTGGTAAAGCTTTTCTCATAACAGCCTACAGTTTTTTAGCACCTTCTGCCCCAGGAACCTACTATATTTGGCAACTGCTATCCTTTACAACCCCTCTGCTAATGTATTGGGGTAGGGATTATTATCCTTCTTTTACTGAGTCGGGGAAGATGATTCTGGCAAGCCACATACAGCAAGACAGAGCCAAAAATAAAACCCAGATCTCCTGATTCTGGGTCTTGCCCCTTAACCATAAGACCCTGCTTCCTCCCCTGTATAGAAAAGTGGCTGCACATTGTTGTGGGTAACTCATGCTGACATTAAGAGCAATGTGAATTGTATACATCTTACACATCAGATTCTCTGTTTTATAAATGAAGAGAGGTTCCCCCCCTTCCTTTGAAGTTTTCAGGCAGAACTTGCTGGTGACCCACTTTCACTAACAGTTCTCTTAACTAACCCCTGTACTCACTCGTACATTTTTTTTCCCTCTTCCACCCACTGTCTGTCTAGCCTGGTTTAAAATTTTTATATATGTACTTTTAAAAAATTGATTAGTTGGAGAGCTGCCCGTTCTCCTGCACTGTATAATAAGGATTTAGAAACTGCACACTGAATTCTGTATAGTGTAATTAAAACTGACCCAGATTTGGACCTGAGAATACCAGGACTTAGCCAAACTTGCCATGAGCTGAGTTCCGATGGCAGATGGGAACTAATGAGGACACACTGCACTCCAGAATTTCCCAGCTGCTTGGCCCCCTTTTTCGTAAAAACAAGGTTTGGAGTAGAGTCCCAGTCTCAAGAGCGTGTTCAAGCAAATGTGCTGTACCCAGTGGCTTGGGAAACAAGGTGATGTGACTCGGCTGTTTCAGAGTATTTGTAAGGCCTGAGATCCAAAGAGCTTTCTAAGCTCAATCTAGCATTAGAGCAGACACAGTTCTTCTCTGCTCCCTTATATCCCTGGGGTTGATAATGGTTTGTCTATCAAGCTTTGTTTGGATAACCCCCTCTCCAGTCCCCTTTTCCCCACTCCCAAACCAAGGGAGGCTTGACCTTCATTTTAATAGGGCACTAAAACCTATAGGCTGAGTCTCCCCTCAACCTGCTGGTCTCTTCAACCAGTTCAATGTCCTGGGACTATTCAGGCAGATGTAATTGAATCAGTTTGAAGCAGCTGTAGCTGGCATGTGGTCTCTCAGATTGCTAGCACCTGCTTGTTTTTTTGTAACTCACTAGAGCAAAAGTAGTGCCAAAACCAGCATTGGTCTTGGAGCGGATAAAACACTCCAGATCCTATATCCCATTCTCCTTCCAACCTAGCCACCTCATTGCTGGTGCCTGCATTAATGTTGTTGGTAGTGCTAGTAAGCAGAAGCAGGTTTATGCTTCTCCTCCTTCCCCCTTTTAAACCATTGCATTGCCAATACAGACTCTCCTCTTCATCAGTAATAAGAGATGGCTTAATAGTGATCAGGTGCTCTGGGTCTGTCTGCCCTCCTTAGAAAATTGGGCATCTCATGCCTTGCTGTATCAAATTAAAACACATGCACCAAATTTATTTGCTGCTTTAACAGTCTTGCTGGCACAAGGAGGAGACAGTTAAATGTCTAACAAATGGGGAAGTGGTCCTGAGATGTTCTGTACAGTATTCCTGTTCTCCTCTACTGGGGAGTGCATAGATTAGGGCAGCAACACAGTAAGTACAATTAGAGCTTCAATTTTACTAAGGCTTCAAAAGGGAATGTGTATCACTTCATTGCCTTTCTGTATTGTGTGATCTATCATAATCAAACATTCAAATTAAACACACTGGTGCACTTGGTCAGGTACTGTAACGACACACAACGGGTGCAGTTTTTGGATGTGATATTATAAGATGGCACTTTGGAATGTTAATTTCTTTGATATATTCCTCTACTGATTCCCCATCACTTTCTGCAGCAAGTTTTATTCTCCTTGTCCCTCTTTTTTTTTTTAAGTCTCTGCTTAATGTTACTCCAAACCACATCTGTGGCAGGACTTCCTCCTCACCCCAGCTTTTTTTCCACTCTCTCCACATCTTACACACCTCTCTTTGTATTTTCCATTTCTTAGTTTGCAAACCAAATTGATCCAATCTATCTGTCCTTTTAAAGTGTGGCTGGCTCTATTATCTGGGTGGTGTTGGGAAGATCACATTTCCTGATGTAAGTGTAATGACATTCTCTTCCTCTGTCTAGATAGTGTTTACATTAGGATAGACTTTTCCATAGCAGAAATCACTGTCATATCCTATTACACAGACTTGGTTTTTTTTTTTTTTTGTACTTTTAGATAGAATGGTGGTGAATGTTGCTGTTCACGGCCATAGCATACAAAGGCAAACCCTCAGCTCCTTCAGAATCCTTAAATTCTGCTGATTTATGCTAGCTGAAGGCTTGGCCCACAAATTCTTCCACAGAATTTAAAATGAACTTCTCTCCTTTCAGTATACATATATTAGAAGTTATGGTTTGGCTACTGTAGTTTGCACTAAGGAGCTTTCTTTAGCTAACATATATGCTATGTTCAGAGTGGAATCACTTAGAAGAGTCAGGGGAAACTTTTACATAGTGTTCTTAGTTGTAGCTTTCCCAAAGGAAGGAAAATACCATGTTACTACCCATGGATATGGTGTATTTTGTTATCTCTGAGTGTTCTAGAGAGTTAGTCACTCCTTATGTAGTGTTGGAGTGATGTTGTATCTGTGATGGTCCAGGGAATATGCAAGAGGCAAGGATTTTTTGGGGGTGATACCTTTAATTGGACTAACTGTATGGTTGGGATAGACTTGACTGGAATAAGTCATTTAAGATTACCCGTTTAAGACCTGAAGAAGGATGAATTGCATTTGAAAGCTTGTCTCAGTCTATCCCAACCATGCAGTTGGTCCAATAATAGTTATCACCCACAGAAATCTTTGATTCTGGCATCACTCATTACATGTTATTCCCATGTTCTGCATGGGATCAGAAACTAGGAAAACTATATTTAAAGGGTTTGCCTTCAATTTAAGTCATGTAAATTTGGCTAGATACAGATAACACAATGAAGACAACCTTAGTGATGCATTTCTAATAATAGTTGAAAGGTAATAGGGAGTATCTTTTGTAAGAGAGAGAACCTCTCCTTTCCCCCAATTCTTTACATCATTTCAGAAACTTGTTTCCCCTTTTCTGGCTGAGAGACATGTTCGCTTCACCTTTTTTTCCGGGGAGGACATCCACCCCTCACTCTCTCCAGTATTTTTCATTTGGAATTGCACAAAATTCTTAATAAAAAAAGCTGAGTTATTAATATTACTTTTTAAAGTGCTATGCAGTCTGATGCTACCAAACCAGCAAATACTGTATAAGGCACAGAACAAAAGGGCAGTGATCAGTTCTAAATGAGGTAAAGTTACCAAGGCTTAAACTAATAATAATAATGACCCACTATTTTGTATGCTTCAGGTTTTAGATACCCAACCTGAGAGTCTTCAGAGAATCTTAGTTATGTTTATTGTGAATAGAGGAAGGGTGAGTTAGATATTTAGTCTTAATTTTTCAGATGTGCTGAGTACTCTCAGTTCCCAGTGACTTCTGAGAGAGCTGTGTGTATGCAGTAGCCTCAGAAAAATCAGTCATTTTAGAGACTAGATGACTGTAGACAGAGAATGCAATAGCAAACCATAGAGCAGTGTTTTTTGTGCTAAATTAATGGTTATTGAAAGACAACCAAGGCATAGGTATGTAGATCTGTCTCTTCAGATTGTTGAAGTGTTGCTAGCCGTGAAACAGAACAAAAAAATCTGCAAGTGTTGCAGTTCTCTGGGGGAAAAAAAACAGTTTGGGATAAGTAACTATTGTTAGCCAGTACCATATAATCCCAGAATGCTTTATACTCTAAGATCTACTGTGTGAAATTTAATAGTAGTTAAATTGTTGCAACCTCTGTACTAACCAACACATGCCTGAAAGACAGGAGTTATTTTAACTTGTACAGACTTCAACAAGAACATAAGAGAAAGATATTTAATATATCTTTATGGTCTGCTAACTTCTGGGATTCAAAATAAAAGTATGTATAATCTGAAGTAATGCAATCGGTTATTTTATTCCCAGCGGAACTGAGAAGCTGAAGATGTAAATGCTATCTGACTGCTCTCCAGATTAGTACTGTCTTGACCTTTCTGTATTTTGCCTATTTATCTTTGCTTTAATAAACTGATTGAGCCTGATTATCTGACATCTTGAGCTCCATAACTATCCAGCCCCAGAAGTTAACATTGTGTAGTGTCCCAAAAGCTTAATTGAGACGGCCAGTTTTAATACAATAAATTACTCCTCTGTATATTCCTCTGCATTGCATGAAGTCATCCATTTTTAAATGTGCAGGCAGAGGCAGATGGGGAGGTGGGAGGGAAGGAGAGAGTTAAGGGGCAGGGGAAGCATGGCTGCCTGGACAAGTCACTTGTCCCTGGTCACTGCTGCAGCCACCCAGCAGGTGTTAGTGCATCCTACTGCTGCCTGAGTACCCACTAGGGCCACCACTGAGGCCAAGAGTGATTGCAACACCCCCAGTACAGTTGCACAGTCAGCCCTGACCAGGTAGGATGGGTAGAGGGGGAAGGGCCAGGGCAATTGTCACTGTCTGGACAGGTAGACCCATCTCTAGCTTGTCTCTGTCCCTGATTGCTCCCAGCCTCAATGGTGGCTCCACATGTGAACTTGGGCAGAAGTTTTGGCAATCATGAGATGCCCAGCGCAGTTGTATGCTTGGCTGGGGCTGGCCAATGGGAGAGTGGGGGGGGGGGGGGAGGAGGCGCATGGCTGTCAAGGCAGGTGGCCTTGTCCCCAGCTCGGTCCCCAGTGCTGTGGGTGTCTCATTCATCCAGTCAGGGGGTCAGGAAATGTGCTTCTGCAGCCACCCACGCTGCCTGGCCTGGCTTCTCCTGAGTAATGGTTTGGGGGGTGGGGAAGGAATCAATGGGAGCAGAGCAGGGCTAGAGTGCTGCTGTGTGTGTGGCTCCCCCCCCTCCCCCCCCCCAACACTTCTCTCAGTTCCCCCCCTCCCCCCCAACCACAGTGCCCTGGGCAGTCACCCACACTGCCTCCTCCTGAAGCCAGCTCTACCTACAGTAAACAAAGGAAATAACAAAACAAAAGCTGCAAGCAGTGCACAAACAGATCCAGAACCTGCTGTCTTTCTTCAGACCTTGAGATGGCAACCCAAGCTCTTTGCTTCTCCTTCAACACCAGGACCTTTCTTCTCTCTCCTTGCATTCTGCTTCTGGGGCTTGTCACTGTCCTTGTGCCTCTACCCTCATTTACTAGTCATCAGTTGTAACTTGCTCTCAGCTTTCCAGCAGGCCAGACTGTTAACTGCTAACTACCTGCCTGTGGCTTTCAGCCTCTGAAGGCTGAGCCTGTCTTTACAATATGTTATATTTTGAAATATCAGTTTAGGGAGTTCTGTGAAAACCCTTTATTTTGATGCGATTAATCATTCAAGATAATGCATGTAGTGGGTGCGTCTGTGCAGTACCAACTGTGCAGCAGAGTGCATGTGTAGTCATTTAATTCTTGCCTTAGCATGTACTAAATGACTGTGTAGTACCCACTGGTACCATGCACCTCCAAGTGCATGGCTTATTTCCGACTCTACTGACCAGCAACAACAAGCTACTGTGCAGTAGCAGCTGTGTCACAATTAGTACCCACTGACACTATCTCTCTGTAGCGTCTCATGTAGACGTACCCACTCTCAACTTCTTGTCCCTAAGGAGTGGAGTACTTTCAAATCCAGGACCAGAACAGGGAAAGGATGACTCTGAGGGTACAAGAAGGCCATTAATAACCAGAAACTGAAGTGGGACTGTATATGATTGGGCATGGGATACAGAGCTTTCTGCTTCAGAGTACCATTTGAGAACTATGTTGGCAACATGGTGGAAGTTATCCCCATCTGATAACTTCCTTCTGGCTTCACCCTGAAATATGTTGCTGGGTTTCTGTCCCATTTCCTACTGAAAAAAGTCTATATATGGCACAAAAAACCCAACCAAACAAACAAAAAAAAAAACCAAACAACCCCCCCCTTACCAGCACAGCTGGCAGTTAATGTACTTGTTTGTAATCCTGGGTGGCATAGAAGCTAAATAGATGGTGGAGAGAACTTATTCTTTCAGTGATGCAAATAGTTCCTTTGGAGTTGCCTCAGAATAGAATGAGAAGTCCACTTGGGAAACTTGCACTGCCTAATCTGTGAAGGGAAAAAAACTTTATTATCTGGTCTTGAATATGTTAATAGCTTTTACTGAACCAACTACATTGTTGTAAGAGATGCTAAACAAGCTTTTCACCTGAGAAAGCAAAATCAAGCAAAACTACCTGAGGAACAATGTTTTGGGCCCAAATGCTTGTCTAACATCTCTCTCAGTTGTTCAGTCCAGTTATGGATGATCCCAAACAAATCCTGTTTCTTACATGTTTCCTGGAAAATCATAGCTACAATAACTTAGCATTTCTTTGGGCTTATTGGTCCATCACTGAATTCATCCACATATACAGTTTTATGTAGGTTTGCATTTAAAAAAAACCAAACAAGCACTCAACGTTTTCACACTACAGAGCTTACAAAAGCACTAGTACTGTTTTAAGTAACACTTTTACCAATCAAATGGGAGTGGTTTTGTATGCTGATACAAATCCTAAGGGAAAAGCCATAAAGAAAAGAAAAGAAAATTGTTTTAGTTTCCAGCAAGAGAGTTTGCAAGCAAGAATTCCAGCCCAAAGCCCTTGAACGCTACACTCTCTCCATTGGCCCAAATGCATCCCAGAAAGCAAAGCAAAACAACAAAATCCAAACCCTAGCCCTGTTGGAATATGTAGCTCACCCAGACAACTTCTGCATCACGGGGCATAACTCCCAGAATTCTAAGCTTGGCCTGTGAACTGAACAGATGGGACAGAATTTTAAATGGCCAGAAGCCCTTCACACATTGTATGATAATTTACTGGTGCAGTACTCCTTACTAATCAGAAAATCTGTTATATGAGGTTGCGTCCCATGGAACCCATTTAGCTTAACGACAGCAAATGGTAACGGATGCTGCTTAATCGGGACAGCATTGCCAACGTTTCTGTTTAATGGGGATACGTTTGGCTGGTACCAGTGGGTTAAGTGTTTTTTAACCAGGTGTTTAATGGGTGTGAAATTCTAGATTCTAGCCTTTGAATAGAGAATGTGCCAAATAAAGGTTAAGAGAAGAAGTAAAGATCAAATGCTGTATAAGTCTTTTTTTCTCCTTGTATATTTGTTTACTATAGCATTTCTCCTCCATTTTAAGTTGGGGGGTTTTTTTGGACAGCTTTTTCAAATGGCTTCATCTCTTTAATTGAGACAACCTATTAATTAGAACAATAGGCCATTCACCAGGGTGTCCCAATTAAGAGGATTATCCTGTAATTTGAACAAAATATCACTTTGCATGGTAGCTAATGCCAATATCCAGCCCAGGCAGACCTAAAACCCAGCTAAATATGGAAATTTGGTGTCATATTTTCAGTGGGAAAATATTAACTTATACCGTCACAAAATGACACAGTTTTGTTTCTATAAAATACTCTTAATGGTTTGTCTCCTTTGTTCTTTTCTATGTCAAGGAAAGTCAGGACAGACTGCTTTACTTTCCCCTTCACTACTGGTCCTAAAATGGATCTTGCATAGGCTAGAGAAAGAGGTGTTTGCATGTCTTGGGTAACATGTTTTAAACTCAATTCCAAACAAGGCAAATATTTTACAACTAGTTATCTGTTCAAACTGGACCTTAGTGGGAAGTGTAGATTTCCTTTTGACCAGATAACTTGGCACAATGGCCATGTCCTAAAATATTCTTTTAGTTGTAAAAGATTCTACTAGGTTGAAAAATGTTCTGTATATTTGAAAGGGAACTGTCAGTATCTTAAAATTTGATGAAAGTGTATGAGCTGCCATTGTAGCTACAAAAAGCAGACAGGGGATGATGGAGATTTTACTGTTTCTGTGTGCGGGGCCAGAAGTGGTGCAGGATTTCTAAAAAGCACTTAAAATTGTCCTAGGTGTGCTCTTATTGAAGTCAACTGGGATTTTATCATTGATTTCAGTAAAAACAGAATTAGGCCACTACTGCTTTTAATAATCCCAGCCTTAACATCTAATATAAAATGCAATAAGACAGCTATGTACAAAAAAAAGTAGTCTGTAAAGGCAGAAATCTATCATATATATTACACAAGAGGCACAAAATACTTTGCAGTGGGTTCTTTTGCTTATAGCAATTTTACACCCATGTAATTCACTTGATTTTGTTGAATTAATTCATATCTATAATAGTAAAGGAGAAGTAGTTCCAATTAGCCGACCACTGTTGTCTTTAACTAAGATTTCTTATGTTATACGAACTTTATTTTAACTTCAAGTTTCAGACCCCTATTGTTGGTTTGAAGGCATATTACCTGTAGGCTATGAACAGACAACGCATTTGTCCCAGGATAAAGCATTTTTTCCTGACATTATACAAATGAACATATCCACTGTTTGGGTTCAAGCCCCTGAATTAAATGTACTAACACTTTTTTTTTCTGGGACTTCCTGTTTGTCCATATGGTTATTGCTGTTCATCCCAGGGACACACCTGCCAGACTGTATACTTTCACTGGCCACCTAATGGTGAAAGAGCAGCAGTGTAGCTTAAAAGAATGATGTGTAAATGACTGTCACTCCTGTTTTCATCTGCATCAAACCCTGAGACAGTCAGTCCTGGGCCAGATGAGACATCTGTTTATAGCCATAGAAAACTTTAGAGCATAAACCAACCAACCAAACACCCCTTTCAATGTTAGTAATTCAAGAAAGGCAGGTTTAAGACCACTTCTCAAAACAGGTGTAGAGGAGACAGTTTACAAAGTGATGATGAAACAAATTGTGGCACTTTACAGTACCTGGAATCTTGTCAGCCTGTGCATTCTGAATTGTATAAACTATTTTTATGTAGGACAGAAATGCTTGTGCTGGTTGTTGACCTGATGAAAATGGATGAAGGCCATATAGACTCTCCCGGCTCAGTCAGACAACTTAATTTCTGCTGGTGGTATTTGATTTATTGGCACGAACAAGTGGAGGGGTACCTTATGAGTGACTTTCTTGCTTGTTTTCTAAAAAATCCCAGAGTATAAATTTGTCCCAGAGACACTGTCTGGAGGATTCTATTTTGTCACCCTTATAGTTTAATGTATATAGGGCAAATAAAATTAGGAAGGTTTGGTTTGAAGTGTCTTAGGTATGCAAATGACAACTAGCTTTGTATTCCCGTATCTTTCATTCCTACCAGGGCATTGGGCTGATTTAAGTGGTGTCTAACAAAATTGGTCACCAACTAGTTGAGACTCAGCCTAGGGAAGAGTGAGTGCTTACAGAATTAGAGAAGCAGCTGAAGGAAATAGTGATAAAAATATGTGGGTATCTCCCTCTGTCTTTATATAATTGAGGCTAGGGGGTATTATCTGAAAAGTTTATCTGCTCTTTGTTTCCAGGTACATTTTTGTAGAATTTTTTCCTGGATTTCCACATGCTTTTGGATGTCCGAGTAGTTATAGTTGCTAACCATGCTTTTTATTATTTGCCCTTGGCAAGAAGGTTGCAGACTTTCTTTCTGGGTGTGGGACCTTGTCTTTATCACTTCAAGGCAGGAGTATTGTAATTAATGTCACTTAAAGCTAATTTAACATGCCACATAGAAATTGCCTCTGATGCCGATTGTGGAAGAGCTTCACTTTTTTATGGTGTTTTTGATCAACAGTATATTGCACCCATGCTGTGCAATCTCACCCTCCTGCTAGCTGACACCAGTCCAGACATAGTGGGGATCACTGAAACGTGGTGGGACTCAACACATGACTGGGCAGTGAATGTCAAGGGCTATAGGCTGTACAGGAGGGACAAGATAGGAAGGAGAGGTGGGGGCGTGGCACTCTACATTAAGGAGGAATACACATCCTCGTCAATTAGCAAGGAGTCAGGGGAGGGGCACTCTGAAGTGCTTTGGGTTGGAGTACATGGCAGTCAAGGGGAAAGAGACTTAATGGTGGGGGTCTACTACAGACCTCCCAACCGGGAGGAAGAGCTCAACCAGGAATTCTTAGGTCAGCTCGCTGAGGTAGTGAAGTCTAAGGATGTGGTAGTCATGGGGGACCTGACCTTCCCGGACATCTCCTGGGAAGAGCAGCCAGGCAGATCTGACCGCTCACGCAGGTTCTTAGGCAGAGTGCAGGACCTCCATCTAACCCAGGAGGTGCACAGCCCCACCAGGGGGGACGCCTTGTTGGACCTAGTGCTGGCCACGGGTGATGACCTGGTGAGGGGGCTGCGGGTGCTCGACCACCTGGGCGACAGCGATCATCGCCTGCTGGAATTCACCATCCAGCGCAAGGTGGCAAAGGCCTGCAGTAAGGCAGCAGCTCTAGATTTCAGGAGGGCAAACTTCAACGAGCTAAGGAGGATAGTTGGGGAAGCGCTGAAGTCCCGGAGGGGAGGGGAGCCAGGTGTCCAAGGAGAGTGATCGCTCCTTAAGGAGACAATCCTCCAAGCCCAAAGGAAGGTAATTCCAACGAGGATCAAAGGGAGCAGGAGGGCACACAAGCCTCCATGGCTCACCAAAAGCATCCAGGAATGTCTCCCTGCTAAAAGGGAGGTGTAAACCCAATGGAAAGAAGGGGACATCACCAGGGATGACTATACTGCAGTCGCTCGGGGATGTAAGGGGACAGTCAGGAAGGCCAAGGCAGAGATGGAATTAGGGCTAGCTTCCCAGATTAAGGACAATAAGAAGTCCTTCTTTAAATACATAGGGGGTAAAAAGAAGGTTCCGGGTAATGTGGGGCCCCTGCAGGACACGTTGGGAAATTTGGTTGTCACACCAGACGACAAAGCTAACATGTTTAATGATTTCTTCGCCTCCGTCTTCCTAAGTAGGGACTGGAACAGTCACCTCCCTGCTGGGCTCCCCTCGAGCCCCAGGGGAGGCACAGCTGGGCCAAGGGTTAGTGAGGAACTAGTTAGGGAACTTCTGGAGGGACTGGATGTATTCAAGTCAGCCGGTCCAGACTATCTCCACCCTAGAGTTCTAAAGGAATTGGCTGAGGTCATTGCAGGACTCCTGGCACGGCTCTATGAGCACCTGTGGTGCTCTGGTATGGTGCCGGAGGACTGGAATAGGGCCATCGTGGTTCCCATCTTCAAAAAGGGGAAGAAGGAGGACCCAGGAAACTATAGGCCAGTTAGTCTTAACCTCGATCCTAGGCAAGCTGTTTGAGAAAATCATTCTGGCACACATCCAAGAGGGGCCAGCAGGGGACTGCATGCTTGGGGGCAACCAACATGGGTTCATCAGTGGCAAGTCTTGTCAGACCAACCTGGTGGCCTTTTACGATCAGATCACCAAATCATTAGATGCAGAGGTAGCAGTGGACATAGTATTCCTGGACTTCCGGAAGGCTTTTGACACTGTCTCTCACCCTGTTCTCATTAAGAAACTGGGGGACTGGTGTAGACACCCACACAGTCAAATGGGTCGCCAACTGGCTGGAGGGCCGCACCCAGAAGGTGGTAGTGGATGGGTCCTTCTCAACCTGGAAGGACGTGGGCAGTGGGGTTCCCCAGGGCTCGGTCCTCGGGCCCGCACTGTTCAACATCTTCATCAGTGACTTGGATGAGAGGGTAAAAAGCACCCTGTTCAAATTTGCTGATGACACTAAGATGTGGGGGGACGTGGGCACACTAGAAGGAAGCAACAAGCTACAATCAGACCTAGACAGGTTACAGGCGTGGACGGATGAGAATAGGGTGGGATTCAACACAGACAAGTGCAAAGTGCACCTGGGGGGGAACAACCAGCACCATACCTACAGGTTAGGGAACTCCCCTCTTGTCAGCACAGAGGCGGAAAAAGATCTTGGAGTCATAATTGACTCCAAGATGAACATGGGCCGGCAGTGTGGGGCAGCAGTCAGGAAGGCCAGCCACACCTTGTCATGCATCTCGAGCAGGTCCAGGGAGGTGATCCTCCCCCTCTATGCAGCACTGGTCAGGCTGCAGCTGGAGTACTGCGTCCAGTTCTGGGCGCCGCACTTCAGGAAGGATGTGGACAACATGGAGAGGGTCCAGAGGAGGGCCACTCGCATGATCAGGGGACAGCAGGGCAGGCCCTATGAGGAGAGGCTACGGGACCTGAACCTGTTCAGCCTCCACAAGAGAAGGCTGAGGGGCCTGTTACAAACTAGTCAGGGGGGACCAGCAGGCACTGGGGGAGTCTCTGTTCCCCTGAGCACTGCCAGGAGTGACCAGAAATAACGGTCATAAGCTGGCAGAGGGTAGATTTAGGCTAGATATCAGGAGGCGCTACTTCACGGCCAGGGCAGCTAGGATCTGGAACCAGCTTCCAAGAGAAGTGGTGCAGGCTCCTACCCTGGGGGTGTTTAAGAGGAGGTGAGATGAACACCTTGCTGGGGTCGTTTGACCCCAGTACTCTTTCCTGCCATGGCAGGGGGTCAGACTAGATGATCTACTCGGGTCCATTCTGACCCTAGAAACTATGAAACTATCGCTACTGCTTTGTCAGCTAAAAATGAGGTGAAATTTAAGCTGTTGACTTGACATGAAGTCCTAAATGTTTTTTCTGGATCCCATTTACATGATAGGAGCTTGTCTTCCAGTGTGATATCGTGGTAGCCATTATCATGTGATGCACTCAGTGCAACAACCCAACGGGTTTAAAAAGATGGAGCTGTAGGCAGAGCATGATCCCTTTGAGAGCCATGACACTGGAACATCTTTCGTTCCCAGATCTGTTACCTCCTTGTCTTAGTGAACTTCAGGATACCTGTCAGGCTCAAATGTTTTTTTCAAGTGTTTTACTGAAGGAGAATGGAAGGATATAAAGGTGTGTCTTTTTTTTTTAAAGTTATTTTCTTTTTTTCTCTCCTGAGGAGTGGTTGACACACACGTTCATGGTAGAGTTGTTTGGGAAAAGAAGCAGAGGGGAAAATATAAATGGGAGGAAGAAATTTCCCCCTTTTAAAAATTCATGTTTCAAATTGTTGACCAAATTCAACCAGTTTCAATTCAGCGTTTACTTTCGAAAATATTTTGTGATGGGCTTACCCTTTAGTGAAGTGTGGCAAGGAGAAGTCAGAACAAAACCTTTCCTGTAATGCTCTTTTTTTCAGACTTAGATGTTCACATCTCAGCCTGCAGGTTTTGGTGTCATTCATTCATGTGAAGCTGATGAGGGAATTAACCCCTGGCTTCCTGTTATTAGATAGTTCTGATGCCCCTGTTGTATCTGTTAGGAGATCCTGAGCAGCCCAGATTATAATGATTCCAAATCATGATCCTGGATCAAACACTACCTACTGATGTCTTTACCAAGAATAATCCACTCCCATTGTTCTAACTGGCCCACTTGCAAAGGGAAGTGCAGTTCTTGGTAAAATATTTCTGTAGGACCAGACCCCACAGTTATTCACTGGCTCCAAAGTGGAGCTTCCTTTTCCCATTACTAACCACGTGCCACTCCCCTTCAGTGTATAAAATTCCAGAAGTATACCACTGAGAACCGGCTAATGTTAAAGTGGCATTGTCATGCTGCATTATGGGTGACCGCCAGATCTGGGGCCACTTGGATTGAGGTGCCGAACAGGGTTTGGAGAAATAAGCAGATTTGAAGGACAAGTCAGGTCAGGAATCAGTCCGGGAGCAGGGTCTAAGAACAATCCAAATCAGGATGTGGAAGGATCAGGCAAAGAATGGAGTAAGAGAGCAAGCTGGGTTAGGAAACCAGGAGATCAAGCAGAGCAGAGTCGGAGCACCAGCTGGAGGGAACAGCAAGGCAGCCTGGGATCAGGTTAAGCCCTGTTGCCTGGACGCTTCGTATTCTGGGTCAGAGTTTTTTATATGAGGGCAGTGGAGGGTTAGATGACCCTGACTGGCCACTTTAGGCCCAATGGTGGGCAGAAGGCTAGGCATTGCTGGAGGCTCTAGGACTGCCTTGACCAGCTGAGGTGACCAGCTGTAGGCTGGCAGGCTGTGGTGGGTGGCCATGGTGGTCAGACCAAGGCTCCAGGCTGAGAAGGAGGCATCCAGGTGATTTAGGAAATGAAGTGACTAGTTGTCAGATAAAACTAGTAACAATGGGTGCAGCTTGCTGCTCACCTGGGGCTTGTCAGGGGCTGAACATTAATATGATTAGTATACTAGTCAAAGGCTCCCTTCCCACCCTTCCTTCTGTGTAATTATAGTGCCGTTTACACATACACTGGATTCTCAACCAACCGGTGCAGTGGTATTTACATTGTGAAGCTTTTGGAGGGAAGCCTGTTAGCATGTGTGCATGCATATGTGTGTGTGTGTGTGTGGTTCAGGTGGTGTATGCACAAGGGTCCCTGCCCTCTTTCCGTCTCCCTGTCTTTCCATATAAGATCTTAAAAATCTTTTCCTCCTTCTTTTATAGGGAACTAGAGGGCTTGAGACCTCTTTTACATCCTGCATTGGCTCTGACCACAGTCCTTCCCTGCTCTCACAAGTGGAGCTCAGCCCTGCTTTCCTTCCTGTTGATTCCCAGTCAGCTACATGGTAAGTTTCATTATCTCTGCTCAGTGCCACAAGGTAAAAGTTCTGACAGCCGCTGTGTAAAATCCATTAGTGCTGGGTGTGGATGGCAGACTACTGGATGCCCATCAAGGATTATTCAGTCATTTCCCAGTCCAGCTGTAAGGAGAGGGTGGTGGTATTGAATTAGCATTGGAGCTGAACTTCAGCATAGATTGTTATAGGCATAAAATATGAACTAAAATATGTGACAGAATTAAATCCATCAGTTCTAATAAAGGAAACAGTAGAAAGCAAAGAAATCTTGGACCCTTAAATCCCATTAACCAGGCCAGAGAGAAAATGTGTTAAAAGGGAGCTGCTCTGTATCTTTTTTCATTGTTTGATGAAATAATCTTTTTCACCCTTTAAGTGGTGTGTTTAAAAATCCTGGTATTTCTGAAACAAAGAGAATACACAGCCACCGAGCTAGCTGGTTTTTATACCTTCCTTTTCTGAGTATTGTCCTTCAGTACAATACAGAGCCATTTCTTTGTTCTTGCAAGCTAGCAGTTAAATTGTATGTAAATGTATGCAAATTAGATGCTGTCTAATAAAGAGAGTCATTAGATGGAAGAAATATTTAGTTTAGCAAGAAAAGAAAAGAAAAGAAAGCAGGTGTATTTTGCAATAGAAAATGTAAGATTGCAAAAAACCCCTCAAACTTTGGGTGAAGATTTCTAAAAAAGCTATTAAAATATTTTCTAAAAGGTCTACCCTTCTCTTGGTCTTTCCATGTGTGTGCAAGAGGGGGAGGGAGGGGGAAGGAGAGATTACACACAAATGTACAAACTTGTATATTATACGTTATACGGGCCTATATTTAGACATGCATATACACAAATATTGGGCATGGAGATTATATAAATATTGAGCACAAATAATATTTATATGTAATATTTTTGTAAAATATTTATATCACCTCCACACATGATATGCAAACTCATGCATGCAATTATCAGTTGTGTTTTTTATATGCCCCACATGTACAGGCGACATCTTTGTGGTAAACTAACGTTTGACTTAGCAATTTATTTATTATACATTTTGTCTGGCTTACCAACATTCTGTTAATTAATCAGTCTCTCCTGGATTTAGTTTAATATTCTACGCCCTAAAAAGCTTCAAGCTTCCACCATTTTAATGATTTTTCTTGGTCCCCTTCAAACGTGCTGTTTCCTAAAAATAATATTTTCTTGAGTGATGGGCAAGATTCAGTCCTTTTGCTAGGCATAAAAAAGATCCAGCGTAAAAGTCTGAAATCTTAGCAGCCTAAAACGCTAGGGATTGGGACCTTTTCACCAACAAGAGGTAGAGAAACTTGTAGTTGGAACTTGCAGCACTCCCTAAACCCTAAACATTGTTAAGTAATGGAACTTCCATTTTTCCTTTTTCTAGAAACTAAGAAGCTATTTTTGATCATTTTGATAGCTTCTCTGAACTCTACCATTTTAGCCTGGGGACCCAATCTTGTAATTATTTTGCTTAAGCAGATCAGCTTATGTAGGGTTGGGTCTTCTGTGTCTAAAGGCACCTGTTGTTTTTGTGATCAGTTATCATGGTTCAGGCAGGTGAATAGATATTTGTGCTATGACTAGTATTTCTTTTTCATGGCAAATTTGAAAGGCTGGAAGTATATAGACATATATGCATATGTGTATAAAATATATGTATATAGAAATAATGTTGTTTAAATATTTACATATAAAGCCAAGGGATTGGACTCCTTCCCAGAATTACTGGAACTACCTTCCCCAGGAACATTTGGACTTGAATAATCTCGACAGCAACACTTTTCTTCTGAAACTAAACAACTTGCGAAAAGAGTGACTGGCTCTGGATGGCTTACTGATCACGTGGGCTCTTTTTCTTATGCTGTTGTAGGGGCCTCCATGGTTGGGATAATATATTTTTAGTTAATTACACTAAGATTCCTTTTTGTTGCTGTGTTCCTCCAATGGCTTCATCTTGGTTTATTTTACCAGGGAGCATCCTGGGACTGGCAGCGTGGGAGTACTTTTATAAACGTTCTAGGATATCTGGCATTGAGTATCCTGGAAGACAGGGGCCTCCTTAAATGTTTGGCCAAAGCCATGCAGCAGTGAGAGGTTTCACACACAGTTTTCAACCAAACCAGTCAAAAAACTTAGCAGAATCTTCATATTTCTGGGGTTTGTTTCAAACTGAAAGCAGAGGGGTTCAACAGGAATGGAAACAGAAGCCACTCTCTTATCTTTCTATAACATGAGTTTGTCGCATGGGAGGTGAATTGTACATAAAGAAAGGAAGGCTGATCAAGAGGTTAAGGGGATTAGTCTGTCACTTGAGAATGCAGCTGGAATACTGTGTCCAGTTCTGGGCACCACAGTTCAAGAGGGATGTAGAGAAGCTGGAAAGAGTCCAAAGGAGGGCCACGTGAATAATTAGAGGTCTCGAGAACAGACAATACAAGAAGAAGCCGAGGGACATTGGACTGTTCAGCCTGGGAAAGAGAAGACTCAGAGGGGACTTTGGTGGCAGCCTTTAAGCATATAAGGGGCTAGGAAAACACCTGTTGACCAAGGCACCCCAGGGGAAGACTAGGAATAATGATCATAAACTGATAGTGGATTGCTTCAGATTAGAAAAAACATCTTAATGGTTTGTGTGTCTAGAGTCTGGAATAGATTCCCCCGGAGGTGGTATAGTCACCTTCCCTGGGGATCTTCAAAGGATGACTAGATGCATGCCTCGCTGGGGTCATCTGACCCCAGCAGTCTTTACTGGCTTGAGCAGGGGGGCTGGACCTGATGATCTCTGAGGTCCCTTCCAGCCCCTAACTTCTATGAATCCTGGGTTTAATACCTACCACCAAACGAGTGACCTTGGGCAAATCATTGGATGCCAGCTCAACAAAGGTAGTGAAGCACCTGAGTATCTTTGAAGATGTTTCTTTCTATGTCTTCATTCGTCATCTCTAGAATGGGTGAACAAGTACCACCTGACTTTGTAGTGAGTAACGTAGACCATGTATGTGCCTGAGATGGATAAGGGTGCCAGCTCTGTGACATGGAGAATACCATACTAAATCAGATGGATGGTTTATCTAGTCAAGTACCCTCCAACAGTGGATGTGATCAGCTACCTCAGAAAAAGCCTAAGGTGGACAGCTGTAGATTAAGCAATATTTTTGTCAAAGATCTGAAAATAAAAATAAAAGAGTAAATATCCTCAATTAGTTATCATGGCTCGAAATGGTTGTTAAAAAGAGTTCTAAAGAATAAAATATGCTGCACTAAACTAATCCTGGTGCTAACGAACAGGCTGGGGGGCTAGCAGCTTTTGATATTACCTAGTGCTTATTATTGTTATTATTATTATTTCTTTTTAATTATGCAAAGTGCTAATCAGTTTGATTATGCACAGTGCTAATCAGGTTAATTATGCAAAGTGCTAATCAGTTGTTCTCTAAGCACACGAGGAGAGCAGAGGTTCTGGCAGTGAATGGTGGTACTGGATGGGGGTAGTCACGGCAGTCATTCCTTATTAAGAGAAGAGTAGGTGAGATGACAGGGAGATTTTTGTCTCTTTAAAAAAATTATGGAAGGAAAAAGTCATGAGGATCATGGTTCTGGAAGGGCAATGACTTCTCTCTCAGCCAGGCAGCGTTTTTTTTTGTACTGCTTGGGTGGGTTGGACAGTATGCGTTAGACTTTTAGAGGTTACCACTTGAACCAGTAAAACAGAAAGGGGTGTTGTTGCTGGAGGACGGCATGAAAGAAAGTCTTGTCATCATACAAATTATCTTTGGGGTGTTGGAATCCAAAGGCTTTCACTTGCTGGGAAAGCTAAAAGTATTTAGGGAATCCACCCAGCTATAAGCATCTCTGAAGCATGCGTACTCAGAATGGTGTGAATGGTTCTTGGAAGACCATTCACATTCTGTATTTTCTCTAAGAAGAGTGTGCAGGGGAGGATTATCACCTGAGCAGTCAAAACATATTCTGTTAAGTAACATATCCACAAACTAAACTGTGTCTGAAAAATATTTTAGGTGGGCCTTAACAAGGGGTCTTGCCTTACTCTGTAATTGCTCGCCTTACTCTGTAATCATGGGTGAGTTACATTTGAGTAAACCAGAACCTCCTCCTCTGCTGACAGTTACTGCCAACTATTGCGGCTGAAAGCTGACTGATTTCTGCTCGTTTTCTTTCATCTGAATATATCTTGCTGCTAAGGTGGGGGTTCCTGTTCACTGTAGGTCTTGCAGCTGGAACACATGAGCAGAGAGTACTTGCAATTGTAACATTGCAAAATACATTGAAGATATTCTGGCATAAGCAAAAGACCATTCGATTATAATGAATTGAATACTTGAAGGGTCGAGCAGTAACAATATAAGGGAAGCAATGCTTGAAATTAACCATTAAAAATGGTTACTTAATGGGAGTGGTGCCAACTGTCCAAGTATATTTAAGCCCTGCCTTCCAAGTAGATTTAAAACAGGAATTGACATCAGCAATTTGTAGCTGAAGCTTGTATTTGAAAGTGGATGTACATTTCCTTGCTATTGAGTGAGCACCTTCCAACAAAACTATTGCCATCTTAAGGGAAGGAATCTCTCTCGGAAGAGAAGGGTTTGCTGCCCATTAACTGGGCTTACCTTGTCTGTACACTTTATCTTTCCTTTTTCTCTCTCACAAGCCTTGAACATTACCATTCTAATATTAGGAATATGAAGTTTCCCATACCACATTGGATTAATGGTTCCATCATTAGGCCCGAGATCCTGACTTTGAAGAATACTATGTTTACAGCAGAAGAAGGTGAAAAACTTACTACACCTTGGCTGCTTGTATAAATACATTACATGAGGAAGAAACATTCCTTTGTGATGCTAGTGCTAATGGACCAATGTTCTGGAGCAGAGGTTGACTTGACAACGTATAGCCTAGGGGCTGGAACTAGCTTGTGGAGCCCCTGGATCTGACCTGTGGAGCTGGAGGGCTTTGCCTCTGACCGTGCCTGTGTTGGGGCTGGGCAGCGAGGAGCTGTGCTAAGGTCACGAAGTTGGAAGCTGTACACTGCCAACACTTCTCCCTGTTCCCTGGCTGCAGCTGGCAGGGAACTGAGGTGGGGCTGGGCAGGTTCTAGCTACACACATGCTGCAGCCATGAGGCAGGCAAGGCAGGGGAGGGGAGTGACAGCAGTGCAGACTTGGCTTTCAGCTGCCTTGCCTTGACTCAGTTCCCCACCAAATGGAAGCTGCATCTTTACAGTAGCTGGGGAACAAGGGCTAGGGATGAGTGGTGACAGTATGGACAGCTCCCAGCTGTCTGGTTCTAGTGCATCTCCTCTCTTGCTGAAAGCTGGGATTGTACCCCATCTAGGGAGCCAGGGGCCTAGGAGAAGCAGTGGCAGTGCAGGCACAGCATAGGTGCAGGCAACTCTTCCTCTCCTTGCTTCCCCATCACAGGTCATAGGCCGCCAAAGTCACCCAACCTGCGCCAGACTGGAACCAGCAGCTTATAAAAGTTGCTGGCCCCTATCCCAAAACATTGTTTCCTTATAACAAGATATTTAAGGGTTGATCCCAAGTTGAATGGAAAGACTCCCATGGACTTCAGTAGGACTTGGTTTGGACCCTTACAGAAAACCAATCACTCTAGGTGTTGCATATCCATTTATACCAGTTCTGACGTTGGCCTTGTGGTTTGAGGTAGTGAATTCCACAGGTTGACTACAGATGCTCTGCTGATCTTGTTTGGTTTGTTAGCTGTGGCTATGGTATGAACTTGCTTTCTCTGTGTTACTTTTGCTGAGCAACATCCCATCCTCCATGGAAGAACTGTATTTTTAAGTCCTTTAACTCTATCAATTGATAAAGGGTTTCTACTACCCAAGAATGCAGTTCCATCTTGCATAACTTAGCTGTGCAAGCAAATCTATCTGATGGGTGTGAAATGAGTCCACTGAATTTGTCAGCATTCTTACAGACCCACGGTTACTGTTTGGTGTGATATTCAGAGGCCTGGTTGTATACTTCTCTTGAGCTAGCTTGGTGCAGACAGTGAATGCTTTCTATGTAGGGTAAAATTATCTGAAGTGATTTTATACTTTGGCTACCAGTTCTTTTGTGTTGACTCCTGCTTGGCTGGTAACTTTAGGTGTTTTTTCCCCCTATTTTCTGCATTAAATGAGCAATTAATTGTAGCAACTTTGAGTACAGAGCTTTTCTTTTCCATGATATATGTATGTATATGTATATAAAAACTGTGTTTCAGAGATATAATTCCCTCTAGGTTTAGGTAATGTTAAGCATATTGATACACAGAGAACAGCAATATTATAGCCGTCAAGCATAAATATCGGTAATGACATTGATGACATTATGTACACGTTGTTTATGGAAGACAAAGTAGCCAGCTTGGCACAGAAGTTAGATAAGGAATTAGCTTGTGTCTTTATGAAAGATATGAAACTGAGACACTTGGTTTGTAAAACAGTGGCCCTTGAAATTTGGCTTCCAGCATCTGCTTAAGGGGAGAGGGTATGGCCTTGCCATCTTCCTCCTCACGCTAATTCTGGATGGATTTTCCTATGACATTTATCAAATGCTTAAGCTGGCAACATTAGGCATCTATAGCAATAAAACATTTTCTGATCACTGAAGAATAAAAAAAATTAAACACTGCTGATTCCTGGCTGACTAGGCTAGAGACAGTAAGAGCTGGAGGCACTTTAAGGTAAAGTTACGCTGGTCAGGAAGCAGCAGTCTCGGTTCACTGCAGCCTTTGAATCCCACATTTTGTATGTCAAAAAGGTTTAACCTTCCCTTAGATTTACAGGCAGCTGGATTTTCCCAAGCGTCTAGGGCTCTGTTCTCCACTCCTCCCTCATCAGTTCTTTGATGAGACACAATGGGAGAGTGTGTGTAGCCAACCACAAGAGGAGGGAAAAGGGGGAAAAAAATCTTATTTGTTCATGTGAAGCCACTGGCATCATGCAGCCTCAGAGGATGCAGACGCTCACTTGGGTGCTGTACTGTAAGCACAAGTGGCCATCAGAGAAGTTGTGGATTATCAGTTTACCTTTCTTCTGCTAATTGGTTTTCCTTGCTGTATGGGAGGGGAATTGGTTTGAAAGTTTCCTGTGTATCCCCTGTTATCTTTCAGAGCTCTGCCAATATGGTTTTATAACCTCTGTGAAAAAGGAGTTAAAGTTGTTGTATTATAATGCATGCTTTTTCACTGCCTCTAAGCAAAGAGCTGTGGCAGTCCAAGGCTCCTAGTGAGACCAGTAGCATAACCCACATACTGCTGTGTTTGTGTGATGGATCTAAACCCTCCTGAGGCATACTCATACCATCTATTGCATTCTACCAGCTTAGAAGGATGAGCTCCTGGTTGAGGCAGGGGGGCTAGAAAGTCAAAAAGACTTCCCCTTTCTGACAATAGACCCTTTTGTGATTCACTTCCTCTTTCTTTACTGCCATTGTCCTGTTCGTAAAATATGGAGAGTGATGTAGATCTACCTTGTGAAAGTGGGGGTTAGGGGAGCGAATGTGGTTTCTGAGCTGACTCATTGTTTTGTCAAGTGCTTTGGTATCTTCAGATGAAAAGGGGGGGATATAAATGTAGCGTATTGTGGCAAAATCATTGGGGATCTCAAATGTCGTCTGCAAATGTTGTGATCTGGTGTAAAGTAAGTGTTACTATAAGATAAAACCACAGAAAAAGCTCAGGCAAATCCTTAAAAGCAAATAAGAGGAGTAAAACTCAGCTGGGTACTGGGCTAAGGGGTTAGAGAAAGTCATTGAAACATCAATAGAGATGCCCTAGCCTCCAGTAGTTTGAGAAAGGGGAGGGGGTCTGGTTGCTGGGCTCTTAAGCCTCAATGGCAGAATGCCAAAGTTGTGAAATTATTTTTGCATCTCCTTGAGGGTCTGAGGAACTGAGTGCCCTCAACTCCTATTCACCTCTGTTTGCTCAGCCTCAGGGACAGAATAGGCTCCTCACAGCAGAGGTAATGAAGAAAAGGCTGTAAAAGGCTTTATGAGTTACTGATTTGAGTCCAGGCTAAGAACATACAGTGCTGTTTTTCTTGGTCTGGGAAGATCATGACCCTTAGATCAACAACTAGATCGGAGTAAGAGCCATTCTCCTCTCCTATTCACTTGTATCCAGCTGCCATGACAGAGTAACAGAAGAAGAAAAGTATCTAAACACATACATGTCTTAATATGACACAACTAGTTGGAAGAAACCCCATTGGCATAAATTAACACAAAGTGACACTTTGTTTAGAAAGTTGTTTTGAATGTCTTCTCCCATTGATCCTATGCAACTGAGATAAATAAACATTGTGTGTGTGGTGCAGCCAGGCTGAGCGCTTATGCTTCTCCAAATGTTTATACGTTCCCTGGAAGTTGTTTGTATTGCTGTTTGTTGACTGTAAATTCCAGACCTGTATATGTTTGTAATATATACATTAGCTGAACCAGGGCAATCTTAGGAGTATCTTAGGGTAGGACTTTTGATGAATATGAACAGATGAATGACATGATGGTTTTTGGGGAGTTGTTTTTTGTTTTGTTTCCATCCCTCCACTGCAGTGAATTAGCCTTTGTGCCTGTGGCAAAACAGAGGGGCTGCTGTAGCAGGCATTTTACTTAGCAGGGCGTCCTGTGCCCTGCTCAGATCCATGCGGGTGGATATGCAAGATAGCCGCACAGGATTTATCTGGTAGGAGTCAAGTTAGTTTATTAGCTTTTCAACTAATTAAGAAACAAATCTGTTGGGCTCTCAGTTTATTCACTGATGAGGAGGACAATGCATGTTTCCTCTTGGGGAGGGAGGGGGGGAATGACTGAAATTGTCATCTGTGCTGAAATTCATAGTGACAGAGCCTCCCCCTGCCACTCTATTGTTGTTCTATAGTTTTTCCACTCTCCTTTAAAATCAAATACTCCCTCCTTCCCTCTCTCTCTCTTCACATACCTCTACCTTCCCTTCCCCGTTATTGCCCACATCTTTGTTTCTCAGATGGTGAGTAAAGCAAAAGCTCTGAGACCTTTGCAGGCACTTCTTGACCCACAAAGGGTGAGCTTGCACATTACAATTAGACCATGTTAAGAGCACTTATAACTTGGATGATCACATGTTAAAGCTCATTAACAAGAGCAAGTGCCCATAACGTTTTAAGTCTTAAAGTTATGTCACCTTGGGCAAGGATTAAGAACATAAGAATATGTGAATTACCATTCACTGGATCCATCTTGCCCAGTCTCCTTTGTCCATGAGGAGAGACACGGGTGCCACAACTTCCTCCTGGCTGCTGGAGCTGCTGAGCCAGAGAGGAACAGGAGCCCTGCTGAGCTGCCACAGACTCCTGCTCTCCCCACCACCACCTTCACCTGGACCTACAACCCCCATTTCCTCTTCCATCATCCATCAGCTACCACAGCTCCCTGCAACAAGAAGGGACCTGACAGTTCCAGTGAGTCCTGGGTCCCCTTCACCAGCAAACACCACCTGTTTTCCTGCTATCTGCTCCGATAGCATCTTTGTGTCTACCCTCCTTTGAGTCCTGTGTTCCACTCCCCCTTTTCCTGTTTTGTGTATACCTGAGTAAGCCAGCAGCATGCTTCCCCCACCCCCACTCCATCCTGTGTGTGTCCTTGTTTACCCCCTAGCTTCAGCCCCACTCCAACACATGCCACCCCTCCATACAGCCCCCCTCCCCCAATCCACTGCAGACAGGAGGGCCCCCCTGCAGCAAGTTATCCTCTCTCACTTAGATGGAGCAGGAACCCATGGATCCCCCTCTCCCATCCCACCTAACCCCTTTCCACCTAGCCTCTCGGGGCAGGCAAGAGCCCCATAAGGGGGCTGCCATAATAACAGCCTCTTAGCAGGCAGATGTTCCTGAGATGGGGAGACCCCGCAGGCCCAGGGAGCTCCCCTTGGACAGTCTTCCCTAGAGGGGGCCACAGGGCCACCCAAACCTAACCAGGGCAGAGGCTCCTCATCCTCCTCCTCCATAGGAGGGCGTGGGAAAGGTAAAGGGCCTGCAAACAAAGCCAAATCAGCAACACTTGCAGTGACTAGTGACTCCTTGTTGGCAAAAGCCCTACCCACTCAGCCTTCCTCCAGCTTTGCAAAACTGTCTGAGGTTGTGTGGGCAAAGGCAGTGGAGGGCCTAGGCTCCAGGGCTGCAGATTGCTGGGTTGAGCAGTCAGTCAGGGGCCCCTCTCCACCATCAGCAGGAACCAGGGAGTGTGCTGCTGTATGCTCAAGATGGAGCTGCCCCTCCCATTCCCCTTTGAAACATATGTGTGGACACTCGCTTGGGCAGTGGAGGCCCTAAAAATTGTGGCGGCATCCAGACATTATGACAAGGGAGTCTTCTACCTTGCCATGTGGGCTGCCACACAGGAGGCAGTGTAAAAGGTCCTTGCAGTAGATGGGGCTCCTTGAAGTCCTGGAAGAGCTGGGGACCCGGGTGGTCCTCAGTCCCGTTCTCCTCCTTCCCCATCACCTTCCTAACTGGGGCCTTCCTGAAAGACCTGGGGAGACGCTTCTCCTTGGTCACCACCTTTAGGCTGGGGTGCTGGAACTCCAGCCTCCACCACATCCAGTCCTTCTGCTGCCAGGTCACCATCGAACTGGCAGCAAGGGTAGAGGTGGGGAGGAGGGGAAGGACCATACTGATAGGGGATGGAGTTGGGGCACTGTGGGGTCATCGCTGACCACTCCCTGGTGAATGCCTGGCATGCCCACCACCCAGATGACACCAGGAACTTCATCTTTGTCAAGGTGGAGGAGCAGCAGGAGCTCCACTCCCAGCTGGACCAAATCCACATTTCCATGTTAAAAACTGCCTAAAGTCCACACCTTTTGCAAGTAGATACCCTCCCCTTCAGTGACCACCATCTAGTATACGTTCAGGTTATGCTGCAGTCTGAGTGTCTGGGGCTGGCCTACTGACCCTTCAGTAACAGCCTGCTGGATGATGTGGGCTTCATGGCCACCTTCTGGGACTTCTGGCTGACATGGTGTAAACAGCGGCAGGTCTTTCCCTCAGCCTGGGGATGGTGGGACATGGGGAAGGTGTGCGTTGGGCAGTGCTGCTGCTGCTACACCCAGTGGCACATCCAACAGCAAGAGATAGCGAGAGAGCAGCTTGAGAGGTAAGTGCTGAAGCTGGAGTGACACCTGGCTGCTGACCCAGACAACCTGACCCTCTGCAGAAAGTATCAGGAGAGGTGGGAAGAGCCCCGAGCTCTGGACAACTGTCAAGTCTGCACTGCCTTCATCTGCTCACATATCCAGCTTCTCTGGGAGATGTACTGCAGTTTCCACTTCTTCTACACCTGGGAGAAGAGGAGGGGTTCCAAGAAGTACCTCACTTGCCCCTTGGTGGAGGATAGCACCCCCCTCATGGGTCCCAGCAAGCTGCGAGAAAGGGCAGGCACTTCCTATGCAATGTTCTTCTTGTCAGATCTGACCGATACTGATGCCTGCCAGGACTGGTGGAGGGACTGCCACAGGTCAGTGCAGATGTCCAGGACTGGCTGGAGGGTCCTTTCACCCTGGCTGAACTCTTTGATGCCTTTGCCTGATTCCCTGCCCTTGAAGGTTCCAATAAAAATATCAGCTCTTTTACCTGTGAAGTCTTCCCAAGCAGGACCTGGAAGAGCTACTGGATTTCTGCCAGGATCTCCTCAGGACCTGGAGGTTGGTTTCCACCTCCATGTCTCCAGAGACGGTTTCCCAGGGCACCAACCTCCTTGCCCAGCCCCTGCTGAAAAACATGCAGCTGATGGTGCTGGCAATGGAAGTGCCATAGGTATGCCAGAGGATGGTCTTAGCTAACATCATTTGTCTGGGGGACCTCCTGAATTATGCTAGACAGGGGTGGGCAGGTCCTTCTGCACTGGCCCAGCACATGGGGCTGCCCATGTTGCATGTTCCCTGCCGTGTACTCCAGGAGGTAAAGGCTGTCCTGCTGCTTATTGCCTTCACCTATATTAATCAGGTCCTGTGTGAGGGTAGTCTCTCCCACCAATATATTGCAGCCTTCCAGAGCTAGTCATGGGGCCACTGCCTTGGCAAGGTCTCACACTGCTCCTCACCTCACCAGCTTAGTAGGCTAGGGGGGATACCAAGCTGAGCCACTTCCAGAAAGCCAGCTCTGCATGCTCCATTATCCCGTCTTCATGTCCTGTCTTGACAGCAGGTGGCAGGAGGGACACCCTCCACAAGGACAGGGTCAGGGGTCCCTGATGGACAAGTCTGTATCCTACCCTGATCCCAAGAGCCACCAGGGACCTCAGCAGGCAGCTTCTTCTTGGAGGCATTGCCACATGAGCGTATTTGGCATGCTTTATGGACACCCCTGATGCCTGCCTCTTTCACCAACAGATGGAGACAGTGGGACACACCTACTTCAGCTGTACCAGATTGCAGCCCCTTTTCTGCCTCCTCCAGAATCACCTACCAAGGTTCTATTTGCATTTCTCCCCACACAATTTTTTTGTTATGCACCCTCTATCCGTGGCCCCACCCAGCCTCAGGACACACTGTCTGAAAAACAACATCCTTTTATTAGGTTTAAACTTACTATCTACTATTTTAATGTTTAGAGGTGCACTGATACATTGGAGGGAGTGGGGCAGGGGTAGACTCTGCCCAGCTTGGGGGTAGCTCTCACTGCTGCACGCACCCTAGAAGGGCGAATCTGCATGGGGTGGGGTAGGGTAGGGCAGGCAGGCTGCAGCTGCGGGCTGGAGCCAGGGCTGCACTGGGCTCTTCTCAGTGGGTTCTGGGCTCAGAGCAGGTGGCAGTGCCGCTGGGAGGGGGCTGCAGCCACCCCAAATTTTGTCATAGCCCCCCCCGCGGCACCACTGCCTGCCCCATGCCCAGCCCCACTGAGAAGAGCCTGGCATACCCCCAGCCCTTAGCTGCAGCCCACCTGCCCTTCCCTGCCCCGCACAGATCCACCCCAACAGATTTACCAGCTGGATGCAGCTGTATTGGAAATAGGATCAGTGTTGAGTGATATGCCTCCTTAAAAATTGGCTATCGATATTGTTCCCCAAAATCTATCGGTGCACCCCTATTCATTTTGTGATCTCTAGTTCTTATATCAAGAGAGAGGAAATAAATCCTTATTTAGTTTTTCTTTGACATTTAGTATTTTGTAACCCCTTATGTGCTGCCTCAAGCGTCTCTTTTCTAAACTGAATAGGTCTAGCTTCTGTAGTCTCTCCTCATATGGAAGCCTCTCTATGCCACTACTCATTCTTGTTGCCCTGCTCTGGACCTTCTCTTGTTTTCTATATCCTTTTTGAGATGTGGGGACCAGAACTGGGCACAGTATTCAAGGTAAGGATGCATCATGGATTTACAAGGGGTCATAATTATACTTTCAGTTTTGTTTACTAGTACCTTTTTAATCATCCGTAACGTTTTGTTTGCCCTTTTGTTGGTTGCTGAACACTGAGCTGATGTTTATAGTAAACTGTCCACAATGACTCCTAATTCTCTTTCCTGTGTGGTAACAGCTAGTGTAGAGCCCATCATTGTGTAGGTATAGTTTGGGTTACCTAGCTCAAGTTAAGTTAACTTCCGGGTGTTCACCTGAGAGAAAACTACTAATTGCAGCCTTCCAGTATCCCAGGATGCAGTGCTCCCAAGTAGAGTAGCTATCATCCAGGACTCTGCAACTCTGGACTGACAGGTGGGAATGTCTGGGCAACTGGTAGGTGGGGATTGGGTGAGTGAGAATGGAGAGAAGGGACGGGGGTTTGGGGAAAGGGTAGGGGGGGCATACTGGAGGTAGGGAGAGGAAGGGGGAAGGGGAGTGGGTAAGTGAGTGCGTACCTTTCATGCTGCTGCTGCTGCCCAGCCCCTAAATTGCCCATTCAACGCTCAGATCACTTCCCTGCTGCCCCAGTTGCCCTCTCTGCCCCCCATCAGCCCCTCCACCCTAGGATAATTGCTTTGCTGGCCTAATCAACCTGAGAGTGGCAGAGGCACCAGTAGGGGGCATTTCCCCTCTTTGCCTACTCCTGGGGTCCCTACAGATCTCACTGAGCCTGCACGCCCAGATCCAGCCCCTGATGACACAACATTGGAGAGGCAGGGGAAAGGGGAATGGGGTGGGGGCAGGCAAGGGGCTTCCAGGCAGTTACAGGGCCTGGTGGGCACTGGATCTTGGTGTGTGGGAGTGGCATGGGTTGTAAGGAACCCTTGAGCAGGCAAGGAGGGGGAGCCCTTATCCCCTTGCTGCTGTCACTGCTGCTGCTGCTGCTCTCAGGTTGAATGGAGTGACAGAGGAGCAATCGAAGGTTGTGGGGACAAGATGGAGGGGCCGATTAGGGGATGGAAGGAGAATCTGAGGACTGGTAGCGGCAGTGGGGCAACTTGAGAGGTGAAAGGGGCAATCCAAGCAGCGTGGGAGGTCCCTTCCTGTGCCAGCAGCCTATACTGCGACTAGAGAGCTGGGAAGTGGGGCAGGCATGGAGCAGATTTGTAGCCCCTAGCCATGCTTCTGCTCACCAGTGCACGGTACAGAGGGTATTAACCCCAAATGGGTGACTGATCACTAGAACTAGCTAACCTTAACACAGACTATCATTCCTTAGAATTGGCATCTTTTAATTCTAACATGTAATCTCACCTGAAGAGAAGACTGCTGCAACTTAACTGATCCACAGGAAGAATGTAGTGTAATCAATCTCCATTAGAGGTGTACCGATACATCAGTCTAATATCAGATTGGCACCGATATAAAGAAAATTGACTGTATCAGAAATTGGCTTGATGTGGCTGATAAATGTCCTGTGCATGTGAGTAGCCTCAGCGCAGCATACAGGTGGCAAGGAGCACATCCTGGCAGCTTGGAGAGCTGCATGCAACTAGTAAGTCTGTTGTGGTGGAAGGAGAGGGGGAAGGGAAGAGGCGCAGATTAAGGCCCCCATGGTGAGGGAGGGAGTGGGGCTGGGGTTGTAGCAGGTGCTGCCCGGGTGGGGTGGGGTGGGGCATGGCAGGCATGGGACAGAGCTGCGACTCACCTGGGGCGGGGGCGGTTCCCTGTGCCTCCCAAATGAGCCTCTTGTGGCTCTGTCCTGCACCCCCCGCCACCCCAGCTAGGCAGTGCCTGCCCCAGCCTCACTCTCCACTCCCTCCCTCACTGCATGAGCCTTGATCTGCCCCCTCATACCCCTTCCCTTACCCTTCCTCTTCCACCACAAGAGACTTACCAGCTGGACGCTGTTCTTCGAGCTGCTGGGCTGCGTATCAGAAATCAGATTGGTATCGGCTGACGTGCCTCCTTAAAAATCAGCTATTGGTATCAGCCCCCAAAATCTCTATCAGTGCACCCCTAGTCTCCATCACGCCAGGGAGATGTACTTCTGTCATATTAATACGTTAATCATACTGGTTAGTATTGCTCTTTGCATGGTGTGCCAGACCTATGAGCCTGATGCACACACTTTTGTGTCTGTGCAGTCTGGTAATGCCACTTTTTATTAAAGTCGTTTGACACATTCCGTTATAAAGCCTAGTTTTAACTTGCTTGTGAGCTTCTCAAACCTTTACCTTTTAGACCAAACTTTTACATGTCAGGAGTATGCTTCAGTCATAGTTGTTTTTGTTTGGAAAATTTAATCTAAAGTAGTTTGGCTGTTCCACAAATAAGATTAGGGAAAATATATTGTTTTGCTTATAATATATTGGCTACCTTTTCTTTGAACAGCTCTAATACTGCCATGGTTTGAAGCAGGGATTAGGTAGGAGAATGGCCTTTGTATCAAAGGTGCTTCTTGCTATCCTCATGACCTTCTGCTCAGTTTTGGCCAAGTTAGAAAACTGTTTTAAAAACAGCAGTTGAGTCTTCTTGGACTTGGGTAGCTAATCTCTGTGAAAGTTCTGTCCCCATGGAGAACCCTCAAAACTGTTTTTCAGTACTGAACATATTGTGTATGTGCGCTCCCTGTGGTTTGCTGGGTCAAGGTTGGGCTTTTGCCATAATGGCTTCTCCCAGCTGCCTGAGGTTAGCCACTGGAACCGAGAACTGAGAGCCTGCATCTCCTGTGCTCTTAGGGGCCTCTAGGCATCATCTAAGAAGCTTGGAAGAGGAAGACATTTGATTAAAGATAACAAAGGAGGGATGGACGTGGAATGGAGGGAAAAACGTAGATTCATACAAAGTGTCTGATGTGACTGCAGCTGTGGTGATGAAGAAAAACTATGGCTGATTGGGCAGGGGGATGGGAAGGGGGATAATGAACCCTGAAAAGGAGATGAGTAAGGTTGACTGGAGGATGGAGACTTGGACTGGTAAGGCAAGGCGAATAGGACTGAGCCAAAAAAATAAGGGATGGGTAAAGCAGGACTAAGACAGGGATAGGTTTCAGGGGATGGAACAGAAGCTTTCATGTTTGGGGAAAAGGGAGAGAAGACGCTGTTCCCGTGAGGACACTTTCCCTTTCTGTGCTTATACTGGAATGCAAAATTCGTGAGTATCACTGTTCTTCTGCTGTCAGGAAATATCTCGGAAACCCACTGTCAAAGTATGTGTCCCTTTCCCATCTAGTGGTTGGCCCATCAAGAGGATGACAAGTTACTACAGCTGTCAGTTATTCTGTTAGCTCATGTGCTAGAGTTGTGTGTGGTGGAGCCAAGGTTTTAATTGTACTGAGTGATCCCTGTGGTGGAAGTACCTTATACCACAGTGACATTTTTGCATTCTTTTTTAGGTTTTTTTCTTTAAAAAAAAAAAAAAAAAAGAAAGAAAAGAAAACTATACAACAAAATTATGTTAAAAGAACATAAAGGTTGCAAAGTCAAGTCAGGAAATCCCAGAATTAAAATTGCTGGCAACACCCTAATTTTGCACATTTGTATTACAGTACAGTCTTTTATTATACAATCACATTCTGACCACCCCACCACAAGGACCATGACCTATTCAGTGCACAGGATGCAGTGATGACTAAAGTCTGGGCAGTGGTAAAGAGACAGTTGTCTATAGGACCCCTGCCTTGTTTGCTGCAGAAGCTAGAAAGTGCAGTGGATGAGGCAGGGGACTGCAGTGAGAGAAAGGGCAGTGTTGTTTAAGACTACAGTGAGATCACCTGTATGTGTAAAGCTATTTCTGAGCTTGAATACTTTGCATCAAGGCCTGCAGAGAGAGCAACTTTATTAATAACCATTCTGCCACCTCCTGTCTATTCACTCACTGTTTTTAAACCTTTCCTTCATTCATATGTGTAACAATCCCATCCATCCCAATGGGCTGGGAAGGGGTAACCAGCTTTTCTCCCAGCACATTCTCAATCTTCCGTTCCCAATAAGTATCACGTTCCTAATGAGCATATCTCACTCCTTTGCACAAAATAGCAGTTCTCAGTGTGTTGGCTTCACCGCTTTCAGTTTATGAGCAGGACACTAATATCCAAATTCTGCACTCAGACAAATGCACACAACTCCTACTGACATTTTGACAGTTCAGTGGGAGCTGCAGGTATGAGTGCGGAATGCATCTGTCTTTAGCCAGGTCTCTCCATTTTCTAAGCAATGAGAACTCAGCTGTTTTCTAATGAATTCCCCCTTTCATATTTTATTGCTATGAAGAGAATACAAAGAGCACTTGTTTCTTTTTCTTCACCCCCCCCCTCAGTTGACACAATCAGAATTATGTGAAGGGAAAAAAATTATACAGAAAATGGGAAATAGGGTGGGAAAATGTAATAGGATCTGTGAATCTTTTCTGTCTTGTCTGAATAAATGAGACCTGATGAGAGATGCAGCACAATAAGGGTTGCAGCGCATAAGGATTGTTTTATTTTACTTCATTTCGTTTTACTGGATTGAATTTGAAAGGGAAAATTACAGTGGACATGAAGGTTTGTGATGGAAATGCTTGGGGTTGCCATATCTTTGACATGAACCTGTATAAACATGAAAAGGAATGTTAAGTAATGCACTGTACAAAAATTTTTAGGTAAGCTTCTGAAAATGCTTTTGGTTGAATGTCCAGTACCTTCTGGTATACACTTCTCTGTCTGTAGCATTGTTCTGCTACTCCTGTATTTAAACTCTTCCTCCACCTTGGGGTCGGGTTTTTTTTGGTTTTTTTTTTTTTGGGGGGGGGGGGGGGGAGATTGTTGTGTGTGTATTTTTGTTTTTTCCCCCAAACATAAAAAAAAAAATCTCACCTAGCCAGCTAATTCTGAGCCAACACTATAACTATACTGACTTAATGGCATGGGATTTAAATATGGGAACATCCTTTCTTCATCAGGAATCTTAGAAGAATTCCCCCCCATCCCCACCCCACAACACAACACAGTTGTTTAAAATCCAACTTGGATTTTAAAATGAGATTGATGCAGGCTAGGACTCAGCAGTCCCTTGTGGGATATCCCAAGAGTGCAGACATGATCAGATCAATAAATCACATGGAGGCAGGTCATATTAAACCCAGCAGTAATGGTCCTCTTGGAGACGATTTCCTTATGGGAATTCTTCCTCATTCTCTCTAGGATGGAGTGCCAAGAGAAGACAGCATCCACACACAGTGGATCCCTGTTGATGTCCCTTGCAAACATGTTGAAATATACTTTTCTCCTAGTGAGGAGAAGGCTAGAAGTAGGCTCTTCTGTGTCTTATAGTGTGGGAAGTATCATGGAGGCTTCTAAGATTCCCTTCTGTAGGGAAGAGGCCTAACCCACAAGGGAACAATGTAGGCTACAATCAAGTACTGTGCTATTGTGTTATCGTACCTTGATTCTTAAGAGCTCCAACTAACTACATTCACAACAGCCAACTTGTTTTATAATGCCCTTGTCCCTTCATGTCTCTTCAGGCTAATTTATGGTTGGGGTTGGTAATTTGACCCGTATCCATATTGTTCTCCTCAAGCTAGCATTTCATCCTTGATCACAGTCAACAAGAATTTGTATTCCTCAAATCATGGCATTTATTATTGCCTTACTGTTATGAAATCATAGCATCTCTTAGAATGTGGTTTGATCCCAACCATGCTGGCAAGGCCAAATTGTGGTCGGTCATGGTCCAACTTAAGTCCCTTCCAGCCCCTAACAACTATGAAACTATGAAACTTTCCTGTCCGTGACATTCAAATTCATTTTGGCTGTTTTTGTTTCTAGTGTTCTAGGCCCTGATTCTGCAAAGCATTAAAGAACATTTCATGGCCAGCTACTCATGTGTTACCAGGGGCAAATCTGGAGGTGGTAGTTTCATCTCATCTTGCTTTGACTGTGTAGTGCACATCCAGCAAGCTTTCTGCTTCACCATCTTTTTCAAAATCTTAAATCCGCTGTTGTCTATGTGTGTTTTGATGCCTCATAGGATAGGAATGGCAAAACTCAGAGATTTCATCATAAAATTTATATTGTAGAAGAATATGGTTCTTGTCGGCAGTCGCACAATTTGAGGATGATCTTTACCACAGCTCATTGATAGTCTTGAGGTGATTTAACAGTCCAGTCCTTGAGTCAGTAGGGTTCTAGACATTCCCTGATTAAGTGTACTTCAAAAGTAGCTTCTTTGGTTCTACAGTCCATTGTTTTTCTCTCATTCCTCTCATGTCTCTGAGAGTTATAGTGAGCTCAGCTGAAGACTGGATAGAGTAGAGTTCCTCCCATTTCCTTGGGATGGCTGCATGCCATTCGCTTGAAGAGGAGCTGTAGCTTGAATTTCTGGAGATGCTTGTAATAAAATACAAAGGTACTCCCAACATAAGGGTTTTCATTTTGGTACCATTTCTCATGTGGAGGATTCTCATACAAATCATCATTCAGACACACCATTCTTAATATTTTTTTGAGTAAAAATATTTCACTTCCAGAAAATAGTGGCAGGGAGCCATTTTCTCTGTGGAAATAGCTATTTGTCCAAAAGGGTTTTTTTAAAAATAAATTAAGTAAGCAGTTGCAAGGGACTGAAATCATGTGAACAGAAAAGGCAAAAGCTTTTGCATAAAATCCCTGGATGTGTAGCCTGTAAGTTGTGGATGGCTGTACTTGCAGCCACTAGTCTAAGATAAGTATTTGATGATTAAGAGGGGGAGGGTGTAGACTCCTTTCAAAGATTCTGCATAAGTGGTGATGTTTGGAAATAAAGTGCCTCAAAGTGGGGGATCTTGGACATTTACCATGGTGAACTGACTTCAGCATTTTCTCAGAAACTGCACTGCTTTTTGACAGTGTAGACTTTCACCCCAATCTAAGCCCCCAGGGAAAAAAAAGAGCTTGTTTCTACTGAAAAGAGAGAATGGAAGCAACTGTAGAGAGGTCCCATTGCCACTATGAAGACAGGAAGAGAGAGAGAGAGAGAGAAACAGGGTGGATATTTTTTTTCTGTGCCAAACCAAGAGGACAACTTCCTCTCTCCTCCCACTTCCTGGCAACTGGAGAGGTGCCCTTGGGAAAGTATTTGCCCCATCTGAACTATTTACATGCTGACTTGGGGGCGTGTGTAGACAAAACAGGGGCCCTAAATTGAAGCAGTGGGATTTAAAAAACTCCACTTCAATTTAGGGCTGATTAAACTCCGATGTCGTGAACACACCCCGTTGACTTACCTGCCTCTCCAGTGGGGGGGAGGGAGGGTGAGCTGCCAGCAGGCAGAGTGGTCCCTGGGCTTTGAGGGGGAGGGTGCTTCCCTTAATGGCAGCGGTGGTCTCCCCCCAGGTGGCACCCACCCGCAGGCACCCAGCTCGGATGGTCCCAGCGGGGGGCACCGCAGCCACAGAGGGAAACACCAGGCTCCCATGCAGCTCAGACAGGGAGGCTCCAAAGGGGGGTGTGGGGGGGAGGGAAAGATCAGGCTTGTCACTTTTCTTGGGTGGAGCCTGCTTTCCTGGGCTGCTCGCAGGCTGCCTGCAGCTCTTCCTGCAGAGCCGTGGAGCTGCGTGGAGCCTGGTGCTTTGCTCCACAGCTGTAGGGGCAGCAAACTAAAACTCCTCAAAGGAGTTTTAGCTTGCTGCACCCCAAGTCATTTAAGGTGCATTACATTGCCAAATTTCCTACAGCTGCTGGAATTAATGTGCAATACACTGCCAAGGTGTGCAAACACTGACACCATTAAAGCAAAAGCTTTCATTTTGTCTACACATGGCCTGAGAGTGCTAGTGTGCTACGTGTTTGTGGCTGTGACTGATGCAAAGCAGCTGAAATTTCCTAGCTGAAGGCCTAAGTCAAACATTTAAAAGGGTGTTACAGGTTCATTTTATGTATTTGAGCATAATCCATTTCCCTCCCAGTTGCTGCTTTGGAGAAGGAAAGCTCCTTCCTTTACCTTCAGATAAACTCTTTAGGCTCAGACAAACAAATCCTAGATACAATGAATACGAGCAAAATGCTGTTCCCTCCCCCAGGATGGAGTGAGCTGTGGGAAAGGTTACCTATGCTGTGGGTATGATCACGGGGTACAATGTCTGCACAGCACTGGAGATAGGTCTGGGATTGTTTTGAAAGAATGCAAGAACTGGCTGGGATCCACAGGGCACTGTGGTGGTGGGGATTTTTGCAGCAGCCAGTGCTTCTCATAGATCATTTTATTCTAACCATTTACTTTGTGCAGTCTAGGAGTAACTATTATGTCCTATATATACCAGTAATTTCAGTTTATTCTGCTAAGAAGAATATTCCAAATTTTTGCTGCTTGACATGTGGAACGCCTGTACTATTAAATTCGTCAGACGGTTTCTTTTTTTTCCCAATATTGTTTTGTCTCATTATACAACCTTGAAAGTTTAAAATTGACTGGTTTACTGTAAGAAGCATTAAGTAAATGCAATCTCTCTATTTTTAATAACAGTAGCTCAAATTTCATGTGAGATCACACTAGTCCTCCAGTGTAATTAAGTTTATGGTTTTCTTATGCACTTCAAATGCCTGTGATGTGCAGTTAATAGTATTTTTCAGACAAGTATTAGGACACCTCGGCAGTGATGCCAATGTGGGCTGGTGTCTATCAGCCAGGCAGACACCACAAAGTAATGGAAATTGCAAGACACTCTGCTGTAATTTGTCTAAAAATATGCATGACAGCAAAAGCTGTTTTACCTGAGTTTTCAAAGTGATAAGGCTCTGAGTTTGAGTGAAGTTTCACAAGTGAATAAGGGCATGAAATAAGAGATCCAGGTGAGACTGCATAGTCCTTTATATACTCCATCATTTCAGTGTGGCTTTGTCCGAGATCTTCCTTATCCTAGACCTTGAACCAAGTCTGCATGAGGTTCCAGCTAAACCCATGGGTTTCAACTATGATTTGACTAGCATATATTGTAGAGCTGCTCAAACAAAGTGTTTCTTCTTTGGAAAATGCCAGTACATTGAAATGTAACACCTTTTAATGGGAGGGAAAGAGTCAGTTTTGGGTGATTTTTTTTTTTTTTTTCCAGCTCAAAAAATATTGAAAAGGTTTCAACATTTTCCGTGCTTTTGTTTCAAAATAAAAATTTCCAGTTTCACAATCTGAAATTCCTTTTCATTTCAAAATGCAAGGTAAGAATAGTGTTTTAAAATGATCAAAATTACAGTGAAATGTTTTGAAGTTATTGAAACAAAACATTTAATCTGACATAAAATGGAAAGGATATTTTGATATTTGCTTTGCAAAAGAATTCAAGGTTTCAACTTGTAATCGTGATTTGAGGAGAAGGATCAGAAGAGCATTTTTTGCCTGGTTCTAGTCATAATTTATATGGTGGTTGTCAGTGTACTGGCTACAGTTGTGTATGCTAATTTGGATGTATATTGGAGTCTGAGTTTTGCAACTTTCACCTGAAATGAAATCTGAACAGCCCCCAGTTTGGAAATATCAGTGGGATCTATAATGTGGGAGTGATCAAATGGCAGGTGTTATTCCTACCCATTTTATGAAAATAGTGCAATTTAGAGCAGGGCCAAGATTACTTTTTAATCAACACTCTTGCTACAATAGGGTTCTGCATAGTATCTGCCCTATGAGTGGAATTCAGCACTACACACAGTGTATGTGCCCCCTACACACAGACGCATTCTTGATGGGAAGTGCCAGTACATCTTTGTACAAGGATTCACATTGGAATCCAAGGGGCAGGAAGTGGGCTGATTCCTTAGCAACATTATTTTTGCCTGTGAGCTGACTCCTAGGGACACAGCTCAGTGTACATGGTGCCCACTGGTTCTGTGTACCTGACCTGTGACCTGTTATAAAGGAGCATTTGCATGTACAAATTAGGTAGGAGGCTATCTAACAATTCGCTTTGCTCAGGCAAATTTGGAGAGATTTTTTGCATATACAAATGTGTATGCCAGGTCTGTCTTGTTACATGCAAGGAGGGATGGGGGGAGAGTTAGTTTTAAGAGGAATAAATAAAAAGTATGGCCGAGCGTTGCTTTCCTATTTCAATGCTCTGTTTTAACTTCAGCACAAGTTTTGCCTGTGTAACGTCAACAGGATTTGGCCAAGCAGGCATTATCCTCTAAACCCCATGGGGCATTTTCTTTGCCTTGTCTCTGACTTCAGGGAGTTAGATTAGCTAGTGAAGAGCTTGCAGTGGCATCACTGTCCAATGCTGGCAGGGAGCTGGTAGTTGACATTTGAGAGAATATGCTCTATATGAGAAAGCGATGAGTGACTGGAAATTAAAACAAAAGGATTGAAAATAGACCTGTAATCAATCTACCCTGGTATCTCAATAAACCAGGGACATTTTTTCATAGTGAATTTGGGGCAGATATCACAGCAATTGCCTCAACAGCAGGGCCTTTCCCCCACCCCCTCCCCTTCTATTAAATCTACATTTGGAAGGTGGATGGTGCTGACTCATAAATTAAATTGGAGTAATACATACAGTGTATATATATTTCTGTCACTTTGTCTCAAATTAAACACGAACCTTCTCCCCTGACAAGATGATAGAAAAGTTAATTGCTCGCCCTGGCTTTAAATTGGAATTTGAATTTGCAAAATGCTAAAGGTTTATGAGATCTAAATCATGAGGAGCTTAAATTACATTCCTGTGATAAAATATTAATAAATCAATTAAAACATAAGCCGAGTATAATATTACTTTTTTGTAGGAACCTTGAACACAATAATTCATTAGAGTGTGCAGTAACAATTATTGTATCTTTTTTTAATTTTCTTTTTTATTAGGTTTTTTTTTTTTAATAGGGAAAAGGCAACATCAGAAGGGAACACACCACACAATGAGGGAACATTATCCCAGTACAGAATCTAGTTGTTGCATAACCACACATGTGTGCATGTACACACATGTGCACATGTACACACACACGCGCGTGCACACACACACACATGTTGGAAGAGCATTGCTTCAGTAAGGAATCTAAGCATCCCTCTAACTACACACACGGTTGAAAAGTCATGGAGCATTGCCCCGAGATAGAATCCAGATGTTCCATTCATCACTACACATCTGGATTCCAAGGTGTGTTCACTGTGAGCTGTCAGGTGAAACACTTAAACACCTTAACTATTCATGCCTGGACAAACTGCAGTGACTTAGAATCCCCTTTCCATTCATACTACCTCCCCCTGCTTTTTTCTGCTTCCCACCTCTCTCTTGCCTCTTTAATGCCATTTCATACTCCTTTTGGCCTTTATTAGTACTGTACCAAGATTCACATGGCTTTGGTGTTGAAAATAAAACCTCCCTCCCTCTCCTCCAGTGCACAACCCTTTGAGTAAAGCTGAACTGAATTTTGAATGAGTAGCAAAATCCAGTGCCAGCCAAGTTTTCACTGGGTTTTGAGTTTTGTTGTGAACAATTCACACAGCTTTCATCTTTACACAACCCATTTTCTGTGTACTATATAAAGAGCACTTCAGGCACAGTATGAAACTTGGTTATTATTTGAAGAAGGAGGTGTTGTGCTAGCTCAGCATGCACTTCTTATATGCAAACATTAATACACAAGGAATGCAATTATTCTATATACCTGCACACCTCTAGTGCTTGTCAAGGTACAGATTCCTTAGTCAAGAGCTTTTTACTATGTAAGAAATGACTGGACTGTGTGTCTAATACAACTGCATGTTTTAAAGGATCTAATTGCTATTATTACATTATTTCTGTTGGATTCTTTAAATGCTATTTAGTGCAGGGTGCCTGCTGCTGAAAGGTGGCGAATTGACAGATGTGAGGACTGAAATCCTTTGTGTGTCTACAGAACAGGTACAGAAAGGACATCAGAGGAGTACAGTCCTTTCACTTTCCTGACTGCCTGAGCTCTGTGTACATGCCAGATTCCACAAGGGCTGCCACCTGTGGAGAACTGTGCATCCCCTTTTGGTCCCTCTGTATCCTGTCCTCCTTTAGGTTAGCAGGTCACCGTAGAGAAGTAGATCTTGTCTGTGATTTGGATGAATCGGAGAATGTCAAATATTGGTCATGCTTGCCCAGTGGAAGGGAGAAGGCATTGCTGGGCAAGGAAAAGGGATGCAGCTGCTGCCTTTTTATCTGTTAGCAGTCTGTAGCCAGCACTCAGCCTTATTGTGCAGCTGCTGTTGCCCAGCTGAGAGCAGTTGGGGCCAGAGTTACTCAGCTCAGGGAAGGAAGCCATGTGATGAGGTCTAGGCACTCCTGGGCAGGTGAATTGGCTTTTTTGTGTGACCCAGTCCCTATGTCAGTTTGTAGTTTTCTTTAGACATGGGACCCTTTCATATACCCCCTAATTCAAATGTGATGAGACCCTGGGCCTCCCTTCATGTTGAAATCTGGATCAGTCAGTCCATGGATTCTGTTTTAATCTACCCTTGTCCCGTGCCCAAAATGCCTTGACTGTGACCCAGAGAGGGCACTGCTTAAGGCGAGAGTTTAGCTCTAATTCCCATGGGCCTTTCAGTAGTTCACCTTTTCATTGAGTCTGCCAATTTAGACCAACTGTACTGATGTTATTTTGTGATTAAAAACATAATGTAACATAGCATCTTATTGTACTTTCCATATCAGTACTGCTCTGCCCTTCATCAATATTAAAGATTTAAAAAGTAGTTATTCATATGTGTTGCTATGAATTATCCCCACTTTAAGATAGGGAAGCAGAGCTGGGATTAGAATCCAGGTCTCATGATTTCTTCTCCCTTGGACTCAAATTGGCATGACACAAATTAAACCTCACAACACTGTGAGATGGGTAGAGGTCATGTGGAAACTTGTCCATTTGGAGGAAAACTATTTTCATGAAGACCATTCATGCTATCAGCATTTGGTCACTATCAATATGGAGCTGAATTGAAATCAGCAAGCTAAAGCTGAAGGTTTTGTAGATCAGCCACCTTATAAGCCATCCTATCCTCCTTTGTTACTTGTTTTTAATGATTGATTATGGAGGCCTGACTTAGTTTTGTTGCATTTCAGGTAGTGTTAGAGTGATGTTGTAGCTGTGATGTTCCAGGCAGTACATGACAGGCAAGGATTTCTTAGGGTGATATCTTTTACTGGATCAACTGCATAACTGGGATACAGTTAGACAGGGTTTTGAATGCAAGACATTCTTCATCAGATCTGAACAGCAAAAAAGACCAATGTATATGCTGTGTTGATTTTTGGCTGCTCAGACCTGATGACAAATGTCTTGCATTTGAAAGCTTGTCTAACTCTCTCAAATATGCAGGTGGTCAAAAAAAGATACCACCCTAAGAAATCCTTGCCTCTTATTGAAATTTCAGGACATTTGTCTCCTTTGTTTGCTCAACAAATTCCATATTCCACAACATCTGTGTTACAGCATGACTGAATCCAGGAGACTTCTCCTGTGAATGGTTCTTTCTCTTGGATTTTCTCATCGCGGTAGTATCACTCCTGCAGAAATTTAGATACCTCTGCTGAGTTGGAATGGTGGGTTTGCCTTCTAAGCAAAGTGCTAGTTAAGCCCTTTTCTTGGGACATAATTGTATTTATTCTCTGCCCACAAACTATTCTGTTTGGAGAGCAAGTGGAGCGAAGTAGGTTACTCACATGAGGAGGTGAAGGAAAGGGAGTGAAGAACAATATGACAGTCCATGCAAGTGAGGGGAGGACGGGCTAACTTGGTCTCTGGCATGGAGATGACAGAGTACAGCTTTCACAGTTGTTTTCGGAAACCTTCACCTTCTTTGGCTTGTATAGGAAGCACGATTAGGTCTTTACCTCTGCCTTGGGCATTCTCTTCTCCATGTGGATGGGAGCTATTGTAAGAATTTCCATGCCTGTTGGGGGGGCACAGAGGTTCTTGCAGACTATGGTAAACATGATTTGGCTCACACACTCCCATAATCAGGCTTACTTGCGCTGAAACAGAGATTGCTCTATTACAGTGCCAGGCCTCTAGCAATACCAACTGTTAAATAATAAACAGGCCCTGGTTGTTGGCAGTCTCTCTCCCCTCCTGACAACATGGAGTACCCATTTTCTGGGTTTACCTGCCTGCGTGTGTTCTGAAACACAGAACAGTGTGCGTGTTGTGTGGATGTAAAAGTGGCACGGAGGCATCAGTCTAAGTCTAATCTGCTTAGTTTATTATTCTCCTAGGACCTCGGGTGATATAGCAAACATGCAGTGCCTTGGCAGCACTAACAATGGCTGTGCTGTCATTCTAGATAATATTACAGACTTTTGCCTAATGCTTGGGATAATTGTTTTTCCTCTGTTCATTTTCTCCTTCTTCTTCAGGGGCTATTTTTTTGTCCTGTTTTGTTTTTCTTTGGTGAGTTGTTTCTTAATCAGCTCTGCTTTTGCTTCTGTTTTTTCCTCTGAATTAAGAAAAAAAAAAGTGGAGGATTTAACTTGCTTGTTCTCCTGTTGGCAGACTGATACTTAGTGTTTTATTGCATTAGCAGGCATTACCATCCCTGCCCCATGTAGTTTACAATTGGAATGGGCAGCTGAATGAAGACCTAAGTTTCAGTAATTTAAAGGGACTCCATTACAGAGATCAGTTTATTACTAAGGGAAAAAAATCTTCCGTTTCTCCCCCTGTTCTGGGCACTTCCTCTTAGCTTCAACTTACTTCCATTGCCATACATACAGCTTGCACATGTAGAAGAAGGTGTAACTGGTTTCTGGGTTTTTTTTTACTGATGAGCAATTCAAGAGTCTGGAGATGGGTTAGAGAAAAACATCTGCCCAATTTTGTGAAGAGGAAGAATTTCATTTGGTAGAATTGAATTTAAATTGTACAGAATGGAAAGTAGAAAAGTTGAGATTCTTCTCCCTGCTTTTCTAAAGACTTGACTCTAGATAAGACCAGATATTTTATTTTATGGACAACCCCAAATTTGAATATTTTTCCATTCTGGAAGGAAACAAACAAAATATAGCCCCTACATTGAAACCTATTGTGAAAGGAATTCCAGAAAACACCTCCTAAATTATTGCAGGTTAGTTGAAACTTTTTGTCTTGAGGACATGAAAACTGTGTGTTCCAGTTTTGACATTTTCTTATAATCTGCATATTTACAATATGAAATAAATAGTGAAAAAGTTGTTTTGAAATGGAATATTGAAATTTTGTATTCCAGAAAAGTCAACATGTAATGTTTTGACCTTATTGAAGTGCTTTTTTCCAGGTTTTTTGGGGTTTTTTGTTTGTTTGTTTTTGAAAAACAGAATTTTGTTTTCCATTCTGCAAAACATTTCATTTTAAACAAAACTGCATTTCCCAAAGGAAAAACATTACATCACCAAATTTCCAGTTAGGGTTACTTAAAACTCCATCTATGCTTACCAACATCACATGAAATGGCAACATTTGAGGACAAATTAGAGCAAAATGGGAATAGTATTTGTACCCCTGGGGGCATGACACTGCTACTTGGTTCTATTAACAGCAGCAGCCCTGCAAAAATTAACCTTTCTAGGTTCTCAGTGCACTGTATCATGAGAAGCCTTTAGGTCATTGCGTGTAAGAAGAAAGCATTTACACTATGAAATAGGAAGGACTGAGATTTGCCAATGTAGTTGCCCCTAGAAACAGATTGTGTGATCTATCCCCATCTGATCCCAGAAGTTGATACCAGCTTGAATGTTCCAGAAGAGCATAGAGAAAACCAAAGTTTGTTTAAATCTTTGGGCCAAATCTTGTGGGGAATGTTGTTAAAAAGAACTGCGAAAATAACTTTAGAAGCTCAAGTGGTATTAACTTTTAGTGGTGCTGTATTTACTCTATTCCAAGATGAGCCCCCCTCCCCCCATTTAACCAGAGGGGAAAAGCCCCTAGTCTTGGAATCAAGTACAAGACAGCAAGTGGGGACAGGCAGCTGCTGCAGTTGCAGCTTCAGCTCTGGGGCCCAGCTAGAGCTGCCACTGCTGGCCCCAGGCTGGTTTGGGGCAAGCATGCACTCTCTGCCCCAGGCTAGAGTGGGGATGGAGCATGTAGCACTGAAACAAGTCTAAGCACCGGGGGGAGGTAGGGGGGAAGGGGTCAGGGTGCCAGAGGCTGCAGGGAGATCAAAGGCTGTGTCAGGGGGCAAGGTGTGAGAGGACATGGGGCCTGGGCAAACTTCTTGACTTCTCCCCCCTTCCTTCCCCCCCGGCTGCCTGCCTCCGTACTGCTCCTCCACTGTCTCCCCTACCGCCTGCCCTGCCACTGCTTTCCCCACTAGCTGTTGCGGAGGGGGGTGTTAAAATGACCCTCCAATAATTAGGTTATTTCTATAACAAATTATAACAATTTTATAAATGTTCTATGTATAGAGACTAATTATTGAGGGGTTGTCTTAAATTCAGGGTCATCTTGGATTTGGGTGTGTATATAGTTTGTGCTCCAAAGTCCCTTGAATGCTTTTGAACCCATGATCCTTGTTCCTGGAAATTCTCAAGTGCAGTCAATGGAATGTCGACTGGATAACAACCTAGTATTTGATTTAATATATATTGAATCTGAGGAAGTGATGTGTTTCATTGGTGGTCATTTAGCTTTCTAAGTCCAGATCTAACACCTAAACTCGGAGGTTTGCCCTGTGATATATTCCTTAAAAGAGAGAAACCTGATGTGCAGAGTTCCTGTCTCTTCTAAGTCCCAAATTTTGTAAGTATTGAGAGATGGAATTTTTGGTCTGGGTTCCTTGTCTACAAAAGCAGCAGCCTTTCCATTGCTCAATAAATCAGTCCTTGGCTTGTTCTTGCATTGGGATATTGATGCAGTGCCAGCAGATAATTTTCAGGAGGATAGAACAGGGCAGCTACAGGTATGCAGGGAGAGGCAATGCACTCATGAGAGTAATGAAATGCCGTTGCAGCTGCTATTATTGAAGCTGAAAACCTTGTTTCATTAAGCAGAAAAATAAACTACAGAAACAGAAGACTCCCTCTCCTTCTTCCTACAAGTGTTTCCTTTCTTAAAATGCACATTTTAATCCAGTGGGAAGAGTCTTTTCTTTAGTGCTGACATACTTCTTAAATCATATTGTTTTCAGGCAGTGAGTAGAGCGTGTAGATGAGTGACATTTGCCTGTAATTGTAACTAAAACATAGTGTTAGTGACGTCAAAAATCTGTTGCAATTATAATCTGAACCATTTACTGAGGGCAGAAAGAAAATTTCGAATGAACTGTAAGCAGTGGAAGGTTTCATATCTTTTGCCTGCCTGCAGCTTGCTGCCTTGGGGTGTGATCTTGTTAGTTTTCCTAAACTAAGTGGAGTTGGGTCAGTACTGGGACAAGACAACAGCCAAAAAGACTAAAATGCTTCAGGGAGCTGTGTTGGTGATTAAGTAGGTGGTGATATTCACTTGAAGCTGCTTCTGAAACAGTGCCCAGCATGGTGTTAAGGGGCTGTGGTTGTACAGATCTTGTTTTTCAGATATGACCAAAAAAAAAAGTCTTTGCTACTCATGGCTAGATTCCAAGCACACTTTCTGTGAAATACAGCGGTATTCCCACAGATTTGCTTTGGAGCTGAGTTTTGGGTTTAAGGTTAAACATACTGGGATATGTCTGTCTCACTCAGTTGTGGGACAAGGCAGTGCCATGCTGAGACACCACTGTCTGCTTGGCCTGTGCTACCTCCTGAAGCAGAAGCAGTATACCTGACTTAGTGTGATGGGCAAGCAATGGCAATATAGTGTATTCAAACCTGCAGCTTAAGACAAAATTCAGTGCTTGTGAATTCGTAGACACAGTTAAATATAAGCCCCTGTGAAGAGGACCTTCCACATTTTGCATTACCCCAACTAAAATATATGACTTTATAGGACCTTACTGATGTCATCCATTTCAGTTTCAAACGCAGATTAAAACTGAATCTACAGATGGGCCCAAATAGTTTGAATTTCAAGTATATATATTTCAATTTTAGGGTTGTTTTTTGATTTGAGGTCTTGGTTGGATGGTATCTTTAACTGAACCATATTTAAATGATATACAGTAATTTATAAAAAACTCAGATACTTGCAGTACTTTACCTCGCTCATTTGCCTCCTTGGCTAGGGACAGAAGTTACACATAAACTAGTTTAAGTTATCAGAAACCGATTTAAACCTGTAACAGAACAGAAGTTCAGTGCGCATAAACCAGTTTCAAAATGTCTGAAACTGGTTTAAGATAAACCTGGTTGAATGTAACATTAGACTTAACTGATTTGTGTCAAGCTGGTTTATGAAACTTCTGTCCCAGACCCCTTCCTGGTTCAAGTTAAATCACAGTTCCCCAGCATCCCTTCATGCTTTCCAGCCCTGGGCTGTGCTGGGTTGTCTGCTCCAGCAGAGAAAGGGTGGGGGTGGGGTGGAGAGAGTGAGGCAGGGGCTCCCCCCGCCAGCAAGCCCTGGCTGAGGGCTGGGGCTAGGGGGCAGGGTTAAACCCTCCTTCCCCCAAGTACAGAGCTGCCCTGCCCTGCTAAATTTACTGAAAGTTACTGCTGGTTGCGACTGTGGACTACAAATCCCAGAAGCACCTGGAAGCAGGAAGAGGAAGTGATGAGTAACCCTGCAGAGTCCTACTACTGTGATATTGGACCCCAAGTCCAAGAGACCTCTAAGGCAGCAGGAAGGGTAAGTGCCAGAGAACCATGCTCTAGTGCCTTCTCCCTGCCTCCTCCTGGCTTCTGGCCTGAGGCACTGCAGGCATGTGGCTACATTTCTTGAATCAAGGTGTAATCCCGCTCCCTGGCCCCAGCCCACAGCCAGGGCTTGCCTGGGGGTGGGATGGGGGGCAGTCCCTGCTTCTCTTTCTCTCTTCCCCCCCCCCCCTTCCCCCAGCCTTTTTCTGCTGGAGCAGACAACCCAGCACAGCCCAGGGGTGGAAAGCATGAAGGGATGCGTGCCCAGTTGTTTCTCTTCTCAGTTTAATCTTTACAGTTTAGATTAACCTGCAAAGACTGTCAATTCAGCCTTGGGCTTTTTGACTGTCTACCTAGCCCTTGTGTCAAGGATTGCTCAGGCCAGTACAACTTCAAGCCTACAAAAACCCATTGGACTCTTCTGTATATGACTACCTTTGTGTGAACATCAGTTTTCCTTATAGAAGGATTTGTAGATGCATAACATTTTAAGCTCAGAAGAGATCATTTAATCTGACCATCTGTGTATCACAGGCCAGTAATATAAGCCATTTCCCCCTAGTTTGATCCCAAATACAGCCAGATACTGAGAGAGGGAAAAATCTCCCCTTTTTTTCAACAGAGTTTGTTCCCGTGGTTAATTGCCCTGACTGTTAAAATAAATTGAGCCTTATGTCTCATTTGAATTTTTCTGGTTTTAGGTTTCAGCCTTTATTTCCTGTTATATCTTTCTTTGCTAGAGAACTTCTTGGGTTTTTCCCCCATGAAAGGACTTGTACACTGTGACAGAGACATCCTCTAAATAGCTGACGCTCTCTCAGTAAGGCCTCATCTCCTGCTCACAAACCATTTTACTGGGTTGGTTTTTTTTCTACCTTCTCCACATATTGTAAATCTGTAGGACCACAAAACTGGATGTTCTATTCCTGCTTCAGTCTGATCAGTAATGTGCACAGAGATAAAATCAACTGCTTTGCTCCTGCTTTTTCCCTCCCTGCTTTATGTATCCAAGTACCAGATTAGCCCTTTTTGCCACAACATTGGACTGGAAGCTCATGTTGAACTGTTTATCTGCTGTGACCTCAAAATCTTTTTCAGCACTGTTGCTTCCCAGAGTGGAGCCTCTATTCTGTAGGTATAACCTGCATTCTTTGTTCCTGCTAGTCCTTTGTCACCTACAAATATTATCAGCCCTAACTTCATATTTACACCCAGATTTTTGTTGAAAACACTGAATAGTGATAGGCCTTGTACCTGCAGAACCCAATTGGAAACATCTCCATTTGATGATGATTCTTCACTGACAACTCCTTTCTGAGATCTTTCAGTTAGCCAGTTCTTCATCCATTTAAAATGCCCTTTATTGATATTGTGTGGCAATATTTTTTAATTCGAACATTGTGCATTGCTAAGTAAATCCCTCATAAAACTATGTTTTATCTACATCATTATCTTTATCAACAAAACTTGTTATCTCATCAGAGAATGAAATCAGATTCATTTGATGGCATCTATTTTCCATAAAATCTTGTTGACTGTCATTAATTATTCCTGTGCTTTAACTCTTTATCACTATGTTCAGTTTTGGCATAAGGGGTGCAACTTCACTCATGTCAGTACAGTTGTCAGTTCCATCTTACCTCTTGCTTGCTTTCAATCATTTTTTAAGTGGGCTTGAGGGTATTTTGGGGAGAAGGGGATATTTCTGGTTTAATAAATGCCAAGGATACAACAGCAAGAGTAAGTATTTTAATTAATTTCAGAGCCTTTAAATGTGGTTCATAGCTTCTTCTCTTTTTATGCGTGCATAAATGAAATGCATGAAAGACCCAGCTGATACTGGCCAGGGAGAGAAGGGAGAATATGGAGGGTCATAAACAACATTTTTATTCTCTTGATCTATCAAAGTGCATGTAAAATTTCCCACAAAAGTTAATACTGGGTCTGAAACTTGCTCTATGTATTGGCTGCATTGGCAATCACTGTAATGTTGTATGAAGCAGGCAGTTTGATCAGGATGGATCACATATACACTGAATGGGTATCCACACAGCACCAGCTAAACTGCTAAAGCCCTGTTTCAGCCAGCATTGTGCTCAGTGTAAAGCATAGGATGGAGTCTCTGGTAGCCTGGGGGTTGGGTCTACAGTTTGGTTGTTCTGGTCAGGAATCTTGAGGGAAAATCCTCAGGTTGTAAGTCATAGGCATGGGCAAGATAGTCACAAAGCAGTTGCATGCCTGTGGAGATGACAGGTTTAGCATTAGTGTTAAGTACCTCATGTGGCATTTGCATAGCCTGAGATTTGTATGACATCTGGTGCCCCAAATTCCTTGCTGTGTCTAAATGACGATAACATCTTTTCATTGCCATCCTCTACCAAAGAAAAGTATGTTGGTAGTTTAAATATAGGCTCTTGTGGAGTTTTTTCATTTGACTTTGCCTCTCTGGCCCTGAGCTACGTAGGGTTTTTTTTATTTTTTATTTTAAAGCTTACTAAAAAAAAAAACCCTTTAAATTGTTTCTGACTTTAGGGTGAAGAGATTTAGCCAAAATTGGGCTGGCAAGGCTGGCACAAAAATAAATGTATTACAGTAGAGAGGACTGACCTATATAACAAATTGGAAAAGAAGACTAATGGCTTGTAGCTACAAGATAGTGGAATTTGGGACATTGCTGGTTATAGTCCATCCTGATCCTGTTTTTAATTGACAACAGACAGGTTTGTGCTTGATCATGGGAGGACATCGTTGATGAACTCATCTTTGCTGTCGGAACCTCTCACCCAGTCTTTTGAAAACAGGAGAGGGCCTTCAAGTCCAAGATTTTTAGATTGGACCCATCTCTTCTTTTTTTCCTCAGGGGAAAATTTCCTTCAAAGAACTTTGTGTTTCGCTGTCAGGTCTGTTTACTCTTAAAAAAATAAACTGTCAATGCTGTTAGCATATAGCCTTTTACTTCTCCAAAGAATGATGGGCAGCAAGGACCAGTTTTCTCAATACATACCTGTGTGGCAGGTAAATAATAGTATCCCCTTTTAAGACTTCGAAGCAAAGGCTCTTTCTTGTTTTTGTAGAGAGCTTAGTACTAGCCTAGTGTGTCTGGTCAGGGGTCCTGGCTATTACTGTAATATAAATATTTTTTTAATGATTATCATTTATGGTTACGGGAAGATGAGACAGAAGGAACCTAAGTGACTTGACAGTGTTGGCATGATTCTTTGATGGACAGAAAATCTCTGAGTCCCAAACCCATTCTCTCACCACTAGTCGATGCTGTCTCACCAAGTAGCATCTTCTAAAGCACGGTACAAAGCATTCAGTTTTTGTAAAGCCGTTTCATTTACCTTGCCCTACAAGCTGTACTCAGTAATAAAACAAGCTGAAAACAAGTCTTCGCCCCCTGCATATTTTTTCACCCTCTAATTTATCTCAAAGAATGGATGGAAAATGAGGATGATGATAATGGCATTTTATTCTTGAGCAGATTATCTTATAAATTGAATCGTTAAAGCCCCTCTACCTTAAAAGATCATGGTAAGTCTGGAATGTCACCTTATTGTGCCTTGGGGAGCCTGAATGATTCATTAAAATCCCCTTCCTTCGCCCCCTTCCAAAAACGACAGTCAGAATAAGAAGCTAGAATAATTACAGCTATGCAGTTATATCAGTCCTGAAAGACAGGGTAATCTGAAGACTCCAGAGGAATTGCTAACAATTCCAATAGTTTTTCATAAAAGAAAGAGACACTGTCAAATCAGAGATTTAAAGAAACAATAAATAAATAAAACAGTTAAATACCATCCAGGCCCAGCCGAGCAGCAAAACCCAGCGAGAGCAACTGGAAAGAAGTTGTTTAAAACAGGCTACTGCTAGTAAACAAGGTATACTTTCTGTCCGACTGGATAATCTACAGGGGTCTTTGGGAGCAAAGAAACAATATACATTTCTTCACCTTCTGTGAAATAGCTGGTTATCCATTTGTAGTTTGTAACTTCAAAGATGGTATATACCATGTGTCCAGCACATGGTGAATTTTTGTGTGAATGCTGCATTTATACAAATTAAAAGTCATGGTACTGTTCAGATTTTTTTTATATCCTCACTTTAAATAATTCATGGAAAAAAATGATCACTTCATAATGCCACAAACTCACAGCAGGCAAAACTAATTTTACATGATATGAAAACAGATTTTATTTATTTAAGAGTAATATTTAAAGAAAACAACAACTTTTTTGACACCAGCTGCTGGGAAATAAATAGAATATTTTATGACAAAAAAAATCCAAATGTGTTAAAAGCTGTTCCTGGGAAGCTGATAAATCCCCCCCCCCAAAAAACAAAAAAACCTAAAAAAACGTCAATTGGGCAGATAAATTTAAACTGATTGGTCAGTGATGTAATTCTGCTTCTTAAGGAGGAGAAAGGCAAGAGACATAGCTGATAGGAAGCATCTGAGATAAGGGCAAGCTGAGTGTGAGAAAATTTGCTTTATAGCCCCCCTGTCTTTGTTAGTAATACAGGGGAAGATTGCAATGTTTAAGATTCCAGGTACTGACAGTGCAGGACCTTTTACCTCTCCGTGTCCAGCTCTTTTCTCTACTATCTGTTGCATTACAGGCATATCAAACTGTTGCCTAGTTTCCCCTAAATCTGACCTTGACTTTCATAGGAGAAAACAACCAGGAGTACAGGTCTAACTGTTAAACTACAGCATTTTTTCCTGGAGATGGCTTAGAGGGCTGTGAAAGGCACATTGAAGAGAAGACAACTCCCCGCCTCGCCCCCAAAAAAAAAAAAAAAGACAAAAAAACCCAAGAAGGATTTTGTGGACTCCTTTTTCTTTCCTCTCATGATTCAGCTGAGAGTTGCCACACGGCTTGCACTACGATGCAGGAGGAATCAAGTCTTGCAGTGTGATGTGTTAATAACTTTGCAGCGCAGCCACCCGGCTGCTAGCATTGGTTTGGGGATGGGCCCCGTGCCATGGGCGGGTCTGGGTTTAATCTCGGATGCGTGAGAGTCCGAGGATCCAGTCAGTTTGCAGTTCCGGTGGGGCAGTCTGTGTGTGCATGTGTGAAGGGGGGAGGGAGTGAGGAAAGAGGAGAAAAGGGAGGAGGAGGAGGATAGGAGGAAAATTGTGCAATGTTTTAGCACAAAAGCACTTGGAACAAATGCCGTTGGTAATATAAATGTTGTTTATTGCATTTTTATATAAAATTGTTTAACTTAAAAACTCTTAGTGACAGTGGGAATGTAAATCTGAGGCTGAGAGTCTGACTCACCAGCAGAAGTTTATTATTATCCCTGATAACAGCCGAATTCCAGCCTTCCTGTGTGCTATAAAATGGGGCAGTTTTGTCTATTACTGGCGCTGTGTGCACCGCTATAGTTAAGGGTTTGTCAGCAGTTCCACTAGAAGCCCCTATTTTCATGGTTTTATAACTTGGCTGTTAAAAATTCACTCCAGGCTGAAACTTGGCACATTAGATGAAGTCTCAGCACTTGTGTTGAAACTATGGCTTTCCTGCTTTTAACTTCCTGACATTAAAATATGTTATGGGTAGGTGAGGGTTCTTTTTAATGGGAAGATGAGACTGGGGATTAGGACATAGCATTTTGCCTCTGGTTATGTATGGTTTTGGTGATGACTGGTTTTCCTGAAGGGCCTGCTTGTATGCCAGATGGCATCCTTGTAAGTGTCTTCAGTTTGGGAAGCTTTTACGCATAATCTGATTTTGTGTTTGCTGCGTTTTTAATCTGGGAAAAATCCACTGACTTCAAAACCCCTGGGTCCTTTTTAAGCTTGGGGATGAGGTCAGAATCATGTCCCATTCATGTATTTCTTTATGGAAAATAAAATGGCCTGCTGTTTCCTTACATTTTAAGTCTTAAATCATACTTAATTAGTTAATGTTTCCATTTAAGTAGTTAATAGTCATACAGGGCTTTGCAGATAGTATGTGGTATATAGGGGAGAAGTATATTATTAGTTCATAGCAGCAATGATATTTTCCAGTGGCTGTCTTTCAAGACCTTTGTACCATTGTAAGTATTGGGTGATTATACTGAAGTAACTTTTACCCTGATTCCATCTAAGCCAAAGCAAGAAATGTTTTAATTGCTGCCTGATGTGCTTTGTTGCTTTAATAAATTAAAGTATAAAGATCCATGCACTTTTTTCCCCCTTTTTAAGGAAGATGTTAATTACTCTAACACCCGAGGTACTTTTGGGGGTTGTCATGTTGAAAATAATAGCACTGCGATACTCTGAATGTTTAACTTGGTCACCGTGAAAACGAAGTTTAAGCCATTTGTCAAAATTGTTCAGCTGTCCACTTGCTTATGCACATCTGCATGCCCTGCAAAGGAGTTGAGGTGCTCATCATTTTCTGTGTGAGTAATTGGAAAACTGACGATTTGTCCTTCCACATGAACAGGTGGAGATTTTCAATCATGAAGTGGACCAGAGGAAATTGAAAAATGTCTGTATGTCTGTCTGAAATGAATGGCTTACAGGGGACTGGGGAGTAAGTTTCTGTGAAGCTTACCTGGAAGTGTGGTATCAGAAAAACTAACTGGATCCAAAAACAGACTCCTGAATTACATATATAAAACTGGTTTCTGCCTGTCTATTCGTAGCATGAATAGATGTCACAATTATGCATTTTTCCCTCTAGATTTTCCAGATAATTGGTATATCCAAGAGGAGAATTCTCTTATGAAGTTGGAAAGAATTTCATGTCATGTTAAAGTCTAGAATTTTAGGTGAAAGAGATCTCTTTTGTTTGGGGATCATCTGGTCTGTACATCCAGCATTCTTGGCTTAAAGTTTCTTAGTTGAAAAACTTATTTCCTTAAGAGAAGGGTGTCATATCTAAAACTTCAGGGAAGATGGCAAAAGTTAGATAGTGATAGATAGTTAGATACTTGGTAGTTAGTTCCACCTAGCTGGATTGACCACTGAAGAGAAAGTAAAATCTTGAAGCAATGGATTGTAACTTGAGACGGGTACGAATCTCAAAGTGTGGAAGCAATCTTTCCTTCAAACCTTGATTCCAGGCTTCATCAGGCTATAACATCCTATATATAATGCCTGAATACAGCCAAATGGGGTCTCACTATTGCCAGAAAATAGTACGCTGTGACTTTGATGGAATTACAGGCACTTCAACAGTGTTACTGCTGCAGCAGCTGCCTCAACCACATTGATATGTGCTCTGCCACCATTGCAGAATTTGAGTTCAGAGGGGCTGCATCACTGGTGGATGCCTACAGGACCAGGCTTTGAGTCTTTGGTTTAAAAGGCATTACTCATTCAGTGTTACCTTCCAGCACTTTTTAAAATCGTTCATTTTAGATGAGATGCCTGTGTGCAGAGTCTAAGAGGCTTATTCTCTTACACAGAAATAATGCTGCTAAGCTGCTAGAAATCTCAGCAGCTTAACATAAATGTTCAAATAATAAAAAAAAAAAGTTTAGTATTTTAACTGTATAACCTTCAAATATAATTAATAATGAAATCCTAAGCAGGAGCCTAAGGGAAAGCATTTGGATTCCTTCTATTTGTGGAATAGGTGCAGGTCTCTAGTGTGCCGATAGAAATAGAGACTGAAAATGAGCTCATAGTTTGGAGACCGCCAGCTGCTTAAACCCACTCAGAGCTGAGATCCAAAGTGGAGCATCGGAAAAGGTAAAAGTAGAGAAGTGCCTGGGCCACTGGGTTGAAGCTGTGAGAAGCTTCCAAACTGGCATGACAGACAAGGATGTTTGGATCTATGGTTTCTGGTCGTGACTATGGCACAAATTGGAGATAAACTGCTCTCTGAATTACCCATAATCTGCCATCACCTTGGATAGTATGACCCTCATCACCACCCACTCATCAGTGCAACCAACTTATCAGGCCAGGAGGATCCAGTGATCCAGGGTAGAAGGTATGACTTGAAGAGCATGAGGCAGGGTTTGGTGCCAGCCAGCCTGGGCTTGCAGCACTATTGCCAGCTTCCCCAGTGTGCTGCCTCCCAAGCGGGGAGAGGTGTTGTTAAAATGATGAGGTGATGTTGACAACAATCCAGGAGTGACAAAAAAAAATCAGGTTTACCAGGCACTGCTGTTTGGTATGTTCTTCAGCATGGTTGGGACTCTCTCACTGTTCCTGCCCTTGCAGTAATTAGAGCCTAGAGCAGCACTTCTACACATGCAGAATTCATGGGAGTACTGCCAATTTGTTCTTCACAAATATGTATGCAGTATTGTATGATTATTTGCTAGGAGCTCTGTCCTCCCCACACAGAAGGAGCTACATAGGCAGTTGGGTGTGCATGCTTCAAATATTAGCTAAGACCCTTTCAGAGTACAGACAGGGAAGGGCAAAGCTCTACAAGTGAATAGATTCTGCTCATTTTATTTACCTGTTCTTTACACAGCTTGCAGCTTATGTGTCAGGTCTGGTTAAGGTGTGATTGAGCAGTATATTGGGGATTACTCCTTTGAAAGTAATGGAGATACATGAATATAGACATGATGCAAGAAAAGAGTTGGGTCTAGGATATGCAGTAGTTAGCACTTGCCTTCATGGTGGCATTTGCAATAAGGCATTTATTTCCTGAGTGCCTTCCATTTACCATTTTACTGGCAGATTCCTTCAAAAGCAGTGGGATTGGCTAATGAAGCAGCCATGCCATTTGTCAGAAGAATGAAATTTATCTTGAAGTTTGTGTATTAGGACCACGTTGGAATTGGTGCATGGAGTTTGAGAAGGACGACATGAAAGAAGCCAGACTAGTTCTACTTCACAATCTTTTGCTCGGTGCATCTCAGTTGATTAGAAGCACAAAGATAGCACACTTAATTCCCAGCATTCTCTTCCAAACCATATATGCTTTTCCTCTCAGCCTCCTTCATTGTTGCCCTCCCACTCTCCAGCAGGTGACGGATGCACTTGTCTCCCAACAATGGCAAGATTTTTATTCACTTTGCATCTTTTTTCTGTGATCCTCACCAGGCAGCAGCCACCTGAGTGTGCCTCGTTGTGAATGATATGCTGTTAATCTTGTGTGTAAGAGTCCTGGAGCTGACAGCTGACTAGCATTAGGTCACAGCACTGAAGTGGGCTGGAAATCAGCTCTTCTCCTTACAAAGGTACAAGAAAGGTGGCCTAAACAGCGACACATGTTCACTCTCCTGCCACCATCAGATTCCCTATATTATAACAACTCTTTACACTTTGCACCTTTGACCTGAGAACCTCAGCTCACTTTATGAATAATGGTTGAACATTTTACCCTCCCCACAGAGTATACATGTCATGCCCCTTTCATAGAGCCATTATCTGAGGTGCAAAATTGTCTAGGGCTAACCTGAGAATAGAACCCAGGATGTCTTACCCTCTCTTCACTTTCTAACCTAAAACAGAACGATTCTTCTCCTGTCTCAAGTACATTCCATTAAGGAATAAGTTAATAAAATGGCTTTTGTTGTGGAACGACACTTCCAGAATCCATTTCAGCAGATCTGATGAAGGAAAGGGGAGATGGAAGCTCTCTTGCTAAGTTAAAGGAGGAAAAAAAACCCTTGGCACTCAGCATTTGGGTTCTAGTCCAGAATCAGACAGAGATTTGCTATGGAAGTCATGTCTCTGTTTTTAAAACAAGACTCCTGTCCTGTGTCATGGGGAGGAGTATTGAGTGTTCAGATTCATGACTGCCTCAGGTGAGTGGAGATCCTCAGGTAAAAGAGCAGAGGATAGTTATAAAATAGGCTGGCAGCATTTGTTTAAAATGCTTTATCTTGTTTTCAGATGAAGGTTTTTGTGAAAAGGTCTTAATGTTTGCCATCAGAAGAACCCACAGGTAGAAATGGCTCTGTGAGAGAGGATCTTGGATATGGGCTAATCAATAGGGAGGAAGAAATCTTGATGGCAGAGGTGGGTCATGTGTGCCACCACACTCAGACAAATAAAGTGGACTGTATTCAATATATACAAGAAACTTGCTCAGGTACATTCATATCTTGAAAGCAGCCAAGTTTGGGGAAAGGCTTAAGGTGAACTCTGATCATTGTTTTTAGTGAAAACAGATCAAAGTAACAGGGTGACTCTTTTTGAAAGTGCAGAGTGTGCACTCTGGGTGGGGAGTGGTTGGGAAAGGTATATTCTTAAATGCAGAGTGTTATATAAATGCAAAAATTAGTCATGTAGTTTCTTTTAGATTTCCTAGACCAATTCAGTTGTGACTAGTTGAAATTAGAGATTTGTTTTATTTGCTTTGGTATAGTTCATGCAAAACACTTGTTGCATTTCACAGACATGGTTCAGTGCGAGCAGTGCAGCAGGGAGCTTGGTTGGGTCCACATGCATGTCAGCTGCAACATACTCTGAGTGCTCCTCTTCAGGCTGTTTCTTCACTCAAGACAAGTCAGGAACTTGTGCATTTTTTGGCCAGGATCAGCCCATGATGCAGCCTTGCAGCACTTTTTAGTGCTTTCTTTCCCTACCCTATTTCCAGCTTACCATGTCTATTCTGCTCAAATCAAATGTTGTTTTTCTACAGAGAGAGGTCATTTCTTGGGTCAACCCTTTTGAAGAGCACCCATCTTCTCTCCAACTAGCCAGAAAGGAGGATTGGGTGTTCTTCCCACATGGGCTTTAGGCCAGGAGGGAAGGGACTGAGAATCCTCATTAAGATTCATTATACTTCACCTGACTTCTGTAGAGAGAGATAGTTAGCCATGTTAGTCCATTCATAGCATTTGATGAAGAATTCTGTCACCTAAGAAAGGTCATGCCTCTCTGAACCAGCAATCTCTAAAATTGTCCCCTTGCCCTGCCTTCTGCCTGACTTCTGTGATAGACTTTGTGGTTCCTTGGATGTCTCTGTCTGATTACAGGTTCTCCAGAGACTTCCCTGACACTCCATCTTCTTTCTTGTCTGACCTCTTTTAAAAGGAAGGGTTGCACTGTAGAGGTGTGTAACCCAAATCTTGCATCCCTCACTGGATTCCTTGAGGCCTGAAGAACAGACACTTGCCTGACAGTGCCTCCTCCTTCATAGCTCTTGATTCTCTGATTGTTCTGCCTCATAAGCATTCTGATTACCTGCGATGGAGTTTGGATTTTGATTGCTTAGCTCATGATGAGACTGGGGAGCCCATCAGGCTTGAAGCTGAACAATTCAGTATTCCATGAATTTTGTTTTCCCTGCTCACTTAATTTTGCCCCTATTAGGGTCCATTGTAATACTTCCCAGTAGCTTGCCAGTCTGTGTTTCTGTTTAAGTGGTGGGATGCCATTTGCTGACATTTCATAGCCCCTCTGCATAGGTTGTGCACCAGGAGGAGCAGAATTTACCTCATAACTTATAGCCCGCTTGGCATGACATGACATTGTTAAGAGCAGTGGAACTTGGTTGTAAGAGCAGCACTTCAGTTATAATTCATTGCCTCATTTTGTGGCTATTCCCTTATCATTGGCTTTGAACAAGCAGTGCGTTACTTTAGCATTTAATCTTCCATTAATGGTACTGATATTACTGAGATAACCAAAGGCATTATCTGTGGGACAACCACTTTGGTCATGTTTTCATTGTTTCTGGAGTTGTGTGTGTTTTGGTTTTGTCCCCCTCAGAGTTTCTGGGGGTTTTTGATGGCACTCAGTATAGCCAGTAAGAAAACACTCTTCATTTTGTGCCCCAAGTTTTTTGCTTGTTTGTTTCTTGGTTTTGCTGGAGGAATCCATGGAAGTCTTGTATGTGAAGAATGAACTACCGTGTCCTTTTAATTGAACAAAGTGATGATCCTTTGAGAGCGATTTTTTTCTCCCAGGTATTACTCACACATTAGAGTTCAATAAAGATTGACACAAGCATTCTAAACAGTGAAAAGAATACAAGTCATGTCCTCAGTGAATCCAGTTTTAACTGAGAAATTAGGTGTTGCTGACATCCTTGTGCTATTAACTCACCTGTTGTCCTTAGCGCCCTTCTGGAGAAAACAGCACAGTTGAGGCAATATATGTGACAAAGATCAAAAATGAGTGGGGGGGGAGAAATTATTCTTAAGGAAAACTTAAAATACTACAGGATTCCTTCCTGTAGCGTCTGTATCATCATGTAAGTGGTGATTGCTGTTTCTGAGGCAGGTAGTTTTCAACAGTTAAGAGTAGGGGCACTGCATTTAATGTGGAATAAAGGAAAAATGGGACTAGCATGAGTAACAGGTACATGTATGTGTAAACTGACAAAAAAACTCTGAAAAGGAAAAAAATATTCTCCCACAGCATATTTCAGCTCTTTTTTTTTTTTTTTTTTTTTGTACTGTGTTTCACAGAAAACACAAAAATGGTCACAGACCTTAACTTTACTGATGCATAACCTCTTCATCTTTGTAGGATTTCTCATTTTCATATTTCAAGCTGTTCCCATTTTAAGCTAAGTGCAAAAGGCTTGGAGAATACATATGAAATGACTTCTGAAAGTGATGTGTTTGATAAACCTCCCTCCTTTTATGTAGCTAAGTAGTCCCTCTGAAGAGGGTTTGGTATTATACTCGGACTCCCGACATCTCTTTCTCAGTAGACTAGGTTTATGGAGCTTTAAGATCAGCATCCTTAAAGTTTTCCATGATGGAGACCACATCTGGATGTGAGGGTGGTTTTCCTAAGGACCCTCCTCCCCCCTGTTTGTGATCAGGTGGTGCACTTCCAGCTGAGATTTCCAGTTGCCCAGGCCCTCTCTGACAGCCACAGCAATTTCTCACAGAGAAAGGTAAAGTATTTTTATGTATTTTCAGCAGCCTTTTTAATGCAATTTAGCAGCTGGAAATAAGATGAGCCAATGCCATGTGACCAGCCAGCTCTCTGCAGGCCTTTAGCAAGTGCCCCACCAATGGTGCATGGGCCACAGTTTGAAAACTGCTGCTTTAAGAGAAATATTGGTAGTGCATTGCTTTCCAAAAGTACTCCAGAATAAACACTGCACTGGAACATTTCATTAGCATTTTGAGAACAATAAAGAAATGCAGAGTATAATAGGCTAATATGTTTAAGTGGCCTTGGTAGAACCTTACTTAACACAGTGGGATTTTGTACGGCATGCAGAGGTAGGAAATAGTTCTGTACACATTTACTGTGTAAGACTTTCTTCTTTTGGGCTGCATGTGGTTTAGAGCAAAGAGAAACGACTTTCTTCCTGGAGTTCACCAATGAAAGAAGCTTTTTTTTTTTTTTAAATACAATATTTGGAGAGATTTATATTTGTCCCTGCAAAGGTCAGAGGCCTGACAGTCTGGCTTGTTTTTTGTAATGAGGACTTCCAGTAAGTGAGGACAGTGGCACAACTGTCAGCTAGTTATGGTGTTGGTTTGGGTTGAACTTGTGGTTCAGAAGATAGGCGTTTCCTATATTGCCTAACCAAGGGACTAAGTCATTATTTGACAATATAAGCATGCTAATATCATAATGCAGCAGCATATCTCAATGTGTAGTTCAGAAGAAGAGAATAAAGAGAGAGGGAGATGGAGATCCAAATTTTGTCCCAGAGCTTTGGCATGAGGCAGAGTAGTGTTGATCTATGTTATCCTAGAGTGAGCTAGCTGTAAGGTTGGTGTAGAGTCCCTCAGCATGCAGGAGAGACAAGGTTTCTTGTGTCCATGACTAGCTAGTTCTGCCACATTAGAACAGGAACTTGGAGTTGGGATCTCTTGGCTCTGTACCTGTATCTCCTAATGATATAATTAATGGAAGCTGTTTAGTTGTCCTGCACATTATTTCAGTTATCTGTTAGAGAATACATTTATAAAAATCCTTTGGAACTCTTGGAGCAAAGACTCTGAATACACTTGACCAATTTCTACCCTGTTATTGTACCTAATTGACCTTAGTAAAATTTGAAAGCATGTTTTGGTCAAGTAACTATAAATTATTATTGTTTTATTTTATATAGAAGTACTCTTATGGATTATGTTTATTAATTTAAATCCAGTTATGTAATAAGACAATAGATGTATATAATGATTGAGAGTCCTATTTTTCTTCTTTTAAGGTGATGCCGAGACTTGGATTAGACATCTGATTACCTAACATTACATTTTGTCTCTTTCTCTCACTCCTGCCTTTCTTTCTTAGAGGCAGCTCCAAATGTGTGGAATATCAAATTCAAGGGGTTAACATGGGGGGTGCAGACAGAAGTTACATTTTTTTGCACAATCAGGTCCCTGAAAGCATTCTACAGCCATGCTGTGACACCTGCTTAGCTTAAGAGCACTTTTAAAGTGGCCAATTTCATGAAAAATTAACCCTTCTCAAATGAGGCATCACTTGAAGGTGCTGTTCTTGAGAGTGCCTTAGGGAACTTGTTCCGTAGGCTCAATTTGTCTTGTGATTGGGGCTGGGCTGATGCAGCCAAGCCTGCCTTTGGGGCTGTCACCAGGAAGGGAGGAGGAGCGAAGTGCCAGCTGGGGTTTGCCCAACTTAAACTGGAGGTGGGGAGCAGTGGATTCGAGCTCCCTCCATCTCAGGCTGGGCAAACCCCAGCTAGAAGTTCGCTGCTTCTGGCTTCTGTCTCCCTCCCCTGCTGGCAGCCTCAGAGCTGGGAAGGAGGTGGGACAAGAGAGAGAGGTCACTCCTCAACTGGGGAGAGGAGCCGCTCCTCTGGCTGTATGCCTGCAGGCAGGCTTGATTTCCCCGCCCAACCCAAAAGGCAAATGTCTGTTGGGTTGGGGTTGGGGGAGGGGTTCTGTAACTCGTGGCATTTAATGTAAAGTGCTGTGAGTTAGAGCAGGGTCTTGTATGTCTGTCTGTGCTTCAGGAGTTTGTCTCCTGCCAAGTATGTTGTGAGTACTTTTTATTAGAAGACAGATCCAAATTTTGTCTCAGAGCCTTAGGATGGGGCAGAGAAAGTGTTGACCCATACCGTCCCAGAGTGAGCTAGTTGTAAAGGGTGCTATAGAGTTTCTCACTAGCTTGTTCTGCCCACCTTATTCCTACCAGTTTGAGGTGCTTTTGTCCTCAGCCCCCTGACTTGGGGTGCAGGGAAAGGGGAAAACTCCTTGAGTTCTGCCCCCTCAAAGAAGTCACAATTTCGTTCTATAGCTTACTTTTTAAATATATAAATTACAGTCTATATACGTAAAATTATATTCTTTCTATATGAAAAGGCTCAGTTCACCAAAACATAACTAAATGATAGTTGTCTCAGGTTTTGGTGATATTATCAACAGCTAATGTGTGGTTTTTACCCTCAGTGCTCCTCAGTTGAATAAAGATCTTGATCCTACAATATGTAGCTGTTCATATTTTATCTGTGCATATTACCTTTACTGCCTTTCCACCCTGGCCTTAAATATTTGCTCTCTGCTTGCTGATAGCACACAAATTTAAGTTCAGGAAAGTTCCAAAAATCAGGTTGGCTGGTATTAGCTTATAGCCCCCTGACTGAAGGTTACCAGTTTTAAAATGCTTTTTTTGTTGTTCACGAAATTCAGAAGCAGCTTTGATTTCAAACATGAAACTTGGCAAATGACTAGTCCATAATGTGTTCTAATCACTTCTGGTATTTTGGAAAAGACGTGAAAATGACTGAGTTCATTATTTTATTTAGAAATCTAGTTACTGTGCATGGACCTCAACTCTCCTTCTCCTGCCACAAATCATTCTGAAAGATTTTTAGCATATGGTCTTGTAGTTCCTGACTCAGCTTCTATACCACTGTAAGTGCTTTTCTTTTTTTTTCCTTTCTCTCTCTTTTTTTTTTTTTTGAAGTGTAGTTTTGTTACAACTTCCAGAATTCTGTGCCAGGTTCACTGAACATGGTCCTGGCTTGTTTTGTTTAAATACAGAGTATGGAACAGGTTAAATGCATCTCCTCATCTCTCCAGTACATTCCTTTATTAAGTTAGCTTTGTTCTGGAGTGCAAATGGGGCCAAAGTGAAGTTCAGGCTCAGCACTTGTTACTGTTGAACAAAGCTTTGGGATCAGCAGAGATGCTGGCTAGAAATCTTGCTTGACTTCCTTCCTCCAGTTATAACACCTGATCAGAGTGAGGGTAAATGCTGCAGAGGTATAAATGTGGCTACAGTTTGATGCAGTTGAGAATTTGGGCCAAAGTTCCTGGAAAACTTGCAGGACTTGTTTGTCTGTGATCAGTTTAGCAGTGTTGAGTGCTCTAGTTTGAGTCTTGCCAAGGCATTTAAGTATTTCAGCTTCTCTGCCTCCAGCTAGAATGGCCCCATTTTACTCTTTCTGTAAACCTATTAATTGATTCTTAAGTAAATCTACTGATTATGCTGTTACCTGATTAGCTGATCTAAGAGATGTTTGTCAGTCAAAAGGGTTTTTTTCCCCCTTCATTCGTGTTTTAATTAGATTGATCCTTCCTCCAACTCTACTGTTATTCCCTCTTCTAATACAGCCAATCATCAGTATGAAAGCTTGCCTGCTATTTTCTTGGTTCTGCATTCTTTTCTTTGAGAAATTTAGAATAGATCTGGATCCAGTCCAAAACAGAGTTAAACTGCCCTAAACTTTTAGGAAGTTCAGAATGTGGTCTAGAGTTTTACCACTTATAGGCTAATTTCTAATTTGTAAAGAGTTATTATCTCTGTAGGTGTGGAATTTACTGGGGAAAAAACACTCAGGTTCCTTGTTGTTATGGTGGTTTTTAAGGTTGAGATCAGAGTTACAAGGCAGTCAAGAGGATCTGAAAGCTAGTTCCTATCAATTTCTTTGGAAAGCTCACCCAAAAAGATGTATGAGAGATAGGAAAGTGCCTTTTCTGCTAACAAGGTCACTCTAAGACCAAGTTTCAGTCCCCTCATGCAAGAAGATACTGTTTGGATTCCACATCCTCCTCAAGTCCTGAGCTTTACTACTGCAGTTACATAAAGTGGAACGATGCTAACCTTCTGGGCATGGTTTTCTCTATTGTGCAAGATGAAATTGGCCTCACACTCTACATTAATGGTCTACTGGAAAAAGACTATAAAATATGCCCAAGCTAAAAGTATATATCTGATTTGTGTTTCTGCCCATAGTAGAACTAAATTCAAACCATGTTTAACTGGGTAGAACTTCAGTGACTTCAGTGAAGTTACACCTGTTTTTTTCTGGTCTGAATACAGCTTTCCAAAGTATTGCCTTTTTAAGTTAAAACTTAGCATGTTCCCTTTTCCAGGGAAAATTCCTCAGATCCTCTCTCCCAGCGTGACCCCAAAACCCATGAAAGTTAGTGGAAATACTGCCATTGGCATTAATAAACTGTAGCTCTGATCTTTGATTTCAGAGGGAGTTCTGACCTAGTATGGAGTAAGAACTTTTGGATTTCCCATGTATCTTTTTAAACTAGCAAATCTAGTTTTTGCAATTGCTATCACAATGCTAAAATTTCATTTAATCTTTGAACCCTTTATATCCAGGTGATATAATTTTGGAAGTCTGGAGATTATCGCTGTATTTCTCTGGTGGTCATACCAAACCATTGTGAAATGGTAATACAACCTCCTTAACCTCTGTTTAATCCCAGAATACCATACTTTTTTTCCCTCATGGCATTGCACTAAGAATTCTTGTTCATTTTATCAGTAGATACTCCCTATGTTCTTTCTTTATCATAACTCTTTCCTAGATAGCAAGTCTTACTTAATATATGCCCTGTATATTATTTTTCCCTAAGCATATTTTGTTACACTTATGTTTGACTTGACTCTTTTCCATGTTTGTCCTGAGTTCTGAGGCATTTTTTGGAAGTTGAAAAAATGAACTTGGCCATGATCATACATGTTTGTAAAAACAAAGGAAATTCAATTAAAAGGGAAAAAAATGTTAGTACAGGTTTACTAGGGGATAAGGCAAAAATGAAATTAAGGATGGGAAAATTTAAGCTGATTTTTCAACCAGAATCTGCTTGTTCAACGTGAGTTGTTTTAGAGGTTTAGAGCAAAGTGGTCTCTCTTTTTGGAATACTTTAAAGATAAACTGAATGGACCGTTAGATGCTGCTGCTGGAGGTGTGTATTCTTGTATTGGTAGGTAGGTAAATCAAATAAATCTTACATTTTTTTGATTGTTCCACATTTGTTCTGTGAATCTTTGGATTGAGTATTTAAAATTGAAAATTAAAATGATCCCTTTAACTACAAAACACCCTTTGAAATTACATGCGTTGTAAGACTGTAATTTTTACACAGCAGTAATATTTCAGTAGCACGTTTCCGCCAAGATCTTGCTGTTTCACAGACATTAAGAGTCAGATGGGCCTCTGAAAAGCACAGCTTTGCAGGGGATGGGAGAAAGAAGGGGTACTCTTTATGCCAGTGGTTGCTAAAAGGTGTGCTTCCGGGAATGTCTCCTTGCTAAAAGGGAGGCATACACCCAATGGAGAGATGGGGTCATCACCAAGAAGGACTATGTTACAGTCGCCCGAGGATGTACGGGGGCAGTCAGGAGGGCCAAGGCAGAGATGGAGATAGGACTAGCTTCCCGGATTAAGGACAATAAGAAGTCCTTCTTCAAATACATAGGGGGTAAAAAGAGGGTCCCGGGTAATGTGGGGCCCCTGCAGGACACGATGGGCAACTTAGTCATCACGCCAGATGACAAAGCTAACATATTTAATGATTTCTTTGCCTCTGTCTTCCTAAGTAGGGACCAGTTCAGCCACCTCCCTGCTGGGCCCCCCCTCGGGCCCCGGGAGAGACACGCCTGGGCCAAGGGTTAGCGAGGAGTTAGTTAGGGTACTTCTGGAGAGGCTGGACGTGTTCAAGTCCGCTGGTCCGGACGATCTTCACCCTAGGGTTCTACAGGCACTGGCCGAGGTCATTGCGGGACCCCTGGCGCGGCTCTATGACCACCCGTGGGGCTCTGGTGAGGTGCCGGAGGACTGGAAGAGGGCCAATGTGGTCCCTATCTTCAAAAAGGGAAAAAAAGAGGACCCAGGAAATTACAGGCCAGTTAGTCTTACCTCAATCCCGGGTAAGATCTTTGAAAAAATTCTCCTGGCACACATCCAGGAGGGCCTTGCGGGGCAATGCATGCTCAGGGGCAACCAACATGGGTTCATCAGTGGCAGGTCTTGTCAGACCAACCTGGTGGCCTTTTACGATCAGGTCACCAAATCATTAGACGCAGGGGTTGCTGTGGATGTAGTCTTTCTGGACTTCCGGAAGGCTTTCGACACTGTCTCTCACCCTGTCCTCATCAAAAAGCTGGGAGACTGTGGTGTCGATGCCCACACGGTCATATGGGTCGCCAGCTGGTTGGAAGGCCGCACCCAGAGGGTGGTAGCGGATGGGTTCTTCTCGACCTGGAAGGACGTGGGCAGTGGGGTTCCGCAGGGCTCGGTCCTCGGGCCTGCACTGTTCAACATCTTCATCAGTGACTTGGATGAGGGGGTAGAAAGCACCCTGTTCAAGTTTGCTGATGACACTAAGATGTGGGGGGGATGTGGGTGCACTAGAAGGGTGCAATAGGCTACAAGCTGAGCTTGACAGGTTGCAACGGTGGGCGGATTAGAATAGGATGGGGTTTAACACTGATAAGTGCAAGGTGTTGCACATGGGGAGGAAGAACCGGCACCACACTTACAGGTTGGGGAACTCCCCTCTTGCCAGCACGGAGACGGAAAAGGATCTTGGAGTCGTCATTGACTCCACGATGAACATGGGCCGGCAGTGTGGGGAGGCAGTCAAGAAGGCCAACCGTACCCTGACATGCATCCACAGATGCATCTCGAGCAGGTCCAGGGAGGTGATCCTCCCCCTCTATGCGGCACTGGTCAGGCCGCAGCTGGAGTACTGCGTCCAGTTCTGGGCGCCACACTTCAAGAGGGACGTGGATGATATGGAAAGAGTTCAGAGGAGGGCCACTCGTATGATCAGGGGTCAGCAGGGCAGGCCTTATGAGGAGAGGCTACGGGACCTGAACCTGTTTAGCCTCCACAAGAGAAGGTTAAGGGGGGACCTTGTGGCCTGCTACAAACTGGTCAGGGGGGATCAGCAGGTATTGGGGGAGTCCCTGTTCCCCCGTGCGCTGCCAGGAGTGACCAGGAATAACGGTCACAAGCTGGCGGAGGGTAAGTTTAGATTAGATATTAGGAGGCGCTACTTCACAGTCAGGGCGGCTAGGGTCTGGAACCAGCTTCCAGGGGAAGTGGTGCAGGCTCCTAGCCTGGGGATTTTTAAAAGGAAGTTAGATGAGCACCTTGCCGGGGTCATCTGACCCCGGTGCTCTTTCCTGCCAAGGCAGGGGGTCGGACTAGATGATCTACCTAGGTCCCTTCCGACTCTAGCTACTATGAAACTATGAAACTACACTGATCTGTCAAGAGAATGACGTTAGTGTGCCACGAGATCCCCCTGTATGAAGAGGCAAAAGGTCTTGTCCCTGTCCCGCACTGTGTGCCTGCCTCAGCCACTCCAGTGGTGTATGTGCCTACCCCTCTGGATACTGCTGCCATTTCCACTGCCTTCCCATGACTTTCCCCACCTACAGGCAGCTCCTTTGTTACCTCCCTGCTTCCGCTTCCTCCGAGTAGCTTCCTCTGAGTAGCTTGCTCTGCTGCGAGTGGGTGGGCAGGCAGATGCCAAGTTGGAGATGCACTTTGCAACCCTGCTCATCCCCTCCACTCCCATGCTCCTGGGGCTGGAGGAGGGACCTCAGGGGTGGTCACTGGTGTGTGACACCCTGAAGAAGCAGCTTTAGGTAGGCTGCAGAGAGGCAGGAATATTTTTGGAGCTCCCCCTACTTCTGGGGCAGCCAGAGACATTGGTAGCAGTAGATTGTGGCTGCTGCTCTTACCCCTGAAGGAGTGAGGAGGGGGCAGACAGTGGAAAGAGCAGGGCACAGTAGTGTGAGGTCCTGCTTGCACTGCCCTGGAGTGGCACCAGCTAAATCAGTGATTCTTTAATTTTTTATCCTCAAGTCCCTCCTCCATACCTTTTTCTGAATTGAGATTTATCTCAGGGATTTTCAACTGGGGTGCCACAAAATTCAGAAAAGTTATGGAGGTGGGGTTTTTTTATCAGTACATCTCAGCACTGGTATGGTTTTCTCTGACAGGGGAATGGTATATGTTTATGTATTCTGAAAATATGTGTGTTTGTATCATGGAATCATAGAAAATTAGGGTTGGAAGAGACCTCAGGAGGTCATCTAGCCCCAACTAGGTCATCCCAGCCAGAACTTTATTGAGCCAGGCCTTAAAAACCTCCAAGGATGGAGCTTCCACCACCTCTCTGGGTTCCAGTGTTTTACTGTCCTCCTAGTGAGAAAGTTCTTCCTATTATCTGACCTAAACTTCCCTTACTGCAACTTGAAACCATTGCTTCTTGTTCTGTCTTCTGTCACCACTGAGAACAGTCTAGCTCCATCCTGTTTGTAACCACCCTTCAGGTAGTTAAAGGCTACACACACATATACATGCACCTTTTGGGGTATAACAGTGAAGTGTGCTGCCAATTTTAATCCAGAAAAAAAAAGTGTACCCTGAGTATCAAAAGTTTGGGAAACACTGCTCCATGCAGATGTAGTGATGACTATTACATGTATGTAAATATACATTGGGCATTGTGAAAGACTCAGTGGATATGTCTACACCTGCACATTACTGGGCAGTAACTGAAATTACAGCGCAGTATGGGCATGCATCTACACGTACATGCCCATACTGCACATAAAATATGGCAACTTATGCTGACAGCATGCAGGTATCAAATTTACACCCGATTAGTTAATGCGTAGTAATGCACATATAGATGCATTACTGTGCAGTAACCCAGGGGCCCTCCCTGGTGGGTCTGTCCAGCCATTAGGGGTCAGCCTGAGCCCAGCTTCAGAGCTGCTGGCTGGCTACCTCTCCTGGCTTCAACTTCGGTCTAAAATTAGTCCCAAATGCTGATAGCTGGCAGCAGGCAGGTGTGATGCCAGAGGCTAGTGCTCCCACGGTGGCCACAGGGGCATGTGGCAGGCTGCTCTGACCTGGGACTAAATTTAGTCCCAGATTGTCTGCACATGAAGATGCCAGCCTATTCTGGCCTACTGCAAAGTGAATTTAAGCCAGTGTAAATGCATGTGTAGGCACGCCCAGCAAAAAGCACCCCTTGATACAATACCACCTGTATGAAAGAATAGCAAACATTATCAATAGTGCTGACTGGTATACAGGTGGTCCAGTCCCCACCCAGAATTCTGTCCTTTTGGCGTGGCAAATACTGCTGGCAGCTCCATCTCTCAAATGTCCAGATCACTTGCAGGCAATTTTTATCCACTGGGGCTCTGTCACCTCTTTCTTCTGTCTAGAATGTTTGTACAAAAGGCCATCACAATAGCCAAGGAGATCTTTAAGTCTTTGAATTAGGTAAGCACCCTTCCCCCCACCCTCTCAGCACCACTTTCCTTGTCCTCTGTGCTCAGAGGACTCTGCTCCCCTCTCCTCTCACTCCCTGCTTCTCTTCCCTGGCTGCTGCTGCTTGCCTTATTCTCTCTGGATACCTCAGGGAAAGGGGGAGCTCCAGAGCCACTCCTGCATTTCTTCAGCTGTGCTGTGCAGGGAGCTGGGCTTAGCCAGGGACAGTGGCAGTGGAGGGTGGGTCCTCTTCACCCTGTGCGTGCTCCTGGGCCAGGAATGGGGCCCTCTGGGGCAGCTGGGACATTGGCAGCAGTAGGCGTGGGGAAGTGGGGAATGAGAGGGAGGGGACATGCCAGAAGAGCTGTGTGGTGGATTCCTACTTGCTTTAGGGCCTTAAAAATGTCCCTAGCTTTTGCTTCCACAGCATGGTCTGAAAGGAGGATAGAAATGGGCCATTGTACCTGCTCCAGTTCTGCCCCTATGGAGTATGAAAGAGCATGCAGCCTTTCATGGCAGAAAACAGCAGTGCACAGAACAACAGTGCACAGAAAACAGCCAAGCACACTATTCTCTGGTTTGGGACGGGAAGTGGAGAAGTGGAGCCCTTATGGAGCTGTAGGAGAACTAAGGAGGCTGAATGTAATAACTTGAAATGAAATTTGGCTGTGACTCCAGGATAATACCCCTACTCATAGAAAAAATGCCCGGGGCCCTTGAGTGGCCATGAGTGATCAGGACTTCAGCTGCTGGTCTCATTTGCAAGGCAGAGTGTCTGACAGCTTTATTCTCTTGTTTAAAGAGTAGTACATTGGAATGCTGTCTGGTCACTTCATGAAAACACTTGGAAGTTCATACAGAAAGGCCAGAGTTTCTTTGTGGGATCCTAAACTTTGAATTTTTGGATATTTATACCAGGAATTTGCATTTAATTTAGATTTTTACCTTTTATTTGCATGAAATACTATCCCTTTCTGGCCCAAACACATCTCAGTTATCCTGGTCTCTATATTTTGATTCTATTCTTGGTATCATTCTTAGCTTTGAGCCAGCTACTGGGTTGATTACCCTCAAAATTTAAATTCTGTTCCCAGGCTTCAGTGGACTATTTAATAATAATGGTCATCATACATTCTGCTGTGGCATCCAAGTAGATTCCATCCTCTGTTCTCATCTAATACCATTGATTAATAACTCATTGCTTCTTATCTGTCAGACCATTTTTGTCCACCTTATTGTATTATTATCCAGACTATAATTCTCAAGTCACTATGAGCTTCCTGTGTGGTACTGTGTCAGAGGTCTCGCTAAAATCCAAACAAATTATATCCGCTATATTTCCTTCGTCAGCCCAGTTTGTCAGTCCACTGAAACACCCATCAGACTGAAACAGTTATTGATGTAAGTTTCTCTTTTTAAACTGGAATGAATATGAAGGTGCTACTGTGACTATATGATACAGCCTGCTTCTTAACAGGTATTATTATTTTATGCACTAAAGATAATTTGAGCCAAGGGAGATGATATCATTCAACAGGAGCATTAGGGCTGTGAAGATCAAAGCATTATCAACCTTGAAAAGAACCAAAGAAAGGCTTATGTACCATAGTGACTTGTTAAGGGCATAAGCAGGAGTTCTCAAGCTGCATTTCAAGAGATGCTCAGAGAATGTCAGCTTCCGAGCTGCCTTCACAGAAAATTTGATCTTTACTGAAAGAATTGTTTGGGCAAGGCCTTGAAAAAGCTGCATGCTGTCACTGTTCCTGTTCCTTGGGAACATAAACAGGATCTAGGGACAGCTTGTGCAAGAAAACAGTTGGAATAGGGAATATCATGATTTTCAGCAGCCAACTTGATTGTCATCATCACCCCTGCGTAGGAGGGAAGCTTCAAGAGGCACAGAGATGAATGCTGGTCCCACCTCAGCATCAGCATGAGGAATAGTTACAGAGCACTTCCAGATTCCAGGCCAGGGCTTGCCTACAGTTCTGAAGAGATTTACTCTTCAGCAGATTGAAAAGTGCTGCTACTATTGTTCATTAACAGCTGGGTTACTGAAGGGCTTCTTGCTTCAGAATCTCAGCATTATGAATAACCAAGGTGGGTGGACCATGGTGCTGGGAGTACCCGAGAATTGCAGGCAGTTGGGACCTGACATTGCTATTGCAACAGACCCTGCAAGTGACCACAGTCATTAGTTTTGTCTAAATTTTCATTCTAGCCTGCTGTTTTCAGTGTTCTGTCTCGGCCCAGAAATGGCCTTTTGAAGTCTGAATAAAAATAGTTCAGCCACTTAGAGATACAAGGCGGGTAGGGGAAAATATCCCCTTTCCCTGATTGAAGTGTGCATGTATGTATGCATTAGCAATAGTGTATACATCCAGTTGAAAGAGCTGTAAGATTTGAAAGGTTAAATTCAGCATGGAAATAGTGCATGGCATTGGTGGGGGGAGATTTGATTTTGATTTGGCAGAGCTTGGATCTTTAGGAAAAAAATCATATCCTGAGTCTGCACAACGGACTTTTGATGAAACTCATCAGGGACACCAAAAGAAGAATGCCCTCCAACTATATCTCCACAGATATCGCCTCCAAAGATACCTCACCCAAGTGGCTGTGACTTGGAAGGGGGAGCTACAGGAAAGACTTCTATGGGTTTTTTTGAATTGTAGACAAAGTCCCAATTGAGGAATGCATCCCTATTCAGGCAGAATCTGCAAGCACATGCATAATGTTAAGTACATATTTAAGTCCCACTGAAACATTGCAAGCCTCAACCAAGCAGAAGGTGTTTGCACTCATCAGGCATCTGAAGAGATTCCAGCTAAGGTTGATATTCCTTGGTCTTCGTCTGCCTATTGACTTAACTTTCCATCTACTTGTATGGCTCTGTGATACCTGTGCTACTTTGCTGTTGCTGCTGGTATCTTTTTGGAGGGTATGTTTTCACTATTTTCCTGTGAGGATGAGAAATGCTGCTTTCCTGTTTTCTAGGCAGGGTCCTAAGCCTAGGGCCATATTTAAATGATACACTTACCATGGATTGTGGTGGTGCCCTTAGGCATGGTGAGCTACCTCCCCAACTGGATCCACACAGTGCAACATGTGGGTTAATAGCATTGGCAATGCTTCTGGTTTGCATGGTAACTCATCCTTGTCGGGGTAAACTGAACAGAATGAATCCGGCCCCAAGGTCACAGTGGGCCGGGGTGGCAATCGGATACGGACAGGTGGGATTATTGGTGTGGAGTCAGGAGATATGGACCTGTAGTGGATTTGAACAAAGATGAATTTATTTAACTTACGCTTTAGGCGTAGGCAGCAATGTCTTCAGTTACAGTATTAACAACAGAGAACAACGAAGGGGTCTGTTGGCCCATGAGGTTCCCCGACAGGGCAAGCCTGTCGGATAAGTCCCAGGGCTGGTCAACAGCTCATAAACAGGGTAAACAGACAAACAGAACTGTAACACGTAGGTCAATAACTGGGGTCGTGACACCAGTCCAATGGACAAACGGATGGTCGATGATGAAAGCCGAAGTCGAAAGCCAGGTAAGTAGAGTCACGTCGAGGTACCGAGGGTGATCCGGAGGCGAAGTCAAGGCCAAAGCGAAAACAGTCCAATAACCGGAGAATCGTCAGTATAAGGAGAATCCAAATCGTAGTCAAGGATGGTGAGAAGTCAATCGAAAGCCAAATAATCAAAGCTGCAATCACTATCAGTTAAGGACACAGAGTGCCAAATCGAGGGAGGAGATCAATAGGCCTAAGGGCCTGACTGAGAGACAGTCCCTGGAGCACCAGCCTCTGTCTCCAGCTAACGCGATCTCCCCCCAAGGGAGAGGCTCACTGAACTTTTATCTGAATTTAGTGGCCAATCAGAACGCTCCCCGCAGAGAAATTTCTAGTCAGATTACCTCATGTCAGGTTCTGACTGAGCATGCTCTCAGTCAGAAGCTGACACAATCTGAGCATGCCTCTGTGGGGAAAGTAGGTCAACAATGATTGACAGGTCCACAGGTCACCCAGGGGGCAAGGGCTGGGTGAGCCTTGGAACTTTCCACTCACAGAGTCCAATATGCTTGTCAGTCTCAATCTTCTGTGTTGGCAGCATCTAATCAAAATTTTGCTCTGACAGTCCTGAGTAGGATAGCATGCTTGAGGGCACTGCTATGGGACACATCAGGTTTATTCTGTAGACGTAGCCTTTAACTGACATGTCTGAGGTCACACATCCAATTGTACTGTTATGTCTTCAAAGTCCAAAAGACAGGAAAATTTATTCTGGGCCACATCCAAAATCCATTTATTGGGTCCAGGTATAGGGATTATTTTGCCTTTGTGAAGCCCCCTTGAAATTAATAGTCTTCAGATAGTTGCTGAGCAGAACTCTCTCAATGAAAAAGTGAGTTTTTACCTGAGTCAGGAGTGAAGACCTCAGTGTTTGGCCTTATGTGAATTTCAGCTGCATAGTGTAAACAGCTGCACCAAGAGCCCTATCATCAGGGATCAACAAGACCTACTGCCTTTGCCAGAAATGAGACAACCAGTAGGAGTTAGTGTATTAAAGATGATTACTTGACTGTTGTTTTAAATTGTTAGTGTATGAATTCCATAGGAATCTGAGGTGATGCACTGCTTTGACCACAACACTAAATCACATATTGTTATTCAGGAAACAAGTTTTCAAAAAATCATTGATCAAATACTATAAATGGTCCTGATTAACCTACTGCATTTGACTCTGCATGTTCAAAGAGAATCAAACCCTTTGAGACTCAAGGCATCTCTTCAACCAAGAGACAGGTTGCAGAGAGCTGAAATCTGCATTTTTGACAGCAAATGATTTTATTTTATTTTTTTAAATTTAGTGAACTTAGTTCTCATGAAAGTGAAGGACAATGAAGCATTGATTTGAGCCAGGCATTGCAGAGATAGGTGTACAGAGCTTCCACCATGCTTTTCTGTCAATGGCCAGGGATAGACATTCAAAAAGCCTGAGCCTGAATTGATTCAATCTTTGCAGGTTAGTCTAACCTGGGTAGTCTAAATCAGTTTTGTGACCAGACAGACATCCCTGGAAATGCAGGCACATGTCTGCAGTGGCTCAGGCTAGAATCTGGGGAGCACTAGAGCAGCCCCCCCTTCCCTTCCACAGGCTGAGCTGAGGGGGGGTGTGGCCAGGCCCTGGCAGAATGCTGTGATTAGGGAGGGGCTCCCTTCCCTCCCCCTGCTCTGGAACAGCCCAGCAGGGGATGTTTATCACTTCTAACTTGGTGTTTATCACCCCATTAAGAAAAAGAGGGACATTACCAGGTACCTGTTGATTCTGCCTTTGTCCCATGTGCCACAGTGTGGAGATAGCCAGTTTGTCATCTGCTAGTTAATGCTGAGGTGTCTGTGAGGGGCAGGGGAATGCCTTCTTAGCAGAGAGTGGGGAGGAGGGGCGGAGAACAGGCAGACACTGCTGTGTAGCCAGGGAGCAGAGGGGAGGAGCCAGCCCTGCTGTGGAACAGACAGCCTTGCCCAGCCCAGAGCATGCTGGGGGAATCTGACTTAATTTAAACCAGCAAGAGGTCTGGGACAGACGTTTCATAAACTGATTTGAGCCAGATCAGTTAAGTCTGATACGACATTCAGTCAGGTTTATCTCCAACCAGTTTCAAACTGGTTTATGTGCACTGAACATCTATTCTGTTACAGGTTTAAATCAGTTTCTGATCACTTCAGCCGGTTTATGTGTCAGGTCTGTCCCTAGCAAATGTGTTTCAGGCATTCTGCAACAGCCTTGCTACTTCAGTTCTGGGTTCCACATCTTGATGGGACATAGGAGTGACCAAAGAGGAGGTAGAATGTGCTTATGTCTGAGCTTTATACTTCAAACATTTATTGGAACCTAAAGCTTTTAAAACTCAACTGAAGTGCCTCAGTCCTGCCCTCCTTATTCCTGTGTTTTTAACTCCCTGGGCTGTCTGTGAACAGAACCTCACCAGCCTTGTGTGAATAGTGTGCCTGATAGGCACAAGGGGATTCATGCAAAGTGTGTAGCTAAGACAACTCTGTCTTGCCCCAAATTGCTTATCATGCTGTCTTCAGATGAGGAAGACTAGTTTTGTGGTTAAATAAAACATATCTTGCTTCTTTTCCCAGCTGAGACACAGACTTGCCTTGTGTAAATAATGTCCCCACTCTGTGTTAGTTTCCTCTATCTGTAAAATGTAGATAAATATACTCATGCTATAAGGTATGAAGAGTCTGTGTAAGGTGAATAGAGCCCCTTTGGTGGACAGAGTTATTTAACAAAACAAAAAAAAAAAAAGGAAAAAGAAAGAAAAGATTATATTGTTCCTCTCATCCTTGCCATATTTTCAGTAGTTTTTGATCCAGTTTCTTGGCCAAGTGATGTAGCTAGAATTACCCTTCACAATTTGCTGGCTGTATTTGTTATATGTCAAGTTTTCTTTGTTAACTATGGCTATTTTGTGCAAATTCTTCATGCTGGCAATTAATTTTTTTTTGCATTGTTAGATCTTGGGCTTAATATGCTCATGTCAGAGACTTGAGCTGCTTTGGGGATAGAAGGTCCTTTCCCCCAATTGCAGCACACCCTATTTTGCAGAGTAGCAACGGACAATTATTTGATTTTTTTTTTTTGATTTTTTTTTTTTTTCCCCCCTTCTCTTTCCTCCTAGAAGAATGAATGTGGGGCTGGGATCCTATATGAGGTAGGAATTTGCTATTGGAAAGACACTGGGGAATAAAATCTGATTATGTTAAAAATCAGCCCTTAGGCAGGGACCAGGCAGGTTGCAGGAGGCAACCTTTGGAAGTTGGGATATTCTTAGAAAAAGGGAAGAACACTGCTTCAGAAACAACAAATAGAGCATAAAGGTCTCCTTGGTGAAGAGGACCAGCAAAAGTTAAGACCATCAGCATAGGATTTCAGCATTGCATAGTCCTTGTATTTCACCCTCAGAGAAAGATCTTTGTTTTCTCAGTCACAATCTATATATTTTTTTTTAAGTTGCATGCATTTAAAGAAAGCTTCTGGTTTCACACATCACTGCCCCATCCTTTTTCCCTGGCAGAAAGCCAGCAATACAGTCTTCAAGAGATTAGAGAGGAGTTGGGGGCTTGGGAGAGAGAATTGGTAACAGAACTTGGCAGCTTGCTCTGCTGGCTAGGTCTGGCATATTCACCATTTTGACTGATTTCTACATTGGTGCTAGGCATATCTTACCCGTTTTGTGGTGTAAGGACAGGAGTACAGTCAAGACTTCTTATCACAGTTCTGCCATTGATTCTACATGACCAGGCACTTAATTGTCCTGTGCCTCAGTTTACACATCTCTAGAACTGGATTTATCCATGCTGCTATGAAAGTCATGAAACTGAATTATGAATGTTCACAAAATACAATGAGATTTGGTCAATGCAGGTTGTTGTCATGTTGTGTGCTTTCATAAAGGCTTGGTAGCAAGGTTATCTGGGGAGACTGTTGCTGTACTATACCAATATGTGGATTCCCTTTTTTCTGTTTTAATGGTGTTTGGTCCTCCATCCACCAGCACAGTTTCTACCAAGTTACTGGTGTTGAAAAGAAGTATACAAAGTCTTACAATAAGTCATGTCACTCACTTATATGTGAATATGTATGCATGTTTGCACCAGCATCATTTGTATATGTATTTGATGTATACAAGAGTGTAAAAATCTTGCTTTTTATAGGGCTCGAATGATTTGACAAAAAATTACTTTAAAATACCCTGCCCACCCCACAAAAAATGAAAAATCTCTCAAATAATTTAGACACAAAGTAGAGGAGGGTTATATAATAATAATAATAATGACTGGGACAGATCCATACATTGATGACAGGTGTAACGTCAAATGTCAGTTTTGTATGACACTAAACCTCTGGATGTTCATAATTGGGAGGTGAATTCAGCTCCAAGTTTATAGCTTGGGTCCTTATCAGTATTCTGCTAACAAAGGGGTTAATTCTGTGAATGAGTAAATTTTGTAAGTTTTACTGGATTTTTTTGACCAAATAATTTTGTTCAAATTATGCGTCTTTGTGCTTTCTTCTGTGGGAAAAAAAAAAACAGTTTTATTATCTTGAACCCAAATGCTGATAATTTATCACAAAATGGTAATTTATTATTTTGGGGTGTTCTCTTTTTTTCTTGTTGTTAGAGTTTTTATGTATGGTTAGAAGAAGAACCATAGGTTTTTAAGTGTTTCCATAAGATTTAAGCTCATACTAATGGCCTAACCCCTGGAATTTTAATGTCATTCCAACTGTATCTTGAAAAATACATATATATTTATTTTACATTTATTCTAATTTTATTTTGCATCTATTCAAGCACTCTGACTGTCTACAGCCACCATTTCTTAATCTGCTGTTTTGCCCAGTAAAATGACATTTATTTTTCATAATAAATTCACAGCCACATCAGTTCTTTTGTATCCCTTAGCAAAATTATCCAAGAGCTCTGCATCAGGTATACCTTGGCAAACAGAAGATTTCCTCTTTTTAAACTTGCTTTTCTATCTTTTCCTTTCTGTGCAACAGTCGGAAAATGATACATGCTGTAGAACTGATTAAAAAAAAAATTGGCTGGCATCATGTAAAACCATGTTTCCTCTTTTGGTTTGAACATTCTGGTCTTAACAATGTCCTCATTTTGATGAAATTAACAGGGGTTTTTTCTACAGTCATTTGTACGTAGCGATGTCTTTCTGTCTTTCTTAATTGTTATGCCTAGTTTTATTTTTATAAGGTGGATTGTTGGAATTGAGGGGCAGGAGGTTTCTTTCTATATTATTCTGTGATCCTTTAATTCAGAGGTATATTTTGTTATTTTGAATTGCCTTTTTTCCCCCTCTTTCTTCATTGCATACTACTCTGGGAAGAGCTCCTTTTAACAAAAAAAAAAAAAAAAAAAAAGCCACGCTTGACTGATAATGCATTGCTTTGGATGGTGAAACATTATGAAAGTTTAATTTTTAATTAAATCTGAAATACCAATTATAACTGAAAGAGATTTTAACCTGTTTCTTTTCAGACTGCCTGAAGTTACATTTTAGATGCTGAAATCACTGCACCTTAAAAACAAAAAGATTAAGCTGCACTGCATTCCTGTAAGTAAAAGCTTTTCTGGTACCTTTTGTCAGTGTTTCTCTGAATACTGCACACACAACAAAAGTGTTAGCACAATAACTGGAGTTGGATAAAGGTCAGAGTGCCCTTGGGTAGGATTTCCAAATTTAAATGACTTTTTATTAACTACCCATTCCCCTCCCTGCCGCCCCGAAATAAAAAGTGGTAAGTTTTACTAGACCTTTACCATCATCCCTCCAGATTGCTAATTCTTTCTGCTTTTTGTTTTGAATTTTATTAGGGATGGTGTGTGGCTTTGTCTCCATTAACATACATTTCCTGTCATCCTGTCACTGAGAATGCCTGCACTTTAATGCAGAGGTAATAGAAAGTAGCAAAAGATTCTCAATGGCATCAAATATAGAGTATGTTCTGCTCTGTGATGTCATGAGAAATTTTTCTTCTTTGTTGCAAGACAAAATAGGAAGAGAAAGTTTCTGTTGACATCAACAACTGGATTCAAGTGCCTCAAGACACTGGTTCGGATCAGAAATATATGATTAATCTGTGGGTATGTGCATGTGCACGTATGTACATACATATATGTGTATGTGTTCTCTACTGTGTCAGCAAATTGTTGAAATAATACATCTGATGTCTTTAAGGGAAGGAGCTGAGGCTGCGTGTCTAAGAGCACCATCATTCCACAAATGTATGTCAGAAGCTACACCAGTCTGGTCTACTGGTATTTTTAGGAAAGCAAATAGTAGTTGGAATTTTAATGTTTGAATAACAAGCAAATGAATAAAGCTGGTGGAGAGTCTGAAAGAGTTGGATGCCCTGAGCTAAAAAGTCCATAAATAAAACAGCTACCAGAAAAGCCAAACCCCAAACCAGGAGTTTATAGACGGGAGGAAAAAATGGGTTTTTAGTTGTGCAATAAAAGGTTATGAAATACTACAAAGCAAAGTCAATCTGTTTTCCTAGTCGAGATCAAACTCCACAGTTTGTAATGAAATCCAGAAGCTTCTGAGCTTTTCCCAAGTAGTATCTTTGTTATACTGCACAAAGTGTTACTGCTTTTAACTGTTATATGGGATCACCTCCCTGCCTCCCCCCCCCGACACACTTTTTTTTTTTTTTTTTTTTTTTACTTTAATGAATTTTATTTGGAGGCTAGCTGAAGGGTACGGCATACTGTGGGTAGATAATACCCCTTCCAGCATAGAACGCCAGGCATGAGTCAGTCAGGCAGATTGTGCCATTCTGGCTCTAATCCATTCTGTTTTTACATTACTGGCAGGGGCCATGCCATTGTGTTGTTAAATATTGTGCATTAGCTGCAGCCTGTGACCAGTGAGTATTTAAAATTTTCTGTTCATTTTTCTTGAATTCCTGCCATCAACAGTGCCCTGGCACCCTGGCCATCTCTGTGCTTCTCAACTTAGGTGAGGTAAGGATGCTACTTGATTTAGTGGTGCCAGTGACTTGCCATTTTGGGAATAGTGGAGTAAAAGAGATGCATGAAGAGGAGATGCCTTCTGAATACATGGGCATTGAATTTAAAAGCCCTGTTGTAATTCTTCCTGTATAATAAAGTAATAATCAAGATTTTTTTTTGTGTAAAGCATTAGCCATTTTCTTCCCAGAATGTAATAGCAAAGTTAGGAGTAAAGGCAGGCTAAGACAGGTTCTTTGCATTCTTGGGATCCAGATGGTCAGTGGGAATTGGATGGAAGTAGAAAGAGGGGGCCACATAGCAAGATGTGGCTCTGAGAAATGTCTGGCAGCTGGGATAGGATATATTGCTCAGTAAACAGATCGGGGATAATTCAGTTGGAAAAAAAAATAAAATGTAAGTATGGAACACAGCTATAGAAAAATAATATTGTTGCTCTTTTATAGAGGACGGGAAACTGAGGCATAATGGTTAAATGACTTGCTCAGTGAATCAGTGGTAGAACTAGAAGTAAAATACAGGGTTCTGGCACCTCAGTTCAGCACAACTGCATCCTTTCTTTTGCTTTAGAATGCTCTTAGCTGGGCTGTTGTTGGGGGGGCATGCAGTATTTTGTCTCCAGCTATTGCCCACCTTCAATTTATGGAAGAATCCCATCTCTGCATTCCCAAATGTTCATAGGTTTAGAAGGCTTAGCCTATAACTCCACCTCTGGATATTACTGTTACTTTTCAGTGTTCCAATAGCCAGTAATCCAGAAAAATAATACCGCATAATCCTTAGCCACAGAAGAAATGTGTCCTGAGAACTTCCTTCAAGGTTCACTATCAATTCATTCTGCTAATTTCTGAGTTGTAGAATGAGATAAGCTCCAGTAACTGGTGTTCCTGTAAGAGAGAGCTACCCCCTCAGAGACTTTTTTTTTTTTTTTTTTTAAACCTGAAGAATGGGGGGAAAGATGTAGGGGGAGGGGAGAGATGTTTTTACATTAGCTGATTATGACAAGTATTGGACAGGTCTTCACCTGGTGCAAGAAAAATGTGCTTTACTCAGTCAACATCCATGAATTTTATGTCATTTTATACCAGAGACAGAGCTTCCTGATAGTCTCACCAAATTGGGGCTTTTTGAATGCAAATGTGCTCTTAACAGGAAGGGATAGTGGGCTTGATACATCAATGTGATGAGCATTCTGGTCTCAGCCCAGTGATACAGAAACATATTCATTACACTGCATAGTTGCATTGAAGCTAGTACAACTACTTATATACTTTAAGCATATGCTTACATGCTTTGATGCATCAGGACCAACACCCAGCAGTTTCAAAACCTGTACAAGGGGTACACTTCACTTAGTGTGAGTATTTACTTTCCATATGTGTGAGAACAGCAATAAGAATAAGATATGTGCACCAAGGTAAAATACAGTGCATACAAGCCAAAAATTGTCCAGTGCATGTAGTGCTTTGGGATAAATAGTCAGAGCAGCATTTAGAAATTAAACCAGGTTTCTTCTCTCCAAGGCTGGTAAGAATCCTACACAGTAAGTACATGTGTTAATGTCTTGACGCATTGAGTCTCAAATGTGACTTAGTGTGTTTGTTGAGAAGCCCAGAAATCCTACATTCTGAATCTGGCTCAGGTACTGGGTTTGGTCAAATCACCTAACTCTTCTGTGCCTCACCTTTCATGTCTGTTTTTCAGTTGTGGATAGTACTGACATAATTACGCAATTACATTGTTCAGTCAGTCTTTGTAAAGCTCTTAGAAGAGAAGTGCTAAGCATTGTTGTTATTAACAAGCATCTTGTATAGACAAAACACAGGGGATGGGGATATAGTCACTCATTGGGGGTGATACTTCATAACTCATTTGTGCCTTTGTTTCATTCCATCATTCAAAGGTATCAAGGCCAACTGATTTACAAACATATTTCTTGTATCACACTCCCCACTCTTGAGTACTTCATTGTGCATGTTCTCTCTCTGTCTGATTTTCCTCCATATCAAATTAACCTTGCTTACCAAACTTTCTTCCCCTCCTCTGCGTTACACAGCTGAGACATTTGTGTAGCCTCCAAATTACAGAGAACAAATTCATTTTGTCTACTGATTATGTTTGCTGATGATGTATGAAACAGACAGAAGACAGTTTGAATTTTCATAAGTTCAACCAACCTTGCAGGCATAAGGAAAGGAACTGGCAGAACCCAAGCCAATGTGACATGGAAGTCAGGCATCCCAGAGTGCACTATGCATATGTAGCGTCAGGATGTCAAGGCTAAGAAGGGCTTCTTTCATCAGAGACATGCTTTTAAACAAAGGAAATATTTTGAAGCAACAAACCATCTACTCTAAAGAATCCTCCGGGTTCTCCTTTACGGTGCGTTGAACATCATAGCTCTTAGGACACGTGGGTATCTGCTTGCCTCTGTTGTAACTTACAGTTTTAACCAGACTTTCATACCTGTGACATGCTGTGTTCACCCTACAGTTTTCTAAGTCCTTTTCCTGCTAACAACTCTAAACTGTGCTTGAAGAAAGATAGCAGACTTGAGCTTCTTTTTGACAGAGGAAAACTGTGTCTTCTACACTGATGTGAAAACAATGTTGCTAGAAAGTGCACTCAAGCTCTCAAAGCTAACTTTCACTAAGAAATTGAATTGGCCTTCACAAAGAGGATTAACTTTGTTTTTCCTTCCTCCTACATTACACATCAAACCAGAAAATCCTGGAGATGAATTCTACTCTGATTTTCACCCATATATCCCCATGAAAGGTAATGGGGTTGCAGAGATGCCAGTCAAAGCACATTTTCATCCAGTTGAAGCAGTCAAGACTGTAGAGATCTGATTTCTGCATTGCCTGACTTGTGATAAAATTTTCAAAAGTGCCGATGTGATTTAGAGGCATAAATGTCTCTAACCTGGCTTTCAGCGTAAGCTCCCAAGCACATTAAGTCATTTTTGAAAATGGGACTTAGCTCAGTCATTCAGGCACCTTTGAAATTTCCTCTTGATTGTCAATATTGAGGAGAGGGAAGATATGGTAAGGGTCTTTCTGTGCATAAAAGTTTGATGAGAGGGATCAACTGTTCTCTTTATCTGTTGGGGGAAAGATAAGAAGACATCAGCTTACATTGTAGCAAAAATGGTTTAAATTGGATACTGGGGAAAAAGTTTTAAATGTAATGATAGTTTAACATTGTAGCAGGATCCCTGAGAAGCTATGGAATCCCCTTCACTGGAGTTTTCTAAGAACTGGCTAGCTCAAGGTCCACCAAGGATGGTCAAAGGTCCCTTCCAGTCCTATATATCTATGCTTTTGTGCTTGTTACCAAGACACTTTCATTTTGTGATTCAACATTCATTAAAAATAGTTTTGGGGGGGGGGAAGAGGGAAAGGAGGAGAATATTGGTTAGTGGGTTAACGTGCTCCTGATTAGTTGTGTTGAATGTTTACAAAAGATCATCAGGGTTCTAATTTTTCCAGCCTCCAAATCTGCATTGTTTTACTTGGGTGTCTCTTGGGCACTGGCTCTTTTCTTTTATTTTGAGACAAAGATAGGGAGAATTAACATAGATCTTCAAGGTGAGATCCTTAATTGGTGTTCATCTGTATAGTGCTGCTCAAGTCAATGGAGTAATGCCTATTGAGGCCATCTGAATCCTGGGCGTTTAAACTTTGCATAACTTGAGAAAATCCAAGCATTGTTTAGTCCTTCAAATATCACTTGGTGCGAAGTCTTCTGTCTTAAGGTACAGTGACAGTTTAAAAGTGCAAATACAGTGAATGATCAGAAGAACAAATATGTAGTGAGGCTTATGGTAATTCTTTCTACAAAAGGAAAATTTCTCAAGAGATTATGCAAGTTTGTGATTGTCTTTGAATTTACATCTAAATGTCCTCAGAAGAACAACACTAAGACCATTTTAGGAACTGTATGTTGTCTTAGAACTGTGCTAGCTAGCTCAGTTGATTTTTTTTTTTTTCCCCCCCCCCTTTTCTTTTGCTCTCATATTGTTTTTAATGAATTCCATCTACATCTCAACTAAAAAAGCAGCTAGGGCTGAGTGTTATTTATGTCCATCATGCATTTTTGTTGTTGTGTTTTGCTTTGTTTTTTGTTCAAAATGTCTGGCATTCCTTTTGTAAGACCATACAGTAAGTGCAGATTGGATCAGTTGCGGTGTACAAGGGCCAGAGTCCTGATTTACTATAGCATGCAGCTCTGGTTTTACTGTGTATTCCCTACATTAGATAGAGAGAGGAAAACAGCTCTCTAGTGTACAGTTGCTTTAGTAGATGCAAGAATATCAGCTGTGATTCACTCATTTTAGAAACCGTGGGGATATCAGTGTTAATTCCCTGAGTGGGATTGCTTTCATAAGTTATAAAACACTGTAGTGTTTCAACACTTAAAGAGGCTACAGTGAAACCAGACCATCTTTCACTCCATTTATCAAAGTGTTTGCTGGTCTCACTTCAAGGCAGTTGAAAGACGAAGGAATACTGAACCTAGAAAGTTAATCTATAGCCAGAGATGACATTAGATAAAAGCTACAAAAAGCAAAGAGTCAGCACAAACCTTATGGCTCTAGCCCCCTCTTGCTCCTGTTGTATTTCTCTCTGAAGTACAGAGCAAATTCTGCGGCACTAACAGCACCGTGGTTATTCTGGATTTATGTCAGCATCCCCAAGCAGAATTTGATTGAATGGAGTTAGAGACAGTTAAACAAACTCCTAGGAATCCCTTTGTCTCATGTATGGTTGACCTTGAAATGCATACAACACATGACCCTTCTGGGCTGGCTCCTCCTATGCTACAAACTAGCACAAGTGTGAATTACACTAGTAGAAGACTGGGTCCTCTGTGTGTCTGGTTGTGGGCAGACCTAATGCTTAGAACATTGCAAATGCAGTTTAAGCCCCATGAGCCTAGACATCCATGTGTTAGACCAGTTTAAATTTCCTGGAACATTTCAGAAGCCTACTGGAAAAATCAAGTACTATTTTGAGCTGGTTCACTTTGAACCAATTCAGTGTTATGTGTGGGCACAAAACATTTCATGCCTAGTGTCTAGTCAGTCCTCCAGACATCCCAAACTGTATTGCTCCTCAGTGTCGTCTGTCCCTGTCCCTCCCACCTGCCCCCCCCCCCCCCCCAAAAAAAAAAACAACCCATGGAGGACAATGCAGCTTCTCTTGGATGTAACTAGGATTCTACTGCCCAAAGATATATTGCCTACAGAGACCATAATATGCAGATGTGAGGAAGCTGTGTCAGGTTCACTTCCCTGCTGGGGACCCTGGGTGGAGGTCCATGCCTTATTTGGGGTGGGGTTGAGTAGTTAGTTCTTAGTGGGGGCACTGTGTAGCCCCCTGCTTGTGTGGGTACAGGTTGTTGCACCTGTAAGGGTAAAGACCTGTCAATTGCTGGGTGGTGATGGTGGTGGGGAAACAAAGCCATTGCACAATGGGCTCTTAATAGAACAAAATGGTTTTTAATTCCATGTTCAAGGTGAAGTGAATTAGCCCATTAACTGTTAATTGTTCCTTGCCCTCTGTACTGCACTCTTGTAGCCAGCTGTGCCCTGTAGGTTCCACCCTGCCCATACATCTTTATGCAATTTCTGGAGATGCAATGCAAAGCTTTTGAGGGAAAGTCCATTTAGTGTCCCAGTGTGTGGCAGAGGTTGTGAGAAGTCGCAAAACAACTAGCCCTCAAAATGAAGTAGTTGGGACATCCAACTCTATTGCCCTTTGTCCTCCCCCGCAACACACATTCAAATGTACCTCATCACCCCGTGTCTGGGTACCACCACAATGAATTTGGTAGCATGTAAACAAGTACAGTCAGGGGATGAAGTGGCGAGGCATGCAGGGAACTAAGGCATGAACTGAGGGTTGGCTAGAGAGCAACATTGGCATCCTATAAACAGGGTCAAGAAACAAGTAGTGAGCCTACAGCCCCTTTCCACCTCCTCCCCCACCAGTTGAACCTGGGGCCTACCTACCAGGATCCCTAGCAGGGAGGTAAAATTGACAAGGTGGTTTTCTGGGGCAGAAGTTAGAAAAGATGGGGAGTTCTTGGCAGTGGCCCAGAGTACCCAGCCCCCTGGGAATCATGAGTAGGGGACGACACAGCAGGACCTCTCCCCCCCACCACCACACCCACACACCCACACCCACACCCACACACACACTGTTCCAATCCAAACTCTGCCCCAATTTGGGTCTTTCTTTCCTTTAGGGGGATTCTTTTTCCTTTCTAGAGGAATTCTGGGAAACTCTGGACATTGGCCCCTGGAAGTCATGATGCTCTGGGTTCTCTACCACCCCTGGTGGCATTTTGGCAGTCATGCAATCCCTAAAAGGTAAGGGTTCTGCTTAGAACCCTTTGCTGTGCATGTGTGGATACATCTGTTTGTGGGCAATTGTGAAGTAGTTTCCAATCAGGGATATTTTTGGAGTGGTTCAAGTTTTATGTCTGTCTGTACCCTCTGGCTCCCACCACCATCCAACCTTCCATGAGAGGCTATGATAGAAGTTTAGCTTGGTTATACCATCTAAATCCATAGGTTTCTGTGGTTTACCTAAGTGTAATGGGGATTGTAGTGTGCCCCCCATTTGTTTTTCTAAAAATCTTCTGGGGCATTCATGTTGACACATTAGCAGCTTCAGCACCAACTCAAGCTCTGCTGGGTCTCTCGAACTCTGGGAGGAAGTGTTGTCGTGGACTATGTGCTTGAGAAGTGATAGGTTTTTCTAATGACTGAAGGGGGTTTCATCCATCATCATCCTTGCACTCCCCTGATAATCATTTTCAATGGAACAGCCCCTTGCTCTGTGTCTTTTGCTTCTGCAACTTTGCCCATCACTAAGCCTGCTGGAGATGGCAGTGGAGATGCACTGTTGGAACTGGAAAGCACTTGGCAGATGGGCCTGTGCTGTTTAAAGGCCTTTGGAACAGAGTCTGGCTTTGCAAGATGTTTTCAGTGTCAATAATATTTATGGCATCCTTAAATCAGAAACTGTGTTAAGAAATCTTTTGAACCCATTGGTTTTCCTGGCAATTTTGTTTTAAGTGTTCTGTAAAGTTTTATTAAGCATCTCAGTCCAGTTCCACAGACTGTTCTCATGGAAATGTTGAATAATGGAGGCCTTTTATAAAATGGAAGAAGCTTATCTAATCTCTCCAAGACCGGTCAGAAGTAATCGAGAATCCTGTGGCGCTCTTAGCAGCAGCACATTGTCAGGGAGTTAGGCATGTGTTTCCCAACAATGATCTGTGTGCCAGGTCACTGCAAGCCCTTGCTGAGAATGAAGCTTCTCAGATCATGATCTTGCAGTTCTGGCTCATTTGTTATAGGGCTTCTCTGGGGACTGCTAATGTGAATGAAGGCTAGAGAGTTAAGCCCTGAATGGAAGACTTGCCTAACATCATTCATAAAGTCCTGGCCTTGGGGCAAGTAACTCATTTAGTTTTAGGAAAGAGAGGATGAATGAAGAGAGATTTTTCATGTGGTCCGGCAACTCTGGTACCTGCCTCCAGTTTCATTATCTGTTTAAACAGAGTTTCTGGTAGTACAGAATGAGGGAGGGATCTTAATAGGTTGGGTGACAGCTGTTTGCTCTCTCTTCTGTCATTTCACCTCCTGTTGAGCCTTTGAGAAATCTCTTGTGTAGCTGCTGCAGCAGTGCACTACCTTTCATTGGAGCTGTCAGCAAGTGCCATTCCTGTGCTGCTGCCTAGGGGTGGGTTGAGAAGTGACGCTAATATCCTGGAGCTTTGGCACCAGGTTCCTCAAGGGGACCGGAAAGAAAAGTGATGCAGAATAGCATGTGGCAGCTCTGGGGATGGTTGGTTGAGGACTAGCAAACTGGCTGCTGGTATGGGGTTTGGAAGCATGAATTGAAGACCTTGAATGGTAGTTGAAGTTGGGTGGATAGAAAGATATCAAGTTTGGAGAAGAGATCTTCTTGGAGGAGATGGAGGGAAGAAGCCTGAGATGGTTTGCCTGGGGGCTGAAGATCTGGCAGATGTGGATCCTTTGGAATTAAAGTGCTCTGGACTAGTGAGCAAATGTGAGGAACAGGAAATCCATCTTTCCTGTCTAGCATGTGTCACCCCTCTAGAGCAAATGAAATGGCTCTCTTAGAAGAAATACTAATCCCCAAACACTTGCCATATATGAAGTTTGATTAGCTGAATCTTTCACTTGGAGGCAGGGAACCGCTAGTTGGGGTTCCTTAGCATTATGCAAGAATGCCTCATGTGATTGTACTTTACACATGCTACACTGAGAGTAATTACATGTAAATAATTCCTGACTTGCTGGATAGGAGGGAAAAGATCCATGAGCCAATAGGCTGGATATTTTCAGTTCAGAGCTATTGTGGCTGTCAAATGAGCAACTTGCTTTTGGAATTCTTAGTCCTTAGACTTTCATTTTTGCCTTTGAATGAAAGCAAACTTTATGACAAAGAAATCAGAGTTATCCTTTAGTATTCACCTTGGTGCCCTTTAGGGCTTATGGCAGGATGGATTTAAATCACTGGTCAGGAAGCCTTGATTTAATCATTGTTTTCTACAAAAAGTGCATTCTCATTGTTTGATATCCTTTGTTCATTTAACTTCTTGAAAATACACTTTTAGAGAAAGGTAATGGCTTGACTGCGTGCGCAGACTTACAGAGAAAGAATAGGGCTGATGGATGGGTAATCAGGTCGGTTAGCTCTCGTCTCCATATACTGCTGTTAGCAAAGATGTTATCTCTGGAGAAAACACACTCTCCCTATGCCTGAAGAAGGGTGTTTGTGCATGAAAGCTTGCACAAAACAATTTTTCCAACTATTTAGTTGGTCTACTTAAAATTATCACATCTACCCAAACAGCCTTGTCTGCCTATGTTCTCTGGAGATACAAATCCACAATCTGAGAACTGAAATTAAGCATCGCAAATGCTTAATGGAATCTTTTAGACTGAGCATTGAGTCCCATTGGGTAAAGTGGTTTTCTTTAATCTTTACTAATCTGTAGAGGAGCCTCTGGGAACCCCATAAGATTGGGCACCTAATATGGTCCATGACCTGTTGTGACCTATTTAGAAAACTTTTCTAAAAAGGTTACATGAATATATTGTCTCAAATAGCATATATTAGAAGTTATAATTCCCGATTCCATGATGATATCTTTGAACTTCAACATATCTTAAATTTAAAAATATCTGTCTATGTTTATTTTTTAAAAAGCACCTTAACAAAAAAGCATCTTAAAAAAAAACAAATATATTTATAAATAAAAAAAATTTAAATTTTTAAAACCCTTTTTTTTTTTTAATCATTGGTTTTTATCCACCTTCATTCAGGGCATTCTAAGATGCCAGGACTATGTAATGCTTGCCACTACCTACTTTTTAGTGGTTTAGAAAACAGTGCTCTGTGCAGTTAAGTTTGCCTCAGCCCTTTAGCACTTGCCATTCTAAGAGATATTTGTACATGGTATTAGAGGAGACACACTTACACTCCAGTGGTGCCTTTTCCACACGGGAGGTTCCACAAGCATATGTGCTAGAATGCTGAGTCTGGAAATGCTGTAAAGGAGAAGTTCAGGAATTAATAGCACCTTAGATGTCTAGTAAATATTTAATTTTCTAAGGATACCAGTCGTGGTCAGCAAAATGTTTTCCCGCCTTGCCTGGGGAGTGTGTTTCTTAGGCAGAAGCTCAATTCTTTTTGCAGCACGGTGACCATGACTACTGTCTGTGACACTAAAATAACACAAGTATAATACAGTTACAAACATAAAAGATGCCATACTAGCTCAGACTAGTAGTCCATCATCTATCTCTTTATCCTGTTACTGACAGTGACAAGTAATACTGCTCTGGAGTAGGGTTGGCCTGGACAGGCTCTGTGCGTGGCATGTGGCAGACTGGGGAGGGAGCAAGGAACACACTGGCAGATAGGGCAGGGAGCAGAAAGTAGAGCAACAGATTGGGTAGAAAGCAGAGCTGCAGAGAAAGGAGTCAGACTGGAACTCAGGAAGGGGACAGGACTTACCTTGTGGCATGCCTACCATAAAGATTGGCCCCACAGCTTTATAGGGATAGTATATGTATAGGGCATGTCTTGTTTGTGTGCATGTTACATACATTAGAAGCAAGCATGAACCAACACTTCGCATCCAGGCAGTCCCAAAATTTCTGCAGAGGTTAGAATCTGAACCTGGATTCAAATTTTATCAGTAAGTGTGCACAGGTATGAAAGTTGAGTAGAAGGAGGCTTCAGATTCAGGCACTTATCTGCATTTTGTGACTTGTTCTCATCTCGAGTGACTGTTTAAAACTCTTGCTCCACTTTTAATATCTCCATTACCTAAATGATGCCAGTAGCTCTCAGTGGAAGCTTATGTTTTTTCAGGTCATAAAATACATAGAAAGGTAGAGCTGGAAGGAGCCTCAGGAGGTCATCTACTCCAGTGGTTCTCAACCTTTTTTGTACCGGGACCCATTTGTAAACATCGGTGGCCAGTCCCAACCCAGTGCCCCTCCCAGCCCCAAGCCCCAGCCCCCCAGTGTGTGTGGGGGGGGCACGGAGGGCCCCAAGCAGCCACTGGCAGACTGGAATGCTGACAGCCTGCAAGAGAAAAGCCAGAGTTTCCCAAGTTTTTCTCATTCTTTAAATTTATTGATGCATTTTTAAGACCCTTTCATATATTCGTGCAACCCACTTTTCGGTCGCAACCCATGGGCTGAGAAACACTGGTCTATTCCAAAACTGTACTCAAGGAAGGATTGCCTGTGTAAAGCATTCTGGCCAAGTGCTTTCCTAACCTGCACTGAAAAACTTTCAGTGATAGAGATTCTATAAACCCTTCAGATTATGTGGTGGTGTTTACACACTAGGACTTTCGAGAAGGTTCTCCATACTAAATTCAACCTACATTTCCCTTGTTCCAATTTTAAGACAGTTACTTTTTATCCTATCCCCTATGGATGGTTCATTGGAGTGGGTCTCTTGCTAGGAACTGAACTGAAACACAGAAAAGACATTCTCGCCATTGCAGTTATTGGTATCCCACATAATGTCAAAGCTGCAAGGCAAATTATACTTTGTGTTAATTTAATGGCAACTCAAACACATTTAAATTTCCCCTATAGAACTGACCTTTTAGCAATTTTGGCAGTCTCAGATTTTCCATGCAGTTTAGTGGTGAAAAGTATTTCCTGTGGCCTTGCACTGTCAGACCTTTGGCGCCGCACCTCTTTCTGTGTAGTAATAGTAGTTGTTGTTGTTGTTGTTGTTGTTTAGTTATATTTAAGATGCATTTTTTTTTTTTTTTTTTTTTTTTTTTTTTTTTTTTTTTTAGAAAATCTAATTTCTGTTGTGCTGATAAGAATAAATTTTATCTCTGGCAGGTTTTTTTTAAGCCCCTTTATGCATGCAAGCGTAATCTCATAAAGCAAAGCTAGTATATACCATGACAGATATTCTTAGTTAATGCTGAGCCAGTTTCTGGAACCAGATTATGACTGCCCTAACCTGGGCATGCTGATAGGAAGCAGGGAGAGATATAGAGCACCCCTTTCTCTTGCTTCTCCCCTCTAAAGAGGAGGCAAGAAGTGTAAACAGGCATATTCTGTGTGGCTACACTATCTTGCTGGGGTTGTTGAAGTCATCCCCATTAGGAACCTGTCTGACTAGGTTAGGGGTTAACCATGCCTTGCTTATTTTCCCCTCTGCTTCTTTCCATATGCATCAGCTGGAAACAATAGTTTTGTCAACTAGCAGACTTGTCCCACCAAATACTACAACTAAGCAAATTCTCTGCAGTTTACCCAGAGAGATTTTTGCAGCCAACCCACTTTCCATCCTACCTTTCTTGGCTGTTAGGCCCTGAAAGGACTTCCCCATTCCACTACTCCACTGGCTATAAGTTATCATTTGGCCCACTAGTGTGTGGGTGGGTCAGTATGTATACAATATTATTTATCTATATTTTCCACATGTAGACTTCATTAGAGCCAGGATGTCACTTTTTTCATTTGTGTGGGTATCTGTGGAATTCAGTACATATCTTGCTATTGCCTTCAGTGTAACTGGGATTCTCACTCACAGATTTTAATGCCTTTATAGCAAGCTGCCCCATTGCAAAATATTTTTACAAGTATGCATGGCACATTTATTCACTGTTGTGTTTGCATGTGGGAGATCCCTGTTTGTTCTTGTCTCACCCGTAGCACACCACTGCCAGTGGGGGGGTGAGGGCACTGACTGCGCTTTTGTCTTGTGATGTCAACCTCAAAATAAGGTAGAGGAAATTTAGGCGTTTCCTGAGCTGACATTGAGGAAAGAAATCCAGAAGGAGAAGATAAATATTTGATGTCCTTTTATAGATTTCAAAGGAAAGACTTTTCACACAATTATGTTTGTCTTTGTTTTTAATTATGAAAGAATAACGTATAGGTTGCCATTTGCTTGTTTTTGCCCAAGTGTTCTTGAAGGCATTTTATCATCTTCTAATTTTCAACGTAAGGGTCATACATTTATTCTTATAAAGCCAGCCCTGCCCTATGTCTTTCCATGTGGTAAGCCTCCTGTGTTACTTTAATTTACTCTTGCTCAACAAAATGAGCCTCTCTTTTCTCAAGAAGATAAGGAATTGGTAAATTGTATCTGCAGTTTTGACAGGCTGGTCTTGTACTACTTTTCTTGTATACATCTCTTCTCCCATTGAAAAAAGTAGGCATGATCCAGCCCCCAGCTGTAGTACTTCCATGGACCTCAGATTGACAACCCTTCCGTATGAACTGAGATTTCTGATCATTGAGAGCTTGTGAGACAAATCCATGGCCTGTGTTTGATAAAATAAACATTATGAGCAATGTACAAGTGAAAAGCCCAATTTATCAGTTTAAAATCAGCTCAGCTTTTTCCTGTATGTGAAAAATAAAAGCCTATCCCTACTTACATTGGCCAAATTGAAAGGAGAGGGGTATAATAGAGGGACGGACATGACCAGGTGAAAGAAAAGTCTGTATTTATTTCGGTGGGAGTTTTGCCTGTTTACATGCTTAGAGGCTTGGGCCCTGCATTTTTTCCCTACTGCCACAAAGCTGAGGGATTTATTTTTCATTCTTCTCCATTATGGAATATAAGCTTCATGTACAAATGACTCCCAGCAACCTGTTCATTAGTGACTTAAGGCTAAAGTTTGGCTTTGGTTGGGTGGGAGAGAAACTGGGTAAGACTAACCAACCAAAAAAATCCTAAGCCAAGCTGAACTTAATAAAAATTATGGGATTTGGTGTTGCAGATAATTGCTTCCCCTGTGTCTCCTGTGTTTATGTTTGTTCAGTTTACCAATTCAAACTGGAATTTGCTCTTCTCTGCCCTTTAGATCAAAACTGGTATGGAGAAAAATAAATCGTCCCTTCCCCCATACTACAGGCATCATAACTACAAGCCCAGTGATGTTGTCAAGGGGAAGATTTTATGGGACATAGTGCACACACCCACAGTGACTGTTGAACATAGCACTCACCACAGGACTAAAAATAAGCAAAGACCTTTTGCTTTGGCTCATCTCAAAGCTCTGTTAAAATAGAAATGTCTTGAGTGATGAGCCAGCAAAATGTGGAAGTGGAAGTGTGTGGAAAGTTTGTATACATAATAGATCTGATTAGAAAATTATTGTTGCAGCAGTCTTTCTTTGGAAAAGTCTGTTTTGAATAAACCAAACTTGTATCAACTTTGAAATTTCTTTCAGGAAAAAATTAAAATTTTTGTTTATTTTAATTGTATTTATATTTTAATTTTTGTACTTTTTTACATACTTTTATGACTTACCAGAGGCAATAATGGATATTATATTGCACTTCAAATTAATATAAAAGTCTATTATTTTCTGATGTAGTACCTATTATTCAGTCCTTCTGATACGTCATGAAGTAATGTAAAAATAATGCAAAGTTGAAAAATTAACCCACATAATAAAATTCTCACAGAGAAAATCTCCAAAACTGATTTTTTTTAATTTATCTTTTCCAGGAAAGTTCAATAACGTTTATTTTTTGTTCAAGTCAGAATAAAAAAAATGAAATGCCAACATTTCTTATGCAACAAAAGTTCTTGGTTTCAACTAACTCTAGCATACCGTGAAGCAAAACAAAGAGAGAAAGGGGCTATTGGGCTAGCAATAGCAATAGGCTTCCCCAGGTTAAAACTCTTTGGGGCAGAACATGATGATGAGTCCTCAGCTTTGAAATACGCCTTTTGTCAACATTCTTCAATGAATAAATTGGATATTCTTTACAAACAAGGTCTGATCCACCACTCTTGTTCAATCGTGTATCTAAGTGCTCTGTGTGTGTGTGTGTGTGTGTGTATTTGTATATCTATGTGGCTGTGTATATATACATATATGTGTGCACATACACGACATTCAATTACTACCACTCTATTTCTGGTATCAAAGATGAAACATTCAGATGGCCATCTGGCCTTTTGCTGACCCTGTCAAGTCTAATAGTCAGATGAGTTTTTGTTACGTGTGTTGGGGAAACGCTATGGGACAATCTATTTAATGTACTGTTATTAATAAATGTATGTATTGATTGTTTTTCATTGTAATAAATATTGCCAGATATTCTCAGTGTATTAGCAAGTTAATAAATCCACTTGAGCTTCCCTACAATAGATTTTCAAGACCCTACTACATCCTATGTTTATGTGTTTAAGTCTAAGTCAACTTCATAATTAGGGCAGTTTCAGCTGCCTGTAAAATTCAGATGCAGGTTCGAGTTCAGTTTCTGTACTTGGCCCAAGTCAAGAAAAGTCTGGATGAACCCTTCTTTAATAAGGGCACTCTCTTCATTTAGAGGGACTGGTCGCACATTACTGCTTCATCTCTGCTCTATTGCTGTTCCTGTCAGTAAGTATCTTATAACAGAGATGTCCTGATTGTTTGCAGCAAAGTGGAATGTCTCCTGTGACTAGCTGGACAGTCTCACCATGGTTTATGGACCAGCTGTTACTCATTTTGTTTACACAATAGTGATCACATTCTGAGTTATATATACTTGCAACTGAGTTATATATTACTTGCAAATATGAAATATTAGCTTTATCATAGTAAACTAAGCAAAATCAAAACCTGGTTTTGAACTCTGTGACAGGAACAGGTTGAGACTAAATGAGGTCCTGATTCACTGCAACCAAAGGCCTTCCACCAAACAGATCAATGTTTCTGTTGTGCACCTGGCCCCAAGCTCTGCTTATGGAACTTCCTACTCCCAAGTGACCAGGGCAAATCCCAGCATAGTTGGGGAAAGAGCCCTCATTCAGTGGGTCCTGCTTTAGTCTGGTTTTTTCCGCCAGAACTCTAGCATTCAATTACGGGGATAACAGTTCAGGTTCAAACTTTATAGCTGTCTTTTCCTTGAAAATTTAGAATATGAATGAAAACTACACCTGCCTGTTGAGGGGTTTGAATAAAGAATCCTCACTGTTTTTATTATAGCCCAGACCTTTCCTTCTCTACAAGCAGGGGCAGTACAGGACCACTCCTGTCTCAGTACTATGTCAAGCCATTTTAGCATTATATGTTTGACTCATAAGCCAAGCTTAGAACAGGTTCTGTGAATTTCAGTTTCCCCATCACTGGGTCAGCACCAGCAGCCTTTTGGCTCTCACATTAAAGCAACATTTCTGGAGTCAGGCCCTAAATTTATCTCATGCAAAGATTGTTCTCCCCTGCTCTCAGAAGCCCTATGGGACAATACTATACTTCTGTCAGCTCCTCAGCTGGAAGTAGTCTAGCTGAGTTCCTTTGGGGAAAAAACAGTTATATTGCAAACGGTGTTCGAATGCATTTCTTTGGGACTCTGTTACCATTTGTTGAGGTCATACTCCAAAAGCAAAACCAGTCTTTATCAAAGTATTTTTTTAGAAATTTTGCAGATCTTGGAATTTTAAAATTTTTAACTCAGTAGCTGTGATGGGCTTTCTAGAGTTTTGTTGTGTGAGTTAATTTTCCTTCCAACCCCTTTTTAATGGCAAAAGTGGGTAAAAGAGAAGGAAAAAGAACATGAGAAAACAAACTAAAGAACTTTTTTTTTCAATTGCTTCTTGAAAATTTGGAGAAGTGTAGTAATGTTCATGAACATTTTCAAGATAATTTTCTCCCCAATTTTTTTGCAGAACATGCTTTCCAATTGCAATCCACCTGCCCCAGCTCACTTTGAAGACCTGAGTGCCACCGCCACTTTTAAACACTAGATACTAAAGGAACAGTTTTGCTTTGCACTGTGCATGTGACTCCAGCAAACTGATCAGATATGCATTTTTTCCTTTTTCTAAGGAATAGAGATCACAAGTATAAAATAAAACATAACAGGGAGGCACAGGAATGCATATCTGAAGGTGGAATTTGCATTGGCTTCACTTCAGCACAGATGGTGAAAAACTTAAAGCTACTCTCGGGTCCTGAGACCTTTACCCTTGTCAGGTTAGTAAACTTTTCATAAGAGAAGAAACTGGAGAAGTTAATTCCATTGAGATTCAAATGATTCATGCTCCCTAAAAAGCAAGAGCCATGGGAAATCTGCCTGAGTTTCACTATGTTCTTGGATGCAATGGGATGTTTGTTTAGCTCAGTAGCTTTGCTAATCATCAGTTAATCAGTCATGTACTTAATAATAAAAAAGTGGGACATAGTTCTCTTAATTTGTCTTCTGCCAAATGAAATACTTCTTCAATTGCCCTTTGTGTTCACACAGACATACTAATGATTGACCAAAGTTTGAAGCAATGTTTTGTTTGCAGTGCCTTTATTTTTATTTATGTATTTATTTATTTTAAGGGGCAAAGAGGCAGGAAGCCAAGGGGCTATTCCTCAGTAACAATAATGGGAAATCCTTGGTTTAATACCCATTCTGTGCTTTTGGGACTAGAAAGGTATTGAGGACCCATAACATCCACTGTCTTCAGTAGTTTGTCAGTGCTGTGTCCCTCCCAGGAACAGGCAAAATTTATAGTATGCATTGCACACTGCCTGATGACATGAATGCTGCTGATTGGTTGAACTTTTTTTCTTCTTTGTGTGCATAGTTGTGTGAGCATCAGCTCACATACACACACGTTTACAGAGCATTCTCTGTTTTAGAGTGGCCAACTCCCATGAAGAGAAGGGAGCTTAGTTTCCATAACAGATTGAATTCTTGGAACTACCAATGAGACAGTAAGCATGATGCCTATGTATTTTCCCCCACAATAGCCGTTTTATGATGTTGGTTCTTGGCATGTTGGAATTGGGCGGAAATTCAGAAAAGTCATCTCCAAACAAGCTTCAGAGCATCCATTAGATGAAGGAAACTTTTCTCTGAAAGAGGTTCTGTTAGTTGCCCATTACTAATTTCTGTCCAAGATCCTTCCAAGTATGTGTTTCAGACCTTTCTGTATTCGTGTGTGTGTGATTGAATATATATCCATGCTTTAAAAACAGAGTAAAAAAAAAAAGGAAAGAAAAGAAAAAGATCAAAAAACCTAAAGGAAATTACTGTCCAAGAAAATGCAGAAAAATGTCCAGGACTCAAAAAATATATGTAAACACCAGTTCTTGCCAAGTTAGTCATTAGTAAGAGGTAACAGCATGGGGGATTGATTGAGAGGATGATTGTTGCTATACTCTGATGATTTAATAAGAGAAAGTATGATAGATCTGACATGCTAAACAAAATAAGTAGAAAGGGTAGTTGCAACTTTTTCTTGCATACCCTAAAGCCCTCTGTCCTGTGTGTCACAAGTTCCTCTCTTGCGTGCAATTCTCTGTGGCCCTTTTCCTATCATGTTATCAGCAGTCCTGATTTAGTTACATTTTAGCTTAGTGTCTGGCTCTCGCACATGTTTTTTCCTTCCCTCTATCTTCACACCTTCTCATGTGCCCTTCCATGCTATGGTTGGCTGTAGTTTCTCAGCAACGTCCCCCCAACACTGTGCTTCATAGGCCTTCTGTGATATTTCTGCTGCTGTTTTGAAAAAACAAACTACAGAACCCAGTCCTTCTCCCCAGTTGATGACACTTTGACCCCTGGCAGACCTTCAGTTAAAGGTATGATGGGATCTGATCTGCAGTCCCAACAGTCATGCCTCCTGCTATGCTACATGTGCATGGCAGGAGACACGGTTGTGGGATTGAGGATCTGATCCCAATTGCTCCCTATTGCCAGTGCAGGGGGAGACCAGGTGCTGAACTCTTGTAGCACCAGAAAGTAGCAAGCTGGGTGCCTGGTGTACCCAGCTCAAAGTGCCAGTTACCTGATCAGCACACCCAGCCTCTGGAGCCCGTCAGAGCCTTGGTCTTATATGCCTTGTGCCCAGATGTACTTTGTGGATGACAGAAGCCTGCCTGAGTGAAAACAGCTTTCTACTTACCACAGAAAAATGTAGGGTTAGCTCTGGTGCTTGTATTACATGAATAAAAAATAGAAAAAAATCCTGGAGTCTGATTACAACTTGAATAAATTCCACAGCACCCTCTGTACTAAATCTCTTGTAATGCCAGAGAGCAGAACATAAAATGACTAAGAATGGCAGTTCAGAACAACAAGCAACGCCATGGCATGATCAGGCATTCAACATGTAAAAACAGCAGCAAAGAAGCAAAACTGGGATCAGGGACTGGAAACTAGGGCCAATGTTATGACACCCCAACCAGTGGTGTGTTCCTAGTATGAGAGGAAGGTGTGTGTGTGCGTGTATGTGTGTGTGGGGGAGAGTTACTTATGAATCAGTACAACCGTGCTTTGTTCTGCATGAGTGTTTTAATAGAGCGAGTGTAATATAAGGATCAGGTGGGCTCGTGGGAATGGAACAAAAGGTTTTGTAAAATTAAAGCAAAATAATTATAGCTCTAGGTGCAGAGTGAACACACTCCAGCAGTTGATAGCAGGAACCTGCTTGGAATGGAGAAAGGGAGGGGGGGGAACAAGGCTGGAAGGTTGTTTTTTAATATATATACACGCATGTATGTTAACAAAGGCTTTTAATAGGTGCCAGTTGTGAGCATCTTTGAAAATGATTAATGCTCCCACACAAAAATTTGTTAAAATGAAAATTAGGGAATTGTCTCAAATGAATTAATTAACAACAACAACAAAAAAATCACGGCAGAACATTGTGTCATTCTTATGGAATAAAGGAGTGAAGACTAACAGGAGGGGATCCTGTGATATGGCACTAAGATGTTCTTGCTGTAAAAACACCACCAGGGAGATGCAGGCTGCCAGGCTAAGAAAGAAGTCAAGCTTAAATAAGGATCCAAAAACAGAACCCCATCCTCTCTTATCTGAGAGAAATGCAGAAGGGCTCTGAGTGGTGTGTTAGGGATCAGGTCATGGCTTATAAAAGGGACAGTGTACCCCACACAGATTTCTTGAAGAGCTTTTGTGCTTGGCATCTGTTTTCATTCCTGTTTTGTTTGTTGCAGCAGAAGTACGCAGGCAGTCATGGATGGGCCTCTTTATAGCTGACCACATAACTTCCCCACCCACTCCTCCATTATGAATATAACTAATGGACAGGTGGAGCAAGGCTGGCAGGTACTCAGGTGTATCTCTTCCTTTGTCTATATGTACACATCTTCTCTTATTTTCAGGATAGGCAAAATATGTCCCGAGAGTCCTCAGAGAGTAAATCCAGTAATAAATATTTAACACACTTGGCCTCTTTTATGGCTGATTCACTTGCATGTTCCAATCCACCGTCTTTGTTTTGCCTTTCTTTTGTTTTTTGGTTTTCTTTTTTGTAATTATTATTATTATTATTATTATTTCATGGATGGGAGAGAGAAGTTTCAATGAAGGTTTCCAGGAAAAAAGTCCTGTTGAAAATGTAGTCAGAAAATGAACTTTGGCATTGTTTGTGCCTCAGTGATTCTCAAACAAATGTGCTCATTTTACCCATATAACAAGGGTCTGATTACCCTGGTCACCAACTCACCTTTGCATTTGAACAATCAAGCTGGGTTTTTCCCCGCTGATTCATCATTGCCAGTAAAACCTGACTCCATTGAGCTCAGTGAAGGGACAAATCAAGGAATGTACCTGACATAAGACTAACTAGAGATGAGGTCTGGTAAGTAGAGTAATTCCACCACAAAGAGATGTAGAGAGCCTGTATAAGATGGCTATTATGGGGCCTTCTGCAGTCCCAGGGCTGTAGTGTCAAGCCTGGAGTTGCTGACTGCGTGACAAGTTCAGGAAGGAAGGATTCTGTTATCTCCTACACCTATCTCTATCCTTCTCCCCTAAAATACAGTTGAATTTCCCCTTATATGGGACTGGCTCAGGGTGAGAGCAGTCTGCTCATAGATAATCGTTTTGAATCCCTCACATAGCAGAGACAGTCCTCATTTGAGGCAGAGCACACATCTCAGGTTGTGGTCTCTGCCAGAATGTGGAGGCTGAGATCACACTGAAGCTTTATGAGCTCCATTTGGTGTCTTTTACTTCCGACTTTTTTTCTCTCTCTCTGCAGGGGATGTGAAACTAGATTTGTCCTGTTTCCACAGCAGGGTTTTGGTTTATTTTGTTTTTCCATAGCATTTTATTCCGTGGCCCAACTCCAAAGGAGAGCGTATTGCAGAGATGGATTTAAATGTCAGAAAGTGTGTTGTGTGTAACTCACCCTTTGGTGCTATAAATTATGGAACCTAGAGGACTGGGGGTGCATTTTCAGGGGATTAATACAGTGGCTAAATCATCACATTGAGTAGTTTTCCCTTAAAGAAAAAATAAAGCAGACAGGTTTGCTGGAAGGATTGCTTAGAGCTTTAAGCCTCAAGATTGAAACTCTCGCTCTGGGGAATCCATGTCCAAATCCCATCTGCTATTTATCTCTTCAGACCTCTCTGCAGAAGTTTGTGCAATGTACAATGAAGGACTTCCAGACAAAAGTTTAAAATTCAAGTATTATGTGCTCTGGATCATTATTTAAAGAGTCCTTAGTTATTTTTATGGACTCTCCTTCATTGGGGAAGTTTAACAAGATGCTAGAAAGACATCTTTGTGGGATGTTTTAGGAATAGTAAATCCTGCATTTGTGCTGGGGTTGGACTTGGATGGTCCTTTAAATCTTTCCTAAAACAACATTTTTTTTATTCTTTACATTTTGGAAGAACAGAAATTTACCTTTGTCTACATAACCAGCCTTCTCCTCTTCCTGGTTGCTGTTCGTTATGCTGTGATTCATTTGTCTGTCTGCTTCTTGTATTTCACCCCAGAAGTGGCTGCATTTTTTGTGATATTGGATGACTGTTTTACTAGTAAAACAGTTTATATAATCTTAGAATGAAAGACACCATATAAATATAAAACACTTTTTAAGATGGCAGTCCAATTTTGGCTGTCAAACATGTAGCTCCCGCTAAACATAATGATATTTGCTTATCTGCTTCCCTTCCTAGCTTTTGAAAACTCCTTTCTGAGTGTATTGTGGATGACATGGCTCCCATATTTGTGTTAATCTCATTTCCAAGTGATTTTTCAGCATGAGCATCTTGTGAAATACAGGGTCAATAACAGGCCAAGTGTTTGACAAGATAACACTGTGTACCACATTAGGAAGAGTGAGGTCAAAAGTAGCTAGGCATATCCTAGAGCCTTGGATGTGCCTTGCAAGCAGGTCATTCACTGTTTACAAAGCAAAATGTTATGAAGTTTGTGAGTTGTGCCTTCATTCACAACAGAACATACCATGGCCAATTCTGATGCTTCACAATTCCCAATGAAGCCAAGAAACTTGGAACACAGTTTCTCAGAGTTTCTTAGTTTCAGCCCATTTCCCCTTCCAAATTCCCCACTAACTCCCAAATATAACAGTGTATGTTAGTATTTTAAAGCCTATTCAAAGCATGAACCTGAGAATATAGGACATAAAGCCAGGTTTCACTCTTGCCCTTATGATGAGCTACTCCATACAGTGTCTATATTCCCATATTTTTCTTCAGTCAATCATGCTTTGGTAGCAAGTAAAAAGCTTGAAGGAACCATAAGGGGAGCACAGCTCTTAAGAAATCACCATGATGTGATTTTCACAAGCACTCAGAGCTGGCTTAACTGGGCTCCTGGTGAAGTCTATGGCAGTTTTACTTCAGTGATGAGAGTGAAGACAGATCTGTACAGAGTCCTGTCTTCCCTTTCTGCTGCAAATTTGGCTCTTGCCAAACTGCATCTTGCTTTCAATGCAGTGTTCCCTGAATCTGACTCTGGGTTGGAGCAATTCTTCTACTAAATATCAAATAAAACGACTGTGTTTTTACTCTTCCTCTTCAGCACAATAAAACATAAGCTTTTCCTCTTGCTTTCCAATGTAAACCAGCAAAACCATGCCTTTCACTTGATCCTCCTGCTCCTCTTTAAGAGGACTGAGTTAGCTCATTTTGAAAGTGATCATCCCTGTTTCCACAGAAGTGGTCATGGCTGCCTAAGGTAATAGTAGTAAATTTGGGAAAGGATTGACAGTTGAAGAATATGCCAAAATAAAACCAAGTGATCAGAGAGAATCCAGTTCATTACAATAAAAAAATAAATAAATAAATTACCGCAGTTGAGTCATATTTGGTTAAATTGAAAACTTGTTATGAAAGATCTTTTCTCTTTCGCGTTTCTTTCCCCTTTGGACTGTATTTTAGTTTTAGTAACATGTACATCTATGCTCGTCAAGCCTTGTAAAATAAAAATTAAAAAGTGAAAGGAGAAAGGAGGTTTGTTCTCCAGTATCTGTTATATGACCCAATTTGGGAACAGTCAGCTTTAGGTTTTGTGAGGAATCTGTCTTCTCAGAAAGCAGATTTCCACCATTTGGAAATCCATCTTTTAATAAATAGATTTTTTAAATAAAGCATTGTCTGATGTAGTTATAGCAGAAGGCTGGAGCCCAGGGGTGGGCTGGATGACAGGGAATGTGGGTACTGGGAGTCTGTTCTCTTCTCAGCTCTGCTGATGACTTGATATTTAATCCCGGGCCATCCTCTATGTTCCTTCCACGTTCCCATCTTTAAAATGAGTACAATAATAGTCCTCATTCCAAATGCACTAGTGAAGTAATATTAAAATCATAACAATCAGGCTGTTTGCCAAGTTTCATTTCTTTCACCCTTTTTGCAAATGTGTGCAATCTGTAAAGGAAAGGGGAACCTGATTATATGTGCACACATGCATGTAGGCATATGTATGTGTGCTCTGCAAAGTGCCTCTGCCTCTGGAAAAGGGGATAGTTGGAAACTATATTTGAATGTTGGGACATTTCTGTATGTTTTTCCCCCTCAAAAGTGGTTAGCATGGTGGTAGGGCAGAAAGAACAGGAGATCCCACTACTATGGAGCTTTGTGTAAATGTATAAATTTGAAAGCATTTCATTAATACATTGTTATCCAGAGTTTTCTCTTTCAACAGTTCTTGTAGGAGTTGAATTTTCCAGTTGGTTTGACTTTGCTGTCAAAAAAAGTCAAGCTGATTTTTTTTTTTTCTTTCCTCTGATTAAGTTGATAATGGGATGAATAAAATGTTAAGAGCAATTAAGCCATGGAGAGTTTTAAAGGCTGTTGGTTTTTCTTTCTTTTCTTTAGCCTAATAAACAAATTTCATATACTGTGTTTTACAGGGATATTTTAAAGCCTCTCATTTCTCCTTTGAAAGCACAGTATAAAATCACACGTTCCCATTCCATGGAAATCTTTTGTCTTTAGCCTTCTAACCATATGCGCTGACCTCACAAGTAAAACTTTGTGTTTTTCATTATTCTTGATACTTCAAGGTTGCTTCAGGTTTAGGGTTTCCCATGAAGATCAAACAGTTTTTTTTCCCTGTCTTGTAAATCATCACTTATGCCTAGATCGAGCCCTTCTGTAAAAATCTTAAACAGAAAAACTCCATGGCCTTGAAGCTGATAGGGAGGCTAGTTTTGTGTTGAAGGCCTGTGACTCAGGAGATCTGGGTTCCTTTCCCATCTCTGCCTGTTTGACCTTGAGCAAGTCACTGACTGGCTTTGTGCCTACACTCCCCTTCTGTAAAGCAGAGAGGATCATATTAGCAAATTTATGCAAGAAAGGTCCATCAGTAGTTTTTAAATATGTTAGTTAAGGGTGCAGCCTCAAAAGTAGGACTTCCAGGCCTCTGAATGCCTTGCACAAATATTCTTCCCCTTAGTATCCTCCCTCCACTGCTGTGAGGACAGGAGACTGGACTAGATGGACCTGTGGGCTCAATCACTGTATCATTTCTTACACTCCCTTACTTCATGCCCTGAAATCAAATTCAAAAAGTATAGGTGAGACACTCAGAGTCTACAAGTTGCAAACACTGGTAACAAATGAATGATGTGTTGTGTTTTCCACTCTGCACAGTTTCCCTCCCAGCACTTGTCTGGAGATTGGGTGGGCAACTGCATATAGCTGGGGAACTTCCTGATCCTTTTGAGTACGCTTGTTCCCTTTTTACAGCATTTCTTTGAAACAAATTCCTTTTCCCCAGCCACTGGACCAGAGGAGTTTGAGAGTATATGAAGGGGGACACCACCCTGAGTAGACTTACCTGGCCTCACCAGTACTTTGGCCAGTTGAGTGGAAGTTTTGCTCATTTAAACCTTTCCATCATTTAGAAGAAAGTGGTAGCTGTTGAAGTTTGATTTCCCTAGTGTTACTTGCTAATGTTGGCTCTTCTGCTGTTGACTTCTGACTGGTTTGTTGAACCTTTTAACTATAGAGGTGGATCATGTATGCTTCAGGAAGCATCAATGGCTAGTCACAGTTGCTTTTCTGCATAAATACTTACATAACATGAATACAGCAGAATCAGAGATGAACAGCAGGTAGAACACAGGGTGAGTATGCCATATTTCTCAGTACTGATAGATTTTTCAGGCCAGATTTATAAAGCTGATATATTTTATGAACTGCAGTTGGAGATGTATATTTATTGATAAAGTAAACAATTTGAGGCTGGAGGTACAGGCGGTTAGCACTGGGTGTCAGTGGGGTCTGCTTCATACCCAGAATATCTAGTAAAGTTTTCATGGAACAGTTCTTCTACCAAGAACATACAAAACAAAAATAAACAAACACATAGGACCCTTATAACCTGGAGTATTTGGAAATAAACAATTAAGGGAAGCAGCCGCTTCACTCAGACCACATATTGTTTCTTAACTTAATATCACCCTGTGCCAGTCATGCCTCAACACCTTACTGAAGCTGAGTACTTCTGCGGTGTTGTTGTGAAATTTAATTATATTATTGTACCTGTGCAGAAGAAATAGTATGCCATTTCTTTCAAGAGAAATCCACATCTTTGCAGTGATCCAGGAAAAAAACCAGACTGCATGCCATTTAGGTTCTAGTCTGAGATTGAAAAATATGACATATCTGCCTTGTGTTCTTACCTGTTGTTCATCTCCAATTTTGTCTTATTCATGTCTTTTCCCTTCTCCATTGTTTGACTTTGTACCCTTCTGTCAACAAGACAGAAATTTTGTAAATTTGTGACATTCTTAAATAAAAAAAATAAAGGACTAAACCAGCTAATTTGGCACAGAATTTTAGCAACATTGGTTTGGCCATTTGGTAGTGACACATCAACTCCTAATGCTTTACTTAGTTCTTCTGCAGATCAAATCCCTGTGGACAATATTTGAATCTCAGTAACACTTTGTAAATCTGGGGTTAATCATATTGATTGTAGTGATGTTGTCACAGATTTACCCCAGGATTAAGGACCAGAAACTTGTTTTAGTCTTCAGTAGGGAATCACTGAAATGTAAATCTCAACATTGCTACTTCATTTTAACTACCCTAGTCCAAATTAATCCCTCATGGGCACATCTACACAAAATGCTTTACTGTGCAGTAGAACAAATTACTGGGCAATAAGCATTGGCATCTACATGTGCAGACACTAACTGCACAGTAAACTGTTCTACTCATGAGTGAATTAGGTACCTGAAAATACAAGTAGCAAATTTACACGCAATTACTTACTGAGCAATAATGCATGTGTAGCTACTGACTGGGAGCAAATTTGCTCCTGGGCAGCCTCACCACTAGGGGGCCAGCCTCAGTTCAGCCCCAGGGCCCTGGGGCTGGGAGCTTCTCAAGCCCCAGGGCTGGGGTGACTCTTAGCTGGCCCCAGCCCCTGGCCCTTAAAAGCCTGCTGGCTCACTGGAGCCCAGAGTCACATGCAGCCAGCCTAATGCATGTGCAGAATCACCCCATGTGACTGGACTAAACTAGTAGAGTTGAACCTAAGATGAAATTGGACCCTAATGCATGCATGTGTATTCTGGTTTCCCCAACACTGCCATTTTACTAAGGTGTGTTTGTTTTTTTACATTTAGTGTCTCTCCCCGCTTGCTAGACTTAGGGATGCTCGGATGTGGTTAAGGAACTTTGGCAGTAATTATGGTATTATAGGTTAGATAGCTAGATGCTGTCAGTTAATTTAATTTGGACAGAACTTATATGCCTATAAGATTCTGTGGTAGAAAAAAAGCATTTAGACCTTTGGAAAAAGATTCACTTACTTACCAGACATGACCACAGGATGTTTGTCCAACTTCTGAAAATAAATGTAAATTTCAAATTGAAAACAAATCTGTGTGGTAATAGTTCTAATGAGAAGAAATACAAGCAAATCCCAGAGGAAAAGTAACAAAAACCAGGCGCCTCCCTCTTCTCCTTCTGATAGATTTGGAAGGATTCCCTACCAAAAGATGCACATTTAAAGAAAGGCCAGGTTCAGCACTGCTGAGCAAAACGTCGTGCCACATCAACACTTGCACCCCAGGCCATGGGAGGGGGACTGCCTCACTTTACTGTGATCCCTCCAGGGGTGAATGTGAAAGAACTAAATAGATCAGAGTGTATAAGTCTGGGAAGTGACAGCAGTTTGCACTAAAGGCAGCTGCCCAAGGTTACCTGAGGACATTGTCTGACTCTATTGGCTGATTGCTTACAACATTTTAAAAGGAAAAAAAAATTAAAAATCCAGTTAATGGGGACACCTCTTAAGCAAGCCAGCTCTCCCTTTTTACCATGCAGTCCCTGTTGAGAAGAATGTAATTTTACATTAATTACATTGGATAAGTAAGAATGTGTTATATTCTTACTTGATCCAGTAAATTCCCATTTAACCCAGTTGTCCCTAGTAAGTGTGTCAGCTGCTTTTGAAAGTGCTGCTGTGCAAAGACAAATAGTACATTAATGTGAAATGCCTAATTTAAGACAACCAAATTAAGAAACTCTTAAGTCGTTTTTTTCAGAAATATAGTTCAATGCTACAGTATGCTACAAACAACATATTTGATCATTTAAGTTTTTATTTTTAAAAAACTATAATTTACTTTTCATTATTTATTCTATGTGTTTACTTATTTATTTTTCACTCTCAAGCCTGGATAAGGAGCACAGGCTTATCACTTTTAGTTTTGTTTAGAATCATTGTAAAGTTTCATTTTCAGATTCAAGCAAATAATTAAAAATCATTAATGACTAGAAAGTCTCTTAAGGTTTTAATTTATATATATCATACACTGGGCGGTAGGATCATTTTTAATCCTGAATTTCTTTGTCTGTGAGCATGTCTACACATGGCGCTTAATGCGTAGTGGACTAGTTCTACTGAACATTAGCACGTCATGGCAAAAAAGGTCCTAATGTGCTAATATGCATTAGAATTAGCCTACTGAACATTATGCATCAGAAAAAGACCACGTGTCATTGCAACTGTGCATTAGCACTGGCTACTGTGCATTTATGTAGTACCTCATATTACTGAACTTAATGTGCAGTAGTAATGGCACATTAATGCATGTGTAGACGCATCCAGTGTTAGTCATGCTAGCTTCTTCAGCATCTACCTTAAACTGTCTCATTACAACAAATACGTAATTCTTTTCAAACAAAACTGGCCATATTTCCAAAGAGTTTCCTCAAGTTGAACCTTTGGATGCAGTAAGATTTTGCTGCTAACTTCATGGGAGCATGCTGGCATTAAAGTGAATGCTGAAAATCTACCTGTCTTATTCTGCAAACACTTGCATAGTTGGATTTTTTGCCAACAGGACATATCTTTTTCTGCTGTGTTTCTAGCAGAGTTTTCAACATCTTCATAGAACCTTATGTTTTAAGGTCAGAAGGGACATTTTAATCGTGCCGTATTATGCTTACCGCTGCATAACACAGGGCACCTAATTTTTGTCTGGTGTTTCCTGCATTGAAAGTACCACGTGCAGAAGATGACTAGTATTCTTATAAAGCTCGAGGATCCAAGTAGTTCTTTTCTGCTGGATTACCCTTTGGCGGCTTGGTAAATTGAGGACACTTAAATAACTCCCAGCATGCCATAACAAGCATGGCAATATAAGTTAAAGGTGTACAAGAATGTGAAGGATGTCTGGGTTGTTTAAGTGCATGTTTTTAACTTGTCCGCTTTTCAGCAGCTGATATGCAGTGCATAGCATAAAATCAATACATTTTATTAGGGATAATTGATAATATAGATACTGCTCATACAGTCACAGCCTGCTGCTTTAAATTACATCTTCATTATTGGCATATTTTATAATTTTGATGTTGAAACTATTATCAAACAGGTTAATTTCATAGCTCCTAGAATATTACCACATCATATGAAACATGTGCAGAGCTTCCAAATGCAGCTGTGTATATAAGGGCTCTTAACTTGCAGTTCCTTTGCACATGAACTGATCTTACTCAAATGAGTAAGAACAGGCCTAACACTATTTTCAAACCTGGGACAAGTTTTGCCGTAAAATACAGCCTGGATGCTCTGAAATGGGTTGCTGCCTTAATATATTTTTCTAGGACCATATGGGTCATCTACAGCGCTAACATACTACGGGTCAGTTTTTCTCCGTGGGCTGCTTGTTCCTTATAAGAGTATTCCTACATCTTATTTCAGGTCCAGGCTATTCATTTAACATTTAATATGGGTGATTCAAGTTGCCCCTGCTGTATTTTATTAATTTTTGCCAAATATAGTATTTCTCAACCTACTGTTGATAGAGCAGAATGGCACTTGCCTACGCAAAATTTCTTAGGAAATACAGTTTGCACATTCAGATTTCTGCTGACACCCACTCTACCCATTATTGCAAGGTGTTAATCTAGTTGTGTGTGGCTGACTGCATAGGTTTCCACCCTCTTTAAAAATAGGTTATGTGCCTAAATCATTGAAGAAAAACTTGAATACTAAGTTTTTGTAGCTGTGTGCTCACTTTGAATATCTTCCCCTTCCAGTTCCTAGAACAGAGTTTTGTTTCTTTGTAAAAGGTATTCTTTAATAAGTGGATTATTCATGTAAAAGGTCACAAAAGTTTCTTTGTACCAAAACCAATTTGCCTTCTTTTTTAAAAATGTCTTTAAAAACTTATCTTTTTTTTAACTGTACTCTTGGGCTGAGCAGTTCTCTGTCAGATTTCTACCCGGGGTAGATTTTTGCAGTCATGTTAAAATGGAGGAAATAGAAAATGCTCTGTGTTTCCTGACTGTGCTCGTGCTAATGAGCTCGGCTCTAATACGTGGAGGAACATATGGCCCCCATCTGAATACAAACTGGACACAAAGCAGTAATTCAGTTGAGATGTCCTGAATATTGTAAACCGGGTGAATGTGGTTGAAGGTGTTTATAAACGGCCGCTGAATCCTACAGGCTGACTCACAGCCATCCAATGTCCTGGGCTTGAGGTGCTATTTGTAAGGGTATAGAAAATGACCAGTACAGGGAATTCTTAATTAAAACTAATGAAATAGGCTTTTACTCACTGAAGCTTGGCATAGTTGGAGAATGATTGGTGAAAGTGTTTCACTTAAGAGAAAAGACTTTTTGTGCCTGTGACGCAGCAAGGGACGGATTACTGAATGTGCGAGTTAGGAGGAGAAAAATCACAGGACAAGCAAATTGAGTATTTACTGGCAAATAATTGCTCTCTTAAGCTGTGGCTCTCTTCCTAAATTCTTAGCATTCCCAAGCACTAGAAACAGAGAGAGAGCATCGTTACAGAATACTTAAAAACAAAAACAAAAACAAAAAACAAAACCAAAACAAAAAAACCCCCAAAAAGCCAAAAAAAACCCCCAAACCCCAAAGACTGACATTACTGGCTCATCCAGGTAAGAGCTTGTGCATGAATGTGTATGTTTCTTCCAGAGTTTAGATTAGGCTGTTGATTACTGAAATTCTGTTCTTTCTGTTTCCAGAAGAGTTGGAAATTTTGTTTGTGATGGTGTTGTAAAAGTTGGGGAAGCAGGAGATTTCCTTTGAGACTCTTGTACAAACTTTAGTATCAGTCCCAGCATATCTATGCAAAAGAAGAACATACTTTGGTAAAAAGTAATGGGCCTGATTCTGCTCCTAGCTAAGGAAGTGTAATGCCTCTAGAAACACTGTGAGTAAAAACTAAAAACTGAACTGCCTTTGGGGGGGAGGAGGGGGGGTATGGCAGGGTATAGATTCATCAGCCCACGTGTGTCTGTCTGAGGTTGTTTTACTTGAGAGAGCGTTGTGGAGCTTTCCCTAGATACAGATCATTCTGACTGGATCTGAGATTCCCCATGTTAGGAATACCGGCATGGGCCTTTATTTTTCTTGGAGTTTCCATATATAAATTCCATTTCATAGAAACAGTAAGAAATTCCGGGCCATGCCATTTGGGAAATACTTTGTTACTCACCCTTGACATATTATGATTAGTTCTGTCTTGGTCATCAGAGAGTATACATGGAGAGGATGATAGCACTACCCACAGGCATTCTTAAGATCTGCATCAGCTTACATAGGCAAAACATTATACGTATTAATATATATGACTAGAGACTTTATATCTGTGCCTGCCTGGGTCAGTTTGTTTTGTTTTTCCCTCCCAAATCAGTGTCATGCTCCTGTCTCTCTACATTCTCCTCCCCATGCCCAAATAATAATTCCAGTGCTACTTATTTTCTTCCATGTTCATCCCTCGTTATACAAAACACTCTTACTACGGATAAAGAAACATGAGTGACTTGTATCCCTTAAAACTGGGCATGTCCCTGTAATTTTTACATCAGGCTGAGCAGCTGAGTTGAACAGTTTAGCAGCTGCCTGGCAAAGCACAGTAAATCATGGGGACTACTGTAGGAAGGGTCTCGGTGAACATCACAGGCAATAATACCAAATGCTTCAGGGAAGAAGAAAAAGTACTAGAACCCTCATCATGAGCAATCGTGGAATAAACTCCTCAGGAAGTTGTAGGAAAAGCTGCTTCTTAGCAGATGTCAACCGAAGGCTGGCTTATATCTACAAACTGGGATGGAGAGTTACAGTTCTTATATTTTTTGGAAAGCAATTGTAGATGTTCCGCTTATCCACATGCCCATCTCATTGATTCTGGAATTTTTATTTGTAATTACTAATAATAACCATTATTACAGCAATGACTTGTCCTTTTTTGGATCTCAGCAAACTCTTGGCTTCTGTGATACCTTGGGGCAAGAAGTGTGGCAGGTTAATTATGTACTTACTATACATGTGGGGGGAAAAAATCCCTTTTATTAGTTAAGTGTTTTTTCTTCCCATTTCAGTGAATGCCCCCCTGGTTTCTGAATTGCCATAAGGCAAATGGGAGCACCTGTTTTATTTTTTCTGTATTGTCACTTTTCAGCCTCTTCTACCTTGTCCTGTTGTTTCCATCCTCTCTGTTCCCTCTTCTTCATCACCTCTTTATATGGGAGCCTTTCCGCTCTGCCATTATATGTTTCTGGAACTATTCTGTTCTACTACCCTCTTTGTGAAACAGGATTGACCACAGTATCCCAAGGGATGGCATAACATTGTGCGATGCAATAGCTTTACACTATTCCCAGGACTGTTTCTTATCCTCTTCTGTTTAAATTCTAACATTTTGTTTTCTCTTTGACCACCACCACAGATTAAGCAATTTTCATTGAGCTGCTCATAGTGACAGCCAGCTTTTTTTCCTGAGGTTTTACTGTGAGTTTATCACTCAGCAATGTGCATGGGCATTTGAGACTCTTTTTTCCAATGTGATGATAAATAAGAAAAGTGGAACTGAGTAAGTCTATGAAAAAGGCTTGAAAGTCAAAACTAGGATCCAGTAGAAAGCATAGCTGTACCTTGTTGTAAACTGGAAAGAGTCCATAAGATGGTGATGGCTGGAATTGAAATGAAGTACAGCCTGTTCTGTGGCTTCTGGACCATCTGCAAGCGACTTGCAAGAGGCATAATGGTGCCAAACAAAAGCACAATTGTGATATAATGGAAGTATGAATCAGTCATTGGTCCGCCCTTACTGGAAAAACAGGCAGTCTGGGACTTTTTCTAGGGTAGCTCTCTAATACTTGAAAGACTGAACAATATGAATTTCAGGCATTCATTCAAATCCAGCCATCACATTAAAAAGTCTGGAACAAATTTTTTTCAGTTTTGAGTGGCAAATTTTATCTATATTCAAATTAAATTGCTTCAGATGAGCAACATCAATGAGACAATGCCTTGTGACCATGTAGAGGCAACTGGGTGCATGTTGAATTTTGTCAGAGACAACTGAGTTTTATCCCACTTCTACCTACCTCCACCCATTCCCACCCCCAAAACTGCAGAGATTGTCCTGATATTTTTTGACTACATTGTAAATGATCGCCTTCAGCATTAAGGTGATAAAAGACACTTTACTGCATTCTCACTTGCAGAAGAGAGAACAAATAGATTTTAAAAAACAGATGGTTCACTAGATAGCCCTGAGGTACCTTAGAACTAACATGTGGAGCCTCAATTTCATATTCTGTAATCCAAATAATTATTTTTCAGACAGATCACAAAAATAGTGATAACTTGGACTTAAGAGAGTTCAACAGGAAGGGGAGGTTTTCATGTTACTATGTGAAAGGAGGCAAAAAAGACAGTTGCATAGTTGGAAGCAGTTACCATTTGCATTGGGAATCATCTCCATGTCATAACTACAGTACGGAGTGGCAGAAGATCTAGATTAAATCCTGGCTGTCTTGTCAGCTTCCAATGTAATCTTAGACCAGCCATTTCACCTTTGTGCTTATTTCCCCATAATAGAAGCAGAATAATAGCTGAGAAGTAACTAGTTAATGCTTCCATCATACCTTGTGAACATCCAATAGGAGATGAAAAGCATGTTGTCATTTAGACAGTCAGACTTTTAACTTATTTCCATTTATACTCTTGCTCATGCACTTTCTAATATAAAATTCCCATTTTAATGACTGAACAGCTCCTCTAGATCTTTATTAGAGAAAGAAAAACCTGTCACTCCCAGTGCTAGCTGGCAGTGCCTATTTAACTTCCAGTCCTCCCTCCCACCTCTCCTGTTTGTGGTTTTAACATGGGGCCCATCTGATTTCCTTGGCCACCTCCTGTTTTTAAAAAGCATAGAAACTGTTATCCTCAGACATATTTGTTTGACCAGCTCATTCGGTTGTCATCGCACTTGATTTCTGTGATTTGCTGATAATTTGAACACAAAATTAGGTCAAAGCCCTACATAAATCAGTATTGGTTTTATCTCCCATTTTACAGATGGGACGAGTAAGGCCAGAGAAGCAGATACCAAATTTTGCAAGGCCATCCAAGGACCAAATGGCTTAGCTACAAGTATAACCCACATATCATGGCTCCTAGTACTCTGTTCTGAGTTCTAGAGAATAGTATTACATCAGTACAGTGCAAAATAAAAGGTGCAAGGAACTGGGGATGCAGTGCCTGTTCAGAGTCCTCAACTCACACTAAGATGCTAGAGATACGTAAAGATACATGGCCCCAACCTTTTGCTCATACTTTTCAAGTAGTAATGTCACTTCTTAAGTTTTGGTGACTGGGAAATTGTCCAGCTACATTAAAACTGATGAGGAAATGAATCTTATCATTTCATGACATGATTACTATAGTAATGTGCACACTGTACTGCAGATGAATAATTTTATGCAAACAGGTTTCCAAGGAGAAGGCTGCAGTGTCTGCTTTACACGTGCAGGTACCTGGAACTTCATACACACATAATTGTTCTGTGAAAAGATAATAATCCTGTAGCTCTAATGTTGTCACAAAGTTTATAAAAAAAATGGAGAAATAAGTCAAAGGGGCCAAAAAATCAGAAAGTGACTAATCAAAAAATAAATATAGGTTTGGGAAGCCTGTAGGTGATGGAGTTAAAAAACTGAAGGGATGGGGCAGTAGGGAGAGGGTTAAAAGAGAGCAGGAGAAAGAGGAAAGCTTGATCACAGAGCATTTTGATGGAGAATAAGGTCTGAAGGGTCTTCAGTGGACTGCAAAGAATTGCCATTGGTATGCAAAAATCCCTCTCCTATCCCAGCACCCCCACAGAGCAGGAGTGGAGCTGGGCCCTTCAGCTCCAAAAAACTACAACCACTGCAAACTACATTAAAGGAAATCTCTTTTAACTGCAAATAGTAAGAGGTGCTTGTTTCCTCTATGCCCCCTGTGAGGAGAGGGCATTCACAAGTGAATGCCTACTAACTGTATTGCATCTGTTCCCACCCATTTCAAGCCTTACTAAGGGAACTGAAAGATTTGTTCACCTCTGAAGCACTGACATATTCAAACTGAGAGAGATACCTAGCCTAGTCAGCCATGTTAGTCTGAAGTCAGGCAAGAAGGCAGAGTAGTCATGCCCCTTATAGACTAACTGAATCAGAGATGTATATGCTTTTGTAAGCAATGGTTTACTTCATCAGATGCTATGAAGGGAGTGCAGGAAGCAGAAAGCAGAGCTTAGAATGCAAAAAGTAAGGAAGGGGGAAGAAAAAGGACAGGACACTGCTGAGACAGACAAGGTAGGTAGGAAAGACAAAAAAAAAAAAAGCAGTCCCCACTGAGGGACAATAAATGTTATGAAAGCTAATCCAGGTAATGGGATAAGAATCCATAATCTGGATTTAGACCATACTTAACACAATTCAGTCTGTGGATGATTTCTTGTTCCACAATTTCCAGTTCAAATTGGTTTTGAAAGTGTTGTTTAAGAACAGGTAGTCTGAGATCAGTCATGGTACATCCACATAGGCTGAAGTGTTCTGCCACAGGCTTGTGCGTCTTTCTAGAACTGCTGTCAGATGGCTGTTCATTCATTCTTTCATGTAGTGATCTGCCCATCTGTCCAGTGTAGACAGCAGAGGGGCGCTGTAAGTAGATAATGGCATATATGACATTGGTAGAGGAGCAGGTGAATGAGCCTTGGATGTTCAAACGTGTGTTATTTGGTCCAGCAATAATAGGGTCTGTGTTGATGAGGAGGCACAGCTGATATTTGGGTCCAGAGCAAGATCTGATGCCTTTTTTGTTCACGCACCTACCCTTTGTATGCTAAGCACTGCTTTCTATTTAGAAGCTCTGCTTGCTGCAGTCCCATTTCCCAGTCCCTTACACTGATGAAGTAAGTTGCTGCTCATGAAAGCTTATGAATCTGTGATTCAGTTAGTCCTTGAAGTGCATATTCAGAAAAACCCAGGGAACTTCTTTGACTTTAATATAAAGGGAGTTTCTGTGCTGTTGAGAGAGCCGTGAGCAATACCAGTGACAGCAAAAGAATGAATGCAGTGGGGTTTATGAGCAAATTACAGCTATTATTGGTATGAGGAGATCACAAAAATTTCATGAATTCTTTTTTTGCTACAGAAAAGTTAGTAACAGAATGGAGCCTACTGTCAGAAGCCATTCCCGTTTTGACAGACTTGCATGATGATACACACAAAGTAAATTCATTTTAGCTGGTTATCTTTTATGAAGAGATTTGCTCCTACCATTCTGATTTAGTAAGGCCACTCTTTGGACAAAACTTCTTTACATAGTTTTTCAGGGTGTGGAACTCAGAGAAATGCCAAAAGGAATTTAAAGGAGATGGGGCAACACATGTAGAATAGAAAAGAGACAGACAAAACATGTGTTACTTGGAGAGCCCAATTGCCCAGTTCTAATAGAATTAAAAAGCAAGGTGGTTTCAGTCAACCTTACAAAACAGCACTTGCCATGAGGTAGAGGGAAGAGTATTAGAGTTGGAGGCTGAGGGGATGTCAGGAAAGTAATGCCTGGCAGACATACCCATTGTTCTACTGCGAATGCCAAGACCAAGAGTGGAGCTGGGAAATGTATATGTTTATTTCCCCTGGAAGTATTACCTGTATATCATAAATGATAGCTGGCTGTGAAATAGAATGCAAAGGAATATAGTCAACTATTTTTTTCTTGTGTCCTGAACAATTAGATTGGACTAATTAAATTCTGGCTTGTTGCTTTTCTTCTGACTATAGTGGGAATTAATTTAACCCAGACAATTCAGGTTCTGCTCATTTTCTCCTTCACATTTTGCCTCATTTATTAATTTTTTATATAATATAACGTTCTCGGAACTTTATTTTTTCTGTTTCATTTGTGGTGCTTGAAGGTCCGCTCCAAGGAGTTTGGTGCCAGTTTCATGGGGTAGGAAGTAGGTTGGAGATGTGAAGGAAATACCAATTTATGAAACTATAGTGGCTTCAGAAGTTTCAGATTTGCTTCCAGCTCTCAATACCTTTCTCTTACTTCCCTTAATATGCTAGCGGTCCTCATCCAGATTTTTGCCCAGGACTTTTAAAGAAAGGTGTACTTGCCCCCAGAGAATCCTGGTTAACCAGCATCCAACTTGCTGTCTCTTGGGGACACAACTGTGGGCCTGTTTTTGTGCACAAAGATTGAATAAATGTAATGAATCTTAAAATCAATGACTCTGAATGTTAGTTATGTCTCTGTAGGTTCTCAGTCTGGGTGTGTGTGGTGGATCTGATAGTTTAACACAGACTCTTAGGACATTTGTTCCTGATGCTCTTAGCCAAAGGTTCTTTTGCCACTCTCCCTCACCGCTTGTGCTCCTTTTTCCTAGCTGCAATTTCCTTTCCTACTGTCTTTACCTTCTCTGTTGCTGAGGCTGCCCCTGATCTCTTCACAGCTGCTAGCCCTGTTTTTCAATCTGCCTGCTCCCTACCAGCAGAGCCTGTTCCCAGTGCATACCTGCAGCGCTTAGTGTTGGCTTTTCATTTTAACGTTAACAGTTTAACCTGGTGTTGATATATTGCTCCCTTGCAGATGTTGAAAAAGCCTGAAGGCATACTCTGGAAAGGTACAACAGAAATCCCAGAAGGAGCAGCAGTCAGCCCTGTTGGTACATTTTAAAGTCCAGTCCTGCTGTTTTTTCTCCTGAGAACTTACATGTCTGGTTCAGCTTTGCTTTCCCCTTCCTTCCTCTTAAGTTGAAAAATCTTCTGTTCCCAAGGAGGTTTTGTTCCTTCCTGTTAAGCTTTTTAAATAAAAAATAAAAGTTAAAAGCAACTGACACATTGGATTAGCACTAAGCGAGCTACTGCCAGCAGGTAGTTCCCTTCTAGTGTAAATGGGGTTTCATAGATCTGCAGGACCTAACCTTGTGGTTTGACATGAACTGCAGCTGCTGGTGAAGACAGGTCTGTGAATTCTAATAAATGGGAGAAGGTAGCAGAGCAGTGCTGTTGGTAATCCTGGGTATTGAAGTCATATGATGCTTCCCTTTTTTTAATGGCAGCATCCCCATATCGTGTCATACCTATGACATCCTTCAGAGAGAAAGTGTATGTCTAATGGTTAGAGATAATGATGGGAAGTCAAAGTACTTGGGTTCTGTTCTGGGCACCTCAGTTTCCCAGTCTGTGAAAGGGGATAACAGTGTACCCTTAATACACAAGGCCACTGGGAGAATTCATCAGTTTGTGAAATGCTTTGTTGTTATCAGATATGCAAGATGCACTTTTCACATGAGAATTTTGAAGTGTTTCATAAACAATGAATGCAGCTTCACAACACCCCTGTGACGTACAGAAATGTTGTGTGTTTGTATACATATATACACACACACATATGCTTCAGGGACACCCCAGCCCCCACCTCTGTCTCCCCAGCTATACTGCACTATACTGTCCCCTATTCACACCTGTCTATGACGAATGTGCAGCATAGCTGGGGAGATAAGAATAGGGGCTGGGTGCCCATGAGGTGCAGTTGGAAAACAGAGGGGCAACATTAAGGGGACAGTAATTTGCTAGTTGATCCTTTTTGGTCAAATCCCAAAGTCCAAGTGGGTAAAGACAGAGGTGTAGCAAGATATTTTAGCTCCTGGACAGAGGTGGAGGGGAGGGGAATTTTGATGAGTACTGGAGAGCAGGAGGAGGAGTGAAATCTTACCTGCACCTGCAATCTGGCTTGGGTGGCAGCTGCTACAGCTTCTGCTATAACTGTATGAGCTTGGCTGCTGTAGCTGAGCGATAGACTTGCTGCATGCTAGGGCAGCAGCCCAGCTGGTATAGATTCCTTAGGACTGCTCTGTTTGTTCCCTCACCTCCTCCAGATACACTTCTGGGCATAGAGCTGTGCCTCCCAAGATAAAGCCTGGCTGGGGAGATGCATAATATTTGCCTTGCTCACCCCACTCCCATGGAGATAGACTATGAGGCATGGAGTTGTACTTGCCCAGCTCCCTATAGCTGGGTTGATGAGGGCTGCCTCTGTCCTGAAAAAGACTCCAGGGAGGGAGGGGGCTATACCAGTGCTCCCTTGAAATCAGTGTCTTTCGCTGGCACCACCTTCACCCTGCTCTACTACACTACTGGATTAAAATGGTAAAATTAATGGATCAGCTTCATGCACCTCCATTTATTGTTGAAGCAGATCCTATTTTATTCTCAGCCAGATTTTTAAAGAAGCTTAACTCTCATTGCAGCACCTAAGTAAAGAACAGGTTTACTACAGAACTTAGTATGAGAAGTGCCCCCATCATGAGAATTTGGCTACTTATTTGGTATCTCAGCCACTTTTGATCTTTGCCTCCTCACCAGCAACACTGGATCTGCCCCAGGGAGGGACTGTTTACTTCCTTTGCACAGATGTAGGCAGCTGAGTGAGGCCAGGAGCCTCAGTAAAGACCAAGAGCTTGGCTATTGTAAATGAAACCTGAAAATGCTGTTAAAGCTAATTTCCCTGTCCTGAGCATATTATCACACTCCAGAGAGAGGTGTTGAAAAATCAGCCAACTCAGACTAGAACAGAGCGTCCAGACAGGCAGGTCTGTAAATAATTAACAGAGTAAACAGAAGTAGAACAGGGGGAGAAAAAGGTTAAGCATTTATAGATGTCACATGTTTAACAGAAGCTGAAAACTTGGGGGACTACATAGGTAGGAAAAGGAAGTCTGCATTTCATAGAGACTAGCCAGCCTGTCACCCCAAGCTGTGAAAGTCCCCTGAGACTGCCATCTGACTATAACCCTTTAAGCAGGAGCAACACTAAGAAATTGGATTTCTGTGGGCTTCTGTTGTCTTTGTAGAGAAGTCAGTTTGCTCAGGGCCTTTTTATGGATAAATTCTTCCTGTTGGGAATCAAGAAACCCCAGTTTAGCCAGGTGTTTAAGCACATGCCTAATTTCAAGTACATGAATAGGTCTTCAGTACAAATAATAACGTGCTTATAGTTTGGCATACACTTAAGTACTGCCCTGAGTCAGGGCACTGATCAAGATTAGTTAAGGATTACTAGTTAACACCTAAAAAGAACACTCAGTGAAGCCAGTGTTACAGGCCATTTACCAGATTTATCCACTTTTACCCTTCTGAAGCCATAGCTCATAAAAAATAACAACCCCCCACCCCAACCCCTGAAAATTTGGTGCTTCCTTTTTTGTGCCCAGAGTTCCTTGCATTTTGTGAGATCTATGTTATATAGTCAGGCATAGAAGAGAAAAATGAAATGAAAGGTTCCAGAGGTTTGGTTAAAAAAAAAAAAAAAAGAACCCATTTCAAATTTGCAAAAAGACCCCAAATTATCAAACATTAAGTATTTGAATGTTATTATTAATATGTTTATATCTGCCATCATATTTCAATAATATTTAGCATTTAAAAGATTCATAGATTGTAGAGTCGGAAGAGACCCAATGGATCATCGTGTCCGACCCCCTGCCCCTGGCAGGAAAGAGGACTGAGGTCAGACGACCCCAGCCAGGTGACTATCAAGACTCCTGTTGAAGACCGCCAAGTTAGGTGATAGCACCACCTCTCTTGGAAACCCATTCCAGATTCTGGCCACCCTTACTGTAAAAAAATTCTTCCTAATGTCTAACCTAAATCTACACTCAACTAGTTTGCACCCATTATTCCTAGTTACTGCCTGGGGCGCTCTAGTAAACAGCGCATCCCCAATTCCCTGCTGTCCTCCCCTAAAACTTATAGGCTGCTACAAGGTCACCCCTCAGCTGTCTTTTGTAAAGGCTGAAGAGATCAAGATCTCTCAACCTCACCTCGTAGGGACTTTCAGGGAGACCACTAATCATGCAAGTGGCCCTCCTCTGAACCCTCTTCAGATTCAAAAGGGAAAATCCAATCCTGTAAATTGGAATCAGAGTTGTTGAGGGTATCTGACAGGAATTGAAGTCCCTTTTTTTTTGTGGGGAAAAGGATACTGGGCTAAATTCTGCCCTGATTTATGGTTCCTGAAAATTAAAGTAGCTTCATCAGCTATAACCAGTGTTTAGAATTTAGTTCACTAAATTTCAAGGCTCACATCCTATTGCATTTAATTTAAGAGTACAGTTACTGCAAACCCAGCCAGGTAGTGTAGATTCATACATCAGATAGAACCATTAAAAAGAAGGATAAATTCCTTTGATTTCATATCAACAAGAATGTTGTCACTTTTATTATGAAGAACTCAAGAATTCTTTGGCAATAAGAACACCCATAACACAAATGCCTGCTTTTATATCATTGCTGTAATCAGCAGACGTGCTTTACAGAAATAAGGTATGGCATCTCACAGCACTTCTGTGGTATAGATAATGATCATTTCCATTTTGCAGATGGAGACACTGAGGCAGAGAGAAAGGAAGCCACTTGCTGAAAGTTGTGGCTGGGCTAGGAGTAGAACCTAGATGCCCTGATCCCTAGTGCTGTTCCCTAATCAAAAAATCAGTGTAAACCTTTCCTTAAAGTTTGGGCTGGTTTCAGCCCTTGTCACTTTTCCTTTACCTCCAGTGACCCCATTTCTTTGACTCTATCATTACCCCAAGAGCCAAGTCTTCACATCAGGGATTCTGTGCATAGTTACTTCTTCACGAGGGCAGATCCATCTTTGTCCTCCAATGGTAGATTTTAGTCTGAACACATAGCAAATAACAGCTTTTAAAGTGCATTTAAATCATGTTACTGGCAGATTGTAATTACATAGATATGTATATACTAGTATACACTGAATACATAACTGTGATATCTATAGCAATCCTTTCCCCCATTAGATTTCTGTAGCCTTACACATCGATAGAAGTGCAGTAGGTAAGTGCTTCTGCAACTAAATCAGGCATATTACATAGGAAGAAATAAAGGACTTCAGCTGAGGTGAAATTAAAATTGTTGGGGGAGAAAAAAAGAGAGAGGGCTGCACCTAGGTAGCAGGTACAGTGGCACAAAGAGATGGTATTTGATTTCTGTGATTTCTTTAGGGCAGGCTTTTTAAAAGCACTCAGCATTGGCCTAATTTTACTCCCATTAAAGTCAATGGGAGTTTTCCCGTTAGCTTCAGTTGGAGCAGCGTAACACCAGTGCTGAATACTTGAAAAGCCCAGCCCTAACTAGAATAAGACAGAGCTGCAGGAAATCATGAAAGGAAATAAACAAACCCACTACCCGATGTGTGAGTATTTAAGGCTATCCGGTTTGGAGGGCTATGAAGAGAAGCAGTGGCATCACTGCTTCCAAAAAAAAGGAGGAAATCCCACGTCTTTGTCTTTATTTCCAGTGGTTCATTTAACCACAGGTTGCAATTCATCTGTGTAGGTAAAAGGCCAGGCCACTAGTCTTTTTAAGACCGTAAAGTTGTCCAGTTTCTAAGTCAAGACCTTTTCCTTTCCATTTGCCTGTGGGTTGCTGTGCATAGTTGTCATGTAGAATAAGTGATAAGAGACAACCTCCCCACCACAAAGTTCTTCTCGGGTGAAACGCATCCTGGTGTTTAGACCTGTGAGCTAACAGCCTGAATTTCTGGGGTAATTTCATAGTTCTACTTCTGGCTTTTGGGGTGAACTTGTGCATGTCACTTAGCTGCTCCCTGGACCAGATTCTCCCACAGAAAAGTAAGTCTAAAGTGCATCACCCCAGACCTGACTCCTGATATGTCAGTGCAAAATACTGTCATTGGGCTGAATCTTAGTCCCAGATTATCTGGCAACATTGACCCCACTCTGGCATGTTGCCTGGCTCAGTGCTAGGGGGATCCTACAAATGGTTTAAGTAGTGTGTTCCGGGTGACAGAATGGACCCATAGTCATATCTACTCTGTGCATGGAGGCAGCTCAAGAACCCAAGAGCTGATGTGAACAAGTTCTTTGCTTTGTTGTCCAGCCCTACAGGATCTCTTTCTTCTCCAAATTGAGATTGCCAAGGTTGCACCATCCCGCCAGTGCATCTCCTGTATCCTGAAACGTGGAAATGATTTGTGGCCACTTAGTGTGCATTGGTTTTGAAAGGGCTGAGGTAGAGGGAGGGCATTTTAAGAGGGGCATTGGTTATTTATTTACTTATTTATGATGTTTGTGATGGTTCTGAGTTACCCCTTTCAGTCTGACAGCTCTATTTTGGATCTGTCCATCGAGATCAAGAAATCCATTTGTGTATTGTGTAGCCCAGTCCCTCTCCCTGGCGTTAGATGGGGAAAACTTTCTACCTTAAACAACTTCTCCAGAGGCTAAGTTGCTGTACGTGGGTGGGGAGAGTTTTATTCCCATGCCTAGCTAACAAGTGAGGTTGAGGATAACACATAAGAGCTATGTAGCCATTTTGTGGGGTGATAGAGGCCTCCTACTGCTTTAGGGTTTCCCTTGTGCTTTATTGCTGTGAAGTCCTAGTGGAGGGCACAGACTCAGTGCTACTGCTATAAATGTGTGAACTGTTTTCTCACAATGTGGTCGAGCTGGAGTCTGAATCAAGTAACACTGGTGTATCATAGTAACATTAGGGCATGCAACTTCTATTAACTGCTTTTTGCACCCTGGAAATATGGAGAGATTTTATGCTCTTTATATCCCAATGTTATGAGACATGGGGAAGCTCATTGCTTTGAATGTCATGCTTCTTCTCAGCCTGGTGGTGTGGTGATGGTGGCTGTGAAAGGGACAGGGGTAATGTCAAAGGGCATTAAGGGCATTAGACAGGGATAATGACAAAGAAAGCCCTTCACTTGATATTCTCTTTTCCATAGTAAATTAATACAGAGTGAGATGCTAGCAAATGTGAAAACAAAAAAACCCATTTGTGTGTAGACTCAAGGTAGCTTGCTCTAGAAAGAAACGTGATGCTTCTCCAGAAAAAAACGTTCCCATCTAGTCAAGCCCCAACTTTCCTTTCCTTCACACACCTTTTCAAACTCACCAGCCAAGTCATACGTCTGTGTTGGGTTTTTGCAGCTCTGTGTCACTTGCCTGCCTTCCAGATCTATACCAAATCACTTGGCTGGATCTAGTGCTGCTGCATTGTGCCTGGCATGGCAAAATGGGAAGGCATGCTACTTCTTCCACCAGCCCTCTCACTAGTGTTTGAAATGAAACATTTAAACAGAGTTCCCCACTGAGATTTTAAAAGGCAGACAGAGTAGTAGTAACAGTAAGACATTGGGAAGCAGCAGATTGAAGAAATCCAGCTAGACGGTCTCAGTCGTGTCCGCCTTTTATTTTTAAGATGCTTGCTACAATATCCTTTTCACCCCCCAAAAGTATGTCGAATCCTTTTTTTCCTTTTAGTTTGCCATTTTATTCTATTTTTGATGACTACAAGCCATATGGCAGCATCCTGTCCAGTGCACAAACATTACTGCTGAATACAATCCCATGCTCCACCGAGCCATTCCAACAGTCCAGACAGGGCTGTCTCCTCCCCACAGACACGCAAGTGCAAATTCCACTTGACTGGAACTATGGGGCACTTACACTCTATGAAAAAATCCTGGAGAATAACTAGAAGAGTTTTCAAATAGCAGTCAAGATAAAATATACGTGTATCCAAGATACACAAAAGAAAAATCCCAAGTATATGGTATGGAAGCCGATCATAAATGACAGCTCACTATTCACATATTCAGGGAGGAAAGTGTTTATTGTATTGTTTGCCTAGTTAATATACATAATGAGGCAGCATGGTTTTGTGGTTTGAATTTGAACTCTGCCACTAACTTGCTATCTGCCCTTGGACAAGCTGCTGAAGCTCCATGTTTTACTTCTTTGCAGTTGGAATGATAAGATTAACTTATATCATGAGGCAGGGGTGACCCAGATATGGCCTGTGGACTGGGTCTGGCCCATGGAGCTATGTCATCCAGCTCCCCACAGGTCCAAAATTTAGCAGTGTGGCAAGCGGTGGCAGTGTTAATTACCATGGCTCCCAGAGCCATGGCAATAAATTGTGTCAAAACTTGTCCTGCTGCCTGATTTCCTAACATGGAGGGGACTCGTGGGCCAGATCCAGAGTGCAAAGCTGCATTATTGGGCCTGGGAGGTTGTCCACAGAACCAGAAATTTGGGGCAGGAGGAATGGTCTCTGCTGCTGCTTCAGAAGCTAAAGTAATTAACAAGACTGTCACCAAATTACAGCTCTGTGGGCCAGATAACATGGCTCCATGCTCTGGACCTGGTCTATGGACTAGCCCCACACCACAGCCTTTTGGTTCAGATAAGCTGGACATCATTGTCATAAAGGACTTGTGAAGATTCTTGCTGTTTAAGTGTACCAAGCCCCTCTTACCTGAATGGGAGATTTGGCTGAATGGTGGCTGCAGGATTTGGCTTGTCATTTGCCCTTTTTCCTGTGACCTTAATCCGAGAGAAAATATACCGATTTGGGAATTGCAGCATTTCAGACTTGAATTGCTTGGAGGATGGGGGAGTCATCCAGTTCTAGTAAATCTGTGTTTCTAAAATAAAAAAAACAGCTCCACTAAATATGACCCACAGTATTGGTGGCAACATTGTTTTTTGGAGCTTAATGGGGAAGCAAGATTTATCCCCATCACTGAAAGAAGTGTCTGCCCTATGAAAGAAACTCTCAGCCTTTCTCTACATCTTCCATCCCCTTGTCAGCTTACGTTATAAATAAATAACAAAGCAATTTGACACATGCCCATTGATTAAAAATAAAAGTTGTCAGAATGAGAGGAGAAAGACAAAATATGAATTATTAATAACAATATTAAGTAATGCAAAAAAGATGCTTAACATGCAGGAAAGTCCCTAAAAAGTCACTTGGTGAAGGGGAAAGTAAGGACAGCAAAAAGAGCCTCCTGCAACTCCTCTGTGGCTGTTTCTGTCTGGTTGGCTCCAAGAAGTTTGTGGTGACCTCATGAATGAGACCACTTACATTGTCACCAAGAGAAAGGGTCATTTTCCTGTTCTGAGTGAATTTGCCTTGTCTACGGACACTTCTAATATATGAACCTGCAACCATCTAGGGAAGATGTAGTTTGGAGCAACTACAAAGCATTTTGGATCCCCTTATGCTTTGATTGTGAATGCTTGCTTCATTTCTGATCGTGGTCTTTACGTTTTTAAGTACAGTGCAGATAGAGTTGAAAGAGCAGTTGATAGCACTGGTAAAGATTCAAGCACAAAGGTGGAAGACCCTGGAAAAATACCATTTTTTTTCTTAAATATACCACACAACCAAATATACACACCTTGTTTTTCGAAGATAGAATGAAAAGTCTTTTTTTCCAGAGTTATAACTGCATAGATCAGGGACAGAACCTAATCTTCAGCTGTCTCATCCTTCCTTTTCTACATAACTAAAGCTGAATTTCTAGCTGCTGCTGAAGACTGCTCTCCAGGGGATGATTTTGAAAAGAGCTAAAAGGTCTGAACGAATGAGAATGTGAAATGGAGAGACCATGATCAGCTAACAGATAGCAAAATTGCCTTAAGAAAGGTTAGGTTGGTTAGTGAAATATGAAGACTACTAAAAAGGAGAGACAGTCATTAATACTTGCAGAATGAAGAATAATGAGACGTTAAGTCAGTTGACTACATTAGCTGCCTGAACGGTTGAGCAGGAATCAAACCAGGGTAGTTACAACAGCAGACAGAAAATCAGCTTCCCCACTTAATATGCGCTCCAATTGGGCACGGTGAGGGGTTGATTTGAGGAAAAAAGATGCATGTTATACATGATAAAGTATGGTACTGTCATAATCGCTTGATAATTTTAAAGTATGCACGTTGGGCACAATGTAGAAACCTTTTTGACAAGTGCAAACATCTCTATAGTTCTTACCACTTTACTGTGTTTGTGTGTTGTGGCGGTTCCTATTTTATTGATACAATCCACTGCAGTCTGCCCCTTTTAGTAGGTGCCTCACTTTTCTACTGTGTTAAGCCTTTGCATTGGAGTTCATTGTTCCCAGGCACTGTCTTCATGTGCCCCTGGGACTGTAGTACGCTGAGCTGAGTCAGAGCAACCCCAGCTGGCAGAAAGCCTCAGGGGTCAGTCTGCCAGCTCAGGGCTGTTCCAACCCAGCTCAACGTACTGTGGCGGGGCTGGCTGGGGACCAAGGGTGCTCCAGGGCAGAGCTGGCCAGCTGGCAACCCTGCACTGAAGCACCCTTGTGCCCCATCCAGCCTCATCATTGTGTAAACATGCATTGCTACACAGTAAAGAATGCCGCCATGGGTTAGTACTTGCATTTTCAAGTACTAACCTGTGGCAGAGTTAATTAGGTTCCTGCAGCCTAATAGGGCCACACGTGTAAATGTTGATACTTTACTGATGAGTTATAGTAAATGTTTCATGTAGACGTGCCCACTGACTAGTTATCCTGTGAAACAAAATGTTTTTGGGCAACCGTGGAAAGAAAATAAATGTAACAAGCAGTGAGAGAGAGAGAAGAAATTGCAGAACTAAAGCAGTACCATAGCAACCCTGTAGTTCCATCCACTGACAAAGACTGAGTTCTGTTCAGACTAGGTAAAGAAGACTCCCTTTCTAAAGCAAGGGGGTTGAGAACAGTGCAAATGCTGTTCCAGAGACTTCTGAACAGGGCTGACTAAAGGTGTCTAAAATATGGCCTGCTGCTATTTTCTTCCTATCTACCTTGTGTAAAAAAAAAAAAAAAAAGGTTTGTCCAGTGCATCCATGGGATTACACAGTCCAGATGTCTCATTCAGGATTGCTTTACTTTAAAGAGATAGCATAATCGAAAGCAACAGTCATGAGATTAAAAAAGCAGGAACTCCTGAGTTCTATTTGCCCTTCTCCCACAACTGGATTAAACATGTCACTGTGGTCAACTCATTTTGGTCAAAATTTTCATTTAGTCGCTTCTTTGCATGCCTCCATTGGAAGCCCAATTTGAAATATCTACTAATTTCAAGAGGTGCTAGATACCTGCAGCTTCTATGGGCTACCCTTAGAGTTGTAGATGTTCAGCACCACTTAAAACTGGGCTCCAAATGTTTCTGGTTGAGCATCAAAAACTAAAAGACAGTTCTGGAAAGGTTAATCTCAGCTTTCTGGTTTCTCAATGAGCCCACCAGTGAAATGAAAATATTAAACCACCTGCATGGGATGAAGAGAGATCAGCTTTTTCTAAATTTTATACACTATTTTGGAGGTGTAAATTGCTATTAAATGCTAAATGCTTGCTGGTATGCTTTGCATGATCTGGCCAAGTTCTCAACTGTTGTAGGTTAGGACTAGTCCTTAAATGAATAAATAGTTACTGGCTTCAGTTGCCATAACTTAATTTGCCTCTTCATGAAATGTCTGGCCTTTCTTTAAGATTAATTAATGTAACTGAATTCTCTTCCATATTTCTAACCTACAACCTGTGAACCTTAGCATTTTTTATTAGAGATGATTTGTACTCTCAAAAACAATATCTCCTTGAATATCTCACTGGTTTGGTGATGGTGCATATTCTAATACTTGATTCTAATTCTGATTCTAAGAATCAGAGAATAAGGTAGACTGATTTTCCCACAGCTGACCCTGGTTACTTGTGTGGGCCTTACTGCAGGCTGCCTAATGATCTCCAGCCAGCCCCAATGACCAGTACACATGTGGCAGTCTAGATACAAGTGTTCAGCTTCCTGGTAGTCTTTGGTTACTCAGCTGCTCCACAAATGCCCCTCTGCATAGCTCTTTGCTGCTAGCACCTGCCTGAACCTTTCCTTAGCTCCCAGTCTCTATCTCTTTCCTATATGTGAGCCTAACTGTGAGTCTCTGGACTTCTGGCTTGTGGCCCCTGGCTCTTTGACTCCTAAGCTTTTGTGACCTTTGTTGTACTGAGCCCCAACCCTCCATATCCAACCCATGACAGAAGAACAACACAGGACAAGTTAAACACCCTCTTTTGTGGGTATGGCTCCCCCCAGAAAATTCAAGAAAGTATACAGGGATAGAATGAAGGACTCAGGCTAGGGACAGACATTCAAAACGCCTGAGCCTGAATTACGTTGATCTTTGCAGGTTAGTGTAACCTGCAGAGATTGAACCAATTTGAAGTGGATAGACATTCACTTTTGATTCAGGAAATGCAGGCACATGCCTGCAGCGGCTGAGACTAAAAGCCAGGGGGACTAGAGTGAGGCCTCCCTTCCTTTCCACAGTGCTCAGCAGTGCTGGGGGGCATAGCCAGGCCCCAGCTGGATGCTATGATTAGGGGGGGTTAAACCCCCACCCTAGCCTGCACAGGCCCTAGCCAGGGTGTGCCTGGAATGGGAGGGGGAAGCAGCCCTTGCCAGGCTTCCCCCACCTCCTCCCCTGACTCACTGCTTAAGGGGTGGTGAGTGTTGCCATCCCCCAGCTAGCACTGAAGCAAGGGAGGAGGAGGGGAGGTCTGCTTGTGTGAACTGCATGCATCTGTTGATGATACTGCACTTTTCAGTCTCCCTCTCCCTGCTTCTTCATGCTGTCTGCAGCAAACTGACAGGCACTGCATTCACTGCAAACCAGGACATTTCTCACACCTCTTCTCTCTGTCCCCTGTTGAACACTGCCAGCAGGGAGCTTATCAGAACACAAAGCTTATCAGCCCATCAAGAAAACAAAGCTGCTCTCTCATTAGTTCAAGCTTTTCTTAAACAGCTTTTTGCAAAGCATTTTTAAGGAAAAAAGAAGGGACATTACCAGCTGCCTGTTGATTAGCTCCACAAAGCCCTAAGCGGGCACTGTTCTGTCTGCCTTTGTTCCAGTGAAATTGGAAACACACACACATCAATATCTCTCAGCATTAGCTAGCATGGGGGTGATGTGACTGTGACCACGTACTGGCTGGGGTCCATGCCATTGGGGTCCGTGCTGTGGGAGAGTGGGGATCCCTGTTTGAGCAGTGAGGGAGGAGTGGGGCAGAGGGAAGCCAGGCAGATGCTGCTGTCTCCTGGCTGCAGTCTCCACCTCCTTCTCAACCAGCCAGATCTCCAGCTAGGTGTAGAAGAGGGATAAGGCCAACCCTGCTCTCCGGAGCAGACAGCCCAGCCCAGCCCAGCCCAGGGCTGAAAAGCATGCTGGGATGCTGGGGGACTTTGGCTTAACATAAACCAGGAAGGGGTCTGGGGCAGAAGTTGCATAAATTGGTTGGGCCTCGATCAGGTAAATATGATACTACATTCAACCAGGTTTATCTTAAACCAGTTTCAGCCGTTTTGAAACTGGTTTACGTGCACTGACCTCATGTTCTGTTACAGGTTTAACCCAGTTTCTGATCACTTAAACCGGTTTATGTGTAACTTCTGTCCCTAGCCAAAGAGACTGACAGCCCTCTCACACATGACCAGTACTGTAAACAAAGGCAAAGCAAAGGCACGTAGAGACCCAACTACTCCATTTTTCTCTGCCAGTGGACACAGGACATGAAGACAATCCATTCATAACTCCTCTTACTCTGCTGGAACCACAGATGACCTTAGGCCAACATCTTCTGCCTTTCTGAAAGAATAAACATTACCCAATAACAACATTGCCCTTTGAAATGGAAGCTCTTGGGGGAAGAACAGGCATAAAGATCAGTTATAAAACCTGAAGAGAACTTGAGATACGGAGTTTTTAAAAATCCAGGAGAAACCCACTCTGATATTGCTCTTGTAGCGTTTTTCACCCAAGTCCCAAAGCACTTTAAATCAGGCTCACTACACCCATTTGCAGCATGACAGCTCAGTAAAATAGAGGTGTTCAGTTACGTTAAATGATTTGCCTCAGGTCATGCAGGGAGTAAGTGGCAGAATTGGAAAATGGACCCAAGGAGTCCTGATGTGATTTCTTGTTGAGTTTGTAGGCACACTGTCCATCTAGGAACTGCGCAGCACTGAAGGCGGGAAAAATGCCCATGAATGTGGCAGTTACTCACTACCCAAGGAAACTGCCTTTTCAATTAGTGTGTGGTTGTAATATATCTGTACTCTGCTGACCGAGGTCCCCAAGGTTGCTTCTAGTCCAAACCCATGTCTCCTTTGTGGGTGTGCAGTTCACTACCAAGCTTTCAGTGCTCTGAACCAAAAGCCTTGTTTTTAATGCACAGAGGGAGAAAAATATAGCCGTCTAAAAGCAGCGCCACCGCCAGTTTAGAAAGAAAATATGGGTAAAATAAAGGAGAATCTATAGAGCCATCAGAATTCATGGTGCAGCCTGAGTGCTTCCACTAATCTTGAGCTTTTTCATTTAAAGCAGTGAACAGAAGATTGCACTGTTAGTAGATGATATTATTTTTATCCAAACCTCAATCTAGTGTTTGTCATCTCAGTGAGTACTTGAATAAATATGGATTGGTCTCTGAGTTTTTTAATTCATGTTTTGAAGTCTGATGACATGCCAGTTGGGTGGTCTTTGGTGAGAGACTGTTTTGGTTTGGAGAAAAGTGTCTTCATGTTTTCCCAAAGGCTTCAAGTACTAGAGGGAGAAGGGGCAGGAACAAAGGAGCATAATACCCTCTTTCAAAATCTGGCCAAACATTTGTAAGCCAGTGGGTCGAATCTTTAGCTGCTATAGGTGAGCTGTAGAGCTGTGAGAAATTTTGCTGACTGTTTCGTTTCAACACTATTTTGACTCATTTTGAGCTTGAAACAGCAAAATTGAAACGAAATGAAGGGCTTTGAAACAGCCTCAAAATCAAACAAGGGCAGTCGCAATGTTTTGAGTTTCGAAGCTCAAGCTGGGCTTGCCTGCAGGAAAACAGAAAGTGAGGGGGAAGAGGGGGAAAGGACTGCTGTCATTGACTGTGTAGCTGGCCGGTGACTGTCATCCTTCCCTGAGGTCCCTTCCAATCCTAGTGCTCTGGGGGAGGGATGGAAAAACAGCATAAAAGGCAGCATTGTTTGAACTGGCCTGCTTTCTGCTTTGGGGTCCGACAGCTACTGACCTATCTTCCAGCAGCTCAGGAGTGTTAGACGATGAAGGCTGCTACTAGCACTGATCTGAATGATTCCCTACATGCTAACCTAGCCTTTCAAGAGGGATTCCAGAATAACTTTTTCTTTCTTCTAGACCCTCTTATTTTATTATTATATTCATTGATTTATTCTTTTCAAGTTTATAATTATATTGGATAGGATGTTGCACTATAGAATTTAATTTATATAGGAAGGGAAATACATTTATATTTTATTTCTATACATTTATACATTGCAGCATGCATACATTATTGAATTTATATAGGAAGAGAGTTTTTTTATATACATTTATAGCTTACAGCACATATACTTTATTGAATTTATATAGGAACGTGGAGAAATTTATATATTTCTTTAAAAGCAAGACATTATGAAACACACTATGAAGCATTGTGGAAAGGCAGGTGGCAAACCTTCAGGGAGGAGCAGAAGAGGGGCTAGAGGGAGAGGTGTAATTTCCCCTCCCCTCCCCCGCCTCCCAAACTGAGATGCAGCCTCTTTCCTACAGCTAGCAGGGATGAGGCTTCCAGAAGCAGCACGGAGACGGAAGCTGTGCCAGTGCCACTGCCTGGGCCTGAGACTGCATCCCCTCCAAGAGCACCAGCCATAACCTACCCCACCACGACCACCACCACCACCATGACAACAAGTAGCAGCACCAGCATGACAGTCTCCTCCACCCCCATTTCACTTCCCATGCTGAGTCTTTCAGTGCCAGAGGAAGAGCTGGAGCTGCATCTGGATCTGAGTGCCATAGCAAGGGAAATTCTGGAGAGAAGTGGGAATCAGCTGAGTTTGTGCTCCACACCCCTCAAGTTTACCCTACAGCCAGGTCTTCTTTCCCAGAAGGCACTTCGGATGAGGTTCAGGTAGAGCTTATGGAGGCAAGTGGCTCAGCTGAGTCTCTTCCTCCTGTTGCTGTGCCTCTGCCTGCTGAGGAGGGGGAAAGTGCATCATCCACACATGCATCCACTCCCCAGAAGTGAGCTGGTAGTGTGGTATGGGATCATCTTGAGGTGGCAGATGATCCCATGTACACCATCTGCCTGTACTACCAAGCCCAAACCAGCCGGGACAAGGGAACAAAACACAGGAGCACCACAGGAATGCTGATGCATCTCCGCAGGCACCACCCCCTTACCCTTGCTCCTCCTCAGCCTGGCACCAGTGGGAGCCCCTGTTCCCCCAAAGCAGTGGCAGGCCACCCTGGAACAGTGGGGGAAAGGCAGACAGAAAGCGGGGCACATTGCAAGGACAAGCGAGATCACCCAGAGCATTGGGGAGATGCTTGCTGTGGAAGGCCAGACCTTCTCCTTTGTTGAGCAGCCAGGGTTCAGGCAGCTTGTGATGCTCATGGCCCCATCCTACCAAGTGCCCACACACACCACTTTCAGCAGGACAGTGGTGCCCTCAGTGTATGAGGCATGCAGGGAGTACTTGAGGGAGGAGCTGCACAAGGCAGGTCCGCAGGTGGCCTTACACTTCACCTTGGACATATGGAGCAGCCAGGGTGGAGATCACATCTACCTCTCTCTCACAGGGCACAGGCTGTTGGTGGGCTCTCCTTCAAGCCAAGGTGATGGATGAGTCCCACATGGTAACTGGGATCATGGGGGCCATGAACTGCGTGGTGCAGGGGTGGCTCGTTGGGCAGGGCAAGCTTACTCATGGGTTTGTGGTCACTGACAATAGAGCCAGTATGGTCAAGGCAGTCCATGATGCCAACTTTGTTGGCATCTGCTGTGTGGCAAACAAGTTCCACCTTGTAGTCAGGGATGCCTTGGAGGGGGACAGGGCTGCCGGTGAGGGCACCAGCACCGACAGCAAGCTCATTTCTAAATGTGGAAAGGTTGCAAGCTGCTTCCACTGGAGCATCAAGGGGAGCAAGATGCTGCGGGACTAACAAGCAGAGGTGGACATCCCACAGCATAAAACCATGCAGGATGTGGAGGCTCGATGGAACTCCACATACCTGATGCTCAAGAGGCTAGTGGAGCAACAGAAGGCCATCTGTGAGATGGTCTTGCTCAGGGAGATTGGGATCAGCAGCCCCCTTAACAAAGCTGAGTGGGATACTATCTCCCATATCTTGGTGGTCCTCAAGCCCTTCCTCGAGACCACCAAGACCCTCAGTGCTACCGATGCCCTCCTTAGCCAGGTAATCCCCATAGTAAGGGAACTTCAGAGCCAAATGAAGAGCTTCCAGGAGATTAATGTTCCTGGCTGGGGCAAGCCACTATCACCAGACATGCAGGCATTGCTGAGATGGCTGAAGGAGGGCATCAGGAAAGGGCTTGATCCCTTGTGGTTCAGGATGGTCCATGTACTGGCCATCATGTGTGGACCAAGGTTGAAGGGCAGCGTATGCAGCACCAATATCCTAAATCAGTGGATGGAGGTGCTAGTAAAGACAGTCAGGGAGGCAGAATGGTGGAGGCGCAGGGACATGGAAGAGGGGGATCCATTATGTCATGTTAGAATGCCATCCACCAGCCAGTCTCCTTCTCTACCACAGGTGTTGCAAATGTGGGCCAAGGGCATGGCTTTCATGGTGGGGTCCAGAAGCACCTGACGCCACCATCAGACATGTAGCACTCAGGCCTTGGTGACTGCCTATCTTGCTGAGGCTGTGGAGCCGCTGCTGTGCGACCCCTTGGTCTTCTGGGCAAGCTGCAGCCAGATGTGACCGGATCTGGCCATGGTTGCCCACAGACACTTGTCCTGTGTCCTGTCCTTTGTTCTGAGTGAGAGTGTTCAACGTTGCTGAGGATGTAGTGACTTCCCACTGCACCTGCTTAGATCCTGGTTTGGTGGAGTAGCTTGTTTCCTCAAGGTAAACCTCCTGCTGCTGGGGTTCCCCAGGTGCAGACAGAGTGAATGCCACCCTCCTCACTCTGTCTGCACCTATTTCTTTTTCTCATTTTTAAAAAGCCAGTTAATGCCCCACTCTCAGAGCTGGAGGGGGCACTCACTGCATCACCAGTCAGCAGGGGAAGAACATGTCCGTGGTGAGCTCCTGTGCCAGGATGAACTTGGATGTCTGGGCTAGGGCTATGGGGAAGGAGGAGGCTGCAAGTCCTGGGCATGATCACTAAAACTGCACTCTGCCAGGGCTGGGGAGGCCTGTTGGGACTCCTGGCAGTGTGGCAGCCCCAGAAAATGCCAGGACTGAGGATCCCCCTGGTGAAAGGCTAGGAGGCACCATAACCTCTAGCTACCACATGCACACACACAGTCCTGGCTGGGAAAAGCCCAGACCCATCATGTCTTTGACAGGCCTGATGCTTGTTGGTTGCAGTAGAGTTGTGACGCTCCAGGTGAGCTCATCTTGGCTGCCTGGTATGCCAGCTTTCGGATTGAAAAACCCTTTGTCAGGCTGAGGAAGCACCTGCAGTTGCTCTGTGTATGTGCTATTCCTGGATGGAAGGAATAGTAAAGAAGCCAGAGGCTGGTATGCAATGCAGGCAAGAAAGCCAGTTAATGAAAATGGAAATGGAGGCATCAGGGGGTGAAGGACAGGATGGTGTGGAGGGGAAGGGGGATGTAGCAGCTCAGGTAAATGTGGAGAGATATCTGGGGAGTCAGATGTCCGGCAGGTTGTAGTGTCATAAGTCCAAGTCTGTACTGAGGCCATGACTTTGTGTACCTGAAGGGGCTGCCATGCCTGCAGTTTTCACCCCCCTGTGCCTTAACACACATATGCAACATGAGTTTTGCTTGTCAGCAACCTGAGGTGTAGTTTCCCAGAAGCCCCTGCACCTATCTCCTTGAAATTTGGCAGGCGTTATGGCCTCAGAGGGGGCTACCTTCCCTGCATGTTTCATCCAAATCAGGCAAGAATTGACAAAGTTATAGGCAGTTTCATGCTTCCCCATTATAGCCCATGGGCAAAACAGTTTTGAAGAAATGAAACCGAGCAGCAGTAATGAAACAAAATAAAACTCAAAACAAAACACTGTTCTGTCAAAATAGAAGTCGAAATGGAACGGTGCTGTTTCACACAGCCCTAGTGAGCTGTATTAGTAAAGGATCTGGTCTAATAAATCCTGCCCTTCAGTTCTTGATCAGGCAAAATTCACAATCAAGTAAAAAACCAAGTTCATCAGAATGTGTACAAGCAAGAGTTTTGTCAGATAATTTTCATCAACATCGGGCTGAATGTATTGCCAAGTTTAAGGGCCAATCTTGTAAGTCAGCATGCTTCTTTCTTAGGACTCTAAGCCCTTTCTTTAATAGAAAGATCTGAGACCATACAGAGTAACAAACTTTAGTTATAAACAAAGAAAACCCACATGCTGGAAGCATGCTGTGTATTGAAGGAAAACTTAACCTTTGTTGATACAGCACACAAGTTGTTTGTGTGCTGCTCTATGGACCATAAGGACCTGAAACTTCTCCTACTTGGGAGTAAATCCATTGAAGTCAATGGAATTCCACTGGAGAACAAGGAAGAAGGACTTGTGAGAGAAAAGAGGAAATAACAGTAAATACCAGGAAGGAGCTCTCAATAAATGCACCTTGATAGGAGAGATTTATGGGCAGAGGTATTATCTGTCTTGTAAAAGCTCCAAGTGGTTGTGTCTTGAAAAATGTTGGCGTCTCCATAAGGAGTAGTCAGGCTTTTGCCTCCATTCTCTCAGAAGGGGGATCTTGGTCTTGCCAGTAGCAGAGAAGAGCTGTTTTAATCATGTTCTGATTCTGAATGGTAGATTGCATTGAATACAGGCAAAAAAAATGACTGATGCCAGCAGACCATCATTTGAGGAAGTTGGTGTAGTGCTGGCAGAAGAAAATCTCTTCCTGCTGGCAGAGTCATATCTACATTAGGGTAACTCAGCTGTCTTCACACTGCTGCTGCTGAGTTAAAGTGGTAGCTACTCCTTCAGTGTTGACAATAACCTAGGCCTCCAGTAAAGGTATTTAATGAGATATGAATAGCAATAGTATCAAAACTAGCCTTAGTCCTAGAGTTTATAACCACTTTTTCCCAAGGTAGTATGCTGATTCCTGTTCTTTGCCTGAGAATATGGTGTACAGATTGCTGTAATATCTTGTAAAAAAAATGGGACTTGTGGATTGGAGAGTTAATATTCATTTTCTACTATACTCAGCTTATTTTCAGTAGGCAGATCTGCTGTACCAGGGGCAGGCAAAATATGGCCCTCAGGCTGGATCTGGCTTTCCAGGCAATTTCATCCAGCCCATGGGTGCCCACCAGTTAATTTTACCTCACCCAACTGGCATGCTAGGCTCCCATCCTCATGCATGGGAGGGCCCTGGCCCCAGCCAGTGCACACAGCTTCTAGGCAGAACTGCTCTTGCTACTGCTGCAGTCACTGGGGGACCTGCTAGACTTCCCCAGCCTCCAGCAGCTCTTCCTCATGTCCCTGATGCAGCACTCACTCCAGGTAGTAGGTAGGGAAGCTGCAGCTGGGCGGGAGCCAAGAGCATAGGGTTGGGGCTGGTGGGAGTGCAGAGCTTGGATGGGAAGGGAAGATGGCGGATGTGGGGGCCCCTCCACATGCCCCAGTTCATGGCTCACAGCCCTTGCTGTCTGGCAGCAGCAGCTGGCAGCGGGCCTTTGGGGCACTCATGGTCCCCATAGACACAGCCACCTGGTTGTGCGCGGCTCCAGCCAGTTCCAGGAACTGCATGTGGTGGCAAGGAGTCAGGCTGGTCTGCCTCTATTGTGTGGAGCTCATGTGCAGCCACCAGCATTCGTGTGGCACTGGAAGGAAGCCCCATGTAATGGAGCTCACTACCTTTCCTGCTCCCTGCCAGCATGTGCAGATCACAGGACTCAGCCAGAAGTGGTGGGGAGTCCTACTTCTTGCTTCCTGGGGGAGTCCTGTGAGCTGCATGTGGAAGCAGGGAACAGAGAAGACAGTCGGCTCTGTCACACAGGGCTTCCCCCTGGTGGCACGCAAGTGCTGGGAGCTGCACGAGTCATGGGGAACCCCGTGTGATAGAGGTGGGCTGGCCTGGCTCCTCTCCTTGCCATCATGCGCAGGTTCTAGAACTGGCTGGAGCTGTGTGCCGCCTGGTGTCTATGTATGCAGGGGCCATAAGTGCTCCAAGGGCCTGCTGTCTGCTGCTGCTGCCGCCACCAGAGGGGACTGTGTGCCAGGGGGGCCATGGAGGGTTGCTCACACCCTACACACTCACCTTGGCCACACCTCCCCACATATATACACATGTATACAACCCCCCCCCCAACATACCACACACACTGCCACACCCCCTCACAACCCCCTCGTGCACCCACCTGTATACATACCCCACCATACACACACACCCATCCCCCAAGCACACTCCCCCACACATCCCCCACACACAATATACAAGAGTAAGACTTTATTTTGAGCTATTACACAATCACCTCTACATACACTATGGAAACGCACATAAATCTGGACAAAAATTTTTTTTAAATAAAATGAAAATATGTTATAGTATATGTTTGACTTTTAGAATATGATTTTTTTTCTGGTTCCAAGCTGGCAACTTCCCCCCTCCCCCTACACAAGTAGTTATGGGGACAAGGGGAGGGACTTCTGGTGGCAAAAGTCAGGGCATTAGGGGGCAGGACTTCTGGTCCCAAGGTGGCAACCAAGGGGTGGGGCTATCATTGCAGCCCTCAACAGCTCACCAAAACTCATTAAGCTGCCCTGCAGCCAAAATAATTGCCCATACCAGTCCTATACAAAGGATAGTATGAGTATCCAGAATTTGTTAGTTAGGCTGATTTTTGAGAGGACAGAAGGCACTATTAATCCATTTTTTCTCCATGTACAGAATAAGTCTTGCAAAGGTAAACATCATCTCTTAGATCCAGTATTTATGGCAAGATTGCCCCATAATTTTCCATGGCTAGTTCAAAGAGCAGAACAGGATCCAAAGCTATTTTACTGAACAAATTAAAGTTTCCAGGTATGGTTTTGTTACGACACCAAATGCACGAGAGTCTCACTTTCTCAGTCTGGAAGCATACAGCTGAGCGATAATTCTCAGGTATAGTATAAAAAAGATGTGGACACACGCAGAGATTCTCATTATACAGTTCTTATCCATGGAATTACATGCTGAAAATCTTGTTCCCTAATGACCAGTTTGGGTGAGTCAGACCCTAATGGAAACTAGTTTGTGGTCTATAGATATCCAGAATTGCTTTGGTTTTTTAGGCCAGTCAGCTGGTGACTAATTGGCATAACTGGTAGGTCACAGGGCTTTCATACTGGTTGCAGCTAGTTTATTTAGCACATATTGCCTGAGTGTAAGTTTCGTAGGCCAAGGCCTCTATGGCACAGAATGGAGTTTAGTAAGCATTATTTTCTGTCAATTTCTTCATTCCACTTTCTTGTTTTGCCAGAAACAGATGGAATTTGATTTTCTTGTAATTGCTATGGACCGAGAATAACAACTCTGAAATCAATGAGGAGGTGGAAAGGTACAACTTCAAAAATACACAGGCACCAGCAGTCTGGACACTGAAAGTGTAAAAATGTAACTTGACATGCAGAATTACCATAACTGGCACATGATTTACTGACTATGCTCCTATCATATGATAGTTTATGAGAATGCCTCCTCTTAGTATGCATTAGAGAGATTTTTTTTTTCTTCCCATTAAAACTGTGTATCGTTATCCAAGCACAGATAACTGCCTAAATCTAGATCTGTCAGTGTAAATTGACTTGGTTCTACTGAAGGCAGTATTATATACAGATTTGCATTTCCAGAGAACCTGGATTAGGACCTTTACTTACATGGTCAGTTCTGACTATATTGTGTGGTTGGGAGTTAAAAATAGCTCGCTGGGCAAAGCTATATAATTACATGTTTCCATACATTTTATACACACTTGTTTTAACAAGTGTTATCCTGAAGTATTCATATATATTTATCAGTATAAATGCCTTACATGTACTTAGGCTCAGTTGCATGAATGTGAGCTCTTCTTCAAAAATGCTTTGTACTCCTGCTAAATTCTATGGAAATTTACTCGTAGTCAAGTTGTCGTGACCCCTGTACTAATTGCAGGATGTGCCAAACAACAACAACAAAAACAGAATTTATATCCTTAGTTAGGAAAAGTCTGTACAGGATAAGATAAGGGGAAGATGTATAGATGTTTCTATAGTTTTCTAACTCAGGAACGCAAGATAAGATAAGAGAAAATTGTGTAGTATTTGAGGTAATACAGTGGAACATTCTCTATGTTGTAAACAAGTGTGGTATAAATATAGACCATGTAGACTGTGTTAAAATGTGCATTAAGCTTGCTCCAGCCACTGCTGCCTCCTCCCTCTTGGATTGGTAACACATGATATCTTGTTGATTGATTACAATTCTAATCAATAAGTGAATTGAGCGTGGTCTCTTGAGCCCATTTTTAAAGATTAACCCTTGTTAGAGACAGCTCTGGGAGTGCATGAAACATTGCATTCATTAATGCATTTCTAGACCTTTATGCCTATCTTGAAAATCATAAGTCCTTTACAAATTCTGTTCTCAATTCTTATTTAGGCAAAGTTCTCATTGACTTCATTAGATATTTTGTCTGTGTAAGGACCAACTGAAAACTTGGTAAAGTACTACAGGATTGGTGTATTCTATTTAGGGAGAGATGAAGAGAAAGATTGCTTCGATGGTGAAATCTGAAGAGCTTTTGAATGCTGCAAATCCTGTCTTAACCTTTTCCAAAAAGCATTCTATAGATATCTTCAATAGAAACATTTGTTTTGTCACTGTTCAAGGCTAAAGGATTTAGTTTCAAGATGTCTCACTCAGGACTGAGCTTGAGAGAACAGAAATGCTTCTTAAAAACAGTTTAATTTCTTTACTCCCCCCCACCACTTCATTTTGTTAATCATGTGTGCTGGGCAGTCATATTGTTGCCTGCAAGCACAACAAAGGGCAGGGAGACTGTAAATCCTCTCTAATGTTGAGGCCATAAAATAAGGTACCAAGTTATTCTATTAAATCTTGTGTTGATTTAGAAAAACACACACTGTGGCATCTTAATTTTTTGGAAATTTATATTTTCCATGTACTGTGGTTACTAGATTGATAAAGGCAGGGTGCCTTAAAGGTGAGAGTGTTTGCTTTCTTTGGCTAGCAATTTATGACCCTGCACAGTGTCCACTGAATTTTGGAACACCATAGACACTTTTGTGTTTTATTACTAGATGCATGGCCTGGTGGTGAAAGCATGTTTCAGGAACCCCAAAGCACTGAATTCCATCTCCAGCTGTTCCAGGAATTACTGTGTGACCTTAGGCAAGCCATTTTAGTTTTTTGTACCTTTGTTTCCTGGTCTCTGAAATACAGGTTGTTAGGAGGCTCAATTCAGTAATGACCTGTCCAGGGGTCCTGGGCTGAAAGGCACCAGGAAAGCACAAAGTTTTATTAACTGAACTTCCATTTGACACACTGAGTATAGTATATTAAATATCGTTTGAGGGTGGATACGTTACAGAAAGTGTTGGTGACTCAACTGAAAGTAATTATGGATATGTCTTTAATTGAGAAAAACAGATTCTTAATCAGTGCATGACAGTCACAGCCCCCATGATATCTTCCTGGTTAGACTTATGGATTGACTTAGTTCATCTGACTAACATATGGGCTAAGAACTAAATGCTGACAGCTTCTTCCGAGTCTGGGGAACATATGCAGTTACTTTTGGCATAGATGTTTGGGTATTTTCTGCCTCTCTTAGATGGACTTGTCCAAGCATTCATCTGTGATTTAAATTTCAGAAAGCAAAATCATTCTGAAAGGCATGTTAGTGTTTTTTCTTCTTCCAAGTGGTTAATGGAAGGGAAAAGGAACTCATCGTTCCTAAGTGTCTTTGATCACTTATGTTTTCAAGAGCAGAAGGAGGTGGTTAGCCGTATTAGTCTGAAGTCAGGCAGAAGACGGGTTAGGGTGGCACCTCAGAGACTACCTCATTCAGAAAGGCATAAGCTTTTGTAGGCAACAGCCTTAGCATCTGACAAAGTAGGATGGCACCTACAAAAACATATGTCTTTCTGAAGAAGTTAGTCTTTAAGGTGCCACTCTGCCCTTCCCTGCCTTCTGCCTTATATTTTGAAGTAATCCTCTGGACATGTAAAATTAATACCAGTCCTATTACATGCATCCAGGTCTGGGTCCATCACAAGTTAATGGGAGTTTTGCTACTGAGTCCCTAGGGTCAGGATTTGGCATTTTAAGGCCCAGTCCTGCAAGCCATAGAGCACCCGGTGGAAAGCACAGGACAGGGTATTCTTGGTGACGTCAGTGCTCAGCACATCCCAGAGCTGGAGAGGGCCATGTAGTTTCAAGCCTTTAGTTTATAACCTCAATGCTTGTGTATGCTGGGGAAGTGGGCAGCTTGGCTGTGGATGGAGTGAAGAACGCTTGTGCATTGTTTGACACTTTTCAGTGTTGCCAGTGGTGAAATTGGCCAAGAAAGTTGATGTTTCCCTGAAGCTGCAGTTCCAAGAAATTATCTAATCCTCATGGTTGTGGAGAAGACATCGAATGCATGACCATAGTGTAACACAAAGGCTCGGAGATCAGAAGGCAAATAAAAAGTTTTATTATTATTGTTGTTGTTGTTGTTATTATTGCCAATCTCTTGTTGGGGATGCTTGACCCACCCAGTGCTTAGGTTTTGCATATCTATCCTTAGACCATATTCCAGTTTGATGTGAGGGGTGGTTTAAAGGCCAGGTTTGAAATCCCTAGACTGCCTGCAAACTAAAATCTCAGCAGCAGTGACTCGGTCCTTTATCCCTTTGAGACAGATAAATTATGTTTCCTGAAGTTTGCCAGATGTTATTTTTCAGCTGATATCCTGAAACAGTGGCCTTCTCTGCTCCTGGGGATCAAAGTCACCCCTTTGAAGACAGCTAGTATGAGGAACAGCAGAGAGGGAATATTAGGCAGTGGGATGGCCTTGTGAACAAGGGTGTATTTCACATCATGTTAAATTATAAGTGTGCTTTGTCTGCCTCCCGTTCCATCCATCCATTCACACTCCCCTCCCCCTCCCAACCCCCCCCCAAACTTATCTGAATTATCCATAACTGACTAAGCATTATGAGGTATAACAGATTAATTTGTAACCCAAACTAGGGGGATGCCTTGGGAATTGTGACTGATGCACCAATCAGAAATCTTTTCTCAATTCAACTCAGTGGTATTTCTTTGTCTTGGTGTCTGCCAGAGATTTAGCCCAGGGTATGTAACCAAAGCCCCCATCTCTAACCACCTTTGTGCAACATGGTCTGTGGTTTGCCTCATCACTTCACAGGTGGTTGCTTTTCATGGGGCTCGTGCCTTGTGGGGATAATACCCAGCATTTTATCAGTAGTCTGTGTGAGCATCCTTGTCATGTGCAATATGAGGTCTCTTAGGTCCCTGACACAAGTTCATTTAAAGGCACCGTGGGACCCGATCCCCAGTCTCAATGATCACACCTCTGGTCATGCCACTCATGCATGGCAGGAGGCATTATTTTGGAATTGAGGCTCAGATCCTAATAGTGTCCTTCTTCTTGTCAGTGCAGGGAGAACCTGGGGCCAGTTTGAGAAGTTAATTGGGTTAACACATTAATTATGGCATAAAAGTAGCATGTAGAGGGACCCTTAAAGAGAAATGTTGCTGTCATGAAATAGGTATAGTTGGCATAGAGGCTTTGGAGGTGCAATCTTTTGTCCCTGAATAGCAGCATTAAGGAGCTTAAGCCACTGTTCTGTCAGCAGTGCTATCAGGAACTCCTCAGGCTCACTCCAGAGTGTTTTTATGGCCGTGTGTTCAGAAAAGCCTATCTTGGGTCTGACGGCATGAAAAAAAAAACATGACTACTTGACCCAGGCTCTTGTCCTGAGCTGTTCTTCACTCAGTTTGGGAGGGACCTTCTGAGTCATCGAGTCCAGTGCCACAATGTGACTTCATGTCATAAAATCCCTTTCATAAGCTTATCAGGCTCCATCTTAAAAGCAGTCAGGTTTCTGCCCCCATCTCTCCAGTGGGGAGGCTGCTTCTGAAGCTTATTGCTCTAACAGTTAGGAAACGTCTTTTGGCTTGCCTGCCCTTTTTATTAGTTGCCAAGCATCACAGGCTGCTTGACTCTTAAAGCCCTTTGCCTGAGTCAGCATACCCCCTAATTAGGCTCCTCTCTGATCACAGGCTGGAATCAGGCTTTCAGCAGCAGGGCCTCTGTCACAGTCGTAATACACCCTCCTCCCACACAGGTCCCACAAATGACAAACTGGGATCAAGCCAACCCCCAAACAACAGAGACAAAAAAACGCTCACTCCCAGGGAGCAAGGACAGCTCCTTCCTCACCAAGTGCAAGCCCCACACCAGCTCACCCATTCACTGCCCTGCTCTCTTACTCCCATTGGGTCACAGGCTTTGTTTTCCTTCTAATTCTTGGCCTCTAGCTTTTCCTCTTTGCATCTGATTCCTCATGTCATTTTATGGGAACAAGAACGTACTTTCATTTATTTTAGGCTGAGGAGCTAAACTTCCATCCCAGCATTGTGCCATGTTTTCAGTGGATCACTGCCTAGCGCCCTCTAGCCCAGGGGCAGTGAAAGAAACTGCTCAGCACTGCTCAGCTGTTGAGGCATGTACACACCAGCTCTACAGGCTCTCTGCTCTTGAACAGAAGAAGCTTCGATTGGCTAGATGGTTCAAAATATGTATATACTGCCTCCCTGCTGAGCCTGGGACTCCCACTGAGAAATGAGCCCCAGCCTCTAACATTTGCTTCTAGTTAGCCAGTTGCAGGAATCCTGATCACATGCACCAGTGCCATTCTCAGACTCTTTGTTTTTGGAGAGCTTAACAGTAGGGTTGAGTTATGGCCTAGGGCCTCCTGTAAGTGGTCTACTCTGCCTAATGGCCAAGTTATGCAGCAGTGAGCAGAGAGGCAGTATAGATGTAGCCTCTTGAATCTAGTCCCCTGAGAATGGGAGGTGATATCCTAGCTTCTCCTGAAGTCAGTGGGAGTTTTGTCCCTGAGTTCTGTGGCCAAGATTTCCTGCCCTGTGTCTTGGCTAAGTAGCTGTAAAGATCACCAGCAACAGCAGATGAACCTGTTGCTCAGTAAGCAGGGGAGTGCTGGTATTTGGATAATTTCAAAACATGAAAAGGAAAAAGCAAGGTGCCAGACTGAGTAATTCTGGCTAGGAGGCTGATCCCAGTAATAAATCAACTAAAAAGCCTGCAACAACTTTACATATAAAGTTTTACAGCCTGAAAATGCTCTCAATTTAAGTCAGTTACTGCATTATTATCAGTTAAATGGGCAGCTGCTTGAGGTGATCAGTGCAAAGTAAAGGTGTTCTTAGACATACTTCGCTAACAGACTGGGAACATTCTCAACAACAGGCTTGAAGGCATTCTAGTAACAGATGTTTGAAAAAGCTTTCTGTAATTTTGAAGCCCTTATCTTATTTACAATGGAGCTGCACTGAATCCCTGTCTCAAGGCTGACTTGTGTTGCAGTGAAACAGAAATGAGAGATTTAGATAAGAGAATGTGACTTGTTCCACTGATTACAAACCCTCTGCCCTATATTTCCCTATTTTATTTTGTTAGTTAAACCTACATGTTTAAAACAGACATGCTCAATTTCACATGGATGACCTTGTGTCTAGAACTTAAGATAATGGAAACGATTATTTGAACAAAATGTACATCTGAACTAGTAGGCCAGATTAAAACATATCCAAAAATAGAAGGTGGTCAGTGTCTGAATTCAGATCCAAACAGTGCAGGTGACACTTATTTATGTAATGGCTCACTTCAAACCCTGATGTTGAAGCACCCCTGAACATTCATACATTCAAAATTTCACATTTGTATTTTGTAGCCTGGATTCATCCCTCAGTAAAATTGATCCATTTGAAAAAAGAAAAGGGATAAAGAATCTGATTGGTATTTTTGCTAAAAGAGTATTTGGGAAGTCAAGGTAACCACTGGAACGCCTTACTAAGGAATTTGGTGGGTTCTCTGTCCAACGTTTGCTAAGCCAAAGACCAAGTTTCCTAGCCAAAATAAAAATACTAGACTTGGCCAGAAAAGATAAATCCCTACCCAGGAAAACTTTCTTGCACGTTTATCCTTAATTGGGATGGCGTATTTTCTTCCCCAGAGCTGCCTTCACACAGAAGGCCCTTGGCAGTGTCACTTTCAGGACAGAGTAGAAAGCAACAGCCTTTGAGCATGTCAGACAGAGTTTCAGAGCTCAGCCTCCCCATTTCCCCTTCAGCTTGGGGCTGAGTACCTGTAACTTTCTGCTTTTCTGGTAGCCATGGCCAGAAACAAGTGAGAATGTGCAAGTGCTACATGGTATAGAGTAGGGGTTGGCAACATGCAGGCCCACGGGCCAGATTTGGCTTGCAGAGGCAGGAGGCTTCGGCCAGACCACAGCTGGGGAGCAGGGAGAAGCAGTGGCAGCGAGTGCGATGGAACATTGGCCAAGCTGAGTTGTTCTGGCCGATGGCTCCGAAGCATTGTGGGCTCCTGATGTAGAGAGTTGGGGCACTCAGCCTCTGGTACTTTGCCTGAAGAAGTATTGTCGATTTATTTGTCTATCCCAGAAGGACTTTCTGGGAGGAGAAATATCAAGGCAGTGACAGACAAACTTTTTGACAGGCATGGCACAAATTAGCCCTGCATCCTTACTGAGTGCTACCTCAATTCCAATCCCCCCTGCCCTGCTGCTCTGTTTTCTGCTCCCTACCCTTTCTGCTGCTCTGATGCTACCACCTCCTTGATTTGCCATGTGCTACCCACAGACTGCCTGTGGCACTTGTGCCATAGGTTGGTTATTCCTGTCTTAAGGCATCATTTCAGTTTTTCCAGTGAAAAGTCAATTCCCCCACCAAAACTACTTTCCCATAGAAACTTTTGATGCCACAAAGAGAACATTTTCTAGTGGAAAATTATTTTGGCTGAAACAATTCCCAACCTGCTCTAGAATATACTTTCAGTCTCAGATTCAAAACATTGACTACTACCATTTTATTAAACTAAAACTGTGTTCCTTTCCTGTATTGTCCTTTCCTTTTTTTTCTCTTCTGTGTTCTTGACTCCTCCTTTATCTTGTTGGTCTTCCTCTGTCTCCTACTTCTATGCTCCAGGCTCTTTCCCGGTACTGAACTTTTATTTTTTATTTTCTAAATATCTCCCACCCTACTCCCTTGCACACAAATGGAAAACTTCGGAAAACGTTGCCAGAGAATAAAACTTTCTAAACAAAGCTTCCATTAAAAAAGCAACCATGAGGCTTTGTTATCCTGGACAATGCCCAGGCTCCCCCTTTGGTTTAGCTGCTGTGGAAAAGAAGTGTGCTGGGATTTATGATACCACTCCTGAATATTCTCCATCTAATGTAGCAGTCCCTGGCTAGTAGATATCTAATAAACCTGAACTCAGCTCCTAATCCTCTCTGGTTGCAAAAAGGCAGGTGTATAGTTTCTCTCTGTGTATGTTTTCTCCAGGGGCAGAATATCCTGACTGCCTTCAGCAGGGAAAAAGGGGAGTTCTTCATCACTTCACCCCACCCTGCCTCCTTCTGTAATCTTCTCATTGGATAGAGCTAGTATCCACCAGTGCTTTTGCGTTTCCAGCTAGCAGCAGAGTGAAATTGACTGCCTTCTTATCAATTTCACTGCTACTTGGAAGATGATAAATGGGAATATCGGTCAGCTTTTACTGCCTGATGCATCTGGTTAAAGCTAGGAGCAGAAGCACTGGAGACTGTTCCTCTGAAGACTTACAAAGATTGTGCACACAGTACAACTACAGAAACTAAAACTTTAGGGAAGGATCCTCATGTGCTGTAAATCTTCATAGCTCCGTTGACTTTCAAGGAGCTACACTAATTTCTGACTGGAAACATCTTTGCTTTGAATCTTAGATGCTGTAGAAACTTCAGGCAGATGCTTTGAAAAGTGCTTTACCTGCTAATGGCAAGTGAAGTTTTCAAACCCCCTGTGTTTAAGGGCAGGTGAGAGATAAAGTGATGAGTCTGTTGTCTAGGTACTATACAGTGTGGGGTGCAAGGCTGGATTTTGTATTAACAGGCTTTTAAATGGATGTTTGTGTACTAACAAACAAGGTAGCAGAAGCTAGAATGCTTTAATCAATTTGCATTTTGTTCAGTTAAAAAATAAAATGAGCGGTAGGGTATAACCTTGCAAATTCATCTTGATCTGATGCTTTTTTTTTGCAAGTTAGACAGATGTGAAGCCACCCATCAGCTGGTGCCTCGGACTAGCTATCAAATCAGGAATCTGTAGACTCGCTCTTCAAATCCCAGCACTAATCGCAATGATAAAGAGCTACCTTTCGATTAATCCCGCCCTGGACTTTTGACGAAAGATACTGCAGTTTAATTATGGAGTGAAATCCACTTTGTCTGATCTGCCAGTCTGCACTGTAATGTCATAATATAATCAGCTTTGCCCCTGTCTGAAGCTCTAGGGCTGTGAAGTCCAAGGACCTGTTTGATTGAAAAGAATAAAACAATGTTCAAACAACCACCAGCCGCAGTACTGTAATTACCAAAACCTTGTTTGCATCTGTCTGTCATTCTTGCCATTGGTTGCTTATGACACCAAGAGACAAGGAGAGATTGTGGTAGATAAGGACAGCAACCTGATGGGTAACAAGTAAGGTGTGGGAGGACTTGCCTATAGAAAACAATCAGTATAAAATATTCAGGCCAGTTAAACTGGAGCTCTTTCTTGTACATTTCCCTTTGACTTCATTGACTCCTAGAGGTTCAAGCAGAGCTAGCCATCTGCTATATCTCCTTGCAATTAAAATCTGTAACTAAACCAGTTGCGGCTTCAGCTGAGATTTCATTGATGGGTTAGATTGTATATGTATGCGTGAATTTGTTGATAGATACTCTGAAGCTTGATACCACCTTCTTATCCATGAGAGACACATCAGGGAGAGTCATACTACAAGCTTTCCCTCACTGCTCCATGAATGGGATTCAACTCTGAATTGGAGGAGTCATTTCTTTGCGCTAGGGGAAAAGTTGTTGCTGGATGCTGTGATTGACTTGCTGCTCCTTTCAAAGAACTAAGTGCCTTCCACTCCCAGTGTGATGGAAAGGAGGTAAGGGTGCTCCGCATCTCTCAGAATCAGGCCCTCAGTCTTTGCAACATCTCTGCCCACAGTCACCAGTTAGCATCAACTGCAACCTCTTCGTAATGTGTCGTGGATACTTCTTCACTAGGAAGAAGGCTACAGGTCCCAAATCATTTCACTGTGGTCACTGCATGTGAGCCAGACAACTATGACTCCTGCTCATCATGAGGTGAAAGCCTCCAAATATCCTGGGATACATTTTAGTTAGGTATATTTTTACGTATATCTAAGCAGTTATGGGAATGGTAGAGAATGAGGAAAAGCAGAAGAAAAACAGATTCTGTAACACATTGGGAGCACTGTAGAGAATCAAGGAGATGTAGAGATGCTCTTCAGTTACAGGAAAAGACACAGATGGGAAACCCTGTGGACCAGAAAAAGGGAGGAGCAGCAGTATAAGGAGTGCTTTGCAGGACTACCAGATCCCAGGCACTAATGCCAGCTGGACCAGTCTTCTTTCCATATGCGCATTTGCTCCAAGTCTGCTCTCTCTCTTTAGTATAAAGACCCAACCTTTTAGCCAGGCTTTAATTGGACTGCATGGGAGCAGGGGTTGCTGGATGAGGCCCTAAGGCAGGTGTGCAAAACATACAGCCTGCAGGCTAGATCAGGCCATTTTAGCTGTAGTGAAATTGGACTACCAGGCTGGAGAGGGGAAAGGAAGGTGGAAAAGGGAGACTTGGCCTGCTGCAGAATCAGGGCCAAGGGAAAGGCTAGACATGGCTGTCAGCATCAGGGGTGTGAGTAAGGGCTGTGCTGCCACTGCTTAGCCCAGTCAGTTCTGCCAAACCTCCTGCTACACTGCCATCACTGGACTTGCTGCAGCCCCAGCTGGACCCACTACTGTTGCAGCTGCTGGTTTTGGGAGGAGTCCTTGAGGTCTGGATCTAGCCTGAGGCCCACCGTGAGTCTGAAATCACTGCACTAAGGCAGCATCAGGAACAGTGAGAGTATCTGGCTAGCTCATCTTTGGTTTGGCTTTTCCAAGTTAATGTTCAACAAGTGAGACATCTGTTTACAGAATAAAGTGGGAGGTAATCACAATGGTTTGTGTGTGTGTGTGTGTGTGCACGCGTGTGTGTGTCCACATCTCCCACCTTTGGATTAATAAGATTAATGTTTAACGTAGGGGGGTAGCACATTTTTAAAATAAATAATTATGTGAAATGATTAAGCCAAGAGTTTCCATTAACCTCTTCTGGAAGGTTAGATAGAAAGAAATTTGTTGACCAAAGTACAGGGTAAGTGACTTTGGCACAAGTTAGGCAGCACTCTACTGAAGCCAGTGGAACTAATAGAACTGATGGAGATTCTGGTGCATAGGTCATACTTCAGGGATTTTAAGTCTCCCTAATAATAAGAATGGCTCTGAAAGGTCAATTTAAAAAAAATAAAAACATTAGGGATTGCCCCATCCATTTATTAAATTAATATTAGAGCTGGTTTGGAAGCTATTGACAAAATGTAATTTAATCAAAATTAGGTCTTTTGTCAGAGCTCAAACACCTGACAGAGATGTATCTGTTTGGACAGAGTGTTGATGGAAACATTTATGACATCCAGGGTGCTCTGGTCACTTTTAATGAATGAGAGAACAAAAACGTGAGGTTTTTGGTCTGTAAATCACCATTTTGATCCCATTCTATTTTTTGGAAGTGTTAGGAAGGTGGTATTTCCATGCTGATGTAAAACAGAAACAAGTTTTGAAACCTTTGCAGTTGCTGTAAACACTCTTGTTACCCAAAGTATTTCTACACCACTCCTGAGTGAGTGTGGGGACACACTGCTCCACCTACTCCTCACAGGCATAGGCCCACAAATTTGTGGAATATGTGCCTTGTTGCAGCCCTGAGTGTGCCTCCTGGCACTGCACTTAGGTTCAGAAAAAGTGAGCTCAGATTAAAATTACCAATTTCCCATTAGTTGGGTGCTGATTCACAGCCCCTAATCTTCCACCTAACATTTCATAGTTTCTAGGGTCGGAAGGGACCTGAGCAGATCATTTAGTCTGACCCCCTGCCATGGTAGGAAAGAGTACTGGGGTCAAACGACCCCAGCAAGATGTTCATCTAACCTCCTCTTAAACACCCCCAGGGTAGGAGCCAGCACCACTTCTCTTGGACATTGGTTCCAGACCCTAGCTGCCCTGGCCGTGAAGTAGCGCCTCCTGATGTCTAACCTAAACCTACCCTCTGCCAGCTTGTGACCGTTATTCCTGGTCACTCCTGGCGGTGCTCGGGGGAACAGTGACCCCCCCAATGCCTGCTGGTCCCCCCTGACTAGTTTATAACAGGCCACAAGATCCCCCCTCAGCCTTCTCTTTTGGAGGCTGAACAGGTTCAGGTCCCGTAGCCTCTCCTCATAGGGCCTGCCCTGCTGTCCCCTGATCATGCGAGTGGCCCTCCTCTGGACCCTCTCCATGCTGTCGACATCCCTCTTGAAGTGTGGCGCCCAGAACTGGACACAGTACTCCAACTGCGGCTTGACCAGTGCTGCATAGAGGGGGAGGATCACCTCTTTGGACCTGCTCGAGATGCATCTGTGGATGCATGCCAAGGTGCGGTTGGCCTTCCTGACTGCATCCCTACACTGCCAGCCCATGTTCATCTTGGAGTCAGTGAGGACTCCAAGATCCTTTTCCACCTCCGTGCTGACAAGAGGGGAGTTCCCTAACCTGTAGGTATGGTGCCGGTTGTTCCTCCCGAGGTGCATCACCTTGCACTTGTCTGAGTTGAATCCCATCCTATTCTCATCCGCCCACCCTTGTAACCTGTCTAGGTCTGATTGTAGCCTGTTGCATCCTTCCAGTGTGCCCACGTCCCCCCACATCTTCGTGTCATCAGCAAATTTGAACAGGGTGCTTTTTACCCCCTCATCCAAATCACTGATGAAGATGTTGAACAGTGTGAGCCCGAGGACCGAGCCCTGCGGGACCCCACTGCCCACGTCCTTCCAGGTTGAGAAGGACCCATCCACTACCACCCTCTGGGTGCGGCCCTCCAGCCAGTTGGCGACCCATTTGACTGTGGGTGTCTACACCACAGCCCCCCGGTTTCTTAATGAGAACAGGGTGAGAGACAGTGTCAAAAGCCTTCCGGAAGTCCAGGAAGACTATATCCACTGCTACCCCTGCATCTAATGATCTGGTGATCTGATCGTAAAAGGCCACCAGGTTGGTCTGACAGGACCTGCCACTGATGAACCCGTGTTGGTTGAATGTGATTGTGGACTGGTGATAGCTGCTGGTTTTACAGTCTTAGAGGCTTGAATCCTCCGTGTAGCTACAAAGTAGAGAGAATAGGAATAATAGTAGCACAAACTAACCCCACACTTACTTGCTGAGGAGCACCCTGTTGACATCTGTAGGGGCAAGGGGACAGTTCTCTACTTCCCCTTAACCCTCTCCAGTAATGCCAAGAGTAGTGGAGGATTGGGAGGCGATAAATGCTGAATATAACTGGGGTGAGATGATGAACTCATTTCATGCAAGCCACTAGGACACCCTTTAAACACTTCTCCCACTTCTGGCCTGGGTTGGATTTAAGTCAGCAGCCTTTGAGAAGAAGCTTCTGGGTCTCCTTTGCCACTATTTTGTCTCATAGTGTAGCCATTTGTCCTTGTTTAAAGTGAGTGTGAAAAACTTCCACGAGTGCAAAGAGGTGTCTGGAATCATTTCATATTCATTTTTCACAGGGGTGAATAATCATGTGGTAACAAGGAAGAAGAGGAGAGTCAGGCATGCTCTATACCTTGCTACCCATCCCCTGAGCAGCACAGCCTGCCTGCTTCTCTCCTGAATCTTGAAGAATTTGTTCCTGGATTGTTATCAATTACAAGCTCCCTTTCTTATGCCCGATAAAAGGTAGTGGAGAAACTAGGGGGCTGCTTACTTGACTGTCAGAGCTTCTATTGAATTCATCCAGAGGTCTAAAGAGATCAAAATCATTTGAATTGGCCCTCTCTGTTGCCAGTGTGGAAAGAAATCCCTTAAGCCTTTGGCTTTCTTGTCTTGTACAGTCTCCCTTTGTCAGTTCAGGTCCAAGGTCCCTGTTTTCATTTTTCCTGGGGATAGCAGGAGCTTTGGCAGTGTCTGTCTTTGTAATGCCTGCAGAGAGAGAGAGGGGGAGAGAGACAGCTAGGAGTGTGGGTGGAAGATATAGTAGGTGAGCAGGTGAACATAGATTATCTCACCCCACCTTTGAGAACCACAACCTTATCAAGAATCTGAGTCGTGGCCTCTGTGGCGAAAGATGACAACAGCAGCAACCTTCCCCACATCCATTGATATTCAGATTCAGAATCTTGGGGTTTTTTTAATTCTATTAAAGAAATGAATTGGGGCTAGGATGCAGAAAGAAGGAGGAACACAAGTGTTGCTTACTGGGGGCCCTGCAGACTGAAAATGATTGCGTTTCTAACACTATTGATTTTTTGCAGCAGCTGATATTTCAATCTGGGTGCAGCATGTCTGTGAGTCTACGCACACTGTCAAGAAGAAATATGATAGTGTCTTAAAAGATTAATAATATCGCTGGTCCTCAGGAGGCCTGTCTTAATTCACTGGCCTGTTCCTTGGCATGTACTGTAATTTATCTAGTCTGATTTGAATAGCAAATGGCAATCGGCTGCCATTAGGGAAATAGGCATCATTCTTATTGATCCAGCATGGGCTGGATTTTATTTAAGGAGAGCTGCAAAATGTTATTAACTTCAGGATGAGAAGCTGGAAGCAAAGGATTTTTCAAAATATTTCTGGGTGGTGGTGGGGAATTGTGCATCTTAAAAACAGCAAGATGGGTGCAAGGGAGAAGGAGGTAATTGCTCCTACTGTGATTACAAAGGCACTGATTCTTTTCCAACCCACTTGTTACCTCTTGTAAGCCCTTTTGCCTGGTGCTGAGTACAGCTGTGATGTCCAGAGATGTCTCTATGTAAAGGTAAAGGGGCAGGAATGGTGCTTAACATTTTGGGGGAGGAAAATGTGGCAGTTGTTCTTCCTGTTGACTTGAGTACAATTAAGGCAACAATGATGTCTGAGTACTTGGTTGCCTGATTCCCATTAACCTTACTGGGAGCAGTAAAGTTTAATCAGTCTGTGTTCTACTGGAGAGGCTACTGGAGAGGTGACTGCATTGGTTTTTGGAGGAGCCTGGTCAGCTCAAGTGGAAGGGAGGCAAAGTCATAACAACATCACAGAGGCTGTAGCTGAATATCATTCTCCATCCACACTTCTTTCCAGTGACTCCTGCTCAGAGAAATGTCTGAGCATCTCCTGTATGTTACATCCCAGCTCCTGCAGTTCCCTTTTCTTTCAGTAGGAGGTGCAGTCAGTTCTAATGCTGCAGCCATGGATGTCGGGAAGCTCCTGGGTAGTTCAGTTCCAGTCTCTACCAGCTGGAGGTGCTATAACAAGCATTTTGGTGTCACCAGCAGTGTGGAAGCTCACACCTGTTTACTAAAGTGAAATGAAGGGAAAGGGTAAAATTAGACCAAATATCCGAGACGCTTCCTCACTTTGTGAGATATATCAGTCTGTGGAATAATCTCCCTAGGGAACAGGTGAAAGCCCTGCTGCTTGGCACATCTTAAAATAAGATTGAACAAAACACCAGAAAAAATATCATGTGAAATACCACCGCTTTGGTGGGAGGATGGAGTAGATGATTTAATACTGTGGGTCTTTCCAACTTTAATCTCTCTAATTCTTTGATATATCAGCCTTTCCCAGCAGGAATCACTATAAAGAAAAATCCAGGAGTGCTTTCTATTAAGAAACTTACAGATACTTCAGTCCCAGCAGGAGGCACTGTAGGGAATGGGTCAGGAGTGCTCAATATAGGGGAGTTCAAAGCTACTCCAGTCCCTGTTTCTCCCAGCGGGAAGCTCTATAGGGAAGAGTGCAGGAGTGCTGATGGAGAGGCAGTTACAGCTGTTCTGGTTCCAGTCGTGCTCAGAAGGAGGCACTATGGGGAAGGAGTCTGTATTTTGGCTGTGGGAGAGCCAACAGATATTCCTGTCCCTGGCACTCAGCAGGCGGTGCTATAGAGAGTGTGTCAGGAGTATTGGAGATCTCAGAGGTACTCCAGTCCCTGCCTTTACCAACAGAAGATGCTGTGGGGAATGAATGGGGCAGGGGCACTCCCCGGGAGAGAATTTGAAGCTACTGAAGTCCTACCTTCTCCCCTTGAGGCCCTTGGTAGGCAGTGGTAAATGAGGGTTTGACCTACTCCAGCTCTTCCTGCAGAAGTCGCTGCAAGGGAAACAAAAGTGTCAGAGTAAAAAAGAAGCATCTCCTTGCTAGTACATTTCTTAGTGACTGCACCTAAAGCTGCTGCAAGGAAAGACAATAAAGCGCTACAGGAAATGGCCAACTACAAAAGCAATAAAATAAATTGAAAATGACTTCTTTTTTTTTTTTGAGCGGCAGTAATCGCTATACGTTGTGATGTTTGCATAAGAAATTAGTTAATGTGTAGGAGAATGACATGTGATACTTTTTATTTGCCTGATGACTATAGTCTCGCAGTGAATGACTTATTAAAGTTAATAAAGAAAAATTTGCTTGTGACTTGCAGTGATCCAGTTGCTAGAATTTAACATCCCCTTACGCATAGTTGCCTACGGGGGGGAAACAAAACCACGCATACATTCTAATGGCCAACTGGCTATGCTTTTATTTATTTTTTAATAGCGGTTTGAGAACAAACAATGTGTTCTAAATTGTCAGTCTGTCTGTCTCTCTGCCTGCCTGGGCAGGAACGTTATGGCTTTCTTAATTCTCCTGTGTGATTTATCATCCCCAATCCATTGTTTTGCATAACTCTGCTCAAAATGAAGAAATGTCATTATTTTGCAGTGAAAAAGTTGTCATTTGCATAATGCCTGCCATTAATTATTGTGAGACTAATGCAGTTGTTGATATTTTTAGGGCACAGTGGTACATCTTGCACCTTGTATAATGTCTTTCTGAAAACACTGGTAGTTAATAGGTGCCACAACATTGCACAAATGCAAGAAAGGAGCAGGAGAAGGAGAGGAAGGGGACATAATGGAACAGGCGGTGATCTTTATTTAGCATTTTTTTGCTGAGATTCCTGGTGAGAGACGACTATAAAAGGAAGCAAAGGGAATAGGAAGCTGTGGCACCCAGGAGAAAGACAGATTGGGAATAGCACAAGATTTCCCCTCTGCATTTATGAACCAAGATGGACCTGAACTAAAATGCCTCAGACTGAGCACCCCCAAATGTTGGGGAAGCTTAGTATGATGCAGTGGCCAATTATCCTAATCCCATCCCTGACACTAGCTCCCCTTGGGTAGGAGGTTAGCTCTATGTGGCTTTGCCTCCTCTGCAAAATGGAGGCCTCTTGTAGAGTGCTTTGAGATCTGATAGATTAAAAGCACTTTCTGAATACCAGATGTTGTTTAAGACCTGACACTTGCCTCCTTAAGCAGTTGAGTCAGAAGTTACGAGCCTTACTCAAAGCTTTGTAGAAGCTTAGATGATCTGAACCCAGCATCCAGGGTCACCTCAGTTTGTTTGACTTGGGTTTGAGCCTGAGATTAAATCAGGATTTGCTGGTTGGGTTGACATGTAATGGATGAAATTTATCCTTTGGGTAACTTCATTAATTTAAAGGAAATGGAGTTGGTACAGGGGTACTGAAAATGAAAAGAAAGGATATAAAACTTCTGTAAAACCATTAATTACATCATGGACTTGTCTGGGGTATGCTGAGCTGAACTGAGTGTATGAAGGGAATTTTCCTTTCTCTCCAACTGGTTGGAAACTGCTTCACTTCCAAGGAGGAGAAAGCAGCTATAGTGTCAGGTAAATAAATACTAGTAGCCATGCAAAATAACTGAGTGGGTATCAGACTGTTTGGGTGAGGCTTTCTTCAATGTTTTACACTCTTAAGAATTACACAGTCTTAACATTTATTGTAGCTGCTTCTTTATTTTATCATTTTTAAATTATCAACATCATAGTGGAAGTAGAGAACTCTTGAGGCTTTCATTAGTGGTAGAGTTCTAGCTGGGTTTTGAAGGCCGTCAAAAAGATATCAGTCAGTAAGAGCTTTCAGCTACCATTTATTTGGGAAGGTAGGCTCTCTGTGTTTGATTTCTATTACCCTAAACTGTCCATTGCTTTCTTTTGTTCTTTGTGTATCTTTAGTGTCCCAGAAAAATGATCATTTTTGTTTCAGATGGAGGTTTGCTCCTCACTTCAGGAGGATGTTTTCTTCTTCTCTCTTGTGCCATTTGAGTTAAAACAACAACAAAGGAAATTGAACCACAAAAGTTCAAATAATGCTAAGAGACTAACTGAAACCCGCACAGGGCAGGAAATTCATTTCTCAGGCTGCCAATCTGTCCTCAGCTCACCCTATTGTCACTGGGAGCTGAAAGCTTTTCATGCCATGGGGGATCTCACAGATCACAAGTTTTGCAGCACCTAGGCGGAAAGACGGACTTTGTCCAAGTTCTCTGCATTCCCTGGCTATTACATGGTGTGCCCCTTAATATTCCTGGTACATTGGGGGTTATTTTTATTATGTCTTTTCACGTGTTCAGTACAAATGCAGCAAATAACGTGTGTTCCAAACAGTTGTAATTTAGAGCTGAGAGTGACACGGCAACCATCAATTTCAGCATTTACTGCTAAAGAAAAAATCCTGTGTGCCAGTGGTTGATTTCTTGTGCCCATAACTCGCAACCCAACTTCTTAAGAGAAAAATAACAAGGTGTGAAATGTTGACAGGACCTCCAAGATAGCGCAGATCAGGAGCAGGCATTCAGATAAGGATTAAAAACAGGAAAATGCCCTTCCTTTACATGTCCCTAGCACTTGTTGTCTGAACATCTCAAAGGGCTTCAGAAATCAAATATCAATTACTCAAATACCAGAAGCATCCTTGCCTAATACATGGCTGTAGATGTTGGGCATGGCAGGAAGGAGGTCTCCATCCATAGCACCCCTGCCTCACTGCAGAAGCTTTATGCCATGGGTGAACTGTGGTCCTGCTGGAATGCTTTAGTACTAAGAAACCTGTCTTCCCTTCCTGCCTTTGACTCCCTGTGTTGGCTGGAAATGAACCGCTCTGTGCCTCAGTTCCCCAGACCCTTTTGAGATGAATTGTGAGGACAAATTCAGGAACAGGGGTGAGATATTCAGGTGCTATGGTGATGATCACCATATAAAACACAGTGAAAAAAAGAAAAAGTCTTATCCAATTTGAAAGATGGTACTCAGTTTGAAAGATGTTTGATAAATAAAGCACAAGGCCACATGCTCATCTGCCTCGCACGCAGGCTACCTTCTGTTCTGCCCCAAACATCAGGTAAAATTGTGCCATTAACAGTTGTGTCTTAACGCATGTCGTTGCCCTGGCAGCTGACTTTGTCATTTCTTTACTTTGGAGCACTTCACTTTGCAACCGTAACACTTTTTACTTGCTTTTAAGTGGATTATGCATCTGTATTCATTATAGGCAAAACATAGTTTCTGTTGAAGTCAATCAGTGCTGCAGCTGCTCTTGGTAAGAGCTCAAGAAGGAATAAATTCTACTGGAATTGTACCTGCTTAGAAAATCTGCTAAGACTTGACCGCAGGCCTTTGGGAGTGGATCTGGTTCTGTATACCTTTTTCATGTCACGTATATGGCTGTGTGTCATCCAACCTCCTTGGCTCTAGGGGAAGCTTTGGGATGAGGAGAGACCATTAAGTGTAACTGTATCGGTACATCAGGAGACTAATCAACATCCAGCATTTCAGCAGTGAAGTCATAAATCGGCAGAAGAAGCTGCAATCCATGTACTCTAAATTCATTTTAAAGCCAGAGTATCTCTGCAAAATATGATTGTGATCTGTATATTAACTGTGTGGATACAGCTGGCAACTGCCTCTGGCAGGCCCACCTATGCTGATTCTCAGATGGGCCTTCCCATTTCTCAGCCATTAGCATGATGTTGTCTACTTCTGCTTTTCAGAGGGAGGAGCTACCTTGTTAGGAGTGGTTCTGTGTGAGAAGCACAAGTACAGGGCCCATAGAGCCAAACTGGGGATCCGCCATAAATTAGCTGTCTGTTATGGGACAAAGGGCATCTGGCCATCCTCTTATTGGATAAAGGACTCATAGATTTCTAGGGTCAGAAGGGACCCGTTAAATCATAAAATCCGACCCCCTGCTCTGGGCAGGAAAGAGCGCTGGGGTCAAGTGACCCCAGCCAGATACTTGTCTAATCTCCTCTTGAACACCTCTGAGGTAGGGGAAAGCAGCACCATCCTTGGAAGTCTGTTCCATGTTTTGGCAACCTTTACTGTAAAGAATTTCTTCCTGATGTCCAGTCTAAATCTACTCTCCTTCAGTTTATGGCCATTGTTTCTAGTAACCCCAAAGGGTGCCCTCGTAAACAGAGTATCCCCTGTTCCCTGCTGACCCCCTCCTCCCCCCCCGATGAGTTTGTAGACAGCCACAAGATCACCTCTCAGCCTTCTCTTGTGGAGGCTGAAGAGATTTAGGTCCCTCAGTCTGTCTTCATAGGATATTACCTCAACCATACAACTCTTCCTAGCCTTTCTTCCTCCATGAGCAGTGCTTGGACTGTCAGATTCCTTTCTATCCCGCATACATCTCAAAGCCTCTTTTCAAATCTTTTTTCTATGTTGAGCCTTCCTGAACTGCAGACCATCTACCTTTGCCTTGCAGGAACAATCACAGTGAGCACTATATTGTGTAATACCACTGCAGGTTTGGGCCTTTTTACATGTCCACTAACTCACTTGAATAGAGGCAAAGCTACAGGAGGGAGTTTAAGATCTGCTAGTCAACATCTCATTAAGACAATCAGTCACTCATTCAAACTAATGTACTGTTGGGATTAGAACTTGTCAGGTTGCACTCAAAATGTAAGTTTTGCTTTTGTTTTATGTATGGGCTGACACACTTCTCTCCCTTGGCTTGTTAAAACTGCTGCCTTCCACAGTCTTGGGAAGGTGGCTACCCCAGAGGACCTACAATACCTGGAAACTCCTTCTATAATACACAATAAATTTTAAAAATAAAGAGCTAATTCTCCATGTACAACAACCTCTTGGTTACTTGCATAACACTGAATAAGTTTTCATATTCGAATTTACCAATAACTGAAATGTCCTAAATGCCCATGGCTCTGTGAAAAATAATTAGTAAGAGATGCAATTTACCATTTAATTAACGAATGACAAGAAACAGAACCTTATTTGGTTTCACTGAGGTTCAAATAATGGGGGCCATGCTGTATTTTTAAATCTGAAATATCAGCCATTATTCTGGGTGTCTGAGACACTAGTCATGTAAAAAGTAAGTCTCTCTTGCCAGTACAGAAGGATCAGAGCTCAGGCAGATCATTGCCACCGAATGAATAGCTGTTTTACAGTGTGCCAAGTAATTGAAGATTTGGTCTTTGCAGAGAAGATGCATCCCTTTTTTAACAGGCGTACTGGATCTGTGATGCGAATAGTTAGAGATCTAGAGACTTGATCTGCATTCAGGCATTAGTGTGAGATTTCACAGGGGTAAATTCTCTCCCTGCAGAAAGAAAAAACAAATTCAACACAGCATTCAGTGCCTGAATCTGGTCTCAATTGCTAAGGTAGAATTTAAGACTTGGGAAACCATTATATGAACTTCAAGTTTACAGTGATGCAGCCAAGATCAGAATAAGGCCTTATCGTGAATGAACATGGGGAACTCTTTAGAACAAGCACCTGCATGGAGCTCTAAAGTTAGAGAGAATCATAGGAGTAAAAGTATCCTACTGGGAGAAGGTACTTCTTGTCTCCCATAAAACTATGGCTGCTAACTTGATGCTCTTAAAATTTAATTTGCTACAGCAGGAGTTCCCAATTTTTGGCTTCCTCTACTTGCAGAAGGCTACCTTAATTTTTTCCAAGACACCAGTCACTGTAGTATTTAGGTACCACACTAAAACAGTTAGGATTGTGCCCCAAAAGACAATATTTTCATAGCGTCCATCTGTTGTCTGTGTGTATTTCTTGTTTTTTATCCTCCTCTTCTCCCACTCATGTTGCTCACTGCCTTCTACTTCTTTCTTCCCAAAATATCCTTAGCATTGGGTGGGTCTTGAGTTGCTGCTGGAGAGAAAATACCTTGTCATACATGTGAGCTTTGCTTTTAACCCAGAGTGAGAAGGGTCTGATATTCTAATGCTGGGTCCTGCAGCTGAAAATTATTTTGTCTCTAAGCCCGAGCATCTGATCTTGGGTCGCTCTAATAACTTGCTTTAGGAAACTCATGGTACATCATGTTGGCAGCTTTTAAGAGGGCTCAGCTCTAGCACTCTTTCCTCAAGTGCCTCATTTATAAGGAATGGGAAGAGTGATTATTAAAACTGTGCTATGGAGGAGTTTGAGGTGGCCCACCAGTTACTTGTATAATAAACTATTGCCTCAGAAGACCCAAATAAAAAAATGAAATGGGTCATTTCACTCAAATCCTCCCACGTGCCCAACTCACTAAACTTGGCATGATTGGAGGTCTTTGATCAAGGGCCCCCTTCTTGGAAGAGCAAGGAGAGAGAGTTGCATCAGCAGTTGGCAGAATAGACAGTGGAGAGGGAATTTGCTTTGCAATAAGCTGTATCCTGCCTTCCTGGTTCGGTGAATAGTTCCATGGAAATTAATGGAGCCACTTGCTACAGTCAGGCAAGCAGGATTTCATCCAAAGCTTAGTCAGTATCAGTGATTTAATCTTCCATTTCCATAAACATTATATTTAATCAGCAACTTAAAAAGAGAGGTGAACAAAGAACAGTCTATGCTTTGAATGCCCTGGCATCACATGCAAAAAGGGCAACATGATTCATACTGTTGCTGGCTTTGTTTGTTTTCAGTTGTGGCTGTGGCAGTGCCCTTTCTGTAATTGCTACTAGTACCCATCTTGGTTAGTGTTTCTACTCTATTTTATGCTTATATGGTGCCCTTAAGTGGTTCCCATGTTCAGTACAGTTGGGCTGAAGCTCTACTTTTACTAATTCTGGTTTTGCATGAAGCATAACAAGGCTCTGAGGTGCTCCTCTGACCTGGTCACTGATAAGACGGTTCATCCCCTTGACCTACCAGCGTTATTCCCACCACACACAAACATCATCTGCATTTGTTTGTCCACCCTTATCTTGCTTGTACCTGTGTTCTTAGAAAACCTGCGAAACTAGCATACTGTTTCGGGCAAAATTTTCAACTGTTAGTGTTGGAGATTGGAGTCTGTGGATGATTTTTGTATGGTTCAGTGTACTGCAATTATGTCGCTGGTAGAATTACAGTGTGCTAGGTGTATGTAAGGTGTCGTGTTCATACCATCATCTTACAAACTTGTGACTTGGATAGAGCATGATAACTATGTTCCTTCTGAGGAAGGTCAAAATATGGTACACTTATTTAGAGAGGAGTTAGGTGCTGTGCAGAAGCACAACCTATGAATAAGTTAATCCTGATATAATAAAGGGCATAGTCCATCTGTCTGTCCGTCCGTAATGCTCTTGGACCACTCTGATTGATTACTGAAACAACCAATTGGAGTGCTCCAAGAATGTTCCAGACAGGAGGAGGCGGCGTAGCAGAGCACTGCCATGATGGTGAGGACACTGTAGGGGGCTAGCCAAGGGGGATGGAGGGAATGGCAGGGCAAGCTTCTCCCTCACACCCCCTGCTCCTGGGAGATGCCAGCGGTGCAGGATGGTGGGTGGTGGCGCTCCGGTACTGCCCTTCTCCAGCCCCCCTCCCCCAGTCATTCCTGATGGGCAATTGGCTAGTAACGTAATAATGTTACAGTCTATTTCCAAGCTTGGTAACATTTGTGATATAGCTATAATTGCATTAATTACTTTATGTATCAATCTTTAAATAATGTCTAATCTGTCCTCTGTCCTGTAGTGTACCCCCAGCACCTTTATTCATCTCAACAGATGGATACTAAATTATCCGTATTACCATTATGTTTTCACAGACGTTGGCCCCAGTGGATGATCCAACACATCATTCCATAAGTCAGCCCAGACACAGAGACCAAAGATGTTGTCACTAAATGTCCAAAACAATTGTCATTAACTTCTTTGCTGCTTCTTTTCCAACCTACAAGTTTTAAAAGAAAACAGTATGTTTTATGTTTACCATATATCAATGAAGATAAACTATGCCATGACCAAAAACAAGTATTATTAAATGCCACGAAACTCTGCATCCCCCTTTTGAGAGCAATGCCTATCTTGTTGCTTTCTCTTATACTCCTGGAGTTCAGAAATGGTTAAATCTGTAGGGCCAAATTCCATTTTTGGTCACATCTGTCAATTTTTCAGTAACTTCTTTGAAGTTAATGAATTTTTTACTTGTGTAACAGCAGAATTTTGTTGGTAAAAAATGTATGACCTATATTTATAACTCATTGATTACACAAAACTGAGACCACTCAAAAATTAAGAATATTATTAATTTGTAATCGTCATAAATGTCAAAGATGAATTGTAATCCATTCATTGGTTTGTGAAGACAATTTTATCCCAAGAAGGTTGATAAACTCACATGGGCTAGGGACAGAAATTATGTAAACTGGCATAAGTGGTCAGAAGTTGGTTCATATCTGTAATTCAGTGCACATAAACAGCTTTCAAAATGGCTGAAACTGGTTTAAGATAAACCTGGATGGATGTGGTATCAGGCTTAACTATTTTGGGTTAAATCAGTTTCTTAAACTTCTGTCCCAGTTCCCTTCCAGATTCAAGTTAACTCTTAGTCCCCCAGCATCCCAGAATGCTTTATATCATCCCTGCAACCCCTGTCCCCCCTCCCCTGGTGGGTGCTTGGGCTAGCTTTGGCTCAAGCTGTCTGCTCCAGCCAAGCAGGGAGGTGTGCTCTAGTGCACCCTCACCCCCCCCAGCTTTTGGCCTGGGCCACTGCAGCCATGTGGCTGCATTTCCAGAATCAGAAGTGAATGGCTATTCACTTGCTTATTGGTTCAAGCTATACAGCTTAGACTAACCTGAGAAGATTGAACTGATTCAGCCTCAAGCTTTTTGACTGTCTGTACTTAGCCGTGGTGTTCCTGAAGGCTGGAGTTTGCTGAAAAGATGTTTAAAATGTTTAGCCACGTGGCTCCTTGCTGATACTGTGGAGGCTGATGGGCCATGTTTGTTTCACTGTAGGTGTAATTCACTCATCCCACATAAAGCCTGGCAGTTTAGGGAAGGAAGATTCAAACCACCAGGCCAAGAACACATTGTTTTCATCCTGCTCAAAACTGGAGGAAATGACTAAAGTCTGTGCAATACTATACTGTCTTTTGTGTGTTACAAATGGAGGCTGGGGAGGGCTATTCAGGTTCTTTCTGGGATTGATTATCCAGTCACACTTTATATTAAAATTTATGTATAAATACTTTATAAAGATTAGTAAATGATTAGTGGATGGTATAAGCATGTTATAGACGCAAGTAGTATACATTACAAAAGGTTGTAAGTACATCTATGGAAGATGTTGTAGATCATTATAAACCATAGTCATACTCAACCTGTTGACCTGTACCAGGCTATTACAATTCATCTATGACAATTATCCATTTATTAAATAATCTATTAATTATATATCAACTCTATACAGAATGATAAATATGTCCTTAGTATAAAATGTGACTACGAACAGGAATTTTATAGCCTGAGTCCGGGATATAGGACATATGACATGCGATTACAAGGTCTTAGCAAAAAAGTTGTACAGTAGATTATAGGAACCAATTTGACTTAGTTGTCTTGAGCGTTTCTTCTAATCAGTTGTTTTGGAGTTTATCCTTCAGTAATAACTAAAAGTAGAAAGTGTATAGCTTGTAGATGCATATAGAAATCCCAAGAAGATAAATTTAACTCTGAACTGTTCAAAATTCAGTCCCCAAATGACTGGTTGTTTTTCAGTATTATTCGTTTTAAAGTAAGCATCTTTTTGAACTGGAGGTAAACCTTGTAGCCTGCGTATCAGGGGATTTAAGGAGGATTTTGGTTCTGTGTTTCTTTAGTTGTTTTTCTGATGTTTCAGGAGGGGTTCATAAGAGCTGATGTAGTCTGATCATCTCAGGGAGTAAAATATCTTTGCTGTAAATGAGATGGCAAAGAATAAAACCAGAGTAATATGCTTCTTCAGTTCTTTGCCATGTTAGGCTTTTGTGAATTTCTGTATAAAGTAGCTACTTGCATAGACACTGAATTGTAGCACTTCCACTTGGTGTATAGATACATTTTTTTCTTCTTCCATTGCTGGAGCTCCAGCCCGATGAGTTGTCTTCCATACTATATAAAATTGCTGTATATTGTATCTGAATCTCATTTGCACCAAGTAGAAAGAAGTACTAGGAAGGCTTACAGGAATTACAAGATTTAAAGAAAGATGTTCAGCTTTCTTATGTTGACTTGATCATAAACAACGGTACATCATGTCTTAGGAGTTTGATTTAGAATATGTAAAAGGAATTTCCAGTTGAATATTCATAATCTAATGACACCTGGCAAAGTCTGAATACCCAGCTATTGGAATCTCTCGAGTGATCTTTGGCCTACAAAATTAATCTCCTGTGGATGAAAGGTTGTTTCTGCCTTTTTTAATGTTAATATAGATAAGTCACAGTTCCTTAGGTCTCTAGGGGCGTTCATACACGTGCTTCAGGAGTGGGAGTGGAGGGGGAGGCAGCTCCAAGAACCACTCTAAGTAAAGCTCCTGAAGCATCTTGTGTATTAGCATCCCTGCGCTTCAAAATGAACTTTAGATAAAGCACCATTTTGAAATGCGGAGATGCTGATACACAAGATGCTCCAGGCACTTTAATTAGGCACTTTAGGTGCTTTAATTAGGTTCTCATTCAAGGAGTTTAGATAAAGTGCTCCCATTGCCATTTTGAAGCATGGAAATGTTGATACACGAGATGCAGGAGGTTGCTGAAGTGTGGTTATCACTATGCTCCAGCAGACTTAAGTAATCGAGTTGGCTCTGACACACTGGAATTCCAGCACATTGGAGCAGCGACTCCCTGCTCATGTATAGGCACCCTAGGAGATTTTTGATTTTCACTAAGATAAAGCAAGGTGTTATTTATTCATAGGGATATTTGATATTCATATCCTGGTTTTTGATAATCTGTATCCCTCAACAATCTCCAGCAGCTTTTATGGCAGTATGGTGGACATAGCAAATAGAAGACATGTTCGGGAGCATCTGTCTTCTGCTGCCCTTTAAGGCTTGGTAAAGTACGCATTGAAGCTAGTGCAAGTTTTCCATTTGACTTCAGTAGGCTTGGAATCAATCCTGATGCTTCTGCTCAGGAACCATTCAAATCAAGCAGTGCACATGGAGCATTTTAATAGAGTTTGATGGAGTTTATTCCACATTGCTACTGCTACTGCTTCTACTGCTATCTCCTAAAAGCCTCTTGAACACTTTATCAGCACTTAGTGCTTGAAGGAGGACATCTTCCTTCCTTCCTTGAATGAACTTTAGTGTTCAGTGAATATTATGGTTTACAGCTCTCCCTGGGTTACATCCAAGTTGGTCAATTTGAATTAGCACTTGAAGGATTTAAATAACTGTATTTGTCCATGTATTATTTTCTGGGCTAACAAAAGACATTAGTTGAGATAGCCTTATTTGCGTTTAAAAGCCAGTAGAACCAAATTTTTGAAAAAGTCTTCAGGAGTTTTATCCTATAGACTATTTTCCTTGTTCCAGGGAGTGGCAGAACATTTGAGGTAAACAAAGTACTAGAAACTCCTGAAAAAAATATGTAGAACTCACTGGTAAAGTCCTGGAGATCTGCCATTTGGAAGGTCCCTCATAACATTTTGAACTTCATCTGTCGATATCTCTGCTTCAGAGAGTACATTTTGTTCTTAAGTAACTACAGGATTTGGGGGTTCTTCAAAAAATATGCTTTTACGTTAAGAGTAGGGATTCCCATGGGTGTTCATTTTTTTTGGTACAACTTATTAACTGTTCCTCTTGTTTCTTTCTTATCAGGATTTTCTTCTTTTGTTACAGTCATGGACATCATGGTTGGGAGATTGGTGGGATGGCATATTTCTGAAAGGGTACGGCTTACTGTATTTCCAAAATCAAAATACTGTTGTTGAGCACATGAGAGAGCTGCTATTGCCTAGAGATGTAATAATGTTGCCAAGTTGCACATGCACATCTACAGCTTAAGCTTTTGTTTCTTAGGAAGCGCCATTGATCAGTTGTTGATGAGATTTTAGCTTATTTTCTAAGATCTGCTGAAAGGGTCCTTTGGTTTGCATCATGTATGCTATTTCTCATTTATGCCCCTCCCCTGCCAAAAAAAAACACTGGAAAGAATGCCCTTTTATCATGTATTTCAAAATATTGCAATATGTCCCTTGATAAATAGTATTCATGTTTTCTTTTTAAGCAGTGAATAGAGTACATCTTTTCTTTTTAGGTAGTTGAATGGTGGTACATGATTTGAGATAAATGTCCTGTCTATCTTAAAAATATGTATGCATTGAGGCTGCTTATGCCTTACTGAAAAATGTATCTGCTGGAGATTAGGAATCATGAATGTTGGATGGACAATGAATCTTTACCATTTAGCTTTTTCAGCCTATAAACATCACCTAAGGCCTGACTGATGCACAGGTTTTATACTTACATAGCTATTTTCGTTAGGGAAGTAATATGATGTATTAACTCAGTTATACTGGTATAAAGTTATATTAGTATAAAGTTTTGCAGGCATTAACCACACCAGTATTAAGAACTTTAACTTTTGTGTTTAGACAAAGATAGGACTGAAGGTTTTAGTTTACAGTATATTTGGGAATAGAGGGGTATTTTATCTCATTTGGATTTTAACACATCTTTGAAGTCTTCTCCAAGGAATAATTTATTATTTGTAAGATTAGTGGTATTGGTTAGTAAATCAGATAGATTCATCAGAAAAGACATATGTGCACCAGATATTAAGATGTATTGCTAGTTATTATGCCAGGAAACAAGGGGTATTTATGTATTATCAAGTATTATCATAGCTACTCCTCTTCAAGCAATGTACGATGCATTTGATGCTAGTCTCATGTAGTCTTTTTTCCATGTATTGTGTATAGAGGACTATATATGCATCTCCTGAATTCAGGCAATTCTCACCCATTTTTATAAAGAAGAGAACTTCATTTCATCATAGAGTAGATCTGCTTAATATTCTATATACAGCATTTAAAAGAATGCAGAAGAAATGAGGTGGGAGGCTGCACTTTTCTTAGTATGTGTATCCAAGAAATTCTTGTCTAAATAGTTTCTATGCGTGTAATGCTACTTTGCAGGGCACCCTCCAAAAGAAACTATTCAGTAATCAATCTGTTGCCAACTGAATAATTAAATAAAATTTCTCAATTTAACAATGTTTTTCAGCACACTAGAACTATCAAAAATGCTCTGCTGGGAGAAAAATGAATAGACTGGTTATTAAATGGTCACAGCTAAAGATAGTACAAAAGTCCAGTCATTACAGTTCTCACAAAATCAGTGCTTGCTACATGGTAGTAGATTCGTAAGAGATCCTAGGTTTTTGATAGTGCTAAAATTATACAGCAGGCTAACAAATGGTCATTTTTCTCCATTCTTTATATCTTTATTATGTTTCTAGGACAGGGAGTTTTTCAAGCATTGTAAATTTTTTTGCTGTGTTTAATAGCAATTGAAATAACAACGATAAAATTTAAACTGCATCTTCTAGAAATGCTTGTGCAAAGCAGTCATCAGTAAGGCAAAATATATCTTTGACTGTGAGCAGGACTTATGCTTGTCTCTATTCAGCAGTCTAAGTCAAATATGAGGAGCAAAAAGATGGCAATAGCAAGACCATAAAGAGGAAAAAGAACAATGAAACTAAGTATGGGGATCTGTGTATATAAAAACAACATAAATAGTATTACTTACCACTTCCCCTCAACTAATATGCCTTTCATATATAATATATAAAGAGGGTTTCCAAAAAGTGCTATAAAAAATTAGGATGTTATAAATCATTACAGGAGATGTTTCCCAGTAATTAACATAGTACCTTTGCAGTGCATACCATAGAACTAGAAAAGGAATGATTTAATTATCATTCCTTTAAAAAAAAAAGTTGCCATCTTAGTTATACACCAATTTATTTTTTTAAGATTCTTCCGTTTTTGAACTTGAGTATTTGCAAATTTCAGATCTTCCAGGGTTTTTTTAACATGCTGTGGATAGTTGTTTTTCTCTTTAAAAAGATCTTCAGGATCAGTTGGTATAAGTTAATAGATGTACCATATTTACTTGAATATAAGATCAGGTTCCCCAGTCAAAATGGAGGAAAACCACAACCACAAAATGGAGTTGGAACCACAACCACTGCCCTGGCCTGCTGTCACCCCCACAACTTTGGCAATGCTTGCCTTCCCCTTGTGTCTCTGGAGGGACCTCCACTCCAGCCCACTCAGGAACACAGAGCATGTTCTGCTTCTGAACTCAAAACGGCAACAGCAGCTCTGGCCTTGGCTTCAGGGCTAGGGCCTTGTCTGGAGTTGCCACCACAACTACAGTGTGGCCAATCTGGGGCTGGAGGCGGTATGTTCTCTGTAGGGTGGCAATCATAGAAGACATTCCAGTTTGCTGCTACTCTGTCCTCTGTCCTCTATTGATATGAAACCGGACGCCTTTATGTCCTCTATTTTTCTCTTCAAGACAAAAATAGAGGACATAAAGGTATCCGGTTTCATATCAATAGAGGACAGAGGACAACTGGACTGTTGTCTATGATGGCCACCCTAGTTCTCTGCACTCCTTTTTCCAGACTGGAGTAGGGCTCCAGCCTGAGCTGGAGCTGCAAGGGGAAGGTAAGTGATGGTGGGGTCATAGAAAGCAGGAAAAATGGGGGGATGGGACAGGTGGGAGTGGGGGAGAGTGGGGGGAGGGGACAGGTGCCAGAGGAATGCAGACACTGTGGGGAGGCACAGGTGTGCAGGGGAAGAGTCAAGGGGACAGGAAGGGGAGGGGAAGAGTCAAGGGGAGCAGGTACCAGGTGGGAGGGGTGCAAGTAGGGGGAGCAGGTGGCAGCAGGGCAAGTGGCAGGGGTCATGGGGCGGGGAGGAGGAGAGGCAACCTGGGGGACAAGTGGTGGGGGGGACAGGCAACAGCGGTCAGGTGTTCAGGCTGTTTGACTCCCCTGCCACCTGCCCATTATCACCTGCACCATGCCTCTGTTTCTCCATTACAGCAGTGGGGGGAATGAATTTAAGACAACCTTCCATTAATTTGATTTTAGACATGGAAAATTATATCAAATTTATACATTTTCCATGTCTAGCATTTAATTAATGTCGGGTCATCTTAAATTTAGGTTTGTCTTGTATTCAGGTAAGTATATTAATACCCTAACTTCTGAGTAGTCTTTGCTTGGTTGAGTGCAGTTCTTTACTGCCTATTAAAGGGAAGAAAAATCTTGCAGATTTCTCAGTATTATCTGTTTTTTAAAGAGAGGCAAAGATTTTTTTTATTAGACAAACTGTATAGTAGGGATAAAGTTAGACAAGCTTTTGAATGCAAATGATTGAAATGAATGCAAATTCCAAAGCTTGTCTAACTTTATCCCAACTATATAGTTAGTATAATAAAAGATGTTACTCAAAAAAATCTTTGCTTCTTGCATAATTCCTGGGCTATCACAGCTATGGCATTCCTGTTTTTTAAAGATATGCAAACAGACAACTGTAGTTTGGGAGAGGTTAAAGGCAGTCTTTTGCAGCTCTCCTTGGTGTCCAGTGGAATCTCTCTATTTCTCTTTTACAGATAATACCACTAATTTAGGGGGAGCTTCTTTGAAGAGTAAAAAAAAAAATCTGGCATTGGAATGTGATTTTCTTCTTGAGAGAAGGAAGGTCTAAGATCAAAAAGGGATTTTCAGAAGCACATAGGTGTCTTAGGAGCACAAAACCTATTGCAAGTTGTGCTTCTGAGTCATTTTGACACTTCTGAAAATCCCAACCCAATGTCTCAATGCCAAATCTGGGTCTACTCCAATAACAATTCCCATGGCCTTTTGGAGTACTAACAATGTTTGTGGGACCTGGTTTAAGTTTAGATGGGTTACTTTAAGTAAATACTTGCATCAGGTATTTTAACAAAAATGCTATGCTGTAGCATGGGACAGTTCCACAAGTAGAAGCAAGAGCGAGTGCAGTGGTATAGACAAGACAGAAGCCTTTTTACTGCTGTGCCATCCAGGCTTCCTCAGAGCGAGTCCATGCAGCTCAGCAGTAAAAATAGCAGTGCCTGCTAGTGCTTACTGTACAGTAATGCTCTCTGCACTGCTTCTATTGGCAAAGCTGCAACAGTTGGAAACCTTCAGGCAAACTCTGCATAGGTGAGAGACTTCACTGTAGCTAACACACCTTCCGAAGGCAAGTTGCCTTCAAGGCATATTCAGACCCCCTACTGCTTAGCTATATTTCTCTGTGTGCGTGGATGCATGTGTTCACATACATTTATGTAGGCATATGGTATATGTATTTTGCACATATTTATATTTCCCCTCCTGTGCTATTATTGTGCAGAGGCAGACAGCACATTCATGCGCATTCTTGGGTTCACCAGTATGTGTGTTTATATATAGAGAGAGATATATAATTGTGTGTGTGTATATGTATATATATGTCTGTGTGTATGAGAAACAGATGCACTGTAGGCAGATAAAGCAGATAAATTTAGATTCAAATAGAAGCATAAGTGTATAAATATAGACACTATATAGAGTGAAAGCAAGCAGATCAGCACAGTTTCATTATTACTTGCATTCTGTATAATAAAAGAGGAGCTGACATTGAAATGACTGAATGTCTGACACTGTGAGATTGCAGAAGAACATAGTGTAAGGTAAGAAAATAACCTTTCTCTTTAGCTTGAGGAGCAATTAAGCAAAAAGATTTTATGCCTTTAATTATTGCTTGATAAAAGTTTTTGCATGTTCATTTTGAAGAGGGAGGCTGGAGGCTGGAAAGTAGGTACAGATTTGTCATTTTACCTTATTATAAGGAGATAAAATAAATATCTTGACCCAGATTCTGTGGAAGGGGAAGTGTCCCATCTAGCAAATGCAACACCCTATTTCTACTTTTATAATGAGCCTTATGCCCAATGATTGTCAGTTCTCTGCTGCTTTTGGTACTGGTCAGTCTGCTTTCTTCAGGTTCTGCCAGTCTCTGAAAACTGACTTGCGTGGAAAACCTTGAGAGGAAAATTTAAAGTACATGAAAAAAAATCACCATTCCTAAAATTCTGTTAGAGTGATGTGTATAAATATCACATTGTTGTATTCCATTTGTTAGTTGTTTTAAGTTTGCTTTACTGATGAAGACACCTTTTTGTTGCTCCAGTAAGCCTGGCAGGGCAGCCCAGATTTCAGGTATCTACAGCATTGGAACTATGGAATTGGGTATTTAGAGACAAAAGGGTCCTCTTCATATTAGATTTAAATTGGTCCATATTTCTTGTAATTCAGTTTGATTAGAATACACAGAAACTTTTCTTCTTGTTTGGGCCTTTCAGACAGCCTGGAATTCCTGGGGCTTTCCAAAAGACTAGTTATGTTCCTTTTGTTGGTAAATGAGATCATCAGAGGGGCAATTGGAATATGATTGAAGTAAAGGACTAGGAGCCCAGAGTTTTTGTTTCCAGCTGTGCCATTGATTCAATTTGTGACCTTTCCAGGCTACCTTGACCTTTTTGTGCCTTTTCCTCTACTTGTAAACTGGACTGATTCAAGTTGTCACAGGGATGAAGAAAGGAATAGTAGCTTCCTCTGTGGATAGTCTATATTTATGAACTAAGGTATTGCTCAGCAGTGGTAAAGGAAGTTGAATATGGCTCTCTGTATTTGCAAAGATGTAAAGTGCACATTATTATTATACTACATTTACATCTGCAAACAGCCCATTTGTTTGTACCTTGTTTAATTATTTTCAAATAATCCCATTAGCTGATGAGCATCTTTAAGTTTCTCTGACTATTCTGACAAGTTTGATATAAAAAGCAGAAGAGAAAATAAACACCAATATGTGCACACACAGAGAATGTAAGCAACATTAAGGGTGTGACAAAGCTTAAATAGTAGGAAATTCAAATAACAGGCTGGCACTTCCTTCATGATGTACCTTCTTCCCTTGGGTGTGAATATTGATAATTTTATGGTACATCCTAAAAGACCACCTGTAATTCCCTTGCTGAACATACACCTGGCTCCTGTTACTGTTACTTTTGGAAGTCGCTGTATCTGTGGAATCCTGTTTTGGGGCATGTTCAGTCTAATGGTAAAAAAAAACCTGGAACTTGGGATGCCTGAGTTCTATTCTTGACTCCGTTGCTGACTCACCCAAGTCACTTAGTACCCATTTCTCAAACTAGGGTGCCTAAAGCTAAGTGCTTAGATGTGTATTTTGACACTTAAATGCCCATATTAGGCAGCTAGTATTAGCACTGATTTAGGGGAAGATTTTCATATGTCTAAGGCCAAATTTTCACAAGTGTTGTGGTGTCTAATGACTCACCTTTCTTCACTTCAGTACCTTTGAACATTTTTCCCTAAATGATTTAGGTGCCCATAGCCACTTTCCAGCAGGATTTTAGCTCCCAGATCACTTAGGTGTTTTTGAAAATGTTGACCTGAGTACTTAATGTTGATTTATGCACTTGTGTTCAGGCAGCCAATTTGGAAAATTGGGATTGATTTCCACTGTACTTAATATGTTGTGCAACATGTATCACAGACCTGTTGTGAGACTTAATTGATGCTTTCAAAATATTTTAAGGTACCTGAATTAAACAAAGAGGAAGGTCTTAACTGAAAGTTTAGGTGTGAATAACCATGTTCTGGGGAAGTCTCCTCTGATACTGGCAGTTTTGATTCAACATTAGGAGATGTGCAGTGTGGCACTATCATTCTTCTGCAAGCTAACAAAGAAGGGAATGTGCTTTACCCATATTTTGAGTATCCCTGAGTTACTTGGACTTCACCACAATGTCATGCCTGTTTTTATTATACATTTTAAAAGTGGCATTAAAAGGACACAAGACTGGTATAAAATGCATATGTTCAGCTAGGGCATTTTCAAAGACACTTAGGGCGCATCTACAAGTGGCTGTATGGTGCCTTTGTTACTGTACCATTGTTTATTACTTCCTTTTGGAAGTTTATAATGGAAACAGTGATACAGCCTTAGTTATGCTGGTTCTGGCAGGGTTGACCATAGTAACCAGGGACCTCTTTCTCCTCTAGTCTCCTTGGACTTTGTTTAATGAGTCCTTGCTTGTTGCACTGCTGGTACGTTTTGGCTACAGCGATATTGGAGCTCTATCAGTGTGTAGCAATCATTAGGAAGCACACTAACTCACGGGGTTTTTTTATCTTTTCTTTATTTCTTCCTAGCTTCTGCTGTGTCATGGTCATTTCCAAATTGGTGGAGCCCAACAAGTTCATGTGAAACAGAGGAGCCTGTAGGCGGAAGATAAAGGTAAGTGCCAAAGCAAAACTTGTTTATTACCTCCTGTTTCACTGTAATGAAAATAGTTTTACAGATCATCTACAGCAGGTTGGAAACTCTCTAACTAGTAGAACTAGCCCTACATTTATTTTTCTGTCGCTGCCATTTTTATATTCTCTCTTACTCATTTTGTTGTTATGTGACCCCAGCAGGCTTACGCTATGTTCATCCCTTTTGTATGGTTATTGAAAGACACTATATTAAGAGAACACTGTGATTGCCTAGTTAAGGCTTTGTTTGTTTATAACCTTAACTCTGCTCCTTGTACGTCTGCCATAAAATACCATCTTTAATTACAGGATCACATGCTATTTCTCAGCGAATACAACTTAATTTACTATTTTCTACCGTCTCACTAAGAGAAGACTCCCTTGCATATGTCTGTTACTTCCAAATATATCACATGAAATAAGAACCACAGTAGTGGAAGGTGATGTTCATTTGTTTAAGACTAAGGTTGTGGAAAAAAATGATGGTCCAGTATTATCTGAGAAATTAAGTTTAAGTTTGCACACTTAAGTTTGTGCAAGCCGACCTATTTGGGGGATTTCCTGACTTTGAGCACTTAGCCATGCATACTCCTAACCACATTTTTTGAGGGAAGAAAGAATAAAAGTTCATGGTAGGTAATTATTCCACTATGCGTTGCCTTCTTTCCAACCTGGAATACCCTGTCTGCACAAGGCATGTGTTCAATGAGAACAGGGGCAGCTATAGCTACTTGCCTCTTTCATTATATGGCAGTCTCAATAAGGTGGCAGGTCTTAATAACCTTTAAGACCTGGTTCTAGTACTATTCAGATCACTAAGCCTTGCATTGACTTCACAGGGATCAGAGTTAAGCTATCTGTGGGATCCCAGTATATGAAATTCTTAACCGTTTGAAGACAATGCACATTTGAGGCAGGATTCCTGCCAAATTGCCAATTTTCACCTTATGTATCCAGCTCCTGCAGTGACACTGGCATGTAAAACCAAGTTTGCAGTAAACATTTATCAGTAGGTAAAAGGTCTGAACATTCCACCTCTCCCGCTTTCCCCACTCTCCTTATATTCAAAACAAATGAACATTGTTCCAGCCTTCCTCCAAATGCTGACTTTAGACAGACACCAGGTCTAGAAGCAAAACTTTCAGAAAGTTTCAAATGACTGAAAACAGGTTGGTTAGAATGGAAATTAGTCCTTCCTTTGCTGCCATTTGCTCCATAGCTGCCCAGCTACAAGATATATTGAGCTAGGGCCTAACCAGAGTAGGAACCCACACATCTTGAGGCAAATTTGGGTCCCAAGCATAATTCATGGCAGAGTGCTCAGATATTTATGTCTAAGCACACATACATGCTTTTACTTGGAGTTCCTCTGATTAACATGGGAACTGAGTTGAGCCCAACATCCATTTTTTTTTAAATTTCTATATGTCCCCTACATCTCTTATGAAAATAAGGTGACACATCTCAAGCCTTATGCCAATGACCTATTGACTCTGAGCCATTGCTTGTGACTTCTGTGGATCAATCTTTTTAATTAGCATTCTCCTATTCAAGAAAGGAAATATACCTTAGTACATTTTTATTGTCCCAGTCTTTCTCAATTTATATGCCTAGTGCAAATTACATGCCTTGTTCCCCCTTTACAAATATTTTTTACTTTAGTAATTTAAATATCAGTTTTACCCTAAAACAAACCAAAAAAGTTAGGCAGCTTGTGACTTTATCTGATAAACTTTTCTGGAGTACTTTTGCTGCATTTTGCCCTGACCAGGAGGGAACAAAATGAATGAGCACATATAAGTAAGGAAGAGAAATGCATGATCATTCTCCCTATCTCTGCCTGATTTAATAGCTCAACAGAGATCCAGAATGAATGGGATCTCATAGTATTACTAGAGATGTCCCTGGGGGGGATGTAATAAAAAAAAATGGGAACGTTTAAATAGAATCTTTTGTTGGTGGTGGTGTTCAGGGGATTAATTAAATACTATTCTTTAAAACCTTTGAATAGAAAAGGGGGTTCATATATTCTTAGATTGAAAGCTCTTTGGGACATGGTAATGTGTCTTATTCTGTTTATTACCCATTGTAATTAAGGGAAGCTTTGCCATTGAGCTCAGCGGGAGACAACAGGCAAAAGAGGATTTTACCCAGGTGGTATATGGGAGTTGACATGTATAGCTTGGAGGATTGGGCCAATAATAATAATAATAATAGTTAGCTGTTGTCACAGATTTCTTTACCAGGGAATTGTATAACATATAACCTCTCTCCATTAAAGTGATTTCCCATTTCATGGGTTGATTATGGTAAAGGAAAGTTACCATAGTTCATCCTACTGTTTTTGCAGGATGTAATGTTGTATAAGGCACACAGAGCTCCAGGCAGCTTGTGGAAGCTTAGAATACGTATCTGGAGAAATGGGGAAGGACTCAGTAAACTTTTGGAAAATGAGGGTGCTTATCAGTAGCAAGGGGGAAGAGAATTTTACCTGCAGTTAGATGCATTTGGCTGATCATGCTTGTCATTATAATTATGGAGCTATGACTGCCCAAGTTTGTTTTGCTCTGTGGCCAGATGTAGATGTTATACTTTTACTGGTGTGAAGGATTGGAAATCAGGTTATACCTGTAAAAGAGCAAAATTTCAGCACACAAAACCTGTCTGTATCCATAACACAACAGAAGTTCAGTACACATAGATTGATTTTTAAAATGGCAGAACATGGTCTAAGATTTACCCCCCACCCCACCCCCCCAAACACACACACACAAAAAGGTTCTGTTTGTACCGATCTAAACTATGCCAAAGGCAGAAAACTAAGTAACATAGATCAATTCTGCCTTGGGCTTTTTGAGTGTTTGTACCTAGCTTGCATGTTTGGGATGGGGAGGTCCCAGCAAATGAAAATGGCAGTGGGAAAGGAAGAGGCAGACTGGAACATGCCAAGTTCTCCCTCTTAGGTAGGGTGTAAGATAACAGGTGGTGATATCCATATCTCTGCATCCCTTCCTGAGGAAATAAATCAGAGAGGGATGCATTCAAGCATTAGAATGTATGGGCATCTCTGCTTCCTCTTTGTCACCAATTCTATACTCTGTTGCAGAGCCTGTGCTTCCTCTTCCTTTGGCTATCTAGTGCAAGAGCTGCCATAACTGACTGGGCCTCTGGGCCCAATTTTAATACAAATGCTTTTAAAAAAAACAATGTTTCCAATAGTGTATAATGAGAGAGGTGAGGAGTGGGCACAGAAATTAACCTTTATACCTGACATCAGTGTCCCATCCCTGTGTTGGGGGCTGAGTCCCTCTAAATGGTTCTTCCCCTGCTGCCCATCTAGTGCTCCTCTCTCCTGCCCCCATGCACCCTTCTCTGTCTTTCACCCCACGTATGTCTCACTCTTAGTGCTCTGAATTCATTACACGGAGTAGTGTAAATCAATAGTAAACGCTAGCCGCCCACTCTGTACTCAGTTACGCAACATCACATACTGCGTACACAGAAAAAGGGAAAAAGCACACACAGCCTTTACATTCAAAAGCTCTTGCATAATTTTATTTTTCTGCAGCCAAAAAGAAAAAGGAAATAACAGATGGGGAGACTCTTTTTTTCCCCCGCTTCTCAAATTGTTTGAGAGCAGAGGCACTTTAACATCCAGGGCCATTTCTAACTGCACTAGCCTGCAGCTCAACAAGCCATTGTTGCCAGGGTCTTAACTTGCCTTTAAAATAGGAATTTCCTGACCCTTCCTAGTGCATAGTGCACTTTCCAGGTAATACTAGAAAAGCTCCTGTGAATGGTCTAAGGCTGGATACGTTATTTACTTATGGAAAGAGGGAGTTAAAAATAGCAAGTCAAACTACTTGGCATGTCTCAAAATGTGGAAGGGCAAAGTGAGGATCAAGTGAGGCTGGATTGACTTCTCTGGATTTTTTTCTTTCCTTTTTCTTTTCTGAAAGCAAAATATTTCTTGATGTAATATTTATGTAAAAAGCCAGTTATGTAACCCTTGTCTGCCTCTTGCTTTTGTTACCTCACTGGACTGTACAGCTCTACTGTTTTTCCTCACGACAAAATGTATTCAGACCTGCAAATCCTGATGAAAAGGAAGAATGTCTGGGTGCCCACAGCACAGACTTTTATTTCTAGCCTCTTTAAAGGCTTCAGACCGGAAGACAATGGATCTATTTAAGATCTTTTTTTAGCTGGTGGAATTCTTATTGAGTATTTTCCTGTCACAGTGTTCCCTCGAACATCTGTGACTTCTGCACTGCATGTCTTTTTTCTCTCTCTCTTTCTCCCCCACCCCCTTAACTTTGGAGGTAGACAATGAAAGCTTTTTCCCCCACCCCTCCAAAGCTCACCCCAACCATTCAGTCATTCACCAAATGACAGTGGCAAGTGCGGAAACATAGTAAAATTATCTGCTGGACCAAACGTCTGTTTATTAGTTCTTTTTCCTGTAAAATATTTTGTTTCATTTAAGTGATTGATGTCCACAGATATCCAGCAATTCTTCTGATAAGGGTGGTTTATTGTATTTTGTTTTATTATTCACTTCTGCCTGTCAAATAGACACACAAAGTGAAGCTTTGTACATCTGTATGAACTGTTCTCTCCCTGGAAAGATGCACTAAGATCAGGGATGTTGGGAGATGTGGAAACAGCAGAAGGGATTGTTTCAAGGAAGTTTGATGTTCCTTGATTTTTTTTTTTTTAAAGGAAAATGTTTTTCCACATTTATTGAAACATATGGATCTTTACCACCTTCATCCAATGAACACTCTGGCCCATTACTCCCTACTGGTGTACCTTCTTGGTCAGATTTTCCTTGATGTAAGTTTGCGAATTGTGCTGATGATATATTAAGGGTACACTGGGCCAAATACAAGTCACAGGACCCAATTTTCTGTTATAACAAAAAACTGCTCTGGGTCTGAAAATAAACCACATCGCTCACTTCAAGAGCCTCTTCAGTGATAGTGGGTGCCTCTACACATTAAATTAATACGCTTATTAATATTAATCTGCTCCTGGGTGCATGTCTACACATGCACCCTTTGAGTGTAAATTTGCAACAGGAGCAATTCAGTCGAGGGCTGCTCCTGCCTTGCTCTGCCCTCCTGTAGCAGCCAAGGGGAGCTCCAGGCTGCCCTGGGTGCCACCCTCAGGCTGGCAGAGGGTACAGGGATCAGGCCTGGGCTCCAGGGGGTGGGGGTGGGGAGTGTCCCGGAGCCGGAGACAGCTCCAGCTGTGTGGGATAATCGCCCAGCTTGGTGTTGCTGGCTTGAGGTGACACCCTATGCTTGAGCATGGGGGTAAGTAACATGGGGACCAGGAGAGAGACATTGGGGGGAAGGAAGCAGCACTTGGACCAGGGGTGGGGGGACAGGAATGCAAGGGGGAAGCAGCACTGGACACGGGGAGAGACAGAAGAGGACCAGAGTGGGAGATGGAGGAGGAAGCAGCATTGGGACTGGGTGGGAGACATGAGGAGGAAGCAGCACCGGGACTTGTGGGGAAGCAGTGCCTGGACCTGGGAGAGATGTGAAAGGGAGGCAGCGCTGCTTCTCCCCCCCTTGTTTCCCCCTGATCCCAACGCTGTTTCTTCCCCTGTTCCTGGTGCTGCTTCCCCCCTCACACCGGCCCACAATCCTGGCACTGCTCAGTTCCCAGCTCCGGGCAGACATGGGTGGAGAGTGGGAGCCAACTGGTGTGTGCACTGCAGAGCTGGGGGATTGGGGGATCTCTCTGTCCCCTCAGTCCTGCCACTGCCCATACACCGCATGCCGTAGTCAGCTTCTGCTCCCTGCTTGTGCCTGGAGGGAGCCAAGAGATGAGTAGCTCCAGGACTGGGGACGGAGAGCTGTTCCATAAAGCTGGTCATCTGTTACATAAAACTAGTCACTACAAACTTCCCAGGGGATTTTGTATGGACTTTGAGCAAGAAGGGGTTAATGTTCCACAGACACAAAAAGCTCTTTGATGTTCAGACATCTTTTCAGCAGCGATCCTTGAGACAGAGACTTCAAATGAAAATAGGCTGTTTGTGAAAATAGGAAGAGGTTTGAACTCTGCAAGTTTTCGTATTTCACAACAAAACCCAGGGAGCAGATCTAGAATCAGAAGTCTGTCGGGGAACTTGAATTCACCTCCAAGTTTGGAAACTGATTCCTTGGACAAGTCACCTTGTCTCTCTCTGGCTCTGTTTATCCCTCTCTACAATAGGGAGAAAAAAGATGCTTGACTTGTTATTCCCCACCCAAGTGTTACAGGGTTACTTAGTTACTGTGTAACAAAGTGCTTTGAGATCCATTGATAGGATGCACTAAAATCAGCAGCAAGGAAAAAGAATTTTTTAAGCTCAAGGACATGTTTAGCACAAATATAAATGCCATGTATAAATGTAAGCTGGAAATTAGAGGGCTTGTATCCATCAGAGGGGTGTCCTTCTGTTATGAATCATTTGGCCAAAAAACCAAACAAGCTGTAAGATGGAGCTTGTCTCATGTATAAGTGGGATTTATGGCCTGATTGTCTACAGTAGCAGGGACTGGACTCTGACCCAGGCAATCCCCTCTGCCCATATGTTTATTAAGAGTTGGCTGAAGTTTGCAAACCACTTTGAAGTTGCAAGGCATTACACAAGTGCTGAATATGATGTTAGTTACTACAATGACTATATCATAGAATTATAGAAAATGAGGGTTGGAAAGGACCTCAGGAGGTCAGCTAGTTTAACCCCCTGTTCAAAGCAAGACCAGCTCCAACTAGACCATCCCAGCCAAAGCTTTGTCTGTCTGGGTCTTAAAAACCTCCAAGGATTGAGATTCTACTGTCTCTCTGGGTAACTGGTTCCAATGCTTTATTACCCTCCTAATGAGAGAGTTTTTCCTAATATCTAACCTAAACTTCCCTTACTGCAACTTGAAACCATTACTCTTTATTCTGTCATCTGCCACCACTGAGAACAATCTAGTTTCATCCTCCTTGGAGCCATCCTTCAGGTAGTTGAAGACTGCTATTAAACCTTCCCCCTTCTCCCCCTTCCTCCATCTTCTCTCCTCTAGACTAAATAAGCCCAATTCCCTCAGCCTCTCCTCATAAATTATGTGCCTCATCCCCCTCACCATTTCATTGCCCTCTGCTGGACTCTCTTAAATTTGTCCACACTTTCTGCAGTGGGGGCTTAAAACTGGACACAGTACTCCAGATATGGCCTCACCATTGCCCTCAGTCTGCTGGTCTTGCTCCTACTAATGCAGCCCAGTATGCCGTTAGCCTTCTTGGCAACAAGGGCACACTGCTGGCTCATTATTCCACTGTGACCCCCAGGTCCTTTTCTGCAGAGCTGCTGCCCAGCCAGTCAGCCCCCAGCCTGCACTGGTGCATGGGATTGTTCCATCCTAAGAGCAGGACTTTCCACTTGTCCTTATTGAATCTCATGAGATTTTTTTTGGTCCAGTTCTCCAATTTGTCCAGGTGTCTCGGAATCCTAGCCCTACCCTCCAGCATATCTACTACAGCTGCCAGCTTGGTGTCATCTGCAAACTTGCAGAGGGTACACTCTACCCATTTTCCAGGTACTTGATGAAGATATTGAACAAAACTGGCCCCAGGAGTGACCTCTTGGACACTCCACTTGATACTGGCTGCCAACTAAACACTGAGCCACTGATTACTATCTATTCATCCAACCCATACTTCTTTAGCTTGCTTGCAAGAATGTTGTGAGATACTGTATTAAAAGGCTTGCTAAAGTCAAGGTATAATCATGACTGGCTGGGGTTGATCAGGAATGCCAAAGTTGATCAGGTGACCCACTTCCTCATGGGCCTGTTCTTTAGGTTTCTAGATAGCACTAATCACAACAAGGGTTACAAAGTCAGAGTGGGTTAACAGAACCCAAAGGGTTGAAACACAGGGTGTGGGGTTTTTCTTCCTGCAAGGCACTTCCTTTTTTTCAGGCACCAATAGCTACTTTCTAGGTTGTTCTGTGACCTGGGTAACATAGGGCATGTCTGTATTGCTTCACCAGTGCTCCTGGGTGTTTATACATGTGTTCCAGAAGTGGGGTGGGGGCACTTTAATTAGAGCAGTTCTGAGAACTGCTCCAGTTGAAGTGCCTGGAGCATCTCGTGTATTAGCATCCCCATGCTGAAGAATAGCAGCAGGGGCACTTTATCTAAAGCTTATCAACAAACTTGAGATAAAGCATCCTCTCCACCATTTTTATGTGCGTGGACACTGATACACAAGATGCTGGAGGCTGCTAGAGCACAATAATTACCACTCATACTTGAGTAATCGAGTCTGCGTTTGCTTCAACATGCTGTAATTATAGCACATCAGAGCAGCCTCGCTGCTCATGTGTAGGCACCCCTTGAGACTGCCTCCAATCACAGCTCTTTCTCTACAGAAGCCAAACCCCAAAATGAGATGAAGAATCTTCTCCAAGGGTTTCTCCCTTCTCTGCCTGGTCCTCTCCAACCCTCCGTCTTCACTGTACTTGAGAACAGTGGAAGTAGGAGCACCATCAGAGGAGTCTCATCACTTCTTGCCCAGATTGGCATGTGTGGAGCAGGAGTAGGTGGAAAGGATCTCCTTGTCCAAGGCAGTCTCCAGAACACCAGGGTCTTGCTTTTGGTCTTGCTTTTTTATTTTGCCATGTGCACCTGTGAGACTTATAAACAGGTTGTCAACCTTTATTCTGTATCGCACATACCTGTAATTGTTTTCTTAGCAGTTATTAATCAAGCAAGAAGTAGAACCACTGAAAATACCAGCTGCAGAGAATCTGGCTGTAATTTACACTTGGGTGGTGACCAAAATTTTGGAGTTCTGTGGTTTCTGCAGAATTTAAGCACTTATTTTACTTAAGAAGGGGATTTGGTCTTTATGGTTGCAAAAACTTCTTGGGAATGCGACCTCATGCTGTGCAGTCTTCCTGAATTTACAGACAAGTAGGCAACAAGTGGGAGTATGAACTTGCTCCCATTCTTCTCAACTGTTTGTTAATACTGAATCTTAATGAAAGACTGTTCACTTTTTGCTACTGGAGCATTGCAGTAGTTCTTAATGTTGCTACCGCTAACAATTTTGTATTTATACTCTTCTTAAAGTCTCAGCTTCTTCAGTCATGTGACTATGTAAGCTTGAAGTATTCTATTTTTTTAAAGTAAGCTCCTAGTCTTTGTTGTTTTGGGAAAAACCTTTAAAATATGACCCTGAAAGGCTCAATAAGAAAAATAAAAAGAACCTCAGATGTATTAAGCTTTAAAAAAATCTCGTGAGTTTAAAGCATGTTCTCATGATTTTTGTGGCTTGGCTCATTCTTCAGGTTGGCAATAGTGTAAGAACAGCCACCAAACATGCTTCTGCTATATCCAGAGTGGTTGAATTAATTTAAAAAAGTCATTCATGAGGTTACAAAGGTATTTTAATTCACAAAAGCCTGAGGGAGGGCACAAAGTCTTCTGCTTTCCCATGATATGGTTGCACTGTGTAAGAATCTTTTTTCTTTTGCTTTCAGTAAGGGGATTCAAAGATGCTCCCATGCTCAGCTTCAGTCCCACAGGCCGTGTTAACAATTCCCATTCCCTCTTGTGGGAATAAAGCAGTTGAGAAGGTTTGTAAGGAAACCTGGGCTCTGCTTTCTTCAGTATGCTGTGCACACCCAATTCCATGTTTTTAATTTTTCCCATTCCAGTTAATGCAGTAGAATGTCTTCTCCACCATTTTTTTGACAGTAGCTCAGAGGAAAATTTAATCCAGGATTTGTGAGGGTGGGGAAGTAACCATATGATAGGTCAGGAATCATAACTGCTCTGTTTCAGGCAAAGTACATGCTCACATTTGTTACACAGATCTGCAATTTGGAGATCTGGGTTGAACCCTGGATGATCATATAGCAGTAGCACACTTCTTCCTTATCTCATCCCTGATTAGGAGAATGCATACATTTCTTTGGAAGATGGGCCTTTCTACCATTCCTTAAGCATGTGTTATCTTGAGATGATACTGTTGAAGCAGCCTCTACAGCTTAAATTCATACAGAAACTCAGGCTGTAACAGAATGGAATAATCCACTCGTTAAACAGTGTGTCCTGCCATTGCCATATGATGTCAATACTGTGCAAAGTGAATTTAGTCCTTGCTAAAGTTTCCAGATCAAATTTATTGTGATAGTTTTCACCAGCATGTCATAAATGCTGTGTGACCTACCTTGCTGAGAGGCTACCATTCTCCCTAGGTGAGTCCCTGACATTACAGATTTGGTGAGATACATAAGTCAAAGCTGTCTGTATTAAAAAAGAACAGAGGTCTGGACTTGATTCCACAAGGTCCCTTCTAGTCTAGTATTCATAAAAGAAAAGGATCTGTGAACAAGCTCTTCCCTTTCTATGAGGTGGCTGTGTGTGGGAGTTTATTTTCCAGTTTAGTCAAAAGGCACCTGAATCTTTTGACTTTGAGGTCCTGTTACATACCTCACCCCATCTTCCTGAGGAGGGCTGGCATTTCTGGGAGGGGACAGATGGCTGCAGGTCTTTGAGCTCTTTGTTTGGTTATTTCTGATTGTGGAGGTTGCAGTACAATGTTGGTTTCACGGTTTCCTCGCTGTGCTCTTAATTGGAGTTAAAGACACCTAAAACTCTTGGCATGTGCTTTTTGGATGCAAATCAAAACAAATAGATGATATCTTTCTATAATGAGACATTATTTTTGTCAACAGATGAAGAGAAAATGTGAGGAGAAACTTCCCAAAACAGCTTTGTGTCCATGTTTTTACTACCTTTATTTCTTAAATTATTTTTCAGTAAAGATTATTTTTACATTTCCTGGATTCCATAGGTCCCTTCTTTTACCTGAAGGGGTACCCAACTCTCTGCTCTCCCAGACTGCTAGGGTGCACTGGAGTATGATAAAGTATGATTTTTGATAAATTCCTGTTCTTGTAGGTAGTAGCTCTCTGCTTGGTGTTGTATGGCTCCATAATTCTGACTCAGGTCGTCTGTGTTGCTAAGAGTTGGCTGCTCTTCCTCTGCCCTTTGAAAACTAAACTGGAGATGTTAAATACTTCTTAGTTGACTATTCTTAGTGGGAGCAGCTGGGGAGGTGCTTAAAACTGCTTGTGGTTGTTTCAGTGGAGGTCCACCCATTCCTCTTCCTGCCTTGTTGCTGCACTGTGCAGACAGGCATGTGTGGCTTTAACTTTTTGTTTTCACTTAAGTAGGAACTAATTTACTTTAGCAAGTTTAAAACAGCTTAGCCAGCTGCAAAGCAAGGAACGAGGCAGCAGATTTCTTTGACTTTCAGATGTCTGTGATTCTCAAATAGCACCAACATGCAAACAAAAATACCTTCCTTGGCTCCTATTATTACTAATATTTATTATTAGAAATCTAGTATCTTAGCTCCAAATCTGGAGCTCTGCTTTCTTGAAAGGCTGCTTCTGGTTTTGTTCAACTTTTTATATTTGGGGTAACTCAGCATGTTCGCACCAAACGTTATAGTTCAGACCTAATTCTAGAAGGCAATGATACCACATATTCTTACCCTAGTGACAATACAGCCCTTCCCATAACACTCAGTTAGTGATTTTTACATGGAGAATTATGACTTTCTCTTACAGAGAGTAAATAAAAAACATCTAGAAGCTAATAAAGGTTATTGACAAGTGAAAGTGTTAATAATTACTTATTTTAATGAATAAAAACTACTTTTTTTTTTTTATTAGGCCTGTAAAACAGCATAACCAGTCAGGAGCTAACCAATTCACAGTCTGTTATGGTGCTGTAGCAATTCAAATGAAGCCAGTTTAACATATGACTTCACACAATCCCTTTAATAGCTAGCTAGCAAGTTGCACCATATATTCCTATAGAATTAACTCATTCACTTGTACTTATATTATTTTATTTCTGATATAGAAGACGAAGAACACACATCCTACATGCATCCTTTTACTGATAACTTTCTGGCGTTCTTAACATAAGAAGAGCAAGACATGATTCACTAGTTCTCTTACTAAACAACTGTTAAAATGGCGCTGGACCGTGCTACAGGCCATACAAAGTTTGGCCAGGTCCTTATACACCAGTAACCAAGGTGAAGTTACATATTATGTTTAGACCATACTAAATATGTGGAATGTTAGGATGTATTAAAGTTACAATGTGCTGTGAGCAGTCACACTTTAAGGGTTAATGCTATTTCTTGCCTGCACAGCTTAGACTTACCACTTGAAAGAAGGTAAGCCGGGGAGTAGCTAGGAGCCAGGACACCTGGGCTCTATCACTGCTCTGGGTGGGGGGAGGAGGAGCACCAGGAAGAGGTGCATCCTGGGATGCTGGAGGACTGAATATCACTCATTTTATCTTTGTGTAGCAGACTGAAATTACCCTAACATGAGCTAGGTAGTATGGCCTAGAGTTAACCCTCTTCTAAATTGGTATAACTTTGAGATGCTCAGAGGGCATGTAGGACAAGTCAGGGAGCTTTAATGTGTGAACACCTGCATTTTAATTGTCCTTCATGTGGTCTAAGTGTAACATGCGCACATTATAGGAGTTTGGGTAACTACTTAGAATTATTAGGTTTTATCCTAATAGCCATGTAAGCTAAAATGGGTATCTAAGCAATAGCATATGCCAGCAAAGTTAAAAAGGAGTTCTGGCATCTTAATATTGGATTGGGGAGTGGAGTGGAAGGGACTTGATTTTGTTTTGCTGTTGCTAATTTCTCTTTTCCTAGTTTTGCTGGAGGGCTCATTGGTGGTCTCAAACATATTTTGTGCTTTCTTAATGGAAGTAATAGGAGTAACATTGAATCATTCATTAAAATATTTTTTGCCAAAGTGTTTCTCATAAATTGGAATTAAATTCCCATTAATAAAATGGGTTTTAAACAGGCTGGCCCAAAATCCCTTGATTTCCCACTTACTTAGCTTTTAGACTCTTCAGATTTGTGATGTCCAAATTTCATTAGATCTCGAGTCATTGTGTATTGTCCATGGTAGACAAGAACTGAATTTCATGTCTTGAATATATACATAAATATATAAGTAGTTGGTATGCACACATACACACACATGCACAATATAAACAAAATTTTGGGTTAAAAAATGTAGGTCCATGTTTTAAATCATAAGGCAGCACGAAGGGACAGAAAGTAAATTTCTCCCCTTTGCAGATCAGCTTCACACAATGTGAGCAAAGTCACCTCCAGATATTACAGACAGTTATACCTGCTTGAGTACTTCCCAGTCACACATGCAAGCTTAAACATGGGCATGTCTACATGTCGCCCTACATTGCTGTAGTGATGCACTACGTTGCCGTATGGCATGCTATGGTGACATAGCGATCATGTGAGTCTACAAGTGATCAGCAGCTACTTTGCCATAGCGGTGAAATCAACTCTGTGCGCCACACTCATGGCAGAGTACAGGCAGTTACTGTGCTGTGCTTTACTTACTACTGCCAAAAGGAAGTAGTAGAGCATGGTGCCATAGCTATGTCGCCATAGCAACATTGCATGTATACATGCCCCATGTGTCTAAATATTTGCTAGGCAAGCGCCTTAAATTGTGATTTTTTTTTTTAAATCTTCTTCATATAAAACCAAGTGTTAGTTAAAAATCTGTTTCAACCTACTTGTGACTGTGTCTGCTACAGAAGGCCAACATTTTTGTACTTTAAATTTAACTAGGATTATGGAAAAAGACAGGCTCAGTATCCTGCAAATCATGAAAGATGGGTGAATAATCCATAGTTTGTTCTCGCACCACTGCTGCGGTTTATATCCAGACATAAGTAATAAACAAACCAAAAAGAAAAAAAATGAGTTGGCTTTTATTTATAAAGTGATTAATGAAAAGCAAAGTTCAAATGGGGATACCAATCCTGATGGTACACAATAGGTTGATTTATTTTGCAAATAGACATGGATAATTAACCATAAAACAAAACTTTTTTCCCCCTTTAAACTTGCATAACAACAATGGTTTCTTTTAGTTGGTGTGAGTTGTACAGAGGGATAACAACTTATTCTCAGCTGGTTACAACTGGTTACAGCCAAGAAAGAAAAATCCTGGAACAGCTAGAGAAAAAAAGTCATTAAAACCCTGCTGCACTTACAGTTTAATAGTGAGACATTCAGTGATGTCTCTGGGGTAAATGGCCAGAGTTAAGGTCTTCCGGTAACACAAGGGTGAGAGGATATATATGGGCTATGTTGATGCTTGCCCTGTTATCACATGCTTTGGCTCAAATCTTGCATGCAGAGGACAGCCCTAGCAGCTGGTCTGGGCAGCTTTTCAGAGACAAGGATGGGTCTGCCATTCTCCATTCATTGTAAATAACTGTCTGTGGTGCTTATGACATTATGTGTTAGTAATGGGATGAGTTGGCTAGTGGATTACTATAGCTAAAGGTTTTCTCCCTCTGCTGCCAAATCCCCCTTTGAATGACAGTGGTCAGAGGGCCATCATGGGGTCAGGATTTGAAATATGAAAGACATGTGGCTGTCCAAATGGGCAGCCCAAATACTGCCTCTTTGTACTTCAAGTGACAAAACCACACTAGTCAGTTGTGAAAGGGGCCCTTTGTGGCTGCAGAGGAATAGTCAGTAAGTGCCCATGTGAGGATATTTACTTCTGAGTTAAATTGCTGGCAACAGGGCCTTAAGGATTACAAATGAACAGTATGGGCAGCTACAGAGTAAGCAAGAGGTGCTCATCTTCACTGCAGGGCCAGGTAAAGTTATCTGTGCTCAAAGACTCCTCTTCAGCCGACTGAGCTGGAGTGAACAGGGCCATGCTACTCAAGCTGTGCGGAGCAGTTGGATAAGCAGCACAGAGCAGCAGAGTTCCCACTGCATTACTAGCTCCAGCAACAGCAGCACTTGAGCTTCATCCCACACCCCTTTCCCAGCCAGCTGGCTTGAGTTTAAAGTAGCACTTTGCTTGAGCTAGAGGCTTTTGTTTTTTCCTGGAAATTGGGTGAGGGGCAGTTATAAAGTTATAATTTGCAATAACAGTCTCAAAGACCAGCCCTAGATAGGAGCACAGCATTCCTTCTCTGTAACTTCTTCAATCTTAGCCCTCTCTGCTGTGGCTTCTTGGAAAAGAAACTATTCCCTTGGCAAATGCACCTGACTTAGATGCCTGTTTGATTCTAGTTTAACCTGTTCAAGTTCTGAGGATCCATTAGTGCATCTAGTTTGGTAACACTGCCATTTTACCCTTCAGACTGAGTCAAAAAACTAAAAAAAACAGCAGGCAGGAGGAGGACCAGCCCATTGTTTCAGATTAGCTGTTTTCAGGGACTTGAACAGAGTGGAATAGGATCACATTTAGGCATATAATAGGTAGAATAGAATCTGGCAGTTAGTCCCCACTGTAGGAATGCCAGGCTGGGAGTGAAACCATCAGTCAAAAGGCATTTAATTCTGGAAACTGGAATATTTTGAGAAATCTGTCTGTATAGAGAAACCATGTGCAGGAGTGGCGGTATAGGGAGGGGGTTAGAGATCCCATGTTTTTCAGAAGTCTTTAGCCTATTTCTAAGACAATGCTCAGTGGTGGTTAGGAAATAGGGCACGAAAAAGCACACAGTTATTTTGACAGGATCTACATTTTTCTTGTGCTACATAAAGTAAAAGGTGATTTTCCTTTGGATCTTTTGTAAGGCCCATATTACTGTTTTGTTTCATTAACACCTATTCTTGAAGAGTTGAACCGCAAACCCAGAATTACCAACAAGAAGGAACTTTGGAAAAGGGTACACTGAGTAGGGAGACCAACACTACTTTGGAAGTATAGGGCATGTTGGCAATGAGTTTCCAACACGATAATTTTTTTTTTTTTTTTACTGATAATCTGCAAACTTTTTTACTGATAGCCCAGTGTTTTTTTTACTGACGCATTTTACATAATTTAAGTGTAACCATTTTGCCAGGCCCTAGACAAGGGCTGGGTTTAAATTTAGTAATTTAATTTGAACCATAGTTAAAAAAAACAGTCTAGTTGTCTGTAAAAATATTTGCAGGTTATCAGTAAAGAAACCCCCAAAACTTGGGTTAGCAACCCTCCTTGACCGCAGCAATGATTTTGTACTATGCTGCCACCACTTAGGGGTTCCCTGTTCAACCTCCCCCAACCTATCCCCAGCTCTACCCCTGCTGTCCCCCACCCTATCCCAGCATAGACCCCAAAAGAAGGACTGTTTACATACTTGCATTCCAGCAGTGTTACCAGCAGGTGGTGGGACCCAGCAGTAGTGGCAGCAGCAGCAGCAGCAGGCCAAGCTCCAGAAGCTCCCATGACAGAACTCCATGCAGGGCACTGTGCTCCTGTTCAGACACCAAATGGCACTGTTTGTCCTTTACCACTTAACTTCCACTTCATTTCTGATGAGGAATTGTTAATCAGTTCTAGGTTGCTTAGTTGTTTGTTTGTTTTTTTTTTGGGGGGGGGGGTTATGGACAGCTCAGTTTTTTTACAGGCTTTACAGAGTGATGTTTTTAGCTTGGATTTTTTATGGGCAGTCCGTAAATTTACAGACAGTTGGCAGCCCTGATGATGTCCTACTTTTCATTTTTTTTGTAAAGAGGGAGCCTGTGTGTAGGCAGAGTGCCAAAGGGGCAAAGAAAAGAGACCATGTTGGAGGCCACTCATATTCCAGAAGCTTCCCAGAACATGGGACCCAAATGAATGGGGTCCAAATGCAGCATTCGGGTCAGTGTACAAAAGGGGGAACTCTGCCAAGCCTGTGATGAAAATAAATTTTAGCTTGGACCCTTTAAATAGGTCTGTAGCTTTTTTAGTGACCTGTTTGCAAAGACAAAGAGTGCAGACTTTTTTTTGCTGCGATTATATCCCCACATTTTCCTCACCCTAAAACTAACGGTTTTTTATAGACATGTGTGGGTATTTCTTTTTCCAGCAGTTCGCCAGACATTTCCTGTCTCTTACCCAGAGAATGGCCTCCTATAGAATAGGTTTAAATGTGAGTTACAAGCAGTGTTCTCATGGGGAACTAAGCAGCACAGTTGTTTAATACTTTAGACTTTTGCTCTGGGGAGGTGGGGATGGGAATTCACAAGCTGATTTTGATAACAACTAAAATTAATTTAGTCCCTAATGGACCTTTGCCCATGCTCCACAAAAACACTTCACAAGCAGAATAGCAAAGAGACATCCACTTCTTACAAGGTTCTTAGGACTGAAATAATGGGATACAAATCATAGAAAAATAATTGGGACTGATGTGATATCCTGGGTATGGGACTGACAGCATCTCAGCCTGTTTTCTGAGTGAACCACCCTCCGGTGTTAGGTCTCTTGCGCCTCTGTATCTTGGGATAAAATTCCACTCTTAGATGGGGACCTAGGTACTTACCCTGTTTACCAACAACCTATCACTGTGGAGGCCTAAACACTTCCTTTGGGGACCTGACCACTGCCCAACTAGCCTTCTTAAAATTTTTGTTAAGTAGCTGGAGTAAAGCATCAGGGGGAAGAAAGGAATTTTAAAATATCAAACACCCTATGTGCGCATTTTGTCTAGTCTAGTTTTATGCTTCAGCAGAAGCTACATTAGCTAAATTTCAGCAGCAGACCAGAAGAAACTGACAATTTTCTACCTAACCCAGATCATTTTTGAGCCTTTATGACTGATTTGCTCTCCTGTTCAGACTTGCTCATGATTCTCCCCAAAAAGCCTAGACTTGTTCTGGCAGTCTTTCTTAATCCTTGAGTGTGAGCTGTTAGGTGGCTATTAAAAAGTGACTCCAACTTTCCTTAGATGGATACGCTTTCATTAAAATAAAATATTTCCCAAGGGATTGTGTCAATGTTGATGACATTTTGTTCCAAAAACACCCGCAGATGAAGCATTTTGGAATGTTTGGGTTGTTTTTTGTTTTAAAAGAAGTTTGTTAAAAAAATTATTATAAAGTATAACACTGCACGATAATATACCAATTAAAGTCAAAATCAAGAAAAAATGACTGCACCAAAATTAACTGTGTAAACTGGCTTAAATTACATCTAAAAAGCTTCATGGGAAATTTTGTAATTTGACTTTGTTCTGATTCAGACCAATGCCAAATTTCTAAATTGCAGAATTCCCTCTGAGACAGAAATTCTTATCGCCGCACAACTTCTGTCATTGCTGATGTAAACTGGAGTTCCAGACTTCCAAGTTCGGAAAGCTTTAGGGCAGTGAGAACAAACCTGTTTGGCAGGCATACCACAACTTAAGTCTGGTCCCCTCCCCAAGTGCCACTCCCATCCCTTTGCTCTGCCCAGTCAGCCATTCTGCTGTCTGGTCCCTGCTTCCTGCTTGATCCTGCTTCCTGCTCCTGACTGAACTGCTGCTCTACTTCCTTCTGCCAGCCCTATCTGGCTCTTTGCTCCCTGTCCCCTCTGATCTGCTGTGCAACACACTCAGAAGCTGCCCGTGCCACTTGTGGCACATGTGTCACAGGTTGGAGACCCATGCTTTGAGAGATGCTCTGTGGGGGTCTAGGAGAATGACAGGAAGAGATGTTGTAATTTAAGTATATTCACAGAACTTATATGGGCTGTAGGGACCTTAGACTGTGCCTGCTTCTGACTGTGTTTACATACTGTGCAGATGTCATGCCTATTAACAGACCCCAAGTGAAGCCACATCTTTCTAAGAAATTGTACTGTTGATTTCACTTTCCATGCACAGGCCTAGAATGATGGAAATGATCTCTTGGGTCACTTAAGTTCTGTTTATGGGACTTGTCATCTCTATTGCACTTAATCAGAATTTGTCTGTTGTGTTACTATATTTAGGACCCCAGTCCCATAATGGCTCTGTTTTTATAGCCAGTGGGGCAGATCTGTTTTACTGTTTCAGTTGCCATCATATGTGCTGTGGGTTAGAATCTGAATTTACATGTACTCAGTTAGGAGTGTCAGGATATGCCTGTTATGGAGGAGAAGCAGCAAAGGAGACCCCGCATTCACTTCAGATGGTCTTTATCTTTGAACTGATGGGTAAGGAGAGATTCCCCTATTGAAGTAGTCCTCTCATGTCTCTCCCGTTCATATGTGAAGCACAGAACCTTACACTGTTTCCTCTTCCATATACTCTACAATAAGTGTAAATAATAAAAATCCTTCTGGCTGTAGTTGGTTAAGACAGAGATATGGCCACAGCTGCATATTCTTGACCTGTGATCTGGTCAAACTTCAAGTTAAACAGGATTGGGCCAGGCACTGAAACTGAATGGAAGACCTCACGTTCAGCTTCCCTAAATTCAGCCAGGGATACAGTGAAGTCAAGTGCTACTGATAGCAGCCTTTAACTACATGAAGAGGGGTCCAAAGAGGATGAAGTTGGACTGTTCTCAGTGGTAACAGATAACAGAACAAGGAGAAATGGTCTCAAGTTGCAGCAAGGGAGGTTTAGGTTGGATATTAAGAAAAACTGTCTCACTAGGAGGGTGGTGAAGCAGTGAAACAGGTTACCCAGAGAGGTGGTGGAATCTCCATCCTTGGATATTTTCAAGGCCCAGCTTCACAAAGCCATGGCTGGAATGATGTAGTTATGAATGGTCCTGCTTTGAGCAGGGGGTTGGACTAGATGACCTCCTGAGCTCCCTTCCAACCCTAATTTTCTATGATTCTGTACTGAGTAATGATAAAGGCGTCAGCCTCCAGGCCTATATTTATATATATCTGTACACACACACTCACACTTGCACTCTCTTTCTCTTTCACTCTATGGGCAGGAATTAGCCAAAACTCCAGCCATGACTGCTTCTACATTTAGAGGAAACCTGTGTCTGCTGCTGCCCTGCTTTACAGTTTGGGCCCAAGTCTAATTAAATAGGGAAAGGAATTAAGAAATATTAAGTAAAAGGCTTTTCCTTTCATTAAATCACATGCCTTTGTTTCTCTTTTTTTGGACATCACATGATGTGTTGCTAAATAGCAGAATCTTGGTTAATCTAACACAGGTTGTAGATCTGATCCTGCACAATTTCTTTGCTTTTTGAGTTATAGGTATGTGACAAAAATAGTAAAAATGAAAGGTTCTGTCCAACAGGTGTCTCCTGTATTCACAAGGAATTTGGTATGTGAGTAAGCATGTAAAGCTCCTTATCAGTATAAATTGAATTTATTGTTAAGAAGGTAAATTTAATCTGAAGAATACATTTTCCATTGACCTCAAAACTGAATAGCTGGCATATTAATGTGTTTAGACCCTTAAAAATATATATAAAATAACCCCCCCCCCTTTAGATGTCTCAAAATAAATAAATAGAATAATAGTTTACGATGTGGATACACTCACAGTATTTTCTGCATGCTGGTAGAGCAGCACACGTGAAAAGGTAATAATATAAGCAATAAAATATCCCAAGCAAATAGAAAGCATCTGTAAATCTTGCCTGGCTGCAAGTACTGATGGAACATTTCTTTTTAGATTACCATACCACTAATGCTGTGTGATTTTTTTTTTTTTTATATATATATATATATATATATATATATATTAGACTTCCATGCCAATAATGCTTTGAAAATGTATGGGTGTGGGTGTGTACACCCACACCCACACACACACTTGGGGTGGGTCGTTTCAGCCTGCAGCCAGAAAAGGTTGCCTACCCCAGATACAGATACAGATAGTTCAATTTTCAGTCAATCTCAGTGTATATATACATAAAGTATATATATAAACAGTGTGTGTGTGTTTATTTGATTATGTGTATGTGTACTTATATATACACATAAATAATGTTATTATTTATATATGATAGATAGATACACATATTTGTTTATTTAATATGTTTGACTACATACACTGACATGCATACGTGTACACACACTAAAGTTGACCAATAATTGAACTATTTGTATCAGGGATAGGCAACTTTTTCTGGCTGCAAGCTGAAATGATCCACCCTGAGTCAGAGGAAGGCAGGCTTTTAGATCTGGCTGCTGCCACTGCTTGCCTTCACAGAGACACAGGAAGAGCACCTGCTGTTGAAGCCCCCAGTGCCAAATGCTGCCAAAGTCCCATGTCCATGAGCTGGATCCATGGCTCCTCAGGTTAGATCCAGCCTGCATGCCATAGGTTGCCAACCCCTGATGTATATAATGCTCCCTACATAATTCTCACATAGGGAGAATGCCTATAGGAATGTAAGGGGATAGGAAAAGGGCTCAGTCCAGAAGCCACTCACCCATACAGGATTTGGTGGTCTTCTTCTCATGTCTGCCTACCACATCTGATTATTTCGTTACACATGCTTATTCTCATTAATTGTACTTTGCAAATTCTTTCATTGTACATGTGCCCATTGAATCAGTGGGCACTGCAGCAGGTGTTGCATATTCTGAGGCTCTGTGCCACAGTCACTGGTGGTTGAACCAATGATATATCCCCACTTCTTCGTTAATGCCTTGGAATTTCTGACTCTAGTACATAGGCAGTTGAGACATCGCCACCTTTGCCATGGTTCATCAGCCCCTGGTGGCAACAATTCGGCTGCTGGAATGTACATTTTTTGTCAGGTATTTTCTTCAGCCTCTCGTTCCACATCTGTAGTTATGTCTCCTGGGGTGTGGCATCGAGGGGTTGGGTGCTGGTGAGGAAGTTCCTGTGTGACTTCAGATGTTTGTGCTCTGTGGGATGGCCATACAGCAAGTGTCTCACATCTTTAGTTTGTCTTGTACCCCTTCCTGCCACAAAAGAATGTAATCTGCTAGAGGATGTAGATGATAATGTTTATAAGATGATGGGGGAACAATGGGATATAGTTCAAGTGCACATAATGATAAATAAGTAATTATACTCAGGTACAAGGAGATAATGTTTCTTCAGCTAGAAAAGTATGTGTTTTTTTTAACAAACCACAGGTATAAATAGTGAGAAATTCTCTTTCCCTGCACCCCTTTCTTTTCCCTTGTGATACTTTTAATAGCTGAATGCTATTACAGCACCCTGGGCCTCTACACTCCCTATCCCCTCCCCTGTGCCCTGTTGTGAATCTGGCTGTGGGACACAAAGGCTATTTCTGCAGTCTGGAGAGGTGGGTGTTCCAGTGGATGGATACAGGTAGTTTGGCTTGATATGGTTTGGTATGGAAATGAGTTTTGCTGCATGCCAATTTCTTGTGGTAGAAAAGAAACAGAAGTAGACTGTAATGCAGCTAGAGCCTGAATCCATTCCTCCTGTCAGCTTCAATGAGCTTTAGATATCACACTGCTTTTAGGTGTTTCTCATCCAAGCTGCCAGACCCAGACAGACGCTATGGCTCTCTCTGGCTCTCAGGTTCCCACCCAGACTGGGATAGGCTGCACTAAACATTGTCCCCATGGAGAATCTCTTTAGTTTGCTGCTGTGACTGCTAATAAACATCATACATCGAAGCTGTCTTGTCGTTACATGTTCCCTGGCTTGGGACTCTCCATGCCCTTGCTAGAGTGCTTGATAATTCCTTGGATTGCTTTTGTACCTCTCTCATTCCTCTTGAGATATCACTTCATTGGCCAGTTGTAGTGGAGAACATTGCCCCAAAAGGGCAATAAGAAAGGATCTATTAGGCAGCACTCTTTTCCTCTCAGTCAATTTTGGGTGAATGTGCAAGGGGTTACCATGCTGCTAAATGTGTCATTGTTCACGTGTCAAACCATAGGCCTTGTCATTTGGGTTTATTAACAAACCCCATTAACAAAATGTGTCCATCTTAGAAACTCCATTCTGGACAAATTATGTTGAGCCAAACTCCTTCCTGGAGTTACAACCAGCAACAGTTTTGGCTCCTCCATTGCATAGATTTTCAGGATGACTGGGGATTTTTCCTTAACCTAAGCTGTTGGGTAGTATAGCAGCACTAGGCTGTTAAAAGATGACTGCCTTCTACTTCAGCAGTGGCTACTTTTTACACAGATTTGCTGTGATTTCTGCATTCATGATCATATGTATAGTACTGTAAGGACCTGATTGTATCCACTTAACCTGCCTGCTTGTGCACATGCCCCTGCAAAAGTTTCAGAGAGTTCAGTGGGGACCTACCCAGATGCAAGAGCCATCAGCTGTGGAGGCTCACATCTATTGTAGGTCTCCTGGCTTCTTACAGCTTGCCTGCACTGCCTCCGGGCCACATCTTTGAGCACTGTCATGAAGGACACGCTCCACTCACTATCCCAATATCCTGCAAACCAGTTCCATAAGATGAGTCAATGTAGCCACCTTAGACTGATGCTAGGTATGCATCCAGCATTATTGTTAGCTTCTCTGTCTTGGGTAGAATTGTTGGCAGGTACTCATGGCTGCTCTAAGGAAGCTGTTACCTCCTTTCTGGGAATTGGCCTGCACAGAATCACCATTTTCTCATAGGAGAACCCTATGTGGTCACGCTGTCATAGCAGGGCCTTAAAAGAGTCCTGAAATACCTGGGAAGCTGAAACAATTGGAGGCTGTTGGCTCACATCCTGACAAGGTGAACAAAGTTTACAACAAAATATTCTGATACCAAGGATAGCAGGAGAGCTGTGTGAATAGTTTGATTGATTTACTACCCATAGAGTGTCCATAAATAGATTGGTCTCTTTGAATTCAGTAATCACTGGGAATTACTTGGCGGATATCTTTGAAATTTATATTCTGTGGATTCCTTATGAATGGATGTAAAGAAAAAGGATGGTTGTGGTTTGAAAACTAATTGCAAAAGCCTATCATGCCTGTTTTTGCACCTGGCATTTTGCTCCGAGTGATGCATATGAAAGTCTATCAGCAATTTCAGTGCCACTTACAGTTAACACTGACCAGACACAAGGATTTACATACATTCCCTAGGTTTACTGTCCCATGAAGTTTATTAAGAATTTTTTACTCCATTATACAGGTGATAAAATTGAGTTACAGTAAGGAAGGGGACATATTAGGGCTGATCCTGCATGAATTGAAATGGGGAAGAGGACACAGTAGTGTCCATTGATTCAGGAGGTGAGCATAAAGGCAGAAGCTTGGATTTGATTCACTAAGTGCAAGAGTGCTACTATATAGTGTTGTTGTTTGAACTGTGGTTCTACTGGAAATGTGGTCATCCTTTCCCTTACCAGGAACCAGGTAACACCAGGAAGGCAGGGTATCATAGACATTTTCTCTCACCATTGCAAATGCCACTGATGAATTCTGTTCCTGAACCCCTGCAAAATCTGACAGTGCTGGGGTAGATTTTCAAATGAAAGTCGCATCATAAATAGGTGGCTTTTGCTACAGGTTGTACCCTAGATATTCTCATTCTCTGCAGTGCTGCATTCCCATTAAGAGCCAAAATCTGGGCCTAGCAACTTCTGCAGGGATAAGGCTGAATGAACAGCTGGCTATGGAACATAGGAGTTCCTGGCTCCCAGTCTAGTACTTACACTGCATCTCATTTGAAACCTGTGCTTATTGCATGCCTCCATACACATCTCCATCGGCAAAGTGTTTGCCACCCCCTAATACAGAGGAGATCTGTCAATTTTCAGTGCCATTAGTAGAGGGAACCAGTCACCAAAAAAAACTGCTGATTTGCTTTTGCCTCTGAGATTTTTTCTCACAGTTCTGCCTGTGGCGCCTGTCACTAGCAGTCAAATAAGGACAATTTTACCATTCTCTCCTGCTGCTCTAATTTTTTTTTCAGTGCCAGTACATGTATTTGTTATTCTTTATAACTCCCTTTGAAGTTGGGAATCCAAGGGGAATCTAAAACCGACCAGATGTTTCTGCTGCTGGAGACGCAAAAGACAGCAAGGATTAAGTTTAACTGAAACTTAGTCCCATACAAAAACCATTACAGCTAGAATTCTCCCTCAGATATATGTATTTATTATTTATATTTGCACTTGCTATCCTGTGTAGGTGATACCTCATGTCATCTTGCCCAGGAGGAAAATGGATGATTTATCTAAGTAAATAGTATATCAGCTGCTGCCTGTGTTGATTTCCCTTATGGGGTTTCAGTTCCATTACACTGCATATTTCCCACCCACACTCTTTATGCTGTGTTTCTTGTTGGGGGAAAAATAATTTCCCTGTTGCCTGAAGTTTGGGGGACAGATATGCAGATCTGTGTAGAGGGAGGAGGTCAGTGTTACTGCATGGAGTGAGGAGGGGTGATGTGAATAGAAAAGGGACTGATATCTAGGTGGGTTTCAAAGGGCAGCATTGATGGCATTTATGGTAACTCTTTTTCTCTTTATGTTGGTGCTGGGGTCAGGTGTAGGGAAGCAGGCAAAGGTGACCGATTCATGAACAGGAAGAAGCCTTTTTCATTTTAATTCCCTAGGGCTTAGGAAGGAAAAAGTATCTGCCGTGTGCAAAAGGACAAATCTGTTTAGGAAGAAAGGCTAATTTCGATACATAAGATGCTGCTACAGAAAACTGAGGAAGCAAAAGAAGTTCAAAACTAGTTAAAAATTAAAAATAGCAGTTTATTTTATTATATGTAGTCAAACCCTGCAGGGCCTCTTTAGTTTTTATGTCTGTGTTCTGAGATGGAAGATCCTGCTGACCTACATCCTCAGTCATAGCCAGGAAAGGGGACAAACATGGGCAAAAAATCTCAGAGCCCCCATGGGAGTTTGGAGTGGGAAGGCAGCATGCAGAGAAGAAAAATTTGGGGCCTTTCTTTACTAGCCATAAAACCCTGCTCCAGATTTGGTGTATATATACCTCATTCCAGGGTATTGCTCTCTGTCTTGTTGACAAGTGTTTCCTTTCCAATGGTTAAATAAAACTCCAAATCTGGGTTTTCTAATTTTCCTCTTTTTCTTGTTTAAGGCATGAAGGAAATACATGACTAAGCTAGGGCCTGATCCCTGCCCCATTCCTTTATTTCCCTGCAGCTAATCCTGAGGACTCCATGTCACAGCTACCTTGAGAGGTGAGTGGATCCTCACAGAACCACTCTTGAACCAACCAGAGGGATCACTGGTGACCTCTGTGAGATGCTATCCTCCCTTGTCCTCTACTAACTGGGCCTGTTGCCTACCTAGAATGCTACCCATCACCCCCATTTGTTTCTCAGTAGCCTGGGTCCTGGATATCATACCTCCTAAATGCCAAATATAAAATGCATATCTTGCTGCAAGCACTATGCAGATGGGAGTGGGGTAGACAGAGAAAATCATTTGACTGCCCATAGACTTATTTTAAATTAATTTCCCCATTTTAAAACATAAACTATTCAAATCCTGGAATGCTGGGTGGTGTGAATGTTCTATAAAGATTTTAAAAAAGAAAAAAATATTGACATTTGTCGTTTTATAGTCTTAGGGCCTGAATTCCTAGTTTTTGTGCTAAGGGGAAACAGGTTGAAATCAGGGATTTTGGGACCCACACATTTTCTCTTCTTTCTTTTCCTCTACTTATTTTTTTGTCAAGGCATCAAGGCAGATGGTATGAAAAGCATTTATATTGGTCTTGCTGCTGACAGAGCTTAACCTAATAATCCAGGACTTGGAACTGGGCATTTCAATAAAAACACTCTCTGAGAGATTTTTCCATCGAACACACCATCAGAAGTTTTTTAATTGACAACATCAGAAATTAGTGTCCTGCCAAGACCAAGTTTCTTTGCACCGTGCTACTGAGAGCAAGACATTAAACAGTTATCATTCTGAACCCTAGGGTTTTAATAAATTTCCTCCTAAACTTGAAACAGTCTGAGCCCTGCATTGTACAGTAGGACTGTGAGATGGGGAAAAATGCAAAGGATTTTACAGTTCCCTGTCAGTTATTGAGCTGCCCTGATTTCAGGCACTCAACCTTTTCTAGCGATAGCTCTTTTTTTCCTTTCTCGTATTTCAGTATGTTAGATACTTTGAAACGTGCAAATTTAATCCAGTCATTAAAATAGTGAAATCTCAGCTTTAAAGAAGCCATATTTAAAGAAGAACCAAACTTATGAATTCCTTTAGAGTCTGGGGAGGAGCAGACATAGGCAAACCAAAATGCCACTCTGAACTCCCTTGATTTAGACCCAGATCCAGACTATACAGCCAGTTCCTGTCACTGTAATGGACTAGACCTGAAACCTGGATTTTAGTGTTGTTTTGGATCTGGGTCTGAACTTTGCACCTCAGGTCTTTAGGGACAGCCAGGTGAATTCTTCGGTTTTTAGTCCTTGGAAGTTCTACATTAGCAAGACCTTAGCTTAGCTTACAAGGTCCTGTATGATAGCACCATCATATGCCTAACTTTTCCAGGAAATCCCTTTTAAATTTTTTCATGCTTTTTTAACCCAGTCCCAGGTTTCATCGGTGCCATGGCTACCTAGAAATATTTGAGAGGACCATAGAAGTAAGCAAGTGAGATTCAGAGTGTACCACTGAACTGTGCATGTAGTTTCCAGAACAGCAATAAAAACTCCTGAAAAGAAGTTGGATGATCCCTGTCTTGAAAATCTTCAGTTAGATTGCCTGTGGCTAACTACCATGAATTAGTTTTGATATCAGTCTCATGTGTTGATTTGACCTGTCTTTTAACAAATGATACCACTCTTCACTGGCAGGTGAAGCGATCTGTTCTGTCTTGGTGTTTCCTCTGTGGGAGGTGTGGGAACATATTTTACTTCCAGTCTGTGAGATATAATTTCAAAATTATAAATTAAACAGCAAGTTCAGATAGGTGATAAAAGATGAGTGTCTCCTCTCATAAGCTTGGATACTGAGGAGAAGGCAGTGAATCCCAACCAACATGCCCAAAAGGCAAATTGGACTCCAAACTGTGAAAGACATCACCAGGCCCAAACTGTACAAGCAGACATTTATAGGAGTATGTCTTTTGTCGGTGGAATCAGGGCCCCATTTCCTACAGTTGTCAGTTGTTGGGGAAAGTAACATGTTCTGCAGAGGTAGGATTTATGTTTATGCCAGGTAAAGTATGCTTGTGTGAAGCTAGAACACATAGAGGACTCACAGTGTTGTTATTATTGAAGCTTTTGACCATAAAGGGGGTGTGAGAGAGCCCCGGCCCCAGGCAGCCCCGGGAGCAGTAAGGCCGGCCCGACCGCGTCCGGAAAGTGTCGGCAGCGGCGGGACGCGGGGCGTGATAGCAGCGGTGCAGCCGGACTTGGGGCGAGAGCACGCCCCAGTCGCCGAGTCGGTTCGGCTCGGGAGGCTAGCCACCTGCGGTGCCCCGAGGCACGAGGCCTAATTACCTCCCCCAGGTGTGCGAGGGTGCCGGCGGGCACAAAAGCGGCGCCAGCGCAGAGAAGCGGGAGACCAGAAGAGCTGGGGAAGGAGAGGATCCCCGGCAGAAGCTTGGAGCGGCGGAGGACTGCCAACCCGCGCCCAGCGAGAGTGTTTTGGGGCAAGGGTAAGGCCCCGCCGGGGCAAGACGTGAGGGGCGAAAGGCCCCGAAGGCCATTGAAAGGATTGTGAAGGCTGGGGGGAGGAAGGTCCCCACCCCAGCACTCAGCTGCGTGGCTGGTAGCTGATAGTGGCAGTCTGTGGTCCCGGCCGCAGGGCACTGGACACGAGGCGGAGCCCAGGCGGGAACGGAGTGCTCCGGCCACGGACGGCGAACCCCAGCAAGTTAGCCACCCTCCCGGGAACTGGCGGGGCGGCTCGTGGGTTCCTAACTTTGTGTTTGCTTTCAAGGAGTTGCCCCTCACCCCATCAGAGGGAAGGAGAGGTGGGCAATTCGGATTTGCTTGGAGGCCTGGGTGAGGGTGTAGGGGAGGTAGGAGCCCTCAAGGACCTTGGACCAGACAAGACGGGAGGTCCCGCTTCTGGACGTGCACGCGCCAGCATAATTCACTGAACCAAAGAACATCAAAGTCGTGGCAGGGAGACCTGGCGTGAGCATACCTGGAGCAGGGCCACATCCGGAGATGGAGGGAACAATCATCCACAGACGCCCGAACCAGCGCTATCGCTGCCGGACGCGTGGATAGGGGGCCACTAGCATTGCTTGCCATGGTCGTTCCTCTGGGAATGAGTGTCTGAATGGGATACAGACTTGGATATAATCCTAACTCCCTGCAAAGGCAGCTCACAACTTTTTATCTAAGGTCTAGTACGTACCTCATTTGAGTACAATCTCCGCTGAACCCGTGGAGACATTTTATATGCTGATGGTATGGGCAAGCACAAATGCTCCCCATCACTTCCAGAATTACTACTAATCCCTTCATGCCTGGACATATCTTTGTCTCCGTGGGGCGTAACTGGGGACACTATAGCCCTGGGTTTCTATACTGTGTCTTCACAGATCTCCAAGCAGCCCTCTTGAATTGAATCCCTTTGGACTCTATGATCCCAGCACCCTGGATAGGTTCTGTATTTCACACTGGCATTCTACTGCTGCAAAAAGACTTCATATCACGAGGCACAGGTCTGGAGAATTTAAGCATCCTACCTAAATCCTCCCCCTCTCAGAGGAAACAATAACTCTCATTCAGTTGCTTTCTTAGCATTTATTGTGACATCTGAAGACAAATGCAAACTCATCTCTAGAATCATTATTCTCTTTGAAGAACAATGGACTGTCAGGGGAGACTTTTTTGTGTGTGCAGATTCACTTAGAAGTTCTGTCCCCCAGTGTGGTTCTCCAGCTGCCCCTGTCACATCCTCAGTTGTTGTTTATCCAACTTTTAATAATTTCCTTTTCATTCTGGAGAAGGCCACATAATTTTCTCTGTGTGCGCACTTGTAGTTTTACTCATTCTTGTGTCTCATTTCTTTCATTTCACAGCATAAAAATATACAGAGAAAAAGGCACCAATTACTTTTTAATATATATGAATTGTATTTATGTATAGTTATGCATGTTGGCATAAATTGCTAAAGCTGACTAGAGATTTTGTGTCCATCAGTTTTTGGGTGTCCAGTGAAACTCATAAAGTTATTTCATGTTCATACCACATCACTACTCACTTTGGGAAAAGTATACTGTATCTTTATCTCCATACCTGTAGACCTGTTGTCTGTGTCTGCATATGTGAATTGTGTGATAAGCAAGAGAGAACAAGGGTTGATGAATGTTTAGATCAGGGCCCAGATCAAGAAAAGGACTTAAGTGAAAGTTAGGTGCCCAAATCCAGGTGAGTGATCCAGAAAAACCCCACCTAATCCTTGGGCTCTTGAAGGCCTGTAAATGCCTACATATTCACCAATAAAGTGCACTATGTGCTCTGAAGTGGTGCAACTGCACATGTCCAAGCCAAGCTTCATCTTGACATAGCTAAGCAGGCTCAGAACCTGTCACAAGCCTGAGGCAGTTAGAGATTCGCAGACTAGGCTGCCCTTTGTGCAAATCCCTAGAGGGGGTTGCTTAGGATGCAGACTTGTGACTACCTCTCCCCATTCCCTGACTAAGGAAGCTGGGCATCAAAGTCAGGGTTTTGAATTCCACTCTGACAGGTGGGCCACTAAATCCCTTTGTAGGCCTCGCTGAAGGAGACCATCGGTATTATTTCATTAGTAGCTCAGAGAATGGAGCATCGTCTCCTGAATTGTCTGTAACACAAGGGTATTCCCCTGTTTGTTTAGATATTTGATACCCCTAAAAGTATCTCTCCAACACTCCACAGAGCCCATCTTTGGTTTGGTTGAATCTGAGATTGAGTCATCTCTGTTTCAAATAAAGATGAGCCATATCAGAACTGTTCTGTAGATAGCCCCGACCTGACATTAAAATGTATAGGTCAATTTGTTTTTATTAAAAAAATGCAAACAGATGCATCAACATGAAGAATTCCCTTGTGAGGAGCAGGCGCATGGCTGAAGGTGAAGCGTGTGGTTGAGAGAGACCACCATGAAAGTCCAACCAGCAGTGTAAAATGTTACTTCTTTGTATCTGAATAACAAGAAGGCCTTAGCCTGTAGCAGTAAGAAATGGAAACAAGCAGCAGCCGGAACATCCTGTCAGTAATGTCTTTGGGTTTAACTGTTTCCAGTGTTAGGTACCGGCCTAGGTTTTATTTTATTTTTTAATGCATTCTTTCCTGCCGGCCATTGTTGTGTAGCTAAACTGCCCTTTTAAGGAAGATGGATATTTCCAAGTAATCACGGTGTTTCTATGTTGGTCTTTTTTCTCTAGAGGGAAACAGAAGCTGGAAACAACAAAGAGCATTTAGAGGTCATTATGAAAGGTGAAATCCTGGCCTCACTGAAGTCCAGTAAGAGTTTTGCCCAACTGGGCAAAACTGAGGGCAAAAATTGGACAAAAACTGGGCAAAACTGGGTACCCAGTTGGGGCCCTCTTTTCACCCACAAACCTATGAAGTGTTTTGGAAAGCTTATCTCCGAGAAAGGAAGGACCAGTCATTAGGTCACTAGTCTGAGAGATACAAGTTTTGGTTTCTTTTCTCTACTCTTTCACAGGCTTCCTCTGCAACCACAGACCCAGTCACCGTTACTCATTTCTCCATCCATGCAGTGAAGCTAACAACACTTTCCTACCTCACAGGAGTGATGGTTGTGAGCAAAAACACAGTCAAGTTTATAAAGAGCTCAGATACTACCAAAACAGAGGCCTTATATAAATAGAAAATTTTTCCCTTAGGATCTGTTGTGCACCCACTAAATATTGTATCTGCTTACTACTCCACATTTTTTCTTAAATATTGCCATTGCCAAAGAGGCCATTGTGTCAATTGTTAGGATAAAGGTAGTGTTATATATTTTTCCTTTAAAACATTTAGAATATAGACTTAAAATATGTAGATTACAAATGTATTTAGATGTATGAAGTGATGATTCTAGTACAGCGATGACAAACATCCATTCTGAGCTCTTATATGGACTTGTGTTTGTAAAAGGTGTATAGACATGCATTCTCATTTCCTCACATCTGGGACATACAAGGCAATAATAAAAGCAAATGTGTGAATGGAGCTTTTCACACTGTTTTTTTCAAAATTTAAAAGTTGACTCTCCCTCACTTTGGGCCACAATTTTACATACTCTGTTAAAGGAAAACAGATCTGTTCCATGACTGAGAATACAGATATATGAAGTGGTACAGCAACCTTACCAGGGAGAAGAATATGATAATATTCATTGACAGGGGAGCTAGGAGGAGCAATTATCCCAAGCTGTGCCTTTCAGACAATGCTGACAGGTTTTCCACTTTGATGAGTACAGCTGGGCATGTGGTGCAAGGGCAAGAAATTCTGTCATGGCGGGAATACGGGAAGTCAGGAATGGAAAGGAAGAGAAAGTTCTGCTAGTAGAGTAAATAGCTAGTGGCACAGAGAGTCTTTCAAAGATGCTCCCCACCCACACACGGGTATACAGAATGCAACCTACCATGCCTGTAGTGACTTCCCTACAACTACACCACTTCGTACTTAGGTATGAATCTGGTCCAATACCTTGACCAGCGCAACACAGGAATTGCGGTGTCAGTTGGTTTGTAATTTAAATATGCTTTTTTCTATTCATAGTAATGGATTTCTATAGAATGTTTTCATTCTTGAAGCACTATGCAGATGTTAGCTATAGCTCAGTGTGCTAGAGTTAAAAGTAATGAAGTCTTATAACGTTCATTATTGGGTATGACATAAAACTTTTGATTTGTTTGAATCCAGAGTTGCAATCCAAACCATCAAGGGGTTAGCCCATGCCTTTGGACCTAGTTTCAAATTTCCCCTGGTTCAGAAGTGGTATTATTATTTGACCCTGAAGTCAGTATGATGTTGTTATGCTCAGAGAATACAGAGGGCAAAGTGATTTGCCTAAAACCACATGGGGTTACATTGTTGGAGACAATTAGGATCCCCTGCTTACCAGGTCTGTACTCAGACCATTGTAGACTGCTTCTGTCATTTATGTTGGTTCTTATTTGAAATTAAAGCCAAGCGCAACCCTAGGTTATGCCTCTGTCTGGGGCAGTATATACCATTTTTTATAAACTTTGTCACTTGTTTTGGATTGGTCTGTTGATTACTTGGTTGTCCCAATTATTGGCTAGGGTTCATTTAGATCATTTTCTGTAGTATTCTTTGGAACATCTTTTGTCCAGTGCATCTGATTACTTTGACTTTTACCTGCTGTCTTGCCTTAATGAGCTGAATAAATGGGTTCCCATTCTCATTCTTAGTCCCATTTCCTTTCAGACATCCCTTCCTTGGCCTTGCTTTGTAATGTTTTCTAATATCTCCCCCGACAGTTTAAAGATTTGGTATAATTTGCTAATCAGTCAAATAGTTCAAATAATGGAACCAAAATGTAGGTTGTTAATTATTTTTCAGTACAGTGGCAATTTAATGTGTTGCAGTGGAGCCTTTCAGTAATACCTGAAATAGCTTTGGATATATATTGAGATCTAGAATAATAATTTGCACTTACATAACATCAGGCTTCTGAGGATTTCAAAGAACTTTATAGCATTAAATGAATGAAGCCTTTTACACAAGTCCCAGGGGCAGATGGAGAAAGTGGGACACAGAGAGGTGAAGGGATATTATGCTGGTTAGTTGCAGAGGCAGGAACAGAACCCAGATCTCTTGGTCAGGGTCACTGCCCAAATGGAACAGCAAGGGCATTTGTTCAAGATTTTGGGCCCTGCAACTGGTGCGTGCTGCCCTGTTTGTGTGCTGCTCTGTCAGCAGGCCTGATTAAGGCAACTCTACATGGCCAGAGTGCTTGTCCTTGGAGGGCAATTTCTGTGTTGACCTGTTGCACAGTACCCCTACTTTGGTTGCCCTACAGATGCCACACCTAATGTTGAAAGATTAATTCACTCCATTCACTTCCTGTCTCTTCCTTCAGGGCCTTTTTCATCCCAGCTAGCCCAGGAGTGGCTCCTTTTGGGACTCTGGAATTTATTCCTCCTTTCTTTCTCTCCCTCATCCCCACCTCATCCCTTCTCTCCTCCAATAGCTACCACTTCCCAAGAGCAAGGACCTTTTCTCCTCCCTTGTGGCCCCTCATCCGCTACAAAAGTGTCTCCTTCTCAAGTTTTGGAGCACATCTTTCCCCAAGTGCCTGCAATGATCTCCAGCAACCACCACAGTAGGTGGGCTCCTCTCAGGATGAGGAACTGATCCTGACTCAAGAATGGGTTTGGGTGAGAGGCAGAAGATGGACATGTTTTATGATGAGTGGATATGTGGGTGATAAAGGGACAGAATGTATGAATGAATGAGGGCTTAAAGGCCAGAAGAAATGAGTGGGTGGGCAAATTAGAGAATGCATGAGAAGGAAGGAAGGGAGAGAGAAGAGGAAGGGGGTGACTGGGTAGGGGAGAGGGGGAAGAGAGAGAGAGAATATATACACTTTATTTTCATTGGCTGGACCAAAGAGTAATATTTTGTTTACTGTGTTATGCATTATATAGTACTGAGATATGTGCTACATATTTTCTCTCCTAACATTATCAGCATTCAACTCTGGGAAGTCATCTACCTATATTTTGCTACCTCTCTTTAGAGTGGACACACATAATAAATATTGCTATGTAGGGTCCTAATAAAATTATTTCAGGATAATAGCTAATTTGAAATTCTTGCCCTTTATATTAAAAGGAAGACCAGTGAGTAAAAACTACACTCTGGTTAATCCCTTTAGCAATACAAGATGCTATGCCATGAGTACCTCCACTGTGTGCTAAGGCTACTCTTGAGATATGGTTATCAGCTCTCAGAGTCTGTGTTAACTCTTCTGTAAACAGGTGCATCTAGCTTTGGAATTTTTTTCCTACTAATTGCAGTGAAAATGTAATTGCTTAAGCATTATCTCTAAGTTATGAAAGCTGTTTGTGCCTTTTTCTGCTCTGGTTTCAGTAATGGCTTTACATTGGTAATGCAGAGGTTTGCATTTAAATATAAAATGAATCCCCTGGCAATACTCGGGTAGAAATGTAGGGTCAAATCTCCCCTCTGAAGATGTATATATGACTCTGGTAAAGTGGACAGATGGTGCACATGAAGAAGTGAAGGCTATTGACTTGACTGTACTAGATTAGAGCAATAGTGCTTTAAATCTCCTATTCTGCTTTTAATAATGGCTTAGAAGGAAGGCAAAATATTTTCAGGATTCCCCAGTTTGATATGTGGCATTTAAAATTACATTATATTTTACTTGCAAAGTGCTCTTTCACTGTTAAAGTTTACAGTTTCTAGTTGTAGATAAATACAGTTGCTCATTAAAAATAGTTATTGAATGGCTAATGAAACAGCTATAAACAACTGTTCTTACTAAGATCAGATCACAGAATTTATGCTACCAGACCTATAAAATGCCAGTTTGATCAGTCCAGATAAATACATTTAACAGTAGTCAAACTTTGCAGTATTTATACACCTTCCCTGTCAGTATTCAAAATACTATAAAAATGGGGAAACTGAAACAAAAAGTGGTTGAAAATCTTGATGAGTGCTGCAGAGCAAGTTTGTCTTTTGTATACGTATCAAATTCTTGATGCTTGGACCTGTGCCTTAAGCAGTAGGGCATATGCCCTTGTTCTTGAATGGGCAAAAAATTGTGAAAAGGTCTGTAGTTCTAGCAAATTATGCTCTGACCTGAGGATTCCCTGTTTCAAAATATTTGGAAGTACCCTTTCAGTTTCTTTACGGAAATTGTGTACAACTTAAACAGATTTTAACACTCCACTATGATGGTATGTTATGGAATAATAAAAGATTGATTTAGAGCCGTTAGATCGACTCTAGTGAAGAGCATATACCTGCCAGTCCAGTCAGCCAATCCAATCAGCCAACAAAAGGCTGCTTTTGATAGCCCACACAATGCCTTAAATTAAGCATATTTTCAGACAGGTTAATAATGCATTTGATTCAAGACCTCCACATCCTGCACATCTCTCAGATCTGATAAGGTGGCCTTTGATCTGACTTTTTGTTGTCCCTGGGTTACTGAACTATGGAACTCTTTAGCCCTGAGAAGTACTAGACACATCTAGTTGTAAGAGTGAATGCACAACAGAGCACCAGGAGTATCTCATTTGGATCCTGTAGAGAACTAACAATTCTTATCGAAGTGACTCATCAGTGTCGGATTCTATTTTGAATATCAGGCTTCATTGGAATTCTTTAAAGTTAACTTTAGTGCAACTGTGTTGCTCCTGACTGGCTCCTGAGATTCCTTTTGGCTGTATGTTTTATTATTTTTATTTATTTTTTCCAGTCTTATTATAGTTTTCTTTTCAATAAGCAGGCTGAGCTGACTCGCTACTGTTGACTCCATGACCTGCTTTCCATTTAAACCTCCACCTTCTCAAAAAGTGTAGTAGCTGGCATAGTCTCCCCTGAGCTTGATGTCTAAGCAGTGGACCAATAAAAAGCAAAACAAAAGGTAAAAACTCCTCTTTGCTTGTAAGACAGGAGCTCCACAGATGCAAGTAAATCCCTGTTTTTCTGACTGTTGAACCTGGAAGGACCTGGAGAGACAAAGAATATACTTCATGTTAAGCAAAGAGAGCTGCTTGAAATAAAAATATGTCTGTTGCTATATTAGCTATGTGGAGTGTTAAGGGAAGAATGTTTCCTATCCCTGATGCTAAATATGCCGAAATGATAGTTAGATGCATTGTAGTCTAGTGTGCAGTCACTGGAGTGGGAGGTAGTAGCCCTGGACTCCATTTGTGGTTCTACCACTTGATTTGTAAGGCTATAATTATTTACCTCCTCTGTGTTTCAGTGTATCCAAGGGCTAAGTGGAAACTGTAAGAATAAGTACTGTAGCAATTGCTGGGCCTACAATAGTTTAGGTTCTGGCCAGACCAGAAGAAAACACAGTCTCTGTCCCAGAACACTTGAAGCCTAATTATGTGACTAAAATTAGAGTTGCTATTAAGAAATATTCTGTGATCACAGTCTCTAATACCTGAATGAAGACTCTGATCATGCCGCTGTATGTTTCCTGATCTCTGAGCAGACTCAGGCTGAATTGAGTATGTTACGGGCGCTGACAGATGTGCAGCTCCCTGCTGCAACTCATGGCACTTCACAGAAAGCAATATGAGTTACAGCGAACCCCCCAACCCAACAGATGTTCTCTGTTTGGTTGGAGGCAGGGACTGAGCTCCACTTCAGAGATGATAAAGGAGAGAGAAGCTGGATCTCTCCAACCCCCCTTCCTTCCCCCCAGCTCTAGGGCTGTCTTCAGGATGGGAGTGAGGAGAAAGCAGGAGAGGGAGCACTGGTTTGTGGTGTGCCCAGCTGGGACTTAGAGGGGGGACAAGTGGATTGGAGCCCCCCACCTCAGGGAGGGCTCTAATCAATCTGCCTCCCCTCCCCCCCACACAGCACAGGCTAGGCAAACCCCAGGCCAGAGCTCCCTCCCCTGCCTTCTCCCCCATCCCATCCTGATGACAGCACCAGGGGTGAAGCTGAGCTGATGCAGCCCAGCCCTGCTCACCCACAGAGACAAACAGAAGTTAATGAAGGTGCTCTGCTTTGGAGCACCTTCATATGTTTCATAGTTTCACAGTACCTAGGCTCAGGAGGGACCTGATCAGATCATCTAGCCTGACCCCCTGCCACAGGCAGGAATGAATGCTGGGCTCACAAGACCCCAGACAGGTGATCATCCACCTCCTCTTGAATTTGCCCAAGGTAGGGGCAAGGACCACTTCCCTGGGAAGTTGGTTCCAGATTTTGGCCACCCTAACTGTAAAATATTGTCTTCTGATCTCTATCCTAAACCTGTTCTCCATCAGCTTATTACCATTGTTCCTCATCACCCCAGGTGGTGCTGGGGAGAAAAGAGCTCTTCCTATTTGCTGATGATCTCACCTGATGAGTTTGTAGGCAGCCACCAGGCCCTCCTCAGCCTCCTCTTGCCAAGATTGAATAGGTTCAAGTTCCTCGGTCTCTTCTTATAGGGCTTGTCCTGCTGCCCTCTCACCAAACCGGTGGCCCTCCTCTGAACTCTCTCCAGGCTGGCCACATCCTTTTTAATGTGTGGCACCCAGAACTGGACACAGTACTCCCTCATATGGACGCTCATTAAATGCAACACGCATGACTGGGCACTTTTAAAGCACTCCACAGCCATGCACTTCTGTCAGGGCATGACTGCAGAGTACTTTTAGGAGGTCAGTTGCACAAAAATATCACTTCTGTCAGCACCTTAAATGTACTTTTTCTCATGGTAAGCCAGATTTTTATGCTCTTATAACTAAAAATTACAACAACAATAATTCTCACCTTCCTCATTAACTGTGTTGAGAATAACAGGAATACAATATAGTGTTTGGTAGCTTGCCACAAAAATATGAGCTTTAGTTTTATTAAATGCCTTACATGCCTTATTAATAGAAGCATTTGTTTTATTTTTGTAAATGTTAATAGAACTAGGTTTTGTTTCGATTAAAATAGTTACTTAAAGTGTTTTTCCCACCCCAAAGGAAGAGCATTATTCTAGCACATGAAAATCTGCAAGTGAAAACAACTAGAAACAAAAGTAAAGCTGATAACTGTATTTTTATTTCCCCCCAAAATAAAACAAGAGCAAAAATGTTAATAGTAGAAGATTAAATTAGATTTAAAAATTGTTTCAGCTTAATAGCCCAAAGTGTTATTAGTAACACAGGTAAGGAAATTACTTAATAAAAAATATATGATTCTTATCCTGACAGTGTCCCTCTTAATTAAGTTATGAGATCTTAGATGAAAGATGTTATAAAAGTGCAGTGTGTAGCTTTCATTATTTATAAGAGAATGCCAAAGATCTAGCTCAAATTGCTTAAAGCAAGGAAAATCGCATCAGAACCTATCATTCCATGGTGAGTATTTTTAAAGGTTCCTATCACCATGGTATCTATAATGCTGTATTTGACTAGCTTCTTAAATGCCTGCAGGAATGGCAGGTATTTGGAAATAAGTATGAACCAGTTATTTTGGCCGAGTTGCTACATTCCTCACACGTTAAACTAAGTGCCTCTGAAAAAAAAAGGCATTATTTTCAAATGTGGTGACTGTGATGAAATAATGTTTGAAAGTCTGTTTATCTACTGCTCACCTAAATTACTACTTAGTAGAGCTACTAAATCAGTCTTTTGTTGCACATGTAGTTTCTCACAGATTTTTCAGCTATTTGTATCAGGCAGTTAGTCTAGCATCCTCTCAATTCCTTGCATTGTGTGAAATCCTGCTTATCAAGCAAATATTGAGCACATCTGCACCACTGCTCATTTCTCATGTTTAGTCCCATTGCCTATTCTGGGCCTACTTCAGTGAAAGAGCAGAGTAGTATTTGGCCCATGTCTGTGAATAATCTATCACAGGTGGCCTTTAGGGTTGGTGGCCTTTAAATATCATTATCCCCTGTTCTGTGGATGTAATCCTGGCCCCATTAAGCTCAGCACCCACTGACAGCAGCAAAGTCAGGATTTCATGCTAAGTATCCAATTTGTGAGCCCTTTGGGGCAGGGGCCTGCTGCCAGCTTTTACTTGTTCTCTTAAGTGCCTCCCACGTTCTTGGGCACCATAAAAATAATAAATAATATATTATATTAAGTAGGCATCAAAATGATTTAGCATGAACATTTCAAAGAGATGTACTTGGAACATATCTGAAACCCTGCCTTTGAAAAAACCTCCTAAATAATGCACTTAATAAAGCAATTTATCTTAAATGCTTGATTCTGTGAATATTGTTGAAGTGCTTAAAACATGCAATTGTCTATCCCATCTTCAAGGAAACTACGTAATGTCTTAACATGATTATCACGTTAAACCAGTTTTCTATAGTAGTTCAAGCTATAGCTCCTAAACTGATAGAATGTAATCATGTCTTATGACAATCATGCCTGGCATAGAAAATAAATGCAGCGAAAGCTTCTGCTTAGATTAACTCTGTGCTGCTGATGTGTTCAATGAGCCTATTTCCTGTTTTACTTTATAAGGCTCCCTCTTCTAATCCAGTCCCTTAGAGGCATTTTATCTGCTAATAAGCGTAATTACAGGCATTCCTGCTGTTATGTATAAAATTATAAGACATTTATTTTTACTTGGTTGTGGGTTCAGGTCTGCCTAAGTTCCTTGACCAGACTAGAAGTTTCACACACACATACTTCTGCAGGAATTCACTGGCACACCTGGGTTTGTAGCTTTGCCCTATCTGCGCATGTCATCAGTCACCACTGAGCTAGTCACAGCTCACTGCATGTATGGTTTTTTCATGATCTTTGCAAAGGTATGTATAGAGTTACACCCCTTTAAACCTTGTACCAAAGGTGACTACAAGAGCAAAGCATTTAAAGTGCCAGGGCACAATGTTTTGCAGTTAGCCATCTGTGTGAAGAGTTTTAGGTAGCCTTCTGTGAGGAAGGCTCAGATTTTAAAAGGTATTAAAAACTCTCTGAAAACTCCATGCCATAAATTATTCTTGCCTCAGTTAGCACAAGGGGATAGCAAGCTAACCTGCAGGCCTTATGCTGCTGAACTTAACCAGTTAGTCTACTTTGACTCTAACCACTGTTTCCTGTTTTAAACTGATAAAAATCACCTTTGCCAGGTTCTGGCCTTCTTTTAACCTGCAAGCAATCAATGCAGTCACAATCTAGAAATCTACCAATAGGTGCCAGGACCAAGCTTTTGCTAGGATACTGCCAACAGAAGAAACTGAACTAGGTCACTTATAAATATAATTTTTTCACCCTTGCTTAGTTTTGCCCGTGTTTGTCACAACTAGCAAATAACTTCTATGCTGCTTAACTTGGCAAACAATAAGTAGCAAAGTGGCTGAGGCATTAGACGTGTGCAAGTCAATTAATGCTTGGATGAAGGAAACCCAAGTTTCATATATGTACAAATCTATATGCTACCATTATTATTCTATGAAGTTTGCATGAAGCTCAAAATATAAGCGACTGCATTGAGCTTATGGAAATTGGTGCTAAATTATTAATTTTGATGTTTTATCGAAAATATCTGAGATGTCTCCTCTGCCCCTAATCGAAGAACCTAGCACACTCTCTCTGAAGTCAGTGGCACCTGCCACTGATTTGAATGACAGAAGTACTAGGCCATTGGTTTTGAAAAATGATGTACTGCTGTTATGCAATAAGCAGATGTGTGAATCAGCCAGTAGTGCAAAATCCTAGTTTTTGCAGAGGTTTTTTTGGGGGGGAATAATGTGCTTCTGAGGAGCTGCAAAAATGTTCAAATTAATCATCTGGACACAAGTTCATGAGTCTAGGGATTCAGTTTGGTGTTAGCAGAAATCCTGTTCTTACTAGCAAAAAGGTAGGGTAGGTCACTCCATTCTGTTGAGAAGAAATATCATTCTCGTATCCTGTTAAATTCCACTACCTAAAGGTGAGCAAGTATAGAATAGCTTGGACTCAGAAAACATCAATAAAACCTGTAACTATTACTAATTTCACCATCACTAATATTTGTCCTATGCAACTCTTGGTTTCCTCTTTCTAATTCACATTATAGCTGAGGTTTTTGTTTATCCACATGAGTAGACAAGCTCATGAAATGGTCTCAAGCAGCAAATGGCTTTGGAAGCCAGACAAAGTGAACTAATCTCCAGGTTATAAATGTATTGCAACGTGAAAGGGACAACTGCTTCATCAAGCAGCAGGGTGGGGATTTCTGAAAAAAAAAGCTGGTGGAGGGAAAGGAAGAACAATATCGCTGAGAGAAAAACAGTGCATTAGCTAGAGATCCTATTCTACCATAGAGAACAGTGGATAAGGGAAAGGAGAAAACAAAGACCATCTGACGAAAGAGAAGACGGCATTAGCAGGTTCCTGATAGCCATGCTTTGCTTTGGCTTAAAAATGAGCACTGTGACCATTAAAAACCCCTCATCTGTTCTTCAGATTGGGGGGAGGGAACAAAGTATGCTGTTCTCTCCAGATGAAACTCACTGCAGTAGTCCAAAATAATATTCGAAGTCTAAATCCAACTGTCCTCGTTCGGTGAGAACTTCCATTGTTTCACTATGGGGTGCGTGATGGGTAAGGTCTATGAGGACATTGGGTCTACCATTCTTGGGGTTTTATCATTGGAAAAAGCTGTTGCCTGCAGGGGGGCGGGGAGCCTTGAGTGCTGAAGGGAACGTCACCCATATGTAAGTCAGAGATGAATAGATTTCCTTTTTCATTTCTGTCCACTTCCGCCCCCCCTTTTTCATCAGTTACAGTTTACCAGTCTTAGGAAGTTTCAGCCCCGAAGAACTTTTCAGAAAGTTATGGGAAAATAGAACCAATGGAAAATATCTTACAACCTGTCCTGTAGCGTTGGTGTCAAAGTGCAAACTCTAATGAATGGTTTTGGTAGCAGATATGGGATGACAGCAGTTAAAACTAGTTGGACGTTCAGGAGAAAGAGAGTGTCCAAGAGATGTGCTGCTTAACAGCATTAGAAGCCAATTCAACCTCCTATCATGCATCTTACAAACCCTGTTTCAGCTTTCTTTCTCAATTAATCTCCTGTCTCTTTCTTTCTTGCACCTCCAATGAAAAAATAGTTAAACCAGAGAAATATCCTTGTGTGGTTTTCCTCAGGGCAGTATTGAAATCAGTGAAGCGTTTATTCCTGAGCCATTGTTTTTATTAAGCGTACATTCTGATTCACACCTCGGCAACCTTCAGGGGGCTGCACATGGTGTAAATCAGGTTGGAATTTCACCCCTGGGGGTCTCTGTGATTATATTTGGGATCTGAAAGGGGAAATACAGATGCTTTCCATTTGCTTCTGAACAGACTTTTTACTGAAGGTCAGTTGCCATGACTAAATTCAAGGCCAGGCAGCTCTTTGGGGCGGGTGTAGCGCTCAGTCTCTTAAGGGACTGACGGCTCCTGTGAAGTGCTGAGCTCCACTGCGTTCTGTCGAAGCGGCTGCGTCACTGAGAGCTCATTAAAGTGCCTGGTTGCAGAAGTGATGCCTGCTCACTTCCCCAGAAGTCAGTTCAGTTTTACATTGAGTGAGGACGGAGTTAAAAACCCAGGGCATGAACCTGGTCTCATGTTACCTTTTACAAGGACTTCAGCCTTCTGATTTACATCAATGTAAAGGAGCCCAGAATTTGCTCTTGAAGCCGTGCTTCAAGAATTGGTCCCAAATGTGCAGATCTTCTTTTATTTATTTATTTTTTAAATGGACAATTGCACTAGATTTTAATAATCCTTACCTCAGAGTTCATTTGAAAGAAAACTAATAAGACTTTTTATTTGAAGAAGGAAAAGAAAAACCCTAAAAATAAAAGTTGTGCTATGCTCAGCCAGGGTGGGAAATTCCATTGTGGCGGCAAGCCCATGGCAGGTAGAGTGGAATTTAATGAAGGAAACTGCTGTGTTTTTGTGTCTTTCTGTATGTTTTTCCTTTAAAACCGAGAGCTGGGCAGGCTTCCCGTTTGACCTGATGTGACCCAAGCAAATTGCTTCTTATATAAAAACAACTGCAGACTTGGAGAATGTAAAAATGCACAGGATCCTTTTTCCAACTCCGGGAAAACGAAAGCCTGAGAAACAGGACAGCCCTGTCAATACTCATTGAGCGAAACTATCACTCAAGCCTGATAAAGGGAAATTAGAACAGGCTTCCTTATGCCAAGGGGATTCATTATAAGTTAGATCTCTTTATGTTGTTATTGTGTGTGTGTTTTTTTAAATAGACACTTACCGTCAGTAAGAGAAAAATCAGTTTTTCAGAGGATGTGTTTTATGAGGGGAGGGAAAAGGACTCACTTGTAAATGGAATGAAAAGAGAGAAGGACAGAAAGGTTTTAGCTAATATTCCAAAAAGGTAAAACGAAATGATCATTTTAAAAGGGAGAGAGAGGGAGATTGCTGTTAAAAAGGTTTTCTTCTACAGGGTGTGTCTGTTGATATTGTATTCAGATGTGTTGCCTTGGCGTGCGTACTGACGGATTTATTTAAAAAACAAAGCAAAAAAAAAAACCATTGTGTGCTCGTGAAATGACTTCATAAAATCCTTCCCTTTATGAATTATTTTGATCACAGGGCTTGTTTTTTAAATTTCTAAAGTACTGTGCTTTTATTTAATTGCCTTCTTTTCAGAACTGTCTGTTCTAAAGTTGGCACCTTCCACATAACAGCATGCAGAGATTAAAGGCACGGGGAGGAGGGGAAGTCTGAAGGCTTGAATCAGGCCAGAGGGCTAGTGTAATGTGTAATCAAACTCAAATCTGCTGTGGGTCACAAGTGAAAAGAGTTTCAAGGTCTCAACCAGTCTTCTGCTGTAAACTTTAGATTTGTTCAGTTGAAGGACAAGGCATAACTCTCTCATTGTATGGCAGATAAGAAAAAACATTGTTTTCAGTTTGTTGCTGAAAAGTGAAGGACAGGGCTTCCCAGTTAGAAAGGGACCTAGTAGGATTCTATAGGAATGATACAATATTGTGCAAATGGATGTAATCACTGTATGTATAAGTGCTTGCATGGAGGAAGTGGCCCATGTACAAACAGAGGCTGTTATGAAAATCTTGCCCTAAAAATTAAACTGGCCAAGAAAGGTTTGCTATTTAGCATCCCCTGGGGACTTTCACACTACAGTGCTGATAACTTGAACCAGGAAACACCCTCTGCCAGTGTTGTCATCACATAGGAGCTGTATTTAACCAAAAGTTGTAAGATGATGCTATTAAACTAGGCATGAGAGGAAGCAAGTTTCAGCGATTACAGAACTAAACAGGGAGTCGGAAGGATTAGGGTTCCGCTCCTGGCTGTCCCTTTGACTTGGTGAGGAACTATGGACAAGTGTGTCCAATATTATCATCATCATTATCATTATTATTAGGATTTAAAAAGCACAGAACATCATGGGATGTGGCTTATGCCTCTGAATCTCTTACTGAATTTTTAAAAGAAGCAATAAAATGGGTTTCAGCATGCTTGGTTCCTGAATGCATATTAAAAGCTTCAGGATCCTTTGATGGAAATAGTTATAGCAGTCCAAACTGGAAGTAGGGATGATGCATAGATCCCTCTGCCAGTATAGGTTGGAAGGAGGGATCTCTTTTTCTTATTATTATTAATTTATTTGGCTATTTTTTCAATACCCAACCCTTCTGACAGTCCTGATTTCAGCATTTGTGCGTTTATAAGAACCAGGAAAAGACTAGATTAAAATTCTAGATTGTGTTGAAGGAGATTTTGTTTTTCACTTACGCAGGGAATCCTTGTTTGGTTTCCTGGCCACCATGTTAGAGCAGACTCTCTTTTCTTGTGCAAGTGGATTCAGGGGGTCTAAAGAGCATAGAGCCTTTTTTCCAGGTTCTTGAGGCTTGTTATTAAATCTCTGAGACCTTTTGCTCCCAGTAACTTCCTGCCAGAGTCTGAAATATCTACAAAGTGCTTTATAGACAGGGGCAATGCCTAAGAGTCTACTGTTTACTTCCAGTGCATTCTCTTTACAGATTATACAGATCATCATTCAGTTTTTTCAGTGTTGCATTAGGATAGGTTGAAGTATAGCAGATAGGGAACCACTGGGAGGACTTTGCTTGATACATGTTAGTGTTCCTGTTTGCCATCTAGGACATCAGGTACTGCCACGGTCTTTTGAAATTTATATGGAATTACACTGAGTTATGTGCACTTTTTTCGTCATTCTCCTTAATGCATATACACACAAACTCCTATAGATGTTAGCAGGTAGCATTCATATTTTGTTATAGGATATAGACTAAGTCATGTACCTTTTTATATTTATACACACCTTTCCTCCAAAAATAGATGATTTGATACTTCTTCAGTTACACCTATGCTCAGTGTTATTTTTTCAATACGATCTTGTGCACAGGATGTGTTTTTAACTGCTCTGTTTCTCTTGTACTTTTATACACACACACACACACACACACACACACACACACACTTACTCCATAAGCATGTTTCAGACCCTGCATAATTTCTATAACATACAAGAAAATAAATCTATTGTATGAATCATTATAATGTTGTGAGACCATCAGTATCTGGTAATGTAGAAATGCTGCTGAGAGGTACTGCATCCAGAACTGGTTGAGATCTGCAAGGTTTGTGAAGAGAAGTTTAATGATCTTAAGGGAAAGGCAGATTTTAATTTACCTATGCCATCCCTTAATGGTCTGTGTGAAATACAGGATTTCAGAAGTAGGATAAATGCATACTGTAAGAAAGCAAGCTCTTTTCATCATTTAATGTGGCAAGTGATAGCATAGTGAAAAGGGCAGTTCTAGTAGACAGATTTCTCTCTGAGCATGCCTCTACATTTCTCGCAATGAGCTTATTGGGGCTTTCTAATGGATTCCGGTGCAAGGGTTATGAACAAGAGAAAGTTCAGGGGTCACTTGATCACTCATAGAAATAATTGTATAGCAACCCATGGTAAGCTCACACAGCACAAACAAAGCCAGCACAGACTGGGGGACCCCAGGCAGAGGCTAAGCCAAGGGCCCCACTTTCCACTCACCCACACATGGGTGACTTAGCTTAGTGGGGTCCCATGTAGTTGCTATGGTTGCTCACTTCTACAAAGAGTTCTAGTCCCAAAATATGTCAAAAGGTATCATCAGCCATTCTTTGAGGTAAATCCTCACTCAGAATCGTAGAAAATTAGTGTTTGAAGTGACCTCAGGAGCAACCCCCTGCACAAAGCAGGACCATGCCCAACTAAATCATTTTAGCCAAGGCTTTGTCTACTCAGGTCTTAAAAACCTCCAAGGATGGAGAGTCAACAACCTCTCTAAAACTTCCACTGGTATCAGTAGCATTATTTATAAGACTGCAGGAATATTCCCAATGGGCTTGATCCAAAGACCAGTAAATTTCAGGAGAAACTTTCCTCTGAAATGTCGATAATATGTTTTATTGTTTTGGCTACCTTGGTCTCAATAGATCCTGAGGCATTTACAAGCCTAGGTTCTGCTTCTACTTGATACTTGCCTTATATTTCAGTTTAAGCATACAAGTCTCTCTCTGTTGAACTGAATAGAATTTCTCAGAATCACTCACATGATTAAAGTTAAGCATATACATAAGTATTTATATGATTGTGGCCTTAAATTCCTATACAAGCTACACAGGGAGTTTATACAACAAAAATATTATCACCTCTGGGTAGAAGACAGCAACTATTTGACAGCAAACAGCAACATTGTGCAATATCTTCAGGCAGAAAGTAAAGTTGAATCTTATACCCAGCTGAAATTGCAGAATGTAATTTCCCAAGCTGCAATTTTGTTAGGGCACTGGGATAAATATACAGAATTCCTCCATAAATTTGAAATATCTTATTTTGCCTTGTACAAAAGTCTACAGGTTTTATTAAGGTGTAGGAACAAAATAAATGTCAAGTCTTATTCAAGAAAGGAAACAGCCCTTTGTTTATGGGTGCATATAAAGCATTTGACAGGGTTGAGTGTCATTTTATTTAGAATTAGCATTTTTGTTTGAGGTCTGTACAGTTTGCTGCCAGCCTCCCTGTAAATAGCCCACAGGAATGGTATGGTTTAATAAGTACTGCAATCATCCCAATTATTTGAGACTGAAATATATGCAGGTATATAATGAGTCTCTTTCTTTTTCCTCCCCTGTTCTTTGATGTAGCATATGAGCTGCTTAATTGATCAGTCAGGAATCAAGATGATATGGACATAATTAAGCACTGCATAGGGATTTTTGTTTAAGCAGAGAATACACTGCTGAGCCCTACTGGCACAATATTTGGATACACCGGAGACAATCTCTGCTTGCATGTGCACTCTTTCTCTCTTCTAAGTGAAGTCAGAAAACTCCCCAGTGCTTCTAATAAATTAATTGAAGAGATTTGCCATTGACCTGATCATTTTAATAATCTCAAGGGATAATGAATGATTGATTCTACACCTCGAATCTTTTCCCCTACCATGTGACCTGTTTCTGCATTTATTGGAAGCTTACCTGGCTGGACAGTAAAATCATGATCTAATTTGACTGGCTGGTGATCCATTTATTTTTGTCCATTATGTTTAAAATAAAATGGGTTGCCATTTCTCATCTGTACACATCTATTCAGTTTACACAGATTTGTTTTCCAAATGCTTAAATAAACTACAAGGAATAGCAAATCCTTCTAAATGCCTGGCCTGAAATTGTTTCTGCATTCTACTGGATGTCCTATTATTAGGAAGCTAAGCTGCACTACATTCTTTACTTCTTTGTTTTTCTTCATGGCAGGGGGCCCCAGATGTCTGAGTCTGTTTAAATTGAGGGTCATGTTCTCATCTCAGTGCATGGAAGATTTTATCACAGCATTCCTGTTAATATTAATGGGATTCTTGCACATAAATCCCACTTATATATATGGAAGAAGGAACTTATGCTCAGTGCCTTTGGAATAGTTTAAGTTGAAAAAATTGAAAAAATAAGCCATTTTATGATGGGAAAATGTTAGAGCAGGTTTTGCTTTTTCCTGAAGAAAGGTGGAAGCATATACTATTGAGCAGAAATAAGTCAGAGTGGTGAAGTTTGGTTTTAGCATCTAAACTTTTCCAAATTTTGGGAAACACTTGGATCTTGGTGAACAGACAAAAGTAGAACCAGGGCTGGTTTTGGAAAAGCAGTACTGAGAGTAGTTTTTGTCAGGCTCTTACCTGATCTGTGGTAGGATATGATCATAGAAATGTTGGTAGGTTTGGTCTGTTTTTCAGTCAGGCCTTACCTATTACAATCATTGATTGAATCACTTGAATGGAGATTGTATCTCACAGAGAAGAGCTTTAGTAGTTTAAGTATCAGTTCTGGCTTACAGGTTCCTACACTGTGTAGAGCCACACTTCTGAGCCTCTGTATGGTTGTCTCAGCCCTCCATCTTTCCAAGGTAAATCATTATGATACTCTTGTGTTTATACTGTGCTGAATTCTCAAAGGCCCCTGAGTGTGTCATAAAACTCGTTTAAATAAGCAGGGCTACTTGCCCTAACAACATCCCTAAAACTTTCCTTTTATTTGCCTGTTGCCAATCTGAGCACATTATTGGAGAATTTAGGAGTCCAAGTTAGAAAATAGGGATCTCAGGCATTAGGTCTTTTTTGTAAGGCACAAAACTTAGAGTCTGCAGCTGTAGGTTCTTTCCCAAGGCCTGGTGGTTGGCCTTATGCTATTTACTTGACTGCCTTATGATTCAGTCTCTAGAATGGGATTCATGATATTACTTTGCAGAAATGTTCCTGGGACCTTCTCCATTCATGTTTATAAGGTACAAGGAGAATGTCAGATGGAAGGTGCCATAAAACAATAAAATGTCCTCACTGTGCATTACTATAATATAAATTTTGGTTGAATTTAAAATTGTTTATACAGCCACAAGTCTTTGTCATTCCGGTAGCCAATGGATGGCCAAAATAATAAAGAGAGATCAAGGGATGGACTCTTGTCCAGGTTGCAGTGATCAATTCACTGTAGAATCCTTTCTGTTTTATCATGGCTTCTGTTGAACCAAGAAGCTGATGTGGGTCTCATACTCCAAAGATGCTGCATAATGACATGTGATGAAAAAACTGTGTTTCTCGGAATAAAAAAAAAGCCATGCTGCTTAGTTTTCAATAGCTGGCAGACTGATTCCCTTATTGTAAGAGTGCAATATCTCTGGAGTCATGATTGTTTCTTCTCTCTTTTTACTGCTTGTTTTAATGTTACTTTTGCACACATGGTTTTCAGTCTGCTCTGCAGCCTTAAGGAGACCTACAAATGCATCCCACATACCTCGTTTGATTCAGGGGGCACAGAACTACTTTCTACATGGGGCTAAATTAAGCCTTGGAGTGCCTCAGATTTTGTAGGTCCTCTTTTATTCCCTCCATTTTACCAGAAGGAAATCAAAGTTATAGAACATGAGCAAGATCAGGGATCATGTCAGTGAAAAAGCTGAGAATAGAGCCCAAAGCTCCAGATTCGTAGTTCCATTGTCTTGACTACAAGGTCACCTTTTTCGTAGATCTCTTTTTGTTCAAACCTGTTGCAGTTTCATCTTTCATGATCTGTTAGGGGGATGGAAAACTCAGTTTCTCAGGACCCTTTACTAAGCTGTTTTACGGACTGTCAGGGAAGACTTGTAAGATGAGGTGATGCAGCTGTTATTCTTCCCTTACAGATAGCAGGTGTGACACCTTCATGTTCTATAATCACTTTTTACTAAGCATAGGAGGGAGGGAGTAGAGCTGACTTCTGAGTCTCAGGTCTTCTGTAAAGCCACTAAGCTAACAAATTCTATATTGGTAACTCTGTGTGTGTGTGTGTGTGTGTGTAAAATAAACATATGTACATGAGCACACCCTGGGGATGCACTGAATTTAGTAACTTCAGTCCTAGTGACTTGGGATTAGAGAGTGGTATTTGAATTCAATGTCCATAGCAGTCTTGTTTTCTTCTGTGTGAAAAAGACTATAAATGATGCATACTCTTTTTGCAGAGTTTTTTTTTTTCCACCAGCCACTGAACAGTAAGGTCAGGACTGTACTTGCCTTAGAAAATGGAGACAGACAGCTTTTTGGCAAATGTGGTCCCAAAATAATCAGTGAGGGCATTAACGATAGTGTAAATCGAGGAAACTGCTCGGAAATGGGTATGCAGCCCCTGACCTTGCATGCCCTTGTTCTGGAAAAAGGTAATGTAGCTTTCAGGGTCCTTGCTTTAGGTTTGTAAGCTCTTGAAACAAACAAAAAATGCAGACTTCTCTACGCAGCAGAGCTGGGGGAAGGGATTTGGAGTAGATGGAACAGATTGAGTAGTTGTTTGTACATTAAGGCAAGATAGTGGTTTGGACAGTGGAATGGGATCAAAGTGGTCTCAATTTCTAATATCATCATCTCTGGCAACTGACTTCCTCTGTAAATACAGGCAAGTCACTTCACCTCTTTACTTCAGTGTTCCCATCAGTAAAACAGTGAAGATATAACACCTCTCAAGGATTATTTACATAGCATTTGCAAGGACTTTTGAATGTAAAAAGTGGCAACACAATCATGTAGAGGTAAATAGTAAACCATCCAACACCACACTTGTCTTTTCCAAGAAAATTCTGATAAACTTTTCCTGAAACCTGGGACTATTTTTGTAAGTTTTTGAAAGGGAAGGCACCTGTTACTGTTATCCTTTATTCCTTAAATGGATATTCTAATTATGTGGAGTCTGTTTAGTTTCAACTGGAAGCCAGTCAGCCCCCCAAGTTCAATTACTCTGGGCTTTATTTTGTGATGCAAGCACTAAAGAAGGAAAGAGCACTAAGATTTTCTTTTTTTACCTTTGCTTCAGTTTTCTTGCATATCATGCCCTGCAGTTCATTTAAAATGCATGGAGGAAATTCTAAATATTGCATCTTCATTGACTGGGAAATGAACAAATACCAGTCTTTGCCTTTGTTTCTCTCCTTTTTCTACCAAGTTAGAAGTGCTGTGTCCTATTTACCATGGGGTTACTTTTGCTACAGAGAAGGATTTGGTCACAAAGCAGAGTTTGGATGAGACTTCTCATCACTCCAGTTTCTTTGGGTTTGTCCTTTTTTTTTTTTTAATTTGGCTAGCAAGCACCCAAAATTTTACAGAATTGTTTGTGTCTGATTAAATTACCATGAGAAGCCAAATGACCTAACAGTCGCATTGATTTGGTAGACTGTAGCATATAAGAAATTGTGAGTAACAAAAGCTTGCTTATACTTAGTCACCAGTTTGATTTAAAGAGTCACATTACTTTTCAATGACTCAACCTCCCTCTTGCGGGCACTGGGAAATTTAAGAAGAAAAGGCAAAATAAATTCCGGCAGAACAACAATGCCATCCATTGTAGATCAGTGCCAGCCAGAGAGATATCAGGAAGCAAGTTGCTACGCCAAATCAGCACATATTTGTTAATTCTGAGAATGTTTCGGATATTTGAGGGCAGTTTCCGGACAGAACAATGACAATGAAGAAAGCTAAAGTTACATTTAGTTAGAAGGGTGATGAGTCTTGTGTCTGGCCTTGTTCACACTTCGGGCCCTCATTTTATTGCACGCTAGGTCTCTCTGTGTCAGTAGGAGTGATGGAAAACTATATGGACAAATGGAACAAGTAGCATTTCTTCTTTGAGTCCCTTCTGGGTACTGAGAGCTGTTTCCCTCTCTCTACCTTTGAAAACTAATTTTGCATGGAGGTGGAGGTCACAGTTCAAGCATCACAGTTCAGATAATTTTACCTAATGAGTGTATATTACAATTATTTTACAGCTCATCATTTTTAGGTACAAAGGAAATAACCTTTATCTTTTCTTACTTCACTCCTGTCTTAAATGCTCTTTTTTCTATACCTCCATTACTGAGTTATGTCCTCTGTAAATACCTAAATATAACAGGCACCTCTTACCCACTCTTCTCCCTTCATTATATCTACTTGACTCACAGTTCTGCTTCCCTGAATATTTCCTTGATCTCTGTGTTCTCTGATTTTTACCTCTCTCTTTTCACAATATTAAGATGTCTCTTATCTCATGGACTGTATGCAGAAATGACTAAGTGAAATTCTTTCACTTGCGTTGTATAAGAGGTCAGACTAGATTACCTTAATGTTCTGGTCTTAAAGTTGATGAGCCAAATCCTGTGTCACCTTAACATGCCTAAGTGGCACTTACCAGAACAGGCCATTAAGGTAATCTAGTCTGACCTCTTACGTATGGTCCATGTAAAGGACCATTTGGTAGTACTTACGCAGATTTTAGATTATCTTTCCACTGGCATAGATAGCCTTCTTTACCCTATGCTTCAGTTTTGCACATGCTCGGAAGGCTTGGTACACTAAGGCTGTTTAGGCCCCAAAGGCAGATTAGAATTGCTGAGGTATACACATGTGGATGCAGCAAGAAATGCAGCTGCCCAATCTAACTCATAGCGCTTCTCAGAAAGCACCATGAGTTAGACTGATCCTTTCAAGTCAACAGATATTAGCTGTTGGGTTGGGAGGGTGGAGGATCAACCCCAACTTAAAGTCAATACAGGGAGAGAGGCGGTGTCTCTGTATTCTCTCCCCACTATATCTGCCCCCCTCTTGCAGCTCTGGTGCTGTGTCGGGATGGGAGGGAGGAGAAGGCAGGGGAGGTAGTTTGTTGTGGGGGCTCCCCAGCCACACTGGAGTTGGGGGGAGCGAATGGACTAGAGCCCCCCACCTCGGTGGGGGGGGCGGTGTCCAATCCACCCATGCCACCCTCCAGCACTGGCTGGGCAACCCCCAGAATGAGTTCTCTCCCCTCCCTTTCCCCCTTCCTAATCTGAAAAGTGTTGGGAGCAGAGTTGGGCTGCCTCAGCTGAGCCCTGCTCCTGGCACATGCAGAGAGAAATTAATGATGGTCTGCATTTTGGAGCACACTCAGCTGAACACTCATCCAATGAGGATTCAAATTGTTGCAGGATAGGGTCCTTTAAGGTGGTCTGCAGGCGTTCAGTTGTGTTTGGTCATGGCTGTAGGCCAATTTCTCAGGCCAGGTCGGACAAAAATTGTCATGTCTGTGTGTTCCTTCAGTGTAGTTCTGTATGCGTATGACTCCATTCAGGTCCCTGTATGTTGACTGGAGAAAAATCACAGCTAGACACTGTTTGATGGAGGAGGAAGCGGGCCCTCTCACCTTTTACCCTGATAAACTAGCAGTTAGGGACCTTATCCAAGGAGTGGGAGGCCTAGCATGTGAATCTCCATCTCCTTTCTAGCAAAGGGAGGAGGCCCTGGGTTCTGTCCCTGCCTCGTGGCCCAGGTGAGATAGAAAGTTATGTCACTACTAATTATCCATTTCATCCAACAAATATGAAATGCAAGGTGAAAAAAGTCACTGGGGAGGGACTGGAACCTAGTGCCCCTCTCTTCTAGGACAGCACCCAGCTCACTGAGCCATATTCCCTCTGGTTTGCTGTCCCCCTGCTCCCACATATCTGTCTTTCTTTGTTGCCCACTGAGCCAGCTGTCAGAGCTGGAAGGTGCCATATGCACTTCCTAACCCATGGTTTAGTGGTTAGAATACTTTGCTGCAACATGGGAGATGCTGATGCAGAGCCCAGCTGGGTCCTGCCGGCACTGGGGCCGTTAGTGCTGCCAGGCCCATCCAAGGCCGTGCACTAGTGGGCCGGGCTGGGTCCGTTCAGCATGTAGGTGCCTGGGTCACAGTGCTGTGTCACTGTCCGCTATGCCTGCAGCAGAGCCACAGTCATGCCGCCTGCTGCGACCGGCGCCACAGGGGCAGGGGGGCAGGTGTGTGGCAGCCCCCGCTCAAGCCCCTCTACTACCCTCTCACTGGGACATCCCCCCCCCCCGCCACTCCCCACACCCCCTCAATATCCCACTCCACTCCCCATAGCCCCCAACAGCCCCGTCCACTCCTTACACCCCCCCAACATCCCCTACCTCTCCCCATAATCCCCAACAGTCCCCCAACATCCCCCTGCCACTCCTCATGCCCACCCACACCCATAAACCCCCCCCACCCCATGTCCCTAACTTACTTTTGGGGCAGTAGAAGCACCACGGAGATGCTCTGGCCAGAAACCAGAGGTTCTCTCCTGGAGGACTGACTCCCTCCTTGCCCTGCTGTTCTGTGGAACAGTTTTTTTTTTTACCCCTGGGGTCTAATTTTTTCCCCATACTGCAAGTTTGCAGTGCAGGGAATGTTTTTTCATTCCCCCACATGCCTCTTGCAGCATCTCAAAGGGGGGTGAGATGGTGCAAGAGGCATGTGCATGCCCGTCTGGATGCACCCATAGTGTTTTAGGTTTGTTTCGGAAAACTGGGAGCTTAGGTGTCAGTTTGTCCCAAGTCACTGGAATACATTTGCACAGACAAGTCTAAGTGATGCTCCAGAAAATATCTATCTATCTATCTATCTATTGAGAGGGAGGCTTAAATTAAAAGTATTCTCCTCAGTTTACGTTCATGCTTTGTGCTCATCACCGTGGTATCGGAACACCTTTCAGTAGTTTGTTAAGCCGCATGACTAACATTTGTTACAACAGGGCCGTGACTGATTCTGCATGTTTTTCCACTCTTCTAGCTACAGCATTTTGGTACCTGTCTTTTAAGATGGCCCTAGGCTTTTCCACTTCCAAATTGCTGTGCCTTTCCTAAATCTATCTCTAGTCCTTTTATTTCTTCCCACCCATCTTCTCCATTTACTGTATTGACTCACACTATCACTGGCTTGAAGATTTCTTTGATATATTCTTTGCCAGATATAGTACTGAATCTCCCCAGAAACTTAAGAGCTGTTCAGCTTTGGAGCATATGCAGAATTCAGGGAGTTCATTTTTCATATGATCCACAGCTGAAGTTAGACCAGACTGGCTCCCACTTGTAGTTGAATGGGCACTGAAGAAACCCAGAGTCAGTTGGAATTAGTTGAGCACCTGTTGTTGCCCCCCTGTCCACAAATGATGGCCAAGGACAAATGTGTCCACAGCTAGCGTTGATATCACTGCCTGGCATGATATCATATACTCCTCCCATTTCCACTGTCTAGTATAAAAGAAGTTTAAGATAAATCGCTTGCCTGATAGAAATCTGCATTGTCATGCAAGAAACCTGAGAAATTTGTCTGTTCTTTTTCTGCACAAATAAGCTTGATGATGGAGCAGTGCAAAATTAGAGGGCTCCATCCCACAGAGGGAGGGAGTTTGTCTGATCATAAAACAGCAGCTCATCTGACCAGTGAAGGAGTGCCATTGGCAAATTCTCAGTGAGAGTAAAAGGATAGTAGGTAGGACTTCAGTGATGAGGCAGGCTTTATTGCTTGGAGAAAATGCATGATTCTTCTGATTTTGGTGTGGAGGCAGAAGATGTCTTTGTAGAAAACAGTTACGGTTCAGGATAAACAGAGCTTATTAATTCGGGAACACTGGGGCAATCCTGGATGTCCTATGTTTGCAGAGTGCTGGGTGCCTCAGTGACATGTGGGAATCCTTCCTGGATTTGTACATAGGTATTACAATTTTTTCTCGCAACAGATTGCTACCTTGTCATTTAGGGCACTTTTACACATTCTCCGGTGGTGGGGGGGCGGCGGCACTTTAATTAGAGCAGCTCCAAGAGCTGCAGCTCCAAGTGCTGCTGCATCTCATGTATCAGCATCCTCATGCTTCAAAATGGTGGTGGGTGTGCTTGAACTAAAGCTCATTTGACAAGCTTTTGTTCAAGCGCCCCCACCACCATTTTGAAGTGCGAGGACACTGATACATGAGATACGGGAGGCTGCTGGAGTGCAGTAATTTCCACACTCTACAGACTCAATTAATCAACTCTGCTCTGATGCACTGTAATTACAGCATGTCGGAGCAACCTCTGCACTCATGTACAAGCAGCCATAATGACTTAGGTGAACATATAACAAATGAAAACCAACCACACAGTAACCTTGTTCTTCTGCTCCTTCCACTGTCAGGTCTAGCCTGGTTACACATGCACAAACTTTGAGAAGCATTCAGTCACTTCCTGAGACCCCAAATACCTCACTTTTATGTGCTGTACACTGACCTGCAGCCTGCAGTCACACTCAAAAGGCTATTTAATCTATGTGTGTGTGCATGTGAGATCATGTGCACGTGTAACATTTTAAGTAAAGGACAAAAAATAGCTGAAAATAAACATTCTGTGCAACAAACAAGCACATGGTACATTTACAGGAAAGAGTATGACTCTCGAGAACAGGCCTTCATGAAGGAATAAGATTGTTCAAGCCATATGTTTTCCATGTACCAGGGAGACCATTTTAATAGTTTACAAATGCATTTGGCCACAGAAAACTTAAAATTACTCAGCTTTTTGGAGGGCTAAAGCTTGACACCAGTTATTGTACTTAGTAAGACACTTCTTTTCATCCATATCCAGCAACTGAACTTAATTAAACAATCTAGGGGACATGTTTAGGGAAATGGCCTATGTCTGCTGAGCAGAGCTGTATACAACTTTGTCCTGGCCCTTTGCAGCACTCATTTGTAAGCATTTCCTTTGGGCAGTAATGTGTACTGACTAGTATATTGAGCTAAGACAAGAAACGATCCAAGGTCTGTTCCCTGCTCTGTCATTGGCCTTCAAGTGACCTTGAACAAGTGACTTCCTTTCTCTGTACTCTTCTTTCCCATCTGTAAAACAAGGGCAGCGATTCTGGGCTCTTTTGTAATGTGCTTCAGGATCCATTGATGAAAAGCACCATATAAGAGCAAGGTATTTTTTTTAGTAACACTAGTATTGATCTGCCAGAGTTTGCCCCTCTCCCTTTCCCCAGTTCAGTTTGACTTCTGATTTGAAAGCAAAACCCAGGTGCACCCCCATAACTTCATACATTTATGCTGAAGCCATGCAGAAACTGAAATCTTGCATTGGTTTCAATTCAAAGGCCTTAGGGTCACTTGAGGCTGGGCCTGTGTTCACTTAAAGGGTTCGTGAACCTCAGCAAATCTTTCATCATCTGCTCTGAATTATGAATTGGCAGCAACATCAGGAACTTCTGCTGAGCTGCGGGGGCCTCATCCATCTGCACAACACTGCCTCCACAAAAGCTCAGTTCTGATCTTGTGGCCCTGACAGCCCCCCTTCAGGCATACTCCCAAGCTCCCTGAGAAGCCTCCCTGTTAAAGGACTTGACTTTCACTGTGTTTGGAGTTCAGATAAACTACTGGTTAAGTCAGCCTGCATGGGTATAAATAGTTGTTGCCAAATCAGCTGTGCCAGGATGTGTTCCAGCACAGCTGATCTGCTTTTCTGACTGAAACATGTCACTCATTGTTCTGCCTGTTGATCCTGTGGGAAAATGGGTGGCATGTTCCCCCTTCCAAACATGCACCCCCAGGAATCTCTGGGGCATGTCTCTTAAGTGGGAAAGTCAGGATTCCCTATATAGAGAGATGTTGCCTTGGAGATTCCTGCGGGTGCATCTCTGGAAGCAGGGAAAACCAGGCAGGCATGCTCTGGGCTTGAGAGGCTCTATCCTGCACAGAGATTTCCAGAGTGTGCAGGACTGGGCCCCTTAAGCCTCAGGAGTGTCTGCCCAGGACTGCCAGAGAATATGGGCAGCTCTGAGCTGCCTGCTCTCTCCTGCCATAAAGCCAATAGACGGACACTGTGAAAAAGCAGCAAAAATTATTACTACCTTTTGGCGTGGCCGCAGACAAAGGCATTTGTAACACAACAAAGGGCATGGATGTCTATTTGTTGTTGGTTTGTGCCACCATAAAAATTGTTATGGCAGCACAAAAGCAATGTCCGTTCCTGGCCTTTGATAGACACCTAAGACTACTGAGACCATTTGGTTTGAACGTGAATCCCATTAAGCTATAAATGGGGTACAGGTCAACAAGGCAGGTTTACAACCCAAGAAGCAAAGTTTGTAACCAACTCAGGATGGCGTTTTTTAGTTGTATGAAGGCTCAGAAGAAGCTCTTGACCCTGACAGAAGGGGATAAAGCACTTTCCTTTTCTCAACAGCTAAACAGGGCGCTTTCCCAGAACTCCTGCCCAGGTGTCTTTTCTGAAATGTGGGTGAAAATGCGCAAAAATGTGGTTATATCTACTCCCTCAGTAAAGAATTCCTCTCAGTGCCTGCCACAAAGGGTCATGTGATAAACATCAAACAAAAAAGTTTGAGATGTTAAAAGAATAAAACTGTTCAGGGAGTAAATTATCTTTACAATTGGCCAATATAAAATAATACAGTGGAAGCCTCTTAAACTAGTAATTGATAAAGGAATAAAACTGCTAAAAGAATATATTTTTCATGCACCAAGGCTAACCGTTTAATAGGGTTCGGCTGTATTTAATCTCTAAGGACCTGCAGAAGAGGCACTGAAAATGAATTTAACTTAAAGAAAATCAACATGGGTGATCCTTCATGAGACGCCCCTATACATCTTTGCTACCTGCTGTCTGCTGTCAACAGACACATGGTACTGCAGCAAAACTTGTGTGTGGGCAAGAGTCGATTAACATGATGACAATACGTTGCCTTTCTGTAGGAAAGGGAGGAGCTCAAATCACTTAACAGTTATTAATAAATCTCAAACACTAATCTGCCCCCCATTTTCCCACCCAACCACTGTTTTTGGAATTTATGAAATGATTAATGCCTTAGTTTTACAGATGGGTAGACTGAGATAAAGAGAGGTGAAGTGTCTGGCTCAAGTCAATGGGAAAGCTCAAAATAAAATTCAGGAGTTCTGGTGCCCAAGCCCTAGTCTGCCAGCTAGAACACATTCCCTTTATACATTGTTTTTAAACATCCCAGCTGTACTATAAACTAGTAGGTATCAGGGGACCCACTTACAAAAAAGGAAGTTATCCTTTAATTTGGATATAAGATGCTCCAGTTGCCTTATACACTGAATCAAGCCATGTTTTGGCTGTGCCCCTGAACTGTGCTATTGCCTTCCATAGTCTAAATCTGTAGCCTGCTTTGGATATAAAGTTAAAACAGTTTGCCTCAACAGCAGACAGCAAAACTGAATGGCATTTTGATTGTAGCAAGCTAAAAGCCGTCACATCGTTTTCACAGTTTTGAATATTGTAGTTTCTACAACACAGGCTCTTCCCAGAATGCAGTGTGAGGAGTGTTTAGTTTTGCATAGTTAAAGAGCTGAAGAGCTATTGGAACACACTGCTGAGCGGTGTGTATAGCCTTCAACAGTTGACTTATACCTGACAAAAGGATCCAATTACATGGAAAGGGAAAATTCACCCAGGATGCAAATCAATGTGACTTAATTCCTGTTTAACTTGAATATGTGCCTGACTTGATCTACTATTTTTGCACTTTGGGGTGTGGGGAAGAGTCTGCTCCTGATGTCCAGAATGGAGCCTGAAAGAGTCTGTGAAGAGCCTGAAGGGGGAAGGTGCCATGCATTGGAAATAATATAAAAATGCATTCAGGTAACCCTGATGTTGTAGTCATGATGGTCCAGAAATTGTGTGAGAAGCAAGGACTTCCTAGGAAGGAATCTTTTGTGGGACTGACTGTGTAGTGGGGTTAAAGTTAAAGTTTGAATGCAAAACATTAGTCTTCAGGACCTGTCATTGACTTGAAGAAGAATGTCTTGCATTTGAATGCTTGTCTAACTTTATCCCAACTAAATAGTTGGTCCCATAAAAGATATCACCCTAAGAAGTCCTTGCTTTTCAGATAACAATTCAGATCACAGCTCATTGCATCCAACAAGGTCCCTGCAGAATTCAGATCATTCTGAACTATTCAGTGGGTATTCAGGGAGTTTGGCTTGTTTATTCTAGCAAAAGAAGAGACTGAGAAGGGATATGATAACTCTATATTGAGACATGTAAATACAAATGCAAATGTATGGGATGATTATTAGGGAAATAGGAGATCTTTTTAGACTGAAAATTGATACCACACATGACCAAACGGTTACAAACTGGGTATGGCTATATTTTAGATTGCAAATTAGAAGATTTCTACCTGTTAAAGGTGTGAAGTTTTGGAATGATCTTCCAAGTGAAATAGTGAGGACAAAAAACCTGAATCTCTTTAACGTTGAAGTGGGCAAGGTTATGAAAGGAATGTTATGTTAGGGTTAGGGAGTTTTGGCATAGTGTGTGAGATGTGGAGTTATGTTTTTCAATCTCCTGTGTAGGGTAATGAGTTAGCTCTTGTGGTTTGAAAGGTATCTGGCAATCCCATACTTTGGGGTTTTTGCTGGTCACCAGTTGTGGCCAACAAGGCATTTTGTCTTCCTCATGACTGCTACTAGCATCCTGGGGGAGGAGGCATTCGCCTTCAGGATCACTGGGACATTAGCCCAAAGTAATGCTGGGGTTCTTGCCTGGGTGCACCGCTTCTCTTGTCAGTATTTAAAAACCTGAGGGTTTTTTGGCCATAGGGTCTTGTTCTCAGATTAGCCATACAAACTGCCAAATATGGGGTCTTGAAGGAATTTCCCCATGGCACAGAACTTCAGTTCCCATGCTTATTCATTGCATGTTGACCATACTGATTCAGACATAGAGCATGATTTACAGCTAAAGCCAAGATCCAGTTTCAAAGAATCACAGAGAATAGAGATGGAAGGGACCTTGAGAGGTCATCTAGTCCATCTGCTCCATGACAAAATCAACCATACCCAAACACTTCTTCCTAAAACCCTCCAGTGATGGAGATTTTGCACTCACTTTATGCTAGCTTTTCCAGTTCTTAATTCTTCATCAAGTTGAAAAGCTTTTTCTTTCATGACTATTTTTAATCTCCCATACTACAATTTAAGTCCTTTACTATGTTTCCCACCCCCAATAGGTGTGGAGAAAAGTTGACCTGCCTCTTCCCAGTGATCTTTTAAATATTTGAAGACTGTTATGATGCCCCCTCCTCAGACTTCTCTAAACTCAATAAAACCAGTTATTTTGGTCTTTTCGCAAAAGGCATTCTTTCTAGACCCACACTCATCTTTGTTGCTTTTCCCTACACTCTCTCCAGGTAGTCTACTTCTTGGTGTGGTGCCTAAAACTGTACATAGTACTTCCACTGAGACCTCGCTATTACTGAGCAGAATGGAAGAATTGTTTCACGTGTCTTTGTTTATGCATATGGTCCTGGATTATTGTACAGTACTACAGTAGTTTTGACTTGTGTTCAGTTTCTGATCTACTCTGACCCCTTGTTCCTTCCCTGTAGAATTGCTGCCTACTCAGCCATTTCCCAGTTTTTTTATTTGTATAGATTATTTTTACTGAAGCTAGTTGTGTTAGCCATGTGTTAAAAAGTTAACCTTTTAGTGAAGACTGAAGCAAAAGAAAGCCATTAAATACTTTTGCTTTCTAGGCAGTAACTGTTATAAGCTTTCTCTCCCTAGTTAGTGGTAGACAGACTCTTTCCTTGGATTTCTTACTACTGATTCACTCATGTTTCCTTACTACCTTTTAATGTCCCTTTCCTAACTGCACCACATTGTATGCCTTGGCTTTTTTATCAAGCCTTCACTTGCCCTTGCTCCACCTTGATAGTCATCCTTAGTTGTTTGACCTACTTTCCACCCTTTATATAATACCTTCTTGGGGTTCTAGTCATTTAATGGTCTCTTAGTACACTTCCTGTCTTTCCTTAACGTTTGGTAGCGTTTGCATGTGTTCACTTAATATTATTACTTTAAGAAGCTGCCAGTACTCCTGAACTCCTTTCTCCCATAAACTTACTTCCCATGGGATCTTGCCTAACCAGTCTTTGAACTTATTCAAGTCTGCTTTGTTGAAATCCATTGGCTTTATTCTGCTGTTCTCCTTCCTTCCCTTTCCGTATATTCTGAGCTTTATCATTTCATACTCATTGTCACCCAAGTTGCCTTTGATTTTCACATTCCCTACTAGTTCAGTTCCTTACTGGTCAGAATTAAACAAGAATACTCTCTTGCTGCTTTCTCCATTTCAAAAGCACATTCCCCCACTCATTCCAAATTTTTTTCATAATCTGCAGCCTGCCTTTTTCTTTCCTAACTGATATCAGGATAGTTAAGTCCTCGTTTAGGTCCTCCAAAGGTAATTTTTTCTATAAAGTTAGAGAAAAATACTTCAGCTTATTTTAAGATGGGGAGGGACTGTTGGAGGGGCATGGGACACAGAATAAATTCTAGTGTATTCTAGAAATGCATTTTGTGACTACATACTTTAAGAACAACTGAAAACCATTTTAGTTCAAATTTGGCTTATTTTATAGATCTCAGTGGTATCTAAGTAATGAGCCAAGTGTCAAGAAAATGTTGTAGAAGTGTGAAATTTGTCAAGTATGTGATATGTAAAGACTGAATAGCTCTTGTGCCTGGACTTCTGTAAGTTTTTAACTCTTCTTGCATTCAGCTGCAAAACCTTTGACAGGCGTATTGCAAGCTTTCTCTTGTTAGCTAGTATAGCCTTCATAAAAATCAGAACAGAGATCCTTATTGTGGAGTTTTCTTGGAATAAAATTCCAGAGAAAAGGGAAAAAAGGGAAAAGGGAATGGCAGACAGAAACCATATTGACTATATGGAATGCAGGCCTGTGTTTTTGTTGGTGCAGTAGAGTTGTTTGCCTTTTTTGTGAGCAATTATTGCTTCTGCCTTTGAAAGTTTCACCATCAGGTTTTTTTTCTCAATTTCCTCTATACCATCACTTTTCTGGTGAGAACACTCTCCCTTCTTATCCATATCAAAGGCTTTTCCTCCTAAGTTGTAGAGAGAAACCTGTACCCAGCTCCCAGTTCTGACAGTTTTCATTCATTCATTCATTCATTGACTATTTCTAGCTTTTGATACTCCTATGTCCCATCAAGATGTGGAACCCAGAATTGAAGTAGCAAGGCTGTTGTAGAATGACTGAAACACATTGGCTAAGGACAGACATTACACCTAAACCTGTTTAAGTGATCAGAAACTGATGTAAGCCTGTAACAGAGCAGCTGTTTAGTACACATAAACCAGTTTGAAAATGGCTGAAACTGGTTTGAGATAAACCTGAATGTAGCATCTGGCTTAACTAATTTGGGTCAAACCGGTTTATGCAATGTCTGTCCCAGACCCCTTCCTGGCTTAAGTTAAACCAGACAACCCCAGTATCCCAGCATGCTCTCTGAGCTAGCCTCTCTGCTCCACAGCAAAGCTGGCTCCTCCCCTCTGCTCCCTAGCTGGAGCTCTGGCAGAGACTGCAGGCCTCTGTCTGGCTTCCCCTTGCTCTTCCCTCCCCACACCACTCCTTGCTCAAGCAGGGATTTCCTCCCTTCCCTCTGCCTTATACAGAATCCGCTCAGCATTAGCTAGCATACCACATGTTGGCTACAGTCCATGCTATGGGAGACAGGACAGTGTCCACTTAGTTTGGAGCTAATCAGTAGGTAGCTGGTAATGTCCCTCCTTTCCTTTCTTGGAACAAGTTGTTTAAGAAGAGCTTGAACTAATGAGGGAGGCTTGGTTTTGCTGATGTGCTGATAAATACTAACAAGTCCCTATGTAACTCCCTGCTGCGTAACTCAATGGTCTGCTATCAACAGCAAGGGGGTAAACCCCTCCCTAATCAGAGGGCCTGGCCATGCCCCCCTCAGTTCAGCATTATGGAAGGGAAGGGAGGGCTGCTCTAGCACCCTCCGGCTTCTAGCCTGAACCACTGCAGGCATATGCCTACATTTCTGGGATGTCTGTGCAGTTACAAACCAGATCACCCTAGTCAGGTTAAACAACCTACAAAGATTGTATCAGTTCAGGCTCAGGCTTTTGGAATGTGTCCCCCTAGCCCTTGTGTTTGGATTTTACGTTTCACTGAGGCATCGTTATGAATGATGTCATTTAGGTTAAAGAAAAAAGTACTATTGTTATGCTTTATTTTTTATCTCTGCCTCATGGAGCTTTCAGCCAAGAGGTACAGTATTGAAGTACCAGGGTCTAAAATACATGAATATCCACTTAACATATCCTGACACTTTCCTTTCAGTCTAGCAGACAACTTAAAAATCTGATTTTTCTCTTTCTCTAGCCATAGCTTGTCTCATTTGAGTGACACCTTTAATCTAATGATTCTGGCTGTTGGTGACTCAGAGTGAACTATGCTACAGATCTGGGGTGAAAGCATTTAACCGTCAAGCACCTCTGAGTGGTAATTCCATGCCTATGGCATTTGAAACATTGACACCATTTCACTTCCCAGTGTCAGACACAGGTCCTGTCTAGGGACCTGACAGATTGCAGATTATGTGAGCTGTGCCTGTTTGGCAAAACATTTTGGACAATGAGGGTTTGAAGTTTAGCCTGAAAGAAAAACTGAATGACTGAATGACTCTGAGCTTCACAGGGGGAGAGATTTGGGCACAGATCTGAACTTTGTAGTTTAGACTCATATCTAAGATATGGCTGATAGAAAATATGCAGAATTTTATTAGAGGGTGAAGGTGTTCTGGTTTAACATAGTAATTCTTAAAGTCATAACATGAACACTGTGTACTGCTAAAATGAATGTATAAGAGTTAAAAACGTCATGTAAGTTACCCTAAAGCACTACATGACTGCACAGACTGTTTCTACATGAGGGACATGGGTTTAGGCATCCACCACACTTTCTTCCTTGACTAGCAACTTGGACATTGGGTGAAAGTAAGGTGTTTATTAGACACACTGACAGTTTTATACACTGATGTAAACTTTTGTCCTGACCTGCGGTGCTCCTGGCCTCCCAGACAAAATGAATGCTGCAGAGGAGGAGACCTGCCAGAGAGGAGGGGACCTGTAATATGCAACAAAAATGGGAGCTTGGGATGAAGTGAAAATGTAGAATGATGAGTTTAGAAAAGAATGCCTGACACATTTTAAGATCAAGGGGTGCAGGTGACTGCTCAAATATAGATAGTCACATGAACAGTAAAAAAATGTCCTTTATTATATTTAGAATATTGTTTTTGACAGAGCTGATGTGTTGCCTATGGCTTCTGCTTTGCAACTGAGATTGTACAGATGCATACTAGGACTTCTGAGCCACCTCTTTTCCTATGCACAGTGCCACTGTTAAGGAAGTAGAAGGTTTGGAGTAACGCATGTTGGTGAGCTGCTGCATTTCTAGGTGAGCTTAAGAGAATCAGCTAAACTAGCACAGATTGACAGTTTATGGCTACCTGTCCACACTGGGAAGAAACAACTGTACCCTGCATCAGGTTCAGATGGAACTGGGATGAAGTCCTTATTCCCTTATGCAGCCAACCAGTGCAACATCAGTTATAAATCATCTGGGGTGACTAGAGTATATAGATGCAAGTCACTATACTGGTATTACAAGCGCAACAAGTTCCAGCCAATGGTTATTTGTAATGTCCTTTGCAGTCAAAGCCATCATGTTGAGCCAGAGGTCCACATCTTGGCCCTTAAAATAGAAATGATTTAAATTATATATTTTATACGGGGAGGTGGGTGCCTGAAGCCTGTTTATTACTTAATAACCCCCTCCATCCTACCATCTCTAATCTGGTAAGGAAATTGAGTTAATAAATCCAGGATATTATTAAATAAAGTAAGTATTTAATATTACTTGTCCTCTTTGAATCCAAGTTGCAATACAACAGAATTTCATTTTATAAATAACACCTTTCGTGCTAGCACCACAGGGCATGATTCAAAAGAATCTAAATAGAACATGAATGCTGTAATCAAATGCAGACCCTGGGAAGGCAGATTAAAAAGGCATGTTGCCGGTTAGAGCAGTAGACAGGGTAAGTATAGTGGGTCACAGCAGAAAAGCTACTTGCGAATACAAGGGCACAATCAAATGAAAATTGTTTGCTTGCCCACTCCAAACTATTACTGACTGCTTCTGCATCCATGACCTATTTTTAATACAGGAATATTTCAAGGGGTTCTTTCATTTTAATGCTTTCTGAAAAACAAGGGGTGGCAGGGAACCTTAACCTAGGTTTGCATTGGAAGAAGGCTATTGGAAAGCCTTTATGTTTAACCTAATGTATCTGTGTTGCACCTATTGCCCCTTGTATCTAGGTGTCAGATGCAAGAATTAAGTGTAACTATGAGAGTGGAACTCATCACCACCAGATGTTTTGGAAACTGACAGTTTAGCCAGATTGAAAAAAGGATTGGATAGATCCTTGAAGGAAAGGCGCATCAGTAGCTATTGAACATGGGAGTTAGGGATACAGCCTCTGAATCAGAACTTTCTAGATGTTAAATGCTAGAGGCTGTGAGAAAGGGACAGAGGAAAAAACCCTGGTTATACCCACTTCTATCTCTCTTTCAGTGTCTGTTCTCTGCTACTGTGTGACAAAGGATCCTGAGCAAGATGGACTAATAGTTTGACCCAGTAAATGGCAGTTCTTATATTATGTTCCTATGAGAGTAGCTAATGGATGTGGAAGCCCTGATTTTAATTCCCAGCTCCACATACTTTTTTTTTTAATTGTGAGTCTGCTGCAGACTCAACCAAAGACTCTTTATTTCCTTCTGCCTCCATTTATTGGATAGCAAGTGAATGAAGCGATACTGTATACAGTGGTGGACCAGCATGTAGAGTGAATGAGTCTAGAGTTCTGGAGAGATTTTGATACAGAGTCCACAGGAGATGCAAAGCTGTTAGATTTTAAGAGTTTCAGCTTATGTGGGACCACATGCATTCTCATAGGTGAAGAAGCATACAGAAGCGGGGCAAATATACCAGAAGCACCACAAAATTGACTCCACAGACTAAGAAATGTTCTCTTCAAGGGAGAGCATTGACAAGAGCAAGGTCAACTAATTTCAAATACCTTGAACCCCAGATATCTAGACAGAAAGGAAGCACCCACCTTTCCATTTACATTAGCCCCCGTGTTACTTCCCAGCAAGCCCCACCTCCCTTGTGCCTCTACGGCAAGTGTCTTTACAATACCCTTTTTCCACAAGGGGGTTACACAGGTGGAGTAAAAGTTAATGGAGCTCAGAGCAGAATTAATTTCCATGTGGATACTTGCAGCTGCTCCCTAGGTCTGGCCCCAAAACACCTCTTCCAGACCTGCTAAAACTTAACTGCATGAAGAGGAGGAGGAAAATGTGCCATAGTGTCTGCAGTGCTTCTCCTGCCTTTTCACCTCCCTTTGTCATTCCAAGAAGTCATCAGGCTCTTGGAAACTTACACCCTTATGGTATGAACCAGACTCCTAGGTTGTGCAATCGTGAATGGTCACCATTCAATAACATTCAGTTCTCTATTTATGTGCACATGCCACCAGACACATCCATCCATCTCCAGGACTCTCATCCCAGAGATAACAGCCACATCAGGCTGCAGCAATGATACTACATTTTTTTTTAAAAGAGTCCCAAGAAGGACTCTCAGAGGAGATACCTTGCTACAACATATCGTACAATCAGTTGAGATGTTTCTGTGCCTAACTGATTACTTTTACTTAATTAGGCATGAGCAAACTAGTTTAATGCAGAGGAACAAATGCCTCGAACCAGTGTGTAAACAATGTCAGGGAAGGGGGGAAATAAATAAATATCTATATATAGAGATATATGTATCTACACACACACGCACACACACACCTCTTAAAGAGTGGCCTGCCATATGGAAGATAGATGAAATATTTAGCAGTGGCACTAGCAAAAAATGAAATATGAGCTCTTGCATCCCAAGTTATTAGTGAACTGTTAAAAGACTGGCTGCAAAGTGTCTTTACCAAATTAAAACTTTGAAAAAGGGCACAAATGGGAAATATCAAAATAAAAAATTGGAGGAAAATGATTGTCCTCCTGGCTCTTATTATTTCGCAATTCTGAGGCCGTTAGCCACCAGTAAACATGTATGACACAATTCAGAGTCCCTCCTGAAATCTGAAATGGAAGAAGTCTGCATGGACAGGCAGGCGGTAGAATGTGCTGAGATTTGGATTGTGATCTGATGCATTTGCGTCCTTATTTTGATAAACCTCATAAACCTTTTTAAAGGAAGTTTTCTTTGGGTTCTCTGCTCCCTGTTTAACCTATGTGCTTCCTAAATGCTCAGTGATACAAAATAATCAGAATGTCAATGTGCTTAATTTAAGGTGTCTTACTGATTGCTGAACTGTTTAGCAAATGACTTACTCTACACGGAGGGCCAAATACTGCCTGCACTTTGAAGGCAGCAAAGTTCTTGGGGCCTCAAGGTTAGCTGACCTGCCTGCCATTCTCATGTCTTGCACAGGCCAGTTGGAAGTCCAGGGGGCATGGTTAGTAATACCCCCCCTGCCTTTTTTTTTTCTTTTAAAGAACCTGTTCTGTCATGGATCCTGTACATCCATTGTCATGCTGTCTGAGCAGCCAGGCCTCAAAACTAGGCCTGTGCAAAGCAGCTAGTATTCACTTTGGATTTGGCTGATCTGAGGGACAGTGATTCAATTCAGTGATTGAAGATCACTGTCCTGAATCAATTCAGCTGAATCTGATTCAGAGATTTAACTGCCACCGAATCGGCCACATCCCTGAATCAAACAGGCCCCATCCCCTGCCCACTCTCCCAGCCCTGTCAATGGCTGCCCCTCCTGGTCCAGCTCTTTAAAAAAATAAAATAAAAAGCCCCCATTCACCGGCTGCTGCTGGGGAGAGCGATCCCTGCTGTCCCCCACTGCCCCATGTTGCATGGGGGGCTCTGCACAAGCCCCCCACCCTCCGTCCACTCTCCCAACCCCCCCATGGCTGCCCTGCCCACCCCAGCTCCAGCAGCCCTTTAAGAAACCCCTCCCCAAAAGCCCCGCCTCACTGGTTCCTGCCAAGCAGGGGGCAATCCCCACTGCCTTCCCTGCCCCACACCATGTGGGGGGCTCTTATATGAGCCCCCCAAAGCCCCGAGGCCGCTGCAGGAGCTGGTGAGTCTGGGAGTTTTTTGTTGCTTTTTTTTCTTAAAGGGTTGTAGCCGAGGCAAGTTGGGCAGCCATGGAGGGGGGGCTGGGGAAGCTGGGGGGGGGGTCAGGGACTTCATGACAGAGCCCCCCCATGTGGCATGGGGCAGTGGGGAGGCAGCAGGGATCTCCCCCACACCCAGCAGCACCTGGTGAGTGAGGACTTTTTTTTAAAGCACCCAGAACTGGGGTGGGCAGAGCAGCTACTGGGGGGCTGAGGGAGCAGGCGGGGGTTGGGGCCTGGCAGGGGTCTCCCCATGGTTCCCTCCTCCAGCGCGCCCTCCCCTCCCCCCTGCCGCCTCCTACTGACAGAGTCCAGGTCCAGCTCCCTGCTGCAGTGGGTGGGAACTGCCCGAGTCATAGAAGCTCTCTGAATCTTTTCCATATTGATTTGGAGAGCTTTGAATTGATTTGAACCTTTTAATTGGTCTCCTGATTTGATTTGGATTTGGAGATTTGGCCACCAAATTGGGCTAATCTCCTCTGAATCGAATCAGTGGCTGAAACTTTGTACAGCACTACAAGACACCTCATCAGTAGATTTTCACTTAAGGGAGAATAAAACTTGACTCATAATTCATAAAACAGTAAATGCCCAAAATAATTCCAGGGAGGAGTTTAGAGTGGGAGTCAGTCTGTAAATCACCGAAGTAATTTCATCTTTGTCTTGTGCTATAAAGGAAACATCTCCTATCAGCACAATCACAGTGTTTGGACCACTCGCATACTAGCCTGTAAATATGTGACTCTACCCTAACCACCTCTTTAACAGTGTGGGTTGCAGGGAGGGGGAGGGGAAGAGAGGAGATGGAGCCAGGGGGCTTCTCTGTGCCCCTGTCTACATAATGAGGGCGCTCATGTGGACATTCAGTATCGGATTTGAGTACTGTGAGGCTGAGCATATGAATGCTTGTGAACTACTTTGCCATACTGGCTTTAGAGGCCCTAGAGCACTGGTCTCCAAACACTTTTGATCATGCACCCCTATCAGTAAAAAATGTTTGAGCATGCACCCCCAATATATGTACATTTATATTTGCGCACCCCTATTAGTAAAAAATGTTTGAGCACGGACCCCCAATATATGTATATTTATATAAATATACATCTAAACATAAGTTCTAATATTTTCTTCCCCTGCCCCAATGGATTGTCTTGCGTACCCCTGGGGTGCGCGCACCCCACTTTGGAGACCACTGCCCTAGAGGACTACAAAGTGTGATTGCAGTGGACTTGCAGCAGTGATCTGCATGTGTCTGGGAGGTTAGAACCCATTCAGCAAAACTAGTGACAAAAAGAGAAGGCATCGCACTCTCTGTAGAGATTTCTGGTGATGTGATGATGAAGTCCAGGCTATTGTTGGTGAGAAAACCATCAACACCTACTACGAGAAAAATCTAAAAGTATACTGAAATGGTGCCGGTGGATGTGCATGATACAGATCAGTGAGGGGCTCAGGTGAGGGGAAGAAACTGAAATCCGACCAGGTTTAATGAAGCATCTCCATGCAGACTGTGAGATTAGTAGGCTGTTAAACTGATCTTTGAGTTGAGACTGGTCACTCCAGGGTGGTGCTGGAGGGAAAGTGCTTTTGGATTTGGATTACCCATTAATAACCATTTGCTATCAGTGCGCATCAGCCAGATGGTCAGATCTTACAATTTATCAGTTAGTCTGGCATGATTGACTGGAGTCAGTTTTCCCTCTCCCACTGCTCCTCATGTGGTGTGGCACTGATGTCACTCTGATTATCCTGCCTTTGGCAAAGTCTTTTAAAATTCTTCCTGGTACTGTATTTTTAAGATCAGCTTCGTGTATTAGGGCTGAAAGTGCTTTAGCAATACTAGCTTACCAAAGAAGGTCTAAGCCAGTATTGTGAAAAAACTTTCATTTTCATTTAAAGTTGACTTTGTTTTTATATACATGCCTCTATCTAGCTAGTCTCTCCCTCTTTATACATCACCTGTTATAGAAGTCTATCTTAATTTAGTGAAGAATGTTCATTCTTTAATCTGTATCTGATGAAACCATGCATGTGGAGGATAACAGTGGGCTGGAAAGACAATACAGGAAAAATATGTGTGAGCACTGTGCATCTCTTCTGCTGAGACCAATAAACAGGGTATAGCAGCCCAGGTAGAGTACTATGTTAATATGGCTAGACTGCTCCCAGTACCTCATGTGACATCATTCAGAACTAGGTTGGGTATCACTGCACGGCACTATATTATGCTATGTAGGCATGACCTCGGTCTTGAATGACAGAGCTCTCTACTGTTTGTGCAGTGGATCACACTTTCACAGCATCATCAGTTTATCTCCCCATATTTCCCACCCCCCAACTTCCTTGCAGCCTTCCTGCTATTCCACCCCTGGGATCTCCACAGCTCTTCCAGTGTCCCTCACTCCTGCCTTGCACCACCCTCTGCTGTTGCAGCCATGGCCCCACATATGTCTTTGTTGAGTATCTCAGTTCTGGCAAACTGCTTTGTGGTATTCTTTTGTTCTTGCGATCCTGGCCTGACTTGCATTACCCTGCTATTGCAGTCTTTAGCCTCTCATGAACAGAGACTGCTGACTTGCAACAAATTGTACCAAGGTGTACAATAGCACTGGTTTTAGACAAGAGTCCAGGGACTGTGCTGAAATAACCAAATTAATTTCACTTTTGATCTATGCTATGATGAAAACATTGCCAAGCAATAGAATTCCTGCCTTCAGTGGTGAGAATTGGGCCACTCCCTTGCTAGCCCATAAATCTCAGTGCTGCTGAGGTGTGGGGAGAGAGAACAATGCCGAACAGTACCTCTATATATTTTCTCTGGCCTTCCTCCTCCTTCCCCTTGCCTTGAACTTCCTTTCTGAATATGCCCGAATAGCGCAGTAATGATCCGTTCTGAAGAACTTCTTTTAAGAGACTAAGGCAAGAAATTCTGGAACAGTGACATCTGTTGAATCTGGAGAATTTTGTTTTCCCACTGGGAAATTGCATGAACTTCCCAACAGTTTTTTTTTTTATAAATTCATGTTATGATTGCTATTTTTTTTCTGAAGGAGGTAACTTCAGGAGACACGGCTGCTTTTTGCTTTCTGGTATGGTGTAAACTTTTCCATCAAGAGACAATAATGTGCATTCCTCTGGCAGAACGAGATGGATTTTTTTTTGTTTTGTTTTGTTTCTGTTGCTGTTGTTTATTTATAAGATGTTTCCTCTTGGTTAATGGACGTTTGCTCGTAAGAGACTCCAGTGATTTTCCTTTCCACCTCTCCCCTCCCAAATATCTCTGCCTCGGCATTCATGCTGGAACACAGCGAGCTCAGAAAACCCATCTGAGCAGGGGAACTTAGCAGCCAAGCTTTGTCACGCTCAAGAGTCGGTGAGGTGATTCTCCTTCGTCACTGCTTGGATCAAGACCCACAGCTCTGGTGAGTGGTGAGGTTCCAGAATTTGATGTGTCATGGATTCTGTTCACATTGCCTCTGAGGCAGTGCAGGAAGTCAAGTTTCTTTCTCCCCCCACCAAACAAAAATCAACATCAATCACATTGGAAGATGGAGCAGTTAGCAGCTTTTGTAGAGCTGAGGAAACTGCACGTCATCTTCACTAGCTCAGGGACACACCCAAGAGATCCTGTCTTTAGGAGGACTTAGTCAGCAGTGGTGGGCTTTCTTGTTGCCACCAGTGGGTGTCAGACTAAGCAGCGGCTAACAAGGTGCTTAGAGGACACCAGAGGACTAGGTAAGCATGTGGGTGTTGGGGGTAGGAGAGCAAAAAATGTTAATCCTTCATTTGGAGTTTCTATCTGGCAAGTTTTCATGCTGCTGTGTTTTAAGCATTTACATTATGCTCTGAATACCTTATTGCTCAGCCAAGCAGAAAAGAAACTCTGCTGTGGATGCAAAGTAAAAGAAAATGCTTCTGTGAAGTCCACCTCTGGGAATAGGAAGAGCTAGCTGGTTTATAAACTACTGGTCCAGGGGTTTTTTGGCAGGTTGCTGCAATTTTTTTTTTTTTAACTCTTTCCCTTCCCTTCTTTTTCCTTCAAGTTCATATGAGGAAGTGGCAAGCTAAGGAGAAAATAATAATGGTGTGGGTTACTACGTATCCAGATACTATGCAGACATTAATGGATTAAACCTCTCAACCTGCCACAAAGAACCGAGGTGGAATAATCCCCATTTTACAGGCAGGAAAAATGGAGGCGTAGAAAGCCAAGCAAGGCAATGATAGAACAAGGAATGAGACCTAGCTCTTTGTGTCCATCCCCAAATTCTGCATTCTCTCCTTTTTCTGTCCCCACCTTGTTAAAGATATACTGCTTCTCCTCCACCCTTGATAGTTATTGTGCCAGAGCAGGCCAGGGAAGTGCATGGGTGGTTCAGTTCCTCCCCTCACATCTCATATATTATCTGACATCAAGAAATGAGCACATTTGCTACAGCTAGCAAAGTAGGAACAGGGAAAGAAACACTGGGTAGCAGTCAAAATATCTGCATCTTGAGGTATTATTCCATTCTTTGAAACGTTGTCCTTGGAATAGGAACAAAATCTTCAATGGCGCCAGCATAACTCACATGGGATATTAAGTATGAAGCATCATCTCCTCCTCCTTTCTTGCTCTTGCCTTGGAGCCTTTCAGCAGGTGCATCAGGATATGTACCCACTACCAGCAGATACTTACCTCCTGTAGCCATCAGCAGCCATCCATCAGTGTATAAGTAAACTCTGTATGGAAAGTCAGCCATATCCTTCCGGGTTTCTTGTGCTGTTTGAAGCAGGAGAGGCACCCGAAAAGAGGCCATACTTGACCATTCTTCCATTTAAATAACTAGAAGTTTAGCCATGAACTTCAAATAGTACAGAAATGAGCCCAGTGAGCAGGCATTTTAATTCAATGCTGGATTTTATAACGAGTAAGTAGAGCCATTTCAGGCTTTGTGGTTTCACTGTGTGGCCGTTTCTACAAATACTTTATTTGGGGTTTCACTTTTTGTGGGGTTCTCAGTTTCTCCCACAGTTTCAGTTGCAGTTTAAGTTTAAGTGAACCTGAAAACTTGAAGTGGAATCCATTGAAAACCTCTGAGTTGCATCTGGCTTTGCATCAGAACCATAGGGGACTGTGAATTCTGCATGTTTTTTTCATACAAAACCATAACTTTGGCTATAGGCTTTTTCAGAACGGCTCAGTTTTGCTCTTTAAGTTCAAAAAATGTTAGGGAACCTTCCTATGAACCTGAACTAAAAGTCTAGCTTTTCACAAAAGCCACATCCAGGTTGTCTGGTTTTACTGAGAAAGGAAAAACTACATACACACATGAAATGACTTTAATTTATGTCATAGTTCAGTCACAATTTCCTGGAGATGGGCTGGATTCCAAACAGCCCCAAACTTTGAGGGAAAAAGATTAGGATCTGAGCTTGGCTTCTGGCCCTCTGCCTGTATAACGCAGTGAAACTAACAAACAGATGAGAGCATCTCATACTTTCAGCTTAGATCCAGATTCAAGCAAGTTGGTTGGTTCTTGTTACTTCATTAGGATGTTCTGGACACGCAGAAATGTTAGGAAAGTTTAGATTAATGTCTGATCTTTGAAGACTATCTCTGATTTACTTCCTCTTTCCAGATAGTCAGTCAAAAAGATAAAATGCTTCTGGAATGGAAACTTCTTCTGGCCGTACTTGTTCTCTGGGTACTTTGAAGAATTCCGAGTCAAGGGCTGTCACTCTGGTGTCTTTCACCAGGGCTCTGCAGATGAGAAAGCAGTGCTTAAAACAACATCTAACTTATTTTTAAGAACATTTATGTTGTTTTAAGCCTCTTGGTGTTTAAATTATTTAATTACTGTATTCGTTTTGCAGGCCTCAGAAGTAACAGGGGAAAACAATGAAATTGTCTTTATTTATATACCATGTACTATGGAAAACTTCAGTAATCTTCTTCGCTGCATTTAAAACTGGATTGACTGCAGTTCAGGGAGCTGGTGGGAAGGTGTGACACCCCCTGGCCCATAATGCAGCCTGGGTATACATCTGAGACACGCTCCCAGGGAGCTTCCACAGCTTTGGGTTTCCCTTTTTCCCTAAAGCCCTTCCTGCCATCTGCTGCTTTGCCTCCTTGAGAATCAGCTGAGATGCATCATAAGCCAACTCTTTGGCCTGTGGTGCCTTAGATCTACCTGTCTTACTTGGGTGTTGCAGGCCCTTAGCAAAGGGGATTTTGCCAGCAGGAAGGATCATACCCTTGTCTGGCCGTGTACTCAGAAAAGGTGGGTCCCATTTTTCATACACTGAGCCAGCTGGTACTGTCAGATACTCTGGAATCACAAGCCTCACTGACAAGTGGTTTGTAAAAAAAATAACAAAGTTTGGATTAAGATCTGTGCTTTTAGGGACTGTTTGAATGTGCTGTTTATGCCTGTTTCTTGAGCTGTTCCCCATGCACTACCAAAAAGTTAGGTGGTGAAATATCTCATTATCTGTGTCAGTCTACCGAGTAATATTTTAGCACACTTGCTTTCAAAGGTCAGTCAGAAAAGATTATACATATAACTCTGCATGAATTTTTTTCCTATGAATTCAGGGGGTTGCATATGATAGGAAGTAGGACTTACCATTCAATAGTCTAAGAATGTTGGAAAGAGCAATACCCTAAATCTTACTATTTTACACACGTTGAAAGTGAGGCATAGAAATAGATGTAGTTCCTTGAAGAGCTGGGAATAGAACCCAGATAGTCTGATTTCCAGGCAGTGGTACAACCATTAGTTTCTTTCCATCTATGCATTCATGTGTGGCAGAGTCAAAGCCACCATTATCATTTGCAGAATGGTTATTGTTTGGAGTTAAATGTTTATTGAACTTGTAGCTGTTATATCTGTGTTAGTCCTAACCAAAGTGCAGAGGGGGATGCTAAATAGACTAGTATACAAATAGCCGGAGGAACATAATAGGATTTGTGGGGGGCTGAGCACCAGCAGTGGGGTGCAGAGCCCAACCCAAAGTGGCAGCTGCCTCCACATAGATCCGGGGGGCATATGCCCCCTGTGTCTGCCCTGGGGATGCACACAGCAGTGGGACCCCCCCCATGCCTGTGGACGAGCCGCTTTGGATCCAAGCATCCCAGGACCTGCCCCAGGGCCCTTTTTCAGCACCCCGCCCTCCGCAGGGGTTTCAATCTCCACTCCCCCACACAAACACCCCATGCCCCTTCCCTCCCTCGTGCCTCTTTCTGTCTACACATTTACCTGCTGGGCGCTGCTCCACACATGGCCAGGCTGGGCTGCAGGCTCCAGCTGCTCATCTCTGTGCACCCCTATCTCCCCGCCGTGCTGCAGCTGCCTGGAGCCTGCATCTGGGCTGCCTGCGTTTGATGGGGGCGGGCTAAGCCCTGTTAGCCCCGGTCTTCCATGGTCTATGAGTATACACCATCAAAACATTTGGGCGATACAAAATCTGAAACGGGTTCCAGAGTCAAATTTTTTAAATGTACCATGTCTGTTAAATGGGTCAAATCAAAAGTCTCAGTCTGAGCACCTTGGAAGCATGAAAATATTCTAAATCTATCATCCAAGTTTTGCATCTAAAGCCTACTTCTGAAATGTAGTAATAGCCTTGAAGTTCACTGTCGCCAGCTTTGCACTGCAAGCCATACTTCAATGGCAGGGTCACAGCCATACTAGTAAATCAAAAAAGAAAGTGAAAGTAGATTTTATCCAAGACATATAATATAAGAAGGGAAATTACTGAAGGAAAAGGGTGAAGTTTCTTTAACTCTAGCTGATTATAATGATATAGACAACCTAAACAGTATATAGCACTAAGGAAAAAGCGCTTTATCTACACAAAAAGCTGAGTTTTACATTACAGTATGTTTATGTAATATTACCCGTGTGCAAAATATTTAGCTACCGCATTTCCATTAAGTAAAGCATTTACAAATCTAGGAAAAGGGCATCATGATGCACGCAAAGTTGGAAAAAAGATGTGAATATGTTGAGGATAGTTAACAGATTTAAACTTATTTTTGACCCATTTTCCTAGTGGACTCACCCTTCAGTCTCCATAGAGGTAGAGCCCCTCTTCTGCCAGCCCTAAGGAGAATAGGGGCTCTCCCTTGCATACCTTAGGACAGTGGGGGACAACCTTTTTCACAGGCATGCCCCACACCCTCCCCAACTGCCACTCTGATCCCCTTCCTCTGCCCAATCCACTGGGCTGCTTTCTGCTTCCTGCCATGTGTTCTCTGCCTGATCTCCTGCTCTGCTTTCTTCTTCCTCTCCCATCTGCTGCTTTGCTACCTGCCTTCTCCCTAATCTCCCTTGTGCCAAACACAGAGGCTGCCCCTGACACTTAAGCACTCATGCTACAGGTTGGCCATCCCTGCCTTAGGAGATGACTGAAGGGAAGTTTTACAGTCATATTAAGGCCCACAGAAGCACGGTCACTACTGCGGTAGTTTAGGCTCTGCTGGTTAAGTATCTGCTTTTTCTTCTGAAGGTGTTAGGCAAGATTTTCAGAAAGGAGTGCTGTTTTCAGATATCCAACTTGTGATAACTTAAAGGAGCTTTTCAGGTGTCTGTGTTAGGCCACTGTCTAGCGTGTAAGAGTGTGTCACATTTCCCTCAACTTATGCATACAAATGAGCCATAAAAATCTCTAGGTGTAAGGAAATAAGCATAAAGGAGTCCTGGCCTTGTTGTAGGGGTTGTTCATTGTCGCAATTGGAAAGGAAGCTGGGTTAGGCCTCTCACAATCTGAATTCTAATCCCAGCTCTTTCTGTGTGTGACCTGGGGCAAATCACTTAATGCCTCTCTGTGCCTCAGTTTCCCATCTGCAAAACAGAGAAGATGCATTCTCCTATCCTATTGGATCTGGGGAGGATAAGTCACTTCATGTTGATTCAGATCCTGCAGTGATCTGATCGGTCAGAAAAATCCTGTTGCTGAACTGTTTGTTTGTTTTCCTCGATGCGTGTCTCAAGTCCCTACAACAGACATGAGTTCCAGCGCTAGCATGGGTTATTCTGCTGGCAAAATAAAACAGGTGCAAATTACGGTGGAAATAAAATAGCTGGTGCTTTGAGTCAGCAGAGTGCCCAGTTCACCTCAGGGCATATGTCTGAGTTCACAGAAACATGGCTATCATGCACACCCTGAGTCATTAGATGTGTTATCCAGCAAACAAGAAGCCTAATCATGTTTTAGTGGGAACATTCTTATGATAAATTCTGCTTTAGTGAAACTCCATATATAGAGCAATTTCTCCTGACCGTGTATATTACACGGCAAAGAAAAGCTACCCTGCTGCGTATCAGAAGGCTGTAATTTCATTTAGGGTTTCTATTGACATCGTAAACTGCAAGAGCAGAGCTCAAGTGGCTATTTAAGTCATAGGAACTTCAGACTGAAATTACTGCCTAGCAGTAATTGCCCCCTCCCTCCCCGCCCCCACAGGGCATGCATACCCGTATGTATGTGCTTAATGTTTTCATCTATGTGCCTATAAATAATACATTTCTTCAGTGGCTTGGGGGGCAGGAGGATAAAAGAGGTGAGAATCTCAGGATCAGGTGAGGCTTCTTGTGCAGATATAAGTATATTTGATGCTGCAGCTGAAGGTACTCAGTCTTCACTCCAGCAGTACTCAGGACACTAAAGCAGGTTGTGAGCAAGAAAGGAAGAACACATTGATGATCACTGGTGAAGCTGTTTGTTGCCATCATAGCTGACATATCTGACCTTTCTCAGTTGTAAGCTAATAGACATACACCCTTGCACATTTGAAGATAAATGTACTGTGCCACCTGTGATCCACTGTGGTACAGCACATCTTCTGTTTGTACCATGCCTCATTAAAATCATTCCCTGGTGCATTAGAGCAGAAGGAATTAAGCAAATAAAAAAAGTGAAAGTTAAGATGTGGAACCACAGTCAAATTGATACAAGTTAAGGCATTACAAGCAAAAGTTTTCGCTTTGCTGTCAGTTTTGGGCCCAACACAGAGTGGCCAACTCCAGGGTTCTGTAACTTCAGCTAAGAGGTGGGGTCTAATCCAAAACCTTGCATTCATCTCTGCATATTTTAGTTGAACCTAGATCTACATCCATATGTTTATATCTGTATATGGTTCAGGTCTCTGCACCAAGCTGCATCTTCTCATTGTATGTACATGTGTAGGGGGAGAGGAGTGAGGTGGGGTGGGTTCTGCATATAGATTTGCTCTATGCATGTGTAGTAGAGGGTCTTAGTCACCTCTGTAGTGCCTTTCTGTGCTAGCATAAGGTGTATATGCATGTGCCCGCACGTGTGCAAGATGATTGGCAAATCCAGTTTCCACAGCAGGGCACAATAGGAACCACCCACAGAGTTTTCCACTCTTCTACACTTCTCTCATAATGTGAGTATTAAAAGTGTGCCTCTATATTAGAAACTCATTTTCAGAGATTGCCTTATGGCACTGGTAAGGATACTTCCTTTTGTCTTGGTGCCAAAAGGTTTGTTTCTGTTTATTCTTATTTAACCATTCAGGTCATCAATTGTACCTTAAATCAGAAAACCTGACATCTAATCCTGGCTGTGGCTGAGTCTGTCTGTCTGACCTGGAACAACATTTGCACAAAAACCTATTAATGATGCATGCCTAACTTTGATATCTCAATTGGGCACCCTCACTTGGGCCACATCCAGACAAGCACAGCCATGCAGTACAGGGCACCACAGACATGTCTGCATACCACACTTCCAGTTGTTCTCCACGCTGCAGTGGAGCAGCGTAGAAGGCTTTTTTGATCGCTGGATATCTGTGGAGAAAAAAGGTAGACCAGCGCATGCATGGGCAACAGGTCAGACTCCACATGGCAGAATTGGCACTGCTGCAGCCCTAGGAGGCCTCCAGGAGGTCCCTTAGCCTCCCCTATTCCACCCGGGATAACTTGCCATGTGTCAGAGTGCATGTGGCACAGGCGTTCCCCAGGGACAAGTAGCAGCAGTGCAAGGTATGCCGGTGCTAGTTGTCCCTGAGGAACCAAACAGCCACAGCATGTGTAGACATGGCCTTGGTTAACATTTGGACCTTAGATTCTCTTAACCTTTATCCCTGTCCCTTCCGACCCTACAAACTATGAAACTATGACGGATGAAAATCACTTCTACTGATTTCCTTTTCAATCTATGAGTGCAAGCTAGGTGCTAAAGGGGCTAGTGGGAGCAAAATTAATATTGATTTAATTGAAATAATCTTGTAAATATAGCCTCATCGAAACTACTGGTGCATATCACGCTGGGTAATTATGCTCAAAGGATAGCCATCAATGGCTCAATGTCAAACTGGGAGGAGGGAGCAAGTAGGGTTTCTCTGGGGTCTGTCCTGGGCTTGATACTATTCAATATTGATTTAGATAATGGAACTGAGTATATACCTTGCAAATTTCTGATGACATCAAAACATAGGGGCACAGGAGGAGGAGTGGCAGGCATTTGGGAGCTAAGTATTAGGATTCAAATGACCTCGACATTCAAAAAATGGTCTGAAAAAATAGTATGAAATGCTATAATGAGAAGCGTGCAAAGGGAGGAACAAATAAAAATGGGGGATGACTGGTTAAGCTGCTGTACTCCAGAAAAGGATCAGGGGTTATAATGGATCAAATTCTAAATATAAATTCATAATTTGGTATTGTAATAACAAAGGATAATAGCACTTTGCAATATAACTGCAAGTGTGTTGTATGCAAATCACAAGAAGTGAGTCTTTTAGGCACCGGTGAGTCCTCAGCTGGAGTACAGTATCTAGTTTTGGGCACCACACTTCAAAAAAGACACAGGAATATTGGAGAGAATATAAAGGAGAGCAACAAAAATTATTAGAGCTCTAGGAAACACGAGATATGAGAAAAGGGGTGGAGGAACTGGGATTATTTAATCTGAAGAAGAAAAGACTGAAGGAGAGATTTGATATAGTCTTCAAATATAAAAGGATTGTTATAAAACTGTCAATTACTGTACTCTGCTTCACAAGGGACAGGGCAAGAAGCAATGACCTTTAATTACAACAAGAGAAATTTACATATTGGATATGGGGAAGAACTTTCTAACTCTGAGGGTGGTTAAACAGTGGAACAGATTATTTAGAGCGGTTGCAGATTATCTAGGTCACAGCTTCCACAGTTTTTAATGGAGGTTAGATAAGTGTTTGTCTGGGATGGTTTAAGATATAAGATCCTGTCTTGAGCAGGGGATTGGACTAGACAAGTTCTCGAGGTTCCTTTCCTGTTTTTTTTATGGTTCCTAAATTTAACTTGAACAGAATGACATGCCCCCATGTTAAATTCTACATAAAAGGTACTCAGTTAAATTAGTAACATTTCCATCATTAAAAAAAACCCCATGCTATTTTGCTTCTGGTGCTGTCTATGTCATTTATTGTCCTGAAAAATCAATTAACTTGATGCCTTTCTTTCATAAAAGCCACTGTCCTGCAATGCCTGAAACAGCAGTATAATTTTAATGAAATGATAGCGTAAAAATTAAGCAAATACTCTTTGTTTAAGCATGAGACATGTAGGGCTGCAGTGGAAGGACAGACTCCGCTCTGGGCTGAGTTCTGGCTCCACATACTTGCACATTACCCATCTGCATTCAATGGGTTACATGTTATAGTGCAGATAAGCATGTTAACTCAATGTTGCCCATTTGCTATTGGTGGCAAATCCACTAGAATAAGAGTGATATATGTATATAGCGGAGTGGATCTGTGTAATTCTGCCGGCTATCAGCAAGTCAATAGTCTACAGCACACTAATGGTGGAAGATGATGTTGAAAGCATTTCTGTGCCACTGCTTTTATGTTGGCAAGAACCAGAGTCTGTGGCTATGCTATTCTTTTAGCCCATTATTGGTGTCTGACTCCTACTACAGGTGATACTGCAACAAGGCTGTACTTATCAAGCGGTTTTTGGAAAGCTGAAACCCAGGATCCAAAGATCACTTCTTTCTTGGCTCGCTTTTTAAGGTGGAGGTGCAGACTATAAACAATAGGCTCCTGCATACAGTGAGTTCCAAATACGGTTTCGCATATTAGGACCTAAAGTTTAAATGTGTTGCATTTAGGTATTAAATAATAATGAAAGTGGCTCGAATCTTTTCCATGTTGTGCAGCTGACCTTGTGGAACCCTGCGCACCTTCTGTGAGGGGATGAGTGCTTGGAGCTATATGTTTTACATTAGATACTTGTCTTCCTGGCATGCTACTGTCATGCCACTTTTGGTCTCTCAGAATTTGTATGCCTGAGATGTAAAGCTATGTTACTGCACTGGTGTCTATCCAACAAAGATGCGTGTTCTGCTTGTACCATGTGGAAAAATGAATAAAATATCTAAAGTTAAGAAACAATTTATAAACACCATATGCATGTACATACCGCACACACAATTCCTCTTTGAAAATATCACAATGGGACAACCTTCCAGATTGGTTGCAAAAGGCTGTAGAGTCTGTAACTTAGTTTATCTACAAGTTTTCCGTCCAAAGGTGATGAGGCAAAATTGTTTCCTCTCATATTGGGCCAAACCTTAATTATTGGAATAATGGATTATTACAAAGTAGAAATCATACCTAGTTAGTACATGGTATTTCTGATGTGCCCATCACCTGAGTTTCTGGGCACCACAGAAGAGACAGTGAGTAAATCACATCACTGCTTAGTGCCTCAGTTTCCCCATTTTTGAAAGAAAGTGGCCCAGGTAGGTTGAGTGGCTTAATTGATTCGTAGCCCTAAAGGGGAAGGGTTCTCGATTTAATAATGGAGGAGCTGTAGCAATGATCAGTGAAATGACTTGCCAAAGGCTACCTAGTTACTAGGTGACAAAATCTGAACAGAACCCAAGGAGCTGCCCACCTACCCGCAGCTCTAATCATTAGGCCACATAACTAGTTTTCATAGTAGATGGAATCTCCAAAGATAATTCAGGCTGGCAATATTTGCCATTTTTTTTTTCTTTTTTTTCCTAAGAACTTAAAACAAGTGGTGATAGGTTTTTGTAGCTGTTTACAAGCACAGCAGTGTCACTTCATAGTATGACTTTCTTGTGAAACTTCCAGCTTGAGTATAAGAGTAAATGGTGTGAGTGCATTTTTTGCATTCTTATTTGTTACCAGTCTGCACTGGTGTTTGGTTTGAGGAATGCTGCAGCTGTTCTTATTTTACTGATACTCTTAATCTATTGGATGTTACCAATGCACTTGTCATTCCATTAAATTTACCTTCCCTGTTGCAACAGGACAGAGACACAAAAGAACGCAGTAGGGGCTGGTTGCATTTTTTGATCTTTTTTTTCAGTTACACATGTTCTTTGTGGAGAAGATGACTTGCTTTTGGCAGGGCAAAAAGACCTGTTCATATCTATCAAAGTTAGTGGAAGGCACAAGTTTGAGTGAGCAAGAGGTTGGATGGGCTTGAATGAATTTTTTAATTCTGAGTGTATCTAGGAAGCAGGCAGAGCTGAATGATGTATAGAGAACTCCTCTGTCAGTGTGGAAAATTAGAGATTTGAACAAGATGATGAGCTTAATACTAAAATAAAAGCAATAGAAGTTTATAATTAATGGGTTCTGGCAGAGGCAGCACATTTTTATATTTTTTGGAGAATTAGGAATTGATCCTTGGATAGTGATGGCTCTCAGTGTTTTGGGGGGAGGAGGAGGGGGAAGTTAACAGGGAGCCACAGCTGGCTTGTGTTCTGCTTACTGAAAGCTCCCAAGTTTTCATCTAACTTGCATTAAGTGAAAGTGTACAATCTGAGAAGTTAAAAAACGTCCTTTTAAAAGGCTCAAAAGATCCATGAGGAATAATGTGTTTATTGTACTGGAGCAAACTTTTGGTCCATCCAGTCTACCCTCCTGCCTTTGGGGCTGGTTTCCAGAGACAGAAGTCCACCCTTCGATAATTTACTTATGCCCATGGTACAATAGTAAGCACTGGGGATAGAGAGTAATTCCTTCCTGACCCCTGCAGCAGTCAGCTGATACCCTGAAGTGGATATGTTGGATGTGTTATATGATATGCATTAAAATATGCAGACAGATTAGTTTTGGCTTACAAGATGTGTCTAGTATTCATTAAAATTACTCATTGGCCTGTGAGGAAAACATAAAGTTATACTAGAGAAACTAACAGAAAGAGGAAATTTCCACAGCCCCCTTGGTGTCTGTGTTCTCAACAAATAATTATCTATTTCATTGCTTTGTGAGGAACTTTACAAGGTTGGGATAACTGCTTGCCCTTCTCCCCCTGTGCCTCCCACGTACATTCAGGGCCCTGTAAATTTTATTTTACTTGTACAGACCCAGTCTGATATTTCCTTTAGAACATGCGTAACTTTTCCTCTGAACACCCATTGATTGTTTATTTTTAAAAGTAATTATTAAAAGAAAGCATGTTTTCAGTTTGATCTTTTTTTCTTGATTCGTGATTTGCCATGTAAAATAATGAAATATAAAATACCTCGCTCTGACATAGAACTTGATTCTTCTCTTTTCTCTCCTTCATTTTCTTCTTTATCTTCTAGTTGAGGTAACTACCACTTATTTGGCAGGCCAGTGAGAGAGCTAGTAATAGTTTCTAGCTCTCCTACATCAGAGTCTAGTATTTTGTCCCTTAGTTGATGCTGTTTCTACCACCACGACTCATTTGTAACTAGCATAGATGTTCTTATATTATCATCTATGTTCTAAAACATAATGAAGGGGCAAAGAAACACTATAAACAGTAGTGTTCGCACTTCTTATTTATTAGAATATGCCATTGGAGTATTCCATTGTTGGGGAATTAATACTGACCTGCCTATTCCCAATTAGATGTTGCATCCTCTGGAATGAACTACAAATCTCCATTACAATTCTGACACTCTCTCTGCAAAATCCTGGTTGCTATTCACTTCTTTCACTGTTGGTGGGGTGGTTACTGAAACCTATCTATAATTAAGCTTTCCCTACTAAATGGAGATTGGCAAAGAGCTTTCTAGTCTATGGTGTGAGTTTTCTTCTGCCTGGTAAACTGAATCCAGACTCACTGCAGGGTTATTAACACAAAGTGTTCTGATCGCCAGCTGTTCCTAGAAGGCCTCTAAGAGCTCAGACATCTGGTAGAAGCCCATGGGACAGCTGAAGCGTTCTTCTCTATTGTTGATCTTCTGCAGGGAGGTTTGAACAGTCTCTTAAGAAGCAGAATAAAATGGAGCAAACATGGTGTGGTTAAAAGAGCTTGCCTCAGGAAGGAGGAAGAGTAAATAAATTGTTGTAATCAGTATTCATAATCAAGCGTACAGTAACCAACCAGTTTGGACTTGAAATAGCAATGAAGAGAAAAGTTCAAGAAATCTGGCATGGGGGACAGAACCTTTTCACTTCTAGGGAGCTGACCATATCCAACCTAGGGTGGGATGCCTCCAAATTATTCTTAATTTGATGGCTCCGGTGGCCCAGTGAAATTAATTTGGTAGGTCTTGTTCCTCTTTCCAGTTCATGGGTATCCATATCAAAGCTGACAGTTTCAGTCATTGGTCTTCTTCAGCAGCAAGGCCAACAATTCAAAGATCTTATTTAGGGGTTTATTCCGTACATACACACAGATACAAAGGTGTCTGTCTGTTCAGTCAGGCTCAGGGGAAAAGCAGGATGAGGTATCTTGTTGGAGACTGAGCTTAATTTGTGGATATAAAGGCATCATTCCTTGGGGCTGTCACTCCAGGGACTTTCACCAACATGAAAGGGGAACCAGGTTACTTTAAAATATTGATAAACAAACCACTTCAATTGGGAAGCAGGTTTATCTTTAAATCATCAAGGAATCATTTAAAAAAACAGCTAAGAGGAAAAAATATTTTAAAAATTCAAAAGAAAGCTATCTTGACATCCAGTGTCCTTTTCTATATTTTCATCCAGGGTTATAAGCCACTGATAAATTAGCAGTTCAGAACGACCATTTGGGAGAAGGAAAACAATAGCAAGGAGTAACAAAAGCAGCACAGTGAAGGGCAGCAGCATAAAATGCACAGACAGACGGACAGATTTTGTCTGTGTGTGTGTCCGGCATAACAAGCTTTAGCAATTCCAAACAAAACCGCTGCTATCTCTCTCTCCACACAGACAAAATCATTTAAAGTTGCAATACACAGAAAACAAAATGCCCACCATCCCATAACAACTTGTATTCCCAGTTTTCTTAGGTAGCAAACATTGAGAAGAATACCCTGGGATGCAGAAGAACTTAGAAGTTCCACCTGTGTTTTAGGCCCCGCTCTGCTTTTTCAATATATATGAAATTTCTAACAGCAACAGTTGACTCATGTGTTCTTTCACACTTCAGAAGAGAATCCAGTTTCCCTTTTCTCCTCTTTAGCAGTGGGCAGCCCTGCAACCTTTTGATCATGCCGACTTTGTACATTACACCAGTGAACTCAGCTATGCCAAACATCCTTTTAGGAAGTTGACATTTGTGTCATTAAAAAAAAGAGCCAAAGAATGAATCCCAACTTCTTCCTCCTGCCCTTTTGATTAAGAGAGTGGTAAGTCAGCAGGAGAGGTGTGACTTTTAACAAGCAGGGGTGTGCACATGCTGACTGCAACCTGTCTATAACTGGGGGTGGGGGGGAGGAAAAGGGGAAAAAAAGATGGACTTTAAGTAACACTACTCAGATGTGATTACAGGGAGTGAATTAATTCATTGATTGCAGGAATACAGAGACAACAAAAGGGATTAATTTAGTGTTGGGGGAATAATAGTCCATGAGATAAACTTAAATGGGGGAAGGTGCTGGACCCAGTGACCTGTGAGGTTTCATCCAGACCCAGTTTCTATGATGCTATAATGCCTTTTCCCCCTCCTTCTGCCTACATGTATATTATTTCATGAGGCAATCCCTTTTGTTCAAGCCCTCAGTCCCATATCATCATACCAGTGCACTTCCAATTATGACCGACATCCAGCCTATACTGTCCAGCCCTAGAGCCTCAGTGTACAGGTTTGGGATACAGAAGGAAGGAGTGATTTTAGCATTGTTTTTCTGCAAGGAAAGCAGCAGAAAGATTTCATGGGAGCTTCTCTGGAAGTTGCAAGGAAGGCCTGGGAGAGCCAGCATAATGCTGGGATGAAATACCAGGATAAGCCAGTGCTTTGTGCATGACCTTTGGCAAGTTGCAGGATTTTGCTATGTTCATGTATTCCAGCCCTCTATTTGGTCAAAATGCCAGAAGTCCACTGAAAAGCCATGTGCTGTCTCTGAAACCACTTACAGACTTGTGCAATTTACTCTTTTTTTAACAAGCTCACCTCTAATTCTCTTGCTTGTCTGTCTGATTAACCCCACTTCATTCCTATGAAAACATCGCCAGGGTTCTCGTGGATGCTTGTTGTTTACAGCTCTCTATGAAACCCAAAACCTGTGCAGTTTCATCTTGGAAATGAAAGAGAGTTTGGGTTGCCTGGGGATACGTTCAACACGTGTGATGACAAAGATCACCTCAGACTAGCTCTGTGATGAGGCTGTCATTCTCCAGCACAGGGCTGGGGAATGAAGTGTACTGTGCTTTCTGGGAGGCAGGAGCAAACAAAGTGAAGCTCAAGGAAATAACACGTGAAAAGAGCTCAGCTAACTGCTGCTCTCAACTCCACTCTGCAGCAGTTTGGGAAACGTGGTTGCTTAAGAGAGAAAAAAGACAAGGTTTAGAAAGGGACTGAGCATTTCTGTGGATGGCCAGAATTACAGAAATTGCTCACACATTTTGGAAGATGGGTCCTGGATCAGGACGTTTTAATCAAAATCATTCTTTACTGAGGGATAGATGGAAATTTTCATGAGGCAAAAATCTGCCTAGTGTGGAGTTTCTTGAGTTTCCCTCTAAAATGGCTACTGTATTGGTCACTGTTGGAGAGAGGATACTGGTCTGGTCAACACAGAGAAATACAGAAGGACAAATAGAGATTGTTCAAGCAACAGTTACACAACTTTGTTGTAATGGTATTGAAGTCTATGCAACCATGTGTGATATGAGTAACCCATGATGATCTGCACTTACTTTTTTTTAAAAAGGCATTTTCAGTAGAAATACTTTGACATGTTGCTTCACCACATACGTGTGTGCTTGGTCATCTGACTTCTACCAATGCTGGTAGACTGCATTTTCAATAGAAATACTTTGACATGTTGGTTGGCATAGCCCATATGCCCCCTGGTCCACAAAAGGTAGCTGGCACTCTGGAAATAGCTGCATGCTGCTGCTCTCGGCTCACCTGCTTAGCCTTTGGGCTCAGGTCTGCATAGCACTGTGGAAGATCATACCAGTGTAAACCTTGCTGACAGCCTGTGTGGGTGGGTGGGGAGGGAGGCAAGATTCACAGGTTCATAGATGCTAGGGTCGGAAGAGACCTCAACAGATCATCGAGTCCGACCCCCTGCCTAGGCAGGAAAGAGTGCTAGGGTCAGATGACCCCAGCCTATCCAGCATCCTCTTAGAGACCCCAAGGTAGTGGAGAGCACTGCCTCCTTTGGAAGCCCATTCCAGATTTTGGCCACCCTTACCGTGAAGTTTTTCCAGATATCTAGCCTAAATCTGCTCTCTGTCAGTTTGTGACCATTCTTCCTTGTTACCCCAAGAGGCCTGGTAAACGGAGCATCTCCGATCCCTTGCTGCATCCCCCTAATGAATTTCTAGGCAGCCACAAGATCACCTCTCAGCCTTCTCTTGCAGAGGCTGAAGAGGCCCAGGTCCCTCAGTCTCTCCTCATAGGGCTTGTCCTGTAAGCTCCTAACCATGTGAGTGGCTCTCCTCTGGACCCTCTCAAGTCTATCAACATCCTTCTTGAACTGCAGCGGCCAAAACTGGACACAGTACTCCAATTACGGTCTGACCAGTGCTGCATAGATGGGAATAGAGGTTGTTATGTTGGAATGAACCCCTATGAGATTTCTGAAGCATAAACGCATGCAATTTTGAAATACCCATTTGTGGCCTTGCCTGCATACATCACAAATCTCAGTAGCCTCAGCAGGTGGTATTAAGTCTTTTTTAAGGGCATTGTTTCACACGTTGCCTGGAGTAGATGATGTAAATGGCTGATTGTCTGGGTTTGTGGTACAAAGTTGACTGCCACTTGGTGTGTGAACCCCAAGGGTATGTACATGGTTGAGTACAATCTTTCCCCAGTGGTATTTGATAGGCATTCATTAGAGTGGATTGTAGAGCTGAGGTGGGAACGACTGTAAATAACCATGTTTTCAAGCACATGGGACTTCCAAAAGCCACAATGCTGTTAAAAACCAAGACCATCTGTGACGCCAGTAGCTAGAGCTCAACGTCAGAGAGATTTTTATACTTGTTTCCATCTGGGTTAACAATCAAATGAGAAGCTTTTGTGGTTTAAAAATAAAATATTTTGCTTTGGTGACAGGATGCATCAGTCCTTTCATGTAAGTTCCCAGTATAGTGAACAACAACAGCAGCAACAAATAAAAAAGTCCATCACAAATAATCTAACTGACCAGATGATGTGAAAACAACAGCTCTTTTGAACATTGTCCTTGTCAGTCCCTACTCTTAAAATGAACTTTTGTAGCTGCTGTGACCAGCAAACCTCATGTGGCCAGAGAGAGAGCATCTTTAGATGATTTTTTCAGAGTAGAGAGTTGACTTTTCCACAGCGAAAATGGAAACTGGAGAACCACAAGGTCTTTCTGTGTTAGCAAAGCTTATGGATTCCTACTTGCCTGTAAATATTTACAAATATACATACAGAAGGGACCACTATCCACCTTAGAAAACTATGCAGTTGAGGGGTGTTAATCATACACAGCTACCCAGTTTAAAACATTCTCAATTAAGCCTCCCCCTTCTCCCCCAGGGTGTAGGATAGTTACTTTTAGTGATACTGTACATCAGTGTCAGGCGAATCTACTCATAATCAATGGATGGCTTTTAATATAGGGCTTCATTTACTTTTGAAATACCCTCTGAGCTGCTCTGGACCCCTGTTCAAATCCTAGCTATTATGTTTACAGCAGGGCTGCATTTTCTGTGCTAGGCATTGTCAAATGGATTTGCATTTGAGGTGGGGGAGGGAAGAAACTAGCCAGAAGCTAAAGATCTCTTCCCACACCCCACTAGGTGTCACTGCATTCAATGGAACTCAAGAGGGAAGGTTTCAGGGGGGACATGAGGACAATCCAGCCTGGCAAGAATTAACATCTGTGTCTCTGTAAACAATGAAACAAATGGCACATTGAGCCATGCTTCCAACATATTGAAGGTAGAGGAGTTCATTAAAGCAGTATTTTTAAATGCAGTTGGGTATAAATGGCACATTTTTACCTCTGCATGCATTATCCCTTCACTCCCTTCTTTAAATGATGTCTCGTGCATTTGGATTTGTCATTGCTCCGACTGCATTTTGCATTATTACATTTTAATAGAGTTTGAAATTCTTTCGTACATATTTGACTTCACTGATATAAATGCAGCAAGAGTAATAATCAGCATATGTGGTTATCCAGTGATATAAATATTATGTAAGATAACTTTAGACAGTTTTTTCATTAAGATCTAGTATGATATCAAGTCATCAAGAAGGGCTTCAGACAAAACCCTCTTTATTTGGCCAGTCCTGAGCTTAGGACTGTTCAAAATCCAGGCTTGAATTTTGAAGTTTGGGACAGTTTGTATTCCAATGAAAACCCTTTTGACTGAACCCTGTTTCTGGAGTTTTGTGGCTATGTGGGTATGGATAAAGTGAAAACTGGATTTAAATCAACCTCTCTTTGTGGATTTTCGAATTCTACCTCATCCCAAATTCTGCCTTTGCATATGGATGCACTGGATGATACCATAGGTCTCCCCTCCCCAGTCCCACACCCCACAGCTAACCCACTCTGTTATCCTCCTTTATCATCTACCAGTGATCTCTCTTCTTTGGAGCAGAGTTGCACATAGGGATAAAGGATGCTTTAATGTGGGTGCTGTGGGATTTTTTTTTTTAATTCTTTCTCTCTCACTCTCCGTTTCATGAAAATTCATTAATCTGTGACATTTAAAGACTCTGTCTGAGAGGTGTCTGGAGCAACGGCCGGCTGCATACATCAATAGTTTCTTAGAGTCTGGCACTCTGTCAATATTTGGGGGCCTCAGTAACAGCACTTAAATGCAGCGCCTGCCAGCCGTCACGCTCTTAGCATGTCTGTAAGAGTCTGAATGAGCGGATATTAGCACGTCAAGTCCTTTCACAACTGGCAACACTTTAGAGACAAACCACTTGGTAGGTATCTGACCTCTCTCTCTCTTTCTCTCTCTCCTTCTCCTCCTCCCCTCTCTTTTCTAGCCTGTCCTCTTTGTTTATCAGATGTGATTTATGTATTTACATACACATAAGTATCCTGCAAAAAGAATGTTATAAAATGTGAAGATGAAAGCAGTATGAGAGCATAATGTATTTAACAGTGAGGATTGGTTGAGGCTATGTTTGACCCAGAATTGGCCTAAACTTGGTTTTGCTTTTGGGCCAGTTGAATATGGAAAAGCATTTTGTTTAGGATATCACAAGGCCAAAACCTTGCAAGAGATTAGCTCCAAAGAGTGAAATCTTGGACAAAAAAAAATCTCATGAGAAGTGTTTCTGTGGCAAGATTTCGACCCTCCAAATAAGAAGTGAAGGACAGGCCCTTTCTAGACTTGGGTCATATTCAAAATCAAAACAGCTGGAGCAGATCCAAAATCTCCAAAATCCAGGTCTTCCCTCCCTCCCAGCTTCCATCCTACTTACCTGCATCAAATGAATTTAATGCCAAGTTCAAATACCACCTGTGAAGTGTCATTGATTTGGCAGACAACTCAAGAGGGGCAGAATGTCACCTTTTCTTTTCTTTTTTTTGCCGTGGGGTGGGAAGTTCAACAAACAGAAACTGTTTCACAAACATGTATTTAATTTCTCCTTCATTTTTCTGGGGCATCAGAGACAAAGATCCCTCGGAGTCTCCAAGGAAGCAGTTGTATTTGCTTTTAATGTACCTGTCGTGGCGGCCATTGTCAGGCCTGTGGTATGAGGCCACATAGACACGAGTGCCCGTGGCTCCTGGAAGTATGGATTGGGATGGAGATTTTCAAAAGAAAATTGGAAGGAGAATGAAAAAGGAAGCTTGTGTGAAACTCTGCATAGAGTCTTCCTTTTCTAAACATCTGCATTTCTGGACTTACTAGAATCATCTCCATTACTAGCCCACATGTACCAAAAAGAACACTCAAAGGGGGTTAGAAGTAGCACCTCCTATCTGGATTTTTTTCCCAATAATGTTGCATTTTTGGGTACAGATTTGGAGGACCTCAAGAAGGCAACTTCAAATAAAGTCAAGCTGCCTAGAGTTCACCCTCTTTATGACCTCCACAGCTATTTTTTAGCAACCCCTGCTTCATTGCCAACCAGTACCCCCTCACCTGAAACCCCTCCAATCATTTCTGTCTGTCCTCCAGGACCATCTAAAAACACCCTCCTGTGATCCCCCAACTATTCTCCAATAAGACAATGACATACTTGACATAACAGTCAAATGAAGCACATTCTTTTTCCATATCCAGCTTGTGAGAGCAAGCCAGAGCCAAGCTTCTAAGTGTTACTCCACTGTTAGCACTGTACCTAGGCTCCAGCCCCTATCCTGAACTTTTCCTTTCTCCAAGCAGAACTGCATCTGAACCCAACTTTCCTTTTCCTGTCCTTAGAACACATTAGCCTGCTTGGTTTCTTTCACCTTCCTAAAACAACCCTGGTACTTGCTAAAAGACAGAGGAATGCTTCCTGAGAGGTTGTTAGCAGTATGGGGGGCATTCATACAGCTTCAAGCAGACAGCAAAGGGAAAATAAACAAGCTCAGGAACTCAGTGCACGCTGGTGACGCTGCTGGCAAGATAGAAGCAATGTCCAATAAGTACAGACAATCAGCAGGGACAAGATTTATTTTTAATTATAATAATTGCTGCTTCAGTTTTGCATTGGAGGGAGGGGTGTGGGGCTCACGTCTTTAAGGGAATCATTCACTGCAAGTGATACCCATGCATGTGATGGGATCATGTTGCTAGCATTCAGCATGGCTGGTAAACCTTTAACAATTTGCTAGCAGGAGGGGGGTGGTGGGGGTGGGCTTGGCACAGCCTCAGGGGATTGGAGACTGGGAATGGGAAGTGGTGTCTCCTGCAGCTGAGCAGCAGCAATATGTTTTTGTCAGTTCAGATGCAGAAGCTAGAGGGAAAGATGAGTGACCCTGAGGTGAAAGCAACGGTGGGGCTGTTGGGTGCACAAGGCGTAGAGGGCCAGGCCTGTCCAGCAGAAGCCATGCAGCACAAACCTTCTGGGAGGAATTCTCTGTCACTGCTCTCAGTCTACATTTTGTTCTGCCTTTTATGATCTCAGTAAATTAACACAAGAGCTTAGAAATAACCCACGCGCCTTTTGTACCCAGGGAGCTTCATCTCAAGACATAATGGGGCACATTTTCAGCTCTGTCCCCGGTGTCTTAAAAAACGTGACTAACTTTATAGTCAGTGACAGCCATTTGTGCTCTGAAAGCTTCCCCCCACCCCGACCCAGCCCTCCATGTCACACATTGCGGTGGAAGAGTTCTCACTGTTGCTTCATTTTCTATTTTTAATTTGTTTATTTTCTATCAAGTTTTAAGGATTTTTTTTTTTAATCCCATGAAGGCAGCAGGGATCCTGAAATACCAAAGGACAGGGAGGCTTCTGCCATTCCAATATACGGACATTTTCTCCCACTGGAGAGACAAACTTTAGGTCCATGCTAATATCTACCTGGGCTGCAGTTTAAGTGAATGCTTTCCATTACCTGCAGTACCACCCTGTTTTCACTTGACATTTTAGTTTTATTTGCCAGTAAAGACGTGAAGCCTACCTGCTGAACTCAGTTGGCGATTGGCCCATGGTCAAGGAGTGGTTGTTTGAGTTGAGCCTAGGTCCCCTCTCAGTTCAGGGGGCTATTATGCTAGGTGCTGTAGAGACAGTTCCCAGTGGGAGACAAATCCCATTGTGAAGAGCTCACTGTTTCAGTAGGACCATGTTTCCTGCCTGCATAAATCATCATGCAGCCAGACTGACTGCTTCTATGTGGGGTGAGGAGAGATGGAAAAGAGAATGCAGAAACACTGGTACAGGGGCCAGGCCAAATTGTTAGTGCATGTACTCTGAGCACAACTCATTAAACAGACTCCCTGGAGAGACTGTGACCATGTGTGTGAGTTATTTGGCTATTCCCTCATCCCTATTGCACAGCCGAGTGCACTCCCAAATGCATTCTGCTGGCTTGAACTTCACCAAGAAATGGGCTCCAGCAGCCACTGCTGATACAGAACCCTTTGCACTAACCCCTGAACATGTAGGCAGCTGGTAAACCCACCACTTTGCCCTTAGTATTAGAGCTGGTTGAGATTTTTTTGATCACTTATTTTATTTGCTGAAACATGGACATCAGTCAGACAAAAGTATCAACAGTTAAGAAAAACTGATATAGATATAGAGAGATATCTTTACACACATTCTGGAAAAGTCTAATAATTTTGCTTTGGCATTTTTTTTTAAACAAAAGTGTTCAATTTTTCTTTCCAAAATGAAGTTTTGAGACTCTGTAAAGTCTGTAATTTGAATTTAAGAAGGGGAAAAGAAAACAGAAACATTTTGTTCAATAGGAAACGGTTTGTGGGTTTTGTTGTTGTTTTCGTTTTTGATTTTTTGGCTTGGCCAACAAACCAAAAAATCAATGATTTACAAAACTCTAAGTCAGTCATAGACTTTTTGAGGCTTGAGAGATTTATTGGCATATATGTGCATACAGTACCAAGTGTCCTGTGTGGTACTCCACAAATAATAATAGCATGCCTCAGTGTACACTAAAGAGCTGAGGAGACTGAGACGATCCTATGCCTGAGGCTCCTGTATTTTCAATTTCAAATGTAGTAGTATTTTGAAAAGTATTGCTTACAAGTTAAAATTTGCATTTATTCGAGCAGCTCACAAATGGGATTCACCGCAAAGGTATCATTAAACAGAAACAAAGCAGGAAAAGGAACAAAGGAGACGTTCTCAGCATTTCTTGAAATGTAGACACTTCTAGAGATCTTTGTTGCCCCGGGAAAGACATCTTCCTCCTCTTTTTCTTCCATTGTCACCCATCCAAAAAGTGTAAGGGCCTGTGAGCAAATACCAGTTCTTCCTCAGTGGCTATGCTTAGACTCAATATCCTCTACATCCCTGGTTCTGGCATTTTCCTGTGCTGCTGTTTCCTACTTGATCATTCCTGTCTTGACTCAAGTTTTCTCTAATTCCAATTCCAAATCACAGTGACCATTTAGCTGCGAACTGCTGACATTATTAAAGGAATGATAATCCATCTATCTTAGGTACTTCTAATGCACCCGTCACCATAGTCTCTCCCTCTAATTTATCTATCCACAGTATGTTTTACCATCATATCTGAGAATCAGATACAAAATGAAAGAGTTGCATTAAGTTGGTCTGTAAATCACCGTCATCTCCTCTGCTTCCTGCTTCTGACACCATTACTTAATTTCTCTCGCTGTCCACATTTGTCCATGAGAAGTGAAATCAGGACAATCTTCAGCTCATTTGGGGAAGACTCATAGAAGAAGATGGGACTTCCAATGCTGGTTTGCTCCTACAGTCCAGGTGCCACTACCCAGAAGGCATTTGATAGTACTTACAAAGCTTCAGCCTGGGACTTGTCAGCCACAGTTCTCCCTTCTGGTGAAAGCTGCTCCAATTTCCATGGCCTGTACTATCTCTTGGCTCTATGCCTGCCTCATATTAAAGGCTCAGGTGGCCTTTTTACAATCTTTAGCTAATGAAGTGAATTTCTTTCTGTAAGAATGGCTGTCCAGGTCAGTAGTTTATGGAGGGGGGGCAGTCAGTAGGATCCCAAGTCCCTTATTATTTAAAGTCTTGAAGATTAAGACCAGATTTTCTAGCACGTGCAGAATTCTTCAGCATTCAGTTCCCTCAGTTTTAAAAAGCAGTAGTACCACTCCTTGGTCCAGGTAGTTTTAAGGCAGGCAAATGGCCAGGCAAGGTGTATTAAATGTAAGAGAGGATTTGGGCGGGCCCTCCCTTACCATCCCATTCTCTCTCTGCTGTGATGAGAATGATTTTGTGCTCTTTTCATATCTATTTTGTTACTGCTTCTGTGAAGGCCTCTCATTGTCCTGTCCAGACTTTTAGAACTCTGTAATATTGGTGGACAATGAAGTGGTCTACTTTGAGCCAGCAGCTTTTTCCCTCCCATCATCTCATGCCTCACTGCACGATAGATTTGTGGGTTGTGGTGAAGGAAAGGATCTTAACTTTATCTTGTCACTTGCTGTCTCTCCTGACCTGTATGTACAGTACAGTTCATTAAGTCCCAAGTAAGAGCAGAATTAGGAGCAGTCTTGAAATAATCCAGGTTCAAACACTTGACCAGGTCTAATCATGTTGCAAGGATATTCAGTCACATGTTTAAAAGATTATTTTCTGTGTTCACTTCCCTTGAAAATTTGCAAGTACAAGATTTTTAAGCCTGGATTGGTAAAAAGCTGATTTTTTTTTTTTTATTCCAGTGCCAAAGTGTTCACCAGAAAGAGAATTTTGGATTGTACATTTGCAGTTCATGCTCCCTCTGTTAGCATTAGTGCTAATTTTAAGAATCCAACAAGTAGTTCTCAATTTGCTGTGTTGGTCGGTTTTATAAATCACCCAATCAGGGTCTTGATGCAAAATCACATGACTCACCAACACAGTACAAGTTTCAGTTCACAGTTTGAATACTCTAGACTCCTTTCACTGAAGGAATTTGCCAGTAATGTATCATACAAATTAGGTGGAGAATAGATCATTTCTTTGTTGACCATCTTGAGAAGTAGAGATGAGGTTATATTGGTTAAATAATTTATTCATTGTAACTTGTGTACTGAGCTCTGTCCAGCACCCCAAGTACCAGGGAGGTTTAGCTCTGGAGTCAGTGTTCTTTGTTGGAATTTATCTTGATGCCAGGTCAGAACCAAAGTGTACAATGTGAACACTTCCAAGCTCAAAGGAAACGCAGATACAGTTCTGGATCCAAACTTAGCAGCTGAGGCCCATATGTACAGCCCTGGAGTCTCTGCAGTCACTGATTGCTGTTCCTTAAAAAAATAATAATAATAGTATTTAAAAAGAAAATAACATAATGCAGAGGATAAAGAGGTAGTAGCCCTGTTTTTCAAAAGTCAGGGAGAGGGGAGGTAGAAGTGTACTTTACAGATTAACTGAATCTCTGATTTGGTTAATCTATAAGGTGCATCTCTACCCTGCCGTCTACAGTACAGCAGATAACTACTATTAATATAAAATTGCTAAGCCACACATCAATAGCTGAGAACTTGTATCAGTTCCATGTACCATAGTGCAAACATCTAAAGGCTTTCAAGACCTGTAATAAAAACAGCCTGTTAAGCCATATATTGGGGCATCATAAACAGTGTTATACTTTGGAAACTGCGAAGACAGCGCCTGTCAACCTTGTTAGACACAAGGGACCCTTCGTTAGATTTGAGGCACCCCTTGGAAAATGCTGGCTCTTAGCTTTCACACTTTTCTTGGGTACAGAAAAAATAATAAAGTAATTCTTCTGTTACAAGTAACTCAGAAAGACCACACCAGGTCAAAATCATTTTGACGTTATGGATTCCTATTTGAAATCTCTGGGTTTATTTTGTTAAACGTGTTTGTATACCTATTGGTGCTAACATTGTGTGGCATCCCCAAGAACCCAGGAAAGGATCTCAAGGCACCTCAGGGTGCCACAGCATCCTGCTTGAGAATCACTGTGCTAGCATTATCAGGGTTTGAATTACACTTGGGTTCTTGGGGGAATCTGCAGCAGTGGCAGCCAGAAGAAGCTCCCGCCACTTGAGCTCTCATCTCATACGTGGGGTGGGGGGATCTCATCTCTTAAGGTGGGGTTGGGGGGCTCTCATCTCTTGGGGGAGGCTCAGCCCCCCAAGCCCCCCTGTATTTTAAACCCTGAGCATTATCCTTCCAGTAGTGAAGAATTGCATGCAAAAGCTGTAAAGATGTGTAGAAAAAGGCTTTGATTAGTTGGAGGTGCTGTGTTGCTTGAATATATTGTATTTGCACGTAGTGAAGCTGCCCCAATGAAAGGTGGGTTGAGATTGAAACTTAAGATGACCTGTTACCCCTCCAATTCCATTCCCTTATAAGGGGCATTGGCCAGCAGCACTGATTTGTAAAGATTAGTCATCAGGATGCCCATGTCTTGAGTAGACGCTGTCCCCTTTCCTATGATCTCCATTAACTCCTGAACCATTATCTCAAAATACAGGTTTGCTTTGTTTGCTCAAATAGCTAAACCACCACAGCTCCTGAGTGTTTCTCACAAGCAAACAGTATGACTGAAAACTGGGGGATTGCCAGACAGCATTAGGAGGAGGAGTAGTGACAGGATCACATTAGTATGGTTGGGGAGAGAACTTCACCTTCTATTTTACTATTCCAAAATGCAGTGTTCGTATGCCATAGATAACTTGCTATAGGGAATGGACTACAAAGGTTCTCCTTGCTATATTCTGTGCAGGTGGTGTCTGTGTGCTAATGATATGAGTATCAATTCTTGATACAATCCAAGTATGTAGCATCAGTATTCGGTACACTACAGATATGCCAAGCACCCTTCTGCATGTGTACTGTTAGTACACAGAGCCAAGTACTAAAAGGGGTTGTGTGATAAAATTAATAGCATGAATTATTTAGAAACAATCAAAGGAAATATATTTTCAGCAGTGTTGCCTGTAAGCACAAACAACTGGAAGGAACTGCCTTTGCCTTACAACCTCAGTAGCTCATGGGTCAGCTATATCTCTCCCCCTGTAACAGTGGAAATATAGGAGCCTCTTATTCCAGTTCTGACAGTGTGTACCATAAATCATAAGGCCAGACCATGCAGTCATTCTGTAAGTTCTGCTTACGCAGGAGCTCTTGGAAAGCTGGTTACTTTTATGACAGGATGGTATTTTCCCCACACATGTGAACCTCCCCAACTGACAATGTGTTGACTGGTTGGGCTGCATTTTTTCCATTCTTTTCAGTATCAGATGTTGGCTGCAGTTTGAGAATGATACTGTCATTTTAGTATTCTACCAGCTCCCAAAACAGGGCTGCCTTTTTTCTGGCCAGTGCAGGTGTGTACTGAAAGCCTAAAACTGCTTACAGTATTAGTAAGTGAGAAGGTAGGAGGGGAGAATAAAAGCATAGAGAGGCAAATTGACTTGCCAAAGTCATGTAGCAGGTCAGTGCAGTGCCAGGTACCAAAAAAAAAAAGATCTCCCATCTTCCAGGCTGGTGCCCTGTCCATTCTGGTATTCCTAATGAGATGAACAATCTTACCTGTAAGATTGGTCGTACCTGAAGATGGTTGAGACTGTTCTGTCTTCTTTTTCCCTATCAAAAGCAAAAATTCTCCACTGAGAAGCTCCCTGGGTACAAAAGGCATGTGGGAAATGTCAGTTTGAGCATAACAGTTGTATTTTCTACGATGAACCTGGAATGCCAGCCTGGACGTCATCCATTTCTGTTTCCATCCCCTGGTAGGCTGAAAAGTTCCATGTTGGCTATTGCAAATTGAAATCCCCACATGTGTGATTTTTCATTTCAATTCAGAACAAAATGTTCTTCAAAAAAGTGAAAATTTACATGAAAAAAGTCTCCACTTTCTGGCCATCTCCCATCTTCAGTCCATATTATTATACAATTCTTTGATCCAAACCATGCGGTATTATCTCTTTACTAGACGTAAACTTGAATGTGGGGTTTTCTAACGGACCTTTTTTTTCATGTTACGAAAAATTTTTCACTGTTCATTAAGTTTCTACCTGGATTGTGCCTGGATGAGCATGGACCCAATCTGATCATTGGTGGCATACTGATGTCAGCCACATTAGTACTGTAATTTGTCATTTCAGAGAAGAGACAGCATCTTTCATTTTTAAAGCCTCATTCTGAAAGTTGTCACTTATCTGACTTTTCTCTCCTACTGAAGTAGTTTCATGTTGGAAATGGACATTAAATAACTTTTTCCAAAGGAAATATTTCTAGTCAGACCTTCCCTGTTTTGGCTTTTTGGAATTAGCTGAACCTGAGTGATTATCTGTTACAAAAATATTTCCTTGGTTCCTAAAAGCTCTTTTGGACCTTCATTTTTCATAACATTGTTACCACTTTCTAATGGTCACTGTTCTAAGAAAAATATTATAAACAGATAAATGTATAAATCATGATTTTCAACAGTGGGAATGTTACCACCCACTTGCACTAAACAAAGTTAGACTGATGCTGAGAAGTTTTAGAAATCCCACCCTTGGAATATTAAGGGGCAGATATCACACATTTGTTTTATGAAAAACAGACTCTGAGAGGCGGTGCCAAAATTTGTTTCTGTGCCCATTCCCTTCTCAGACCTCAACAGGATTCAGATAGAGGAAGGATTACTTAGGGCCAGGGAGTGCTGGGCTAGCATCATGTCTAGCCCGTGATGTCTTTCCCAACCCTTTGACTTTTGGGTCAACTGTGTCTCATAGGTTGTGAAATTATGAAGAACACTTAAATGATGTAGGGTATTCTTTGTGATCTCTTTTATGGACCCATATCCAACAGCACAGCTGGTCCAATGAAAGGTATCATCAAGAAAATCCTTCCTTTTTGCGTATTTCATGGCCCACCTTGGCTTCAGCAACGCTCTGTACCAGTTAGATGATTTCACATGTATGTCCCCGTGAAAGTCGGGAGTAAGCGAGAAGGTGGGAGGGGAAAATAAAAGCATAGAGAGGCAAATTGACTTGCCAAAGTCATGTAGTAGGTCAGTGCATTGCCAGGTACAGAAAAAAAAACCCCAAAAAGATCTCCTGCCTTCCAGGCTGGTGCCCTGTCCATCCTGCTATTCCTGATTGGATGAACTTCAGACCTTTGGGCACTTCTGAAATTTTTGTCCAAACTGAACAGCAGAGCAATCTCTCTCTCATCTATACACACGCACACACGTTTGTTACAGCCAGAATTATATAAACGTCCACACCTTTTTCTTGGGTATTGGTTATGAAGAGACTAAGCTGTTTCTAGAGGAGCACTGCAGTTAGGCACAGCATATGTAGAAATCCAGATCATTGAAGTCCATGGGAGTTTTATCATTGCCTGAAGGGGAGCAAAAGCATACGCAGTGAAATGGATTAAATTCTTGTACCGTCTTAATCTCAGTCATTATCTCTTCCTTTAGGTAAAACATGTGCACACATCATTTTTTGTCTGTCTCCCTGTGTTTAGTTTGCTTTGCTGCTTGCAGAATGCATTTGTGCATGTTTTGTGTCTTTGACGGGTGTCCCTTTAAGTTCCCTGCATCTTCCCCAAGATACTGCAGCTCTCCTGGGATTTTATTTTTAAAATTTTCTTTATCAGGTTATGCAAAGTCTGGTTGTATTTTTTTTGTTTTGTTTTGTTTTTCGGGGGGTTTTTTGCTCCTACTTGAATCATTTTGAATACATCCCTGTAATTGTCAATTTTAGAGAAACCTTTGATTAAGTCATACCAACAACATCCTTTATTTTCTGATTTATGGTCCTTTTACCTTTTCATTTTACATTCCCCAGATGTAGTAATTATATATTCCATTTGTCATTTATGCAAAACTTTTTTTTTCATTTTTTCTTTTCTTTCCTTTGCATTTTTCCAACATCTGCATTGTGGCTTGATGGCAAGAGCAGCAGTGGTTGGCATTTTTCCTCAACACAGAGAGAGAGAGAGAGAGAGAGTTGGCTGTAATGAAACCTTGTTTTCCATCTAGTCCTCTTGAAATGCAGCATTGAAGATGTATTATCTCATTTTCTGTTTTAAAACCAAAGGTGAAAACCACAAGCACACAGGCATCTTGGTGCCAAACCACCTGTTGATTAACACCAGAAAAGCCCTTGGCAATACATTACTCACCATATCCAGTTGGAATGGATAAATGGCTGATGTGTGTACCTACAGAATCTGTCTTGTACCTACACATTGGGCTAATTCAGTAACCTTTCACCTGAAAAACCTGGGTTTCATTTGCTATTAAGTCAGGAGGGAACAGAGTTGTCTGATTTCAGGCTGGTCTTTGGACTAGTCAGGCATATGCGGCTTTCATATAACCGCTGCACAAGTCAGCATGACTGCCAGCCATATCTTATTAAAATCTCATTCTTGGAATAGCATGTTGGATACTTTAGAATAAACTGATATTTGGTGACAGAGCTTTCTGGGGCTGGAATAGCAGAGGGTGCTGCAGGAGTAAGGAGCACTGAAAGAGTTGTAGAAAGTCAACTTGCATGATTCCAAGTTGCAAATAGTGCTGTCAGGTCTTTGTTTTATGGAACATTTGAATTTACCAAATTGAATCAAAATTAAATCAGAACAAAATCCTAACCTCAAAAAGTGATATGCACTATTATTGTGGTATGTGCAAAAAACAAACAACTACCCTTTGCATTAAAATAACATGAAAGCTCTGAGCTAAACCCAGAAAAACTAATGAAATTCCAAGTTGAAATTGAGATTGCATGCTGACTCAGCCTTTTTTGTGCATTCACAGTATAGTATTTATCTTCATATACATGTTTCATCTAATGCACCTTGCAGCTAGAAATCCTGGGCAAGCTGATCTCTAGAACTTTATTCTGCCCTTACCTATATCCTGCATAGCCTTGCTTGAAAGCTAGAGAGAGCCTCAGAGAAAACAAAATCTAGTCCATAGGGTATAAAGCCCAGTCTGTTCATTTCCATTTATAGTAGAAGTCCAGTTGACCTCAGTGGGTTTGGAGATGTATAATTTAGGACAGACTTGGCCCATGGTGTTTGTATTTATCCCTATTGCTTCATAATTGTGAGATGAGCATTTCCTCTGGCACTGTCCAGTGTTGTGCAACTGTTTCATGTGTATCATTGGTTAGGATTCATCATGCATTGTGAAATAAGGGGCAGTGAAGCCTGCACAATGATTCCCCAACCATGGACTCTCTAGACCAGCATTTCTAATTAGTACAGTAGCATTACTATCTTCGGAGGGCTCCAAAAGCCTGTGGCAAGACACTGCCCAGAAGGCTATGCAGAAAGATGCTAGACTAGAGCCTGCTTTACACACATTTTATAGTAGGAGGGCTTCATAACTTACTCTGATATATGTTTGAACAGCAGTAAATATGGGCTATTCCATAAACTTCAGATCCAGAATTCACAGGCAGGGGTTGTATCTGGTAGGGATGATCGGGCGTGTTGTGGAGGTGGTAGCTAACTTTAACTTTTGAGTGCAAACTCAGGTTCTCGTGAAGTTTGGGGATGCTGATACCCAGGATTTTTCATGATCCTACCTCTAAATTCTCACCTCTCTGTTCCCTTAAGTTCCCAAACAGGTTTTCGTTTCATGGATCTCTGTGATGTTAGGGACAGCCAGTGACCTAGTTAATCCATGCACAGCACTCCAAGGCACTGTCTTTGCAAACACCTGTGCCTTGCTCTTCAGACTTGCATTTGATGTGTAGGGAGCTTCTGCAGGTGTGTCACATGACAGCTGCTGACTGGTGGCAGTTCTAAAGATAGAATAGTGGATGGGGAAATGATGGCTTCTTAATAGTCAGATAACATTAGGGAAAACAGTTACTTGTGTGTTTAGGACTTGTAATCAAATATGCTTCACCAACCATTTCAAAAGTTTTGTTTTATCCCCAAATCTAAGAGCATTGTTCAGACTGCAGGTGAACTGTGTGAAAAGAAAATCCTGCTTTGAAGTGTATTTGTGCTCTGAAAAGTAACTCTGTCTCTATAATGTTGATGCTTGCTTGCCACTGACTCCAGCTATAGAATAAAAGATGTTCTGTCTTGTCTGTGACAACCTCAAACCTAAGCGGAGATCTCACAGTCAAGCTGGGTTCTGCCTGGCCTGTGCTTCTTCATAAGTCACAAAGATACCACAGGTCAAATTATCCTTTCGCAGCTGTCCATCCGTTTTTCTCTTTAACCTGTCCTTGACTACTCTGAGGGATCAGTGAGGGCAAAAATTGGCCCTGCAATTAGAGTTTTGTTAGCAAGTGTATCAGCTAAAACAGAATCTAGCTTCAGCTCACAGAGCTGTTTTGGGAAAAGTAGTAAAAAAGAATAAAAACACCTTTCTTCCACTAATGTAACTCACTAGTATGCTGTAGGATGCACCCAAGGGCAAATCCACTCCTGCACTAATGCTAGTGGAGTCAGTGGATTGGTGAAATTCAGCTGTTGACTTCAAAAGAAAGATACCAGGGTGAATTTGGTCTAAAATCAAAATTGGTATTCTTTTCTCTGTTGTTTACCCGTGACAAATGCAAAACGTACTGAATAGGCAGATGGCACTTTGGGTACACCAACCTCATCTATAAGACTAATGCTTAGCAGTTAGTGAATTGCATTTCCAGATTTTTTTTTTCCATTCCATTTGAGAGATGGTATTGCTTGCAAAATTTGAAATTTCAAAAGTACTCTGTACTGCTTGGGAACTGCTATAATTTCCTTCATGCTGATGAAGCCAAGATATTTCTCAATCTGATGATGGTCTCCTGGGAACAGGGGGAGGAGAAGGAGGAGCTTTTGATGATCTTGTTGATGCTGCTGTATTTAAAACCTTTTATTTGCTGGAGTTTTGAGAAGTTTTTGATTTGTTTTTTGTCTGTCTCTGACCTAATTAATTTTATGGGACCTCCCCATGGACATAATTTATATGACAAATGAATTATATTAGCAGTCACTGTCGTGGTATGAAACCCCTTGTTTATGGTAAATGTAATGTGCCTCTGCATTCTTTTCCTCTATAAAGTGTGATCTCCCAGCAATCATCTTTTTCCTTTATTTTTTCAGATAATTTTGATTGTGTAATGACTTTATTGCCAGTATAAAACTATGAATGTTTATAAATGAAAAGCGAGAAACATTACAGGAATTCAGAAGTGGCTGGCACAAAAAAGCCTCTACAATTGCACTAACTGACATTTTGGGTGGGTTTCTTATGTCTGATCCAGTTGAAATAGATTTTTATAGGAAAAAAATCAAATCCTTTCTCCATTGGCAACCTGCTTGTCAGATCTCAGCTTGGAGTAATTTGAAAGTACAACTGTTAACCCCCTAGAAGCAGGGTCTCACTGTAAGTATGTGAGTACCACCACCGTGAGCTGCACTTATTTTGTCTGTCCCATTTACAGTGCTCATGTTAATGCTGTGAATATTTAACTCTGTCAAACCAGTGGATCTTTACAGCCTCTTTCCACACTGCACTTGTATGGTAATCTAGAGCCAAATTCTCTTCTCTCTGACCTGTGTAGCTCCACTGATCTTACTACAGATGCATTGCTGAAACAGATGGTAAAATTTTAACCTATGCCTCTGAGGACACACTTTCACTTCTGAAGGATTAAATGGACACCGAGCCTGCTATGTGCTCCTATTAAAAGCAGTGGGGTTTTTGTGACTGATATTAATGAGTGCAGAATCAGAGCCATAGTCATAGGTTAGGGCAAAATGCAAGTTTTGCTTATCCTATGGGTTAACATAAAGAGTTTTAGAGAAAACGTGTTTGTGCAAAAGTTTATCTGATGATTTCTAGATTCAATGAAAACAGTTTTTCTTTAGATTTGAACATTTTTCTTGTAGTACCGCAGCCTAGTGCTTATTCATGAGGACTGGAAAGTGACACTGATTAATGTAATCCCCTCTTCCAAGGTGAATGAAGTGTAGAAAATAAACACCAAATATGTGGGGGAGACCTAAACAGATCTCTAACGTTCCTTCACTTCCATCATCTACGGAAGTCTGAGTAAAATACATCAGTAAAAAGTAAAATACACTTTATTAAAGTGTCAAATCCTTCAGCAAAGTACTTAAGCCTGTACTTAAAGTGAAGCAGGGACTTAAGTGTTGTGCTGAATTGGGGCCTCTGAGATGATGAATGTCACAGGTTTTGTGACCAGACCTTAGTCAGTCACCACAGATTAGCTGACATCTTGAAAGAAACCTGGAGAATGCCTAGGTGGCCATGTACTGGCTTCATAGCTGGTAAATTTCCTGCCCAGGAGGATGATAGCAGGGGGGATTTTGTGCAAGTAATATAATTGGAAAGGACCAGCTGCTGTCTAAGACTTTCTTATCATTTTCTTTCTTTTTTCACATTCTCTGTTTTTATAAAGCCCCCTAAAGAAACCTCAAAATAAAATGACTTTCTCTTGCAGCTTTGTGGTCTTTTAAGTATGATAAAGACTTGATTCTTCCCTGTATTCTTTTTTTCCTTTCTAATAGTACTTAAGAATTATGTGGCATGTTTAAAAAGCTTCCTGAGAGGAACAAAGGAACATAAAATCACCTGTTCATTGAGTCCAGGCCCCTGTGATGTCAGGCAGCCAGGGAATAAACCTTTGTCCGAACAGATCTATCAGGACATCTGTGTCCCCCACCTCACACACCACAGAGTACATCATGATAAGCTTAGTATTGGTAGTGCAATTCACCTGCCTCAGCCCCTCCCTTTGCAGCGCACACAGACACGTGCACACACACACACATGTACACTAGGGTACAAAGTGCCACAGGAAAATAAAGTGCCATCAGTTTCTGGGGCCCCACTGATGGCAAGAAAGTATGTAAAATATACCCAGCTGATCCTAGGAAATGGACCGTGCCATGCTGAAAGAAGGCAGAGCACCAGAGTAGTCCTTGCTAAGCTGACCAGGATGGACGTTTCTTCCTGACCCCAAATCTGGCAGACAGTTTAGCTCCAAGCAAGTAAGCAATGCGCAGCAGACACACCCCTGAGAGGTTTCTCATTGCCATTAGGAGCACCAGCACAGCCCAGCCTATCTGCTATCTCTAACTCTGGCCAGTGTCCAGTGCTTCAGAGGAAGCTGAAAAAAAAAGAAAAGAAAAGAAAACCAGAAGCCAAATAATGCATTCAAGGGTAGAAAAAAATTTCTTCCTGGACCCTGCAGGCAATCAGCAGAAACCATGAAACATGGATGTGTATCAAGACAGCATTTTTAGTTAACTGTTTAATTCAGAGACAAAAGACAAATAACATTTTTTAGCTCCCCCACATCAATCCTGACTACTATTTAGAGATGTTGAGTTTCAAGACAGTTTTTCAGAATCTGGGGCCTCCCCACAACCCCACGTTTATAAAAGTAACAGCTGTGCAGCCTGCTTCTCATGTAGACGCAACCTCTGTGAATGTGCCCTGATAATGTGATGGCATAACGCTGTATTCTGGACAATACAGTACCTTTATGTAGCTACCCCCAATTGTTCCTGAAATTTCTTGACCTGTTCCCAGAATTTTGAAATTCAGAACTAATTGTATTTGTACTATAATCATAGTTCCCTGGTGAGATTGCCACTGAACATCTATCTTGAAATCCTTGGCATTGTCATACTTTGTCAGATTGACCTGACAGGTCCTAAGAACAATCAGAGTTTATTTGAGGGGATTCTGAAATACAGGCAGAGTGTTTGAAGTGTATAACACTTTGGAACAATGTTTTAAGGCATGGTTTGTCAGCCTGCCAGACACATAAATAATATCCAGCATTTGTGTTAATGTAAAGCATAACAGGTAAGCAAAATGCATAGCAAACTGTTTTTATCTCCACTATGATTCAAAAATCTTTGGGCTTAATATGGTGGTGTTATGCACCTAGAATTGGCAACTGCATACCTAATTGGGAGGTAATTGCACTAGTATGCTAGTACGCATGGTACTATATTTCAACAGGTGGCACTTTGGAACATAAACATTTCAGAGCTAAGTGAGAGGGCAAGAGTAGCTTAGCAGTACCAGCTCTTGGTTATCTAGTGAAATATGCAAGTATACATGAATTAGGGATGGAGTGTTGGCTAGTGGGCAGATAGTGATCAAGAGGAGAACAATCTTGGGTTCCTGCATTGACCATGGAAGGGAAGTCAGCACTGGAACCACATTAGACTTATCATTTACATGCTGAAAGGAGCAGCAGGGGTGTTGTTCAGAACCTTTCCTGCTGACATTTACTTCTTGAACTTTACTGTGAGTCTCAGGTTCAGGCGCAATGAACCGTTCCCAGCCAAGCTAAATTTGAAACCACCAATATATATATTTTTCAGGAGGAAAATCCTGAATTTTGGAGGCTTTGAGTTTTGATACAGTGTTAGTCCTGTTTTTCCTAAGACTGGCCTCATCCAGCTTACTACTCTACCATCAAATTTTGCAGAGGAGACAATCCAAACTGCACTATTTGATTCATCATCGAGATGGCCCCAACTGCTGGGAAAGCCAGGATCAAATCCAGTCTTTTGCATCTCGGACACATTTGTACACTTCTTGACCCCATCTTGCTCTGATATGAACTTGCAGTGTGTACATGACCTTGGACTGCAGCGCCTCACCTTCTTCACTTGCGAAAGGAAAATAACACCTACAAATACCAACCACATCATGGAGTGGCAGGGCTTAGTTAATGAACGTTTGCCAAGAGCCTTGAGATCCTTGGATGCAAGGTCCTATAAAAAGGGAAGAGAATTATTATTGCTGTTATTAATAACTGTATGCCTAAACCTAGGCAATGTATTTGCACATGTAAGTAATTACGATGCACTTCAAGGCATTCTGTTTGTAATGCTTTGTAATGCTTTGCTCTCCATTTCCTACAAATCAAATTACTGAGGGATAGATTTGATTTCCACATCATTTTGAAAATATTTTCTTTTTCTTTTTTTAATTTCCTTTGTATTAATTTTTTTCCAAAGTTCAAAACACAGCCAACTGTGACTAAATGCATAAAACCAAACAAAAAACCCCCCAAAGTATAACAAAATTAAAGACAGCCTAAGATGATATGCAGTCACACAATGTAAATCATACCTAATAAACATGGTTATAATAATATACCTTATCCATGTCTGATCCACTAATAACAAATACTTATTCAGAGAACAAAAAACTTATTCTTTTTTCTTAGTCAGGGGGAGATAATGAGAGAGAGAAGCCCCACATTCCAGCGATATCTTGAAGTCCAAATAAATATAAAAAGCTGCCAAGTCTTCTTATAGAAATCCCAACAATCTTGTGTTTTCATTATGTCTTTTGGGAACGGTAAGACTGGAGAAAAGAGGTCAGCTTTCACTAGTGATATGTGGCCTGATCCTGTAGCCCATCTGTGGGCAGCTCAGCTGCCCTCAGTTGGAGCATCCTCGTGGCAGGTGCTGCATTTGGCCAAGGACCCACATGCATAGGCTGAGGTTGTTTTTAATGTCGTCCCTGTCACATAGAGTATTTCAGAGGTGTAGGTTTGACAAGCAAATTATAATTAATATCTGTGGCCAGTTGAAAAAGATTGCTACTAGAGGAGAAATTGTTACTAGACTGTAATTAATATTTTCGTCTCAGCATCAAGTAAAAATAGGTTTTTGCTGCCTTCTCATTTCCTTTCTAGTTACAGAAGCAATTATTGTTTGTTTAAAGGAATAAGATCATCTTCCCTGTCCATCACTCTGGCTATATCACCTTCTTTTTAAACACCATCCCCCTGTTCCAGTGCAGTTAAATTTATTTCCATTCCACAAGACTTCCTTGGCATGACAAGCAATACAGGTGCTGCTAAAGGGCTAGAAAATGTCAAATCTCTCGTGTATCTATTGAGGCATGTACAGCCTGTCCAAGAACAGGTTACATGTGGCATTTGGGGCTTGAGACCCTCTGTCTATTTGTCATTAGTGTCCATTCCTGTTGCGGGGGGGAGGGGGATGGAAGGTGCCAAATAGTAGGAGACCGTCTTTGCCACTCTTCTCCCATCTCCAAGTGTCACATGCACTATTTTGCCTCATTTCTTTCTGATGAGAACTCATCTGTTATGATTCCTTGACACTGGAGAAAATATCTTTCTTGTACTACCTCATATTAGCACTTTGTGTTAGACAAGTATTTGTCTGTCTCCCTCTCACCTTTGTTACGCTGGCTGCACAGTCCCCCTTCTGTGGATTTAGACTGCTTCGTACCTGTCAATTTTAAACTCTAGATTATGCTCACAGATCTGGTCTCAGACAATCCTGTGGTTCAGGACTTTTGCTGAGCATCTTCAGAGGCCATCAAGAATTTTGCTCCCCTCCTTCCTCTTCCATGAATAGGATTGGCTTCTGGAGTGTTTTTGCCTTTCTTTGAAGCATTGACACTGGCCACAGCTAGGAATGGGGTTTTGTTTCTGTCTGGGGTGCACTGATGCTCTTTCTGGTACGTAGAAAACTTAAAAATTACTACCTAACATGTTTTGCTCTTTTACTCTGGATCACACTAATTGCAGAATTTAGGGTCAGAAAGGAATTATTTTTTTCTCCAGATCAGATTGGCAGGGACTGTGGGTTTTTTTGTCCAGCTCTGTAACATGGGAAATGGTTCTTCTCCTGGAGTCCTCTGAGTTCAGTTACTCTTTTGTTATTGCAATGGCAAGGCATTGGCTGTGCCATTGTCTTCCTTGCTTTTACCTGTGGCATGTGGTAGGGTGCATCTGATATTTCTGTGTTTGTGCCTGATAGGTGTTTGTGCTGATGTTGAGGATTGCTTAGGTGAACATAGGGGACTGGAATCGGTAGCACAGGAAGCCCATTTCAGCCACATGTTTCTAAGAGTCTGCTTTTATTTTTCCGTATTTTACTGTGGTTGAAGCATGTTGCTTTGCTAATTATGTGCGTCATTAGCAGCCCTAGCTAGTTCTCCTACTTGGTCTTAAGGCCTTTCCCAATTCTTCCCCTTCCTTAAGAGGTTGCTTATGATTCTTTCCATGTTACTGCCTCATCATTTGTTCAGGAATGCCTACTCCTTGGTGTGTTTCTTAGTGAAACAGCTCTGCTTTTTCCCCCAAGCTTACTCTTCCATGTGAAACATTTCCCCTGAGTTGATCTTGAAAGACGGGCTCCACTCCCCTATCCCTCTTCTGAAGACCCACTTCCATTGTAACAGCTATTTTTAAAAAAACAGCTTATTAATAAATAGTTACGTTAAGAGAGAATCAGAGAAAGTTAGCACTTTCTGCATCATAATAAAAAGAGGGGGAATTGTGAATTTATAAATAAATATATTTGATTGTGTCCTTTGGCTCACTACTCCTACTCTTCATATGTCTTTTAAGTTTTATTTTGAAAACTTGGGAGCAATACTTTCCCATGTGTGTATAAGCAATAGCAAAAGAGGGTGCTGATCTTGACTGAAACCTCTGGGTATCACTGAAGAATTATAATACTCTACACTCTTGTAGCACCTTGTGCCTTCCTTTATGGGACCTCAGCTAGACTGGTAGCCTGTCTCTGACCACGGTCAATGGTATATACTTCACTAAAGGGTAGAAGAAGCCCTGCAGTGGACAGGCCCTGCTAAAGGTACCCAGCTGTATGGAAACCATCTGTCTAACCCTTGCACTGAGTGGTTGCCTTATATTTGGAACAACATAGGGTTTTGTGTCCCTCTCATTTTTGCATGTATGTAATCTAACTGTGGATGTTCTCTGTCTAGAGTGGCCATCATAGAGGACATTCCAGTTTTCTGCTACTCTGTCCTCTCTTGAAGAGAAAAATAGAGGACATAAAGGCATCAGGTTTCATATGAATAGAGGACAAAGGACAACTGGACCGTCCTCTATGATGGCCACCCTGTCTCAGCCCCCACATGAATATCTGAACTTTTAGGAATCCTGCTAAGTTCTTGGCCTAAATAATAATAGAACTCACTGTGGCAATGAGTTCTACACTGAGGTAACAGACTATGCGTTTTCTCAGTACAGATAATACAATGAGTAGGCATATGACCAGTTCATAGGGAGGATTTTTGGGATCACCAGGCACAGATTTCTGGGGGAAAGTCTCTCATGTCTTCTGTTGTTGGTGTTTTACATATACACCCCTTGAGTTGTGTCTACATTGACATCAGATGCTAGGTTTTTATTTGTAAGGAAAGTACATTTTTGGCTCACCTGCCTGCAAAGAAAATACTAGAAATGTGACCCCCAACATGTCCAGTGCAACATCTGCAGGGATGTGTACATAGTGCCTCAGAAACCTGCTGCTCAAATAGCTTCTCTTGAAGGGGTAGGACACATGCTCCACCAGTGAAGAGAAACTTCCACCAAGCAAGGTAGAAGTCTAAAGCCTGGGCCTTAATATGCAGAGTGTATCATCTAAGAGACAAACAGTCTTGCTTAACTGCAAAAACAGACAAATCTCAGCTCCAGCCATAGCCCATCCCTCAAGGAACTGGGCAAAAAGGCCCCTCTCCCTTTTCATTACCAGAGAGAGAGATTCTGAATGGTCTTCCTGTCTGTGGAGCTGCAGTCCATGGCCCTTTCTCATTACTCTGCCCTAAACGCTTGCCTGAACTAGAAATGAGGGACTGAGTATTGAAGAGGAATTTGGAAGTAAGTGCTTGGTGCAGGAAAGCTTGGAAGGGAAAGGATGAAAGAGCTATGGAAGTGTGCGGCTTTAGAGAAGAAACAGCCTGGAAGAGGGAGTTGTAAGAGATGAGGGCAGCCCTGCAGGTCAGGAATAGCCTGGAATTTAGCTTTATACATCTCTTTTCATTTAAAAAAAAAAAAAGTTCAAATTGCCTTCATGAACCAAAGCACCAGGTACTGAGCCTATGGGGACATTGTAAGCGAACATGGTTGCTGGCATATCAACAATGATTGGAGTTTGCTTGAGGGGGAAAAGGAGACAGGATTTAGCTCTATAGTCTGAAATGAACCAGAGAACTGGACAACCCTAGGCCATTCTTGTCCGTCGTGATCCTTAGACAAATATCACCACATTTGGGAAACATTTTCTGGGTTTTTTCATAGCCACAAGGGCTGGAAGCATGATGAAACAGCATGAGCAAGGGAATGCAGAAATGCATGATCTGTTCCTTAATATGGCCTTGCAAGCACCAAAAGTAGACAAATCATTAGAGAGACTTAACCTCTGGTTTAACCTCTGCTCTCCAGCCAGCAATGTACCTAGCACTGCAGCCCATTCTGGTGGGCCGCCCTGCATTGTCAGCCTTGGTTGTAAGCCTACAACCAGGCACAAAACTGAACCTAGTGTATGATGGCTTGATGTGTTCTGTTCTGAGTCGCACTGACACCTTCCATGGTGCTTCCCAGATCAGGATCATAATTTACCTGTCCCTGTTGATTGCATACGTCTTGTCTTGTGTCTGAATGCCTCCCAGCTTGTCCATATTCTCATATCTTAAACAGTCTTGGGCTTTAACCTTAATGGATCTCCCTTGTATAAATCCAATCATTTAGTCAGGGTGGATACAGTGTCTCTGATAGGGCTCTCTGTGGTTTGAACTCAGCATCTGCTTTTAGAATTCTTGCTGGGTAACAGTTGTGCTTCTGGGAGTTGCTTAAAGAGACATTATTCACTTTCAATCAACATAGTTAATATTGCACAGTGAGAGCGCAGACCAATAATTGGTTGCATTTGCTCTGCAAGAGCTCATTCCTGCAATGCATGCTTCCCCATGGTGTCCTGTTGAAGTCAGTGGTGCAACTCGTAAACAGGAGCAGCTTTCTTGTGTGGTGCAGAACTGAGCGCTCAGGATACGAGACTTGCTCAGTATAGCCCCAAATACTGTATCAGCTAAAGAGTAGGTGTTTATGAATAATAGCACCTAGTCTTCACATGATGAGGAAAGATATTCTTGGTGGATATTTCACTTTATTCTGCCAGGGGCACTGGAAGCACCACTTATTGATATACCTGCAAAGTTTTATTCCAGGGCATGGTAGATGGAGGCGTATAGTAAAACGGCTTTCACTGGCAATATGATCAGTGGAGCCATCACTCATTGGGAAAGTATATACAATGCCCCAAATAGCCATCACGCTGGGAAAAATATATTCACAACATTGTGTGCTGCACATACACTGACAAATTATTCCCCATCTGGGGAATATAGGCAAATGGGCCAGTGTGCACACATCCACACCCAGGTACCACACCCCTACTGCAGTATTTTGGTGTTGGGAAAGTAGGTAAGGATATACCCAGGATTGTGGGAAAATACACACATACACGCACTATTTGTGAAGCTACCATACATCGCAAAAATACACACATGGTAATACATCACACATCAGGGAAAAACACAGACTACACCCAGTGCAGCCATCTCACCTTGAAAATAGGCATAAAATGCTAAGTCAATATGAATACGCAGCTCATAATGGCTTAATAGAATAGATCACACCACAGCCAGGTACATCTGTTCTCAGCACTAACCATTATCATTAACTTAAAACACTTAAAATCACTGAGCTTCCTCAAGTCTAGGGACAGATTATTCCAAGAAGAATCTGCTAAATAGATTTAGCAATGCAGTGAATGGGGACCTCGGCTACATTAAAGTGATACATTTTGCATCTCAAAGGGTGTAAGCTGTTTTCAGAGGAACAGTCTGAATGAAGGACGACACTAACACTGTACTGCAATTTTTTTATCACTGTTTAAATATGGAATTGAAACCCCTGGATGAACAACAACAGTGCCAAGATGGCAAACAACTTGTTGGTGAAGATTTACATTTGTCACATACCATAGGCCATCAAATAATATGTGTTCTCTGCTCAGACTTTTCAATGAGTAAAGATCTCAGTGAGGCTGGACTTCAAAATAGTATGTTAAGATAAAGACGAGATCTCTGCTTTGTAAGGAGTCCAGTAGGAGAAGACATTGCAAATGTTTTCTCATCTCATGTTTTTCCTTTCTGTGCCTGTGTTACAATCCTTTCAGTGTTATGACATTTGAGTGTCAAGCCCCAGGAGACACTCTCAGAGTAGCCCTATGAGGAATGGTTCAGAGAAGGTCTGCAAAAGAGCAGTAATGCTCCTCAGTGACTGCTAGGTGACTTAGTGACTGCTAGCATGGCGCACTGCTGCTGTAAAAGAGCTGTTACTAGAAGGCTTGTAAAACCTGTTTCTGACCAATCTCTGTGCATCTCAGGAAGCATCCTAAGAGGAAACCCAGTTAGTCCTTCTACAGTGGCTCAGAAGAAAGCCAAGGAAAACGTTAGAGATTTTCTCAAGGGTCAAAGCAAGGTGACAAAATCAAACTGCACTTTGCAATTGGCAGTACCTAAGGACTGACCTGGAGGGCAAGGGAATAGGAACAGTGCCTAGAAGACGTAGCTCAAGCTGCATCCCAGACCTGTACCTTTTTGAGGTGGCAAAACAGACACCTTGAACCTCAATGGAGCAAAAAGCTGTGTATCAACACAGGGAGAGGGGAAGGAAGTGCTGACTTTTTATCAGCACTCCACTTTACTGTGTGCCCCAGGAAATGACCTCCACATGAACACTTCAGCAGCTTTGAGAAAGAGATGCTGCTGTGGCCTCATAACCCCCCCTACCCCCAACACACACACACATTTCTGCAGGGGTTTTCTAGGTGAGTCAGTGCTGACCGTGCCCATATGAGCTATCACAGGATTTCTCCAGTGGGTTTGGAGGCCACCTGAACTGGTTTGGTAGGATCTCCAGAATCAGTGCTACTATGTTGGTAATACAGAGTGACCCTATGTGCATTGGGATCTAGTCTACAGTTGTCTGGGGTACTCTTTCATCATTAAGGACTGGATCATCACCTTTCCCTGGAAAACACTGCTAAGAAGGAGATCTCTTGAAGTGACCAAGATGGAGTTTCCCAGCAGGCATCTCATCTGCCTGGTGGGTTCTTCTGTTCTGGCGCCATGGAACCTACCACAGGAAGGATAAGGCTCAGCCGTGGGGAGACGGATGTGTCGTTGGGGGGCCATTTTGAGATTATGAAATAAACTTCCCCATGGACAAAGGGGAAACGCCACCACCTTCTGCTATGTGTTTATGGCACGTTTCTTTGATTTTTGCCTCAAATCAATAGCCACAGGTATATTTAAAAACGAACCCCTGCCAAAACAGTATGCTATAGCATGCACATTTTACCCACCGGAAGGGGGGAGGAGAAGAGACTAAACAACACACAACATGCCTGCACATCTGTCATTTAATGCACCAGTTGAAAGGCACTTGGATACTGTGGTGACAAGTGAGGCATGAGAACCAGTGGAGCACAGAATAGATGGCCACTATGGATTTTAGCAGGGGGAGATGGAGACCTTCCATCCTGGAGAGATGAGCTATACTTCTGCTTGTTGCCATAACCGTGTCCTCGGTCTGTGCCTAATCCAGCAGCTCTGGGGTGGCGACAGAGGGAATAAACTTTTTGCGCAGGGAAAAAAAACAACTGCTAAAGTTGCCAAGAACAGATATTTTATAATCTGTGCTAAATCTCTGCTGGAAAACATGAACAGCAATGAAGCTGAGAAGACACTAAAAGAAATTTGGGGCAAAGTGCCAGACGCCCAGACGGAAGCAGAACGTGGACCAAAAAGATTGCGACAATTGGGTAATTATGGTTTATGAATTTCAGCTTTAATCTGTAGTTCAGTGAGTCCTGATTAAATATCTGTTAAACACAATTAAAGTTTGTTTTTGTATTTCACCGTCTTGATCAGAATAATTAGAGACTGCGTGTTTCATGTCAAAAGTAGCAAGAGGAATTTTAGTGAATGAACATCGTTTTTAAAAGCCATTTGTAGCACCAGCTGTTGGCATTATTTTATATTTTAGTGTTATCAGCATAAAGACGGGTCCTCTCAATGCCGCATGCTTTCCAGCAGGACCAGCATGTTTTTCTCCTGTGCTGAACCCATGCTGCTGTTTAGGGAATGGAGTGATAGGGTGGGAACTGAACTGGTCTTAGGGCTGTCTGGAGACCATGAGAGTGGGCTGTAGAATTAAGATGTTAAAAATACACTTTTAAAAGGCAGAGGGTGAGAAGTGCTGTATATAGGTCACATAGCACCCTGCCCATGCTTTTCTGCCAAAGATGCTTTAGATGGATTGTGTGATGAATGATGGGAAGGTTCAGGAGAAAGGACACTTATCTAATGATCTGAAGCTGGATTCTTTCATGATGGTGCCACAGCCAATGCTCTGGGAGCCCTATGGATTAGGCGTTAAAGTGTTATCCCATAAAGATAATTGTGGTAACATGCTAAATGCTCCTGGGAAGGAAGCATTAAATTGTACCAGTTGCACTTCAGCCAAGGCGATAAACTGAAATGATGACCCCGTTCAGATACTGAAAAGGATTGATGCACACATGCCCCTTGTAGCTAGGGCTGCACAAGCACATTTCCTTTCCTTAATAGTTTAACCTGAGGAAGGAGTGCAGGATTAGGCCTTCTAAAGCTCCCCATCAGAGAAGAGCAAGCAATTTGAGAGAGAAAATGGGAATGAAAAAGGAGAAGTGAAGAGTGACTGCAGGTAACAGAAGACCAATTTAGAAGAAACCTCAGTATATGGACTGGTTATTTTTTTCAAAGATAGGATGTTTATCTGAAATCCCCCTGTATGTGAGAGTCAGTGCAATTTGATTCTCTCTGGTACACGTTCTATTGTTCTGTGCAGCTAGTTCTGAAAGTCCCATTACTTGGGTCTGTTTGAGGGAAAATATCTCTGGTTTTGAGGTTTTAAATTAACTCGTGTCAGAAGGAGCTCAGAAGCCATAGGGTTGTGTATAAGATGAATACACAGAGCTTTCGTATGCTTCCCACCCTGATCTAGCAGGAGCACACCATTCATTATCTTATGAATCAGTGATTAAATCTTCATCTCCTGGCCTGTCAAAGACTGGGGGATCCTTAATAGGATATTTTTCCTTGCATTGCTCTGCTGGGAGGCTTGTGATTGGTTTAGGAGTCAGATCAGTAGCAGGAAGATGAAATGAAAGAAGGAGAGTGCCAAGGGCAAGATGTGCAAAGGTTGGACAAAACTCTGAGGCTCCAAGCAAATTTAGGGACAAGAAAGACTTTGTTAGCAAGTGTGATGTTCCAGTCAGCAAGATAGGAGTAAATGAACACAATCCCTTGGATTCTCAGAGTTGTCTCTGGGATGGATATGGGTGAGTTTTTCATGGACTAGCAAGCAGTATGTTTGTGTAACACAGTTTTGAAACTATGTAGTGCAGTTTATAGTGTCAAAAGGTATGCTTGATAACGAAGTCTTACATCTGTCTGTCAAGATAGGTATCATATAGGTAGTGATAGTGCCTATTTCTTCATATGAAGCCTTCCCAATACTGTATGACTCAACGAGTATTTTTTAAAGTACATTTCTGACCGTGAGAGGGGAGTTAGATCTCTATGGCCCATTCAATTCTTTGCTTGTCTGCAGAGATTAACAAAGAAGGGGGAGCACAGTTGTATTTCTTATGAGAGGGAGATTTCTCTACTAAGAACTGAACCGTGACTTCCAGACAGTACTGGCAGCTGGAAGTGGTCTGGATGTGATTTGAACAAGTGACTTAGGGAAGATCTCTGTGGTTCATTGCCAGTCCCTAGGGCCTTTCCATCTGCTGGCAGTGTAATGTTTTAACAAGTAAGTTATGCAATAAATTAGTGTTAAACCAATTCCTTTCCCCCTTATCAATGGTTTCATGCCAAAAGTTACTTTTAAGCAATGACCAGCTCTTTATTATGCCTCACCTACCTGTCCATTGAAGGAGAAAAAAAATCTAAATTAGCCTTCCAAGAAAACCATAGCTATTTTAATCCCTGAATGAAATCAAGGTTAATGGTGAAAGAGTTGAACAAAACTTAAAAATCAAAGCTGTGTTGGAAGATAACATCAAAGGCATATAAAAATATGGTGGTCTTTTTATATGTTACAAGCCCTGAAGATACAGTACCCTTAATAGAGCTGAGGGAGAAAGAATCAAAGCAGGTGATCACATGAGTCTTTAAAGTAGAAAGGATATCTGGGGTGAATCTATGAAGAGACAGGTTTTGGATGAAACTTTCATAGCATTGGGATCATTTACTGAGTTTTGAAGTCTGCATACAGTACAAATGATCAGTTTCCACTAGGGAAAGAGGAAGGGGATATTTGGTTTGCAGCAGACATATGAATGCCAGTGTTGGCTGGCTATGTGGTAAAGTAGGGACCTTGAGATGTATTTCACAAGGATTAGAATGGCTAGAATTCCTTTCTTTTCTTCAGGAGGTGATTTTTCTGGAGAGGCAAATGGTGTTTATGTTATTTTTGTTATTATTCCTTTGCATTTAAAAATAAATAAAAACAAAGGCATGAAGTCAGAAGGGCTGCACATGTAAAACTGAGAGAAGAATTTGGATCTTTGACTTTTCTGTTATCTTCTGATATATTTGTTGTTGTTGATGATTTGGCCTTAAAACCATCTGTTTAAATGTGTGCCGTTGAATAGGTGAACTAGTTTAAATCTAGTTGATCTAGTTGGGGACGGTCTGCTTTGAGCAGGGGGTTGGACTAGAGGACCCCCTGAGGTCCCTTCCAACCCTAATTTTTCTGTGATTCTGTGAAATCCAGTACTCTCATGTTTGAAGTAATTAAAGTCAATATGGCATGTGATTATCTAACGTGGCTTCCTTGTTATCAGGAGTATATGTGAATACAACTTATTCATTAAGTGAAGGCCTTTTTCGATGCATATAAAAACTAGATGTATATTGACCTGTTTCTTCCTTTGGGAGTAACATTCATAGGTCTTTTGCAGAGCATTTGCCCATGCCTGAGGGCCATTTCCCTTTCAGAGAAGCACTGGCAGCTGTGATGCATGGGAGTAACTGGTAAGAAGACTATCTAGAATGTTTAAACGGATCAAATTTCTTCTTGTAGAAGTAGGTCAAAAAGCAGACTGATCTACCTTCATGGACAATTAGGATCAATTCTACTCTACTCAAATGTAAATTGGAAAGACTTAGATGTGGTTATACATTCACATTAGTAGGAGGATGTACTTTATTTATAGCCTGTATACATTTTCACAGTCATCATCTTATGTGAAGTCATGGATGACTGCTACATGCCCACCTTGAGTTGCCTCTTTTGTCAGCAGGCAAGATTGCCCGTCCATCATTATTATCTACAATGAGGCTCGTTACCTGCCAGGCAGTAAACATCTCATTCACACCATCTGCAGCAAATTACAAAGTGACTAGAAGAATCAGGATCAGCTTGGCTTGCTGTGATTGTGAAGTTTTGTTTTCATCTTTTGGAAGCTCTTTGGAAAAGGGATAGATGGTGACTTGGTTGAGGGGGAGAAGATAATGCCCATTAGCCACACACCAGCAGGGTAACATAGGAATGTCTCTCAAATGTCTCCCATTTGGCCACTTGCAAAAAGATTAGGCCTTTCAAATTTCCAGAGCATGTAAATGAAGACACCAAGTTTATCCTCACTGACTGCCTTGTCATAGCAATGTCAACTTTATGGGAAGGGGGACAGATAGTGACTTCATATGACAAAAAATGATTACAAAAACAAATGTGTTAATCTCTGTGTAGAGGAAATGAAAGTGCTCAAGCCACAAGGTTCACATGCAGCCCCTTAATGATCTGTTTATAATGTGGCCAGTATAGGGAAGAGAAGGAAATATGGGGAGTTACGTCTGCTGCTAAAATGTTACTGTCCTATTTTTAAGGCTATCCAGTATATATATTTTTAAAAAGCTGTAATACTTATATTTTCTACAAGGTCTATATTATGCTGGCAGTCTGCTGGATTAGGCTTGGGTTTTTTCAACTGCCAAGTCTAGGTGTCCCTTTAAAACACAGGGGTATGTATCCCAGTGGTTCAGTTGGCAGCACAATGTATTGCAAATCTAAAGAAAAGACTCTTGTTTAGGAGGAGTCAAGACTGTGGAACCAAAGCTGGGAACAGTACATGAAATAACTATAAAACCACAGTGGGAGCTGGCTGGCTAGCCTCCCAGGTTGAATGTACAAGTTTGTTTTATTTTAGTCTCTCTCAGTTCAGGTATTTTGGGGATGAGAGAGGTCTTAGCATGAAGCAATGACTGTGAACCCGATTACCTTTGCTTGGGTTTACTGTGAATTTTGAGCTCCTACCTGAGGGAGCTGGGAGGGTGGAATTCATTTGGGGAGCAACTTTTAAGTGAGAGCAAGGGCAAATCAAAGATGCATTGACACCATAATGAGGCACATGTTGTTACTGGTGGAGTAGATCAGATATCCTGCTATTATTGATAGGGAAGGGAAGAAAGTTCCTACAGGAAAGGGAGCAGGAGTATTCTAGGGAAGGAAGAGAATTCGTACCGCTTTTGTTCCCTTTGACCTCCTGTGCATAGATACAATATACGAAAGAATCTGGCCCTGTGTTTGGATATCTGTCCTTTCCCCTTAGCTTTCTCTCCATGAAAACTTCAGTTTCTTTAAAAAAAAATCGTGGAGTGATATGCGTTTGGTATGTCAGCCAGTGGCCACATGTGCAGTGAGGAAATTTTCTCTGGGAGCTCTCAAAGCTCATAATCATTGTGCAGGATATAATTGTACCCTGTAGAAATCCCAATCAGCCTGCAATAAATCTAGATGGGGGAGGGGTTATTAAGGACAGGTTTTAACAGGCATGTTTGTTTGTATTACTAAATTTTAAGTGCACTTGGCCAAATCCTCATCTTCCTCCTGGGAGGAGCATGAAAAGGGTTTCCACCACTCTACCAACACATTGTGGCTTGCGAGAAGAGAGTGTGCTGAGCACCACTTTTTATACCTGCTTTGGAAGGGGCACTATATACTCCCAGATGCTTGCTGTAAAGTGCTAGCAGGAGGCTAGCAAAAGTGCCAAACCAGACAGTGCCCCCGTGGGAGCCATGAAATGCCACTAGGCATGCTTTCCAAGCATTATTGTGCTAAGCAATAGCTAATGGCAACATCCTACCCAGATCCAGCTCCTGCTCAGGTGTGCAATGGGATAGGGAGGAGATCTTCATTCTGCCTCCTCCCATGCATAAATCCCCAAATGATGACTACAGAAATAGCTAAAATTTAGCTCTTTGTAAGACAACTGGTTTGTACGTGTGTTTTGGCATAAATATGATTGAGGAAACAACAATTGGTTATAATCTACACATTAATTTCTCTGTCTGACTAAATGCTTATTTGTCATGACTTGATTGTCTCTGTGCTCTCTGAGCACCTATTGGTTCCTGTGAGCTCTTGAACGTGGGGTCAGGGGAAAAATTCTGCCTGGGGATGATTTCTCCATGGAAGAGGGGTTGCTTGGTAAGCAGTCAAAAAATGTGAGCATGCTGACTGATGAGAAATGCAGACCCAAATGACACGATTTTCCCAAATTTGCTATATATTTTTTCCACTCAAAAGTGCTATACAACAAAAACAACGGTGTGAGAATTTTTAGCATCATTGAAGCCCAGATTTTGCCCAGTGAAAGTCTACATTGGCAGCTGGCCAAGAGTTTCAGAGCCCACACCTGGTTTATACAGAAGCGGAGCAGATTGCAGCGGTTCTCTTGAGAACATAGTGCAGCATACAGAGACTACAGGATGTTTAGATCTAGACAGAGGGTCATGGTGTGTTTAGAATATGTAGCCTCTGTAGGCCTCACCTCCATATCCCAAAACGCAATATGGCTGTAGGCAACGTTGGAGTACTTTGAAGGCTGTATTTGACCAAAAGGTCTTTCCTTGGCCACTTATTTGTCACACATGCACAGAAAACTCTACTTCTGGGAGCTAAGTGTTGCACAGCAGGCCTTTTCAAAGGTATTTTTGTACCTAGTGCTATTTTCAAAATCACATAAACAAACTAGGACACTGAACTCCCTTTGGCATATCATGCTTTATAAAATCCCAGGAGGTGACTTTCTGCCCCTTTGGTTTCCTAAATGCCTTAAAAAATCTGCCCTAGGCTTTCCATACCTAGTAATGTCACAGCAACAGCCACCAGTAAAATTCACAGCACTCTCCAGTCATTTTCCATATAAGTCTTTGGCTTCTGGTGGAGCTGCAGTCTGCGTCTTTTGAGCCATAACAAATAGATTCCTCAAAAGCAGTTCTTCAAGTGACAGGAATAATGCTGTCACACTGGAGAGGGGTGCCGAGAAGTTCATCAAGGTGTTAGAGGAGCTTTGTACATTGAGGTATCTACTGCTTAGCTACCAAGGAAGTAGTAGAGCAGACACCAAGAGGAGAGGGAAACAAAAGGAAAGCCCAAAAATATGAAATCACAATTGATTTCCTAAAGGATGGAGAAAATGTGTACAACAAGCATTGCACTGAAAGCCAGAACAGCACACTTATTGTCCTCACACTGTGCTCCCCAAGCAGGAAGGAAGCAGAACTGAAGAATGGCAGGCTTGTTGGGCATCATGTTTATACTCAAACACTGCACAGACAAATCAACTGCAGTTTGGACTTTAACCAGCCAACAATGAGCATGGCTTGGCTTGATAAACACATACTCAGCAGTAGGCCATGTCTGCATCACAAGACCAGTTAAAGGGAACAAGCCTACAATTGTAATTGTCCACTTTACTGGTTGGGCCAACACAGGTCAATGGAAAACAATGCAAGGGAAAAATGGTGCTAGCCAACAAGCAAAGAGGATACATCAAAATACCAAGCTGCTCAAATAGCAGAGTATAACTTGACTGAGAAAGAAGCAGTTGTCCCCAGCCTCAGCTGTTCTGAACAGTTATAGCACTATTGCCCGTAATGGAGTTTTGCTGATTTATAACCGGCTAAGTGTCTGGTTTGCTGTTTTTATTTAGCCACCAAAACAAGTGGCCTGATATTCCAATGTGCTGAGCAGCCAGTCCATGAGAGACTGTGTTCAGTACACTGAGGTGTTTAATAGAATTTTTTGAAGCCTAACTTTAGCCACTCTTTAAAATCTTGACAAGGAAGAAATCTCACTCCATTGTACAGCCCTTGCTCTGCCGGTGTTCTGAATTATATAGTACCTAAAAGGGCAGGAAGATTAGGCAAACCTGAATCCATAAATTCCAGAGCCTCAGATGCCTTCACTCTAGTAAAGCAAACAGATATACAGTCTTGTTCTGGCAAATCAGCTGTGCCAGAAAGCAAGATGAGGGAGTGGTGGCAAACTGGATGATACCTAAACAGGTTTCACCATGGTTTTAGGAATACCTGAGATAGGGTGCTGCAGAAGGTGCACAATTAGTAAAATTAGTTCACTCAATGTCTGTGTCTCATGGTGCTCTTTGTAAGGTCCTGATCCCCAAAGCCCATAGGAGTCAAGTCAATGGAAAAAAATCTCACTGACTTTAATGAGTTTTGAATCAGGCCATAGGTATCTCAGTGTCTGAGTAAATAGGATTTAGATGCCCAGGCTACAAGTTCAGGTTTGAAAATTGTAATCACAGTATAAGAACTGAGTCCATTCAGTTGGTCCAGTTGCATATCCCAACTTACTCTAAAGAAAAGGTTTTCAGAAGAAAGAGTGGACATCAATATCCTGTACCCTATGCAGGTTAAAGTGAACTATGTTGTGGGACATGCAAGGGGGAGAACCATTGTTGGCAGGAATGTACAGGCCACTGGCAGAAGACAGTTTAGATGTAGGATTTGAAGAGGACCTTCCTTGAGCTAAGGGCTTTATTGGTTTAATGTTTAAATAACTGTGGCCCTTTCTTTTCACTTACAACACCTGCTAAGGGGATTATGGATTATTTATTATTTGCTTCCTTTCTTTTTGTAAAATGTACCAAGTTCAACACAATGTGGAAAACAATGAAGGCTTTGTGGTCTTCATAATGTCTTTGTAGTTAATATTGAGATGGCAGAGTAGTACTCCTGATCTAACCCGTTGCTCTTTCCACATGCCAGTCTCCCGTCAGTGAGAATAAAGCACAAGTGATAACTATGCAACTGGACCCTTATTTCTAGTCAATTAACATTTTTATCCACAATTTACTTTTGTCTTGTTGTCCCACCTCCTTGACACGCCCCCCCCCAATAAAATCCATGTAACTGCTTTTGATTTTATTTGTGGGGAAAAATAAAGCATTTGTCAATTGTCAAAAACATTTGAGACACTTTATCACATGGAAAACTTTGTATTATAGTCTGGCATACCGAAAATGGGTGAAGAGTCCCCACTTATATATGGATTGAGTTTAGATTAAAGTTGGAGCTCAAGGTACAATCAATAGTAATTTTAATTTCTTCCACCTTGACTAGAAATAATGCAAGATTAGCTGTTCTCACAAGATTTCTGCTATATGGTAATACAATATTCAAGAAAAGGGCCATTCTTGGGAGATTTTGGCTGCATCAAACACGCCCCTCTGATTTTTAATAAACCCTGGAACCAAAACTATGAACGTAGGTTTGAAACCAGAAGTTTGAAGACAGTTTACAACTAATCTACCCTCACTTACTCCTAGCCCTGACATTCAAAGAATTTCTGATAATGTATGTATATGGACATGAATGAGGACTTGGGACTCAGCTATGGATGGTGGAGTTTGAATATGAAATCACGGGGCTGAAGTTACTTAAAGGAAAACTCTACCTAGATCATGTGAGACGTGCTTTGAACCTTTCCATCTTTAGAACCTGGCAAATATAGTAAGAACCTTACAGCAAACTTACATGCTTTCTAAAGAGAGTTGGTCCTTTATGTCCAAGGCAAGGCAGCTTTTCTGGCTTTTTCCTCCATCACCCGTACAGTGCTAAAGCTCATGAGCATGACAGACTCAAATAATGACATTACAAAGAAGAAAATACATCCCAAGATAAGAAAACTACAAGTCACAAAGAGCTGGATACTGTAGAGTGAGTATTGGGTTGCCCTTGAAAGATTATGGAAAGGAAATAGGACAGAATCAAAGCATTGTTTGGAGGGGAGATAACCAGTATGTGTAATAACACATCTGTCTGTGATGCACTGGGTGCATCTACACGAGACGCTACTGTGGAGCTGACTAATTAGTTCCACAGTAAAGCATCACCATCTACATGTGCAGCACTATTAGGTCACAGTAAATGAATTAACTCTGCTGTAGGATAGTACTTCCTGACATAAGTACTATCCTACAGCGAAGTAGTTAACTACGGTGAAACACCATGTAGACAGTGATGGGGCTGGCTGGGACACAAGGGTACTACAGTGCGGGAGCTGCCTGCTGGCTAGCCCCACGCTGAAGCACTCTCATTCCCCAGCCAGACCCTCCACAGCCGACTGAGCTGGGCCAGAGCAGCTTGGGTTGGCAGGCTGACCCCTGGACCCACTGCCAGCCAGGGCTGTGCTGCCCTGGCTCAGCGTGCTGCAGTCCCAGGCACACACGTAAACACTGCAGCCAGGAGCAATAAACTCCAGTGTGAACTGCACTGGAGTTTATTTCATTGTATTAATACCATGTCTCGATGTGCCCACAAGCATGGCTTGCAGGCCTCAGATAAAACTGTTACTGGTAGGAGAAAGAGTTTTTCCTTTTGCTGGTAAAGTCAGTCCACTGCTTGTGAGTGCAGAGTTTCTCCACTGGATTCCTCAGAAAAAAGAGGATAATCTTTCATTTGACATCTTTTCATTTGGTTACCTTCATGTAGTTTGTGCAGGCCACTTCAGTCTTTGCAAATTTTATTTGTTCTTGCCAGAGTGCATTTATTCATTAACTGTGTTTATTGTAGTTATGGTTGAAACAGCACTTTCACTGTAAGCCCCCTGTCTTTACTGGTTTATAACTTTCTGAAACAATTACCTTTTTGGCTGGAATTTCACAAGCTTGTTCTAAGCTCAGAGGTGAATATTATTTCAATAAGTAAAAAAAAATCCATTAAGCCATTTAGAAGAGCTAGACGTTCCAATAAACTTAGGCACATTTATTTTTTGATGACCTACTTATTCCAATAAGGCACATTGTTATTCTGTTTTAAATTATTTTGTCTTTTTTCTTTTCTTTTTTTAAAGAACAAGGACATTTTGTACTGGATTTTCAAATGGGCTAAAATTGAGCCTTGTTCACTTGCAACTGCATGTGCACAGGATCCTTGCTTGCTAGCCTCTTCTGTAGAAAAATCATAAAGTTTACAGGCAGAAAGCTTGCTTGTATTCAGGATGAAGTTTTGCACATAGAAAATTCTCTTTGTTTTCATGGGACAGTTCACACAAAGGGTGTGCAATGTGACTGTGCATGCAAGGATCTCTGATCTGCAATAAGACCATACTTTGGAAATGTTCCTCAGTCTGAAATGGTATTAGTGTAGTGCTAAGATTAAGATTTTATTTGCGCAGAAATACAGACAATCTATTTCTGCTTCCTTGTAAGTATGGTTTATATATCTTTCATGATAGATGTGCTAGGCAGTGTGAGATACTACTTGGCAGATAATGCAATATAGTATAACTAAAAGGAACGCTATTTTCCCTGTATTGATCTTCCAGACTCTGTGATTAAACTGGATTGTGCATTGTTTTGTGTGTAAAATACATTATTTGATGCACATACGCTGAGTGTTGTGACTGTCACTGTAGATTGTATGCATCACATAACTGGGATGAAGTTCTGTTGTTTATGCACCCTCCTGGGGAAACCAGTTCTGCTCTTCGTATATTAGTGCAATTCTAGAATAGCTCTGTTAAACTCAGTGGAGATACTCTAGATTTATACCAGCATAAAGGCAAGTATCATTTGGCCCACTCCAAGGCTGTATGGACTTTCAGTCTGAATTTCCTGACTTTAGCAGACTTAAAACTTTGACTTTAACATTGCATTAACCTAGCTTTTTTCATTCAATTATAGATATTGGGTTAAAAGCTCTAAAAGTTGTTAATATTTTAAGTCTTCGCTACTGTTTGTATTTTTTTTTGGATGACTGTTTTCTATAAGTAATCAAGGAGGCATTAACATGGACAGGAAATGAATTTGGAACTCTAAAGCTTAATATTAATCTGCTAATGTCCTGCCCTGATGCTGTCAGGAATCCTTTCTTTTCTGGAACATTGTGGTACAACAGCAATCAGCTGTTGGGATAAGGTGCTCTGTGGCCTGAACTGTCTCTTCATATGCTTTCCCTTTTTGATTGCCTAGTGAAGGATGATTACTCCACTCCATATTCTCAGAGCAAAAGTAGTGTTGCCTTTGTAACAAATGATGATTGGAAAAATAGGGAGTTTGACATTCACCATGCCATAAAGAAATCATCCTTGAGAGTTACCATATATAAAAGTTAACCGCAGGTTATAATTTGGTACAATGTATACTTGGGTCGAAGTAAATATCCTGGTCCCTGTGCCAAGTTGAAGTAAAGGCCACTGAAGTAAAGGGGTTGATGTTCACTGTATTCATTCCTCCCTTCCCTCATTGTGAAGCTCAGGCCTGGCTTTAGGTATTTCTTGTTTTACACTGTTAGGCAGAAGTTAAATGGAACTATAGAGTCTTGCTGTATCCAGCAGCCTCAATAAAAGGTGGCTTCATATTCCTCACTTCCTAGCACTCTCCACTGTGTTCTGCAAGAGCCCCATCTGATAAAGCCTTTGTTCCAGTCCATAGAGCAGCTGAAGGTATTGTGGAAGTAATTCCAGCCTTAGGTCTGCAGTATTTTACACAGCTACTTTTTCATCGTTTATGTAGGGAATATGGCCTGTAGGGCCATGTGCTCATAGCTCCTTTCATCATGAGACTGCTCCCCTAGGTTTTGCCTTCCTCCCCACTCCCCAAAAGCTCCTGAGGCATTAGTAGTGCAGCTTTCTGGCATGCAGCACACTGCAGACATACCAGTGAGGAACCCCATTGTTTCATTCTCACATGCACAAGAAAACTGTACCCATGTCACAGTCTTTCTGGTTGTGTGTAGAGCTGGATCTTCCATTTCATGGGACATCCCACAATTTTGAAAGCTTTCCTGTTCCAAAATGGAATGAAATCAAGCAACATTTCTGAGAAAAGGGGAGTTCATTTAAAGTTCCTTATACCTTTAAAAAATAAAATTGAAACATTTTACTCCAATTTTGAACTTTTAAAAAATGCTTAATAGAGTAAAAAGAAAAAAAAATCCAAAAGAGCAGAACTTGCAATTCCAAAAGGATAAAAACAAGGTTTTGATCTTATTGGAGTACTACCTTCCATTTCCAACCCCCCCAAAGTTTCCTCAAAAGTGATTATTTTTTTTCTAGCATGTGTTTCAGTTTTAAAAAAATGACATCTTCTGGCAGAAAAAAAAACATTCCTTCAAAGAGCTTCCATGCACCTTTAGTTGTATGTGTCCAAGGGGCACGGGAAGTTCAGGACATGCCCTCTGTTATGGAAACAAGGCCAGGGTTTACACTTGAAAATGCTTAGAATCCCTATCTCTTATGCTGAGTGTCAAGGGGATTTCTATCAGTACACACCAGTGTTATTTCAAGTACCTGATTGCTATGAAGCAAGATTAGATGGGATGGAAAAAGTGTATTGAATAAAATTTGAGACAGCAGCTAGGATGAGCATTTTAGAGAAACTCTTTTGTTTGGAAAGAAAATTAAAAATCTATATATCAAAAGAAAGGAAAGGTCAGCTAGGGTTCATTTCTACCTGTAACTGATGAAGTATATGAAACCTTATAAAAATGGCCAAAAAATTGTGGCCATAGGTAAGGAAACACGAAGAACATTATTACGAAACCTACAAGATATTGTTTGATTTTTACGAATGCGATAATTTACTAAATACAACAACTCTGATCAAATATCAGTGGGGCCATGGCCCTTGATGCCAGCTGCCACCAGCAGAAATTCCCTTGATTATCTGAAATCCTAGGTAGCCAAATACATTTCTTGCTCCTGCATGGTATCCGATAATTGAGATAACAGTGGTCTGGTCAAATACAATATATAAGATAGTCTGCAACAGATGGTCCAAATTAGCATAGTAGAGAAACCAAGGAGATACAAAGGAAATGCCATCCATGTGAGTAAGCTGTTTGTGAGAGATGTATGTGAAACACCACAGTCCTTTCCTTTGCCAATGTCCTGCCAAATGTTAGCTTATGAGTTGGAGACATGGATTCATTTCCTTGTTCTGTCATACTCTTTCTGTACAACCTTGGGCAGGTCACTTTGGCCCAGATTCACAACGGTTTTTTATGCTCCTAACTCTTATTTAGGTGTTGGCTTCCACTAAAATCGGTGGGAGTTAGGCACCTAATTACCTTTATGGGTCTGGGCCTTGGTCTTGCTGTGCATCACTTCCCCATTGGCAAAATGAGAGTAATTCCACTTTTCTACCTCACAAGGAAGTTGTGGAGATAAATCAAGTAAGGACTGTGAGGTGCTCAGATATAGGGACCATATCAGTACAAGTACCTGAAATAAATAGATAAAATGAGCCCAAAGACTCAGGGCAAAATTCAGTCAAAGCAGTCCACAGTTTCTAGATTGTATCAAATTTTGAGTGATCTCGGTTCTCTAACTGAAATGCAAAAAAAGACAAACTGGTAGTGTTAGAATGATTTTATAGCTATGATGATCCATGAATTATGTGAGGGGCAAGGATTTTTTAGGGTGATGTCTTTTATGAACTAGCTGCATAGCTGGGATCAAGTTAGACAAGCTTTTGAATGCAAGAAGAATGTATCTTATTGGATCAGCCTGTGCAATTGGGCCAATAAAAGATACCACCCTAAGACATTCTTACCCAAACTGGTCAGAAAACCCATCTCTTTATTTCCAGTCCCACTGCTTTGGAGTTTTACCTTTGAGCTTATGCCTTCTCCCCTGTATCATGTTTCTTCTGCTCAACAGGAATACTCATCTAAGCAGGGGAAATCAGATGTTTTGTGCCTAGTACCATATATTCACCTCACTGCTTGACAAATACACAAAAGACAAGAGCTGTGAAAAAAGCTCCACAGAGAGAGAATTTTTTCCAGGCTTAGCCACTGGAAACGTTTAAACTTTATGCTTCCAGTGGCAACCAGAGGAATAGTAGTAAGCTGGGTTCCTTTAAACTCTCTTCAGGGACCGTGCTTTCTGTATCTATCCAGTTATAGTTTTTCAAAGGATTCCCAGGCTTCAGCTATCTGAACAGAGGATGTGAGAATTCTCATGATAGGAACAACCTTTATGTTAAGGCTCTGTTTCTTGCTGAGATGATATTGAGTAACTCTAGTCTGATGGGATTTCAGGAACATACTCCTTATACAATCTCATAGGTACCTGGCTTATTTTTTTCAGTTATTATACTATCATTTAAAAACAGCATTTCCTTTTATATCTGAAGAAGGGGAAGTGAGGTACAGATGGATGAAATAACTTGCTGAAGATCAGACACCGAGTGGATGTCAAAGCTGGGAATGGAATTTTGGCCCCTTGAAACCAAAGCCCACTGACTTCACTGGGGCTTTCATCTTGTGTTTTCTGATTCACACACCCTCCCTCCTGTCATGTTCAAAAGAGCTGGGAGGATCCGTTTGGATGAGCATTGAAAATGCTCGAAAACATATTTACACCTTTAGAATCCTCAGAATTAGGATGGGAATCATCTATATTTTATGTATCATTTGACATTTAGATGTCTCTGCAAGTCAACCAAAATGTACAAACCTGAAGGAAAAGAAAATAGATACAAGGGCCAAACAAGCCCCAGCTCCCAACTCAGAGTTCCTGTGGGCATTACTAATCATCCCAGAGTCGGGTGGTGGTGGCGTGTCTCCCTCATTTTGAGTTCTGCATAAATATCAGGCTGTTTTGCAGTTTCCCTGAGCCAGTTCTCCTTTGCCTAAGACAACAGAGGAGGATGGCATTTATGCCATCAAGGACTGGAAAGCAGACATGAAATAAAGGTTGGCATTAGCTCTTGAAATAAAGGTTGGCATTAGCTCTTACTGTAGGATATTAATTCTTGTAGGGAGTGAGGTTTGAGTAGGGCATATATTTATATTCCAACAGACTGTACAGTACCTACCAGAAACTGAACAATTTGAATGTTCATTTGTTTGGGTTTCAGCTACAAAGAGCTGTTAAAAAATCGACCTGTTTAAAGGACAGGGTGTTGCTGTAATGTGTTGATCCATTTAATAGTCTCCTACTGTACATTTGTATGCTCTTTAGAGCCCAATGGAAAACAAATGCCCTTCCAGCTGTAAGTCACATCCTCGGAACAAGCCTTGCAAAATTCTGATTAGCCATGGGGCACTGTTTTCTCCACTTCGAAGTCTTAAATGTCTTCTTTTCCTTAGTTGTTCACCATTATACCTAAAGCCATTACGCTGAGCTAGCTAGCCAAGCACAAGATGTGGCATAAAAGCCCCTCAGTAGAAACTTGCTGTAGCTGTACCACTGGTACATTTTCATGGCAATTTTGCAAAGCTTCCCTAAGCCCTCTGACCATGTTTCCTTCTCACCTTCCATTTATAAAGATGTGTGTAACGAAAGTACTTGATGAGCATTCCCTTGAAAACAGCCCTGTTTTTCACAAGCATTTGCAGATTTGAGTCACAGCTTTGCCATTTCTGGCAGCAAATGCCAACTTGAGGATGGAAAAAGATGGTGAGATATCACTCTCTTGATGAAATTGTGATTTTTTTAGACATGTGCTCCATCTGGAAATTTGCCAGTTTCCCCAGGAAAATCCAGCTTTTCTGTATGAAATGACAGTTTTACACATACACAGAAGGTGAATCAAAATTGGTGATTTTTCTGCATTTTTTGCCAAGGTGAGGTGATTTTCACACGTTTCTGTTACAGAGAAGGATGATAATTTCTGAAACTCAAAAGTTAGAAGCTCAGTCCCATGAATTGCCCTTAATTTCCCACTGAAAAGTGGTAGAGAGCTTTCAGCACCTGACAAGATCAAGCCATTTCTGGCAAGTGAAATAAAATCTCAGAGGCCAAATCGTGGCTTGAAATACATATTCACAATTGTATAGCTGTAAATGAAGGCAGTATTCAGGGCCTTGCCTGTGTTCTTGTCATTGTTCATGTGTGATAGCCATAGTCTTAGTTGTCGGTTCATATTGTACAAACCCCACAGATGTTTGATCTGTTCTGTTGTATTTGTAGAAGAACAAGTTATGAATGACTTAAGCAGGTAATGATTTATCACAGCACGGGTGTCCTACTGAGGGAGAGTTATTACAGTAGACCAGGGGTCAGCAACCCCTGGCACATATGCCAGAGCATGGCATGTGAAAGCATTTTGCTTGGCACGTGCGCCTCAGGGCAGATGGTGGGGAAGGGGCCAGGGCTGTGTTGCCACAAAAAGGATCAGACCCCTTGCGGCTCCCCTACCATCTGCCAAGAGGCACACATGCACCCATCTTTGGCAACAAGCTGGGCTGAGCTCCACAGAGCCTGGTGTAGCTGCTTGGAGCCTCTCTGCTGCCTGCTGCAAGCAGCCTGGGTTCTGTAATGGGCAGCAGGAGCCTGCCCAGAGCTCAGGCCAGCTGTGGCAGGCAGCCAGGAGGCTGAAAGCCACTGCACCGAGGTCTGTCTCGTTGCTGGTGGTGGGTGCACACGGACCTGGGGCAGATGGCAGGGTAGCTGCAAGGGGCCCGGTCCTTGTTGTGGCAGCACAGCTCCAGCTTCTTCCCCGCTGTCTTCTCCAAGGTGCACATGCACTCGCTGCAAGCGACAACCTGGGCTTGGGCTCTGCAGACCTTGGTGCAGCAGATAACAGCCTTCTGACTGCCTGCCACAGCCAGCCTGGGCTCTGGACAAGCCCATGCTGCCCACTACAGAGCCTGGGTTGCTCACAGCAGGTAGCAGGAGACTACAAGCCATTGCACCAGGGTCTGCAGAGCACGGCCTGGCTGGTTGCTAGTGGCAGGTGCACACATACCTTGGGGCAAGCGGCAGGGAAGGGGCCAGGGCTGTGCTGCCACAACAAGGATCAGGCCCCTCACAGCTCCTCGCCATCTTTCCCTACCATGCCAACATTTTACAAGTTGAGGTTGAGGTTTTTTTGGCATTCTACCTAAAAATGTTGGTGACACCTGCAGTAGACCGTGATAAAGAGTTAGTTTAGCATCAGCATTTCTGCTGAGGTTGCCATTTTTTCTGTGAAGTCTGACTCAGTTAAGATTCACTTTAGGCTGAAACTTGGCATATATTGATTCCTGTCATTTTCTAAGTTTCTATATCTGTTGTCCATCCGCTGCCCCCCCACCGCCTTGATGATGGTTAAATAACCTCCCCACACCAAAAAGTCCTAGAGGGAGGTGGTGGGACTTACCTAAATTTCAGGCCACTTAAAAAATGGGGTCTTCTCCTAGAGTTCTCTCCCCATAACTGCTCTCAGGGAGGTAGGATTTAGCATGGAACCACTTGCTTACCCTTGAGGCAGATAAATTTGTATGTAGTCCAGGGCTCTGTGTCCTCACATTTCGCAAACTTTTCTAAACACAGGACTTGGATCCTGGCACTGCAAAATTCCCTCTTAACAGACTGCCAATAAAGAGACAGTCAGAGAACACTTTCCTTAAAGAGAATGCAGATAGTTGTTCGGCTGTCTGTTACACCCTGGCTATCTCCCGGAAGGTAGCGGGGTTGAAGAGGTATTTTCACAGGCTAGTCTTGCACAAAAGTAACTGATGGCATAAATGGTAGCTGTTGAATTGCATAGATGTCACTGTGGGGAAAATCTGAAGGCAGCTGAGTTGCACAGGTGTAACCAAGAGGATAAAAGGACTGTCAGCATGTAGATGCGATGGACCCATGTTGTTGCTAGTATTATATGAGATCGTATTCTACATCTCCTGCTGCCTACCTAGTCCTGAGGCTTGCCTTGTGGCTGTGCCTTTATTTTCAAATAATGATACCCTTCAGATTTTTGAACTAGGGTTAATTATTTTTCTACGTGAATTTGGGAAAGGAGACATTCTTAAACCAGCACATTCTGTTCAGAAAGTCTTGCCCTTATGAGGAGCGGCTGAGGGAACTGGGCTTATTTAGTCTGCAGAAGAGAAGACTGGGGGGATTTGATAGCAGCCTTTAACTACCTGAAGGGTGGTTTGAAAGAGGATGGAACTAGACTGTTTTCAGTGGTGGCAGATGACAGAACAAGGAGCGATGGGCTCAAATTGCAGCAAAGGAAGTTTAGCTTGGATATTAGGAAAAATATCCTATCTAGGAGGGTGGTGAAGCAGTGGAATAGGTTACCTAGAAAAGTGGTGGAATCTCTATCCTTGGAGGTTTTTAAGGCCCAGCTCAACAAAGCCCTGGCTGGAATGATCTTGTTGGGGCTGGTCCTGCTTTGAGCAGAGGGATGGACTAGATGACTTCTAAGGTCCCTTCCAACCCTAATAGTCTATGATTTCTATGATTCTGTAACTCTGCACCAAGTACTTGTAATTCTTTACTCTTTGGTGTTCATAGAACTCCTGTTAGAGGAATGGGCCTGAATCTTAACTCTGGATCTGGACCAGCCACCCAACTCTACAAGCTTAGGGGTAATTCGGATCTGAGCGTAGGTAGCTTCCTGCTGTCCAGATAAGAATATAACATTGCATGTGATCAGAAAACAAGGCTGTGGAATTGCTACAAGGTGTCAGGTATTCAGGTTGTAGCCATATTGGTCTAGAGGAAAAGGCAATCAGGACTCCTAGTAGAGATGATAACTTTTATTAGACCAACAAGATTTTTGCAATGGTGATGAAGGTGAATGCACAAAAGCTTGCAATTTACCAGTTGTTTTGGCAAAAACCTAGTTGATCTAATGAAAGATATCATCTCTACTTACGAGTCCTGATTGCTACAAGGTAGAATTGTCGGGGGTGGTGGAATTTTCCCTAAGTTAAAAATTAACAAAATGTTCCTAACTCATGGGAAACCTCTACTATTTATGACAGAGAAAGATTATCCGAGAATGGTCTGGATGCAAGTTGCATTTAATTTCCATTTGTATTTTCCCCTTGTCCTTACTATTTATCACTGTATTGGTATAGCAATCAATTCCCAACTCTGCTCTATTTTGTACTATATTTTCTCCACCCGCAAAGAAGCCCCCTAACTCCTGTGGTTCCTTATTTCTCACTTTCTTTAAATATAGTTTTCTTCCCTTTTCTCTGCATCTGTGGTCACAATTATCCATAAAGAGAAAAACAACCAAGTCATATTTGCCTCACATTTTAGGAACCTACAGGAAAAGGTTTTAAAATCGGGCAGAATGGACTCACTTTGCCTTTACTTGTTGAAGATTTGCATAAGCTTCAAAGAGTGACTTTTGGGGCTTCTCACGTGGATTAATCCCAAACCTTTGCAAGTTCTTCTTGCACTAGGCAATTTGGCAATTTAACTTAAAGTAAAACAAGTATGTGGATTTTTTTTAAATAAGTTACATAAGTTTGTTAGTTTAAGACTCTCTTATTCAAACATACAAGCCTAAAAATGGCTTTAATTTAAAAATGGAACTTGGCAAAGGATTAGTTCAGATGGTAAGAGGTTTTCTTCTTCTTCGTTTTTTTTCAGTTTATAATATGTTTTAATCATTTTTGGTGTTTTCAAAACAAATGGTGAAATGTGTTTTTCCTTCTATTTTTGGCTACCCTCCTTGGAGAGGCCCTGGTTCTCTCTTGCATGTTTAATTTGGTGTTTTAAGGATGCTTTGATGTAGAGAGAGGCCTTGTGTTACTATATGACATCTGGTTACCACCCTGCTTTGAGAAGGAGCTGAGATCCAGGTTCTCCAAGTCTGTCTCTACTGTTCAGTGGAACCATCATGCTAAAGGAGACACAAGAGACTGGGGCCATACTAATAAAGCACAGAGGTCAGAGAAGTAATTCAAATATAGAAGATAAACAGGGGGAAGGAAGCTATCCCTGGGTGTGTCTACACGCAACGTGCTACGGTGATGTAGCATCTGCGGGCACCTACATGTGACAAGCAGCTACATTGCCATAGTGACATGCTCCCCCGCTATAGTGCACTGCTAGGACAAAGTAGCTGCTAAAAATAACAGTGTGCCACACATACGGCACAGTATGGCTTGTTACTGAGCCATGATTTAGTACTTCCAAAAGGAAGTACTAAATCACGGCTCAGTAACGTCACCGTAGCGGCATGTGTAGATGCACCCACTGTCACCCTGTTCCAAGTATCCCATCTGGCTGAGAAGTTATATATTTTAACATAATTCTTTTTCTTCACATTGATTTCAAACAGAGCCAGGTCCTCTTTTTCTTCCAGTCCACATCAGATTATGCATGATTCTGATTACCCTCATTTGCCATTTGTCTCCTGTATTTCCCCAGAGTCTTTTTACATCTTTCCCTTAGCAATTCCAATTCCAAAGAGAATATTGGGTCCAATATTCACATAATTGTCCAAATATCTCTGTCAGTTACACCTGCGGGGCTCTAATTTGTACTTGATTTATTTTTAGACATATTCCTTAATTGTACGCAAGCCTTTGCTTGACTCGTAGAGGTTTTGGCTGTATACTGGCAGGGTAAACAGAGTGGGTACATCTACATGTGAAATTAATATGACCCAATAAACTCTGGGGCAGTTTGTGCTGTAGTAAATTGCGCCCAGGTACAGTATCTACACATACACCTGGGACACCAGCAGTTTGGTCAGGGACAAAGCAGACTCCTGGCTGGCTGGGCTGACCAGGCTCATATTTCACCCCCCCGCCCCTAGGTCACTGCCTACACGTGTGTTTCAATGCACTAAAGTACTCCTCCATAAGATAGCACTGTCCCCAACAGTACTATCCTATAATGGAGTTAAATAGTTTACTGAACCCTAATACGTGTGGACTGTGACTCTTTACTGTGGAGCTAATTAGTCTACTATATACTATAGTAAAAGTGCACATGTAGATGCACCCAGTGTAAGTTAAAAACTACAGGTATAAGTTGTGCTCAAATTAGAATGCTTCCAAACAGAATGTATAGACTTCTAAAAGGCCTTGGCCAACCTGTTGGACACCTACAAAAAGATATAAATACAAACCCCTAGCCAAGCCAGCAGAAACAGGAAGGGGTTTGCTCCACAAAAAGCAGGGATAAGGATAGCTAAACAGCAGTCTTACAGTTAAACAGTCTTATAGCTAAACAGCAAAATTGCTGCTGATCCCCATCTCCTCCACAAGGGTAAGCACAGATGTGAAAGAGCAGCAGGCTTCTCAGTGGAGAAGAGCACTGCAGGGGAGATGGGCAGCATAGCTCAGCTACGTCCCAACACTACCAACCCCTGCTCCAAGGGGAGCAAGCACAATTAAAATATGCCTTCATCTGATTAAAGGGGGAAATATGAAGTGAAGAGAAGAGTCTTTTAGGCTCTGAGATGGTCTTTGGAGGTCCAGCCAGAAAAAGAATGAATACAGGAAATCTGGAAGGACTTGGATAGTCCTGGGGATTAGTAATGGATTATGAGACCTAATCATTTGAAACCGTGTGTTCATATCTGACACATCCATAATGGCCTAAAAAGTCATTACTGCCTAACATCTTCTGGGTGGCCTTGTGATATGATGCAGTGTGACTGATGCCCAGTTGCTAGTAAGTAGATATCCATATCACACAAGATCCACCTATTACCAGCTGGCCCCCTACATCCGCCAGTTGCACCAGTAAGAACAGGCTTTGAATGTTCGCTGACCAGACTGAGCTACCTGCTTCTTGTACAAATGACTCCTGGATGTAAAGGTGGGAACTTGTTGGCAGGAGAGGTGTATAGGGAAGTCTGCATGGCCCTTGCCTGAGCTATAAGTGTTTTATGGTCAACTAAGGCCATGGATTTCCATACCTCTCAGGCCAGCAGTTCTTACCAGCACTGAATTTACTTTGAAAGTATTTCATAACTCTCAGCATGTACAATGTTGAATATACATCCATTTAGTTTCTACTTTCGTATCGTAATAATATAAACAGGAAAACTACATTTTGAATTCATTAAGTTCTTCCTCCGCTGTTTATAAAAGATAAAAACTGCTCTCTCTTTCTCTCTCCTTTTTTTTTAAAAAAAGGATTGATTGGTGTCATGTACATATTCGTTCACTTCTGTTTATGCAAGATAATAAGAGTATTAACATGGAGGTGGAATAATGGTGTTTATAATTCCATCACCACTGTTTATATAAGATAAAAACAGTTAAAAAAAAAGAAAAATAGTTTGAGAACATTTGCTGTTATGTACATACATTATTCTTTTTTCCACTTGTGTTTATAAAGAAAGTGAAAAAAATGTAACAAGTTGAAGAAGAGTCAATGCTGTTTATAACATCCTTGCTGCTGTTTACCTAAGATAAATTAGTTTAGAGACAGTGTAACATGTGGCTTGGAAGAGGGGAGGAGAAGTAACACAGGGGTGTCTGGGGCCATGCCTCATACTCTCAAAGTGTTATAACCCTTTCCTTTTTTAGGGAATGTGGAGGGTGTATGTCAAATTTTTCCAGCAAAGAGATGGCGGCAGGGTCTGTAACGCAGAGAGCATTTGGTAATGTCATGCCAGCTAATGAAATGTTCACTGCCTCAGGAGATCCTAACACATCTTCAAGAAAGCGGGCAGTGAGAAAAGGAAATAGGCTATGATAGTTTAAAAAGGTCTCATGAACATCAAAGTCCTGGTATCAGGGAGTCCATGGACTTGATCCAGTAATAGTTTGCTTCTCTTTTGTTCTGCAGCTTTGAAGGCTAATCCTGATTCCTTAGGGGAGAAGGGCTTGTGTATCCTGCTTCTGTTTTCTGGAATGGCATCTTTGATGCTAGGTTCTCTTCTCAATCCAGCCTAGGAATTTTGATTCTGCTCAACCCATTTCCCATCCACAGCAGATCAGTTAGGCTGGCATGCATGAATGATATCTTGGGATGAATAAAGATGTGTTCTTTCTTGGTGCCAGCCAGAGGTACCATGTATGCCTAGTAGAAGAAATGTATGGACATTTTCTTCTGCCTCCCCTGCATTCCCCCAAAAACTCCTTGAGCATTTGCTTGCTTCTGCTCATGAATTTGTTTCAGCTGTACTCAGTCCTTTTTGTGTTTGCTTTGCTCAAATTTTCAAGCAAGCGAGCTTTTCTCTGGTGAATGGCAAGAATATGCCTTGAAATACCTGCTCAGATATTGTCCAGTGGTCAGATGCCCACTTATGCACATATTTGTTCTGTAAGTGGTGTGTTTCATACAGGGTAGGACACTGCCAAGCACAGGGCTCCCCCAACCCTCTTTCTGAGCACTGGTAAAGAAATAAATGTCAAGGTACATTGTGCATATGCATTCAGTTGTTTACTGTGTACCTGGTGGCTCTGTTCCTAGCCCATCACTTAGATAGTACCAGTGCAGAGTCGTAGCATGCTAATAAAATGCCTAGGGATGACCTCTTTCACCCTTTCCCCCAAAGCAACATGCAAAGCAGCACCAAGCAGCAGGCACGGGCAGTGCGTGTCATGGAGTGCAAGACGTTCTGGGAATTGTAGTTCGCTAGACTGGTAGTGGAGTTTGCTGCTATCCAGGGGAACTTTCAGTCCATTCTTTCGCTGGCAAAGACCAAGTCAGAAAGGCAAAAAATTGCTGATCTCATCAGCAAAAAATGGAGTCCATTTTTTCCCCAGCGCTAGCAAACGCCACTGCTGCTCTGTGATTCCCAGAACACCTTGCACTCTGCGGCATGCATTGCCAATGCTTCTGCAGTGAGCAACTGGGAAGTGCAAGCAAAGCGGGGAACGGAAAGGAGAGACGCCCTGGCCCCATCTTCTTTCCCCTTACATGGTGCCCATGGCACATGTCTCACTCGTCCACTCCACGTTATATTACTGTATCAGTATATCTAGGATTAATACATCAGGAAGGCTTGCATGGCCCAAAAAGATCTACAATTTTCAACAATTCCCTCATATAGTTTATCAGTCTCCTACCCCTGCGATAGTCAAAGTCCTGGTAGCTTCTTCAGGTCTTCCTCTTGTCTAATCTAAAATCAACAAAGCATTTAAATCACATGATTAAATCTGTCGCCACCAAGCAAAGCACTTAACTATGCAAAATTTCAAGCACATGCTTATGTTCATTTCTATTAAGCAAAGCATTTAATTATGTGTTTTATTTTATGCACCTGCTTGAGTCCCACTGAAATCAATGGGCCACAACCCAAGGAAGGAAAGCACATATTCAAGTGTTTTTGCCTTGGCTTGGAACATGTAAGAGTTTTACTATTATCCAGTCAGAATACAGACCCAATACCATGTGATTTACATGCAATACATTGCAGTGATTCATCCAAACTAACCAATGCAGAGTTCTGAGTATTAAGTGATTGAAACAAATCCTTCGTGCTCAGAGCATAGCATTGCCAAAAGAACCTCAGCCCGGGTACACTGAAAGAAAGTGCAATCTGCTCACAGATCATTCACAAACAGTGAAGGAGCTAAATTAGTCAAGTAAATTATTCCTTGACAATTGTTCTGCTCTCATGATTAGCTTTTACTTCCCCTAGTGTTGACATGGAAGATGGATGCAAACAGCTGGACAGAACTTCCCGCCAGGCAGGGAAGGGATTTAAAAGGGCCACAATCTGAAACCTTTTTTAAAGGCAATAACAACTACTACCAAGGGCTTGAAATGTCACTCTTTGAAATGACTGTCACCTATGCGTCTTCCAGAGCAAAACCCCCGAAATTAGGACGCTTCAGAAGAGAGGACACTAAGACTGTACAGTTGAAGTTTAAATAATCAAGTTGCTCCATGGCGCTGTTAGGCATGAATAACAAAGCCTCAAGCAATGCCTCAGACTGGCATAATATTCGGGGCAGAGGTGGCAGGGGAAGAAGTTGGTGTCAGCATGGCCGTGGTTCAGGACAACTGTGAGGGGAGCCAGGAGCTAGAATGCAAGAGATGTGGTTAGTTGGATGGCAGAGACTGTATCTTGCTGATGGACAGGGTAGAAGACTATAGAGCATGTTCTTGTGTGACCATAATGAGCGACTTTCCCATATAAAGATCTGGGGAGAAAGTACTGTGCATGAATAGCGTACCTTTAAGAAGTAGTTTTAAAAGAGCTCATTTCCCATTCCAGTCATGTGTACCCCTTAGTAAGACTGTAACCAGATGCGGGTAGATCTCGGGGGGAGGGGGAAGGGAACAGCCCATCCCTTTTTCTTATTATGCACAAGAGATGACAGACTTTAAAAACTCCATGGCATTTTTTGATAATTTCTAACAAAAACTGGGACTTGCCAAGCTCTGTGGGTCTGGCCTGGGCTGTATTTCTGTGATTTATCCCGTAGGGATTTTCAGCAGAACTTTACACTTAGTGTCTAAATTAATGATGTTCCTCCCTTTTTGCCATGACAAAAACCACTCTGCACTATATACATTATTTTAAAGTTTTTTTGTCACGGACATAATCTGTAAAAGCTTTTTCAGCTTCATCATTTTGACAAGCTGATTCCATTAAATCATTTATGACTATCACATTCACTATTGTTCTTTCTTTGATGTCAGGAAACGCATCATTTGTGAGGTCATGAAGCAGCACTTCCCCTTCCCCCCCAAAATCCTCCCATAAAACTGGTTTTGGGAAAGCATCAGTATTGGTTGTTACTGAGCAAGCTGGACTATGCCATGCCTCTCCCTTTAGGCTTGTTTTTAGAACTTAGACATGAGCTCAGTGGAGTGCCGCAGGTCATTTACTAAGGCTTGTACTTATTAAATGCTCTGGACACCAATCAAGTGTCTTCACTTGGTTTCTATCATTGTCTCACCTGCCTTGGAACGGGAAGTGCCAAGAATTATGACAAATGAAGATTTCTTGACAGATGAGAGTCTCTACAAGCTTTGCTAAAATTCTGCTACACTGGCAGACGTTTCCTTTCAGTCCTGAAAGATGCTTTCTTTCCTTTACCTCCTAAGGCATGATAGGGTGGTAGGCTGTATTGTGGCACTGGCAGCTGCTATACTGATTCTATAAGGACTGAGGATAATGTGAAATTACGAAAAGGCAATTCAGAAAGGTGTTTACTAGAATTTATCGATGCATGAAGGGAAGGGGAAAATGATGCTTGATACTTTTCAATTAGCCCTCATAACACTAATTGGGAGAAGTGATACATTTTGTCCCTGTTTTACAGAAAAGGAAAACCCAGGCACATGTAGAGGTTGAGGAAAGGTGTAGTCCCACAAATCACTTGCTTCAGGTCCAAGAAACACTTTTTAAGCAGTAGAAATCTGAAAGGTTTCATATCAACACTCATCATACAGGGCTACCTTGTGGCTTCATTCTGGATGAAGCTGATGCGAGGTTAGGCACCAATATCAACCCACTGGTATGACCTGGATTAACTATGGGGCAGCTCTCCAAGTAAAAAAGTATGTGTGCATATGGGTTCAGGGGCAAAGGAAAATCTATCTGTCTTAGATACTTGTCTTATGTACAGTTTATTCCCCTCATTTAAAACAGCAGAAGCACTGACTACATGCACAGGCCATTATCCTGGCTGGGTTGTTAAAGTTACCTTAATGCTGACTTTATTTTCTGTAATGGTACTGAACAAAATGTTTCCTTTGAAAGGTCTCAGACCTCTATCCTCCCAACTCCTAATCACAGTAATAACCAACCTCAAGGAGTCATTAGCGAGGACTCAAACAATATCCTGTAACAAGTCAGCTATGAAGAAATTGGCATAGTTTATCTCTCTGATTCATGTTCTTATGAAAATAATGGGTTGCAAAACAAAGCCAGCATTTCTCTTCTGCTGTACAAAACCCCTTGGAACTGATTTTTTCCCCTCTCTCCCTCCAACTAACATTGACTAGAGCCCTGCAAGGGGCTTTAATAGACAAACTCCATCTGTAGAAATGGTATGTTCTTATAATGCAACACCAATTTATTTGCTGTGCTGATCCTCACATTGACTTTGCCATGAACCTGCTCTTGATTGGTGTAACTTGTTGCATTGCTTACAGGAGCTGGACAAATGGTATAATGATTATATTCAAATCCAATTCCTCTAAAGAGGTTTGTTTTCTGTTCAGCAAATGGATGTGGTGGCCTGTTTGAACTGAGTTTGGATAGGTTCCTGAAATTGCTTGCTTTTGTTTTTGTGAGAGGGGGCACTTGTACTTTCTACAGTGCTGTAGCAACAAAGTTTGGTGCCCAGGGCAAAGCCTGCAGTGGCAGCCTGTCATTCCCCACCTACCCACAGATCCAGGGGGCACTCCCCTCCCCGCCCCATGCTTGCCCGGGAGCGCACGCAGCGGTGGGAACCACCCTTCCTCCATCCCTGTGCTCCCCAGACGAGCCGCTCATGGCGCCGTCCTGTGCCCCACCCCAGCTGGGCAGTGCCTTTTGGCCCCCCTTTGCTTTGACGCCTGGGGCAGTTGCCCTGCTTGCCCCCCTTGCAACGGCACTGACTTTATAGTAAAGCTGAAAGATCCCAAAAGCAGTAGCTGTCCACACAGTGACTTGGTAGAATCTCTGTCTCCACTGTTTGGTTTGGCTTCCTCCCTTCAAGGGATCAGACTTTCCTCAGTGTAAGTAGTTTGTAGATAGACTTTTGGGGTTCATTTAAGATGGCTATTGTCATTTGTTGGGATCCACACCCTGAACTGGGTACCAGATGATCTGATTTAAGTTCCCAGTTCTGTGGTAGACCCGCTGTATGACCTTAAACAAGTCACCCCATCATGCTATCCATTGATTTCATGTATTAGAAGTGGGGACAATGACAATTAGCCAAGTGAGATGAAACTAACTCCCAGCTCAGTGACATTTCCCTGGCTGTATATAACATGGTAATTTGTGATGCTGCTTTTGATCAGTTTCAGTGGAGAAAACTATTGCTTTTCATAAAAATGGGAGAACTAGAACACAAGAACAGCCACATAGAATTGCCTATTTGGTGATGCAGGCAGAGGAACATAATGACTTCAGAGGTAACTCAGCCAGTCATTACTCATTCCCTCCAGTTAATTGCCAGACTTCATTCCTATTGGTTAAGTGAGTCAGCCAGTGGCACTGCAGGTGAGATATCAAGATGTCTTCAGGAGAAGAAGAGCAGGTTGCTGGCTAGCTCCATACTGGATCACCCAGCCAGCCCCTCCACAGCACGTTGAGGCAGGTCAGAGTAACCCCAGTCTGGCAGGCTGACCCCCTGGGCCCCCTGCCAGCCAGGGCTGCTCTGCCCTGGCTCAGTGTGCTGCAATTCTGCGTGCATGTGTGAATGTGGCGCCCAGGGCTGATATGCAGCAGAGTTTATTGTGTCACATTAATTTCACATGTAAACACACCCACTAAGAGTTATCTTGGTTGAGTCATAGCTGCAGTTGTGCACTGTTCCTTCCTCCATACTATGACAGACTCAGGCAAGATCATTTTTCTTTGCTTGTTCAAAACTCTTGTTCATCTAAACATTCTCTGCCTGGAGACCAACACAGGCACTGACAAAGGAAGAGGTGACCAGTATAGCCAAGTTATCCTTAAGGTTTAAGGATGGGATTGGGTTGGGATTACTAGGAAGGGAGTGAGTGAAGACTGGCGCTAAGCTACCTCTGATGTCTTGGTGCTGCTGTCCAGGCTTGTCAGCTTACATTACTCCACAGGTGCAAGTGAAACTAGTACAGCAAGGATAATAAGAGGCAAAAGGATGAGGGGCGGTGTCCTGGCCACCAGTTCAGAAATATGGACTGTGTCCCTGCCCCTCCCACCATGCCCCTTGGCCTACATAGGCAATGACTTCATTGCACAGCCCTCCAGTGATGTTTATCCACTTGACAGAGTAGGTGTTGTGAGGCTACATGAATGCTGTAATATACTGTGATCGTATCAAGTGAAAAGTGCAGCATATTATTTTCTGGAGCTGTTTTACTGAGTTTTCATAGTGATTGATTTTTTTTTTTTTAAGCAAATATTTGGAAAGGACAAACTTAAGCAGGAGCATTTTCCAAACTGGAATTTCAGCCCAAATTTCCTAGTTGCTTAAATTACCATTTTGAGATTGTCTGCTTCAGAGCTATGTTGGATCGACCCAACTACATGCTCCAATGTATACAAGAATGTCGGGGCCCATGCATAAATTAAGGCCCAAATCCTCAGTTGGTGTCAGCCAGCACAGGTCCATTAACCTAAATGAGCTGCTTCATTTGCACGAGCTGAAAATCTGGCCTTAAACATGCATATGTTCAACTCTAAATTGCAGCTCCTGAGCACAACTGTTAAAAAGAGAATGTATAATTTATTATTAATTGAAAACCTGCTCCTTGAGCACACCAAGCACCTGTTGCCCCATCTCTCATGCAGCTGTTCAGCAGCCCCCCTTTTGGCCAGCTATTGCATTGCAGGGTAGGGGGGAGGCCAGGGCCCCCAGCTTCTGTCTAGAGATGTGGCAGAGCATATGCAGAGCTTGACTGTGTCTGAGACTTGGGAAGTACTAGCAAAGAAGAGCTTGCACCCTGCACAGCCTCCTAGGGCTGACTAAGAGGAGGGGGAAAGGGCAAAGGCAAGAACCAACAGCCAGTCACTGTCCCAGAATAGGTTTAAAACCTAAAGGTGCCTCTTCTGTGGACTCAAGGGACCATATGCCAATGGCATACTCTAGTCTCATGGTGTAGTCTAGTCATGCCACATCTGCCACACCCCTCTCACCGCTGAGCCCAGGGCTGTCCAGCTGTTGGTCTGCAGGGTTTTTTCTCCTACTGGCCCACAATGAGGGAGGACCCAAGGGTTTTTGCAGTTCCTACACAGCCCACATGGTGAGATGCAGGGAGCTACACATTGCAGCGGGCAAGATGGGCAGCCTGCATGCTACTGACGGGATGAAGGGGCTGCGTGCTGCCACCACCACCTCAGCCTGCACAGTGGGGAGGTTCCAGTGGGAGTGAGGGGGCACCCACACAGGATGCAAGCTACGTTACATGTGGCTCACATAATATGCAGTCTCTAGCCTCTCCAAATTTGGACCGCCAAGTCTAAGATACCCTCTGAAGATGGTTCCTGTTTGGGTAGCAGCATAGGAGCCAGCTGTGCCCCCTCTCTGCTCATGAGGGATCCCCTTAACTGAGGGTATTCCTAACTGGGCATTTATCGGTGCCTTTTACTACCTGAGATTTATATAAGGGCATGGAACAGGAGGAGGACTGATCCCAAATAACTGATTGAGGCATCTTGACCTTTTTTTCAGCAGTATGCTCTGCCTTCATTTTCAAAAGGTCGGTCACCACCTATGCATAACTCCTCTGCAGATAATGTGGCTTACTGTTGCATGCACAGCTGCATCTCCATAACCCCTGAGGGATGCCCTGAAGGGATTTAAATGCACACAGGATATTTCCTATGATGCTCTTTGCCTAGCTCCAAATATTGCATGTTGCCACAAGAGCTCAACTTATGCTGTAGGTAGTACAAATGGTAACAGCCAGAGAGCAAACTGGGGGTACTTATGTCCCCCAGATGTGATGTTGCTGGGTACAATGTCTGAGAACTTAACACTTTTATTGCTTATTTTATTGGATATGCTGATAGGAAAGGCAGTTACTGTCGTGTTTTTTTCCTCTTTACATTTTGTGATAAATTTAGTTTTCTAGATCTTAGCTTAATATAGTCATATTTCCCTGAGACACTGCAGACCCCAGAATTAAAATGCACCATGACATCCCAGTCCTAAAACAACACACAGGTTTCACAGCTTTGCCAGTATCCCATAAATGTGATTTCTAAGGCTCACTTCAGGTTCATTCTTGGTTCCTCAAATAGCTCTGACAGTGTGCCTCAGTTGTTTCCTGGTCATCTACCCACCTCTATCAATGGCCCTCACTGTTGTCCGGCAGCACCCTGCTAATTCTAAGCTAGCCTCCCTGCACAGGCCTGCCAGTGCCCCAACTCCTGCCCAGCAGATCCCCCCCAACTCCCATAACCTTTCCAGTCCTGGAATACCCACCACACATCTGTTCTGACCTGCAGGGCCCTTTAGGGGAAATAATATTTCTGAACTACTTATATCCCAAATTGCAAAGCTTAGTTATGTCTTAAAGTAAAAGTGAAGTCAGGGAGAAATGGCATCCTCACTTTAAAAAGAAATTGTATAAAATACATTGGAGTATCTTGGCTCTTGATTTAAAGTGCAATTCAAATGATACCATTTATAGAAATTATCAGAAGACACTAGATTTATTGGATCACCCCAGAGAGCCCCTAATATCCAGAAAGTAAGTAATAATTACCTATAGAAACCAATCATCCATTGACTTAACTCATTTGCCTGGGTCAATTCCTCACATCAGTAACTCTTTATATGAATCATTGGATTTTTATAGTAATTACCCAATTATTAATATGAGAAAACAAGCCAAATTCAGTAATTGCTTTTATTAATACCAGTACCTGTGATCACCAGTATAATATTTTTTCAACTTAACATTTCAGTGATTCATGTTCAGTTTGCTTAATAATTCAGTATTATTTTAATTACACTTCCTATCTTATAGGACATCACCTTAACTAAGGAGCAAAAACAGAACAAACTGTTTCCTTAACCCCTGGTTCAGAAAGGTATCCCTTTTTAGGACAGTATTTGAGCTCTCACTTAAAGTTGTTTAAGTGCTGTCATATACTGAAATCTTAAAGTTGAATACAAATGTCACATTTGAACCCTCTTTTAGAAGTAGCCAGTATTGGACTTTCTTTTGAGTATCAGTTGACTTAGTGTCCTCCTGTGGCTTTTTTCTTACAGAATTTCCTCCAGAAATTGGTCATTGATTAGTAGCTATTACAACTTTTAATTAATGTTGTTTTTTGTCAACATCAAATCAGCATACATGACCCAGATACAGGTGCCAGCCTGGCTCATGAATAAACAATAACTTAACCCTTTAATATACTTTTTATAAAGTTCGTTTGCATCTACAAATGTGCCACAGCAACTGCTGGAGCAGTGACGTGATATTTCCTTCAGAGAGCTCTTCAGCTCTTTCTTTGAAGATGTTTTCCTCAAAGGTGCTTTGTATGGAGACATTTTCTTGATTGAAGATACTTCTTAGACAGCTGGAGACTCCTGACAGATGTTAATTGGAGTTCAGTTTGCAGATATAAGTGTCCTTTTTTACTGCACCTGGTTTTTATTCTTTTCTATCCACACTGCTGTTAGGACTTCTTTGGGGTGTGGTTACCCAAGGAATGTGTCAAAGTGACTCCCTTTTTCAAATATAAAAAGGGAGTCAATTAGTCATACACAATTAGATTTAGGTCTTTGATTTTGATTAGCCTCCTTTGTCTTATGAAAAAAACTGTATCAACCAGTCTTACTGGAAAGCACCATTTGTTCCAAAAATCTGTCTTCCCCATACTTTCCTTTTATACCTTCAAATGAAAGGTGCATAAAGCCTTTTTATATATTAAAATTGTCTGTGTACTAATGTGTGCATGCATGCATGCACACGTGTATATTTAAACTGCATAGAATAAGTGCCCCTTAGCCTTTCTGTGTACATTACATCATCTTAAAAGGATATCAAATTGCAGTATAGACTAACTTTTCTGGTTCTTAATTACCAAAAAAAATCTCCTTTTACTGCAATGCAGGTACAAAATTAAACCATATTTCAGAATGAAATAACTCTTATACTGATTAGGGAAATCACTAAGGTATAGTTAGCTCACTTGATGTACATTTAAAAAATGGGAGATTAGGAAAGTGTAACCTCTTTATCTTTAAGTAGAAGACAGAAAGAGAAAGGTATATATATTTCCTCTCTTATCTTATAGGGCTAGTCTCTGCTGGAGATGTTTTACAAGGTTTGTCCTTGGATAATAAGTAACCTATGTATCACCCATAAATCAAAATGGTTCTTAAATCATTATCTCATGCCATCGTGCAGACATATGGAACTGCTAATTGGGTTGTCTTTTTTTTAATAAAAACTGTTTATACCTCTGTAGCTCATAATGTAGCTTTTCGGTTTCATTATTAAGTTTAATCGTGCTTATACAAATCACTGTGTATCAAAACAAATCTTTACTCTAAAAGGTATATAAATGCTGCTTGTAACTCTGAAGAAATAATTTCTATTACAACCTTCTGCCATGCCAGATATGAGAGTGCTTACGTGACTATGCCATTGCTCTTCAGCGCTGACTTGCAGCATTCTCAGCCACCTTGCCTTGCTTCAACTTGAACAGCGAGTGCCGATTTTGAGACCGCTTTAAAGGTCTGTTTTGAATCTTGGCTTCCCTGGCAGCTAAGCCAACCAGACTGACTTTCATTTCCTTTCTTGTTTAATAACCCCAGTGCATCAGATCCTTCTATGAAAACTTTGTAAGAATGAAGGGGTTGCTGCTATTCACAATGAGAAGGGATTATATTGGGGAGCTGATCTGCTGCAGGTAGGAACAAATAGAAGTAGAAGGGGTCTAATGGTAAGAAGAGAACCTGGCCAATCATTCCTTTAGTGTTTGATCCTAAAATCAATGACCAAATGCCATTGACTTCAAAGGGAGCAGGACTGGCCCTGTGAAGAGGAAAGAGTATGTGAAGGACCACTATTTGATTGCTCTCTCAAATTGTTTACATGCCACAGGCATCATTATAAGTCCCCAAGCAAATATTGCATGTTTTGGCTGCTAAAATAGGTGGTCATTTAAGGCAGTATGACCAAAAAAGGCCTTTTTGATCAGATTTCCTTATATATTGCCAAAGTACTTTTCCTGGTGCTGGTCTCAACATTTAATGAAAAGCCTTTTTGCCAGTGCTCTCTCTCACAGATAGGAGGTTAAACTAATGTTTGAACCGTGTTCCTTTAGCCTTCCTGAAACAACCCCCTAATATTAGAGCAGTTTCCACCTCTGGCCCCCTTTAGCAAGCAGATTGTAATGTGGGTTATTACACAGATGGGCAGGTCAGCACTTTGTGAGAAGCGTGCTAGGTGGCAGCCGGCTGTCATAAGAGTTAAGGTAGGGGTGATAGGAAATCTCCCAGGGACCAAGATTTTGCTGGCCATTAACAGAGGTGACTTCAAGTGGCAAGGGGTAATTAGTACAGGTTTAACTGTACCAGTTTTCCATCTGCTGCTGGCCACCGGCTTTTGAGCTGATGCCTTTGCTCTTGTGTTAGATATTTGCATGTGTTTTCCTGGATTCAGGATGAAAAGGACATTTAGGAAAAAGGGGTATAAATCAACAAAATAACAATGTGCCCTGCAGAAATATAAATCTATGTAGATTAATCCACGTTTCCCAAATTGCATGCTAGATCATAATTCAATCAAGGGGTGGGGGTCTTGTGACGTTTATGAACATTTATGGATAACATGAGAGCTCAGATTAAATGTCAACCCTGGTATTCAATTCAAGATCACGTATTATTGTTGTTCATTAATATATAAAAACAACAATTATATCCACTAAAATCCTCAATTTAATTTTGTGGTAATCTGTCTCTGCCCGTGTCAGACATGCAATGAACTTTCTCTCCCCCTCAGATTCACAGGGCTGCCTTGAATTTCAGCTCACAAGGGTCTGGTGCTTTGCAGTTTTTCTACTGACATGAGCTTGGATCAGACTAGGCCCCATTTAGATAGAGAATGTAATAACATTAGGATTTCCCTAATGGATTGTTCTCCCATCCTCCACTGAGACTAACCTCTCTTTCAAAGACAGTCAGGGCAAAATGCTTCTAGCAGGAAAAAGCTTTCACTGGACTTCTGGTGCTTAAACACCTCTGAGAGATCTGGTCCTTCTTCCTTAAGTAGTCCCTTTAATTGTGTGTGGGTTTATAAACAAGGGTGGGAAAATTTGGCCACAGTATGTCAGTGGCAGAACTAAATCCCATTCACAGATCTTATTGCTCTATTAAGCATCTAAGTACCATCCTGTTCTGTCCCTCCACCCCCTGGTTTTGAGTCCTGAAAAACTATTAACATGTCTATTTCTATAACATGGTCAAAGAATCACTGAGTCATAGGAAGGTAGGGCTGGAAAGGACATCAGATGGTCATCTAGTCCCATGCCCTGCTCAAGGCAGGATCATTTTGTATGTCTAACCTGCTTTTAAAAACTTCCAAGGAAGAGATTCCACAACCACTCTGGGCATCCTGTTCCAGTGCTTAATTGGCACCCTCATAGTGAGAAAGTGCTTCCTAATATCCAACCTAAGTTTCCCTTGCTTCAATTTAAGACCATTGCTCCTTGTATGGTCCCCTGTGGCCATAGATAATAGGTTGTCAGTATCCTCTTCATAACCACCCTTTAGGTACTTGAAGATTGTTATCAAATCCCCCCTCTGGCTCCTCTCTTCACTAAATAATCCCACTTCTTCCAGTTTTTCCTTGTAAATTGTTTCCTCAACCTCTAATAATTTTTGTTACTCTCTGCTGGACTCTTTCTCATTTGTCCACATCTTTCTTGAAGTGTGGTGCCTAGTATGCCAGTGTCAAATGCAGTGGAAGAATCACTTCCCTTAACTTATAAATGACTCGCCAATTAATATAGCCCTGTGGCCTTAGCATCTTAATCTTAAGCATAAAGGCGGGGCCCCTTGCCTTTTGCATTAATGGATTTCCAGGGACTGAAGCTAGCTTGAGTAAGATGGCAGTTAGATGCCTTAGGAAATCCACTTAGGTGTCTGATAGGTGGAACAGGATTTAGCCCTAGCAGTCCCGACAACCAGACCAGTACCTTATCCACCGGACAGCGCTGCCTTTAAGCAGATATCTTGACCTCCTCCATTGCAATCCCAAGATCATTGCTGAGAAATAATACCTAGCTATTCAATCCTGCTTCACCTGAAGAAATATGCCCTGTGGTTGCTTTTTGAAGCATGCCCAGGGATACTTTCAGGGTCTCAGTCTCAAGTGTCCTCAGCAAAACAGTGCTGGGCACATCCTGATACCATCCCAACCATAGTCACATGCCATTTTTCCAGTTTGCAGTGTGTACAGAATAGGAACAAAGTGGTGGGGCTTACCCCTTTTCAGTGGTCTTAGAGGAAGTATAGACATACCATAAATAGTAACCATGGAAGCATTGGAGTGTTGAGCCAAATCCAGTAGTCAACATCAGGGTTTGCCTTTTGGAGGCCTTGTACCAAAGGTTCAGTTTGGTGCTCCTATTCTTGACCAGGCGGCCATGCTAAAATATAACCATAATGCAACAGGTCCCGTAGCCATACAGGTGCATGGTTTGCACTGTTGTTATGTGATTCCTGCCTGGGTTAGGAGTCAGTTCCACACCTCTGCCCCCAACCCCTGGTAGAAAATTCACATACACCTCTAAGGATGGGAATTCCTATAAGGTGGAATTCAGCTCAAAGTAGTAGTGATCTTTTCTTGGAAATTATTTAGTAAAAGATCAATTGGATCATCTTGCCCACACCTATCAAATGCAGTAATATTTGTGTTGAAAACAAATGACATAAAAAGAGAAGGCTAAGAGTGGCATATGAGTCAGAGGATTATTCCACTTACAACATGGAGTACTGGAAAAATGGTCAATTTTCATAGATTTTGTATATGTTATATAATAGCGTGTCTTGGAGAACTCTGCTGTATTAATGTAATGTAATTAGGTTAAGTGCGTCTCCAGTGACGCATAGTGCCATATGATAAAAAGTTACACCCTAGCATTTAAATGGTTCATATTCTGCTCTTAATCTGAGATAAGTCAGGGACATTGTACCAGATGTAAGAGAACAGAATTTGTCCCCCCCCCTCCCCTTCTCTCTAGCATACGTCTTCTGTACTTATCATTACATGGAGTGAATCACAGTTTCCTCAGATACATCCTGTTTTTTAGATGCCACAAATGGAAAGCCTTATTTTTATACTTTGTCTTTTGGACACAACTTAGAATCAAGTGCCTGATACATTTGCAATCATTAAAACATTTATGGTGCTTTTGGCAGAGTGTTAGCCCTGCTCATTTGCCAGATTTCAAATTGAATAATTACATTGTGCCTGTCTAAAAGTTCCCTCCAGTTTTCCCTGGATGTGATGGTATTCTTCCTCCAACTTGATTCTTCTATAGCATTGCTGTGTACCAGCACTACCTAACAGCTGCTAAATTTCATCTCAGAGCTGAGTACATTTCAGTAACCTCAATATGATTTTTCAGAACCTTTTCTATGGCCCAGTTCTGCAAAGGTATAAATGCTTCTTGTCAAATGCTGAAAGCACCTTCCTCCCATATAAGACAGGAGCATCTCAGAGGGCTGGGACAATAGTCTGTAAAGGACTTCTGGCATCTTCAGGAATTAAAGTAATTGTTACAGGCAGTGCAGATAGCCAGGTATAGCTATAGCATTAGTTAAGGCTGTCTGATGCTTCCCATTGTTATATCCATTTTTCAAATGCTTATAAATTAGTCAAATTTTAACCATTTGGTGCCTGCTTCCAGTTCATTCCCCTTCTTCCTCATGGAAAATTTCAGCCCAAACAGTTCTGAAAACCAAGCTCAGGAAAAAGAAAAAAAACACATTGTTAAAGAAATTACCATGTTGAAAGATTCTGGCGATCATTTCACTGAAAAGTTCTAGGTTCTCTACATTTTGCAGCAGGAGTTTGAAATTTTAAAGTCATTCTGGTATTAGGGGGTCTGTATTTTATGCTTCCCCCTGCCCACTCCATCAGAAATCTAAATTTGACCAATTTGGGAAAATCTTAGTTTGTACATGCCCATTCAAGACTCGTTAGACTTTGGCAACTATATTCCATAAAGATTCTGTGTACTATAAGCATGCTCCATCCAAGAGAGGGAGGGCCTGAACAGGTCACCCCTACAGCAATTGCTCTCAGCTTCTTGAGGATGTTGTGGTACTAAACATAGAAACCAGGAGCAGGGAAGCTGTCTCTTCTGTGCTCCCTCAATGACCTCACTTCCTCCAGCAAAGGGGAGGAAACGTCTCTGGACTGGAATGGAGAATGGTGAGAAGCTGCATCGCAAGGGCACAGCAAAGAGGGAAGCTGGGATAAAAGTGGGCGGGGGGGATAGATTATGCTGAGAGGTGTGAACCAAGCATCCTGGAACAAGTTGCAGGGGATGTGGGAGGGCTGAGATGTGGAACTGGCCTGGAAAGGGGAGCCTTATAAAATGGAGGGTACTGGACAGGCTGGACCTATTGATTAGATTTTTAAGGGCCCTGCAAACCATCCTAATGAAGTGCTTGTCGCAGCCTGACCCACTACCCCAAGTTCACTTGTGTGTTGCAAGTAGACTGAGCTGCTGGGTCTTCTTTACTTCCAAGTCATCTGGGTCTGGGAAGAGTCTATAGTCTGTTTCTAGCTTTGGGGCACTGGGGCACGTTCTCAGCTCTTGCTTCTTGTCCAAGACCCTTCCCTTTGGAAGTGGTGTGCTACTAACCAGTTGCCATAGACTCTAAAACCAGTGTCTCACACCTGCCAACCTTCCAAGGCATGAACATACACACATATACTCTCACAACTTCCCCTAGACTGGAGGCCCCCTGGGCTTTTCCTTTAAACCCTTGAGGGACAGCTTGGTTGCAAAGCAAGAAACACAGGCATAGCCAAAGAGTTGCTTACCCAGAGATACTTTACTATTAAAGCTCTTGACAATTACAAGTCTTTAAAAGTGACAGAAGCCCTGAGAGTCACATACCCCTAGCTGGTTTGTGAATCTGGGGTTCTTCAGCCTTTCTGTCTGCTGTCTGTTATCGCCAAGTTCTTCTTACATGTGACAGTGGTTGGCATCTCTCGTGCATACAGAGGAGAATCCTGCTAAATAAGGCCTCCTGTAGCATTTCCTTGGGTAGCTGACCCTGCAGAAGTTGTCTACAGCTTGTTGGCTGGTCCATCGTTTTTCTGAATGTTTTGTTTCCTGGAATTCTCTGTGCCTATTCCTTTTCACTTTCTCAGTTACCTGCCTTTTTGGCCACATGCTCAAATATGTGCGTGCATACTTCCACACATTCAGACCCATTCTTATTCTAGTCTCCTAGGCCCACAATTTGCTACACACCTTACTTCTCCATCTTCCCTCTTAACACCAGCCTTTCACCCCATTTTCATCCCTGTCATGCTTCTTATTCCTGACTACAGAGCTTGAAATACATTCAGGAATACAGGAGTAAAGATCTCCTTGGAACAATGTCTCAGGACATGGCTCTGTAATAGTAGACCATCCAGTTCTGTAAAATCCTTTGTTGACTAATAATTGCTAAAAATAAACATTGCTACTTCTGCTGACAGCAGAAAGATCTCTTTCCAAAGACCTCTTCTTCCTTTACATGGCACCATTAATTTAAATTTAAAATTCATTTGACTTCTCTGCTCTGCAGACCTTCCATTTAAAGGAAAGAGATGATGAGAAAATGGGTACATTAGTCTTCCAAACTACAGTTTCCATAAGGTAGTGCGCTACAGTAGGGACATGTCATCTATACAGTTACTCATTAGTAGTTATTAGCATGCTTGGTAACCTTCTCAGGAGTACTTCTTTATTTCCTGTACCTCTGCTGTGAAAAAGACTGGACATTACAGTGTCAAAATGATGCCTTTATACACAGTGTCTCTTGACAGCTAAAGCATTCAACTACCAGGAGGCTATAGTTTTTCCAGATGGTCTCCTTAGAAGCAGTGGTCACTCTTTCCCCTGAATATATACATAACAAGTCAGTCCTAGAGCCCAAAGATTCTGATCTTAAAGAAGGGACTTGCATGCCACAGTTTAGTGACAGACCTAGCAGCTCAAGAACAAACTTCCTTCCCACCAAGTCCCCGGGAGCATGGCTGGAACCTGAAAGAACTACATCTGCATCCAAGACAGGAAGTCATCTTTCTTTGGCCAATTTAATCCTTAGCCTTTCTGTCAAGAACACTAACCAGGAGGCCAGTTAGTGCTGATTACAGTGGTAGGTTTTGTAACAAGGACACCTTTCCACAGAGACTGCAACTTATGTCACATAAGAAACTGAACAGCACTAAATGGTAACATCATTTAGTCTCTGCCAGCTTGGGTTGGATTCAAACTGACATCGTAGGCAAAAAGGCTCCTTTTCCCATTTCCAGTTCTCTGAGATATCCAGTACCTTCTTTCAGGTAATTTGGGAACTTGCAAGGTCCATAAAGTGAAAAATCTTTTCTTTCCTATAGGAATCACTGTCCCTTCTTTTTAACTTGATATCATTTGGCTCACTTGTAGCTGCTTTATTTCTTCATGTTGTTTTTTCTCTTTACTCCTTTTCAGATCCTTGAGATCAATTTGCGGTCTTCTCCTGAAGGTACCTCTCCAGTCTCTCACGTAAGTACTGGGCATTTTAGACCTCTCCATGACATGATTCATGTATTTTATTTGGAGTTCATTCAAGGAGAGCTGGAGCCCCCCTGTGAAGTGTTTTATGGGTCCCTCTGGCTGTCATGCTCCCTTATAAGCATATATTAGTCTTCTAACCCAGCTGTCTGCCCAGGCTTCTGGGCAGCATCAGTCTGTGGGTCTCAGAATAATCCAGTGCTGTGGTGTGATGGGAAGAATTGGAAACACCTGCAGAATGAATGTGTGTATTTCTGGATGAAGTCAGGGGAGCAGTGGCTGGAACATTCCTGTAAGGTATGGGTACAGCCTGCCCTAGTGGGTGATATGGCTTTCGAGCTCTTGGTCAGCACAAAACACAGTGTAGGACTGCCGCAGGTATAGAAAACCTGGACTTGTTTCTTAACATCTAGATCAGAAAGAAAGTAGAATTTTCATGCCTTTTTCTTCATTTTGCCAAGTTTCTAGTAAGTTGGGTTTTTTTTAATTTAAAAAAGTTTACATGTTCCTCCTGTTTCATAACACACATTGATTGTGTAAAATCAATGGAGTCTCTAAAATAATAGGAGTTTTTATTGCAAGGAAGCTTAGCACTGCCGATGCATTGCAGTACTAATAGATCATTTGAGATGGGCTAGAACTAAAGCAAACATTTTCTAAAGTGTCCGCTAACATTTTGTGCCCCTTGGTTTTGGATGCCCAACTTTTGAGACCCCACAGAACAGATTTTCAGAAATATTGAGATGATCCAGTTTCTGGTGATTTCATCAAATTACACCTGCTTATGAGGTCCATAATGTCTTAAAGTGGAAATTCCAAGTTATTGGGCACCTGAAAATTAGGACCTAAAATTCCAGATCCAAACATCCCTAGTCTTGGGGTGTTCTTCATGTTAATCTAGGGCCTTGTCCATGCTTACCTGTTCAACTGGCGGAGGTCCCAGCTACTATGTCCAAGCTGTCAGAGCACAGGGATAGACGTGTGCTTCTGGTGTGTCACACAGCTCCACTACAGTAGCTGCACACCCAGAGCATGGCACGCACTCTGAGAAGCAGCCACTGATGAAGGGGCCACTAAAGCTAACAAAAGATATGGGAGAATCAGGCATGTGTACAGGGCAGCAGAAGTCACTCTACTCAGCATAGACAGTGTAACTCTGCTGACAGATAATCAGGAGAGGGGGGATTCTCCCACCCCAGAGGAGTTATGAAGTTAAACACAGTCAAGATTTTGCCAGTAGAACTGGAGTTCTCCCAGGAGAAATATTGTATGTAGATCAAGCCTTGTAAATCCACATCCAATACCTTGTTCAGTGGTAAAAGAAATGACTGTAAAAGAGCTTCCTGAAACATGCCACAAGAAGAGTAGTCCTTTTTTAAATTAGTGAAAGACTTTATCTTTGCCAGTTTATTCACAAGTTGTTTTTTGTTTGATTCTGAATATTTTTACATAGTAGAATGAGCAGGAATTCTTAATTTCTTCAGGCACATGCAGAAACATCCTTGCCCCTCAAAAAGCTTTGTCTGGTTGATATCAGGAAGTGGAGTGGGGGGAGAATACATGACTCTCAGTTTTAATGTCGACTCTTATTTTGTTAGGTGGCTGTAGGAAAAATAGCACCTTCTTTTCCTTCCCCATGGGGAAGAAAGCAGAGCCTGAGATATGATGCAATTACTGTCCAAGGTGGCGTGGCATTGCCAGCTTGCATGCAGAGGTATTTGAGGCAATCCATCAAGCTGACCATATCCCCATATTTCTTTTCTTTTCCATTTTTCTTTTGTCATAAGATGTCCTCAGCCTATAATTACTCCACTCCTACAAACTGGTAAGAGTCTACCATGTACAGGCCTAGCTCTCTTTCATGTTAGTGCCCATGTCAGGCCTATGCAGCAAAGGGACTAGAGGCCCCCAGGGCAGGTAACATGGCTTACATCTGATGTAACATTTATATTCCTGAGAAAGGGAATTGATTAAAGTCCCTACCAGACCTTTGCCATCATGTATTATGTATTTATCCAGCAAGGGCAGTTCAGAGCAGCCACGGACCAATCCTATTATTCTCACCACAGAACTTTGCAGTATTGATACAAAATGTTAATGATGCTCAAGGGCTGGAAATGTATGCACCTGTGTTAACCCTTTCTGCATCAACAACTATAGTGGGGACTATATGTCATATTGCATTTAGATTATCAGCCATTTTAACATTGTTTTGGTTCTGGGGTATGAAATATCTATGTAGTATGCAGCAGCAGGGAGAGGCAGTTGAGCCAGGGGCAACAAACACTATATTAGATATTAGGCCTGTGCAAAGTGGCTAGTATTTGCTTTGGATTTGGCCGATTCAGGGGACGGCGATTCAATTCAGTGATTTGAGTCACTGTCCCAAATCAATTTGCCTGAATCTGATTTGGAGATTTGGCTGCTGGTGAATCTCCGAATCATGAATCACACAGGCACATCCCCTGCCTGCTCTCCCAGCCCGGCAATGGCTGCCTCACTAGCCCCAGCTCCCAGCACTTTAAAAAAAGCCCCGACTCAGCAGATGCGGTGGGGGGGAGGCAATCCCTGGTGCCCCCCACTACCCCACACTGCTCTTCACGAGTCCCCCATGCCCCCTTGCTCCCCCAGCCCCACCACGGGTGCCCCGCCCATTCCAGCTCCGGCCCTTTAAGGAAAAAAAAAAGCCCAAACTCACTGGTTCCTGGCTGGCTGGGGCCAATCCCTGCTGCCCTCCATTGCCCCACACCATATGGGGGGATCTTCCCCAAGCTCCCCAAAGTCCTGAGGCTGCTGCAGAAGCCAGTGAGTTCAAGGTTTTTTTCAGAGGTTTCTTTTCTTAAAGGGCTGGAGCTGGGGTGGATGGGACAGCCGTGGGGTGGCTGGAAAAGCTGGTGGGGAGTCAGGGAGCTCATGCAGAGCCCCCCACGCAGTATGGGGTAGTGGGGGGGGCAGTGGGGATCGCCCCCCTGCCTGGCAGCACCTTGTGAGTGAGGGCTTTTTTTTTAAAGCACCGGGGGCTGGGGGGGCAGGGCACCCATGGGGGGGCTCGGTGAGCAGACGGGGTTTGGGGGGACTGAGGGAGCAGGCAGGGGATGGGGCCTGGCAGGGGTACCCCCAATGGTCCTCTTCCCCCTCCTCCAGCCTCCCGTACCCTGCCCCCTACTTACAGCATGGAGTCTGGGTGCAGCTCCCTGCTGCAGCCACTGGGGACTGCCCGAATCACCAAAGCTCTCCGAATCTTTTCTGAAGATTCAGAGAGCTTCTAGTCTTTTGGAACCTTTTTATTGGTCCCCTGATTTAATTCGTATTTTGAGATTCGGCCACCAAATCGACCTGAATCTCCTCCGAATTGAATTAGCACCCGAAGTTTCTCATAGCCCTATTAGATATTGGGACACCCTGACATCAAATGCCATTCTACCAGTGACTTGGCATGTGACCTGGAGCAAGTCACTTCCCTTCTCAGGGCATATCTTATTCTGTAACTCTAGAAAGTCATACACCTCATTGCTTTCATAAGCAGAGCTTGTTACACATGTCCAGAAGTCAGGGATGCACAGCATTCCTCCATGTCTCCCACACAAGTTGCCTGTGGACCAGCCTCTCATTCCCCTTTATTTCAGGGACCTATGGTAATATTTATTTGTCTACTTTGCTATGTGTTAAATTGCTGCTTCTTCATTCGGGGAGGACAACATTTTAAATCCTGGGATCACCAAAGCTGAGATGAGGTGGTGCTACAATGGAAGGTGTCAGTGGTTACCATCAAGCATCTCTTTGACTGTCCAAAATGATAGACCTATTTCCCTCTCCCTCAATGCCAGAGACTCCCACCCTCCATCCTGTATGATTCCCTATTCTCCTATTTCCCTGTAGCCTTTGCTTGCCTCCTCCATCACATGCCCAGGACTCTTTCCATCCTCCATTTCCTTTGTGACCATTTTTGTCTTAGTTCACACTCATCTAGAGGATCTTGCACTTCATTGTTTCTGCCTTCCAAACCTATTACAAGCCTATAAGGGAGGAGCAGGTTTTTGAGAAATGTTCACAATAAAATATTTCAAGCTTCAAGTTTTGTTACAAATTCAGCTCTTAAGCTATTTATATTGGAAGGTGTGCTGAGATTCATAGTACTCTTGAGTCAATCCAACCCTAATTTAGAGTAAACCGAGAGGAGGCAGTTTGTGATTTTATTGAAATCACTTGAAATATGCAGTCTTTTTATGGTTTGGAAGAAAAGTCAAATGTAACTGGCACTGACTGAGCTTCTTTTTGAGACTCAGGTTCATGAATGCATTTTAGTGGAATGCATTTCAAAGCTATGCAGGATAGGTCAAGCCCAAAGAAATGCCCTCTGAGGTTCTAACAGCTCTAGGAAGTGATTGATCTAACAGGTTTGTGGTTCTGCTCCCCCACTTTTTCACAATGCTGAACTACAGCCCTCCTTCAATATGACTGGATTTGGTACTTGCCTAAAACAGGCTACATAAGGGCCATTCAGTCTCCAGTGTTGGAAATAGGGTGAAGGCTGTAGGAATGCCCTTTCCCTCGATGTAGCAGGAGAATTACATCTTATCTCTGCTCCATCTGCATCTCTAGAGTAGCTTATAGGAATCAAGTATATCTTGTGCCCTAAGTACATTGTCACAAGTCACATGTTACAAGATTCTTCAAATCATATTTGCAGTACGAGTTTGCATTTGTCTTGAAATTACTACATGGACACTGAAACCATCCACTTACTGAGAATGATAATTCGATCTTGTCTGTTTAGCTTTTGAGCCTCTCCGCTGAGTCTCTCAATAGTGGTGTCACATAGTATCTACAGTAGTGATGGGTTTTTGGTTTGGTGGTGGTGGTGCCTGTCATTGTACTGGGGCTGTGAACACCAACAACCAGAAATTTCATTCAGACCCCTCTATCCTTGAGCTTCCGAATAGTCATCAGATGATAACTTTCAGTCACTGTCAACCAAAAATGGAATTAAATTAGTGACCTGGATGTGAGAATTGCCATAGCACATGACTTGTCTATTGGAATTTTCAGCCCATTTTCTCAAAAACAAGTACAGATAGGTTCTACTGAGCATTGCCTCTCTTATTTTCACCTAAGGTTCTCACAACAGTGATCCTGCATAGAAACTGACTTTTGGATCATTTTGGACCTGCTGCTTCTAATAAATCCATGTATTCCACATACATTCATGAAACCATGTCTGGTAAAATGATGATAACGTAAATGAAGCGGAGGGACATGCTATTAATCCCATCACTGTTATGAGAACCGTCATTCGGGTGGTCAGTGATTCGTGTGTTAAAAGACAACTGGCACTGTTCCAGTCTGCCAGTTGCTAGTTTCTGAGCACCAATATTTATTGTATCAGACAACGGTAAGTAGTTGCCAGTATCTGTATGTATAGTCCACACTACTGGAAATTGTCCATCAGTGAATTATCACATTCTTAGCACTCTAACATCACTGAGCACTGACTCAGAAGGAAGAGTGTCTCCTACAAAAATGCTACCTCTATAGAACTACTGACTTAGTTCAGGGCTGTTTAGCTTGTGCTGGCAAGACTATAGGGTAAAGAAAGTAGTCTGCTTAGACATCAAGGTAATCAATGCTCTATAGGTCCAATAAGGTACATGCCTCAGGGTAGCTGTTCTCATGGTATCTGTACCTCTTCTTTGCTCTAGGCATTTAAAAGTAAATTAGACACTTCTGAGACCACATTGATAAATAAACATTTTCTAAGATGCCATTAGACTCCACAGACTATACTTCAAATATATACATTGGGCAACATTGCTTGATTTACCTCTTAAGGGTGGAACTGACACCATTTTTTCCCCAGATATTGTGATAAACTGCAAATGTTCCCAGAAAAAAAAGTTCTGTAGAAATGGCCACTGTAGCCTTTCATCTTATCTTTTGTCCCATCCAGCTCCCATGCACACTAGTATATTTTTTGTGACAGAGGATAACTTTTAGCAAATACACAAAACAACAGATAGGCCGAATGAGGTAGTAGCAGCAGCTAACAGTCATAATACCAAGTCTGTGATTCACAGTAGTTTAGAGCTAGAAGGGACCTCGTGAGATTTTCATAGATTTCATAGACATCAGGGCTGGAAGGGACCTCGGGAGATCATTGAGTCCAGCCCCCTGCCCAAAGGGCAGGAAGTCAGCTGGGGTCATAGGATCCCAGCAAGAAAGCATCCAATCTACTCTTGAAGGTGTTCCTTGAACCACCTCCACTGGCAGACTGTTCCAGACCTTGGGGGCTCAGACAGTAAAGAAATTCTTCCTTATGTCCAGCCTGAAGCGGTTTTGCAGGAGTTTGTGACCGTTCGACCTCGTCATCCCTTGGGGCACTCTGGTGAACAGACGTTCCCCCAGATCCTGGTGGTCACCCCTGATAAACTTATAGGTGGCCATCAGATCACCCCTGAGCCTGTGCTTTTCCAGGCTAAAGAGTCCCATGTCTCTCAGCCTATCATCGTAAGATCTGTTTTCCTGACCTCTGATCATGCGCGTGGCTCTCCTCTGGACTCTCTCAAGCTTCTCCACATGCTTTTTGAATTGTGGAGCCCAAAACTGGACGCAGTACTCCAGCTGCGGCCTCACCAAGGCCGAGTACAAGGGGAGAATGACGTCCCAGGATTTGCTCGAGAAGCATCTATGGATGAAAGCCAGCGTTTTGGTCGCTTTACTAGCCGCAGCATCGCATTGCAGGCTCATGTTCATCTTGTGGTCAATGATGACCCCCAAGTCTCTTTCTTCTGTAGTGCTATCCAACGTAGCACTGCCAAGCCTATAAGGATGCTGCAGGTTTTTCCTCCCGAGGTGGAGAACCTTGCATTTTTCGGTGTTAAACACCATCAGGTTCTCGTCCGCCCATTTGCTGAGCTTGTCCAGGTCAGCCTGGATCGCCCGCCTATCTTCTGGCGTCGATGCTTTGCCCCAAAGTTTGGTGTGATCTGCGAACTTGGCCAGTCCACTCCTGACTCCAATGTCCACATCATTAATGAAGATGTTGAACAGTATGGGTCCCAGGACAGAGCCTTGAGGGACCCCACTGGTCACAGGGCACCACGATGAATGACTGCCATCAATTACAACCCTCTGGGTCCAACCACGAAGCCAATTTCCCAGCCAGCGGATCGTGGTGGAGCCAAGGCCACAACTGGCCAGTTTGGCCAAGAGGTGATCATGGGATACCAGATCAAAAGCTTTTTTGAAGTCAAGATATACAACATCAATCTCATCTCCCTCGTCCAGGTGATAGGTCACCTGGTCATAGAAGGAAATGAGATTGGTCAAACAAGACCTACCGGCAACAAACCCATGCTGGCTGTCCCTTAGGATGTTAGCCTGGGCCAGTCCATCAAGGATGGTCTCCTTAATAAACTTTTCTAAGATCTTCCCCAGGATAGAAGTCAGGCTAATGGGCCTGTAGTTAGCCGGATCCACTCTCCTCCCTTTTTTGAAGATCGGTACCACATTGGCCTTCTTCCAGTCTTCAGGCACTACACCAGAGCGCCAGGAGTTTTCAAAGATCCGTGCCAGGGGCTGGGCTATGACGCTTGCCAGCTCCTTGAGTACTCCAGCCCCGCTATGATGAAACATCATTTTTTGTTTTGGAGCTTTATGAAAAATTGTATATTTTAGGAATTTTTCTATTATTTCAGAAAAGAACAGGATTGTCGAGACCAAACTTTGCCACATATCACCTAATGAACATTTGTATGACCAAAAGGCTATATCATAAATCTTGCATTTCTTGTATCATCCTGAAGTATCCTATTTTAATTAATAAGCCAAGGTACAAATTAGCCATATGAACCACTTCATCCATGTCTGAAATTTGGCTATATGCAAGTGAAATACCGTACATACTTAAAGGAAGTGGCAATGCTACACAGTGTTTTGGGATGGAAAATGAAGAGTGCTTTTCCCAATTATGCATAGCTCTTGAAGGAAGAGAATGCTCTAAAGAGGTAAAAATATGGGCAATGGCCCATACTTGGCATTTGCAAATGGAAGCACTAGTGAGATGAGCTACAAATTAGACACAGAGGAGAAATTCTATACTGGTGTGTATATAGAAATCAATTCATATAACTAAGGAAGCACTCTAGGATGAAGGGCCTTAAACACAAGAGGCATAACCTATATTGAATTCTGAAGCAAAAAGACATAACCAACAACAGGGTCACATAAAAAAAAATGATGCTGTGAAAAAAAATCAGATTCCTTTCTTGATTTTTGACCTGCTACGAAGTAGTAAGAATAGATTCTGAAAAAGGAATCAGAAAACTAGAAGAAATCCACTACAAAAAAAAAAAGAGAGAGAACCAATATGTTCTGCAGGGGTTGGGGTATCATTAGCTGAAGTGTGAATTTTTCAAATGGTTTAGCAAATGGTAATGGCAAAGTTGAACTAGGAAGCTGCTGTCTGGGTATGAATAGTGATGGGCACCTTTTTATATGTGGCTAGATTCTAGAAGTCCTCTGAGCTACAGAGCCCAAAACCTGGTAAAGGGCACCTTTACTCCAGGGTGGGGCGATGGGGTATCAATCACAGCGGCTCTAATTACAGTGTCTGCTGAAAACTGACCCCCAGTCACTGCTCCACGTAGTAGAAACATAAGGATATATGGAGCTATATGAGGAGCCATTCCATTGTGATCAGCTGAGGCAATTTGATTGTTTTCTCCTATCTAATTAATATGATATAACCTATTTGAAGGTGTTTGAGTTTGTGAGTTAAACAGGTCACTTCTGCAAAGTCTAGATGAATCTGGAAAATTCAAGGGAAGATGTAAGGGATTTAGGAAGGAAAGTCAAAAATAGAGGTGAGGAAAGGGAAAGTCCAGTTGCCCAGTTTCTGTTGTACATGAGGTTGGTGTATTCATTGCCAGATTCAAGTAGAAAAAGGGGTCAATGGCTGAATCACTGGAAACACATCTTGAAACTTTCATCCACGTATAAAGTCAGCCAAGTTTGTTAGAGCTGATAAAATGATCTGACTGCAAGGTAGCTCTCTGCATTGTGATTTTGCTGTTGCAGTTCATTATCCAGCAGTCATGGTGCTCTTCTCTACCTGTGTGTTCAGATATAAGTACATTGTTAATGCTGTTGACATTTTTGCAGACCAGCAAAACTGCTTGGTGTGGCCTGTTCTAACTTTCATATTATATAACTACCTCCGTATAATTTGTACTTCAGAGACAAAGCTAAATGGAGGATGCAAAGACAAGTAACACTACATGCTGGCTACCATTGAAAAGCCCACTTTGCAAATATAGGCACCTTCAGAAAAGAGCTAACTTCTTTGTTTCAGTACCTACCCTGGCACTTGTATACAAATACCCAGTTAGGAACCTGCATGCCAGACTACGCCTCTGGATTCCCTCTGGATACTCTTTATATAGGGCAACAGGTTTGCAGATGAGTTCCTAGGAGTCTTTCAGCAGTCTCCTTTTCCCTTGTACCCCTTTTGCTTAAAAAAAAATCCATCTGCCATATGGCTGCCTATGTGCTATTTAACATATGTGCACAGCTGTACGCGTGTCAGTGTTGATCTGTCTGCAAACCACACATCATGACAGCTGCTTTATTTTGTGGCTGGGAACAGGGAACTCTTAGAGATGAAAGGTCCCCAAGATGTAATGTTTTCTTCCTCATCTCTTTCTTTTCACTTCCTTTTTCATCCAACTTTTTTGTGTTTTTTCTTGCTGATGTTGTTGATGAAAAAGCCAGACAAAACTTTTCATTCAAGTGGGCACCAAACCATCACTTTGAGCACAACCCTTTAAGTATTATTTTTCATGTGGCACCCACAGAAACATATAAGCCTGATTTTGACCTGTCTCAGCAGGGTGAGTCTTATCCTTTATGGTATCAGCCTCATCAATACACCATGGTAAACAGCTTGATATTTCTGAGACAGGAAAGCCTCCCATGTTAGAGTGGGCCAGCACCATGAAATTGGTGTCAGGGTCATGATTTCAAACACCATGCCGTACAGGTGTGTTTATGTCCATGGTTCTGTTTGAACCAATTATGAAGTTAGGATTTATCTGCAAAATTTGGATCTGAATTAGAATCAAATACCATCTCCTCCTTTCCCTTTATACATAAAAATCGTTGCGAGTGGTTGACTCTGAGGTTTTACTTTAAATCTACCTGTAGATAAAATAGACTACAATTAACATGTTTGGTTCAATATGCTCTGCAAACATGAACCGAAGGTTGCAGGAGGACAGTGATGTTTGTTTATAAACAACAGCAAAGAGTCATTTTTTCACAAAGCATTTTTAGTTTCCTCTCAAAAAGTATTTTCTTTCCTTTGTTGAGTGCAAACTTCTTTCCATAAACATCCTTGTGATAATGTATGTAATGTCTATTTAGCAGAGGATACTAAAGAATTAAACTTTGCCGCAGGACAGACAATGCCACTTTTCTTCTACTGGTGCTGAGTGTAAAGCTTTACAATTTTTTGTCACAAAATTGCTTGTATACTTAGACTGTCTTTCTCTACAAGATTGTCACCTATACTGAATTTTCTCAACTTGTTGAAATTATACTGGCAGATAATTGCATTCAGACCCTGCAAATGAATATCACATTGATATATTGTGCTATGACATTTGTCTTCACCTTACCCCCATGGCAGGGTTATGTTTTCATTTTGACACAATGTCAGCATGCTGTGTGCAGACTGCCAATGCAGCATTGCAATGTAATTCTGATGCAGCTGAGTTTGCCCTGTTGAACAAACTCACACAACATGTGAGACTGTTGAGGCTGAAAGTGCTGGTGCAAGCAGGAAACATTTTCAGAGATGGGGTAGAGCATTATCTTATCCCAAGTTCTGCCCTTTCTGATAAAATATTTCCCCCCCTCTGTCTAACCCTCTTGAAGATCCAGTGCCCAGGCAGGAGAATGGGGGCTTTGCTTCTCAGTTTCATAGCAGGATATGCTTCCTGTATTGGGAATAATCGTGTTTTAAAAAAACAAAAATGAGCTAGGAGCCGGGTTTTTTTATCAAAATGTTTAATTCAACTACATGAGCAAACTACTGAGAGATGGAACGTTCCCTGCGCTTCCCAGAGGAATTCTCCCTTACCAACTTACAGAAGATTGAAGTACGGTGCATTTAGTCTTTACAATAATATGAAAGCATTACACCGTAAGAATACACCTGTTGGGTGAATATTTCCTGAGGGCTGGACACTTGCGTAGCAATTTGTAAAATCTGATTAAACTTTTTATGAGTTGCATGTAAACTGCTACTTTTCTCTCCTTTATATTCCTCCTCCTTTGGGTTTGTTCTCACCTCAAAAATGTAAACCAACTCACAGACAGATGTGGTATGAAATTTTTCAGCAAAGTGGTATTATTTGTCAAAAAACACAGATTAATCAAAATGCAAACTTTTAATGGAAACGTAAGTTTTGGTGAAATCTTCACCAGGAGGTGTTCTCAAGTCTGAATGGACTTTCTAACAAAAGAGACCCAGTACAGCTTGGTTTTTAGGACGCAGCTGAATTAGCAGAACGGGAACTTGAATTTGAGTCTAAATCCCAGGTGAGTGGTACCCTAGCCACTGAGCTACTGGCTTTTTTCACAGATAAATACAAAAGAGTAGAAGGGACATCCTGGGCCATTGTGTCCAACTGGGTGCTCTCACAGCCAACTCCATCTTTAATTCTTTTCATGCTTTCATGACTTTCTTAAGCTCCATCCTAAAATTCTTTAGGATTTTTGCTCCCATTACTCCTCTGGTATGGCGGTTCCAGAACATTACTCCTGTAGTAAGTGAAAACCTTCTGCTGTCCAACATACAGGCATTCCTGCCCAGTATTTCTCATGCTAACATTGTTCTTTAGTTAAACTTAGTGCTTGCCCACGTTGGTGTTTACCCCCTGTTGTAGTCACAGACAACAGTCATATTCAGTCTCAGGCTCCACGGTCATATCCAGTCTCATAGCATTTTGATAGCTGTTTAGCCTCATTTTGTCAAGCTGTTTAGCCTCATTTTGTCAGATAACCTTCCCACTCTTATGATCATCCTGGAAACCCATCTTTGTACCTATTTCAGTGTGAACTCATCTTCCCTTTAACATGCATGTCTATAACAGTGCCTCCCTGTCTCTATTGAAAATGCCTCATCTGATGCATTTTAGGACTATGTTTGCCTTGTTCACAGTGGTGTCATTTGGTGGCTCATTTTCACGTTATGATTGATCCCAGAAAGAGAGGGATCTTTCTCTTTCTGTGTTGTTTCCAGCTGATGTGATCCCATTTTGTAGGAGAAATTCTTATTAGCCCTTAAGTGCACAACCTTGCAGTTGTACTATTAGATTTATCCCATTTATATTACTTTATTTCTCAAGGTCACCCAGTTCTTTCTGTGTGATAGTCTGCTCTTCCTCAGGGTTGATGAAGCCTCCCAACTTTGTGCCGTCAGCAGCTTTCATTAGCATGCACCTATCTTTTGTGCCATGCTGATTAATTAAAATAGTATGTAAGACCCATCCGAAGATGGATTCTTGAGGAACTCCAGTAGCAGTACCTTTCCACACTATTACTTCTACCTCTTTCAGTGTTACCTGTTGTGTCCCTCAATTTAGCCAATTCCTAACCTACCTTACAATTCTACTGATCTCCATTTTAACAAATAATGTACTATGTGATACCATATCAACTACTTCACAGAAGTCCTGATGGAATAGATCGATGACACTTCTTTGTCTAGAAATTCAGTTATTTTATCAGCAAAAGCTATCGGGTTAGTCTGGCGTTATCTACCTTTGGTAAACCTACATTGTATTTCATCCCAGTTTTCATTTACTTCCCTCTCTTTAATTATTTCTTTCTTCAAAATGTGTTCTAAAGCCTTGCATACCATTGAAGCCACAGAAGTTGCATCAACATAAAACAGATGTAAGTGAGATCAGAATCAGCTTCAGCCTATTCTGGCTCAGTCTTGCAAAATCCCATTCATTCACTCACCTAGGTGGGTTCATTTCTTTTTTGACTGGGAAATAATGTTTCATTTGCTACTTGTCATTGTCACCATGGCAAAGGGCAGGTGAGCAGATTTTGAGCCTCGGCTGGTGAATGTTCAGGATGATTTTGCAAAATTGTGTTCAGTGCCTTAAGATAGAATCAGAGACATCTACCTGCACATGAGAACGCTCAGGCACTTGCATTTGCAAAACCTTAATGTATGTATCAGTAATGAAAATCTTAATTAAGAAAGCTGCATCATTGTCCATGAACACTCTTTCTTTTTCTCCGTGTGAAGTCCTTTGTGTATTGCAGCATCTACCTGGCCCAGACAGACAGAGCCCTTGAAGAGCTTGTCTGGCAGATCTTCTCTTGATTATTAACAGCAAGCGAATGGCAAAGTCTCACTCTCCTTTTGTCTTGATGCTAAAGCTCAGAACAGCAGAGCACACAATGTACTGTAGGGTTTGTTTGTTTGCTTTTCAGCATTCCTTTTTTTTTAACTTGCTTTCTGTTATGTTGGGGGGGCTCAAAATCTGAGACTGTTGATCAGAACTAATTTAGGCTGGCTCATCGTTTGCCAAAATGTGAACAGACACCCATTCATGCAGAAGTGTACCTTTGCATTTAGAAACAATGCCCTGACATAGGCCACGTTACGTGCACACAAAAAATATGCTAATGTAATGTGGAGATTGAGATTTTAATCTCCCTAAACTCAGGAAATTCAGAGTTAAGGTTCCCACAGCAACCTTACCTCTGCCCCCTTAAGCTATATTCATTACAATAAGGTCTTTCACAACAGGAGCATAGACTGTGTGCTGAGCCTGGTGACGTACTACTTAGAGAGACAGCATGATGGACAGGATCTGCCCTTTTTTGTATAATCATGTTATGGAGATTTTTCATTTGTTAAGCACCTCCACTGAATTTGGCACTATTCAAGATGCAAAATAAAGCCATACAATCAAACAGACATAGAAGGACAAACCATGGATGTACATATGGGGTCAGACTCCCTCAACCCTTCTCAAGGGAAGAAAGGGCACCACGGGCCTCTCATACCCAAGCATGGGATCATGCCCTATGTAACAGCCAGCAACTATTATATCCTGTGTTTTCAGGCAGGCCAGGCCCTCCTCTTATATGCACTATTGTAAAGGTATTGATATTAGTGAGTACTCTTGTTTCACATAGGTGCAAAGGAAGAATCATGCCCCAGAAGTATAAGGAGGCATGGGCAAGGAGTATAAGGGGCTCAGTTCACCAGCAGTGCTACTTTCTTTGAAGTAGGCAGGGAGCAACTATGGAATAACTCCCTCTCCGCACAGGCCTGCAGAAGTTGGCACCTGATGTCTTCCCGCAAAGCTCTTGAAGCTCTCTTCTGAAGAGAGAACTTCTCAATCAGGAATTTCAGTTGAGGAACTCAGCTCATGCCATGGCATGACAGCCACAGTTTGCCTTGCATTATCTATTGTATAACATTGCTCTGAAACTGCAGACAGGAAAAGACAGATATCTAGATTGACTGGATTTGGTACATGAGCCTTTCAAACCCAGTCTTTTCTGTGGTATCTATGCACCATAACTGCTGATTTGTCCACTGGGCAAGACATCCTGTACTAAACTCATTTAGTAGTAAGCAGCTGGTTCTCCCCTGCAAGGCACTTTTCTGTTGTCATTTATACCTGTGCAAAGAAAACGAAGGTTCTACCATTCTGATTGACACCATTGTGCAATGGCATGAACGATCCCCAGCAATGGAGAATCAGGGTCAGAAAGCCAGGGCAATTCCAAAGGTGCTTCCAGCTTCAAAAACCTGGTATTGTCAGATCAGATCAAACACCCCCAAAACCGCACTGTTTCTAAACGGGAGCAGGGCTGTTCTGATCATGAGTCTGTTTCTTTTCAGGTCCTTTTTTTGGTTGCAATTGCAATGTATTCTTATGCTGTTAATTTAGGCATTACAGTATGCATTTGCAGAAGGCACCAGTCGTCATTTAATTTTGGTGTATTTGCTTAAAAATGTTAGAAACTCTTCCATAGATGAAACCTTGAACACTTAAAGAGCAGTTTCCCAGGGGGAGAGAGGGAGGGGAGGAAGGTTAGGGAAGGGATAGTTATTGTCCCTTGCTCATGTTACTGCTAATGATCCACCTATGTGGTCTGTGTTGCACCCCATGCAGGCTGCAAGTCTAACATCCCACATCTTCCTTGGCCCTTTATACCATCTAACAGATTCACTAGTGGCTACAGTTGAGAAATCATATCCCAAAGTATGTTGGCAGCTTTGAGGAAAGAAAAGCTCATTTAGCTATTTTAAAATGGTAATAATTTTTTATTTTGAAACCAAATGCTTTCAGACATGGCAGAGTTGCTGCTTCTTCAGAACTACGTACATGTCAAGCTTGATGTTTTAAAACAAAGCCATGTTTTTAATTATACAAGCATGTTTAAGAGAAAAAAAGGCAGCTCATGGAAAATTTAACAGCTGGAAACTGTTTTTTACATACTTGGATGACTCAAGACCAGCTAAACAGTTTTTTTGCAAAACTTTCCCAAAAATGTCACTTCTGGATTGAGGCAAGACATGAGAAATGTCTATCTGAAAGGTAACCATTTTAGAGAGACCCAAGCAGCTGAAGATCAGGATTATTTCATACAAAAGTCTCATCTCAACTTCATCCGTGGCTTTGGGAGAGTTCTAATTTAAAAATAAAATAATGATTTGTACATACCAGCTTCCTTTTGTAGATCACAAAGCTCTATGAAAGAATGTAATTAATTGGCATTGCAACATCCATGTGAATGAATACAGTATTATTATTATTCATATTTTATAACCTGGAAAGCCAGAGCAAAGGGAAGTGTCTGGGACTTGCCAAAAGTCCCCAGAGGAACAGCACAGCAGAACCAGGTTTAGAACTCATGTCTTCTGGCTCCCTACTCCAAAGCTTTAAAGTGCAATTCAATCCTCAAGCACAGTTCTGTCGACGTGGCATTGCTGAGTTCCATATTTATTGTTTCTCACCTATTTCCATATCAAACGCATTCAGTCTGCAAGTCAAGAGCTGTGTTTCTAGCTGCCAGCCTTGCAGACTCACCCTGGGCTCTGAAATCCAGCTCGTGTTCTTTTTTTTTTTCAGGAAAAAACAGAGATTCTGTGTGCCCAAATATGCCCTGATTACAATTGTGCAGCCCTGTTGTCTTCAAATGTTGCCCCTGCTTGTACCTGCATGTACCCTTCCCTATCTCCTCCTCCACCCCTGAAAGCTGATCACATTGTACTGGTGAAACTGATACATCAGTGACAATAGTTCACTGTCTGCAACTTTGCTAGTGACATGATTTAATCTCACTATTACTTAACTAAGCTTAAAGATATTCCTGGATGAGTCTGGGAGGAGTCACCTAGAGACTGTAAACATGAAGCCCCACAGTACCATATTTATCTTTACTTTCAAACTTGATGCTGAATTTAATCTGCTAGGGTTAAATTATACAATTATTCCTTACCCCCACGAGGGGGAATGTGAAATGGCAGCCAGCTCGGGGGGCAGGGAAGTTCTGGGAGTTACCAGATCTCAAGAAGATATGCAACTTTCTGAGCATCCTGGCACCCAGGAAGAGCCTTTATACTGCCCCTAGACTTGTTCCATTATGGCTAGCCAGGTCTACCAGCCATGCTGAGGGAACATAGTCTTGGTCCCTTCTCATCTACCCATATGGGATGGCTAGGTTTGAATTTGAGATGGCTAGCATCAGTCTATGTGCCTCTGTGGAGCACACAGATTGCAACTAAGGCTTACCTGAGGATGGAGGGGAAGGATGCCTTGGCTCTTCCCCAGCACTTCACTTGCTCATCTTTGCAAAGAATCATCTGATTATAACATTTTGCCTCATAACATTTACATGCTTTCATATCCCTAAAATAAACGTACTTTAAATGCTAAGCCATGTTACTACCTGTAACACCCTCACTGTACTGTATCTGTGTTTCCCAGATACCAAAAGGATCTGTTCCACAGGGGTTCTTTTTTAATCCAAACTCATTAGTTTGTGATCCTGAGGCCCCTTTTAGATTTTTTGTTATTGGTCACCCAGAAGACAATCTCCTAAGATGACTAGATGGAGAAAAGAGGAAAAGGGCAGAAATCACTGAATTTGCTAAGCTGCCAGAGATAAATCCTTCCTTAGAGAAAGAGGCATCTTTTAAAGCCCACGCTAAAGGATTTTTAAGTACCTTTGGTGCTCCAGGAAGGCAATTTCAGGGTAACTGAGTAACAGGCTGGCAAATTCTTTGCTTTCCCATTCACTGATAGAAATACAACTAATAAAACAGCCAACAAAAATGTAAACATCTAACCCACTACAGCCCCCTTCCACCACCACCCCCGGGGGAAAAACCAAAACTTAGTAAGTGAAACCAGTCTTGAAAGAATACACTCCCAGATGGAACAACAGCACTTCCCTCCATACTGTGAGCCTACTAGAGCTGGTACATTTTAAATAATACATCTCCATAAGTGCAGCCAGCTAGAGGCAGGAGGCCCTCTGTAGCATCCTCTTTGCTGCCACACCACTCCAACAAGCTTTCAGGACAGCCTGTACATAGCAAGTACAACAGCAACTACTATGATGAAGTCTTAGTGAAGGTTTTCATTCTAGCCTCCTGGTTTTCAGTCACTAACAACTTCCTGAAATATTCCTAGCTGAAATTTTGCAGACAGTCTGAAGATGACTCCTCTTAAAATAAAGAAATAAAAAACCCACAAAAATTCTTTCGCTTTATTGTTTTTAAAAGTTTGATCAAAACAGGTTCAGCTGTTTTGAGTGAGTGGCTATACACCTTTCCCAGAAGGGAAAAATGTCTTCTTGCAACATTCTTTGAATAGCTCAAGCGCTGGGAAGGATAACAACTGGAAGGAGAAGTCGTGGCTTAGAAGCAGCCCACAGCAAGGCATGTCTGTATTCCCTGGGCCCCTTTCAGATGTGTAGGTAAAGATGTGATGGGATCTGATGCATGATCCACACAATTGCACTTCCTGCCATGCCACGTGTACATATCAGTAGGTGTGATTGTGGGATCGAGCATCAGATCCTCTCACACCTTACTAGCAATGGGATCCCAGGCTCCCCCTGCAAGCTTCAATAGCTGGGAGCCCCCTCAGCTGACAGGGCTCCCAGCTGAAGGGGCACATCATGAGCTTCAATGGCTGGGAGCCCTGTCAGCTGATCTGGGCTCCCACCCATGGGAGCATGCCATGCACTCCTGCAGCTGGGAGCCCCATCAGCTGATATGGGCTCCCAACCATGGGGACGCACCTGGCCATATTTTCAATTAATGGCATGATAAGAACCAGCCTCAAAATTATTAAACACTTTTTGTAGAATAACTTTGTGGCTTATTCCTTGTTTTATGACACCATTAATTACTTTTAGTGTGTGGCCAGGTTACAACTTAAGATGTGAAAAACTGGTTAATCATGTCTTACATGTAATATGTGGCAGGGGCCTTGGAAAATTGGGGTTGCTTTACAATTACACTGTGACCCTGTGAAAACCGTATGCTCCTGCCCAGATTGGATTTTGCCTTTTCTCTAAACTTATAAAGGGCATTACTGCAAGGTAAGCTAGGGTGTGAACTTCCAAGTGCATCACCTTCTCTGTGGCTCCTTCCCATGTGTACCCTTACCACACAGTAAATGGAAAAATGTTGAGTCATAATTATTGTGGGATAAGAGTGTACAAACAAACAGTTACCACAGACCAGCTGATAAGTTATAATTTCAACCTCTAGCTTACCTCACAATAACTGTTTCATGTGCCTGCACCCTATTTGTGTAACCCTTTGATTTTACAAGTTACTTAAGATCCCTTGCCTTAGCCTGTTTGCATCTTACAGTGCATTTTATCTGAGTTCAGCAGTTACCCAAACAACCCCCATTCATCAAATATATTAAAATTATTTCTGTTTGTTCTTGGAAGAGGAGGTAGTGGGAGTAGTACAAACACTGATCTAAAATAAGAGGAACTACCTGGGTTTCTGTGTGCTAGAAGGAGCTTGTTAAAGCGAATTCTCAAACCCTGATGTTCCAATTTTCATTAATGCATTAATGAAAATACAAATGAAACAGCCACCTTAAGCTGCTGGGTTTCCTAGTGGTTGGCAACAAGCAGCCCTGCAACGATTAATAAGAAGCAGCAACTGTAAAAGCTGTACATGTTAGTAGCGAAGAGGAACCTGGAAGCCATTCTGTGGTTAAGGGTCTATTCGTTTTTCATCTTCAAAATCCAAAGGCATGACCTTTGACAGCATTCTTTGCCTTACAGGTCTAGCTTAGCTGGAAAAGACTGTGGCCAGTTAAAACTTGACAAATCAGAACTCAGGAGAGGAAAGTATTTTGTTTTACAAATGTAAAAACTCAGATATGGTTTAGGGTGTCTTGGTGGACAGAACAACCCTCTGACCCTGAGATTGACTAGCTATGTGCATCTCTAACTAGAAAATGGCCTCGTGGATATGTGTTTGTACATATGTTTTTCCCCCCAGTAGCAAAACGTTGTGACCTATTAATCATCAAATCAGAGAATTTAGAGATGGCAAAGAGCTATTACCTCATCTAGTCTTTCCTTCTGCCAGTGTTAGAATGGGCATCATTCGTTTCAATGGCTGCTGGAGGGAAAGAGACTTATTAACCTTTGACTAAGCCTCCAGTTCATTTCCATAATGTGCACTACTTGTCTTCCACTGCTGAACCCTATGTGTGAATCACTCAGAGTCCCCACTAGTATTTCATAGGAATGTAGGATTTGTTGCTGTATGTTGGATTCCCTTGTCCCGGCCTGCCCAGTCCAGCATCTTTTGCTTCAGAAGAAGGTGCAAACCATGTCTGTAGTAGCAAAATGCATGATGTACCTGTACCTGAAGTTATTAATTCCTTCCTGACTACTAAAGGGACAAGTGGAGGCTCTGAAGTATGATCTTTGAATAACCAATCCATCTTGGTTCACATAATTGAATCAATAAAACGGCCCATAAAATGATTTAATCTCTAAATGTTGTCTTTGATGGACTTAGGATTTTTTGCCATCTCAGAAAACCTCCCTCACTCCACTCACCGTTTCTGAATTTACTGGTATTCTGACTTCTCCCCAGTTTTTCAAAGGCCTGGCTGAGAATCTTTCCTCCTGGTGTGATGAGCAGCTACCTGCAGATGGCCGAGTGGGTGGAAGGCAGCCTGGAGCTGCCCAGTTGCAGCTTCCATCCTGCCTGGCTAGGTGTGATGCCTGGCACACGTCCCTACAGCCACTGCCCTTCCCCACGCTACCTGCTGCCCAGAGCACCCACACCAGGAAGCCATGCATGCTGGCTAGGGCCAGGGCCATTGGTGGGCATGGGAAGGAGTGCATTGCAGGCTGCCCTGGGTGGGAGCAGGCAGGGCTCAGCCCCATGTGAAGCACCCCAGGGCACAGACGACTGGTAGGGGTGGCATGGGCAAGCATATGCCCCCTTGAGATTGGCCCCGACTCAGCACCACTCAGAACAGGGCAGTTATTTTGCCATGTGGGTCGGAGGCATGTGTGGGGGGGGACACTAAGCCACGGCGCAGAAGTATAGGAGTGGATATGAGGCTTTTGGCCTGCCCCCGGGCCCACCCACAAATTGTGCCCCCCGACTCAGGAGGCACCAGTCACCACTGCCCCAGGGGCAGCTACAGGATGAATGGGCAGACTGCACCCACACCGCCCAAGCAAGCTCTGCTGCTCATGCGCCCTGCTGTCTTCCTCCCTCCACCCCTGGCCAGTTCCCAGGACCTAGAATGTGGACAGCGCCCCTCCCCCCTCCCACACACTCATACTTCCCCACACAGTATGCAAGAGTAAGACTTTATTTTGAGCTATTATGCAACCACCTCTATATACACTACTCAAAAACACATAAATCAGGAAAAAGTATTTTTTCAAATAAAATTAAAATATGTTATAGTAGATGTTCTATTTTTACCATATAATTTGCTTCTTATGTATAATTTGTTCAAATGATATCTTCTGAAAGATTTTGTGTGTGCAGCACTTGACAGCTCACCAAAACTCATAAAGTGGCCCGCCAGCTAAAATAATTGCACACCCCTGCTCTAAAGCAGTGTTTCCCAGCTCTTTCCAGTCCAGGGCACACTTATACTAATATAAATCTTCCATGGCACACCTGTTAAGGCATTCCCCATCCTCATACATATTGTAGCTTATTGCCACGGCAAAATTCACAGCACACCTGTTCATTTTTGATGGCGCACTGGTTAGAAAACACTGCTCTAGAGAGTCAGAGGTACGATATGCCCTGAACAGGAAGTGGCATCAGAGAGAGGATTACAAACTACTGCTCAATCTGGCATGACCTAGGCACAGTAGCTTTGCCATGCTTCCAGCCTCTGTCAGTCTGGATCCAAAAGTCCCAAAATCAGATCCTTTGGTCCTTTTTATGGGGTTAAGATTGACCTGAAAGTCTACTGATCTTTCAGAAAATGAGTTCAAGGCCCTGCTTTTTCTTAGCCTGAAGTAACAATATTAGTTAACTTTGCATGTCTCCAGTACCTTCTCTCTGAAGATCTCAAAGTGCTTCACTTATGCTAATGACATAAACCTTGCAGCATGCATACAAGGAAGCCAAGTATTATTTTCCCCACATGACAGCTAAGGAAACTGAGGCCATTTCAACAAAACACTTAAGCATGTGCTTCATTAAATATATGCTTTTGTCCGTTGCCTATAATGGGACTGAAGCAGGTGCTTAAAGTTAAGGCTGTACATAAGTGCCTTGTTGAATAGGATTGAATTGAAACAGATATTTAGGTGTTCTGCTCAAGTGGGGTGTTACTGCAGAAATGAATTACATGAGCCACATAGCCCCTCATTCTTTAGCTTTATTTCTGCTTTCAAGATGGGGAAACTGAGGCAGAGAATTTGCCCAGAGTCATACCATGGAATCCCAAAGGTGATGCACGTAGAATTAAACAACTTGCTTTTCATAGTCCTTTAGAGCAGCACTCTTCCCCTGGCCCTGTACTTGATCCCCTAAAAGATTTAACCAGGATCTTTGGATAATGGATGGCACTTGGAGACATTTTCTGCAGTGTTACAAGGAGATGGTTATTCTGCCAGTTGATAATTTAAAATGATTAATAATTAAATATATCAAAATGTTAAAAGTTCTACCTGGTTGGCAATATGCTTGACTAATATAGAGCAAACACCTACTCAGCTGTAGTTAAATCACTTAATCTAGAACTAATCTACCATACAAACCAGTTTTAAAAAATGAAATAGTTCTGTCGCTGGAAGTAATTAATTGTTTAAGCCCATAGGGCTAAATCCAGCAGTGACCTAAATGATGCAGCAAGTTACACACTGAACAGAAGGGAATGGGAATAAAGGTATGAGTAGCAGCACAGGATGACTTACCCTCATTTCTCCCCTACCCCTGGCTTGAAAATACATTCTCTGGGTATTCTCACTTTCTCTGGGTAGTCTCACTACCCACTATACTGACTTCTCAGTAAGTTCTGGTCATTTTGTAAACTCTTTAGATAGAAAACGGGCAGATGTTCACCCACTTGGCCACATACAGCCACTCACAGTATAGCTTACCCCATTCTTCACCTTACTAATGACCTGGATTCCATGGGTTAAATTCTGCCTTCTGTCTGAGGAGGTGTGTGCCAAAGTAATTCCCTTGACTTGAGTGGAACTGCTGCTGAGTAGGCAAATGAGTGCAGAGTCAGGGCAATATGCTATAGCAATGATTCTCAGTTAGGGTGCTGTGAGATCCATTTAAGGGTGCTGAAGGTTGCAAACACCTACACATGATTCACAAGATAAACTCAGGCATTTCAAGTAGGCATACATAGTGGAAAAAACATTTTGACCTATTGTGGTGTTTGTAAGTTCTTTACAGCAGAAGGATGGCTCTATTATTTTTCCATAGTAAAAAAACCCAGCAAAAGCTAAAGAGTTAGCATTTTCTAAGGGTTGCTTTAAGTCTAATGGTCGCAGTGCCTTGAGTCTAAAAAGGTTCAGAACCACTGGGCTATAGTGACAGAAAGCAAACCCATTTGGAAAACAAACCCTTCCTCCAACAACCCAAAGCACAGTGTGTGTGCGCGCACATGAATCTGCCACATTTTCTTCAGGCTTTGCGTAGAAAAGATTTCCCTGAAAAACAAAGCAAAACAGTTTGACTCCAACCATGTGACTCCTGGCCGCACAAAATAGAAAGGGAGGGTGCCTTGTCCTGTACAAGAGGATCTGTGCTGTGATTTGTGCTGTGGCACTGAAAGCTCAGGGGAACTTAGAGCAACTGTTACAAATGCAACCAAAACTCTCATGAAAACGAGCCTCTTAACAGCATATGAGCTGGTCTGCAATGGCCTCAGGAAATCCCCCTGGCTAGACAGGTCCTTTTTATCCACTACATTGCTCTGACTCAAAGGGAAACTTCACATCACCTTCTTGACCAGAATTGAACATGCATGTAAGTCTGCAAGACAGAGCTTTATTATTTCCTTATTTCCAGTTAATAATTTCCCACCTGCCTCCCTGAAGAAACTTGGCCTACTTCTACTTGCCATTCCCTTGCTTCAGGCAGATAGGGCCCAATCCTGAAAATATTCATTTTTAGACACATAGGGCATCTATACATGTGCTCAGGGCAGGCGGGGAGGAGGCATTTTAATTAGAGCAGCTTTTGGGAGCCACTCTAATTAAAACTCCCGCAGCATCTCTTGTATTTAGTGTCCCGCATTTCAAAATGGCACTGGAGGCACTTCAACCAAAGCTTGTTTAACAAGCTTTAGTTAAAGTGCCCCCAGTGCCATTTTGAAATGCGGGGGTGCTGAGTATATGAGGTGCTGCAGCATGCTGGAGTCTGCTCCATCATGTTCTTACTCCGGACATGTTGGGGCATATGTAAAAGTGCCCATAGTTTCCTGCTGTGGTTGCTTTTGGGATCCAAATCCTTAGCATTTGTAAACAGCCTTGGATCTAACCATGTCAACAGAGCCATGCTGATTTTCACTGGCTGTACATCTACCTTGTTAATTTTAGTGGAAGAAAATGTGGTATGAACAATACCACCACTCCTGTTTGTTTATGGGCCTGGTATCATCTGTGTGTCTGTGCATGCTTCTGTGCATGTGGATGTATTATTTACAACAAACAGCAAATCTATTTGACATTTGATTTTGTTTTTCACATTTCCTTGCAAACTTGAAAATGAGCTTCTTTTGCCAAAAAAATTGAGCCATGTTTCACATGTTTTTCACTCAAAATAGACCTCTTGACAAACCTGGCATGCTAAACATCAGCTAGAAAATGATTATTTGGATGTATGGCTTGTCTTCCTGAACTTTGTAGAGAGGTCAGATGACACTCTTTCACATTTTGAAAGACTAGACTGGCACCCTGCTATATTACTAACATGGTCTTATGTAATACACAGCTTCAAGCAGTACTTCCCTGGATCCCCTCGTACTAGACCCATTAATGGTTAGCTCAGTTACAAGAGGCAGAGTAAGTTTTGCCCACAAATTATCCTTTAATTATTTTTTTTGTTCATTTTTGTTTATTGGGAAAACACAGACTTTAATGCAAATACCTGCTTTAAAGGGGAGAGGAGAGCTGCTTCTCAAGGCAGCACGTTAGCTGTTACAAGGTAATTGTTAAGTCTGCATATGCCGGTAGCAATATGTAACTTGCCCTACCTGTGACCCTGAATGAGGTAGGGGTTTAACCTGGAGCTTGTATTGTATTACTATACTTGTATTGATACAGAATCATGCAAACCTAACAAGTTGTATCAAAACAGCTTTTATCTTTTAACATTAATACAATTGCTATGTCTGTCTGTACCCACAATCTGAACCACCGTGGTAAATTTAATTACCTGATTTTTTTTTCACATATAACACACCTCCCCACACTTGCAAAAGTTACACACCATTTTTGAAAGGCAGAATGAATGGGGGGAAAAAGATTCTTCCTTGAAAATACTGTTAAATAGCAGTAAGTAACTGAGGAGCAGCAGCTAGGAAGCACAGCGTGCTATTGTGCTGCTCCCTGTGGGGCACTACAGTGCTAATGTCACTCCGTCCTCTCCCCTTCATCCCCCACTCCTGGAAAAAGCTTACAATGCAAAAATTGCAATTACCATATTTTTTGCTTATAATATGCATCCCAATTTCTAGCTGCTGACTTTTGGGGAAGGTTTCATGGTGTATGCAGGAAAATTTGGTATTTGAAAAATAACAGTGAACCTTAAAAAACAATTCCTAAAGGTAAACTGATTCATACTTAATATATCTTTAAAATGCAACATTTGGATTGTCATGTTATTCTTAAGGAAATAGTTGCTTCATCAAATTCATAGAAAAAAATAATTTAAAGTTATATTTAAATATGTTAAATCATCCGAAAGAAAAAAATGATAGTAAAATTGACATTAGTTATGGACAGATTTCTGTTACCCTGTGTATCCGTTTACATTAGATGTGTGTGTATGAGTGCGTATATTAGGGCTGGCAAGTAAGCAAGAGTTCTATCTAGTAAAAATTTCAAAGTTTCAAAATCTGATTTGGTCCTCAGGTAGAACAAAAGCTAAAGCCTTTTTGAAACTGTTCAAAAATGTGAGAGAAAGAGGGCCCTACCTTAGAGCTTTCAGCAGCTCAGTGCCTGTGGCACTCTCCTGAGATGTGGGAGTCCTAGATTCAAGTCACTGTTCTGTCTGAGTTTCCCCCCTGGTGAGTATTCTCTTTCTCCTGGTTTTGACCAAAAGTTCTCAATACCTGCAGTACTGGTTGTAGCCATGTAGGTCTAAGGACATAGGCAGACAGGGTGCTTTGGGTAAATCCAGTATCTTTTATTAGACCTACTAAAATAGTTGGAAAAAAACTTCTTTGCAAGCTTTTGGGTACAAACACCCTTCTTCAGGCTGAGGAAGTGTCTGCAGTTGTTCTGCGCTTTTTACGGATGGGATAGAATAGCATAGAAGCCAGAGACCAGTATGCAGGAATGCCAGTGAGTGAGAATGCAAATTGAGGAAGTCAATGGGTGAGAAACAGATAGGGACCTAATTATGGACTGAATATAGATATTGGATTTATGGCACATTGCAACCTGCCTAATATCTGATACCCCAGATAATCTCTCTACTATTTACCAGCTACATCTTATCATCAGGTCTGCATTCCGCTTCCCCCTATCCCACCCCCACTTGTTTCTCACCCATTGATTGACTACCTCAATTTGCATTTTCATTGACTGGCATTCTTGTATACCGGGGCCTCTGGCTTCTTTTCTACCCTATCCCACCCAGGAAGAGCACAGAGCAACTGCAGATGTTTCTTCAGCCTGAGAAGCTATCTTGTACATTTTGAGCCTTTTGATTTTGTATTAATATCATGTATAATTTGTACCAAAGGTATACAAGTGTTGGTTTAAACTGTGGTTATAGAGTACCTATACTAAAACTTTCAGCAGTTTGAAATAAGATTAAATGTAACAATTCTGGGTGAATTAAGCCTGTGGATACCTGTAAGGCAAATTACTAGAGGTATGTTTATTTGAAGGTTTTCAAATTTGGCCTGCACTTCCATGTGCTCAAATAGAGCAAGGTCTGACAGTATGGAGGCGGGAAAGAGGCTGCAGGGGGAAGAAGTTGGGGTGGAGCAGATATATTTTCCCTGCTGTAGCAGTGGGAAGGGGATAAATTCAAGGCAAACCTCTAATAATTAGATTCTGTACCTGGAAAATTATAACAAATTTATAAATTCTCCATGTATAGAATCTAAATATTGGGGCATTGTCTTATATTCAGAGTCATCTTACATTGAAGTAGATGTGTATGTGTGTATTTACTTGATTGAGTCATCTTACATTCAAGTAAATATATATATATTTATATGACTCTGAATATAAGATACATATATATGGGTATTTGTGTGTAGGTGTGTATACACACACACAATTTCTACATACATTTTCTACATTCTTAATTGTGTGTGTGTGTGTGTGTGTGTGAGAGAGAGAGAGAGAGAGAGTGAGTGAATGTAAGATGACTGAATATAAGACAATGCCCCAATAATTAGATTCTATACATGGAAAATTTATAAATTTGTTATAATATTCCAGGTATAGACTCTAACTATTGGAAGTTTGCCTTGAATTTGTCCCCTTTCCACTGCTACAGCAGAGAAAATATATCCGGGCCCCCCAGCTTCTTCCCCCTGCAGCCTCTTCCCCACCTCCTTACTGTCAGACCCTGCTCTCTTTGAGCACATGAAAGTGTGGGACAGATATATATAATTTACCTGAATGTAAGATTACTCTGAATATAAGATGTGTGTGTGTGTGTTTGTGTGTATTTTATACATAACTTTTCTACATACTTATTTATACCATGCATTTGTCCCAGCTTCCCTACTTTTTGCTTTAAGGCTATTTCATGTTGCCAGAGTGGTTTTAAAAGGTCTGGGTGTATTTGTCCTTAAAGAATAGAATTGTAGAAAGTTCTACCTTAGTTTCTATAATTAAGGATCTGATCCTAAAATTGACTGCATAGATTCAAACCTGCTTCAACTCAGAGCCCCATTAACAAGCACCCAGAACTGGTCACTGTTGGAGACATGATATTGGACTAGATGAAACAGTAGTTTGATCTGATGTGGCAGTTCCTTTGTTTTTATCTTTAGAGTGCTTTATATACATGAACCAAGTCTCAAAACGCGTGTGTGTTGTTGTTTCTATTCTAATTTTAAAGAGCCTGGGTCTTATTCTTAGCTATAGCAAGGCCTCATCATGCTGATCAGGTACAGAACTTGTGTCAGACTCTACACCTTTCTCCCACCCCCTGAGGTAGGAGGAAAGTTGTCAAGATGCCAAGAGCATGAACAGAGTACACTGCAATGTAGCAGTTCTCTGTTTCTCTGACACCATAATACACTACTGGAAGAAAACCTTAAAATAGAGCAACCCTGAATCATCATTAATTTATACTAAGGTCCATACTGGACTATGTAAAGCCCTAAAATAGAAAAGGTGAAATCCTGGCCCTAATGAACTCAATGGGGTTTTTGCTGTTTACTTAAGTGTAGACAGTCTTTCAACCCAAGAGAATTAGACTAGCACACCATGGTGTAAAGCTACCTTAATGCTCTCCTGTTCCTAAAAGAAAAGAGGAATTAACTCAGAATTGAGCCCTGAAAAACAGTTGGAGAGAGAAGTCAAGGGATCCTATAGACCAGGGGTAGGCAACGTTTTTTGGTGAGTGCTGAAAAAACTACAGTGTCTATCTTGGAAGGTGTTGGAGTGCCGACATGCCAGAGCCCGGAGCAGCTGTTTGCAGCCTCCCAGCTGCAGCTGGCCCACAGAGCCTGGTCTGCTTGCAGCCCCCAGCTGCCTGCTGGGAGCAGCTGGGGCTCCATGGCTGGCAGCAGCTGCTTAGAGCCTGGGCTGGCGGTGGTGTGCCAAGCAAAATGGCCTTGTGTGCCATGCTTGGCACGTGTGCCGGGGGTTGCCGACCTCTGCTATAGACGTTCAGCGAGGCTGCTCTGACAGGCTGTAAATCCAGCAAATAATCAAGTTTGCCGGAGTGTGGAAATTACTGCGCTCCAGCAGCTTCCAGCATCATGTGTATCAGCTGAAAAATGGTGGCGGGGCACTTTAAACTAAAGCTCATTCTATGAGCTTTGGTTCAGAGCACCCTGCTGCCATTTTTTGGCATGAGCACACTGATGCACATGTTGCTCAGGCACTTTTAATTAGCACAGCTCACTGATTAAAGCACATGCCCCTGACCCCTGTGGTTTGCCCAAGAAGAAACATTGATTCACTATAAGAGAGGGAATTACACCCTAAAGAATCCTTGCCTCAGAGTGCTCTGCTACACAAAGACTCCTTCAATATGCTTGTTGTCTCTATATATTTCTTTAAAGATGATAAAGTATATTGCAAGACAGCTAGCCATAAGCTTTGAGAAAGAGCAGAGAGTAGGGTCTGGAGTTCCCAGCTTCTTCATCCACTCTTGCTGTGATTCCAGCCACTTCCATCATTGTGTAGATTATAACTGTGCTAGGAATTGGAAGAAGTATTTTCTGTTTGGATGCTTTCCCTGCTTCCCTGCCTCCCTGAGCAGTCAGTCAAAGCTGCAGCAGGGTGCAGATATAATGCTGGGCCCCTCCCCTTAGCAAACCTTCCCAAGAGGGAGGGACCAGAGGATGAAGCAAACAACTTGCCCCAGATGCTGCATAGACCTAACAACTGGAATGAGTCTTATCCAGTTCTGGTTAACATAGGCACCTTAGTGACAAGGAGCCTGACCACTCAGGGTGTGTCAGTGCGGTTGGGAGTCCTCTTCTCCTTCTGCCCTGTTCTCCCTCCATTCCCAAACTATGGAAGAAGGGGGGAGAAATCCCTGGAGCTGGTCCCCAACCAGTGGGAAAGGGGGACTACCAACAGACTATAAGTATCTCCCTCAGAAGCTGGAAAAGGGGTGTGAAGGGCTTTAGGAGTTGCAGAAAAAGCAGAAGCTGGAGGAGCTGTGCAGAAATGCTGGTTGGGTGCTAGGGGGCAGAACGCATAAGAAGAAGAAACACAGTGGAGGGAGGACCTGAAGAACCAGCAGATGAGGTTTGTGGATGTGTGAGTAGGGTAATGCTTACACATCCACAATTTGCAGGAGACATCTAGAGCTTGCTTCACGTGGGCATTTAGAATAAATGTGGGACAGGCCTTTCCTTTAAAGTTCCTTGGAGAAGAACTCTAATCACCATCTTGTGGAAATTAAGCCTCCTCACTCACTGAGTACCTTGTACTTACTTGTTTATACAGTCTCTTAAGAAAAAAATAAGGAGTTAATATAACATGCTGTGCTGTTTAAACCATTTTAATTTTTGATCAAAAATAAAGTCTGTTGCACTGGTAATTTAAAAATGGATAGTAGGGAGGAGAGAGGGAAGGGAGGAACTTAATGATTTTCCTTCTTAAACATCTTGCCAGGCCTTATTTGAGACATTGAGTGTAGTATGTGGTGTCTCTAAAGACATTTAAAGCATATTTCTGCTTGAATAGTGACTATAAAAATGGCACCTTTTTATTTATCAGCTCTTCCTTCTCCTGCTTGCGTCAGAGTCAGATTTACTTACTTAAAAAAAGAGGTCTTGCTGCTTTGTGACCTAGTGCATCTCAGAAGAGAAAGGTTGCAAAAGAGAGGATTGCAACCTCCAGATTAGGATTTCCTAAATTTTTACATGCTATGATGCAAGAGAAGAGGAGCAGGAGCTAGGTCAATCTGGATAGACCCTCATAAAAATCTTCTTCCCCTAGCATCCACTCTCTGCCACAGTGAGACATAGTATACTGGGTTAAATGGACCCACATTTGACCCAGTATAGGACTTCTTATGCTCTTGTATTCAAGTCTTTTTTCCGTCTTCTCAATCAGATAATTTATTTATCTATAGATTTTGTTTTTGAACCAAATGAAGGCAAGGAGACTGTGCAGGTGTCTCTCAGCACCTCATTTGGCCTTTAGCATCTTGCTAACAGTGATAATGTGCAGTAAAGGGGGAAATCTTGTCTCCTAGATCCCAGTACAAGTTTGTAGTTCTTGCAGTTGGAAAAATGTTTCAGCAGTAAATACAAGTACAGTTGATTTGAATTTAGTAAGAGATGAACTTGAGTGATGCCATTTGAATAGTATATTTTCAGATTAGAAGCACTACATTGAAAGTTAAAGGTGCAGGAAAAATCTTCCCTATATTTTAGTGCATGATGAGGAAATGCTTTGTGAGCTGAATATAGTACCTGATGCTTTAAGAACAGGTTCTAATTCAAATGTATTTTAGTATACTTGTGTAAGTTTTGGAAGTCAGTACAAAGAAGAAGGATATGGGAATTTGGCAGTTCATTGTGCATAACAAAGGTATATTCCTTGTAATCACAAACTGAATATAAGACAAGAAAGTTCTAGGTTAGATATAAATCATAGCAATTTTTATCTCGTTGCTATGTAGAAATGTCTATCAAATGTAATGCTATGGACTAGAAGTGATCATGAATGAAAGCTTGAGAACTTCATGTGGAGTTATTTATTTATTAGATTTATATTCCATCCTATCCAAAAGGCTCAGAGCAGCATATAGTAAACAGACAAACCACCAGAGATTGGTTTTCCAAAACAACAGTGTAGCAGGCCCAGGGTGTTCTGCCCCGCCATGGCAGTCAGTCATCACCTACTTGCCCTCCTGATGACCTAATTGTCTCTTACCTGCCATGCTTCTGATGATACTGACATTTTCTGATCATGCCATTTCATAGGAAGGGCATGGGCTGTGAAATATCCCCCATATCTGTGTCCTATCTCTGTCTCTCTGATTCAGTTGTTGAGAAGATCACCCATGGCTACACCCTCTGCCATGCAGTGTTACACCTCTGAATAGAAAATGGATTGTGCTGATTCCAAGCTATATCTGAAATGCAGCTGGTGAAGTCTGAAGGAATACGTTTAAACCAGGGTGTCCAACCTTTTTGAATGTGGGGCTGGATCGTGAACTTTTTCTCACCCAGTGTGCCAGCGAGCCATATTCGTATTTTATCACCCCATGGGCCGTATGTTGCACAAGCCTGAAATAAGGCAAAGCTGGCATAAACCCCCACCTGTGCTCAGCTAGTGACAAACTGCAGCAAATGATGTCCTGGATCAGCCATCCCAACAGCTGGGGCCCCTTTTCTGCCTACTATGACCACCATTGGAAGGCAGCCCCAGAAGATATTTGACAGTCGTGTTAAAATATGTGACCAAACCGATGTAGCCAGTGCTCTCACGCAGGCCAAGGGACCACCTATGCCACTGTTTCCCCAGGCCTTGCCCACACTAGTAACACCGCTGCCCAAAGACTTGGCAGTGCTCGGGTAGATGTGTCTGGGGCCCAGTCAACATATGAGATAGGGGACAGCAGAACTGTGGGAGCGAAGCCAGTTCCCAGCCTGGCAGGGTCTCAGGCCTGGTCTGCCCAGGGTGGCTCCTGGCAGAGGAAGGCCTTGGAGGAACACAGGCCACTCCGCTCCTCCGTGCATCCCTGTGGTGAAGGCAAATGGCCCCCAGGAGGGCACAGGCAGCCACTGCGGCAGGAGAGCGGCGCCCGGTCCAGCCACAGGGAGCGACAATCCCCCCTCGCCCCCTGAGCCGCCCCCGAGCAGCGCAGCCCCATGAGCCGTTGTTGCCTGAGGGGGGCCAGAGCGAGGTGGCTGCTGCACCGCAGCCCCTCACTTACCCGCCTGCATGGCCCGGCTCACCATGGTGCCTGGCCGCCTGCGCATGCAGCCCCAGTGGCCTCAGTGTTGTAAGCCCACAGCGTGGGGCCCGACGGACACCAGCTCCCACTGCCTCACCCTGCAGAGGTCATGCCAGGACCCTGCCTGCTGAGGCCCCCCTGGGGCTGCCCTGCTGACTGCCTGTGCCGGGCGCTGTGCCCCATTCCCACCTCACGACCACCGAGCCCAGCGGGTCCTGGGAGGCGAGCAGGATGCTGGGGCAAGGGGCCAAGCTGGAGACATGTAAAAGTGGGCGCTGTCCTCAGCTTATCCTGTCAGGCGACATGGGAGGTCACGCAAGCCTGGCCCCACAGGGGTGAGCAGTTCCCTTCCCCTCCCCTCCCCTCCCCCACCCGCCTGTCCCGAGCGAGGGACCTCAGGCCACAGAAAATGGCTTGGCGGGCTGCATGGCGGCCCACGGGCCATATGTTGGACAAGCCTGATTTAAACAAACAGTCCAGAGATGATATAGTTACATCATTTTTGTTCCACGGAAAGATATCTTAGCTATTCTTCCTTAGAAAACACTTCACTCTCTTTAGAACTAAATTTTCCTCCATACCATATTGACCCAATGATTTCCCATGAATATGAACTGACACATGAAATGCTAAATGTTATGAGTGGTGTTACAGCAAACTTTATCCATATTAAACAAATGAATGCTGCGTCATTTTCAGCTCCCTCCCACTGGTATTTTTATTGTGTCCCTCACTTTAGGTGATCCTTCTGAAATATTAAGGTATTGACTGGTTTAGGGTTACACCAATGATTTTTCTTTATACAGATCTTGCCCTTTGGTAATGATACGGCTTCAGTGCAAACCTAAATTTTTACGTTACGTACTTATTCTGTACCTATAGATGGGGACCTACCTAAATTGTGGTGAGACAGGGTTTTTTGCAGCCTGTTCGCGGCAGTGACATACTAGGCTCCTGGAAGCCCCAGGCAAACTTTTAGTATCAGGCCCCCTTTCGGCAGAGATAGTGATAATAATAGTTGGACAACAGGCCATTGTCAGGCCCCCTTTCTGTCCAGGCAGCCGTCTGGTTCACCCACACCTATGTCTGGCCCTGATTTGTGGTGTACAGATCTGATTTCATGGACATTTCATGGTGTCCCACACCTCAGCTCTGATTGGTGGAGAGGCCCCAGCAGGGGGAGGAAGAGGCAGCCAGCATCTTTTCTGCTGCCCTTTGTGTGATCCTGCCAGCCGGCACTTTCCCAACCTACTAGGGATCCATCATTTTATTTTATTACTTTTTTGTGGGAGAGATTTTTGTAGACAATCTACAAAACTGAATTAAGTAGATCCCTACCTAGTTACCTCCTGCATAGATCACCTGTTTCCATTAGAAAACAGACTTGCCACCCCTTTAGTTGTTCATCCACACTGAGGATAACAGCCTACTACAATTCTGTGCTGTGGCACTAAAGGTTTCAGACTCAGTCAGGGTCAACGGTGCAACATTATGGGATTTGATTCCTCAATGTAGCTTTAAAAAAAAAGAAGAAAGAAATAGACTAGGACATTGTACTTAACATGAATTAAAAGCAGCATCAATGTTAGCAAAGTCAAGCACTTAAACGTTAGGAAATGCCGCAGTTAATGTTGCTTGTGCACTGTTGAAGGCTAGTCTTTAATTATGTGACCTTGTGCTATTTCTTCCACTGGAACCCAGCCTCAGGTGACTAGGCCTTCTGTGTATCTCATTAGAAACACAGGACTTTCTCCAGCACAGAACTACTTCACATCATTAGTCCAGGGCTCACCCGGAGAAAAGAGCAGTAGGCACATGCTTATCCCACCTTGGTTTTGCATGAATGAGCACTGTACTGAAACATGTGACCTCACAAACCAGACATAGTGCAGCCACCATAGTCAGGCACAGCACACCTACCAAGAAGCTCTCCGGAGAAGCAGCTTCTATTGACACATGCCCCGTGCCACGTGAATAATATAAATAGATGTCCCCATTGTGCTTCCATAACTATTTTTACGGTGGCACAAAGGGAAAGTAAACTGAAATCTGTATGATCTGACACATCACAAATGTGCAATTTTGTGACCACAACAAAGGTGGTACTAGTTTCTGCTGCTTTATTGCAGCAGATGTTTGTTAGGTTTATAGTGCAAGAGCGTGGGCAACCTGGAACTGGCTGCACTCTCCAGCCTCCCCATGCAGGTGCAGCCAGGAGCACCTTGCAGCCCTGGGAATTCCCACACAGGATCAGGTCCCCTCAAACCTTGGGAGCACCTGCCCATATTTCCCCTCCTAAACAGGTATGTCCCAGGGAATCTCCAGCTGGTGTCTCTGTAGGCAGAGAAAGCCAAGGTTCACCCACTTACAGAGACATGCCCTGGAGAGTCCCTGGGTTATGTCTCTGTAAGCAGAGAAAGCCGGGTTTCCCACCTGCAGAGGCTTGTCCTGAGGAATCCCTGGGGCACCTCTTTATCAGCGGGGAAACCCCAGCTTTTCCTGCTTACAGACACACCCTGAAGATTCCCCAGGGCAATGTCTGGTTATACCAGAAGTCAGCCATGCTACTTCTGGTTCAAGGGATAGCATGTGTGGTGTCTCAGTACAGCACTCTCCCTAGCACCGACTTAAGGCAGTATAGAGACATGAACAAAGCAACTGAGTCTCTGTGTGTCATAGAAATTCCTCCTTTTATAAGAAGTTGGGAGATGCTCTGTCCTGGCAAGGTGTTCATTCTGTTGTATTTCTTGTCAGTCATTTTTTCACTCTGAGTGACTTCACTGTAGCTGTAGCACAACTAATAGACACTTCACATTTTTCTCTGTGTGTCAGTTCTACTGGGCAAGAGAACTTTTTGTGTTTAAAAGCTGTAGGGGCTGAGCAAGATTTAGGGATGGGTAGGATAGAGCCACCAAGGACACTGGATTATAGAAATTGGCTAATGCCTAACTCAGCCTCTCCTGGGGCACAAGGAATGGAAATATGTTGTAATGTGGCTATCTGCTATCAACTGTACACCTATAATACAGTACATACTGAGCTAAAGCAAGCCCTGCTGATAGGTTTATCACACTTGGGAGAGAGAACCACAATGAATGTATACAGCACTCTTCTTCTTTCAAGACCTGGCACCCAAACTATATAGTGTGAGAGGAAATGCCCAGAAAATCATCTCAGAGGCTTAAGTCTGTAAGGGGTTAATCCTTTTCTTCACCATCCTGTTCTCATAGTTTTGAAATGAGCCTATGTGAGTTACCCTTATCCTTTCAAATCCTGCTACACAGTGGATGTTCCTTGAGTGGTGCAAGAACTAACAGTTAGTGCTGCAGCCCTAACCCCAGTTAAAATATTCCATACCTCCTACAGACGACACATTTTCCAAGTCTTACTGCTGCGCACCAGAGAAGAAACAAGAGATCATCCGTGCGTGTGTCCCTGGTATCAGGAAACTGAAGACAAGTCCCCACCATTTTGATAAGTGGAACTCCTGTGGGCAGAGTGCCCTGAGGGTTAAACAGGCAATGCATCTTTGAGCAGCAGCTGAGATGTTACCTGTTTCCCTTTTATCAGGCAGAGAGGGAGGCTATTCCATACCTTTTGAAAGCATAGTTTTCCGAAGTGTCATAAATATCTCCTTGCCTGCCATGCAGCACTTTTGGTGCACTGCATATCATCAGGATTCATCCATTTCAGCAGCACCTTCAATTGCAACCCAGGGTAGCACAAATAGATTACTTTGCACTTATTTTTAGTTAGAACTTTTGCCCTTTTATTATTTTTTTCAGAAGTCCTTGTGCAGTGCCCTGTCTGTCTCCAATGCCAGGCATTACCTCTCTATCTACAGCATCTATTCATCCACAATTGATATCTGTGCCTGCGTATGACATCTGTCTACCATCCCAAACCATTTATACCAGTGAGCCCCTCTCATGTAGCATATAGCCTTGGCATGTTAAAATTCCACTTGATCCTTGAGGAAAATGCTACTGAATAATAACACGAAATTCCAGATTTAGGAAATAACGGTGAGACGTGAAAGAACAAAACCCACCCTGCAGGGCAGGTAGAATTTGAAGGGTCCAGAATTGTGTGCGTGTCTCAACAAAACCTTCCACAGTGCGTTAAAAAGGGAGAGGGAAAAGATCCCAGCTTTTTAGGGAGGGCCTCTGTGCTATGCTGCGTGTATTTGTACTTTTTGTTTGGTGGTAAGTTTTAATAGTTACCCTTTGAGGATTTTCCAGTCTAGCTTATCTGAACACACCAACAGCCTTTTTTGTAATATTCGTATTTCCCCTTTGGTTCAGCCGAGCCCACTGACAGATCATTCAAATTCAATTGTTTTATGTCTAAGCCGAACAGCTAATTAAAGTAGGGATGATTAACCTGACTGGCAGTGTCGCTCTCTCTCTCTCTCTCTCTCACTCTCGCTTGCTTTCTCTCTCTTTCTCTCTCTCTCCCTCCCTCCTGTTCCAATCAGTCTTTTTCTCACACTCTCTCTCTCTCTCTGTCTTTTGCTTTACTGTTTTTTTTCTCTCTCCTAAACGTGGTCTGCTTGCTGATGGCAGAATGGCACTCGGAGATTTGTGCATTGTGTCTGGTTTCCTACGGGCAGGCTGACCCAGTGCCTCTAGGGACTTATCAATAGACCACTCAGAAGAGACAGAGACAGGAGCAAGGAGGAGGGGTGGGGGGAAAGTGAGAGAGAGAGAGAATCAATATCAAGAATAGAAGGAGCTCCGAAGCCATTTTTTTTTTTTAAAAAGAAGTATCAGGACTTGGGAAGAGGGTGACAAAGAAGGTTTTTCAAAGAGGCAGTGGAGGAGGTTCTAATAAATTTGGAAGGAAACAGTTCCCTGTCTTGGGAAAAAGGAGAACTCCTGGCTGATTAGCATTCACACCAGGTATGAGATGTTCCCTACCCCTTATCACTGTGTCGCAACCGAGATGGAAAAGCTTTTTTTTCCCTTTAAGGAGACGGAGCGAGCATTTATTTGGGTATGTTTGTTGTTGGTTGGAGGGGGAGAGAAGCTGTGGGCATTTGTGTGATGGGAGCAGGAAGAATGGAAGCAGGGCAATGAGGGGGTGGGGAGAAGTGTATGGAGTATGTTACTGTGTCTCCTCTCTTTGTGCACCCCTGGGGGGGGTTACCCAAGTTCATTTCTAGCAGGTGGATTTAGACAGGGAGTTACTTAACGCTTGACCGCCAGTTTTGAAAAAAAAAAAAAAAAACCCGCTTCCTATGTCTATTAAAGGAAGCTCCAGTTTTTTTTCCCTCTCTCTCTCTCTCTCTCCCTCTCTCCCTCTCCCTCTCTCTCTTTTTCCTCTCTTCCTAACCAGACAGCGGGAGGGTTCCTGGCTTCCAGCCAGCCCAAAAGCCTCTAAGTGTTTTGCACTTGTTTCAGGGAGTCGCTGCCCGGGGATTTTTTCAGCATTTTCACTAGAGAACAAAGAGTTCTTTACAAAGGGAAGGGGGAGAGCGAGCTTAACGCCGGAGATATGTTTTTCTATTTTTGTTGAGGGTTTTTCCCCCCCCTCCTTAAAAGAAAGAGACAGAAGCAGAGCAGGGAATGTGTGACAGCAACAAAATATATTGAAAGGAAATTCAGATCCCTTCCCCCCTAAATTTTATTTGTGGCATTAATAAGAGAAGGTATGGAGGGGAGAGCAGAGTTGGATTTGTTGCTTTTTCTCTCTCTTTTTTTAATCTCTCTCTAATTCCACTTGCTGCTTTGCCGACTTTACCTGGCTTTTTTTTTCACCATAAAAGTTATGCTGTGAACAGTTTCTGTTTCCTTAAAAAAACAACAACAACCACCACCAATTCTCATTGGGGGAGAAAGGGAGGCAATTGGGAGGATGCACTGAAAAATAAATAAATGAGTGGGCACAGAAAGCTCTCACTTTCTGCCACTCAGGAAAAAAGTTGGTAATGGCCTGGGGAAGCTGGGATCCTAAAATACGGATGGGGCACTGTCACTTTAGATCCATGGACCCAGCTTTTCCCTGGTCACCTCTCTAAACGTCACTTCACATTGATGCTAAGAGGGGCTCAGGGATTTTTTTTTGTTTGTTCCTCCTGTTAGAGGGGACCATCTCTAGAGTGTCTACATTTCACCTACATACCCTGTTTAGTTCCCTACTGGGGCCACAGATGGCGATTTCACAATGGATCTAAGTGCATTATAGATTCATACTCCTGTGTATGTAGTTTTTGTATGTGTGAACTTGTCCCTGTGCTTGTGCATATACTAGACATAGACCACTACACATATAATATACCAGTTGATACTATATTGTGCTAAAGGAGATGCTTGGATTTGAACTGTGTGCATAAGCTATAAAATGCATTAAATCCTATTCACAGTGCCTCCTGTACAATAGTGAAGATGTTAGAGTATACAGACCATTGCAAATTCTCAAGATCAAGAAAATGCTGTTTTTAGCCAAACTCTTCTTTACTACTTTATTGATTTGAATTTTCTTTGCTATGACAAATTACAGACCTAAAAACTACACTATGTTTCAGGGAATCAAGAAAAAACAAGGTATATACACGCACCAAAAAATTGTAAACACGCAATGTATAGAAATAGATAAAAGGCAGTTACAACCACTGTTCCTCGATACAAATGATGATGATGATTATTATTTTTTTAATGTTTTTATTCATGTTGCAGGCTTCTCTCAAATGAGGTGATATACTGTACTACAGTTGTATATGTACTGTATACATTCATATGGCACTATTTTTTCTGCCACATGCATTTGATAGGTGCATAGTCAGAACGATAGTGTTTATATAGCCTCAGGAGATGAAAGGGGTAAATTCTATATTATAGCTCTGTCGAGTAGGACTTAACTATTATAGAAAAAACAGTTTGCTATACAGGCCAAATGCTTCAGGTGTGGACACAGATATACCAGCAAAGCTATGCTTAGTACTGGTATAATAAAATCACCCCAAGTGAAATGAGCTATACCAATAAAAGTAGAGCTTTATCAGTAAAATGCATCTACACTAGGGGCTTCTGTTGGGCATAGTTCTGTTGTTCAAACTCCTCTTCAAACCCCTGATCAACACAGCGATGCCAGCAGAAGTCCATAGTGTAGACATAGCCTCAGTTATAACCCTTTCAATCCAGAGTTACTTCCTTGAGGTTACCCTAGATTAGCATAGGTATAACTTTGTCTCATGGACTCTGTAGCTGAGTGTGAAGTACCTGAGAATCAGGGAGAGAAAAATTAATGCTATAGAAGTTCAGTGGCCTGTTGACAGACATTAGAAGTAGAAGAACTTTTGGCAAATTACAAATTCCCTCCCTTTAAAAAAAGAGAAAAAAAAGTTCTCATTTCTTACAGTGTTTCGAGGACTCCTCTCAGCTCCAGACCTTTTTTTTTTCCTTGGCTATAATGTTTTCTGTGACTTCTCTCTCCCCCAAAATAAACAGGAAAAAACCCTAGAGACATGTAAACAAAAGAGTGCTAAGACGGGACGTGGCCTTTGAAGTTTTCCGTACGAGAAGCAATCTCTTTCCCCCTCCTCAGAACCGTTTTTCTGTTCTTTTCTTTTTTTTTTCCTGTAATGAGCAGTCTGTGTCTGCAACCCCAGGGAGGGGGGAGGACACGCAGTGCTGAAATATACATACGTCCCCCTCCGTCTCAACTCGAAGGCATCTTCCACTGACTCTCTCTGCTTCCAGAAGTACCGTGAAAGACGATAGCTGTCTTTCTGGATTTCTTCGTAGACCTGATCTGAGAGTAACACATTCACAGTAGAGAAGAAAAAGAGAGGGTTGTGGGGAGGAATAGAAGAGGGGAAAGAAAAGCTCTTTGAGCAGGAACACACTGGCTCTTTCTTCCTGCAGCAATCCGCTCCAGCTCCTGGCGACGTGTCCTGCACTATCAGATATCATATGACTCTGTATTTGGACTCCCCTTAACAGAATGGGCCTCTTAGGAGTCTGTTTGTTTTCTTTTTCTTTCGTTTCCTTCTCCCCTATTCCCCCCTGTTTTTGTGTGTCTGCATGCATGTATTACTTTTATTTTCTCTCCTTTTTGTTCTGATGCTTTCTATAAAGACAAAGCATTAATTACTTCCAAAGGCTGCTTTTAATCATTTGCCAAAATTAAACTTCATTGTAAGGTTTAAAAAACAAAAAAAACCCAATACTTTTTAGTTGTATTTCTTCAGTTTACCTTTTATATCTCCCTTGCTCACCCTCAAGTGTGTATGCACACATTTGTATATCTCTTTCTCCTATTTCTATCAGAGTGGGGTAAGTTAGGAAGCACCTGTATCAGTCTAACGGGGAGGGCGGCTGAACTACCTATTGTAGCCCATTCAGAGATGCACTGTTAGCTTCACCTCAGCAAACTTTTATTTATTTCTTTATTTGGCACCTCTCCTATTGATTGAGTTTGAGAGCTTCATGGATAATGATCTGTTTGCTAAGCTGTTATGCATCCACAAAAGCAACAGTGGAAGTTCAGGCAGAGGTTGATAGGAAAAGAAAATATTCTGCACAGGGAATCCAGAATCAATGGTCAGGATACCGATCAGACCTGGGTTGTGTTTGCTACAACTGAAGTTGCCTGAAATCAAACATGGGTGGCAAATGATGGGATGGCGGGGGTAAGACAGCAGCTGGAAATCTGTCGTGTACAATCAGATGGACGGTCGTTCTGGAAATAGCATTGATGGGAGAGAAGTACTTTTTGGTTTAGTGAAAAAATTGGGTTCCCCACATGCGCAGGTTTTAACAATTGTTTACTCCTGCTTAGAGCCGGGCAAAACTTTTTACTTGAAAATGTGTGCTCAAGTCACCAAAAAAATCCGCAGACTAATGTAAAATCAGTTATATTGTTTCAGCCAGGCGCCAAAAAAAAACAACAAGAAAGGAAGAAAAAAAATTATTGTGATACTACAAATTAAACATTTCCTTTTCTCTTTTTTGAAATGTTGTTTCATCTCACAATTCCCCATAATTTAATTTTAAATGAAAAGTAAAAAATCCCCCCCCCAATAAAATTTTTCATTATGCAAAACAATGCCCATATGTAGCTTTATTTTTAATTTGAACAGGGAGAAGAAAACATTTCCAGGAATAAGGTTGTTTTTTTTTTCTTCACCCACCTTTGCCAACAAACTAAAAAATCAGTTATTCACACAGCTCCCCCCATGCTGAGAATATTGTTATATTTTTCCTGCAAATCAATGTATTTTTGCATGTGTTTGATGAGACTTTAAAAACCAAGGTCCTGGCTGCTATCTAGGAACATTAAAGTACTCATGGCACTTTTCATAAGAGTCAGAGGCTTTGACTTGGTTTCCCAGTGCTCACTCCCCCACCTCCTCCCCCAAAACAATTCTCTGGCTTGCTGTGCTCCGGTTGGTTGCCACCCTCAAATGGAAAGTACATGTGTGTTTCATATATGCAAGTAGTTTTCTGTACTTTATATAGATGACACCTGTGTGCATGGATTTGCAGATATATGCACCATGCCACTTTCTTATTAGATTGTATTTGAGTTAATACATGAATGCATTTTTCTCCAACGTTGTCTACTGAAATGTATACTTTTTGTGACAGACCCAGAGGTAATAGTTTTCAGTGTTACCTTAGGTATATTGAACTAAATCTTTATGTCCCTACTCATTTTTTAACCTGACTTGAACAGTTTTTGGCTGAAATCAGATGGGAATTTGCTTGCATAAGGGTTAATTAAAAAAGAGATGGGACATGAGGATTAGGCCCATCACTTGCAATACCTATTGGAAACTGGAAAAAAAAATCTGTGTGCATATCTTGTAGTATAGTGTATGTGGCACATACTCACTACAGAAAAGATGGTATAACGACAGTTGAGACAGCACTTCCATTCTGAACCCTTATTTTTCATCTGCTTATAGCTTCCTCAGAAAATTACCATTGGGGTTGCAATATCTTGTATTCAATCTCAGCAGTTTGAAGAAAGCCTGTTTCCCTTTTTTTTAGACGTCAGAGCTCAAATGAAATCTTTAACTACGTAAAACATTTTAAAGGCTGTTTTTCTTTTTCTTTTTCTTCCCCTCTTCTTTATCTCTCTTTACCCCATCTACAAAACAAGCTTCATTTAACATTTCATACATAGGCATAATCATGGTCCTGCATGAAGAGTTGTGGGCTTTGCTGGAAGAAATTTGGTTTTGAAATAAGTGTGATGAACATTTAAAAATGGTATACTGTTTATGCCCAGTACATTATGTTCTTTGTTGCTCTACGCACACACCAATGTTCTGAATAGTCATAGCTGCAGCTATTTGTTTGTGAGATCTCTCATAGCCACCCGTGACTTGATAATCAGTAGAGAGATGAAGGAGAAGGTTATAGTTGAGGCCTGTATAGATACACTAGAAAAGGCTTATATGCCACCTTACCATCCCTGACCAATTGTATGTGGTGAGCTCAACTTCTAAAAAACACAGCCACCTGAGCTTTTTCTTTAACTTGTCTGCACAGCATTTCAAGGCAAGTATAAACACAAATAGTGATGGAATGGATACATGTGTGCATCAAACAATGAATGTTTTCTGGTAGCCTCTGAAAATTATAGTTGAAGTATGGTAGCTGAATATTTGATATAGCAGGTCAGTGATGGTCTGAATAGGCCAAACACATGGCCAGTGAAACTCTTCTAGCATAACTTGAAGCCACGGTTATATTTGTTTGCTCCCATTGGATTTTTGTTAAAAACCAACCAGAATTCAGCCCGCTCAGTTGTGGATGGTCACCAAGGGGGAAACCAGCTTGTATAACAGGTCTCTTTAGTACACCAGTGTGACTTACAAGCCTAAGATTAGAAGACTGCTCCCAGGAGGCGCAGATTGTCCCTTAGTTTGATAAGATGCCTCCTGTTTTCAGATACCAGAGACTCCAGTTGAATGACATGGTAAAATGACATGCTTCAATTTAAGGACAGTCTTCTAATTGCACACTTTGGACTTTCTGTTCCTTAGACTGATCATATCAAGCTTATCAGTTTTGGTTTGTTTTTGCAAGTATACATGTATCTATTATGTATTTATTATAGTTAGGGGTAAGATGGCACATTCAGCAAAAGAACAGATTTTCAGGGGTTTACTATTAAAGCACTATTGAAGAGAAAATGTCTAATATTTTTTCCTAACTCTTAGGTGAATATTACGATGTTTGGGAAAATGGATAGAGAATCACTTACTTTTAGAACAAGAACATTTTCTGATTAACTAATTACTGAAACATTAATTTTCCCATTTTCTATTTTTCAGTTTTAGTGTTTCTTTGACAAAAAAATGAAAATTATAAGCAGCCAATTTCCTCCAACTAATTAGATTTACAATTTTAATCTCTCAAAACCCAAACTGTGATTTTTGTGCTTCTGCCTCCTTGCACTTGTCATCCTCTTCTTCAAACCCCTTGTCTCATTCTTCAAAAGATCCAGGGAGATCAGTAAGACTTGGCTGAGCCAAAACCACGCATCCAGGTACTCTTGCATTTTGGCACCATCAGCACTTCAGATCCAGATTTTGAAATTTTAGCCCATCTCTGTTGAAAGAGAGAGCTTTTTATTTCCACTTTTGCACTCTAGATTTTCAACCCTTGTTTGGGTTTTCAGATGAAAAACCAGAGTTCATGCCTCAGTCTGCTTCCACTGAAGTCATTGGGAACAGAATCCAATCCTTTACATAACAGCTCTCATGACATTTTCCCAAAAACCCATATTTTATGATCACAGTTTTGACCATCTGGAGAGCCAGAAAGAAGTTAACAGTCTCTTGAAGGGCCCCCCCAATCATAAACCTCTTTGACCTGTTAATCTCAATTACATATCCCACCAAGCTTTAAGAACCAGCATGAGAAAAATTGCTATTCCCTCCCCAAAGAAAAAAAGTAGTTCTGTGATGATTTTTTTTTCTTGCTGGAGAATCAAGAAATACCAAAGAAAATTGTGCATGTGTAGGAAGATGCCAGTGTCTTCTCCAGCAAGGAGATCAGCTGTTCTGTTCTGTTCTTTTTTTTTTCCTTTTTCAAAAATTTTGTTTATGCCTTCCTTTGCTTTTTTCTTTTTTGGCTCACTGAAGCATATCCCCATAATCTTCAGAAGCCACAGCAAATTCCCAGTGCCACAAAAACACTGTTCAGCTGGAGAGAGCAAAGCAGAGCTGATCTGTTTCAAGTTCTCCACTCATGAACCGATCCAGCAGGCTGCTTTGCACTTCACATACTGTTCTTGCCCAGGCACTGGTGTGTTGCCAGTGTGTAAAATACATAAACTCTTCCCCTTTTCAACCAGTAAATTTTTCCCCTCAGTCCAATCCTGCAACCATTTTCTGCATAGAAATCCCACTGAAATCAGTGAGACAACCTTGTCCACAAGGCCTGGCAAGAATGGACTTGCATTGTCAGCATGGCCTCTTCCACTGTTAAAATTGAAGGGCCAGTCTATTGATCCATCTTTTTCTGAGACAGACATTTATGAGGAGACAAGCTGATATAGAAGGTGAAACATAAACATGATTTCTGCAGGTGTTTCCCATTGCAGTTTGCTGGTGTTTGGCCTGGAGAACCCCCTAAAAGATGAACATGCTGCAGAAAGTAGAGTCACTGACTGAGAGGGGGTGTTGTCACTGGTCAGGTCAGCACCAGAGACCCAGCTTGATGGGAAGAGAAACCATGGTACTCAGTGCTGTAGTAAGGCGGGTGAGCAGGGCGAGCGCCTAAGCAACAGGCGCTGCCCAGCTGGGGCGGGGAACAGGATGGAAAGCGGGCAAGCATGGCGGGGGGCATGTGCCCCCGCCCCCCCCCCCCGGATCGGTGCAGGGGCGAGGGTGGGCTGCCACTGCGGGCTTTGCCCCAGGTGCCAAACTTACTTGCTGTAGGACCGATGGTACTGGAGGCATTGTCTTTCAGGTTGGATAGAAAGAATAGAGATTCAGGTCACTTAGGGTTAAAGAGCTCCTCAAGTCTCAGCTGAATTTCAGTAGGATCCCTCCATTGCCTCCTTGAATTCTGAGTTCTGTTTCCTTTTGACTCTAGACCAATGCGGCTACAACCTGGATACCTTAAAGTTTCAGCCACGTCCAGTACTTTTTTTCACTTCTTGGCTTAAGGGTTTATATGGTGTTACTATGCATTGTTAAACAGCACCCATCCTGCACTCCAGAGGCACTTCTGCAGAGACTGGAGCAGATTGTTTTGCAATCCAGTACATTTGAAATAAAAACAGTGTATAAACAGCAGTGTTGATAGGAAAACACTGCAGTCCCATAGCAGCATCCTTCCAAAGATCCTTCATAAGCATTACTAGTCTTACCCCCACTACACACACTGTTGATGTGTCTAAGCATGATGTCCATTTTTTTCAGATGAGAAAACTGAGGCACAGAGCTTTGGAGTGACTTGTCTTAAATTCACACAGCAAGTCAGTGGCAGAGCCAGGAAGACAACTCGGGAATCCTGGATCCCAGTCCTGTGCTCTAACCACTCGGCCACACCGCGGCTCCAGGTGTAAGTTATTAAGAACACACTGTTTATCTTTTAGCTGAGCTGTCATGTATGATACTTCTGTCTCCGTTGGTCGTTACTGGAACTGACTATGTTTAAAACAATGGTATGCACACTTACAGCTAATGGTGTCTGTCTAATCCTGAAGTGGCATCTGAACGCCGACTTTCTGACAACAGTGATAATGGTTGTGTGCCTGAAGCACAGAATAAATATTAACTCTTTTCCATTGTGAGTTACTGCAGTGCCATAAAACCAGGAGTCGGAATGGATCCAGACAGCCCTTGGAAAATCCACCTAACTATGGCTGTTAGAAGTATGCTTGTCCATTCCACAGTACTGAAGCTATGCTTATTTAAAAAAATAATACTTTTGACACATCTTTGTATCCCAAAGATAGTGTTTCTGAATGGAGCCTGAGTACAAACTGAGCTTTAGTCAGCTCTGTAAGTCTTTGGCCTTACTGCTGTCTTGCTACTAAGAGTTTTCCCAATCCACAAGACAGTAAAACTGGACAACCTTGACCATTTTGTTGCTGATACTTATGGGAACAATGGTGAAACTGATAAGAATTAGTTTAGAGAAGCAGTTTAGAGCAGCCCTAAGCAGCAGCAGTGTCAGGGACTGGAGCCTCTGCCGAAGGGAGGACTTCTCAGAAATGCAGCTGGGGTGGATTGAAGTCTTTCCCTCTGTTGCAGCACTCAGCAGGCTCTGGAATTGGAGGCTAGACTAAGAAGGAGAATTTTCCTAGTAGGCAAAAGAAGTATGGAGAATTCAGATTTATCAAAACTTACTGGCTGAAGGTAACAGGCAGAGTCCAGAGGTAGTACCCTGGTGAAAGTCAAGCAGTTGGACAGCGACATAGATTCTTAACTGGACAGAGGTCCTGGGCAGTGTTGTCCCATCCTCCTCATAGATGTTTAGGCTAGAAAGGGTTATTATGACAATTTAGTCTTATCCCCCACCTGAACGAGACTGTAGAATTTCTTGTAGTGATTCCTGCTACAAAAACCTACCTCCTGCCTGAGATTTAGAACAAGGTCTAATCCCATTTTAAAACCTCAAGAGATGAGGAATCCTCACCCTTGCATCAGGCATCTCCCTGACTGGCTTTACTCACTGCTTAATATTTGCACCTAATCTCTAGTCTGAATCTGTGGCTTCAGTTTCTAAACATCAGATCTTACTTTGCCTTTGTCTGATGGTTTGAAGAGCCCTCTGCTGTCAGAAATCTTCTCCCCATGTTGGTATTCATAAACTTTAGTTCACTCTTCCTTCTGTTTCATCATGACCTTTTGAAGCATGGTACACAGTTGAAAGGGGTAAGCATGTAGCTGGAAGTAAGGGTTTGACTGGGGAAATAGGAAGGCAACAGATTTCTGCCTCTGGGAGAATAAACAGAAGTAGCACACGGGAGTGAATTTTTTTCAGTGGCAGAGAAAGTAGAAAAAAGAAAATATATGGGGAGGAGGCAGAAGCCCCATTGGAGAGAATGAAGAAGAGGCTGGAGGAACAGAAATAGAGTTGAAAATAGACACTGAAAACAATGTGGAATAGTTACATCATGGACTATAACAGGAGAAAAAAGAGAAATAGGGAAACAATGCTAAGGTATGGGAGATGGAGTAAGTGAAATTAAAAATATAGCAAGATGATTAACAAGTGTCTCTTAAGTACAGGGCTGAATAAATTAAGAATGGTTAGTATTTTCAGTTGAAGGAAATGTGGTTTCATAGATGTAGTTCACTATGGCTAGTAGGTACTGAAGCTCCCAAATCAGTTGGGGACATCTAAAAATGTTCTCTGTAGTAGTCAACTCGGTAGGTAATGAGTCGATTTTTCAAGTTTGCATGTGAACACACTCAAACTGTGGAAAAGTCTGGGTACAAACACTGTGGCTTGAACCCATTTCTGCTTAGGTTTAAAACCCTGCCCTACAGCTCAAGAGACTTATTGCATTCAGAAAGAGAAAACTGTTCTTATTTCATAGTTATCTTTATTACTGGCCAGGACACCAAAGAAATGAGCTGTTGGTGTCCAAGAAAATTTGTCTCTGCGTAAAAGTTTTAGTTTTCAGGCAGGCCTGTTCTGCTGAGAACACTTTGCTGTAGTCCTGAAACAGGATATTTATTTGCCTTGACATAGTGTAGTCTTGTACAGGCATCAGCCACTGATCTAGTTTTGTTCACAGCTCTGCTACAGCCTTTTGCAGCATCCATGGTCAAGTCCCATCACCTCTTTGCTTCACTTAGTCCAATGCAAGTGCAAAATGGTTTCTTACCTCCTGAGAGCTGTGAAACCTTATTTAATAAGGCAGATGCAGTGCATTGAGGGCCCCCTATGCCAGGGGCTGTAGAAGGGCAACGTGTTATTAATCTTGGTTCCCACACAGTTAAACTTATAGAATCCAAGATAGAAATGCTTTAATATTTACCTCTCAAATTCTATGCTGTTTCTCAGTTGTCATCTTTTACCTGTAAAATAAGTCTGATAATGCCTATTACTAGTGTTACAAGAGTACTCTGTGTGTTCATCTAATACATTCCCCGCATGCTGAAGGTATTTTTACTGTTCTCTTCTTAAATCTTGATAAGATGATTTGGCCAAGGTAGAACTATATTTTGGCTTTTATTCAGAAAAAAAAGTGATTTGTTTTTTATTATTATTATTTTATTTTTAAGATGGGTTTGGATTTTTTTTTGAAAACATGTGCCTGAGTTCTAACCAGCCACAAAAATAAAAGGGTGAGACAAAAGATAATTTCTAAGCAGTCACTAGAGACCAAACACTGAAACGCTGTCAATCTGGACCAATCAGATTCACTTTTAAGAATATACCTGCGTTTGTAGTATGTGTAAAATGGGAGAAAAGCAACCCTTCAAACTGTCTTTGTACGTCTGGTTTGTCTTCAATTTGAGTGAACTCCATGGAAGTAAACTCTACAACACTCATTGCTTGCTAGAAACAGGTATCTGGGTTTTCTTCCTGATTGATAGATCATTGAATGTTGTACTCTGACATCTTTCAAACAAGGCTATCCCACTTCATTTGTGGAATCAAAAAAAAAAAAGGCTCAGAAGAAGCAAAACGCAGAACTGTTAGAAACATGAAAATAATTTCTGTAGGCATGTCTGCCTATCACTTGCAAAAGGAGTATTTTTTTGTTCTGCTTAAGGCAAGTAAAAAAAAAAAAAAAGAATGGTCAACAGCCAAACCCATTTCCAGTTGAGAAATTGCATGAATATGGCTCTAATCTTGCCACAATGAAATACATGAGTGGGTCAAAACTTGGTCTGGATTAGGCTGAAAATTTTCGAAAGATTGAAAAATGTTTTTCTTTTTCTAAATTTTGCTGCAGAATATTTCAGGTTCTTGACAAAAAAAATCTCTCCATTGCCCCTGAAAACCAAACAGATTTTTTTCAATTAAAACAAGCTAAACAGTCTTTTTCATTTTTACTATTTTTTTACTGGGGGAAGAAGTTACTTGGTTTTACTGTCAGTTTTCAGTTCCTTTTTATAAGATGTAGCTGCTTAATTTGAGGAAGTGCCATAAAATTCAGAGCCTTTTTTGTTTAAAAAATTGATCTGGAAAAAAGGGATATTTTTTTTTATCATTTTCCCCCAAACAAACAAACAAAAATACCATAATTCTGACTTTCAGATTACCATGACTGACTAAGAAAATATTTAATCTAAAAAGAGATGGTAGTAACAGTCTCTTTAACTTTGCTTGGCTGTGAGATTATGGAAGTGGCACTGATAATGATAATACCTGTTGTAAAGCAATTAATGAATGCAATAGCATCACTTTCCATGGTAAAGAACAGCGTTGTGAAGGGGATGCATCTTCAGCAATATGGGTACATCAAGCATCTGGGACCAGGATTTGTGGGTTCTATTTTTATCTGTCATTGAATCCATGTGTGCTCTTTGGCAATTTCTCCAGGCCTTGGATTCCATATGTGGCCATGTCCTAATCCCAAATTTTATAAAATATTTGGAGATCCTCATATGAAGGCAACTACATAGGTGGTACTCCCAGCAACAGTAATAGTGTGGTGCTGTAGGGAAAGTAGAGAGTTTGCTCCAAGCATCAAAGAGCAGCAGCATAATTAAGATGCACAGCGATGGTGACATTAAATGTGGTCATTTTAAAATATTTGTAAAGCAGGTTTTTCTACCCATCTGCAGAAACTGGGATATTTAACTGCATGAAAAGGTAACAATGCAAAAAAAAAAAAATCAACATCCTTGAATCAGATGGGTGCAGCTACTTTGTTACAGCCCACCATTTGTGGCTGGACTGTTTATTTCCACTTCCTGGCTGAAGGATTTGACATTCACTAGAACAGGCTGGCTTTTCCTGTACTATTTAGCCACATGGCTTTCCCATCTCCCAGCCACTCTGCAGTTTGGTTCTGCCCTGTCCACGCAGGGCTGTGCAGATTTGATTTTACACCCAAGAAAGCCTTGCAAAAGAAAGGCATGAAGCTGCCAGAGAGGGAATGGAAGGGTGTTGTTAACTTGGCATTTGCTATGGCTCAAAAACATACAAGAATCCAATCTGATGTGGTTGACAGCTATCAGGGAGAAGGGACAAATGCTGACAGAAGCAGGCCTTTAAGTGGTTTATACATCACAGAGTGGGAGCCACTGAGGCTGATTAAAAAATGTGAAGGGGTAGCAACCCTCATCTATCAAGGCACAAACTAATCCATCAGCTAGGGTCAGGAATTAATGTAGTCCATTCCCACTCCCCCTTATAATCTGGGTAGTTGGCTGTGTACATGACTGGACATTTTCACCTTAATTGGAAGCAGTAGACATTGACCACTGCAGAGGGAAATATTCCAGACAGCCTGAACCAATGGTCTGATCAAGCAAGTTGATAGGAGGGCTCATGCTATCTGTGACCAACCTGACAGTGAACAAGGCAACCAGAGAGTTGAGTTGTGGAGTATGTGGATTGTGGGAAGTGGTATAGATACCAGGCAGTGGGTAAGGGTGATTCTGAAGAGACTATAGATTCTCTTTTCCCTTTCACCACCGCAGTATGAGGTTAAACTTGCTGCTAGTAGCAGCGATGAATCGTTAATAAAGATCAGACTCTGCCAGAGTAATGGTGCTGGCACTAAGAGCAGAAAGTTTTGCAGATTTCTGTGTGTGTGTGTGTGTGTGTGCACTTGCTGCTACTGGTGTTCCTGGTGGGTGGCTGAATCATCCTGATGGCATTCAACAGGAACCAGCTGCTGAGAATATTAAAATGCAAGCATTTATTCCTCTAGAGAGACAGTAGCATCTGCAAAGTTTTCCTGTCTTGATAGTACAGATAATCCCAGGGAGCATTCTCTAGTAGTTTTTAACTCTCTATTCATTTATGCATTTTCTTTAAATCTGTGCAGATTTGAATCTACATAGTAAGTCTACCTGAGACTAGATCTGAGCACCCAGCTGTCCTAGGCAGGCAGTTTGCAAACTCCCATCTTGGGCTCATTGTGAAATGAGTTATGGGGAGAGATGGGAGGAGAGCTTTATGCTATCCCATATGTTCCTTCCTTCTCGTCCTTCCCCACCCTACCTTTCCTTGAATGGGTATTGGCAAATATATGTAACCAGTCATAATTAGAGTCCCATACGGCCACAATTCCAGTCCTTTGAAGTCAAGGAGAGGTTTATTATGAATGTTGGTGGCAGAAGAATCAGGTCTGAAGAGAATAACTCATGGACTTGATTGATTAAGACAGTAGTGCTTGACCTTCAGCCTGTTGGCCAGATCCAACCTGCAGAGCAATGTCACATGCCCTGTGTGTCTCCCCACATATTCAGAAATTTGGTGGTGGAGTAGTGGTGGCAATTAACACTGCCACTGCCCCCTGCCACCAAATTTCTAAGCCCTGCAGGCTAGATGACATGGCCCTGCATGTGTGGTCAAGGCTACGGGTGTGATCTGGTGTGGGGCCTGATCCAGTGCATGGGGCTAGACCCTGATCCACACTCACTCAGGAGCTTTGAAAGGAAAAATTAGTAGTCTGGGGCTTGATATAGATAACTAAGTCTCCTGTGGGGAGTGAGAAGTGGGGGTGACAATAGGGTTACAGGCTATCCATAAATCTGTGGACAGTCTATGACAGAAGATGTTAAAAACCCCTACCTGTAATTCCATAAAAGAAAAAAAAGGTCACCTATAAAAAACCCAGAAACTGTGCACTATTCTTGTTTCAAGATCCATCGTCTTGTTGCAATGGAACTGGAATGCAAACATCCCTGGACAGAGAGAGCAGGGCATTGCTACCTCATCTTTCAGCAGAAGCACTGGTCAGTGCTCTGTAGGGATCTATGGCAGGGTCTTATGGCCCACAGGATGCTCTCCAGTTCCCTTTTCCCTCTTGCTACTGTCATTGTGTATCTTAGCATCTGCCTGTCTGGGTTGCTCAGTCCCCCCTCAAAGGCCCTGGGCAGGACAGGTAGAAGGAACTCAGTCTTGGTGTGGCTGGCATGGAGCTACAGGGTTGGGATGGGGAAAGGTGGTGGGTGGGGGTCTGTGCCAGGATGAAGGGAGCAGGGGTCAGGCTGGAGGGTAGACCGGGGAGGGTCGGGCAGCATTGTGTCGAGTACAGTCAGGAGTGTCAGGGTGTTGGGGTGAGTAGGGGACCTCTGTACTGGGGGCAGCAAGATGTAAAACCATTGCTGAAGTCTCACAGGGTTGCCAACCCAAGAACATTTTATTTTTACTGCCAGTAAAACTACATCAGTAGAAAAATTTGGTTGTTAGTAAAAAATTGCAGATTGTCAATAAAAAAAAGTCTTGGGTTGGCAACCCTAACTGATAAGGTCAAGGCATCAAGACTCCAGTTCAGCCAGGTACTTGAGCATGACCAACAGCTCATGAATAGTCCTGCTGAAGTCAAAAGCTGAGGTATTGTGGGATCTTCAACAGTAAGCTGCCAGCCTACATCCTGACATACTATTCTGGATCCACAGAATGCCATGTACGTGACCAAGTGACTGTATCAGACACAGTACCTGAGTGGGCATCAAGAAATCAAGATTTTGATTAGATTTTGTAAATGCAACAATGGGAACTGCAAACCTAGCTTTGCAAATCTTATTGGTAACCTCTCTTTCTTGATATGACAGACCAGCAAAAGTGGCTACAGGGGAGTTTGGTTCTAAAGGGCAGTGACTTTATTGCAGTTCCTGATTTCTGCCTTCTGTAAAGAGCCACTGCAACCTCTTAGGTGTGTTAGGCATCAAGTCAGATCTTAGTAGGGCATCACTGTTATGATGGACCTTGCACAGAGTCAGATGTGCTCTTTTCCTTTTTCTTGCAAGAGAGTTATATTTTGTGCTTTATTTTAGATTTCATAGATTTCGTAGATTTCATAGACATTAGGGCTGGAAGGGACCTCGGGAGATCATCGAGTCCAGCCCCCTGCATGATTTCAATTGTTAGGAGCTCATACCCAAAGGTAATAGAAGTAAAAAAATAATTTAATTAACTAGAGAGTGGGTCTATTATTGTCTTCAGCTACTAAATTCTGTCATAGGCTCCATATTACAAACAGCTAATGGTAGGTTTCCTTTAGCTCAAAGGCTAAGGTCTTCTGCCTTTGGGAAGGTAGTGGTAGTAGCTGAGTACTAAGTACCAGTGCAATAAACCCATGGTGAATTTAGGCTTCATGGTTTATCACAATTCATAACAATGAAATTACTATGGAATTTCATGACCAAAATCATATAAGAAACTGCCAAATGATGCTGAATGCATCTCCTCTCACCATATATTCCAGAAACAGTCCTGTGTTAAACAGCAAAAGAGAACACAAGAATCTTAGTCCTTGACTTGACAGCATCATAGAAGTGAGCTGGGAACTATAAGGGAAGAGCCATTAACAGAGAAGACTTCCCACCCCAAAATACTGGATTATGCAACATAGGGACATACTCATCAATGGCAGCTACTCAAACACCTCCCAGTGCTGTAACAGGGTACAGGATATTGGATAATTCTTCAGGTATAATAGTTAATAATAAGATGTTGAATGAAGCACATAGGCAACTAATGTGTACCCAGCCAGCATCCAACCCCCCACCTCTGGTGGAGCTACATTTTCTTGCTCTGTGCAAACTATGAGTAATAACAAGAAGGGTTTTAAATGAATTTCGTTGAACATTTCACTTTTCAACTACATATTCTTAGCCTGTCTGCTGACTTCAACTAGTAATAGAGAAGACGGGCAGGACTTCATCTCCTCCTCATTTCACTGCTTATCTGCAATACGTGTCTGAACAGAAATGAGGAAGTACAGGTTAAAGGGAAATAACTGAGATATATATGTTATCTATTGTCTTCAAAAAGCATGATTTCCTTCCCTCCCCACCCCCCAAGGTGATACCCCTCAACCAAGCCTAAGCAGCTAGCAAAGAGAAATTTGGGTTCAAGTGCAACCACCAAGAATGAAATACCTTAGAGCTATGATAATAAATTCCATCTTGAGCAGGAGGGGAAAAGGTAGGAGACCACCAACAGAGTAATTGAGTATCTGCTGAGCTGTACCTGGTTCTCCCATTCCCATCCTGTGTTTTGAAGCAGAATGAACTGGTCTGAGTTACTGCTTTGGTCACTGGAAACAGTAAGCTTTAAAATTATTTTTGCCACCATAAGATAGTACTGTCCCTAATGGTAGTATCTTACAATGGAGAAAATTAGTTTGCTGTGGTCTAATAGTGTCACATGTGTAGACTGTAACACTTCGCACCACAGCAAATTAGTCTATTGTGCAATGAAGCACACGCATAGATGCAGCCACTGGCCGTGTCCAGATGAGCCGGGGTGTGCAGTTTTTGGCGCCACAAACTGCATATGAGGAAAAACAAAACATGCCTTGCACTGGAAATTTGCAGCCTGGGTCAACATTTGCTATTGGGAAATCTTGATAGCAAAAAGTACTGGGAAAAACATGATGGAGCGCATGTGACAGGAGAGTATTCTGGCAGACATGGAGACTTGGTCCTCCAGGCAGATGCTCTGGCTGCTGGCCAGAGCATCTCTACTCCTTCAGTTGTGCCCTGGCTCTTTCAGCATGTCAGGAGCTGGGAGGAGCTGGGCAAGGGCAAATTTGTACCACTATTATTTTTGTTGCTGCAAGTGTGCACCCCTGCATATCTGGACGAAGCTACTGTGTGCATCGCTCCATGCAATTAGCATGTAGCAATAAACTCCAGTGCATTTCACATGTGCCTGGGACCACAACACGTTGAGTTGGGTAGGGCCCTGGGCGTCAGCCTGCCAGCCTAGGGCTGCTCTGCCCTGACTCCCAAATGTGCTGTGGAAAGGGCTGGCTGGGGCATAAGGGTGCTACAGTGCAGGGCTAGCTGGCAGGCAGTCCCCTCACTGTAGCACCCTCGTGCTCCGGTCAGCCCTAATCAACATCTACACATGCATTTTGGCACATAACTACTCCACTACAGGATAGTACTTGTCTTGGACAGTACTGTCCTACAGCAGAGTTGATTAATTTACAGCATCCCAATACAGGCGCACGTGTAGATGGTGACGCCTAACTGCAGAACTAATTAGTCTACTCCACAGTAAAGCGCACATGTAGATGCACCCATTGTGTAATAATACAGCAGCAGTAGCCACTGCTGCACAACATTGACTGAAATTACCTTTATGAAACAATAGAGCCTAATCCCGCAGTTGTTTTCAGGTCCATTCCAACCACTAGGAGTTTCACCAAAGTACTGACTATAAGACAGTGCCTATAGTTTGGTAAATAGATGTGCCATCAACATAAATCATGAACACTTTTTCCGCTTCATTTTAAAGCTATTTGAAATAATTCATTGATACAGCCTATCTTACTCACTAGACTCTGTTACTCACTGGACTGTTTTCAGCCACCTTTTTTTCCAATTTCAATTTGATCAGTCAAGAAAACATGAGTGAATAACAAATGTCCACCCTTTTCATCACTAAGTGTCAGAGTTTGATGCTCATTTCAGGTGAATGGGGCAGCTTACCCCGATCTGATAACTTATTTTAAAGCATTTTTAGTTTTATGTTTTCGTTTTCTGCAGACTTAGGCAGGCAGCTCTTCATCTGTTTACACATGAAAGGTTTTCTTAGCAATCTAAAGTGGTGGAAACTGTGTTGTTGTTTTTAAAAGAAAGCTTAAATTCTGCAAAATGCTTGAGCCACCAATGAAGTGCTAGCATAGTTTAAAGACCGGTACTGTTCCATCTCTCCACCAGATCCAGTGACTCCAAAGTCCATGTTAAAGTCTATATTCACTATAAGTTAAAATTCAAGGATGAAGAAGTCATAGGACCCCAAATTAACACCTGTCATATGGCCTCATAACTCCTGCCTGTGATGCCAGGAGTTTCCAAGCATTTTCTGTACCCATTATCCTTTCACAGAATACCTTGTGCCCTGAAGCTTTAAAAGATCCCTGCTTCAGGCAAACATTGGACTGTCTCTCTGCCTAGGAAAAGGAGATTTATGTCTAAGTAGAAGGAAGAGTCAGGGAGAATTACATTCCCTGAGTAGAGCCCCAAGCAGCCTTGAATCCTATAGAGACGGGCATCAGGAATTCCATGCACTCTTCAGTGTGAGAGCAGTGGAGCACTCTCTGTGACACTTCAGGGCCAGAACGAACAAATGGAATAACAAAACTGGTGAACTGTTCACTTGGTACTTTACAAAGGAAGTGCATGATAAATTAATCCCCAAGATGAGATAAGCACCCCATATAACACTGATGGCCTCTTCAAATGATAGTATAAGGTACCCAGTGCTTTTATTTCATATTTTTGTGGAAGAAAGAGGCCATAATACAGATCTTAAAAGCGTACTGCTCCCACATTCTGAGGAACGGCCATTTGTCTACTTTTTAGAAGGAAACAAAATTTTCATTCATTTCAAAACCAAAAGACTCCCCAGAAGGCTGGATTAATGTTTTATACCCTTAACATCATATTTCCAAAAGTGAATTTCAAAATTCCCAGCATGGTTTTGCAAATGCATGGCTTTGGAGTAGATAAAGCTTGACTCTGCACATATAAACTATTTCATTTAGTTCTCTCAAACATAGCTGAGAGAAGAGGGCAGCAGTTTCACCTGCCAGATTGAAGCCCCTTTGAAAATGTTGCTCAAACTGTACCTTCACAGTACAAAAAACAGGTGTGTTCAGGGGTCCAGGACATGAATTTTATCTGATCCAGTTACAGTACTCATGGCTGAGTTACAATCACATGGCAGCTGCTTTCATGGCTCAAACTTTTGTCAGACTTGTGTAGCAATATTTGTTTGCTGTCTGGCCACATTCTGCTGTGTGCATTCTGGGCAAATCTGAGAAGCAATCCCAGAATGCCTCAGGGGTGGGGTGGAGTGCTCAGAAAGAACAAGAACAAGTACAAAGAAAGTTAAAGAGAGAAACTACCAGCAATGGAGCCATTGCATTCTGTGTTCTCCAACTAGACAGGGATTTGCAAAGAAAGATGACCAACCTATTTCTCCTGAAAGACACATTAACCAACATCTAACACATTAGCCATATAGGGAAGTCTTGTGTTGCTGGTGCTCAGTTACTACAATGAGCAATAGAAAAGCACCGAAAGACAGCCACATAGAGATTACGAAGACTTCATTATTTTTACAAAGTACACTACAGCGTATTTACTGGTACACTGTAAAGTATTTTCATAAATTAAACCTAAGCAGTTGTCAAAATAAATGAACAAAGTATGTTCTGTGATGCATTATCCTTTATTTATTTTTATTTAGCATTGTCTGCTCACGTGTTTGCTAATTTGTGAGATTCAGGCATTTGCGATGGGTCAGACTCTCAGCCATTAGTGTGAATTAGCGAGATTGTAGTCTCTATCCTGACTAGATACAAAATATTATCCTAATGGGAATAGCATTACCTGAAGCACATTTATGTTTGTGCTGGAAGACTAGGGTTACCACAGATAATCTAAAGGGTTATTCTGTGATGGATTATCCTTGGTGAATGTTTTCCAAAAATGTCTGCTCACAAGAAGGTCATGTCACTTCAGTGCTAGACTCTCTGTCAAGCCACATTTCGCTGTCTGCAAGAGGATATATTCCAAAAGCAAGTGATGGGGGTAACAGAACTGAGTGACATGTGGTAGGCATGTCAGTGAAGGAAACGGCATGCCACACACCTGCTTTTTGGCGGTGCCGTGCCACAAGTTAACATTTTGGATGAGCAATTTCCGTTCTGTTGTTTTCTCTCAACACATGGTGTTCAAAAACAGTTAGAAGAAAACTGTACCCATTTGCTTATCCCAGAAGTCTGCAGTTTCAAAAGATGCCAGCTGAATTTTCACATACGCAGTATTTCAGAGTTGATGCACCCTGAGAAGTGTGGTTTATCTTTTGGGATTGTAGTGTGACGGCTGGAGCAAAATAGGTGTCCTCCCCTTTAACTTCATGAAACACAGTTGGCAATGAGTTTATAACTCTTCTTTCTGTACTGTTATCAACACTTTCAAGGAGATTTTCAAATCTACAAGTCCATTTAATATTCCTGAATGCCAGCACTTGAATTGAGACTTCTATGTCAGCAGCTGTAAGTGAGAAAAAATTGTGAGAAATATAGGTATTCAGCAACCTTTTTCTGGCTGTACATCTAAATGAAAGTTACTGCTCTGCAGGTGGGGGGAGGAGGGGGATTTAATTAGTTTGCTTCAACCAGGTTTGGGTAAACTAGTGCTGTTTTGGTGAAATCCATGTCAGGGGTGTGTAATATTAGGACATTTCTTTTTGGCTGTACCAGCTTCCATTTTCTCCCTTTCCGTTTTCCATCTCTGCCTTTTTTCTTTAAGTGCCAGTGCTAAAGTGATGTCAGTCTAACACACGATGTTATTTGGAATATGGAAGGATACAGAGGTAGTCCCTAGCCACACATTTCAGACTGGCTGTTTTCTAATTCACCTTGGTGTAACTCAAAAGTAACACTGATCTAAGTGAGAAGAGGATCAGACCCATATACTGTAGTTAAACCTCTTATCTGAAATTCATATAGCAGATTTAGTGGTAGATTTTGGCCCTTAGAAATTTGCTGGATTGTAGAGGGCCTATATCTATATAATTGGAAAACAGAAGAGATTCCCTCACTTTAATCTGACGTTTATCTCCATCCTCCTTAAGGCAGGAGAAAAGCCAAGGGATTTAGTATCTTTCTTGTATTGCTTACAACCTATTGAGACTGACTGTGGTTAGAAGCTCCTCTTGATGTTTTTTTTATAGCTGGTTGTCCTTATTGCTGGAAACTGCCCCTTTTGCTGCTGGAGTCTGAAGGCATTCAATCATCTAATAAGACTTTTATTTTTGTGTTCCATTGGAATGTCAGGCATTCGAAGTGACATGACCAGCCCAAAACGTTAGCCTTGATATACCCTTTGGCTTGAATATGACCTGAAGATTTAGATAAATTAGTATCATAGCAATTTAATGACAGATAGTTTTAAATAACCTGGAAATATAGGTAATTTCAGTGGCCCATTTTTAAGATACCCCATGACTGTACCCCAGCAGAGAGAGTTCAAGTTGGATAGGGTTGATATGCTCCCTGTTCTGCTTCTAAGCAGAGACCTTGACAAGTTCCTCCACAGCTAGGCTCCTTGGGCTAAAATTTCAACCTATTACATGGGGATTTAGCCAATCATTTCCCATTAACATCAATGGGAGTCATGCGGCTAAATCCCTGTGCAACACATTGGAAATTTATTCCCTTATGTTTTAACTCATTTTCAGGCAGATGCTTTCCTCTAGAGGGAAAAAATGGAACAAAGTTGCAGTTTGTTGCTGTTATTTGTATGCCCTGAATCAGCAAACCCCACCTTTTCTTCCTTTCCACTTAGTATTAACCTGTCCTTTGGGGTTTGCTTGGTGTGGTAAATGACATTACTGAGGTATGTCGACACTAAATTAGAGGCCTGGCTTCAGAACTCTGGGGCAATGGATGTTGATGTGTATTTATTACTCACTCATATATAGGATAAGTCCAAGAGATGATTGGCTGGCTCTTCACCATTAAGAGCAGGGTTTCTTATCTCTCTTAGTTCACCACCACCAGTTGCACTTCAATTTGCAGAACAAGCCTGTGGTACCTTTGTGGGGGCTGCCACCCCAACATCTGCCCCCAGTGGTCCAACCCGCCTGTCCACTCTTTCCTGGCACCACTTCACTTCCAGGCTCTCACATACCACAACTTCGGTGTTATTTTGCCTGTTGCTGAGGGAGGTGGTCCCTGGGGCCTGTACTGTCCCTCAAATTCTTCCCCTTTAAGGGTCATAGCCCCGGCCCCCTTTTCTCTGGCCTCAGCCTTGGTCCTCAGCTCCCAGGTATCAGCCCTGCCATGATGGCAGCTCCTCCTGGGATTCCAGTCTCAGACCCTCTGACTTGGGGCTAGCATCCTTGCTCTTCGCCTGTAGTAAGCCAGTTCTTAAGTCTCAAGTACAAAATGGAACAAAACACAAGCTAGCTGCTTCACAAAACAAGTAATCTCCCTCCGTCAGGGTAAATGTTGCCTACAGGCCCTGTCTCCATAAGAGCCATCTCATCCTAGCTCCCCTGGGTGGCTTGGGTGCATTGCTGGCCATCTCCAGAAGCTCCTTACCCCCAGGAGCTCCTCCCTCTTCTGCATTCAGGGGCTCCCCTTTGCATGGTCTGAGACTGGGCTTATATCCCCAAATCCAGCCTCCTTCCAGCCATGTGACTGGACATTTGGCACCCAGGGACGAGGTGCAGCTAATTGCCTCATTAGTGCCTGACATTTTTAGTCCTTGGCTCAGTCCACCTGGGCTGCTACTCCTTGCTGCCCTTCCTGGCCCTGAGTTTCCTACCCTTTCAGGGCTTCCTAGTAACAGGGTCAGGTGTTTCCCTGTTGCAGAGCCACATACCTTCATTTGCTCTAGACAGAAAGCTTTTGCTTATAAGATGTAACTTAGGATCACTGATTGGGTTTCAGTTGATTTGTGCTCTGTAATACTTGCCCTTAAATTTATTGGACTTCATTATCATATTTTTACAGCATATTTCCACTGAAGTGAGAGTCATGTCCATCGGCGGTCCATGGTAACTGGACATATTAAAGGTCAGATTAAGAGGCTACTTTTTTGTCTTCCATGGTTCAGGAAGAGTATAGCTTTGAGACTTACTCCCTGGCTACACAGGAGCGGCCATACTTATGGAACTACTGTTTAAAACACTTGGGACTCAATTTTCAATGATAACATCCCACTCTATCAATTCAATTGTGTGTCTGCAAAGCACTGAATCAACAATGCATTACAGGTGCTTTTGGAACCTATTATATAAACCTGCACCTGCAGAACAGGTAGTCATATATTAAAATGTTACCAGTTGATCCCATGATTCATTGCAGATGCAATTATTCATGCAAAGAAATTTAAAGATTGTATTGAGACCTAGCTAAAAATCATACCCTCAGACTCATCTGATTTCCCATTTAGATCAACAAGCCAAAATAAGACTTTTCTTTCAATTACGGTCCGTTTAATTTTGAACTTAATAATGCAACTAGAAGTCTATTGGCTTAACCACTGATACCCAGGAGGGTGGATGTCTGGGACCTTGTCTGTCCAGCAGAATAGAGGTTCCCATTATATTCACTCTGATCTCATTACGTTTCTCTGACTTGGTCAGAAGCTGTAATTTTGCCCTTTCTAGCCATATTGAATCTGTTTTTGATTCATTGTGCAGACTTGATGTTAATGAAAGAGACTGCCTCGCCCAGGCCACCATGGAGGGTGAGATTTTCCATGCCACTATGTGTGGACAATGTACTGGAAACACAGACCCAGAAACACACTTGGTGTGCCTGTCACTTTTAGAGGTCAGGCAGCCTGCAAAGCCACCAGCAGGTATGGGCCAGGACTGGTTGGGAGTCAGTTGACCCAGGGAACTGCCAGATGAGGCTAAGCCTGATAGAGGGAGTCACCTGACTCTGGAGGAGGGCTAGGTTTAGAGCAGGCCCTGAGAGAAGCCAGCAGTAACATCTTGGACCTTGCTGAGTGAACATCACCTCAGCAAGAGGACTGCAACCCCGGGACACCACCACAGAGAGGACAGCTGAAGCAGTCCAGAGGTTTGGGTAGGAACTAAGGGGCTATAGGAGGTCCCTAGGGACCCAGGTGGGGTCTGGTGAGCCCGAGAGAGGGGCTGAAAGTGTAAGACCTATTGTGAGGCCTGGGAGAGCCCAGATCAAGAGGCTTAGCATAGGAAACTGATTATAGGGCCCAGGTGAAGCTCAAGGAGAGGGGTTTGGTGCATAAGACCTATTGTCGGGGAGTGGACCTGTGACTGAGTGTGGGCTGGCAGACTGGAAAACTGACTCTATTAGAATCTCACTGGGCTGCTAGTGGGGCTAGGGCCCAGAGAGGGGCTGGAGGTGGACACAACAGGAAACTGCTGGAGCCACAGAGGGGCCCAGAGTTCTCAGATGGCCCAAGGCAGGGCCAGGGCCTAGGAAAGACCATGGTCAGGAAGGACCACCACCAGAGAAGAAGGAAGATCAGGGGCCTGCAGCCCAGGGTGAAGATGGCTGAGAATGAGTGGGACCAGGAGAGTCCAGCAGCCCAACGAGGGAGCAGGAACAGTGTAGTGGGACCAGAAGGATCCAGCAGCCCAGTGAGGACCTGGGGAATAGTGAGGCTCAGCAAGGGGCCATGGGAAAGACCAACAGGTCTGGTAGCCCAGAGAAGGATTAAGAGTGAGACCGGGGAGACCTAGCATCCCAGAGAAGGCTGATTGAGAGGCTGAGAGGTCTGAGGACCCAGCAAGGGGCCAAGTGAGGGATCAAGAGATCTGGTAGCCTGGAAAGGAGTTGAGTGAGTGGCCGAGGGGTCTACAGTCCAGAGAGTGGCTGAGTAACGGACTGAGGGCCTGGAGACTTGAGTGGGGCTTTGTCAGAAACCGAGTGGTCTCAAGGCCCAGAAGAGGTCTGTGTGAAAGACTGAGGGTCTGAGGGCCCAAAGGAGGGTTGTGTGAGTGTAGATGTGTGACAAAGAAAATGTCTACAATGATGCCATTTATGAGGCACAGCTCATGGTGTAGGGAAGGTGTGGAGCCATGCAGTTAGCTCATAAGGCAAAGGACCACAGCTACCACATGGTCACTAGAGCAAGACCAGGTCTGGGAAGCCTTTGATAACCATAAAAGACAACAAGATGTGGCAGGTAAGCAAAGGGAAGACTGTTCCCAGAGCAAGCAGAGCAAAACAAGACCTTTCTGGGGCCTCCAGGGGTTTACAGCAACCCCTAGGGATGCCACCCTCCTACAGATCCCAATGGATATTTTTGTGAAACTGAATTTGAGAGCAGTTTTATTAGCTAGATGGATCAGCTCAGCTCATCTGTTGGCTTGAACAAGAAGTGGAATTTGAATTTTACTTTCTTTAATGACCAGAACAATCCCAAGTTATGTCTTTCGTATCATTGTGCGATAAATTCTACACCTCAGTTTCAAAGGCCTCTTTAAAAGAACATCTTTGCAAGTCTCTCAACTTCCAGCTGCCTTTTGGTGTTACCAGAGGCTTTGGGCCCTTTCCTTTTGTCTGGTCTTTTGTACACATAAATATGCTATTCCCTTAGGATCAAAGTGCTTTGGCACTTGAACATTAGGTTTCTCCCTCTCACGCCTTCTGGCTTGGTTACTGCTTCATTACATCAGTTAAGCACTGGCCTCTTCAATTCTGTGTCTTATAGATGTTACCTGCATCCAGATTAAACATTTGTTTTAGGTTTCATTGCCTAAATAGTTTATTTTCTAGATGAAAAGCAGGATTGGTAATTTTTTGAAGAGTACTCAGTGAAGAGAATAGGCCAGCATTAGGGGATTTGAAACTCTTATTTCAAATTGCCCCAACATTTGTAGTGCAGGGAGGAATCAATTTTCCCACCTTGCATAACAAAAGAGTAGAAAGGAAGGGTCTTTATCCCTTCTGAGTTGCCTTCCTTCCTGTTCCTGCACTATTGTTATACAGTCAGTTACTGTTATACTGTTATACAAGGACCGTTGTATGGTCAGTTACGATCCAGAGACCGACTTAAGCAATTTAGAGTGGCACCCACTCCTTCTTGGCCATTTGACTAAGATCAAATTGTGCATTCTACACACCTTTCATCTGAGGATTACTTCTTGCCCTGTCTAGGGGTGATGGGAATGATGTTCTAGTGGCTGTCTTCCATCAGGAGCAGTCATAAACAGGATAGAGATAAAGGACTAACGCCATTCTTTTTGAACGTTTAAATAGTTTATTCCATAAAACAGGGTGTCCATCAGTTTCCCCCTCTGTTCATTATATCCAGAGCCATAGCTGAGAGAAATGAATGAAAATCAGATATGCAGGCTCGTATTTTGTGAAAGCTTTGATCCCATCTGGAGGAGACAGCAAGGAAAGTTATCTCTTCTTTTAACAAAATAAGGGGATGCAGTCAGGAAGGCCAATCATACCTTGTCATGCATCCACAGATGCATCTCAAGCAGGTCCAGGGAGGTGATCCTCCCCCTCTATGCAGCACTGGTCAGGCCGCAGCTGGAGTACTGCGTCCAGTTCTGTGCGCCGCACTTCAGGAGGGATGTGGACAACATGGAGAGGGTCCAGAGGAGGGCCACTCGCATGATCAGGGGGCAGCAGGGCAGGCCCTATGAGGAAAGGCTATGGGACCTGAACCTGTTCAGCCTCCACAAGAGAAGGGTGAGGGGGGATCTAGTGGCCTGTTATAAACTAGTCAGAGGGGACCAGCAGGCACTGGGGGAGTCCGTGTTTCCCTGAGCACTACCAGGAGTGACTAGAAATAACGGTCACAAGCTGGTAGAGGGTAGATTTAGACTAGACTTCACTGTCAGGGCGGCTAGGGTCTGGAACCAACTTCCAAGAGAAGTGGTGCTGGCTCCTGCCCTGGGGGTCTTTAAGAGGAGGCTAGACAGACACCTTGCAGTACTCTTTCCTGCCATGGCAGGGGTCAGACTTGATGATCTGCTCGGGTCCCTTCTGACCCTAGAAACTGTGAAACTATGAAACAATAATGTACTGGGAACCCACATGAAAAACTATAAGGCTTTCAATACAGTTAAAAAATGATTTATAATTAAGTTTTTCTGTGCCCTTCCTCATCTAGGTGGGGACCCAAGGATTTGGGGAACATACATAAATTCTCGTGTGACTATTGATACTGAATTTAGTTCATGTCTTACATGTGGTGGGTGGTGCTAGATCAGGGGCGGGCAATTATTTTTGGGTGGAGGGCCGCTTACTGAGTTTTGGCAAGCCTTTGAGGACTGCATGACAGGCAGCCTAAGGCAGATTAATATTAATTTTTAAAATTTTTTAGGGGCCCCACGGGCCGGATAGAATAGCCTGGCGGGTCGCATGTGGCCCACAGGCTGCATTTTGCCCGCCCCTGTGCTAGACCCTAATAAAGAACCTGATCCTTCAGGGCACAGTCATCTAGTCTGTGGGACGCATTCTCTCCCTGGGTAACTCCAGGAATGGAACGTTTGCCTGAAACCAGCTGCCACATTTCTACTTTCCATGTAAATTCAAACTAAAATAGCACTTGTGAAGGGATAGAAGGTGCAAGCTTTTAACTCCTACCTCCAGGTCCAGCTTGTGGCCTTCAGAAGACAGAGGGAAACCAGGCAGTTCTGATACTCTGGGAATAGAATTAATTTCAGAGAGTATGTTTGGCAAACACATGCCTCATAAAGGAAAGTTAACATATTATAGATGCTGGAGAATTGCTCCGGTATTGCCAAGCATCACAATCCAGCACCCTAAAACTTAACTTGAGTACACTTTATTTTTATTGTCTGTTTTTTTGTTATATGATGTAAGGAAATCTGTCAAAAAATATTCAAAAGCCCAGGTAAAGAAATTAAAATGATCATAAGGTGTATGTACACTTTTTATAGAAGAATAATTTGGATATGTAACTGATCATCATGCTCAACAAATAATTATTAGTTGTTCAATGTCTAGTTGGGAGCAGGTACCAAGTGAGGTTCCCCAGGGGTCTCTCCTGGTTCCAGTGTTGTTCAATTTTCATTACGCTTCACTACGTTTCATTTTCATTAATGATTTGGACTACAGGGTGAAGTGCTCACTTAAATTTGGAGATGACACTAAGTTGGCTGGAGTTGCAGACATTCTGGAGGCCTAGATAGATTGGGAAATTACCTAGATAGACTAGAAAAACAGTCCACAAACAACCAGGTGAAATTCAACAAGGACAATTTGCAAATACCTGCACTTGGGACAAAATAGTTGCATGCACAGAGATAGGGAGTGACTGGCTAGGCTTCAGTGCTGCAGAGAAAGACCTGGGGCTTGCAGTAGACCATAAGCTATGAACCAACAGTGTGCTCTTGTTGCAAAAAAAGGCCAATATTATACTGAGCTGTATTAATGGGAATGTCACTTGTAGATCATGGGAAGTGATTCTTCTGCTCTATTCAATACTGGTTGAAGCCTCATCTGGCATACTGTGTCCAATTTTGTGCCCCATATTTCAGAATAACAGAAAATGACTAGATGTCTAGCCTTATGAGGTAAGACTGAAAGAACGTGGGTTATTTAGTCTGGAGAAGAGAAAACTGATGGGGCAGGGAGGTTGTAACAGTCTTCAAATACCTGAAGGGTGATTATAGAGAGGATGGGGGTGGTCTTTTGGCTATGGTCACAGGAGACAGGACTAAGAGCAGTGGTATCTGCCGCATAGGAAATTTAGGTTGGAGATTAGGAGGAGCTTTCTGTCTACGAGGGTAAGCAGACTGCTGGACTATCCGGGTAAAAGCAGCAATTGAGGAGGATAAAAAGATTGCTGCCAAGGTAAATTTTGTTTTTTCAGCGTTCATCCTATTCTGTCAGGAAAACTCCTCCTCTTTTGAGAGACTGATATGTCAAAAAGGGGAGCAATGGATAAAGAGCTACAAGTCATCCAGGATCAGATGTTATTCTTCCAAAAGCACTTGAGGACTGTAAGGATGAAGTAGATGACCTGCTAACCAAAAAAAAAAATCTGTGATTTCTTCTGAATAATTAACTGGAGAATTGTAGAGTCACAAAGATTGGCCCTAGTTTTTGAAAGTCGTGGGAGTGCTATGTGCAGTTACTCAGTGAACGTTACTTCAGGAGAAGTTAAACTGTTTGAAGTGAGAGTTGATAATAGGAATTAGGTTTGTGCAGAGGTTATTCTATACCTGTTCTTTTTACAGAGGTTTTACTCCTTCCTCCAAAGGATCTGGTAGTATCTCATGTGGGAGTTAAAATATTGGAATAGAAGGACTATTATTTTGATTTGGTATGACATTTTCTATTCCTAGGTATTGTTTCAGTAGAACAGACACAAAGCACTGAATGTCAAAGCTTCTGCCACTTCTTGCCATCTGCTAAACTGTGTTATGTGAAACAAGCATTAATTGGCAAATAAAGAAGACCTTGTACTGCAGAATCAATATCCTGGCTTATAAATGGTGAGAGAGAGATTGGGGCAAATGTATCATTGGTGTGATTTTGTTGAAATTAATGATTGCAGCACACTGTGTCTGTATGGCCTCAGTTTGGCTAAGGACCATATTACAAAGAGCTGTGTTCCTTTCATCGATTTCCCTTTGAGATGTTCTGGAGTGGGAGGTGCTCAGCTGACATCCCATGTGATTTGTAGTTTTTTTTCATCTGCTTTTCTTCATCTTCTACCATTCCCAAGTTGCAGGTTTGTTTCAAAAGACAGCTGAATAAGGTATTGTTTTAAGAGATTTTTCCTGAAAGTGAGTCATTACAGAACACTTGGAAGATGGTTTTCTTTATAATGATGAGGTAAAATCAACAAACTGAATAACAAAAATAGTGATAAAAAATAACAATTATGAAGAATGTATTAAACAAAGGCATATTTGCATTCAGTATGCAGCTGTGATATTAGTGGCCTTGAGATCCAAGCACACTTCACCATGAAGTTGTGGTGTTTGATCAGTAGTAATCTTACTGGAGAGTTCATAACAAGCTTCAAAAGAGATGCTGTCTGATGATAATGATTGTCCAGTTCCCTGCTACCATGGGAGTAGTGGCCCACAAACCAAGGAACAGAATATACACTGTGGGTTCAGTACTGGCTACTTACTGTATATGTCAGTCCTGAATGAATGCATCTCGAGATCAAGAAACGAGCTGTAATATAAAAACCTATATCTCATAAATCATCGAAGCTAAAAATGCATACTATGTACCATCTAAGAGCTGTCATTCTCAACTTTCCAATGGTGTAATGCACACTTTTCATTCATTATTCACCCTGACAAGGTCACAGTAGATGAGGCTGTAAAATCACCTTATTGTGGTGACCATCTTGGCTTTTTAACTTGCCTTTTTTCTTGCCCTCGGTTCTAAGCCAGTCATTTTAGTGGCCACTTTTATAAGAATCATAGGAACAGGGATGGATCAAAGGCCTGTTCTGTCAGCCCTAACTTATGTGGCCAGTGTCACTCATGTCAATGAGGCTACTCATATGAGAGAGGTGTAGCAGCATTTGTCTCAGTGTTTTTTATCATTTGAAAATAGTGTGGGATCCAAGCTTTGAAATGATCTGACAGCAACAACAGAATGGTGTAATTTTAAAGTCTGATATCCAGTGGGTTGCCTATTGTAGAAACACTTCAGTAGCTCAGAAAGAGAACTTTTGAGACCAGTAAATTCTTCCCACCACAGCTTGCAGGTCATTCTGAGAAAGAAAAAAAACAAAGCAAAATGATTCCCTCTGTCCATTACACTGGAGAAACACTACAACAGAGCAGTCTTTTTTGCAGTGTCATATCTGCAGTTGTGAGGGACAGCAGGCTGAGCTGGGCAGGCCTTAACTTTGACTTTTCCTAGTTATGTCTATCTGTATTCCAACTTCCACAGTATTAACATAAAGCATAGCTGTTTTGCTTTATTTTCTTTGGTAAAAGCCAGCTATATTCTTAAATGTTAACCCCTTTTGAAAGTGTTTTCTGAGCTCAGCATGTTCTGAATAGACATTCGGGAAGTGTTTAAGAAGTGGATTACAGATGTGACCGTTTGGCACAGTTGCAACCTTTTTAGTAAGCCTGTAATGCAATAGGCATTAAATACACAGCATGTGATAGCAGGGGCTGCTCAGTTACTCCCAAGCAGAGCTAGGAGAAACTCTGCATTTTCACTTTGTAAGTCTTGGCAAGGGTGTAGTAATATATTTGCCAATTTTTGTAAAAACTAAAATGATGATTTTTTTCCCTCTCATGGCCAGGAGTGAAGCAAAACACAAATAGGCCAGAAAAAAAATTTGACATGGGATGTGAAACTCCATTAACCTTACAGGCTGTTTTGTCTATAGGCTTTCATGATTAAGGAGTGCTACCTCGAAGTTAAGGCAAGATAGGGGAAGGGCAGATTTCTGGATTCTAGCTGTGCAAAAAGGATCTTTTGACTTCTTAAATATGTTGCTGATAAAAATATATTCCCAGGCTATAGCCTGGTATAGCAAATCTCATCTGAAAGTAAATGTACATGGCTTAGATATAAACCCCAGATGAAAAGTGTACCAGGGTTATTATCGTGAAATATGTATAATCTAAGTTATTAACTATTGGCTCTGTTATTAAAATCAAGATAACAACACATTTTAGTGCTTCATATGGCAGCTCCAAAGCTCCTCTGTAGCCCAACACAAAAGTTTTCCAAATTTCTCTCTATTTTACAAAGCACCGGTTCATTGCCACAGCCTCGAATGAAGCTGTTTACAGTTCTGTGCTAAGCAGAAAGTTCAAATCAATTATTGTCCATTAGAGTTAGGTATAACTGATGAAATATCCCCAGAGGAGTATTGTAAATGTATCAAGACGTCCTCCCCCATTACAGAAATGGGGAGGCATGGTGAATTACTTACCTTCTCTCTTACACTTAATGTCTCTGAAATGCTGCCAGGCAGAAAAAGCTTATCTTGTCTCACTTGGGTTTAAGAGACATCTTTACTGTAGTCTAGGATATGGGGGAAAAAGATGATTCAAGAGCTGACCCACCCTTAGCTTTATTCCCACATAGAGCCAAGAACAAAAAATAGAGAAAGCACTATTAATCCACCAGTAATGGAGTCAAAATGCAAGGAGAAAATGTCCAACTCCACAACCCAGTGCTAGAAACACCCCAGAGTAGGAAAGGAAGGTTTTTGTTCCATATGCTATACAATAAATTCAAGCATTAAAAAACTCCACTGGAAGAGCATTGAAGGTGGAGTACAAAACAATAAAAGCCAAGAAATCTGTGGTTAAACTTGTTCCGTAATGCCAAGGCATAATGGGGCTTCCAGTGAAAGCATCCAGCATAGACCCAGTGGTGCCTGTCAGGGAACAGCCTTCATCTTGCCTACATATGGCTCCAGTATTTTGCTTGGACATATAAAAAGACATGGCTCCTGCCCTGAGAGACCATTTGTGTATGTCAGGTTCTTGCCTTGTATTTCAGTGTTGGTTGTAATGGATAGTTTCCTTGAGTTTGTAGTTTTAATTTTGGCACTGTTAAATAGCTATTTAATGTTTCCAGAAGAGTGCAAGATTTGACCAGGGTTTCAAAGTTCCCAGAAGCAGGTGACTGCTGGTGCCACTTAGTCCATGTCACTTAATGGTGGAGAAAGAGAAATGACCCTATGAGCTCCGAGCTGTTCTTTTGCCTGCTTGTGTTTGTCTTTTGTATTTTTGTATTTTGAAATGTACCAGAACAAATATGAATATAATAAAATAAATTGAGAGTCATGGAATCCTTGAAATAAGCCTGCAAGTGGGAGCAAAATGGCTTTGTAAAATGCCCACTCTACTAGTCCCAGAACCTAAGTGCAGGATTACTTCCTTGGGAGCTCTCCAGTTCTTCTTGCCTTGGTAATCTCCATTTTGACAATATGTTCAAGTAGCCAGGTCCTAGACCATGCAACATATAGCATGAAGTCTGCCCGGAAACTGGAAGATGTACTTGAAACTTGGCAAGTGAACTCTTTATGCTGTGCTGAGCAACCAGTGTGTGTCTATTCTTTTCTTGCAAATAAACTTATCTGTCCCCTGCGCTCCTCAGCAGGAACCATCTGATTGGGGTAGTGAGAAGGGATCGGGGTAGAAAAATGTCACCCCAGAAAAAGAAAAGGAAAAAATGGAAGTAAATTAAAAGAGAAAGAGTAGCTAAAGTCTAGGGAAGAAAATGAGAGAGGAAAGAGGGAAAAGTTAAGAATGGAAGAAATGGCAAGAAGGAGGAAAAAAAGAGAGAAGGGGAAGTGACAAAAGGACTAGGGCATGTCGTAATAGGACATGATGGAGCAGCTGTTTATCCCTCTCAAACCAAATGAGTTTAATGCAGACATTGAAGAGCAAGGATGGTCCAGTGATTGGACTGAGGCTTTCAAGCTGGGCCTCAGGAGACCCATGCTCACTTCTGTGCTTCACCAAAAGCTTATTGTGTGACTGTGGGCAAGTCCCCTAAGTTCTCTGTGCCATAGCTTATAACCTGTGAAAGAGAAATAATAGTACTTTCATCACTCACAGGTAGGTTTTGAGGGTAATATCATCAAAGGCTGTAAGGTACTCAGCTACTACAGCTATGGGAGCCATTGATGCTTACGACAGATGGAAAAAGGGGGAATCACTATTTTGTGGACTGAAATGTAATGTGTGAGTGGGAAAATCCTATAAAGCACTGTTTCTCTCATCAAAGAGAAGAGTAGAGGAGTGTTAAGGGCCTGTTCTCCTCCCCTTTCTAGGTGTACTTTTCAAAGTATTGTGTGGGGAGGGGGAGTTAGGTTTGTGACCCCTATCAAAGTGAATTCATCACATAGCTAAGCATCTGATTTGGAGAGAGGCTGAATTGCCTGCAACTTTCTATTGATGTCTGTGGTATATGCTGTCAGTGATTCTCATGATCAGAAGCAATCCAAGCTGTCAGCTTTGGGAATTTAACTTATAGATTTTTTTGCCCTGCTCTATTTTCCCCCTCTGCCACAGTGGCCAACACCCCCCTACATAAATCAGGTTGGTGCAGGGAATCACACTGTCATTCCTAAGACTAGCAAGAAGCATGATTACATATAAAAAGATCTAATTTTTGTTCTCTCAAATGGAACAATATTCCGTTTCTGGCAGCTCTGTCCGTGGTGCTAACAAGCACATTGACTATCTTCTCCCCTCTCGTTTTCTTCTCGGTGTGTAACCTTTGCCTGATGAACCACTGTCTTGGCATATGGTTAATTCCATTAGGGGTAAACATAGCTTTCAGGGGAGCAGGGGAGTATGCAACTGACAGCTTTGGTTTGGGGCTAGGGATGGGTTATAGCATGAATTAATTCATAGTCATATTTATGGGAGTAAAGACTAATCAACTAAGTTCCCCATACACAACCACTACCACAAGCCTCACACACAACTGTAGCAATCTTTTCTCTAGAAGAAGAGAGCATATTGCTAAACACTTCCCTCAGCCAGAGGGTTCACTAGATTTTGTGTAAATGCACTTTTCTTCCAATGGCCGAGTCTGCTGCCTCTATATCTTTCCTAACTGCTGTTGATCCAGAGATCTCAAGAACCCAGTCTAGACTGCATCACAGCAAAATGTATCTCCAGTGTACTTCACACAGTGAGTAAGAAGGTTTCCATTCTTGTTGACGTAGTCTGGGTAGAGCGTACATGGGAGTACGGTTCTGACATAAAGTCTGTAAAGGCCTGAGTTTGGGATAGTTATGTTGCTTGAAAGTAGAGACAGCATCAGTGTGTCAGCAAATATTTGTTTATCCTTCTCCATACCATTATCTAATTTATTCATAATGAATCCAGTACAATAAAAGTATTTACAAAAAATGTTAGAGTATTGATTATTTGAACTATTTGTTTAATTCCCCCACCTTTAAAAATCCATTATTACCAGAGTAAAATACAAGATGATATCTATGAATATTCTGAACATTTGTTTGGTTCAGCCATGTTTGGGCCTCTCTTTATTGCATTTCACTGTTATTTAAGATAATGTTATCGTCATGAAAGTATATTGACTGACTGGCTGTTTTTCATCAGTATACCCCATATTAGCAGGTGAAAAAAAGCTACTTTTTCATAAGCAAAAATATTCATTATTCTTTATGCACTTTTTAGTTTGTCATCCATTTGGGAGGCATACATTGGGTGACTTGGGGGACCAGTTGCATGCTATTAATATCAAAGTATTAAGTGAACTGTGTACAGTGTATGGCCTATGAAATTTTCAGCCAGACTATTCAGCAAATACTTATGAATAGCAACCAAATTTGCAAAAATTAGACTTCATTCATAAAGTATTTCCAAATAGGATTAAAGAGCTCTGTTTCCCTGTAAATATATTTTCAAGGAGTATTTCAACTAGTTCTACTCAGTCCTAACTTAAAAGACTCAGAAATTGAGGAAAAATATTAACTCATTTTAGACTCCTAAAATAAACTTAAATATCTTTCTGTACATAATGTTGAGATTTTTATGGTCTTGTCTGTCAGGGATTTCCAAGACTTGTAAGCCTCTTGGGTGTTTCCTGTTTAGAAACCAGGATTTTTTCCTTTTTAGTTATATAATTTTCCCATTTCTAATCTGCATAGGTTGCAAGATCTTAAATTTGTTTTTGTTCCAGGATTGCCACCCCAAATCTTCAGGCCAGTGTAATTTTGGCAAGAAAGTCCATATTTGGGGAAAGAAAATCAGCAGCATTATGGCCAGGATTTAAAAAATAAAAGTAAGCAAATGGCTGTTCAAAGGTGTTCAGAGGCTCAGGATATTAGGCTTCAACCTAGGGTGGGTTGGTTAGCGAATAAAGTGCTGGTGAGGCCAGACTGCTGATCATCACATGGACATAATCACAAATGTACATGAGGTGATAGATAGGTTTTATTGGCATGACTTGCTGTGGAGTTCATCTCTAATAAGGCTGTTGAATTAAATTTTATTTTGACCCAACCCACATCATCATGTATTTGATAGCTGCAGTATATTTTACAGGAAAAAAGGTTAGCTTTGTTGTGTATATATTTTAGGAGTGGATGTATGTGTATATAAATATAATTTTATTGCTTATTGTTTACATATTTTTATGTGGCTGTCTATACACACGCACGCACACACACACACATATAAATATGCCTATACATGCACTATTTTAATTTTGGTTTCTTGGGTCCTGTCAGGGCTGAAACCAAGAGTAGCATCTACCGGTAAGGCTAGGAACAGGTGTTGCATTTGTCCCTGGGTAGGTTGTGCCTGTGTATGTCCCAAAGTAAAAATATCTAAGGATTGTTGTGTACACATATTACTATTCTGATTGGGGTTTAGTGAGCAGCTGAATGCAGTGCCACTTTGCTGCCTTTGATTCAGTGATGCAGTCCTTGAATAATTGTCCAGATGTACTTTTCTATATCTTGGGATAAACTGTTACTATCTTCTATCCAGGAAAGTTTTTTTAGGATTTGTCCTGGGATAAATTCAATGTGTGTATGCTGCCTAAAATACTGGAAATCCCTCCTTCATTGTAGTTTAAAGTTCCCTTTCTTCTAATGGAAAATGTTAGATTTTTAAACCAGGTCAATTTGTATGTTTAGAAAAGCTGTTCCTGAGGCAGGATCTAAGCTTGTCTGTCTTGGGCCTTGGGAGCTGTGATTTTTGAAGGGAATTCTCTATCTGAGAGAAAGAGGAGAAAACACTTCTCTGGCTGATTGCATTTTTTAAATGGCAGCTGTTGGAAGAGGCACAGCATTTTGGACGCTTCTTTAGGAAGAAGAGTTAGTGAGAAGGTAATGCTGACATAGGCCACTTATAAATTATACATGGCCTATGATAAATGTGCATAGGATGCACCTATGGAATTTGTCATATGCATAGTATGTGGTATCTTTTGAAACAGACAACATAAAGAAATGAATCTGGTTGACCAATAGAGGTTCTTGCAGATTAGATTTGTGGTTGACGGCTCATTACATTTATTTTGCTAAATACAATGGGGAAGATCCTGGGAAATTCAGATTGCCTGCTTGCTTCTCACAGAGCTTTCCAAATAACTTGGTAACATCAGGCACTTCAGTCTTTAGGTGCTCAGAAATATCTGGTTTCTGAAGCATGTGAATTTCTTCTGTGACCCACGTTTTCGCAGATACTCTTGCAGATCTGTCTCATCAGAGCCTCTCTTAGGAAAGTCTAATCCCTGAAGCTGCAGGAGATCATCCAGATTGGAAGTGGTATTTACATGGGTCACAGTTTTCATAGTCTTGTAGAGAGTGTGAAAAGCTCCTGTTTTGGTGTTTGTGGTGATGCAGGGATGGGGAATGCACATGTCATTGGGTCACTCCTGTATCCTTATGAATAGGCTGTTGTAAAGGAGAAGGCATATTACTCTGGGTTGTTCCAGACAGACATATAGTACGTGCAGTTTATCAGGCAACACTCTGAGTCAGTATATGCAAAATAAGCTTCCCATGAGACCTTGCAATAAAAAAAAGCAACTCTTTGTTATTTCGATAGTCACGAGCTAGTGAGCTGTGTAAACGAAAGGCTACCCATAAAACCACCCATAAACCAGAGATTCAGTCTCCATGGCTTTTGCCTTCTCACACAGCATTAAAAACACCACAGTCCCCCAAAATATTTTCTGTTGTCTGGGGCCTGCCTTTGCTGGAAAATGTTCTGCAAAAAGGAACAGCCTATCCCAGTTATTAAAAGGAAAAGTTATAAGGGAAGGATTAAGTTCACAGTATAAGGCTTGATGCAGTTGTACCCCTTTTTTAGACCATTCATAGCTTAATCAGAGAAAATCCCTTTGAGGGCAGCCATGTAGTATATATTTTACGTCACATCCCCACTCCTTTACTAAAAGCGGAGTAACTGATTCATGGAGGAAATAGCATTGGAGAGGTTGCATTGTGCCTCACCAGTATCCATACCAGTCGCTATTCAGAAGAGCAAATGGGGCTGCACATGGTCTCCAGTTAGCCAGCTTTGAAATGGGCCTGGATTCCTTCTGCCAAACTGGTTATGGCTGAAACCATCCAGGTTTCCCATACCCTTTTCCAGGATTTATAACATCCAAAATACATGAGACACTGAACATAATGGAATGTAGCTCTTCAAAAACAAGTGTGTGCATATGTGTGTGTTGCTCTTGATAAATTCAATCCATTTTTCTCCCTCCTTCTTAAAATAATAGTAATAATAATTGTTGTTGTTGTTTTATTATTATGATGATGATGAGAGGCCACACTCCCTAGGATTTAGGGAGCTGCTGCAAAGTTAATCAGGTGGGCATAAACCAGAGTGTATACACTGGTAATGGAAGCTTGATAGTACCCCCCACCCTTGTTGCAGATCTGGCCAAGCCTGCGTTTAGGTTGCTCCTCTGTGCAGGCACAAACCCAATTAGGAAACCTGTGATTTCTCCTGAGCCTTGCCAGTCTGACAGCTTGGGAGAAGGAAGTGAGGAGCACGCAGGGAGTCATCGGGCTAACGATGATCAGCAGTCACACTCCAAATGTCTATCCAATCAGGGAGGGCGTTTCGGGCACAGAGGTCTCACTTCACTCTGCAAACGGTGGCATCACAGCACTTGCCGGCACCAGGCTTGCTGTCAATCAATCTCTGACAACCAGCACTGCCTCTGCATGCACTCAGTTCCCCTCGCCATGCTTGCTGCGAACTGAGGAGGGTAGGAAATCAGAGTTAACGGAAGGTGAGGGAGCGAGACTAAGAGAGTTTAGCATAATAAATGCGAAGGTAAAGGTAAACATAAAGATTTGTGGGCCTGCTCTTAGATCTTGCAGCATTGGGAGACATCAAGAAGCCTGAAGGAGATGACCAGAGATAAGAAGAAAAAGATTTATATGAGAGGATACTGCAAATGTGTCTGAATGCAGAAAACAAGGGGGAGGTTAAACAAAAGATGAGAGAGAAATAAGGGAAAGACAGCTATATAATGCTAAAGGGGATAGCCAGAAAGGGACAAGGAGCAAGGAGGTGACATAGCCAGGTGCCACTGGCCATGGAATTACCTCCTGTCAAGGATATGGATGGGAATTCAAAACTGCATAAGTGAATTAAGTGTGCCAGCTGCTTTGATCTAGAATGGGGCTCGTGTCTCTAACACATTTAGCTGCTTTTGAAAATCCCTCCCCTGTATTCAGAACACCATACAGCAATACTGATGAGACTTACATGACTAAAACCCTGTAAACCAAGGTGAGAACAGACCCCTGGCACATCATTAAATGCTAATGCATCTGCTGTGCTGTGTGTGCAGGTGTGATGGAGAGATGGGATTTTTTCTCTCTGTATTATAAGCAAGGCCAGTAGCACTGCTTGTTACAAAGTTTCTTCATGCTACCTATTTGAAGACCCCTTGTTGGTTGTTTCCCATTTTGCCATACTTTAACCAGGCCAAATGTTTCCATACTACGTGCTTACATCAGGAGGAAGTATTTTGGATACTGGGTTGGCCATTTCCAAGAATGAGGCAAAGACAAATCTGTTGTTTTGCACATGTCAATATATTACGGTTATAGCTTTTTTGAAAAACACTAACGTACCCATGCCGTAGAAAAGGGACTCAAAATGCATCAGAGAGGTGATATTCATGTAATTGAGGTCCCATTTGTCCTCTCTTTGAAAATCCACTCAGCTTTGGCTGCGGGATAAGCCACTGAAAAATCACTGTTCGAACATGCTCAGTGAAAACTTACTAAACTTTCACAACCAAAAACTCAGAAGGTTCAGCCCTACACTGAATATGCTCCAGCTGAGGACGGTGCAAGAATTCACTTGTTCTAGGCTGCTGTGGATGCTGCCAATTCTGGGTGTAGGTAAAAGGACTGAAATGAGGGATACTGTGCCCTCTGTGCCATCCTACTGAGAGCCTACCTTGGAGGATAAAAATTAATAGATGTGGGACACTATGCTGGGCGAAGTAGATGGGTGACAGAGAAGGAAACTGAGAGTTGAAAGACGGGGACAAGATTTAAATGGGTAGGGAGGCAGAAACTGGGGATGAGGGTGGGGATGGGACTGGGAGCCAGGGAAGGGAGAGAAGGACAGAGATTAGATGAGGAAGGGTCGGAGGGGACTGACTGAGCCAAGGGAAAAGAGTTGGGGGAGAAAGAGATATGAGGAGGAGTACTCAAAGTACAAAAGGAACTCATATTTGACATGCAAAGAGACTGGGACAAGGAGCCACAGATAGGATGGTGAGGTCTGGGACTCATCACTAAGAGGATGAGTCTAGGGTGGGGTCTGGGATGGGGAGCCAGTGAAGGTGGGAAAGTTGGGCAGAGAGTGACTGATGACCAGTGCCATAAGAGCATCAGTGTGATGCCACATTATGCGTTCCTATATTTTTAGCTAGCTTCCCCCCAAGACCTACAAAAACTGGTTAAAAAGCAGTATTGTGGCTGCAAAGTCAAGAATTCAAAAGTTAAGAAATGCAGATGTTACACAGATGCACAGGCAGAAACAATTTAGAGGATTGTCTAGCTCCCCTGAAAGTAGGTAGGGTGCGGGGAGGCTGTAAGATATGTTGTAGAGGCCATGGCCATTAAGGTTGGCTAAGATATGTTGGCTACAGTGAAGGGGGCTCCCTGTGAAGAGAAGGGGAATGGAGGTCCCCATCTGAGGGAGCTTACTGTGTCAGGGGAGGTTGACCCCCGGAGAATCTAGTGCCTGTAAAACCTGCACATGGCCCTTGTGTGTGTGTATACTTGATGATATTGTCTTTAATGACATCATAGCAAACTGTTTTTCCTTCAAGGCTCCTGCCATATTCAGTGCATAAGATGGACAATGCCTTGAGAATGAATGACAGTTGTGTAGTGAAGGAAGCTGACGTCCATAAGACTCCTGCTTCATTTGTTACAGAAGTTCAGTGAATTGGGCAGGGGAGGACAGGAGGAGAAAGGAGGGATTATGGCATATGAATGCTGCCCTATGGAACTGGAGTCCATGCCTGGTCTTTCCTAGAGTTCCTTTGTACTGCGATTCAAGTCTCTTGCACCGGATTTGTCTTGGGTGATCACTAATTATTGCTTCTTCAAGTTAGGGGTCCTGACTGGAGACCTTGAGTTCAGATTCTGAGCACTCGCAATTGAAATGGAAATCTCTGGGAGCTATGCTTTGGGGGTATAAAGTGCCACTGACTTCTAAGAGTTCAGAAGGAGGGCAGCCCAAATTAGCAGATTTACCTCCTGCCCTCTGTGCCTCAGTTGGCCCTCTCTGAAATGGGGATAATAACACCCATTCATCTCAGAGGGGTGTTATAAAAGTAAATTAATTGCTTTTTGTGAAGCCATCAGATGCGTCAGGGATGAGCATCATAGAAAAGCCCAGGAGGAAATTAACGATTCGATCCTCAGAGCAGGTTTTGAATAGTGGGTACTAAATAAGACCTGGGACCACACAGTGAGCAATGAGGAGAAGACAAAATATTGAATAGGTGCCCATTAAGTGAGCATTGTCCATCTGGGGCACTAAATGAGCGAGGAGGCTTGTGAAGAAATCAACACAGCCACATAATTAAAACCACATCATCATGCATGCGCACAAGGGAGCTGAATGTGGGTTGTGTAGGCAACTTTGATGCTTGTATTTCCTAACTTATGTGTGAATGACTCTCCAGCCTGAAACATGCTCTTCTAATCTTTTCATATAGAAATAAATATATAGAGACAGAAATCTGTGGCATTGGTTCTCCACCTTTTTAAATTCAAGGCACCCTTCCATAGACTTAAGGCACCATTCATTAGACCCAAAGTCCCCCTCTTTAACTTTTGTGAATTGAGCATTGCTGCATTTTAAAAACTTACTTATTTTTAACAGTGCTTACCTCCTTGGAGAGGGTAGAAAGTGTGGCAGGGCAGTGGCCAGGCAGAGAGGAGTCTGAGCCTGCATGTATATATTTATCTCCTCACACCTTGGGGCACCCTTCAAAGGATTTTGTGGCACCCCTGAGTGCCCCTGCAACCTGGTTGAGAATCACTGGGCATGGTTACATGAGATGTTTACTGAGTGGTAGACTAATTAGCTGGGCAGTAAACATCATGCGTCTGCACATATACCCTTTTTAGGCCAGAGTAAACTAATTTACTCCACAGCAGAATCATTCTTATAAATACAAGTACTATCCTGCTGCAGTTTTTACTCTGCAGCAGCTCATGTGTAGATGCTGCCCTGACTGGCTAGCCCAACACTGAAGCACCCTTGTGGCCTAGCCAGCCTCTCTGCAGCACATTTAGTTGGGTGGAATAGACCCGGGTTGGGAGGCTGACCCCTTCCTGTCAGCCAGGGCTGCTCCATAATGTGGTCCCTGGTGCACATGAAGATACAGCACCTGAAAGCAATAAGCTCCCGAGTTTATTCATGTGCATTAACTGCACGTGTAAATGCACCCACTGATTATGGAATATTAAGATTTAAATAAAAAAATCAGTCCATCAGTGTCACCAGCTCAGTTGTGTGACCCAGTGCTTATCAGCTCATAGTATGCACAAAAATCTACTACCTGGCATATGAGAACTAAATTATGACAAGGTTGCCTCTCCATAAGAACTGCCATACTGAATGAGACCAAAGGTCCATCTAGCCAAGTATCAGGTCTCGGACAGTGGCAAGTAATGGCATTACCTGACTCAAGAAGTCTATGGGCCAACGAGAGGCAAAGCGCTGCTTGACCTGGTACTGGCTACGGGGGGCGACCTAATCGGCGACCTAGTGATCGATGGGAAGCTGGGTGACAGCGACCACGAGCTGATCACCTTCACCATCCGCCGTAAAGCTGGCAAGTCAGTCAGCAACACAGAAGTCCTTGACTTCAGAAAAGCCGACTTTGACAAGCTCAAGAGGCTAGTCAGTCAGGCCCTCAGGGACCATGACCCCAGGGAGATGGGAGTTCAAGAAGAGTGGTTGCTTCTCAAGGAAGCGATCCTCAATGCACAAGCTAAATCTATCCCAACACGGAGGAAAGGCAGCAAGAAGGCACAGAAGCCCTCCTGGCTCTCCAGGGACCTAGAGGACCTCCTGCAGCTAAAAAGGAAAGCCTACAAAGGATGGAGGACGGGATTCACCTCCAAGGAAGATTACTCCGCACTGGTCCGGTCCTGCAGGGACCAAACCAGGAAAGCCAAGGCTGCAACTGAACTCCAACTAGCTTCAGGCATCAAGGACAACAAAAAGTCCTTTTTCAGATATGTGGGGAGCCGGAGGAAAAGCCAGGGCAATGTTGGACCCCTGCTAAACCAGATGGAGCAACTGACAACTGACGCCCAGGAAAAAGCCAACCTATTAAATAGGTACTTTGCGTCAGTCTTTCATCAATCACATGGGATGCCCATGCCTGCTATGGGACAGGGAAATCTGGGTGAGGGGGATCCCCTACCCTCCATAAATGCTGACCTCGTGAAGGAACACCTTGAGAAGCTGGATACCTTCAAGTCAGCCGGCCCTGACAATCTGCACCCCAGGGTACTCAAGGAGCTGGCGAGCATCATAGCCCAGCCCCTGGCACGGATCTTTGAAAACTCCTGGCGCTCTGGTGTAGTGCCCGAAGACTGGAAGAAGGCCAATGTGGTACCGATCTTCAAAAAAGGGAGGAGAGTGGATCCGGCTAACTACAGGCCCATTAGCCTGACTTCTATCCTGGGGAAGATCCTAGAAAAGTTTATTAAGGAGGTCATCCTTGAGGGACTGGCCCAGGCTAACATTCTAAGGGACAGCCAGCATGGGTTTGTTGCGGGTAGGTCTTGTTTGACCAATCTCATTTCCTTCTATGACCAGCTAACCTATCACCTGGACAAGGGAGAAGAGGTTGATGTCATATATCTTGACTTCAAAAAAGCTTTTGACCTGGTATCCCATGATCACCTCTTGGCCAAACTGCCCAGTTGTGGCCTTGGCTCCACCATGATCCGCTGGCTGGGAAATTGCCTCCGTGGTCGGACCCAGAGGGTTGTGATTGATGGCAGTCACTCATTGTGGTGCCCTGTGACCAGTGGGGTCCCTCAAGGCTCTGTCCTGAGACCCATACTGTTCAACATCTTCATTAACGATGTGGACATTGGAGTCAGGAGTGGACTGGCCAAGTTCGCCGATGACACCAAACTTTGGGGCAAAGGATCCACGCCAGAGGACAGGCGGGTGATCCAGGCTGACCTGGACAAGCTCAGCAAATGGGCAGATGGGAACCTCATGGTGTTTAACACCGAAAAATGCAAGGTTCTCCACCTTGGGAGGAAAAACCTGCAGCACCCTTATAGGCTCGGCAGTGCTACGTTGGTTAGCACTATAGAAGAAAGAGACTTGGGGGTCATCATTGACCACAAGATGAACATGAGCCTGCAATGCGATGCTGTGGCTAGTAAAGCGACCAAAACGCTGGCTTGCATCCATAGATGCTTCTCGAGCAAATCCCGGGACGTCATTCTCCCCTTGTACTCGGCCTTGGTGAGGCTGCAGCTGGAGTACTGCGTCCAGTTTTGGGCTCCACAATTCAAAAAGGATGTGGACAAGCTTGAGAGAGTCCAGAGGAGAGCCACACGCATGATCAGAGGTCAGGAAAACAGATCTTACGATGACAGGCTGAGAGCCATGGGACTCTTTAGCCTGGAAAAGCGCAGGCTCAGGGGTGATCTGGTGGCCACCTATAAGTTTATCAGGGGTGACCACCAGGATCTGGGGGAACGTCTGTTCACCAGAGCGCCCCAAGGGATGACGAGGTCTAACGGTCACAAACTCCTGCAAGACCGTTTCAGGCTGGACATAAGGAAGAATTTCTTTACTGTCCGAGCCCCCAAGGTCTGGAACAGTCTGCCAGCAGAGGTGGTTTAAGCACCTACATTGAACACCTTCAGGAGTAAATTGGATGCTTATCTTGCTGGGATCCTATGACCCCAGCTGACTTCCTGCCCTTTGGGCAGGGGGCTGGACTCGATGATCTCCCGAGGTCCCTTCCAGCCCTAATGTCTATGAAATCTATGAAAATTAGGGAAAGAGTGTAAAAAAACAGGGAACATGCAGAGTAACCATTGCATGTCATGCCCATATGGAAAAAATATGCAATCTGTATATTTAGGGGGAATATTTCTTCTATGGACTTTAGTATTGGTTGTTCTGTCTAATATTAGTTGTTTCTAAGGTGGGGAGGCTTTTCTAAGTCCTAAAAGAAGTCAGGAGCCGTGGGGACTCTTGTGATATGCAAGTGAGAAGTGGAGATATGCTAGCAGATGAGAAGGAAGCAAAGTCTTGTGTGTAAGTAGGGTGGCCATCATAGAGGACAGTTCAGTTGTCCTTTGTCCTCTATTGATATGAAACTGGGCACCTTTATGTCCTCTATTTTTCTTTTGAAGAGAAAGTGGATATAAAGGCATCAGGTTTCGTATTGATAGAGGACAGAGTAGCAGAAAACCAGAATGTCCTCTATGATGGCCACCCTATGCGTAAGCGGGGATACTTGCAGGAGGAGCCAGTGATTGCTCAAGACTCCTAGCCACAGAGCAGCAGAACTCTGTTCTACTGCAATGTAGGACTTTTAGATAGTGGGCACCTTTTCCAGCAGCACAGTTCTTACATGTCCTGGAAGCTGCACAGCTATAGAAGGTGCCAGAAGTCTGGATCTGCTTAACCCTACCCCTTCATACAAACCCTATATGTCAGCTGCCTTCTGCAGGAAATCTCCCTTGGACACATATACACACCCTCCCACTCCCAACATATTGTTTCTGCTCCTGTGGTCCTATGTTAGACAAAAAGGTATAGATACAGCATGTAGCTAACTCAGAGGAGTAACCACAAAATTTGTAGCTGCATCTAGATGCCAGGGTTCTTTGGATCCCAAGTGACAGTTCAGCCCATTAAAAAGGTAGGGGACCAATAACCATTTTTGGTCCACACCCAAAGTTTGGGATCTGGTTTCAAATGCCTTCCAAAATTTGTGGGTTTGTCCTTATGTTATGTTTTTGCAATACATGAAGAAGTTAACACCAAAATACTATTACTTGCTGTAAAAGAATGGCAACAAAAGTGTACTCAACTTCTTTGAACACAGAACAATAACTCCCACCACCCAAAAAATATAAAATACTTCATAGAGGGCATGTCTAAACATGCAGTTAATGTGAAGCAATAAACTCTGCAGTTTATTGCTCCAGAATGTATTGCTCCTGGGCACACCATTTGAATGGGTGCCTGATACCATAGCATGTTGAGACAGGTTGGACCAGACTTGGCTAGTGGGGGACCTGGGGGGGTCAGCCTGCCAGCGCAGAGCTGCTCCTGCCCAGCTCAACATGCTGTGGAGAGGCTGGCGGGAGCATGAGGGTGCTCCAGTGTGGGGTTAGCTGGCAGGCAGCCCCCACACTAAAGCACCCTTGTGCCCCAGCAAGCCGGGCCAGTGTCTACATGGGCAGTGCTGCAGAGTAAAAAACTCCACAGTAGGATATTACTTGTATTTACAAGTATAATCCTGCTGCAGAGTTTATTAGTTTACTCCAGCCTAATAGGGGTGCATGCATAGACACTGGGACATTTATGACAGAGCTAATTCGTCTACTGCACTGTAAACACCTCATGTAAATGCACCCAGACAGCACAAAATTTAACCTACCTCACTGCAGGAAGCTTAATCACAACTGGGACTGAAAACAAGGTCCTAATAACACCCTTCACTAGAGCTTCTGAACCTGCCAGCAGGATTAGAAAGCCCCATAAAACTTCATGTGAAAGCAGGTTTTTATTGATGCCCCATGTCCCTCCTCCATAAATTCCTTAAATAATGACCCCAATATAAAAATAAATCAGAAGCTGAGCCTCATAGGGGGTCTGTGAATTTGCTATGGTTGGGGGAAAGAAAATGACTTCAGATTTAACTTCCTACTTTATACTGAGTCATTATTTGGTAATAGTAGATCAAGATGCTGCTTCATTATCTCCCCTGTCACCTCTACGAAAGCCACCACTGGTCCCAATATCTGCTGTATCCCAACTTTGCTTTTTACGCTTTTATGTTGTGGCCATGCGCAGAGAAGCCAAAACCAAAACAATAATATTTTCACTGAAAGAGCAGCCACAGCACAGTACTTTATTTTTTTTTAAATCCAGAACAATAACTTCCCCAAGATAAAAACTGACTCAGAGAAAGCCAGCCTAATCAGAACTGAAACTAAAAACAATGTTCTCATCCCAACCTTTGCAAGAACCCCTAGTCTCCCAGCAGGGATTGAAACCCTTAAAACTTTTAAGTGAGAGTACAGGGTTTTTTTCCCTCAATGCAGCTCATCTAACAGAACACTGGGAACATAATGTGCCTGATTTTCCCTTTTTCCCCCTCTTGTGTGGTTACTAAGCCCAGTGCAAAGTGGGTGTGTGGATGAGAAATCACTGTGTACTTCTCCTGATGGGAATATTTTCCACTCCTTTTGCACAGGTGTAGATGATTGCACAAGTAGAAAATCAGTATTTTTTTAAGGTTGATGAAAACCACAATCAGACTGGGGGGCAGAGGCCTCTCCTGCCAACTTTCAAACTGCAGCAAAATTGAATGACTGCATTATGCCCTTCTGAAATAGGAGGTTTATTGTGTACAGCCAGGACAGATGCTCACTTAACTGTAACTGAGCTGGTAAAACAAAATCTGTGTTTACCTGCTGCTATCCAGCATCTCTGAAATCTAACAGGTCTGGTAGTAGCAGTGCCAGTGTACTCTCTGCATGCTTTGTGGGTAATGGCATGCTTCTTGATCTATCTTGGAATACTGTTCAGGGAGGTGAGAAGGAGGTGGCAATTTGCTCTGCTTGGGCATAAAATACCTTTTGGACCATGAAAAGCACTCTGGATGGGAAAAGGTGCATAGGAGGAATGTCAAAAGGAGAATTATGAGCAGGGTCAATAAAGAAGCATGGGCAATATCTGCCAGATTTAACAGAACATTAATTCAACATGCCAGGCTTTAAAAGCTGGCTTTTCTTTTAGCTAGTTTTGCAGGGATATTAGTGAAGAATGCAAATCAGGCCACACCTGACAAAACCCAGGCTTTTAGTTGATGATCAATTAAAACAAAATGCCTGGCATATTTAAAAAAAAAATCTTTCCTAAATATGAGCCTTTTACTGTCACTTAAAAACAGTCCATTTCGGGAACAGACCCTGCCTGGCACAGAATGCTTGGGGTACCTGGTGGCTTCAGTATGATGGCTCCAAGAATAACTCAGGGAAGGATTTGGCCCCCAAGTTCCAGTGGCTCAAGCTGTAAGCTTGTGTTTTGGGTAACTCACTTAAGGCTGTTAACATTTAAATGGCCACAACTGGGGCTTTAATGTTAATGCCCCTTAATCCTTTCATTCAGGGAGTCAGGTTTTCCTGCTGTAACATCTGTTGCCACCAACAGTGGATGCACCCAAACTGCTGGAGTGCAGGAGGGGTCAGATGCCCAGGGGAGGACTGTGCATCTCTGCTGGCAGTCTAATATAACAACCCCATGGCACCTGTTAGGTGGGGTTGGTAAAACAGAGGGTCTCTTAAGTTAAAGGCAGGAACATAAAAGCAGCCTATTAAAATATCCTAACCTTTTATATGAATCCTTTAGAACTGCAGTTTTACTCCACTGGGGACTGGAATAAGACATCAGATTGGAGGATAGATGAGTTAACACCTGTTCTGAAAGTGAAAGTTCTTGACTGAGGACACAAAGGTAGGGTTTGGATATCCAGCAAAAGGCGAGCATAACTGTAAATTAGAGCTTTCATGAGTGTGACTGACTTCTGCATTTGCAACCTGGTCTTCTTGCTGGAAATTTGGTCTCTTCTGTGTGGATAAGGACAATTTGTTACTGTCTTTTTTTTTTGGCAAGAAGGGTACAACCACACTTTTCCAGGTATGGCCTTTGCTGTAGTTACCTGTGTCTTCCTCAGATTCCAATAGGATTATACAGCTTGCCCAACCAGAAGGCCTCTTGTATACATGGGCAGGATGCAGCTTCCTGCTTACCTAGTAAAGTTGTCCAGTAAGAAGTATATTGCACCAGTGCTCCATAGCTTGCAGTAGCTTCCAGGTGATTTCCTAGTGTAATTCTACCATGGAGGACAAACATAACCTAGGACATTTTAATGTGAAGCACCTTAGAGTTATCCTTGTTTCATCCAGGGTAATTTCTGAAACAATTTGGGCTGATTTGTAGCACTACAGCACTATGTGTTATCTGTCTGCCCACTTGTTTATAGCACTTTTAAGCCACTTGAAACTCTGCAAACATTATGTCTGCCCATGCCCTAAGAATTCCTTTTAAGAAGCTTTATGGTTTGGATCTCTTACGTAAAAATTGAGAAAAGCTAAACCTCTCTGCCTGGCACTCATGGGTTGTGTTCATTGATCCATTGGTGAGCATCCATTGGAGACATTCATTTTTCTTTCTTGGTCTGAGAGAAACCAAATTGTTTGACATTCATGAGAGAGGCCTATTTATTTTCTTTAGCGGTATAGTGAGCTCACTGAGCACCTGGGGCAGGTGAGGGCCTATTGCAAAAGACTCCTGGGGTGGGAGGATTGTGGCATTCCCACACAGTTGCCACCTGGGGCTCATGCCTCACTAACTCTACCCTATTTAAGTGGCTGATTTTCCCAGGCTTTTTTTTGAGGGTGAAGTCAGCTAGAAGAAATGGATTTGGTTCCTGTGGGCCAGGAAGTTTTTTTGAAATTGGGATAGTGGACAAATGTGATCTTTCCTTTGTATGCAATTATAAAGATTAATTTGTGTGTGCCTGCCGAGCTTTTGGATAGGCTCATTTTTATATATCTTAGCAAATAAAACTGAAAAACACTTTATGCTTAAGAAGAGCTGTCATAAATATTGTCAAAGGGATAAAAATACCATCATTTCCACTCAGTTACAGTCGGTAGTGACTGCAACGTTCTGTTCAGTGTTTAGAAAAGCTATCAGCTGTCAGTCATGACAGCAGTGCCCATAGGGTTAGGAGATGTGATGTGGACAGGCTGGGGGAATGAAAATAGCCCCACACACATATGGACCTGTGGTTTTTTTACTTCTTAAATTAGTTTGCACCTGTGCGAGGGAGACTCTGGTTAAGCATGGTATTTCTCAGATACCTATTTAAGTAATATCCTAGCTGGAATAACTGCCAAAAATGTCTCATTTGTTGGCTACACAGAAGGTCCTCCATCATGTGCATGAGGCTTTAGGATAGTGCACCCACAGAAGCAGTGGTAAACAATGAAGTATTGCTGGTGGCTTATATATCTAAGGATCAAAGTACCAACATGCACAATCAGTTGGAAAGCAAACAGAGGCATCCAGATGTGTCTGGCACCAACAAGGCCACTTTATTGTAATATCAGGAGGCACATGGTGGGCTCTTCCAGTGTTTTCTCAGGGGCACCAGGGTTTCCTTTCAGTTCTTTTAGTGGGAGCTATAGGTGACCTCCTCAGTGGCTGTTCTTACATAGAAAAGTATGTTAGCAGAGGGTTGCAGAAAGCTATTAAGCTAAATAGCGTATGGCACATGAGGGAGCAGGACTGGTGGGATTATGGGGCAACAAATACTTTTATGCTAACAGCTCTGTTTCTTGTGATGTTTCACTCATCATATTCCTTCAGGGGAAGTCAAGGAAATGGACTTTCTGGAGAGACTATCCTAACCAAAAGAGAGAGAATATCACAACTTGAGGTCACAACTGAAAATGAGTTTGGTAGTGGCTCAGGCCAATCTCTGTTGGGCCTTTTGTTCACATCATAAAACCACCCCAAGTGGGTGGTAGACCTGAGGTGCATTAGCAGAGCCCCATGGGAGGGGCAGAACTGAAATACCAGGAGTTGGTGCTGAGTGAAGAACCCAGACTTGTACCAGCTGTGGCTGTGGCAGAGTATCATGAAGGAACATTGCAAGGTGCATGTGCACAATGTGCATGGTTTAAGGTGTACGCCAGTGTGTTTAGACCTTCACTGCTGTGAGACTAGAATTTATCAGATGCAGTTCCTCTCCACCAAAACAATAGGGCCCAACGATTTGCAGAAGCTTAACTCCGACTGCTCAGCAGGACATTTTCCCCTGTAAGGCCCCAAGGAAGTTCTAGTATTTCTGTCTTTTGGCACAGAATGTATTATTTTACCCTAAAAATACAGTAAACGAAATCAAATGGCATTCAAATAAATGGGTTGTTATCCTTACTTTTCCGGTTGATAGCCACAACAGATATGATGCAAAGCCAGCTTCCCAGTGAGTTTCTAACTCAAGACTTTCACCAAAGGCAAGTTTATTCCCCTTCCTCTTCTCTTCCCTTTAATTTCTCACTGCCCAGTGAATCCTGGAAGCTGAGAATGAGCTCTATGACAGGCTGGAATCATGCAGCATCTAGTTTGCTCTCCCTTTATGCAGTGACTTGTACATCTCAGGTTTTGCTGGTGGTTATCTCATCTCCACTGCTTGCTGTGAGAGAGTTATGGATGGAAAGTGACAGTAGCATTTCATCTCATCACTTCCAGACATCTGCCCTCCCTCTACTCCCCCTCTTGTTCAGCTCGGTGAATTGTCTGCACAGGTGCTGCTCTTTGCAGTGTTTTAGTGCTTAGTGGGATTGAGAGGATTTGGATTCTTTTTCTTTTTGTTTTTTGGTTGTTTTATAGTCCTTCACTGACTTAAATGTAGTGCTCAGTGTTCAGGGAGAGTTACTGAGGCAGACTGAAGCCTTCAATCATGATATGATCCTGCTCCACCTGACATCACCAGGACCTCTCGTGGAGCAAGACATAGCGGTTTCTTTGCAGAGTCATGTTTTCAGAGTTTTAAATCTCAGCTGATTGCAGTAACTCCAGTTAACTTGCTCACTGGCCAACCTACCCCTTGATTCAGACGGTCAGTTGCTTTCTTTTGAATTATTTACATCTGCTCCTTGATATCTGTCTCTTCCCATCATTCCACAGATTACCTTGCTCAGCTAATCCTTTTCTCCTCAGGGTACCCCCTCATTTGAAAAGGGTCATTTTTCTATCCCCTCAGAATTTGCCTCCTGCTGATTCAGCTGTCTCAGTCCTGTCCTTCTAGGCTTACTTCAGAGCCCATTAGTTTAATCTCCCCCTGATTAAGCGTGCTTTTATGAACCACAGTTTGTTTTGTGGGTTTCCATATTTTTAAAGGATAGCTTTTAGGGTAGAGAAAAACCGTGTAGCATACAACTGAAGAAACTCTCAAACCTTCCTTGGACCACCTGCCAAGGCCAGTACAGGACTGCTGTGCATCACATTTCTAGTACTTTGACCCAGACAGCATGGCTTCAAACAGTTCCTTAAGGATTGCTGTACCCTAATTCATTTTGTTGTCTGTCGGGTTTTCCTGCTGTTCAGCCTAAAACTTCCCATTTCTGATCTTAGCCCTGTACCTCTTCACTGTACTAAATAACTCCTCCTGAGACATTTTTACCTTTCAGATATGTCCAGATTGGCACCACCCCATATCCCACCGCCTTAAGACTTCTCCACGGAGCCAGGCTCTGCAACTGTAGCACTTTGGTTACTTTGCCTCATCATAAGTCAGGCTTTCCAGCACCCTGATTCTTTATGTGACTTTTCTGAGCTCTCTCCCATCAATCAGATGAGGAAGCGCCCAAAACTCAGTGTGGCTTTCCTTGGGATTTCACCTCAGACTCAAAGAGAGAAAGAGACTGTTGTACTGCATAACACTGTTTCATGATGTGATTGCTTCCGCTTTGAAGAGCCCTGACTTTTCTTGACTTTTTCCTACCTGGACTTTGGCCACCATCTTATAGGAAGGCCATTAGCAGCCTCTCTGTGGTTCTGGATGTCTGAATTTTCACTTTAGACTGTTTCCAATCAAAGCTGCCTTGTTTAAACGTCTCTTCCTTAAGTTTAGTTGTACTAGAACTATTGTATGGTCCACCCTTTATGACTCATTACTGTCACTGCTACCTCAAGGCTTTTCCATGGCTTAATTCCTCAACCAGCTCCTGTCAGCTGAGCTTTTTAAGCCATTGCTGCTATGTCTATCAAAACCAACATCCTACACTGGATTATAAAAGCCTAGCCTGTACTTATTCTAAGTTTTATGAGTTGTAGTCCCAGAGTGCTTTGGACTCATGCTAAGTTTTATTACGGAAATACGCCAGTAGTTGAACTGCCGTGACCTCTGTACTAACTGCACTGTCATGACCTCTGAACTAATTACAGTATACTACTGAAAAAGACACAAATGATGTACTTGTTAGTGAAGTCTGTACAGGATAAGATAAGAGGAAGAGATATAGACTCTCTACAGTCTGCTAACTTCTGGAGTTCAAGATAAGATAAGAGAGAAACATGTAGATCTGAGGTAATACAATGGAACATTCTGTACATTGTAAACAAGCAGCTATAAATATAGGTTGTGTTAAAACACGTGTTAAGTATCCTTTATCCTCCAGCTGTAGCTACAGCATCATTTCTTATGGAGCTGCCCCAGAAGGGGAACAGCTCCTGGCCAGCCTTGGGTTGCCCAGCCAGGGGCTGGCTGGGAGCTGCCCTGGAAGCAGGACAGTTCCCGGGTCAGCCCCCAGTTGTGAGGGATTTCCCCACCCAGCTGAGGGCTAGCCGAGAGCTGCCCCAGAAGAGAGAGAGCTCCCACCAGCCTCCACCTACACGGGGAAGCCCCCCTGGGCGCAGGGCTTGTCCACATGTGCATGGGGCTGAGATAACTCTGCAGCAGCAGCTGTCTCCAGCCCTATGCATATCAGGACCCCTTCCGATGTGCAGGGGGCCAGGAGACAGCTGCCACTGTAGACAGCAGAGCTCTCCTGGCCCCGTGTGTATCGAGACCAGCCCCTGTGCTCCCTGCCAACACCCGGGCTAGCATCCTGGAGCTCCCTCTGGCTGCTACAGGGGGCCAGAGCAGGATAGGGGAGCAGATTTGCTCCTAATAGGGAGCACATGTAGACATAGTCCCAGGAAAGGCTTCCTGCACAGCATTTTACTATGCACTAAGCCTTTATGGCATCATTTGCATGTTTAGACATGCCTTAAATGTTACACATTTAATTTATCTAGGTGTTTGTGCTATAGCCACCAGTACTATAATATCTGAGAGTCTTAAAAATAAATCCTATAAAATCAGGGTGCATTCTGATTTTCCTTCCTTCTTTCCAGCAGGCATTTGGGATCAATGATTCCAGTTACGTTTCTTTTCCCACATCACCTCATCCTCCTTTCTCATGCTTCTCTCAACAGTTCCTTCTCCAAAAGAGCTTGAAGCATTTTCTAAACATGAATTAAACAAATTGTATTCCACACATCCAGGGGTAAACTGAGGTACAAAGCATAACAAGATCTTGTTCAAGGCCATACGTTGAACTCATAGCATAGCTAGGGTTGCTTCCCTTGTTTTCTGACTTTTAGTCCTGTGCTTTAACCACAGATCATATTTCCTTTTGATTTGCAAAGGTTCTTTCTAACAATGATGGTGACAACAAAGCAAGTCTTGTTTTTTATTTGAAATTTTTGTGGATTATTCCTTTTTGATTTTCTTTACTTTTAAACTTTTCTTATTTCTGGCTGCCCTCATCCATTCCTGATATTCTGCTGGCAACCATGAATTTTCCATTGAACCAGTGAAACTTTAGGATAACCCAGATTATTTTGTAAATCAAAATAGACTTGTGAAACGGGGAAAAAAACAGATTCCACACGTTGCTTTTTTGATGCAGGCCAAGCAAACTGTGTTGTTCTGCATTTTCACCTGTAGCTCCCCTTACTCAGCATGTCCTGATTGATGACTGTTTCTTGTTCCTCCTTTTTTTCATGCCTATCCACTTGCAGTAAAATACTACCAAGCTATCTTCAATGTTGTATTTTCATACTCCAGTCGAAAAGCTCATTGCCTCTCAATAACCAATTGAAAATCCTCTCTTTTTTCTCTCTCTCCACTCTCAGGAGATTTGTGTGGCAGCTCAGTCTAGCTACAAACGAAAACCTTTGCCTCCTTTTTTCCCTCACTCGCACCATGAAGTCATAGCTTCTGTGATATCACAGTTGGCTGCTATAGGACATCTTGTGATGTCTGAAGGAGAGGATTAGAACTAGGTTAACAAAGCTGGGGTAAGACTGGAATGATAAAGGTGTTTATCATGGTTTATTGGCAGTAAAGCATCTCAGTAATTAGAAATGCGAGCAAAACTGTTTCCTATTTGTGAAGGGAGGATTGGAATTTGAGCTGTTTTTGCTAATATATGGTCAGTGAAGAAAGTTCACATTTATAAAGAAGAAAGAATTGAAACTGCACTTTGTTTTTTACACAGCAAAAAAAGGGAGGGGGGAGAATGCGCAAGCAGCTTTGGTCTATAACATTGATTTGTAACCAACAAAGGAAATGTCTACTTATGAGACACAAATCAATGTAACCAGACTGCGAAAGTGCAAACAGAGATGTGAGAAAATTATTTGATCGTTAGTCATCCTTCAGGAAAGACATAGTGCCAAATTCTGCTCTCTTTTAACTCCCCCTGAAATCTTCGGACATGTACCCATGTAATTGGGAACAATGCTTAACTTGGATCTTTCTGATGCGGGGTGGGGGTGCTTTCTATGTCTGCCTGAGCAAGGGTGAAGGAGGGGTAATGAACTCTGGTTTTGCTTGTTAAAGAAGAGGCAAATATACTAGTGTTCCTTTCATATGGGGGCTATTGGTATCAGATGCAGACCTAGTTAATCTGAGCTGAAGTTATGCAGCCATTTGTATTAACTGAGCCTTGGTTGCAGTAGGATCAGCCTTGAATGTAAAGTAGCCTCATGACAAGTTATCTAGCACTGCAGTTTCTACCAGGTAATGTCATCCTCTAGAAACACCCAGCAGTAGCAAACTGGGCAATTGCTTTTCCATATGGAGGAGGTGAGACTAGCTGGTGAACAAAGACCAGCTGGACTGTTGACAGTGATGATCATTGGTCTGGGGAATAAATTCCCCTTTTATTCTTTGTATATAAAGTTTGTTTTTCATACCTGTGGGCTCTTCTGCCATGGGCTTTTTGCATCCATGTAGTTCAGGAGCGGGCAATTATTTTGGGCAGAGGGCTGCTTACTGAGTTTTGGCAAGCTATCGGGGGCTGAATGATAGATAAATATTAATTTTCTAAATTTTTTAGGGGCCCCGTGGGCTGGATAGAATGGCCTGGTGGGCTGCATGCAGCCCCCAGGTTGCATTTTGCCTGCCCCTGATGTAGCTGCATCCAGTGCAGCAACCGTCAGTGCAGATATCCCTGAGGTCAATGCCCTGAGTGTATCCCCCAGCATTTCCAGTGGGGAGAGTCTTCCTGATGCTAACCTCTGAAGTTCTGCTAGAGAATTTGTAGCATGTATGTTATTCCCAAAAAACCAAGGAGTTAAACTTATAAAATGATAAAGCTTGTTTATTCAGAGAGCCTTCTTAGCCTACTGATCTGCTGTTCCCTCCTGCAATCCCAGAGCCAGTGTAATAACTTATACATAACACTCTTAAAGGTATCCACGCATCTTCCCCCTTTCATGTAACATATCCTCATGTAATACTAACATTTCAAGTTTAGTTCAACCCATTGTTGAAGCACATTTTAACAGATCTCTATTAGTTTTTGTGTTGACTTTTTAGCTCTAAGGACATTTATAGACGTGCTCAGGGGGAGGGGGGCGGGTGGGAGAGAGACTTTAATTAGCACAACTCCAAGAGCCGTGCTAATTAAAAGTGCCTGGAGCATCACATGTATTAGCATCCTTGTGCTGAAAAATGGCAGTGGGGCACTTTGAATTAAAGCTCATTGAATGAGCTTTAGTTCAAAGCACCCTGCTGCCATTTTTCAGTGCAGGGACGCTGATGTAAATGATACTCGAGTCTGCTGGAGCACAGAGAGTAATTGCCCCACTTCAGAATTGAATCTGCTCCAACATGCTGTAATTACAGCACATTGGAGCAGCCTCCTTGCACGTGTATAGGAGCCCTAAATTATCTTCACAGTTTCTCTGCATTCTCAATCCTTACTGGTTCAGTTTTTGTTTGGTTTCCTTGTTCGGATGACTCTACTTCTGTGTCATTTTCAATCAACTCTGTCATTCCTTGTTGTTTTGATGTTATCTCGGTTTCCTTTGGTGAATACCTGTCCTTCCTGTGTGGCTATTTCATAGGATCTGAGAGTTACTTGATAGGAAACTAGTGCTTTTTGTTTCCACATTTGTCCATCTGAAAAAAGTACTGTATCTGTGTTGTGCAGTTGTGGTAACTCCCTGGAGCCCCTATCATAGTTCCATTTTTATTTGAATTTGTCAATTTTTTTAATGTTTTCACATTTTGCTTTTCATTCTGATGAGCATCATCCACAAGTTTTGGCAGCCTGGTTTTGAGTTTCCTGTTAAACAACATTTCTGCTGGGGACAATCCATATTTGCTGCCCTGTAATTTAAGAGTGACAGATAAACATCAGTGTATGAATCTGTACCTTTTTTCAACAATTTCTTCACTGTTTATACTCAATTTTCCACCAGACCATTGGATTGTGGGTATTTAGGACTTGAAGAGTTGTGACAGACTCCATACTTGTTTCCAAACTCTGTAAAATCAAGACAGTGAATTGAGGTTCATTGTCTAGTCTCACAATTTGTGGAATCCCATGTCTAACAAAAATCGATTTGATGTGAATTATGACATGGTTTGCTGTTATGCTTTTGAGCAATGCAATTTCAGGATACTGAGAATAATAATCCAGTGCTAATTCATATTTTTTTCCTGCATGCATGAATAAGTCAATGCCTACTTAATACCATGGAGCTATGGGCTCCTCCGTGACCATTATGGGCTCTTTTCTTTGCATTCATCTGTACTTCAAGCAAGCAGTACAAGCCTTTACAGCATCTGCTGTCAGTATTTATGGTGGACCAATCTAGAGTGCCCCTTGCTCTCCTTTTGCATTTTTCAGTGCCTAGATGCCCCTCATATAGTCTGTTTAACATGCCTTTCTTTAGCACTGCTGGAACAACAAGTCATGAACATTTGAACAACATGCCATCCAGTACTGACAGCTCTTCCTTGAGCTGAGAGTAGTGGCTGGGTACATGTTTTCCAGGCCAACCAGCACAAATAGCTATTATCACTTTTTGCAATATGGTGTCCTGAGCAGTAGCTTCTGCAATTAGTGCCCAGAAATCTTAATTAGATTAACATACACTAGGTCTGAGTCTAGAATTCTGTCATTTTCCATTGTGTCATATGCTCTGGACAATGTATCTGCAAAAAGTAGATGTTTTCCTTGTGTGTACTGTGTGTCTAGATCATACATTTGCAGTTGAAAGAAAAGTCTCTGTAATCTGGGTAGCATGTCTGATAACCCTTTCTTTGCTATACTTACCAAAGGTTCTGATCAGTTTCAATTATCACAAGCTTCCCATAGTTGAATATATGAAATTTCTTACAGCCATATACGAGCGCTAAACTTTCTTTCTCAATTTGAGCATATAGACACTCCGCATTAGAGAGTGCCCTAAATGCACATGCTACTGGTCTCCAGCTGTCCCCATGTTTTTGAAACAAAGTTGCTTCAATGCCTTCTTTAAAAGCATCTGTTGACAATTTAATGGGTCTTTTAGGGTCATAATATTTTAGTACCGGAGCTTTCATTATTTTTTCCTTCAAGCCTTTAAATTCAACTTCATGTTCATGTTCCTATAACCACTGAGCATTCTTTTGTAGGAGTGATCTAAGGTGTTTGGTCTGCTCTGCTAAATTAGGTAGATATTTCCCTACAAAATTGATAATTCCCATTAATCTCTACATTCTTTCCTTATCCGTATGGGGCGGTGTGTTTGTAGTGGTTTTACCCCTTCCAGGATCAACTTGCATCCCTTTCTCAGAGAGCTTTTCTTGCAGATATGTTATTTCTTTGACCCTGAATTTGCATTTTTGTTTGTTCAGCTTCAAACCTGCTCTGCGAGCCCTTTCTAGTGCCTTTTTTAGCTTCAGGTTATGTTCTTCCATAGCATTTCCCCAAATTAATATGTCATCAAGATTTATTTAATGTCCCATCAAAACCTTCAAAAAATTGTTGCACCTTTCTGTGAAATACTTCAGATGCAGAACACAGACCAAAAGGAAGCCTGTGAAAACAATACCTTCCAACGGGCATATTGAAAGTACATAATCTGGTGTTATTCTTTTCTAGGGGAACTTGCCAGAAGCCAGAAGAGGCATCCAAAGTGGAGAAATATTTAGCTTCTGCCATGTTGCAAAAAACCTGTTTCCTGGTGGGAAAGGGAAAATGCTCCCTTTTGGTGTATCTGTTCATTTGCTTAGGATCCAGACACAATTTCAAGGAACCCAACTTTTTTTTTCTATTATTACCAGTGAATGAACCCAAGAAGTTGGTTGCCATACTTTTTCTATTATGCTCATGTTAACTAATCTATCTAATTCTTTTTTCACTTTTCCCCTTAGTACAAAGGGGACATTTCTTGGCGTTGTATGGTGGGAGTATCTGGTTCTCTTAATTCTATATTGTACTCAGTTGACAGTTTCCCTGTGCCTTGAAACACATCATCAAACTCTTCTTCTATGCTCTTGCTTTCTAGTCCCTCAGTGGCATCCATTCTCTTAAACAAACCTAGAGTTTTACGTTTTCACAACCCAATAATTGGCACTAGCTTTCCTAGGTCACTCACAAACTGAACTTTTACTGTATTACCCTTGTATCTAACATGTAGTGCACAAACAACCTTGGCTGCAATCATTTTCCCATTATATGCTCTAAGTTTCACTTCCTTATTCTCATAGTACACAGATTTAGTTTTCATTTTTTCAATAATGTATTCTGGTATTACATTGACCTCTGTCCCTGTATCTAATTTAAAAGTTACCATTAGTCCATTTTGTGTCCAGGGTGATTGTCCAATCCTCAGAAGAATTAACATCTTGTATTATGCCAATAAGTTCCTCCTCTTCCTTGTTGCATACAGCACGCACCTAGTGTTTCTTGTGCAATGCATCTTGCTCCTTTCTGCAAACTCTTGCAAAGTGATTGAATCTTTTGCATTTGTTGCAGCGCTTACCAAATACAGGGCACTGCCTGGATTTGTGATAACCCCCACAGCATCTGCTGCTGACCATTGTTTCTTCAAGCATTTCTCTTCGGCCTCAGCTTGCCTGCTTCATAGTGAGGTCCTCCTTTCTGTATTGTTTGTGTGTTGCCTTAGGTTTTGCAGTCTTGTAATCCTGTCTAGTTCAGCTTGTGTTTTTTCCTCCAGTTTCTGCCGCCTGGCATTTGTTATCTCAGCCGCTTGGCACATTCTAACCGTCTTTTCCAAATTAAGCTCAGGATTCTCTAATAGTCTTTTGCTGCTGCTTGTAACTCTTATACCTAATACTGTATGATCTTTGATCATGGACTCTTTTAGGGCTCCAAAGTTGTATGTCTAGCTCAGCAATATGAGGTCATTGACAGACTCCTCTCTTGTCTCAGATTCTTTTTGCTGTCTCCTATGGAAATTACACCATTCGAAGGCTTAATTTTGTTTGGGTATACAATATTCCTCAAACTTTTTTATTACTGTGCCATAGCTTTTCAGTGCTTCTGACAGTTGTAGGCTATTATAAAGAGACAGAGAACTTCTGGGTCTGCTATATATTAAAAAATCTACCTTGAGTGGATCTTTCTTCTTTGTACCTCAACTGGCTGTCATATATTTGGTGAAGCTCTGCTTAAATTTCTTCCAGTTTTCTGCTGAATTGCTGGAGAGCTTCAACTCCTCTGGAATTCTGAGATGCTCCATTTTTTTGTCTTTTTTTGCGCCCCACTCCTCATACTATGTGTTATTCTCAAAAGACCAAGGAGGTAAAGTTATAAAACAATAAAGTTTGTTTATTCAGAGAGCCTTCTTAGTTTACTGATCTGCTGTTCCCTCCTGCAATCTCCAAGCCAATAAAGGTGTCCACACAGCAGTTCCTCTTAGTTTGCTAGCATGTTCACTAGCATGTTCTGCCTAGTACTGGCCTTCATTTTAGTTCTCCCACAGCAGTTTCCTATGCTTGCATTGGTAATGGGCCTTCAACATTGGATTCCATTAGTTCAATCATGTAAAAGAAACCAAGGTATGCAACACCTGATTCACTTATACCAGGTCAGATAGGTACATAATTTTATGTTGATTTAACTTTGTTCCTTTGGTGGAGTTGTTGTTGTTATTGCTGTTATTGTTATTTACATCATTCTAAGGGACAAAACAGGCTCTTGGTTTTGCAGTAATAGAAAAAGCTGGCCTAAATAAGTGATACGTTTGAGATTTTTGTTGTTGTTTTCGTTAAGATCAATTTTTCATCTAAAAATTTGTTAACTTGAAAAAAGTACAGCTTTCATTTAAACTCCTCTTTGCAACACAAGATGCAACAAGTAATGTTTTCATTTATAAAACAAGCAGCAGCAGCAAAAAAAAAAGGTCCTGTTACTTTTCTAGATTCTAGAATGGATTGGGGATGTTAGGATGGTGCTAAAGCTGTCTAAGGCACTTGCCCCTGCGCCCCACCCCACACTATCTCAGACACAGAAAGTATTTCCCTGGGTATGATTTGTGTCACAATCTTTTAAAATAAGTGTCTCACTGTCGGGGCTTACTGTTATATAATACATGCTGTCATCTGGAGTGAGGCACAGTTGCACATATTTAGCTGGTTAACTTTATAATGCGTCATTACAAATGACTGAAAACATGGTGCAGGAAGTTGTTTGTATGCTTTTTTTTTCATTGCTTATGCAGCTCCCAAGCAGAAGATGGTCTTGAGACCAGATGGTAAAGAATGGTCAATAGAAAGTTCCATTTTCCAGATGCATTGGTGTTTCATGTCTACTTGAAACCAGTTCAGATGGTTTTGTAAATTTGAGTCCAACTTTTGTTTAACTCTTGCTGTGCTGATGGTGAAAATTTTCCACAGTAACTTCTATCCAAGGAAAAAACTGTGAAAATGCACTAGGGATGGTATGCATCCAGCTGCCTCGGAAGAGACTCTGTCCAGGAAATAGCTCTACAATCCACCGCTGAGAGATTAACCCTGTTATATTAATGTTGTGAGCTTGTGTCTGAGCTTGGGCTGAAACAAACTGCTTTCCTGAAACTTTCCCACTAATGATCAAACAGTACCAAAGGAGCTGATACCTGATGGGTTATGGGTTGACATGGGGATTGCAAGACAGTGGAGGAAAATAAATTTACTTTCTGCAGAAGTGGCAGGAAGCCCTAGCTACAGGACAGTAATATAATGACCATGACTGCATGCTACAGGTGTATGACAATTACAACCCAACATATTTGTGGGGGGGTTGTTTTTGGGGAGGGGGAGTTGTTTGGCTCTCTGGACTTTTTAGAATACAGTGTATTGTAGCTGAACTCTAATCTCCCCGCCGCTGCCCCCCCCCAAGTCAAAGTGAAAAGACTTGCTTATTTTTTTTTCCTTCTCAGTTACAACAACCCAAGCCTATTGATAAAGCTACTTGGTTGTAAATGAGGGTAAATCTTATCTGAATGAAAGTCAGTCCTCAACGCTGGCACACTCTCTGTTCCATCAACAGAAGTCCTTTAGAGAGAAGGCTGCCACTGAACTTGTAGTTTTCCAACTGAAATGAACCACCTTTCCTTTTAAAAATGAATCCTGAGCTCCTTGAAAATGTTAGCTATACGTTTCTTCCTGATATGTCCAGTCCCTTCTGGGACCATAAATGTTAGCAAAGCACTTGACTGGTGTTTTGCTCAGCCCAAATTTTGCTCTTATTCCTTCATAATTAAGGAATGGAACGGGCAGCAGATATAGTTTGGTTTCACAGTTAGGGGATGGAAAGAACAGGCTGCAGGGAGTTTTGCACAGAGCAGGGATCTCTGCAAAGCTGTCATCTATCAGGGTGTAGTCAATGGGCCCTGGAAGCCCACTCCTTCAACTAATATTCTGCAGCAGCCAGGCTTTGCACAGGCAGCTGGAGGAGAGAAGTAAAACAGTTCTTAATTCATTAAAAGCCAGGATGAATTCAGATCCTGAATCTACCTTTTCCCGCCAGAGGGAATTTAAAATCTGGATTCTGATGCTGAAGCTTGAATTGGCATCTGCAGATGTCAGGGGGCCTTAAAAACAGTGATAAGCTAGGCGAAGGGCAGGGTTCTGCCTATAAGACATATGAACACACATTTCTGCTTGTTGGACCATATATTCCTGTAATAGCCTCCTCCCTTCACCCCTCCCCCAACCCCATATTAGAACTACAGAAGACATATTGTGAGCTCTGGTGGCCACTTGTATCCCTCACTCACAGCACCAATAAGCTGCCATTGTGTACCTTTCCTCAGAACGAACATAAAAGTGGACTGAAAGAGAAAAAAACCTCTTCCCCTTTTCTTCTTCTCCCATGGTGCTAGACCACAGGCATCCTCTCTTCCACCTTCCAAGAGAATGCCCTCAGCACTAGGCTATGGGAAGGACTAGCCTGGAGACAGTCTTCACTTCACCTGTGAAAGCTGTGCTTCTCCACAGAAAGGAATGTAATATTTAAACCACCAAAAAGAAGTGAGAGAGAGCATGACTGTAGCCCAGCAAGGAGTAGCACACAGTTGTGCTGCTGCTACTTGTCCCCAGGCAATGCCCCTGCACACACGCTCTGGCATATGGCAAGTTACCCCAGGTGGGGTAGGGGAGGCTTGGACCAGCACCTAGACTGGTCCCAGCAGCCTTCCCTGGGTCCTGGGGACTCCCAGGGCTCCAACAGCTGTAATCCAGGCAGGTGGAGCCTGACCAGCAGCCGGAGCATGGCTCCAGCCAGCCGGGCTCTGGTTTTGAGTGGCGCATGCTGCCATGTGCGCCACCCCATTTTTTTCTGCTGCAGTTTTTTTTTTACCCTGGGCTCTCAGATGGGTCTGTGGCACCCTGGACTGCACATGTATGCTTGTCTGGATGCTTCCTAGATGCCTGGCACCCAGAAGTTAAGTGTAGCAAGCTCACAATTCAGTGCCTCTGTAGATGTGGGCATTGGTGATATAAGGGGATTTTGATTAAGACCTGTTTGGTAATGAGTAAGTCAGAATTAAGATTGGTATTGGAGACGTATGAATTCCCCAAGTTCCCAGCATCACAATTTGTTTTTTACTGGCTATCATTCTGTTCTTGTTTTAAATGGCAACATATTTTCCATTTTAATTTTTTTGTCAGGAATAAGACAACAATTTATTTCAGATGTTGCTTTGCTTAAGGAGAGTAAAGAGGGAATGCAGATCACAAAAGAGTCAAGCTTTTGGTTTAGGATTCACCTGTGAACTGTGCAGTTGAGGCCCTTCTCAAGTCCAGAAGTGCCTGTTGGGTTTTCTGATCAGGGCTCTGTCCTTAGCAGTAAGCACCACCTATTGGATTTACTCTCTGAGATGTTAATATTTTCATCCTATAACTCAGAACTGGTGCAGTGTGCATTTTAAAAATAAAACAAATTGCTCTGAGTCCCTCGCTGTAGTGAGGTGTTGGGAGTCATATGAGAATGTGTGTGTCTGGGAGGTAGACAGATTCTCTACCTGGAAATGGCTTGCTATTATTAGCTGTTCAGTTACCAGGGGTTATGTAAGACAATTGAAGCTCTGTTTTTTAACAGAGACATGATTCATGCTACTTGTAGTAACAGTAACCACCTCCAAACGAGACAGAAAGCAGACACAGACAAAAGGCTGGAGAAATCAATGCTGGCTGAGCACAGCCATTCTCTTGATACCTTCTGCCTCTCAAACAGAGCACTCGGGTTATCAAGAGTGGAGATTACTGCTAATTCTGGATCACTTGAAGTCTCCTGGATTCACTGAGTTGATGCATCTGTATCAGTGGCCTTTGCTCAGAAAGACTGGGTCTGCGGGAGCTGTGACAATGGGTTGTACTCAGCATTCTTTACACCGTCCCTGGCAGCGTCTGTGGTATGCTGAGTGAGACTGAAGTAGCTGTAAGCAGAACTAGCACTCCTACTCTATTTTCTCAGTTACTCCTGCTGGGAAAGGCTGGAACCAAAACAACTTTTGGCTTCTCTGTAGTTAACACTTCCACAGTCATTTTTATAGTAATGCACAGGGAGAGCTGAGACCAGGAGTAGCTTTGAACTTCTGCCAGCGCTCTTCATTAGAGCAAATTGTGAAGTTTGCTTTAAACTAAACTAGCTGCAAGTTCCTTACAGCCAGCATTCTGGTACCATTGCCTACATCGCCTCCTGCTGGGGGGAGGCAGGCATCAGAGTCTCCACTACAAGTATATTCACTTCCACTGTTCTCTGCAATGACTTCTGCTGATAGAGGCTGGGGGCAAGGGAGCAGCAAGCTCTTCATCAAACAGTGCTTCAGCCCATCCCTACAGAACTTCTTGCTCCTATGAAAGTGGGGTAATGTTCAGCTGCATCTAACCGATGCACCTACGTCTCTAATAAAGCTGCCTTCTGAGAAAGGCAAAGGACTATAGTAGCTGTTAGGTTTCCCGAAATCAGCATTCCTGTGTTACTCCATAAAGTATAGTGCACTGCAGTACAGTATAACACATTTTTTATAGAAGTGGTATAAAATTTTTGGATTTGAGATCCTCCATAACTTTTGTGAATTGAGTGGCACCCCATTTCAAAAATGAATTTATATCTTACTGTGTTTACCTACTAAGCAGGTAGGTGCCCATCCTTATCTGCTTATCTCCTCACACCTCAACAACAGCATCTTGGTTGAGAATCACTGTTCTATAGTAGAGTATAACTTATTGAAAGATACTGGGATGACTACAAATTGCAGGCCAGGAAAGTAGAAACCACTACATCAGATGATTTTTGCTATCAAGAAGAAATTAAGGATTTGGAAATAACTTCTTTCCTACTTGTAAAAACAGCACTCCTACATTAGCAGTGCTTAACTAACAGAAGAGACAACCTCCTTCAACTTCATTCTCTAAGGTTTTTTAAATGACCAGAGAAATAGCCTTTAATATGCACAGGAGAGAGCTAAATACTCAACTTTAATAAATCTGGAGTGAGTAAGACTTGTTAATAGTGGAATAAAAACAATTATAATAATAATTACCATTTTTCATTCTTATTAATGCATTATACCTTATATATGGTATGTGACAGAGATCACTTCTCCTTCTACTAATATTAGTAGTCATTCTGCATCAGCCATGCTCCATGCAGCCCTTAGCAGAGAAATAAAAAAATAACTAACAATTCATTAGAAGTCAATCTGTACTCAGATCCAGAATCCAACTTTTCCCAGCATGGGGTATATGTAATCCAGACCCTAATATTAAAGCCTGAGTTTTCATCTGTACATTTCAGGCAGACTGGGGAAAAATCCTGTTTAGACACAGAAGATACACTACCTTATTTAAAATATCAAATAATTATTGCAAATATAAATCACACCTCAGGACATATTGCACTCAGTGACTTGACATTTCAAATGATGAGTTTCACAAATGTGCATAACCATCAGATTTGATTGAACAGTGGTTTAGAATAAATTCACATGTTCATCTAAAAGTTTTTAGCACTGTGATCTGGCACTGAAGCATGAAACCGGAAATCTACAGTGGCTTTCTCCTTGCTTGTGATGGAGCAAACTCTTTGATCAAATCTTCAAACTCCTAGGCTGCAGTCAGTTATCCCTCAATGGATAATCATGCCAAAGCTCAGAGTTCCCCATTTCACCATGGATCCTGTGTGATTTTTTTAATCCTTTTCGACACAAATTTAACAAGCATTCATCTCCAATTTGAGGCTGACACCATAAAGTATACGGGAAGAACAGCATATGGATTTGGAAGAATTTGCTTTGGGTTCTTTTTATCTGACCTCTGTTTTCACTGGCTTGGTTACTGATTCTCTAACAGTTGATTCACTCGAGGAACTCTCTACAGATTAGTGACACGTATCTGGAAAGACAATTTACAAGATATTTGAGTCTTTTTGCAACATTGGCATTGTGGTATGGTGAGATGTTATGAATCTTAGAGCCTGGAGACAAGGCATTCCTAGTGAGGGACTTTGGGATATGACCTCTGTATCTCAGGAGATCAGAGAAAGCTAATGTCTTGTCTCTCTCAAAACACAGCACAAAGCACACATTTTTATGCAGACTTTCCCCTAATGGGATGTCAATGTATTAACTAGCAAGTAGTCTTTCTCCCAAGAAATATCTCTTTCCAAAGGCAGTCAAGTAATTAAACCTCACTTTACAGAGAAGAGTTTTTCCAAGAGGATGCTGAGTTCTTTTAATTCTTGCATTTGCCCACTTGATAACATGGGGATTATTGGATGGCTAGTAAAGGAAACAGATGGGTAAATGAAGTTTCCTTTTCTGCTCTGCATTTCTGCAGCAAGTTGGCCAAGTAAGTCTAAATTTCTATCTGGTGCAACTCCATTGACATTAGTGGAATCAAGCCTTATTTAAAGAGAACCTCATGAATAGATTATTTATGAGAGAGTCTCCTCTTCCTGCACCACGAAAGGATAAATCAGGCTGCTGGTTGAGAAGAGCCATGAAAGCATGAGAACCCTAGGATCTTCTGACCACACAAGAGAACTGAATCTTTCTGCAGCAAGTAATGTACAATCACAAGTGTTGTCTTCAGGGCAGATGCCAGTTGATACATTTCATCTTTATGAAGTTCTTTCTATGTTGACATAGTGCAGCCAGTGCATAGAGACAGGTGAAAATAGACTGTGAGTTTGCAATCTCTTGCTCTTTGGGGAAATCTTGTACATTCTTCTTTTCCCTGACATCTGTGGAACTGAGGGCCTGTTGCTTTGGAGATGTACTAAAATGTTTGTAATCACAGCAGTAGACTGAACCAGTTTGTGAGAAATAGACCAGCCATTCTCCTTTTATACTTGCATTGTTTTTATTCTTCCTGAAAAATAATGTCCTTTCAGACTTCATTTGACGTCTCCATGATGTCGAACAGATTTGGAGAAATCACCAATATTTTGACAGGGTTCCTTGGCAATGAAATGTTCATGAAGCTCAGCTGTCATGAGCTCATCTGGCTCCTCTCACCAAAGGAGTGGATTGGATAGATATGTTACTGCAACAGTTTAATTCCTACTCATTTTCTGGGTTCCTGGTGGCTGGACTGATGGCAATTTGTTATTTTAGAGGTAAAAGCAGTGACAGTAATGGAGGCATAGGTTCACCTTCATTCTTTGCTGTCCATGACTGCAAGTGAGTGTCACGTTTTACAGCTGCCTTTCAGTGACATAGTAGTGCCTCTATGGTGCCCTGGTCACCTTTAACAAATGATTAGGGACCTACTGAATTCATGGCAGAAGTGGGGTGAACTGTGGCTCCTTTAATCTTGCAGGTTCCCTCATGTCCCCATCCCTTCTTTCCCCCGACCCTCCCAGCTGATTGATGGAGGGGCCCCACTTGCAGCTCACTCCTGATCAGCAGGGAAGTGAAAACTGTGGGTTTTAAGTTTGACACCATTTTTACCTTCTGCCACTGATTGGCTGAGGGGCCCTGGATGATCCTGCTGTTCGTTGCTGATTGGCGGGGAGGCAAAAAGGGCACCATTTTTGAAACTGCGGTTTTAGCTTCCCTGCTGATCAGGAGGGAGCGGCGGAGTCCTCCACTAATCAGTGAGGGTAGGGGCAAAGGGTGAGGTGCACGTGGGGGAACATGCAATATTAACGGAACCACCATGCACTCTACTTCCTCAGTGAATTTGGTAGGTCCCTACAAATGATGCATATGGCATCTAAAATTTCATCAAAGCAGGGTTTTTTTCTCCCCGTTTCCATGTTTGCCTCCATGTTTTTCTGTTTTGATCTCCCTGTCATAAATCAGGTTCATCATAATTTTGCCATGTTGCGTTTTGCAGCAAATGAGCTCTTGGGGCTGTTTCTGAGTTCACACTGGTTCCAGCACCAGTAAACATCTATCTTCTGATAGCACCCAGAGGTCCCAGCCTGGATTGGGGCTCCATTGTACTGTATATCGTACAGACATATCTATGAAACAATCCCTGCTCCAGCAAGCTTGCGTATGTGTAACTCCAGTGAACCCAATGAAGTTACTCTTTATTTCCCTCTGCTTCAGTGTTGGCCTCACTCATACCTGACTGCTATAGGATGCTATTACGATGTTTGCACACTTTGTGATTCCAAGAGGTGTTCAAATACTGTAATGACAGACACTTTATGAAAAAGAAATAGAATCTAATATGATTCAATTTAATTAAAGTATTTTCCCTAAGATCATTTAAAAAATTAGCAAAAGGAAATATATGCATCAGCAGTATCAGTCTATCTGCATGTGTGTGTGTGTGAAATATTAATACACAATTCATTTTCTTCTCTGTGTCTGTGGTGAAATGGTTGATTGTTCCACTTTGGTCTTCCTCATGACTGGGCATGGCATCACAAATGTGCATATCCTCTGTGAGCTGCCACTCCAGGTCTGGTGGTGAATTGTCTTTTCTTTGACTTAGACCTCTGAGCAGGTCATGGCCAGTCTTGCTCTTTTTAGACACTAGTTACCTAACAAATTCCAAGTAAGGCAATTGGGAGTCCCAACAAACATTTTCTTTCCCATATTCTGAATCTTCCCTCCGGGCTCCTTTCACAGCTCATGAGCTCTTAACAAAAAAATATATATATATCCAAAGCCTCAGCTTTAGGTCCTAGAGGAAATGTTTTCGCTCGATCTGAGCCTTCAAGATACTACATCTTCAACAGCCCCAGCCTTAGGAAGTACTAAACTAAATGTGCAGTAACTACAGGGCCTTAACAAATGTGTAGACACGCCCCAGGAACCAGAGAGCCAGTGGATTACAATGTGACTTGGAATTTATCTTTTTCCCTAAGTGCCAGGTTGCAATTTAAGAAAAGAATTGTGGCTCAAGTAAAGTGAAATGTTATAGTAGCAGATAACAGAGAGGGAGACATAGATACCGATAAGCATTAGACACTTTGTACAACACACACTGGGAACAAGATGCAGAGCTGACTATAAACATGCATTGCTATTCCAGATTTCAGTAAGAACCCCTGGGGTTTGAGGGAAGATATTTCTCTCCAGTACTTTTTCAAAGATGTCTTTGTGGCAAATTGGCCCTTACCAGACTAGAGCAGCATCCAGCCCATCGCATTCAGTGCAGTGGTTATCAGCCAAATCATGCATCCAGTCTCAGCCAGCCATTCATGTTAGCTTAGCACTTCCTGTCTGAAGTGACCGCAGATGTAGAATCCCCTGCTCTTCTCCATTCCTCTCTGTACAGCATGCTGGTGGGGTATGTCCTCACTAGTAGGTTGAGGCTCCAGTATCTGCCTGGCTCAGTTAGCTCAGATCCTGAAGTCTGCAATATGTAATAGGCAGGGTGCACACTAGTACACTACCCTGTTACTAAGCATTAATGAAGTACACCCAGGGCCCAGGGTTGTTCACTTTTGGTTCTTGCACGTTATATGCTGAGGGATGATACCACGGACAATCATAAGCATCTTCCCAAAAGTAATATGACAGTGATAAAAAGCTTGCTTGACCCAGGCATCCCAGATTGAAAACATATTTATAATCAGGAAAAAGGCTCCAACTAAACATGCTTCCTTCTTTCTCAAGAGATCTACCCTGTATGTGGATTTGGAATAAGATTTGTTCACTTTAATGACAAAAATAAGTTGTTGCTCCCTGATTGTTCTGCAGAGCCAGTGCCACTTCAGGACAGCTGATAAGACGCATCATCAAATCGATCTGCTAAGGACTTCATTAATGGGGATCATGAAAGAGGCAGAAAGAAACGTATATTTGTAGATACCACGTGGGAGAGGGCAATGTTACACTAGCAAGCTACAGAAATCAGCTTTTGATTATAAAACTGAGCTTATTTGGGCAGGAGCTATTAAGTGAAAACTAGAGACCTGCATGTCAGGTGCCAAACCCCAAACACAGAAGGAATCTTGTTTTGCTGACTGACACTAGCAGGCAGATCAGGTGAATATTATAAGCTCCAGGCAGGGAATATGAAAGGAACAGGATGGTGCCCTGGACTCAGAAGAACCTAGATTTAAGAACCAAGATGGAGATATCCTGGAAACAGCTAGGATCAGGACCTGGTGTTGTCAGGAAGCTTAAGTTTAGTGTTGTCTAACTTAACAAAAAAGGAGACCCCAGAGAAGAGTTGTGTGTAGAGGCTTTTGTGTATGCATGTGTTGTGCTAGAAACAGAGGTGGAATGCCACCTTCTTACACACATTTTAAGTAATATGATATGACAGACCATACCAGATCAATGGCGATGATTAATGAACAGCTCTGTTAAGGTGGCAAATGAGTAAAGAAGGGTCAAGACACAAATTACAGAAGCGGGGTAGAGGAGGGTCAGAGCATAAGAAGGTGGAGTTTGAGTTAGGAAGCCCATTAATCACCGGCATTATTATAAAGGACCAAATTTTGTGCTGACTTTCTGCCCCTTGTCACTCCACCAAAGCCAGCACAGAAATTGACCTGAAGTGTGCATCTTAAATCACAATCTGAAGTACCTCGCTGCTATCATAAAATGGACCTTCTTTAATAATAAACAGTGAAATGATTAATATGTCTTACTCCCTGTAAAATATTAAATAAGGCTTGGGCAGGGTGATGTGAAATAAGGGTGAAAACATATAAAACAGCTGATTTAGTACTGTTAATGGGAATGTTTTAACTAATAAACCTCTGCACTTCTGGAGTGCACTCATCCAAGAAACTCAGTGTCCTCAAAATCTTAATTAGGCCTAGCAACACCCCCCTCCCCACCCTCAACCCCATGAAGTAGATGCAAACCTTCTCATTTTACACAGGGAGGAACTAAGATACAGAGGAGCTGCATGACCTGCCCAAGGTCCCGAAGTTCAGCTGTGGCAGAGTTGCAAAGAAAACCTTCAGGATCCAGGCTCCCTCCTTCCTTTCTGGTGTATTTGTGAAGAATGATCCTCTTTTTGCCTATCTCCATGCTCCAAAATCTTTTTCAGTGGCCATCTCCTGAGGGGACACAAGACCCCTTCTTTACAACATGCTTGAGCACTGTTCCCCCAGCAAGATCCCTTGGGGTCTAAGCTGTAGTTTCACGGAGCTTATACTTTAAAGATTATCAGACACTTGATGTCCCCAGCGACAGTGTTTTCCTAGTACACGAAAGCACCTAAGTTGTTCAGGCCCTACAGGAAGTGCTGAGGGGAAAATGAAGCTGTCCAAGAGCCTGGACTCACAGCATACGCTGGTAGAATCAGACTTCACACCAGGGCAAACTAGCAGCAGATACACGATGTGTAGCCCTACATCAGTATGATGTACTTAAATCCAGCGGAGAATTGCTGTAGAAAAAAATAAGGGATAAAATAACACGGGTGTCCCTATTATCTCTTTGCAGCTTATCAGAGTGCAGCTATTTGTTGAAGGCAGAGGCAGGCCTGTTCCCCTGCCACCTGCAACCAAGAGGATGTAGCAGCATTTGGTGCATGCAGTTACCTGCTTCTGATCCTAGTATAATTTACATTGGTATATAACGCATTGCAAATTATGCTAGGGTAAATATGCCCTCTGTCCAGGCCCTACATGTTCAGGGACCTAAGACTTTATTTATAGTCCTTCATCCACAGTGACTTTCTCAGTATGCCTTGAGGAGTAAAATACTTATCTCATATTGACTTTCACATTGTCTAGTACCTAATTCCTATGCAGGTTTCCCTTGCTTTATGCAGGTTCTGTATGTGCAAATTCACTCTTATGCAATGACCCTTTTTATACCAAAAATTCATTATATGCAAGGTAAATTTACTCTGATGTGATCAGTGTGGTGGAAGCCCCCACTGACTGCACAGTCAGCTGCTTTGTGTGGCGCATTGTCGGAGTGATGCGCACCAAAATAGTCTCCTGTGTGGATCTGTGCTCCTCGCTCGATGTCTGTGATGTGTTTCTGTAGTTGCCATCCCCATTATGATAGCGCCTTGTGCTTGTGTGTACTGTCTGCTGTTGGTGAGTACCAAAATCGTCTTGTAAAAGTGGTAGAAATAGGTCTGGGGGTCATTACAGTCGAGGTCTTGGAACATACCCCTAATCTGTTACATTGTAAACTGGGTTCACTTTACACGAATTCAAGTTATGCGTCATTTTCCAGGAACCCATGTACAGCATAAAGTGAGGAAAACCTGTACATACATTTGGATCTCCATTTTCACCATTGTGTTTCCCTTCCTCTTGGTACTGTGAGAGTGCAGAGTGACTGGGACAATATGACAACAAACATTTCTTCTATAGAGCAGAATGATAAATGGAAAAGGAAAGAAGAGGTGTGATAAAATACATGGGGCTGGACTCTTTCAGTCCTTTGGCTTTTCTGAGCAAGGATGTTACAAGCTAGGTACAGGCGTTCAAAAAGCCGGGGGCAGAATCGGTCCAAATAACATGGTTTTCTGTAAGCAGCGTAGCTTAGATTGGTAGCAAACAGAATGCACATTTGTCATTTGGTGGGAACGCAAATCTGAGACCAGGTTTCACCATTTTTAAACCAAACTATCTGTGCCAAACCTGTTTTCTGTTATTGGTATTGACTGTTTTCTGATTACTTATATCAGTAAAGGTGTAATGTCTGTATCTGGCCATGGAGTGAAACAACAGGAGTTTCATCTGCTATCCTTTAGTCCTTCTGCCTGCAGAACTGAAGTTGGAGTAGAATATAGAGACGGACTGTAGGGTTGGGTGCCTGATAAGAGCTACAAGATTTAGATCATAGAAAGATGAAGAGACAGAGTTCAGTTAAAAAAATTGACCTATGAAATGTACAGGGGAAGCAAGGTCAAAATTAATAGAAACAGAGGTGAGGAGTGCAAGAAAATCAAGACAAATTGGAAGGAGAAAAAAAAAGTAAAACCTTGCTGAATGTTAACAATGAAACCTTAAACTACACAATTAGACCTTATTACACCCTTAAAACTAGTCCTTAATGTTTGTCAGAGATGTCACAGTGGTATGCGGTATCTGTCAAGCCAACGTACAGTTGATGTATGGTCTGAAGCCAAAATCCTTGTGAAATTCAATGGTTCTCACCAAGTTTTTGTTTTCAGTTTTTCAGATTTAATAAATCTGAAATTCAAAGCAAACTTCAAGAGGGGTGAACCCACCAGGGCAGGAACCAAAAAAGATATTTGCTTTGGCCCCTGTGAAATGTAACTGCCAAGCTTGAAAGAGAGCTGGTTACACAGATTCATCATTATTACAAAATGCATAAATTTAACTTATGCTGAATGCATGCTTTGTTCAATACATTATTAGAGGTGTATCAAGAAAAATCCTTTTGTGTGCTTGTAGGCATTCATCTCATTGTGTGCATCGTATACATTGTTGTTTTTTAATATTATTGTGTTGTGTTTCCCAGCATAAATTCAGTCTTTCACCACAAGGTAAAATACCTGTGAACTAACAGTTACATGGTTCTCCTGCTCCTGTGGGTTGGTTTGACTTTTTTGTTAAAGTAAATACTGGGGGCTGCTGCTTTGGTTGCCCCTTCCCTTCCTTTTAGTTAATTACTGCTAATCATGCTGGGGAAAATCATGACTAGCAAGATTAGCTTTGTATGAGCAAAATCACTGATGTCCACGAAGCATGTATGAGTGAAGTGAACATGGCTTAGCTTATCAGTTAGCTTCAGACATAACTTCAGCCTCCCAAGGCACCAAAGGATCATAGTAGGTACAGAAAGAGAGAGAGATGTGCTGTAAGGCTAGAGCAGTAGCACCCAACCTTTTGGCCTCTGAGTCAGATCCCACATGGGGTTGGTGCCTAGGATCAGACTCTGTGCTCTGGTTGCAGTCACTAATATGCAAGGCCATGTTATCCAGTGTACAGGGCTCCCTGTGGGTCCAGAAATTTGGCAGCATGGAAGCAGCAGTTAATGCTTCCCCTGCTCCCCCACTACCAAGTTTTCAGACCTGTGGGGAGCCCTGCCAGATCTGGCCTGTGGGCCAGGGCTTGAACACCCCAGATCTAGAGAATTCATTTCGCAAAGGATTTGCCACAGCCTACAAAGCTCTGCAGTGCTCAGATTGAGGGATGTGGTTTAGCCAGTAAGAAAACTAGGAGCCATTTGCAAAAGCCAGGTCTGAGTCTGGAATTCTGCACTTTACCAAAGATCAAGGGACTTCGGATTTTTTCTGTTTTAGGTCACTAGTCCAAATCCCTCATAGGGCAGGATATGGTCTCTCATAGAAGACATTACAGACTGAAAGCTGTAACTGAAGTTAGATCTTCACTGACAGACTGGAAGGAAATTATGCCTTTGGTTTACTTTTGTCTTCACCATGGCATCTGCTGATGGCTGCAAGGAGATTTATTGAGTGTCCTCTTTTAGACTGTTCCACTATGATACTAGCCATTGTTGCAGTGGAGAGAAAGCAGGCAGACAGTATCCTTTTCTCTCTTTTCCTGTTTTCTAGCTGAGTCAGCTATTTATGCCTGCGTTCTGAGCAAGATTAGATAACACACTAGGAAAAAATCTGGTGCTTGATGTTGATGTTGTCATAATGGGTAATCTCCAAGACCATGAAGGAATTCTGTTCTGTGGTTGCTTGGTTCTTGGTTCCTCTACTGGCAGTCCTCGGACTTATGACACAATTGGTTCCTGAAAACCACGTCTTAAGTTGAAACGTCGTAACTTGGAACCAATTTTCCCATAGGAACAATGTTTTAAATGGGGGATTGGTTCCCGAACCAAGGCCCGACACCCTATTTTCACCAAAAAAAACCCCAAAATTTTGTACTCAGTCAATTATAGATGAGTAATATAGTTACATTAACGTATTTATATTGTAAATAGCAATCATATTGATTTGGAAGGACTTCTTTGAGGTGACTTTGCTGGACTTTTTGAAAGGCTCTTGGTGGGGACTTTTTGAAGGGTTCTTGGCTGGATTCTTCTCAGGAGCGTTGGCCGCAGGTTTTTCTGGAGTCTTGTCTGCTTTTTTAAAGAAAGTATCCAAGGAAGTTTGGACAGGTGTTCTTCAGGGAGATAGGTGACACAGCAACCTGTTCGCTGTTATGGTGTCACATCAGATCAAGCATTGTAAAGTTGAAACTGACATCAGAAAGTTGAAACAGGGTGTCAGTTTAGAAATGTTGTAAGTGCAAAAGGTTGTAACTCAAAACGTTGTAAGTCAAGAACTGCCTGTACATCCTAAAGACCTGGAGGAGGTTGCATGGATAAACCAGGGAGACTGGGGACCAGATTCCACTTTTATCTATAGCTGGGTTTGGGATTATTGAACAGAAGACAGAATTTATCCCTACCAGATTTACCTTTGGGCATGGGCGGCTCTATAATGTAGTAAACTGATCTTATACTACATACTGTAGTAAAAGTGGAGGAGATACACCCGTGCACAGCCCAGCTATGCAGTAATTCATTCAGATCCAGAGGAAAGTTACCCTTTCAAAACCTGTAGTCATTTTTCTACATAGAGCATTTTGTGTGTCTGCTCCCCAGGTAAGCTTTTCTCAGTGCACTCTGGCTCTTTCACTGGAAGTTGCCAGGCACTGTAATGCAGCTTCCCGCAGGAAGCTAGTTTGGGACAGCTGGTCCTGTGTCCACTCCTAACTATGGAGTAAATATACTACACAGTGGGTGCATTTAGACGTACTGTTAATACAAGTGAATAAACTAGAGTGCAGTTCACATTGGAGTTTATTGTTCCTGGGCACCGCATTTACACATGCGCCTGGGACCACAGCATGTTGAGTTGGGTCAGAGCAGCCCTGGCCAGCAGGGGGCACCAGAGGTCAGCCTGTCAACCTGGGGCTTCTCAGATCCAGCTCAGCATGTTGTGGAGGGGCTGGCCGAGGCACTAGGGTGTTCCAGTGCAGGGTTTGCCAGCAGGCGGCCCCCAGAATGAAGCACCCTCATGCCCCAGCCAGCCCCGTCAGCATCTACATGTGCATTGCAGCTCACTAAATAATGCTACTGCAGGATAGTACCTATGTTTACAAGTACTAACCTACAGCAGAGTTAATTAGTTTTCCTGTGCCCTAATAGGGTCACATGTGTAGATACTGAGACTTCACTGTGGAGCTAATTAGACAACTTAAGTAAACATCTCATGTAGATGCACCCAGTAAAATCCAAGGTAAATTGCCCCATAATGATCATGTTGTGGGTCTACATTCTCTCATATGCAAATGTGCAGCATATCAGTTAACTTTACAGCAAATTCTCTCATTTTGGTAGCCTACTAAAATACATTCTGTTTGGTTCTTTTCAGTACAGACGCAGCCTCTCTGTTCCCTGCCCCAATGAACGTCTGCACTAGGTCCAAGGCTTGGAGTGACTTACCTGAAGAGTGACACCATTCAGAAACCACTGTAAGTAAATGCTACATCCTATAAAAGACTTGTTCAAAAAATTGGTATGAATTTGATGTCATCACCCTCTTGCTGCAGCTCAGCAATTCTTTCTTCTATATCCTTATATCTTTTCACTTTGCTCTGCCATAGTAGGATCTTGCTGCCTCTAGTGAGAATTTAATGCTGCTCTAGTTGATGTCTCCGTGTTACTTTCTTGAGTTTTGATTAGATTTTTTTGTCTTTTGTCTATGTGCTAGTCTGGTGGAAATGATGTACATCACCTTTTGTTGGCATCATATTAAAGTTTGGAAGCTATTTCTGTCGAGATTCAGTGTGTGGTACTGGACTGCAACAAGAGGTGATGTACATGATTGCCACTCTTCTGGCACTGCATGATGCAGGTCAGGATCTCTATTTGTCCTCATAGTTTGGCAAAATCCTGCTTAGATCTTTTTGCCTTTCAAGCACATTTCCTGTTGTTCTAGTTGCATTCCTTTCCCTTCTTGGACTTCTGCAGTGTTCTCAAAAAATCCTGTATTGCTGTTCTAGAGGTTTTTCTGTTAATTTAATCACTTTGAGCTGTTTGGGTCAGATCTCTCTCCCGTCATGTAGGGGCTTTTTGCTGTTGTGATGAGATCTTGATTCTCATTGTAGCTTTGTCACAGAATGGGACAGGGTTTTATGCTTCTTGTCATAGTTTCATCTTGTTAGGGTTGCATTCCTCACCCATTCTGGTCAGGTATCGTTGCTTTCTGAGTTCAGTTGGTGTTCTGTTCAGATTTTTCTGCATGCTGCTCCTTTTGGAAGTCTGTATCTCCAGCGTAAGTTGTATCTGCATGTACAGTTGGAGGTTTGACTGCAGCTCATGTAGACACACCACCAAAGCTTGCTTTAAGCTGGCTAGTGCTTAGCAGTGGAGCCAGAGAAGTACAGGGCGCAGCATCGGTTAATCATCAAGCATTTAGCCAGCTTCTTGGGCAAGTTCTGCAGCCCATACCAAATCCCATGTTGGCAAGGCTACACTGTTAGCGCAACCCAGAACTGCCAACAGGTGACTGCAATATGGACTTACCCTTTGTTTTGTGGCCAGGGTTCTGCTTGCTTTAGGAATACACTCAGTGTCTCCCTCTGCCTCCCTTTGTCAGTTTCTAAACATTCATCAGTTTCACATCTGAGAGAGGTGTAGCATCAGCAGGGAGAAGCACTGATATTGAGAGTGGCATAAGTCTCCCATTCAGACAGGAGGAAAGTGTTTGTTTAGTACAATGCAGAGGAAAAAAAATATTGTGTAAAATTCCTCTTTGAATAGGAAAAGCCGGATGCCTGGAGTTGAATATATATATGAATTCTATGAACTACCAAATTAAGGCCAAACTGTGACTCAAAGAGTGAGTAAAGTGCTTGGGTAGCAAGCACCGGAGCAGTTACTGAAGGCAGACACTACCTCTACTGGGAGTAGTGCCTGGAGTATGGATCGGGGAATCTAGGTGGTAGCAGCACCTAAGACATCGTTAGCAATCTCCTGGTACTGTCCTTCCAGTCCAGCTGGCATGCAGAGGCCTCAACCATGAACCAGCCACACTCCTTGTGGGGGGGAGAAAATGGGGGAGAAGAAACAGGGCCAGCACCCTGTTTCCTTTCCCCTTATTGCCAGGGATTACAAACAGCCTTAATGGACCTGTCTCCTTCACACAATAAGCCACAGAGAAGGCAGGGCCTGTTTTGCTCATGCTCATGGCATGGTGTATTTGTAGTGGAGCAGGCAGAATTTGGCTTGTGTATAATAATTTATCTTGTTTGTCTCACTGATAATTCTTGCAACACAGAATCTGATGGGCCACTTCTCTGTGTTTGCTTTGCTCCCAAAGTCCCTCACAAGCCCTGTCCACAGCTACCTTTCTTCAGGAGCTGGAGAAGAATTCAGCCTGCATCTTTACTTCATTCAGGCTCTTCAGAATAAGATACCCTGGTCTGAAGGGTCCTTGGATTGATGTAACAGCATCAAAGGAAGGCTCAAGCATTCACCAAAGTTACAGTGGCATTTGGGAAATAGCAGCAGCTGAGCAAAGTAAATCGCCTCACTATGAGGAAAACCAGACTTAAAAGCAGGGGAGCAGTCACCCCAAACATGAATAATTGTTGCAAGGGAAAAACCTGAGAAGAACACCTGAAAGAAACTGAGAAGGGATGAGGAGAGGTAGGGGCGGAAGGGGTGTTAGTAGACAGCAAACTGCATGTGAGTTTGCAGTGCAGTATGGCAGCTGGATTTCAAAGGTCTCCCAAAGCAAGGAAATGGTAGTTTCTTTCTGTGTAGCTCCAAGGTGGTCAAACAGTGATCAGATCTTTTTAAAATTAGCATAGGAAAGGGCATACATTCCTATAGAATCAGTACTCTGAACACTGCCTTTGCCTCATTATTATGTGGTGTCAGGTTTCTGGATCATTATTGTAATATACTGTAGAGTTGAGAAACATTGAAGAAGGGACACCTCATTACAGAAAAAAAACATTGACAGTCAAGAAAGAGTTTAGAGAAGAGCAACAGAAATAGATGATGAGAGGCTGGAGAGACTGATGTACAAAAAAAGTTGGAAAGACCTAAATCTGTACAGTTTGGGGAAGCAATAAGTAGTGGATATGGGAGGATGTTACATATGTCTTAAGAAAGTATAGCCAAGGAAGTATTAAATAGGAATTATTTTAATTAATACCATGGACATTGCTAGGAGTAATGTAATAAAATCCAGGTGCCCTTTATGAGGAATACCTGGAAAGGCTTTCTGAGAGAGGTATGGGATGGAAATGGAGCTCCACTGTAAGGGACGTTTAAAACTAGATGGAAAAAACCCCACTAGTAATTAAATCTTAGAATCCTGCTCTACTCTTCAGAACATGGACTAATTGTAGAACATAAATAAGTTTTCTCCTAATGGAGGTAAATAGGTCGTCTTCATGTTTCATCTTCCAGGATTCATAACATAAAGGCCATTTACAGTAACATCCTTCACCCAGCATGTCTTTTCCTGATGGTTTAGTCAGGAGTAATCACTGACTAAGAGCTAGACTAGGTAACCTCATGAGGTGCCTTCCAGCCCTACTTTTCTATGATCTTGGCCCTCTGCTTTCCTTAAAATAATAAAGATCAAAGATGATGTTGATCCCATAATGATTGCTGGAATCAGGCACCATGACAAGAGGAGTGTATAATGCACCCCACTCAGCGAGAGGACACAGTGCTTCATCAGCTCTTTCATTCCTCTTTACATGACCAACCATTTATCCCCTTCGAAGCATCCTGTGGGGGAGGGGAGCATGCCCCAATTTATCTTGTGAAGTGAGAGGATGAGAGCATATAAAAAGGCCTCTAAATTTTGTGGAAGAGGTATAGTGACAATGAGTAAGGGTGGACAGTGGTTCAGCATTGGCCATATGTCTACACTGCTGACACGGGGACCTGAAGAAATGGGGAAAAGGCCCTTCCTAAAGTCTAAGAGCTTGGGCTCCCTCACAGGTTGTTACTAGCCAGAGTGACTGCTGGGGTACTTTTTTCCCATAAAAAGTTTCCTCTAATTTTTAATCTGGCTGTATGTTTCAAGGTGCCTTTCTTCTACTGGCATCTCCTGACCTTCTGATGTGTTTTCATTTGCTAGGTCCTAAGGTACAGACAGACATAATAGTTATATTGCTATCAAAAGATACTAATATAAGCCCTTATGATGAGGCTGTTATGCCAGCTTTATTCTGTAGTAATACAAGTTTAGCAAAACTGCCCTAACTTTAACCCTGTTTCATTGAAGGTCAAAGCTAGGGTGATTTAGCCACATCATAACAGCTGATGCACATTTCAGAACAGCAGCACCCCTGCCTTTTGAAGCAGCTAAAATATGTTTGCCTATAGCCTTAGGCACAGGGAAAAAGTATGTCACCAGAAAAGAATCAGCAAGAATGGAAAGGAATCAGAAAACACATTTCCTTTGTGCCCAAAAGATTGCTGACTCCTCTTTCCCCTAGACTGAGCACAGGCAGGGAGCCCTCCATCCCCATTTGGGATGGCTTCTATTGAGAGAAGATCTTGATGGTGAGCAATAGTAGCATGAAGACCCCTTTGAAAAATGAGATGCTGCCTACAGCTTTGGTGATGCCACTCACTGCCTGTAGTTTAAAAACAAACAAACAACTTTCTCACCCAGCCCTGTACTTGTTTCTGAGTTAACTTTGCATGCCAGCCAGCATCGCTGGAGTGAGAGCAGCCGCACAATGAAATAACATACAAGCTGCAGAGAGTGGTTGAATAAACAGCCCGAAGTGACCATGTTAGCCACCAAGAAGTTGTACACCTCCAGTATTAGCCTGTACTTCCCAACAGGCCTGCCAACTCAGGCTAAAAGCACCACCTCCCTCAAGTGAGGGGTTTTCATGTCTGGAAGGGTCCCATGTTAGAGTTATAACCCCAATTATAACTCAATTTTACTTTGCAGTGATAGCAAACCCTCTTATGTTGCAAATCTATTTCTAGGGATGATTTTGTCCATTATTCCAAATTTTCAGTTCTGTGTCCCACCCCCAGCACCCCAGTCCACTACCCACTGAGCAAGAAGTGTCATTGCCTAAAAGCTTTCCAAAGTGCTTTGGGTGCATATATATGTATGTACTGTGTGTATGTGTGTATATGTGCATGCACGTACATGCAGAGAGAAAGGGAGTTGGGAATGAGAGATGGAGAGAACATTTCTCAAGGTATTTAGGAACAATCTGGTTTGCATATAGTTCCAACACAGTAATGCAGTTCTGCTCCCCACTTCTCAGGCTCCTTTGGACAAAATGTGTATTTTCAATATGTTGGTTTTTTAAATGCATTACCATGTTGGCAGTAGGCCGTATGATCACAGGTGGATCCAAGAGGCAGAAGTGAGAGGCAAATGAAAGCACACAGTGTTTGTGGGTGCTAAGGTGCTCAGCCTGTTTCCCAGACCTCTTTCTATATAAAACATACTTACCGTATTTAACAATAGTCTGGTTTGCACATAGGTCCAATATAGTAATGACATTCTTGTACAATATAGTAATGCCATTCTTGACCTTGCTATACCAGCACAACTTTTAAGTTACTCCACTGAAGTGAATAAAGCTACTTCCACTCTTCTGCGGTGTGAGCAAATCAGGATCTGGCTCATTATATTTTTAGCCTATTTGTAACATACATTATTCTCTACCAGGCAGTATACAAGAGGCAATAGTGTCCTATGTATTAAGAGTGCAGTTCCTTATGTACCTTATGTACACCAAAGCTTGTCACTGAGGTTAACACCAGCAGTCTCAGTCAGCCTCAGTTCACCCAAAAATACTCCTTTGAAACCCTGAAGCAGCCACTTTGGAAGCAGTCACACAAACCAAAATGTTTTTTGTGCATTTTGACGAATTTGGGAGGTCCAATCAGAATCAACCAGTCCAAGACAGGTGCCTGGAGCCATGTAGTTTTGATCGCTGAACACAGCAAGCTACACTTGAGAGACACTCCTGGTAACTGGCCCAGAACTTCCATGGCTATGTGCACATTTCTTTATCCCGTGCTTGCCCTTTAAATATTTTTCCTTTTCACTCTGCACCTACAATCTTACTTTTTTTTTTTTTTTGCTGTGATGTGTGTGGGGGAGGGGGGGTTGTTGGGTTTCCCCCCCTCCCCCTTCATTTTTTGACCCATTTAACGCTTTCCAGCAGAGTTTTCATTTTCCAGTTGAAGGTCCACTTCTTCAGGGTGTATAATTTTAACACTCACGGCAAAGAAAGAGGAATTTTTTTTTATTTTTTTTTTTAGGGAGCTTGCCAGAGGAACCCCTGGCATAGTGACCAGGAGGAAGATTCTAGTGGAGGTTTTGTCTTGCGCTGATGTAGTATGAAATCGTTCAGTCCTTTGCTGCCCTCTGAAGGTGACCAGCTAGAACTGGCAGCCACCAGGTTTGACAAGAGCTTTCACAAGCTGTGCCCTTAGATATGCCAAGCTTATATAATTCTTTTATGTAACCAAAGACAATGTTCTCAATTAATGGCAAAGTGGTTTTGCTCTCTGTTGCGTGATGGGTACTCTTTCTTTCTTTCTTTCTGTCTTGTTTTTCGCTATTTCTCGTCTTTTTTTCCCCTGATGCCTGGACACAAAAATGAAGATTTATATATACTACGCACACACAAACAAATGTCAGAGATTTCATTCGACTATCTTAATGCATCTGTTCTTCTGCAGGACACTCTGGAAAGAGAAGTTTGGGGGTGGAGAATACGAGAGAAAACTAGTTCTGTGGTTCCTTATTTTTACTTCAGAGATCAGATGGGGCAAGGAGCAGTGTAGAAATGGATCCTGGCACAGTAACCCTTCCAGGCACATTAAGACATTATATGCCTTTTGTGTAGCCTGGTGCCCTGCTCAGAGAATGGTTGCCGTGACTTGGGAAAACTAGCTAAAACAGCAAAAGAATTGCTAGAGCTTCAGCAAAAGACATGGACGGTCCCCCCGGTGGAAAATAATGCATGCCTTTTGTTGTAAAGCATTGCTTTCTGCTGGATTAAGTATGTTTTATCCAGGCCAGATTTGGGCAGCTGAAATCAAGTTTCATTAGGTCATGCTTACAAGCTACAGTGAGGGACATCTCCTTCCATCACATAAAAACCTTTTCGGCCTCTGTTTCCAGAGAGTAAGCAAGAAGAGCATGGACTGCACTTGTGCCCCTGTGTGTGCTTCATTGGCTTCTGCTCCTTTTCATGAGGATTACCTTAGACTGACACATGCCACAGGGCAGCCAGTTTTCTGCCTGAGGGCTACAAGTGACTACTGCTTCCTGGCAGTAATTCTGCAAAGTAAAGACCGTGCTTGAAACTTTAGTGAACACAGGGGTGGCATTTGTTTGGGCTTAAAGAACAGAGCCAGGCCTCAGGGGAGCAGGCTCTTCTCCCTTCTCCAGCAGAGATTCATACTGCAACTATGGGAAAGTCTGTGCATCAGCCTTCCCACCTATAAAATGAAGAGGGTAATGCTTACCCACGTGTAGTGTTTCAAGGCTTACTTCTCAATGTTGGTGGAGCGCTTTATGGTCCTGGATGGAAGCTGTTATAGAAATACAATGTAGTATCTTTAGTAATTAAGGGCTCTGTTGGTTCATGGAAGGTACCGGAAGCCAGCCTGCAGGCAGCATCATTGGTGATTTCAGGCTTAACATTTTGTCAAATGACCAGGTACAGTTAACCCTTGTATATCTGCATTGTCCCAGTGGCAGTGCTCTTATCTTATTCCTGTGTACTCTTCCTCATAACGTAAGGCTTTGCTTTCCCTGCCTTTTGAACTAGGCCATGCTTATTTGTTTTCCAGACCAATTTATTATGGCTCTTTATAGCTGTCTGCTCAGAATGATACAGCCGTGGTTAATATTTGTCACATGGAGCTTGGACTGTCTAAACCACTGGGACTGGTTATATTTATGTCATTTGTAGGGGCAGAATGGGGAGTTTCTTACTTGTCCTATATGCTGTAATGTGGTCTCAGGGCCATTGCATCAGAGTATAAACAGGGAGGCGCTTGTTTCCCAACAAGAGGCATGGAGGAAAGTCCTCTTTTGCTCCCTCCTTGGTGGGGGTGTTAGTGGGGAGAAAAGATGAGGGGGGGTTTTTTTAAGCAAGTTATCTTTAACAGATTCTAAAAATGCCTTTTCCCAACTATGCCGTCAGCTTCTTCAAAGGTCTCTTTGTTTGTTTTCAGGAAGAAACCCAAGACAGCTGAAAACCAGAAGGCGTCTGAGGAGAATGAGATTACTCAGACGGGTGCATGCAGAGCCAAGCCGGGCCTTCCCTGCCTGAACCTTGAAGCTGCTCTGCCTCTGAGCCCAGCCCTCATCCACTCATCACATTCACCAACCAACCTGCACGCACACACAGGGTCATCTGATTGTGAGTACATTGATGTACCGGGGGGTTGCTGTGAGTTGTAGACACACTCTTCTGTGCTGGAGACCAGCTTTTATATTTGTTTCCATAATGTCACACCAACAAGGCCTCCTCCATATATGCCTCATTCCCCCTCATTCCCCCTTTTTTTGTTTTTGGTTTGCATAGGGTCATAATAATTCAGTTTGAGAAAGCTAAAAGAGCAGTGTGGGTCAAATTGTAGTGTTAATCCTAATTTTTGTGAAGCAATGCATGCATTCCCTCTCCCCTGGGCCACAAGCTCTCTCTGCACCTAGTTAGTGCTGGGGTTCCTGCCCTCCAAGTCGTTATGCTGTTCTTCACCCCAGTGAGTCTTCTGCCTGTGATCCTCACTCCAGCCCAGAAGGGACTTAGGGGACTGCAGATTCCTAGCTGAACCTAGGATTCGATAGGACCGCAGACAAAGCAAGAAGGTGGTGTTCTGGAAAGCAGAGTGAGCTGGCCTTGTTGGGGGTACAGAAGACTTTGAGGGACCAACACAGTTATATTGACATTTTTTCAGGGTATTTAGGGTTAGCTGAAGCAGGTTGTTTGGCTTTCTTCTTTTCCATGTCATCAGATTGTGGGGAGCAGAGGAGGGGGGTGAGAAAAGAAATTGGAAGTTGAAACTGGATTGTGAAAAGTGAGATCTTCAAAACTTTGAATTGTTATAGTGACTCCTATCAAGAACCTTTTGAGCAGAGCTACATGGGATGAGTCCATCCCTCACATTCATCAGTTTTTAGGGGATCTAATTTGCTTATTCTGAAATGGTTTGAAGAGGCTGAAAAATTTACTGGTGGGGGAGAAAGAAAGATGAAAAATGAGCCCAAGTGTTTCAAGATCTCAGAAGCCAACCAGACTTTGTAGGGGCCAATTAAAATAAAATCAGGGCATGACAATAAAAAAAAATCAGATTAAAAAATGTATATCATTTTCTTTTTTTTAATTTAAAAGCCCTGCCTCAGGGTGACACTTAGAAGCAGCTGGGTTATTGGGATCATTGCTATCAAAATCATTTTAGCTGCAATTCTTGCCAGCTTCTGACTTCAGTCATTATGAGCCTCTTCTTGAGATCTTGATTCTAGTGGGACAGATAAGATAACGTTGGGAGGCTTTCCTAAACCTGGTCCAGTGAGCTAGGGAAGAAAGAGAGGTATGAGGCACCGGGGAGGGAGGTAGCCTGTGGTTCTTGTCCAGGAAGATTCCCTTCAAATTGAAATACCCAATCTCTGCGTAGGACCAGGAATTCAGATTTGGATGTTTTTAATGTTTCTCGAAGTCAAAAGCTGGTAAAAAGGCTTAAAAATGAGCAAGGCAAGAACAACAAAAAAAAAAAAGAAAGAAAGAATCCTTATTTTTAAACAAAGAATCTATTTATCCTATTCACGAAGATGAAAGACTTCATTAGCAAATGGGGCTGGAAACCTCACGCTGATATTTTTTGACGGATGGAAAACCATGAAAGCAGCCTTAGCACTGAGGCCAGCAGGGGCTGAATGGCTCATTCAGCCACCTGAACTACGTTTGGAGGTGGTCAGGGGCAGAGGTGAGGCCCATTGACAGTGGGTAGTGTGTGAACGAGATATGCCCTGTTGCTGTTCACACTGCACTTATTTTATAGACAGGAAGGGGATTTAAGTTTCCAAGGTAGTCAATATGAAGGTCAACAGCACTAAATTCACTAGCACAGCATTAAATGAAAACCCTTAAAATCTAGATCAGTCCCCTCTTTCACACCAGATTTGTTCTTCAGCAAGATGCAGCTTAACTGTCCTGATCCACCTGCCTGTGCTAGACACTGTTGCAATCCACCCAGGAGTTTTCGGTCTTGTCTGTACTGCCTCCCTACAAAGGTTAGGACTTTCTGCTGAGAGGCAAATCCCTACTCACTCATGCTTCACACACACCCAAGGCTGGCAGCCCTGGAGTCAGCAGGTTGATGGTATAAACAGAACCTCAATGACCTCAGTGTCATTTGGTGTCCTGTGAAGTTTGTGGAAGTTTAGAGTAACTCTCTAACTTGCAGGACTGAACTAGCAGGCCTGATCCAATGATCACTGACATCAGTGGAAAAATTTGTACTGGCGTCAGTGGACCTTAATCAAGTTACATATGTTCAGAGCCCCTACAAATAGTTAATCCTCCTCACACTTCTTTAGGAGAAATGAAACATTTTTGCAGCTGCAGAAAATAAGGTGAAGAGGTAACATGATTTGCTTGAGACCCCAGAGAATGGGTGGCAAAATTAGGAATAGTATTCAGGAGTACTTTCCTGCTGGAATCTCTGCTAGCATAACATCTTAGACCTCAGTAGAATAAAATTAACCAAGAATTTGCCCTACTGATTTTTACCTGGCACATCATTTAAGATTCCTGGGTGTGATTAAAAAAAACACATCAGTACTTATATCGTGATGGTTCTGCCACTGACAACCTAGGAATATGAATATTATCCTTCTATACCCAGGCTTTACAACAGGTTCACTGCTGACATCACAATAGGCTTGTGATGTTGATTGTCAAGTACTGTAGAGGAAAATGAAAAGGAACTGCATTTTAATTATAAAATGAAATAATGTGTAAATTAAGTGCAAAATTAATATGGCAGGTAGCAAATGACCTACAGCAGAAAGTGACGGACTAGTACTCAGAAGACCTGGGTTCTTTTCCAGGGTCGGCAACACTGCAAATGACAACTGTGGGCAAGTTGCGTTGCCTCCCCTGTAAAATGAAGATAATATAAGCTGAGCAAACCTATTTCCAGGCAAGAAACATGTAGTTGTTGTGGGACCAACACTATCTGCAACTTTCAACAACCAAAAAAAAAGCAGAAACATCTAAATTTTTAGTCTTGATATTTTCCAAGGAAAAATGTTTCAACTGAAACAATGTTTTCTTTTTAAAATCATTCAATATTATACATATATAGATATAATTTTCTATATGCATACATACATAAAGCATCAGTTGAAACATATTGTTCAGAAAATATCAAGACAAATTACACATGCATATATATATTTATGTATACACCCACACAAACACATATATACTAGATGTAAACTAGATTAGTTTTAAAGAGAAAATATTTCATCTCGTATCTCTCATAAAATATATGTATGTCATATAGCAAGAGTATAAAAAGCAGTGTGTAAGAGCTAAATGATGTGATGATCATCCTCACCACCATTATCTTTGTATGTTATACATGTCTGTCACATTATAGTCTCTTATTGTTCCCTCACACATTACAATTAGTGTGTAATTAACTGATTAATTTAGGTCAATTTAGACATACTACACATGCAAAGTAATTATTGTATAATAAAAATGGCCAACCAAGCACAAAAATGGCCAACCATCTACAAAGATGTTGCTTAACAATTGTAGAACATTTTTATAGCTGGTTTCTTTCAAACTTTAATTTGAAGGTGTGGCATGTCATACATAAGGTGACAGCATTTAGCCACATCTTCTAGCACATCAGAATAGACTGTTCCCTGCCCCCTCTCCACAAGGAGGCTTTCATGGTACCTGTGATTCGCACTGAACTCTGCTGCTTCAGGGTGTCTCAGCAGAAAGTATCTTGACTTGCCACCTCTCCCTTGAACTAGACTTGAAAGCTGCTTCTTTAAGGCGACGTTAGCACCTCTTCCCGGTAGAAAAGTGTGAGACAGGAAACATAACATGCTGTACTTACATAATTATAATTTGAGAGTGGGAGGGACTTTACTTGGAAAGCTACCAGTGGGGACAAGATGCAGATGAAAGCACCTGTTAAAGTATTCTAGGAGAGTTTGAGCCCCATTGTTCCTGCCTCCTGCCTGCTTTTACAACCGGTCTCCCTTGCTCTACACAAGGATTAAAGGAGTAGTTCCTTCACCGAGGGGGAGCTCAGAATTCACTTCTCATTACAGCATTGCTGAAGGTGGGACAGGGACTGACAACTCTTTCCAGCAGCATGCCAGGTTCTACTGCCAGCACGTGCTGGCAGAGCAAGATCCCAGGGCACTTTTTTCCACTCTGGATAAGTTGCCTTGTGAATGTGAAGCAGGTCACATAGCTTGACAGTTTCTACCAAGCGGCATTATCTGTTGCTTGATGGAAATACAGTTTGCCAGGGGCCATAGTGGAAGACCTGTTTGCAGTGCAGGTGTGTAAGGGCCAAGGTATAAATTAAGGATATTTAGCTTCATACCGTCGTATGGTTGCCTCATATCTCCTTACACAATAGAGATGAAAACTGTAGAAATGTTCTTAGTTTAGGGATAGGAGACTTGGAGTCAATCTGTTCTTCCAACTCTTTTTAAACTCCACAAAACTCCCATTTAATTTGGCCACATCCTCTTTAAAGTTACTGAGACTCACCAGGCATAGTCTCTGTCAAAACAGAAAAACATTGGCACAGCTTTAGGACTGGTTGACTTAAGGGATTAGTAATAGTTTCCAAGAGCCATTTACTCATATGAATCCTGCTTAGGTTAGTAATGACTGAAGAATGTTACTATCAGGAAGTTGGTTGTCTTCTCTTTGGAAAAGAGGAGACCTCAAAGTGATCAAATGGAAATGAATAAAATGAAGAGCCCTGTTCAGAATTACTCATTTAGGGCAAACCTCCCATTGGTAGTCAGTGGAACTTTAACCTGAACAAGGATAGTAAAGCTTGTTCCTGAGAAAAAGACTAAGAAAAGCTTATTCAAACTGATAAAGAGTTCAAACAGTCATGAAACAATCTAAAAATGTTGCTAAGCTATGATTGAAAGGGACATTTTGGCAGGACTTTTTAATGCAGTGACTAATAAATATCAAACAAATTAAAGTGAAAGGTGTTTGAAGCCTTAGAAAAATCTATCAGGAGCCTGATACGGCAGATTATAAGAGTCTTCATTTATTTTACATATATTTGAATAAAGGCTTGTTTTTACAGAAAATCATGGAGAGGGGAAGGATTTCAAATCTACATTGACCATTTTTCCAAGTGCAGTCATTTGTATTTGCCAAAAACTGTGCCACTTCTGTATGGCAATAAATATTTACAAAGTTACTTTCCTCATTACTATATGGGTGTTCTTTATGGGTTCTTGTAGGCATTAAAAAAAATCCCCAGCTCTTTACTTTAAACTCAGTGTGTTCCCGCACTGAGTCCTGTGCATGCCCAAAAGAGACAGTGTGTTACTTCAACCCAGATGTAAAGATTAAGCGCTTCAGAGGGGTTTTTCTGGTGCTTTTATCTAATAGCGAATTAAATCAGCTTTAGCTAAAAGTGCCAAAAAAGCCCTGTTGAAGCACCTAATCTTTACAAACACTGAAGATCCAGGTTGAAGTAATGTGCTGCTTCTTCCGGTAAAGCACATTTTTTTAAATGTCTGTGAGCATCCTTTATGACTCGGCTCAAAATAAATTTGTTAAATATAGACAGTAAATATCCCTTGACAGTCAGCTGCACCTCAACTTTGACACTTCAGCAATTCTTTGCCCATTGGGAGTGCTGAAGGAAGGAGCTAGCAAAGAATTTGGGCACAGAGGTATATTATACATTGCTTTCTAAAGGCCTCACCCTGTAAGATGGTGAGTGCCTCCACTCCTGAGTGATGCTGCATTCTATCACCCCAGCGAAGTCACAGCAGATTCTTTCCCTTAAGGATTAAATCCTAAATATTGTGATTCTTGGGCTTAGACATATTTCCACAAGAATGAATACCTGAAGCAGAACCCTACAGCCTCTGACAATCATCATCTTCTTCCTTGGGATAGGTTGGCTTAAAACAGTACAGATAAACACCTTCGAAATAGCCAGTGAAATGTAGAGGTAGTTTCAGAAGTACCTGGAGCATGGTCCATGTAATAATCAGCACCTGGGGTCCACTTGGAATTATGCTAGACACATCACCAACTGCTTGACTGTACCATGTGGATGCTGCTACATACACAAAAGCAAGGTAGTTTTGGGGTGGAAACTGAACACCCAAGGCAGTAGCCTTCAGTGAAAATATGGCTCCATTTGTTCAAGAAAGGTTACAAGCAGGTAAAAGAGGTGTTGTCAAAAATGCCAGTTAAAATTTCCTATAAATTTTCCTGATCATTCAACAGGATGGCTAGATAAGACTGGTAGCAACCTAGTCTTAAAGACCTTCCTTTACTTTCCCCACAGGCAAAATTCCCATTGACTTTGTGGAGATTGAATAAGAATGAATGAATAAGAACTTCAGGACTTGGCCCCCTATAAATAGGTTGGGCTTTAGAGACCACTTAATGCAGGAGCTGTTTGGAAGTCATCTGTAACTGTATAGACCTGTGTTTTGGGAGTGCCAAAAGATAAGAATATTTTGGCAGAAAAATTCACAAATGCTCAAAGATACAATCAAACAAAAACTTCATTCAGACTCTGATGTATGTATCTTAGCAGATGTGTCCAAACTCAAAGAAATCCCACGGGAACAGTGCAACTGAATCTCTTTGTGTCTACTGATAGTTAAAAGAGTTATTCTTAGACACTGTAGGACAAAGATGGTCCATCTGTGAAAGAATGTGTTCCAGACAAGGGAAAGACGACATTTTAGCAGAGTATCTGTAGGACTGAGTGGTAGTTTGGATGATTATTGGAAAAACTGGTAGAGAAGTGGTTGTGATTTTCAGAGGATACAGAACCCATAAAATGAAGGCTGCTCTGAAATAGACTCCAACACTGAGTATAATCAGGAAAATAAAATAAACACAATAAAAAGGAACATTTGTTTGGTAAAGGAGAGAGAGAAAGGAGGAGAGAGAGAGTAATAGAGCCTATATATAATGTATTAACTAGGGTCAAACAGGTAACTTAAATATTGAATAGAATGCTGTTTAGTGATGAGCCCAGTGAGCCTGAATATTGTATCTACCCAGATCCAACTTAGGGCTTGACAGCTTTGACAAATAAGATAAGAACATTGAGTCAGCAACAATTTTTGTTTTCCTCTTCTTGAAACTTGACTTTTCTATTTTTGATCACTAGTTTAATTTTAAGATCTTCAGGGCCTTAAAGGAAGAAAGGAAAGAGGGTGTAATGTACCCTGCAGGTTTCCTGTATTCCACAGACAACTGAGGAAGACAGATGAGGACTTTCATTTTCTTGAGCAGTCAATACAGGTCATTTTTGTGACTTAGTGGGGCTGCTTTTTGCCTAGAGTGACTTCTGTGGCACCTCCAAGCTAAAAATTAGTGGGACTTTGTCATTTATTTATTTTTGTCTTAATTTTCAAAGGAGATGTTGTGGTAGGATGAAAATGGATGTGTAGCCTCCTACTGTCACCTCTCTGCAGCCTGGGCCTTCATTGCTGGCCTAGATTGAGGTAATGTGCTGCTGCTTCTAGTGAAGCGCATTGGGGTTTTTTTTAAACATTTGCAAGCAGCTTTTATATCTCAGATCAAAAGAGATTTGTTAAATATAGACAGTAAATATAGACAGCACATAGGTGTGCCACTACTAGTTGTCCATGGGGAAATGCCCCTGCATGTGTGCTCTGGCATGCAGCAAGTTGCCCTGGGTGGGGTAGGGATGCTGACCCCAGCAGCTTTACCTGTGTCCTGGGGGCCTCCCAGGGCTGCAGCAATGGTGATCTGGGTGTGTGGAGCCTGGACAGCAGTTGGAGTGTGGCTCTGGCTGGCCAGGCTCTGGTTTCAGGCAGTGCACACTGCTGCCATATGTACCGCACTGCTTTTTTTCTGTGCATGGTTTTTAGATACCAGGATTTCCTGGTATCTAATTTTGCCTCTGTGCTACAAATATGAAGCATGGAGAACCTATTCACATGTGCCACGTGCATTTTGTGATGCCTCAAAGCTTCTGAGGTGCTGCAAAGCTCATGTTCCCACTTGTGGGGATACAGCTGAGGAGTATCTGGAAAAAGTCCTATTGACTTTAGTTGCAGAGATAGGTCGCATGTTCACAGGGAATGTTATCTCATCTATGTTTCTTTTACCCCATGTAAGAAACGGTATTTTAGTTACATATATAATGAGAAAATTTTCAAAAGCACATATGTGGCTTAGGCACTTAAGTTTCATGGACATTTAAGTCACTGACACTTTGGTCTGTAAGTCACACAGATGTTTTTAAAATTGTTCGTGGTGATTTTAATTGCTTATTCCTTTGCTTAGTGACCTTAATGTTAATTTGGCACACTGTTGTCAGATGCCATGGTGTCTGGAGTTTTTATTTAAGTCCCAATGTATGGAATAAAGAGATTCCATAAGAAACTCAGCTTTCATTTCCAAAGGTCAAGAAAACTTCTAGGCTGCATGACTGGGAAGAAAAGCTTGAAAATATGTATTTATTGTATGTTATATATTCAAAAACCAGAAAGCAACTAAGCAATGTTACAAATTTATTATTATGTATGTTTGATAGTGTTATTTATATTTTTATATCATGATTTTTAAGGTATTCTCATGATTTTTGATTGATTTGGGCTTTATGAATCATAATATAATCCCTTAAATATGTTTTAAGTACCCCCTGGCATTTTTTAGACATTTTCCTGATTCCAAATTCACTGGTCTCTGTCATTCTCAAGTCACCCATTAGGAGCATTAGTGTCTACGCGCAGCCTTATACTTAAAATTGTGGGTCTGCCTATAATCCCTCCATTACATAATTGCATTAGCGCCTGAGCTACCTCATTCATAGTTTCTTGATGACTACCATCCAGTTCAGAGAATTTATTACCGTTTAATTCCTTAAGAATTTCTACCACCTCCTCTTCTGATAATATTTTCCTGGACAGGGCTTTCATACCTTAAGATAGCTTTCCTTTCTCCATCGCTCTGAAAACTAAAGCAAAGAAATCACTTAGACTGTGCAGTTTCTATAACCTCTTTGATTACCTTACTGCTTTTATGCACTGTTTGTCTAGCAAACCCACTGAGTCTGCTACTTGTCTATTTAATATATCTATCCATATAATCTTAGGTATTCCTTAGGCCTCAGTCATGGCCCTGTGAGCTTCCTTTTTCTAACATACTTAAATTATTTCTTATAACAGTACTTTACTTTATAACTTTAGCTGTTTTTCTTTAAATTTCCTCCTCACACTTTAATCTCCATTTTACATCTTGCCAGCTACAGTTTATGCTCTGTTCTATTAGCGTCACTTGGGCAAGAATTCCATGTTTGGAAGGATACATTTTCAGCCTTAATAAACTCTTTTACCCTATTATTTAACCATCCTAGTGTTATTCCGCTTCCCTTTTTTGTAGTTGCTGTTGTCCTGGGATATGAATATTGATTCTAATAAAGTATTGTTAAGGCCACCTCCCTGCTGATTCTATGGATTTTAATTTCTTATCTTTTCCTTTCAGGCTCTTTCTAACTAACTTCCTCCTTTTTATTTATTTTTTTTAATATTCCTCTTTTTTGAAGTTGTATGTCAGAGCTACCTCATGATATGATTCCCTGCAAGGGTGCTGAACTTAATAATATCGTGGTCATTTCTGTTTGATGTCTTACCCGACATGTATTTGCTCACCGGCCCACTGGGTCTTAGTCAGGTATGAAGGCTCAGCAAAAGCAGCTCTTTCCCAGGATGCTCTAGACAAGCTGCTTCATGCAGCAATCGCTTAAGGTGGCATACCCAGGCTTTAGCAGGGGGAGACAGTTGTGCTCCCTTCCTGCCATGTGTTGTTAAGGGTTTGTACATCTGCTAGGTCCTTTCCGGCAAGTCCTTCGCTCTCCCTTGGGAAACGTTGATTTAAGGAATGAAGGGCTGATTGCCCCAAACCATTTCTAATTATGAAGCTCAACCAGTTTTAGTAACTAAGTGTACCATTATTTGTCTTTCAGTAGGTTTTGGCATTTTCCTGGCCACTCATTATTATGAACTTTCTTCATTTGGACTTCCAAGGTCAGTTTGTTTTCAATCCTCCTTCTTTTCCTTTAATAACTAGCCTTATGGTTACTATATGTTGTGTTCCGATTTAGTAAGCAGGCCAGGGCTGGGAGAGTATAGGAATGGGGAGAGGGAGAAAGGTGACATAATTGTAATGATGGTTCAGACAAAGGAAGAGAAAGAACTCTCTTCATCCAAACCATGGTGGTAGCTAAGCTGCTAGATGTGCTAAAACAGAGAATTGAGATTCTGGTCAATACAACCCATTCATGTTTGTAAAGCTTGTTGTGATCCTCTGATAGAATGACTTGAGAAGAGCATTGTATTTAGTGTGGGAACAATATACTTTGAACTAGTGTGGAGGGGAAGAAAAGAAGTGTGCGACTCAAGGAGGCTACCAAACTTCTCAGTTACTTGCTGTTTCTATCAGGAGCACTGCATTCTACAAGTGTGCTATGCAGTGCTTCAACCCAACTGTTCATGCTAGGTATGGGTTGGATAGGAATCCAAATATTACTATTTGCAGAAGCATCACCAACATGTGCTTTGCACTGCCTCTATATTTAGGTCTTCTGTGAATGTTTGCATTGTTTCATGGAGCCATTTATGAGGTCAAAATAAAATGACATATAAATTCATTACATTTTCCACCATTCAGAAACCAAAATGTCTAGATCTCTAGTTAATTCATCACTGCCCATAGCTCCTTGAAGCATTAAAGGAGCCTACAAGTATAAAAGCAAATACAAAACCCACGCATATCCTTAGTTTGTACATGGAACTTTGTTGTGTCAAACATTGAAAAGATCTCTGCCTTCCTGGGATGCACAGTATATTCTGGATTGGTATGTGACATGTGGTTAAATGCTTCTCCTTGAAAGCTCGCAAGAGAGAAGTAGTATAAATTAAGAGTAATCTCACAACAGCTATTTTTGAGTTCTTAACCAGTGAAGACGTAAGCGTAGCAATATTGTACATCTATTAGAAATCTTGAAAGGCTCTTTATAACGAGATGATAGGAGTGCTAACGTATAATTTATTGATGTTACCCAGATAGAGACAGACAGAAAGTAGCAATTTTTGTGTGAAAAGGAGTGCAATGGAGGAAATAAAAACAAAGAGGGTGAGTTCTCCCCATAGATTCCTGGATACTCATGCAGCCACATTGACACTGATAGGAGTATTTTGTGCTGTGATCCCAGTGAGTCTTCTTAAGGAGGTTAGAGCCAGCGTTGGACACAAAAGGCATGTCTACACGTCAATTTAAGCGTGCATAAATTTAATGTGCATCTACACATGCATGAATGCGCTTTAACTATTTGCACCTGAATTTGATACCTGCATTTGTAGGTATCAAATTTAGGCATAAATAGCCTAAATTCACTACTTTTTATGTGCGTTAAGGGCGTGCACATGTAGACATGCACCCTTAATGTGCATTCACTTAGGCTAATGCACATTAAAATGTCATGTGCAGACACGCCCAAATAAGAGGAAAACCTAGGCATATATGAAGGGCTGCTGTTGACTAAATAATGGTCAGGATATGATTGAGGCATGAATGAAACCTGTTGTTCACTGTACTTATATCGCCTCTTAGCACTTGTCAATGCATGTATATTGAAATTACAGAACTTCCTTTGTATGTTTTTCAAATATTTTATTAGAATATTAAAAATTACAATGTGTACTTGTAGTAGTGTTGAGATGACATTGTTGTCATGATAGTCCAGTAGATATGCAAGAACCCAGAATTCCCATAGGTCATATGTTTGATTGAACCAACTGCATGATTGGGATAAACCAAGGCAAGCTTTCAGGTATCACAGTACCCTTTCTCAGTACCTTTCCTCAGAATATGTACTTATGCCACAGGTCTGTCTACTAATATCCTCACTCCTAACAGGAGTCTACAACTGACTCTGTTTTTACTATTTAAGGTTCTTGTCCCATAAATTTCTCATTCCTGTCCCACCCACCCCCTCAAAAAAAGAAAAGAATAGGTGATTTTATAAGCACACCTTTTTAGGGTGGCTGCAAATATCTAGCCGTGGGCTGAAATTGCTTCATCGTCTTCAGAAACAAAATCATGTCTTTTATTGAGCATTTGCCACTTACAGTCTAGGACCATATATCATGGTGGTAAGCAGATTCTGAACAGCCACAGTGGGACTGAGGGATGTACAGAACTCCTTTTCCTTGCCAGGCTGTGCAGGAACCATTAGCAATAGGTGCCTGTGATCTCTGGAGAAAGCACATCCTCTCGAGTGCTCTTTCCAAGAGGGTGAAGAATGGTGGGCACTTTCCTCCTTCCTCCCCCCAAAAGACTCCAGGTAAAAAAGCCACAAGCCTTGATGGCTATCTCCCATGACATTCCTGGACAGGAGCATTCATCACAATATACAGTCTTCCTACTTAGCAATTACCTATTTGTTAACACATAAAAGAGACAAGTGGAAAGAATAACCAGACATGAACAAGATTTTTCCCATGGTTCTGGACTGGGTTGAGATGTTGGGTTAGGAGAGAAGCTCAAGCCCCTTTCCCAGTCCTCAACCAGGCTTTTGTATTTGCATCTCCACTCCATGTTTTTCCCATCAGCCACTTCTTCTGTAACCTTCAAGTGCCTGTCAGAAATCCCCTGCTCTCAAAGGTGTGCTGTTCTGTGGATTTCATCCCTGCCGAAAAAAACATCCGGTCCTGTCTGCCCCCTTTGTTACCAGCTCTCCCTGTGGAGGATTCTGGTTTGAATAGAACCTTCCAAACAGGTAATTATCTTAAGAGGTTTTAATCTATATTTTCCTTTAAACCAAAGCCCACAGACATTCAGACTTACCTGCTTAACCACGCTCAGACTGATAAAATTTTCCTCCCATTCCTCCCTGCCTGTGGAAGACCGAGAAATTCAGACCAAACCCAGAAGTGGTCGTCAGTCTAGGGGTGCATCTCCATCCAAGCAGTGCTTCCGTTGAAAGCAGGTATCGATCCCTACAACCAAAAGCAGAAAGAACACCAAGAAAGGTCCCTAATTGGCTCTTTTATGGTACTTGGTTTTGGATACACTTTTTGGCTGTGGTCCAAAGTCTATTGAAAGCCTATTGAAAACGTCTTAGGAATTTTGATAAACTTTTCATCAAGACCTTATAGAAAAAAGGTAAATCCCAAGGGAAGTTTATATTTCCCTGGAAGCTTATGTGTCAGAAACAGAACTCCCAGTGCCTTTCTGGGCATAGTTGGCCCCATATTATCTGTTCAGCCATTGTTAGGCTATCATTCCAAAAGTGCAGCAGTCTCTCTGAGTAATAGTGATGGGCTCTGTAAAGGAAAATATTAGCAAGAGAAACACCCATTTTAAAGAGTCAAACAGCCTGAAACTAACCACAGTACATGAAAGAATCTTGGACCAAACTTGAACTGAATGCAAGCAGACCTAATCCCTCAGGCCTGTGTTTTTGGGAACAAGTGAACATAGTTGAAGCAGTTTTCACTTTTGCCATTAAAATGTGCCACTATGAAAACTGGTAGTAGTAGTTTGATTTCTCGCATTAGGAAATGATGCCATCATGTGGCCATTGTATTTGTCTCTTTCTAATTTTCTGAGGGCAATTTTTTTATAAACATTTTTCTTTTACTCTTTCTTTAACATACTTTGGGAGCCAGATCCTCAGCTACAGTTAAACTGGCACCATTCCAGTGAACTCAGTGAAGCTATCCTACTTTTTCCCCAGCTGAGGATTGGACCCTGGGGTCTTTGATGATATATATTGAACTCTTACCAGACTCCTTGCTGTTTTCTATCTAGCTTTCCTTCAGTCTTGGAGGTACAAATAAGCACACACTAAACAAAATGCCCAGGATTGACCATGTGTTTGCATGTCATGTTTCAACTGGAGGTGGGGATGGATGGCGATAAAATGCAAAACAAATTGCATCTGTTTGTCAAACATGGAAATGATGAACAGGACAAACACTCTCCCTTAGCTGTGCAGCTCGCTATGAGTGTGTCAAGCTTTACCCAAAGCAGTATCAGCACAGTTGCACCCTGAGAATTCTCCTCTGAACTTCAGTGAACTGTTGCAAGTGAAAGTCCCTGCTACTAAGCAGGATGCTGAGCTACATGACATCTTATCAATCTTCTGTCTTGCATCTCAAATATGTTCCTAAAATACCAAAGTCTACATATCTTAAAGAGAAAATGGAAAAGCTAAATCCTCTTTCTTATAACAGGAATAAACCTTTTAACCTAAAAATATCTGAGCATGTCATGGTACATTTAAGCCTTTGGTCACCAAGGTACAGTAAATGGGAGCTGCAACTTAATTTGTGTTGTACAGACTTAAGTAGGGTATAGTGTCAGTGTAGTGTCAAGAGATGTGTGGAGGAATGCGGGCACTTACAGATGTACAAGCAGAAGATTTAATTTCTGCTAGCCTAGAAAAGAAACACGTAAAGGAATCAGTGGAGCTGATACTTGGTCCTTGGAACTCCAAAGCAACTTGCAGAGATTAGTTTTGGGCTTGTGCCCCCACCCCTCTCCCCCCAGGACAGGGGCAATAGAATTATGCTCATTCTGTACATGTGGAAACTGAGTCACAAGTGAGTAGGTTATACCCAGGACTACCTCACAGAGCAGGAGAAGATCAGAGGAACAGGAGAGGCAGAATCCTCTTCACATCCTTCAGGTGGACACTGGCCAGTATCTCAATAGCTGCTCCTCTAGCTCATGGGCTAAAATAGAAGGTGATATCCCCAGCACTAGGGATGTGTAACCGCTGGCAGTAGGACATTCAGATTCTGCACACTGAACCATTTTACTTCAGGAATGCCTGTCTTTAGCTTTTGCGTAGGTGTAAAATGGGTTCTTCATCACTGGACAGGTAGCAAAACTTACCTGTGCATGTCAGTTTGCTCAAGGAAGGGGTCCACTGGTTTGGAGAAAAGTATTATTTCATAAAATACAAGTAAAAGTTTTTAAACAAAGCTGTGAGGGGAAAGGTGGAACATCAAGGTTCAGTCCAGTTGTTGCATGTTATCTAGGGCGAATCTCTAAAAGTCTTGATCTTTAAGAATGGTAAGGGGGTCAGGCTATCTTTACCCCTTTCAGATAGTTGTAATTTTGGGACTGGGAAATCTGTGAAATGTGGCTTTCATCATGCAGTAATACTTTCTTGCATACAGTGTGTAATTGCCACATTAGTGGCCATTATGCTGGTAAAAATACAGTACTTCCTGTTAGCTGTAGACTGCTACATATTTTGATTCTAGCAACAATCTGGTAGGGTTAGGGCAACTCGTGTAGTGTCATCTGGTGTTTGTTTTGGATAGATATTGTAGAACGAGATACTGATTTTCAAGATGTTCGAGCAGATGATTAGGTGAAAACTCCAGCAAACCTTTAAAGCAACAGAAAGCAAGGGGCATGCTTGGTCAGATCTCCTGCAGAGGATACAAATGTTCCTCCCTGTTCCTGAAGCTCCCTACCAGTTTTTTCCTACACAGCCTTCTTTCAAGGAGGTCATATATCCACGAGGATCGACTTGACACAGCCCTGGCAGACCTCTCTCCTGAGCTCATTCAGAACACTGGTGAACTCAGCCATCTCCAGGATCTCTCAGAATACAAATCATTTCCTTGAGTGACAGGAAATTCTTCCACTATCTTTGGCTCAATACGTAGTGCCCTAGTATATTTCTAGTTATGTATATAAAAGCATTGGATGATACTACAGTATTTACTCTAGTTTTATTTCAGTGTAACTTAGTTGAAATCAGTGGAAGGTAAAATGGGAGAAAATGCAGCCTATCTGCTATATGAAGAGGAAGGATGGCTCTGTGGTTATAATATAAGCCTGGAACCAGAAAACCTCAGTTGCGATCTCTGTTCTATCATGGATATCCTGTATAACCTTGGGCAAACCACTTGGGTCCAGATCCTGTTCTACTTACTAGATGGCACCCTGCTGGAGTCCTGAGAGAACATTAATATACAGACTCTTATGGCCGCACCCAGAGAGTGGTGGTGGATGGGTCATTTTCAACTTGGAGGGATGTGGGGTCCCCCAGGGCTTGGTCCTCGGGCCCGCACTGTTCAACATCTTCATCAGTGACTTGGATGAGGGGGTAAATAGCACCCTGTTCAAATTTGCTGATGATACTAAGATGTGGGGGATGTGGGCACGCTAGAAGGGAGGAATAGGCTGCAATCTGACCTAGACAGATTACAGGGGTGGGCGGATAAGAATAGGATGGGATTCAACACCGACAAGTGCAAGGTGATGCACCTGGGGAGGAACAACCGGCACCACACCTACAGGTTGGGGAACTCCCTTCTCGTCAGTGCGGAGGCAGAAAAGGATCTTGGAGTCATCACTGATGCCAAGATGAACATGGGCCGGCAGTGTGGGAATGCAGTCGGGAAGGCCAACTGCACCTTGTCATGCATCCACAGATGCATCTCAGGCAGGTCCAGGGAGGTGATACTCCCCCTCTATGCAGCACTGGTCAGGCCACAGCTGGAGTACTGTGTCCAGTTCTGGGCGCTGCACTTCAGGAGGGATGTGGACAGCATGGAGAGGGTCCAGAGGAGGGCCACTCACATGATCAGGGGGCAGCAGGGCAGGCCCTACGAGGAGAGGCTACGGGACCTGAACCTGTTCAGCCTTCAGAAGAGAAGGCTGAGGGGGGAATCTAGTGGCCTGTTACAAACTGGTCAGAGGGGACCAGCAGGCACTGGGGAAGTCCCTGTTCCCCCAAGCGCTACCAGGAGTGACCAGGAATAACGGTCACAAGCTGGCAGAGGGTGGTTTTAGGCTAGACATCAGGAGGCGCTACTTCACTGTCAGGGTGGTTAGGATTCTGCAACCAACTTCCAAGAGAAGTGGTGCTGGCTCCTACCCTGGGGGTCTTTAAGAGGAGGCTAGATGAACACCCCAGCACTCAAACGACCCCAGCACTCTTTCCTGCTATGGCAGGGGGTTGGACTCAATGATCTGCTCAGGTCCCTTCTGACCCTAGAAACTATGAAACTATGATCTGCCATTACTGTAACCTTAAAACTAAGTCAAAGAAAGCATCGAGCCGAATGGGAATAATAACATAGCCCCCCGCTTCATAGGTTTGTTTTAAGGATAAAAACATTAGAGATTCTGAGGCACGCAGGTACCATAGTCATAGGACCCAAAGACAGAAAAGAAAGACCAAGTGGATGGATGGATGGATGGATGGTAAATCCTGGCAGAACTAAGAACAGTTTTGAAAAGGGAAAAGTTTTACGCTGGAACTGGTCTTTATCTCATAGAGTTGTACTTTTTCAATCAGTGCCAAGAGTATAACTTACAAAATTTTTGATGAAAAAAAATTGGGGGGGGGGGGGGGGGGGGGGGGAATGTTATCACTTACTTCAGTTCTAAATCATTTCTATCTTTCACAAATTTCAAAATATTTAGAAAGTGACCTGGCTCCTCCTCAACACTTGGGACTACCAGAGTGTTCACATGATTTGATACAAATGCTGAACTTTGGCTGAACTGAAGTAAAATATATGCAAATATTGCAGTTTTCACTCAAAAATATATCTCCTTTCAGTTTTTATTAAACCCGTAGAATTTCCATTTTGGGGGAATGGTAAAAAAGACAAAATTACCAGCTGCACTGTATTAACAGGAGTGGTGTGTATTAGACTCAGCGACAATGATTCTCCTCTACCTCTACCCCTTACTGGCTTTTAGCCAGAATACTGTGTTCACTTTTGAGCCCCACCATTTAAGAAATATTTAGGTAGATTTAGGTTCCAGTAACAAGAATGATAAAAAAGCATGATCTCTCAGGAGAAGCTGAAAAAAAATGGATTACTTTTCTTTAAGAGACTAAGAGGAACATAATAAGTGTCTCCCAAAATATAAAAGGTTGCTCCAGGCATGACAATGATCAATTGTCCTCCATGTCCACTGAGAGGGTAGGACAAAAAGTCATCAGCATAATTTGTATCATGGGAGATGTAGGTTAGAGATTAAGAAAAGCTTTCTAACTCTAAAGATGGTGAAGCCCTGGGAAAAGCTCTTTAGGGAGATGGAGAAGTTCCCCTTTCTGGAGGTTTTAAGACCAGTTTAGAAAAACAGCTGTCAGAGGTGATCAATGGAGGGGATGGGTACTGGGCTCTGAGGGACCCTTCTAGCCTAGACACCAACTCCATGGGTACTCTAGGGCTCAGGCACCCACCAAAAAAATTAGCAGGAGCTCAGCACCCATGGAGCCACACTTAGAGATGTTAAACCTCACTCCCCCCACCCCCTCCAAAAAACTCCAAAAACCCCCATACTTTACTGAAAGAAGCAGTACATTACTTCAACTTAGCTCTGCAATGTCTGCAAAGGTGTGGTGATTTAGCAGGGCTTTTTGGCACTTTTAGCTAACACTGATTTAATTAGTTGTTAGATAAAAGTGCCAAAAAGTCCCACTAAAATGCCCAATCTTTACAGATTCTGCAGAGCCGTGTTGAAATAACATGCTGCCTTTTCTGGGCATGCATGGGGCTTGGCACTGCAATGTGCCTAGTCAAAAGTCAAATGCCAGTTTGTTTTATAATCTGCAAGCACCCACTACCAAAAAATGAAGTCAGCACCTATGCTTCTAACCTTATATCTCTATGATTAAAGAAATGAGCTTTTACCCATGAAAGCTTATGCATCTCTAATTCAGTTAGTCCATAAGGTGCATCTCTCCCTTGCCTTCTGCTTGACTTCAGACTAACATGGCTAAGTGCCTCTCTTTGTTTACGATTAGAGAAGTACCGTGTGTCATCTGCAAAGATAAGTGGGTAGCTATGGCTGTAGAAGCACTGCTGCAGTTGTCCCTCTGTAAGCCAGAACTTAGGATGGCTGGGCTTCCACAGTGGTCAAAAGATTGTGAAGCTCTAGACCCAGTTCATAAATGTCAGATGGCAGAGTCTGCTTGTAGGGAACAACAGTGGGTAAAGAAAAGGTGGTTATTCTGGGCGTCAGCCATGGTGCAGCAACAGAAGGTGATTATACCTTCTAAGGCCTAGCGGAGCTGGTATCTGGGCCACTCACCTACAAGGACTCTGGAATCCTAACTCTACCTCCTGCCCTAGCCACCAGATGATACTGCATTCTGAGTAGAAAGTTGGTGTTTGAACATTGTGAAAATGAATGTTGCGGTCCCATAGGGCATTTTTTTGCCTTTGACCTTTGAATAGTCTTTCACCGTATGTTGCTTTCTTAGCACTAGGCCCAGAGGTTCCAGTTTTTTCAGGCGAGTCCTGTGACTACTAGCCAAAGACTGTAGCTCTGGCTTTAGCACCTCTTGTTTCTTGCTGTAGTACCTCCACCAGGTCCCATTAAGTTTGGTCACTTCAGGGAAGTACCACATCGAGGGTAAGGCAACCATATGTCTTTGCAGTGAAACAAGGCAGCTTTTATAAGTCAATGGGAATGCAGTATTTTAGTGTCTTTGGTTGAAAATGGAAAAGCTAAGCTTACACACATGTTCACACCAGCAACAAAAATCCTACCTGCCTAGTCTTAAAATATCCACGATTCTCTCTTTTCTATTACACTGGAAAAAGAGTTCTTATTACTGCTTGCTGACCCTTCACTTCTTTGTTTCAAACTCTACTCGTACTGTTTCTACATGCTTTGTTAAATCTGACTGCCAGTCATTAGTCTTGTATTGTATATCCTAGGTAACTCCATTTGTAGGTTGACACTACTTGATAGTTCATTTGTAACAACCCAGACATAACTACGTGACCAGTGCTCATCTGTTATTCTTCCAACACAGAAAAGAAATTTCAGACTTAATAGGTTACAGTACAAAAGTGAACAGGGAAACTGAGTCGCACATTTTTTCCCACAAAAATTATGCAACAATTTTCCTTATTCTCCACAGAGAAGTAAAAAAAAATGCATAGGCATCAGCAATTTATCCAGTGTGACATTTTTAGAAAAGTACTGACTTGCAGAAAGCTTTTTCTGGAGCCTTTTTATGGCTTCAGTGAAATTTGAAGACATTTGGGTTGTACTGAGCACCCCTCTAGATAAACCAGTATCTTCAAAAAAGAGGAGTCCCAGGTTATGTCTCGGTTACAGTGGTAGTGCAGTCAGTCATTCCATGGAGGCTATAAGCCCTGCCCACCCACTCCACCCACATTCACCCCAAAGACAAGGCAGTGAGGGCACCCTCAGGGGTGCTGTTGGTACTCTTTGCAGATCAAGGTTTCCTACAAGTGGGGGGGTAGCCACATGAGATGCCACCAGGGTATCCATTTCCATTTACACAGTTGACATGCATGGAACAGGAGCTGATGAGTGGGGCTTATTACATCAGGATGAAGCTACATGTTATACGTATACTAAGGGCACTTAAAATGCAAACCTCTGCACATTAAAGCTTGTTAACTCATTCTAAGTGGCCTCTGCACATCTCAACGTTGCGCCATTTCAGAAGACTCTTAACTCAGGGCTGCGCTACCTAGCTCATGTTAGGGTAATTTCAGCCTGCTCAATGGAGACAAAAGGTGCAATTTGCAGTCCTCTAGTGTCCTAGGATGAACCACTCCCAGCCTCCGCCCCCCCCCCCCCCCCATCCTAGAGTAGGGATAGAGCCCAGCTGTCCTGGCTCCAAGCCACACCCCTACCCTAGCACTGGCAAAGAAAAAGTATTAACCCTTAGCATGTGACTGCTCAAAGAACGTTCTCATTTTAACGCCACTTTACAGCCCGCTGATTTAGTATGTTTTTAGTGTGGCATGTAACTTCACCCTCAGAAGCATGAACTGAATTCTCTGCCTCCACAGTGTAAACATCCCCCACATCAGAAGGCTGGGGCTGGAGTTCATAATTGCCTCTTCTGAGACCCACAGTGAAGAAGATGTGCCCCACAAGGATAGAGGGCTTTGTGCAATCTTGGAACCTTCTCCGGTTGGGATTAGGTCAGCCCTACAATTCTACTCCTCATGTTGGGGTGGCAATAGGAACCCCTCTCCAGTCCTTTGTAGGTCCAAGATCAAAATTCAGACTGGAGGCTTAGACCTGGGCATTTGGAATAGGTTATGGTCTTTAACCAGGTCTAGTTTGCACTATATAAATATCAGATGCACAAGTGTTCAATCACTTCTCCCTTTGTTTCTGGGGAAAATTTAGGCAAAAACTGAATCCAGCAGAGAAATGCTTTCAAAGATGTAAGATTATCTTACATTTTGTCCTTTAGGTGAGAAAATAAGACAAGGCTCTTCTCTTCCACTCAGTTGGTTATCCTCACTAGAGATCCCATAGGGTGATTTAAAAAAAAGAGTCTGAGAGAAAGCTGGTATCTGGCTGCTATTCCTTTGACTCAGAAAAGATTTGAGGTACCAGGCAGTGTACCAAGCTACTACTGTGTTACTTTGGCTTCTGTGACTACCTAGTCACTGCACATTTCATAGTGTTCAGTCATTACTTTGAAATAAGCTTTGAGATACTATGATTTTGGAGCACACTATGGAAAATCCAATTCTGTTACACCCTTCAGTTAGCCTGAAAGGATCAGGCATTTACTTTGCAAATGAGGACACCTAGTGGCCATAAGGGGGAAACTTAGTAAAATACTAATTTGCGGTCTTAAGTCTTCAGCACCACTTCTCAATAGCTGACCTGTTATTGAATGTTTGTAGGGATCATTGTCTGCATTTAAGTTAAGCTGTATTAGCCATTAGCCAATAGCACCAAGTTCTTCAATTCCAATATGATGTTTCTTTGCACATGTAAAGCCACATTTAAAATTGCTCTGCAGTTCAGCATCTTCTCACTTCCTTCCATGTTTCGTACTGCTGCCTGCTCTTTCCTTCAGCTGTTGCTTTCCCCTTCACTAGTATACCCCTGCGTCTCTCATTTGTTATTCTCATGCTAAAATCCTGCTTCTTTTTGGACACCCACATTGAAAGGCCAGCAGGAAGGCATGGACTGGGATTCAGGAAAGTGCTAAACTAAGAACTCAGTCATCTATTGCAACAACAAAAGTCCTCCCCTTTCCCATCCATGTTTTGCTCCTTCATACCCATCTAGGATGAATTCCATGCATACTTCTGTGAATAGCCTGACAGTGTAATCAGTGTATTTGCATATTGAAGCATTTTTCAGATGTGCACAGTAAAACATTTCACCTTCATACCATGCCAGCTCCATATTGCATCCCAGGAGGACTGTAAATGTGCATGATCTATACAAAGTTGTCTTTTTTTCTTTTTCTGAATGGGCCAAATGCCTATTCATTGCCCATCTGGGTAAGAATGGCTTTTGAATTTTCACACCCTTTCTTTCCTATATGGTTTCTGAATATCCCTCCAATCAGAACTAGCTTTCACAGAAAGAAGACAAAACCCTCCTACAGTAGTTTCTCAGAATGAGTCCATTGGGATCTCTGTACTGACATTTGCCGGGCAAAAAAAGAGTGCTTAACAAAGGCTGTTTGAATTACATAGAAAGGTTTCCCACTGTCTTAACTTTAGAAGAGTGGCAGGCCTGGGAAGAGATGGAGACAGCAGTCTTTTCCCTGGTGCCAGGCTCTCTATGCAGTGACAAGTCAGTAAGTGTGTGCCTCTGTTAAAGCATAGTTTCCCTCCACTTAACTAGGATGGCATAGAATTGATACACTTTCTTGCTTTCCCATGTAGTATTCATCCTTCTATGTATTTCTTGGGAGCTGTGAAACATTTGCTTTAGAGTCAGGCCTGCACTGCAGTATCCTTGGGTTTTTCATTGGGTACATTGTAGAGGGAAGGGAAAGCCCCAAAAGTTGAGTCTGAACTCGGATTTCTTCAGATGGTAGGAGGTGCTGCATGGAGATGGGATTTGATTCAGGTCTATCCCTGTAGCCAGTGTGTCTGTAGAGATAGTGTTATTGTATGTTGTTTTTTTGTAGGGCTAGATTTTATGAATAATTTTGTTTAGCAGTAGGGCTAGTCGTTTGGTTTCAGGCTTCTGGCATGTCTTTTCCCTGGCTTGCTATATCTATTGTTCAGCAGACAAACCAAGCGAGAGTATCTTTATGGTCTTCCCAAGGTTTCCCCAGGATATCTTGGTTGTCTTTTGAAACTGAAGTTATTTGTATTCATGCAGAGGCATTCATACATACATATACTTCCCTGGCAGGTCTTCTCACTTGCACTCATTTAGGCTGAGATACTGGTGATGTGTGTAATTCTTTTGATGTGTGTCTTTTAGAGCTATTCAGAAATGATTCAGCAAAATGGCTTTTCACTGAAAAAGGTTGCTTTGTCAAAACTGAACATTTTATTGTGGGTACCTATGTATCCATTTGGGTAGAAAGGGTTTGTCACATTCAGAGAAAGATAAAGACAGAATCCTGCCTTAGAATAATCAGTAGTTTGATAGCAGGGCACTGCCCTGGGATGTAGACGTTGTCCTGTTCAAATCCAACTGTTTCAAATCAGGGACTTCAACCTGAAACTCCAGCATTCCAGGTGAATGCTCAAACCACCTGGTCTTTATGGGGAGTCAGCCTCTCTCTCCCCTTGGATCTCATCCACTTTCTATAAACAATTAAATGTTTATTAGAGCCAGGGCTTGAGCCTAAGTCCCCCACATCCCTAAATGTATGGTTATTTATGTACACAAAGTGAAAACTGCAGTAAGTGTGACAGAGAAACAGATCTGGTAGGTCGGTAGAGAAAACACTTCCCTGAGATGTGTGAAAAACAGGTTCAAGACCTTTTTCCATTGAAGGTATTGTTACTTGTAGAAGGTGGAACAGCTCCATCAGAGAGAGGCCCAAGAGTCTATTCTGCTTGGGTTTCCCACACCCCACACAATTGCTGAATGACAATGTTAGCTATGTAGGCAGGCGGCGGGGGAAGGGGGGTGAAATGTTCTTCTGGATTTTGGGGGGTCTCACTTTCATCCAGTGCAGAATGGGGGGGGGGCAGGAAGGGGATAAATTTAAACATTTTCAGCAAAAAGAAAAAAGGCATTTTCTGCCCCCTTCTACTGTCTCTTAGCTTAAATTGTTGTTCTCCAGATGGTGGAGAGAAAAGAGACAGCTGAAAAATGTGTAAAGAGGTATTTCTTAGGGTGATATATTTTATATCTTAGGGTGATATCTTTAATATGTTTTATTTATCTGCATAACTGGGAGAGAGTTAGGGCTTTGTTACATGTTATGCTGTGAGCTGCTCAAATGTCGATCAGTGTTATTGCTAGCTTAAGTCTGGAACAGTCACATGTTCAGGCCAGCAGGGGTCTGGAGGACTGAAAGGTACGACTCTTCCACTCCCATTCTGGGCTTCCCCTGTGCCCTCTGCCTCTGCCCCCCAGGGTTCCCCTCCTGCTTCTCCCCGCTTATTTGTGGATGCTTGTGTGGTCTGCCCAGGGGTGGAGGCAGGGAAGGGTTAACCTGCTTGCCCAACCCCCACCACCACCTCTGCCAGGTGCTGCTCTTCTCCAAGGTGAGCCCAACCCAGAGAGCAGCAGTGGTGGCAGTAGGTGGCTGGGTAGGCAGGTTAATCCCTTCCAGGACAGACACCTCTCTGGGGTCTTGTGAACCCAGCATTCATTTCTCCTGTGGCAGGGGGTCAGGCTAGATGATCTATTCAGGTCCCTCCTGACCTTAGCTACTATGAAACCTCAGGAAACCACAAATAAGCAACCTGGGATGGGGGGTGGGGTGGGAAGGACAGTGAGTGGTGATCTGGAGAGGATGGAGTGAGGGGGGAACAGGAGGGCAGTGGGCCCAATACAGGGCAGGGGGGTGGGGGTGGCATGTGGGTTTTAGTGCAACATGAGCTGGGTAACATGGATCAGAGATAATCCTGTCCTGGACTGGCATAACTTTGAGCCACCTCAAACATGCTTAAAACTAGTTTCAGATGTCAATGTGTGGACAAGTTAAAGTGTTTCAGGTGCCACCCAGAATTACTGTGTAACAAGGCTCTTAGATAAGCTTTTGAATTCAAGATATTCTTCTTCTGGTTGAAGGAGTAAAAGCTAGCATTGCACAGTAAAAAACATGGGAGAGGCACAGAAATTCCCAGAGGCAAGAGACAAACAGTTAGCAGAAAAAAAAAGGCTGATTACGGGGAGATCACAGCCTATTGATAGGGAGGTAGGGCATTATCATCTTTCACATGTGGGAAGAATAAAAGAATCGGGTAGACTATAATTTTATAGTAAGTCACTGAACAGAGGTATTGCCAAAGAAAGGGTTTGTTGTACCAGTTATAACCAAAATTCATTGCTCTCTGCCTGCTCATTGCCTTGTGTGAAATGCCTACAGTGACACTCAGGCCAGTTCCTATAAGGCATTATAGGCAGATCCCTCAGATCCAGCACTGACTGGTCCCTTGTTGGCTGTTTTAGTAGAGAATTGAAAGACTGAATGGGGTATGGGTACAGAACTCCCCCATCCCTTTAGGGAAGGATGGAAGAAAGACTGGGGAGACTTGTAGGACGCTTGTATACATGATGAGGATTTAGTTCTCCCCAAATTGAAACGGTGGGTTTTTAATTGGTGGGTTTTTAACTGTGTCAATTAAAAGCCCACAATTTAGGGACTTCCGACGAAACAGTGATGGCCCACCATCAGCTCACCTGCCGTCATGGCCAGGCTGCACCAGAAAAAAGAAGAAAGCAATGAGGGACCTGATCCTTTTTTCCCCTCACCCCCTGGAGTCTGCCCACCTGGCCCATGACCAGGAGGCAAGCTACTGGCAGGGCCTGCCCTGCAGGGGTCCCAGTCCTTTTCTCCGCGGTGCCGCATGGGCAGCAACTGCCCACTAGCATCACACCCAGGTGGTCTAAGGGGAGCACCACCACCATGGACGGAAGGACCCAGCCCCTCCCCCTCAGCTCAGGGGCTGCGTGACCCAGTGGCAGCTCACACAGGCAAGCTCTGCTGAGAAAAAAAAAAGAAAAAGCAGCAAGGAGTCTGATCCTTTTTTCTTTTCTTTTTTTTCCCCCCCTCCCAGAGCATGACTGTCTCCCGTGGCCAGGCAGCAAGTTGCTGGCAAGCCGAGCAGCCCCTGAGCTATAGCAGGGCCCAGTGCTTCGCTCTGCAGTGGCGGCACTCCCCAGGACCGCCCGGGCAGGCTGCTGTTATCCCAGTGCCTTTCAGAAACACTGAATTCCTGAAAGAACTAAGGCTTGAAGTATTACTTCCTGTGGGTGTGTTTTGAAAAGGCCCACTTACAAATTACTGCGAGCATTTGGGAGCTGAATATACCTCTTAAAATCAAGCTACATCTCCACAGAACTCATCTGGTGCCTCTCGGATACTCCTCTTGCCGCATTCTTTGCGGGGGAGAGGCAACCTTTTGCATTTGCTAAGCTAAGCTCTTGCATGTCTTGTTGCTATTGAATAAATCTTGCCATAAAATGAAACAAATAGAAGTACTTATGGGAAGCTGTCTTTTAAGATCTGTTTACATGTGTCATGATCCAAACAGATGGTGCTCAGTCCTTTTTGATTCAAGCATTTATAATACGCTGATCTGCCAGCACTTGGATAGGGGTAAAGAGAAATGGGTATGCACTCAATAGTACATCTTCACAATCTTGTCTAGGGATGAGCTTGAGGAAGAAAGGTGCTCTTCTTTTAATATTCATGCACAGCCAGGCGACACCCTCTCTCTTCCCCTCCACCCCGGCCCTAGCTGTCGGCAATCTTTCAGAAAGAGATTCCCTACTGCTTACCTTGAGTTCATGTTGAAGTCTTCTGTGACACAGGGAAGAGAATGCCTGCAGGTTCCCTGGGAGCTTTTGGGAGCTGATTGTCTGGTTTTCTGGGGCTAAGACCATTTGCCAATGGGGTGTACATTGAGGTAGTGCAACTGTGCCATTGCATGGAGTCCCAAGCTAGGCAGGAGCACCCAAGGCATTACAGTTATGTGATGGGTATGCTATATCACAACACACACCCTCACCCCTCCTTTTTACAGCTCTTTGTGTTGCCTCCTCCCCTGTATCCATTTTAGTTTTTCGTCTGGTTGTCAAGAAAAGTGTAGGGGCCAGAAGCAGAACTTTTGTGTGGGGTCCACAAAAAAGAAACCCTGCCACTGCTTTTGGGGTACTTGCAGGTACTAAGAGGTGGGGGCTGGGAGGCCTTTTTTCCAGCACTCTATTTAGTCACATAAGTGGAGGGGAAAGGCTCAGGTTTCTTGGCAAAGCTTGTGAACAAGACAGATGTAATTCACAGCCTCTGTGATTCCGTTAGTGATTTCCCAAGCGTTGCTGCCATGCAAGCATTGCCCAGGGGCAATAATTTCATATGGAAATGAGTCCCCTCCCTGATACTGCCTAGTTTCCATCTGCTGGCCTCAAGCTTCTTCAGGAACCTCATCCCCCATCAGGATTTCCAGTTTCTGACCTTTCTGCTCCCTCTTTTATCCTCAGCCGCTTCAGAGATTTAAAATAACCACCTGTGTCCAATGCAGTTTCTCTTTGAAGCACCAGAAGAGAGGGTGCTTGAGCTGGCAGAAATGGGTAAATGAGGGCGGAGGAGAGGAGGCTCCATTGTTCAGACAATTGCAGTTGGTAGCATTTTGCAGCCTGTGAGTTAAGACGTGGATAATAACAGTCACCAAAGGGCTCTTTATGTTGGCCTTAAAGGGACATTGCCATGTTAACATTCATGATCTGAAAAGATTTAAATGCCCATCCCCTTGGCATCCATATCAGTCTAGGTTGTGTGTGTTTCCTGTGTACATGTCTCCTAAATCAAAGGGTGAAGATAGACTAGTCTGTTTTACTGACCCTCCTCTAGTAACTTTTGCTTCCATGTTCTCACATATTAGCGCTTGGCTGCAATGTGTGTGAGTTGCGGACACCAGACGGGAACGTTTCTCATGGAATGTTAACAGAAACACTAATGGTAACTAATGGGCCTTAGCACTCAAATGCCAAGCTGATGTACACACTATAAATACTGAGAGAGAAAGGTTATTAATAAGCTTATTATTTATTTAACACTTGGGGTGTGCTGGATTCTTCACCAGCATGTCTGAAGACAGTCTTTGCCATAAAAATCTCACAATATAAATAGACAAAAAAGCCCCAAAGAAGACAAGGGAAGAGAGGGAAGCAACATTAAAGGAAAAGTAATCAAGGTAGATATTGGTTTGGGGAGAAGGAGGTTTGAGAGATAAAGGGAGAGAGGGTTATTTGTAGCCACCTGTAAATATAATGAGAAATTATCCAGAGGGTCATTTAGATCTTTGCCTGCACATTGAGATGCTTTTCTAAACCTTGTCCAAACTACCCAGACCCCTTAGCTACTACAAGCAGGGGCTGAACTTCTTCATGAGAATAGGGGTGTAGGTTGTAGCTGTGTTGGTCTAAGGACATAGGCAGACAAGGTACTTTGGGTGAATCTGATATCTTTTATTAGACCAACTTAAATAGTTGGAAATTTTTTTTAGCAAGCTTTTGGGTTTAAAAGCCCTTTGTCAGGCTGAGGAAGTCTCTGCAGTTGGTGTGTGTGCTCTTCCTGGATGGAATGAATAGTAAAGAAGCCAGAGACTGGGCTGGTACGCATGCAAGACAGGCAGTGAGAATAGGCACTTTAGCCACGTTTATTTTACCTCCCAGTTTGGGTCAGGCTTAAATACCAGCACAACAGTACATGCCATGGTCCCAGCCAGCTAGAACCAGAATTCCCATAGTGAGAATGGGGGTGGGAAAGCTGATTGGTGTCTTTGGATTCCTGACAGCAAATGCAGTTCATTGTGGGTAGGTAACACCACAAAGTCAGCCCCCAGACACAAAATGTGCTTGAGGTTTTAGGAAGCTTTGCAATCCTGGATTTGGATTTTGCAAATGGTAAATAACTTGCTAAAAGGCTGATCCACAGAACCCAGGATCTGGATCTCCCCTTAATGTGCTGGTTTCAGAATTCAGATCTAGAGAGAGGAACCATATTTTCATGTAAACTCTTTCCCCTACAGAGTGCTGTGGTCCTCAGTGTAAACAAGAACCTACTCTTTTGGGTGCATTTCCACCGTCAAAGGACCATGGTAGAAAGTGCCTCAGTGAAGCACCACAGGTCTGTTCTGTCCTCAAAAACAGATTCACCATGGCCCCTTTAATGCACCCCTAGGCATACACCACTAAGACATGCCCAAGACAGAAGGCTTACTGGCAGCCCTCCAGCACTGTACTAGAGGCAGCTACACTACATCATTTTGGAGTATCATGCATGTGCTCTGCCTGACTGCAGCTCTCCCTAGCTTGAGCCTTTGATGATGCAGGCATGTCTTGAATGTCTCATAACCAACTTGGATCTAAGCATATTGCCTGGAAGATTCAGTGTGAGGCTGTTCCCATCCATATCACTGAGCTCCTCCTACTCCTCTTCATTGAGTACAGGCACATTGCATGATTACTCAAAAATATTTTCAGTTTACTCCAACAGGGCACATCTAAATGTGCAATTAATGCGAAACTATAAACTCCAATGTTCATTGTGCCAGAGTTTATTGCTCCCAGGCACACTGTTTGAACATGCACCCAAGGAGCACAGCACATTGAGCTGGATCGGAGCAGCCCCAGCAAGCAGAAGGCTCTGGGGGTCAGCCTGCCAGCAGGGGTTGCTCCTGCCCACCGCAACATGCTTTGAAGGGGCTGGCTGGAGCACAAGGGTGCTTCAATGCAAAACTAGCCAACAGGCAGCCCCAACACTGAAGCACCCTTGTGCCCCAGTCAGCCAGGTCAGTGTCTACACATGCATTGCTGCACATGAAAAAACTCTGCAGCAGGGTAGCACTTGTACTTCCAAGTACTATCCTGCTGTGGAGTTTATTAGTTTACTGCAGCCTAATAGGATGGCATATGTAGATGCCAAGATTTTTACTGTGAAGCTAATTAGGCAGTTCTGCAGTAAGTCTCTCATGTAGACATGCCCATAGTAAAGTGCAGCTGACACAACACATAGCCTTTACTCCCAAGGCAAGGCCATCCTGTATTGTAAAGTTACTTCTGAGGAAATCAGAAGTAAATTTACTCCCATAAAGGTTACTCTAGTGTATGCATCATGTGCTTTCCCCCATTGCCAGGTTAATTCCAGGGTAACTGTTTGCTCCATGCAAACCAGCACCCCACCACCTACCAGCTAAGCAATGTCATAGTGCCTTCCTCGGGCAGTCAGCTTGGGAGCACCAGCGGCATGCTCACTCCTTACTGCAGAGTAAATTTACATGGAATATAATCCAGGGTACTTTATTCTAGAGTAAATGCATTGTGTTTCCACACGCTGTATGAAGTTATTCCTCCTCACATGGGGAGGTAAAACCTTCTATTCAGTGCCCTGGGAATGGTACCTCTGAGGTCTTCCCAGCATTGTGTAGTCAGTCAACCAGTATCCCTGCTGTGGATATGCAAAGGACAAACCCTTAACCAGTCCTTCTCCTCCCCCTGGTTTTGTCTCCTCCTGTGCTCCAGGTAACATCAGTTGCAAGGGGATGACAGAGCGCATTCACAGCATCAACCTTCACAACTTCAGCAATTCAGTGCTCGAGACCCTCAACGAGCAGCGCAACCGTGGCCACTTCTGTGACGTGACGGTCCGCATCCACGGGAGCATGTTACGTGCCCACCGCTGCGTGCTGGCAGCCGGCAGCCCCTTCTTCCAGGACAAGCTGCTGCTGGGCTACAGTGACATTGAGATCCCCTCGGTGGTGTCAGTCCAGTCCGTACAAAAGCTCATTGACTTCATGTACAGCGGGGTGCTGCGGGTCTCCCAGTCAGAGGCTCTGCAGATCCTCACTGCTGCCAGCATTCTTCAGATCAAGACTGTGATTGACGAGTGCACGCGGATCGTCTCACAAAATGTGGGTGAAGTCTACCCAGTTATCCAGGACTCTGGCCAAGAGACACCACGAGGGACACCCGAATCTGGCACCTCGGGACAGAGCACTGACACAGAGTCCGGCTACCTGCAGAGCCACTCACAGCACAGCGTGGACAGGATCTACTCTGCACTCTACGCCTGCTCGATGCAGAATGGCAGCGGAGAACGCTCCTTCTACAGTGGAGCAGTGGTTAGCCACCACGAGACAGCCCTGGGGCTGCCCAGGGACCATCACATGGAAGACCCGAGCTGGATTACACGGATCCATGAGCGCTCACAGCAGATGGAGCGGTACCTCTCCACCACTCCAGAGACCACCCACTGCCGCAAGCAACCACGCCCTGTCCGGATCCAGACCCTGGTGGGCAACATCCACATCAAGCAGGAAATGGACGATGATTATGACTACTATGGCCAGCAAAGGGTGCAGATCCTGGAGCGCAATGAATCTGAGGAATGCACTGAGGACACTGACCAAGCAGAAGGCACTGAGAGCGAGCCCAAGGGGGAGAGCTTTGACTCGGGAGTCAGTTCTTCTATTGGCACCGAACCTGATTCCGTGGAGCAGCAGTTCATGGCCGGCCTGGGCCGTGAGGGTCAGCAGGAACCTTCCCAAGCAGAGCAAAGTGACGCCCCTGCTGAAGGCACTCAGCCCCAGCAGCAGCAGCAAATGGATGCCAACTCCTCCTCTCCAGAGAGAAACAACGACATTGAGATGGATGGCAAAGTGCTTACAGTGAATAACAGCACCGAAAAGGGGACCTTGCAGCCTTCTGCCAACACAACTGCTGCCCAGCAATTGCCAAGCACCCAGCTCTATTTACGCCAGACAGAAACCCTCACCAGCAATCTGAGGATGCCACTGACTCTGACCAGCAACACTCAGGTCATTGGCACAGCTGGCAACACCTACCTGCCTGCCCTTTTCACCACACAATCTGCTGGCAGTGGCCCTAAGCCTTTCCTTTTCAGCCTGCCCCAGCCCTTAGCTGGCCAACAGACACAGTTTGTGACAGTGTCCCAGCCTGGCCTGTCAACCTTTACTGCCCAGCTGCCAGCCCCACAGCCCTTGGCTCCCTCTGCGGGCCACAGCACAGCAGGTGGGCAGGGTGAAAAAAAGCCTTATGAGTGCACTCTCTGTAACAAGACTTTCACCGCCAAACAGAACTACGTCAAGCACATGTTTGTACACACAGGTGAGTACACGGCCCTCCAAGTTATGCATAAGCCCAAGGATAGCTCGTAATGCACCCAAGGCAGAATTTAAACCCTTACAGGGTCCTCTGGGTAATGTTAAAGACCCATTGCACATACTGGAACTAATGACTGTGGTGATTAATATAAATAAGGTTCTCCACAGTGTCAGAAGGAAAAATGCTGAGCACCTAATGTGTCGACCCACTGAAACAATGAGGGGCAGAAGGCAAGGCATGGATGGCAGCTTAGAGACTTATTGGTTCAGAGAAGCCTGAGCTTTTGTAGGTGACAACCTTTTTCACAGAGGGGCAGAACTGGACACAGGCATGGGCAAACCGGGCGGCCGCCCAGGGCCTGGACAGAAAGGGGGCCTGAAAATGGTAATTTTTTTCCATTGTCTGATTATTATTATCATTACCTCTGGCGAAGGGGGGCCTGATTCTAAAAGTTCACCCAGGGCTGCCAGGAGTCTAGGTACAGTACTGCAGAGGGGTAGGATAACTCCATGATTAAATGTATAGAAGGTCCTTGCAGGGCTCTACCTGTGAAGGATACAGGAGGAAACTCTTAAGTACGCTGAAATGTGCTGTCAATGATTGATTGAGGAAATGGTTAGTATTTGTTCCCTAGTGAAAGGTGGTCTTTCATTAATGCTCAACATTTGATCTGAAGGATTCTCCAGCTGGGCTATTAATAACAGAATTTGTCTGCTGGAGAAGAGGTCTTTCTGGTTGGTTTCACTGGTAGATGTGTCAGGAGGGCCGGTACTGATACATGATGATGGTGTATGTATGGTACAAGTCAGCGTCAGTCACATTACCCAACAGGAGCAAAGGCAAGTGTGACCTATGTTAGTCCCCTTAACTGAGTGCCAGTGGATGCATCTACATGTTGATTAATGTGCTGTAGCTACTGCACATTCAATTTAGTACCTGTAATTAGTACTAACTGAATTGGTACTAACCGGTGTTTCTGCGCAGTTGCATCAGTGCACATTATTTTGTGACACTAATGCTCAGTAGACTAATTCTACTGTGCATTTACACATTAACGTGACTTTTGCCATGATGCACTAAATGCACAGTAGAATTAGTCTACTGCACATTTAGCATCTCATGTAGACACACCCAGTGCAAACTTTATTTCACTTCCCTGTGTATATCATCACATATCTTGCATGTTTTATATGAAACGTCTTAAAATAATCTTTTACCGGATTGTTAAACATTTCATTGAAGTCATTTCCTGCATTTGTATTTTTTGGCAAGTCAGATGCCTTAAATTACTATGAAGTACAGCAGTGTAGAGCTCACAGAGAGAAAAATTAACCATGATAAATGTAAAACACCTGTGAAAGTGACCCAAAATATATATTCTATACATTAAAATGCAATTGCTTTGAAGGCTGATCATGTGAGACCATCTAAAATTAGAAGCAAATTCTTTGTGTCCTGTTGGGAAGCTGGGAACCTATATGTATCATTGGGGTTAGTCTCCTTTTACTAATTCAGTAGGGGTGCAAGACTTCAAAGCAATGACATTTTTATATATGAAGAAGCTGGTTCTGGGTTGAATTTTGCTTGTCCTGGCTCTTAGGTTACTATTATTTTGAAGGGAAATTCCACATTTATATGGGGAAGGAAAAACTATTTCTTTAGCATGTATCAATAGAATGGTGGCTGTATGAGCACTGATACACTTGAATATATCTTGAGGAGATGTAAGAGTGAGCTGAGTGCTAGAAAAAATTGTCAAAAGAGAGGGAGAAATGTATCTCATACCTCTCTGATGTATGGCATGAATATCACTTCCATGTATGTCTATATATGTAAAACACTCAGGATATATTTTTATTAATTTTTCTATACCCTTAGTGTTTATATATTACAGTTCAGCGAGCTCTAGAAATACCTGAGACAGCCATTATTGATTATGTGTGTTTATGCAGATATGAAGGTCTACCAACACTGATGTATATACACTTTATTATGTAAAGAGTAATTACCACAGCAGTGTTAAGAGCTTCTGCTGTGTAAAACCTTATGGTAAACATATACGCAGGCTGTTTTATATAAATCATGTGATTAGCATCAAGGAGACCATCAGCTCATGCAAAGGAGACTTAAAACAACTATTTAGCTGGTTTACTGTCCCTTGATGGTTTACTGTCCCTTGATCCTCTCCCTCTGTCTCTATGCACACCTCACTCACTCACTCTCTCACTCACTCTCTCTCTCTGATAGAATCATGTGTGTCACTGGGGTAGACTGGCCTGCTGGGGGCAGGTGTGTGTACAAAGGTATTTTGATTTGGTGCAGGCCATGCACAATTTGCAAAAACAGGCTTTTCCTGGGCTTCTCTGGTTTTCACTGATAAAAAATTGCAAATTCTCTGATTAATGTCCCAAAATCTGTGATTAAAATGAAAGGTCCGTCACTTCCCCCTGCAGTGCCCCCTTAACCCTGCTGATGCCCCTCCCCCCCACCCACCCCCAGGCCTGCTGGTGCCTCCCATTCACCCCCTACAGTTTCCCCCACCCAGTCCTGCTGGTGCCCCTTGCCCTCCACCTACAGCTCATTGCCCCCACAGCCCTGCCAGACAGGCCACCCAGCTGCCAGGCCCCTGGGACCACAGCCTCTGCCCCCAGCATGAGGTGGCAGCTGCTGCAGCTGAGCAGAGCCCAGCTCCCCCTTTCTGCTGCCGGGGGGAGAGGGGGACAGACCACTAAGCCTGCCCTACACTGCTTAATAACACATCAATAAGTGGCATCCATGGGCTTGATCAGGGAATTAAACCAATGGAAGATATTAATTGACACATTAGCAAGTCCTGGTTTGGAGCCAGCTGTCAATCCCTGGGGTGGGGGGCGGGACATCTGGGGCCCCTCAGCCAATCAGAGGCATGGGGAGGCACCATGCTTTGCTGCAAGAATGGCTACTATGCTCAGACTGCGAAATCAGGCAGCAGCTCCTCAGACTTTGGTGGATCTGAGGAGCCTTCTGAGGAGGGGCTGAGGGAACTAGAATTATTTACTCTGTAGAAGAGAAGACTGAGAGGGGATTTAATAGCAGTCTTCAACTACCTGAAGGGTGGTTCCAAAGAGGATGGAGCTAAACCAGAGGTGAGCAGTTATTTTGGGCAAAGGGCCACTTACTGAGTTTCAGCAAGCCATTGAGGGCCACATGACAGGCAGCCCAGGGCAGATTAATATTAATTTTCTAAATTTTTTAGGGGCCCTGCGGGCCAGATAGAATGACCTGGTGGGCCACATCTGGCCTCCGGGCCACATTTTGCCCACCCCGAGCTAAAGTTTTCTCAGTGGTGACAGATAACAGAACAAGGAGCAACAGTCAAGTTGCAGCAAGGGAAGTTTAAGTTAGATATTAGGAAAAACTTTCTCACTGGGAGGGTAGTAAAGCACTGGAACAGGTTACCTAGAGAGGTGATAGGATCTCCATTCTGAGGTTTTTAAGACCCAGCTTGACAAAGCTTTGGCTGAGATGATCTAATTGGTGCTGGTCCTGCTTTGAACAAGGGGTTGGACTACATGACTTCCTGAGGTCTCTTCCAACCCTAAGTTTTCTATGATTCTGTGATTCTGCATGCTTAACGTAAGTAATTCACAGTAACGATTAAGTGTTTACAAAAGAATAAATTTTGCATCTGAAAAACTAGTGATTTTATGACATTTCCAGGAAAGAAGAACTCACAAAATGGTTGTGAAGCTAAGGACAGCAGTAAATACTGTAGCACAGCCTGTCTTTGAAATAGAGCTGAATGGAAAAAAAGTGTTTTTAGGGGATTGGGGTGGGGGGTAGATTTTAAAAATAAGAAAACACTTTTCTACTATTTGAAAAAGTTACATCTCAATTTTAAAATGACAATGTTTTATGAAAAAGTGACTGAAGTACAAAAGAGAATGTTGTGAACAAAGGGATTAAATAACCCAAAGAGTAACAAAATATTTTATCATGGGTCAAATGAAAAAAAATTGGTTGCATTAAACCAGTCTTGTTTCCTTTCACCAAAAATCATGAAAATCCTTTTCAGTTATATTTAAACTATTTTTCTCTCTTCAGTTCAGTCCCTCAACCAAAAGAACTATTATTCACAATTCTAAGTAGAAAATTATAATGCAGAGAACAAGGAAAATAAACCAAGGATTAGAAAATGCTTTTCCCTTGCTAGGAAACTGTTGAACCTCTGAAGCCAGTTAGTTCAGAAAAGCATAAAATGAGGATTTTTCTGCCTTGCGCACAAACATGCTTGCACTGATAAACCCTTGAAAACGTGAAGTATGGATTGGTATCTGCTCCCATTGCCATTTGGTAAAATGTCCATTGGCTTTAATATGAACAGGACTGGGTCTGATGACATAAATAGTTTAGAGATGTGGGTCTTGAATCTGTGGATGGTTTTACATGTCCAGTAGGATATCTTTAAGAATGTTATGGCATTAATTAACCTATATGGTGTATTTATGGAACAGCCCCGGTTAGATGTCATGCAGAAATGTTGCATCTCCACACAAATAGTAGGAGGTGGTGTACCTCCAGCAAAGGGGAACAAACAGCAGCTTGATCAGGCTTTGACACACTAGCCTGGCATGTTTACAGCAGACATACTATCGTTTTCATCAGCACAAACATGTTAACCATGTTGGCTAATACATAGCTGCCAGACTACACAGTTGTGCTTGTATCGGTGCACAGTTCAGCTGTAACATTAAGGAACTGAGGATTGTAGTCATTTTTCACTTAAGGCAGTGTAGGATGTCCTCCACACACAGACCTTGGAGAAAGGTGAGATGTTTAATTTGGATATAGAAGCAAGGTTTGGGGGTTTGTTTGTTTTGTTAATATCTTTTATTGGACCAGATATATAGTTGGGAGAGATGGTAGGCAAGCTTTCAGACACAAAGGGCCCTTCTTCAGGACTGGGCACTTCATGCCCCAAAGCTAGTCTAACATGTCTCACAACTATACAGTTGGCCCAAAAAGACAGCACCACAAAAAAACCTTCGCCTCTTGTAATTTTCTGAACCATCCTAGCTATAACAGCTCTCCAAATCTGTTACTAATTTGGCTATAGTCATAGACAAAACCATCTACGCAGTAGAGTTACTATGACTGAGCCCAGTTGCTGCCTGTTGACGGTGCTACGTGGCTCACAAACAGAGCTGAAGTGCTGTAAACCAGCATTTTTAAGAACCAGATGTTAACCATGTTTGTTTTCAGTGGGGGGGTTCAAAGATTTAGATGCATGATGAGATGTAGACAGCATATCCTTAAAGCATCACCTGGTAGTACAATATATGAAACTAGATTTCCTTTGCTAAGGAAGCAAGAGGAAAGCCCCATCACATGGAATAATCTGGACAGAGCAATCACCAGTTCTGTACCAGATAATGTTTTCAGCTACATCCTAGGCAGTGAGATGGATGATTCATAATATTAGATTTAAAGATGTTAGTTCTTTGGTTTCATTTTCCTGTCTGTTATGCAGGGGATGTTCCTGTTAAATAGGCCTTTCCTTTGTGCTGCTGGCCTGTGAACTCTTGCATGTAGAGATGGACTTTAAGTAATCTTATAAAATGATTGAGTTGCCAGATGTGACCAGAATACTGGCCAACACAGGATCAGCACTCGTTTGCCTTTTCGAGAAACTTCTTTCTGAAAATTCTCAAACATAGAAGTCCAAAGGTTCACATGTGTCCATAAAAGATAGGTTGGTCACTCTATCCCTCTCCATTGGGCATCTTTACACGTGCTCTAGGGGTGGGAGGGTGGCTCTTGGGAGTCACACTAATTAATTAGAGTGTAGTGTCTCATTTATTCAGTGTACTGTGCTTCAAAAGGCAGAAGGGACACTCAAACTAAAGCTTGTTTGATGAGCTTTAGCTAAAGCGCCCCCGCTGCCATTTTGAAGTACGGGAACACTGAATGGACAAGACACAGAGGCTACTGGAACATGCTAATTAGGCAGACAATTAATCAAGTTGGCTGCATGTCTACAGGCACCCATTATTTACAGGTGAAGAAGCTAAAGCTCTGGGAAAGTGAAGTGACTTGACTAAGGCCACTCAGGAGTCTAGTGCTAGATGTCAAGAGTGAACACAGCTTTTCTAATTCCCACTCCATGGCTCCATCAACAGCTCTAGCTGAGTGGCTTGGCCTGGGGCTGGGAATCAGGAGAACATGGTTCTATGCCTGGGTCTTCCACTAACCTGCTTATCTGGCCTTCAGCAACTCCTTCGACTCACCCCTCTCCTTCACCACTTGTGGGGTAATGTTTAACATTCCAAGCTCTATGGCTAAATGCCATTATATATCGACAAAGTTTAATTATTATTGTTATTACTATTTGATTAACAAGACCATTTTTTCCACACATAGACCATCTCTCCAGGGATTCCTTGCAGACCTACAGCTAGCCTTTTCCAAAGAGCTTATTTTAATTGATTTTCATTTTTTTTATTTTCTTCTCTTTCTTTCTCTCTCTCTCTCTCTCTCACTCTTTCTCTTTCCTTCCCTGGTAACGGGCAGGTGAGAAACCCCATCAGTGCAGCATCTGTTGGCGCTCCTTCTCCTTAAAGGATTACCTAATCAAACACATGGTGACACACACCGGCGTGAGAGCATACCAGTGCAGCATCTGCAACAAACGCTTCACCCAGAAGAGCTCGCTCAATGTGCACATGCGCCTCCACCGTGGGGAAAAATCCTACGAGTGTTACATCTGCAAGAAGAAGTTCTCCCACAAGACCCTGCTGGAGAGGCATGTGGCTCTTCACAGTGCCACCAACGGCACACCTGGCACCACAGGCACCGGCACAAGGGCCGTTCCTGCCGGGGTGGTGGCCTGCACGGAGGGGACCACATACGTGTGCTCCGTCTGTCCAGCTAAGTTTGACCAAATCGAGCATTTCAACGACCACATGAGGATGCATGTGTCTGACGGATAAGTAGAATCTCTCTCTTTATTATGAACAAACAAACAAAAAAGTAGAAACAACAACAAAAAAAAAAGCTATGGCACTAGAATTTAAGAAATGATTTTTGTTTCGTTTTTACCTTTATTTTCCTTCCTTTTTTTTTTTCAGTTTGTTTCATTTTGTCGTTTTTGTACTACATGAAGAACTGTTTATTGCCTGCTGGTACATTACATTTCCGGAGGCTAGGTGAATAATAATTTTCCTAACCTCCCTTGGATGGTGGCCTTAAGGCCAGGTAGTGTTTCAAGAGCTCCACTGGTTGGATCTCTAGCTACTGGCCTCTAAATACAACCCTTCTTTACTACAAAAACAAAAAAACACAAAAAAAAATAACAAAAAAAAATAAAAACAATTTCTTTTTTTTTCTCACTTGTGAAGAGCACTACAAAAAAACAAAACAAAAGTATATTACAAAATCTACAAGGCCTACTGTCGTTTAAGTACACCGCTTGCAGTGTTTCAATGGACGTAATTCACAATTCTGACCGCTTTTGGACTTCACAGTATCCAGTTAGAACTGTGGAATATATCACTTCTGGCTGCGCAGCAACCAGAGGTAACAAGGCCCTGCTGGTTTCCACCATTTGTCTGCTTTCACACATGCAAACACACAAAGGGCTGAGGAAAGAGCAAGGGAGCATGAGTTGGATGGCATGGAGTTTCTACAGGCTGAGGAAGGAGAATTGTAGGTTCCTCTCCCAGCTTCTTCTCTACCCCATGCTCTCTGGTTCACCCTCCCCCACCGCTTTACCCCCCCCACCACCACCACCTTACAGCAGAAACCAAGAAGATTCCAACAACGAGCAACGGTGGCTTTCTTTTGTAATTTATTCAGTGTCTTCGCTGAGCCCAGGGCCTCAGCACAATCAAGAGGGACTTTCGCGGAAGGCAAAGAGAAACACAGAGGAAAAACAAAGATATCAGAGGTTTGCGACCTGCGGATCTAGGTACAAGAGGAGTAGTTCCCACAATCTTTGCAAAAAAAAAAAAAGTTGCATCAGGATTTATTCTTGTGGAAGAAAGAGGAATAGAGAGTGGGTGGGAGGGTGGGTAGGGGCGGGAAATAATTTTAAAAAAAGAGGTCTTGGGACTTTTTTAATTCAAAATTTTATAGAGGGGCAAAAGCAACGTTTACCAGATAGAATGCTGATTTTTTTAATATATTTACAACAGTATTTGTGTAAAAAAAACAAACAAAAAAGTGAGATTGTTAAAAGTAATTTTTTCTTTGTTTTCTTTTTTGTTTTGCATACACTGCCACTAGTATCTTCTCTTTTATTATATATATATATGAATATATATATATAAATATATATTTTATTTTAAATTGAGACTGTTAAGGTTAGCTAACCTGCTTCCAGATAGAGGAGGGAGGGGGGAGAAAGCTGATTCTGAATTCTTATTTTTAAATGAGGAAAGATGTTTCTTCAATTTCTTTTCTAGTATTATAATTCTTTTCTTTTGGTTGGTTGGTTTTTTTTTTAATTGTTTTAAGAATTACCTGGGTCGATGAGGGGCACTGTGAGGTCAGCTGTGAGGTCATCTCCTAATAACCTGTCCTTCCCGCAATATCATTTGAACTGCTACTTTGTATTTGCATATGTGGTTCTCTTTAGGCACTTATCAAGGTCCAGTTGTTTCTTTTTTTGTGGTTCCAGCTTGGAATTGGTTCCTGCAGATGGAAGGTTCATTTAGAAAAGCAGGTTTTCTGGCAATGTTCATCTGACCTTTGGCATGAGAGCCAGGAGGGGTGAGGGTGATCCTCACTATAAACAGTCTGGAGGTCTGTAGAAAATAGGATTTCCTTTATTTGTGGTCACTGGAGAGGACTTAATCTGCTGTATCATTCTCACACCCCACCTTGCTCACTACAGATCTTCCAGAATTGTTTGGGAAAGAAATCCTGTCTCATTAATCTGTACTTGATGCCAAAATAATTCTCTCTCTGCAATTACAGATAATCTTCCCTTCCTTTGTTTTAAAAAATGTCAGATATAAGGGCCATATCCTGCATTCCCTACATACTCAGAACTGTGCAAGGAATGCGGGATCAGCATTAGTAACTCCTGATCAACCTGTACATTGGTGTTTTTTATTTTGTTCCATTGTGTTTGCACTGGTATTCTCTCCAGCTTTCTGCTGTGGAGATCTTTGTGCAGATTTTTTCCCACAGCCAGCTCCCAAAGTACTTGGGTCCTTTGTTCAGCTGGACCAGTGTCTGATGCTATCTTTGTCTTGCTTGAGCTCCTTAACCAGAATTTGCACCCACTGCACTCTGGACTTTATATATTTGACAGAGAAGAAGCACCTAAGGATAATATGCAAAAAAAAAAAAAAAAAAAAGGAAAGAAAAAGAATTAATGCTTTAGAATTTTAAACATGTCTGTATTTAATTAAGCTTTCTTAGGTTTACAAAACTTGGCTTGTAAAATCTGTGTTTTTCATATGAGACATTCTTCCATGCTGGACAGCTTTCTTAAATATTGAAGCAGTAGATTTGCTCATAAAATCCTGAGTGCTCCTTAAGCCTGGATCTTCTATATCAGATGCCTGTAATTTTTGCACAGTTGACTTAGTTGCTATGTGCCCAGTATAATCCATTACTGATTTATTATGGAGATACTGTCAGATATTTTAGGTTCAGGCTTTTTTTTTTAATAATCTGCAAGGGATTGTCCTCCAGATATGAAATGCAAAAGGCCTGATTTTCAGTCACATGAAGGGATTTTTAAACAGACATTGACATACATGAAAACCAGAATCTCATTTCATAACATCTACCTTATTTTCTGTCACCAATATCCTTTCGTAATTCTTTTTATCACCTCTAATATCTACTGTCACCTCCAGTAGTTTGGCTTCGATATGCTACCTGTCCAAGTTACGAAATACTGTTCTCACAGCTACATTGATGATATCAATGCTCAACTAGGAAAGAGGAAGAGCCTAAAATAGAGAGGGAAGTTAATGTCTGCCAAATAAATGACACACAATCTCTACGGGGGAAAAAATGTTTTAAGGACAATGAAGGGGCTGATAAAAAAGTATTTGACAGTGTCTTTTTGATGAAAGGGTATTTCTCTGATACCTGGTGATAGCAGACAGACTGCTGTTGTCCAAATAGCTTCACTTAGCTTGATATCTGTAGCAGGCCTCTTTGCCCACTGAGATCCATAGGAAGTCTGTTTAATCTGCCACTGAGAAATCTTGCAAGAAGTCAAGACATAGCCTGGGCTGAAAGGTGGATCTGATCAAAGATAGTATACCAATCCATATGAGATCAGAATCAGATTTCACACCCTCAGAATGTTGAATATGGTAGTATTTGGAAAGAAAAATCCTGTTCCCCTTCCCTGAAACGAGCAACCATCATCTTCGAAATAAAAATATATAGCAGGACATCACCATTTCTTACTAGTGAATTAATGGATTGTGATAACTAAAAAGTAAACACAGTCTTTTTTCCTCCCCTTTCTTTTTAAGGATAAGGCCGCCCAGAATGAACTTGCAATTATTTGGCGAGCAGGTCCAGCCAAGATGATGGCAAATGGCTGTCATAAATTGAAACTGATCATAGCTAGATGTACACCTTGCTGGGGTCATTTGACCCCAGTACTCTTTCCTGCCATGGCAGGGGGTCGGACTAGGTCATCTACTCAGGTCCCTCCCAACCCTAGAAACTATGAAACTATAATAAACTTTTAGGTTCTGTAATAAGTGGCCTCATTTTACTGTTTGCCTTCTGAAAATAATCAACGTATCCCAATATCAAAACTTGGTAGAGCAGATTGCTGTGACTACTGTGCTCCATACTAGAGGGACTGCCTGTAGGTCACTAGTGAAAACTGCTGATGTCAGTTTGTCAGACAGCCGTTATGTCATTATGCAAGATATACTGCAGAATATTGCCTAAAGCAGATAGACTCCTAGCAATGTGAGGACCTGTGGCATCATTCTGTGATGAAGTTGTTCTCTCCTATATTCCTTGAGCCTGATTCTCATATACCTGAAGGCCCCTGACAACGGCCCATACTAAATGCTTCAGAGGAAAGTGCAAACATCTCTATAGTGGATAATGCTGAACTAACCTGTAGCTCCCCTTAACTAAACATCTGCTTGTGGCCTATAGCAATAGTGGTTTATATCCCTTATTTTTCATCTTACTGTAATTACAGGTGTTCTCATAATCGTATTAATGTCTAGCTTTTTCTTTTAAATGTTGCTAAATGGCCCCAGTGATCATTTGTGGCAGTGACTTGCAGAGATTATTTATGGCACTGTGTTAAAAGAGAGTCTTCTTTCCAGTTTTAAATACATTGCTTTTCACTGTATTTGATTATCCCCTTTGTTTCTGGTATTATATGAAAGAATAACTAGGAGGACCAGAGTTCAGCATCTCTCCATCATTCAGCTGAAGTCATTCTAACTAGGAATGCAGGACCAAATTCTACATCTTTGCTGATCAGCAAGCAAAGGACAACTATGTAGAGTGTATATATGGCTTATAAGTGGAGGGGTGAATACTGTGAAGATTACTTGCAGAGGAGTTCATGGCCAATAGATAGTAGAGCAGGTGACTGCACCAGCATCACAAGCTCTGGAAACTTGAATATGCTGAGGTTCAGGCTGGTCCCTAATGTCTGCCCCTCTTATAAAACTCTCATCCATTTTGGCACTGTGAATAGTCTCCATTGAGGTAAAACAGAGGAACAGCCTCCGAAGCTTTGCAGACTGCAACACTAAAACTAAGGAAGTATCAAACTCTTTCAACTCCTCTTGGCTTGGTAATATTTGAGGACACCAACATATCAGGATGCAACCTGGAGATGACCAAAATTCTCCTGAACTAAGTCTTGCAGGAGAAGATGCTAAAAGTAATTGGGAAATGTAATCAGAATCCTCCTCGCGGTCCATATGGACCTTTGCATAAACCCAAACCAAGCAAAAATTTGCGGGAAAGGCAGCCATCAAAGAAGCCAACCTCATGGGCAGTACTGCTCAGATGGCTGGGAGTATGAAGCTGTCTTAATACTCGATTCCTGTCCATTTGGGAATATGGACTAAAGCAGTGGTTCTCAACCTTTCTAGACACAAGGGACCCCTTAATAGACTCAAAGACCCACCCCCCACCCCTTGAAAAATGCCAGCTCTTAGTTTTCATTCTTTTTTGACTACAGAAAAATAATAGAGAAATTCTTCTGTTACAAAGAACTCAGAAAGACCACAACAGGGCAGAATGTTTTTTGACACTGTGGATTCCTATTTGAAATCTCTGGATTTATCTTGTGAAACATATTTACACACCTGACATTTGTGTGGCACTCTGCAGCATCTTTGAAAGGATATTTGAAAGGGTGCTGTGGCACCCTTGTTGAGAATCATTTGTCTAATAATAGTCTAACCATCCCCTGCAGCAGTGCTACTGCTACTGCTCATTGCCTTTTTCCTCTGTCCTGCCAGAAGTAATGATGAGGGCCTGATTCAGTCTCTATTGTCTTAAAGGACCTCTGTAGATATTTCCTTAAAAAAGCTGTTTGTTTCATTTTGCTAGGAGTAGAGGGAGAGAGCAAAAAGGCCAGCTGTGTAATCAATTTGCATTCCTCTAATTATTCTTGCTTCTGATACCTGTCCACTAGATCTGTGTCCCTGCAAACAGGAGGGAGTTATAGTGAATCAGTGATCCTCTCACCTGTGTAAATCAGCAGAAAATTCAGATGAAATCAGTGGAATTACACTAATAGAAAACTGGTGTGATGAGAATTAGGCTCAATATTCATATGAATGACTACTCCTGAATTAAGGTTTCTGGATACTAGGACACTGTCAAGTGCTTTTGGTCCAAAATTTAGATTCTCTAATTCATTAGAAAAACAAAATGATTTTACAAAACCTGATATTAAATAGAGGTATTCTTGTGATGTCATTTAAAAAGGTATGGGGTTTGTTTTGTTTGCATTTAGGTATTTTCCAGCAACGTTTGTTCCCAGAACACTGAAGACTGTGGTAGACCATCAGAGCCAGAAAGAGGAATTGGCTCTTTTGCCATGAATAATATAAAACCAGTAAGAAGAATATAAATTAGCACCGTAACATTCTTGCAGGCTAATAACTTATGATGTAATTAGTAACACAAGCAAGGTTATCCCTGTATTTATTATAATCTTTAAGGGGCCAAATCACCCCAGCTGTAATTCCAGTGAAGTCAATTAAGTCCCATTAGGGATGAACTTGGCCTGTGGCTTTTAACCTCACAGTGCCCCATAAATTAGTAGCTGAAAGCTACCCAAAATAGTAACAGAAGACATAAACTTGGCATTGTTTTACAGCCCTTAAGAGACTTTTGGTAATGGAACAAACTTGCAGATACCATGAGACTCAGCGTGTATGGTTTCTGAAGGTAGAATGCATGTTGATGTTCCCTGCCAAAATCAAACCTACTTTCCTATTGAGTGTCCTTTCCCTACAATCAGTGAAATGAGGGGTTTTTTGCAGAACCTGGAGCACCCACAGCAAGTCCATAATGTTTCTGGAAGGGAAATTTAGCACATAATTTCGATTATAAATAGGACTTGTAACTTCTGCAGCCCTTTGTCTTGAGCTGGACCCTGCATGACAAGATAATGACCATTTGGTAAAAAAAAAAAAGGACCTGATTTTGTAAGGAATAATGACTGTCACAGAGACTTAGGAAAGAAGCAGAGTACTTGATTGAGGTCAGGAAGGTCTTCCAAAAGCATTCTGTAATTTGGATCTTAACCCTTTTAATTATCTATTTTTCCTAAAAAATATTATAAAATCAAAACCATATATAGCATTATGATTCAAAGTAGGGTGGAGTGGGATATTTTCTTGGGAAATAAATGTATTGCAGCCTTATATAGTATTGCTGCCTTAAAACAGATAGCCTTCTGAGGAGGGTGGAGTGTCATTATTTTTTGTATCTCTATAAATCTCACTGGCATGAAGTAGATTATCTTGAGTTTTCCTGTTTAGATCTGTACAACAGCACTTGGGCTGGAGTGGGCACCTGAGTTCTGACAGGTCCACCAGCAGAGAAATATTTGGGTGACTTAAGAAGTATCTGTAAGTCTCTTTGCATTGCACTGTGCCTCTCAGCTGTCCATTAGCTTCCATTGTAGCTCCCAATTTGAGACCTAAAATGGTCCTCTTCTCCTTTTCTCACTCTTGGCATTATATCTCTGTAAAACACTGCAGGATGAGTCTGGTGCTGCTGTACCTGAGTACAGTCCTTGTCAGTTTAGCCTAATGACCCTGAGTCACCAGTTCAGAAGAGTAGATGAGAGAGAAACTCCACTGAAAAGCTACTTCCCTACGTTTACAAAAGTTTATTTTCTTTCTTCTTTTACAATCCGCTAGCCAAACTTTGTTCTCATTTTATACCAGCATAACCCCTTGACGTGGTGGGAATTGTACAAGAGTGGTCAGGGTCAGAAGTTGGTGCTTTAAAGCAGTCAATGAAGACTTCTATTTAAAGAAACCCAGTGTGCTCCTATAATCTTCTTTTACTGGTGTGAATTCATTCTAGAAAGAAATGAAACCATAAGGTCACAACAGGCATAATACTTCGGTCAGCTTAACCCCCTGAGATACATGCTTGTTTCCACTCCTTATGCAATTCAGTGTTATCATGGCTGAACCAAGATGGTAAAAACACTTGTATGTGGTTCCCACTGGAGCTCTGGTTATTAGGTGGTTTTACTGGAGCAGCTTCAGTAATTTAAATATTCCTGTAGAAGTATTGTTGTATACAGCATGGTGTATACAACATTGACACACTGTGATTTATACCTGGTGGTAAAGTACTCTGAAGGAATGTTCAAAACTTGATTAGTTATTCACAAAGAAAGCATTGCATGACAGCTCTGCCGATCCAGCGTCCTCAGTAACAGCCAGGTATGTTCTAAGTTCCTTGTTTTACCATGTTAGCTGGTCCATCTAGGTTTATTTGTGACATACGAATGCCATTGAAATCTAATGCAGGGGGGTTTTTTCTATTTACTCTTTCTGGGAAGGCCTTAGACATTTTGCATGTAGTCTGAGCTCTCACTGACATCCATAAGGTCGTTGAGTAAAAATTAGACCTCAGTGTTTGCGTGTGTGCATGTGTGCATGCACACATTCACACTCTCATGCATGAACACACACACGTGCACACACACAGGCGCAGAAAAAGAGTTTAAGTAGCAATGGTGGTTACCACATTAACTGTGGATCCATTAGTATGACTGCATAACCATTATGTATGTATACAGTGTATATTTGTGTGTATCTAGAAACACACTCTCTGGGTCAAATGCTGTTAAGTGGATGTTAGCCCAAATAAGATCTCAGTAAAAACTGAGGAATGACTCAGGATTTGGCCCAGTATATTTTCATATGTACAGATACTCGTACCACAGGTATGGCCATAGTGTGCCTCTCAGAGCCGCATGTGGCCTTAGAGCTCTATTCAGATAGGCCAGCACAGCATTCCTCTGTAACAGAAATGTTCACCTATGTAAGCCCTCTTCTTTGTAACTACGCTGCTGTGTTCAGTCACTCATGTCCAGTTGCTGTAGTCATATCAGTGAGTGAACAAGAACAAAAGCAGGTGATGGATCCTAAGCATGACAGCAGTAATGGAGATGTGTTACCCCTGCAAACTCCTAAAAAAGGGGTTAAGGGGCTGAAATTGTCAGTCAGCAGCATAGTGCATCAGTAAAGACTAGCCCTGGAAAAATCAAGTCCAAGAAACTTGGTCTGTTATCCCTGAAGCCCCATGTCAAACAGCTTTTTCCCCACCTCATGTACTATACAGTACATAGGTCTGTGCATAACATATACACATATTGCTAGCAATCCGGTGGGCTTGTACAGTGACTAACAATAATTCATGAACTTTCTCTCCTGAAACCAATGTGGCCTTTGCCAAAGTCTTTTCAGGAATGTGTGTGTTTCGTGTGTCCAGCAGACGAGTAGACTTTCAGGAGGAGGAGGTATACTTCAGTGATCTATAAGAGTATTCTATATGTAGTTCATGCATAAGTTAGATTCCCAAAATCCACTTTGTTCTAGTATGTTTAGTGCGCTAAGCAAACGCGTTTGGTTTTGGTCGCCTATTTTGGAAGCCCAATGGCCCTGAAATAATGCAAACCAACTTCTTCACTCTGGAGGGTTTTTTTGCCATGTTGGGGGATTTGTTTTTGTGACACAGAGATTTTTTTTCTTTTGCTCATAATGAGTAAATGTTGTTCCGCTTTTTGTACCTTCTTGGATTGGTGGCATTTTCTTCCCCCGCCCTTTTAAGGAAGGCGACAAATGCAACAGTTTTTTTCTCCTTTTTTTCGTTAAATGTACATTGTCTCTCTATAGTCAAAATGTCTGTGACTGTAACCGTACATATTTCTTTTACTGGAAAAAATATAATTTTTTTTTGTTAACAGTTACTAGTGACTTTGTGGAAGATGACAAATTGCTATTTAGCTCTGCTTAGTTAAATACCATGCACTACAATACAGTATTTCTGAAAACTAGAACATACACAATATATATAACAACTCTATATCAATATATATACATAGTATATTCATTTTAACTTTTGCATCTGCCTGTGTTCATAGAAAAAATGATTTTTCACATTTATCATTCACCACCCACCTCCTGCAGCTATTTTGAAGCATTTAATAATCATTATTACAACTCTAATGTACTTTTTGTATTGTTAGTTTCTGTATTGTTTTTACAGGTTTTCTTTTATTTTGAAGACTTTTTTAGTTGATATATTTAGCAAAATGTAGGAAAGTGATTTTAAAAATAAGAAAAAACATAGAACAGTATTAGGCTCTACAAAAATTCAAGATTGTTTCTTGTAATCCTTGTATACCAGAAGAACAAATGATGAAAAACCCATGAAATTTTCTATGAATTCTCTATGAACACGTTCAGTGTCATTGGTTCATTTTGTGAAAGCACACAGCAGACTTTCTTCTTCCACTGCTGACCTAAAAGGATGGTGACAGGAAGTATTTTCATCCCTGCATTCTTCCCAATTCTGTTTCCTCAAGAGTTTTCATAGGAAATGTTATGACTTACTATGGTTCTCCACCAACCTACTTTTAAGGTAACAGCAACAAAATTCTATAATATTTTCCTTAAGGTGGCCAGTTAATTTTGACTTGAATCATTTTTATCTACTAGCAGAAATGAGCTCTGGTCTCACCTTTGATGGTCAGCTTGGCCTTCTTCATGTTCAGATGTCAACAATCTTCAGCAGGTATGAATGTCAGTTTAGGAAGCTTTGTACATTAGTTTCCAAGCTGGGTGTTGTCATTTCCAATCTTCACACAATATTCCAAAAATGCCTGTTAGGTCACAAATTTGACTTAATCCCATGGAATATCTTTATCACCACAGAGCTGCTGAAAAGAATGAAATGGAGGAGATCCTTAACCAAGCTCCAGATCCAAATAATCATAAGCTTTGTGAAAAATATAATTCAAACCTAAACTTCATGGTTCAGATGCAGCATTTTTTTCATCGTGTTAATTGGCCTTTCTCTTTAAAAAAATATTCAAACTCCATAAACATATGTGAGATTAGATCTATTTTTGTTTGTTTGTTTTCTCATTCAGACTCCCCTCTACCAAACTTGATAGATGATCATTCACTCCTCATAGAAAATGCACATCATCAGGTAAATGGTGAAAAAGTATCTACTGTACTGAATTCCCCCAGGCTCTATAAAGAACTGGCAGAAATGTATGATGGTCCAAACACAAGCTGTGCTTTCATAGATGAGAAGATCTTTGATACTGAAAATCGGTATACTTGGAATTGGTGTTGGTGTGTGAACAATGAGAAAAAGTTATCTTTGTTGCATCATTTAAGTAATGAAGTGAGGACTACGAATTTGGAGATCATCAGGTGCTAACATTCATAACAGGTTATTTGGATCATCTAATATCTGTTCTTGTTTGGAGGCCAGACTGTTACCATTTCTGGTCTTTCCACTTGCAACTTTCATGTCATTGTCTTCCAACAGTGCCCTCAGCATCCAAACTTTCTTTGTTCTCTGTATATCATTTTGTACAGGGAAGGAGAATCAATTAAATGTTCAACAAAACTGTTTAGCTTTGGGAGGATAGCAGAGGATTTTTGTCCTGGCAGTCACCTTTAGGTGGAGGTCATCCAAGCAATTACTGCTTGCCAAACTCTTAAAGTGAATTCCATCTAACTCCTGAAAAAAAGCACTGATCTGGTAGTCCATGATTTCTCATTGCAACTTTTGCCTTCTCCATGAATTTGATTCTAAATCATGTATTTTCCTGGAGAGCCTTCCCTTCTAGGTTAGAATGCCCTATCTTTTAAGCAGCTATACACCACCCATCTGACATTTCACTTTGCTAACCCTTTGTAAGGTTCAGTAACTCACTTAGGATGAATTATTAGTTAACATAATATCTCTTAATTTAACCTTGTTTTTTGTTGCCTTTTACTTTTCCTACTGCTTCCCCCCACCCCTTACAAAACTCCTCAATTCATTTTACATCTATACAGTTTACAGTTTGTCTTTTTAGGCTAAGAAGTGGTCTTACAAACAGGATGGTACCAAACAGGTAGATTATCCACACTAGAGATTGTATTTTTAGAATGCAGTGTGTACAGGATACAGTTGCCTAAATGAAAGTGAAACTAACAAAATAAACAGCTGGTGAACACTACTTATAACATTTCAAGACAGTCATTTGTTATCCAGAAATCTTGCTTTTCAGCAGCGTTTTGAATTTTTATCTTTTCTTTTTTATTCTTTGAAGAAATATTAACTTGAAAGGTAGTGAAAGTCTAGGGAACTTATTTTAGACATGCTTTGTGTCTTTCTCTTCTGTCCTCCTTAAAAAAATGTATTTTTTTTTACAGACTCATAGACGCCTGAATTGGATGCCTGGCTTGGCATAAACATCAAGGAGGGCTATCTCTAAATATCTTCAATTAGTTTTATTCCAATGTATCATTTGTTATTGTTTTCCTTTCCAATCTCTTAATTATCTAAATAGACCTCCTGGACTAATGCAAACTGTGGTCTCATCTTTCTGTAAACTGTAACATCATGTATATTCAGCAAGCATCCAAGTTGGCACTCATCTTTATTATGCAGCACAAAAATAACACAACAGGTTCAGTAACAGTGTCACCACTAGAGGGAGTTCTTGTGCTAACAAAACATTGCTCTGTGCTACTTGTGCCTGGATTGAAAGGGAATTTCTTTCAGACTATGCTCTGTAAGGTTAAATAAGAGGGGAGAGGTCTCCTACAAGGGCTCTTACGCATCAGAATGAGAGGCTTTCCAGGAGAAACAAGGGCTTACACTCTACACAAGAGACTTCTCTTTATTCATACCCTGCTCCAGCTGCTGCTTCATTTTTATTAAAATATTTTTAGACGTTCCCAGCTCTTATCAATGGGCGGGAGAGGGATCAATTTGAGCCAGAGCTAAGTATGTTGGTGCCCTCGACAAATTTGGCTGCCTTGTGATTTTCCCCGTCTCCTTTTAACTGATGGCAGAAAGTAAATTGGCACTATGTGGAACTCATCAAAGATCCTCCAGTCCTTCACTTTTAGTTTTAGAGTCACCAAAAAAGGTGACTCAAAATCTCAGAGTAAAACTTTGGGGAACTCCTCCCTGCTCTTATTTCCTGTGGAGTCCATCTGTAATCATAATTATCTCAGAATATAGGGCGGGGAGGTCTAGTCAGTATAAGCCAGGCGTGCATTGCCTACATTTCTCTGTTAAGTTCATCAAACTTTTACTGGATGCCATAAACTGGTCTGAGCATGGCTTATTGGCCAGCTCCTGAGGCCTTAGTCACATGTGTGCCCTCGCTAGCTTCAGTGCAACTGCTTATGCCAGGAAGGCAAACATAGCCCAATGGAAGGATTTTGGAAAAAACATGAGTTTCATCTACTTTCCTTGAGGCATCACAGGAATAAGTGCATTTCTGCCCAAAGGATCATGAGCCACCAGAAACATAGCACAAGCTTCAGGTTTTTCACCGAAGGCATGGTTCATTTGATGTAAGGGTTTTGTGATGACAGCTTTCCTGCCCTTCCTGGGCTAATGCTTCATCTGTTTGAAACAATTGTGAGAAATACAAGCGTAGAGACAGAGCTGCTACCCTTTGCACAGGTAACAAGACTTTCATTGAGCCTCATTTCCAGCTTGTGATCTTTCTTCCTCCCATAACAGCATGTTTTTGGTTTGTTCTGTAAAATGAAGCTGAGTTTTTATTTTAACTAGGAAATAATTCAAAGAAGAGCCCACAGTATGGACACATCCACTTATACGAAGACCCTTGTGCACAAATTCACGTGAACCTGAGGCAATGCCAGGGCAGTGTAAAGGGGTCATAGTATAACCAAGAAGCTAGCTGTGTCAAGTTTCAGCAGTAATACTTGGAGTGAATTGATTTTTGGCATCAGTCTACTTTAACCAAAGGTTCTGTCCTTACCACATATTCTCCACTGATGTTCTAAAATCCTGGTGGCTAAGATACCCCTGTTTCTGTGCACTGAGATGGAAATGCTACCCCAATCTCAATGTAATGGTCAACTAAAGCTAAGAAACACCATGCCCCCTCTCAGTAAGGGTGTTCTGTTGACCAGCCATTACACTTATCTGTGAATTACCACTAGGTAGCCTGAGCTCAGCATTACAGCACCTGTTAGTCATGGCCCTGAAGTGCAGCCAGGTGCACAGCTACAGTTTCTGTTGTCAGCTACCTTGACATTACAGATTTCATGTAAGAGCTGCCAAGTATTAGATCACTTTCTATCTTCTGTTTTCCATTTTGACATGGGGAAGTTTAACTCCATCCTGCTTGCATAGGGAAGGGACTTAAAGCATAAGGGTGGTTTTCCCTCCCCCTCCCCATTTCTTTCTTCTTTGTCTTTACATAGCTTTACGTAGCTTCCGCCATCCCAGGCAGTCAAACAGAGATAGCTAACAACCATTCTCTACATTTCAGAAAAATGTTTAGAGTTGAGATGTACATCCAGGACCTCTTCAGCCTTCTCTGGACATCCTTCCAGCTTTCTGTTAGCTTGTTAGAAACCTGTTAATCTCTTTTTTGCACTAAGGCAGAATGAAGTGTCATGGACACATCTATCTTCCCTAGAGGGATGAGACAGAAAGGAGGGTCCTGTTCCTCTTTTTCTTTTTGGTTTTGTCGTGCTTGTTTCATTCTGCTTCTATGTTTTTGAATTATCAGTCAAGGAGTTGGAAGGAAAAAATGTACACGTCTAGGCTTGGAATTAGCATCATGCAATAATCCTCTGTATAACAAGCAATTAGACAAGATTAAAATGGCAATGGAAAATCATTGTATCATGCATCTCTTTGCCTGTGTTTACATTTTAGCTCATTGCTCCTTGAGATTTGGCCTCTTCTGCTTCCATGATCTCAGTGGCTTCCGCACGCTCCTTATTTTGATTGTGTGAGGGTTAGAAGGAGACTCTTGAAGATTGTCCAATGTGTAAATAATCTACAAACTCTTGAGTACTCCTGGGTGCTTTCTGTGCTTTCCAAAACAATTGCTTCATAATCCCTAAGTGGCAAACCCCGGAAGACTTCTGTTTTTCTTTTCATAAAAGAACTGGGGGGATGATTACAATGGGCTGATTAAGATTCAGTAACCCATTTGCCCATTGTGTAAGTGAGCTACATTTCATTTTTCTGGGGCATTTGGTTTTTTAAATCCCGAAGAGTTTATAGCTGTAATAAAACAAAAATATTCCCAGAGCTGCCACTATCACCTGAAAGAGGCCCGTACAGTGTGTGTGTGTGTCTGTCTGGTGTATCTGTAAGAGAGGGAGAGCCCTAAGGTTAGCGTTGAACTGTCTTTCTGTTTTCGGGTGGCTTCTAAGAGTTGCTACTTTGAAGAATTGATTGCACTACAGAACCCAAAACTGGGCACTGTTGAATTAAGGACTGTATTTTGGGAACAGGGAAGCTTTGCATCTTTTCCACACTTACACATGCCCTTTACGGTAGAGCCATCTGACAACCTTTGTGTAAAACCACTACTGACTTTCTGCTGTATATGCTCAATTCTCTCTTCCTTGAGCAATCCATCAACAATAACCTGTCTCCTTTTATTTTCAGTCTTTTGACTTTTTATCCTTTTTTTAAAGTAATAAATGTTACATATGCTAATCAGAACTACACTGAGCAGGAATGAACAGAGAGAAGATGAGGCATGTGAAAGTGTGGTGGGGAGACTGCAAATCCCACTGTGTTTAGGTGTACATGTATACTTTAGCGAGTGCTGATGTTGGGGTTGGGGGGAAGTTTGTGCTTTTGGTCTGGATAAGGCTTTTTATTTTTGCACTAAGTATGACTGCACTGCATTGCACTACTGAAATGTATTTACATGTGGTGGGATTGGAGAGGTTTGCAGGGGCCAATTGAGGAAGGAGGAGAGAGACAGGGACAGGACACAGGTTCTACCCTCAATCTGCCGAGGTTAAAAGATAACTCTGAGGCTATCTATTCTCTAAGCAACTAGTCTGACACTGGAACAGCTGTGTTGGATTCCTCCTGTCCTTCTGTACTGGAAGTAACACCTAGCACTGCGGTGGAGTCTGGAGAGACATACCTAAGTTCCAAAGGTGTTTTCAGTCTTTCTTTCAGCAGTTTTTTAGGTGGGCTGAAGCAGATGTAACAGAAAAGTTCAGTGTACAAGCTAGATCTCTCCTGTTGACTTTGGTCAGAAGCCACTAGTTTCTACTTCAGATTCCAGTGTCATAGGAGCACTGCCAAACAGAAGACCCTAGCCGAGACCTGATGGTGGTGTTTGTATCTCTTCAGAATAAGTGTGATCTCTCAGCCATGGTGCAGGCTTGCCAAAGGGGAAGGTCATTGAAAAAGCACTTCTTACCGAGGCTGTTAAGGGAACAGTGCAATAAATGAGTTCTGAACACGTATTCTAAGAAGTCCTGGTCGAGCCTTTTGGGAGGGATGTGTGAGCAAGGGACCTGGCCCCATTTGGAATATTTCTGCTTTGGGAAAAGATCTGCAGAGGTGTTTCTGAGCACCACTTTGGGATTGCAGAAGTGATTGGTGCTCTGAGATTCTTCAGATTCTGACTTCTTTCCCCAAGTAAATAGACAAAATTATAGTGGGTTCCTTGGGCTGGAACCAAAACACATCATGATGCTGGAGGGCCCCTACTTTGATTTTAAATTAATCAAATTACATGAAAATTCCAACTATTGCATCAACTTTGAGCTATATGGAGAGGAGTGAATACCTGAGCATGTCTGCTTGAGTTTGACAGTGCAGGAATTTCCAACTGGCACAAAAAGTCCAGGCCTCAGAGGCAGAAGTTGGAGGTAGGCACTCAACTCCGTTGAGAGTTGACAGAAACTGAGTGCTCAGGTATCCCTTGGCACACTAAAAGACCTTCCCTCAGACAGCGCCAACAAAACAAAACAAATAAAGCAGCTTCAATTGAATTTTTACCTTTGCCAGCACCCAGGGGTGCATCAGGTCTTACATCTAGAGAGCACACCACATGGAGTGGCACAATGCAAAGCCTGGTGCTCCTGCTCAGTCAGTCTGCTGGGCTGCCTCACTTGAGAGAAAGAGGAAGGACTATAGGAGGAAGCAAGCCTACCTGGGGAAGAAGGGAGTTTGGTTTGAAGGAAGCATCTCTCCAAGTAGCCCCCAAAATTCAACTCATTGTCTATAATCTGCTCTTGCTGGGAAAGATTAAAAGGAAAGAATTAGGGATGTCTCCTGATGTGGTAATTAAGTGAACTGCTAAATAACTCTTCCCTCTGGGACAGGTCAGGCTGGTTGTTCTTTAAGCCTCTTCTTGTTGAGCTGGCTGCAGAAATCAATTAGAGAAAGATGTGGAGTAGTCATTTTCAAGTCATGAGGTGATGGGCCTTTTAGGAAAGAGCAGTGACTTTGGGTGCCATCATAAAGCCAGTCATAGCAAAGAACATTTTTCTGGGGACAGATTTCCCTGCCAAGAACAGTAATGGCCACAAGGTTGGGGGCCGAGAAGATCCCCAGTCTGTTTGCTGAGTTACTTCAGGCCATGCCCTGATGCACCGATTATCTGTGTTGTCATTATCAAAGAAGCCCCAGACTTCTCCAGAGCAAAGTGAAGCTGAGCTGAGGTTGACTGATCCTACTGTGTCCTGAGTGCCTTTCCCGCAGTGGTAAAATAAAAAACTCCTTTCTCTTGAGCTCTCTGGGCTGATTGCTGCAGTCTCCTCTGCAGTCTGACTGGATGTCAGGCATCTTCAGATGAGAAGGTAGAACGCTGTGCACCCATCACGCTGTGTTAAGATGAGACGTTTGCACTAGTTTCTAACAAGTACTGCGACTGGGAGAACTGGGCTCTGTGCCACGCTCAAAAACTGGTCTTGAATTCAGCCCAAACGAAACGTAGTTCTGGCCAAATCAGTTTTAGCTGATGTGTGGCTAGGCCGTGTAAATGAGAACCAAGCTATTTCTACATCTCCTTTCAAAAACATTCAAACCTACATTCTTACTTAATCAGCCAGGTCGCATCCTGAGTTTAAACCTGGTTGTGCTTTTTAAACAATTTTAAAATAGACTGTTCCCCATTTACAAGGTCAGCCATGTGACCTTTGAAACCAGTTTACCTACAACTTAAGTACAGCACCCACTCAGTTTTTCTGCATGGTACCAAAGCCCTCTGTAGATAGTGTTTGACTGAGAAACCAAGGATTACTTGAGGTTTGTTGTTAAGAAGCCAAAACAAGTGTCACTGACTAAAGATGCTACATAATTTAATACCTATATTTTTTCCTCTCAATATGGAAAGAGACACTAATTTCCATGATCCCTCTCCACTGTTATCCTACTTCATCATTGCCTCTTTTTTCCCACATGCAAATGACCTTGTCCATTGGGTTGTCTCCAAAACAGAACTGTATCTTACTATTTAGTCCTCTGCTAGTTTACAGAATACTATTGATGAAGGAGTTGGCTACAGTCTAGAATTGTATGGTTCAGCTATGGTGCAATAAGATGCTGATGATTTTTGCACTGTTATGGCTCTGTGAGCAGTAAATTGACACCTTAACTGTGAAGAGGGGTGGGGAAAATGAAACAAACTCTCAAGAAGTTTCAAAGAATTAGGAAATATTACAAAACCACAGTTGCAGCTCTGTAACTAATATGTTTCTGATCGTTGTACACCCTGTTAAGGCTGTTTTCAAAGCAATGGCTAGATCAGGTATTCCCATCCTTGCTAAAATGACAGGGAGCATGCCAATAGGGTGTTCTTGTATGTTTCCCTAAACTAGTTTCATTGAACTGACTGCCCTTTTCTTTAAGAAGGTTGAGAAATCTCACATTGTCTAGTGAAGTCTTAGTTCAGATCCTGAACTCTCCCTTCATAGCCAGCCAGTATCTCATGTGACAGTCCAAGTTGTACCCTGGCTGGTGGGTTTTAACATCTACCAAGAAGACTAAAACATAATCTTGGGCCAAACCATGTGTCCTGTTTCTTCCTTGAAATTTTCCATCAAAGCAGCAGTGTGGCTAGTGGGGAGTATATGACAGGTCAGGTTTTGGTCTAGATGACAGAAGTGCCCATGCTGAGTTTTGATTAAATTTCTGTAGTCCTCAAGGACTGCAGCAAATTCCAGAGGCCAGACTTAGTGTGCTGGGAGTTTACGTAAGCCAACAGCCTCTATTGGTTGCCAGTCTGAATGGTTTTTTGCTCAGTATACTTTGTTGCCCTTTTATGCGCTTAAAGTGTGGAAAACTGAGTGTGACCACTCTGTTGTCTGTCTGCTCTTCTGCGCAGTGAATGTGGTACCAACTTACTCTCAAGATAAGTTTGGCTTTTATTTTGTCATCGTTATTAACATGTAATTCTACTGTAGACCAAAAAAATTTGAAAAAAATAAATAGTTTCAAGACATAAAAGACCAGTGAGTGAAAGGTGAAAATTGGAAAGGAAAGGTGAGAGAAAAGCAGTGATTAACCATGTTAAGTCAGAAATCTAAGAATAGCCTTACCTATTTCTTAACCAATGCTTACCAGTCATCCAGTAATGGGGTGAGATAGCTTTCTCATCTCATTCTTATTTGTATCTGAATTATATAATTTTTTTGTTTTTGTTATTGCAGTTGCACATCATGTTGTCTATTACAAATGCCTGAATTTTATTGTATTGTACTTTTATTGGTCTGGGTTTTTTCATTTTGAAAGATGGAAAAAGAATTTGTTTCCTTTTTGTTTTGAATGTTTGAGAAAAAAATGCACTGGAAGTAAAATCAAATACACTTCACTGTTTTAAAAGAAAATGGATACCTTCCCCCCCGCCCCCATAAAAACATGCTAAGAATAATCTCCCTTTTTGCCCTTTAACATCCCCTAAAAACTCCCTTAGGTGCAGAATCTGAAAAACAACAAGGGAAAAAGGAACCTTTGTTGGTCCCAGTTCTGCAGGTAGGAGTATTTAGTACAGGAACTTTTCAGAGCTGGGCCTCTGCATAAGAAACAGTAACAGCAGGACCACATGGGCCAGGTTCATCCTGGGTGCAAGCAGATGTAAGTGCTCTGAAATCAAACGAGTTGCAAAAGGGATGAATTTGGCCATATGGTTTCAATGACAGCAAACTTCCCCTTGGCACTGGAGTCCCCACAGCCATGGTTTGTCAATGTCAGGATGGTTGGTTATTTGGCTAAGTTTACTGTTTGTGTAATAGCTAGTAGAGGTTGCTTGGAGTAGGCAAAACCCACTCCCTATTGACTAAATTGATTCTGAATGCACCTTTTATGCAGTGGTTTGCCTACGAGCTTTCAGATGTAATCCACCCCCAGGTAAGCATCGATATGATCAGACCCTGGTCATGATATCCTGCCATCGCAGGAGAAATGAACTGACTTTCAAATACAGTAAAACATGTCTATATGAAACTCGTAGGATTCATAAATGTCCCCCAATCCTTGGCACTTTCCAGGCATATGGGAATGTCCTCTCTGTCTTTCAAAATGGCTAACGAGTTATTTTGCAAGCAAAATAAGTACGGCTGCAGCCCACTGTTCCAGTCTGTCGACCCATCGGTCTTTTTTCCCCCAAATCTTCCAGCTCTCAGCAATGTGCTATTACCATGGCTCCTAGCCTATGTAAGTACAATGGAACCAATATTCCTGGTGAAATAAAAGCAAAGACCATACATTTTAAAAGGCAGATGGTTTCCCCTCATGCCATTGTCTTTGGTTACCCACATCAGCTTATGGTTTTTCCTAGCCTGCCGGCTTGCTGCCATTGTTAAAATGTTTGCTTTTTTTTTAGTTTTGTTTTCTAAGGAGGGTATGGATGATGGGGAGGATAAGAAGTCTGTTGTTTGTAACTTCACAGTCCTTATAGTTGGTTTGTATCTTCCATGTTTTATGCAAAAACAGATCTTTTAAATCAATAATTGTGCCCTAGGTTGAAAGTTAAATGTTCAGGAAAGGAAAAATAATTGTTGGGATTTTTCTACTTTTTTGTAGAATGGTTTTTTGGATTTTTTTTCTTTTTGGAAAGGAAGGGTACATATTTTTGTTGTGTAGTATTTTCTATTTTTGAATGCATTTTCTTGGTACAAAACTGTTTTGTGGATTTTTTTTCTTTTTGGTGAAGACATTATTTAAAAAAAAAGAAAAGAAAGAAAAAACTAATTGAAAAGTTTGCCCTTATGGATATGCTGCAGTTTTGAGGTTTAAAAAAAAAATCATGGAGCGTGTTAAAGTTGGGGGATTGTATTGTTGGGGTTTTTTGTAATTGTTACAAGAAGAAGTTTTTAGCCACTGCTGTTTATTATGTTTCAGATGAGTAAGTAAAGGGATTGTTCTTGTTTTATTCTTTTTTTCTTAAAAAAAATTATTTATAAAATGTCACAAACACTGGACTGTGAGTTTGTGTGGAAGAATTTTACCACCCTGTGTCTTCATAGAGCTGTTGGTGACCCTATTTTCCCTTCCTCTGCCTTATGAATTGCCAAATGAGGTGAATTTGGGGGCAGGTGGGTGACAAAACAGTGTCTCACTCATCAGGGGAGGGGGAGAGGCAAAAACAAATCTATCTTCAACACAGGGATTGGGGAGGGGGGAAACAGAGGCAAGATGGTATTTGGAACCCATTGTGTGTGAACAGCCAGCTTTGCACCTCTTCCTATAGCCCACCAGTGAGCAGGTGAGGGGCTCACAATCCTGTAGTGAACAGTTTCCTGGATGAAGGAGGTTGGAACGTGATGGGCTGAGTGCCTGAAAACGGCGGTGTTCATAGTGAACTCTGTAAATGACACCCATGTTTTCAGCAAACAGCCCCTTAGCCGTCTAACACCAGGGCCAAACTTGCCATCTGTGTCTAGTCAACCTGCCTGAGATTTTCTGGCTCTGGAGTTTTGTTTCCAGTTACACCAAACTAGGGCTCTAGCCATCTAGGCCCTCTTCTTCGGGATTTCTGTTCTCCTTCCAGAGGGGAGACAGCAGGGGATGATAGTGCTCACTGGTTAGCTATTAAGGGGGAAGAGGTAAAGCCTATATTTTGCCAAATAGCTTCTACCTGTTTCCAATTCTGAAGAAGAGTAAAGCTGTGATCTTAAAAGTTCGTACAGTCAGACAGGAGGGAACGGGAACACACCAACAGCCACACCACAATAAACTGGAGATACGTAACTGGGCTACATTCTAGGCCAACCAGAATCTTTTCCTTTCTGGACAATAACACAGCCAAATCCTGGGACTGTCAAGCAGACAGAAAGCTGAACAGTGGCCTTCATTTTCCCTGCCTTTCCTTTTATTCTCCCTCTTTCTTTCCCCTGACAATTTTCAGGGGGCATCTGCTCCAAGGAGCACTTTTCACCCTCCACGTAAACTGCCCTTGCTTTCAAAATGTGGGGTTCTGTCAGGACTGAGTAAAATCATGTGCCTTCTTTTTTCCCTTTTGTAATTAAACCCACCTTCTCCCCCAGCATACACAGATGAGAGACAGGAGGCTGTAAAAAAATGCTATTTGTTTACTGAGGTCCAGCTAAAGCAGGAGGGGGGAGGGGGATACTTTTATTAACTTTTTTTTCTCTTTACTCACCTATACATGTCTTCCCTTTGAGACAGCTTTCCTTCCCCTCCCGCTCATGCATCCGTTTTCCCCACAATCTTAGTGGGCAAAGGATGGTTTTAGCTCATGCTACCATCCTAGCCAGCTAAAACATTTAAACTCTTTCTCTGAGTTCATGCTACTTGCCGTTACATTGACAAGACAACCCAGTTTGTGGCCTTATCTGAATGACTTTGAACCACTAAAAATGGCAACCCCATTTTCTGCCCAAAGTTTCTGTCATTTTTATAATCACTCAGTCTTTACCAGCTGAGGACCCTCTTTTCTCAGCCCATCCCAAGGATGATGATTGCAATGGTGGTGGAGATGGTAGCCAAGAGATCAAATTTTAGACTTTCTGCTCTCATGCTTCCCTTGCTATAAATCAGTCTAGCCCTGCTCTTCACTTGCTTTTCTCGCATGCTTTTCACTGACTACTCTGCTTTACGAGTCGGCTCAAGTATTTGTGAAGAGTTAAAAAGACTCAGTGGGTTGCTCGAGAAAAATAGCCCATTTGGATATCAGCTCATTCTCAGAGTTTTAGAGGTGGAAGGACATAACAAGCTGCCACAGCAAAAGATGGATATTCCTACTAGGGAAAGAAATCCCAGGCCATCAGTGTGAAAGAGGTCAAGTAAAATGGCTCTCTGATAGAATCAAAACTGATCTCCAATCACACAACTGCTACTGTTCAAAGGCTCACTGTCAGCAACCTCTGAGTGTCACCTACCTTTCCCTTCCACATTTATCTTATTGCACAGTGAATGTCCTCTATAATATGTGGGAGGTGGGGTTCTTTTATGAAGCAATGCCACAGCCCTACAATAACAAATAAATTTGCACCTGGAGTGTGAATTTGACAAGGAAGGCAAAGGAAGGAATTCAGGCAGATTATAATTCCAAATTTTTCAAACTGTTATTCTCAGCAGCAGTGGCAGGTGACACAAAAGTTGATTTTCTAGCATTATAACAAATTTGTCAACAATGTCCTCAATTGTTTTTAGAAAAGCAACAAATAAAAAGAGTCGCCAACCTTGGACAAGGACTTGAATTTGCCACATTAAAAGTTAGGCTCTGTAGAATGGGGGAGGGGGATGATGTAGGGAGCTCAGAATTTATTTCCAACATGCTTGCATATGTGTGTGTGTGTGTGTGTTTTATATATAAAAAAGTGTGGTCCTTTAGGTTATTGGTGCTGATGGGGTTAAAACCCTTTTCCAAGGCCTGGATTTGAAAACGTTTAAGTACAGAAGGATAAACAAGTATCACATGCAATATTTCAAAGTTAAGGAGGAGAGTGTGGTGGGAAGTGGGCTGGGGGGCTTGGGAGTATGTTTGGGGTTTTGTTTGTTTGGGGGATATATTTTTTGCAACTTTTGTAAAATTGTAATTTATATAGTGCCTTATTCCTAATAGATGCTGGCACTCAAAGTCTCACACACACACACAAATGCAGCCTAAAAATAACACAGAATGAAGGGAGAGTCAAAAGCATGCACTCTTGAAACACACAGGAAGGGTGGAAGTCATGAAAAGCTGTGTCGGGAATAATAGGATTGCTTTAAAGTATGAAATGCTCCAAACTTGACCGATCTCCCTTCAGCCTCCTTCCCTCCCTGCCAATGGTGCTGCTCTACAGGCAGGAGTCTGATTTGTCCAAGAATTATTGCCTATTCAGAGGCCTGTCACTGCCCCATTTTCTGTTGGCATTGTCAAGTCCAAGGGGTTGAAGACTAGTCAGACTTTTCCACTGCTACAGTGTTTTCCATGGGGTATGTGAATGCCAGTTATTTTGCTTTAAATGCACTTTAAAAAAATGAAGCTCCAGACTGTTTCAAATATACAGAGGGAAGATATTGCACGTGTGTCTGAACCCAGTTCACTTTATCTCCAGTTAAAATATGTGCTCTGTGTGGTGTGCATGTATACATACAAGAGTGTATACATACACATGCACGTGCATAAACCTGAAGTATAGGCAAATTAACTTTTTTCCCTAAGATCACAAAACCAGACGCTACACAAACACAGAAGCAGCAGCAGAGGAATTATGATTGGGCTCTTGAAATAGAACACACACACACAACTAAATGAATAAATAAAAGCAATTACTTGTAAGTGATTATGGTCCTTTCTGTATATTCAATAAGTACAGTAGGAATGGGTTGTAACCAGAATAAAAAGGAACGGTGCTAAGTGAATGGGCAAAAAACTCCCTCAGTCCACTGATGCAGTTCAAGTTCTACAGTAATTCTCATGTTGGGTTGGTTTGTTGTTGTTTTTTTTTAAATTAAAAAATATCTGCACACTTAGATAATTCACCCACAAAAACAAATAAGCAAACAAATAAACAAACCTGCCCTGAAATGCCCTTCTTTATGGAAAATGTCAGAAATCTCAAAACTCTTGGCCTTGCTCTCAGTCACCACATGCAAAATCAGTATGTTTTTTTTTTTAATGTCTGAAACTAAAAAAAAGAAAAGAAAGAAAAAAAAACTTTTTGAAGCACCTTAACGTGGCTTCCCATTCCAGGAGTGGTAGCCACCTTTTTTTCTTTGAGCACCTTACCGATGTGTTATGCTATCTGCTGTCTTTTATTTTTTGTTACTTGTTGGCTGAGTGTCCAGCTGTTAACACGTACACAAGTGTGCAGGGGCAAAGGTATAGTTATGTGCGTGCCCAGTGCATTCCACATATATACAGGCCTTTATCTGAAATGCTAACATGCGCACACGGGCACGCGCATGCACGTCCTGCCCTGCTATAATAGCTTTGTGTGTGTGGAGCTCCATCTATGTGATTCCCATTCCTCACCACATTGGTTTGAACCAAGAGGGGTATTTCTTAATGTGTTTCAACCCTTTTGGGTTGAAAAATAATAGTAAAAAATGGCTGAGGGAGGGAACGACATTTGCTTAGTAGGGACAAAGAAATTCACAGCAATCATTCAGAGCCGAGTGAATGGGAAACTTCTCGGACCTAAATCCCACAGTTTTTATGCAGGCAAAAACAAAAAAAAAATTCTGCCACATTGATTTCTGTGGCAGTTTTGCCAGAATAGAGACTTGCGGATTTGGTGTCAAATGGGTAGAGAGACCCTTATCAGTGCGTGTTCCTGTATCTGTTTTTATACACACACGCACGCATCCACACACATCCCTATCCAGATATCTCTCTCAGAGACATGGTTTGTGAAGATATGAAGAGCAGGTCAAAAGTTTTGAGGGGTTATTGAGTTCCTTTTTTTTCTCTCATTATACTCTGTAAATGGTATGTCAGTTATTAAACAAACAAACAGAAAATTGTTTAAAAAAAAACCTTGCATACGCCTTTTCTATCAAGTGCTTTAAAATATAGAATAAATACACACATCCTGCCAGTTTTTTCTTACAGTGAGAGTATCCTTACCTGCCATTTAATATTAGCCTCGTATTTTTCTCACGTATATTTACCTGTGACTTGTATTTGTTATTTAAAACAGGAAAAAAAAATTAAAAAAAAAAAGAAAATTAACTGTAGCGCTTCATTATACTATATTATTATTATTATTATTATTATTATTATTGTGACATTTTGGAATACTGTGAAGTTTTATCTCTTGCATATACTTTATACGGAAGTATTACGCCTTAAAAAATACGGAAATAAATTTTACAAGGTTTCTGTTTTGTGTGGAAGAGTAATTGATGTTGCTAAGAATGATGTTTGTTTTTTGTTTTTTTTTAATGTTACCAGCACTTTTTTTGTAAGTTTCACTTTCTGAGGTATTGTACAAGTTCACACTGTTTGTGAAGTTTGAATATGAAGGAATAATTAAAAAAAGTAAAAAGAACTTGGCCAGCGTGTCTGTGGCTTTCTTTTCCTCCTAGATGATGGTAAGTAATTCCCAGAAAGGGAATTTGCCACACCACACCCCCACCTCTTCCTGCTACATGTCAGGATTTGCTTTTTAAGCCTCCATCAGAGGCATTGGGAGTCAGCTGCAGCCAAGGCTGGGGACTTTGATTAGGGTGTGCCAGTACTCCTGCTGGGACTTAAACCCAGAGGTTCCTGGACAGACAGTCTTGCCCAGGGTCAGACCAGTCACCATATTTGGGGTCAGGCACAACCTTTTACAGAAGCAGGATGTTGGCTGCTGTGGTCCCCCTTCTTTACCTGTGGCAGATTAGCGTATTAGGTCTTGTGTTTTGTCAGGTTGATGGTAGTTTTACAAAGAGGTTAGATTTGTACAGGATGGTTTGGATAGGGTTGATCCTGCCTCAGGCAGGGGTTGGACTAGAGGTCCTATGGAAATCCCTTCCAGCCCCACTTCTTACCATTCTGAAGGGATGGTGAGGCTGTGGTTCAGGAATAAATGGTGCAGAACAGCACTGATTTCAGTAGAGTTCTCCATGCTGCAAGACTGGTCTATGAACTTACCATTGTGGTGACCACATGGTGACACAGCAACATCCAACTCCAGGGGGGTAGCGAGAGGGTTAGGCTCACACAAGCCTGGTGTTGCTAAGGAAATGAGATCCAGATTCAAGGATCCCTCTAACCCAGAGAGGGTTTCAACTTGTATCTCTCCAACTGCCTAACATGGTCCTCAAACCACCAGACCACAGCTGAGATATTATTCAGTTCCTCCCTCTTTACTCCTTTTGAAGCTGGGCCCCTCAGCAGCCAAGAGAAGGAGATGTGCAGGACTATGAGGAAAAAAGCAATCTATAGGATGTGTTGCTCAGTGAGATGAGAGCCATCTGGAAGAAAGTAGGCCCTAGGTTATAATTTACATCAAGGGTCGGCAAAACGCAGCCCACCGGCTGGATCTGGCCCACAAACAGATTTGATGTGGCCATGGGTGAATGGCCACCAATTCATTGAATCTAGCTCATGAGTGACCAGTAGTTCCAGTCACTACGTGGTGCCAGGCAGGGAGGCAGGTGGGACTGCTTCAGCCCAGCAGCAGCAGCCCTTGATGTGGCAGCATCAGCTGTGGACCCAAGCGGGGCTTCTGTTGTGGTGGGTGGGCAGTGGTGTCAGCTGTGGATGCTACCAGCAGGTTCAGGAGCTCCAGTGGAGAACTTGCCAGTGGTGTACAGCAGCTGACAATGTCACCCTCCCAGTGCAGCAGAAGCTCCCACCCGGAGCCCCGGCCTGAAACCTGCCACCAGCATCAGTCATGGACCCAGGCAGAAGCATTTGCCATGCCAGGCAGGAGGTAGGGTCAGCTGTGGACACTGCTGGCAGGGTCCATGTCAGGTCTTCAGAACCTACTGGCTGTGCCCACAGCTGACGCCACCACCCACTGGCAGCAGTGGAAGCCCTCATCTGGGTCCACAGCTAAACATCAGGGCTCCTGGTGAACTACGGCTTCAGCCAGGTTGTGAAGGGAAGGGGAGACAGAGAGAAGAGGTGAAATGAAATAAGACAAGACAGATGAAGAGGAGGAAAACAGGCATAGAGAAAAAGATGGATGTGGCCTTTGACAGGTCCCCAAAATTCAATAAGTGGCCCTGCAGCTGAAATAATTGCCCACTCCTGGTAGAGTCTTCTACCCCACAACAGTGCAGTGGGGCAGAAATTTCCCCACTGCACTAGTCTCCATTCAGTGACTTAAAATGGAAGGTGCAGTGATTCAGCTTCAAAGGGAGGGCTGGAGAATAGACCAAATAATACTTGACCTATGGCCTGGTGTTTAGAGCACTGCTCTGAGAAATGCAGGGTCAAACCACTTTGGAGGAGAGGGTCAAGAACCTAGGTCTTCTACTTAGGCAAATACTCTAACCACTTGGATATTATGCTAAAAAATAGGAGAGCTTTCTCCTCATTTTTTGCTGACCCCAATTTCAGAACTTATGCTCAAGTACATACACGTGGAGATGCAAACCTGCCCAGCCAGCTTGCATGGCTCATACTCTTACTGTATGTGTGAGGAGTTGGATTGTACACCATGCGTAAGTACCAAAAATATCAGTTACACAGCTGGGAATTGATTTGGGTGCGTAAAGTGAGATAGAAATCTGCCCCAAGAGGCCTGACTTATTGTGTCAAGCAGAACCCACTAGTATTTGGGTGACATGACTCACATTAGGCACAAGACACTGTAGCTACTGATCTGAATTTGAAATGTAAATCAACATGATTCTGCAGACACTAGAGGAAAGTATAGAATGGAAAAAGGGAACCACCATAAGATTACCGTTGATAGCAAGGAAGAGTCATCTTAAATAGGAGACAACTTTTTGGTCAACATAATACTATAACTCTATTACAAGAACAGCCTATAACGATCCTTGGGTGCAGCACTCTCACTTTCCACCACAGCTCTGCCAGGGCCTTTTGCTCCTGGCTTCCTGCTGAACCTTCTCTGGAACCCATATTGTTAGTGCGAAGGCATCCTAACTTGCAATACCTTTTATTGTTCTATGGTCCCAACCCTCTCCCCACCATACAGGTCAGTTGTTATGGCTCAGTCCTGAGTTGTAATCTCTTGGCTTAATAGTTTGCACACACCAACTCTCAGGATAAGGCAAAAGTGAACAGAGAGTGAATCTCATGGTCAAGTTTGACCTTAAGACAGAAACAGCTGCTACAAGTTAAAATAGTGATAAGCGTGACTGCCAGACATTAGGGGACTACTGGAAGGCTGAGCAGGAGCTGAGAGCAGAAGCCCTGCCATCACTTAACTCTCCCTTTTCTGAACATTTTTGCTTTTTCTTTAACAGCCTAAGTCCAGTCTGCTACCACTTAACAAAACTGGCCTCCAGCATCACTGCCAGAGCCATCTCGGAGGGTACCCAGGTCTGCAATGAGCTAAGAGTCCAATACGAATATGAGGAAGAAAGATATCCCTATCTATACATCCTCCTATTACAGGTAGCACCCCACTATCCTTAGGACTTTTGCCCTGGAAGGATTAGAAAGTCCTTGGAAAAAAGTATTTCTTATTTTTTTCATTCAGGTTTTGTCAGTGACATTCTCCTCCAATAGGATGTATGTGGGTTGTCCCCACTGTCCTAGCAAAGCAGCCTCATTGGTAGAAGAGGAGCTCTTGCCCCAGCACACAGAAATGTCTTGGGGAGTCATTATCATACCAACTATGAGACTTTCCTCTGTCAGTCACAAGCACATCCAGGAAGTGTTTTCCTCAAAATAATGTAAATTCAACAAGCTGTTCTCCGTTGATAGTGCACTGGTCCAGTGATTTGTCCCAGTTGTTCTCACCCTAAGAATTGTCATCTACTGACAAGACACTGTAGGGGTCAAAAGCTCTTACCCATTCTTCCTCAGGCTCCAAGTTCCCAAGTTTCATAAAAACAAGTGGCGCAATACCCCACAGCCTTTTCACACTTCATCCTACCAAGGGCAAATGGGACCAGACTGTTAGGTTCTGGAGACTAATGCCCTCTATCCTTCAGGTAAGTCCAAGCAGCATCCCAGCACCATTCCCATAGATGTTCTTCTGCTAGTGTGATTCAGCCCTGCCCAGAGACCCCATATCCTGGGGTGAGAAGAGAATTTAAGGTGTGTGACTCAATCACAATGTGGCCTTTCAGCTGAGCCATTTTTTTCCCTCAGTTGTAATGATCTGTTCTTTATAGAAAGTGGTGTGACACCCTCATGGAGTCCAGTCAGTAACAGCTTCTGGTCACAAGCAGCCTGGGATGGATTTTGAAGAAGGTAAAAGGTCCACTTCTGGTCCACCTAGTCCCACCTCAGAGCTTACTATCTATCAATAGTTCACTGTACACCCTGCAACTATCCTCCCCACCCCTTTTCCTCTTTCCAAAGCAGTTTTATAGGCCTTGAGAGAAGGAAAAATAGACATTGAGGTCAAGTGTAGGAAAGCAGCATCTCTCTAAAGCCAAACACTTGTCCTCTCCCCATTAGTGTATTTGTACCACAGCACTCGTGCTGCTGCTTTTGTGGCTTTTGTATTGAAGGACGTTGAAATATTCATGGCCACCATCGGACTCCTCCTGAGTACGCACGCTGCTGGTGGAGGCCACCACCTCCTGTGCCATGCTGGCTCTGATGGGGCCCTGTGAGTGGTTATCATGCCGGCTGCTTTTCAAGAAGGCTTTGTGCATAATTCGGGGAGGCATGTGGATCTTTGGTTTTTCCTACAAAACAAAGAAAAGCCACTTAAGTTCTTCTCCCAATCATTTTAAAGCAGATCTAATGGCCATGCCCAAAGAAATGTTTGCCAACTGCTGCTCAGACTGTGCCGATCAGAGGACTTCAGGTTCTGGAACTGGCAAGCTGGCTGCTCTCATCCTCAGGTGAGTCTTGCATGCAGGTCCAAACCCCCATGGAATCTGGGCAGGATTCATATATGGGGTTGTAACCATTATTGCACCTTTTTTTCCCCAGGGGAGAGTTGAGGAAGCATTGTGTTGGAGGAGTAAGGAGAAGAATGGGAGTGCAGAGGCCCTCAGATGTTCTCTCACACTAGGTGTGGTGGAGGACCCCTAAGAAGAAACCTCCCCCTTAGCTGGTGAGGAGGAGATCTGTTAGACCTGCTCTCCACTCTGCTGGGGGGAAAAAAAGACTCACTGAAGGAAAGCTGATCCCTCCTAACCAGTATCAAAGATATTGCAGGCCCCATAAAATGAGGCCTTACATTTAGGAGATGAGGGAAACTGATACATTCTCACGCCTAGACAAGAGGGACTGGTATTAGCTAGTGGCATGTGCGGAGACCTCGAGACAGCCTCACACAGGAGCAGGGCAAGGAAGAATGGCTAAGACGTTCTCAATTCAGTGGCGTGTGAAACATACTCTTAGCAAGAGGCTGGAAGGAAAGGGGAGCATGATACACACACCCACACTCAGCGGGCTCTGAGAAGCTTCCCTCCCACTCAGCCCTGGTGGGAACCTGAATCGCCCTCGGCAAGGGGATGTATAACGTGCTTTTACGTTTAGCTATGGGACTGGGAGCAGGATCCAGGGCACTCTACACACAGTCAGGAGATGGGTAACACAAGCAGTTCTCTCACACTCAACCCCAGCATACCTGGGTGGTCATCAGTGTCCATATGCTCAGCTGAGAAGGATCATGGCCCATAGCAATATCCACATACTCAGCTGTGTACCAATTTACCAGGACTCTGAGATGACTAGTTGCCTATGCTGTGGAGATTTTTCAGCATAGGACTTAAATGCAGCTAGTCAGGAAAGCACCCAAGGCTGTTGGGGAAAAGGTTGGGTTAGAGGTCACCACATTCACAACAGCAATAAGTAATGCTCATTGATTGCTGAATTTAGGAAAAAAGGGTCTCAAAAAATTCTGTATTGTTCATCAAGGATACCCTGTATCAGTGTTTAACCCCACTCTATGCGACTAAAAGTTCAATAGGCATTAAAAACAGAGGTGAGGGATCAAAGGGGCTCTAGGGCCCTTAGTCAGATTCAGTACCTTCCTCTTGAGGATCCACACTATGAAACATGTTATGAGGAAAACTCCCACTATCAGCCAGATGATTACGTACGGAAGGATATTCCCAAGGGCAGTCTCGTTTGGTGAGGCTGAAATTAGGCAAACATACATTAAAGAGAGTTGTTTATGAGACACATAGTCCCCCCACCTACTACACACAGAAATAACACTGTTAAATATAAGGAATTGCCCTATGTGTTATTCCTCCAATGGATTTCATCTTAAACTATCAAGTCCTCAGCACTTCAGGTTCTCCCTTTAGTTTTGAGATAATAAGAGATGAACATAAATACATTTAATAATCCACACATACAATAATCTAAGTTAGACTGCATCAAGCCAAGGCTAGTACATTAAGAAGTTGCATGGCCATGTAAGCAGAGCTGCTCAGTGAGATGGGGTACTTCTGCTAAATGCTGTACCTACCAGAAAGTCTTAAACCAGTAGAGGCCACTGGTGCACACCTACACACATGTTAAATATATACAACTTCTGGCATGATCCCCTGAAAAATATGTTATCTTCAAGGAAAGAAAGATGGTATTTTCGATGGTGCTAACTCTTCAGTTATAGATGGATAGTAAAATTCTTTCAAACGGCCTTAAAAAGAGATGTAGGGGCCACCGTGCAATGTGGCACCATGCTGATTCTCCCAGATTAGCCTTATGCATTAGAGGTTAATATAACTACTCTACAGATTTCAAGTCAGGAGCTAGAGCCCATAGAACTTATAGCTTCCTACTAGAGCTGCCTTTGCACTGTGTAGACCTACTCTAAGGCCTGAGTACATAGAGTACCTCAGTATCTTTGTGGACCTGAACCTAAGTCACCTTTGAATATTAGACCCATCCTTCATAAATCTGAATTATGAGGACTTTCATGGACTCACCTGTCATTTCCAGAGACACTCTGCCTTCATATAGCCCATCAGGGAAGGTGTGAAACTTACAGCAGTAATCCCCTGTATCATTGACTCCCAGTAAGTGAACAATGATCCCATATTCTGCTGCCAGTGATATCTTGTCCATGAAAGCTGGCTGGACACGGCCTATGTCTTTGTTTAGGTAAACTGCAAGCTGGACCTGGTTGCATTGGTCCCAGGTTACCAGTGACACAGTGATGTTGGTCATAGACAGGTGACACTGCAAGGTGACATTGCTGTTTTCAGATGCCGAAATATTCCCAGCTGTTAGGATATTCTCAGCTGTGCCTTTGGGAAAAAAAGCAAACCAGAATTACTGTCAGGATAGGATTGCAGTCTAGGCTCCTTTCCAAGACCTGAGAGAAGGAAAGTTGGTTCTGCTTAACCACAGTCCGTGTACTCACAGGAAAGAATCAAAAAATCCATCAGAAAAGAAATATAACGGGGGGGGGGGGAGGGAAGTGACTCTTTTACATGAAGTAAAGATGGGCATAGGAGAGCAAGGATGAGATTTGTGGAATTTAGGAACAGAAGTCCAGGACTGAGTGCTAACAAGAGACCAGATGCTCTTCTATGGCTTCATAAGCACTTGCTACAAGCAAAGCTCCCTGGAAATTTCAGACACACATGTACTCGTATTAAAATCCATACTGAAATTATCCTGCCTTCTTTGCCATAGAAATTTGGAGAAACCGAATTATTTGGATGGTCACATCCTGCAGGTATAGCCTAGATGTATATACTACATTTGGGAATACTGAAACACATCTTGTTCGCTTGCATCCCATTTACAAAGCAATCCAGATCACTCTGTCAGTCTCTTGCCCTTCACATTAATTACTGCTCCCCCAGTCTCTTGGCCACCTGCATGCTTTGTCAGTAATTTTTACTTAGGTTCTCTTCCATACCATTACTAAAAACATAGGGCTGAGAAGCAATACTTAAAATACGTATCTGCTTGAAGACAATTCCCCATTTCCCATTATTTACATATTGTGATCCATCAGCTACCCAGGTTTTAATCCATTTAATTCATGGCCATGTTGATTTTCTAGAATTCTAATTTCTCAACCAGCATATCACTTGGTCCTATGCCAAATGCCTTGGGCGAGTCTATTTTATCAATATGATTACCATGAGCCACCCAAACAATTCCATCAAAAATATCAAGTTAATTTGAAAAGATCTGTTTTCCAATAGCTGGAGTGGGATGTCATTAATTCCATCAATGGCTGGGATACAGCCAGCCCCATAGCTGTATTCTTTTAATGCAATTCCTATAATGAGTAAAGCTAAAATTAAAAAAGAAAAAGAAAGCAACTGAAGGACAAAAGAAAAGCAACCCAACACCAAGAAAATAGTACATTTCTCAGTCTTCTTTCTGCCCAATGCCATCTGCACAGAGTGCTCAGTTCACTTGTGCAAGGTTACGCAGCAAATGATCGGCAGCTCTAGGACTAGGACACAGATGTCCTGACTCGTAGGTCCTTGCTCTCACTTGGATGGAGCCATACTGCTAGGACAGTACCTGAAACAGGCAGGATGAAGATTCTGACCACGTACATGAGCATCTGCCCCAGGAAAAGAAGGCAACCCATGCTGGCTGCAAGGTATGGCTGGCTCTGTCACTTGCTCATAAATCAGGCACAGCTGCAGAAATGCAACTGCTGAAGAAGAGCACTTGGGGTAGGGAGTGGAGTTGAAGAGGGGAGAGCACTTTCAGGGGGGAAGAGGAACTCAGACTACGCAATGCAAACCACAGGCTGTGGAGAAAAGGCTTCAGAGAAGGTAACGCGAAACACCCAACAGTGGCTACACTTGAAATGCACAATAGGAGGTGATTCAAAATACCCATCTGTGAGCAGAAGCATCTTATCAAGGCTTCCTGTCCTTGTACGTTTGTAAGATGTACAAGGGAATTTTGTTATGATGACAGAAAAAACCATCCCCTTTTTCTGTTAGTTAGATTCAGAAGATCAAAATGAAGTTCCAGAAACACCACCCTAGAACCAATTCAGATGAATAAAATCTCCTTCTTAAAAGGGATCAGTGAGTTGCATTAAGCATTTAATGCTAACACAGGTCTTTCTGTTACTACTGTGGCCAGTCATCCTTGCCCCAGAAAGGCTTGTCATGGGTAAAAGACAGGCTAGCTACTACCCTACCCTTCCAACGGCTCAGGAGGATGACGCCTGTCTTTTTCCCCTCTTGCAGCTGGTTTACTGAAGGAGAATGCAATTCACAATGCAGTTCTCCCATCCCCATACTCTGAGAAATAATCATGGATCTGGAGGCTCAAAGTTATTGGGAGCCACCCCACACCTTTCCCTCCTTGAGGTCACACAGATTAGAAGGAATGCAATGCTTCTACATGCATTCTAATATCATAGCTAAATATAAATATTCAATGTGGCTCTGTATTAACAAATTAATAATCTATCTTAAAAATACAGAATAGCTGGAAAGATGGTGGTTGCTCTCTAAAATAATCATAGTGCACTGGTGCCCTGCACAGATTGGCCTCACTTGTGAATTTACTTGAATTTCCAATTTAGCAACAGTGGTGAAACAGACAGTTCTCCCTGGAGACTACATGTCAGGGAAAGAGTCAAAGGAGACCAGGCTGATTTTTAAGAAATAAAGAAAATAATCTACAGACCTAATTTCCAAATTGGTAGGAGGTTTTGGTACAAGGAAGACTCATAATTCCAAGACATTGTTAGGAGTTTATCACTACCTACTCCCTAGATTTCTGCAGATCATCAAGGCAGTGCTAGCATCATTAGTACACAAAGGCTGAAATATATGGCATTTCAAGGAAGCTGATGTAAAAACCTTTGCTGTTCAAGTGTGTGATGTCTGTTAGCAGTTCCTGTTTTACAGAAAGAGAGCATACAAGTAAGACCACATAACATGAGACAGGTAGTTCTTGATCTGCCCTTTCTCCAGCCCTCCTTGAAAAAAGCAGTGGCTGTATTGATATGTTGTTCTGTGCTAGAAGATATGAGATAAGGATGACAAAAGTACAAAACCACGGGCTTCACTTGAAGATTCTGCCAGTCTTCTCTCATTGTGTATCTTTTCGTTTTCAGAGATTAGGGGGCCCAGGAAGTCAATGAACCATAACAGAAAAAGGAGAAAGAAAGTATGAGCCTTCATAGCCATTTCTCATTGCCAGCTCCAGAAGAACACTCATAAAGTGTGCTTAATGGACTCAAATCAGAGGTGAGCTAGGAAATAAGGGAGAATTTAAGTTGGTGCAACTTAGACTTTAGTAAAGCTGTGGAGGGTTAAGCAGTGTTGAAGTTAGAATGTGCTGTGAGCAGTTGCACATTAAGGGGTAATACCATTTCTTGACTGCACAGCTTTGACTTGCTGCTATGGGCTGGTGAGCAGAAGCCTGGCTAGGAGCCAGGACATGTGGGCTCTGTTACTGCTTTGGGTGGAGGGGGCTGGGAGTGCTGCATCCTGAGATGGTGGAGGACTTCAAATGGCTTGTTTTATCTCTGTGCAGCAGACTGGTTACCCTAACATTGGCTAGGTAGCACGGTCCAGAGTTAACCCTCACCTGCAGTGGCATAACTTTGAGATTCTCAGAGAGCACTTCATATGAGTTAACAAGTTTTAATGTGTGGATACTCTCATTTTAAGTGCCCTTAGTATAGTCTAAGTGTAACGTGTAACTTCATCCTAGCTTACTCTCCCATAAACTTGATGAACCAGCCTTACATCTTCCTTTTTCTCTTCTTTTTTCCCTATAGAGTTCCTAAAAAACATGCTTTTATTTAAAATGTCCTGAATTCATCAAAGAACTGAGTCAGCTACTGGCTTATATCCCCTAGAGGGAAGCTGAATTCTGACTCTGGAGGGAGCAGACCAGGAATAAGTACCGAGACCACCAGGTCACAGGTACAGCAAAAGATGTGGTCTGCCTCCACTTAACAGTGCTTCTGGACGCTTGGAGCAGGCTGGGGTTGCTTTGGCCCAGCTCAACATGCTGTGAAGGGGTTGCCTGAGGTATGTAAGTGCTCCAGTGTAGGGCTAGCCAGCAGGCAGTCCCCACACTGAAGTACCCTTGCATGCATCTACACGAGATGCTTTACTCAAATTTACAGCTAATTAGTGTATAGTAAGTGTCACTGTCTAAAAGTGCAGATGCTTATTGCACAGTAATTTGCTCTAATTATGAGTACATTTGCTACCTGCTCCTTCAAAACTAGCCTGAGTATGACCACAGGACACTGCAGTCTGCAGAGTAGCTCCCCACCTCAGTGTCATAACCACAAACCCATCACTGAGTATATTGCCAAAGCATTCACACTAATCTCTTGATGTGAGCAAAATATTTTTTGTGTTTCAAAGGGAAGTGCAGACAAGTACTGCTGATCATATAAGAAATGTTTCCACAGCATTCAAAATTCTCTTATGAGTCCTATGTGCACATCTGGACACTTTTTTGTGTGATCATCATGGTGCTGCTAAGCTTCATGTGCTTGTTTACTGCAGACACCGAACATGGCTTAGCTGTGGTTTCCCGGGGTGGCAAGGAGCTGGGCATATTAGCTGCAGGCAAGCCAGGCCTGGCAACGACACGTATTGTTGCAATTGCACAGATTTCTGGTTGCTATCACAGCCACATAGAGACTCCGGCAAATTGGCCACAAATTAAGTCCCTCTGTTGATTCAGTGGGCCAAGTCATGGTATGGAGAAACTATGAGGCAATTCCCATTGGGAAACTGGGGTTCAGAATGGGTAGAAGGGGCTAGCTGCATACATCTTCCTGATTCTCAAGCCAGATCCAAGCAAACTCCAGGCCCAAGGCTGGTAATGTGCCCCAAAGGCTGACATTTGAGAATAAATGAAACACCACAGCCAGCCGGCCCTGCCTCCTCAGGCTCTTGGCCCTTCACTCTCTGATAACTCTCAGAAGCTTGACCAAGCAAAGCCTAGAGAAATGTGTGCTGGAGACAGAAGTAGTTGAAAACTGTCACAACCACTTTTCCACTTTGTGTTAAATGTGAGAGGTTTTTCATGCTGTTGCTCAACTACATCTGTGAGAATCACCATTATGCTTCCATTGGTGATGACAGCTTGTTCAGCTTGTTCGCGCTGCAGCAGCACGACTGTTTATGATGTTGACAAGTTATGACTGTTCATGCAATGGTAATTTCCAGTGGCAGACAGAAGGGAAGACTGACCATAAGATCCTGACTTTCGAACCATGAAGAAGGCAGGGGAAATTTACACCTTATAGACTAACCAGGGTAGATATAAATATAAATATAGATAGCACAAGTTTTTGTGAGCTGAAGTTCACTTCGTCAGATTCTGTGAAAGGATGGGGAGAAAGCCGAGTATAAGAAGGAGAGAGAAATTAGAATGCAAAAGACAATGAAGCGGGGGAGAGAGATGCAGGGAGAGGGAAGAGGGGGACAGTGCTGAGAGAGACAAGCAAACAAGCAGCAAACCCAGAGGAATAAAGGAGTCACCAAAGCTAACCCAAGTAATGGGGTAAGAATCCATAGCTCCTGTATAAACCATACTTAACACAATCCAGCCTGTGGATGATTTGTTGTTCTCCAATTTCCTGTTCAAATCGGTTTTTAAACGTTTGCTGTCTGAAAACAGCTACCCATGTGGCTTGTGTCTCTTCCTGCAGCAGTTGTCAGAGCAGTGTTCTGTCACATAGAGATTTCCCAGTCTGTCCATCAAAGACAGCAGAGGGGCACTGTAAGTGGGTGGTGGCATATATAGAATCATAGAAAACTAGGGTGGGAAGGGACCTCAGGAAGTCACCTAGTCTAACCTCCTGCTCAAAGTTGGACCATCCCCAACTAGACTATCCCAGCCAGGGCTTTGTCAAGCCAGGCCTTAAAAACCTCCAAGGAAGGAGATTCCACCACCTCTCTAGGTAATTTGTTCTAGTGCCTTATTATCCTCCTAGTGAGAAAGTTTTTCCTAATATCCAACCTAAACTTCCCTTGCTGGAACTTGAGACCGTTGCTCCTTGTTCTGTCATCTGCCACCGCTGCGAACACTCCAGCTCCATCTCTTTGTAGCCATCCTTCATGTAGTTAAAGGCTACTATCAAATCCCCCCTCAGTCTTCTCTTCCCCAGACTAAATAAGCCCATTTCCCTCAACCTCTCCTCATAAGTCCCTCCTCTTCATTGTGTTCACATGGTGTTTGGCACAACAGAGAGGATCTCAGGTAAGGCTTCAAGTGCTATTGTAATATAAATCGTATATAATACAACGCATTTCCCTACCCTCTGTTATGACAAGGGCTCTCACCCCCTGGGATCTGTATCATTCCCTCCCTCCCTCCATGTGTTTACAAATAAACAGCCACTTCAACTTTTCCTATTTTTAATTTTCTTTCTGGTTAACTATGTTCCTGTGCCCTTTAAACAATCATTAAAGGGAGCACCCTGCATACTAACTAGATTTTTCTACTAAATATGATCGGACCTATCATTTGACTTCAACAGCTTTTATTAGTCTCCAGACATTTCATGGTCTTTACATGCATGACAAGATGATGGTTCAAATCTACAGATTCAAGCTCTTTTTATTTTTCCTGCACTTGGCTTTGCATTAACAATTTATTGAGCTACTACTGCATTTTACTCAAATCTAAGTCAATTTCAAAGATAAGATGACCGTCCCCCCTCCAATAATTAGACTCTATATGTGAAAAATGTAAAAATTTATTATAATTTTCCGTATAGAATCTAATTATTGGAGGTTTGTGTTGAATTTGTCCCCTTTCCACTGTTACAGCAGGGAAAATAGATCTTGGGTCAGATAGTCCTCCTTGCCCCCTGCCTCCCCCAACTTCTTCCTCTTGCAGCCCCTTCACCCCACCTCTGTACTATCAGACTCTGCTCTCCCTGAGCACATGAAAATAAGTAAACATACCTGTAGTCATTTACATATAAGAACATTACTTCAGGTACCCATAGTCTTAATTCATCCACTCTTGATGCATGTTACCTTTTTTGAAATTGCTGCAAGTTTTAGCAAAGTACTCAATAAATATGCTTTTAAGCAACAACTTTTGTACCTACTTCTACATATATATTTTGTTCTCCAGGTCAAATTAGCCAAATCAGTTCCAAATCGCATTGACTGAGCAGAACTTAAATGTTCCAAAAAGCATATTGATTGAGCAGGCAGAACACAATTATTCTAAACACCATGTATGGGGCTACAACTGGTAAGCATCCTCCATCCCAGACTTCCCACCCTGGGACTTCAGATACTCCCAAATCCATTGGCAGACATCCTACACACAGGTATCCAAACCCCAGAGGTCTTGGGGTTCAGACGCCCCCAGATACTACAGGTAAGCATCCTCCAATCCTGGGCTCTTTAGTCTGAAACTTCAGGTACTCCCTACATTCGATCTTAGCCCACAAGAGTGCAAACAGTGTACGATATTGGTCCAAATGCAACAGGCTCATTGGCATAGGTCCCAGAAGAGTCAACAACAATTAAAGCAATGGTCATCCCAAGGCTCAGCACTGCTCAGTATGTGTATGTACTGCAGCCAGAGCTGACCTGAGTAGGGTGCGGGGCCCAAGGCAAATCAGCCCATGCGGGGCCCCCACCCCCACTCCGATCCAGACGTCCCGACTGAAGAAGCGTGGTGGCATCAGCAGTGGGGGGGGGGGGGGAAGGGCAGGGCCTGGGGCAGTCATCCTGATTCACACCCCCCTAGGGACTGCCCTGACTCCAGCTACCCCTCCACAAAGGATCCATGTGCTAATTATCATAGTTTCATGGTTTCATAGTCTCTAGGGTCGGAAGGGACCTGAGTAGATCATCTAGTCCGACCCCCTGCCATGGCAGGAAAGAGTACTGGGGTCAAACGACCCCAGCAAGATTTTCATCTAACCTCCTCTTAAAGACCCCCAGGGTAGGAGCCTGCACCACCTCTCTTGGAAGCTGGTTCCAGACCCTAGCCGCCCTGGCCGTGAAGTAGCGCCTCCTGATATCTAGCCTAAACCTACCCTCTGCCAGCTTGTGACCGTTATTCCTGGTCACTCCTGGCGGTGCTCGGGGGAACAGGGACTCCCCCAATGCCTGCTGGTCCCCCCTGACTAGTTTATAACAAGCCACAAGATCCCCCCTCAGCCTTCTCTTTTGGAGGCTGAACAGGTTCAGGTCCCGTAGCCTCTCCTCATAGGGCCTGCCCTGCTGCCCCCGATCATGCGAGTGGCCCTCCTCTGGACCCTCTCCATGTTGTCCACATGCCTCTTGAAGTGCGGCACCCAGAATTGGACACAATACTCCAGCTGCGGCCTGACCAGTGCCGCATAGAGGGGGAGGATCACCTCCTTGGACCTGCTCGAGATGCATCTGTGGATGCATGACAAGGTGCGGTTGGCCTTCCTGACTGCCTCCCCACACTGCCGGCCCATGTTCATGTTGGAGTCAATTATGACCCCCAGATCCCTTTCTGCCTCCGTGCTGACAAGAGGGGAGTTCCCTAACCTGTAGGTGTGGTGCCGGTTGTTCCTCCCGAGGTGCATCACCTTGCACTTGTCTGTGTTGAAACCCATCCTATTCTCATCCGCCCACCCCTGTAACCTGTCTAGGTCTGATTGTAGCCTGTTGCATCCTTCCAGTGTACCCACATCCCCCCACATCTTAGTGTCATCAGCAAATTTGAACGGGGTGCTTTTTACCCCCTCATCCAAATCACTGATGAAGATGTTGAACAGTGCGGGCCCGAGGACCGAGCCCTGCGGGACCACACTGCCCACGTTCTTCCAGGTTGAGAAGGACCCGTCCACTACCACCTTCTGGGTGCAGTCCTCCAGCCAGTTGGCGACCCATTTGACTGTGTGGGTGTCTACACCACAGCCCCCCAGTTTCTTAATCCTTATCTTGTATTTGAGTAAATATAGTAAATAGTTATTTTTAAGGCTGCACATGCACAAGGGTAAGTCCATAGTATATTCACCTTATTTTCCACCCAAAGTGGTCTTTAGAACAAGCACTGAGGACCCTAGGAGTGCCTTTCCATTCCAATCCCTCTTGATCATTTTAGTCACACTGCTTCCCTCCATTTATACCTATCCAGTGGTACTGCAGGAGAATATTCGATTACCTTTTTAACCTAGCACTTGGTTTATTGGCTTTTATTCCTTTGAACAGAATCTACAGGTCTGTACCCAGGGGACAACCTCAGTTTGTCATATAATTAGGATATAAATGACTATTTGTAAGAGAAGAAGAGTAAAACTGGATTCTTAGGCAACATCATCACTCCATGCCATATCCAAAAATGAAAAAAAAGCCCTTTTACAAGGAGCTTACAATTCTTTTGGGTGATATTTGGACAATATTTGCAAGAGTGCCTGAGTTAGTAAGGACCCAGAGGCTTCTGACATAGGCCCTTCAGAAACTTAGGTTCCTAGGGGCAAAAAATATCACCTCGGCTTATTCCTCAGACCTGAAGAAGAATACACTACATTTCAAAACTTGTCTAAGTCAATTCCAACATGTGTTTGGTCCAATAAAAGATGTCACCCACAAAAATCCTTGTCTCCAGCATATTTCCTGGCCACTCACAGCTACAGTATCACTCCAATACTACCTTTATATAACTTTATATTCATTCCCTTCCACTCCCATTTATCTTTGTTTCTTTCCCTACTGGTCTCCTCAGTGCTCATTTCTCCCTCAAGTCTTTTCTTCTTTTGTTTTTCTTTCCCTCGCACCTCAGTCACTCACCTCATTTTGGGTCTCTAGCGTTTTCTTCTTATCCTGATCTGCTCGCAGCCTGTGCACACCCTCTTTTGAAGTTCTCCCTCCTCTGCTTCTCCAGTCATCTTCTTTCTCCACACAGCCATGCCCCTTCTCCTGTAGGCATGCCTTATCTCTACCTCTGAAAAACCAAAATCACAAGCACATCTGACTCTGCTTTATTTACTAGCTCATTAATTCTGGTTCTTGGCAGGACATGTGATTTATGCCTTTAAAGTAATAGACTCCCTGTATAAAATGCTGCTGAGGGCTATACACTGCCCCAAATCACCTTTCCCTCATTCCCCACTTTCTCCATCTGTCTGTGCTTTCTTCTCAGACTCCACACACCCAGTCCTACTCCCAGTGTCTAGCCACCAAACCTTATATCCTAATCCTAATCCCACTCTCCTTCTCCTCCCATGTCCTTCTGCTTTCCCTCTGTATCCTGCTCCCACAGCTCATCTCCACGCTGGTCATTTTGGAAAGGGAATGAGCTGATAAGGAATTTCCAAGCTCTCAGACATTGGCCTGGAGCTCAGACAGACTAGAGGAGAACGCACTGGAAAGTCTTGCTGAAACTTTAACCCCCCTGCTAGAAGGGGTGCAGAGTTCCTCTCTGGGTCTTCTTGACGTATTTTCACTTTCCCTTTTTATCATCACAAAAACCATGAAGGGAACATCTACTTAGAGTCTAACCCAAAGGTTGTTGTTGAAGACAACTAAAATGCTTCCACTGACTTCAGTGTCAACCCATAACCGCTGTCACTAGTTCATAAAACAGTTTTAAGGCCCCAGTCCATGACAGTTCTCAAGCATGTAATTAACTTGTGAACAATCCCAGTGGGAATCTTCACCTAGCTGTACATGTGGCTCTGAATGTTTAACATCCTTAAGTCCAAGAAAGGCACAGAAGACCTCCCCTCCCCCCCACCGCCCGCCACCACTGTCTTGCAAAAGCTATTCCTGCAGTTATGTAGATCATCATCAGACAAAACAATAAAGCTCTTATTAAGTCCTTCATTCTGTTCTGGCAATTTCTTAGAATTAAACAAAGGCGTATTTTCATAAACGTTGTCTTTTGAGTTCTTCTCTAGAACCTGTTGCCGAATCCCCAAACTCAGAGGTTTGTTAATAATCTCCACTTGTTTACTACAAACAAAATCTAGTGCTCAGTTTGAGGGATCAGAAGTATGCAGTCATTATTATCAAAACTAATCAAGCATTTGCAAGAATAGAGGAGCTTCAAGTTTCCACTTCTGGATTTAATTATAGAAAGCAGTGGCAAAAATCCTTCCATTTAACTAATGGTAGCTTGGGGAACATCAGGAGATGCTAAAACTTTCCCTTCCATAACTCATCTGAAAACTTACTAATTTTGAAGATTCTTCAAACTAAAATCCCCACAATCCTAACCAGAGAGGACTCAATGTAATCACACCTAACAGCAGGTACCGAATACATACAGGGGGAGGGAAAATATTAAAGTGAGACAGTAAAAGAATTCTTGCCATGTCCAGAGCTACAGCTCTCAACACACCACAGGAAAAATCTACACCACATTTTTTTTCCATTAAGACTCCACTTCAGCAAAGCACTTCAGAATATACTTAACTTAACACATCAATATTCTTGTAAATGCTTAAGTCATTTTAACATTGTTTTAATGTGGTTAAGTACTTTGTAGTAGCAGCTCCAGACAGCATACTACTCGGAGCCTAATTTGAAACATTTAACAACAGCAATATCAAAAAGGTACCATACTAAGCCTTTTATCAAGTCTTCTTCTTTACTGAGAAATCTGACTCAATTAACTGACAGTGCAGGCCATGACAGACAGCAGCCGTGCAAAGCAGATAAGCAAAACAAAGTGTGATGTTTCCTAGCATTTCATTTGAAAGATGATGGGGACAATCATACAGAAAATAAGACCACAACAACTTCTCCCTCTGCTTAGGAGTTTCATGGTAGTTATTTTGAGGAAGAAGCAGCCCATTGGAGCATCCTTTGACAGCAGAAATAAAACTCTGAGGGAATGTCTACCCCACAGACTGCAAAGCAGTGTAGAATTACCCAAACTAGGTCTGAACAAACCAGTGTGGGTATTGGGCTCATCAGTACCTTGATGGCCACCTGCCCCAGCCTGGCCATACCCAGTAACACCCAAGCCAGACACACCTGCAGGGTGTTTGCTCTAAACCTGAAAATACCCTGGTGAAGCTGTTTTCTGGATGTCCTCAGCACCGGCTTTCATTCATGCTGATAACTAAGGTCTCAAGGGTACCTGCAGAGGAACACTGTTGAACATCTTCAGTAGGGCTTATTTTGGGTTTGGAGAATTTCAGTAGGAACAGATGAAAGGCACATGCTTAAGAATGACCAGCACATGCTACCAGGACAGTATAGATATGCCCCCATTAGCACAGGTAGACTACCCAGGTTCATTATATAGCTCATCTGGAGTTTCTTCAGTTATTGCTGCACTTATTTGCATAGTGCAGCATAGAGATACCCTCAATCTCTTGTCCCAGAAGCACAGAATCCTATCATCTGACCTCAAGGTGACTCACCAGTGTTTGCTGGCACCTATGACACATAATTCATCAGCCCTGGTTTCACCCAGAAAAGAGCAGTGGATTACACACACCTACCAGCTCATTAAAATATGTTTAAAAATGATTAATGTTATGAACAGAGAGAGAACAGGAGTTAAAAAAATAACCCTTGTTTTTTCTCTCTTTCTCTACATTTGCTGACTTTTTTTTCTCTGTGTCAGAACTTTTTAACAAAAGTCATAACTGAACACATAAAAATGTCCTTTCTTCGAGCACTCAGGGCTACAGGTGAATCACAGTGCATTCACACGTGCTTGCATCTCAGTGGCAGTACCAGCAACTTGCAACAGGTCAGTACCACTCTCAGAATTTTTATCCTCTGACATCCCCAAGCCAACAAAAATGGATGCCAAGGAAGGTACAACAAGATCACTCTAGACATGCCCTGTTTACATGCTCTCCCTCTAAATCAGTGGTGTTCAATCTCTGGCCCAGATCCAACCCATGGAGTCAGGCCTACTTACTAGATCACACCTGCCAACCAACCCCCTGTGCCAACCCTGGTCAGGAGCTGGCTCACAGACCAATGCCACACCACTCATCTGCCCTGTGGGGTTGGAAGATTGTGCACCACAGCTCTAAAGCATCTACTACATCCACTCCTGGAGACAGCATACCCCAGGCGTTGGCCTGACCTAGTATGGAACTTCTTGTTTTCTATGTTGTCTATTTGATTTAACTTCCATAGCCAAGATAATCCAAATGCATTTCTCAAATTTCAGGCAGAGTAATCGATACTTTGAGGAAACAACACAAAGATTTTTTCTCATGTAGGTCATGACTCCTGCAACCAAAAAATTCCAATTTTTAGGTATCAGCTTCCTTCACTATTTTGGATGATCCATTTGTTCTCCTGAAAGTGTTTGATCTGTGGAATTTACTACTCAAAGAAAGGCCATTTTTAGATAAGCAATTGTATGTTTTCATGTTCTTCATGGCACTAAATTCCATAGATGCATTGCAATGGGTTTTTCATAGCAAGGTACATTCTGGGGAAACAGGGTCATTCTTTTACTTTAAGTATGCAAAATGAGATATCCTATACGCATCCTCCAACTTTGTGATGTTAAGACCCAAATCTTATTGCTCTTTGAAGGTGCCAACATGTTACTTAAGTGCTTAAATGCAATTCTATTCCACCCTGGTCAGGTCCCTGAAAAACCATTTGTGTGTCAACTTTTATAACAGATTTTCATCTTAATTTTAAGACTAAGTCACAAGAACGGTGACTTAGTCTCAAAATTAAGATGAATTTCAATTTCCAGCTAAGAGGAAGAGGGTGCCAGAATTTGGTGAACTTCAAAACTGTTGGCCATTTGGCCTCCTAACAGATATCAATGCAGAAGACATAGCTAGTACTTCTCCATGAAATAGACAGTGCTGCCATAGACAGGTCCCTGATATTTATCTGCAGGGAAACTGTCTTGAATATGCTTAGTGAATTAATACCCTCACAGTTGTAAAAAATTAAAATGGGAATGGGAATCATTAGAGAAAGCCCACAGTTGAACAAGAACAAAAAGAGAAAAAACAATTCATCTGGTTAAAGACAGATAGTGGAGAGTGTAGTGGTGCCTCTAACAGAGGTCCCCAGTTCATGTTTTCTGATGTTATGGGGTTGCAATAAGGGTTGATGTCTTTAAAAAAAATCAAGCAATTTGGGGATTTCTACAGAACTTCCCTTTCTTGAATATGCTGAGAACATGACATGACAGAGACCTGACCCCGTTGCTCAGACATCCTTACACAATCATAAGAAAGCTCTCTTTTAGGCAAACTCAAGGGTTTTTCACTAGTTTAACATGGTAGTTTAACACATAGTTTAACTTGTGGTCTTGGCATCAGGCAGCAGAATAAGTTTTATTCATTTACTTCTTTTTAGGGCCTATCAGAGCAATAAGCTCTTCCATCAAGCATTCATTTTTGTCTTTCCAGCCCTCATGGAGTTTTTGCTTTACATTAGTAGACTTCTTCTGTGAAGCAGAGACACCTTAAGACCTAATGCCAGGTGAACTGAGTCTGAGAGTCATGGCCTCTGTAGTTGGAGAGGCATAAGTCTTATCACTGCTGCTCTCCTATTCCCTGTATTTTGTATTGTCTTCAGCAGGTACCTTGCCCAGCTTGGCAACCTGAAGCCTGACACACAAAGGTACTACAGCTCCCCATGATGCCTGAGTAGAGATATAAAACCATTGCTTACCTAAGTCAGCTGCAGATGTCCTAGGCATGCTCTCATGGTACTTGTACACCCTGCTAAAGAAGCTGATTCCTTTTAATTTTATTATTTGATTCTCTAACTTGGGTTTGGACCTCTAGCCTTTCCTCTAAGACATGCATGTGTTTGTGTGAGTACATGTACGCATGCACAACTAGGAACCTTTTCTTTTCTTACTGCCAGTAATTGGCAGGTCTGATTCTGCTCCCTGGTTGGCAGGAGGCAGAAGTATGGAATCAACATGATGAGGAAATTAAAATGTAGGCCTCCCAGGCCACTAAGTTCAGCTCTGGATGTTTACCAGCAACCACTTATCCAAACAGGCCTAAAAGTTGTCCATACCAACTTCTCACACACTACTGCCACAAAGATCATTTTGAAAATAAGAACAAAAGGTGCCAGAGGTAAAAAAAACAGGGGAATGGAGGGCACCACAGTGACAGAAAATTAATTTAGTTAATAAGGCAAAGGACTGTAGGAACAGGTCTAAGCTTCACACAACAGAAGAAGTCAAAAAAAAACAACCCCTACCAATCCAACCCAGGACATAATTTCCTTCCAGACCCCAAATCTGGTTACAAATTAATTGTTAAACACACAGCAAGACTGTCCACCTAAGTACCCAAAATGTTTTTAAGTACCAGCAGACACTGGTCCATACCTCATTGCTTGGCCATTGCCAACACCCAGTGCTTCAGACAAAGGCAAAAATAAAACTGCTATAAAGCATTCTAGAGGGAACAAAAATTTTCTTCGCCTCCTTCCTATAAGCCCTCTCCACACAAAAAGGACCTTTTACATGTTAATTGTAGGTGGCTCCTGGAGCTTTTAATCCCTGGATTGTCCACACATTAACACATGAAACTAGTTTTAATAACACTTTAGGCAGCTTAAAAATTATGCCACTCCAGGGCAGGTTTATCTCTGATCTGTGTAACCCAGCTCATGTTCCACTGATTTGTGGCCACTCTCCACAGATGAGCCCCAGTCCTCCAGCATCCCAGGATGCAGAGTCACCTCCCCAACCATCCTGTTCTATGTGGACAAACTTTCTACTCCCTGACTTCCACTGGACAGTGGAAGTCAGTGGTTAGTTTTGGCACCATACCACCTGCCCATCCCATCCCTGTGGGTGAGAACTTTCCACCCCGAGGGCTACAACTCTCTGCAAACTGGCTGCAGAGCATATGCCACTCAGTCAGGTCACAGGGCATGGACAGGTCCAAGAGTGCAGAGGGGCAGGGATAAAGGGGGATCAAGGTAAGGGGCTGGTTTGGGTTTCCATGAGCTGGGGCTTCCTTCCCAGCTCCAGGGCACTAGCTTCCACAAGAGCACCTTCTATCACTGTTCCCACCTCCCAGCCACTCCAGGAAGCGTGATCAGCACCCCACCAACCCCAATCCCAAATCCCAATTTATTAAAACATGAGACCTTCCTTCATTTACTTCCTCTTTATTTCTTTTTAATTTCTCTTTTTTTTACTTCTTTTTATTCTATTCTTCAGGGGCTGACTTCCTTTTTTTCATTACCCTTCCCTCACCCCCATTTCCTTTCCACCTCCCATTTCATTTCTCACCCCCATCTCATTAACTCTCAGACTCAAAGTTTCATGTTCTCACTGCCCCTCCCCACAAACCAGTATCTCACCCACCCCCACTTAGATCAGGGACAGACGTGTGTCCTGGCTCACCTGCCTTGTCATGGCAACTCACAGCTATAGCTCCTAGTCAGGCCTCTGCTCACCAGCCTTCTGGTGGCAAGTCACAGCTGTGTAGGGGACAGAGTTTTTAGCTTTAAGGTGTGACTGCTCCAAACTCGAGCTAGCACTGACTCCGATCAACATCTGAGCAGCTCAAAGTGCAATATATAACAAAGCCCTGAGAATTATATTTCAGCTCCAACATGTGTATTCCAAATACTTGAATTAGTGTGTCATGTGTGCTCATTATTGATCCAGGAACCACTTCCCTAGCCTACTGTTCCTTCCACAAACTTGGCAAGTTCACAAACTCATTTTTGTAGCTATTGCATTTATAACATTGCAAAGGTGGGCATTGGAAAAGTGGAGAAATACTTACCAAATACTGTTTTCAATAGAGGCAGACACAGGCTCCAGAGCCAATGAATAAGTTATATAAATTAATAAATAGTGCAGAGAAATTAAAGATTCCTATTTACCCTCCCTCCCATAAGGAGACATTTGATTAAGTTAAAAGCAACAAATGCAACAGTGATACAAGGAAATATCTTTTTTGTGAAACATGTAATTATCTGGCTTGACTCACTGTCACAATATATCACTGCAGCCAAGAGCTTAGTAGGTTTAAAAATACTAGACATTTATTTAAAAGATGGTATCATACGTGGTCATCTTCAATACAGAAAAACAATAAGGGATAGAAATCCCTGTGCTTCAGGATATCGACCATGTACTTCCTGTCTCTGGTTAGGAAGAAACTTCCTCTTTCGGTAGATTATTCTATAATTCTGCTTTGACAGAATTTCTTTCAGCTTTTTCTGAAGCACTGGGTTCTGGCTTCTGTCTATTTTATTCTGTGTAGGTCACTCTGGTATCTGAGTGCCTTCCAGTATTGTATTATGGCACAGCTACAATACATCACCTGTGGTTCATTCTATCTTTACAGAAGTAGAACCATATGTCCAGAGTTGTATTTTGTTCAGATACTGCATTTTTTAGTGTATGTACTGCCTATGAGAGACAGGATTCTGGCCTAGAATGACCTGGTATGGTTCAGTTTAGGGTGCATCATACATTTCTGTCCAAGGGCAAAAAAAAAAATGCAAACAGGATCTCAGTTATTCTGCAGTGGTCTGACCTAATTGGCATGAAAACCTTATCTCAGCCCACTGGTGCCAGAGCTCTCCGTTGAGTGAAACCACACTATTACCTGTTTTCATCACTGATGAATGTCCTGCAAGCCTCTAAGCAATCAGAAGGGAAGAAGTAGCTGCTAAATACAGAATTGGGTAACTTACAGTCTTCATTTTGTGCCTGTGCATATTCTCTTGAAACCTTTCAGGCTGGGTTTATCATTTAACCACAAATGCCAAGTGTGCAGAGCTTGGATTTCCTGTGACAAGCACTTTGAATCTAAGTAGCATCTTCAGAAAAATATGTTTCCACTGTGACTGAACAAAGCAACCTATTTTTGTTAATGTGTGTGAGCATCAAAAAATCCAAAAACATACAGAAAGCCAGCCTGGGTTTGTAATAGAGCTGCAGAAGTCATTGCTTTTCCAAAGGCCCCATATATACAGGTGCAGATTGGCTTGGTCATAAACCAGGATGCTATATAAGCATATACTTCCGCCACTGTCGTAGGCAAGATACTGGGCTAGATGAGTCATTGGTCTGTCCCAGTATGGCACTTCTTGCGTTCTGATATGGTAGACTGATGAATGCTACATCCAGCAGGCTCCTAAATGTATTTATGAAAAGCACAGCTTTGGAATACATAAGATAAAGTATGAGGAATGACAACTTGCAGCCCAGGAAAAAGTGGCTGTAAGCCTATATCGGTGTCCTCTTGATTGTCCTGTGGGTTGAACCAGCCTGCAGGTTATCTTAGATTAGTGGTTTTCAACTTTTTAGACTCAAGGCACCCCTGGAAAGATGCCATCTGTTAGTTTTTGCTCGTTTTTTGACTGCAGAAAAATAATAGAGACATTCTTCTGTTGCAAAGACCTCAGGAAGACCACAACAGGTCAGCATAATTTTTGACATTATGGATTCCTATTTGAAATCGCTGGGCTTATCTTGTGAATCATGTCTGAACACCTAGCAATACAACATTGCTTGACACCCCATGGTGCTCTTGAAATGATCTCAAGGCCCCCAGGATGCCGTGGCACCCTGATTGAGAATCACTACCTTAGATAGCCCTGGTGGGCTAAGCAAGTTACAGCAGTCTCTCTGAGGCTGCTATCTAGGCCCCAGCACTGCCCAAAATCTCTGCAGCACTGCATGCTTTGGCTCCATCCCCAGCCTGTCCTCTACACCACAGTTTGCCAATGGGCCCGTTAGACACAACCTTATAGTGTCTTCTGTAGTGCTGCTCCAGGAGAAGTTTCCCTTAGAAGAACCAGAGTTTCTAAGGTTGCATTTGGCCTGCGCTTGCCCTTTTCCCTGTTCTTTAAAGGCATCAGAGCAGGCGTGAAAATCCCACTGTCCATACTTTCCAAAAGTTTCTAAGGGAAATTTGTCCCCTGCAAAGTACAGTTTGATGTTTTTTGTTCCAAAAGCTACTGTCTTCAGTCTTGGCTATAATTAGGCAATTTCAAAGGGAAAACAGATGAATAGATTTCCCAACCATTAAACTATTACCCTCTGAGAACATACACATCTAAAGACTTCTCTCTCCTAGAGAAGTGGGAGTTTCTTGTAAAAATACTATTAACATGCCACTGGAGTAAGAAAAGAGCCAAGTCCCGACATCACAAATTAATGGACATGCCTCTGAAAAGGCAAAGCTTTACACAGAGTCTAAGAGAAGTGCACAAATAGTCTAAATATATCTACTTACAAAATTTAAATGGGCTATAGCATTTTCTCTATCATTTTCCTCATATATTTCATTGTTCTTATTCTTCTCTCACTTAGGCCCCTGGCAGGCATTACACTTAAGACATTATTAGGCAATTAATTGGATCTTAAATAATAACCCAGCCACATGTTCAGGCAATTAATGGAAGATCAAAATGGGAAATATCCCACAAATGGATTCCACAAAATGTGAACAATTTTGTGTCTGGTTTCCATCCCACCTGAAAAGTAATGTGTGGAGTGGTTAGGACTCCACAAGTGTCTTCAATCTGCTCTAGTGTCGTCCAGCCAGGTGACACTCAATTGATTCTCAGCCAGATCCTGGGACCATAGCAGGACTCAAACTGGGGCTGGTTGGACCCCCAGTGTGGTCCCAATACCAGCCAACAATGAGCCAATCATTGATCAGCTCCAGGGACTGTATGAGGGCTGATTATGTTGATGCCTTGGTGCATTGCCAGAGCCAGCTGACAGTCAACTGTCTTGGGTATCTGGCTTTTGATTTGGTGGAGCAGGGGGATGCTGAGATCATAATCCCGCCCTCCCCCCTGTGGTGTCAAGAAGGGCACTTTGGGTCCCAGTCCCAAAACTGCACATCCTGCTGCATAGTCCCAGTGGTACTATGCAAGTGCAGCATTGCATGGGGCACCATAGTTGGGATCAGGGATCAGATCCCATTGTGCCTTTAAATGAAGTAAATTGAATGCCTGTCAATATATTATGTTAGATTAAAATTAAACATCACAACAAGATGAAGAGTTATAGCCAGGTAAACCTGTGTAAAATGAGAATGGAGGCATCTATTACTTAATGTGGAGAACAACATCCACAAAATCTACATCTACTTTTATAACAATCACCCTCTTACTAAAGCAGCAAGGAAGAGGAGGACCCACCCACCTTTTGTATGATCCACTTTTCAGGTGCTTGAGCGGGTGAAAAAGAATTGCACTTAGGTGTCTGTCCCTATTAATGTTCCCACTAGGCAGAATGGTACCATGGGAGTGACTGGGCATGTCTACATGTGCCCCAAGGCACTGTTGTTACTACACTGTCATTACTGGAAATAGTAAATGATGGCGCAGAAACAGCCTGTACTACACCGTCTGTGCGGCACAAGGTTGTTTTTAGCTGCTACACTGCTGTAGTGACATGCTATACCGGGGGAGTGCTTTGCTACGGTGACATAGCTGTATCATCTTGGTTTTTGCCTGCCAACATTACATCACTGTAATGCATTGCTATAGTGATGTAACGTCATGTATAGATGCGCCCACTGTGTACAGTTTTAATCATATCCTGGGAGCAGCATTATTATATTTCTCATCAGGTTTGACCACACACAGATCAGGCTCCCTGCAGAATGAGATCTGGGACCAGGAAGGATCTGGGAAATCTGGGACTCTGTGGTTCTGGATACAATCTGTGGCCCCAGTTCCTTCCCAGTATAAGTGTGCACCACTCTACTGCCTTCAGAAGCATTCCTTTCACTGCTGGTAGTGGTTATTGTGGCCCATTGTGTTAATGGTCATACTATGTGGTAAATTTGCCTCAGATGGTTAGGGGTTAAGGTTTCATTCAATTATGCTATTATTAAGGTTTCCTTCTATTACCATTTGACCCACTGCTGTTCTCAAATTAACCACTTGCAGTTCTCTCCATGGCCACTAGGTGTCCCAGTGGGACTATGCATAGGAAGCACTTGGTAGCTTTGCTGTTTCAAAGCAAAGCAGCAAAAGGGAAAAGCAAGAATTTGTCTTAAAAATGCCATCTGATATCTATGATAGTCAAGGCAGCCCTGGGAAAATGCCAGCTCTTCATTTTTTCTCCTTTTTTGACTGCAGAAAAATAATAGAGAAATTCTTCTGTTGCAAAGAACTCAGAAAGCCCGCAACAGGTCAGAGTAGTATTAAAGATAAAGCCAGCTTTTGTCATTGCAGTAATCAGCATACAAGACTCAGTAGAAGCAAGAGGAATGTCAAATACCATGAAGAAACTGCTAACAGAAAAGTCATTTTCTAATGTACTTCCAGAGCCTGGTTATATTCCTTCTCTCTTCAGACAGCAGGATCAACTCCTGGAGATTATGCCCTGTCATTCCCCAGGCCACATCAATTTAGCTTCCTAATCCCATCAGTTACCAACAGAGTTTACAGACCATGCTCAAAGCAAGAACATATTTTACTGCTGTCAGTGTGACACTTATTTTAGTTCACCTGCTCCCTCCTCTGGTACAGACTTACATTTTGACACCTTTCCCACCACCCCTCATATTCCTCTAAAGCCCCTCTGTTTTACCAACCCAGCGCAGCTTCATCCTGCCTATCTGGCTTTGCCCAGTCTTACCAGTTTTACTTTGTATATGGGTCAGTATTTTTCGGGTTTGTTTTAAGGACAGAACCAAACAGCCACATAATTAAGCCCATAAACTAATGGTAAAACAACAGATCTGTGCAGTTATTGCTGTAACAGGCTTGTATCCTTGGCAGTTCAGACACAGAATAGAGCCTGTACCACATCTGGATCAAGCATAGGGTGGAATCTGTAATGTCACACACTCACTCAAGGGCTCACCTTTCTGGCTAGCAATTTCAGCTCAAATTCTGTTTACCACTTCTCCTGGTCTCCACCTTCCCACCGGCAAGTACGTTTCATTTTATTCATTTGATCATTTTACAAAATGGAGATACTTGGTAAAGTGAAAAAGGCAAGAATTTTGACAAAGTGAAACATGCCATATAGTTAACATGCAGAACTCACTGCCACAACATATGGTATTTTTCAGGCCAATGGTTTAATAGGATTTGGACAAAAATTAGAAACTTATATAGACAGCAAGTACATCATCTCCAAGTATACTGCTTTATCACTTTTATAATAAAAGACATCCACCACTTGGGATTTAGGGTACAAGCTGACCCTTAGCTGCTTGGGCTAGATTAGGAAGAAGCTTCCCACAGGGATGGGTTGTTGCATGTAATTGCACATCATACAGGCTGTCTTTCTTCCATTGTGGGTCAGAAGGATAGCTTTGTGGTTAAGGTAATGCCTTGGATTATGAGACTGGGTTTCAATTTCTGCCTTGAACATCTCTGGAGATCTTGGATAAGTCGCTTAATTGCTCTGTCACCATTTGTAAAACAAGAAAGGTAATTCACAGTGCTTCCTTTCAGCCCACCCTTAAATTTCCTGTATATTTCAGCTCTTCAGACATGGCATTTTCTCTTTATATATGCCCATAGCCCACATTTGGGATTCAAGTTCTTGTTTTATGTTTTTTGCATGCTAGGGCAACATAAATAATTACATCAGATCATTCTACGTTACAGGAACACATGAAGATTGCAAAAACACTCATAAATTAGGAAACAGAAGAATCCAGGATGTCATATAACCTTAATTATTCCCTCCTGCTTTATGCATTATGATACACCCTTGTGGTATGGTCACCTACCATTGCTTGTATGGTTACATATTATTTTACCCACAGCATGCTTAGCACCCTGTGAGGGTGATATGTTCAGAAACCTTCCCAACATGTATGAGTTCCACAGGGCTCAAACATGGTCCATGTCAATGAAATCTTTGGAAAATTAAGAAACCAAAACTTGTAAAGAATCTCTACTGAGTAAGTGCAAAGTGAAATGCTCTGGAGGCTTATAAACTAGCTAAATGAGCAATTTTTAACAGGAGTGGGGAAATTCCCACCCCAGCACTAGGATGAGCTCCTGATAAACTTCAAGTACTTTTTCTAAAGCAAACAGGTTCTCAGTAAGACAGCTGTAGGGCTTCAACATGGGCAAAACAATGGCTTTTTCCCTAACCTCTTTCTCAGAAATCAGTTAACCATAATAATTTTGACTGAAACTATCAATAAAAAAACTCCAGTTCAAGACAGGTGATTGGCATAGAACATGTCCGTGGTTTAAATTTGGCATGGGTACAAGCAATTAAAAGTATGATCTTATAATGGAAATTATTGGGCAACCTTAGTTATAGGCCCACTAGTTGCATGTGACCTGCAAGGGGTTACCTTACAGCCTGCAGGGCTTGTCAGCATTGCTGCTAGAGCAGCTGTGTTCAGGTAGCTCAGGCCCCTAGGGGATGACCTCTGCTACTGCTCACCCCCAAACCTCCTTGTGCCACCAGATTCAGTGTCTTTGGTCCCTGCTGGTGACTCAGATCAGTGGCAGGAGAAACACAGGCAGGGGGGCAAGCAGCAGCAGCATTCGCCCCCAGGGTTTTGGAGCTGGGTTGGCAAGCCACTGCTGGAGGTGGGCCACCCAACCCATTAAAAGCCCTGTGGTCCTGATCCAGAACAAAGGGCCAAAAGTTTGGACAAACTGGGACTAAAGAATCAATTTGGGGTCCCCAATGCTCACAATTTTAGGGCAGGTTTCAGAATAAGTATCAGGGTTTGTTTTTTTTCTTTTAAGCCCCAGATCCCAGTCATGTGATCTTGAGAGGAACTCAGCTTGACAAGAAAAGCTTCTAGCCCTCACAGCTGCAATGAAAAGTCTGAAAAAATAACCCCAATTACACAGAAACCTGAAGGCAAATAAGCCCATCATTTGTTTTTAAAAAATTTCATGATACTTCACCCGATTCTGTGATCTTCAGGGGGCTGACACATGACTTCTGAACATTTGCATTTGCCAACAGTGCAATCAGCACAAACTTTCCCCTGACATAATAGTTTTGGATGTGCTGTTTTTGTTCCAGGGCCCCTGAAAGCCCCTTCTCTGTCATGAGCTGCCAGTTACAGGTACCACGAACAATATGATCTGCAGTGCAATTTCTTTCTCCATTCTAGCTTCGTGGTGCCACGGCCTCAGTGTTCCTACTCATCCACTCTCTCTCCTCTCTCTCTCTCCTAAAGGAAAACTCCACTGAACTCTGCTATCAGCGCCAGGCTGTATATTAATATCCTAATATGCTAGTCAGGTTTTTTCATGGAACCCTGGCTTTATGGAAATAAAAAAATTAGTCCTTGGTTGCATTAAAATTTCAGAAATGCAAGTGCTGTGTACATGGATTCTGATTAAGCTACAGTTACTTCCCTCGGGAGCCGCTCATAATGCAAGAATTTAAAACCTGAGCAGCATGTAAATAGCAACTAAGAAAGAAAAATGCGGATAGGAATGGTGTGCTAAACTACTTTTCTCTTCTATATGCACTTCAGGGATTATAGAGAGTAGCAACATAGAGAGGCAGCAATAACTCTTATCATCCCTCTCCCACCTGTCAGACCAGGCACAACAAAAGTTGGCATTGAAAGATTTTTTTTTTACGCAGAAGATTGTGCTGAGCTTGTCAGAAGCATAAAACAAAGGGTGGGTGGAGGGGATGCAGTGGAGGGGGGTGGTGAAGAGGGAGGACTGTGACTGAACCAGTCAGTCACTGAGATGAAAGAAATAAAATGGTCTCTGTGAAGGAAAAGATTGAAAGTGCACACAGAAATTTCAGTTCACCATCAGGCAGCAACCAAATGCAGACACCTCAGGTCCACCAAAATAATTTTCTCTTGCGATTATTTCATAGTGTTCGCTCTGTGTGTATGTATAAACTGTAGTTAGTTTACCTGAATGTTTCATTTCCATCTCCCTCCCCACACCCCTTCTTTTAGTTTTCCCATAACTTTCTAAAAGCCTTTGGGGTGCTAATTTATTAAGTCTGGCCTCAGCCCATGATTCTTGACGGTTTTGAGCAAAAATGCTTTCCCCTTTACAAATAAAAGGAACTTCTGATATGTCTTTTGAGCACCTCTAGTGTCAAAATGACTGGGGTTTACAAGTAGGGATTTGGCAGGGAGCTAGTCCTCACACACAGGAGCTGCTTCTAAAAAGAAAGGGGGAAAATGAGCCTGATTTGCCAGAGGAAGTGCTGAAAAATCACATTTCCCCTGAAGAACTGATTTCAGCTTTCAAAATGTATCAAGATTTTGACAACTGCTTGCCACCCTTCCAAAGAAGAGGCAGCCTTGTTGCACAGATGCAGATTGCTGCCCAGTGGAAAATGTAGCCCTGAGCTGCAGAAGCATCTCAGCTGAAGTGACAGTTTTAATAGGGAGTTTTAGACAGATCTGGAGTCTCAGTTCCATCTAGTCACACAGCTCATTCAACCACCAGCTGGACAGCCAGTGACAAAGACATAAACCCCAAACGCTTCCACCAGCAAGAACCCGAAACACACCACAGGCACATGCACGCACACACATACCTACCTATGCACACAGGCATACAGGCAGATCATTATTTAATGCAGGAAACCATTTAGATAGAGAATTTAAGGCAACTGTGCTAAAAATGATAGTTCTCCCAACAGTGACTGTCACAGAGATGTCAGATGATGAAATAATATCCAAAAACCTGTGAGTGCTGCTGAGCTGCCAAGCTTAAATGGGAGACAAGGTTGCCACTAATTTTGTAATTAAAGGCACTTGCATAATTACTGAAAATGAATACAGATGAGAACCCTGTTTTATGTGGAAAGAAGCTACATGAAGTTATGACGTGCACTCCCCAAAGGAAGAATAGTAGTCTAAACAGCACAGAGAAACTCACTGCTATATCGTGTCTGCATGGCAGTGACACAGGTGGTCAGTCAGGGCAAAGGCAGTGGGGATAGGTGCTAGAGAGGACTCTAAAACCCCAGGGACGTGGGGAACTAGAGTTCTGGCTCAGGCACACGCTGGAATATAACTGAGGAGTTGCTCATGAAAGGTACTCAGTCATGCTCTGTAAGAGATCTCCTCCCTGCAGATGCAGCGACATTGTGAGTGTGTATGTACTAGCCAAAGAAAAGCCATCCTCTGGGGATGACCAAGATCGGTCATAAACAGACAGGGACTTTTACTGGGTTAGGGTTGTGTTTTTTAAATAGCCACGTATTAAAAATGTAAGTTGCTTACTAAAATCCTGGGTTTCACCACAGAATATGTTGGAAAGTCTTATCAAACTGCCTCAGCCTGACCTACTAGAGATCCCCATTTTTAAGGGGAAAGGGATATGGCCTATTCAGTCTGTGCCTGCTTTGGCTCAATAAATGTTAAGAAGAGATCTGCTGTGAATAATTTTACATTGGGAATGCAAGAAGAAATATATTCTCAAATGCTAGTCTGTTGCATTCCTTGGCTCAAATCTCTCCTACTTGCCTCCTATCGTTGTACAAATCCAGCCATTTCCATGACCCTGATCTCTCATATCTGCATTTTTTTCTCACCATCTCCATGACATAGTATGAACACCACTGTCTTGATTCCCTGCTGAAATGTCCATTTACACTCACAACTCCATTGTCTTTAACTTCCCCCAGGTTGATATGCCTGCCCTTATTCTTGCCCAGACAAGGAAGCTGTATCCTTTCATCCTCAGATATTTCCACCAGCTTTCCATTCATTTTAGAAACCACCGCAATAGTATGCTCCCAATTTTTAAAGTCTTCCATATTCTAGCTGCACTTTATCTCTCTGTTTACCATGCTAACCACTCCAACTCAGGCAAGGACACTGCAGAACTTGACTTGGTTATGAATGGAGCCAACTGGATGATGACACTCCTACATCTGAGGTGCAGAGATCTGGGGTGGTTCAGCTACAGCTCTGAGAATGAAAACAGATTTCTGCTGACTCCCTGAGTCATTGGACCTTTGTGTGAGACAGACCAGGCTGTTATAGCAAGACATTGGCCTAAAATGGAGACACAATTCAAAGTCCATAATCTGCTTGATTTAGAGGACAGTTATTCAACCCAGGTTGGTCCAAATAGAGCAGAGCAGAGACTTGAATCTGGATTTGCCAGATCAGCATGTAAACCTTAGGTCATAGGTGTCAAATTCACCCCAGGGCTCCTTGCAGGATGGATCTGGGAGTGGAGGTGGTGGCAGCAATGGAACAAGAGGCTGTGGGCCAGGTGTCCACTTGCAGTGGTGGATGTGGTGTCCACAGCCATAAGCTAAGTAGCTGTAGGGTGAATAGGACTGTATTAGTTGCCACAACTTTTACTTGCCTCCCTACTGCCAATGGCCATGCCTACCTGGGCCTCAGGGCCCCAGATTCTGTGGCAAGCCACACCTAGCACTAGCCATGCCCCCCAAATCCCTTGCCCATGGATATCTCAGCAGACTGCATGGAGGGGATCCACAGCCAGATCCAGCTCACAGGCTGTACGTCTGACATCTTTGCCTTAGGCAATACAAACTCAGAGTTGGTGTCTGTCTCCCACTCCCTCTCCTACCTCTGGCTCCATAAACCTTCCTGATGAAACAGTTGTTGAAACATCCTGGCAAAAAAGTAGTGAAAAGCAGTGAGAATGAGCAAAGAACTGGGGCAGGGGTGAGGGAGAAAGAGGAGGCAGAAGAATCTTCTTCTTTGAAGAGAAAATGAAATGACTGAAATTATTTGCCTTAGAAAGGGGACATGAGATTACAATATACAAAATAACAGATTACAGAGAGAAAGCAACTTTTGCTTTCCCTGTCTCATAATACAAGAACAAGGGAACGTTCAGTGGTGGGCCTTCTCTGCAGCTCTTGTCTTCTGGAACCAGATCCCAGTATCTCCTTCCCTTGTAGACCATATGTATTTCTCTCTCGCACTCCTCCACCCCCATCTCAGTAGCTGTATTATTTAGCTCTGTAAATCACATAAATCTGCTGTGTACTATATATATTTTGGGATGTGCCGCCTCATTGCAAACTGAGATGTGGAATAACAAATGAGCTAAAGGGACCATAACGAATATCAACAAGATTCAAACCCATTTCCAACTTTGCTTGACATCACTTCCCCCTCCTCCCTCCCCACCCAAGAACTTGCAGCATTTCTGGATACTTTATGTTACTGTAAGCATATTTGACTTTCTTTAATTTTGGTTGGTTCTGCAAAGCTGGGGACCTTTACTGAAGAAGTAAAGTAACATACACTAAATAAACATACCCTATTTTCTTAATCAAAATGTGAATGCCAGTACTAAGTGACTAGCTGAATTTGATTAGGTTAGGTTTGGCTTTATATTTTGTTTTGCTGACAACAAAGGGACCTGTGTATCCAACTTTCAGTGGTTTCAGTTGTTGTAACAATACTGATTGTCAGTGGTCTTTTAGTAGTCTATGGAACAAATGCTAAAGATTTAATATATTTGAATGGCACGAGTTATGAGCTGCACTTTGCATGCTATTATTTTACATTAAACTAATACAAATGTTATTTTAAAACAGTATAAAGTAAATGGGGAGTTACTTAGTGGAGTGGAAGTGAGGTGTTATGTGGAAGGGTGAAAAACTGTATGGAGTGATGAGAGGAGAGGGCAGAAATGGAAAACATCAAGGAACTGGGAGAGGAAAAACGTCTGATTTGGGATGGGGATGGGGATGGGGATGGGGACGGGGACAGTGGGGAGGATACTGGCACCAGGAGCTCTGGAAGGAAGACCATGACAACTGCATGTTGGTTGGAGAGTTATCAGGGAAATCAGATTAGGACTCCAGACCAGGGCACTGGGAATGAAGGCTAATGGGAGAAAGGACTGAGACCAGTAAAGGAGATGGGAGAGACTGAGACTGGAGTCCTGAGTCATGTGGACTGTGGGCAGAAGAGGTCAGTGTGGGGATTACTGGTGCATAAGGCCTGTGCCCACTGAAGGCCCTAGAGCCAGGCCTGGGATGCCAGGTCCATGAATCTGAATAGGTCAAGCCATGACACTGACAGCAATACCTGTGAAACCCATGGACAAAGTGTATGTCTTATTTCCCTGTAGTGACTGGTTCACATAGATGATGACAACCTGCTACTGCTATCAGTTATTCTGTTAACTCAAACAGCAGAGGTCTGTGCTGTGTGCATAATAGCTGCAACCCTGCTGATACCACTTCCTGGTACTGGTGGGTGGGGTTTGGTTGATTTTTTTTTTTTTTATGTGGGAGGGGGAACATATGAAATTCTACACAAAAATATATGAAAAGAGAATTGAGGTTGCAAAGCCAAACCCCACAAAAGTTTGGAAATGCTAGAATTAAGGTTGCCTGCTTTTTCTTGTTTCATTTGCTTGGTTCATACACAGTACAATGCAGTCTTTAATTGTATGCAAGAAGCAAGATTTGCAAGGTGATGTTATATTATTTGTTGGACCAACTGTATAGCTAGGAAAGATGTTAGACAACCTTTTGGGTGCAAAATGGCCTCATTGTCTAACATTTCCCCCAAGTATAAAGGTGGCCTAATTAAAAAATATATATTTCACCTCACAGATCTTGAATCTTGTGTAATCCATGGTCCATCATAGCTACAGCCACACTACACCACTTTGCCATTTAGACTTATGGTCATAAGTACTAGTTTCTTCCGCAAGAGCCCCATCTAATTTGGAGCACACCGAAAACACAAGATGATGGCAGTCCCTGTCCTTAAAAGCTTATAATTGAATGAAGATGAGGCAAAGAAAGTGAATGTAACAAAAAAAGTCAGAAGAAACTGGGGAGGAAAGACAAGGGAAACAGTGCAAAACGAGTTTACAAACAGACCAAGCTGTGCACGTGGCTGGAAATGTTTTGAGTTAGATTAATATTTTAAAAATAATATCTAAGTTAAAAATAAACAGAAAAAATACATTTCACAAGCACCTACTGGCCATCTGCCTAGTTAATATCAATTGGCAGATTCCTGTAGGCCTCCTAGCAGAAGTGGGACTTGAGGAGGGATTTGGAGAAGCATAGGGAAGTGTCTTTATGGCTACAATTTGGGAAGAGAGCTCCATGCATAAAGAGTGTCATGGAATACAGAGGGAATGTATTTCTGGGAGAAGTAGGCAAAGGATGGTGAAAGCTGGCACTGGCTAGAGTGGGATGAGAGAGGTGGTACAGTTGCATACAAAAGCAATAAGCAGGGGAGTTCCTGCTGGTGAAAGCAGCTTCCTTTCCTCCAGCCAACCAATGAAATACTTCCAATATTTGCACTCATTCCCAGAGTGACCTGGCCGAAAACTCTAGCCTTTCACTATTCAGGGAACTCACCAGGACGTGACCAGAACCATTTTCTCCCCATGCTCCTGGAACATGTGGAAATGGTCTACATTTCTCCCATTGGTTTTAGCACAGACATGTGGGTGTATTGGCACTGTTTAGATTTTTTTTCCCAGTACTCTCTCTACAGTTACAAAATGAATTCCCTGATGGCTTGCTGCACAAGGCTGGCAGCTCTGACAGGTGATTCTGTGTTAACCAACAGAATCAGTACAACACAAGCAATACATCTTCTGTTTCACAACCCACCAAGGTGTCGCAATGATGATGAGCTCTCTGGGGTGGTGGGGATACGAGACGACTTGGTCTCCATGGGCCATTTGGTCTTTAGATTCTCAAAAAGGAGGCCAGTGGTAATGGCAATGCATGTGCTGTGAAAATCTCTCTATTAAGAACTGGGCTTCTGGATCCCAGCAAATAGTAGGCATTCTCAAGATAGTTCATGCATCTCACGGTAGACATTCATTTCATTAATAATTGGGGGAGCAACAATCAGAATCCAGGACTTTCCACTTTCCAGGGGAGCAGCATCATCCCTGAGCTACAAAGCTATGCTCCCTCTTGCAGCCTCATTTTCCGGCCCCCGGGGGCAGATCCAGGTGGGGCTGCACTGGTGCACTTGCACCCCCCTTTGAGTCCTTCTCTAACCAAAGTTGAAAATCAGCTGCCTGGCAGTGGCGGCAGCATTTCTAGTCAGGCAGCGCTGAGGGAGTCACTTAACACTCATTGAATGAGGAGTTTAGAAGAGGTCAAGGAGATTATAAAGAGCCATGAAGTCAACACATCTCTCTTCTTTTTAATAAATCCAATCAAGCCTTCCTTTGTTCTGAAGTTCTGCTGTCTAGTAACTGCTCCTGGTAATGAAGCTCCTATTGCACAGCCCCGTAGATGGTTTTTAACTCATTCCAATGAAGTTATATTGGTCTTTGCTTCAATACAGCCCTCGGCCCCTGGCATATTAGTAGAGTTTCTCATTTATTTTTAACTGGAGAAAAAATGTGTTCTTTCATAGGTGATGATGCACCTCACCATCTGCACCATCCCCCTTTTCAAAATCTTAGACCTGCCTATGTCTGGCCCTATTAAACTCTGTAGCTCTGTAGCAAGATGGGCTCTGAGGACAGCCAGGTGGAATTAAAACCAAACTTGTTGCCTTAATCTTGCCCAACTTGCCCATGGTGGCATCCCAGGGTCTGTCACTGGTGCCTGACATAGCTTGACGTGAAAAATAGAGTGGAGAGGCTGCCCTCATTGTGCTTCACCTAGCTCCGCTCCTCTTGAGGACTGACTCTCTGTCTTGAGCCAAACTCCTCTTCCTCCTCTCAGTCTTGGCCCAGATTGGCCCACTTGACCAACTTGGCCCACTGTGTGCAGCAGGCTCTGACCCTGCTGCACACAGTCTCTCTATCTAGGGCTCGAACCCCTGTGGACACCAGCTCTTCCTGTGTGGCTCTGACCCCTCTAGCCCTAATTGCCTTAAAGGCTAAAATCGTGGTCTCCTGCCACCCTCACAGCTACCCCACACCTCACGAATAGTACCCTGTCCTTTTGAACAGCGGGCCTCCTGGCCATGCCCTCTTGTATTCTGGGCCCCTCAGCCCTGATGCTCTGGCCCACCGGGTCCTCAACCCTGGCTGGACCACTCTCTCTCTCTCACTAAACTTCTGACCCTCTCTCTCTCTCTCTCTCAGTCTCTGTCCCGCTCTCTCTCTCTCTCTCTCTCTCACACACACACACACACACACACACACACACACACACACACACACACACACATGCTGGGCTCCTGGCCCTGTACTGGGTTTAGCCCACCTGAGTCCCTGAGGGCTGCTATCTCCTGCTGCTAAATTGGTCAGCTTTAGCCCCATGCAGCCCACTCACCTGCCTGGAGCCTTTTCTGCCTGTGTCCAAGCAACTAGTATGCCAGCAGTCCCTCATTGCACTTTAACTCCTTATAGCTTCCCCTTGTAGCAGCCCTCCAATACTGACTTCCTATCCCCCCAAGTAGCAGGCATTAAGAGTCCTGCTACAAGCTTGCATTTTTGGCTGTCCAGTGTAAAAAGGAAGGTGGAGGGTGTGTGCCCCAACTCACACCATAGCCTTGTGGGTAGAGAATTATTTGGGTGGGAAGTGGAAGATGTGGTTTGAATCCTCTGAAGCTAAGAATAGCCTATAACCCAGGTTTACTGGTGCCCAGGCAAGTGCTCTAACTGCTAAGCTATTATACAAATAGTAGGTATCATCACAACCTCCTGTGTTTATCAAGTGACAGTTGTCTATGTGCTTTGTACTGAAGGGTGCCATCTGAGCAGACCTAAGTGACTGAGCATTTCTGGGGGCATAGGGACAAGTTTAGGCTCTGTTCCAGCTCCATTCTGGATTGCAGTGGAGTTTAAGCAGGAGTTAGGCATCCTGCTGCACAGTGTAGGTACCTCTGTGCATCCTCAGAAGCCTAAGCTCAGGCACTCAGGGATCTTTCCAGGTCAAAAAGTAAGCACCAAATCAATTTAGATGCCCAAGGGCTCTTGAAACCCCTGAAACGTAGTTGATCAGGATTGTTTTTTGTGCCTGAGGGTATGTCTCTGACACCTTTGCACCATGCTAAGAACGTGGCCATGAAACACTCCCCCCACTCTCCTTCTCCATGCTTTCCAAAATCCCAGGAATGAGACAGGGTAGCCACTTAGAGAAGCTGGGTGCACACAACAGTAAGCACACCCAAGAGCCAGCAGCCTGGTAGCAGCTCAGGGTGCTTGCTCAGGTCCACTCTAAGGTCCCTCCTTTCTGGGAGCTGGAACATGCTAAGTGGGAGCAAGTGGATGGGGCATGTTTCATGGCACCCCTCATCATGAAAACAATGTCAGTATGGCTTGGGGCACTGCAGTTCTGCCTACAGCCCACTGAGGCACCTAGTAGTTTACTGATCTGGAATCTGAACACACATTCTCTATATCTGCCTCACTTGGTCGTCTGTCCAAAACAGTCTGGTGTACATGCTCTCCATCTGCTTACCTACACTTGACTCCTCTCTGCAACTGTATCCCGTTTTCTCCTATTCTTGTCCTAGGAAAAGATTCTCTTAGGTGTCACCAGCCTGAATACAGTGCCCAGAAGATGGCAGCTCCAAAGAACACCTTTCAAAATAGGCCACTGGGACCTCCATGATGCATTATATTTCCTTCCTTCTCCCCTGTCTTTCAGCTGAACTGGTGTCACTCTGATATCTGTGCACATATAAGAGGAGAAACAAACTTTCTGGGCATGTCTACTGATGCAAATGCTGTGGGGTGGGTTTACTCTAGAGTAAATTACAATCTCCCAGCCCCCACTTCATGACGGAGTGGGGCTTGGAGCTCCCTGCTTCTGGGCCAGGGGGACATTGTGCTCACCTGGCCTCTGGTGGCACAGCCCACCCTGGCAGCAGGTATCTCCTGGGAGCAATCTCTTGCCCTCTGCTCCTGGTTAGCTATCTGTATATGCTATATTACATAGTAATTACTCATGAGTAAATTTGCAACTTGTATTTGCAGGTAACAAATTTACATGTGATTAGAGCAAATTATAGATTCATAGACTGTGCAGTAATTTAATCTCAGGTAAAGCATTTTGTGTAGACATGCCCTCTCTGAGCTGGGTCAACAGCACAACTACCACAACACTCCCATGTCCAGTAAAAGAGAAATCAATCATGACTTAATATATATTCACTTCTGTTGGAGGGAAAGATGTACCTAATGCTGGGAAAAAAGTGTGATAGCCAATAGCTTCACATTAATGCCGGGATCAGGGCTAAATATTAATGGCATGGAGACACAGGGGATCAATCCCACAAACTCTCTAAAGTGCGAACCTGGGCAGATTTGCATGGATCTCTGAGGCTCTGGTTTTGTTTTCACTCTGTCACTGCTTGTATAGCTTGCCATGCCAATGAAGAATTATTTAATTCAATTGCATGCACTGGTAATCATATAGGCCATGGTACAGCTGGGATTATTTTCCCCCCTAAAATTACTCCTTATTTTCTTCTTGTTATTTTAGTGTATTGTCCTGGACACCCCCCCGCCCCTCCCCACACACACACTCACAATTTTCATGAACTTGTTTGTTTAACTCTTTCCCTTTTCCTGTGGAAGGGAACAATATTTCTCTTTTGCTAGGTTTCTTTTAATTTTAAAACAACATTTTAAATAACATTTAAATGGTGCTTTTAATCTAAAAGCACTTGAGAGCTATATACACAGAGCATGTCTGAAGGGCAGCCACCTGTGAGCTGAAAAATGACAGGCAAACAGCACACATCACCATTGTTAGGGGAAGGGAAATGTTGTCCAGGCCAAACCTCCCTACTCTTACATGATGTGAATGCCTTAGGATAAAAATGTTCAAATATGGCAATTTACATTTAAATTACTGTATAAGTGTTTACATAAAATGGCTGGAGTTTTACAAGAGATGAGCCCTGACACTGCTTATATTCAGTAAAAGGCTGGACTTGCTCAGCTTCTCTGAAAATCAGGCTTCTTCTGTGCATTTGCTTAAATGTGGGTGGAGAAGCTTAACTGTAGGCACCCAGGTTTGAAAACTGGTTCTAATGTCTCTGATCAGTACTTAGGGCTTCTGTGGGCAAGTTCTCAGTATGAAGATCCACACAGATAAAAAAAAGAGGATCAGCTGATATAGTCCCACAGGTCTGGCTAGATCTGAGCCTGGCATGACTCTCTGATAATGTTAATCTGTGTTCCCAAGGAGTCCACATAGCCTAAACCTAAGGCTTAGCCCATCAAATTCTTCCCCTTTTAACTCTTTGGTTTATAGTCTAGAAAGTCTGATTGGACACTTTGGGTTTTCAGCAGCAAATGCAGGCTCACATCTTAATTGTCCATACAAAAATTTATCCCAAACTTTTCAAGCCAAGGAAGGAAAACAACAAAGACGTAAAAATGGCTATAGAACCACTTGCAAAAGAGAAGAGATTGTTAGGCAAAAGGTAGAAGAAGATGATGCAGATTTACATGAAAAAGTAAAATGATGGGTGAAAGCTGAGTGGAGAGAGATGGGGGAGGGAACAAGGAGGGGGGAAAGGAGAGGGCAGAAGAACAGAATGAACCTTTTACTTTTTAATCGTGTCAGCACCAAGGACAGAGACTAAGAGCAGCTGGTCCATGTTTGCCTGGGGAGACCTTTCCAAAATCATTGAGGGGAATATATGGATCTAAAATCAGCTCCAGGGCACAAAGGGAGATGTGATGGAGAGCACACGATACATTCTGAGTACTGGCTTCACCTTGGAGGTGAACAAGGGAGATCTGTTTCTTCAATCATTTGCACAGTTTCTCTGTCCTGGGAAGGGCAAAGTTTGGCTTTCTCAGACATGTCTTTTCAGCTCCAGATTGCTGCAGGGGCTGAAGTGTTTGGCTTAACATCCTCCCGGAGCAAAATCAGACTGCAAAAGTAAGTCATTATTTCTCTTTCTCTTTTTTTCCTTAATTGTGTCTATGATGATCTTCTGCAACTGGCTTAGGGTTTTCTGCAACGCTTTAAAAATATACCTCACCAATGGCAAAAAAGAAATGGCACCAAGAACATTATTCCTGACTTACCACCCAGCCTTTAAAATATTTTTCTTTTGTATCTGAGTGTTTAGGGGAACCAACCTTTCTTTTTTCCTTCTTATATTTCCTTTTCCCTAATAAATTCAGTTGCATTGTCTCAGGCTCTCTCACCTCTTGGGTTTTTCACACGGACAACGCATTGAAAGGAGACTGGAGAAAAGGAGCTATTATTGCATAAGTAAGTTGGTATTTTTTTTCCTTTCTGGGAGTGGGATTGTAAGGGAGGACTGGCTTGTGTAATGTTTGAGGCTCTGATAGTTTAAATTCCTTGATTTTAATGCTGCTTTGAGATAGCTTATAGAGCTTCATTTAAAAAAAAGACTTAGCAGTACAGTTTGCTTAAAAGGAAGCAGATTTATGAGCAGAACAGAATGATTCCCAACAGAAAAATGTTAACTGAGTTGGGATTTTTTTCATGGGGCTTTCTTTAATGTCAGCATTTAAAAATATATGAGTGAGGTGGGAAAATGACTTTACTCAGAGCTCTGGATTTTCAAAATTCAGGTAATTTAGACTTTACTTTCAAGATATGTATTTGTTTTAAACAAATTGCTCTTTATTTCTTTCACTCATGCACTCTCTCTTTCTCTCTCTCTGTTTCACACACACACACACACACACGCATAACTGAATGTGAGAGCAGCAGCACATGAATATGATATTAAGACTTCAGTGTCTGTTTGGGATTGTTGGGGTTCTGCTTCTAGGTTCTGCTTCTTCTAGGTTATCTTGAGGTTTATAACTTTGAAGATGAATGTGAAAATTCTTCCTCTTCTGAGAGCAAGAGGGAATAGGGAAGGGGCCTGAAAGAAGGAGATAAAAAGAGAGAGAATATAGGAGCAGAGAAAGATTTTCAAAGTTGTTTTTCAGCCTCCAAATTGAAGTATTTTTAAGGGTTAGGGTGGGGAAAGCAGGGGAGCAGGAGTGAAAGTGGCAGGATCAGACCTAACAATAGATCAGCTCTGTTCTGACCAATTGTCTCTGAAACCAAGGACCATGGTTATGATAGTCTGCAGCAGGCAGGATCTGTACCCAGCTCAACAAGGAGAAACACTCAGTGCTCTGAGGCTGAGACCTATTGCCACAGAAACTGGGCTGAGAGCTGAATTCTCAGCTTGCCTTTATACTGCTTACTACACAGAAACTTTCTTTTTAAAATGCTGCTTGCTGCTTTCTTGTTTTGATGTGATTCTCTGTATGCCTTACTAGCAATGGATCTTGGGCAGGAAAAATATGTTCACTGTCCAGCCACATTATCTCCTTCCACTTGCTAGGTCAACTGTCCTCTCCACAGGCTTGCTCAGAGTAGTCCTCTTAGTATATAGGGCAGCTATAGAGCAAAATGCTAATTCTGTGTAAGTGCCTAGAAGATATTTGTCCACATTATAAACCACAGCACCGTCTGGCATGGGTTACGCATGCAGATCTTGTCTCAAGAGGGTCCCTGGGGTGGAATAGCAAGGCATGCTGCAGGCCAGATCAGAAGGACATTTAAGACTACTGTGTAGGGTATCATGGAGTCCAGGACTGGAACAGCAGGGGGTGCTTCAAGGAAGGAGTGAGGGGCAAAGTGTGGTAGGCAGGACTAGAGTAGCTCTCTAGCTCATGGAGAAAAACAGGTTCCCAATGCAGTTTTGTTCAACTTTCCATTGACACTGCAATTTTCTTGACTTTTCCATTGTCTATACAGCTAAAAGATGTGGCTTGCTTATCAAAAGGGCAGGTCCTTTAGTAGCAGCCCCCTCACTAAAAGAAAGAGTTACCATTTCATAGTCAAGGAGAACACTCATCACTGATTTATTGCTATGAGTTCGATACAGCATTTACAGATCCAGCAGCACTCTAGCCAAATGAACTGTGCCAATGAGTGACCCAAACTGATCTGCTTTAAATAACTACCAGTCTGAATATTACCCCTACATCCCATCCTCAAAATGAATACTAAACCTGATTTAAAGAAGCTCATTTAGCTGTTTAGATTGATGTTGCCTTCTGCAAGAAAAGAAATCTAAATGTCTTGCTGATGGGCAGTTCCAGGCTGCTGGCACTGGAAGCCAGATTGATTCTCTATTGGTTCTTATTCCATGGGTAGCACTAAAGCCTCTGAGTGGCTGCTTCATCCCCAGAAGAGAGGGCAAAGGCAGTGGAATGAGAGACCTAATGTATTACAACACTAGCTTAGTGAGACCCATCTTTAGGGAAATGAAGGGAATTCAGTTTCTATTGCTCATACAGTCCTTGGTAAAGAAAGTGGGGGTGGTGAAGAACTAATTGTATAAGTCAGTTTTTAATCATGTGGACCTCTGACAAAAAGACCCACTATAGGTACTGCTCACAACAGAGCCTTTGATTAAGTATTTGCCTGAGTAAGACCTGCTTCTTGGGAACTCTCACATGGAGGGGTTTGGTGGGAAGTCTGCTGTCTCTGGTGTCAATTCACTGTTCTTATACTTGCTTTTAATGCATAGTGTATGCCCAGATACATCAGCGATAGGCACATCAGGAAAATCAATTATGTCAATAAGTAGATTTGAATGCTACAGGGCAGGTTACCAGAGTACCTTCCATAACTATAGTTGGAAAAAGTAAAAGAAAAGCATGCATCTGAGGAAGATCCTTTATAAAAGGAAGCAATAGAAGCACCCTATCCCTTGCCATATTACTCCAAGGAGTAAAACTGTGACAGGAGCCACTTAGTGCAGGGACTATGCATTCCAGTATGGTTGGGAATGTACATGTACAGCACCATATGGATACCACAATAAGCAGAAACAGTCTTGCAAGGTAAGTAGGAATGGACCTTATCAGTACTTGAATGACTGGCCCTGAGCAGCAATAGTTCAGTAAGTGGCACCATTCTGTCAGAGTTCAGTGTGATCCAAAAGCCAACTATGATTTTTGGAAGATGTGCCATATTTAATGGTGTACAAGTTGATGCAGCGTATAAGTTGACCCCATATTTCCAATAAAGAAGTTAGGATTTTCATAGATCCAGTGTATAAGTCAACCCCACAGCTGTGGCCAGAGCCCACGAGCCACTGCCACAGCTGGGTGGGCAGCAGTGGAGCATGGCAGGCCACTAACTGCTGCTGCTTTGCACCCTGGTGCTGCTGGTGGCAGACCACACACTGCAGCTGATCTGCACCCTAGTGCTGGTGAGCAGGCTGCTCACTGCTGTCATGCTGCACCCTGGTGCTGCTGGCAGTGGCATTGTGGCTCCTGTACTGTTGGGAGGTAGCTCCACCTTGCCTGTCAAGATCTACCTGCAGGGCAGCCACTGGGCCATGGGTAAGTTGCCAGAGCCAGACTTGACAGATGCAGAGTTTGGGCACCCAGTCTGGCTCTGGAGTGTTGGGCAGGGGCAAGAGGGAGGCAGGAGCTTGGCCTGCCCTCACTCAGTGCCAGGAAAGCCCCTAGATGCCAGTATACCATCTCCCCATGCAGCAGGGTGCTGGTGCAGTGTCTAGGTGAAGTATTGATATGGTATATAAGTCGAGGTGGAAATTCAAGGGTAGATACTTGGCTTCAAACCTCAACTTATACACCATGAAATCTGGTACTGATTTTGGAAATTCTTTCTGCCAAGTTGTAAGGGCAATTGACAAGCAGTCATTAAAACAAATCCAGGGGAGGGAGTTTTTTTGGACAAAAAAATGAACCTAGCTCCAGGGACCTAACCAAATTTTAGTTGCGGTAACTGCTCTCCTTTCCTAACCCTGCTCTACTGGTTCATATGGTGTGTTCTTCTCCAGCTGCCCTACATCATCGAGCCATGTTGCTTCATGCTGCTACACAGCAGTCACCTTCCACACAGCTATATTTTCTTAGCAGATGAACCATCAACTAGATATACATAGGCAGAGTATGTCTGAGCCCCATATACACCCTGAGCCTCATATTTTGTTTTTACTTAGGCAAAACCCTCATTACCTTTCCTGGGAGTAAAGATGCTCCTAACCTGTAGAGGGCTGCAGCTTCCCAAGTCAAACACGGAAGATACAAATCCTTTGTAAATGTGTAGCTTACTGAAGTGGCTCAGTTTTTATTTTATGCTGTCCCCTTCCTTTTTTTCCAGCTTCTTCTTGCCTTTCCAATGGCACTGTCTGTCAGACTTGGCAGTTACCTCAACATGACTGGCTCTGCCCCTTGTGGCCAAGATAACTCAACAGAACCTGGCTTGCCACCGTCCCATACTTATTATGCTCTCTGCTACTGCATCCTGATTTTGGCTATTGTCTTCGGGAATGTGCTGGTCTGCCTGGCAGTGCTGAGGGAACGCACTCTACAAACCACAACAAACTACCTGGTGGTGAGCCTGGCTGTGGCAGACTTGTTGGTGGCCACTTTGGTGATGCCCTGGGTGGTATACCTGGAGGTAAGCACATGCTTGGCCAGATTAAATGGCCACAATACTATCTTTGCATTTATACATGAATAAAATGCAGTCAGGGTCTTTCTGTATCAGGTTTGGGAAAAATATGGCCCAAGAGTCAAATCCAGCCCACTAATGGATTGCGTCTGGCCTGTGTTTGGGCACCCACCAAGTGACTGGATCTGGCCCATGGCTGGGCAGTGGCTCTGGCAGCTGTGTGGTGCCAAGTAGCTGAGGCTGCTTCTGGTGTGCCAAGTGCTTGGTCTCTCTCTGTCTTGGTCAGGGCTGCCACTAGTGCAGAAGTGGAAGCATGAACCCACCCACAGCTATAGCACACCCCCTCACCCCAACATGCCCGGACCCTTGACCCAGAAGCAGCCAGCTGTGTTTGGGCAGCTGTGGATGTGGCCAGAAGCTGCTAGGCCTGGACTCAGGGCTGTGTGGGGAGTGCCAAAGCTGTGGGTGGGTGGACTCTTGCTATGCTGGGGGGAAGGAAGGGGCATGCTAGAGCTGTGGGCAGGTTCAGGCTTCCATACTGGTCACAGACCTGGGAGAGAAGAACAGGAAGAGGGAGAGAGAGAGAAAGAGAGAGAGAGGTGTGGCCCTCAACAGGTTACCAAAACTTATTAAGTGGACGGCCAGCCCAAATAAGTGCCCACCCCAGTCTATACTGAGATGTAAGGGTAACCCTCAAGCAGCCCAACCACGTGAGCCCTGCCCTGCCCTTCTGGCCTACATTGCAGTCACCTATATTGTGCTTCCTGCTCCTCAAGCAGTCCCCTCCTAGGACTCTCTGTGCCTACAGCTTGTCTCTCTTTCTGGGCTTGCCTCTAATTATGGGCAGCAGAGACAATAAGTGGGATGCAGAGGGCCAGAAGGCAGGAGCAGAGAATGCCAGGTTCATTACTGGAGGACTTCCTATGCTCAAAGCCTCCAGTGCAGGGGTAAGTTCACTGCCAAGAAGAGTGGAGCAAGGATGTGAGCTGGTACCCAGGAGTTCAGTAGAGCTTACAGGCTACTGAGGCCTAAGAGTTTTATGGTGAAGATGGGCAGCGGGCTTCAACTTCAAGGATACATTCGGATTGACCCTTACAGCAGTGCGGGCAGAGTCTGAATGGTTGCTATTGAATCAGGCAGTTGCACCCTGTGCTACACTGTCTCATACCATTCCTACAACTCCACAGGCAGAACCTAGTGCTCAGATATGCCCCCATTGGCCTAGGAAGCAGGCTGGGAAAGTTGAATGCATGTCTTCCAGAAGGTGGTCAAGAGCCCTACTGGCCAGGGAGTTGGGCTAGCCTCTTCTGACCTCCTCATACATGCTGGCCTAATGAGGGGAGGGAAGACCAGGGCCCCAGCTCCATGGTGTTCTGTATTGTGTGCAGTCAATTACTGCAAAGTGGGGTAAAATAATACTGTTCTTACTGAGGTAAATGACCATACATAGTGCAAAGCATTGCAGAATTCAACCTCTCCCACAGAACAGTGAAGCCCAAATACTGGGCAAAGCCTGTGCTCAGGTTTTTTTGTTGATGGAAATACATAAAAGGTTGTTACATGCAGGGCTATTACAAACTGTTTTTGCACTAATGCAAATAAAGTCCCTATCCGAGATAAGCAACAATTACAGCTAATGACTGTTGCTAGTAGGTGTTAAGCCTGGTTAGACCTGTGAGCAGTTCAGAGACCTATTATTCCACTAATGTTTTCTTTATGTTGTCATTCTTCTAAATTGGTGTCCACTGTGTCCACTGTAGAATCACAGTGAAGCTGTGATTAGGACAAATGATGGATCTGTTGTAAGAGTAGGCCATATTAATAGTGACATTGATGGTTAATTATTCATGGAATGTTATCATGGAGCAAAAATAAGAGTAATACCATGCTCCGTGCTGGATCATGCTAGAAGTCAATAGAAAAATGTAGAAAAATCTATACAGAGCTATTCTGTAGCTCACACAAGGAATCTGAAGAATTAAAATGGTGGATTTTTTCTATCTTTAGAGGGCTAAGAGAAAAAAGATGGAGAGAAAGACAAAATGAGGGGAGGAATGAGAAAGCATAAGCAATAACGTGAAGATAAACAATAGGTTAAGAGAGACTAGAGTGAAGAGAGTTTTAATAGTGAAAGAAAATGCTTTCAGAAATCTAACCTCAGGCCAAATAAGTAATGCTTTGTATGTAGGATCCCTTTTACCCCAGGGTTTCAAAGTACTTTAAACCTTAATGTATTTATGAGGGTTTACAAAAAAACTGTGAATTAGGAAAGTCTTATTATCCCAAATGTTTTCTGACTAGGAAACTGAAACATAGAAGGAAATCAAATTCCACCCCCGTGCTTTTTAATGGCTCTGCTTCAAGAGTGAGAAGGCATCCCACCTTGCAGTAGCAAAAAACTGATATACAACAGAGAAGTAAAATGTTTTTCTAAAGGAAAAGCTAAAGTCAGTGGAATAGCCAGAAAGAAACCCAGGAGTCCTGCATCCTAGTCTACTTTTTTGAGTTTTACACAGCACTTCCTATAAAATAAATGATTTTTTGAGATTGTAGTAGCACCATGATGAAACTCTTAAGTACAAGGGGTTATTTGTTTTTTCCCTTTGTTCACAAAATATGTTATCTTACCTTGTGGCTTCATTATCTCTTGGGCTTCTATATAATAGTCAGTAGCAGCCAACTATTCCCAAAGAAGATTGGAATGGATTACTCAATCTGCAGAATCACGATTCTCCACCATCACTATTTCTGTGGTCCCGCTTTGCCAAGAAAGGCATCGGGAACCTGCTCATAATTTATGGAGCAACCAAAAACAGATGAAGGCCTTATATTTCTCAAATCATTTGCCTTGCAGGATCCTCAAGCAGATCCTTTGCTAAACAGTTTACTGTGTGATCTACAGAGAACCTTTAAACAATCTGAGGCTTTGACCTTGCTTGTGAAATTTAGCTTGGACCTTAATGTCCTAGCCAGCTGTTGCTCAGCCTATAGCCATGTCTGTCTGAGAAAGATCTTGAGAAGGTGGTAGCAGGCCAACTATAACAACATCTGATAGTCTCAAATTTCTTATCTCCTAACCAGTTGGGTTGTTTGGTATAGAAATACTTTTCATCACAGAGATTGAATATTGCCTTTGGGCAGTGAGCACAGCTCAGTTCCTTTTACTGACACTGCTACTATAAATCTTTCACTGCCTGTGATACTATTAATTATGTTCCATTGCTAATCTGACTTCTGGAGCCAGTAGAGTAGATGAGCTATCATGGACTATTGTTGGACAGCTCCTTGTCTTTCCAAATATCTCTCCTCTGCGACATTCTGCAGGATTAAATATTGTCATTCCTGATTTTCATTATCTCCGTAAAGCCAGTGGAAGAAAATGTAGAACCCCTTGGACTATGTGTACTGTCCTTTCTGAGTTGATGGTACCCACGTTCTGAAGTTTTTTTCCTTCCAATGTACAAGGTAGACATTACCTGTATGTGGCAGGATTTGAAATCTTGGTGCAAATCAGCTGGCTGAAGAACTATCAGGATAATGAGCAACACTGGGAAGCACAATATTGTGAATGGTAAGATCTACAAAAGATCTTCCAACTGAATGTGGGTATAAAGCTACTATCAAAGTGATTCTCCACTTCATGTTCATATCCAATTCATTGTTGATCATGGATTCCAAGAGACAGCATCAGTGCTTAGAAATAATGTATAAAATTTGCAGGAACTGGGTTTTTATATAAGACCATAAGCATGCCATACTGGGTCAGACAGATGTAGCCCAGTATCCTGACCCTGACAGCACACTTCATGGACTCCCCTGACACCTGCTCCTTCTGCAAGCAGAGAGAGACCATGGTGTATGCCTACCAGGAGTGCGCCAGGCTACAGCCCCTCCACCACCTCCTCCAGAACCTTCTGCTGAGGTTCTGGCTGCACTTCTCCTCACACCTTTTTATTTATGCACTCTCCATCTGTGGCCACACCAAGTCCCAGGACCTTCTGGTCAATCTTCTCCTGGCCATAGCTAAGCTAGGGACGTACCTGACCAGGAAGGAGGCTGTAGGTAGGAGGACCTCCAGGGACTGTGGGGACATTTTGCTGTGTCTGGTCCTTTTGCATCTTGCTGAGGTTCTGCACTTCTCCATGTACCTTTTCTTTTGTGCACTCCCCACCCATAGCCCAGGAAGTCAACCTCCTCCTGGCTTTAGCCAAGCTGGCCATCTACCAGAAGAGGAAGGAGGCTCTGGCTGGGGGGACCCTGGGTGAGTGTGGGGCTGTTTTCCCTTCACTCCTCTGCTCACATCTCCAGACAGAATTTCCCCTGGTCAGTGTCCACAGACTTCTTTGAGTCATTCAGGGGGCATTTGGTACTGGCCTGTGACCACTGCTCTGTGCCCCCTTTCAGCTTCCTTGTTATGAACCTAGGACCCTGACTGCTTTCCCTGTTTTCTTTTTACTTGTCCCAAGGAATTAGTTCTTGCATTCCCAGGAGCCCCCCTTTTTAAGGGGGGCTTACAGTTTTTCTTGGTAGGCCTAGGCCCATGTTACCTTCAGTGCAACAAATAGGCCTGACCCTGACAGTGGCAGGAGTGGATGCTTCATAACAGAGCTATCCAACATTTTTTGTCTTTTTGAAGTTTAATAACAATCCAAATTCACTTGCCACTTAAATCCAAAGGACCCAGTAGCCAGTTAGATGCCAAATCCAAAAACCTGAAAATCAGTACACATAGTCTGTAGTATCCTTTTCTTACTAGTTTAATTCAATGGGCACCTATGCAGATGCCCTCCTAAGCTTTCTCCTGCTCAGGGTATCTCCCCTGAGCTGTCCAACTTCTTGGTGGCTGGGGGCCACAAGGCACGCAGGCCACTTGCTTTGCCCCCACTGCACACACACCATGGGCAGCCTGGCTGCCCACCAGCCACATGCACAGCTTCACCTCATTCCAGGCCAGGTGCACCATGCGGGCAGCTCTACTCTTTGTTGCTGAGTGTGGCATATGCAGCCTGGCTCCCTACTTGGCTGCATGCCCGGCATGAGCAGTTCAGCCCCCTCCCCTCAGGCACACTGGCTTTCCTGCTTCAGGCAGCTACACATAGCAGAGACAGCACCAGCCACCTCCCAAGGCCTGTGTAGGCTGAGGAGCCCAGCTCCCTCCCCACCTTAACTGCAGCACAGGCACCCTGGCCCCCCTCACTATGCTGCCCTGACCCCAGGAGGGGGCAAGGAGTGGAAACCAGGAAGGGAAGGAAAGCTCAGAGCCTCCAGCCACTGCTGCATTAATAGCAGTGCAGGCAAGAGCCCATAGGCTGCATGGTAGCCCCTTGCGGGCTGCATGTGGCCCCTGGGCAGCCAGTTGGAGAGCCCTGTTTTAGAGGGAGAGCATTGAACAGGGTATATCTAGAACAGGAGAGGCCAACCTACAGCACGTATGCTGCAACTGGCATAGGCAGCCTCTGCGTGTCTTGTGATTTTAAAAGAGTTGCAGGGGAGTGAAGGATGCATGATTAGGAATGGTTTAGGAACAGAGGACTCGAAGGAGCCTTATGGACCCCTGAGTGTAAACCTTTACATTCAAAGGCAACCGTGTATCCAAAGCATCCTGAAACTCATCCACTCCAGCCCCTCACAAGTCAGAACTACAAGAAGTACACATGCTCCGGGCGGGGGCGGGGGGCACATCCCTGCAAGTCTACAGGCACCCTATGAAACTCAGATTTGTCACGGTTTTTGTTACTCACTTATTTTGGCTTTCATCTGGAAAATGAAACAGATCTGCATTCTGCCACTGGGTAGAGCACAGTAGTTAAGAGATCTGGACCCAAGGGTTGAATCTGGACCCGGCTGGAGTCAAAGGGAGGTTTGTTCTTGATTTCAGTAGAGCCAGGATTTCATCCATGGGCTTTATTTTGAGCTCAATCACTGACTCACTGTGTGATCTCATAAAAATTATGTCACCTCACTTGCTGTACTTCAGACTCACAATATGAAAAATGAGGATGTTACTTACCCACCTAACTCTCAAGGACCATTATGAGAATTAATTCAATTAATGTTTGTGAAGAGCTTTGAGATTCTCAGATGAAAGGTAACAGCAAGATCAAACATAAGTATCCTACCCGAAAGGCAACCTTGCAAGTTCTAGCTTTAGTAACAAAGATGACTGAAATGCAGGAAGTAAAGTAACAGCAGGGACAGTAAATAATAAATCAGATCAATACAAATTGTTGTAGCTGAAATAATCAGGATCAAATTCTGAACTCTGCTACCTCAGATTAAAATACTGAGTAAGCCTTCTTATTTCAGTGGAGTTCTACTACATTTAGAAGTTATGACTGGGGCAAAGGAAAATTAATTTCAGCCCATCATTTTGATCTGTCAAGCATCCCCTTTTCATATGCTAGGACTCAGCATGCCTTTGGCCTGGTTTGAATGTGTCATCCTGAGAGGTTTCACTTCAGAGCATTTGCTGCCAGCATTTTCTTCAGCTTTGCTTCTAATTGTTCACATTCCCATAGTTTCCTTTTGAGTTTAATGGCCTAATGAGCCCCAAACCTTGGAAACTAGTATGTTTGACATACTTACACATCAGCTGTGTCACCTGCGTCTGGCTTTGATGGAAACTTCTGGCACCAAGAAAGATTCATGAACCTTCCCAAACCATACGACACATTTGTATTGTGTTTTAGGTTTGTATTAACTAGGAAAGCAGATACCCTTTGTATGTTTCTGTTACAAACGTTATCAGTGTTGCCAACTTTAGAGGTTCAAAATTTCCAAATCAGACCTTCCCCGCACCCAAAACCCTCCCTTTGAGAATGGCTTAAAAATCATGAGATTTAAAAAAAAGATTGATATCTTGAAGGCATTTTTTTTTGTTTTTTTATTTTTAATTTTTTTCTTAAAGTTAACAATCATGAGGGATAGCAATTTACTTTTTTTGGTTAATGGAGCTCAACAATCACATGGCTCCAGGAACTGGGACACAAGCTAGCATAAAACTCAGAGCAAAATTATAGAATCATAGAAAACTAGGGCTGGAAGGGACCTCAGGGGTTCATCTAGTCCAAGCCCCTGCCCCCTATCTGAAACTATTCCATACAAGTGGTTGTTTAACCTATTCCTAAAAACACAATCAGTTCTGTCACACAGCTACAATACATATTGCCCAAAGACATCAAAAGCACTCTAACCTGCTCCAGGTAAAGCAGGGGAATGAAAGCTCTTAGTGTCCCACCATTGCAAGGATTTTTAAAATGCACCCAAGAGAGCCAAAGAAGAGGGCCATGCTTCCCCTTCCCCTCCCTCCCCTCCTCCTCCTGCCCCCACCCCCCCTGTACAGGGGAATGGAAAAACAACCCCCACCATTTGCACCAATCTGACTGTGAAGTAAAATTCCTTCCTGATCTCAAATGTGGCAATTGCTCTGACCCTGCATCACAGTGCTGCATCGTACATAGCTGTTTCTAATCTGTCTGTTATTCCATGATCACTCAGAGCCAAGGCATCCAACAGAGGTTTGTTTCATTTCATTTCTGAGTCCTAACTGATCAACGCTGTGTAACAGGACCCTCTGTGCAACAGGACAACTGAACCCAACTGGAAGCCTCTCTAAGATACAGTTCACCACAACCTGCTGATGCACCTTGCTGTAGAAATGATGGCATGCAGTAAGCAATAATGAATAACAATGAGCAAACTAAACAATTGGGTGTAAGGCCATGAGGGGACTCTTCATTCATTCAAGCCCTAACTCAGGAAACAGCCCAGTGGTTCCTCATTGCAATGAGCTGCTTCCATGTCAATTTTTAAGGTGTTTCCACGTTCCACATTGCTTTTGATGGACCTGTTTCCATAGGTGTAGCACTTAGTAATGGTGCCACCCGGTGCTGGACCTTGTAAGAGTATCTCCAAGGGGGAATTGTACCCCCTTTATTGCACCCAGAGGCGCAAGAAACCATCTTCAGGAAACCAGTGCCTTCTCCCCCAGCCCTGCACCCATGGTGTTACAGTGCAGGCTGGAGACATGGCCTTGGGAGGAGCCCCTGGTTCTGTACACACCCCATGGGAAATGATCGAGAAAATGACTAACCTCAGATATTGCATTCACTTTGCTGCAAAGCCTCTCTTTTGCCATGTGTTTTTCTCCCCATTCCCTATGTCCCATGGGCTGGAAGTTTCTGTTGTAGAGCCCCAAAATGGCTCTGTTGGGAAGGTGAAGTGAGCTGTCAGGGGGGACAGGAACCTGGACAGTGATGGTAGGTATCCAGATCCCATTTGGAGCCTGGAGGGTCTGTGAGAGTTGAAGGCTGAAAAACCAATTGCTCTGCATGAGGGAGGCAAAACTACCCAACTGAAATAAGAATCCAGTCTCTTTCCCCCTAATCACCAGTTTTTTTGCTGCAGGGTAAATTCAGGCCCTGCTCTGAAGCCCTGAGTATACTTAGCTCAGGGAGGAGATACTGCTTCTGTGTTTCTCTCCTCCTACACAGCAAGCTTGTTCAGACAGTGAGAGCTATGAGTGAGGCCTCCTGCCATCCCATGAGCTGGTAACTGGAGGCCTTTGTTACAGTTATAAAATGCTTGTCGAGCTGATGCTTTCATTTATTTTTAAAAGCTTTTCCTCCTATTGTCAGCATAGAAAGAAATGGAGTGCGTGCATGTCTATGCCAAAGACAGACCCTGATGACAACTAGAGATAACTATGACAATGATGAGCACATCAGAAAAAGCCATAAACAGGTCAAGAGTAACATAAAGTCTTTTAACTCCAGTTACCATTTGGTGATTTGGTGCACTTTCTATGCTTTCTAGGGGGTAGAGGTCACAGCACAGCTAATCCCCTCTCCTTAGCCTTGCTAGCAGTCTCAGCACAGAGGCCATGGGCTGTGGAGACTGAGGAGATGCCTACACCCTTCTCCCCCATTGCCACCCCACACATGCCAAGCCTGGAAACACTTTGGTAAGATTGCTTGGGAGGCACAACTGGCCTGTTGCTCTCAGGAGACGGAGATCTCAAGAAGAGCACGGGGTGATCCTGGAGTGTCTCTGCTCTCTCAGTTCTGGGCTTGGCTTGTGCCAAGTGGGCATGGGTAGGTGGTGTTTATTTTTCAGCAGTAGCCCCCAAAGCAGTGTAGAACCATTGTAGACAACCCCTGAATACATCTTTCATGGCTAAAGTTGGTCTCTATAGGGTCAAAATCCATTTCTTTATCTTCTAGCTGTCTAACAAGTATAGTTTCATAGTTTCATAGTAGCTAGAGTTGGAAGGGACCTAGGTAGATCATCAAGTCCGACCCCCTGCCTTGGCAGGAAAGAGCACCGGGGTCAGATGACCCCGGCAAGGTGCTCATCTAACTTCCTTTTAAAAATCCCCAGGCTAGGAGCCTGCACCACTTCCCCTGGAAGCTGGTTCCAGGCCCTAGCCGCCCTGACTGTGAAGTAGCGCCTCCTAATATCTAATCTAAACCTACCCTCCGCCAACTTGTGACCGTTATTCCTGGTCACTCCTGGCAGCGCACGGGGGAACAGGGACTCCCCCAATACCTGCTGATCCCCCCTGACCAGTTTGTAGCAGGCCACAAGGTCCCCCCTTAACCTTCTCTTGTGGAGGCTAAACAGGTTCAGGTCCCGTAGCCTCTCCTCATAAGGCCTGCCCTGCTGACCCCTGATCATACGAGTGGCCCTCCTCTGGACTCTCTCCATATCGTCCACGTCCCTCTTGAAGTGTGGCGCCCAGAACTGGACGCAGTACTCCAGCTGCGGCCTGACCAGTGCCGCATAGAGGGGGAGGATCACCTCCCTGGACCTGCTCGAGATGCATCTGTGGATGCATGACAGGGTACGGTTGGCCTTCTTGACTGCCTCCCCACGCTGCCGGCCCATGTTCATCGTGGAGTCAATGACGACTCCAAGATCCTTTTCCGTCTCCGTGCTGGCAAGAGGAGAGTTCCCCAACCTGTAAGTGTGGTGCCGGTTCTTCCTCCCCATGTGCAACACCTTGCACTTATCAGTGTTAAACCCCATCCTATTCTCATCCGCCCACCGTTGCAACCTGTCAAGCTCAGCTTGTAGCCTATTGCACCCTTCTAGTGCACCCACATCCCCCCACATCTTAGTGTCATCAGCAAACTTGAACAGGGTGCTTTCTACCCCGTCATCCAAGTCACTGATGAAGATGTTGAACAGTGCGGGCCCGAGGACCGAGCCCTGGGGGATCCCACTGCCCACGTCCTTCCAGGTCGAGAAGAACCCATCCACTACCACCCTCTGGGTGCGGCCCTCCAACCAGTTGGCGACCCATTTGACTGTGTGGGCATCGACACCACAGTCTCCCAGCTTTTTGATGAGGACAGGGTGAGAGACAGTGTCGAAAGCCTTCCGGAAGTCCAGAAAGACTACATCCACAGCAACCCCTGCGTCTAATGATTTGGTGACCTGATCGTAAAAGGCCACCAGGTTGGTCTGACAAGACCTGCCACTGATGAACCCATGTTGGTTGCCCCTGAGCATGCATTCCCCCGCAAGGCCCTCCTGGATGTGTGCCAGGAGAATTTTTTCAAAGAGCTTACCCGGGATTGAGGTAAGACTAACTGGCCTGTAATTTCCCGGGTCCTCTTTTTTTCTCTTTTTGAAGATAGGGACCACATTGGCCCTCTTCCAGTCCTCCGGCACCTCACCAGAGCACCACGAGTGCTCATAGAGCCGCGCCAGGGGTCCCGCAATGACCTCGGCCAGTTCCTGTAGAACCCTAGGGTGAAGATCGTCCGGACCAGCGGACTTGAACACGTCCAGCCTCTCCAGAAGTACCCTAACTAACTCCTCGCTAACCCCTGGCCCAGGCGTGTCTCTCTCGGGGCCCGAGGGGGGCCCAGCAGGGAGGTGGCTGAACTGGTCCCTACTTAGGAAGACAGAGGCAAAGAAATCGTTAAATATGTTAGCTTTGTCATCTGGCATGACGACTAAGTTGCCCATCGTGTCCTGCAGGGGCCCCACATTACCCGGGACCCTCTTTTTACCCCCTATGTATTTGAAGAAGGACTTCTTATTGTCCTTAATCCGGGAGGCTAGTCCTATCTCCATCTCTGCCTTGGCCTTCCTGACTGCCCCCCTACATCCTCGGGCGACTGTAACATAGTCCTTCTTGGTGATGACCCCATCCCTCCATTGGGTGTATGCCTCCCTTTTAGCAAGGAGACATTCCCGGATGCTCCTAGTGAGCCATGGGGGTTTATGTGCCCTCCTGCTCCCTTTGACCCTTGTTGGGATTACCTCCCTTTGGGCATGGAGGATCGTCTCCTTAAGGAGCAACCACTCACCTTGGACATCTGGCTCCCTTCCCCTCTGGGTCCTCAGCGCTTCCCCAACGATCCTCCTTAGCTTGTTGAAGTATAGCTGTGCTGAGCTCTGGGCATCTGTACAACAAACAACAAAGCATCTGTGTTGGACCCAATAGCCACATTTAACAACCTCTCAAGCACATCCAGGCAAAAAAAATTCTCCTTTGACCTTTCAATTGGCCTTTCAGATATCCATCCTAGGAGAGGAGTCCAGCACCCTGCTTCCAGCCCCTTTTCTTTTCAGTCAGGGGACTGTAACACTAAGTACTTCAGCTCAGTTACAGATACTCAGTTTAGCACACAGGGAGAGACGCAGCCTCCATAATAACCAGGACCCAGCCAGACTTTTTGGGATATATGGATTAAAACAACATTTTGAGCTGCTCCTGGAAGCTAGGGCAGCTGACCGGATGCATGGCATGATGTAATCTCTGTGAAGCCCCCCATTCAGCCAGCAGACCTCATCTGATCCTTACCTGTGTCCAACCGTTGTTTAGGTGCAAAGCACTTTGTAGTAATCCAGTCTTGAAGGGGATGATGGCAGAGTTGTCAGTGCATCTGAAAGGAAAGTTTGCAGCCACCTGGCCAAGTGCTCTTGGTTGTTGCTGCTGCCTAGCTCTCCAGAAGCGGACGAGAATCCTATAGAAGCCCTCAGCTGTAATAGAAAGGGGAAAACTCCCTTTCTGGAAAGAGCTGGCATCACTTCCACTGTTTGTCAAGAATGGGCAGTTTGGGGGAAAGTTTCCTTTCTGCTGCCCCTGCTTTTCTGAGGCCACCTTCTCAACAACTGTCAGACCAACGTTTTTCACCAGCACTTGACAGCAAATTTATGAGGGATCCTGTAAAGACAGGAATTAAGGGCTCTGAGCAGTTCACTGTTCCCCAGTTCGTTACAGCTCAGCTAGCAGAGGAAACAGTTCATATGACTGCAAATCTCGCTGGCATCAATGTCATGGGTAAGTCAGAAACATGAGCTTTGGTTAGAAAGCTGGGGAAAATGAGAGAGACAGGTCCTGACTATACACTGGTAGTAATCCAAGAGAAGTCTCTCTCTTAGAAGGCTCTGTATGCCCATCTGTCCATATTAGACTGAAGAGACAAAATTTAACTTAGCAATAGATTTTACTAGACCAACTTTATAGTTGGGAAGAGATGTTAAGTGAGCTTTCAAGCACTAAATGTCCTTCCTCAAGTCTGGAAAAGAGGCAAATACAGTCTCTAAGCTAAATACTGGTAAAAATAATTGCTTTTGTTTAGCCCTATTACGTTAATGAAATTGAACACTTAAAAAGGGAAATATGCAGGAAACCTGTGGAGCAAAAAGATGTTCTCAGAAGTAATTATAGACCAAATGAAGTACAGTTGCTATACAGAAACCTTTAAAGTTAAAGAATTAGACAATTTAAAAGGGAAGAGGTCCATTATACCCTGTGGAGCACAGAATGGTTAGCAAAGAGAGCAGGTAGTGAGCTACAGAATCATTGCCTGTGTTAAGTCAGTGGTTTTTGGTGTCCAGTAAGGTGATGAGTTTTATCCCCAGGCCCATCTTCTGAAGGTTTCTTTTGGGGACAAAGACTGTGATGTCAGAGAAGGAGTAATTGTTTCTTGAAGAGTTTTCTCCCAAGGGTCATTGGGCGCTTCTGTTCTTCACTATCTTTTGTGAGAGTTTGTTCTGGAGAACAGTGGTTGTTTAGTTTCACCCACACAGATTCCAGACTGAGTGCTAACATTAGCCCTCAAACAGGACATTCAAACCCAGCAATTGGCTCTTCACACTGGCACTGGGTTAGGTGTTGACAAGTCAAAGTGTTGCTCTGAGTAGGTGTGGACCTTTGTCAAAATTTGAAAGTTGAATCAAACACGTGCCTTAATCTATTCTATCACAAATACTGGCCACCTCTGGGACATTGTCATAATATTTTACTTTTTATGTTAAATGCAAGCAAAAAACCAATAGAAAAGGAATCAAACTAATGTGCTGTGTTCCAGGATGGAGCAGCCCAAGCAGCATCTGACAATAAGGGGCGGGGGGCAGAGATTGAGGGGACCTTGAAGAGAAGAGATACAGGCTGGGGTGTGTGGGGGGAAGAGAAGAAGCATAGGCTGGGAAGCAGGGGGGAAGGGGAGAAATAGGGGAGTTTGGAGGGGAAGAGGTAGAGACTAGACTCCCAGTGGGGGTGGTGCAGGCACCTGGAGATCTTGAAAAGGAGAGTGGATGCACACCTTGTTGGGGTTATTTGACCCCAGCAGGCATTCCTGCCCAGAGCAGGAGGGCTGGACCCAAAGATCTCACGAAGTCCCTTCCAGCCCTAAATTTCTGTGAATCTGTAAAAAGCCTAAATTTCAATGTGCCAAGAGTATGGATCCAGATCCAATATTCAAAGGTTGCTAGTCTAGCTTCTCTTCAGAGCAAGCAATGTAATGCTCCAAATGATTCTGGAGGAGGTTCTGGGTACGAGCAGGGTCTATGTGTATACGATACTTCTTAAGTGGAAGAATTGTGTATGTCACCATCTGTACTTCAGAGCTATGAAATGGAAATCAGGCTTCCTGGATTCTCCTTATGATCTAGCTGTGTGTGACCTTGGGGCCAATTGACCGAACTCTCTGTGCTTCCGTGCTGCATTAAAAAGGCATAATAATACATCATCAGTACTTATAACGAGCTTTGAGATCCTAAGATGGAAGGGTCTGTAGAAAAGCAGCATGTAAGTGTTCCATCCCAGGCAAGGCTGACATTTTTATAACTGATGCTTAGGTGACTGGAGGTGTGTGGACTTTCAACCGCATTTGCTGCGACATCTTTGTCACCATGGATGTGATGATGTGCACCGCCAGCATTTTAAACCTCTGTGCAATCAGCATTGACAGGTAGGCACCAACATGTATTCTTCGTGAAGCTGGGGTAGGTCTTCCTTAGGGCTGGGTATGACAGAGACAGAGCTTAGGGTATTCACAGGTACTGTTTGGGTATTAATGCCTCTTAAATGGCAAAGGTAAAGCAAATACTTTTGAGAAGCCAGTCTTTCCTGAAATTCTCCCATTATCATCACCATTATTGCTGCCATTATGGTTATGCTTACCCCATGCCAGACTCTGCAAGCACAAAAGAGGGTACAGTTCCTGATGCCAAGATCTTGAACCCAAAAAAGAGAGATATAAAGGGGGAAAGGAAAGAAGCACAGCATGAAATGGAGGAGTTCAAGTAGTGACTGCACATGGAATGATTTTCAAAGTTATCAGAGGGAGTTAGCAATCTAACCCCTATTGATTTGCAGTGAGTTTGGGCACATATGTACCTTGTATGCCTATGAAAATCTCCCCTATGATAGTTAAGAAAACCCAGTTTTATATGTATATCCCTATCTAGAGACAGAGAGAGAGAAAGGGACTACCCATGCATACTCTTCAACTTTGCCATATTTTAAACCTTGAGCAGATAACCAGCAGCATTGTGAGACACAAAGGAATTGTGTTTAAATCAATTTTAGGGTCTTTTTTTAGGATACCATAGGGATGGCCACAGAGCTATACAGAGATCTCAAGATGTGTGCAGTGATAAAGCAGGACAAGCTTCCTCCTGGCTCAGAAAGTGCAGGACAAGGGGACCCTGCCAGTCCCCTTCCAATAGGTGATTCATAGCAAACTGTGCCAAGCCAACCTCAGGGCACTGTGACTCAGACCTACTGAAATCCATGAGAGTCTTTCCAATGATTTCAATGGTTTCTTGTTAGAACAGAGACCAGGTCCAAAAAGGTATGTAGGTGCCTAACCCTTATTAGATGCCTCTTTGGGAAATCACTGCCAGTTGAAGTGCTTAAATTGGAGTTAGGCACCTAAAGAGCATTTTGGGGCTGTGGCCCCAGGCCCAGAGTTACCAACCATGTCTGTCACGTACCCAAGGCCTCACCATCATCACAACCATCACAAAGCCCCAAACTTCACTCTTGTTATTCAATCACTTCATTCTCTCCTTTTCTCTCTCTCACAGCCCACCATCACATCCCCTGTTAATGAGTTCACTTCTCCACTTCTCTGAAAAGTTTCTCCTTTCCCCGCTCCTTCTCTTTTCCCCATCTTCATCCACCTCTCCCCATCCAGTTTTTCCACAACATTTTCCTTCTCCCTCACTGTGAGGCTGGTTCATTTCTCAGGTACACTGCTGTGGTGATGCCAGTCCAGTATCAGCACAACACGGGGCACAGAGCCTGCAGGAGGGTTTCCATTATGATCGTCATTGTCTGGATGCTGGCCTTTGCAGTCTCCTGCCCTCTCCTATTTGGCTTCAATACAACAGGTAACAGTGATTTCCAGAGCAAGATGGCTTGGGAAGGGCTGGGAAGAGGCTGTCTCAGCTGCCAGATGTGGTGGTGTAGGACAGTGTCTGGAGGATATTTCCCAGCAGGCTGCAGCCACCGCTCTACATTCCAAGCACATTAGAGACTATCTGCAGAGGGACTGCAGAGGAGTGTACCCAGAGCATATTCACCAGTGTATTTCTGGGTCTGGAGTATGCAAGCAGAAGCAGATGGGCAAGGCATGCAGGGGGATGTCTTTGTTGAGACATACTGCTGCCACTACCATGATCAGATAGCTTTTAAGATCTGTGATCCCGGCATCCAAGGAGTGGGGCAGGGAACTTCCTCCTGAATGGGTTGCGTTTTGGAGCAGTCTTCAGTCTGACATGGGGCCATAGGCCCTGCTCCTGTTTTAGCCCACCGCATTGCACTTGGCCAGCTCAGCCTAGGCCTTGCTCACACAAAGGGGCATCCACCCACTAATGTGTGGAGGACCGTTAAAGTGATGCAAAGCTTGGAGAGTGTGAGGCTGCAACATGCTACAGCCCTAAGAAACCAACCAAGGACATCAATAGCAATCTAGGTAGCTGCAGGGCACAGATTTTTAGTACTGTCTGGGGAGAGGGAAATGACCTCTGATTGGATTTTCTGCCTCCTAGGGAAGAGCAGCCACTAAAAGCTGATGCAAGCAGGAGGCTGGGTACTCCTCACCCCCTCAGGGGCCTATTCTTATGGGAGAGGTAGGGACAGAAGGGCAGAGAAAGTGCCCAGCAGCTCAAAGGGATTCAGGTCCCTCTTCCATCTGAGTAATGGGGATGGCTTCCCCTACCCCAATAAGCAACACAGCCTAGAAAGAGGAAGCAGGGGACCCTGCTACAGCTCTCTCCCAAGCCTGGGAGAAGGGGATGAAGGGCTCCAGGAGCTGCAGAGGTGAGGCTGAAAGAGGCAGAACTAGTGATGGGGGGATGGGAAAACTGGGCAGAATTGAAGTGATGCTTGAGTACATAATTTATCGCTGGACAGACAGACAGATGTGAAGGTGATGATGGATATCCACCACCTTTTCTCTGACCTCTGTTCAAACCTCTTACAGGTAAAGGTGTAACTTGCATGCATCCGCCTCTTCATCTGGAGTTTCAGCTTCGTGGTGTAGACACTCAGTTTCATTCAGTACAGGCCGCCTTTGGTCCATGAGGCACATTTGGGCTTGTCTTGCTGTGTTATTAAAGTATCCCTGTGGTTCCTGAACTGCAGAGGTGCTCTAGGCATGTGCTCTTTCTCTTTCTCTCTCCCTCCAGGTGATCCCAGTGTCTGTTCCATATCTAACCCTGACTTTGTCATCTACTCCTCTGTGGTATCCTTCTACCTTCCCTTCATGGTAACCCTGCTGCTTTACATCCGGATTTATCTTGTGTTGAGGCAGAGGCAGAGGAAGCGAATTCTCACCAGGCAGGGCAGTCCTGGCATCAGTTGCAAGCCTCATTACACGCAGCAAGTAAGGGCCACGTGAAAGCCACATGAACATATCAAAGGGCAGGGCAGGGAAGGTCAGGCTCCTTCCCCCTGAGCCTGAGTGTAGCTTAATGCTCATCACTTTCCATGAGTGTGTAGGCTTGATCTTGCTCCCCTGTCTGGGAGGGTTGGGAATTAAGACATAGGAATGTAGTACTGATAGGGGACCTCCTGGGAAAGTGAGTACAGATAGTCAATGCTAATGAGGTAGAGGAACATGAATGCTATTGCACAGCAGACACTCCTCAGTAACCTGAGGTCTCACACCGAAGTTTCTACAGACACGCAAAGGAGAGGTTAATATCACAGGGATTGTAACCTTTATCTCCAAGATCCTCCCTGGGTGTTGCAGGGGGAGCAGGTGCACCTCACCAGTGTCTCTGCAGCAGAAAGACCTAGTAGGCTTTTAGCTTGACTTTAAAGTCATTTTTAGCACAAGGATTTTGAGTACTGGAACATCACTGATTTCAGGCCATTAAAAATGTTCTTAACTCACAGACTCAAAGGTTGGAGCAGCTCCCACTCACTTTACTCCATATATGGGACCCCAGTGTTACACCAACCACTGTGATTTCCTTGATGATACTACATTGTACATAAGGTGGAAAAGGGGGAGTCCTTGATATGGATAATATACCAATATGCTTCACAGTTCTGGAAGCAGAAGGTTCAAATCCAGGGCTCTAACTCATCCTAGTAGAGCTGGGGCCAGATGAGAATGCTGCTGTAATGCATCTGCGCTTAAGCAACCCATGGGTTGCGACCCAAAAGTGGGTTGCAAGAGTATATAGAAGGGTCACAAACAAACTTTAAAAATTGAACAACAAACTTGAAAAAATGATTCTCTTTTAAAGAAGAAAACTGTGGGAAACTATAGCTTTTCCCTTGTAGGCTGACAGAGTTCCAGCCAGCAAGGGACTCCTTGGGGCTGCTTGGAGCCTCCCATGTCCCTGCCAACACCCAACCACACTGGGGGAGTTGGGGCCTGGGGACAGGGGACAGTAATGAGGGGCACTGCGTGGGGACTATCCATTGATGTTTACAAACGGGTCCTGGTACAAAAAAGTTTGAGAACCACTGCATTACAGGGTTCTAGCTCATCCCACTGGGAGATGAGTTCAGGGGCAAGTCTCAACCCCAGCTCCTGGATGGTTTTTTTCTAGCCTTCCCAAGGTTTGGGTGAGTTTGGATTGAGGGGGCTGATTCAAGCCTACTGAATTCCCTGGTGTCAAGGAGTCCTGGAGTCCTCTCCCCGCATGTGGCCTGGGCCAACTGCATAAAAGGGTCCCATCTCTGCTGTGGTTTCTTCCCTTACAGGAGCATGGAAAGAGGAAAGCTTTGCATCACCAGTGCCCAGGGTCCCTCTCGCTTCAACCACCACTAAAATCCCCTCACCAGGGACTCTCCTCCTTAAAAAAGCTGTTGCCCCCCTTCAGCCTGCAGCGCTACTGCAGTTTCTGCCGTGAAGCTTCCTTCACCAGAACAGCGACCACCGAGGAGTTAGAGGAAGGGAGGAGAAGCAAGGGGCAGCAGGGCCTGGAGGTGCACAGACTTGACAATGGCAAAACCATCTGTTCTTTGAAGCTCATGCACCAGCAGCCCCGGATGGTCCAGCTGAGGGAGAGGAAGGCCACGCAAATGCTGGCTATCGTCCTGGGTGAGTGAGAGGAGCTTTGATTACCCCACGTATAGGGTGAGCTAAGGGTGTGTTTGGCAAGACCCTGGGTGATCTTCACATGGCAGATGCTGTTGAAATGCACAGGGGTGACATAGAGTATTCAAAGAATTCTAACCAAGGGCACAATTCCAGCTGGCACAAACTAGCCAAGCTCTCTGCATAGGCTCTTCCATTACAAGAGCAAAAAACAGGGACAAAGCAAGTTTGGGATCATTCACTCAGCTTTTGGGATCTCCCTGTGTACAGAGCAGATCTGGGTGAAGTTACACATTACACTTAGACCATACTAAATCTAAGGAGCATTAAGAAGCATTAAAGATAGAACATGCTGTGAGAAGTTGCACTGTTTCTTGCATAGTTCTGACTTGCCACTAGTGGGCTGGTGAGCAGGGGCATGGCTAGAAGCCAGGAGACCTGGCCTCTCTCCCTGAGGTGGGTTGGACGGGGGAGTTTGGGAGCAGTACACCCTGGGATGTTGGAGGACTGCAAATTGATCATTTTATCTCTGTGAAGCCTTTTTTTTTTTTTTTTTTTTCTGTTTTTTTGCACCGGTCCTGGAAGCACTGGAATACCAGGTCAATGCATGGAGTGGATGGAGCACGCTCTGGTTCCACCACCCAATACCAAAAAGAATCTGCTCAATATAGACCTCCTATGGAGGACATATCAGAGACAATTACCCTGGGAAAACCACCTTCCAGATCATGGTATCTCCCCTGCCAGGTAAGACTTTAAGAACAATGGCCAAAACCACAAGCGTTGACTGAAGTTACCCTAACAAGAGCCAGGTAGCATGGCCCAGAGTTAAGCTTCACCTGAGGTGGCACACCTTTGAGACACTCAGAGGGCACTTAGCATGAGTTAACAAGCTTTAAAACATGTGAATGCTCACATTTTAAGTGGCTATAGTATGGTCTAAGTGTAACATGCAACTTCACTCTTACTCTCAACCAGGCCTGGCCAATGCCAACAGGAAAAATCCCTTTGGATAATACCTCTTTGCATTGCTGAGGCCCCTGCTTCCCTCTTTTGGTTTCTAAAGTTTAGCGGGTTACAGGTTAGAGAGCAGAGGCCATCTTCAGCCTTTGAACATGGATATGCAGGGAGGTGAGTCACCTTTAGGCTCAAAGGCATGTGAGTTATGAAGACTGTGAGGAGGGTAGGGTCTTGACATGTGGGCCTCAGTGTTTATTGGTTGCCCAAACTGAGAGGTGACATCCTCCCTAATATTAAGTGTTGAGGGGCCCCAGGGGCATAGATGGAGGTTGCATGGGAGTAGAGTTTAGCCCTGAAAAGCAGCATCTATTCAAAGTAAAGATGTATTCTCATATCTTTTCACCCTTAGGGGCTTTCCTAGTCTGCTGGTTACCATTTTTCTTGACTCATATTCTGAACACCCATTGCCGGTCCTGTCATGTGCCCCCAGAGCTGTACAGTGCCACCACATGGCTGGGTTATGTAAACAGTGCTCTCAACCCCATCATCTACACCACTTTCAATAGTGAATTCCGGAAAGCTTTCCTCAAGATCTTGTGCTGCTGACAGCAGGGAAGAAGGGCAAGGGATCATTTTGATGTAAACCCAGCTGGACATGGCACTCAAGGGCCTACTGAGAAAAATTCTGGCCCACAAAGATAGATCCTATCAGCCATGAATGGAGAGAGAAACCAGGACCTTCTGTTGCATAGCGTCCCACATTCATCAGCTAAAGAAGAATCTGCATTAGCTGTAGCAGCATCAGGATCTCTAGTCTCTGGGAGCTGTAACCACTGGAGACTGACATGGCCATGCACACTTCAGGAGATCAGGCTCTCTCTCCTAGGAAGCACAAGGCACCCACACTAGCCAGATCTGGGAGGCAACAGAGTGTCACAGAAGAAGACACGTAAGCATGTATCTACGTGGCTCCTAGACCAAAATCTACTACAGTATATCATCACTGAGAATTCACCAGGACCTCTTGCCTTGCAAAAGACAGCAGACACATGCATTGCTCAGCACAGATGTCTTAGCCTCTGACTACGCATCTTAAGATTTCACCCAGCCTTTAGTTGATGGATTGTCTTGCCGTCTCTCAGAGCTGGTGGGTTTGTACTAAATCTTCTCAACAAGCTGTCAGGGAATGTGTCCAAAATTGCCCAAGGAGGCTGTGTGTGTGAATTACACAAATAATTTACAGAGAAAACAATGTTCCCCTGTGGTCTTTATCAGGAGTGGCCCTCTACGTTTTGGTTGGTTTTAGATGGGAGGAGGGACCATGATGGGAAACACAATTCAACCCCAAATAAAGGGGACAGATGAGGCACTAAACCAGAACAGAGGCCAAAGTGCCAGCAGGTATAAGTTAGCATAGGTCCACAGAAGTGAGCAGAGCAGTGCCCATTCACATGGGCTGAAGAGCTGGCCCATGTAGATTTCAAGCTCTAACTGGTCTGTTTGTCCTAGCAGGGAGCTTGTTCCACTCTCTGTTGCTTATACCTTCTTTTTTTTAATACAGACTAATGCTACTGTGCCAAAAATTAAGGTAGTTTAGAATTGGTAAAAGCTCCACTGTGACATCAGATTAGTAGTGACTGCCCACAGGCAGTTTAGTATGGATTTGTTCTACGCAGGTAGAGGTGATAATCGTTCCCTTAATGACATCAGATTGTATTAGCATGTTAGAGCAGAGGCCCCCCAAGTTGCCATACATACACAGCCACTTCTCTTCCTAAGGATCAACCTGAGCTTGACAGCTATGAATCTACTGTATATGCTGCTGTTTTTAAGACCATTAAATAGGTGGAGTTTTTACTACCATGTGGATGACAGCTGCATGCATCCATCTTTTGCCATGGGTGACTTTCTTCTGTCTAGCTGTCATCTGAAAACTGACAGCTAGGAACTAACAGAGGCACAGATCCTACTTGTCGCCAACCCCTGTGAACCACTCTCAATTCACGCCACTCTCCTTGTCAGCAAGAGCAAATCTATAGGGAAAGTTTGGCTTTCTTCCTACAGCTGCAATAATTCTTCAAGTGCACACAGCTCTGGCAGGGACCTCTGTCATGCCCCTCATGTTAGAGAAAAGGCAGGACTCAGTCATAAGGGTTATGAAGGAAATCTTGATTGAGCCTGCTAGATGCTGACAGACCCTGGGCATCTCTGACTTCCAAGCAGACAAAGCATTTGCTGCCTATTGTCACCACACAGGATCTCCCCAAGTCCTCCTGGCCTGAAGTAAGCAGTCACAGAACAGGCTGCTGACTATGCTTCAGTCTCTTTACACTATCTTCTTCTGCCAGTGCTTTTAAGTATATGCATACACAGTAGTACCTGGATGAAACAGCTAAACTTGCCCTGCTGCACAGCATAAGCTGGCCACACCAGTCCTGTGCTTCACTGTTCTCATCTCAAGAGACAACCAAGCTTTTTCTCCTTGCACAGGGATCCCTATCTGGGCTGATCTTCACACATTTCTCTGAGCTTTTCTCACTGTATCCAGCCTGATTCATCAGGAGCTCCAGCTGAGGCTACTGCCTTTGTTCCCAAGAAGAGACTCAGTTGTGTTGCTAACTGCACTTGTTTATACACCTGTCATCTGAAAGCACTAATCTATTTTTGCCCCAAACCCATGATGTAGCCCCGTTGGGAAGTGCTTCCTCTCAGTTCTTCAACTGTAAAGATTAAAACTCTTTAGCTTCTAGGACACATAGCCAAGAGCAATTGATTTCCCTTTGGCTGCTAGCAGTTGGCATCCTCATATTGTTTGCATGGGGAGGTGTCCTAAAAACCATGCTGTAACTGCATTGACCAAATAAACCATTGTCAAAGCATGCTTGTACCTGAATTTTTGTAACTCAGCACACAAACACATCCCTGACACCTCTGTAGAAATCTGCATCTGAAGTTACTGAAAAACCTTAAAGTTTCACCTCAGCCCTGTGACAAATTAGCTTCACAACCTCTATTTTACAGATAAGGAAGTGGAGGCAGAGAGAGGGGATGTAGAACCAAAAAAAAAAAAAATCAGTGGCACGGCTGGGTAAAAAAAAATAAGTAGCCTCTGTTCTAAAGATTAGGGACTTAGCTATCAATATGTGTTATTTGAAAAACATGGCCAATATGCTACTGGCAGGGTGGCCCACCCAAGTATTTTCTTTTACTGACAATCTCCAAACTTTTACTGATGGCCTAACTTTTTTACTTATATATGTTTTATATAATGTAAATGTAATGCTTCTTCCAGGTCTTACCTGCTTCCTGGCCCTAGTTAGAAGGGCTGGGCCAAATTTAAGCATTTAATGTCAACCATAGTAAAAAAAAAAAATGCTAAATGTGGTTGTCAATAAAATATTTGCACTAAAAAAAATAAATTCATGAGCTGGCAACCCTGTTTGACTGCAGCAATGGTTTTATACTGTGCCACTGCCTTTCCCCAACAAGAGGCTGCCTAGTCACCCCCATACCCTGATGTACTTGACTGCATCCTGCATCCTGCTGCCCCCACCCAGCCCTCTCCCCAGCTTTACCCTCACCAGACCTGTTCTCACATCCCTGCATGAATCCTCCAAAGAAGCCCACCTGCAATTCAGCAGTATTACAGGCAGCCTGGGACACGTGGCTGAGAGAATACTCCCTATAGGATGTTGCATTCCTGTTTGAACACCAGGTGGCATTGCAGTGCTCTGTCTGCCAGAGCTTCAATCAAGCTACAACTGCTTATTATTTTTACTGATCACTAAACTTTTTTACTGACAGCCATTTTTAACCTTTCTACTGACAGTCAGTAAATTTACGGACAATTGGCAATCCTGGCTATTGGGTTTGGCTCACATGAGCCCATGGCAGTGGCAACACATAGGGGGTGCACACAGGTGCACATGCATCCCCTGAGCATGGTGGTGCACCTCCTACAAAAAGGCACTCGCTAGTCGGCAGTTGCCACCCCCTCCCCCGACTTATCGCCACCATGCTTCTGCCACTGCCAGTACCACCATACCTCCCAGCTGCCAGGGGCATGCGTCATGCATGGCCTATGGTGTTATTCCTTGCTTGGTTAGGGCTACAAGGCATTTTTTAGGAAACAGAACAATCAGGGTGTGACAGGTGTGGTGCACTTACCCTCCAGCCTGTGTTGTTGTTCTTGCTCTGAGCCAAGAAGTTTGCTGCTCCTGTGACATCTCATAACACTTAATTACTTTCATTAGGATGGAAGCTGGTGCCTCTGGCTGCTTTTGTTCTGTTTGCACAGCACATTGTACAATGGGAGCCTGGTCCATAACTGGAGCTCCTATGTGCTGCAGTCCAAATATTTCATAATTGGATCCCCAGAATACTGGGCCTACAGGGCCAGAGCTTTAAAGCTACTTAGGCACCTAAATACATTTACAAACCTGGCCCACAGTCTCTTGGTTGGTGCATGCAGCACTGGTTCAGAATCAAGCTGTTTGCAAGCTAGGGACCTTAAGAGCCCTCCAGAATTAAAATGAGGAAGGACTGAGAATGATGAAGGGAGGAAGGGCCAGGAAGTAACAGGAATAACCTGAATTTGAACTGAGGGGCTGACAGTAAAGTTCACATTTTTTAACTATATTTGAACTTGAGTACCATATTTCCAGTTTCAAAAAAGAGGACACCTGTGGAGGGGGAGGGGAAAGCAAGAAAACATGCCCTTCCCCTTCCCTTCACTCCCAAGCCACAGCCCCACCCCCCCAGCCCTACCAGTACCCGTTACTCCTGACCCACAGCCCCTTACCACCCCCCTGCCCTGCCTGTGCCCTTCACTTTTAGCCCACAGCCCTCTGCCCCCTGCTGCTGTCCGCATAGCTCCCTGCTAGCCCCAAAGAACTCCCCACTCCCTTCCCCTGCTGGAGGGGCACGCACCTCCCCCACCTCCCCACCCTGCTGCAGCCCCAGTACCAGCAGGCACTTATACATGTGTGAGTGCACACACACACACACACACACACACACACACACACACAGAGCCCCCCAGTCTGGCCCTCCAATCCCTGCCTCCAACAGACTTACCTGCCTGCAGCTGCTGGGGGCCTGCACAGACATACATGATGGCCCTTCCTCCAATTGCCCTCTCCCCCACCCCACACTTCCTCACTCCCCCCAGTCCCAAGCAGCTCCTTGCTAGGGCAAGCTGGGAAGTGCCAGGAAAGCAGAGGTAGAGCAAAATCCTGGACATTTACTAATATGCTTAAAAAACATCTGGATGGAGATGGGAGGACCCAAAAAGAGGACATGTCCAGGAAACCTGGACATATGGTAACCCTAAGAGAAGTGATGGCGGACGTTGAGGGGAAGAGAACCCCAGAGTCCTGCTTTATACTGTTTTGCTCTGATTGCCAGCCCATATTTCTTCCCATTTCTTAAGGGAAATTCTTCTGTACCAAGGAGGTGTGGAAAGGGGTGAAACAGTTCTGCGAAGCAACTGTGTCAGCTGGCTAACCAGCAAAGCAGTGCTGTATGGGCACCTCGCCAAATGCTGGGGGCCCATCACTCCGTTTCAACCAGTTTGCATCCTGCATCAGGAGTGCCCTGTGGAAGGCCAGGAACCTCCTGTTGTACAGACAAATGGACGCAGAGGTAGTGAGCTGCGTGCAAATGGCGAGTGAACACCCCTCGAGCGAAGAAGGGCGTGAAGGCAGCAGAGAAGAGGAACAGACAAACAGAACAGAGGACGATAGCAGCAGCGAGTCCTCCAGCGGAAGCATGGACTTATTGTGTTTTGTGTATGTGGCGTGTGTTTGCGGATATTGTAACAGGTTCAGGTGGCCAGTGGGCCTTTGTACGGGTGTGCGGGTGTGCAGGTGCAGATTTCTGTAATGGGAAAGGTTTAATCCTTTTGTGGTGTAATGGGTAGAGTGTAGATATATATAATCTTATATAGAAAAAGACATATTTTTACGGAAAAAAGAATTCTTAAGGGAAATCTGAACCCCAAGCTTCTGGGCTTGGACCTGCACACAGGATGCCTGCCACAAGACTCTGGAAATATCTGAAGCCCCTGGTGGGGGTGGAGGATATTTGCTGGTTGTAGGGCACTTATGGTTCTGGAATGACTTATGGATTTGGATTTGACCTGGCTGATTTGTGTTGGAATATGGAAACTTTCTTTAAAAAAAATTCCTTAAAGGAAATGCTCTCTCTTAACCAGAGACAGGTAGTTAGCTATGTTAGTCTGAAGTCAAGCAGAAGGCAGGGTGGATATGCACCTTATAGGCTAACTAAGATATATGTAGAGGGCACAAAGTTTCATGAACTTGAGTTCACTTCATCAGATCCAGTGAGTTCACAAAAGCTTGTGCTCTTGCTCTCTCTCTCTATATATATCTTATTTATTTAGTTTATAAGATGCACATCTACCCTGCCTTCTCTCTTAACTGCCAGCCCGTAATATTTTTGTCCTTGTTGTTCACTTTTTCTTAAACCAGAAGACAGGAAAGAGATGAACAGCAATCTTGCGCTCCACACAAGAATGTTCTCTGCTCAGGGAGCCTAGCTGTTTTACTGATTTTCATTTAGATACAGATAATCATGACAGAGGAGACAATCACTTACATTTCTTTCATTCTCTGTCTCCTGGTGAGGGGAGCTACAAGCCTTCCTGCCTGGGGCTATAATTTCAGCTCCTGGTGCCAGAGAGGGGGAGAGCCCTGTGCAGTCACTACAGCCAAATGCCCTGCTGGGGAAGGGAAGATTAATGCCGAATGTACTTGGTTGTAATGTTACCTTCCCCTACCCTGTCAGTCAAGAGAAGCTTCAGCTAATCTTTGCAATACTGGGTACTAGTTATGAACAGGCCATCAGCTGCACAGTTAGACAGACAGCAGGTTTACTGCCATTGACTCACCAAACCTACAAAATGTTCATACCCCCAGGTGAGAGGGAGACATCTGAATGTGCACAGTATACATAGTAGCATCACGCTTTCCACACGTACACGCACATGCACACAAACATGCATGCACTTTACCACTTAATCTGCAGATAAAAGGAAAAGTCAGTCTTGACTCTTGATGGTCCCATTCAATCCCTGTCTATCATTGTGATCTCCATCAGGAGGGCCAATCAGTAGCAATAGTTCCTTGTGTGGTTGCCTACAAAAAGCAAACTAATATGAGACTCGGCAAAGTCATTCCAGGTGCTAACAGGTCTCAATCCCTTTCTCAGTGGACCAGACTGGAACCAGTGACCTGGCTCATCACCCTACCCCTTGTCCATCTCATAAGCCCACGTTTTATACTCAGCGCATCAAACAGTAGGTGTTGTCACTACACTCCATTGCTCTGAACTGCAGTAGCAGCAATCAGGGCCCTACTGTACCAGGTGCTTTATGACTTCCAGCTCATACTATCTTGGCATAAGCTCTATGCTAGCTACTTGAAGCCCAAAAGCTGTTACCCTGAGTTACGCAGTAACAAGCACCAGACATCTCTGGGACTGCCACCATGACACGGACTTCCAAAGCAAAGAGCATCAGCTGCTACAGTTTTCTAAGGGAAGCAACAACAGTCCAGGATCCTCTGCAAGTCAGAAACAGAGGGGATGTGGAGGTTACATGTGCAGACAGGAACCACAGCATCAGCGTTCTGGGACTTTTCTTAAGTGAAAGAGGGTTAAACCTCCCTGAGGAGGATGTGAATGAAGCTTTAGGAAGCAGTTGCTGCTGGCAGCCCGGGTGAGAAATTGGGGGTGGGTGACAGATTTCATCAACAAGCCTGGAACCTGTCACAGCTGCTGCAGCTGCTTGAGTGATGACCTCAATTACTTCTTTGGTTAGCAGTGATTATGAGCATCCCTGTAATTCTTATTGCATCCCAGCTTCAATATAGCTGCCTCTAGAATATGGAGCAGGGCCAAGGAAAAGGAAAAGAATTAAAAAAAAACAAACCAAACTACTTCACCAAGCAGCAAATGCCTCACTCCTGTGTATGTTTTGATCAGGTGATTTAGCTGACGGAGTTCAGCAGGACCCTATGACAAAGCTCTATATAGGCATTTTCCCCTTTCAGAGAGTTGCCACTAGACAATCACTACATACAGCTCCAAAATAATCCACCACCTACCCAACTGGGACATGCTGAGGGAAGAACAAATTGCCTTGTTGCCTACTGGAACCTCACTTTCTGCTTACACGCAGGGCTGAGACAGCCCGGTGAGGTTGCCAGCTGCACTCACAGCCCTTCTAACTGTGGTCAGTCTTAAACACAACCAAAGCTATTTACTGGTTATTGGGAAATGAGTGCCTGCATGCAACTGCCTGGTTTTTTGGAGTTCACTAGTTCTTGACGGCTCCTTCCAATCAATTCCAAAATTTCAGGGAGGGGTGCAGAAACTGGTGAAAACTAGAGGCAGCAAAGGGAAGGGGTGACAGCCAGAACCACTGGTTCATAGATTGTAAGGCCGGAAGGGACCTTGGCAGATCATCAGGTCCAGCCCCCTGCACCAGGCAGGAAAGACAATTGGGGGTCAGGTAACCCAGCAAAGTGACCATCCAGTCTCCTCTTGAAGATGTCCAGGGTAGGTGATTGCACCACCTCTAGAGAGAGATTATTTCACAGTCTGGACACCCTGACTGTGAACAAGTTTTTCCTAATGTTGAGCCTGAAACGGTCTTCTAGGAGATTGTGACCATTGCTCCTGGTTTTCCCCAAGGGTGCCCTGGTGAACAGCTGTTAACCAAGCCCATGATGTACATGCCTGATATAGCGGTAAGCTGCTACCAAGTCCCCTTTCAGACTTCTGTTCTTCAGGCTGAAGAGTCCCAGGTCCCTCAGCCTTACCTCATATGGCTTGCCGTGCAAGGCTCTGATCATATGGCTGGCCCTTCTCTGGACTCTCTCAAGCTTTACCACGTCCTTGTTGAAGTGTGGTGCCCAGAACTGGACGCACTACTCCAGCTGGGGTCTTGCCAAGGCCGAGTAGAGTGGAAAAATCACTTCCTTGGATTTGCTGGAGATGCATCAATTGATGCACACCGGAGTATTATTTTCCCTGCTGACTACAGCATCACACTGCTGGCTTATGTTCATACTGTGGTCTATTACTACCCCCAGGTCCTTTTTATTTGTAGTACTAGTCAGATTGGCATTGCCAATCCTGTAGGTGTGTAGGGGACTGTTTGTCCTTGGGTGGAGCACTTTATATTTCTCGATGTTGAACTTCATCTACTTCCAATCCGCCCAACTTGCCAGCCTGTCTAGGTGCGCCTGTATCTGCAGTATATCTATAAGCATGACCATGCTCCCACATAACTTAGTGGTTATCTGCCTAGTGCACATATTAAACTTAGGCAGGTTTGCAGTTATCTACAATAGCCATTAGCAGCTCCCAACATAACACGACCCCCCATCTCAGCTTGACCTGTCATGCCAATGGGTTTTAAAACACTGGTGCCCCAAGTGACTCATCTCCCAGTTAGAAGAGCCTTGTCAATTCAATCTCACACGTCAGTGAGGTGCTCAGAGCATAAACTAGCCTTCAAACAAGCATTTTAAGTGTTTTATTTCACAACTGTGCATGAGTCCGAGTCTGCGTGTCACTGGGCACTCGCTGATGAATTCCCATCTGGCCTCCTGCCACTGCATTGAAGAAAACATCAAAAACCTGAGGTCTCATGCTGCTCCCCACCCCCAACACTACTTCTGACACTGCCCTAGTAGTTACTCAATCTGGGAAGGCCAGATACCAACTGATGTTATCTCAGCCTATTGATATAACTTATATAGTTGGGCAGATTGGACAGATTCTGAGCAATGGCGTCTTCTGCTTCATGTTCAGTCAGTCCAGACTTTCAACAGTAAATGCTGACAGAGTCCAACTCTGGTCTCTCAAGCCTGCTGTTCCCACCTGGAACAGAGCAGTCACTTCTCCAGCTTATGAGCCTATCCTTGGTTTTCTGCCTTCCCCCACCACGAGGATTATAACCCATGTGGTCAGACCCCTTAGTTCCACTCTGCTTCACCCACTTGGCAGTGCTGCTTCCCACCAGTGCCAAGGCCAAGTACCAGACAAAAGGCACCTCCCACAGTGCAAAATTAAGCAAGCTGCTGCTGCTTCCTTTCAAGAAATGAGTGGTTCTTGCATGACATGGACCAGTGGAGAGCAAGGGCAGGGTGGCCAGTCAGACAACTAGCACATGGGATAAACCATCTCTGCTGTGAGCAAGAGATATCCCGCAGCTGAGATCTCGCATGCAAGGTGAAGGTGAGTCGTGGCCACCTGGCACTAGGCAGGTAAGTCTGCTGAGAGCCTCTCTCATGAGCTTGGTTATACAAGTTTGAATCTCTTCCTGCCAAACAGAAGGCAGCAGCTGTGTCTTTTGCATTCCCTCAACTCCCAGGAACAGGAGGCAGAAAAATAAATAAAACTGCCCACAACCAACAAGAGAATTAACACCATTAAAAATTAATTTCAGTGTAATTACTTAAACATTTTCAGGAGGCTACACCAGCCTGCTGTGCCCAGCAGTGCAGGGATGACCTTTTGGGCTCACTGCCCCAGGGATTGCTGTCAATTTTAATTATCCTTATCCTGTAGGCTTGAGCAAGACTAATTGAACAGTACAACGGGGGCCTGTTTTTAATCAGGCAGGGACAGGCTTGCTGCTTGACCCCACGGCTTACTCAACTGCCCAGCCTCACCTCCAGCAGTGACGGAGCCAGAACCTGAAGCTGATTCAGATGAACCAGTGTATGGTGTCAACCAAGGGGTGGCAGCATCTCCACCCAGGCAAATGTGCAGGGCTGAGTGTCTTGGTTGTGCATACAAGGTTCTTTAGGTAAATCTGATATCTTTTATTAGACCAACTCAAATAGTAGGAAAAAAATCCCCACTGGTCTCTCACCTACTGACCACCTCAATTTACATTTTAACTGGTTGGCTCTCTCACATACGTACTGGCCTCTGACTGCTTTACCACTCCATCCAGGAAGAGCACAGACCATCTGCAGATGCTTTCTCAGCCTGATGAAGGGTGTTTGTGCCTGAAAGCTTGTCAAGAAGAATTTTTCCAACTATTTGAGTTGGTCTAATAAAAGATGTCATATTTACCCAAATAACCTTGGTTGTGCATTGATTTTTATTGGCAAGAAAAGGCAGGAGTGTCAGGTATGAGTCTAGACTCTAAAGCACCAAGCTTCCCTGCAGCTCCAGGCTGGAAGATCACTGCTTTTGTCAGAGTCTTTAGTCCTTCCAAGAGCACCATCTCAGCTCTCTCTCAGAGAGAAGAGCTCCTTCCCTCCTACTAAATAATTACACTACAAAACCTGATGCACGCATACTAAGAACTTGAGAATGCCCTCACGTAGTGCATTTATTCAAGTCTTGGCAATTCTCATCACAGGCCCTCTGGCCAGTACCCACTCTCTTTTGAGATGGCCTTGTCAACCCCAAGCCTGTCTTTCAGTTACTTCATCTCCATTCCCTGCTCAACTGAATGAAGGCCATCCCTGTCTCTTCCATGATATCTGGTCTATGTTACTTTATCAGGTGACACTCCCAAGAAAGATGGAAGATGCCCTTTTAGTACAGAGGTTGCCAACCAGGGGTAAGTGTACCCCTGGGGGTACTTGGGAAGGCCCTGGGGGGTATGCATGGGCGGGCAGGAAGAGAACAGATATCATACCGGTTCATTTCAATATGAATGGATCATCCAAAAATCCCCTCATAGGGAGCTTTGCTAAATATCAGTCTCAAAGTTTAAATAAACAGTTAACAACAGAGCAGGCCCCCCTTTCATTCAAACCGAGTCCCAAAAGTGTTCAGCAGAATAGCTATATGGCTACAGATGTATGATAAATTCAGAGGAGAGGGAGGCTGAGATAGCATCAGTTGGTATCTTACCTTCCCAGATTTCCTTCCTTACCAGTTTTAATTAAAGGTACAGATGTTGAAAGGAGAGGTCATCCTGTCCATCTCTCAGAGTGCCACAGAACTTACTACCTTGCTCAGCCAACAAGCCCTAACATGGCACTGATCTTGGGCCCTGAGATTCCCTCGAGACAGTGGCAACTCCAAAGAAAAAGGAGTGGCCACCTTTTGCTATGGTAGCACGTCACCTACTACCCAGCTGCTTTCATGACAGAGTCAGTTCTGACTTCTGATAATGTTATCAAAATGTTTTAATTCCAGGCCTTTACCTGAAGAGGGTTATCATCCCCTGAGCCTCAGCGAAGAGAATTCAGGATGTTGGCATGTGGTCTAATGCCATTACTGCCATGATCCAAATGTAATTGCCTTTCTCCCTGGAGATGAAACTACCAGTTATGTGGGTCGAAGCCAGTATCCAGCCTTGCATCCTTCTCTATTCTGCATCTACAATCTATAAGAGATTTTCAGGAATGATTTAGAAAGGATTTAAAATTCTCCCCACCTTCCATCAGGGTTGGGGGGTTTTTTTCCCCTCTTCCTGCTATAATCCTCCTTTAGAAAGCTGAGTCATGAATCAAAATGAACAGGTACTCAGAAAGGGAAAAAAAAATAACACTCATCTGAAAAGCACCTGACACTGATTTCCTGTGCATAAGATGTGCCATGGTCTTAACGCATGCTGGCCTCATCAGGCTTAGAAGTAAATGGCATGCTTGTTGGGCAAGTGGGACTCTCCCTTGTCCGGTGGTGTCTAACTCCTTTTAACCTGAAGGATCTCAAGCTCTCAAACCTTAAAACAGGTCAGTGGTGAGGGACTGAATGTGACCCACTACCAACAGCAGTACTGGGCCAGGGTAATATGGGGTCAAGAAAGGAGAAATTTCACATCTGCACATCATGGAGGGAACGTTTTCAGGACAGACTGATTACCTATACATTCACAACCATGCATATGAGGGTGTTTCAGAAAGTAACAGTAATTTCAAAATAAAACCATTTTGCATGCAGTGAGTGGGAAACTACACAGCAGCAGGGAATACTGATGCACCCATCACTTATGCCTACATGGAGAAGTGATGCGGTCTAATAAATGATCACTGCACACAAAATGGCTATGTTTTAAAAATTGGTGTTACTTTTGAAAAACACCCTCATAAATACATAGGCAAACAGATCTTTGAAATTGTTGAGTATTAAAGTAGTGCTGGAAGCAAGTAGAGAGCATAAGATATCTGGAGCAGTCAGAAATAAAGTACAAGGAGAGAGAGAGAGAAAGAATGTGAACAAACATACTTGTTAGTTTTTGGTTTTAAGCCTAGTTTTGCTCAGGTGAAAAATAATAATCAATCCATCTCTTCTGCTAAAGAAGAGAAAAACTATTGCTATGAAACCACAAGCTAACAGCTCAGAAAAAGAAAAAAGACAGACTAATACTAAAGGAAATTAAAAACTGCCCCATGGCCCAAGTGTATCTGAATGGAACATTTAAAAACAAGTTGTAAATCCATAACGCCAGGAAAAATAAGGACTTGTGGGATGAAAACAAATCAGAATTACAAATACCCTCCAATACTGACAAACCATCTTATGGATAAATAAGTTAGGTGCAGCTTCTCATGGAGGGTTTACAGAAATAAATGGGAATCTGTGCATGTAAATTGAACTCCTAATGAAGCTAGTAAAAGCAAGAAGCAAAGTATTTTCTCCTCTCAACCTTGTACTCTCACTGAATAGTACTGCATGTGGAAAACTCTCTCTCCCCCAAAAGAAAAAAGTGACATTCATGCTTAATTGCACTGGAAGTTTCCCCACTTCCTGAAATTTATATGTAGGTGGCATTCAGTAAGAGTAGTTTCAGACTAGTCTGTTTTTGTACACATGCAAAATGCATCCTAATCACCTCTGTTCCTTTACTATTAAATAAGAAAAATAGGTCTCATTCTTGGGTGGGTGGTAACAGTCACTAAAAACATAAGTGGGCAAAAAAAAATTGTAAGCAGGCAACAGTAGCAGAGCATTATATAAAGCCAGAGAAACTTGAGCGATTGTTTTTTCCTGATGGAATTACAAGATATATGAATATTTTATTGTAAGATCTTAATCATTTGAATTTTAACAAACATTTAATACCATGCGCCACAAAACCTTAACTGAAAAAATAATTCTCAGCAGTTAGATGAAGAAGACTGGCATAGATAGATTGGAAATGGCTGATGCAGATTTTGATAAGCTGCCTCATCTCCCTAACATGTGTGAGCAACTCTATTAGAGATGCAGCTTGGATGTGACTAATATTTACCCAAATGAACAAAGAGTAAAAAATATTCAACACAACTTCTGCTCCTTTTGCACAACTTTAGCGTGTGCACTCAGACAAGTCTTCTGCTGTTTTTTCCATCTAAGAGGTTTGGAGAAAGAAAACTGTTCTACAGGAGCTAATCTGTCTTTAATCGTATCTGCCCTTCATCTTGCACAGCCTGCATCACGCTGTTTCCAAAACAGCATCATAGAAGCAGCCCTATGCTGCTAGAAGAGCCCTCTTTCAGATGAAGTGTACAATGGAGGGTCATTCATTTCTGGTCTATAGCAATCCTGTGACACTGGTCAGAAGAGAAAAGACATTAGTCCTGACACTCAGCCTACACTAGATACCTACATTCTTCCTGCCTGAACTCCTCCTGCTGCAGTCTCAGACCATGCGGCAATGCTTTGATTTAGTTCTTTTTGGAGTGCTTGCGGGAGAGGGAGGGGGAAGAGGAGGGGTAAAAGGCACTGTGTGATGATACCAGCACTGTATTTAAAGGGGTGGGGGAGGAAGAGAGTCAGCTGCTGATTAACCCTTAAAAATATTCATAAGACAAATGACTTAATAAAACAATCCAGAAAATACAACAATCCTAACTGCTTCTACATAACAATACAGAACAACCTTAGTATAACAAACCTCTGTGGCAGTGGTCTCTGAAGAGGGGTGTGCAAGATGATCCACTGGGGTGCGGGAAGAAAATATTAGAACTTCTATTTATATAAATATACATATATTGGGGGTGCGTGCTTAAAAAATTTTTATTGATAAGGGTGCGCGATCAAAAATGTTTGGAGATCACTGCTCTATGGCACCAGAAGAAAAGTTCATTAAAAAAGTACATTAAAAAAAGTATGCTCACTATAATAGGATTCCGGTCAATTTACTGCATTACAACAGTGAACGAGTCAGTTCCTGAGGTTGGGACTGTTAAAAGTTAGAGTCGCTATGAACAAGGGTTCAATTTAATGAGGTTGTACTATATTAAAGTTCCCCCACTCCCATTTCATTGTCTATTGTGGAATTTTTAAGCCTTCCTCCAGGGTGACTAGTGCCAGGCCATTATCTATAGCAGGACACTTGGGCAGATAAACCCAATCTGATCTGTTCTAACAAGCCCTATGTTCTCAGGTCATGTTACTAATTGTAAGGTGTGTTTTAAGGACCGTAACTGAATTCAAACTCAAACAAAATGTCTATGACTTCAATGAAGCAATTCAAAGAATGTGAAAAATGTTTTTATTGATATTTTCATAAAATACAATAAATATATCAGTTACTCCAGTATATGGGACATTTAAAAAAGTCTGATAAAGAAATGACAACTGCATTTAAAATAGATCAATAGCATTAAAAAAAATCATGTGGTTTAAAAAAGATATATGTTCTTTCCTGTGGGGTCTTAGTCATTCATGCAGTTTCATCTCACACGGGAGCTCTGAGCAGCCATACACAACCAGCAAGACTGAGGCCTGTTCAGCACTGTCCAGAGGTTAATACAGGGGTGAACACCTAGTACAGAATATTAAAAAGAGTCAGAACACCCAGAAGCAGACACAGAGAGCAAGGAAGAAAAGAGGGTACTTAACTGAAGTGCCTTGTCACAAGGCCAACTCTGGGGATGGAGCATGGCATCGGCAGACCTAGTTTCTGACTGCATAAGGAGATTTGTTCTATTGTTTTTGGGGCAAGTGCTCTGGTTTGCCACAATGGAGATAACTATCAGTGATTCCTCTCTTCCTAGCCTAGGATGATGCTGAGGCAGTAAGACGGAGGGCAGGAAGAAAAGCTGGTGGACATCTACAAAAGTACCCCAAGAAGTTCTGATATGGGGGACAAAATTGGTACTGAACGTTGAGGAGGGAGGTGCAAAGGACAGAATCTCACAGAAAGCAAATGCACAGATGATCCATCCCTTTTTCCCCAGAGAGACAAATTCTAACCAGGCTGACATCAGGCTGTAATGCCCACTGAGGCTGAAGTGAACAACCACAGTTGCCAAAAAGTCTCCCATGATGCAGCTGGACAGGGATCTATCTGCACTCATGCACATGTGCTTCTCTTCTTCCCTCTCTATGCCAAACCACTTAAAAGTTCCCTTGCCCTATACTTATGAGTTCTCTCTGGACAACTTCTTATTCTCCCTACATCTCCCCTGACCTCACAGGGACTGGCTATGCTTTTTCTGGGTCTTACAGTGCCTGCTTGGAGATTACTATCTTCAGCTGATCGAGTCTCTCATCTCTTAGTGCATCCCGGATAGCGCCAAAGAAGCTGAAGTAATGCTGGAAGTTGTGCATCATGAGCAGGACACCAGCAAGTAGCTCATTGGTCACCAGGAGGTGATGGACATAGGCTCGACTGTGGTTCTGACAGCAGTAACAGGAGCAGCCTTGCACAAGGGGACCAAAATCATCCTGGTATCTAAGGAAGAGGGAGGCAAAAGAGCCACCATCAGAAAAAAAAAAAAAAAAGTCCAGTATCAAGTAGTAAGGAAAAGGATTTGTGAAGTGTGTGCAATGAAACCTTGCTCTAGTCAGCAGGCTGCAAACAGTGAAACAGTGACATTACATTCTCATTTGAAATAAGTCAGGGCAAAGCTCTTCCTGCATCACAACATAGTACTTTATTCATGCTCTAGCACACCATTCCTGCCAACAGCCTCTTGCTAATAATGTCACACACCTAAGGGACCAATCCAAAGCCCACAGAAACCATCAGCGGGAATCTTTCCACTGTCTTCAAGGGCTTCCAACTCAGGCCCTAGTCCAGGGGTTCCCAACCTTTTTAGGCCGAGGACCGGCAAACTTCAGACTAGCAGTGACCGGCATACTGTGGGCAGGTAGTCAACTTTTTTTTACGCTCAGCATAAAAAAAGGTTGGCTGCCAGTCTGCAGTAGCGTGCCAGTCACTTCCAGTCCACGGTTTGCCAGTCCATGGTCACTTCCAGTCTGGCAGCCAGCCCTCCTGTGGACTGGCAGCCAACCCTTCGCAGCCTGGCACTGGGCCACAGCCCGGTGGTTGGGAGTCCCTGCCCTAGTCAGCCTGAATAATGCAACCAAGTTTCAGAGGGTGATGTTAAACATTTTTCTGAATGGGAATCTTTTCATTCATGCCTGAAGGTCTGGATTCTCTGGGGTAATACGTTAAAGAGCCACAATATTGCTTGCCCAGTCACAAACTTACTATTAGCACAGTCAACATTACAGAAGATGAAAGTTAGATGAGAAGGAATGTAGGCCAAGACTGAGAAATGACTAGTAATTACCCCTCAATCTGTGCCCTTCCTGACACACAGTGAAAAAAGACCTGGATTAACAAAGGATGAGGTCTCAACCCCCTGCTCAAAACCTGGATCTGTCAATGATGTCTCAAATCAGGTACTAAAAAAACTGAAAAACTTTCAATCACTAATAAGACTCCTCATTACAGGCTATTTTCCATAAGTTGGAATGTGGCTGTAACATGCTGTGAAAAGTGCTGTGGCACTTTTAGTTGCTAAACAGTGAAGAAAAGAAAAAACCCTTGGCTTTATGTCACCTGAACAATGGTATCTTGGCACTGTCTCCAAATGACAGGCTAGGGCATTTGTCCAAAACCACCTCAGAGGGTATTATGCACTTAGTAAATACCAGCATTCTCTGCAGGACTGTAGGTGTTCCCTGGGTAGTTGCCATCCAGCTACTGACCAAGCATGACACAGCATAAGAATATTAGCTCAAAACAATATGGCTGCAGACACCGTTTAAAAGTCTCTCCCCTGCCCATTTACCTTTTGTCCTTCAAAAATATCTCAAATGATGTCATTTCCAAATCAGCTTTGGAGGTTTCATCCTTGTCTTTTTTGCTGCCATTTCCCCCAGCATCCTCGGTCCAATTTTGTTTCAACACTGTGGCAAAAAGCAACAATACTTCTTCAAGAGGCAGCAGTGAAAAAGAAGGGCAGGAAGTAACTTGACACCAGACATCTTAGTTTCTCTGTTGCTACAAACCAAAATCTCCAACTCCTTTCTATGAAAATCATCATCATCCCTCTTTGGTTATCCTAAGATAGTAGAACTGGATACATGTATGAGATCAAACCTAATTAGACTGCAAGGCATGTAACAAGGAATTAACTAATCTGACAAAAGTTTACAGCCAAACAGCTGCACATCTTTTGCTGCTCTACTGAGTTTAATTCCTTTTTATTAAGTCATACAAAATACTTTCAGCCTAAATTCCATTTTATACAGCAGGAAATCATCTGAACTATTGATTTATTTAGATTTGAGTGAAAGTGATAAGTGACTCATCTACATTCATTTTACTTTTCCTGTTGTACTTTTGGGATTAAAGATCCCTCCCCCTCTCCTCCATACCAGTGAAATCCAAAAGGCTGGACTGTGGTGGTAGCAATACTGCAGTTACAGATGGAGATTCCAAACTCAAGAGATGCAGCTGCTTGCAACTTCCACAAGGCCATGGCTTTTGGGCCTGGAATTTCTCATACTTCTTTCTCCAAAAAGGAGACAATTGTGGCAAGCCACTATTAGTGCTGCATAGTGCTACCATAAGGCTTTAGTTGTGGGCCAGGACCTAAGAGTGAGCACAAGGGAACAGCTGGTTTTGAATTTTCCAAGCATAAAAAAACAAAAAGTGATTCAAAGTTCGATTCATTAAGAAGATACTACTATGGGGAGTTTTTTGGTATTAAAAATCTTACCAGGTCTAGGGAGGACACCACTCCTTGCATCTGAAACCTTTCTGGGTAGGTACCAAGCCTTCACTCATTTAAGCAAGTGCCATGTTCACAAAGGATTTGACTAACTTGCACTAGTTTTGTTAGTGCTGATATTAAAGGAGCAAAGTGGGTAAGGCAGGGAAAAACTGCTTCCCAGTGAGTAAGGTTTTCCCTAACATTGTCCAGCTGGAGAGGGAGAGAGGAGTGATGCTACATAGTCTAACACTGCAAGGAGCCAAGTGCCTTCAGCTCCCACTAAAATTTGCGGGGCCAATCTTGTGTTGCTGAAGGTAACGGGAGCTTTGCTTCAACAGAAGCAGGCCCAATGGGATTTGAGGGCACTTAGCATGTAATAGTATTGGGCCCATAAAGCCAACTACGCAGTAAACCATGGAATACCCTCAACTCTACAGTACTTTTAACCATGGTCCAGTTGACCTCATTTGGATATTCCAGGTGCTAAGGTTAAGTCTCAAATTCTTTGGCTGACATTGTTCTTTAGGACCACCCAAAAGAACCTCACTCCTGCCTTGAATAATTAAAACATGCTATGCTGGCCATGACACCTCCCACTTTACATCAGCCAATGACCACAACAATACAGCTATGCAGAAATCTACCTGCTGCTTCTGGGTCAGGCTGGTAGTCATAGCTGAAAGATAGGGCACAGCCCCGCTCTGTCACCTGGTAGGGGAAAGCGCTCTCAAAGATGTCCACTCCTCTTTCAATGCACTCTAGTACCTCATCAGGTTTGCCAATACCATGGATGAGTCTGTGAAAGAAACATACAAAAAATACAGGTCTGCAGTGTGCAGAATGGAACTGAATGGGCAACTGCAGTCTCCCCCAGCACAGGGACAGCCATAATGGATCTGACCAGTGGTCCAGTAAGGTTAGCCACACGTACCCAGTAATGACTAGGAGCTTTAAGATAAGACACTAGACAGTCCACCAGTGTAATGATATAAATATTCGGCATACTACACTTATGGCAGTGAAAGCAGCAGCAAGTGAAGACAAGCTGGCACATAGACTACTGCCAATCATGAGGCCGTGCACTTCTGTTTTCCATCCACACGGCATGTGACAGCCCGTCCAAATTTCCCTCATCTCCCAGGCTCTCTGTTATGTTACTATTGGAAATATTACACCAACTTCTCATTAAACCCTGAACAACCTCTAAATCTTATGTATAGTGTTTAAAGCTATTTAGCTTCCTTGGTGCTTATGTAAACTGATTCTAGTTCATAACCCACCCACTACACTTGATTCTACAGATCACATACTTCATTGCACATTGTCAGGGTACAAGGGTTTTTTTTCGTTTTGGCTTGGCATTTTTGTTTGGTAGGGGGCAGGGGGCTGCACCAGGTCCCTAACCCTCTTGCACAACCTCCATTTCAGTCATCCTTCTAATATTTCCCAGGTCACATTCAAACATTCCCTTTCTCATTAGCCATTTTCAAAACTGTTCCCTGTGGCTTGGTTTGGGTGCAGAAAGCACTATTTCAGGTGAATGTGGCCATTCGTTGAAACCACCAGCAACATCACAAAATGGTCCAAAGGATGAGAGAGTTGAGTGGATTCTCAAAGCCTGAACCTTCAAACATCTGTCTCAAGCCATCGTGTTGCATCTATCTCAAGCCAACAGGACTGCTTCTACAAGTAAGGTCATGCATGCATACAGAATATGGGTGGTTAGACTGGGCTATAGGAATTCATCTTCTTTCACCTCACTAACCCAAAAGGGTCTATAGAGGGGTAAGAGGGGGAGGGAAGAGGGGAGGGGGAGGAGGGGAAAACAATCTACAGCAGCACTTAAGGTAAAGGTTGTCAATTAAAATCACAGAAAGTAGGGCTGTAAGGGACCTCCAGAGGTCATCTAGTCCAGCCCCCTGCCTCAGGCAGGATCATACCCATCCAAATCATCCTATACAAATCCATAATCTAAAATCTTGTAAAACTATCATCAACCCTGACACAAGACATAACACCCTAGCCTGCCATAGGTAAAGCAGGGGGACTATGACAGCCAATGTCCTGTTTCTATAAAAGAGAAGGAGGAGGATGTAATAACACATCAATGCTGGGGGAAGGGTTCCCTTCTGCAGTAATGCATTCACTATTATGAAAATAAGTATGCAGGGGGACTGCTGAAATTAAAGACACAAATGAGAAAGGCCAATGCAATGAGTCCTTAGTTTCCCTTTCCTTCCTGTCTCCCACCACTTCCTGCTCAGGTGGACCCACTTAAACACAAAAGCAGCAATTTCCCCCAGCAGCCAGGACTATCTGCTTTTCTTGGGACCTGGCAATCCAGCTGGGGTCTTCCAACCTCTTAACACCAGTCAGTGACAACAGTCTGCTGCCATCCAAATTCAGCTGGCAGCTTCACTGAGAACAGACAAGGCCAGAGAGAAAACAGCTTTTCTGGATCTCTCGCAGGTGCACTGCCTGTGCTGACAGCAGGGTAAGCTAATGTAGGGTAATGAACTAAAGAGATAATTGAGAAAATACACAGGGCTGAGAAGTGAAGGAACAAGGGGGCAAATCTAGTCACTTTTATAACCCTAATTAAGGTAATGAGAAAAAAAAAGGTAAGATATCGACTGACTCATTTTTTTTACATTTAATGCCTCCACCGTTGGGAGAAAATGCTCCTCAGTAGTAAAACAACTGGTATCTAATTACACATGGGATCAGTTCCCAGACTAATGTGTACTTCATACAGAGGGAGGATACAGTTTTTGTCTTGCACATGTTGAGATTTCTGAGCATGCGCTGGCCAGCATGAGACGAAAAACCCTTGTACCCATAGATCTGGGGAGCATCTTTCCGCCTAGGATGAATGCTAAATCACAAAAAGGCAGCTACCTCCAAAGCAGGTTGTGGCAGCTGTTCCTCACCATCTGTAAAAGTCCAGCGCTGCCCAAGCATAAGCAGCATATCAGTTTAATGTGGTTAAAACACATCAGCTACAGAAGGGAGTCACATGGCAACACACCTGGCTGCCTGGGATGGGTACCCATGCAGGGCTTGTGCCTCTGTAGAGCTGGGTTGACTACAGCAGCCTTTGGCACGAGTCCAGAGCTGGGCTCAAATTCATGTCTTTGGAGATGTACAAAGGCATCTGCCCCACTCTGTCAAGACCCTCCCCCAGCTCTTCACCAATGTTAGGACATCATTTCTGAAAGGAGAAAGAGCAAGTAGAATAGCTTCTCTGATGGCAGCTACAGGGATAATTCAGGGAAGCAAGATTCAAACACTCAGACAAACCATCAAGGTAAATGTGTTTTTCCTAGCAAAGGAAGATTTGAGAGCAAAGAGTAGATATCATGGAGCTCCCCTCTTACTACTAGAAGCTGGCTGATCTCAAGACTTGGGTGCGGCAGGAGAGCAGACCTCTGCAGATAGGCAGAGCTCAGTAAAAGCCTCATAAGAGTTATCAGTGAGGGGCTGGTTTTACTTCTGCTTCCAGAAAGCTCCGCTTTGTAGCCTGCTGTACCATCTTGGGACTGCTGACAGGCCCAGGGGCTTGCTTAGAAGAATCTTGAAAGACTGGTCATCATGGTTTCATGGTTTTCTACTAATGGTTAGAACCAGGTGCAGTTCAGTCAGGTGGCACCCACTGGTTAGTGTTACAATTCCTGCACTCTGCCAGTCCATGGCCATTGTGATCTCCGGACACAGCTACAGAATTCAGACCTTCTGACTTATGCTATACAAGCTCATGCTTTTAGCCCTGGTTCAGTGTTGGTCAAGCAGTGGTTGCCACATGGATACCATCTAAGCACAATCCTCTCTGCTGTCACTGCCCCTTTCCTATCCTGCAGCCCTCTCTGCTCTTCCAGCCTCAGGCTCCCCACACAGCTCTGCCAATGCCCTTCATTCCTGACTTGCAGCACCCCCTGCTGTTCCAAGCCTGACAGGTGACAGCCATAATGTATCAAGTAGTAGTTTTTGTAGTGAGAATAAACACCCCCTCCTGAGTAGAATGACCTTTTTGTTGCTTTGTTCCAGGCTAGCTGTGATCCAGCGTACACCTATCCCAAACAGGATTCTGTCTAGAAATAAGCCTGACTCCAAACCCTGCATCTCCCTAAAAGCCTTGCAAAAGTTCAGATTCATATTGTTAACAGTTATAGGTCTAGTCCTGTGCCACCTTTTCCTTAACAAGCAAGATCAGACCTATCGTAACCCAGGTTCTCGATATCTGAGGGCACAGCATGTGATTCACACAATCATCAGCAAGAGAACAGGCATTTCCTGATAACTGCCTGCAATACATCCCCCACTTAAATCTCACCTTGGTTTGTCCTCCGGTAGCTCTGCTGTGACCGCTTCCATCAAGCTCAGCTTGGTCTCTTTGGCCATAGCATGGCCCTGGAAGCCATCCAGCAGGAATCCACCCACAGCACGCTTTGCAGTCTCCCTGGCTGACCTGAGCCTCTCCTCCAGAACGTCTCCACCTTCGATTGCGCCAATCAGCACACTCTCCTGCAGCTCCTGGGTCAGGCAAGAGGTACAAGCACTACAAAAAATGCAAACTTAGCTGGTCCAGAAACAAGACCTGTACCTCACTATCCAGAAACAGGACCAGTGACAGCCTCCAGGCCCTTGGAAACTGAACTGCACCTTCCTGGACCCATAAAAATTGCTGGAATTTGGTACCAGCTGATAAGGCTCTGGTCTGGAAACAGTGCAGCTTAGGGCCTAGAGCAGGGAACTGGAGAATGAAGGGCCAGGCTCTGCCCCCAGTTCATTCCATAGCTACCCACCTCCCTTGAGGGTAGAAACCACCAACACACCTTTAGACACCGCATTAGATTCTCAGATAGCACTGCAGAAATGCCAAGTGTTGCTGCAGGACACCTGAGGAAAGCCTCCTGTCATGACTGCTACTCACTACACTTTACACTTCAGTACCTCTCAGGGCATGTCTACACCACCTCTGTACTGAACCCAGTGGACTGCCATGAAGTTCACCCTGACCCCTTCCCCCTACCCTGTGTGCAAGGGAACAGTCTTCTTGCAGCAACCAGCCAAGAAATGCACATAAGAAAGCTGAACAGTGTGGGGTGCGTGTGCAGCACCAATCTATGACTGCGACACTATTTCTGGGACTGGACACACATGGAGAAGGAGTGAGCATACTTCACTGCAGTGCTCCCTATTCGGGGCATGAAGGCAAGCGGACTTGCCCCAATGTCAGCACTACGCAGGACCAGGCTGGCCCCCTCCCTACTACCATGGGCTCCTAGCCAGCACAGCTCTAGCCACACACACCCCTTCCCTAGGAAAAAAAGGAGTGTAATTCAGTCTGCCAGTAAGGGAGGTGCTTGAGTAGCATGGGTGAAACCTACTCAGTCCCCACTAGCTAGAAAGACTGTGGTACTCCAAGGAGTTTAAATAAGGAAAAAATAAAATGAATAGGGCAGGTGAATGAGGGATTGTCTGACTTCTAGACGAGGGAAAAAATCCCTGCTCCCCCCTCCATGAGACCCCCTTCAGGAGGGACTCTCATTGTCTATGGACTGGTATTTCAGCAGATCTCAGGCCCTTGATAACTAAGTCTGCTTCCCTAGAAGCTTTAGGTTGGGTGGAAACTGGTGCTGACAGAAGGTAACACAAGCCTAGGAGAGGCAGCTGTACTCAAAAAAAACCCCAAAACACTAAAAAGACTGAATTCCTCTCTCACTTCTAGAGGTTGATTCCCCTTCGTCAGGGACAAGGCACAAACGCAGGACAGGCACAAGAAAATCCTTTCTCTGCTGCTCCTCATGTTGTGCCTGCTCTGTACATGGTGCAAGAGGCGAAAGACCTCAGTTTGTTTCTCCTGCACAAGAATGACTCAGGCCTGAGTGGACTATGCATGCAGATGCTCTACTGCTCCTGCCCTGGAGCACCTACCAGGCTCAGTGTAAACACTTGCCTCAGAGATGCTGAGACCTTACCGGTGATTTCTCTAGCAGCTGAAGGCACTTGTCCAGAAAGGAAAGTGATCGGTCCACAGACTTCTTAGCTCTCTTCCTGCTGGTTTCACCAGAAGCAGTGTCTCCATCTGAAAGGCACTGGAACCAGTTGGGCTGAAGAGCTTGCTGCATGCTCATGAACTTGGAAGGTGTCATTTCCATCCGCCCACCGCATCCCCATATGGACACGGTCTGTAGTGGGCAAACAAAAAAATACGGGGACAGCTGTTGATGGGAGTGGGTAAGAGACCACCAGGGATTCTATGGAGTCTTGGTAAAATGCCAGCTAGTCAAAGAGTATTTCTGGACAAACTGTCAAAGAAATTTGCTCAGAAAACCTAGCTGTCTTTGGCATGTAGCAGCCCAAGCACGAGACTGGGAAGCAGAACTGAGTTTTGTTTCCATCTCTGCCACAAACCCTTCCGGGGACCTTTGGGTGAGTCACTTCACCTCGTGCCTCAGTGTCTCCATCTGTAAAATGAGAATGACATCTTCTCATGGTCATTGGGATGAAAGGCAAAGTGACTTTTCCATGCTAGGCCCAATCAGTGGTAGAGCTAGAAAAATAACCTAAGTCTCCTGAACCCAACACTATGCTCTAACCACATGAACTAATGTTGGAAAAGGAATCTCTGCTATGTGCAGGCTTACACAAAAATGTCTTAGATTCTTGAGCAATAAATTCAGATATTGTGTGCACATGCATTCTCATTTCCCCCTGAGGCATTACCACCATTTGCCAAGTGGTCAAATGATCAGATCCTTCCCATCATGTCTGTGTTCTTAGGCTTCCATCTTGTACTTTCATGTACCATCCCATCTACAGCTTTTATGGCAGGAAGGCAAAGCATTGGTCCAAACAACAGTATTCTTATGTTTTAGCTCCTGAGCAAACAAAGGGGACATATTTCAAATGCTGACTGACTTTAGTGTCATATGCGGACCTGACCGCTCCAGTTTGTAGCTACTAGCATAATATGCCTCTTCCCTGCATGTGGATCATTCCATCTGGATAATTATGAGTCTCACAAGGTTTGCAAGAAAGGGTGCTCAAGCCCTGGCCTGAAGGCCAAATTTAGCTCCTGCCACTCTGTCATTTAGTCCATAGGGAATCCTGTGGGACTGTGGCCCTGTGCACTAGATTGGGCCCACAGGGTAGCACCAGACCTGACCCCAGCATACCAGGACATGGCACAGAGCCCCCGAGACTTGACCATGGCAGGAGGAAGTAGCACAGGGCCCCCAGGACCTAATCCTGGTGGTTGAGTTCTGAGCTGGCCTATGGACCAGACCCACACCCTTCATTTAGTTTGCAGGGCCAAACGACTGAGAGTCACTGCTTTGAAAGAAACACTCCCATGGTTTAGACCTCCACATTTAAAATCAAAGGGTTTTACAGCCACCAATATGAGTACAAGCATTATCATGAATTTCTTCTTTTACTGCTTTTTCTTTGGTATGCCAAACAGCTTTTGTGTATTCAAATGCTCTTCTTGCTGCACCAGAAACCCAGAATAACCCATGCTGTGCTAGCGTACAAGACTTGCAAAGCAAAACCAATCAGATTAGTTTCACTTCTCAAGCAGATATAAAAAATGTGAACAGTGTAATTATTTTCCCCCTAGCAGCATGCCCATTTTATCCAATAAAGCTAACTGCAGGAAAACCAGATAGTTTGAGGAACTGGTAAAAGGCTAAGGAGCCTGATCATTGGTTCAACTGCAGCCTGGAATGCAGGACCTTTCTGTCCAGTGAAGGGAACCATTCCGTTTCACTGCCTCTAATGAATTCTATTCAGGCAAAGGCACTTGTCCACACACATGCACTAACATGTCAAGAGGTTAACAGCACAATTCCCATGGACTACAAGGACAGAAATAGTAACAGAAAGTCCTGCCAACTGAGAAATGGTTGCGGTCAGTGCAAAATGAATTGGATGGGATTCAGCCTACTTTGTAAATGACGGGTACTCACGTCAGAAAGAAACAGGAATCACCTGCTTTTGCTAAACTCTTCACTAGGAACATTCAACATTGTCATGGATACAGAAGTCCAATCCTAGGGACAGCTTTTCCAACCCAGGGTTGTAGTAGTCTAATAAGCAAAATGTGTTTGAGGAGCAGTTGAGCAAAAGCTATGCCTATACACAAGACGACCTGGTAAGTGCGCACTGCAGGCTCCCACCCCACTGCACTCCACTGGGGCCTTCACAGCCCATGGTGGCGACTCGGTGCTCCAGGGCAGAGTGTAGCTGCGCAGGAAAGGTGCCTGCAGCTTGATCTCTGTGCTGCCCTGGCAATGTGTTTCCCACATGTGCCACAGCAGCAAGGGTCACAACCCTGTGCTGACACCCACACTGCCTCCATGCATGCAGGAGACTCCCAGGGAGGGCAGCAGGGAGCCAGCCCCACCCCCAAACAAGCTGCCTGCAGCCCCATCCCGCCTTCTGCCGGGGCCCTGATGCCATGCATTGGAGCCCCACACACTGCCCAGCCAGGCAGCAGCTCCAGCCCCAACCCTGCCCAACTTCCTCCCTCCCTCCCTCCCCCCCTATGGGGGCCTCAATCCCTCCCCTCACTTACCTATGGGGGCTGCTTTCAAGGCTGCCTGAGGGCATATGCATATACACACACAGTGCCCCCGCCTGACTGCCCTCCTCCTGCTCCCTCCCCGTGCCATGCAAGCTGAAACTCTGCCAGCCTGCAAAGAGCTCACTGTAAAACTGTAAAATCCACAGGTTTCTCTGCTAAAATGAGAAATCCGTGTTTTACTCCAGTAAGGGGGAAAATCCACATTTTACTCCATTTTTCCATGGGAAATAGAAAACCCAGATCCCCAGTGATCACTCCAGCCCCTTTCAGCTTTTGCATGTCATCCTCCTGCATATTTGGCTATCTAAGAAGTGACAGCTACTTGGCCTCCAGGGGTTCTAAGTTTATTGCCACTCAGTGGCTCCTGAGGAAATCTGAGCAGTTTATAAGTCAAATTAATTTCATCTGTACCCAGTTTAGCTCTATGTAGTCAGAAGACATGATTTTGGAATGGACAGATCAGTTGCGGCCCTTTATCTGACCACACTCCCCTATTTTAAGCCTGATATATAGATGGATACTGTAGCCCTGTGCTTTATGTTCTGCTGTGCCAGTGATTCTTAAACAGGTTGCTTTTAGGGGTGCTGTGAGGTGCTATGTAATATTAGCACTGTTAGGTACGCAAACATTTCCACATGATTCCCAAGATAAAGCCAGTGATATTAAACAGGAACCTGTAGTGTCAAAAATATTATGACCTGTTGTGGATTCTGAGTGCTTAGGAACAGACGAATTGTTCTATGATTTTTCTGTAGTCAAGAAACAAGTGAAAACTAAAATCTGGCATTTTCTGAGGGGTGCCTTGAGTCTAACAGGGTTGAATAGTACTGCTCGATGCACCATGATGGCATTCTGTTGTTTAAACAGGGAACACCGGTTGGTAAATGGGAGACAATGATTCTCTAGCACCGGGAGATGTCTGGGTTTTGAGGGACTTAATTTGGACCTTTGTATTTGGAGCTTTGGGACCATACCTTGTTGGTATTGTAGCCAGATGGACAGGAGGTGGCAGGGTCTTGAACTGAGCAGTACAGCACTGAATCTGGCATACCTGTAGACACAACAGAAAGAGACATGAGGAAGGCTGCACCAGAACCTCACTAAAGAGGCAGATGTGATTCTTTAAAAAAAAAGATAACTCCATGTACATTACTTCCATCAGTAACATCACTTGTTTGACTTCCACGGCAATGAAACATCAAGTGAGACAGCTAGGTTCTAAATGGAGTGGGAAATGAAAGTGGAAGAACTTGCTTTTTATGACTTCACAAGCTACATTTGGCCTATGGGCCTCTATTTCACTTGATTAATGTCTATTGTTGCTAAAAGAAGTCAGACACAACAACAGTTGATTCATTTTCCCACTCAGCGTGTACATGGGGGACATCTGACACTTGACACCATTTAGTCTGGGCTATATAAACCATCTCAGGCCCAAGGCTTAAAGGAAGGGCAACATATTTTATGGTAACAGACTGAGAAGCAGCAGCAGTGAGAAGTTTATCATCCTCTTAAGTAACAGTCTCATCCACTATTGAACAAGCTGAGAGCATTTAATACAATATGGGCTTCCCCACTCTGTAGGCAAAGTCTGAACTTTTCAAAGCCAGTGAAGAGATTGAGATGCACAGTCTGGCATTTTCAAAGGCACTTAAGGGAGTCAGTTGCTCAAATCCCGTTTAAGCTCCCTGGATGCTTGGTTCTTAACTCCTCTGGACTCCTTTGAAAATCCCAGCCATACCTCCAATTACAGTTAATGACAGATGTGTCTAAATCCTCTTGACTGAACTGAGGTCACTTGGTACACAATTGAACATGCCCAATAATGAACAGGGCCGCACAGAAGCTTATCTGTGTGTGTTCTATACACATGTTCCTACTCCAGTTGGAGTCTGGGAAGCACAAGAAAGGCTGAGGCAGGCCTTTACCCCTATTAAACATGTCCCTGATCAACAGAGGGTACACAATAAATCTGTGTGCATGCCTCACAACAGCTATGGCATGAGGAATAAGAAGGTTGTGCTGTTAATTATTCTAGACACAAGAAAAACCAGGGGGAAGGTTTCATGCACAAAGTGCTCCTTAAAGAAGGTATATAAAGGACTAAAACAGATGACGCTGCCTCAGGGTTGCTGTCAACAGAAAGGCAGATCTAGGGAGGAAGGTCTTGCTCCCTGTCTGGTAAGGAGTGCCCTGGTAGAAAAGGCTCTTTGTCTGGCTAAGTGAGGCATAAAAAGTTCAATCAAGCTCAGTGCCTGAGAGCGGTTCCTTCTGAAATGAAACGAACACATCTGTGGCCCACAACCTTCCACAGAGCAAAGGAAAGAATTTGAGGAGCAAGTCAAGTGAAAGAGAAGACTGGGAGGGGCCTGAAAGGAGGGCAAGACAAATTTCTCTGGCCCTGAAGGGTCTATGCATCCTGAATGCCACCTTCCCTAGAAAAAAAAATCAGAATAGTGACTTGAGAGGCTTGATGACGTGCCAGGAAATCCTTTCTAACAGAGTGTACTATACTTGGGGCGTTCCATACTGCCTATTCATGCCATCATTTCGTGGCGGCCGGGGGGGGTGGAATAACCCAGTCTACTTTGTCCCATATGAGCAGTGACTGAAGAGATGTTACCCTCCAGGGACTGCTTGGTAGGCTGTATGGGAAAGGCTGTTCTCAGCAGGTTTGAATTGTAGAAAGTGTCTGCATCAAAAAAGTCACCAAAATGGTACTTGTCAACACTCACTCACAGCACAAAGGCCAAAAAAAAGAGAGACCATGGACAGCTGCCTTTCTTGATCCAGAAGAGGGCCCCTCCAAGCCAGTATGGAAGCCCATTCTTGACAGTGTTGGGGGAAATTACAGTATAACTGTTGCACTGTCTCTTTTATGAAGAAAAGAACTACAGGCTCTGTGGTGTGTCTAATACTTTGCATCTATCCTATGTCCACATTTAATAATAAATAAGCTGCCCATGTGGCTTACAGGGCATTAAAAAGACTGATACACAAGCTATAAGCAGTGAAAGACTTGCACCCTAGCCCTCTGCCTCAGTATGTACAGAAGTATAAGAAGTATAAGTATAAGGGGCTCAGACCACACACACACACACTTTTACCTATAAATTTCCCAATTCCTTGCTTGTACTCCTCCAAGACCTCGTGAAGTTCCACACTGTATCCAAAGATAAAAGGACACACGTATTAGATATATAAACAACAGCTTCAACGACAAGAAGTCTGCAGAAAGAAGCATGGACAAGTTAATTACTCAGCATCCTGGTGAAAGGACTTTAGTTTTTACCAGATGAGCAGAAGCTTTCAGCAACAGAACAGACTGAGATGGAGGAATGACATGGGCACCACGCCAATATCACGAGATCATACTGCCCCAGGGCCTGCAAGATAGAGCTGCTGTGTAAAGAAACCTACATCTTGTCAACACAAGTGCCATCTAAATCTGGATTAGACTATGTGGCAATGCCAATCCACACAACATCACTTACCACACATCATGGTAGAAGACCTGCACAGGTAGGGAGCTATAGAGCCTGTTTTTGCCAAGGTAGGAGCAACCTTAGCAAGCTGCTAGGACCCTACATTTTCAGGCTGGATTTTAGGAGAAACTACTTCTTCCCTGAATAAAAGTTGATAACTACAGAACAAGACCTTAAACTGCTCTTGCCCTTACAAAATCAAAGGGAAGATCAAACAATTAAGAAAAAGGCCCAAAGGGTTAAATGTACTGAACATGCTAAAATACTGAATTTTTGCATACAACACACCCACATACATAATACGCACATTGATTTTAAGAGGCAGAGTGAAGATAATAAAATTTTCCTAGGAGACACCAAGTAGCAGCAGCTAGGGAGACAAACCTACTCCCAGGGCTCTGTCCTTTGTGAGAGGCAAACTGGGGCAACCGCCCCAGGCCTTACGCTTTGGGGGCCCCGCAGAGCTGGGCAGAGTGGCTGCAGTCCCGCCCCTTGCAGTGTTAAAGGGGTCTTGCACAGGCTGATTTGCCCTGGGCTCCACACTCCCCTATGGTTGTCTCTGGCTGCTCCCAAGGCCTGTGCCAGATGGGGCCTGCGGATGGATCCAGTAAACTGAGCCAATACCCAGCACACACAGTCAATATACATATGTTGACTGTGACCCAGCACAGAGTTTGGGACCATGTGCTGGTTCTGACCCCACATTTTGGGTCCAGGGCCTCGTGACTGCCCAGACACAGAATGATCCTGTGCACTGCCCCACACTGGCACATGAAGCCGTCTGGCCAAGGTGATCTCCACAAGTCTGGAAAATTGGCAGCAGAGGAATGATGACAACATCAACTGCCATGGCTCCCTTAGCCATGGCAATTAACTCTGCCAACACTCCCCTACTACCAAATTTCTGGATCTCTCGCATATACTGCATACTAAGTTTCACCAGCCAGTTTTAGTTAGAAGGGTGCAGGCTATATACAAGATAAGATGTGAAAAATAATAGTTCTTAGTATTTTTGTTCCATGTATAAAAATATTGCAGGTAACAAAAGTCAAGATTGTCAGAGTCATAACTATTGTTACACTCGCATAAGTCAAGTGATTTTTATGGTTCTTTTGGAGAGTTAAAAAAAAAAAAAGTTTGACCTGTAACTGAAAAAACACAACACTTGCTTTGAGCTCTCACGCATACATAATTCATGTAGAACCTATTCAACCCCAAGGATCTAAACCAAAGGTGACCAAACTGTGACATGCATGCTACAAGTAAAGTGGCACACAGCAGACTGGGGAGGGGACAGGCATCACAGCAGCAGCAGATGAAGCAGAGAGCAGAAAGCATAGCAGCAGAAAGGATGGGGATCACTGAGCAAGGAGCAGCAGAAAAGCAGATCAAGCTGGGAGCACAGGGCAGGGAGCAGAAAGCAAAGCAACGTATCAGATACAAGGAGGTGACTGGAGGGAAAGGAGCACTTGGGATGGGTGTGCGGCTAATTGGCACTCCCTGATCTAAACCCTCAAGGGGAATGTGATGGCTGACACTGTAATGGGCATACTGCACAGAACCTGGGACCTCAGACCTAAAACAATCAGCTACTATTACTGTTAAACAGGCATCAAGGATCCCCAGCTGGGACTGTAATGGAGTCTGTGGATCAGAATGAGAAAGATCTGTTTTGCATCCTGACCAGAGCAGTTACAAGAGGATTCTGTACAAGTCAAAGTGTTATTATTATATATTATATTATATTATATATTAGAAAACCAGGACGTGGACAGTTTTGCCTAGTGGTTAAATGCGTAAAACACTAGTGTGGTCCCAACTGTTTCCCCAGGGAGCTGGGGGTATGGAGGAGTCTGGTGTCAGAACTGGATTCAGAGGCTGTAGCTAAAGTCAAAGCAGGCCAGGATTAGAAGCCAAAGACAGGTCAAGCCATGGGTAAACCAGAATCAGGAGCTAAAAACCAAAGTCAAAGTCTGATCAGGATCAAGAACTGAGAACTGCAATCATGGAATATCAAGGGTCTTACCAGGATTGGAAACTGGAATTGGAGCCAGTCAGAACCAGAAAACCAGCAAGGAAGCTTATAGTGTCACCCTTGCTGCAAATGGGTGTCAAGCAGCCATTTAAACACTGACTGCTGTCTCTTGCTGATGCTCTGCCCTCCCACTGTCAGAGCTGCTGTAGGTGAGGTGCAGGGTGTGAGCTTGAAGGGCAGGAGGGGAGGCACACCCTAGCTCCATTCTGGCACCCTCCAACCCTAAGCCACACCCAGATCTCTTGACCCCATTTGCCCATCCATTGTGTGGCTCTCTTGCAATATTTCAGCACAGCAAAAATATTGGTGTAGCTTTTGCTGCAATATGCCTTGTCTCCACTAGGGGACTCTGCAAACATAGTTCTGTTGGCACAGCTACAGCAGCAAAAGCCCCATAATGCCAACAAGTCCTCAGTGAGAAATCCCACTGGCAACTATCCTGCAAGCTTTCTGTTTGCATTTTCAAATTTTGTATTTTACAAAGAGCATTGCCATAGCTAGGTGCTGGTGTTTTATAGGCCAAGCCCTTCATAGTTCCAAAGCAGCAGGTTCTCTCTTCCTGAGAACTGCTTAGGGCTGTATAATCATTCATTCTAGGATTTCCTGCACCTTAACCTGAACATCTGACTCTCACCATTACTGGGGAGAACAAGATGCTGGGCTAGAGGTGCTACTGGGCTGAGCCAGATGAGATGCTTCTCGCTTCACACACTTTAATAAGATAAACCTGTAACCGGGAGAGGGTGAGGGTGGGGCAACAACCTATTTAACAGGCATGCCACAAATTAGCCATGCACCCTCCCTGAGTGCCATTCCAACCCCCTTCCTCTGCCTGGTCTCCTGTTTCACTTTCAGCTCCTGACCCGATCTCCTGCTCTTACTGTTCGTTCCCTCACCTACCATATCCAGAGACTGCCTGTGCTGCTTGTGCCACAGGTTGGCCACCCCTGTCCAAATGAAGTGTTGTTTCCAATTGGGAAGCTAACTGCACAAAAGCAGGTGTCCATCTGGGCTTCGTACTTACAGGGTTGAAAGCGTGATCTGTGCAACAGTGGGAACCCCTTTGATCACCTGCAGCGTGTCATGCGTGAGATGTGGTGGGGATCCTGTCTTGGTATACAGCAGGCAACCTGGAAACTCCAGAACTTGAGCCCCTTTCTTGCCAAGATTAGTCAGTTTCCCAAGACGGCATCTGTCGACCACCTTGGAAAGATTTAACTTCATCCTGCTAAACTCTCCTGGCCAACTGCGTCTAGGTTCTTTAAGCAGAGAGATCGGTGAGGGAGGCTCTCCCCCGCAAAAAGGCTGGGTTTCTATTTGTTTCTGTAAATGCTAGGAAATGGAGGGAAATGGAAAATTAAACCACTTATTTTTAGGGCTAATAGCAATTTCCCTGTGCAATGCAGCTGCCAATGGAGTATCCATTATGGCTGCCAAATAAGAAGTCATTCTCAAAAGAGGTATCCTAGACCTTGTACAGACATTCAGTTTCTCCTGGGAGAGTTGCTCTTCTCCCAGGAGAAAGCACAAATGTACAGATATTCAAGCTTTTCTCTTAGAGTAAAAATGGCTGCTTAAGGGAAAAAAATGGCTGCTTAAGGGAAAAAAAATAAACTGTGCACAATCAGGGTTAAACCACTTCCAGAAGAGTGTCTCCTGAGGGATCAACTGTCTGTGCCTGCTGACAACACAGGCTGACCATGGGCCATCTGTTAGCCAAGCAAGGCTGCCCCATGCATTGCTGTCATCTGCTGCCAGGCAGACTAAGGGAGCCTGCAGAACATATGGAGATGCATGCACAGGGGTCCCTCTGGCTGCACCATGTCAGCATGGCAAGCCCTCTGCTCTGTATTCATGGCTCTAGGTAAGCTTCTCTACAAGGAGAACAAACCTGGGCAAATTCTCCAAGGTTATCTGAATGCATGTGTGCAGCCCAAGTCTGGAAGGACTCCAGCCTAAGTGCTGCCCCATTTTAGCAGTGACAAGGACGACTAGGGAAGCATTCAGCCTTCCTTAATTAGGGAAGCTGAATTAGGGGACACAGCCATGAGTTCATGGGACAGCCCGTGCGAAAACAGAGTCACAGGTTAGTAATGGGCACTCCAGGGTCACCCACCAGCCAGCACCCACTGGCCCTTGACTGCTGGGACTCAGGAGAGCAGGGCGCTGCACTTGGGGAAGTGGCACAGTTCTTGGTCTCCTTCCTCAAGCCCGTCCCACACCCCCTGGGCACTGCTCAGCACCAGCCTCGGGGCTGCTGCTCTAGCTGTGGGCCCCTGAGCAGGACTGGACCAGGGCATCTGGCACGGTACCCCCCATACCCTTCCCCCCTCATTGGGGCACGGCCCTGGATTTTGGTCCCGCCCCACTGGGATTAGTCACTGGGCCTGGCACCGCCCCCTTCTGCCCCCGTCGCCCGGGATTAGACACTGGCTCTGGGCTCACGCGGAGGGAACTCACCGCAGACCCTCTTTACCTGCTTCTCCCAGGGCCCCACATGTCTGCGTCGCAGCAGGCCGGCCGCGGCCCTGGCCCAATTAGCGCCCGCAATGTCATCACTAAGGGACGCTGGGGACTCCCCTCTGGGGTGGCTACGTAGGGGTGCCGTTGCCATGGTGAAGCCGCCGCACGCTGGCGGCGCAGTGCATTGTGGGCCGCGTAGTCCGCGCAGCCCGAGCTGCCGCGGTGTCGCCCGCCGGGGGACTCGGCTTCCCGGCATACCTCGCGGCGGCGAGCACCACCCTCCCCAGCCATGGCTTTCTCGGGGCTGTACCGCTGGCAGCGCCTCGGTGCCGCGGCCCGGCCTAAGGTAACCGTGACCCCCCACGGGCAGCTACGAGCCTCTCGCGGCCCCTATGGAGGGGACCTCCCCCTCCACCAATGGGGTTCACCCGCCTCCCTGTCGCGGCCAATTAGAGGGCTCTGTCCATATAGGGGGCATCGGGGGCACTGTTGGCCAATCAGAAAACACCTTTCATCCCCCGCTTTATACAGCCCCTGGGGAATGCCGCTCGGTGGAGGAGCTGTGTGGGCATGAGCAAGGGCATGGGCAATGGCACTAGTATCTGTTTGCTCCCACCCCTCCTGGGCTTGGCATTACCTAGCTGAGCCCCTGCCTCAGCCCAGCCTCCAAGAGCCTAGGGGAACCCACTGTCATCAATGACTCCCCTGCCCTGGGGTGCGTCTCCTTTGCTTTGGTCCCTGTGTGGCTCAGGCTGGCTGTAGCCCCTGCTGCCTTCAGCTTTGTTCTGTAGCAATGAGGATGCAAGAGTTTGTCTACCGTTAGGCTAGGAAAGCTCTCATTGAGTTGGCCATTACTGAACTCCAAGAGCTGGAGCCACAGCAAGAGGTGAGAGTTGCAAGAGTAGGTGCCTGGCAAGGAAGATACCATGATCAAATGGGGGCATCCGAATCCAAAGACCTCTAGACTTGGATCTGCATATAGGATGCCCGCCAGTGGATTTGGGAGTATCTGAAGTCCAAGGGTGAGAGCCTGGGATGGAGGATGCTCGCCAGTTGTAGCGCCATACATGGTGTTTTGAACAATTGAGTTCCACCTGCTGAATTGGTCTGGTTCATGGAACAACTGAGTTCTGCTTAATCATTATGATTTGGCTGATTTGACCAGGAACACAAAATATATTAATTAAAAAAAAATCAGTCCAGGTGGTTTCCTGACATGATTGGAAAGAAAGATTCCCTTCTTCCTAACCTCTCAACGTCTATATGTAGAATAGAGTGGAGATGTGTCCTTGTGCTGCAGGCAGCCCCCTCCCCACCATGAGCAATCTTGACTACACACCTATTTTATGGAGCTGGGGGATTTCCCCCTAACTTGCTCTTTGGCCCGTTGGTTCAGGGCAAGCAACACCTGGGGGACATCTGAACCCCAAGACCTCTGGGCTTGAGCCTGCTTGTAGGATGTGTGCCATGGTTTTGGACATATCTGAAACCCCAGGTTGATGAGCCTGGGAGGGAGGATACTTGCTGGTGGTAGCACCATGTGAATTTGAACACCTGAGTTCTGCTCAATTGATAGGTTTTGGAACTGATTGGCTGATTTCACCTGGGACTTGAAATTTAAACAACAAAGAATAAGTAAAGCAGCTCCAGCCTTGAATTGCGGCAATAGAGGGTGGCAGGGGGGTTATAAACCAGGCAGGCAAATCTAGACTTTTGGTGTTACTGTATCTGCTTACATGCCATGTGCAACTTTCCCTCCAAAATTAGCTTTTTGAAATTGTAATTTGTGTTGTAAGTGGGGGAAGCTTGTATTTTTTCCCCTAGAATAGCAGAAGTGGCACCTTTATGAGGCCTATTTGACATGTGAATTATAGCATACAGAGAGTCTTTAGTTATTGTCTTAGTCATGTACATGCATGTAGAGAATACCTAGGAAAAGGGCATCCCCTGCCCTGAGGAGTTTTTGGTGTAAATAGACTGCAAACAAAGGTGGGGAGTGGGAGGAAGGAAGGATGGCAGGAATAGAAATGCCATCTCTATTTGCAGAGAGGGAACTGAGAAAAAGAAAGATGTGAACTTCAATCCTGCAAAGTTTGTGTTGATGAATGGTGTTACTGAAGTTAGGTGGACTAGTCATACTCATAACATCAACTCTTTGGAGAATCAGTTAACTTGCACAAGGTAACACAGGAAATCTTTGCAATATTTGAGGTGAATCCATGTCTCTTAAGCACAGAAGCATTTGAGTTAGAAATGAAAAGGAAGCTTAGAGTGTTGATATCACTGGTGAAAGAGCAAAAACTTTCATGGGACTCAAGTGACTGGTCCTAGGCTTGATCACATTAAACCAAGTTTTAAAAAATATATAAGCAGAGATATTTTTACATTCATGTTTTGCATCTTCTTTCTAGCCAAAGTTTGATTCTGACAGTGTGGAGCACTGGATCAAGGTAAACCCATAAACAAAGGACTTTATGAAACAGGGACATGCCGGCGTCAGGGAACGGCATGGCTCAGCAGGTTGAAAATGAGACTAAAAGTCTTTCATCCTTAAGTTTGCATCTGGTAGAGCTTATGATAAAAAGTTTGTGTCTGTTGATAATTGCTTAGTAGCTTCTGGGACATAAATGGATAGCTCTTTGTCAAGTCTCCAGTGAAGATGTCTAAAATCTACCACCAAGATTCATTTTAGTGTATTTAGTCAAATCCAAGATGAGGCCCATCCCCTGCCCAATCAGTATCGGTGGTGGCAGAGTTGTGAGGGGAAGAAAGCCTTTTCTTTAATTTGAGTACTGTACTGGGGCAGGCAGTGGCTCAGGGCTGAAGCTGAGTTGCCACCTGCCCCAGGTCAGAATGGTTCATTGGGCGAAGGAAGAGGCCCATTGCCAAGGGGAGCATGCAGGGAAAAGAGAACCTGCAGCCTGACCCCCATGCTTGTGCCTTCCCCCTCACCTGCTGCTTCCCTCCCCCCTTACTTTCTGCTCTGGTCTCTCCAGCCCTGACCTCACCTGGCTGGGTACAGCTTCTGCCTGGCCAGGTTGGGCTGGGCTGGGCTGGACTGTGGCCAGGCCAGGGCCACACTGCTGCTGACTGCCCTGGAGGAGCAGAACTGCAGCAGAAGGTAAGTGTGGGAGGGTAGGCAACAGGGGTCAATCATGGGCATGGAGGTGGGGAAGGCAGGCCACAGGGAGGAGCAGGAGGTGGGAAGGCAGAGTGGGGGAGCAGATAAAGGCACAGGGGCAGGGGACAGGCACAGGCATGGAGGGGCAGGTGGTGGCAGACATGGGGGAAGGACTGGCAGAGGCATGTGGTGCAGGGGAGCAAGAATCTGGTCCCATGCCCCACATCACTGTTTTCCCTGCCACAGCAGTGGGGGAGGAGGGTGGGTACAAATTTAAGATGACTTTCCATTAATTAGATGTTATATGTAGAAAATTATAACATATTTATCATTTTCCATGCACAGAATTTAATTATTGGGGACTTCATCTTAAATTTGAAGTTATCTTGGATTTGGGTAAATACAGTACTTATTTATGAACTAGAATCCTTAAAACAGTTAAAGACAATAAGCCTGTAAAAAAAGTGAAGCTGCCAAAGAAAATGATTGCTTGTGGTGGCCATATTGCCTTGTGTTGTGATCCTGTCTAAATTGATTGGGCTAAACCAGTTATGATTCTGATAGAGGGCCTTTAAGGTTCACCTAGGTAATGAAGGATGTGATGCTGTTGAGTAGATAGGTCATGTTGTTCCCTTAGGGTCAGTACTCTCCCCTAGTCTAGCAAGAAGCTTAGGGTCTCTGTGCTACTGGAAGCACCTTCTTTTATGCGAAATGTATCTTCAAGGTCCTGACTGCTAGTGAGTGTTAAAAATGCAGTGATACCTTTGGCAGGAATACACGTTAAACCCAGTGTCTTACCCAAATACCAGTTTGGTAAATGTATCTTGGTTCCCAGCAGTATCAGTAGTTTGTGGTAGGGCTGCCCCACTTCTGAGTGTGTAGGAGACTCGAGGCCTTTGCTGCAACAGTGAAACGCACTTGGGCTTGTTTCTCTCAAGCTGAACAATTGATTTTAGTATTCTAGATCTTCCCAAGATCTAAACATTTATTATTGTTTAAAAGAAATGAGGTCAGATGCCAAGTTACATTTTTAAGGCTTTCAAGGAGAGGGGTCTGCAGTTTAGCTTGATGCATGATGGTTGAAATATTTCTTTAGTACAATCTGTAAAGTCCCCTGTCCTTTTTCAGAATAGGGGATGCAGCACTGCTATGAGATAAAATAGTCATTTTTAGAAATCTGAGCACACAAAAAACACTGAATGAATGCCTTATCTAAACTCATTTTTTTCCATTCTTTATCTTAGAAGCAACTGAATGGAATGTGCCCAAGTTTATCTCCCATCACACACAAGGAAGCCTACTGTTACCTCCGGATTGAACACAAAGTTCAGAAATTTCCCTCTAACTAGTAGTAGGGTTGCATTATAGTAGCTGTAATGGTGCAGGAAATAGGTGAGAAGCAAGGGTTTTTTGGAGATATCTTTTATTGGACCAACGGTATATTTAGGAGATATGTTAGACAAACTTCCGGGCACATCAGATCTCTGATACTGTGTGCCCAAAAGCTTGACTGACATCCAAAAAAATTTTTTTTTTAAGTTGCAAGCACCTAAAAACAGGTCTAAGTGCTTTATAAACCTACTTGGTAGCATGATGTTATGAGATTATAATAATGTATAGATAAACTCTTTCTTCATGTGGACACCTGCTGAAGTTATTGGGAATCTGCAGGAGTACCCTAACATGGAGCATAGAATCGGAATCTAGAATGTATCATGTTTGAAAAGGAGGATGTATCAGTCATGAACAATTTTTCTTGCCTCCTTTATCTATTTTAAAGAGAGTGGAACAAGCCTCTGAGTTTGCTGTTTCTGAAGCTTTTTCCCTTAACAAGTCAGCATACCGTAAAGGTCTACATGGTCCTGTGTTGGATCTGGAAACAACAGAGCAGCTACAGGATCATGACGAGGCCTATGCAGAAGGTGAGTTTAAGTTCCCCCCCTTCTTCCCCCTTCAACTCTGCATGTTGTCAGCTTCAACATGTCCCCCAGCGGATTTTTTTTTATTTTTTATAAATAGGCTTTTACTGAATCTAGGACCAAAAGGAGTAGTTCATACACTGGGTTAGATTTCAGTTGTACAGCCTAGTGGAGAAAGGCACAATGAGAATCAACATGTTGAAACTGAAGTTAGACAATTACTGAAACAAACTACTAAAGGAAATGGTAGATCCTCCATTTATTTCTTTGACACTTCAGATGAAGACTGGACAGCTGCCTTTATTGGAAGCCATGCTTTAATCAAACACAAGTTATTGGCCTCACTGTAGAAGGAGCTGAAAGGCATTTTGTGGCCTGCGCTATAGTTGGCACTAAAAATATTTATGAATAATTTTATTCATTCTCTTGAATTCCAGTGAAAAGTTTACTTAATAAAAGCTCTTTGTATTGCAGCTACAGCCCAAACCATGCAGTATTACCAACCTGAATGTGACAAATGCCTGCAAGCGAAAAGGAAGTGATTTCCATTATCTCTGCTGTCCTAAGTAAAGGAAATGCAGATGCTGCACAGGCAGCATGAAATGTTAGAAGCAACTTGGATCTTTACACATGACTAATTATTTTACAGCACTCAAGCCAGCAAGACGCCACACAGAACAGATGGAAAGGCAGGGCCCTTGAAAGAGCTTATATTCTGCTAATGTCCAAGTCAGCGGTTTCACTTGTCATGCTATATCTGAAAAATAGAGCTAACTTCTGACAAGTGTCTGAAATTTGAAAGTGCTTTCCTAGCACTTTTTGTTTCTTGTTTGTCTTGTTTTTATCATCCTTTTACACCTAATAATCTTTCCTGAGCAGTCGAGCACAACCTGAAAGCTTTTAGCTAGAAGCCAGAATTATAATACCCAAGATTATCATCTGCAGTAACTATTTACCAATAATACTGACAAAGAAAATGTAAAGCTCCTTTACTCCAGCTGTGATGAGTCCACATTGCTCTCTTAAAGAATGCCCCAATAAGATAAGCGGACTTCATCTGTTATTAGATAAACAGCATTGCTTATGAATCAGCCTAATGACAGATTGCAAATCAGGGTAACAGATTACATTTTTGTTGCTCTTGCCTTCTTTTTTCCCCATTTCTTTGTGTATTTATATATATATATATATATATATATATATATATATATATATAATACATTTGCTTGAGTACCCTTTTATTTTGTTGTATAACTTAGTTGCCATACCAGAGATTTGGTGTGGGTGTTTCCTTGTCTCTCACACTAGAAAGAAGAGTTTTTACAAAAGAATTTTTCTTCCAAGGGTTTGTTAGGCCTTTGAATTAAATGAAAAAGCTAAAAGTTATAGCCCTGTTCCCCTAAAAAAGACTTATGGCTTTTTATTCCGGGGCTCAGTTATGATGGAATAAAAAAACAATCACCTTCTAGGTTTTTTGTATACTGAGAAGAAGGGATCAGGGGAAGTAGTGATCTAATTACATTTTCCTTTACATATCACCCTGCAGTCATTTCAAATGCACAAAACAGCTTGTTATGCAATTCTTCCAAGGGGACAGAGTCTTGCTATTGTATGCTTACAACAATACTTCCCATCCTAATAAACCCATCCATCTTTCTGTCTGTCCCCTGTAGCCCAGGAGCTGCTCAATGATTGGATGAATTCCAAACTGAGACTGAAGCTGGCAAGTGACATAGAAGAGGATGTTGGAGAGTCTGCAGGAGACTCTAATCCTTCTAAAGCGCCCCTGGCTGACTTTATGAAGTATGAGCGGTTTGATGGTGAGAGCATCACAAAACCATTCCTAGCTGACCTTGGAGGCTGTTCTGGACAGGCAGACTGGCCTGCTGCTGAGATGATAGGCTTGAAAAGCAGGAATCCTCTTTGTTACCAGGCAATAGGAATAACCTAGGTTAATAGAGCCCTAGACTTTTTTCCTCGCTCTTGCACCAACTTGCTGTGTCACTGCATAAGCAAGCCCTTTCAACTCTGTGCACCCTAGTTTCTCCACAAATAAAATAGAGCTAACATTTTCCTGACTCACAGAGATGTTCCAAGGCCTGTCAGGTTTGTACAATAGTTTGAGATCTTTACAATCAAGGGAGAAAAGGTAGCAAAATCTTACTTCTTAAATTAGTGAATGGGAGGATGTTTTAGGCTTTTTGGAGCTACACTGAATGCAGACACTGTGGCTGCTTTCATCACAATTAATCTGGGAAATGGATCTCTGATTACTTCAGGCTTGATGGCTGTAAGTTGTGGGGTTTATGCATTTCAGGGGGGGTCAAGATGATTTGGATTTGTTGTTCCAGACTTGTGTGGCTATCTGGAACAGGAGTTGGAGAGCACTACTGTTCAAGACTTTCTGCACCATCTTTTACAAAGTGAAATGGTGGACCATGGTATACTGAAAGACCTCCGGATTGAAGACCTCAAGGAAAAACAAAAACCAAGGGATCCACGAGTTACTATGGAGCTTAGACACAAGCAGGTGAGGAACAGGCCCCACACCTAAAAGTGCTAAAGGAAACAATGCCATTTGCTGCAGGAGTTCTATAATTAACCCATGGAATCTCATGCAACATCATATCATGGGCACAAGCAGTTTAGTGCATTTCTCAAAAGGAATATGCATAACAAATACAGTCATTTCATAGCTACTTAAGCCACCATCTCTTTTCTAGATCCATTAAGATTTTGATTCCTTTATCAGGACTGACAGGAAAAAAGACACAACAGCTAGACACTGAGTTTACACTTGTGGAATGCCACTCTGTTGAATAGAACTCCTGAGTCGTCCTCTGCTCTGTCAGAGACCATAATCCTATCCAGTTCTTTTTTATTATAGAGATGATAGATTGTGTGTTTTGGATACTTTTCAGTTGGAACTTGCTCGAGACCCACATTCTCAGCCTAACACCATCCTCAAGCCTCCAGAGAGGAGGAACTGCTTTGACCCTTTGCAGTATTTTCTCTTTCCAGGTCAAGGAAAACCGCATAAAGCGTCAGAAGGAGCTAGAGCTCCAGAGGCAAGAGAAGGCCCTGAAGAAATTAGCTCTGTCTGAAGCTAAACAGCTAGTGCAGGAGGAGAACAGAAGGAAGGACCTGAAGGCGAGGAAGAAGGAGGAGGAGATCCAGAGAGAGATGGTGAAGTTGCGGAAGGAAATGGCGGAGAAGAGGCACATCATGGGAGAAGTGCAAAGAATGTAAGAGGGGAGGAGGGAGAACATGGAAGTCAACCCCTGCAGCTAATCATGCCTTTCACAGGGGCTCTGAATCCCAATGACAGGACGTTTCTCTTGTCACCAACTCCAGGTTGCAGTAAACTCTGCCTAAAAAATATAAAGCATTGTGGTTATAAAGGAGAGTCAGCTCTCTTGGAGACGTGTATGTTCCTAACATCTATATTTTTAAATAGTTCTGGACACAGAGGCATTACTCTTCATCATTTGAAGCCCCCCAAAGACCCCCCAGTAGCTGTGGAGCCCCTTGCCAACCCCCAGCACAGCTGGAAGCAAGCGGGGCCTGTGGTGGGAGGGGGTTAACCCCTGAGTGAGTGGAAGGAGGCGGTTCAGTGGAGCCAGGCTGGGTCAAGCCCCACCCAGGCCCGTACTTCGCCCAGACCCCAGGGAGCCATGCGACCAAAGCCGCTCAAACAGGCTGCACAAACAGGCGCGCTTGTCTGCTGGCAGGTGAGTTAGCGCAGAGTTCACGCAGGAGGGCCCGAGACCTTGCCTGCGAACCCCCCAGGGTAGATAGTCCCAGCCGTAGCTAGCCTACCAGAGGCATGACACCCTCCGCCCGGCACCTCAGAGACAGCCACCCAGACGGAGCCCAGGGTTCCAGGATCCACACAGCTCTCAGCTGCGGGGGCTGCCTGTCACTTTTTCAGGCTCTGGGGCCCGGGAGCATGGCCATCTCCCCTTGTGGGGTCTGCTCCCTTTTGGGGGCTCCAGCACGCCAGCTGGAGAAGCTCCAGGCCACAATCCAGAGACTGCGCACCATCAGCGACTGTGAGCAGGAGATCGACTCCTAGTGCCAGGCCCTTCTCCCCCGGGAGCTGGAGGGTAGACCACAGTCTCCTGCCAGGACAAAGGAGGACTCTGGGACCTCCCGCTCTGTCCAGTCAGGGGCACGGACCAAGGTGGTCAAGGGCCCTAAGGCCCGCCACACCAAGGCCCCTGCCCCACCAAAGCTTAGCAACAGGTACGCACCTCTTGCTGCTCCAGCAGAGCCTGCTGAGTTGCTGGCTTCCACAGGCAACACAGGCTCAACTGCAGCTACTGCCCTCGCTCTCCCCAAGACAAAATGTAAGGTATTTGTTGTGGGAGACTCCATCCTGAGGGGGCAATCTGCCACCCTGACCCCTTAGTCCGGGAAGTCTGCTGCTTCCCGGGGGCCCGCATCTGGGACATTGCAGAGAAGATCTCTAAGCTCCTCCGGCCCACAGACCACTATCCCATGCTCCTTATTCATGTGGGCACCAGTGACATGGCTTGGAGTGCTCCCAGCCAGGTCACGAGGCACTACAGGGATTTGGGAGCAGGGCTAAAGGGTCTGGGGGCACAGGTGGTGTTCTCATCAATCCTCCCAGTCTCGGGGTATGGGCTGAGGAGGGAGAGGAGGATCCACATAGTCAACCAAAGACTACGGCGCTGGTGTCATCGGGAAAGCTTTGGCTTCCATGACCACAGCCCGCTCTTTGATGAGACAGACAGCGAGGTGCTGGGAAGAGATCTCCACATCTCTCCCCTGGGGAGGAGGCTTTTCTCAGCCAGACTGGCTGACCTGCTGCATCGGGCTTTAAACTAAGCCCGTTAGGGGACATGGGGACTACTACCACTGCTGGCCTGCTGAGTAACCCTTGCAAAGCCAGCAGGCCAAGGCACTTGAGAGAGCCCACCCCTGCCCCAGCCCTGGTGCAATCTGTGGGCAAGGCATGAGCCTCCAAGGGGACACTTTCCTGCCTGTGCACAAATGCCAGGAGCTTGGGGAACAAGCAGGAGGAGCTCGTCCTCCTGCTCAGTGCAAATAATTATGATATCATAGGAATAACGAAGACCTGGTGGGACTCCACCCATGACTGGACCATGGGTATTGAGGGCTATACCCTGTACAGGAGAGATCGTGTAGCTAAAAAGGGGCAGGGATGTAGCTCTCTATGTTAAGGAAAGCTACATATCCCTCCAAGCTGATCTTGGTGATCAGGGTGGACAACTGGATACCCTCTGGTTAAAATCCGTGGGGAACATGGCACAGGACACAATGGTGGGAGTCTACTACAGACCTCCCACCCCAAGTCCTGAGCTTGACCAGGAGTTCACCCAGGAACTAGCTGAGGCCACATGCTCCAGGACCATGGTTGTCATGGGTGACTTCAATTACCCAGACATCTCATGGGAGGATCACTCTGCAAAAACTGAGCAGTCACAAAACTTCCTCTTGTGTGTGGATGACCTCTACCTGACTCAAGAAGTCTATGGGCCAACGAGACGCAAAGCGCTGCTCGACCTGGTACTGGCTACTGGGGAGGACCTAATCGATGACCTAGTGATCGATGGGAAGCTGGGTCGCTGGGTGACAGCGACCACAAGCTGATCACCTTCACCACCCACTGTAAACCTGGCAAGTCAGTCAGCAATAGTGACTTCAGGAAAGCTGACTTTAACAAGCTCAGATGGCTGGTCAGTGAGGCCCTAAGGGATCACGACCCCAGGGAGAGGGGACCTAGCAGACCTCCTGAGGCTAAAAAGAAAGGCCTACAAAGGATGGAGGATGGGATTCACCTCCAAGGAGGATTATTCTGCACTGGTCCGGTCTTGCAGGGAGCAAACCAGGAAAGCCAAGGCTGCAACTGAACTCCAACTAGCTTTGAGCATCAAGGACAATAAAAAATCCTTTTTCAGACATGTGGGGAGCCGGAGGAAAAGCAAGGGCAACATTGGACCCCTGCTGAACCAGATGGGGCAACTGACAACTGACGCCCAGGAAAAAGCCAATCTATTAAATAGGTACTTTGAGTCGTTCTCTCATCAGTCCCATGGGATGTCCATGCCCGCAACGGGACAGGGAGTTCCGGGTGAGGGAGATCCCCTGCCGTCCATCAATGCTGACCTCGTGAAGGAACACCTTGAGAAGCTGGATACCTTCAAGTCAGCCGGCCCTGACAATCTACACCCCAGAATACTCAAGGAGCTGGTGAGCATCATAACCCAGCCCCTGGCACGGATCTTTGAAAACTCCTGGGGCTCTGGTGTAGTGCCCGAAGACTGGAAGAAGGCCAATGTGGTGCCAATCTTCAAGAAAGGGAGGAAAGTGGATCCGGCTAACTATAGGCCCATTAGCCTGAGTTCTATCCCAGGGAAGATCTTAGAAAAGTTTATTAAAGAGGCCATCCTTAATGAACTGGCCGATGCCAACATCGTAAGGGATAGCCAGCACGGGTTTCACCAATCTCATTTCCTTTTACAGTGAAGCGACCTATCACCTGGACAAGAGAGAAGAGATTGAGGTCATATATCTTGACTTCAAAAAAGCCTTCGATCTGGTATCCCATGATCACCTCTTGGCGAAACTGGCTGATTGTGGCCTTGGGTTCACCATGATCCGCTGGCTGGGAAATTGGCTCTGTGGTCGGACCCAGAAGGTAGTAATAGATGGAAGTCACTCATCACGGTGTCCTGTAACCAGTCCCCCAAGGCTCTGTCCTTGGACCCATATTGTTCAACATCTTCATTAATGATGTGGACATTGGAGTCGGAAGCAAACTGCCCAAGTTCGCCAATGACACCAAACTTTGGGGCAAAGCATCCACACCAGAAGACAGGCGGGCGATCCAGGCTGACCTAGACAGGCTCATCAGATGGGCGGACAAGAATATGATGGTGTTTAACACCGAAAAATGCAAGGTTCTCCACCTTGGGAAGAAAAACCTACAGCATCCTTATAAGCTTGGCAGTGCTACGCTGGCTAGCACTACAGACGAAAGAGACTTGGGGGTCATCATTGACCACAAGATGAACATGAGCCTGCAATGCGATGCTGCAGCTACTAAAGTGACCAAAATGCTGGCTTGCATCCATAGATGTTTCTCAGGCAAATCCCAGGATGTCATTCTCCCCTTGTACTCGGCCTTGGTGAGGCCGCAGCTGGAGTACTGCGTCCAGTTTTGGGCTCTACAATTCAAAAAGGATGTGGAGAAGCTTGAGAGAGTCCAGAGAAGAGCCACGCACATGATCAGAGGTCAGGAAAGCAGACCTTATGATGACAGGCTGAGCGCAATGGGGCTATTCAGCCTGGAAAAGCACAGGCTCAGGGGTGATCTGATGGCCACCTATAAGTTTATTGGGGTGACCACCAGTATGTGTGGGGACATTTGTTCACCAGAGTGCCCCAAAGGATGATGAGGTTGAATGTTTATAAACTACTGCAAGACTGTTTCCAGATGGACATAAGGAAGAATTTCTTTACTGTCCAAGCCCCCAAGGTCTGGAACAGCCTGCCACTGGAGGTGGTTCAAGCACCTACATTGAACACTTTCAAGAGCAAATTGGATGCTTATCTTGCTGGGATCCTATGACCCCAGCTGACTTCCTACCCTTCAGGCAGGGGGCTGGACTCAATGATCTTCCAAGGTCCCTTCCAGCCTGAATGTCTATGAAATCTATGAAATTTATCACCCAGAAACCGACAGATAAAAATATGACAACTCAAATGCCAACACCTACAGAATTGTACATGTCATTTAAAAATCAGTGACTTGCTTTCTTCAGAGAGAGACAGAAATGTCACTGGCTAGTAGACCTCAAAAGTGTTGCAGAGCCTGGGCCCAGCTTCCACTGAGCTCAGGAGATCAGTGGGTCTCACATTTGCCTCAGAACCACAGTTCCTGTTGGGTGCTGGAACTGCCACTTCTATCGCCAGAAGGCAGTCATGTAACCTATGTTCTTTTACATGGGCTTTCTTGAAACTTACATACTGGGGTAGTTTAGAGTGAAGATGTGAAGTGACAGTGGCCTTCCTGACTGCTGGCCCATGTTCATCTTGGCATTAATGATGACTCCAAAATCTTTTCTGCCTCTGTACTGATGAGAAGGGAGTTCCCCAGCCTGTAGGTATGGTGCTGGTTCTTCCCCCCCAGATGCATCACTTTGTACTTGTCAGTGTTGAAACTCATCCTGTTCTCATCTGCCCACCCCTGTAACCTGTCTAGGTCTGATTGTAGCTTATTCCTCCCTTCTAGTGTGCCCACATCCCCCCACATCTTAGTGTCATCAACAAATTTGAGCAGGGTGCTTTTTATCCCCTTGTCCAAGTCACTGATGCAAAGAATTATGATGTCATTGGGATAACGGAGACCTACTCCACCCATGACTGGACCACAGGTATAGAGGGCTATACCCTGTACAAGAGGGATCGTGTTGACAAAAGGGGCGGGGGTGTAGCTCTCTATGTGAAGGAAAGCTACATGTCCCTGCAAGCTGATGTTGGCAACCAGCATGGACAGCTAGAGACACTCTAGGTAAAAATTCCTGGGGAATGCGGCACAGGGGACACAATGGTGGGAGTCTACTACAGACCTCCCACTCAAGGTCCTGAGCTTGACCAGGAGTTCGCCTGGGAACTGACTGAGGCCGCTTGCTCCAGGACCTTGGTTGTCATGGGGGACTTCAATTACCCGGACATCTCATGGGAAGATCACTCAGCAAAATCCGAGCGGTCGCAAAGCTTTCTCTCGTGCGTGGATGACCTCTACCTGACTCAAGAAGTCTATGGGCCAACGAGAGGCGAAGCGCTGCTCGACCTGGTACTGGCTACGGGGGACGACCTAATCGGCGACCTAGTGATCGATGGGAAGCTGGGTGACAGCGACCACGAGCTGATCACCTTCACCATCCGCCGTAAAGCTGGCAAGTCAGTCAGCAACGCAGAAGTCCTTGACTTCAGAAAAGCCAACTTTGACAAGCTCAAGAGGCTTGTCGGTCAGGCCCTCAGGGATCGTGACCCCAGGGAGATGGGAGTTCAAGAAGAGTGGTTGCTTCTCAAGGAAGCAATCCTCAGTGCACAAGCTAAATCTATTGCAACACGGAGGAAAGGCAGCAAGAAGGCACAGCAGCCCTCCTGGCTCTCCAGGGACCTAGCAGACCTCCTGCGGCTAAAAAGGAAAGCCTACAAAGGATGGAGGACAAGATTCACATCCAAGGAGGATTATTCTGCGCTGGTCCGGTCCTGCAGGGAGCAAACCAGGAAAGCCAAGGCTGCAACTGAACTCCAACTAGCGTCAAGCATCAAGGACAACAAAAAGTCCTTTTTCAGATATGTGGGGAGCCGGAGGAAAAGCCAGGGCAATGTTGGACCCCTGCTAAACCAGATGGGGCAACTGATGCCCAGGAAAAAGCCAACCTACTAAATAGGTACTTTGCATCAGTCTTTCATCAGTCCCATGGGATGCCCATGCCTGCTATGGGACAGGGAGATCCGGGTGATGGGGATCTACCCTCACTAAATGCTGACCTCATGAAGGAACACCTTGAGAAGCTGGATACCTTCAAGTCAGCCGGCCCTGACAATTTTCACCCCAGGGTACTCAAGGAGCTGGCAAGTGTCATAGCCCAGCCCCTGGCACGGATCTCTGAAAACTCCTGGGGCTCTGGTGTAGTGCCCGAAGACTGGAAGAAGGCCAATGTGGTGCCGATCTTCAAGAAAGGGAGGAGAGTGGATCTGGCTAACTACAGGCCCATTAGCCTGACTTCTATCCTGGGGATGATCTTAGAAAAGTTTATTAAGGAGGCCATCCTTGAGGGACTGGCCCAAGCTAACATCCTAAGGGACAGCCAGCATGGGTTTGTTGCGGGTAGGTCTTGTTTGACCAATCTCATTTCCTTCTATGACCAGGTGACCTATCACCTGGACAAGAGAGAAGAGATTGATGTCATATATCTTGACTTCAAAAAAGCTTTTGATCTGGTATCCCATGATCACCTCTTGGCCAAACTGCCCAGTTGTGGCCTTGGCTCCACGACGATCCGCTGGCTGGGAAACTGGCTCTGTGGTCGGACCCGGAGGGTTGTAATTGATGGCGGTCACTCATCGTGGTGCCCTGTGACCAGTGGGGTCCCTCAAGGCTCTGTCCTGGGACCCATCCTGTTCAACATCTTCATTAATGATGTGGACGTTGGAGTCAGGAGTGGACTGGCCAAGTTCGCCGATGACACCAAACTTTGGGGCAAAGCATCCACGCCAGAAGATAGGCGGGTGATCCAGGCTGACCTGGACAAGCTCAGCAAATGGGCAGACGAGAACCTCATGGTGTTTAACACCGAAAAATGCAAGGTTCTCCACCTCGGGAGGAAAAACCTGCAGCATCCTTATAGGCTCGGCAGTGCTACGTTGGATAGCACTACAGAAGAAAGAGACTTGGGGGTCATCATTGACCACAAGATGAACATGAGCCTGCAATGCGATGCTGCAGCTACTAAAGTGACCAAAATGCTGGCGTGCATCCATAGATGCTTCTCGAGCAAATCCCGGGACATCATTCTCCCCTTGTACTCGGCCTTGGTGAGGCCGCAGCTGGAGTACTGCGTCCAGTTTTGGGCTCTACAATTCAAAAAGGATGTGGAGAAACTTGAGAGAGTCCAGAGGAGAGCCACGCGCATGATCAGAGGTCAGGAAAACAGATCTTACGATGACAGGCTGAGAGCCATGGGACTCTTTAGCCTGGAAAAGCACAGGCTCAGGGGTGATCTGATGGCCACCTGTAAGTTTATCGGGGTGAACACCAGGATCTGGGGGAACGTCTGTTCACCAGAGCGCCCCAAGGGATGACGAGGTCGAACGGTCACAAACTCCTGCAAGACCGTTTCAGGCTGGACATAAGGAAGAATTTCTTTACTGTCCGAGCCCCCAAGGTCTGGAACAGTCTGCCAGCGGAGGTGGTTCAAGCACCTACATTGAACACCTTCAAGAGTAAATTGGATGCTTATCTTGCTGGGATCCTATGACCCCAGCTGACTTCCTGCCCTTTGGGCAGGGGGCTGGACTTGATGATCTCCCAAGGTCCCTTCCAGCCCGAATGTCTATGAAATCTATGTTGAACAGTGCGGGCCCGAGGACCAAGCCCTGTCCACATCCCTCCAGGTCGAAAATGACCCATCCACCACCACTCTCTGGATGCGGCCCTCCATCCAGTTGGCGACCCATTTGACTGTGTAGGTGTCAACACCACGGTCTCCTAGTTTTTTAATGAGAATGGGGTGAGAGACAGTCTTTCTGGACTTTTAGAAGGCCTTCGACACTATGTCCACTGCTACCCTTGCAGCTAAGTATTTGGTGACCTGGTCATAGAAGGCACCAGGTTGGTCTGACAGGACCTGCCGCTAATGAACCCGTGTTGATTGCCCCTAAGCATAATCTCCCCTGCCAGCCCCTCGTGGACATGTGCCAGAATAATTCTCTCAAAAAGGTTGCCCAGGATCGAGGTAAGACTAACTGGCCTATGGTTCCCCAGGTCCTCCTTCATCCCCTTTTTGAAAATGGGAACCACGTTGGCCCTCTTCCAGTCCTCTGGCACCACACCGGAGCACCACAAGTGCTCGTACAGCTGTGCCAGGGGTCCTGCAATGACCTCAGTTAATTCCCTCAGCCCTCTGGGGTGGAGATCGTCCGGACCAGCTGATGTAAATACATCCAGTCCCTCCAGAAGTTCCCTAACTAGTTCCTCACTGACCCTTGGCCTGGGTGCATGTCCCCTGGGGCCTGGGGGTGGGGCCCGGTGGGGGGACTGATCCGGTCCCTGCTAAGGAAAATGGAGGCAAAAAAGTTGTTAAATAGGTTAGCTTTGTCATCTGGTGTGATGACCAAATTTCCTAGCATGTCTTGCAGGTGCCCCATGTTACCCGTTACCTTCTTTTTGCCCCCTTTGTATTTAAAAAAGGACTTGTTGTTGTCCTTGATCCGGAAAGCTAATCCCAGTCCCATCTCTGCCTTGGCCTTCCTGACTGCCCCCCTGCATCCCCAAATAACTGCAGTATAGTTCTCCCTGGTGATGGCCCCTCCCTGCCATTGGGTGTGCGCCTCCCGTTTAGCTAGGAGACACTCCCAGATACTTTTGGTGAGCCATGGGGGCTTTTGTGCCCTCCTGCTCCCTTTGATCCGTGTTGGGATTACCTCCCTTTGGGCTTGGAGGATCGTCTCCATAAGGAGCGACCACTCTTCTTGGACACCTGGCTCCCCTCCTCTCCTGGACCTCAGTGCTTCCCTGACTATTCTCCTTAGCTCATTGAAATCCACCCTCCTGAAATCTAGAGCTGCTGCCTTGCTGCGGGCCTTTGCCACCTTGCGCTGGATGGTGAATCCCAGCAGGCGATGATCGCTGTTGCCCAGGTGGTCGAGCACCTGCAGCCCCCTCACCAGGTTGTCACTGGTGGCCAGCACCAGGTCTAACAAGGCATCTCCCCTGGTGGGGCTGTGCACCTCCTGGGTTAGATAGAGGTCCTGCATTCTGGCTAGGAACCTACATGAGTGGTCAGACCTGGCTGACTGCTTTTCCCAGCAGATGTCTGGAAAGTTCAGGTCACCCATGATGGCCACGTCCTTTGACCTAACTACCTCCGTAAGCTGATTCAAGAATTCCTGGTCTAGCTCTTCCCCTTGGTTGGGAAGTCTGTAGTAGACCCCCACCATTGAGTCTCTTTCCCTTCGACTGCCTTGTATTCTAACCCAGAGCACTTCCGTGTGCCCCTCCTCTGACTTTGCTACCTGGTGAGGATGTATGTTCCTCCTTAATGTAGAGTGCCACACCTCCGCCCTTCCTCCCTGTCCTGTCCCTCTTGTACAGACTATAGCCCTTGATATTCACCACCCAGTCATGCATTGCGTCCCACCACGTTTCAGTGAGCCCCACTATGTCTGGGTTGGGGTCAGCCAGCAGGAGAGTAAGTTCCTCCTGTTTGTTTCCCATACTACAAGCGTTTGTGTAGAGGCATTAGAGGCCTCCTATGGATGCGTGCACTGGCCCCCTAATCACAGCATTGCCCTGGCCCCTGTTGCTTACCTATGTATATGTTCCGCTCGTCAGTCTAGACTGCACTATACTTGTGGGTGTTGCTTAGTTTGGCAGTCCAAGTCTTCTTCCGCCCTTGTCTTCCTCTTCCCCCGACAAGCCTAGTTTAAAGCCTGCTGGAGGAGATCTGCCAACCTAGAAGAGAACACACGCTTACCTTTAGGGGAAAGGTGGAGCCCATACCACCTGAGCATGTCTCATCGTGATGTGCGGGTCATTGTCAAGGAAGCCAAAGCCCACCTCAAGACACCATTCCCGAAGCCGCCAGTTGGTCTCTGCGATGCACGTCTCATGCCGTCTTCCATGTCTGCTCACTGGTAGAACAGAGGAGAATACCACCTGTGCACCTACCTCCTTCAGCACGCCCCCCAGAGCGTGGTAGTCTGCCATCAGGTGATCAGGGCTTCTCCTGGCTGCATCATTAGTACCCACATGGATTAGGACCATGGGGTAGTAATCGGTGGGCTGGATCACGGCCTGGATCATCCCCATCACATCCTGAATCTTTGCTCCGGGTAGGCAGTAGACCTCGCATGTCGAGGGGTCCTGGCGACAGATGGGGCCCTCTGTACCTCTCAGGATGGGGTCGCCTATGACGATCACTCAACGCTTACTCCTCTGGGACTGCTTAGCTCCTTTGGCCTGTTCGTAGCGTGGAGAGCGTGGAGTTGCCTCCTCTCCCTCCTTCTCCTCCAGGGTTGCCAGGGCCTCTTACCAGTTCTCCAGCCGGACTGCTGTGTTGCGAGCAGCCCTGGTTCTGGAGGTGACCGTCTGCCACTCTGCAGTGGAGGGCACTTCCTGAGGTGCTTCTTCCTTGGGTGTGTGGCCCTGCAGGGAAAGGAAATAGCCATCAATTTCATCCTTTGCCTCCCTGATTCCCCTCAGCCTGCTAACCTCCTCCTGGCACGGCTCTGGAGCATGGCTCCCTACCGACTCAGCTAGGAGGGATCTGGGGGGCTTCCCCTCTGGATCCGGCTCAGCTGCGTCTGGTCCCTCTGCCCACTTACCTAAGGGGATCAGCTGCTGCTGGCTGTGCTGCTGCGTCTGCCTCCGCCTTGGGTCTGGTAAGGGGGCACATGTGCGTGCAGGACATGCGTGTGCCTGGATCCCTCCTCTCCCCGCTGCTCCTGGCTCCCGAGGAGGATGCTTTGCATTAACATTTGAATGGGAAGGCAGGAGAATGAAAGTGATGGCTCAGGAGGCCTCATCCAGACCTGTGTTCTTAATATTGCCATGTTCTGGACCCCCTTCCTGAGCAGGTTGAATCTTGTGTGGTTTGTGCTCACTTGGTCTTTAAATCTCAAAGCTAACTTTGCTTGCTAAGAGAGCTGGGTTTAGGTAGCTATCATCTTCCCACAGCAGAGGTCATTCTCTGAAAATTGTTAAAGATACTGCAGTGTCTTATTCACTTACTATCTATCTGACTGTGCTTCCTGGTGTTTATTTTGTTTTTAGGGAGAGGCAGAGGCAAAAATCAGTAAAAACCCAGAAGCTGATGGTGGCAGAACAGACACCAACCCCCTTTGATCAGGAGGAAGAGCAAGAAAAAGAAAAACAGAGGAAAGTGAAGGAGTGGTTGACTAGGATTCATATACAGAACCAGCGAGTGAGCATCCTCCTCCTTTATTCAGTATTCTATCTGTTATGTACCACATTTACCTGAATACAAGACAACTTTGAATCTTAGATGACCTCCCACCCCACTGATTGGATTCTATACATGCAAATTGATAAATTTCAATTTTCCATGTACAGAATCCAATTAGTGGAAGTATAACTGGGGTGAATCTCCAGGGGTGGCCACACTATACCCATCCTCCTATGCCAGCCCCCCAGTTTGGCATTCTTGCCATGCCCTTGATGTTAGAATTAGTATAATATTTTTAGGAGGCTGCCTTCAGGCAACCAGAGTTCAGCTGTTGGTGCCTCCTTCCACTCCTCCCCAGACTATTACTAGTCCAACTAGCCTGAATGAGACTGTGCTTCTCTCTGCCCCCCCCCCCCGGGCTCCTAGCCCTATCTCACTCTGGCCTGGACTTTAGCCCCTCCCAGCCTTCAGCCTTGCCTTGGGCCAGGAGCCCAGACTAGAATGTCTGGGCTTTGGCATCGTCTAAGCTATAGCCTACCTCCCTCCCAAAAAGGGAGGCACTCTGCTCTGTAGCCTCCAAACCTCCCCTCATAGCTGCCCAGGTCCACCAGGTGTTAGCAAGCAAACAAAAAGACAACAGACCCTTACTGAGTTAACACAAATAGTTTTCAACAGAAAACTCAACCCTTTCTGCATACCGGAACTGCCCTTAATCAAATCCTTAGTCCCTTAAATGCACTCACTCTCTACCAGCAAAAGTTTCCCATGCTGGGCTTGTAGCTCTTCCCTTTTCCCAAGAGTGCTTTGTCCTTTTCTACCACCTGGGCCAGCCAGCTCCTCTGTCCTGGAGGAGAATCTGTATACTAGTCAGCCCCAACATGCTGGTCAGCTGACCGGGCTTCCTGTTCATGGGGCCCAGATGCTAGTAATTTCCCCCCATTCTGCAGCCAATCATTTGCAGATTGAGCTCTGCAAGAGCCAAGTCCATATCCCAGAGCCAGCTGGCTCTCACTGGGCAATCGCTGCCCTCACTTGAAGCAGGAAGCTTGCCCCTTTTTATTCAGCTAGGTGTTCATCCTGGCAGCTGGAATCTCCTCTGCTTTAGTGGCTCAGCCAAGACTGCTCTCTGCTGGTGTTACTTGTCCTCTCCCTTCCGCAGGCTACAAAAGTTCTGGTCTTAAAACTTGCTAGTTTTTCTTCATCGAGCTATTGAGAAGTAGGCCTGGAAAGGACTCTCAGAGGCCATCTAGTCCAACCCCCTTCCATCCCTAACCAAATCACCCTGTACAATCTTGTACACCCTCTAGTGGTCCAATCCACATTATACAATTAACCTCTTTGTTTTTCTCTCTCTCACAGTAAGAGTTAGGGTTCCCTGTTACAAGAAAGTCATTCTAAATTCTTTCCCCTTATTGCTGTGATGGGAAAAGCAGTAGCTGCCCCCCTACTGCCTACCCGCTACTTCCCCTTGCCTGTGTCTGCCCTTCCTCCCCCGACCATTGTCTGCTCCCGCTGTCCCTTATCTCCTCCATACCTGTGCCTGACCCCTGTTGCCTATCCTTGCCTTCCAACTGCCTTCTACCCTTGCCCCACCCCATGCCTATGCCTGCCTCCTGACTTTAAAGCTAGAGCTGAGTCACCTCCTGCCCTGGGCTGGTTCTTGAATTTAAGATGAGGATTTTTTCCCCCCTAGTTTTTTTGGGAAGAAAACATTGTCTTGGATTTGAGTAAACACAGTACTTATGAAACTCCTGTTGAAGCCACAAACACTGGCTGGTGGCTATTCTTCTTGGTTGTCGCATGAAGGGCAAGTAAGATAGGGGGAGAGAGCAGAGGAAAGGAGAAGTTTTAGAGGCTGGTGATCTAGTGATTGGAACACTGCAGTGGGGGCAAGGGACTCCTGAATACTGATACAGATTCTGCTGCTGGATCCACAGGCAAGTCCTGTAAATTCTGTGCCTCAGTTTCCCCATCCATGCACTTCAGTGAAAGTGGTGGGTAATACTAGGCTTTTGAAGCAGTTGTAGGCATAAAGCAACCCATTCTGACAGGTAAAACAAAAAGAGATGCATAGGGCACCTCTGAAAACTCAGGGTGAGATTCTTTTACCCTCTCTGGCCCCTTGTTCCAAATAAAAGGGTTGTAGTGGCATAAAGGGGCCTTCAGCTCTTAGGTCTGCCCTGGGGGAGGAGCCCCGTCACACCAGTACCATGAAAGACATCTGTAAAGCTTCTCTTCAAAGACTCTTGCAAGGGGAAGGGTATGTTCTGAGGGCAGGGCTTGGGTTGAAAGATTATATCAGGTTTGTGGAGCTAGAGCATATGTGGTGATTCTAGGCATCGCTGGTTCCTATAGCAGGGCCTCAAGAGATTGCCATAATTTAGTATAAGATAAGCTTCTCTCCAGCCCTCTGAGTAGCTCAGGAGAGGAGGTGGCTTAAAGCCATCTCAACACACTGCCTCTGGGCTGTGAGGTATATGCTGTGTGTCAGAGGTACAACACCGTCTTATCTTCACCTATCACTACCCAGCTCTCTGCTCCCAAAGTGTCAAGCTACCAAGGAGATAGTGGTATGGCAGATGCCCTGTAGCACCCAGCATTGAGGTTTTAAGGGTGCATACTAGAAATCTAGAGAGACTTTTTTCCTGTTTGATTTATGCAGTGAAGCAATTCTCTTACCCCCCAGGATAATGCAAACATTACAGGAACAGAGTGCCAAATGCCTGTGAAGTAAGTCTTCTTTAATGGCCTTTAACCCAATCCCCTTGCTTGTTAATGCTAAGTTATAGTTCAGATGATATGATTTGATTAGCACAGCCTAAATCTGTCATGGCAAACAGCTTGTTGTTAAACTAAAAGGACAGTTTTATGCTGAGAGTGTCTTGCTAAAATACTAACCCTGGCACAGAAATTTTATGTTTCCCCCCATATTTCCCTTGCTGTTTCTCCTTAGTGTCAAAGACCAGAGTTTACAGAACAGTAGGGAAAATATCTCTTCACTATTGAGACTATGGAAATGTTTATTCAGTATCTGAAAAATTTTTAAAAACGGCATTTGTATTGCACTCACTGCGTAAGCTGTAGGCTTATAACAGAGGCCCTGTGTCATAAATGGCAGGGCACTCTATTTTAAATTAATAGATCATTTGTCATTGTTAATCATCTTATGTATGTGTGGAATAATTCATGCACAAGTACCCCCTAGCTTTTATACCAGCTGTCCCTGAAGATCACTTGCTGTACAACTCGTATGCCACCACTGCAGGAGCGGAGCAAAGAGATTGTTTAATAGCGCACAACAATACTACACCACAAGCTGAGATGGAACATTAATAGTCCAAATGAAACTGTGGACAGATTCAAGGCTTGTATGATATAAGCTGGGCATATTCAAGGGCAGGAACTGTAACAGAGCTGATATAGGCAATAACACCACTGACTCTTCTAGAACAGAAATAAGTAACCAATATATTGACTTTTTGCCCTCTTCCTAATTCTGTTTGGAGATTGCCATGACTGAGATAAATGCAATTAATACAGGCCATTATGCCCAAAAGGGAAGCAGCTGAGTCCTCCAAGCTGACCTGCTTAGAGGATCAAAATGAACAGCATCTGCAGTGACAGGGCTAGAATTATAGGGTAGATTAGATAGCAAATTGCTGTTCTGTGCAATGTAAATCACTCCCGGAGGCAACGAGTCTGATTACACCACAGGGAAATGCTTTAACTTCCTAGTGGAAAGAGGGCAACTCTAGGTCACGTCATAAATTTTAGCACCAGGAAGTGGCTAGATTTTTGTCTAGTCTTTAAAAAGCAGCTGACGGCTTGTTGACAAATGGGGAGGGGGGGCATAAATTCCATGTAAAGGTAGTCCCATCTTTGGCATCTTATTTTCTTGCCAGTTTGGAGACAACATTCCTTCTAGGAGTTCTATTTTTCACTTGTATTCACTTCTATTTTTCACTTTACACCAGGAGTGCTCTAGCCCTGGCCCATGGACGAGATCTGGCCTGCCGAGCCATGTCATCTGGCCTGCCGGGCTCCCCATGGGTCTGAAAATTTGGTGTTGGAGGAGCATTGGCAGCCTTAATTGTTGCCCCCCGCTGTCAAATTTATGGACCAGGGGAAAGCCAAACAAGCTGGATAGCATGGGCCAGTGTGCCAGATTGAATGTGTTGGGCTGGGGTAGTACAGGGCACATGGGGCTGGGACAGTGCAGGGCTTGATCTGGGCACGTGAGGCCTGATTAGGGTGGCATAGGAACCAACCCTACACAATGAACCAAGAAAGGATCTGGCACATGAACTGGTCCCATGCTGCTCCTCTGGCCTGTGAAGCTGAAAGGTTAAGCACCTCTGCTTTACATTTGCAAACTAATCACATTTTGCTATGGAGCCACTGGGTGCATCTACGCTTTCATTAATGTGCAGTGGTTACTGCACATTTAATTTAGTACTTGAATAACCACAGCTGTATATGATGCATAACTTATCTTCGCATCACTGCTCAACCTTCAGGGGCACTTGCTGCAGGTTTAGAAACATAAGATTTCCTGCAGGGAAAAGCCAACGGAAGGCCTGAGCCAATGAGTATTCATTTGCTAAAGTATACTCACTCACTGGTTTTGTTAACCTTCCCAATGCAGTGCCTACAGCAGCATTTCTCTGCATGGTTCAAGCTCGTTTTGGAGCACAGGATTAAAATCGGGAAAGCCAGGGCCCTCGCTGACTGGAAGTGCCAGCTAAAGGCCCTACGAGCCTGGAGAGACTATACTTGGGCCCAGAAATTGGAGCAGGAGACTCGGAAGTTGGAGACTCATCTCAGGGATCAAAACAGGTAGCAACTCCTGGACCATGTAATGTCTCTTTTTCACAGAGAAGCTAACAGCTGTGAAGCAGTCTTGTGGTAACTGGAAGCTTGTAAAATGGGATAGTCTATTAACAAGAATGAGAAAACCTTTGTCCTTAGTAAATCTACTCATCAGCAGGGATCCTGATTTTTCTCTGACAAAAAATCACAAATTCACTGATAAAACCCCCAAAATCCATTATTAAAATTGAAAGCTCCCTGCAGTGCCCGCCCCCCAGCCCTTCTGGTGGCCCTCACACCCCTCCAGTGCTTCCCCCAGCCCTGCTGGTGCCCCTCACTGCCTCCAAAACAGCCCCCCTGCCCTACTCGTACCTCTTGCCCCCCAGCCCTGCTGGAGGGGGCCCCCAGCTACCAGGGCTATGTGGCTAGGGACCCAAGTCTGCAGCTCCCTGCCCCCAACAGCAGGCATCTGCAGCAGAAGCAGCATGGAGCTGGCTCCCCTACTGCTCTGCCTGCTCGGGTGGGGCTGGGGCCAGCTCCTGGCTCCCTCCCCCAAGCCCTGCCAGTGCCCCCAGCCATGACCTGCAACCCCCTAGCCTGCTAGAGGGGACCCCAGCCCCCTGAAAGCCCCACTTACCTCACAGGATCCAGAAGTAAAGTGAAGCTGAGCTGAGCGGAGCTGTGGCTGAGTGAGAGCCTCAGGCCCCGCCCTTCCCCTCTGGGCTGAGCTGTGGGTTTCCTGCCCTGTTTGCAAACAGTTTTTGCAGGCTGGAGCTCAACCAGCCTGCAGAGCTGTTTGCAAAAGCAAGCAATCCACGGGTTTCTCTGCTAAAAGGTGAAATCCATGATTTTCTCTGGTTTTCTGTGGGAAATGGAAAACCAGGTTCCCTGCTCATCAGTTACCACCTGTTGGAGACACTATCATGCACACTGAAATAAGAATGGTTCAAAGGAAGAATTTTCTCCAAAAATCCCTGTTTTGCTCTGTCTATAAGTGTCCTTCCTAGGGCCTCTCTCACTGACTTCGTCCTTCCTCCAGGCCCCTAAGTCTCAGCAAGCTAAATTTGTCTCTGATAAATCCAGCCATCCACTAACTTCTTGGGGTTACATCAGGGACTAGTTTGGCTCAGTGTTTTGAGGAGCCCACTAGTTGGATTTCCCACTGACAGCAGAAGTCTGTTGTAGGCAAACCTGTAGGTGGGGCTGGAGAAGACAAGGGTGCATCCTCTTAACTCCTGCCCCATTGCACAAGGATGAAGGTGGGGACTGTAAAACAGCAAGCAGGGACAAAAGTATTTAAAGAAAAAAGTACAGTCTCTGTCAGCCACAAGCCTCCTGTCACCTTTAATGGGAACAGGAAATAGTGCTCAGAAATCTCCCAAATGTAGTAATGTCAAGCAGAACTAAGGAAAGTGTGAAACCTCATCCATGGCATGCTCTATATTGCTTCCCCTCCCTGGTAATCTCTGGTAGACTAGGAGAGAGGTTTTCCAACCTGGCTAATTGACCTCTTCCCTGATTTTGATGGAAGTGCTTCTGTTTTCCAGGAAAAAACAGTCTGCCTCTGAGTATAATCGGAGACGGGTTTTGCATTGCTGCTTTGTAGCGTGGCGGTGCTGGAGCCAAGCAGAGGCAGAAAAGAGGAAGCTACAATGCAGAAAACAGGAGACCAGAAAGAGGATGGAGCATCTGCTGGGGGCAGTATTACTGGGGAAGATAGGCCCAGATGGATCATCCCATGTTAGCAGGCCTGGGGCAAGAAAAATGACCCAGGATCAACGAAAGAGGCAAGAAAAGGTAAATTCTATAATAGACAGCCTCTAAAGCCCACAGGCAAATTAGAAGGGTGGAGGAGTCTAACAGCTGTGGAGGTTATTTCTAAGAATATAATTTCTCTATCTACTAGCTACCATACTGAGACTTGCAGCATCTGGCTTGCTTTTCAAGGGAGAATTAAAGTTATAGGTTTTATGTCTCAATATACTGAACAGCAAAAATACATTAGTTACAACCATGGCATTACAAAAAAAGGAGCCAGCATCTGCTTTCAGTTACACAAGTGCCACCCCATTGACTTTTAAAGAGTACAGCAGAGCAGAATTTGTCTCAGGAAGTTTTGAGGCAAGACGCATCATGAGGAAGTTCAAGAATAAGTTTGTCCCTAACCCAACTGGCGTGCGTGCGTGCGTGCGTGCGTGCATACGTGTGTGTCTTTTAGTATAACAAGGTCCTGATCCTGAGTGGAGCCTGTATGCACTAACAGCATGCAAATGAGGAATAATATGTACACAGAAACCCACTGTGGATCAAACTTTGGCTTCCATGAAGCCTGTGTTGTGAAGGGCAAGTATCAGATACGGGACAGTCATAGCCTATCTTAAGGGAGAGCACACTGCTGTTTCTCTGAGTCCTTCAAATGTCTGAGTGACTTCTTGTATGAGAGAGACCAATGGGCATCAATGACAAGGTAACCCCTCAGGGCCTGGGTATGTGGGTGCAGCACGCAGGGAAAATCCTCATGAAGGCTGAACCCTCACATGCAAGATGAAGACAGATCCTGTCACATGGGGTTACATGATAGTAAGGAAAGGGAGAATTCCTCCATTACACCTATACAGCCCCTATAGATCCGTTCCCTCCTTCAGATACACCAGTGAAACTGGTTTATCCATTCAAAGGATATATCTGAGGATGGATTTTGGCTTGGGAATTACACAGCAGATCTACGTGCTTAATAGGTTGGACACCTCCCAGAAGAAAAACCACATTTCAAAGAATTGGGGACCAGTTTTCTAATGCTTTATTTATTTTGTTATCATTGCAGTTCTGTAGAGCTGGAGCAATGGCTCTTTAAGACTTCCTCTGTTTAAAACAGGATTTTCTCTAAATTAGCCTTATAGATTGGTCCCGTAGGCCACATTTTTACTGCTGCTTTTCTTATTATCTTAGTCTTCGGTGAATGAATCCAAAAGAGATTGTTCATAACCTTGGACTTTAGTTACCCAGTGTTAGGGTAGGAATCCAGATTGAAGCACCTCCCCAGTAGGGCCCTTTTCCAGTCCCCCTGGGGTAATTTACTTACCATATAGGTAGAGCTGGCTGATTTAGGATCCTTTATGCCTCATGAAATCCTCAGACGATGCAGACTCACTGGCATGTATTTCTGGACATCTCTACGATTGCTAGCAGCTGTGTCGAGAGTACACATGCGGAATTATCTTCCTTCTCAGACTCGCTTCACTGTTGTTTTGTTTTGTTAAAAATGCTCCTTACTCGGTAAGGGCAACAGAGAGCTTGACTCAAATGAGTATCAAAGCCCTTCCTTTCAGGTGACTGAAACACCACTTCAAGAGGCGCCCATGACAAGTGCAGAACCTTGCTGTTGGGAGGCTACCCGGACACCTCATCTTCATTCGTGCCAGAAACTCAAGCAGCCCAGACCGATCACCTTTCAGCATACTGCTCTGGATGTGCCAGGCCAGGGTGAGCCCAGTAGTCAAACAGTCCTTCCTACCCAGTGGTCTGCAGCACCTGGACACAAAATGGCCTCTGCTGTCAGAGGTCGCTTTGAGCACCGCCATGCCGTTCAGCAGCAGCTGATTGAGGAGCAGAAGAGGCAGCTGCAAGAACAGCAGGAGCTGATTCTTGAACTTCAAGAAGAGCAGAGGCTGAGGAGAGCTAAGGAAGAAGCTGAGCAAGCCACAGCGGTCACCAGGGCACTCAGTAATCTGGTCCCAAAAGCAGGGGAGGAAAAGCTGAAGCAATCAAGCTGCAAGAATATGGCACCTTTAAGGTACAGTGGCCTTCACGAGCCATGGTTGTGAGAGAACTGGAGTCTCCATAGCATATTCTTCCTTCTCACAAGCTGGTCAACGCTTGCATGGGAGCCCTCCAGGGAACACCTCGGTATTCTTGAAAGCAGTGTTAATGACCCATTCGGTGCCATTCTTCCTATGGTGTTTGTTAGTTAGACCAGACCTTTAACACTGCTCCAGTTTCTTTGACTTGCATTGGTTCTGTGATAAACTTGTGAGGTAGTTTAGGACAGAAGATGCTACATTGTTGTTAATAGGAGTAAAATGTATTTATTTAGTACAGCGCCATCTAGTACTTCATGCTTCTGTAATGCCTTCCATCCAAGGATCTCAAAACCCAGACCAGCCACTTATTCTCTGAAGTGGGAACACATCGTTAACCCAGTACTACAGAGGGGTGGAGCTGGGGGACTTGCCAAGACTCGCATGAGGAGACTATGGCAGGACTGAGCATAGTGATGCTGAATCCTGACTGTAGCCTTGTGCCATAGACCCAAGACCTATGTTAGGTAATGTCGCTAGTATCTTTTCTCTTTCACTTCACAGCTCACCTGTCCCTTTGGAACCAGAGTGCCCAAAGCCAGCAGCAGCTCAGAACAAGAGGAACCAGAGCCGGCTGGTCTTGGCCCATCCCATACTGAAAGGTATTATACTGCTGGGCTACCCCTGCCTCTTTCATTTTCCTGTTCCACAAAACAGCATCTCCTTCCCATCCACACCTCTCCTCCATAGTGTTAAGCCACACTGTGTAATGAGCAAAACTTCTCCCAGCAAGATCAAAGCTACTAACTTTGTGTTTGTTTTAAGCAAGATTGGCTTGGCCCCTTAATATCCAGGTCAGGGCTTTGTAGAATATGGTTTATTGCAATCTCCTGGGCTTGGGGGTCAGTAATTTTTGTTCCCAAAGAAAGGGCTGGATTATTTTCCACTGTAGAAATTCAAGAGAGGGCATATTTTCTTCTCTCTGCTTAATTCCTTTCGCTACAGATTAAAGTAGTCTCACTCCCCCCTTTCCATCTGCCAGCCCAGCTGATATCACACACCCCCACCGACAACCTGGCATGGTATATAAATGTCAGACACCAGGGCATATCTGGGTTTTTTCCATTTAGGGTAGCAGCATCAGGTTCCTTTGGCTGTTTCTGAAGCCTTTTGCTCTGTATTAACTTACACTTGAAAGGTCACCTTAAATGTGGGCACACTAATAATTTTACAGACTGGGGAATCTCCAGATTTTTTTGGCTTTGGAGAAGAGACATTGCCTGCTATTTTTTCTCACCAGAGTGTATCTTCAACTTCCACAAGGCATCAGCTGTGATACTCCACACATTGCTCTGCTGAGAATCTCTGGTGCTCTAGGCCAGTGAGCCCCACCCCAGGCTGCCTGAAGATTTCTCTGCAAAGATCCCAGTGGGTAAACTGTCACCGAGACCATTTTCCCCTGTCTGGGAGAACCCTGGCAGACCTGGGAAGGCAATTTCTTTACTGTGAGGCAAAGATTTAATTTGCTCTTGGCCTGTTATGATCAACCCTGTCCCTGCCTTACGATAACACTAAGGAGCAGGAACGTGTTCTCACAAAACTCACTTAAGGGATGAGGTCATCAGCATTGTGTCATCCTTCTAATGGTTTTACCCTGTGCTGACCAATCAGATCACTTCATTTCAACTGATCTCACAAAAGAAGCATTAAAGAGCAGTAATATCTCAATCTTGGCAGATGTGCACAAGTTACCTCTGTGATGCATCAAGAGGAATAACTCCATCCTGAAGTTTTCTTTTGAGTAAGCCACTGAGTTTACTTGAGGATTGGACCTCCACTCCACTAATCATGGCTCTTGCCCTTCTTACCAGCTTAGCTGTCAAGGCTTCTTTGAAACCTCATTGCAGTGGCCATTAAATCAGCTGCCTCATGCCTCAGCATCCAGATTAGTCATGGAGAAAATTCTTTCCCAACACTCTCAAAGTCTGACCAATATTGGTAAAGGAGGAACTGCCCCAGCTGTTGTTGGTGCAGGGATTGGCCCTTGAAGATATTTTAGATCTTGGGGCTCATACAGGCTTCCATGGCTAGCCTTAGATTGTAATTCTAGGAATTCTGACCCTCTGTGCTTCTTGCCTTTTGTGCATAATTTAATTTGCTACAAAGGGAACACAAATCTATGTACACTTCATTCCTGGACACTTTTTTGATGCTGTTATAGAGAAAAGACTTCACCAGTCATGTCTAAAACCTACTCCATTCTACTTGAGGAAGAGCTTTGTAGCTTTGCTATCACAGCTTGTATCAAACTGCTCTTTCCTGGGAGGTTATCTTGGCTTTTTCAGGCTTTCTGCTGAGTCTACTGCTACATGACTCAGAGCAAAACCCAGTTCTCATACTTTGCCATGGAATAAATTCTGATCTAGTAGCAGTTCTTCACTCTAATACCCCTAAGGGCTTTCCAGGATTTGAATTTTGGCTGACCATTTAGGCATAGTTTTTCCTGCATAGAAGCAGGGCTGTAGGGGACCTCCAGAGGTCATCTAGTCCATCCTCCTGCCTGAGGCAGGATCATCCCTATCCAAACCACCCTGTATGATCCATAATCTAAACTATTCATGAAACTACCATCAGCCCTAACATAACACAAGACATAACACCCTACCTGCTGCAGGTAGAACAGAGGGACCATAACATCTAACCTCCTGCTTCTATTAACAACCTGTGTGCTCAGGAGATCCCAGGTAAAGGGCCATGTCCCCTGCTACTGAGGAAGGTAAAAACCCACACGGTCCATACCAATCTGACCATGGCACGAAGAGTCTGTTCTCATGAATGGGCCTTTTAGTAAATACAGTATTGTAAAGACAAAAGACATTGTGGGGATTGGAAAGCTTATTTTGTATTAATTATCCGGAAAGCAAATAATTTTTGTTGACTAGATATGTTGGACTGTTTTTAATGTTGGAAAGATTCATAACCTGATTGAATGACTCCCTCAAGTGCTGCACAAAAGCACTGGTTCCCTTCTCAAGGGAAATCAGTGGAAATTCCAGGCTGCTTCTGAAGTAGCCATTCCCAGAGATGCTGCTGGCGAAACTGTCTTTATTGCTAATATAGAACCTCCAATGTTATATTTTCTGCTCCAGATTTTTATCATATCCTGGCCCCATATGTCTTTTTCCTAAGGCTCTTGTGTGTCTCAGGGGGATAGGAGAAAGAAAGGAGCAGGGATTGTCTGCATTTACCTCATCCCCTTAAAAGCTAGATGTGGTAGCAATGATTGCTTCCACAGCCTACCACTGTTGCTGTGAGTGAGGGTCAGTTTTAGTCAGAGTGAGGTACCCCAACTCTTCTCATAAAGGACTGAGCATTCTTCCTCCACTAAAAAGTTGGTGGGGCCTGAGCTTCTCCACACCAACACTGCTAGGCCAGGCACAAGTGGGAGGTGTGAGACATTTTCATTTTGGCCCAAACTTCTGCCCTGACATTTATTTACTCTATGTACCATTGTTCCTTACCGTCTAGCCATGGAAGAGAGAGCAATTCAGCGAGCTGAACGGAGGAGGAAACTGGAAGAGGCAAAGAGAAAACGAGAGGAGGAAAAACTGGTAAGTAAAGCAGAGCTGAGAGCTACTGTAAAAGAAAGCCTTTCATAGTCAAGGGCTGGAAAAGGTCCTTCATCGCAATTGCAATTGCAAACTTGAGCTTGAAGGGCTTTCACCGTGAAATGGTCAGTGGCTGATATGCGCACTAAGAACCCCCACAAAAGTTTCTGCAGGAGCATTCCCTCATGTCTCTAACCCTGCTAGACTACAACAGGACATACACAAATGCAACCTGTTGAGTTGGTGTTCTCCTTTCTGTAGCACTGGAAACCCATTCTTTCCCAACTTCTACTTAAAGCCCCATGTTGTGCAACTATACCTTCATCCAAGGAGGTTTGCATGGGATCTCTTCAGAGCCTATCAGTGCCATTCCTGAATGGTCTTCAGGGCTCACGATTGAGTGAAGAGGAACACTAGTCTCTGCCTTCCACAGTCCAAGGGTGGACTTGTTTCATTTTCAACCCACCTAAGAAATGGTATAATGGTTCTGGGGAAGTTAGTAAAGATCTGCACTTATCCAGGGTGGTGTAATCTCTTTCTATTCATCTCCCCTACAGTGTCATTAGGTTTCTGGGTTTTGGTGTCATAAACAGGTGTTGAGTAGGAATCCTTTCTCTCCTCTACCCACTTAAATGCTTCATTGCACATCAGGCCACGTGCATTGTACACATTCATACCTTCCTTTGTAGCATCAGGGGAACACAGCATTGGATTGACTTTTGATCTGATCCAGCACAGCAAACCCTACCTTTTTATTTATTGTTAAACCTCTCCCAAAGTGAAAAGATGATTTAGCAACACTGTGGGTGTTTGCAATTAATAAGGTCAGCCCCACTCTACCCTAAGCATCTTAGATCTAAGAGACACACAAGGTATCAGTTTTGAACAAATTACAGCAATGTTGGAGTGGAAAGGGACTTTTTCAGTTGTGAAATACCATATTGTAAGGGAAATACATGCTGAAAACCATGAAAGCAGGTAATCTGTTCGAAATCCTTGGCCCTGCTACCTCCCAGGAGGGGAACATCCAAGGATCTGAGTCAGGTGCAACAGAAGGAGGCCATGTCAGTTTTTCTGTCCCAGGGGCTCTCCTTAGGTTGTGCAGTATGCTTGAATTTTTTCCTTCAACAGCGTGACCTTCTGAAAGTGGTGACATTAGCTGCACAAACATCAGGACACCCAAAATAAGGATCCACCAGCAACTGAGGTGTTTTGTACCTTCTAAGAGAGAGACAGATGCAGGAAGATAACCCAACCCTTAGAAGTGGCTTTAACTTGGAGGCGGGCGAGGACCCAGATCAGCTTGCCAATCTACAATTAACATGCTTAAAGGGACTAGGCAGTGCAGTGGTAGAGATGGGAGCTGTAGTGTGGTTTTCAGCTATTTGATGTGTGAACCAAAGGCAGCACTACTGTTGAACTGAAACCAATCCATGATGCAGACAGAAGAGATTCTCGATAGGAATAAGCAGTATTATGAAGGGCACCTCATGAATGCTGCCTCAGTTAAACATCTTTGATTTAGCAGTTGTGGTGCACTGGGGAAAAGACAGTTAAGAAACCATAACTTCAGTAGCTTTCTGCGTTGGAGTAAAAGTGGAACTTCACAGGTTGCAGATATGGACTGTGGAATTCATTGCTGGATGGGAGGCTAGAGCTGAGTAACTATCACTAACATGTAAAGTTAACCAGTCCTAGAGACATGTGGTCAAATATTCTACTCCAGGGTGTTTGATGCTGTGTTCTTCCCTACCTTGTTACAGATCACTGCGCAAAAGGCCATGTGCATTCAGAGGGGTTTTCTGCCTTCCTCTGAAGCTCATTACTGGTCCCTATTAGAGACAAAGTGCTTACCTTGGTAGACTTGTAGTCTGAAAGTACCACCTCCCTCTAAAAAATAAAATAAAATAAAATAAAAAAAAATCAAATATGGCAATGCCAATTCAAACCTACCCACTTCCTTATTTTTAAGGCCCAACTGAAGGCTGAAGAAGAAGAACGTCAGAAAAAGGAGGCTGCAGAAAAAGAGGCCCAGTTGGAGAAAAGGCGAGAAGAGAAGAGACAGCAGAAACTGGTGAACAGAACATGGCATGCATTTGGCCCACAGTCACAACACTAGAGAGCAAGTGCTGTAACTCTTTCATGGCTGTTCAGGGGCCCGATTGAAATAGGTTGAAGATCTTCGTGGAGAGACTGGTGTTTGCAGAACAAAGCTATGTGTTACAGTTGTCAGCTTGTTCCTGGCAGTCTCGGTAGAGGTACTGAGGATGGAATGGGTCATACAGGGCCCTTTTGTCCCCAGATGTTCTCTCCAGTGAGGTACACCAGTAAACCAGGTTGTGTGGTGGGCTGTGCAATAACTCCATCTCACTTGGGTTGTTTTCTTCTGCTCATGTCCCCAACTCTCACACAGCTGTATCACTCCTAAATGTGTAGACCACGCTAAATAAGCCCTAGAAAGTTTTCAATGAATGGGAGCACCTCCTCTGCTATGCCCAGGTGCTGCCACCTCAAGGTTATTGCTGAGGAAATGAGCTGTGCCAAAAACTCAAATAACATGATGCTTTAAATCTCAAAGGAATCTGACCTAGATGCACTGTTCTACATAGAGCAAAAATGAGGCATGCTGGCCTCTCTTCCTGTATATCAGACCACTGTACATTTCAAAAATGTCTACCATCCCCCAAGCAGCTAGGCCTAGATTTCAGAACTAATGTTCAGACTGAGGAACTTTCCTCATAAAGGTTCATAGTTGATCCATGGCACTTAACTGATGCAGAATTCTGATGCAGCTTACAGACACGTGCAAGTGGGGATGCAGTGTCCATACAAGTAATAGAAATAGGGTCTTATTATATGAGCAAGTTGTAGTAAGCTTGTATGCCATGGGCACTCTGTCATGATGCTGTGAGCCCTGGTAGCACCTGAACAAACAAGTGATACTACAGCAGCAGCAATCAGGGTCCATAGCCCATGCCCTGGGTTCTCTGTTCCTTTGACTTAAATGTTTGGAGTAACTCTTTCTGTAGACATGACCATCCTTCCCAATGATGTGAGGAAGAGAGATTGATGCCTTTGCAACACATGGCCCTGGCTGGCTGACTCATTTCAGAAGCAGCTGATGTGTGTGTTTGCCGAGCTATTTGATCACTCTCATGCTACTACTAAAATGAGCCACAGAGTCCCATTTCCTGCCAGCTTAGGCTCCCCGTATACAGACTATGGTTATGTAGGTTACCAGGATGAGTTAAACCTCAGCTCTTTGAATTGCAGAAAGAACTGGAGAAGCAGAGAAGGCTGGAGAGAGAGCAGCAGCTTCATACACAAGCCAGAACATATTATGAGAAGGTCCTGCTGAGAAAGCTGGGATTAGATCCCTGGAAGAGGCTGAGAAAACAAGCCCAGGAAAACATGGTGGTAAAGTGCCAACTGAGAACAAAGTGGAGGAACCAGGCTCTTGGGGAAGAGAAGGGAAGGGAGCAGCAGCCTAGTGGGGATGGGGAAAAAGTAATGGACTGCAAGACCAAGAGAAAATCTGCTTTAAGTCCATCCCCACGCAGGAGCTTTATCCTGCCTTCTCACCCCTTAGAGTGCATTTCTGATGGTACACTCAAGCAGCAGTAGGTTTTACATGTGATATCTTTGACTGTAGCATGGCAGAGTAGCAGAGTGTGTGGTGCATCCTGCTAGAGCTCCAGAGGGGTGAGCTTGAAGCTGTACCCTGGACTTGTGTTGAAATCTGCCCCCTTAATCAAACCTAGCTCTAAGTAGGTGCTTGATCATTGTGGGGCTGGTGAATCCAAGACAGCTGGATGCATTGCTAACCCTATCATTCCTCTAGTACTCTACGTCCTCTGGATATAGAAACTGGTGGGCCTTAACTCTGCTAATTCAGTGGGCTGTTAGGCTTGGGCCAGCCTTTGACTTTGATTTTTTTTTGGATCTCTGAATATGGCTTTCCAATTTAGCTGCCTTCTCCTGATAAAACAAGGCACAGTTGGTCAAAGAAAGGGCAGAGAGAGAGAGAGATGAGAAGCATGTGGGTGTGAGAGAGGCTACGTGGGGTAGGGGACAGTGAACATTTTCAAAGGTGCCTAGGTTACTCAGGAGTCTAAGTCCAATTTCACAAACATCATAAATATTCTAGCCCTGTAAGTCCTCTTGAAAATTGGTGACATGCAGACCTTTTGCAAATCTGACTTCCACTTATTTAATTTGAAAGGAAGAGCAAGAGGAAACATAGCAGAGGTGAAAGAGATAATGAAGTGTAGACATAACAAAAGGTTTCCCCACTTACAAGCAGGCCATGAAAGAAGGAGTATATACAGACATAAGGGTTTCATGAGTATGGAATGATATTGCTATAAGCTGTTCTAACTGTTCAATCTGCGTGCTCCTACATAAGTGCAAGGCCATTGTAATTTTAACCCTGTTTCATTCAGTGTTAAAGCTACAGTTGTTTAGCTCACGTACATGGCTTTAGAAACAGAAATTATAGTTGCATCCTAATCACTGATGCCTGCTCCCAACGGGCAAGTCCCTCCCCCCTTTCAAAGCAGTTGAAAACTGTGTCTGTCCACAACCCAAAACAGCTCATTTAAAAACTGATCAAAAGAAGTCATTTTGGGTTGTCCTGCTGTTCACCCTGGGACTCACTGCCATGTGATCAGAGGTCAAGCTTATACTAAATAATAAGTCTGGCATAATGTATGCGGCAAGAGAACCTCTACAGTTATACCACCATAAACATGCCAGTCCTTAAAACTTAGGGCAAAGCAAGTCAGCCACTTGTGCAAGAAGATATTGTCAGGCTGATGCAGATCTAGTATGATTGGGTCTGGTGTGTTATGGCAGTGCTACTCAACCTTTTTTTGTACCAGGACCTGTTTGTAACCATTGATTGCCAATCCCAACCCAGTAAATAGTTTAAATAGAAAACAGCCCCCTGGCCCTGCTAGTGCCCCTCACTTCCAACCCACAGTTCCCCACCCCTGGGCCCCAGCCCCACAGTGTATGGGGGAGGGGGTGTGTGGGACGGGGGTGGAGGGTATATGCCTCCCCTGATGTGTGCCCACAACAGGCATGGGGCTGTAGCCTGGCCAGACCAGCACAGGCAGAAGCTATCCACGGCCCAATGGGCAGGACCCAGCATGGGAAGGCAGAGCAGGACAGCAAGACTGTTGCTGCCATCGCTGGGACCTCTGCACCAGCTATGCCACCAGCAGCACAAGGAGTAATGGATGGGGGGGCACTCTGCCCTCACCTCTTTCTGCCACCAGCTGCTTGCACACTGAGCCACAGCTCTACCCTGCTGCCATCTCTTGGCTGTTGCCACCACCAGTTCCTTCAGGGTGCAGCTCTACGCCAGAAGGGAGATGGGGTGTCTGGCAGCCAGATGCCCTAAGGAGAGCAGTGGTGGTCGCAGCAGCGGCCAGGGCATGACGGCATGGTGCAGCTGAGGCCCAGCACATGAGCACATGGTAGCAGGAGGCAGCAAGGGCAGTGTGCCTCGTCCCCCCCCATCCCTTACTCCTTGTGCTGCTGGCAACATAGCTAGTGCAGGAGTCTCTGTTGCAGCAGCAGCAGCAATAAATCTCACTGCCGTGCTTCATCCTCCCATGCCAGGTCCAACCCACTGGGCTGTGAAAGCACCTCCTGGCTGTATTGGTCTGGCTAGGCTGCAGGCCTGCTTCTGCTGTGGGCACATACATCTGAGCAGGGGGAACATGCTCCTCGATGCATTTTGCCTGTGCCCTCAGTCCCCCCACCCCAATACCCCATAGACTTACCTGCAGGGAACTATGCAAACTGCTCCCCATGCTGCCTGGCTGCCGCATGTATTTGTGCGCATGCACACACACATGGCTCCCCCTGCCTGACTGCCCTCCTCCCAGCCCTAAGCAGTCCCTTGCAGGCTGGAATTCTGCCAGCCTGAAAAGGGAAACCCAGTTTTCAATGTTTTTCTCCTTTAAAGGAGAAAATCCACATTTTTCCATGGCAAACAGAAAACCTGGATTCCTGTTTATTAGTATGCCAGCATTATCATATGGTGAAGCACAAGCATGCATTTCAAAATGTATGCAACATATGATACATTTTGAAAGTTTGCTCGCGACCCTCTCATATATTCTTGTGATCCATTTTCAGGTCACGACCCACAGGTTGAGAAACTGTGTTATGGGACCTCTACTCTTCTCTAAAATATCAAATCTGGACTGGGCCAGACTGACTATTGGCCTGTTCCAATATGATCATCCCTCCACTCCTTTAGGCAGGCAGGGAGAATTCCAGAAAACAGTAGGAAGCAGCTTCCAAGTCCTCCACATACACTGCACTAAGGAAACCAGTGTCTGAATGGCGGTATGCCAAGCCATGGCATACCGTGAAGTGCTTCTTGGAATGGGAAAACTCAAGTGTATCATGAAGGACACTGGCCAGATTAACTTCTGCTGGAAGCAGACAGCTTCTGTTTAAATTCATCAAGTTGCACCAACTTACAGCAGGGCTGAATTTGGCTGCACACGTGTGAGCATCTGGTGAGGAGGGAGAGGGAGTGGCAAGCACCTGCTCTGTAAATCCATCTTGGTGACCAGTATCATAGAAGCCAGTGATGCAACAGACTGATAAGGTTCCAGGTCCAGTCCATTCCCTTGGCAGTAAAAGCTGGTACCCTAGCAAACATTGTCAACCAGCAGTCTGATAGGTCCATGTTGTGGACTGTTAAGAGACTGAAGAGGAAGGAAGCAGAAAAACAAGGAACATTAAAAATACGAAAAAAAAAAAATCAACTTTCTGGAACGTTAGGTCTCACAGTTGCTAAGGTATCTTCCTTATAAAGAATCCCACAGCAACTTCATTACAGTATCGTTCCCAGCTAAAATAAGACCGAGTTAGAGCAAGCTGTTGCCAGGATGAGCTTTGAGGATACAGAGTGAGGATACAGAGTTTTTCAGGGTTGGAGAAGCTGTGTGACCAAACCAGGCTCTCCTAGCAGGACTGACTCTCTTTCCTGCTGGAGTTGTGGCCTAGGTTACATGGCCTTTCAGAACTGCAGCAGACCTATTCCCCAGACATGCTCCAAGACCTGAGTGACACTTTCAGAGCTCAGCCATTACTTACTACCCCTAACCCTACCCCACAAAACTTCAGCCAGTCAGTCCTTGCACATGGTAACAGACAACCTCCCTTCAATATGCTCACTAGCATCCTGTCCAATTTAGTTTTAACACCTTCAGTGATAGGCTTCTTATTTCCTCATGGCACTATTCTTTAGTCTAATAGACCTTGCTTATAGCCTACTTCCTCACAGGAAGCTGCTCACCTTTCTGTCTCAGAGGTCATGCCCAGAAATGGTCGTTGTTAATGACAGGACTTTGTCTGAGCTACAATGGGGAGAGAGATGCTTCAGAAGATATATGAAGCTTTCCAGTTTGGGTAAAACCCCACATAAGCTGGGCCCCACTGGGATCTTTACATTCAAGCCAGGGTAGTTTTATGGCAGAGGTTCCAGAGCTAGCTGCAGCCCCAGGACATGTTTTTTTGGATAACAGGCCATTCTTCTCACTCTGCCCAGATGGCACAAAGGCACCACTGCTTGGGGCTCCAAAGGAAATGCCTTATGGCCTGGCTTCAACACACACAGGAGATCCTTGCTGGGAAGATGGCTCGAGCTGAGGAGTTCTGTTCCTGTATGCTACTCAGAAGGGGCTTCAGGAGCTGGTTAAAGGTAAGTTCAGGCCAAAAGGGTGGGGATGTTATTCATTTAAGCACCTGCTCTTGTATTCCAGAGCCCAGCTGCAGCCCATAAGCACCTGCAGGCTCCAGGTAAACTCTTCCTCACATGGACACGCAGTCTGTCTGCTGCCTCATTGACGTCCCTTTCAGCTTCGTCATCCACTTCCTCTGCTTCCCAACACTTCCGGCTTCACTTGCCAGCCCTTTTCCCCACTCATCGCTATCCTTCCTAATACTCCTTTCCTCACTCCTTCAATCTCTGCATTCTCTTTGCTGTCTGTCCCACTTAATCCTAGCCCTTCCTTCCTTTTCTTCTCAACCCTGGGCTCAGGAGAACATTCTCACCTATTTTTCTGTATCCATTCCCCAGTACAAGGCTTCCCTCTCTATCCTGGAGGAGAAAGCAAGCAAGTTTCATGCAGCCTCCTTGAAGAAATTGTTCTTCTGGGCATGGTTTGATCTAGTCAATGAGGAAAGGACTGCATTCTGGGAAAAGCAGAAGATTGCAGCTGAGCACAACAACAGGTGAATAGGTTTCCTTCTTGAGAGATGGTTTCAACTTGTGTTTAATACACCTTGTAGGCATTTTTGAGTGTCTGGGCTTTTCAAGTCTTATTTTAGTTGCAATATTCATCCTACTGTCCTGAAACTAGTACTTTGCCCTCAGTACCATGAGAAAGGCCTGCTGTTTTGCTTCTGATATTCTGCTCTCATGAATAGGGCCCTGAGGAAAAAAAAATTAAAAAAAAAATCAAGATTTCACAGACTGTGCAGATACTGTGAAATTAGCCCCACACCGTGACTTTTAAGGGTTGCAAGCCGGTGCCAGAAAAACGTGCAAAAGCACAGGTTTCCCTTTGCAGGCTAGCAACATTCCAGCCTGCAAAGGGAAACCTGTGCTTTTGCAGCCTGCAGACGGCTGCTGGGGGTGCAGCCAGGACACAGCCAGACAGCCGAATGAAGGTGAGTCTATAGGGATTGGGGGAGGGGGGGGGAAGGCAGATCGAAGCCCCCACAGTGAGGGAAGGAGTGGGGCCCTGGGTGTGTCATGGGATGGTTGGAACCTGGGTAGCTCATCGGGGGGCAGGGGGGCTCCTGCTGCTGCACACACCCCAGGAGAGGCACAGAGGTGGCACGCATATGGCATCACACATGGCTTATAGTTTCATAGTTAGTAGGATTGGAAGGGACCTGAGCAGATCATCAAGTCCAACCCCCTGCCACAGGCAGGAAAGAGTGCTGGGGTCATCTGACGCCAGCAAGGTGTACATCTAGCCTCCTCTTAAAGATCCCCAGGGTAGGAGACAGCACCACTTCTCTTGGAAATTGGTTCCAGATCCTAGCTGCCCTGACTGAAGTAGTGCCTCCTGATATCTAGCCTGAATCTGCTCTCTGTTATCTTATGGCCATTGTTCCTTGTTACTCCTGGTAGTGCTCGGGAGAACAGGGACTCTCCCATTGGCTGCTGGTCTCCCTTGGTCAGTTTATAGATGGCCACCAGATCCCCTCTTAGCCTCCTCTTGTGGAGGCTGAACAGGTTCAGTTCCCGTAGCTTCTTCTCATAGGACCTCCCTTGCTGCCTGCTGATCATGCAGGTGGCCCTCCTCTGGACCCTCTCCATGCTGTCCACATCCCTTCTGAAGTGCAGTGCAGCATCCAGAACTGGACACAGTACTCCAACTGGGGCCTGACCAAGGTTGCATAGAGGGGGAGGATCACCTTAGACCTGCTCGAGGTGCGTCTGTGGATGCATGACAAGGTGCAGTTAGCCTTTCTGACTGCATCCCCACACTGGTGGCCCATGTTCATCTTTGAGTCATTATTGACTGCAAGATCCTTTTCTGCCTCTGTGCTGGCAAGGGGAGTTCCCCAGCCTGTAGGTATGCTGCTGGTTCTTCCTCCCCAGGTGCAGCACCTTGCACTTGTCAGTATTGAAACCCATCATATTCTCACCTGCCCACCTCTGTAAGTTGTCCAGCTCTGATTGCAGCTTGTCCCTGCCCTCTAGCATGCCCAGCTCCCCCCACATCTTAGTGTCAGCTGCAAATTTGAACAAGGTGCTATTCACCCCCTCATCCAAGTCACATCTTCAACATCATCTTGGTGAAGATGTTGAACAGTGTGGGCCAAAGGACCGAGCCCTGGGGGACCCAACTGCCCACGTCCTTCCAGGTTGAAAATGACCCATCCACCACCACTCTCTGAGTATGGCCCTGCAGCCAATCAGTGATCCATCTGACCATCTAGGGAACAACACCACCATCACCTAATTTTTTAATGAGAATGGGGTGCGAGACAGCGTCAAAGGCTTTTCTAAAGTCCAGAAAGACTACATCCAGTGATGCCTGCATCTAAGGATTTAGTGACCTGATCATAGAAGGCCACCAGGTTGGTCTGACAGGACCTCTCTCTGATGAGCCCGTGTTGGTTGCCCCTAAGCATATACTCCCATGCTGGTCCCTCACAGATGTGTTCCTAGATAATTTTCTTGAAGAGCTTCCCCAGGACTGAGGTAAAACTAATAGGCCTATAATTTCCTGGGTCCTCCTTCCTCCCTTTTTTGAAAATGGGGACCACATTGGCCATCTTCCAGTCCTCTGGCACCTCACCAGAGCACCACAAGTGCTCGTAAAGCTTCCGAGGCAGTGGCAGCAGGGCGCAGGGCACAGAGCCCAGTTCACAGCAGTAGCCCATCCTCACCCCACACAAACCCTGTGGGTATGTGCCTCCTGTGCCTCCCCTGAGGCATGTGCAGTGGTGGGAGCCCTCCCCCCCACACCCCTGGACAAGCTGCTCAGGCTCTAAACTTCCCACAACCCACCCAGGGCCTCATTCACCCCTGCCCCACACTCCCCCTCACTCTGGGGCCCTCGACCTGCCCCTCCCCCACCACACCCCTTCCCCTTCACAGACTTGCCTGCTGTGGTGGGTGCTGCTCTGCATGCTGCTGGGCTGTGATCCCAGCTCTGTCAGTGCATGCCTCCCCCCACCCCCCCTTGCAGCTACCCAGAGCCTGTGCCACTACTGCCCTGCATTTGAGGGAGGCTAAGCCCCATTAGCCCTGACCTAGTGCCTATGGTGTGCACACCTGCTGCACATGCATGGCTAAAGTATCATTTTTCATAGAATATTCACAGAACTACTGGGACCCATTTGCCAAGATCAATGTAGTTTCATGAATATTCCATAAAAAAAAGTTGTACTTTAGCAATGCATATGCCATGACTTTTCTACAAAAAATCCACAATTTCCTCAGGGCCCTGCTCATGACTTGCCTTGAATTGCCAGTAGCAGTGATTGCCTCAGGTGAGGCTTCACCTGCAGATGAGTATGAGTGGAGGGAGTGGCCCCTACCCTTTCCAGCAGTTCTGAATTTGCTGAAAAAGGCAGCAGGAAGTGAATGGTTAAAGCTTTTAAAGCCCACTAATGGATTTGGCTGCATGGCTTCTGTTTAAAAAGATATTTTAGAGAATCCTTAAAGTGGCATTAGAATGTGTCAAGGAATAATATTATGTGATCTCCAGCACTGGTCTTACTCAGCAACATCCTAGGCTGAAGTAGGCCCAGTTTACAAATGCAAACATGCTTAGCTGTAACCTCCACTTGCAGTCTGAGAATCCAGCTGGTTCTCTCTGCCTTTTCTGCTCTTGCACGATTCTGCCAGTACCTGATTCTGCAAAGGAATCTGAAATAATGACTTTGTTAATGATAAAGCTGAACGGCCACAGCTTAGTTGGTGTGTGCCCTGAGCAGTTTGCTTTACTGGCTGTAACAAAATGTCAACAGCCATGGGAGACTAACACATACCTCTTTGTAGGTTAGATTGTTTTTACATACATCTGAATTACACTTGGATTAGGAACAGACAGATGTGCATAGATCCCAGGGTAAAATACACAATAGGTGGCTGTTAATGTGCTTTGCCACTAGGGGGCAGATGAGCTAACAGCTTGGTTACCTGTAGCTAACAGCTACTCCAGGATGGATGTGGACTGACAGCATCGAGTGGTGTAACTTACAGTAGTAAAGATTTATCCCGATTATTTCAGGAGAAAGTTACCCAAGTTTAGAGGCCTGGATCTTTTGCTCACTTTTTTTTTCTCCTACACTGGTGTAATGCTGATAATGTTGATTTAAATATTTTACCTGTCCAGTGCCAAAGACCATACAGAGCAGAGATGTAGAAATCACATTCACTTTTCTATATGCAGATACACAACACAATTACAGTAGTGTAGTCTTCCTTTAGGCCAGTGTAAAGATGGAGTAGACATAGTGTACAGTCCTATACCTGTGTAAATCAATCTACACTGGGGGAGTTACTCAGAGTTTGGAATAATGATACAGCAACCTAAGTTACACTGGCATAGCTTCAGCTCTCATCAATTTTGTTCCACGGTAGTCATTTGCTTGATGCAAACAGAGTGGAATCAGCTACCTGTCCCTGGTAGCAAGGTACTGTATTACTGCCTGCTGTGGGCAACTACCTGGGAAGAGCTGGTCACCTCTTGGCTGTGGACATCACCGTAACTTACACTGTTTTGTTTTTTTTACACCAAGTTAGATTACACCAATAATATTTAGAGTGTAGACAGATGCATTACAATAGTAAACATAGGATCAGCCTAGACAAGCTCCACTGCTGGGTCCTGGGACAAGCCAGGGAAACCAAACCCAAAAATTGTGTTGTCAATGAAGAGCACTCTCTCAGTTCAACATCAGAGTGGATTTACATGGCTAAATAAGTAGAGTTAAGAAGGTGCTTGGATCAGCATAACAGTCATAGTAAACTGGAGGTGTGGAGAAGGACCCAGGCCAAGGGAAAGTAAGTGGGCTTGTTAGCAAGCAGTTTACATTAAGAAAAGTTGTCCTTCTTGCCTCCTACACTTTATAGGACCCGTTTTAGCCTTTTTGTAGCATCCTCTCTCTTCAGGGAACTGAGTAAACACTGTCAAATGAATCCAGCCGGAAAGATGAGCTAGGTCCTCTGAGGACAGGTGACCGAGTAGTACATTATTATTCTGGAATGACTGACAGGTACAATTAAGACACCTGCACTAGGTCACTGTAACCTCTCACTGCCCTAGCTGTAGCAATAGAGATTAATCCTTTCTGTGTTTTATGGGAAGAACTATGGATAAACTGTGATAGCGCAGAGGCTTTTGATGCCTGTGGGCACAAGACCATCCATTCCATTCCCCCCCATTTCATTTCCATTCTTTCTATCTTTATGTCTCTCACAGGAGAATGACTCTGACCATGTTCCATGCCTGGAGACAATACCCAGCCCTGATGAAGGAGGAAAGAGAGAAAGAGGCAAGGAGGGAGCAGCTGCGGCGGAGAGTTGCTGAAATTCTCCCCGACTTCTGCACATGACAAACTAGGGCAAAACGGGGACAGAAGAGCGGCTTCTATGATGAGCAGAACAAACGCAAGAGGAAGGCTGCATCTGTAGGGAGCAAACTCACACGTCTGAGGGACCCAAGGTCTTCCCCATGTGGGGCAGGAGGGTTGGTAGGCTGATGGATAAGCTACCAGAACCTCTTTCTGGTTCTTCTGTTTCCAGACTGAGAGTAACACTGGCAACCAGGCTGTTGGCTTTGCTTTCTACCTTGAGCCCCACAATGGAACAGCAACACCTTGCTTGATAGGTAGAGAGATATTGTGCAGGATAAATTCCAGCTGAAATGCAGTCCACAGGGGGATTGTTTTTGCTGTAGTTAGACTCTGGCTGTAGAAGTGAGACTCGAACATCTGCCCTAAGGCAAAGCCAGCCTAGAACCAAAATGTGCCTTTATATCCTGGAGCAGAGTCCTAAGTACCTTTCTGTAGCTCATAACCTCTATGAGGTGACACACTGTGGCTTTATGCAAGGATAAATAAACAGAGTCCTTTGACAATCTAAGACAGCAGTGTCATTGAACAGCCCTTGTGCTGTGGAACAGTGCACAGAACCCAGCCCATGAGGGACAGCTGCTAAAAACTTGTAGGCACAGGGTCTGGGGTGAGGAAAATGGTACCCTTTATGACAGCTAACATAACTCTATATATGCCACCCAGCACTTGTATAGAAATTATGATAATTAACTGAGGGTTAACCCTATAGCTCAGTGCAGTGCTATGCAGAGGTACCTGAGCTAGCTCTGAACAAGCTGCTTCAGTCCCAGAAGCAATGTTACCATGTCAGAGCAGTGCCATCTATACAAGGGCTAGTATATATCCTGGGTGGAGTGTTGTGCTAATGTAGGTAAGACTTCTGGTTCCTCAGGCAGCTTGTTCAAATTAGCCTGGACTTAAAGATGCATATGGTGGAGGATTGAGCTATGAAAGTCTAACACCTAGACAGCTAGCCTAGGACAGGGCAAATTGCACTTTAAATTCCCCCAGCACAGCTCATGCTAAAGCTTAGGCTCCCCGCTGAGGCTTTATTTGAGCATTTTAGCACTGAACACAGCTAGCCTTTTGTTGATTAAGGCTTTTGACTAGGAGCTATTTCACGTGATTTACTACTGCATGTAACCACCTAGTCAAAATAAGCCTATAACACAGGAGTTAAAACAGAATGAAGATTCAGTCTTCTAGAGCAGTGGTTCGCAATGGTGGGCTGTGGAGGTGCTATGGGTGGGTCACAAGGGCTGATACTGGCAGGGAAGGAGTCAGCTGATCCCCCTGCCTCTGCAAGTGTTCCCCTAGGCTGCAGGGTTGCCAGTTGTCCATTGGACATTTGGTAAAAAGCCAGGCTAAAAATGCCTGTCTGAAAAATTCATTACAAAAACGGAACCATTGGAGGGATCTACTCAGATGCAACAATTCTCAAGTTATATGCCCATGAAGGAAACTGTCTTGACGGGACTTCAAAAGAAGTCTTATAGGTTGGATAGCCAAGTTGAAGGCATAACAACCAGAGCTGAGCCTATCCCCTTTATCACCCAGGCAAGTGCCCTACCCCTGGCCTTGGCCTTTAGGCCTCTCCATATTTCTTTCATGAGAAAGAAATGCCATACTATTTTTGAGATCATACATATGGAGAATTCAGTGTACATTAAAGGTTCCTCCATGATACAGCTATAAAGACTGCACAACCTGTGCCTAGCCATGAGCACAATCAAGTCCCCATTTATCTTCCCTTTGTTAGTTCCCTTTGAAGGTTGAAGTTACTAACTCACCCAAGATACAAGAGACCCAGGTTCAGGACCACACTGTCATTCAGAAAATCCACATCCCAAGTAAGTACTCTAGTCACCTGGTTACACCATGGTAACAGACTCTATATTTTGGAAAAAATCTGTGCAAAAACCCCCAAACATCCCAGTTATCTGCTGCTGCAAAAATCCAGGCCGTGTCCTAATGTAAAACAAAACCAAAAACTAAAACTTATTCTTTTTCCTTCAAGGAGACTTCCTATTTTCTAAATATATCAGCCAATATCTCTGTCTCTCTAAAAATTACCTTTTGAGTTGAAAATACCACAGGCCAGTAAGTAACTTTCAGTCACTATTGGCTTTACTGAATCTAAATGGAAATGTAGGTTTTTGGAATACAGCAGAATTGCCCTGAAGCACGCAGTTGCCTTGTAAGGTAATAGGGCAGGGGTTAGCAGCTTTTTCCAGCAGGGGGCCAGAATGACCCAGCTTGGGTCTGAGACCCGCAAGCACTTGGACCTGGCCACCACTGCTGCCCTCCCCCTGCGTTTTACCACAGGGCCTTCTATCAAGGCCCAGGAACCTGGCTGCAGCATGAGCAGAATCCCTCACTGCTCAAACCAGCTGGATCCAGCCCGTGAGCTGTAGGTTGCTGACCCCTGTAATAGAGGGTATATTAATCAAGACCATGCCATAGATAATAGATAACTATTTATTTGAAAATCAGAACTGCATCCATCTCAACATGCTGGCCATGTTACAAAGTGGACACATAACACACTTCTTTCAATAAAGCTCACACGTACAGCATTTCATGTTAGGAATCCTCCCAAAACCTAGGGAGGAAAAAACCTACCCAACACGCACTTCAGTAGAAACAATTTTTGTAGATCTTGTATCTTTCACTGTATCATTAAAAACAGTTCTATAAAGACACAAGCTCTTGAGAAGTCCAATTTGCAATTTCAGGAAGAACCTCATCTGCTTCTTGCAGAATCATCCCTTTACAAACATCCTGGGGCTGGAAGAAAGTCTTAGGGAACCAACAGCTTCACTGAAAACAGTAGAAGGAACACACATTCATGACTGCACACAAACACACACATACACAAACGCATGTACGCTTCCTGCCCTAATAAGGCAATATACATTCATAGACAATAATATGCTCATTGACTTTCTTAAGGTACTAGGCAGTCAGGTAGTATCCACTCTAGAAAAAAAATAAAATTTGCTGTAAGAGGTTAAGACACTTGAAACAATCTACACTGAAAAAAATAAAAGCACCATTACAGCATGGAGGCAGAAATGTGTTTAGAATCACTGGCAGTGGCAATTCTTGGTCAGCAGTGACTTCTGTCATTTGAAAAACAAAAAAAACTCTAAAGGTTAAGTGGTGGGGATGGGTTACATACAGTCCTAGGACTGGTCTACAAGAGTGTCTGCCACAGAACAAACACATGGTTGAGAAGACACAGTTAAGGCAGAATGCCAAATTATCGCTCACAACATGCAACTAGTGCATCAGCAGCACTGAACTCACCAAACAATAGGGCACTAGTATTTGTGCATGGGTTGGATACCACAACAGTAGGCAAGTGTTATGAGAGTCTTGGCTCTTTCAGGTTCACCCTGGCCTGCACAATGCCCACCACAGAGTAACAGTACAAGCCTCAAGGGTGGGGGGAGGATAAAACATCCATTCCAACATTTTGATGGGGGAAAAGCAAGTTAAAAGGGAAAAAAATGGCTGAAGTCCTTCCCTGGTTTGTTTGGGGGTGGTTTTTGGAACAGCTTTAAATTCCGCCACTGCACAGGAAGAACTCTGAAGGGCCTATATTACTATATATGGACTATATTTCTTCATTGCTATACATGTATCCATGATACTTCAGACAAAAGCATGACCTTGCCTTGAGGAGCTTCTACTTGAGCATCAGTTGATCTCACCCTGAAGCCCACCTCTCCAGCCAACCTCCCTCTGTGACCCAGCTTACTACACCACAGTGGTCCAACAGGCTGTTAGTCTCATGCTGCTGCCCTTTCCTCCCAGACCCCAAGCCAATCCCTGATATCCCACCACACCGTACCAGATATTAGCTTTCTGCTACCAGTGAGGCCACATGGGGTCAAACAAGACAAGATGAGTAAAACATAGCATTCTTCACACGAGACGGTCCACCATCCCTACCAACGTTGTGGGGTAGTTGCCCTTCATTGACTTGCTGCTAATAGCTGTGGGTATTCAGAGGAAGGTCCAACAATCAGAAATGCGGCCACATTCTTCTGCCTATTTCTGCTCAGACTGTGCTTTCCAGCTCCAAAAGGCATTCATGAGGTAATCTTCCAAGAGAAAGGCTTGGATTGTAAACAAGGCAGTGGCCATTAAAAAAAAAAAAAAACAAAAACAGGGTGCAATTTATGGCCTTGTTGCTCCATACAGAGAGTCCACAGATCTGCTGCTGCAAAAGTCCAGGCTGTGTCCAGGCAGTTCTGATTCCCACTACAGAAGGATGCTGTGCATACAAACCAGCGCACTGGTTCCCCCATTTGATTGAGAGAAGCCACCCCCCATTCTGTGCTCTAAACTATGCAGCTTCAAAGTACCTTTTTAAAATTTTTGGCTCAGAAGGCATCTCTCTCTCAAGCCTTTCCAAAGTCCCAACAGGAAAGAGGTGTGCCAAACTACTTCCCTGCTGGTCGAGCCAAGGTAGAGAGATCAGTGCAGTGCCATAAAGATTCCCCTCCCTACAGGCTCCCCCTTGATTTCAGCATATCCCAGCAGGCCCCCTCTATACACATTCTTGCTATGGAAACACTTGCAGCTAATTAGCATGGACATAAAGCTTTTGATGCAAGCATGACCCTGGGCTGACTTCCAGTCCCTGATGAAATGAGCCCCTCCTAGCTGCTGGAGGGATTAACACGAGATGTGCAACTGATCTTCATTTTGCATCAGGGATCAGCAGGGGGCTGGAGTCTCCATTTTCCTTGGGTCATCCCCAGTCAGAGGAAGGAAGTGAGAAAACTATTCACAAAAAAAAAGAAATCAAATAAAAGCTCTTTCCACATCTCTGGGCTCCAAGCGCAGCAGTCTGCTAAGACTCACCAATTACCTCTGTGTTATGGAAAGCACACACGCTGCTACAAGGAACACAACAGTGCAAAGTGTCATTATTTCAACTTAATTTAGGCAGTGTGTTGGCAAGTACGTACAATGGTTGCGAAAGGTGTTGGGCTGACAGTTCTGGGGGCCAAAGTTACAGTAGTAAGACAAACTTGGCCCTCCAGATTCTTTACCAAAGGCCTCTAACCAGCTGTTTGGAAGGGACAGCCTCTTGTGCCAAATTCCAGTCTCCAAGCAGCCCCATGCTATCTTCCAGCACAGGTAACTAAGTAATGTAGTGGACATTTATTAGTAATTAGAGCAAAATTCCTCCCATCTCTACTCTTGCGTCTCAGCTCTGCTCAGCTCATTGGTACTGCTTTGCTCTTAAAGTCCTGGGCTTTTCTAGCCACATATGCCAAATTATGAAGGTGTTTCATAAACATACACATACCGATTGAAAACGCACCAGCTCACACATTTTGCCTGAAACAGGAGCCCAAGGAAGTGCAGGTGAAGCAAGACATCAGATCATCTAGCACCACACCAAGCTGGTGTTTTCATTCAGATGCCTCCTCTGGGGTCCTTCCTTCAGGCCCTGCTTCTGGGATCATTCTGTTCTCACCTTTGTGGCTCTTTTGAGAAACAGGTTGATTATCAGGACCCATACAAGTTCTCAATGAATGGAAGAGAAGGAGCCAAAAATGCAGAATTTCTATGGGGAGCCATCTACCGCAAATCATAGAACAGAAGGATCGAAACAATGCTATCAGGAGAAGACAACCCCAATACCACCACCACCCTCTACACACACACTTCCTCCTGATGAGGACAGAGGTCATTATAAAGGCAGTAGCATCATCAGACAAGGGACTATTTGCCCACCCTCAAAGATCAGCTCCTCTCCAGAACTACTTATTAGACCTACTTATACAGTTGGGAGAGATAGGATGCAAACTTCATCATGTCTGGGGAAGAGGCAGAGGCAGTCACGCTCCAAGAGGGAACTAAGAACAGAAAGCATGTTAGAAGAATTTTGTTCATGAACTTTACCACCTGAGGGAAGTGGCCCACGGTTGACTAACACCCCCCCTCCTTTTCACATGGTCAAATTCATTAACCAAATTTGGTTAAACTAAAGCAATTATTTTAATTGCTTGTCCTTAGCTTGGAATGTGACTTGCTCTGCCAGTCCTGACGCAACACTTCTAGCCTAAAATGTCATCTTTCCATCTCTACAAGGTGGGCCAAGAAAAGAAATGATCTCATGTCACAAATCTTGCTTCTGTCATCTCCCTGGTCCATTACAGCTACAACATACTACTTACTAAGTTCCTAAGTAACTGACAGCTTTCCTCCTTGGAAAATATTTACCAGTTCTCTGATGACTGAAGTTGCCAACGGAGCTAAAAATATTTCAAGGAAGTCAAGTCAAGTCCTGGGATTAACTCAGTCTCCCCAGGGAGCCACAGAGATGATAAAGGACTATTGCATGAAATGGGACTGGTCTTCCCTTCTCACTCTGTCACAGACAGAGACAGAATAACACTTTTTGGCAGGCTAAGAGCCGAGACGGTTTCAGACAACCCTAGAGTTGTGTTGCTCACAAAGGCACTTAACAGAAGCACTAACACGGATGGATGGAAGGAAAGATGGAGAATGATGCACAAGAGAGAAGGGAGGGGTCCAACAGGAAAAAAAAAGCAACCACTAGATGGTGCCCTTTTTAAATATCCTCCAAGCTATCTGAAACCCTACCCCAGGCAGTGGGCAGGTTTGCTCTCAGCTCCAGGCATCCACTCAGCTGCAAAATATTGCATGTGGGTGAAAAAGGGGCGGGAGGAACAGCAAGGGACTTCATCCTGACCTCTACAATGAGGCCTTGAAGTACGGCACTGGATGGCATCGATCTTGATGCACGAGTGCAGACCTGCCAGACCCCGGGCTCTAAGTCCTGTGCCAGCCTGGTGAACCTTGTGCACAAATCACTTTATGATGGAGATAAGCAGGAAAGAAGGACGGTGTCTTCTCCCCAACCCCACAGTCTGTGTGTATGGCTTAACTGGTTATGCTACCTGCTGCTGGCTGCCAGCCTGTGAGAAGCATCTGCCTTTCGGTGCCTCTTTAGACGCTGATGATATGAGCAGCCCGCAAGTCAACCCAGGATGGAATGGTGTTGGGAGCCCAGTGGAAGGAAGGCAGCATTCGCTTCCACTGCAAGTCGATGTGGTCAGCAGGAAGGCTGCATTCACACAATGTCTTCAGCACAGCGCAGTGGGGCAGGTGACCCCAGACTCAAGAACTGGCCCCAGTTGCATAGGAAACCTCGGTTATACTGACCCGTATCTACCACCAACCCGCCCAAAAGTCGACGCCCAGTGTTGTCCCGGAGAGCCATCCGAGCTTCCCTCTCGGTCACATTGTAGCTGATGTTCAGCAGCTGGATGAGGAGGATGTAGCCCATGCCAGACGTCACAATGGTGCAGTACCACACACAGGTAAACGACAGAGCAGAACTGGCAGCAAGGATAAAAGACAGAGAAAGAGAGATGGGAGATGGCAGCCTTTTAGGTTTTGGCACAGTTGCTTTCCCTTTGTAACACAACCCTTCAACCCCTTTCCTCACCACTTACAACAGCCAGGTGTTGTTCTTCTGCAGCCCCTTGCCTCCGATGAGCCCAGGCCTTTCCAAACATTAAAACCTCACAGCAACCCTCCATAACAATGCAATGACATTTGCATCACAAGTTAAATTGACACAGGGCAAAGGTGAAACAATGCCTTGCTCTCGCACAGTGCTCTTTGCAGGAAAACTCGGACCCATATTATACAGATGGGGAGACTGAGGCACAGGCAGGTGAAGCGACTTGCCCACAGGCACTTGGAGCCAGTGGCCCAGCCAGAAGTAGAACCCAAGTGCCCTTGCGGTGCAGCCCAGTGCTCTCTTACTAGGCCAGCCCCTTTGCCACCTCCCACAGAGAGGGGTATTAACTCCACGTCCTTCTTGGTGGACACACGGATGCCCACAGGAGTGAACTTATATGCCATGGGTTATACAGCAAGTCATGGGGGGAAACAGGGAGAAGAACCAGGACACCTGACTTACCTGACTGTCATCCTAAACAGAAAGGTCCCACCCCACCTGGCGGCAGCCAGCACCAGCCACTGTCACCTCCATCTGTGTTGGACTCTGATCTAGTCACGGCAACACCCTTCTCTTGCCCTCTCACAGCCTTTCCTACAACTTCTTCCTCATTCCAATCAACCCTTCTCTTCCCTACTTCCTGGGCATTGCCCAGCTACACCACACATTTAAAAACCCTACCAAAACTTGGGCCTGGTACTTCCTTTGCTAACTGTCACCCTGACTACTTCCTTCCATTCTTCCAACCCAATCCTCCTGCCCCCAACACCCTCTTATTCAGACCATAAGCCCTTTGAAGCTAAGTTCACAGATGTTTAGGGTTAACTCCTCCTAGGTGCTTAGCTTACTGAAAACCTGATCTGGTTCTAAGGTTTTAGGAGATACTGGAACACACATACTGACAAACTAAGAAAGAAGGGGAAGGGATGATAAGATGCAGCCAGCCAAGGTGAAGACGCCAAGGCTGTGGGGGGGATGGTGGAAAGGCTTGGGACTTTAGGAGCAGGGACTATAAAGGAATTAAGTGAGAAAACATTGGGTTGGAAGCCTCACACATTGAGGATGGGAGAAAGGACAGAGCAGGAAGAAAGGACCAAGTTGTTTAAGGCACAGGGGACTTACTTTCAAATCCTGCCAAAGACTTTTTTTATACGACACCAGCAAATTTACTGTGCCTCAGCTTCCCTATCTGTAAAATGAGCAGAGTGCTTGCTTGGAGCTGTGGCACGGTAAATACATGGGATGTTTGGCATGATGCTGACCACAGGGGATGGAGGGGCAACCTCTCAGCAGCTGCAGGAGAAAAGGGAGCAGAGCTCCACAGTACGACCTCTCAGGAAAAGCCTAAAGTCCCCACCCCTCATCCTGGCCCAGAGCAGATTTCTCACCTGTAGTCCGAATAGACCCCTGGGCAGTAGAACAGCGCCAAGAATGTGGCCTGGCCTCTGCAGATGGTGTTCAGGGTCAGCACGATCCCGTACACAGCAGTGAGCAGGAAGAAGGAGAGTACGAGGATGAATGCTTGGTGGTTCTGCTCCCCAACACAGTTGTTAATCCTCCAATGAGCAAAGAAAGGAAGGGGTTAAATACTTTGCATCGCCCTCATTCTCTTCTGTCAGGAAATCTGGCTCCAAGGTGCATCTATATAAACAGCCAACAGGCAAAGAAAATCGTTTATGGGCCTTGGGCAGCGATCTAGGTCAGAGGTTCCCAGCCCCCGGGCCACAGCCCTGTAACTGGGCCATAAAGGGTTGGCTGCTCATCTACGAGTCTGGAAGTGACCAGCATACTGTGGACCAGTAGCCCAATTTTTTTTACCAAGTATAAAAAAAGGTTGGCTGCTGCTTCGCAGTATGCCGGTCATTTCTGGACTGCAGCTTCCATGGTCACTTCCAGTCCACGGTCTAAAAAGGTTGGGAACCACTCATCTAGGTCCATGGTATCTAGATACAAAGGACTCCTATGGGAGTCATCCACACACTGCAGACTGCCTGACAGAGGGGGCCCTAAGAGAGGGAGGTGGCAACTTTGTCAGAGGTGCCTGTGCTTTACGCTCTCCCCTCTACTGCAGTAACACTAAGGCAGCTCCCAGGGCAGTGCAAATTGCAGGCACTTGAGCAGGTCACATCTGCTCCTGTTCAGAGCACATTGGAAAGGCAGCAAGAAGCCCATGTCCCTTCTGTCCAATCCCACTGTGAGGGTTTAGTGCAGCTCTCGGTGACAGCTGAAGGGTTTCCTGCAAAGAAGGGTGTAGAGACCAAACACTAGTCTGCTACATCAGTGGCTCCTGGTCACCTCATATGGGGCAAAGAACAGCTCTGAATATAGAAAGGAAAGTCTGAGTCCCTCGCTAGAAGCAGCCTGATCTGTCATGCAGACCAGAGACCACAAAAAGCCATCTCAGCAGCTCACAGAACCTACCAGACACAGTGATGGTCCAGTCTCCGTACACACCTGCCACACAGCCGGCAGTGCCCAGCTCGGGCTGGCTGAACCACCTGGCACTTGGGGCACCAGTCCTCCTTTGCCTCGGCGGATCCCTCAGCAGGTGTTCGGGAATAGCCCTTGGTGTCCCCGTTCACAACACGGCTGCTGGGGACACCAGGCCCAGCTGCTCCCTGGAGCCCATTGGCAATGCCCAGGACTTTCCTGCTTGGCAACTCGGTGCTGCCTTGACACGGTGATTTGTCACTGCTTGTACAGCTGGGAAGGTAGCCAGGGTCTCTCTTGGCTCGAGACAAGGCCACCAGCATGAGAACCAGCCCACAGGTGAGGAGAGCCACCTGAGCATGGTGCACGTGGCCCCGGGGCACCACTTCCCGGAGGAACACGTAGTACATGTAGCCCAGGGAGAACAAGCTCAGGCTTAAGAAGAAGAGAGTCTGCTCCTTCCGCCTGTGGGTGAGGTAGTAGTACCACAGCACCACGATAGGAAGGGATGTCAGGATGACAAAAGCCAACAGGAAGTGCAAAGCTGCAACATGGAGGAAGACGGGCAGCAAGACCAGAGGGGGGATGAGGCTGACATTGACCTTTACAGCCCCTGTAAACCAGGGGATGCGGAAGCGGTCTGAGACAGTGTCTGCGATTCGTTCCAGCATTCCCGGGGGCAGAGATCTGCACGTCAGCAACCTGTTAGAGGAAAGCACAGGCATCTGTTCACATCCCACTCCAGAGCCAAGAGAACATTTCTGTGCTGATTGCTCCTCCCGGAGCTCAGCCTCTCCTCAAAACCTGGCAAACACCATGAGGCTCCAGTGCTTTGTAAATGGTTCACATTAACTCTCATGCCACAGATCCCTCCCCACTTCCACAGCCTGAGTCTCTCTGCTGTAGATTTAATCTTTCTGGGACACAGACTGTGCCTCTGGGGAAGAAAAAAAAAAAAACCCTCTCTAAAAAGATCAATGCAAGGTTATTGCTCTATTAAAACCAGATCCCCATTTTTCCCCTAGTCTCCATCATGTCCGATTCCAACCGTGAACTTTAACAAACCCAACCTGGATCCAGAAACCAGTTCTAACGCAAGGGTGTTTTCACAGCCAATTCGTCACCTTGCAGTGCCTGTTCAGAGCAACTGGTGGGTGTCTTGGAGGAGAGGACCAGCACAGCCCTTTCCTCCCACTCCCCAGGGCCACCTCAGTAGCCCAAGGGAGCAGGCTTCTGGCCTCCAGATGCAGAGAGACTCCAGCCCAACGCCAGCAGCCTCACATTACCACCCTAAACCTCCTGAAGCAGAACTGGGGGGGCTGGGGCTAGGCTGGCTTTGCCCTCCAGCACCCATCGCCCAGCCGCCACGCTAGTGGGGCATGGGGCTTTGCTTAGAGCGGCAGCAGCCAGCCTTTTGCAAAGGCGTACCACAAATTAGCCCTGCCCCCTCCCTCTGATCCCCCTCCCCAGCCTGATACGCTTCCCTGTGCTCCCTGCCCAACCTGCTCTTTCTGCTCCCTGCCTGATCTCTTGCTTTCTGTCCGTCTCATGCCCCTGCTTGACCTGCTGCTGCTTTGTTCCCTGCCCCATGCTCCCTACCTGATCTCCTGCTCTTCTTTCTGCTCCCCACCTAATCTCCTGCAGACAGCTCCATGCCCTGCAGGCTGCCTGATCTCCTGCTCTGCCTTCTGCTCCCTGCCTCACACTCCCTGCCTGACCTCTGGCTCTGCTCTCCGCCCCATACACCCTGCTGCTGCCTTCTACTCCCCATCCCATGTTCCCTACCTGATCTTCTGCTCTGTTTTCAGTTCTCCACCTGATCTCTTGGTCTGCTTTCTACTGTGCCCTGTGCTCCCCGAGTTCCTGCTCTTCTGTCTACTTCTTCCCTGATCTCCTCCTCTTTCTGCTGCTCCCTGCCTCACGTCCCTGCCTGATCTCCTACACCGCCTTCTGCTGTGCCCCACGCAGCCTTGCCTGACCTCCTGCTCTGCTTCCTGCTCCCCACCTGATCTCCTGTTCCCTCTTGCTCCATGCCCCACACAGCCTGCCTGATCTTCTGCTCTGCCTGCTGCTGCCCTTCGTTCCCCTTGCCCCTTCCCCTACCTGTCGCAGCCCTCGTCCAGGTCTTGGCAGTCGCACAGTGCCGCCGCCAGATGCGCGCGCTCCCCGCCGCGGGCCACGTACTCGCAGCAGCACAGCGACTCCTCCGGGCCGCGGCCAGCCCGTCCCGCGCCGCCGGCCATGGCCCCGCTCTGCCCGGCCACCCCACCCAGGCCGCGCCCCGCGGAACGCACGGGAAGCGCCGATTGGCTCGGGCCCCGTCCCCGCCCCGCCCATCCGAACGCCGAGCACTGCCCGGGCCAATGCTAGCGCTGCAGAGGCGGGACTGGGCCGTCTGTGACGTCACACAAGCCGGCTTGAAGGGCGAACGCAACAGTTGGCAGCTTAGGGGAGTGTCAGGCTGCGGGGGCTATACCGCGGGGGGGGGCCCAGAGGGTGCCAGTTTGTTGCGCAACGACGTCACATAGGTATCCCGGCCGGCACGTTCCAGGCACAGCTACGTCACAGGGGCACATTCCAGCCAGAGCTACGTCACAAGGGCCCCCCCCACGCCTGGCCAGAATTCAAGGCCTCTGCCCCTGGCGCTTCCTCCGGACGCCACACCGAGTCCAGCAGGACATATAAAAGAAAGAGCTAACTCACATTCCCGAAGCGTAGACTTTAATGCCAAAAATAATGAGAGCTGACAACACTGGGGTCAATCCCAGGCCCCTGTGCATGGAGGCCATGCTGACCCACCTCCAGGAGGTAGCCCCTCAGGGCTTCACCCTCTCCCTACCTAAAGCCTTCTTCATGGCCACCCCCAACTGACCCTCGTCCTCCTTCCAGAGTCGGGGTCTGTCTAAAAGGTAGATGGCAGGGCAGCACCTTCAAGCCTTTCGTAAGCAACGACCTACTTTGGTGGCTGCAATGACGAAAGCTCGTGCGTCTCCCAACCAGCTCGTCTCCATGGTGTTGCTCTGCCCCAACTTCAGCCTGCCACAGCTGACCCCCTGCCTCTTCACACGAGGTGTGCTGTTTCATGGATCCAGTTAAACTGAGATAACTGCTTTTGTATGGATGCTGCCTCTTGCGTCAAAACAAGAAGTGGATCAACAGCCATGCACAAAACTCTTCCAGATACAGTTCTTGTAACGTTACCCACTTTTGTTAAAAAAAAAGACAACACAACAAAACCCAAAAATAAAAGATTCAGCTGAGTGTAAACTAGGCCACACAATGGCTCCATTAATGACATTCAAAAGACACCTAGGAAACTGACCTGAACAGCAGCAGCAGCTCCTCAACAAGAACATCCCAAATAACACTACCATTCTGGGAAGAACTTATAATAGGGAGAAAAAAAAATCTATTAAAACAACCTTCTATATAAAAAAAGACAGAAGCAGGCGCACATTCCAAAGTCTGTAAAAAAAAAAAGGGGGGGGGGGGGGAGGTACAGGGGAAGGAGAGCAGTTAAAAAGAAAAATCTTTCCTGATCAATAAAAATTGCTAGCAGATTGTTTCACTCTTCATAGTGACAACATATTGGCATGCATGTATAACGTATGGCCAAAAAAACAAGCCAGAATGTTTCAAGCAATGGTTGACAAACCGCAGCCTCGCCTCTTAGCTGCTAAACATAGCTGCTAATATCCACCCACATACGAAAGGACACACCGATATAGCAACAGCAGGAAATAATACCTTAATAAAAAAGTGTCACCAACTTGGCCTGTTCCGGTGAGTGGATACGGAGCACAGCATTGAGCTCACACTTCCACGGCCGCACAGTGCCATGTCTTCTACTTCATATTAACTACAACTATAGCCCTGTCAGAAGACCTGGCAAGAATCCTAGGACAATAAGGTTGTAACGCAGCTCTGTTAGTTTAGATATAAATTATAGCCAAATTACTCTAATTTTAAAATCACTTAAGCAATCTTATCTGCACTGGAAAGAATTAAAAGTGAGAGGATGAGAGGACAGTGATAAACCTTGACTATGGGAGAAATGTATATGTTATTTAAAAGAGGGCCTAAGTTTCAACCGGATATATTGCTTTAAAAGAATTCAAGTACTATACTACGCATCAGGTCAGTAAACAGGTTTGTTCCAGTCAAACCTAACATACACTAGTGAAGAAAACAGTGGCCCTGCCTATGTTATAAAATAGCCATCTTCAACATACAGGTTTCCCTCGCTTTATGCTATGCACCATTTTCCGGGAACACATGTACAACTCGAATTTACATAAAGGAAACTCACTTTACAATGCAACAAATAGGGATACGTTCCAAGACTTCGACTGACCCCCCAGACCCATTTCTACCATTTTTACAAGACAATTTTGGTACTCGCCAACAGCAGACAGGACACATAAGCACAGGGTGGTGGTGAATGTTACCATAGTGGAGATGGCAACTACAGAGACACTTCACAGACAACAAACAAAGAGCACAGATCCACACAGGAAACTATTTTGGTGCACGTCACTCCCACAATGCACCGCACAAAGCAGCTGACTGCGGCCTTCCACCACACTAAATCTACCTCGCATACAACGAATTTTTGGTATAAGAAGGGTCATCGCATAACAGCAAATACAGAACCTGTATAAAGTGAGGGAAACCTGTATTTGAAATTACATGCATCTTGGTCATGCTCCTCCCCACCAAAGTCTATACTGGCATGAAAGCCCATCCTTATAAAGTTACAAAAAACTTGTTTGCAGCCCAGCCTAAGATGATTACACTTAGCTGTTTCTGTAATGTAGATCTGGCATTATTCTAGAAACACCCACGTGATAAGAAAGAAAAGACAGACTGTAACCAAGAAAAAAAAAAGAAGGAGACCAAGGAGGAAAGAAAAGAAAGAGACCAAGAAAAAGGCACCAAAAAGAGAAAGGAAAAGACCGCCAAGTTGGTAACACTGTTTCCTTGACCAAAATGCTCCTCCAGTTTCCCCACTCAAGCCATTTGGGAAAGCTTAGGCCAGGAGGTAAGAAAACATCACCTCTGATAGGAATTACAAAAGGAGAGGAGAAGAAACCTTTCTTGGGGACTGGTGTGGCACAGGAAAGGGGAAAATGGGCTAGAACAGAGATAGACCTAAAAAGTCAGGGAATTTTTCAGCTGATGCCGAGTGAAACTGAAAAGCCCTCTAAAAATGGTGTCTTGTTTTGTACAGGATGCATCAGAGGAAGCATACAAATATCCTGCAGGTGCAAACCACCCCATTATTTCTCTCTGTCAGAGTAAGATTCTTCATATCAAGCCGAAGTTTAGATTTCATTCAGATACAAACACTGTTCTGCCAAAGTTGGTTTTCATCTTGTAATTTGCACATCACAGTTACTGTACAGTACAAAAAGTTCTCACTCACACTAGGGAATTCCAAGCTGTGCACTGTTCACAAGAAAAAACAAAAGGCATATTTAGGGGAACACTGAGGAAGGTTTCTCAGAGCTAGGGGAGATCCAAATCCACCTTGTTTTATCCCGAGACCTTTATTAGAGGCACCTGCTGAGCAAAAATTGTAAAAAAAAAAAGTCCTGAGACAGCAGAATGTCCACCCCCAACCTCACCAACCCCACCCCTCGCATCTTCATTCTTTTGTAGGCTTTTGTGAGGTTAACTCTCAGTCTTGCTATTCTGGGTCTTGTTCAGGTTGTCAAAGCTTCTTTGGAGCAGAGAAAGGGAGCTCTTCAGCTGTGGAGATACAACCCCCGCCACCCAAAACACTTAAGTTACAAGGCTACAATAATAAAAAAACTTGAACATCAATTATTAATTTTTTTTTCAGTCAAATTAATTCCCTGCCACCCCTTCATATTAACAGTAGTCTGTAGTTAAATCACATTTTAGCTGCCCAGCAAGCACAATCCACAATATAGATCATCATTTCTATACAGCTACTAAACTCTTTGCATTTGTACCCTGCTAAACTATACTGAAGCTGCACTAGCTACTTGGAAGAAATAAGTGACACCACTCTTATTCTTGATATTGCTCCTGCACAAGGCAAATACTGTAAGCCCACCACAAGGTGGGCATTACAGTAGTGCCTCCTGCTGTATGTTGAGGCACTAGCCACTTATACAGGATAAGATATAATATGGATTTAAAATGTGTCAGGACTTCTAGAGGGGAGTTTGAAAAAAAGTGCTGATTTTTGTCAGATCAGAAAAGTAGTTAACATTCACGCTCCATACATTTAAATATTTCATTTTGCCTGCTCTTTAAAATAGCATCTTCACAGTTTGGAATTAGTTACTGTTTCACTGGCAGAGAGTTCGGAAAGCAGACACTGGAGATTCAGAAAGGGGAGAGGGAAGGAAAGAGTAAGAAATTTCTATCCTCTTTCAATAAAGGTTATTTTCCAGCTGTACTAGAAGTAGGTAATATCAGGGCAGCAGCAGTTTACAGGCAGGTAGTAAGACACAGGCCCAAAATTATTTTATCTTCATTCTCCCCGGGGAGTGTGGGGGAAAAGTGAGGTACTAAAGAGGAGAATAGGAGTTACATGCTCCTCCATGGTGCCCTCAATCACAAACATAACTTCTGTACAAGTGCTAGAAAATGGTGATAGAACTCAAGTCAGAGGGTTTACAGATTACAAAATCAGAATCAATTGATTCAGTCCTTTCCTCAGTGAACAACTGCTTCTCGACCCAGCAACAAATCTGCAGCCTCCATCTCATAGGAGCAGGGAGGGGAAAAAAAAACAAACCCAACACTTGTTGTGTAAGATAGTATAAGATGGTATAGGGAAAATCTGAGGGGGGTAGGGGGAGGAACAGTGCCAAGCCACTGAGGGAGAAATTACTGTCTAGTACTGTCCCTTGAGTCCTCTTGCAGACAAGAGGATGAAGCCATACAAAAAGGAAACCTAATCTTAACTTGTCCAGGGTTTATAAATATACCCATGCCACCTTATATGAATTAACAAAAATTCTTGACAGACCAAATGGGCATGGACACTTGATCTTTCTTTGTCCATCATAATCCACCAGGAAGACTGGCACCATTTTTGTAAATTAAACAGAAGGTAGTAAAGTCATCTTAGGACTCCAGATCACACAGGAGGCTGCCTCACTATTACTTTCCTCAAAGCAAGGGAGGAAAGCTAGAAATCAGGGTATCACTGGAAAGCACTGCCAGTATCAAGAAAGAGTTTAAATATGGGCCTAAACCATTGTCAGTGTGATGCTCTAATCTCTACTCCATCCCATCAGCAAAAAACAAAAGTTTTCCCACTAGAATTTACTGCTCAGAGTCCTCCTACACCTCCTAGAAATTCAATGAGCAAAGCTAGCAAGGTTTTAGCCTGAGAGGAAGTCAGGTTTGTCATTACTCCAGCACAAACTGCTATCAGGAAGGCAGCCAATCCAGTCTGAATTCATTTATCTTGAAGTATGCAGGTAACTCCTTAGAGCAAGAAACTTTTCACTCTCTATTCAAGTCTCTTACCATCTTCTTAAAGTCATTTAAATCCAGCAGCTTCTGGTTCCTTCTGCCAGGACTTGATTTCTAGGTCCAACTAAAGCAAATTTAAGCTTCCCTCCTTAAACTCCCTTTAAAGCCATTTGCAAGCAGATCCATATCAAGCTCTTAACATTCTCTGTGCTCGCAGACTGGATTTCTGCCTGGATTTCCCTTGTGCCAAGCAAGTAGAACTATAAAAATTATTGGATGTTTTTGCAAAAGTAAATTTAGACACCCACATTTGTCATTACCAAGCTGTGGAACAGTCATCCCAAAGGAAGTGACCAACCCTGATGGCTTGCTTCATTTCAAGGGAGTACAGGGAACACTCCTGCCCTGGCATTAGAATGGAATATGTTCTTTAATAGGTGTGTTCCATTTCTAATTCTTAGGAGTAAAGTGACTGTAAGACTCCAAGGACTTATTATTCTACTGCCACATCTCTGGAAATATGTAGTGCTGAGGGAAGGAAACACTGTGCATAGGAAGAGAAAGCAGCATCTTCCAAAGGAAAAGCAAGGTGCAAAGATGCAACTGCATTTTCTTTGCCCATACTGCTGCAATGATACTCTTCCTGAAGTTGTGCTACTGCAGCATGCTTTCTTTACTTCATGGAGCAGGATACTCTTTCAAATGGATGTTAAACCCTTTTCAAATGACCCATTTGTTTCTCACAGATCTCAAAAGGCAATAAAATTGCATTGATGGGGGGAGAGAGTCCATGAGAGAATATGGAGCTCTACCTGCTCAAGCATTGCAATAGAGTCCCGCAATACCCCCTTCACATGCTGAACTTGTTCCTTGTCATACTGAGGGATTTCTTCTCTGGATATCACATCAGGGGCCAAGCTGAAAAGAGAACAAGATCTTCAGTTTCAGGGAACATTAGCTCATCCATATCCAATGATCACTGTTCTGTGCCAGTTCTTGTTGGCAACCGGTAGTGTGAACTGTATGAAACTATCTATACTTATGTGAAACTATAGGGCAGATTCTATTTCACCTCTTAGGCACATAAGTGGACTTAGGCACCTACATGAGATTTCATTTCACTCTGCTAGAGTTGCTGAAAACTAGTTGATTGAAAAAGTGGGTTCTACTTCCTCCTCACTGCTTTGTTGTGACTCAAGTCTTAAAGCTAAGATGAAGATATGTAACAAAAGTAGATGCATTAATGGATTTTCAGAACTCAAGTAGAGCGAAACAGAAAAGCACATATGCATGTAAGTTCACTTGGATGCCTAATAAGTAGAATAGGATCTGGCCCCATGTGACCACTTTCTTAAAAGCTTAGCTTTTAATATCTGTTGCCTAAAACATACTAAGGACTACCATGCCCACCAATACATTTTCCCTCAGACTTTAAAACTGGAGTAACATCTGTCATCAGAAGGAAAGTGAAAATGATCTATTTCTGCCAGTCTTGGGTTGCAAAGGTCCTTCTTGGCCTGAACCCCTTAGCCATTCTCTCCCCTTCTCCTCAAAATCAAAGTAGATTTGGAAACTGCCATTAATATAATCCAATTCAGCTGAAGCAAGACAGATGTCAAAGTCTGCATTTACACAAATGAAAGAGGAGTAACCAACAGCATCATAAGATCATTAGCATATCAGCCCTGTCCAGCTCTAAAAATCCTGTTTTATAAGGGCACACCAGTTCCCAGAGCATTTACTCAGTCAAATTCAGAAGCCTGATTACTAAGAATATCAAGTGGATTTGCAAACAGCAGCCTGCATTTCAATTAGATTGCATGTTCAGGATTTGAAACTGTAACGTACAATGGAAGTGATAAGCATTTAATGACTTCATGCTTCCAGATTGGAAGCTTTTAAAAAAAGAAAAGAAAAAATGGATCTTGACCTTTCATGGAATCATCAGGTTGGAAGGGACCTCTCAAGGTCCACCTAGTTCAATCCCCTGCCCAAGTGGACGACACACTATTCCTCCACTATCCCCAACAAATCCTTATCTTAAAAGCCTCCAATAAAAGGAGATTCCAGGATTTCCATGGACAGCTTATTCTGTTATTTTAGCATTCTGACAGTAAGGAAGTTTTTTTTCTGAGATTCAATCTGAATCTTCTTTTTAAAAGTTTATATCCATGACTTCATTTCCTGCCTTCTGCAGCAAGGAAGAACAATTGTTCTGGCTCTTCTTTATGGCAGCTTTTCAAGTATTTGAAAATTGCTATCATGCCCCATTCCTCCCCCGATCCACCCACCTTTTACTCTTCTCTTCTTCAAAACTATAAACACATTTAGTTCTCTCAACCCTTTTCTCTCTGTCTCCATTTTCTTCTCCCCCAACTCCTATTTTGGGGGCTTATTAAACAATGACCCTGTCGGGACCAATAGAAATTGGAGACTGCAATTCTGTGAAAGTCTCCAGGAAGGGAGAAGAGATGTAGGGCAGAGTACAATATGCAGATTGGAGCTAGCTAATTCCAAAACAGGTGAGGGAGAAATAAATCCAGTGAGGCAATATACAGTCATTTGCTGGACACCACCATGGACTGCAGAAATAAATACAAGTCAAAACCTTTGTCTATTTGCCCCCTGCATCACAGGTCAATTTTTATCTGGTTCTGATATTAAGGCTAGAAAGTGGGAAAATTCAGACAGAAATTCACTTGCTTTAAAGAGTTCTCTTCCTGAAGCTGGACATGGTAGAGTGACTGAGCTGCATGCTCAATCTTTGACAGTTTGAGGAACAGTGTCACATTCAGCAAAACTAGGAGCAGCAAGCTGGGTAAAGAAATAAAAAGAAAAATCAGTTAAGCATTTGCTGTACCATTTTGTTTCTGTAACAGATGGCATATAACTGCTAAAATGAAGAGAGAATGCCACCTGAACAAGTCCTCAGGGAAATGCATGAGAAAGTCATGTATAAACATAAAGTCACTCAAGAAATTCATAGTAAGATTAAGCTGTAGGACAGTCTCCACTGATGGCAGTGGCTAAGGTGTCCTATCACTGGAGATTTTTAAACCTTGTGGCTAAATGGCAGAAACTATGCCACAGAAGCAGGAGGATGGACTACTCTAATGATTCAGCTTCTCATTCTGCACATAACACAACATGCAAATCCTCCCATGGATTTCCCATCCCTACCCCCTCAACCTACACTTCAGCAACCCAAGAGCTGTGGCTCAGGTATTTAAACTGTGTGTTCCAGTACTGTGCAGAAACCCTACAAAGTATTAGGATTCCACTGCATGACACGTGAAAGACAGTCCCTTGCAATCAAAGATGACAAAAAGCTTTACTCTGCAGTGGATGGACCATGTGCCAACAGTTTGGCAACTCCTGGACTTTATGAAGTCTATCCCATCTCCACTTCCCACCTTTCTGTACAGCCATAACCAAGATCAAGTTCTCAGGTATCATCAATTCAATTATGGTTTAGCATCAGGGAGTACTTACAAGACACTCATTGCCACAATGATGGCTGTGGTCCTACTTGTGGCAGCCCTTTTCCTTCCTACAGGGCATGGAAGAGAGACCAGGTTAGAAAATGCTCAATGTTAATCTGCCTAAATCTGATTTAAGAATATAAATCAACAATGCAAACTAAATTAGATGGCAGTCCCTGATGGATGCACAGATTAGCTTTGTATACGTGTTGACATCTGAAGCATACAACATGCTACACGTGCCCACTTGGACACAAAGCAAAAGCTATTTTTGTACCTGTCCTAAGGGAGAAATCAGCTGACGGAGACAGGTTCACATAGCAATCTCTTCTGCTACTTGCTAAGCAGCACTGTGACATACTGCTCCTACCTTGGAGAAAGCAGTACCCAATAGAAACTTGCCTCACTTTGACCTACCCAGTCATCACTCCAGTTTTTTCCTCTGTCTATCCCCAAGTCAACTTGGTTTTAGTAACCATCCTCCTGAAGAAATCACTTTCATTCAAGTGAGTGTAAAACCAGCTCCCTGTCTGTAGGCATGGGGACCTAGACATGGGTAGGGGTAGGACACAGTGTGCACATCATCTTGAATTCAATGAGTGTCATGCACATCATCTCAGATGTAATGAGTATCATTCACCACTGCAGGTGGGTCAACCTAGAATCATGTAAGTTAGCCAATCTCTAAAATAGTTTCTAACATTCAGATTTCCTAACCTGACAAAGGAACATATATATTCAGGCTGCCCTGTATACCAAGGCAGAGGCGCTCACCTGGACAGCTGGAGCACTGGTGGACACACTGGAAATGTAGAAGTTGGCCTACACTGACAAAATATTTACATATGGTGCTAGCCCAAAAAGTCTCCTGGGTCTCCAGTGGCTTTTGCCTGGCATGAAGCATGCACTCTTGGTTCAGTGCTTATGATTTAAAAAGTTGCTTCATACAATTCAGAGCAATTCTGGCATGCTTCAGAGCACAGATGTTCCTCATCTCTGCAGAGGTAGCTACTGAACACCATGTGCACTTTCAAGTCAATCTGTTCTGCCTACTGGTTTGTAAGGAGCAAGATACTGCAGGAAAAGCATCAGTGCCCCAGAAATCACTGAAGCAGACAAGAGATTGAAAAAAAAAAAAAAAAGGAGCAAGATTAATGAAAACCAGACATAAGTGATGAGACCAGGAGGCACCTGTACTAAAGTAATTGTTCTCAGGTACATGTCTGCAGATTCAAAACCATCAAATTATTTTTCCTCCCCCTCCACCAACAGCATGCTTAAAATAGGGTTCTCCCACTTTTCTCCCTTCCAAGTTGAATCTCTTCTCACCCTGGCCCATGCAGGCTTTGTACCACGTTTAGCATTCTCCTGGAGCAGAATGCACTATAGCTTAGACCTGAATTCTCCCTGTACTGATCACAGCAAAGGGATCAGAAAAGCTTGTACACATAGGATTTGGAGGATTAGTAATAGAAAATAAATACCGCTAGCTTTTTAGTAAACTCAATCAGCATTGCATTTAACTTCCATTACTGATTAAGCATCCTCTCTAGTATGCACAGTTTGGACAAGGAGCTGCCATGGCACATTCCCTCCCCCTCCTCAGCCCTCCTGTCGCACCTAGTTATACCCACCTATTGCATTGCCCTGGGACTCCAGTACATCTCCTGAGGAATGCTGGGATGAACGCCTGGGAAGCAACTCCCCCATAGTCCGGTGTAAAGTCCGTCGTCGTCGTCTGATGGCAACAAGTTTGCCGGGATCTTCTAGAGATTGATTTATTGCATACTCCTCCATTAGCAGATCTGATTCTACAGTTTAAAATAAATAAATAAAAGGTTTTTTTCCCCCTTCGCTTCTTAAAATGGAAACACTCACACTGTCTGTTTGAGATGGAGGATACAACAGACGATGAGGCATGATGGTGTTATTTTCTGGAAATGCATGTAAATTTACATGGAAATGCATGTAAATTTACATAAGATCACTTAAGCTTCTACGTGATCACAGGTTGGGGGGGAAGAAATACACATTTCTCCAGCAAGACAAACATGCTAAGGAGTACCAAGTATGGCCATCTCCTCTCATAACCAGAGCACCAATTAAAATTCTTTAAAAATTCAATACCCAGTTAATGAATGTTTCTGTTCTGCATACCTTCCTAGGTGTATATACCCCCATAACACAACACTATTGCTCAGAATGTTTTTCTGGGAGCCCTTGCAATCCAATTTTATTATACCCCCAAGTCAGGAGAAAAACTTTTCACTTGTAGGAGACAAAATCCTGTACTCACACCCTCTTAGAAGTAAATGTACAGTTACATGACTGATTCACATAGTTGCTGCTATCACCCTTTCTTACCAAAAAAAGACAAACCCTCACCAAGTTGTTTGAAATTCTCCTGTATCCCTCCCCAAGTGTTCTTCTCAATTACAGACTTGATGAGGCCCCATGGCTGTTTCTTGTATTTCACATCTGCAGATACCCTGCAATATAACAAAACAGAATGGTAAGGCAACCTAAAATGCATCACTTATAAAAACACCAGTAGCAAGGTTCTTGTTGCTTACCAGGAACACACTTTTAACCTGTATCCACAATCCAAAACAACGAGTATAAGGAGTCAAGGCGCTGCCATCCACACCACTCACACTGGAATGTTACGAAAGAAACATGGTTCCAGAAGAGCCATGAATGGAAATTCTGATCCCTGTACCATTTTTCATGGGAAATTGCCTCATTTTGAACTTAATTTTCATTTCTGCTTCAAAGTGAAAGCAAAGAATTGTCATATTTTCTGCAAAACTTTTGAAGCTTTTCTTAATGTACAATTAATTATAAAATAAGTCAGAATTCTGTTCTGAATAGGTCATAACAGAGTGTTTCAACCTCAAAGGATATCTTTTTATTGATAACATTCCCGGTTTTGGCATGAAAAGCATCAGTTTGACAAAAAAAGCATTTTCCAATGCAAAAACAACCTTTCTACTACCTCAACAAATAATCCTGCATTATAACACCTGCTATCTGTCTTTCACATACACCCTGCCCAAGTTGCTTTCAAACCAAATATCCTTTTCCCTTTAAGAGGTCATGATCAAAAGGATCCCCCTTCTGGGTCGGTCAATGCTGTTTCTCAAATCAGCAAGCAGACTTACTCAAAGCATTCCATTTCCCAAGCCTTCACCCTTTAAGACCTGCTAGGGCCACAAATCACAGACTGAAATCCAACCAAGCTTTTCTGCATAGCAGTGCTCAGTTTAACTGATACTAGACTTAATCTTATGGCATCTAGCTCAACTCTGAGAAGTGAATACAGATGGCATCTTCAAGCTTCATGTTCCTTTATTTCAATATTTTTTTCATACCACATGTGCGCACACATACACTTTTTTCTCCAAAAAAGGGCAGAGACCTCCCAGACTCCAAAAATCAGCCTAGAATCTGTGTCACACAAGCTCATTTCTCTCTTGGGCACCATCTTCAGGAATATACGTCATTGGGGAATACATTCCACTGTTAGTTCCATCTATGAAACTCCACCAGCAATACCCATGATAAAAACATTCTGCAGACAGATTTCTATGCAACCCTCTGCTTCTGAGCACCTGCACAGGTCTACTGACCGAACCTTGGTGAACAGTTTATTTAAAATGCTCAAGGAGGATTAAAACCCAGACTCACCCTTACAGCTAGGTTGGACCTGCAAGACAGAAGGGCAAAGCTGGTGTGTTTGTTACTAAAATAACCAGATCTAATTTGCAGATGATACCAAGCTGTGGAAAGCAGTAGATAAGCTGGAGAGTAGGGCTAGGATTCAGCGGTACCTAGACAAACTGGAGGACTGAACTAGAAGAAATGTCATGAGGTTCAATAAGAACAAGTCCTGCACTTAGGATGGAACAAATCCCATGCATCACTACAGGCTGGGGACCAAATGGCTTTGCAGGACCTGGGGGTTACAGTGGACAATAAGCTGAATATAAGCCAGCAGTGTGCCCTTGTTGCCAAGAAAGCTAATGGCATCCTGGGCTGCATTAGTAAAGCACTGCCAGCAGATTGAGGGAAGTGATTATTCCTTTCTATTCTGCACTGATGAGGCCACAACTGAAGTACTGAGGCCAGTTTTGGGCTCCCCACTACAGAAAGGACATGGACACATTGGAGAGAGTCCACCAGAGGGCAACAAAAATGGTAAGGGGGCTGGAGCACATGACTGATGAGAAGCTGAGGGAACTGGGCTGATTTAGTCTAGAAAAGAGAAGACTTGGGGAATTTAATAGCAGCCTTCAACTACCTGAAGTGGGGTTACAAAGTGGATGGAGCTAAACTATTCTCATTGATGGCAGATAATAGAACAAGGAGCAATGGTCTCAAGTTGCAGCAAAGGAGGTTTAGGTTAGATATTAGGAAAAGCACTTTCACCAGGAGGGTGGTAAACTACTGAAACAGAGGTGGTGGACCTTGGAGGTTTTTGAGACCTGGCTCAACAATGCCTTGGCTGGGATGATCTAGTTGAGGATGGCCTTGCTTTGAGCAGGCGGTTGGACTAGTTGACCTCCTGAGGTCCCTTCTAACCCTCATTTCCTCTGATTCTCCTAGTTCACAGTAAGCAAATATGGTACAAAAAGAACCATTACTATATAAAACTTTTCACCCAAGTGGAATTACAGTTCAAAAGAAGACATTTGTGCAAAGGAATTAAATTTTGCCATGCTGCATGGCAAGTCTTTCAGTAAAAATTTTAGTTCCTACAGTATAGTCTTTCCTTCCATATATTTATTGCTCTGGCTCACCGTAATCTGCATTTCTGATTGGCTGTGCGGGTGATACAGTATCTTTTCACAGTGTAGAAGTAATCATGATAAGGAACATCGTGCGTCAACACCTCAGCATCTACCAGGTAAGACTGTCCTTTATGGCTCTGTTTATGCAGGATCTACCCATCAAACGAGAAAAAGACATTTTAAATACACATGCTTATTTCTTCCTCCTGTGGGCTTTGGATTCTTCATTCCAGTAGACCAGCCAGTCTAAAAATTCCTGGAAGTGGGGAGAGACTCTGGACAAGTTGGAGAAAACAAAATAAGTCAGTGTCAGAGTCTGAAGAACCCAAAGTGTTTGCAAAAACTGACCATCACCCTCCCATACCAAACATCCATTTTTTCCACATTGCTAGACTGAAGGATGAGCACTGCTTATTTGGATCCCTGAACACAGGGTTGGGTGCCACTCTTTCCTAAATTCTATCCCTGACTGCCTCTAACTCACTGTTAAAGTAATTCATCAAGTCACTTCCCTGTAGCCATAGCTTCTTCACCCATAAATAATATTACTGCCTATTCCCATAGGACAGAGGTAGAATGGAGGGGGCATAATCTTCTGTGAAGATGGAAGGCATTACTAAAGAGCTGATTATTTAAGATGAGAAAGGATGACATTTCTGCTTCATAAATACCAAATGTAACTCATGAGTAACATTCAAACTCCTAAATTCTGCAGTCCAGTTAGCAGATTCTGAGGTGAAGCTTCCCCTTAGTTTGTGAAGACAAGAGTGTCATAGAGACATACTCGCACACACACTACCTGCTTTTCTGTTGCTGTTGTGAACTTGCCACAGAGTGGATTATTAATCGTAACAGTGTAGGTCATAGTCCTCAATTGATTTCCACTGCCATCTCTGTTCCAAGGAGTGGATACTGCATCTAAGTCACAAAATGCACAATGACTAGTGTGCTTGCTGAGAGCTGTTTCAGCCCTCAAACTGGGGAACATCAATGTTAGCATAAAGAACACTGTATAGGTCCACCCACCATCAAGTTTCCATCTTTACTACTTGCCATGTAGGAATGCAGGATCAGATATTACTCAATGAGGGATTCATGAGGAAGCCCAACTCTCTCTCACACTGCACCTTGTGTCATTTTTTCAGTGACTGCAAAGTGCTGTCATTCTGATCAGAGAGGTGAGCAAAGGCATGAGGGCAAGGGAGCAGAGGCTTTCAAGGGTCAGAGTTCAGAAGCGTGTCTGCGAGACCATGCAGGGGGGCAGGAGGGAATACCTTTACAAAGAAGCAGGATATAAGACTATCCCCAATACTGCCTTGAGATGTGCTATGGGTGTTTTCCCATAGAAAGACTTGCATGAAACCATTTCAGATCTCAGGCAGTTTATAAAAAGAAAAGGGAAACTGTAGTCTATTGAACCTGGGAGCAAAGGGATCATAGCCAGTGCCTCCATGTCTGCTGGAAAAGCAGAGCAGAGCAGACCAGTGGAAAATAGCCAGTAAAGAAACTGAAACACTGTCCCCATCTGCCTAAAATGACTACAAAGTTAATCTGGCATTATTGGAAGTTCTTGCTGCTTTGACTAAGTTTGTCACTGAACAAGTATTAATTTCTCTAGGATTTTAATTTTCTGTTCCAGTGATCTCAGGGTGCACCTACACAAGATGCTTAATGCGCAGTCATTTGTAACACTGTGCAGTAGCACATCACAGCATAAATTGTGCTAATATGGTACTGCACATTTGAGTACTTGATTATACAAGCACTCAAATGTCCAGTAACTAATGCGCATTAATGAATGTGTAAACGCACCTTCAGTGACTAAAACATATCTTGCCTGGAAAATTAGAACCCAGTAAGCATCATCTACGAGAACGCAACTGTTTAGTCTATGCATAAAATTGCATATATTTTGATTTACCTAAGCTATTGAACCAATTCTCTAACCAGTAAAACAGAGCATTTAAATAATTTAGTGTGATGGACTTCACTGTTGTAACATTATAGTACACCATGAAGTGAGGTTCTGTTCTGAAAAAGTGACTGGTTTCTTAAGAAGGATAAGACCAGTTTATCTTTCAAAGCAGAGTTAGTTCCTCTTTACAAGTCCTTTTGGGACAGTTTGTTGATCTTGGGTTCTTCACTTTTTTAGCTTATTGATCCTTATTTTCTTTCAAAAGGGTGAGAATGTTGACCTGAACTGAAATGAGGGGAAAAAAAAAATACATTACCTACTATGTTCCTGGAACTGAAAAATCTCTGCATGAAGTGGGAATTGGTGAAAAGGAGTTCAAACATCTTGTCTGCACTGATATGGAAAACTCTGTTTATAACAAGTCTACCTTGGAGGTCATTCTCAGGAGTGTCCTTGGCTGTTAAGGTAATGCAGAAAGAACATGTTAAGGAAACAGGCAGTCCCCTGGGCTGCACCCTGTAAAGAGACATTTTAATGCTGGAACCTTTAAGATTCAACCAGAAACCAAAAAAACAACCAACAACAAAAAAACCAATACAGGTTTTCAATATATCCAACAGTAGATAATGTACAATATTTGATAAGCATGCCCTTAAAATTACAGCCCAGAGTTTATTAATATCACTAACCACATATCCAACCTTACCTAGAAAGGCTGAGGGCAACTTACAATAGATGACAAAACCCACTAGGTAAGAAACAACATATAGACTCCCTAAACACCCCAAAACTTGAGCATGTTCCCCCTCCCCCCCCACAACTCTTGCTCCTCTGTGCATCACCCCTAAGAATAAACTCCCTGGCTAAACCTCAACCACGCTTTCCCAAACTTCCCAGCTAATCTAACCTGTTTTTCATTTCATTTTACCATTATTTTCACCTAGTGTCCACTGTCAACTAAGAACAATTGGGCCTTTCAAATAGCCCACTTGCCCTTCAACTGCAGTTCCTGTTATGTTAAAATATCTAGCATACCTTCTTTACCATCCATATGAGAAACATCCAGATTTTTTTTTTTAATTCCTAATAAATAAAGCAGTTGAATAATGTTGCTCAAATAGTGGGCATACATGTGCACAGCAGTTCAGACAAAAAAAAAAAAAAAAAAAATCAGACTCACTTTCACTTGTTTATAATGTGAAGCTTTCTAGCAACCTTCTTAGCTTGCAATGCTAAACAGGATGCTGCAGTGCTTGCAGTATGCAACATTGCAGGAAATTAAGATATTCCTATTGGATTTTTTCAATATGTAGTTTTGTTTCCTATTCTTAGATCCAATTCTTTCCTTGCCAGTAAGACAACCCCTCACCTCCCAAATCTGTGCTTTTGGGAAGGATACTGGTACTTGCCCTTATTTACTTCTCCCCATTAAAGCATAACTTTCCAGGTACCACCTTCACAGGTCCTAGTTTTGCTCCCAAGCTGCTGTACAGCTTTACTCTATTATGAAACTATCTTTTTCTGCCTCTCTGATTACAATTATGAGGGAGTTTTGGGGGTTTGGTCTCTTGGTGCAAGGGGAAGAGTAGTTTCAGCTGAACATGCAAATGCCCACAGAACATACAATTTGTCATATGAATCTAATTCTGCAAAGTTGTAAGACTGACGATTTGAAAAGGTCACACAGTTGGCACCACTAAAATATCAACACCCACCAGTAACTGTCACATAAAAAAAAAAAAAAAAAAAAGAATCTCTGATGCCAAGATATATTTCAGTCTGCCTGCATACACATATTGCAATAATCTGAAGGACTGCTGCATGGTAATGTTGGTCAACACCTGTCCATTGTTCTTTGGTGCAAACTAACGCTGTGTAAGCTCCCCAGTAAACCACCAGTCCAGTCCTGGCCCTGCTCCATTCAAAAAACACCAAACAAACACACACACACACACACACACACACACACACACACACACCCCCACCAACTCTGTGACATGCAAACAAACCACCCCAAAGCAAAGCAAGCAAAGCAGAGCAAAAATCAACAAAAAAGTCAAACATAATTGCCCTATTTATAACCTGGATGAAAACAAAGGTTTACACAACACCAGGACTCCTTTTACCATGTTATGTTCTGATTATGAGAGATGCTTTCCCATTCATGATTACAGGGTGAACCAGAAAGTGCAGGCTGTATTTAACAAGATGTCTATGTAACTAACCAATTTGCTAGGATGCCTATTCTCTGTGATAGAGTTGCTGTGGTGAAACACATGGCAAGGAACCAGGAATTCTGAGTGCATTTTTAGCTTGTGCAACAATATTCAGTGCAAGTTTCAGGTGCAGTATTCAACCTAGGTTTCACGAGGGCTAAGACTCTAGTAAAGTCAAGTACGTGATGTGAGACCAAACATCTTTAACATCTAAGCCTATCCCAGGTCTGAATATTTTACCACTCTTGTATAACAATTCCTTTTAACCACAGGGGGTGCCAGTGCCATCTACATGGAGTCAGCTTTTTCAGTGGAGACATGAACAACGGTACAGCAGATAAGACCTGTAATCTTTGGGTACAGACTAGGGCTGTATGAAATATCACCAGCCGTTTCATTTTGACACTGTTTCGACTCATTTCAAGCTTGAAACAGCAAAATCTAAATGAAACAAAGGGCTTTGAAACAGCCTTGAAACAAAAACAAGGCTAGTCGAAACGTTTTGAGTTTCAAAGCAGCCAGCCACCAGCTGGTGAGAGACAGGGGAGAACCAGGGCTGTGCTCCCAACAGTTCCAGGCTCAGCCAGGCAGGAAGCGTAGCCCTGGCTCTCCCCACCTCTCACAGGGGAAGCCAATCACAGTGCAGGGGAAGGGAATTGAGCCCTGGCTCAGTTCCCCTCCCCAGTGCTGCAAACCGGGTTGGAGAAGGGCACTGAGCTGGATTGTTCAGTTTTGTTCCCCAGACCATCGTGCTGGGGAAACGGACTCAGCCCAGCTGAGCTGAGTTCCCAACCTCAGCTGGCCATCTCTGTGCTGGGGAGGGGAACTGAGCAAAAAACTCGAGCTCAGTTCCCTTCCCCAGTCCCAGGAGACAGCACTGGCTTCCCTCCCTCATCTAGCAGGCAGATCGGGGGCCCTCCGCCCCGGGAGGAGTGGCACAGCCCTGGCAGCCCTCCTAGGGTTGGGTCTCGATCTGCCTGCCAGATGACAGAGGCTGTTTCGAGCATCGCCATTATAGCCAATGGGTAAAACGTCGAAACAGTCTCAGTTTCAACAAAGCAAAATGGAACAGCTGTTTCAACTCGAAATGAAACGTGAAATAAAAAACAAACACTCTTCTGTCCAAACCTCAAAACTCAAGTTGAAATGGAACAGTGCCATTTTGCGCAGCCCTAGTATAAACTCTGGTTAACTGAGATAAGAGTTCCTGATACTCAAGTGGCCTGGAACATCCTTGAGTAATCACCTCCAAATATTTCAAGGGAAACTCTCTCTTGAAAAATCTACTTTATTAAAATTAAAGCAAATAGTGGTTTCAGGTCCTGCCCCTGCCTCAAAACCTTGGCCATATGTGGTTTTTGCAGCAGGATGTAAAAATAGCCCTCCCCTCCACTGCTGAGAAAAATCCACACACAACACTGTGGGGCTTCAATTACAGCAAATAAAAAACATTTTACTCCTGAATGTGAGCACATGCTTGATAAGTGCTTGGTTCATGTTAATAAAGGTGTGAAAACCAAGCATGTACATTAAGTTTGCCTCAACCTTCCTGTGCACTCCCATATAGACATGACCTAAAAAACACAAAAAGGTAATCAACTACACAAAAGGAAACAACTCAAAAGAAAAAAAAAAAAAGGAGAGTAGAAGTAAAAATGTTTTTTAAAACATCTCAGCTCTTTGTACTTTTGGTGTTATTCTAACACCAATTAATTAAAAACATTTTCAGAAAATGCACTTTTTAATTTGATGCAATATGAAGCATCAGCCACTGTCTGCATTAGGATTCAAGCAATTTTTCTTCTTGGGGAGGTCAGAGGCCTTTTTTCTTTGCCATAGCATGTGTTGGGGTGAAAGGGTTGTCAGGGGACGGGAAGAGGGATTTTGCAAATTTGATATCCATGAGGCAATCTTAGAACTGGTGTGGGGTAGTCAGAATGCTGGGCAGCCTTTGTCCATTCAGGTCTGCTTACATTCCTCAATACTTGTTTGTAGAAATCCTTGCTTTTCTACTCCCTGGTTTCTCCTGTGCAAATCCATGTGGCAATTGTAGCACAGATGTCTGCTAGGACAGTGCTGGCAAACCACCACACTCACAGCCCAAACTGAGCTTTGCAAAAATATATATATTCTAGAAGCAAAAGGTGAATTTACAACTTCAGCTATGACTCCAGTCCCAAGGTTTAGCTTAAAAAGGGAGAATTGGGAGAATTGGGTCCGTCATACCCAAAAGCTTGTCTGACTTGACCAACTGCATGGCTGGGATTCAGTAAAAAGAAATGTGTGTGACGAAGTCATCAGCAAAGCTAACTGCACTTTATCATGCATCAGCAGATTGCGTGACAAACAGAACCAAGGAGGTGATACTTCCCCTCTATCGGGCGCTGGTCAGACCGCAGTTGGAATACTGCATCGTTTTGGGCACTGCACTTCAAGAGGGATGTGGATAACCTGGAGAGGGTCCAGAGAAGGGCCACTCGTATGGTTAAGGGCTTGCAGGCCAGGCCCTACAAGGAGAGACTAGGGCACCTGGACCTCTTCAGCCTCCACAAGATAAGGCTGAGAGGCGATCTTGTGGCTGCCTATAAATTCATCATGGGGGTGCAGAAGGGAATTGGTGAGGCTCTACTCACCAAGGCACCCCTGGGGGTTACAAGAAATAATGGCCATAAGCTAGCAGAGAGCAGATTTAGACTGGACATTAGGAGGAACTTCTTCACAGTTAGAGTGGCCAAGGTCTGGAATGGGCTCCCCAGGGAGGTGGTGCTCTCCCCTACCCTGGGGGTCTTCAAGAGGAGGTTGGATGGGCATCTGGCTGGGTCATCTGAACCCAGCACCCTTTCCTGTCTATGCAGGGGGTCGGACTCGATCTATTGAGGCCCCTTCCGACCCCTAACATCTATGAATCTATGAAATCATCCACAAAATGTTTTGCCTCATTTCCTGGACCACCATAGCTACATCACCACTTCAGCACTATGACCAAGTTCAGTTGTTCAGTTCTTTTGGCCCACACAGATTTACATGGAAGAGTTACTTTATGATAATGTACCTGTCCAGGGGCAAATCTAAGAAGGTGCCATGACCACACACCCCTTCCTGATCACTTGACAGGAACAGAAGCCAAGAACATCAAGTCCCCAAAGAAAATAAGAACTTGCCCCCTTCCCTCCCCCTCCATGTTCCCTTCCCTCTCAATGTCTACTCTCCAACTTGCTGCTGCATCCTCACTGTCCCAAGGGTGAGGGGAGCTCCTGTCCCACTCCAGCTGGGCTGCCCAGGGGTTGGGCTCAGCCCACACCACCAGTAGCTGTGGGCAAGCAGGTTCCCCCCTCCCCAGCCTGGTCGCACCCCCCTGGGTGTTTCCTACCAGTTTGGAAACGGGCACAGGGAGGGGAAACCAGCCCCCCCCCCCCCATTGCCACTGCTGCTGTCCCAAACTGAGCCCAGCCCCACATACAGAAATGGGAGAGAAGGATAGGGACGCGTCTCTGAGCGGGAGGGGGGCGGTGGGGGGATTCTTACCTGCTTTGGGGACTTCAAGAAATCTCAAACTGCTACTCCCACAGTATGGTCTGCCTACCAGTGTTGGGGGAGAGGGGCGAGGAAGAGACTGGAAGGGGGCAGCGACCCCTACAGCTTTGATCACTGCTCTTGTACCTCCCTTATAAAAATTCAACAGCAGCACTAGCAGGCAGGCCACACTACTCTTCCAAAGACAACTTCTAAACCAGAAGCTGCACATTGTGTCTGCTTAGCTCTGCAGAAAAGCTAACTACTCCTGTCACTACACATGTGAGGGCACCACTGCCAGGAAGAGTACACTTACCATGCAGACATAACACAAGAGAACCTCACTAATTTGGGGGCTTAAGATACCAGATTCCTGTGACAAAAGCCTGAAGCAACCCATCACTGCCAACATCCTGGTGCAGTCAACCACTAATGACCCAACTTTTCAATTGCCTCACGCCTTGTGGGGGCATTTACAACAGTGCAAAGTCACCACCTACATGAAGGGAAACATACGGCGCAAGGCAATAGAGACTCAGAACCATTATGCTGTTATTCCCTCTTGTTCAAAAGATTTGCTGCATGAAGTCAAGCAGAAGAGAGAAGAGGGGAGGAAAAAACTCATGTAAAAGCTAGACATTTGAGAACCAACTCAAGCAGTGGAAAAAAAAAAAAAAAACACAATGTAATTGTTCTCTTTCAAACCAAGTCTTAACTCAAATCCCATTAACTACTAAAAGCTACCCAAGAGACCCAATACAAACCACCCAAATGAGCTTCAAAAGAAGCTGAAGTAAGAAAAATAGGGTATATCAAATCAACGGAATAAGAAATTGATTTTCATTTGGCTGGAAAAATATATCAGCTGCACTCTATACACAGAGGGACCCTGACAACCAGAAATGGCTAAGGAAAAGATGCGGAACAGATTTTCACCCTAATGGAGCAGTAGTGTCACCCATGCTGTATACATTGAACAGAGAACTTGACAACCAGATACAACTTGGATTCTGTCATGAAAACAAATGGAAACTACTTCATATACAGGAACGCTCAAGCATTCGGTCATACAAATAGACACCCCAAGCAAACCATAGATTCAGGTCACATCAGCAACATTAATTGTTGTTAAGGTGGGCACTCATTTCTAAGTCCCTGTACTTCGACTATGTGAATTAGCCCACAGGTGATATTTTTCTAGACTTAAACATGTATTAAAATACCTTGGGGCTATTTTTGAGTGAATATTCTGTACAAAATAGGCACAACTGGAAAAGCTAGGGGTTATGCTAGTCACCAGCAATTTTAGATATGAATATTAAAATCAAACTGTATTACATGCATCACAATTTTTAAGCAAAAAATTCAGTTATCCCCATGTTGTATGAAGCCATTAACAAAGAGAGAGGGAGAGAGAGGAGTATTTTCTGTGTACTATTGATCTTCAGGTTTTAAAAAGCAGCCCATCACAGGATCCATCACTAAGGAGGAATACCCTGCTCTGGTCCAGACCTGCAGGGAGCGAACCAGGAAAGCCAAGGCTGCGATGGAACTCCAATGGGCTATAAGTATCAAGGACAGTAAAAAGTCCTTTTGTAGATCTGTGGGGAGCCGAAGGAAAAGCAAAGGAAACACTGGACCCCTGCTAAACCAGATGAGACAACTGACAACCGACGCCCAGGAAAAAGCCAACTTGCCAGATGGGTACTTTACGTCAGTTTTTCACCAGTCCCAAGGGACGCCCCTGCCCATTACAGGATGGGAAGGCCAGGGTGAGGGAGATTCCTTACCCTCCATCAATGCTGACCTTGTGAAGGAACACCTTGAGAGGCTGGATACCTTCAAGTCAGCCGGCCCTGACAGCTTACACCCCAGAATACTCAAGGAGCTGGCAGGCATCATAGCTTAACCCCTAGCATGGATCTTCAAGAACTCATGGAGCTCTGGTGAAGTGCCCAAAGACTGGAAGGAGGCCAATGTGGTACCTATCTTCAAGAAAGGGAGGAAAGTGGATTTGGCAAACTATAGGCCTATCAGCCTGACCTCCAGCCCAGGGTAGGTCTTAGAAAAGATTATCAAAAGAGACCATTCTTAACCAATCTTATTTCCTTTTACAACCAGGTGACTTATCACCTGGACAAGGGAGAGGAGATGGATATGATACATCTTGACTTTAAAAAAAGCCTTCAATCTGGTATCCCATGATCACCTCCTAGCAAAACTGGCCAACTGCAGCCTCGGGTCCACCACGATCCGCTGGCTGGGGAATTGGCTCCATGGTCGGACCCAGAGGGTGGTGGTTGACGGAAGTCAATCGTCATGGTGCCCTGTGACCAGTGGGGTCCCACAAGGCTCTGTCCTGGGACCTATACTATTCAACATCATTAATGATGTGGACATCGGAGTCAGAAGTGGACTGCCCGAGTTTGCTGATGACACCAAACTTTGGGGTAAAGCATTCACGCTTGAGGACAGGAGGCCAATCCAGGCTGACCTGGACAGGCTCAATAAATGGGCAGATGAGAACCTCATGATGTTTAACACCGAAAAACGCAAGGTTCTCCACCTTGGGAGGAAAAACCCGCAGCATCCTTATAGGCTCGGCAGTGCTACGCTGGCTAGCACTACAGATGAAAGACTTGGGGTCATGACTGACCACAAGATGAACATGAGCCATCAGTGTGATACTGTGGCTAGTAAAGTGAGCAAAATGCTGGCTTGCATCCATAGATGCTTCTCAAGCAAATCCCAGGATGTCATTCTCCCATTGTACTCAGCCTTGGTGAGGCCACAGATGGAGTACTGCATCCCATTTTGGGATCCTCAATTCAAAAAGGATGTGGAGAAGCTTGAGAGAGTCCAGAAGAGCCACGCACATGATCAGGAGTCAGGAAAACGGACCTTATGATGAGAGGCTGAGAGCTATGGGACTCTTCAGCCTGGAAAAGCGTAGGCTCAGGGGTGATCTGATGCCTGCCTGCAAGTTTATAAGGGATGCTCACCAGTACCTGGGGGAATGTTCGTTCACCAGAGCGCCCCAAGGGATGACAAGGTCAAATGGTCACAAACTCCTCCAAGACCATTTCAAGCTGGACAAAAGGAAGAACTTCTTTACTGTCCAAGCCCCCAAGTTCTGGAATAGCCTGCCACCACATGTGGTTCAAGCACCTACTTTGAACGTCTTCAAGAGAAATTTGGATGTTTGTTTATCTTGCTGGGATCCTATGACCCCAGCTGACTTCCTGCCCTTGGGCAGGGGGCTGGACTCAATGATCTTCTAAAGTCCCTTCCAGCCCTAATGTCTATGAAATCGTGGTAGTACGTGCATGTCTTCCATGTAAAATCAACAGCAAAAAGTAACGGCCCTATTGAAATTCATGGAGTCTATGGCACATTTCTCCCTTGTTGAGGAGGTAAAAAAACAAAAACAAAAACAGACAAAAACACTGTGCTCGAGATTGGAATCTTTGAAAACTATACAACTGTGGGCAATATGTTGGGCTCTCTCAGGATTTAGGCTCAGGGCTTCTGACACCAAGTAAAAGCACACACTGTAAAGTTACCAAACACGCACTGGGCAATCTTTAAAAAAGTTCCATTGCTGCTACTACCAATAAGAGCAAGCAAGTTATAGCAACAAAGGGGAGTCCTAGTGTAGGCAAGGCTCTGGACCCTCAGGTTTCATTGATGCAGCTTTAAAGAAAAAACAAACAAACAAAACCCCAGAAGCTGGTGGAAACATAGCCGTGGGCCCACTTCTCACTTCACCTGCTACAACAGCATGAAGCAGGCCTCCATCCCACAGTGCAGATGAGTCAACAAGATTAGCCAAAAGGCACAAAAGATGTCTTAAGCAAGACAGGTACGGCTTGTACTGTCATGTGCTAGGGTTGAAGGTTGGTACAATTGATTTCAATTTTCCTGAAGGAGACTCAGCTTTCAAGAGCTTGTGCAACACTGCACAAGAATAGACCAGGTTGGGAAATAGAGGGGGAGGAATTCCAAGAACGACTAGTGTAATTCTTAATTATCTTTCCAACCCAGGTAGTGAGGCCAAAAAGTTGTGGTCTCAAAGAAGACAGGCTACAAAAAGTAGCACAGAAAGTATCATGAATAGGAAGCTCACTCATTTTAAAACAGAAGATGGTCCCAGCTCTAATTAAGTTTGCTTTTGCAAAGTTTGTTTGCTTAATACCGAAAATGAAAGTCACAGCTAGGCCCATGACGCCACTGCTAAAAAAGTGCCTCTTTTCTTCAGGAGAAAAAATGTCTTTAAATGTCTTCTGCTTATCTGGAGTTAACAGAACAAATGGAAACTGATTACACTGGAAAGATCTTTGCACTGGAAAATGCCAGCGGTTGTAAAAAGCTCAGGATCTATAAGAAACTGCCAAATGACTCAAACATGTTAGAGGCTGTAACTCTTTACAACTCTAGATGAGGGAGGCAGGTGACTTAGGGAATGCACAAAGTGTACAGGGTTAAGCATTACTATAACAACCTGTGCAAGCCTGTACATTCATAATACAAGCATATATCCACTATACTGTATACACCTTTTTGGGGAGCATAAGCTGAAAACCAAGGCTAGGGAGAGATGAAGTTGGTGGGCAAGAGAAAGCATTTTGACAACTTTCCAGATACGATGGAGTCAGCTCTGGTTGAAAGTACAGATCCCCAAGTTGAACAGTTCAACCTATAATTCAGAAGTGTTTCTTGAATCCTTAACTGGATCCTCAAGGCTGCTGCTATCTGGTGTTAAGCAATGCTTTATCACTATCTCTTATTGGCCAAGAGACTCCACGCCATCTTGAGAAGACGGTGACCTAAGTTCACTTCTTTGACATCATTTTCACTGATATAAATACTTAGCAACAGACATATTAAAAAAAGCTCTACCAAAGCAAGACAATCAACTATATGCTTCTTTTCCTGGATGAAGACTAGAGCAAACATGGAACAGATGTTAGCTACACTTCCCAGTACAGTACAGTGCTAGAAGGTGCTCAGATACCATGAAAATGAACACATTACCAGAACCTGTAGACAGCAACACTAGCTTGCTACTAGGTAATAAACTAAGTCTCAAACATTTTGTGTAGTTTCTTTCCACAGATTTCCTACCATTTTTTCCTTCTCTTTGAAGATGGGAAAGATTCAAAGGGAAATGTGGAATAGTAGTAAAAGTATTGCACTTTTAGGATTTCGGAGATCTAGTTTATCTGAGTTACAGAGTCTTGATGCTTCACAGATCAATTGCTTGCCCTTAGTTGCAGTTTCTCCACCCAGTAAGACTGGAATATTTACTACCAATAGGCTGGAAAACATGTATTTTTGCATAAATACTTGACATAAAAATGCCTATTCAAAATTTAAAAAAAAATTCCCAATGATAAAGTATGGAAAAGTGTTTTTTTCACTCTCTCTGCCCTCCAGTGGAAACAGTTAAGAATAGAGAATGGAGTGGGAAGTGGAAGAAGAGAGACAAGGTTCTTTGGGTAATTGTGATATCTTTTATTAAACCAACTAAATAGTTGGAAAATCATTGGAAGCTTCTTCGCGGCTTCCTTTTTCCAACTATTTAGTTGGTCTAATAAAAGATATCACAATTACCCAGAGAACCTTCTGCCTGTGTCCTTTGACCAACATGGATATAACCAACACCCCCCAAAGTGGAAGAAAACACATTTTACTTTTAAAACATAAGTGCCACTGTTCAGAAAGCCACTTTTGACACTGTTACTGATTCCCAACTCAGAAAACTGGATGGGAGGGCATAATGGGGAATAAATATGAGGAAACGGAGCCATTTCAAAACCACATATTTTAATATTCGCAAAAAACTCCTAAGAAGTAATTTCCAAAATATTTTCACAGTTAAACTGAAAAATAAAAAATAAAAACTTTTTTTTGTAGAAGAAAAAATTAGAGTGATTTACAAAGCCTTATTCTTCAATGAAAACAAATCTCCCAAGAAGTTTTCCACTCCCCCTGTTTTCCTCACTGGCGGGGTAGTAAGAACAGAGAGTACTCAGAGAGTGAGAGTACTGTTCATATTACAAGTTCCCAGTTGGATTTATAGACTTGCCTTCGTCATTGCTATCTGAAGCACTGCTCTTCTCTTGGAGGTTTTCATTCTCGTTCAGATCCAGGGACTTCTCTGAGGACTGGCTTCTGATTAGATTAAGAAGTTTTCTTTCTGAAGCCAGAAAAGGGCTTCTCTTGTCTGGCTTCTCATTTTGGGATTCCTCCTATTCAGACCCCAAAGGAAACAATAATGAGCATATGGTATAACTGAGCTTAATAACTTAAATGTATATATTTGTATATGTATATACATACAGTCACACACGTCAAGTAAAGCAAACAAGCTAGCTGTTCAAATTCTGTTTGTTCTTAACACTGGATTTCAAATCCCACTGCTTCTAGCCAGTCAGTCATTCTGATGTAAAGTTATGAAGCTCCCAGGAGATATTTTGCTGAACGGAAGGAAGCTTTACCTAAAATCAGTGCCTAATTGCTATTCTTATGAAAGTAACCTTTCAAAAATGAAATAATGTATCATTATTTGATACAGCCAGAAGCCTCAAAAGATAGGTGCCTAACATATAAAAATCTGGGCCCACAAGTGTCATAACCTGGGCACACTATTGCACATTTCTTGATGTGCACACAAACCTGCCAACTCTATGCAAGATGACCAAAACGCACAAACAGTAAGGATAATGGTGGTTCTAAAGTTCAGTCATGCTAGATAAGAACCAGATTCAACAGTTGGTCTCCTTGCAAACTACACATCTTCCAACGGGGCAATAGTGTGGGCCAGGAAGACCATTTTAAGCTGCCGGGAGGACCGTTTTAGGCTGGACGTAAGGAAAAACTTATTTTCTGTCCGAGTCCCCAAGGCCTGGAACAGACTCCCGCCAGAGGTGGTTCAAGCACCTACAGTGAACACCTTCAAGAGTAAATTGGATGCTTATCTTGCTGGGATCATTTGACGCCAGCTGGCTTCCTGCCCCTTGTGCAGGACCTGATGATCTTGCAAGGTCTCTTCAAGCCCTATGTCTATGAAATCTATGAAACAGCTGTGGATCTAGAGTTATAATGTGGCCCTAAATGCTATAATCCTGGCTATACTTAATGAGATCAAAATCTCTGGGAGATGATTCACAAGGAATTCATCTGAATGATCATCCCTGCTTTCCTGTAGCACTAGGCCATTTATTCCTTGAAGGTCTTCTACCAAAATGAAGGCCTGAGCCTTGTTTGAGATGCTTGAAATATAAAAAGGTGGATGACTGAAGAGTCTAGGAGCTATCGCTGAATTTCTGACCCTCAACAAGAAGAGGCAAGGTTTTTCCAAGGCCAAAGCAAATGGAAGACTTCTTTGGAGGAGACTATTATACTCTAGTCACGAATCTGAGACAACCAATGAGCCTAGTGCTACACAGACACAGAAACTATGACTAGACCTCATAGCTGTCTGCAGTACACACTTACAAAGAGCAACATAGGACCCAGCACCTTTCAAATGTGATAGTTGCCAGGATCTCTTATGCCTTTTGGAGAAAAGCTATAGATTTGAAGAACAGGGAGGAGCTAAAGCCAATTCATGTCTTTTCTGTGGGCTAGCTTGATAAGACTTTGGGAGGATGGAAGGAGGAGGTGGGGTGGGGAGTTTCTCGCCGCTTTTTTTTTTTTCCTTCAGTCAAGCCTGCCTGCACAGGCTCCTGCCGGGTCACACAGCCCCTGAGCTGCACAGAGCCCCGCGCTTCCTTCCACAGTGGAAGTGTACCCCGGGACCTCCCAGACTGGAAGCCAGTGGGCAAGTGCTGCCACCATGGAGAGAGGCAGATAAGCTCCAGCACCTTGTGCACCGTCCCCATCACTTGAGACCAGCAGAGCTGCAAGGTGGTAGGAGGGTGGTTGGGTGTGCTGGGAGGCGGGAGGTGGTGATGGGAACAGTACATGAGGTGCTGGAAACCCGCCAAACCCAAGCTTCCCCAAGCACATTAGCTTCCAGAGCCCTTGCACTGTTGCACTTCACTACGTAGCAAACTAACACACCTCAGATAGGTTTTACCTTGCTATGTAACAGTCATTTAAAGTGAAATACGCTGCCAAGCATGTAAATAGCAACACCATTAAAGCAGTGCAAAAGGGCAATTAACCTGCTTTAAAGGCCAATCTTGCTGTGTGTACAAAGGCCCTTGATCAACAAGCATCACGCTGCCTAGAAGAAAGCTCTTTAAAGATGTATTGGACCATCTGAGATAGTATTTATGCATAATGACATGAACCTTTTAAACTAAAGGTTGTTTCTTCCTTTCAGCCTTAGCAGACTTATGTTTTACACACACACTCCAAAAGGGAAAAAAAAAAAAAAGTGTCCTCTTTTGCTAAAAATAATAATTTTAAGTAAGAGGAACATACAAGTAGTTCCCCAAGTCATCATATACCCTTAACAGCAAAGTGGGCACTGATTTTGGCAAGCTCTGCTCTACCACCTTTCCTCATTTTATTTGTACTTAATAAAGTCCAGGAGTGGGAATCTATTTAGGCAATTTGTGTGAGTGCTTAAAATAAACAGGCAAACAAAATAAAGGTCATTTTGCACCAATTTCTGGAGATGGGGAAATTTTAAAGCAGTTTGGTGCTTTAAGAAGTACACTGGTGTTTTTATATATTTTAAAGGAAGCGTACATTTCATGAGATACGCACTTCCTTTAAGAACAACATAATGAAAATGAATTCCTAGTTTTTCCAAGCAGCCATTGTAAAATATTACTAGGGGATACAAAATTCCTAGAAATACTTTTGACAAAGAAATTGAAATGGATGGTTATTCAGGAGCCTGACAAGTACCATTTGCTGTATTCTAACGTTGGCAAAAAAGAAAGATCATTTGGGTTCATAGCAGTTTCTATGATGATTATTTCTTTCTGGAATCTTTTGTCAAATGCCTTAATAGAAGCAAGATACACTTTCCCAACCATCTCCCCATCTTCACCCTCAGCAGTGCTGAGTGGCAGTATCCTGATTCTGTATGACTATTGAATTATTGATTACTGAATAAACTGCTATGATAACATACTTGAAGGATGCATTTAGGATTTTAAAAAAAGACATACTGGATACACTTGCATCAAGCTGGAAATGCCACTTGGAATGACAGGAGCAAAAATCATTCTAGTCCAGGGTATAAACTTGGTACAATAGACAGAAGACAAGGCAAAGTGGCACTTTATAGACTAACTCATTCAGAGAGGCTCGAACTTTTGTTGGCTACGAGTAGGCTGTCACCTATGAAAACTCATGCCTCTCTGAACAAGTTAGTTTATAAAAGGTGCCACCCCCTCCCTGCCTTCTGCCTCACTTCAGACTAACACAGCTAACCATTTCTGTCTTGGTACAAAGGCGACAGTTACATTCTTGGCAAATATGACCTACAAAAAGGGAGAGAGATTGGGATTGATACCCTTTGTTTTTCTTCTCTAGGGGGAATAAAGTAGGCATGAAGTCTCCCTTTTCCCTTCTTCCCTCAAGTTACAAGGGTAACTATATGAAATTCCATATCCTGTATTAAATAGAGTAAATAATTTAATGGTGTTTTCTGGCCTCAAAATAAAAATCTATTTAATATCAGGATTATCAAATCTCTTGTCTGCCTGTTTTTGCAGTTTTCTTGGATGACCCAAATTGTGCATTGGGAACTAAATGAAAACTGCTTCCCATCTAGATTAATCAAAGTTTTGCTACTTCAGTGGCAGCAATGATAAAAGCCAACCAAGTTCCCCCTTCATCCATAGGTTCTGCCAAAATGGATATGACTTGAATTTCTAGGAACAAACCCAAGCAGAATCCTCCAACACTATTGTTTTAAAAAGAGTTTTAATCTACACTTTATACATCAACAAATGGAATAAGACCTTTCTCCTCCTCCCTGCCCTCACCTGTCTTCTGTATATCACCTTGAAACCACCTAATCAAGTTTTAGGACTTTACTCATACATCTTAAGTTAGCGATACTCTTAACACCTACTGTAATTTTTCTATTCCTTCTGTACTCCCAGGATACAGAAGTTCTATCATTTAGTTATTTATAAATGTTACATTTATATTTCTGAAAGCTGCATTCAGAAATAAAAGAAAAAGAAACCCCTCAGGTTCATAGACAAACATTAGTGAGCCCTGATGTTATGAAATACTTCAACAAACATGCAACTGGGGATGCAAATGGTGATGACACACAATAACTACACAATGACACTCAGGTCAAATTTTCAAAGGGCAATGCCATGGTCAAAGCTCTACCTTTTACCCCTCTAAGATCTTTGGAAAGGGGGCACTCAATCAGGGTAGAATTGGATTTGTCACCAGCAAGATACTTCCCTTTGTGAGCTGTGACCCCCACAACACAGAACAGCCTCTTCTACATATTTATCCATAGTAAGACAGGAATCAGAGAAAGGGTTAAACCAACAAAGAAACCTCCACACATTCCTAGAGTAAACACAGATACCCCACAACTGTAGTTGTGGATAGGCAGTTTCTCCCCACCCCATCACCCCACCCACTAGTGCAAAGGTTTTTAAACCCTTCCAAAATTCTTATTTATTACCCACATTTGGAATCCCTCCTTTTGCTCCCTTCCCTCCCAACCATCTGGTGAGAGCACGTGCATGTAAAGTTAAAAGGAACTGACACCTACATTGTTAAGTACCAGAGATTAGCTATCTTAAGGCATTAACTTTCCATTCCTGCAAGGCCTCATTATCCATTAGCAAACACCAGAGTAAACTGAGGGTCACATAATAAATAGTCCTGAAGAATATCACAAATAACCCCGATATTCTTTACTGGCAACAAGAAACAAGGTGCCAAGCTTCAGTGACTTTTAGTGAGAGACCAAGCTTCAGTGACTTTTAGTGAGAGATGCATAACTACTATTTCAGGGATCTGTTTTTATAGCCATGTTGGTTTGAGACCAGAAGGAATACAAAACTAAAAAACTCTTGGTTCAGAGGTGATACCTTTTATTAGACCAACTAGAAAACAGCAAAAAACCTATTTTCGAGTTTAGTTGGTCTAATAAAAGGTATCACCTCTGAACCAAGAGTTCTAGAGTTTTGTATTAACTGCTGTTTTTGCTTTGAAAATCTGCTTTCTGGCATCCGTTATATGGGACAGGCTTTCAAGTCAGGACCAACCAAAGGAATGCTTTTTCTTTTTTGTATTACAGTAGCACCTAAGAGTTCTGGTTCTTGTGCTAGGCATTGTATAAATACAACAAATGTTGCTACTACTCTATTTCCCTTTCCCATCAACTCATTACATTCACTCATCCTAATGAGTAACATGAGCACTTTATTCGTTTTCAATTCTCTTGATGAACTAGAAAAGAATCCATCTTGATTACCTGCTCAGTATGCTTTCCTCAATTTGTTTCCTCTATCTGAATTTCTAAAATTGAAAATAAAAGGGTTTTTTTCCCCTGCTACAATGGCCTGGACTAACCTCATTAAATGTGAGATTCAAAACAAAGCTCCTTTTAACAACCTAGGACAACTGCAAAGGGATAGCTTGAGCATAAACTATAACTGGAAAAAATATCATAGGAGAGCAGGTAGGAATGTAAGGTATGAAACACAGAATAAACTTTATACTTGTAGCTCAACATGCTTTACAATTATGATCATTTTAGAGCTGGGGGAACTTGAGATGCAACATGCCCAAGGTCAGGCAATGAACTAATGGAAGAACAGGCATTGATCCCCTATGGTCTACGCCAATAATAAATAAAAGGTTTTGCAGACCTGCAAGCAATTCATTTCTCATAACCAGTAACGTACAGAAGGGCAAAACTCCTAAAATGTTTAACAGTTAAAAGCAATCCTTGAACTGTTCACTTAGCTTTCTAGACAGTCTTTCCCTTCGCATCCTCTTGAGAAGCAATCCCTAGACACATACAATCCATATACACATATTTAATACATACAAGGAAAAGCTGTGTACATAATTACCCCCGGCAACACATTTCCATTTTGTGGCTCAACCTCTATCATCTGCGCGACAGGTTCTCGAGTGGGGCTGATTGCTTTGGGTAATTTTTCATCCTTTTCCCCAGAATCATCACACACACTGGATCTGTCCAAGCCAAAGATAATATAGGAGGAATTAATTTATTTCAGTTTCTCAGCCTTACTTAGTTTAGATTGCTGAATTTAAAAAATGTATTAATCAAACACATCATTCACAAAATATATTCCAACCATGAATTGAATTGCCATATACAAATTCCAGCTTAATCTTTCCATTCATTAGGTCAAACCACCTCTTCACTAGCCCTTTACTATGCCTAGGGTAAAAAAAAAAAAAACCCAAATAAATAAAAAAACCCCAATAAATAACAAAAAACAATCAACCAAACAATCCAAGCTCTGGCAAACCAAAGAGAAAATTAAGGTTGTAGGGGGTTTCGAGACATGTAGCATAAGCTCATAATTGGAAAGATTTAAGTTGTTTTAGAGATGAGTGTCCCATGTCAGAGTATTTTACAGATTATATAAGGACATATAAAAGAAAGCATGCCTTAAAACTGGCAGCGAATAGGATAATTTGATACACACTTCCCCCACTGCTTTGATTAAAAGTAACAGCACTAAGTGCTAGAGCAGTAGTTCTGTCCTTACTGAATATATGTTTATGTAAGTGCATGTGCAAAATTTAAAGACACCTTGTTTGCAGTACAATGTGGACCATTAACAAATTAGCTCAAAGGCATATGAAGTCAGCCAAGAAACTATCAAAACCAGCAAGGGATGTTGACAGGTCTGCTGGCTAAGCTGAATAAATTACTAGAAGACAAAGCAAGCATTAAGAACACCTATAAAACAAAGCAGATGATGTTTTAATATTTATATTTTGTTAAATTTAACTATTAAAATATTTCAGGTCTCAACAACTGGGGGTCTCACCTTGGGCATTGTAAAGAGATGTTGAGTCACTATCATTTTGCTCTCCCCATACTGCACAGTGGAACTGGGGAATGGTGAAAATCTTTCACAGGCAAGGCTGAGATCTAGGTGTCAATAACTGATGTGGTGGTGGGAGGGGAAGGGGAAGGGGGAGTGTTATCTTGGTTTTAAATATGCAATTCGTAGATTATTTTACCTGAACCAATCCAGGAAGAGCAGTGGAAATGCAAATTTGCTCATCTCTCTCCTCATGAAGGAACCTCAGCTGTGATCCATCTACAATACTGTGTGAGGGCAAATCAAGTCTTTGCCTGCTCACTCAGTCTCTATGCTAAGACTATTAGAAAGGATACAAAATTCGTCAATTATGGTGGCAGGTTTGAATGAAGATTCTGAAGGCAAAACTCATGGAAGTAGCATATTACATCCATAAAAGCATTTTCTTACCGAGATGGCCCATTATCCTCAGATGATGAGTGAAAACTCTCCATCTCCTCAGTGTTCAGGCCCAGCTCAGAGCCATAGCTCTGGTGGACCAGCTGCCAGAATTCCTGCTTTGTCAGTCTCTGAAAAAAGATAAAGTACTGCTAAAAATCAGTCAAAAATAGCAGTGATGAGCCAGCTCTTGAGCTCATGAGCACACTTCATGATAACAAATCTGGAAGCAAACTATTTGCTAAGACTGAAAGTGAGACAGCATTTGGCCCTCACCTCTGAAGTTGCTAGCCCCCTGGGAAAAGAAAAAAATATTTGCTTGCGAGTGAGAAGAGGTAACCTTCTAGCCAAGGTCAATGTAACCCTATGTCAAGGAGACCTGGGGAAGAAAAACTGTCACTCATTTTTCCTTCAAGATCACAAAATGGATTTACTTCCTTCTCCTTGCCTCACCTATGACTCAGAGCTTGATCTCTGGTGGCCCATGAAAACTGTACAGATGTAGGACCCTTGACTTTTCTCTGCAGCTTTTTAGTAAGAGTTGAATCATACAGGCTGTCACTGTGGACAGCAGGGTGCTAGCCATCTGTGTGCAGCAAACCTTGCTTGACTAGCCAGGGTGAACTATAAGCAGAAGACAGTCTATAAGGTATCACCCCACCTTGCTATCTCGTTCAGAAGCATGAGTTTTCATAGGCTACAGCCTACTTCATCAGATGCTACAGTCACAAGTTTAGATAATTCAGCAGTACAAGAGAGAATGGTCTAGTTAGCAACTTTTAAGACAAAGAACAAGGGACCTCTGCATTCAAAATGACAGGTCAATACAGACCACCTATGAGCCACAACCAAGCCAATTTTTTTTTTTTGTGCCTCAATTTCCCCATCTAGAAAATGAAGATGCTCACACTTAACCTACTTCACAAGGGAAGATGCAAGTAGTAAGCAAAGACTAACTATGGAAGCACTGTAGGAGCTAGACTTCCTTCTATCATACACACAAACCCAGTTTATTTGGACAACTGCCCCTTTTACGTGTTGGTTTGAACGTTGCTTGAATATTTGAACGTTGCTTGAACGTTTGTTTATATTATACATACAAGCACATGCATTTAAAGTTGCATTCATGCTGTTAACTTGTGTGCTCATGCTGTACTAAAACAGAGCACGACAAATGGCTTCCCCCAATTCTAGGAATTGATGTTTGTATCACAGGCCCTACGTAGCCCCTATTGTTTCAAGCATGGTACAAGAACAAATTAAGAGACTGCCGGCATTCAAAAGTTTCCAGTCTAATCAAATGCACATTATCAGTAACAACAAAAGCACACAGTTCTTTATACAGTATTATTACCACCAGTTTAAAAACTGGATCTGGCCCCTCTCTATTGCAGAGACTGCTAAAAAAACCCACAACGCACAGTGCTGGAAGCATGCTCAGCAAAATGACATGTTCTGGGGAGTTATTTGATAACTCCCTCAATTCTTAGGCTGGCCTTGGGTACAAAGGTGTGATCAAGGTGAATGTGAGAATGGTAAAAAATGGTTTCATTAATCCACCCGAGGCTCTCTTCTGATCCCTTTCATATACCACAGCACCTTAATGGGAGTTGCCTACAGTGCCCATGCCTCCTCTATCCCAGGGAAACAAAACACTTCCCTCATGTTTCAAACACCTCCTCCCACAAACACTTTTACTTTGCATCCCCTCAGTCTCTACTATTTCTAAGTAGCTATATTTGGTTCTGGTAGCTTTCACAGTGCACTGGGTACCAAGTCAAAGGATCCATGGCCCTGACCAATGCTGGCCACTGTGTACTAACGACGCAATGCCTGAATAAGTTGTTGGTGGCAAATCCCCTTGTACTGGATGATGAGTTCTTCCAGGCAGGGACTTTCCACTTGCTATATATTTGTATAGCACAAGGCCACTATAATAGAGCTCTAAGTCTCTGCCTGTTATTGTAATATTAATAAAACACTGAGACTAAGGAAGGTACCTCAAGTTAAAATTTTCAGAAGCATTTAACACAGCTATGGAACACAAGTATCTACCCTCAAGTTTGAAACTGGCACTTTGCAAAATTTTTACTCCATGTTCTCTAAAAATTTCTGCTCCATGTTCCATCAAAACACTGTTAGCACACCCAGCTAATTGCAAATAAAAAAGCCAATTTAAAACGGTTTAAAAAAAGCAATTAACATATTAACATTCACATTCATCTCCCTTCACTCATCACTGATGTTCCCCTGGACTTGCTCAGGGCAGAAGGATCTCTCAGCAACCCTCCTGAAGTCCCAATGAACACTGCACTAGACTCGAGTTGGACATGGACTTTTTCCTTGACTCTGCCAGACAGGTCACTTAAGTTCAGCACCTCAGTTTCCCCACAATGTTTACCCACTTATGTAAGTGTTTTGAGCTGAAAAGCAATGGATCTGTGTCCCTAATAGTATCTGGCCCTCAATAAAACCAGAGGCAAGCTGCTGGAATGGCGGGACACTGATAGGAGGTGGCAATGCAATTAGACAAATACAAAATATTACAGTTAGGGTGGGAACAGAGGCTTTAGATTTTGGGAACAGGCTCAAATCTTTTAAAAACCCTGCAACCTGTTTCTCTCTTTTGCTTTAAAAAAAAAAAAAAAAAAAAAGTGCCCCTCACCACCCCCTAATCAACCTAATACTTCAAACAATTCAAGTCCTCTCCGACACTCAAGAGCATTAAGAAAGTAAAAGGATTAGGACATGTTTACATTGCAAATACTGGTTTACAATTGATTTCAAAGTCCTCTTGCCCTGCTGAAAAAGGCTCGAAGAACAAGAAAGAGCTAAGGATTTAATGAAATGTGAAAGAAAGTGACACTGATGATTTCTAAAGAAACTTACTGCACTGGAAAACACGCATCAGCCACAATTCATACAGATAGATGGAGGGAACTGAACTTTCCTAATGAAATAGTAACATAAGACCAACTTACTGTTTACGCAAACTGATCCCATTAAATAATCATGCATTATTTAAAGACATTTTTAAAAACCCTGCTGTCTTACTTATGCAAATAGTAGAACTGCATTATACTAACAGCAACTTAAACACATAAGAGGCAACACAAGCCAATATAAGTGGATATACACACCACACATGCATGCATTTTGGCTTTTCTTGAATACATTTCTTATGCCACATGATTTCAGCCAATGCAGAACGCATTTTGAGCTCCAACTACTTAAAACTATTAGCAGGTTTCTTACTATGGAAGAATGGCCTTTGATCACATTCACTCTGTCTTAGTTATCTCCAACCCTGTTTGGTGAAACTGATGAGAACTCCTCTTCTACTCAGCCAACTTCACACTGATGCTCAGGAAACTGCCCACATCCTCAGGGAAGACGGACAGCACTGTGGGCTTCCAGGGCTGCAGAAGCCATCCTGTCAGAAGCATGTCATTTCACCTTAAGGGGATTTATCATCTTTTCAGAGAGCCATGAGAGCCACAGGCTGAGTTGACAGCCGATTCCAAATCAGAAGAGTGATTCCCAAGTAGTCCACTTTGGCTCTAACCAAGACCAAAAGCCCCTCAAGTCCTCACCATGGAAAGTCCATTATGTAGTAGCAAAATTCCTGGGGTTAAAACAGGCAGCTTTGTTTGTTAGTTACTGAACTAAACTGTCAGGTTGAGGACGAGCTCTCCTGCCGTTTCGAAACTGCTTCTCCTGACTTCCTGCTTGGCAGTATCAGAGCCGGTCACAAGTGGGCTGGTCTGCCTGTTGAACTGGTAGTTGTACTCAGCTCCCAACCAGTTTCTAGGCCGCTCCCACTCAGGAAAAGCTCAGGTAAGCAGGATTCATTAAACAGACACAGCTTGGGTTTCCTATGAGATGGCATATCAAGCTACTGTTTAAAAGTTCCTTTACAGCATGGGACAGCTGGAGACAGACAACTCCTTTCCCTGTTTAAAAAAGGCCACAAATTTTATTTTTTTTAAAGTATGAAGACATTTGAGAATACTTTTAGTGTTAACACACAAACACACACAGTGCCTCAAGGGAGTGACTTCAGAAGGGGCTACTTTTGCCACTAACTGCTTCACCGAGAGCAGGTTATGCCACTGCTTATGGCAATAGGAGAAGCTTTTTTTAAAAAAATGACATTCCTCCACAGTCCAGAGATCCCTTATCAGGAGTCCTCATTAACCCCCTCACTACTGTCAGTCCATGCACACAGGCAGGAGATCTTAAACAAAAAGCAGGACACATAAGTATGTCTAACCCCACAAGAAGAGTGAGCATCCTCCATGCATCTCATCCCCTTCACCTGCTCAGAACTAAAATTACATCTCTTATTTATATATTCAGAAACCAGTTATTTGAGTCTTGAGAAAAAGCACACCATTTCCCTACTGCACACTATTTCCCTGCTGTATATAGCAACACCACCTCCTTACATTACATATCCAGATTTAGGTTGTTTGCAGGATTTTTCATCCCTATGTGGCACAACTGGGAGGAAGCCAATTCTACTAACAACTTTCAATATTATACTTGTATATTATAGTATTAAATTAGTGATGTACTATGATTTTTATTCTTATTTATACATACATATCACAGCATTTATTTAATGCCATAATTTACAGGAAGACCCATAAATTTATAGGAGGTGCTAGAGCAAATCAACTATACTGAGGAAAGGAGAAATATTTAGTTAATATATCAAGTCTCTTTGATTACAGAGTTAGCTACATAATACCCTGTGCTACGAAAAGCTGATATTACAATCTACTACATCAAGGAAGCATAAGTTTTACACAGTTGGAAAGGAGAGACTTTCAACCCTCCAGCATCTAACCCTCATGTTTCACAAGATATCAAACCTGCCCCTACCCCACAATATCAGTTCCTGCCTGCTTTATGTTTCAGAAGAGGACAGTTTTGGGGCCACAGTACTGTTCTTCCAAGAACAGCTCTTTGATTTGCTTACTTCTAATGCCTCAAATTCTGAGTTTCCTCCTTATTTCACTTGTACTTTACCTGCAGACCCAGGCATACTAGAGATACAGCGGGGTAAAATGTAGATGAAATTCTGAAGACAACAAAGCACTTGCCATTTGACCATGATTTATCACCACATACAAAAAGCCAGACTAACACAAATATGTGAGGGGTTTGGGGTTTTCTGTTGGGTTTTTTGGGGGTGAGAGGGATACGGGGACCAAGAGGAGGTTGGTTTAAGACTGAATTAGTTCCAAATTGCAGCTCAAACAATGCTTTTCCTCCTTTGGCATTAGAAGGATATAGTTTCCAAATTCACAACACCCCTTGAATTGCCTGACATGCTGCATTCTGCAATACAAGATATTTTTGGAGCAAGTACGTAGAGAAGTTTTGTATAGGTACAGGTGCAGGAGTTTGGACAAATTTATTAAACAAAGGGTTGTTTGGTGTATCTACACCATTTTCCAAGATAGAATTTAATGGTCAGATTTTTGCCAGCCAGGCCTCTCCTTCCCTCTCACAGCACAAGTACTTACCACTCCACTGGCCAGCCTTGTGTAAGGGCACAATTGAAAACAACAGCAATCTCTGCTCTACTCCCCGTTTGCTCTCTACAACAGCCCAAAGGGCAGCAGAAAGAGATCACTCCTCCTCTCTCCATTCATCTCCCACCCTACCTGACAACTTGTCAGTCCGCAAAGGTAGTAGAGCTCTTGCTTTGGCAAGGTCTCAGGAGTCCCATGAGGGTAGGGACTATTTGACTCCTTCCTTCCTGCAATAAACCCATCCAGTTACAAATCCAGACCCATAGCTCAAAAGAGCTAGTAATAGGAAGAGGCAGTAATTCTACAAACACACAATGATTAAACTGAATTTCAGAGGGGCAGACCCCCTTGGCTCAACAGGGAAGTCATGGACCTCCTGCAATTAAAACAAGAAGCCTACAAAGGATGGAAGTCAGGAATAGCTGCCAGAGTACTCGGCAACAGCTCTCTGTAGGGAGCAGATCAGGACAGCAAAAGCACAAACCAAATACAGATTGGCAATTGGAATCAAGGACAAAGAGTCCTTCTTTAGATTCATAGGAAGTCAGAGGAAAAAAAAGCAAAAAAAAAAAAGCAAAGCATAGGGCCCCGATGAATGAAATGGGATGACTGATAACCGACACTCAGGACAAAACCGAGCTCCTGAATTAATACTTCACGTCAGTATTCCACCAGCGCAAGGGTGTTAGCCTGCTTGACAGGATACAGGATGATCATGGTGGGAGTGACCACCCCCCCGCAAACTTGGCACAGATCTTGCAGGGGAGCACCTACAAAGTCTAAATGTCTGCAAGTCAATAGGATCAGATGAATTACACCCAAGGGTGCTAAAAGAACTGGCCGATGTCATTGTGCGACCGATAGCAAAATTACTTGAAGACTCATGGCGCTCAGGAAAAGTCCCAGAAGATTAGAAGAAGGCCAATGTGGTGTCTGTCTAAGAAAGGAAGACCTGAGAAATTACAGGCCAATCAATTTGACCTCAATCCCTGGTAAAATTCTGGAGAAAATTATCAAAGAATCCAATACAGACAGGCTAGCGGAAGGCAGTATGCTGAAGGTAGCCAACATGGCTTCATTACAGGCAGGTAATGCCAGACCAATCTCATTTCCTTCTATGATCAAGTAACTCAACACCTAGATAGGGGGAAAATGAGGTTGATGTCATATGCCTGGACTTCAATGTCCTCATGAAAGAATTGGAAAAATGCGGCCTCAACTACTTCATGGTTCGGTGGCTAGGTAACTGGCTCTGTGGTAGGACCGAGAGACTACCAACTGACGGAACCAAGTCATCCTGGTGGAAGGTGACCAGTGGCATCCCTCAGGGTTCAGTACTAGGATCAGTGCTTTTTGACTTGTTTAATTATTTGGATTCAGGTATTAAAAAGCAAAGTTTGCTGATGACACCAAACTATGGGGGGAGTGTGGTCACGCTCAAAGACAGGCTGGCACTACAGGCTAACTTGGACAGGCTCTTGAGGTGGGCAGACCTCAACCTGATTACATTTCTCTGTATTAAATGACAAGTGCTCCATCTGGGGAGCACTAATCCACAACACACTTACAGGCTCGGTGGTGCTACACATGCTAGCACCACATCTGAATGAGATCTGGGCATTGTGACAGACAACAAAATGAACATGAACCACCAATGCGATGCCATAGCCAGCAAAGCTAATCAAACACTGGCATGCATCTACTGAGGCATCTCAAGCAAAGGCTGAGGATGTTATCCTCCCTCTGTACTCTGCCTTGGTGAGACCACAGCTGGAGTTGGGTGTCCAGTTCTGGGTGCTGCATTTCAGGAAGGATGTGGAAAAGTTTGAGAGAGTCCAATGGAGGGCCATGCACATGATTAGAGGCTTAGAGACTAGGTCATACGAGGAGAGGCTGAAAGACTTGGGACTGTTCAGCCTGGAGAAGAGAAGACTCAGAAGGGACTTGGTGGCAGCCTGTAAGTATAATCAAGGGCATACTTCAGGGCCTGGGGGAGCATCTATTCACCAAGACTCCCCCAAGGGAGGGAAAAAAAAAAAATGGGCACAAGCTGATTGAGGATCACTTCAGGCTAGACCCAAGGGAAAACTTCTTTACAGGTCAAGTGCCGAGAGTTTAGAACAGGCTCCCCCCAAAGGTGGTACAGTTCTCCCCCCGGCAATCTTCAAAAAGTGTCTTGACACCCACCTACCTGGGGTCATCCAATCCAGCAGTCTTTCCTGCCCAAGTGCAGAGGAACTAGACCCGATGATCTGCAAGGTCCATTCCAGCCCCTAACAACTATGAAACTATGAAAGAGGGCCAAGGTACTAGTCTTTTTATTTTTAAAACACTCTACTAAGAAAGGGAAATTAAAAAAAAAAGTACAACCTGAGAAGGAAGAAGGAAACTGCTGACTCTTAAGCCTAGTAAAAAAGCTCAAGGACACTGACTTGCAGGGTCAAAATAAGTGACTCCATGTTTGGAAGGAGAAACACAAATCAGCCAAGACAACCCAGAACCCTGAGAAGGACCCTGACCCCAAATCCCAAAAGCAGCTCAAAACTGGTGAGGAAGTGGAAGGAGGGAATGGCATACAGACATTGACTGTTTTATTTCAATCTATACACTTCATGGATGGTCTAAAGCAATGGTTTTCAACATTTTTTTCATTTGTGAAACCCTAAAAAATTTTGAATGGAGGGACAGACCCATCTGAATTGTAAGTGTGGGTATTCACATACATCTGATTGGTTATAGTCACCTTTTGCAGACCCCTTGGACATAGTCTGTGGATCCCCAGGGGTACATGGACCACAGATTTAAAACCACTGGTCTAAAGTAAAGAGGAATTGCTTCTGGAAATCCTTCTGAAAAAGTTCCCATCCATTTGCTTCAACTATCATATGTTCTTAACAGTTTAACCAATGAAACCAAAGTGCCTACAAGGTGGAGGTCTGGGACAGTGTGCCTAGACTACTGGGGAGTCTTCATGGGGAGGGGGAGTTGATCAATGTGATTCCTAGAGACACAGGTACCTGGGCTGTAGGGTTCTACTTTCATGAAGATTTAACAGATAGACACTAATGTTCAGGAAGGTTACTTTAGATGCCAGATCCAGAGATGGTGACTAATGCCACTTCTGACCAAAGGGTAAGTTTAAAAGCACTCCCAAGTGTGCAGGTACAAACAGAGCATTGTGGGTAGCGCCTGGGAATCAGAGTGGAGCCTTCACCAGGAATGTGACAATTAAGCATCAATTTGTACTTATAACAGAACCACAAAAAAAAAGAGTCTTCATTTTACAATTTGGTCTCCATATTAGTGCAAGTACTTCAGAGGGCAACTGAATGTTCCACACAATCTTACAAAGTTATTTATTCACTCACAGAGGAAACACTTTAAACATTGCATTTTTTATTACAGACAGAGCTTAGCTTGTATTTTGCCATGGCATTCAAATTTCAAAGGATTCCAACCCATCCCTTCCTCCTGGCAACAGACTTCAGATTTCAGGTATATACACGTGAGTACACAAACACACTCACTTTAAGGAACAAGGCATTTTTCAAAATGTTATGCTCTTTGCCAAGGAAAAAAAAAACCTGACAGATCCATCAGCTGCTTCCTTTCAGCAACATCACAGCTGCCTGTACCAGAAAGCCACAGGAGCCAAGTCTTTGGAAATCTGAACTTGTGAATCTCACCAATGCCTTTCCTTCCCTCCCCCTGCCCTACTGTACATATACACTTGACCCATTTCACAGTAGTATTCAGGAGCCACAAAAAAGGAAGCCATAATTAGGAACATTTAAAAACTCAGCTCATCAGTGCCTCCCTTGGATAAGCATAGAGGGAAGAGGGAAACCCCAGGGAGACTGAACTGAGCAAAATTTGGGATCAAAACACCCTATTTTAGCATTACCTCCCTGGAAAAGTCACCAGGAGGATTGGTATGGAGAAGGGAAGGTGTACAGAGGGTGGCAGCAGGCTGAAGTGGAGAAAGGATTGACTTATTGAGGACAGGTCCCCAAGGCCTACTGCTTCATCTAACAAATTTGCTCCAGTGAGCACCCCAGTTCTCTAGTGCCATAAGGTCCCTTCTGCATGCTCTTCTAGGTACCATACTGAAGTGAAATTAGAATCATAGAAAGTTAGAGTTCGAAGGAACCTCAGGGAGATCATCTAATCCAATCCCCTGTTCAAAGCAGGACCATCCCCAACTAGATCATCCCAGCCAAAGGTTTATCTAGTCAGGTTTTAAAACCCCCCAAGGATGAAGCTTCCACCACCTGCCTGGGTAACCTGTTCCAGTGTTTTACTACCCTCCTAGCGAGAAAATTCTGCCTAATATCCAACCTAAACATCCCTTACTACAACTTGAGACAATTGCTCCTTGTTCTGTCATCTGTCACCACCAAGAACCATGCTCCTTCAGGTAGTTGAAGACTGCTATTAAGTCTTCTCTCAGTCTCCTCTTCTCTAGACTAAATAAACCCAGTTCCTCCACTTTTTCCTCATAAGCCATGTTCCCCAGCCCCCTCACCATTTTTGTCCCCCTCTGCTGGATTCTATCCACACATCCTTTTTGTAGTGGGGTGCCCAAAAACTGAACACAGTACCGCAGATGTGGCCTCACCAGTGCTGAATGGGGAGGGGGAAATAGTTATTTCCCTTGACCTACTGGCAACATGCCTACCAACACAGCCCAATATGCTGTTAATCTTCTTGGCACCTAGGGCACACTGCAGGCTCATATTCAGCTTATTGTCCAGTGCAACTCCCAGGTCCTTTTCTGCACTGCTGCTGCCCAATCAGGCAACCCCCAGCCTGAACTGGTGCATGGGACTGTTCCCTCTTAAGTGCAGGATTTTACACTTGTCCTTGTTGAACCTCATGAGATTCCTTTTGGTTCAGTCCTCCAATTTGTCTAGGCCACTCTGAATCTTAGCCCTACCCTCCAGCATATCTACTACTCCCTACAGCTTGGTGTCATCTGCAGACTTGCTGATGTTGCACTCCATCACTGATCTGGAAAATGGGACAAGGACACTGAGCAAAACCAGCCCCAGGACCAACTCACTTAATACCAGCTGCCAACTAGACATAGAGCCATTGATTACTACTCTGAGCCTGATGCTCCAGCCAGTTTTCTATCCACTTTACAATCCATTCATCCAGTCCATACTTCCTTATCTTGCCTGGGAGAACATATCAAAAGCCTTGGTAAAAAAAAAAAAGAAAAGATCTCTCTATCTCGGTACACCAAATCCACCAGTCTTCCCACATCCACAGAGCCAGTCACCTCATCATAGAAGGCAATCAGGTTGGTCAGGCATGACCTGCCCCGGTGAATCCATGTTGACTCTTCCTAATCACCTTTTTCTCCAAGTGCTTACAAATGGATTCCTTGAGGACCTGCTCCATGATATTTCCCAGGACTGAGGTGAGGTTAACTGGTCTATAGAATTCCCTGGATCCTCCTTTTTCTATTTCTTAGGTATGGGCACTATGGTTACCCTTTTCCAATTATCTGGGACCCCTCCTAATCATCATGAACTGTCAAACACGATGGCCAATGGATCTGCAATCACACCAGCCAACTCCCTCAGCACCCTCGTATGCATCCCATCTGGCCCCATGGACTTAGAAAAGCTGGATGTGTCCAAGAAGTCCCTAACCTGGTCTTTCACCAATGAGGGCCACTCACCTTCTCCCCAAACTGTGCTGCCCTATGCAGTAGTCTGGGAGCTGCCCTTGCCTGTGAGGATAGAGACATGTAGACAGATAGATAATGCCTCTGTTACAAGGTTGCCAACTTGGTTTTCTTCAGTTTGTACTGACACCTATTTTAAAAAATGGTGAGTTGCATTAGGCCATGTTGTCTATTCCAAGAGTGGTAAAGTCCACAAGAATTTGAGGAGCTAGAATAATTGATGACACTGAAGGCGCACTGCCACCATTCTGATTTGGTAGCATCTCACTAAACAGATGTAAATAACTATATAAGTTACCAGACAGGCAGGAGCTGGCCCTCAAGATTTTTTAAACTCTTTAGGGGATACTTCATTCCAAAGTTATCTATGCATACCTAGGTGGTAGTGAGCTGCAACAGGTTTCAAACATGGAAAACAGTGAGAACTATAAAACAGAACAGAAACCATTCAACAGATGCACTTTTATTTACAATGATTATTTGGAACAACAACAAAAAGTGTTATGCATGTCCAGTAACCAGAAAATATACACCAACCGTCATACAAATCACTGCTAACTAGCGGAATTTGCCAATACATACTTTCACATAAATCAACCATCATCTTGTTGCATTTATTCAACAAAAATGGGCATGCACACCGAGCAGGTTGGCAAGGGTTCAGCTACCTTATCTTTGAAAAGATGCTACTATTTATCACCTAAGCTTTCCTTACAGAAGTTTTTTGCCTTTTAACAATGGAACCCAAACATACCCCCATTCAGTTAATGCCCAACTTTCTACAGAGACTTAAGTAACAGCTCATAGCTAGGTGTAAAGAGGTCCTGTAATTTTAAGCAGAGTGAACATTAACTGCAGAGGTGACAACATTTAAAGCATCAAATCAGTAGTGTAACTTAGGTGTGACACCAGAAGAAAAATAATGACCGTCACCGCAACCACTGCTGCTCTAGGCACCCAGCTGCCCTGTTATGCCTCTAGCGTCAATACAGGGAAGAGGAACGGACATGTTATAAAGCTCTACTTTGACTGGAGTTTCACTCTGGTATATCAAGAGGATGGAGTGTGGAGAATACCAGTACTTTTCTTCTTGGTATGAGACTCCTGTTTCTTAATGAAGTGTTCTAATCAAAACTGCTCTTTCTAAACGAAAGAAAAGAAAAAATGATACTTACCCTTTAAAGTATCGTCAGTCTATTCCAGAAAATAATCTCTTTCATAATTTGTTAACGGCATTGATTCCGACACAAAAACAAAAACTTACCTTGTCTAGCAATGCATTCTGCCATAAGCGGAAGATACTGAGGTAGCTTCTGTCTCTAGCACTGAATGATGTGAAGAAAAACTATGGGGCGGGGACAGGGAAGGGGGGGGGAAAAAAGAAAAAAAGATGCAGTTTGATTTATTGAGTTTCTGCCCGAGGAAATGTACAGTTTCATCTAAAAATTAAACAGTCCTAGGATGTTTATGATGTGGCCTATTCCACTTAAAAACCCAATAAAACACCCTCTCAAAAATCTTGGCATTAATGATCACTTAAAAAATAGGAGCACAGGTTGTATGAAGTGCTAGCTTTCTGCTAGCTGCATAGGGGACAAAATACTTTGGTTTTGGTTATTCATTTCTTCATATATGTCACCAAAGATTTTTCAACAAAAGCTTAGCTGACTATTTTTATGATGCAAAATACATTCTGTGTTTCCTTATCACAGGTGAGCAGACATAGCAATGCTGAACCAAATAAAATGCAATCCACACCCAGTTCAGTTACTTGGGCTGGCTGATGCGACTGCTACACAAAGAAGCAGGCCTATGGAATAAGTTTTTTTCAAGTTACATTTCTAATTATGGCTGCAGTTTAAGAATGCAACTGGAAGAGGTAGGTACCTCAGCTAAAGGGGACAGACAAATGCTCTGACAAGAATTGTATTTTCAAAGAAAATGCTAATGAGTGGGGATCCCTCCCCTCTTTTTTTTTTTTACCTTCTCTCCTTTTGTTGCAATTTGGATGGCATTTGGAATGAGGCGAGCAGTCTTCTCTTTGGTCATAAAAGTAATATCTTTCAAGGCAATAGAAATCTGAGCAAAGATTAAATAAAAAGGAAGATAGAAAAAAAGAGAAAGAAGGGAGAGAGAAAAAAAAAGAAAGACAGCCATATCAAAAGTCATTAGATTCCAGAAAACCACTGAATGCAAATCACCCACATACCTCCACCCCCTTAAAACAAAAAAGGAGTTCAACATCAAAAGCATCCCAAAATACTGGAATGAAGTAAAGGAGAGAATAATGCCACCAGGACCAGCTTGAATCATGAGGACCCTTGTGCCTTGCAATTCAGCTCAGTCTAGTTTCCTCAGGCAACTCAGCAGTGCCCACTTACCACCCACAGAGCAGAACTGGGCGATTCATGGCATGAACCCCACATCCACAGTTTAGGGCCCCACAACTGAATGCTAACCCTGTCTGAAGAAGCAAGGGACAGACAAAATTAAATCGAGCAATCTATAAAATTGCTTTATGGTAGTTAGCAGTCCAATGGTAGGAGCATTTGCCAGCTGGCATGGAGACCGAGTCCTCCTATCAGGCTGTATGTATGTGTCCTGCATGTTAAAAGCACAGCTGCTCTACCCAGTGGTCAGAAGGAAGGTTGTTTCATCTCAGTCACTAGGTATGGTATGACTTCAACTAGACATAGTTTTTTGCATGGCTTATACACACTTGGAGTCTGAGATCTGAACATGGAAATTGGACTAGCGATACTCCATCATGATCCTTAGAAGATGTTTCAAAATAAATGGCTAAATGTGTCTGCATGACAAACTTATGCTCAGGCACAGGCACCTTCAAACATACTACAATGCTCTGCCTAAGCTGCCCCTGAATAAACAGCAAAAGTAGCTGTGTTCACAGTGCCACAAACAGGCTAACTTGCCCAGTCACTCAGCACCACTATCTAGCATGCCTGTGACACTACACAAAATGTGGCTATGCCTACTTGTGGCTCAGGAAGTAGTCCACAAAGAGTAGCACAGCACACTTGATGCCTGGCATAAAACTTACCTGTCACATGAACATGTCCCATGTCAGATCGATCCCTGCTATTTAACTGCATTTGAACGTAAGGTTGTGGTTGGAAATAAAAGAGAAGCAGGCAGAAACACATGAGCATCTAGACTTCCTCAGTTCACAAGAAAGCTGAAGACTGGTATTTCAGAAGCCTTTATTTTTGTGAAAATCAAGTCCTTTATTCTGCAGGGAATCTATCTTTCTGGAGCAACAAGCCTGTATCCCAAGATCAGCTAACCACAAAATCAGCAACAGTGCAACAAGAAAAGTGGCAAAACAAACCAGCTAAAAAACAAAACACACACACACACACGGGGGAAAGATGGGAACCTTTCCCATCACACCTACTGAAATACACTCATACCTCTCTAAAATATAGAAGGAAAACATAATCCACATGACGGCCTTTTTCTTGGAAGAGGAAGTTAAATGATTGAAAATGTGAATGAAAGAACAGCTCAAGGGGAAACATTTAAAGGATTAGATCAAATCAAGCAATCAAATGTAAGAGAGGGTTTTCAGCGGACTGATTTTTAGCTAACAAATGTCTTTCCAGCTGCTGCTTAAATTTTACCATGCAACAGAGCTTTCTAAACTCCAGTCAGGATAGCAAGCTGCCTTTTGCAGTTATAGTATCAAAGGACAACACTCCATGAGACTCACTGATACGATGCCCAAAAGTCAGTGTATGGTTCCCCAAAAACCAAAAGAAATGAAGGATTAAGTGATCAGATACTCAAAAATGTATAAAACAACTTACTGTGGTCTCCCATCGAAAAATATTGCTGTGAAAACAGAGCCAGTTTTCGGAGAGGTAAAGGCGTCCTTGCAGGAAGATATCCTTTTGGAGGGCACAGGCATAATCTACATAAAGAGACCAGGAAGAGGTTATTCCCTTATTTCATGTCTATAGAATTAAATCATATTTTTTATAATGCCATCTCTCTTTTAGAAATCAAATGAAACCTTGAGAAAAATTAAACTCTGATTAGGATATACCCTGTTCACTGTATTCATGCAAATATATCCACTTGTGTGGGGATCAGGACACAAAAACAAAAGCAATCATCATTCAATCTATTACTATTTTCCTATGGTGCTGAAGTAGAACTTGTGCCTTACCAGGTATGTTTATCAGTCCCCAGCTAATTTTTAAAGTAAAGCACTGTAAGCGTATACTGCAAGTCAAAGCTACATGTCATTATTTTAATGAAGTGGCATACTACAGAGGCAATTCACAGTACCAAATATTATATATTCAACTGGTCGCATACACCATAACATACTGCGCTATACATTAAAGTAGTAATTTTCCACTCCAGAGATCACATCATTAGTATCTGTTAAGTAGGGAATTAATGTCCAACAGACAGCTTGAAACCATTTCTGTTCTTCGGAGTACATTTTCAAGCATTCATTCAATCTTCATTATCAGTAAGAAGCATCTACTGGCTGACATATCCTTGCTAGGAATCCACTGCATTTAAAATGCTCCATGAATGGGTGTCTTAATTAAAGCAAGAACTTTTCCCACCCCACCCCTCATTCCCTTTGGTGGCAAAGCTATGATTGAAAGCTGCATAAAATTCATAATAGATGCAGTGAGAGAGAGAATCTGTAATTTTCAGAAATCTCAGCATCAAGCTAATTAACCCCATTAAAGTCAATAGTAAAATTCCTATTAGCAGAGATATAGTTAGCTACATTAGCCTGAATGAAGTCAGGCAAAAGGCAGGGTAGATTTGCACTTTATAAAATAACTGAATCAGATCTAGATACATACACATACACATTCAATGCTGATAAATAACATGCAAAGAGCAGCATATAAAACGGAGAGTTATTTGAAAACAGATCTGCAATGCACTGTCCAGGGAAGTTAAAGTGGTCTGCCACAGGCATGTCCCTCTCTCTCTTATTAGCCCTATCTGGAGCAAGCAACGTTAGGTCAAACTTGAGCCCTTCCGAAAGCCACACACTAAAAAGTAAGTAATGATACAAGTAGCAGGTTGGTTCCATTTCAGATGTAGGATGTTAGTGTTATCCATTATTTGGATAATGTGCCACCCATCCCAAAACAAAAGTACATAAGACTGACAGAAGCATGGTTTTTAAAGGAAAATCATCAGATTGAAATGAAGCCCAAATTAATTTTTTGTACAAGACAGATTTTTCCAAATGGAGGGCCAATAAAAATGGTTTTCCCAAAAAACTTGGGGGTGGGGAGGAGTAGAGAGAGCAGGGAGAGAAGAAATAAAAGTGACCCCTACAACCCAAGCATGCAAAGAACTGGAAAGAGGAAATGCCAAGGAACAAAACCTAAAAAACTCAAAATTCTTTCAGTTGAAACAGGCAGCCTAAACAGCAAAAAATAAAATAAAATAGAAAGAGACAGAAACAATAGACGTTTTCTAAGCTGCACTTTTTGACGGAGCAACTTTTAAACAGTGAGTCCAGAAACAAACAAAAACAAAAACGAAAACGAAAAGTTGGAACAGCTCGTCTGCTGCTTTTCAACCAATCTTTGGAAAAGACCAGACTAGACTGACCCCCCTAACATGGCTGGACCACCTCTCAATGCCTCTTTCCTGTCTCTTGGCACAAGCCATCCAGCAGTCACTAACTTCAGGATTGCTGCTGTTGGTAAACACCATCTTCAGAGCCTGCAGAGAGAAGGCAAGTGAGCTTTCCCCTAGAGCAGTGGTTTTCAATCTTTTTTCTTTTGCAGACCCCTACAAAAAAAATGAGTAGAGGTACAGACCCCTCTGAATTGTAAGTGTGGGTATTCGCACAATTTTGATTAATCACTCATCTTTTGCAGACCCCTTAGACAATCTGCAGCCCACAGGGGTCTGTGGATCACAGGTTGAAAAACTCTGCCCTAGAGTGTCACATGAATGACAGTGAACTAAGTGATCCTCAGCAGAACAGTGCAACTGACTTTACACAAAGGGATGTCAAAACACACAAGATAGGCAACTTGGACATTGCAAGATAAAGGTCATCTCTATTTTACAAGTTTGAAGGGTGAGAACACCTAACTAAACTAGGTTTGTTTTTATCGTATCTGTCAGTGGCTCCCTGAAACTGGATGCGAGCGGTTGGGATCAGTGGAAGGATCTGCTTGTATTGGGGTTGGGCAGATAGGTCGTGATTGGGAGGTAGGGGTAGTCTTGGGGGTTGGGGTGTTGTTTAGGGAATCCATTTCCCTGAGTTGTTCGCTCATTGTAAGCTGATCTGAGACTTTTTGATGCAATAGGAAATAAACCTAAATAAACAAACATAACTAAATAGTGGGCAAGGTGCTGTGGCTCTGACACTAGAGGGTAGAAGTGAGCATTCAGTTCAGCATGCCTTGCAATGGGCAAGTTAGAAAGGGTATGCTTGCACCCACACTTTGCAAGTCACACATGGTGCGTGACCTGTGGCTGGGGGGTGGTTGCTTTTTTTTTTTTCCCCTTTCACTTTTCTGCTTTCCCTTCTCCCCTAAACATGAATTCAATAAATTTCAATAGCCTGCAAGTGACCAAACAATGCAGAGTGCTTGCCTGATTTTGAAGGGAGGTAGTGATGCATACTTGGGCCTATGCTTTTGTATCCCATGGGCTGGGGGGCATAATGAGGGGGCACAGTTAAAGTAGAAAAGTAGGGAGTGAAGGAGTTCATAGTGAACTGCCTTAAACACAAAACAAAAGAATGGACTTGATTTTTCACGTACACTTTTCAACCTTTCCAGGAATTTTTAAACCAGTTTAAAAACAGCTTGTATGCCTGTTTCAGAAATAAACAGAATTTTAAAACCAGGCTAAGTTGTGTATGAAAAAAAAGATACACTTCTAAAGTTGAGGAGGAAGGGAGAAAATAACGGTGCCCCTTTGAATTAGATTCCTACACCGTGAGTGACTGTACTAACATATTGTATTCTAGATGAGGAACTGTTTATTTTGCATAATCTTTATCATTCTCATAAAATGCACAACAGTAGCTATAAGAACAAATAAAAGACTAAGCAATAAAGCAGCAATTTCCAGGCAGGGTGGTGGGACACACTGGGATGCTACCAGATCCTTTGAGGAGTGCCACAAGGTGCGAGAAGATGAGCAGATACATACAGACTCAGATTCGTCCCTGCCTGATGAATGGATCCCCCCCACTCCTCCACTACCCGGCCCTCTGCAAGGAGGTAAACACGGATATTTAAAAATTAGTTGTTTTTTTAAATTGGGTGCCACTCAATTCATTAACATTATGGAGGTATGTCTTTAGTACAATGAGAGATGCTTCAAGTCCAAAGAAGGTTGAAAACCACCGCAATAAACAGCAGCAGTCACATTTGTATTGATAACCACGAGCAGGTAACTGCTACTTTAAGTATCTGTAGATGAATAAGCTATTACAAAGCCTGTGAAACTCCTCCATCACTCAAAGGAACAGTTCTACGCTTGGAGGTCCAAAAAGGTCCTTTTAAATAAATGCTGCTTCCATGGAGTAGAAAGTAATTACATAGGGGACACGTCTACACAAGGCGTTTACTGCCAAGTAAGGCAAGTCACTCCGTTGAAGGTTCAAATAAGCCGCCCTCATCCTTGCAGCACCATCTCTTCAGTTTGCTAGTGCTCATCATTTCACTTCTATGAGGTATTGCCAGACTCTCCTCCACTACCACTTCACACACTCCAGTGTGACCATCTGTGGTATACATGGGAAATCGTCATCCCAGAAATGAACAGGAAAAAAGTCAGCAAAGCTTATCGTGATTCACAGTTGTTTTAGGAAGTCAGTGCCCAACAGGGCATCTCGACCAGCATCCTTCAATAGTTTGCATGTCCAGAATACAGAACAGACTCCCCCCAGAGGTGGTACAAATCACCTTCCCTGGGGATCTTCAAAAGACGACTGGACACGCACTTTGCTAGGATCATTCGACCTCAACAGTCTTTCCTGCCTTGAGCAGGGGGGCTGGACCTGATAATCTGAGTTCTCTTCCAGCCCCTAACTTCTGTGAATATGACACATGTCCATAGCAGCTGCAGGTCTTGGAAGTTGATGGTTGCACTCCACTCCCCCAGAATTGGGAGCACCTCCCCTTTGACAGCCTTTACTAGGCTTCTGTTCCTGTTGTACCTTGTTTCCGTACTCAGCAATGTACAAAGGATACCAGAGCACTTGTGTCCAGGAGAAATTAGAAAGGAACTTCTCTCAGCTTCTCCTCCAGCTAGTACCCCAAACCCTGAGGCACCAACAGTTACCACCTCATCCTGTCGGCCTCTGAGTTCACCAGCAGTGGATGGGCCCCTCTCCACTGCCTGCTTTCGTTTCCCTGCCCAGAACACCACCTTCTTTTTGGGCATCACCTCAGGAAATTGTCGCAGTCACTACAGTGCCAACATCCGTCAGCAACCCCCCAATGGGACCCCAGCCAACATGGTTTGTGGGAAGTCTCTACTGACCAGTCTACCTTGGGGCTGGGTTTCCATACTCTTGAGTTGATCCAGTTCACCCTGGATTTTCTTCATTGTTTCCATCATCATCTGTAAGAATGACAACTCTGGGCTTTGGGTGTGAATTGCCTCTCTCCTCCTTGGCATGTATAGGTACCCTTCTCTCAGTATCCTAGGTACTTAGTGCCCTCAGCTGTTTGCTAACTCCAACGCCGTGGCTAGCTTGATAGCCTCATCCAAGCTCTGGGGTTTTTCTAGCCAAAGCTGAGCCCGTGCCTCCCCACTAAAGGCACTGACAAAGTGATCATGAGCCAGCATATCCTGTACCTCTGGGCTGGCTTGTGGGAAGGCCTTTACAGCTAGCCGTCTTAGAGTCAGGCCAAACTCCTGTGCCAACTCAGTTGACATCCTCTTATCATTAAGAAAAGTGGTACTGGCTCAGCCAAGACCTGCATCTGGTTCCAGGGCATCCCTGAAGGCCCCCCATCAGGTGCTTGTAACCTTGCCTGGCTTCATTACTGAGCCCACAGTAGACAGCCCTAGCATTCTCTGTGAGCAAGAGAGTCTCAGGAATTTAGTGGCTTCATCCCAACCAGCTAACTCAGTTGCCACTTCAAAACTGCTCATGCCAGTCATCCCATTCTTGTTCCTCTCTACCATAGGGTGCTAGATTGAATAGTAGCCTTCAGCCAAAAAGATGGGGCACATGTGTTTTCCCCTCTCACAGGGGGTGTTCCAGTTTGCTCCTCCCCTTGCAGCATCCAACTCCCTTGCTCAAAGCCCACACAAAATTATGCACTCACTGCAACAGTTTACTCTGTGCCCTATGGCCTGTGACTGCCAATCCCACTACCATCACCAGTTGTACCAAACCCCTGCTGCGTCAGGCACAAACTCCACAGCCAAAATCAGTTCTCACTTTGATATAGAAAATCCTAGGGATTATGGTCACCAGCCAGTGGGCCAGAGAGGAGGGATAAATATAGGTAAACAGACATTCGTGGTATAACAACATACACTCAAAGGGTAAAGTAGTCAGTACCACTAGCGCACATACATTCAGCATAAAAGTTCTGCATCTACACATGCAATGCTATTAGGCAGGAGTAAATTAACTCCACAGGAGCATAGTACTTGCAAATACAAATACTATCCTGCTGCAGAGTTTGTTTGTTTTATAACTCTGCAGCAGTACATGTGTAGACACCAATGCAGCCAACCCAGGCACAAGGGTGCTGCACTGTGGCAGCTACCTGCTGGCTAGCCATGCAATGGGGTACCACCTTCATGCCCCAGTCAGCCCCTCCACTGCACGCTGAGCTGGGCCAAAGCAGCCATGGCTGGCACACTGACCACCCACTAGGCCTCCTGCCAGCCAGGCTGTTCTGACCCAACTCAACACACTACAGTCCTGGGTGCACACGTAAACATGATGCGTGGGAAACATTCCAGCATGATAAGCACCAGCATTTATTGCTTTGACTTAATTGCAGTGCAGATGCACCTATGGAGTAGTTACCTGGAATAAAGGCTTTATGGTTTTTTCTGACTGAGCAGGTGCAACAGTGGCTGGCTTAGACCCTCAGCAAGCCTGGTCTGCAAATCCCAGGTAATCTTTTCATGGAACTTATGTTGCACAGAATTTGTTCAGTTGCTTTCTTAATCATACTTGCACTGGAGCAACTTTATATTAGAGACCTGAAAAATTCTTAGGTACTTTTGTCTCTTTAGCACTGAATTCTCTCCTGAGAAGTGGCCTGTTTCTATCATCAAGAACGTGCCATGTATCAAAACTTTTTTTTTTTTTTTTTAAATAAGGAGGACTGAGAAAGACTATGGTACTGCAGAAAAGGCCCTGGAGGTTATAATAGACCATCAACTTAATAGGAACAAGACAGCATTTTAGGCTCTACTAATAAGCTATTTGTAAGTCAGGAAAAATAAATTCTTCTCTATTCAGTTCTGGTGAGGCCTTCCCTGGGATACTGCATCCAAATTTTGGGCACTGCCAAGATGTAGATAAATTGGAAAGAGGCTAACAGAGAGCAACAAAAGTGATTAGTGGTCTAGGAAACATGAATTATAAGAAAAAGTTGAAAGAACCAGATATAGCTATCAACATAAGCAGGGGCAAGGGGCCAGGTGGGAGCTGACTCCTTGGTTTTATTTCCCATTTGTTAATGTCTAGCAAAGTAGGAAATGAGGGTTCAAAAGATATGCATCAGGGCCATCAGGCATAGCCAGCAGCTTGATATTTCCCCCCCCCCCACACACACACACACTTCTCATTAACCTTTGCTTTCTTCTAGTTGAGCCCTTTTTTTCTCCTCTCTGTACAGTACTGCTACCAATTATCAAAGGCCAACCCCACATTTTCAGATTAAGTTTTAGGAAAGAGTTTTTCCTTCCTCCCCTGCCCTACCATCCCAACAGAATACAAGTTAATAACTACAAAGCAGGACCTTGGAGGGGGTGGGGGGTGGAAATCAAACCACCAAGGAAAAAAACCCCAAAAAGGTTAAAAACAGCATGAAAAAAAAAATGGCTCAATATTTTTATTGTGCATACAAAAATTCTGTGAGTCAAGACTGCCAGGGGCCCAATTATGGGTCAACCCCACATACAAATAGTATAAAATTTATCCTTCCAAAAGAACTATAAAAAAAGGTACATGTATAACCTGAGCAATATAGTAGTCCTGCTATTGCCATCCCACTGCTGTTCACTGAACAGTATAAATGGTTGGAGTTCCCCTTGCTGAGCATAAAGCTTATCCATTTTACAATTTCTACCAAACAATGAATACTAGAGCAGTTTATACACATTCAGCTTTCTTTCCATTTCTATAAAACAACTGGAATTGGCTCCCCACTATGCTCTGTGTCAGCAGTTGAGGCAAGTGAGCTGGGGGCAACTGCAGTTCATTTATTTTCCCTGTTTGAGTCCCAGTTCATGTTTTTTTGGCTGAAGACTCCTTCAAGTGGCCTCAAATTGTTCAGATCACCTCACAGGGAAGTTCCCGCTCTTCCATTCAGGCTTGAAGCTGATTTTTAGGAAGCAGGGAAAGCGTTCATGGTAATTGTGGCTTTCTTAAGAGTCACCTCAAGAAAACCAAAATACTAGAAGTGCACTGACATATTAGTTGACTATTAGAACAGCATTGATAAAAAGGGAAATAACATTATTGGCTATTGGCTTTTCTTTGGCCATTGCAAACCATATTTACTAATAATTATGCCTTCTGGCCAAGGCTCTGGCCACCTGGATTTCCTCTCCCCTGTGGGGCCAGGGCTGAGTGCCCTCAGGAAACAGCAGATTTCCCCTTGCAGGCAGGAAGCATTTTAGCTTGCAAGGGGTCCTGCTTGGGGCTGCCAGGAGCAAGACACAAGGCCTGCCAATTGTATGTGCATGGCCATAGCCACATGCATGCACATGGCTGGGAATACAGCCAGGCAATGGAAAGCCCTGAGCCAACATCAGACAGTCCATCCTCCCTCGCCCCACTTGGCTCTGCTCCACTTAAAAGCATCCTTGCAGTTAAAAATGATGGCAGTGGCACTTAAACTAAAGCTCATTTGACAAGCTTTAGTTCAGGCAGCCCCACCACCATTTTTAAGTGCCAGGACACTAATAAATGTGATACAGGAGGCTGCTGGAGCATGCCAAAAAAAGAAGTGCATTTATGTCAGTATTATGCTTTGCATTCTAAAGTACATCAGTTATTGGATCAGCCAACATGGTTGGTTAATAATCAGTATGCCTGTGCAAATAGGGAAGTATTTGATTTGGATTCGGATTCAGTGGACAGCAATTCAATTCAGAGACTCAGATCACTATCCTGAATCTATTTGGCCCAATCAGCTTTGGAAGATTCGGTGCTGATTCAGAGAGATTTGGTGATTCAGATCGGCTGGAGAGAGAGACGGGCACAGCTGGGCAGCTACAGGTTCTTCCACAGCTCCTCCAACTGTGGCTGCCTCTCCCCAGGCCAGGGGAGCTACTGGAGAAGCTCCCATGGCTGCCCTGCCCAGCCCCAGCCTAATCCTGGAACTTTAAAAAAGCCCCACAGTGACCAGCTGCAGGAGTGGCGACTGGGGCCTCTGGGTGCTCACAGCAGAGAGACCCCCCTGCCCCCGCTTTGCGTGGCACAGATGCAGTGCGGCTCAGCAGGACACTGTGCACTGTCTGGGAACTGGGGCCGTGCGCTCCAGGGCTCTGGCTGACACGTGGAGCCACACCAGCTCCCAGATGAATCAAACCAGGGGCTTGGATAAGTGTTCAGGTCCCTGAACATTCCTCCAGCTCCCAGTTCGATTCCCCAGCTTCCCGATCACTTCCCCCAGCCCCTCCCAGGGGGCATGGGCCCCCAGATGACAGCAGGCTGCTGCTGCCAGGTGGCGAAGGCAGCAGCTCTGGGCTATTTCTCCAGCTGGCAGCAGCAGCCTGCTGAAACCCCACGGGAAGAGCTGGAAGAATGATCAGAGAGCTGGGGAAGCAAACTAGGAGCTCTGGCTGACAGGTGGAGCTGCCCCAGCTCCCAGACAGCACGCAGTGCCGTGCTGAGCCACACTGCACCCAGGCCATGGGGCAGCCAGGCAGGGAAGGGAGGGACGATTCCTGTTCTCTCCCACTGCACAGGGTGGGGGCTCTGCCACAAGTGCCCAGAGGCCCCAATTGCCAGTGGGTGCAGGGCTTTAAAAAACAAATAAAACAAAACAAAAAAACCCACAAAAAACTACCAGGACCAGGCTGGGCCCAGGTGGGGGAATCGGGCCAGGCAGCACAGCTATGAGGGCTTCTCCCACAGCTCCTCTGGCTGTGCCTGTGTCTGCCCCAGCAGGGAAGCCATAGGGGCTCTGCTTTGCTGCTGCTTGCCCAGCTGGTGGGGGGGGAGGGGGCGGTGCAATGCAGGTGCGACTTGCTCCAGGCAGCAGCAGGGCATACTCCCCACTGCCAGTGCTGCCACATCCGCATCAGCGCTGGGAGCAGAGGCTATGCCCTGCTACCACTTGCCCCCTTCTGCCTGGAGCAAGCCACGCCCGCATCCCATTCCCCCCGGCCCCACAGGGCAGAACCCCCGCTCCCAGTGCTGCCACGCCCACATCCTGCACCCCCCGCCCCACTGTGGATGGGCAGCTTGTCCTAGCCCGAATCCCTCCCTCACCCTTGCCCCTACCCTCTCCCCCAGTCCCAACAGAATAAAACAGGCAGCTGACAAATCTATGACCGAATCTTTTTCCAAATCGATTCAGAAGCTTTGAGTCAATTTGGAGCTATTACCTGGTCTCCTGATTCTGTTTGGATTCAGACCACAAATCAGACCTAATATCCTCCAAATCGAATCAGCCACCAAAGCTTCGCCCAGCCCTAATAATCAGCTATTGGTATTGGCCATCAAAATCTTTATTGATGCACCCTTACAAAGCTAAACTATTTAACAACTTCTTTCCTTTCATTTTCCTGAGCAGAGACCAGATCAGCCCCCTCACCAGGACCCCCTTAGGCCCCAGGGGAGGTGCACCCAGGCCAAGGGTTAGTGAGGAACGAGTTGGGGAACTTCTGGAGGGACTGGACGCATTTAAATCATCTGGTCCGGATGATCTCCACCCCAGAGTGCTGAGGGAATTAGCTGAGGTCATTGTGGGACCCCTGGCACGGCTTTACGAGCGCTCGTGGTGCTCTGATGTGGTGCCAGAGGACTGGAAGAGGGCCAACGTGGTTCCCATCTTCAAAAAAAGGGAGGAAGGAGGACCCAGAAAACTATAGGCCAGTTAGTATTACCTTGATCCTGGGCAAGCTTTTTGAGAGAATTATTCTGGCGCATGTCCACGAGTGGCCAGCAGGGGAGATTATGCTTAGGGGCAGCCAACACAGGTTCATTAAAGGCAGGTCCTGTCAGACCAACCTGGTGGCCTTCTATGACCAGGTCACCAAATCCTTAGATGCAGGGGTAGCAGTGGACATAGTCTTTCTGGACTTTCGGAAGGCCTTCGACACTGTCTCTCACCCCATTCTCATTAAGAAACTGGGGGACTGTGGCATTGACACCCACACAGTCAAACGGGGCATCAACTGGCTGGAGGGCCACACCCAGAGAGTGGTGGTGGATGGGTCATTTTCGACCTGGAGGGATGTGGGCAGTGGGATCCCCCAGGGCTCGGTCCTCGGGCCCGCACTGTTTAACATCTTCACCAGTGACTTGGACAAGGGGGTAAAAAACACCCTGTCCAAATTTGCTGATGCCCACTTCTCCCCACATCTTAGTGTCACGCTAGAAGGAAGAAATAGGCCACGATTGGACCTAGACAGGTTACAGGGCTGGGCAGATGAGAACAGGATGGGTTTCAACACTGACAAGTGCAAGGTGATACACCTGGGGAGGAAGAGCCAGCAGCATACCTACAGGCTGGGGAACTCCCTTCTTGTCAGTACAGAGGCAGAAAAGGATCTTGGAGTCATTATTGATGCCAAAATGAACACGGGCCGGCAGTGTGTGGATGCAGTCAGGAAGGCCAACCGCACCTTGTCACGCATCCACAGATGCATCTCGAGCAGGTCCAAAGAGGTGATCCTCCCCCTCTATGCGGCACTGGTCAGGCCGCAGCTGGAGTACTGCGTCCGGTTCTGGGCGCCACACTTCAAGAGGGATGTGGACAGCATGGAGAGGGTCCAGAGGAGGGCCACTCCATGATCAGGGGGCAGCAGAGCAGGCCCTATGAGGAGAGGCTACGGGACCTGAACCTGTTCAGCCTCCACAAGAGAAGGCTGAGGGGGATCTAGTGGCCTGTTACAAACTAGTCAGAGGGGACCAGCAGGCATTGAGGGAGTCCTTGCTCCCCTGAGCACTTCCAGGAGTGACAAGAAGTAACGTTCACAAGCTGGCAGAGGGTAGATTCAGACTAGACATCAGGAGGCGCTACGTCATAGTCAGGGCGGCTGGGATCTGGAACCAACTTCCAAGCAAAGTGGTGCTGGCTCCTACCCTGGGGGTCTTTAAGAGGAGGCTAGACAAACACCTGGCTGGGGTCGTTTGAGCCCAGTACTCTTTCCTGTCATGGCAGGGGGTCAGACTTGGTAGGGTCAGAAGGGACCTGAGCAGATCACCAACTATGAAACTATGAAAATACCCTTATATTTAAACCCATATGGATTTGACAAGTTATTTCTATGGGCACAAGTATGAATTTAAAGCATTCAAGTTCTCTTTTCTGCTTAACATTAGCTTGGCATCACGTAACTGGAAAACAGGTACTCCCTACTTCTTCAGCTGAAAGTGTCCCTTTAACCATCTAATTAATTGTCACATCAGCCCCCCTCTCTTTTTCCAGTCTTTCCAGACCTCAGTAGTATATTTCTCCATCTTTTCCCCACTCACCATTCTGCCTCAAGGCGAGCTGAATTTAGCAACACATTTCCACAGGACATCATTTTGCAAAGGGAAATTTCCCTTTTTTCCTCCTTCTGCCAAAGCCACCATTGACCTGCAGATGCCAGAATCAGCTCATGTATGACAGACAGTTTATCTTAACATGGAAAGGACCTTGGGAAAAAGTATCCAGCACAAATATTAGTGTAACCTGGGCAGTACTTCAAGAGGTACCCTCTCTCCAACTGAAGGGCTCAAAGCAGGTGCACAAGCACTGTGGGAGGTGTAGGGACTCTCCTCCCCCTATAGAGTGGAGCCAGACCACCAATGGGGATTTAACCATATACTTTTTAATAGTGAGAACAGAACAGGCATAAAATCAGAGGGTATAGTGGACACTGCAATGCCCCAAAGGGGCAGGATTCAACAAAGGTTAGACACTTACAATCATTGACAAAAACAGGGTTAACAAAATACAAGACACAAACAGCAGAACAAATGATACGGGTTGGTGAAATATTAAAAAAAAGGCACAAAATGTCAAATGACAAGGAAACATAGGGCCTTGGTACCTGGAGGGGGAGAAATGGGGGCGAACACAATGGCCCCTTTCCACTACATGCGTTCCCAGATTTGCTTCTTGTTAGTTTACTCACCCCAAGTCACCTCAGCTAGGACTCAAACCCAAATCTATGTGGTAGCAAGGGAAGCTGCCACACAGCCACCACTAGTGGCACTGCTCCAGCCTGCTAGGGGTCTTGACCTTCCCAGAGCCCCGGCCTCACATCGAGCTGCCTGGCATCTGATTGGAGGAGCTGGAGGCAGAGCTGGGAACTTCTCAGGTCGCTGCTCAGATCCTTGCTGAAGCAGAAAGGAGCCTCTCCTGCTGGCTGCAGCCTCTCCCAGGGGATCCTGGAGCCCAGTGGGGAGCCTCTCCTGCTGGCCACACGCCGCGCTGCTGAGGGTCCCACTGCTGCCTGCGGGTCCTGCTCTTTCAGGCTCTTCTGGGGCACTGCTCCTGCCCCGCTGGCTCAGCTCTTGCCAGCTCTGTGAAGCTCCTTCCTTGTTGTCCCTCGCTGGTCTCTCCTGAGTCAGCCCACGCTGCCCCTTTTATCCCCCTCCAGGTGACCCAAGGGGCCAAATCGGGGGGAGGGGGGGGGGGCGCGAAGGAGTCGTCTCTGGGGCCCAATTGGTGCGGAAAGGGAATCCCAAGTCCTCCAATCACCTTTTGCCCTTTCAAAAGCCCTGGGCCAGGTCACTGCCAGCCAGCCTGTCACATCAGACTTCTGATCTTTAAAATTATTTTAAAGCCACATATCAGGAAGAACGGACAGAATTGCAGTGTTTGGGGGGAGGAGGGAGAGGGGCGGCAGCTCTAAGCCTCTCTGCACTTTCCAGGCTAGGAGGCAGGGGGCACTCTGCAGCCTCCTTGGACTTCTCCACTAGTCAGGAATTTGCTTGCACAAGGGAGGCTAGGGGACAGTGATCATGAAATGATCCAGTTTGCTATTCAGAGAAGGGTGGGGAGGGAAACTAGCACAGTGCAAATGCTTGACTTTAGGAAAGCCAACTTTAATGTGCTCAGGGCAGTAGTCAGGGAGGCACTCGGAGCCCGGGGGTAGCTAGTATGGGGGTCTAGGGAAGGTGGTCCTTCCTCAAGGAGGCTATACTTAGGGCACAGCAGGACACAATTCCTCTGCGCAGGAAGGCGGGAAAAGGGTCCAAGAAACCTCCATGGCTGAGCGTGGATATCCAGGCTGGCCTGAGGGCCAAGGAAAAAAAACGAACATATTGGCGGTGGAAGCAGGGGGCAGGGACAAAGGACGAGTACACCTCCCTGACCCGAGCTTGTAGGGATTTGGTAAGGAAGGCTAAAGCAGCACTGGAGCTTAGATTAGCTTCTGGGATTAAGGATAACAAAAAGTCCTTTTTCAAGTATACAGGTAGCAAGAAGTCTCGGGGTAACATTGGACCCCGATGAGGCAGGGCAGGGCAGTTGGTGACGGACACGCGAGAGAAGGCAGAACTCTTCACAAGTTCTTTGCCTCCGTGTTCCTGTCCGCTGACAATGGGGTGCTCTTGGGTGATAGCATGGAGAGGCCCAGGAAGGATGCGAGTCCTCCAACTGTTAGTTCAGACCTAGTTAAAGATTACCTGGAGGGCTTAGATGTGTCCAAGTCGGCGGGCCCGGATGACCTTCATCCACAGGTGCTGAGGGAATTGGCTGGTGTCATTGCGGAGCTTTTGGCACGGCTATTCGAGGACTCCTGGTGCTCAGGCCAAGTCCCTGAGGACTGGAAAAGGACCAATGTGGTCCCTATTTTCAAGAAAGGGAAGAAGGAAGAGCCTGGCAACTACAGGCCAGTCAGCCTCACTTCTATCCTGGGGAAGGTCTTTGAAAAAATTATCAAGGGCCACATTTGTGAGAGCCTTGCAGGGGAAGTGAGGTTGAGGGGTAACCAGCATTGAATTGTGCCAGGCCAATCCTGCCTGACTAACCTGGTCTCTTTCTATGACCAGGTAACAGAGAGCTTAGATGTGAATGAGGAAGTCAATGTCATCTTCTTGGACTTCCAGAAGGTCTTCGACACAGTGTCCCACCCAATTCTGGTGGGCAAGCTGAGGGACTGCGGCACTGACCAATGCACAGTCACGTGGGTGGCAAACTGGCTCCAGGGGCGCACCCAGAGGGTGGTGGTGGTGGACGGGTCGATGTTGACCTGGGAGGGTGTGGGCAGCAGGGCTCAGTCATTGGGCCGGTGCTATTCAACATCATTAGCGACCTGGACGAGGGTGTGGAGTGCACCCTGTTCAAGTTCGCTGATGACACCAAGCTGTGGGGTAAAGTGAATACACCAGCAGGCAGGGACTGCATCCAGGCAGACCTGAATAGGTTAGAGAAGTGGGTGGACCTGAACAGGATGCATTTCAACAAGGGCAAGTGCAGGGTGCTGCACCTGGGGAGAGGGAACCAGCATTATGGTCATAGGTTAGGGGCTGACCCTCTTGGCAGCACAGAGGCAGAGCGGGATCTTGGAGTCAGGATTGACTCCAGGATGAATACGAGTCGCCAATACGACGAAGTAATAGGCAGAGCCAACCGCACCCTGTCATGCATCACCAGGGGCATCACTAACAGGTCCAGAGAGGTCTTGCTCCCACTCTATGCAGCGCTGGTCAGGCCGCAGGTGGAGTACTGTGTCCAGTTCTGGGCGCCACACTTCAAGAGGGACGTGGAGAACCTGGAGAGGGTCCAGAGGAGGCCACTCATATGGTTGAGGGCCTCTGTGGCCAGCCCTATGAGAAGAGGCTGAGGGACCTGAATCTTTTCAGTCTCTGCAAGAGGAGACTAAAGGGGCCTCTTGTGGCTGCCTACAACCTTATCAGGGGCCACCAGCAGGGACTCAGGGAAAGTCTATTCACCAGGGCCCCCCTTGGAGTCACTAGAAACAAATGGCCACAAGCTGAGGGAGGATAGGCTTAGGTTAGATATCAGGAAGAACTACTTCACTGTAAGGGTGGCCAGAGCCTGAAATAGGCTTCCCAGAGAGGTGGTGCTCTCTCCTTCCCTAGAGATCTTCAAGAAAAGACTGCATAGGCACCTGGCTGGGGCCTTATGACCCCTGTCACCCCCAGTGCTCCTTCCTGCCCATGGCAGGGAGTCAGACTAGATGATCTGTCTAGGTCCCTTCCGACTCAGTAATTCTATGATAAGTTACTTATCAACCTGCAATGCTTTTAAAGTGCTGTAAAATACAGCGTTTCAGATGTAATACCTCATTTAACAAGGGTTAATTTAAAAGCTCTGTAACCATTTTTAAAGTCCTGTAAAGCCATTCACTTCTGTTAAATCATGGCAAGAAAGCAACTTCCGTACACACCCAAAGTTTAGATTTTTGCATCAGCCTGTTAAACGCATTTAACTTGGCGACTATCAGGATGGATTAGTTTGAACTGCTAAATCAGGAAGCCTCAATTTAAACATTGGTTTCCACAAAGAAGGTTTCCCTCACTTTATAGGTATAGGTATAGGTTTCCCTCACTTTATGCAGTACATGTGTTCCTGGAAAACTGTGAATAAACCAAATTTGCATAACGGGAACCCAGTTTATAAGGTAACAAAGAGGGATACATTCCCAGTGGTGAGGGAGGGAGTAAGGCTGGGGCCAGGGAAAGGGAGGGGGGAGGAGCATGGCGCAGCCCAGTTTACGGCTGCAGGCAGGTGGCATTGGCCGCTCCCAGGGCGGGAGCAGGGAGCAAAGCAGAGGGAACTGGCAGTGGCTGCAGGGGAGTGGGGGGCATGGTTCTTGCTGCTATGCACATCCCAGGAGGGATGCAGGCTGAGAGGCTGCACCAGGCTCTTCCAGGCTGGCACATACCCCAGATTTTCATACAGGATGAGAGCAAGCTGCTGCTGCAGGCTGGAGTTGGCAGTCGCACCAGGCTCTTCCCGACACTCAGGGTGGGCAGTGGCAGCACTTGGAGGGGGGCTGCAGCCACCCCAATATTTACCATAGCCCCCCCCAACCTGCCTTCCCCAAGTGCCAGGAAGAGTCCAGTGCCACCATCAGCCCCAGCCTGCGGTGGCAGCCTGCTCTTGTCCCACGCGCAGATCCAGGAGCACACCCCACCCCCTGGGAAGAGCCCAGCACAGCCCTCTAGCCCACACCCCTTCCAGGGTGTCTGTAGCACAAGAGCCATGCCCTCCTGCCCTGCACCCACTGACAGTTCCCTCTGCTTTGCTCCCTGCTGCTGCCACCCCGGGAGAGGCCAACATATACCTTCCCCCGCTCCTTGTCCTACAGACTTACCTTGCATATAACAAATTTTGGTTGTAAAAAGGGTCATTGCATACAAGCAAAATTGCATATACAGAACCCACATAAAAAAAGTGAAGGTAACCTGTACATTCTTATTGTTTGATCTCTTTTATTCATTTAACTTCTTGAAACTTTGCACTTTTAGAGAAAGGCAAGAGTTTGATCATGTGCACACAACCTTGCAGAGAGACAATAGGGCTGCTGGGTAGGTAATCTGGTCTGTTCTCTCTCATCTCCATATACTGCTGTTAACAAGGATGTTCTCTCTGGAGACACAAATCCACAGTTTGAGAACTAAAATTAAACATCATACAGATGCTTAATGGGATCTTCTAAACTGAGCACTGAGTCCCACTGGGTTGAGTGGTTTTCTTTAATCTTTACTAATCTATAGAAGGAACCTCTGGGAACCCCATAAGATTGGGCCCCTACTATAGTCTATGTCCTGTTGTGACCTATTTATAAAACTTCTAAAAAGGTTACATGAATATATTGTCTCAAATATATAAATTAGAAGTTGCAATTCATATTCCATGATGATATCTTTGAGTTTTAACATATCTTACATTCAAACTATAAACTATCTTTATATAAAGTTTTTTTAAAGCATCTTACCAGCAAAAAAAAAAAAAAAAAAAAAATCCTGATTTAAATAGAAAAATCCTTGTTTCTTTTTTTTTTTTTTCTTCTTTTTTTTTTTTTTTTTTTAAATTTCTCCCCTTCTCCTCCCTCTCATTTTAGGCCTACTTACTTTATAAAGCAGCAAAAGCTTAAGATGAAATCAGCTGTCTACATCAGAAAGACAGCCCTACAATACAGCCCAGCATTCTCACATTTTGATTCTAACTCTGCTTTTGTCATGCTCCCTCTGAGATGCACGCCTGTAATAATCTACATATTTCAGAGTCTATCTGTTCAGCAAGCTGTCCAAACCTTTCAGGTCATGACGGTCTGCAACAGCTGCTAAGTTACATACCCAATGCTGCCAAAATAGGTTTTGCCACCTATAGGGCACATCTACTGAAACACTAACTGCACAGTAACCTAATAATACCACATAGTAGTGCATCACAGAACATACAGTGCTAATAAGCTATTGGCCACTATACAGTAGTGTTATTAAAAAGGCATGCACCAGTTACTGTGCATTAATTTAGTACTTGAGTATACAAGAGAGAAGTTGAACGCAGAGAAGTTGAAATGGCAACGGGTAGGACATTTTACCTTAATACTCCCCCCACTCCCAGGTGCTGGGGGATGTTTGCTTTCCAGCATGAGTCTACTTTTACAGAAATGTGTGTTACAAAGAGAGCTGGGATGCTCTTCTTTCTGAAGCAGTTTGCTGCTAGCCCAGAGGAAGGAGCAGAGAAACAGACTTCACTGTGATTGCTTAAATTATTTGCTGTACAAATAACTACTGCTACAATTTGACATCATCAGTAAGGAAACAGAATTTTATTGGTAGGGTCACATCTTACCTACTATGAGCCTCTCCAAATCTGGCAGATGTGAAAACTGTCTCTTAAACTCTTCACTCCTATACTTGTAAGTGGAACTTGAGAGCTGCAACAATGAAAGGCGTAAAGGTTAGAGCAAGTCAGTTTAATTTCAATCCCCACTATCTTCATACTAGCAGAACACTGTGCTAATGTCTCTCCAAGAAAGAAAATTACTACCAGAAATCTGGCAAAGGATAGGTCATAGCAGGATGCATTAGTCATTGCCACCCTGCTAGTAAGGTGCAATGATGTGGTTCTAGAACCTAAAACAAATCTGAAGCATCATGCACAATACTGTCATGGAAAGACAGCCAAGGACAGTTCAACCCAGATTTTGGCCATTTTCAGTACTTACTGGTAGATTCAAATCCTATTTTACCTCTACAGCAAGTGGCTGCCCTCCTTTTTCCCTCCCCTCATAAGTATTTTTCGAATATCTTTGCCATTAAAAAGTTGACATACTTATTTTTTTTCCTCTATGATCTCTAGCATGATGGAATAGGACAGCACCTAGATATGAAGTAGGATTTGGGCTGTAGACTTTGCATACCGGGTCTTCATAAAGTCCTTGTGCACAACTTAAGTTATTAAACTTTAAAGTGCACAAGGACTTTATGAAAACTCTGTATGAGCATTCTCATCATAGAACACGGGTACAACACCAAGAGCTGCAGCACCGGCGCTCCCACCACGAGACTGCCTAATGTACATGTATAACCCCATATTTAAAAGGGCCTAGCTCTAAGGCTAACATGGCGATTCACTCACCAGACTCCTTTCAACTTTTAGCTTTTTCTGGAAGTAAAGGGGCCAGCTGGTACAAAGAACGATGGTGGCTTTTAAATATGGACCTCATATCCATTAGCCTAGGAAGAACATTAATACATCTCCAGGATAAGCTTCTAGTGTAAAAAAAACACATTGTACTCTACTCCATTTTAAATAGCAAGGTCACATTTCTTCAAGTGGAGGACAGGGTGTTTAAAAATGTACACAAAACCAAAACCTCTGCTGTGCAATTTAATGCCTCAGCAGCATTACAGCTGAAACAGGAAAAAAAAAAGTCACCTCCAGGTATCCCAATAATGGGGTATAAATATACCATTAAAACTCATTCTATTTAATTAGTACTTCCCCCCAACCCCACCCCAAAGGGATTAAATGAGTACAGGACCATTGCCAATTATTCTAAACAAAGAGACACCTCAACAAAAGTTCAACATGTTCTGCACATTGCTACAATGGTACAGAACCCAAACAATCCTGGTAAAATAAGCCAACACAAAACATAAATACTTACAATACAACACACATGTCCGCATATGCAGCTTTGCCCTTTTAGTCCCAGTTAGCTATGTAAACCTTCATTCCCTCCCTGCAAACATTTATTACATTGTGTGCTTTATCAGTTAACAGCCACCACCTTGTGGCTGTAAATTCCATCTACACTTGCAAAGCAAATTCCAGTCCAAAACTAGATTTAAGTCTCTTCTTCACATGATAATGCCCAACCTCATTAGTTCTAGGCAAGTCTTCTTGCTTCTGATTTTGGATAGTCACAACTGCGACTCCTGCTCCTAAGCACCAAGTCTTTGGTTAGCTATATAATATATAGGATCATGTTGTAGGTCTACTTTCAGGACAAAGGTTTTCTTCTCATGTAGCTGGTAATAAAAAGCTACCTTGAGGTGATAGGTTAAAAAACAAAAAACTGAAAAAAACAAAACACAGAAAAACCTGTGTAAGTTCACAAAAGCTTTCTTCTTTTCAATATTTTTCATTTCTCTTTCATTAGATAATCACCTACAATTATTCCAAAAACAGAATTAAAGGGATATTTTTTTCAGTCTTTTTAATGTATACAAGCGACAAAACTTCAGCTACAGCTTGCTTCTCCCTTTCTTTCCTGAGAGGCTTTCGGGATGCAGTAGGGAAAAGGATTAAAAACTCACAAAACTACCCATGCATGTTCTTAAAAACAAACAAAAAACCCCCAAACACAACAACAAGAAATTGTATGTTGTTAAATCACAAAAAATGGCAAAGGAAATCACTGGGGCAGGTCTCAAAACAAACTTAAGCACAAACCTTTAAAGTTACATGATTACAAGGCTGCCTATTTTGGCTATTTTGTCGGAGCCTGTAAAGATTAACATTAATTAGAGAAGTAGGTATCCTTGCCCCAGAATCTGGTCCCCTGTATCAGAAAGGACATGGATTTAAAAATCACCACATGAAAGATTCTAACTATGCTTTGTGAGAACTTCCGTTTAAGGTTTGATTCTGATGGAAACGGCAAGGAAGTCAATTTGTCTATCGATGAACCCAGAAGACCTATGTCAACCCTGCTGTGATTTTGAGTGAGCCACAAGACGCTTAACCTAAAGCTTAACCTTAAACCTGATGCTTAAGGACTTAGAATTTGAGCTTGCAAAGAGGGAGCACTAGGGCATTTAGAAAAAAAAAAAAAGTGCTTAAATGGCTTACAAAAAACAAGATGCAGCTGATGGGCACTTGTACACATGATGCTATTAATATGTACACTTGATGAAAAGATCAGTCTTAATGGCATCACAGCATACATATGCAAGATTTCTGGGGGTTTTAAGCAATTTTGCATTCAAAACTATATCTGGATGTAGTTTATTTTGCAGCACTCAAAATTGCAACAATGCAGCTGCCAGCTTGCCCTCTGGCTTCAGGAGAGGCGGGCAGGCTCCACAGAAAAAAAGAAAAAGATTAGACCCCTCCCCACTTCTGGCTTCAGCTGCAGCTTGCTGAAGGTAAAGGGGGTAAGGGGCCTGATCATCTTTCTTTTTTTCCCCCCCAGCAGAGCGTGCCTGCCTCTCCTGGGGGTGGGGGAAGAGCTGGGATCCAAGTGTTCCCCAAGTGCCCACTAGCAGCCCACCCAGGTTGCCCCAGGCAGCACTGCCACTGCAGAGGGAAGGACTGGGGCCCTCTGTAGCTCAGGGGCCACTCAGCCCACCATTGCACCCCACCAAGGGCAGGCTTCAGCTCTGACAAAAAAAGAAAGAAAATGACCGGGCCCCTCACCATAACACGACAGAAAAAATTGAACCGGTTTATTCCTCTAGGTTTTATTCTATCCCCCACCATTTCAATTTAGGGGGCATAGAATAAAACTTCGGGGATTGTACACATGACAGGTGTTTAAGTGACCTTCAAGCAGGCTTCAGCACTGATTTAAAGAACCATTGTTTCTTTCCTCAAACAAACCAGATGCAAGCTGTGCAAGAGCTAGGTGCTGCTGCCGAAGTTATTCAAGAAAGGGAACCAGGATATAAACAGCAAAATGTGGGCATGTTTGTAGAAGCTGAACACTGCTTCCCTCAATGCTAGCAACAACCCCGAGATGGAAAACTAGAGAGTCTCTGGAATCTAGCACACTAAATAACCTCTATCTCTTGGGCATAAAACCTGTTACCTCTTCATCTCTCACCCAAAACTCCTTTGTTGGTATAAAAGAAAAATCACATTTGTTTTTCCAGTCAGCAAACAAAGGGCAACAAAGAGATAATTTTGATTGCTGCAGACTGTACACTGAGCTACTCTCAACTGACAAAAACTGCTCTGCACTTGTATCCTGGTCAGTCCAGTTCCAGTAGAAGAAATTCTGGCTTCTCAATCTTATTCTTTCCTCACTTCATTCAGCAATTAACTTATATTCCTAGGACTGGAATCCTTTCATCGGGCCACAAACAGGAGGCAAGTTAGGTTGGAAAACGGCAACTGGGACACAAAATAAAATAAATATCTATAAACCAAACACAGAAATCTCAAGGCATTTCAGGTTCAGCAAACACTACATTTCACATAGACACATGTATGCATGCGTGTTATACGTTTAGAAAAAGAGGAGCTTCCACTCTAGGATTCAAAACAACTACAGAAGTTCCAAAGAAGATGGGCATAGATAAGGCAGAAGTTGTCCACTTACAGGGAGAATGCCAAAATTGGGAATGTTCCTTTGTAAAGTCCAGACCTCCCCCAATTTAATAATCATATAATGCCAGGTATTAAGACAATACCATAATAAAAGCTAGCTATACATAGAGAAGAGCTCACAAAACTAAGCTATGTATTGCCATGCCACCATTTTTAATAATTACAAGGAATGAGGGCAAGTAACATTTTAATGACACTGTTCTAGCCCTTACATACATTCTCTTAAGTGTGCCACACAGTTTGTAGGGACTCTGTGGTCAAACAGTCTCTCCAGAACTGACAAGTTAAAGAAGATATTCTAGTACCCAGCTGCCTCAGTATACACTCAAGTAATCTAGGAGCCTGCCAAACTTCCTATTTAAAAGTGAGCTGAAGATTAAAAAAATAAAATAAAAAATTGTGCTTTCATGTTATATTACTTACCTAAGAGTATGCATGTGTGCACACATACACCCTTTTATATGACATAAAATATATAACTCTAAAACAAAGCTTCCACAACCAGTCTTTGCACTGGTGTACAACTGACTCTTTGCACTAATGTAGGGTGTAAAAGGTTCCATTCATTAAAATGAACACTGTTTACACTTGCACATTGTTTTCCATGCTGTTCTTCCAATCGCACTCCATAAGTAACCCAAATTATTTAAAAACTAGTCTCTGTACGATGCAATGCTTTCAATTAAGGGTGGGGGAAAAAGCCCAAGAAATTAGGAAAGGATTTAGGTATATGTAAATTTAGCATGCAAGTAGCTTGCCTGTCCTTAATACACACAAGAACTCTGATGAAACTGGGCCTAGGAGAAGAATCCTTTACTTTAATATTTGCCTATTATTATTACTTTTAGTGTCCCAAAGCCAGAAGGACAAACCACATCACACACAGTAGCTGGCATCTTGTGTTCTCTGCATTTTATTTTACAGATCTTAGTCTATCTCAATGAATATAGGATGACCCCAGCACCAGTAGGACCTGTATTTGACAGGTATTCAGGTTTCACCAGTAGAACTGAATACTCTCTTCCCCCTCCAACTGAACTTTCTGACCTTAGTGCCAACTATTGCTAAGAACTCAGAGCTGCTCATTGGGTTTCAGCTTCTATCACGACCTCAGGCAAGCAGCCTAAGCTATTCTTTCTTTAGGGCTAAGCCAGCCACTTGGCCATGAAGATGTCATAGAAAATTAGGGTTGCAAGATACCTCAGGAGAGCATCTAGTCCAACCCCCTGCTCATAGCAGGGCCAGCCCCAACTAGATCATCCCAGCCGAGGCTTTGTCTAACCAGGTCTTAAAAACCTGCAAGGATGGAGATTCCACCACCTCTCTGGGTAGCCTATTTTACTACCCTCCTGGTGAAAGAGTTTTTCCTAATATCCAACCTAAACATCCCTTGCTGCAACTTCAGACCATTGCTCCCTGTTCTGTCATCTGCCACCACTGAGAACAGTCTAGCTGGATCCTCTCTGGAACCACCTTCAGGTAGTTGAAGGCTGCAGTTAAATCCCCCTGATCGGTCTTCTCTTCTCCAGAAGAAATAAAAACTCAGTTCCCCCAGCTTCTCCTCACCAGTCATGTGCCCCAGCCCCCTCATCATTTTTGTTACCAGGCTTGCATTGCATCATTTCTTCTCCTCTGCCTACAGTCAAGCAAAGCAATGCCACCCCACCAGGAATTTAAGGCCATCAAGTCAAGCAAGGAAGAGTACAGCACTGAAGTCAGGAAAGAAGTACCACCCAGAGTGATCCAGTATGAAAAGAGTGGGCTGAAGAGACCAGATGTACACCAGTTCTCAGGGTTAATGAAGCAGAGGTTAAATGCATTCGTTTGTAATTCCTGGATACTGTCTAGAAACAATTCAAAAATACTACTTAGGATCAAACTACAATTAACTCCAAAGCATCACCTGTATATGCAAATCTACACAGAAACTTGGCTAAAAGACCACACCAAAAACCAACACCCCCCCCCAAACAACCAACCAACCCCCTCTCCCCACTCTCCAGTGAAGGGGGGGAAAACACGTTTCCTGTTCAAAATTTCTTTAACTTTCTACCTAACTTCCAAGACAATGGCAGTTTCCATAATATCAGAGACAGAACAGTAGGACCCCAGACGGAATGGATACCTTTGTGAGCATGATTTTGTCATGGCACACACAAACCAAAGGTGGTACCAAAATCCTCCTGGAGAGGCAATATACTCATGATTTAACCCTTTTCTTAAATTAAGGTGCCATCTTAAAATTTAACCAGTAACAAAACAGTTTTTTACCCATAAGAAGGAAAGAGAATACACTGCTGTACAGGATTTCCCATTCATCAGTGGTTTGTCTACTCTACTTCCGGGCACTCTTGAAAACTGCTGAGACGCACACTTCATCCACCTGCTCCAGCTCCCCAAACGCACACACACACCAGCCCAACAAATGCAGCCATGACTGCTCTGAAGACTTCCATTCCCACTAGATCTTGGAAGTGGTATTGAGAAGTGCCCTCAGGGAGGCTCCATCGCCTCTATTCCAGGTGTGGCATGCATGCAGCAGGAGTAGGATTGGCAGAGTCCACTTCCTAACTGTGGTCTTGAGAGCACCATGGTAGCAGTAGACATACCCTGTACGATGTGTAGAAACCTGTTCACCAGAACATCACATGCACTGAACAAAATGCAAGCATGTCAATACCCACTCAAGGGAGCATTTAAAGAACCAGGACCCTTTTACTTACATTCATTTTCTGCCCTTCTTCATTCACCCTGAGCTGCTCAGGAGAGGAGTGTCTCATAAGCCCAGTGCACTCTTCCAGCAGGCCACTGACAGGCACAGGTCTGTGCACTAGTGTCATTATGTCCCCTTCTTTGGCCCAGCCCCCCTCTTATTTGCAGAGGCTGAAGGAGAAAAAAGATTTTAAATGTTTTCAGATTAACTACGCAGAGAAAGTGGCGAGAGAAATCGTTTTCTCCTTCAGTCAAAAAAAAGCAGACTTTGACTCACTTTTCAGTGTTTGGTGGAACATTCTCCAGTCAGAATTCAAAGGTTTCATTCAACTACATCATTTCTACTAATGCACTTCCATCCTCAGCTTAGTACCACTCTGAAGTCCATCCCTGGGGTGTCCACACACAGTGATGTGCTCTAGGTATTCTTAAGCTTGAGTACTAATGCTATAACAGCCCTGTTAGGCACCGGTGTCCTAACTCTACAGTATATTCATAGATTCACAGAAAACTGGGGTCGGAAGGGACCTCAGGAGGTCATCTAGTCCAACCCCTTGCTCAAAGCAGGACAATCCCCAACTAGATCAGCCCAGCCAAGGCTTTGTCTAGCTAGGTCTTAAAAACCTCCATGGATAGAGATTCTACCACCTCTCTGGGTGACCCATTCCAGTGTTTTACTACCCTCCTAGTGAGAAAATCCTTTCTAATATCCAACCCAAACTTCCCTTGATGCAACTTGAGACCACTGCTTCTTGTTCTATCATCTGCCACCACTAAGAATAGTCCAGCTTCATCTTCTTTGGAACCAACCTTCAGATAGTTAAAGGCTGCTGTTAAATCCCCCCTCAGTCTTCTCTTCTCCAGACTAAATAAGCCCAGTTCCCTCTGCCTGTCCTCATAAATCATGTGCCCCAGACCCTGACCATTTTTGTTGCCTTCCACTGGACTTTCTCCAATTTGTTCAGTGTTGGACCCTCCCCTCCCCCCCAACTACAGAAAGGATGTGGACACAGTACTCCAGATGTGGCCTCACCAATGCTGAAGAAAGGAGAACAATCACTTCCCTTGACCTACAAGCAACATACCTACCAGTGCAGCCCAAGATACCATTAGCCTTCTTGGCAACAAGGGCATGCTGTTTATTCAGCTTATTGTCCACTGTAACCCCCAGGTCCTTTTCTGCAAAGCTGCTGCCCAGCCAGTCAGCCCCCAGCCTGTACTGGTGCATGGGGTTGTTCCATCCTAAGTTCAGGACTTTTAATTTGCCCTTGTTGAACCTCATGTGATTTCTTTTGGCCCAATCATCCCATTTATCTAGGTCACTCCAAATCCTAGCCCTACCCTCCAGCATATCTACTACTCCCCCCCAGCTTGTTGTCATCATCTGCAAACTTGCTCAGGGTGCATTTTAAGCCATCTTCCAGGTCATTGATGAATACATTGAACAAAACCAGACCCAGAACCAATCCCTGGGGCACTCCCCTTGATACCAGCTTCCAGCTAGACACTGATCCATTGATTACTACTCTGAACCCAATGATTTAGCCAGTTGTCTATCCACCTTACAGTCCATTTGTTCAGCCCCTACTTCCTTAGCTTGCCTGTGATAATGTTGTGGGAGACTATATCAAAAACCTTGCTAAAAATCCAAAGGTACACCACATCCACTGGTCTCCCCACATCCACAGAGCCAGACATCTCATCATAGAGGGCAATCGGGTTGGTCAGGCATGCCTTGCCCCTGGTGAATCCATGCCAACTCTTCCTAATCACCTTTTTCTCCTCCAAGTGCTTAGTAATGGATTCCTTGAGGACCTGCTCCATGATTTTGCCAAGGACTGAGGTGAGGCTGACTGGTTTGTAGTTCCCTGGATCCTCCTTTGTCCACTTTCTTAAATATGGACACTATGTTTGCCCTTGTACAAGTCCATAGGGCTAGATGGGATGCACCCAAGGGTGCTGAGGGAGTTGGCTGATGTGACTGCAGAGCCACTGGCCATTATCTTTGATAACTCATGGTGATCAGGAGAGGTCTCAGATGATTGGACATGTCCATCTTTTCTAGGTAGTCGCCAGCCTGGTCTTTCAGCACTGAGGGCTGCTCACCTCCTCCCCAAATTGTGCTGCCCTATGCAGTAGTCTGGGAGCTGACCTCACCTGTGAAGACTAAAGCAAAAAAAGGCAGTGAGCAGCACTTCAGCTTTTTCTGCATCCTGTCACTAGGTTGCCTCCCACATTCAGAAAGGGACCCACTTTCCCTGATCCTCCTCTTGCTACCAACATATTTGTACAAACCCTCTCGTTACCCTTCACATTGCTTGCTAACTGCAACTCCAATTGCACTTTGGCCTTCCTGACTTCATCCCTGCCTGAGCAATACTCTTATAGTCTGTCCCAGTTGTTTGTCCAAGTTTCCACTTACAAGCTTCCTTTTTGTAATTTAGTTTACTGAAGAGTTCCCTGCTAAGCCAAGCTGGTTTTCTGCCATAATTGGATGTACGAACAAGCCATGCTGACGTGCAGGAAGCACAGTAAGGCTTCTTTAAAGAACAGCCAGTCTTCTGGACTCCTCTCCTGCTCAGACTGGCTTCTCAGTGGATCCTGCCCATGTATGTGTTCCCTGAGCAAATCAAAGTCTGCTTTTCTGAAGTCCAGGGTCCTTACTCTTCTGCTCTCCATCCTTCATTTCCTCAGGACCCTGAACTCAATCATTTCATGGTTGCTGCTGCCCAAGTTGCCGTCAACTACTACATTCCCCACCAATTCTTCCCGGCTTGTGAGCAGCAGTTCAAGAAGAATACAGTCCCTAGTTGGCTGCTCCAGCACTTGCACCAGGAAGCTGTCCCCAATACATGCCAAAAACTTCCTGGATTGACTGCACTGCTGTATTGCCATCCCAGCAGATGTCAGGGTGCTTGAAGTCCCCTTTGGGAACCAGGGCCTGCAATCAGGAAACTTACACTAGTTGTTTGAAGAAAGTCTCATTGACCACTTCCTCCTGGTCTGGTGGTCTGTAGCAGACACCCACCAGAGTGGAAAGCTGGGGCTAACAGGGCTTAGTCCCCCCCAACTAATTTTGCATTAGCCAGCAACAGCAGCACCACCATGGTGCCACTCGGCATGCAGCCAGAGCTGCGCCTCAGCACACGCCAGCCCCACAACAGCCCTGCAGGAAGGAAGGAAGAAGGGCAGGGATCAGCCCCCTCAAATATTTACTCAGCCCCCCCCCCAAAAAAAAAACCAATATTTTCCTCCCACTACCTATACCCACCACAACATCACCCTTGTTGCTTTCCCCTCTGACCCCAACCAAAAGACTCTCAGGCCTATCTCCAGTTTCATACTGCAGATCTGAGCAATCATATGGCTCTTTTATATAAAGTGTAACTCCTCTTCTTCTCCCCTGCCTGTTATTCCTGAACAGTTTGTACCCATCCATGGATTATGCTTTTGCTAAAAGGAAGCTATCTTGGGATGTGGTGCGAAAGGTCATAACTGTTGCCAATGTAGGCACAACCCATTTTCAAGCTTATTTAACTTCTAGATCAGATGGATTGAGGCTCTGATCCTTAAAGGTATTTTTTGGCATGATTTTTCAATTCCTACCTCACATAGCTCACCAGGCCTTACATCATAGCTTCTAAGGTTCAACAACATATTTAAGAACATCATCAACTATGGGCACTGTGGGCATCCTAGCAGCTCCAAGAGCTGCTAATTAAAGTGCCACAAAATGGCAGTGGGAGTACTTGAACTAAATCAAGTCTGCTCTGATGTGTTGGAATTCCAATGCATCAAAGCAGCCTCTGTGCTTGTGCATAGGTGCCCAGTCACATATACAGAGAGAAAACGCCTTGCTTAATAGAATAAAAGCAAGTGGCCAAAAAAAACAGGCTACTTAGCTACACTGAACAGAGAATAAGAGTTGCATTTTGTAAAATGCATGAGATTGAAGTGAAAAAAAAGAAATGAGAGCAGGGAAGAAACTCTTTCAATCTGGAATGAAGTAAAAATTCTTGAAAGGAAATTAAAACAAACCAACCAACCAACCTTTTGCTTTATGTTGACTGAAAAGAAATATTTCCATTTTTATTTCACATTACAGCATATCACAAAATTAAATATTTGTATATGAAAAGCCAATTTCAAAAAAAAAAAAAAAAAAGGAAACAAACAAAAAAAGCCCAAACATTTCATTTCTTGAACAAGATGGTCAGAACTTAAAATTTAGTCTTCTTTCCCTACATGCAATTCTAATTAAAGTGACCTGATTTCACAAAGAATTTAGACTTCAGTGGAATATGGTTCTGCCAAAGCTTTTCTGACTAGCTCTATAAGTAACCTCATTGGGCTTTATTCTCTGCTCAACGCAAGTGGAATTTAAGTATGAAACTATATCCACTAATACTAATGGCACTTCACTGTATATTTCCACACCCACACCCCTTTCCAAGGATAAGAATACAGATCCTAAGAAATAAAAGTTATCCTCCACATGCATACAAGTACTAAGCCCTGCTGGGAACATGATAGAGATGATTCAACCATGGCTGAAATAGCACTCTTTCAAACCTCTTATAAAGAATATTATAGCGCTCTCTCACAAACATGAGATTGGCACACAGGTAAGAGCACATAGGATTTTTTTTCTATGTGGATAAAAAAAAACAAAACAAAACCCCCCAAAACAATACCCTACAAAGATACAAATATATAGATAAATAGATACTGCTGTGTTTTGATAACTCAACATTTGGATATAAAACTTCATATTTGGAACACACTTAACCTGAGGGAGGAACATAAAAACTTTGCTTGCTTTTAAAAATTTAAATTGTGCCTCAACTAATTTAAAAGTAAACACAGCACAGGGAACATGCTGATGACTGCTGAGGGAGAAGAGATTGATGTCATATATCTTGACTTCAAAAAAGCTTTTGATCTGGTATCCCATGATCACCTCTTGGCCAAACTGCCCAGTTGTGGCCTTGGCTCCACGACGATCCGCTGGCTGGGAAACTGGCTCCGTGGTCGGACCCAGGGGGTTGTAATTGATGGCAGTCACTCATCGTGGTGCCCTGTGACCAGTGGGGTCCCTCAAGGCCCTGTCCTGGAACCCATCCTGTTCAACATTTTCATTAATGATGCGGACATTGGAGTCAGGAGTGGACTGGCCAAGTTCGCCGATGACACCAAACTTTGGGGCAAAGCATCCATGCCAGAAGACAGGCGGGTGATCCAGGCTGACCTGGACAGGCTCAGCAAATCGGCAGACAAGAACCTGATGGGTGTTTAACACTGAAAAATGCAAGGTTCTCCACCTTGGGAGGAAAAACCTGCAGCATCCGTATAGGCTCAGCAGTGCTACGTTGGATAGCACTACAGAAGAAAGAGACTTGGGGGTCATCATTGACCACAAGATGAACATGAGCCTGCAATGCGATGCTGTGGCTAGTAAAGCGACCAAAACACTGGCTTGCATCCATAGATGCTTCTTGAGCAAATCCCAGGACATCATTCTCCCCTTGTACTCGGCCTTGGCGAGGCCACAGCTGGGAGTACTGCGTCCAGTTTTGGGCTCCACAATTCAAAAAGGATGTGGAGAAGCTTGAGAGAGTCCAGAGGAGAGCCACGTGCATGATCAGAGGTCAGGAAAACAGATCTTACGATGACAGGCTGAGAGCCACGGGACTCTTTAGCCTGGAAAAGCATAGGCTCAGGGGTGATCTGATGGCCACCTATAAGTTTATCAGGGGTGACCACCAGGATCTGGGGGAACGTTTGTTCACCAGAGCACCCCAAGGGATGACGAGGTCGAACGGCCAAACTCCTGCAAGACCGTTTCAGGCTGGACATAAGGAAGAATTTCTTTACTGTCCGAGCCCCCAAGGTCTGGAACAGTCTGCCAGTGGAGGTGGTTCAAGCACCTACATTAAACACCTTCAAGAATAAATTGGATGCTTATCTTGCTGGGATCCTATAACCCCAGCCGACTTCCTGCCCTTTGGGCAGGGGGCTGGACTCAATGATCTCCCAAGGTCCCTTCCAGCCCTGATGTCTATGAAATCTATGAATCTACACAGGCCCCAAGTGCTTCAGAAATCTCGACTGTCAGCCACTTGCTCTTAAGACACTGGATGACAGCCAGAAATGGGAGCACTCTGCCAATCTCCATTTCCACCCACTTTCCATGCGGGCATGCCTACAGCAGTGGTTCTCAACTTCATTAGACACAAAGTACTCTGTAGGAAGTGCCAGTTGTTACTTTTCACTTTTATTTTTCTGTAGTTTAAAATAAACACACACACACACAGAGGCGGTCCTTGACTTACAACTTAAAGGTATGACGAACAGCACTTACAACCTTTATAAACTAACACCATGTCTTGAGGTTTTGATGAGGGTTTGGACTTTATGACACTAGATACAGCTGTGTCCAGCTGGTAAGACTGGAAGGGGAGTGGGGAGGGAAGGGGACTGAGCGGGGGGGGCAGATCAACGCCCCCACAGCAAAGGAGGGATTGGGGCTAAGGCAAGTGTTGTCCAGCAGGGCAGGGGGAAGTGTGCAGGAAGAAGGCACGATCGTCTGAGGGGTATGGGGGGGGGGGGGGGGGCGGCTCCCACTACTATGTGCTGCTGGTCCCTCCTGCAGCTGCTCTCACTACTCATCCAGGAGAGCATGGGGGGGCCATCACCATGATGTGCTCCAGGCGAATGACAGGGGCAGGCTACGATGAATTTTTGGGTGCCTGCAGCTCCGCCATAACCCCCGCTCTGCCGCCCACCCCACCCTGATCCAGGGGCACACGCACACACTCCATGCCTCCCACCACTCGCCCAGCTGGAGTCGGGCAGCTGTGGGACAGAGCCATGGCTTGTCGGGGGGGGGGGGTGGCAGGGGTGCACACTGTTCATCCGGAAGCTGCACAGCACTCCACCCCAGATGGGCAAGCCGAGGCAGGGCACAGCGGGACGCAGCACTGGCCCTGCCCACCCCATGCAGATTTGGGGGCACACACCCCACCCTGTGCCCTCCCAGACAAGCAGCAGGAGCCTCCAGACAAGCTGTGGGAGCTGCCTCCCCACACCCCTGAGACAAGCTGTGCCTTCATGTCATATCTCCCTGCCCCGGCTGGGCAGCACTTGCCCCAACCCCAACCCCCCCCTTTGCTACAGGGGCATTGATCTGGTCCCCCGCTCCTTCCTTCCCCTTCCAGACTTATCAGCTGCATGCAGCTGTATTGAGCACAGTAAAAGGAACCAAAAATCACCCATTTATAACATTGTTCCTATGGGAAAATTGGTTCCAATTTACAACGTTTTGACTTAAGACATGGTTTTCAGGAACCAATCAAGTCATAAGTCTCAGGCCTGCCTGTAGAGCAATGACAGCAGGTCCACATATTTGAACACTATGGATTCCTGTTTGAAAAAAAATCTGCATTTATCTTGTGAATCATGTTTATACACCTAACAGGGCTAACATTGCATAGAATCCTGTGGCACCCTTAAAAGGATCTCAAGGCACTACAGTAGCCACTGATGCATCCTAAGAATACAGGACATCCCCTTGGGTCTCGGGGAGGGACCACCACCAATTTGTATTTCCACCAGTGAACTGAAAAACAGGACTTTTTACAGCCTGTTCCTCATTTAGAAATTGATAGGGTACAAAGGGTTTAAAACAAGGAGAGTCAGGTATAAAACAGAATCAATGGCCACCCCACAAGGACCTCCTGAAAGGATGTGGCACCCTGCGGTGCCTTGATAACATCCTGGTTGAGAATCACTGCTCTACAGGGTCCAGTGCACTTAGGAATACTCATAAATCTTTTTCTTTAGCAGTACCTTTTCTCATATTTGCAGATGTATCAAGTCTCCTCCCTACCCCAGTCTTCTCTTCTCCCAACTAAATATTCCCTGTTCATCCAACTATTCCTTGCCTCAGCATTATCTTACATCTACCTCCCCCCACCATCAAATTACCATTTTCACTTATTGTCTACCGTCTTGCATTTCAGGGAGTGGCTTATGATGTGGGTAATGTATTTAAATTTTTCAGATAGTGCTTACCATAATGAAATCCTGAGCCAAGATTATAAACATAAAGTAAGTGGGTGTACCAGGAAGCCATAAATAAATATAAAGTATGCACATAAATATAAAAATCAATAAATAAAAAGTGTGCACGATATATATAAATATAATAAAACACCACACACCAGGATTATACTACACACACACTTTAAGTGCCATTAGGAGAAGCTATAGTCATGGCCCCAGGCCTGGGGTGTATTAACTCCCCTCTCCCCCCCAACCATGCACACAAACTGTGACTATATTAACTCCCCCACACACACAGAGAATAAGATTATATTACACCCTTCCCCCCAGGCCAAGACTATTACACCCTACTCCCCACCCCCGCCAACCCAAGATTATAATTACAAACACAGATACCCACCACCCCCACAGCCAAGATTATATTTATATATTATTCCTGTACAATGATACAGACACCCACCATAAAGCTCCATTATGAGAACCTATAATCATAACCCAGGCATGTGTTGGGGGTAAGAGGGCAGGTCCACATGCCTGGGCCATGATCATGTCTCACCCCCCCCCCCCCCCCCCCCCCCAAACTCCAAATTATATTATGCATACATGCCAAGATTCTCTCTCTCTCTCACACTCCATTATGAGAATCTATAATCATGGCCCAAGCGTGTGGGGGGGAGAAGAAATGGGAGGCAAGGTGTATTAACTGTATTACACACACACCTGAACCAAGATTATAAATCACACACGCCAAGATTTTATTATACACACACACGCATGCACACCCTGGGCCATGATTATATTACACACATGGGCCTAAATTGCATCTCACACACACAAGCCAAGATTATATTCCCCCCACACATACACCAAGATTATACCACACTCCTCCTCACCTGTGGGCCAAAAATACATTACACATACACACGTGAGCCAATATTACATTACACCCACCCACATGCATGTGGAATACAGTACATTATGCACCCCCCCCCACCCATCCACAAAACAAGAGTACATCACACCTACCCAGCACAACCCAAGATTATATCACAGACACACACACAGGTCAAGATTATATTATCCTTCCCCAGCTCAAAGTTTTCTCTCGCACGCACACAGGTTGCCAACTCTGACTGATGCTATTCTGGAAATCTGCCCCACCCTCCTTACAATGTCATTAATAGGAGTGCACTGAAAGATTTCCTGGGGTCCCACTGCTATGTGCACCTTGAGGGGGTTTGGGGGGTAGTATGTGTCCCCAGATCTGCACGCAGGGCATGGGTGGACTGCTGCTGTGGGCTGGAGCAGCAATCGAGCTGTTACCAGTGGGGGGGGGCTGAGCAGCAGTCACCCCAAAGTTCACCGTAACCCCTCTTTGCACCGCCACCACCCACCCCACGTGCAGCCCTAACCCAACATCTGCACCAGGTAGAGCCCAGCACCACCGGGTGCTGGTAGGAATAGGGTCGGGCAGCTGCCCATGGCTCTGCCCCACCCTAGATGGGCAGTGCCTGCCCCTGCTCCACCCCTAATCCCTCCCTCACTGTGGGGACCTTAATCTGCTCCCACACATGCCTGTTCCCTCCCCCAGGCCCTCCCCTGCCCCCCACTGACTCACTGGTCAGATACTGCTCTCCAAGCTGCCACACTGCATTCCTAGCCATGTGCAGAAGTGCAGCTGCACGCATGCAGGCAGCATTTAAAAATCAGTGACATTATCAGCTACACCAGCCCAAAAAAAAAGCCAATTACCAATAATGTCAATTTTTCTTTTATCAGTGCCAATCCTATATGGACCAATATATCAGTACACCTCTACCATCTACCCCCCACCACACCTGGGCCAAGATTATAGCACAGAAAGACCCACCCCCATTATAAGCGCACATCTGTGTGCGCACACATGTGCATTAATCTACATTTTTAAATTCTACAAGAAAAAGTAACGCTCTGTTTGCTGTCTCTGCTCTAACTCATCAATATGTTTGAACATCCAGGTGGGATCAACTCCTTTCTAGGACTTGGCTAAAAACAAAAAACAAAACCAAAAAAAAAAAAACCCCCCAAAAAAACCACACACACACAACAGTTTATAATGCACATGACAAAAAAGGATATCCAGCTCCCTATTCCTAGTAGACATAGGAAAAAAAGGAAAACAGTGCAATTTATTTTAAATCACTGCAATAGTCAGGTTCAACTAAGGAAAGAGGGCAGATATTGTATTAAAAAGGGGCTGGATTTATCATCACTCGGTTGACAATAACTGAAGTTTACTATCATCTAAATATTAATTTATATCAAGGTGGATAAAAATCAACGATTTTAATTTTAATTTTTTTTTAAATCAGGATTCTTTACTTAATCATATTTTATTTTGTTAAGATGCTTTTTTAAAAAAATCCTATATACAGATGGTTTTAATTTAAGACACATTAAAGCTCAAAGATATCATTGTGGAATAGGGATAACAACAACTAATTATATACTGTCTGAGACAATATTGCTGGATAAATTACGAGAAAAATTGAACAGTGTACAAAAAGTCTAGAGGGGAAATTATTAACCTGAGTCTTGATGGGTGGAGCAGTGTCCATGATAATCCAGTAATTCGTGCTTGTGTGACAGAAAAAGGGACCATCTACCTTTCAGAAAGAACTGATACATCAGGAAATGCACACATCTTAGAGTACTTACAAGTAGCAGTAAAAGCTACAACAAACTGGAAAAAAAAAAAATCAAAATGTCTAATATGCAGCTTTATCACAGATGATACTACAAATGTACCAATGATGAGAAGAAATCTAGAAGCAAGCCCCAAGCTAACAACATATGGCTACAGTGCTCATTTGATGCACCTCTTAGGCAAAGACTTCGGTGCAATAGAAGTAAAGGCTAATGTGGTTGAAATTGCAAAATACTTCCGTAAACAACCACTTTGCAGCAGTTGCTTGAAAGAAAGCAGGAGGAATCAAACTAACTCTCCCACAAAATGTGCAATGGAACTCAGTGGACTGTTTTGAGCAATATTGAGAACTGGAAGCAATTTGCAAACAAAATCATGGACAAAAGAGATGGAACAGTCATAGCCAAAGTTCTCAATATTGGGCTAAAGAGAAATGTAGAACATATGCTGGCTATCTTAAAGCCTATTTCCATAGCCTTGAACAAAGTGCAGGGAAAAATCACTGTTTTACTGCTGATGTTGTTGAAATTTGGAAGAAACTGAGTGAGACTTTGAAGAGAGAAATATACAATGACAAAGTTAAAAATATATATATATATATATATATATATAACAATAATGGATCAACCATAATCTCCAGCCATAAATGTTACATGCCCCCAGCGGATGCGGGAGCATGATGGCAGTAAGTGGGGGAGCTCCTGCAGATGCCGCTGGAGCTATCAGCAGGGGAGGGTGGCGAGTGCCAGCCAAGGGTTGGCGGCCACCTGCAGCGACCAGCGGGGATTGCTGACCACCAACAGAAACTGCCAGCAGTATCGGCAGAAGGGCAGCAAGTGGAAACTGCCCAAAAGGCACCACCGACACTTTGGTAGGGGAGCACCACCATGTTCAGGGGTTGCATGTTCCCCCGTCTCCAGCTTATTTTCTTGCCAACATTCTCAATGCTTAGTACCAGGGTCAGTCCTTAACTGCTGAAGAAGAGAAGGCTGACAGAGGGATGATTGCTGAATGCCAATAATACCAACTAGAGTAAATTTTAGGGCTAAGGGTGAGCCATTCAAGATATATATATATATATGTTTGCTGATGAGGTTTTAAAGGAAGTCATACTAGTGAATTGGTAGAAGCCACTTAAGCACCTGAATCCACCAGAGCCTATTGAAGTAATGATTCAGCTTTTAACAGCAGTAGCAGTAGCTTCTTCTGCAGATGTAGAAAGTATATTTTCTTCTTTTGGACTAATTCATTCTAAATTGAGAAGCCACCTGGGAATTGAAAAAGCAGGGAAGTTTGTCTGCCTCTTCCAGTTTATGAACAAACAGAAAGAGGAAGTTGAAGACTCAGTTTGCTGCATTACCCAGTATTTCTCATGTTGACCTGGCTGAAATAATCTTTCACACAACTAAAATAGTTTAAAAAAAAAAAATCATAAATACATATGCTTGTTTTGTTAAAATTATACGTTTGTTTTTGAAGAAATATATTCAAGATATATATGCTCATTTTAGTTATACAAAACAAATTTAAATATCACAATTTAATTTTAAAGCTACTGATCTGAAAAAATATCAAAATAAATCATTGCTTTAAAATGTATGGCATCCAGCTTCTAAAAATGAAATCTACATCTCTCTCCAAGTTGTGAATAACATGCATTAAAGTTGTATCAAACAAGAATACACCTTTTATAGAAAACAATGATTAAGTTGAGGCTTCCTGACCTGCAATTTAAAAATCAATTTGATTTAAATTAAATCCACAATGATTTATATTTAACAAAGCAGTGATAATTTAATAGATCAAGATTTATTCTGATGTCAGAACCAGTTACTTATGCAATGACAAGAACTCGTTTTTCCAGGTAAACAGGGTATCCATAAACACCTTCCTGGAACAAAGCCTGGCTGGATACATCCCATGTAATCTTAGTGCATTACCAGCAAGGAAGGCAGACTCAAGACTTATCTACAGGAAATACTTGCCCTGGTATCATCTTCATTTTGGGAAGGTGCTGGGCATCCAGAAGTTAAATTTCAGGAAACAAAACTATTATTACCAGGACACCAATGTGATACAATTACGCCACGAGCATGGGGATAATGACAGCTTCTTGAGAGCACTTCCTGTTTATGTCTTCTCGCTTGTGCTCAGGCAGTTATGCCCATCTGACCTCCCAGCATGAAGTGTTTAAAGCAAGCTAACTCCAAGGTGAAAGTCTGAGGATTTTATTCCCTAAGAATATGGTTCATAAACACACCTGTATGCACAAAGTACCCTCAGGGTATTATATCAATATTAAATGTCCAAATACTAATTTGACTCCAAAAAAGAAAAAAAGTCTCCAAGTGGGCTTTGAAAATGCAGGGGAAGACTCCATGGTTAGAAATCAACATAGTGTTGTAGGCATCAGGAGTGCAAAGACTATTTAGTTTCAGTGTTATTTTCAATAACCTCACTTGTCCAAGTGAGAATTTTATACAAGCAATATAAAAGAAAGAGCCCAAACTGGTAAAAGCTGGTTATAACCATGTTGAGTTTTACAGGGCTCCCTTTAGGCTGTATAAAAATGGCTGTATAAAAAAAAAAACTGGTCAACCAGAAACCTTATACAAAAAGGAGAATTTAAAACCCTGCCAGATGTTATCACCCAAATGTAAGGAAGGCAGATGTGTCATTGGATGAGGAAGTTTTGAACTGCCTGGAGAAATAGTATTAATGCACTTGGGGGCATTGAAACAAACATCATTACCCTTGCTCTTCACTGGCAGGATACCAGAGAACTGCCCAAGTATAAGGGAGAAGTAGCGTTATGTCTCACCAGCTGGTCAGCACTCAAAAGGACACCAGCAGCTTTCTACCAAGATCGTTTCCTCACTTGAATGGTATCTTACAGAGGGCTATCCAACAAGTTTTAAGCCTTCGGTAAAACCCTGCCAGAGAGCACTGGTGGGCACGTGTAGAGGGAGGTCAGCCTTACTTGCCCTGGGAACACAAAGTCCCTTGCTGCTGCTGCCTCCTCAGTGTGGTTGGCCACCACCAGCTGCAGGCGGTGCTACAGTAGCTGTACAGTGTCCCTCAAGTTTGTGGTCTCCATCTCCAACAGACCACAATTTTATCATGTCCAGAAAGCTAGAGAAGGGAGTGAAGTTTACTAGAAGTAGAGGTGAAAGGCTTGGTCAAGTGCAAGTCTGCTCTTTTTCTGAAAAAAGGTTTTGGCAAGCTTTCAGGCACAGTCAAGGGTGAAAATATGTTCCAGCACAAGTATCACCAAAAGTCTCTTCATCCAGGCTTTCAGACCACCATCCTATGGAATTTGGGGTGCTTTGATACACGGCAAAACCCCTCTCCATCTCCTCTGGCATAGATGTGAGCTATAGTGGAGGTGATCTGGTTTAGCAAATCATCTTCTAGAATAAGGGTCCCATGTAAGCTCAAGAAATATATATTAGTTTCTAGTGTAATGAGAACCATGCAACTTCTATACTTTGATTTCAACCCTTTCCCTTAAAGCATATTAAAATTGTTAAATGCCTCCATGTTTGACAGCAGGCCTGTCTAACTGATGGCCCGTGCAGGGTTAACATGTGGCTGTCGGGGTACTACCTAGCTGCCGCTGCCCCTTGCTCCAGCTGCCCAAGGGTCTTGGGACTCAGTCTCCCCCTCCCAGCTTCCAGGGGGAAGGATAGGATAGGGTAGGATGATATGGTACAGTCCATGGTGCTAGGTGAACCATGCAGCACAGTGCTACAGGGAGCTGTGGGGAGATGGGGCACTGTGCCAGGCAGAGGCAATGGTTGGGGAGAGTGCCCACTCATACATGTGTGCGGTGCATAGTCTGGGAAGCCTCCTGAACCCTGCAGTGTGGAGCCCCAGCTGCCAAGAAGTTGGACAGCCGTGTCCTACAGCAATAAGCACCAACTTGGGCTCAGGTTACGTCAATTCTGCAAATGTGGAGATGCGATTATGGCATGTGTAAGTGTACTCAAGTTAGCTGAAACCTAGCTAGCTTTGGTACCAAGAGCAGAGAAGAAGTGCAGGACATCCAAGCCCACCCACAATTCTTGACAGTCGGTTGGTGGTCATAACCCAAGACACCATGGTCTCACTGCTATCTGTATAGAAGTAGCAAGGTTAGCACTAGTTTGAGTATGCCTACACATACTGCAATAACACTGATGTTCACAACACAAACAAAACTCAAGTCTGAAAACTGGCTCTATGAATCAGACTGCTACACATGTGCAAGTAAAAAAAATTACATGACTTCTCCTAACTGCCACAACACATAATGCTCAGATGCTCTGCAATATCATTTGAAATCATGAGAACTCAGAGTCAACAAGAGGTGAAAAACAGATTCTGCATCTTTCATTCAAACCAAAAGGGTTTCACCTGTGGGTGCATTATCTAACTATCCTATTCTTCTCCTTTATTTCATCAACCACTGTGATACTGGACTACAAGCCACTATTCTGACAACCATTACAGGGCATCATGTGCCCCTAACCAAGATAAAAAAGCTCCATTATCCCATTACAAACCTTCTGACTAGCAGAAGTCCTGAGTTCATAAAACAACTATTCTGAATACACTTCTGTGTACTGAAAATGTCATAAGACAAAAATGAAACAATCATTAAGTATTAACCTAAAACAGAACACAAGTCTGACTCCCTGCAAATCATTCAGCCCAAATCTGTGCCCCAACTACAATAGGGGGGTACTATTAAAAAAAAAAGTGCGAGTCTTCTCTGTGCCTGTGACCTTGTATCAGAGCTGTCAGATACTTCTTGCCTCTGCTGAAGGAACTCTTCTTTTTGTCTCATGAGATTTTAGCAAATACCCCAAGTAAAACTGTCAACAATAAATCAATTCAGGACATCTTAAAAATAATCTTTTATTGACAACTAGAGAAGTGTAATTAAAAAAAAAAAAATCACGGAATACAGAGGTCTAAACAAAACTTGCCAAGACAGATGACCACAGACACATCCCTACATTAGCCCTCAATATTGGTATAGAAAGCTGAAATATTACCTGCATCGCATGGCAGAAAAGGTCCTTTTACTCTCACTGCCAAAACAGTTTGCTTCTTCCTGCTGGCTCAGTCCATTTGACATAACTCAAATGTATCCACATCCTCAGTTTAACTCCATGCCCTATAGATATAACTCCTGGCTCTGGCAGTCTTAAAATCTAACAACTTGATATTGCATTGGGATCCAGCTCAGTCAAGATCAGGATTTCATTTAGGATAAATAATTAAAAAAAAAAAAAAAAATCCTAAATTCCTTTTACAATAGTAGTTCTGTCTGACTCACGTTCCACCCTGCCCTTCAAATTGGACTATTAAGCAATATTCTTTGTGACTAGACTTGTTCCTTTAGCTGCTCTTTCACTAAATGTGCAAAGAAAAAAAGTGCATTTAAACTCCACTTCTCCCTTAGCTATATTTTATCCATGAAGCAGGTGCATGTGTGGAAATAATGCCGGGGGGGGGGGGCAGGGATTAAAATAAGTAAACAAAACAACAAGATAAACACCTGTAACACTTGTACAGCCTGCAACTCAAGCTTTAATTTATAAATCTCCACCCTTGTTTTTATGATTTAAAAAAAAATATATATACACAAATAGGCAATGAAAGAAGCATTAAAAGAAATAAAAATCAAAAGTACGTCAGCACTATTCCTTTCCCCCACCCCCTTAGGCATCCCCATGTGTAGTAGGGCTGTGCGAATCTTTGGGTGATTATTTGATTCAGAGGAGATTCGGGCCAATTCGGCCGCCAAATCTCTGAATCCAAATCAAAATCAGGAGACCAGTAAAAAGGTCTGAATCAATTCGAAGCTCTCTGAATCAATTCAGAAAAGATTTGGAGAGCTTCAGAGATTCAGGCAGACCCTGCTTGCTGCCGCAGGAAGCTGGACCCAGACTCTGTGCTGGTAAGTAGTGGGCAGGAGGGCCTGGGGAAGGGGACCACGGGGGGACCCCTGCCAGGCCCCATCCCTTGCTTGCTCTCCCAACCCCTAACCTGCCCGAGCACCCCCATACCTCCGCCCGCTCTCCCAGCCCCACATGGCTCCCCACCTGACCCCAGTTCCCAGCTCTTTAAAAAAAGCCCCACTCACCAGCTGCTGCCAGGTGCGGGGGCAATCCCCACTGCCCCCCAGCTATATGGGGAGGCTCTGCCACAAGCCCCCCCCAACCCCCACCTGCTCTTGCAGCCCCCCCCACTGCTGCCCCCCCCCCCACCCCAGCTCCCCGCTCCTTAAACACAACACAAAACAAAACAAAACAACCCGCACTCACCAGCTTCTGCAGCAGCCTGGGGGCTTCTGGGGACGGGTCATGGCAGAACCTCCCTTGCAGCACAGGTCAGTGGGGGCAGCGGGGATCACCCCCCAAACAGGCAGGAGCCAGTGTGTGCCAGGCTTTTTGTTTGTTTGTTTTTTTAAAAGAGCCAGGGGGCTGGGGCTGGGGCCTGTCTGATTTGGAGATTCAGCCAATTTGGCAGTAGCTGAATCAATTTGAGACAGTGATTTTAATCACCAAATCAAATCACTGTCCCCCAAAACTGAAGCAAATACTAGTTGCTTTGCACAGGCCTAACATGTAAGCTGACCTCAGCGCTGGAATGGTATAGTCTCCCATCCTGCAATCTGAATTCAGTAACAAACAAATGTCTGTCTGCAAATATCAGCATAACAGTATTAAATAGGGACACCCATTCAAGTTATGGAGATATAGAGAAAAACATGTTTTGGAGGTTAATTTTAGACCAGACCATTTATTGAGCTTTCATTCATCAATCCAAGGCCACATCAATGCAGTTTACCATTTAAAAAATGTTTACTGAAGGATTTCTATTTTATCAACCATAATCTGTGTTTTCCATTTAGGCCCCAGGTCAGCAGAGCAATCCAATAGGTTTAACCCCATAAAACTCCATCAAGCTACTCATATATTTCAATTTGGGCCTGGGCTTGCATTCCTTGCTAAATGCATATTTTGATTATTCACAAATATTTATCATCTTTCACTGAATATTTTTCAATATTCCTAAGATATCAGAGTTAAAAAACGGAATTTAAAATTCCTGACTTCTCATAAAAATTGCTAACAAATAATTAAAATCAATCAATCAAACACTATAATTGTGATCAAACGTATAGAACCCTTTCTAAATATTGCAGGAAAAAACAGGTCTCCCAGCCACCCTACTTACATACACCAATATCAAATAACAAGCAGAACTGCATATGACATAACTTATAAAAACAAAAGCAACGTGACAGCAGTCATCTAAACATACAACTGAAACCTGGTGGAGTTCAAGGGTGCCTACTCATTGTTCAGGAGTGTGGAAATACCTGGGCTGGGAATGATAGAAGGTAAAAAAAAGCAGCAAGGAATGAGAAGGGAAATGGATTGAGGAGGTTTGTAAATTGGGTGTTGAAGGGTTAAGGTAGCTTCCTTGCATTTTAGGACTCAGCAGTGGGATATGCAGCACAGCAGTTAACTGTACATTTAAGTTTGGATGAAAATTTCTATCTGTAAACCTCAGACTGGCTTAGTAACTGAATTCAGGTCTCAGAAAGGTTTCTATTGCTTACTGCTATAGCAAACAGACCACTTATTGGGCTTTCATTCATTGATTCAAAAGGTAACACCAATGCAGTTGATCTTAAAACACAAAACAAAGGGGGTTTTTTTAAACCTAAAAAAGCCCAAAACCTTACTTATTCCACACAATCTGTAATATTAGTAATATTTTAAAACTAGAAACATCTGTGTATCATGTACTACAGAAAAGCTACACAGAGAATATCCTAAACAATTCTACCCAATGTAAAAATAAAATTTCAGAGTACCACATATTAAAAAATAAATAAAAATTAAAAGCCAAGAACCTGTCTTAACGTTCTTACCTGTATCACAGAGTAGGTATACACCTCAACTCCTCTCAATATACAGTCAGAAAAACAGCATCTTTTCTACCTATCTTTTGAGACTACTGCTTCTAGTTGCTAATGACACATCATTAAATCGGAAAAGTAACACTAAACAAACACATCTGCTGCAGTTCTCTGCTTATCTGTCTGCTTTCCCAATGGGATACAGGTTGCTTACCTGGAATGATCCATTTTGGGTTTTTTGGTTTTTTAAATGGGAAGCTATTTTGTTGCTGCTTCCTTGCTGTAATACAGAATATTAAAGTTTTAATTAAGCTGCAAACATAAATAGTTTACACAGAGGCAAAACATATTCAGTGCTGTTTTAAAATGTTTCTTTGATAAGTTCTGGAGTCTCATCCTATTACTAAGGAACAAGAGTACTCAGAGAACTCCGTTTGTCTCCGAAAATAACTTATATTTCTGATGGATCTTCGTTCCCAAGGGCCGCGCTTGAAAAAGTAACAAAGCTATAAGCCTAGAAAATATTTTTCCATCTATTTAAAAAACTTAAAAATCTGATATTAAGTTCTCCAAGAGTAGTGCCTACACCAGTTTGTTTATTTTTTTAAAGTAAAACACACACCTCACTGCAACATGGCCAGTGCACTGCCATCGGTGCTAGATAGGGCACTAGTATTTTTACCATTTTACTCTCCTAACTCTGCTTAGAGCATATTCAATAACAGACAAAAATGCAGAGTTACATCATTACTATCCCTGGAGTTGCACTAATGGCAGAACAGAGATATTCCTACAAAAAGCCTGATGCAGAGACAGCTAACTAAGCCATTTCTTCTTACTTGGGGATAGATGCCATCATATAAAACTATTAAAATGCTCACTCACTCAATAGCCAAGATAAGCAAATATTACTTCCAAATAATTAAGTTACATTACATGCTGCCTCTGCCTTAGTATAAACATGTTTGGAAGCCACAGCAACAGATTGACATATTGGGGTGATTTGTTTCACAATACAAAACCAACAGTTATGCCTCTGGATCTCTAGTTTCCTACCCTCTTATATCTTTCCATCCTGCTCCCCTCCCCCCTTTTTTTTTTAATATTATACTATGCAAACTATCAAAATCAAATCCAAGTTAAAGCAACCATTAGACTAGCAATAGCTTCTCTCATCATTACAAATTTCGATAACAGTACATATATACACAGTGCATATATACACACAGAGCACATATATGCATCCATAAATGCTATCTATACAAAGTACACAACGTATGTACATGTTATGTACACAAAGAACAAAACATGTGAGGGGAACCAGCTGAAGGCCTCTAGCACCATACTACACAGGAGCAGATGTACCTCACTAAACCAAAAGTAGTCCAACCTGCAGTCTCTAGGAAAAGTATTAGTCTTTGGGAGAAGATGCAAAGAATGACAACAATGAGCCAACAATGCTGGCTGGTTAGTAGTAGTTTCATGCCTCAAAACATGAGCACTCATATCCCTGCTACAAAAAAAGTAAAGTCATCCCACCCAATGTAATTGTGGACATTGTATTATCTATATAAACATCTAATTCTTTTCCAGTTCTGCCATATCTTTGGCCTAGATGTTATCTTTTACTACAGCATTCCAGAGGTTGGTTAATCCTTGATAGCATAAAGATAACTTTTATTTTTATTACCTTTAAACGTATTTGCTTTCAACAGCATTGAACATCCATTTGTTCTAAAATTATGAGACGGGGTAACAGGCAACTTGGTTTACTTTTTCTGTATAGTTACTTTATATAGCTCTATTATATCCATTCTTATAGATTTCTTTTAAATAAACTATAGGTATATGCTGATCTATTGTTCTTTATTTTAACATATTTGGTTCTTTACTCTTTAAATTCCCTCTGAATCTCCTACTTTTTTTACCACTGGATTTGCATTTTATGAAACATGCCTGATTGCTTCAAATAAATTTCACAGGCCTTGCCCTTGGAGAGTACCAGGTGTTTGTTCCTCTTTGCAAACCTGCTTCCTTTTTCATTTAGGAAATATATACACCTTTTGTCCATCAGGTTATGATTAACTTGACTCTGCTGAATCTACAGATTTTAGTGTCCATACTTTTAACTTCATAATCCTTTTCACTAGCTTCCTCCTTTTTGTTGAGATCTCCATAATTAAGTTAAGTATTCAGAGTGTTGGGTTTTTGATATGTTCACACCGTAATTTAATTAAATTCAACATCCTTAGAGGAGGGGAAACAAAAAAAAAAAGAAAAAAAGAAAAGATCAAAAGGAAGGAATCCTGGAGCTACTGCTGATTTTGGGATGATGCGTGTCACCGGCTTTACTTATAAAATTGTTTCATGAGGTAAACATGAAGTTATACCCGAACCAGAACCTAGAAGTATGTACATTCAGATAAAAATGGAACCCTGGAAATTAAACACACACAGGCTTTTTTGGATCAGAGGCAGGAGCTGATAAACCAGTATTTGTTTCCTCCAAACCAGGTTGTGCACCAATTTTAACAAACAATGCATGTGAGTCAACTAAACATCTCTTATTGATTTGTAGCAACAGAATATTAGGCAGATAGGAAATGACTGATTCAGATACCAAGGACAAACCCTTAATCATGAGAGCAGTCCAAAGGATTACTCACCTAAAATGACTAGCAGTGGGAAGGGTATCTAGCCAATTCCTCCTCGTAATACCTCTTAAAGTTTTATTCTAGTCTTCAATAGAGAAAACAAGGCACAGAGAGGTGCAGTGTCTTCCTCCCCTCACCCCCTCCAAAAACAAGAACCAAGGAGCACCCTATTCTGAATCTTGTACTTAGTTTGCTACATCATGATGCCTCCATAGAATTAATTGGTACTTCTGGAGTGAATTTCAGAGCTGCTGATCAACTCTGACTCTCACTCAAGTCTATAAAAGTTTATGATTTAAACATAAAAAGATCTATCAGGATCTACACACTAGTGCCAGGTGTTCCTCTTCAAAGGAATTGTGATACCTAGCTTGCCAAGGAGAGTCCTATGGAACAAGTCAGTGCCTAGTGAGCAAAGTACAGTCTCTTACAGCAATCGTCCAATTAACAGAAGTGACATCCATGCAGTGCTGAGGTACCAACATTGAAGAACCAGCCCTGCTTTTATTGAAGTTTCCTCCTTTTTCGATTGATTAAGACAGTGGGAGGGAGCCTCCTGGATGTCGATACCTGTCACAAGAAGCTGAATCACCTTTGGCTGAATGTTAATGACAAACACTTTATGTAGTGTCATGAACTGCTTGCATTATCCGTTTATGCCTCTCAGCATCCAAGATAAATGAATTTGAAAGTCCAACAGATCATTCAGCAACAACATAGCAAGCAGAAAACGGTATAACATTTTAGTGGCTGTGGTTTCCAATTCCTTCATTTTAGCTCATAACTCATAACATAGTTTTTCTGTCTCCTGTTACCTCTCCATGCCAATTATGGCCATTGCCTTGGCTGTGGAAAATAAAATCTCTCATTCCCACAGCCACCTAGCAGGTGTTGAAAAATGCCCCATTTGAAATTTACATAAGAGTCTTTTGTGTTAATCTATAATCATACCAACCTCTTACAGCACAGCTATCATTTTATAAACCACAGCAATGCCTTTCAGAGAAGAAGCATACTAAAATACTGTTCAACTTATAGGAGTTAAATACAAGAAAAACAGGCATATAAAAACAGACAAATATGAAATACAGACTTAACTATACAAAGAGGGTCAGGAAAATATCTATGCAAGTTATAAGAAGAAACTGACTTCTCACTAGGCAAAACATAAGCACATCACATATCATAATACCTCATATTTTCTTAATACTTTTTATCACAGCAAGAAATGCAACCACTGTACAATTTATAAATGTACAGCAGCACTAAAATCCAACTATGTCCAAGATAGAAAGCAGTAATTTGTGCATAAATGACAACACACACTAGACCAAAAATGGACAAGAAAGAAAAACGTGTCCAAAGACAAGCTTTTGTTTTCAAAGTCCTCTAAGGCCATGGGTGACCATCAGAAAAACAATTCTACACTGAATACATGACCTCAAGTCACAGGGAAGATAAACATGGAGCAAGCACTTTGCATAAAACTTTACCAGAGAACACAGTTGTCACCTTGACGTTCACGCAGAATACAAAGGCCCTTTGTATGCTTTCACTGGATACACAGTACAGTACAGTACAGTACAGTACACAAGTCTCTTCTGGAAGCTGAGGAATGGAGTATTAAACAGTGTCAACCCTGGCTGGTTTCAGAATTACCAGTTCAAGGAAATCTTTAGGTAGTTAGCTCAATGCTTTGGCCATTAAAACATCCCATTCCAGATCAGACAGAAAGTAGTAAAACAAACAAAAGGGATAAACATACAAATATGGAGGTAGCAATCAAAAACCTCACTGCTGCTTCTGGCTTTGCCACTGACTCACTACATGGCCTTAGGCAAGTCACTTACCTCCTTTGACTCAATTTTGTCAGATGAAAATTGTGAGCAACATTCTCAGCTCACGAGGAAGTTGTCAGGACTGGTCCAGATACTCTCCCTGAACCTAGAGCTATAGGATGTTTGTTTACTGCTCAGGCTACACTGCCACACGATGTGGGGCATGAGCGGTTTTGGAGCAACAGAGGTCTGCAGTGAAAACTTGGGCCCTTTGGGAATTCAGGACATCTCCCCCCAGAAAAATCTGCCTGGCTGAGGTACACTGCATGTTCCTCTTTCCTCCTTTAATAGGAAGCCTCTATCTATGACCTTCCTGCAAACTAGCACACTAGTTCTGAACCTCTCAACCTTTCTGTTGATGTTATTTCAACAATCAGCAAGTGGTTGGAAAATATTTAAGCAATCAATTCTTATTATACCCTCCCCTGCCATTAAGTCATCCGGCACGGGGGGGGGGGGGGGGGGGGAAACTATCCCGCACAATCCCACTGACACACAACAGACAATGACTTGCCTTTAAGCATGGCAAGCCTATTCACCTTTTTCACAAAGAAGGCTTATAATATTCATTTTTAGTCACATGCCCCAACAACTCCATCAGAAACAGCTCTCTTGTGAAAGGAATTGAAATTTGCCCCTTACTGAGGAAAAACTAACCACCACCATTTTCCAGAAGCCTGGAACAGAGACCTGGTATGGTCTAATGAGCCAAGCAGGTAACAGGGAGTCAGGACTCCCAGCTTCTATACCCAGCTTTCATTGACTTGATACATGATATCGGGTAAATAACTTCACCTCCCTGTGTCTCAGTTTACCCTTCAGTAAAGTGATAACGATAAATTACCTACCTCACAAGATGGGTGGGGAGGTTTTATTAATTAATGCATGTAAAGCAATTTGAGATCCTTGGATGAAAAGTGCTATATAAAATGAATTGGGGAGAAGGGAAAAGAAAAGTTCGTTCATTTACCCAAAAACTCCAATCAGTACTCCAGCTGTATGGAGTAGGGGCCTGAATTTTTTCTGTACACATGCCAAGAGTCTCCTCCGAGTCTGCCTCCAATGGGTTAACAAGACCATGATCCTCTTCATAGACTTCCTGTGAACAAGCAAGCAAGCAAAATTTAAATTTGACAATGCAGGTGAAAGGTGTTGGAATAATCAGGAGAGCTGCTCCATTTGTGGACAATATAAATAAAACCGTACATGCCTAGATTTGCTAGGAATAAGTGATGGGAAAACATTTCGCGCTTGCTGATTTATAAACTAATAAATGGCCCTTTTTGATGTTCTTTATACTTTGAACATCAATGTTTTATTTCTTCAGCACCCCTCAGGCTATGCACGTTTCATGAAAGTTACAAACACTGTCATAAGTGTTATTTTAAAAAATACCATACAACTTCCTAACTAAAGCTATACAAGTTTAAAAATACAGAGGAACTCTTAAAGAAAGGGTGTAATTTTAGTGATCAAATCTTAGTTATTTACTGTTAACACAGGCATTTAAACACAGCCACTCAGGAATGTAGAACTGTATCATTATTAGTAGTACCTAGCTCATTATACAGTGCCATTTCATCAGTAGATCTCCAAAATCTCTACAAAGGAGGCCAATATTCTTTTACAGTTTCTTTCCCATTTTACAGATGGGAAAACTGAGGCACAAAGAAAAAGGAATGCATTCCAGTTCACCCAGTAGACTAGTAGCAGATCTAGGGTCTAGACCCTAGACCTTGAATCCTTATCTGAACCCTACCCACTAAATCAGACTATCTGTATTACCCAGTAACGCCCATAAGAGACAAAAAGCTGTTCTGTTCTTAACAGGAGTAGACACTACAGGTAAGGGGGTCCTGAGCTGCTGAGCAATTCTCTCTGCAAAATGGGTGCCCTGATCAAAATCGCAGGCTCTTCTGAGGTTCCCAAGAAACAATTATGGGAGCACTCCTTCCTCTGCTCGCTTCTACAGACAGCGCTCGCATGTTCCGCAAGCTCCAAGCATAAAGGGGAACAAAATGCCTATTACCAGCTCTCTCCTTCTTAATAAGAGAGAGAATGCTTCAAGAGGCAGCTGCTGTCTGTCCTCAGGTAAGAACTCATAACAGAGCAGAGGAAATCAGGGGAGAGAGAAAGCAGAGATCCTCTCACCTTCATGAGGAGATTCCACGAGTCACAGGATGAGAGAGAATACAAGAAGTTTTTGTTCTCCGGATGTCTCCCCCACATACTTTTACTCGCATTCACAACTGCCATTATCTATGCATCACACACAAAAGCTTTATGCAATACAAATTTGAATGCCCTGACTCCATTTCCACACCCCCTCTCTCATCAGTACATTTATTACAGCAGGGTCTTTCATGATCCAGCTTATGGCAGCTGAAGATGGAAAGCCTCACTTTGGGAAGCCTGGGTGGCCTGGAAGATTAGAAAGGCTCTGGGATCATTCACCACTAGGTTGGTGGTTTAGAATCTAGCCTCAGCCATTAACACCCAACAGCACCAACTGCCGGATGTCTGATGACCTCCAAAAAAGGAGCAGACAATTTCACGCCCATTTGTAGCGGGCATCAGTGCAACTAGGCAAAGTCTAGGTGGGTACCTGCTCTGGATATAGGCTTAGAGTGGGCATGGGAAGGCTGGCCTTCAAGAAGCCCCTGCTGCAAGGGGTGCTGAAGCTGTTACATGAAGCCTGTGCTGCAGCAGCAGTCCAAACCCTTCCAGGGCAGCTGATGCAGCCAGTGACCCCACATCTAGCAGCAGAAACCCTGGGCCCATGCCACCACAATTGCTGCAGTCAAGATGCAGTGAGCCCAGGTCTTTGAGTCCCTTGGATGAAGGGAGACTTACTCCCATTCTACACAACATCCTCTCTCCCCTCTCTCTGTTCTGCCCAGGGCATCAAGAGTTCGTTACACCTCTGGTGGGCAGCAGAAATCAAAAAAAATTGGCTCAGCAACTACACCAGAAAAAAAAAGTGATCTATTCACTCATTCCAAAACAGGCGGTGGGGAAGCAGACACTGCTGGTACCCATGCTGAACACTTGACAGGCAGCATATTACCACACCTCTGATAGCTTCACCAGCATTCGAGTCACTAAAGAGATATTTATTTTAAATATAATATATAGGTGCTTGCAGCACAAATGCCGAACAGTCCTGTTGAATGTAGGTGTGGCCTAACTGCATCTAAAAACCCTATGCAACACAGCAGCAAGAAGGCTTAAGCAACAGTGCGCCATATCATACCACCGGGATCCAGGGATTTCCTAGCACAGCAGTACCACATGAGCAAGCCTCAGGCCCCCATATGAAGCACTGTCTCACAATGTGCTACAAACAGACTGGTGCAAACAGGCCACCCACTCCTCAGAAGACAGCATCTGTATATATGGGATGAAGAGGTGGAGAAAGAAGCCAGCTTCCCCACCCTGCCCATAAAGACAGGTGATGAAACAAAGTGGCTCTCTTCTGTGGAGCAGGTGGCCAAACCCAGCCAGTCAATCCTGCAAGACAGTGGAAATGAGGGACCGCCAGCTATACCCTCCTCCACACAGTAGGTCCTACCTGGGCAGCCTGTTGCTTTAGCAGCTGCTATTGGGTAGCCAGCTGGCAAGGCAACAACAGTACAGCAGCTGGCATTGCAGGCAGAAGCAAACAATGTCAGTGCTGGGTCTCACAAACACAGAGTTTGAAACCTGCGGCTGAAAAGCCAGGTGGCTTCAAAGCTGCAATTCAAAGGAGCAGGCACCTAGCAAACCTAAGAAGCAAAAATTTAAGAGAAAAAGAACCAAACAGCTTACCATAGAGAGGAGAAAGATGCCACCCGCAAGCTAATTGCCTTAAAAGGGTGCACCATAGGGCTGCAGCTGCTGCCTTCTCTGCAATTTAAAGGGCCAGTCACAGGGAGAACATTGGCCAAAGGCACCTGTGTAGAAACAGAGTAAACCTGACACTAAGAGAGTTAGGTGATATCTGACTGCCAGAGAAAACAATCTGGCTAATGAAAAGGGGTGGGTGGATAACAAGCCAGTTACCTTAGGATCAGAGTTTGGAGTAAAGCTTCCCTTACAGCCAGCGCCTTTCTTCATTGTATACACACAGGCATTTGGTATTTTTTTAGAAAATGTGCCTATCAAGTAAAGTGTCTTTCTTCTGATCCCCTGTGTTATAGGAGTCAGAGATGTGGGAATGGCATGCCCCTCCCCAGAGAACCTCCATCTGGGTAAAGGGAAAATATGGAGTGCCTTCTTGGTATATTCCTCTCTCTTTCCCCTTGGCTGCACTTTGTGGAGAGAGGGATATGCAGCTGGGGAAAAGGTTTGTCTGGAGTCAGAAAAGGCTTGTGGGTCCTAGAGTGATATATCTAGTTCCCCACAGCCCCACCAAACAAAGCTAACAGAGAGCTATTGCATCCTGGGGTTTCCTGCACTTTTCCGTCCCTGTCTCTGCACTGAAGAAGTTCCCCTTTGCAGGTGGAGCTCACTCTTGTAGTGTCAAAGTCTGTCTCCAAAGGTTTCAGATGGGAAACTACAGTATTAGGGTCTTCTGGCACTCAAAGCTATGAAGCTCCTGGCGTAAACAGTCCCAGCCTCTGGGGAAGCTGAAGGGGACCCCATAATGTTCATGACCACATGGTCAGACTTGATGATCTGCTCAGGTCCCTTCCGACCCTACCAACTATGAAACATCCCATCAGAATTATCCACGGAAACTCCAACCCAGTCTGAGTTTTCTTCAGCCTAGGTCCCAGAAGTATTTTCACAGGACTGGAATGACATTGCTTGTAATTCAACCAGCAGGACTTTAGGCCTGATTTCTACTGTCTTTTGGTGCTACCTCTATAATCATCTTTAAGTCTCAATAAACTAAAAACATTAAAAATAATTCTTCAAAAATCCCAGTTTTTTCCACTATTAGTATGGATTTGGTGCTGTGTAATGAACTGCTTCCAAGAAGTTTCAAAGCCAGGCATTTCTCCTAAACAAAGCCCCAGCCGTCCTCATCCCCTCTGGCTTCACTCTTGGGCCCCAAAGCCTCTCCTACACCGCGACACAAGCCAGCAGCCTGAGTGCAGGTGCTGAAGGGCTTGCACATCTCCCACCTTCAGCCATTAGCTGCCAATAGGGTGGCCATCATAGAGGACAGTCCAGTTTTCTGCTGCTCTGTCCTCTATTAATACGAAACCTGACGCCTTTATGGCCTCTGTTTTTCTCTTAAAGACGTCCAGTTTCGTATCAATAGAGGACAGAGGATAACTGAGCTGTCCTCTAGGATGGCCACCCTAGCTGCCAATCCTCCCCTGCCATGTCAACCCTGGCAGCCATTTTGTCTCCCTGAGGAGTTACTTGTGCAGTGATTTTGCTTCTCTTGAACTGACCCCAGCCTCACAGGGAGCTCCCACATGCAAGCTGCCCCTCTCTACTCCATCCTCACCCTCCAGCCACGCAGATCAGTTCCAGGCCAGTCACTCAAAACAGCTGGATGCTCAATCTCTCAACACAACTCCTCCTTCAGATCCCTCCCCACTCCAGTTTCCACTACCTGAGAAGGCCTCTTATTCTTCCTTATCGTGGCTCTTGATCCTTTTCCTCCCCCAAAGAAATGTTGAGGTGAAAGAAAATGCCTTACATCATATGACCCTAAACTGACAAGAAAATCCAGATCTTTTAAGAAGTATAAAACAAAGAAGAAAAACCTTTGCCTTTTTAGCTCTTTTAAGGCACTTGGGAGAGACCTTTCAAAGCCATTATAATATCTACCTAGTCTAGCTTCCTCTATCTCTTTATCACCATGATATCTGAACACAATCCAAGACTACAACGAGCAAGCCATTACTCTCAAAGACTGTAACCTCTTTCATAATATTGGGTCACTGGGTTTTGGATGCCGGAAACTGGTATATACTCCTTGGGACTGTCGTAGAGTTAAAGGACTACATTTAAGCAAGCTTGGATCTTAGAAATAGCCAAATGGAGCATTAAGAAAGCTGCCATATTACCATAGCACCACAGCAATTTTCTTCAAACAGTTTGTCCCTCTGTTGTATAGTATAAAACAAGTGTCTCAGGCCTCTCCTAGTGGGAACGTGTTTATAAATAGGTGCAGGAGAGCATGTGAGCATGTAATCCCATTTATCTAAAGGATACTGTGAGGTAGCCAAAATCATCAGTTAAATTCAGGAATGGGAAAGAAAGCCTAGCAGGCTTCAAGAAACCTGCATTGAGGTCTCCAACCCCAGAGTGCAGGAGAGAGTTGCCAACCAACTGGTTGGAATAGGATGCCCACCACACAGCTGGACCACAACTGGCAGGATCAACGGGTAGTGAAATATTACAGCCTATGAACCTGGCTTCTGAAGCCCTGCCCACACAGCTGTATTGTTCCTCTGTATGGACTTTCCTCGGCCAAGACTAGAGAACATTAGTCAGCTTTGCAAAGGGGTCACTGATTTTCAAACCCATTCATCTGCACTGGGCACATAAGCAAGCTTCAGTTAACCAGGCAGTTAAAATTAATCAAAACTTGTACATTTAAGGTCTGTGCAACACTGCAAAGAAAAGCAATACTTTGGGAATATAGCATTGAATCACCAACACAAGGAATGCTCACGCCCAATTTTCAAAGGTGCTGAGTACCTGCAAGTGTGACCCCAATCAAGAAGTGCTTTCCTTGCCCATCTGCTCTGAAAATCAAACCAATGCTCTTTCTTTTTCATTTCCATTTGGGGCTCAACAGACTGAGATTCATCTCCTGACTATCTGAATATTCAGTGCTCAACCCCAGACCCTGGTGTACTTAAGACCAAAGCCACAAAAGAAAATTATGTTTGTCCTCACTTTTTACTGTGTTTCTGCATCTTCCCTGGCAGAGAGCAAAGCTTCCCCAGAGAAGCCGCTCGCGCTAGCAAGTTAAAATGTGGCTGTCATCCAGGCAGGCGGCAGAGTGCTGCAAACTTAAAGCTGTGGTAACTTTAGCAAGTGTGACATTCATTGGGCAGAATGTAAGCTCCTGTTGCAAAACACACACACACATTTTTCCCCATATCCAAGAGAAAGGAAAAGGCAGGGAGACTATATTTCAGCAGCTATGAACCAACAGGCTGGGAAATTCTACAGCTATGTGGTACCACCTCTCCTGTTCTACTTGCTGGTGGGTAAGTACTGATCTGTTAACCACTTTTCTTCCTTCAGGGAGTTTGGCTTCTTTCTAGAGGCTGGCTTCTGAGGCTTTATTCTTTTTAACATCATTCCCCTCCCCAAGAACTTCCTCAGGATATAGAAGGAGCATATTTGGTACTGCATGATGTATTGAAAGCACATTCTTGCTGATAGATACATTTTTTATTTAGTTAATAGAAATACTTGTTTGAATGCAATTCCAAAGATGGAATTTATCTTTTCAGAGCGAGTGTATTTTCCCTGACTTCTTGAGAAGGCAAACTATTTACCAGCTTTTATTTCTATTTTGGTTCTCCGATAGTTATCAGTTATACTCAAAGACAGTTATTCCTTATGTTTTCCACAACCATTGTTTAAAAGTCTTAGGGTGTAAGCTGTCATCATCTTTTAATCAGAAAAAATAGGGGCCAGAAGCTGGGATGACAGGCAGCCTTGTTGTACCATCTTGCCAGTAGATTCTGGCTGCAAAGCCATCACAGCCATCCAAAGGAGGGTCATTCCAGTATGAGGATTTTCTGATAGCCCAGGGCTCGTATATTGACTCCTAGACTGCCTGCTGTATTGCCTGTCCCCTTAGCAAGTGAGGGCATAGGAAAGGAGATACGTGAAAGAGCCCCACACTCTGCCCATCTCCAGCTCCTGTTTTGGTTCTTTGGGGCTGTTAGCAAGTGGCATGTGTTAAAGAAGCCCTTAGGCTGCAAGAAGCAGCCATGCAAATAGTGTCCCTGGGATGACGGAAGAGCAAAGGTAAGTTTTATTCAATTTCTGAGTCACTCCTGCACCCCTTCACCTTTCCTTGTCTATCCCTCAGTCAGAGACAAGAGCATGGCCCCAGGTATGAAAATTTCGGCCTAAAGTGACCTATTAGATCATCCCATCTTCTCCTCCTGGCCTGGACAGGATTGTCCCCCAGTTCAGTATTTCCCAACACTCTGGCTAGCCTAACTTTAAGGAGTTAATGAAAAACATACAGTCCTTCCTGATCAGGGAAACAGACCTAACTCCCACATGACAGGTGGAGCGATGGCTCATTTGCTAATGAGGAAAATGGCATAAAAAGAAACTTGTAGCGGGTTCAACACGGTACTTGGCATGAAATAAACCCAGATGCCAACATGAAAAGGGCACTGTATGTTTAAATATTAGCAAACAAGTCCCCTCCCAGTTTTGCCAATTTAAAAAAAAAAAAAAGGCTGCGCTGTGACCTTCACAGTGAGAACCCCAAACAGAGCTGGCAGTAAAAGATGAACTCCTGCGGGTAGTGATTCATGCTAATTAGTTGCAATCTAAGTGACATACAGTGAAACACAGATACAGGACAACAGATGACAGGGTCAGTTGTTTCGAAGTGGGAGGTGAAATGAAACTCATGATGAAGAGAGACAGTGTTAGACAACTCTGTTAATGCGCAGTGATGAACAAAAGTATCTCTGAAAAACTGGTATCTTCTAAATAAATGGAAAATAGCTAGTAATTGGACTGCAGACAGGCATGTAAGAGAAGGAAAGAAAGCTTAGCATAGCTATCACAAGAGTTAAGTGTTCAGCACAGTTCATGGCTGACCATCAGGGATAAGAAAGATTAATAATGGGACCTGGAGTCTGCCCAAATTCACTGCATTAACTAAACAAATCGAGCATTTCAGAACATTCTGAGGTACAATCACACTAAAAGAGACCATCTGACTTTGTGTAAAAATACCATGGGAAGTGCTGCTAAACCTTTATATGGCAATTTAGCTGCAGAAGGAAAGAAGAAAACAAATTCAGACATCAGCTGCCTCTGCATAACTCTGATGAAATCAGGATTAAGACTAGACGTGTAGGCTTGAAGACAGAACTTAGCTCCTTCAGTTAGAGACTTCTTGCTCCAGAACACTAGGCACAGATCCACAAAAGCATTTAGGCCCCTAACTCTGAGTTATGGGACTCATTCCCACTGAGCAGGGCCCTGGTTAGTAGAGGCAGCCACTCATGGTGGAAAAGGTGGAAAAGGTAGATAGTCCCACAGCTCTGAGGGAACAACTCAAGAAGCAAAATACTTCCTCTGGCTCCCAGGTATATTCAGTGTCAATGTGCAATTAATACCACCATCCTTTGGGACACAGCATTCGCTCCCCTTTCCAAACCAAACACCTCTGTAGGTCAATGCAGGGTTTGAGAATGAAGCCCTGGCCCCATCCCCTTTCCACTCCTTCCCATGCTATTTGGGGAGGAAGGAAGCAATTGCTGCACTTCTCTGAGGATAGGGCAGTGAGTCTCAACCAGGCTGAGGTGTGAAGAGATAAGCAGATATACTCAGCAGATAAACTAGGCTCAGGCTTGTCCCAGTCCCTGTGTAAGGAGGTAAGCACTTTCATATATACATTAGCTTTTGATACTGGATGCCGCTCAATTCAGAAAAGTTGTGGAGGGGGACTTCGAGTCCAGTGAGGGGTGCCTTGAGTCCAAAAAAGTTAAAAACCACTGGTAAAGGCAGAGTGGTTGTACATGGTGCACAAGGATGAGAGACCCCTTGTGCCCTTTTCCCACCTTTGCAACCGCTCAAGGATCTGGTGGTACAGGGCTCTCTAGGACAATTCTGGGACCCTACAACAGCTGCTTTCTCCATTACGGAGTTCCCTCTTGGATGCTCTGTCTGGGGCAGGGCTAATTCCAGACAGAGAGAGAGAGAGAGAGAGATGAGGCTGAAGTTGGTTTCTTATTCCCAGTTCCTTCTTCCCGGTTCTCTATTCCTTCTTCCCGGTTCCTTTTTCAAAGTTAATCTAGGCCCAATAAAATCTTGTTATTAATGAAGTACACATCCTAAAGACAGAGAATTTCATTAGCTATGCATATGTACTAATTAATATGTAAAATAAAATCCCACATCAAGTACAGAGCCCTAAACGAAGGTCAGATTGGATGGAATTATGGGGCAAAATACTTCTTGGGCCACCCCAAACTTCCTGTCAATGCCACTGGGGGACTGTCCTAAAGAACCATGGCCACAGTCCTGCCCGGGCCCCCTGCTCCCATCATTCTTAATGTGCATTTTGGTAGTAGTAAGTAGAATGCCTTGAATAAGGAACTGGGTTTTGGCCTGAAATTATGATTGCAAATCCTTTTTGGGCCATCCCACACCATGCCTCTGTGGCCCTGGAGGACTCTCCTGGACACCCCTGACCAGAGTCTTGCCCAGCCCTGGGTGAAGTTTCTTCATGCCAGGCTGCTAACTGGCAGCCCCCCATGCCCACTGGACTAAGTATACTGGCTCGAATAAGAAATGTCTTTTGGACTGCAAGTGATAGAGTCCCTGGCTGGCAGCTGTGGGTGAGACTCCCTTCCAAAGTGACTTGGCTAGGAGGGAGCTCCCCAGGTTGGTTTGCCACTGTGATCCATTCTGAGCTACAGTTAAAGCTTAATAGTTAAGGTTTTGGTTATGGAGTACCATTGTTCCCCCTTTCCCTTGTAATAAACTTGTTTTAATTTAACATTTGCTAGTGAATGAGCAGGTTGCTTTAAATTACAACACCCAGTTTTAAGTTATTTTACCAAGTTTCTGGGTGGCGACTGGATGCAAGTGTGAAACGCTGTTGAAAAATCCATAGGGGCCTCTATACACATGCTCTGGGGTGGGGAGAAGGGTGCTTTAAATAGAACGGTTCTGAGAGCCACTGTAATTACTTACACTGTCACATGTACAGGCAGTCCTTGACTTAACAACGTTTCAAGTTACAACATTTTGCACTTACAACATTTATCAATCGACACCCTGTTTCAACTTTCTGACGTCAGTTTCAACTTTACAACACTTGATCTATGCAACACCACACCAGCAAACAAGTTTGCTGCGTTGCCCATCTCCCTGGAGAATATCTGTTTAAAATTTCTTGGACACTTTTTTTAAGAAACCAGACAAGACTCCAGAAAAAACTGGAGCCAAGACTCCTGAGAAGACTCCAGCCAAGAGCCCTTCTAAAAGTCCCCACCAAGAGCCCTTCAAAAAGTCCAGCAAAATCACCTCAAAGAAGTCCTTCCAAATTAGTATGATTGCTATTTACAATATAAATACATTAAAGTAGCTATGTTACTCATCTATAATTGATTGAGTACAAAATTCTGGGTTATTTTTTGGTGAAAGTAGGGTATTGGGCCTTGGTTCAGGAATCAATCCCCCATTTATAACATTGTTTCCTATGGGAAAATCAATTCTGAGTTGCAACGTTAAGATGCAGTTTTCAGGAACCAATTGTATTGTAAGTCTGCGGACTGCCTGTATTCAGTGTTCCATGGTTCAAAATGGCGGTACGGGTGCTTTAACAAAATTGGTTCAAAGAGCTTTAGGTAAAGCGCTGCTGCTGCCATTTTGAAACACAGGCACAGCGAATACACATGATGCAGAGGCTGCTGGAGTGCACTAATTAACATGCTTCAGCAGACTGGCAGCAGACTTGGTTAATCAAGTCTGTTCTGACACATGCTAAATACCACGTGTCAGAGCAGAGGTCCGTTACTGGTGCCCTGTATTTGCATGCAGCCATTCGTCCTGCCTTCCAGTGCCTGGTGGAATAGCAACATAAAGGTTTTAAAGGTTGGGTGTCAGCTGGCAGGCTTACATTCAAAAAGTTGGCATTGTGTTGAGCAGGGACATGGCCAGATTTCTTCAGGATGCTCCTTGGTAGTGGGGATGTGTTTTGGGATGATTTCATGAGAGTTTTGCCCCCTGAACCCAGCAGAAGGGCAGCTTCTTATTGGTAGCAGTGTAAATAGCACATGTGGATAGTGAGTAATTGGTGCCTGGCATGGCCAAAGCGTTCTTTGGACAAGAGGAAAACATGGTCAAGGGTGTCCAGAAGAGTCCCCCAGTGCCAAAGAGGCATGGCGTGGGGTGGGGTGGGGTGGGGTGGCCCAAGAAGATTTTATATCACTAATCTCAGCCCAAAAGAAATTCCTTATTCGAGCCATTATACCTAGTGCCTGTGGGGGATGCATGGCATGAAGAAACTGCACTCTGGGCTGGGCAAGACTCCAGTCCAGCAGTCCCCCGGTGACACACAGACATGGTTTGGGGGTGGCCCAAGAAAGACTTGTAGCTATAATTCCAGCCCAAAATCCAGTTCCTTATTCGGGTCTGTGTACTTAGCACAGTGACAAGGGTGCTGTCAGTTGGCAGCCTGGCATGGCCAAACTGCACTTTGGGCTGGGCAACACTCTGGTCCAATGCATCCGGGAGAGTCCCCCGGTGGCCCAGAGGTATTCTGGTGGGTGGCCCAATCAGAATTTCTAGCCATAATCCCATCTGAAATGCCAGTTCCTTATTCAAGGCATTATACTTAGTATAGTGGGTATGGGGGCTGTTAATTGGCACCTTGGCACAGCCAAACCATGCTTTGGACCAGGCAGGACTGTGGCCAGGGTTCTTTGGGACAGTCCCCCAGTGGCATTGACAGGAAGTTTGGGGTGGCCCAAGAAGTATTTTGCCCCATAATCCTATCCTAATCTGACCTTCATTTAGGGCTCTGTACTTGAGGTAGGATATTATTTTACATATTAACAGTGGCAATGTGTAGTCGGTACATGGGGTGCACATGCACCCCCTAAGAGCACTGATGCACCCCCTGTCAGGCTGCGTTCACTGTTTAGGCAGCAGGCAGGGGGGCGAGGGGGGGCCCGGTGCCCACCCTGTATGTGCCAGCCGTGGAGTGGGGTTGCCACTAAATGCGGGACTTCTGGAAGTGGCGTGGCCACTTTTTGGTGAGTGAATGGGCTGCAGGGGGACCCCCTCCCTAGTCAGTGATATCAGCCATGGAGGGACCTCCCCCTCATCAGTGCATTCTCCCACTGGGGGACTCTTCCCCCCCCGCCCACCCCAGTCACTGACTGGTGTCAAGAGGCACCAGTCGCTCATGTGTATTCATTAGTACATATGCATAGCTAATGAAATTCTCTCTCTTTAGGATGTATAATTCACTAATAACAAGCTTTTATTGGGTCTAGATTAGCTTTGGTAAAGGAACTGGGAATAAGGAACTAGGAATAAGGAATAGGGAACTGGGAGTAAGGAACTGGGAATAAGTAACTAACTTCAGCTTCATGAGAGAAAGCAAACTCCAAGAACTCCAGCTGTTTAGCATGTCCATGACTGCATCTGTCCCCTCCTTCCCTTTCATCTTCCCAATATCTCTGCAGTCCTGGTTTCATTGAACATTTCATGCTCCCATTCTAACACTTGGTGCTGGCACTCTGTGGAGTTCCAGTAGAAATAAAAAGGAGAACTTGCATTAGATCTCTTTTCTCCATTTTCGGTGTCTTTCTCGGTCAGCCCCATGCATTTCAGTTCCTTCCCTTTCTTGGCAGTGAAGAGACGATAAGACGCTAAATCTAATAATTATGATGCCTATATTTATAGCTTTGAAATACTGGGAGATGAACCTTTGATCAGAGATCCTCCCAAATGCAATAGCTCATCAGGCAAATATGATTAACACACACCACAGCTAGCAACACTTCTGGCTACCTCCAACCTGCTCCCACAGGTCATATGGCCAGATACTTGCTTACTGCTGGGCTAACTGGGGGTGGCCTTTGGCACAAAACTAGAACAGGCTTAAAACTCATGCCTGCATTTTGCCACCAACCTCATCAGAACAACATGGAACCATTTAGAGCAGGGGTAGGCAACCCCTGGCATAAGTGCCAGAGCGTGGCACGCGAAGGCATTTTGTTGACACACGTGCCTCAGGGCAGGTGGCCGGGAAGGGTTCGGGGCTGTGCTGATGTAACAAGTATTGGGCCGCTCATGGCTCCCCCACTGTCTGCCCCTGGCATGCCAAAATTGTATAGGTTGAGGATGTGGGTGTTTTTGGCACTCTGCCCAAAAATGTTGCTGACCCCTGATTGAGAGAGACTGGGGCACTGGTCCTATTGCAAGTCATTCTAATTATGCCCAAATGCAACTCTACAAAAAACAAAAAGGACTGCCTTACTGGCCCATTAAATTTTCTTATAACATAACAATGTTGACATAGCAAATGTATATATTAAAGGTCAGAATAACACTGAAAATACTGAAATAACTTCCAGATTGTAGTGCAGTAGTAATAATAACAGTAGGAAGTATCCAGTGTTTATGTAACAGATGCCAAAGTGTTTATTAAACTTTCCGAAATAGCTATAGATGAATCTTTTCATCCACCAGTGAAATGCAGCCAATATTTGGGATGGAATGTGGCAGCTGCCTAGTCCTACTAGCACACAGAAACGCTAAGCGACATTTTGGGGCAGGAAGTGAAGGAGAATATGCCTCTCATGCCAAAGCATTTTAGAAACCATATTTTAAAGATTGCTATCTCAGCCCTGACACAGAGCTCTGCAGTGAAATTTGGTTTCACAGCAAACTGTTACAGTTCAGGACAGGAAGAATATTTTTCTCAGCCAGAAAATGCATTTTACACCAAAGAGGATTACAGAGTGTGTTGATAAGGGTTACCCACTTACCACTGAAATGCAGCTGCTCCGGGGGTGGAACACAGCAGCCATCCTGGGTGGCAGCATGAGGCTGTACAGGCTGTTTAATCAATCCCAGAGCAAGAGAGAGCCATGGGGTCCGTCTGTGTCCTCCTTTACACCCGCTACAGTGGAGTCATGTGTCTCTTGTCTCCCATGGGACAGCCAGGAGTCCACTGCTGGACTGTGTCTGTGCTGTTTGCTATAGTTAGTGCTACCACCTCAAAGGCATTTCACTTAGAGTGAATCAGGTTTTCCTATCCTGCAGAAATTTTTGAGACCTAAAAAAATGTTCCATTCCACAATTTGACAAACCCAAGAGTTCTTGAAGTTTTTTAGGATAGAGAGAGGTACCCTAGCATGGCTAGTGGCCTGATGGGCACACACCTGAGATATGTAGGTTCCCACCTCTGCCTGCTCTGCCATTCTCCCAACATCTCAGGGGAGGGCACCAGGCCACAGGCGAGTCTCAGCATCTCTTCCTGAACCGGTGAGACCTTTCACAGATAATTAAACATCATTGGTGCAGGGACTCACATCCCTTACCTGGGGTACTGTGTCTAGTTTTAGGTCCCTCTTTTCAAGAAACATGCAGACAAATTAGGAAGAGCGCAGCAGAGAGAGACAAGAATGGTTCAATGTCTAAAAACCTTGATTTTCAAGGAAGGGTTGGAAGAGCTGGGACAATTTCGTTTTGATAAAAGAAGAATGAAGGAAGATTTTGTAACAGTTTTCAAAACAGTTTACCTGAACAATAGTAATAAAGAGGAGGGTGACAAACTATTCTTTGTGGCTGCAGGGGACAGGACAAGGAGCAATGGTCTTAAATTGCAACAAGGGAAGTTTAGGATAGATACTAGGAAGAACTTTCTCACTATGAGGGAGACAAAGCACTGGAGCAGGTTACCCAGGAAGATTGTGGAATCTCCATCCTTGAAGTTTTTAGAGTAAGTTAGCTAAACAGACGTCTGGAATGGTTTATATTGGGATAATCCTCTCTTGAGCACAGGGTTAGACTAGACAACCTCATGAGTTCTCTTTCACACCTACCTTTCTAAGTTTCAATGGCTTTCCCACATCCCACCTGAGTGCCCAGACCTATTTGCAGTTCTGGGTCAGAGCTTCTTCTGTCCTTTTTGTATTTTGACCAAAATTCCATCTGGGACCTGAAAAATCCTTCTTGAGAAAAGAGTATAATGGTAGTACTATACTACTCCATTCCTTTGCAAAGCTGCAGTTTCAGGAAACACATCTTTCTGGTGAAAAATGTTGTCAAAAAATGCCTGTCCCACTCAAGTTTTGTTGGTGGTGTCTCTCATCTATCTGCTCTCGGATGCAATGTGAAAAGCACATTGCAATGCACAACACTATAAATGCAAACAGATTCTGTAGCCAGTTAGCAATTTGTACTCTTAGCTTGTGCTCTCCCTGTCTTTGAACCCACGAGTTCTCTCTTACCTGCTGCTTAAGGCAAAGTTGCACAATTTACTGCTGGGCACAAGGGGGAGAGGCTTTGCTACACATCAGCTGCTCCATGTAGCCTATCTCAGTATATCGGAACCTTTGGGCCGTGACCCAAAAGCGGGTTGCAAGAATATATGAAAGGGTTGTGAACAATCGTGGAAAAACGTGGAAAACCATGGATTTTCTCCTTTAAAGGACAAAAATGTGGGAAATCATGGGTTTCCCCTTATGGGGGCTGCTTGGACCCAGGGAAAATGGGAGGAGAGCGATTAGGCAGGAGGCACCACATGCATGTGCACGGACACACCTGCTGTTGGCAGCCAGGCAGTGTAGAGAGTAAGCCTATGTGGCAGGGAAGAAGAGGGAAGACCCACAGAGATGATGCATGGGGGGCGCTGTGCCCCGCCCCCCAGTTTTGTGCACCCACAGCAGGCATGGAGCTGCAGCCTGGTGGAACCTGCGCAGGTTGGAGCTGCCTCTGTGGCCCAGCAGACAGGACCTGGTGCAAGAGGGCAGAGTAGGGTGATTTCATAGATTTCATAGACATTAGGGATAGAAGGGAAGATCACTGAGTCCAGCCCCCTGCCCCAGGGGCAAGAAGTGAGCTGGGCTTATAGGGTGGTGAGACTGCAAGAGGAGTTAAGGACAGGAGGTGGGGGGCCACACTGCCCTCATTGCTTCCTTCTGCCACCACTCCCCGCAGGCCGTGGCTGTAACCCAGAGGGGAGATGGGGAGGTAGGCAGTGCAGGCAGCCCGAGGGGAGCAGTGGTGGCCAGGCCATGATGGCATGGTAGAGTCGCAGCCCAGCATGCAAGTGGCTGGCGGTGGGAGGAGGTGAGGGCAGCACAGCCCTCCTCCATCCGTTACTCCTCACACTGATAGTAGCGTGGCTGACACGAGGGTCCTGGCGGTGGTGGCAGCAATGAGTCTTGACGCCTTGCTCCAGGTCCCATCTGCAGGGCCATGGGCGCAGCTCTTGCCTGTGCTGGTCTGGCCAGGCTGCAGCCCCATGCCCACTGTGGGCATATACCCCCTGTCCCCACCTCACACTCCCATCCCTTGCCCTACACACTGGGTGGGCCAGAGCCTGGGTCTGGGGGTGGGGCAGTGGGTCAGGAGTGAGGAGCACTAGTGGGGCTGGAGGGTAGGGGGCTGTGGGTTGAGACTTGTGGGGCACCAGCAGGGCCAGGAAGCTGCAAGTCAATAGTGAGGGACACTGGCAATCTACTTCATGCAAATTGCACAATGAGGAATGTCCCGTGGGAGTAATGGAGGGCCACATGTTGATATTTCTGTTAATGTTCTCCTGCTGATGTTGATTTCTGTCTTAAAACTAAGACTGTTGAGCTGCTTTAACTTGTAGTGTGTAGTATGTATTTTGGAGCCAAAATACTTGTGTGTTTTCTTCTTAAACTATTTACTGCATTGGCCATCAATGTTTACAAATGAGTCCTGGTACAAAAAAAGGTTGAGAACCACTGCTCTGATGCCACAGTTAGTGGAAGCCAAGCCACCGTAACTTAGTCCTCTTTCATTAACAGTGGGTTACAAGTTTCAGGTTTCCACTTGTAGTATGCACATGGGCAGTTACTGCAGAGCAGCTGAAAAACAGTGAAGGCCTACCTTATTTCACCTCACCTTAATTTGTTCAAATGCCACAAAGGGGCACTGATTACTGACCACAGTCCTTCTGTACCACCCTGAACCAAATACTGAATAATAATGATTATTGTAAATGCAGCAGTGTTTTTGTGCAGGTGTCTGATGAAGTTCAAAGAGAATGCTTGCAAAGGGATAAAAACAGTTTTGATTCTTCAGTGTCTTGTACTTTAGGTCTTCATTTACTACTACATGCAGCCACATAACCATGTGTGTAAAGTACCAAGTCAGCCTGATGGCATTTTAGTCCCTGCTAATGGCAAGACAAGACTCAAGACAATGGCAAACTGAACCTTTTATGTACGGTATTTTGTACTCCATGAAATTTTAAAGGTTGATTATTGTGGGGACTGGTATTATTTTAAGAAAAAAAGATAAACTTAACATTTTATTCTCAACCCCTTATTGTGGATCATCAGGGCTTTAATTTGGTCTGGTTTTGGTGCTTACTATCCCATTCTGTTCTTCTACTGAGGTATTGCAGAGGGAAAATATTCCTCTTGTTTCCTCAGACCGGGCTTATTTTCAGAAATGAGAAGCACTCAGCTGCCCCTTGCTCAAAACTGTGGGATACTATGATTAGCAGCCACTGGAGGAAGTGTGGTTTTAAATCTCGACTACAAGCCTGTCTTGCATATGTGAATAGCAGTAGGGTAATGTTGCCCCTCTCTTGGTTTTGAACACTGCCCAGGATACTATCACGAGCCTTGTTAATAAATAGATAAAAAACTGATGGTGTTTTTAAGTACCTTGCTCACATTTTCTCAAGGTGCCAGCTGTCAAAATAGTGTCAGCTATTTGTACAGTGCAGGTTTCCAAAGTTTATGCTGTTGAAGGAGACAGCAAATGGGCTGTCATGTCAGAATTAGTAATTATCTCCCTGTCAGACAAATACCAATTTGATTCCCAGCCATGTCCTTTTTATCATACCATGACCTGTAAATGGGACACCTACAGTTATATGGGCCAGAAACCCTATTTGCACGCCTCTTTTAGCTGGCTGAATTCTCCTCTTTCTTTCCCTCCTTTGTTCATTCTCCCAGGTCTCTCTTCTCCTTCTCACGTGGGCATTTCCCATGCTTCTGGACTTTGCTTGTTGCTGCATAGGGCTGGGTGGGAATTTTTGCCCCTCCTGTTACTGTATCAGGGGGTTTTTTAAGCCCTCCTCAGAGACATTGGGTGTTGGCTGCAGACAAGGCAAGGAATTTTGACTGGCATGTCCCAGTGCTCCTACTGAGACTTAAGCCCGGAGGTTCCTGGCTAGAGGGTCCTGCCCCTCTGCTCAGGGTTAGACTGACTGCCATATTTGGGGCCAGGAGTGAATTTTGCTCCATGGTCAGATTGGTATGGATTGGGATTTTTATTTTTGGTTTTTTCCGTAGTGAGGGGCATGACCCTCTTCCTACAGTCTCTTGAGCAGATTTTTAACAACCTTTGTAGCAGCAGGACATTGTCTGCTGTGGTCCCCCTACTTTCCCTGTGTGTTATGTCTTGCGCTGTGTCAGAGTTCACTGGGTAGTTTTGCTAGGAGGTTAGGGCCAGGAGCACATCATGATTCTGCCCCGGCCTGGCCCTGCTGTCACCGCTGCAAGATCCCAACCCTGGAGCCAACCCTGGAGCAACTCTTCACTCAGCTGCATGCCCTGCCCACATGGCTCCTGACCAGTCTCTGTGGAGACCCCAGGAACACAGGGTTGTGACAGCACAGGGTCACAGCCCTGCGCCCCCAGCGCCCCCAGGATTTCCGTAGACACTAGCTGGGAACCACATGAGCAGGGGCTGCTGGGAAATGGAGTCTGGCTGCCAGCCACATCTGTCATTCTGCCCACCCATGGCTTAGACCATAGTTTCTCAGCCTGTGGTATGTGTACCCCTGGGGGGTACGCAAGAAACAGGCAGGGGGCATGGGGGTACCCCAACACACTCTCTCAACCTCTTTTCCTGTCAAAACTATGGCAAAAAAATTGGTGCAATTTAAAAAATTAAATTCCCCAGTAATGATTTGGTGATCAGCCCTCCTAGCTTTGGCCAACATCACCTCTACCCCAGGTACATACTTGAGTTGTGCACCCCTGGTGTAAAAGGTGGCAACCCTACCCACACCAGATCAGACATCTGTCATATCACAGTCTTATAGACACAGCCCTTCTTCCAACATATGGCACACATTATGTAAATGTAAATATACACAGTCTGTAAATATAAAATCCCCTGGCAAATTGAATGTTGGGGTACTTATTAAAATTTTCAGAAGTTAGGGGGTACTTGCTACTTAAAGGGTTGAGAAACACTGGCTTAGACAATGGATTTGTATGGGATGGTTTGGATAGGGAAGAAACTGCCTCAGGCAGGGAGTTAGACTAGATGACCTGTGGCAGTCCCCTTCAGCCCTACTTCCTTATGATTCTAGGATTCCTTGCTGCCATTAGGTATAGACTGCTGTGTAGCATAGAAATATCCATACTGGTTTCTACTGAGCTAGCTAACAGTCTAGCCACAACAGCCAGGAGTGCACTGCAGGCTGGAAAACCCACCTGAGAGCCCATGCTAAGAGCCATGATGCAATTGGCAAGATCACTACTGCACCAGACTCTTTCTCACAGACTGGCCACTCCACCTGCATATTTTTTAAATGAGTAGCTCACTACTGCTAATTCAGCATCTCTGCTGAATGCTGTACCCTGTCTGATGTACATCGGCTGAATAAAAATAGGGTTCCCCCAGTGAGAGAGTGAGTAAGAAGATAATGTATCTAAATATAAATGACAGGGAGAACCCTAGAAGTGTGAAATATCCACATTCAGCCTCAAACCCATTTGAATAGAGACGTGGTCACAAATGTAGCCTATCTGCTGGAAGCACTGGGCCAAGATTTCCAAAAAATGGTTGCCTAAAGTTAGGCTTTTAAGGCTATTTAGACACCTGAGTGACCTTATTTTCAAATGTGCCAAGTGCCTTCCAGGTCCAATAAACTTCAGCCCTTTTGAAAATCAAGCCTAAATAAGGACTTAGGCACTCATGTTTTAAAATTTTGACCTGAGTAAGTAAGTATGAGTTAAGACTATTTGCACACCTGAGACAGTCACCCCGGCCAAACAACCAGCTCTACTCTTCTCCTGACTCTGCAGGGGCCCCTGTGCTCTTCAAGATAAATTAGCAAAGAATATGGGGCCCCAGAGCTTCCTAGAAGGGAAGAATGGAGTAGATGGGAGACTTCCAGGTGGAAACCCATTATAAACATCTGGAGATTCATCAACCAAACCCTACAGGGTTCACAAAACCAGAGAATAAAAGGCTTTATTGACCCTCCTCTTTCAAGACCTTTAGGAAGAAATCAAGAAGGAACAGAAAAAGGCCAGTCCAGATACAAGGAATCTGAGGGCCAGGAAAGGGCCAATATTATGACAAGAGTTGCAACCTTCAAGCTCCAGTCTATGCCCTCCTTTGCTGTGGCCATTGGGAGGGAACCACTACATAGTTAATTTTTATTTGTCAGCCTTAACGCCATTCATGTTTCTCTCTTTATATGCAGCTGCTTGTGTTATTCATGGAGATGCAACCATCACCTCTCCTGCTACAGCACGCACTACAGAGCGGCCTCCAGTGGTGACTATCCCTGAGCCATGGCCTCCATTTGTGACTCAGACTCCAGCCAAAGAAAAAGCCAAAGAGGGAAAAAACGTGGTCCTAAATTGCCAGTTTCACAGTCCGAGGGGTCCTTCCCTGGCCAAGCTGATGGTGAAGTGGTACAAAGAGGATGAAAAGGGATCCAGGGACTTGTTGGAGAACAATGTGACCATCTTGGCTAATTACTCCAGGGTTTTCATGAGTGGGGACTTAACCCAAGGGGATGCTTCCTTGACTATCCGCAATGTGACAACAAGTGATCATGGCATTTATTTCTGCCAGGTGATGCTTTCCAGTGGGAAGGTGTTGACAGGGACTGGCACAAAACTCAGGATCAGGAGAGCACTAGGTAATGCTCTTGTGTTATTCCAGTTCTGTTTTCCTATCTTCAGGGTTGATCTGTGCAGTTGCAGATGGTTGGGGCAGGCAAGCATTTTGGCTTGGAGCTGAAGGAATTGGTCATAGATTTTCAGGGACTTGAACAGAGTAGAATAGGATCATATTTAGATACTTAATAACATCTAATACGTGGAGTGGAATCTGGTCCTGAAGGCTTGTCTACACCAACTCTCTGCTGAGCCTGGTACTGTCACTGAAAATCACTCCCCATCCACCCACCCACCCCAAAGGCTGGAACTCAGGCAATGCACCTGCCCTAGATCAGCCCTGAATGTGCACCAGTAAGCGTGGGTGACTGGTGTCTCCCAAGTCTGAGAGGGCAACAGATTGCTAATCACTGGGGTCCCACAACAGCCGATTGCCAAGCCAGCGGCGAAACTGGAAGTGCACTTCCAGTTTTGTGGTTGGCACTTCCAGAGGGTGCACAGTCAATCTCAGGGGGTATACATGCACTCACGTGCACCCCCTACATGTCGACAATGCCAATAAGTACACCCAAAACAAAGTAGCTCATTCACTCAGGGCTGCTTTAAGGTGGCTGAACTGCCTCATTTTCAGGATCTGATGCATATTACATGAAACTAAGTGGTCGGAGTTTGCTTCTCAATGGTTTCACCAAGTGCAATGTAAACACATGCCCTTAGCACAGATCTGGGCCTCCTAAATGAACTGGATAATATTAGAGATGAAAAGAGCCTATGAGCTTGGCTTGTCTACCTCTTGGCCAAGCTGTGGAGCAAACCACTGAGCTGCAGTTTAAGCTATTCCCTTACCTTTGCCTACTTGAGTTTTGAATGCCCCATGCTATGGTGCTTTTCTCACTTACAAAGTAAGAGATCTCACTGTGAACACATTCTTTGCTGAAGACCTGCCTGAGATTTTAACTAATTTCAATCCTATGTTCTTATCTCCCCTGGGGCTGCCGGAAGAAATCCTTTTTATTTAATTACTCCATGCCCTTCTCACTGGCCTTTGATACTACTCTTCCCAAATCTTGCCTTCTTTCTGTCTCACTTTTACACGACATATGGTAAAAATAGTAAGTCAGGCCTGTGGCAAAGGCCTTTAAACTCTGGTGACTTACCTGCTGGAAAGTGTCTTCTGTTGCCTGTAGGCTCAGATCCAGCAAAGCATTCATTGAAGCAGATACTTATCTTAAAGAATGGGGAGCATTCTAAGAAAGTGGAATCATTACATCTGGTAGCAAATGTCTGCAAGTCCCCAGATGCATGCAGATCTTTACTCTCCTTTTGAGAGTTGAAGTCAAGTTACAAAGTTGGTTTCAAAATATTGCCAGGTATTTCTTTTTTGTTTATGTGACATGAGTGAAAAATACAGGGATGATTCCTGTAAATGCAATCAGCATCATGATTCACTCTCACCTCTTGCACAGAAATAAATCAGCATGAACTGCAGGTCAATACACTGTCCCTGTACTGTATTGCAGTCTCTTGCCCTGTACTGAAACAAATCAATTTGATCTGAAGCATAATATATTCTCCTCCCTGTAGAGACCTGCAGTGTCTTACCCATCAAGAAAGCTATATAATCATATCCCAGGAGGCAGCCTCTTCTGCAGGAGGCTATTGTAAACAGTTGCATCCCAATGGTCCCTTTTGTACTGCTCTATATTGCAGATACCTCTTCAGCATGTCTTACATCTCTCTGCCTTTACCCCTCCAGGATTGTTTGGTATAGAAGAATCCATTGGAACAATCATTGGGGTGGTGGCAGCTGGTATCGGAGGTGTGGTGGTTCTGATTATCATTTTAACTCCTCAGCTAAGAAAGTGTTTCCTCTGCCTAGAACAAGGACCTCATCAAGGTAGGCAAGAGTGAGTGAATGTGCAGAACAAGTTTCCCATAAATGTAGGCAACATGTTATATGTACCTAAAGTATTCTTACAGCTCTAGTAAATGTTAGACCCCAACCTGCCTCAGGTTGGGCAGGTGATTTGCTTATCCAAAGACTAAGAGGTCATGATGAAATACAATCCTTTCCTTTTTCATGGCCTTATGTGACAAAGTATTTAAGTAATATTTACCAGTTCAGTGGAATCTGACAGGGCCCATGCCATAAGGCCATCTGCTATAGCCTTAAACTTGCAGCCTCTGGACTGTCAACCATGCACCCTAACACCCACACCATCTGCTTTTTACAGTCCTTTGCCTACGCTAAGTATAACTAAACATGTACATAGAAGCATATCATTCCCCTACCAGGCATGCAGAGAGATTATCCTGTAGCACATCCTTCTGAACAGCGTATGTCAAAGATCCCCACCTTCCTTGTATTCTCTCCAACCCCATCTATTCTGAATAATTGTTCTTACCATCCTCAGTTAACACAACAAGAGAACATATTATTGCAGGGGCAGCCAAACTACTTAATCTTTCTAGCCACAAATGGAAATCTTGATGTAGCCAAGCGCTGCAAGATGCACAACTTTAGAAAAGCACTGACCTCAGAATGAACAACCAGCATGCAATGTCCCACTTTCAGCAGCTATGTGTTGTTAGATGCCTTCTTAGCATAAAGAATGAGCTGAAAACTGAAATTAGGAAATGAATGAACACAGAGAAAAAGATTTTAATTGTATTTCACTACTATTCTTTCTTGAGGAGCTGTATTTAAACTGCCTGGGAGCATGAACGGTGGCTGGGGAGGCACAGCTGCACCAGTGGTGGTGGGAGCATGGTGGCGGGAGCCCAGTGGTGGTGAGCAGGGAGCTCCCACAGACACTGCCAGCACTGTCATTGATGTGGGGGTGGGAGTGGCGAGTGCTGACTATGGCTTGGCAACCACCTGCAGGCACCGCCAGCATCAGCAGCATCCAGGGGCAATCATGGACTACCTGCAGACCATCCGCAGGCACTGCCAACAGTGTTGGCGGCGCCTTTTTGTAGGGGTGCACTGCCATGCTCAGGGGGTGCACGAGCACTCGCATGCACCCCCTATGCTTCGCCTCTGCCTGGGAGTTGGACATAGCTCATGAGCTATGATTTGGTCACTACTGTATTACTGTCTAAAGCAGTGCTTTTCAATGCTTTTTGAAAAGATTTTGAAAGGCACCTCAGGGTGCTGCAGCATCTTCAGTTAGAATCACTGGTCAAAAGAAATGGAGGTCCAGGTTTTCAAAAGACCTCAGTTCCCCTTTAGGCAACAAAAACAATGGATTTTCCAAAGAGCCAAGCTGACCTGAAACATTCATCATGGGAGTTGCTGGGAACTGAACACTTTTGGAAATCTTTATATGTATAATGAGGAATTAGCTGTTTTGGAATTCCAGGCCAAATTGTGAGTGTTGACCCCCTGAAAACGTGGCACCAACTTCAGGAAAATCTGGTCTTACACATGAGCTATTAAGAGGCTGCCTAGCTTCCTCCAAAGTAGGACTGCCACCTAGTGGAAAGTACTCATGCCCACACACCCTGCTCTTTAAAATTTCCATTTAGTAGGACAGGACGCCTACTTGATCATCACTGAGGTGCATAAGGTTTCAGGTTGATTCCACAAACATCTCCCCTAGCAGCAGCTCCTTTTGGCTAAAAGACTTCCCTTTCCAAATTATATGGCTACCCAGATTCCATTAAGCTGTTTACCCATGAGACACCTATGAAAGCTTGGATGTGTAGATGACTTAGTTCTGTTGTGCTTTATCTGCATCACTCACTCATTCTCTCCTTTTCTTCTGGCACAGCATAGCTTGAACTGCATGGTTCCAGAAGACACCAGAAGATCCAAAGTCTAAATCATTCTTGTATGTAGTAACTTACCATACTCTGTAAACCAAAATGAGGTCTCCATATTCTCTAATAAAAATGTTTGCTTCAGTACATGTACCCCTTTTTGGTATGTTTACCTACAAAGCAGCGTGATCAACTTCCTCATATAGTATGAACCAAAATAGCCTTTCATAAAATGTTTATTTCATTACCAGATAAATCCTGGCTAGTTAGTCTACAGGTGTTGAAGGCTTGGGGTTTATTTCTTATGTGATGCATCAAATATCTTTCTTTGTCAGCATTTCATATTTTAAATGCAGCATTTTATATTTCAAATCATGGTGTCCTAATATTGTGAGGCACTGCTGGTGCCATACTTTCCTCCCAGCTAGGACCCCCCTGTGTTACCTGACTGGCATAGAATTATAGGAGGGCTGGCAGGGACCTAGCCCAAGCCCTGTGCAAACTATCCCAGACAAACCCCATGTCCAGAAACTATGCCACCACCCTCACACAGTAGTAGGCATCACCCCGGCACATAAGGCAGGAGGACTATGGCAGCCAGTGTCCTGTTGCTGCAGAGGTGGTGAATAGATTCTCAAGAGATCCCAGGCAGAGGCTGTGCACCACTGCAGAAGGTGGCAAACCCCACTCACTCTGCACTAGTCTGAGTGGGAGTAAAATCCCTTCCTGCTCCCAGTGCAGTGTTGGTCTGACCCTAAGCAGAGAGGCAAGACCCTCCAGCCAGGACGCTGTAGGGCTGGTACCAGCAAGAACATTGGCACAGCCCAGTTTAAAACTCACCCCCAGCCTGGCTGCAACCAACACCCAGTGCCCCTGGGAGGCACCCAGTGCCTCCAGCCTTACAGAACCTAACGTGGTGCCTCTGTAAGGACCTGGGGGGAAGTGCTAGGTATTGTATGGGGCTTGCAAGGCCTCCCCTCTTGCCCCAGGCCTTCCCCAACTCTAGGGGCAGCCGTGGCCCCTCAGCACCCAGCATCTTGGCAGGACTGGGCCTGGCGGTTGCTCCTTCCCCCTCCTAAGGTGATTCCCAGTGGTGCCAAGCCTGCCTCCCCATGCATTTACATGGGCAGAGCCACACTGCAGCACTGCACCTCCCTGTTCCTTCATGGGGGCGCCACCCACTGTCCCGATTCAGTTCCTTTGGGTTTACTCTGTGTCCAGGGCCCACAAAGGATCTGAATTGGCTTTAGCATGTTGACATGTGACAAGGAGCGAATTTGAAGGAGCTGAGTCTAAATGAACTGAATCCGATTTGGATCCTTCCCAGGACCTTGATGTGGTACATGGAGCGGATCTGAATCAGATTCAGGTCATTCACATTCAGTTCTCATGGCACACCAGTTGAAAACCACTGCCCTACAAAGCCATCTCTGGTCTATGCCAAGGGCTGCTTTCTTGGTCTCACACCCCCCAGTGGAAGCCTCCACTTAGCTTTGCTACCAATTTCCATCACCAGCAGCTATGGGGAGCAGCAAGAGTAAGTGGAGGCTGCAGTAATGGAGCAAGAGAGCACCCCTCAGCACAGAGTAGAGAAGGCTGAGATGGCCATTTGTCACTGTAGAGGGGGTGGGTGGCACATGGTAGAGAAATGCATGAAGCATGGCAGAGAAGGTGCCCCCACCACCAGGTGCCACTGATTCCATGCTACCATATGCCGGATCCAATCTCTTTGCAGGATGTATCTAGCCCATGGGCTGTAGGTTGCTGACCTTTTGGGTGTTGATTTCACATACTGAGAGGACTTAAGCAGAAAACAAATGCATTTTAATATAAGCCTAAAAAAAAAATGAAAAAGAAAGATAAAGCTTTCTATTGATTCCTTTAACATGAATAATGCTGGCCCCAGGCTAGGCATTCCTTAAGCCAGTCTTGGATACACCAAAATCTCTATAGGCCAGCATTCTCTCAAACTGCATGGTGTGTGTAGCTGCGCAGGCATGCCTGCCAGCACAGCATGAGCACACCTGCGCGGCTGTGCATGCTGCGCAGCTCAGAGGGAACACTGCTACAGGTGTAAAGCAGGTGAGGCTTGAAACATGGCAATATGCTTTGGTGAGTCCAGCATTCTGTGTAGCCATTGGGAAAAGCCAAAAACAGTTACTATCCCTGCAGTAGAAAATGGCAAATGTGACTCTCCTCTCACCTCTGAGATTCTCCACCCTGTGGAAGAGGAAGATGCAGAAGAGATTATTGGCCACTACTTTCAAAGACAAAAGCCTTATAAATGATAATTTCTTGGAGTGGACAGGACTTCTTCCAGAAGTAAACTGAAGTTTCCACTTCCATGAGAGGCAGGAGGTCCCTTCTCCCTCTCAGCAGTAACAGTTAAGACAGAGCAGATACAGATTCACTTCCCATCTCCAGGAAAGAAATGCATGTTGTACTTCCAGACTGACCCATTTTGACAGATGATATATCATCCCATGGGGAAGGAATTAAAACCAATAATTCAGGGCTCCCATCTATTTCCAAAGGGCATGTGTAGACGAAAACAAGGGGCATGTGTGCACAACACTTTAAAGCTGGTTAAATGCTCTTGCACCACTTTAATGGTGCTGGCATTTGTGCGTAGTGTGCAATTAATTCCAGCCACTGGAATTAGCACATTTGGCACATTTGGCAGCATGGGCAACTGGTGCCACCTTAGTCAGGGGGAACACGTGCCCTCCCAGGGACCAGTCAGCAACTGGGGGAGAGGAGGGGCCATGGCCAATCGCAACAACCAGGAAGTGGCTATGGATCTCCCGAAAGTGGGCACAGTGCTTCATCTGCACTCCCACTCCCCAGCTGGCACTTGCAGGAGGGGCACCCCTGTGCACCCCCTATGCGCTGTCACTGTTTGGCGGTGTAATGTGCCTTAAATGACTTTGGGGCAGAGCAAACTAAAACACCTCTGAGGAGTTTTAGTTTGCTGCCCTACAGCTGTGGAGCAAAGTACTGTTCTCTGTGCGGCTCAGGGCCTGTGCAGGCAGCCTGTACAGGCAGTCTTTCAGCAGCTCGGGAAGGCAGGCTCCACAAAAAGGAGAAAAAAAAGCGGCAAGCCTGATCTTTTTTTTTCATAGATTTCATAGACATTAGGGCTGGAAGGGACCTCGGGAGATCATCGAGTCCAGCCCCCTGCCCAAAGGGCAGGAAGTCAGCTGGGGTCATAGGATCCCAGCAAGATAAGCATCCAATTTACTCTTGAAGGTGTTCAATGTAGGTGCTTGAACCACCTCCGATTCCAGGCTATTCCAGACCCTGGGGGCTTGGACAGTAAAGAAATTCTTCCTTATGTCCAGCCTGAAACGGTCTTGCAGGAGTTTGTGACCGTTTGACCTCGTCATCCCTTGGGGCGCTCTGGTGAACAGACGTTCCCCCAGATCCTGGTGGTCACCCCTGATAAACTTATAGGTGGCTACCAGATCACCCCTGAGCCTGCGCTTTTCCAGGCTAAAGAGTCCCATGGCTCTCAGCCTGTCATCGTAAGATCTGTTTTCCTGACCTCTGATCATGCGCGTGGCTCTCCTCTGGACTCTCTCAAGCTTCTCCACATCCTTTTTGAATTGTGGAGCCCAAAACTGGACGCAGTACTCCAGCTGCGGCCTCACCAAGGCCGAGTACAAGGGGAGAATGACGTCCCGGGATTTGCTCGAGAAGCATCTATGGATGCACGCCAGCATTTTGGTCGCTTTACTAGCCGCAGCATCGCATTGCTTTGGAGCTTGCCTGTCTGCATAAGCTGCACGGGGACCCAGTCCTTCCCTCTGTGGCTGTGATGCCCCCTGGGACTGCCTGAGCCAGATGCCTGTGGGTGGGTGTAAAAGAAAAAGCGAGCCAGGGATTATTGTTAAAGCTTCATATTTATAAACTGCAATTTGGAATCTTCTGTTGAATGGGGATATGCCTCAGTGTAGAAGACTTCAATTTTTGGCAAGCAAATGGTAGAAAGCAGAACTGTGATTGTGTCCTTAATTTGAAATGCTGAGAGGATGTATAACCAAACCTGTTTCCCAACAAACCTCCTCACCACCCCAATCCACTCCCATGCTGACAGGAATTCCTTCACATCATCAGTTTTGACAAAAGATGAACAATTTTAATGACAGTGTCTCCAAAGTCAAAGAATTAGGAGGGGGGAAGAAATTCCTAAGATGAGTCATATTCTCCTTTCATATAGGAGTAAAATGACATGTGGGATGGTTTTGTCCACATAAAAAATCTGGCCAGAAGATCAAGTTTGGGTTATAGGAGGCTGCACCCCAACAGCTGGCTGCTTCCTGGTCACATTGGCACACCATTTTTTCACACCTGTCTGTCAGCTTATCTGGAAAAAGAAAAAGAAAATGGAGGGCAACTGGTTAAAATTGTGCTGAGACCATCAGAAAGTCATACCTAGCTGACAACGGGCTGCATTCAGAAACCGGTAGGGAATGATCATTGAATGGGCTAGGGAGAGGCAAATAACGGATTTTTGTCTCAGTGACCAAATCAAATATTCATTATATTTGACCTGTAATGTTTTGCTTAGTTTTTGGGTTACTTCACCCTTTTATTTTATGCTTTTCAAAAAGGAATCCCTTTTCCTCCCCCCAAAAAGTCATTATTTTAAAGCAGAAAGCTGATATGTTTTCTTTTGAACACACTGAAATAAAATCTTTCTGTTTTTTTCAAAATTTTAACACCCACATTTTTACTGTTACAGTTTGCCATTTTTAATCAGTAAATTAAACAATCTACTATAAACAATCTAACCGTTCAAAGCCATCGTTAATGCTGACTGCCTCGGCTTTTCAAAAAAATCCCCCAAAGCACCCAAATTATGAAAATTTGCACCATAGTCTTCTTTTTTAACTAGAATTTTACTTACCCAGAAGCTACCTAGATTATACTTCGCTTCTATTCTGAAAAGTGACTCAGTGAAAATCATGTCACAAGTTCCATTTTCACTGTCTCTCAATGATTTCAGTATCACATGCACGCCGTTTATAAGTAAAAGGTGTTTTCTTTCCCCCCAGCCTTGCAAATTCAAGTTGTCATGTGAGGATCACGTTGGGTTCTATCCTCTCACACTGTATAGCTTTTAATAAAAAGTCTGCAAGCAAAATGAGACTTTCTATGATTCCTGTTGATGTGTTTGCACATTGGAATTTCAACAGTTTTGCCGGTGGTATCCAAGGATAAGTGAAATGTGCCAATCTCTTCCAGAGCTTTGCAAGGTGCAGAATAAAACCCAGTGAAGAATTAGAATCAGATCTTATTCCACTTATTGGACATTTATGTGGACTTAGGCACTTAAATGTCCTGTTTTTCCAATGACCACTGAATACTGGATATTTTTTTCCTTTGACTTCAATGGGCTTTGAATTAGACCCACAAGAAGCACACCCGGGGGGGGTCATAAGATGCTATTTTATGTAATAAAGGTATTGGAATTGTGCGTTGAGTGGTGAAATATTAAATATTGCCTTGTTGCGGACTCTTTGCACAGGGCTGAGTTCCACTCATATAAACAGCAAAAAAGGGATATTGAAATTAGGTGATTTTTTTTCTTTAGTCACCTTTTCTGCTTTTGTCTCTGCCTTGCTTCCTCCTTGCCTCCACTCCTTGTGTTGTCTCAATACCATACCCAGTGCCATGAGTCTAATATAATTAAAACCATTTGGTTTGGCATTTATTCCAAGAACTGAATTGTTTTTCTGTTGGGCCTCACAACTTGAAGTATTTCATACATGCTCAAATATTTCCTGAGAACCATTCTCACATGCAAATAGGCAGGAGACAAAAAGAAATGTACATTGCGATGCACTTGAACTAAAAAAAACACAGCATCACCATTTTTAATTCAGCAAACAGAACTGTGATATAGTAGCAAAAGGCAAAGAAAATAAGTTCCCCAGTAAAAGGAGGTTCTGTTTAATTCCTCAGAAAATATTCATGTTTATATTGTGGTTACCAACAAGCAATGCATTTATTCATAGCCTAAATACCATCAACAGTTCTGCTTTTAGCTTTCTTTTATATGTTTCCTCTAAGTCTTCTTTGCATTCCCTGAAATTAAATCTTTTCCCTGATTTGAACTAGGTCAGACATTATGGGTGCAGACAGAAATGCAGCTCCCAGCTGTAACTCAGAACGATTTTTCAAAGCATTCTGAATTACACCACCACTCCAGACCAAACAGAAGTTCACTGTTGGTTCAAGGAGGGAGGGGAATTTAGCTACCAAATGGGAGCCTGCAGCCAGCTTCCCATAGTACCTCGGGAGGGGCTCCAATATACCCACCCCATCCTCCCGGGGGGGCTGAAAACCCCCCAAACTGAACTTTTGCTCCCTTTCCCCCCCTCCCATTCGGAAAACAGCTGCAGGCTGGGAGCTGGTAGACACAAGTTACAACAGATGCTACATTTTTAAACGTCTTTATCTGATACTGCATGCAATGAAGGATCATATTTTCACCCAATAGGCCGTTTTTGAAGCTATCTGCAGCCATGCACTTGTGTTTGGTCACACCTATAAACTGTTTTCTATGGCCATATTGAATGAAAAGTGTCACTTCTCTCTGTACCCCTTATCTCCCAGCAAAGCCTGTTGGGCTCTAGCTTGGGATGGGGCATTTACCTCTAGAAGAGGAAAGACATCATTTCAATCCCTGCTCCTCCTTGGGGGAGGAGTAGCATAAAGAGGCAAGGAAATTCTAAACTGCCACCTTGTTCTGCATTGCAGAACTGCTGGTGTGGGCCATCAGGGACTTGGCCTAGCTTCAAGAGTTAGCCTAAATCTGTTTCATCCCTGTCTGCTGGCTCGACTGTAACAGCCACACAGTGAGTACGTCTTCACTTGTCTACCTTCCAAAGCAGTGCCAGAAGAGTCATGTCAGCTACAGGGCATAAAAAGGCAAACCCTCCAGTTGACACAATGCAATGAGTAATGCATGTAACAGCAAGTGGAAGTGGGAGCAGTCTGCGGAGCTGTGATGACTGTTAATTTGGACTACAACTCCCAGAAACCCTCAGGGCTGGGGGCCAGGGGGAAAATGAAGAGTAAGCCTTAGGCTGGAAGAGGGAGAAGAAAGAAGAGCCTGCACGTGAAACCTCGCCAGTCTTGCATGAGGAGTGTACAGTGGAGCTGGGGATCCCATTGGCTTGGCTAGCCAGGATTATGGACTGGAAGAGCTGAACTCAGACTTGGGGGCAGCTGCAGGCTGCTGCTTGAGTGCGCAGGGCTAAAGGCTTGTTTGGGGACACCTGCAGGGGTGTATGGGGGAAATTAAAGTACTGAGTATACATTAATACAGTTGTTAAAGTTCCTTTATCTTTTACCTATTCCCTCCCTTTGGCCCATTGGTTTGTGACCCCAACCCCTATGATTTTCCCTACAAAAGTGGAAACTCCCCCTTGTTTCTTGCACCAGGTTCTGGGGCTGTAAGGCTGGCACAAAAGATTTTCTAGCAAAATTTCCCTTCCATTATGGGTACAGCTCTGTCAGCAGAAGGTGGCTTCTGCTGTCAGAGTTGCTACTATTCAAGGGAGCAGTGTAGCCCTGACAGCAGTAAAACACTGCCACAGAGATGAATCCATTGCCAAGGGGCCTGGCAGCCCCTATAGGAAAAACAGAGCCTCACAAGTTCCTTTATTGGACTTGCTGGCTATGCTGCCATACCACACTACTAATATTTGTTCGCTGCACATCACCACAGCTTAGGGCTTGCCTACATCAGAAAGCTGCTGCCACTATAGCTAAGCAGGATAACTAGGTAAGCAGAGCCCCCTTGTAGATACACAGCAACAGCAAGTTTCTTCTATTAGCTTAATTCAGTCACTTTCCTGAGTGACCACAACAAAGCTGGTGGAAGCCTTTTTTGATAGCGTCACAGCATCCAAACAGCTTTTTTGTCAGCACAGCTACACTGGCTAGGAGATGGGGCAAGATGAATTTAAAAAGTAGCTGCTAGGGCTGTGCGAAATTTCACTGGGTATTTTGTTTCAAAGCTGTTTTGATGCATTTGGAGCTCAAAACAGCAAAATCGAAACAAAAAACCTTCAAAAGCTTTGAAGAGAAACAAGGGCACTCAAAACATTTTGAAGTTTCAAAACTTTTTGAGTTTTGAAGCCGGGCTTACTTGGCTTCAGCGCCAGTCCCAGCTGGCAGTAGCAGTCTCCTGTCTTGTGACAGGCAGATTGGGGGCCGGCCTGCACCCCTGTGGGGGCTGTGCTGGACTCCTCCCGGGGGGGTGGGCCCTGGTCTGCCTGCACCCCTGGAACAGTGCTTTTGAAAGGAAACAAAACTTGAAACGAAACACTGTCCCACTGAAATGTCGAAACAGAAGTCAAAGCGAAACGGTGCTGTTTCACACAGCCCTAGTAGCTGCCTGATCTAGTTTGATACCTTGACCAATGATGTTAAGCCCAACGCACATGAAGCATGCATGCTAGTCTGTCCTCCTTAGGACAAAGGACTAACCCGTGTTGACACACAATAAAAGCAGTCACTTCCTTACCGCACACCACCGTGTTGCCTTCACAGATCCATTCATATCTCTGCATCTTGGGGTCGCAGCCTTCCTGCTCTGCCTTGTCATAACAGCAGTCATGCTTGTGGCAACACCTTTCAGCAACAAAGAAACCGAGTTATGTCTGTCAGGCTGTGGCTGTTTGCTTTTCTCAAGTATTTCACAGCATACCTCAGGAGTTCAGTGTTCTGAAGGAACTAATCATGTCTCCAATTGTCTAATGTCACCCTGCTCTGACTGGAAATTCTCTATTGTTCAGGCAAGTGCTCTGTCAATGCAGCAAAAGCCAGCAAAGCTGTAGAACTTACTGTAGAAATTAATGAGAAAAAAGAATAGATTAGACTTTGCTGCCCTTCCTTACATACACTTAGATCAGTGGTTCTCAACCTTTTTTGGACTCAAAGCACCCCTCATTGGACTCAAGATACACCTCCATAACTTGTAAACCGAGCAGCACCCAATTTCAAGTCCCTGACAGTCCATACTAGCAATTCTGCGATACACACTAAGGGTGTGTCCAGACAAATGTGGATGTTTGGACTTGTCCCCGGGGAATGCCTGTGCCATGCACACTTCGGCATGTGGCAAATCACCCTGGGGGTGGTAGGGAAGGCTGGGCCAGCAATGGGCTGGCTCCATCAGCCTTACCTGGGAGCCTCCCGGGGCTGCAGCAGTGGTGATTCTGCTGCATGGAGCCAGGCCAGCAGCCTGAGTGCAGCTTCATGTGGCCTGGCTCTGCTTTGGAGCAGTGCACACTGCCTGTGCATGCACTGCTCCTGGTTTTTTTTTCATGTTTTTTTTTTTTTTACCCCTGGATATCTAAAAAGGGGGAGCAGCACACGCATGGGCTGTGCTCCCTTGTAGCATGGAGAACATCTAAATGTGCAATATATGACTCTACAAATGTACTTGCAGTGCCACATACCATGCGGCCACGCTTGTCTGGACATGGCCTAAGGCGGCAACTTAGAATTGTCCTACCTCTTATGCTGCCTGCCCCTCCCCCAAATGGAGTAGTGATTGAAATGAACCCACTTTCAAAAACTAATTTATAGATCACAGTGCTTATGTCCTTGCACAGGGGCACAGCAGTGGGGATTGGGGATCAGCCAGGCAAAACAAAACCCAAGCCTATGCTTATCTGCTTATTTTATCTGCTTATCTCCTAATGTCTCACTTATCTCATCACACATCCCTGAACCCTTCAAAAGATCTGGCAGTACCCCAGGGTGCTCTAGCACCCTGGTTGAGAATCACTGACTTAGATACAAGCTTATCAACTGCTTGGAGCAGGCAAAGACTTGACCCTGGTCCTGATTTATTTGTGCTGTAAAGCTGTTTATCACCAGCCCTAGGGAATGTTCAAGGAGTTTCCCCAGCTTGTGCACAGCCAGAAGCATGGCTCTATGGTAGACAACCTTGCGCTTGTGTTATCGCCAGGAGAGAGGTCTGGCCAGAGCTCTATTTACTCCAGGAGTTCTCAACAGTCCACAGTCCCTAGGGAGCCATAAGCATAGCTTAGAGAAACCTCAGAGTTGCTTTAATTATAACAATAGCCAGGTAGGCCCTCAGTCAAGTCCAGGACACTACAAAGAGCAAAGGTGATGCCCTTAAAGACACCCTTCCTTCTCAATACATATTCCTATGCTCAGCCCAGAGTGCATAACTGAAAATAAGCTCGTGTGCTGCAAGATACTAACAAAGAACATAGCTTCTTTGGCTATTAAGATCCAGAGCAATGGCTTGAAGCTGAGGAAATATAGGTCTAGCTGAGGCAGGAGGGGAAATGTATCAACAAAGAGTGTGCTTAGTAAAATGCACTTGTTAGGGAGGTCCCTGCTGAGGTCCCTGGTGCCAGGGAGTAAAGAAACCCAGTGTCTGAAATGATCTCTGCAGCAAGCATTCCTGGAGGGATTTCTGGCCCTGGACTGGAGGCAAAAATGATTCCTGGGTGTAAATTTTTTTTGTACAGTAATGAAGAGGATCCCTATCATCTCTAGGGAGCCAGGTCCAAGTCTGCTTACCACAACACTGTCCATGGAGCCAGCCCCATTCCCATGTTCTGCAGGCGACCCTGTTCATAACTTCCTCTCACCTGTGTCTGGGGAGACTTTCCCTGGCCCATCACCCTGGCCAAGGTTGTTGCGCTCATTTGCAAGCAACTCAGCTCACCAGTCTGCAATTTCTAGCTTTGCTCACTCTCAGGCCACGTCCACACATACAGGCATGTGTGGTTTGTAGTGCCACAAACCACATGCATTGCATGTTAAACCATTCATGGCACTGCTAATTCACCACCAGGCAAAATTTGCTACCAGGATTTCCTGGTAGCAAAAAACAAAACAAAAACCACACACAAAAAAACCAACCAGACCAAAAAACCCCAGAAGAAAATGTGGAACAAAGCACACCAAAATAGCATGCATCAAGACAAACACGGAGCTCTGTGCTGAGGCACACTGGGCCCCAAGACAGGGGAGCAAGTAGCCCTGAGCTGGCTGCTCCCCTGTCTCCACATGCCACAGCATGCCTGCTCCTCCATCTCCATGTGCCACTCCCTGGTTAGCTGGGGTGCAGAGTGCATCCTTGCTGGGGTTGCCTGGCGGCTAGCCCTACACTTAGGCACCCTGTGCTCCAGCCAGCACCCCCCACAGCACATGGAACCCAGTTGGAGCAGCACACTGGGAACTGGTGGCAGTGAGTACCCCTGGGTGAGGCACCCTCCACATCCACCTTTATGGCACCCTCACCCATTAAGAAGTGGGCCTGGGTACATGCCCCATATGCCCACCCCACATGAAGCTACTGGAATAAATTATGCAGGGACTCTAGCCTTTGCTGACAAAAAAGAGTTAATTCTCACTCTAATAAGGGATATATATTCTCTTAACTCAGTAAGATGCTACATGACTTGCCACACTAGCTCAGGACTTTGGGAATTCAACTGTATGTGCTCACCACACTACAGTACAAACTGTCACAGGTTATTTTAAGTGAATTTGTTGTTTTTTCACAGGGCTCTGTGGTCAGTCTTAGATTGAAACATTTCAGAAGAGAGATTTCATGCAGAATGTCTGCATGTTTTAATAAGGGCCTGTGCAGCCAGAGGAGGGAGGACACTGTGGCATGTTTCCTCACGCACACGGGTTCCTGCGAGTGCCTCAAACCTGCCCTGTATTCCCTACACTGCTTCTCCATAGGTTGTTGGGTCACGTTCAAGGCCATGGTCCTCATTTTCAAGGCCCAGGGTGTTTAAAAATCAAAACCAAGACTGGCAATTTCATCTCACAGATTTGTCTGCAAAATAAATGCCAGGTTTCATCTCAGGCTTGCAAAGATGAAATCAACTGCAATTACAATGATGCTATTCACTGCCTTCAGAATTCTAGCAATGATATTTTAAGCGGTAAATGGCCAAACCTCCCTAGGACATTAGATTGCAATCTTCCACATTAAAAACCTAATACAGCATTCAGACCTAGGTTCTGTGTTCCCACCGAAGAATGCAGCTACTGTTAATGGCTAAATGTAGGTGCTCACAGGGTCCAAGATGTGAGAGTCAGAGGAAGAAAGTTCTGCCAGGTTTATAGTGGCAGTGATGAATTGTGGGGTGATAATTTCTTGTTTCCTTCCCAGTTTTGTTTCTGAACTTTCAAAAGTAAAGAGCAGAGGGAGTAAATATCAACAGCAGTGTGAGAGGTGGGGCAAAGGCCAGTGGTCAAGTAGGTAGAGTTGAAGGGATCAGAGTAGTGTTTAACCTTTGGGGAGGAGAAAGACCAGTGCATGGTGGAGGGCCTGAGTGATGAGAAGCAGGCAGGCAAATAGAAGGGAAGCAAAGAATCAGGGTTCAAGAGAAATGGAGCATGGAGCCAGAAGGAAAAGGAAGAACAGGGCAGAATAAGAGGAGTGAGGATGAGTAGTGGGGAGGTGGAGAAAAAGGAAGTAGGCTGAGACAGAGAAACCACCAGAGAGTGACAAGAAGGGGCTAAAGAGAAGCATCCACTGCATGAGGGAAACAGTTGCCCCTAAGTTGACTGTAAAATCAGAGGGTTGCATCTGTTGAGGAAAGCTAAGGCCTTTGGAGGCTGGCTCTCTTCTTGGCTCTCTTCTGTCCCAGGCCCACAGTTGCAAGATGCCCCTTGTGAAGTGGATAAACACCCAAGGCCTGTATCTAACAACTGCAGCCAGCCACTTCTGCTCAGGAAATACTCTTCTTTTCCACACTTGAGTCTGGATTGGGCTTATAACAACCTGTTACTCCTTCATTATACCAAAGGCCACAGCACCAGCCAGTAGGATCAGAGCACAGCTAAGCACTAGTCAGAAATACTGAAATAATTAAAAGCTTCACTTCACCGGTGAACTGCTTGTTCAGTGAGTATTGCACGAGAAGACCTGCACTGATGAACATCGGCAGCACTTACTGGGTAGCAAAGACCAGATAGTTCCAAAAGGGCACTGCACAGACATTACTGGTGGTAATTCTTTACCTCCTGTTTGCCACATTACCAGTACAGTAACCATTGCCCATCCTTTTGAGGTTTTAACCACACATCAAGAACGGAAAATCTCACCCTCCTTGCGTTGACAGCAAGTGTTTGCAGAAGGTGGGTGACTCATTCACAGAGAGCCCAGCCCTCAGGGTGGTGAGAACCTTGGGGAATGAACTAAGTTTCCTCAACACCCACTGACCTGAATGGTTATTCTGGGCATTCAGCACCTCACAGGATCAGGCCCTTAGTTAGGCATGTCTGCTCAGGACTTTTGCATGTTCTTCGGATTTAAACAGTACTTAAAGCTTGCTGGAAATTCATAAAATGTCTAGCAGAGTGGAGTAAGGGAAGCAAGTGAATTGATCTCATATAAAGGTGATGCTGGTTTAACTAAAGGAACAGAGGCTGCCTATACACATGCTCAAGGGTGCAGGGGGGAACATTTTAATTAGAGTCATTCCCAGAGAGCCACTCTAATTAAAACACCTCACTGTCACATGTATTAAGTCCCCGCATGTTAAAAAATGGCCATAGGACACTTTATCTAAACCTCATTCAATTAGGTTTAGATAAAGCACCCCTGCAGCAATTTTTAAATGTGTCAGAGTTTATACCCGTGACAGTGAGGTCATGCTGGAGCATTATAATTAGAATGCAGAGCAGATTTGATTAATTGAGTCTGCTCTGACACGTTCTAATTAGAATGTGAACCAGTATGTATATAGGGAGCCAGAGAGAATGAAAGAAAAGGGAAATTTTAATTACCAGAATAACACAGCAGTGCTGTTGCTTGTAAACAACATTTGCAAACAAGTTACCTAGAAAGAGTCCTCTTTTTTTGTATAATCAAAAGTGTCTACATCTCCCATATTTAGCTCTGTCTAGACAGACTGCCTGACTTAAGGAAAAGGAAATTACACCTTCTCCAATGGTGTTGAGGGCAAAAGTTGAAATGTCAGGAGTACGAGTCATTTTAAACATTCACTGCTCAAGGTAAGTATACCCCTTTTTACCTTCAATGGAAAATACTGCAATTAGCATGTACGTTATAACTAGTGATGGCACACGTTCCTTTTTACAAAGGTATATTCAGGAAGGGACACCCAGAAGATTCCTCTAACAGGGGTGTCAAGCATAGGGACTGTGGGTCAGATCCAGCCTGCAGAGCCGCTGTATCTGGCCCCCTGAGCAACTGGCAGTTTACCGGAAGTTGTAGGGCAGGGCCTGTTCCAGAATTTGGGGACATGGCCCAATGGACGTGGCCCTGGGCAGCAGGAAGGGAACAAGGTCTGATACAGCCCTGGTCACCTGATGGCTAGTTGACCCATTGCCACTGCCGCCAACATGGCTAGCAGTTGCTTGGCCCACATGCTTGCTCTACCTCCTTTGCTGCTGGCCCTGCCGCATGCCCTGGACCAGAGCCAAAGTAGCTGCAGCCTCCACATGCACCAGATCAAAGCCACCCCATGGTCTAGGCTAAATCCGGGCCAGCAAGGAACCTATGGTCTGGATCCAGCCTGGGGCATGCAGTGAGTGTGACACCCTGGCTCTAACAAACATGAGACAGAAACTTGTAAGGCCCAATCTGGTGGAATTATGCAAATTTACACCAGATAAAAATCATTCTGTTTCTGCAACAAAGCAGATCAGTGAGGGGTCACGAATACCTGTAATTCAAGGGTCAAGGTTACATTTTTAAAAGTGGCAACTCATATTATGTGTTTCCAGTTATTAGGCATCCAGATTGTGTCACTAGTATGAAATCCTGGTCCTATTATGAAAGGGAATCTCAAAAGTCCATTGATTTATGAATAGCCCAGGTTTTACTCTTAAAGTCAGATCCTTTTCTGTAGATTAGGTACCTAAATGTGATCATTTTCTATCCTGCTTGAATCCTAGAAAAATCATCAATGCAAGAGATGGGTGTATCCTCTTCCGCATTGCTTTTTGCGATTTAGTTGTAAGGCTCAGAGGATGGTGTATTACAAAAGTAAACATGTTAATGTTCTTTCAGGGACTCAAGCAGGGTGCAACAGGATCACATTTAGGTACATAGGTCCAGTTAAACAACTAAAAAGTGGAATGAGATTTGGATCTTGATTTTCATTGCATCAGTATCTCCCAGAGTCAGTTGAATTTGTAGATGTCCAACCCCTCAGCAAGTTGGGCCTTCAGTATCTTGAATAACCCTCCTTCCCCCCCCAGCTTCCAAAATATATGCACCTAAAATCAGTGGAGTCACACTTCATATTAAGGTTCTATTTTTAAAGGGTAAAGAGATGATTGACAGATATTCTAAACATGTTACTCCAATATGTGTTATAGATGGTAATAAGCAGATGACTAGAAGCATCAAGAATCCTGTTGACCTACTAGCCTATATAACAATCCATAACCATGGACTTACTGGCACAGCTAGTAGTCAAGCTATTATATAAAAGGAATCTTTAAAAAAGGAGATTAATAAGGGCAACATTGGAGGCAAGTTGTGGGTAACTAGATCAATTCAACTCTTTCATGGAAATGTTGCCCTTTACATCAGCAGAGAAACTGGCGTCTACTGACTGCAACATCTCTTCCTTACTTGTTTTCAGTCTGCACTCTGTTGGATGTTACAGAAATATGAAGTGTCTGCAACAGTTGGATATTTTGAAAAAGTGCCGTAAGTCCCTTTGCAAACAAACTCTCACTTGCTTTCAGTCCTGAAGAAAGGTGAAATTAAGGGCAAATGCCCCCTTGCTTATTGATCTTAGATAAATGGAACGTCAAGGTTTAGAGAAGGACTGTGCTGTGGGTGCAGAGACTCACTGCACTGCACAGGTGAAGGATTGGAGCTCACGGCACTCAAAAGGACTGAAGTCCATCAAACAAAAGGAATTGAATATACACCTCTCTGTGTGCCAGAGATAGAAAGGAATAGTTGAGCAACATCACTGTATATTGCTTCTTGCTTTTGGACATAAATAGCTCAATAACTTCTTAACAAGAACAGAAGTCAGAAAAGAGAAAACATTACCCCAGCACAATGCTCTGTTCCACTGACAGAATCTCCTTGTTGAAGGTGAACTGACATAGAGAAAAGCAAAGGTTTTCAATCACCCCTGAACCAACGTGGGATTCTTTCTTAAGAGAGAAAAGAAAAGGTGTTTCCATTCACCAGACCTTTCCAGATTGCAACTATGTTTTGCTCCCACAGCTTCACTCCTTCCTCCCTACCCAGAGGAGTTCTGGTCCCCAGATAACTCTGTCAGTGCAGATCAATACCCAAACCCTCATTTTTTCATTGGCAGTTTTCCTGTGAGACAGGTTTCAATTGTGTCTCTCTGACTGCGTCTACACAAGACACTGACTGCACAGTTATTACTGCGCACCCATTTAGTATTTGCATACACAAGTACTAAATGACTGTGCAGTAACCGGAGTTACTGCGCACTGGTGTCCCCGAATGGCTTTTTGGTGATGCTGACTGCAGTAGCTCATTACTACTGCACAGTAGTGTTGCATTATGCTTCATGCCATGTGACACTACTGTGTAGTAGTAACGAGCTACTGCGCAGTCTGCGTCCTGTGTAAATGTGGGCTTATGGCTTACATGGATAACACAGGCCACATCTACAGAACTAATTTCCTCTGTTTGCTATGGGCAATATAGGAGCAGGAGGGTTATGTGTGTCCCTGAAGGAATACTTAAGGGAGACTGCAGACTTACACTTGGGTGTATACCTGATGTTCTTCTTACCAGTCTGTTTTGTCTTTAGGCCAGCCTTGTCCTCCGAGACCACAGTAGCATCCATAGCCTATGTATGCCAATGATGAGCGTCCTGTGCCACACGTTATGGTGCCAGACAATTCAATGAGTCCTCTCCTATGTAAGGAACGGGATTTTGCAAAAGCATCTTTCCATACTACAAAGACAAGATGTGATATCACACCAGGTTTGAATAAGCTTTTCACTATTATTTTTTTATGCTAATGACTTTCTTTAAAATTCTGTGGCAGATTTTGGGCTTCATTTCAACTTTCGATCAGGGGAAGGGAAGTGCCACACCAACATCTCAATGATTCATTGTTCCTAATTTCAGTACCAGAGTAGCTACGAGGCACACAGGTTGCAAGGTTGTGCTTTTATCAGCAATGGAGCATCTATGGCAATATAGTCACAGCTTAGATACCCCCGCATTACACTGTCTCATTTCCAGGCTTTCAGGTAACTAGCAACTGTTAAAAAGGAGGCAGTCCTGTTACTGTGTGTTACACAGGCTTCTGATTGTTACTTTTTCAGGAATGTGCATTTGATCCCAGAGGAATGTCCTGAGAAACAGTCTCCCACACATTCCTTGTGTGTGCAGGTCTTATGGTAAAAGCACACAGCCTCTCTCCTATTAGAAAGCAGAGGAAAGCTGGCCTGAGGGAAGTCCCACAGACAATGCTAATGAAGCACATCTTGCCCAAGTAACAAGAGAAGCTGCCTACACTGAGGAGGGATACAGAGAGTTCCCAGAGGTGCACCATCTGTACTCACCTGCCTGAAGCAACAGCAGCACAAAAAGCTTGGGCTCCATCAAGAAGTCAGGAGGTCAGCTTTCCTTTCACTCTGTCTATCACCGCCAGCCTGAGCTGCCCTCAGCTGCACTGCCAAGTGAGCCAAGGCGTGGGTGCGTCTCACAGTCTTCTTGCCCTTAGAATTATATATTAAAGTGAAACACCCCCTCCTGAGCTCTTCCAGGGTCCTGAGTCTGATGCCTAAATAAAAACTTGGTCCTTCCCCCTCTCTCTTTGCCAGCAGAGCAGTGTGCCTCTATTTGCATATCTTTATTCCTTTTGGGAGGGGTGCCTGGTGAGGAATTAGAGTGCCACGGTCTCTTGGAAAGGTTTAGACATTTAGTCATTAAGCCTGGGTTCCTCCTCTAAGCTGTTCTGCTTACAGACCTGGTTAATCTCTAAACTGCATCGTGGGGAGGGGCAAGACAAGCAGAGTGAGTGCTGCTGTCTGTGACTTAGACTTCCAGCTTTGGTAGCTGTGGTGACTGGGATTTCTTTTTATAGACATTTCATTTCTATGTTTTAATAACTGAAAAAAGTCACAAAACTATAAAAAATACTCCTGAAATAACATTAAACACAAGGTCCAAATATAGACCAAGGAACTGGGTTAATTCAAGGCCGCTCCACAGCAAAACATATCCCCAGCCTATTTGTTCCTCAAGGTCTAAATGGCTAGACATTGTAAGTTAATTTCTTCAGTCCTGCCCATGTCCACCCCTCCATCCTAACAACAGTTCATAGCTTAGAGCCAAAAAGGCATGGTTTTAAGCAGCCTGAAGACAGAGTAGATATGCACCTTATAGACTAACTAAATAACATATAGAGAGACCACAAACTTTCGTGAACTTGAGCTCACTTCATCAGATGCTTTGAAAGGACAACCCCAGAACACTGTATAAAGTGGAGTGATTGATCTGAATATAAAAGGTGCGAAAGGAAAAGGAAGAGGAAGGGGAAGGGGGAAGAGTGGAGTGGTGTGGGGGGTAGTATTGGGAGAGACATACAAGCAAAGAACCCATAGGACAGAACTCACCAAAGCTAACCCAGGTAATGGGCTAAGAATCCACAATCCCTGTTTAAACTGGACTTAACACAGGCCAGTTTGTGAGTGATTTCTTGTTTTACAATTTTCTATTCAAACTGGTTTTTAAAAAATTGCATCTTGGGAACAGCAATCCAGAGGTCAGTGACAGAACTTCCAGGGAGGTTAAAGTGTTCTGCCACAGGCCTTTCCTTGTGTCTCTCTGCAGCTGATGTCAGATCGGTGTTCACTCATTCTTGCACACAGAGATTGCCCGCTCTGTTTGGTGTAGACAGCAGACAGGCATTGTAAGCAGGTGAAACAATGTTGGTAGTTGCAAGTGAATGAACCTCGGATACTGCCTTCCTTGTTATTTGGTTTAGTGATGTGATCTGTATTGATGTGCAGGCACAGCCAGCATTTGGGTCTATTGCAAAGCCTGGTGCCTCAGTGAGGATGGGTGTTATTAATTCTGTTGCTTGAGAGATGATATTTGAGGTTGGGGGACTATCTGTAAGCCAGAACAGCTTTGTCCCCCATGGCTACCTTAAGACAGTCTTCCTTTTCCAGGACAGGTTAAAGTTCATTAAGCCAAGGTGTTCAAGTTGGGAGTTGTAGGTGACAATGTAACCATGTAGTGCCTCCCAGGGATGCCCATGGCACCCTCTAGCACCTGCACTAGGTCACTACCTCTACCCTGGTTTGCAAAAACTGGCCTTAGTTCCTCACCTGCCACATCTTTTGTGTTCCCATTTCTTTGCATCTTAGGAGGTTGCTTTCAGACTCTGAAGTTTTGGCCTGTGGTGCCTGTTCCCCCCAACTGTCATTAGGCTGCTGGTCTTCCTTCATCTTGTGCTTCCACCTAAGTGGCATTCAGACCCACTACAGGCTTCATTTAGCCCTACAGGCTTTAAGTCCTTTTCCAATACCCTCCAGGGCCATCCTGAGAATCCAGGCCTCTTCACACTCCTTTGGGGCATCCAATCCTCACTCACTTCTTGCCCACCTGGGTTCTGGGCCTGCCTGCACAGTCCTTTAGACTTCCAGCCTTCTCTCTCTCTCTTTACCCTCCGGGGCTCCAGACCGGTCTACACAGTCCTCGGGGCTTCTGGCCTTTCTCTCCCTTTGCCCTCCCAGGCTCTGGGCTTGCCTACAAAGTCCTTTGGCCTTCAGGGCCTCTTTCGCTCTTTGCCTCCTGGGCTTGGGGCCCACCTACAGAGTCCTTTAGGGCTCCTGGCTCTCTCTCTCTCTCGCTCTCCTCAACTTGCCCCTGCTGTGCTCTGGGTCTTCTCTCTTTCTCTCAGTCTTTTAGGACCATAGGCCCTTTCACCATATCCTTTGCAACTGCAGGAACCCATTCATCCCCAGTTTGCACTCTTGGACTGTTCTCCACACAGTGGCAACACTGCCCCAGATATTACCTGTGGCCTACCCACCTCCCCTGGCTGCCACTTCTAGTCCTCCAGTCTTACACAATACAAAAAGAATAAGCACATAATGTAAATAACTTGACTTCAGTGCATAGCACTGTTGAGCTTCCTTCAGCCCCTGCAATCCAGAGCTCCTTTTCTGCAGCTAGTAAAAGCCAGACTGCTGCCTCAGGAAGGGTCCTGTCCTTATAAAGCCCCCCTACAGGTCACCTGACCAGTTACTTCCTCTCAGGCCTGTCATCATGGCCTGGAGTCTCACAGCTTCTGTGTTTCAGGCTCTGATTGAACTTTTTATACGTGGGCAAGCAGCTGTTATGTTCACAGTCTCTTAACTCCTAGCAGTCGTAGAGAGTCCTGGGGCAACCTGTTGCTCCCTAGCCCACTCCTCCTCAGTAATGGGATAGGAGCCCCATTACAGCCAGCCAGAAGGATTCTGTTGTCCTTGTCCCAGAACACAGCTTACTAGGGTGGAGGGTCATACCCAGGAGGACTGCTTGGAGGGATACAAGATGGATTGGAGAACATAGCTGAGACTGCCAGCACCCTTTCAAAGAGCATGGCATGTGTTTCCCCTCTTGTGGCATCCTTATTTGCCAGTTGGTGCCTGGGGAGGGGGGGTAGTATCGTGGTTTCACTCACTCTGCATCACTAACAGCCTTATAGAAAAGAAACATCTGCTGTCCCCTGCCTTCCTGCAGGTGGCCTCCACAGGTAATTCAAGCACTGAGGAGGAGGGCTTCTGGCATGCTCTAATATCACTCTCACTTTGTCATGTACCTCCATAGGGTCAAAGTCAGTAGAAAGACTATCTGAATGAGAACTCTGGTGACCATGAAACTGCTGCAAATGGCCTCCAGACCAATTTGCAGAGCTGTTGCATCCACCCCCTTCTCTCTCCCTTGGGTGAGGACCCAGGAAGGTAATAAGAGCTCACCTGTTGGGGTTTGGTTATTACCTCCTTCAGGCAGCAGAGTGCAGGTACTGCAACTGTGGCTGACCCCATTGCCTGGTGCAAAAGATGGAAAGGCTGGGAATGTGTAAAGACTCCCTGTGCCCTCCCAGCTTGGCATGCTCATGAAAGCTAGAATCTGGTTTTTAGTTTGCATATGGAAGGCCTATCTCAGCAGTGCCCAGTAAGAGTTTATTACCTAGCCCAGCAAGAGTTTACTATATAAGGCAGTACCACCCAGTTCAATTGTGTGCTTTAAAATATTTGCTTACTCAATATTGGTACTTGAATCAAAGGTCACCCAGCCTGTAGTGCTGCCTTTACCTAACTTCAAGCTGCTGTCAAGGGCAAATATCCTTTCCCATATAGGAACTGTATATAATAGGCTTCTCTGATGATATAGGACAGACAAGCACCACAGATTTGGCTGAACCTGACTGGGATATGGAAGTACGTTACACTGCTTATATTCACCATTAAGGAAGGCCTCCAAAGTTGTGCACTTTAGATACCCTGACACTGTAGGAGGTCAAATATCATTTAGAAGTAGTTAATGTTGAGGCATGTGGCCTCAGGCTGAAGCAAAGGCTAGCAGAATTCCTTGTTAGCATTTAACACTTCAGATCCCATCATGTTAGCGATACAGGCTAGGAAGAGAGTAGTTTCTGGTAATCCCGTGTGGCTCAAATTTACTGCTGGCTGCAACTGTGCACTACAAGTCCCAGAGGTACCTGGAAGCAGGAAGAAGTGATGAGCAACCCTGCTGAGTCCTGCTGCTGTAATTCTAGACTGCAAATCCCAGATATCTGAGAGGCAGCTGGAAGAGGAAGTGAACACAGCCAGAGAGCCCTGCTCTAGTGCCCCACAGCTTCTGGCCTGAGCCACTGCAGGCATGTGGCTGCATTTTCTGAATCAAAGGTAAATGTCTGTTCACTTGTGTTCCAATTTAATTTGTGTAGTTTAGATTAATTTGCAAAGACTGAACCAATTCAGCCTCAGGATTTTTGACTGTCTGTACCTAGCCAAAGTGAAAGCCATCTTCAGTGGAAGGGTCTGAGAGTCTGGTAGGCAGTTGGTAGATCCAAGGAATACATCCCAACCATTTGGGGAGTGCAAGGAAATTGATGTTCACTCTTGTCTGGTGGCAAGAGGATTTAGGTACCTCTGGACCAATCTTGAGCTCTTGACCAGCAAGATGCACTTTATCCATTGAAAAATGGTACAAGCGGACTGAGGCCCTGATGTTCTGCTGCCCTGCACTGTGCATTGGCATTTGCACTGAGTTTATCTTACACATTCCTGAGTAATGCAGCTGCCTGACAAAGATGACAGCTACCAGTGTTTGGAGCAGTGGAAGGCATCCTTGGTGTGAACAAACTTTGCACTAATTTGCACTAATTTCAAGTAGGTAACAAATGTACTCAGATCACAGAATCATAGGAAAGTAAAGTTGGAAGGGCTCTTGCAGGATCATTTCAACCTTTTTTTGTACCAGGACCCATTTCCAAGCACCAATGGTCAGTCATGACCCAGTGCCCCTCACTCCAGTCCCACTGCACCCCACCCCTAGCCCCCCAGTGTGTGGGGTAGAGGGATGGGTGTCTGGAGTTGGGGGGAGGATATGGGAGACCTCCAAGCAGCCCCCTGTAGGCTGGAACTCTGCCAGCCTGCAAGGGAAAAACCATGGTTTCCTATGTGTTTCTCCTTTAAAGGAGAATCCATTTTTAAAGTCTGTTCACAAGCCTTTTATGTATTCTTGTGACCCACTTTTTGGTTGCAACCCACAGCTTGAGAAACGCTGATCTAGTTTGGCCCCCTGCTCAAGTTAGAGTCATCCCTGACTAAACTATCCCAGCCAAGTGTCTGTCTAACCTGCTTTTGAAAGTTTCCAAGCATGGAGATTCCACAACTTCTCTAGGCAGCTTGTTCCAATGCCTGACCACTCTCATAGTCAGAAAGTTATTCCTCTGCCGCTAGAGGTCTTGCTCCTAGTCCTGTTCCCTACAGCCACAGAAAAAAGCCCATCTCCATCCTCTCTATAATTGCCCCACAGGTATTCAAAGACTGCTATCAAATCCCCCCTCAGTCTACTCTTCTCCAGGAGGAATAACCCTAGTTCTCTCAGCTTTTCCTCATAAGTCTTGTCCCTGAGGCCCCTAATCATTTTTGTGCTTTTGTACTGGACTCTTTCCAAACTGTCCACATCCTCCTTGAAGTGCGGGGCCCAAAACTGGACACAATACTCCAGGTGAGTCCTCACCAGTGCTGAATAGAGAGAAATAATCACTTCCCTTGACTTGCAAGTGGACACTCCTTTTAGTACAACCCAGAATGCTGTTTGAGGTGGGGAGGGGGTTGCAACAAGAGTGTACCATTGGAGAAACTACAACCAGTGCTCCCCCAAAGCTAAATACCCTGAGTAGGTGCCACTACACCATCTGACGATTAGGTGGTAGAGAGCCAGTCTGCATTAAACCAGGGGTGCTCAACTCTTGGCTTGTGGACCACACCTAGTCCCTGGAGCTGTGTCATCTGGCTCATGGAGCTCCTCCTGGATCAGCGGGGAGCCATGTAGGTCATGGTCCTAAATGTTAGATGGACTATGTCCAATCCCAGCATGTGGAAACAGTGCAAGGTCCACAGAATCTGATCCTGGCCAGGAAGGGGTGGTTGGGTCCCTGGGCTCAATCCCAGCACACGAAGGCAGTGTGGGGCCTGATCTGGCTGGTAGACCAAGCCTGCACTATTCATCTAGCCTGTAGGGCCAAAACTGTGAGCACCACTGTCTTAAGCAAATAGCTGCCCCAGGATAAAATTGATTAGGGAAAGAAAATACACAATACATCCCATGTAATAAGTCTCCCACAAAGTAAAGTTCCTGCATATTATTCAAGGCATAACATTATCTTGGAGTCAAGTGATTTGCTACATAATACTGATGTGCATCTTCTGTTGCCTCCAGCTTTGACATAGTAAGGTCAATCTACCATGCAGTAAACAAGTGGTGAGCTCACACCCTAACTGCTGTGTACCTTTACACCACAATGACTAAAATGGTGAACACAGTTTGCCCTCCTGTGTACTTAAATGCTCAATGCTAGTTCAGCTGCACCAGTTAGTGACACTCATTGCTAGTAACCAGCAATTTTTTATATGTGGACAAGCCCTGAGAATTTCTGGAGAAATTCTCTGTCTGCAGCAATTATATATGGTGTTAAAGATCTGAAATCCATTATTTCAACACAAAATAAAACTTCAAGTTTTAACTATTTTTTCAGTGCAATCAGATCTGACTTTTTTTTAAAGCTTTTGGTAATACATTTCTCTTAGTGAATTTTTGGACTAGCAATTTAATGTAGAACCATACAATGCTGCCTCCAAGAAACAGATTTTCATTCTTTTTAAGAATGACGCTTTCTCTACGAAGTGCTTTGCCAGCTCTTTACTGAAAACTGGAGGGGAAATGTTTTCACTACTATTACTTTCTGCAGCTACAGGAAAGGAATAATATGAAACCAAGAAATTCAGGTATTTTATGACCAGATTGTAACATGGAAAAACTCCCCTACTCACTCTTCTCTTCCTAACTACAGCGGGAGAGTTATAAACACTGGAGGTGAGTAGTGAAGCTATTACCAAATCACGTAATTGTAACACTTGTCTGTCATATAATGGCCTTTCAAGCACCTTACAAGGGAAGGTAAATATCTTCATTTTATATATGATAAGAGGACTGCAAAGAGGTGAAGTGACCTCCTTTGCCCCAAATCACATAATAAGTCAGTGGCAGAATCATGCATAAAACTTAAACCTCCTGACTGCAGTTCAATGTGTTAATCCCTGGGCCATATCTGCAGAGAACAAAGTAATATAATAATAATAATAGCAGCAGCAGCAACAATAATAAAAAACACGAAAACCATCATTGAACAAGAAAGAAGAGAGAGACAATAGTGACATCATGGTAAGAATTTGAATGTGCTTTGGCCCTGACAATTCATGACAAAGAAATCCTAACCACTAGAAAACTGTAGGATCATGAAACTAACTGCTGGAAATTAGATCATAACTCCATCTCTCTCAGGAAAACACCTGTGAGGTTAGAGTGCACATAAAGTTAGCTGTATTGTTGAATTATAGCAACTTACATAACTTGTCTATTCAGCTATATGACCTAGGGGTTTAAAATATCTTGAAATCAACACTGTCCTGAGCTAACACAAAAAAATCACTCTTGAATTTGAAGCTGGTCTGTATGCCATCATGTAAGGATTGGAAATCTAGGGCAGAAAAGGTGGTAATTGGGAAAAAAGAGGCTGTATTGCATATGAAACTAGAGCACTACAAAATACCTTGAAAAATAGGACTGGGCAGAGAGACCGGACATCAGATGGAAACTAAATCCTGGAATGGAATCATAACAGTTGCCTGGAAATCTCTTGTACAGGTTACAGTGAGCCGAGCTTTGGTGCAGAATGTTTTGGATTCAAAAGTAACAGCAAAGCAGGATCCTAAGTGAGAGAACCACAACTGTGAATAGTGGCAGGAAGGAGGAGTCAGGCTGTAATCTGTTTGGATGCATTCACGTATCCAGCTTCTTAATGAGTTGCCTTTCCCATTTAGGGAGACCTCTTAGGCGTAAACTCTCTACTGCTTTTATAAGATGCCTCTCTCAAAAGTATTTAAGTATTACAGCATCTTGAATACTGCTTGGAAGTCCATAAGTCCCCCCAGCCTGACTGAGTGGGTAGGGACAAACAAGGACACATTCCACAGGAAAAGGGTAGGAGAGTGCCTGGCTAGATTTCTGTACCAGGAGGGGCCTGATCATGAGTTCTTGGGCTGGGGATGGAGAAGGGGAGTTAAGTGCTGGACTAAGCTAATTGGACACCCAGGCTAGGAACAAACCTTCAAAAAGCCTGAGCCTGAATTGATTCCATCTTTGCAGGTTAGTCTAACCTGGCTAGACCAAACCAGTTTGTAAGTGTATAGACATCCCCTATGAACTGAGAAAATACAGGCACATGCCTGCAGTGACTCAGGCTAGAAGCCAGGGGGGTGCTAGAACAGCCCTTCCTTCCCTTCCACAGTGCTGAGCTGAGGGGGGCATAGCCAGGCCCCAGCAAGACGCTCTGATTTGGGAGGGGTTCCCAGCATGGAATTGATAACAGGGTTTATCAGCCCTAACTCAGGGTTTATCACCCCATTAAGAAAACAACAGAGGGACATTACCAGCTACCTGTTGATTCTTTGTCCTGTCTGCCACAGTGCAGGCCATAGCCAGCATGTGGTCTGCTAGCTAATGCTGTGTGTTTGTGTAAGACAGAGGGGACCTAGGATCCCTGGTTAGAGAGGAGGTGGGTAGCAGAAGCCAGGCAGACACCTGCAGTCTCTGCCAAGCTGCAGCCAGGGAGCAGAGGGGAGGGGCCAGCCCTGCTGTGAAGCAGAGAGCCCCGCCCAACCCAGAGAGCATGCTGGGATGCTGGGGGAGTCTGATTTAACTTAAACCAGCAAGGGGTCTATAGACATTGCATAAACTGGTTTAACCCAAATCAGTTAAGTCTGATACTACATTCCAGAGATGATCCAAACAGGGTGCAGTGCCCAGGGCAAATCAGCCTATGCAGGGCCCTGCTCCTGGACACATGGAAGCAAGTGGCATACCCACTCCCTGCTGAATCTGCCAAGCGGACGGACATGAAGCCAGCGGCAGCACAGAGTTACCATGGCCGCTCCATCTAGCTCTGTGGAGCCCCCCAAAGCACAGGGTCCAGGGTAGTTACCCCAATTTGCACCCCCTTAGGGACAGCCCTGCTACATTCAACCAGGTTTATCTCAAGCCAGTTTTAGCCATTTTCAAACTGGTTTATATGTAATGAACATGTGTTCTGTTACAGGTTTAAACCAGTTTCTGATCACTTAAACCAATTTATGTGTAATGTCTGTCCCTAGCCCCGTTGTCTTTCACAACTCAGCATGAGATACGGGCAGCTCCAGGACATTACAGAGGAGTTTGGACTGCACCTATAATTCAAACCCTGGGCCACTTAACCTTCTCTTAATAAGGCAATAAGAATGTTTTGTATTAAAACCAAAGTGTGGTGTCTTCTTCCAGGCACCCCATATAGCTAATACCTTCAGTGGTACAAGCAAGTCAAGTACAGCTGTCAGCATTGTCAATAAAAATAACTTTTATTAGGCAGAGGTGGGGACAGGACCATAGCTGGCCAACAAGCAAGATCCTCCTTTTGCTCCACCACTCATGGATACCTTGGGCCATCTCTGCCATTGTGAAGGCTATCATATGTGGATGGGTGAGGCAGTGGCCCCTGGGCAGAGCCATTGCTGGCTTCTACCTGATTACAAGTCTCCAGTGTGAGACCAAGTGGAGGCTTCTGTTGCAGCTCTTCCTATACTCAAAGTACTGAGAGGATCTCTCCCTGTGTGGACCTGCCACACTCATGACACAGGGCCTCCCATCTAGTGTGAATTGTCTGGTGCCTTGTAAGGGTGGAGCTGTGACCACTCTTGTCCAGTAGCAAGGGTACTGGTGGGATTTCTTACCTGTGAGGCTTCTCAGACATTTCATACAGACTGCAGGTATCTCTTAAAGGTATTCTTCCCATTTAATCCTTCATGGTCCCATTGTCTACTAGAATCAAAGGAAAAACCAGTCACAGTGCATGCCCTGTTCATGAGGGAAAGGGAATGATAAAGGGTGTGGTGCTTCATATTTCTCTAGTGACAAATACTAAGAAACACCTGCATGATAAATGTAAAACTGCTGTGTAATAACTAGAGAATACATGTACGTAATCCAGCTTTTGAGACAGACTGAATAACTACCCTGGAGCAGTGCTGTGTTTATTATATGACAATGTTGTTTTAATTCAATGGGGAACTGCTGGAAAATTAAACAGGAAGGTAGTACAATGGCTCTTTAGATATGAATGGCTTAGCCCATACTAGGCATTCATGGTGATTAAAAGAGCAAGCAGCTTTTAAAGGACATTATTCCCAGACGTTAGTGATGGAATTGGGTTATGATGTAAGGAAACAGAGAACCACACAGCTTCTAGTAGTCTTGATGGTACCTTTAGGAAGCTCAGACCTTAGTTAGGTATATAATTTTTTTAAGATTTGTTTTCTTTTAAAAGTTTTCTAAATAAATGCTTTAATAGTGCTGTTCAGTTACTGGATACCTATGTCATAGCTCCTAGAGGGAAACAAACTGCACAAACTCAAGTCAGGCCTGGTGAGGCCATCTGGGAATCAAGGAACTGTAGTTCAGGACTTTTGTCTTGAAGTGGGAGATTTGTGTAATTCCACCCCACCCCAAAACGGGCAGCAGCTAGAGACCTAAAAGCAGAGATTAGGTGGGCTAAAAGGTGCAGGTACTGTAGTAACTATGACAGCCTTAAGCCCCCATTCATCCCAGAGAAGCAGAAAACATGTGGGAAAGGAGAATGGAGGCTCAGGGAGTGAGATTTGGAGTGGGGACTCCAAGGCCTTTTGCTTTTTCTCTCCCTTCTTTGGAGCAGAGATTATTTTGCCAGAAAACATCTATTCAAGAGTACCATTTGTATGCAGCTTCAACTTCAGCATCCTGCTCAGGAAGGGAGAAGTGAATCAAGCTGAACTTTTCCTACTTCAAACTATCTCCCTTCCTGTTTTCTTCACCTATGCACCCTGCTTTGGTATCTACCTGCTCCTGGAGCAAATACCTGAAGAGCTCTCTTGGAGTGTCTTCACCTTCCATGGATTTCCTCCCTCCCTTAGATAGGCCATAACCCTTCTTTGCACTAGTATCATATGAAAGGAAGTGGTGGGGGGGAAATGTCTATTTAATGTGACAATAGCAGAATTTTTTTTAATTTCTAATATTAAAGTAGTCTTGAAGTTGGACAGTGCCCAGCTTCAAACTCATGCAGAAGGACTCTGCAGCAAAGCAGAGCACATGTAATTCAAGCTGCGACAGGACAGGCTGCCAGTGTCAGCTATGACTTTCCCCTAGTGGCTGAACTACCTGACCCACTCAGCTCCTCAGGGCAACTTCCTTTCTATCCCACCTACCACCGCTTGATGTATTTTACCTGGGAAGGTGGTTCCTCAGAGTCCCTGAGTGTGTCTGCTGAATCCCCATTTGGCCTAGCTTCACCCACTTGCCAGGTCCCAATCCTGCTCATGGCAATGGACTGAAAATCCACTACCACTCCATGCCCCACCAGTGCTGGCACTGGATTTATTGCCCAGACACCTTGTTCCTGGCAAGCCCAAACCCTCAATTTACCAGCCTGTATGTCTGCTGGCTTCAGACACAGTGGGTTTTTAAGGAAACTGTGTCACAAACAGACTTTTAGAAACCAATTAACCCTTGCCATTCCTCTGGACCATGGTTTTAATGCAATATCTACTTTACCTACAAAGCCAATTCCTAAAAGCAAATCTCCAAATATCATTTGAGCCAACAACCAGCTCCTGCATCTCACTAACAGATTGGTCTCTATTGGCCCTGGCTGTGCCCTCAGGCACCAACCTGCCTTCAGGGTATTAATCATGGCCTCCAGCTCCTCCTAAAGCCATGCTCATGCCCATGCCTCGGGGGTGTCACTCACTTGCCCTTCACTTTCTTGTACAGGCTCCAGCCCTCTTGGCCTTACTTTGGCTGTAGGTTTCTAGCCTGGGCCCACTTGCTCTGGCCTGGCTTCTCAGCCTCAGCCCCCTTCTCCCTTGATGCTCAAGCTCTGCCATCTTGGTCACAGCCTACCCCTGCCTCTCTCTGTCTCTTGCAGGTGCACACCTCTGCCCTGGGCAGGGCTCAGAACCAGGACTACCTCTCTGGCACCCCTGCATGGCCTGCTTACCACCCCTACAGTCACAGTGCAATCCTTTGGTTTGACTGAAACAGAAATGCAAGGAAACCACTTCCAACAAAATATTCAAAACACCTTCTGGCTCATCATACTGTTTCCAAAGCCACTTCCCCACTCACTGTCTCTCTCATCACCTGGGGGCATTGAACCTGACCCAGCCTGCAGCTTCCACTCCTTGCCAACCTGAGTGGGCAGGAACTCCCCTCCTTGCAGAGTTCAGGGCAGCAAGGGTCCCTCTGCCTCAGGAACCCAGGCTTATATCCCCTGAGCTCCCAGTCTTCCATTCAGGTGCTCCCCTGACTGGCCACACGAGTGTCCTCACAGTTTAGTGAGCAGTCTACTGCTGCTTCTCTGGCTAAACAGAAGCTGTTCCCTTCCTGCCTACCCCAGGCTCTGCCCTACTGTCCTGTTGTTAGGCACCTAGGCTTACAGTACACATTTGCAACCCTATAGATCCCTGCTTGCCTACTCCCCACTCCTCATGTGTAGCTACTTGTACCTTTCTGTGGAGATAGCTGCTGGGCTCTCTGTTACAAAGCCTACCTATAATTAAAGACCAGCTTTTACATTTGCAAATCACACAGCAGAGGCAAGTTTGATGAACAAGCTTTAGTGCTCAGGGATGTTTTGTTTATATCCCAGTCTTTTATTGTATGCACTGATTGATGCAGGGCAGGTATACATTATTATTTCTCACTTGTGTGGATGCCTCTTGAGATCTTGCTTTGCCTGGAGTCCTTGCAGTCTGGGAGATCACAGAAGGCTGAGAATCTCAAAACCTGCTCCTAAAAGAGAAACCAAGTGGGATCATGGCTTAGTAGTCCTGGTGAAGTATGAACCAGTACAGAATGTCCCACTGATCCTGGAAATGGTGTGGGAAGTCAAACATTCAGTGCGGGGATGTAATGAGTTCCCACGTGTGGACAGAAATAGTCTATTCAACTCCGATAGACTGTTTCTCTCTACCATTGATATATAAAGCAAGTTGCTGGACTACCTTCCACCACCCCTTTCCTTCACTAGCAGGGGTCTAATTCAAAGCAAGATTTTGGATTACCATCAAGCTCCCCTTCCCGTCACTTAACAGGTCTGATTTACCCAAGGCCAAGTGGGTTTGTCTAGGCACCTTTGATGCATCTGTACCAAATCCTTCTGGAAGTACAAAATTGAGAGAAAAAAGCCTTTAAAATTTTAGGCAATAATTTCCCCCCATTTTTTCAAATTCCCACAGCTCCCAAATAGCTTCTGTGATTTGTTTCAAATTCATAGGTAAATAAAAACATAAGTAAATACATAAAATCTCCCTTGGCAAACAAACATATTTGGAACATTTGAAGAAAAAAAAAAAAACAACCCCAAAAACATTTTTCATTCCCATGCTTTAAAAAAAAAAATGGCAGCAACATAATCAGGCTTATAAAAAAAACTTCTAGTACCTGGGGTTAATTTATTACCTGTTTGTGATTGTTTTATGATGATAAGTGGGTGACTTTGTGGCTTATGTTTTTTAATGCTGCTGGCTGAGTAAATTACACATTACCTGTGTGAGAGTACATTAAATACTAATTAGGTGGTCATTAGGGTGTTATTATAAATCTAGTGAATTATTATAATGTCTAGACAGCTTATGTATAAAAAATAAATAATGTGAGCTATGAACAGATTATTGGAATATTCAGAATAATCCTGTATCAGTCCTTAGGACTCTCTGGACAATCTGATTTTCAACTGGTGAAACCAGGATAGCTCCAGAGAAGACAACAGAGCTAACCAAATTAACACAAACTGAGGATCTGGCCCTGAGTTCCTGATGAGGTATAGAGGTAGCATTCTCCCTCTTCTTCTCTCCCTTTCTCTCAGATTCTTGCTATTTTAGTTGTTGAACCCTCAAAAAGCTAAGAAACTACTAGGGAAGAAGTTCAGGTGAAAGTAAATAGTTGTTAAGGACCATGAAGCTTCTGATAAAGAAAGGGAAGATACTTACCCAGTAAGACTAGGTAGGTACCTACAGGTACATCTAACCTTTCACAAATCCACTCAGTGGTTGCTGTACCAGCTACAACCCCAGTGCTCAAGTCACAGGATGAGTAACAAGAGATGGAGAAAGCTACTTGTCTTTTGTCCCTGAAGGGGTTAGGAGCTTTGAGTTAACTCTTGGAACTCCCAAAAGCCAGGGATGTAAACTTTATACCTGTCTCACAGTGTAATTCTTTCTGTTTTTTTAAAATGTATTTATTAATTTTTATATCTGTCTTGTGGTTTCTCTCATTTGGCAAAACAGTATCTCTTATTCTCTGGTTTAGCAGAACACAGCACCACCACAAGACAGTTCAGCTCAGGAAGCAAAAAAGAATCTCACACCCAATAGAAAACACAAGGCAGGAGTTGATTTTGCCTGGTTTGGAGGTTTGCCAGGAAAGTCATCTGCACCACACCTTGAAGCAATCAAAGTTTGACTGTGGAATGCGTATTTCATCAGTGGGACTTTTTCAAGAGAATGAAGACAAGTGGGTTGTTTGGGATTTTTGTGGGACTGGAAAAAAAATAACACAACCCAGAAGTTTGGCAATTCCTATAAAGCAGGGGCATTTAACAACTTAATTTTTGTGTTAGAGGTCTGGTCCCAGTAATATTTCCCATGATACATACTGGAAGTGTCATGGGAATGGTAATACCTCTAAAAGCAGAATGCACTCTCTCATCCAAAAATTGTGCAATCCAATTTTGCCCATTGTGTGAGCTCTAACAAGAAATGGGTTTAGCTGATCTAGGGAATGAAACTACTGCAGTGAGCATGCAGGCAATTCCTGGAAAGAATCAGAAAAGAAACAAGTTAAGCAAGTGAATAAGTAAATCTATGAAGAATTTAGCCCAGATTTTAAGGCATGCTGGTCACTCCAAGACTCTTACTCACTGAAGCACCAAAATAGCTCTATAAATGCCCATGCCAAGCCACCAAAAATGGGCTGTGGATGAGTCTCTTAAAATTACCTGTAAAACCTCAGAGTAATCCCCAATAGGGAAAGAAGAGGAATGCTGACTCTGCAGGATATTCCCAATAAAGACATTTCCCTTCATATCTGCAAGAGATCCTGGGGAAACTTCACCCTGCCAAGAGAACACTGCTGTGATTCACTTCCAAGACAAGGATGTACATGTAGTTGCTCTAAGAAGACTGGTAATTCACCAGGAATGGTGAACGGAGAGACAAAAGGGGGCGTTGACAGAGCATCTAGGTGGAACTGGCATAGTGTAATTAGGGACAACATAAACTCTTCCCCTCAGCTCAGTCAATGCACCTCAAGCCTGACTGTAGCACCCCCTGCAATACCTGAGCTGCCTACAAGACTCTGCCAGTGTCCCTAACTTCTGCCCTGCAGTACTGCCTCCTATTTCAGCTCCCCATACACAGTTCTGCCAAAGCCCCCACTCCACCCCTGCAGCACCTCTGCTATCAGAGCCGGATTAACGCATAGGCAAACTAGGCACATGCCTAGGACCCTGAGCTGCAGGACAGCCCAGTCCTTCCCTCTGCGACAGTGGCATGAATGGCCCCATCGGCCTCCCTTGTCTTTCTCTCCCCTCCACTGGCCTTGCCACTGCCATGGCTGGTTCCTATTGGCAGCTCCGAGCCCTGCACCCTGCTCCCCATGGGTGGTAGCACTGGAGTGGGGAGTGGGTCTCAACCAGCCTGGGCCCATGAGTTTGTTTGCCTAGGGCCCACTAAAGGGTTAATTCGCCCCTGCCTGCTATTCTATTGCTAGGCACCCATACAGCCCCCCACAGCCTGCCCCATTCCCAGTCAACAGTGACCCCCACATTCTGGCTGGTTTGGCTTCTCTCTCCCTGGTGCAGGCTTCAGTTCAGTCTTATTGCTACAACTAGTAATTTCTTGCTTTTCTCTTGCAGTTATCATTCTCCACCTTCTGGAGCCTCCTCTCTGCTTTGTCTTTTCCTCCCAACTCACCGCTCCTGCTGGCAGCACTGTTGATTCCTGAACAGCTTCCAGTTTCATATGGAGAAAGGCTGATCCTAGACAAGTCTATGGTATGTTCAGACACCAGCTGGTGCAAGCACTCTGACTCAGATATCAGGTTCTAGGGACAGACAGCTGGGCACAGAAAAAGCCTTTTGATTTTAAGTCTCCATTCAGAACTCCTCCTCTCTAGAATCTGGATGACTGAGTAGCTCTGTACCCTTAACGCTTAAAACCGAAAACAATTTTGGATCCCCTAACAGTTTTCTTCCTTCTCTTTTTGAATGCACCTGGTAACTAGAGCTGGGTCACATTCATTCAGTGAACAAGATTACAAAGAATCACAGTCTGAAAAATGCAGTATTTGGGCATGATGCCTGCTTCTTGTCAAGGACCTCCTGGAAGAATTATTTCTGTGACAGGGGGCACATCTACACATGTGCTTTAATGCACATTAGCCTATTTAAACATTAAAGCATCACTTAAAAACCCATGCTTTAGTTAATCCACATTAAGACAGGTGTAACAGGGGGCCTGCTCAGGGCTGATCTAAGCGTGGCCTGCCCACCTGTTCCTGTGGGAACCACCCGCATTCTCGCCCGCCATGCCTTGATGTAATTGATTAATTAGAAGCTGTTAATTGAGCGGGAGGCTACCCATTTATTGCCCCGATGCCAGGGGCACTATCTGCAGCTCCATTCCTCCCCTACACCGCAGCCCAAGCCTTGCAGATGGCATCTAGGTGTTCTTATCATCACCGGCCCCACACAGGGCCCCAGAATCCTTCTATCAGGACCCCTCCAAGATCCCTCCATTCAGGCGGCCCACCCCACCTTCATTCGGCTATGTAGCTCCCTGAAACTATTTTCCCCTCTCGGGTGTGGTCCCCTCAGGACCTCTGGCTACCAGCCCTGGCTCACCTCCAGGCCAGTCAGGACATCAGGCCCTCAGCTCTTGGGTGTCCCTTGGAGTGGGCCCCTGGCCCTTTTGACTGTCCTGGTCCTGGCCCCAGCATGATCAGATCCGAGTCTCTATTCCCTCACTCTCTCCAGGGATCTGCCCTCTGCACCCTACATACAATGGGGTTACCCACCCAGTTGTGGGGGCTAGGGGTTAAGGTGCCCCGACCCACCTTTCACCCGGGGGGGTAACTGGCCTGGAATTTCCTGGGGGCTCCTGCACCACTGAGAGCCCCACCAGGCCACCCACTCCCAGCAGGGTGAAGTTTTAGGTTATGCCCAGGACCAGGAGCCTCCTATCCTTCCCTTACAGCTCCTCTCTTACCTCCAGATGTAGATCTGCAGCCCTCCTGCCAGGCGATGTTGTTGCCTGGTCTCTAGCAGCTGAACTGCGCTGTTTATGTGGGCAGCCCTGATCCCAAAATGGCTGCCCTCATCAGGCATCTGGCAGCTGCCATCTTCAGGACCTTAAAGTGGCCGGCACACACAGTGCCCTGCCACAACAGGCTAATGTGCATTTTCCTAGTACCTCACAATGAAGGTACTCAATTCAATGTGCATTAACTAAAGCACATTAATGCACGTGTAGACACGGCAGTATATATTATTTGTATTAGAGAGCCAAGGAGTCCTGGCCATGTTTTCTGTGTTCCTAGATATTATCCTGTGGGTACCTCTACATGTGCCATTAATACGACATGATAAACTACCTTGTGGTTCAGAGTCAGCTGCAGGTCTGCCTTTGCAACCGGGTACTGCAGCAGTTTGAGCTGAGGTGGGACAGCCCTGGGCTGGCAGGGGGCTATGTGGGCCAGCTCTGGGCTTCAGGTGGCAGCTTTGTGTGGTAGAGGGTAGCCAGGGCATGCGGGTGCTAAAGTGTGGGGCTAGGCAGCTTCTGCACTTCAGCACACTTTTGCCCCAGTCAGCCCATCACTGTCTATATGTGTGTTTCAGTGCACATAATAACTCAAGCACAGAATAGTACTGTCCCCAACAGTACTATCCTTCAGCAGAGTTAAATAATTTACTGTACCCTAATACCAGTGCATGTGTAGACAGTGACACTTTATTGCAGAGCTAATTAGTCAACTGCAGTAAAGCAGACATGTAGATGCACCCTCTATGTAGAAGGCAGGGTTGATTTGCACCTTATAGACTAGCCACATCAGAGGGATATAGCATAAGCTTCTGTAAGCCTGAGATCACTTCATCAGAAATTGTGAAAGGACATCCACAGAGCAGTGTCTTTCTGTACCCTATATATAAATATGCTTATCATGTCAGGAAGTGCCTCATTAGAAAACTGTCTTCTGTCACAATATCCTTTTTGTCTCATTTGAGATAACAAAATTAGATATAAATACCACAACCTGTTCACATATTTAAGATTCTTTTACACTTCTTTCCTATCTATCTCACCATATTTTAAATTATACCATGTTTTATAACACATGCATAAACTCAGCACAATGTAATACCAAGACTTCTCCCCTCTCACCTTTACTAACTCTTTAGAAACTAAGTTTTTTTTCTTCTGGTTTTCACACATTCGTATTTTGCAGACTAGTAAGAAACATTTTGCTGGTGGTTTGAAGTTAAAGCAAGCATAAGGTTATAGACAAAGTAAGTTTTAACTGCTTTAAAAGGGGAGGAAGAGTACTACTTGGGAACACATCAGCTTTTACAATCTAATTGTTACATCTTCATGAACCTGTAGCAAAATGAGTGAGCTAAATTGCCTCACTTCGATCCTGAATGAAGCAGGGTTACAGAAATAGGGGTTTTACTACACTTATATGACTACAGAATCATGCAGGCGTAACAGCTGTCTCATTACATCTTAGATTAGTATGCGATGTTGCCACAAGTATTACATCCATTTAAACCCTGAATTTATCTTGCGATGGCAGGAGTCAGCCTTAAACCAATCAGCTGTTTTAATTTTCTTTTCCGTTATATGTTTTTTGTTTTATCAGCTTGTGTTTCTTTCCTGACCAACTGATTAAATCTCAGCCACGGTTATATTTCACCATCCTCTTGTCCTTTATATCTTGGGTTTGTGGCAGGCAATTGTCTTTGTGATTTCAGTAAAACAGATACCCATCTACTGCTACGTGGCCTGAACAAGGATTTATGTATTGAACTCATGTAGCCTGCTTCTCCTGAAAAGGGATCCTTTTTGTAGTCCTGGAAATTATTTAGCTTGATGGTGGTGGCATTCTCTGACCTTTGCTCATCTCTGTTCCTTATCATCTCTTACTCCTGCCACCGCTATAGGTATAGTCATGCTGAGGTATGTTGGCAATATGATAGGACTGAATTCACACTCCTGGATTAGCTGCACCAACTCTCTGCTAGCAAACTGAAGTATGTGGAATGAAACAGTTTGAGATACTGTGCTTAATGAACTGCTCCATAGCTTTGTCTTTTGTTGTTTCTTTTGGCTGTCCTGGCCTGCTTTTTCACACTTGTATCATGCTTGTTTATGTCTGATACCCTTGGTCATGTTTGGCCAGCATGTCCCCAGATGCTGGCTTTTCTTCTAGAATGGTTCTCACATACTCTTAAAAGGATTTTGTTCTAAAAGATCTGGGTAGTGTGTTTTCTCTGTCTTTGTTGATCTTGGATGCTCATTTTATCTCCAGTACTCCCAAGAGACAGGTTGACCTTTCCTGACATCTGGCCATCCTGACAGCATTAGGCACTTGTAGGTCTTTGTCTTGTATAGTTTTCCCAGCCTTTCCATGATGCGGCTTTTAAGTGGCACATAACTTGGCTGAAGCTTTCTGTGTCTTTCTATATGTGCTTCATTTCTGTCAGGTTCAGGACCACACACATTGATTCAGTAGGTGTACTTTTATATTGCCAGGCTGATCTGGGTAAGAAGTCATCTCTGTACATCTTACTCTCTATCTTGTAGTGTCCATCTAAATTGTAATGCTGCAGTTTCAAAACAATGTGCTGAAGATATTTCTGAGACCTCTAGCAGTGGCTTTTTAGAAAATTTTCTGTAGTAGTTTATGATGAAATTTTACTCAAATGGTTTAGCATCTTTGAACAGAGCGGTCAGATTTTTCACATGGTCAGAGTAGGAACACCCTCATTCCCCTGGTGACAGTAATGCTGAAACAAAAGCTGAAACTTTTGTAGAAGTGGAGCCCAAAGCCCTGCCTCATCAGCATCACGTTGCCAGGCTACCCTTTATGTATGGTGCCAGCATCACATTGCCAAGCTACACCTTTACTTAATATTACAGGACAGGCTGGTCCTGCTCCCTGACATGTGCGAGGGGTGCATTGTGTTCAGGTACCTGTGTCTACACTGGATCGGTGTCCAGTAGGCCCTTCATGGTTTCATATCTAGTTGAGAAGGATGGCAGGCATTTTAAAAATCTAGTTTCTGAACCAATTTAATACTTTTAGGTGTGGGCATTAGCAGTCTTCAGTCAGTGTCCTGTTTATGAGACTGCAGTTGATCACAGTTACATCATGTTTTTAGTCAGTTTTGTATCAATTTCCTTGGCTCTTTCTAGCAGAGGGATGAAGTTGTGGTCAGGATCTTCACTTCTGTTCTTTCTGCATCTGTACACTGAGTGCCACCAGCCATGACAATGATTCCCACAAATTGTGTGAGTACATCTTGCAGGTGGTGTGAATATGCTTCCTGCAGTTTGCTGCCTAATGACATTTTCAGCCATCTGTGTGTGTCTGCTGGTGACCAAAATGTGGCAAGATAGCTGTTTACCTCATCCCATACAGTTGCCAATATCCATCTTTGGCTTGAAATAACAAAAATAATAGTTTTGCTTCTGCCAAGTCAGAAAACATTTCTTCAGTTGCAGACATTTGGTAGTAAGCTTTTACTAGACATTTGCTAAAATTGTTTGCATCTAGGCATACGTGGAGCTTGCCTGCTTTCACAAAGGCTACAACACAGCTTGTTCTGTTTATTATCTATGGGCCTTTAGCAATTATTCCGTTCTTCATTTACCATATTTTCTTGCATACGGTATGCCCCAGAATAAGATATGCACCTTGTTTTTGAACGGCAAAATCACAGAAATCATATAAACATAGATGAAGAAAAGATTTCATAGATTTCATAGACATTAGAGCTGGAAAGGACCTCGAAGATCATCAAGTCCAGCCCCCTGCCCCAGGGGCAGGAAGTCAGCTGGGGTCAAAGGATCCCAGCAAGATAAGCATCCAAGCATTTCTTGAATGAGTCCAGAGTAGGTGCCTGCACCACATCTGGAGGGAGTCTATTCCAGATCTTGGGGGCTTGGACTGTAAAGACATTTTTTCTTATGTCCAGCTGTAACGGGGGGGCCATCCCGGGCCGATTTAACCGTGGCCCACGCACCTGATTCTGGGCTAACTGCCCACCTTCTCACCCACCATGCCTTGTTGTTAATTAGTTAAATGATGTAATTAAGTGGGAGGCTGCCCATTTCCTGCCCCGATGCCAGGGGGTGCTATCTGCAGCTCCATTCATCCCCTACACCACAGCCCAAGCCTTGCAGATGGCATCTCAATGTTATCATCATCACCGGCCCCCACTCTGGGCCCCAGAATCCTCCTAATTGAACCCTGCCTGGATTCCTCTCCTCAGGCAGTCTATACCACCTTCATCCTGGGCAGCATAGCTCCCTGAACCACTTCCCCTTGGGGTGTGGTCCCCCTGGGGCCTTTGGCTACCAGCCCCGGCCCACCTCCAGGCCAGTCGGAACCCCAGGCGCGCAGCTTTTGGGCGTCCCTTGTGGTGGGCCCCCGGCCCTTAGACCCTTCCAGTCCTCCCCCCAGCATGGGCCAGTCAGGGGGAGCTCAGACAGGCCTGAGTCTATGGCCTTTTCTCTTTCTCCAGGGGTCCACCCTTCAGGCCCTCCAAACAAGGGGTTATCTACCTGGTAGTGGGAGCTAGGTGTTAAGGCACCCTGACTCGCCTTTCACCGGGGTGGTAACTGGCCTGGCATTTCTAGGGGCTCCCGCACCACTGAGAGCCCCACCAGGCCACCCACTCCTGGCAGGGTGCAGTTTTATGTCATGCCCAGGACCAAGAGCCCCCTGACCATCCCCTACAACTCCTTCCTTACCTCCAGGTGATATCCGCAGCTCTCCAGCCAGGCGATGTTGTGGCCTGGCCTCCAGCAGCTGGACTGCACTGCTTATATGGCCCTAGGTTCAAAATAGCTGCCTTCATCAGGCACCTGGCACCTTCCAGCTCCAGGCCCTTAAAGTGGCAAGCACAAACAGTGCCCTGCCACAGCAGCCTAAAATGGTCTCATAGGAGTTTATGACCATTGGTCCTTGTTTTCCCTTGGGGCGCTCTGGTGAACAAATGTTCTCCAAGATCCTAATGAACACCCCTTGTATACTTATAAGCAGCCACTAGGTCCCCCCTGAGCCTACACTTTTCTAGACTGAAGAGTCCCATGGCTCTCTGCCTATCTTCATAAGGCCTGTTCTCTTGCCCTCTGATCATGCGCATGGCTCTCCTCTGGACTCTCTCAAGCTTCTCCACATCCTTCTTGAATTGTGGAGCCCAGAATTGGATGCAGTACTCCAGCTGTGGCCTCACCAAGGCCGAGTACAGCAGGAGGATGACATACTGAGATTTACTTGAGAAGCAGCTATGGATGCAAGCCAGAGTTTTGTTTGCTTTACCATCTGCGACATCGCATTGGTGGCTCATGCTCATCCTGTGGTCAATCATGACCCCGAAGTCTCTTTAAGCAGTGGTGCTAGCAAGTGTAGCACTGCCAAGCCTATAAGTGTGCTGCGGGTTTCCCCAGCCCTGAGGTGGAGTACCTTGCATTTATCAGTGTTGAACGTCATCAGGTTTGTGTCTGACCACTTAGTAAGCTTATCCAAGTCAGCCTGGATCACTAGCCTGTCCTCAGGTGTGGATGTTATGCCCCAAAGTTTAGTGTCATCAGCAAACTTAGCCAGTGCGCTTCTGACACCAATGTCCACAGTGTTGATAAAGATGTTGAAGAGAACCAGTCCAAGGAGAGAGCCTTGGGGGATGCCACTGGTTATGGAGCTCCATAATGACTTGCTGCCATCGACCACTACTCTGTGGGTCCGACCTCGGAGCCAATTTCCCAGCCATCAGACTGCGGTGTAGCCAAGGCCACAGTTGGCCAATTTTTCCATGAGGAGGTCATGGGGCACCAGATCAAAGGCTTTTTTAAAGTCAAGGTATACAACATCAATATCTTCTCCCTTGTCCAGGTGATAAGTCACCTGGTCATAGAAGGAGGTGAGATTGGTCGGGCAAGACCTACCCGCGACCAACCCATGTTGGCTATCCCTCAGGATGTTGCCCTCAGCCAGCCTGTCCAGAAGGATTTCCTTGATAATTTTCTCGAGATTCTTACCAGGGATTGAGGTCAAGCTGATTGGCCTGTAATTCTCAGGATCTACTTTCTGCCCTTTCTTGAAGATGGGTACCACATTGGCCTTCTTCCAGTCTTCAGGTACTTCATCTGAGCGCCATGAATTTTTAAATATTTTTGCCAATGGTTGGGCTATGACGCCTGCCAGCTCCTTAAGTACCCTAGGGTTTAATCTGTCAGGACCAGCTGACATGAAAGTGTCCAGCCTCTCAAGGTGATCCTTTACTAGATCAACACCAATGCTGGGTACAAATATGCCCTCACCCTGGCTGTCCCGTGTTTTGCTAGGTCAGGCAGTCCCACTAGACTGAAGAAAGACCGACGCAAAGTACCCATGAAGCAGCTTGGCCTTTTCCTGGGTGTCAGTTATCAGCTGTCTCATTTCATTCAGCAGGGTCCAGTGTTGCCCTTGCTTTTTTTCCAACTCCCTGCATATCTGAAAAAGGACTTTTTGTTATCTTTGGTATGTGAAGCCAGATGGAGATCAGTTGCAGCCTTGGCTGTCCTGGTCCGCTCCCTGCAGGTACAGACCAGTGCTGAGTACTCCTCCTTGGCAGTAATTCCAGCCTTCCATCCTTTATAAGTCTCTCTTTTGAGGTGTAAAAGGTCTTCAAGTTCACTGCTGAGCCAGGGGGGCTGCTGTGCCCTTTTGCTACCCATCCTCCAAGATGGGATAGTCATCCGTTGTGCTGTCAGGATCACTCCCTTGAGGAGCAACCACTCCTCTTGGACTCCTCTTCCTGTTGAGTGGTGGTCCCTTAGGGCCTTGACAATGAGCCTCCTGAGCTTGTCAAAATCAGCTTTCCTGAAGTTGAGGACTTCAGTATTGCTGACTGACTTGCCAGCTTTGCAATGAAAAGTAAAGGTGATCAGCTCGTGGTCACTATCACCCAGCTTTCCATCGATTCTTAGGTCACTGACTATGTCACCCCCTTTGGCCAGTACCAGGTCCAACAATGCTTTACCTCTCATTGGCCCATAGACTTCTTGAGTCAGGTAGAGCTTGGCCACGCACATGAGGAAGTTTGCGGCTGATTGGATTTGGCTGAGTGCTCTTCCCATGAGATGTCCAGGTAGTTGAAGTCTCCTACGACAACCATGCACCAAGAGCATGAAGCCTCATCCAGTTCCCTGGCAAATCCGTGGTCCAGCTCTTGTTTCTGGCAACTGGTTTTTGGTCTGTAGTAGACTCCTACCATGATGTCCCTTGAGCCATGTTCCCCATGTATTTTGACCCAGAGAGACTCCAGTTGTTCCTTCTGGGTGCCAATGTCAATTTGGAGGGACGTGTAGCTGTCCTTGACATAGAGGGCTACACCCCCACCCCTTTTATCTGTACAATCACGCCTGTACAGGTTATAGGCATCTATACCCATGGCCCAGTCATAGGTGGAGTCCTACCAGGTCTCCGTTATCCCTATGAGGTGGTAGTCATTCTTGTTTAGCAGGAGGACTAGTTCCTCCTGTTTATTCCCCAAGCTCCTGGCATTGGTATACAGGCAGGCAAGTGTCCCACTGGGGGTCCCTGGCTTCCCTACAGATCATTTTGGGGCTAGGGTAGGGGTGCCTTAGCCTGCTAGATTTACGAGGGTTGCCCAGTGGGCTAGCAGTGGTGATAACCCCCCCCCCAGATCTTTCCTTGTAGTCAATAACAGAGTAGCATCAGCCAGGGAGCTGAGCCTATTCATTGTTCTGATTCCTGTGGATTGCAGGCAGATTTTTCTTTAAATTTGCCCAGTAAGCAGCAGAAATGGCTTGGCCATATTTTTTGCATATAATATTCTAGCAACTGGTTTTTGGAAACGGGTATGTGTTGTATGTGAGGAAATTATAGTATTTTATTGTATTTGCTAGGTTTTAAAGCAATGAGTATTCTACAAGGTAGGTGCATCACAGATTGATCAATTTATCTCATACCACGTATAACTTGCCTGAAAGACAACACAACTACAAATAAAAGGTCACAAGCCCAGAGATCCATTGGGCTAAAATCACTAAGGTGTGCTAGTTTCTTTAGGCAACAGCATACAGAGGAGTGATGTAGCGTCATGTCCGAATGCCTGTGATGCTCCAAGCTTGAACAATCATGTCACTGGGTGAACATCAGCAGCCTTTAGCATAAGTCCACAGGGAGTCTTGAACGTCTGCCTCTAGAACCAGAGTTCAACACAGTAGCTGCTGCTACAGCAACTCCATCCCTTTAAAAAACATCACAGCAATATTTGCAACTACAGGGATGCCACATAAGACAAACTACTCTTGATTTGTTATTGACTTTGCTTGCATGGCTACTGTATGAATAATTTGTTCCTGGTTTAGTGTCAGAAGGGTTCATGCATTCAGTAGTTATTGGTTTCTCCTTAAATCAAAGCATGGATTCCAAATAGTCATACCCAACTATGAGCTTTCTTCTAGTTTATCATGATCATTTTGAATTCTAATCCTGTCCTACCTGTTTGGTACCATCTGCAACAATGTACTCTATTTCCATAATCTAAATCACTAAAGGAAACTGGACAGATCCTTGAGAGAACCCACTGGGTAGGTCCTCCTCCATTACAATGAACTACCGATAACTCTACAAGTTGAGCTTTTCAGCCAGTTGTACACTCACCATAAAATAATTTCACATAGGGCATATTTCTCTAATTTGTTTTATGAGAACGTTATATGGGACTGTATTATTATATATAATATTTACTGCTTCCCTTCCATGCCAGAGTAGTTTATATGCCAAATAAGGAAACTAGATAATTTTAACATTACAGTATAACCTCATACATCAAAAATCTGGAATTATCAAAAATCCAGCACTTTTTAAAACTACAGTTGGACGGGGAGTAGTGGCAGACGGTCCTAGAACAGTGGAGGTGGAAGCTTGCACACAGCAACTGCTGTTGCTATCCACCATCCCATGCTGCTGCTACGCGTGCAGCTGCTGCTCCAGGATCAGCCACCGCTACTCTCCTTCCTCCCCCTGCTCCAGAGGCAGCTGCCGCTTGGTTTAAAAAATCCAGAATTTTCATATTTCCAGCAGGTACTCAGTCCTGAGCATGCTGGATTTATGAGATTGTACTGTATTTGCTCGTCACAAATCCATGTTAGCTGTTTCTTTTCACCTTATTTTTCTCAAAGTTCTTATAAACTGATCATCTTTTCCAGTGTGTAGTTGGAGATGGAACTTTTAGCAAAGTTCATATGACTAGTCTATAGTCATCAGGCTTTTAATATAAAGCCAGTTACACTCTCATGTGTGTAATGGCTAGCCCTTCTTCAGTAAATTGAAAGATGACATTTAGCTTTGCTGATAATTTATCTACTTAAATTTACATGGCTGGCTTTCAAATTGTTTTAACTTATTGCTCACCTCTGTGGGTGCTTCCTGGAATTTTCCATTCTTTGTGATAGAGAACAATGACATGGGGGTCTTTCTTGTTCCATCCAAGAAATCATACTGTTTTTAAGAGTCACAAATCTTACTCAAAGAAAGAAAGAAGATTAAATAATTCACAGGGATTAAGTAATTCACCAAACAGTCTTTCAAGGCTTTTTAAAAAATTAATTTCTGCATTTTTGCTGAAGGGAAGTATGATGCAATAAGACAATATAAATATTTGTTAAATTTGATGGGAGAGACTCCTCAAGACACTTGACTGTTTCTAAACTGTATGGAGGTCAGAGTCATTGCCAGGGAGAAGGACCTAGCATTTGGGTGGAAAATATGAGAAGACTATTCTATATGAGTGTATAAACATGGACACTTACATGTCCCCCTTTCGTTCTGAGAAAGATAGGACAATTATCACTTACAGGTAATTTCAATAGGATTTGCTGGGTGTGCTGAACTCCTTTAGGCTTCATGGAAAACCCGTTTCTGCTGGAAATCTACTTTCATATGGGAGGGCAACAGCCTTCCCCATAGATTCTGGCAACTCTAGCAACTGATCTTCTAAGAATTACTGGAGGCAAAAAAGACCTTGAACTCATTCTAGCTAGTTATTTCAGGGAACACACAGCTCACGAGAAAGACAGGGAAAAAAAATATATTCACCCAGGGAGAACAGTCTCCAAATTCTCCTGCATGACATCAGCATAGAGGTTCTTCTGCTACTCACCCAAATGAGCCCTCCTTTGCTACACAGCCTTGAATCATGTGAAATAACAATGAGCCCCGACTTAATTCATTGCTGCCCCATGGATAACCGAATCACTCGGTCACAGGTTGGATAGTGCAGAAGCAGAGCCAGCAACAGCTGGACTGAGAGAGAAGGGTTCTCCATGCTCCCATGGTACAAGATGCTTCAGAAGAGACTAATCGTTTACTTTTATGTAATAAAGGTGCTGGTGAAGAAAAAATAGCTGGGAACAAAGGGTAAGAGAAAGAAGAAGGACAAAGAAAGATAAAAGAGATAAGTTTAAATGCATGAAGAAAAGGCAAGGGACACAAGAGGGAAAAAAAGAGCAGGACCATTGTTCATTTGACCAGGAGGTGGCAGCCCATTTGTATATAAAAGCTCCCTAGAAAATAAAACAACACAAAAATGGTCTTGATTCCTTTATCTCCTCACACATAGATTTTCCTTACAAATTACTTTCCTGTCTCAAACAGCTTACTCTGCAAACTCACTTGAATGATCAGGATAAAATTTTTACCTGTTGGATGCATCTCTCAGACTCTTGATGGACCATATGGAAATCCTCAAATAGAGCCATCATATCTTCCCTGTGTGTTGTTCCCAGTTCTGTGTTTGCTCAGGTAGGACAGTCAGGAACTGTTTCAGAATAGCATATCCAAGATCTGTGCCTTGAAGTAGATCTCTGGCTTCAACCCCTGATGGCTGATTATAAATCTCTATAGGTCCTCTGGTCTCCTGATAACAGAATCATCCTAAGCACTGACATTAACCCAGTGTCTATATTTAGTCCATGATTTTTAGTACCCAGGAGGTTGAAGAAGTGGAGTTCATAGGCTCGTCTCTGGGAAATGTTTTGTAAGTTTCCTTTGAGGATCAGTTCTGAGAGAGTGGAGAGAGAGTGGTTTTCTTGTGAGAAATGTGTCCCCACAGGTAATTGGGTATTCCTGTCTTCGAGCAAAGGTTCAGTGCTTGTTTGAAGGCTAGGATGGGTGGCTTTGGGAAGATCTTTTTAAAAGTAGGGTCTCTTTCTAGTATGGGTTGCAATCGTTTGTGGATTTTCCGTACAGGTTCGAGGGAGGGGTGATGTGTCATAACCAGAGGTGTGCTATTTGTTGGGGAGGTTTCTTCTGTACTGAAGCAGTTCTTCACGTGGTATCCAGGTGGCTCTTTTAAACATGCGATCTGTCTCTCTGGAGGAGTGTCCTTGCTGGGTAAAAGCCTTTTTAAGATTGGTGAGGTGGCAATCCCGGGTTTCTCTTCAGTGCAAATTCAGTGGTATCTGAGGGCTTGGCTGTATATCACAGCTTTTTTGGTGCATTTAGGGTGATTGCTGGTTCTGTGCAGATATGTATGTTGGTCTGCGGGTTTTTTGTATAATGTGGTCTGTATTTTATCAGGATACAGATCATCATGTCTAAAAAGGAGATGTTGATGCTGGAGTATTCTAGAGAAAGTTGGATGGAGGGATGGTGATTGTTGAATTTCTGATGGAACTCAATCAAAGATTGTAGGTTTTTGGTCCAAATGAATGAAGATGTCATTGATATATTTTATGTATCACAAGGGTTTGATGGTGCAGTTCTTGAGGAAGTCTTCTTCCAGGTGGCTCATAAAAAGGTTGGCATACTGTGGGGTCATTTTGGTGCCCATAGCTGTTCCCATCATCTGGAGGAAGTGTTATTAAAAGTGAAATTGTTGTGTGTGAGGATGAAGTGTGTAAGGTCAGTAATATCTTTGGGTCTGTATTCTGAGTTGTAATCTTGTTCCTGTAGATAGGTACATCCTTCATGTTGATAACATTCCACTGGAAGATGGTTTCCCTCTCCCTGTCATAGTCACCTGTGTCATAGATTTCATAGACATAAGGGCTGGAAGAGACCTCGCAAGATCATCAAGTCCAGCCCCCTGCCCAAGGGGCAGGAAGTCAGCTGGGGTCAAATGATTCCAGCAAGATAAGCATCCAAGTGCTTCTTCAAAGTGTCCACAGTAGGTGCTTGCACCATGTCTGCAGGGAGCCTATTCCAGGCCCTGGGGACTTGGACAGTAAAAAAGGTTTTCCTTACGTCCAGCCTGAAATGGTCTTCCAGGAGTTGTGACCGTTGGACCTTGTCTTCCCTTGGGGTGCCCTGGTGAACAGATATTCCCTCAGCTCCTAATGCACACCCGTTATATACTTATAGGCTGCCACCAAGTCATCCCTAAGCCTATGGTTTTCCAGGCTGAAGAGCCCCATGGCTCATAGACTCTCCTCATAAGGCCTGCTCTCAAGTCCTCTAATCACGTGCGTGGCTCTCCTCTGTACTCTCTCAATCTTCTCCACATCCTTTCTGAATTGTGGAGCCCAAAACTGGATACAATATTCCAGCTGTGGCCTCACTAAGGCCAAGTAAAGCGGAAGGATGACTTCTTGGATCTTGATTGAGATGCATCAGTAGATGCAAGCCAGAGTTTTGTTTGCTGTGGCGTCACATTGGTGGCTCATGTTCATCTTGTGGTTAATCATAACCCCCAAGTCTCTTTCAGTCATGGTGCTATTTATAGGCTTGACCTGATTGCTATGAGTTCTTGAAGATCCTTGCCACCGGCCACATGATGATGTCGGCCAGTTACTTTAACACTCTTGGGTGCATTCCATCTGGGCCAGATGGTTTGTGGACATCCAGCCTCTCAAGGTGCTTCCTCACAAGATCCATGCCAATGATGGGCATGTTTGCCCTTTTCCTGGTGATCCTGCATCTCGTCAGGCAGGGCTGGTGGAAGACTAATGCAAAGTATTCGTTAAGGAGATTGGCTTTTCCCTGGCTGTCAGTTATCAGCTGCCCCATTTCATTTAGCAAGAGTCCAAAGTTGGCTTTGGTTTTTTTCTGACTTCCCACATATCTGAAGAAGGACTTTTTATTGTCCTTGATCTGTATAGTCAGTTTGAGGTCAGTTTGTCTCTAGCATCTTGGCTACTCTAGGCCTGTTGGGCTTTTCTGTCAAGACAGAGCAGACGTTGGGTTCTCCACTGCTTTCTAGGCCACAGGCAGGCTTTAGCTACTCATTCAGAGAGCATAAAATAGGCATCACTAGGTACATCTACATGAGATGTTAAGTGCACAGTAGCCAAATAATACTGCACAGTAGCTTGTCACAGCACAAACAGTGCCAATACACTACTGTGCAATATCATTCGCTGGCACTACTGCACAGTAACCACTGTACAGTAGTGTCTCATGCAGATGCACCCACTGTCATTTTCTTCCTTTAGCTTAGCCAGCTTCAAGGTTTTCCCATGGAGATGGGAATTCCAGTGCTGGCACAGCTGGTGGAGAGCTCCTTTGGGCTTGTCACACATCTGGCTCCCAATGCCATGACACTTCTACCTTCCCCTTTTGCTGCTCCTTTGCTTGCTCTAGTGCAGCCACCTCAGCAGCTTCCTGAACATCCCATAATGGAGGACAGAAGGGGCTTTTCCCTTTCATTTCCACTCCTTCCTTGATTCAGAGCTTAGGTCATCTTTCTTCTTTACCTCAGTTTTAAGTTTCATCAGCTCTGGCAAAACTTATATATGGAAGCCCAGAGCAGCAGCTATATCATGCTTTGTGGCTGTTCATATTCTCTATGGGAGGGCTTTATTCCAACTTCAGTCCATGCTCTGCTCATATTTCATTCATATATCAGGTGAAGAATAATCACACTCTGACCTTATTGTCCCATCTGTAGGGCCAACATATTGCTGCTGCTGTCATCTGCAATATCCTGCTCATCTGGAAACCAGGAAGTCATATTCCATGGCTTGAAAACTTTCTGAGAAACAAGGTAGTTTTATTTGCTAGACATATTTCAGTTTCAGGGCACCTATCACAGCTTTTCAATGCAAGGAAGGAAATGCTAATGGAAACCTAAAAACAGAGATTTATAAATAAGTCAATTATGTGCCAGTTACAAATGTGCTGTAAAAATGATTTACTTGCAAAGGAAACTAGTGCCATAATCTTGGAAAGCCTCTTGGAAAGCATGCACTATGCCCCACCCCGCTTCTTCTGGAATGGACAATGGAGAGGAACATCACCCACTGACTGACACAGGTCAAACTATCTCACTTAGAAAGTCATTCTCTGAACCAGCATGAAAGCCACAGAGAGTCATAAGAGCTAAGTACAGACATTCAGGGCCTTAGGAGGAGGTTAAATCTATTCGAAATGGCAGCCCAATATCAGGTGAGTCAGGATGGGGGGGATGGCCAGAAGGTTGTGGGTCCAGCAGGCTGGAGGCGATCAGGGCTCTGCTGGGGGATGGTGCAGCAGGACTTGTGGTGGGGGGGTCGTGACCTGTGAGGAAGGGTGTGGGGAGGCAGGTGTGACCCATGGGTGGGGTGGGGGGGCAGGTGCAACCCATGAAGTGGGGGGCAGGCATGACCTGTGGGTGGAGTGGGGTGGGGTGGGGTGGGATGGGCCCCCCAGTGAACCACCTACACCCCCATCCCTCCTGCCTCTCCCCCCCACTGGGACTTACTTGCTTGGTTCAGGCAGTGGTGAACACTGACAAAAGCAGCTGCACCCCAAGCAGCTTGTGGGATGGAGGTTGAGAGGGCTGGCTGGGAGGAGGGTGGGAGGGCAAAAAATAAATTAATGTTGGGGAACGGGGGAGTGAAAAGAGCAGCCCCCAGGCTGGGGCCAGTGGCTGGGTTTTCCCAACCCTGGGGCTATGCAGGGGAAGTGGACAGAAATTCCATGCACCAGTATGACCTAAATCGAGTAAGTTTGATACTACATAGATCCAGGTTAATTTTAAACTGGGCTCTGCAATTTTTAGGCCAGTTTGCTTGCATGGAGCTTCTGTACAGTTACAGGTTTAGACTGATTGCTGATCACTGAAACCAGGTCTGTAAGTGTAAGGTTGGCACTGGGATGAGCTAAGTTTAAATCGGGCAGGCATTTTAAACCTGATTTAACCTCCCTGAATGTCTGTACTTAGCCTATGTGCCCACTCTGTTAATCAGGGGAGCCTTCTTCTACCACTCCACTCCAGAAAAATGAAAATTACCACTTAACAGGCTGTAGAAGCAGTTTTGTAGCCTCCTGAAATATCTGCCACAAGTTAAAACAGCAAGGAGCTGAGCTGCAGCACAGTTCCAGTCAATGCCTGGCTCCATGAGTGGGGCATCCCCATGCTAGTAGTAGTCCCCAGTACCATCCAGCCTGATCTTCATAATATAGAAAGTTGCCTTTTATGTGGCTTTAATAAATGATTAAATACAAGCTAATGGAAACTTATTAGTCATTGCTGTGGCATTTTTATTTGAAGCAAGCAAATGCAGTAGCAAGGGGAACTTAAGAAAATTAATGTGGAAAACCACTCAGAATAGAAAGGTGCCACCACAGCCCACCTACACATCCTGTCTTGCGAGTAGTGCCAGCCATGCCATGTCAAACACTCCCTTCCAGGATTAGTTTTTGCTACTAAATATTTCTGCATTTTAACATGAGTGAGAAGAAACCAAATTTGCCAGGATGGGGCTGAACATAACTTTATGGTTTGTGAAGAGAGAGAAAATTCACCCTCTTGGCAACAGGAATATTTTTCAAGTTTAGTGAGGGCACCATGCTGAACACCACTGAGATTGACTCTGGAGTTTAGTTGTAGCATTGTGCTGATCTAGGTCTGGCAATTAGCTGACGTGATCCTGATGGGCATTGGTCCTTATAGGTAGGCTGTGGTTAGCTTTGTGTCAGCTCACCTGATTGTTCACAATGGGGGTCCAACACAAGGTCCTTTCCAGGAATCCTGGCTTTCTCTGTTTAAAAATCAAAAATTCTTTGATAAAATTCCAAAATTCTGATTTAAAAATTCAAAATCTGCATTTTTCTGCACTTAAAATGAAACACCACTATACATATAGGTATCAGTTGAACACAATGTTTTATTGATATATTTACAATTTTACAGCAATTTGGGACTGCAGCCTGGCTGGACAGGCACCAGGCTACCTCCACGGCTCAGCGGGCAGGACCTGGTGTAGGAGGGCAGAGCAGGCTGGCAAGCCTTATTGCTGCAGCTGCCATCACCAGGAGCCCCATGCCAGTTGTGCCACCAGGGAGTAACACTGCTCGGCCAACAGTGCAAGAAGTAATGGCCTGGGAAGGGGGGTGAGGGGGAGGGGAGAGAGCCACTCTTCCCTCACTTCCTCCTGCCTCCAGCCACTCACATACTGGGCTGTGACTCTACTTCAGAGGGGAGGTGGGGTGGGGGCAGTGTGGGCAGCCTTAGGGGACTGGTGGTGGCAGCAGGGCCATGCAGGGACATATGCCCCACCATGGCCTCCCAATACATTGCCTATGCACCTGACCCCTCCTCAGGAGTGTGCACAGTGGCAGGGAGCTGGCCTCCCCACCAACCCTCCCCACCCTGCTGCAGACGAGCCACACATGGCTCCATCCGACTCCCCAGCTGGGCCCTGTGTCTGCACTCCTGCCCCAGCCCCATGCACTGCCTCAGCTGGGCAGCACCCTGCCCCACTCTCTCCCTCACCATGGGGGCTTAGTGCAAGCTGCTGCCTCAGTCTTCCCCCACTGCCCCTCCACACATCTCCTATAGCCTGCCCACACAGACTTACCTGCAAGCAGCTGGGGGAGCTTCTTTCCACCACACTGCTTGGGGCTGTGTTGCTGGCCACATGCATGTGTGCACACACACACACGTGCATGTGGCACCCCCTGCATCTGATCAGCTTCCTTTCGCTCCCCCTGGCCCCAAAGGGAACTCTACCAGCCTGCATGGGGGAACTACATGGTTTTCTGTGTTTTTCTCCTTTTAAGGAAAAAAATAATGTTTTTCCACATCTTCCTGGGACAAACGGAAAACTTGGATCCCTAGTCATTACCACACAGAGCAGATCAGACCCAGGGTATTCCCTCCCTGACCTCTGCTCCCCTATTTTACTGTATACTGCTTTATTGCTTGATAGCCAATCAATAAGGAGAGCATTAGGTCTGGGAGGGAACTAAGCAAAGGGAAAACCAGAGGATCTGGTTTGGTTTCCCGCACTACATTGCTGACCACATCTGCCCCTGCTGTGCAAGCTGGCTGGTGAGTAGGGGGCTGTAGCTGTACAGACCCCCCCATATGCTGAGCTGGATGTGCCATGAGGGCAGGATGCTGATCCTTGCTGGGCTGTAGTTTACAGTTCTCCCCACTGTGCTGTAGCCCCTGCTGGGCTCTCAATGACAGACCTCCCCCAGGCACTGACAGCTGATACACCTTCCCTCCTCTGCAGACACCCCTTAAGTGGCTGTCTGGTTTCCCCTCTCCTGTTGCTGCCTTTCCCACTCTCCTCCCAGACTTACTGCTCCTGCTGTAAGCATGCAGGGAGGGGTGGCATCTATTCCCTAGAAAACTCTGGGGGTGCAGAATGCTCCCACCACAGGTAAAAATCCAGCCCCTTCACCCCCATCCCCTATTGGTGTCCAGAGCACAAGACGTTCCCTCCAGCATGACCTCCCTTCCCTATTGCAGGGTTTTCTACTCTCTAGGAACAGAAATGAAGGTATACATTTAAATTACAAAGGCAGAGGGAAAAGGGAAGAAGTTTAATAGTATTAGTGATGCACTTTTTTTCCTGACAACATTATTTTTTTAAATGGTTAGTTGCTGCTCAGGAGTCTGAAACCCTAGGTCCTTTTCTGCAGAGCTGCCGCTTAGCCAGTCCGTCCCCGTTCTGTATCGGTAAATCCGGGGTTGTTTTGTCCTCAGTTTAGGACTTTGCACTTCTCCTTATTGAATCTCATAAGATTTTTTTTTACCTAATCCTTGAATTTATCTAGGTCACTGAATCCTAGCCCTACCCTTCAGTGTATCTCCTACTGCCCTCAGTTTGGTGTCATCTGCAAACTTGCTGAGGGTGCAATCCATCTCATTCTCCAGGTTACTGATGAAGACACCAAACAATAATACATATAGTTTATCACCTGACTATGCAGCTTGCCCTTATGGAACTCACTACCCATCAGCTTAGTATCTACACTAATACATCAGGCATGTTCATTCAGATAACACTGTTTGATGCTAATAAGCCAGGTTTTGCTTTGATGCTAAGGCTAGCACTGTTACAGAAACATACCTTATCATTTGGCAAGCTGTGGCTGAAAAAGCAGCAGGACAGGTAACATTTCCAGAACAAAAAAGGAGTTTTTTAAAATATCTAGCAGGACAGCTTTTGACTCTGTATTCTCCTAGTTTATGACATGCCATAAAAACTCAATAACTCATCTTGCTCTGAGTTGCAGTTACTCTAACAGAAAAGTGAATGAATAAATTGGAGAGAGAGAATGTTATCTTCCATTTCCTGAAGCACACAAGCCACTGTAACAGGGGACACATGTAGAAGATAAACAGTCAAACTGAGAAGTAATAACAATAAGCCACCAATACACATTTCAGATTTTTGCTACAAACAACAGGTGCCAGATGTGTTCACACAAATCTAAGGGACAGGAAACAGCAAATAAGCATTTGCTGCCAGGTCCATGACGTAGGGCAGAGTGTGACCAAGCACAAATTATGATGAGGCTGTGCATCACTTGGGGCACCTGTGTTGGATAAAAGTAACCCAAAAGTATACTGTTGTGGGGATAGAGAAAGAGTGTGTGTGTGTATTAATGTATACACTCACACACACACACATTCCTGTTTCACCACTGTGAGTTGAGTTTTTCTTCACCAAGTTTTTGGCCCACAGTCCAGGGCAAAGCAGCCTGTGCAGGAAAAAGCAGCCTGTGCAGGGCCCCCCTCCCTGTCCCCCGGCACACATTTGATTAACCAGGATACCAGATAACAGAGCTTTTACTATATATTAGTTAGTGAGAGGGAGAGAGGTCTTTAATTTCTAATGAGAAAAAGATCTCCCTAATTTCAAATTAAAACCAGAGAAGGAAAATAAAAGTGCATCTGAATTTATGATAGCATGAGAGAGAAACATACAGCTAGATGGGACCTCCTGGGTCATCCAGTCCAGTTTCTCTGTTACTGTAGGCAACAACAATGCATAAGGCCTTTTATAAGCCAATAGCACCCCCAGGGAAAGGGACAGATGCCTCTATACTGGCACTTCTATGCTTAGACTAGACAAAACTAGAGAAAATGACCCATAAGAAATAATCTTCAGCATGAAGATGGTCTGGATGAGCCCAAGTTCTTTTCCATCCCCTAACACTAAACTTTAAAAAGAGTAAATTTATGTGAAGTATCTTATCACCACTGGTCAGGTATCCAGGTTGTATCTGTATTAATCTAGAGGCAAAAGGAATCAAACCTCATGACAGAGATTTAATAGATTTCACAGATTTTTAGGGTCAGAAGGTACCTTAGTAGATCAGAATCTGACCCCTGCCCTGGGCAGGAAAGAGCAATGGGGACAGATGACACCAGCCTGGTGCTTGTCCAGTCTCCTCTTAAACACCCCCAAGGTATGGGAGAGCACCACCTCCCCTGGAAACCCATTTTGGATTTTAGTCATCCTTACCATAAAGAAGTTCTTCCTGATGTCTAATCTAAATCTGCTGTCCCTCAGTTTGTGGCCATTGTTCCTAGTTACCCCAAGAGGCGCTCTGGTAAACAGAGTATCTCCTAGTCCTTGCTGCCCCCTCCCCTGATGAATTTATAGATGACCACAAGATCACCCCTCAGCCTTCTCTTGCAGAGGCTGAAGAGGTCCAGGGTCCACAAGATGATACCTTTTATTAGACCAACTAGATATTTGCAAAATAAATTCTTTATTTGCAAGCTTTTGGGCACAGGTATCCTCCATCGGGCATAGGAGATTGCAAAGATTGCAAAAGTCCTCCTAGATAGAAATGAAAATTCATATTTCACAGAAGAGCTGCAGGTGTGGTCAAGTCTTCTGTTTGGAACAGTTCCTTTTGTGCAAATTAGGTTCAGGGAAAAGTTGGAAAAGTCTTTTTACCTTGAAGATGGCTGGTAGTGAGCAGGATGCCAAGTCATATTTCTTTCTATTTATGATGGTTCATATTTCACAGAAGAGTGGAAAAATGGAATGCCCTTCTGGGCAGGAATCTCTTTTGTGGAGAAGTATCTGTTTGCTCTGTTGGACTGCACATTAGCTAGGACTGCACATTAGCTTGAACAAAGGCAGAAGTAGGGTCTCAGGTTTTAAGTGGTAACTTTTACTTCCTTCTTGTAAAATTGTAAAGTTTTCATTTAAAAAAGCAGCTAAAATTCAATATCTTCCATGTGTCAGGTATCCAGATTAGACCAATATGGGTACAGAGGCAAAAGGAATCAAAACTCATGGCAGAAGTGATATCTTTTATTAGACCAACTAGATAGTTGCAAGCTTTCGGACACAGGCACCCTTCATCAGGCATAGGAGCCTAATCTGCTCTGAACTGAACTGTTCCAAACAGGAGACTTAACCACACCTACAGCTCTCCTGTGAAATACAAATTTTCATTTCTACCTAGGAGAACTTTTACAATCTTCTATGCCTGATGAAGGGTGCCTGTGCCCAAAAGTTTACAAATATATATATATTTGCAAATATCTAGTTGGTCTAATAAAAGATATCACCTCTTTCATGAGTTTTGATTCCTCTTGCCTCTAGACTAATACAGCTACAATCTGGATGCCTGACACACATAAGATTTTTTTAAATGACATTTTCATAATTTCCCAAGGAGGAAGCAACTTGGACTACCTGAAATCTTTGAGATAAACCAAAGACTGCCACATCAAAACACCTGTAAGAGTATGGCTGGATGATATTCCAGATGGTATTTCTCAGAGACCAAACCCCATGGGATAAATTCAGTGCTCCATACTGTACCTTAGATTTAAAAAAAATGGAGAATAGAAATATAGCTATCTTTATGAATGATGTAGAATCTACTACATGGGATCTTTTAGTGCTGTCTTTTATAAGGCTGGCATGGAATCTCTGCCTAGCCACATTAATGAACCCTGTTTCTCGCCTTCAGAGCTAAGTACTCCACATAAACAATAATGTTTATTGCAGTGAAGGAAAAATGTTACTGTAATATGGTGTGGCCTCTATTAACCACTTCCCTGCTTTCTGTAGGTAGCTGCTAATCCTCCACCATCCTGTTTTCCTAGTGGTTTCTGTGCCTTGACAAGAAAACAAGATAACAAGATTGAGTCTTCAGAGGGTAATGTATTATCTTTCAAATCTCTAGCAGAAAAACCTTGAAGCACTAAAGTTAGGTTAGGGCAAGATTAAATTGAGCATACCAAACTGGTTATGCAGTCTGCTAAGGAATGGGTCCATTCTCTCTCTCTTGCTCCAAGCTCTGCCACATGTAGCACCAAACTGGCAGCAGAGGGAGAGGCAGGTGGCCAGGTGCTCAGTAACTTGCATAATACAAGACAGTTGGCTAACAAGACTTGTTTCAGCTGCCCTATTTTTCCCCCTTTAGTTTTCCAGACTGGCATCACCCCTGTCTCTCCTTTTCACAAAAGCAGGTTATCTGTTTAGGCCCAAAGCCTACTACATCTCATGCATTTCTGCAGAGCTCCTTTAAACTCATGGAAGGCTGAGCAAAATGCGTCTAGCAGTTTACATGAATGACAGGATTAGGACCCTGTGTTGTAAACTCTTCAAGGTAGAGACCCTTCTAACTAGCATCCAAGAAAGTGCTTTGCCTGGTCTATAAAAAATTACATGTTGCTATCTTCTGTTATATTCGCTCCTGCTCTTTCTCTCCTTGCCTCTCCTAGGCCCTTCAAGGATTCTCTCAGATTTGAAATTATCCAGAAAACAAGACCCCTGCATCCTCAAACCTACAGGGCAACAGCAGTGGCATGGCTAGTTAGTAGCTGTGACAGTGGGTTTGCAGGGGTGGGGGGAGGAGTTGTGACTCTCCCTTCCCCTTTCCCCCAAATCAGTACCCATGGCTGCTGCCCCAATTGCCCCCCTACCACCCAGTTACACTACCGCTCAAGCTTTTCCCATTTCTGATGGATGTGCTCACTCATCTGCTGACGGAGAAGTCTTCAACATTTGCAACACAACTACAGCTTTGCATTTCAGAAAAGTCAATGCCTGGCTCAACAAGGAGTGAGGCATTCCATAGCTCAGCCTAAGAATCTGAAGATCTAGTTATTGGCTCCCTTGACAACTGCCTCAAACCCTACACTGCCAAAGAGCTTAGATAAGAAAGTTGATTGCTGCAGTACCAACTAAGAGGTGAGAGAGAACTTGGTGGATATGCCTAGACAACAGCACCACCTTCTGTCTCTGATCAAGTAGCCAGATCAGTCATGGCAAAGCTTCAACTAGTCTATTAATGGAAGAAATGAGGGCAGGAGACAATTCAAGAGAAGAATGCATAGGCCAGGGACAGAAATCAGATCACACCAATACCAAAGGAGCTCTTGTTAGTACTAGATTTGACACAGAGGACTTCTATGCACTCTGCTGGGGTATGAATGGCTACACTGGGACATTCTGGGGAAGGAAGAAAGGCCGTTTAAGAGAGGAAAAGAAACTGCTAAATAATAAAGGGGAAAAATTCTCTCTCTGCAACAGCTGGCATTGCAGATGTTGGGTGGGGGTGGTCATGGTTTCTGGGCATCACAGCCACAACTGCCTCATGTCATTTTGCAAAGCTCCCCATGCTGGTGGATCAGGGATAGAGAAATAGGTCAATCCAACCACCCTGCTGAGACGAGAATTAGAGCAAACCCAGAAAGCAGCCTTACCAGATTAATCTAAAGATACTTGATCTAGTCAGTCTCATCATCAGCGGGTTTCAGGGTGGTCTGCTGAACAATCGAATGCATCCTGAACAAAATCCCATGTTCAGTCGAAAAAAGCAAAGCAATGAAAATCAGGGTATCCATGACAGACTCACCCATGGCATCATGGGGCATTTGCACTAATGATACTATTGTAGAGCTGCTCAATTGATGGGGATTCACTCAGAAAAGTGCAACAACACAATTCAGTTCCGGAAAGATGATCCAGCGAGCAGTGAGGAAGAAGGAGATTTAAAACTTGCTAACCAACTTGGAACTAGATGACTCTTTGAATCCTGAGTTTTCTTTCCCACAACACACTAAGTACAACAGTATGGATGGAGTCAGAGGGCGAGTCTAGATGAGCATACACGTGGTTTGCAGCACCACAAAGCACAGCACTGCAAACTGAACATGCACCACAAATTCATGTGATCACTACACTGCTGATTTGCAACATAGCAGTGTTTTTTTGGCACCGGGATCTTCCATTGTAAAAAAAAAACTGCACCAAAAACAAGCGGTGTGGTATACATGGAAGCAGCGTGCACCACCCAAAACCAGAGCCTGATTGGCCACAGACACACTGCAGCTGCTGGCCAGGTTCTGTGTGCCCAGACTGCTGCTGCTGCAGCTCTGGGAGGCCCCCAGGACCTCAGGTAAGACTGCTGGGGCCAGCACAACCCCATGTGCAGGGGTGTGCGCTGAGGCAAAAAGCAGTGGCACAAATTTGTGTTGCTGCTTTTTTTCCCTGCAGCAACCACATGCCCCTGCTCATAAGGATGTGGCCAGCGGGTGCATCTGTGAGACACTACTATGTACAGTATTAGACTTATTTAATGTGCACTAAAGCCTCATTGTCTACATGTATATAACCATTACTGTGCAGTATATTAGTCTAATGTGCCATTTTCTAGTATCCTTAGATACAGCTACTAGAAAAACAGTTCATTAACTAATGTACTGTACTGCATGTATAGACACTGACTAGGAGGAACTTGCTCCTGGTCAACCTAGGCAGCAGGGGGCCACAGGGGGCGGGAAGGTCCTGGCTTAGCTGAATGTTACCAGGCAGCCACATGGAGATCAGAACCCATCCAAATCTCCACATAGCTGGGAGAGCTGTCCCAGCTGCCACCCAGGTCCCAATCTCCATGTGGCTGGGAGGAAGTTGTCTGGCAGCTGGGACAGCTTTCCCAACCCCATGGAGATTAGGATGGGTCCCAATCTCCATGTGGCTGGCAGGTAGCTGTCTGCCCACCCAGGTCAGTGCCTCCCCACCCCAGCTTCACTTGGGGCCAGGCTGATCTCTCTCTTCCTCCCCCCACCCTCTGGAGTTCAGGGCTAAGCCCTGTGCCCCCTGCCAGCCCAGAGATGGCACCCTGGACAGCCTGGAGTGCCCGCCCCCTGGCTGCTGTAAGGGAAGCACAGCAGGGCAGGAGCAGCCCTGGACTGGGCTGATTCTGCTGGGCTCTATTTGCTCCCAACAGGGGCACATGTGTATGTTTGTACTGGGGACCATTTTAATAAGCCTGAATTTTCTGAACAGAAAGTTCAGGCATATTAATTGCACATGGAGACACACCCAGAGTGACTACCAAGCAGATGGAATTAAGGTCTTCCCATGTTAACCACATAGAAAACAGGAAAAGGTCTGGTTCTCAACCTTTTTAGAAATAACACTATGAATTTCTCTTTGAAATCTCTGGGTTAATTTTGTGAATCATGTTTGTTCACCTAGCAGTACTCACACAGTGTAGCACCCATAAAATCACCTCAAGGCACTTCAGAGTGAGCTAATTTCCTATGCATATCTGCCATCCTCTAGGTCCAATTTGGTTAGCAAGTTTTAAACCCCTTCCTTCCTCACTGCCCACCTGATCAAAGGAACACTTTCCTTTGGAAACAAATTGTGATGTAACACTTCTGAATTAATCTCCACCAGCTGAGCACCTCCGAAATGGTACCCTGGTTGAAAATAAGTGACCTAAAGAGAAGAGACCCTCTAAAATTAAGAGGATTTTAGAAAAACCCACAAACCAATCATCTCTATCCAGGCACGTTTCCCCAGAGCATAGAAAAGGGTTGATTGTATACAAACTACCCATATCTCTCTGTCTGAACACTGGCATCAGCTCACCAAAGCTGAAAATCTCCAAGCCACTCCCTTTTCCCATCAAATTCACACAACTCTGATAAAATTTCTGAGCCTCTGCTCTGGTTTATTTCTCGTAAACAAAAGGTTTGGGGAATGGTGGGGAAAAAAAGAACAGCACATTTTTTAAAAACTCTGTTTTGTGCTACATTGGATAAATAAGTAAGCTTTAAAAAACATTAGATTAATTTATTTATATATATATATATTTACATACACACATACATACACGCACACACACACACACACACACCCAAATTAGAAATTCAAACTTGCAAGGGGCTATCCCTTCAACCCAATAAAGGGTATTTATTGGGTTTCGCAGCAAGCAAAAGCACCACAAAGTTTTGTCTAAAAACTCTACAGCACAGTAAAGAGATCCTTTAGTGAGTTCTATACAAAACCAGCTTGGATACTGAAAGCAGTCTACCCTCAGTAGCTCTGTGTAGACCAATTTGGTATCTCTCCCAAATGCTGTAGCATGCAGTGCAGACACACCCAAAACAAACTGCTGCAGTTACACCAGTCTGGGTTGTAAGAGGCAAAGAAGGGAAACTAGCAAGAGCTGGAGACAAAGACTGAATTACAACACTGATGTAACTACAACATCTCACTTCTGTACACCTCTCTTCAGTGCCCTTAGGGGGTCTCATTATATGTAGTGCTGATTCAGTATAATTCAGGGGTGGGCAAAATGGCAGATCTGGCCTGCAGCTAGACTCCATTTCACAGCAGACTAGCTCTGGAGCAGCTCCCCACCCTTCCACATGCCCTGCCAGCAGGGGTAGCACTAGGGGGAGGCTTGTGGGAGGTGGACTATAGCCAGCCCAAATGCCCTGTGGTCCCCCGTAGCCAGCAATGCCACCACCGCTACCTGCCCTGCACAAGCAGTGGCAGCTGAGCCTACCCCGTTTCCACCTGCAGCACAGCCCCCCATCAGAAAGAGGCTGGTGCTGCTGCTGCCTGCCAGTGCTGCTGGGGTTGGTCTCCACAGAAATCCTGGCCCCATACTATTACAGCATGGCAGCTGCTGGGATCTCCATGGAAACCAGCCCCAGCCACAAGGGCACTGGCTGCTGGGAACTGGAGTCCACTGCCAGCTAAATGCAGCCCAAGGGCTGGCCTTTGCCCAACCCGGTATAACTCATGCTCTCCAGTCCTCACTCTTGCTCATGTCTCTTGTACTCCAAGCGCTTCCGTTTTTTTCCGATCAGACTGAAATGGGGGATAGTCCAGTTCAATGAACAGTAGAATTTGGAAGGGGAATATCTCTCAACCAAGAAGAGGTCCATGTTCAAACAAGCTAAATAAAAAAAGTGTTCTTAAAAAAATATGCAATAAAAAAGCCTGTTAAAATTCTGCAGACTTCTGGCAAGGGGAAAACCATTCAGATTTGATAAGTTAGCCCACAAAATACGCAGGCTATTGAACCTCAGCTAGCAGGAAGCATGCAGTACAGATACCTGTCTAAAAAAATTTAAAAAAGAATTATGGGGTGATGGTGGAAAGAGGCCTATAACATTAAAATAAAGTATTAAGAAGTGGCAAGTGGCCATGAACCAAGCACCCCATTTATGCTACACGGTATGCTTTCAAGATTGTGAATTCCTTCCTGTTAGTGCGGGCAGCCCAAATGAATAGGGCAGCTGCCATGAACTGCAAAGGAGCTGAGACACAGGCCAGGCAGAAGGACCAGCCAAATTCACCCTTCACACCATCAGGTAGGGGCAACTTCTGGTGGAGCAGCTCAATTCCAGCTACGTAGCAGCCAACCAAACCCAGCGTGCAGAGACCTGGGGAAAGAAACAGAAGCAGAATCAGCTTACAATATACCCTGGCTGATGCTGCTCTGTGAGGGAAAGGAGATGGTGTGTGTGTGTAACAGGACCCACCTGCAAGGAAATGAAGAACTCCTGTGGCGATGGCAGGGTATAGGCTGCGACAGGCACAAGCACAAAGCCCTATGAGAGCCCCAAAGCACATCAGGCCTAGACTGACAAAGGGCAGGAGGAACTGCAAACGCCAAAGGTCTGTGAATGTGAGAAAGACACTGACATTTATTAATATGTCAAAGATGGACTAATGAATGACTCTCTTTACCTAACTATGCTCATCCCATCCCCTTCAGCAGAGGCCTCCAATATTAGCTAAGAGCCAAAGGCTCCTGTGAGAAAAGGGGGACAACACTTCTTCCTGAATTAACAGCTTTCCTGAAGTAAATAAATAGAGTCCTTAGCCTCACCTTCAAATCAGGACCAATACACAGTATGACTATATAATTTGCTGAGATATACAAGTCAAAACAGAACCGTATCTTTCTTTACTCTCTCACTAGTGCTGTGTCTGGAAGTGAAGACATTCTATCCAGGGCCTGTGCATCTGAATTCCCTTGAAACTGTCCTTCATCATCCACTTCTTTCTCATGCTGATCGCTGTCATTCAGACCAGACGGCTTCCAGGACCAGAGCCAGGGAGGAGGAAGGTAGCGACACAGCCAGCACAGCAAGTGAGGGGAGTTCAGGACTCTCCAACACATCTACCAAAAAGCTCAGCCTCCTGTAGTGGGACTGCAGGAAACCACCATGGGTGGGTGCCTTTTTTGCACCTGGGTGGTAGCAGCTATAGTCATCCATCAAGATGGGTGGCCAAGGTAGATGAGTACAGAAGTAACTTGTATAAGAAGAGCTACTCTGCAGCTGTCCTCCCCTCCCCTCCCACAGACATCCCAATTTAAGGGGCTCGTTTGCCTTCCAGATTTCCTTCTCTTGCAAAAAGCCTAGGACTTCCAATGGAACACTAGTGTCTGTATACCAATGCCAGGAGCTTGGGGAACAAATAGGAGGAACTGGTCCTCCTGCTAAGCAAGAAAGACTATGATCTCATAGGGATAACAAAGATCTGGTGGGACTCCACCCATGACTGGACCACAGGTATAGATGACTATACGCTGTAGAGGAGAGATCGTGTAGATAAAGCGGGGGGCGTGTAGCTCTCTCTGTCAAGGAAAGCTACCCGTCCCTGCAAATTCATATTGGAACCCAGGGAGGATGACTGGAGTCCCTCTGGGTTAAAATACTTAGGGAACGCGGCACAGGGGACACCATGGTAGGAGTCTACTACAGACTTCATAACCAGAAACAAAAGCTGGACCAGGAATTTGTTTGGCAAGCTATAAGTTTATGGGGGTGTTCACCAGGACCTGGGGGAACATTTGTTCACCAGAGCGCCCCAAGGCATGACGAGGTCAAACAGTTATAAACTCCTGCAAGACCGTTTCAGGCTGGACATAAGGAAGAACTTCTTTACTGTCCTAGGCCCCAAGGTCTAGAATGGCCCGCTGCTGGAGGTTGTTCAAGCACCTACTTTGAACACCTTCAAGAGAAACCTGAATGTTTTTCTTGCTGGGATCCTATGACCCCAGCTGACTTCCTGCCCCTGGGGCAGAGGGGTGGACTTGAAGATCTTCCAAGGTCCCTTCCAGCCCTAATGTCTATGAAATCTTTTCCTTTCCTTTATCCCACAGGTCTACCTGACAGAGGTGAAAAACACTTACAAGTCCGGTTCAAGTCTGTGCCACTATTGTGGTTCCCAGGTTCTATGTACTTTTCCATGAATTGATCAGAGAGGGAAAAACTGATGCACTTTGTGGTCATCTCATTTTCTGGAACAAAAAAGTAGCAACTGCTATTAGTCTATTTATTTTAATTTAACCCCCTTCGACACCACCCCTCCACATCCCCAGCTTTTCTGGCATTTCTTTCAATTTGAGGAGATTCTTATAACTTTGGTTCCTTAAAGACTAGCCATTCCCACCTATCCCACTGGTAGCAATGCTTCCTGGATCAATTCATGTCACACTTTTCCAGCCAATGCAAGTATAGTGGTCTCCTCTCCACAGATCTCCAGTCCTCATGCCTTCACAAGCGCTATTTCTCCTTCTGGGAAGGATAAACAACCCTGTAATACTTTGGTCATGAGATGTTTCTATGAGTCACAATCAGTTTATTACTGTATGATGTAATACATAATGTACAGTAATAATGAAAAGTTTCACTGGCAATCTCCTGCCTAGCTGGTTTTATAATCAGGTATAACCACTTCAGGAAGGCTGCTGGGCTGGTGGCAAATGCATCTAATATGTGAGCAGTGACAGCTATTAAAATATGTATCTTGGGCAGAAGAGAAGTCACTGAATTAAAATTAAGTCCATTAAAAGTGTTTTTAGAACAAATGGAAAAGGGATATTGTAACACAAAGTGTTCTGCAGCAAAAACACAGGCTATTGTATTTTTCAAGAGAGCGTTTCCTCACAGATCACACTAATTCCTTATGGGCAGGCTCCTTCCAACGTCCAAGTATTTAGTCATGCACCTGAATATATTTTTTACTATATATTGATGGATCATTAAAGCATATTGTGAACTTGTTTCACAGGGTGACTTGCAACAGAAAAACAAAGAACCTCCATGTACATGCAGGTAAATCTAGAGATCTTTATCAAGTTTAACGAAAACAACAAATAAGCATGAGTCTTGATACTTGTTAAACATTCTTAAGACAAGACACCTACATATTGCAACTGCACTTCTCACCACACAGCTCAAAACACCTGGTTAAACATTTCTTGTAAAATAAGCATTCCTTGTTAAAAAATTTCTATTTCTGCTATTTCTGTTACAAATGTATGTAAAGGGGTCTTAGTTTCCCCCCCATTGAGTTTTTAAGCCCAAGGCTGATTTGAAGTTCTTCAAAAAAAAAATGTGCCTTTGAGGGAAGTTGGCTGTTGTATTTTCAACTAAGATAGTTCATTAAAATAGAATTTACTGAGAATTTTCCATAGCCAAGTGTTGTTTGAAAAAATATATTAATTTTTTTCCTAGAAGGATTTTTATGCCTACCACACTTCTGCTTTGCTTCTGATTACACTGTTTTCCTCCAAAAACTTTTAAAAAGTGCCTTAGGGAAAGGATAAGTGATAGTGTTGCCCACCTTCTGCATAGTAGTTAGTTAGAGCAGCCACCCAGGAAGTGAAAAATTTGGGTTCTAGGCCCTCCTTAACCTGAGGGATTAAAACCTACATCTCCTGCTTCCCAGGTAAGTGCCCTAACTACTAAGCTAGACATTAACATGGGTGGAAGCACCTTCCACTTAACTAGGCCACTGTGCGGCCAAGAGTGCAGGATTCATGGCCTAGAAAGAACACAGCAAGAGAAATGCAATTATCACCCATTGATGAGAAGATTTCTGATCTGAACTCCATGCTGTTGACAGGAGATAGATATGCTCCAAGCATGCTTAATAGATCTGCTGCTGGGGAAATTCCCAAGTTCCCAGAGTGACCCATCTGTCTTACAAAAGAGCTTATGTGGGGTTAGATACTAAGCAAGCAAACTGGATTACTTCTGAGCATACACAATAGCATGGAAGGAGCCTGCCCATGGGGGCCTTGGACCAAAATGGAGGCACTTACTGCGTTTTGGGTTAATCAGGATAGCTCTTTAGAACATAAATCCCATCTAGGGAACTACAGAGTCCATCCAGATTTAATTCAGAATAGCTTCTTTCCCCTAGTTGGAAAAGAGCCTAATTGTGAACAAGCCCACAGTTAAGTTAGTTCAACGTAAGTGGAATCTTGACACACAAAATCATGGCTCTGTAACACTCGTCACAGCTATCAGACTTAACTTTTTGCTTCTTTAAAGATTTAGGATGGCTGTTTTTAACAACTAGAGGAGTCAGGAATAACCTTTCTGGAGAAACAAGGTTGCATGGATGTGTTCTAAGAAAGTTACCTTTGGTTCTAGGCAGGCAGGAGAGGCTGGGAAAGGGGGAAGTGGGGACATGAGAGGTAATGTTCGATGGAGGATGGATTGAGTATACCTGGTGGGCTGTACCAGTGTACGTTTTTGGGCACAGTGATACACCTGCGCCATAATCCAACAGTGCCATTGCATCGGAAAAGTGCATCCGTATATGTCTTCTCATCTGCATCATCGCTGATGAATTCGTCCACAATGATCTTGCCAAGTTCGCTGATGTTCTCAGCTGGGTTATGGTACTCATACCAGAAATCTGTGCCTATTGAAGCTGCCATGTAGATGGTGGAGATGAGGCTGAGTACACAAGCAATTACTAGAGCTGTAGCAAAGCGGTTATCCATCATGGTGTCCCAACTGCTGCAAAAGAAAATATGAGAAACACAGAGGACTGGTGAATAATGACAGTAACTCCTTGAAGACACAACTAAGATTCCTGTTCCTGCTTTTCTTGCCTCAGCCCCTGACCAATCTCCCCCAGGATACATTGTAGTCTCTCTTCTTTCCTTTGCTCAACACTGACAGTGAAGGACCAAGGAATATGTTTGCATCACTAGGCATCAAACAATCTGATGTGAGGCCTAGGAGCCTGAGGCAAGCAAACCTCCATTCTCCCACCCAGGACACTTGTCCAACCCAGACCAAGCCCTGATTACTTACACCTACACTGCTATTCACATTTGGTGCCAGCATTTGTGGGAGCATGGCCCAGGTTTCTGAGCAGCAGAGGTTGCACAATCCTTTTAGCAATTGGCTTGGAGTGTACAGTGGGACAATTTTTTTTCTTTCCATAACACTCCTGAGTGTAGAAGTTATTTTAGCCTACTGTTATATGCAGCTTGGTCAGTTCTGCACATCTGACATGCATTCATTTTACCCACACTACAATGCAGGAAGTCCAGGCCAGGTGCACAACAAAAGGGTTCTGGGGAGGCCTGGTATTTATAGGCTTAGAGAAGCTGCAATCTTACCCCTCTCAGTGACCTGGCCTACCACTGGGGTGCAGGTACCCACTGCAACTCTGGAGGTCCTCCTTATCAGTTCCAAACATAGTTCATGAAGCCTGAAGCAGACAAGTGGCTGCACCAAACTTTTAACTATGCTCTCAGCAGTTACAGAATAGTGGTTAAACATACAGTTAGAAGACTGAAGGCAAGATGGTGCTGCTTTCAAAAATACTTGAACATCATGAACATTGTACAAATGATGACCAGCTGCAACCTGTACAACATCCAGCTAGAAGTAAGCATCTCCTCTGGAGTGGAGCATGGACAGTTGAATGAACTAGTTGAAAAGTCAATCAATTAGAAACACCTTTGGAAGCAATACTAGCCCCAGTGTCAAGGGAACTAAAAGTTAGAGAGGCCATGTGTGTTCATGCCCACACCACACACACAGTGTTTTTAATGAGCAATATATTACCAATGTATGTACAGTTTTATAGATATCAGAATGCTGTGGAATATCACAATCATGTAGATAGCAGGGTAGATTTTCACCTTAAAGACTAACTAAATCAGAGTCTATAAGGTGCAAATGTACCCTGACTTCAGGATAACTACCTTTCTCATGTCATATTCTCATAAAGTGCCTGCTTTACCATTTTGTTTGAACTTCTGGGCAAGGAGACTACTAATGCATACAGGTTATTTTGTGCCAAATAAAATATCAGTTTAAATTAACCTTGTGCCTGCTAGTCTGGGGGCAGGAGGTGCCATTTTATTGGTTAGCGCAGACTGTTTGCTCTTTTTGCTAATACTTCAGAGAGACCTTTCAACATTGCTGCAGCTTCCCATGTTCACCAAAAGGAGAGGAAAATAATGGCTGAATACACACAGAACACAAAACTATAAAAGGGAAAACTTCACAATGCACTCAGCTCTGCTGGCCACGAGCAGATAAGCAAAATGTGTTTTAACTCTGAAACAAGGTACAACCTGGAAACTTGGGGTACAAATTAAGAGTAAAGTACAATAATACGCAATATCCAGGTAAGCTGCAAAGTTGCTAGTAGCTGCTGACAGAACCCCTTGTATTTTGTTTTCCTTTCCTGCTTCTTGTACACATGGAAAGCCACTGTACAAGGGTCAAGCAAGAAGGGACTGTTTACTCTCCCCGCCACCCCACAGTCAGCTTGGGCTATTCTATTCTTAGAGAACAAGAATGATCCCACCTTCAGAATGGTGTGGATATTATAGCACAGTCCTGGAAAGGGTGGCAGAACTGCAGCAAACCACAGTTCCTTATGTTCAAACTCATTTGGAGAGGGACTTGCATCACAAGAGGGATATGTATTTCTGCTGGAAATGAAAAAGGAGTGGCATGGGCTTTTGCTGGCTGGTCCTGGACTGGAATGCTGCAGAGCTGCAAGTCTGCATGGGGGCTGGCAGGCTCTTGGGATCTGTTCAGTACCATTACAAGCAGGTACTCCAAGTTCCTGGTTCTGCCTCTTTTCCCTAGTCACTTATTCCATGAATACACTTCTCTCTCTCCAAGTTTCTCTGTCCCTGTTCTTTCTGTGCCTATAGCAGCTCCATGCCAGTATCATGCACAGCTCACATGTTCTGGTCCCTGTAGCAAACTCCACATGTTCAGGTTCCTGGGCAGGATAACAAACCCTTCACACCTTGAAGTGTTTTCAGAGAAAAAGTTTTCTTTAAAAAAAGAACTCCTTCCATGTTACTTCTTTATAAGGAGTTCAGTTAGTCGCTTTTATATATTTTGGTATGCCATTCTCTTTCATCTGTGAACTTTCCTGCCCAGACTTTACAGATGAACAGTTACCAAGACAACTCCCTTCTCCCCCTCAACACACATATTTTTATGAAGTGTTTTTAAAAAGAGTTCATTAATTCAAAGGGACATCACATTGCTTATCCATGATATAGTTAGTTCCCTGTGGGACTGTTTCTTTGGAAGGAGACTTGCAAGGACAGAACTGACTTCTGGTGACTTAGTACTGACAGATACGGTCAACGGAGGTAACTGTATAGCTTTCAGGTTAACAGTCAAATCCATTTCTACAAATTTCTTTGCAGCGTACTCTATGAACTGTGTGTACTTTTAGAAATCAGAGTAATGCATTAGAAAGTCAAGATCTTTGGAGAGCTGTTATATAAGATCAAAGATGTGTGCCTAAGTACACTGCTTAAACCCCCACAACCCCACCCCCCATCAATAAAACAAAACTATGAATCATTTAGCATGTGGCTTGTGAGTTTCATTCTCCCAGCCTTGACTTGGCGGCCATCTTGCATAAAAGGGAAGGAAAGAACAGTAAGGTGTTGAGTAAACTCTTTACATTGCTTCTGTCCCAAACAGAAGCTGATCACACCCCAGGGAGCTCCCAAATCCTTACTAACCGTGACTGCATATGAAAATCCCTACACCCTGAAGCAATGAACATGGTAGGCAGCACTTGTAAGGCATAAGCTCTGGTTACTCTGCTGCTACTTCAGCTTCCGACTGCACTAGGTCTCAAAGTATTCCCCCAGAATGACCAAGGGAATAAATTCACTGAGCAGGCCGTTCTGGTTTGGCCATGAGGTGGGGTGCTATCATCAGTTAGTTGTAACCTGGGCACCCTCTGCTTCTTCCTCACTCCTCTCTCCCTCTCCCACCCCTGCTCAATACTACCACACAAGAATGGACTCATCAGTGATTCTGGTGCTTTGACAACTTCCGAGCACCAAGCTGAACTCTGCAACCATGTGCAGGAGCCAAAATGGAAGCATTACTGGACCTTTGCCTTTCAGGAACAAATTGCCACCTGGATCTGTATATGCCCAGCTCAACCAACTGGTTCAGAAGTGTGCTCCAATTGCACAATATTGCTCTAAGCAATATCGCACTTGCAGTGATCCCTCCAGATATTCAGCAAAGCATATATAGGCTCCTCTGGCCAACTAACTAGACATGAAAGTATATCCTTAGATTGGGAAAACTGAGGTTTGCTGGCAAGCTCCAAGTGGTAAGACTGTGAGGGAAAGCCTGAGGAAAATGAAAAGTTAAACACTGAGGAGAGAGTTAAGAAGTACCATCCAGCTTCAAGGAAGTAAAAAGTGAAGGGAAAGGTATGCAGAAGGGTCAGGGACACAAGAAGAAAGAACAATGGGAACATCAGCATTCAAGTGCTGTGTCACACAGCTACTTGTAAAGTGGCTGGGGAGAGAGGTTATGAGTAGTTGTGGCAGGGAGATTTCCAGAACCTAAGTGCTCAGGCTGCATGTGAATACAGAAAACAAGTAAAGAGACTTTCAGTGGGAACTGCAGGATGGGAAACCCATATACAGATTCACAGAAGTTTGGGGTTGGAAGGGACCTCATGAGGTCATCGGGTCCAGCCCCCCTGCTCTGGACAGGAAAGACTGCCGCGGTCAAATAACCCCAGCAAAGTGTGCACCCACTCTCCTTTCAAAGATCTCCAGGGTAGGTGCCTGTACCACCCTGACTGGGAGTTTATTCTACAGTCTGGTCACACACACATACATACATACACCCCCCCCCACATTGCCTCATCCTCATTTGCCACTAGTATCCACTCACACTCATTTACACTAAGTGTTTTCAGCTATCTAAGATACAATCATGCTTTCAGCCCCAGGCAGAACTAGGCAGGACCAAGAAGCAGCCATCAGAAAGCAAGAGCACAAATAATACAATGTATACTTTTCAATGCTTATGCCATACAAAGGCTCATAGAAAGTGTAAGTTATGTGCAAAAGTATATAGAAAGTGTTTTAAGATGAGATTTAAATACAAATGACTCTGATACTAGGAAGGGCAGAGGGAATTATCAAGATTAACATTAAACAATAGGGATCCGTGCTTTTTTGGCTTTGTCAACAAAGATTTCAAATTGCTCTACAAAAAAAGGCATGTTTATACAAAGTCAGGTCATGTACAGTATGAGCTGTGGGAAACACGTTAGGAAGAAGCTTACTCTACAGAGCACAGAAGAACAGATGCTTAACTTTAGGAGGACCTGGGCACCAAAACAGAAATGCCTGACAAAATATTTGGTTTTTAAAGTGCAGTTTTTAAAAGTAAGGGAAGCAGATTGACCTATGTGGACCATAACTGTCAGGAGAAGAGTGAAAGGATAAAGGAAAATTTTTAAAAGAGGGTGGAAATACACTGGTGTTTAAAAGGGGGAAGTTATGGTCAGACTAAGAAAGGAAAAGTTATTTTAAAAATATAATTTTAGTAGTACTGGATAATAGGAAAGACTGAGGTATAGAAGGCCAGTGAGAACGTGCACACAATACAAGCTAAGTATTAACTACTTGAGTGGGACCAGCAGCGCAACCTAACAATGAAGAGTTTTAGAACCATCTAGCCAGAATTTACACATTTTTCCTAGCTGAAAATTCCTTGTAAAACTGAAGGAAAAATGCTTTGTTACATATGACATGTACTCAGGGCATTGGTTTTATACCCATTAACAGACTACTCTAGCCAACATTAGAGAAAGGTTGTGCTTCCCTACACTGTGCCTCCTGGTACTAATGCCCTGGAGGGTAGCTCTCAGAAAAAAATGAAATGCAGCCAATACTATGAAAGAACCCAGGGTAGCACAGACCCTCATTATTTAATTGCCTCTTGCTTCTCCTAGTGCACAGTGACAAGTGACTCTTATACTGACTGCAGTGATTCATTAGTCATTTTGGAAAAGGAGGAACACCATGAGATTCCTGTATTCACTCTCTTTTCCTCCAACTCTTACAACGTGGTGGATTCTTCATCTACATAAGGGGTGGGCAGTTATTTGGATCCAGAGGCCACACAGGGAGTTCTTGTGGGTTCTTGTTGGCTGGGTCAGCACCTTTCATTCCACCCCCCACAACAACTCACCAAAACTCCCTACATGACATGGGGCCACGGGCTGGAAAGGAGGACTGGTCAGAAACAAGACAGGCGGGCGAGGCCAGGATCATGGAGGTGGGGTCTGTGGGGTCAGCCCCTGCCCTGCGTGTGTGTGGGGGGGGAGGCGGAGCTGCCTGGGTGCTAGGTCCTAGAAGCCAGCTGGGGATAAGGGGTAGGAGGAAGGGGCAGCCGGGCACATGCAGCACAGCTCACCCAGGTGGTGTGATCTGCAGCTACCCCTGCAGAGCTCCACATGGAGTTGAGCCCTACCCAGGGCAGCTGGCACTGCACTCCAGCCTGCATCTGCCAGCACGTGCAGCTTACTGGCAGGGCTGCATGTGGCTACTGCTGAGCTCCTCTAGCCACCAGCAGCAGCTCCTCTTCCTGCTATATCGCTTTGGGCAGGGAGGAAGTTTCACCCAGGCAGCTCCTGCCCCAGTACACAGGTCTGCAGAAGGCAGCCGGGAGCTGGAGCCAAAGCCCCATGCACTGGGGCAGGAGCTGCCTGCCTGAAGCTCCTGGGTAACTTCCACCCGCTCAGATGCCCACACTGGGAAGGTGGAATGGGTGCAAGGCAGCTGGAAGCTGGAGCCAGAGCTGCCCAGCTGAAGCATCTTCCTGGCCCAGAGTGGCACAGCAGATGCAGGAGTTGCCTGCCGCTAGAGGTAAGGGAAGCCAAACAGCAGCTGCAACAGGAGCAGCCCTTCTGGTAAGCTATGTGTGCTGGCTAGGACTGAGCTCATAGGCATTGGATACAGCACGGTGTGGGCCACCTGGGTGGGTCTGGACCCCACGTGAAGCGCCACGGGGCAGCCATGGGCCGGATCCAATGAACTGGTGGGCTGAATCTAGCCCACACGCCATATTTTGCCCACCCATGCTCTAGATGAAGGTGAGAACAGGACCACTGTTCCTCATGCTCAGAGGGGAGGTTGGCAACAAGTAACATGACATTTTCTTTACCTTCAAAGCACAAGAAGTTGCTCCACAGTGCACTCTTCTCCAATGATCCCAGAGCACTTCAGGGGCAGATATTTTTTTGCTTATTGCAGCAAGCTTAAAACATGAAGTACAAGTTTCCTGTCTCAACTACAGGTTCCATTCATTCAGTTCTCTCTCAAGCACCATCAGTTCATGAAAAGAGATCTACATACAAGGACATAAATCAGACAGTTTAAGCCAGACGGCCCAAAACATTTTTAGACCAGTGTCAACCTTCCAGATTTCTTGTGGACAATACCTCCCTCTCTCAGGAGTCAGGGCTTCCCCAACACATCCCTGCCACACACACAGAGACCAGAGTGGTGGTCTCTCAACCTGTACCAAATGGTCTTCCCTTGGCTTACCCTTTTATGACAGCTGCACACTCACATTCTAGGGACATGCCTGATGCATTAAGTCATGTGGCAAGGAAAATACCACACTACAGTGCTGAGCCTGAGGGGTGTACCAGTGAGTAAGGCACACAGCAACCTGCAGACCACTGATCATGACATCAGGGACCATCAGTGGTCCGCTCAGTGCAGCTAGGGAAAGCACTAGTTTAAGCCCTACATTTAGCTGTTTAAAACAACTTTTAGAAAGGGGTACATTACAAAAAATCAGTGAAAACACATACACGCAAGCTTGCAGGCCAAGTCTGAACTTCGAACCAAGTGAAATGGAGCAGTCTGGTCTCCCTGACTAGGACATGGACCCCATAAGAGGGGCAGGAGAACAGGAATCAGTTCTATTTTCCAAATCCCATCCCCTGTGACAGCTGCTCAGATGGATGGCTGGTCACATAAGAAAACAATTTTTTTTGTCAAAACAAACAGGGAGAGGGGTTTCTAACCCCTCCTTTCCTACATGCTTAGTAGGTACGGAGAGCGTGACTACGTGTGCATGTCTATCGGTCACTGCCGCTGTCTGAGTGCACCTCTGCATATGCACGTGTGTGTGCACATCCATTTCTGTGCGTCTGTCTGTCTCTTTGCGTGTGTACGTCTGTCCATCTCTGCATATCTGTATGTGCATCTCTCTACCTGTCTCTGTGTGGATGTCTGCCTGTTTGTCTGTCTCTGTCAGTATGTACGTGTGTCTGTTTGTTCATCTCTGGGTATGTCTATCTGTCTCAATGTGTCTGTCTGTTCAGCTCTGTGTGGGTGTCAGTCTGTCTCTGTCCGTATGTGTCTCTCTGCCTGTACATCCATCTGTGTGTCCATCCGTCTCTCTGTCCATTTCTGTGTCTGTCTGTCCATCTCTCTGTCCCTGTCCATGTGTGTGTCCATCTCTCTGACCCTCCGTCCGTATGTCCATCTCTGCCCGTCCGTCAGGGGGTGACATGCAAGGACACAGCCCCGTACCTATCCCGATGCGCAGGCCGGGGGGGGGGCGGGGCCGGGGGGCGAAGAGGGGACAAGCACGCGCCCCATCCCGTGACGATCGCCCGCACTGGGAGGACCCTCCAAGCCCCTCTCCCGCCCATCCCTCTGGCCACACCCCCTCTGCCTCCTCCAGTCCCTACTCGAGCCGCTGAACCGCCCGCGCTCACCTGCCGTTGCTCTCCGTCTCGTGTCCCCAGCTCCGCAGCGCTGCTTCCGCCCAGCCGGTGCACGGCCAGCGGTCCGGACACACTCATCCGCCCCCCGCCGCGCGGCGCCCTGGGAGTTGTAGTCCCCACCCCGCCTTGGGGTTCCAAGAAGCCGGCTCGTCTGTCGGCCGGCCGCCGCGCAAGGCACGCTGGGAGCTGTAGTTCTCTCCCCGGGAAGGAAAAGGGTGTGGCGTGCGCGCTAAACATCACGGGACTCTCTCTTGCTATCCCCCACCGTCTCCAAGGGTTCCAGGCGCTGGGCATGCTGGGACTTGTAGTCCATCCCTGCTTGGGTAGATGCATGTTGTGCAGCTGCACTGTGTGCCCATACCCAGTGCATCCCCTGTCAGGGACCAGGCGTGCCCAGCCCCCCTGTACCCGCCCGGCTTGCTCCATCCCCTCAGGGCCACTCTTCCGCAACCCTGTAGTTCCACCAGCCACATGCCTTCGACAGGGAAATGGCCACATTAGGCAGTAACCACTTTCATAAATAAATATGGTTCTTTTAAAAAAAGGCTTTCTTGTTTAGGTTGAGCTTGGGGCATGTTTTCATGCTTCCCCTCTGCCAACAACAGGGCTGCTGTTTTACTGTGAAGGAAAGTGGTGGCTGTCCCATGTCCAAACAGGCTGGGGGGATTGAGACAGGCACTGAATGTATTCATAACCAGTGTTGCCAACTGTCATGATTTTCGGCATTGTTCTTAAAGTGTATGCTTTGGGAATATGACTTAGCTCTTTCTATGTGTGTGTATATATTCACTCGCAAATGAGTAAGATTTCTTCCAGGGATCTTAATAGTGAGGTCAGCTGTGATCACTCACGAATGAGTAAGATTGTCTCCATAGCCCAATTCCAGATCCACATGTCTTGTTCGCAGTGAGGACAGGTGTTTCAGGACAGATGGGCACTGTGTTGCTGCGTTGGATGTTCTGGTGTTCTTTTCACCTGTTCCTCTTTTCTCTTCTGCCTGTTGACGAGCTGTTTCAAAGTGTTGAGGTGCTACCCAAAGAGCCTTCCTCCATTTTGGTCAGTCCTGAGCAAGGGTCTCTCAAGTGTTGATGTCGAATGTTACACCTCTTCATGTTTGCCTTCAGGGTGTCTTTGAAGCACTTTCTTTGCCCTCCACTACTTTGCTGACCTTCTTTCAACTGAGAGAAAAAGATTCTCTTTGGAAGGCAGGAGTCAGGCATGCAAACAAAATGGCCTGTCCAGCAAAGTTGGTTTTGGATGATCATGGCCTCAATGCTGTTGAAATTTACTTCAGCCAAGATGTTTGTGCGTCTATCCTCCCAGCTAATCCAAAGGATCTTGCAAAGGCACTTTTGGTGGTACTTTTCCAAGCTCTTGAGATGTCTTCTGTATGTGGTCCAAGTTTCCAAGCCATACAGCAGAGTTGGAATGACAATGGCTTGATAAACCAAGAGCTTCATTTCAGCAAGGATGTCATGATTTAAGAAGACTCTCTTACTCAGATGTCCAAAGGCTGTACTTGCACATTTCAAGCGGTGTTGTATTTCTGTTGATGTCTGCCTTTGATAAAAGATGGCTTCCAAGATAGGTGAAGTGATCCACATTCTCCAGCAATTCTCCATTGATTTGAATGGAGGGGGGTTTGTTTCTCCATTTGGAGCAGGTTGGTAAAGGACTTGCATTTTCCTGATGTTTAGAGTTAGACCAATACCCTTGTAGACTTCTGAGAATACATTAAGAATGGTTTGGAGGTCCGTTTCAGATTGAGCAATGACAGCATTGTCATCCGCATACTGCAGCTCCATTATGGATATGTTGTGGTCTTCATTTTGGACTTGAGTCTGTTGAGGTTGAAGAGTCTTCTGTCCATCCTATACACAATTTCAATTCCAGGTGGGAGCTTTCTGTCAATGAGGTGCATTATGGTGGAGATGAAGATGGAAAACAAAGTTGGAGCAATGACACAACCTTGCTTCACTCCCATTTTTCACCTCAAATGGTTCTGTTTGATTCCTGTTGCTGAGAACCCTTGCTGACGTTGTCATGGAGAAGTCTCAGAACACTGATGAACTTGTTTAGGTGGCCAATTTTGGACAGGATTTTCCATAGGGCTTCAGTTTACAGAATCGAAGGCTTTAGAAAGGTCGATGAAGGCCAAATAGAGAGGTCAGTTTTGCTCACAACACTTCTCCTGGATTTGACATGCTGTAAAGATCATGTCCACAGTTCCTTGAGATGGTCTGAAGCTGCTTTGAGATTCTGGAAGAATTTCTTCAAAGTGGGAGAAGGTGGTTAGCAAGGATATGGGCATGACTTTCCCAGCAGTGGCCAACAGTGAGATGCCTCATAATTTCCACAATCAGCTCTGTCCCCCTTCTTGAAGATAGTAACAATCAAGGCATCCCTTAGGTCAGCTGGGATTTCTTCCTTGTTCCAGATTTTAAGGATGAGGATGTGAAGCTGACATAAGTTGTTCTCCTCCTCCTTTGAAAATCTCTGCAGGTATTCTGTCAACACGGCTGCCTTGTTATTCTTCATTTTCCTGATGGCACTCCCGACCTCTGCCAGGGTAGGTAGCAAACCAAGGTCTTCTCTGATTGCTTTTTGCAGAAAGTTGTTGATCTTATCTTCATCGACAGTTGAGTCATGATTCAGAAGGTCCTGGAAATGTTCTTTCCAGTAGCATTGATGGATTTGCTGTCTTTCAGGAGTGTTGTTCCATCCTTTGATCTTAGAAGATTAAGGCCTTGAGTGCTAGGGCCATAGACAGCTTTGGTAGCACTGAAGAAGCCACAAGTGTCACAGATGTCAGCAAAATGTTGGATTTCTTTTGATTTCTGAATCCACCATTCATTCTTCAGTTCTCATGTTCTCCTCTGCACCTCTGATTTTGCTTGTTGGTGTGCATTTTTCTTGATGGCAGAGTTGATGTCATTCTGCCAGGCACAGAAAGCTTTCTGTTTCCTGTCAATAAGACCTTGAATTTCAGTGTCATTTTCATCAAACCAGTCTTGATGTTTCCTGGTCTTGTATCCTATGGTATTTTCACAGGATGAGAGAACAGCTATCTTGAGTCCCATCCAGTGCTCCTCAACTCCTTCTGGGTGCTCTGTTGGTAGTGTCTCATTCAGGAGTTGCTGGAATTCTCTCTGCTTTTAGTTGGGATCTGCTTCCTTTGCATTCTTCATTTCGGAGTAATCCTGATGGACATGCAGGAATGGATGAGGCAGGTGGTCAATCCAACAGTCAGTGCTAGTCATGACTCTCATAATCAGGACATCCTGGCGATCGTGACTCCAAACAATCACGTAGTCAATCAAATGCCAGTGTTTTGATCTAGGGTGTTTCCAGGACATCTTGAACTTGTTCCTTTGATGGAACAGGGTATTTGTGATGACAAGTCCATGTTTCTGCACACTTCATCAGGAGAAGGACCCTGTTAGCATTTGAATTTCCAATGCCTTCTTTTCCAGTAGTACCATTCCAAAGTTTTGAGTCTCTTCCCACTCTGGCATTAAAATCTCCAAGAAGGATGATCTTATCTTCCCTTGGGATATTTGAGAGGATGGTGTCAAGCTGTGAGTAGAAGTTCTCCTTCATGATCTCATCAGCATCGAGTTGGGGCATATGCACTCGCAATTGTTGCCTGTTGGTTTTTGGCGAGTTTCAGATGGAGAGTCATGAGGCATTCATTAACGCCAATTGGGAGTTCTGAGAGTCAGTTCACAAGTTCATTTTTGATGGCAAAACCAACTCCATGTGTCTGTGGATCTTCTTCTGCTCTCCCTCTCCAGAAGGTGTATCTTCCACCTTCTTTTTCAGATGTCCTTCTCCAGCACATCAAGTTTCAGATAGGGCAAAATGTGATGTTGAACTTTTTCAGTTCAGAGAGACAGCTGTCTCTTCGGAATTGGGGCAATCACTATTTGCTGTAGTCCATTAAGGTTCATATGTTCCAGGTTCTGAAAAATCATTTTTGTTTCTTTGTGACTGCATAGAGGTGATCCCACGGGATGCAGTTATCTAGTCAGGAACAGATCGAGTGGATCAGACTGTTTGGGGCATCTTTTCTAGCCCCCTCGAACCATGTGGGGTGAGAAGAATGGATCCTAAATAGGACTGCTTCTGACGGCCTTGCTGTCAGGATCATTGGAACATGCAAGCCTCTCCATCACTACAAGGTGGTGATCCCCAGAGAGGCCCCAGACTACTGCACCTGCCGGCACAGTTTGAGGAGGAGGTAAGCAGTCAACAGGGGTGAAAGATCAGGTTAGGGACTATTTAGAAAAGCTTGACAAGTACAAATCCATGGGGCCATAGGGGAAGCACCTGAGGGTCCTGAGGAAGTTCACTGATGGGATTGCATAGCCATTGATCATCACCTTTGAAAACTCATGGCGATCAGGAGAGGTCCCGGATGATTGGAACAGTGCAAATATAGTGCCCATATTTAAGAAATGGAAAAAGGAGGATCCAGGGAACTAGAGACCAGCCAGCCTCACTTCAGTCCCTGGAAAAATCATGGAATCCATTTCTAAGCACTTGGAGGACAGGAATGTAATTAGGAACAGTCAGCATGGATTCACCAGGGGCAAGTCATGACTGACTAACTTGATTGCTTTCTATTATGAGATGTCTGTCTCTGTGGATGTGGGGAGACCAGTGGATGTGGTATACCTTGATTTTAGCAAGGCTTTTGATACAGTCTCCCACAACATTCTCTCAGGCAAGCTAAGGAAGTACAGGCGGGATGAATGGACTGTAAGGTGGATAGAAAACTGGCTGTATCATCAGTCTCAGAGAATAGCAATCAATGGCTTGAAGTCTAGGTGGCAGTCGGTATGAAGTGGAGTGCCTCAGGTGTTGATCCTGGGGTTGGGTTTTTTCAATATCTACCTCAATAACCTGTAAGATGGCATAGAGTGCACCCTCCACAAGTCTGCAGATGACACCAAGCTGTGGGGAGTAGTAGATATGCTGGAGGGTAGAGATAGCATTCAGAGAGACCTCAAGAATTTGGAGGATTGGACCAAAAAAAATCTCATGAGGTTCAATAAGGACAAGTGCAAAGTCTTGCACTTAGGAAAGAACAATCCCATCAACATTTGCAGATGCCATAAAGATTGGGGGTGAAATAAATAACTAAGTGGAGAGAGAACTGATACAGAGTGATTGGGATCACCTTTTTAAAATGGAGGAGCAGAGTTTGTAGGCTATACTTATGAAGGGATGACTTTTGCCTGGAAAGCAGTATCTCTGAAGAAGACTCATAGGAAATGGTAGACGTGAACATGAGCTTCCAGTGTGATGCTGTGGCCAAAGGGACAAAATTAATTCTTGGCTGGGAAATCTGGAGCAGAAGAGAAGTTATATAACTTCTATATGTGCCACCAGTGGAAATGCTAGTGGGACAGCATTCAGTCCTCATAGTTTAAGGAAGACATTGATAAACTGGAGGAGGTTCTGAGACAAGCCATGATACTGAAAGTCTAGAAAACATGCCTGAAATTCAGCCAAATACCTATCTATTTAGCTTATCAAACTGAAGGTTAAATAACTACATAGCAAACAGACACTTGGTAATAGTTTCTTCAATACAGCAGGCAAAAGCATTGGATGTTGAAAATAAGAAAAAAAATAACAGACAAGTACGAAAGCACAAAAATGTAACAGCGAGGGTAATGAAGGACTGGAAAGACTCAGAAGTGGTCTGATTCTCTATCACCTGCAATTTTTAAATGAAGATTGGCTGCTTTTCTAAAAAGATATCTTCTGGTTGAGCCAACAATTAAATGGAAGTCCTGTGACATTTGTTTTGGAGATTATCAGACTGAACTGTTGCCTGTTATCTAATCTGGCTCTACAATCTATAAAGCCTGGCATGGTCTATATGATCTATATAGCTGTTCAAAAATGAAGAGGAAAAAATAAAAAAAATGCACTGTATTTTTCTTTTCAAATAATTTGTTTGAATATTTCAAATTTATTTTTCTTTTAGCATTGTTCGGGGGAGGGGGGCTCCCTCCCATGCTACGTGATCTTTAAAGAAAAAACCTAGAAAAAAATTACAAAGCTTCAAGACAAAAAAAATTCCCTTCACAATGAATTTTTATTATCTCTTATTTTCACTTTTTTCTTTCTTTTGCTTTAGTCCAGCAAGAGAGCAATCATTTTACCAGATCATGGATTCTGTAACAGCTATTTCAAATTAAAATTTACTTTAGAAAAACTGGTATTTTGAAAGTGAAAAGGCAAAAATTTAAAAAATATTTATGGTAAATAGTAGATAAAAATTTGGACCACCAGTTTTGTAAAAATGGATCTCTTAAAAGTAAAAAACCAAAGGGAATAAAATAAGTTAATACTTGCATAGAACATGTTTATATGCTGGTAATGATATAGACCTTTATAACAGCTTAGCAAAAAAGGCAAAAAAAATGACTTATTTAAAAGAAATCAGTGTAAAAAGGGGCATACTTAGTGACTTTTTTGTTAAAAATTTCAATCTACCCAAATGGCCCGCCTTTTAGATAGAGGCATTTCTCAACTTACAACATTTTGAATTAAAATGTTTCGTACTTACAACGTTTATAAATTGACACCATGTTTCAACTTTCTGACATCAGTTTCGACATTACAACACTCAATCCATAGTTTCATAGTTGGTAGGGTCAGAATGGATCTGAGGAGATCATCAAGTCTGACCCCCCTGCCTTGGGCACGAAAGGATGCTGGGGTCAACAACCCTGGCTAGGTGTCTATCTAGTCTCCTTTTGAAGATCCCCAGGGTAAGAGCCAGCACTACTTCCCTTGGAAGTTGATTCCAGATCCTAGCCACCCTGACTGTGGAGTAGCACCTCCTGATATCTAGCCTGAATCTACTGTCCGTCAACTTATGACCATTGTTCCTTGTTACTTCCAGTAGTGCTTGTGGGAACAGGGACTCTCCCATTGCCTGCTGGTCTCCCTTGGCCAGTTTATAGGCAGTCACCAGATCCCCTCTCAGCCTTCTCTTGTGGAGGCTGAACAGATTCAGATCCCGTAGCCTCTCCTGGTAGGGCCTGCCCTGCTGCCCCCTGATCATGTGAGTGGGCTCCTCTGGACCCTCTCCACGTTGTCCACATCCCTCCTGAAGTGCGGCGCCCAGAACTGGATGCAGTACTCCAACTGGGGCCTGACCAGTGCTGCATAGAGGGGGAGGATCACCTCCTTGGACCTGCTCGAGATGCATCTGTGGATGCCTGACAAGGTGCAATTAGCCTTTCTGACTGCATCCCCACTGACTGATCCAATGCAATGCCACACCAGTGAACAAGTTCACTGTGTCACCCATCTCCCTGGAGAATATCTATCCAAACCTCCTCGGACACTCTCTTTAAGAAAGTAGACGAGACTCCAGAAAAACCTGTAGCCAAGACTCCTGAGAAGACTCCAACCAAGAACCCTTCAAAAAGTCCAATCGAGAGCCCTTCAAAAAGTCCAGCAAGGTCACCTTAAAGAAGTCCTTCCAAATCAATATGATTGCTATTTACAATATAAATACATTAATGTAGCTATATTACTCATCTATCATTGACTGAATACAGAATTCCTGGTTATTTTTTACAAAAATAGGGTATCAGGACTTGGTTCAGGAACGAATCCCCCATTATAACATTGTTTCCTATGAGAAAATGGGTTCCAAGTTACAACGTTTCTACTTAAGATGTGGTTTTCAGGAACCAATTGTGTCATAAGTCCAAGGACTGCCTGTGTCCCTAGACCCCACTAGAAAATCTCATGAACTCTATTAGAACTCTTTAGATAGACTTTGGTTTTTACTTCTCACTGTTAGTGCATTTTTATTATTTTTATATCAGTGGTTCAGGACCCAGCAGACCAATAGAACCACTATGATTTTCCAAATCTTCATTACCAAACGTAACTCTCACAAGTGGAAGAATCCAGACAGGGAGAATGTTTTCTACACCTTTCATAATCAGCATGAAGCACCTGGAAGATCTGAAGCTACCCACAGTTTTTACTTTCTCCCTGTTGTAAGGCCCTATGGAGAACCTACTTTGGGCATGGCAGGCACTTCAGGCAATTCTAAGTCAGCACCAAAAGGGGAGACTGACCTGACCAATCAGCTCTCATGCCTACTACTATCACAATGGAATTATGGAATTCCATTATGGAAGGCCCCATTAGAAAAATCTGTAAATTGACTATTATGCACTTCCCATAACTAACTGTCCTGACACTTTCACTATAATTTTTTTCCTTTTTCAAATAGATGTGCAAATCCTGTTCTCCTTCCCCCAAAGGCAGCCTTCTAAACCAAATCCTGCTGTGAACTGCTATACTCTGTTTTATATTTGCCTCTAATCCATAAGTGTCCTCTTACTCTTTATTATTGTTGCTATTTCTTACTGATCTGATTAATTTGTTAATTTACATAAGCAAAGACAATGTACAATGTGCAATAAAAAAACATTTAATGAGTAAATATAAACTAAGATGTCAACTGATTTGTCAACATATTTTACATTGGAAATGCTGAATCACCACTCTTAAGATTACAGAAACCTTTGTATGGGTTTGAGAAATTGCACCAACGTTGCTGCATACTTCCTGTACTGACAGTTAAGCGGTATATCTTATTCCTGATTTTACCATACGGTTAGAAGAGTGGCATCACACAAAAGCTGTCAGTTTTTCAGAACTGAAAGTGGTAGTAGGAAATAATTTCCCTGTTATTGTCTGAAAAGCTAATGCAGCTTTATGGCAAAACAATTCTGTTACAGGTTTTGAGTGATCCAAACCTGCCATAGAAAAAAAATCTCACTGTTTATACAGGAAAAATTTAAGGAATACTGCAGATACTGAGGTTATATAGAGATAGATAGATAGATAGATAGATAGATAGATAGATAGATAAGAAAAAAATATAACAGACAAGGACAAAAGTGAAAATACGGACACAGACATTTTTGGGCTGGAAGGGACCCTGGAGGATCATTGAGTCCAGCCCCCTGCACCAGGGGCAGGAAGTCAGCAGGGATCATAGGATCCCAGCAACATAAGCATCCAAATGTGTCTTGAAGGTGTTCAAAGTGGGTGCTTGAACCGCCTCCAGCAACAGTCTATTCCAAACCTTGGGGGCTCAGACAGTGAAGAAGTTCTTTCTTATGTCCAGCCTGAATCGGTCACAGTGGAGTTTGGGAACATTCAATCTTGTCATTCCTTGGAGGGCTCTGGTGAACAGATGTTCCTCCAGATCCTGATGAGCACCCCTGATAAACTTATAGGGGCCACCAGATCACCCCTGAGCCTGCGCTTTTCCAGGCTGAAGAGCCCCATTGCGCTCAGCCTCTCATCATAAGGTCTGTTTTCCTGACCTCTGATCATGTGTGTGGCTCTCCTCTGCACCCTCTCAAGCTTCTCCACATCCCTTTTGAATTGTGGAGCCCAAAACTGGATGCAGTACTCCAGCTGCGGCCTCACCAAGGCTGAGTACAGTGGGAGAATGACGTCCCAGGATCTGCTTGAAAAGCATCTATGGATGCAAGCCAGCGATTTGCTCACTTTACTAGCTGCAGCATCGCATTGCAGGCTCATCTTGTGGTCAACCATGACCCCCAAGTCCCTTTCATCTGTAGTGCTAGGCAGCGTAGCACTGCCGAGCCTATAAGCATGGTACAGGTTTTTCCTCCCAAGGTGGAGAACCTCACATTTTTTGGTGTTGAACACCATCAGGTTCTTGTCCACCCATTTCATGAATCTGTCCAGATCTGCCTGGATCACCCGCCTGTCCTCAGGTGTGGATGCTTTACCTCGGAGTTTGGTGTCATTGGCGAACTCGGCCAGTCCACTTCTGACACCAATGTCTACATCATTGATGAAGATGTTAAACAGTATAGGCCCTAGGACAGAGACTTGTGGGACTCCACTGGTCACAGCGCACCAAGACGATTGGCTCCCGTTGACCACCACCCTCTGGGTCCTGCCGTGGAGCCAGTTCCCCAGCCAGCGGATCATGGGGACATCAAGGCCGCAGTTAGCCAGTTTAGCCAAGAGGTGATCATGGGATACCAGATCGAAGGCTTTTTTAAAGTCGAGGTATACAATGTCGATCTCTTCCCCCTTGTCAAGGTGATAAGTCACCTGGTCATAAAAGGAAATGAGATTGGTCAAGCAAGACCTACCCACAACAAACCCGTGCTGGGTATCCCTCAGGATGTTGCCTTCAGCTAGTCTGTTAAGGATGACTATGTAACAGCAAAAGTAATGAAGGACTGGAAAGACTCAGAAGTGGTCTGATTCTCTATCACCTGCAATTTTTAAATGAAGATTGGCTGCTTTTCTAAAAAGATATGTTCTGGTTGAACCAGCAATTAAATGGAAGTCCTGTGACATTTGTTTTGGAGATTATCAGACTGAACTGTTGCCTAATCTAATCTAGCTCTACAATCTATAAAGCCTGGCATGGTCTATATGATCTATATAGCTGTTCAAAAATGAAGGGGAAAAAATAAAAAAAATGCACTGTACTTTTTTTTTCAAATATTTTGTTTGAATATTTTAAATTTATTTTTCATTTAGCTTGTTCGGGGGGGGACCTCCCACACTACCTGATCTTAAAAAAAACCTAGAAAAAAATTACAAAGCTATAAGACAAAAATTTCTCTTCACCATGGATTTTAGTTCAGCAGGAGATCAATCATCTTACCAGATCATGGATTCTTTAATCCAGATCATGGATTAAAGAATCCAGATTATGGATGCTTCAATAGCTATTTCAAATTAAAATTTCCTTTAGAAAAACTGGCATTTTGAAAGTGAAACGGCAAAAATTAAAAAAATATTGATGGTAAATACTAGATAAAAGTTTGGACCACCAGTTTTGTAAAAATGGATCTCTTAAAAGTGAAAAACCAAAGGTAGTAAAATCAGTTAAGACTTGTATAGAATATTTTATATGCTGGGATATATCTATCTATCCTCAGTATTTGCAGTATTTCTTGATTCAAATTCCTCAGGTGCAGTCACACAATTCCATGGATACATTATTGCAACATTCCTGGTTTTCTAAAATGCACCTTTAGACAATTTTACATAAAACTGTCTTATTTAAAAACTTACAAACTTGCCTCAGAGATATATATAGAGAGAGAGATACATATCTCTCTCTATATATATATCTCCGTAGTTGGCAGCAGCTACCCTGAGTTGAGGCTAGTCGCAGCCGGGAGTCTGCAAACAGCTGCAAGCGTGCCTTGGAGCAGGCAGTTGTGGGGGAGCAGGGAGGTCTGAGGCAGCGCTACCCTGGTTTCTCCCTCGCTTCTGGCACAGAGCTGATGGTGGGGCTCTGGAGCCCAGCAGGCTGCAAACAGCTGCTCCGGGCTCTACAGCTCCGGCATCAGCTCCATGCTGGTGGTGACTGCACGTGCACCTCAGACCAGACAGCAGGGATGGGGCCTGGCCCTGAGGCAGCGCAGCCCTCCTGCTGTCCACTCCAAGGTGCATGCACAGTCAACTCCAGCATGGAGATGATGCTGGGGCTGTGGAGCCCAACACAGCTGTTTGCAGCTTGCCTGCTGCACCCAGCCCCGGCTCTAGGTAGCTGCTCCCAACCAGGGAGCTTGGGCTGCTTGCAGCAGGACTTGCAGCTTCCCAGTGGCCTGCTGGGAGCAGCTGGGGCTCCGTGGTTGGCAGCAGCTATCCAGAGCTGGGGCTGGTGGTGGCATGCTGAACAAAACAGCCTTGCATGCCATGTTCAGCATGCATGCTGGGGGTTGCTGACTCCTGCTCCAGAAAAATAGGGGTGGATGTGTAGATGGTGACACCTTACTGCAGAGCTAATTAGTCAATTCTGTAGTAAAGCGTCTTGTGTAGATGCACCCACTTAGTTTTCTCATGCATACATCTGCATGGATACATTAAAATATTTTTTAAATAACAAAGAAAAATAAGTGCCATTTACTAGATCAGACCATAGGCCCACCTTGCCCAGTATCCTGTGTCACACACAGACAGAAAATGAATGCTGAAAGCAAGAGTGAACAGAGTATGACCAGGGTTTTTTTCCACTGTTCCTTTCTGAATTGCAGCCTCTAGCAGTTACGGACTATGACAGGGGTGGGCAAAATTTGGCTCTCAATCTGGATCTGGCCTGCCAAGAGATTCTGTCCAGCCTGCAGCACATCACTAAGCCCTGCCCAGCCCAGCCCAGACACGGACAGCAGCCCAGGCTGTGGCATGAGCAGCCAGTTCCGTTGCCTCTGGGCATGCAGCAGGGCAGGGGCAGCATGGCAGCTTGGACCCGCTTCCCAGCAGCAATAGCTTCTTCCTGCTGCCACTGCCTGTCCCTGCCACCACTACTGTTGGAGCTACTACTGCCCTCCACTGCTGCCACTGCCCAGGCACCCTGGCCTGTCTACCCTGCATCCAGTGCTAGGGGTGCGGGACAGATCTGGCAGGCGGGGTCTCTATGGAGACCAGACCAGGACCCACATGGGCAGAATATGTAGCCAGGCAAATGGCATGGGGTTGTGGGATTGTGGGGAGGCAAGGAGCAGCATCCAGGAGCAGGTCAGGCAAGCGGGGCTGGGATCTTGGTGTAGTGACATGGGCCTGGGCCCGGGGCAGAGACACAATACACTCCCCGCACACTACAGTCCTAGCCCTGTCCCGCCTGCCCATTCCACTCCCAGGCGCCACTCCTTGCCTGCCTGTAGCCCCATCCCACCTGCCCGGCCACATGCCCTGCCTGCGCAGGTCTATGGAGACCCTGAGATCGCAGGGAGGTGACAACTTGGAGCTAGGGCCTGGGGCAGAGCTGCAACCCACTTCCCTGATGCCCCTACTCACGGAACCGGTGCCCATTTGCAGGGACATGCGGGGAGCAGATCACAGCTCTGCCTTGGGCTCCAGTCCTACACTGTCACCACCCTGTGATCTGGCTCCCCACCCACCCATGGCCCCATCCTATCTACCTGTACTAGCACAAGGCACAGCCACTTAGAGAGTTTTGGTGAGCTGTTGCAGGTGGGGGAGGGTGCTGGCCCAGCCCGTGACAGCTCACCAAAACTCCTTAAGTGGCCCTCCAGCCCAAATAATTGCCAATCCCTGGTCTAGGAAGTTCTTAATCAGAGGCTGTATCCCTAACTCCCATGCTCAATAGCTACAGATGCCCCTTTCTTCCAAGAATTTGTCCAACCCCTTTTTCAATCTGGCTAAACTGTCAGCTTCCACAACTCACTCCGGTGGCAATGAGTTCCAAAACTGAATAACACACTGTGTGAAAAGGAACTTCCTTTTGTTAGTTTTAAACTTATTACCTTCTAGTTTTGTTTTGTGACTCCTAGTTCTTGTATTGTGAGAGAGTAAATAATAAATCCCTACCTACTTTCTCTTCACCATTTAATATTTTGTAAACCTTTATCATGCCCCGCCCCTCTTCAAGTATCTCTTTTCTAAACTGAATAGGTCTAGCTTCTTTATTCTCTCTTCATACAGAAGCCCTTCCATACCACTACTCATCCTTGTTGCCCTTCTCTGGACCTTCTGGAGTTCTTCTATATCCTTTTTGAGGTGTGGGGACCAGCACTGGGCACAGTATTCAAGGTATGAACACACCATGGATTTATAAAGGGGCATGATGATACCTACAGTTTTCTTGATAATTCCCTTCTTAATAATCCCTAACTTTTGTTTGCCTTTTTGATGGCTGCTGAGCACTTAGCTGATGTTTTTTTAGCAAACTGTCCACCATGACAGCTAACGTAGAGTCTATCAGAGTGTTGGTGTTGTTTTTGCCCATATGCATCCTGTTACACTTATCTACACTAAATTTAATCTGCCATTTAGTTGCCCATTTGCTCAACAGTGCCAGTTCTTGTGTGTAGCTCCTTACAGTCTGCCTTGGTCTTTACCATTTTGAAGTGTTTTGTCATCTGCAAATTTGGCTATTTTGCTGCTCACCTCCTTTTCCAAATCACTTATGAATATGTTGAACAGCACTAGTTCCAACCCAAAACCTCAGGGAATCCTGATGTTTATGTCTTTCCATCCTGAAAACTGGCCATTATACTCCTCTTTCTAATTCAATTTCTAATCCACAAGTGGATGTTCCCTGTAATCCCATGACTACCTAATTTAGTTAAGAGCCTCTGATGAAGGACTTTGGCAAAGGCTTTGTGGAACTCCAAATATACTATGTCAACTGGATTGTCCTGACCCACCTGCTTATGGATAATCTTAAAGAACTCCAGTAGGTTGGTGAGGTATGATTTCCCTTTGACAAAGCCATGTTAATTAATTCCTCCCCAGTAAGCTATATTTATCCATGTGCTGAACATTTATTTTTTTTTATTATTGTTTCTTTCAGTTTTCCAGGAACAGAAGTTAGGCTTACTGGCCTGTAGTTCCCTGCATTTCCTCCAGAGCCTTTTTTAAATATGGGAGTCACACTGGCAACCCTCCAGTCCTCTGGTACCAAGGCTGTTTTTTAGTGGTAGATTGCATACTACAATTAAGAGGTCAACAATTTGTAATCTGAGCTCATTCAAGATGAATGCGAACAGGTCCTGGTTATTTGCTGCTGTTTAGTTTATCAATTTCCTCAATGACCTCATCTCCTGAAACTTTGATTTGAATCAGCTTCACTGACTTGTTCCTAGAGAGGAATGGATCTGGTTATGGAATTTCCCTAACATCTTCCACAGTGAAGACAGATGCAAAGAATGCATTTAGTTTTTGGGCAATGCCATCCTTTAGCGCCCCTTTTACATCCTGATCATCCAAAGGCCCAACTGACTCCCAGGCAGGTCTTTAGCTCCTAATGTACTTAAAGCACATATTTATTTTTTGTGGACATCCTGCTTCTTAAGGAAAAATTATTCTTAAGCCGTTGAGGAGAACTGGCAGGAGAGTTCTTTGTTTGCTGTTTAAAACACTCAGATTTGAGTTGAATGCATTTAGATCTAACTATACAGTAGAGGAGTAGATGACATGGGTTTGCTGGGGTACTGGAGTAAATGTGCAGCTGAACTCATAGTTCAACATATTTCCTTCACTGGTACTGAAGCAAAGGAATCATGTCATATGTGCCATTGGTGATATAATTTTTCATGGTTTTTTTCATTAAAGAAAAAAATATCTAAGTAGAAATGAATGAAGATGGCCCAGTCTTCAAGCTAGCATTAGAGCTACTCGGTGCATTTTTAATTTTAACCTTTTTTCAAGAAATAGAAGGACAATTTCTGTAATCTTTTTTGCATGAATTCTGTTCCCATTTTCAACTATTGCCAGACTGTACAGTCACAGTATCATAGCGTGAGAGAGAAAAGATCTGTTATTTAAACTAAAGGGTCTCCAGCTTTCCTGTTCTTTGATCACTTCAAAAGAGAACCTGCAACACTTGTCCTCCAGAAACACCCAAACCCACACTGCTGTATTCTCAAAAATGATTCATTCTGTGGATCACTGAAAAACATTCTCTAGATTACTGCCTGTTCACAGGTCTGGTCAGCCCTTTGCTGCTAAAGAACAAACACTACACACTACAACTATATCCCAGAACTGTAAGTTTAGATGCTCCAAACTGAGTTTATCAATTTACATTTTGGAAGCCTATGGGCTTTTTCTGCTAGGCAAAAGATATGTTAGCAGAGACCCTTAGTGGAACAAAGGAGTTTTCCAACCTATTCTCTTCCAACTCCCTGGTGATGCAAGTTCTCCTCCTGCCTCTCCAAGAACAGTGGAAAGGCTAGAAGAGATTATTACAGGAGTGTAACATCTTGTTTTGAGAAACATCAGGGTACAGCTGTGCAAACAGAGATCAGTGCCCATAAATTACTCTGGGCAGAGAAAGAGACATGGGCTTATCAGAGGCATGTTTTGTTTTGTTTTTCCTCTACAGAGGCATAGTTTGAGGGATTCCTTTTGGAGGTAGGAAGAGCTTTTCCGAGGGGATTGTGTGTGGTGTGTAATCCGTCTCACATAGTCTTTCAGGGGGAGCTCTCTTGGTCCTAGAACACAGCTTGCTAGATTGTGTGTGCATTGTAAGAACTGACAAGCTGAAAGAGAAAGATCAAGATTTGCTGGATGTATTGGTTTGCAAAGTGCAAGGCAAGAGAGGCCATGAATGAGAATGGATTGTAAAGCCTGTAGACCAGAAATGATATGGTTAAGATCTAGTAAAGAAAAGGAAAGCTGGAAGTTAGATAAGACCTAGAAGGAAGTGTTGGGATTCTAAAGAGAAATCTTCTGGAAAAAGTATTGCCATGAGAGTGGAAAGAGAATTGCTAGATGGAGAGACCTGTTGAGGAATGAGAGAGATTCTTTAAAGGGGGTTTGAGAACAGACTCACAGAACAGGAGAGTGGAGAGTTTGGTTCTGAGTATGACTTGAAATGGCTACCCTCCTGGGTATGGTTATTGTGGTGGAGCTACCTGTAGTGGGGTAGTCTCTGCAAAAGGCCGCATAATAATCACCCTGGGGAATGGGCAGGGGTGAATATAGAGCACCTTAAAACCCTAGCTCCCACTGCCTTGTGGGTTACCCTTTATTGGGAAAAGCCTAGGGAGAGTATACCTCAACAGGAAAACCCTTGGTGAAGACCAAGGAAAAGAGATGTGTGGCAGAAATACACCTTAGTGCCACATTGAGAGGAGCGTGAGAATGACATTTTAGAAATAATTGCTTTATAGCAAAAAGGAATATAGCAACCTTGAAAGAAAGTTGTAACTTGATCTCAGAGAGTGTCTGAAGTGGTTAAGTAAAATACCTTCTATTGCTGGTCCCATAAGTCAGTAGCAAAAAAAATTAACCCGTGTTGGAAACTGAATGTTTGTAACAGAAGCAGAGAGTAAGGAGTCTAATGAGTGAGTGGCTTTGCAAAGACTGTTAAGGTGTTGGTGCAAAACAAAGAGTGTGAGCAGTGTAGTACATTTGCTCTGTGTCTTGCAAGGCAGTAAAACTGCTGGAAATAAGTATCTGCAATCTCACTGGTAAAGGGGGTGAGAAATGTTTTGTTTTTTTACCTCTCAGCACTCTTCAGAAACTGACTCTTTTGGAGAGGAAAGTGGTAACCACTTGTTAAGACAAAAAAAGATGGTTCTAAAAACACAGTGTCAGCTATTAAGGCTCTTACTGTAATTGATAGAGTTAATCAAAACAAGTAAATGAAGGCATTTCTCAAGGCTCAGTCAGAAAGAATTAAATGTGGCAGAATACAGGCATGTGTTTTAAATGAGAAATCAAACTTTCCCCCCACAAAGGCAGTGTAAATATTCACTAGAGGCTGAAATAAACTATCTACTAAAAGTTATAATAGATTGTTTAAAGTGGGAAATGACAGTATAGATGTTTAATATGTATAGCTCCCCAATTTTGGTCTGTTTTGAGGGCAAACAAAAAACCCTGAAAACTGACAATAAACTTCAGAGCTTTAACAGTAACACCTGTTGTAGCTCCTGGTATAGCAAAATACTTTCAAGTTCCAGCAGCTATAGCAGGCGGGGTAAAATTATTTTTAATACTGAATGTGGCTAATATAATATGTTGGTTATTTCCTTAGCACAGAAGTGCTGGTATAATTTGGAACTGATATTCATGGGAACAATAGTATTGTTTTATCCAAATACCTTAAAGATTGTGTAATGTCCCAGCAATAAAGATATGGAAAAAAACTTTTTACATAACAATTCTAAGGGGAAAACTGTCCCTCTAAAAGGAAAAAAATATTTTTAAAAAGGCAATTTGGTTTAAAATGTAACAAGGGTTTTTGTAAAGGTCTGAATTCCAATTGCCAAAATGGTGCAATGAACCATTGAAAATAGCAAAATAAATGTAAATAATCCTTGTCACTTTATATATATATATATATATATACACACACACATACACACACACACACACGCAAGAAAAACACCCCAATAACTGTAATAATATGTGCATTGTTACTGCACGTCAGCATTGTACATTTGTAAATATGAATAATATTTTATGGCAAGGAGTTTTCCTGGGCAGGTTTGTGTGTATTTGTTTTCTTTTGCAGAAGCTATAGCATAAAATTCAATCTAGCAGCAAAGATGACTGAAAGACTATAAAGCCGCATTACCATCAACAGCATTTTCTTCACCTAAGCTACAGTTTTATCACCACAGCAAAAAATATTTTGTCTGTCTGATTTGTGTTGTTTGTCCTGTTGTGTGTCTGTTTTTTGTTTAGTTGGTTGGTTTTGTTTAAGCTATGAAAAGTTTAAATGCATATGAATATCATAAAGATATGATAAACATCATTGGTAATACTCCATCTAAAAACTGAATTTGTCTGTGGATCTCAGACTGGGACTTTCCATCCAGTTTGGACAGGAAAGTTGTTCTAACCTTTGAAACAAAGAACAGCAATGAAGGAAGCCATTCAACAAATGCAGGAGAAAATACAGAAAGAAAAGTTTGGCAACTCATTTTTATGGGAAATCGATGGTCAACTTATGTATTTATAACTGGGAAAGAAAAAAAAATACTTTGGATTCTAAGTGAATTGGATTGGTGTCTATCGCTAACCGTTAGGCCTGTGCGAGTCAGCAGTGATGATCTAGCTTCAGATCCGGCCACTTCGGATGGCAGCGATCTGATCTGGAGCTCTGGACCGGGTGTCTGCCTCGATCCAGTCAAAGTGGCTCCGAAGTTTCAGAGCCACCTTGGAAATCTGGCCATAGGGTATAATGGGGAATCAATGAAATATAACTTGGTTGTTTTTTGTCTGATTTGGATGAAACTTGCAGGGATGGTAGCCTCTCCTGAGGACATGAAACCTGCCAAGTTTCAAGAAGATCAGTGCAGGAGTTTGGGGGGAACTGTACCCCAAATTCTTGAAAGCCAAACTCATGTCACGTCTATGTTACTCTACAGGGGGCTGAAAACTGCAGGGCTGGTAGCTCTTACTGAGGCCACAAAGCCTGCCAAGTTTCAAGAAGATCGGTGCAGAGGTTTGGGGGGAACTGCACCTCAAGCTGTGGACAACCAAGACTCATGCCATGGGTGACCCTGCATGTGTTAAGGTGCAGCGGGGTGACAGCTGCAGGGGTGGTGGCCCCTACTGTGACGCATGCCAACTGTGGAGGAGATTGGTGCAGGGGGGTCCTAGCTGCACCCCTAGCTGCTGACAGACAAAACTTGTGCCAAGACTGTGTCTGTCCTGGGGCACTTGATTGTCTGTATTGATTCTTTCTTCTCTTTAGCCTGGTTTTGTAGGTGCTAACTGATGCTTGTTAAGTCCTTATGTAGTAGCAGGTCCTGTGTATTGAGCTCCTGCCTGAGTCCCTGGTCCCTGAGTGAATCATGATTCATTGATTGGTAACTGGTAACACAGCAGCTCAGCAGCCAGGCCTCCCCTCCCCGCCCCAAGACAGTCACAGTCAGTCCCACAGCACCCATGGCACCAGTTTTGCTTGTCCGCAGCTTGAGGGGCAGTTCCCCCCAAACTGCTGCACTGATCTCCTTGAAACTTGGCAGGCTTTGTGGCCTCACTAAGAGCTACCATCCCTGCAGTTTTCACCACCGTGTTGTAACACAGACGTGACAGTTTTGCTTTCAAGAATTTGGGGTGCTGTTCCCCCCCAAACCCTTGCACTGATCTTCTCAAACCTTGGCAGGCTTCATCCTCTCTGCACAGTCTACCATACCTGAAAATTTCATCCAAATTGGACATAAAACAACAAAGTTATAGATATTTTATTGATTCCCCATTATACCCTATGGCTGGATCTCCGAGGTGGCTCCCAAGTGCTCCGGGAAGCCAAACGAGGCAGCGCTTTGACCTGGATGTGCTGCTGCAGACCCCGAAGTGGATCCAAAGCTTCTCCAGATCTGAAGCTCTGTCTGAAGCCTCGCACAACCCTACTAACCGTCTTAGTCCAGTGGTATACGAAATAAAACCAGGGAGAAGAATCAAGAATCAAATGTTCTCTTTGTATGCTGCGTGCTTCAGAGAATGGGTGAGAATGTGCCCCAGAACAGTGAGAGAACAATACTGACCTTCAAGAAAGAACATAGTGATAACCCAGCAAGAGCCAAGAGGACTGGGTGAACTGACAAGGCTATGGAAGATGGGGCAATACATATCGATTTTGGGTCTTGTTCTGCATATCATCCTGGAGTATTTGTTTGTCTGACAAGATGGACTGGCAGAAGCCTGGCTCCTACTTGTGATCAACTTGGCTGGCCATTAGCTACTATATATTAGCAGAGAAAGGGGTAGAAAGGAAGATAGAAAGTGGCAGGAAAACAGTACATTATAGACCTGCTTCATATTATTGTGCTTAGGCAAGGATGTACTGTAATCAGGATTTCAAAAACTGAGATTTAACCTATGAACCATATGAAACTGACATACATGTGGAGTGGTGTAGCTGAGAATTGGGAGAGCAAAGGATGTTTGGATCAGAGATGTGAATTAGAAAAGCTCTGTGTGTGAGATAAAGAAAGAATGCCTTCAAGAATTGTTGCAAACTGGTAGTTCCCTGTGGAAAGGAGAGGAATGGTAGAGACATTTGGAGGTCAGAATTGAAGTATTTGGCAGAACTGGTAATGGGGAAGCATGAGCAAGTAAGGTTTGAAACAGAAGAAGAAAAGGTACAAGACAAAGAGCCATGAAGAAAGATTTAGCAGGTAGCTCAATAAGTCAGGATTGAACAGCGTTGTCAGAGCTGTGTGGGAAGAATTTACTACTAGGTCAGAATGGAGAAGACAAGGTTGTAAACATTTTTCTCTGGTCATGTTGTTCTGGGCAGTGAGTAACCATTCTAACTAGAAAAGTCAGTAGACAAAATAAGTACATGTGTAAAACTCAAAGCTTCTGAAAAAAAAGTATATATACATATATAAAGTGTGTGTGTGTGTGTTTGTGACAGCCTAAACAACAATTTAGACAAGAGCACAGAAAAAGCACTAAAGTGCAGGCCACTGAATTCATTGCTTCCTGACTCCTAAACCTTGTAAGCTCAAACATTTGCAGCTAATATTTTTCTTTAAAAAAAGGATACAGCAAACCCTTGTTCTTAAAAGAGTTCAAAACTGTGGTATCTGCGTCCCGCCCTTGTCAATAAATGCAGAAAGAAGTCTTTCTGGTCAAATGAAAATGCAAAATGAAGATAAAAATCATTGAAACCAATCATATTTCACACACACATGCACACACCTCCCCCCCCCCAACTGCTAAGCAAACTCCTGACTTGACTGGATTAGACAAAGATGCTTCCGTTGCTCATCTACCTCAACTTACACGATTGGTTAAGAGCACACAGATTGTGAATATTGGTGGTATTTAAGTTGTTTCTTACAAGAGTTCTGCTATGTCCCCTGCGATAAGAATAAGGCTGGAGACAACTACGCCAGAGATGGACTCTGAATATCTTTACCCTGTGACAACTGGGACGAGCTATGCTTATGATTACAGCCTTCCCACCGAGAGTCCTGAGGAAAGCTGCCAGGCTGAGCCTGTGCCATATGCGAACATTTTCCTTCCTCTGCTATATGCCATCGTCTTTGTTGTGGGAATTATTGGCAATTCCATCCTGATAGCAGCCGTCTTCAGACGAGGAATTCAGAGGCTGATTGACATCTTCATTGCCAATTTAGCTGCCTCTGACTTTGTCTTCCTTATTACACTGCCGCTCTGGGTAGACAAGGAGAAGTCAGGGGGCAGCTGGAGGTCAGGCTCCTTTCTCTGCAAGGGAAGTTCCTATGTTATTTCGGTCAACATGTATTGCAGTACACTGCTCCTCACTTGCATGAGTACTGACCGATACCTGGCCATCATGCACCCCTCTGTTGCCAGAAAAGTGAGAACAAGATTCAATTCCATTGGAATGTGCATCTGCATCTGGGTGCTATCTGGCTTCCTGGGGCTGCCAACCCTCCTGACTAGACAACTGGTGCTAGAAGAGGAGACTGGCCAGTCTTATTGCACAGACAGTGAGCAGATGCCTATGAAGTGGATCACATCACTGATAATTTTGATTCTGGCCTTCTTTTTCCCCTTGCTGTGCATCTTGACCTTCTACTGCTCTGTGACAAGGAAGCTCTGCATGCATTATCAGAAATCTGGAAAACACGACAGGAAGCTAAGGAAATCCATCAAGATTGTCTTCATTGTAGTGGCTGCCTTTGTTTTCTCCTGGATCCCTTTCAACCTTTTCAAGCTGCTAGCCAACATCTCTCGGCTCCAGCACCCGCTATTCTGTTTTCCTTACAAGGTTGCCCAGATGGGTATGCAGGTGAGCGGCCCCTTAGCCTTTGCCAACAGCTGTGCCAACCCTTTCATCTACTACTTCTTTGACTGCTATATGCGTAGAGCCATGACAAGGTGTATATATTCACAAGTGAAAGCTCACAGTGTCAGGAGCAGTTCTGACACTATGGACACTCGGCTGAGCCATTCCTTATCCTATTTTATTTATGGGGAGGATGCTACCAGGAAGAGGAGACGATCTATGTCCTTCTGACAAGAAACAGAAACTCTGGAGGGTGGCACTTACCTCACAGGTGGTGAGTGAGGTAAGGTCAAAAGAAAATAAGCAAAGGGGGGAAAAAGGTGAGAGAGAAAAGGACAGAGAACATAACTGGGAAACATAACTGGCTGCACGTTTAATTAGAGAACATATACTTTCCTGCAGTAAACTATACAACATGCTTATCTTGAATGTAACACTGTAACTACAGGTTCCTGCAAATTATTGTCATTACCAAGACTAAATCCAAAACTAGCAGAGAGGAATATGTATAATGTCTGAAACAAAATCACAGTGCTCAGTACAAAATGCCTACAAGGATAGATCAGATCGCTAGATTACAATCTCTCACTCTCTTGTCACATTGATAAAAGCTTTGAGTTGAAATACGTAGGTTGCTTAGAAAATAACTGATAGATGATGTATTTGGAGTTCTGCTTCTTTTTTGATATTTTGTTCATGGAATAAATATGAACAAATCAGAATTCTCTCAGAAGGTACTTGGTAGTCAAAGTTATCTGACTATTTTTATTTTGTATATTTTATTTTTATTTTTGTGTATTTTATTTTGTGTAATACTCATTACCAAAATTGACAGATTTCACAATTTCATCATTTAGATTCCTCTTTAGGTGAAAATGTAACTCAAACATCCTGAAACCTGAAAGTCCAGAATGTAACTTAAAAAACAGATTGATTATTTGTTGTAATCTCATGATTTTTAGAGAGTCTGTATGGCAGTTTGGTGATTTTGGAATCCTGGGGTTGGTAACACTGCAGTCCATGGTGCTCAAAATCCAATACAGTCTGTTTATATTTCTACAATTGGTCATGAGTTACACAATGTTGTTACTGGCGATCTGCAAAAAATGTCTTGATGCCCATCTTGCTGGCGTCATCTGACCCCAGCAGTCTTTCCTGCCCAAGTGCAGGGGGCTGGACCCTATGATCTGTAAGGTTCCTTCCACCCCGACAGCTATGAAACTATATTCCTCGACTGTAAGAGCTACACTCCTCCAATTAGATTTGTAGTGTGGATGCTCATGAAAAGCAAAATTTACATGTATGTTTTGCAAGCCGTTAAATGCTTCAAATTGATTTTCTGTGAGCTTTCATGATAAGCCTCATGCAAAAGGGGCACAAAGTTAAAAACATGAATATTACTGGGAGAGAAAAAATATTGCCAGCATTTATTCAGCTCTGGGTCTCGATTTTTCTTGGTAGTTTAAACCCTCAGCAATCTTGTAGAAATGTATGCAACAGAGGACTCTCTGGTTTATATTAGAAACAACCTCTTTACAAAGGGTATAGGAAGTCACAAGCTCCACAGTTCACACAGCAAAGGCAGATGAGCTCCGCTGGGCAAGCCAGCAGTGGTGTTCTATAGAGACAACTCACTTCATATTTCTCTTTTTCCCTCCTCTATTTTTCAGCAAATTAAATACCAATCTCTCTTAAAAAAAATAAAGTGTCATGTTTAGCTAACTAGCATTTATTTTAATTGTAAATCTCTATCAGTTATGTTCAATCAGCTCGGACTGCAACATGCCCCAGCTTTTCTCCTTTTCTGTCAAATGCATACCTTAATGTGTTATTGCTTGTCGTAATAAATCTATACCATAAAGCATCCACCATATGCAATGTGCCTGAGTTCAGACATGGTTTTCCTGAGTTTTTGCGATGTCATCTTTGCTTCTTTCCCTTTAGCCTTTCTAGAACTAAAACAAGTTATTGTGAAACTTACAATACGTTAAGACAGCAGGAGTGTCTTATCATCACTGTTTGATAAAACAAAGTGTTGCAATTCATGATTTTTTTCCACAGAAACAAAAAGAGACCTTGAAGACAGCTGTAGCCCTTTAAGGTTAAAGAAAATTGTGACTTTGTCACTGGCAAGAGTTATCCTATACATGACTGGCTAAAAGAAAAAAAAGGCTTTTTTGCTATTCTTGTGCTGCACTCAAATACCTGTGAGGGGTTGATTCAGATTTTATTTTTTTCCTTGCAAAAAGGAAATTATGTTTTTTCTTAATCTGGGAATATGCTTGTCAAAAACATGATGCTTTAGCTGTTTAAGGAACTACCTCATGGCTCTTCCATTACTTTGACTAGAAAATTTATGGCTAAATCACCTCAGCTGTTCTGAAAGTTTTAACAATAGAGTATCTTTTCTTATTAGACTTTCACTCTCCTGCCCTTCACTTCTCCCTTTCCATGAGGTATATTTCTCTTTTATTGTGTTCATGCCCCTGCTCCCTGGTTGCTTAATTTTACCTCTTACAATTTTTGATTCTTCCTATTCCTCCCAAAGGAAGCCTGAACCCAATAATCCTTTAAATGCACTCCAGAACTACAGCATTTGAAATGAAACAAAGGATTAGCTCACATTCTGATCCCTAATCAGATTCTACTTTGTAAGAGAAACTCTCTCAAGAGCATCAGATCTCTAATCCACAGAAGATATCTACATCACTATGCCAGCTTCCTAAGAAAAAGAACTAATTCAGAACCCTTAAAGTCATAGCTCAGGCCACCTTCATGGCTGATGGCACTAGTTTATCAGCAAGTACTGATCAGATTAAATTTATTATGAAAGATAAGGCTGAGTCCTCCAAACCAGGAAGCCTATTCATTATATTCCACTACAACTATGCATCATTTTCTCTTACCTAGAGGTATGGTAGACTCTCCATCCTTGGAGGTTTTAATGCCCGGCTCAACAAAGCTTTGGCTGGAATGATCTAGTTGGGAATAGTCCTGTTTTGAGCAGGGGGTTGGACTAGATGCCTTCCTGAGGTCCCTTCCAACCCTTATTTTCTATGAGTCTATGATCATGTTTTAAAATACTTTTACAATACCAGTTATTCCCCTTCACCTCATTTACCCACTGGAAGAATATCAGTGTCCCTAAAATAAAATTAGACTTCACACAACTGTAATTTAGCTCTAGTCTTTTGTTTTTAATCCTTGAAAGCATAAAAATGGTAGTCAGAATTGAATTTGTTCTACTGAGAAAATGTACTGCAGCCATTTCCCTTACAACTTCAGAATCTGACTCTAAAACAACTGAATGAATGTGCTGACCATTATAGAATGAGGCAAACTTATACACAAGAGCTATAGCAAAAGTTTAGTTTAGAAGGATAAAACTGCAAAGGAAACTATTAGTCCAACACAACAAAATTCTTCATGCTTACATTTTATTAGGTGCAAGTGACAAGGGATGTATTTGGTAGCCATGTTGATCTGAGACAAAAAGAAATGCAAAACTCTACAAGTCTTAGTTCAGAGATGATACCTTTTATTAGAGGTATTTCTTTTTGTCTCAGACCAACACAACTACCAAATACATCCCCGAAACATGGAAGATGCTGAATTTTAGCCGATTTTGGATTTAACTTCATTGCTGAACAACAAGAAAGGTTTCTATACCTCCCTATCTGGTTGCCATTTGCCATCTGCCTTATCTGCACAACAAACAGCAACTCACAAAGACACTCTCATGGACCCAGAGGTATGGTCTTCCATCTTCAGCTTCTGTGCAAAAATGAAGTTTATTTCCTACCTATGGGGACTTTTTACCATCTTTAATTTTCCCTGAGCCTGAGGAAGGGCGTGTGAGCCCGAAAGCTTGGAGAAAAAGGTATTTTTGTTGTGATTTTTGAGTTGGTCTCATAAAAGGTATCATCTCTGAACCAAGAGATGCTGTAACAATGCACTTCAAAACTGGTTTCGCTCTGACTATCTGTGAAACTAATTGTTTTGGAGGTTGCCTTCTGCTTAAACTAGATTTACATTAAGTTACAAAAATAGCAATGCATGAGCAAACATTTCTAGAATTTGGATTAATTCTGATCATGACTACATACCTGTAGCTAGGAACTTATCTTTTTTACCAGCACTATGCATGAAAAATAAGTTCCTATCAACAGGTGTGTATAACAGTGATCAGAACTCAAAACTTCTGACTTCAGTAGGGTTGTGGGATTTCACCTTGGCTTTCAAATCCCAGCTCTGCACAGCACACTTCCTGGATGAAACACACCATGATGTACCTATGCCTCACATTTGTGTATGAAGAATGATGATGATAATGCTTGCTGATCTCAGGGGCTCTGTGAGGATAAATCCAATAATGTTTGCCAGTTATTCCAAATCATCAGTGGTGAGCTCTCCAAACAGTAAATTCTTTGGGGAGAGAACAGTTTTTGTTATATGTCTGTACAGTACCTAGTATAATCAAATATTGGTACATAGAGCTACTGCAATACTTAGAAATACAATTTTTCAGATCATCTTAATCATGAGGATTCAGAAGACTGACATTCACCAAAAAAATGTAAATCTCAGAGTTTCAGGAATTTTAGTGCACAGGATTAAGGATCCAGCTATCCCTACTTAGAAGTGAGTTACTGTTACTCTCCAATTTAAAACATTTGGATATCCCACCAGGAGTGGAACAACTCCACATGAATTATATAACATTGCAGATTACCATATCATCGAAGCAAACAGTTTGCAAGCAGCCCATGAAACAAAATTCACTGGCATAAAAGCATTCACTGAATACTCAGGAATATTACATTATTAAAAAAAAATTGGTTTGCGAGCAAGGAACAGAGCTAATCTCACAATAAGTATTTATCATAAGTGAAAAAAACCTCCAAACCCTAACTCTTGCTAGCTCATGTAATGGATCCCCAAGTAATTATCATATAAACAGGTATCAAACTTAAAGGGGAGGGGGTAGTAGAAACTATCCTTTATTAGCTATAATAGCATCATAATCATCACAGGGCACATCTACATGAGCTGTTTACTGTGCAGTAGACTAATTAGCTGCACAGTAAACATTGAGCATCTACACATGTGCTCCTTTTAAACTGGAGTAAATTAGTTTATTCTGCAGCAGAATAGTACTTGTAAATACCAGTTCTATCCTGCTGTGGATTTTCTTAATCTATAGTGGCCCATGTTTAGACACTGCCTTCCAGTTGGCTGGGGCAAAAAGGTACTTCAGTGCATGGGCTGCCTGCCAACTAGCTCCACACTGAAGCAACCTCGTGCTCCAGCCAGCCCCTCTGTCACACACTGGACCAGGGGGAGCGGCCCTGGGCTGGCAGGCTGATCCCCTGGGCCACCTGCCAACTGGGGCTGCTCCAACCTGGCTCACCATGCTGTGGTTCCGGGCACACATGAAGAAGTGGCACCTGAAAGCAATAAACTCTGGAGGAATAAGCTCCAGAATTTATTCATGCATGTTAATTTCATATGTAGACGTACCCAAAGAGTATCTAGTTAGTATGCTGTAGGCACATCTATACAATGTCCTATGGCAACACAGTGACCTACTACATCATTGTATGGCATGCTACGGTGATGCAGCTGGTGAATCCACCCGTGTGCCATGCACATGGCACAGTAACAGCCTGTACTGCACCATCCTTTAGTACTTCCAAAAGGAAGTACTAAAGCATGGTGCCATAGCAACATCACCATATGGTGATGTGTAGATGCACCCTGTAATCACCACTTCAGGTTCAATAGCAACTACAGTGCCTACCATTTTTTTCAGTGCAGACATCATAATGGAATGATATTATTTCACCAACAGAGGCACAAATCAACACAGAGATATACAGATCTTCTCACAAAAGACTAAAGGAATAGGTCACCCAAATCTCAATGAAAGTAAAAGGGTTTTAGACATCAATTTCCCTTGAACTCCTCTGTAAATCCCATGTAAATAGTAGGAATTTATAACAAATAGAGAACAAGACTGCAGAAAGGCACAAAAAAGAAGGAATAGGAAGAACAAGGAGCCTCAAGCAGTGTTGGCCTCCTAGAAGTTATAACTAAGAGGGAGGACCAATTTCTACTTGGATGCCTACAAGAAACTGCCCATTAACAGTGGCCAAACAGAGAGCCACTTGAAAGTGCTGGTATTTGTTTTAATGTTAACTGTAGGATTTCTCCTTCTCTCTCATCTTTCAGTCTTGCTTGTCATAGATTGTAAAGGCTCCAGGGGCAACTGCACCTTGTGCTTATTAATCATCACAATCTCACATTTCAAGGGAAAAAAAACAGGTTACAGAGAAGACTTGGAGCCAACAGCTCCTGTCACTACTCCTTATTGGACTCAGCTACTTTCCATGTGTCCTAAAATGTCTGGGATTGTCTGAGAGGCATCCCAGCAAAATAGCTTAGAAGCCAAGTGTACAAAGAACTTTTCTGTCTTCACAATGGCAGGGTATTGGCAGTGCTCTCATCTCCCTGCAGCACGTAGTGTTCTTTGTGTTTCAGGTCATGTTCCCCAATACTCAAAACAGAAAGTTTGAAGCAGTTATTTTGGGGACTCTTTCAATTAATGATTGCTTGTGAATGCAGAGGACTGTATTCAGTGACCCTGGGGGGCTTTTTCAGTCTTATGTTCCTATGTTTTAAACCTGAATTGCTCTTTGGTATGGGGTGGGGGGCAAAACTGAGATTTTCTAGTAGCAACTAATGATTTCAATTGTCTCAATTTCTGAGAATTGTGATTGACATCTCTGAGAAGGAAGTGACTTTCAGAAAGTGCTGAGTATACACTCTCTGAAGGTCAGGTCCTTGAAAGATATCTCAAATGGGGCATCAATAAAAAAGAGGCATCCAAACCCTGAAAATATGATGTGTTTTCTTCTTCCAATAAAAAAAAATTGGTCAATATTTTAATTCTAATGTAATAAAGGGCTTAGTCCTTCTGTCTGTCTGTCTGTAACACTCTTAGAGCAGTCTGTTGGTCACTGAAACAACCAATCAGAGTGTTCCAACAGCATCCTAGACAGGAAGTGGCGGTGTGGTGGAGCACTGCGGTGATGGCAGGGATGGAGGGAATGGAGCGGGGGGCAAAACCAGTGCTTCTGGCCTCTTCCCTCCCCGCCGCCCCCCGCCCTGCTCCCTGGAGGTGGCATGGCACGGGGTGCTGGCCGAGGGGGGCAGAGAGGATGGCAGGGCAAGCTCCTCCCCCCGCCCAACTCCTGGGAGCTGGCAGTGGCGCTCTGTCCCCACCCCCCACCCCCGTCATTTTTGACCGGCAATTGGCTGGTTAATGATGTAAAATCTATGGTTACACAAGGGATGCCCTTTTGTTTTTTCCCTCAGTCTGAGGCAAAGGTAAATCAAATTGTGAAATTGTGTGGCACCCTGGTGAGTAAAAAGAATGAAACTGCATCAGTGGTTTTAATTTCAGTCTAATTCCTGCAGTGCTGGTAGAAAACAAATTGTTTTGTCCATGAAGCAAGATTTAGAAAGAAAGTGCAATATTTGCAGCAAGGATGCCAGCCACAAACACTCAGGGCATTTGCCATATAGTCACATGCAACTGCTTGACAAAACACACCCAATTTTCTCCTGTATGTGGATTTAAAAAACTGCATAACCAACCACATGATTACCCTCAATGCCCATTTTCCCTGTCACTCAGTCCTCCCCGCTCCAACAGAACCACACAAACATCTACCTGCACCCTCACAAACCACTGAGTCACTTTGGTGAGACAAGAGAAAACACACAAGTACTCTACAGTGGGGCTGTCCAACTTCTAAGTGACAGGGGATCACATGCCTCACAGACTGCACTAGCAGGGGAATCATGACCCACAGACCACACCAGTAGGGATCATGGGCCTCCAGGCTGCATGCCATATGGATGCCCCCCAATGCACCATGCACCCACACCTCCCCCTGCTGTATTATGTGCCTGTATGCCCCCTGCCACACTGCTGAAGTAATCCCACATGGATGCTCCCTCTCCCACTACTGCACAACACAGATGCCCCACCGCCTCACCACACAGCATCAGCCTCAGCCTGAGTGTCCCAGCACTGTGCCATGCCACACCGCATCCCCCGCTGTGGCAGGCACAGAATGTGGAAAGCCAGAAGACAGAAGGGAAGCCCAGAGATAGGGGAGTCATGGCGAGGCAGGAGCCTGGGGACTGTGATTTAACCCCTCACAGGCCACTAGTTCAACACCTACACTATATATAGAACACAGCTTGAATACTTTGATACGTACAAACAAGAGGAAAAGACTGCAGCAGATAAAGTTCATTCAGAGCAAGAGAGGATGCAGGGAACAGCAGAGACCGTTTTAAGAGCCCTAGTATAAATGCATTTTTCTAGCTAAAATGAATAGCTAATTATGATCAATTATAAGAGGGGATGCCAAAAGGCTACATCACTTCCAGGAAACAAAAGAGAAGGCTGCCAGAAGACCCTGTATCTAGATGTTCTTTATTCTTTGTGTTAACAGAATAGCCTCATGCTGTTAGATATTGTACACAGACACTAAGACTGCATCCAGATGAGCAAGGATATGCACTTGCAGCACAAAAGTAGCGGTGGCACAAATCTGTGGCACTACTTTGTGCCTCAGTGCCTGCCCCTGCACATGTTCAAGGACACATTTTCCCACTTTGGGCAAACTGCCCTTGCCCAGCTCCTCCTAGTTCCTGTCATGCTGGAGCAGCACGGGTACAAATGGAGCAGCAGAGATGCTCTGGCCATTAGTGAGAGCGTTTGTTTGTTCTGGCACATGCTATTTTTCCATGGTCTGAGCTGCTTTTTCCCGGCTTTTTTTTCCCACTACCAGTTTTGCCCCCGCACTGCAAATCTGCACAGCAGGGCACACTTTAATGTTCTATGCATACAGTTTGTAGTGCCACAAATCATACATGCCTACTTTTCTGGATGCAGCCTTAGAAAAAGTTCCAGCTGTGGGCACTTAACAGACAAAGCCACAGATAAATGATATGAGTTGTCCAAGGTTACCTAGCAGGCTTGCAGTAAAGGTGTAACTCCAATCCAGATCTCCTGACTCCCATCCTGGTGCTTTACCCACCAGCCCCCACTGCCCCTGAGAACAATTAGTTCATAAGCATTGATTCCACCCAGTAAGCTTATTTTCCCTTAAGAATATTGTGGCACAACGAAACTGAGAAGTAAAAAGGTTCAATGAATGAATAAACAGACAAAACTAAGGAAGGACTTTGGAAAAAAGCTATGCTCTGATATAGAAAGTTGAACAATTTTAAAAGGCAAATAGCCAAATATATTAACAACAAACATCTGATGAATCAGGCTAGCACTCGGAAAGAGAAAATATTCTAGGGCAGAATTACCAAATGCAGAGATGACTTAATCTGGGTCTTTCTGATCAGTAAGAGGGAGAAAAATGTTCCTGGACAATTCCTTCTCTCATGGACAAATAGCCTCTAACAGTCAGGGCTCTATCAGAGCAATTGAAAGTACAGGCCGGAGGCCTTGTAAACTTAGTCACTTTGTAGCCCAGCTCCATGTCATTGCTATGTGAAACTGCTGAGACACTTGGAAGTATATGAAAGGGAGACTGTAATCTTCTGTGTCTGCTCTTTATTCCAGTTTCATGTCCAGTTACTAGTAGCTATGGATTCTAACATTACCTCTACCTCCACTTTCACTCATGGAAACTTGAAGTCAGTGGGCAAAATTCTGCTTCCAGAGAAGTCAATGGGAGTGGTATATCCTTAATTGCGCTGCTGGCCTTGCCCCCGCCTCCCCATAGCCCAGCTCCTTGGAGGCGGCAGTGGCACTGGCCAGCTCCGTCCCTTCATGGTGATGCTCTGTTCCTGGCAGAGGTGGATGGAGGAGACGGACTGGTACGGTGGAGCGCCATGATGGTGGGGACGCAGGGGATGGCCCCGCCCACCTGCTTTGTCCCTGCCATCATGGCGGCGCTTCACTGTCCCACTCCATCCCTGCCATTCCCTGGAGGTGAAGGCGGCTAGTGTATACATAAAACTTCTAGATCTATATAATATTTATATATGCACAATTTAAATATTCAGACTCAAAAGTTTCATGTGCGTGTATGTGTCTGTGTGTATGACACATACACACAACTTTTGAGCCTGAGTCAGACAGCCAGGACACAGGGTTGAAAATGTAGAAAGTACAGATGTAATCTGCAGAAAAAGGAGAAATCTAAGAAAGACCATACCGAACTTAGCCACTGCTTTTCTCTCAAAACAGTTCAAGAGTGCTGCACAGACATAATGATCAGGATATGGTTCCCTTTCCACTTTGATGAAAGGCATGCATCTCTAGGATGCAATGCGAGGCAGCATCTTAGCTTTTTTTCTTGAGAGGAATGTGATCAATCAAAGTAAAAGGTCAAAGGCCTGCCTCAGCCTGATAGTCTATCTCACTAGCATGGTACAGGGCCTACTCATAACACACAAGGGAGAGATGTCGCATCACGCCTGGATGACTTTGCTCCAGAGCTGGAGTGATCATGCAACACTTACAGCTCAACTGACTGGAGGCAGCCTTTGATATGACTAGTCCATGGCTCAAATTTACATCTCTGGATCCACGGTGATACCTCACTCACCCTGCTCTGGGCTCCTCTAGTCAGGGGGAAAGAAAGAAGTAACTGTTGGTTATTTTTCCCCTAATTAGAAAGGAAGTAGGTCACAGAGGGAACTTGTGGTAGCACAGCATTCCTTCAGAGGCTGATAACATCAGCAGAAACCAGACCATAGTGCTAAGGCACAGGTGGCCTCCTTGGTGGCAAATGGCCTTGGTTCAACTGAAGAGCTTAAGATCCACTATGGGTAAGTCTCTAGCACAATTAGGAGTGACTGTGGCTCAGGTAATCATTTTCCTGCTAGATTCAATCTAGCTAGCATAGGTTATATGAAAACACAGCATCAGGGCCTGCAAGCACATAATATATAGGTCTTCTTGGGACTCAGAGCTCAAGAAAGCTTAGGTATCTTTGTTTCAGTTAGTCTCTAAGGTACATCTCTACCCTGACTTCTGTGAAACCTGGGTCTCCAGCCTGCTTTGAGGCTCATACTTCCACTTCTTCATAATAAGTACTTACCAGAGCAAGCTAATTTAGAAGACAGGCATTCTTAATGTTCACACCTTCAGCTGCAATGTAGATACACTATGGTATAAATCATGGGGGCTCCCTGGTTTAGAAAGTCAAATACTCTTCCACTTTTAGGAAAAGGGAAGGGTTTATTCTTTGCTCCACTATAGAACAATCAGATGGAAACTTTCAGTGGGGAGAACCTGAAAAAGGATACATCTGTTGCACCCTACAAAAATAAAACTCCACCTTTAAGCCCAAAGCCTGGCATGAAATCAAAGCTGTCTGAAACAGTACTGAAGAACTGTAAAAGGAAGATTAGAATGGAAACAGGATCTGTGCTACAGAGCACACACTAGAATATTTACTTTCAGTTTTACAAAAAAACAAAAAGCAGCTGTCATTTGTCTTGAGCTAGATTCAACCTCAGCAGGGAGTGGCAACATTACTATAAAAAATGAACTAAAGATTTCTTGCATAAGATGAACAAGGTGTTTTTTATTGTGTGAAAAGCAGAAATGGGGATATGGTTGGTAGAGGGGGAAGAGAAACAGATGAGTTTGATCCATAAAGTGTTGGTGTCAGAATGCTGTAGATTACTGCCATGGCCAGAGCCTTTCCCAGGCAGAAGGCGACAAGCGACAATATTTAGTGTTTTCCTTTCAATCATATTACATCCAGAAAAGTGTTTTCACTTATGCTTTAACGTGGAGTTATCTGAGCGCAGTATCTCTGACCTGAGCATCTAATAATCACCTCACTCCCCCAATCATAAAATTGGATTATAATCATGAGCTCTCAAATAATTATAATTGATGTTTTAGTTGCTTTCTGGCTTTTGAACTTTTAGGTTTATGCTTAGGTTGCACTTTCAAGCTTTTCTCTCCCTCCACAAAAGCTAGAAACATTCATTTAAAAAAAAAAGACAGAGCTAAGGAAGTTTTAGAAACATTTATGAACAAATATTAGCAATACTGGACTTTCAACTAACACAAATTAATCAAAGTATTCTAAATGCTAGTCTAGACACTCCACAAACATTTCTTCCAGGATACAAAACTTTGTGGTTTGCTCCTTAGTCTGTGTAAACTCTGTTGTGTCCTGGAACAAGCCCTTGTGGAACCAGGGATTAGCTTTTATAACTTGTTAGCTTTCTTTACTTAATCAAATTCCAGTTAACTAGAGTTGGCAAAGGTCTGTACTAATTATGTCATGTTAAAACAAGGGTTTAAAAAAGACCTCCCAAAAAAACATAACTCCCAAAACCACCCTCCATTTTATATATAGACAAGTAATTGACGACTAACAGGACAGGCTGGAGGAAATAATTTAAGTGAAGAGTTTTAAAAATCTGACCATTATTAATTAAAAGCAAATGGATAGAATTTAAGTAGTAGAAAGATCTTTCTTATGGGTAATGAAGTTATTTGGCATTTTATATCCTGTTTACAACACTGGCGTTTTCTTAGCAGATAAAGCCAGGCACACTTGCTAAAAGCAAAGTGTGAGTCAAAGGTTTTTCATGAAACATTGTTTTTAAAATATCTTAAAGAATAAATCATCAAGATAGCACAAAAGTCTCTTTCCTTTATATATAAAAGGGATTATTTTTGAGCTATCGTGATGATACTTTGACATATGTTCGTGTGCATATAAACATGTCAGGCAAAACATTTGTGTATGACTTGTTGCTTCAATGATGGCTATCAGAGAATGGACTCTCGCTTTGCTCAAAGTGCGCCTGGCTTGATCTGCTAGGAAAATATATACAAGGGATTGTTTTTGTGCTATCTTGATGATTCTTTTATTTGGAAGAAATAATAACCTGGTGATCCAAAGTAAAATTATTCTCTGTATTCAAGAAGCTCTGATAAGTGTATTTGTAAAATTGGATTCCATCTTTTATTGAGCCTGTATTCTTATCTAAATGGTGATACCTGATTTTACATCTTAAACACCCTTGCCCTTCCTTGAAAAAAAAAGAGTATAAAACACTCTATAAAACCAGCTATAAAAAAAGACTTAACTCAAATAGAGTTTTGACCACCCCCCCTCACCCCACCGTAAGGGAGAAGCACAAGAAACTCCAGAAAGTCACATTGAGACTTTGCTATTGATTTAGTGGAAGGTGCTCAGACAGACACTTTTGCGACGCACAACAGTTTAGAAGAACCATAAGACAGATAGTTTACGAACTCATTTCTTACAGTGGTGCATTCTCTTGACAAAAGACTAAATACAACTGTAAAGGAACCTCAGATTTGGCTTTATATAATAAGAAAGATTTGTTTTTTAAAAACTACTTCAGCATTATGCTGAATTACAGAACCAAGAATAATAAGCGTCTCATGGCTTAAATGGCTGTACCCTGCATCCTTGTACTCTGCAAACATTTACATCCTCAAGAGGTCCTAAATATTACATTTAAGCAAAATTAATAATACCCAGTTCTTAACACATCTCTTTGTATGGGCTATTTGGGAGGGTATAGTTTATCCACTACCAAAACAGAAAAAAATATTAAGAAATTAATTAATTCCTTCACTGCCCAAGGGCAAAGGGCACTCCAGCTCTTAGAGTTTTTTTAGGAGTTAATTTCTCTTCTCCCTAAAGCAACTGTTTCAATAATTTCTCAACAGCCATGTCAAATACATTTTCTCTTTAACCTCCAGCCCAGCTCTCTTGAGGTAGAGTTTAGTGATGGAAGCAGTTAACTATGAAACTAATTCACCTGCACATGGAGACACAGGAGGAACTCCCAGTTACAGTTCAAGGTGGGAAAGAGGGGTGAAGCATCTTTGCAGATGAAGTACCTACAGTCTTAGGTCACATTGAAATTCCACCACGCTTGTACTGCTCCTTTCACTTATTAACATATTTAGCAAGTGGTGCAGCAATGGTACTTTTCACTTGAATCCTTTTCTTGGACTCTCTTTTCCTGGCACACCCCGAGTAATGCATTCTGCCACAAGATGCCAGATAGGTGCCAGATATGTATAGATGTATATCTAGTGTTGTAGGAAACACAGTGTGTTACATTCTTTGAGTAGTGGTGTGGGACTTAATAACTAAAGACTGCATCAGAAGGCATACTTAGAAGGGGACAGATTTAAATTTGCATATGCCATCTAAAATTTTGGGATTTCTCTGAGATGGCTTCTGGAGGGAACTTCACATTCTCTCAAAGAAAAGAAATGAGGATAGAAAATATGGATGCCACAATCGGGTACTATCAACTAAATAACACAGTTCAGAGGTTTTACCAAGCACTGTCTTTATCACTACACTCCCTGCCCAAATTACAGGTCTCCCTCCCTCACTAAAGGTATGCATTCATACTAATGTAATGAAGGTTGACAGATAAAAGGTGGTATCCTTACTTAGGTTTTTTTTTTAAATCCGAATCCTCAGATTGAGCTAGCTGCAATTTTCATGCCAGCCACCTCCAAAGCAGCTTCTGTGCTTTGGGGAAAAATAATGCTTCCCACAGGGTGTCGTTTCAGCTGACTATGCCAGCTAACAACTTACTCACCCTACTCCAAACAAAGTTTGAGAGTGTTGCATAGGGTCTAATCCACTCCCCTCCTAGGATTTGCCTTTGTGGACAGAAATCTTTTAAGGATAAGACTAACTTCCTACCTTGCTCTTCCCAGTCCAGCTGCAAGCTAAGAGCTTATCCACCCTACTCCAAACAAAGCCTGCATGTGCTACAGGGGGTCTAACCTAATCCACTCCCTCCATATGATTTGGCTTTGTGGGCAACACTACTTCAAGGATTAGACTAACTCCCTGGCCTGTTCTTTCCAGCCCAGTTGCTCTTCTAGCACCCATCCTCCAAACCCCGGGGTGTATAGGGTGCATGCAGCACCTGCAGACTTGTCTGGTGTTAGGCAGGGAAGTTGTTAGCTCCCACCAAAAAGCCACTTTATCCCCCTTGCCCCAGGTGGCACCCCATGAGCTGCCTGCATCACCATAGCTTTCAGCAGCCCCCTGTCAACAGAAAGCCCCCTCCAACCCGGCCTGGGGGCTGGAAGAGTGGTGAGAAGGATTCATAGACTGTCAGGTTCTGGAAGGGACCTTGTAGTTCATGGGATCCAGTCCCTCTGCACTAGGCAGGAATAGACAACTAGGGTCAAATGACCCCAGTGGGGTGAGCATCCAGTCTCCTCTTGAAGATCTCCGGTGTAGGAGACTGCACCACCTCTGGAGAGAGCTTTTTCCACAGTCTGGGCACCCTGACTGTGAAGGATGACAGGCCTGGCCCAATATGGGGGAAAAATCCCGCTCTCCACCCAGCCCTGTGGAAAGGCCGGCACCAGGAGGAGCCTGGGCAAGGAGCAGGAGTGGGAATGAGGGATGTAAAGGAGAAGGTGGATCTGGCGCAGGGCTCCCAGGGGAGCCTCCCCCAGGACCTCAGGGAGGCTGAATTGGGTTCCTTATTCACTATTCCTCCCTCCCCATCAATTTTTCCAAGCTCAGCAACAGGTGGCGAGCAATGAGCAATGACAAAAGCTTGGAGCAGGAGGCTCGGACTCCCGCTTGCCCTCCTGAGCAGGCCGCTTCCGCCGTGGCGGGCGGGCTGTGAACAAGGCTGCGGGCTGCAACCCCCCAGCAGCGGCGGGGCAGCGGGCTCGCAGTCCTACCTGGGGCTGGGAGCGCGGCCATCCCCGGCGCGGGCTCTGCTGGCTCTGCGAGGAGCCGAGCGGAGCCGGGGCTGGGAGCGGGGGGGATGGCGTGCGGAGCCGGGCGGCCCGCAAGGCATCGCGTGCGGCGACTGGGCGCGCTTTGACTCAGCGCTGCCCGCGCTGACTGATTCCTGCCTCCCGGCGCCCGGCCCCCGCACGCGAGCCCGGCGCGGGGAGAGCGCGCCAGCCGATGGCAGGGAAGGTGGGCCGGCCCCCTGAGGGGGCTGCGGAGCACCTGGCGTGTGCACACGCCATGCCACCCCCTCCCGCTGCGCTTCCCAGGCGGGGACCTGGAGCGCCTTCCCAGGGGACGGCGGGGTGCTCGCACGACGATTGGCAAGGTGAAGGCAGAGCTTTCTAGTAGACCAGGGTCTCTGGGTGCATCTGGTATCTTTTATTAGACCGACTTAAATAGTTGGGGGGTGGGGAATTGAAGTAAGCTTTCGGGTTCAAAAAAAAAAAAAAAAAAATCCTGCCAGGCAGAGGAAATTTCTTCTGCGGTTGGGCTGTGCTCTTGGAAGCCAGAGGGTAAAAGGCTTCTGCCCTGCTGTGGGCCTTTCTGAGCTCTTGGCAACAGAAGAACTGGTCTAGGGTTTCTCCATGGGCAAAAAACAAGCCCAGACTTAAGAGCTGGTCTTGTCTGAGGGGGGCTCAAGTCTGCGGAGGGCTGCTTCCACTCTACAGAGTCTGGGTGGGTGCCTCCAGTCTGTGGGCATTGTCCGGTGCGCTCTACTCAGTGTCATAGAAAATCACAGAATCATTGAAGTGACTTTCTTGATGCGATGGGTTTGCCACTTTGAATATGAAACAGAAAAGCCTTTCCCTGGATGTTCATAGAAAATGAGGGTTGGAAGGGACCTCAGGAGGGCATCTAGTCCAGCCCCTGCCCAAAGCAGGACCAACCCCAACTAGATCTTTCCAGCCAAGGCTTTGTCAAGTCAGGCCTTAAAAAGCTTCAGGGATGGAGACCCCACCACCTCTCTAGGTAACTTGTTCCAGTGCATCACCACCCTCTTAGTGAGAAAGATTTTCCTAATATCCAAGTTAAACCTCCCTTCTTGCAACTTGAGACTATTGCTCCTTGTTCTGTCATCTGTCACCACTGAGAACAGAGGTGCTTGGTACACTCGCTTTGAACCTATGACCTCACTACCATCCCTATTTTCTCTTCAGTTATCCCCCCAAATCAGTTGACATATACCCAATAGCCACCCCCTCCCAATAACAGGGGAGTAGCCATTGTTCTATGGGTGTCAAGCCCATGTTAGCCCCTTTTTCACCTGGCTGCAACACCATTCTGTGTTTCAGGGGGATTTGACCAAACCCTGCAAGAAACCAAAGTCTAAAGCACCTAAGTAATTAAATTGACTTTATTTCAGCTGTGTTGTGTAAACGACTACCTGCTAACCAAAAAACCCAAAAACAAAACCCCCCCTGAAAAAACAAGGCTGTGGGTTGCTAACAGTTTGAAATAATCGAATAACAAAAACAGCTTTCTGGTCCTATTTAAAGCCACTTATAGTTTGTTTACAGTAAACAGTTCCTTTGTGAAAAAGTGACCTTTTCCCCAACTATTTCTCATCATTTTTTTCCATTTTCAGCCTGTAATATTTTTGGTAATAATTACTTGAAATATTTTATTGGTTGAAACATATTTATTAACACCTGGGTTTTCAGTAATTGCATTTTTATAACTTTTTAATAAAAATGTTTTAATATGGTCTATTAAAATACACAAATGTTTTAAAAAAGGAGATTGACTTTTGGTGCAATTAACTGAGCCTAGTAACTTAAGTTCTGATTGCTTTCCTAATGAGTTTTCCTTTTTTTCCCATAATTTATCTTTTTGCAAAAAAAAAAAAAAAAAGACTTGAAATAAAGTTGCTGTTTATTTGAATATTTTTGGCACTATTCATTATAAAAATAAAGTACATCCAATCTTTATCAATTTTTTGTTAATCTTCATCCTTTGAAAGATTTTAGTCATTGAAACTACATTGTGTGAACTGTCCTATGCCAAACAGTATCCAAAATCAGCCAGTTTGCAAATGATTCTGAAAACAATGCATCCTACTATTTGGTGAATAGTTTAACATAAAGAAGACATTTCAGAAATTGGGAGCATACACTGCATAATTCATCCATCTAAAAAAAAGTCAATAATTTAAAAAAAATTAATTCAGAGATATTGTTGAAATAACTCAACCACAAACTGGTGATTATTACTCAAAACGCAAGTATCACTTAAGTTGTATTTTTTTCTGACAGCCCTCCTTTCAGAGGTTCTCAAAGTATCTTAGCAGGAATGATTTGAAATGGGGGGAAGTCAGAGAAATGCTTTCTCCCTCTCCATTTCACAGATGTAGACACTAAATCATAAAGAAGTTAAGTGCCATGTCCAAAAGTCAAATGGTGAATCTGTGGGAGTAAAATATACCAGTACATTGCCCCACTCTCATTTTCTATGCTATTCCACTGGATCACAAAATGCTGTTTCAGCTTGGAAACAGATGCTCACCATTGCTTTGCCCCAGTTCCAACTCTGCCATCTTTTCATTCTTTCCATTTTTTTTCCAAACAGATGAATTAAATTAGCGGAGCCAGGCAGAAGGGTAGAGGAAAGAGGCATTCACATTATTTCTACTTGTAGATTATGCTAGATTGGCAAATTACAGAAAACCTTTTTCAATACAATTAAACACACACATGCAGGCACTGGTGGAAAAGAAAAAAAGATTAGGGAATTCAACAGATGCATATACAAAGAACTTTCGTCTTACTCATATTTCTCCATAGGCTAACGTAGCAGAAATAACTGGTCATCACTTAGGTTGGTAAGATTCAGAATGGGTATATTACTGAAGAAGATTGGAAGGACTTCTAGTAAGTATTCATTAGCATCCAAAACGTTGTAGATTTTAGCACAGATTATTACTCTGAAAATCCATATTGGAAGTATGTTCTTTGCCTCCTACAACCATCAGGCGAGAGAGAAGAAAAACCCAACAGCAACTAGCTGCAGTATACTACCAGTACTTCAAAAACAGTGTCTTCACAAATAGATATACACGTATTCAAAAGAGCAACCTAAAAATCATCCATTCTGAAACAGATAGGACAATCAGCATTATGAGCTGCCATGTGCCATACAGGCTATTTTCTGCCAACCCCAGACTCCCAGCCTTATTAAGCATAAATTTATTTTTTCTGCAAAATAATTGGAAGATAAGTACAGCTGGAGAAATAACCTAGCTCCTTGAATGACTCAGTGAGAGGGATGGACTTAGACTACAGTGAAAGGGGAGAGAGAAGGAAAGAGCAAAACAGCAGGCTGTCAAACACAAGGAGTGGCATGCAGGTAGGAAATTGTTTTTATAACGGAAATAGCTGCTTTATTTTTCATGTGGTAAACTCCTTCATCAGCTCAAGTTGCACTCTGCTCAGTTCATTCTTCTACATACAAGGAGGTACAGGAGGTGTGTTTGCACATGTGTGCACAAGAAAGGAAACACAAAAAGCACATGACGAAACCAGTAGCAACCAAGAAGTCCACAAAGCAGTTTGTCAAGACAGCGGTATCAGGATCCAAGGCAGAGAAATAGGTGAGGCAATTTACAGGGCTGTGGTCAAGAACTGACTTATTCCAGTGACCTCGTTTTTGGTTCCACAAAGCTGGTTCCAAGCACCAGTGCAGAGCTAATGCTTGCTTTGCAATAGGAAGACTGATTTTTTTTGACAGTCCAAGCAAGGATCTTCCTGTCTTGAGGAGTAAGAAGGCATTGCCCCCCCCACACACTTCCCAGCCACCTACTCTAGCTTCTGCCCCAAACTCCTAGTGTGATAATGCACAAATCACCTACCTTCTACACCTCTGTTTACATAACTGTAAGATAGAGATTTCCTTACCCAGCCTGGGAGAGGGTTGAAATGAGAAGTGGAAAGGACCTTTTGGACCGTAAGTCCTTGCTATTTCAGGCAATCGCATCATAAAATCCCATTCATAAACCTATCAAGCTCCATCTTAAAAGCTAAATTTTTTTTCACCCACCTTATTTTGACAGAAGGGGTGCGGTGGAAAGAAAGGGCAGCTAAAGCAGCTCATTGCCACTCAAGACAGGAAGTCGAAGCCTTGCTCAGGATTTGTGCCAAAGACTGTCCACAGCAGACCTAGTCATTCAGGGTAGGGTGTCAGAAGCAGACAGACAAGATGGTTCCCAATTCCCATCTCACCTCCTTGTGTGCCATCGGAGACAAAAACATATGCCTTACCCACCCAGCCCCACAGGTTGTTAGGCGCAGGAGAGCTTTTGACTCCTGTTGAAAGGCTGTTGCAGAACCTTGCTGCAATGCTGATTAGAAAGCCTCTGATTCCCAGCCTAGATTTATGCACAGACTGTTTATACACAATTACTTTTCTAGGTAAGTCAGTATCTTCCAATGGAAAATGTTTTACAGGTGCCAGACTGTATTAGTTTCAATTAGATGTAGATGCAGTTAGATGCAGTAACTGGGAACCCAGCTGGTGCTAAAATCTGTAGTACTCAGTGTCAGAAGCATCTGTAGGTCTGTGGACTGTTGCAGACACCAAAGAAACCACCTGCTCCAACACATGTGTGAGATGTTACATTCATGTGGATGCTATGGAAGAAAGGAGTAGTTCTTGAGCTTGGTTTTGCTCACCTGGAAGATCCTCCATATCACGAGACCATATGAATCATGCCTCTTCCTTTGTATATCAGTTCTCTCCACAGAACAGGATGCTTAAGTGGACAGTGGTTGTATAATATTGAATGCAAAGGAGGAAACAGAAGGAACTGTAATGCAATCAAAGTTTTATTAGAAAGGGCTATACTGTTAAAGGAGAAATTGGCTTCCTAAACAGCTACAGAGATACAGCTACTTGGCAGCTCTGTTATTAGTACCACATTTTTTTCTTCAAGGTTATGAGTTTCCTAGTCTTTAAAGCTTCCACCCCCTCTAGTGGCAATATTGGGGAATATGAGGAATATTCTGCTCAGTCCATAGGGAGAGAGGACACTGTTGAAAACTGGCTATACATTCAGAGACGTGACTTGTCTTGATCCCGCTACTTAGGCTTCCTCATTCTTCCACAGACCCTTTATTTTTTCCACCAGTTGTTCAGCCATCACAGTGATTTTAGCGGTTTCCTTGATCAAAAAGTTCCTGCAGGAGACAATGATGTATTAGCAAGGTATGCAGATGGGTGTGGGAACCTCTTATTTTCAGTAGTCAAAAGGCTGCTGTTCCCTTGTCTTGGCCTATAAAGCTAATCTGGCCTGACAGCTTAGCATAATAGTGTGAATGTAGAGCTCTACAGCTGTCCTGAAAAGACTCACTTCAAAAGGCAGGATAGGTCTGGGGACTTCTTGTGAATGGAATGGTACCTCTCAAGTGAACGCATTTCTGGCTTTTGCTTGCCAGCATCCATTGCCTGAGGAATATTTACTAACTGAATCAATCCATCATGTGTCCTAATTTATTCTCTGGGATTCCCTCTCTCAGACAGTTAAAAACAGACACCACCAGTTCATGTGCTTCCAGATAGGCCCAGTACAGCTGATTATGGGTCATCACATGTATGTACTCAAGAGGGAAGAATTATACTTTGATGGACGGGATTAAGAATGTGTATTCTGCTCTGTGAGAGGTTGCTTGGTCTGTTCTCCCAAGGATCTTGGTCTCTGGAGAATAACCATATTTCCTTACTCTCCTTTCTCCTTTCCTACCTCTAGTCAAAAAAAGAAATCCGGAAACCATTTCATACCTGGTCTCAGCAATGCCTGGTATCCGAACAGCATCTGCCAAGAACTGCCCAACTCTAGGAGACACTTTGTTCACGGATTCATATATGTAATATACAATTGTGTCAGGTATGACCAGCCAGTCACGACGGACGTGTCTCTTTTCAATTGTCTTTGCACTCACTTCTGGAGAGAAGAAGGGAAAAAGACTATTAAGCACCTCTAATGACCATTCTCATCAATGGCACCAAGTCCTTCATAGGTCTGCAGTGGAAAGGTACTGTATGGAAACTATTCAAGGACGCAGAGCCTCACACTAGAATTCCTGTGCACCATGATTCAGAGGCCTGCCTCCAAAAATAGAGCCCATGCACCTAGTAGTAGTGGCACCTAGAGCCTGGAGGTATGTAGCAGAACCTGATATAGCACACTACCACCAGTGCTCAAGCACCTCTGTGGACAGTAGCACCTACTGGGCAGAGCACTAGTACCAAGATAAACCCATCAGTCAAGAGGTGTCAGGGATCCTCTAGTGCAATTCACTCATGCTGCCAAGTCATGGTGAAAATCCAAGTTTCAAGTTTCTGCCTTCATTTGTGGCTGGGATAGGCTTGGGTAAGAGTAAGCTAAATGCGTATAAAGCTGAGGGATGCCCCAGATAGACTGAAGAGCTTTTGTCAGACTTACCAGAGAAACTGGTGCTGAGAAGCATTACAAGGGCTATAGCCACTGCCCTTGACAGAAGCATGGTTTGTAGTGCAAGTTCAGAGCAATAGGTACAGAAACCTGCAGGAAGCACAAGTTAACCCTTTGATCATGGCATATCTATTCAACATGTCACACTTAACTTGTAGCAGGCAGGGTTTTTTCCTTCCTATTTAGCATTCTGTTTTTTCTTTTCTTTTTCTATTAAATAGCCAACCTAATTCAATACAAAATGATGATATAGTATTATTTTATTAAGTTGCTATATTAAAGGTGCATGAATAAGGAAAGCATCTGAGGTGATCATGTGTTTAACTAAAAATTATTTATCCTATAGAGGATCTAAATTGCCACATTGCCAGACAGAAGCAAACTTCTAACCTGATAGGGAGTAACAACAACAATTAGCTTTCCACCTGCACAGACAAAGTTTAAAAAGTAATATTGTAGGGGTTCTTGCATCTTCTCACATAGTACCTCCTTATTGCTGTTATTAGACATAGGAGACTGAATGAAATGGAACAATGGAATGGTTAAATCATTTTTGTTTCTACAACAGGGAAAAGATGGAAGCAGAAGTCCAGAAGGGTTTCATCTGTCCTGTTTATCCTGGGATTTGCTAGAAGCTTATGCAGCTAGCAAGCAGTATTAAAAGTGCACTAAAACATTAGTATTGTTGCAGTTAGCAAAGCAGTACGAGGACTGCTTCCTTTTCATCCAGTCTCTTCTCTCTGAATACTTACTAGAGGATCCTTGGAAAACCAGTATTACAGGAGTCAAAGCCAGAAGGTTAAAGTTAACTACAGTTTTTCAACTATTTAGACCAAAAAGAATAATTTACACTGGAGGATGTTAACTCTGTAGTCAAGTTACATCACCTCTGGACATATGGAGAAGTCACTAAAGCTAAGGTGGCTCATGGCAGGAAAGGTGGGTGGGCTACCTCCTGAAAAGGCTAGGTTTGCTGAATTTGTGCCAAGTGGCTACTAATCAAGGCTCATGATTAGTGTACCAGCAACTGCTTGCTGTAGGTTGCCTTGTTAGTATACATTTCCTAACCTTAAATGCTATTCCTTTAATGGTACCTAGGCAGTTGATAACTGCTGTCTAATGCTTACAGATAGTTCACTTAGTTTCCTTTCTACTTTTTAATCTTATGGCCAGATTTTCTCCAGACTTGAGAGACCATTTGCACCTTGGTCTGTCTCCTCCTGCCTTGGACCTGCCATGAAACACATTAGTGGGTTCCTGTTCCTAGTAGATGAATTTTACCCTCCCAAATTTATAAACTATTACTGCCTCGGAAATAGGGAGGAGAACTAATAGCTTGAGTAAATCAGACCTTTGCCAAAGGAAATTGGGTATACATAGCCCCCTAGCTCTACTGACTTCTGGATGTTCCATATATACCAATTAGTATAATTCACGCAGCTGGAAACTACAGGCTGAATTTGCTCTTACCTGTCTCTCTTATAGGCAGAGGAGGGAGAAAATGCTCATCTGGAAGCTAAGTGCTTATGCCACGTTAATATAGAGACAGCAGGGGTCAAAGGTCTTGCTTTTTCCACATTAGCTCTTTTGCAATGAGGGTTGGCTGGGTGGGATGGGCAGGAAGTGTGGAGTCCTGAGTCCTGCTCAGTTTGGGATTTGGCAATGGAGGATCAGTCCAGCTGAGCCTGAACTCTGAACCACAGCAACACAGGGTCATCGAGTCCCTTGCTGTGGCTGGCGACCAGGTCAGACAAACCCTTCCACAAACTGATCAAATTCCATTTGACAAGTGTTTACTTCATGCTCTCCTTTTCCACTGAATGCCTCAGCAGGTCCCATATATTTTTTTACTTTACCAATACTCGCTAATTATAATAAGCAATCAGATGCCTTTCTCCCATGAGGAAAAAAGAAATAGAGGGTTCAATCACCATTTAAGCTAACCAGTAACAATCAAAACATTATTTAACTCCAAAGTTGCTCTCTTGGTATAAAGCCTGAAGCATTTTAGGCACTGCCAGACATGCAGGTAAAGGTGCGATGAGATCTGATGCGTGATCCACACAACCGCACTTCCTGCCATGGCTCACTTGCAAAGCGTGACTGGGAGATTCAGCATCAGATCTCGTTACACTTTACTGCCAGGATCCCCCAGGCTCCCAGCCTCAGGGGCACACATGGCCACATGTTCAATTACTGGCATCATAGCAACCAGCCAAAGTTATTAGACATTTTTTGTGAAATATCTTTTGTAACTTATTCTGCATTTTATGATACCATTAATTGCTTAGATGTGTGGTCGGACAACAATTTAAGTTATGATTAACTGGATTATCATGTCTTAAGTGCAATGTGTGGCACAGGGAGGGGCCATAGAGCCAGAAGCTTCCCGCATTTGTAAAAGAAAGACTAACAAACAAGACTCACCGGGTACGTCTACATGATACGCTAACAGCACAGTAGTCTGATAATACTGCGCAGTAGTGCGTCACTGTACAAATGGTGCTAATATGCTACAGTACAGTAGTATTAGGATTATACAAGTACTAAGTTAAATGTGCAGTAACCACTGCTTATTAATAAATGTGTAGATGTGCCCACTGATTTGCAAAATGACTTGGCTAAAGTCACATCTTTGCAGAAGGCAGGTCTAAATTTTTTCATCAGTTGTTTCTCTTCGTAAATAAAAAGGGTTTTCATCTTGTTCTTGTTTCCTTCACTATTTTTATTATTTGAAAAAACAAAGTTTTTTCCTAAAGTAAAAAAGCTTCCTGGGGATGGAATGTAAATATTCCCCAACCCTCTCTAGTGGTGCAAGATTTAGAGCCAGATGAGAATAGATCCTCCGATTCCAGGACTTCTGCTGAAAGCACATGACTACTTTCCTGTTCTAAAAAGAAAGAACAAAACATACAAATACAAAAGAGATGCCAGTCGGTTGTAATCCACTCAGAAAAAATCCACATAGTTAACATCTGTCTTTTCACTGGAGAGCTGTAATAGTAGAACATTTTTGGAAGAATGATATAAGGCATGTTGTAGAAACTAAACATAATACAGTACTTCAAGGGCTTGATCTGTACTATGGTGCTTACTTGGGGTATGACCAGTCTTACCCCTAACTCACCATACAAAACTCGATCTAGAGATAAGTGTAGAACTTTTACTTAGAACAGTCTAGCCTGGCAGGGAGTGTGGATTTCAGCAAAGGTTGCTAGAACTAGCAATAGAGAAGGGCTGTGCAAAATTTTGCCTGGTGTTTTGTTTCAAAGCTGTTTTGATGCATTTCAAGCTCAAAACAGTGAAACTGAAATGAAACAAAAGCCTTCAAAACAGTTTTGAAACAAAACAAGGGAACTCAAAACTTTTAGAAAGCCAGGCTTACTGGCTTCAGCGCCAGTCCCAGGTGACAGCACTCACCTTCTGTCATCCGACAGGCAGATTGGGGGCTCGCCCGTACCCCTGCGAGGGCTGCAGGTGCTGTGCTGGAGTCCTCCCAGGGGTGCAGGCCCCTGATCTGTCTGCCAGATGAGAGAAGCCAGGTGCTGCTGCTGCCTGGGACCAGCACTGGTAAGATCGCTGGTGCTGCCGGTCCCAAGGCAGGGGAGGGGCCCCGCACAAGCTGATCTGCCCCAGGCCCCACTGGCCCCAGGCGGCAGCACCCGGCTCCTGTCAGCTGGCACGCAGGTCAGGGCCGCCAGCACGCCCAGGAGGGCTGCAGGGGCTGTGCCAGAGTCGTCCTGGGGGTGCGTACCCCCGTCTGCCTGATGGTTGACAGGAGCCAGGTGTTGCTGCTTGGGACTGGCAACAGCAGCCAGCTTCTCTCTTCTGGCAGGCAGGTCAGGGGCTTGCATTCCTGGAGAACTCCAGCAGTCTCTGCAGCCCTCCTGGGGGTGCCAGCAGGCCCCCGATCTGCGTGCCTGCCTGCTGCATTTTATGTTTCCCCTTAATAGCCTTTGGGTGAAACATCGAAATAGCATCGAAACAGCAAAACAGTTTTGACGAAACGGAACAGTGCTTTCAAAAAGAAACAAAACTCAAAACGAAACACTGTTCCATTGAATCAGCGAAATGGAAGTTGAATCGGAGTGGTGCTGTTTCGCACAGCCCTATAATAGAACTCCTGCATGCTGCTCAGAAACTTGAGGCAGTTTGAATGTTTTGTACTGTTCTCATTCTTACTCAAGTTAGGTCCTTTCATGTCAACTTAACACTGACATGAATAGCAGCCCCAAAACTTGTATCTGGGCCTTTTTCTTGCCAAGAGTGGGCTGATTGATTTTTTTCGAACAAGGCAAACAACAATTGCACAACAAAGAACCCCTCATGCTCCATTTTTGGAATGGTGCCTACATTCTGTGATGATGGGCATTCTGCAAATATATAAGATAGCTATGCATGTGGTTCCATTCCGTTAGAGGGAGAATGGGAGATTTTTACATCACTCTTCAAATCTAGGGTTGGAGGGGAGCAGCTGCCAAGATCAGTATTCAGTATCTTCTCATTAGTAAGATAAGAAAATTAAATGTAGGCAAAAGTACTGCAAGGTGGATACTTAACTAGTCTTCATGCTCAATGAATATTCATCAACGGCTTGATGTCTAATAGGGGGCCAATATAGAAGCAGATTTCCCGGGGTCTCTCCTGGGCCTGGTATTATTTAGCATCTTCATTTAAGATTTGGAGGATGGAATTGAGTGCACCCTTGGATGTTTGCATAAGAAACCAAGATGAGTGAGGTTGCAAACACTTTGCAGGATAGGATTAGGATTCTGAATGACCTTGGGGAAAATAGAAATATGACTTGAAATTAATCAGATGAAATCCAATAAGGATAAAGGCAAAGTCTTGCAGTAGGACAGAACAATCACCAGGGTAAATTGTGGAATGACTGACTTGGCTGCAGTACTGTAGCAAAGTACCTGGGGATGAAAGTGGCTGAATAGGTCAATGGCACGTTCTTGCTGCAAGAAAAGGCTAATACAACCCAGTCTGCTGTTAACAGGAGTGCCACTTACAAGTTCAGGGAAATGATTCTTCTGCTCTTTTTGGCATTTGTGAGGTCTCTGGACACTGCCCTTCAAGAAAGATGTGGACAAATTTAAAAAAATCTGGCAGAAAGCAGCAAAATTTATTGTTGTCTGGAAAACACGGCATAGGGAAAAGTTTGGAAGAACTGGGAGCTAAGAGCTGGAAAAAGAGAAGACTAAGAAGGGATTTGATGACAGTCTTCAAATACCTGAAGGGTATTTATAAAGCAGATGATGATACACTATTATGTGTGGCTACAGGGAACGGTTAAAGTGTTAGAAATGCACAGCCTGCATTTCTTTCTTGATAGGAAGAAATGCTACTCAAGGTTTCTTACCTCCCCCCAGCTTCTCCCTAGTCTTTCTCATGCTGATTACAGAAGCTGGAATTCAATTATCTGTGTCCTTGAAAGGGGGGAAGATTTGAACTCTTGGCAACCTGTTGTAGTTTCTGGGCATGCTTAATTAGCTGATGCATATTTACCTCTCCGCCCTGCATACTTAAGTAGCTAATTATACTAATAGTTCTTTGGATCACCTCGGGACCCAGTGACAAGATCATCCCTGTCGCCATGGGGAGTGCGCACTGAGCCGCCTTTTTGGGCTCGCCCAGGGGGCTTGAGACGTGAGTCGGGGTACCCGGGAGATTAAAGGCTACCTGTGCAAAATTTTTGGTTTCTGAGGACGCCAGACACACATTCCAACATTCTGATCGAGATCTCTGGGATACCTGAGTGAGTATACGAATTCCGTTGCCCAATTTGGTTTCTGGATCCGGGGGCAAAGATTTGTTCGATTTGGTTTTGTACCAGGGGATTTTTGGCCCAGTATTTGGTGTGCGTAAGACGTACTTTTGTGAACGGTCTGTAACTAGGATCTTTTGGTATTTGGTGTGCGTTGGGCGCACTTTTGTGGGCATTAATATGGGTGCGGGTCGCTCCTGTGTAGAAAACCCAGGTACGCCTTTAGGATGTATGTTACGGAACTTTAGTAAATTTGCAAAGCAGGCAGATTATGGGGTGAAGATGAGAAAGGGTGATTTAATTAAGTTTTGTCAACTCGAGTGGCCAACATTCGGGGTCCACTGGACCCCAAAAGGATCCTTTGTAGTAAAAGAAGTGATAGCTATCCATGAAATAGTTATGCAAGATGGGCATTGGGACCAATTTCCTTATATAGATTGTTGGTTGGGGGTGAGTAAAAATCAGCCACCTTGGATTAAGAAATGCTTAGTAAAGTCTCATGTGATGATTGTTAAAGGAAAGACTCGAGGAGGACCGCCTGTACTCCCTGAGTCTAATGGAGGGGTGGGGATTCTGAATTGGCTGAGTATCGGACCCGCTCCCCGGTCACCCTGTCAGGTAGCGAGGATGAATCAGACACCTCCTCGGGATCCAGTCCCTCTGCACCACCGCTCCCTCCCTCAGGGAAACCACCACCGGCGTATCAAAGCATACCTAATGATTCAGAGTGTGAGCCTCAGCCAAGTGCCCCATCTGAATCAGGGAATAAGGGCTATTATTTGCGCAAGACTGTAGAATCACAGCCAGTGTTGAAATGCCCAATGCAAGAGGTTATCGGAGAGGGGGGCAATGCAACTTTTGTCTACACCCCATTTAGTACTTCAGATTTATTTAACTGGAAGAATCAGAGCCCTTCTTCTCATGAAGACCCTGAAAAGATGAGGGACTTGTTTCGATCCATTGGGCAAACCCATCGACCCACTTGGGCTGATGTCCAGATGATGCTCCAAACCCTCCTGACCCCAGAGAAGAGGAGATTAGTGTTGGGGACAGCAGAGCGCATTGCAGCAGCCAGGGTAGAAGCGGAGGGAGCTGCTGGTCGTACCTTGCGTGATACCTGCCCTGTTGAGGAACCGAGATGGGATAATCATACTGCAGAAGGCAGAGAGCTGAGTGCACGGTATCTGGGGATTATAGTGGAAGCAATGGGGAAGGCAGTGCCTCGGGTTACTAATCTGTCTAAATTGTATGAAGTGAGACAGGGAAAAGAAGAGGATCCCTCAGCTTTCCTCGGGATGCTGTATGAGGCGTTCCGCAGGTTTTCGGACCTAGATCCAGAAGCCCCAGATAATCAACGCATGGTAAATCTTATGTTTATTGGTCAGTCCACTGCTGATATTCGTAAGAAGCTACAGAAAACTGAGGGAGGTGCTGGGAAACCGATTTCAGAGCTGGTGGAAATTGCATATAAGGTATATGGGAATCGTGAGCAAGTGCAGGAGCGCAAGGAGGATAAAAAGGCTCAGCGACAGATGGCGGCTGCTATAACTGGAGGTAACCCTGGAAAGGCTGGGATACAGAAAGGGAAAGGAGAAAGAGTGGGAGCAGACGTTTGTGCTTATTGCAAAGAGAAAGGACACTGGAAGAGGGAATGCCCAAAGTTAAAGGAGAAGAGAGAGGGTGAACCAAGAGGTCACCTCATGCGGGCAGAGGAAAAGGGTGAGGACACAGAATGAAGGGGACGGGGATCTAAGACCACTACCCTTCAGGTTGGAGCCCGAGAAGATCCCATGGTAACCATTAGGGTTGGTGGCAAAAACTTTGAAGCCTTGGTGGATACTAGGGCTACATTTTCAATGATTCCAGAAAAAACCCCCTATGCAGGAGCTAGTGAGCAGCATGTTCTTGTGGAAGGGATTGAGGGAACGCAATCCCGACTCCCCGTTTGTAAGCCACTCCTCACCAAAGTGGGGGATCATTCGCTTGAGCACGCCTTTGTATATTCTCCAAGTTGCCCGGTTGCACTACTTGGGCGGGACCTACTCACAAAACTGCAAGCTGAGATATTTTTCAGAGACGACCAGATGGTGGTCCAGTTACCTGTCAAGCAGAGCTCGAACTATCAGATGGCTCTCCTGGAGGACTGACGCCCTGTAGTAAGTTCTGAAGATCACATGACTGGAGTAGACCCTTCGGTATCGGCTGATGGAACCCCTGCACGAGCTAAGTCGGTCTCCCCAGTAAGGATCATACTCAAGGATGGGGAGGGGCCCGTTCGGGTAAAGCAGTATCCACTCAGCCGAGCGGCTAGAGCTGGACTCAAGCCGTTAATAGAGAAATACAAGAGGTGCGGATGGCTAGTGGAGGGGTCCTCACCATATAACACCCCCATTCTTGGAGTGCTGAAGGCAGATGGGGTCTCATACAGACTGGTCCAAGACCTGCAAGCAGTAAATAAGAAGGTCCTTTCAGACCACCCTGTAGTCCCGAACCCACGCACGATTTTGACACAAGTACCGGGGGAAGCTGAAATATTTTCAGTGCTAGATTTGAAAGATGCTCTCTTCTCCATTCCCCTTCACTGAGAGAGTTAAAAATTGTTTGCTTTTGAATGGGAGGACCCAGATACTTTCCATAAAGCCCAGGTCATGTGGACAGTTCTCCCACAAGGATTCATAGCAGCCCCCCATATTTTCAGACTTGCCCTTCAGAAGGACGTGGAGGAGTGGAAGGGATCACACCCCGCAGTGACTCTCCTCCAGTATGTGGATGACCTGCTAGTTGCAAGCCCAAATTTGCAACTCTGCGAGGAAGCCACCAGATCACTGCTAAACACCCTAGGGGAAAAAGGATATAAAGTCTCTAGAGAGAAAGCCCAAATATGTCAGCCTGAAGTCACATTTTTGGGATATAAGCTCTCAAAAGGAGTCAGAGCCCTGAGTGCAGATCGCATACAGGCAATCCAAGGTCTAGCCTCACCTAAGTCACCCAAGGAGCTGCTGGCATTCCTAGGGCTAACTGGGTTCTGTCAACTATGGATACCAGATTATGGTGGAAAGGCTAGACCACTGTATGACTCCCTGACTAAGGAGAGTCTCACTGAATGGAAATGGACTAAAGAAATGCAGCATGCCTTTGATTTGCTTAAGGCAGCATTAACCCAGCCCCCTGCCCTGGCCATCCCAAATAATAAAAAGTCATATCGACTGTATGTTCATGAGAATCGAGGGGTCGCATCGGGGTGCTGACACAGCCATCAGGCCCAACATGGAGACCCGTGGGATATTACTCAAAGGTTCTAGATCCAGTTGCACTCGGGTGGCCAGCCTGTCTTCGGGCTGTGGCAGCCACAGCAGTGGTTGTTGAAGAAGCCCAGACGATAGTCATGGGTGTGGACATGGAAGTACACACCCCACATGGAGTTCCCCAGATTCTAGGGACTGAGGGAGGAAAGTTTCTCAACCCCTCCAGACAATCATGGTATGAAATATTTTTGCTCTCTAATCCAGGACTTACTTTCAAACATACTACAGCCTTGAACCCTGCAACCTTGCTGCCGGAACCAGGGAAACCAACGCATGACTGCCTTGAGGTCCTGAATCAAACCACACAGGTCGCCAAGAGTTCAAATCCCACCCCCCCTTTCAAGGACACAGATAATTGAATTCTTGCTGAGGACCCAATTGAAAACCCAGATGCTGAATACTTCATAGATGGCTCCAGCTCTGTCATCGATGGAAAAAGACGAACAGGATGTGCAGTGGTAACCTTGGATAAGGTAGTATGGAGGGAATCATTGCCGAGCTCATGGTGCGGGCCCATGGGAAGGTTGCTGAGGAAAAGCATAAGCTTGGAAATGCAAGGGCTGATGCGGCAGCAAAAGAAGCCGCATTTATTGGAGGAGAGGCAGAGGAAGTATCCAGGCAGGCCTTGTCCCATGCCGTATGGCCAAACGTCCGGGATCTAGTCCCGCAGTATTCCCCTGAAGAAGATAAATTTGCACAGAAGGCTTGTGCAGAAAAGAACTCCCAGGGGTGGTAGATAGTACCAGGAGGGAAAGTCATGATACCTAGGCCATTGCTTCAGGAGGTGCTGCATCAGCTCCATGCAAGTACCCACATGGGAGGCTTGACTATGGGTGATCTAGTGATCCGCCAAGCAGTAGCCCCAGGGCTATATGTAGAAGCTCAGCGCATTGCTACCAGGTGCATCACATGTCAGAAAGTAAACCCTCGAACAAAACCTCCTGTGCCAATGGGAGGTAGACCCTGGGCAGCGTACCCTGGACAAGCATGGCAGATTGATTTTGCCGAGCTCCCGCAGTCCGGAGATCATAAGTTTTTACTTGTCATGGTAGACCAACTCTCCAGTTGGGTCGAGGCATGGCCCACCAGGACTGCCACTGCAGCTACAGTAGTGAAGTATCTGTTGCAGGAGATCATTCCCTGGTATTCTCTGCCCGAAACCATCGAGTCGGATCAAGGACAACACTTTGTGGGAAAAGTAGTTCAAGAGGTCGCACAAGCCCTCAAGATCACTTGGAAACTACACACACCATGGAGACCACAGAGTTCAGGACAAGTGGAACGCATGAATAGGACCTTAAAGACTCTACTCACCAAGATCTGTATTGAGGTACATCTTAAGTAGCCTCAAGCATTACCGTTAGCTCTTACTTGCATTCGAAACACTCCCCGACGGGGCATTAAATTAACCCCATATGAAATTATGTTTGGCAAGCCCCCTCGAGTCTTACCTCCTGGGATGCGAGAAAATGTAACTTTTGAATTAGGTAATAGCGAGCTTCACATGTACGTTATTGCTTTGCAGTCTGTCTTGTCTTCTCTTCACAGGTATGCAGCCTCCTTTCAGCATCTGCCTTTAGACGTTCCGGTACATGACTTCCGCCCGGGAGACTGGGTCTTGGTGCAGTGGTAGAAAATGGAACCTTTGACTGACAGGTGGAATGGTCCTTTCCAGGTACTTCTAACAACCCACACTGCTGTAAAGATTGCTGGCCATGACCATTGGATACACCATACCCGTGTGAAATGACATCCACAAGTGTCAGAGGACACCAGCTTCCAGGACGGGCTCACTCCGGAAGCTGAGCTGTCCTCAGAACAAGAAGCCAGCAGGTGGAGCTGTGAACCTACTGGTGATCTCCAAGTGTGCCTGAGACGGCTTAATCAGAGTCCAGAAAATCAAATAAGAAAGTAACAAAGAAAAAGTTTAGGCTGTATTTGATCTCAAGAGAGGGAGAATATGGTGGGAATCTTAATATGCCTTGTGGTAAAAGAAGCAGGATTGAATCGCCCTAGCCGCCACCCTATATCCCCGTTTCCCCCAATTGCTCCCCCAGAAGCAAATTTGTATGTTGACATGATGGAAAGAATTGCAGGTACCTTCAATCTCACCAACTGCTGGGCCTGTGGGGGACTCCAAGAGGCCGGAGGCCGGTGGCCTTGGAGGGCTTTTCCTTTGGCCCCAAAGTGGCTGGTGAGTAGTAAGGCAGATGTTAAGAGTACTAGTTAAGAATGGGGAGCAGAAAGCATCTTGAGGGGGGAATGCACAGCCTGCATTTCTCTCTTGATAGGAAGAAATGCTACTCAAGGTTTCTTATCTCCCCCCAGCTTCTCCCTAGTCTTTCTCATGCTGATTACAGAAGCTGGAATTCAATTATCTGTGTCCTTGAAAGAGGGGGGGATTTGAACTCTTGGCGACCTGTTGTAGTTTCTGGGCATGCTTAATTAGCTGATGCATATTTACCTCTCCGCCCTGCATACTTAAGTAGCTAATTATACTATACATGCGATGTATGTAGTGATGTAACTACATGTATGCTTGTATGAAACGGAAGTAGCTGCAAGAGTTCCGGTGTCTGCACACGTGCTCAGGAGAGAGAAGATAAATTCCACTTGCAAATACCAATGCGGGGTCAGAGTAATTTGAGTACCTGACTCTGCTCTGACCTTTGTTTGCAAACAAATACAACCTTTTATGCTGGCGGCTGAGTGTGTGTCTGTGATTTTTGCGGGCCTCCAAAGAAACGAGCCGCTTTTGTGCAACAAAAGGAACAACAGCCTTAAACTGCAAGGAGGGAAATGTAGGTTGGATATTAGCAGAGGTGGATCCAAGGGGGTGTGGTCTCTCAGTTGCCCCCCACCCCTTTCAGCTGATTCATTGGCATGTCAGCACCCCTTCTGCCAGAACTCCGTACATGCCATAGGCTCTCCAAGTTCATCAGCTGATCTGCATGGGTTCTGGTGCTCTGAAGCTCTAAGGGTGTGCACTGCTCCTCCTCCACTCTTTTACCCTGCTGATGAATTGAGCAGGGGAGGCAGGAGGAGTGGGAGAGGTGGGGTGGAAGGTAGGAAGCATAAACAGCAATAACACTCACCCTTCAGGCTCCAGAGCTATGTGAAAGTAGAAGCTTTGGCTAGAGCCCATGCCAATCAACTGGTGAGCTCAGAGAACTTATGGCAATTGTAGAGATCAGCAGGTAAGGTCAAAGAACTCACTGCATGCATGCCACATACATCTGCCACCCTCTTGCTGCAATCCTAGATCTGTTCATGGATGTTAGGAAAAGCTTTAATTGTGAGGATGACTTAGCATTGGACCAGGTTACCAGATGCGGTTGTTTAGTCCCCACATTGAAAGCTTTTGAAGCACAGGTTAGGTAAGCACTGAGTTGAGCAGGAGGCTAGGTTAAATGACCTCCTGTAGTCCCTTACAGCCCTATTTTTGTAAGATTTCTGCTACTCTGAAGGTTAAGAGCATTTGCCATGGCAGAGTCACATACTCACATTATGAAAGGTTTTGTTATACCTGAATCACTTCCAACCTACTTCATCTCTACCGGGACAGAAAATTACTTCTCATAGACAAGGGCTGCTCCTCTCCAGCTGTGCAACAGAATCCATGAAAACTAGAGCTAAATTAGCAACCAACAGTGAAGACTTCGTTGAGGGTTTGTAGCAATATTCTTCAAACTAACCACAAACTGCCTGACACATGAATACTACTTCTTTACAACTGTCAGAAAACTGTGTGTGAACAAACTGCAATATTTGCAGCTGTTCTTTGCAATTATTTGTCTCACTCCAATACAGAGAGTAGATATCTAAAACACATGGTACCATTATTGTTCCCGGGTTACATAAGATATTAAATTCCCCAAATTTATTTGAAAACTGCAAAACTAAATTCATTTCAGCTACAGACTTCAAATTATTTTTTCCTGAAGAATGTCCATATCAGCAGATTTTTTTTTCCATTTGAATTTTAACAAGAAATATGAACAGAAGGTTCAAACATGGTTAATTCTAGAACTTTTAGAATAAGTTTCCTTCTCTCTACTAGATAGTGGGAATGGAGAAAAAGAAGCTATCTTTGCTGGATGTAAGTAACCTAAATTAAGCAATTAGTACAATTATATTGCACTACAGTATATTGCAATATTATATTGCAATACAGTACACTGTATTGTGGCAGGATTCAGCAGGTGGCATTGTTACACAGTCTTCCATGTTTTTTTCTTAATGTATAATGAGAAGACACTGTGCAAGGGTTTGAGCAAAGCAGCATGGTAGAGGATGGTGAAGGGAGAGAGTGCTGTGCATAAAGGGGACTTTGCTTTCTGCCTTGGCCTCCAATTAGAACTTATTTTTGAGAGTCAGTGTTAATCCCTGCAACTTGGGCAATAGGGCTGATAGGCTGATACTGAAAAAAAAGGAACTGTACTGCATGCTGCTTTGCTCATCTCATTGCAAGTATGGACACTTTAACGAAGCAATTTATGCTTAAGAATACTCAGTGTCCATGATTTACCCTTTTCAAGGAGACTGACCTGTATGGTCCTGGACATCTGCTACTTCTTATAGCAGAGGCACACTGCTGGTATACAAACAGGATGCTGATTGTGAAGGAAAGTAATTCTTTAATATCAATGCAAACATCCATAGACTTTTCATAACTAATACAAACTATTAAGCAGCCATGATCAACAAAATCATAAGCCATCCAAACTATGCAAGTCCCGCCACCAACACATGGTTACAGTCTTTTGAAATTCAAAACAAGATCCATCCACAGCGATCAAATCTCAGAGGGTCATTTCCCAGGAGGAATACAGCCCTCTTCCTTCTGTTCCAGTTGCTGCAGTGTCAGGGCTAGTGCAACAGAAGCACAGACAAAATCTTGTCCTTTCACCTGAAGTTAGCCAGCCACTCCTGGCTACTTGATGGTCAACTTGATATCACCATCCTTCAGCTATTGACCAGATGCAAGAGCATCTCTACCTGATGAGCATCGCCCTCAAATACTATATGAGACCAGTTAGCCCAGCATGGAACAAGTTTAACTCATTGGTAAGTGCAGGTTACATATGCCTCTCTGCATAAGAGCCAGAAAGCAGTTTGTTACAGTCACTTGGAATAGAGATTAATTCTTGAATTCAAGCCATAAATAGACTCATGCTTTTAGCTCTGGAAGTCCCTGTTTCAGCCTCTGCAGTACTGGCCACCAACTGCAGACCTCCAAGGAAAACCTGGCAAAGTTTCTTGCTGATCAAGAAGAGGGAGTTGTATGTTTATCTTGGCCTCCATCCCAAGATATGGACCCAGAAATATCACTGGCACATGGGGGACTGTGGGAAAGCAATATCTTCTCCAGCCCCCGAGCAGATTCTGAACCTAGCTGCCACTGCTTCAGACAGTCATACTGGGACACTGCTACTGCGATGGTACAGTACAAATGCAAGCAAAACCATGGAATTGAGCTGGGGAGAGGTGCCCAGGATAAATATTTATCCATATATCTGTGTAGTTATCTGGTGTATATGCAGCCCCAGGGAAGGGAAAAGCCACTTGCTCCACTATATGTCTTCTCATTTTGGACTGGAACATTTAAAACTAGTACAAACAGTAGAAAATGTCCTCATGGCAACAACCTTGAAAAAATTAACTGGATGATGTAATGCATAGAGACTAGGTTGGTCAAGACCTGTGATTACAAAATGCACAAGCAGTGCCCAGAGTGCTGATCATCCTCAATTCAGGAAAGTGCCTTTGCAAAGCAGTTTTGCTGTGGAGATGGGAAGTATCCAGTCATCCAGTCTTTTGGAATAGGCCAAAAGAAAATCTCATGAGGTTCAATAAGGACAAGCACAAAGTCCTACTTAGGGCAGTAGAATCCCATGCACCAGTACCGACTGGGGGCTGACTGGCTGGGCAGCAGCTCTGCAGAAAAGGGGCTGGGGGTTATAGTGAGATGGATACGAGTTAGCAGTATGCCCTTGTTGCCAAGAAAACTAACAGCATACTGGGCTGCATTGGTAGGAACACTGCCAGCAAATCAAGGGAAGTGATCACTTCCATCTATTCAGCACTGGTGAGGCCACATCTGCAGTACAGTACTTTGCCCAGTTTTGGGTCCATACTATAGAAAGGATGCAAACAAGTTGGATAGAGTCCAGCAGAGGGCAATGAAAATGGTTTGGAGGCTGGGGCACATGACTTCCGAGGAGAGGGGCTTATTAAGTCTGCAGAAGAGAAGACTAAGAGGGGATTTGATAGCAGCCTTCAACTACCTGCAGGGTGGGGCCAAAGAGGGTGGAGCTGGACTGTTCTTAGTGATGACAACACAAGGAGCAGCAGTCTCAAGCTGCAGCAAGGGAAGTTTAGGTTCGATATTAGGAAAAATTCTCTCACTAGGAGGGTAGTAAAGGTAGTAAAATACTGGAACAAGTTATCCAAAGAGGTGGTAGACTCTCCATCCTTGGAGGCTTTTAAGGCCTGGCTCAACAAAGCCTTGGCTGAGATGATCTAGTTGGGCATGATCCTGCTTTAAGCAGTCGGTTGGACTAGATGGCCTCCTGAGGCCCCTTCCAACCCTCATTTTCTATGATTCTGTGAACATCCAAGAAAGGGCTTTTTGTTGCATATTCAAAGTAGCAAACCAAATCACGTCAAGAAAGTCACTTGCTGTTTTTCCTACAGAAATTAGTTTTTTAAAGCAATCTCTCTGCTACTAAATACAAGTGCATCTACATGGGAAGTTTACTACATAGTTGACCAAGGAACTATACAGTAAACATTTCTTAGGGCATACAGAACTAATAAAATCTGCAGCAGGGTAGTCTTGTAAAATACAAGTACAACCCCCACCATGGAGTTTTTTTGTGAGCAGCAGTGCATGTGTAGATGCTGCACTGACAGGGTGAGGCAGACTACCTCAGTGCAGGGCTAGTCAGTAGGCACCCCCCATGCTGAAGCACCCTGCACCCCAACCAGCCGTTCTGCAGCACATGGAGATGGGAGAGCTGTCTCAGGGTGCCACTCTGTGGCTGGCTGGGGCACAGCGTGCCTTGGTAAAGGGGCTCTGCAACACTTGGAGACAGAGGAGTAGCCCTGGGCTGGCTGCTCCCCCATCTTCATGTGCTGCTCTGCAGCTGCCTGGGGCACAGTGTGCCTCCATGTGGGGGGCTGCCTGCCAGCTAGCTAGCCCCATGCTAAGACACTCTGTGTCCCAGTTAGCCTCCCTGCAGCACATAGAGCCCAGTCACAGCAGCCCTGGCCTGGCAGGCTGAGCCCCTGGGTCCCCTGCCAACCTGGACTGCTCTGAACAGGATCTATGTGGTGTGTGCGAGTAAACTCTGAGGCAATTTGCTCTGGAATTTTTTGCTCCCTAGCACATGATCAAATGATATGCCATGGAACAAGTAACTCTGGAGCAATAAACTCCGGAGTTTATTGGTCTGCAGTAATTGTACATGTAGACACACCCACAGGGTAAGCTAACAGGTTATCCCCCCCACAATCCAGCAGTCTCCATGCTACAGATCAGCTGAACAATGTGTGGGGTTATCAACCTTTTTAGACTTGAAACACCCCTCAATAGGGCCCAAGACACCCCTCAGAAAATGCACCCTTCTTTTCTGTAAAAAATGAATAAAAAAACCAATAAATCAGTTTTCCTGTTACAAAGAACTCAGAAAGACCCCAACAAGTCAACATGTTTTTAACTTTGGATTCCTATTTGAAACTTCTCATGCTAAAATTACGTGGCACCCCTCAACACCCTTGAAAGTATCTCAAGGCATCCCAAGGTGCTGCAACACCCTCATTGAGAATCACTGGGGTGGACAGTAAGGATTAGCTTTGTAACAGCAGTACTAAGAGCAGAATGCAAGACTGAAAGATTTCTGCTAGAGCCCATTTCCCTCATATACCAAATTTGGGAGGATAAGGAGCAACAGGGGAAAGCTAAGCAGAGAAGATGCTGGGGAAAAGGTAGATTCCTCCAAAGAGATATCCATACAGGTCATGATTTTCAGAGCTGTTGGGGCATCTCCTGCTCCCCATGGCCTCAAATGCAGGTTGGACAAGCTCAGGAATTTTGAGGGAAAAAAGTCAGGACCGCAGTACCCAGGAGAGTAGCTACCCACCATCTTAGGCCCTGAGAACAAAACAGCAGCCTGCAATACCTGAACCTTGGTAGATCAACATGCTCCCAAGTTGAAAGTACTGAAGTCCAGGTCAATGGGCAGGACAGAGCACCTCAAGCTCCTTATGAAGGTCTCTGTGCTGGGGCAGATAGATTTGTTGATACAAACCAGACCAGTTAGTAATGTTCATCAAGCACAGAAGTTGCTGAGAGCTCTCTGGGTGTGTGCAGCTATCACCAGATGCAGTAAGGCATTCTGATGTTTCCATTACCTCACAGAAACAAGTTTGCTTGAGTCCATTAAGGGGCAAACAGGAAACTACTTCATTATCACAGTGTACAATCAGATGTTTGCTGGTGAATCTTACACTCACACACACCATATTTGCTGGCATCCTGAATCAAAGAAATGAGACACTGTCCTGTCACCCTATGGGCTCTGCCTGAGTATTAACTGGGTGAGCAGTTTGCAAAGGAGGAGTGTTCCAAGGGCTTCCTTCTTAGTTCCAGGACATCCAACTGGATAAAAAGGTAGGCTCATAGCAGAGGAACATGCTCTTGAACACAGAAAAAAAAAAGTGTCTTCCCTTCAAAAGGAATGCTTTCAAACTATGGCCTGTTAACTACTTAAATTCCTTGGATAGGGAACTGATATCAAGACATTAGATGGTATTATGAGCCAGGCATCTTGTGGCCCTTAGGCACAGATTTCCTCAGTCAAATGCAGTGGGAACCTGCTTTATCCTCCTGAGCAGGATACCTGCAGCAAATCAGAAGCAGTCATGTCAATGTATGTGCAGGAAAGGCAGAGAGGGACCCTGGCAAAGCAGAACCATAAGGAATCTTGGCCCTTTCAGCACAGCAGACATTAGATGACAACGCTTCTTCCACTGCGGGAGCTTCCTCGATCCTGTGAGAGAAAACAAGACACATTCAGAAGTGTGATGGGAAGCACAGAAAGCTTAGAGAGCTGAGGGGTACAAGATGCTTCATATCTGCACTACTGCTAGGGCTGAATCTGGGGAAATTTAAAAGGGGGAAACTTCTAAACTTCTCCCTGTAGCATGGGGAAGACTGAAGGGAACTGTGAGGCATGACCTATGTGAGAACAGCCCTGTATCTTAGTGTCCCACACAAGTGAAATGGGGGACATTGAAAAACTGGAAGGTTTAAAAATAATTAGGGAACAAAACTGGATAAAACTGGAGGCTGTGAATGGGCTATCAAGTCTTCCATACAGATTGCCAGTACAAACCACATTGCAGGCTGAAGAAGGAAAATGGAGTGAAAGACTGCTCAGTGCCTTATGTGACAACTTCAGTTTTAGGTGGTGCTGTACTGAAGCTAGCCCATGGTTTTTGGGCCTTTCTCTCTTTATAAAATCTATTCTCGAGCCAAAAGTATAGCTGAGAGAGATCCAATAAAAAGATATCACCAAAGAATCCTTGCCTCTTTTATATTTCCTGGACCATCATGGCCACAACATCACTTTAGCCCTACTACCACATGGAATATACTGAAATTAGCAATTTACCAGGGGCCCAGATGTGAAGCAGGGCAACATGCTTGAAAGCTTGGCTAATATCTGGTCTCAACTATGCAGTGGGTACAATAAAATCATATTGCCAAAAACCCCTCACCTTCAGTTCTCAGTATAGGTCCTTGTGAGCTAGATATCCTTACTAGAATGGTTCAGCATCTTTTAAGAGGCCCACTAATACAGGAACTTAAATACAACTCTGAGCATTTATGTTTGAAAATTGTGGCCATATAAAAAAATCTTAGTGGTATTTATACAAGTATGCTAAATTGTGTTTCTAACATAATGATTCTCAACCAATTTGGACTGGAGTTGCCTCTTATTGGACTCAAGGCACCCCTCTATAACTTTGTGAATTGAATTGCACCCAAATTCAGAAGCTAATTTATAGATTACAGTACTTGTCTCCTTGCAGGGGTGGGGCTGGCAGTGGGGATAGGGGATCATCTAGGCAGAGACAAGCCTAAGTCTGCTCTACCTGCTCAGTTTGCCCGCTTACCCCCTCACACCTCACAGCACCCTTCAAAAAGGTCTGTCAGCATGCCCTGGCACCTTAGCTGAGAATCACTGCTCAGACAAAGTATATATATATTTTTTTACATGGCAGTAATAAGCATAGCAAAGATAGAAAGAAAGCAACAGGAAAAAAAGGGGGTTGGTTATGGGGGACTCTCAGCACATCTAACTTGGAGACCTCCTTCCCAAGGTAGCCCCAGGAAGAACCACCTATTTGTCTGAGACAGACCACCACCACCAGTCAATGTGCAGTCAATTCAGCATCTTCTTCCCAATCTCCTCAGGCAAACTGCAGGGTACCCAATGCTCCCTGACCTCTACCTTGACATTTCCTAGACTGCAGCGGGTACTCAACACCCATCAAACCAAACCTGTCAGAGTGAAACAGAGAGAACTCACCGATTGCTGCCCTGTGCTGTTTCTGGGCTTGCCACTCTTGGTTGGGATGATCTCCAGTGAGCGGTAACTGGGAGGTTTGTCCTCGGGCCAGTTTGGGGAACGGTGGTGGCGTGGCCTGCGAGTCCCTGGGGAATGCTCCCGGTCATCCATAGAGCTCCATGACTCTCTCCCTGATGGTGGAGAGTAGCTGCGAGGCCGCCGCCGCTTCCAGTTCTCTGAATTGTTGCTCCGTCTGATAGGGCGCTGATAGTCTCGTCTACCTGAGGCTGGGGGCCTTGAGTCATAGTGGCGCCCTGAGCACTCCCTGATTTCTCCCTCCCCAGAATAGGAGTTGAAGTTGCCACCATTCCTACCCCTTTCTGGCTGTCTTGTAGGTGATGTGTCCCATCGAGAGCTCTGGTGTCTGCTATTGTAGCTGGCATCCCTCTGCCTTCGAGGATGCTGGTCTCGCCACCTGTCCCAGGACCCCTGCTCATAGCTGGAGTAGGAATCTCCATCCTGAGACTGGTGTCGCCTCCTGTTTTCCCTCTCATTTTCTATTGTGGAGTCCCAGGATCCTGCAGTCCAGGCAGTTTGCTGCAGGCGTGATGAGCTGCTGGTCCTCTGTGAGGAAGGGGCATGCTTGATGATGGGAGGCAGATGGATTACTCTACGCTCCACAATCTCTGTGTCCAGGGAGGAAAGGATGCTGGAATGCTGGCCAGCCCCAATTTTTTGGGAGGGTGGCAAGGGCTGGGAGGGGTTGAATTTTTGGATCTCAGATTCCAGATAGTCCAAGACCCTGTTGCTGGGAGGCAACTGGCCCTGCGATGGCACCATGGGGAGGCTGCTCTGCAGAGAGACATCTGTGGATAGAGGACAAAGGGAGCAGTAGTGTGAGATGTTTCTCTTGCTGCTAACATTCGAAGGGTCTGAACCAGATCAGAGCTTCTCTTTCCTCCTTACCCACCCCTTCATTGTGACCCTCTTGTTCCCTCATTTCTTCACCATGTCAAGAGGACCAAAGACAAACTATCAGTGGGTGAGAGCATTATCTATGCTCTGGGGAACTTAAGCAGCAAGAGTTCATGAATAATATGTGTACATGCATCTTTGATGCTCTCAAACATGTCCTGACCCTCTACCCTGGCCCTGGAAGTGAAACTGCTCTGGACCCATCCCCTATTGCTACTCTCAAGTGTGCAGGAGACAAGGAGCCAGGGAATGGTGGTGGACCTGCCCCCACAACACCTTCATCTCCTCATTTCCAGATCTAGTGTATGCCAGAGGGAACAGGGCATGCTTAAGAACAGTACCTACTCTGTTGGGTACTTCCTAGGATTGCCAGTCTAGGAACCATTCTTCTGATCTAGGGCTGGACAACTTCTAAGCAGGCAGGGGCCAGGAGCCTTCAGGCTGCACCTTCCCCCCCACCACTGCAGTGTATGTGCAGGCAGCCCTACTCCCTTCCCCCTCACATTGCTGCTCTGCATATGAGCTGCCCCTTCTTCAGCTTCCTCACTGCACAGTGCTGTGGGCTCCCCTAGTGCTGTGGGCTTCACCACTCCATTCACTGAGGTGGGAGCAGGAAGCAAAAGCTGAAGGAGGGAAAAAACCCTGGTGGCAGCAGGAGCCAGAGCAATAAGGGGGATGTTAGCTTGGTAGGGGCTCAGGGGCTACATATTAGCCCCTTGCAAGCTGCATGCAGCTTGGAGGCTGCTAACTGGACAACTCTGTTCCAATTTATATATTCAGAGAAGAATCCATTTTCTGTAGGGAAGAGATAACAGTTCACTACCTTACGGCTTACATCAAAAACCAAAGGGAATGCCTTGGTTTACGCAGCAAATATTGTTTAGCTGGAGTTAAATACAAATTCTGTTCTCTTACAGTAGTGATTAAAACATTTTGGACATTAAAAGTAGGCAGCAGACTGAAAACTAATTTAAAGGAAAATTAAGAGAAAAAAAAATGGAGAAGAATGGAAATACAGACTCGAAGCAGCTCCAACTCCACCCTTTCCCTCTGTCAGTATGCACCTACGGTGGATGCCTGCATAAAGTGTCAGAGCACCCACATTGTACATCATGGTGGCTGAGTCTCAGACTCATTTTAGCTGATAGAGCACACCATGCCTAGAAATCTAAATGTAGCCACAAAACTGGGGTATAAGATGTTAGGAACTGTAGGAGTTAGAACTGATTGGCTATCCAAAGCTAACATGCATGGGAGTAAGGTAGTCAAAGTCAGTCATAAAATAACACTGCAGTCATTGTTGGAAATATGTAATCAAAATCTACTAATCATACCTCTTGAAACTACAACAAAAGATGTTTTTTAGTATAGATGTATAGTTGGTGGAACTGCTTTGTAAAACTTGTTTCAAACTGATTGTGAGCAAGGGTAGTGTTAAAGTTATTTGGGAGAAAATTATGCTGCTTTCCCCTATTTTATGAATGTTTATATATTTTGTTTTATTTCCTGTAATAAATACTTTCCTGCTTTGCTAAGGTTAAAAACAACAAAACAAATTCTTCTTATTTTTCCCTTCAGTTTTTGACACACATTTGCACTCTTAATTCACTTTGCAGGGGGGACCACCTAGAAAGAGATGTAACCAGAGACATTAAGTTTCAACTCCTCCTTTGTTTCCCAGTTAAACATAATATTGGACGTCTTCTCTCCAGTGTCATTGGAGAGAAAGCTATTTGGTTCTCAGTCATTTATGCAGACTAGCACCACACAAACAAGTTGCGCTCCACTTAATTGTATCAGTGTCTGCTATAAGGGATGGACCATGACAAACACAGCAGGACAGAGACTGTATTCTTTCCCCCCTTGGGAATGAGATGGCTGAGGGAGTGCTTACAGTCACTTCAGCATAGTTCAGAGCTGGCTGCAAGCCAGCTGCCCATAGGAATTTATCTGCGCCAGCATGGAGCTTGGCACAGATCACCTCAGTATTGTCACTTAGCTTCTCAAGCCATTTTTGCAGTCTGTGCCGACTTCTGGGCTGGTGTGGCCACACTGCTAACAGTACTCAAGTTCGCCAGTTTAAAGTTAATGCTGGTAAGTGTAGACTACACTGCAGTTAGAACAACAATTCAGTGAAGATGCATCTGAATCATGGCAGTAATGTCTTTCTGCCACACCAAGGCCTACAGGCTACAATCAAGCCATTGGACCCCAAGGGAGTGGCCCAGTTCAATTTACCAGCCTTCTCTCTCTTCAGAGACACCCAAGACCTCACCTCGTTGCAGCAGCGGGTTCAGCTGGTAGGTAGAGAGCTGGGAGTTCTTGTCACCTCCCATGTAGAATGGAGATTGTGACATCCATGGCACAAGGGACTGAGCCTGCTTCAGGAACCGGTGTCGTGCCAAGACTAGGAGGGAAGAGACACATTTAAAGACCCTATCTCAAGTGCCCATCCCTGCAGCCCACACCAGCCAGCTTTCCTTCATAGGATGTCAGCATGTGGGTGTCAGCTATAGACAAACAGTTAAGAGAGCAACAGCATAAACAGCTCTCTTCATCATGGGGTAAACCTGAAACAAAGAGGAAAAGTTTCCACCATGGAATGAGAGATGCCGCAGAGCTGAGGTTGTGATCCAGCCAAAGGCATCTAGGAAAGTTTCAGTGTCATCGATAGTTACAGACTGTACCTTTAAACATGAGGGGTATTTTTACATGTGCAGCAGGGAGGGTGCTTTAATTAGAGTGGCTCTGAGCTTTAGTTAAAGGGCTCCACTGACATTTTGAAGCATGAGGACACTGATACACGAGATGCAGAGGCATGCTCCAGAAGATTCGATTAATTGAGTCTGCTCCGATGTGCTGTAACTACAGTATGTTGGAGCAGCCTCCCTTCATGTCTGCAGGCACAGTCTACTTTCTTTTTTGCTAGGGGCTGGGTGGTGAAGAGGTTAATGCTGTTACCTTTCTTTATAGTGCCAGGCACCCTTCTTCCTTCTTAACCCAGCTCTACTTCCTTAAGCCTCATCTTATTGATTTCCATTTCCCTTTTTCTGTCCAGACTTACAGGAAAAGGGGTCACAATGAGCTCCTTGCCCCCTTTCATGCAGACTTTCCAAATCCAGCCATTCCATCATCTACAGTATATCTGAAAAGCCATCCTTTCTTCTCTCCCTCAAAGCTAATGGCACTCAGCTCCACCCTGCCCTACTTTTGTCTGCATAATTTCAACCTCCCTCATTCTGGCCTCCCTGACACACTTGCTGCTCCTTTCGTAGTACACATACTAGAATTATCTTCCCTGCTCATCAGTTTGTCTTTCTCCAACCCCCTCCCAGCTCTGAGTTCAGTGATTTTAGGAAAGAAAATAATTCCCCTGTTCCACCAAATAGAATGTAATCCCGTGGGTATGTGAGGAAGGTTCACTTTTCATCTTTTAAAGGCTCTAGAGACGCTAGTCCTAATTCTAGACTGAGAAATGCTGGTGTGAGAGAGTTGGAAAATAGGTGTATGTGGCAGAACTTGTCCTTGGTTTGGCATTTGACAGACATGGAGAACAAGCATCATTTACTTCAGCAATGGAGTGGGAGAGGTTTGTAACAGAAAAAGGCAGGAGAAAAGAAGGCACGTCATGTACACATGCCTTCACCCTGAGGGTGAAGTTACGTGTTAAACTTACACCATGCTAAGGATACTTAAAATGCAACTATCTGCACATTAAAGCTCACTAAGTCATGCAAAATGCCTTCTGAGCATCTCAAAGTTAAGCCACCTCAGGCAAGGATGAACTCTGGGCTGTGCCAGTTAGCTCATGTTAGGGTAACTTCAGTCTGCTCCATGGAGAAAAAAAGAAAAAGAGCCATTTGCAATCCTACAGCATCCCAGGATGCACTACTCCATACCCCACTCCCCACCACCACCCAGAGCAGGGGTAGAGCCCAGGCATCCTGGCTCCTAGCCATGGACCTGCTCACCAGCCCACTAGTGGCAAGTCAGAGCTGTGCAGCCAAGCAGCCATATTAATGTACCATCCCTCACGGCATGTTCTAGGGTTAAACTTTAACACCACTTAGACCATACTAAACCTGTGGAATGTTAAGTGTAACATGTAACTTTACCCGCATCTTTCATGCCAAAGGTCTTATGTGAGAGCTATGGGAAAGGCAGCTGTTTGTAGTAGGGATAAATCTAGTCCATTATACTTTGGTTGTATATTCAAAATAAACCCTCCAAACCATGCAAAAAAACTCATTCGATTTTATGACCAAAATCAACACTAGACCCAATAAGGATCTGGGCTTTGAAATAACAGTCACCTACACATCAGTGGCACCTTAGCTTGTTTCAGAAGATGTAGAGCACCCTCTTGTGGCTTGTATTTGCCAAGAAACTATAAATTTCACCCATGCCGTACATTTCTTTTAGTGGGGGATTTTCATCTGAAGAGACCATATACTTTTGTTATACTGTAGAACTATCAAGACTGTCCTGTATTTTATGGGATACTGGGACTTCCTGAGATGCCTCCAGAATCCCAGTCTTTCTTTGCTGAAATGTACTAGACTCCTCACAGAGAACACTCAAAAATTAATAAGAGAAAGGAAAAAGAGAATGGAGCATGAGATGGCATGGACTGTGTGGAACAGCAGGCCAAAACCTCCTCTCCTCCCACTGAGTATACTGGAGTCTAAGTCCCCCAGATCCCAACATGAAGAGAAATAGAATGATCTGTGCTCTTCACCATAGAGCCAGACAGGGGCAGAACAGCCCATGCTCTAGTGACCACATGAGTTAGTAAGCACAGTACAGGAACAAACCAAGTCCTCCAGACTAAGTGAGAACCTACCCACATCCCCCCTCAGGTAGGGGCACTACAAGAATTAGAGAAAGGAAGAGGGGTCTTTATTCTTCAGGGTCCTCCCCATCTCCCAGGGCCTGAAAGAAGATAAGCAGCAATATTCCCCTCAGGGACACCAGCATCCCTACCTGATTTCAACCTCTGCCGTCAACTGTTTCACTTTAGAGTCCTTAAAACAGTCATCATAATATTTTAACGCACTGAAGAAGGACTGCACTGCACACACTCCACACCAGAAATAGCTGAACAAACTATTTTGGGGGCTAGCTCCTCTGCTTCCCTTAGCTTCTGGAAATTTGCCAATCCCAACCCAGTTAACACCTTTAGCCATGTGTCTCTGAAAGGGTATCCTAAAAAATGGCAGCTCCTTACTTACCAATCCACTCCCAGTGGTACTCAGCGTCACTTCAGCTGGCAAGCCTGGCTAATACAAGCTTTTGATGCACCTTATTTTTGTTAACCCAGCAGAATGTGCATGGGTAAGTGAAGAAATGGTAACAAAAGCTCCCTGTTCCTGAGGGACAAGCTGCCACAATTTAGCTTCCAGTTATCATGAAGAAAGAGCCCCCATGAAGCAGCTAACATTCACCAAACCCCTTGCTCCTCTTACTCAGTGGCAAGTTGCTGTGTGGGGAGAAAGAAAGGAGCTGGTGGCAAGGACAGAGACAGGGTTGCAACGTGTGGAGGACTCCTTCGGAAGTGGAGGGGCACGGTGGAGGGTATGGGAGCCATTTTTTTAGACCCGTTTCTCTCACTGTCAGGTTGATGATGTGGGTATAATAGAGTGTCACAGACTAGTTTGCTTCCAAACACATGGATGAAGCAGGGCTAAACATGTTATGCATGAAACATTTCATGCTAACAAAAGCAACAGCACATGGAATATATATATGCACCCATACATTCGTCTGCTCCTCACCTTCTTCATTGCAGCAGCACCGAGCTGGACAGCAGGGACACTGGATATGGCAGCAGCAGTATTGGGGACAACACTGGCAACAGCACACCCCAATCAGCAAGAGGAAGAGGAGACCACCAAGAACGATGAAGATCACGGTTAGCCAATCTAACATGGGGGAGAAGGGAAGCCAGTGTTTGAGAGAGATAGAGAGAGAGAATTTTTGGAGATGGTTGGGATGAGAGATGGTAAACAGCAGGAGTGACAGGTGGACAGGAGAACAGACACTGGCACTTACGTAAAACAATTAGCTTAACCTCTTTGTCAGGGTCACCAGATGTGTCTCCAGGAGCCTCAACAATACAGTAGTACATTCCATGGTCCCACCACATTACTTCATTAATCACAAGATCTGCTTCTAGAGGAGAGAGAGAGAGAGAAAAAATGCTAGGAGCAATGGGCACTTTGGGGATGACACTGCTCTTAGACCCTAGCGTAACAAACACTTGTGCCGCAGATGACACAGAAGAGTGCTTGGTGTTTGCAGCTTTGATGGGGGCTGGTGCCCTTCATCTTCAAATAACACAGGACACTGCACTTTAACTTGAGCAATAGTTCCTCTAGTAGGTACAGAAGTATGTCCCATATCCTGTGTGCCAATAAGGCAACATGACTAATTAGTGTACTATACCCTGTCTCTGCTGCAAACACCACAAAACCTCTGTTGTACACACTTCTCTTGCTTCTTAGGTTTCAGCTCATCATTTCTCTTCCCTCAAAGGAATCATCTTCTGGTTTTACCCTGATGGTCAAGGTGGTCAGTCAGCCACATCACAGCAAGTTACTGAATAAGAAGAAAAATTTCCCTGATATCACACTTCCTGTCCACTTCAGATCTAGCCACTGATGTACCAAGGCTGGTGTCCCAACATCTCTCAATTATGCCTAATCAGGACAGGGGGACACCGGGTGCCTAAACATGAGCAGCAAAGCTGATCTGATGCACTGGAATTCCAGCGTGTTGGAGTAGACTTGATCAAATCAAGTCTGCTGGAGTGTGGCATTTGCTATGCTCCAGCCGCCTCCAGCATCTTGTGTATTAGCATCTCTGTGTTTAAAAATGGCAGTGGGGGCACCTGAACTAAAGCTTGTTTGACAAGCTCATCAAACAAGCTTTAGTTCAGGCACCCCTGCCACATTTTTAAGCATGGGTATACACAAGATGTGGCGGTGCTTTAATTAAAGCGGTTCTCAGAGCCACTCTAATTAAAGCGCTGACCCTCTCACCCCCAGAGCAGATATAAAATGCACATTAAGCCCAATAAGTAAATTGCAGGAGTGGCTACCAAATACTCCTTCAGAAGAAAATGAAACCCACTTAAAAATGGCCAATTACTCAAAACTCTAGAATGAGAAAAATTATAGAAAATTGTAGGAATCATAGACAAGTAGGGCTGGAAAGGATCTCTATATGTCATCTACTCCAACGCCCTGCCCGAGGCAGGTTCATCCATATCCAAATCATTCTATACAGATCTATAATCTAACCTCTTCGTAAAACTATTGTCAACCCTGACACAGCACAAGACGCAATGTCTTAACCTGCCATACACAAAGCAAGGGGACCATGACAGCCAAAGTCTTGCTTCTGTAAAAGGTTGTTAATATATGCTCAAGAGATCCCAGGAAGAGGGTCACACTTCCTGCTACAAAGGAAAGAAACCCCCCCCCATGATCTGTACCAATCATACCTTGGGGTAAAATTCTTCCTGACCGCAAATATAGCAATTGGTCTGACCTTGAGCAGAGGGGCAAGACCCTCTAGCCAGTAACCTCCAGCTTTAAGTCTCAGTAAAAGCATCTTCAGCCTTGGCTGCAGCCAATACTCATGCAATGCCATAAACACTAAGCTGTAGTACTCAGTTTACCATGCCAGATGTCTGAGTGCCATTATCTGAGCTCTTGCTTGGGGAGTTGTAAACATAGTTCAGTGATAATCCTTAGCAGGAATCTGGCTACAGCTCTGACTCACAGACTTGTGTAAGTCACAGACACAGCTGGCCACACTCATACTTCACTAAGTGATTTCAGGCAGGCAGGAAAGATGTTAGACAGTTACTGCATTTGCATACCTCCTTTACAGGCCCCTTAATCAGCTGGTGACTTACGGTTCTGAATGGTGATCTTGCGCTGCCTGTAATCCATGCCAAGCACAGGCTCATTCTGTCCACGTTTCTGAATGATGTTGCGGACCTCCCGCTGACTATCATTGCAGTCATCTGATGGGTCCTGGCCAAGAGCTAAACCAGCCTGGTAGGCTACAAATAAACCATCTTACACCACTGAAATAGCAATGATATCAGTCCACCTTTGAGTGAAAAGATCATCTTGATTTGCCACAAAGGGTGCAGTTAATCTCACATCCCTGTGTAATGAGCAAATATGCACACAGACCCACCATGTTTGGTCATAAAGAATGGAATAAGGAAGCAAATCTTTTACAGAATCAAATACAATGAATGGAGATGAAAAGTTAAATTCTCTCTGCTTAGCTAAGAGTGCAGGTACTGCAAAGAAGGAAAATCTTGCAACCACTGTGCTTAACACAATGGGAAATCAGGAAGGAGGGGGAAGGGGGGGGGAAAAAAAATCAGTCCTCTGTGTGTAGAAGGAATCAGAAACATACAGCCCACTGGAACAACTGAAGCAACCTCAACTTTTTAAAAAAAACACGACTTTTAAAACCATGCAGATTTTGCCTTCCTTTTCCCCAGCCTTTCTGTGACACCTGGCTTGCAAGCAGGGAAAGCACCGTCTTTCCAATGATATGGAATGGAGGGGAACATAATTAATAGAGCCAGGGGAAATGTGGTCGTTTAGTTGCTTTTTATTTGTATGAAAACAAGCTAGCAACATAATACAGTCTTGCACTTGCAGGTGATCTGGTGAATTAATCATTTGGTGCATGAAGGGGAATTAATCATATGTATTTGCTACCCCTGTCCCTCTTTAACAGGGCTAGGCTCTTGGGGCTTTATCACAAAGCAGAGATGAGGAGAATGGTTATTAAAAAGCTTCTTTGTTCTGACCTTTGGTACTCTCAGTGTAGCCGAGCCAGAGAGAGCATCACTGACAGTAACGTGATTATTCATGAGTCTTTCTACTTTACTCTCTTAAAAATGATAGTGCCCGTTTTTTTGCCTTCCAGCTGGGACCATGGGGGCCTATATTTTTCACCCCACCAAAATGGTTCTCAGATGTAGTCTTTTTGCTATCAACCATCACTGCCTGCAGGACTTTTGTTTCCAGCTGCAGAGGCAGAGCTCTGAGCCTCTGGGTTCCATGCCTGCCAGTGAAGGTAGCAGTGCCACTGCTGTTGGATACAACGACAAGGGGGAAGATATACAGCTAGCAGTGAGATTTCTGTGAGGTAAAACTGCTCCCCCACTGAGGATCCCTACCACAAGCTGAGTGAGTCCAGGAAGCAGTTCACAGCAGACACCTGAACTCTCCCATATGTCTCCCTCAATTGCACGGGGAATCCCTGGGAGGAGGAATATGGAACTCACAGGCAGAGTAGTAATCAAAGACGGGATCCTTGCAGAAGGATTTGAAGCGCCAAGTCACTATGACATCTTGCAGCTGCGCTGAGGTGCTGTAGTCACACTGGAGGGTTACAGATGCAAAGAGCATGGTGTAACGCTTTTTATCCTGTACTGTGACCAGCAGGGAAAGGCAGCCTGTGGATAAGGACACCAGTCAATGGGAATGGATATCACATAAAGACAGCCATTTGGAGCAGACCAACAACAGCACCGACATTGTGCCCTTCTATTAAAACTTACCCCCACAGGATATCATAGCATTTCCCGCACGGTACTTTAAGGGAAACCTCAGGTACATTTGCCAGGGATCACACAGGAAAACAATAGCAAAACCAGGACTAGGACTGGGGGGGACCTACTCCCCATTTCTTATATATGGCACACATTAGTCCATCTAATCTGGTTCCCATTTGAAGTGACCATTACTGGCCCTAGTCTGAGAGAAAAGAAAGCAAGGTATGAATGACGCACCCCGTACTGTCTTTCTTTGTGCAGTACTAGATCATGGGGAGAAATGTCCACCTGAGCCATGTTTGTGATTCTTCTATGCTCTGAAGCACATGTTCCTACACACACACTATCCTGCTAGCCTTTGCTACCCCACTTTTATATAAACAGTGATTCTCAACCTGGGCACCTGAGAAACTCAAGTGTGTTGCAGAGTGCTGTGCAATATTAGTACTGTTAGGTGTGCATATATTCTGACCTGTTGTGGTCTTTCTGAGTTCTTCGCAATAGAAGAATTGATCTATGATTTTGCCATAGTCAAAAAATTAGCAAAAGCCAAGAGCTGAAGGGTGCCTTGAGTCTAAAAACATTTGAGAACCACTGATACAAAGCACCCAATCATTTCTGTATTGTTGGACTATTCGCCACAATATTTTCTGGCAGCAACAGAGACATAAAACAACACTGCTTCTTTCCATAGTACACTTTAACAGACCAGTCGAAGGCAATCTATTTATCATCAATTGTTCTTTATTCATTACGTAGCTTTTTGTTGGGGTTTTTTCGTTTTGTTTGCTATCTTCTCACCTCATCCAGGCACCAGTCCCTTTGTGTCATTTTACATCCCAAATAATTGCATTTCCTGAGCAAGTTTTTAAAATGTTTCAAATAAGCTATACATAAGGTTAGATGTATTCCATTGTTTTCCCTATCAAATGTAAACAAGATAACACACAGAGAGATATGCTTGTTATAAATAATAGCAAAGCTATCACCAGCACCCTTAGATAAGGTAATACAAACACTGAGGAAGAAATGTAGGATACAGTACCCCGTATAAGGAAGGGCACGGTAAGGGAAGAATGGAAAAGCTTAAGGCAGAGATTGTCAAAGGCACAAAAGGTATCCCAATCATCCTACAACTAAACCTCTGGAAAACATTACATTTATCACAGCATTAACACGTTAGTTGTGTGATATATTGCAACATGCCACACAAGCAAGTATCTATCATGTGATGAAATGGCAAACCAGCCATAAAAGATATTGCTTGTTAAATGTGGAACATCTTTGTGCTTGGCTTGTATCATCCTTTAATTTGAATGTATGGCATGCATTTTAAATTCATAGTGAGACAAGCCCCTTGCTTTCATGGTCTTAATGTTTCCCTCCATCACTTGCTATCAGCATTAAAGGGAGAGTGACTTCACAGTGACATCTTGGTCATGTCTACTATCACCTTTCTTTCAGCATCCTCTTAATGGAAGGGTATAAAGTCTTGCAGAAATGTTGCCAAAACCTTTGTGGATATGAAGTCCACAGTTTACCACAACAAAATGGGACTGAGAGAAGGTAAAGTGTCTACCTCACTTAGCTATATCACAGCTAAGGTTGTCTCTCACCTCGTCCCACCTAGGATTTTGCAGCAAGATGACTATCTCGCCATGAAAAAACTACACATACACACTTTTTGCAGTGAAAACAACCATTACTGACAACGTATTTAGTTGATTATATATTCAGAGGATCAGATTCTAACCTCTCCAGTGTTTGATCTACTGATTCTCAGTCAGGGTTTTGTAAGATACTTTTAAGGGTGCCTTAGGGTGCCATATAATATTAGCACTGTTAGGTGTGCAAATATCTACACATGATTCACGAGATAATCCCAAAGATTTCAAACAGGAAGCCATAATGTCAAAACCATTCTGACCTATCTTTCCAAGTTCTCTGCAACAGAGTGATGACTCTAGTATTTTTTCTGTAGTCAAAAAACAATTTAAAAAAAAAGATCTGGCTTTAACCAAGAGTTGCCTTAAGTCTAAAAAGGTTGAAAACCACTGATCTGGTCAAAACAACAGAATATCCATTTCCACAACATCCCTGCAACCATCTCTCTCAAGAAGGAATCAGATAGCTAGAATCCAAATAATCCATTTAATCTGTATAAAGTTTTAAGATCCACAAATGTTTTTTAATATCACTGCCTCTGCTTTATAGATGGAAAAAGAGCTGAAAAGGTAAGCCTAGTTTAAAAAATATGAAGAACCTAGAGTACCTCCTCAAAGAGTTAGGATATGGAGGGACTCAACAGCTCAGAATATGAGGCTAATTGAGTCACTCAAGGCCATTTAAGTCAGTTTCAGAAATTAAAAAAAAGAATCTAGGTGCTTTGGCCTCAAGCCTAGTGCCCTATGGAGTATACTGCCTCTCCTCTTTGCTTGAAAGAGAAGAGCCAGATGCTACCCATCTATTGATACCTCATCTGTGAAAGTGAAAAGCCACTGCTCTTCCTCATTGATGAAGCCAAATTTTAGCCAGAACACAACATGGTAATGCAGCTCTTTGAATAGCAGCGATGTGCACACAAAACCCTGCTATTTTGTTTTCTATACCAACTCCCTAGCAAAGCTCTCAAACATCATATTTGAGGCCAAATCATCCAGAAATTGTCCAGCCACCAGCAATCCTTCTAAGATGCTAGGATCCTTGCAGGCTGCTGGATGCCAGAAGGGAACAGGGGAGGGTTGAGAGCAGCGATTTCTCAGGAGAGGGTCCATTCCCAGGAAGGCTTCGTCTCCCAACAGCAGCTGAAGCTTGGGCCCTCACTGCAAAGCACAGCTCAGTGGGGAGCGAAAATAGAGGAGGCAAGTACCACCACCCTCCCTTCTCCCTTCCCCTGTGAAAGGCTTGGCCCCTCTACACAGCAGAAGTGACCTCACAGAGCTGGACACCCTGCATCACTCCTTCCCACAGCTGCCTGCCCATTTTGGAGAATCCAGCTCAGCCTGGCAAAAACCCAACACCCACTCCTGTAGCAAGTGCTGCCCCTGGGACAAAGGGAAAGCTCCCAAAGGGGCAGCCCCTAGCCCCAAAACTGCTAGAGCGAAGGGACTGAGGAGGTGGTGCCCAAGGGGGTAGGAGGGCTGCAAATAGCAGGGGAAGATTGCACAGCGCCCGCCCCCTGCCCACACTCACCTGCAGGCAGCCAGGTGAGAAGCAGCACCTGCTGCAGCCGCCAGCTCCAGGCCATGGCGCCTGCTTCTTCTGCCTGGATCGCTCACCCAGAGGTCACCCTTGAGGCTCCCAGCTGGCCACCTAGCTCTGGCTGCACCTGTACCTGGCTCAGCTAGAAATCCATGTCCCTGCTTCCTCCAACTTTGCTCACTCCTTCTGCCTGTATTCCCCGCCCCCAACTTCCCGCTATTCCTGGCAGGCAACAAGTTCCCCCAGGGAACTGTCCTTCCTCCCCCACACTTTGCCACTCCCTCTCCACCTGCAGTGGCTGATACTTTCCCTGCCCCTCCTATCTCCTATGCACCAGAGCTCCTGAAAGTGTTGCACCCTCCTCTCTAAGGCTACAAACCCCTCCTCCTCTTGTCCCTCTTTCACTGTCACCTGCAGCTGCTTCCTCCCTCCCCAGAGTCACTCCGCCTTCCCTTCTTCAACTCAAAGATCCTCCCCAGACAGAAGTCCCCGAGCCCTGGCCAGGTCTGCCCATCCCAGCTCATTATTGCCTGAGTGAATTAAGCTGGCACAAGGGCAGCTGGAAACAAAGACCTGGCTCTTAGCCATATTCCTGTGGATCACACCCTCCTTCTGCACACTCACAGGTCCAGCTCAGTTAATGTTAGCATAACCCCAGCTCTCAGTGCTTAGGAAGAGCCCTGCCTCCTGGTTGTACTTGAGATTCTTTTTTTTAAAGTGTGTTTACATCAGAGGCTCCTCCCAATTCTTACTTCCTTTTGGGAAAACCACCATGTCTCTGGTTTCACGTTGGAGCAGACATGCATGCTGAAGGAATCTATAGTTCTGTTTTACCATTCCAACAAAAATGCTTTCTCCCCCTGTTCACAAGGTGGGCGTGTGTAATAGGTTGAGGTGCCTCTTTGATAGCTGAGCAGTCGTGTCCCTTTCAACATCAGAATGTATCATGAATATTGAGAGACAGACAAGGTTCTTTGGGTAGATGTAATAACTTTTATTAGACCAACTAAACAGAATATTGAATAGAATTGAATATCATGAATATTGATGACAGTAGCCTTGCATTACTGTGTTGAGAACTAAAACTACCCCTGCTTTACAGGACCAAGGCAGAGTTTTTGTGTGTGGGACCACAGGTAAAACACAGGTTTCACATGTCAGACCACACTGCAGTCTCAGATGCAGGGCAGCAAAGTAGTTCTAACCCTTGCTAAATCCAAATCTGCTGCTGCTGCTCCCCCTATGAAGCTCAACAAGTGGAAACTGGCTCCAAACAACTAGAACTAACTACAGTCTGGCCCTGAAGTGGGACTGACACTCAGGTAACCCTCTTCCTCCTTAAAATGCCCTAAACACAGGGCTAGAGAGTCAAGTTACTTCTCCCTGTCTCATTTGCCTTTGTAGCTGCCTCTTCCTGCACTAACAGAACAACAGAGCTCATAGCTCTTTCTGTTCCCTCCTCTTGAAATGTAAAACCCCTGCCCTTACATTCTTTCCTACCTGAGTCAAGTCACCTCCCTCTGTACCCCATCCTGCAACAGAGAAGGTGAACAGGAAGAATTCCCTTTATCTACTTCTCACTCAATCTCCTCCCTGAAACTTCAGCATTTTTCCTGCATTTACTTCCTAGCTAAACAACCTCTGCACCCTCACAAGCACAATACATTGGCATGCAAACAATAAAGCCATTCCCCTTCCCAGCCTGTGAGCCAAATTAATTGACTTCAGGTTCTAATACCTGGTAGTTCCCTTGCAATGGAAGCAGCCTGCTAGAGCAGGACCTCAAGTGAGACTTAATGAAATAATTGTTCATGCATACTTACGATGTAATTTTCAAATGCTTATAACTTTGGTAAATATAAACCTAGCAAAGCCTTTCTAGTACAGACCAAATTTTCAGCTTCAAACATCCTCCATTTGGGGTGCAGTCCTGTTTTAAAAGAATAGGGTTAGAATTAATTTATATAGAGAAAAGTAAGTATGTAACTTTTTTTCCAGGGACTTCTGAGGTAACAGCCACTGAAGAGATTTTGCTCAAATTTCCCACAAAAATTCACTCATTGAAACTAGGCCTGGAAAAATTCAGTCCAAAAAGGGTATGAAACAAGGGGGTGAGAGGTTGGTTATATCATTAATTGGACCAAAGGCAGCTGAGTGCCCAAAAAGCTTGTCAAATTTTTCTCCAATAAAAGATCACAACCAACAGGCCCCTATCCCCAAACCCTTGCTTCTTACATATTATCCGAACCATCATGGTTATAGCCCCATACCTACCCTGCTGAAAGGTGAAAGTTCTGGGGAGTTGTTATGACTCTGTGGAAATAGCAGGAAACAATAGATTAATGTTTAATAATCTTACAGTAGTGTTAAAGTGATGATGTTGTCACTGTGGTCTACAAATCATGGGAAAGGCACCTCTATCTTAACTATGCAGTTGGTCCAATAAAATATATCACCCTAAGAAATCCTTGCCTCGTCAATACTTTTACCTGTGAGCATTATCATGATCTCTGGACTTGGCACAGGTCTTATCACTGCCAGCTTTGCATAGGGCTGGTTAAAACACTGCCCCCAAGCCTGTGCTTTCAGGAGCTGTGCGACATGAGACCCACAAGAACAAAATGAGATACTGCTTGTGACCCTATGTTGCAAGGTTGTGTGGTACTAAATGCTTTGTCGTACTCAAGGATAGTTTAAAGACATCCAAGGAACTGTAGTAGTATTCAAGCAGAGCTGGACTGGAACCAAATGAAGGGCAGGGAGAGCTCAAGTATCTACAGACTTAAATCTGCTTGCAGCTTTGCACCCAACTCTAGTGTAGAGCTTAATTACAGTTATGCCCCTAGCCATGAGGTGGGAAATGTCTTCACTGCTGTAAGAGATCCTAGAAGCTGAAGCTAAGGCAGGGCTATCAGATCTTAAGAGACACCTTGTTTGGTTCACAGGAGACAGTGGCAGGCAGCCAGAGGCAGTGTTTAGAGTGTGTTTTACAAAGTAAAACTATGAGAGAGAGAGAGCGCATTGTAAAAGCACTAAGATCTGGAAGTTGGCAGAATTTTAAACAATTGGTTGTATTTGGGGCAAAAAGTCACAGATGGGGCCAACAACATTTTATGCCTGCAGAAGAAACACCCCCTATCTGTTACACACACATCCTGAAACACACATTGTCTCGTGCATGTCCTAATGACACATGTCCTCACACAGGATGATACCCACCCATTCTCACACACGTGCCCGGACACACACACACTTCTCAAGTGTCCTAATGACACACGCACAAGTGCATCCTGACACATGCACCTTTCACACACACATCCTAATGACACATACACTTGTTCTAACGACACACCCTACCAATACACACTCATCTTTCATACAAGTGACCTGACACCCTTCATCTCTCACACCAATCACTCCCACACACACCCCCTCATCTCACACAAACGTGCCCTGAAACACACCCACCTCTCACACACGATTCCTAATGACATACACGTCCTAATAACACGTGCACACCTGTCTCACGCATATACTCACATGTCTTTATGACACACACGCTTCTGTCTCTCTCTCCCTCAGTCTCTCACACACACCACCCCCACGAGGCACACTCCACGCCACAGACTGCTGAGAGCAACACAGCCCCGCCCCACCTCTACGCCCGAGCATGCGCACTGGATCCGCGCCGGCCGGGCTCGGACTCCATTTCCCAGGAGGCGCCGCGGTCCTGCAGCGGTTGCCTAGCAGCCAGGTAAACGAAGGGATGGAGGAGGAGGTGGCCGCAGGTACCGAGTGCAGGGGCGGGTGTGGGGGGACCCCCGCGGGGGAGAGGGTCGTACCATTCCGCACCGCCTCAGGGGGGCCCGCCCTGCTCCACACTGCGCCCCCTCTGCAGAGACCCGGCCTCGAGCGGTGCCCTACAGGGGATCCCCGCCCCTCCTGTTCCCATGGGGTGCCCCGTGCAGGGGATGCCGCCCCTGCTGCCTCAGGGGCTTTCTGAGCTCATTGCACTTTCTAAACTCGGCTCCCCATTACATGCCATTTTTTTGAGTGGGAAACAAGGGTTTTGGGTAGTATCTGTAATAGATCTCCTTTCTATCCTGGAGCTTCCATGCATGTGTCTAGCTATAAACTGAGCCGCAAGTTGGTATTGCACACAGCGGTGCACTGAAACCACCTGCTGGTAGAGAAATAACCTCCCTGTAGTTATCACAGGTAAATACTACCTTGCCATGAAGGATTATGCTTATAAAAAGAAATCAAAAGACATTGCCATACCCCAGCGGTTCCCAATCCGCGGTACGGGTACCACCAGTGGTACACAGACAACCTGTCAGTGGTATGTGTTAACAGATTTATTATAATTACTTTATGTGACAAAAATTTGCTGGTGGTAGTTAAGGTTGTATCATTTTAAATTGTCGGTGGGTAATCTGTTAGAGTTTGGGAACTGCTGCCGTAAGCAGAATACAGGAGCAGAAAACTTCCTAAATGACAAGGGTCAACCCAGTTTGATAGCCCTGCATATGCAGCCCAGTCATCCCAAAAGGAGTTCTCTCCCTCTTTATCCCCTCTCCCCAGTATCTTTTCTTAAAGCCTTCTCCTGAGCCACAGTGCAAAGGCAGAAGGAAATTGAACTACGGTTAATATTTCATTCACTAGGAACCAGATAATAGTGAACCGACCCCTGCCCCCAGTCCCTGCTGTACATATATATATAAACACAAATGTGCTGCAACTTTTCCTTAGAAAAACTGCAAAAAAACCAACTCCCTGCCTTAAAGGAGGCATGCCTGAAAAACAAGCCCTTCTCTTACCAAAGTTCATTCAGTCCCTGTCTTAACTGATAGCTGCATTTACAATTCGTTCAGTCAGGGGTTGTATCTGATTTCCTAAAAGGGCACAGGTTGCAGGTACTCTTATTCAGAAAAAAGACCTGCATCATACAGCTACTGTAGGTCTTGTGAAGTTGGGCTCCATCTGATTGTCTTGTCATGCACTGATCGTAGGGAGAATTGTAGGGCCCCACGGGAGACTTCCGTCTGACCTACGGCTGCCTTTCAGCTCCTCTTGACTTAGCTGAAATAAGCTGTGCCTGCTGTTTCTCATGACCACGTTCAAAACTGCTCCTTTTATTACTTGCTGCAGCTGCAGTTTTACATTTCACTGCTATATATTAAGATCCTTTATAAATTGTTCTTTTTATTGCAAGTTAATGAGTAACTGCTGTGTTGGTGTGACCTGTTCTGTGTTTCCTCTTCACAAAAGGCCTGACAGTAACCTTTATTCACACCAACAGATTTTAACAGAGCTGAGGATTTGGCTTATATGACAAAAGGGCATCTGGATGATGTGGAGAATAGACAGTTTTAGCAGCTAATGTCAGAATTGTGCATACATTCTATTTTTATTTAACATGTAAATATCTTATACATATGTAACGCATAAGCAAGGTGCAAAGGCTGCCTGCTAATGTGGTCTTTCTGACACAGGGGTGACTCTAGCTCTTGGACTGCAACACATGCATAGAGGGTTCATAAGAGAAAGGAATAGGACAGCAGAAGATGGGAATGGGCTCATACTAATGCAGGAAAAGGAGGGAAAGGGGAAAAAATGAACTGGTTGTTGGAGAAGTTTTACAGTTTGAAACAGTTTTACTTCTTTATTATCTATAATGTGTAATCATACAGGTACAGTAATATAACTTACTTAAAAAAGGACGCACAACCCAGAGAACCACTGTTCATAGTGACCAATTATTCTTTCCCTGTACTGCAAAGGGAGAGGTTTGTACAAGGATGCTGTGCCTGAATCCTGTTTGGCTTCTCCATCTTCTTCACAGTTCATGTGACCGGACTCTGGAATAGACTTCCAGCAGGGATGGTGCAGGCACCTACCTTGAGATCTTCAAAAGGAGACTAGATGCACAACTTGCTGAGGTTATTTAACCCTAGCAGTCTTTTCAGCCCAGAGCAGAGGGGTTGGACCGATGATCTCACAAGGTCCCTTCCAGCCCTAAACTTCTGTGAATCTGTGAACCTTTTGTATCCCAGTCTCTGATTAGATTTCTTGTTCATTTGAAGCCCAACCTCTAGGGAAGGGAAAGTGTTTTCCATCTCTGCTGCTGTTTCTAGAGCAGGGATGGGCAAAATACAGCCTGTGAGCTGGATTCAGCCCACCAAGGGATTGTATCTGGCCCGCTGCAGGTTTCTTGGATCTGCCTGGTTCAGGCATGGGAGGCAGCCTGGGCCATGGTATGTGTGGCCAGTCCTGCCAGCCCTGGGCATGTAGTGGTGTGGGGGCAGTGCGGTAGCTGGATTCAGCTTCCTGGCAGCCCCAGCAGTGGTGGCTCACTTTGCCTGGCTGCTGCTGCCAGTTCATCATGCATGCAGAGCTGATGGTGCTGGACAGAGTGGGCAGGGAAGTGGGATCTTCATGGAGACTGATCTGAGTCCCCCATGGGCAGGGTGCTTTTGGCAGGGTGCATGGGATGGGGCCATGGGTGGGTGGGGAGTGGCATCTGGGAGTGGGATAGGTGGGCAGGGCTGGGCCTGGGATTGTGGGGCAGTGACAGTGTGCGGCTGGGGTCTGGGGCAGAGCCATGATCTGCTCCCCACACATCCCTGCGATGAGTGCTGGTTCTATGGGCAGAGATATGTAGGGAGCGGATCACAGCTCTGGCCCGGGTCATGAACCCTGGGCCCGTGCTGTTACTGCCTCATGATCCCAGCCCCAGCCCCAGCCTCAGTCGCCTTTCCCACTCCCAGATATCTCACCCTGCCTGCCCATGGCCCCATCCCATCTGCCTGGCTGCAGATGGTCACCACCTCAAGATTCCAGTCCTGCCTGCCTGTCCCACTCCTGGACTGCTCCCCATCTGCCTGCAGCCCCATCCCACGTGCTCAGCTGAGTGTGCACTGCCCATGGATGTCTGGGCCAGTCTCTATGGAGACCTCGCTTGCCCACTCCATCCAGAGCTCTCTGTTGTGGGCATGGGACAGATGGGCCTGGGGCTGAATAGGATCAAATGACCCTTCCCCCCCATCATGGCCGGTCAGCACCCTCCTTTGCTATACCATGCCAGGTCACAGATGAACCCCCACCCTGCCACACTGTATCGCATTAGCAACCCCTGACCCCCACTGCACTGGGCTGGGTGAGCAACCCCCCCCGGCCCACAACAGATCACCAAAACTCCTTCAGTGGCCCTCCAGTCCAAATAATTGCCCACCCCTGCTCTAGTGCCTCTTGACTACTGTGTGAAGGAAGGGATGCAACACTTCTTCCCCCCAAGTTCTGTGGTTGTGGGGAGGGTGGAGGGAGGATTTCTCCTCTTCTACACTTGTGCCTTAGGATGAATAACTTCCATCATAAACAGCCCCAGAATCCACATATGCTGCTGCTTTAATTTTCCATAGCAGCAACAGGTTTATAAATGCAGCGCGGTACTATGAGTAATCTAATTATAATCTCTCTGGGATTTTCAATAGCAGCCAAGAAAATGACCAGTCAGATTAATTTCATCTTGCTGCTGTTTGGCAAAGCTGTAAACAACACTGCCCAGACTCACAGGTGGAAGATTTTCTTTGTCATCAAAATTACTAGAAGATTAATTCTTTTTAAGAAGGACAGTTTAAATTCTGCAGAGTTTCTATTGCTTGTACCTGCTTCTGCCCCTTAGGAGCGCTGTGAGCTAGTATTGTAGCGGCCCTATAATAAAAGATGCAGACTGAAAGGAACATGTAGTGATTTGCCTCAATGGCTTGCTCTTGTTCATAAAGAAAAGGAAGACCCTGCAAGAGAGAGCCCTGAGGTTGCGGTACCTGGAGAGGAGTTAAACCAACAGGAACTCGCAAATGGAGGAAAGTCAGGCACTTCCAAAGATGCTGAAGCAGAGTTGGTCTCAGAGAAGGTGCCTGAACCCTCAACAGAAGGTGAGTGAAAGCTTCCACTATATAGTAGTATAATATTTTGGTCATTAGATAAGGTCTCCTTTCCAAAGGAAAAACTCTGAACATTATAAACATGAATGTGTAATTTAACATTATGCGTCAAATAAGGGAATGGATGTAGGGTGCTCTATGACTCTTCAGATCCATTTCTACAAACTTTGTTACAAAAGCACATGATTTACTTCATGGCCTCTGTACCTATCCAGAGATTGTGTAAGTTTTGATTTTAGTCAAAACCTTCTGAAGCCACCAGGTTCTCTAAAACTGTTTGTCAGCTAAGTATGGGTGTGAAGTCAGAAATCAAATCAGACAAGCTTGGCATAGCTTTGAACTGCTCTTCTTCATATTCAGCTCATCACTGATTATTACTATAAACACATAATTCTATAAACATTGGGTTCTGCTTCCCTTTTTCTGAGCCTCTCAAGGTGCTGAATAGAAGTTGGTATTATTATTTCTGTTTGCATTCCTGGGAGCTGAGGCACTGAAAGGTGAAGTGTCTTACCCGAGGCCACATAGGCAGGCAGTGGCAAGGGCAAGGATAGACAACCCCCCTCTTCCCCGCCCCCCCCCCCGTTGCACAGATTTTCCGACTCTCATTCGTTGGCCCTAACTGCCAGATATGCTTAGTTTCAAAAAATAATAGAAGACTCCATTATTGTGATTGGTTGATTCGCTGACTCTTACACATTTAAAATACCAGCTTCAGCATTGTGTTTACCTCAGTATTGTGTTTATCTAGCTTTTTACATTTAATTAACTTTTTCAGTAAAGAAAAGGGAAAGACACAGGAGGGTAACATAAATAAATAAGATGTTTTCTCAGTAAATTTGTTTTCACATTATTAATTAATCACACATTTGAATGTACATGTAACCTCAGGGCAGGCATTGGGCTTGTGACCAAAGGGAGAAAAACATTTCTGAACCTTCTCAGTTCATTTTACATTTATGAGTTAGTATTTAAATGCCGCCTTTTGACTACATAGTAATGCTGTCTTCTACTCCTCAGACCAAAATCTTGTATTTAGCTGCACTAATTTGGGCTTTTAAAACCCTTCTCTACCTAAATATCAAATAGGTAAATAGTATTATTACCGTAATACATAAATGTTTACTGAGACCAACAGAGATGAAATACCTGGTACAAATTTACCACAAGACAGTGGAAGGTTTGGAGCTAGAGTTCAGGTCTCTGGACTCCCCATTCTTAACAGGTCTAGAAATATCTGTGTAATTCACTTTAGCTCTTTAAGTGGAGATCCTTTTCCAGTATTATGAGCCTCAAACATTCAGCAATCATTAGACAGGGTCAGTGAGATTTGGTTAAGGATCTTGACATTAAAAGGTAACTGCAGTTTCCACTTTTTTGTCTTTTGGCCTTTCTGCAAACATAGTTTCAGATTTTTCTCTGCATTTGTGGCAACTAGAAGCTTTTTTTACTATTTTAAATGGAAGCAGAGATTCACGATCCCAGGAAGTGCAGCTGTAAGAAAAAATACCCAGTAGTAAAGGACTTGCAGTGAAATCATGAGATATGGCAGCATATGCTATGAGACTTATAACTCTCATTAGACCACCTAAAAAGATTAATGAGATTTTTTTTTTATTATGGGGAATGTAACCATGCACACATGTAATCTGTGTAAATATAGAAATATATTACTGACAGTATTGATCTGTCTGTAAGGTGTGCTTTTGTTTTTTAAAGGAGAGAGGGAAAACCCAGAGAAACAGAGATCTGATGAGAAAACACTTGAGAATTTAAACCAGGAGAATCAGGCAGGGCGGGAAAAGTCTTACATATCTAGACTAAGTACAGTCAAAAAGCCTGAGGCTGAATCAATTCAGTCTTTGCAGGTTAATCTAAACTGCTTAGATTGAACCGATAAGCAAGTGAACAGACATTCACTTTTGATTCTGGAAATGCAGCCACATGCCTGCAGTGGCCCATGCCAGAAGCTGAAGGGCACTAGAGCATGCCTCCCTGCTCAGCTGGAGCAGACAGTTTCAGCCAAGGCTAGCCCACCCACCCTGCAAGGGGGAGGGAGATTTTCAGGAAAGGTGCAAAGCATCTTGGGATGCTGGGGAACTGTGATTTAATTTGAATCTGGAGAGAATGCTGGAGAGCAGGACTCTGAGATGGCCTGAACTTTCAGCAAAAGGTAGGATGAATTTCCCAAGTTTACAGGGAGAATATATTCCAGTTATTACATCATTTCCCTATTCTCTCAGTATCCCAGTGACATAGTGGTTGGCAGTACATTAAGCATTTAGTTAGGAACTTGCATAGTTCTTAAGACTTTTGCCTTTTTAGACAAAAGTAGTGGTGACCAGGTTGCAATTCATCAACTTCTTACCAGTAAATGTGAATCACCAGCTGTCTCTTTCTCCTCCCTCAGAACTTTCCACCCAGTTCCTCCTTGACCCTGCTCAGTAATGGCACATCCTACAGCAGCTGTGCACTTATCTCCATGGCCAGAAGTTATCTCTCTTGACCACTTCTCTGACATCCCATGCTTGTTAGACCTGCTTCTCCAGTTGGAGCTGCAATAAAGGCCTTTTTTTTTTTTTTTTTGGAAGGCTGTTCTCACAGCCCTCGGTTACTTAATCCTTTTTAATCATTGCTTAAATTGTTACTCTCGTAGACATGTCTTGTGTAGGTACTTTGGGTCCAGCTGCTATTTCTGTGCATCAGTATATGATGTTAGCATGAAGATGTGGCCTGTCAATAAGCCTGGTGTGGCTCTTCGAGGGTATTTTCCGAAGCTTTGTCACATTATTTCTTGATCTTTCACTTCATTCTTTCTGTTGATGCAATTTTTTTTTCTCAGAATGTTCTTTTCTCCTAAAAATAAAACAGTTCTAATCAATTAAATGAACTCTGAATAACAGGAAGTACATTGCAAGACAGGAGGAATTGTAATGCTTTAGAGCTGTATGTGCTTTATTTTCCAGTCACGGCAAGTACAAGTAAAATAGGTAAATACAGTCTGTTGGAAATTATTGAAATTTTTCTTTGTAGAGGAGAGCAAAAGTAGTCCTCCAAAAAAACTACCAATTGAAGGAGGGATACCACCACCAGAAGGAGAGGAAGAAGGTATAGAAAAGTCTGTGGAAAATAGTGAATCTGATAGTAGCAGTATTATACGTGAGTATTGTCTAACACATGATTTAGATTTAAACATCTTGCTACTTCCTGCATTTTTTGCCTACTGCTGTAAGACATAACGTCATCTAAAGCCATTGCATCCAAAGTGTATTAATTATCTTTCTCTGCTTTTTTTCCCCTGCTGGTGTGCTTTTTGCATTTCACAGCACTAACCATGCAGCACATTCCACCTTTTTCTTTCCACAGTCTCTCTTCACTCCAATTTTTGTAAATCCACAAAAATTGGGAAAGGGAATTCATTTTGAGGAACCAAACTTGAAACTATTTTTTACTTCATTTTTGTAACTGACTGGAATTCACATTGATATTATTCTTTTAGTACATAAAGTTTCAGTAAAAAACTGTCCAGAGTGATCTGTCATCAGTAAGACTTTGTTAGTCTTCAGGGGACTTCAGGGGACCTTGCCATATGCAAGTAAGCAAAGAACTGAATGCTTGTACTGATTATTTCATATAATGACATATGTGCAATATTTACTGAGGCTATTTGGGTAAATGTGATGTCTTTTATAAGACCAACTGAATAGTTGGAAAAATTGTTCTTTGCAAGCTTTTGGGCTCAGGTGTCCTTCCTGAGGCACCAGGAGAGTCTGGTGGTCTGTATCTACTCTCTATGGTTTGATTAGAACCATAAGCCAATATGCAAAATGCAGGTCTGTGAAATGCAAATGCTTGGCATGGAGGTTTAGAGCGAATAGGAGTTAATAGGTGAGGCAGGTTGGTGGGAGCAGGGAGGAGGAGGGGGAAAATAAAAGAAGGTGACAGAATGCAGCTGGGAAAGTATAGAGTGGTTACCTGGGGTTTTCAGATGGCAGGAAGGTTATACTGTGCCATAAATCCAAAGTCTATATTTATTCCATGATTTTTTGTGTCTAGTAGATTTATGAAGTGAAGTTCATTGGCTTGTCTATGAAAGGTGCTTTGTAAATTCCCTTTGAGGATCTGAGACCAATAGGGCTATAACCAACACCCCCAATATCTACTGAAGCCTTTAACTTGGCTTAGTTTTTAAATCTGAGTGCATCTACACATGCAGTTAATCAAAGCAATACACTTTGGAGCAGTTTGAGCCATGTCAAACTGTGTCCGGCCTCAACATCTACATGTAAGCTTGGGACAGCAGGAATTTGAGCCAGGGCAGAGCAGTTTATACCAGGGCCACTCAGCCCTGGGCTCTGGGTGGCAGCAGAGGGCCTGCCTAGGGCACGAGAGTGCTGAAAGCATGAAGCCATGTGGCTAGGTGGCAGGCAAGAGTCTGGCCTGTGGCTGCCTGGGCTGACCAGGCACAATTTATGCCCGTGGTCAGCATCTATGGGTGTGTTCAATCTCAGTAAATTACCCCACCATAAGATAGCACTGTACCCTAACTGCGACATTAATTAGATTACGGTCGCCTAATACCCTTGCACATATAAACGGCGATGCTTTACTCCACAGCTAATTAATCTAGTCTGCAGTTAAGTGCTTATGAAGACATGACCACTGTGACCTAAACATCAGGTTGAGTTTAACTAAAATTGTTTCAGTACAATTAAGATGGCAAAATTTAAGTTCAATAAAGATGAATTATCTTACAGATACAGAAATTTTATCCTGTGCATATAGGGCCTTGAAGTTTCAAAATGTTCATATTTTGCAGGAACATTTGTTGTAAACTTAGTGGAGGAATTAGTTTCTTGCGAAGTTAGCTGATGCATTTTTGGATGTGGAGTGCCTATTACTTTTCTGAGGAAAGGAAAGAACAAGATTCCACTTTTGCAGTTAAGTATAAACATCAGTATCATATGTAAAACTTTCCCATGCATTCCCATTTTTGAACTATAGAGGAAGATGTGGAGGAGCCTGAAGATACTGAAAAACATCCAGAGCAAAAACATAAACCTGAGAAGCTGGAAAAGAAAATCTCCGAAACCTTCTTCTATAACTATGAAGATTTGTGTTCACGTCCATTTGTGACTTCAGACTCTGGGATACCCAGTAACCTTCTTGTTCTCATGTATCCTTCCTGTCCAGCCTTGTGTGGACCAAGAACTAGGGTTTTCATATATGGAGTAGTCAGGCCTTTTCTTACACTAGTACGATATAATCAGATGTCAAAGGTCCATCCAGGCTTGACAGTTTACTGAGCTAGTGGGGTTAACGCAGGGTAGTTTCTGTAGCCAATGGCATGCATAATGGAATGACATGACCTGTATAATATCCAGCCACCTTTGATTCCCGCGGTCAGCTGAGGAGTGGCATTCAGGATGAGTCTCAAGCTCATACCTCTGAAGCAGTAGTGAGAGACCTTGACTTCTCTGTTACCACATACCCTATTTCCAAGACATCTCCCATGAAAATGTGTGTTCATACACATTGATATAGAAGTGGTGAGCTTGAGGTCTGAATTGTGCCAGTCAAGTTTAAATTCACCTTGAAACATAAGTCTAGAGTGTTGATCTTGAAGGCACTTAATACTGGGCAGAGAGTTTACCAGCATGAGTAATTATTATAATGGATTATTACGTGTCCCACCCTAACATGGCCATGCAGGGAAATATGGAGAGTAGGAAACAACCTTGCCTCTCCACATTGCAGATCTGCAAAGAGTTACACTTCTTTGTAATTCTTTGCAGAGGTAGAGGCAGTGAGTGAGTGTAAGACATTGCATTGGTTCTGTGTCTTACCTATAGTTCACTTCCTGATAATTTGATCAACTTCCTATATTCCCTTTGGAAAAAGAGCATTAGGATACCAATTACTTGGGAAACCATAGAGGATCTGGATAGGCCAGCAAAAGCAGATTGTGCAATGGAGTTAGAAGGATGGAAAACCAACCTTTTGAAGGTTTCACTTAGGTTTTCCTCATTTATAAAATCTTGTTTTACCTTAACTCTATACAGTGTTAAAATAAATCTTGACCATCCAAATCAGTATTCCCATCCATGTTTCTTCTGGTATTTTTATTGTTATTGCCTGGAAGAAATAAAAGTAGAAATCTGGGATGAATTATTTTCTTTAATAAACTGTTGTCAGACACTCTTTTGGTTATGACTGCACCAGACGGGCAAACTTGCAGGTGTTGGATAGTCAGACACTGCTCTACATAGCTGGCAATCAACTTGTACTCCTAGTCATGAAAACTAAATATCAGAGTTACCTCCGGAGCAGCAGTGGTGGAGGGATTGGTGTGATCACGGTATGACTTTTTATTTCCTACAGAAGAGATTGTTTTCTAGAGGTTACTCATAATAGTGAAAACAGCTTAGGTGTCTTAAGGCTTTCCAACTTTGGTGTGGCCAGGGGCTGCATGCAACACTAGCATGCAACCCCCATGCTGCAGATAGCATGGGCTATACCCTAGGGGAGTGGGCTCCTGGGATCTACCCCTATGTGCACACAGTGCTGGTGGCACACAGCCCCACAATATCTGCCCCACACTATATGGGCAGCGCCAGAGGTGTGTGGCTCTGTGACAGGACCAGCTCCAAAGGTGGCTGTAATTCCCCCTAGTGGCCAAATTACCTGTTTCTCAGGTCTTCAGGGTAACTTCCTCACTGTCCGACTTGATACATCTTGTAGAAATGCTATTTTATGTTGGGAGGCTGTTTCCCAAAGTCCCTGAGTATGTGCCCCCTGGGCCCATGTGGCCTAGCTGATTGGGCCCTGTTGGCCTATCTCCATACCCTCAGCATTAATTTGCCTTAGGGGCATTAATCATGACCTCCAGCCATTCCCATAGTCATGCCCATGTCTAGCATGTACCACTCCATTATTTTTTGTGGGACTTGCCAGCCCTGTCTGCACTTTCTGCCTGTTGGGCACTAATCATTTTGGCTGAGCCTTGGCCTTCTTCTGATCTTGGCTCCTTTTCTCTTGCTGAGACCCTTAGCCCTGGTCCACTGTCTAGGGCTGTGGCTCCCTGGCCTCATTGCATCCCTGCCCTATACAGGACTTAACACAGAGTACCCCCTTGGCACTCTGCTGCATGGCCTCCAAATTTCTCCCATGGCTACAACCTGGTCTTCCAATTATAAGCCAAGACACCAGCAAACTGCTTCTGTTGACTTGACATAAGTCAGATCAGTGCTCGGGATCTCAATATTACACTGTTAGGCGGGAAAGTATGACACAAAATTATACACATGCACACAAACTACACATACAACACTATGGGTCCACACTCACATGCACATACACACAAACATGTACTTCAGTGGTACTTGTGTGTTAACACTAGGAGTTACCTGGGGTCACTTGGTGCCTGGGGTTATTTGGGGTCACTTGGTGCCCTGGGGTTACTTGGGGGCAAAAGAAAATCCAGGAGACAGAGGAGGTGAAGAAGTAGAGCCAGGGGATCAAGCCCGGGTAGCAGAGAGAGAGCTGAGCCGATCAAAGAAGCTAGAAGGAGCAGCAGAGAGGTGAAATGAGGGGTGGTGGAGGAAAAAGCCAAAAGTTGGAGGAGGAGGAGGAGGCTGGGAGGTAAGGAGCCGGGAGAGACAGAAGCCGGAGGCTGCAGGGGCCAGAGAGAGAAGCCAGGTGGCAGTGAGGGTTAAAAGATCAGAGAGCCAGGATGCCTAGAAGTGGGGGAACTGGGAGGCAGAGGGCAAAACCAGGCCTGAAGCTGGGATGCAAGTTAGGGTTGCAGAGAGCTGGGAGGCAGAGGGAAGAACCGGGGGAAGCTGGGAGATGGTGGGTTTAAAAGATCCGAGAGCTGGGGAGAGACAGAGAGACAGGAGGAAGGTCAGAGGGCAGACAGCAGAGGTTGGAGCAGGGCTAGGAGATCAGTAAGACAAAACCCAACTCGGGGTTCCAGAATAACAGTTTTATTAAACAGGCAACATGCTATACAGCCCATGAAGTTATTGGTTCACACACATACACACAAACTCTCTCATACACCCTCACAATGATAGCAAGAGAGGAAAGGCTTAATGGAGGGATTGAGGTCAAAGTGTGCAGGGACAGAGCTCAGGTCCCTTGCTTGGGGGAAGAAAGCGGGTGATAGCTACCTATGCCAGGCTGAGAGTTGATCCTCAATAGCCAGTTGGGGTCTTCTCCAGCAAGGTGTTGTCCAGAGGGGGTCACCGGCAGGGCCTCTGGGTGGATAGGTGGCGTGGCGTAGTGTTGGTCCAGATGAAGAGGGCATCTCAAGGAGGTCACACTCTACCACCCCTTTTATAGGGGTGGGCTACCTGTGACTCCAATGGGCAGGACATGCCCAGGCAAGGGCCAGCACTGTTCAGATGAGGTCATACAGTTCCAGGTGTCCTCATTGTCTGGTGGGATACAATGATGGGGTTGCTGGTTTCTATTCTGTTCTTTGTTTCCATGTTACTGGTTTCTTGGAGGGTCTTTAGCTTTCAAATATTGAGTTTTGTCTCTGGACCTGGGAGTAGGTCTGTGGTTTCAGGGAGAGTCAATGCAAGGCAGTGGTCCATTTGCTAAGTTGATGGTCCGGTCATTAAGTTGATGGTCCGGTCATTTGGCAGGAGCTATTTTTAGGCCTGCTGCCATTATGTCTCAAGCACCCTCATTCACTCTTATTCATCCAGGAACCAATTTACATAGGAGAGGTAGATAGGAGTTACGGCTGCAACACAATTACAATAGGGTATGCCTGGGCAGGGGACACGAAGATGGAAACTTAACATTACAAGATGGAGACTTGACATTACTTTGGTTAACTTACAGGAACAGGCCTAAATCATACAATATCAATATAAAACAATAAAAATCAATACAAACATAATAGGAATATAATATAAACCAGTAAAAATCAAAACAAAAATAACAGAATACTATTTACAATATAAAAAGGGGCTTGTCACAGTAATGGAATACAGAAACTTAGCTTATCTATGGCTACTTATAACTACTTATAAGGGATAGAGAGGGCAGAGAGAAAGTCAGAAATGGTTGGGGAAGGGGAGGGAATGTATTTTTAAGTAAAAAAAAAAAAAAAGTAAAACTAGGGGTTTTGCTACACTTCCAGCTAAAATCAGATATCACTCTGGGTCACTGACCCCCAACTCTTCATCCTTCCCTCATAGCTGTCTCCTTCCAGCCCTTATGGGCCTGCAGGTACATCTACTGCAGCCTCTCTCCCTTGGAGCACCTCTCCCTGCAGAGGGCAGGGCCAGACTGGCTGCTCCCATTCAGGAGCTGAGCTTCTACCCCTCTGGGCACCATTCTTCTGGTCCCATGGCTTCTCCACCATACACAAGTGTTTCCCCTTAGCCCAAATAAGCCTCCTGCTCCTGCTGTCCTGTTCCCTGGCAGCTCAGTCTTTTCCTCTGAAAGTGACAAGGGCAGAGGCTCCTGTTACAAACCCCCCACCCCTTGTCAGGTGTTTCCCAACCAGTGCACCAAATGTGATAGAACCAGCCTCAAGGGTGGCCATAATGCACCACTTGGCACATACTCAAGGTTGCTCTAAATTAGCTATACTACATAACTTCTTGGGTTTTGGCCTGCACTGAACAGGAGCGAGCAGGTGGGGTTTGCTTCTCCCCGGCTTATCACACAGGCATGGCTTGAGTTCCTCAGTGGGAGATTTCCATAACTTCTGCTGTACTATGGCATGCACAAAATAGTAAATAGCAGTATTGATTAAAGGGTTGGCAAGAAAGTATAGTCATCTTAAATATCTCAGTCAATCAATGTACACTACCTGACTTGGGCAGAAAGGTAGCAGATTCATGTCTAGGCTCCAGGGTACATTACTAATGTACTCACAAGATCTGATGAGCCATCTGGAATTCACTTTTTGTGGTTTTAATGTTTTAATTATTAAAGTGCCCTGGATAAAACCAACTCTTTTTGTTCAATATTTCCTCTCTGCTAATTACACTTTATACTAGTTTAATGTTTCATCTATCCTAAAATTTGGAACTTCAAGTACATAGGTAAATGAGAAATGCAGCCCACAAAAGCTTGTGATATACATACATAATGCATACGTGTGTGTGTGTGTGTATTATCTTTTGGAGTCCCACAGCTAGTTAAATGGCCCTGTGTGCTATATTGGGCATGTAGGGCCTGGTGGAAGATGGGCAGAGCACAATCCTTTTGCACTGAGGCAGGCAGAGGTGGTATAGTCTGATCCAGGTGGAAATGGTGCGGGACTGATCAGGGTGCATGGGGACCAATCCAGGATGCACAGGACCAGGGCAGGCTGTGCAGGGTCTGATCTTGGTGAGATGGCGTTGGGCCCAGTCCTGATGCCTGGGTCCTGATCTGACCTGTGGACCAGCTTTGTGCTATTCATCCACACCACAAAGCCAAAAGGTTGAGCACCACTGTTTTGTAAAGTACAAATCTACCCTGCCTCTAGCTTGATTTTAGCTTTTGTGGGTCAGATCCTGAAACAGTTATTTTGATTTTAGTAGCCTTTTACCCATGACTAGTAGGCCTATGCGAATAGGGAAGTATTCGATTCGGATTCAGATTCGGCTGATTTAGAGGACAGTGATTTGATTCAATGATTTGAATCACTGTCCCCATTCAAGTCAGCCACATCAGAATCGGAGAGAGCCAGCGAGAGGCAGGCACAGCTGGGCAGCTGCAGGTTCTCCTGAGACTCCTCCAGCTGTGCCTGCATCTCCCCAGCTGTGGGAGCTGCAGAAGAAGCTCCCGCGGCTGCCCTGCATTCCCTGCCTGGCCCAGCCTCCTGGAACTTAAAAATAAATAAATAAAAAGCCCTGCATTCACTGGCTGCAGCAGTGGCAATTAGGGCATCTGAGGGCTCGTGGCAGAGCCCCTCTGCACAGCACGTGGCAGCAGGGAGTGCCTCCCCAGCTTGGCACCCGCATGGCAGCTGTCACATCATGCAGGTGCAGCACAGCATGGGAGAGTGCCACATGCTGTCTGGGAGCTGGGGTGTATCTACCTGTCAGCTGGAGCCTAGCACCGCTCAGTCCCAGCAACCCCAGCAACTCCAGCTCCCAGACACTGTGTGGTGCCCTGCCAAACCACACTGCACCGCAGCATGCGACAGCTGCCATGAAGGTGCCAGGCAGGGATGGGGGGGTGATCCCTGCTACCCCCCTACTGCCCCATGGCGTTGGAGCGGGGAGAGCTCTGCCACAAACACCCAGAGCCCCCAGCCAGAGCCTTGGCTGTGCCTGTCTCTCCCTGGCCAATCTGAATCTCTGAATCTCTCTGAATTGGTTCAGAGGCTTCAGATTCAATTTGGACCTTTTAATGGGTCTCCTGGTTTGATCCTGATTTGGAGATTTGGCCACCGAATAGGGCCAAATCGCCTCCGAATCGAACTGGCAACCAAAACTTTGCACAGCCCTGATGACTAGTCCCACTGATTATTGATAGTATTCCACATGAGTAAAGCTTTCAGAATCTGGCCCTGTGCTTCTCTGTTACATTGTAAATAATTCTTAGAGAATCACATCAGCTCTTTACATCTTATCCACATTTCCTTTCTTCAAAAGCAGAAAAAGACACTATCGTCTCAACAGTTGTTCAGGAGGACATGGGCAGGTGGGCAAGGTGCAAATGAGATGTAAAAAAAGGCTTATGCATGGTTGCACAATTTATGTCATGATTCTGCAATATGTGTGAAATATAACTCAATATTGAGTTGAATACTGCCCAAGAGAACAGGAAAATATCTAAGAGGGTCTTTGCTTTTTCTAGGTACACCCTAGTAAGCAGTATTTTGCAGTAGGAGAAAAAGGAAGGAAACCAAACATCATCATCTATGAATATCCTTCATTAAGGCCCTATAGAATATTGCGAGGTATGTTACCTAGGACTGCTTCTCCAATATTATGTGGTCAGGGCAGTGTGTATAGACTCCAGCAAGTGGAGTAATGTCACATTTTTAGATTTAAAAAATATTTTTAGGTACTTGAAATGAGGGTAAAGACAGTTGTCCATGATTGTCTTTGCATTTTGGGGTATCTGAACGTTTTCAAACAGCAGCAATAGCCAATTGGTGACTATGAGCTGCTGAAACAGTAATAATAATGACAGCAGGAGTGGAGATTTCATTGAGCTGCCTGTCCTACCATTCTCTTTTTCTTTCTTTTTTGGGGGGTTTGTCCTTCCAGGTGGGACAGAGGAAGCCTACACATTTGCTGATTTCAACCATTCTGGCACCTTACTAGCCAGTGTTGGTAGCAGCCCTGACTACATGTTGACAGTTTGGGACTGGAAACAGGAAAAGATTGTGTTGAGGTCCAAAGCTTTTTCACAGGATGTTTATAAGGTCACATTCTCACTTGAAAACGAAGAGCAACTAACTACTTCTGGAACAGGACACATCAAGTAGGTTTGCTTAATGTGCTGAATATGAAGTGCCAAGAAAGTCATGAATCCTACAAGATGACTGATTAGTAATGATAACAATAATTGCTAACAGGTGAAGACCAATGGAGAATGCTGTTCCATTTAAGAATAATAATGGCAATGATTAAAAGCTGTTAAGACCATACAGACAGTCAGGTTGCTCAAATAGCTTACTTTTTGGTGCCTTTGGTTTTTCCAAGAGGTGATAGAAGAATTTTTACTATTGACCATCCAAAGTGCATTTGGAGTGGTTCTTGGCCAGCCTGTCAACTAAAAATGGAGTAAAAACTTTAACCTGTTGTGAGGTAGGGCACCAGACCCTATCCTTGTTCTGTGTCTGAACACTGCTCAACACAATAAGGCCCAATAGCCTGACTGGGATGCTACTGCAGTACAAATGACTTATAAAATGATAGCAGTGATTATTTTGAAGTCCTTTTGAATTTATAGGAGAATCAGATTTATATCCCTAGATCTCATTTTGCTTCCAAGTTGGATCTAAAGCAAGAAAAGAGCTTATTTTCCATATCCAGATCAGATATGTCCAAAACCTTTGAAGAGTTTATCGATTGATTTCATGTAAGATTTCCTCCACTTTGAGTTAAAGCATTTTGGGAACACTTTGAAAAAGAGCCATCAGATCTATACTTGAGCCTTAGCACAATTCAGTGTCGAACCCTGAACCCCAACCATAGTTAAAATAAATGTGGACTAACTATGACCTAACTATAACTATTTCTAATTGCAATAAGAGAGGTCAGTTTCTCTATAACTCATTCTTCCTAAGATACTTCTGTATCTGGTGAACAGTTCTGAATGTTTAAATGTAGCTATGGACCTATAGGACCAACCTGTATGCTCATGTAGATTTATGCAATCCTACCACAGTCCTTGGAGTTATGCAGAAAGTGTTTAACTGTGTATATATTAAGGGTATAAGCATGTGAGCATCTTACATTGAAGCTCAACTAGAGAATAGTAGGCTTTTCTAGGTAAATGTGGAAAATACAGCAAGACTGGATATATACATTGGTTTATGATCTGTTTTAAGTGCACTGAACAGGAGCGAGCAGTGGTTCCCCATCCTTCCCTGGCCAAGGCTTTTCACATAGGTTATTTCTGGGAGTTGGAGGGGAACAGTTTTGGGGAGTTAAGTACTTCTATAAGAATGAATGTGGATATAATAACATTTTCTCTCATTTAAAAAAAGCAAATACAAAACCTCATATTTAAAAATAAGTAAGTTAACATACTCTCCACCTATTGGAGATATCCATTGGACATATCCCCATAGGGTTACCTTCTAGACTGAGAGATACTAAAGATTATGTTTAAAAAAAACCCCTGTAACCCAGAAGGCTCTGTTTCCTATGCTCAGGTTCTGGAAGATGGCCCACACCTTCACTGGCCTCAAGCTACAGGGGGCATTGGGCAGATTTGGTAAGACAGCAGTGACTGACATCGTAGGGTATGTGGAACTGCCTGATGGGAAGGTGAGTCAGTAAGAGGTGAACCTGTTTACTACTGCTCCCTTGCAGGGGCTGCTCCAGAGTCCAGTGAAACCAATGGGAGTCTTACCGCCGACTCCAAAGTGATGAGTGCTCTGACAGTTTAATCCAGTCTCACAGTTAGCCCCCATAAGCCAGTGTAGATCTTAAATTAAAATAAGATGGTTTACTTTGTAACCATTTAAAAATATCAATTATTATCATGATTCCTGGACAAAAGAGACTTGTTATCTAAGGCTGCTGTGCTGAATGCTGTAAACATTAGAACAAAACAGAAAAAATGCTAAGACTATTAGACAAAAAGAAACCCCAAACCCTTAACCATCCCAATGGTCCTATAAGAGTTCAATCCCCTCACCATTTATACATTCCCTAACAAATGCTTATGTCTCAACAAGTGTAGCAGTTCCTGTTTTTCCAAAAAGAACCTCTGGTATTAGTCTGCCAGGAATGCATGTACATGGATAGCTTATAAGATTTCTGTATTTTTCTTCCCTTGCATTGAAGGTGATCTCTGGGTCAGAGTGGGGCAACTTACTCCTTTGGGAAGGGGGCCTCATCAAAGTAGAGCTCTGTCGAACTGGACGTAGACCTTGTCACAGTGGCCCGGTTAATCAGCTGGTTCTGGATGAGGGTGAACTGGTCACAGCTGGAGGAGATGGCTATGTCAGGGTGAGCCTTTTTGTAGTAGCCTGGATACAAACTGGTGTATAGGGGCTTGCAAATGTTCATAGAAGACAATAATCTTTAGCCTATCTTAGCTAGTTTATGGAGGGAGACTCCGGATCATTCAATATGAATTTCTAGCATAATCTGGATAAAAACTGGAGTCTTTCTACGGTGTTGGCCTTTGGATCGGACAGTATTAAAAGACTTCTAACCTATGCTGTAATGTGTCAGTATAAATTTCAGTGATGATTCTAACAAGTTTCTTTCTTGACCAGTCTCTAACATAATTTTTCTTATTTGTAACTTGGATTTATGTTTGTCATTTTCAAGCTGTATTAATGTGTTAGCTAAGATTTTAAAGGACAGTGGGGTTTGAATGCAATTTTCTGATCATTTTGACATTCATTTAAATCAGTTAGATTTGTGTAACTAACCAGCACCTATGCAATTTTTTATCTCAGAGGCATGTATTTCAATCAGTTAATAAATCACTGTCTATTTTAAAATAACAGAACACTCTCAATTTAAAATACAATCCATTAGAAATGAGCTAAAAATCATTTCAGGTTCTATGCCTGCCTTTCCTTCCACCTGCTAGTATTTGGGAGTTTTACACATTTTTCTTTTCTTTTAGGAAAGTATTCTTCTTTATTGTTGATAAACCCCCAAAAATGGGAAGTTGAATGAGTATTCAGTGAAAGAATGAGTATATACAAAGCTCAGTTTAATACTGAAACAGCAAGGAATACAACAATGTTATTTCTCATATAATCTTTCCGTTGTAGAATATCTAAGTGTCATTTATATCAGTGCATTTCAGACAAGACTTTTTTCCCCCCTTAAAAAAACTGATATTATCCCATTTCATAAATTTTAGCTGGGTGAATAGGTGGTAGACTAACAGCTCTTGAAACTGAAATCTGCTTGTTACATCTGGAGCAGGCAATGGCAGTGCAACCTTTTCCAATATTTCTTTTACATTTCTTCCATCAATACACTATCTGGAGGAAGCAGATACTTTGTTTCCCATCATTTTCAGGTGATGAATAGTGCCAGTTCATAGATTCATAGATGTCAGGGTTGGAAGGCACCTCAGTAGGTTATCGAGTCTGACCCCCTGCCCTGGGCAGGAAAGAGCGCTGGCATCAGATGACCCAAGCCAGGTGCTTGTCCAGTCGCTTCTTGAAGATCCTCAGGGTAGGCGAGAGCACCACCTCCCTTTGAAGCCTATTCCTGATTCTGGCAACCCTTGCTGCAAAGAAGTTCTTTCTAATGTCCAACCTAAATCTGCTGTCCATCAATTTGTGGCCATTGTTCCTAGTTACTCCAGGCAGTGCCCTAGTAAGTAGAGCATCTCCTATTCCCTGCTGCCCTCCCCTGATGAATTTATAGGCAGCCACAAGATCACTTCTCAGCCTTCTCTTGCGAAGCCTGAAGAGATCTAGGGCCCTCAGCCTCTCCTCATAGGGCTTTGCCTGCAGGCCTCTGACCATACGCGTGGTCCTCCTCTGAACCCTCTCAAGATTCTCTGCGTCCCTCTTGAAGTGCTCCCTCAAAACAGTACTTCAACTGTGGCCTGACCAGTGCTGCACAGAGAGGAAGCATCACCTCCCTGGACCTGTTTGTCATCTATAGTAGACCCCCACTACCAAGTCCCCCCGACCCCCTTGTATCCTAACTCACAGTACCTCGGTTTGTCCCTCCTCTGATTCCATCTTGATTATAGAGGATATATATTGTTTTTTAACATAGAGCACAACCCTCACACCCCTTTTTCCCCTACTCTATCCCGTCTGTACAACCTGTAACCCTCAATGCCTACTGCCCAATCATGAGTAGGGTCCCACCAGGTTTCAGTTAGTCCAGCCAGGTCAAAGTTGTTGCTTGCAAGCAGGAGTGCAAGTTCCTCATCCTTGTTCCATATGCTCATAGCATTAGAGTAGAGACATTTAAGCCCCCTGACAGGTGCTCTTGGTAGCCCCATCTCCCGATGTCTATCGGGCTCCTTAGTGCTTACCTTAGTGCTTATCTGAGCTGATCGTGGCTCACTGATCCTAGGTTTTCATTATCCTCTACTTCCCCATCCCCCAATGAACCTAGTTTAAAGCCCTTTGGAGGAGATCAGCCAACCCATAGGAGAATAAAATCTTACGTGTAGAAGAAAGATGAAGACCATCTCGTCCCGGGATCCCTCTTTCATGGAAGTGTGAATCATGGTTGTAGAAGCCAAAACCCACATGATGGCACCAGCTCTGGAGCTGCAGTTGTGATTGGCAGGTTGGCAATTTGGGTGCTATGATAATTACCATTTTGAAAGTCAAATGAGGTCATTTTACATAGGCTACCAATGTTTGCTGCTTCTCATCACAGATGCTGATTGCATTCAAACTAGCCATGTGGAGGGAAATGTTTCTATATTATACGTATGGAGCTGCCACTGGTTTATTGTTTGCTATATGTCTATTGTATCTGTTAATGTGAGTTATGTTGACATCTGGACAGATGAAAGCTCTGCTAGTATTTTTCCTTTCAATTTCATGAAGGTATGGGACTTTGAAACAATAGACACAGCCGACTCTGTAGACGACACTGGACTACTAGAGATGGAGCATATGAATGAACTTCTAGTTGGCAAGAATGTCAACCTGAGCTTCATGATGAAAATTCATGACCATGGACAACCTGTTTGGTATGCCCAGGTAACACATCATTTGCATTTGTGTCAGCTCAACAGAGCAATATATAACAAGAAAGGTGATGATGCAGTATGAGAGGAAATCTACTGTGAAGTAATCTGTTGTTTTTCTTTAGAATTACTATTGTTTCCGCCTAGAGTAGTAAAACACTGGGGCCTATTTTCTGACTTTGAGAACCAAAAGGAGAAAGTGGAAATAGGATAATCAAGCTTTATTACCATGAGCACCTGGTCTGATTGACACAATTGGATTCTCTGAAGCCCAAATTCTCTTTCATACAGACCATTCGAAAGTTTTACTGACATTTGTAAAGAATGTTTGTAAGGAACTGGTTGAATTTTTATACTCGGTTTGAAAAGACATACAAGTATTAAATGTTTCTGTTTCTTTAGGATTCCAATGGAGCAATCTGGAAGCTTGATCTGACTTTTTCAAATGTTGTAAGTTTTATTTTCCTCTTCTGCCCCCTGATTTATATACTTCCCTCCTAATAGCATTTTATAATTACAATAGACAGCTCCGCAGTCCTACCTTGAACAGTTGAGGATTTAGAATTGTGACCAGATCTTGTTATAACTTATTTTAACTGCTTCATCATTTACAGTTATTGACCAGGATTTTAAATATTGATGGAGAGGGTCATTTGACCAGAAAAATTAAAATAAAATACTTTAAGGGTTGCCCCAAAGCAGTTGAAAACTACGGGAAGACTCTTGTTGATTTCAGTAGTCTTTGAATAATGAAAACTGAAGAATTAAACTGCAAAGCTATTATGGCAAAAAGTGATGTATAAAGTACATTATGAAGATAGGAGTATATAGAGAAACCTTTTTATAGAGAAGACTTTTAGTGGCCTACCTGGTTGTTGGTTTAAAGTTATTTTCTCAACTTCTGGAAGAGTAGTTTTCAGTTATGAAATTTCTTTCCCCAACATAGTGCTTCTTACTCTAATATGATTCTGTTTTATTTTTATGTAGACACTGCCAACATTTTAAGTACAGGTGCTTAATATGCCTGTAGAAATTTGCTCATGACACCATTGTGAAACTGTATTCATTGGCATCTATTGTATGCACAGACTCCACGTATTATATGTGCACGATATGTGTCTGTAGAGACTGTAGAGTTCCTCTGAGGTATCCATGTTTAAACGCAAGGCTTATAATGCCTCACACAGCAAGACCTCTTTCCTTGTTTTATTCTGTAGACTCATGATCCAGAGTGCCTATTTACTTTTCATTCTGGGAAAATAGAAGCAATGGATGTGTCTCCTGTCACATACCTCATGGCCACAACTGCTCTTGACCGTAAGTACAGCTTTTTTCTCTCTTTCCCTCATCTCAAGTATTATGTTTTAAGGGCAGGGCTGTAGCTCTGACCCATACTTGAGAATGACGCTGTTTGAACTGGTGTGGATTTGAGGTGGATGTGTCCCTTTACTTTGTAAAATTTAGTCATTTATTCCTGGGACAGTGTCCTGAAAGATAGGACAGATCATTAATGAAATAAAGTGCCAGGTGTATCAGATTTTGATAACTGGGCTTTGATAAAAGACATTCTCAAAGGGAAGCTTTACAAGCTTTTTTCATTAGAAGAAAATGACTGAAAAGATTTCGTATTCAAGGCTCTGTGGGACAATAATGATTATACCAGCTTTTGTAATGCCCTATTAATACCTGTGCCTTTCCTAGCAGTTGCCTGTTATCAGCAAAGAGCTTGTACCCAGCTTTGGACACTTATGTCTCTTTTATAAAACTTAAAATATATATATATGTGTGTGTCTGTACAAGCTTTCATACTTAGCATTAGCACTGGTTAGTGTGAGAGAAGAAATGTTGGCCAGGACATTAGCATCACTTGTGCTTTATGGCCTTTGACATGTCCTTATCAGCTACTAAGAATGCATTTCTCTGCCTGAATACTAAATTTCTACCAGCTGAGTCTAATTGGCACATCATCAATGCTAATTGACATAGAAGTTTTTGCATGTGAATAGATGTCTCCATTAACTCATTAATTCCAGCTAGAATGAGGCTGGTTATTAAACAGATTAAAATGGGGAAGAATCCAGACAAGCATTTTTCTTAAAGCCATATTCAAGTCTGTTCACGTCATATTTTCCTAGACTGACAGCATAGGACTTTACCTTAGAACACATCTGGGTACAGACAGATGAAACAGTTATGCTAGTATGAATAGCCGTTACAATGTGGGTTCATCTACATGTGCAATAAATGTGAAGCAATCAGCTCTGGAACAGTAAACTACTGCTGGGCTCAGCATCTACATATCCCCTGGGACATTAGCAATTTGACTGGGGCAGAGAAGTCCCACCCTGCTAGCAAGCGTTGGGGGTGGAGGGTGGTCAGCCTTCGGCTCTGGGTAATGCCATTGAGCAACAGAGGGACTGGCTTGAGCATGAGGGTGCTGAAAAAGTGAAGTCATGTGTCTAGGTGACAAGCAGGAGTCAGGCCCCTGGCTAGCTGGGCTGACCAAGTGCAATTTATGCCTGCAGTCAGTGCAAAGGTGGATTAAACTTTACTGGGGCCCTGGGAAAATGCAAAATTGGAGGCCATCTCCCCTGCAGGAGCTGGACCCCAGGGGAAGAGGGGCACCTTCCCCTCCTGTTGCTGCTGTTGCTGCCAAGGGCAGGGTGGGCCTCTATGTCTCATGGGGGAAGCTGGGTGGACTTGGCTGGGCAGGGTGTGGGGGGGCACATGCCCACCTCTCCCCACTGCTTCCCACCCCCACTCCCCTCACCACGGCCGGAACAGAGGGCAGTGGGGTGAGGGTGGATGTGGGCTGCCTGCTGTGGGTTAGGGACTCTCCAGTCTGCTGCTGTTGCCCATGGGGGCACTCTCACTCCCTGTCATGCACATGGACCCACACATACACATACACACCATATGCTCATTCACTCCCTGCCATGCACATGGACACACATGCTCTACTCTCACTCACTCTTTGCACATGGGCACAGACACAAACACACTTTCCCTGCCATGAACACACACACACTTTCCCCTTATGGGACCTCCCCTCATCCCCCTCTACCTTTCCAGTTGATCCCACTGAGGACACTTCTCCCTGCTGTGCCGTGTCCCCAGCCCTGAGGCTTTCTGGGGAGGCGGCGTGTGGGGGGTAGCAGGGAGCAAAGCCCTGGGCACAGGGGCACAGGGCATGGCAGTGGGATGTGGGGTCTACATTGCAGCGCTGCCTTCTTCAGCTCCTTTCCAGTGTGGTCAACTGTGTCTGCAGCCTGGCACCATAGCCCTGCAGCGCTGTCATGTAGCAGTGGCCACTGGCCCGGCTTTTGCTGTGGGTCAGCACCAAACCACAGCCATGTTTGCATGGCCCTGCAGCCCACACCTTGCAGCGCTCCCTCATTGAACCAGTTCAGCACCTCCTCGCAGGCTAGGTGGTGGCAGTAGGCAGGCGAGAAGTTGCACGCTTCAGCATGTACCACCAGCTGCTGCAGCTTCACCATGGCCTGGTAGCTCCACACACGTTGCTAGCACTGGATGCACCGGGGTACCTGTGCTGGCTGCTCACCCCCTACCCATCCACCATCTAGAAGCTCAACTTGCCACCCCCACTGTTGCTGGGTGGTCATAGTGTGCTGGGCCCTTGGGGCAAAGGCAGCAGAAAACCCCAAGCCCACAGTGTGCAGCCTGCATCTATCCCATGCACAAATATGGGGGTGCCCATGCCCACCCCCAAGCCTTCCCTGGAGGATGTGTGCAGTGGCAGAGAGTTGCCCCCCCCCCCGTACCCCCTGCATGAGCCGCTCTTGTCTGTATCTCACTCCTGGCTCCAGGTCCCCCTACCTTCATCCCAGCCCCACTTCCTCTCTCCCCATGGGGGCTGTGTTCTGCCCCTGCCATGCCCCTTCCCTGCATTAGACTTACCTGCAGAGTGCTGCCTAGGTGTGCTCCTGGCCATGCCCCAAGCCTCAATCAGGACCCTTTGCAGGTTGGACTGCTGCCTGCCTGCAAGGGGAAACCTGCCACTTCTAAGGAATCCCAGGCATGGTGGGGGGGAAACCCAGGCATCTGGGGGCCCCGGGGCCCCTGCTGTCTCATGCATTAATCACCTAATGTAGATGTAGACTTTCTTTCCAGGTTTTCATTAGTATGCCTCAGAATTTTCCCCTCCAATCTTAAAATAAGTCATCTTTCAAAAATGTCTACAATAACTTGTCCCCTTTCTACTTCCTTCCTTAATTGTCCTACACAGGCTCAGTGCGTATCTATGATTTCATCAGCAATTGTCTCTTGACTGAGATTAAATTTAAACAGGGAGGAACAGCACTTACTTGGGCCCCTCGTGTGGTAAGTTTACCCTACTGCAGCATGTTCATGTGGATTCAGAAATCACAAATGTACATTACTCATGGCTTTAAAGAAACTACCAGCCCACCTTGGGCTTCATGAATTGCTTTGAGTGAGGTTATTTTATGATGATAACCTTTCAACTGGGAACTTGCAAACATGTAGAAAAGCAAGTTCTTTGTGCCATGCTTCTTAGAGAAATTGTGCTGGGATTTATTGCAGTGTGTGGACATGTCTACATGAGGTGTAGACGTGTCTACATCTGGAATTAGTCCAACTGTGCAGTTGACTAATTTGTTGCACAGTAAATGTTGCACATCTACACATGCACCCCTACTAGGCTGGAGTGAACTAATTTACTCTGCAGCAGCATAGTCATGGGTGATTAGTGCCTCCTGTGTCGGGGGGGTACATATCCCCCACCGGCCAGTCAGCAACTCCACAGCCAGTCGTGCCAACCGGGGAGTCCCCCACAGCTGATCTCGCCAACCGGGGGTGGTTCCCCCCACAGCTGATCGAGTGGGGCACCCGGAAGTGCCAGTGGTGCTTCTCCTGGTGCCCCCACTCTGCAGCCAGTGCTCGCAGGGGGGGCACTGGCACTCCCGCCTGCCCCACTACCCATCACCTAAGCAGGGAGTGCTGGCTGTGAGGGGGTGCACCAGGGCTCTCAGGGGGTGCATGGGCACTGCTGTGCACCCCCTATGCATCACCACTGAGGATAGTATTTGTAAAAGGAGAGGATTTGTAACTAAACTAATTTGAATGATCCTCTTATGGCTGTATTCTCGATGTGGCATTCACAATGAGACCTTACCCAAGGTTTGCTATAGCATTAGAAGATGCTAGCTCTTCATGAAAAAGCTGCCATTTAAGTATAGTTATCCTTGCCTTTTTCCTTCCTGATAATATTGTTTTAACTCGTCATCAGTATCATCTTAAAAACCTGTCTTGTTCAAAATAATGTGACAACTGTTCCTCATTAGACTGAACGTAGGGGTAGCACTCCCTTTGGATTTCACTCTCCTCCTCAATAAATGTACCAAAAGTCACTGGTATATCTAAAGTAATTGTCCCGTGAACTCCAAGCATGTTCCTTCTAATTTTTCCAATTCCTGCTGTCCTAATAGTAATTGCACACCTTCCTAGTACCAAGTAACATTCCCCTAATACTGATAGGCCTTTATAATTAATTTTAAAACATTTTCCCTGTATAGGAACAGTTTGTATATGCTCAGACAATAGAAATGTGGAGTGATCTATAAAACAGGTTCTATGTTAATTCCAGAACAGCATGTCATAGAGCTGCTTATCTTTTGTCTGAAGTTGCAGATTTCACTGCCCTTTTCTTCTCAATCTAGTATCTATCCTTTTTCCTCTGTCTACTCCCAGGTAAATCCTAAAGGAGGTCTCATTGCTGTTGGGTTTGAAGATGGCGTTGTTCGCATTATTGAAATCTATGATCCCCAAGGACTCACCATCATTGCAGGACGAATGAACATAAAGAAGGCAGAGATGCGGCTGAAACAAGCTTTCAAGCCTCACACCACTGTAGTTACAGCCTTGGCCTATGAACGAAATGGGGAAGTACTTGCCACAGGGGTAGGTCTGAAGTGTTCAAAGGATTGGTTTTATTAAGCCAAAAAGATCAAAAATGTTTTAAGGTAATATATTAGTGCCTCTTACCTGAACTATCCAATTACCATAAAGATTCTCCCCTGGTGATCTCTCCCTATGGCTTAGCTCAGTGATTCTCAGCCAGGGTGCCACGATACCCTGGGGTGCCTTGTGATTCTTTCAGTGGTGCCATGGGGTGCCACGCAATGTTAACACTGTTAGGTTTATAAAGATATTCACAAGATAAACCTGGAGATTTCAAATAGGAATTCATAGTATTAAAACAATTCTGTTGTGTTCTTTCACTGTCTTGAAAGATATTTGCAGCCATCGAGGATTTCAAGCATGTAAGTTGATGAAAGATTTGTTGATTCTCTAAAGAATTTGTGATATCTTTCTTTTTTTTCTCAGAGTAAAGACAAAACAGTCTTCTTTTTCACTGTTGAAGACAAATACGAGCCAATTGGGTTCATTGATGTTCCTGGGCCTGTGCAGGCATTACAGTGGTCTCCACCATCTCATGTGAGTAGTGCTTGGATCTTATTTTGGGAACATTTCAACGCCTATAAATATGACAGATCCTGTATTGTTATTTTAAGCAGTGGTTATCAAATTATATGAACCAATGGATTGCTGTCAACCTTCAGAATTTCTCACAATCCATCTTATCGTGAAACTTAATTGGGAAAGAGGGACTGAGCTTACTCTGCAGAACACTGGTGATCTGTGAATAAGCTTGGGAACTGCTGATTTCAGGGATCAAGAATCATCATCTCAGCAATGTAGTGCAGATAATGGAGAGAACTCTTAGCTTCATGCTGCTTTGGGATGAAAGGTGCTGTTAAACAGACTCTGTATCCTATGCAGTCTCTAGACTTCTGCTGGCAGAGCTTCTGTTGTTTGAGGGAACTGGGGTAACTTTCACAGCAGAAAAGCTTTAATCAACAGAGCTGTATCTGTACCAGAGGGCTCCATCTCCATTATTAAAGAGGCAGCATCCCCATATTGTAAACTAAACAACAGTGCATAAAAAATCTCTGGCTTAAAATCATGCCAATTAAAGTATAGCTGATCATTTATTTTGTTTTAGGGATAGAGAAACAGTGAAAATGACTTTAGATATACTAGCAACTTTTCGTATTTGACAGTCATATGAACATATACATTCAAACGAATGCTAGACTGTGTTAGACTAGAAGTTAAAACAGAAGTGTGTTTTGCAAGATTTCTAGCCTAATTTTAAAGACAAAAGAGATTTGCAGAGGACAGAGAGAGCCTCTGAATTTTCAAGTGCTTATCCAACCCAAACCCTGGATCTGAGCTTCTGGTTCAGTCTCATCTCTTACAAAAGAGAAGACTTGCAAAATATCATTGCTCCACTCCCAACCTAAACCATTCTAGAAGTATATTTGTATTGTCTATAGCAGGGCAGTCTGAGGGGTTAAGATGAGGCGCCCAGCCACCTAACCCCACTTTGCTCCTGCTGTTGGAGCAGTTGGGGTCTCCAGACTTCTCCTTCCTCCTCTGACCTCTGGTTCCTGTCCCTGCTCCTGGAGTGGGTTACTGGGAGGTCACTGCATGTACAGCAAGGGGGAGAGCCATGCTGCTCGTATGGCAAAAGAGGAATTAGGCTGGCAAGAAGGAGGCCAAGTTGCTCATGCTGCATGAGCAGCCAGAAGACCCTGGCTGCTTGTGTTGTATTTGTAGCCTGCAGTCCCAGCTGCCCATCCTGTGTTTGAGATATGCACAGGGGAAGAGCTGGGCTGCTCATGTTGCCTGTATAGGAGGGAAGTTGGGATGGAGAAAGCTGGGCTGCTCACATGGTGAGCACTGGGCAGGACTCCAGGGTCTATGATCCATGCAGTTGGACAGGTCTACATCTACATCACTGGGTCTACATCAATTAGCAATTAGCTTTGCCAGCAATATGTTGTATAAAAAAATTACTTGATTTCTAGCAGAGGTATGTTTGATTAAGGAAGCATGCAATTAAAACAAACATTGACTGGTTTAACTCTAAGGCTTAGCACCTTCTGGTCTTTAGCTTTATTTTCTCCCATTTCCTAGTTCCCTTGTCTCATGCTTGTTTTTTATATGCTGTTGTACAGGCACAGAGCATGCTGCTCGTGCTCTGCGAGAACGGCTTTGCTCTTGAGGTCCTTGGTCCCATGCTTGGGGAACAGGACACAGTATCCACCTATCAGATCAAAGACCTGCCCAGACGGTATTTTCACTTCTGCAGCATTAAATCCCGGATCAAGGTAAAGGACACTCCTATGGGGAATTACACTCTTAGCCCCCAGCTATCAATGTCTTCAGAGTGCAAAACCACTCAGGCTCAAGTTGTTTTATGGAGTGCTAAACATAGGGGGTTAGCTAATCTTTTCATAAAGGACAACTAGGTCTAGTCCACTTACAGCTTTGCTTCATCACTTGACAATTGTATGTTGTCATTAATTCCCTGGAATCAAAACATGTCCCATTGAGAAATGCCACAGAGCATATTAGAAGCTTACACTAGTGATAGAAGAATTACAATAACACGGCACATCTGTTTTAAACTATCTATGTATATATCTATTTATATATATTTCAGAAAAAAATTCTTGAGAGCTTGCTTCTCTATGCTCTTGTCCTGAAAGGAAATTCTTTCAGAGTGTTTCATAAACATCTGTTTGGTCCCATTTTAACCAAATATGAAAACCCATTATTTTTCACCAGTTATATTTTTCTGATGCTTTTTATTATGTTCTAGAAATACATTTTATGGATTTGCAGAAGTTCCTTTGATATCATGAGAATTCTGTCCATGTTCACCAGTGGTGAATTTTATGAAGCTCAGATTTAGGCCAGTGATTATCTTAAAAAGTGACCTCCAATTACCTGATCCTTAGACAAGGTGTTTGGTCCACCAGCCTAGAGCTACCTCTTGAGTGATTAACACTTCTTGACCCCTCTTGTCAGTCCTTTCCATGTAGACTACTTTTGATATTTTGAATGCTGCCTTATTATTAAAGATTAGGCAGAACCTCAGCACTCATCATAATCAGGAGAAACTGAATACTCAGAAGGGAGAAAATTCTTTGGTTTCTTATATGGCTAATATTTTTTTTCTGGGAAAAAAGCCCTTTTAGGATTATATTTGTGCTAAGCTGTAATGAAAATATATTAATGTTTGTATCTATCTTGCTGAGGACAGCAGTCTTCATTTCAGTATTCAGAACAAGGAAGGTCATTACAGCTGCTTTCTTCTCACCTCAAATGATTGAGTACAAACTGTGCACTGCCATGTGGATGGAAGTCAAAGGTTGGCAACCTACAGCCCACAGGCTGGACATGGCTCGCAAAGAGATTGGATCCAGCCCCAGTTTGCAGAGGAAAAGGAAGAGATCAGCCCCTCTGCCCAGAACAGGAACAGCTGGGGAAAAGCAGGGGATGGGCAGCCCATAGTGCCAGCCCATTTGCAAAGAATGGCCCATGGTGAGGAAAAGGTTGTCAACCCTTGGTGTAAGTCTTCATTTTGGTCTTTTGTCCTCTTGGGCAAACAGAGGACAGGGTCTAGATGAAGCACTGTGGAAGTGGGGCACCCCGTCACCGAATTGAAGAGAACCTCTTATCCCGGTCAAGCCACCTCTCTGGCTAATACAGGGTTTAATTTGCTTGGAGGAGGCTGCATATAGATGGGCTCCAGTGAAGAGTGATTGCTGTTTCACAAGCCCCTTGAAACAAATATAAAAGGAGGAAGAAATTAAGGGGATTCCCACTGCAGCCTCAAGTGATGTATGGATTATATTTGTTCAGTTGCAGGGGAAAATATTACTCTAATTTGCTAGTTTTTAACTTTTTCATCATGAGAGCCCGTCAATCAGTGACTTGTGGGGTGCACTGGTTTCATATTGTTTTGTGTCTATGCTTTTCTGTAATAGAGAGAAGAGGAGATAGAGCGTAGAGAGAAAAAGAAACAGGAGAAGGAGAAAGCAAGGCTTGAGTGGATAAAGAAACAAGAGGAGATGGGAAAGGAGGTAGAAGAAGAGCCAGAAGAAGAGCCTGAAAAAGAGGAGCCGCTGCCACCCCTCTATACCCCAGAGGAGCCCAGCCCCATCCTCTGTGGGTTTTATTCAGCACCAGGGAAATTCTGGCTCTCCTTGGTAATTAATTGTTCTCTTTTAATGTGTGAAAATGTGTAAAACATGGAGACAATAACACCACTTCCTTATGGCTCTTGTTTTCTTCAGGGTGGCTATGACTCTGGGTTCCTTTACCATTGTTCATTCTCCTCAAATGATCAACAGGAAGACCCTGAGAATAGGCAAGATGAACCCTTTGAAGTGGTTCCTATGGAGTACACAGATGATAACCCCATCCAAAGGATCTCTTTCTGGTAAAACAGCATATTCACTATGAGCGGTCATTTTGCACTAAAGCCCAATATACTGAGCTTTGGAGAAACCATGGCATATTGCTTCTTTCCTCATAGTGTAGACAATATCCATTTGCAAGAGTTCAAGATGAGTTTTGTGCTGTTCATTGCTAGCTTGTGCTAATTATTTATCAGAGTTGGGATTCCTGACAGCCATGATTTGGGAATATAGCAGTGCAGAATATACTGTTTGTTTTCTTCAAGCACTGTTCAAGGTGAAAAAATTTGAGAACTAATGGCACAATTAAGCTTAAAAGCCAAAGGCAGCCATTGGGTCAGTCTGCATCCTAGCCCTTCAAGTGAAGCACTGGGAATTTGCTGTTACCCTTGCTACGTGGGCAGTCTTCATCCTAGCTCTTCGAGTGAAGCACTGGGAGTTTACTGTTACCCTTGATACATGGGTCCAGCCTATTGTATCTCTTTGGCACTAGTCCTTGATAGCACTCAAGACCTCAGCTTCTTTCAGTTTCTCAGCCCCATTATCCAAGACAGCAGAGTACCAAGAGAGCAGAGTACCAAGAGAACAAGCTATATACAGTCTAGCACAGTGGTGCTCTACCTTTTGGTCCTCTGGGCCAGGTGATTGGCATGGTGCCTGTCTTCAGGCTGGATTGGGCCCTAGGGCCCACCGCCATCCTCTCCCACCCCCTGCACACTGGGATTGGGCCCCAGGGGCCTGGCACCACACCCTCCCATGCTCTGCATGCTGGGATTGGGTCCCAGGGACCCAGTATCACCCCTTCTTAACTCCTACACATCAGGTTTGGGTCTTGGGGAGGCAATGTCATAGATTCATATCACCTCCTCCCACCCCCCATTCTTAACTCCTACACATCAGGTTTGGGTCTTGGGGAGGCAATGTCATAGATTCATATCACCTCCTCCCACCCCCCAAATGCCAGGATTGGGTCCTGGGGGCCAGGCACCACTCCTTGTGTGCCAGGATTGGGTCCCAGGAGCCTGGCGCTGCTTCCTCCCAGCTTTCCACTCTAGGATTAAGCCCTCATCACCCCCACTGGACCCTGTATTCTGGGATTGAGTGCTGGATCCAGCGTGCAGGGTCCAGGGCTCCCCAGGGTCCTGAGATCTGGCTACAAGGGAGTGGTGCCACCTCTCCACTGCTGCCACATTTCTAGACCTCATGGGGAGTCCCATGGGCTGGATTGGTATCACAGGCCAGATCTAGCCCACGGCCTGGAGGTTGAGCACCCCTGGCCTAGCACATTGCCTGGCTATTATGTGAATCGCAGAAGTGGAGGGGAGAACTACGTGCCACCTCCCCACATTATGTACTGCATAAGGCCTAGCATGATCTGTTCTTAATGAACCAGGGTTTGAGACAGCTGCACAGCTCTACTTTAGCTGCTAATTTGCCCAATGGGGTGAAATAATGCCTACAATCAATCTGCTCCTACTGCACAATGTATTGTGTCCGCTGGAACCATATAAGCCCAGTTTCCCTGGAAGCCTTCCCCTGGTCCACCCCAAGTGATCTTCTGAACCAATCCTGCATGGGTCAGTGAAAAACACAGTTCATGGTGTTCAGGGAGTGCAAGGGTGCCCTTGGACAGCCACTTAGCTTGTCAGTCACCTGCCTAGCACCTCTCCATTTAACCTTCATTGTTATAGCATTAATTGTTTTAGGTCAGCACCTTAAATTGTCTAGCCTATGTTCACTTTGCAGTATCAGCAAGCTGTTGATGTTCTGTGGGATGAAGGATGGAGCAGTGCGGGTTTACCCTCTCCAGGATAAAGAACTCTCGGTGGATACCCTGGACAGATACTGGTCCTTCAACATACATGACAATGATTATGGCCAAATCCAGGGGATCTATTCTAGTTATGATGACCGGTTTCTTGTTACCTGTGGAGCAGATGGCAACATCTTTACTTTTACTATCTTGTCCCCAGAGGACATTCAAAAAGAGCTAAGAGCCAAAGTTCCATCTCCAAGAGTAAGTGACTAAATGAAAACCTTTCAAAACTCTTCTTTACCGTGTTGTTCATGTGGGGAGGCTTACAACTTATTCTCCAAATCAAGTCAGGTCCTTCAACATTGTACAGTTCTCTATGCTGAATAATGCTGTGCCTAAACCTTTTGCATCATGTGTCATTTATGACAAAATTTGAAGTTTTCATACAAAATTTGCAAATTTGAATCCAGGGAAAATATCTGGTAATGCTCCTTCTGTTCTTGATGTTAAGGCTCAGGAATCCTATAGCTCAGGGATGCTAGACTGCCCCTCCTTGTGGGCTGGATCCAGAGTGCAGGGCCCCTCATTTGTCAGAGCCAGACATGGTGGTGGAGTAAGCAGCAGTGATGACCATAGGGGTTAATGCATCCATAGCTCATTTCCAACTGCTGACAACCATTCCCGGTGGGGCTTTGTACCCAGGATTTCAGAGGCAGGCATCACCATCAAATGCCCAGCCCCTCTGGGAGTCCCATGGGCCAGACAACATGGCTTCACTAGCCAGATATGGCCCATAGGCTGTATATTTGACACCCCCACTTAAGTAAACTAAGAATATCACCTTGTGCATTTGCAGACTGAGAAGCACAAAGATCTGACATATTTTTTTCTGAGGGCTGTAATGGAAATCCACAGAATTTTAATCATGCTGTATTACAGTTCAGTTTGGTGCCACTGTTTTCAGTGGTAATATTGGTCTCATCTTTTAGGTTGAAAGGAACATTTGAACCTGATGTTTGGTGGTTGTGGTGTTCATCATGAAAGTCTCATTTAGTTTCACAAACATCAGTTTGGCATTCTCCCTGACCTTTTGAACACCCTTGTCAGCTGCTGAGTGTTGCTGCTTTTTTTTAAAAGAACAAATAATATTTTTGATCCACAGAGAGAACTGGAAAAGGAGAAAGCTGCCGAAGATATTGAGGATCCCAGTGCCTACAGGTGGGATAGACTGTGATGAAGATAGGAGACTTTTCCATGTGCTGGTAACTCTGGGTGCTGACAGAAGTGACATTTGTCATGCAATTGGCCCCCTGAAAGTGATCTATAGCTGTGCTGTGACACGTGTGCATAGCTGCAGAGTGCTTTAAAAGTGGCTGATTGTGTGATAAATTAACCCTCATCCTAATGAGGGATCAGATGAAGGTGTTCCAAAGTGGAGCACCTTAGGGAACTTTTATCAATTGCTGCATGTGATCGGTGCTGGGCTAATGCCTGCTGATGTCTCTTTGCTTCCACCACTGAGACAGTGCCATTTCCTTTGTCCTGCATTTCCAGTATTGAGAATGCCAAGAAGAAAAAGGAATATGATCAGATAATGAAGGCCGCAGAGGACAAAAAGAATGAGAAGAGGCAAAAGCTAGCTGCCCTCAAGCAGGAGTTTCTTCATTTGCTTCAGAAGAATATGGAGCTGCCAAAACACATGCAGCTACTCAGAGAGGTACATCTGTTTTCATACAGGTCATTTATCCTTAGACTAGACTCCCATTTTTAAAAGGAACAGCATCCAGCGTGTTACAACTTTAGCCAACCTTTTCTCCCCTCATCCTACTCCAGAGCATTACAAGGTCACTGATGCACAGCCCATGTGGGTTGGGTCTAGTCCCTTAAGTACTTATATACCTAGGCCCTATATACCAGGAGCCGCAACTCACAGCTAATGCTGTGTGTCATGAGAGAAGTGTTTTCAAAGAACATGATTCTGCACTCTGGGGTGAATATTTATGCTAGTGTGCAGGCAACTCCTGCACCTGGACAAAAACATTTCTGAGAATTGTGGGTGCCATAGCTCAGTGGTTGGGACACCATGAAACGGTGTGTCTCACTTGTTTGCAGCAATTTGAAATGGACCACAGGATCTGTGAGGAGATGAATAGGCAGACAGCACAACGCATCCAGCAGGTGCAGAAAGAACTGGCTTGGGAACAGGAGAAGCATCAGATTGGATTGCAGAAATTGCAAAGTCGGTAAGTACTAGTTCTCTGTTACCTTCCTTCATCATTAGATCTTTCAGTTTCATCTGTCTTGAGAAATGAGACTGCAACTTTATTTTTGTTTATAGAACCAAAATTTATACATGTCATTTTTGTGACTTTCCTGTATGACTGCCTGTTTTGGATTCTTGGTGGGGAAAAAGAAAAAAACAAGGAATGCAAAGCAAGAAAATTACCTGACTGTTGATTAAGCTGTCCCTTTCTGTGGCAGCACAACTATGCTGTGAAAGAGTGCTCTGCTTCAGTTTCCCTGAATGGTGATGGCTAAGAAGTCTAGAAGAGCTGGAGAAACTTTGAGGGCTAACCTGTGGTGCTTTGGAAATCATAAAGGATGAGGTGTTGTTGACACAGTCCAAGGTGGTGGGATTAATTAATGTCTGTCAAAATTTGTCCTCATTCAGTCTGCACTTCTTTAACATACCTGCTCTATCTTAAACGCATAGGAACAAGGTATGGTTATTTTAAAAACAAACTAAACCTACCTCCTGAAACAAGGCATACATTTCTTCCCCTAGGGAGAGGATGATAGAACAAACACATTAGATCTGAATGGCATGTTGCTTAAGTCATGTTTCTTAATTATTGGAAGGTGGATGGTCAGAACTAGTGTGATAAGCATGGTATACAAACTATAGTGGCTGATATATCCCTTAAGTGGCTCTATCCCTAGATTTGATGAATGTCACAGGCATAGTGCTGTTACTTACTGGTTTGTATGCTCAGATATGATGACTGTGTAATAGTCATAGTTAGTGTAATGAATTGTTTAGGTCATTTTGGATAGCTACATGGGCTAAGTGAAGAATATTTGATAACTTGCTTCTGCATATCTCGGACAGTAAATAACGTTATCTCCATTTTGTTTCCTCAGATTTCGGGATACATTAGAATTTGATACTGTGGTTGTTCATGCTATGGGAAGTAATCATCAAGTCTCCACATACAGGCTTCTGGCAATTTCTGAGAAATATTACAAGGTTAAAAAACAAGGTCAGGCAGGGAAAAAGAGAGTAACCAAATATGATTGGAAAGGAAAAGAAGTAGAACAAAGAAGAGAAACCCTGAAAGAGACAAGTAAGGCATGCACAAAAACCTAAACATGCTTACATTATGTCCTTTCCATCCTTATTTTCACTGGGTTTATTTCTTCGTATAGCAATACTTCAGTACCTGTAATACCTCATCTCCAAATGCAGAAACCCAGTGGTCAAATGCAATCACATGGTATCGCTATGTTTTTTTAGTCATCACTTCATTTTCTCAGTCAACAGGTTTTCCAGCACCCTTTATTACTAAATGTTTTTTCACATTCTGGTTGATATCCACAAAATTCCATTAACTCAAAGGGGAAAATAAGCTTGTGTTGCCTCCTTTTTTATTGGTAATATGACATCAGTTAAGGAGACTGACTTCATTTAAACTCCACAAATTTATACTAGCTGGGTGCATCTATGTGTGCAAGTGATGCAAAGCAATACATTCAGGAGCAGTCTGAGCCAGAGTAAACTACTCCCAAGCAGAGCATCTACACATGTGCCTAGGACAGCAGCAATTTAAGCTGGGGTGGAGAAGGCCCAGGCTAGCAAGGGACTGGGGGAGAGAATGGGGGGGTCAGCCCCAGGCTCCAGGTGGCAGCATTGGGTGGTGGAAGGGTGGCTGGGGCACAAGAGTGACGAAAGTGTGAAGTCATCTGGCTAGGTAGCAGGAAGGAGTCTGCCTCTGGCTGCCTGGGCTGACCAGGCACAATTTATACCTGAATCTATGGTCAATGTCTACATGTGCATTTAATTGCAGTAAATTACCTCAGCATAACACAGTACTGTCCCCAACAGTACTATTTTACTGTGGTGTAAATTAGTTTATTTACTGCAGCCTAATACTGACGCATGTGTAGATGGAGATACTTTACTCTGCAACTAATTAGTCTACTCTGCAGTAAAGACCACTCAGTTGGACAGACCAGTATGGTTTACAATAGCTGTGACTGGCTTGTTTATCATATATAATTTCTTAACATCTATATATCCTCTCTCTTATCTCAGTTCCAGTTGCTGGAGTTACTGAGGAGGAGATGGAGGTTGAAAAGTTGAAGAAGAAGACACAGTCGCAAACTGCAGCAGCCCGTTTACTTGAAAACCAACTTGAGAAAATCAGAAAAATTGTTGAGAAAGCTGATAAAGCCAAAGCTAAGATCATGCAGAGAAAGAACGAATGGGAAGAACTGTGAGTCATGAATCAGAAGCTGCAGTCTTTTTCATGGGTGCTCTGTATCATGATCTGAAATAATCCTAGTTGGCTCATCTGTCTAATCCAGTGGTTCTCAAACTTTTTAGAAAAGGTATCCCTTGTTAGACACATGACACCCTCCATAATGTTTGGAGGGTTCATGGCTGCACCCCACTGTAAAAAATAATTTATTTATTACAGTGCTTACCTTGTTTGAAAGGGGAGACACAGTTGGGGTGGGAGAGTGGCCAGTCAGAGCAGAGCCTGAGCTTGATCTTATCTGCTGATCTCAAACCTCAGTGGCACTCTTCAAAGGATTTCACAGCACCTCAGGGTGCCCTGGCATCCTGGTTGAGAATTACTGGTCTAATCTAATCATAGTATCTTTAAAAACTAAGGACCCCGAGAGGCCATCCAATCCAACCCCTTGCTCAAGGCAAGACCATCTCTTTCCAAGCTATCCCAGTGTCTGTGCCCCTGTAAAGTTTTACATTTACATAATTCCACATTATTCTGAGGTGGAATAAATCATTCTGATCAGCTCCAAATATCAGTAATGGGCCACAAAGTTTTTTGATTCTTGTATTAGCCTTAGAATATTAATAGTGGCTGCTGTGTCTCATCTTGTTAAGTAATACCAGTTTGGAGGGTGAACTGACATTAGGGGTAGAAATGAAAAAACAGGGCTTTGAGTGTGCAAGCTCATGAAGTCAGTGAGGCTCTGACTCTTCTTAGACCTGTAGGTTTAGACCCAATACTGCATACTGCAGCCAAGTAGAACTTCACCAAGCTTTTCCCTGAGAACATCAGGATCACGTCCATGCTCATTAGCTGAGTCAGAATCTCATGATTCCCTTCCCCTGGGCTTTGATTTTGGGACATATTGCAGATGCTTGGTGCACCCCTTTTTCTTCAGGTCCTTTGCTAACTTGAATCAGGTTCACAGTGTGCTATCTACTTAGCAATGCTGTAGCTGGCTGCCCGCTACATCCAGGGTTCAGTCTAGATCCTGGGAGAGCTATTTAATTTTAAAAATCCACCTCTTTCTAGACACATTTGTCTTTCCTTTGATACGGAAGGAGATATTTTTCCCCAAGTACCTGAGGGTGATAGGTAAATTAAACATGTAGACAGAGTCTTCTGAAGAATTAATATTTTTCTAAACATTGTTTAACCCACTGCTGACTCCTAGATCAAATATCAAGCCCTATTGCACAAGGCAGGAATTTTGGACTGGATAACCTGGGAATCTTAGGCAATCTAAGACATTCTGCTTGTTTTTGGCACTCAACAGATTGAAGAGCAAACCCAGTGATAATTATGAGAACCCCAAGGATATTCAGGAGATCAAGATGGCTCAGGAAAACATGGGGGATTTCAAACTGAAGACAGCCACTAACTATAAGATCCCTGAGCACATGCGCATGAATGCAGAGAAGAAGAAGATGCAGCTTGCCTCGCTAGAAGTGGTGGTATGGGAACAGATTCCCTGGGGCTGTGATTGTACCTGTTTTGGAAAGCAAAGTATAGAAAACCAGCCACTACAAAAAAGGCTTGAGAGGGAATGGAGGTGGGGTAGGAACTGCTGAGAACGGACCGTGCACAGTCAGCTTTAGCTGCAAACCATTAACTAAGCAGATACTGTAAGCATGGGAATTTATCTTTTCTAGCATGTTGATGGAAACACCAGATATTCTTCATGCTTCAGAGAACAGTACCATCCAGTGGCTGAGACATTTTCCCCAGAAATTAAGTGAACTAACCAAAAAAAACCCTTCTCATGTTCCCAGTTACAGAAACACTCAATGTTTTTGTTATTTGAAGGCAGAGGCAGCAACAGTGTTGTCCCCAGGTGGAAGGGGGACTATTATGGACAGGCTACAGGGAAATAGACATCCAGAGGCCAGAGACTGGGTACCTATTGCAGTGCCACCTGCTTTGTAATAGGACAGTAGGGCAGAGCTCTGCGTGGGCAATCGGCACTGTTAAGGTGGCCAGAGCAGTGGTTGCAAGCTGTTCCAAGAGATAATTATCAGGCTTTGATTAGTAACCCCTGTGGATGGCTGAGGAGCCACCTGACTAGAAGGGATTGGGAAGTTTATAAGCTCAGTGTCAAAGCCAAAGAAATCAGTTTGGCTACACTGAGGCAGGGAGAACAGCTCCCAGGAAGGGAAGGGCTGCTCCCAGGGGCCAGGGCTGCTCTGATGAGGGGAGGAGAGATTTCCTTTTAAAGTGGTAGTTTTGTTTTCCTGATGTTTTGTTTGCCCAGAAGGAAGGTTTATGTTAAAGCGGTTGTTTGTTTTAATGTTTTGATTCATACTGATGTTTTGGGTTGGAACAAGAGGGGAGGTGGAGATCCCAGCAGTGCCTGAGAGGCACGTGACTGCCCTGAGCCCTGCCAGAAGCTGGGTTCAAAGTGTGAGCAGGCGGTGGCCAGGAGAGGGGTTACGGCATAGTGAAAATGAGGAAGACATAACTGTAACACAAATTGGGTGGAGACAGGGCCAGGACCCCAGTGCCCTAACCAGGATGGAGAAGAAATTGGAGTAGGTGAGGCAGGGCTGGAACCTAGAAGCCAGGTCCAGCACAGCGGGTCTAGGCAGAAAGGGCCCAGTGAGAGAAAAGGGGCTGAGGCTGGGAAGCCTGAGGCCCCTACAAGGGAAAGTGAATACATGGTAACACCTATGAGGTGTGGATGTGACTGCAGAGGAGGTGAGAGGCCACAAATAGCCCTTAAGGTGAAAGGTACCCTGGGGGTGGGGGCTGGCATGGATGTGCCAAGTTGACCCATGTAGCATGTAAGGGGAAGGATTGGGACCAGTGGTTCTGAGAGGGACCAGCTAGCCGCAGAACAAACAATGACTTCATCTGGGACCCATGGGCAGCCTCCCTTTTCACCAAGCATCTCATTACATCTAGATGTGGCAGGAGAGGGAAAAGGAAGGGGACCCAGGAAGCTGGATCAGAGCAGGAATTACAAGGCCACCATGGAGCATAATGGCTACCTTTGGGGCTGATCCTTGTTACAGTCTCACCAAGAGGATATTGTTTTTTTCAGTGGGCTCAGCACATTCCACAAGAAGGATTGCTTCCTTCTGGCACTTGAACTCTGGAAAATTTGTAGTGAGAAGTTTCTTTTGTGATCACTCATTTTCCTTACTATATCAGTGGATTATGAGGGTATATAATGGAGGGGGGGGGACGGGGCAGATCCCTCCACCTTTCAACTCCTTTTACCCAACAAAAGTGCACAGAGCATAGATTCCACACGGTGTCCTCGACACTCTCCTTTTCAGTTTCTTCTTATGATGCTAGTTAAGAGTCTCCAGGAATTTGTTTAGATAAATTAAATGGTACTGAAGTAATCTGCAAACACTCCCTCCTAGTACTCCTTTGGCTTGCCATCTAGAACTGATGTCCACTGCCTTAAAGGGTAATGCTTCTTGCTAATCTCAGAGTATGTGGAATTCATTTGAAGAAGGAAAAGAGGTGACTCGCTCTTAGCCATCATTGTTTGAGAGTGCCACCTCATCGTAGCCATACTCTGCCCACTTCACCTAAGTGTCTGAAGTGAGGGAAAATTCCCAAATTAGGGAAGGAACTGCTGGCTGTTTAGGGGCCCTGTCATATATTTCTATCCTTGGAATTCTGGATGAGGGAGAGGGTGGGCTAATGGTCCTAACAGATGCTGCTGGCTAGAGAAATCCATCAGCTCAAAAGTAGGAGGCCCTGATCTCCCAAATGTGAATATGCAGAGGTGCCACATTGAAGGAACAGTAAAGGGAAGTAAAGATCTTCCCTTCCTTTGCCTTCTTAAGCATTTAAACCCTTCTGCACTGGGCAAGTTAGAAGGCAGAGTAGACATATGTCTTATAAACTAACTGAATCAGAGATGCTGACTGTGCACTTGATTGCTTACCTGAGTCGGGAAAGAATTTACACAGCAGAAGTATCATTGGGAAGTCATGCTAAAATTGCTTTTCCTTCTCTCTCCAGATCCATGAGAAGAAATTGAACATGAACAAATGGATCATCTCCCTGCGGGACCTCAAGGTGGCCATTATTGAAGAGATCAACTGTCTAGTGCAAGAACTGAAATCCATACAGTCTGCCCTGGACCCATCTGAACAACTCCCTGTTCCCCCAATACCTCAGTTACACCCAGAGGAGATTCCAGAAAAAAAGTTCCAGTATGACAATGAAATCCTCCAGAAGTTCAAACATGAGCAGGACCAAAAAACTAGGCTTTCAGAGCAGGTGGGAGAGTCTTCCTCATTTGGTCTCTTCCGTACAAGTTTTTTTCGTTCTCCTTCTCTAAAGGAAATGGATATCTCTGCACGGACTTCAAGTGTGAGATCAATGAGAACAGCATCTTCAGTTGTTTCAGTGCAGCCAAGGGTTTTTGAGATTGAAAAGGCAGAACCAACAGAGATGGACCAGGACACTCTCAAGAAAGAAAGGATCAAAAACATTTACCTACAGGAGACCTTGATCAAACGGGTAGGAGATTAAAAGTGACTGACCACTCTAATCCCCAAAACAAAACCAGTTCACAGAGCTTTCTTCCCATCTGTCCCAGTGCTGTAATAGCAACTCTTTCACTTTTTGGAAGTCTTTTGGAAGTTCAGGAGACCTTGCTTGGAGCGAACTGTGGAGCTGATGCATTATACTGCTGAAAGAGCATTAGAAGACCAATGCGGGTGTGTCCACACAAGACTAATCTACTGTGCAGAAAAGTGTCACTAAGTAACCATGCTAATAAAACATTGCACAGTAAATTAGTATACTGCACAATTATCTTGTATCTGTAAATACAGGTACTAAATGAATGGAGACAGGAGCAGATCAATGCAGGGACTGGATCCCTCTGTGCTCCCTGTCTCAGCACTGTGGGAATCCTGGCTCCCCATGGGAGTGGGGAGCTACCGGTAGGGCAGCCAGCAGTAAGCCCCTGGCTGGGTGAGCAATCCCCGCCCACCAGGGGACTCACTGCAAGCTGCCCACCAGTGAATCAGGGCAGGGGGCTGGGACTTGCCCCTCCTCCATAGCTGTTTCCCAGCCCAGTGCCCTGTTTGAATGATTGGGCCAGGTGCTGGGAAGAGTCCCTCTCCCATACAGCTGTTTCTCAGGCCCCCTGTCCAGATTGCCCGACTGAGACACAGGATTGGGAAACAACTGCAGGGAAGGGGCAGGTCCCAGCCAGCTCCAGGCTGCACAGGGAAACCCTGCTGGGCACAGGGCTTGTCCCCATGTGCATAGTGTAGGAGAGTTCTGCAGCAGCAGCTCTCTTGCTCCGTGCCTATCAGGACCCCTCCCAATGTGTATGGGGCCAAGAGACAACTCTGTCCTGGCCCTGGGTGCTTGGGGACCAGCCCCATGCACTCTGCCAGCACCAGGGCTAGCATCCAGGGGGAGCCTGAAGCTCCCCCTGGCTGCTGCAGGGGGGCAGAGCAGGGTGGGAGTAGCCCTGTACCAGGCTGCTCCCACTGGGAGCAAATCTGCTCCCAAGAGGGATCACGTGTAGATATGCTTCTCAGTAGGCTTACTGCACAGTCAGCCTACTTTGAATTAATAGCATGTATAGACATGCCCAGTGAGTATTAACTGGTCTCTAAAAATACTGTTTGGTTAGCCTGCCATTGAAAGGTGTTAGTAAGTGTACTTGCCCAAGGAAGACATTGGCAGATATTCTGCAAGATGATTTAGAAGGCAGGGGTCAGTAGCATGAATTTACTGCTGCAGGAGGCAGGACATTCTTCAGGTCAGGCTAGAACACTATAGGGAGGGAAACACTTCACTTGAATAATTTTGAGGGTGGAGGGTGGTTTGAGCAGTGAAAAGCATCTGTGGCATTTCTGATGATTTATGTGCTCCTTCTGCAGTGATACCAAAACATTCTCTGTAGTTAATTTTAATTTTGTTGTCCTAAGTACCCAAGTAAATCATCATAAATGCTGTTGGCAAATTCTTGATTTGCTTTTCTGCTCCTGTTGCCTTGCATAGCGTCATTTCCTGATATCTGCCTGCTCAATTTTGCCCTTCCCCATGCTCCAGATCAATGAGTTGATGGTCACCTTTGATGCTGAGCTCCGCCTCCTGAGGCATCAGAAGCTGAAGTTGGATGTGCAGATGAAGTGTGCTGACCTACGGCACATCACGTGGTTTGAGGAGCTGCTTCTCCTCAAGAACTTTGAGAAACATGAGGACATTCTTCAGGAGCGTGTCAACAGTCTTATCAGTGAGGAAGAGGGCATGCAAGTATGTAGGCTAGAGCAGCTGATTTATCTTTTGATGGGGCTGGAAACAAATATGCTACAAAAAAGAGGGTGGATCCCTTTGCTTCTCTGTGCACCAAGCCAATGCCTTAGTACTGCATACCAAGAAAAGAAAATGCCCTAAATTATCATGCAGAGACAGTCATTTTAAGCCTAAATAGAGAATCCATTTTGTCCCTCAGGTTGTATGTAATAGATTATGGGAAGTGTGAAATAAAAGGCTGTTATCCTACCGTGGTTCTGCTGTGGGTGACCACTATCAAAATAGAATCTTAGAAACGTCGGGCTGAAAGGGACCTCCAGAGGTCATCTAGTCCAACCCCCTGCCTGAGGCAGGATCATCCCTATCCAAACCATCCCATGTAAATCCATAATCTAAGCTCTTTGTAAAACTACCATCAACCCTGGCTTTTGTCAGATCAAGGTAAAGATTAATGACAGATTTTTGACAACTGTTTCTTCTTTATGTATCCATACAGTTTGATAATTCAGTCACTGAAATGGTTAAATCATAACAAAACAAGAACTCGTATAGGGGTTTCCTCTGAAGATCTCAAACACTTTGCAAAGGGGGGCAGGTGTGATTATCCTCATTTTACCTACGATGAACCTGAACCAAAGAGAGGGAAAACAACTTGCTTGGTACTACACAGGGAACTACTGGCAGAGAGCTGGGCATTCATTCAGACCCTGTGCCCATTGCAAGTCCATTACTGGCTAACCAGAAGTGGACCAGCAGTTTAAAAGGCTAGTGTTCTAATAGTCTTCTCTCAGCCTAAGGATTGGATTTTGATTTTTTTTAGTGGAAATTAAACAACTACCTTGCACAGATGGAAGAAAAAAAAAGTGAGATTGCAAAACTTCAGGAACGTGAGAAAGCCCTCTATGCCACCTTCCAAGCATCCCTTGGAGAAAACAACAACTTTGCCAGCTTCCTTACTAAGGTCCTGAAAAAGAAGATCAGGCGTGTTAAGAAGAAGGAAACAGAAGGAGAAGCAGGTTAGAAATACCATTTCTTTAGGTCTATATATTATGTTTGAAGTATGGAAGCCACTGCTATTCACTGAAACATTGGACATATACATTGCTTGAGTTAGTTAAAAAAAAATCACCTGGGCAGATCCCATTTGTTCTACAGGACCAAAGTGGCTGCATCTACACAAGACACCGACTGTGTAGTCCTTACTGTGCAGTCATTTAATAATTATATAAACAAATACTAAATGGCTGTGCTGTAACTAGAGTTACTGCGTAGTAATGTCACCAAATGGCTTTTTTGTGATGCTGACTGTGCAGTAGCTCATTATTACTGTGCAGTAGTAACAAGCTACTGTGCAGTAAGCATCTTGGGTAGATGTGGCCAATGTATTGTAATCACCTTGGGAAATAATGGCATTATAACCCAGGCCCCTGATTTGACAGTATTTGTAGTGTTAACAGACTCTTGAAAGGCAGTTCCTGTAGGTCGGTGTTGAGAGACATTAATGTTGGGTGGGAACAAGGGACAAAGTTTTGTAGAGCTGCTGCTGATATCACATGAGAGGTGTGGATAGCTGTTAGTCTGGTGTCTATGTGCATAACATTTTCCTTCAGTCTTTTTTGATTACTATGGGACCATCCCCCCACCTATAATTATAGGCTAGTCACTGTAAGAATCATTCTAATAATGTCACTCATGTGACAACATTTATTATTAAAATATTCACATTCATTTGTCAGGTTTTGCTTGCTGTGTTAGTTTTAAAGTGCTTAAGATTAGGCAGTGTTTTGGTCTGAAATATTTGTTCGGTATTTGTTCTCTGATTTGGCATTTGATTCCAAGGAGGTTATGTACTATATAAATAAACAGCAAATTTTGGCAATTACAACACACAATTCATCTTTTACTACCTGGACACATCTTTTCTGTTTGTTGGTTTCCTCAGGAGAATGTTAAACCTATGTGCTGACTGACTCCAAATTGTTCAATTCAGAATAGCTAATATATTGCATTACATACAGAGAAAGTGGGGAGATACTTGAGGAAGGGAATACAGAAAAGGAAGAAAAGCGTTATTTCGCTGTGCATGTTCCTGGAGTGAGTGATCCTTCTTCCACGTCTTTGACCTGTGCATTCAGTGAATTAGTGGAAAGGACTTAACAAGATAATCACCCTTAAAACATTGGGATGACTGGGGATGTATTCACTACTATGCTGTTGCTCCTTAGGGCTCTGTTGGCCTGCAGTACAGCCAATGGACCTGGCACATATTAAAACCTGTTTTTGGTATGTACCAACACTTTTACCTTCCTCTCCTAGATGAAGAAGAGGAAAGTGAGGAAGAGAGTGATGACGAGTCCAGCTTCGAGAGTGATGAAGAAGATTCGGGATCTGAAGACGAAGTCTTTGATGACTCTGTTTGCCCAAAAAGTAAGTGAGCTGTTACTCTCCTTTAGTTTGTGAGCAAACACTGTAAATTTACACTGAAAAATAGGATTTTTCAGTAGTCTAATGTAATTTTTATGAGCCAGAGTTTCCCCCCATTTAAGTTCTTGAGTAGCACTTTGCTCCTTAAGTAACTTCAATGACACACATTGGACTACTACTTGCAGGGCAGTGTATTACCCAGTTTGAGGAGGGGGACAGAAGTTTGTTTTGTCCCTGTAGCTCATTTTCCCCTGTAAAATGGAGGCAGTAATACCTGTTGCTAAAGGGTGGTGTAATAATTCATGAACTGGAATTATTTAAAACCCTGGAAAAAGTAAAAGGCTAGTTATTAAGAATTAATTATTACATGTGAAGGAAAAACTCACAATATCAAGGGTGATTCCTCAAGAGGACAGAATTTCCATGACTGGTGCTGGAACATGTAATGTATACTCTCACCATGGAAACCCAAAGAATAGGCTTGTTTGCTAGGATTGTATTTCTCCAAACTGGGGAAATCCTGGATGGCTCTGAATTTGGTGGGTAAATTAAGCACTTTCCTACCACCTCATGGTTTGAGGAAGTATTGCTGGCTGTTTCTTAGATTTGGCAGCAAAGATTGAGGGATTTATTTTCAAATAAATTGGTCTATACAGCATTTCTGCAAACTCCTACCTCCCTTTTCAGAAAGTTGAGAATTTCGTATTTTCGGTGAGTAAAATTATTTGTGCATTTCTGAGCTCAGGCCGATATGTTTTTATGACCCTTTGCTAAGGTTGGGGTTTTTTAGGCTAGTTTGTTAGACTTGATAAGCAGGTTGCCTAGGCATATTTTTATCACTATTTTGTGACTTTGATGGAGGTATTAGTATCCATATTTTTTCCTCCCACAACACAGCCTCCACACAGCTATAATTCATCCCATGAGCAGGTCTGATCTGTGCACTGGATAAGGGAGGGGCCCCGTGGGAAAATTAGTATGCGTTCTGGTAATTCATAGTTGTCTCCTGAAGTAAGGTTGCTCAGGAAACCTTATTTTCAGTATTTCCTAACTCAGGAGCGTTTGACTTTCAGTACTGGCAAAACACCTTATTTTGTTCTGTCCTCATTTTTGAAAACCGCTGCACTGTTTCAGTTGAGATTGAAAGAAACCCAGTCTGAAACAAACATAAAAAAGATTTCAACCTAAGTAGTTCATGTTTGGCAAATGTATAAGCAATTGAAAATGAGGTCTTGTAATGGAAAGTGCTGGGCAGCCTAACCTTCATCCTGGTGGGGAGCTACCAGCTCAGTTTATAATTGTAACAAAATCCAAACTAGGCCAAAGCCATCCCACTGGTTTAATCTGAACCTTGCCCTTCCTTCTCAGATTGTGATGAAGCGCTCTTTGAAAACACTCTTCAGCTCCGTGAGAAGCGATTGGACATTGAGGAGGCCTTAGCAGAAGAGAAAAAAGTTATTGATAACCTCAGAAAAGAATATGATGCTTTGGCTAAAAAGGTAGCATAATTTCCCAGTCTCCCAGCACACCACAGCCAGGTGTGGGCAGGTGGGAATACCATGTTCCTGGAATTGGCATCTTTTTGTTGGGATTGAAACCCAAGGGCTTCACCTCTCACAGGCAGTATTTATGTTGAAGACTGCAGTATAGCATAGACATACCCAGGCTAGGTTGGCTACTACTTTGTCAAGCTGCAGTATCTTGGGGCTCAGCTTAGGCTAACTTTGAGAAAGCTGAAGTTTACTGGATGATTACTACAACAATATTTCTAGATGCTAAACCCAAGAAAGCCCAGGCAAAACTGCAAGGAAAGTAATGGTATTCTGCTCGCAGAAATACCCCCTTTCCTAACAGTTTGGCACAATGGTCTTTTTGTCCTGCTCTGAAGTAGTATGTGGCATTGTTGTGTGTTGCTAGAGTCGCAGCATTTGATGCTGCTAGCAACTGGTGAAGCCAGCCCTGTATGGAGCATGTGTTGTGCACTCAGGGATGTAATGGATCACTAGAGAGAGGAAAAATATTGGTTTTTTGCTGTGATCTCTGTTTTGTAATTTGACTGCATGATGCATCTGAAAATATATTACCCTGTGCATCTTCCTGTGTTTGGTCCCAGCGTAAAGATATAAAGGTAGATTCTTCACTGGAGAAAACCAGCATAGCGCCATTGAAGTCACTGGATCCACTCTGAGAATTCAGGTTCTTAGGCTGCTGCATCATTTGCCTTATGCCATAGCCATTTCAAGAGTAAGGTTTTGCAGAGTGAAATTTGTGTCCTTGTGTGTACATACATCCTTTGCAGTAAGAGCAAATGAACTTCAGAAAAATCTTCTCTTTAGATATGTCCACTGCACTTGCTGTGGTAATCATTCAATAAACCTCAGCCTGGTTGCAATGTTCTTTTTTAAAAAACAAAATAACCCCCCAACCAAAGTTTAATTATCTCTAAATGGTTGTTTTTGTGCTCTCATCTTCCAATTTTAACTTGCTCTGAAATCCCATGTTCTTTCTGTGCTGGGTGTTTCTATGTTGAAGCTCCAAATTTCCTGTAACTTCCAGCAAATGTACTCAGTTTACAAGTGGGATTTTTTTAAGCCTTTCCTAACTGCCGACACCACAAATTCACCCTGGGTTCTGCCAGCCTAGCCAGGCTCTTGCCTTCTCAGACAGAATCAATAAACATTTCCGAGCAGAACACAGTGACACAATCCTGTTGCTGATGTGTAGATACAATCAGACTTCAGCTCCTTGCTCCTGCGGCCTTGTGGATTATGCGGGGTAGCGGAAGTGAGAGCCTGCTCTAATTATTGCATGAAGCAGTTGTCCTTCAATATGTATAGCAACAGAGCTTATTTGGTAATAACGGGTCATCCTTGCAGAGACACATTCTGCATGGAAGCTCAGTTTAAAAAACTGATGATCCTTTTGCTGGGCAGGGATGGGCTCTACAGATGACAAGACAGAACCAACTAATGTGGCCCTTCCTCACTGCATTCCCTTCCAATTGAGCAACAGTTGCCACCACTCCCATGCAGAACCCAACCCCTTCCAAAACCAGGGGCCCAAGACCACACATCTAAGCCCATCCCAGAGTGTCCTTCTATGGCCATGGCCACAATGGCTGATTAAATTGTAGATTACAAAATTTTCACATTTGTCCATGGCTTGGCTTCCTGCAGGTGAAAGTGGTAGAGGCCAGCCTTGACACCGCCGAGGGAGCCCTGGAAGCCTATCAGCGGGAGAAGCAGCAGAGGGTGAATGAGCTGCATGTAGTAGTGCCTCTGAAGCTACATCAGGTGACACAGGAGTGCGCTACTGTTTATTACCTCTGGCTTAGAAGCAGCAAGAAGGTTCCAGCCAGGGACGGTCCAATACAGAGCCAGTAGTATTATCAGTCTTACAGACCCAAGATTTCTGGCTTACAATTATTTTCCATGGAGTTAGGTGCCCTGGACTGACCTGGGATTTCAGGTGCTTATTGTTTGCCCCTTATGCCTGTGCCAGAGAAGGAGTAGCAAGGCTAGGCAGTGACCATGTGGCTCGTGTGCTGCAGATATACACCCAAAACACTTCTGTGGTCTTGATCCTGGATTTTGGGCAAAGTTCTCATTATGTCTGTTGGAAGCTTTGTCCAGATAAGGACCTCTGGATGGGTCACAATAGGTTAATTTACACACATGTTGCCTTAATGGGATCTGATGACTCAAAAATGGGGAGGCAAACTTGATACAGTGGTGTTGGTTCTCTAGGTGGGTCCTTCAGTTTGCCTTGTTCTGAGGTTGATTCAGAGGCTGTTGAAAATCAGGGCAGTCCTTGACAACACCACTGCTCTAGCCTAGTCACCTCTGGGGCAGGTCCAGCACACCCTGGCATCTCCATTTTCCTCATTAAAAATCAGAAAGGTGCCAAGATTGGTCTTATAGTTCTGAAGACACCAGACTGCCTAAAAGCAGAGTCACTTAGGTATAAGGCATTTCCTTCCCTCTGTTCCAGTTACTAGAGGAGGATGGAGGCAGCCTCAGAGATATGAGTCCATTCAGCTGTTTTTGTCAATGCTCGTGGCCACCACATTGGGAATTGTCTTCCTCTGGCCCATTCTCAGACAACTGTGCTTAAAAAATACAGCCAGTCCTTATGTGATGGTATGCATAACTACTTGTCTGCCAGCCAGATGGGTCCTTTGAATTCACAGCACAGTGTAATAAACAGCCTTGCCTTTGGCTCTTTCTGGCAGGTGGAGTATTTAGTAAATGGGGAGTTACCCAGTGACTTCTGCCAGGCTTTGGTATTTACCAACCAGTCCCTAGAATATCTTCAGCAGAGGATCATGGTCCTGCAGCATGAGAAGACAGATCAGAGGGAACTCTACAAGAAGGCCCGGGAACAGCATAAGCAACTCATCCGGGACAGAAGGGAGATGGAGATACGGATTGAACGTGAGTGACTGAACACTTGGGTTTCAGCTGCTTTGCACAGGGCACACAGTACTCCTTCCACTTCCTGTGTGCACAGCCATCATATCTCACTTGCAGACAATCAGAAGGAATATGCATTGCTAGCCTGAGTTAATTCATGAGCTGTCTGTGTTACCCCTTCCCCAGCACTGTAATCCTGGTTGATTATCATGGAAAATATGATGATGAGCTCACAGGAAAAATAAACAGGACTAGCAAGATGCTAGAACAGTTTCCTTAGGACATGATACACAGAACACTAGAATGGTTTGAATGTGGTCTAACCCTAAAGTGGACAGGTGTACTAGCCTGTGAAGCCAGTTTAAATTTGCCTGGAATGGTTCAAAAGTGTACCTGGATCAGTGATTTTCAATCAGGGTGCTGCAGCACCCTGGGGTGCCTTAACATCCTTTTAAGGCAATTGTGGGGTGCTAAGCAATGTTGGCATTGCTAAGTGTGCATACTTGATCCACAAGTTAAACCCAGAGATTTCAAATAGGATTCTTGCCCGTTGTAGTCTTTCTGAGTTCTTTGCAACAGGAGAATTGCCGTATTATTTTTCTGTAGCCAAAAAATGCGTGAAATGTGTAGAGGGTACTTTAAGTCTGAAAAAGGTTGAGAACCATGGACCTAGAGAATCAAGTACTGTATTTCCTCACATAAAATCCATGCATTTTCCTCATAAATCACACCCCCCCCCCCGAAATTGTGGTGCATGTATGAAGCAGCGAAGCTGATTTTGTCTCGGGTTGGAAACACTGCAGTTTGACTCCTGCTTTACAGTGCAGCACCTGTGGTGCTACTGTTCAGTCAGATGAGGGAGTCAGTTGACATAATGGCTTTCAGAGTGTTCTTCACTCCTCAGGTGTTTCATAGATTTCATAGACATCAGGGCTGGAAGGGACCTTGGGAGATCATCAAGTCCAGCCCCCTGCCCAAAGGGCAGGAAGTCAGCTGGGGTCATAGGATCCCAGCAAGATAAGCATCCAATTTACTCTTGAAGGTGTTCAATGTAGGTGCTTGAACCACCTCCGCTGGCAGACTGTTCCAGACCTTGGGGGCTCGGACAGTAAAGAAATTCTTCCTTATGTCCAGCCTGAAACGGTCTTGCAGGAGTTTGTGACCATTCGACCTCATCATCCCTTGGGGCGCTCTGGTGAACAGACGTTCCCCCAGACCCTGGTGGTCACCCCTGATAAACTTACAGGTGGCCATCAGTTCACCCCTGAGCCTGCGCTTTTCCAGGCTAAAGAGTCCCATGGCTCTCAGCCTGTCATCGTAAGATCTGTTTTCCTGACCTCTGATCATGCGCGTGGCTCTCCTCTGGACTCTCTCAAGCTTCTCCACATCCTTTTTGAATTGTGGAGCCCAAAACTGGACGCAGTACTCCAGCTGCGGCCTCACCAAGGTGCAGTACAAGGGGAGAATGACGTCCCGGGATTTGCTCGAGAAGCATCTATGGATGCACGCCAGCATTTTGGTCGCTTTACTAGCCGCAGCATCGCATTGGAGGCTCATGTTCATCTTGTGGTCAATGATGACCCCCAAGTCTTTTTCTTCTGTAGTGCTAACCAACGTAGCACTGCCGAGCCTATAAGGATGCTGCAGGTTTTTCCTCCCGAGGTGGAGAACCTTGCATTTTTCGGTGTTAAACACCATGAGGTTCTCGTCTGCCCATTTGCTGAGCTTGTCCAGGTCAGCCTGGATCACCCGCCTGTCTTCTGGCGTGGATGCTTTGCCCCAAAGTTTGGTGTCATCGGCGAACTTGGCCAGTCCACTCCTGACTCCAATGTCCACATCGTTAATGAAGATGTTGAACAGTATGGGTCCCAGGACAGAGCCTTGAGGGACCCCACTGGTCACAGGGCACCACGATGAGTGACTGCCATCAATTACAACCCTCCGGGTCCGACCACAGAGCCAGTTTCCCAGCCAGTGGATCGTGGTGGAGCCAAGGCCACAACTGGGCAGTTTGGCCAAGAGGTGATCATGGGATACCAGATCAAAAGCTTTTTTGAAGTCAAGATATATGACATCAATCTCTTCTCCCTCGTCCAGGTGACAGGTCACCTGGTCATAGAAGGAAATGAGATTGGTCAAACAAGACCTACCCGCAACAAACCCGTGCTGGCTGTCCCTTAGGATGTTAGCCTGGGCCAGTCCCTCAAGGATGGCCTCCTTAATAAACTTTTCTAAGATCTTCCCCAGGATAGAAGTCAGGCTAATGGGCCTGTAGTTAGCCGGATCCACTCTCCTCCCTTTCTTGAAGATCGGTACCACGTTGGCCTTCTTCCAGTCTTCGGGCACTACACCAGAGCGCCAGGAGTTTTCAAAGATCCGTGCCAGGGGCTGGGCTATGACGCTCGCCAGCTCCTTGAGTACCCTGGGGTGCAGATTGTCAGGGCCGGCTGACTTGAAGGTATCCAGCTTCTCAAGGTGTTCCTTCACGAGGTCAGCATTGATGGAGGGTAGGGGATCCCCCTCACCCAGATTTCCCTGTCCCATAGCAGGCATGGGCATCCCGTGTGACTGATGAAAGACTGACGCAAAGTACCTATTTAATAGGTTGGCTTTTTCCTGGGCGTCAGTTGTCAGTTGCCCCATCTGGTTTAGCAGGGGTCCAACATTGCCCTTGCTTTTCCTCTGGCTCCCCACATATCTGAAAAAGGACTTTTTGTTGTCCTTGATGCCTGAAGCTAGTTGGAGTTCAGTTGCAGCCTTGGCTTTCCTGGTTTGGTCCCTGCAGGACCAGACCAGCGCGGAGTAATCCTCCTTGGAGGTGAATCCTGTCCTCCATCCTTTGTTAACAATTGTATCTCCATTTTATTGGTCCTGATGTTCCACTTACCAAATCTACCTTTCTTAGGGCAGCTTTGCTGTCTACTAGCTGCTTCAGGTGTCTTTGTTTCAAAGCCTCTTTAGCTATCTACCACAGATTCTTTAACTCTTTTAAAATGTGGATGCTCCTATGGGGCACATCCAGACGAGAGTGGCCATTTGTTTCCCTGGGGATCAGTAGCTGTGACACACCTTGCAAGGCAGGTTACCCTGGGTGGGGTAACTGAGCTGGCTCCAGCAGCCTTACCTGGGGTCTTGGGAGCCTCCCAGGGCTGCAGCTACAGCAGAAATCCTGGCCAGCAGCTGCAGCTGGAGCATGTTTTTGTTTTGGCATGGGGGTTTTTGACCCTGGGTTCTCCGGACTAGCAGCATGGGGAATGCCTGCATGTGCAGTGTGTGGTACCACAGATAGGTCTGCAGCACCACATACTGCACATCTGTGCTCATCTGGACATGCCCATGGAAACTAGTCTTCGGCAGCAGCTAGGGATTCAACTTTAGTTTTGCAGGAAAGAGAGGATGAGTCAGCTGCAAATGTGGGTGTCCCTACTCAATGCAGCCATAACTGAAAAAATGTGCTTTTCAAAAACAAGGTACCTATTAGATTTGTGAGTGTGTTGTATGTGAGAAAAATATGGTACTGTTTTGAACTGGCGCACTCTGTGCGGCCACCAAGTATACTGTAACATGGGTTTGGTTGGTCCTCTAAGCATCCCACACTGCATTGCTCCTTATCCCTCCCACACCTCTCCAACACTATTGCAACTCAGTGCTCTGGTATACAGCCAGGACTTTACTGCCCCCTTTGTTTTCCTTTTCTTCACACTTTTTATCAGTGAGCTCCCTTGCACTGCTCCTTCAACAAATGCTAACAACCAGCTGTGTCCTCACTCCCTACTCAATTGTAGCCCCTCGTCATGCCCCAGGAACCAAGCATAGGTCCAAGAACGCCTTGCTCTCTATCCTGTCCCTTCCCCAAGTCGGGCAAGCACACAGCAGACTTTGGTCATTTGGAGGTTTCTGAAGTTTACTGAACTTATATTTAGGAAACAAGGGAAAACACAAACATGAAAATGCTCCTAGCCACAGGTCATCCACCCCCTGGAACTCCCCAAGTGTGGGTGCACGCACTGCCCCCACCCCCCAACTCTTCCACGGCCAGGCATGCTGGTCTGGATGCTCAGTACCATCCCCTGGTGTCAGTCACAGCACCTCACACAATTGTGAACCGGTTCCCAATCAGTGATGTTTTGGAATGGTTCAATTGCTGCATATGTCCACACACCTCTCATATCACCACCCTACCAGATGAAGGCGTAGAGAGACTTGCATGAATTAATGCTTATGCCACGCTGTTCTGATTATAAGTTGACCCCATAGTTCAAATTTATGAAAAACAGCTTATCTGTATATATAACCCATTAAGTACTGATATAGACCCAGTGAGTTTGCGATAAAAATGCACTAAAAATACTGACGTCAAAATGGCACTGAAAAAAATTCTGACTTGATATTTTTACTGAGTGCACAAATTATTGCAAGTGCAGTAATCAAGACTGGGTGGAAAAAGTGGGGGGCAATTATTCACCCCACCGTATATGGGTTGAGTGGTACTTTTATGGTTCTTTTGGAAGAAAAAGAAAGATTGATTTATAATTAGAACAATGCAATAAGTGCTTGAGATCCTCTGATAAAAGGACCCTATGAGCTTACAAATGAATGTTCAGAGGGCCCAGCAGACATGTCCATCTTAATGTGTGGACTTTCCTGTTAGGGCTGCAAGAAAACTGTAATCAGCTGATGATGACGAAGTTTGGCCGAGTGGTTAACCTGGAAGCACTGCAGACGCTCTCCATTAACACCAACCTGGAAGAGCTGAAGGTGAAAATTATGGAGAAAGAGCAGTTGCAAGCCCAGGAACTCAAAATGTGGGAGGTAAGGAGCAAGACAGAGAAAGGGATGGAGCACTCCCCCAGCGAGTTACAGTTAGGAAACCTGGAGACCAGACAGCTGCATTGGAGTCTGTGATGCCAGGATTTTCAACCTTTCCTCCCAATCCTCAAACTACATGGTACATTGTAGTAGAGGCTCTTGCCACACTGCCATGTTTTCTGTGGGTGGGGTCCCTTCCTTTCAGACTTGGGTAGGTATAGGACATTGGTCCCATCAGCTTTCAGTTAGGAGTCCAGCACCTAAGTTTCCTTTGAAAATCCCACTTACAGTTTTGATTGCAAGTTCTTTGGGGTATAGTGCTTCCTTTTTTGTGCTCCTAAGTGCTACCCCAAGACAATGATAGTTTTAAAAACGCACAGTTGTTTGGAAGATGCTCCTGCTAATTCCATAGCAACCACCCCCTGGACTAAGAAACCCCCTCCCAGTCTCTGTTATTAACCCCTTGGCTTTAGATGTCAGAGTTTATCTTGTCCAGGATCCACTTACTGTCTTGTGAAAAAGCAAGGTTCTAGTATCCCCTGAAAGTCTGGGCCTTGCTTGTCATTTTAGAAGTGTGAAAGACGTAAAAAACACGTGCAACCAGTTTAGGATTGATTGGAGACATGAAATGTGGAAAACCTCCCAGATAAACATGCACAATTTTTGCCTGGCTTTTATTTTTATTTTTAAGTCCTTTGTCCAGAGTTTAGGATTTCTCCCAAAGTAAAGCATCAAAGCCTGCATGCATGTACCTGATGCTTACTGCCCCTTTGTCACCTGTTCTCACTGACACCCATTGCAAAACTATCTTTAGGTGAGTCTCTGGGCTCAGCTCCATTGGGCTGCTTTACTTATTTTCTGCATCGGTGTAGCCTGGATCTGGAGCTGGCCTAGGGGCTTTTGCTATTGACTTTGGGAGCAGAAGCAGGTTTATTATGAACTAGGAGCCCCTTGTGACATGGTGCCATATGATGCTAATTCCCACATTCAAAAAACATCCTTGCAACCCCCGTGTTGAGCTTGTAGTTACCAGCTCCTACTGGTGACCTGAGAGCCCCCTGTGGATCTGAGTGATGAGAGTGAAATCCTGGCATAAACACATTGCTCCATTTTTCTATCCGGCTCCCTTGGCACCAGCTGGTGCAGGCCTGAGCTCGCCCTTTGCACACGCCTGAGCTGCAGGTCCTGACTCTTGGACCTAGGTTCCAATTCATTTACGTGGATCTAAAGACAGAAAAGCTTCACTATTTTCCTTGAGCCCTGCTGTAACTTATTCAAGTGTAGCCTACTGAACCCTCCAAGGCATGAGAGCCCCCTGCTTTCTTGCCTTCTTCCCCCTTTCAAACCTTTTGATCCTCCTCTTCTCTTCCTCACCAATTTCCTCCACCTTCCCTCTGCCCCCCAGGAAAAAATCTTGGAGCAGCGGCAGTGTCTGATGATGAAGATGAAAGAAAACACCAGCAAGCTGCAGCAAATGAACAGGTTCTGCCTTGAAAGACAGGGACTCGAAACCAAGCTGGATGCACTACAGAGCAATCTGGTAAGCTTTCGTGCAGCCCTGCCTGCTGCTGGCTGGGGGCTGTGCACTAAGAGGGGGCATCGGTTTACTCCCACCGGGTCTCTTGCAGCTCTGCTGTGGGCATCCACGGGCTTGGTCAGTAATACGGACTGGTAAAGTTGACTGGCAGCTGCACTTCTTATGACTGTAAGATGGGTCTCACCCATGTTCTTGCTAGAGCAGCCATGTCCAAATTTCCCTTGTTCACTCATCATGATGAAACCATCCTATATCTACTTAAAAGGGATGAGGTTCCTCTTCCAGTAAATCAGAGCAATCTGAAAAAGTGAGGCATGTGATTCCTTTGGTCTTTCCTACCCTGATCAGAGGTCTGAGACTACATTAACATTCACTAGCTGAGTGGCTTCCCTCTGTGTTAGGATGACAGTGGAGAAGGCATAAACTTGGCCTGTTGCTTGGGTTAGCAAATGAACAGCTTCACTCTCCCACCTGAAATGGGTCCAGTCTCCCCATGCACTTAAAGGGAGCTCTCACCTTTTCCTCTTCCAACAGGGAGCAGAATTTCAGGGGCCCCAGAAAGCTGATCTCCAGGACAGAGAGAGGTTGATCATGTTGGTCCAGCTCCAGGCCCAAGAGGCAGAAGTCCTGAAGGAGGAAATCACTCTCTTAAGGAGAAAAGACGGGCGCATCTTCCCACCACCTCTACCACCCCCCAGCACTGACATGCTGAATTAAGTCTCCCTCTGGTGCTAGCCTTATTCATTCTACGTGTCCCTGCCAACCTGGATGCTAGTGTAAGTCTGTGTGCAGTCAGCACCCATCCCATCGCAACACAGTTGGTCAAAGCAGAACTCCAGGATTCAGTCTCCATCTGGGCTGCCTCATTACCAGTCTTCGATAGGGCAGTTTAAATACAGAAGGTCCTGAGTCTTTCAGGTCCCAGCATGCAATGTTCTTCCTCCAGTCAAGCCAGCAAGAGCATGAAGCATGGGATCCTGTGCTCTCCAAGGCTACAGTGAGGCAAGCTGCACTAAGGCTGCCATAAGGTAAATTAGGTGCAGTCCCTACACATACAATATATGAATCCTTGCAACAGTGGCTCTTCCTGTATTTCCATGGCTTTTATCACTATGGTCTTCATGACAATCAGGCCTGCTCTTGCAAGACTCAACAGACTAGGCAGGGAGGCCCACTGTTGGCAACCCAAGAAATATGTTGTATTACCAGCCATGACCACATGCTGGTACTGTGTCTAACTGTGCATGGCTCCCAACTATCTTACACTAGAGAAGAGCTGAGTCTCTTTTTCTTACCCTAGTTACTTCCTTTTTCCTTGCTGGCTGGCATTCTCACAAATTGGCGTGTCCCATTAATGCATAATTTGCTTTCTATCGCCTCTCACTCAGCGTCATGGAACAGTTTCTACCTGCACAGTCTTGCAGAAGGACATGGAGGAAGAATGGGGAGAGGTGACCTGAGTTTTACACATGGGAAATCAGTGTTGAAGCTGGCATCACAATGTAGATAATAAACATCTGGCAGCAGGCTGGACTCTGCACTCTTTTGTGATGGTTTTGTATGTGGTGATTTTTAAGGCTAGAAAGGATGGGACCCAGGGGGGTAAAACTGCTGAAATGTGAATCAAGGGAAACTTAATCTGGCCTCCTGCTTGAATGAAGGCTGTAGACTTACCCTGCATCCAACTCCACAGCTTGCAGTTGCACCAAAGTGTGATATTTGGAAATATATCCCATCCTGTTTTCAAGAGCTGGAGGCTTTGCCATGTCCCATGGGAAGCCATTTTGATGCTTAATCATCCTCACTTAAAAAAATGTGCATCTTACTTGTTTTTCTGAGATTCTTTCCTGACTTCAGCTTGCAGCCCTTGGATTTTATTGAGCCTCAGTCTGCTAACCTGCAGCTCGGAGAGCAGATGTTAACCCTGTATATTCAAATCTGGACAAGAAGGGCTAAAAGGACTTTATATAGCAGGTGTGTTGACAGAGACACAAGAAGGACTTTGCTGACTGCATCAGCTGTACAGACAGAAGCACAGTTAGTTGGATGATCTACAGAAGTGAGGTATTGTTAAGTAGTAAGTAGGAAAAGAATGTGGTAAAATACAATCAGTTACATTCATGTTTCTTGTTTTCAAATATTGTAGTTCTAAGTAGAAAATTAAAAGGGGCACATGTGTATGCAGGCACAGTTAGTGAGCAATGTTAGTGAAGATGTGGTTGACTGGATGACTACTGGACTAATTTCTGATGGGTGAGAATCACCCTCTTAAAATTGTTCTGCCGAGCTGTAATTTGGTGCTTTGATACCTAAAAGTTAGTTAACAGTTCTTCTGAGTTGGTGACATTAGACAGGCCCATCAGAAAGGGCTGGCAGTTTGGGGGCATGGTCAGAGAGAAACCTTTCAGCCTTATGGGTCAGCCCCGCTCATTCTGTAGAGGGGAGTGAGAGGGAAAAAACATGAAAGACAAGAGCAGTAACTTGTTTAGAGGAGTCCAGGGCAAGCCTGCTTCTTTTCAGTACCACAGGGATCTGGAATCTGTATGAAGACAGAGCTGCAGCTTGTGACCTGGCTGCCATTTTATTCTGCCTTCTGTAGATCAGGATTGTGGTTCTCTGAACTACTTCCGTCTTCCTGTGTACGGATCCCTCAGTGGTGAGGTTTCACTATGAGGTAGGTATAGCCCATCCAAGACCAAGGGCTTTTTTAAACCAGTTAAACTGAGTGCATGCCCCATGAGTTCTTTCTTCCCCTCTTGTAAATTTTTCCAGGTTGCTGTTATTTGTGAGTTAAGCTTAAGTTGAACCAAGATCAACCTTGTGGACCCACACTCACTTTGGAGGGAAAGCCAGGGAAAAAGGACAAAAAACTGGATGGTAGCCACTGGGAGAGGAAAGACTTTGGGAACCTTCATGCACCAGGGAAGATTCCCACCTAATGAATGCAAAGCCCGGTAGTCAAGAAGAGGAAATGAACAGTAGAGATCCCAAAGGCTGTGGTAGTCACACCAAGCAGAGGTTTCTAGGGCTGCCTGTTTGCATCCTAGCAGCCTTCTCCTGGAAGGTACACTCTCATATCCCACTGAAGAAAATGCCTTCATCTACAGGCCCAGACTCTAACAGCCTCTGGACTATGGAAAAAGACAGAAAACGGGGGGTGGGGTGGGTGTTCTTATGTGGCTGTAGCCAAGGATTTAAAGATGGGAAGTCTCTGCCTCAGTCAGCTCAAGGTCCCAATCTTACTTCTCCAATGCCTGACCTCAGCTGGAACAGGGATTAGGCCAGATCACTTCTGCTGAATCATGGACTACGAGGAATCACCCAGGGACTCAAAAAAAGCAGCAAGTCCAATGGAGTCTTGTTGCCTGCCTCACTAGAAAGGGTTCAGCAAATATCAAACCACAGCAAAGACTAAAGCCTTTATTGTAGATGTTAAAGCATGCGTTTGTCTTTACAGATGCGCTACCACAGGCGGCGTGTACGTGAAGGGCTGTGAATGGCAATAAGTACAGTGCATAATTCCAATCTGTTCTATTGGGTGCATCCCCACGAGAGCTCTTCCTGTTGTAGGAAGAGATGGGACCTTTTCCACAGTCTGTGCTGCAAAGATGACACTAAGCTGCCACTGTGCTCGGACTGACATCCTGCAACATCCAACATGCCGGTGCTGAGCGAAGGCTGCTTTTTTTAGTCTGTATTCTGATGAACAGCCCCACCTCACCCCAGGCTGATGCCCCAGTTTCTCATTCCCTCCTGCTACCTGGAACAGGATGCTTTCCATCTCCATAGCATTATAAAAGGCACATATACATCTATTTACAAGTGCATAAATATATAAATAGGGATGTTATACAAAAATAAATACCCATATTCTCTCTCTTTAGAATAAGTCTTTAGCACAGGCAGCTCAGTCCCTAACTGGTGGGAGGAGGAGTCTCTATGGGCATATGTGCGGGAGGGCTGCTGCACAGATGCCTTCTTGGGTCCTGGGTCAGGCAAGTGATCGCTGGGTTCTGGACAGGTAGGTCTCCTCTGGCCTGGCAGCAGCCTATCCTCTCTACTTCTTCAACTGGCACCAGGCCTAGGCAGCATGGGGCACCTAGAAAAGAAGAGGAACAAGAACCAGTGACAAAGAAAGCAAAGCTTTGACCAGCACAGAAAGGTGCTGGGGGATGGCAAGGGACACTCACTAGCTATGAGCTCCACTGCATCCAAACCACCTTTGCTTTAGCTGAAGAGGAACCAATACAGTGCTCGGTCCTCCCCACCCTTGTTCTGTGGTAGCAGGCCCACAGAGGCACCTCACACCACAGGGCCTGCTTTTCCTAACAAGAGAATGGTTTTGGCAGACTAGCCTTCTGGGGAATGTACTGATTTAACCTTTCAGGTGTCCTGCACTCATCTGACTGGCTGGCTGGATTATGGGAGTGCTGGCAGGCTAAGGCACTGCAGCAGCTGACTGCACAGCTCTGGTGTCACCTACCCAGGCTGGGTTCCTGCTCCCAAGCAGGCCAGTTTCCTCTGCGTCAGGCCTCATCTGGATCAGTCTCATGGTTCCACCTGCTAAGCTGGCTTCTTCACATGGCTGGCTGGTGTGGCATGAAGATGTAGTGCCAGCATATCAGAACTCAGCTTTATAAAAGACTATGCATCATCTCCACTGCCCTCTACCAGCCTACCTAGAACAACACTTTCCCTTCAAGGTGAACCTAAACAAGAAAAGCAGCAGCATGCACCAAGCTCTCTTGCTCACTGACCTGTGTGGAACATGGGGTCCCTCCTGGCTTCCAGGCCAGGGCCTCCCACCTTGCTTCCCATCACTGGACGATGGAGGCCAACAAGTTGTTCCTGCAGGTGATGGCAGTCATCGTGTGGCTGGAGCAGCTGATGAGTGGAATCACCCGGGAGGCTGTAGAAGAAAGAATGTTCTTCATGTCTGGAATTGGGCAACCTGGAGGGAAGACAGGAAAGGGCTTCCAGTTAAGGCATTATCTCCAAATACTTTGTCCTTCAGGAGAATTGGGGTATGTTCTCTTTCACCCAATTGAAGGTTCAGCAGGAAGTTTCCCTCTGAAGGGGGACCTGCACCTGGTGCTGCCTTCCATGAGCTCAAACACAGTATCAGCCTGGTGTCACAACACTGAATGCCCGCAAATGGGGGAAAAGTGGTATGTGCATGTGCGATGGGGACTGAGGTAAAAGGACACTCAGATACACACCCGCTTATTCTATGACCCGGCCTCTCTCTAGAAAGGCCCCACATAGCGCTTGGAAGGCAGCTCCCTGGTCTGTACTAAAGGGCTGGCAGGCCCAGAATTTGATTCAGATACATTAAAAGTGCTGCCTTGTTCTTCTTACATGGGGAAATATAATTTAATTAGAGCAGGCCAGAAAATAGTTTGCCTTCCAAGAAGAAAAAAAGTGGTATTTTGTTTATTTGTAATTTTGTCCCAAGTTGAGAAAATGGTTAAAGGGGAAAAAAAATGGTTAGAATTTTAATAGGAAAAAAAAATCTCAAAAAATTATGTTTTGGAGAACCAAATGGGAGTGCCTTTGCTTGATCACTGGGCAGGGAGCCCTGCCCTGACTCTGTTGTACGATGCTGGGCACCCTGGAATTTCTAAGGCTCCCACCAGCCAACACAGGAGGACTTGGGAGATCAAGGAGGCCTGACGGCCAAGTCCCCCATCAAGCTGGTGGCTGAGGTGCCTGGAAGATATGATATGCAGGGCACATAGACATTTTCCAGCAATAAAGTGATTCTGTGACAACTGAATTTTTGTTGGAAATCTGATGGAAAATTCCCTGCTGGCTTGAGGCTTAATATAGGGTCTGGAGTCCTCAGGACCTGCCTGCTCCATAAGGGTGTAAGAAGAAATGGCAGGAAGGGAGAGGACCAGAGAGGATGGAAACAATGAAGTGAAATCTGCAGTGAGGTGCATTGAGGAGGAGACTAGAGCTAGCAATAGACATTGCCCAGCAAAGTGGATCAGCTGTGCCAGATGCAACTTGGCAGAGCTGATCCATTTCACTGGGCGCAATGCATATGGCCCATCAATCTTGAGAGACAACAGGCAATGTGTTACCTGCTTCCAGAGATGTGTCTCTCAGCAATCTCTGGGAAACCCTGGAGATTGCTGGAGGCATGTCTCTGGAAACGGGGAACCCCAACTTTCCCCATTTCCAGATACATTCCCCAGAGATCTTAGACATGTCCCTAGAAGTGGGAAAAGCTGGGACAAGCCAGTATAGTCCAGGGCTGGGGCTGCCAATCAGCCAGCCCTAGGACCACACCAGTGTCCTAGCTTTCCCTGCTTCTAGAGATGCACCTCAGCAATGCCAGGGATGAGTCTCCAGAAGCAAGGAACCTCAACTTTTTCCACTTGCAGAGACATGCCCCAGAGATGGCTGGGGGTACGTCTCTGGAAGTGGGGAAAGTCAGACAGGCACTCCCAGGGCTTAAGAGGCCCAGCCTGGTACAGGAATTCCCATTCAAGCTCCAGTTGCCCATGTTCTCCTGCCATAAAGCAAATCTATGTACACCACAATACAGCAGCACAATTTATTATTACGTTTTGTCATGGTGTGACAGAAGGGAGGGACACCTATTTGCTGTCACTTTGTGCCACCATAAAAATGTTTATGACAGCACAAAGGTGACATCTGTTTCCCCTCTAGGTCTGGACAGATGGGAGATTCTCAAGGGTGGCTTTGTATCAGTAGTGTCAACAGTAATCCTCTGGTCCTACCTGAGTCTCCAACCCCAACTGGAACATGAAAAGGGGAAGGAAGAAAGAGAGACAGGTCATCTTCAGACTGAGGCCTATGCTGCCCTAACATCCTCAGAAGTGTGAGAAAAATGAAAAGAACATGAAACCTGGAACAGTCCTAGCAGCAACATCTGTTAGGACGTAGACTAGTCTCCCAAGAGAACTGGATGGGGAAACCTCACTACTTAAAACTTTTTAACAGGGTTGGACAAAACTTTGGAGCCCAGGTAAACAGGGAATGACTCTTGAGGGCACATAAGCCAACCTAGCAGATCTTTTCCCTAAGTCTCACAAGTCCTTGTATTATCACTGCACTACCCATGTCCAAGCCCCATGAGCCAGGGCTTACCTGGAGCTCTGATAATCTTGCTGGAGGTTGCCATTTTGCATCACCCTTTCCTGCAGCAAGGTGTTGGTCTCATCCTGTGGTTGAAATGAGAGAGGGAGGAACATCTTAGAAGAGCAAGAATGCAAGCCAGGGTTAAGGGGATGGAGCAACCAAAGCCAGTGCTATGGGAGGGTGGAGTGGGGTCAGCATAGCAGATCAGAAAGAGGGGAAGCAGAGATTACCTGCACTTTGTACTGGAGAGGCCAGAGTGCCTGTTGGGAAGTGGAATGAGTACTAGCAAACTCATTTCCAGCTAAACATAGTAACAGCCCTTGATGACTGCATTAGAACAGTTAAGATGCTACCTAGGCTTGTGTTCCCAGGAGAATGATGGGGTCCCCTGTAAAATCCCAGCACACCCTTCCCCAGCAGCAAGGAAGGAACGTTTCTCACTGAGATGCGAGGGCCCCTCACTCCCTCTCCTCAGCCAGTCTGCCAAGGAGCTGTTCCATCTCCTCACTGCACCTAGGAACAGCTTCCCTGCTCCCTTCCTTCCAGGACCCAGGTGCACAGTCTCTTTCTCCATAGTTAACTGGAAAAGGATTTCCCCTCACACACACTGCCTCCATTCACTTGGCTGCAGCGTGAGATGAGTGAGTCTGGTCAACCATTCCCCTTCCACACCAGTACCGGAGAAGACAGAAATCCCATGGAAAGGGCTGACCAGGAGGCCACAGGGCCAGAGACTGCCTGACTAAAACATCCACCCAGCATTTTGCTCATGTCCCTTGTCAAGCTGGGTGTGAAAGTGAGACCTTACCTGCTGAACTTCATCCGGACAGTAGTCCCGGGGCTTTGTGCTTGGGTAGCCTATCCCTGCTGAGGGATAGCTGCCATTCAGGTGCACCCCATTGGAATAGGGCTGTCCACTGGCTCGAGGAGCAGAGACCCCTCGCAGGGGCACCATGGTATATTGGCAGGAAGACACCAACAGCCCAGCTCCAGGGAAGCCCATGTCTATGGTCTGCTCTGAAGAAAGAGAAGAAAGAAGGAGCACATAAGACTGGGAGAGGGAAGGCTGCTGACTGTTGGGACGATGCGTTGGGATACACCAGGCTCAAACATCTGCTAAAATGCCCACCCCCTCCAGTGCAATAGATGTAAATAACCCTGCAGGGAAGGGATGGGACCTGTTTGATGGAGTAGGGGTGGTGATTTCCTGATTGTTTTCCAAGTATTCTATCCTATTCCTATTCTATATTCTGTTATATTCTCTATTTTCTCACTATTCTATTATTCTATATTCTATTAATTCTATTCTATATCTAGTTCTATATCTATTTCCATGTCTATTTAGTTATTAGTTTTCAAAAGCCTGGAGAAGAGAAGGCTCAGGAGGGACTTGGCAGCCTATAAGGGGTGCACCAGGATCTGGGAGAACAGTTGTTCACCAGGGCCCCTCAAGGGATAACAAAGTTTAACGGCCACAAACTTCTGGAAGGCTGATTTAGACTGGACATAAGGAGAAACTTCTTTACAGTCCGAGTGTCCAGGGTCTTGACTCGACTCTCCTGGTCCAGAGGTAGTGCAAACACCTACTCTGGACTCATTAAAAAATGTGGATGCTTATCTTGCTGAGATCATTTGACTCCAGCAGACTTCCTGCCTATAGCAGGGGGCTGGACTCAATGATCTCGCGAGGTCCCTTCCAGCCCCTAATATTTATGAAATCTATGCAAGTCCAGGGCTGCCTCTTGGTGTTACAAGCTGGACAGGGAGAAGATCTCCCATACACCCAGCATGGAGCTGCCCACCACAGTGAGGGTTTAACTTCCAACATGCCCTGGATCCTCTCAGCTACACTGGGTCTGATAAACCAGCCCCCAGCTGCACCTTTAAGAACAAAGCCACTTACTCTGTTTGGACCAGGCTCTCCAAAGGCAAAAGGGGATAAAGGCCACAATGATGAGGACGATGGAGCCCAGCACTACCCCTACGATCAGGTACGGCAGGTCGCTGGAGCGGGCCACCATGGCCCCTGTCCCCAGGCCACTTTGCCCACTGCCGACTGGTGGGCGCTGCTGTGGGGGCACTGTTGGGGGCGGCAGGCGACCAGGCAGCCCAAGGGACTTACGAGCTGCAAGAGGAAGACACAGGGTTAGAAAGAGATGTCACCCAGTGACAAAGGGCAGCTACATGGGAGGGGACAGCCCCACTTGCAGGGTACGTCTGTCTGTGCTGCACACACTGCAGGGCAACGTAGAGACACCAGAGCTAGCACAGGACCACATACAGTCCAGCTGTTGTAACACACAGCTGTGTGGGCTAATTCACTGTGATCCAGGGTAAATTAGCTGGTGGGAGTTCTGTGCTGTGCTGTGGACACTAGGTAGCTTCCATGACATGAGTTAGCTTGTGTAAAGCCATCTGGGGTATCATTATGCTGCCCTGCAATCTAGACATATCCTCTGTGTATGGCTCCCACCAGCTGCCTGAGCCTACACAAGTGGCAGTGGACTAGATATTACATATTGTTATATTATATATCAGTGATAACTATAATCCTCATATACCAGTAATTAGAATCACTTCGTCATGAAAATGGCAGCAGTTTGCCATCACCCACAAACATGCACAACAATTTAGGACAGGAAGTGAAGGGGACCCTTGCATCCAGTGAGAACAGTAGGAGAGATGTAAAGGAGCCTAGAGGTAATGAATATTCTCTGGGAGGGCGGGAATGTCCCACAGGGCTGTCACTGGCCAGTCTCTTCATCTGCACCCTTTTGCTTAGTAACGTGATCCACTCACATGGCTCTACCTACTCTCTCTATAGATAGGTCATAAATGTAACTTTCTATTCCTAAACTGTTTCCTTCCTCTAGTGCCACATTACATCAATCTGCCCCCTCCCCAACATCTCCTCTCTGATATGTTCACTGCCAACTCGCAGCAAATGTGGCTAAAACAAACTCTCCCTACAGTCTGTGTTGCTACTGACACCAGCCCTCCCCCTCCCTGTCATTCAGACTCTGGGAGTCACTTTTGATGGCTCAGCTCTCTCTCTCACCTTACATACCTAGACTGCTGTTTCTCCCAGGAGAACCCTTGAAAAGCCAGCCACTTCAATCTATCTGGAGGACAGTTTCTCCCCCTCAACATCTTGTTAGTCTCCCTGACACTGATGCTGCCCCCATCAGTCCATCCACAGCGAGACAGCTAAAATCCTCACACATCGGACTGACCACTGCACTGAATCCCTCCATTGTCCCCATCTTCTCCACAATCCCTAGTTGAGATGGTTTTGTCTTCACCTACCCATCTCCGTCCTTCCCTAGTCATCTAGTTTCCTTCTCTTACTGCACTGCCCAGTTGGTTCCTCTGCTGTACAGATGACACTGGCCCTGCTACCAATTTTATCAGATCCTCTCATACACATCAGTGTGGGCTGCTTTCCAGTGTCCTCAACCACTGCTCTGTTCAGCCTCTACCTCCTCTTCAATTTAAAGCCTACTAAAAGTTTCTGTCCTCCAAGGGGCCCACTCCAACTGATCTAACTCACCCTGGTCATGCACCATACTATTATTACTTCTCCAGGCACTTTTGCACAGCCAAACAAGGTATGTCTGTGTCTCATTTGCCTGCTATTTCTTGCCTTTGACCAGCGTTGAACAGACTGTGGGAGCAGGGGTTGTACCTCCCTCATGAGTGTGCACTACAGGGGAGCAGAATTTTTTCAGTGACCTGGAAACTCATTTAAAAGAATAAATAAATAAATAAATAAATAAATAAATTGAACACAAATTTAGGTCCAAACAAAAAATTTGGAAAGGAAAAGAAGAGAGAAAAATGTCTAAATACTTTATTTTTATTTTCCCATCTTTAAAACAGCAAACAAACAAAAAAAAGCCATTGGGATTTTTCTTTTCAAAGTGACTTTTTTTTAAAGGGATAAATAAATCAAACCCACAACATTTACTTTGGGCTGAACAAAATGTTTTGGAGCGACCAGAAACAACACTGAGGAGGGGGAGAGCCTGATACGTTTTTTAGTTCATCGAGGAAAAACAAGCTATTTTAAATTAATGTTGATCCAAAATATATCGTTCAGCCACCAGACCGAGCCGGTCCATCATTTCAAGAGCTCTGCTGCTTATAGCCTGTAGCATACTGGGGCTGTGACCATCAAGAAGGCCCCTCCTAGAGCTGAACATGGGGATGGAATCAGTGCAAGCCATGCCTCATCTCCAGCCATCTCTGCCTGTCATTCATCCCTCAGCTGTTACGTAGGCTTTAAGTTCTGGGCAGGGACTGCCTCCCCACCCAGCACAACTGCTTACCTTTGGTTTCGCAAATCATCACATTGCTGAATTCACTTTCACCACCCTCATTGAAGCACTGCATCTTAATGTCGTACGAGGTCTCTGGCTGCAAGTGGCTGATGGAGTGCCAGTACCGATCACCTGGAGAGGGAATGCAGGTGGCTTGGTTACAAAGCAATAGGGTTAGAAGGGATCATAAGGGTCATCTAGTCCAAGGGTGGCCAACCCACAGTATGTGTGCACAAGTGGCACAGGAAGCCTCTGTGTGTGCCATGTGGCAGATTAGGGAGGGACCTGAGATCAGAGACAGACGGCAGAAAGCAGAGCAGCAGATGGGGTGGGGAGGGGGACTGGAGTGGCACATGGAATGCCCGTCATAAAGGCTGGCCTCCACTCATCTAGTTCAACCTCCTGCATAAATGCTCCCTCTGATTGCAAGGACCAGCTGCATCCTCTTTGGCCTGGGGAACTGGCAAATACAGAGCAGTGCATCTCCACACTCAGGCTGCTGGCTAAGGCAGAGGTGCACTGGATGTGGCTTCCCATCTGCACCTTACTTCACCATGCCCTAAGAAATCTTGGCTTTCCCCAAGAATGAACCTTGCTTCTATGCTTTGCTATAACCTGGCACCCCTTCCAGAGCAGCTCCCTCCTGTCAGATGACATTCTCAGCGGGAAGTAAACCACCCCTCGAGTGACAGCTGGGGCCAGTCTCACCTTCCACTACGTCCTTCTTGTAGTCACTGTCATTGTCACTGTCAGTGGGGCGGTAGTAGATGTAAAAGCCGTGGATTGGGGTGTTGTTGTTACTGGCTGGGATGTACTGCAGGGAACCAGAAAGCAACAATTAGCAGACATGTCTGTGTTGCTGAACTGCCTGCTACTGGAAAAAAGTTGCAGGGAAGCCTCTTCTTGCCCATGCTGCTGTTGTATAATACTTTATTGGCTTCTTTAAGAGTCTGGAGACCCCTCTATTACCTCAGGATGTCTTGTGCCCTTCCCTGAGAACTACAAAACAGCTGTGATGCCGTAGGGTTGAATTTGTCATCAGTCAGTCCATTGGTACATCCAGCCAAGTGTTCAGTACACTGCCTGCCATATCTGACTGATAATGATTCCAAGGAAGGTAAACGATGTGTTCTGCTCCAACAGTGGATGTATCTGGTCAAACATGGGACCTTGTACCATATACCCAAATCTTGCTAAGTCTAAGCATTCTGGCCAAGCTGCTTCCTGTGAAGAACTGGTGGTCACTAACCACCTATAGGAGATAGCCACCCCCCATCCCTCACCCCACTCGCTGGCCATTGGCTCTGTTTTTCCTAAAAGTGTTTCACACCCTCACCATCCATGAGCTATAGCCCCTCTGTTTAAAGAACAAGCAGCTGCCAGTGCATGTCTCCAGGAAACACGGCTAGAGGACACTACCTGGGATGAGTGTCTTTGTCTCTAAGATGACAGAAGCACAAAGACCTGTCATCCTTGGCCCTCATTAATATTTCCACATTAATAAACTATGGCTCTTCCAACTGCATCTTGGCCTTGGAGGTTCCCAGAAGGCACTAAACAGAATCCCCCAAGGGGTAGGTTGTGGCTACTATTTAGCAACAATACCTAACAGGTTAGTAGGGCTGGAATATTATGGTAGCCTTTGACACTCCAGGAAATTTGAGAAACAAGAGGTTTCTTTGGGATATCTTTTACTGGACCAACTGGATCACTGAGAGAAACATCTCCTAATGATACACACATATGGTTGGTCCAATAAAATATGTCACCAACACCTTCCCCCCTTTGCTTCCCAACAGATTAGGACAGGAAGTGAAGAGGGACAATGCCCAATGGAAACCACATGGAAATGTAAAGTGATGCTAGCTACTCACAGAAGAATCTGGCTAGAACAGCAAGATTAACCATCCACTTCTCTTATAAATGGCCAAGACCCCAGCTTCATACCCCGCCTGGAAGTTGGCACATCCAGCCATACAGTGCCCCAAGCACCAAGCTAGACCACTAGCTGGCACAGAGGACACAGATTTCTTCAATCAATCTCCAGCAGAGATTTCTAGATCCATCAAGCTTCCCCACCCAAGCACTGATGAGGCCTGGCCCTGGCTGGCTGGAGAGAAAGGCCAGTATCAAAGGCCAAGCCAAGAGGGCAATAGGTTCCAGAAGGGAAACCTGGGGTTTATCTTGCCAACCACCCAACCCTCATCATCTGTAGACCCAGATACACTCTCTTACCATCCACTTCAGCATGATGGTGGTCTCATTGATGGCATCAGTGAAGGTGATGTAAGGTCCGGCAACGGGGCGTTCATATACGCGGTTACTGAAGCCTGACACCACATAGGGCCTAGAGGCAGCACTGGGTTCACTCTCCCCCAGTATGTTCAGAGCCCGAACACGGAACTTATAGGAGGTGCCTGGTGGGAGAGATGGAAAACCACAGCAATGAGAGAAGACTGGGGCTCTCCAATTTCAGTAGCCATCACAACAGCCAAATTAGGAAAAGCTTATGTCTCTTCCAGAAACCTGAGCACTAAGACATAATGCAGAGAGGGTACTGCTTCTCTTTTACACCAAAAACAAAGGAGTTGGCTGATTTCTGCTGTGTCCCAAACTCAGGCCACTTCTTTTCTCCTAGGGGGCCTGGCTGGATGACCCTCAGGTCAGTGCCGTGAAATTTCACCATCTCAACAGGAAATCATAAAAGGAAGTTGTGCACCCTCTCAAGGAAGCCCACAGCCCTGCCTATCTGGCAGATCTCACCAGGCTGGCTGCTGGGCTTTCTTTTGCTTGATGAAGGTGCTTAAATACAGCGGCACCATGCACACCATAACAGATGGCAACCCACCATAAAAGTCGCAATTCTTCATGGTCATTCCCCATCGTCCCCAGCAGGCGCTGGGGGCAGTTTAATAACTAGGGCAGGGTGAGCAGGGCACCAGCTCCGGCTGCTGACTATTGAGGGGGCATTGGAGAATCTGGGAATCTTTGTGATGTCGCACACATCCCTGCACTGCCCCTACCCAACCATAGGAGCTGGGCAGGGCAGTGTCACACCCAGCAGTGTATCTGTGGGAGAGAGAGGGGACAGAGCAGAATGGTGCTCTCCAGACCCCCAGGGCATCTTTACAACAGCAGCTGCAGCTCTACTCCTAGTAACATATGTGGGGAGGCAAGGGGGAACAAATGGGGCACTGGGGATGGTTCCAAGGGAACTCAGCCAAGGGGCTGCCGCTGTCTGAGCCACCGGTCTTTCTACAGTCACAGTTAGCAGCAGCAACAGCCTTCACTTGGCAGACAGCAGTGGCAGGTAACACGTTCCTCTCTGGTATACTCCCTTGCTCCTTCTGCCCTGGGCATTGAAGGAGCTCATTACACACCTTTGGGTGGGGGATGAGAACATGTCCTACCTTTCTCCAGGCCTGTGATCTCCACTGAGAGGCGAGAGGGAGGGATGTCATTGGTGGCCAGCACCCAGTCTCCAGGCTTCTTCAGTTTCTTGTACTCCACTCGGAATGATTGGATGGGGAAACCTCCATTCCCACGGGGGATCCAGGTCACGTAGACAGAAGTCTCTGATGCCATGGATATAGTGGGACGGTCTGGTGCCTCTGGAGCTGTGAGGAGCAAGGTAGCACATCAGAACAACCTGTCTCTCTCTCTCTGTGCCTGAAGGAGCAACACTACCCTTTCCTTGTCTAAAGTAAACTTAGGTGGGAGATAACCTGTTGCCTTTAAGCAGCAACTACCCCAGCGTAAGCAGCAAACACACACACACCAATGTAACATATGCTGCTTCAGCTTTACCCCTGCTTTTCTCTCAGGGTACTTCTAGATAAACTTTAGGAAATTTACATTGCTTTAGGGTTGCAAGGTATATATCTACTTCTTTTTATACTTGTGTAAATGTATCATGCGTCTAAGCCAAAGGGTTTGGGGTGAAAAAGAAGGGTGTGCACACACATGTGTGCATGTGCACATGTGTGTCCATGCATACATGAGTGTATCAGAGTAGAGGCTGTACCAGTCTCTCCCATTTTTTCTTACTTATCACCCACATAGCCCCCTCACTCACTATCTTCAGACCATTTCTTTATCTAAAAAAAATCACTGGTTTTCAAGGGATGTCTATGTAGAGAAGACTTGACTGATGTGGAGGCAGTGGTTATGGGGCTGTGTGGGTGATGATGAAAAACAGATGGAAGAGGCTGATGTAGGAAAGAAGAGACTGAAAGAATGCAAAGGAGAATGAGAAGGAGTTTAGAAGGAGTTCTAAACATTATAAACTGTGTAGACATAACTCTGAGGGAAAAACCACTAAGAATGGGAGGAAATGATGGACCCATATACGAAGGAAGTGGAAAGAGAAAAGGAGTGAAGGAAGGGGAAGGGAAAGGATGGAAACAAAAGGGAGCTACAAAGTCAAGAGAGTTCTTCACAGGAAGTGCAATAGTATTGTTCACTGGCATGCATGTCAAACAGGATATGAGATGCAATGAACAGGACCAGCTTGGTTGTGCTGGGGCTAAGACTGAAGATGTCCTAAAGCAGTGAATAGCCTGTGCCCCTTCCTGCACAAAACCGCCTCTACAACTGGCACTCAATGGCCCCAGCAAGCCTCGTTATGCACTAGGACCCACAAACTTAAGCTTAGCAATGTTGAGCCTTGCCCTATGACTCACTCTCATCCCGATACTGGCTGGCCTCAGATTCCTGGAACAGAACGGACAATCCCCACCATGACTCCCCACCCCACTCAGGCAGGGCCTTACGAGACAGCCGGCTGTTATCTGCTTGGTTGCTGCTCTGCGTGCTAGTGCCTGGGTCATCTCTCTGGACCTGCTGCTCTTTACTGGCGACAATCTCGGGTTTTGGTCGTCGGCCTAGACAAGAAAGAAGCAGTGTCAGTGCCACAGCTGCAAAGGAAAGTGTTACAGCTAGGGGTGTCTTTCTCAACACTCTGTGGGACAATGGGAAATTCTCAGCCACTCTTTGTGCACCTTCTAAAATATGCCAGTGTGCGAGGAACTCCTCCCAAGCCTTGACCTTCTCATACCCCCCTTTAAACTTGCCAGTGCCCTGGAAGCCTGGCCTTTGAGGTCTCTAGCTCCCTGCATTCTAGAAAATTTATATAGATGCTTTCAAACTAACATGCTACATGTTTGAATTAAATGTGGAACATCTTTGCAACTGGTTTGTCATTTCATTGATTGAATATGTGGTATGTTATAGTTTATCGTGTGATTACCACTTTAGGTAGACCAATGATTTCACAGTACTTCTAGCAGTAAAGCTGATTGACATTTTTCAAATCTCCAACAATTACTTGTTTTTTCCCCTCAATTAAAACTATACATTATTTCTTTCTGAAAAAAATGTATACTTTCTCCATCAGCTGGACCTGAGAAGATGGCAATTATTACTATGTAGCTGCATTTCACAGAGGCCTAACAACAGAAAACAGAAAGGGCTTGCCCAGACTCACATAGCCAGTCGCAGGTAAAAGTAGGCATGGAGTCCCAAGGCTACTCAGATCTATGTTTTAGTCTGCCTCTCACCTTACTCATTTTCCCCAGTATATCTGGGGGCAGATGTCTTTCCACAGCAGGGACCTGGGGGGCTCTACATGCTGAAGAGAAACATATCAAGTGTGATCTAAAATGCAATGGCAGAATGCAAGGCAGAAAAAGCTGACTCTAAAATGGTGTGCCATCTCAGGTGGCAGGAGATAGTGTCTCAGTCTATACAGGAAGTTCCACCCAATACCTAGCAAAAGGTTTGACTTTTACCTGTCCTGAATGTCACCATGGCTGTCTGCCCCTCCCCGGCACAGTTATAAGCTGCCATCTCCACTTCATACAAGCTCCCAGGATCCAGTTTAGTCAAGATCAGGCGGTGCTGGGTAGCTGGAATGTCCCTGACTGTCCAGTTGTCTGAAGAGTTCATAACCTGATGAAATCAGAATATAGGAATCACTGGCCAGGAGCTCTGGTTTGCTCTTCAGGGTGAATTTGGCTTTTATCTAAATTTAAAATTTGAAAAAAATTTAACAAAAAGTTTGGAAACATTTGGACTGCTTTTCTCCCCTGCTGTTAAGTGAGATTGTCCAGTCTAATTCTGGAAAGCTAAGAGGCCCAGATAACTCAAATACAGGTAGCAAAAGCTTCTAAATGCTGGGATACGTTTGTCAAGTCTTCAGCTTCCACTGAGGTTCATTCCATGCTGCTGTTTATCCTCTCTCTAATTTCACCCTATCTTAATTGATTCTGAAAGATACCTAGCTCTGTAGCCATTATGAATTTCCTTTCTTGGTGCTGCACTTTAAAAAGCTATGGCTTCTTCTTTGTCTACACTATGCAGAGCGTCTATTCCACCTATCAGGCACCTATTTGGGATCCTATTCCACCCTCCTCAAGTCCTTGAAAAAACATTAATGCACTCACTTTTGTAATGCACATCATTTTACTCTCAGGACTGAGTCACAGAAAGAAGGAAAAGGAACTCGATCACCTTTTGCATGAACTATTTGTTAGGGATGTGAGCAATGTAGACTAGAATCACACATAGGTATCTAAATCCACTTAGACACTTAATAGAATCTGGCCCCATGTCATCATTACAATGCAGACAGTCAGACCATGCACTGATCTCCCATGGTGCCTTCACTTGCTATTATCCTCTCACTTTTAATATTAATACTGGTTTGCTCTGATTGAAGTGCTGGCTATACCACGTGTCTGCAAAAACATAACCTGTACCATTTATGCTTGCTATGTGCAAGCTACCACTGGAAAAAATCAGGGTACCATTTGCAAAAAGTGCTTAATTAAGTGCCTTAGAAGCCTATGTCCTCTTGACTTCCTATAGGATCTAGGCTCCTCAGGCCTACCTTCTCAAAGGCTCCAAATACCTGGTCCCTTTCATCTGAAAAGGAATTAGGTACACATCCACTTTGCAAGTCTGGGCCCAAGTCATTTTTGTGACTGCTACATCCATTTCCTGCTGTGCAAGTTGCTTTGGGGGTTTTTTTTGTTTTGTTTTGTTTTTTTTTAGCTGATCAGCCCCTTTGCACTGATGTGAATAGTTATCTGCTTGCAGGTCACAATCAAGCCTGTTCAGAACCAACATCATATCTCTTGTATTATGAAATGAATATCTCTCCATTGCCACCACCCTGTGGATACCAAATCTCCATATATAGCTTTTTGCTTCTCCTCTCCCATCAAGTAAATGAATACCATGCAAGGAAGTCATCCACAGCATGTGAAATGCTGGGAGTGCCTCCTCCAGCCATTGCTATTATGGGGTCTTAAACTTGCCTGTCCTACCAGTGTAGGGAATTCCCACTGACACTGACCAACTGTTACTCAATAAAATTCACCACCCAGCAAGGAAGATAGGATTCTGAGTCCCACCCCCAGCCCTACATGAGCTGTGCCTGATTACCCCATTGGTGCATGAATGGAGAAATGAACTCAAAAGACCTCTGCCACCCATACACTCCCTGAGGCTCCTCTGAAAATCCCAGCCTGTAGTTACGGAGAAAATTCCTGTCCTCGCTAGTATGGGGCTTAAATACAATCTATGCCATTTAAAGCTACACTGTATAATATAAAGAAGAAGGTGTGGTCCTCTAATTTAATAGTAAATTGATCTGCTTAGCAACAACGGAGCAGAGTTAAGGTTGTGACCTGTTCTTGGGCATTTCCTAACTGTTGAAGTCCGACCTGTACAACCTTAATATTTGATTGTTGGCCTTTTCTGTGGAATATGACAGCATGTGGCTGGAGGCACAGCATGAAAAAAATGCACTCTGGTCAACCCCTCCCCTGCTATCTTTTCCAGGTGCAGAAACAGAGCAGAGGGCTGGCAGAATGCTAGGTATTTTGGGAATCACAGTTCTTTAGAGCAGCAGTGGAGTTTGCTGCTGGCAAGCAAAACATTCACCCAATTCTTTTGCTGCTGAAGCCCATGTACAGAGGTTAAAAAATTCACTGAATTTGGCCACAAAGAATGGGGTCAGTTCTCCCGTCAGCAGCAGCAAACCTCATTGCCACTTTACAGAACTAGATTCCCACAATGCTCTGCACTCCATACCACCCATCGCCTGCACCAGCTTTCAGTAAGTTTTGGCAAGGCAAGGCAAGGCAGCCAGCAGAGGTAGGCTGCAGCAAGCAGACCCAGGGTGAGGTTCCCCCTCCTTCCTGTCCTTGTGCCCCCACCCTTAGACAGTGCCTCAAGCACATACCCCACCACATCAAGCTACTGCGTATGGCTAAGGCTTCCAGAAGGACTTTGAAACACAGCTTCGTTTTTCAGCAAGGTCTGGGTACCCCAAACTGGAGGAGGCGGCAATTTCCTCTTTCCCTTCCTCCCCAATGGCAAGGATAATATTTTGCAGGCACACAGGCAGGACACCTAAGTGACCCTGTACAGAAAACAGCATTGGCAGTGCAGGCAATGTGATGAAACGGAAATGCCAAGACTCCACAATATAATTCATCTTCGGAATATTTGACACTGACTGATTAACTTCTCCCTGGCTTTATTTCTATTACCAAGTCTGTGGGACTGCGAGAAGTCCCTGAAGGATGTTACATTTGAGCAAGCAGGGGCGGGTAAATGTGTGGAAGAGGATATTAAAAACAAGGATAATGACTGTGTAGGAGCTGAGCTGCTTAAGGGGGGGTGGGGGGGTGTAACTGCCCATCCATGCTGGAGCGGGAAAGGGTGGGGATGCTGTCAAGACGGAAAAAAAAAAAAAAATATTCTGCTGCTCCTAGAAACTCCTTTATTGCCTGTAGCAGCTGCAGTTAACACAAAAAAGCATTTTTCCAACCTGTTTTCTGTTTCGTTATCTGGGTTTATTAACTTTTGACACTTCCTTCAGGTTGGACAGTGAAAATAGGCTGGGCTGTTTCACCCTCCACTAGCAGGGGGCCTGATCTCAGCAGTGCTCAGCACCTAGGTCTCACTGAAGTCAAAGGGAGCTGCAGGGATTAAGCACCTCTGCAAGCCAGGTTACAGGGGAAGAACAATGCCAGGCTGTGGATTCTCAGCAGAGTGGAGCATGTTCTCCGTCTCCTTCTCTCCCACCCACACACAGAATTTTTTTAAACATCTCTGTAAACCAAAAAAACCCCCCCATTTCTATTCATATTAGTTTTGCTTAAACTAGGGTCTCCAAACACCCAGTGTGGAAATGTCAGCAATCTAAGTGTTAAGCCTTATATGCAAGGACCTAAAGAGACAGGAGAAAGTCTCCAGCTGAGAATTTGGACTACACTGAAAATGTATTAGCACAAATGGCAGTGACCCTTGGTGACCCTCCCTGCCCTGCAGACCTTCCAGGTGAAGCACTGAAAAAACCAATAGAATGAGGACAAACTGCAGCTTGCAAGCTCAGATCATGCATAGAATTGGTTTTGTTACATGATACGAAGTTGGGAGGGGAAGGGGTTGTGGGTGGGAGGGGGTGAATCTTGTCCTGGCAGAAAGGCTGGACTTGATGTTCCAGTGGCATTCTTAACTTGTCTGCTACAGTCTCATGTTGAATCTTACTTCTTTGTTTTAACTGGGTGTTTAAGGAGACTGTTAGCTTAAACCCTAGATTTAATTAGATTTAAGTTTTGTTTAGAAAAAAAATCAAGGATGTGTGCAGGAATTATAAAGCTTTATATTGCAAAATGTTTTCATGAAGTTAAACAATTCCAAGAAACTGTGCATGTGTCCATTTTAATTGAAAACCTTCCTTTGCAAGGACTGTGAATCAAAACACACCACAGTGTATAGTAACCTGAAGGCAAAATCAAAGTCATCTACTGTAGTTGCCCAACCATGCTGAAGGAAATGTAACAAAAAAACAAACAAACCCCACACAGAATTTACAATTTTTAAAAAAAATCCCCTATTTTCCAACTAGCAAGAACTTTGTACAGCTGGAGTACTGTGTCCAGTTCTGTGCGCCCCATTTCAGGAGGCATGTGGACAACACTGAAAGGGTCCAGCGGAGGGCCACACGCATGATCTGGGGACTGCAGGCAGACCCTACACTGAGAGACTGCGGGACCTGAACCTGTTCAGCCTTCACAAGAGAAGGCTGAGGGGGAACCTGGTGACTGTCTATAAACTCACTAGCGGGGACCAGAAGGGTGTGGGGGAGACACTGTTTCCCCTAGCGCCCCCTGGCATGACAAGGAACAACGGACACAAATTATTAGAGAGGAGGTTTAGATTAGACATCCGCAAGAACTACTTCACTGTCAGGGCGGCTAGGAGCTGGAACCAACCTCCAAGGGACATGGTGCTGGCTCCTACCCTGGGGGTCTTTAAGAAGAGGCTTGATGCCTACCTGGCTGGACTCATTTGAGTCCAGTCTTTTTCTCCCGCCCAGGCGGGGGGGCTTGAAGATCTACAAGGTCCCTTCCGACCCGACTTCTATGATTCGTAAATTAAAAAAAAACCAAATAAATTTTTGTTTCAACAACATCCCAAAATTTTAGAGTGGCCACTGGACCTGTTGATTTAGGGCTTAAGACACTGGCTCAGATTCTCAAAAGTAACCCTTCTGGGTTAGGGGACAGCTTGCCCAGACAGTGTTCCTGCTAGGCATATTAAGCTAACCTTATAGATAAGGCCAGAGATTTTCTACCTAGTCTGCCCTTGCCACACATGACTTGATCAGTCAGATCCAGGAAACGTAGTAACAAAAGCAGGGGGACAGTAAGTACCTCATATGAGAAACTGAGCATGCATATCTACAGGAGGAGCAATGCAGAGGGCAGTACCTTGCGATACTTCACAACATAGTAGAGGATGGGGGCCCTGCTGTCATGCCGGGGTCTCCAAACTAGCTCATAACAGTCTGTCTTGGATGTCCTGGGAGAGCTCAGGATAATGGGGGCCTCTGCTGGAGACGCTTGTTCTCTGTTAGTTGTGCACTGGAGAGAAGCAGCCAGTGGGGTAGGCCCTGGCGTTAGTGGTGTGGCTTTATCATTGTCAGTAGAAGTGGGTGTCGGTGGCTGAGCTGAGCTCAGCTTGGAGTCTCTCCAGGGATTCAGAGTTGCTCCTAAAAGACAAGTGGGGATGGAGCAGTGGAGCAGGGACACAGAACAAATGCCACTAGAAAATTACTGGTGGACACAGAGATATTAAGAGACTACCCACCTTCCCTGGGGGAGAGCAGAACTGAGCCTCCCAAAAAGCCCAACTGTGCCAAAGGCTGTCAGAGTGGGTACTCTGACAGCTTAACACGAGGCAAAATGGGGCAAGTATTTACAGCATTAATTGCTCTGTGGGAAGTACCCATGTGCACATTCTTACTGTGCAGTAACTTGCAGCTAATTTGGGTGCAGCTTAGCCCGCAGTGACAGAAATCCCTATCCCTTGCATCCAGTGGTAAGTTGTTCCTGTGCCCAACAAGGGCCAAGTTTCACATTTAATTCTTAAATCAAGCTCTTCACATCCTCCCCCCACATCCTACCTTCCAATGATAATGGGACACATGGAAACAGGAGAGGGGCCTAAACACAGGAGAAGGGAGCCATATACAAGCTCTGAAATACCTCTCTTACTACTGACAGTCCCATTGGGGCCCCATATTCCTATCTCAGGAAGTAGGGAGTACTTAGGAACACAGCCTGTGAGATAACAGATTCCAGTGAGAAAAAGGGAGCTGGGGATGCCCAGTAAATCAGGGATGAAGGTGCCAGAAGAGCAAGACAGCTGAAACGCAAACAGGATGAGCAAGGAATGACTGCCCTTCTATGCTCTCCAGGGCTCCAGAACCTGATTTGTACATTGGCCCCTTTACTTAAAGCCCCAGCATTTGGGCTGGCAGATTCCTCTGAAGGCTCACCTGGCCGAGCAGTCCTCAGCTGCACCATAGCTTGTGCACTACCAACTTCATTCTCAGCCATGCACTGGTAAATCCCATCATCTTCTGGCCCCACGCTCACCACACGAAGGGCCCTACGGGACAGCCGGAGGCGGTGGTTGGAAGAGAGGGGCATGGCATTGCGCAGCCACATCACTGAGGGCTGGGGGTTCCCTCGCACCTCGCAGGTGAACTTTGCGCTCTGACCCCAGGGGATGATCTGTTGGGACAGCTCCATGGTGACCTCGGGAGGTTCTGTAGGGCAGAAAACAGTGAACAAGAAGCCCCTGGTAGCTCTTGCGCGAGCACTAGCGCAACATGATTATGATCCAATTCATTCCCTTCAAGCAGGAATCAGAGATGATGGGTCCTCAGTCAACCAAAGTTCTCCTCCTCCCGTGAGGGCTGCACAGAGCTCCCCCTTGTCCAGTCTGCTCTGTAGTAGCTCTATGAGATCACTTGGAGAGTGTGGACAGTGTCCACAATCAGGCAGTGATACACAATTGCCTATCATTTTCCACAGAGGAAAAGCCAACACCGCTACCAAGAGGTTCCTGGGGTTTCAAGAGATCAGCTCCGATGAAACAGTGTGTTAAAATGAAACCGGGGTAAGTCTGAGATGATGCCCATCAGAAAAGAAAAACTTTGCATGACTATGCCTGAAACTTCCCTTCTGAAAACTTCTTCCCTCCCTATATGGAGCCTCCTTATGCAGAGTGGGGAGAAAAATACTCCACTAATGCCTGCTCAGGTCTCCACCATGCTGGGCAGTGTCAGATACTACAGTAAGGGGCACCCCAGAAAACGCTGTTCTAAATACAGATAAATGACAAGCGATGGGACTCCCTTGGGGGAACTATCATCCTTCTAGCTCATGGTGGAGCCCTCAGATAGAGGATGCTTGGTTCCCTGGGACAATCCACAAATGTGGACACCAGTGAGGAGTGTTTCACCTCAGCTTATACAGTGTAATAGGGAAACACTTTCCTCTGAGAAAGGCAACAAGGGAATGCCCAGGCTCTGCTAGGAGGGAGGGACGGCAGGCTGCAGCAGGACTCACCGAACACCTGAACGTTGTAGAATATGAATGCAGCTCCAGCCTCGCCCACCCCATTGTCTGCCATGCAGCTGTAGCTCCCAGAGTCCTCCTCATTAGTGGTGTCGATCAGGAGGTTGCTGAGCAAGAACCGGGTCTTGTTGTAGCCAGAGACATTGGTGCCATCCTTGGCCCAAGTGACCCGTGGAGGTGGGATCCCACTGGCCACACATTCCAGGATGAGGCTTTGACCCTTGGTGACGATGATGGTCTGAGCCTCTGTGGGGTAGATTATCCGAGCTGCCTCTGCCATGGAGCCTGAGGAGGACACAAGAGACTACTTGCCTGAGGTAGCAGCACCTCAGATTGATTCCTCTGGACAAGAGGACAGACAGGGGCACCCTCCAAGCTGAGAAACATGGCTGATCCTTGGGAATCCATCCACAGCCGATACAATTTAGCAGAAGGGTGCAGACTCTTAGCTCCCAGGTCAAAGTCAAAATATTTTCAGAGGGAATAACAGTTCCCTAGTCTACACTGACACAGACAGCAGGAGTAGCACAGAGAATAGACTGCACAGCCTTCTGCTGTCAAAAATACAGTACTAAAGTAAGTTTGCTTGATCCTAACACTGCCAGTCCATGAAAAAAAAAGACTGTAATACTAGAACACAGGTGCTGAACAGACAAACACTCAGAGATCAAGAAATACCAAGATGAAGGAAATTCACGCAAAGAAGGGATAGCTAGGACGCCAGGGACCACAATTTTTTTTTAAAGGGAGCATCTTACGTCGCACACGGAGCCTCTCACTGGAGACAGAGGTTTTCACTTCTTGGGTCACGGGGTTATAGGCAGCACATTTGTAAGTTCCTTCATCTTCTTGACTGGCATTGACTATCTGAAGATTCCCAGATGGCATAATCAAGTAGTTGTCTGGAAGGAAAAAGAAGAGAGAGAGGGCTTTTAGCCATAAGCATAGCCAATATACCCAAAAGGATGGGGTGGGGAGAGGGGCAAAGGTAAACAAGGGGCTATGGTAAACAAGGAAGAGGGAAAGAGAGGGGGATGGGTCAGTGACAAAATCTGTCCTCCTGGAAATTATCCTACTCCATCTTGGAACCAGAGCAAAAAAAAGAAAGAACTGGGAAGGAAATGAAGCCTCTCAGGAAGTCAAACTACTGCACATACAGATGACAGATGGACTCAACCAGAAGAGTTCAGATCTGGCTTGCAAAACTCCCTTGGGGTTCAGACCTGGAGTTCTGTTTCAGACCCACCCCCTCTCACTAGACATGCTAGAGGAATAATTCAGAATAAAAACCAAACTGGGACATGTTCGATTCATTCTGTTTCCTTTTTCTTTTTGTAAATCATTGTTGAACCTGGATTCTTTGGCACCGTGCAAAGGAACTGTGCTCAGCAGCTGGCTTGGGATAACAATAAATATCAGGCAGAGGGCAGAGAAGGAGGGTGGCTGTGCCAGACTAAGTACACCTGCTTGCTTGATCTTGGAAGCCAAGCAGTCCTGGGCCAGACAAAAACATGGACAGGGGCCCATCATAGAGCCCTGAGCACTTTAGGAATAAGCCAAGGTGTTGTGGTCAAACACTTGGTGAATAACAGACCATAGTAACTGAATGGGTGGCAAGACTTCATAGGACCTCAGTTTCTGATGGATGAGAATTAAAGGGATCAGGATGGGAGCTTGCATGACTGCAATAATCTGTAAGGACAGTTAATACATTGCCAAAGGGTGTGAAAAGAAGGCACAGCTCACTGAAACAGAAACAAACAGAATGGTGGATCCCACCTCCTTGTCCCTGAATGCATCATACCTCTGGAGGACTCCAGCCACTCATGTTTCACACTGTAGCGCGCCAGGGCCTTTGGATGGCTTTCAGGCAGGTCACAGGCAATGACGGCTGTGTTCCCTTCATCCACTTCAATCACATGCTGGCCATCAAATTTGAAGTCTTTGAGATCTGTTGAAAGGATGGTAACAGCAAGACGCAGTAGTGAGGCAGAGAACATAGGTTTCAACGTGACTAAGCGAACCTTCCAATACAATAGGGAACAAGAGAATGAAGGACATGAATACATATGAAAAGTGACTGAGATAAACCAGTGCATCAGCTGTTCTGCAGTAGGTGGCTATGTGTATGCTTTTACTCTGTGGTAAGTGACTGCTTACCACTAGGCAAGTCTACATGTTCATTAATGCACTGTACTTACTGCACAATGAATTTAGTACTTCCTTAACAAAGTACTAACTGAATGCCCAGGAACTACATTTACTGTGCAGTAGTGCTGGTACACAGTTTTTTGTGAGGGTTACTGTGCAGTAGCTTATTAGCATGGCTTTTGACCAGCACGCAATGAGCAGTGTTATTAGGCTACTGCAAAGTAAGTGCCTCATGTAGATGCACCCACTGTTTCACGGAGGCCTACGTTACAATGGGTTAAATTGCACTCACAACAGGGTAAGAGCAGGCACAAGGAGAGAGACTACAGAGCAGCTGACATGCAATAAGTCCTCTCCCTCATTTATCCCAGATAACTAGTTACCATATTTACTTGAATAGATGACTGATTATAAGACACCCCTCCCCCCGTAATTAGATTCTATATATGAAAAATTTATAAAATTTGTTATAATTTTACAGGCACAGAATCTAATTATTGGAGGTTTGCCCTGAATTTTTCCCCCTCCCACTGCTACAGCAGGGAAAATAAATCTGGGGGGTCAGATAGCCCTTTGCTTTCTGCTTCCTCCCAACCCCAACCTTTTCCCCAGTAATCCCTTCCTACTGCCAGACCCGGCTCTGCCTGAGCACATCAAAGTAAGGAGCAAATTTAAAAATGATAATCTTGAAATTAAACAGGGCTGTAGCAATTTGCATATACTACCCATGCACTTAGGTAACAAGCATCAATTCTGGATAAACTTTTTTTTTTTCTGGACACTGCTGCAGTTTCAGCACATGTACTCCATAAACATATTTTTGAGTGACACTTTGGCACCTACTTGTATGTAATACAAACTGCATGATATTGCTCCAAAGCCAAAAGCTTGTAATTTATCACACAGCTAACTGGGGTAGGCCCCAGAGTCAACAGCATTTCAAGTCACGTTGACCTCCATAGCTCAGCACTGCTCAGTATGTACATGTACTTCAGATCCCCCCCAAATAATCTGTGCACTAATTAGGCCCCACTCACAACTGAACCTGGGTGTTCTTGTCTGGAACACTCCAAAAATATACATGCAGATAGGGCTCAGGGAACCTAATCCAGCTTCACCTCATGGAGGGCAGGGGCCCATTAATCATATATGCCAGGCGAAGAGAAGGGCCAACAGAGGGATTTCCAGGTGAACTGTATGCAATGTCATGCTGGGGGGCTGCAATCAATAGGTACTACCATATGTTTTATTCAGATAGGTTGCACTAACCTATCCCTGCAGTAAGTTCCCATCAGCATTTTTGGCACCAGAGCAGGTGTTGGAACTTGCTTTGGCCTTACTGCGTGCTAGTTTGGTACTTCAGTACCTCCAGGCCTGGTGCTTAATCCCTTCCAGGGGAACAACTGCCCATTTTTTTTTTAAGGGTCATGCAATAAATAAATCAAATAAATAAAGATTTCCATCAGCGTGTTTGCCTAATATGGACCATGTGTTTTATAGCTATGCTCAGTGTTGGCTGCATTTAATCAACTTCATAGTTAGTTTCCATGGCTGAACACATGCTGCTTTTGGCAGCAGTTTAGTGATAGACCGTGTATTTAGTTATATTTCATTGTATGCGATTACAAGATGAGGGGCTTTTTTCCCTTTTTCCCCCAAGCCAGCGGAGGGGTGGGAACCTTGTCTTGTATTTAAATAAATACAGTAATTAAATGCATGTATGAGTACATGAACAGCAGGCCCATGCAGACTAAGAACTCAAAGAACTGTATGATAGTAAATCAATTCAATTTTCTAGCACCCCAACACAGCCAGTGTGGACTTTGATGTCCCTGCACACAAAACTAGTTTGGTGCAGAACATTAGTCAAGTTTGGGTCATCTTTCTGGTGCAAGGATTAAACCCTCCATGGAATACAACTTTCACCACCTTAGGCTTGGAGTCAGAGGCTCCATTTTATTGTGATCCTGGAACAGATTAGGTGTTGAAGCGCTGCCCTCAGCAATTAATGGAACTGGCCTGTTTTTATTTTATTTTTTTTAATTTCTATGACTGAATAACTCCAAAAACAGCTCATCATGAGACTCTGTGAATAAATTACTTCTTGGCAGTGTCTCGGCAGGAAATTTTTTAGCCAGAGAAGGGAACTTATTGAGAAACTTAAAAGCAAATGGAAAAAAGGTATGGAGAGGGTGCCATTTCAAACATAACGGTAGCACTCTACCAAGAAGCTATAACAAGCAGGTTTAACATCGTGAGATTAGTCCCTTCCAAGAGAGTACACAGGATGGAGAACACGGAGGAAAGAGAATTACTGTACATCATGAACACTTGGAATATGATTATGGTTAGAAAACAATATCCCCTTGATCTGCTCCTTATGAGCCAAACACTATCTTCTTTCTGTGAACCAGGAGAAGATGGTCTTAATTTAGCAAAAAGGGGATAATGACATCCCAGAGATGTCACACCACAGGGCTTAATTCATCAGTGTCCATGAGATGCTTTGAGATCCTCTGAGGGAAAGTACTGGAGATAGGTGAAATATTCACTATCCCGATCTTCCCTCTGTAGACTGTTTTATCTTCAGATTATGTCTTCGCTGCTCTGCCACACTTTGCTAGGAACTTTAACACTGAAGTAGCTGTGGAAGACAAACTTGGCTCTGCTGCACCCTGCATGTCCTCAGCGATAATGCTGATTGCATAGTTTGAGAGCACCACACTACACATGGGCCGGGGGCAAAGACACCAGGGAAGAGCAAAGAACTAGATGATGAGGTATAAAAGCCACCATGGACAAAGCTTAAACGGCCTACTGAGCTCCTGGATAGTATGATGAAGGCTATAGGAACACTCCAGACTGTATGATTAGACTGATGAGTGCAGGAGGACAGATTCAATAGGTTTACCCATAGTACTTTGGGACAGAAGGGAAAACAAGACTCCTATTGCAACTCACAAACTTGAAAGACTTCCCACCTTGCAAGCAAGTGGGGAAAGAAATAACATGGAACATGAAAAGAAAGAGGCTTCTTCAGAGCCCACTTTTCTGACTGTAATCACGTCACACTCTTCTGTTGCTTGAACAACAAACATCTCCACACATGGGATTCATGCCCGGGTCAAATGCTCTACAGCCAAAGGCTGGTTAACCACTAGATTACTGTGATGACCTGATGTTCTTACATCCTAGTTTGCTTAGTGGAAGATGGTGGAGGTGGGGATGGTATTAAAAACAGAACACAGCTAGCAGCTTCTAAAAGCAGTTCTGCACAAGAAAATTAAAATGGTTGTTACCAAGACTGGAAAATAGCAGGAAACAGAGTAGTCAGGAACTGGACTTTGTCCCAGGTCTTTTCTCTGCTAAACCAGTTACCAGGCCCAGTCCCTTAGTGCACGCCACATTCCTGGGGGCTAAACAACCGAGAGAAGGGGCCTTGAAAGAGAATGAGAATAGCAGACAGAGAGGGGTGGATCAGGTTTCACAGGGAAAGCATTTGACATGACACCTGCCTGTGCCTGCCTGCTGGTACATTTGAGAAATCCATCAGGAGGAAATGTTTTCACAGGGCTTTTCACCCAGCCCGCCCTCCCTGGCCCAGTCCGCTACTTTCTTCCTCCCCTGCTGACAACAGTTCTCCAGCAGCATTTCTTGACCAACTCCACATGAGCCAGAGAGGCCATAATGGAAACATTTCAAGGACTCTCTACCAGTCTTCATGAGCTGACTGACCCACATCCTGCCCCCTCACCATTCTGCACAGCTGTCCCCGCCTAGAAAACCTTAAGTCAACCTCTGGGTGCACTCAGGGTCTGCCACTGCCTCATAATAGAAATTTTGCTGTAACAACATACATTGTTCTTCCTTTTGGGATGGGTAAATAGTGGAGGAAATGCTGTCTTTTTAAAGTGAATCAGAGTAAATACCAAGGGGATGCTAACAGTTCCAGTCGCAAATTGGTCATGGCAGGCATGCCAAGTTCACAGGATCTAAAACTAGACAATCCCAATGAAACTCACAGAAACCCATTTCCAAACCTGTTCCTAGCATGTGTGTCCTAGTGTACACGTGAATGATGAAAGAGAAGCACCAGGAGCTCCATGGAGAACACCACATTTCCAAAACACACATCAGCTGAGCCTACAATCGCTCTTACACCAAGGTCAGTAATCAAGCTTCCTGAACCACCCAACTACATTGTTTTTTGATCTTCAGCTGCACTAGTTTCTGATAACAATTTGACCAGCCAGGTGATGGAATAACACAACCCATGTTTAAAAAGATGCTCAAGCTTACCACAAATAAATTCAGGCATTTTTCTTCTCACATGTGAATTAAACTCTTTTGAGCGTCCTTCAAGACCAATATTTATTTCAGCCTGTTGTAGCATGAGCTGCATGGTAGGCTGTGTCTTTGCCCTACAAAAGTAGAAATGTACCAGGAAAAGTAGAGGTGTACTGTTTTGGTGGTACAAAAGCTGTAGATCTTCAACACCTCCAGCAATGTCATTGCATTAATACTTAATAAAAGTTCATCTTCTATACAGTAGCGTCACAATAATGCATGTTTTCCAAATAGTAAGACAGGGCATTGAGACGTGCCCACATTGCTGCTTCCAACCACTGCGTTACAGCAGTGCATTTTGACCAACCACAACACAATAGCATGTTGTCATCATAGAACAATTATTTTGCCTGTTACAACTATTTGGGCACATACAACTGGGACCAGTACAACTATTTGGTGTTGTAACCTGAGGCCGTTTGGAAAACAGAGAACAGCACAGGGATTGTGGACTACACATGACCCTCCCTTGGCAGCCTCGGAGAGCGGAAAAATGTGTTTTTGTTCTTTGGGATTTATACCAGTGCTCCAACTGCAAAGACAACTCTGGCTCCAAGGTTCTCCCACCCACAGTCATGGAAAAGTGACATGAAATTTCTCAAACAGACTTTCTGATTAAAGCAATATTCTTTGTAATTTTAAATAAAAAACAGCTCTCTTGGCAACGTGGTAAAAAACCTCCCCAAATGTAAAACTTATTAGTTGTCAGGCTGGTTGTTTGGAGAGTGTTTTAGTGCTCAGATTTGAGAAAAGGGGAGAGGAAGGCAGGAGGATAAAAAAGGGAGGAGAGGTTTTGTAATGTCATAAAAATGATTTGCAGCGAACATGCTTAATACTTCAGGAATTTCTTGGCATCATTCAATTAAAATACTATTAATAATAAAAAGGAATAAGAGTGAACTTCAGAAATATGATTAATCCTTTAAGACAAGCTGAGGATGGGAGCCATGTTTCCACTGGGTATTAAAGCCAGATGAAGGTTAACTCCTAATGTGCAGGATGTCTGGAGCACATTTGATTCCTCCTCATTAGTGGGGAACAAGAGACCTAACTTTTCTTTCTTCCTTTAAAATTTGATGAAGAGACAAAACAGCAAGTGAAGCAAAGATGGGAAGAGATGGAGGAAAGGTGAGCACCAAGTGTTTGCCTGTCCACATCACATCTATTTCTCTGTTCAACAAAATATAAATGAACATCAGGAAAAGTAACGTCCACCCTGGTGGTCTGAATTCATCATAGCTAAATTAAGATCTCAGAGCCAAGGCACAGGCTCCAGCAACGCAGGCAAATACCTACACAGAGAGAAACCCAGGAGAGGGGAGGTCTATAAGCCAGCAAGCTAGGAGAAAGAACAGACCAACAGCTCTGATGCAGGACAGCTTGCCAGGGAACTTAGTTCTTTAGGAGATGGAAAACTACAGTGAGACTTCTGCAATTAAAAGACTTTTTTGTGTACAAGATGGTACCTCAAACAGAGGTAGAAGGGTAGTACAGAAAGATAAAAACACACAGATTTGGGATTCAAGTCTGAGGAGTTTTATTTTAGGCCGCTGACTTGTTACGTGACTTTAACCACAAGTAATTTTCCTGTGTAGTCTCCCAAGAAGACCCTATGAGGAGCAGCTACGGGACCTTAACCTGTTCAGCCTTCACAAGAGAAGGCTGAGGGTGGACCTTGTAGCTGTCTATAAACTTAGTAGGGGGGGACCAGCAGGGAATAGGAGAGACCTTGTTCCCCAGAGCACCTCCCAGAGTAACAAGGAATAACGGCCATAAGTTGTTAGAGGGTAGGTTTAGACTAGACATCCGAAGGTGCTACTTCACGGTCACAGTGGCTAGGATCTGGAAACAACTTCCAAGGGAAGTAGTGCTGGCTCCTACCCTGGGGGTCTTTAAGAGGAGGCTCAACGTTTACCTGGCTGGGGTCATTTCAGCCCAATTTTCTCTCCTGCCCAGGGCACGGGGTCAGACTAGAAGATCTGCAAGATCCCTTCCAACCCTACATCTATGAATCTATGAAGGCGTAGAGCCAAGGGCTCATGAGATGGCAAAAACATTAAGGGGGCTGTATGCCCACAGAGTTCCAGAAATGCCAAAACTCTTTGGTTTCACAACTCCTTCTTGTACCAAACCAGAGAAGGAAACCAGCACAACCTTCCTCCTTTCATCGCTCAGCCACTCAACCTGGTCTCAGGGACTGGCAAAAGGCCCTGGGGTTAAGGAACTGAGCAGAAAGGATCCTGACCAGGAGGGAAGACACCCCAGAGCAGTGACTGAGGAGACAGCAAGGCACCACAGGAAAGGAGAGATATGGAGCATCAGGCTTGGGACACAGAATAAACCATTTTTACTATTGTTTATTGAAAAGTTGAACGCCAAATTGTTACCATAAACAATTGCTCCCTATAAACACCACTTAGTTTTATGAGCTTTTCCTTAGGCCTACAAAGTTTGAACCTACATTCCCTTCATTCCCTCTGTGTGTGTACATGTGCTTGCACAGATGGCACCCATGCAAACAGTTCTGGCCAACAGAGGGATAGAGCCATGGTGTGGCACTGCTGAGAAGCTAAGGCCAATGCTACTTGTGCAACCCCATCCCTACCTGTGTGGAGGCATCAGAGGAGTGGGAAGGAGCCCAGGACCCTTCTGGAGGACAGGATTCGGGAGTCTCTCTCAAAGCTAAATGGGAGACAATATCTGCCTTGTACCACCTGGCTTGCTTCTTCTTCTTGCATGGCTGTGCCCCCCATATCCACCACTCTAATCCTCCCATGCATCTGCCTGATTAGCCCGTTCAAACCTTGCCCTAAAATCCCCATCTGTTTACATGGGAGCTGCGGTGTCTTAAAACACCAGTGTCAGTATGGAGACTGGAGACTGCTGGATGGAAAGTAAATGGGGAGTTCTGGGCATGCTGGCTCCATGTTTGAACAAGTGCAGAGATGCCGTTGGATTCCTTTAGGAAGGACCCTAATCAGAGAAAGGAAGTCACCCTCCATGCCTGTCTGTGCCTCAGCCCAGTGATGGGGAAAGCTAAAACCAGTGTTAGCTATTGGTTAGGAGTTTGCATCACAGGATACTCCAGTGCTGGAGACTATGTGAGGGGACTGACCAGATGAGAGATCAGATCAAGCCAGGTGAAGTGGGAGGCCTTGAAGAACTAAAGCAAAAATACAGCTTTCCCCACTCCCTTCATGTCAGAGGCAGAGCAGGCTTGCTGCAGGGTGGTAGAGCCTCAAAGACTAGGAAACAGTCAAGACTGAGGCCCCTGAAGCACTAAGGAGGGGTCAGGTATTCCTCACTAATCCCTGCTGCGGCTGCCAGAGCCCTAGCGGGGTAAAGCTTTTGCCTGCACAGAGCTGCGTCTCAGTTGCTGCTCTGCTCCACGTGAAAAGTAACAGACAGACCTTTCACAGCAGCATAGCAAAAGCCTGTCTCTCACGCACACATAATCCCATTCCCCCTCCACTCCTTTCATGCATGGTTATCCTCACCTCACACAGCAACTCCCACTCCAAACACACACACGAAGCGAGTGGTAAGACACAGACACCCTTCAAACACCTCCTTACACACAGACCTCATCACACCCTCTCTCACATATACTCTTATCCTGTAATGCCCTCATACCACCCCTTCCAAACACCTTACCCAATACCACATTCCTCCTCGTGCACACACACCAGGTCTGGCTGGGTGTCACATCACAACCACCACACCTCATCTTCACTGCCAGCCTGCCTCCCTTGTGTTGACAGACTCAGGAAGCACCACCTGTGTTTTCCTTCCCTCCCCTCCTCACTTCACCTCTGGCCTTGGAGCAGGAGGCCTTTGGAGGAGCCAAGCCCAGCAAGCAAATCCTTTTTCAATACAGAGCTGAAGTTCCCCACCTCTACTGTGTCAGGGGAGTCATCAGAAGAGAGGCCCAGACAGGAGGAGAATGAATGGGGCTGCCTGTAAAAGACAGCTGCAAATTCCTAAGGGACTTCAAGCCTGACCCGTGGCAGGGGTCACTGCCTGCTGGCACTTTCACTTGCACTAGGCTCGCCCCCATGGGCTCACCCTAGGCGGAGAGCTACTATGCTACCTTTGCTCACAGATCCTGAGAGGCTTATGGAATGATCTGCTCCACTCCCAGAGATTCATAGATGCTAGGGTCAGAAAGGACCTCAACAGATCATCGAGTCTTTCCTGCCCAGGCATGGGGTCAGAGTACTGGGGTCAGATGACCCCAGCCAGATGCCTATCTAGCCTCTTCTTAGAGACCCAAGGTAGGGGAGAGCATCACCTCCCTTGGAAGCTCATTCCACATTTCCAATATGTATACCCCTCCCCCATAAAAATTCTCCCTTTTATCCCCTCTTCCCAAGAAAAGACAGTGGCCCAGTGGCAGAGCAGGGAAGACATCTCACTATGGCTCAAGAAGCATGAATTTGAGCCCTGTCCTCACACTTATGCCAAAGATGACCCTCCACCAGCCCAGCTATACATGGATACCTGACGTTCAGATGGGGGCTAAGGGAAATGGGGTATGGGATAGACTGAAATCATCTCAATATGATAATGGCCACATCACTACCATTGTCCAAGCTGCTACACTAGCTTTCATCAGTACTATATTTGGCTATGGATGCGCTGGGGAGACCATGGGGACAAACTAAGGCAGACAGGGACCTATTACTTACTTATTTTGTAAGTTCCTGCTAGGTGCCCTAGACCCACCTCCCCTCCACCACCTGTTTACATTGACAGGCTCATGTCCCTGCTGACTTTGGCCCAGAGGCTGCTGTGGGGACTGGGGAGGGAGGACACAGATACAGCATCCTGAGGAGGCTACAAGAAAAAGTGGTTTGGAAATGAAGATTTTGGTATGATAAAATATGTGCCCCCTGGGGAGAGACTACAGATATATTTCATACATAATAAAATAATATTAAAAACAAGCTCACACCAGGTAACCTTTACAGAGTCTCAATCCACACTTCAGCACTCATGTGACCATGCATAATCCTTTCAGGCTGGCTAGTCACTCCCATTATAAGGGATGAGACAGAGGACAGCTCAGAGACCTGCAGGCGGGATACAGAGCTTTAATCTCCAGATTACCTTTCAAAATGGATCTAGGATTTATAGTGATCAAAGTTACCATAGTCTATTTAGTGCTTTGTGAGTAGAGGGGTCAAGCCAATTTGAACAAGAGACCCTTCCCGCCACTCACCTTTTAGCAGCTGAGCAACGTCTGAGACTTTGACTATTACGGAAGTGATGCTCTTTCTGTTGCTTTAAGAAATCCATCTCTCAACCTCTTTTGCAAATCCCTATCTCCCCCCAGGGCTACAAAACAACAGTCATTTCATCTCTGCTGCAGGAATTAGCTGCTAGTTTCAACTAGTCCTCCAAGGCAGGGTGAACAGAGATCAGCTTAGGCATCAGTCCCAATGCTAAACTACAGCTGCCAACAGGTCAAAAACATTGCCAGGGCTAATCCACTTTGTGAACAGGGCCACCAGAGACTATCAGTGGGTTAAGTATGCATATAATTATGGGGGACTGTAGGGATCCCTTTCAGAAGGCTGAGGGTTACAAGTATCTAAGAGTTTGCCAGAAAGCACAGAAAATGCTCTGGTTACCCCAGCTCATAATAATAATAAAAAAAAAAATCATACCCTGAAAAAACATTGCTTCTTGTTTTTCTCATGCATGTCCCAATCCCAGTTCTCTCCTGCACATTGTTTCTGGATCAGGCTAAAGCTCTTACAGTGCCCCTATTGAGTCCTGAAGCTGGAAGGAGTCCTGGGACACAGTTGCTCAGGTCCCAAACACATGCTGGACAGTCCCTCCAAAAGACCATCCAGGTTTTTGCCTATCCCATAACTGACAGCCTGCTCTGGAGCATTTCAAACCATTGCATGGCAGTTATATAGTTGGCTTTCATCTTCCAGAGGTAGGAGAAAGAATACAAGATGGGATGATGGAAACCAGTCACAAACCATGGACTACACCGTAAATCAGTGCCTGCATTTATCATTGGCACGTGGTGTTTCAGACATGTACCAAGCTGCTACTGAAACGACGGCTCTTGACTGATCACTTACCACCTCTCCTACCTGAGACAGGAAAGAAGGCTCTTCCCCTTCCAGACAGTTCTTCCCAAGGTGGGATCTATTTCATGGTTCTCCAACACCTGGGAGCTGTCTTGTGTCCCTGTATCACTCTTCTCAAAGACTGCGGGGATCAGTGGGAGGTCCTCTTGGGTGTCAATATGCTCCAGAGGGAACCAGCCTTTTTTCCACACAGCACTGAAACTTTGTGGGGAAGGGGATGTGGAGTCCCATGGGATGTCACCTGCTCATTTAACCCACCTTCAGCATCAGTTCTCAAGATCCCTGCAGTGACATCAGTGTCCTATCCCCCCCTATGAGGAGGCAAAGCCATTAATCTCTCACCCTCCTGCTGCAGCCTCTGGTCCTCCTCCCTCCTCTCAGCAGCAGGAGGCTGGCAGTAGTGGTAAAATCTCACTCATTATTCCCTTTCCTGGTTCCAGCTCAGTGGCCCCAGCCAGGGACCATTTGCCTCCTTGACCTTTACACCTTGTATAAGGCTTTGTAAATGCTGCAAGAAATAGAGTTGCATTGGCAGGGAGGTACTAAGTGGAAGCCTGGAGCATTACCATTCACCATTTGCTATCTGGCTTGGTACAGGTCAGGGCAAAGATGATGAACCTGAATCAGCCCTCTGGCAATCCCCAGGGTCCCAGCCCAACACTAGATGTGGTTAGACTAGATCTGTCCAGAGGGAGATAGCAGGACTGTCCTGCACACTAGTTGCTCAACCTCAGCCACTGCTGGAGATGGCTCCCTTCAGTCACCAGAGCTGGAAGGGGAAGGTAGCACCCAGGTAGATGGAACAACAGCGGCTTTGTCTAAGCAATGACATTTGAGAGAACACTAGGGAGGGCCCAGAGGCAAACAACGGTACTAAGGAGTGGTGCGTGTGCTGCTCTCCTCATCTTTCCTAAATGCAAACCATGCCCTCAGTAATCCCATCCACCTCTCCCCTCCCCTATCAGGCCACCAGCAAAACACAGCCCCCATTCTGCTCTGGAATGTGCTCTCCGAAACTTAATCTAAGTGCAGAGCCCAGGCCAAATCCCCTCATGGATTCAACCCAGGAATGGCCTCCCCCTCCTACTCAGCCTTGGCGCGCAGTAACTGCAGCTCCACTTCACTCTCCCTCGCTTTCTCTTTTTTCCCTCCCACCCAGCCCGGCCTAAACATTTCACTTCTGATTAATGTCTCGATGACAAGCCAATAGTTCTTGGCGTTAGAACAAAACCAGCCCCTGTTTTGCACAAACATCTCTTCTCCCTCAGTTTCTGAGACAAATCCCCTTCCCCAATACCCTCCATCAGGCCCTCTCACTACCAGCTGAGAGAGGTTACAAGGCAGCTCTCTGTACCTTGGCCACTGGGGTAACAGTGTCCTTCTCGCAGACTCACCCACTAGCAAATGTCTAGAGCAATTCTGGGGGGGATGCTGTCTTAGTTATTTAACTCTCTTTTACTTCCTTGTCCCTTCTTTGGGGAGCCTCTTAATTCTTCCAGGTGATGCAAGAAGGGTCAGCTTGTCAGTGCCTGCACCACCAACCTGGTGGCATAAGAGAATCCTTCAATTTAACCAGCTGAATCATCTCACCACAATGTGGCTGTGATAGCTGCCGTCTTGGCTGGCTCTAGGCATTGAACTAGTGACTTGCCAAGCAAAAAACAGGAGGTCTTTTAGCTTGAGCTAAGAGCCAAGACTCACTAGGCAAGCACTGTAACTGTATCTCATTCTCTGAGGATCAAGGACAGAGACAACTAAAAAGACATGTGGACCAGTTAGTTACATGGCCGTAGGTGGGTATTATGGATGTGTGCGCATCATGTATCAAATGGCCATACTCCTCTGTCATCATGAGATGAGAAGAAAAATGGTCAATTAAGGGATTTTTTTGGTAGTGGTAATTGCAGTCAATAAGGCAGTAGTGAACTAAATGACTAAGAAGCTCACTCAGATACCACAGCGATATTTAGGTGCCTTATCGTATGTCTACACTACAGTGGCAATGTGTCCCAGAAAGAATGCCCCTGAGCACTCCTTACCCACCCACACCCTCAAGTATGCTCCAGTAATATGCTTTTCTCAAAGCCTGGGAGCAAACTAAGATTTCCTACTGCCACAATGGTTACCCCAGGACCAGTCTATCCCACTGCATCACAAGCTCTGACAGCCCCAGGACTGAAGTCCGAATCAACATGAGGGATTAAAACAAAGGAAGGGATGGTAGAGGACAAAAGCTACTCACTGGCTAACGTCACTGTGGCTGGGACACTGGCCACAACCCCCTCAGGTACACGAGCGATACATTGATACCGGCCTACGGTGTGGTTGTTGAGAGCAAGGATGACGAGTTTCCCTGGCTCGGTGTGAATCCCCAGCACCTCGTCTGACTCCGTCAGCTCCTTCCCATTCAATCTCCAGGTAACGTTCACTCTTGTGGGGTTTGCCACACAACCCAGACTCACCACGCCACCATATTTTTGGACGATGGAGGCAGGTTGGACCGTGACTTGCAGAGACTCGCCTATGCAGTGGATGGGGAGAGAAGATGAAATACATGTGAGCATGAGCACACAGAACAGAAGATGAGCTCCTCTGCTGTCACATCCTGCTCTGCCTGGCAAGCACCGCTAGTGCTGACAGATTCCTCTCATCTCTTTAGACATAGCCTTTCTTAGAACTGTGCCATGATTACGTCTCAGGTAGAGTGAGAGCTAGACCGAGAAGCTTGGCTCCCGATATGGAGCACCCTAGAGCTTAGAATATGCTGGGATCCAGGGGTCTGGCTTGATCTACTGGAAAGCGGAGGGTGTAATTCTGACCCTGAAACTTCAAGCAATGTTTGGATTCCAGGTTTCTGTTCAAACTGCTGTTTCCAGCTTTCGTTCAGCTGTGGCTGAAGCTGACATGGGGAATCACTTATGCTTGGGGATGCATCGAATTGCCTAAGCCCTCATCAAGGTGCCTCCTTTAAGGAGGAAAGTACCATAGAAAAATGTCAGGAGCCTGCGGGCAAAGCACGGAAGTAAGAATGCATTAACACTCTACTTGGGGTAAAGCCACAAAAACTTTGCCCTCATGAAAAATACTGGCCTCTCCTGACCATCAGAGTGCACCATTCATCTTGGTCAAGATGCAGTCATGAAACTCCTGGCTCTTCCATTGGCTCATTCTGATCTGAGCTTAGGGGAAGACAGGGAAGCAATGGCTTCTCTCTCATCTGCTGGAGTCTGTAACCTCAGCACCAATTATCTCCAGTGCACTGCCTTCAAGCAATGTTGAATCAAAGCCCCCCCCACCACCTCCAGGAAACTTTCTTTACACTCCCTGGGTGGGCTCCCTACAAATGGCAGGAAAGCAGCCTGGAGCTCTCCCTTTCCCACTGCAATGAAAATCGTGGGTGTGTGGGGTGTGGACATTGTGTCCAATAGGCCAATGGCCATTTAAGAAGAGCACGAAGATGGGGATGCTGGACCTTGGTTGGCCCAGGTTTCATAGTTTCTAGGGTTGGAAAGGACCTGAGCAGATCATCAAGTCCGACCCTCTGCCATGGCAGGAAACATTACTGGGGTCAAACAATCCCAGCCAGGTGTTTGTCTAGCCTTGTCTTAAAGACCCCCAGGGTAGGAGCCAGCACCACTTCTCTTGGAAGTTGGTTCCAGATCCTAGCCGCCCTGACTGTGAAGTAGTTCTTACAGATGTCTAATCTGAATTTACCCTCTACCAGTGTGTGACCATTATTTCTAGTCACTCCTAGAAGTGCTCGGGGGAACAGGGACTCCCTCAGTGCCTGCTGGTCCTCTCTGACTAGTTTGTAACAGGCCACTAGATTCCCCCCTCAGCCTTCTCTTCTGGAGGCTGAACAGGTTCAGGTCCCTTAGCCTATCCTCATAGGACCTGCCCTGCTGCCCCCCGATCATGCAAGTGGCCCTCCTCTGGACCCTCTCCATGTTGTCCACATCCCTCTTGAAGTGCGGCGCCCAGAACTGGACGCAGCACTCCAGCTGCGGCCTGACCAGTGTCGCATAGAAGGGGAGGATCACCTCCTTGTACCTGCTTGAGATGCATCTGTGGATGCCTGACAAGGTATGGTTAGCTTTCCTGACTGCATCCCCACACTCTGGCCCATGTTCATCTTGGCATCAATGATGACTCCAAGGTTAAAGGAAGGGAGCTGTGTCCAGGTGTGTGGATTCTCTTTGGGACATATTTCCCTCTGTAGTGGGACATTTTCCCTTGGAAGGATAAGGAACCAGGGTCAATTGCACATTCTGCAAGTACATGACAGTGCAAATGGTCCCTTTACAACTGCGGGGTGGGGAGGAGTTTGATGCTTTGGGGATGGAAAGCAGAGTCCACTCCCACAGGCACTTCGGGATCTTCAGTTATTGAATTGTTTTACATTTGCAGAATGCAAAAATGGGAATGGTATGGAACTCACCCAAATTAGCAAAGCAACTAGCAGCTGCCAGGATAAGGCAGGGGATGGTGGCCACTGGTCTCTTCCTTCCAGGTGTCATTGTCATCCCATGCAGCGTAGCCTGGAGCAGAAGGGCCCAGGCAGGGTTCCCATAAGTTGCCTCAGAAGACTCAAGGAGGTGCTGTGGCTTCCTGTGGTGCCCTGCAGAAGACAGGAAAGAAAAACGAGGAGGGTGGGGGGAAAGGGGTGTCAAACAAGTCCCTCATAATCTTTGTCAATCCTTGGCAAATCCCCGAGACTGAAGATCCAAGCACATTACAGAAGTCAGCTCAATGGCACTTCTCCCCATGCCTGATCCCAACTCAGATATCACTGACTCTCTGCAGGTACTTTACAAGAGGAAGGGCAAACCCTGGCCAGAGTCCAATGCAAAACAATGCTCTGGGCTGCTCCAATACCAACTAAGCTCCTGAGAGGTGCAGAAAGCCAAAAGTGGGCCACATATAACAGAATACTTGCACCTTCTCTTAAACAATTCATTCAAATCATTTTACAGATGCCAATAAAGCACTAAAATGCATTGTCATCCTCATTTTTTCAGATAGAAGAAATAGATACAAAAAGGCATTAAAGGAATTGTGGGCCCTTCTGAAATCTGGGCTCTAAGGGCCTGCCCACCACATGTGTGCTCAAGCTAGAGATAGATACAATGCAATTGCCTTAAAATGGTAAGCTCTGTCATGGCTGCATTTAATGCCACATACCTAGTGCTGCTCAAGGGTAGCTGTGTTGCATCCATTTCTGTGTACTGCATGCATAGAATAGGTGTGCTGTGCCTCACAAAGTATTGCTCTTTAGCATGCTCTGGACATGTCAAAGTTCACCTAGCTGGTCAGGTATCACAAGTCTCAGACAGAATCGCACATGCATGGACATACATCAGGCTCTGAGCACTGTGCACACACCATGACTTTCAGGAGCTAAACATAAGCATTCCTAGTAGAGTGTGGGTTAGGATATCTGTTGGGTTGACTTTCATCTTGGCTGCGACTATAGAGACAGTATTTTGGTTTAATGGGAAAACAAATAAAGAGGGGGTTTTTTCCCCTTGCAAGTACACATACTCCTGGGAAACAGGGATTATGACAGGCTGAGGGGAGAAACCATCATATATGTCCTCCACCCAGTCATCACTGGATCTATCAATAAATCCACAGCTCTGTTTCAAGCACACTTCTCTATTTGATCTAAGGACACATCTACCTGGGGAGTTACTCTTGAACACCTATTCTCAATTAATTCCCTGTGTGGATGTTCTTATTCCAGAATAAGGGTGTGGACATGAGAACAATTTAGTACAGGGTAAAAGAAGTGGGGCTTTACTGCACGTTGCTTGTTGCATAAAAATGGTCTACATGCATGCCCTTGGTAGGTGGAAGCTAAACCATGACAACCTGCCCTTTGAAAAAAGAGGAATAAGTTGCAACGGGTTTATCCTCCACTTGCTGTGGGGCAAATGAAGAGTTACTGCACAGCAGCAGACATAAGGCAAAGCCCTGCCTCCTGTTATCCTATGGTGAATTGTTCAAACACCCACAGCAGGTTGGAACTACCTTCAACCAAGGGCAGGGGATTTAAGGAAAGGAGAAACGTTCCCATCAGACAACGCAACAATATGCGTTTTGAATACCCTCTAGCCACATTCTCTCTGTAGTGATACTTAGTACCTGGAACTGACAGCCCCAAGGTGCCAATTAAAAAAAGAGTTTCAAAATTATTAATACTAAAACTGCTGGTAGTGCTGGTGCAGAAGCCAAAGCCTGGACTAATTCTGGAAGCTAGTATATGACATTTTTTGCCATGGTGATATCAAGTAGCTAACTGCAACTGGTATCCTGGAGTCTGGAGAAGAGCATGAGGCTTTTATATCACAGTTATCACTCTACCCTAATACCTACCTCTTGTCATGACTGTTTTAAATAAAAAAGGAAAGAGAAGTGAGTTATGTTGCTTTTGCTAAAGAGAACATAATGTCCCCAGCACAGAGCATCTGTCAAGCAGCTTAGGGCTGGAACATTGGTTTATTAGATATAAGAAGAAAATAAATGGTTTTCAGGACCCCAAAGCAAAACAAAACTCAAAACAATTTGGGGGCCGATTTAAGTCTGCCCTGGCAGTTCTGGAAAGCTTCTGGAGAGCAAACCAGCTTTCACCTCTCTGGTTTCACCATGTTTTGGCAGAGGGAGGAATGAACGTTAAAAGGAAAGAGATGTTGTGGAATACCTGTTGGGAGAAGGGGAGTTCTGATCAAGACCACCTTGTAATTCTCATAAACACATCTCGGCTTGTTACACAGAGGCAACAAACCAAGATGGATAGATACACCCTTCACAGCTAGGATTACCATGTGCATACACAATTAATTACCAAACTGACAAAGTCCACCAAATGAAGGAGGGCCACAGGTGGTTGAAGAGAGAGACCAATAAATTCAATCAGTGTTCTTGGTAGATTCAAGAGATTTGGTGTGGGATGGAGAGTGGTACACAACTCAAGGGTATGATAATTCTCCAAACCTCTGCTAGAGCACCGGCACAAGGATACTGACCTTTCCTTTTTTAGCTAGGACTGATAAAAAAGTAAACACATAGCATAAAACATGGAAAATTAATGAACTCACGACTACTGCTTAACATCGAGGACCAGACTGGCAAAAGCATTCAGCTCCCAGCCTATATCAGGCTCATCTGAGTATCTGGACACTTGGGTGCCTAAGTGGGAGCTCAGTGGCTCTGCAAAATCTGCCCTGAAGCTGTCTGCATTAAACACAGAGCAAAAACACAAAAAAAAGTATATGCCTCTGTCAACTGAGGTTCTGTCACCACCCTGGCTTTCTTTGCACCTGGGTAAGAGAGAGGGGCTGAAGGGAAAAAGCTCAGCTCTCAACTTAAGGAAATAACCCACCCCAATTCCCCCATTACATCTCATTTGCAAATCCAGGGCATGTGGTCCCCTGGCACTGGGAAATCACAGGTTTTCAATGAACTACTTTCCATCTTTCTACCCAACTGGACAATGGGGCTCACTCAAAATGCTCTTAACTTCCTTTTCTTTTTTCCCTGAGAAACTTCCCCTTTTTCTTGCAAAACCTCTTTCCAACAATCATTAAGACCGTGAGTCCCTACACCACCTTAGGCCTCAGTAGCTGCTCTGGGAAAGAAAGAGTTAAAATAATTTAAGGGGCTTCAACAGGGGGAAAGGCTCTCCTCTCTCACTGTTTTTTTTTTTAATGCTTTCCTGTCAGGTTAAAATAACAATTTCCTGTCAGTGGAGGGAAGGTAGTAAGTCCCTTTCAGACAGCCCAGTAAATCAAAGGCTGGGCCATTAGTAGAGTGAGATTAACGAGGGCTTCATCAGATGTGTGAAGTGTAAAAGCTGTCAACCAAGCTCCCTGCCCCACACACACACTGCACAGAAGAAATGGGAAGGGTGGGGGTAGGTAAACCAGAGAAGGGAAGACAGCAAAGTAATAAGAAGAGAGAGAAAGGAGGGAGGAGAAGCAGAGAGATTTGCATTAAACACAGGCAGCAACAGAGGTGCTTGCTGATTACAAGCTGAAGGTTTTACTGAGGAAATGCTGCCCAGAGCTCCAGGCCCCCTCCTGCTTAACAAGGCCCAATCAAACAATTCTTGTTGCTACCACACTGTTTGTAATTTATAAGGTTTCCAAATGGAAAGCAGCCCTGGTTTCTGCTCTTGGACATGAATGTGCTCTTTATAGCTCCAGGTTGGAAGGAAGGTATGTGAGGAAGAAGAAACGAAAAGCAAAGTGAAAGCAGGAAAGCACTGAAGACAAGAGTCCGTCCTGTTTTGGGAGGACTATGAACTCCTTCCCCCACCAGTGCTTGGGCTGGAAGAAATCAATATAGCTTGGTAGCATGATTGACTAGTGCAGAGGAATGGGAACAGCGTTTTGCGCTGATTCCACTGCCACTGACTCACTCCGTAAACGTGGTCAAGATATGTAATCTTTATGCTTCAGTTTCCCCTTCAGTACTTTGGGATCTGAGGACAAAAGGTGCAACAGCAGTGCTAAGCATTACTTTCAGATTTTATTTTTACCTGTACCTGCAAGAGCCTGGCACAATGCTGATGGATTTCCCTGTGGTGGAATGGACACCAGAACAGAACAGAGAAGGAGCTCAAGTTAAAGAAGCTTCTCCAAGGGTAGTCTGACTTTCAGTATAGCTTCTGGTCAAAAAGATACAAAGTCCCCCTTTTTTATCTCCTTTGGGCATTTAGATTCCCTTCTCCCCATGACAAGCTGCAAAGCTGAGCTGCCATTAAAAGGCCTAGCTGCACTGATTTTGCCCAGCACCTCTTGAGCTGAAGCAGCCTGTGGAAACTGGGACTCCTGTCTCGGCCTCCTCGTAAATGCCACCTTGTAGCAGCTGAACCTTAGACTACACTTTAGTGGAACTGCACACAAAATTAGCAGTACACACTTATCTTGTAGTCCGCAGGGGTCAGACATGACAGAGAAACCAGGGTATGAATTCAGTGGTCACGGGCAAGAGAGTAAATCACCCATTTCTTCTGCTGCTTGGTGACATTTACAAGGGAGTTAAGGCAGAAGGCCAGTTTACATCATCAGCCTCAGGTCAGACGCACCAGTCTGTGCACATGGGTTTTCTGAGAGGCCAGTCTGCTCAAAAGCCCAGGCTGCAAACACTGGGGAAGTCTGGCTGTAGATCCAGATACAAAATGTAGCAACCTGGGAACATCTGTAGATTTTAAGCGATTATCTGCAGTTGATGGGACAGGCAGAATTAATGTTCATGGGCTGAGACCAGATTTTGGCTGTTCCAGCCTGTTGGACAACCTGTTTCTTCCTCACGCAAGTGAGGGAATGGAGGAATAATTTACCTTCAGAGAAGTGGGATTTTTTTGTGATTAAGTCGCTGAACAGGAGGACCCCCGAGATCTGCGCTACAGCTGCACTGTGTGACACTGAGCAGTTTGCTGCCACACTCTGCGTCTCAGTAGAATAGGAATAATACTAGACCTCTCTCTTAGCTTTTGTCTAATCAGATTTAAGCTCTTCAGAACAGGAATCATCTCTTACACCCTTGAGTGCCTGGTACAAGGCACAAATCTCAGCTGGGATCATTAGCCAGTACAGCTGCAATGCAAATAATAAATAACACCACATAACACTTCAATAGTCCTTTGCAACTGTAGATCTCCAAAGCACTTAATAAAAAAAAAAAACAAAACAGTCCTGCCAGCCACATTTTCAGACAGGAAACTGAAGGCTGTGGAAAGGAAACGACTTGACCAAGATTATACTATTAGCCAGTGGCAGAGCTGGAAATAGAACCCAAGGCCTTCTGACTCCTAGTTGAGCCTTATCTAATAAACTGTGAAATACCAGAAATGAAAAGTGCCACAGAAGAGGCAAGAATTTTTAGGAAGCAAGTTAACTCCTCAATCTCCTACCAAAGAGCCAAACACGGTTTAATTTTAGTGCTTCTCACCGGAGCCACAATATTGGCCACAAGTGCTGCCCTGGAGGAGTCTGAAGAGTAGGAAGTGCAGCTGTGGGAAAAGTATGGTTCTTCTTTGCAACAGCAGTAACACGCACTGAATGGACCAAAATGTTTGGGAGAGCTGGGGTCGAAATCAAAGTTGAGTGGCTTTTGTAAGACTGTAGAAAAAAAAAATGTATGATATTGTACTACATTATTTGAAGCCTGTATCCCAATGCATGGAGCAAAATTAGGATTGGGGTTTCCTCCTTAACTTTGGTGTTTTGGGTTTCTGAGGTTTAGCTGTTGCACTCTAACCTTTGATTCATGCAGGTTTTTTGGATGGACTTTCTTAAGAATAGGGACATTCCCCACCCCTCCAATAAATAAGTGTAAATGATGGGGGACAGCTTCAGGCTTTGATCCTCTGTGACTCTTGATGGCTGTTAGCGAGATTAGAACCTGTAGAGCAGTCGCAATGCAGAAATATTAAATTCCTGTAGCACTATGAGGTTAACATGTTTGAAAAATACTTAGGAGTAAGCAGAGCATCACAGATGTGCAGCTCAATGGATCTGCCTTGTAAACTGGGGGCTAGTTTTACGAGTGGGATCATCAGAGGGCTTTACAAGGCAGGATTTGCATGAAAGTACCTCTCTAAAGGTATAAAGCAGGCTCATGGTAGAAATTGGTCTTCACATCAGAGCAGAATATTTCACAGAAACAGAACCAAACCCCAGATGAAAATCTTATAATGTTACAATATTACAATCTGTGTTATGGGGCGTTTCATCTTTCCTTAACATGAGACTACTGGCTTTGCAGTCTCACTCCAACTACAGTCTCTGCTATGGTACCACTGTGGAGGGACTGAATGAAATGGCTCAGGAAACAGCAATGGGCTATGGAACATTGCCTTGCTTGTTTAAATCTGGCCCAGGTCAGTAGTGACAGAGTATCAGCATTATCTGACATCTCTTCAGCAACCTCTTTGAAATGAAAGTCAGCTGCTCGTGAACAGCCACCCATCCTGCAGGCCCCAGGAAGCCCGCTTGCTGGCAGTCTTGGCAGGCCCAGTAAGTGCTGAGTTGGCTGCAGAGGCTGAACCACTCCTCTCTCTGCCCACAAATAGTCGCTCCGAGTTGGGATAGTAAGGCATGTCCCGGGACTTCCCTTGTCAGCTTACCAGGGCCTTTAGTTTCCAGAGGCGTCAAATCAAATATTGCTCAACAGTTCAACAATCTGCTCAACAATTTAATTCCAGATTCAAAGCAAGGCAAAAAAAAAAGTGATGCAATTATTTCCCGTCACCAGTTCCTCATTGCTGCAGCCCTCTCTATTCCACTTCTTGCCCCAAATGGAGACTTTGCACCCAAACAGCATATTCTGCGATCCTCTGCCCCTCTCCAAAAATGGCCTCAGACCTTAAAACGGATGAAACCTCCTTGCCAGAGTGCAGGGGCAGCAAAAGAAAGAAAAAAAACCCATGTCTTTTCTTCAATATATTGGCCCCCCACACGCACTTAATTTCCCCCCCCCTTAGCCCCCCCATCTCTGTATAAATTCAATTTGACAACCCTGCTAATTGGATAAACGCCGCTCCCTACGCTCCTTTAAGCCCGTTCGCTTTTCTTTTCTTGTTTTTGGAGAGCAATTGTGGCTGTTCTTTAACACGAATTCCATCTGCTTTATTTCTCCTCTGCCCATTCAACACCCCTCCTGAATATTTATGAAGCCGTCCTCTCCCCCCTCCTTCCACTTTCTCTCTTTCCTAGCCCTCTTCTATTCCCCTAGGCTCCCTTCCTTCATCCCTTACCCCTCCCCACATCCCTTTCTCCTTCCCTGCCTGCCTGGGTCCCTCTCCTCTCCTCTCTCTCATTGCCCAGGACAATAACCTTGCAAATGCCCCTTCTCCCCCCACCCACCACCCCTTTTGCTTTAGATAAACACAGGCAGTGTCAAGTGTGAGGAGAAGGGGGGAGGGGGGACAACTGCCAGTCAAGCCTCAGGTCTTCAATGAAGCCTAGAGGCCTACCCTAATCTGCTGCATGCTTGCCATATGGGAGCTGTGTTGCCCTGGGAAACACTAACAGGCAGAACGGAGCTTAATAGAGTCCATATTCATTGTAATGCAGTGAGATGGCTCAAGGAACTATTGCCCCTTGGGTCTGTTTTCATTCTTCTGTTCCCCTTCTTTCTTTCTTTCTTCCTCCCTTTTTTCTTTATTTCTTTCTTTCTTTCAAAAGGACGAGGTCCCTGGAGAGCTCTAATCTGGAGAGGCTGGGGGCTCAGCGAAGGGACTGAGTTTTGGGCTGGGCGGGAGGGGGAGGGCAAGGCACGATGGTTGGGAAGGTGAAGGAGAAGCGGAGTGCAAGAGTAAAGCAGCAGCTAATAAGCATGCGGTGGGGCCAGCTGTCGAGATGTTCAAAAAACCTGCTCTTCATTCAAACAGCCTGCCGGAGCTGGCACAGAGGTGGCGGCAGAGTCCTTCCGGCGGAGCCGTCTTGCCCCGAGTAGCTCTGCCCTCCTGTGCTGAACGCAGCGCTGGCTACTGAAAAGCTTTAGATGGAGCGTGCTAGGAAGTCTCTTCAGAAACAAAATGCTCCAAGGAAGCAGAAGCCATTGCTGTGAGCAAGCCCAGAGCGGCAAGGGGAAGCTGGCTTTTCTCTGTTCTTTTCTTTGACCGCATAAGGAGGGCGTTGCAGCCTTTTTGTACCAGGCATCAGATCTGCACCACGGAGCAGGCTATGGGAGGTGGTGGAAACCCTTAACCAAATGGAAGAGCAAGTCACAGGCTCAGTCCCCAGTTTATGCCATCTTTCTTCTCACCACCCATCTCCACAATCCATTTGCAGAAACTTCAACCTTTTGACTAACAACTAGGTGGATGTTACTTTAAGACCCGATGGTTCCCACAGACAAAAAGGGCATCTTCAGCAGCGGCATGAAGGAAATCTCATAGTGACCCAACTTAATGATACTACAAGATTCCAAGCAGCAGACCACAACTTTGCAACTCAACTGACCCTGCATACCAAAACGAGGAAGGGAAGGATCAGATCATAACATCTACAGCAACGTCTCTGCTGTGCTCATGGAAGTTTCCCATCTTCTGAAAGTTTATAAGATGTTCCCTGTTTTTTTTTGTGGGTTTGCCCCATGCGTGATGCAAGTTCAGCTCTCAGATCAATATGTGAGTTGAATTTATTTTGAGGCTTTGCAAGAAAGGAACATTATTTTCTGGCTATGCTGACAAACCTGGCAAGGAGGCATCACAAGCCGATGCCAGTTGGAAAAAAGATTCAGAATGACAGTGTGCCCTGACACCATGTTAACATCATTTTGATTTCAACAGCAGAGGATTTCCGATATTGGAGCCTCTGCTTTTACTTTAGCATCTGCTTCTCACTCTGCTAGACTATTTCTCCACCAACGATATGAATTATAGTATCACCAAGAGGCTGCTTGGCGATAGGTGCAGCAAAAGGAGTAGTAAATAATCTTTGCTTCAGAGAGCTATAACAGGGTCATTTCAAGGGATTACTTTCATCTAAAGTTGTATTCTTGCTACGTATACACATTCACGTAATCTGGGAGAACTCCCCCAGATTTGTTCTCCTGGTAGAAAAATTTACCCAGAACATCATGGACAGCTCTCCCAGGAGTGATTGAACTTGGGCTGTCCCCAGGTTATTTTATTCCTGGAGCCGCCATTTTTACTCAGAGTAAACGCCTTGATACAAGCATACTCATTTCTCCTGGGAGAGCAGGGACTGTCCCAAGAAAAACCAAATGTTTGCAGGTCGTGAACCCATCCACCCAGTCGTATCCTTCTTTCAAATCCAGCAACAGCATTTTACCTACAGGACAAAGCAAGAGGCATCCACCTCCTCCTGGAAGACAGGCCACAAGCTAATTACAGTGAAAGCCCTGTTATCTGGCATTTTACTAACCGGAATACTCTATTAACCCAAATTCTGGCAGGGTGGCTAGACACGCAGGGCAGGAGGGAACTTGCACATGACAGTGGCAGCCACCACCCTGTGCTGCCACTGCTTGACATCCAGCTGAAACATCCACCCTGTGCTACCGCTGCTCTAGCCAAAAGCAGCCGGCCTCAGGTAATTGAAATTTTTAGATACCCGGCACCCCCCCCATTCCCCACTCATGCCAGATAACAGTGCTTTTCCTGTACTCACATGTTTGTTTGTTTTTACATTGACATTGCATGCCCTATATTCACCAAGGTTGTCTTCTCCCATTCGCTCACCACCATATCATCCCCATACAATGAACGGTAGAAAAAGGAGGAGACAGAGAGAGGTGGGCAAGTTGTAGGGATAGGAGATGGATACATCAGGAGGGAGGGAATGTGAAGGAGACTGCCAGGCTGGGACAGGGGTAAGCGACTGAAGAGAAGTTGGTTCCATCCAACCAAAGGATAAATTTCAACCCTCCTCTTCTCCCGACTAGAACTGCTCCTCACAAGCCTTTCTATCTAGCTCCAAGGCAAGAAAACTGTGTAAGAAACAGGCCCCATAAAGTGTAGTGCTCTGAAATTCTGGGTGGCGCTAGGCAGGCTAGCACACTCGCCTAAGCTACAGCAGGAGCATTTTGACCCACAAACAGCTGAGAATGAGGAAGGTGCAAAGGTAAGTTTAAAACCATTTTTGTTCCTTTTCTCCCTGGCCCTAGAGTAATGCACAATCTTATCTTTTACAGCAGGAAAAACTCTAGAAGAGCAAATATCTTCCTCTTCCCTCCCAAAATCCCCCTCACTGCTGGTACAGCATTCTTTTTTGCAGCCAAGCAGCGTGGAATGAGGCAGGATCCAGGCTCTGGACTGGGAAGAGAACCATGCACCCACTCCAAATGAAGCAAAGGAGCTAACAAATGATGGGGGGAACGCAGCCAGCATGTTGGGATTTAGCATTAGGACTGGGAGACAGTAGCATTTGTCGGATACAAGTCCAAAAATCCATGGATGTTCAGGAGGATGACAATTGGGTGGGGTCTGGACCCCACTTAAGCTGTATCTACTACTGAGTTCAGGGGACATGTTTCTGAACCAAGCAGGCTAAGAGCATCATCCCCTTTGTCATCCACAGTTGCAGTGAGAGGAGCACAGGGAAAGAATGGTGGTACCTTTCCCCGCCCACTTGGAGTCATCATCACCAAAGCACAGATGTGCCTGTGGCTTGGGTACATTACTCAGGGCACTGCTTTTGTTTTTCATTCCTGTGCTTTTCAAACAAAAACTAAGTCTTTACGTCTGAGGTTGCGGCTTTAATTGCCTGTTGAGTTGGAGGGAGGTCAGAGAGGAGACAGGCCAAGGAGGCACAAAAGAAACAATGCTGGGCAAAAAGCCAGCTGGGCATGGGAGGAAATGGAGGGGGCAGGAAGAAGAAAGACAGAGAAGAGGAGCTAGAAGACCGAGAGAGAGAGAGAGAGAGAGAGAGAGAGAGATGGGTATTTGAGTTGGAGCGTGGTACTTCCCATGACATTGCCTTGTGGTCTCAAACACCAGAGAACCAATGAGCAAAGAGAAATCAGCTTTGCTTTCTCAGCAGGGCTTGCCACAAAGTTATAACCACGTTTCACAAATCTGAGATTCCAATTTTTTCTCTTTCTAACGAAGGCTGCAAAGGAGACTTTTGTAGATGCTTCACAAAAATAGCTAAGCACAGCTTGCACCACATCTGGCTCTACCACTCAAGAGCCTAATGGTTAGGGCACTCATCTGGCTTACAGGAGACCCTGCTCTGCCTCATTCTGAGCTTATTCTACTTCAAGTAACTGCCCTTATCACTAGGTAGCCAGCTTCTCTCTGGTCCGAAGCATTTACTTTTCCATAGAGAAATCAATATTGGGCAGAGAAAGTAAAAGAGTCTCTCTGTCCAGAAATGCCAACTGTGTCCGTCTTGGGGGGGGCAGTAGGATTCCTGCAGGCCTAGCTGGTAAGCTACTGTGTTACTAATTAATCATGATTCACTCAGGGACCAGCTGATACAGGTACCTAGCTGCTATATAACAACTTAAGGAGCACAGGATAACACTTACAAAACCACAAAACTAAGAGGAGGAAAGAATCAATACAGACAATCAACTGCCCCAAGACGGACACAGTCAGTTGCACAAACACCCATGTCACGAGCTTTGCCCGTCAGCAGCTAGGGGTGCAGGGCCCCAGAACCCCCCTGCACCGATCTCCTCAACAGCTGGCAGACTTTGTGGCCGCAGCAGGGGCTACTGTCCCTGCAGCTTTCACCCTGCTGTGCCTTAACAGTGTCAGCCATGGCATGAGTTTTGTCTGTCAGCAGCTTGAGGTGCAGTTCCCCCCCAAATCCCTGCACCAATCTTCTTGAAACTTGGGAGGTTTCATGCTTTCAGCAGAGGCTACCACCCCTGCAAGTTTCATCCAAATCAGACAAAAAACAACAAAAAGTTATCGATATTTCATTGATTCCCCATTATACCCTATAGCCAGATCTCCGATGCGGTTCTGAACCACTTCGGAAAGCTCAAAGAAACCAGCACTTCGATCCGGACGGGTTGCTCCAGGTGCCAAAGCATTCAAAGTTTCTCCGGATCTGAAGCACGGTCCAAAGCCTCGCACAGCCCTACTAGCCACTGCCTTCTGTTTCATTAGCAATGGACATAACCTGATGCAAATAAAACATAAGATGTCAACCAAATCAAAAAAAGGAAACCACTTACTATCACAAACTAATACCACCAGTTGATAAACACATAAAAATACTGTAAAAACATGTTGGCTAGAGGACAAAGTATTGGACTTTGGGTCAATAACTATTTTTGAATCTGGTTACAGAACTTCTTGTTTTCAAAACAGCTGAAACCAAGTACACTACAGAATAAGAACCAGCAGTTGCTGATGCTTTTGAAAAATAAGCCTAAGGAACCTACCCCCTCCTCTCCCATTTTTTAAATATCTCCATTGTAGTTGCTTTGTTTTGTTATTTCTTTGCAGTTCTTAATGTTGAGTAGGGAGCAACGAGAGTAAAAATCATAAGGTCACAACAGGGAATCGTTTTGAACAAAGCCAAAACGAATTTACAAAAAATGAACTGGTGTCTCTCATCTCCATAGGAAATCAGGTTCTCTTACCCAGCATGGAGAAACCTTGGGCAGCTGTTTTAAATTTTGAGCCTTTTATCAGCATAAGTGTTTGTTAACTATAACTGTCACCAAACTAGTAAAGGAATCCCTTCAGAACCAGTCATCCGGTCTATAAAAAGTGACCAATCTGCTGAAGTAGCACTGTCCCAAAACAGCTGGGAACTAGTTCCTGGTCATTTTTGGCACAGTTCAATGATACCAGTAATGTAAAGTAACATTGCTGTGACTCAATAGGAACAAGTCCAGAAATCACAGCAATAAATGTAAGGGTAGTTTAATATGGTTAATATCAAAATCCACATGGGATAGCAAAAGGAGGCAGGATAAGTGTTCAGCAGGGACACCAATACAACATTTAATATTCAGGTGGCTGGTAAAGCCCAATCTTATTTTCCTTTGCAGATTACTTTAAATTACTTTGCCTTTTGAGTTGGGATTAAAATCAAGGATTTTGGTTTCAATAATATTTTTCATCAACTCTAAACCACTTTTTAAAATTGAGAAAACCTAAAGGAACATGGGAGTAAATAAATAGCTTCTGACTCTGCCATGCACAAATGGTACTGAATGGTCTGTCATTAATGTTATAAGGGTAATGATGGCTATCACATGAAAACTATGCCAGAGGTCAGCAGGAAAAAAAAGAGAAAAATTACTGCCCATAAACAGTGCTCTGGGAAATTCACTGGTTCCAGTCCAATTCTGCTATTCCCTAGCTCGAATCTCTGGACGGGTTTGAGCCAAGCTACTCAGAAGCTACTGATCTCAACACAAGGGTAACTGGAGAAAAGTCCCATGATCTGTGCTATTCAGAAGGTCAGACTAGATGGTCTAACAGTCTCTTTTGGTTTTATTAAAATCTATAATTGTCCCTCCTTTCCTGTCCTACCATGACTAGCATGTTCCTTAGGGACACCACAGTTGAAGGACCTGAGGTGAAACTTGAAGGTCTGAAGATGACAGTGTTCTCAATAGTCTGTGATTAATTTCCATTTTTTCAAAAGATCGGGTGGAAACTGCATTTTCTTTCTTTAGGACACAAAATGATGTGACCTTTGCCCTGCTAGCATAGTTATGAACAGCTCAACCTTAAAGACAAAACCTACACAACAGGATAGTGGCTGAAACAGGGGTGGGACAGACAGTCCTAAAAAGGCAGTCTTCAGAAATACAAGCATGTAGATTAGCTGGGACAGCAACAATGCTGGTCATCATGAGTGTGTTACCACATCTGCTCACAGATTTGTGACCAGACTTCATCAATACTAGTTCCCTTACACAGGGCTGGATCCCTCCACACAAGACCCAGACTTAAGCCTACTTCAGAGAAAGGATAATATCAGGTCATGAGTGGCCACATCTGAAAGCACAGAAATAAAGTGAGAATGGCCCAAAGTTTACCCAAGCCAGACCCTGGAAAGAGAATAAAAAACAAGCAGGAAAAAGGTTGATCAGTTACATAATAATAAAACTAGAAGGGGAGAAGTTAGGACACTACATACTGACGGAGAGAGATAAAGAATAAGCTAAGTATGGCTCAAGTATTACAACAAATACTTTGAATCAATCTTCACCAAGGATGAAGCTGCGTAGGAGGATAATAGTATGGTATCTAATCGGAATGAGCAACAGAAAATACTGTATCTGAGGCTCCTGGCACGTTACATTTCTGGCACAACTAACATGTTAATCATGTCATAAATAGCAACATGCCATGTGTTCATGGAATTTATGGTGTCATAAAATGTGAAACCAGCCACAAAAATATTCCTTAAAAATGAGCTTTGTGCCATCTTTGTGGCTGGATTATAAGTGACCATGCAGTACGCCCTCATCCCAAAGCTGACAATCAGCTGATTGTCAACATTGGAACCTGGGCAGCTCCAGGCCTGGAATCTGGCTGGGGGCTGCTCTGGTTCCAATGCTGGCATCACTCTGTAGCCCTTGCTATTTAAGGTGCTGGGTCCCAGTGAGCCTCAGGACATGGGGCAGCTCCGGGATCTGGAATACAGCCCTCCCCCACCTAGTCCTTAGCATTGGATAGGAGACTGCCTTGGGTCCAAACTGGGACCAGGGTTGTCCAGCACTGAATCCCACTACTCTGCTGAGCATCAGAATCTGGCACTGGGCAGCCTGGGGTCCAAGACAAAGCCGTATCTGCCCAATTGGCAGGATCAGGCTGCGGGCAGGTCCAGGTCCTCTTGTCCTCTGCTTTAACCCTGGAGGATGCCAGATGTACATCTGGGGATGAGGGAGCTTCTCACTCCTAGCTGCAAGCGCCAGCTTAAAGAGGTGCCTGACTTTAGTGGCACCTCTGGAAGCTCCCCCATCCTCAGCTGTATAGGCCAAGTGGCTTGTTAAAAATGGGCAAGTAAGCTGGGGATGGGGGACCTTTCTCCCTACCCATTCATATGTGTCCCTTCAAAAAGTGCCCATGCAACCAGGTGGCAATAAGGGAACTTCCCTATCCTCCACTGCATGCACTGGACACCTCTTTAAACTGGCATGTGCAGCTTCAATGAATCCATGAATTTGGGGATGGTGCCCCATGGCTGAAGAATAGCACTAAACAGAGGTATACTACCTCTATTAAAAATGGAGGAGGAAAAGAAAGGGAGAGAGAGTTTTGACATTTAAACCTTTGTTATAAAAATGTTAAAACTAAAGAGGTAAATGTGCAAAAGTACATGGCCCCACTAAGGCTGAGGGTGAAAACATTAGTCAGTAAAAAACTAGCTTTATAATCAGAAATTGAAGCCTCTCCTGATACCTACACTCCCTTCATTCAGTTATAGGGTGAAGTGTCTAAACTCAAAGTAGACATATGCCCAGGCCAGGAAACAAGAGATGGAATGGCATTGTCAGAGCCAACTTCTGCAATCTGGTTTTTCGGCTTGTCAGGGATGTCATCTTGGCCCAGCAGGAAACTGGCCAGGAAGTGAGAGAGGCAACTACAGGACCACTAGTATGGTCTTAGAACAGATACTGAAGGAAAGAATAAATCAAGCACATAGAGTTAACAGAATGAGACAACATGGTTTTATGTAAGGAAAATTGCATCAGACTGATCCAGTATCCTTCCCTGACAGGGAAACCACTTTCTTAGATAAGGGCAACTGAATGAGTATAACTCAATGTAGGTTTAAACAAGGCCTTTGATATGGTTCCTTTTGGAAATTATTAGCTAAAATGGATAAGATATGGATTAGTGTTGTAACTGTAAGGTAGATAAGGAGCTAACAGGGAGATTACGGTGCAGTGTATTGAAAGAGGCGCTATCTGATTGGAGAAGTTGTTTGCATTTCTCAGGGATTTGTGATCCTCAGGGATTAGTCTTGGGATCCATCCTCTTTAATATTTTTGGCAGTGACCTTAAGGCAAGAATTAGATGTATTCTTGTGATATCTGAAGAAGATACAAAAGTGGGAGGTATTACTAATACAGAGATAAAATTATCAGACAGAAAAAATTAGATAGTCTAATAGAGTGAAGTAATGCAAATGATATCAAATTAACCATAAAGTCACACATTTAAGGGCTAATGCCAGGAATTTCTGCTGTAAGATGGAGGCTCATGGTATGGAGACAATGGAAAAAGTGACCTTGAAGTGGTCAGTCATCATCAGATTATCATAAATTGCCAGTGTGATGCGGCTTCGAAATGGCTAATGCAATTCTATGATGTATTTTTAGAAGAGATAGGGAAATATCAGTAACACTGTAAGAGGTATTTGTCAGACCCCATTTAAAATATTGTCTGCAGTGCTGGTTGTCTATATGCAAAAAAGAGCTATTTAAATTAACAGGTCCAGAAAAGGCCTATGGAAAGATTTAGGAGAATGAAGAATGTATCTTATATATGAGGAAGATAAAAGAGGCGGGCTTTTTTTTAAGCTTATAAATAACTTTTACGGTGAACAACAGGGGAAAACAGCTATTTAAGTTCAAGACAACACTGGCATAATATCAAACACGTACAAACACAAACAAATTTAGACTGAAAATCAGAAGAATTTTAACTATTAGAGGACTGAAGTTCCAGAAAGGCCTTCTGCATCAAGTAGTAGAGATAGGAAACCTGAATTCCTTCAAGGAGTTGAAATAAAAATCTATGGAAGGGATAATGCAATAGGTTGGAGATGATCTTGGCGTAGTAATCAGAGTATATAATATATGGCTTCAAGTGTTTGATATCACCATGGGGGGGCTGGCAGGAACTTTGACCTCCATGTAGGTTACTAATATATATGAAATATGTCTGATGATCTCATGTTTCAGGACTTCTGGTTGGATACCGGGTAGCTAGGAAGAATTTTTTCCCCTATTGAATACATTTGTCTTCTGAGGTTTCTTTTTCCACCTTCGGTTGAAGCACTGGACATTGACCAGATCTAGAGGTTGGTATGCTGGTGCTCCTAAAAGTACAGAGAAAACTCTCCAGTGCCTGGCTACTGTATGGAAGAGAGACCAGAGGAGACCCTCTTGTGGAGGCTTTTGAAAACACTGTTGCACGTGCATGCAAGAGGCTGGACTCACTGGTTCATGGAGGCCTCTTAACCACATGTTCCAATGTTCCCTTAATGCCAGAGAAACTGCAGGGCTGGCAGCAAATGTGAGCTTCCCACACGTCTCCTGCTGCAGATAATGCAATTGGCCTGTCTGCTGTAAGGCTTAAGAAGATACACCTCTCCCCGCACCACCTCCACGCATGCACACACACTTTTCAGAAATGACAGGTTACGTTTGTGCCTGCTGTAGTTCACACTCCTGCCAACTGCTTTCACTGATCTACAGCAGCATCAGGAGGAAAATGAGATCGGTGACACTGCATTCTCTGGCAGATGCTAGTCACTCCTTGCATTGTAGAGCACTGGGATAAGTTAGGAAACCCTGTGGCCCTACAGCTATCTAACCTGTCTTTTCCTCCTGATATACAATTTGCCTCTACAATTTCAATCAATCAGAGATCAGCAAATAGCCGGGGACTCAAGTTTGCAGGACCTTCCATCTTCACCTGTTCAGATTCAGACCAGACAGCATAGTAACTGAGAGGAACAAACTGCAGGAGTGGATGCACTAGACCCAAGCATTAGTCTGGATTATGCAGTGGTGAAATTGCTAGTCAAGGACTGGGGAGATCAGAGCTCAACACAGATTTCCCATGTCACCCTGGGCAAGCCACTTAATTCTTCTGTGTCTCAATTCCTTAACTTCAAAATGGGAATAGCAACACACCCTTATTTCAAAGGGGTCCTATGAGAATAACGACATGAAATACTAAGGCTATGAAGGACAGGTAAATACCTTACATAGGCAGTCAAATCTAATATCCCATTGGTCTGCCATATTATTCAACCCAAGCTCAGGACCTTATTTCTAGTAGTCTTCAGCAGGGGTGATGCATCATGGGTGTTATGGAGCACGACTGACAGCCCAGAGGTTGCAAGTTAGAGGCCACAGCAGAAGCGCTTATGGCGTGGCCTGTCAGATCCTGATGAATCTGCAAATTCTGCTAAATACACAAAAATGAAAGGAAGCCATCCTCAGTAGCTAATATTTAGAATAAACATTTCTTCCCACTTGTGTTGTGGGGATATATGTAGGTGGGAAAGGGATTCCTCCATAAAGTAGTTTGGTCCAATAGCTGAAACATCAGTGGGTGCATCTACATAAGATGCTTAATGCTCACTGGACTAATTCTACTGTGCATTAGCCTAGCTGGCAAAAACCCTGCTAATATGCAGTAGAGTAGTCCAATGGGCGTTAAGCATCACACAAAAAGTGTTTATCTGTGCTAGTGTGCAGTACCACCAATTACAGAGCATTAAGTTAATACCTGTAATAACAGGTACTAAACTTAATGCACTGTAATTATGGCGCATTAATGAACGCGTAGACTATGGATCTATTCCTTGTCCTGCAATTAACTTGCCATGTTACTTTTGGCAAATCACCTCCTTCTCTGTCCCTCAGTTTCTCCACCCCTTAAAGGAAAATAATGAAAATTATCCACCTTCATATTATGTTTTGAAGTCACTGAACAAAACGTACCTTATAACAGCATGGTGTTATTCCTGTTTAACCTGGAACACGACATGCACTAGCCCTTGCCTTAGCAAGCACAGCTGCTAAACCAAATAGATCGTTAAAGCCCCTGGTACTAATCCTACTATTACTCATGTTGTTCCAGGGTTCCTGAACAGCTCTGAGGCCTCATTACACTAAATACTGCATGTACATAGACAGGTAGACACACTCCCTGTCCTGAACCACTTACAATGAACAATAAATGACGCACAAAGCAAGATTTGGGAGGTGAAGTGATGTATTTTATTAGACCAGCTGTATAGTTGGGAGAAACGTTAGACGAGGTTTTGGGCTTCAAAAAAGACCCAAAAAACTAGCCTAGTATCTCTAACAACTATAAAGTTGGTTCCCACAAAAGATACTAAGTCACTTTTTCAAATCTGTCTCTTATACATTCCCTGGACTATCACAGTCATAACATATACAGTAGAAGAATGATAACACATGACATGGAGGAGTAGCCAACTGCTTTCCCCTCCTCTTTACACTTTTTCCCCTTGACACTTGTGTGCTCTCTGAAACAGACCCAAGGAGTGAGACGCTAAGAGCATCTCTGCTGGCTCTTCACACAAGCAGCAGCAGCAGCGGCTCCAGCTTGAAAGTTTGCTTTCCTTGACACACAGTTTACTTTCTTCATTCCCCACTCCCACTCCTGCCACTTCCCCCTCATTCCAAAAGATCTTTCAAACAGACTTAAGCTTTAAACAAATAAGAGTTTGGAAAGCAGCAGCCTGCTCCTGTTTCTCTCCCCACCAGCCCCTGCTTTCCCCCCCTTAGAGCAACAGTGCAATGAAGCTGGCAAGAGCTGCATGTGTATAGAAAACAAACACGTGGAGCAGAGCCAGCTGTGAAGCTGGATTTGGCATAGGCTATTTACAAAAGGAATAAAGCATGCAAGAAGGGAGAAGAGCAGTGGAGAAGGAGAACAAAGTGGGGGCATATTTCACTGTATTCAAGAGCCCCAGCACTACTTCGACTGTGCACATAGATGTGGACACAGGTAGATAAAGGACTGTGTAGTTGTGTACAGTCAAGGTGGGTTGAAACACATCTTTCCACCCTCCATTTGAAGGAAGCCTCAACTTTGTGGCTCAGACCCAGCTCTAAAAGCCCTGCAAAAAATGAATCAAAATCTCTAGATCCCCCACAGTGGTAGGCAGAACCACTGGGCACACATCTGTGTGTTGTGAATGCCAAGGGAGTACAATTGCAGTACTTCCAGTTGGCCTCACACCAACTTTTGGACACATGGAGGGGTTTTGCACTGTGCCCTTTCCATCTCCCCTCACAATAATCTCAAAATGTAACTACACGAAAGACAACATATGTTCCTGGTTTGGGTTGAAAACTTCATGCAACGGCTGAATTCCATATGGTTTCCACCCCAAACTATAAAATGAGTCCAGTCAATATGGAAAAGGACAGGGTACAGTTGGAGAAGGGTAATGGATCGTGTCTGCTTCCTGTACCTTCCTCTGCCTTTCTCCCCACAGAGGAACACTGGGTTTTCAAACCCTCTGCACAACGTTGAAGAACGTTGGCTGGAGAGAATCAAGTTCTTACCTGATCCTGGGCTTTATACAAAATATCCCCCCCGGCTGCCACCACCCTTCCCCACCCCCAGTCTGCTATTCTGTTCCTAGGGCTGTAGGACAGATTTCTGCCCCTTGCTAATTATTGCTCATTAAATGGCCAGGACCATTTCGTCTTAGGTGATTCTTCCCCAGGGTGGCCTCAACATAGGCTGACAACAAGCGTTTGCTTAAGTAATGTTTTTTACATGGTTTAAGTTATAGATACTTGATCACAACTGGGGAGTAAAGCTGCAAGCTATTTTTCAGGACTGAATTTGCCGCAGTGCTAAAGTGCCATTAAAAGTGAATTGACATAGAAAATTTGACATCCTTTCTTCTGAAGGTATTTAGGTATGTGTCATGACATGATTACAGCAGGAGACGAGGACTCTGGGTAGCTGGATTCAGTTCTTGGTGCTGCTAAACTCATTCCATAGCCTTAGGCAAATTAATTCTCCTTCCTGCAATTCCGTTTCCTATTCTGCAGAATGAAGATAATACAGACCAGCCTCACGCAGGCACTGAGATCCTGGGGCACTCAGATTCTTGGACGAAAGGTGCTAGACAAAAACATAGCATCGTTATAGTCACCACTTCCCTACAGCCCCAAGATTTCTGAATTAGCAGAACTCCACTGTCAGCATTCTGGCATTGCAACCTCGAAGAATGAATCAGGCAAGGAAGGGTGGGATGATGATTACAATGGAGAAAAATCAATGTGCAGCACACACAAAATATTGTGGTTATGGGAGATGGCAACCAAAGGGCGAGGGAGGGAAAGGTTTTGCTGACAATGAAGGACAGGGCAATTTAACAGAGTTCTGTCAGACTAAACCATCCCTAATCACAGACTCCAGAGAAAGTGTTTGCCAAACAAACACTGAAGCATCCAGCTGGCAAGAGCAAAGTAAACAGGAACAGTAAAATCAACAGGGTACCGTTCATAAATGTCATCTGATTGGCTGCTACCTTCCAGCCATGCACATAGGCACTTAGGTGCCTAGCTGTTGTGGGCTGACGCTGTAACTAGAAAAGGCAGACCCATCTTTAAAACTCTGCTACACAGCTGGCATTCAGTGCCTGCAAGGGATTTTCAGTAAGCACTGAATTTGTTCAACCAAACCCATAAACACTGCAGGCAGGAAAGGTGTGGCCTCCACCTGTGGAGTGCTAGAGCAATCTCCCTCCACAACTTTGTTCTCAATTACCACCCTGGGCAGGTGGAAAGGATTAGCTGATATAGGGTCCTTTCCTGAAATTCTGCTTTGGGACTCCTCCAAAATAATGCCTGCCCCTGTTCGGTTGTGAATGTCACACACTGCTTGTAATCCATAGTGGCTAGAGTGCCAACTGAGACCAGGCACTGGGCATGTAAATCATGGGGGGCACAATCACCACCCCAATACATTTCCAATCTAAAGCACCAGACTAAAGGACAGGAGGGGACGCAGGCACAGAGAGATGAAGTGACTTACCTGTGGCTACACAGAGGGTGGGTGGCACAGGTAGGAAGAGGACCCAGATCTCCTGACTCCTAGTCCAGAGCCCTGGTGGCTGGATCCTGTTAGCTTCCTGTACTTTCCCCTGCCTTTCTCCCCAAAGGGGAGCACTGCATTTTCAATCCCTCTGGACTATGTTTAAGAACGCTGGCTGGATAGAAGTATGCAAGACCCCAGGGGCACTGCAATGCCAGTGTTTGAGAAAATGTCCCTGTACAAGTTACTGGCTACCCTACCTATCTGTTGAGCTGAAGCATCCGAAGTGTTATTCCACAGGGAGTCTGTAGCAGACCTCCCTGAGCACAAGAGGTTAAACTTTGCATGTTGTACCAGAAGTGGGAGGTGAAAGGAGGGGAAGGAGTTTACAGTCCTGGCTTGAAGTCATTGACACCTCCTTTGAGCTGGGGATTGTGTTTATGTACTAGATGTTCATATGGGGGGATTAAAAAAGCTGTTTTCCCTTTAACAGAACAAAGAGATTTGTGGGAGTTGAGATCTCTGCTGGTCCCGCAAACAGGGTCTTCCCAGGTTTGTTGAACAGAGATTTGCCAGGTTTTATACAAAAAAACTTTTGTATTTTATGCATGCAACATTGGTCTTCCAAGCATCTGAGCTGAGAGGAAGAAGGGGTGGGCTTCCTGGGGAGAAATCAACCCAGGTCAAGGAGGAGGATCTCTATAAACAAACAATCTGACACTCAGGAGCAATCTCTGGGTTTTAATTGGAAAGGAGTGAACTGCTACTGAGTCTCGACATGTGGATACTCACTCTTCACAGCGTCTTAACAGAGGGATTTCTCTTTGATGACTCCTCTGCCCTCCAGGTCATATTGTGTGACGTTCTTGGGGCAGTGAATTATATGCCAAGTGATACTTGTGATCTGAGACAGAAACCATACATTAGAATCTTCCAAAGCATGTTTTCCCTTCCCTTTTTGCTCGACTGATTTGCTGCAAAGAGCCTGGGCAGTCAGAAACAGCTGGAAATAAAGAGGCATCAGCCCCATGTGACTGGCCAGTTTCATGCAGATGCCAACAAGTGCTCTGCACACCACCTCAGTGCAAATCAGATGCTCAAGAAACAGGACACCTCAATACTGATTTTAGGATTGTGCCAAACTTTCTGTGGCTTGGGCCATTATTCCTGAACAGCACTAATTTGAGGTCTTTACTGGCAAGAAGATATGGAAGGATAAGGCTCTCTACAATCACTTTAAAATGTCCAGAAAGCAGGATTATCTTCCTTACAGAGAAGATGAGGCATGCAGAAATGAATCATCAACTTGACCAAAATTGCACAGACCTGGAAGTGGAGACCAGGAGCCCTGACTGTGAGAAATTGCTACACAACCAAATAGATGCCTTGTTGGTTAAGGTCAGCAGCAGCAAGGATCTAAGATTTTGCATGACCATGACCCAAATGAAATACCAGACTTGGTGTCTGGCCTGTGGAAATATCTACTTTGCATTTCTACAGCCAGGATAGTGTGGAATACAAGGCAGCACAGTGCCAAGAGCTAGGCTTTGGGTCTCCCTGTTCTAATGGAAGCAACTCTTATTTTGGAAGGCCAAGGGCTAACTCCAGAACAACCTCAAAACTATGCTTTGCTTTCCCAAGCAAGATCTTTGGTAAGGTATCCACCTGGGAGAGGACACCCCCTCCTCTACTTCCCCCCTCTTTAGGGCTCAGAAGAAAGCATCTTGCTGCCCAACATATTCCTCAACCAGTTTCATCTTGGTCCAAACACCTCTTGTGTTTTCACACTTGCCAACACACACTCATACACACGCACATGTGTGTGCGCGGTAAGAGAGGGTGTTACAACTGCATATAAATTACCCATAGTGGTAGGGAAAGATATGGCAGGGAATGAAAATTTTTTAAGTAGCCCATGTTATCTTGAAGTCTGGATCAAATGGGTCACAAGAGAGGAAACATTCCCCAGTCAAGCTTCCTTCTCCCACGGAGAGGAGCCAACTGCTTCACATTCTCAGGTCTGTACTATATCACTTCCAAATACCATAAACAACATCTTTTTCTTTTCAGCTCCGACTGCTCATCTCCTACGCATACACCCTTCTCTTTCTTGGTCCCCCCTCTGCCTGACTTGCATCCCACTTCCAGTCATTATAGTTATGATGGATGAGTAAACAAGGTTCCCACCACCACCCGAACCCTGCAGATCTGGGAACACAAACCACCATCTCTGCTGATCATTCCTGAGGCTGAAAACAAGAGGATTGAGTTTCTTCTTGGAGTTAGGAGGAGCCTGGAGCATTCAGAAGCAGCCAATTCTTCCTGTGCTCTCCTCCCCAAGCCCTTTCTCTTACACCAGCAGAAAACCTACTTTGTGGCATTGTATTGATACACCAGAAAAAACATGCGATCACAGCCTGGCTAACATTTGGCAAGCTAGCTAAAAGCAGCCATTTTCTAGATTCTTATCCACCTCCCTCTGCTCAGAGTCCGTTTCTCAATCCTGCACAGCTTTATGAACTGATGACTTTAGGAAGTTACGGTATAAAGAGGATGGTGATGGCTAGCCTGCCTCTGTGTCTACCAAGGACAGGAAAAAAAGCAATGAGTTTACATTACAAGAAGGAAATTTTAAGTTGGAAATTAGGAAAAATATTCTGACTTTGGTTAAGCAGTGGAACAGTTTACCTACAGAGGTTCTGGAATCTCCTCTAAGGAAAATTTTAAAGTTCAAGTTAGACAGATAGTTTAGACAGGGATGCCCCTGCCTTGAACATAGGTTTGGACTAAATGACCTCCTGAGGTGCTTTTCAGCCTCCTTCTTCTATGACTCTATGGCACTTGGGCAGTGGTGCCCCCATGAGAATGCATTCTAATGTTGGATACACCCTGGGCTTAGCCAGTGGAGCCCAAGACACAACATCCAGGGTCACAGCAAAAGGCCAGGCTGGCTCCTATCAGAGAGGAGACTGGAAAAAACCCCACACAAAAGCAGCTAAAGCAAAGCTTAGAATACAGAAAGGGCTGAATACAGAAGGTTGGCCCAATGCAGAACCAAGAGCAACCCAGGGGAGCAGAAGGGAGGAGGTTAGCAATGGTTTTGTTCCTTCTGTGAAAGAAACTTGGTCTTCCCTTCTCCATACCAGCACTTGCTTCACTGTGGTGCCTGAGAAAGAGAGGAGACCAAACCACCCACTGTTGGTCTTTTTATGGGATAAACTGCTGCTTAGAGGGGACCGCAAATTTCCCAGTGAAACTTCCAGATGGTGGGAAATTTTGATTTTTCCTGTTTGTTTTTGTCTGATCGGTCCATCAAAATTAAAATCAGTCAAATTAAAAAAGAAGTTGCCTATAAACTGGAAACCCTGCTTTTGGACAGCTCTGTGGAGGATGTCCCCATCTTTTGGGTAGACAGGCACTCTCTCTTTTCTACAAAGCATGAAGCTCATCTCAGTCAGGAAGAAAATCTCATGCTACTGCTGCTTTGACAGTCCAGAGCTTGGAGACATCACTGCCTTCTACTTCTCTCATGACATTCCCGGGTCCATCCTACTCCCTACCACATGACTTTACCTTTCTTTCTTCCCAACGCAAGTAGCCCCTTTCTCCAGACCCAAAACAGGTCTGCATCTTCTTTCGATAATTCAAAACTTATCTCCCAGTCTCATTTCCACAGTAGCTCTTTCCTACCCCAGCTAAGACTCTCCCCTCTCCTACCACAGGAACAAAAAAAATATGTAGCCCAGGTACACCCAGGGGTGTGTCCTGTCCACCAGTGGAAGGGATGGGGGTCAGGCAAGAGTGCTGTGAGAGGGACCTGACACCTGGGAGCAGTCCCCTCTCCTCTCTACAGTGCTAGGCCAAGACAAAGCACTCAACTACATACAAATTTATGGCTACAATAAATAAATGAATAAGAAACATTAAATATTAGTATGCAATACCTTATACAATAACCTGCAATCAACATATTACACCACTTCAAGGGACTGCAAAAACATGTACAGGGTGGTTCACAGCATATGCACAGAATAAGCATTAACACTTTGGAACAGGCAAGTCAAGGCATCAACACAAACACATATGAACATTAAACTTAGATAAACCCAGGTAGGTTGAGGGAGCAATACCATAGACATACACAGGCAACAATAAGAGATAAGTTCCAATAATATGTAATAAACACATATAGGCAATGAAGACAGATAAACCCATATAAAACTCCCTTAAGGAGAACCCACAACTATATTAACCTCTACAGTACAAAACAACAATCACAAAATATGGGGGTGCACTCAGAACCCCACACGGTGTTCCCTGGAGCCCCTCCCCTTGGGGCGCCAGGATATGGATACGCCCCTCCCACGATGGAGGAGGGTGGAGGCTGCAGACCCTCTGTGGCAGGAAGCCACCTTTGTTTCTCCCCAAAATCTCTGTGCTGTGACAATGTGATTAGGATGGGCCCAGCAGAGGAGACGCACCTTTACCCTCTCTCTTTAGGTAACCTGAGATGGATACATTCCTGAGGGATGGGGGAAACCTGTTCCCTCTGCCTACGTGACTGGTATCACATACCTGGGTGAGGGGCTTCTACCTGATGGGCTAGAGTCTGCCCGGCAACTAGTGATGTATTTCAAATTGGTTGGCCGACAGCCAACAGGTGCTGGCCTCCATTGGACCAGGTGAACGAGGTCACAGGGGCTATATAAGTTAAGACTGCCCAGGAGGAGGGGGCAGCAGCCATGTGGGGGACTCAGACTTAGAGAGGAGTTTACCATCTGAAACTGGCTCTCTCCCCCATAACTCATGAGTGAGGAACGGCCTGCCTCCAGAGGGAATCTCCAACAGCCTCTGGATGATATTTGTGATCTTGTTAGATATATAGCTGGCAGTAACTCAGATGCTTGATCAAAAGGCTACCTCAGCCAGACTGTTTTGCTCTATGGGATTTCTATGATATTGCTCTATCTTGTACCCTATTTTCACCCTACCCCTGTAATCAGTAAAGTTTGCCTTTGTGACCGGTGTAGGAGACTTATTGAGGGGTGGGTCTAAATTATGTCTAAGAGGTCCCTTAGGTCTGCGGACTAAGGGAGACTTTCCTTTTTGGCCCCCAACTTGGGGAAGCGCCCCAAGTGCCTGTACTGGGTCAAGTACCCATAGGACTATTAGGCCCGAGTTTCCCTGAGGACACAGGGCCAAGACAATCCTTTCTCGGGGTGGTGGCAGCTTACATTCCCCCAGGCTAGTGAGCGTGCTTCAGGAAGGGGGCCAGCCAGATGCGAGGCACCCCTAGGGAGGCACTCGGAGCCTGGAAGGTGGTCAGGTGCAGGATGGTGGGTGGCACAACACAGGAGTGCCCCCTACTGGCCTGCCACACCCTCCTCTGCCAAGCCCACTCCCCTGCAGGACCCGCTTCCCCAGCAACTTCCGCTCCAAAGCAGCCAAGGCTTATGCCCTGGTGGTCAGTCCTGCAAGGGCCTCTCTCCGTCGGTGCTTCCAGCTCCTCTTGATGGCCTGATGCCACACACTGGGCACCCAGGGTGCTTCCACAGGAGCTGAGCTCTTACTGGCTCCGGTTCCCTGGCCTCACTGGGGGTCCTTCCCTTTCCCAGGCACTGCTCTGGGCCCTGAGGCTCTTATAGTTTAATGCAGAGCCACTGCGGGGCTTCAGTTATTTGGCCTAGAGCTGGTGCTAACCTGAGCAGCCTCAAGTTGCTCCTAGGGCCAGCTCTCCCTCCATGCGCTGATCTGCACACTGGTTGGGGCCTGAGCAGTCTTAAGCTGCTCCCAGGGCCAGCTCTCCGTGTACCAACCTGCGCACCAGGTGGGCCCGAGCAGTCACTTGCCGGGTTCACAGGTTAAAGCTGCCTCGAGTGGCTCCTAGAGTCTGAGCGCTGGGTATTGATCTGTGCACCGTCGAGGCTCAGGTGGGGTCCTGATGACGGTAGTCTCCAGAGCTCCTCTCTCCTTGCCGTCCCTCTCTCCCAGCGTTCTGAGCACGCTCTCCTTTTATACGCTTCAGTGGCTCCACCCCTGAAGTTCTCCAGACCTGGCAGGGCGCAGTCTCTAGCCAGGTCCAGACTGCTCCTTGCCCTCTCCCTTTGGGGAAAGGGCATGGCCTGGCTTACCCTGGCTTGCTTCTGATTGGTGGATGAGCTCCACCAATAGGAATTGCAGAATCTCGAGCCCAGGAGTCATCTGGAGCTGAAAAGGTAAGTCTGCTGCACATACATAAGAAGTTTGTATCCCATAGTCCTTCCCCTTCTCCCACATGATCCCATATACTTTTGCCAAACTTTCTCCCATATTTCTCAGGCATAACCAAGTTGTACAGCAGATTTTACAGAGCAACTCATTTCTAGGGTAGTAGGGAGGGTCTGTGCCTGTCACCATAGCCAACTTTTTTTGTTTTAAATATTTCAGATGTCAGCACAGCAGGGAAAGCAAATGAACATCTGTCTCATGGCAGACCTGATACAAAAAATGGCTCTGCAACTCTTCTGGCCTCCATGCTAATCTGATGGCTAGTAAAAACATCTATTGAACAAGTTGTCTTTGCTACGTATATTATGATAACACCTTGGGCACTAAGAATAAGACCTATTGTGCAAACTATCCATGTCAGCTAATCCAGACACTGAATAAGCACAGAGCAATAGGCCAGGCCTCCACTGAAGAGAACCCTTTCTTGAAGCCTTATTTTACCAGGATGGGGCCTCAATTAATCCCATCAACTCCCAGGTGGACGTTACTCAGAACTCCAGAGCTACTCTCCCCCTGGGCTCACAGAGACCTCGGACATGAGTTACAAAGGGTGCGGCTACATGGTTCATTAACACGCCGTAATTATGGCACATTAACTTTTATTACAGGTACTAACTTAATGCACCATCAATTGGCATCACTGTGCATTAGTGCAGATGAATGCTTTTTCGTGATGTTTAATGCCCACTGGACTGACCTACTGAGCATTAGCATGGTTTTTGCCAGCCACACTAATGCACAGTAGAATTAGTCCAATGGGCATTGTCTCATGCAGACATGACTAAAAGGGAACTAACTTCACAACCAGATTACTTCAGGTATTATAAGAGTCACTTCCAAGCTGCAGACTATCCCCTGCCTTCTCAACAAATAGGCCCTATTTGTTTTGAAAAATCCAATTTGTAGGAATTCCTTTTCAAGCTATTCTGAACAGATTGTTTGCCACTTTGGACAGAGACATGTTTAGGGAATGTCCACTCCCTGGGCTGAAGTGTCAAATCACTGAAGAGTTAAATGCTAAGATTTCCTTAAACAAAGCTCTACCCAACCCAGAGGCCAAGGAACACAAGGATTAGCAACATACTATTATCAGTCACTGATTACCAATTCTTGGATGCCCTAAGACAGGAGAAACAGGAAAGAAAGAAAATACAAATGTCCATCTATGAACAGATACACATTGCCTTCAGCATAGGAGATTCTTACAATGTCTTCTTCCACCTATGGTGGTAGACGTTTCCTCTGCTGGAGACAGAACTAGAACTCTTTAGGGTTGCAAACTATTTTTTCCACCTCGCATGAGCTCTGGCTACAGGGCATTATCAAGAATATCACTAAAAAGACTGTCCCCATCGCAGATGGTACCTCTTTGACACCCAGGAACCACTCACTAAAGGCAAACCCAGGCGACTCCCAGACAACAGTCCCTTTGCAGAACACAAAATGTGAGACACTCCCAGAAACCAAATCAGCTAGGACTGATCCCTCCTCTACCTGGCTAGTGAAGCAGAGTAATGAACCTTTGGTACTGCTGTTGTTTCTACATTTGTATCCATGACAACACTAAGGTCTTAGTCCAAAGTTCTGTACAAATCGGAGGATAAGAGACACGCTCCTGGGGAAGGCAACATCCAAATAACTTTGAAGATGTTTAACAGATTCTCGGGGGGGGATTGCCTTCCATGCAAAAGAATCAAATACCACCAGGAGAAGAAACTATCACTATGCTGTAAAAACTGTCTATGCCAGCTAATCTAGAAACTGCCCTGATGGCAAGGGTAGTAAGTCCTTAGTTTACAGTGGGAATCTGGTTTTAGGCTTAAGCATGGAAAAGACATCACATTTAAAAATTGGTAAAGTGTTTTGAGATCTTTTGGGATGAAATACCATATTAAATTGAGAGGCAATGGCATGACCATGATGCTATATGCAATTCAGCAGGTGCCATCTTCTACACAAGGAGTGGGTGAAGTAGTCTGGGTGAGTAGTTTGGGATGTAGTAGCCTTTTCCCCCACCCAAAAAGAAGAGACCGAGTAATATAAACAGGGGTCCAAGATACATTTCTGTTGTAAGCTCACTAGCAAAAACACAATGCTAATTCTTCCCAGTGCACATGTATATTTCATGCACATACTCTGTGGCCATCTTGCTCCATCATCTGTTTTTGACAGGTTCTTCCAAAAGCTGCAGGTATGGCCTCTCAGTTTCAACTGATCCATGATGCAAAGGGCATCTGCTTTGGCTCCTCAGGCAGTCACAGTCACATTACCAGGAATCCCTACTGCACTGAACTCTTAACCTAGCGGACCACTCAAAATGGCAGCACTGACAAGTAGCAGCCTATTCACCAGACACTGCAGATAAACCCCTTGGCCCACACCCAGACCTGCTGCAAGCAGGTGCAAGTACACTGGCTTCAGCAGAATTCAGCTCTCTTGGGCCATGTCTGAATTTGCCCTTCGTAAGTCATTTCCTGCCTACCTTTTATGTTATTTTATTTTTTAAGAGAGGAGACAAAAACAAAAACTTGACTATAACAGACAGACTGGATTCAAACCACGCAGTCCAAATCCCACTTGGATATGGCCAGATTCCTGAGATCAACCTTGCAAGAATTACTCCCTGCCTTTGATTCCAGTGCACGAGTTCTGTCAATCGCTGTTCAGCAGAACCAGCCCTTACTTGTCTTGTTTGGACTCTTGCCCCAAAATCAATTACAGTTGGAAGTATGACTGAGGCTGCATGTTTGGGTCTTGGAGGAAACCCGGTGGGCTATCCTTTACTGACAGCTCCCTCCAGTACTTCAAGAGAGTTGCTGTCAGGGGCTCTAGAGATGAGCCCCAGCAAGCCTTTCTCAACTCAGGCAACAGTTGACAGGGCACAGGGCCCTCAAGGTAAAAACATTTTTGCAAGCTACTAGCCAACTGCCCATCAAGAAGGGGGGGGGAGGGGGGGGGCAGGGACAGAGCGTCACCATCCACCGGCCTGCACTGTCACTGCTCCTGCCTCCAGCCCGGTGCGGCTCTTGGAGCACTCCGCTTCATTGTTTTAGATAACCAATCAGAGTGCAAATAAAGTGTTATGGCCAGACAAAGGCTTTTATAATATTAGAATTAGGGGGAATGGACCCAGCTTTCCAAGCATAACTCCCTCATCCCACCCCAACACCTGAGTAGGAATTTCTCTTCATTTCTATCCACCAGGTTAGTGTATCAGTGCTTTCTTTGGTACACTCTGGGCTCAAAGGATTAAGCTCCAGTCAAATGATCCTTTGTACTCTCAGTGAGAGTAGCTCTTTATCCTTCCTCTCCTCCCATAGCATGCTCTGAGTTGCTGTCCCATCCTTCTCTTTTTCATAATACAGCTACTTGCTTAACGTTGTAGTTACATTCTTGAAAAACGCGACTAAGCGAAACAATGTTAAGCGAATCCAACTGCATGACAGCAGTTACCTACTAGCAGGCGATGGCCAAACAATGTTATAACCGAACATTGCATGACTTTAAACATGTATGTTCCCTAATAGATCAGTGACGTAATAACGAAACTATGTTAACCAGGACGACACTAAGTGACAAGTACTTGTACAACATGCTCCTGCCTCGGCCATAAGAGTTCCAGTGAGATGCTGCCCTCCTGCAGCTGGGGGGGGGGGGAGGAGTACAAGGCCTACTAGTGGTAGGTGATTACCAGAGTTTACCTATAGTGCACATTTAACAACTTGTGCTTTTGGAACAGAAGGATCAGGATAAGACCCATGAGAAAGAAGGGGTGGGATATTTAGAAAAAGACTGCAGTATCCGTGTTTGTTACATGACTTCTCATAACTCCTTGCCATACCTCAGCTAGTTCTCTCCCATCAGATGGTTCCCCAAGGAAATAATAGGTTTCTTCCATTCCCCTGTGCCCACACACCCATCTGTCTTCCTTGAGACCCCAACACAACTCTTTTCTACTTTCTCTATGCTGATAAAAGTATCAGGGCTAGGGATATGTGCTAAAGGCAACTCATGACTAGAGACAGCTCTGAGGCACAGCTCCAGAGAGCCTAAATCAAAACCTAAGTGCTAGGCTTTGACCACCTCTTCAGAAAAGCAGCATGGCCCAGTGGGTAAAGCACTGGACTGGGAGTCAAGTGACCTGGGTTCTTCCACCCTCCATCTCTCACCTGCTGCATGACCTTGGACAAGTCATTTCATGTATCCATGCCTGTCTTTGTTTTGCCCCATCATATAAAATGAAGGAGGAGGAGGGAGGGTTGGGAATGCATCTCACCTCATAGTAGTGTAATGTCTAACACAACGTGGCTGTGATCTTGGCTAAATCTTCTAGGCACTACCGTAATACAAATAATAATTTAGGTTTAAAGTAGAAAGGGAAAAACAGACCTCTCTTAGGCTTTCATCTAGAGAGATAAGTTAACAAACCTCTACTTATCTTAAATACTTCAACTACGCAAAACTGGGTTACGCTCACATTTTTGTGGCTGCTAAAATTTTTGTTTGTTTGCTTGGTTGGTATTTTTTAACAGTGACTCTTTGAAGTGGCTCAGAGGTTTAGGATGTCCAAAGTAGTCCCAGGGGAGGTGGATTAGAGGGCAGAGTGCAGGTTAGGTGGTCAGATGTGCATGATAAACATAACTTGCCACTTTGCCAGAGATACTCACCTATTTACACTCAGATTTCTTCCCCCTCCCTGCTAGCATCATAAGCTACCTTAGATACAACTGAGGAGAACAGTAATAGATGCAAAAATGGAATAATAGTGAAAAATATACCAGCTGAACCTATGGTGTATGCTATAGACTTGATCCAGCTTTTAAATGGCACAGAAATCAATGGAAACAGGGCCAGTATATAATCTGTAATATATGGTGTAAAAGCAATTTATTATCAATAAATGACTCTCTGATCCACAGGAAGTGTCAGGGCTACACAATACAGCAATATTGAAGAGGGGGTGTTAGGAGGATACATTCATTAAAGTATTTGTAAAGCACAGTGTAACCTTTTGATTGTGTCAGAATGCAAGACAATTCAATGTTTGCAAGGCATTTGGATACTACAGTGAAGGTGATCAGGTCTCTATAAGGTCATATGGACAATGACACAACTTTTATCTGTGCTTGTTAAGAAGTGCTGGGGTGTCCCTCTCTTCCTGGATGTAGGTCTCAGATACAAGAATCCATGCTGTTGCCACCTGAAGTTTACGCTAAGACAACTCCCTCTGCTTGGAACAGCACCCTGGGTCAGTTCACAGACTAACACGTGCTCCTACCATGCTTCCTACTGAGAACATACCACACTGGTGCTTCATACTTGTTTTCTAAGTGAGTTTCAGGAGCTGGGTGGTTCAGATCAGTTCAACTGGCTGGGAGATCCAACTGCTCAAAAGACCACCCCACTTGCTGTGTGACAGCCAAGTAACGATGAGCAGGAGGCCTCCAGCTAACAAGCTCCTGACTTTAACAGGGAAGCGAGCTGGCTGGAGTTTCAAAAGCACCCGAGGGATTTTGTGACACAAGTCTCCTAGACTTTCAACAAATGATAACGCACCTCAGATACTTTTTCAAATCCCACAGGGTGCAATATCCAAGAGCGTTCCTTGGCTTTGGAACTCAACTCACCCTTTTAGTTTGCTAGAGCATGGTCTTGCTACCCTAGAGGATTTTTCTAAAACTAAAGACCAGAGACCTTTGGCTTAAAGGAGGTTCTTCCTGGCAATGGCAGACCTAAACTACTGGCCAACAGTCCCTTTGCCACCTACAGTTGTACAACATACCACATATGTGGGGGGTGAGGGTGGCACTCAAGCCTGTGACTGCCCTTCAGTGGATGGGTTGGAGCAAAGAGTTGGGGGAGCTCTTTCGGATGGATGAAGGAAGATATTCATAATCCAAACTCCTACTGGCTACCGTGTGTGCACGTGTGCACAAATCCTTGTGGCACAGATCCTGCCAGATTATTCCCAGAGTGGCAGTTCCCTGGGGAGGCGGCCTCTAGCACGTATTTAATAGAGGCTTTGGATTTTACAACACTAAGGTTTCAGATTCTGTTTTAGAAAACATTTTCTCTGGCAACGGGGCTGTTAATGGATTTGATGTTTTCTCACTTGCCTCCTCCCTCCTGTCCGTCTTTAAAAGTTTGGCATCAGAGGGCTTCTTTGAAGATAAGGCCAAATTTGCAATTAGGGAGGAAAACTTCATGAAGCTAGACATGAAGGGATGGAAAGGAGGGAAAAACAGGAGTCTCTTTGCTTGTTGAGATACACAGCGTCGGGTACATAAGATTACAATGGCTCCTCTGTACCTCCAGGGCCCAAAGCCATAAATTTCTTGCTCTGCTGTTACCTATACTAGACTCCTGGATAGTCCTACTCACACAACAGCTTTTCTATAGCAGGACACCCACTTTGTGCTCCAAATCTAAAGGCACTGCACAAAGCACATGGAGTTCCCATCTCCATGGCACAAGTCCCTGACCATAGAGAGGGGCCAGTCACATTGCCAATGGATGGAGAGTAATTTCCACCATATACTAACAGTGGTTTCTATCTAAAGAATGACTGTGGCTGCCATAACTTTAGTACCTAGTGGATTTTATCCTCAATCTGTCCTGTGAAGTACAGAAGATGCAACTGTATTCATTTCAGAGGCAGAAAATGGAAGTTCACAGCATTTTGCACAAGGTCACACAAGAAGGCCATGGCAGGGCAGAGAACTGCCAAGATCCCAAGCTTGTTTCCTTACCATAGGGCCATCCATCATCTCAGTGTAGGCAAGGGTAGCACCTGCTTTGTTTGGAATTAGCTTTAGGCTATATCTATATTAGTGACACAAGCACCTGGGTACAGACCCCCTAACTCAACATCACATGACAAGGCAAAAGTGGAGGTCGTGCCCAAGTCATTTATAGCAGCGTCTTAAAGGATTAAGCTCTGCTTGGGTCAGTCCCACTCATAAGGCTGTTGTAATGTGCTTACACACAGTGCAAGTTCCCATCATATATAGCAGGCCCTTATTTAGCATTGTGCATTGGCTCACTATCCTGTCATTTTTTGCCTGCCAACTTTCAAAGGCACCATCCTTCATTATGGAAAAAAAACAAACAACCCCAAACCCTAATTTCAGGCAATCTGAAGTGGTTTGGAGAAAATAAAAACAACCTAAATGCTTCTGTCTCAATGTTAGAAAGTTGATGACATGGTTCTTAGAGGGATATGCCCCCACTCCTCCCCTACCCAATTGTCATTATTATAGCAATCCCAATATACCAAAGTTAGACTCTAACCTATTTAGAAATCTTAGCATGACAACCAATCAATAGACGTCAGCACCTGAAAGTGTGATCCACACACCCCAGAGACCCTGACTTTGTACACGAACAAGATATATCAAGAGCCAACCTCTTGCCAGACTGAACCGTGGGTGTCGACATGGAATTACCACTGCTGGGGTTTGGTTGAGACTTACTGCCTGTTATAGGCAAACAACCAAACTCCTCCAGGGAAGGTGGACCAAGCAGGATATGCCGATGTCTTCAATCCACAGTACAAATGTTATAGCCCCTGCAGCTCATAACTTGCATCACCTTGGCTCTGCTATATTTTCTTAGAGGCAGAGAGTTCTGTGCAGTTTGGAGTGGGCCTAACAAGCCTACATAGTCACTAGACACAATAACACTGCTCTTGTCTGAGGAGTGGCCAATACCTCCCCAGGGCCCAATTAATCCTTTAGTGGGTCCTAGGCAAACATACTCACGGGCCCCCAACTGAAGATGAAATTTTATTATTTTTTTCTGCTCAATAATAATACTATGTAAAAGAAGCACAACTGGCCCCATCTTCACTTAGGGCCCTATGCATGTGCCTAGTATGCTCATGCCTTAATCCGGCCCCGTACCTCCCAGCAAAGACTCTGCAAAATGGTTAAGAGCCAAATTTCACCTCTGCCTTTTCTTCTGTGCCCTGACATTCTGCCTACTGAAAGGAAGTATTTTGCATCTGAAACCCAGTTATATGCTCCCTGAAGCCCAGTCACTCCCGCACTTCCCGCTGTGGTCATATAAACCCTGCATTGTTTTTTCCTTAGATGGCACTATAAAAATACAACAGGAGCGACAATCAGGGACTGGAACCCTGTTGTGCCAAGTGCTGTGGTTGTGTACCACTGGTATATGCAGCAACCCTCAACTCAGACTGTTGTGTTTATCACAGCTCCATATGATCACTCATCTGTAGACCTACTCATCTGAGGAATATCTGCAGGCAATCTGAATGGCTTTTACCAGCATCTCCAAGGGCCTGCAGTTCCACTAGGACAACAAGGAAGCAACACGATGGTAAAGGTGTTTAACCCCAACACAATGCCCTTTGTTTATTGCCAGCATCCTCCAGAATACCTCATCTGGCACTGGCGTTCATATGGTGCTATCTACCTTTGCAATCCCCTACCAAGTCTTCTGCTGCACTAATGAATATGAGCAGTGCTGGCGTTCATTACTATGCACCATGAAGTTCACTCAGATGCAACTGAAAATGACATCCCAGAGGAACGCCTCAGGGCGCAGATGAACAGATATGCTGTCAAGGCTCTGAGCACTTGTCCCGACTAGAAGTGCTCAAATACAGGTCAGATTTCTTTAAAACCGTCCCAGCCACCTCATCTTAATGATTGAGATCCCTCCCCGGGAGCAGCCAGGTGCTCTCAAAGGCCAGCAGCTGGTTGCTGAACCATGTGCAACCAGATCCACCAAAAACCCTTCTGAAGGAATTTTACAAAGGTGGACTGGGTCCACCCAGAAGGCTGACGGCCTGACCCAAGAGATCTCCATCCCTGGTCCACTACACACCAGCAAATTAAAGCCTTTCGCAAAGACCAAATCAACCGACACCAACACACCTCAGTAATGGCTGTAGTCAAAAATCTGGCTTGCTGATTTCAGCTCGACTGCTCCCCCTGGAGGCCAGCAGTTTTGTAGGACACCCCCCCGCCCAGCAGTGCAAGATTCCATCCCAGTGGAAGGCAACTAAAGTGGCTTTAGTTGGGCCACTCCAAGAGTGCTGTGCAATTCATACACACCTACAGGCCATTCCTGGTTCTAGCATTTATCCAAGTTGCCTACAGGGCGCAGAGCTGCCTGGACTCTCCACAGTTCTGTTTGTTGCTGCCTATGGCCTCGCCCTGTACATGCCACCTTTGCCCCCTCAAGTTTCTCCTCCATCCCCATACAGGCACAAGGCTTGTGAGGGAGTCCAGGGAAGGCATCTGCTTTTGTCAGTACTTGGGATGAAGAAATCCTTTTAGAAGCCCTTCTTGGCATTCCTATCTTTTTACCCAGTGTAACAGGGCCAGAACTGGGATGATCCTCTCCCCACTGCTTGTATCTGAGGTTCATTCCCAAGCATTTGCATCTGGTAGTGTGGAGAAAACAATATTCATAACTTTATCTGCCATGCCTATAGTGCTTTTCAAAGATGAGCTACACCAGGATCTGCCTAGGTTTACGTATAGGGGGACAGGGAGTCTCATTACCCCATTAGCCTCTCTGCAGTGGGGCGAAACAATGGATCTGAAACTTTCACAGCAAACTTTCCTTACTTCTGTGGGGAGTGACTTAAGTTTCACAGAACTTGACTTTAAGGGTCTCAGTTGTGCACGAGCCAATGGCTTAGAGTGTAAAAATGGGCTCAAAGCTCAACATGGCAGAGCTAGGAGAGTTTTGTTAGTTTTGGGAAGAGTGGGAATTTCAAGAGAGAAGAAGAGCTGAGCAATTATTCCTGTGTTCTGAGCAGGCAATCCCCCAAAGGAAAAGCTCAGACTGACACCAAAGGGGCTGCAGAGAGGCTTGCAGACATCAGCAGCACTGGCTTTAACCAGGTGAAGCGGAACAGTCCATATTCTGTCTTGTGCCTTGTAGGGTGACCCATCTCATTGTACCAGTCACGACAGAAACAAAAGCTATGCTTTCCAACACACAGGGATGTGACAACCCCTGTGAGCTGTACAGCTGAGACATGACCACCTGTTCATCTACTCCTTTTACCCTTCACTCAAGTAAAAGAGTGGTGCACGGAACATCAGCCATCTTCACAGATGTCACCAAGAGATCTCTCAAATGTATGTGTGGTTACATACACATTTGGGTCCAATCCATTTCATCAGAGCATCATATGAATAAACCCTATTTCCCCCCAAGAAGGGAAGTACTAACAGAAAACACCTTTTGGGAGTTCTGCCTCTCAGATGCATGGGATTAATTCTTTTAACTGTGAAGGAGTAATAAAAAAAGAGCAAAACACCAGTTATTTCTTGCTGCAGATAAATGTATTCATCCTACAGAAAACCATGGCCACCCCTAAACTGTCCTACCTTATCTCAGCAGGTTCCAGGATGCTTCCTATTAGCAAGGGAAGCAATTTCACATTCAGTTATTTAGGTCATTTAAAAAACAAAAACAAAAAACCTCTGCATTTGGAAACCCTCAAAATGTTTCTTCTGAAACCTTTCCCAGAGCCATAAACCTCAATATACAACCCATCAAAAAATGTGTACTATATACACTATATATAGGCCAACGAAATGCTCTCCAGCAAACTTGGACAGATTAAGAAAACAGTCCCCAAAAGAAATAAAAAAGCCCTAAAATAAAGAACTTGTTAAAAAATAGCTGAGCACATACTTTTAATATTTTTAGGGATGAACATTTTTAGCCCTTTGAAATGAAACTTGCTTGATAGCTTGCAAATGAACACATTAAAAAGACATTGTACAGTGCTGTGAGATAGCTGCATAGCAACAGAGAGAGCTGAGCCTTAAGTACATCAATATGATGCCTGATACTGTGCGTAGATATTTATGAATCTGTGTTTTACATGTATAAAATTGTTTTGTGACAAGAACAGTCCAAGCTGATCTACAGTTCAAGCTGGGATAACAGTTACATTAAAACGAACAAAACTGGGGGGTAGGGGGAAACAACCCTTCATAGACTCAGAAATGCCTCTTCCAAATGAAATACATTTAGGGCATTGAGCCCCAAACACAGGAAGAAACTTTAGTGAAAAAGCAGATGTGTGTTAAGTTTTACCAGGCTGGAGTGTCAAGAAAACAGTTTGTTCGGTCTATTATTATTACTGTGATTAGCAAAGTCCTCAAAACCTTTCTAAAAAAAGAGAAAAAAAAAGAAAAAGAAAGAAAGCTTAATTGGATGCAGCTTAGAAAGCCAGACTCGTTTCTCTTCTCCTAAACAATTATTGCATTTTCTGTTTACCAGCATTGTTACAAGGACCTGCCAAAGTTGCAGCCCAAAGCAACGAGACAGGCACACACTGTAAGTCTCACTGCAAAGCTGAAAGTGATTCTCCCCCCCCCCCGGGCAACACACACACACACACACCATAAAACTTTCTTTTACCCCCTTCTCCTCCCAATCCATTTCACTGATCCCCTTCACGGAAGGACTAAAACACAGCACCGCACAAGCAAAGCAGAGGACAAACATTTTACTCACAGGAGTCCACCCACGCGTCTCTCCGCAGCAGCAACCCCTGCGCACAAGCACAAACCAAGATGCCTTTGCACTTCCAGGAGGGGAGGCTTCTCTGCGAGCTCCCAGCAGTTTTTGACAGAGATTGCAAGTCGGAGGCGGGGGGGGAGAAATCAATTTCTTAAATTTCCCTCCCCTCCTTCCCCCCACCCCCGGGGCTCCGTGCTGCCTGGGGGAAGGGAGACTGATTCTTTGGGGAAAGTTTTGGGCAGGCGCTGGAGCTGCAGCACCAGGGAGGACGTGCAGGGCCCTCCATTAACGCCGGGAAAGTGACCCGAAAGACACAGTGAAACAAACGAGCCCCCAACTCCCACCTGCAGGCTCCAGCCAATTCTCCCCCGCCCCCCCCGGCACCTCTGGGCGATTTGCTCTCCTGCCACATTTTTGCATCAAACACACACACACACACACACACACTGCTCTTTTTCAAAAAGCGAGCCAGCAACCTCCCGTGCCCCAACACAAAGATCTGCTGTGCCCTCAGCAACTTAGAGGGAAATCTGTATCTAGAGAGAACTGAGAAAACATCCCACCCATTAAAACTTCTCTCTTTCTAAAACAAACTTTTCTCTCTTTTTTTCTTTTTCTTTCTTTTTTTTTTGCAGCTGTTTCACTCACCCGAGATCTCTGCTGGAGCAGGAAGGGGAAACAGAGATACACAAAATGAAGAGAAGCAACAAAGACACTAAACTCCACGGGCTGGGAAGCTCCAGGCCGGATCTGCAGGGAAGTCAGCAGCAGAGTTTGGGGCTGGTGGTTGTTCTTTTGAGTTTAGGGGGTTATTTGTATTTTGGCGCTGGTTGTTTTGGGATTGGGGGGTTTTAGGGGAAAAAATTGGGAGAAGGGAAGTTTGCAGGGCTCAGAGAAGGAGGAGGAAGCCGCGGTAGGAGGAGGAGAAATACACTGGGAGCCGGGAAGCCAGACCCTCCATATGGAAGAAGGTTTTTTGGATGACTGAACTCTCAAACAATTCCCTTCTTTTGCTACTCCTGAACTGGAGCCTCCCATTCCCCCCCTCGAGGAGGAGGAGCAAAAGAATGAGAGGAAAAAAAACCCTAAAAGGAAGATAACCCACAATAGTCAGCCCTTAATGATGATAATCATCATATGGATTCTCCTTGCTCCTCCTCCCAGCAGAGAGGATGAATGTAAATACTGACACAGGATCATCCTTATACACTCCCTCCTCCCCCAGAGAAGCAGAAGCTGGGAAAGTTGGGCTGAAAAGTTTGGAAAGGCAGTAAAGTCAGTCCACTGCCCCTTGTCTGGGGGAGATGGTATGTGGTGCTTTTGACCCCTATTCATCAAGGGGAGGGGTTGAGGATGGAGTTAGGAGCCCGGGCTACTTTAGCCAGGAGACTTCCAGTTCTTTTTCCCCCCCTCCAGCATACAACACTAGTAAGAGCAGGATGTTTGGGCAGGAAAGTGAGGAGCTCACAGCCTCTCTGATGGAAGAATTTTGTGTACTAGTTGGTTACAAAAGAGATCAGGGGCCTTACTTTCTGTGAATGATTGCCTATGAGCTTATATTTTATTGTACAGGGTTGGACTACAAACAGACAACCAGTTTGATTCACACCAGAGTATATTGGCCCACACCAAATCCAGACCTAACAGACAACCAAGCTCAATGCCCCACATTAAGTACCTGTGAATTATTCAGATTAATACTTTGCCTGGGAAAAATCTCAGCTAATTTGACTTAATTGCCATTTAAGCCTAGTATGTAAACAGCTGGACTGTGCCTGTTGTGGTGCACGTCATAGACTGAGCCAAACTGTCTCACACTGAAGTTGGTTGTCTGTTTTTAGCCTTAGAGAACAGGGGAGGAAAGTTTGGGTCATTACCAGACTAAATATATAGAGGAGACGTAAAAGAGGATTCTCAGAATTGGTTTTTAGGACTTCTGTATTTTTTAAGCCCCAAACTCACAAACACTTTAGCCCCTTGTATAAATTCACTCATGGAAACAGTCCCATCTAATCCCTGGGTCTACTTGTGTGAGTAATAGGCACACAAAGTTAGGGTATGTTAAGTGTTTATAAAACTAGTCTTTAAACTCTTAAGGAGCAGCAGCGATTCTGCTGTGTTTGTACCCCATGACAGTGGAGACCATTCAAGTTTCTGGGTGCCACCACCACAGCTAATAATATGATAGCTCAACCTTAACCATAGGGGTTACCTGCACTAGCTCCTACTAGTATACGAGTTCCAGCAGCATCTTTTACCATGGGGCTAATCGTGCTCTTACCAGCATCACAACCTCTACTGACTTCAGTAGTGCAAGATCAGCCACTACGTGAATTATAGTGTAGCTGCAAAGTGATCATCAGTGTTATACTATGCAATGCAGTCTACAGCAACCCCCTGAGAGATGCCCACTGATTTTGAAGGGATTTGGGGGTGCTCGACACTTTTTCAGACAAGACCTGGAATTCATCAAGAGCAGACAGAACAATTTTTCAGTATGACGCAGTGTATCAAATTTATACCCCAGTATCACATCGTGCATGCGCCACAGATTTACCAGAAAAGTCACTTTCAGAACGTGTCTGAGAGATGTTAAAAATATTGGGGCAATTTTTCACATCCCCGATTACCATGAGTTGACCTCCGAACCACAGAAACAACAACACAATCAACTATTAATAAATACGTACAGCGTTTATGGAAAAAAGTGTTCAAGAGCTCTGAAGAGTGATGAAACCTACTGAGTTCTGTAGAAATTACTCTAATCACCTCTTGGATTAATTCTCTGTTAAATTCTACAAAACTGTTTAAAGTAGTGGTGCTTAACCCTCTGGCCCCATGGGCCAGATGAGTGAGGCGCAGCCAGTCTTTGGGCTGAAACAAGCATGCTGAGTCAGTCCACAGGTACAATCCAGCATGCTGGCCTGGCTGTGCACATTGACCCAGCACCACACATGGCCCAGTCTCATGTGCCAGATCTAGCCGCTTGCCAGCTTGATGCCATGTTTTGGATTGATAGTTGCATGCCAGCCCAACTCTGTGTGCCGGATCCTGCCCTGTGCTGGCTCAGTGCACCGGCCTCACCACACACCAGCATGATCTAACTTGCAGGGCCATTTCATCTAGCCCACAGTGCTTCCCACAGCTTTGGAAATCTGATAGCAGGGAACTGCAAAGCGGACACTGCCAAAGTGGACACTGCTCCCCCACTGCCAAATTTTTGAACCAGGTGACATGGTCTCATGGGCCAGAGGTTGATTACCCCTTTTTAAAAGCATTTATGATTTAGACAGGGACGATCCTTCCTTGTGCCGGGGATTGGACTAAATGACCTTCTAAAGTCCCTTTCAGCCCATTTTGTATGTGCTTCTATCTAGAAGAAAGTTAACATTTCTGTTAAATCCTATGGAACTACTGATAAGAATGCTTGGTTTAGGAACACCACATCTACCATCTGTGTAGGTCAGGGGTGCTCAGCTTTTCTGCCCAGCAGGCCAGATGAGCAGTGACCAATCCATCTGTAGGCCAGACCCAGTCAGTGGTCCTGATCTGGCACTTGGGGTGGATGCAGTGGTTCCCCATCCAGCTGCACAGAGCAGAACAGCCTAGTCCTGATCCAGCTGCATGAGGAAGGGGGCTTGGCTTGGCTCCAACCTGGCTGTATGGGGCAGAGGCATAGCCCAGCCCTGATTAGCTGCACCAGAGGAAGGGGTCATGGCTTGGTCCTGATTCAGCTGTGTAGGGGCAGGGGGCATGATTTAACCTTGGAAAAATCTCAGCTAATTTGACTTAATTGCCATTTAAGCCTAATGTATAAACAGCTGGACTATGCCTGTTTTAGTGCAAGTCATAGACTGAGCCAGTCTGTCTCGCTGTAAGATAGTTGTCTGTTTTTAGCCTTGGAGAACAGGGGAGACCCAGCCAGGTGGACAGAAAGGGACACGGCCTGTTCCTGATCTGGCTGCCAGGGAGGCATTGAGCACCTCCGGTGTAGATGATTGGATTACATGACCTGTGATATTCCTTCCAACCCTATGATTCTGAGAAAATATATATTACAACTACGGTACAACACACTCCTATCTTCAGCTTCACAACGCTCATATAACTTCCTCTGTGCCATCCTATCTAGAACTGCCACCCATACAGAGCCATGCAGATTTTTTTTGTATTAAACACAGGTCTGCTTGTAACCTAAGTCCCATTACCTGCTATAGGACTCCCGTCCAAATTGGATCCTTCACTGTAACTCTGACAATGACCTTAGGCAAGTCCTTTTCCCACTCTGTACCTCAGTTTCCCTAGTAATAAAAACAGGATAGCCTGTTTATGAGCAGCTTTGGGTCAGTCCATCTGGTTTCTCTGCAGGACGGTTGATCCTCCTTTTGATCTCTGCAGTGCCATTACTTAGGTGGAGCTGATGATTTGTCCTTGAATACAGACAGGTATTCCTAAAGAGAAGGGCTGAAAAAAAATGCAGACTAAGGGGGAATGGGAAGAAAGAAGACTGAGAAAGTGAAGTGATTGTATAAGGAATGAAACTTCGTAAAAGATCCAAGTAAAACAAAATGAGTTCAACCTGTTACTGCTGGCTGTTGTTATATTTTCCATAATAAGTGCTATAGCAACATTTTGCCACCTTCTCAGTGAAAGCTGCTCCTTCCAGCTGCTTCACTGAAGAGGAAATGTGTGAATCCCAGGTAAGTAAGGGAAGACTGGAGACCTTGGCACCTGGTCAAGGAGCATGAGAGAAGGGAACAGGAAGAGGCTGGCAGTGCCACTGTTAGATTGGCATGCAGGCCTCCCCCTCACAGCAGCAAGGTGCCTGTCAGTGTCCAGCAATTAGACGTCCTATTCTCTATTTTCTTCCAATCCTTAGTTCTAGCAGATACCTCTTAGGAAGCTGGCTAAGGATTTGGAGAAACTTGCCTTGACAAATGCAAAAGATCTGGGAGTATAAACTCCTCAGATTTATTCTGCTACTCAAGACACAAAAAATCCTGAGGTTAGGGAAGCAGCCTCCTTCCAACCAAGGGTTGTCCTTGCAGGAGCTAAGCAGGATAATCACTATTTGGGATGCTAGACCCTGAGGCTTGTGGCTTGGGTCCTCTTTTCCCATGTCCACCCTCCCAACAGAGGGGATAATGATAGAGAGAAGTCTTTCCTTCGTGATGTTTGAAGAAAAACTCTGGGAAGTTCATTGATGCAGGGGCATAAGTCACCTGGATGAGACACAAACAGTGCCTGCCAACTAACTGACCTGAGGAGAAATTAATGCTCAAACTGCAGTCATTCTGTGGAAATTAACCATTGGGTCAACTTCCCTAAGGTATGTGGTAGACTCTGTCACTTAAAGCCTTTATATAAAGATAGAATAACCTTCCAAAAAGTAGGCTGTAGCACAGATGGAAGGATTATTATAGGTTTCTTGAAGAAATGTCTCTCAGGTCTGCATGTGTAGGAGACCAGACTAGGCCTTATAAGCTATGAATAGCATCCTCCAGCTGCCCCCTCACCACAGGTGTGGAAAAATAGTTGAGATGTGCAGCCTGCATGGTAGGCTTTCTTGGACCAAGGGAAGCCTGGAGTCCTACATTTGAGAATCCCCGTCGTTCAAACAAAGATCTTGGGAGCTCCAGCCCTCCTTAGATTACAACTATGTTAGTATTTCAAGGGAGTAAAACAAGGTTCTCAGATAAACTGAATTTAAGTCTGTGCCCACCTGACTTCATGGAGCCTCTCCCGTGCGGCCCTGGAACATGCGCTAGTGGTCTGCCACAGAGACGACTCCAGCTGTCGCGACGCATGGTTCTGTTCTCCCCAGAGAATTCCCCGATGCCTGCCACCTGTTGAATATTATGTTTAGTAGTGAGATTCCCTTCCACAGCAGGGAACATACCGAGCATCATCACTAGCGGGCATTCCTGGGGCTCCACCTCCCCTACACCTCAGCCATGTGCCAGCCTATCAGGGCTGCTGAACAAAGGACAGTTCAACTCTGTTTTGAGGTAGTGTCACACTCCCTCTCTGCCTTTCTGGCCCTCGGTGGTCACAACAGCCCTCCTCCCTGCTGGCCAGATATGCTGGGGGTGGTAAGGTGGCCTTGATGATGGGTCTAGCCTATCCACGTTGGGAATCTCTTGAGTGGCCCCAGCCTGCTCAGCCCTCAGTCCCTGTCCTTCAGCCTTTTCTCTGGCCCTGGGTTTTCAATGTAAACTTAAAGATAAATAAAAAACCAAAACTCCAGGGAGGGCCCTCCGCCCACTCCCCACTTACACATCCTGCATTCACTGGCCTCGCCATCCCTCAGCATTCTCCTTCAGACCAACTCCCTCGCTGTCTGGGGTGTCCCTTTTAAATTAAGCCCTGGATCCTTCTGCTGGGTCCCTCTTCAGCCCCTCCTTGTACATGTTGGGAGGCCTCTGTTCGCCCTAGGGGAGGGTTCGGCACTCACTTTCCTGCTACACCCCACAGCTGATTTCTCACCACCAACTTTTATCCCAGCTGGGCAGCATTCCTTGATGACATCATCAGGCTGTGCCGGCCCCATGCACAGAGAAAAGCAGCTAATGAATCACACCGGCACTCTGCCCCTCTGTGACTCATTTGGCCTGACTGTCCCTGGAGAAGTTAAGTTTGTCCTGTTCTTGGGGCTTTTCTTCTTGTTGTTGTGGTGGGTTGTCCCCACTGCAACCCACGCCATGGGAGGAGTCTCCTGTCCCTGAACCAAAGCCATTTAGGGCCAAACAAGTTTATAAAAACCACCAGTCAGTGCAGACTTCAGAGTGTCTATAGAACTTGCTTTATACACAGAGCATCACTTACAAATTAGATAACCAAATTTTGCATTAAGTATCCAAAAAGTCTTATGCAAGACCCACATTCTTTGTAGCACATCAGACTTAAACTCTATAGGATGAACTATGTGGCCAAGTCTATCTGGGCCTCCTCTCCAACCTCATTGAAGCCAGTCACTACAGTGCCCACACATTATTTGATACTCAGTTCCTTTTGTATAACACTGCCCCTAGATTTCCAGTGTGTCACTGTATGTAAAATGCAATGTGTGATTTCAATGCTAAAGTCAGAATGGAATCTCAAATCTTTAACAGCTAGTTAAAGGGTGCATCTGACAACACAATGGGCAGGCAAAAAAGTATGGGTTTCTTCTAATGAGAAGGCAATTAATGCTCTTAGTACTGAGGCAGAAATGAATTTCTTTCCCTCCCATTTGCAGACAATATCAATTTGGTGGGGGGAGAATAGTAGATGTACTGAACAGTAGATTTAGAGATACTTTGATAAATTGGAGGATTGGATCAAAATATATCTCATGAAGTTCAATAAAGACAAATGAAAACTCCTGCACTTAAGATGGAACAATTCCATGCAGCTATCCTGACTGGGGACTGACTGGCTAAGCAGCAGCTCTGCAGAAAAGGACCTGGGGTTTACAGTAAGCTAAATATGAGCCAACAGTATGCCCTTGTTGTGAAGAAGGCTGACAGCATACTGGGCTGCATTAGTAGGAGTGTTGCTAGCAGATCAAGGGAAGTGATTCTTCCACTCTATTCAGCACTGGTGAGGCTACATCTGGAGTACTGTGTCCAGAGAGGTTGGGGAATCTCTATCCTTAGAGATTTTTAAGACCCTAGTAGACAAATCCTTGGCTGGGATGATATTTGAGGATGGTCCTGCTTTGAGCAGGAGGTTGGACTAGATGACCTCCTGAGGTCCCTTCCAACCCTAATTTTCTGTGATTCTATCATTTGGATGGAATTTTGACATCGTCATTCTTCATACCAGCAGGTTGGCGTAGAGTACTTCCTTGGTTTCAGCATTAATAGTTGGGGCATATGTGTTGATGATAGTGGTGTACTGGCTCCCTGCCAGTTTAAGACAGAGAGTCATGAGGCACTCATTCATCCTGATAGGGAGCTCATTGAGTTGGTTTATGATTTTGTCCTTAATGGCAAAAACCACTTCCATGAAGCTGGTGCTCTCCTTCCTGTTTACCCTTCCAGAAGAAGGTATAGCTGCCTCCTTGTTCTTTGAACTGCCCATCTCCCACTCGCTGGGTCTTGCTCAGTGGAGTGATGTCAGTGTTGTGTTGCCTGAGTTCTTAAGTTATGACTGTGGTGCAGTGCTCTGGGCATTCACTGTTAAGTTTGTCCATGAGGATCCTGATGTTCCCAGTTCCAATATTGGTTGTGCATTCGTTGATTCTGACCACAGCAAAGATGATTCCACTGGATGTAGTTATCCAGTCAGGGAAAAGGTAGCCAGACTATGTTTAGGGCACCTTTTCTTGCCCCCTCCCTATGTAGGGTGAGCAGAGTGGATCCTGAAGAGAGCTGCTCAGTCATAGTTAGAGCTGCTGAATCACACTCCTGGCTCCAAGTGCTAGACCTTCTTGTAACTGCCGCCTTTGTGTCAGTTCATGACTAGAGTTTCCAGATTGCACAATCCTGTTCTGATCATCACTAGCTAGTCACAAAAGGATTTGAAGAATGTGCTGGAAAAGCCATTTCCATGGAATACGCCTGTGTGTGATATTTTTTATCATGGAGAAGCTGCTGCACTTCAACTTCCACACAGTTCTTGACAGAACAGGACTTTGATCTAATGGCAGGGAGGCCAAGACAACTAGACATCTCATTCTGCTGTAGCCTTCATCCACTTTCACAGCCTTTGAGTTTCTAAGATCTTCTACCGTCTGCCCCAGGGTTCCAACACTCTTCTTGATATATTCTCAATATTGCTTACCGTGATACTACATCTGACCACCAACAACCTTCCAACTGAAGTGGAGCTAAGCTACCAAATTGACAGTAAGCTGTTTAATCTCAGCTAACTCCAAGCCAAAACCAAGACCACCCTGACCTCAGTCATTGAGTTCCAGTGTGCTGATGATGCTGTAGTGTGTACATACTCAGAAATGGACTTTCAGGCAATAGTTGACATCTCTACTTGAGGCATACAAGAAAATGAGACTGACACTTAACATTCAGAAGACTAATGTTACCCTCTATCAACAAGCTCTTAAAAAGCAGTCCCAAGCTCTGGTAATTCAGATTCATGGTAAGACTCTGGAGTATGTTGAGCATTTCCCATGCCTCGGAAGCCTAAGAAAAGGGCAGAGAAAGTGCTTCAAGGACGTCCTCAAGGCTCACTTGAAAAAAAATGCAAAATATCAACTCTTGGGAGATTAACTCCCAGTACCACCCCAAATGGAGGAAAAGCCTGCTGCAAGGATATCAGAACTCTGAAACCTTAAGACAACACTGAAGATAGAAAAATGGGAGAAGCAGAAACAGCATTTCACAGACCAGACCAAGAACCCAGAGCCACCCACACCACATGGGAACATGTGCCCAAGCTCCAACAGTCTGCCAATCCTGGATAAGCCTCATCAGCCATCATCAAACCCACAGATAAGACAATCATGGATGATAATCATCCTTAACTTCGAGAGATCACTGATGGCTGGCTCATACAAATACCTGAGCTGTCTCTGTTTCCCCTGATCTGGTATCTGCAACTATGCATGAATAACAGAGAAAGAAAGCAGATTTTCTTCTGAAGCAAAGTAGTTAATACTTATATCTACCTTATTGTTAGGCTCTGAAGTTAACCCCACTATTGAAAGCAGGAAAAGGTTGTTCACATTGGTTCACTTTTATTCTTCTTTATGCTTAAAAATGGTCTTAGAGTTGTTGTTTTTTTAAAAGATTTTTTTTGCCAGTTTTTATCTTGGACATACCAAGACTGTCAAGTCTAGTCTTTTCTGCAGGATTTATTGGCAGTCCTAGAGAATATATATCACTGGCTTTTATATCTAGATCAAATGGACAGGTTTATTGGCTTTTTAACAAAAGCTTCCTTTCTCCAAACTGTTAACTCCACTGTCTAATTTACATTAAAAAGAAAACACCCTCCAGATTCTACGGCTTTCACCCCACTGTTCAAAATGGATCCTTCATTCCTAAATCTGTATCTAGATATCCCAGTAAATGACCTGATTTTTAAAAGTGTGCTGCTCACCCAGCATCCAGCACTGAACTAGAGTGCCTTGCCCAACTGTAGTGCCAACCTAATTTTGAGTAGTGCAAAGCTGGCTGGGCTGCTGGTAGCAGGTTCAGGATGGAGAAAAGGAGGGTATAGCAGCAGCAGACAGCTTACTACACTTGCATCTGGCAGACAAGTCTGGAGTTTTCACCAGTGAACCAGTGCACAAAGTGGCACAGTCATAGTTCACCTGGGATCCTCTCATGTTGTCTCTAACCAGTCTCGGAGTTGGGGAGATCAGAAAGACTGGTGGCTTAGAGCTACCTGAGGACAAGTAAGCAAGGGTTGCAGGAAACCAAAGGGCTTAGCCCTGCGAATCTTAGTGTGGGAACAGGTCTCACAAGAAATTACATAGGTTTTTATGTCTGCCCACAACTTCGGCCACTAGAAGTGCCAGGCCAAGAGTCTCCCACTCTTTCTGTGGTCAAAGCGTCTTGCCACTGGAGAATCATGGCAGACTCCCAGAACCTGTATCCAAAGTTGTCCCTCTGGGACATATATGCACCCTCGGTGATAGAGGATGTTGCCCTCCAGCCTGAAATCCTGTCCTGCTTGTGTCCCTTGGTCAAGCAATATAGCAGTAACTTTTGAGAATGGAGTCTTGGCAGAGGGCTGATCATGTGGTTTGCATTCAAAGAGCTGACACTTCTGATCTTCTAAAGTGAGTTTAGCATTAGCAGAAGGGGCCAAACTGACAACCCTGGTGCATTATGTTCTCTATTTACTTCCAGAAGAGAAAAAGTACAAGCAGTAATAGAGGAGCTTTCCACATATGCTGCCCTTCCAGCGTGCCTCACCTGTGAACTCAAAACAAATGCCTCTAGGATGAGAGGGTATTTCATCTTCTATGGCCCTTCAATTCTTGGCATCTCTTTGGAGAATGCCAAAGGGCACACTTGCTACCAGTTGTGGCAATGCTTTTGGGAGGCAGGTATCTGACTCCTAGCCACATTTTGCTGTGGCTATCACACAAGCACTAGACATGGATCTGTCCCCGTCTTGAACCAAGTCCTGCAGCCCAATCTTTGAAGTCACTCAGTCCCTCCAAAGAAACTTTTTAACATGAACTACTTAAGGCCCAAACCCCAGCTGGCAACATTTCATCCTTAGTAGGTGCCCGAGTGTCTTTGTGTCCTAGGTAACCAGCTTGCCTGAATTAAACTCAGCTTTCTCTGGCCTCACACAAGACTCATTGCTTTTCCAGTTAGACTAAAACTCCACCTCCTCAGAACTGCAGAAACTCCAGCTGTTTGATATTGTGCTGAAGAAGGCAGGGGGCATAGGCGGTCTCCAAGTGAAAGAGTGAACTCAAAGGAAACTGGACAGTGGCGTTTCGATAGGATACTCAGTGGGTAACGGGCTCAGTTAAATTTGCTCATTCAGCCAGGGAGGAGAGTGAGTTTTCTCATACATCCTGCTAAGGAGAATTCAGCTGCATACGCCTTCCAATTACTGCAAACGTAATACACAGAAGAGAATGTCCCAGGGAGGATGGGGAAGGGGAGGGGGTAGGGAAGCTAGGCCCAGAATCCCAGATCCCAGCACCCCTAAAACCTTAGTGGACTATGTGATTTGAATGTTATTACTGATCATTTTTAGATTTGCATTAAAGCCATTGAAAAACTGTGACTCCAAATGGCTCAGAATACTGTGCCAATTTGAATCCAAATATGACAGGCCCATCTCTAATCAACAAGACAGACCAGCCAGTGCATGGACAGAGTGAAAGTTTCAAACCCCAAATCCAACTTCTGACTCCAGCAAAAGTCCCAGCAAAATCTATGAAAGTTTCACCTTGATAAAAAAATTGATTAGAAATTCAGAATTTGTGCCCAAGTTATTTTTAATGGAAACAGCATTTTGATGGGAAGTAACTGAGTTACAGAATCAAAGACAAGATGGAGAAACCCCTCCTTTTGCAGAGAGGTATAAAGCTTTCTAGTGGTATTGTTAGGATTTATGGTCAGATTGATGGAGGGAAAAACAGAAAGACTGTGATTGTTTTGTCCAGAGGACACAGCTGCTCTGAGGGGAACAACTGCTATTAGAAGTGGCCAAAAAGTTATCCTGAGTGCAGTGGGGGAGAGAGGTGAAGGAAACACATTAGAAAGTGAAGTGTATTGGAAGCCCCCAGTTCAAAGACTTTAGATGGGAGTTTTACTTTGTTTACCCTCTTGTAAAGCTCTTGGTTACTTTGATAATCCTTAGGAAATGGGATCATTTCTCTCTTGGCCTGTCAAATTAAACAAACAAATAAAACCTTGTTGGGTGGAGACAAGATTAAAGAAGAAAGTACCTTAGAGCAGGGATTCAGGAGCTAAGCACCTCTGAACAACAGAAGATTAGAAAAGATATCAGAGGGAATAGAAAAGGAAGAGACTCAGCCATCTAAACATGGGGAACTAAATTCAGGGCAGAGGTAAAAAAAACAGGGCTTGTCTGTCTTACGACATTTGCACAAGTATACGTTAAATCAATTTGATGTCAGTTTCATTACTCTGGTATAAACCAAAAAAAGGGTAAAGATTCACTTTGTGGTAAAACCAAAGTGTCTCATCCCTCCCTCCCCCCCCCCACACACTCTTTTACTGTGGAATACCTCACATACATTAGCTACCCCAAGGTAAAAAAAAAAAGCCTTTTTTATCAGGAAAGACAGGATCCAAATTGGTGGAAATTGTACTGGGATGCAAATAAAAGTTCTACATCTAAAAGGAACTGAAGGCCTGATGGCTGGACATTCCAGCTGGCAGTGGTGTAACTAGGGCAGGGTAAATGGGGGAACTGCCCTGGGCACTGCCTTGAGGAAAATGAAAAAAATCAGCTGCTACCAGTAGCAGCAATCACAACCTCAGTTGCAATTGTGGCAGCCACTGGGAGTCACTGATGCCCCTGTGCTCCGGGTGCCTGGCCATGTCCCTACACTGCTGCTGAACAGGGCTGTCCCAGCTACTGCAAGGCTGGAAAAGCACTAATGAAGACCTCTGGGGCATGCCTCTGAAACTGCCCTTGAGCTCCTGGTTTCCACCCTGCGTAGAAGCTATCTCTGGGCCTGGCACTGTTTTCAGGTTTGGAGCTTGTCTGCAGCAGCAGGTGACCAAAGTGTGTCCATGCATCGTGCAAACAAACCTGTAAACACTGTAACCTAGGCCACTACAAGGTCTTGCTTTCCAGTCCCTGCCTGCCTCCATAGTGGAATCCAGGGGCACTTGTACACGTGATGGTTGTCACAATGTACACATGATGAAACTGCTATTTGTGGGCTTATTGGCATATCACATTATATGTGCACCAGTTTTGGGGAGTTTAGATGAGTTTGCATTGTGGCAAACTAAACTGCATCCAGATGTAGTTTAGTATGCAACATTGCAAATTGAAACAGTGCAGCTGGCAGCTCATCCTTCAGCCACAGGAGAGGTGGGCAGGCTCTGCAGAAAAAAAAAAATCAGGCCCCTCACTGCTTCTGCCTTCAGAATGCACCTGCTGAAGGCAGAAGTGGTGAGGGGCCCAATTTTTTTTTTCCGGCAGAGCTTGCCTGCCTCTCCTGCAACCAGGGGGGCAAGCTGCTGGTGAGCTGAGTGGTCCCTGTGCTGCAGGGGACTCCGGTCCTTCCATCCACGGCGGTGGTGCCTGCTGGGACCACCCACGTGGGCTGCTAGTGGGCCAGGTACTGCACCAGCTCAGAGGCAGCACCCAGCCCAATCCAACTATTCCCCAAGCATGCCCTCTGGAAGCCTGCCAGGTGGTGCTCCCCAGGCTGGCTTGGGAAACAGTTGGATTGGGCTGGGTACTGCCTCAATGCTGGGGCAGCACCTGACCCCCTAGCAGCCTGCCTGAGTAGCCCTGGGGGACACTGCCACCACCGTAGAGGGAAGGACCAGGGGCAGGGGCTTCTTGGCTTGCTGGCTGTTCACCTGCCCAACCCTCACCCCCACCCGGGCTGGAGGCAGGCTCTGCCTCTGCAGAAAAAAAAAGAAAAAAGGATTGGGCCCCTTGCCATAATGTGACAGAAAAATTGAAACAGTGGTTTTCAATTAAAAACCCAGCTTTTCTATTTAGGGGGCATATAATAAAACCCTGAGGACTAAACCCCTGTCACATGTACCCAGAATCTTAAGGTTGATGCACAGTGCATGGGGGGAGCAGCGCACCGAAGAATGAGATCTAAAAGAATGAACACACTGAAAAGGACCTGCCTAGAAGTAACCACAGGGGAATGCTGAGTACCATGGTACATCTTATATCCTGTCCCCTGAACCTAAGCCCTTTATTTTAAAAACACTTCAGGCATCACCCTTTTCTTGTAAAATGTGGCTGCAGAAGCAAGGGAAGGAGGTGCTACTTCCCTTTTTATCCAGCAGCTCAGTGGTTTGAACACACTCCCAGTGTGGGAGATCAAGTTCAATGCTCTTTGTCCAAAAACATTCAACCCCATTTCTACTTCTTCCCTGAAGAGTCCCTAGATGACTAGGCTGTCTGCTCTTTGAAGAGGTGGGAGACTCACCATCTGTCCCATGGATGCTGTCTCACTTTGTGTAAAGAATTCAGGATTTAATGGGCTATAGAGAAAGAGAGAGAGATCCAATCATAAGAAGGAGCACAACTCTTTAGGAGTCTGGTTAGAGCACTCAGCTGGGAGAGCAAAGTCCTGGGTTCCAGTCTTTGCTTTAAGGCTTTATGTAGTATATCCAATGATGGTTTAATGTAAAATACATATAATAGTCCTTGGAACAGGTCTTCTCCTTCGGGACACTTGGGCCAAAGACTGCCTTGTTTGCATATCCCAATCAATCTTCAGTGCAGGATGCCAAGTTGCTTGGCACTGACAAAACTGATGCACTTCTGGGCAACCCCCAAAACAGAACATGGGATGAGTGGGGAACTTTAGTATCAGAAAACCAGATATCCATGGAGATTAGTGGTCTCCAGCATTAGGGGGCAGCTGAGACTTAGATGCCTAAGTGTGATGCTATTTCACCCTGCTCCTATGCCTAAAAGTGTTCATGTGCTTACTTTCATAACACATCATCATTTTAGTCTTGAGACTAAGTCGGCAGGCAGGAGGATCTATGCACTTTTGAATTAATTGTTTTTGTGGGGGAGGGGATAGGAACAGATTTAGGTACCTACATCCACTTAGACACTTAGGCTAGGCATAGACAGTCAAAAAGCCCAAGGCTGAATCAATTCAGTCTTTGCAGGTTAGTCTACACTGCACAGATTAAATTGAAACAGAAGTGAACAGACATTACCTTTAATTCAGGAAACGCAGCAACATGCCTACAGTGGCTCAGGCCAGAAGCTCTGGGTGCTAAAGCAGGGCTCTCTGGCTATGTATTCTCTTCTTCTTCCCACTGCCCCTGAGATCTCTGTGATTTGCAGCCCAGAATTACAGCAGCAGGACTCTGCAGGGTTGCTCATTACTTCCTCTTCCTGTTTCCAGATGCCTCTGGGATATGTAGTCCACAGTTGCAGCCAGCAGTAAGTTTGAGTGGGGAAAGAGGTGTTCAACCCTGCTCCCTGGCCCCAGACCCCAGCCAGGGTTTGCCTGGGGGCGGTGGAGGGGAGGAGAAGTTTCACTCTATCCCTCCCCCTCCCTGAAGACTAGGTTGCATCCCTAGCCAGGCTTGCTGCCCCCCCTCCCTTATCAGGCAGCCCTCACTGCTCCAGTTAGGGAGCAGAGGGGCAGAGCCAACCCTGCTTTCTGGAGCAGACAGCACAGCACAGCCCAGGGCTGAAAAGCATGCTGGGAGACTGTGATTTAACTTGAACTAGGAAGAGGTCTGGAACAGAAGTTTCATAAACTAGTTTGACCCAAATCAGTTAAGTCTGAAACTACATTCAGCCAGGTTTATCTTAAATCAGTTTCAGCCATTTTGAAACTGGTTTATGTGCACTGAACTTCTGTGCTGTTACCCACTTAAACTGGTTTGTGTGTAACTTCTGTCCCTAACCTCTTGGGATCTGGCCCTTAGAGTCTACTTACATCCTCTTTTAAATCTTGACCCCTAAACTACACAATATTTGTAGCAGTATAACTATGTTGCTATTAATTATTATTAGTATGGTCATATTTTATTACTAATATGGGCACACTATTACAACTCCCAGTATGCAAAAAAGTTGTACCACATAAAGGTCACTGTCTAGATCCCTTCCACAGAGATGCCTTTGTTAGTATAATAATGCATTTTCATAACATTATGTTTGTGTCCACAATCAGGGTTCTTTACTGCATTAACTCTACTGGTATACTTCAAGAGGTACACTTTTGTGCGCAGGGAAAACTCACTCATATAAGCAAGTGGATGAAGTACAGGGCAATGGTGAATGAGCCTTAAGTCTGTGAGTCACACCACCTTGGCTCTATTTGGTTGTCATAAAATATTAAGGAGGACATATTCAGAAAGACCCACTTGAACATGTCACAGGCTTGCTCAGCTAATGTCAGCTGGAAGATGTTGCCTTTTTTTTAAAACAAACTGAAAAAAATAAAATAAATACAGAACAGCAACAGGCAAGAGGCAAAATCTTTACTTCCGCCTAAGTAAGGAACTCAGAATTTGGTCTGAGATTTTTTATTCAGGACATCTTCTCCCCCTCCCCCACAAAAAATACACAGCATGAACTTTCCCACAATTTAAAATTTATCGTGCAATGAGAGTGAAACCAAATGTATGATGTCTACAGTCATCTCACGAGGTGCTATTACCACATTAGATCTGAAGAAGTAATCAGCCCTAGGCCTGTATACAAGGAACTGCTAGGCACTGAAAGAAGTGGTGTTGGTTACTTAATAAGTGTCCTTCTTCCTCAGGAATTAGTGCCAAAACCATACCCCAACATAATACTAGGGGGTGCTCTGTTGATAGAGGAGATGTAAAAACAAAATCTGACCACTTACGGGTTTTAAAACTCCCAAGGATTTTTTTAAACTGGGAATCGAGTTATTAACTTCATTTTATAGTTACATTTCAACTCTGTTAAGTATTGCACATTTTACTAGTTGGTTTGCTGTGTTCTGTAAGTGTCAGCCAGCTATGGCACTCTGTTTGCTATTCAAAAATATACAGTCATGTTGTTACGTGCTGTTAAACAGCTCTTCTGTTTCACCCCAGAGATAGTTACATTTCAGGGATGAGGGAAGCAATCCTGGTATTTAAAGGTAAAGAGCCAGATCCTATTTATCTTTCACGTGCCTAAGTGATAGGGACATAGCTACGTACCTGCAGTTTTTGGCATTTACACACAATTTATAATTTATAGTTCAGTGTTGCCCACGCTAGCCTACTGAGTTTGCTCTGGCCAGGCCAGTACCCCGGGTAAGCAGAATCACCCAGGTATCTGCGTAAGACCATGAAAATCCCAGAATTTTAGTCAAGCAAAAACCACAACTGGATGAGGGGTCTAGACAATGTGTAGCTTGTGGCCTGGTGGTTAGAGCACTTTGCTGGGAAGCAAGAGATGCAGGCTCATCCACTCCCACTTTGGTAAGGAGGGTTTAGAACCTGGGTTTCCTGGGAGAGTGCGCTAACCATGTGGCCAAAAGCTAGAAGTGTTGTTGTTTTCCTCCCTCCAGCAGGTATATACAACTCTGTTTCTCCAGAGGAAGAAATGTATCCCAAACTGTGTAGAAGTACCAAAAATTGCAGTTTTGCAGCTACATGGGTGCCATTTAAAGGTAAGTATGATGTGGCAAAAAGTGCCTTGGAGCCTTCACACGGAAAAGCACCACAGAAATGTGAGATGGTACTCTGGTTAGCAGTTCCTCTTTCAGGCAGGAGATGGCTATGAATAACAGTCTCTGCAGAGCAATGACTGTCTAAAACAGTGTTTCTCAACACTCCTTGGACTGAAGGCACCCCTCCATAACTTCTGACAATTGAGCGGCACACAACTGCAACAACTAATTTAAATATTACAGTGCTTGCTTCATTTCAGAGGGACTGGGCACTGGAAGTGGAGGATCAGCCAGTCAGGGACAAGCCTGAGTCGATGCTTATCGACTGACATTCATTTATCTCCTCACACCTCCTGCCACTGTGCAAAGGATTTGGGGGCACCCCAGGGTATGCAGTATCCTGGATGAGAATCACCAGCCTAAAATATAGTAAATAGAACTGGTGGCATCTGATTACCTCACTAGGCGCATCTACATGAGACAATGCCCACTGGACTAATTCTACTGTGCATTGGCATGGCTGGCAAAAACCATGCTAATGTGCTAATGTACAGTAGATTAGTCCAACGAGTATTAAGCATCACAAAAAAGTGTTCATTTGCACTAATGCACAGTAGACTTAGTTCAATGAACATTAAGTGTCACAAGAAAAGTGTTTGCGTTACTGCCAGTCATAGGTGACTAGTGCCTCCCAAGTCTAGGGGGGCACCAGATCCCCCTCCACCCCAGAGCACATGTAAGGACATCCCAAATGCCCACATGCCTAAGGGAGTTAAGCAAGTGGAAATAGTTAGAACATAACCACCACAAGGAAAACTTCTAGCTGTAGCACCAGAATTTGAACCAGCTGCAATTTAGTTGCATACTCCTTGGAACACTGGGTCCTAAGGTGAATACTGAATCTTAGGACTCCAATTTTGCCCTTGAAAATTTGGATCTGTCTTGCCAAAATTTGGCCTGTAATGTTTTAAAAGAGTACATGAGTGAGAAGTGCTCTACCATTCTGTCTTTGAAATTTGATTGCTATTTGTGCTGACTGCTTTGCCCTTCAGTGCTTCTAACCCTCCGTCATTCCAGAGGCTTCATTCTCTTTGAGGCCACCATATTGTTGGAGCCTCAGAACCCTAATTCTGGAATGTACAACCATGTCTCCAAGGATTTTATACCTTTGGTTTTTACTCTTTTGCACCTCTTCACTGTGATTAGGATCCAAAGCAGATGGCAGGAAATAGCTGAGACATATCTGGGTTGTGTAACTAATGCAGGAGTGGATAATTATTTGGGCTGGAGGGCCACTTAAAGAGATTTGGTGAGCTGTTGAGGGCTGGGGGCTGTGGTGCTGACCTGGCCTGGCATGTGGGGCAGAGGTGGGTTAATTGATCTATGACCCAGGTTCCTCCACCCTGCATTCACCACCGGAGACAGAGCAACCAGGTGGGGACTCTATGGAGACTGGCTGGACACCACCCAGCAGGTTGTGCTCAACTGGGCAGATGGGCTGGGGCTGTGGGCAGGCAGGGAGTGATGTCTGGGAGTGGAACAGGTGGGCAAGGGCTGGGGCCAGGATCGCAGGGTATTGACACGGACTGGGGCCAGGATCGCAGAGTCCCAAGCACAGCTGCAATCCACTCCCCACACATGCCTGTGATGGGCGCTGGTTCTGTGGGCAGGGGCTTGTATGTAGCTGACTGCAGCTCTGCCCCAGGCCCCAGCCCCATGCTGTCACCACAGCGAGGTCTTGGCCCTTGCCTGCCTGTCCTTCTCCTGGATGTCACTCCCCGCCCACCCATCCAATCTGCCTAGCCCAGAGCATCTTGCCTGCAGGGGTCCCAGGCTGGTCTCCATGTAGATCCCGCCTACCCACTCCTTCCAGTGCCCCCCGCAGTAAGTGTGGGGTGGATGGGCTGGGGTGCACCTGGGTCCAGCAGTGGCAGTGACACTGCCAATGGCAGCTAGAAGGAGCCATCACCGTCAGTGCTGCCAGGAAGCTGAGTCCAGCTGCTGCACGGCCCCAGCACTGCTGCATGCCCAGGGGCAGTGGGACCAACCACATGTGCCATAGCCAGGGCTGTCCTCCCAGTCTGGGCAGGGCTGGGCCAAGGGACCCACCACAGGCTGGATAAAATTCCTTGGTGGGCCAGATCCAGCCCATGAGCCATATTTTGCTCACTCCTACTTTAATGGCTTTGCTTCCTGCACACTATATCTTTATAAGAGCTTGTTGGAGGTAGTGGTCATTTTGTGTTCACTTCGTACGAACTCTAGTTCTCTGCTCTGTGAAAAATCTTGAATAAAAATCCTGGCTCCACTGAAGCTGAGGGAAATTTTGTCAGTGATTTCATTGGGGTCAGGACTTCACCCTTTTTACTGGTTCTTTGTTTTTCTCCATGATCTGAAGTAAGTTGCAGAGCCAGTGTGTGTATTGGCTTTTTATAGATGGAAAGAAATCTAGAGAAACAGTGCAAAGATGCTGCAAGAAATTTTATTGTACGTTCAAGAAATCCTATTAGGTGGCCTACAGTCTGGAAATATTTAAAGCAAGATGAAATAACTGGATGGTGTGCCCATCAATAAAGGGCATTGATATTTTAATTTACCCTGATCACCATTCAGATCCCACTTTCTTTCTGCTACAACCCTCCCCTTATTTTCTAACCTACAGTATCTTTCTTCCCCTAACTTCTTCCCCACAGGTCCATTATCTTTCCTTGTCTCTCTTGTTGTCCTATGCCTGTTCAGTTTTTTGTTCCCTTTAGATTGCCTTAATATTGAGATCCCATCTTCAGCCACTGGAGGGGTTTGGTTTTCCCAGTCTCCTTAGGCCCCTTTTTCTTTGTCTGTGAATTCATCTCTGCCTGCCTCTCCCTCCCCATTGCCCACATCCTGATCATGAAAGCCAGATGGATTAATCCAGCATGGAGCACCCTATATGAGTCATGACAGCTTGCTAAGGCATGCAGTGCTGATGAAAGGCAGCCCTGATGGGCTCTGTCAGGGTTCCTGGAGAAACAATGTGGAAAAAAATCCACTGCCCTATATCCCAGCTCCAACATCCAGGCTCCCGAGACAGGGAGGCACCAATTTAAGTAGTGAGGAAAGACCTAACATGCTATTCCTCACCCATACCTCCTCCTTTCTCGGATCCCAGGAAGGGCCCTTGCCAAAATTGCTCCTGGCTCAGGTGCCTGCTAGCACATGCATGGTCAGCTGCAAACCTGCTGGTCCAAATTTGCCACTGGCAACTCCACTTGTTTCTGTGGGTATAACCTAGCCCACTCTACTGACAGGGCCAGGGAGCTGGCAGATGATTTGAATGCTTAGTGCACTCTAGAAATTTGTGGTAGGTCAGTAATGCCAGGCCCCTTTAGCCCACACCTCCTTCTCCTGAGAACTTACCGTTGGCCAAAACAACTTATATTTGGGGCCTCACAGGATTGTTTCCAGTAGGAAGAGAAACAAACAATCCATAACAAAGTCCTGTTTTCCAGAACGTGGTAGAAAAAAGCAGCAACAGGCTGTTTTCTTAGTTCTCAGTCTGCTCCTCTAGTCAGTTCTGTGCCCAGTAAGTTCTGCCTCTCTGCTTCCTTTGGGGCCACACTCGAAACTGCCTCCCTTGCTGTTTGCTAGCTCTTTCCTCGCTAATTCACACACATCTTGCCAAATCTGTACTCCCTGCATTTGCAGCTGGCAGCTCCCCACTCTACATGACTTATCTTCTGATCAGGCCTAACCATATATCCCATTGCCTCAGGCAGTGGCTTCACACGTTTCTAGCTATTTCACTATATTAAGGGTATTACTGTGCTTTCTTTTTAGCCTGAGAAAGGTGCTTAGCATTTGCTATTTTTTCCCAGATCCATGATAGCAGCTATTAACATATTCAGTGGGTGTGTTTACATGAGATACTTTACTGCATATTAGACTAATCTAATGCACAGTAAAGTGTCACCATTTATATGAGTGTAGAAATTACTGCACAGTAGATTAGTTCAGTGGTTCCTAAACTCTGACAGATTGCGTATCACCAATATAAAACAATACAGCCTTAAGGACCACCAGCATATTTTTCATACACACACACACACACACACACACACACACACGGTGCAGCCTGGTGGTGGGACACACATGGTGTCACACCTGGCTCTTGAGGCAATGGCAACAGAGCGCAGAACCCAGCACACAGCAGGCAGCCTGCCTCCACCCCATGCGCAAATCTGGAGAGCGCGTGCCTCCCATGCCTCCCCTGGGGTGCGCACAGCAGCAGGAGTCCCCCTGCATCACCTGGACAAGCCACCTTGGGTTTTAACCATCCCACCACCCACCCCAGGGTCCCAGCCCCTGCCCCTGCCTCACTCCCTCCTTCACTTTGGGGGGCCTTGATCTGCCCCCTGCACCCCTTCTCTCCTCCATGCCCTTTCCCCCCAAGACACTTACCTGCTGGGTGCTGCTCCACATGCGGCTGGGCTGTGTTCCTGGTCACCTACAGCAGGCTGTGGCTGGATGTCTATGTGTGTGTGTGCCTCTCCCACCGGCCTTCCATGTACCACTCACAGATTGTCTGCGTACCACTGATGTCACCCGTGCCATAGTTTGGGAACCACTGGATTAGTCTAATGCACCATTTTCTAGTACCTGTAGATACAAGAACTAAAAATCAGTTCATTAAACTAACGTACTGAAGTGCACATGTAGATGCTAATCAGGAGCAAATTGCTCCTGGTCAGTCTGGGCAGCAGGGAGCCACAGAGGGCAGGAAGAGATGTCCCAGTGGGACCCTACCAGTCAGTCATGTGGAGATTGGGCCCCATCCCAATCTCCACAGGGAAGGGTAAGCTGTCCTGACTGCTACGCAGCTGCCTCTCAGCCATGTGGAGATTGGGACCAGCCCCTGTGCCCCCTGCCAGCCCAGGGATGGCCCTCAAGGGAGTCTGAAGCTCCCCCTGGCTACTGCAGGGGGGCAGAGAAAGGCAGGAGCAGCCTTAGACTGAACGAATTTGGTCCTGATGAACATGTGTTCAGATGCATGTGAGGGTGCAATTTAATGCACCTGAATTTTTTGCGCAGAAAATTCAGGTGCATGAATTGCAATGTAGATGTGCCCTGGTACATTAGTACCTGAAATTTTCTTTTTCATCCACTTTTTTTATTTATACCCTTATCTTATTTTCCTTATTTCTCATGTTATATGACCAACATGGCTGATTTCCAGACTATTAAACCCCTCCCACTAAATTGCAGCTTGACCTAGCTTTGCCAAGTCAGAGTATCACTTTTAGTATGCTCTTGTTCAAAACTTTGGAGTACTGTACTACAGTGACATAGCATCTTGTGTAGATATGCCCAATATGTTAAAATGGTGTGCTTCTTTGAGGCTACCAGACTGTTAGAACCTTGGACCCCCAGACTGGAGCAGGCAGAAAGAGCTGTGCTTAGACCTATGCCTGAGTTGGGATACACTTGGATTTTTCCTTATTTAGCGATGCATGTGTATGCATTTGCACACATACACACATATGGGCATGGACACGGGTGTATTTATGCATGCACGTGTGCACATGAACACACATTCCACTTCATCTTTCAGGATCTCAAAGCATGTAACAGCTACCATATGTCCTTCAGCCTTTAAAAGCAAAATTCATGCATGGCCTGGAGGCTAATTCTGAGACACTCTCTAAGGACACAGGACTTAGCTTATGGATAGAGGACATAGCCTATGGGATCTGTTCCATCTGTGCCACTAGTCTGACTTCTATAGGGGCAGAGACAGATGCTTCAGGGCATGATGTAAAAACCCAGGGGTAGATAAATATGGGCTGGAAGTTCCTGATTTGTCTTCTCTTATTTAGCATGCATCATCTTCTGCTTTATTCCATCTCTCGCTTTTTATTTTGCTATTTTGGACCCAAACAAACTCTCTCCCCACTTTATTTTGATATATCCTTCATCGTGTCTGTTGCTAAGCTTTACCTCAACCCCTAGTTTCCCTTCACTCACACTGGTATAAACTCCTTCACAGTCACACCAGTATAAATCTAGTGTAAAGTGAGAAGTGAACGTGGCCCTTTGTTCCCTTACCTTCCCTGCATAAATCAATCCCTGCTTCAACCCCTTCAGTTGTTTTTGCAGGGCCAAAACATGCCTCAAGAAGGTTTTAGTGAGTTTAGAGAGATCAAATGCACTTAGAAGATCAACACTTACTGACAGTTATGCAGGCAATGTAGCCAACTCCAGTGAGCAAAAACCCCAAGACGCAGACTGCTCAGGGCATAGAGGCAAGGTTATTTGAGTAGATATGATATCTTTTATTAGACCAACTGAGTACTGTAGTTGGAAAAAAGTTCTTTGCAAGCTTTTGGGTCCAATCACCCCTTTTCAGGCATAGGGAGTCAGAGGACACACGAAGGGAGGATGAGTTGGCAAAAGCTTCTTCAGCAATTTATCAGCAAGCCTGCTTTTCCCTGATCAGTCATAATCTTACTCAGTATAAACTTGCCCCTTCATCTCAGCAGAGAACAGAGGCAGATTAGGTGCCAGGAGGTTCTAGTTATACTGGCTTTATTACAGTAAAAGTTCCATCTAAAGTTTAACTGTGAAGTAATAGCTCATGCTTCTCCTTTCCCAGTGTCTCCTGCCTGGGTTGGAAGAGCTGCTAGTTTCTCCTGAGCTGCAGTTCTTGTACTGCTCCCTACAGCACCTCCTGCTGGGAGACGCCGGCCCAGAAATTGTTGTGAGCTCCTGTGCGTCTTTTTCAGTATGTAGTAGAATCTCTTCTCTTTTGGGCACTTCTCTGAAGTTGTTAGTGCATAGTTAACGAAGGCAGGGGATCCCACTAACTACCCACTTGGAAAGCAGAGCACCTTGAAATGTACCTTGCACAAAGGCATTCTGAAGCAGTAAGTCAGTGCAGAATAACAAGAGCATTGCAGATTCACCCCGTAGTTCACTGCACTAACTTTTCTGTGAAGGCAAGCCCATGGTGTGAAGAGCTTCCATAGGTAGCAGCACTTCGTAATCTTTAATTGGAACTAGAATTTTTTTCCCCAAAAAACCCATGTGTCCTGCTGAAAGTGTAAGAATAGCTGCCCAAATAAAAACATCCTAGTGTTGGGGCAAGTAAGTGGTGTCTCCACGTGGGAAGCACATTAGGGGCGCGTCCAGATGAGTGTGCACACGTGCTTTGTGGTGCCTCAAAGGCTTTTGCAAAACTAAGACAGCACATGTGAATAGAAAATCCCAGTATCTAAAAAAACCCAGTTTTTTAAAACATGGGGTGGTGCACGTGGCTGTAGTGTGTGGCGTGTGAAACTGGAGCCTGGCCAGCCAGCGAAACGCTATGGCTACTGGCCAGGCTCTGTGCACTAAGATCTCTGCCACTGAAGCCCCAGGACTCTAGGTAAGGCTGCTGAGGCTAGCCTAGGTGCCACTGCTATTTGTCCCTGGAAAACACATGTGTGTGCTCATCTGGATGTGCCCAGGGGTGTAAAACACAGAATGAAGGAAGCTAAAGAAAACTGGCCAACCAAGCCATTCCCTGAAAGGATCAGTTCTCTAGAATAGGCATGAGACATTTCAGGTCTAAAGCAGGATTTTTTAAAAATAAAACTTGCAAGGGTTACATGTTAGGGGGAAGGGGAATACAATTTTAACAGAAACTGGCTTGCAGTCTGAAAGGTCTGCTGTCCAGTTTTCTTAAAGAATCCTTTCCTAGTCCATAGTAGGGCTGATGATTTTTCAGGGACCCTAACCGAGAGAAGTGCCCATTGACATTTCCTGAGGTTTAGGTACTTCACTCACAGGCTCCTTTTAAAAACGCCAATAATTTCAACAAATATATAGATACATTTTTCAGAATCCCTCCTTTGCTTGACACTGTGTCCTGTTTGTTTACTTCTTGTCCTTCTCACAGCTTGGACAAGGAAAAGAGACAAGTCTGTTGTTTTTAGAAGTCTGTTTCCCTATAAGTTTATTATGCCCTTGCAAAGTGATGCAATATTTGGGTTGCAACTGCTTCAGGGAAATGTTTATAGAGCTTAAAAAAATGTTTCCATTGGATTTGTTTATATGGAAGGGGGTTTTTTCTTGTGATCTTTGGTGTGTGTGTGGGGGGGGGATTGTGTGGGGATTTTTTTTTTTCAATCCTAAATTTGGGGCCAATTTAGTCATGACAATAATGTTATGATTGACTCTCTAGGTATTTAGGCCATGCTCATCACCAGCACTTTGGAGCCGCTTTGATCACCCTCTTAAAGCTCTGTCAGTAGTTTCATCCATCCAAAATCATGTGGCTCCCAAATTCCCTTTGTCGGGTCAAGGGGCTACAAGCCCTCGATTTGAACAACTCCACATTGTTCCTTAATTGAGTCTGACCTGGGCTTGGCCCCTCATGCAGGGCAGAGCACAATATGCGAGTGAGTTGGGAGGGTTAATTGGAAATGTTACTAAAAGGAAAAACAGAAGAGTAATGGGAAAGGCATCCTCGTGTGACCAAAGGCTTAACCAAAACCAGGCCTTCCTCCTAAGTCCCTGCCTGGAAAACAAGGGCATACGTGCAGGCAGCTGCTGACAGAGCGTGTGTGCGCGTTCTCCTATGTGCGGAAATATGTGGGCCTGGCCAGGCTGCTCCAAACCAGATGAAGTGTGGCAGGCTGGCTCCTGTGGCCTCTAGGAACAGCTAATCTGTTTGGGATAAAGATCTACTCCTGCCTCCCCTCTAGAGCTTCCTGAGTCGCATTCAGTCCCTGGAGTGCATCTCTTCTGCTAACCCCGAGCAGCTGCCACCTCCTGTGATCCCTCTCGAGCCGTAGCTCAAGAGCTCACAGTGGCTCTCCTGCCCCATTCTTTACCAGTTGCTGAGCATCAAGACGACAAGCTGCTCCAGACCCTGTTGTTCCAGTGCTGGGGAACCATAAGCAGCTGCCTATAGAGAAATCATCATATGGGGGAATGTATGAAACATGGGTAGTTCCACTGATGCTCATGAAGGAGAGTGCTGAAACTCCTGCAGAATATGTTGTAAAGTTTGATGTAGGAGCGTGGGCTGCAGAGAATTCGCAACCTTTTCAGTGCCTGCTTTTCTGAGCCCAAGAAACTGGAGTAGCTGTGCGTTCTTTCCTATGAATACCAGGCCTCTCCCACTAGAAAATGCAGCAGGCAGTGTGGTAGGGACACTTAGTGGCTGGAGGAACCCTTCAACCATGAGGTCAGACTCGATAATCTGTTGAGGTCCCTTCTAGCCCTAGCATCTATGAAACCATTTCTATGCCCAGCCCCATCAGTCTTCCTCTGGGAGAATTTGTTTGTAGTCATGGAGTTCTAGACCTAACCTGTCCTACGACAATTTGGACCGGGAACAGGGTTAGGACCATTGGCCATGTAGAAGCTTGCACATCTCCCCATACATGCTTCCCTCCACAGGAAACATCAGAGGGTATGTATAGATAGAAGAAAGGACTGTTAAGGGATTTCCAGACACCTCTGAGTTAACAGCCTCTGGAGGAACAGTACAAAAGCGCTATCCAGAGGACATCCCTGGCTTCCTCATCCTGTGGACCCCTCTGCAGAAGTGAATATCCAGCAAATGGTGGGGATATGCCAGTCCAAGACCAAAGAGCACCAAAGAAGTGATCGAAGACATGCAACATATTGAGACAAATAAAGGAAAAGAGAACCCTCTTCATTCCACTGCCCAGTAAGCACTCCTGCTCTCTCTCTCACATTTTCTCCAGAAAGAGACTGAGATTCCTATTTGCTTTTCTCCTGAATGTTCCTTGCTCAGTGTGCTGTCTCAGATATGTGCCAGGACCTTACATCTGCTCCCTCCTGCAGTTTTAAGGGGCTCAGCTCCAGGCAAGTCACTTCAGGACCGCCAGCGAAGGGAGAACAGCCCTACTTTCTTCACTTCTGTGGAACCCCACCCTGCCACTCCAACACCAGGATCTGACAGAAGGGAGAGGCGGGGGGACCAGAAGGCTGACCAAGGCTCCTTTCAAAGGTGGGGAAAGGAGGAGGAATGAAAGGCCAGAGTACACTGAATACATAGAGGATAGAGAGAATGCACACTGGAACAGAGAGCATGGGAAACTAACTCTAATAGTGACCCATCTTAATAGATGGCAGACACAATGGCCAGAATGCCATGAGCATTAAGGGGGCACTATATGTCTCTTCAAATGAAGAGCAAGCAAGGTTTCCTTGTGTCCCAAACCTTGTTTAACATCACTTCCAGCTATACAGTTGGTCCAAAAGAAGATATCACCAAAACAAGAGCTTTGCTTCCTCACATGTGTCTTGGGCCATCACAGCTACAACGCCACTAGAGCTCCCCAAGTGAATAACATTTTCCCTCAGAGAAACAACAGAGCCTGATGAAGAAAACAGGGGACAATAAGGACCCAAGTCCTTTCTTAATTATAACCATATCATCCAGAACAACTTAGTGCCCTAAGTTGCCCATATAGGACATTATAACCATGTAGCCTGGCAAGTGTAAGCCCCTCTGGGCTGGGCTCTATATTTGGTGACACACCAAGGGAGATCCTATTACCCCGAGAGTTGCCTTGAAAACAGAGCAGTAGTCTCTTTCCTGGGGATGTACTGGTGCCCCAAGGTACATTCGTGGGGTGCTATAACCAGGGGCATGGGCATGTGTGAGAAAAAACAAGGAATAATTTATGTATTTGGTGGTACCTGAGGGGCTACAGCCCTCCTGCTTGCATGCTCTAAAACTGAAAGTCATCTGGGGAAGCTGCTCTGGAAGCTGCTCTCAATTAAGCTCAAGATCAAGGTCTCACACTGGTTTGGGGTGGGGGGGCAGAATGGGAAGCAGCCTCCCTGCCCCTTTCCCAGGTTTGGAGTGGGTAAGAGGAAAAACTTCAGAGTTATCCTTTGTTGGGAAGGGGGTTCACACTGCTGATGTGGTATAGACAGGCTGCCTTTAGTAACCACATACCTGAGGATGGTCCATGGGGTACATAGGGAATGGCAAACCCTGTAGGAGTTATTACTCACCTATTTGTATGCTATTGTCTGTTGTTCTAAAAGTTACAGTTTCAAGGCATATATTCTGCTTGGCATCTACTTCGTCTATTCCTTCTTATTTCTCTTTCCCACCCTCGTTCCCCAACACCATCTCTCCTACACACATACACGCACCAAACTAATGCCTTCCAGATGAGGTGCTAGAAGCTGCTAATTGTACCCGGATCCATCCTGATTTGTGCTTCAGTCAGCAAGGCACCTCACTAATGGATCTGAGACTTGGCAGTGGGCCTGGGACCAGTGTCAAAGGAAACAGATGAGAAAGAAAGAAAGAGTGGAGTGTTAGAGAAAGCGAGAGCAGAGAGACCAAGAAAGGAAAATGATCGCTCTTCCCAGCAGCAAGAGACTGAATCTTGATAAGGGCTGTGGTTCTCCCCAGTGAAACTGTATATATGGGATTTCAGACAGCACAGCCTCATTCCTTTCTCCCAGCAGAAACCTGACACCTGCCCTGGCTGGCCCTCCGCGTTTCTTTCCCATCACTTGGCAGGGAACACTCAGCTCTGAGGGAGGCTCATGTTCTAAGGCTGACAGCAATGCAGAGCTATAACACACCTGGGCTTTATGAGCTTCAGTCCCATGCAGGGCCTCTGCTGGCTTGAGCTGCTGGAGCCAGTTTTCCTGAAGCTGAGCTGCAAGAGGCCTGGCTGAGGGAAACTGGGAACCGGGGTCCAAGCTGTCTCTTCTCATCAATCATGCTCATTCCTGATCCTTTAGGAACACTCTTCAAGAGGAACCAGGCAGGGCAGTGGGAGATCTGAATCCTGGTAGAGAGGGAGAGGGAGAGGATCAGAGAGAAGAAGTGGGATTGGGAAAATGAGAGAGAAGGGAAATATAGAGGTGGGAAAATGATGGTGTGAGCATAAGAAAGGAAAAGCAAGGAGGAGAGGGAAGAGGAGGAGAACAAAGTTCTCAGAGGCAAGAGGGGGAATGAGAGAAGCAAGAGGAAGCTGGATGGCACATAAGAAGGGAGTAGAAACAGGAGTCAATAAAAACTTGAGAGGTGGCAGGTAGCAGCTTGGTGGAAAGCAGGAGGAAGAAGGCTATTTGACCCACGCACAACATGCTAGCGCTTATGAGAGCCTCAGCTGAAGGGGAGTAGAAGTGCCCTGTACTGGCACCTCCCCAGGGACGGGGTCCAAGAAACAGTAATGCTGCCAGAGATAGTCTCCCTCGAAGCCTCTTGAAAATGATCCAAAACAGCAATCTGAATCATTGTTTAGGAGCCTAAAGACCTCCATCTATCACACTTCCCAAGCCTTCCATTGCAGCATTCCAGCCCTAGGCTGAGGCAGAGATGTATACCCTTCCCCCTGTGGGAGGTGCAACAATCGTCTCTTCTCCTGCCTGGAAGTCTACCAGAGATGTAGGTCCAAAGGTGGCAAGACTGCTTCCCTCAGTGGAGGTATCCTTTGAACTCAAACATAACATGCCCTTATCCACAGCTTTTCATCTGTGGAAACCACAGCTCTTTACAAACAACAGGCTAGTGTTATAAGCCCTGTTTTACAGATGGAGGAACCAAGGCTCAGGGCAGCAAAGTGACTTTCGTGTGGTCACTCAGAAAGTCAGTAGCATATCCTGGGACCTTCAATCTGGTGCTATCTCCACTGGAGGCGTCTATGGCACTGTGAAAGCCAGGCAGCCGTAGCGAGGGTCAAAGGCAGGGTTGGGTAAAATAAGAGTTCCAGAGAGTGGAGAGAAGGATCTTGAGGGATGGAAAACAGTCTGATTCAAGTCTAAACAAGTAAATAGGAAAAGCATGGGTGGAAGGAGCCAAAGAAATGATTGGTGGCTACCAGGAATGGCAGCTGTGGATGGAGAATTCCAGTTATGACATGAGAGTGCCAAAATGCTCTGAGTAGAACAGCCACCTGCACTCTCTAAGCCATGACTAGACTCACTGTGTGTACATGGGCACACATCTCAGCTCGGACTGGAACCATGACCCGCATGGTCCATAACTACCAACTCTAACAGGAACTTTGCCTGGTCCCAACCAGTAGAAACCATGAAAAGATCCCCTTGGTTGAGAGCTGCTTTTTCATCAACTCCGCAATTCTTGGCAGAGCTCATAGGGAATTTCCACTAGACTGTGATTCATGTAGTGAAATCTGATCTTGGCCAGGAAGAGCGAGAAGCAAAGAGGCAGACAGACTGACAGACACCACACACTTTGAGCAGAGACAGTGCTGGGGAGCAGCCAAACATTTGCTGACAGGCAAAGAGACATCCATTCTACATGATATGGGAGCATTTGTAAGGCTCAACGGAGAGGCCACTGGTTTCATAATGAGGAGGCCAAACGTGTTACAGACAGTGTATGTGTACATACAAACTGATTAACTCAGGTCTATTGGAGATGAAAGGCAATTAAATATTTCTTGTCTTTCATACTCTGAGTTGTTTTTAGACATTATTTTAAATAAAAACACCACCCAGGTATTGGTTGCACTAAAGACCATTGACAACCTTTCTTGTTTTTTTTTCCAAAAATACTTCCTCTCAGAATGGCTTTTATTTTAAATAGAGAACAACATAAGAAGGAAAGAAGGGTGAAGTGTCTGAGAGAGTAGGGCACTAGCAAGTGTTTCTCTCATGCTTGCACTGAACCAAACACAAGATTCCTGCCCGTCTCTGCACACGGCAGTGGTCTGAAAAGCTTCAAGGTACAGAATGGCACACAGAAGACAAAGGCATAAGATCTAAATGGCTAAGCACAGCACAATTTAGACCCTTCCCAAAGCCACTAGTATAAGGCTCATGCCATGTGATGAGGGAAAGGAAAGGAACAGGTCATTAGCTTGCCTTGGGAAGAAAGGGCAACAATGCCCAGTTGTCAGACCACACCTATATTGCATTGGTCCTTCCAGTGCAATGGGGCAAGTTCATGTCTGGCATATCCCCAGTGATGTTGCTCTTAGATGAAACTGGCCCAATAACTCCTCCTTCTCTTACTTCCTCCCTGCCCCTCCAAAAACATGGCCATATTTTTGAGGAGGGGGTAGGTGTTCCCTTTCTCTCTGTGCTCCACCTATCTGGGTAGTGACAGAGGGACCCCAGAAACTCCTCTTGTAGGTGAGGAAACTTGGGGAATCAGAGTGTTCTGCTTATGCAACCTAATTTCAGGCAAAGCCACAGCAGCTTCATTCAGACCCTGGGCCTGTACAAGAAGACAGCTTCAGGATCAGCCCCTGAGCTACAGGGTGTTATGTGAATTGTGAGTTCCCTAGTCCTCTTCCCTCAGAAAGCCAGTCTCCTCACTATGAGTCCTTGCTTATTATCAGCGCTTCGCTTACCAGCACTCTGCTAGTTCTGATTAGCGCCTGGATCCCTCTCATCAGTCCCTTAAGTAGGGGCACACAGAGGCATGTGACTGTGGCCTTCACATGAAGGGACTTCCCTAGGAGCTTGACAAAGCTGTGCCTTCATAACCTGAGGCAGGCGTGGTGTTGACAAACATAAGGCCCTTCCTTCCTTGCCATCTCTCCCACTCCTGAGGCTGAGTTCCCTGGTTTCACAGTGCTCTCTGGTGCCAGCAGGACAAGTGGGAAGTCAGTACCCAAGGACTGGGGAATGAACAGGTTTCTTCAATGCCATGCAAAGCCTGAAGCACTAGGAAGACTGCATAGCTCTACAGCATTAAAATAAAGGGATATTTTAAAACTTCCAGATCAAGATGTGCTTGATATGGCTTGTTTAATTTGGGCAGGGGGTGAGATAGGGAACATGCACATGCCAAACATCCCAGATGTCTATACAAAGACGCAACATTCATCAGCTTTCACACGCAGACATTCAGTCCCATTACAATGCTCGCCCCTCATTTGGTGGGTTGAATGCAAGAACATCTGGGCCAGGACCCACCATATGTGATTTTTGAATCCTCCCAGAGGAGCCTTCTTTTCCTCTTCTTCTTCTTCCTCTTGGGGACTTAGGGATTTGGTTGGGGTTTTTTAAAGAGTACTCCGGGTTTCTTTAAGGCAGGTCTTCTTGATTTATCGTCCTCTGGTTTGAGACACAAAAGACTTCAGAAAAAGACATTTGCTTTTCTGAGTGGTGGTTTCCTGTACTACCTCAGCCTTTTTCTGCAGACAAAGCAGAGCACAAGACCAAGCCCAGAGCTCCCACTAGCACCAGGAAGAAGCAATTTAGGCTAGGATAAGAAGTTTGGTTGGGGTTCTGTTTTAAAATGTGGAGTCCGCCTACATAGAGATGGAGCTGTGTTATACTTTTTATACCACATGATCTTCAGAGATGAGAGTTCCCAGTAAAGTCACAATCTAGGATTCTGATATGCTCCCCTAAGAGGGTCATACAGATACCCCAGCATGGTGTGTCGGGTAACAAGAAAGAGGGGCAGGTTAATATAACTCACACTTACCCAGTTTAGTGCCCTGCCAAAGAATCCAGAAGGGGGCTGCAACGATTAGGAGCCTGGACTTACGAGAAGAATGAGAATTATTTAGTTTGGAGAAGAGAGAACTGAGAAGGGATTTGACGATAATCTTCAAATACAAAAATCTTTCTTATAAAGAAGATGGTGATCAACTATTCTCTGTACACACAGAGGACGGGTCAGGAAGTAAAGGGTGAAAATTGTAACAAGGGAAATTTAGGGTGAATATTAGTAAGAATTTTCCAACTCTAAGGGTGGTTAAGCACTCAGAAACAGAAAACCTACAGAGGTTGTAGAATCTCCATTGCTGGAAATTTAAGAAGTTAGGCAAACATTTGTACAGGATGGTTAGGACAGGGATCTTCCTGCCTTGAGCCAGGGGTTGGACTAGATGATCTCCTGAGCTTATTTTCAGCCCTGTTTTTCTACAAGGCTATGACCCCTGGGCTACACATAGAGGCCAATGTGCCTACTACAGCTTCAGTTAACAGAGAGGGGTCTTGTAGCACAAGTAGTTTAGGCTCAGGAATTCAGATCCAGAGGCTCCAAACTCATTCCCCAGACCTGCAGACTCACCCAACAGCATGGTGTTATAGTTGCATAAATGAGCTGTTATCTGGTCACCTAGTCAGGATGGCCTAAGCAACCTGCTTGTATCCAATAAGCGATTTATGAAGCCATAAATGTCAGCCTTGCAACAGCAAAAATCACGGTGTGGGAAATGAGCTATTATTTTAGCACCAAAGGGAGGCAAATACAGTGCTAAACCTAACAGAAGTTAAAGTCACCACATGAAGGGGAGAGATGTGCAGCTTGTAGTGCCTGGATGGAGAACAGATTTTATAATCCTACAACTTTCTCAAATCTGAGGAACCCCATAGTAGAACAACTTGCTAGAAAAGGTATTCTAAAAGGGTGATCTGATTCTAGAGGGATTTATTGGGGATCATCTATGGAGGAAGTATCTCTTAGTATCGCTGAGTTCCTGTGTTCTGACAGACAGAAATTCGTTTTCTTTCAAAACTTAAGTCTGTTGTGTTTGAAGAGTTAGGGCATTTCATTTTCTTTCTGCTAGAACAAATATGCCAATGCTTTGGTTGGGGTTGGGGAGAGAGTTGGGGGGCCTCCATTTTGCCCAGTGCTAAATATTAGCCACCCCTGCATTACAACTATTACAGATACAGATTCAACAGAACCAAAATGAAGTAAAATGTCATTATAGAAGCACAAAAGTCAAATGCATCCTAAATTAAATCTTGCTTTTATATATCCATTGTGGCTGGCTAGGAAGGTATCACAAACAACTATGTGGGCTTTCGCTGCTATGAAGAAGCCACCATATGCAATTCAACAGATCTTGCTATATGACAAAGTGAAACCTGGGGACCCACTATTATAGTCAGTGCTACAGTTCTGCAGACAACTGCATTCTTACGAGAACTTCTGCAATCAGATATGACTGCTGTCCATAAATACATGAGTGATAAATACCAGGGAAGGGGAAAAACCCTTTAAGATAAAGTACTATGCTGGCACAAGTTCTAATGGATATATATTGGCCACAAAAAGATTTATCCTGGAAATTAGGAGAAGGTTTCTAACTGTCAGAGTGTCAAGCTTCTGAAATAGTATCCCAAGAGCAGCAGTGGGAACATATGTAAGTAGTTAGCTTTCTGAAGCTTATGAAAAGGGGTGTATAATGCAGTTGTTTCTGATAGCTGGTGTCTGGAGTCAGTGAACCAACAGATCCCTGACAGTTATGTGCCTTAAATCCATGCACACAACTCTCGCTGAAACAGTAGTAGTTCTTAACATTTTCCATCCCATGATCCCACACTGAGATGAGAGAATTTCAAGTCCCTCTTCTTATTTAAAACTAAAGAGAGGCTGGTTGCAAGCCACTGGCACCTATTCACAAGCTCCAGATCAAGAACCCAGATACCAGCAGGCATCTCACCCCAAAGAAATTGGACTTGGACTAAATACTGGTTTGCTGACAGTAAACCACAAGTCACAAAGCACCAGACAGCTGATGTGACAAAGGAGAAGTGAGGACAGAGACTTAGATTTTTTCCAGAAAATAAAACTGAATATGGAGACAAGAAAAAGATATTTCCTTAGGATTATCAAAGGTGATAAGAAACTTCCTATTAATAAATACTGAGGACAAACTGCACCTAATCCTGAGAGAAGAGATATGATAGATAGCAACATATTACAATGCAATCAACTACTGAGTCATGAAGAAACAGCAAACACCAAACTGTGAAGACAAGATGATGTCCATTCCAGGCAATTGCCTGACAGAGACCTGAGGTTCTTTTATTTATTTTTTTAAATTTTGTATACTTTTTAACAGCACTATGAATTGAAAAACTTAACTTGCACTTTCCTATATAAATCCTTTTAATTTTTGGCCCCAGGCATTCCCAGGTTGGATTTATCTGTGCCTTTACAGTGAAACCTATTTCAGAAGTTACTATGCAGCCCAGAACCTTCCCTCAACTTCAGAACTGGTTGTCCATAGCTTTTCTGAATTTAGCAGTGACCCACTTTAAAAACTAATTTCACACAGTTCTTGACTACAGAAAAATAATAGGGCAAGTCTTCTGTTACAAAGCACTCAGAAAGACTCCAACAAGTCAGAATGATTTTGCCACTATGAATCACTAGCTGAAATCCCTGGGTTTACCTTGTGAAACTTGTGTAGGTAATGTAGCATCCTGTGACACCCTTGAAAGGATCTCACAACATCCCAGTTGAGAATCACTGCTTCAGAAAAATGTGATTGCACAAGGGCTTACAGGTTCTCCTCTTGGTAGGATAAGAGAGCTCACTTCTCCCTCCTTTGAATATTAGCAAAGCAAAAACATTCCACCTCCTTGTCAATGCCCAGATAGCTTTTCAACTCCACCTAATGGAAATAATGCTGATGGTTACTGTTAACACCTTGTTAATCTCACCTGGTCCCATCCTGATTAAGGGTTCAAGTAGAACAGAGAAATCAAGTTCATAACCTATGTTAATGGACTGTTTTTAGCAAGCTACACAAAGCAGAGGGTGCTATGAAAATACATCTTCTCAGGATAAGGAGAGGAAACACAGTTCTAATGCCATCTGGAAGCGATGGAGATACGGTAACATAGGAGCCAACTACAAAATGGCTGCTTTAGCACTGCAGCTACTTGGCATTGCTAGATTGCAAGAAACAACTACAAGAAGGCGTATTTGGAAAAGGTTCTTATTCCAAACCCGGCAGTTCTAAACTCTGGCTTGTATTCTGCCAGCACATTATGGATATTTCTTGGGGAGGTTCATTAGCAGGTGGTGTGTCCTACTGAAATAGCTCATGAGCAGGGGTCCTAGTTTTCTCTGATAAAAAAGCAAATTCTCTGATAAAAAATTGCAAATTCTCTAATAGGAACCCCAAAATCCATGATTAAAATGAAAGGCCCCCCACAGCCCTTCTGGCCCTGCTGGTGTGCCTCACTTCCTACCCACAGTCCCCACAGCCTTGCTGGTGCCTCTTGCTGCATTACCCACACCCTCTGCTGCCCCAGCCCTGCTGGAGGGGGCTCCCAGCTGCCAGGGCTACAGACTCAGGTCAGCAGCCCCCACTCCCCCCTGCTGCCTGCTCTGGGCTTGGAGGAGCGGGGAGGGAGCTCCCCACCACTGCACACACCTCCAGCCCCTTGGGTGTGAGCGCAGCAGCAGGGAGCCAGCCCTCTCCCTCCCCCTTCCCCTCCCTTGAACGAGCCACCCACAACTGCTGGAGTCCTGCAGCTGCACATTGCAGCCCTGGGTCCTGTGCCCCATGCACCGTCCAGCTGGGCAGCAGCCCCAGCCCTGCCCAGCTCCCTCCCTCCCTACAGGGGCCTCAATCCCCTTCTAGCCCCTGGTGGGAACTGCTCTTTGGGCTGTCTGGGGCCATGTGCATGTACAAGCACATAGAGCTCCCTGCCTTCCTCCTGCTCCCTCCCAGCTCCCTGAAGGCTGGAACTGTGCCAGCCTGCAGGGAGCTCATTGCAAAACTGCAAAATCCATGGGTTTCTCTGGTAAAACGAGAAATCCATGTTTGCCTCTGGTAAAAGGTAAAATTCATGGTTTACTCTGCTTTTCCGTGGGAAACGGAAAACCCAGATCCCTGCTCTCAAGCCATTTGCAAACTATCAAGCCTCATCTGAGCAAAATGCAAGATCCTCTGGGCTGTTTTTAATACCACTGATTTGCATGTGCTATACCATGTTTTGCTGGTACAGTTCAAACAAACCTTACAACATCACTGGAAGACAAGCCTCATTGGGTACTTGCAGATATGCCAGGAGGCTGCTCTGACATGCTGTAATTAGAGCATATCAAGAGTACACTCAATTAATGCTAATTAAGCACGCTAATTACCATGCTTCAACCAGCCTCCGTGCCTCATGTATCAGTGTCCCTGCACTTCAAAATGGCAGTGGGAGTACTTTAACTAAAACTCATTGATGCCATTAGTTAAAGTGCCCTGATGCCATTTTGAAGTGCGGGGATGCTGATACATGAGATGCTGTGGGTGCTCTAAAAGCCACTCTAATTAAAGCACCCCCTCTCCCCCAACATCAGACCATATGTAAAAATGCTCATTATTCCTATTTTAGCAGGGACCCAGGGAGGGGGAAGAATATTCCCAAGGTGATAGGGTTAGAAACCAAGGGCACTGACAGATGTTCAGGTCCCCACTTTAACTCATAGTACTTTACATAAAGCAGCATAAGTTAGAAACCCCCCTGCCCAACCCAACAGACATTTGCTTGACATGTGTGGGGGGGGGACGACAGGGGAGTGATCAAATCTGCCTGCAAGAGCCCAAGAAGCCTGTCTGTAACCAAGGAGTCACCTCGTTCTCCCAGCACCCCCTGCCCCAGGTCTGGGGCTGTCAGCAGGAAGGGAGATGGAGCAATCTGTAGGCTGGGGTTTGTCTGGCCTAAGCTGGAAGGGGGGGGCTACGTGGGAGGGGGAGGCTGTGAGGTTGGGGGATCTGATCCACTTGCCCTCCCTTCAGCTCAGGCCAGACAAAACCCCAGTTGGCAGCTCACTTCCCTTCCCCTCTCCCCTTCCCTTCCTGCTGACAGCCCTGGGAGCAGAGTGGGGCTACATCAGCCCAGTCCCAATCACCCAACAGATTGACTCAGAGGAATACAAGTTCTGTAAGGCACTCTGAAGTGGACCACCTTCATCTGATCTTTCATCTGATAACTGTTAATTTGTCATGCAATCAGACAGCTTAAAAGTGCTCTGCAGCTGTGGACTTGTGTCACAGCATGGCTGTGAAGTGCTGTCAGGGGGCTGATCACAAGAGTCCTGTTGCCCCATTCCTGTGTTTCTTACTAGACCCACTCCCCATTCCTGCAGGCAAAGAAGAAACAAGGTCCAAAGGGAGGACCTTCCACCGCTGACTCTGTAAAAACAATGGATTCCCTGACTCTGACTTCAGGAATTTATGTTTTATTTTCCAAGGGCAGAATCACCTGCTTGGCGAGATCTCCTCATTGATCTGCCATTTGCCTGCAGCCCATTGACAACATCTCAGTTAGACTCTGTATGTTGGGAATAAGGGTGGGAGGTTTTTCAAGAATGTTTCCTTTACCTATGGTCTGCATTTAATCCATGAAGATTAATTGAGATGTATAGGATATACATCCCATATGTAAAGGATCTTGTATATGGGATATACCCCTCTGAATCCTTTTGGTTCAATATTTCCCCCTTAAAGCAGACTAATGCTAGCCAGACTCCACAGTCCCCTTCTAGGTATATACAGCAAATATCCACATAACAGCCTTTTCTCAGGAAAACAGCTGCATTGGAATTATCTTTTTCCTGCCCTTTGTCCAGGTGCTCTCAAATAACTTACCTTATTACCTCCACACCAGCTATGTTTCCTCTTTCCTGACATATCAAAACCAAACATTCAGCATAAGAAAAACAATGAGGCGGCAAGTGATGGGGCCACCCAAATTTTATACCCCATCCCTCCTCTTCTCCCAAAATGCCAGCTGCTACCACCAGAGCTGATGGAGCACATCAGCAGAAGGCTCCATCACTCAGTTACTTACTCAGACTGCTGCCAGCTCTGCCAGCGTATTGGGATGCATGATGAATGCTGCAGCATTGAGTACCTAAGTTTTGTTGCATGTTATACAGATTCTGTGGTTTTAATTATAACCCGTCTTAAGGATGTTTTCTCCTTTTTATGAATCAAAGGACCATTTTTTAAAAGAAAGCTAGAAAAGAATATAATACTTAATTAAGTGATGTTTCTTCCCATGGGGCATCACTGGTATTTGACTCCAGGACTTCCAGACAGGCAACACGGGGTCCTGTTACACAGGAATAACTTATTTTTCTTGTGTGTGTAGGAATGGGATGCATGAAAAGATAATGAGTAAATGACTTGACTGATACATAAGATGGTAGATAAACAATTTAGCTTCTGAGTAACTTACAAAACTTCTACATGTAGAACAGCAGAATCAAGCTGAATGTTTCCTTTCTCTATTCCCTCCTTAGGAGATGGAAAGAAAGAGGAGGAAAGGGAAAGCAAAAATAAAATGTTAATGAGAGAAAGAGAGAGAAAATTCTCAGTGATTTTGAATGTTTAATGGAAACCAGCTGCCAAAGTGAGACCAAAGGCCTGATCTTGCTGGGGTATTGTTTACAAGGTGACTCTTGGCAGGTACCCACTAAGGAAGAGGTGAAAGAGAGACTGAACAGAAAAGGATAAGGAAAGGTGGGGGGATGTGGTAATTTTACTTCAGGGCTCTCTCCCTTCACTATTTAAAGGAGCTGGTTTTGCAGAGGAGCCAGTATGGGACAAAACAAAATGAAGAAAGTGACAGTAAATGTAGTTCAAGCATGTGGGAGGATGTATTTGAGAAAATGAGTGTGGGTGGAAGGAAGAAAAGAAGATCCCAAAATTCAGTGCACAAAACAAAAGCCAGGGCCTGCCCTGAGTTCCCCTTCCTGTTCTTCTTCAAGTACAGACATCTACAATTAAGATGTAACTGATATACAGACAGCTGTTTCCCAAAGCAAATGTTCCTTTGCTTCCTTCTTATCTGCCTGGCTGCTTCTAATGTGACCATATCTGTGGGAACTGCCCAACTCTAGCAGACTGCAGAAGTGGCTAAGGCATGAGCAAACCCACTAATGATGTTTCTGTTGCTGCAAACTTCGGGTACAAGAAAGAGAGGTCAGTAGGGTAGATGGAACTGGTGAGCAGAATGGAGAGTGTTTTAAATCAATGCCCCCTGTCCTAGGAATGAACCAACTCCTACCAGTGCCAGGAAATGCCAAGGACTTGCTAATACCGTCATCACAAAGGGAGAAGATCATTTCTCGTAATGCTGTGCTGGCCCTATCTCCTTGCATCCATCAAATCACTGGTCTTTCTTTGTGCCTCCTCCAGACTCTGCTGTGGGGATAGAGATCACAACCTCTATCGCTCTGGATTGGTGCCCTTGAACTGAGGTCACAGTTCAAGTTCTTCCCCTCTGAGGTGCATATTTAGCACTGGCCTTTGTCCAACCTTGCAAGTTTTCATTCACAGCTCTGGAGATAAAGACCTAGATTGAGATCTATTAAACAGATGAACTTTGTGAGCTGTTTGCCCAAGAGCAGCAATGCCATCTATTAACACAGAAAGTCTGAAGACACTCAGGCATGCATCTCTACCATTAGAGCTATAAAATGCAAAGGAAAATATGCTCCAAAAGTTGTGCGAAATCAGGAAGAGATATCTATAGAATAGAATTTTTTTCTTTCCATTTGATTCTTCAGATGAAACTTAGTAGCAATGAAAAAGAATCAATTTTGGGTTAATAAGGCTTTTAAATACAGGTGATTCTTGTCATTCATGGGGATACGTTCCTGTGTTCCCCGTGAATGGTGAAATCCACAAATAGTTTCATAGTTTCATAGTTTCTAGGGTTGGAAGAGACCTGAGCAGATCATGTAGTCTGACCCCCTGCCATGGCAGGAAAGAGTACTGGGGTCAAACGACCCCAGCAAGATGTGCATCTAACCTCCTCTTAAACACCCCCAGGGTAGGAGCCTGCACCACTTCTCTTGGAAGCTGGTTGAGGCCCTAGCCGCCCTGACTGTGAAGTAGCGCCTCCTGATATCTAACCTAAACCTACCCTCTGCCAGCTTGTGACCATTATTCCTGGTCACTCCTGGCAGTGCTCAGGGTGACCCCCACAATGCCTGCTGATCCCCCCTGACTAGTTTATAACAGGTCACAAGATCCCCCCTCAGCCTTCTCTTGTGGAGGCTGAACAGGTTCAGGTCCCGCAGCCTGTCCTCATAGGGCCTGCCCTGTTGTCCCCTGATCATACGAGTGGCCCTCCTCTGGACCCTCTCCATGCTGTCCACATCCCTCCTGAAGTGCGGAGCCCAGAACTGGACGCAGTACTCCAGCTGCGGCCTGACCAGTGCCGCATAGGGGGGGAGGATCACCTCCTTGGACCTGCTCGAGATGCATCTGTGGATGCATGCCAAGGTGCGGTTGGCCTTCCTAACTGCATCCCCACACTGCCGGCCCATATTTATCTTGGAGTCAGTGATGACCCCCAGATCCTTTTCCGCCTCCGTGCTGACAAGAGGGGAGTTCCCTAACCTGTAGGTGTGGTGCCGGTTGTTCCTCCCGAGGTGCATCACCTTGCACTTGTCTGTGTTGAAACCCATCCTATTCTCATCTGTCCACCCTTGTAACCTGTCTAGGTCTGATTGTAGCCTGTTGCATCCTTCCAGTGTGCCCACGTCCCCCCACATCTTAGTGTCATTAGCAAATTTGAACAGGGTGCTTTTTACCCCCTCGTCCAAATCACTGATGAAGATGTTGAACAGTGTGAGCCCGAGGACCGAGCCCTGCGGGACCACACTGCCCACGTTCTTCCAGGTTGAGAAGGACCCATCCACTACCACCCTCTGGGTGCGGCCCTCCAGCCAGCTGGCGACCCATTTGACTGTGTGGGTGTCTACACCACAGCCCCCCAGTTTCTTAATGAGAACAGGGTGAGAGACAGTGTCGAAAGCCATCCAGAAGTCCAGGAAGACTATATCCACTGCTACCCCTGCATCTAATGATATGGTGATCTGATCGTAAAAGGCCACCAGGTTGGTCTGACAGGACCTGCCACTGATGAACCCGTGTTGGTTGCCCCTAAGCATGCAGTCCCCTGCTGGCCCCTCCTGGATGTGTGCCGGCATAATTTTCTCAAACAGCTTGCCTAGGATTGAGGTAAGACTAACCAGCCTATAGTTTCCCAGGTCTTCCTTCCTGCCTTTTTTGAAGATGGGGACTGCGTTGGCCCTCTTCCAGTCCTCCGGCACCACACCAGAGCACCACGAGTGCTCATAAAGTCGTGCCAGGGGACTTGCAATGACCTCGGCCAGTTCCTTTAGAACTCTAGGTTGGAGATCACCCGGACCGGCTGAATACGTCCAACCCCTTCCAGAAGCTCCCTAACTAAATCCTCGCTAACCCGTGGCCCAGGTGTGCCTCCCCCAGGGCCCGAGGGGGGCCCAGCAGGGAGGTGGCTGTTCTGGTCCCTACTTAGGAAGACGGAGGCAAAGAATCGTTAAACATGTTAGCTTTGCCGTCTGGTGTGATGACCAAGTTTCCCATCGCATCCTTCAAGGGTCCCACATTACCTGGGACCTTCTTTTTACCCCCTACGTATTTAAAAAAGGACTTCTTATTGTCCTTAATCTGGGAAGCTAGTCCCAGTTCCATCTCTGCCTTGGCCTTCCTAACTACCCCCCTACATCCCCGAGCAACTACAGAATAGTCCTCCCTGGTGATGACCCCTTCTTTCCATTGGGTGTAAGCCTCCTTTTTAGCAAGGAGACATTCCCGGATGCTTTTGGTGAGCCATGGAGGCTTGTGTGCTCTCCTGCTCCCTTTGATCCTCGTTGGGATTACCTCCCTTTGGGCTTGGAGGATCGTCTCCTTAAGGAGCAACCATTCTCCTTGGACACCTGGCTCCCCTCACCTCCGGGACCTCAGCGCTTCTCCAACTATCCTCCTTAGCTCGTTGAAGACTGCCCTCCTAAAATCTAGGGCCGCTGCCTTACTGCATGCCTTTGCCACCTTGCGCTGGATGGTGAATTCCAGCAGGTGATGATCGCTGTCGCCCAGGTGGTTGAGCACCCGCAGCCCCCTCACCAGGTCATCACCCATGGCCAGCACCAGGTCCAACAAGGCGTCTCCCCTGGTGGGGCTGTGCACCTCCTGGGTTAGATGGAGGTCCTGCACTCTGGCCAAGAACCTACGTGAGCATTCAGACCTGGCTGACTGTTCTTCCCAGCAGATGTCTGGGAAGTTCAGGTCCCCCATGACTACCACATCCTTAGCCTTCACTACCTCTGTGAGCTGACCCAAGAATTCCTGGTCAAGCTCTTCTCCCTGGTTGGGAGGTCTGTAGTAGACTCCCACCATTAAGTCTCTTTCCCCTCGACTGCCTTGTACTCTAATCCAAAGCACTTCAGAGTGCCCCTCCCCTGACTCCTTGCTAATTGACGAGGATGTGTATTTCTCCTTAATATAGAGTGCCACGCCCCCACCTCTCTTTCCTATCCTGTCCCTCCTGTACAGCCTATAGCCCTTGAAATTCACCGCCCAATCATGCGTTGCGTCCCACCACGTTTCCGTAATCCCCACTATGTCCGGGCTGGTGTCAGCCAGCAGGAGGGTGAGTTCCTCCTGCTTGTTGCCCATACTACTGCGTTCATGAACACAGTGCTCCTGGCGGCTGGGGTGGGGCACAGCCCTGGCGGCGACGGCAGATGCACAGCGGCAGCAAGCACAAAGCTCCAAAGGAGCGCCGGTAAGTGTTTAAAGTGTATTTAAAATGCAGGTTTGGCATTCTCAAATATTCAAAACTGTGAATACTAAACCCGCGAATATTGAGGGTTTTCTGTACCTCTATTAAGTCCTTATTCCCATTGTGTCTATTTCTTGGAGAGAATACAAGCATGTAAAGGAGCAGTACTGCCGACCCAAGGCATTCAAAAGTCATAAAACAGCCCTCTCTTTCCTAAACCCTAAAAAAATCATGAGACTAACCTAAAAATCATGGGATTTTTAAAAATGTTCAGTTTAGGGCATTCTTTTTTATTGACTTTTGGTGTTTGAGCAACTAGGTTTTATGCTTTCAGACTGTAAATAACTCAAAGCAAGGGTTGTGCTAATCCATAAGAGCTTCCACTTAAAATAGACCAGCGTGAGAGAGAACCAGAGACACAAAGTTTTGTCTGCCTGGGAAGGCACCCTCAAACATGCCACAGTGGCCCAGGTGGAATATCTCCTGATCCAGAAACATAGATCCATGCCTGTGTGACATTTTGGGAGGGATAATTAGTGCTTCTGAGTAATAGGACCAGTTAGTCCAGCCCTGTGCTACTTACCTTCCTGTAGCATCACACAGATGCAGCTACATTGCAGAGGCAGCTCAACATGCAGGAGGGAACAGTATGTTTACAGTGTAGATGTGGCCTGAGGCAGACGGAAATCCAGAATTGCACAGCAGGTCATAAGTACAGACAGGCCTAGGACCCACATCACAAGGGCCACTAGTGCTATGTTCTGTTCACTAAGCCCTCTGCGTTAATGCCATTATACCTTCGCTGTGGGAACACACTTGTGGCTTGTGGCCATCAGGGAGCCTGTCCCAGTGTCAGCACCATTGTGGGAAATTTAAAGAAACTCTTGTGCTGGGTAGAGCCTACAGGTGGGTGACGCTGTTTCAGCACAGCCGTTGTGTGACACCATAGAATGGGTGCATTCCCTAGAGAGAAGCTGTCTGGACAGCTGGAGGCCACAAAGCTGGAATGCTGTGCCAAGCTTCAGTGTGGCTATGACTGTCAGTTCAATCCCCTTGTTGTACCTGAGAAGACAGTGAGTTATGACTGAAATAGTTCACTAAGAGTCTAGTGTTTCCTAGTAGTCCTCCTGAGGTGTGGAAAGAGCTCTGCTTAGTGGAGTTATGTGAGGCCTGTGAAGGGGCAAAGGGATCTCTATAAGCATGTTGCAAATCAGGAATGATTTGTCTGCAGCTCTACTCTTTATCCACAATAACAGCAGCCCTTCTCAGCAGGTCACTTTGTGAACAGGTGGCATGTTGCTCCAGGTGTAGCTATGGGGCCAAACCTGCCACTTCCTCAGATTCTAACTTCAGTCAGAAAAGAAACACAAAATCCAGCTCATGCCTTTCCTCCTTGTGTACTGCTGAGCTCTCACTCTGGGCCCCCTCTGTAAAGCTACAGGCACTCCCTACCCCTTCTACCTGGGCAAGGCAATACACTATCTCCAGTAGAAGTCACTAGAATCCACTTAACTTTTCCAGCAGGATCTGCTAACAGGGTGAGGGTTTTCTTCTTCCAGGCACACACGGCCAACTGGAAGCACAACAGTATACAACATTTTAGAGCTACATATACTCGATGATGATGTTACAGATACATAAATGCATCCTGGGATGAGCAGATTATAGGCCAAATGCTGAAAACAATTACTCCTGTAGATATTTTCTCATCGAAGCAGAGACTCAAGGCAGCCAAGCAAGGTAAGAAAACACTTGGCAGTAACTGATTGCAGGAGCAGACTCTATGGTAGTATTGATTCATCTAGTAAGATGTTTTGGTTGGGGAATCCAGGAAAAAGATGACAATGTTGAGATGGAAATACAAAGCGCCCGAGCGAGGGACTAGCAATCCAGGGTGGGGGAGAGGAGTGGAACGCGACTAGGTTACATACATACTACACAGCACTGTAAGTCAGCACTCCTGAGCTGTATTTCTAGCTTTGCCCCTACCTCATAGTGCTAACACGGGCAAGTCACTTCCCTTCTCTGTGCCTCAGTTTCCCCTTTTGCATGAATCTGGACCCAAGGCCAGGGTGCATCTCTATATTCACACCTCTCTAGGGTGGATGGCTAGGAAGCAGTGACATAGCTAGTTGTAGATGGGGGACAGGATTGGGAGAAGCTTCATAGTGTCAAGTCCCTCATGTAAGCCTCTCTTGGGTCTCTCTCTTCATCTCTCCTCTTCGACTTCAAACCTTCTTACATACCTCTCCATGGGCCACCTGAGCTGCCTCAACCTTGATGCACACACACCTCCTTCCATTCTTAGCCTTCTTGTTTTTAATGAAAACTTGCACTTGGATTTCCTAGCTTCCTGCTTTGCCTCCTGTTGCCTGTGATGCTTTGATGTTAATTGTCTCCTGGGCTGGAGCACTCCTTGGCTGATTAAGTCCAACAGTTCTCCCTGGTTTTGTTGACCCATGAATGGAGGCCTCTTCAGTGCTCACTGGAGTGCGGGATCATTGCCCCTCCCCCACCTCCGATTTGGTTTGATGGATTAATCCTGCTGTGTAAAGCAAACTGGGGTGGGAGGGGAAACTGGAGCAGTGGGAAGGGAGGGGGGGATAGAGAAGAGAGGGAGAGAAGGAACTTCAGCAAATGCTCGACTGCCCTTGCTTAAAATAACACCGTTTATTTAAGCAGGTCAGCCACACAATGGACGGAGAGAGGCTGCTACTAAGATCATGGGACCTTGTGTGCATTGGGTTAGAGACTGGAGTGGTTTTTAACCAGACTTGCAAAGCTGGTCTGTTCTTTGCCCTCCACACACCACATACCCCTCTTCCTTTCTCTCCCATAACATCCTGAAGTCCCTGGCCTCTCCTGCACTGGCACAGTCAGGGATGGCACTGACTGGGGGCAGTCAGGGATGGCACTGACTCTCTAGTGGCTCTGGTTGCAATGAAGGCTTTGTTCTGCTCATTCACAGACCTGTGCTTCTGGTACAGCAGGGGTGGACATGTTCTTTGTTGGCACACTTCTCTCTCTTCCAGTTGTCTGAGGCAAGCGCCAGGTGTCAAAACAACACTAGCAACTCAGGAGACTTGTCCCTCACTCCATACCTCACGCACAAGCTCTGGATGCACTGTTTGGATGGCACAGACTTCATGCAACTTTTTCCATGCCTGGATCTTTCTGACCATGGCACAGTTCTTAATGGTTCCTAATATCAAAGTCTGGAGTCTAGTGCCTGGGAAATTGATAATGTGATGGCACTTGCCAAAAAAAAATATTGGCTTGCTTCTCCCTGGCTCTGACGGAGGTATCTCAAAGTTTACACTGCAGTCACAGCAGTGAGAGTGTGGGAGAGAGATACAACTTAGCTTTAAACAAGCTGGCTTGGGTACTGGTAGAAATCTAGCTGTGGCAATGTGGAGCTCAGCTTGGGTTAGTTTTTCTTGCCTTTTATTCCCGTCCTGCAATACCCCTGCTACTCCAGTCCTTGACTCCCCATACAGCTCTGCCAGTGCCCCTCACTCCTGCTCTTCCAGTCCTCGATCTCTTTGATCCTTACCTAAAAACAAATGCAGCTATTCCAGTCTTGGGCCCCTTCTGATCCAACTGCCAGATTGTGTCAGACGAAGGGTTGTTGATTTTTGTGATGCTGGGAAACTGTCACAGGTGACTTGACTTAAGCAATCAAGTTAATTTTTCACTTGTAATTCAAACCAGCACTTGTCCCAGCCTCCCCCCTCTCCCCTCTCCATGACAGATGATTACAGTATGGGCCAACCTTCCCTTTTCCTCAATAAAAACATCCAGCTGCCAAAGCAACTTTAATGGGAACCCATATGTAATTCTCCTCACACTTCCCCTTCCGTACCCTTCAATGGCCCTGCTGGCTGATTTATACAAGAACCACTACAAAATTGTACCAGCCCTATTCACATTCAACCCTCAAAAAGAAAGTCAGCAGCAGGAAATGAAGAAGTTTTCCCTGAGGAGACTTATGTAATTTTCCAGTCTCTCATTCCCTCTCTCTTTCACGTTCTCTCTCTGGTCTTAGAGTAAGTACGTTGCTATTGGCACTGAGTTGCCTGCTTCCTGGCACACTTTTTCAGTTGTTCTGCCAGACTTTTCAGGGCTTTACTTGTGCTTTCCAGAGAATGGAAGCACAGAGAAGGAGACAGACTCCTTTGGAATGAATTGGCAGCCATCGTGTTTTCAAACATTGAAAGAGAGAGAGAAAGAAGTCTGCCTCTCCAGACTCATCAAAGCTGCCACCATCATGGCTCCTGGCCAAGTTAATCTAAAAATAACTGCCATACTACTGGACACACATGCTTCTCAAGGGACAATGAGAAGGAGCAGGCAGGGGATAGAGTAGAAGGGCGAAAGAAATCTTTGGCTTTTTGTTTGCAAAAGGGCTACTTAATGGCTACCACATAATTCCCTGCTTGGCATGCTCTGTTTGTTTTAATAGTGGGATTTGGCCAGTAAGACTGGGAGTAGCTGCAAGTGGTCTTTTCCTAGCTGAGAGTGGTTATTCCCACTTTGCCTACCGTGCCTGTTTGTATGAAAAGAAAGACTGAGTGTATGCATGCATGCATGAAAGCGTGTGTCAACTGTGAGAGGAGGACTGTATATCACTGTACTCTACATCTGTGTGTGTGTGCATGTGTTAAGTGTGGGGAGAGGCACATCCTCATGTCTCTTCACATTGTGTTCTCTCCTCATAGTGTGCACGCACGCACACACACTACGCCACATTCTGTGCATGTGTGTGTGTACACTGTGATGGGAGGAGTGCCTAACACTCTACTGTGTGTATGTGTGTACACCCACTACATTAGAAAGGTCTTGTTGAAAAGATGTTGGGATTCATGAGGCCTGAGTTCATCTCCTGACTTTGCCAGAGGCATCCAGTGTGACCTTGGGGAAGTCACCTCATCTTTATGTTAGCTTTCCAACTCTGAAGTGGTGACAGTAATACTTCCTTTCTCCCACCTCCTCAAACTGCAAGCTCTTTATGTCAGGGACTGGCTTTTCCTCTATGTAAGTACAGCTGCAGCACCATGGGACACTGATCTTGAGCGCTCAGGTCTTGCCTACACTAGTAGGTAGGTTTGACCGTAAGACTATCCTCAAGCCCATGCCTGCCAACTATCTATGTAGACTCCTGATCTGAATACTAGATACAGACCTAGTCTAACCTGATAAGCTCTACTGATCTTCCTGATATGAAGGTGCCTTTCCTTCTGTCCCTACTTGCCTGTCTATCTGCCTGCAGTCTGTTCAAAACTCACCTGGACAGGCAGCCCAAGCACAGGCAATCCTCTAGCACCAATCCCACAATTCCCTGTTTTTGACTTCTGGGCCTATACACCACTTCCTGCTTCTACTGCCTGTAAGTAAGTAGAACCAAGCATAGGTGGAGAGACAACCAGACCTCAGACTGATTCCTAGAAGCACCCTCTTCAAGTGATAGGGATTACAGCACAGAGAAAGGAGGGAGGTGGTTTGTGTGGCTTGGGGCAGTTGAGGAAGACTCTGAGGGTACACTCTAATTATCAGACTATGCATGCTCTAGGTCATTGTTACTATGCTGTAATGAATAAATGAATGAGCAAGTAAAGTTGCGTGACTGCAATATTTGTGCCAATGAATGTGGTAATCAGGGGATGTGCCTGTCCTCTGCCTCTGAGTGTGCAGGTGTGTGAAATAGAAAAAAGAAAGAGAGAAGGACGAGATGTGAGATATGCACTTACTCCTTCAGTACCTGTTAGCAAGCTGTCTCTCATCAATCCCAACCTCAGGTTCTGCGCAGAGAAAACTTTCAAGCTCTCCCCTTGACAGTGCAGCTGAAAGTAGTTGTAAAGGAAGGCACCCTTTTTTACTACAGAAGTGTAAAGCTGTGCTCATCTTTTCAGAATCCCGAGCAGATTCAGTCTGCCCTTGGGACTTGTGAGGTTACAAAAGTGCTTTGCCTTTTCTCCTATCAGGGTGCTCACTAAACATTACTTGGTGGTAGAAGACTTACAAAATGAAACAGATAATAATTACTGCTTTCAAATATACTGGATCTTCCAGAATACCCTGTAGAAAAATGTTGTCAGTTTAAAAAACAGGTTTGAACGTTTCTCGTCCCCATCATCCCTCACCACCCATGGTTGCTGACAAAACATCTAATGTAGAGGAAACAGAGTTCTTCCATCTGGTGGACCCACTAACAGTACAAGGATCTAGCTAGTGCAATCCAAGTCACTGAGCTTCTGGGGCAATTTCAGTTCTGAGAGAATTTTTTAAAAAATACTTATTTTAAGATTTAGGTTTTGAATCTTCAGTAGAAAAAAATTTAAAAAATAATAAAAAAGTTTGAGGTCAAATGAAATATTTAGTTCAATCCCAGTTGAAGAGTTTCCTTTGTGAAGTTTTGTTAAGACTATTGATTTTGTAAAAATTAAATCAAAGTAATTTTTTTTGGAAAAAACATTTACATGGAAACATTAAATGCTTAGTTCTGAAAAATTTAAAGCAAAAAGTTTGAGGTTTGTCTTGGAATTATTTTTTTTATCTCCTCTGCCCTCCTTCCCCAAACCAAAACAATCTGGTAAAATTTATATGAATTTGCACAATGTGTTGTTTGATCTAAACCTGTATTTGAAGAGTTGGAACCAGATCTGGAAAAGTTTCTTGTCTAAACCTGTTAGCCAAGAAACTTTTCCAGATCTGAATCCAACACTTCTTTCTGGAAGGACCAAAAAAAAAAAAAAAAAAAAGGATATTTAAGATAATTGGGTGTAGTAAGGATAAATCACAGATGAAACTTTCTTTCTTCTTTTTTCCCCCTCTCATTTATAGATGACAATATGAGCCAGTTGTATGCATGACTAATCCAAAAAGCATTAACATGAATTTGGAGAATTTTATGACTTCTGCTGTGCAGGCTTGTGTGCAGAATCAAAAAGGACTATGTAATGCAGATTGTTGCAGGAAGTTGAGTAAACCTTCTACAGAGACTGGGGCATCTGAAAATCAGACCAATAATCCAATGCCTCATAAGTACCATTGTGCCTAACTTCCAACACACTTGCTGGAAAATTCTGACTTCAAAGCTTAAACAAATAATGTTTTAACATAATCTATTTTTTCCTGAGGTATTTAAAACAAAAAAAACACAACCTCAAAACATGCAGTTCTATGACAGATTCATAGAATCAAAGAAAATGAGGACTGGAAGGGACCTCAGAAGGCCATCTAGTCCAACCCCCTTCTCAAAGCAGGACCATCTCCAACTATATCATCCCAGCCAAGGCTTTGTCTAGCTGGATCTTAAAAACCTCTAAGGATGGAGACTGCACAACCTCTTTGTGTAACACCAGTGAGAAAGTTTTTCCTAATATCTAACTTAAACTTCTCTTGCTGCAACTTGAGACCGTTGCTCCTTGTTCTGTCATCTGTCACCGCTGAGAACAGTCTAGATCCATTCTCTATGGAGCCTCCCTTCAAGTAGTTGAAAGCTGCATTTAAATTTCCTCTCAGTCTTCTCTTCTCTAGACTAAATAAGCCCAGTTCCCTCAACCTCTCCTTAGAAGTCATGTTCCCCAGCCCCCTAACTGTTTTTGTTGCCCTCTGCCGGACTCTCTCCAATTTGTCCACATCCTTTCTGTAGTGGGGGGCTCAAAACTGGACACAGTACTGCAGAGGTGGCCTCACCAGTGCTGAATAGAGGGAAATAATCACTTCCCTTGACCTGCTGGCAACACCAATTCAGCCCAGTTAGCCATTAGCCTTCTTGGCAACAAGGACACACTGTTGGCTCATATTCAGCTTGCTGTCCACTGTAACCCCCAGGTCCTTTTCTGCAGAGATGCTGTCCAGCCAGTCAATCCCCAGCCTGTACTGGTGCATGGGATTCTTCCATCCTAAATGCAGGACTTTGCACTTGTCCTTGATGAGCCTCATGAGATTTCTTTTTGCCCAATCATCCCATTGTCTAGATCACTCTGAATCCTAGCCCTACCCTCCAGCATATCTACTACTCTCCCCAGCTTGGTGTCATCTGCAAACTTGCTGAGGATGCACTCTATGACATCTTCCAGGTCATTAATGGAGACATTGAACAAAACTAGCCCCAGGACCAAACCCCGGGGCACTTCACTTGATACCAGCTGCCAACTAGAAATTGAGCCATTGACTACTACCCTCTGAACCCGATGATCCAGCCAGTCTTCTGTCCACCTTACAGACTGTTCATCCAACCTGTACTTCCTTAGCTTGCCTGGGAGAATGTTGTGGGAGACCATATCTAAAAGCCAATCAGGCTGGTCAGGCATGACTTGCCCTTGGTGAACCCATGCTGACTGTTCCTAATCACCTTTTTCTCTTCCAAGTGCTTTGAGATGAATTCCTTGAGGATCTGCTCCATAATTTTTCCAGGAATTGAGGTGAGGCTGATTTGTCGGTAGTCCCCTGGATCCTCCTTCTTCCCTTTCTTAAATATGGGCACAATTTTTGCCCTTTTCCAGTCATCCATTTCCCGATTGCCATGAGTTTTCAAAGATGACTGCCAGCAACCCTGCAATCACAAGGGCCACTCCCTCAACATCCTCAACATCCAGCCCCATGGACTTGTATACATCCATCTTTTGTAGGTAGTCCCTAACCTGTTCTTTCAGCACTGAGGGCTGCTCACTTCCTCCCCAAAGAGTGCTGACAGGTGCAGCAGTCTTGGAGCTGACCTTGCCTGTGAAGACTGAGGTGAAAAAGGCACTGAATATTTCAGCCTTTTCTGCAGCCTCTGTCACTAGGTAGCCTTCCCTGTTTAGTAAGGAACCCACACATTCCCTAATCTTCCTCTTGTTACTGACATACCTGTAGAAACCCTTCTTGTTACCCTTCACATCTCTTGCTAGCTGCAACTCCATGTGCACGTTGGCCTTCCTGATTTCACCCCTGCATGCCTGAGCAATGCTCCTATACTCCTTCCTAGTTGTTTGTCTGAATTTTCACTTCCTATAAGATCCTTTCTTTTAGTTCACTGAAGAGTTCCCTGCTAAGCCAAGCTGGTCTTCTGCTGTACTTGCTAATCTTCCTGCGCATCAGCATGGTTTGTTCCTGTGCCCTCAGTAAGATTTCTTTAAAGTACATCCATCTCTCCTGGACCCTTCTTCCCCTCAGAGAGGCCTCTCAGGAGATCCTGCCCATCCGTTCTCTGACTGAGCCGAAGTCTGCTTTCTGAAGGGTCTGTATTCTGCTGCTCTCCTTTCTTCCTTTCGTCAGGACCCTGAACTCAGTTCAATCATCTGGATCCAGAGGAGGTAATGAAAATGGTTAGGGGCTAGGGCATAGGATTTATGAGGAGAGGCTGAGGGAACTGGGTTTATTTAGTCTGGAGAAGATTACACAGTGCTGAATCTCTTTTGAATGATGTTTTAATTTTGTTCAAGGCAGCAATTCTCAGCAAGGGTGCCATGGGACCCTGGGGGTTCACAAGATGCTTTTAAAGGTGCCACAGGACAATATTAGCACTTCTAGGTATAGAAACCTACACATGGGTCACAAGATAAATCCAGATATTTCAAATAGGTATCCAAAAAACATTCTTGTGGTCTTTCTGAGTTCCTTCCCACAGAAGAATTGCTCTATTATTTTTCCATGGTCAAAAATTAGTGAAAACAAAGAGGTGGTACTTTCGGGGGGGGGGGGGTCGAGTCTAAAAATGTTGAGAAGCACTGGCCTAAGGGCTTTTAAAGAACAGCTGAAAAAACTTGGACAACTCTTGTAGAGAGAACAAGACAGACACCTAGACCTAAACTGTGAAAGCTCTGTATCTGATCTAACAAGTTAGTTATACACTGAGCAAAAATGGGTTTGCTTTATGATCTGAATAAAATAAGAGCAAAAGCTGAAATATCCATCCTGTAGTAGAAAGTGGGTCTGCTGAGATGTATGCAGATGGCAAGTGATATTTTACAAAGTTCATTCCAACTGGTCAAAAACAGCCTGATCCTACAAGGTGCTTTGTGCTCTATTCCCAGTCCAGGAAAGCACTTCAGCACATGCTTAACTTGAAACATGTGAGAATCTTCCTGGCTTTGGTAGATTAACTTCTGTAGTAAAGTATTACACAACAAGCATCAGGGGCATCAGGTGAGAAGGCCCTTTTCCTTAAAGGAAGAGTGGACAGAGCAGTAAACTGAGACTTGGGGGATTGGGTTCAGTTCCAATTTTAACTGCAGATCTACTGTGTGACTATGGACAAATCCCTTCACCTGCCCTCTGCCTCAGTTCTCTGTCTATTAGATGCTGATAGGAGTTCCCTACCTCACAGGGCTGGCAAAGCTGAAGTGTATTTGATTGCCTGGTTACAACAATATGAAAACACATTGTATCTCTAGACAGATAAACAAAGTGGGATGGAGAATGTAACATCGAAACAGTACCTACATGTAGGTGCTTGATATGATAGGGGTTTAATCTTCTATGCCACCTCAATTGAAACCATGGGTTTTTAATTGAAACCCACTGTTTCAAATTAGGGTATTTATTTTTCCGTCATGTTATGGCAAGGGGCCCAATCCTTTTTTTTCCCCACCAGAGCCTGCCCTCAGCTGGGGGGTCAGCTATCAGAGGGCCAAGTGGCCTCTGAGCTGCAGAGGGCCCCCTGTAGAAGAGTTGGATCGGGCCAAGTGCTGCCTCTGAGCTGGGGCAGCACCCAGCCCACTAGCAGCCCTCCCAGTGGCCCCAGGGTGTGCTTCCACCAGAGAAGTAAGGACTGTGGCCCTCCACAGCTCAGTGGCCACTTGGCCTGCTGGCAACTTGCTCCCTGGCCGTTGGCAGGCTCCACTGGGGAAAAAAAAAAAGGATCAGGGCCCTCACCACTTCTGCCTTCAGCAAGATCCTGCTGAAAGCAGAAGTGGCAAAGGGCACTATTGTTTTTTTCTGTGGAGCTTGCCCACCACTCCCATGGCAGAGTGATGAGCTGACTAATAGCTGTATTGTTGCAATGAGCTGTAATGTATTGTTACAAACTAAACTATGTCAGGATGAGTTTGCATTGTTGCAAACTAAACTACATCTGATGTAGTTTAGTTTACAATGATGCAAACTCCTCTAAACACCCCCAAACTGGTGCACATGTAATGTGTGATGCCATTAAGCCACATAGAGTAACGTTTTTGTCATGTGTACATTGTGACATCATCATGTGTACAAGCACTCAATTATCTAAAAATTAGCAGAATGTCCAAGGGAGAAGGCTGAAGCAGTAAGAACTGAAGATGACAAGGATAGCAGAAAGACAGTGAAGAGATAGAAACAAAACATGGACCCTATTGCTATTTCCAGAGCGAGGAATCTCCATATTCTCCAGATGGGGGATCTGCACATAACCAGCACAACATTAGCCACGCTGCACATTCTGTTGTCGCTGCCCCCAGGTCTTTCTTCAATGTCAGGACTGGAATGACTCCAGTCACATCAGAATCACTTTTGTTCCAAGGTTGTTTTTAAAAGCCTCAGCCCTAATTCATTAAAAAAACTTGGCTTTGAAGAACAGCCTGGTGAAAAGAGAAAATCATTCCCCTCTCCTTTCAGTGTTGCTCCTTGTGTGTGTATTGGAGACTGGAGAGCACAAGAAGAGGGGAGAGTGGAAAGGGTCTCATTAATAGGGACAATTCTCCCTCCCACCCACCCACAGACACACACTCCCCTCAGTTCCCAGATTTCTCTGAACTTGTTCCCTTCCATGAAGCCCATCACAAAGCCAGCTCCTTCTCCTGTCCCCTCCTGCTCTGCCAGGGTTGTAAAATAACAAGTTTCATGTTATTGCTGAACTGCAGAGGTCTGGAGCCCTGTGAAGAGAACAGGGCAACCTAATTAGGGAAACGAGAGCGGTCTTTAATGAGCACTCCTGACTCGGTGAAGTTTAAAAAAGAAAGGAGAAAAAAATGGCTCAGTTTGTACAGCTTTCTCCCCCTTTCCCCCACCCTCCCCATAAACCTACCGCAGTTTGGGCCCTGAGTCCTGGGCTCTCCCTTTTCTAAATATCCCTTTTCTTGCTCTTTTCTAAATATCCCCTTTCTTGCTTCCTGTCTTATTTTACTGCAGGAGAATATGGATTCTGGCCCCTTTGTTGATGGTGTTTCAGAAAGGTGTGTCAATGTCTAGCAGTACATATCCATATATCTCTTCAAGTTATTGCTTCTATGACCCTGCATCTGCGAATGGGGAGCCCTAGATTTCTCTGTGTGAGTGTGTATTAGCACACTTATATTTGAGTATGTGCAGAATTGTTGGCCATAAGAGATCTGTAATATTGCCACTGCAGAATTGCCTGGGGTGCCTGTAAAACACCTTGTGCCCACATATAAAAGTGTTTCTCATGTTTCATTCACAATGCCAGCAGCCTTGCAAATGCACCATCTCTGGGCAATCAGGACTGCTCTGTACCTCCACCTGCCCACCTGGTAGTGTGGCAGTGTTTGGGTGAATGGGAACACTGCATCCACCTTTCTGTAGTGGGTCTCTCAGCTCAGCCTTGCAGTGCCTGAATCCACCTATTAGGGTGAAATTTGTACTGCAATCTGTTGGCAGCAGCAGCAGTCCCTCAATACGAGGATGATGGTAAATAGGGAAGTCACTGGTGAATCTGGAGATGAATGAAAAGACCAATCCACATGTACAACTGCAGATGCCCGGTCATACATTATGGAGCACAGCAATCCTAAATAGGCCTGCTCAGCCAAGATTGCAGCTGCCAAATTGCACACCTGTCTCAGTTCTGAGTACAAAACAACTATCATACAATCATTGCCTCTGTAGGTCCATGACTAGGGCCTTCCAGTAACCACTAGCACCTGCCCTCATTGCAACTCACCTATCATAGTAGGACTGTTCATCATTGCATGAGTCAGCCATACTGTAAGTCCTTTACCTACATCAACTGCCCTGCCCTCAATGCAGGTACCTATAGAAGATGGAGTTCTATACTCTCTGCTAATAACCACAATGCTTTTCAGGTTCCTCTATGGAGTTTGGTGGAATTATAAATGTGCTGACCTGAACTAAAGCTTCCTGATGAGAAAATCAACTACACAGCCCTGCTCCCAACTTCCCCCTGCATTGATTTTTGTGATTTCCATCTAGAGTTGAGCCTGTACCAAAAACTGCTGAATGTTGGAAGAATTCAGATCTGCGTTTCAGTTATGCAGCTTAGGTCTGCCTTTAAATTCAAGAGAAGTTTGAAATAGGCTGTAAGATGCATCAGGCCCCATCTGCTGTCATCATTGAATATCTGATGAGATTTGGGCTCTTTGTGACTCTGTGGAGGAAGAATACCAGACAGCACTGATGGATTTAGTTTGCCAGGGTTAATCTTTCTCAATGTGCTCTGGATGCTGTCACCTCCTGCAACTACTGCAATGTTATTCTCAAAGACCTGTCAAAATCCTTGCTCTATTATATCACACACGCTGAATACTTAAGATGGGTTCCAGACAGCAGCTTTAAGCCAGGAGCGTGGGAGGAACACAGTCTGACAGAAAGGAAATAAGCGGAGAACATTTTACTCATAAAAACATGCTGCTTTCTCTTTGCTTCATAAATCAGCTTTCTCTGATCTCATCCAAGACATGTTGTCAGCTCCCTGCTCCTCCTGGCTGGATGACACGTTCATTCTGTTTTGGATTTTGCCTGAGGGAAATTAGCAGGAGACCTAATTGTTTCCACTTCTCCCCACCACATTAAGGAATCAAATAGAATCTGGAATGAAGTCACAGGGCCTCCTCTAGTGAGGTGCTCAGTACCTGCAGTTCCTCAGGAAGGGCAAAGGGAACTAGGAGGTCTGACATCTTTGAAAATCAGATCACACTTTTTGATACCAATAGATGTATTTAGGAGTAGAACATTACCCATCCAGCTCTCAAATTGTTGACATGATTGTAGAGGATTATACTGGGAACTCATGCCTACTGGTGAGCAGGCACTCACATGAGTAGTCCGATTAACTTCTTGCAGTTCGTGCCAGAGCTTATTTCTCCCAGGTGAAGTGTTTAGACATATGCATGGGACCACAGCATGTTGAGGTGGGGCAGAGCAGCCCTGGGCTGGCAGGGGGTCTGGTGGGTCCACCCCAGGCTCTGGGTGGCAGCACCGGGTGGTGGAGGGGCTGGCTAGGGCATGAGGGTGCTACAGTGTGGGGCTAGCTGGCAAGCAGCCCCCACACTGTAGCACCCTCATTCCCCAGCCAGTTCCAGTCACTATGTACTCATGTGTTGTGGCATTGTAAATCATTCTGCCATAGGATAGTATTTGTTCTGGACAAGACTATCCTGCAGCAAAGTTAATTAATTTACTGCGCCCTACTATGGGCACGTGTATAGATGGTGGTGCTTTACTGCAGAGCTAATTAGTCAACTTGCAGTAAAGCACACATTGTAGATGAACCCTGTGTGTCATTAATTGGATGAGCAGCAAAATGCAGGAACTGGGAAGTTGAACAGCCTTGTTCTACACTGTTCACAGCAGTTGCTTAATGGGTGGCTGTGGCTCATGCTTTTGCTTTCTTAGCTTGAGCTTCTCTCTTGCAGGCTCATTTCCCACACACATTCCTCTTTACACTTTTTCCCAACTCTTGCTTCCCATCCCAATCACACATACAACCCAATGCCTCTTGCTCTTCTGAAATACAGATTTTAGAGTCTTGATTTTTTTTTTGCAAAATGCTGGCCCTTCTGGAGCGCATGTGTCAAATCTGCCTCTTTCTCAAACACCAGTGTTAATCAGAAAAGGTGAGGAGTTGGCTGGTGAAGGTGTGGGGGCAGATCACCACAGGTACAATTCCTTACTCCCTGCCCCTTGGGGGCACTGTAACCATTTACCTCCTGTTGGATGAGCACAATACTCAGTTTATGCACTGAAGTTGCACACAGCCTTAATTCATTTGGCTGTTGGCTGACTCTTCTACTCCATTGAGAATACAAGCCACAGTTATTGTCTGTCTGGGAGAGTTTCATTAACAATGTAAAATCAATGTAGGGTGTTTGTTTAAAAGGCAAAAGTTTACACAGCTTGCAGGAGGGATTTTAATAGAAAGTTAAATCACTGCTGCTCCCTCATCTCGGTACTACAGATGCCAGCTCTCCCCTGGCCCCCAGTTCCCTTCCTTTACCAGGTCCCCTGTAGTGCCTATAAAAGTCTAGAAATCCTCTGTTATAAGTCAGTTTCTGCCCATTATAACCAGAAACAAACTGTGCTGAATTTAATGTTTGGAATCTGTTTTTATGACTGCAGCTGGCTCACTCAAAGAACAAGTTGACACATTGTGCTTTTTAAAATATGGCCTGGCATTGCAATGTATGTTTGCACATGTGTACACACTTATGAGGTGTATAAATATGTGAAGGTGTGCCTGTGTGCTTGCATTGGGACTTGGAACAAGTGTGTTTGAGGGTACCATGCATGGGATAGCGTGGTTCAGGTTGTATGGGTGCTTACCTATGGCTGTATATATGTAGGAGGATATGAATGTAGGTGTTTATGTCAGGGCACTCTTAAGTGTTTGCATGGAGAATGGGAGCCTATAGGGATGAAATAGTACATGTGCAGTGCATAGAGTTATATATGATTGAGCAGACAGGTGCTTAGCCATATTAATCTGCAGTCAGGCAGGAGGTAGGCCAGGGTGGCACCTTAGGACATCTATATGCGTGCTCCAGGGTGGGGAGGGGATGCTTTACTTAGAGTGGCTCTGAGAACCAGTCTAATTAAAGTGCTCACAGCATCACGTGTATTCAGTGTCCCATGCTTCAAAATGGAGGCAGGGGTACTTTAACTACAGTTCATTCAACAAGCTTTAATCAAAGTGTCCCTGCTGCTATTTTGAAATGTGAGGATGCTCAATACACATGACATGGAGGCTGCTGAGCATGCTATTTAGCATGCTTCAGCAGTCTCAGACTTGCAGCGGGCTTGCTTAATTGAGTCTGCTCCGATGCAAGCAGAGATCCATCACATGCAGTACCATAGCAAGGGGAGGACGAGAGGAGTGAGTGCCTTGGGGCACCAACAGGCAGTACCCAGCTGGGGTGGGGTGTGGGATGGAGCTGCGAGTGCCTTGTTTGGGGGGGGCACGGGAAGCAGGGAGGGCAGCTCCTGCCATTTCATGCACTCCTGGGCAAGCATGGAGGTGGGAAGTACCCCCCTGGATCTGTGCATGGGGTGAGGGCAGGCTGCTGCTGGGGGATTTGCCCCAGGCACCAAACTTCCTTGCTAAGAGACTGGTCACGTGTATAGGTGCCCTTCAAGACTAAGCAGTTCAGAGAGCTATGAGCTTTCATTGGCAACACCTACTTCATCAGGTATTATATGTTACTGAGGCTGACTATATCAATACAAAAAAACATATATAGAGTTATATGTGATTGAGCAAACAGGTGCTTAGCCATATTTGCATGTGCATTTGTGCTTGTGGGGCTGTATTGCTGTTTGTAGGTAGAGGAGCTTATGAGGCTACGCCTATGGAAAGGAGTGGAAGTTAGACAGACCTGGTTAGGAACTTCTTGACAAAATGACCTTTCATTAGAGAACCATATTTTTCATGGAAATGTAACCTGTGTCAATGAGCCATTTTTCTGGGAAAGTCCAGGGTGAATTTTCTGGACAGAACTGAAAGCAGCACTAGGATGGCTAGGGAACTTGTCTGTGATACAGAAACTCCAGATTCATAACCCCTGCTGGGCTTGACACCATGGCTTCTATTTACTTCTTCTAGCCTTCCCAAAACAAACAATCAATCAAATTCTAACTAGCAATGCCTAGAACACTTCTAGGACCCCTGACACTAAGGAAATACAGCAGTGCAAAGTTGCTATTACCACACCCTTTCCAAACAGAGCAATGGCATCGATTTTCCTGGGGCTCAGCTGTGGTTCAAAGCAGAGTCTCACACCTCGGTCGATGCCCTGACTGGTAGCCGATTGGCTAGTCATAGAAACATAGGACTTAGAAGTGACCTCCTCCAACAGTAAGAACAGTCCCCTACTGTGGCAGGCCACAAAGTCATACAATCCTGTCTGAGCACAGATATATATATTTCAAGGATCCTCTCTTCCTCTTCTCCCTCTCCCTTCCCCCACCACCAAAAAGAATTCCTAAGGGATTTTTTTCATCTCCAGAATCAATGGAGCCCAATATCAAAACCCTTCATTTTTTTTCTTTACAAAATTAAATTCTTCTTTTCCAGCCAACCATAGTGGGAATGGAGGTGGATGCCCATGTGTGAATGAGGGTGGCAATGGGAAGACATAGGGGTACAAATGGAAAAGGAGAGGGTGGACATGTAGGTGTGCATATGTTTGGATCTATGTGGTGGCTGAGGGTGTATGTACATACGCAAGGAGAGGGTGTCTGTGGCTGGCTATAAGTTCTTGTTCCCAGCACTCCTAGATTACTGGCTTGTTTCTCCAATCCTGGTACCTGGGCAGCCATGTTGGAGGGCTAGTGCAAAGCTTAATTTCCTAGGTGTTTTGGCAATTTTTGAGCTGTCCTGATATACCTGCTCTTAGCCCCCATATCACTGTAGCCTTTTCTCTCCTCCAACTCCTGTTTTCTTCCTGCCTCTCTCTTCTATTATTCCTCCTTTTCCCATTGCACCTCATAGTTAATTTTTTCTCCCTACAGCTCTCTTTCATCTATATTTCTTTCTTCTTTCCCTTCCCTCTCTTCACTTTTCTCTTTATTCTGCTACTGAGAACAGTCCCCTGCTTTGGCTTTTCTCCTTTCCTCTTTCATTCTCTCTCCACTTTTTTTTTATTGCTCCTCTTCCCCTTCTCTCTCGGTTTTATCCCACATTCTTTTGTTCTCCATTCTCTCTTCCCTTCTCCTGGCCTCTGTTCTCCCTACCCCTTCTCCACTCCCCTCCTTCTGAAAAACACTTCCCTGTGTGAAGCTGTTGGCTGCTTTCCAACCTCTAGTGAGATGAAGGATCCCTGGCATGAGCTCAGCTCTGAGTTCCACAGGGCACTGTAACTGCTGGTACCAGAGCTATAAAATCTTTAGTGTCTTTAGGAATGATGACTGTAAATTCTTCAGAAGTCCCACCACGGGTGTAAAGATTTCTCCCTTCCTTCCCCAAGGCTCCATGAAAGAGGCTCTGCAGTAAAACAAGCAGCTCACACCTCCCAGAAATCCCAGATGCAAACACATTGGCTTTCATCTAGGAAAGAGATGCCAGTGGCTGAAGGCCTGATTCTCTCACTGAAATTAGTGGGAGCTCTCTGCATCTCACAGGGCAGGGAACTGGGTTGCCATCTGGCCACTTGAGTTTTTTCACTTTAAAAAAACCATGGTTAATTTAAAGAAAGTTTGAGAGACAGTGAACTTACTTCTGAGTGCTGAGCAAACAAAAGCACCTGGAGAACATGTCCCTAGCTCTCAAAGGATTTTGCCTTGGCAATGAGCTACAATAGGTATGAGGATGGGGAATGCCTTAACAGGTGTGCCATGGGCTGGAAAATGTTGGGAAACACTGGTGTAGACATTTCCTCAGAGTTGTGAGGCAATCAATGTTGTACTGGGGAGGTCTAATATAGCTTTACTATCAGTGATTCTGAATCAAGTGAGTCCAAACCTATTAAAAAAAATCCAAAAATACTGTTATCTTCTTCCAGGCTTATAACTGTACCTGAGATCAACCTGTTCAGTAGATCTCTTCCTGCCTCTCATACCACTGCCCAGTATTAAGACCCTGCCTTGGGGACAGAGCTGAGGCCCTCCCAAGAGAACACAGAATCTATCTTGCTCTCCCATACCTACCTGGCTGAAAGGCTGAAACCTGCTGATCCTCTGTCAAGAGAACAACCATGGCCCAAGGCACCCAGGGAGAGGCGCTATGGAGTAGGAAGGGGCCATAACAACACAGTCATTTTTCTGACCCTGAGCATAAATATCTGGGAGTTGGACCACCTGGCTTCTATTAAAAGCACCATGAGACTAAATTCCTGGGAACAGCCAGCCAATGAAAAGTCTGGAAAAAAGACAGCTGGGATGTTGAGTTAACAGGGGAATTGCAGCAAAGGTCGGATTGTGCACACAGCTATCAGCTGAGTTGATCCGATGCTGCTGTGTTGAATCCATATCTTAACCTTAACAGCCTCATTAGGGAAAACCTTACTAAAGCTGGGTCTACTCTTCACAACAGGCAACTGTTCAGTGTGTAGCAGGAACTGAGCAAGACATTAGTAAATGTCCTGTGTTTGCCTATATTTTTTTTAATATAAGAGTAAAGATTAGGGGGTTTATGGATCAGTTTTTCTGTCTTATAGGTCACAGTATGGATTTGTTTCAAACAAGTGAAGATGAGTTTGTGGTTCATGTGTCCATCCCCTATGTATATGTTTATCCATAGTGGGGAGCTCAAGACTGGAGCTGGCAGGGGTGCTGCAGGGCAGGAGTGAGGGGCACTACTAGAGCTGTAAAGTAGACAGCAAGGAGTTTTGTGTGTCAGGGATTATATGAATTTAGCAAAGCTGCCTGGGGGGGCGGTGCTCTGGAATAGACAAGGGTGGCTCAGGGTAGCGGCACTGGAAGAGTTGTGTGGGGAGCCCAGAACTGGAAAAGCAAGGGAAGCTGGAGGGCAGGCACGAAGGGTGCCACTGGAGCTGTGTGTGGGATAGCAAGGAGTTTTGTATGTCAGGAATGAAGTGAATTTGGCAGAGCTGTGTGGGAGGCTTTCATAGCACCTGGCTCTCTCTGGCTACCATTAGAACAGTAAACTCACTCAAAATGTAAAAAGACTATAGTGAAAGTTGCATGCCTCTTTTGTTCTGCCTTTTCCCCTTGCCCTTGCCAAAGTCTGCACTCTCCCTTACTTTAAGAGCTGCAAAGCAATTTTCCACCTCCCCACTTAACTGTGAACATTCACAGACAGCCCCCTTTCATCTTCCTTTATAACCTTCATCCTGGTGGGGTGCTTTAAGTGTAGCCAAGCTTCCTCTCCTGCTGTTGTTACCTCCACAGTGTCTTTGGGGTTTTTGGCATTCCAGGCCTATTATTTTCACAGCACCATAGGGCTGAACCAGGGGAGCTGATCCATAATCATCCTGTTGGTTCATCAGTACCCCCCCGTACTGTCTGAACCTGATGCAGTTAATCTATCCATTTGGCAATAGAGGGCAGGGGGACAGATTTTATTCCACTTAGTTGGTGTCTAAAGTAGACTTAAGTGTCCAAGTGGGATTCTATTCTAACCTATTCAAGTCATGAAAAAACAATTAATCCATCTACTTTTGTAACGCACTAACACCTGACCCTTAAGACTGAGTCACAGAAAAGCAGCAAGGAGTAGGAGGACCCACCCATCTTTTGCATCTGTTTTTCAGGACCTTGAGTGAAGTGAAATAGGTGTCTAAGTCCACTTAGATACCTAATAGGTGGGATAGAATAACCCTGGATGCACTCTTGTACCTTCTTTCTCTGATGGGTAGAGTTGTAAATCAGGCATCAGGTGAGCAAATCAGTGTAGCATAATGGATAGAGCAGTAGGCCAGGATTTACAAGACCTAAATTCTAATCCTCACTGTATACTGGCCTATTTGGTGATCTTTGGCAAGTTACTTCTCAGGGTTGTGTGCCTCAGCTTCCCTATCTGTAAAATGGGGATAATGCCAACCTCATCTGTAGAATGCTTGGTTGTCTGTGGGTCAATAAAGAGCTTGATAGGATTGTCTTTAATGTAGGTATAATAGCCACCCTTTTGGCCAATATACAGTGGATTGAACTTTGGATGCCCAGATGTAAAAGTATGAGTTGCTCCAGCTTGAACTCTATAGGTAAGGACTGTTGCAACTGGTATCTTCTGTGGATGAGCACAATGGGGGACTTGTAGCACACATTCAAGCCAGTGGAGGCTACCCACACAGGTTAAAAGACTCCCTAAGGTTTACTGAACCTCCTCAGTAAGATACATTTTCCCAGTACTCATCTCTGAGTCTGTCTGATAACGGTCCTGGCTTATATGACTTCTGTGAAGTCAGGAACTTCTGAAGAGCTGCCTTTGAAATGTCCCAACTACTTCTCAGGTAGGTGGGTGGAAGCTTACTAGGACAACAAAAGGTCAACCTTCAGGTGAGGGGCAGCACAACAGATCACCGTGTCAGAAAGGAGGGATCCAGAGAAAGACACAGAGCAGCAAACCCAATCCCAGGAAAAGCCTGTTCCTCTGAGGAGTCTTGGAGCTAAATATGCCAGATCAACATCCCTGGATACTTGAAGTCCTGTCTTAACTCTTGTCCAGGCCCCCACACAGAAACAGTGTCAGCTTCCCCATAGTGTTATGTATGAATGAACAGACACAGATTCTCTCTAGAGATGAGAGGGTAATTTAGCCTCTGTGGCCCATTAACACTTGACTTCTCAACTGAGACTATCAGAGAGAGGATCCAGTAAGTGGAAACTTAAGTGATGGTGTTTCATCTCTTGGTGGCCGGAAGCCACAAAACTCCTTTCCACTAGGCCACCAAAACAAGTATTAGATGTTAATGGCTTTCGATCCCTCCTGACCCAGGTTGGCTTTGAAACAGCGACCCAGATGCCAAAGTCACAGTTGCAATGTGGCTTTGTAATGACATGATTCTAGCTTGAATTCCAGGCACAGGGGCTTTGACACTTCTGTTTGTTTTCTTATTTGAGAAGTTCAAGAGAAGCTCAAGGCTTAAAAGCAAACCCTTGAAAGCAAAGCATTTCTAATCACATAAAAGTGTCTGTGCAGGCCAGGGCTGAAGAGGGGGTTTGTGACTTTAATCTTTGCATATCCCTTTCTTTCTTCAAGCATCTCTCTCACTCACTCGCCTATATACTCTCTCTCTCTCACATACACACACACTGCTTTCCCCATCTTCAATAGCATAATACTCCAAGAGAGAGGGAAGCAGAGGAGGAGGAGGAGGAAGCCAGCCTGCCTGCCCGCCCCCATGCTGAGCCCAAGTAGACTTTGTGAGAAAGCTTCTCTCCATCTGCAGCCCAGCCCGGTGGGAGTCAATTAATTCTGAATAACCTAAACCGACAGAGGTATTTGCATTCACAACCTGACTGATGACCGTATAAAATTGATTTATGAATTGAAGTGCTTCCCCTCCCCTTATCCCCGATTCAAGCCATAATTGATTATATGTGCTGCAGCGAAATTAAAGAAAAGAAAATTAAAAAAAGAAAAGGAAAAAAGGGAGGCCCCACAGATGCAGCTCTATATTCTCAAGGTTTCCTGGGATTAGCCGATCTATTCATCACTTATCATTTTTTATTTAAAAACTTGCTTCCTCTCTCCCCCTCCAAGCCCCCGCCCCTTCCCCAGCCACCACCACAACCTTCCGCTCTGGGATGCAGCCCAGTGGCTATACAGAGGGAGAGTAATGGGAAAATACAGTACAACTGCCAGCAAACTGGCAGCTTGGCTTTGGAGTGGAAGGAGAAGGAGTCTTAAACCCCAGATCCTTACTTTTAGGGAAGCAGAGCTCACTCTCAGGGCTGTGTGGAGAAATAACACTGGAAGTCCTTTGCTGGGCTGGGATGTGAGCATTAGCTTAGCTCTATGCATTGTGAATGGCTTCATTGTGCATCTTGGTAGGATGGGAACCTCACTTCACCCTTCTGCCCAACAATCTCTAGTATTAGCGACACTTTTATATAGTGCTTTTCATCCACAAATAGCCAAGTGCAGATGAAAAAGCATGTAACAATAGATGCCTGGGAACTGTCAGATTGGGTCAGACCAAGGTCCATGTGCCCACTGTCCTGTCACCACCAGTGACCAGTGTTAACTGCTTCAGGAGGGGACATAAGAAAAACGCCTGTAAGAATCTATAGGACAATCTGACTGGAAGGAACATTTATTCCTAACCCTCAAAAATAGCAGTTGACTTAAACCCTGAAACAGGATGGTTGATGTCCCTGCTAATTTTCTTAAATTACTCTCAAAACCCTAGATATTATCATAAAATCAAAGAGAAGTAAGTTCTGTTCTGTTCTTTTCATTAACTCATTTCTTCATCATTCAGTATCATTATTCCCATTATACAGAGGGGAAAATGGAGATACAGAGAAGTGACATGACTCTGTCAAATTCATGAAGCTTGTCAGAAGCAGAGTCAAGGCTTAGCTGTAGGGCACCTGGCTCCTACTCTAGCTGCCTTTTCTTACCGCCTCTTTCTAAACTGTTTACAAACATTAAAGTGTTAAGCCTCTCAGACAGAGACAGATGGGGTTTTACCAGGATTGAGTAAGGCAAATTCCATACCATATGAAATTCACTTGGGCTAAGATTTAATTTCAGTTCCAATACCCCACAGAGTTCTCTCAGGCTTATGGGTCTTTGGAACAAGAGCGAAGAAGTTTGGATCAAATCTGTGCTCTTCTAAAAGTCAGGAGGGTTTGGATCCTGGGTTTGATTTGGGTTCATGCCTGGCAAAGAAGGTCCTTAATCATATATTTTTGCATGACTATTGTTAATTAATAATTATTATTATCATCATCATTACTAAATATCCCTTTGACAGAGAAGAATACCAATGTACACAAAAAAGTCATTTTGAAAAATATTATGAGTAGCTGGAAATCAGCATCCTCTGAATCCCAGCAATGACACTGCTAGTGTGATGTGATCACCTAAATCTAACTGAACATAGATAGAGGTCCCTAAAGTGCCTATCATCACAGTCCGTAAATTCAATGATGTATCTGATGAGGATGTGTAAGGCACAAAAACATCTAGCAGGACTATATCAAGTTTCTGTGCCTGATGTGAACAATCATCTGCACAGGGTGGGAACTGAGTAAATGTCAAATGAAGGTTTTCCCTTAACTTCTTAGAAAGTATTTTAGTGAGGAGGTGACTGAGGGACCTTTGCACAAAAGCAGGGGGCTAGGTGTTGAGTTACAGGAGAATCCACTTTGCCTGCAGCTAATAGGCCTAATGGTCTGCAAGAAACAGGTATAGTCAAAGGCCAAATCCTTGCTGTATCTCCACCTCCCCGCACTGCCCGCCCCGCCGTGAATGAGGCATTATGTGAAACAGACAGCAGGCTCATACTGATGCATAAAGCAGGTGCACATGGGACTGAAAGCCCCTGAGATTGGCCAGCATTCTGCACAAAGGGTGGCCTCTTCATTCCTCCATCCAGATACTAGCTGAGCCCAGCTTGGGTAATTGTTTGGAACTGAACAAAGGGCAAGTCTGTTCAGAAACGCTGGGGCTTGCAAGGCCCAGCTGGTGCCCTTTGGGTGTCAGCTTCCTGGGATTCCAAAGCTGTTTATTCCACCAACACATCTGAGCTATCATGGGATGACTTCATTATCGCTTTAGCTTTGAGGCTGTAAGAAACCTCAGGTTGAAGGACTGATGAGCATGGGTGTTATCTGTGACCAGATCCAATGTCCCTTGGATTCCAGGAAGCCTTGAATTAACTTGTGTTGCAGATTGGTCTCAGTTTTTCCAGGGTGAATAATGAGGTTGGGACATGGCCCTCTGTTCAAGGTTTCAGAAGAAGCATAGAAAATGCCATCAAGACATGTGCATTCACCACACTGGCTTAAATTTACTTCGCAGTAAGCAGGAATAGGTCAGCATCTACACATGCAGGCATGAAAGTGCATTATTGTTAGTACCAAGTTAGTCCACAAAAGGTAGTACTAAAATTAGTACCAAGTCAGACCATACATGCAATGTTACTGTGTAGTAAGGTGTCTACAAGTGCATTACTGTGCAGTAACAAATCGGGAGTAAATTCAATACCTACATAATGCAGGTATCAAATTTATGCTCAAGTCAGCATAAGTCATCATACTTACTGTGCAGTATGGGTGTGCATGTGTAGATGTGCATCCATACTGCGCAGTAATTTCAGTTACTGTGCAGTATATGTGCATGTGTAGACATGCCCACTTAGAAGGAAACTTGGAGGAAAATTCCATACCCAGGAGCAAGACCATAGCTTCTCTTTGTTTAAGAGAGTATATTCTATTGTAACCTGGGTGCTATGGTGAACTGCTGCTGTTTAATAGCAGGAGTCTCCCCACCAGTCTACATGGGATTTCTCAAAGAAGGTGCTAAAGAGTGGTGCTCACCTTGTCTAGGAGATCCAGTCAGCACAGAGGACATGCAACCACGCTGTGTGATCCTTTTCTTAGTTCTGAAGCTGAGTATGGATTTCCAAAGTAGCATGTTCAAACAGTATTATTGAAGAAAGCAAATCCATTGCATTTATTTAGCTTCACACCGACCAAACAAACCCTTTACACTATATTCCCAAACCAAACTTATTTCCAGAAGCAAAGGCTCCAGTTATTATTCAGGTCTATTGCAGATGGCTGGACATAGCTGCAGGCTTAAATGCTTCTCTGGGAGCAAAGATGTTGCCGCCCATTCAAGGTTCAGAACTGGGTTTCCTGCCTTCACACAAGTTAGTCCTTGCTGAGGAATCTGCACTGTACCCTCTCATAGCATATTGGTATTAAGGCTGTGCTTCCTGTGTGCCGTAGGTTGTATTTGCCCTGCCACATAATAAACTGTACCCAGAGGTGCTTCTTTTGAGTGGTACCTTTAAAGCACAATTGAACTCAAAATATAGGATGTTCCTGTTTAGCTGAAGCCCCTAATAGTATACAATCCTCCTGTGATGAGCTGCTTGGCCTTTTGATGACGATACACCTGAGCAATATAGTATAGTCAGCAGCCTTTTCCATGACTAAGGGATCCAGTCCAAGGCTGAGAGAGATGTGATGAGGTGCTATGGCAAGCAAAGATGTGTTAGTCAGTCTGGGAGCTAGAGTATCTGAGTGAACCACAGCCTTTCAATGTCCCACACCTTCATTAAAGAACCCTCTTCAATATTCATTACATCTATGCTATATTTCTACTCTGCTCTAAGGACAATTACAGCTATCAACTCCCAGCTGGGAATTTCATTTCGAATTGAAACAGCTGTTCTGTTCTGTCAAAAAAGAAAGGTTGTCTCAATGCTGTTTCGAGCTTCACTGGGGATGGGAAGTCAGCTCAGCTGGGCTGCTTCCCTGGCCTCCATGTTACATTGTGCTGGGGGCGGGAGTCAGCCCAGTAGGGCTACTTTACTACTTTGCGCCAGAGGCGGGAGACAGCCCAGCTGAGCTGCTTCTCTGTCACCTGTGCTAGATCAAAATTGGTCAAAACAGTGCTGGAATGAAATGGTTGGTAAACTTTCGCACAGCCCTACTGGATTGTCTAATGGTCTCTTCTGCCCTTCAGGTCTGTGAATTGACATGTTGCCTTTAAAATTCGACTTTCTCCTGGGAGGCTAAGACCTGACACAAACCTGGCACAAGTTAGAGCAGTATCAAGCATCCCCAGCCATGACCCTTCCCCATCTCTTAAATTAGGAGGTGCCATAGGGCAGATTTAATCACTTTGCTCGAGGCACATGAAGGAATCATAGGAGGGGCTGGGATCTGACCCTCAGCACTGAAGGAGCAGTATTTCCAAGCATGGCAGCATCTTGATTCTCACTGTTACACACATGCAACAGTGAGGCGCACCTGCAAAGCACAACGAAGATTTCTAGTGGATATCTGGAAAACAACAGCAACAAAAAAGCTCGAACTCTTTTCTAGTCTTTGCCAATTTCATTGATCACTTTGAAGCTCTTTGATGAATCAAATCAAAGGATAAAATAGTCTCCAGAGCCACTGTCTTGTCAATGACTTAGGACAGCTCTATGTAAGCAGGGTTATAAGCAAGAAGAAAAGCTACTCCTTCCCCAAATATGTACTGGAATTTTTTTGGGGGGAAAAATAAACAGAAGGATCTGGAGAGCCCAAACGGCAGCTGCAGTGGAAGATTTTCCTTGCTGATTTCTGAAGCCCAGAAAACACAGTAGGGGTTGTTTCTAGCAACTGCAACTCCACGGCATTGCCAGCAGGTCATATATTACAATCAAGTCCACGGAGGGATGAAAAACAGAGGGCTTGTTCCTAAGTTTCACTGGTTTAAAATGGAATTCCATCTGCTTTTTTCTTGTGGCAGCAACAGCCCCCAGGGTCCTGGGACACAGAACAGAGTGAAATCTGTGCTTTATTTACAGCTCTTTAGTTTCAGATAAATAAAAGTTTCTCGAAACTCACTTTTTCCCCTCAGCTCCCCCCCACCTCTGTAACAAAAAAGCCCAAAAAAAGGAGTTTAAAAGACATTCTTTATTTCCCCCACAGCTGCCCCTGAGCAGCCCTCTCCTCCTCCCTGCTCCAGTGCATGCTGGGTAATGCCATGTATTCTTAGACTCCCAATGGCCCCCATTACTGTCAATTAGTTACGGAATGCTACTGGGATTCATGCCTGACAGCTCCGGCAAAGCAGGAGAAATGGGCTCAGTAGGGAGCGAGGGGCCTGCCTTTTTTTTTCTTCCCCACAAGAAATACCTTTCTCAGCAAGGCTTTTTAATGGCCATCCCTGCCCCCCATCCACACTATCCGCGTGCAAGCACACATATAGGCACACGCACGCACACACACACATACACACACGTGGAAATTATGCTGGAGGGTGGGAACGCTTGGTACAGCAAGCACCAAGAAAGTCAGTTCACTAAAATAGGGGATAATTAATGTCCTTGCAGGTGTCTCTCAGCAGCCTTCCCTTCCCTCATCCACAACTACCCAGAGTCCCATGTTATGAATCCTTTCCCTTAAACCCCTCCAGTAGGTAACACCTCATTCCTCTCTTCTGGCCCTTCCCACCCTCCTTTCATAAGAAGTGAGCAGTGAGGAAGGGTCAGACGTTATTCTGCAACAAGTATGAATCTTGCACAGTCATATCAGCTTCTCTCACATTCCTGCTGCCATCCAGTTTTCATGAAGCCTCCCTCCTGGCCCCAAAGAACAATGCAATAAAGTTCAGGGAGGTGGAGCTGCTTCAAAAATCTTACTGAAAAATTTACACTGCAGGGTCTTCAGAAAGAAGGTGGGGATCTACTTGTTTTGGGGGTGGTTTTGGATACATTTTGGAAATGTGATATAAAAGGATTAAGGATTTAAGTTGATCTAATAAAAGACATCAGATTCACCCAACTAACCTTGTCTGCCTATAAAAGGATTAAAGCACTTGCATGCTCTCAGCCCTGACACTGGGTTCATAAACTGCTCTAAGATGATTTCAGGGAGCAGGAAGAAATGGAAAGGATATTTTTCATTTAAGCTACAATTCTGTCCCTGGTAGCAGTGCAATTCAGAAATGGAGTTAACTAGCCACTAGCCTGATCCTCTACTGCTATCATCCAAACTGGCTTTATTTTTAAATAACAGTTCTTCCATTGCTTTGGAGTGATGTTGTAGCTGTGATGGTCCAAGAAATGTGTGCGAGACAAGGATTTTTGTGGGTGATAGCTTTTATTGGACCAACTGCATGGTTGGGATAGACTTAGACAAACTTTTGAATGCAATGCATTCTTCTTCAGGTCTCACCCACAAAAATCCTGGCCTCTTCGACTGTGTATTTTATATACACCTGTGCAGATCTTAAACTGGCAAAAATTGGCATTGTTCTGTTGCCTTCACTGAAGTTATGCTGATTTAACGCAGCTGAGAAGGTGGCCCACACAAGGCGCTATCTGTAGGGCCAGGATGGTCCCATAAATAAAGAACAGGACTTGGGGATATCAGTCCTGCCTGTGCTATTAGCTTTCAAAAGAGTCCTCAGTCAAGTCACTTTATTTCCCCTTATATGAGTCACATGCAAACAAAGTATTTGATTTTGGTTTACATGGATTCACTTTCTTTTACCTTTGCTTCAGTCTGAAAGCAAACTTCAGTTTGAACAGCTGAGTTCCAGCTATCTTCAACCAGAGACAGCCCAAAATTAGACTCTTCAATCTGACTGACTTCACATGCTGAAGGCAAAAAAGGATTCAAATTCAAATCCCTGGACCTGAATCCTCCCTTGCAAATTTGTTCCTGGGAGGACCAAACCCACAAAGGAGATCAGTTTCCTGATTTGGATGGACTGAAATGCAGAGTATCTCATGCTGGAGGCATCTTTCACACAGAGCTGATCACATGAGATTTCTGCCCTTTGGGAGAACAAAATCTTTCAATCATGTATTGTTAGATTTTTGTGCCATAACAGAAACAGAAGCCTTAATCGAATCTAAAATCAGCCTTGTATAATACCCTATGGAACCATACATAGTATGGGTGGGAGACCTGTTTCACTCAGCCTGGTACACTCCAAATTCATAAGTTCAGATGAAAGACTCCTGAAGATCAATGACCCTTTGGAGAAAGCTGGTCCAAATATCTTGTTTGAAATTATATCAGAGCCCTAGGGAATTGCATGCAACTTAATTTAGTTGTGTTATATTACTTCCCTGCTGATAATATCAAGGTTGGGAGTGGCCAGAAGGTAGAGTCAAGGTAAAAACTCTAAAGACAACAAGGACAGAGGTGATGTTTAAGTTCCAAGAGGGATTAACAATTATCTTGAACCTGTATGGGAACAAGATGGCCAAAAAACCAACTTCCATCTGAGTATACTACAGCTTCTCCCACCTGGGCAAGAGATCAGTCTTCTGAATTGCTAACAAAACTGCTGTCTGTGGGATGCAAGGGTATAATATCAAGCTGTGGCTACAATAATGTTCAACAAGCTTGTGGTTAGTGAGTCCAGCATTAGAGGAGGGACACTTCCAAATCTGGCTGAGTCCACTCTATTGTTAAAATGACCAACTAGCCTGAATTTTCCAGGATGGTACCATTGGTCCTGGTATCCCCAAAGAGTTCCTGAAAGGGGACTTTTGCCCCGTTTTGGAAAGTTGGCCCAGATGGAGAAAATCCCTGAATGCTCCTGTAACATCAGGCATCGTTCTACCCTGCTTGCTGAGAGGAAGAACTCACTCACTAATCCAGGCACAGCAGTGTGCTGCAGTTATGCTGCTTCTGATTCAATAGGTAGCCTGAACATGGTGCTCCTCTTGGGTTCATTATCTCTGCTTCTGGGTAAAGCTAATTTGTCTGTCTGCAGCAGCACTGTGTTAAGGTGGCTACACTGAGTGGAATCAGAAGCGGTTGTAGATTCAAGCTGTCCATGAAGTATCTAGGACTGTGTCTGGAACTTACTATCTCAGAGTTAATCATTCTATCTAGTGGTTCCCTGGCAGACCTATTAGGTAGCATGCTTTCCAAGTGTCTTATTAAAATAGATCCAAATAGCAGCACTGAACTGACTCAACACCTTTCAGTGCAAGAAGTATGTTTCATCCCTTGTTACAACATACCTCACCTATCTCCAGAGCTGGGTGAGGGCTTGATGGTGAGAAAGGGACCTCTCCATTGCTGGCAAGGTTGGAGATGACTTTTTAGTTGGCTTCACCATAATGTCTCACGTACGAAATGCTTCCCAAATAAGACACATACCTTGTTTTTGGAAGCCAGCATGTAGAAAAAAAAGATTTTTTTCTGAATCACAGTAACTGTGTGACATAGAGTAAGTTTTCTTGGAAACATGCAGGAGGGCTGATTTTAGCAAAGGGAAGGTGTGTGTGGTATGCACATAAATACAGTAACTAGTGGACTGTGTGAAAGGAGCTGAATGGGTCTCGGTACATTTCCTGATGGACAGAGTAAAAAAATGCCAACACATCAGGAACCCAGGGCTACCTTGCTGACAACCTCATGAAAGCCGCTATTGTGTTTGAAGCTTTGAATTTCATTCACCTACCCAAGGCCAGTGCACTGTCATGTGCTGCTACTACTTCTGTAGTACCTCTCTTGTGACTTAACCCAGGCAACTTTAGTCTGATTAACCCTGAATTTTCCTCTATTTTTGGTGCACATTACAGTATAAATAATAGCAATAATAATAATATCTCCTCCTCCTCTGAAAATGACCCACTCTCCCCCCTCAGAAATGAAGAGTTGGAGGGAATCTGGGTTTGATATCAAAGGATTAAACTTAGCTATGCTTCTGACCTGCAGACCAGTACATGCCAAGCAAGGCTGGAAAACAGTAGGAGTAGACGAGAGAATGAGAAGGACAGAGCTGGATGCTCTCTGCTCAGAGGCATCTCATAAATAATGGAAATGTGTCAGGGCAATGGGAGGGGGCAGACGACGAGGGGACACGGTAAGAAACCAGCCAACGAGGAGATCCAGTCTCACAACGCGCTTGCTGGGAGGCCACTTTGGTCACGTGGTTTCTGAACCGCTGAAGAAAAGTTGACAGGAATGTCAGAGCATGAAAAGGCAAAATGGCCACTTTAATTAACTCCTTTTCATCAGGCCAGAACAGAATCTACCTTCCTTCTTCCCCTCCCCTTCTCAAGCCCCATCAAGCCCTTAATACCAGAGCTGCCTGAAAACAGGACCATCTGAGAGACGTTTATTGATGATTATAAATGTATCACGGGAGGGGTCAAGGGCTTCTGCGTGCTGCCTCTGGGAGTGCAAGGAGGAACTAACTCCCTGAGATTTCCTGCTACAGACACGGCTGGAGACTGGTACAATGGGAGGGGAAAGGGACCAGAGATCTTCAGATCTAAACCTTGCCACAGAAGTGACACCAATCCGTGGATGCCGTTAGCATGTGTGATGTAATGTAAAACATGATGGTGGGGAAAGAAGAAGTGGAAGTAACCTGGGGTATCAGTCTTGGGCAGATCCTCAAGACTGGACAGTGGGATAGAAGGATTTCATCTCTAAGGGAATATGAGAGATGTTGTAATTTCCCCCTCTTATTCCCACCCGGTGTTTTGTTTGAAAAAGGCCTACTGGCTCCTAGCATTATCTGCTTGCTTTGTTGTTGCAGCAGTAGGTGAAGGCACAATGGAAAGTATCCATCAGTCCCAGCACAGATGTGCCAAAAATGGGGGAGAGGAGCATCCAGTGTCTTGTATCTTCCATCCCGCCACAGGCATTTGGAGAGCACTCTCACCTGTCTCTAATATGCACAAGGCGGCTGCAGCTATGAGCATTGCTTGGAGTCTTTAAAATGAGGTTTGATATCCTCCAAGCCATTTCCTATTCCAGCTTCTGGGGGAAATGCTATGGGCTGTGCTTACAAGCAGCTGGGCTGAGGCTGAGGTAGGGTCTTGGTGGACCTCCCAATCCTGCAGTCTGTTAGGCTATGAACCCCCCCTGTTCATTTCTTTCTGAAAGGGCCAAGGGCTGAATTGGAAGTCCTGCTCTGCCTTCAGCATGTTCACAACTCTCCACCTCTGCTGGAAGCCAAATGCTGATAGTAAAATTCATGCTTCAGGGCTTTAGCTTTTTGCCTTCTAAGGCCAATTAGGAATTCTCCTCTCTCCCCATGTGCAGGTAGATAGGCGCATTTTTCAGCTTTCTCTGAAGCATCAGAGATTGGCCAGAACTGGAGATGGGACACTAGAGGAGGTAAATCAGTGGTCTGCAGTGCTTCAGAAAATCCTTCTCCTTCCCTGTGAATTTTGCCCATGAGTTCAAACTGATCACTTGATTTGATGTCGCGTCATGGTAGCTGGGACCTTGGAGATATTTTTCTTTTGCCTTCCTCTGCAGCAGAGAGTATGGGTTGCTTGTTAGGACCATCTCACTCACTGATCTCCCTGCCAATGCAGAAGCCTCAGGCATTGGTGACACTTTGGTCTCTCCTGTCCTCTGCCTTTGATATTCAGTTATTTAATCTCCCTAGTACTGAAATGCTTTAGCTAACTGAAGTCTGTTTAGTCTGATATAGGGGCATCTGGTAAAATGAAAAGGCTGGGAGGTCAGACTAAGTGGTTCCTAATGGTCCCTAGGAGCTTTAAATGCTATGAAACTCCAGAGAGTCACTTACACACCTGTCTCCCTTCAGGCTTGTGTATTTAGTTCTCTGAAGGATGTACATTTCTCTGCTCAGTAGTGTTCTATAAAACATCCTTTGAAACAACTTATAGTATTGAAAAATGGATTGAAATGCAAAATGTATCATTTCCTGAAGTTCTGCTGAACTTCTCCATGGTCCCATCTCCAACACTGGCAGCTCTTTATAGTAGAGTCAGGCAGGGAATGGCTTTCTAATCCCATGTTCGAGATTTCACATTTTTTTCTCCATCCCAAACCCTGACATTTTTTTCTGAAATAACAATGGTGATAAATGCATACCTAGGTATTTCAAAATAATTCATTTTGATTTCATTTTAAAAAGTAAATCTTTTAGTCTAAATCAATTAAAATGCTGAAACACAAAGCCCTTTTAAAATAGAAAATGAAGCTTTTTGGTTAAAGATGTTGAACTGTTGAAACTTTTCCACCCAGTAGTATTTGAATCAGGAGATTCATCAGAAGCAACCATTTCTAGTGAATGGTTTCTGTTTCTACAAAGCAACATTTTCTAACAAAAGACTTTCATCTGTGAATTAAGAACATAAGAAGTGCCATATCGGGTCAGACCACGTAGCCCACTATTCTGTCTCTGACAGTGGCAGAAATAGATGCTATAGAGGGAGAGCACTGAATTGGATATTTCTGGAGTCAACTATCCCTGATTCAGTATTCTTCCTGGCATCTACTATTATTGGTTCAGAGATGCCAGAGGAAACACATCCAACCATTCTGCTCAAAGTCCCATTCTATCAATCCCTCTGATTGAGAGGACTGGCCTGTTTCTAACACTGTTTGTTCATCCAGGGGGTCAGTATGACCAAATTTACAATTCTGGTCAGTCTGAAGTAGTTGAGCATGTCCCTCCAGGTGGTGCCCTACCAGTGCATTAAGATACCTATTCCATCATGGCAGTCATAGCTTTCTGCATTGGCTATGTGATATAATGAATATACCAGAGGTCTGTTCTGAATCTAATGACCCCCTGGCCAACTGTAGTTAAGAGACACTATTTTTTGTAACCAACAGCCCACAAGGGGGTGATGTGGTTAGCTTTGGCTCCCCAGCCTGAATAACCAAGCACCTATTTACGCATCCCAGTTGGCCTTTGGCACAAGCTCAGATGGCAACTCAAATACAAATATCTGGAATCACAGGCCTCAGCTCCTCTGCACTTGTGCTGAATAGGTAATATCTTGTCATATGGAATGGCTTCAGACTGAGCTACCAAAATGATTTGAGTCCTGGAAAACATGAGTAAGCAACTTAAGAAGCCTCATTTAGTTTACCAAAGAACTGACTTGATCATGATCTAGAAATACTTCTCTGGGGGAGGGATTTCTGCTAGATATGGGTTGTTTAAACCACCAAAATAAAGCCAGCATTAAACAAGACCAATTCTGACTCAAAACAGGGTGCAAATGTTAAGCAGTGAGTGTAATTATCCACTGGAACAACTTTCCTTCAGAAGTGGGATCATCTCTACCACTAGCAGTCTTTAAATTAAGACTACACATCTTTCAAAAAGATAGCTTCCAGTTCACTGAGGAGTTATGGGCTTGAGGCAGAAATGCAAGAGATTAGACTAGCTGACATAAAGGTTCCTACTGGTCTTGAAATGTTTGACTCTGTGAAGGAGACAAATATTCATAACGTGTGTGTGTGTGTGTGTGTGTGTGTGTGTATACACATATGTATATGTGTGTATGTATGTATGTATGTTATGCACAGATGTCCAAAGTATCTCAGCTGGCATAAAACACTGTAGCACTAGCCAGGAGTCTAGACTTCATATTATTTATTCACTTCAGGTTTAAATTGTTCACTATGCACCCACGCCATGCTCTGGGGCCCTTTACATAAGTTACAATTCCAGTTTCCAAATGTTCAACTAGTTCCTCACTCATAAAAGCCTGGTCAGTTAGCTCTTGAAAAAAAACAACAAAAAAAACGACCCGTCCACCACATTTTTCCCCCTTCTCCTTAAAAGATGGGTGATGTGGAGGGGAGTTGTGTTCAGGGAGACACGGGGCCTCCTGATCTTTCCTTGCTAACCCCAGTAAGAATCTGAAGCTCCTGCACAAGCCTGGTTCCCTTGTACTGTACAACACACTCGTGGAGGCTTTAACACCTGGCTAAGAGAGGGGAAAATATGACTAAGGGATGAATGCTGATCGGTTATTGCTTGACAGGTCCTTTGCCCAGGTGTGATGGGTAACACAAAGTAGAGAATCAGGCCTGTGGAGTAACCCTGAATGTGGGAAACGGGTGTGAGAGGAGTTAAACGAGGAGCACTTACATGTTGATTAGAAGCAAGGGGCAGTGGTGGGGGCAGGGGAGGAAGCTAGGAAGAACGAAGTACTGGTATGTGAAGAGGTGGCAAGGGTGGGGGTTGGGGGGCAACATGGACCAACTCATACCACCCTTAAGCTCAGTTCCATCTGATCATATTGAATCCAGATAAAGTCAGAGCAAAGAAAACACTTGTTGACTGATCTGCTCTTCAAGTTCTTTCAAGCTGCCTTTTTTTTTGGATGTCATTAAGAATTTCCCTCTCTTTTTTATGGCAGGAGGGGAGAAATAGGAGTTTAGAAGTGGTGGTGCTGGGGTGGGGGGAGCATTGCATACTTAGAGTTGAAATATAAAAGCTCCCTCTATTGACTCCTGAATGGCTGAGATAAAGAGAACCACATGGGAATCATTGTTAGAAATGAGAGCTCCAGAGGCTGGCCTCCCCTTTCCCATTATTGTACTATTCCCCTCCCTTCCCCCCACCCCATACCTCCCTTGGTCCTGCCATTCCCCCCCCTCTGGCCCCCTCCCTTCTCCCTTGCATGGTCCCGGGGAATCCTTTTTTAGGCCTGCACTGCCACAGGCCCCTCAATTTAGCTTGAAACATCCATTCAGAATCACTGGATTGGGCAAAATCCCTTATTCACCTTCCCCCTTCCCCCAACAACTCTCCCTCATCAGCTGAGCTTCAGTTCAGACCTCACAAAACAAAGCGCAACAAAAACCAGCCCATATAATTGATGGCTGCTGCAGAGGGACCCCCCTCATCTGCCTCCCTCCATCCCTGCCAATGGTTCCTGCTGTTGCCATTTCTATTCTCAGCCTCCTCCCCCCGTCACTCTATTTTTTTAGTTAACAAGTGTGCACTGTTATTATTGTGGCTGCCGCCCTCCATCATATTTATTCCTTTTCATGAAGAGCCAGGGTTTTATAACGTGTGATTGGCTTATCTTTTGACACCTTGGCCCCTTTCCATGTGCCCAGCCGAAGCAGCAGTGACAGTGACTCGTGCTTCAGAGCCAAGCAACACGGTGTTAATGGGGAGGAAAAAATAAGGGCCTCCTGAACCACTGGGGGAACAAAATGAAAGGGAAATGCTGGAGCACACAGAGTGCCCCAGATGGGCAAAGTGCAAGGAGACTGGGAGTGGGGTGGCTTGGTTAAGAGGCTGCATTAAAATTAAACAGAGGTGCTTTTCATTTCTAAATGCTGCTGCTGCGAGTGAATCCTGGCTTCTGCCCCTAACAAAATGGGGCACAGATTGCAGAACAAAACAGAACCATCACACCAAGAAAACCCCCCACCCTTAGTAGTTTCATGGATTTCAGCAGTCCCATGTTGCCATACGTAAGAAACCAAATATCTTTAACCCTGCTGTGAACGCAGAGGTCAGTGAGGTAGATGATGATTTCATCTGTACTGCTATAACTATGGAGCAACTGGGCTTGGTTCTCCACTGCTTTGCACCCTGGATGGTGGTGGCAGCCACAATTGTGGTCAACACTCTGAGGACTGAACCAGAGATCCCAGAACTAGAACTGCAGTAGCTCTAGGACTAGGGGTGGTAGCTATGCATATTCCTCCCCACCCCCAAAGAAGGGCATGTGTAACACACATTCCCCATAGTCATCTAGGCCCTGGTTCAGCAACGTGCCATAATTTAAGTGACTTAAGCACCTTAAGCAAATACTTAATTCACTTGCTTTAGTTCAATGGGTCTCACGCAGTTGCTTAAGCATATTCTTAAGTGCTTTGCTAAATAGGAATAGACTTAATTGTGAGCTTAAACTTAAATACTCATGTCAGTGCTTTGCTAATTGGCAGCTTTACATCTCTGGATATGTAACAAATCAGAACTCTAGTACTTGAAACAATGAGTTGTTTTATGAAGTTACAAAGGACTCTGATGGAGTTTAACATGAATGGATTTGTGATGTGCGAAAAACACCTGTGTATTGCTATATGTCCTATATGTTACTATTAACCCTATGTCTGAATTTCTTTAACTGACTGGACGTGAGAAATTTATAGAGATGTTTTTTCATCTTAATAAGGGTGTTCCGTTTCGTGGTCCCTCCCTCCCCTCCACATTGAATGCCATAGGGGAGCCCTCTTGTCTCTGTAGTCCTGGAAAAAGTTTTGGACCAGATTCTCAGCTGGTGTCACTTACTGCAGCTCCCTCGATTTCAGTGAAACTCTGCCAGTTTATACCAGCTGAGATTCTGATCTTATATAAAGCATCCCTTTACATCAGAGGTGCTCAAACTTTTGGCCTGATGGGCCAGATTAGTGGTGGGGAACTAATGGCCAGATCCTTTGTGAGGTTGGCATATGGGATTGGACTCTGCATGCCTGGAGTGGATTTTATGCTACCCTGATTGGGCGCTGTGGTACCTGGACCTGGTGTCATGCACCTGGATCAGGCCTTGGGTTGTCTTGGTCTAGCCCTGCGCACCCAGATGTGTCTCAGTCCAGCCCCACATGCCTGAATTGGGCCACACACTCACATGGCCCTGTGCACCCAATCTAGGATGCAGGACCTTGCTATCTGGCCCACCAAGCTCCTCCTGGGTCTGGAAATTTAGCAGCCAGGGAGCAGCAATTAGCACTGCAACTGCTTCTCTGCTGCCAAATTTTGGGACCCATGGCTAGCCCAGCAGGTTGGACTACTTGGTTTTGCAGGTCAGATGAGGCCTGTGGGCCCCAAGTTGAACCCAGCTGCTTTACACTATAGTACTTTACACATACTTTGTACATGTGTAAATCATCTTCCGGGTGCCAAGTAGAGAAGAAGTTTGTCCTCTGAATTCATGTACACTTACGTGAATATGAAATAAGCAAGTCAGGGGAAAGGTGCCAGGAGGATACCTCAGGGGGCCTGAGAATCTCATTTGGAGCTGCAGGCACTCAGCAGTTGCCCAGATCCTTTCAGTAAGGTACTCCTTAGGTACCTTATTGAAAGGGTAAGGTACAGCATGAGTACCAGCATTACAAGTTCCTTTTATGCTGATCCCTGGCAATGTGCATCATCTCTGCTCTGGGAGGAGCTCTCTGTGGGGGTAAGATGGTGGTACAGTCTGTGGAGCAATCACAGAGTACTCCTCTTCCACACCCCCTAGACAGGCTGTACAAGTTTGGATAGTCCCTGGGGGGAAGGAGGTTACATCCCATGCTATGGCTGCATGTTTCTCTGCCTCCCTCACACAACACAGGCTCTGATTGTTCATGCTTGGCATCTCTGTTGAGACTACTAGCAAGAGGGCATTATCAACAAGACATGGAGGTCAGTCCCAAGGGTAACTAACAGCAGCATGAAACATAGATTTTCTCAATCGCTCTTGCCCAGGCCCAGACCCATGCATGGCAGTAGTTTTCAACCTGTGGTCTGTGGATCCCTAAGGGGTCTGCAAAAGATGACTATGCTCAATTAAAAGTATGTGAATACTCACACCTACAATTCAAAGAGGTCCACACCTCCATCCAAAATTTCTAAAGGAGCTTGCACCTTTTAGGGGTCCACAAATGAGAAAAGGTTGTAAACTACTGGGCTATGGTATTTGTTTAAGACCGAAAATAAGGGGTACATAGAAAGGATCTATTCAGAGAACTTAAAATACTAGATGTTCCCTTTTCTTTCATGTCAATTTTTCCTTCCTCTTGGCTCAGCTTCCAACTTCTCTATTTCTGATCTTAAACATTTTCAAACATGTTCAAAATTGAATAGCACATATCAGGGGAGTACAGGAGAGAAGTCCTGTTTAAGAAATCAGATATGCCCTCAACTTCAATGAGGACTGGTATCTTGGACATTTTTGCAGGCATCTGTTTTTTCAAATGAGGCAGCTTTATACATCTGAGGACCACAAATGGATGTCTTTGAAATTGGGACCAAAGGTATGAGGTAAGTTATAAGCATTATCAACAATCAGTGGGCTAGTGTTTTGAATGCACATGTCCTACTTAGACCTAGAAATCCCCTGTTGTCTTGGATCAAATTGTTGTGCATGTTCACAAAGGAAGCCCCATGTCTGCATCACCTGTAAGAGTCTGAGTACTTTTATGAACCTCTGTTTGAAACCCTGCCCTCTATATCCCCTAGAGAGGTTGATCTTTAATATGGGTAAGCCCTAATCTCCAAGATCCTATCTGGGCTCCACAGTGGAACATTACAAAGTAAAAAAACATTTTGTTGTCATCCACACCAAGTTTTTTGAGTGATACCATTGGATGGCAAGACAGGGCCTTCTGGGGGGTTCATAGCCAGGTCCATGTAGTCTGCCTACCACTATATATGCAGTCCAGAAAGCTCAAGCATCTTTACTGCCATCTTGAGCCTCAGTTCAGTGAATGGAGGCCTTGAGCAATGTGACACAGAATACCCTCTTCACTTTTTGACTCGACACCAGCAAAGCAGTTTGCAGAAACAGTCTCTAGGGAGGAAGCCACAGAGTGGTGGTAGGCTCTTGTAATGGCTGTGACTTCAAAATAGGTGGATCTCTGATTTTTTTAATACTGAATGACCCTTTAGTACTAAGAATTTGGAGAACGGAATCAACATGAGGATAAGCCAGTGATTTAGAGAAAGAGCTAGTTTTGGCTGTGTCAAAAACTGGAGAGACTCAATAGGTTATACAGATGGGTAATGGGATGGAAACTTTCACCTGAAAGTAATTATTTAAAATCCAGCTCCTGATGGTGGATATCAGACATGAGCCCTGATCAAAACACAGGCCCACCCAGATACTGGTGGTGGGTGGTGTGTATGTGTATGAGCATGTGTGTGTGTTTGAGGATGTTGCATCCTGTTACAGGCAGTCAGAAGGAATGGCCTCTATATACCCTGTGAATCTCTTGAAAACACCGTATTCACTATTTTTGCATTTACTATCCTTGAGATACAAATTCAGCTGGAATTCCTATGGGGGTCCTATAAAGCTAATGGTGGACAAACTCTATTATTATTATCTAAGGCCTGTTATGTTTAAATTCTTCCAAGGATGGATATATAACAGTAGCAATAAGTATTGCAACTAGATGACACTGTACACAATTGCTGCTCTTTTCCTCTCCCATTATCTTGGGTTTGTTCTATCTTTTTCACTTTATGTCACCCTAAAACTGAAATTCCCATCTTCAGCCAGTGCAGGGGCTTGGGTTTCCCAATCTTCCCAGCACCTGTTCATCTATGCATCCATCTCGCCCTTCCTCCCTCCCTCCCCATTGCCAACTTCCCTAGCACAAAAACTGAACAGATTAACCCAGCACAGAGCACCTTGTATAAGCCATGATAGGCTTGTTAAGGCATGTGGCATTGATGAAAGAGAACCCTGATAGGCTCTGTCATGGATCCTGGAGAATAAGCATGGAAAAAAGTCCGCTGCCCTGGATCCCAGCTCCAGTATGCAGGCTCTCAAGACAGGGAGGCACCAAACTCAGAGCTCGGGAAAGGCCCACACTGTTTCCCCACCCCTCTTCTGCCTCATCCCAGGAAAGGATCCTCCCCACAGTCATACTTGCTAGGTCAAATTCATCCCTGATGCAATCCCATTAGTTTGTGAAGCCACAACAACAGAGAAAACCTGGCCCACCCTGCTGCAAAGGCCAGGGAGTCAGAGGAGGGCTTGGATAGTTAGGGTACTCTAGAAATCTGTGATGGGTCAGAACTGCCAGACCCCTTAGCTCTTCCCTCTGCTGTAACACAGGATCCTTCACCCACAGGATGTTTCCCAGTATTCTGCCCAGCTAAGGGTGACCTGGGGACTCTTGTACCCACTATTGCTGGTTTAGGCATCATGGGCACTCTGTTTAGCTACACCTCCCCCAAAAGACCCTAAGGAGGGATTGTGCCTTAGAAGTACACGATGGCCTTCAAGGTACAGGAGACCATCTCATCAGCAAACTGGGGAAATACAGCCTGGATGAAATCACCACAGGGCGGCTAGGGCTGTGTGAAACAGCACTGTTTCGTTTCGACTTCTGTTTTGCCATTTCAAAGGAACAGTGCTTTGCTTTCCTGTTTCAAAAACCTGTTCCATTTCGTTTCATTGACACTGTTTCACTGTTTCGACGTGTTTTGATGTTTTGCCCATAGGCCTTAATGGGGAATCACAAAAATCCCTATAACTTTGTCGTTTCTCCCCTGATTCGAATGAAAACAGAAGGGATGGTAGCCCCTGCTGAGGCCACAAAGCCTGTCAAGTTTCAAGATGGATGCAGGGGCTTCTGGGAAGCTGCACCTTAAACTGTTCAGAGCAAAGCTCATGTCACTTGTAAGCGTGAAGGCACAGGGGGGTGAAAAGAGCAAACATGGTAGCGCCTGCTGAGGCCATGAAGGCTGCCAATGCTTTATATGCTGTTTTTCCATCCCTCCCCCAGAGCACTGGGACTGGAAGTGACCTCAGGGAAGGATCACTGTCACTGGCCAGCTACAGATGTCAGTATCAGAGCAGTTCTTCCCCCCTCTTCCCCCTCCCTCTCCTTAGTTTCTGTTTAGCTGCAAGCACGCCCGGCTTCAAAACTCAAAACATTTCAAAACTTTCGAAATGTTTTGACTGCCCTCATTTTGTTTCAAAGCTGTTTCAAAGCCTTTCATTTCATTTTAATTTTACTGTTTCAAGATCAAAACATATCAAAACAGCTTCGAAATGAAACTCACATTGACATTTCACACAGCCCAAGCGGCTAAGCAATTTGCTGTGAAACCATGCTGGAAGAGTAATTATTACCGGCTCCCCGTCAAACTTGGGAGGGCATTTCAGGGGAACTCGCCTAGTCCCAGTTCTATTCAACAGTTTCCTTAGTGACCTGGATGATGAGAATATACTTCTGACATTTGCTGATGACACTGAGCTGGCAGAGATTGCAAACATTTTGGGGGTAAGGACTACAAATCAAGATGGTTTTGATCAAGTGGGAAAAATGGTCTGAACTCAGCTAGATGAAATTATAAAGATAAATGCAAAGAAATCAAGTGCTTAAATACAACATGGGGGATAGTGGGCAAGCATAAGTACTGAAGAACAGTATCTGAGGATTACAACGGGCCACAATCTAGAAATAAATAAGTGCTGTTGCATGTGCTGCTGCAAAAAAAGAAAAAAAGGAAAATCTCATTTTGTGATGTATTAATGGGAAAACTGTAAATACAAAATGGGAGGTAATTCCACTCCATGCAACACTAGCGAGGCCTCAGCTGGATAACAGCCTCCAGTTCTAGCCACTGTTGTTTTAGAACAGGGGTGGCCAACCTGCAGCTCAGGTGCCAAAAGTGGCATGGGCAGTCTCTGTGTGTGGTATGCAGCAGATTAGGAGGGGACAGAGAGTGTGCGGGAAGAGAGGGCAGGGAGCAGAAAGCAGAACCGCAAATTGAGCACATGAAAGGGATGGGAGTGGCACTTGGGGAGGGCGCAGGGCTAATTTGTGGCATGCCTACCAAAAAGGTTGCCCCTCACTGCTTTAGCAAATGAGATAGCCTGAAAAGAGTCCAGAGGTGACCAGCAAGAATGACAAGAGGTCTTTTCCAAACATGTCACATGAGGAAAGGTTGAAGAACTGGGTTTGTTTAGCCTAAAAGAAAAGAAACAATGACTAAAAATCCACCCCAACAACAGCATTCCACCATGTAAAAGATTGTTGTAAGCAGGACAGTGTTCACTATGCCCACTGTTTCAATAGTAGCACAGAATATTTATGAGAGAAATTAGTTGAAACGGTGTACAAATCCAGAAGCAATAGAATGGGCTAAATAAGGACATTATGGAATTGCTTTCACTGTAGGTTTTTGAGATTAGGCTGGACAAACATCTGTCAGGGATGGTCTAGATGCACTTAACATGGCATCAGTGTAGTAGAGCAGACTAGATGGTGGGAGCTCCCTTCCAGGCCTGTATTTCTCTGATTCCATGATCCTCTTTCTGTTAGCATGCTCATTCTCAACCCTAAATTTCTAATGACCTCTGCATTTTGTTTCAGGCCCATCTCTGATTCCACTAGCTTGGGCTGGATTTTAAAAACTGATGTGGAGGAGACAATTTTGTGCAATGTTACTGTCTACACCACCTTTCCCTGATCATTTTTACATCCAGCCTCACCTTCCACCTTGGTTTCTTGGATCACACCACTTGTGTTCACCTTTCCACTGTTTGATGGTATTGTCCTGTTATGGCTGTTCGCAATGCAGCAGCCCCTAGAAGTCCCAGTGCAAATCCAGCACCCAGTACATGTGTCTTAGGCACAGGACATATATGTACAAACAGATAATGCCTGTCCAAAAGGTTTACAGGCTTAATGAACAAGGCAGTGGAAAGGCAGGAATGGAAATAGGGACACAGGGAGCTAGAGTGACTTGCTAAGGTCACATAGCAGGTCAGTGGCCAAATGAGGAACAGATCCTGGGTTTACAGACTCCTGATGCACTGCTCGGTACACTAGATCACTCTGTTTTCCACACTTTCACAGATGTGTGTGTGCATGCCCCACGTGCCTTCAGTCGTCATGCTCAGTAAGGCAGGGATTCCATTGTTTGACGACTCACAGTCATGAGTCAGTTGTAACGCGCTGTGCAATAGTAACATCTCTCCATTGTGACTCATCGCAGGAACTGCCACCCAAGTTCTTGGCTCATGCACTGCTCTAGTATCTTACAGTCCTCAGCTCATCCACCACTAACCCCACCCCCATTCGCTTGCCCAGCTTGAGTCCTTCCCCATCTCTCCAACGCCTAGGCCCCCCTCACAAACTCCAGGCTTCTTGTCTGCAGCTTGGAATGAAGAGACAGCACTTGAGTCTTAACTCTCAGCTGCACAAGCACTAGGAAACGCTGCACTCCTCACGTGCTCGCCTGCCTCTGATTTATCGATGCCTTCCCTATCTTGGAATGCCAGCCTTACATGGAGATCTGTAACAAGCCTTGTTTGAAAGAATGAGAGGTCACTGCCAGCAAATCCAGCAAGCTCTGAGGGGCTTTCCCCCCACACTCTTTGTTGCTGTAAATTTAATATGTGTCCATTTGCTTAGCTGCTTCCACTCACTCCTTTTTCCGTGTTCCAGACTTTGGCCTTAACTCTATGGAGTGGGACTGATTCTCAGTGCCTTTGCCCACTGAGGCTCAGTGTGTGCATATGTTTCTCAATATTCTTTTCCAACACAAATTCTTTTTCATCCCTTGCCAGCCATTTTCTGGATAGAATTTGTTTTCCCCCCTTTCCTATTTTTGCCATAATGTAAGCATGGATATGAAGATGATCTGTGTAACTAGGGTTTAATGAGCTTACTGACATCATAGGTGGCCAGGACAAAGATGAGAACAGAATTCCAGCTCTCCTCTTCTCCTTTAATAACATGATTTAAAAAAATAACCTTAGAAACTATTGCTGGACGAATCTATTCATTTTCAGCTGCCTATTTGAAGATGGCTTCTAAGGCCCTGAAGGGCCTCCTCACCACATGCACATAAACACACCATGTTTTTTAGAGGTTTACTGCTTTCTTACCTCATCTTCATAGGGACAATGGGTAAAATCCTAGTGCTACTGAACTCAGTGAGTGTTTCTATTCATTTTAGCGCTCTAGGATTTCCTCCCAGGATGCTGAGCCTCAGTAGCAAACTCAGGTGACTGTCTCAGATTGCATTTATACTAGCTAACTCATGTCTCATAGCACCTAGTGATGCACACTGCTCTTGCTGTCATCCCAGGCCCCCTAGGAATAACTTCTTCTTTCCCCTTCTTTGATCTGTGACATGGATCCCAGTGCCACAGCCCTGGGCTATAAATGGGGAGCACTGAATTGGTGGGGAAAATGCAACAGCCTTTTACTGTGCAAACTTCACGGGTCCAATTACATCATCAGTGCAGGCAGAGAGCTGAATTAACCTAAATTGAACAGAAAAGTAGCTCACAAGTACAGAGCATCTACAACCCTTACCAAGCACTAGTTTGAGTGTGAGCTTCTACTTAGGAGAGACTGAGGACTGGAAGAGCAGGGGCTGCTGCAAAGCAGGAGTGCAGGACACTGGCGGAGCTGTGGGGGATGGCAGAGGGGGTAAAGGAACCTTTCACAGGATATGCCCAAACTATACCTGGATCTACAGTAATAGGTACAAGGGACTTCCATTTTCCTGACAAAATGTTCACTCTCCAAAATGAAAAAAATTGTGATATAATTTCCTGTGAACAGAGTTGTGATGGAGCCCAAACCACTGGTGAAAAAGATATATTCGATTTATTCAAAACTGAAAAGGGAATGATTTCATCTAGTAGCCAATAGATCTTAGAAAGACAGTCAGTAGCTTCTGAGGAGAAACCCTTTAACATACAAACAAATTTAGGGTGAAACCAATTTTGGCATTAAAGGAGAATACTGTCCAGAAGCTATAGAACTAGTTTTCTCTCTCTCCTCCCTACCCCCCACCCCCCGTGTAAAGGAAACGTTAATGAAATATGGCAGACAAAGGCTATTTTTCTGGGAAAAGGGACAGAAATTATTTCATTTCCCAAGACACAACACCTGAGCAAATATTATGCAAGGAAAACATGGACCAGGGCTCCATGGCTAACAGGATAATCTTATCCTGACTTTAAAGGTAGGCAGGAGTATTCATTAGGGACTGGATTTCCAAAAAGTCTTTGGTCCCCAGCAGCTCCTTCTGAGAATAACCAATGTGGCGAGTTCATTCATGTACCCAAATGGAGGCTGATGGCTTCTGAAAAGGCTCTGCAGTTAGCAAAGGTCTCTGAAGCAGACCACTGAGTACTAACTCAGAGGTGAACCTATGGGATGCTTTGATGCTATGAGGCTGGAAAGCAATTTGGTAGCCAAAAAGGAAAGGGTTATACTGATACTTGTTACTTATTACCTAGGCATGCCCTAGAAAAACTTTCTACCCTTTTGCTTTTGAGGGAGTATGTTTGTTCATTCTGTTTTCCAATAAACCAGACCCTAAGCTGAGGCTGCCTTGGGGAAGATGGGGAAAAGAGCTTTATACTCCTGGTGCAAGGCAGAATAAATATAAGCTACTTGTTTTCAAGCCCTTTCCCAGCCTGTCCTCAGCCTCTTACTCACTATCAAAACATCAGCAGCAATGTAGACTCCACTGTTCATTTGCTGCATTTTCCAGTAAGTGCCATGGTGCCTTCTCCCATTTTGTCCCTCACACTTGGGAAAAGCTCTCTAAATCTCTGCAAAGCCATCTCATTATTAAACTTCAAAGCCTTCCTGGAAGCTCCTCTTAGCCATGACATCTACAAAAAGTTAGACAAGAGTTCAGCTGCTGGTGTGCTGTGACCATGGTCTGTCATGCCAACTAGATTGGGTTGCTCTCTCTTGTCCTCCCCTATCTGTCTGAATCCATCTGTTTTTCCCTTCCTTATACTTGGCTTATAAGTTCTTTGGGGAAAGGATCCTCCTTTTGTTCTGCCTATGTGGGGTCCTGGCTCAAGACCAGGGTTTGGAAGCACTGCCACAGTTTAAACAATGGACACTAATAGTAATGTTTGAGGCCAGTAACATAAATAGTGACTATAGGGTGACGGGTATCATGGTCTGAAGGTAGTGATGATTACAAATGTCTTGGGCCTGAGTCACCACTGTATTACTCCAGCTTCAAATCTCATCAGGCCCCTAGTTCTATGTGCCTCTATAAACATACATTTCATCCTTACTAGTGCGCAACTGCAGAGCAACCAGAATGCCAAAGAGTTTCACGTACAGGTGGAGCACAACCTAAGCGCTGAGTGCAGATATCCAGTTTTGACAGTGCTCACAACCCATATTCAGAGCTCAACCTGCATCCTTGCATCCAGGCATTTGAGAACCTTGGAAATGTTCCCAATTTTATTTTGGGCCAGCACAACATTGTACCAGTGCAACCTGTTGATGTGATGATGGTGGTATATCTTTTAGACAGAAGGCTGCTCCTTGTTTATTTGTGACACTGGCATATTGAATAGCATTGCATTGAGGTACAATATTGCAACCTAAGACACATGAATCAACACCCCACTCTTAACAAGATCTCAAGGGAACAAAAAAGTCACTACAATTATATAACAGGCCTTCTGTCTTTGCTGATTTGAACTGAATAGCAAAATAAGTTATGAGTTCTTGGTACCTCTGTGGTGTTATATACATAAGTAAAGATCAATATGCTGGTTCCAATAGGTACAATGCACACTTCAAAAATCCTGTGCAGAATCCTAGCCCTGGAATATCTGACTTCTGTAACATCTCTTCTGAACAGCAGAAGATTCGAGGCTAGGTCCCTGGCTGATATAAACTGGCATTGCTCCATTCAAAGTCGCTATGGCAATCTGTGTTAGCTAAGCAGCCTGGCTCCATACACCCAGGCACTTCAATCTAAATAGTCTCTGGAGCCAGATTTTCTTCAAAAGTTCCCTTATCCTTTCTAATGATAAAGGATCATTCATTCTATGGAGGAATAAGCCGGTACAGTAGTCAGATATTCTTGCTTCTTATGACTAATTATTATTTTGTATTGCACTTGCTTAGAGGAATCCCACTTACAAACCAGGACTGTATTGTACTAGGCATTGTACAGAGGTAAGCCTTTTTTGTTCTTTTCATTCTTGGCTAAATCATTACATCTAATTTAATTGTCTTCTACTGACTGCTTGTCAGGGCACCCAAGTCACAAGTACCGAGGGAGCGAGAGACACATCACACACAGGAGACAAACTGACGTGGCCCAGATTGCCTGTGGGCATAAAGCAGTACTGACGTTCAATGGGGTTACAGTGCTTTACACCAGGATGGGAATTTGGCTTGGCAAATCCTTGTCAAGAGCTCTTGTCTTACAGGCTGCATCCAGAACATATGGAACACTGATGCAACCCCATTCTACATTTGGCACAAGTTCTGCAGGCTTTGTTAATGCACAACGTGATTTGTTATTTTGGAATTGTGTTGGGTCCCATCTCCTCCAGGGAGATAGACGTTCTCCCTGCTTAAGAATGAGTGATGTAAACAAATAAGTGCTGTTCAACTAAAATGCAGCCAGGAGGAAATGACAAATGGTTTCTTAGTGGCCAAAGCAGCCCCATTGTAAGGCATCAGAGAATCATTTCCTGGTTACTGTAGCTTTCAGATACATTGATCCAACTTCAGCCCAAAATAAAGACATGGCAAGTGATATATTGGCTATTCTGCTTCAGTGACTGACTGCTTGAGAACAAGAATGCAGATCTGAGAGGCTCCACACAAGGGCCTGAAGAGCTTGGCTATATTTTCTTCCACTTAAAATTTGGAGAGGTGAATAGCTGGTGCAAGCTGGAAGGAGATTAATGGCTTTGGAATCTCCCGGGCCCTCTCCCTCTATGGGACAGCTTCAGGCCTGACCTTGCCCTCCCTGCCCTGTAAGTGACCTCCACCCTGACCTTGGGAGGACCACCCTCTCCATGGGTAAGAGATGTCTACGGAATGGGGAGTGGGAGCTTAGGTCAAGACTTTTTTGGGTGGGGAGGCAAGGAGTGGAGGTGGGAGTAGTGCCTTCGTGTTCTTTCCATGCTTGGTTATTATCTGCACAGTAGCTTTATGGCAAAGATTTCTCTTGCTCTGGAGTATGCTGAGACTGGCCAATTCATTACACTTCAGTTGAGGCTGGAAGCAAGCAATGCTCCTGCTTTTACATGGAGTCTCCATCTTCATTCTACTCTAGGTACTGTGGGAAAGATCAGACAATGTCTCAGGCAGAATGGGTAAAACGTCTTTCATCTTGGGGGTTCATTACATCAAGGCTCAAAGCAATATAAGCACAGACCCTAATATTTAAACAGCAAAGCTAAACTCTCTTTTGCAACTCTCTCTTTCTCTCCCCCCTGGTGCTGAGAAAACTATTGCTTTTCCTGTAAATGGCCTCCCCTCCTGTCTTCCTTCCAAAAACCAGCCATCTTTTCCTGTGCTGTTTCTATGAAACAAGGTTTGTGACCTCTGGAAGAAATATTGTCTCATAAAAACCCCAGAGTAAAACACCAAAAAGGCCTGCAACCACTCTGTGCTGGCCTGCGTGTGGGCTGACCAGAACACCTAAGACAAGCAGATGTCCAGCCTAGTGCTTCTAGTGACAGTGTCTAAGCAGGAAGACTCAACTTGCCAGTACTCTGGTTGGATGCGAATCAGTGCCCAGGGAGATGCTATCTGATTGAAGAATAAGAACAAGGTCCTTATTGCTTCTGGTCATTAAAGTTCCCACAGCAACTCATAGAAGAATAAGTTAATACCTCAAATCGCTCAAATTTGGAGCACTAAACATATCCCATACTCCTATGCGGCAGAGCAATTTTTAAGACAATCCAAGAAAGCATGTAGATTTCACAGCAGTAGGAAAACTTTTGCTAAACAGTAAGTTAGTCCCATGTTTAACCATACTGGTGCTACTGATCCACTCCAATATTTGCACTGTGCCTATGAAAAATTCCCTTTAAAGTCAGTGTGCACATTAGGCCTGTGCAAGTCAGTAGCAATCTGATCTGGCTTTGGATCCAGCTGCTTTGGATGGCAGCGATCCGATCTGGAGCTCTAGACTGGGTTTCTGCCTTGATCCGGCCAAAGTAGCTCCAAGGCTTCAGAGCTGCCTTGGAGATCTGGCCATAGGGTATAATGGGGAATCAATGAAATATAACTTTGTCGGTTTTTGTCCAATTTGGATGAAACTTGCAGGGATGGTAGCTGCTGCTGAGAGCATGAAACCCGCCAAGTTTCAAGATCTGTGCAGGGGGTTTGGGGGAACTGTACCCCAAATTCTTGAAAGCAAACTCCTGTCACATCTATGTGTTACACCACAGGGGGGTCAAAACTGCAGGGCTGGTAGCTCTTACTGAGACCACAAAGCCTGCCAAGTTTCAAGATCGGTGCTGGGGTTTGGGGGGAACTGCACCTCCAGCTGTGGACAAGCAAAACTCATGCCATGGGTGCCACTGTGTGTGTTAAGGTGCAGCAGGGTGACAGCTGCAGGGATGGTGGCCCCTGCTGAGGCCATGAAGCCTGCCAGCTGTTGAGGAGATCAGTGCAGGGGGATTCTGGGGCCCTACAGCCCTAGCTGCTGACAGACAAAACTTGTGCTATGGGTCTTGGGGCAGTTGACTGTCTTCTTTGCTCTCCTTAGCCTGGTTTTCTAGGTGCTAATTGATGGCAATTAACTGGCTACATTAGCTAGGTCCTCTGTATTGAAGAAGATGGCACAAGGTATTCATTGTCACACTAGTAACTGTCGCACTCACAAGTTTGGGCATTTGTGATGCGGCAAGTAGCAAGGACATCTGTTCATTTGGGTTGTGTGTGCCATAAAAATTTTAATGGACAGCCGTCCAAGGGTGACATCTGTCTGCAGCCAAAGATATTCCACGTATAACATATAACAAGTTTGCAGCTTGCCGTCAGTGGGATGTGTGACATGTCAAGGCTGCCCCATGACAGATCCTGATGCTCAGCTGAGCTTAGGGACCCAGCCGGGAGTAACCCCAGGGTCCAGGACACCATTGCCCCCTACCCAATCACTGGGACCCAACTAGGAGCAGCACCGGGTCCTGGACCCAGCACCATTCTTGGCCAGTATGCCTAGTCATCCCCAACTCCTCACAAAATAGAAGCAGCATAGAGTGTGTTTTGAAGACTAAAGTATTTGTTGCCCTTCATAATGTGTTCTCACCTCTGGAAAGCCCCTGGGGGCTGACAGCTCAAGTGTATTTGCTGCTTTCAGCTGTGGCAATATTGCACAGATTTACCACAAAACCTTCATGTTCAATGTTACTGAAGGCAAGGTTGCCCCCTTATCCTTGCCAGACTCAGGAAAAGATAAGCCAACACACCCATATTTATACATTAAACCAAAGTGACTGAGGTCAAATCTAAGAATTTCAGAAATCTTGTTAGAGTTATCTCAATCATTTGCCTGAGGCAGGAAAACTTGCATAGCTGGGAAAGGAAGATTGTAGCAAAAATGTTTTTTAGAGCAAAAGACCACTGGCATTCTTGCCCTCCCAAATGGAAGTAGTCATATCCTCAGCTGAAAGCAGCAAAGGCACGTGAGCTGATAGCTTAAGACAAAAATGCATTACAAAGGACAACAAAACGCTTTGGCCTTCTAAGCACAACTTATACCTCTTTATTTTCTGAGGGATGATGGGCATACTAGGCAAGGACAGTATACCGTCCAGATGTACCTGTCTGCCCCTGCAACCTCTGGTGTTGAGAAAGAACCAAAAAAGGAGACGTTTGGTTAGCTGCCATTGTAGTTTTGAAGGCAGTGGATACCCTCAGTGTGTAAAACCAGTTTCAATGCCAGACTGCTAAAAATCACACAATGATGAATAGGTTACATTTTTCTTATGATACTTGTTTCTCTCTCATACATATGAGCAAGCGCACACACACACACAAACACACACACAGGTCAAATGACCAGTGTTCAAAGTTTGAGGCTTCCTGATTCATGCCATTAGCTTGTGAAATACAGAATAGTCCCTCAGCTCAGAATAACCATGTCAGTGTCTATGGAGGAAGACCTCTCCCACTTCTATAACATTGTAAGGATAGCAGCGGCTTCCTTCCAGAATGTATGCTACATGCAACGCTGACTGCCCATAGACAGGCAGGAGTCATGGGCATGCCTTGATAGCAGAGTTACACTGACTGAGCTGAAAACCTCACCAGGGAGTGGGAATAAGGGAGGAAGGATATCACCTGTGACACAATGGATACTGACTGCTGAAGAAGAATTCCATCTCAAACTAAAAACAGCTATACCATCTGAGAAAGTCTTCCAACCCTCTTCTTTCAGTACTGGATCCTTGCAAGACATGCAGGCTTACTAGCTTTCTCATTCATGCTTGTAACAAGGCATGATCCCTGCCAAGGAGGGATGCTGTTGATCTGCTGAGCAGGAACTAAGGAACAGAGGGTGAAGGTGCCAAAGACACTGTGTTCAATTTAAGTCTCTGGCAAGAGAAAAAAAAGCAAATTGCTATTTTTTAAACAAAGTCTCAATGCTTTTAAGGAAGTCAAATTGACAAATGCTTATGGAAGGATCTGTTAAGACACATGGAAGGATATCAGCAGATAACCTACAAGGGAGCAACTACGGAAAGGGGAGGACGTATCCCTTTTGTCCCTAAAAATATCCAAAGTGGAGGAAAACTGGAATTTGGCTTGAGGTCTTCATATAGAAAGGCACATGGCTCTGACTCTGGTCAGCGTGAGACCAGAACTCTACCTGTCCACAGGCTGCTGTTCACCCGAGGCCAGGAAGACATGCACTCACGCAGGCACATTTCATCCCACAGAATTCAATGCCAGATTTCTGTGCACCCACACACTGCTTCATCCAGGACAAAAAGCAACCCACCATGGCACTGCCTCTTAAAACAGAGCTTTGCAACTGCAGGGTTCTATTTGTTCTGGGTGATTATTCTTTGCCTCAGGGCAGCAGATATATATAAATTCCTGAGGTCAAAGGGAGCAATACCACTATCACTAAATAGGTCAATGATGCTCAGCCTGGGCTGTTAGGTATGCAAAAACCTACATATGATTTGTGAGAGAACCCCAGAGATTTAAAATAGGAATCCAGAGCGCCAAAACTGTTTTGGTCTGTTGTGGTCTTTCTGAATTCTTTGCAACAGAAAAATTGCTATATATTTTTTCTGTAGTCAAGCATCAAGTGAAAACTGGCATTTTCTGAATCTAACAAGGGATGGTTTGAGTTTTAAAATGGTTAAGAACCACCCAGCTAGTTAGGTACCAACTAGAAGTTTGTTTTCACAAAGGAGACAAATTATGGCCTTTTGCTGCCCTCTGCTGGAAGGCTGAAAAAATTGTGCAGTTGTACTGTTTGGGTAGGGACAGAAATTACACATAAACCATTACAAGTGATCAGAAACTGATTTAAGTCTGTAACACAACAGAAATCCAGTACACAAAAACTGCTTTCAAAATGGACAAAACTAGTTTAAGCTACATCTGGATGGATCAGAATTAACCGATTTAGGTTGAATCTGTTTGTTGAACTTCTGTCCCAGATCCTGTCCAGGTTCAAAGTTAATTCACAGTTCCCTAGCATCCCAGGATGCTTTGGCCCAAAATACAGGCTAGATTGGGCCCAAGCTGTCTACTCCAGCCAAACAGGGAGGGGTGCTCTAGCATGCCCTGGCTTCTGGCCTGGGCCACTGCAGGCATGTGGTTGCATTTCTGTAATGAAAAGTGAATGTCTGTTCACTTGCTTATCAGTTCAATCTATTTAGTTTAGACTAACCTGCAAAGACTGACTTGAATAAGCCTCAGGTTTTTGACAGTCTATACTTAGCCCTTGAGCATACACACACTCAGTAAAGGAGAGCTGGCCTCCATGTACAACAGTAGGTGGTGAAGTCATTAAAGTCAAGTTGCTCCAGTCTGCTGTGGTAGAATACAATGCCAGGAGGGTCTTATACCTGCTACATGGCTATGCCAACACTGGAAAGTGGTTGTGAGAGGTTTTCAGCCTGAGCTTGTGTTCAGCAGTTGTGTAACTAACAACGTGTCTCATACTCAAATGTAGAGGGTGTGATAAGGGCTGGCAATATGGTCCATGGGTTGCATCTGGCCTGTGGAGCTGTGGGGGGTGGCTTAATTAGTGTTCCAGCAGTGGGAAGTTTAACAACATTCTAGGAGCAAGGGGCTTTGCCCATGTCATAGCCAGGCAGCAAAGAACTAGAAGCAGCACCCATTTTGCAGTGGGCTAGGGCCAAGGAGAAACAGTGGCAGAGAAAAGCAGCAACTAAGTCAGGATATCAGCCTGCCACTGAGTGAGCCGAGTTGTTTTGGCTGGAGGCTCCAAAACATTGCTGACTGCTAATATGGACCCACCTGTGCTAATTGAGGCTCATTTGCCTACTCACAGCAAAGATGCTGCAACATATAGGCTCCAGCTGCTCAGGTACCTTGCCTTGTGCAATCTTCATCAAAGCTGGTGCTGCTGCATCTTCCTTGCATTGTTACTAAAGCTAGCTAAGATAAAGCTAGCTAGAGTGCTTCTACACAAGTAGGAGTCATTCCATGGACTACTCGACTCAAAGGCACTTTAACTCATTCATTACCTCTTGTTACAAAGAAGGGGCCTCACTGCAAAACGAGCTGAACAGACTGGGTCAGTTAATGTTGAAAGAAAATTAGAGGTTGTGAAGAGGCAAGATCCCCTGCCTGAGCACTTTTGTTCATTAGAGCACCTTGTTTGAGTGGTTGGCCAAGTCTCTCTCACTGACCCCAAGCAAAAAGATCTCTTTCCATCATTATCTTTGATGGACTGTTCTTCAGATTAATATTCTGACATCAGACATGTTAATCCCTTTCTTTCTTTCCCCCTCAACAAAACTAAAATCAAACAGTTTATCACTGGCTAGTTATGACCTGCTGTTCTCCTTTGCTTTCAGCCCTTTCTCGCATGCAACTACTTGGGTTACAGTTAGGATGGCCAAATATCCTGGATTGGCCAGGACAGTCTTGGATTTCAGAGACTGTCTCAGCATGCTGGCCATTGGGGGGGGGGGGGGGGAAATCGAAGCACAAGCCCTGGATTGCCCCACATATACAGCTCCTGAATCTGGAGCTGCACACATGCAAGTGGATTTGCATCCACCTGGGACTTTTGCTTCAGTTTTCTCCAGGGAACCCTGCCAATAGGCTGATCCTAGTCCAGACCCTGCTGGGCTGTGAGCAGAGTCCCTGGGGTGGTAGAGTTGGGGTCAGGGGAGGGATGTGCCTAGGGAGTCACAGGGTCAGGGCTCTGTCTATTTGTAAGTGCCCTGCCGGGCCCCGCTCCTGTGAGTGGCAGGGTTGGGGCTGTGTGCATGCATGCAGACGCTCCTTAGCATCCCACCCCATCCTGGATTTCCTTCAAATTATTATGGTCATCCTAATTGTAGTTAAAGGCAGCAGGTATATGCATACGTAGCAGGAAGTAACAACTCCCTCCAAGCTGAGGTGAGAGGGTCACTTCTTCCACTGGGCACAGAGCTTATTTCAACAATTCACTAAGAAACTAATGCAAACTAAAATTTAAAAGGATCTCAGGGAATGTTTTCTCTTTTCAGCAGTGCAGTAGGACTGTGTGACAATCTTTTGTGTTCTACCACTGAAGTGTCCCTAAGGTAGGGCAATAAGTCACCTGTAGAGTAGTTTGAAATCTTCTGTCATGGAGGCCCAGAATGTGCGTTTCTTCCACTGTGAACAGTTACAAAAATGTCAGTAGATATGATTTGCACTGTGGACAGTTAGGTGTGTATAGGCTGTCACTACCTAATTCTAATGTAGAGCAGAACGTTACAGGTTAGGCTTAGCTCATATGGCTCACTTGTCTTCTGAATCATCCCTAGAGTAACCAGTCATTTACCTTTCATTTCCAGCCACGATCCCATTCAGCATGAAACCGCTCTGCGAACTTGTGACCACCTTTCAACATGACCCCAAGCAACACATCTTGGATAGCTAAAGCAAAAGATCTCTTTACACACTGAGTTGAGAAGAAAGATACCTACTGTTGGACTATGTACCCGCCAGGCTTTGCTCACTCCTGAGGGCAAAACGGGTGTTCTTTCACCTCGTCACCGCCCTGCTCTTGCCTGCCATGTCTTGATGGCTCGCCAATGGTGGGGGAGTCGTCTGACAGGTTCTCTTTGCCGAGGTCCACCCGACGGTCAAACACGGGGCTCCAACCACCCCTGCACCCCGGCCTTACGCCACCTTCTGGAGCTGGCACTGAGGAAGTGGCACGGGGCTCCTCTTGCCCCGCTACTGCCTTCCTTTGCCCCTTTCCCCTATACTCAGGGGGTCGAGCCTCTATAGTTATGGATCTGGCTCCAGACCCTCAGTCCTTAGGATCTATACTTCTAAATGGGCTTGGGCATCCGCAGTCCCCGCAGCACCCCCGCCTCGATCTGACTTCTCCTTATGGGCTCTTGCTGCCCTACCACACCCCAAGTGCACTTGGCTCCAGCGGGTCCTCTGCGGTGACTTTCTTTCACCGCGCTCCAGTCCCGTCGTCTCCTGTCTGCCGCCAACTCCCGGACACTGCTGCCAGCTCCTTCCCTCTGGCTCCTCGTCCCTCCTTGGACACCGCAGGGCCACCCCTTCCTCCTCCTTCGTTGGCGGATTTCCCTCTTCAGGGCCATCTGCACCGATCTTTGCAGCTGCTGCCGCTTTTATCTTCGCCGGCCAGCGTTCTCCGCCGACGTCACCAGCCGGCCGCAGCAGTATAAAGAGCTGGCTCACAAGCCGCGCGGCTTTCCCCGGAACATTGATTCCTGCTGCTGGTAAGTTTTCGGGGTCACCCCAGCCCCCAGGACAGACTACATATCTTTTTACATCAGCAGGTGAGCTATACAGGACTGAGAAGACTGAAGAGAGATTCCAGAAGTCAAACAGAGCCCTGCTCCTCCTATCCTCTCCCCTCCCCAGCATTTCAGTTTTCCCTACACAGGAAGTTCACCTAAGTGCTCTTTGTTTTCTAGTCAAGCAAAGCAAAATACCAGAATCATTCAAGTAGAAGTGGGTGCCACAGGAGCGGGGGAGGAAGAGAAAGGTTAAACCCAGAATAAAGCAAAGTACCTAGATGAGGACAGACAGCCCAGGTGGTGATAGGGTAGAGTCACTAGGTAGTAGGAGTTGAGAGCTATTCTGGAACCATTTGTTTAGCATCCAGAAGAGCTGGCAACACCAAAAATATTGCTTGCAAAAAATCAACAGATACCAGGGCAATCAGAATGCTTGATGACCTTGCCAGAAGTAACTAAAAATCTAAATCTACAGATAAATTCCCCAAAGTGATTGACATTAATTATCAGGGGCAGGGTGAGAAAGTGTGCTTGGACATGACAAGGAGCCCCATTTTCCCATTAGGCCAGTGGTCTCCAAACTTTAAATAGGAGATCACCTTTGGCATTTAAAAGCAACCCACAACCACCCCCTGCCCCCCACGCACCAGGTAAGTCTATGGGGAGGGGCAGATTGAGCAAAAAGTTATTTGGGGGCGCACCTCCCTGGCAGTTAAGTCCCACCTGACCAGGGTCCCATTCAACTTACCCCTGCTCCTGCCTCTGCAGCACTGCCCCTCACTGTGCAGGCCTCAGTCTATCCCCCTCCCCTTCCCTCTCTCATGAACCGACCTGCTGGGCCAGGCACTCAGTCCCCCACCCCAGCCTTGGATAGACTCCAAGAGGCTCTGAGATCTACTGGAGGATCAAGATCCACTGGCTGGTGATTGCTGCCTTAGGCCATAGAGCTTTAGGTCTGAATCCTGCCCCCCCTCGTACATTGCACCACTCTTGGATAAGGGGGTGGATGTCTGTGTATCAGTGCCTATGGTCACTGGCATTATAACATGTGTGAGGAAGGATGAGATGTTAGAGGCATAGAAGTGCTTCAACATTTATTTCTATATATAAAAAGTGTAGGGTAGATCTAAAAGCCACAATGTTTAACAATTACTTCATTAGAAGTAAATTGTAACTCTGCCTCCTGGTTAGACTAACTAGGATAGGAGTCTTTTATTCAGGATGTTATGTTAATGGACACAAAGTTTTTGGGGGGTGGGGTTCATTTGTTTTTATATTGTCACAAGGTACAGAACAAAAATTGGAGAGGAGATGCACATGAGGGGATCATTCCAGTGCAGCCCATGACCAGGATCTTTTCCTGGGAGGGGTACGCTGCTGCTGACAGGAAGTGACATGCAACAGATACCACTCACATTTTGTACAGATGTCCATAGAAGGCCAGTCCACCATGGTGGTCTTGCGACTGGCAAGAGGCTGTGCTGTGCACCAAGGTTCAAACACAAGTGGTACTCTGAAAGTTACCAAAAACAGGGCCAGATGTCAGGTAAGAGGAACATTGTTCTGCCAACCCCTCTCTCATGTGGTCCAGCACAACTTTGTGCTTTTATTTAGAGCACAGCTCTGAAGGGTGCCATCTGTTGGCTCTAGTCTAACCCCACTTAGAATCATTCTTGGGAAGAACTAATAAGGATCAGCACATCTCCATTAAACTGAGGGTTGTTCCATGGTGATGGGTTTTTCCCCCCCACACAATTACTACACTTTCCCAAGCCTGGCAATGAAAGCAGAGATCTGGTGAGAACTTTAGCTGGTTCAAAATGCAGCTGCCCAGCTGTTAGGCCAGTGGGGGCCAACTCTTTTTGGCAGGTTTTCCCACAAATGAGCACCACACTTTCCCTCTGTGCCTCTCTGATACTCTCCCCCTGCCCAGGTTGCTGCTGTGCTGCCTGTCACTTCCCCAGTCTGCTGCATGCGAGACAGATCCTTCTTATACCACAAGTAGCTTGACCCCTTCACCCCCATGTTATGCAATGACGACTGCTAATAACATCCCAGTAGCCTGGAATTTCCACTCTTCAGTTAGGATCAGGGTCCACATCTTGAGTCCGGAGGCTGCAATGGACAGGTTGGGTCAACCCCAAAGAGAACTTTTCAAGTCTAGGATGGAAGGATTGCTGTGACAATTGCTTGTCATAATGGGGGGATACACCCTGTGAACTTGCAGAAAAAGACACAAGAAATCTGTCTTCTTCCCAAAAGGGCCAAGAATGATCTTGTCACATTATAAACAAAAGACACAAAAAAAACTTGCCATTTTGGGATAGCCTTCCAGTAGAATGGGAGCAGGGACCAAGTAAATACCTTTATGTGTTCCATGATCCATTCAGATGCTGTAGTCCAAGGGTGGTCAACCCAAGGCATATTTGCCACAAGTGGCACAGGCAACCTGTGTGACACATGGCAACCTGGGGAGGGAGCAGCAGTATACCAACAACACGGGAGAATTGGGACAATACCACCCAGAACTTCATCATTAACTTACCTGAGGCAGGGCAAGAGGATTGGAGTGGCACTTGGAGTGTGCAGGGATTATCTGGTAGCACACCTGCCAAAAATGTTGGCCCTAACTGCTGTAATCTATCACCAGGATGCTACTAGTTCAGTCACAGGGAGTCTTCCCCTGGGCGCACAGAGTTGCTGCCTACAAACTACATGAAATATCCTGAATATCAACACAGTTAGGGCTCACCTTGGGGAAATGCTGCCACCTTCAATTAACTTGTCACAGTGACTCTTTCCAGCACAGCATTTCACCTGAAAGATGCATGATATCCATTCTACTCACCTCTTGAGAGTCTGAAATCTCATGGCATTCTTTTAAAAGAGAATGACAGATAGCTCAGACTAGTGGCCAGGCCAATCAGCCGTTGAGCATAAAATGATATCGACAGAAGTGGTATGGATTCTAATGTCTGTTATAATTGTTTTGCCTGCACAATTCCTACTTCAATGAAGCAATTGCCTGCTCTCAACAGTGGCTTTTAGTTACCCAGGTGAAAAGACCAGAATGAGTTTTCACAGCTTACCCAGGACAGCTCCAACGTTCTGCTTCATGCAACATCTGGGAGGTTGTCTCTTCTTGTGCAGCTGGGTCCTCATGTTTGAGGACTCTTAGTGGCTTTAGGAAGCTGAGTGGGAGATGTACACACTGTCTGAAGGGCATGGACATCTGAAGCAAAACATCATGAAAGTTAATCCATCAAGAGCAGGGGCGGGCAATTATTTCAGCTGGAGGGCTGCTTAAGGAATTTTGGCAAACTGTCAAGGATTGCAAGGGTGGCCCCGCCCCTTGACAGGTGCCCCACCCCCTGGTTGCCATCTTGGGACCAAAAGTCTTGCCTCCTAACCCCTAACCTTTGGCCCCAGAAGTACTCCTTTTGGGAAGGGGGTTTGCCATCTTGGAACCAGAAAAACCCCCAAACAAATTATATACACTTAAAAACCCCCAAACATCCACAGTAATATTTTATTATGTTTCCCCCACAATTTGTGTGCATTTGCACTGTGTATATAGAAGTGATTCCATAATAGCTCAAAATTAAGTCTTACTTCTGTATATTGGGGGGGAGGGGGTGCGTGTAGCAGTGCATGGGGCTCCCCCAGAGATGCACAGGTATGTATAGGCGTGTGGGGAAGAGTGTGGTTGTGGGTATGATGAGGTGTGTATGTGAGCCCTTGTGCATGACCCTGAGCCGGTCAGCGCCCATCTCTGCGCCACAACAGCCCAGAGCCTGTGTGCCCTGCAGTGCCTCCTCAACACCACCAACAGCACACAGCCCCAGCACTGCCTTGTGCCTGCTCTGCACTGCCTCGCTGTTGTTAGAAATATTATTAAAAATGCATTATCAATAGCTGTTAGCTCCCATCAATAGTTGTCCTTTGAATAAGTACGGCTGCCAGCCTTCCTTGTCTCCCTAATGAGAGAGGGAAGGGGGGGGGTTGGGAACTGAAGGAAAACTCTAAGAGCTCTCTTTGTTCTGCAAATTTACTATCTCTTTGTTACAGTAAAGCATATACTCCTTAGCGTTCTCATGTAGATAAGAGTAAATTGCAATTTTTAATGGTCCTGTCCTTGGGGCAGAGAAGGTTTGAACTTTTGGTAACCTAAAATACTTTCTGAGCAGGCGCAATCAGCTAATACATATTAAGCCTATCCGCCCCGCATACTTAAGTAGTTAATTATAATACACATGGGATGCATGATCTGACGTATTCTCATGCATGTTTGTATGAACCGGAAATGAGTTGTAAGAGTTCCTGCTTCTGTACACGTGCCAGAAGAGAGGGGATAAAAGCCTGCTAATGATGGTACTCAGGGGCAGAGGGTTTTGATCTTTTGTCTTCTCCCTCTGACCCTATTTGCAAATATATACCTTTTGTCTCACCAACAATGTGTGCCTAAGAATTTGTTATTCAATGAGCCTCCAAAGAAAACGAACCGAGAGAGAGTTTTTTTTACTTCACTGTGGCACATCCTGCTGCCCCTGGGCACACAGCAATGCTGGGGCAGCTCCATGGCTGGATTGTCTTTCTAGGCAGCTCAGTGGCAGTGGTTCCTTCCAGCTGCTGCTGGCCCCAGCCCCAGTGACAGCAGGGACTAGCGTGCGCAGCCCCGACCCAGCATGCTCCGCACCTGCTCCAGACTTGCCCATCTAGGCTCAGCAGCAGCAGTGGCAGCCAGGCAGAAACTGCTGTTCAGCACAGGGGAGAAGCAGCTCCTCCACCTTGCCACTTCTAAGCAGTGCTCACTGCATCCACCTGGCACTCACGCCATGCCAAGCTGTCTTGTGTCTCCATTCCCACCATCTCTGCTTAGTGAGTAGTTCAGTGCAGTGCAGCCTCAGGGCAGCAGTGATGGAAGTTCAGGGTAGCCCAACATGGTGTGGACTCCAGGTGGCTGCACCAAGAACTGCCTGGCAGTGGCAAGGGGAAGGGGCCACTTTTCCCCCCAGGCTTAGCAACAGTTTCTGTCTGGCCACCCTTGCTGCTGCTGCTCAGCCGGGACGGGCAAGTCTGGAGCAGTCACAGGGCATGCTGGATTGCAGCTGTATGAGCTGGTCCTGCAGGGCTGGGGCCAGCAGTGGCAGCAGCCAGATGAAGCCACTGCCACCCACGAAAGGCAGTTCAGCTGCAGAGCCGTCTCAGCCCCACTGTGTGCCCAGAGGATGGCAGGAAGGTCCATGGTGGGACCAAGGGACCCACAGTGGACTGGACAAAGCCCCTCTGTAGGCCAGAGCCCACAGGCCATATTTTGCCCATCCCTGATCAAGAGAATGTCTCTTTCACATTTTTTAAAGAAAGCTAGTATGTTTTTATGGGAGTTTACTTAATGTAGGGCTGGTTTGTTACTACATCATTAAAAGGTGGACACTTCCATTTTTCAAGGGTTGGGAGGTTCATTGCAATAAATACTCCACCCAGTGACTACCCACCATTTTACAAAAGGAGATGATGATACCCCACCCACCACTGTAATGAAAAAAAGAATCCTGAAGCAATTTGGTCAAATACACAGCAAATTAGTGGCTACCCGTAGGTCCTTTATCTACTGGACCATGAGGTCTCATGCTGTTTGGTCTATAGACAGATTCTATTATTGCTCTGAAATTTTGTGTGGGGGGAAAAAAAAAAAAAAAAAAAAAAAGCTCATTCCATTTGCTTAGAGGCAGGGTGGAAAACAGTTTAAAGACTAATGTAAAAACAGTCACAGCATGAGAAAGAAAATGTTTAGTAGTGGATGCGTCACAGGGGAGTCGAACAATAAGAGATGTACCTTGATGCAGCAGTCACAGCAGATAACACTAAGAAAAAACCAAAACATACACATAATGTTATTATCCAAATGAAGTTCAGGAGATTTATGTTACATGCAAAGACAGGAATGTTGTTTTTCTCCCCCTCTCCCCACCCCCAGAAAAGCTCAGAATAAAAACTCAGAAACATCATTTGTTATTAAAAAAACGAACAAAAAACAAACCCCCAAGAAAACAAATCTGAGATGAGCAATTTTTAGAACTTTCCTGTTCATTTACTGTTAGCAATCAGAGAGAGGTAGTTAGCTTTCTGTTTACAAACAAACATACATCTTTATACTGGGTGCATGCAAAACTTCAGTCTATAGACACGCTCACTGTTTGCCACAAATATGCAATATTCCTAATCCAGTATTTCTATCTTGTGACTAGCCAAACAAGTCAACTAGTGTTGACGTCTGCAGATAACACGTTTAAATGGGGTGCATCTGCCTGAAACAAAATGCATCTTAAATGACCAAGACAAACTTTATACACTTTGCAGGTCACAAGCTTGTATTCACGATTCATCAGGCTGCAGATCCTAAACATATGAAGCAAGATCAAGTGATGTTCTGTGCTGAGACCTTGAGGGCAAGGATTTGTTGTGATATCTTACAGAGGACCAACTGTGTAGCTGGGAGACCTGTTGGACATGCCATCAAGTATCAAGCACCATTCGATAGGTCAGTTAATAATATTGTTCTAACTGGTACTGTCCCGATTCTCCTGCATGTTGTTAACATGCCATCTGTAGGGTGGCTCTTGTGTTGACAATTGGTTACACTTTCTCCTTCTGTTGGATTGCACCATCAGGGTTTTTTGGTAGAAGGTGTGAGACTGTTGTGACGGGAAGATGAGCACTTCAATTATGAAAGCCTGTTCAACTGCCCTTCCCAACTATATTGTTAGTTCAATAAAAGATAAAATTGCACACAAAAAAATCCTCGTCTTCCATACCCTTACTGGACTATATCACAGCTGCAACGCTCCAACTCTACTTTAGAATTTGAGGAAGTTCAAATCCAGCCTTTGTGGCCAAGGCTGGTCTCCAGACTAGAGATGCTTATTGCTAAGAGGGAACAAGTATGCTACTTGTATGGTATATGTTTGGTTATTGCTCATGAATTTTAGAAGTCAAGAAGTTTAGAAAGTATTTAAAAGATGAATTTTTCCTTCACCCATAGCCATAACAGTTGTAATAGTGCTTCACTATGTTTGCAAACTTAAAAGGGCTAAACAGCCTGTTCTTATCAGATTGCTGGAATTGTTTGAAAGCTAAATTATTCAGCAAAGTCTCTTGACCCTTCCCCTTCACCCCAAACCCTTTCATACACAGCTTACCTGCTACAGAGATGACAGCTGTAAGGCCATTTAAAGAACATCTGCTTATGGCAACTGAAACAGACCTAGACAGAAGAATTACCCATGAATGCCAATGGAAAGATACTTTGGCAAGCTATGTATGTTGACAGTACAAAGCATTTTCCACGTAAGCCAATCCTTTGACAGCTTTAGATCTACACAGAGAAACAGAGTTCAGATGAAGGATAGCAGAGGTACAGGAGTTGAAATATATTATTAGGCAAGAAGTTTTTTCTATAAGATTTAAAACTTGAAGTGTTTATGATGCAGAGACCTGGGGAGGCTGATCCAGGCAGGAAGAGCTGTAATGAAGGCTCTTGACTGAACAAAGCTCCCTTGTGCAAAAGAATAGAAGGTAGCCAGTGAGAAGGGCAGGGCAGGGCAGGGCTAGCAGGAGAATGGGGACAATCTTTGAAGCATGGACTAGAACAATTCCAAGCCAATTAAGATCAGTCAGGGCAAACTTAAATGTGATCCTGAAGGGAATTATGAGCCCTACAGAAGATACCGAGTCTCTTGAATTCACCGAAAGGACAGCACGAATGCACAGCTCAACAAGAACCCACAGCTAATGGTGAAATGATATTACACAACAGGCCTGAATCCTAGGGGACCAGAGCAGTATTTCTCAACTTGTGGGTCACAGGAATATATGAAAGGGTCATAAACAAACTTTAAAAATGAATTCTCCTTTAAAAGGAGAAAAAAACAAACAAACCATGAGAAACCATGGGTTTTCCCTTGCAGGCTGACAGAGTTCCAGCTTGCAAGGGGCCGCTTGCCTCCCTCCTCCACACCCCAAACACTGTATCAGGAATGAGGGGCACTGGGCCGCGGCTGGCCATCACTGTTTACAAATAGGTTCTGATACAAAAAAAAGGTTGAGAACCACTAGACTAGAGCATTGGGAAAACAAAAGTCAAGAAAAAAAAAAAAAGGTAATAGTCAACAACTTCAGAAAAGATAGAAGGAAGGTAGGGGTGCACACAAACAGTGGAGATGGACAAGTGTGATACGAAAGAGGATTCAAGGTCACGGATACTACGATTAGATTGTGGAAGAAAACTGGCACAGGAGGCTCCCCCACCCCAACCCAAAAGCATCATGCTGGTCATAAGGACATGGTTACCAAGCGAGGACCTTTCAAAAAGGATAGTATGCTGAAGGAGAGTGCTACATACCTTGGCTCTTGAAGACATACTGCAACCGTATCTGTGGAAAGCAATCTCCATTTCAGATGCCATCATGGCATATCGGGTTCCAATCAGATCAGTAATAGTTGGCAATGGCCACTTTGTAGAATTCTCTCTCTCCTAGGCAAACAACTAAGAATGAACACATCAGCAAAAATGTGAGGAGGCTATCATCAAGTTACTTTAAAACAGAACTGAACTTTACACTAAAGTGATGGAGACAAACCTGGAACGCTAATTGCCACAACCATTTAATGCATCTCTCCTCAAATTCAGTTCTGCCAGGCTTCTCTGCAAAAGATGAACCATGTTCCAAATTGCCTTGCAAGAACCAGCCTTGACAGCTTCATGCAATACCAACAACTCTATTCCCTGCCCCCCACCCTCCCCATTCCTATGCAAATACGAGCCTTTGGTTTGTCACAACCAGAGGCCTCTGGGCATTTGAAGATGACACTTTAAAGTGGCTTTAAAGTGGGTTAAATGCCTTTTGCGCTGCTTTAATGACATTGTTGTTTGCACATTCGGTGGCGGCATAGTGCGCCTTAAATGACGTTGGGATGCAGCAAATGACTTGGGGCAATGCAAAGTAAACCATATCTGAGGAGTTTTAGTTTCCTACACTATGGCTGTAGAGGGAAGCACTGGACCCTAAGCAGCTCAGGGGCTGTGCAGGCAGACTGGCAGCAGCTTGGGAAGACAGATTTCATAGAAGGGTCAGGGGAAAAACAAACAAACAAACAAAAAAAACAGCGAGCCTGATCTTTTGTTTTTTTTCCTCCCCCTGGAGCCTGCCTGAGCTGCACTGGGCCCCAGTGTTTTCCACTGCAGTTGCAGTGCCCCCCAGGACTGCCTGAGCTGGGTGGCTGTGGGCAGGTGCTGCGGAGGGAAGTACTGCAGGCCTGGCTCCTAAGCTACTGTGTTACCAATTACCAAAAATCAAATCATGATTCACTCTGGGACCAGCTCAATACACAGTAGCTAGCTAATGTAACAAGTTAAGGAGCAAAGATTAACACCTACAAAACCACAAACTAAGCAGAGGAAAGAATCAATGCAGACAGTCAACTACCCCAAGACAGAGACAGTCAGTTGCACAAGCACCCATGTCACAAGTTTTGCCCGTCAGCAGCTAGGGGTGCAGGGATCCAGAACTCCCCTGCACTTATCTCCTTAACAGTTGGCAGGCTTTGTGGCCTCAGCAGGTGCTAGCAGGCCTGCAGTTTTTACCTTGCTGTGCCTTAACACACACAGGCTCATCTATGTCACAAGTTTTGCCTGTTAGCAGCCAGAGGTGCAGGGCCCCTGAAGCCAGACTCCCCCTGCACTTATCTCCTTGAAACTTGGCAGACTTTGTGGCCTCAGTAGGGGTGACCACTCCTGCAGTTTTTACCCTGCTGTGGTGTAACACATACAAGTGACATGAGTTCTGCTTTCAAGAATTTGGAGTGCAGCTTCCCAAATCCCTGCACCTATCTTCTTGAATCTTGGCAGGCTCCATGCTCTCCACAGAAGCTACCATTCCTGCAAGTTTCATCCAAATCAGATTAAAAAAACCCAACAAAGTTATAGATATTTCATTAATTCTTCATTATACCCTATGGCTGGATCTCTGAAGCTTTGGCCAAATTGAAGCAGGAAACCAATTCGCAGCTCTGAATCGGATCGTTGGCATCTGAAGCCAAATCAAATAGCTGCCTATTCACACAGGCCTAGTAAGTATAAAAGGTCTGAATTACATTTTGGGGAGCACCATTTCCCCTCCCCTGTTCTACTTCATAAGTCACTTTGTGTCATAAATCAAGCTGTAAGCCTCAGCACAACCGATAACCCATGTTATTCCTAGCTTGTGGTAGCAAAGACTGAAACTGGTGCTGCAGGCCCATGTCAAGGACTTACATGCTCCTTGCTTTGCAGGGCATTCCCTATAGACATTGATTTCCCTCGGCAGGAAGGTTGCTGATGGTTTGGACTCAGAAAACTATGTGTGTTGAGGTCTCTTGGTGCTGAAATTCTTGTGGCAGTAAACTTGCAATCTGCAGAGAAACCTGGATATAAGAAAAGGATTATAAGTAAATGCAGACAGGATCTGGCACTTCTCAGTATTCTCTAGAGGAGGCTAATGTTCAAAAACTGCAAGTTGATTTCTGAAGGCATGATTTCTAAAGAACCTTTGCTCCATTTGCCCCCTGCCAACACCGGTCACAACATTTCCCACCCCCCAATATATTGAAAATACTGTAATTAGACTTGTATGCAAGCAGCAGTGATGTTCTGCTTATAAGCAAGATCCTGCTCTAAATCAACTGATGCATTTCTTTCTTTTCACTCAAACGTTCTAAAGTGTCCCTTGTGTTCTGAAACTGGAAACCTAGGAAGATTTTTAGTACTGGAATTTCAATTTGTGTAAGAGCTGTACAGCCAATGCAATGGTTTGGGGGGGGCGGGGGGAACAAATGGCTTTCAAAGGACACTCTCCAACTCTGTGTGTAGGGAGAAGCTCGTCATGTCAAGTGGCATTAGAAAACTAGTGGTCTCAAAAAAGTAGGGAAGCAAACAGGGTGGATTTGATTTAAAATCAAATCAATTTAAATCATGATTTAAAAAAAAAAAAAAAATCACTGGTAAGGAAGCCTCAATTTAAATTATTGTTTTCTACAGAAAGTGCATTCTTGTTGGTTGATATAACCTTAATAGATATTATTCACATCTCAGAAATAGATGTAGATTTCATTTTTAAAAAGGTACACCTTATACATTTTGAAGTGATGATTTATTTTGATATTTTTTCAGATTAATTTTGCAGCTACAGCAGAAAACTGAATTATGACACTTAAATTGTTTTATTTAAAACTAAAATAATACGCTTATGTATTTTGGATATTTGTCTTAAAACAAACGTGTATAATTATTTTAACAAAACAAGCACATGCATTTTGGAAGCTTTAACTTTTTTAATTATGTGAAATGTGTTAACAAAAATTAAATGGATTATTTCAGACAGATCAACATGAGAAATTTAAAATACTGGGTTATGCAGCAAGCTCACACGTTACCTTCCTCTTCCTGTTTATTCATGAACTGGAGAAGACAGACAAGCTTTCCAGCTTTTTCAGTTCTTAAGCCATTTCTCAAATTTAGAATAAATTAGCCCAAAGGAAGAAAATCTTCTGTCTATACCTGCAGAAGCTACTGCTGTTAAAAGATGGATTACTACTTTGATAGTCTCTGATGGATTAAGGTGCTTAAGTGACTTTCATCAGTTCAGTTAAAACCTCATCAGCAAATATTTCTTGAATGGTTCACCCTTAGCCCTGAAATGTATTGCAGCTGGTATTATGGAGGGATGATTGCTGGATGCCCATGTCATAGCCAACTCCTCCTCTTCAACAGTTAAGGATTGACCCCGGTACCAAGTATTGAGACTAATGCCAAGGAAGTGAGCTCGAGATAGTGCTTGCTCCATTTTGGTTTTTTTAGTGCCTCACTCAGTTCCTTCCAAATTTCAACAGCATCAGCAATAAAACAGCCATTTCCCTGAGCTTTGTTCAAGGCTACAGAAATAGGCTTCAGGATAGTCAGCACATGTTCTACATTTCTCAATGTTGAGAATGCTGGCTGACTATTCCATCTATTTAGTCATGGTTTTATTCTCAAATTGTCATCAGATTAGGCCAGTTCTCAATATAAAAATAACTCAGAACAGTCCACTATTGAGTTCCATTGCATATCTTGTGGGACAGTTAGTTTGGTTCCTCCTGTTTTTTTCAGAGCAGGTGCTGCGAAGTGGTTGTTACGGAAGTTATTTTGCAATTTCAGCAACATTAGCCTTTATTTTTGGAGCACTGAAGTCTTTGGCTAAGAGGTGCATCAAATAAGTGCTGTAGCCATATGTTATTAGCTTGGGGCTTTTTTCTAGATTTCTTCTCATCTTTGATACATTTGCAGCATTGTCTGTGACAAAGCTGCATACTAGAGATTTGAATCCCTCTCCCCACAGTTTGTTATAGCTTTTACTGCTACTTCTTGCAAGTATTGTGCTGTGTGGATTTCCCAATATATCAATTGTTTCTGTAAAGTAGACAGTTCCTTCTTCTGTTGTCCACAATGATGCAGTAATACGTGCTTGTGTGACATTGCTCCACCCAACAAGACAGGTTAACAATTTTTTCCCTCTAGAATTTTTGCACACTGTTCAGTTTCTCCTTCATACACTTTATCCAGCAATATCATCTCAAATAGTATATAATTGGAAGTTATAATCCCTATTCCATGATATCTTTGAGCTTTAACATACCTTAAATCATCTTTAGGGTTTTTTTTAAAGCATCTTAAAAAAAAAAGTGATTCATTAAAAAGAAAAAAAAAATTGACTTTATTTTTTTAAATAGTTGATTTTTATCCACCCTGGAAACAGAGGATGGTCATGGGAAAGTAGATACTCACTGACCCCAGTACTCAGATCGCAGTGACAAAGGAGACACTGACCTCTGCTGTTGTAATTCTGTAAAAATGACCTTTCTGAGGTCACTCTCTGGGCATTTTCCAACGGCCAACCTGCTTCCTGTGGACAATAAATGAAATCTTTTTATACCTAGTACAGAAATATGTCCCCAGGCATGCCTTACTTAGTTAAATTACCCTGGCATAATCCAGAGCTGAAGAGATTAGCATATGTACTAAGAACTGCTAAGGAATGAGACAACTGGGGCTCTTATGAAGCAACTAAGAAAATGTCATTCCAGCACTAACAATTCTAACAGTGCTCCTATGATTTATTATATTCTTAGTGAACCAAAAAGAGCTCTACCAACTCTACACTGGAGTTCTGCAAACACTTATTAGTATTTCAAGCACAGATGCCTATAGAAAATTTTCCAGTTTGCAGGCCAAAGTACATGTGCCAGAAGCAATTACACATTAAAGCTTTATTTTTGTTCCAGGTGGTTGCTGACTAAATACAGCTTGAATTTTACGTGTCAAATGTTTAAGCCAATTGTGATCAATCCAATGAGTTTAGAAAAAGTGATTTTTCAACACATTTTAAATTAAGTGCTTGCTTAGATGCTCCGCAGGCAGAAGAAACTAACTTAATTGGTTTAGTTACTTAAAGAAAATCATTCAGTCTGTTTTATTATAAACTCCATGAGATAGGAAATGCAAACGCTTCTAGACTGGATAGTGACCAAGTGGCATGTTGTATTATACAAGTAAAAGGAAGAGAACAGAAGAAAGATTCTCCAATTTTGGCCAAGGATGTCCCTACTCATGCAAAGAGAGTCTATGAGATCTCTGCTTAAAAAGCAGGAAGGACTACAGTTCAGCTACCCTATAAAAGGATGTCAAGCACGGTTTGGAATTCTGTAGCCAAGAGGACTCCAATGAACTAAATTCCTTCATCTGGGAAGGAAGAAAGGCCTCAAGATTCGAACCTGAAGTTTCAGGGTGCATGCACTTGCAGTGTGATGCCTGAATCACTTCACCCTCTCTAAATTGTGGTTTCATTTCAAGACTTACCTGAAATTCTTGGCTCAGCAGGTCAGAACCCAGCAGCCAGTTTTCAGCTTTGTGAGCATTAAGTCCTGTACTGGCATTTTGGACAGATAAACCACTGTCACAAGGAAAATTGAAGACGTTTAGTGTCACAGAAGCATCTGTAAAAAACAAAATAAGACATGGAAACAAGTTTCAGTGCAAGAAAGCTGGACTGTTTGGCAAGTAGATGGGCAAGGTAGGAAAAGTGTGTGTTCAGGCACAACCCAGACCAGCAGAAGTTGAAGGACACGTGCAATATTGGGAGTCAGCTGGTCTTCCTCCTCATTAGCTAGGACTCATCCAAAAGCCTTAACCATTCCCTGGTTCCTTAACTGCAGCCACAAGATACATTGCCTCCCACCCTACCAAAAGACTCCCTGGCATTTCTACAGCTTAGTCATCATGAGAGCACTCTGGTGCAGCATAGATATCATTCATGGGCAATAGTTTATCTGCTCTCTACAGTCTCAGAATATGCATGTCCTGACTTTCCTCCTAAAAGATGAGGTACCCTAATCAAATCAGCTGGCCTTAGCATTTAACATGAGCTAAAGGCATTTGCAGAGTGGCATGCTAGTGCCCCCAACAATGGAGCCAAAGCCACTCATCCATGTCCTTTACTTCATCCACCTCAAACCCTGAACTCATACATCACAACTGATGCTGGTTTGCTAGGAGTCAAGCTGCTTTGTAGAGCTAGTGCTCATGTAGTACCTTTGAGCCTACTTTTACTTCTTTCTGTGGGAGATGGCCGAAGTTTGTGTGGCTGTTTTATTTCTGTCATGAGCAGCTCATGCTGACTAGGTTCCTGTGGGAAACGGTCCTTCAGTTTTCTCTCCACCACCTGCAATGCAAAGAACAAGGCTAAGAACAGCAATCAAAGTGAAGACTCCAGGAGCTCCAGACAAGCCTCCTTCTGCCAAATCAAGTACATTGCTATGCACATCCTTCACATCCAGGCAGAACCCCTGTCCTCCAAGAATTCTTAGTACATACCACCTCTGCATTTCACATACTAATTCCACTACAACACTGGGAAATTAATCAATCAGAGCTCACCTAACCAATGGGGATCCTTCCTGTGGACAACTTGCCTGTGCAACACAAGTTGGCAGCTCTAAGAAGAGCTCAACAAGGTTGTACAGAAACATTTTAGAATCAACAGGAGGATTATTGCAGTATTCTGCTCTTTCCCTTCTCTCACAATCATTTTTACTATTTTAAGTAGCTTTCTTTCTACCATGTAACAGGTACTTTTGGAGCTAGCCATAATTTTAGTTTGGTTTAGAGAAGAAAAGTACTATTCTATCCATTCCCAAGTTGAAATGGTAGTTGAGTTGGTGGTGCTTTAACCAGTTTCGGTTGATTCAGAAATCGTTCTGCTTATTCCATATCTTTATTCGTGATCCTAAGTCACTTACTGGCTTTAAAGGTGGCTTTAGAAGGATTATGTTTTCTTCAGAGCTCCTGATCTTCTGCTCACTGTTGATCTGAAAGGGCAAGAAAGGAAACTTAAGTGATGAAAGCTAATTTTCTTCTCACTTGGCTTCTTATCCCCAGAAATAAGCGAGATTGGGAAACAGTTCCAATCCCATGCCAAATACCATACAGGCCACTCATGGCTTTTTTAGATAGTGTTTAGCTCAAGGAGCAAGATTAAACAAGGAGTTTTGTTTTTTTTAAAGACGATAAAGATCAAAGGTGTTAAAAAAAAATTTGATGAGAAATGTTTTTGGGGTAAGAAACAGCTTTTCCAGTAGGTAGCCATGCAGACCTGAGCTGAGTTGAGGTTTACTCATAAATCTTAAGTGTCCACAGGTTCTTTTCTGGGGTTCCCAGAAGCAACCCAGAAGTCTTTGTCTGTAGGCGGCCTTATAATGAGGTGACATGTATCCAGACACCATTGTTGCATTACAGTCCAAAGGGATGCCGCAAACTAGAGCTCAGCACATTTTCCACACCCAATAAGCTATGAATGGCTCCACTTATAGCTCAGTCAAAAGAAGCTCCTGAACAGATGAACTGCAAATGAAACAGCTGGTGAGCACAGCAGTAACCCACTTCAGGGTTCTGTCAAGTGTTCACACTGAAAAATGCCAAGATACGGATCTTCTTGCATGGACACTTCCTCTACTAACTTCAATGTCCCAACGGAGTGTTTGCATGAGGAGAGGATATCAGAGAAGATAAAACCCAAATTTTTAATGCAGTGAGTTTTGTGTTTCCATATTATTCACCTGTCCTTGCAGGTAGGTCTACTGAGCACTAAGATGCCCAGGCAGTGAGGAAGGACACCATGTATATTTCTAAATAACTCAGTCTGACAATGACCCTCCTCTGTTAGTTACACCTTCAGTTTGCCAACCTGACCACAATGGGATAGAGACAGATGTGGACAGCCTTGCAAATTCAGAGTGGCATATCTGAATTGAATCAATCAAAGCAGCCTCCAGATACCAGGAGTGAACAGAAGATAGAGCAGTAGCTAACTGGAGGTACCAATGCTTAGTGCCTGCTTTTGTCACGGTGAAATATTTCTGGACTGAACTCTGATTGCCAGTAGTCCACAGGCAATGGCTGAAGAACCCTGGGTCAGTTCATTCAGTCACTGTAGATTATAGTTTTCTCCTGTACAGTGGACCTGTATTTCAGTGCATTAGCATCCCTAATTGTTACACATCAAGACCTATCACCTACCAATTATAAGTCCCCACAATGCATAGTCCACAGCAGTGCTTTTCAACATTTTTGATCCCATGCTCCACCCAACAACTGCAAAAAGATCCTTGTGACCTCTGGAACCAGAAGCAGAGGAGCAAGGCAGCTAGCTCAGCATTCAGCTTTAAGCAGGAAGCAGTATGGCTACTTTAGGCTGGGTGCAGTCCTTCACTAATTAGCTCTGCCACTGCACATGATAATTAGTCTGCCTGCAATATCACTTTAAGATGGCTGAACTGCTTCTTGTTTGGGAGGCACAAGAGTAGCAAGGCATCTCAGAGCGATACTGCCTGCCTCAGTGGAAATATTTATCAGCTGACATTTCAGACCCTACCACCCCTGAAAGCATCTCACCCTGCCCCCAACACCCACCCTTTCAGATCACTTTGAGCACCTCTGTGGCCCACTGTTGAAAACCAGTGTTTTCAGAGTACTTTCTTTGGTTCCCACATCACTGTGCCATCTGATCACTTCAAGCTGTGACTAAAGAGTTGGCTGGATTCAGGCTCCTTCTCCAGATTACAGCTTTCCAGGCTAAACAACAGAACCCTGTTATAGTCCAGAATAAGACCCAGTGTTTAACAGGGAGGGACTAGAAGCAACTTAGAGTAAGGGTCTTCATGTCTGGCTCAGTCAGGACTGTTAATCCCTTTCACTTTATAAGTAAATAAGGGGCAGAAAAGCTGATGTCTTAAAATATGGTACGCCACACTAAAAAGAGGGAAAAGCCTTCTTTATTGCAGACAAACTTGTTTCTTATCTTTTGCCAAAAAGATGGAGAGTCTGGTTTCAGTGCCCCCTGCAATGCCATACCACCTCTTTCCAGCCTTTAAAACCTGCCATCATTGCTAACTAACCCTGTGGCATGCAAGTGGCACTGCAGACCAAAGGAACTCAGTCATCTTTGCCAACAATGAGCAGCCTTGGAAGCCACTAAGGACTGAATCAGCACAACAGGAGTCTCTAGGAGTTTATTCCACTCTCCTCACCTTTCCCAAATTCCCATTCACGGAGCGCTGTGTGGTGTTTGCTGCTTGAAACAGACAAAGACCAAGTGCTTCTACTGATCCAGAGGAAAACATACTTTATACGCACAACTACCATTGGCAGCATCCTCGTTTTCTCAAAAGAGATCAGATGCAAAAAGAGCCTGTTGGTGCACAGGCTTGTGTTTGAGGTGAAAGGAAAAAGTGGGCAAAAGACAGTTTCATCAAGCAGCTTTACATGGAGTAACTTAGAATGCTTTCGGGAGCATCGAGTTTAAGTTCTTGACACTGAAATGAATGAGTGAATGTGGGTGTCATACACTAGGTTCCAGCTCAAGGGGAGCTCTAGCCCATACTCAGAGCCTAGAAGATCCTGAAGAAAGTTACAGGATGTAGACATGTTTTAAATTTAAACCAAATCAGTTACCAGCTACCTAGAGGAAAAGACTCTAAACTTGACTACTGCCCAGGGTTGGATCTAAGAGAAGTGCAGTGGAACAGTTGCACTCCTCTTTGATCCCTGCTCCACCCAAAGTTTAAGATCAAATGCCTGGCAGTAGCAGTAGCATTTCTATTCAGGTAGCAGTGACTTAATGGTGCAGTGTAATCTCCTCGATTCCATCTAAACTCTTCATTCCACAGGTGTTAACACTCTCTCCCCTTTCAATGATCCACTAATCTAGCTATCCTTTCTGCTGCAATTCTGCTCTCTGTTAGCTACTTCTGATAACATAGCTCCTATTTCACAGCCCTGCATACTGGTTTTAACTCCAGCTAAAAACATCAATTCAGGCATGGAAACATTAACTCAGGTGAGCATTAACTCGGCTGTAGAATTAACTTTCAGTGAAGGATTGGTAGCACTGTCAAGATACTCAAGGAAGTGAAATTGTTTTATGAATCTGAGATTCATACATTTAATTTTGATGGCTATAGAACTAATGGAATAACAGCTATGTCTAATTGGTTGTGATTTTTTTAATACATAATATGTGATGTAGGAAATTAATGCATGTTCCGATAGTTAGTGCTTTTTCCTTTGATCTTAAAACTGAATAATATAGCCATGGACCCTTAGCACATTAGTAAAGCTTTGTTTCCTTTTAACTGGAGGAAAAAAGTGTATTGTGTTATATGTGATGGTTCACCACACTATCTCCACCCCCCTTTTCAAAATCATAGCTCTACCTATACTACTGCAACTCACCTTCACCTTCTGGAGAGTATACCTCTTGTGTCGGATGTCATCTGCCAACATCTCAAAGGGGGAGCGGGCAGACTCTTTTAGAGGACTGTTATGCTGTAGCTGTTTTGTGGCCTTGCGCAGCTTCACTCTCTTCCGCAGTTCATCAACAACATCATGCCACAAGGCAGCCTGCAATAGGGCAGCACAGGTTGATTACACACCATATGCCAGGATGTCTGAGGGGCATTTTCCTTGCATTCAAAGAGGGAGGTGCTCAATGAGCAACTCAAGGAATTTATAGCTGCAGAAACACCTGCTTGGAAGTCTGGGGGGGGTTTCAGGTTTTTTTTTTTTTTCCTTTTCTTAAAGGGCCAGAACTGGCCCAGGCTAAACCAGATGTTCCTGCCTTGACCAGGGGGTTAAATTAGATGACCTCATAAGGGCTCTTCCAACCTTATTTGATTGACTGGCAGAATCCTATACAATTCACATTCTGGCTACCATAAAGTCAGAGACTCAAGATGGTGCAGCCTACTGGCCATCTTGGAAACTTAACACTAAAAGACCAATGGCAGAGAATGTGCAGTGGAGCTCTTGCCCTTGGAATTTGTTTCTCTTGATGCAGCAAAGCCCAGTTGTCTGTTGACCTTGAGGTCACACTGCAAAATGCATATTTACTCAGGTCTTCCCTAAAAAAAGTAGCTATACAAGCTTATAGTTTGCGGTTTTCTATAGCTTGCCAGTTTGTTTTAAACAGATCACAAAAGTTGAAAATACGCCCAAACACACATTGCACAAACATTTTCATATGAATAGCTTGAATATGTTTCAAAGTGAATGCTATTTAGACAAAGGGAGCATGTCCACAAGTCTCTTGGGAGGGTTGGGGGTGGGGTGGGATCAGGGGGAAAAGAGTGTACTGTTACTGTCTCCAGACTCCAGACTCCAGTGCATTGGTTTATACTGGCTAACTTCCAGCCAGAAGAGCTATTTGTTTTTGGCAGAGCACTGAAGGCACTGAGCCCTGGCTGGGACAGAATAACTCATTTCGTCTGATCCAACAAGCGTGTAGTCCAAGAACTAGGAGACGAGACTATAGGAGCCGTGGTAAGGTAATCACGCAATCTATGTCCACCCTGAACTTTTCTGCCCGGAAGCCTCCTTCCATCATTGTTTTTACACGCATGATCAATGCAAACAGTTGGCACCACCTTCATATGTAGCCATTGACTGGCTACTGGCCTTGAGCCACCTCGATATGTAAGCCTATTCACACACGGCATGTCCGAGGGACATACCAGCTGATCTATACCAGCTTTCCCAGCATTGCTCGGACTGAAATATCTTGAAGTAGCTGCTCACATGCATGCTTAGTGTCTCTTTGGAAGTGGATTAAGTGACACTAGAAATAACTCTATTTTGCATTAGTGTCCAAGGAGTTCATGGGAAAAAACTGACACATTTTAAATTCACACCCTAGCTTTTCATGTAATAGTTTCCCCTTGTTTACAAGGCCTTAGCTTCCTGAGTTAGAGGGTTTTTCTTTTAAACGGTTTTATCTGTATATTCGGATCAATATTCTATGGAAAGTCTCCAGAAGGCCTCACACAAGGGTTATAAAAACAAACAAACCAAAAATCTAAATCCTTACCCAGCAATTTGCCTTCTTCTGGGAAGGATTTTCCAGCAAAGCTACCACATCCATTCTTTTCAGACTCTGTCAAGCAAACACATGACCTGATCATTAGCCTGCACTGCATTCAGTCATTCCCATCTAACTAGTCTGTCACTGAATTGCCATCTTTCACATTTAAAATTCTTAGAAGACAGAAGTAATTCATAAGATTCTTAAAAGCAGTAGCAATTTAAACACCCACTTTCCCCCCCCTTTTTTTTAAATATAAGTTCAGCTAAATAACCCTCCTCCAGGGGAAAAAGAATTCATTGTCAGAATTAAGTGGGTGGAGTTAGGGAACAGATGGTGATGGTCCCAAGATACCTCTTTGGAGTTCTGGATGGTAAATGCAAGTTGCTGAAGATCCATGTAATCAGCAAAAAGAGCCCTAGAGATTGCTCTGTAATGACTGGAGGCCTCAGAGGGCCAGGACACATGCTCCTCACAGATCTGCAAGACAATGCAGCAATTGTCTCAGGTATTTATTTCATTTTCTTTGGTCTCAAAAGGAATTCCGCCCCCCCCCCAAGTAAGATTACAGCTATCCAATGCCTGGAACGCACCAGCCAGCTAGAGAGAGACGGACTGGAAAGAGTGAACTTTCTTGAGACAATCTAAGCTGACGAAGTGGGAGTTGCTCTCATCCAGATCCCAGGTCTTCAAACAACATGAATATGCCTTGGATGAGTCACACCTTAGGTTTTCCCTTTTCGTAAACCCTGAAAGTGGGGTTGAATACTTAGAAAAAGTCCAGCATGAGAGCAGTTTGGACAGTGCTTTAACTTCAAAACCCATTTCGGGCACGTTGGCCTTAGTAACACTTCTCACAGTACCGACGTGCTAAGTTCTGCTGATAGCAGCTTTCCGCATGGAGATAGGCATTTTTGTATTCAAATACCCAGAAACAAGTTTGCAATGCTACTTTATGATTGCCTGCCCTCTAGAGGCCAGAAGCCGGGAGAAAGCATTGACAAGACTAAGGTTAGCTAAAGCAAGTTAGTTCATGTGTTAATCTAAAGTCAGTAAGAAGGCTTCCTTTGGCCTGAATGCTGCTTTGGACTCAAGGAATCCTTAATCCCTTAGGATACAGGCAGCATTGCTTAGGAGTGCCCATGTTCTGGCAAACAGCTCTTTGCAGAGCTCTCTGTGTGTCTGCACTTCTATCCACCTATCAAGCAATAATAGTTTAAGTGGACAAGATCTGGCATGTTGCTAGGGTCATCTCATCTACAGTGATCTTGAGGCAGGACATTTATGCTTCCTTACACCAACATACCCTGGGGAAAAAAAAGTGGTGCATCAGGACACCTCAAGTGGGCTGACCCTCAGGAAGTAGGAGGATGAAGAGCATGAACCAAAAAAAGCAAGTTAGCAAGCCCCAGCTTCACTCTAGATATTAACAGTTTCAGCAACTAGTTGCAACTGAATTAGCAGTGTGGTTACCCCATTGCAACTGGGAACTGAACCAGCTAATTGTGTGTAGCACTTGCAAGGGGGGAAAAGGCTGTTTTTTCCTGCAAGCAATTGGAAACATTTTGGGCCATGCACACTGGACCCCCTAACCACAGTTGTGCCAAAGTGCAACCACTCTTCCTTCCTCCCCATCCCTGTGCCATAAGATCTTCTGGAGTGCACCATTCTCACCTATTGTTATAAGAAGAGTACTAAGTACCTCCTCCAGGGTACTACCCAAATTTTCCTAGAATGCTCTCCAACAGCGGTGAGTGCCAGTACATTTGCATTTTCAACAACTGGACTATTAAAAAGAAAAAAGAAAAAACCTTAATGACATCCTGAAGACTGATTGCTGGTTTTGTTGCCTCAATGTCTAGTTTCAGCATGAGGGAAATCAGGTTTTCCAGGGGTTTGCTCAGCTCTCGCTCCATATGGCTGTCAATGCCCCAGTCCAGGGCATTATAGATCACCATTCCCAGACACTCCAGCAGCTATGAAGAGAAGCCAAGGAAGCAAGTGACCTTTCAGATCAATGGAGTAGTTCAGTATTGTAAAGACAGCTCCTAGATGATACCTTCAGATTTCTAACTTTTCTAACCCAAAGAACACCTCTACCTACTTTGGAGATCATGTGTCTTCTTCCACAGAAAGATAAGGTGGTCACAAGGTAATCCTGTCATGGTTGCTCAAACTGGGTGACACGGTATAAGAGACTAGACCAGAATCACTTATGATAACAGCATGCTCAAGTTGTGGAAGTGTGCTATGGCAGCAGAAATACACCCACGTTATAAACCCCATAGTTGGCAGTATTGTCAGCTGCATCTCACCCTTTTCCCTTACAGTATGTACATCATGATCACTCAAGTGGTTTCATTTCTGACCTTGGCCTTGGGCCTTTCCTTGGTCAGAGAATGGAGATGAAAGTCATCTTCCTTCAGGCCCCTGGCATTCTTCAAGCACCAAAAATATTAAATGACAACTGAATCTTTTGAACATGACACACTGTTGCAGGACAAGGCAGCTTAGATTTCTGTACCTAGAACATCTACTCAGAAAGGATTATGATTGGGCCATTCCTAGGTTGAAGTCATAGATCCTTGACACCATCCCAATTCCAAAGAGAGACTTACCTTGTCCTCTGATTGTTGCATCTTGTTAACATCTGAAAGGGAAACAAGTGAAAGAACATAAGCCTGTTGGGACTGTGAACTGCTTGCTCTTTTTTGTTATAAGATAAAGCCTCCACTGACCCTACTTGGTGGAATGGCAGAGCCATTAACATGTCTTGCTATAGTGCTGGAGGTGAAAGTTCAAGCCCTGCTCTGGTCTTCTGCCAGACTGCCCCAGTTGATTCAGCTGTAAATGGGCATTTGGTCATTCAGGGTGAGAAGCCACAAGTGACCAGATATCATGCTGGCCATATCATGCCCTTATATGACACTGACTACAGTAATTGGTGTGCCTTAACCACAGCAGCCCAATGGACTGTTAGGCTTGCCTGGGCCCTTGACACAGACCCAAAGTTCCCTTTCCAGTATATCACGCAAGTTTGGTTTCTTGCCATTGGGAGAAGTCCTCAGACAGTTTTATCCTCCATTTTCTTGGGGGGGGGGGGAAGGAAGGGAAGGGAAGGGCAGGGAATTGGATGAGAATCCAGGATCATTAGAAAACAGTGCAAGGTATGGTTTCTTTTTGATGTTCTCTGCCTCTGGATGCTTCTCAAGTAGAAATAGAAAGGAAGCGTCTTTCTCTTTTCTCAACACCCACTGCTCCCATGCAGACTACAGATACAACAGGCCTAAATATAGTTCAGTCAGACTATACCAAGGACTTGCTCTTTGGAAAATGGAGACTTGTCTTTTGGCCACCTTTCCTCCTAACGTGGGGGAGCCACAACTCATATAGAGATTTCACAGAAAAGGCATGAGGGAAATCAGCTTGCTCCAAACACTGCAAAGTAAACACATGCAGAAAGTGACTAGTCACTTTTGTCAAGCATTAGTTCCTTTCCCTTCAGTGTCCTCAGGAAATGGCATCATCATCAGTGTGCACAGGAGGCTAGACTCAATGGCTTAAAAGACCCATTCTAATCCTATGTATATATTATTACTTCTGAAGTCTAGCATCAGAAAGTAAAGAGACTGCAAAACTCGGTACGATTAAGCCATCCATGGTGTCCCCCGCTCCCCCTGCAAAGCTTGAGATTATGACTCGCAAGTGACAAAGTGGGAGGACAAGGAGGAAGGGAATGTTCAACTGAGGATGAAGTGAGACATTCTTCATCAACCCCTTATACAAGCCATTTGTTTAGGTAACATCCCTCTAACAAAGTGATTCAATGTGTCACTATTAGAAAAGTTGATTTAGCACACTTATGGTAGGGCCTGGTTTAAATTGTGGGCCCAGCTCGCTAATATCATGACCCAGTCGTGGCAGGGGCCACCATATTCATTACCAGATTGTGCCATTTCTCCCCCACACCATGCCCCTTGATTGGGAGAGGGGGTAGGTTTAATTGCAACAGGAGATGCCTAGTTCCAAAGGCCTCTGATCACTGCTGAAAAGCCCATTCCCCTCTCCCCCACCCCAACTTCCCTGGAAGAGGCAGTAATTAAGACAGCCCTGGCACCAGGTAAGAGAGTCTGCTTGTTCCTCTGGGCAGGAAGACTGGGGTGCGAGGGGTTGGGGGTGCCAGGAGACTGCCTTAGTATATGGCCCTGGCACTGGACAAAAAAAGCCACCTGGAGGAGCAAATGCCACCCCCCTCCCCAAGTTCTCTCCTTCCTGTCCCTTTTAGAGACAGAAGTTGCACATAAACCAGCTTAAATGATCAGAAACTGGTTTAAACCTGTAACAGTTGCCCTGCTGCTGAACTTACTGAAACCTACTGCTGGCTGTGACTGTGGACAACAAGTCCCAGAGGCACCTAGAAGCAGGAAGAAAGTGACAAGCAACCATGCAGAGTCCTGTTGCTGTGATTCTGGACTGCAAATCGCAGAGACCACAAGAGCAGCAGGAAGAGGAAGTGAACACCCATCCCATGTACCAGAGGCATGCTCTAGTGTACTTAACCTGTTTTGTGACACCTTCCCCCCTCCCCTAAGCTGCTAAACTTTTGCTGCTGGCTGGGGAATTCTCTTTCTCCAGCCTGCAGCAGCCACTGTTGCAACAAAATGCCATAATACAGCTGCTTGCTGGGGAACTCACTTAATTTTGTGATTTTTCAGAAAAAGTATAAAATCACAGTTTGAACCAGGCCCTATCCCACAGTATTTTTTATCCAAAGACTTCAGAAATACTGTGCAGAGAGCTATATTACAATCTACCACAACATTCAAAAGACATTTTATCTCATTATTACAGACAAGGGAAAAACAGCAGATGCAGAAAAAGAACTGAGAAACTGACTCCAAAGCCAACGCTCTAAACTTTGAGAAACACTGCTGCCAAGCTTCCCCCCAATTAATACCCCTTCTTCCCTATTTCCCTACGGGTACCCTAGTGGGTAGGGAAAATAGAGCCCTTCACATTAGTTGCATATTCACTGGGTTTGGAGACAAGCCAAGAAATTCCATGAGTCAGCCTGCTATTTGCAGAGAAAAATCAAGGGTTTTACTATGGAAAACAGTTCAAGGACAAAACAAACAAACAAAAAAACCCAGCCTCCCCCCCCAAAAAACAACAAAAAAACCCCAAGCAGCAACACATTTTTGATTATGATTGCTAAACAGTGTTACTAGCTGAATTAATTTTAAGTGCAGAATAGAAAGAAGAGCCCCATCAACTATCATCCTTACCCTTACCAGATTTACAGCACAGCAGGAAGGAAACATTGCCATTGGAATGGATGAGGATGCTTCCAGGGCCTTTTATAACCACAGTGGGAAACCATGGACGGAGCCCTTGAGCCAACTGTTTCATTTTACAGCAGCACTGAAAGCAAATGGCCCAAGCTTGCTCCTCGCTTACAGGCTGTTTATAACATCTCAGGAGCTCTTCCAGAGAGACCTTAGTAACACCCCAATCACATCTCCTGTCCTCCATTTCACATGTATCACTTATTTTCTATGTACTTGCTTGTTTGTTTACCACTTGAGCTGTTTTTCATCAGCTCTACAGGATAGAGCATCTTGTCCCAACAACCTTTTATCCAGTCTTCCTTTTCCTTCTTTCAGCTGTGACCATTCAGGTCAAACACCTCCTTAAAGGGACACCCTCAGTTTCACCATCTGATCTGTACTTATGAACAAAGGCACAGTGGGTGGGAAAAGGGTTCTAGGAAGATTAGAAGCCCAAGTTAAAACTCATGCCTGATATTAACACCACTGACTTCAGCAAGTTTATACATAGAATGTGAATCAGATTCAACTTGGAGCATACAAGCTACTACCAAAGTAGAAGAGGCAGTATAGGATATAAATCAATTTCTGATACAGGAACCCAGTGGCAGGAAGATACCAGGGAAACTCTGTTGCTGAAAGACTCTGAAGAGTGAGTGGAGTGCTAGTGTGATGTGCTTATAGCAAGCAGCCTGTGCTGTGGAGCAGGCCTGCAGTGCTGTTGTAGGGTCCAGGGAACACAGAGGAAGCAAGATGTGTTTGGTAGTGCTTTTTTAGTGGACCAATTCTATAGCTGCGAGAAATCCTAGACACATTTTTTGGCACACTAGACCCCTCTTCAGGTGTGTGAAAAATATCTTGGGAGCAGATGCCTTCTGTACAATTGTTGGGGAGTTCTGAATACTCCTCACCCCTTTTTGCTGTGCTGGGTCTGCCACTACCTGCCTCCTCACAGACACTCTGATCCCAGAAGCAGTTCAGTCTGAATCTGCATTGATGTGCATGTGAGAGAAGCGGATTGTGAGGGATAGCTTCAAGGGAACTGAGGTGCACAGGCCAGTGATCGCACCCAATGCTAATAAAGTGACCCTTGGAAAGAACAATGGTCACCAGTCATGGCTCAGTTTCCCTGCCGCCTACTAAACTGGCCAAGAGATTGATTTCTCAGAGACACAGGCAGGAAAACAGAAATCCAAACCTGAACTGTATAAAACTTGTCCACACACGCAGGCACAGGGCTAGGAGTCAGGAACATGTATCAGGTGGATTGAGGGGCTTGTGTCCTTGCCACGCAGCAGCGAGTTGGCCTGCCTATTCTCTGCTGCATGTGGCTGCTTTGGAAACGTTGCCTGATTGCTAATCTCCTCAGATACAGGGGTACCGTTCAGAAGAACTCACTTTGGCTTTTCTTGCGTTTCTCCTGATGAAATAAAAGTCCCCAGACAGAGTCACCCCGGCTGCAACATGAGGAGCTGCCGCCTCTTGGCCCCATCCACCTCCAGGTACAAAGAACCATCAGGCCTCCCACTAGAGGTGGCCGATACCCGCCCTGCTTTGGCGGCCAGGAGGGAGCCTGGTTCATTTGATGTTGCCCGCAAGGCTGAGGCGGGTTCCCTGGCTGGCAGGCACAGTGGCCCTGTTTGGGGGGTGCGTGTTGGGGGCACGGGGCACCCTGAGCAGCAGGGGTCCTGGCGGCTGACTTACAGCGAGGGCTCCGAGGCAGGTCAGCGCAGCCTGGCGGACCTCAGGCAGTGCCACAGGACGTAGCAGCTGATCCACCCCAGCCTGGCTAAGACTGGGCTGCCTTGAAGTAGTTTCTTATGTGTCTGGCTCCCCTGCCAAGGGGCCCCTGCACCCTGCCTTGGGAACGTCCAGGCCGAGGGGCAAGGCCAGCCCCAGCTCCGGCCCGCACTGGGTTCACGGCGACTTCGCAACTCCCACTGCCCGGGGACAGTGAGCCCTGCGCACGCACCCCCTTCCCGGGATACTTGGTACAGCCCGCAGTGTTGCTCTCCCGCCCCCCAGCTCTGTTCTGGTTCCGCCCACTCATGCTTCTGGCCTCGCTGCCCTGCCCCGCCCCGCCCCGCCCCTTTCGCCGCCCTTAGCAAGCATGGCGGCGCCCGGGCTTGGGGAAGCTGCGTGGAATCGGGTGAACGTGCCGTGGCCTGCCACTAGCTCTACGGTGGCCCTGCCAGAACAACACCCCTCAGGTAGAGAAGGGGGCTGTGCGGGGGGCAGGCGTGGGCGAGAGGCTGGCGTGCAGGGCACGCGGTCCCAGCTGGCTTGGCGCGGCGCTCGTAACGTCACGCGCGCGCATCTGCGCCCTCGAGTCGTGACGTCACCTGCATCTTGGGGTCGTGACGTCGCGCGCGCTTCTGCGTCCTGGGACTGGAAAAACGTGTTCTGGGGCTGTGATGTCACGTGTGTGCATGCATGGTAGTCAGTAGGGGAGTTGTGGGGTACGTGTAGGAGTGCCATGGAGTCTAGGAATTCAATCTAAATCCACAGGGGGTTGCTGAGAGTCACCAGGGAGATAAAAGATATCGCCTTCATCAAAATAAATATGAAATGTTGAATCCGATTTAGACAGTAAGCCACTGGTTCCTATAATGTAGCAGTAAAGTGCATTTGCCTTCCTAACGTAAAGTCTGCACGCTATCATCTGTACTAGATACGTGAGCACACGGACACATTTGTGCTGTGTGGTGCGGGCATGCTGGCGGTCTGGAAACCTCCCAGGATAGATTGGTCAAACAACGTTGGTAATCCTACAGGCACATTAGGATGTGTATGATATACATCTTTAATGTATATTTCCTGCTGGGGGGGGTAAGCATGTATATCTCCCCCCCTAACCCCCCACCCAAAAAAAAAGACTGCAAGTTTTTATTGAAAAGCCATAAGCAGTTGCCCCTCTTTCTCCAAACCCACCCATGCCTGTGTAGTTATTGTTGTATTGTTGCTCCTTTGGAGCATTCAGAGTCCAGGCCCACTGTCCTTCCTCTCTTACTTCCTTGCGCTGCCCTGCTGCATCACACTGGTTCCCGTCTCCCAGCTAAGGGGTGTGCAGGCAGCAAAAGGCAGGAGGGGGGAAATGGCTTTTAAAAATCCCTTCTGGATTTTAAGCTGTTTTGTGTGAGGGGAGATGACAGATTGGGGTTGTAGGCTTTACTTTAGGGGATGCATTTCTTTGGTCATCTAGTTTGGGGTGTGGACTGTTATATGATTGTGCTGTCTTATTTCATGTGGAACTGCAAAACAGTAATGTTTCTTCTCCCCTGCAATCCTCCTTTCTCTCCCTCTCACCCTTCCTCCCCCCACCCCTGCAGTGAGATTCCTTCCAGCAGTTAGTAAAGAGTGCTCTGCCACTCTCACATGGCTGAACAACAAAGCTGTGGATGCTGAAGGAAGAGTCCTGCATGCGATCCTTTACGTCTGCCACAGCAAAATGTCTCATCATAAAACCTACCTGTCTCTGAAACAGGTCAGCAGGGAAAATCATACTGATTCATATTATTTTGCAGTAATAGTTGATGGAATGAGCTTTCTAAACCCTAATTATTGGTTAATATTTTTTTCTTACAACCTTGTTATGAAACTTTACCAAAACCCAGATCAAGAATTTCTTCATAACATTGTTCACGTGCATTTTATTCTAAATGAATCTCATTAATTTAGGTTTTATTGATCCTGGGTAGAGAATTTGGCTGCTGGTGAGAGATTTTTACCATTCATTTCAATGGGAACAAGACAAGACAAGACACTTTCAGCTTCAGTTAAAAACCTAAATAAATACAGTAAAAGCTCTGTTATCTGGCATCCCCTGGGAATGGGGGATGCTGGAAAACAAAATATGCTGGTTAATTGAGCAGCCCTGGCGACTGCTTCTCACGCCGCATCTGGGGCGTCCATCTGCCCCTCCCGTGGCGGGCTCCATGGGACAGGGAAGTGGGTCCTGTACAGCTTGTTATGCCCCCAGGCTGTGGGGGCTCAGCAGTGCAAGCTGCTTTGCCCCAAGCAATGGGGGCTCGGAGAAACCGCAAGTGCCACGGTGGGCATTTCTGATTTCTGGTACCGGTTAGTGGAGCATGCCGGCTTATAAGATGCTGGATAACAGAACTTTTACTGTAGTTCATTTTATTTGCAACTTTCAAGAAGTGCAATATAACACATTAGATTGGACAGAACTTGTATTTCTGTTGAGAGAAGGGGGAATAATTCAAAGGTTGCCTTAAATACTGTTTCTACTAACTGGAATGTGCAGGATGAAACTGAGTTTTTCAAAGGTGGTCTCAAAGTAACTTTCAAATTTTGTGACATTATGGGCATGAAATATGCTGCCTGTTGCAGTAACAAAACTGAGGTTGGAATCCAGATTTTCTGTTCTGATTCTTCTGATTGGTTTCTCCTGAAGCTTCTTTTGCAAGCTTAATTTAAATAGCCACAATTGCAAGAAGCTGCCTGGAATGTGCAGGATCAGTTGATAGAGGACTCAAGCAAAGACTAAAGTCCACGTTCCCAATAATGTCATCCAGAGATCGTCTTTGCCCTTGTGTAGATATTTATATGTGCCAGTGGGTTTGGCACCAGGTGTGGCAGGCCCACACAAAAACAATGGGCAATACTAACAAAGACCCATTGATTGAGAAATGAAAAAGTATTGACCAAAAGACTTTGTTGGATTTTTAGGTTGAACAAAGCTTGAAGCGTTTGAATTTGATGAACTTAGTGGGCTACGTTCAAGACCTGGCAGAACTGTGTTCTAAGTAAGTGTCATCACCTCCTGTTAGAAGACTGAATGCTACTCTTAGCCATGAAGAACTTCATGCTAAGTGTAACCACCCCCTCACTGCAGGAAAAATAAATCTGAAAATCCTGGAGAGCGTCTAGTTCCCAGCCAGCCTGTGATGGAAGTGGTAGCAGTGAAGGTCTTGGGAGGCTGTAAGTTGTTGCTGCGTCTACTGGACTGTTGTTGCAAAGCATTCCTGTATCCTTCTTAACAAACCTGGGAGCCTGGAAATGAAAATTCCTACCAGAAAGCCAAATATGATCTGCTGCAGGCTTCTCATTGCTGATAACATTTGATAAACGGGCAAATGATGTTTAGTTAAAAAGCCTTTGGTTACAGGCAGTTGTTTTCAGATCAGCAGGTATGGACTTCAGGCTGCTGGTGAACTGCTGTTATAGCCCTAACTCATCCCAGGTTTGAACGGTCTTTTCCTAAGTAATTGCCAGGCATAGATGGGTTTCTGAACTGCCTTATAGGAAAGTCTCTGCTCAGTGAATTACACTGTGTTGTTTTTATTGTTTTTCTCACCTTAACAAGCTTTATTTTCAGCTTGACCATTAAACACCTGTGTTTAGAAGAATTCATACTCTTGAATACTGTGGTCTCAGGATTGTTGAGCAGATTATGGTTTGTATACATTTGAAAAAATATATTTTTCTTGTTCATCACCTGTCTGCTGTGCCCTTGTTACTTTAATCAGTACATGGTATGACACAGGCCTCAGTGCCTGTTGTCACCAAGAAATGGCGGTGTTGAGCTAATGAATCAAGGCTTCTTCCCTGCCCTGACTTGAATGGCTCACCCTACCTGAAATCAGACAGGCTTTTACAGGAATCCCAGGAATAGGTGCTAGTGTAGATGGGGAAGGGTTCATACTTGATGATGAAAATATTTCTATGGCACTTATAATACCACCATCATGTTCAACTGCTGGGTTTTTCCAGTAAGTGATTTTTTTTAACTGTCTTGTGTGGAGAATATAGTTGGTAGAATAGAGCTGTTCCTTACTGGCCCTGATTCTTCCAGTGAATCATTTTATGAAAAAATGACAAAAAGATTCAAACATAGGCTGAAAATGCTAGCATTGTTAATTAAAATATAGAGTCATTTGTGATATGGCATCAAAGTATGCTAACCACTCTGTTCAGAACAGGGTAGCTTTTCTTGAGGTGGCATTGAACGAAAAGTGTATAGAATGTTAAAGGCAGATAAACAGGCCCACTTGTACTGAATTGGAGGAAGAATGGTTTGTGGGGAAGAATTTTGATTAAAGAGCCTTGGCTTGATGTCACCTGGGAGTTTGCTCATTCCTAAAGCTTGTGAAGATCCATGAGGTGCATTATATGGGGGAAGAAGTCTCTGTAATGCAGGCAGTGGATGGTGTCTTCACAGGGTTGAATCAGTCCCAGTCTATATTCTGTGTCCTCTGAAGGTCTCAGACACCTCCATCAAGTCAAGAACTAGTCCTGAAAAGGAAGGGAGGGCAGGCTACTAGTTGGGAAGTACAAATGTGGGGCACAGCAAAGGGCAGGTGGCCCGACAACATAAAACCAGAGCCCAGAAATGTATGTGTGTTGGGGAGAAACATGGGAGGGGAAACATTTGAGAGCAAGAAGGGGCAGGTACCGAATGTTTAGTGAATACTGTGGACTTCACTTATGCCTCCCAGGTAAGTGCATTATTTATTTAGCTGCATAATGCTTCAGAACCAACTTGTTGTTTATATTTGCATAAATCACTTATGGGCATGGTACCTTTTGCCCTCCTGTCTACTTAATTGAATTCATATTAGCTGCATAGTAATGTATGTCTGCTAGCTAATTGCTCTCCATTTACGGGTGCCAGAAATAGTGTTAAGAGGAAGTGGGTGTCAAAAGGGCTGTTATTAGAAGCTTTGAAAATGAGAGTTAGCTGGTGTTGGGGTTACCAATGCCAAGCCACTGACAGTACCGGGCACGTAATGAGCACTGATTGTTTACTTTCAGCCTGGGTATGTTCATGTGCTGGGGTAGTACATAGCCTCTTTTGCTCCCTTGGCTTTGCATTTAATGGGGCTTCTTTGTTTGGGCTAGACCAGCTAGTGTCTGTAGGCAGTTCATGCCCCTGTGTTTTCTGTCTGTCTCCTCAGGATTCTTTATAGATGCGTGTTACAGAGGCTTACGTCTTTATATGGGGCGTTGTCTGGGTTGCTGCAGAAGGTGTCCAAGACCCAACAGATGCCCTATGTTAAAGGGTTTACCTTCCCCTCTGAGATTGCTGAATTTTTGGGAGTTAATCTTTCTGTAGAGATCAAGAAAAGGAAGTCTCAAATACTTACAACAAAAAAAGCAAGCAGATGGTTGAACAAAGTGTTCTCTGCAGAACCTGAGACAGCAGCCAGGTCCTGTGTAAAAGAAGGCTTGGCCATTCCACCAAGGGTCAAAGTGAAAATGGGTGCCCAGCGCCCCGTTGACATTGGGAAGCCTGTTCTGGTGAAGAGAACCAACCAAGGTAGAGTTCTGGTATTTTGCAGGGGAAACGGGGAAAGGGCTTACGTTAGAAATTTGCTACTGGCTCTTTGGCCCTCCCTAACTTTCATCCTGTGGAATGCAGCAGTTGCTTGTAAGGCCTGGTCCAAGGATATTTGTGTGGGATGTACTCTACATCTTGAGGTTGTTTGGTCCAAATGCATGCTAGGACCTAGGATAGCTTTGCAATTTTGTAAAGTGTAAAGTTGTGCAGCTATGTTCCTGCTTTCTGGTGTCTGTGTTAGCTTTGAGGGGATGTGAGTAATTTGCACTTCAGAAGCACAAATGAAGGAAGCTTCCCATGGCCCTATATAATTGTTTTTTCTCATTAAATCCCCTTTATTTTAAAGAGGAAAAGTGAAGTGAAATGGAGTGTGTACTAGCTAAGAGCTGAGCACCAGAACCCAGTTTCTGACTCCCTAGTTCTGTCCTGTAATCACGAGACACTCTTTCCAGTCAGTTCCAAGCATAAGAGCATTTTATGGGGTTTTTTACCCATCTAGTTACTTTTTTTTTTTTTCTTCAATTTTGTCCTGTGCATCTACCTGGCAGATGTGTATAGTTCTTTCTCACCTGCCTTTTTGCTTTTTGGATTGATTGCCTGCTGGCATTGCTGAGCATGGATGCAAATTCCAGGGTCTGTTAGCTTGTGACCTGGTGGTCCTGTATGGCAGTGCAGCACACTGAACAGCCCAGCTGGGGTGAAGTTCTGCAGTGCAGTTCTGGAAAGAACTTACCCAAATATTTTTTTCCCCATTTTTAAGTGATGTTTTTTTCTCTTCTCTCCCCAATTCAGGGAAACATCTGGGACTTGATGTCAAGACCTTCTGCAGACAACTGAAAGCCCGAGTCCCAAAGGTCTGTATGGCATAATTTAAAATAGACTTTTACCTTTTGGAGAAGGCTTCCAGCCCCAAATACTTTTCATGCATTTTAGACCAGGGTGTCACAAGTGGCACAGATAGTCTCTATGTATAGTACATGATAGATTGGGGAGGGGACAGGCAGCACAGTAGCAGACAGGATAAAAAGCAGAAAGCAAAGCGGTAAATTGGGTAGAGAACATGAACAGAGGAAGAAATCAGAGCAGTAGATCAGGCAGGGAGCACAACAGAACAGCAGGCAGAAAGGGTAGGAGTGACATTCGGGAGAGGATAGAGGGCTAATTTGTGACATCTGCCAAAAATGTTGGCTCCCACTCTTTTAGACATTATCTTCCCCCTCTGCCCCCCCCCATGTTCTTTTGCCATGAAAACCATTAGCTTGGCTTTCATTAATTGGCCAGGTGCTTTGCAGGTAGGAACACAGCACTGGAAGGGGCCTTCTACATCTTTGATCCATTCCCCTGCATTTACAGATGATGATTTATCTAATGATTCCTCCAAACCTCCACTTCAAACCCTTGCATGTAATTACAAGATGCAACACACTTGAAACATTGCATAGGTAAAAGCAAGAGAGAAGGCACTCTCAGTGCCCAGCCTTAGAGGCATTGTGTAGAGAAGGGGAGTGTCCAGCCCTTTTGAATGTGGGGCCAGATCACAGTTTTTATCACGCAGTGGGCTGGTGAGCCATATTCAAAGACCTCACAAGAAGTGGTATCACATCACCCCCCACCCCCGAAATGAAAGTACAGTGTTTACTTTTCCTGTTGCAGCACCTCGGGCCTCAGAAAACAGCTTGGAGGGCTGCATGGTGGCCTGTGGGCCACATGTTGTACAGGCCTGGTGTAGAGCTTGTGCTGGGGAGTCTCTGTTTTAAAGCTGGAGAAAGCAAATGCAAGGAAGTGAAAGAACTTCCCTGAATCTCAAAGCAAGTTAGGTAGACCTGGAAATAAAGCCTTAATCTGAAGTTCTTTAGCGCTGTACTCTTAATGGCTAGACCACTGCCCCACTGCTTCCCCATGCAGTAAAAGGGTTTTCTCTAACACTGAGCATCTCTGCTTCCCTCCTGTGGGAAGCTCGATGTTTTGCTGTTTTTTTAGGGACTGATTTCTTCCCCTTTATTTCTTTCAGGATAGAAGTTTAATGCTAACAGTTCCTGAAGCCAAAGTGAGGCCAGCACCACTTTCCTCTTGTGCAGTGAGGTCTCAGCACGGCAGATCTCTGGTGCTGACCCTTCGGGAAGCCCACTGTTTTAGGGAACTCTCAGAAGCACTCAGAACAGCCATTCTTTGGTTCAGAAGCAAGAAGCTCAGGGCAGAAACCTGCTTTCTAAAAAACAAACTATTGAAAAGCAACCGGCTACAGCATGTGGAGGCCCAAGGATGCAGGTATGTTTCCTTGAACATAGATTTAAGGTTTCTAGAGACAGTACTTCACAGTAAGTTACTATTTAGGCCTTGGCTATGTGGGAAGGGTGCATTGGTATAACTTTAAAGATTGAATTAAAATTCTGATAACTACATGAGTAAACCTCCTTCTTGTACCCTTCTGGCACAGCCATAAAAGTGGGTTTTTGTTCCTAGGTAACTGATGGTAAATATGGTTTGAGCTCAGTTGAAACAAGCTGCTCTTAAACTGAAGTGTTTCCATCAGAATATGGTAGTTTTGGTTAAACCCGTGCAAGTCTCTGTGAAGACAAATTGGTGGAATGTTTACAGATACAGAAATATAAAGACTACAAATTTAAAATGATTCCCTCCCCAGTAATTCGATTCTACATATAGAAAGTTGACAAACTTGCTGTAACTTTCCATGCAGAATCAAATTATCAGAGGGTCACCTTAAATTTGTCCTGTACTGTCTGTTCTGCCTCCTCCTCCCCTTATGGTCAGGCATGGCTCTGGCTCCATTCCTGCCCAGAAGCTCCAGCCCTGGAGCTGTTGCCTGGTTGGGCAGTGGCTGAGCTTCCATGTGTTCTATACTTCAGCAGAGAATGAAGCCAGAACCAGAGCCATGCCTGACGGTAAGTGGCAGAGAGGGCTGTGACTTAGATTTGGTTCTGATTTTTGGCTAGAGTCAGATTTGCAGTAACTGCCTGTTGTGTGTCATGGATTTGAGTAAACATTGTGTCCCTACTAGGAATAAGTTATTTTTTGTGGACGTTTCAGCTCATATCTTGCAACACACAAAAAGGATGGAGAAGTACCTGAGTACTGAATCCCCCAAAGCAGACAGGGTCGAACCTTAGCCGGATAGAAATGTTTTACTCTTATCAGTCACTAAACTGTGTTCTACCTTTCTCTCCCCCTGCCCCCTTCTCTTTAAAGCTTGCAGAAAAAACTGAGCTGTGTCAAAGCATCTATCAGCAAATTCCTGCTCTCTGGCTCCCAAAATGCACATTTGCCAAAGCAATATTACAGACTACGGTCCTGTTGGCAGAGGAGAATCAGGATGAAACTGTCCAGAAAGTCAAAGAAGACTCCAAGCTTTGGTCAGCAAAATGTTTCTGCCATCCGTGAAGGCCACAGGACTAATGCTGCATCCTTCCTTCCTGCTGCCAAGCCCTTCAAAAAACAAGAAAAGGTGGGGACCTCTGAACTGAAAGCAGGGGGAAGAAATCCTTGGCCTTTAATGAAAGGAGTGAGTGAGAACGATGATATAGACAACATTTTTGCAGTAGTGGGTGTGTGACATTGGGTGGTGGCATGGGCAGATGATGTTATTTTTGTCAAACTTTACTTGTTACAATTGCTTTTAGCTGCTCTGTTGCCTTCCACCTGAAGTCACAAGAATGCTGCTGACATTTGGTTCACACTTAGAAGTTGAATGTGACAGATGTACTGCATAGAAGAATGTGGCCTTACTAAGCAGTTTCATTAAAGCAAGCTTTTTACAGTGGCATATTGTGTACATGTAGTAGGCAGGACCCTAGCACCCAAGAATATGGGGCTGTTTGGGGAACAGCTGTTTTGTGGACTCCTTTTCTTTTAAGGAAAACTGTAGTGTCCCAGGCTCTGTTGTATGCTGAGGTATCAAGTGTTTAAAAGCCCTGCAAGGAACAGTCTCCACTAGAATGTTTGGTGCTGTGTAATATAGGAGGGCTTCTTCTGCTTCAGACTACCTACTAATAGTAGAAAGAATCTTGATATAATTCTTTCCCTGCCCTGGGAGAGAAACTTTATAGCACTGAATATTCAGTATATTCCAATATAAACTGTATAGTATTATTCCTCTTAATTTACATGTTCTGTACAGTAATCATCATCTGAGAACAGGCAGTGGAACATGTAGGCTGGATTCTAGGGAGCAAGTTCTGAATCCAAAGGGTTCCTGCTGTCTGGGAAGTTAAGTCTCTCCTGAGTGACGCACAGGATCCAAGCCTTGTGATAACAAGCTGGAGCAAGCCTCTCATATAACTGCTTTCACGAGCATTCCTTCCATGAGAACCTTTGTTCTCCAAAGTGATGCTACACAAGAAAATGCTACAGCTCAGGCTGAGCTGCCAGAGGTGAGCGGATGCCATGTGACTGTATAGTATAAGTAGTTGGACTACTTCAAGGCTGCCCCTTGCAGTGGATTCTCCTTCCTAAAACTGAATAACACAAGCAGATAGTGTTGCACTCCTTTCAGGAGAAAAAGTGGGCTTGTACCATATTTGAAGTTTAATATAAGCATCTGTGGTTAGTACTTAATCACAATCACACTTTCCTGGACACTGCTTATAGATTAAGTTCTTCCCAGTCCATCAACCTGCTGTGTAGGAAGACCACACCTGTTACGTTCAGTGAAACTACTCTTGTGCATAAATACTTCCCAAGAGTGCTTGGAAGGGCAGTAATATTTTTTTTTCACGTTCATCTTATCTGGCATTGCACTCAGGCATTCAAGTCTGGCAGTTTTCACACTTCTAACAAAGGATTATCCGTTTCCATAAGTCTTAGGGAAGGTATTCCATACAGATGTATCTAGATCTATCATGCAAACTTACGGTGCCTACAACAATGACCTTAAAGTGTGCCACCAGTAAGCACCAATGCTTTTTACAGTATTCCCTCATGTCATTCATATTTCTGTAAAGTCAGTGTGATGGTGCTTGTTTGGGGACATAATTCCACACATTTCATGTTTCTCATGAATGCTACCAGGTTTCAATGGTGACAGTTAATTCTACTCCTGAATTATTAAATAAGTTTTGTCAGAAGCCATGTTGCAACTTTCTTTGCTAACAAGTGTTTGCAAATACAAACCTGATTACCTACATGGTTGAATGCTGGTTTCAGGCAACAAATTTCAGTTCTGTAGTCTAACAAAAGACAGTAGAGGCAAGCTTCAGCTGGTGTCTATTTACAAGTAAGCATTTAAAATAAGTCATGGATATAGCATTAGCAAATGCATCAGAAATACTATCACACCAGTGGGTTAGAGACATGTAGGGGAATACATCTGCAAGAGCCCCAGGTGAGTTATTTCATTCTTGGAGATTAAGTAGAAGTACGTGGCCTTTCCTCAGGATCTGACCATGTTAAGTCCTAGGGAGGAAAGGTGAGTCAGCTTTGTTAGGATTTAGACCCCAGATCGTAAGTTGCACCCATTAACCCAAGCTGCCACTATCATGCAAATTAATTTTTCAGAAAGTTTAATAAGTGCTATGCCAAAAATTTTTTTGAAAGAAGAGACCCAAGGAGAAGGGTACTGATACCTGAAAGTTTGCTTATGTCTATGCCAAACACATGGTCTAATGAAGGCATCACCCCCAAGAATTCCTACCCCTCATATAGCTGCAAAGGTCCAGGAAATAACATCCCTTCAACATTATCAATTATACAGACAAGAAATGCCTAATGTGTTATAGTTAGTCTTTCTTCAAGATTACTTATCAAAATCTTTGTTTAGTTACAGTTAGTGTAGGCTGGATGAACCTGAGTTTCAGGCATCTGGAACCCAGATGACTTCAGTCTGTACCCTAGTACAAATCACCCTCATTAGCATTTAGTAATGAATAAACAAGACCATTTCTGATAAACAGAGTACCTTGTTTGCATTGTTACTTACCTGTCTCCATATAAAGACATTTGTCCTGTGTCTTGACAGCTAGAGCCAATAGCTCACTCAAGATCAAGAGGAATGAAGTGTTAAAACATTTTATTCAATACCCATCATCAGGGTGGAGACATGGAAAAGCAAAACTCCTAGTAGTTTGTACTTGGAGAGGTATACAGTGCATTTGGTCAAATATGTCCAGACAAAATTTTTCCACCCACTCCTTTGAAATCCACTTTTGGGATCTGAGCTCTAAAGCATCTGTGCTAATGAGAACCAGAATATCTGTAAAAAAAAAAAAAATAATAAAATCAATAAAAAAAACCAAAACCCCAGTTCATATTTACTGCTTTAGTCATCTGCTACATGACTTGAATATGTTGCCACAAAATGAAAGCAATGAGGATTTCTAGTCCTCTTTAGTGACAACCTCCCCAAATGTCTTAAAATAACGTACAAAAATTCCAATTAACAACAAATGCAATGAGATAAAGCTACTAGTTTCACAGACAACGCTATGGGCCAGTTAAGGCTTAAAAGCACAGAAGGTACCCTAATACTTAGCCTAAAAATCCCCAAACCAATCATAGTTAATTTTTCTGTTTTTGGAAAGGAGGGATGGAATCATTGCCAAAATGGTTAAGGATAATGGCAGGCAAGGTTTTTTAATGGGCAGGGCCCTACCAAAATCACAATGAAATCTTGCAGGTTCCCCCATGTGTCCCCATGCCCTCCCCACACCCCACCGGTAAAGGTACCCCAATGCTTGCTGCTCATTGGCAGGAAGGAGAAAACCAGTTTTAAATATGCCAGTGTTTTTACCTTCCAGCCAGTCAGCAGCAAGCAGGAGGGCCACCAGCAACAGGGGCAGGAGGAACCACCAAGATTAAAGGAGCTGCTGTGTAGCACACTTCTGCTGTAATTTTGGTAGGTCCCAATAATGGGTAGTCCCTAGGAACATACCATCTTTGCACCACACAAAAGGAAGGGATCAAGATCCATAGTTGGCTTCATCAAAAGCCTTCCTGGCCCGTTTGAGTTCTTCATTCATTGTCAACAGATCTTTAACTCTGGCAAACTTCCGTGGGTCCTTGCGGATCAAAAAGACGATGTCTTCAACTTGAACACGACCCTGTCGCCCGATTGACATGGCCTTGTGAGTCTATTGGAAAATACATTTCAGTTATCTATGCTTCCCACTCCCTCCTAAAGCCGAAGTGGAAATTTCCTTTTGTTTTTAGATGGCACTTTCTGAAGTGGAAAGCAAGTCTGATCCTAGCTAAAATACAGTCCAGGGGCAGCAATGTTTTGTCCCTTGCACCCCAAGCCAAAACACAACACTTCTAGAATTTCTTTCATGAGCAACTCAAAATGCTAGCTGTAGCATGATTAAGTAATTTTGCTTGGAAAAAAATATGCAAGAAGTTAAAATCCCATAAACAACCCAATCACTTTGCATTAGCAGCCTTCACCAAGTGTTTTGTGCATAATGAAATGTGACCTAATTTGTAGATGACACCCGAGCCAAAATTATACAAGTAGGAGAGCAGGCTTAAACTAGAGACTGATTTGGGGAAGCAGAGCATGGCAAGCATCAGGCAGTGACAAGAAATTATGCGGTATATATAGTGCAGGTACCTCAAAAAAGAATCTGCTGAGCTAGACAACTTCACTCAAAGACACTTGGATAATGACAGCAAGACACTTCTTTTACAAGAGCAAAACAATCCACATCCCATATAGCAGTGCCTCAACTTTTTTATACTCAAGGCACCCCTCATCCAGCTCAAGGCACAGCCTTAGAACAGAACACAGATTCTCAACCAGGGTGCCTGGGCACTCTCAGCTACTGCTAGATCCTTTGAAGAATGCCCCAAGGTGTAAGGGGATAAGCATCACGTGAAGAGACAAGCAGATGAGCACAGGCTCAGACCTGTCCCTGCAGTAAGAACTGTAGTATATAAATTAGTTTTTGAAATGGGTGCCATTCAAATTCACACAAGTGATGAAGGGGTAGCTTGAGTCCAAAAAAGTTGAGAACCACTGGATTTGAAAACCCCCCACCTCTTTAAGTTTTGACTACAGAAAAGTAGCAGAGCTGGTCTTCTGCTGCAAACAACTCAGAAACCCAGCAGGGCAGCATGTCACAAAGTCATAGACTACAGTCAGAGAGAAGGGGTGGAAGGGATCTCCAGAGGTCATCTAGTCTAACACTCTGCCTGAGGCAGGATCAACCCTATCCAAACCATAATCTAATATCTATGTAAGACTACTGTCAACTAGGACACAACACAGACCTAACATCCTAAACCAGGGGGTTTCAACCTTTTTAAATAAGTGTACCCCCGGCAGATGGACATGGAACGGGGGGGAGGAGGGGTGCACAGCCAGATGCAGAGTGGCGGCAGCATGGCATGGTGGGTGGCAGCCGTGGCTGGCAGCGGTGGCTGCTGTGCATGATCTTTCCCCCCACCCCATGTACAACCAGTGGCTGTGCAGCCCAGAGGGGCACTGCTGCCCTCGCCCCACCCTGGCCCTGCTCCTGGGAGGCAGCAGCGCTTCGTCCCTGCTCGCTTCTGCCTACCCCCTATTGCCTTCCCAAGTACCCCCAGGTGACATCCCCTGTCCTAACCTGCCACAGGTAAAGCAGGGGACCCATAGCAGCAAAGGTCCTGCTTCTATCCAATGCTATCAATATATGCTCAAGGGATCCCAGGAAGAGAGCCATGCCTACTGCTACAGGGGAAGGCAAAAAGCTGAGTCTCCGGGTTTATTTTATGAACCACAGGTAGGTGCTATCACACCTAAGTCCTAATATTGTGCAGCGACCTTTAAGGGAGCTTTGCGGCACCCTGGCTGAAAATCACCAGAGGAGGTGCACACTTATTTCTTTAAAAGGTATCATTTAAAACATAACATGGACTGCAATGCACACATCTCCTTTCTCTTGGAAGCACAGGGAACACAGTTGCTGTGTTACTGTGAACTGCTGGGAATGCATCTGTAGTAAGGCTCTTGAAATCACAGAAAATCATAGACAATTAGGATTGGGGGGGTCCTCAGGAGGTCACAGGTTGTGTCTCACCAACCCAAGGGGCCTATAATGCAATAGTATCATAGAAGATGAGGGTTGGAAGTGACCTCAGGAGGTCATTTAGTCCAATACCCTCCTCAAGGCAGAACTACCCTCAACTACATCATCTCCACCAAGGCTTTGTCTAGGCAAGTCTTAAAAACCTTCAAGGATGCAGATTCCACCACCTCTCTAGGTTATCCATTCCAGTATTTTATGACCTTTCCAGTGAGAAAATTGTTCCTAATACACAACCTAAACCTCCCTTGCTGCAACTTGAGACCATTGCTCCTTGTTCTGTCATCTGTTACCACTGAGAACAGTCTAGCTTCACCCTCTTTGGAACCAACCTTCAGGTACTTGAAGGCTGCTATTAAATCCCCCCAATCTTTTCTTCTGCAGGCTAAATAAGCCCAGTTCCTTTAACCTCTGTTCAGAAGTCATGTTTCCCAGCCCCCTCACCATTTTTGTTGCCATACACTGGGCAACAAAATTTGTCCACATCCTTTCTATAGCAGGAGGCCCAAAACTGGACACAGTACTCCAGGGAAGAAAAACCTGCAGCATCCTTATAGGCTCGGCAGTGCTACGCTGGCTAGCACTACGGAAGAAAGAGACTTGGGGGTCATCATAGACCAGAAGATGAACATGAGCCTTCAATGTGATGCTGCAGCTAGTAAAGCAACCAAAATGCTGGCTTGCATCCATAGATGCTTCTCAAGCAAATCCCGGGACATCATTCTCCCCTTGTACTCGGCCTTGGTGAGGCCGCAGCTGGAGTACTGCGTCCAGTTTTGGGCTCCACAATTCAAAAAGGATATGGAGAAGCTTGAGAGTCCAGAGGAGAGCCATGCACATGAACAGAGGTCAGGAAAACAGACCTTAACAACAATAAGCTAAGAGTCATGGGGCTTTTTAGCCTGGAAAAGCACAGGCTCAGGGGTGATCTGATGGCCACCTATAAGTTTATCAGGTGTGACCACCAGTACCTGGGGGAACGTTTGTTCAACAGAGCGCCCCAAGGGATGACAAGGTCAAATGGTCATAAACTACTACGAGACCATTTCAGGCTGGACATAAGGAAGAATTTCTTTACTGTCCGAGCCCCCAAGATCTAGAACAGCCTGCCACTGGAGGTGATTCAAGCACCTACATCGAACACCTTCAAGAGCAAACTGGATGCTTATCTTGCTGGGATCCCATGACCCCAGCTGACTTCCTGCCCTTTGGGCAGGGGACTGGACTCAATGATCTTCTGAGGTCCCTTCAAGCCCTAATGTCTATGAAATCTAAGATGTGGCCTCACCAGTGCTGAGCAAAGGGGAATAATCATTTCCCATACCCTGTTGGCAGCACACCTACCAATGCAGCCTAGTATGCTGTTAGCTTTCTTGGAAACAAGGGCACACTGCTGGTTCGTATTCAGCTTATTGTCCACTGTAACCCCCAGGTCCTTTTCTACAGAGCTACTGCCCAGCCACGCAGCACCCCCCCAGCCTATGTGTATAGGATTGTTCTGTCTTAAGTGCAGGACTTTTCACTTGTCCTTGTTGAACCTCATGAGGCTCCTTTTCACAAGCAATGCTCCCCACTGTTGTGCCAGGCAATGGGGTGGCCCATGCACCCAGACAAGGCACCCTCCCCGTTGGCAGCAGGTGGGGCTGGCACAAACGCACCATCTCGGTGATGAACTCGATGACCAGGTCCTCCAGGATGTCCACGGCCTCGGTGTAGGGGTTCTGGTCGTCCCCGAAGCCATACATCATACAGCGCACTACGGAAGAGAGTGGAAAAGGCCGCGCATGCGCAGTTACTGTCTCCCCGGGCCTCGCGCTTGACAGGGCCAGGTGCCACCATCCCACCTCCGCGCACGCGCACGCCCCGGCACTCACGCTCCTTGGAGAAGAGGCGCTTGCGTTTGCCCTGCCCGCCGTCCAGGCCGCCACCCGCCTCCTCCGCATCTTCCTCAAACTGCGGACGGTAAAAGGTGGGAGGGGTTACCGTATGCCCAGTGCATTCTCTCCCACTTCCCGGTGCGTATCTCATCACTCACCGGCGCATCCTCCTCCTCGTCGGCCATGATGCCCGCCCCGCCCGCTGCGCACCAGAGCTTCCGCCCTAGCTTGCAGAGCTTCCGGGCTGAGCTGTGGGCGCCGCCATGATTTCGTACGGAACCAAAATCGGGGCCCCACCCCTTCCCTTTGTCCCTTCCATGGGCGTTTCCGTTTACGCCCACCAGACTTCCAGCCTATGCAGCCCCGCGCGGCCATTTTGCCGTACGGACGCCGGCTCGAAATCTTCCCACCCCTGTCATTTGTCCCAGCTGTGGGAGGCTTCCGTTGACTCCCACGGAACTTCCGGTTTCTGCTGGCGAGCGCCGCCATTTCGGTGTACGGTTTGTTGGACTGCGGAGCAGTCTCAAGGCCGGGCCGGGCCGGGCCGGGGCGGCGGGGGAATGTCACCGCACGCTTGCGCTGACAGACACGTGCTTTTTCGTTTTTTAAAATTTAATTTTAGAACGTTTTAAACATAATTTTTAATCTTAATTTTTTAACTTTTAAAAATTAATTTTAAACAAAATATTTTATAATTTTTAAAAATAAAATGTTTAAAAATTAGATTATGTATTTGCTGTACTCGTGCTGTGCCTCTTAAAAAGAGAGGCCGAATCTCATGGGTTGGGAACTATCAACCTCTGCAGCTTTCCCCACCCACGTAGCACCTGTTGTTGGCCTATGTTGAGGTCCCCTCAGCTTCACTTGTACCCCAGTGTGTCAAACCGCAGTTTTACAGCTCCATGTTAGACAAGAGCTCATGAGAAACTACAAGTGAAAAACAAGGTGTTCAGGCTTGACTGGGAAAGAACCTGAAAATCTATTTGAACATGCCAAACCAGTCTTCTGCCTTTCCCTGCTTCCCTTTGCCCAGCCCAAGGAGGGATGAGGGAAGGAGAGGAGAACTCACAACACACTGCTTGGAAGAGACTGAATCCTCTGGGGATCATTTCTAGGTACTGCAGGCCTGCTGTCCTACGTGAACCTTGGCCCAAGAGCATTTTTTCTCCCTCTCAAGCCAGGCTTGTGAGCTGTGGTACTAGTTGCCACCTTTTTCATGCAGTTATTTTTGACTCTTAGGATTTTTAGGCAAGGGTTATACTAGTTGAAAAACTTGTTACTTTCCTGCAGGGCCTCAGTTTGATCATCTCCTGAGAGGAAGTTCTTGGGGCTTGCCTGCATTCATCTACTGCCGTGATGCTCAAGCAGGGTGCTGTAGCACACTGGGGTGCCTGGGGATCCTTTTCCGGGTGCCATACAATGTTAGCACTGCCAGGGGTGCAGACATGCTGCACAAGATCGACCAGAGATTCCCACCAGGAATCCAGAGTGCCCAAACCATTCTGCCCTGTTGTGGCCTCTGAGTTCCTTGCAGCAGAGACTGCTGTGTTATTTTGATGTAGCCAAAAATAAGTGACAACTAAGAGCTGGCATATTCTGAGGGGAGCCCTTGGTCTAAGGAGGTTGAGAACCACTGCTCTACTGGCAAGAGGTCCACTCTCCCAGTCAGGATTAGTTTAACAGTTGTTAAGTATGTTCTGAGTAACATATCACTGCTCTGAATTCAAGCTTATTTTTTAAGAAGTTGAAGAGGAAGAGAAAAAAGGTGCAGCCAAGCTGTAAGTACCAGAAAAATGCAAACCCTTGAGAATGGAGTCAGTGAACTCTCTCCCTCTTTCCACTTTGTGACCAGTATGTGACAAGCAATGAAGAATAAAATCTATTCTTCCCCAAATTCTGTCTCCCTCTAGTGTGTCACTACCTGTTTTTCAAGCTTTTTGGAAAGAAAAGAGGTCTCTGATAGTTTACAACATTACATATCTGTCTGGTAATGCTGTATTTTGCTGCTGCTAATACAGAAAGGCCCAGTTTTTCCCCCCACAAAACTGACATCACAGTGGAAGTGAATAAACAAGTAGTAAAAATAACTCTCATATGCAAGCACAGCTATTAGCTAGTGTTTTGATGTTGGGACCAATAGCCAGAGGGCGGTACAAAGAATCCTAGAAAAGAGACAACTTAATGACTAGCACCTTCATAATGCTACATCTCAGACTATAACGTAGATGTAGGCCAGGGACCGGCAAAATGCAGCCCAGGGGCCAAATGCGGCCTGCCAGGCCATTCTATCTGGCCTGCAGGGCCCCTAAAAAATTTAGAAAATTACTATTTATCTGCCTTGGGCTGCCCGTCATGCAGCCCTTGATGGCTTGCTAAAACTCAGTAAGCGGCCCTCTGCCCAAAATAATTGCCCACTCTGATGTAGGCAGTCTTGGCTTTGATCTGCTTACTGCCTAATGGGATGCTCCCTAGGACTGACCTAAAAAATGTGTCTGATAGTCGCCTACTCCTTGGCATGCCAACAGAGGGCCCTGCTAGCAATTAAAAACCTAGGATTCTGGACACAGTACACCCCAGCAAGATGAATAAGAAATCAAGTATTCCTTCAGGAGTCTGTGGACTGGGGATAGCCAGAGGCTGACCTGTTTTGCTACAGGTGTTTGAAGCAGGGCTGGTTCATTAGCTCCAGAAGAAGAATTGAGCCCAGGTTCTTGTCCAACGATTTATTATGCTCAGGGAAACTCCTGTATGTATAATTCCACAGGTGGTCTGCAAGGTGGGTTAGAAGTATTCCGTCTCTTACAAGTAAATCTTCTTATAAATGTTCAATTTTTTAAATATTTGAAACATTCAGCATTAAATTAATACTTTCAGTTTGGTGGGGATAAAAATCATTATTAGAACTTCTCAGATTTCAGCCACTGAAACCATCTGTGAAATCTGTATACTTAACTGATGCCTACACCCGATATAAGCAGTTGGGTCCTGTCAACTCTTGTTGCAATCAGAATTAGGTGGATGGTTCTGAAAAACTGCTTTGTACTTGCTTTTTTCTTGTCCTCACTAAATCAAGACCTGCATTCCTGTTCAACTTAGAACTAAATGGATTTATCAGAAGGTTTGAATTCCACGTGGTACCCTGATTTCCTCAGTAAAAGAGATCTAGAGAACAATGACTAATTGGAGGGGAAAAACACACTTACATGATGTTCTTGATCTAGCTAAGAAAGGAGGATGCTATGCTTAGGACTTAAATAGCTCAGGGTTTTGCTCACCTCCAGCTATAGCCATATATTCTAGAATGTATGCATTCACTTAAGACTTGATTCACATTCAAGACTGCCTTCATATGAAGGAAGGGAAGGAAATATAAACCGCTTATAAAATATGTTTATTATATTTTAATGATGTTAATAATGGTTAAAAATATGAAAAATAATCTGTTCTGGGAATAATTTAAACCAAAGATTCCACCTTTCTACACACTGAGTTTAAAAAAAAAAATCAAAATAATTCCAATATTCTATATTATTTACAAACTCATAAATCCAAAATCCAGTCGTAGGGCTTTAGTATCTTTTATGGTGGATAAGGGAGTACAACAGGATAGTTGTGTGTTGTCATCAGGTCTCTGTAATGGGTAGATTTCCTGTAACGTGTGCTATAAAGCACCTCAGCAGGTGGATCCCAAAATACTCTATAGAACTGTGGAAACAAAGATTCAGAGAGTCAGGTTTCTAATTTTGCTCTTCTAACCTATGAATAAAAACTAAGTGTAAGATCTAGCTGTCCTAAAACATTTAAGAATATTAAAATCATAGTCCATACAATTCCTTTCCTTTTAAGCTCAGTTATACATAACTACCTCATGTGTCCTGGATAATTCAGGAAAAAATAAGAGTCACATTTAAAATCTGAATTAACCTTTAAAATATTCTTTTTGTACATTTAAACAGACTTTCAAGTTATTTCCTTTTATAGCTTGAATTACTTTAATTTAAAATTTCTCATTCACTATTTCTAACATACAAATGTAAAAGTAAAGAATCAACATAAATATATTATAATTTAACATAGGACTACATAAGTATAATATAGCAAAGTGCCAAGTTTGTTGGAAAAGCTATATTTACTGAATACTTTCTAATAGTTACTAAACTATGAGAAGCAGCCTAGAAAGAAAGATTCAACACACACACAAGAAGATAATTTAGAGCAGGATTTTCTGACTGGTGACACAATCACCTCACCAATCTACCCTTCTCAGTGCTGCTCCAATCTCTTTGCCCTACACTGAAATAAGGACTTATTAATTCTTCCATTCATTAGTTAGTATGTGCAGAAACAACTGCTCAAAACTGAGCAATTGCTTATTGCTCAGTCTAAAATAGATTGACCCCATGTACTATGCGGCACTGCTCAGGCCACAGCTGGAGTACTGTGTCCAGTTCTGGGTGCTGCGCTGCACTTCAAGAGGGATGTGGACAGCATGGAGAGAGTCCAGAGGAGGGCCACCCGCATGATCAGGGGGCAGCAGGACAGGCCCTATGAGGAGAGGCTACAGGACCTGAACCTGTTCAGCCTCCACAAGAGAAGGCTGAGGGGGGATCTAGTGGCCTGTTACAAACTAGTCAGAGGGGACCAGCAGGCATTGGGGGAGTCCCTGTTCCCCCAAACACTACTAGGAGTGACTAGAAATAATGGTCACAAGCTGGCAGAGTGCAGATTCAGACTAGACATCAGGAGGTGCTATTTCAATGTCAGGGTGGCTAGGATCTGGAACCAACTTCCAAGAGAAGTGGTGCTGGCTCCTACCCTGGAGGTCTTTAAGACAAGGCTAGACAATCACCTTGCTGGGGTCATTTGACCCCAGTACTCTTTCCTGCCATGGCAGGGGGTCGGAATAGATGATCTGCTCAGGTCCCTTCCGACCCTAGAAACTATGATACTATAAGACAGATAAACAAGGGCATAGTGACTCCTGGAAAAAAACGGCACAGTATAAAAAATATACTCTGCAACTTGGGTTTCTGCAAGAGTGCCTGCAGAACATGACCAGTCTGCTATGGCAGCCTTTTTGTATGGGTATAAGTGACAACAGAAACACAGAACACTGGAGGGCATCCTAGGCCCTGGTATAGGTTTTCTGCATGATCATGTGCGATACAGTTTTATATTTGTATATTGAAAGCTGACTTGAAAAGACAGCACATTGGGGTCCTAGGTTTGTAACTTGCTCCACGTAAACAGAAGGTTTTTTGTTTTGTTTAACTGACACAGTCTGATCCCATAATGGGAAACTCAAGTTAGGTCCTTTCCATTTTATCTGTAAAATGTCCAATTCCATTCTCATTCACATCAGTGCTCTCTAGTTGGCTTCCCTCAGACAGTACAGATGTAACAGAGGGCAGGGTCTCAGCCTGATGTTCTATTAATGGTGGATCCAGAAGAAAAGCCTCTTCCTTCTCCCAGTCAAGTACACTGATAGGCCAAGAGGAATACAAGTACGGACACTGAAGTTACAGCAACCACAGGCAGCAGTACAATTGAATACAGCAGCATTAATTTGTACTGGGCAGCCTGAGCACAGCTACTACCTTTCTTTTCCAAAAAGAAAGCTACAATCATCCCACAGTAGGTCCTAGTCAACTATGCCTTAGTCACCATCCCCTGCGCTGTCTGTCTGAGGAGTCAGGTGGTCTGAGACAAGCCTCCACATCACAAAACCCACTAGTATGTCTTAACTATGTCACAGTAGAAAGGCCAAAGGAGGTATGGGCCTTAGAAGGATGAAGTCTCACCTCTGTTCTACAGGTACCCTCCCCTGTACTGGTTCTGCGCATAACCAGGACTTCCATCTCTGAAACCACCCAACACCTTCCAGTTAGTTTCCTTTCTTTCAGGTGCTTAAATATAGCATAGAACAGAAGGTTACCTGACTGGGAAGAGCTGAGGAAAACATCCCTGAGTTCGTTGCTCTACAAAGTCCTGGATTGCCAGTACATTTTTTAGTAGCAGTCGCTTGGAAGCTTTGTCAATTTTTGTTAACACGAACTGGAGAAATCCATTGGGTGAAGATTTGGGGTAGGATGGAGAGGAAGAAAAAGAGAGAGAGTGAGAGACGAGAGAAATGTTATTGTGAGCCTGGAAACATTTACAAGATGCATCTTTCTCCCAGAGTTTTCCAACTGCCTTCTGTCTTATCTAATGGGCAAGGTAGTACATTAATGCTGAGTACTTGCCCTATGAACATCTGACCCTTTTCAGGTGTCTCATGCCAGACACCAAGAATTAATTCTATTTTGAAGATCTAGCCCTTAAAAAAAAAAAAAGCCGCTTTTCAGGCCTCATATATTATAATGGAAGGGATTTTTGCCATACAGGTCACCTTTAACTTGCTAGTAGACCTGTACTGCATGGGGTCATCTGGTTGGTCTGTTATGTTTTTTAGGCACAAGTCAGGGGCATTCTTTAAACAGGCCTTTATTCTGGGTTTGTGCTTCAGAGAAAGAATTAACTTACCACATAAGGGATCCCAAACTCTTCCAACATATCTATAGCAATGTTGTCCGCTTCCTGAATTCCTGTTACACCATCCACTAATAAGAATGTCCTCTTCAAGCTGCCAAAGGCACAAAGAGCTAAGTGGCAACATAGCAACGACGGTCTCAGTTCAGTAGCAATGAGAAGTGATTTCAGCCCCCACACAGCCGTTCATATCCACTACAGTTCATCCTGAGAGGACCTGGTGCAGGCCATTACCTTAAATATTTCTTGGGGCTTTGATCTGCCCAGGCATAAGAGACTGATTTACACAATAGATCAAACTTTTCCCACTTCTGTTCAAAAACTGATCAGGGAGTCTAATGCACCCCTTGATACATTTTAGTTTATGTTTATGTTTCTCTCTGCCATCTAATATTTGCAAATATGTGCCTTGGAACTGCAGAAAGCAATACTACAACTGCATTTGGTAGCCCTCTTACTTCTTCCGTTCTTGTAGATAGGCTTCCACCATCTCAGTAAAGTCTTCTGGGGCTCGGTATCCGTAGCCAGGCATGTCCACCAATGTAAAACATTTCCCCACCTTGAAGAAATTAAGTTTCTTGGTGTGACCCTGGAGTGAGAGAACATTATTAAGTATTATCATCTGCTCTGCCTTTGGCTAGGATGATCTAAAAAGGTGTTTTACATTAAGCACATAAGCTGCACGTGGAGAAAATCAAGACAAGATTTGACAGGCCTAGAAGTTGGGAAAGTACGGGTTTGTTTTTGGTTTTTTTTGCATACAACAAGCACTTTTTCCCCACAATACAGCTGCTGGAAATTGGAGTGCACATTATACATGAAAAATACAGTAAGAACAAATTCTGTCATTTCCTAGACAAAAGCAAAAATAAAATCTGCAGCAATCCACAGGAAGCAAAACAATGAGTAGTCTTGGCTTCTGGTTGCTGCTACTCAATAAATCCCTATAAGGAAAGTTCTTTTTTCTCATTCTGCCTTTCAAAAACAAATGGCACATTTTATTCCAGGGCATGCTGTATGCAGGAAAATGCAGTATTTCAGATCTAATTACACTCAGCAGCAGCATAACGTAAGTGACCCCACTGTCTGGAAGAGGGAGGCACTTGTGAAAGCAAGGAACTGATTCAGGATTTAGTGGAAAAAATTCCCTTGGACTAACAGTAGATGAAACCAACTTAAGTTTGTCAAAGTGCAATTATGTAAATCTATGTAGTGATGATGATGTAGGTTTGGCCAGTAGGGACATGTGTACTGATTTATATTTCTGAGATTAAAAGTATTTTTTAAAGCTGAGTGAGTGGAGGGAGGCAGGCCAGATGCAATCTATAGCAGAAAACTTGTACAAACATTCCCATTCAACTGTGGAGAGCAGAAAGCTTCCCACAAAGAGCCAGAGTAAATCAGCTGTGCATGGGAGCAGGTCTCAGCTTTGGAGAAGAAAGTCTGGAATCTTCCAAATACCCCATGAGCTGGAAGCAAGACAAAGGTGTCAAGTACCTCCAGGCTGCCATCATATGAGTAACCTCCACCTGCCCTTTTCCAGCTCACATATGCAAATTTAAGTCAACAGAGATATGGAGCCATGGCCCTGAATCACCCATAACATGCAGCAAACTGGATGATGTTGAGGTTTGGAGTAAAAAAATGGGATGGAATTCGACGGAACAAAATGCATGACTATGCCATTGGGGACCAAGAACAAAAACTTCTTCTGTAAGCCGGGAGTTTATCAGTCTGAAACAACCAAGGAGAAGGACACAGTGCAGCCATAAATAAGGAAAATGCAATCCTAATTGAGAGAAATATCTCCAATACCAACAGAAAGGCAGTCATGCCATGTACAAGGCCCTGGTGAAGGCTTATCCTGAATTCTGTGTACAACACCAGTCATCAACCTTGAGCGTGCATGAGCTGGAAAAAGTGCAAGGATTGGCTGCTAAGAAGACCAGGTACATAGCGAGTCTGCTTGTGAAAGGAAACTAGAAAACTGTGGCTCCTTCAGCACAACAAAATGAGAAGGAACAGGATGTCTGGCAATAAATATACTGTAGGGCTAAACATCACAGAACAGAAGTAGTATTTAAGGTAGGGGGGAAAGCTGACACAAAACCAAGTGGGTAAAAACTGACTGCAAATAGATTTAGACTGAAAATTAGAAGGTGGCTTCTAACTCTCAGAGGGAGGAGGACTTAAGTCAGACTATGCATCTGCCCTTCAGAAAGTGACTAAAAACACCTCTGTAGAGCTCTTGCATTCGTTTTGTTTCAAGAAACTCTACAACAAGCATGTTCTGCTTCCAGGATTTCATCCACTCCCAACATACTCTCCCTAAACTCTGAGGGCTCTTTCCATCATTTATCCATTCATTACTTCACCAGAGATTCTGCTACTGTATTCTGTGCATTCTAGTGGATGCACAGTGGACCAGACACTAACTCACTCAGTCCAAAGCAAAGTTTGGCCCTCATTCTCCCAGCCCACCCGAATGGCACCAGCATCCAACTGAGATGGAGGGAATTCCAAAACGGCACCTACCGGAGTTTTTGATACTCTCACTTCAACTTCTGGAGCCAGAGAAAATAAAGCCTTTATTAAGCAGGATTTCCCAACGTTGCTTCGGCCCATAAAGCACACCTGGAGGGAGAGAAAAGGAGCATTGCAGCATTCTTCTCTCCCTTGCCCAGTACTTTCTATTGCAACAGGAGTGGCTCCTGCAGTTCTTAAAGCCTTGCCAGCCTGGGTGTGGGAAGAATGACTATATACTTCCAGCCTAAGCCTGGGCTCTGGATTCAATTCCCTACTCTGCCTGGAACTTCCTGTGTGACCCTGAAGAGGTCACTTGAGGAAGATCCTATTCCACCCATTGCATATCCCAATCTAAACATGATCTGCTGCTTAAGTACCTGGAATGCCTCTCTTTTTGCAACATACTTTCATCATAGCCTTAAGACTACGTCACAAAAAGCTGCAACAAGGAAGAACCACCCACCTTCTGCACTGATGGTTTTTCAGGACTTGAGCAGGATGGAACAGAATCACGTTTAACTCAGATGCCTTGGTTCTTCTCAGGGTGCCTAACAGATGAAACAGTATCTGGCCCTAAGTTTCCCAGTTTCACATCTGTAAAATGGGGATAAACAGTAGGGCTGTGCGAAGCTTGGGTTCCTGATTTGATTCAGTGGAGATTCATTAGCCAAATCTCAGAATCCAGATTGAATCAGAGGACCCTCTAATCTCTTCAAATTGAACTGGAATCCTCCGAATCAATTTGGAGAGATTTAGACATAGACAAAGCTTTAAATGTTTTTTTCTACATAGCTCTAGGTAGCAGGTGGCTCATGAATGCTATGATGGTGGGACAGATTGAGCGTCCCACAGGAGTGCAGGGGGCTCCCCAGCACGCTCGGCAGTGAACCCAGAAGTGGCTCATAAGCACTTCCAGTCCACTTCTGGGTTTGTTGGGGACTGTGCAGGGGGGCCCCCTTTGTGCCTCCCCCCGACAGGCAACTGGTGCCTCCTGGGTCTGGGGGCCGATCGCTGAGCTGGGGAGGAGGTGCAGGGTGGCCCCCCAGTGCCCTCCCCAGCGGAACTACTTCCAGTCCACTTGCAGGTTCACTGCTGAGCACACGGAGGGCCCCCCACCCCATGAGATGCTCCATCCTCCCCAGCATCGCAGCATTCACAAGCTGTGCCTGGTACCTCAAAGTATGTAGAAAAACCATTTACAGCTATGTCTAGATCGTAATAGCTGACTCCCAAATCAGCATCGAATCTTCAGATTCGGATTCAGCTGAATCAAATCACGCTCAGTGATCCGAATCAACAAATCAAATCGCTGTCCCTGATTCAGGCCAGATCCGAACTGAATAGGGCCTGCTTTGCACATCCCTAATAAACAGTTCTTTCCCTATCCTACAGAGGTGCTGCTGTAACATCATACACACCAGATCATGAGGTGCTCAGATGCTGTGGTGAGAGAGGCCAGACAAGTACCTCAGATAAACAATGGGTCTCATCCAAGCAGTCCCTGGATCTCTCTCATACATACGTACGTAAACACCTTCAGAAGAAGCCAAGAAAAGCACAGAACCTGATGCCTCAATGACACAGAAATTGCAAAAGTTGCCCTAACTGTGAGGGTTGATCATTTTGTTCCCTTCAGAAAGGTCCTGAAAGTTCTAGGACCCAGTGCAGGGAATGGGGATCTAGCATGGCGGATGGGAAGTCAACCCAGCTGGGCTGATTCCATTCCCTGCTGGATCTTGTGCTGGGGATAGAAAGTCAGCCCAGCTGGACTGACTTCCCATCCCCGGCCTACGGTCGAAACATTTCGACTTCTGAAATGTTTCAACTAGCCTCAGTTTTTTTGAGGCTATTTCAATGGCCTTTGTTTCGTTTTGATTTTGCTGTTTCAACCTCAAAATTGCTTGAAACACTGTTGAAACGAGAAGGCCGGTGAAATTTTGCACAGCCCTACTTACTACAGACTTATGCTGGCAGGTCCCTTGGATTTTTGCAGAGGGCTGGGACTGCACTGAGACATTCTTCTTTGCCTCTGCCTAGCCAAGAAATTACCAAAACAAATGTAACTAGAGCCTAAGAATTCAAGGAAAGAAAAAAATGTTACACTGGGGGAACTTCCAAGTTTCTCCTGACAGTAGCTGTAGAAGCAAGGCCTGCCTTTTAATGCCCTGACCTCAGGCTGTGACAGTAGTGGAACGTGATCCATGCGGATGGCAGAACTGAAATAATCAATCGCGTGGTCTTTTGAGGGTCTGAAAAGCAACTCTGCCCACTGGATGTAATCCAGGCTGGGGTTGAAGATCCGGAAGTTTTCAGTGTTCACACCGGACACAAGATATCTCTCCAGATGCTGGAGGGGGAAAGTCAGTTTAGTGAGTGTTTTATGATCCATCCGCAGTATGTTTGCAAATGAAGCTTTTTCTGGCAAGCTCTTCCAGGTTGCAGCATATCTCCGTAGCAGCCAGTTTGCCTCAAAAAGTTTCCTTGTCTTCTGCAGGTAGAACATCTCTGCATACTCTGCTTTGACTCCCACAAGCTCATCAGCCTACAGGTAGCAGAAAATTACTAATGAGCACAATGAGGTAATTAGCCATGTTAGTTTGAACTCAAGCAGAAGGCAGGGTAGAGATACACCTTATAGACTAACTAAATCCACCTCTAAATCTCTGATACAGTTAGTGTATAATGTGTATCCCTACCCTGCCTTCTGCCAATCTTTACCAAGTTACCCCACTATCTTAACCAAAGACAGATTCTTAAAGACTTGTCTGCACATAAAGTTATTTTTGAATAGCTGCCCATGTGGCCACTCGTACTGAAATAATGGCATGTTCACCTGGTTCTGCAGAAGCAGCTGCCATACTTTTAAATTCTCACCCTACATTAATTCAAATGCATGATTAATCCTAAAACCCTTCCAGTGTAGACAAGCACTTGCTCAAGACTGGTGTCTCATGTTCAGAGCTCTAACCAGTGGAAAGCTTCAAAAAAAGAAAAACAAAAGGTCTGCCTGAAGAAAATGACCTATCAACTTCACATGATCAGGGCAGCCTAGTGACTATAGCCAGCAGCCCATGACATGATGCTGCTAGCACGCCATCCACCTATCATGGACTCCTCAGCCTCCTTTACAGGTAGGTCATGCCACAGGAAGCCACTTTAACTGCTCTGCCATCACCACCCTGAAGGGGTCTGCAATGAGGGGTATAGTTGGGGAGAAGTAGGGCTAGAAGGGATCTCCAGACCGCCTCATCTAGTGCAACCCCTTGCCTAAGGCAAGATCATCCCTATCCAAGCCTTCCCATGCAACCATAATCCATGCTCTACATAACACTACTGTCAACCCTGACACAACATAGACCTAACACCCCAACCTGCCACTGGTAAAGTAGAGGAACTGTGACAACCTGCTTCTATGAAATGCAGTCAATATATGCTCAACAGGTCACGGGTAGAGGGCCACGTACCCCAAGCTACAGAGAAAGGCAAACCCCTCCCCCCTCCCCCCCGTCTGTATTTGACCACGGGGTAGAGGTCCTTCCTGACCCCAGATATAGAGATTGGTCAGACCCTGAGTGAAGGGGCAAGATCCTCTAGCCAGAATCCTCCAACTTTGCTCTTAATAGAATTGGCACAACCCAGTTGAAGCTTTAAAACACCCACCAAACACATACAACAGAAAATACTTGCCTAATAATAAAGGGGAAGACTACTGGCATGCCAGGCACTGTGGAGCTAGAGAAAGAAAAACCCTGAGTCTGGCGGAGACTAGGCCAGGGGCTGTCACCCTTGTTAGACTTCAGCCTCCCCACTTGGAAAGTGCCAGCTCTTGGCTTCCACTTGTTTTCTTCTCCTTGACTAGGGAAAAACACGGGAGCTGCTCCTCTGGGGCACGGAGCCCACAGTGGGTCAGAACACTGTTGACACTGGGGGTTATTTGGAACCTTTGGGTTCACATGGCCTATCACAGGGCGACGCTGTGCGGGCGCTGCCACCCCTGGGAGAGGATCTCAGGAAACCCGGCTGTTACCAGCAACCTTCAGCTCCCTGACAAGGGTCCAAAGAGGATGGAGCTGGACTGCTCTCAGTGGTGACAGATCACAGAAGGAGCAATGGGCTCAAGTTGCAGCAAGGGAGGGGTGGGGTGGATAGTAGAAAGAACGCTCTCACTGGAAGAGGCTACCCAGAGAGGCGGTGGGATCTCCTCCCCTGGAGGTTTGTAAGACCCGGGAAAACAAAGCCCTGTTAGGGTTGATACAGCTAGCGCAGGGCCTGCATGAGCCGCCCGCTGAAGGGCCTCCCAACCCTCCTTTGCTACGATGCGCTCCCGATGAAGCTCCAAGCATCGAGAGCGCGCAGCCAGGGACGCGCGAGCAGGGGGCTGAGCGGGGGCCTCCGCCCGTGCCCGACAGCGCGACCTCCCACCTAACACTCACCTCCACCCGCGGCCTCAGCTCCGCCCTCCCCCGCTTCACGTGCCCGGGGGGCGGTGTCTGGAGCCGGCGGCGGGCTCGGGCCTCGCCTCGCCCCGCCCCGCAGCAGCCGGGGCCGGGCTCCTCCTTGCGCCGGGCGGGCAGAAGAGGCCGCTGCCGGTCGGACGGACCTGTGTGTCTCTCCCTCCCCTTGTACGCGGGCTCCAGCGGGGCGGCGGCTCTGCCCCATCCCCTCGATGCCGGCGCCTTCCGCCTCAGCGCGGCCCTGGGCTCCCTCCGCTTTCCCTCTAGAGGGGGCAAAGCTGCGCCAGGCCTGGCCTCGCCTCGGTTCTCTCCTCTCCTCTTTTCTTTGGGGGGGGCGGAACCCTTTAAGAGCGGTTGCAGCTTCTGGGAACATTGGTGTGGGCTTGGGGAAGGGGAGGGGCTGCCTCCTATCTTGATGTTCCCACCAGCTCCTGCCTGCCCATGTTTTCCTAGCCCTTATCCAGTCATGTCTCAGCAGTTTTGCTGGGTGGTGTCCACTGGCTCCTCCAACTCGTTTGAGGGCCAGTGTGCCCTACTCAATGTTTCCCACCCCCAAGCACTTGTTATCAAGCTCTCACCCTCCCTGGCCTCCCTGCTATTGTTTCAAGTTGTCCCCAGAGCTCCGTTGATGCACACCTGATAGTCCCGTCCCCCCATCCTGTGGTTAGAGGAGGCTACAGTTCTTTCGGCTATGCCCATGATCTTCCCATGTATCATACCAGCCTGCCTCTCTCTGCACCCAGCCTGGACAGTGCACAGGGAAGGAGCAGCTTGTTCCCTCTGCTATCCTCTTTGTTCAGGGTGTGAGCCCCCCACTCTAGAGACAGAAGGTTTAATTTCCTGCTGAGCTTTTCCTTGGTGCTGGTCACTGGAGGATCCACGTGTTTCACAGACATGAAAGAACGTGTTCTTACCGCATTTTTCTGCGGCAGTGGGGGTATGAGCTCCATTGTGCAGATGGTGAGGCCTTGAAAATGTGAGAGGGGGTCTTCAGAAACAAAGGCACAGAAGAACCTGAATGTATTTGTGAAGTATGAATGCACAGGATGACTAGAGATGACTAGTGAGACGTGGCTATGATCCTTGGATGCAGCAGAGCTATCTTTGGCAGCAATGGAGAACATCACTAACCTCATGCCAGATATTTGTACGAATTTTGTGATCCTAGGGTGTCACAGAGCTATTTTCCATAGTGAGTTAGGAATTTTGACAGCAGCACAAAGGCTTCCAGATAGGTGCTTTTTAAGACACTTGCAGAAATAAGTACAGGGCTGTCAATCACAGTGGTGATTTCTCCAGCTCCTACTTTGCCCAGCCCTCCAGGGAGGCACGTGACTGGAGCCTCACAAACAGAACATGCAACCAGGCACGCTTCTAGGCCCAGCATGCAAGTTAGCACAGGAGTTCGCACATGAGGGCAGGCAGAAGGGGTATGAGGCTCCAGGCAGGGAGCCTGCAGGGAATGGCCTGCACAGTAGTAGCCCAGACCACATGGTGGTTCTGGATGTGTTGCACCCTGAAGCTCCACCCTGCACCTGGACCCCCCTGCTCTGGTACTACCAGGGTCTCCACCCAAAGAGAGCCCATGTTTCCAGCCTCTACCTAAATGGAGCCTGCGGTCCCTGCCCCGACCTGGGCAGGACCCCTGCCCCAGCCTTCACTCAGATGGAGCCCCTGGCTTCCTGTGGAGGCTGCCTGGCACAGATGCAGGCAGCTGGGTCTGGGAGCACTGACAGCTCCCCTTGTGGGATGTGCTCAACAGTGGAGGCCCTGGAGTGCCAGATAAGGGAACACCAGGCAATGGAGCAATGGCTGCGAGCCACTAGAGATGCAGAACGATAACTGGACACCCACTTCCAGGTACTCCATTCAACAACTGACGATGCCTTGACAGAAATAGAGAGCCACCGTGAGGTCCAGTCAGGGGTTGCCTGGACATAGGTAGTCTCTGGCTGTAGGAGGCACTGCACCAGGGAAACCGTTCCCCTGGAGCTCCACAACCATTTTGAACCCCTCACACTAGTTGAACCAGCCAAACTTCCAGCCCCAGCATATGAGAAAGGAGGGCCATGAGCAACTGCGCCCAGAACAAGACGCAGAGTAGCTGTGGTAGGCAATTCGCTCCTGAGGGGGACAGAGGGTGTAATCTGTCGCCTCGACCCTGTAGCCCATGAGGTTTGCTGCCTCCCTGTGACTTGTTTCCATGATGTGACTGAGAGGATCCCCAAACTCATCCAGCCCTCAGATCACAATCTCATGCTACTCATTCAGATGGGCACAAATGACATGGTGTGGAGCAATCCTGGCCAGGTCATGCATGATGACTATAGGGCTCTGCGGGCTGGGCTCAATGGTCTAGGGGCTCAGGTACTTTTTTCCTCGATCCTCACAATCACAGGTCATGGGCCCTGGAGGGATAGGTGCATTAGTGAGGTGAACAGAAAACTTTGGCAATGGTGCCATTGTGAGGGGCTTGGCTAAGATTGCTTGGGGACGGGCAGTCAATCAACAGTTCTAGTCCAGGTCATGCCAATCACAATAGTAACAGTTTAGTAGCCCAAGGGAACCCATTCTGAAGAGAGCCCAAGGAAAGGTCACATCCCTTCACATAAGAAAGCCTAAGGCTTCCCATGGCAGACTCAACTGCCTGTACACAAATGCCAGAAGCTTGGGTAACAAGCAAGAGGAGCTGGCCCTTCTCCTGACCAATAAGTTTTATGACCTTGTAGGGACAACAGAGACTTGGTGGGACTCCTCCTATGACTGGTTGGTAGGTATAGAAGGCTATACCCTCCGCAGGAGAGATTGTGTTGGGAAGAGGGGTGGGAGTGTAGCTCTCTATGTCAAGGAGCAGTACACTTCCCTTCAAACTAAGTTCACTAACTATGGAGGGTGCCTTGAGACTCGCTGGGTTAAAATACGGGAGAGAGTATGGGGAAGGGGATATACTTGTAGGAGTCTGTTACAGAAGAATCAAGAAGACCTGGATCTCAAATTCAATAGGGAACTGGCCAAGGCTGCATGTTCCCGATGTATGATAATCATGGGAGACTTCAACCTCCCTGACATCTTGTGGGAAGAGCACATGGCCAGGTCTGATTGGTCATGAAACTTCCTCACCTGCACTGATGACCTGTATCTGATGCAAGAGGTCTATGGGCCAACTAGGGGAGAGACACTGCTAGATTTGGTTCTGGCCAAAGGGGTTGATCTGGTGAGTGACCTGAGGATTGAGGGCAAGCTTGGTGATAGCGACCATGATTTGATTACTTTCTCTGTCCAACACAGGGTGGGCAAATCCCTCAGTAAAACAGAAATCCTCAACTTTGGGAAGGTTGACTGCCACAACCAGGAGACTGGTCAGCCAGACACTAAGAGACCATGGCCTTCTAGAAAGGGGAGTCCATGAGGAATGGTTGTTCCTAAAGAACTCAGTCCTCAAAGTGCAAGGGAAGTCCATCCTGTCCTGCAAGAAATGCAGTCAGAAGGCAGGGAAGCCCCCTTGGCTCAACAGGGAACTTCTGGGTCTCCTAAAACAAAAAAGAGAAGTCTACGCCAGAGGGAAAACTGGAATCATCACCAAGGAGGACTACTTAGCACAAGCCCACACCTGTAGGGAATGGTCCAGAAAAGCCAAGGCAACAATTGAACTCAGGCTAGCCATGGGAATCAAGGATAACAAAAAGTCCTTCTTCAAATACATGGGAAGTTGGAAGAAGAACATAAGCAACATTGGCCCCCTGTGAGATCAAATGGGGCAGCTGACATCTGACACCCAAGAAAAAGCTGATTTCCTAAACCAGGGGTGGGCAAAATACAGCCCACAGGCCAGCTCTGGCCCACCAGGCCATTCTATCCCGCCCATGGGGACCCTAAAAAATGAACATTTATATTTATCTGCCCCTAGTTCCTATCAAAGATGACAGGAGACAGGGGTAGTAGGACCCAGGGTAAGCCCTGGCAGGCTCCTGCAACAGCAGGCCCTCCTGGTCCTTCCCCCCGCCCCAGCAGGGGAACAAGCCTGCTCAGAGCAGGGGAAAAGCAGCCTCCCCCACCTTGTGGCCAGTGCTTCCTGCTGCATCCGCTTACTGCCTGCACGGGGCTGTCCTGCCTCTCCACTGCATCACCACTGCCCTATGGGGCTGTGGTGGCAACGGAAAGCTGACACAGGTAGCCCTGCACGGCTCCAAGAGGCTTCAGCGTGGGGCACTAGCTACGGGGAAGGGAAATGGCCGTTTTCCCCTCATGCTGAGCACCAGCTTGTTCCTCAGAAGTTGCTGCTCGGTGTGGAGGAAAGTGGACCCCTCACTCACCGCTGCCAAGCAGTGTTTGCTGCGGCCACCCACCCGGAGCCCACAACATGCTAGGCTGTGGTACAGCTGCTTCACTACCACCTGTGTGCTGCCCAGTGTGGCAACAGCGGAGCAGCCACTGGGCAGCACAGAGGTGGCGGTGAAGCAGCTGCACCACAGCCTAGCAAGGCGTGGGCTCCGGGCAGGTGGCTGCAGCAAACACTGCCTGGAGGCAGTGAGCAGTGGGGCTGCTTTCTTTCATACTGAGCAGCAGCTTTTGCTGAGCTGCTGCTGCCATGCCTCAGCCCTGAAGGGCAAGCCCGGAGCTGGCAAAGGGCCCAGGCTAGCAGTAGCAGCAGGAAATGAGCTGGTGCGTTGGTGTGGGGGGGAAAATGGCTGCTCCTTTTCCACGTGGCCAGCACCCCATGCTGAAGCTGCTTGGAGCCTGCACGGGGCTGCCTGTGCCTGCTCTCCATTGCCACCGCCCCGCTGACCCACAGGGTGGCAGTGATGTGGTGGAGAGGCAGGACAGCCCCTGCCAACTGTGAGCCGCTGCCAGCTCCCCCCTCTCCCTGCTGTTGCAGCCCAGCCTGGCTCCCCAGACTCCAGCCAGCCCATGGCCTGTGCGCCAACTGCCCAGCTCTGGGCCCTACCAGTGCCGGCCCTAGGATGCTCTTGCTTGCTTCCTCTCCCCTCCAGCTGCTTTCCCCGCCTTCCTGCCTGGCCACTCTGTGCTACATGGCTCCCATACCCACATCCATGCCCACACACACATCCACACATCCCCACAAACCCCCATATGCAATCACTTCTGCATATACACTAAAAATGCCTACAAATCAGGACAAAAATATGTATTTTTAATTACATTAAAATATATTACTATGGGTGTTTTTAGTATGTAATTTGTTTTTCTTTCCCCTAAGATGACAAACCCTCTTCCCCAAAGGAGTACTGCCAGGGGCAAGGGGAGAGATGTCCAGTGGCAAAGGTCAGAGGTTAGGGGCAGGACTTCCAGCCCCAAGATGGCCACCAGGGGGCAGGACACCTGCCATGCAGCACTCAACAGCTTGGCAAAACTTGGTAAGCGGCCCTCTGCTGGAAATAATTTCCTGCCCCTGCCCTAATGTCAATGAAATCTGTGAAATCCTTTGTGAGTGCTTTTGTGATGTGTGTCAGCGATTACAACATCATAGAGCAGAAGTGTGGTGCTGGTAAACTGTAGGAGTAGAAAGAGGTTTTCTTTTTCCAGTCAGAGATGAGAGTTGAATGAAGATTTAGGAGGCCACCTGGAGGCTGCTGCTAATGCTCTGTGGTAACATAACTACCTTCTGGATAGTCACGGTGGATCCAGGAACCAGAAACTGCACGGCTTACCTAATATTTTTAATCAGCTTGAGGAGTGACTTCACATATATGAACTTTTTGCATGTAAAAGGATCCATCAATCAAGGTAACTAATGGCTGGATTGACTGTGCAACAGCAGCAGAGCAAGCTGGTCACACACATACATGTGTATCACTTGCCAGTGTCCCATGACCATGCTCTGCAGGACCAATTCCAAGGGTAACAGTGGAGTTCAAACCATACAGCCCCTCCAGACCTTTGCTTCTCCCATGAGGTCATAGTTAAGGCCACCTGCTGTAGGGGGTATAATGCAGACAGACATTCCTGGGGAACTCAGGGGTATTTCAGAATTGTGCAGAGGCCACCAAGGAGCTATCACATGGCAGCAACTACTCATCACAATCAGCCACACTTGACTTGACCTTCAACCCTCTTTTAGTTTTCACTCTCCGATTCATTTTGGTCTCCTGACCAAGACAGCTTTTTCCTTCAGTTAGTTGGATATCTAGCAGGACACAGAAATAACTGACTGGGGTCTTGGATAGAAGACCATGATCACTGCAGTGAAAGGTGAAGACATCTTGCTGCAAACCATCATTGTTTTAGAGTCAGAATAAATCTAGTTCAGAAATGCAGTTTATCATTAAGGTGGCCAGACACTTCTCATTTTAACAATTGACAATAGGATCTTTATAACCTTGTCAAAATGTAACTATCTGGTCTAAGATTTTTCTGACTGTCAGCCTTGCTTTGCTTTGCTTTTATTTGCCTGTTATCCAAGATACATCAGTTAAAATTATTTAGCCATTTTCAGTAAGGTCAGATGAAAATATTTGGTTTGAACATTGTTAAAACTTTTATGCTGCTTACACTGAAAAGCTCAAACTCCTGGTATTGTAGAAAAAGCCCAAAGTCTGGCAGTGGGTGTTACACTCATGGTAGGAATGGGCCTTTGGCTGTCCCTGTCAAAATCTGCCCAAATTTGGCCTAGGGAGAAATTGCTGCAAAACCTCAATTCACACATGCTTCTTGGAGCCTTGCTAGAGTTTACTAGCAGCCCAGCTTGAGACCCTGTGTTTGGAGTGGTAAAAGGATTGAATTCTAACAGCAGCAGCTGAATTCACTGAGCTGAGAATTCATTGAGAGAAACATCAAAATATAGAGGTCTGTGTAATGCAACTGGTTCTGAGAATGGCTGCAAGTTAGCCCTGAAAGTTGGAGCACAGGTCTGCCAATTTATGGGTTTTATTCCTCAGTACAGTGAGATGAGATAATTCTTCCACCTCATCTCAGAGGAGCACTGGGAACCTTAAATCACGGTAATGTTCCAAAAGCACTCAGACACTGTGGTGGGTCCAGCCTTGAATGTCCAGGAGGATATTACCAAATCACTTTATCCTGTGTCAGGTTTGGATGGTGTGCAGTGTATACAGCCTGGGGCACGCGCCGAAGGAGAAGCATATGAAGAAGAGTAGCACAGCTACCAGCTCCATTCAGCCTGTGCCCAGAAAGAGGCGGGGGTGGGAGAAGTTATAGAGACAACGGAAAGTGATTGTGTAACTAGAGACTATATGATGATGCAGACACACAAAGCAGCCTTGATTCTGGCTTTGCCCAACTTCTGCACACCTGACTTTTCACCTTTTTAATATGGTTGGTTGTGACCCCTGCCCTCTCCTCACCCCCCATCTTTCTCTAATATCTTGATGGAATTGAGACAGTTAATAATCAGTGAGAGGAGCTTCCTATGAAATGCTGATCTTTTCCCCAACTATACCCTACCAAAAAACCACACAGGGTCATTAGCTTTCAGGCCCTCCCTTCTCATGTGCTCTTATATGAGAGACATATGACCACAGGCTCTTACTTTAGTCGCATACTGAACCTACCTGCTATAGGCTTTCAAATAAATGTACACCCATCCTGTCAGCAGGTCAGACTAGTGGCTGGTTGCTGTCACCAACAAACTAGTGAGCTGTCTATTTGTGGTATTCAAATATCCCATTACGCTGGTGTCTAAACATCTCGCAGCATTTAATGCACTGACTCTCACAACAGGCCTTATGCCCTGTGGGTTCCCGGCAGGCTGGATAGTGTGAGCGTGCTGTGTGAGCTATACAAGCAAGAACTGCCATGCGGTCAGTTGGGAAGAGGCATTGTGCCTTCCTCCTGCTCATCCTCGCCAGGTCTGCAGTGATACCGGGTGAGTCTGACTGCTCGGGGGCTGTTGCTGCTGGGAGGGGAGGAGGGGAAGGGAACTAGAGGATGGTTCTCCCCATCACTGCTGTCCCTCTCATTGTGGGTTTCAGGAAAGGGCACTGCAGATTCTGTAGCTCAGCACCAGCATCTTTGCCCTGCTCTCATTCCCCTGCTGCTGTTCGTGATGATCACAGGCCTGCAGTCTAAAAGCATCTGCTTAGTGACCTTGATCGATCCACAGTTCACAATACAGCCAGATGGCAGAGGTGAGGGCTCTTCCCTCATGTCTCTACTTTCTTTCTATCCGGGTTTATTTAACAGGCCATAGAGTGCCCAGATGAAAGGGCCTGCGCACTTGGAGTTTTAGCCAGGAATTGTGTTCAGGGCTTTACGCTGAAGGTTGGTGGTAGCTCCCATGGGGGAGGGCTGCAGTCTGGTTTTATCCTGGGCACAGGGGAGAGATCCCACAAAGGGACGGAGAACGGTTCCTGGGGCTTTACTCTGAAAGCCAAAGGGAGCTGCCTCACCTCTCACCTGCAATGGCCTCTGCACCGAGAGCAGGGGCCAGCTCAGGCTGCGGGTCCAAAGTTTTAGAGCTGGGGGCTCAGGCTAACGACAGCTGTATCCACTCCACCAGCCCAGCTACCATCTGAGTGTACAGCCTGTGTCCTTGGCCCTGGACATTGCCACAGGAACTCTCACAATACTGATGAGAGGAAGCCTTGAACACCATTTCTCAGCACTAAGTACAAGTAGTGGCAGTGGGGCCACACGTCCAACGCACCAGACTTGTCAAAATCTACAGGCTTCAAAAGATGGGTCTTGCTTCTCTAGCACTGCTTATCAGAGGATTTCAAAACACTTCGCAGGAGGATTTAATTCAACCTCAATACCATTCAGGCCCCTCCTCCCCCTTTTTGCAGATGGACCGATTGATCCAGGGGGATATTTGGTGACATGGTCTACCTAGTGACACAAGCTCAAGTGAGGTGAGCTCATGAGTCATGGCACTCATGAGTCAGGGCTCATGAATAGAGGTGGGATTTTTCATGAAAGATTTTTAAGAAAATGGAAATAAAAGGTCAGCTTTCTGCAGAAAAAGTTTGATTTTGTGTTAAAAACCAAACAAATGAACACCACCCCCCAATATAACAAAACAAAACCCCCTCCCAAACCACATGTTTTTAGCTAGAAACAAAAACGTTTTCCCTTTGGATGGAAACTTTCTCTCCAGCCATGCTCCTGAGTACCATGCTCACCAGACTGCTGTCCCCAGTGCAGATGGGTGAGGAAAGGGGGCTGCTGTGGGCTTCTGTCCCTCAGAACCCACCACCGTAGTGGGCCCAGCAGGTCCAGCATCCCAGAGACTTCTGTCCCTGGGGTGTGGCAACATTATAGGAAGCCTAGAGTGAAGGGGCTTAATCATGGGCACCAAGTGAGAGAGAGAGAGAGTGAGTGAGCAAATATTAAATAAGGATGTTTTAAAATTGTGCCCTGCACAGGCTCAGCCAGCCTCATTTCCTTTAGCACTTGTCTTAGCATTTCTACTGTCACCAGCACAGCTCCACTAGTATTAACAGTGGAAACATTAGCTTAGATGCAAGGTGCGGGTCATTTTTTAACCACTGTGGTGTCTTCACCTGTCCTGTGCAGTGAGTCAGTGTTTCTTAACCTTTTAAGTAGCAAGTACCCACTAACTGCTGAAAATTTTAATAAGTACTCCAACACTCAATTTTCCCAGGGATTTTATATTTACAGACTAATGTGTTGGAAGAAGGGCTGTGTTTATAAGGTCGTGATATGACAGATGTCTGATCTGGTATGGGTTGGGTTGCCACCTTTTACACCAGGGGTGCACAACTCAAGTATGTACCTGGGCTAGAGGTGATGTTGGTCAAAGCTTGGAGGGCTGAACCCAGTGCCACAAAGTGTGGCATGCCAAATTATTACTGGGGAATTTATTCCAATTTTTTTAATTCCAATTTCTTTGCCATAGTTTTGAGAGGAGGAAGGGGCAAGAGAGAGAGGAAAAGAGGATGAGAGAGAGAGAGTGTTGGGGTACCCACATACCCCTGCCTGTGTCTTGCATACCCCAAAGGGTACATGTACCACAGGTTGAGAAACTATGCAGTAGGTGACCCAACTTTTAATCTCCTAGTGGTGGGTCTGTAATAGTGACTCCCCCCCACAAAAAAAAATATTATTACAGCAACCGTAGCTCCGCTCTCTAGCTGATATGAATTACATGAATCTTTCAGTAGTGATTCAATGCACTGTATCTAGTCAGACATACACAGTCCTCTACATGTGCAACTTAGGAGGTGGTGAGACTTCAACATAAGCAATCAGAACTAAATTAATGCTCCTCCTTTACTTTGGGGAAGTAGAACTAAATATTCATTCAGCACATGAGGGATAATACAAGATGCTCCTGTATCTGCTATTAGTAAGAAAAAAACCTGAAGCTCTTTTTAGCTTGCCCTGGTGTAATTCACATTCATACCTGAGGATTTCTTCAGTTGAAAGGAAACAATCACTGGTCTGCTTGAAGCACCTTCCTGCCACACCTATGCAGTACTTAGTGAGGACTGAAGAGGTACAGATTTAAATGTGATATTTTAAATGTTTGTCTGATGAAAATCTCCATGCCCGTAAAACTGAAACATGAATGAACAAAATATTTTGAAGTAGAAATAGTAAGAACACAGACACAAAGGTGCTTTATGTGCAGGGGCAAATCTGTTAATGAATATCATTTTTCCCCAAAGCTGGCAAATTAGTTTCATTTCTGGATGGGTAATCAACAGGACATTTTAAGACATAAATAGAGTGTTTGCAGAAAATTAAAGACATTGGAAGTTGAGGCATGTAATGTAAGTGCCATGCCAAGTGTAATGGCAATAGGATCAATGATGGTGGGATTTACCAACGAAACTAGCAAGATAGCAAGACAGCAATCTGCACTCTGGGTTGGCTTGGATGTGGAGCAACTTCTCACTTCCTTTACACCTCAGCTGCCCAAAAAAGAATAGATTCACGTCAGAGGAATGGAGGAGGGCAGAATATAGAAACATCTACATTTGCTGATGTCCAGTTGTTTCCTGTGCACTGTCACTGTGCTTGGTGTTATGAAAAGGTGGAGACACAAACTTTGCCTTGTATAGTTCAAAGTTTGTGGTAAAGGTCTTCAGACAGTGTTAGTGTGTCTCGCTCACTGACTTCAACTGAACAATGTTGATTTTACTGCTGGCAGATCTTGACCTGTATCTTTTGGAGACCAGACAATATTAAGCCCTGGTTGTATCCATCAGCCCACTTTCATCTGAAAAGTGGCAAAGCTTGGCTTTTGCTTATGTCTTGATTAAATAGATATAGTCCATAGATATAACCTTAGTCTTATGTTATTTACTTCTTAACACAGTTGAATGACTCTTGATAAATGGCAGATTGGGGACAGCGGACACAGACAGGGCAGGAAGCAGAAGACAGGGAGCACAAAGCAGAGCAGCAGATCAGACAGGGGAAGAGGTTTGGAGTGGCACTCAGGGAGATGACAGGTCTTACCTTGTGACACACCTGCTGAAAAGGTTGGCTCCTGTTACCCAGATTACAGGTAACCTTGCTGGTTGGCTAGAGGCAGAAACAGGTCTGCAGCCCAATTTTTTTTTTTTATTTCCTTGCACTTCAAAATGCAAAACCAAACATTTATGCCAAGGTCTGTCTGGCTACCCATGACAGCACAACATCGATTCTCACCTACACTGCTGCGGAGACTTGAGAGGTGGATGGTAGCATGCACATTGGCAGAAGGTCTTTTTGAATTTACTGTGTTGTCCAAATTTCCCTCCAGCCTATACCCTATATTTATAGATGGCCAGTTCTACTATTCTAATAAATGATATCTGATTGGTTATATTTAAAAAAAAAAAAAAGTTTCACTTGAACTTTTGGAATTGGACTGAATCAAAGGTGTCAATTAGTTGGGATTTATGTTTCTGTGAAAATTACACTTCTGGAGGGAAGGATTCTTATCTCCTTCCTTTCCCATTATGGTATACTGCTTGTTCTCATCCTATTTTTCTTTTCCTCAAAATGTATGGTCTTCCATAAACAAATCTGCTTTATTTTCTTACAACTATTCTAAAAATCTTAGCAAATATACATCTATTATAGCAAACCAGCCTCTAATACATTTGGTACATCAATTACTATAAGCTAAGGTTCTGATATAGATTTAATATATTTCATAGATTTTTAGGTTTGGAAGGGACCTCAGTAGATCATCGAGTCTGACCCCCTGTCCTGTGCAGGAATGAGTGCTGGGGTCACATGACCCCAGCCAGGTGCTTGTCCAGTCTCCTCTTAAAGACCTCCAGGGTAGGGGAGAGCACCACCTCCTTTGGAAGCCCATTCCAGATTCTGGTATCCTTAACTGGGAAGAAGTTCTTCCTGATGTCCAATCTAAATCTGCTGTCAGTTTGTGGCTGTTGTTTCTAGTTACCCCAAGGGGTACCCTGATAAACAGAGTATCTCCTATTCCTTGCTGCTCCCCTTTCCCCCAATGAATTTGTAAATGGCCACAAGATCACCTCTCAGCCTTCTCTTGTGGAGGCTGAAGAGATTCAGGTCCATCAGTCTCTCCTAGCAGGGACTTACCTGCAGGCCCTATGAGTAGCCCTCCTCTGGACCCTCTCAAGTTTATCCACATCCTTCTTGAAGTGTGGTGCTCTAAACAGGATAAAGTACTCAGCAGCAGCCTGACCAATGCCGCATAGAGGGGAAGTATCACTTCCTTAGACCTGTTTGTGATGCACCTGCTAATGCATGATAGAATGCAGTTAGCTATACTTATCACTTTGTCACACTAATGACTCATGTTCATTGTGAAGTTTACTATGACTCTGAGATCCCCTTCTGCTGCTGTGCTACCTAGAAGGTCATCTCCCAATCTGTATTTGTGTTTGTAATTCTTTCTCCCTAGGTGCAGCACTTTTCACTTATCTTTGTTAAACTGCATCCTATTTTGTTCTGCCCATTTTTCCAACCTGTCCAAATCCACCTGAATCCATTCCCTGCTCAACCGTGTACTTACTTTGCCCCATAATTTGGTGTTATCTGTAAATCTGGACAGAGTGCTTTCCATGCCCTCATCCAAGTCACTGACAAAGATATTGAACAGCACTGGTCAGAGGACTGACCCTTGGGGGACCCCACTGCTCACATCTTTCCAGGTCGATACCAACCTCTCCACCACCACTGTTTGGATAAGGCCCTGTCACAGTGCACTCAGGTGCCCTGCGCCTGAGAGCGGAGACTGCTCTGGGGAGACCCCTAGTGGCAGAAAGGGGGAGGCTCAGCTGCCAGTCACCAGGGCTGCACAGGTGCTGGTTGCCGGGACAACTGGTAAAACCAGCTGACCAGGAAGGGGCAGGGCTTATCCCTTCTTAAGCCCAGGTAGGAGGCCAGGAAGGCAGTCCCTCTCCAGCAGCTGTGGGAGTAGGGACTCAGCTCAGACAGAGGGGAGGACTCTGGCCATGACAGCATCTCCTGGTCACTGCTGAGGTTGGTGGAGCCCTTCTTCCCCCACTCCCTCACTCTCTAGTAGGGAGTAGATTTTTGTTCGACCGGACAGTCTAGTTTTTATGTTGTAGCCCAGGGGCTTTATGTTTTATGTTTACTGTTTTGACCGGAGGACCGGGCGAGGCTATTAGAGGTGGAGGAGGCCTCATAGGAGCTCCACGGTAGCGTGGGGCCTCCTGGCACCGGAGAGGGTGCAGCATTGTTAGGGGGCGCATTGGCGCCAACCCAGAAGCCCCTGAGTGAGAGGCAGGCAGCAGGGAGAAGCCCCCGGAGTAAAGAGGAGGGCTAGAAAACAACAAGGCCCAGGAAACTATGTCAACTCCATCTGCAAGGCTTGGGCTGTGGTGTAGGGGAGGAAAAAGAGCTGCAGGTGGTGCCCCCTGTCTCCGGGGCATGGAAAAATGGGCAGCCTCCTGCTGATTACAACCATCTTCTAATCAAATAAGAACAAGGCATGGCAGGCGAGTAAGCAGGCGGTTGGCCCATTACAGGAGGGCGGAGCCACTCCCAGGAAGGCTCCAGTATTGATACTCCTGTTACAGGCCCATAAGCCAATTTGCCACCCACCTGACCATGTAATCATCTCCATCACAGCCACTTAGTTTATTTATAAGAATGGGATGAGACACCATATAGAAGACCTTCTTAAAATCCAAGTAAATGACATCTATCTCGACTCCTGCATCTAACCATTTTGTGACCTGGTTGTAAAAAGAAACAAGGTTAGTTAGGTAGGATCTACCTGCTATGAATCCATGCTGGGTGCCCTTCATTATTATTTTTCCTGCTGGACTCCTACAAATGTGTTCCTTAATAATTTTTCAAAGGTTTTCCCAAGGATAGAGGTGAGACTAACCAGTCTATAGTTACCCAGATCCTCCTTCCTCCCATTCTTGAAAACAGGGATCACACAGGCCCTTTTCCACCATCTGGGACCCGTCCTGAGCACCACGAGTGCTCAAACAGTCTTGCCAGTGTTCTGCTATGACACTGGCTAATTGCCTCTGCACCCTTGGATGAAGATCCTCTGGGCCTGCTGACTTAAACATGTCCAGCCCCTCCAAGTACCCCTTCACTAGGTTGACACTAACTGTTGGTGGGCTGGTGTTTCTCTTGTGCCTGTCTATAATCTAAATGGGAGATATGACTTTATCCATGTTCAAGAATACAGATGCAAAAAACTCATTGAAGAGCTCAGTTTTCTTGCTCCTATTTGTCACCAACCTTAGTCTGTCCTGTAGGGGTCCTATGTTGCCATGTGCCTTCTTTTTGCTCCCTATATTCCTGAAGGAGGACTTTTTGTTTTCTTTAAGTTTTGATGCCAATCTGAGTTCCATTGTTGCTTTGGACTTTCTAACTGACTTCCTGTAAGTGTAAGCCAAGTGGGTATACTCCTCCTTGGTGGCTACTAGGGCTGTACAAAACAGCATTGTTCCACTTTGGCTTCCGTTTTGATGTTTCAATGGAACAGTGTTTCATTTCAAGTTTTGTTTCGTTTGAAAACCACTGTTCCATTTAGTTGAAACTGTTTTGCTGTTTTAACACTGTTTCGCCCATAGGGTATAACGGGAATCATAAAATGCGGCAGGCAAGCAGGCAGATTGGGGGCTTGCCTGCACCCCCGGGAGGGCTGTGCCTGAGTCCTTCCAGGGGTGCGTGTCCCAGATTTGCCTGCTGGATGACAGGAGCTGGGTGTTGCTGCCTGGGACCGGTGCTTGGAAGATTGGTGCTGCCACTGGCCCTAGGCAGTAACACCCACCTCCTCTCATCCAGCAGGCAGACTGGGGGCTCGCTCATACCCCCAGGAGGGCAGAGGGTGCTGTGCCAGACTCCTCCCAGAGGTGAGGGTCCCCCATCTGCCCAGTGATCTTCACAGCGCCGGTCCCAGCTGGCTCCTCTCATCTGGCAGGCAGACTGGGGGCTAGCCTGCACCCCTGAGAGGGCTGCAGGGGCTGTGCTCTCCCAGGATTGCATGCCTCTGATTTGCATGCGGGATGACAGGAGCCACGTGCTGCTGCCTGGGGCCAGCGGCAGCACTAATTTTCCTGGCGCTGGGCATGTGCACCCAGCATCATTTTGTCATCTGGCAGGCAGATTGGGGGCCTGCAGCCCCAGGAGGGCTCTGGCACACCCCCCGCAGCCCTCCTTGGGGTGTGGACAAGCCCCCAATCTGTCGGATGAGAGGAGCCAGGTGCCACTGGCTGGGACCAGTGCCGAAGCCAGTAAGCCCGGCTTCAAAACTTGAAACGTTTCAAAACTTTTCAAATGTTTTGAGTTCCTCTGTTTCATTTCAAAGCTGTTTCAAAGACTTCTGTTTCATTTCAATTTCACTCTTGAGCTCAAACAGCTTCGAAATGAAACATCGGGAGAAATTTGGCACAGCCCTAGTGACTACCCCTCTTTCCACAGTCTGTATGCCTCTTTTTTTTTGCCTTGGATCTATCCGATTGCTCCTCACAACAGATATTGGGGTAGTTTAGGTCACCCATGACAACTGTCCCTTGAGTGTGATGCCTCTGAGAGCTGCCCAGCAAATTCCAGGTCTAGCTCATCCCCTTGGTGTGACAGTCTATAATAGACCCCCACTTCCAAGTCCCTTTCACCCTGACCCCCTTGTATTCTGACCCCCAGTACCTCAATTTGCCCCTCTTCTGATCCCATCTTCGTTATGGAAAATGTGTATTGCTCCTTAACATAGAGAGCAACATCCCCCTCCCCCTACCTTTTTCAAGATGTATATATTCTATTTAATTATTTTATTCTATTTATTTAATATTTTATATAATATGCTATTCAGTTTAATAGCATCTCAATACTGATTTAGTTAGATATGTAGCATGCTTATATAAAAGTGTGGAGGCTGCTCCAACACTAATTCCATAGACATAGACATTTGGGCTGGAAGGGACCCCAGAGGATCATCAAGGTAATCACAAAGCATCAGACTCAATTAATCAAGTGTGCTGGAGTATGGTAAATACCGTGCTCCAGTCAGCCTCCGTGTCTTGTATCAGAGTCCCTGTGCCTCAAAATGTCAGTGAGGGTGCTCATTGAACAAGTTTTAGACAAAGCACCTCCGCTGCCAGTGGGGAACACTGATACACAAGACACTCAGGGGATTTAATTACAGCGGGTCTTGGAGTTGCTCTGATTAAAGCGCCCCCACCTACCCCTGGAGCCCATTGATGGTTTCCTTTGCTTTGCTGATCAAGTTAGTTGTCACATTGCAAAGGTTAACTCTTTATGGTCACTCAGGTTTTGATACTATTTGCTTAGCCACACTTTTGCAGCTTGGCTTAGGCCTCTTGAAAATGGCCAAGGCTGGCAACACCCCCACTGTTGTATGAGACAGGTATGGCCAGAACAGAGGTGCTGCCCAAGTCCCTGGGGGAGAAACACAAGTAACCAGGGAAGAAACTTAGAGATAAGTCTCATATTATTGCAATTGCAGGCAGAAGGGCTATATCTCTTTGAAAGAGAGGTGAGGTTGGTCATCACCAACTCTCATTCCATTTCAGCCCCCAATCAAGAAAACTCATCTGCAAAAATAGGAGGCAAACAGAGTTACTCTCAAGCCTCTCCCTCACCGTCCCATGCAGGGCACAGGGATATTCCTGTTCCAGTTACTAAGAAGGTTCTGGTCATGCCATGCAGGAAGCTGGTGCACAACTGAGTCATCACAAGAAAGGCTTAACTGGCCAATCAAAATGCAGCCCATCAGTTAATGTAGTCATCACTTTCCCCCTCTGTCAACATGCCACCCCTGTGCAGCTCTGTACTCCCAATTTCAGTGGTGGACTCTATCCTCATTCACCCCATTCCTGAATTCCTAGCCCCTTGAGGAGCCCTGCAGGCTGGACAACACAGCTCTGCAAGCCATAGGTTTGGTACCTCTGCTCTAAAGAATCCAGCACAGTTGAGAAAGGGAAGACTGACAGTTTGGAGGCTGAAGTCCTCTATTTAGCCACAGAACAGCTATAGCCATGCTGCACTGCATCTCAGCATGAACACCACATGCCCCCGGAGGCTGTGAGGGCATGGGAAGCTCCCGCAGGTGGCAGTGGCACTGTCAACGGCAGGAGCGTGGTAGTGGCAAGTGGTGAGCTCCCGCAGGTGGCTATGGCACTATTGGTAGTTGAGGGCAGGTGGCAAGTGCTGACCAGTAGTCAGTGACCACCCATGGATGCTGCTGGCAGCATCAACAGTAGCTTGGGGACCACCTCCAGACACTGCTGGTCATGTTGGCAGCAAGTGGGGCGGGCGGGGAGTAGCAACTGCTCACAGGCACCATCAGAGGGTCAGTAGCGCCTTTTGCAGGGGTTGCACCGCCAAGCTCTGGGTGTCCACATGCACCCATGTGCACCTGACAATGCATCCCAGTATGCTGGGAGACAGGCCTAGAAAAAGGAATGTAGACCTGGCAAGTGCATCCAGATGGGCACTTTAATACAGGTGAAGAAATAAGGAAATTAGTGCCAGACCTGGTGGCAATATGCTGGAAATATTTTTCCATTAAAAGCTGAGCAGAAACCCATCAACTTGTTACAGAGAGGTGCTTCCAGTTTAGGGGCTAAAACTCTTGTAACAGAGAGAAACTTCATTCAGATCAATGGATTTGCTCTAATTTACACCAGCAGAGGATTTGAAAATAAGACAACTTGGCTACAGAGCTGAAGCAGTTTAACAGTGGTGAACAGGAGAAAAAAAGCATACATGTCCAAAACTTGTCCCCAGATCACTAAGTGACTTTAAAGGCCTCCTGTGTTCAAAAGTATAACTGGTAATACTCAATACTAATCATAAGGCATCAGGGGCTTGTCTCCATACATGTGTGATGTGGCCTCAGTCTGATCTGTATGTCACCAAGCAGATGTGTGGTGGAAAGAAACCATACGTACACAAAGGTTCTCTCCTTGCATTCAGATATCAGAAGCAGAATAAACTTTTAGAAGGTGACGTAGGGGTTGCTGCTAACACTTTGTGGTAATTTAACTGCATTTTGGAGGGTGGTTGTGAGGCCAAGCTGAGGAAACCACACTGCCTATCAGATACAGGTACTGAGCCTGAGGAGGGAGAGTTTTGCACTTTAGGTTAAGTTCCAGCTTGTTAAAGGTGCTGGGTTGTCCAAAATCCTCTGCTTGTTTAAAGGTAAAGGTACGGTACAAGCCACAGTAGCAGCCGAGCAAGTTTCCACACATGAAAACCCATCCACATACAGGCCTCATGCTTTCATGAGAAAGGTGCAACTTCTGAGACCCACTCTCAGTCTGTTCAGGATATGCCATTTCTACTTGGAGCTGGATGGTAACTCCTCACTGGGGATAGTGAGTATAGGCAGGGAACAGGGTTGTTATAGTTGTTATGCTTCTACGTATATCTTCTATGGCAATGTCCATATATTTACTCATTTACTGGCTATCAAATATGAGACCCTGAGATCCAAATGGCAAAAGGCTGAACACTAATAACAGATGCTAAAGCCAGTGGGAGCCATGAATAAAGATGCAGAAGACAGTGGGCTCATCTATGCATCCATTTACTCTAGCCTAGATTTACTGTGCAGTAAACTACTGCATAGTGGGCGCATCTACACGTGATGCTACATTGCAGGTCACAAATTAACTCAGGATTAAGGAGATTTACTGTGAAATAAGCATGTGCACATGTAAATCCACATGCTTACTTCACAATAAACTATGCTAATTTGCTGTTAAGCATTTCATGTAGATGTTCCCAGTATAATCCCGTTTTCAACTGATTAATAAATGGCCCTTCTAAGAATTTGTGGTTTTTAATCTCAGTGTCCTGTCCATAAAATGAGGATGATAACAACACTCAATCATATACATTTTATTATGAAATTTAAATCATATTACTGTTTGGAAAACTCAGACACTTGTGTTGGGTAGATGTTGAAAAGTCCATGAGGAAATGAATGACAGTATCTCAGTGGTTCTCCACTGGGTGCCATGGGGTTTCATGGCACCCTAGGGTGCCATGAAAACCCCTCACGGGTGCTGTAGATGGTGATGGCCAGGTGAAACTGCCTATTGTGCAGGGCTACAGTATGTGCACAGTCCTAAATTAAGATTCTGTGATAACCCTAAAGCAGGCAGGAGAACTAGCTTAGGCTGCAGCTCTTCCTGGTCTGCAACCACTTTCCCTACAAGTTTTGGTGCCCAAAAGACATTTCAGGGTCGCACCAGGAAGAGCCACTGCCCTAGACAGCTCTCCTGCCTGCTTTAGGGTTATCAGAACCCTAATGCAGGAAATGCACATACATGCCACAGCCATTCCCAGTTTGGCTATGCACAACGCATGTGAGGCCATCTTACCTGGAGGCAGTAACACTGGCTGAGAACCACTGAAGTAAGGTGAGCACAGTAGCAGTTCTCTCACAAGGATGCCACCATATTCAAAGAAGTTGTCAGGAGTACCCTGACTCTGAAGAGGTTGAAAACCACTGCCTTATTGCTGGGTTTGGATTGTGCATAGGGCCACACACTGAAGGGGAAGGATATAAGCAAGTGTAATAGGAAGTGCAGCCCATGCACATCTAGCCCATGCCCAGAAAGACAACTAGATACTGTAGCACAGTGCATACAAACAAGAGAACATTGATACTGGCTTTCCTGACATTTGAGTGCCTGACTTTGCAACCTTTGCAGCTTCTTAACATGGTGAGTTATAATTCTTTTATTAGTATAGAGATGAAGCAAGCAAACAATGACAGAAGCTTCTTGAGAGCAAATGCTGACCTTGCACCAATTTTGCCTTACTAAAAAGCATAGAGGACCATTACATTTCAAACCTTCCCCCACCACACTCGTTCTGTAAGACACCAGACATAAAGCCACAGTGGTATGTGCTACGACAAAGCTGCCCAGGTACTGCTGAGCTCTCCCCACCTTCACCAGCTCCTCCTCCTCCTGCACTGCTTTGGGAAGCAGATAACACAGAGAAGTAGTGGTAGCTTTCAAGGCATGGCCTGGGTACTGCACACACAGAAGGTTGAGGAAAGCTGCAGCCAGGTGGCTCCTGCCCTGCTGCATGGGACTTCAGCTCCCAGCTGCCTTCCAGCTACTTCACCTGCCCAGTGCAATGAGCAGCCACTTGAAGAAGGTCGAATAGGTGGAAAGTGGCCAGGACTGGGTCCAGGGCCAGTGCTGGGCCTGGGGTGGTGCTGCGGGCAGGCATAGTGTGGGTGCATGCAGAAGCATGTTGCAGGCTGCCCCGGGTGGGAGTGGGTGTGGCTTGGCTCCATGTGGAGTGCCACAGGGACAGCTGCAGGCCAGATTTGGGTGTGGACCGCACCTGCACTGTTAGTGATTCTTGTGGGCCATGAAGCAGAAGAGTTGCTACTTAAATATCTTTATCCTTCTATCTGGGACAGGCCTTAGAAACAGCCAGTCTGTCATGTGGCCACTTCTCTAAAACTGGTGCTTCATGATACAGAACATCAGTTTTCATTAAAAAAGGAAGGAAGTATATTGTTGTTAAAGTTGCAAATTAAAGCTTAAAACTATGGACTGAGGGCTAACCCACACCATGAAATGGTACAGCTAATATTACAGTATTGGAGTAAAGACTGACATTCTAGCCCCTGGCAAACATGACTTTTATTGCATGAGTAGTTAATTTGGAGATAAATTGTGATACGTTACAAATGCTAAGTAATTATCATGTGAGGAAAATGGCCAACCAGCCACACAGATATTACTTGTTAAATGTGGAACATCTTTGTGGCTGGTTTGTATTCCTGATGAACTTGAATATGTGGCATGTTATGCATCACGTGATAAGTCTTTTCTGGTTCCTCGGGCATGCTAAAAGACACCCCCAACTCACCCACCTCCAGTATGCGGTAGCAATATGTGTAGTAAACAGTCCTGAGCTGTCAAACAGAGAGAGCTGGGCAGGCTCTCTGCCTCCTTGTCCTTTCCAGCAAACTGGAGCTCTGCTCATTGCCTTCACAATTGCCCTGGGCACTCCCCGCAGTGCTCAGCAGTCTACAACGTATTGAAGTTAGTGGCAGAAATCGTCTAACAGGAATAGATGATAAGTGAGATAATATTTGTCTCATGGAATAAATAAGTGACATGAGGCTTAGCCTTTAAACTCTTCTGGGTGTTTGGGAGAGGCCTGCTCTATTAATCTGAGTTTGGGTCTGTGAGAATATAAAAGATAGGCAAATTAACTGTGACAAATTCCATGCTGTTAAGATGTTGGGGTGACCCCGGACTCAAGCTTCTCCCTTCTGTTTTGTTGCGTATCTTCGGAGCTAGACTAGATCTTCCTCTTGGGGGTGACTCTTCACCCACCAGCCAACCTTAGTCTCCCTCACCCCAGACCAAAACTTTGCCGCTCCAGCAGAAACTTTCCCTTCTGAAGAAGAGGAATGCCTGAAGCACTAATTGCTTTGTGATCACATTTGCCATAGATGGTCACTAAGGCAAACAGGAAAGGGGTTTTATTCAAGAAAATGTAAAACATACAGGCAAAAGAAACTAAAGATTGAGAGACAGGTAAGAGAAAAATAAAAGATAAAAAATATAAGATCTCACCCAACAATTTCCTTGAAAGTAGCTTTTCTTGGCCCTCACCATGCCTGTTTGCAGACTCCCTCAGCTTGCCCCAGCAGAGCCCTTGATGGATTCCCCAAATTTGGAAGCATCTCATCTTTTTTACCAGCTTGGCAGCTGGGGCCAGAAAACATCCCTAGGGATTTCCCAAACTCCCATCTGGTCTAAAGCACAAGATCTGAGAATCTTCCATTTTGTTTCTCCCTCTTCTTTCTGGAGAGATTAATATTATATAGATGAGTTTTCCCTCTCACCAGGTGGGATGTGACTGAAGTTGTGTCTGCCCCTTTGTGTTGCTCCCTTTTCCAGACAAAACTTTTGGGCCAATTTAATTAGGCATTGTTTCAGTGCATACAAGGGACAAACATGACCTTCTTTGGATGGGAATGGCTTACTGCTTCTCCTGGCCACCCTGTCTGGTCTAGGGATTGGGCTTGTGTCTAGAGTGTAACAAGTCAGGTCAGGTAGTAGAGAACACTGTGTTATATGCCCTGCTGTGGGCCATCATCAGTGGCCTCCTTTCCTACTCTACAGCCACTCCATAAGCTGCCATTGCTTATCTTTTAGACAGTCTTCTGAGTGGCACCTTCCCACTAGAGCCTACGGACTGCCCTGGGTCCATAAGCTCGCATCCCCCTATTCCTGTGCAGCTCCTGTTCTCCCAGAGTATGCCACATCCTGCTTCTGCCAAAAACTGCAGTTCCAGCCCCTGGGTCTAGCTTATATGTGCCTCTGCTCATCACTTTCTTGGTCACCTGGTCTGAGGTGCTCCTAACCAGGATCTGCCTAATTTAGTTTTAGCCTATTAGCAATCCTGCTGCTAATCTTGACTGCAGTTCTACCTGCTTACAGGTTGTGGGCATGTTAATCTTCTGGTGGACAGGTTCACCATGTGGCAGCAGAAGAAACCCTGCTGAGGAGCTGTGCATGCTGGTTGGGGTCGGGGCCAGGGCCAGGGCTGGGGTGTCGATGTTGGCTGACATGGGGCAAGTGAGGACTGGAGTGTGGCCCAAGCTGCTTTGAGCAGGAGCAGGCAGGGCTTGGCCCCATGTGGAGCACCACAGGAGCAGCTATGGAATGTATACAATTAATTGGTGGGCTAGATTCAGCTCACGGACAGTATTTGGCCCACCCCTGCCATGGCCCCTTCCAATTCATGTCTGCATTACAACACTACTATTGTGCATGAAGCATGTTTTAACTGTCTACAACAGATTGTGAAGAGATGGATTGTCAGCAACCAACAGACTAAAGAATCTTCTACTTCCAATCCAGTTATGAGTTGTTTTGAAAGTTTTCTTTATACACAGGCTGTCAGGCAAGCAGTTCTACTGAACCCAAGACACAGCCCAGTGAAGAAAACAATTCAAGTCCCCAGAAGCAAGAGACCTGGTGCACACACAGTATTACTAATGGTAATGTAATTTCTGAATTCATAGCTATTAGTAAGCAGAGTCTTTAGGGCCTTGAGAACAAGGGGACATAACAGCTCTTCATGTACTACAGCATTTTATATCACATGCTGATTTATGGTTGTAGTAGAAATGGGAACAAGAGTACTGCTCAGGTCCCTGGAGATGTGGCATGGTAGGGTCCCTGGGGTGGCCATGACACCTACTGGTGGCTCCGTGACCATGCCTTGCTTTCTTGTAGGGTGTCCTCCTTTCTATCTTTTCTGCCACGCCTTGCTGTTACTTATGGTTCTGAAAAGGGAAGCTGCCCCACAGGCTTTCACGTGGCCCCAGTTCAACAGAACCTCCGCTAGTGTTCCCTGACCCTACTGGTTCTCATTATTCCCTAGGATCCTCGCTGGGCCTCACTGATCCTCAGGCCCCTTGCTGGGCCTTGTTTTTATAGCTGTGCCACCACAGGGCACCTCAGACCTTAGGGGGATAATTGTGTGGCTCCAATCCTCCCTTGCATCATGCCCCAAACCTCACAGGTACTACCTTAATGTTGCTCTCCTGTTCTCCACCTCTTTACTCTCAGTGAGGCCTTCTAGCCCAGGGTCATTGTATCAAACCTGACTTTGAGGCTCTAGCCCTAGTTCGGCCCTTTCAGGCACTGGGCCCCTGTCTCCTGTCTGCCAGGCCACTGTCACCTCCGAAGCTGTGCCCCACTTGAGTGCTGGGCCCTTGGCCATGTGTGGTCATGTCCCTCTTGAGTACTGGGCCCATGGTGCCTCTCTGGCTCTGGGCTCAATAGTTGCTCATGGCTTGAGGGCTCAAGGCGACTGCGTGCCCCATGGAAGTCAATGGGACCTCCGCATACCACCCCTATAGTCCCAACCCAAACTACCAGTGTAACTATAACATAAACATAAGCCTTGGCTATAACATAACCTAACAGGGAAGTGGCCCTCTGCCCCTTTAAGTGTCTGCATACCTTCCAGCCCTAGGCTATCCTTGCCAGCTCTGCAAGCTTCACTGGGGTTCTGCAGGCAAGATAGCTATCCATGAAAGAGCCCTGCTGCCCAGAGCTCTTCACCCTGTGGCTGCCAGGGAGAGACTAGCTGGTTAGCTCAGGCTCTCAGCTTATATCTTCCCAGGGCCCTGCCCACTTCTGGTCAGCAGATTGCCTGCTAAGTGGCCTTTTTGCCCTGTTGCCCCAGCAACATGCAGCTGCTTCACCCTGCCTAGCTTGCATTCTACCTGCCCTGGCTGGGCTATTTGTCTTTTAAAGGAACAGGGAGTTTCAGGGTCTGTTACAGGAGGATACCACAAGTGACAGGGGGTAAATCCTTCACTTTGTGTCTCTTAATCACAATTCCAAACTGCAGCAGTCAAAAGCTTGGAGGTAGGCTGGGCTGGCATTTTCCAATGTTGTGTTCATACTACAGCACCTAGTTATCAACTCTCTTATTCATGTGCTTAATCTGGAGAGTATGAACAATGCTATTGAAATTTAATGGGACTTGCTTTAGGAAGGCAGGCATTCAGAATAACCCTGATCCAACTACACACTTGAAGGGCTTGAATGACCACATTTATGCCTTTTTATAGACTGTGTGGTAAAAGCAAGGAGAATTACTCCCATGTGACACTGAACAATACACTTCACTGCGAGTATATTTAGTCCAATAACAGCAGAAAGGACCTCTGGGTGGACCTTGTCAAAATACACCTCACTGCAAGAATACCTGGTCTAATGGGTCCATGGAATGACATGTGTCCCCAGCAGCTGGGGGTGGTATGGCTGTGGCAGCAGTGGTTGGAGCCCAGCAGCAGGGAGCAGGGAGCTCCTGCAGATGCCACTGGCACTGTCAACAGCAGTGGGGGTGGGAATGGCGAGCACAACCACAGGTCAGCAACCACCCACAGGCACCGCCGGCAGCATTGGCGGTGAGCAGGGGTGATCATGGACTGCCTGCAGATGCCACCAGCAGTGGTAGAGCAGGGTGGCAAGCAGTGACCGCCCGCAGGCACCACCAACAGTGTCAGTGGCACATTTCTGCAGGGGGTGCACGTGCACCCGTGTGCATCCCCTACATATTGCCCCTGGATGGGACCACTGGAGAGTGGTTCTCTCTGCCAAGCAGTAGAAATTAGATAATAAGGAACCTCGCCACATATGAAGCAAAGGTAGAGGGTGTGGACAGACATAATGCTTAAAAAAAAATTCTAAATACAATTTGAAGCCTATGAAAATAGATGTACATGCCACTTATGACTGGCTTAAACTTCCTGACTAAGTACAGAGAGTCAGAAAGCCCAAGGATGAATCAACTCAGTCTTTCAGATTAGTCTAAGCTGCATAGATTGAACCACTAAGCAAGTGAACAGACATTAACTTTTCATTCCAGAAATGCAGCCACCTGCCTGAAGTGGCCCAGGCCGAAGCTGGTGGGTGCTAGAACATGCCTCCCTGAGGCTGAGGCGAGCCTGCCCACCCCGTGGAGGGGGGGGGGGCAGGGAAAGAGGGAGGGAGGTGCAAAGCATCCTAGGATGCTGGGGGACTGCGAGTTATCTAGAATCTAGAGGGAATATGGGATATATGTTTAACAAACCAATTTAACCTAAATCAGTTAAGTCTGATACTACATCCACAGAGGTTTATCGTAAACAAGTTTCAGCCATTTTGAAAGCAGCTTATGTGCAGTGAACTCTGGGCAAGGGACAGAAATGACACATAAACCTGTTTAAGTAATTGGAAACTGGTTCATACCTGTAACATGACAAAAGCCAGGTACACTTTTACTGGTATAAGTGATAGGAAACTGATTTATAACTATAATAGAACAGAAGTTTGACACACACAAATGGAAAAATAAAAAATGGTTTAAAAATGGCAGAAGCTGGCCTAAGATTTGCCCCCCCCCCACCTGCCTCCCTCCTGCAACAAAGGGTAAACGTGTGTTCTGTTTGCTATTCTAACCTACACCGCTTACAGAAAACCACATATTTTAGATTGATTCCACCTTGAATATTTTGAATGTCTGTACCTAGCCCTGTTATGTTACAGATTGGAACTGGTTTCTGATCACTTATACCAGTTTATGTATAATTTCAGTTTCTAGCCTCTGAACACTGAAAAATCAAGACTATTTTGAACTGGTCCTCTGTGTGCCAGTTCAATGTTATGTAGCATTCCATGCTGAGCGAGTATCTGGTCAGTCCTATCCCAAACTGCATCCTTCCTCACCCCCGTAAACACATGCAGGGCCAGGGGCTGCTCTGGGGTGCCACCAGCACTGTCTATTCTCCAAACATCTGTTCCCTACACACACCAGAGTCCATATGGGTGGAAGCAAAGCTTCAATGTGAATTTGCCTTCCCTGCTACAGACACCGGACGGTGGCGTTCCATGCTCATTTGTGGTGGGATGCTTAGAGTCATAGAGGAGTAAGGTTGGAAGGGTCCTCCAGAGGTCCTAACTAAGGCAGGATCATCCCTATCCATACCATCTGACACAACCCTAATCAATTCTAAACTCTAGCAGTGCGGGAGTTGGGGTGGAAGAGCAAGATCTCTGGCAGGGAGGTGAAATTGAGAATGCTGCTTTCTGGGCCTGGGTTGAAAAGCTGCAGGTCTTGGGGCAGAGCGCACAGCCATCTGGTCACCACATGTAGGGGCCACACAGCTCCCACAACTCCTGGCAACCCACCCATTGCCACCTGCCTCAAATGAGCCTGGGATTCTGCTGATTGAGGTTTATTTCTTGTCAAGAGGTTCAGGCTCTCCACCCTGCACACAGATCCCTCTGCATCCCTAATCAAGATACCACTACATAGATTTTAAGAAAGTGTATTTATGTTCTTTATTAAGCTCAAGCACTTTTTCTGTGTTTAATTTATTTTTGAGAAGAGGGAGCAGAAATTGAAGTTGTGGGCCGTGACTTCTTCCCTTTTCCTGGCATCTGGCCAACCTAGGTTTTCTTGCCCTTCTAATTCTGGGCAAACACAGCTAATAGTAAACTAGTTGGTTCATGTTTATTCTAGTGTAGTACATCATAATTTGGCCTACTGGGATGGGGCAAATATATTGAACACACGGGACTCAATATGTTGGATGCTTATGGCAGAGAAACTTGGTCTAAATTCAGGCTTATCCCAGCATAAGTACAACAAATATAAACCATAATGTCATATTCATGCTGGTAATTTTATGAACTGCAGACCAGGGTGTGTACCTCATGCAAAGCCTCTCTGATCCTGCTGAGCTTCCAGCTATTAAACCAAAGCTCTGGCTGTGGATGGCACAGCAGCAGCAAAAGGCCAGAAACAGCTGCAGTCTAGAATAGGCTGATGGCTAAGACTGTGCTCTCCTCAGCACCATTTTCCATCACAATTGCTGCCAAAGCCAGAAGAAAATAAAAAAGTTATCCCAGGAGCTCCTCCAGCACAGCTGTGCCCACAGGGTCAGCCGGGCTCCACTCCCCACCAGGGCTCACCTTCTGAAACTTGGAACTGTGGCTGCAGTAGGGAAAAAGATTGTATGGAGCTGGGGATAAACCTACAGACTGGGGGCACAGGCACACATTAAATTAGCAGTTGCTGGTTGAAGCTATGAATACATGGAACAGCTTCAGGATCTGAAGAGGTCCGAATAAAGTAGTGCAGCGCACTACAAGTTATTGTTCTAAGACTTGGAATAGTTTCCTAGGTGACTTCTCAAGTGTCTTCCTTTCCCTGTGCTTTCTCCAGAAAACATCAGCAGGTCTGCCAGTAGCAGGGTTCTGCTGCCCTGTCCTAGCCCTTCATGGGACAGTCTGGTAGCAGTAACTTGGAAGATACGACCATGGAGTGGAGCTCACTGCAGCCTGGCCTACAGGGACGACACACACACGGTGAACAGAACAAACTGCAGTGAGAGTCTGGACTGGAAGTCTGAACCAGAGCAGAATTTTACTCTTCAGCTTCCATCAGTGCAACTCACTGACGAGGGCTTTTACATCTGTGAAATCGTAACCAGTGATCAGAACTTCCACCGATGCTACCGTCTGACTGTGTTAGGTAGGAAATACCTTGTACTGTTCTTCAGTGGGCTACATGATCAGACCCAGACCTGACACTGAGCTCCTCTTCCTGTATGAGGATGAGAATACAGGCTTGGAGAGTGCCTCACTGGATAAGCCCAGTCACATTTTGATCTCTGATTCCTGTGATTAACACCCTCTCTCTCTGCCCCTACCGTCTCCTTTCCCTCTCTCCAGCCTCCTTCTCTTTCTGCTGCCCCTTGCAGCAGTAGAGCCTCACTCTTGGGCTGGAAGGAACAGGCAGGTTTGAGCGAGTTTTCTATTGGGTATTGTGGCAGGATGGCCCCTAGGGATGCCGTGACCTCCCCTAGTGTCCTTGTCTACCATGCCAAGTCTGGACCTTTAACACATCCTCTGTCTCACCCGCCACATCTTTGATCTTGTTAGTTCAGCGAAGGAGGCTGCCTTCCTACCCTTCTTGGCACGGGGCCGGTCTTACGGTGCCAGGATTTCCTCGGAGTCCCAGTGCTGGTCTTATCCCGGGGCCAACTCATACCCATACCCGGGCCTTCTGTGCCCCCACTGAGGCCTTTGCTCACACCTCTTGCGCTCGCTGCCCACTCTCGGGCCTGTCTATGCCCCAGTTGGGCTTGTGGTCATGCCTTGTGCACTCCCCGCCCACACTCAGGCCTATGCCCCACTGGGACTCTTCCAATTGGGGCCTGTCCCAGTACTGCCCACACTGGGGCTGGGGTCAGGACCCCCCACACACAGTACCCTCCTTGGTGCCAGGAACTCCCCCACCTTACTGGGGAGCTCCTGCTGAGGCCTCCTCCACCCCTACAGCCTCACCTGGTCCTCCAGTGTAATAATCACAACTCCACAACTATGCTGGCTCACTCACATACCTGTCAGGGTTCTCTCCACTCCTGCATCATTGCAGCTGGTCACACTGACTCCGGCTGCTCAGCTCTTCCACAGAGCTCCTGCTCCTGTGGCTTCCCTCCTTATGAAGGCCAAGCCTCACCCCCTAGCGATCAGCTGATCTACTCAGCTCCAACAGCTAACACCTGCTGCCTTGCTAACTGGCAGCTAAGCCATTTCTTATCTTCAGTAGCAGGCACCCTAGTGCCCTGCTTCAGGTATAAAGACCTCTCTCTGTTAGAGGGGAACCTCTACCCGATTATCCCTTTACCCAGCTATGCGTTCCAAAAGTGATTTTCATTAGGTTAAACCAAGGCGAAGGAAAGGTGCTAGAGCAACAGTTCTAGTACTTGAAGCCTTCAATTCACAGCAGATGTGACTCTGCAGGTAGCGCTGAGACTGGTGGGTACACAAAGGAGAGACAAGGAAGTGGAAAATTCATCCGGGGCCAAAGATGTAGTTTGGGCTGATGGGCTAGTTCTTTTCACAGCTGCCTTTTTTCTTATTTTTAAGAAGGAGCCAATTCTACCTGGACACTCAGTTAAACACACTGCAGAAAACTTTTGTTTTGCTTTGGCAGAGTTTGCCCACCTCTACTGTGGCAAAAGGGAAAGCTGTCGGAGGGCCAAGTGCCCCTGACCTGTTGGGGACTCCAGTCTTTCCCTCCGTGGTGGTAACAGCCTCTGAGGCCACCTGGGGGGCCTGCTAACAGGCCAGGTGCTGCCCCAGCTTGGGGAAGAGTTGGATCAGGCCAGCAGCCCACCTGGGCAGCCCCAGGGGACTCTGCTACCTTGGTGGAAAGGACCGGAGCACCCCCACAGCTCAGGGGCAGTTCAGCCTGTTGGCAGCCTGCCATGCAGCCATGGGCAGTCTCTGACTCTGAGGAAAAAAAAAAAAAGGATTGGGCCTCTCGCCATAACTTGACAGAAAATTGAAAAGGTAGGTTTCAATTAAAAACCTAAAGTTTCAATTTATGAGGCATGAAAACTCTGGAGGAGAGCAGGGAACCTGTATCTACAAGGGGAGGAAAAGATGCTAGTAGGGGTGCGGATGCCTCTTCTTTTTTGTGAGTATACCTGGGGGATGAGATTTTGGTGGATGCCTGGTTCTGTTCACCCAGGATCAGTTGTATTTCTGTTAAAAATGTACTAATAAAAACTGGAGGAGCGGCTGAAAGGGGTAGTTTGGAGGCCACGCAGCAGAGTGCAGAAGAGCACACTGCAATATTTAACCTGGAGAGGGCCAGGCAGAGGTTGTAGGACCCAGAGCCAGGGTCAGGGACCCAAGGAACAGAAACTAGGAGAGGCAGGAGATTCAGTAAGAAGGGGAGATAAAGGGAGCACCGGAGGCCAAGACTGGTCTGATACACCAGACTCCCTTTTAAGCCACTAAGGCAACCTCCCCAGACACTAAGTTATCTCAAGACTTTTTTATTATATTTGGTGGCAAGCAAAGGCATGGCAAGTGAAGGCAAAAGCAGAGAAAAACAAAAGGTGACCGCAAGAAGTGTTCACTGCCACACTACCTTCATTCCCATTCCTGTCCCTATGCTAGGCTTCTCCAGGTAGAAATGAGGAGGGCACCATGTTAAGCGCATCAAACCAAATCTTTCTCTTCTCTTATGCCTTGCAGTCCCTCCGAAGGTGACCCTGAATTGTGACAGCAATGGCAATGTGGTGTGCAAGGCAGCTGCAGGAAAACCAGCTGCACAAATCTCGTGGGTCCCAGAAATCCCTCACAGTGGTAAGTATGAATCTCACCCCAATGGAATAGTGACTGTTCTTGGTAAATATGTAGCTAATCCCACCAGAGACAGTCAAGTAACCTGCTCTATCTCTCATTCAACGGGAAATTGGAGCCAATCCATAGACTACCACTCAGGTAAGAGTTAGTATCACTTTCCTCTGTTTAATCTGCACTCATAACTGCTGAATACGTGTGCTCCCCTGGCTCAGGGAATCATCAGTGATACTGATCAGCCTGCCACAGGGACTGCAAGAGCTGTAAACTATTTGGATAGTGAAACCTGATAAAGCTACAGAAACCTACTATAAAAGTCCAGACTTACACAGGGACCTTTCCCTGTGCTCTTACCACAGCAATGTCTAGCCTGGCAGACAGGGCCAGGTAGGGGACAGTTAACTGGCTGTTGAGCCTTTCACTAGTTCTCATGTGACTCAGTGGCTTGGGCATGGGGAGATTTGGCCTCTGTTTCTGGCTCTGCTGCAGACTCCACGCATGAGCTTGGGGGAAAAAAAACCTGTATGCCTTAATTTTCCATTAGGAAAAAGAGGGATGGTTCTTTACATTTATCACTGTTAGTGACTGAGTGGGGGGACTAGGATGGGATCATTGTTTGCATGCCTTGTTCCTTATACATTTCCACTAAGGCAGCCAGGATTTGCCACTGTTACAGGATACAGGCTTGGATCTAGGACCTTGGGTCTGACAACTGTGCCAATTCTGATGTTGTTTTAGAAGCAAGCTGCAATTTCTCCATGATTCTATAAATGTTTTAAATTGAAGTTAAAAGCAGCCTGCACTCCTCTGATGGATGGAACAAAAGAAATGATCAGTGAGGAAGCGTAACTGAAATAGCAACTCTCCCTGTTTAGAAAGGAGTCATTTTTGTCTTCGGTGGATCTTAATTCTGTCTGGTCTCCTCAGCTTGCTGGTCATTTTGGTTTTCGTTGACCTGTGTCTGCCCTATGATGGCCGGTATGTATTGTATAGCATTAGTGAATCAATTTGTCTAGATTTGATATTACGCCTATGGTATTGTAACATACCCTGCAACCCAAGGAACCACCACAGGGAACCACCAAGGGAGGTTTCCACTTTCATACAGGGACTTGTAAATTACCTGCCAAGAATGATGGGGGGTGGGCAGGGACCAAGCCCTGTGTTCCCCCCACATCTGGGACCCTTGTCTGCCACTTGGGGTCTACCTCCGCACCCCCCAACAGTGCTGGGGAGCCAGCTATGAGGCAGGGAGTTGCGGGATGTCCCCACTGCTTGGGGGAGGAGGTGGAGGTGGGTGGGAGGGAGGGAGGGAGCCACTGCCACCTGAGGCAGGGAGGTGGGGGGGGAAGCCCCACTGCTTGGGTGGCCAGGGTGTGTTTCCCACTGCCACACACTTCGCTGAGAGTGGTGCAAACTGGGGCCCCCACAGCCCAGCCCGTGCAGCCAAATGCCATCTCTCGGTGCCAAATGCCATCTTTCACAGTTGGCCAAAAGCATTACAGCCAACCAGACAGCCAGCCAGCCTTTTATTATATTAGGATGTTGGGGATCAGAGTCACAAGCCAATGGGCTAAGGACATTGGGAGAAGTATTGGTAAATAAGGGTACATACACTTAGGATGCATATGACAGATAAAAAACTGTCACTATGGTGAAATCACTCAAGAACAGATAACAGGTAACAGATAGGGAAATACCTGAGCTAGCTGAATCCCCTCCATGACTCCAGAGAGACTCCAAACTTGTCTCTGGTCCCAAAACACCTGTATGCCATCTGTCCAGGCTCCATGTCTGAGCCCCTCTGTGGCATCTCACAGTCCTAGCTGCTTCCTGCTCTCATGCCACCTGCCTCTCTTTCTGCCCTGCTGTTCTGCTCCCCTAGGCTGCTCCTTTTGCTTCCTCCTTTCTTCTGTAGCATTCTGGAAGTTGTAGTGCCTGCTACAGTTCATTCTCCAAGATGCCTTGCGGCTCCCAGGAGCTGTAGTTCACCTTACAACATTACAGGGCATGACAGTATCATACAAGGATACCATGCCAGTCAGTGCCGTCTGAGCACATGGCAGGTACAGCAAAGGGAGGTATTCTGAATTTCAGTGAGTGCAACACCTCTGGAGGAAAGGAGTACAGGATTGTTAACCTGCCTACCTCTTGCACCCAGGGGATCTTCCTGTGAGGATGGAGACCCAGCAGAGTAAAGCTGTCATCTACATATGACAGGATCTGTCAGTCAATCAGCTCTGTTGAGCCACTAGGCAGGGGGTCAGCTTCTCTGCCCAGTAGGCCTCTCCTAGTTGCACAGGGCTGAACAGGGCTGCCTGGTAGAAGGGCAGTAAAGAGAATCAGGCAACAGACCCGTCAGTGTTGCATTGTGTGAGGAATCTCCCTGGATAGAGCTGCACTTCTGACCATACAGGCCTTCACAAACTGACCCTGAGGGAGGCAGTTCCAGGATAGGACTGCAAAAAATACTATATTTTGACCTAGAAAACTGCACCAGGAGAAAACCTCATCCATCTCCTCTTACCCCTTTGTCTGAGCTCCTGGTACTTCACTTCATGACCTCCTCCTCTTTCCTCACAAGAGAATTTGTTCTTACCCTTTCAGTGAGCTTTAACTCTGTATGGCTCCTGTCCTGCAGCTGGGATCAGCTCTGTAAGGCTCAGGCTGGCTCCTACCCTGCAGCCCTTCTTAAGGGCACTGACCCAGATACCATTATTCAAGGCTAGCTGACCCCCCAGCCCCTTCCTGCAGACTCATTCTGGAGCTGTATTTGAGGAACTCCTCTAGCACCTGAGCCTTGCTGCAGAATACACTGGCCTTCAGTCTCTGAGCAGCTTCTGCCCCAGCAACATCTCTCACTTCCCTGGTTCATGACCCTCCCTTCAGCTTGCACCTAGATTTCAGCTTCTAGATTCTCCCTGCAGATCTGACTCCTGACCCCAGTACGTCTTATTCTTGGACTTTTGCCTTGTGGATTATCCCTTGGACTTGGTAATTAGGTTTCTGATTTCCAGTCCCTGACCCTGGCTTGTGGCCTCTGACCTTTTAACCACCAGCTCCACACCCAGCTCTACCCACTAGGCCAGATGACCTGGTGGCCCAGGACAAATGCCACTGTTCTGCTCTCCTCTGGTGCTAGCCACTCCCTCAGCTGTGAGCAGTGGCTCCACAAATGCAGGATCATGAGACCAGAAATGCAGAGTCAAGAGGTGCAAGTGTGATAGTAATGGAGGATCTGAGAAGGCCTTTAGTTGTCCTTGGGACAGCAGTAGAACTCCATAGTGTTACTAGTGCAGAGTGAACCGGGCACCAGCCCGTGGCACCTATTTAGACTAAAAGCCAGAAGGGCTGCCAAAGGAAAATGGGCGGTGCTTGGCATTGCCCTGCTGCACACTGTGCTTAGGGTGCCACAATTGCTAGTTATACCTCTGGACTTGTTATTTGCAGAATAGAAAAGTTCTGAAAAGCCGGTGTCCCCCTGGTCCCCAGTGGGAGAGTCCATCTTCTGCCTTAGATTAGGCAGGTGAGATGTCTAATATTCTGTTGTTTTCCCTTCCCACAGGTTTTGTCACAGATCCCAAACTCTGGCAACTGGTCCCCCAGACAGCACTGGAGCAGAAACAGCAGTATAAACCAAGATGTCACCAAATTATGGTCTGTGTGGAGTGTAACAGAAAGCCCCCTTTTTCTGCCTGCTTCCCCCCTCCTCCTAGTGTGACAAGAAGCCCCCCTTCCATCATATATTCCCCTCTGGCCATAGATAGCAAAGGCCTCTTGCCTGCATTTGCTTTCCCCTCTTTAGATATGTCTCTTCTCTTCTACCTTTTCTTCCTTCCTCCCTTTTTTCTTTCCTTCTTCCTTTTTTCACTATAAGATATAAAATTATTTGGGTATTTTGGTATAAGGAATTGTGTTTTACATTTTGTATGTGTGCATTTTGTATCCATGGCATTTGCAACTCTTGTGTTTTATAGTCTTGTAGTTTATATTTTATACTCTTTACCTTATAACTGAATATGTTCTATTTTTAGAAGTAAGTACACTGTAACAAAGTTAGCAAGGGCAGGAATTGAACTGCCGCCTCCCTGTATCAGGCTGTCCCCTGAGTGAGTGAATGAATCAATAATTGAATGTGTAAGTTAATGAGCGGCAATTAACACCATGAAACCACAGACTAACCAGAGGAAAGAATCAATACAGATCTAGGAATTCCCTGAAACTTCACTGTTAGAAGTACAGAAATCCTGCTTTGAACTAATCAATGATGGTGACCAACTCTTGGGGCTGAAATACCCCCAGATTAACGACTTCCAGAGCCCTATTCATCATGGCAGTGAATTTATCAGAATTCATCAACAGACTCCCAAGACTGCACGTACTCGCGGACGTGACCCCTGGGCTGACAGCTGCCATCCAGCAGCCACCAAGGGGGACATCCCATGAAGTCAATGACCCCTCAGTTGGGTAAGCCTGAGAATTGGGGATTCACCAAAGTCTGCCAGAGAGGGATATAAGGGAGCGATGAATGACCCCCCCATGGTGCCCTTTTTGACCTGACCAGCACCATGCCTGTCCAGACAGAAGGACAAGCTGGTGACCCCCTTCTGAAGTAATATTGCACTGAAAGAAGCCTCAACAGGCCATCGATGGCAGACTCCAGCACTTGGGGATAGGTATATCTTGACACTGGGGCTGAGTATTCACAGCTAGCTGCTGTGAGTGTGTGTATGAATGTGTGTGTGTTTGAGGGGATCAGCCCCAAGGTTTATGATCTAATTTTTGTATCCATCCAATAAACTAGAATTTTATGATGATCCTGTGAGTTGGTCCTTTGTAGCCAACAGGAGAACCTGTCAGATTCTGCTTTCTGCAGCTGTTTTCCGTAAACTGGCCACTAGACACTGACATACATAAGACAGAGCCAATCAGTACCTTGATTCATCCTTGCAACATGTACCTCTGTCGTGGTCCCTGTCTCAAATTAGGATCCTTGGCATCCAAAGGCCATGGCCTCTACCAAGTCTCCTTGCTAAAAGGGAGGCATATACCCAATGGAGAGATGGGGTCATCACCAAGAAGGACTATGTTACAGTCGCCCGAGGATGTAGGGGGGCAGTCAGGAGGGCCAAGGCAGAGTTGGAGATAGGACTAGCTTCCCGGATTAAGGACAATAAGAAGTCCTTCTTCAAATACATAGGGGGTAAAAAGAGGGTCCCGGGTAATGTGGGGCCCCTGCAGGACACGATGGGCAACTTAGTCATCACGCCACATGACAAAGCTAACATATTTAACGATTTCTTTGCCTCTGTCTTCCTAAGTAGGGACCAGTTCAGCCACCTCCCTGCTGGGCCCCCCTCGGGCCCCGAGAGAGACACGCCTGGGCCAGGGGTTAGCGAGGAGTTAGGGTACTTCTGGAGAGGCTGGACGTGTTCAAGTCCGCTGGTCCGGACGATCTTCACCCTAGGGTTCTACAGGAACTGGCCGAGGTCATTGCGGGACCCCTGGCGCGGCTCTATGAGCACTCGTGGTGCTCTGGCGAGGTGCCGGAGGACTGGAAGAGGGCCAATGTGGTCCCTATCTTCAAAAAGGGAAAAAAAGAGGACCCGGGAAATTACAGGCCAGTTAGTCTTACCTCAATCCCGGGTAAGCTCTTTGAAAAAATTATCCTGGCACACATCCAGGAGGGCCTTGCGGGGGAATGCATGCTCAGGGGCAACCAACATGGGTTCATCAGTGGCAGGTCTTGTCAGACCAACCTGGTGGCCTTTTACGATCAGGTCACCAAATCATTAGACGCAGGGGTTGCTGTGGATGTAGTCTTTTTGGACTTCCGGAAGGCTTTCGACACTGTCTCTCACCCTGTCCTCATCAAAAAGCTGGGAGACTGTGGTGTCGATGCCCACACGGTCAAATGGGTCGCCAACTGGGTGGAGGGCCGCACCCAGAGGGTGGTAGTGAATGGGTTCTTCTCGACCTGGAAGGATGTGGGCAGTGGGGTTCCGCAGGGCTCGGTCCTCGGGCCCGCACTGTTCAACATCTTCATCAGTGACTTGGATGACGGGGTAGAAAGCACCCTGTTCAAGTTTGCTGATGACACTAAGATGTGGGGGGATGTGGGTGCACTAGAAGGGTGCAATAGACTACAAGCTGACCTTGACAGGTTGCAACGGTGGGCGGATGAGAATAGGATGGGGTTTAACACTGATAAGTGCAAGGTGTTGCACATGGGGAGGAAGAACCGGCACCACACTTACAGGTTGGGGAACTCCCCTCTTGCCAGCACGGAGACGGAAAAGGATCTTGGAGTCGTCATTGACTCCACGATGAACATGGGCCGGCAGTGTGGGGAGGCAGTCAAGAAGGCCAACCGTACCCTGTCATGCATCCACAGATGCATCTCGAGCAGGTCCAGGGAGGTGATCCTCCCCCTCTATGCGGCACTGGTCAGGCCGCAGCTGGAGTACTGCGTCCAGTTCTGGGCGCCACACTTCAAGAGGGACGTGGATGATATGGAAAGAGTTCAGAGGAGGGCCACTCGTATGATCAGGGGTCAGCAGGGCAGGCCTTATGAGGAGAGGCTATGGGACCTGAACCTGTTTAGCCTCCACAAGAGAAGGTTAAGGGGGGACCTTGTGGCCTGCTACAAACTGGTCAGGGGGGATCAGCAGGTATTGGGGGAGTCCCTGTTCCCCCGTGCGCTGCCAGGAGTGACCAGGAATAACGGTCACAAACTGGCGGAGGGTAAGTTTAGATTAGATATTAGGAGGCGCTACTTCACAGTCAGGGCGGCTAGGGCCTGGAACTGGCTTCCAGGGGAAGTGGTGCAGGCTCCTAGCCTGGGGATTTTTAAAAGGAAGTTAGATGAGCACCTTGCCGGGGTCATCTGACCCCGGTGCTCTTTCCTGCTAAGGCAGGGGGTCGGACTAGATGATCTACCTAGGTCCCTTCCGACTCTAGCTACTATGAAACTATGAAGTCTCCCACATTACATCAGTAGCTGTGATGCAGATGGTTCTTGGACAGCCACAGGGCCATAGATGTTTGAATTATTTTTTTCTCTCTCTCCTTTAAAAAAAGCATTGTTATAATATGAGAAGCAGGTACTTTTTAAGTAAGTGTTCCAAAACAAAATGGACAAAATCTATCAAGGCACTTAGGTTCTTTCTCTTCTTCTTTAAGGAAAGAGTAAGTTTAAATACACCTGAAGGTCCAAAGTTGGCAACCCAAGACAATTTTATTTTACTAACCACCAAACTTTTCTTTTATTGACACACATCTTTACAGAAATGTGTTGCAAACTGCAAATGAAACCTTTCTGCCAGGTGTTGGGCAAGGCTCACATTTGTTACTCTAATATCAACCATAATAAAAAAAGTTTGGTTATCAGTAAAAAGTTTTGTGGCATATGAGCACATCCCCCACAAGTGTGGCACCTTGAACTATTTGAGGTGCCACAAAACACATGCAGTGCATGTGCACCCATGTGCCATGCTATTAATTTGGAGAGCGGTGGGTTTTTTTTACATTGGGAGATCCCAGTGCCAAAAAATACAGCTGCTAAAAAAAGCAACACAGTGCATACCATAGCAACAAGCACTGTCAGAAACTAGAGCCTGGCCAGCTAGAGCCACTCTCCAGCTGCTGGCCAGGTTCTGAGTGGCCATCTCTGCACTGCTGCTGCCTCAAAAGATCCCCCAGGACCCCAGGTAAGGCTGCTGGGGTACAACAGGCACTGGTCCCAGCTTTCTCTATCCTACCTTGGTCACTTTCCCATGAGCTGCAGCACATGTGCAGGGGCATGCCCAGCAACAAATAGCAGCAGCACACGTTTGTGTCACAGGAAAGGTGAACTCTGCACGTGCATGCTTGTGGGGACACACCCTATTAATAAAAAAGCAGTTCTAATGCTGGCAATGTTCCTTGACTGCTGCAATGGTTTTACATTGTGTTGTCCCTTCCTGGGTCCCCCACTCACCTTGACACTCCTGAATGCACCCAATACTGTGCTACCCTGGCAGCCTTACATTTACCAGCCTCCACCCCCTTGTCCTAGTGTGGACTCCCAAAGAGGGACTACTGTCTGTGACCCAGCAGTCAGCTCAGTTTTTTAGCAGACCTATGGGCAGGCATTTTTTTAAACACCTGGTAATTCTGTCAGGCTCCGATTCACGCTCTTACCATGGAACACACTGCTTGCTGATCTATCCCTCTAGTCTCCGCACTCCAGCCTTGTCCTCACCCTAGGAAACGAGTGCTACTGTGAAGGACCAGCTCACCTGTGCAATGGACATAATCATACAAAACTGCTGTCATTATAGACTTCCATAAGCCTTCCTCATAGCCACAAATGGCCTCCAGTAATCACTTGTCAGCATTACTATGGTGGACTTTACATGATCTGGAACATGTTTATGCCTGGGGTGGATGGATAGAAAATTTTCCTCTTGCACTTGAAGCACGAGCATTTGCATTCTGTCAAAACATTGTTCAATTGCTGCACAAATCTGTTTCCAACAGAGACTGATGTCACATGTCTCAGGAAAAGAGGCAAACTGCAATGGATCTTTTGTAAAAGTGCAATGGTGTACCTTGAAGAAATCCCCTCCTCCTTACTTGGGTCAGCCCAGGTGACCCCTTTCCCTCCCTGCTTCTCTTGGATCAGGCTGGTCAATCAGGTGACCTGGTCAGATAAAATTCCTAGGGGGAGTAGTGTAGCAGGGCATTAGAGTGCCTGCTACTGAAGATAGGAATGGCTTAGCTGCCAGTTATTAAGGCAGCAGGTGCTAGTTGTTGGGAGCTGATTAGATCAGCTGACCACCAGGGGGCAAGGCTTGGCCTTCATAAGGAAGGGAAAGCTGTGGCTAGACACAGTTCCCTGGGGGGGGGGGGGGGGGGGGGGGGTTGAGAGGAGGCGGGGGCGGGACTCCTGACAGGTATGTGAGAGAGCAGCATAGTTTTGTGGAGTTGTAATTATTACACTGGAGGACTGGGCGAGGCTGTAGGGGTAGAGGAGGCCTCAGCAGGACCTCCCCAGTAAGGTGGGGGAGTTCCTGGCACCATGGAGGGTGCCGTGTTGAAAGGTTGTTCTGACCCCAGCCCGTTGGGGTGACTTTGGGAAGAGCAGAGTAGAGGTGGAAGCCCAGTAGGGTGTGGGCCCAGGAAGGTGGGTCTAAGTAATGGGGGGGTCCCAACCCCAGCCCAGTGTGGGCATTACTGGGACAGGCCCTAATTGGGAAGAGCCCCAGTGGGGTGTAGGCCCAAGTTGGGCATGGGGAGTGTATGGGGTGTGACCATGGGGCCCCAGTGGGGGCATAGGCAGGCCCGGGTGTGGGTGGGGAGCTCATGGGGTGCGACCATGGGCCCAGTGGGGGCATAAAAGGCCTGAGTGCGGGCAGGGAGCGCACAGGGCAAGATTACAGGCCTGAGTGCGGGCATAGAGACCGTGTGGGGTGCGGGATGCAGGCCAGGGCGCAAGTGGCCATGGAATATAAGGGAGGCAGGCCCAGGTGGGGCACTGCCTATGAGATCTGAAGCCCTGAGTGGGGCATAAGCCCATTGGGAAGTCTGGGCTGGGTGAGAAGGGACACAGTCAGCAAGATGCCCAGGAGGGGGTGTGTCTAGTGACTAGGCCCCGGGAGAGGACCAGCACCGGGACTCAGGGAGAATCCCGGTACAGTAAGATCAGCCCCGTGCCAAGAAGGGTAGGAAGTAGCCTCCTTAACCAAACCAATAAGATCAAAGACGTGGTGGGCGAGATGGAGGATGTGTTAAATGTCTATGAAATCAGGAGGCGTGACTTCACGGTCAGGGTGGCTAGGGTCTGGAACCAGCTTCCAAGAGAAGTGGTGCAGGCTCAGGCTCCTACCCTGGGGGTGTTTAAGAGGAGGCTAGATGAACACCTTGCTGGGGTCATTTGACCCCGGTATTCTTTCCTGCCATGGCAGGGGGTCGGACTCGGTGATCTGCTCAGGTCCCTTCCGACCCTAGAAACTATGAAATGGACACCAGAGATTGGAGACCAGAGAAGCCCTCTCATAACTCTGGGTGCAGATGGCCTTAAGGGTTCCTGGACCACAGTTTGCAGGGGGGTTCTTGCCCGCCACATCAGGAGCTCCCCCTGTCTTCCCCCCCCCAGCACAACTCCAGATGGCATGCTCCCCACTCTGCCATCCCAGTGAGGACATCTGCACCCCCTGCCTCCGCTGCTTGCTCACTTCTTTCTTCTCTTCCTCCAGGAGGGTGTTGTGAAAATGATAAAAAAAGATTGGCAGAGTTGATTTTTATTCTGTTCCTTTATTTTTTCTTTAAAATGAAGGCTATGGCACACAGCAATGACTGGCTCACCCATGCCCTGGTGTTTAAGAGGAGGTTAGATGCACATCTTGCTGGGGTCATTTGACCCCGGTATTCTTTCCTGCCATGGCAGGGGGTCGGACTAGATGATCTGCTCAGTTTCTAGGGTCGGAAGGGACCTATGAAAGGACCCAGACTTGGCACGGTAGGCAAGGGCACTAGGGGAGGTCATGGCACCCTTAGGGGCCGCCCTGCCACAAGTAGGAAGCCCTCATCTTTCAGGCAGGCATTCTGAAAACTACAAGCAAGCACCCCAGGCAGCTGCCTGGTGATTTTCTGTAAGCAGAAACCTACCAGGAGTTAGGAATTGCATCCAGGCTAGTTGTGTCTTAAAAGAGTCCCTGTATCCAATCTCTGTAAAGATTCAAGTTGGTTTTGTTTGCTCAAAGTGTATTCTGACTTGCTTGTCTTACCGCCCCCTCCCACGCCCCCAACAGTAAAGGTGTTATGTTGCAACCTGTATCGTGCTGCTGTAAGGAAGTCTTTCCACCCCCTGCCTGGCCCGTGAATTTTTTTTCCTTTCTATCCTCCTTCAGCTTTTCCTAATGCTATCTAGGGATCCTTCAGGCTAAAAGAAGCACCCAGAAATATTACTGTGGGCAAAGCACCCGCAAGGTTCACGGGGTCTGTGTGCCCTAGGATGCACAGAGCCCTGCCAGAGACCAGTACCTGGGTAGTGGCAGCGTTACCCTTGGCTTGTGGGGGTTCTTCAGGAAGTGGGACAGCTGGCTGTAGGCTCCCCAAGGGAGACTCCCAAAACAAGGTTTTGGGCCTGGCACTGTGAGGCAGATGGCTCTGCATAGTAGTGTCCCTTCAGTACCATACAGAGCAATTTCTTCTTAACCCAACTTTGTTGATCTGGAATTATGATAGAATAGAGAATTTAATGGGCTCTTTCAAGCTAACTTTTTCAGTCATGTGCTTACACTCATTAGGCATTTATATACATACTTGGGGAGGGGACCGCTTTAATTACAGTGTCTCTGAGAGCTGCTCTAATTAAACTGCCCAGAGCACTATGCGTATCAGCATCCTCATACTGAAAAATGGCTAATTAAAGATTGTCAAACAAGCTTAATTAATGTGTCCCCACCACCATTTTTCAGTGCAGGGATACACATGATGCTGAGGTCTGCATGGAGCATGGTAGTTACCACACTTCAGCAGACTCAATTGAATCAAGTCTGCTCTGACATGCTGTAATTACTGTGCTTTGGAACAACTTCACTATCCTTGTATAGGCACCCATTCTCATGTAGCTATTTTTCTCTATATGTAACCAAAGATTAATTTATTTAGTACTGAGAAGAAGGCAATCTGTCAATAAGCTCTAATGTTATCAAGGTGCCCTCTTGTTGGTGTGTTGTGGTGTTGCAGAAATGACTGCGGTTCGTTTCTCGGGAGGCGAAGAACTCTCAGTCACAGACGCACTCCATTAGTAACACAAAAGGTATATATTTGCAAATAGGGTTGGAGCGGAAACAAAGGATCACTCCAACCGCTGAGGACAACTCTCAGCTGGCTTTTATCCCCTCTCTCCTGGGCACGTGTGCAGAAGCAGGAACTCTTGCATCTCATTTCCGGTTCATACAAACATATATGAAATGACGTCACGTCATCCGTCGCATGTGCATTATAATTAACTACTTAAGTATGCGGGGCGGATAGGCTTAAATGCATTAGCTAATTACGCCTGCTCAGAAAGTACTTTAGGTTACAAAAAGTTCAAACCTTCTCTGCCCCAAGGCCAGGACCATTAAAAATTGCAATTTACTCTTATCTGCATGAGAACGCTAAGGAGTATATGCTTTACTGTAACAAAGAGATAGTAAATTTGCAAAACAAAGAGAGAGTGATACCTTAATACAAAGAGCCCTTAGTAGCTTCTCCTCCAACCTCCCCCTCCCACCAGGGAGAGCTGACAGCTGTGCTGTTCTAACAACACTATTGATAATGCATTTTCAATAATATTTCTAACAATATCCCCCCTCAAGATGCTTTCTGCTCTTTACTTCATTTGGGCATATCAAGATAATTACGCGGAATTTTTCTGAGGATCATGACTTTTGCTGCAGTCTGTGCTTTCAAAGGGACTGCTGCGACCTGCATTCCTTCTACTGTGGTGGTTATCAATCTAGTAAGGCAAGGAATAAGGCAAGGGATAAAAATCAAACCAGTCAGAGCACACAAAAGCACAAATCCTACTTTTTTCCACCAGGGTCCTCCAAATAATTGAAACCACCAGTCCTTATTCCATGTGGTTTCCCACGTTTGTATTGGTACATGGGCTATTTTCCTGATCTCTTTGGCAATCTCTAAGACTACTTTCCCGTTATCATCTATTTGGAGACAACAATTAGAAAGGTTGAACTTTCCACAGACTCCGCCATCCTCTGCAAGTAAATAGTCAAAAGCTATTCGATTCTGGTATATGGCTTCCCTCATCTGAGAACTCTGTCGGGCCAGCAACTCGAGAGCAGTGGCGGTCTGGTTAGTAATTACTTCCAAGACTGCCTGCAACCGGATGATTCTATTTAGCATATATATTAGTGTCTGGTATCCCCAACTCCCATCATTAGCCCATGTAGCTGGTCCATAATACTCAATGATCCTTTGAGAAGGCCACTCATCCTCCTTCCACTTTTGGGAGCCACCCTGTGTCAAACTTACATCAATAGCTCTCTTGGCCCTTTTCCAATCATCATACAAAGAGACTCCCAGCTTATTTCCGACCTCAGATGGTAGCAAAAAGAAAGATGGTACAATTACTCCAATATAGGAGGTTCCTGTCCACCCTCGTGGTAGTACCGTATAGGCTCGCCTTCCACAAATCCAATAATGTCCTTTTAGGGCCCTGTTTTCCCCTCCCAAGGCTAGGGGGTCATGACTGTGGAAAAGAAGGGGATAGTATTTGTTGCCCCTATGCCCTAAAGGGCCAGTGTAATAGTTACTCAGTTTAAACTGACATTTCCATACGCCATCTTTATCCCTATGCTCGCACTCGGTTATTTCATTTGGGTCATTTAAGGCACTCCAATATGTATTAAACCTTGCCACCGTGCCATTCGGGTGTGCCCATTGCCAATTATAGATGTAGGTAAATCGTTCATCTCGGGCCTTTTCATATGCCTGACATCTGGTAGGGTCAGGATCGAAAGGTAATATTCTTGTCCTTTTGACCTTTTGCATCTGCGTGGAGATTGGGAGCCTAACAGCAGCAGAATTCCATTGATCAGCATACTTGCTGCATATTCGGGCCCATTTCAATGTCCATGTACACTGACTATGTCCAAAACTCCTCCCTGTACCATTACTGCTAATACAGTACTCTCCTAATGCCACTTGGGAAAGATCCCAGCTGCGGTTCTCATCCCATTCTTGACCAGTACTCTTAACATCCGCCTTGTCACTGACCAACCATTTTGGGGCCAAAGGAAAAGCCCTCCAAGGCCACTGTTCTCCGGCCTCTCGGAGCCCCCCACAGGCCCAGCAGTTGGTAAGATTAAAAGTACCTGCAATTCTTTCCATCATATCAACATACAAATTTGTCCCTGGGGGAGCAATTTGGGAAAGCAGGGGCATAGGCCAGCGGCTAAGGCTACGCAATCCTGCTTCTTTCATTATGCAGATAACAACAAGGCACATTAAGATTCCCACCATATTTTCCCTTTTACTTTCTTGTCTAATTTTCTGAGCTCTGATTAAGCCGTCTCAGGCGCACTTGGAGGTCACCAGTAGGTTCACAGCTCCACTTGCTGGCTTCTTGTTCCGAAGACGACTCAGCTTCCGGAGTGAGCTCGTCTTGGGAGTTGATGTCCTCTGACGCTCGTGGATGTCGTTTCACACGGGTATGGTGTATCCAACGGTCATGGCCAGCAATCTTTACAGCGGTGTGGGTTGTTAGAAGTACCTGGAACGGGCCACTCCACCTCTCAGTCAAGGGTTCCTTTTTCCACCGCTGCACCAAGACCCAGTCTCCCAGGGAGAAGTCATGTACCGGTACGTCTAAAGGCAGGCGCTGAAAGGAGGCTGCATACCTGTGAAGAGAAGACAAGACAGACTGCAAAGCAATAACATACATATGAAGCTCACTATTACCTAACTCAAAAGTTACATTTTCTCGCATCCCAGGGGGTAAGACTCGAGGGGGCTTGCCAAACATAATTTCATATGGGGTCAATTTGAGGCCCCGTCGGGGAGTGTTTCGAATGCAAGTAAGAGCTAACGGTAATGCTTGAGGCTACTTAAGGTGTGTCTCAATACAGATTTTGGTGAGCAGAGTCTTTAAAGTCCTATTCATGCGTTCCACTTGTCCTGAACTCTGTGGTCTCCATGGTGTGTGTAGTTTCCAAGTAACCTTGAGAGTTTGCGCGACTTCTTGAACCACTTTTCCCACGAAGTGTTGTCCTTGATCCGACTCAATGGACTCAGGCAGGGAATACCGGGGAATGATCTCCTGCAACAAATACTTCACTACTGTAGCCGCAGTGGCAGTCCTGGTGGGTCAGGCCTCGACCCAACCAGAGAGCTGGTCTACCATGACAAGTAAAAACCCGTGATGTCCGGACCGTGGGAGCTCGGCAAAATCAATCTGCCATGCCTGTCCAGGGTACGCTGCCCAGGGTCTACCTCCTATTGGCACAGGGGGTTTCCTTCGAGGGTTTACTTTCTGGCATGTGATGCACTTGGTAGCAATGCGCTGAGCTTCTACATATAGCCCTGGGGCTACTGCTTGGCGGATCATTAGATCACCCATGGCCAAGCCTCCCATATGGGTTCTTGCATGGAGCTGTTGCAGCACCTCCCGAAGCAATGGCCTGGGTATCATGACTTTCCCTCCTGGTACTATCCACCACCCCTGGGAGTTCTTTTCTGCACAAGCTTTCTGTGCAAACTTATCTTCTTCAGGGGAATACTGTGGGACTAAATCCTGGACGTATGGCCATATGGCATGGGACATGGCCTGCTTGGATACCTCCTCCGCTTCTCCCCCAATAAATGCAGCTTCCTTTGCTGCTGCATCAGCCTTTGCATTTCCAAGCTTATGCTTTTCCTCAGCAGCCTTCCCATGGGCCCGCACATGAATGACTGCTACCTCTTTAGGCTGGTGGAGTGCCTCTAGTAGCTTGATAATCTGGGGGCCATTAGCAATCTTATTCCCAGAGGCCGTAATGAAACCCCTTTCTTTCCACAATAGTCCGTGCGCATGGACTGTAGAAAAAGCATAGCGAGAGTCAGTGTATATATTAACCCGCTGGCCTGTCCCCAGCTGTAATGCTCGGGTGAGCGCAGTGAGTTCCGCGGCCTGTGCCGACCATGAGCTCGGGAATGACTCCCTCCATACTACCTTATCCAAGGTTACCACTGCACATCCTGTTCGTCTTTTTCCATCGATGACAGAGCTGGAGTCGTCTACGAAGTATTCAACATCTGGGCCTTCAATTGGGTCCTCAGCAAGATCAGGTCGCACCTGTGTGGTTTGGTTCAGGACCTCAAGGCAGTCATGCGTCGGTTTCCCTGGCTCCGGCAGCAAGGTTGCAGGGTTTAAGGCTGTATGTTTGAAAGTAAGTCCTGGATTAGAGAGCAAAAATATCTCATACCGTGATTGTCTGGAGGGGTTAAGAAATTTCCCTCCCTCAGTCCCTAGGATCTGGGGAACTCCATGAGGAGTGAGTATTTCCATATCCGCACCCATGACTATCTTCTGGGCTTCTTCAACAACCACTGCTGTGGCTGCCACAGCCCGAAGACAGACTGGCCACCCGAGTGCAACTGGATCTAGAACCTTTGAGTAATATCCCACGGGTCTCCAGGTCGGGCCCGATGGCTGTGTCAGCACCCCTGATGCAACCCCTCGATTCTCATGAACATACAGTCGATATGGCTTTTTACTATTTGGGATGGCCAGGGCAGGGGGCTGGGTTAATGCCTCCTTCAGCAGATCAAAGACATGCTGCATTTCTTTATTCCATTTCCATTCAGTGAGACTCTCCTTAGTCAGGGAGTCATACAGTGGTCTAGCCTTCCCACCATAATCTGGTATCCATAGTCGACAGAACCCAGTTAGCCCTAGGAATGCCCGCAGCTCCTTGGGTGACTTAGGTGGGGTTAGACCTTGGATTGCCTGTGAGCCCTGCACTCAGGGCTCTGACTCCTTTTGAGAGCTTATATCCCAAAAATGTGACTTCAGGCTGACATATTTGGGCTTTCTCTGTAGAGACTTTATATCCTTTTTCCCCCAGAGTGTTTAGGAGTGACCTGGTGGCTTCCTCGCAGAGCTGCAAGTTTGGGCTTGCAACTAGCAGGTCATCCACATACTGGAGGAGAGTCACTGCACGGTGGGATCCCTTCCACTCCTCCAAGTCCTTCTGAAGGGCAAGTCCGAAAATATGGGGGGTTGCTACAAATCCTTGTGGGAGAACTGTCCACATGAGTTGGGCTTTATGGAAGGTGTCTGGATCCTCCCATTCAAAAGCAAACAATTTTTGACTCTCTCGGTGAAGGGGAATAGAGAAGAAAGCATCTTTCAAATCTAGCACTGAAAATATTTCAGCTTCCCCCGGTACTTGTGTCAAAATCGTGTGAGGGTTCGGGACTACAGGATGGTCTGAAAGGACCTTCTTATTTACTGCTCGTAGGTCTTGGACCAGTCTGTATGAGACCCCATCTGCCTTCGGCACTCCAAGGATGGGGGTGTTATAGGGTGAGGACCCTTCCACTAGCCATCCGCAACTCTTGTATTTCTCTATTAACGGCTTGAGTCCAGCTCTGGCCGCTCAGCTGAGTGGGTACTGCTTTACCCGAACGGGCCCCTCCCCATCCTTGAGTACGATCCTTACCGGGGAGACGGACTTAGCTCGCGCAGGGGTTCCATCAGCCCATACCGAGGGGTCTACTCCAGTCATGTGATCTTCTGGACTTACTGCAGGGCGTCGGTCCTCCAGGAGAGCCATCTGATAGTTCGAGCTCTGCTTGACAGGTAGCTGGACCACCATCTGATCGTCTCTGAAAAAGATCTCAGCTTGCAATTTTGTGAGTAAGTCCCGCCCAAGGAGTGCAACCGGGCAACTTGGAGAATACACAAAGGAGTGCTTGAGCAAATGGTCCCCCACTTTGATGAGGAGTGGTTTACAAACAGGGAGTCGGGTTTGCGTTCCCTCAATCCCTTCCACAAGTACATGCTGTTCACTAGCCCCTGCACAGGGGGGTTTTTCTGGAATCATTGAAAATGTAGCCCCAGTATCCACCAAGGCTTCAAAGTTTTTGCCACCAACCCTAATGGTTACCATGGGATCTTCTCGGGCTCCAACCTGAAGGGTAGTGGTCTTAGATCCCCGTCCCCTTCATTCTGAGTCCTCACCCTTGTCTTCTGCCCGCACGAGGTGACCTCTCGGTTCCCTCTCTCTCTTCTCCTTCAACTTCGGGCATTCCCTCTTCCAGTGTCCTTTCTCTGTGCAATAAGCACAAACGTCTGCTCCCACTCTTTCTCCTTTCCCCTTCTGTATCCCAGCCTTTCCAGGGTTACCTCCAGTTATAGCAGCTGCTAGTGCTGCCATCTGTCGCTGAGCCTTTTTATCCTCCTTGTGCTCCTGCACTTGCTCACGATTCCCATACACCTTATATGCAATTTCCACCAGCTCTGAAATCGGTTTCCCAGCACCTCCCTCAGTTTTCTGTAACTTCTTATGGATATCAGCAGCAGATTACCAATAAACATAAGATTTACCATGTGTTGATTATCTGGGGCTTCTGGATCTAGGTCTGAAAACCTGCGAAACGCCTCATACAGCCTCCCAAGGAAAGCTGAGGGATCCTCCTCTCTTCCCTGTCTCACTTCATACAACTTAGACAGATTAGTAACCCGAGGCACTGCCTTTCCCATTGCTTCCACTATAATTCCCAGATATCATGCACTCAGCTCTCTTCCCTCTGCAGTATGATTATCCCATTTCGGCTCTTCAGCAGGGCAGGTATCACACAGAGTACGACCAGCAGCACCCTCTGACTCAACTCTGGCTGCTGCAATACGTTCTGCTGTTCCCAACACTAATCTCCTCTCCTCCGGGGTTAGGAGGGTCTGGAGCATCATCTGGACATCAGCCCAAGTGGGTTGATGAGTCTGCCCAATAGATCGAAACAGGTCCCTCATCTTTTCAGGGTCTTCACGAAAAGAGGGGCTCTGATTCTTCCAGTTAAATAAATCTGCAGTACTAAATGGGGTGTAGACAAAAGTTGCATTGCCTCCTTCCCCAATAACCTCTCGCATCGGGCAGTTCAGCACCGGCTGTGACTCTACAGGCTTGCGCAAATAATAACCCTTATTCCCCGATTCAGGTGGGGCACTTGGCTGAGGCTCACGCTCTAAATCATTAGGTATGCTTTGATACGTCGGTGGTGGTCTCCCTAAGGGAGGGGGCGGTGGTGCAGAGGGACTGGATCCCGAGGAGGCGTCTGACTCATCTTCGCTACCTGACAGGGCAACCGGAGCACGGGTCCGATACTCAGCCAATTCAGAAACCCCCCCTCATTAGACTCAGGGAGTACAGGTGGTCCCTCTCGAGTTTTTTCCTTAACAACCATCACATGAGACTTTACTAAGTAATTCTTAATCCAAGGTGGCTGATTTTGAACCACCCACAACCAACAATCAATATAAGGAAACTGATTCCAATACCCATTCTGCATAACAATTTCATGGATAGCTATCACTTCTTTTAGCACAAAGGATCCTTTCGGGGTCCAGTGGACCCCAAATGTTGGCCACTCGAGTTGACAAAACTTAATTAAATCACCTTTTTTCATTTTTACTCCGTAATCGGCTGGCTTTGCAAATTTATTGAAATGACGTAATATGAATTGTAGGGGAGCATCTGGATTTTCTACACGGGAGCGACCCATACCCATTTTGCCCACAAGAGTGCGCCCAAGGCACACCAAATACCAAAAGATCCGTACAACAGATGATTTACCATGAGAGCTGAGCCGAAAATTCCCCAGCAAACATGCACACTCCCTGCTCTGGATCCAGAACCAAATTGGGCAAAGGGAATTCGTATACTCACTCAGATACCCCAGAGATCTCAATCCAAATACCAAGGTGTGTCTAGCCTCTCCAGAAACTGAGAATTTTGCACGGGATCCTTTTAACTTCCCGAATATCCCGACTCACGCCTCAAATTCCAGGGGCGAGCCCAAAAAGTTGGCTCGGTGCGCACGCCCCCTGGTACCGGAGGCGCTCCGCCGCTGGATTTCGGGGTCGTTCACGAGAAGATCCCATCTGGGTCGCCAAAAATTGTTGCAGAAATGGCTGCGGTTCGTTTCTCGGGAGGCGAAGAACTCTCAGTCACAGACGCACTCCATTAGTAACACAAAAGGTATATATTTGCAAATAGGGTTGGAGCGGAAACAAAGGATCACTCCAACCGCTGAGGACAACTCTCAGCTGGCTTTTATCCTCTCTCTCCTGAGCACGTGTGCAGAAGCAGGAACTCCTACATCTCATTTCCGGTTCATACAAACATATATGAAATGACGTCACGTCATCCGTCGCATGTGCATTATAATTAACTACTTATATGCATTAGCTAATTGCGCCTGCTCAGAAAGTACTTTAGGTTACAAAAAGTTCAAACCTTCTCTGCCCCAAGGCCAGGACCATTAAAAATTGCAATTTACTCTTATCTGCATGAGAACGCTAAGGAGTATATGCTTTACTGTAACAAAGAGATAGTAAATTTGCAAAACAAAGAGAGAGTGATACCTTAATACAAAGAGCCCTTAGTAGCTTCTCCTCCAACCTCCCCCTCCCACCAGGGAGAGCTGACAGCTGTGCTGTTCTAACAACACTATTGATAATGCATTTTCAATAATATTTCTAACAGTGGGAAGAAGTAAACAGGAAACAAACCGTTTTCCTTGCTGCCAGTCACAACCTTGTCAAGTTGGCAACCCATTTTTAAAGGAAAAAGTACTCATTACAGGCTGGTGTGGAGCTATGAATGGAAAGCTAGCACTGTACTTTCTCCTGGAGAAGGCATCCCCCAGCTGTTCCCTGCAGTATAGACATGGGAGCATGTGCTGGGGGGTGGGCAGGTTGGGGTGTGTCCCCTGCCTCCTCCAGCCCAGCAGAGCTGCTCAGCACAGCTAAGGCCCCCAGTCACTAACCCTAGCCTCGCAGAGCTGGTGGAGCAGAAAACTGCACTCTTCAATGTTCAGTGTTTCCTTTTCATCCCCAGGCACTGCTCTCCACATCTGTTTTGGGTCTCTGTTCCCATTGCCGAAGTCTCAGTTTCCTCAGGCTGCCGGCTGGGGAGACAGGATGGCTAGGCGATTGCCCCAGCTTCTGTCTTGGGCAGGGGGAGTAAAGCCCCCACTGTGAATTTCCCAGCAGATGGCAGTCAAGGTGATCACCATGGATCTGTGTTTTCCATTTCCTGTGGGGAAAATGGAGTAAACTCTGGATTCTTACCTTTTACCAGAGGCAAACATCGATGTCTCATTTTACCAGAGAAGCCTGAAGATTTTGCAATTTTGGGATGAGTCCTCTGCAGGCTGGCACAGTTCCAGCAACTCCCCCAGATAAATAGGGGTGGGGGGGATTGAGTCCCTGTAGGAAGGGAGGGATTTGGGCAAGGGTGGGACTGCTGCCCAGCTGGGCTGTGTGTGGGGTTAGGGGCCCAGGGCTGCAATGCATGGCTTCAGGGCCCCAGTAGGGAGTGGAACAGGGCCATGGGTGGCTCATCTGGGGGGTGGGGGAAATGGGGCCAGCTCCCCGCCACTGCACGCACTCCCAAGGGACAGGGGGACCCACACCCTCCAGATTTATGCATGGGATGGGGGTGGGCATGGGATGTCCACTGCGGGCTCAGGCTCCCACCATGCTTCCCTTCCCCGGGACCTCTGCAGCCCAGCGGGCGCAACCTGGCACGGCAGGGAACAAGCAGAGCTGTGCAGAGAAGCTGCTTGTTGCTGCAAGCTCTGTGCTAGCCCGGCAATGTGATCCCTGTGCTTCAGGCAGCTTTTGAGGGGCACAACCTGTGCCGCTGCTCCCACTGCAGCTGCGTGCATAGGGGGTGCATTGCCAGAGCAGCGTGGAGCTCGCAGTGTCAGGCAGGTTCTCCATGTGGCTCCGCTGTTCCCTGCTGCCCCAGGTTGCAACCGCTGTGAAGGCCCCTGGGAAGGGCAGCGGGGTGGGGAGCCTGAGCCTGCAGTGGGCAGTGCACACCTACCCTGTGCACAGATCTGGGGGGTGCAGGTTTGGCCCCCAGCTAGGCCTGCTGTGGTGGGGAGCTGGCCCCACCTCCCCTGCCTGAGCCCACAGCCCACCCTGCCCCTGCCCCACACACAGATCTGGGGGGTGTGGGTCCTCTCTACCCCCCAGGAATGCACACTGCAGTGGGAAACCAGTCCCCACAGCCTGAGCACTCAGAAGGCAGCAGCTGGGATGGGGGTGGGCAGGAGCCAGGCTTCTCTCCGCTGCAGCTACCCCTGGCTTCTGTGGGGGTCTGGGGACTGTAAACCCAGGTCCCTGACCCCATAGCCCTAGCAGCTGGGGGTCCCCTCCAGCAGGGCTGGGGGGGGTGCAGGGGGCTGTGGGTGGGGGCAAGGGGCACCAGCATGGCTGTGGGGGAGTCAGAGGCACCAGCACGGCCAGAGGGCTGGGAGGAGAGAGAGGAGTGAGAGGCACCATCAGGGCTGGGGAGACTGTGGGGGTCCTTTAATTTAAATCATGGATTTGGGGGGGTTTATCTGTGAATTTGTTTTTTATCAGGGAAAACCAGGATCCCTGAAGATCTCCTGACCATGGCCCCTCTTCAGCTAGGAGGCTGGCTGAGGAGGGACTGGGAGGTAAAATGGCCTCCACTGGGGGCTTCCCTCCATGCAGGGCACAACCTGGCTGGGTGTCCAGTGCCAGGAGGGGGGTCCCTCTGCCCCCACACTCCCTCCTCAGCTGGCCTACCAGCCTGGGAGGGGGCATGGCCAGGTGATCCCTGCAACTCCTGGCTGTGGGGAAGCCCGCAGCTGGGGCTTTATTCCCGCACCCGATATGGGAGTCGAGGTGATTGCCCAGCCAAACCTGCTCCAGTGGGCCCATCTGGGGTGGGGGAAATGGGTCAGGAGTTCAACCAGAGGATTGACAGTCTTCAAAACAAGTCAGGCACACTGTAGTCACTGCTAATTGTCACTACAAGCCAGCAACCCCCACTTTCACCCACCCTTGTGCAAGCCAGCAAACAATCTCCCTCCAGCCTTTGACCCTTCCTCTCTAAAACACAGGGAACATGAAGAATTGAACAAAACAAATAGAAACCTTTTTTTACAAATAAAATATTAACCATAATTAAACAAGACCTGTGTATGCCATGGCACAATAGCAGGCAACCTAGTGACCCATGTGTCAAGACACGGCTCTGAATGGAAGAAGCACTTAGCAAAAAAAAGAGGCAGGCACTGAAAGGGCAAACCGCAAACCCCAGGGGCAGCCAGTCACGCCCCCCCCCCGCCCAGTCAAAAGCTTCCTCCACACCAAAACCCATGATCTGCCCAGGGCTGCAAATAATAGTGCTTTGCGGAACAATGAGTAGACCCGCCACAAAGTATCACCCCAGCAAATACCTCCAACCTGGCAGAAGCCAGGGAAGAAATGTGGGTGTGAGGTCCTTGTGCTTTTTTTGAATAGGCACATCAAGAGCTATGCCAGGTATTGAGGTGACAGAACCATCAAGTAATATTGCTGGGGTCTGCAGGTTTGCCAGAATGAAGTCCTGGTTCATATATAACTGCCCAGAGAAAGCTCCTGTGGCTGGAGACCTGTGTGCCTCCAGGGTCCTGGAGTATCTAGACTGCAGCTCTGGGGCAGAGCCCCACTGGAGACTGTCCCTGCACACTGCTGTGAGAGTGCATCTCATGGGTCTGCCCCAGGACCCCTGCTTTGGTTTTGGGAAAGTCTGACAAACTGGAGATGCATGAAACAAGACATGGGTCTCAGCAAAGGCTTGCAAGGAATTTTTAGAGCTTGTGTACTTGGGCCAGACTGCTGCAACCTGCACGGAGAACAGCAAAGGGTTTTAGCCAGTGCTGCCCTTGCAGCAATGTCCAGGGACAATCATGCATGCAGGCCACAGCACAGAGAATGGGAGAGCAGTGAAACAGCAGGCTTTTGGAAGCCCCTACTGAGTTCCCAAAACATACTACAGTCAGGGCTGTACAGAAGCAGCCCTTTTCCTGCATGATCCCAGTCTAAACGTGGGGAGGAAAAGATCATTATCCCCAGTGTCCATAGCTAAGCTGTGCAATTGCACTGACAATTGGGTGTTAGTTGCTCAGAGCAGAACATACCCAACAAGGCCAGAGCTCACTGCTCCTGTTGTTGCAAAGACTGCCATCTCTCTGGACCCCGAGGGAACTTTGAGGACCCATTAAACTCCTATGAGGTGTTAAATGCTCAGAGCAGAAGACTAGCATGCTTCACTGTGAGGTATTTCTATAATATCACTGGGGGAGTCAGGGTACATCATGCACCGCATTATCCCTGATAATGGAGAAGGGAGCACACACACAGCAGACACGGCTTGATCTCCGTAAGAGAGAGATTTAGACAGATAGCAAAAGAACCTGGGATCACCCCAATCTTCAACTCCTGAACACACCCTAGGGCCTTTTGCACACCCACCACACCAAGTGATATAGGAGATGGCAAGCGCTGATTCGTTTCTTTAAATTGCTTGTTTAATAAAGTAATAAAAAGAGGTCAGCAGAAGATTGATTCATGTCGGGCTCTGCAGCTACACCTGGTGTCCTAAAACATTCATTACATAAAAATACCTGTAAATTTTAGGGCTATGTGGTGGACAAGAGGGCTCACTACACAAAAATTGTAGTGACACCTGGTGGGCAAAGGGTCTCAGTACATGTAATTCAGTGACAGATTTATGGTTGTATCAGGGCAGGTTGCAACCTTGCAAACTAAACTACATCTGGATGTGCTTTAAGTTTGTAATGATGACAGCTAATTTAAAACCCCACAAAACTCATGTACATGTAAAATGTGAAGCCATTAAGACACACAAAGGGAAAGTGTTGTCATACGTACATCACCTCAGCATCACGTGTACAGGCTCCCCTACTGACTGGGAGAGTGGGCCTCTCTCCTGTGGATCAGTGGTTCTCAACCACCTTAAACCCTGGGGACCCCTCAGAAAGTGCCAGTGCTTAGTTTTCACTTGCTTTTTGACTACATAAAAAATAACAGAGGAGTCTCTGCTGCAAGGAACTCAGAGGCCACAACAAGGCAGAATGGTTTGGGCACTCTGGATTCCTGGTGGGAATCTCTGGTCGATCTTGTGCAGCATGTCTGCACCCCTGGCAGTGCTAACATTGTGTGGCACCCGGAAAAGGATCCCCAGGCACCCCAGTGTGCTACAGCACCCTGCTTGAGCATCACGGCAGTAGATGAATGCAGGCAAGCCCCAAGAACTTCCCCTCAGGAGATGATCAAACTGAGGCCCTGCAGGGAAGTAACAAGTTTCTCAACTAGTATAACCCTTGCCTAAAAATCCTAAGAGTCAAAAATAACTGCATGAAAAAGGTGGCAAGTAGTTGCACAGCTCACAAGCCCGGCTTGAGGGGGAGAAAAATGCTCTTGGGCCAAGGTTCACGTAGGACAGCAGGCCTGCAGCACCTAGAAATGATCCCCAGAGGATTCAGTCTCTTCCAAGCAGTGTGTTGTGAGTTCTCCTCTCCTTCCCTCGTTCCTCCTTTCCCAGGGTAATGCTTGCTACTGCCCACAGCTCAGGCTGGGCAGAGGCAAGCAGGGAAAGGCAGATGACTGGTTTGGCACATTTAAATAGATTTTCAGGTGTTTTCCCAGTCAAGCCTGAACACCTTGTTTTCCGCTTGCAGTTTCCCATCAGCTCCTCTCTAACATAGAGCTGTAAAAGTGCAGAGCCTGACACCGTGGGGTACAGGTGAATGTGAGGGGACCTCAGTGTAGGCTACCAACAGGTGCCACGTGGGTAGGGAAAGCTTCACAGACTGATAGTTCCCAACCCAGGACACTCAGCCTCTCTTTTTAAGAGACACAACATGAGTACAAAAAATATGTAAAATAATTTTAAAATATTTGATTTTTAAAATTTTATGTTTAATTAAAATAATTAAGTAAAAAGAAAAAGGAATGAAAAAGATTGATGCTGTGCTGCCCAGTTTCAAGCAGGGGGCTGGGCACAGGCTGGGAATGGAGGGGGAGCACATAAGAGACTGGAGATAGTGATGGTGGTATGTGTACCACCACTACCGTGAGAGTAGGGCACCAAACTGCATGAGGGTTGGGCAAGTATTGGCTTAGTCCTCCATTTTTTTCTTTCTATATAAGGACTACATTTCCCATATATTCTGAAGAAGTGACTACTGCTATACATATGCATACAAGCATCAGCATTCACAAAGGATACAATCACACAAACACAAGCAAGGAAAATTGCAAAAACACAGACAACAGGATCAACAAGCCTGCAAACAAAAATAGAAATAACACAACCACAAAAGTGCAAAAAACACAATAACACAAAGACAAAAGCAAATATCAAGATTCAAGGAGAAAGACTGTCAGTGTCAAGGTGCTGGCAAAAACACAAACCACACAAAAACAAAACTGCAAACAAATACAGAAGAATAAACCAAAAAATAAGAATATCTTTTCACAGAAGAATAAACCAAAAAAAACCCCAAACATGCATTGGCGTGGTCAACCGGCGCTTACGTGGCTGGTGCCGCCAGGCAGGCTTTGGGTTCCTTGATAATGACCCATGCTTTTGGGTGGGGGACTTGCTGGGGTGGGATGGGCTTCATCTCTCTCCTAAAGGCAAGCGTGTCTTCTCTTCCAGGTTGGCTGATCTCGTACGATGAGCTTTAAACTAGCCTCACCAGCAGAGGGAGCCGCAGGAAGACGAGGAGATGCCATCTGAGCAAGACAGGTGACAAAGGCAAGGAGTGCTAAGGTAAGGAACGGGGGTCCAGACAGTCTCCCTAAACGCGGGGTGGCACACACAGTCTTGCAAGGCCTTAAATGCCTATTGTGAAGGGGTCAAGGACTTTGGGGGCCGGAACAACGCGAAGGGCGGAGGAACCCGGCCCAGCTTCCGGGTCCGGACCTGGAAGCTGCCCCTGAGGTCTTCCCCTTCCAGGAACCCGGACGGATCCGGGTTGGGACCTACGTGGAGCAATAAAAGGAGCACCCCAGCTCCAGTCAAGAGGTGAGAGAGGCCCTGGCCGCAGCCAGGACAGGAGGCGGCGGAGCTGGAGACTGCGGACCCGGAGGCAGCGGAGCCGGCGGTAGTGGAGCCGGCGATGGCGGAGGCAGAGAGGAGCGGTAAAGAAGTCGGCGGCGGGGAGTCCCTCCTGAGGCGGCTGCAAGCCGTCTGGCCATGTGGAAGAACCTTCTGGGGCGGAGGTAAGCCCCAACGTGACCAGGGGGCACAAGCAGCCGGCGGTGGAGGACCGAAGACCCGGACACCGCAGAAGGCAGCGGCACCCAGCCAGAGCCGGGTACCATAAGTACCCTAATAGGGGCCCGCACAGGCGGGAAAACACCCTACAGCGAGGGTCCGTGGACGGACTCAGGGACAGGAAGTGCCCCAGGGCTAAGGGCAACTGATCCCAGCCTGAAATCTGTGGAGGGCAACTGGGGAGTGAGGTAAACTCTGGCCCAGGGACAGTGGGCTTAGAAGTTGTGTTGGAATTGTATTTCTTTGTTCCTTTTGTTGTGCCCCTTTTGAACATTACAGGGGCTAATGCCCTGTGGGGTAGCTCGCCCCGAGAGGTGGCCAAACCGGAGGACCGGGCGAGGGTGTATGGGTGGAGGAGCCCTCAGGACCCCTGGACGCTACAGTAGAGGGACCACATCCGGACTGCCCGCGCCCCATACGGGTGAACCCCCATATTCCATCAAGTCGTGGCAGGCGAGATTGGCGGAGGTGCGGTGTGGATGGCAGATCCTTCTCTTCTCCAGGGGCCATCCCTGTGAGGCGGGCGGCCGGCGAAGGGTAGTCCCCCACACCTATATACCAATGCTTACAGTATGGGGAATAAACAGGAGGAACTTGCCCTCAGAATAGCTAGTTCAAACCCAGACATCATAGGGCTAACAGAAACGTGGTGGGATTCGTCCCATGACTGGGCAGTTAGCATTAGGGGCTATAGGCTTTACAGGCGGGATAGGAAAGGTGGTGGTGTGGCACTCTATGTCAAGGAGCAATACACATCCTCTGCCAGCAGAATGGGATCAGAGGAGGGGCAGGCTGAAGTACTCTGGGTCAAGATTCAAGGGGGCTGTGGGGAGAGCCATTTGACGGTGGGGGTCTACTACAGACCCCCCAGCCAAGGGGAGGAGCTGGACCGGGAATTTTCAGGCCAGCTTGCAGAGGCACTTAGGGCAAGGGATGTAGTTGTCATGGGTGATTTTAATTACCCAGACATCTGCTAGGAGGAACAGTCAGCCAGGACGGACAGTTCCAGGAGGTTCCTGGCTGAGATACAGGACCTCCACTTCATTCAGGAGGTGCACAGTCCCACCAGAGGAACTGCCCTGTTGGACCTGGTCCTGGCCACAGGCGATGACCTGGTAAGGGGCCTCCAGGTCCTTGACCCCCTGGGTGATAGCGATCATCGCTTGCTGGAATTCACCATCCAGCGCAGGGTGTCAAGGGCCTGCAGCAAGACGGTAGCCCTAGACTTTAGGAGGGCCAACTTCAACAAGTTCAACAAGGAGACTAGTGGGTGAGGCGCTGGGGTCCTTGAGGGCAGGGGAACTCAGTGTCCAGGACGAGTGGTCGTTCCTTAAGGAAATGATACTCAGGGCCCAACTTCATCCCAACAAGAAGCAAGGGGGGCAAGAGTGCCCAAAAGCCCCCTTGGCTCATCAAGGGCATCTGGGAATGCCTGCTTACGAAAAAGGCGTACACCCAGTGGAAGGGGGGTGCTATCTCCAAAGAGGAGTATACCTCCTCTGTCGGGTCTGTAGGGGGGCTGTCAGGAAAGCTAAGACGGACATAGAGCTAGGACTAGCGTCCAAGATCAAGGATAATAAAAAGTCCTTTTTCAAATACATTGGGAGGATGAAGAGGGCACCGGGTAATGTGGGGCCCCTGCAAAGTACGCTGGGCAATCTGGTGGTTCCGCCAGAGGAGAAAGCGGAACTCTTTAACCAATTCTTCACCTCCGTTTTCTTGTGCAGGGACCGGGACTTCCCCGCTGTGATGCCAGACGGACTTGAGGGGAACTCCTCCAGACCTCAGGTTGGGGAGGACCGGGTTAGAGAGCTTCTGGAGGGGCTGGACGTGTTCACGTCAGCAGGTCCAGATGATCTCCACCCCAGGGTGTTGAGGGAGCTAGCTGGGGTTATTGCAGGGCCCTGGGCACGGCTTTACGAGTGCTCATGGTGCTCAGGCCAGGTGCCAGATGACTGGAAGATAGCTAACGTGGTCCCCATCTTCAAAAAAGGGAAGAGAGAGGACCTGGGCAACTATAGGCCTGTCAGTCTTACCTCTATCCTTGGGAAACTCTTTGAGAAGATCCTCAAGGAGCACATCTGTGATGGGCCGATGTGACCGCTGGACTAGGATCCTCACCCATAAGTGGCTCACCTTCACTAGGGGGGAGATGCCGCTGCTCACACGGGATCGCTACGGGATCAGAGCAGATCTCTTACTGCCCAGTCCCCGCCTTAGTTCTCGCCCGCCATGACTTGATATTAAGTTCAGTTAAGGTTGGTTCGTGGGTGCTCCGCGGCCAGGGATGCCTTGGCGGTCACGTCGCGGGGCTCCGCCACCCCTGTACCCCCGGCCTCATGCCACCTCAAGTGCCTTCTCCTCTTTTTATGGGTCGGACCTCCTGTTGGTGGGCTGGTAGCTCCTCTTGACCTGGCCTGCCCTTATCAGATTGCTCTCGGGCCAGTCTGCCACGTCCTTTCCTTCCTTTATCCTGTTTGACCCTGCACTGGGTCGCAGCACAGGTTGTGTCCCCCCTAAAGCATCCTTGACCGTATCTTCATGAATGTGTCACCTCAGCTGTTCCTGCTGGGGTACCCTTTTAACTGGGCAACAAACCTATAAACAACTTAAAGTCCTGCTCCTCAGCCCTTTACCAGCTGAGGCTCCTATTCAGACCTCCCCGGGTCCCCTTGGGCAATATCTGGCCCCAACCTCCCTGGGGCACCCTATAGGTTTCTAAACATGGCCGGTTGGCGGCGACCTCTGCCCAACTACACCCTCGCGGGGCTCTCCCGGGTCTTTGCCCCCTCTTGCCGGGTTGCGCCCCCGCACCACCGCCCCGGCACTCAACCTGTGGGTCTCACAGGCTTCAGGTCCGTGTCCCGATGGTCCCTCGTCGGCCACTCTACCGGCTTCTCTTTCCTCGCAGTCCGTCTCCAGCCACACTGCCCGCTTCCGCTCATCCGACGCCCTGCAGCCGGCTGTTGTTGCTGTTCTCTTCTCCGGCTGAGTGGGTCATTGCCCTTCCCTGGGGCTCTCCACCCATCTTTCTGGGGAAGCTGCCGCCTGCTCTGCTCTGGGGCTGTCTGCCCCTTTTGCTGCTGGACCCAGTCCCGGTTCCTCTGCTTCCCCCTTCCTCTCTTCCATGGCTGCTTTTATCCCCGCCGGCCGCCTGCTCCCGATGACGTCATCTTCTGGTCACGTTTGTATAAACAAGCGGCTGACGGGCTGCGTGTGTTTCTCTGACGGTGCCGGTAAGTCCCGCTCTAGCTCCCCGGGACAGCCAGCTTCAGGGATGATGCTCAAGGGCAACCAGCACAGTTTCATTAGGGGCAGGTCATGTCAGACCAACCTGATTGCCTTTTATGATCAGGTTACAAAGGCAATGGATGCAGGTGTTGCCGTGGGTGTAGTCTTTCTAGACTTCAGCAAGGCCTTTGACACTGTCTCCCACCCCACCCTCATTAAAAAACTAGGCGACTGTGGCACTGGTGCCTACACAGTCAGATGGATTGCAGATTGGCTGGAGGGTCGTACTCGGAGGGTGGTGGTGGACGGGTCATATTTGACCTGGGGGAAGTGGGCAGCAGAGTCCCCCAGGGCTCGGTCCTTGGGCCCGCACTGTTTAATCTCTTTATCAGCGATTTGAACGATGGGGTGAAAAGCACCCTGTTTAAATTTGCTGATGATACAAACATTTGGGGTGAGGTGAGCACACTAGTAGGGAGGGAAAGACTGCAGCAAGACCTGGATAGGTTGCAGGGGTGGGCTAACATAAACAGGATGTGTTTCAATACTGACAAGTGCAGGGTGCTGCACTTAGGCAGTAGAAACCAGCAGCACATTTCTAAGATGGGGAAACTCCCTTCTTGAGAGCACAGAGGCAGAAAGGGATTTTGGAGTCATTATTGACTCCAAGATGAACATGGGCCGACAATGCGAGGTCACGGTTGGCAGGGCTAACTGGACCTTGTCGTGCATCCACAGGTGCATCTCAAGTAGAGCCAGGGAGGTGATCCTCCCCCTCTATGTGGCACTGGTCAGGCCACAGCTGGAGTACTGTGTCCAGTTCTGTGCGCCCCACTTCAGGAGGGATGTGGACAACATGGAGAGGGTCCAGAGGAGGGCCACTCACATGACCAGGGGGCAGCAGGGCAGACCCTACACTGAAAGACTGCGGGACCTAAACTTGTTCAGCCTTCACAAGAGAAGGCTGGGGGGGACCTGGTGACTGTCTATAAACTCACTAGGGGGGACCAGAAGGGTTTGGGGGAGACACTGTTTCCCCTAGCACCCCCTGGCATGACAAGGAACAATGGACACAAGTTGTTGGAGAGGAGGTTTAGATTAGACATCCTCAAGAACTGCTTCACAGTTAGGGTGGCTAGGAGCTGGAACCAACTTCCAAGGGAAGTGGTGCTGGCTCCTACCCTGGGGGTCTTTAAGAAGAGGCTTGATGCCTACCTGGCTGGAGTCATTTGAGTCCAGTTTTTTTCTCCCGGCCAGGCAGGGGGTTGGACTTGAAGATCTACAAGGTCCCTTCCGACCCAACTTCTATGATTCTATGAATAAGTCTTTGTTGCTCTAGTTAAAATATTCTGACTAGTCAATGCTAGTTGTGACTAACTAAAAGCTATTAAGTTATGGAAATGTGAACGTAGAACAAAGTGGATGTGGTTACCTGCCTGCTCAGCATCTGAGTCTGGTGGCTGTAATCATTAGAAATAATCAGACAGTGTGATGAGTGGCCACCTGGCTCCCCCACCGCCTGGCCCCCAGTCTGCCTATGAAAGAAAAATGCCAATTCAGGAACTGTATGAATTTCTGTACTGTATTTCAACATTAAATGGTGCTCCAGTTACATGTCTTTCTCTTAAACTCCCCTCCCCACCCCCACGTTCCTTGATCTGCCCTGCAGGGGCGTCTGCCGCAAACTATGGGGTACTGCTGCCCAAATGGTCTTGGGGTCCCCTGTCCATTAAATGTCCTGCAGTGGGGGCGGGGGGTGGGAGGGGGCCGGGTGGTGCTGTCAATGCTTGCATTTCTACAAATGTAACTTGTTCATGGTTTTACTAATGAAAAAAACCCAAAAAGGAAACAAAAAAATTGAAGGATTTTTATGTAAAAGACAATGAATGATCTGTGTCCTGTTTTTTGTATCCTCTCATGAAACAGCAGGGGCGACTGCCCAAGCTGAGCAGCAGCATGGCAGGTTGGGTCAGGGATTGGGGTGGGGATGGTGTAGAGGTGAATTAAGATTCCTTGGGTCCCGGGGAGCCCCATGCCGAGGACAGCTGTCCCGACCTAGCAGGGATCCCAAGCACCCTACTCCATCCCACTGCCCAGCATTCATGCAGCAGGTGTGGGCACAGGGGACCTGCCTGGTGGTGCTAGGAAAGTAGGATGAGCTGCTCCCCCTGCCTGGCAGGGAGAGGGTGTGGTAGAGGTGATGCAAAAAAGAAAAGCCAAGGATAGGCTTATGATAGTCTGAGAAGTTGCTAGTTGCCTTCTTTCAAGTGTTAAGGCTGTCCCCTGGTGCAGTATTTCCACTTTTTATTGTTGGGTTTGGGATGGGGCACTCTGTGTGGGGGGCTACCAAAAGGTGCTGCCCTCTCAGGAGTCAGTCTTGCCAGGATTCCTGTACATTGGGATTGGGGGCTAACATAATCATTGCACAAGCATTGGACCTCACATACCAATCCACCCTGCCACTGTCTTCCAGTAATCCCATCACTCTAGAAACACCCCCAAGCAAAGCTTCCCCACGCTGAGGCGAGCACGGTCCTGACCTCTCAGACCCACCCCCAAAGCACACAGACTGTCATGCGTGCCAGTCTGGCTATGAAAAAAACATGCAACATCCAGAAGGAACTATATGGATTTCAAATCTTTATTTCAACAATAAAATTAGGTGCATTTACAAGTCATCCTTTTCAATTTCTGATTTTGAAAGTCTTCTGCAGAGGAAGAAAGAAGAGGAGGATGAGTTTTGGCTCAGAGTCCAAATACCACCCTCTTCACGTCCCCCCTATAAAGGCTACAAAGTTGGTGGGATATTTCTGATATTACCTATATATCACCCAGGATGGGAGGTAGGTCTGGCATGCAGCGTCCACCTCCATTATCCGTTGTGTTTCTGGAATGGCAATTATAAGAAATAGGAAAGCTACTTCTGAAATATTAAAGTGTTAAGAACAGGTGCCACACTCTCTCAGTTGCACACTTACCATTTTGGTGCTGCTGCATTTCTGCTCCATAATATACAATCCAACCAAAAGTACTGTGTAAAAATCCAGACACACTCCCAAACCACCACAAATCCAGACACACTCCCAAACCACCACACACCAGCAGTTTTGATCCTCAGTGAGGATAAGAATCAGCACATCAGTGAAGAGCCTCCCTAGTGCTATTGACTGTATGTGAATGGTGCACAAGTACTTCATGAACAGGTATCAGTATAAAAGGCCGAAAGAGATGGAATTAAACACTGTGTCACTCATGCACATGTGTAAGGCAGATGGAGAAAGCTTAAACCGGAAACGTTTGGGCATTTCCTAACTTTGGTGTACTTAACTTAGAACTATGCTACATACCATAGCTTTTCTTTGTAATAGGAAGAAAGCAGGGCAAGGTGGCACCTTAGGGTGCCTGTAGATGTGACAAGAGCCTGCTCTGACATGCTGTAAATATGCTGTATCTGAGTTTGCCAGAGGAGACTCAATTAATTAAAGCTAATGACAGCTTTATTTTGCTGGCTCTCCATCCTCACAGGAAGATCCCCTGGGTGCAAGAGGTAGGCAGGTTAATGTTCCTGTATGCATTTTCTCCAGGGGTGTTGCACTTACTGAGGTATAGCATGCCTCCCTCTGCTGTACCTGCCACATGTTCAGTTAGTGCAACTATCAGATGGGGCTGAATGGCATGGTATCCTTGTATAATACTGTCATGTCCTGTAATTTTGTACAGAGAACTACAGCTCCTGGGCACCCCCGGGGCACTGGGAGAAGGAATTGTAGCATGCACTACAGCTCCCAGAAGGCTACAGAAGAAAGGACAGCGGGCACGTATATGTGAGAGGCTACACTGACATAGCGATCAGCTAAGTTGCTGTAGCTTATTGCCACAGTGATGTAGTGTGGCTGGGCATGAACCATTACTCCAATGCTACTGCACATTAGCAATGAGCTACTACACGGTAGCTTCTAAAAATAGCCATGTTGCATCACGACTGCGCAGGAATGCTAGTTACTGTGTAGTCCCTTAGTACTTGCTAAAGCAAGTATTAAATGACTGCACAGTAACAACTGCACCATCCACCTTGTGTGTAATTGCACCCACTGTTTATTATCTGTCATATATATCCTAAGTGTATGTACACTAAAACATTTATTTACCTGTGGTTTGCCCAATTTCCTTAGCTCATTGGCTGGTGACCCTGATCCTCAGCATCCCTATATGAAAGTGGAAACCTCCCTTGGTGGTTCTCTGTGACAGTTTCTGGGGTTGCAGGGTTTGTTACAATACCATTGGCATGATATCAGATCTAGACAAATTGATTCACTAATGCTATAGGATACATACCGGCGATCATAAGGCAGGCACAGGTGGATGAAAGCTAATATGAACAGCAAGTTCAGGAGACCAGAAAGAATGAGGACCAACCGCAGAAGACCCATGTTACTCCTTTCTAAACAGAAAGAGTTTCTATTTCAGTTACATTTCCTCACTGATTATTTCTTTTGTTGCATCCATCTGAGGACCACAGGCAGATAAACCTTCATCTTAAAACATTCATAGAATCATGGAGGAATTGCAGCCTGCTTCTAAGACAACATCAGAATTGGCACAGTCATCAGACCAAAGGTCCTAGATCCAAGCCTGTATCCTGTGACAGTGGCAAATCCTGGCTGCCTTAGCAGAAATGCATAAGGAATGGGGCATGCAAACAATGATCCCATCCTCCCACTCAGTCACCAACAGTGACATTTTTCAGAATGGGAAACTAAGGCACGCAGGTTTGGGGATTTTCCCAAGCTCATGCATGGAGTTTGCAGCAGAGCCAGAAATACAGCCCAAATCTCCCTATGTCCAAGCAGCTGGGCCACAGTGGAACTGGTGAAAGCCTCCACAGCTGGTTAACGGTCCCCTACCTGGCTCTGTGCCATGTGAGGCACTTCTGTGGTAAGAGCACAGGGAAAGGTCCCCATGTCAGTCTGGAGTCTTATGGAGGATTTCTGTAGCTTTGTCAGATTTTCCTATCCAAACAGTTTACAGTGCTCACAGTTCCTGCTGCAGCCTGGCCAGTATCACTGATGCTTCCCTGGGCAGAGATGCATGTGGGTTCATTCATTGTGAGTGCAGCCTGCGCAGAATAAAAGTGGTACTCACTGTTACCTGAGGGGCAGCCTATGGATGGGCTCTGGTTTCCCGTTGGATGAGAGACAGAGCAGGTTACTTGACTGTCTGCAGTGGTGTTAGCAATGCATGTGCTGAGAACAGTCACTGTCCCATTGGGGTGAGATTTGTCCGTAGCGCTGTGACAGCCTTCTGGGACCCACGAGATTTGTGCAGCTGGTTTTCCTGCAGCTGCCTTGCACACCACATTGCCACTTGCGTCACAATTCACGGTGACCTTCGGAGGGACTGCAAGGCATGAGAAAAGGGAAAGATTTGGTTTGATGTGCTTAACATGGTACCCTCCTCATTTGTACCCAGAGGAGCCTAGCATAACAAGGGGAATGGGAATGAAGGGAGTGTGGCAATGGCGACTCTTTACATGATGTGCCCTCTGGTATCATATTGGAACTAAAAAATGAAAGCACTTCCAGTTGGTGACAGGAGTCATGCGAAAGGTGGCCTTGATGTCCCTCCCTGTGGGACAATCCTGGACTTTCCAGTCTCTTTTTTGATCCTCTGCTTTTGCTTTCATCTGCCATGCCTTTGCTTGTCACCAACCACAGTAAAAAGGTCTTGATGTAACTTGGTGTCTGGGGAGGTTGCATTGCTGTCTTAAGGGGGAGTCTAATGGTACAGTCTTCAGACCAATCTCTTTTCTCTTCCTGACCTTAAGTGTGACCTCCAGCCTCCTCTGCAGCCACACCCATTCCTCACACATCTTATTCAGTCTCTTCTCACTACATCTCCTGCCTCTCCTAGTTTCTGTTCCTTGGGTCCCTGACCCTGGCTCTGGCACTGGGCCCTACAACCTCTGCCTGGCCCTCTCCAGGTTAAATATTGCAGTGTGCTCTTCTGTACTCTGCTGTGTGGCCTCAGACTACCCCTTTAAGCTGCTCCTCCAGTTTTTATCAGTACATTTTGAACAGAAATATAACTTCCCCATAGTGAACAGAAACAGGCATTCACCAAAATCTCATCCCGCCAGGTACACGCACCCCTACTAGCATCTTTTCCTCCCCTTGTAGGTACGGGTTCCCTGCTCTCCTCCAGAGTTTTCCTCTCCCAAATACTCAGGGCCAGAGGGCCCACCCCACCCCACCCCTACTGCTCAGCTGATCTCTGCCTCAGCCACAGCACAGGGATTTCCCATTATCTAATCTAGGGCCTCTGCAAGAGGCAAGTCTACAGTCCTGGGTCAGTCGCTTCTCCTTAAGCAGCCTCTGTATCTGCCTACAGCCTTCAGCTCGCTCCTGGCCCGAGGCACAGTCTTTGTAAAGACTATTGCTGGGCAGCTGGTTCCCACTAGAAGCTGGCAGACCTCCTGCTCTAGCTGCTGCTCTCCCAGGACGACTTACTACCATGAAGACCAGATGGATGTCTGCCAGGAAAAGGCTACCATAGCAACAGTTCTGAAGAGGGGCAGATTAAAGAGAGTAGCCCCCTAACCCAAACGTTTCCTGAGATGTTTGGTGGCCAAGGGCCCAGAGCAGATGCTGATGATTCTGGAGAAGAGGGGTGTCTCGTTTTGGATGCTGAGAGAGAAGAAGATGTCTCTGGGGGGGCAGGGCCAATGGTGGGTGTTTTGAACTTGGAGAGGAGCTGGTGTGTATGTGGGGGGGAGGAGGGGAGATCTTTAAGGGGGTGTTGGTGGCAGTGTTAGAAATGGAGTATTGTTAGAAATGCACAGCTTGCATCTTGCACCCGATAAGAAAAAAACACTGCCAAGGACTTTTTTCCTTTCCCAGCCTTGCCACAGCTTTTCTTATGCTAAATCGCAGACTTTCCCCCAGCTTCTCCCTAGCCTTTCTCATGCAGATTACAGAAGATGGAATTCAACTGACTGTGTCCTTGAAAGGGGGGGTTGAACTCTTGGTGACCTATAGTAGTCTCTGAGCATGCTTAATTAGCTGATGCATATTTACCTCTCCGCCCTGCATACTTAAGTAGTTAATTATACTATACATGCGATGTATGTAGTGATGTAACCACATGTATGCTTGTATGAAACGGAAGTGAGCTGTAAGAGTTACTGTTTCTGCACACGTGCCCAGGAGGGAAAAGATAAATACAGCCTGCAAAATTCCTTGGTGGGTTCAGAGTAATCTGAGTTTCTGACTCTGCTCTGACCCTATTTGCAAATACACCTTTTGTGCCATCTAATGAGTGTGTGTCTGTGATTTTGGTGGCCTCCAGAGAAACAAACCGCTTTATGCATCAGCAGGAAGTGGGGCAGGAATTGACTATCGACTCCTTAAATGGAGGGTAACCGGAGTTTCTCCTTTAAAATTCCTCTGCAGCTTGATGAAGCCTTTCTCATGACACCAGAAAGACAATGCAGCAGCAGCTCTATAACCTTGTTACTTGGAAAGAGAAGCTGCTTTTGTGGAAATCAGAGTCCTGGTGCTTCAGAAGAAGAGGGTGCTGTGAAAGTGTTTAGCTGAGTGTCCAGGTAGAATTGGCTTCTTTTTAAAAATAAGAAAAAAGGCAGCTGTGAAAAGAACTAGCCCATCAGCCCAAACAACATCTTTGGCCCTAGATGGATTTTCCACTTCCTTGTCTCTCCTTTGTGTACCCACCAGTCTCAGCGCTACCTGCGGAGTCGCATCTGCTGTGAATTGAAGGCTTCAGGTACTAGAACCGTTGCTCTGGCACTTTTCCTTCGCCTTGGTTTAACCTAATGAAAATCACTTTTGGGACGCATGACTGGGTAAAGGGATAATTGTTTAGAGGTCCCCTCTAACAGAGAGGGGTCTTTATACCCAATAGAAAACTTGCTCAAACCTACCTGTTCCTTCCAGCCCAAGAGTAAGACTCCACTGCTGCAAGGGACTGCAGAAAGAAAGGAGGCTGGAGAGAGGGAAAGGAGAAGGTAGGGGCAGAGCTAGAGGGTGTTAATACACAGGAATCAGAGATCAAAATGTGACTGGGCTTATCTTAGTCAGATCTTTCTGTGGGGCACTCTCCAAACCTGTATTCCCATCCTCATACAGGAAGAGGAGCTCAGTGTCAGGCCTGGGTCTGATCATGTAGCCCACTGAAGAACAGTACAAGGTATTTCCTACCTAACACAGTCAGACGGTAGCATCGGTGGAAGTTCCCATCCCTGGTTACGATTTCACAGATGTAAAAGCCCTCGTCAGTGAGTTGCACTGATGGAAGCTGAAGAGTAAAATTCTGCTCTGGTTCAGACTTCCAGTCCAGACTCTCACTGCAGTTTGTTCTGTTCACCGTGTGTGTGTCGTCCCTGTAGGCCAGGCTGCAGTGAGCTCCACTCCATGGTCGTATCTTCCAAGATACTGTTACCAGACTGTCCCATGAAGGTCTAGGACAGGGCAGCAGAACCCTGCTACCGGCAGACCTGCTGATGTTTTCTGGAGAAAGCACAGGGAAAGGAAGACACTTGAGAAGTCATTTAGGAAGTCTTTCCAAGTCTTAGGACAGTGACCTGTAATGCACTGCACTACTTTATTCAGACCTTACTTCTTCAGATCCTAGAGCCATTCCTTACATTCGTAACAAGCAGTAAGGTTGTGATTGCCTAAAGGGGGAGTGTCTCATGAGGAGCACAGCTGGGCAGCAGCATGGGAAAGCTGCCCCTCCAGAGACAACGTGCTGTGAAAGTGGGATGTTTGTCCCAAGGCGGCACCATAGTGTGGGTGGATGAAGCCCGCCTGGAGGCACCCATTCTGGGGGAGAAAAAATGGCAACAGGGGCCATTGTGGAAGCCTCCACACAAAATCCATGTTGGTATTGGCTAGGGAGGTCCTGGATAACAGTTTTTTTTCCCCCCTTCCCTGGGGGAAGGGAGAGACATGGCCCACACTGCAGGCTGGGGCTAGAGGGAGCCTGGCTACGTGGTGCTTCCCAGGAGCTTGCAGAGCCGCTGGGGGAGTTGCTGCAGGCTCGGGGAGACATCTGTGCCCAGGAATCCCCCCTGGGACAAGGAGGAGAGCAGTGCTAGGGCCTAGCAGGGAAGTAGCCCACATGCCCTTCGTGGTGGGAGTTTGCACAAGCAGGAGGGACTGGAGGGAGACAGGCCCAGTCCACCCGCGTGGGGGTCGAAGGAGATGGGACACAGGCTGGAGGGAGCCATGGAGTCCACACGGTTCGCGGTTGGGAAAGGTGGGTTTAAGGAATGCTAGACCCTAGTTACCTGGGGGAGGCGTCCTGTAGAAAGTCAGGACAAGGAAGTGACAAAACCCTCTCCCAAGTGCCTGGTGGGTGTGTGTGTACTGGCCAGGGGGACTGCCTGAGTCAGCAGCCCAGACCCTGCGGCCAGCTGTGTCAGGGGAGCAGATCAGGGGAGAGAAGTGTAGTGCAGAGGCGTTGGGAGGGAGTGATGGCCGGCCGTGTGTGACGCCTGAAGAAAGCACAGGGGACCCAAGCCAAGGAGGACCTGCCCCCACTGCAGCGAGAGGGGAAAGAAGTGGCTGTTCCTTTCCAGGCTAAGTGGGCAGAGAGCCATCATATTCGTCCTGGCGCATAGAAGTTATTGATCGGATGTGTACTTCAGTAGAAGCAAGCTTATAAGTCTGTAACTCAATTGGTTTAATGTTGGTGCCTTAATAGCTATCTGTGATTAGTACTCTCCTTGTAGGTTACGAGTATTCAAAAGAAAGGTTATATGTTGTGACTGTCATTACCGGGGTTGTGGGTATATAGTGTATGTTCTCATTAATAGCCTTTATGAGTTAAACCTGTTTGATTATTTGTAATTGATATTGTGTATAATTAAATCCTGTATATAATTACCCTTGTTTGCAAGGCTCATCCTCTGTACAGGGAGACCCTCCTCTTGAGAAACCTGCCGCAGCCACTAGAAGGGATGGGCAAGATCACTGGCTACCAGGCACCCCAGAATCCCACTATTTGGTGGTGGCCACAGACAGCACTGTGCACCTGGGTTATGTATTCATAGCTTCAACCATGGACTGCTAATTTAATGTGTGCCTGTGCCCCCAGTCTGTAGGATTATCCCCAGCTCCATACAATCTTCTCCCTACTGCAGCCACAGTTCCAAGTTTCAGAAGGTGAGCCCTGGTGGGGAGTGGAGCCCGGCTGAGCCTGTGGGCACAGCTGTGCTGGAGGAGCTCCTGGGGTAACTTCTAATTTTCTTCTGGCTTTGGCAGCAATTGTGATGAAAAATGGTGCTGAGGAGACCACAGCTTTGGCCATGTGGTGTTCTAGACTGCAGCTGTTTCTGGCCTTTTGCTGCTGCTGTGCCATCCACAGTTTGAGCTTTGGTTTAATAGCTGGAAGCTCAATAGTATCAGAGAGACTTTGCATGAGGTACACACCCTGATCTACAGCTCATAAAATTACCAGCATTGATATGGCTGGTTTATTATATGGTTTTGTTGTACTTATGCTGGTATAAGCCTGAGGCTAGACTGAGTTCCTCTGGCAAAAGGAAGTCCCACATGAGTCCCACGTGTTCAGTATATTTGCCCCATCCCAACAGCCCACAATTTCAATTTCTGTTCCCTCTTCTCAAAAATAAATTAAAAAATTAAAAAATAAACAAAAAAGAATTAGTGAGTCTAGTAAAGAACATAAGTATACTTTCTTAAAATCTATGTGGTGGTACCCTGCCTAGGGATGCAGGGGTATCCATGCAGAGTAGAGCACCTGGACCTCTTGACAAGAAATAAACTTCATTCAGCAGGATCCTGGTTTATTAGGTACAGACATTCAAAAAGCTCATGGCAAAATCAATCTAAGTTACATGGTTTTCTGTAATCAGTGTAGGTGAGAATGGTAGCAAGCAGAACACACATTCACTCTTTGTGGTGGGGGGACAGATCTTAAGCCGGATTCTGCCATTTTTAAACCATTTTTAAATGTTCTGCTTATGTGTGCCTAACTTCTGCTATGGGTATAGAGCAGTTTCCGATCACTTAAACCAGTAAAAATGTAATGACTGTACCTGGCCCTGTTGTGTTACAGATCTAAACTGGTTTTTGGTCACTTATACTGGTATATGTGTAATTTCTGTCCCTTGCCTAGAAGTTCAGTGTGTATAAACTGCTTTCAAAATGGCTGAAACTGGTTTAAGATAAACATGGATGGATGTAGTATCAGATTTAACTGATTTAGGTTAAATTGGTTTATTGAACTTCTGCCCCAAATCCCCTCCAGACTGAAGTTAACTCACAGTCCTTTGATATCCCAGGATGCTTTGCACCACACCCACAAACCTCACCCCTCCTAGGGTGGGCAAGCTCGCCTTAGCCCAAGCTGTCTGCTCCAGCTAAGCAGGGAGGCATGCTCTAGCACTGCCCAGATCCAGCTTGGGCCATTTCAGGCATGTGGCTGCATTTTTTTAATGAAAAGTGAATGCCTGTTTACTTGCTTATAGGTTCAATCTATGCAGTTTAGACTAATCTACAAAGATTGAATCAATTCATCCTCGGCCTTTTTAACTCTCTGTACTTAGCCAGGAAGTTTAAGCCAGTCTTAAGTGGCATGTACATCTATAATATTTAGATTTAAAGTATATTTAGAATTTTTTAAGCATTGTCTGTCCACAGCCTCTGTCTATCTTTGCCTCACATGTGGTGATGTTCCTTATTATCTAATTTCTTCTGCTTGGCAGAAGGAGAACCACTATTTGACAACCATCCTATCCAGAGGTCCCCTCCATTGTTATTAGACCAGGTATTCTTGCAGTGAGATGTGCTTTTCAAAGTCACATGGGAGTGATGTACACTGCCTCTTGCTCTTACCAGACAGTATATAACAAGTTGTAATTGTGGGCATTCAGGCCCATCAGGATAGCCCTGATCCAACTAAGCACTTGAATTCCTGCCTTCCTACAGAAGGTCCCATTGAACCTCAATAGCACTGTTCACACTCTCCAAATTAGGCACATGAATAAGAGTTTTGCTAACTGGGTGTTCCAGTATGGACACAAAGTTGGAAGATGCCAACCCAGCCTACTTTGAAGATGAAAAACCCTGCAGCTTGGAATTGTGACAAAGTGACAGTGATTCCTAGGACTCAGCCCTGGTCACTTGCGTTCATCCTCCAGGGACCCGAGCAGCACTCTTGTTCCCATTTATACCACAGCCATACAGCAACATGTGAGGCAGTAAAATGCTGTGGTGCAAGAAGAGTTGTTACGCCCCTTGTTCTCAAGGCCCTAAAGACTTTGCCTACTAATAGCTATGAATTCAGGAAGTACATTACCGTAAGTAACAGTTTGTGTCTCGCAATTCTCCTGCTTCTCCTGGGGAATTGAATTGTTTTCTTCTTTGGGTTGAGTCTTGGGTTCAGTAGTATTACCTGCCTGGGAACCTGCGTACAAAGAAAAATTTCAAACCGACTCGTAACTGGATTGGAAGTAAAGCATTCTTTAGTCTGTTGGTTGCTGACAATCCACCTCTTCACAATCTGTTGAAGACAGCTAAAACATGCTATGGCAGGGGTGGGCAAAATATAGTCTGTGAGCCTGATCTGGCCTATTAATTGATTGCACCCAATCCACAGCTGCCCCTGTAGTGCTCCACATGGGTACGAGCCATGTTCTTTCCTGCTTGGAGCAGACCAGGCCATGCTCTCACCTGCCCCATGCTAGCTGACAATACCACCCCATGCTGGCCCTGGCTCTGGCCCTGACCCTGGCCCTGGCTCCAGCCAGCATGCACCGCTTTTTGGCAGGGTTGCTTCTGCTGCCGCTGCAGCTGCCCAGGTACTGCTCATCTTCCCCCACCTCCACCAGCTCAGGATCACAGTGGTAGCCATTGGGGTGTGTGCCGAGTACTGCACACAGAACAGATCAGGGGAAGCTGCAGTGACATGGCTCCTGCCCCATTGCATAGGGCTCCAGCTCCTGGGTGCCTTCCAGTCACTTTGCTTGCTCAGTGTGATGAGTAGCCACCTGCAGAAGGCCAAGTGGGTGGAAGGTGTCCAGGGATGGTGCTGGGGCTGGTGTGGTGTTGTGGGTAGGTGTGGGGTGAGTGCAGGCAGGAGCAGGGCACAGGTTGCCCTGGGTGGGAACAGGTGGGGCTTAGCCCTATGCAGAGTGCCATGGGGGCAGCCACAGGTCAGATGAGGGCAGAGGGGTGAACCACACCTGCACTTTTACTGATTCTTGTGGGCCACGAAGCAGAAGAGTTTCTATTTAAATGTTTTTATGCTTCTAATTGGGACAGGGCTTAAAAACAGCAAGTCTGTCATGTGGTCACCTGTCTAAAGCTGGTGCTTTGTGCTACAGAACATGAATTTTCATTAAAAACAAAGGAAGTGTATCATTGTTAAAGTTGCAGATAAAGCTTAAAAATATGGACTGAGGGCTAGCGCACACAGTAAAATAGCACAGCTAATATTACAGTATTGGAGTTAGACTGACATAAAGTCCACATAGGGGCATTCTGGCTCCTGGCAAACATTACTTGTATTGCATGATTAGTTAATTAGGAAATAAACTGTGATATGTTACAAATGCAAAGTAATTATCATGGGATGAAAATGGCCAACCAGCCACAAAGATATTACTTATTAAATGCGGAACATTTTTGTGTCTGGTTTGTATTGCTGATGAACTTGAATGTGTGGCATGTTACACATCACGTGATAAGTCTTTTCTGGTTCCTCTGGCATGCTAAGGGGCACTGCAGTCCCTCTGAGTGGCACCTTCCCACCAGGGCCTATGGACTGCTCTGGGTCTATAAGTTAGCATCCCCCTATTCCTGTGCAGCTCCTGTTCTCCCAGAGTATGCCACATCCTGCTTCTGCCAAAAACTGCAGTTCCAGCCCCTGGGTTTAGCTTATATGTGCCTCTGCTCATCACCTTCCTGGTCACCTGGTCTGAGGCGCTCCTAACTAGGATCTGCAGTTTTAGCCTACTTAGCAATCCTGACTAATCTTGACTGCAGTGCTTACAGGTTGTGGGCATGTTAATCTTCTGGTGGACAGGTTCACCGTACGACAAAGAATGAGAACCTATGGCTTTATGTCTTCTGTCTCACAGAACGAGTATGGTAGGGGAAGGTTTAAAATTGTAAGAGCCCTCAGTGCTTTTTGGCAAGACAGAAGTGGTGCAAGGTCAGCATTTGCTCACAGGAAGCATCTCTTACTGCTTGCTTTCTTCATCTCTATACTAATAAAAACATTATAACTATGTTAAGGAGTTGCAAAGATTGCAAAGTCAGGCACTCAAATGTCAGGAAAGCCAGTATCAACGTTCTCTTGTTTGTATGCACTGTGCTACAGTATCTAGTTGTCTGATCACTTCCTATTGTCTCCATGACCCCATCACCCATCTTTCTGGGCATGGGCTAGATGTGCATGGGCTGCACTTCCTATTACACTTGCTTATATCCTTCCCCTTCAGTGTGTGGCCCTATGCACAATCCAAACCCAGCAATAGATAAAGCAGTGGTTTTCAACCTTTTCATAATCAGGGCACTCTTGACAACTTCTTTGAATATGGTGCAGACCAGGAAGAGCTGCAGCCTAAACTAGTTGTCCTGCCTGCTTTAGGGTTATCGGATAATCTTAATTTAGGAGTGTGCACATACTGCAACCTTGCACAAGAGGCAGTTTCACCTGGCCATCACCATCTACAGCACTCCTGAGGGGGTTTCATGGCACCCTTGGGTGTCATGAAACCCCACAGCACCCAGTGGAGAACTGCTGAGATACTGTCATTCATTTCCTCATGGACTTTTCAACATTTACCCAACACAGTGTCTGAGTTTTCCAAACAGTAATATGATTTAAGTTTCATAATAAAATGTATAAGATTGAGTGTTGTTATCATCCTCATTTTATGGACAGGACACTGAGATTAAAAACCACAAATTCTTAGAAGGGCCATTTATTAACCAGTTGAAAACAGGATTATATTGGGCACATCTACATGAAATGCTTAACGGCAAATTAGCATAGTTTGTTGTGAAGTAAGTATATGTGCTTATTTCACAGTAAATCTCCTTAATCCTGAGTTAATTTGGTACCTCCAACATAGCATCATGTGTAGATGTGTAAGCTACTGCATAGTAAACCTAGGCTACAGTAAATGCATGCATAGATGCGCCCACTGTTTTCTGTGTTCTCATGCAGCTCCTGTTATTAATGTCCAGCCTTTTGCCATTTGGTGCTCAGGGTCTCAGTTCTGGCAGCCAGTAAGTGAGTAAACTTATGGACACTGCCCTAGATGATACATGTAGAAGTAAAATGAGCTGTCTAAAACCCACTCCTGCTCCCTGCCTATACTTACTATCTGGCATAGTGCCCCCTTACACGAGGAGGAAAGTAGCAGATGACATTGGCAGGTACAGGAGACAGATGACCACCACCTGCTATATGGACATCAGCCAGTGCACCACAGTCTCTCAGCAAGAAATAGCTTTCTGTCCTCTACCACACCATTCACCACATCAGCAGAATCACCCAGATCCACCATCTGGCAAAAAGTATGGGAGAAGCTAGGCAACAAAGCTGTTGAATGAGTTGGCAAGGAATTACCCTCAGTGAGGAATTAGCATCCAGCTCCAACTTCAAATGGTATGGATGGCAGGGCCAGAACAGATTAAGAGTGGGTTTTGGAAGATGCAGCTTTCTCACAAAATCATGTGGCCACTATATGGATGTGTTTTCACGTGTGGGAAACTTGCTCAGCTGCTGCTGTGGCTTGTACTATACCTATACCTTAAACAAGCAGAGGATTTTGGGCAACCCAGCACCTTTAACAAGCCGGAGCTTAACCTAAAGTGCAAAACTCTCCCTCCTCAGGCTCAATACCTGTATCTGATAGGCAGTGTGGTTTCCTCAGCTTGGCATCACAACAGCCCTCCAGAATACAGTTAAATTACCACAAAGTATTAGCAGCAACCCCCTAGGTTGCCTTCTAAATGTTTATTCTGCTTCTGATATCTGAATGCAAGGAGAGAACCTTTTTGCACTTATGGTGTATTTCCACTACATGTCTACTTGGTCACATTTTTCTGAGGTCACATCACACGTGTACATGAGCAGCTCATGCCTCATGATTAGTCTTGAGTATTACCAGTTATACTTCTGAACACAGGAAGCTTTTAAGGTCACTTAGTGATCTGGGGACAAGTTTTGGACATGCATACTTTTTTCCCTTATTCACCATTGTCTGCTCTGACCCTATTTGCAAATACACCTTTTGTGCCATCTAATGAGTGTATGTCTGTGATTTTGGTGGCCTCCAGAGAAACGAACCGCTTTAAGCATCATGTAAACACAGGGTCACCTCCCTGAGTGCCACTCCAATCCCTTTCCCCTGTCTGATCTGCTTTCTGCTCCCTGTCTTCTGCTTCCTGCCCTGTCCATGTCCACTGTCCCCAATCTGCCATTTTTCAAGAGTCATTCTGTTCTGTTAAGAAGCAAATAACCTAAGACTAAGGTTATATCTATACCAGGAAAATGGACTGTATTTTAACCCAGACGTAAGCAAAGGCCAAGTGGGCTGATGTATACAACCAGGGCTTGGAATTGTCTGGTCTGCGAAACACACGGGGCCAGATCTGCAAGAAGTAAAAATCAGCATTATTCAGTTGAAGTCAGCAAGTGAAACCAGCTTACACTGTCTCAAGACCTTCACCACAAACTTTGAACCATACAAGGCAAAGACTGTGCCTCCATCTTATGCACACCAAGCACTGTGACACTGCACAGGAAACAACTGGACATCAGCAAATGTAGATGTTTCTATATTCTGCCCTCCTCCATTTCTCTGACATGAATCTATTCTTTTTTGGGCAGCTGAGGTGTGAGAAGTTGCTCCACATCCAAGCCCACCCAGAGTGCAGATTGCTGTCCTGTTATCTTGCTAGCTTCGTTGGTAAATCTCACCATCATTGATCCTATTGCCAGAACGCTTGGCATGGCACTTGCATTGCATGCCTCAACTTCCAATGTCTTTAATTTTGTGAGAGAATTCTCTTTATGTCTTACAAGTGTCCTATTGATTCTCCACCCAGAAATGAAACTAATTTGCTGACTTTGGGAAAACAGTCTATTTATTTACAGATTTGGCCCTGCACATAATGTACCTTTGTGGCTAAGCTGTGTTCCTACTATTTTCTACTTCAAAATATTTTGTTCATTCATTTTTCAGTTTTACAGGTGAGGAGATTTTTCAGCAGACAAACATTAAAAATACAGGCACCCACTGCTTAATGCTGTTTCACTTACCACTATTTTGCTATAATGCTCATTATAAATTGATACCTGATTTCACTTAGCACTCAGTGAGTTTTGGCAACTTGGGGTTGCCATCTTGGATCATAAAATTGAACATTTTTGTTTTGTGTTGTTTTAAAACACAAAATCAAACTTTTCTGCAGAAATCTGATATTTTTTCCCCATTTCCTTAAAAATCTTTCAGGGAAAATCCCATCCTATTCTGACCACCTCTATTCATGAGCCCTGCATGATGCCATGACTCATGAGCTCACCTCACTTGAGCTCGTGTCACTAGGTAGACCATGTCACCAAATATCCCCCTGGATCAATTAGTCCATCTGCAAAAAGGGGGAGGAGGGGCCTGAATGGTATTGAGGTTGAATTAAATCCTCCTGCGAAGTGTTTTGAAATCCTCTGATAAGCAGTGCTAGAGAAGCAAGACCCATCTTTTGAAGCCTGTAGATTTTGACAAGTCTGGTGCGTTGGACGTGTGGCCCCACTGCCACTACTTGTACTTAGTGCTGAGAAGTGGTGTTCAAGGCTTCCTCTCATCAGTATTGTGAGAGTTTCTGTGGCAATGTCCAGGGCCAAGGACACAGGCTGTACACTCAGATGGTAGCTGGGCTGGTGGAGTGGACACAGCTGTCGTTAGCCTGAGCCCCCAGCTCTAAAACTTTGGACCCGCAGCCTGAGCTGGCCCCTGCTCTCGGTGCAGAGGCCATTGCAGGTGAGAGGTGAGGCAGCTCCCTTTGGCTTTCAGAGTAAAGCCCCAGGAACCGTTCTCCGTCCCTTTGTGGGATCTCTCCCCTGTGCCCAGGATAAAACTAGACTGCAGCCCTCCCCCATGGGAGCTACCACCAACCTTCAGCGTAAAGCCCTGAACACAATTCCTGGCTAAAACTCCAAGTGCACAGGCCCTTTCATCTGGGCACTCTATGGCCTGTTAAATAAACCCGGATAGAAAGAAAGTAGAGACATGAGGGAAGAGCCCTCACCTCTGCCATCTGGCTGTATTGTGAACTGTGGATCGATCAAGGTCACTAAGCAGATGCTTTTAGACTGCAGGCCTGTGATCATCACGAACAGCAGCAGGGGAATGAGAGCAGGGCAAAGATGCTGGTGCTGAGCTACAGAATCTGCAGTGCCCTTTCCTGAAACCCACAATGAGAGGGACAGCAGTGATGGGGAGAACCATCCTCTAGTTCCCTTCCCCTCCTCCCCTCCCAGCAGCAACAGCCCCCGAGCAGTCAGACTCACCCGGTATCACTGCAGACCTGGCGAGGATGAGCAGGAGGAAGGCACAATGCCTCTTCCCAACTGACCGCATGGCAGTTCTTGCTTGTATAGCTCACACAGCACGCTCACACTATCCAGCCTGCCGGGAACCCACAGGGCATAAGGGCTGTTGTGAGAGTCAGTGCATTAAATGCTGCAAGATGTTTAGACACCAGCATAATGGGATATTTGAATACCACAAATAGACAGCGCACTAGTTTGTTGGTGACAGCAACCAGCCACTAGTCTGACCTGCTGACAGGATGGGTGTACATTTATTTGAAAGCCTATAGCAGGCAGGTTCAGTATGTGACTAAAGTAAGAGCCTGTGGTCATATGTCTCTCATATAAGAGCACATGAGAAGGGAGGGCCTGAAAGCTAATGACCCTGTGTGGTTTTTTGGTGATGTAAAGCTGGGGACAATATCAGCATTTCACAGGAAGCTTCTCTTACTGATTATTAACTGTCTGAATCCTACCAAGATATTACAACCGGAGAAGGATAGGAGGGAAGCAGTGGGGCAGGCAGGAGAGTCACAAGCAACCATATTAAAAGGTGCAAAATCAGGATCAGGAATGCAGAAGTTGGGCAAAACCAGAATCAAGGCTGCTTTGTGTGTCTGCATTGTGATAGCTATGTGATCACTTTCTATTGTGTCCATTCCCCACCTCACTCCTGCCCCTTTCTGGGCACAGGCTGAATGCAGCTGGTAGCTGTGCTACACTTCTTCATATGCTTCTCCTTCAGTGTATGCCCCAGGCTCTATACACTGCACACCATCCAAACCTGGCACAGGATAAAGTGATTTGGTAATATCCTCCTGGACATTCAAGGCTGTACCTATCACAGTGTCTGAGTGCTTTTGAAACATTACCGTGATTTAAGGTTCCCAGTGCTCCTCTGAGATGAGATGGAAGAATTATCTCATCTTACTGCACTGAGGAATAAAACCCATAAATTGGCAGACCTGTGCTCCAACTTTCAGGGCTAACTTGCAGCCATTCTCAGAACCAGTTGCATTACACAGACCTCTATATTTTCATAGATTTCATAGATTTCATAGACATCAGGGCTGGAAGGGACCTCGGGAGATCATCGAGTTCAGCCCCCTGCCCAAAGGGCAGGAAGTCAGCTGGGGTCATAGGATCCCAGCAAGATAAGCATCCAATTTACTCTTGAAGGTGTTCAATGTAGGTGCTTGAACCACCTCCGATGGCAGGCTGTTCCAGACCTTGGGGGCTCGGACAGTAAAGAAATTCTTCCTTATGTCCAGCCTGAAACGGTCTCGCAGTAGTTTATGACCGTTTGACCTCGTCATCCCTTGGGGAGCTCTGGTGAACAAATGCTCCCCCAGATCCTGGTGGTCACCCCTGATAAACTTATAGGCATCCATCAGGTCACTCCTGAGCCTGCAATTTTCCAGGCTAAAGAGTCCCATGGCTCTCAGCCTGTCGTTGCAAGGTCTGTTTTCCTGACCTCTGATCATGAGCGTGGCTTTTCTCTGGACTCTCTCAAGCTTCTCCACATCCTTTTTGAATTGTGGAGCCCAAAACTGGATGCAGTACTCCAGCTGCAGCCTCACCAAGGCTGAGTACAAGGGGAGAATGATGTCTCAGGATTTGCTGAGAAGCATCTATGGATGCAAGCCAGGGCTTTGGTTGCTTTACTAGCCGCAGCATCGCATTGAAGGCTCATGTTCATCTTGTGGTCAATGATGACCCCCAAGTCTCTTCTGTAGTCCTAGCCAGCGTAGCACTACCAAGCCTACAAGGATGCTGCAGGTTTTTCTTCCCAAGGTGGGAGACACCATCAGGGTCTCATTCGCCCATTTGCTGAGCTTGTCCAGGTCAGCCTGGATCGCCCTCCTGTCTTCTGGTGTGGATGCTTTGCCCCAAAGTTTGGTGTCATCTGCGAACTTGGCCAGTCCACTCCTGACTCCAATGTCCACATCGTTAATGAAGATGTTGAACAGTATGGGCCCCAGGACAGAGCCCTGAGGGACCCCACTGGTCACAGGGCACCACAATGATTGACTTTCATCAATTACCACCCTCTGGGTCCGACCATGGAGCCAGTTTTCCAGCCAGCAGATCATGGTGGACCCAAGGCCACAATTGGCCAGTTTTGCCAAGAGGTGATCATGGGATACCAGATAGAAGGCTTTTTTGAAGTCAAGATATATGACATCAATCTCTTCTCCCTTGTCTAGGTGATAGGTCACCTGGTCATAGAAGGAAATGAGATTGGTCAAGCAAGATCCACCAGCAACATCCCTTCGGTTGTTGGCGTTGGCCAGTCTATTAAGCATGACCTCTTTAATAAACTTTTCTAAGACCTTCCCCAGGATAGAAGTCAGGCTGATGGATCTATAGTTAGCCACATCCACTTTCCTCCCTTTCTTGAAGATTGGCACCACATTGGCCTTCTTCCAGTCTTCGGCCACTACACCAGAGTGACAGGAGTCCTCAAAGATCCATGTCAGGGGCTGGGCTATGATGCTCGCCAGCTCCTTGAGTACCCTGGGGTGTAGATTGTCAGGGACTGCTGACTTGAAGGTATCCAGCCTCTCAAGGTGTTCTTTTACGAAGTCAGCATTGATGGAGGGCAAGGGGATCTCCCTCATCCAAACTGCCCTGTCCCATAGCAGGCATGGGCATCCCATGGGACTGATGAGAGACCAACACAAAGTACCCATTTAATAGGTTGGCTTTTTCCTGAGCATCAGTTGTCAGTTGTCCCATCTGGTTCAGCAGGGGTCCAATGTTGCCCTTGCTTTTCCTCCAGCTCCCCACATATCTGAAAAAGGACTTTTTATTGTCCCTGATGCTTGAAACTAGTTGGAGTTTAGTTGCAGCTTTGGCTTTCCTGGTTTGCTCCCTGCAGGACCGGACCAGTGCAGAATAATCCTCCTTGGAGGTAAATCCCATTTTGACATGTTTCTCAGTGAATTCAGCTGCTGCTGTTAGAATTCAGTTCTTTTGCTACTGCAAACTCAGGGTCTCAAGCTGGGCTGCTAGTAAACTGCAAGGCTCCAACAAGCATGTGTGAATTGAGATTTTTGCATAAATTTCTCTCTCTAAGCCAAATTTGGGCAGGCAAATCTTAGTCCAAATAGTTACATTTTGACAAGGTTATAAAGATCCTATTGTCAGTTGTTAAAATGGGAAGTGTCTGGCCATGATAAACTGCATTTCTGAACTAGATTTATTCTGCCTGTAGGATAATGATGGTTTGTAGCAAGAAGTACAGCCCTACTAGATACTAGGAGCTGTGTGGGGGCTAAAATCACCTCTCCTTGCTACTGAACTGCTGCTATGTTGCCGCTTAGCTCTTTGTGCCTTTGGAAGCTTGAAGAGGATGTTCTTATTAGTGGCTAGCATAGCAGGAATTAAGAAAGCAGACAACACTGCTGTAGAGATGTTGGAAGAGTTTGGGATCCCTTATGTGGTAAATTAATCCTTTCTCCTGAAAGCACAAACCCAGAATAAAGGCTTGTTTAAAGAATGTTTAAAGAAGCCTTGTTTAGACTTGTGCCTAAAATACATAACAGACAGACCAGATGTTAAAGGTGGCCTGTATAGCAAAATATCCCCTTCATAATAATATATGAGTCCTGAAAAGCTGCTTTTTCTTAAAACTTGGAACTTCAAAATAGAATTAATTTTTGCTGCACCTGAAAGTGCAGGTTTTCATAGGGCAAATACTTGGCATTAACATACTCCCTTGCCCATTAAATAAGACAGAAGACAGTTGGAACACTCTGGGAGAATGATGCATCTTGTAAATGTTTCCAGGCTCACAATTCATAGTTTCATAGTTTCTAGAGTCGGAAGGGACCTGAGCAGATCATCAAGTCCAACCCCCTGCCATGGCAGGAAAGAGTACTGGGGTCAAACGACCCCAGCAAGGTGATTGTCTAGCCTTGTCTTAAAGACCCCCAGGGTAGGAGCCTGCACCACTTCTCTTGGAAGCTGGTTCCAGACCCTAGCCGCCCTGACTGTGAAGTAGCGCCTCCTGATGTCTAGCCTGAATCTACCCTCTGCCAGCTTGTGACTGTAATTTCTAGTCACTCCCGGTAGTGCTCAGGGGAACAGGGACTCCCTCAGTGCCTGCTGGTCCTCTCTGACTAGTTTGTAACAAGCCACAAGATCCCCCCTCAGCCTTCTCTTGTGGAGGCTGAACAGGTTCAGGTCCCGTAGCTTCTCCTCGTAGGGCCTGCCCTGCTGTCCCCTGGTCATGCGAGTGGCCCTCCTCTGGACCCTCTCTATGTTGTCCACATCCCTCCTGAAGTGTGGCGCCCAGAACTGGACACAGTACTCCAACTGGGGCCTGACCAAGGTTGCATAGAGGGGGAGGATCACCTCCTTGAACCTGCTCAAGATGCATCTGTGGATGCATGACAAGGTGCGGTTGGCCTTCCTGATTGCATCCCCACACTGCCGGCCCGTGTTCATTTTGGCATCAATGACGACTCCAAGATCCTTTTCTGCCTCTGGACTGACGAGAAGGGAGTTCCCCAGCCTATAGGTATGCTGCTGGCTCTTCCTCCCCAGATGCATCACCTTGCACTTGTCAGCGTTGAAACCCATCCTGTTCTCATCCGCCCACCCCTGTAACCTGTCTAGGTCTGATTGTAGCCTATTCCTTCCTTCTAGCATGCCCACATCCCCCCACATCTTAGTGTCATCAGCAAATTTGAGCAGGGTGCTTTTTACCCCCTTGTCCAAGTCACTGGTGAAGATGTTGAACAGTGCGGGCCCGAGGACTGAGCCCTGGGGGACCCCACTGCCCACATCCCTCCAGGCTGAAAATGACCCATCCACCACCACTCTCTGGGTGCGGCCCTCCAGCCAGTTGGCAACACATTTGACTGCGTAGGTGTCAACACCACAGTCCCCCAGTTTCTTAATGAGAATGCGGTGAGAGACAGTGTCGAAGGCCTTCCGAAAGTCCAGGAAGACTATGTCCACTGCTACCCCTGCATCTAATGATTTGGTTTCCTGGTCATAGAAGGCCACCAGGTTGGTCTGACAGGACCTGCCTCTAATGAACCCGTGTTGGTTGCCCCTAAGCATAACCTCCACTGCTGGCCCCCCGTGGACATGTGCCAGAATAATTTTCTCAAAAACTTTGCCCAGGATAGAGGTAGGACTAACTGCCCTATAGTTTCCCGGGTCCTCCTTCCTCCCCTTTTTGAAGATAGGAACCACATAGGCCCTCTTCCAGCCCTCTGGCACCACACCAGAGCACCACGAGTGCTCGTACAGCTGTGCCAGGGGTCCCGCAATGACCTCAGCTAATTCCCTCAGTACTCTGGGGTGGAGATTGTCTGGACCAGCTGATTTAAATACATCCAGTCCCTCCAGAAGTTTCCTAACTAGTTCCTCAATAACCCTTGGCCTAGGTGCACCTCCCCTGGGATCAAAGGGGGGCCCAGAGAGGGGGTGGCTGTTCCGGTCCCTGCTCAGAAAAATGGAGGCAAAGAAATCGTTAACTACGTTAGCTTTGTCATCTGGTGTGACGACCAGATTTCCTTGCGTGTCCTGTAGGGGTCCCACCTTACCCGGTACCTTCTTTTTGCCCCCTGTGTATTTAAAAAAGGACTTCTTGTTGTCCTTGATCCGGGAAGCCAGTCCCAGTTCCATCTCCGCCTTGGCCTTCCTGACTGCCCCCCTGCAGCCCTGAGCAACCACAGCATAATCCTCCCTGGTGATGGCCCCTCCCTTCCATTGGGTGTGTGCCTCCCTTTTAGCTAGGAGACACTCCCAGATGCTTTTGGTGAGCCATGGGGGCTTTTGTGCCCTCCTGCCCACTTTGATCTGTGTTGGGATTACTTCCCTTTGGGCTTGGAGGATCATCTCCTTAAGGAGCAACCACTCTCCTTGGACACCTGGCTCCTCTCCTCTCCGGGACCTCAGTGCTTCCCCGACTATTCTCCTTAGCTCATTGACGTCCACCCTCCTGAAATCTAGGGTTGCAGCCTTGCTGTAGATCTTTGCCACCTTGCATTGAATGGTGAATTCCAGCAGGCGATGATTGCTGTTGCCCAGGTGGTCGAGCACCTGCAGCCCCCTCACCAGGTCATTGCTTGTGGCCAGTACCAGGTCCAACAAGGTGTCCCCCCTGGTGGGGCTGTGCACCTCCTGGGTTAGATGGATGTCCTGCATTTGGGCTAGAAACCTACGTGAGCTGTCAGGCCTGGCTGACTGCTCCTCCCAGCAGATGTCTGAAAACTTCAGGTCACCCACGATGACCACATCCTCTGACTTAACTATTGATTGATGGCAGTCACTCATTGTGGTGCCCTGTGACCAGTGGGGTCCCTCAGGGCTCTGTCCTGGGGCCCATACTGTTCAACATCTTCATTAACGATGTGGACATTGGAGTCAGGAGTGGACTGGCCAAGTTCACAGATGACACCAAACTTTGGGGCAAAGCATCCACGCCAGAGGACAGGCGGGTGATCCAGGCTGACCTGGACAAGCTCAGCAAATGGGCAGATGAGAACCTCATGGTGTTTAACACCGAAAAATGCAAGGTTCTCCACCTTGGGAGGAAAAACCTGCAGCATCCTTATAGGCTCGGCAGTGCTACGTTGGTTAGCACTACAGAAGAAAGAGACTTGGGGGTCATCATTGACCACAAGATGAACATGAGCCTTCAATGCGATGCTGCGGCTAGTAAAGTGACCAAAACGCTGGCTTGCATCCATAGATGCTTCTCGAGCAAATCCTGGGACATCATTCTCCCCTTGTACTCGGCCTTGGTGAGGCCGCAGCTGGAGTACTGCGTCCAGTTTTGGGCTCCACAATTCAAAAAGGATGTGGAGAAGCTTGAGAGAGTCCAGAGGAGAGCCACGCGCATGATCAGAGGTCAGGAAACAGATCTTACGATGACAGGCTGAGAGCCATGGGACTCTTTAGCCTGGAAAAGCGTAGGCTCAGGGGTGATCTGATGGCCACCTATAAGTTTATCAGGGGTGACCACCAGGATCTGGGGGAACGTCTGTTCACCAGAGCGCCCCAAGGGATGACGAGGTCGAACGGTCACAAACTCCTGCAAGACCGTTTCAGGCTGGACATAAGGAAGAATTTCTTTACTGTCCTAAGGTCTGGAACAGTCTGCCAGCGGAGGTGGTTCAAGCACCTACATTGAACACCTTCAAGAGTAAATTGGATGCTTATCTTGCTGGGATCCTATGACCCCAGCTGACTTCCTGCCCTTTGGGCAGGGGGCTGGACTCAATGATCTCCCGAGGTCCCTTCCAGCCCTAATGTCTATGAAATCTATGTTGAACAGTATGGGTCCCAGGACAGAGCCTTGAGGGACCCCACTGGTCACAGGGCACCATGATGAGTGACTGCCATCAATCACAACCCTCTGGGTCTGACCACGAAGCCAATTTTCCAGCCAGCGGATCGTGGTGGAGCCAAGGCCACAACTGGGCAGTTTGGCCAAGAGGTGATCATGGGATACCAGATCAAAAGCTTTTTTGAAGTCAAGATATATGACATCAATCTCTTCTCCCTTATCCAGGTGATAGGTCACCTGGTCATAGAAGGAAATGAGATTGGTCAAACAAGACCTACCCGCAACAAACCCATGCTGGCTGTCCCTTAGAATGTTAGCCTGGGCCAGTCCATCAAGGATGGCCTCCTTAATAAACTTTTCTAGGATTTTCCCCAGGATAGAAGTCAGGCTAATGGGCCTGTAGTTAGCCAGATCCACTCTCCTCCCTTTCTTGAAGATCGGCACCACATTGGCCTTCTTCCAGTCTTCAGGCACTATACCAGAGCACCAGGAGTTTTCAAAGATCCGTGCCAGGGGCTGGGCTATGACGCTCGCCAGCTCCTTGAGTACCCTGGGGTGCAGATTGTCAGGGCCAGCTGACTTGAAGGTATCCAGCTTCTCAAGGTGTTCCTTCACGAGGTCAGCATTGATGGAGGGTAGGGGATCCCCATCACCCAGATTTCCCTGTCCCATAGCACGCATGGGCATCCCGTGTGACTGATGAAAGACTGACGCAAAGTACCTATTTAATAGGTTGGCTTTTTCCTGGGCGTCAGTTGTCAGTTGCCCCATCTGGTTTAGCAGGGGTCCAACATTGCCCTTGCTTTTCCTCCGGCTCCCCACATATCTGAAAAAGGACTTTTTGTTGTCCTTGATGCCTGAAGCTAGTTGGAGTTCAGTTGCAGCCTTGGCTTTCCTGGTTTGGTCCCTGCAGGACCGGACCAGCGTGGAGTAATCCTCCTTGGAGGTGAATCCCATCCTCCATCCTTTGTAGGCTTTCCTTTTTAGCCACAATAGGTCCACTAGGTCTCTGGAGAGCCAGGGGGGCTGCTGTGCCTTCTTGCTGCCTTTCCTCCGTGTTGGAATAGATTTAGCTTGTGCACTGAGGATCGCTTCCTTGAGAAGCAACCACTCTTCTTCAACTCCCAACTCCCTGTGGTCATGGTCCCTGAGGGCCTGACTGACTAGCCTCTTGAGCTTATCAAAGTCGACTTTTCGGAAGTCAAGGACTTAAGAATTTCTGGTCTAGCTCTTCCCCTTGGTTGGGTGGTCTGTAGTAGACCCCCACCATTAAGTCTCTTTCCCCTCGACTGCCTTCTATTCTAACCCAGAGCACTTCAGAGTGCCCCTCCTCTGGCTCTTTGCTAATTGATGAGAATATATATTCCTCCTTAATGTAGAGTGCCACACCCCCCGCCTTTCCTCCCTGTCCTATCCCTCCTGTACAGCCTACAGCCCTTGATATTCACAGCCCAGTCATGCGTTGGGTCCCACCACGTTTCAGTGAGCCCCACTGTGTCTGGGTTGGGGTCAGCTAGCAGGAGGGTAACTTCCTCCTGTTTGTTTCCCATACTACGAGCATTTGTGTAGAGGTATTTGAGGCCTCTTGTGGATTGTGTACTGGGCCCCTAATCACAGCATTGCCCTGGCCCCTGTTGCTTACCTGGGTATATGTTCCTCTCGTTGGTCTAGGCTGGGCTGTACTTGTGAGTGCTGCTTGGTTTGGCAGTCCAAGGCTTCCTCCACCCGCATCTTCGCCTTCCCCCAATGAGCCTAGTTTAAAGCCCACCGGAGGAGATCCACCAACCTAGAAGAAAACACATGCTGACTGTTATGGGAAAGGTGGAGCCCTCCCATCCAAGCATGTCTCTTGTCATGATGTGCAGGTCGTTGTTGAGGAAGCCAAAGCCCGCCTCAAGACACCATTCCCGAAGCTGCCAGTTGGTCTCTGCAATGCACGTCTCATGCTGTCTTCCACGTCTGCTCACTGGTAGAACAGAGGAGAATACCACCTGTGCACCTACCTCCTTCAGCAGGCCCCCCCAGAGCATGGTAGTCTGCCATCAGGTGATCAGGGCTTCTCCTGGCTGCATCATTAGTACCCACATGGATTAGGACCATGGGGTAGTAATCGGTCGGCTGGATCATGGCCTGGATCATCCCCGTCACATCCTGAATCTTTGCTCTGGGTAGGCAGTAGACCTCGCATGTCGAGGGGTCCTGGCGACAGGTGAGGCCCTCCGTACCTCTCAGGATGCAGTTGCCTATGATGATCGCGCGAGACTTTTTCCTCCGGGACTGCTTAGCTCCTTTGGCCGGCTCAGATCGTGGAGAGTGTGGAGTTGCCTCCTCTCCAGTTGCCTCCTCTCCTTCCTTCTCCTCCAGTGTTGCCAGGGCCCCATACCTGTTCTCCAGCCAGACTGGAGGAAGTGGTACTGTTGTGTTGTGAAGAGCCCTGGTTCTGGAGGTGACCGTCTGCCACTCTGCAGTGGAGGTCCCTTCCCGAGGTGCTTCTTCCTTGGGTGTGTGGCCCTGCAGGGAAAGGAAATAGCCATCAATTTCATCCTCCGCCTCCCTGATTCCCCTCAGCCTGCTAAACTCCTCCTGGAGCTCCGTCACCTGCACCTCCAGGGCCCTAAGGTGGGCACCTGCAGGACAGGTGTGGGGGTCCCCAATCCCTGCTTCCCCCGGGCCCTGCTGGGCAACTCCCATGGGCCAGGGGGTGGGGGGACGCCAGCTCCCCCATGGGCTCTGTCTGGGTGGAGGCTTCAGACAAGCCCCCAGGTAGGCTGCACCCTCTGGGCAGGGGCCCTGGCAGCACCCCGTTTCGACACCATCGTAGGAGTTGCTGCTTGTTTATGGCTTAGTGTGGTGCATTCGCCCTGCCCTAGTAGGAGTCTCCCTCCTGGCCCTTCCTTCTCGCCCTCTCTGTTTGTGCGGTGTGACGTGGTGCAGCTTGGGAGCGTGGCTCCCTACCGGCTCAGCTAAGACAGATCCGGGGGGCTTCCCAGATAATCTCTCTCTCTCTTTCTTTATCTCCACCCTACCCCAAATCTTCACTCTATGGAGTTGTGTAGCATGGTTTTGGAGCTGGAAGTCCTGGTTATGCACAGAACCAGTGCAGGGGAGGGTACCTGTAGAACGGAGGTGAGACTTCATCCTTCTAAGGCCCATACCTCCTTTGGCCTTTCTACTGTGACATAGTAAAGACATAAGACATACTAGTGGGTTTTGTGTTGTGGAGGCTTGTCTCAGACCACCTGACTCCTCAAACAGACAGTGCAGGGGGTGGTGACCGCAGCATAGTTGACTAGGACCTACTGTGGAATGATTGTGGCTTTCTTCTTAGAAAAGAAAGGTAGTAGCTGTGCTCAGGCTGCCCAGTACAAATTAATGCTGCTGTATTCAATTGTACTGCTGCCTGTGGTTGCTGTAACTTCAGTGTCCGTACTTGTATTCCTCTTGGCCTATCAGTCTACTTGACTGGGAGAAGGAAGAGGCTTTTCTTCTGGATCCACCATTAATAGAACATCAGGCTGAGACCCTGCCCTCTGTTACATCTGTACTGTCTGAGGGAAGCCAACTAGAGAGCACTGATGTGAATGAGAATGGACATCTGGGTTACAGATAAAATGGAAAGGAAGGACCCAACTTGATTTTCACATTATGGGGGTAGATTGTGTCAATTAAACAAAACAAAACACAACACCCCCCCCAGCTCATTTTTATGTGGAGTAAGTTACAAACCTAGGACCCCAATGTGCTATCTTTTCAAGTCAGTTTTCCGAATACAGCTGCAGAACTGTATCTCACATGGGGCACATCTACATGTTACCCTACAGTGACATTGTTATTGCACCATGCCTTAGTACTTCCTTTTGGAAGTACTAAAGCAACAGCAGAATAACTGCCCATACTGCACCTTACACCTGGCTATCGGACAATTTTTTTAGGTCAGTCCTAGAGGGCATCCCGTTAGGCAGTAAGTGGATCAAAGCCAAGTCTGCCTACATCCAAGTTATAGTCTGAAATATAGCATCATGAAGATGCTAGTCATTAAGGGCACTTGTACATAGGATGATGTTGCCATGTAAACTTGACAAAAATCCCTCTTTGTGTAGCTTATTGGTGTCACACTTTACACTTATGCAAGGTTTGGGTGTCTTAAATTATTCTCATCGTAACAAAGTAAACCACATACCCATGTAGTTTAGTTTGACATGTAACAGATTGCATTCATGTGGCCAAAAATCTGCTGTGTACACATTGTTGTTCACTGAATTATGTGTACTTTGCTCCTTCATCCACCAGGTGTTGCTACAACTTGCAGGTACTTGCAGGTAATTTTCAGTGTAGTTTGCAGGTATTTGTGTGTAATGAATATTTTAGCACACCAAGTGTAGCTGCAGAGCCCAACCAGGATCAATCTTCTGCTGACTTCTTTTTCTCACTTCATTAAATATTTCAAACAAACTGTGTTAGGTATCTCCAATTTCACTGTACTGACAGATGGAGTGGGTGGGGAGGCTGAAGTTCGGGGTGATTGAACTATGCCAAGCATCCAGGAGCACAGGAGCATTCAGTCAAATCGCGTTATGATTTTTCCCAAATCTACAAGCCCCCACTTTTACATGAGATGCCTTCAGTGGTAAAAAAAAAAGGTGGGCACTCAGCAGAACACTGAAATGGCTGAGCCCTGAATTGGGGGTTGGGTGGCTAATGTGGGTGTCAGGTCCCCATGCCCTTTTTCTCAATGTTCCATTATCATAACCAGAGCTAGGCACCAGAAGCAACCAGTAAAATCACGCTCTCAATTTTTGCCAGGTCTCCCAGCACCCCTTTTACACGAGATGCCCTCAGCAGTAAAAAATATGGGTGCTCACCAGAACACTAAAATGGCTGAGCCCTGAATTCAGGGTCGTGTAGCTAATAGGGATATCAGGTCTCTGTGCCCTATTTTTTAACAAGTGCCATTAACACGTCCAAAGCTATGCCAGACATTGAGGCATCTTTTCAACAACACAGGAGGTCATCTCAGCCCCTTTTAGGTATGTTCTGCTCTGAGCATGTAACACCTCATAGGACTTCAATGGTCCTCCATAATTCACTGGGTTTTCTCCTTGGAAAATATAAAGCAGCAGTTTTGCATCAGACAGTTTAGAAGTATATACACACTGAGCCAGAGGACATCCAGCCACCCACCCTAGCTATGCGTTCCAGGCAACCAAGGAGCTCAGGTCTGGCCAAGAGGCCTCACTACCACCATTCCCCCATTTAACACCACCATCTCCCCTGCCCCGCACTCTTGTCCTGCTTTCCCATACTCCCTTCACTACTCCCATATACATTATCACAGTGGTGATGTTACCACTACCCGCTGTAGTCATGGTTTCCCCCCATCCCCACATCCCTCCACCACAGTCACCCCAGCTCCCCATCCCACCCCCATCAGCTTCAACATTGGGAACAGGAGCCAGAGGCAAAAGTGCGGCTGATGGTAAGTTTTCAGTTGCAGTGGGGGCTTGGGGATATGGTAATAGGGGAAGCATGAAAGTATATGTTAGGGTACATCGGAACATGTCAGGCTAACTGCTGTTTCTCTCTCCCAATTGCACTCTAGTTGTCCCTTGCTTAAGAACAGCCGATGCATCAACCCAGACCTCTGCAAAAGGTTATTTAGCCGCACCAAGTGATAGGTATTTTCACAGAAGGCTTGGGGAAAGCTCCCTCAGGGAATGTGCTTTAAGAGGAGGTGAGAAAAGTGAGTTTGGGAGTATGAGGCAAACCCCCATGTCTTCTTTCTTCCCCTGCAGCACACCCATTGCTTTGTGAAGAGTGTCACCTTGGCTCTGCAGAAGAGGGTTGCCCCTGCTCTGCTGGCACTCCATTTTTTGAGAGGCAAAAGACTTGAAAGGGGGCATTTTAGATCTTTAATTTTATTTATTGTTTTCTAGTTGTGGGATGGGGGGGCGGGAATTGGATATTCAGCAGTGTTTCAGTTTTCACTATTTGTTGGTTTTGTTATTTATTTATATTTGAATTAAAGCTTTAGTTTTATAAGTTTTGGTGTTTTCAATCAATGTACACAGTGCTTTAGTGATCTGTGGGGCTTCAGTCTTGTGGGTGGTGGCTGCTGTTGGTGGTGGGGGTCTCCCTTGAAGGGCGGCACTGTTGTGATTGTGGTGCAGGGGAAGCTTTTGGCCATGAGGGGTGTCCCATGGCATCCATAACCACATGTCAGCTGTCCACACTTTGCCCAGGCACTACAGGGTCAGGGCTGCAGGTGAACTTCACTTGAGCAGGTCACCCCAACCTTTTCAGGTGTCTGTGGCCTGACTGCCCCCTCCCTTAATGCCATATAATCTCTGGTCACTTTTACTTAAAACCAACTGGTGGGGTTCTCTGAAGCCAATCACGAACCTAAAAGCAGAACCACTTTATGAATAGTGGGTACTCACTGTCCCATGGCATCCATAACCAGTGTGCCCCTAAGACTCACGGAGTGCCTTTGGGGTCAGACAGAGCCCTCCACCCTGGCTCAAACCAGGCTGGCTCCAAAATGACCCAGGTGAACCCCTCAGTCTGGTGCCAAAAGATGCAACAGTTGCAGATCATGTCTGCTGTTCAAACTTTGCCCAGGTACTACACGATTGGTGGGGGGAGGGGAGAAGGGGGTGAACTTTCCTTGGCCAGGTGACCTCAAGACTGCACACAACTCCCCAGGGCATGCCTTATTGATCTCAAATGCCTGACGTTTGTGACAGAAGTGAATGTCTAGTAGCACATAGGTTTAGGTCCACTTGGACCCTCACCAAAACTAAGAACCTGGCGTGTGTGCTAGGGGGACCCTGATGTGTGCCAGTTCATCTGCAGTCCATGGGCGAACTGGCAAATCTACCTTGATGTTGCCTGGAAAATGTCAGAGCAGGGTCACAACAGGACCCCACTATAGTGCTGGGTCAAGGCTAAGACGTTGCAGGCAAAATTCCACAGGGCTGTCACATGAACATAGTGCCAGGGCACCCCAGTGTATTACGTGGCTCACTACAGGTACCTGCAGCTGCTAATGGAGGTACTGGATCAGCGTGAACTGCAAGCAACAGAGAACTGTGGGGTGTCCTTGCCTTCAGGCACTTTGCCATCAGCGGTTGCCACTCCTAGGCAATCCAGCTACTCAAGTGGAGAGGAAAGTGGAAGGGTCCTGGGCCCCCCTTAGCCAGGCAGTGATTCTCAGTCATTTTGGACTGAACAATTTTCTTTTTCTTCTGCTTGTGGGATTTGCTGAGTGCATCTTTTTAGAGCAGCAAGCATCCATCACTCAGTCTAATTGCTGCATTTATTAATTTTCTTTATTTTGTTTCTTTTCAGCTCAGATTGCAACACCTCCACCAAGGACATGCAAGCAACTCAGGCAGGCTGCAGCCAATGCTAGAAGTAATGTGCTGGTAAATGACCTCAGGGAATGCAAACAGTGGCCGCAAGACCTGATTAGACAGGTCCATCAAGCTATGGGAAGCAATGTGGGCGTCCAGGGTGAAAGCAACCATGCTGAGTCCAGGAGGCATACCCAGACCTGGCAGGACTGCCAAGTACTATTGGGTGTAGTTATCCCCATTCTATGCCTGGTGGTCATCAGACCTGGTCCTGCAGCAGCCCCTGCATCTTCCCATGCCAGTCAGCAGCAATGTTGGGCACGTATCTGCACAATGCAAATGAACAGTTCTCTGTCCAGTTCAGAATAACTTATTATTTGTTGTACTTAAGAATTGTTATAACTGATCATGAGTTTCAAGAAAGAGAGAGCAAGTTTCAGATGGTCCAGCTCTTCTCTCTGAGTTTTCATCATGGCTACTACTCCTTCTCCTGGGAAGTCCTTAATTTATATAGCCCTTATGACCTCATTTACCTGGTCCAATGGAGGCTAGCACCTGTTGGCTGTCAGCCAACCAATTTGAAATGCATCACTGGTTGCTGGGCAGACTGGCAGGGTCTCTAGCCCCCTCTCAGTCAGGATGGCATTTCTTAGAACAATCGTGAGTGTAAGCCCCTCACCCAGGTATGTGATGCCAGTCATGTAGGCAGAGGGAGCAAGTTTGTCCCCACCCTCAGGAATGTATCCTACTTTGGTTACCTAAAGAGATGGGATGTCTGCCCTCTGCAGGGCCTAACATGTTAACCAAATTGTTACAGAGCACAGTTTTTCGGGGAGACAGAACAGAAGTGGCATTCTGCCCCGATTCCACCCCCCCTTTAAAAGCTTGGGCACATGGCTTCACAGAGCCATGGGTATGAGCGTGTTTCATTTGGAAGGGTCATCTTTCACACCTAAAGAGAGATTACACAACACATAAGACTGGTCATAACAATAATACACATAGGACATCGAAACACACTGGGGAGCTCCCATGCCAGACCTCTCTCAGGTGTGCCTGAGTCCATTTGACCCACTACCCAGAGTCTTTTTGTGACAGGGCATCTGCTATCACATTCTGGCTTCCCTTGTTGTGTTTGATGGTGAAGTTGAACTCATGAAGCTGCCAGGCCCATTGTTGAAGCTTTGCATTGGTGTTTTGCATTGTCTGCAATCACTGAAGCGGGGCATGGTCTGATATAATGGTGAACTGCTGCCCCCATGGATAGAGCCTCAGCTTGTTCAGTGCCCAGCTGTTTGCCAAACACTCCTTTTCAATAGATGACAGGTTCTGCTCCCGAGGGATTAACTTCTGGCTTAAGTAAACCACAGGGTGCCATGTCTCTTTGTGCTCTTGTAAGAATACAGCTCCTAATCCTAAACTGGAAACATCAGTGGCTATGTAGAAGGGTTTATCATAGAGCGGTGCCTTCAGAATTGATTGTTTGATAAGGGCAGCCTGTAGGGTGTCAAATGCTTCCTGGCACCCCTGCTTCCAGACCACTGGATTAGGGCTGCTCTTCTTGGTTATTTCATGTAGGGGAGCTGCTGTCGCTCCAAATCCAGGGCAAACTGCCTGTAATATCCAACCAGGCCAAGGAAGGCTCTGACTTGCTTCTTGATTTGTGGGGGCGGCCAGTCTCTAATAGCCTCAATCTTGTCCCACAAGGAAGCAATCTGACCTCTACCCATGCAATGTCCCAAATAGACCACTTCAGATAGTGCCAACTAGCACTTTTTGGCTCTTATGGTAAGAACAGCTTGCTTGATCCTACCTAACTTGGTGGTCAGATGAATCAGGTGCGATTCAAAGTCCTGACTGAAGATGGCAAAATGTCATCGATGTAAGCCATGGCAAAATGCTCACATTTTTGTAACAGTCTTTGAAAAGATGTGGGAGAGTTGCACATACTGAAAGGTAAAACTATAAACTCACATAGTCCCACAGGTGTAGTCAAGGCAGACTTGCCTATGGTGTCTGGATCCAGCACCATTTGCCAGAATCTTTTGGACAGGTCAAGAGTAGAGGTGGCCTTGGCTGGGCCCAGGTGATAAAGCAAAGAGTCCGTCCTGGGCATAGAGTAAGCGTTAGGGGTGGTAGCAGCATTCAGCTTCCTGTAGTCCACACAGAACCGGCTGGACCCATCCTGCTTCCGGATGAGTACCACCGGGCTGACCCAGGAACTCACTGAAGGCCAGATTACCCCTAACTCTCATCTCTATGATCTCCCACTTTGTTTCTTGTTATCACCTTTGCATTAACTTCATATGGTCTGGATTGGATAGGGCGATTATTGCCTGTGTCTATAGAGTGTACTCCCAGGTTCATTTTACCTGGTTTGTTGGAGAATACTGTCTCAAAGTCCTTGAGTGCTGCGAGCAGCTTATCGTTGTCCTGGAAGGGGAGAATATCTGGCAGGTGGAGTTCCTCTGTTCCTGGCTCTCCATCCCAGACACCATCCATGACCAGCTCCTCAGGTGATCCTTCTACTGAGGAAATCCAGAATCCCACATCATGTCTATTAAAGTATGGTTTAAGCATGTTCACATGCACTACCTTAAGCTTTTTGTCTGCCCCACTCCTGATCACTATGTAAGTCACAACATCCAGCCTATCCAGGATGATATGGGGACCTTCCCAAGCTGCTTGCAGATTGCCTGTCTTTAGTAGCAGGAAAACCATGACCTTATCACCTTGTTCAAAGGTACCTTTTCATCATACCAGACACTTTACTTTTCCTGGGCCTGGGCCAGGGAGTCTTGTGCCACCTTTGTCACGTCAGTTAGCTTCTGACAAAAGCTGAGCATGTACTCTACCATGGAGGTCTTAGTGGAAGAGATGTTCCCTTTCCACGCTTCTCTCACCAAATGGAGAGGATCCCCAACTCCCCTTCTGGACATCAACTCGAATGCCAAGAACCCAGTGGACTTCTGGAGTACTTCACGGTAGACAAAGAGCAAATGTGGAAGTTTCTTATCCCAATCATTGGGGTTAGGTCCACGTAGGCCTTTAGCATACCTTCAAGGTCCCATTGAACCTTTCTACAAGCCCATTTGTCTGAGGGTGGTAGGCTGTGGTCCTGAGGTGTTTTACTTCACAGCACTCCCACAGGCACTTCATCATCTCCACCAGGAAGTTCCCACCCTTGTCAGTCAGGATCTCGGAGGGAAACCCCAGCTGAAAGAAGATCTTGGTCAGGGCTTCAGCAACTACAGGTGCCTTGGTGGAGGTCAAGGCAATTGCCTCTGGGTACGGAGTTGCGAAATCCACTAGTCAGGATGCATTTCATCCCTCTACAGGTCTTATGCCTCAGTGGGCCCACACTAACTATACCCACTCTTTGGAAGGGTTGATCAATGATAGGGAGGGGCTGTAGGGGATCCTTTCTCTTGTCCCCACTTTTGCCCAGTCCTCTGGCATGTCTCACAAGATCTGCAGTAGTTTGTCAGATTCTGGGCAATTCTAGGCCAATAAAAGTTCGCCTGCATCCGCTGGCATGTCTGTTCCCTGCCCATGTGACCAGCACAAAGTAAATCATGAACCATGGAAAGCAACTGTTGAACTCCCTCTCAATAGTAGAATACCTTGTTTTGGTGTCATTTAATTTTTTACTAGCAAAGGCTCCAGGTTAGATTTCATAGATTTCATAGACATTAGGGCTGGAAGGGACCTCGGAAGATCATTGAGTCCAGCCCCCTGCCCTAAGGGCAGGAAGTCAGCTGGGGTCATAGGATCCCAGCAAGATAAGCATCCATTTTGCTCTTGAAGGTGTTCAGTGTAGGTGCTTGAACCACCTCTGGTGGCTGTTCCAGACCTACTATTGACAGGGAGCATCTAGCAATAAAGCCGGCAATAAACTACTTCTGGTATTATTTAATGGGAAGAGAATTTAAATTAGTCACTGTTCATGCTCCTTTACAATGGCTAAATAAGTCCAAACATGATAACATGCGAATCACGTGCTGGGTATGGTCTCTACAGCTTTTAAATTCTGTGTCAGTTATAGGCCTTGAGTGACCAATAAAGTACCAGATTTTTTATCAAGGTGTAATGAAAAGGAGGTGGCAGTGACAGATCCATGCAAAACCACTATCAAAATTATTGATGATCGGAACCAAAAAGCTGTTTCACCACAAGGCAACTTAAGTGGGGGGATGTGCTACAGGAAAGACTTACCCTGGCCAGATGAGGAATGGAGCCAGTGGGATGACATGCAGGAACAAAAGCGTGGCAGAAGTTAAACCACAGCGGGAGAAGATGCTGTGTTAAAAGAAAAAAAGGAAAAAGAACAGCGGAGCTGGGAGAAGCCAGGGCTGGCTCCTAAGTTGGTGTGGGCATGCTTTATGGCAGTGTGCCAAGGTTGATTTGCTAGCTGGCCCCTTGAGACTGGGATAAAGAGTCCGATGGAAGAACAGCTCTAGGGACTGGAAGTAAGTTTCCCGATGGGCCCAGAGTGGCTAGCAACAGAACAGAGCTCTACTGGAGGGACATGGTGGCTGCCTCCGGAAGGGGTTTTCCAAGATAGGTAGAGCCAGACAAGGCTCAGTGACTTACCTGAAGAAGCACCATGGATGTTGGACATCTCTAGCCCAGACTGGATCCAGGAGGGACCTGAAAGGACAAGAAGAGACGGATGTTTGAACTGCAGCAAGTATTGAGCTGAGAGAGAGAGAGATGCCAGGAAGCAAGGTAACCTGGGGTCTGGAAGACGCTTAGGCAGGACCAAGTACAGTCAGGGAAAATTCAGATGAGATAACATCCAAATCCAACCATCATAAATTCAGAGGAACAAAACACCAGAGTTCAGACTGTACAAACTCTAGTAATCTGGAAACAACACCTTTGATTGGCATTGGATGAAGTATAGGGGAGGCAGAGCCCCAAGTAGGACAGATAATCTGGAAGACTGAAGGAAGATACCAGAGGAAGGGTGGGACAAACCATCTTCCTCCCAATTACAATAATTTATTCCAACAAGACGTGGCAGGAAAGACCCCTTGGTGAACCTTCCAAGATCTAACCCACTAACAAACCTGCCTCTTCTTTAAGCAATGGTGAAACCAGAAAAGGCCCTACAGTCACGACGCATGAGTGAATGGCACGGGAGACTACAATGGGTGACTGGTGCCTCTTGACACCAGTTAGCAACCAGGGCGGGAGTCTCCTGGTGGCTAATCTCACCGACTGGGGGATCCCCCTAGAGCCAATCTCACTCACCAAAAAGCGGCTGCACTGCTTTCAGAAGTCCCATGGCCACTTCCGGAAGTGGCATGGACATTTTTGCTGGTGGCCTCGCTTCCCGGCCAGTGCTTGCAGGAGAGAGCACCGGTGCTCCAGCCTACCCCCCACCTGTCACCTAAACAGGGAGTGTGGCCTGACAGGGGTTGCACGTACACCCCCATGCATCCCCTACACATCACCACTACACCCAAAGTATCTAACATTGGATTAAAGAGGAATGTAGAGGATATACTCAGTATACAGCAGCCTATATCTATACCCTTAAACAAACTTCAGAGAGATTTTTGCTACATTGTTGATGCTGTCAAAATTTGGAAGGCACTTCAAGAAACATCAAAGAAAGAAATACCCAACTAGAAAGTTACACTGCAGGCAATAAAGAAGCGAATGGATCAAGTACTAAACTCCATCTCATTTTCTTGCAAATGTTCTCAACCCCAGATATAACGGTAGATGCCTAACTTCTGAAGATGATGCTGCCATGGCATGCGCATCTCAAAATCACTCCTGTTATACCAATCATAGTACATTTCAGGGCTGGAGGGGAACCATTTAAACCAGGGGTGGGCAATTATTTTGGGTGGAGGGCCACTTACTGAGTTTTGGCAAGCAATTGAGGGCTGCATAACAGGCAGCCAGGGGCAGATAAATATTAATTATCTAAATTTTTTAGGGGTCCTGTGGGCCAGATAGAATGATCTGGCAGGCCACATCCAGCCTGCAGGCCAGAGTTTTCCCACCCCTGATTTAAACAGTACAGGCAGTCCTCAGACTTACGACACACAGTTTTCAGGAACCAATTGTCTTAAGTTGAAACGTAATTCGGAACCAATTTTTTCATAAGAAACAATGTTATAAATGGGGGATTGGTTCTTGAACCAAGGCTTGATACCCTATTTTCACCAAAAATACCCCAGAATTTTGTGCTTGATCAATTATGGATGAGTAATACAGCTACATTAATGTTAGGCTCCGGAGCGGTGAGAGCGCGCGGGTGAAGCCCGCTGTGCCCCCGCTCCCCCAAAGCCCCCCAGACACCCCCTCAGCAGCTGCAGAGCCCCCCGCCGACCCCCAGCACAGCCGGAGGTAAGCGGGCTCGTGGTGGGAAGGGGTTAACTCCTCGTTCCCTGGGAGGAGGCCGCTGCCTGGAGCCGGGCCGGGTCAAGCCCCCGCCCAGGCCCCTACTTGGCCCAGCCCCCCAGGGAGCCACGCGACCAGGCTGCGTAAACAGGTATTTGAGTTAGCGCGGAGTTCACGCAGGAGAGGGCGCGGGAGGGCATGAGACCCTGCCTGCGACCCCCCCAGAGTAGTCAGCCCCAGCCGTAGCCAGCCTACCAGAGGCATGACACGCATGGGCACGCGCCGCACCCCTTAGGTCCCCTCAGGCTCTGCGGCCCCCCCATTGGGCACCTCAGAGACGGCCACCCAGACGGAGCCCATGATTCCGGGCTCCATGCAGACGGAGCCCCTGGCTCTTGGCTGCAGGGGCTGCCTGTCCCTTTTTCAGGCTCTGGGGCCTGGGAGCATGGCCACCTCCCCTTGCGGGGTCTGCTCCCTACTGGGGTCTCTGGCGCGCCAGCTGGAGGAGCTCCAGGCCACAGTCCAGAGACTGCATGCTATCAGGGACTGCGAGCAGGAGATAGACTCCTACTGCCAGGCCCTTCTCCCCCGGGAGCCACAGGGTAGAGCACTGTCTCCCTCCACGACTAAGGAGGACTCTGGGACCTCCCGCTCTGCCCAGTCACGGGCATGGACCAAGGTGGTCAAGGGCCCTAAGGCCCGCTGCACCAAGGCCCCTCCCTCGCCAGAGCTTAGCAACAGGTTCGCACCTCTTGCAGCCCCAGCAGAGCCCACGCAGTTGCCAGCTCCCGCAGGCAACCCAGGCTCGACCGCAGCTACTGGCCCCGCTCTCCCCAAGACAAAGCGAAAGGTGTTTGTTGTGGGAGACTCCATCCTGAGGGGCACTGAGGGGGCAATCTGCTGCCCCGACCCCTCAGCCCGGGAAGTCTGCTGCTTCCCGGGGGCCCGCATCCGAGACATTGCGGAGAGGATCCCGCAGCTCCTCCGGCCCACAGACCACTACCCCACGCTCCTTATTCACGTGGGCACCAATGACATGGCTCGGAACACCCCCAGCCAGGTCATGAGGCGCTACAGGGATTTGGGAGCAGGGCTTTGGGGTCTGGGAGCTCAGGTGGTGTTTTCATCAATCCTCCCAGTCTTGGGCTATGGGCTGAGGAGGGAGAGGAGGATCCACGCAGTGAATCAAAGACTGCAGAGTTGGTGTCATCAAGAAGGCTTTGGCTTCCATGACTACAGCCCGCTCTTTGGCGAGAGAGGCAGCGAGCTGCTGGGAAGAGATGGCCTCCACCTCTCTCCCCTGGGGAGGAGGCTCTTCTCAGCCAGGCTGGCTGACCTGCTCCACCGGGTTTTAAACTAAGCCCGCTGGGGGATGGGGGGACAACTGCCACTGCTGGCCCGCTGAGCGACCCTTGCAAAGCCAGCAGACCAAGGCACTTAAGGGAGCCCACCCCTGCCCCAGCCCTGGCACAATCTGTGGGCAAAGCAAGAGCCCCCAAGGGCACACTTGCCTACCTGTACACTAATGCCAGGAGCCTGGGCAACAAGCAGGAGGAGCTCGTCCTCCTGCTCAGTGCAAAGAATTATGACGTCACTGGGATAACGGAGACCTGGTGGGACTCCACCCATGACTGGACCACGGGTATAGAGGGCTATACCCTGTACAGGAGGGATCGTGTTGACAAAAAGGGCGGAGGTGTAGCTCTCTATGTGAAGGAAAGCTACATGTCCCTGCAAGCTGATGTTGGCGACCCGCATGGACAGCTAGAGACCCTCTGGGTAAAAATTCGTGGGGAATACGGCACAGGGGACACAATGGTGGGAGTCTACTACAGACCTCCCACTCAACGTCCTGAGCTTGACCAGGAGTTCGCCCGGGAACTGACTGAGGCTGCTTGCTCCAGGACCTTGGTTGTCATGGGGGACTTCAATTACCCGGACATCTCGTGGGAAGATTACTCAGCTAAATCTGAGTGGGCGCAAAGCTTTCTCTCGTGCATGGATGACCTCTACCTGACTCAAGAAGTCTATGGGCCAACGAGAGGCAAAGTGCTGCTCGACCTGGCACTGGCTACGGGGGACGACCTAATTGGCAACCTAGTGATCGATGGGAAGCTGGGTGACAGTGACCACAAGCTGATCACCTTCACCATCCGCTGTAAAGCTGGCAAGTCAGTCAGCAACATAGAAGTCCTTGACTTCAGAAAAGCCGACTTTGACAAGCTCAAGAGGCTTGTCGGTCAGGCCCTCAGGGCCCATGACCCCAGGGAGATGGGAGTTCAAGAAGAGTGGTTGCTTCTTAAGGAAGCGATCCTCAATGCACGAACTAAATCTATTCCAACACGGAGGAAAGGCAGCAAGAAGGCACAGCAGCCCTCCTGGCTCTCCAGGGACCTAGCGGAACTCCTGCGGCTAAAAAGGAAAGCCTACAAAGGATGGAGGACGGGAATCACCTCCAAGGAGGATTATTCTGTGCTGGTGCGGTCCTGCAGGGAGCAAACCAGGAAAGCCAAGGCTGCAACTGAACTCCAACTAGCTTCAAGCATCAAGGACAACAAAAAGTCCTTTTTCAGATATGTGGGGAGCCGGAGGAAAAGCAAGGGCAATGTTGGACCCCTGCTAAACCAGATGGGGCAACTGACAACTGATGCCCAGGAAAAAGTCAGCCTATTAAATAGGTACTTTGCGTCAGTCTTTCATTAGTCCCATGGGACGCCCATGCCTGCTATGGGACAGGGAGATCCGGGTGATGGGGATCCCCTACCCTCCATAAATGCTGACCTCGTGAAGGAACACCTTGAGAAGCTGGATACCTTCAAGTCAGCTGGCCCTGACAACCTGCACCCCAGGGTACTCAAGGAGCTGGCGAGTGTCATAGCCCAGCCCCTGGCACGGATCTTTGAAAACTCCTGGCGCTCTGGTGTAGTGCCCGAAGACTGGAAGAAGGCCAATGTGGTGCTGGAAAGGGAGGAGAGTGGATCTGGCTAACTACAGGCCCATTAGCCTGACTTCTATCCTGGGGAAGATCTTAGAAAAGTTTATTAAGGAGGCCATCCTTGATGGACTGGCCCAGGCTAACATTCTAAGGGATAGTCAGCACGGGTTTGTTGCGGGTAGGTCTTGTTTGACCAATCTCATTTCCTTCTATGACCAGGTGACCTATCACCTGGACAAGGGAGAAGAGATTGATGTCATATATCTTGACTTCAAAAAAGCTTTTGATCTGGTATCCCATGATCACCTCTTGGCCAAACTGGCCAGTTGTGGCCTTGGCTCCACCACGATCCACTGGCTGGGAAACTGGCTCCGTGGTTGGACCCAGAGGGTTGTAATTGATGGCAGTCAGTCATCGTGGTGCCCTGTGACCAGTGGGGTCCCTCAAGGCTCTGTCCTGGGACCCATCCTGTTCAACATCTTCATTAATGATGTGGACATTGAAGTCAGGAGTGGACTGGCCAAGTTCGCAGATGACATCAAACTTTGGGGCAAAGCATCCACGCCAGAAGATAGGCGGGTGATCCAGGCTGACCTGGACAAGCTCAGCAAATGGGCAGACGAGAACCTCATGGTGTTTAACACCGAAAAATGCAAGGTTCTCCACCTTGAGAGGAAAAACCTGCAGCATCCTTATAGGCTCGGCAGTGCTACGTTGGTTAGCACTACAGAAGAAAGAGACTTGGGGGTCATCATTGACCACAAGATGAACATAAGCCTGTAATGAGCTGCTGCGGCTAGTAAAGCGACCAAAACGCTGGCGTGCATCCATAGATGCTTCTCGAGCAAATCCCGGGACGTCATTCTCCCCTTGTACTCGGCCTTGGTGAGGCCACAGCTGGAGTACTGCGTCCAGTTTTGGGCTCCACAATTCAAAAAGGATGTGGAGAAGCTTGCGAGAGTCCAGAGGAGAGCCACGCGCATGATCAGAGGTCAGGAAAACAGATGTCACGATGACAGGCTGAGAGCCATGGGACTCTTTAGCCTGGAAAAGCGCAGGCTCAGGGGTGATCTGATGGCCACCTATAAGTTTATCAAGGGTGACCACCAGGATCTGGGGGAACGTTTGTTCACCAGAGCGCCCTAAGGGATGACTAGGTTGAACGGTCACAAACTCCTGCAAGACCGTTTCAGGCTGGACATAAGGAAGAATTTCTTTACTGTCCGAGCCCCCAAGGTCTGGAACAGCCTGTCAGCGGAGGTGGTTCAAGCACCTACATCGAACACTTTCAAGAGTAAATTGGATGCTTATCTTGCTGGGATCCTATGACCCCAGCTGACTTCCTGCCCTTTGGGCAGGGGGCTGGACTCGATGATCTCCCAAGGTCCCTTCCAGCCCTGATGTCTATGAAATCTATGAAATTTATATTGTAAATTGCAATCATATTGATTTGGAAGGACTTCTTGGAGGTGACTTTGCTGGACTTTTTGAAGGGTTCTTGGCTGGAGTCTTCTCAGGAGTCTTGGCTGCAGGCTTTTCTGGAGTCTTGTCTGCTTTCTTAAAGGAAGTGTCCAAGGAAGCTTGGACAGATGTTCTCCAGGGAGATGAGCTAACTTGTTCACTGGCATGGATTCGCATCGGATCAAGCGTTGTAAAGTCAAAACTGACGTCATAAAGTTGAAACATGGTGTCAATTCATAAACGTTGTAAGTGTGAAACATTGTTACTCAAAACTTTGTAAGTCAAGGACTGCCTGTACATATTGACTGATGATGTTTTGAACAAAGTCATTCCCCTGAGTTGGTGGAAATCATTAGCCAGGCACCTCAAAACAGAGTTCCTACAGTTAATAAGCTAACTTTTCACAGTAGTAGCTTCCTTTGCAGACACAGACAGAATATTTTAATTGTTTGGTATTACTCACTCACAACTTAATCTACTGGGAGTTGAAAAAGCAGGAAAACTCATATTTCTGTTTCAGTCTATGAATAAAAATGACACTGGGAGTGGGGAAGATGAGATCTAGTTGTAGAATTTTTAAGGACAGCATACGTTTAGTGTTGACTTGTTAAGAACTAATAAAATTCGAGAAATTTTAAAAAAGAATTTAAGGACAGATGTTGTAAAATGCTGTACTGAGTTGTAAATTAACATGTTTTAGTGATCAGATTTGCACCACTGTTTAAGAAATGTGAAAAAGTACATGTTCTCTACAAGGTTAAATCAGGGTTTTCTCTTGATGCTTGAAATCATGATTTAGAAAAGATAAATCAATTATTTAAATTGCCTTGATTTAAATTAATCCAACCTGGGTACTTCTATTTCAGACACAAAATTAGCTTCTCTGCTTAAGACTTACCCCAGTTTTGGGGGGCTAATTTTGTGGGAAAGGTGTGTGGTATGAGTAAATACAGTATTCACCAGGGGTGGGGAAAACCATATACTCCCAAATTCCATCAGAAGAAACTTCATTATAACAGACAGCAAAGAACTGTGAGCTTGTACGTTGGAGTCCTTCATTAGCCACTTCTAAAAATCCCTTCAGTAATAAAACAGTGGTTTCCACCTTGCAGCCCACAATGAAGTCTGTCTAGAAACTCTGCATCCAGTACTCCTTAAATCTGAGGGAACCTACCTGCAACCCTTGTCCCTATGCTCGCCAAGGCTTTATCCAGCCTTATTTCCAGGTAGCAGTGACTTATCTAATATTTATTTCAGATAGTTCAAATAATCTCTTAATACTCCTGCATATGACCCTCTGTGCCTGCAATGCTCCCAACAGTCTCTCTTTGGAATGGTACCCCGCAATCAACAGTATCCCAAAACATGTTCATGTCTTCTTCTGCAGTCCCCCACTTAATTCAACCTCATCTTGTCATTCAGCTGTATTCTCTTCCTGCTTAGGAGATGTGCTCCAGACCTCCCCATACCCATTGTGCATGTTTCAGCCCAGTGCCCATACTTCATCAGAGTCAGACTCTACCGACCCCTAAGCCACATCCTCAGTGAAGGGAGGCAGGTATGGGAGTGCTTCCTCAGAGTTGCTCTTATTTTATTTGGTTTCTACTGGTCTTGCCAGTTCCTTGTACCATTTCAGAGGTCTTGGCACCCTGCTACACTAGGCACAGGGTACAGGGCCTTGTGTGTTACCTGTTCCCTACAAGGTTAAAAGGAGGGGTTTACACCTCACTGGAGATCCTCCTTGACAAATGGACTACACAGGCTCTGCACCCACCAGTTAGTGGCTGAGTGTGCTACAGGGGCTGAGGAACACTTCCCCTACAAATTGCTCCTCCAAGCTGTTGGGACACCAGGAAACAGAATGGAGAGCAAGAAGCTAATCTCTCCCTAACTATTGTGGGAGTTCAGGAGGTTAGGAAGTGTAGATGGGAGCAGGAGTGGACCAGAGACTCTGAGAATATCAGAATACATAGGTGGGCAATGGAAGAGCCTGGTAAAATGGAAGACAGAAGCAAGAAAAAGTATTTTGATACCAGATCCCCACTCCTTGCAGAACACAGGATGGACCCACTCTGAACATGCATCAGAGCTGGGCAGGGAAGGCAGCTGTTATCTGTAGGATTCCTGCCTCCTTTGTGGCATGGGGATGTAGGTAAGTACTAAATGAGGCAGAGGCCTGAAGAAAAAGGAAATTCTCCTGGTTGTGGCAGGTGACTACTGCTCCTAGAGCAGTGGTTCCCATCCTTTTTAGATTTCAGGCACTCCTCATCAGACTCAAAGGCCCCCGTTCTGGAAAATGCCAGCTCTTAGTTTTCACTCCTTTTTTGACCACGGAAACATAATAGCACAGGTCTTCTGTTGCAAAGAACTCAGAAAGAGCACAGTGGGACAGAATATTTCTAACACTGTGGATTGTTATTTGAAATTTCTTGGTTTATCTTGTGAATCATGACTGCATACATAACAGTGCCAACATTGTATGGTACCCTGTGGCACCCTGAAAGGATCTCAGGGCACCTCAGGGTAAAGTATTCACCTGTGACTACCAGTGGTATATTCTCCATTTACTGTCCATTGGATTTGAGACTCAGAGCTTTAAGTGGCAGAAGTGCTAAATACTAACTGCAGCTACCGGAGGCAGTCATGGAAATACGTGGGGGCCTCTGTGATGCAAACGGTTCTGAAAAATCAGGCCTCAGGGTCACAGGTTGGCCACTGAATACTGCAGTCCAGTTCTGACCAATTTAAAAATCACATTAAGGCTTAAAAGCACTTAGAGCCCCAGGAATCTTCTATGGTAAGAAAGTTTTGTGATACCTGATTCAATGGCAGATTTGTATGGTGCAGGGGGCCAGTTTCAAGGAGACAGATAAAAAAGGTAGCAGTGTTCAACATGTGCACAGGAAGAGACAGCGGGGGGGGGCATGGAAATAGTAGAAAGTGATCATGAAACTAAAGATGATATCATGAAGCAGACACACAAGGGCAGTATGGATTCAGACATCACCTAATGTTTGAGTACCTGACTTTGCAACCTTTTAACATAGTTGGTTTTGGAGGTTTGCAGGTGGTTTAAGTATTGTAATATCTTAATAGTAATGAGTCAAATAAGCAATCCAAGAAGGGCCTTGTAACCAAATGCTTGCATTGCCTCCAGCTCTCCCACACTGAAAAGCAGCGAGCATAAATTCAAGCCTCTCCCCTACACCCTCCCCCCTGCCAACTTTCCCCTCTCCACACATCTTCAGCTATGAAATGGCAGATGTGAAACCACAGACTTTGTCACCTTGTATAAGCAATCTTGGACAGGTTCACCAAAATGCGTCCACATCCTGCTAGTGGGTAGGACTTTAGCCCTTGAAGACTAGCAAGCTGTCCAGCTGAGGTTGCTTATATACCCTGTTACCTCAGTGTCTAATGACCTCACCATCTTTACAGCATTTACCCTCACCACACTGAAACTGCTTGAGCCCCTCACAGTGTCCCCCCGCCCCTCCCCATTCAAAACAGCGAATGCACATGATACAGCCCTGAAGTTTGTGGCAGTGGGAGCTCAGAAGGATTCTCCCTGTAATGGCTGCTCTCCTAGGGTGGGGCCAATTACTGGTTGTAAGAACAGGCAGCCTCTTTTGCCAACTCTCTGTACCCCCCGGTTGACACCAAATAAACAAGGAGGAAACCTGATTGATTTGAATGCAGAGGGCAGAAAAATGCAGAGGCTAGAATGGAAAAGTCTGGGACAAGCAGTCTGGTGAGCCTAGGTCTGGGGGCAGGTTGGAAAGAAGCATGGACAAACAGGCCAGTGCAACTGTTAGGTGCCCAAGGGCCTTTATGATGCCCCCTGCAGGGCTCTTCATCCCTGCTAGGCTCGCTCTCAAAGACCTTGCCTTCTCACCTGGACAGAAGTTTTATGAAAAGGAGGCTGCCCGTAGAGACTGGCAAGCCAAAGGTGCTCACATCTCTTTCTGGCAGTCAACTCTCCAGACTGAGCTGGCCTTAAGAGCTAATTGCATAACTCCATCTGCCCAAACATCATGCCCCATGCCTCACAGGTGTTTGGGGTCACCAGTCAGGTGGGACACTTGTCCCCAAGTCTCCAGGCCACCTCAGTCCTTCCTTCCCTTGTTGGGGTTTCAGCCTTCCCAGCTTCCACCCTTCTACTCTGGGTGGTCCCTTAGCCAAGGCCCACTGTGCTAGATCTGGCTTTTGGGCCCTGGGGCCCTCATGCTCCACCCCTAGCTGGGCAACTGGATCTCTAAGCAGGCCTTGAGCCTGCCATAGGCAGGGCTCAAGAATAAACCACTGGTGCAGGGCTGCAGGGCTCAAGAATAAACCAAAAACATCTCAGCCCTCTGGAAGACACCCAACTCTTCGCAAGGTTTAACATAAAATAAAGGTCACCTGTCTACCTAACTGAGCCTCCCTCTGCCCCAGGTAACACTCCCTTATTCTAAGGCCTGCAGATCAGCTTCCTTCCTTCTCCACTGCCATCTCAGGAGACCTGCCATCAAGACCTCCTCACTCCATATGTTCAAGGCTAGACTGAGCAGCTCAAGCTTTGGTATTATATAGCTCAAGGCCAGCCCTTCTTTGATCATGTGACTCCCTTGTCAGCTGATCTGACTCTAGGGCTGTTCCTTAACCCCTGATCTGCTGGCTGCCTGTGCTACAGGGATCCTGCCCTTAGAAGGGCCACGCAGCTTTTCAGTAACAGGGCAACATTTCCCTGTTCCAGGCAGTTGTGTGGTCACCCTCTCACAGCTGCAGCAGTTGGCTGAGCATTGTAGCTTGTGCTTCACCTAGCAAGCAAGCTGCTGCTAGTGTCTTATGATGTGGAAATGATACTTTTGTAACCTGGGCGGTACTCCAAGAGGTCCCCCCCTCTCCAACTGAAGGGCTCAAAGCAGGTGCACAAGCACTGTGGGAGGTGTATGGACTCTCCTCCCCTATAGAGCAGAGCCAGACCACCAATGGGGACTTAACCATATACCTTTTAATACTGGGAACAGAACAGGCATAAATCAGAGGGTATAGTGGACACTGCAATGCCCCAAAGGGGCAGGATTCAACAAAGGTTAGACACTTATAATCATTGACAAAAAACAGGGTTAACAAAATATAAGACACAAACAGCAGAACAAACAATACGGGTTGGTGAAACATAAAAAGGCACAAAATGCCAAATGACATAGGGCCTTGGTACCTGGAGGGGGAGAAAGGGGGGTGGGGAACACAATGGCCCTTTTCCACTGCAAAAAGATTTGCTTCTTGTTACCTCACTCACCCCAAGTCACCTCAGCTGGGACTTGAACCCCAATCTTCCATGTGGCAGGAAGGGACAGGGCCACACAGCCACCACTGGTAGCACTGCTCCAGCCTGCTAGGGGACTTGACCTTCCCAGAGCCCCGGCCTCACATCGAGCTGCCTGGCATCTGATTGGAGGAGCTGGAGGCAGAGCTGGGACCCTCTCAGGTCGCTGCTCAGATCCTTCCTGGAGCAGGGGGAGCCTCTCCTGCTGGCTGCAGCCTCTCCCGGGGGATCCTGGAGCCCAGTAGGGAGCCCACGCTGCCCCTTTTATCCCCCTCCAGGTGACCCAAGGGGCCAATCAGGGGACATGGGGGGGAGAGGGGGAGTCTCTGGGGCCTGACTGGTACAGCAAGGGAATCCCAAGTCCTCCAATCATCTTTTGCCCTTTCAAAACCCCTGGGCTAGGTCACTGCCAGCCAGCCCGTCACACTTTCTTTACAGGAACTTATATAAAGAGCTACTTACAGTAAAGAACAAAGAGTCTTTCTAGTGCCCTTGCGAGGGTCTGACCTTGTGTGACACACGGTAAGTCCTCTTGGAAACAGAGTGTCCGGAGAATGTGGCATTCCAGGAGATGGTTTGTTATACCCAGAAGTTCCTGCCTTTGACCTCACCCAGAATGTCTCATGCTGTGATGCCACGCTTCCTAGGTACTCTGGATTTACAGGACTTCCTCTTTGTCATACAGTTAGTCACAACTTTGGAAAAATCTTTTTTTTTTTTTACATTCTGCTTACCAAAAACAAGGCACAAGTTTTATTTGGGAGTGTGTTGCATGCAAGAAGATAAGTTATTTCCTTTTGTCAACTTTGAAGTTGCCACAGAACAACCTGGAGTGTCCCCTTTTTATCTTATCAGATAAGGAGAGCAGGCACTCCAGGGGCTATTCAGTTCCTTTCCTAAACTGGTTTGGTTTTTAGTATTAGTTGCTTTCAATCTGGGCAGAGATGGAACAGGTGAACTTTGTTTAGTCCGACCGTTTAACCATTTGAACAGGCTAAAAATGCTATGTCTGCTGTAGCTTCTTGGGCTTTCTTTTGGATTGTGGCTTTTGGAATTAGTTTTAAGCTGGAATTAAGCTCTTGTCTGCTAGTGCAAATCCAGAATCACTCTACTTCAGTCAATGGAGTTCATCTGGGTTTTCTATAGCTGAATTGTGAGCAGCAATGCAACATACTTCAGTTACTGTTGCTGGGGCAACCTTAATTTTGCATTTCCTGACCTGTGTTCTCTGATTAAAATCTCACCTTGTAGACTATATTTGCATTTTTTATTTGTTTGTTTGCACAGAGAATACATTTCTCCAAAGGGGCTAATGAGCAAAATAAGCAGTGTGAAGCCTAGAGGGAGAATGTGACTGTGCCCTTCCAAAACAGCTAGCAGACATCATTCACCACACATTGAGTGGGCGAAATCTCACTGTGGTGCAGCGCATGAATGCAAGAATTTTTATGCAAGCACATGCAAGACTCTAGTCTTGTGCTTTTAATCAGCAAAAAAAAAGAAAAAAGGAAAAGATTTTTAATGAAGGTATCCTATTGCAAGCATGGGATGAGTCCCCCACTTTGCTGAGCATTGAGGTCCTACAGTGAGAAAGAAAAAAGGAGAACAGTTGTAGAGGTAGAAAAGCCAACCAATGAGCAGAGGCAAGAGTTATGCTCTCTGATGGCAGGGCCAGCCAGAAACCAGTTGCCCCAAATATTGGAAGAAAAGAGAGGGGGTTGTGCAGATGTTTTGGGTGAATCTTCTTTCTGAGCAAAGACTTTTCAATTGCAAGTTACTCTGTACAGGTCAAGTGAGGAGAGAGGGATGTTATGTGCAGGGAGAAGTGATTCAGAAGAGAAGTACCCTTCTTGTGCAAGTGTGCATGATAGCAAGGAGTAACCCCAGCAGGAGAGAGAATGCTGAAGAAAAGTTCATATGCTTTTCCCCCTTAAAACTCCTTGTTTTATTTGGTCACGTGACTCTTTCTTGTTTCATGGGCAATTGACCTTTGAATCTTGATGGCCTCTGATGCACAAAGAGAGGAAACCATTTTGTGTTCAGCTCCACATCTGGTGTCACAGAGGTGGGAAACACTAAGACACTTTACCTTTGTTCTCTTTTTTATTTCAAGTAAGTCATTCAGCCCTGAAGAATCAGTTTGTACTTCATGCCCAAAGAGACAGAGCCAGCAAGCTCCTGGGTCTCTGGTGCCTACAAGTTTGTGTCTTCACTTGAGCCATACAAAGTGGGTATAAAGAGTTCACATCTACTTTGCACTAGAATAAAGAACCTGGCATGTCAGAGATTTGGTTCCCTTCTCACCTTGCTCTTCTGGTGGATCTTGGATGCATTCCAGTCCCATCACTACCAGCTCTTTCTCTTGAAGCACCAACAACAAAACAGAGTGTTTTAATCTTTGCCAGTCTGCCACATGAGCCTCCTGGAAAGAGTGACCGGACAACTCACTCTGTCTTGAACTTCTTTTAGGATACTTGAGTTATCCTTTTTTTTCCATTTAAGCCAGCACTCAGACTAGACCTCTAGGTTGTGATACAGCACATTGGGAAAGCTGCTGACTTGTTCTCTAGAGCAGTGGTCTCCAACCCTTTTAAGTAGGAGATCACCTTTGGCATTTAAAAGCAACCTAATATCTACCATGTGTTGCTGCCACCCCCTCACCCGCTCCCAGCAGGTAAGTCTGTAGGGAGGGAAACAGGGGACAGATCAAGGCAGAGGGAGAAAGAGTTATTTGGGGGTGTGCCTCCCCAGCAGGTAAGTCCCACCTGGCCGAGGCCCCATTCAGCTTACCACTGCTCCTGCCTCTGCAACACTGTCCCTCACTGCAGGGGCCTCAATCTAGCTCCTACCCTTCTCTCCCCCACGGACTGACCTGCTGGGCTGAGGCATGTGCGTGCAAGTATGCGGGCACTCAGGCCCCCAACCCAGCCTTGGATCAACTCCAAGAGGCTCTGAGATCTACTGGTGGATCGAGATCCATTAGTTGGTGACCACTGCTCTAGAGGCTCAGGTTTCCTTTGGAAGAAGAGAACATCTCTAGCATTTAAGGTTGTACAGGAAGCCTCATAGATATGAGCCAAGTGAAAGCAATGGAGAGGTGCTGATGGAGGCTGTAGAGAGTTTGGCACAAGTGCTGTGGGAGTGGTGAGGCAACCCCTACTTAACGCAGTTTTGCTTACCGTGGTTTTGCTATAGCGCTCATTTAAAATATATACCTGGTTTCACCTAGCGTGCAGAGCATTTCATTATAACACTCAGCACAGTGGGGAGAAGCAGTGGTGGTAGTGTCGTCATCAAGTGAATTGGTGAGTGGCAGCCAGCGGGGCCAGGGCAGGGTGGCAGGAGCCCGGGGTCTGCTCTGGCACATGGTGCTGGAGCGAGTGGGGAGGAGCGACAGTGGGAAGGGGCTGATGGGGGCTGGGTAGCATAAGCATGGAGCCCAAGCCAGCAGGGCCCAGGGTGAGGTGGCAGAAGCCCGGGGTCTGCTCCGGCATGTGGTGTTGGAGTGGCTGGCAGGTGGGGAGGAGTGGCAGCAGTGGCAAGAAGGGCAGGCAGGGGCATGAGCACAGGGCCCAGGCCGGCACTCGGGGCCTGAGCCGGCAGGGTGGCAGGAGCATGGGGCCTGGGCCAGTGCAAGCCAGAACTCAAGTACATGTGCGCAGTGTCCCTCACCCCAGGCCACAGTGGGGCCAAGTCTGTGGAGCCCTGCAACCCTGGGCTGCAGCCCATTACCTGTTCTGCTCCAGGTACGCACTCACTCACGGGGCAGGGACACCATCCTGAGCTTCCCCCCACCCTGGCCAGAGCCCCACTGCCTTCTTGCCATTAATCCCTGGGTGGGTGGGTCCTCGACTCATGCCCCACAGGCGGGGCAGCTGGGGCCGTGCACGTCTGCTGGTGGCCGGTGGGTGCGGGCCAGCAGGGGCCATTGCAGCAGTGGAACAATGAGGCTGGGAGGAGCCCGCGCAGTGCTTTGCTGGGAGTGGCAGGGCCAGGGCTGGCAGGTGGTGCAGAACCAATGGTATTTATTTACATGAAACCCTGAGATTTGGTTTTGGCTGACCTTGAAAAAATCAACTGAGCATGCCAGCTAAGAGTCTCACCTGATCATGTGACTTCAGGACCTGGAAAAACAGTAAATGATGTGAGATTAAAGGTAAATCCATGAGACATGGCATGCTGAGTATGCATGGTGCATTGCACAGAGGATGTAGGCATGGTCTGTATTCTGAGGAATTTTCCAGCTGAGAAACTGAACTCCCTTTTGGTTCCTCTGCTCCTGGCCTGGGATGAGTCTATCGAGAGCAAAGTGAGGAACAGGCCCTTTGAGTAACCATTCTCTGAAAAGACATGTAGAGATCATGAAACTGAAGGAGGGAAGTAAAAGACTGTCTGAGGTGCTGATGACCAAGTGGGGAACCCATCTCAAGATCCGCAGTTCTCTAGTAAGTTTTTTATTCACACCTCTCAACATGTGAAAATGTAGCTGTAATCCTGCTGGGGTGATGAGTTTAATTTACCGAGTGGTTAAAAAATTAAGATAAAAGGCCGGAAGATAGACTGTGAGTAAAAGAAAAAAGAGGCAAATGAAAAGACCAGGTAATGGAGGGAGAAAACATGTATGAAATAGAGCAGTACATAGGGCTGTGGTACTTCACAGCACTTTTCTGAAGCGTTGGGATCCCAGTCTGCTCGCCAGCTCTGCCTTCTGCCTTCTGACTCTCCATCTGATTTGTCTCTCTCCTTCCGCAGCCAGGGGATTTTCACATTTTTCTCCAGGTTAAAAGAAACTGGAAACTTCACTAATAAGTAGGGATCTAGAGCTATATTATGCACTTTAAGACTGAAGAAAAAAAATATTGGAATGCGCATGCATTCGCTATATCATGTATTATATATAACGTAACAACAAATTAGGCAAAAATAATTCAAAGATGTTATTTCATTAGTCCTGGAGTCAGTTTAGGAGTTAAAAAAACAGTCTGCAGGGCTGTGAAATGGGACATAGGTGACTAGGAGCAGTGAACAAACAGCAGCAAAGAAGGATAGCTGGAATAGTGGAACCATAAAAGACCATTTAAAAGGGAAATGGGTCATTAACACCTATGCAATGAAGGGTTTAGAAGGAATCAAGCAAACTAAAATGAGCCATTAAGTCAACTGACTCTGTCACTGCTGCCTGAATAGAAATACTGCTGCCACTGCCAGGCAGTTGGCTTTAAACTTTAGGTGGAGCAGGAATCAAAGGAGAGCGCAAGTGTACCAATACTGTGCCCTGCTGCCCCAGATCCTTCCCCACTTCCATCAGACAGCATGCTTGTCCCTCCTAAAGAGATGCAAGAGAGGCAGAGAGATCACTTCCTGCCTTTTGTCTGTTCAAAAGCATCAGAGTTTGCCATCTGTCCTAGTACACGGCTCCTGCACGATTCTCCCCAGACTCAATGAAAGATGAGGTTGGTTCCAGTTGCCTTAAAGTCCCAGATGAGACACGAGCTAGCGCCCTCCCAGAGGCAGCAGCTTGCTTCCTCCCCCACCCGCTGCCTAAAAAAACCCCAGCTTGGCAGCTCAGCTCATCCTCTGTGACTCATTTCCTCCCCTCAGAGGGATTCAATGGCAGTTTTCTCCTGTTGGCACCCTTCTTCCAAATGGGCCCAGATTCTGTTGCCCAGCCTGCAGCAGTCTCCATTGGATGCCTTTCTAAAAGACAAGCTTTCATCCCATTAGGAGTTACGTTACCACTGGGTGAAACCCCCTGGCCTGAATGATACAGAACAGACTGAGTGAACATGATTAGTCCCTTCTAGCCTTTAGAGTGGCAGGAGTGCAGCTCTGGCAGTTTATACCAGTTCAGAAACTGTCCTTGTGAATCAGCGAGTCTTTGAGACAGCACGTATTTTCATCAGGAGGCACGAAGATTGGAAGAGGCAGGGCTTCAACACCTGATAGCCAAGAAGTGTCCAGAGATACTGACAGATCATTGCACCACACCAGAATTGCTCTGACATGTCTGCAGGGATATCTCAACCTGCACATGTGTGTATATACAGAGTAGGAAAATGAATGTAGTCCTCTACATTGTAGCTTAGAGCAATCCGAACCTTTAGTTGGAAAAAAAAGAAACGGGTTTGAGTGTTTCACTAATTTCAGTTGTGATATTACCTAAAAACTTCTTTGAAATGTGAGGGACTCTGGGAATGTGGACTCCCACCTGTGCCTCTCCTAGCCTCCACTGGAAGTCCCAGATGAAAGGAACCACATTCTCATCAGGACTTTCAGGTGCGTGGGCGTTTCCAGAAATAAACAATATCAACTAACCACGCAGAACAACCAGGAAGCTGCTTCTGAAGCAGCCCCTTACCTTGGTGAAGCTTACTATACTGTGTCACCATCCCATTTCCTTACAGCACAGGGCAGTCAGAACTCACTGTTGTTTTGTAGAACTGAAAAGATAGGAAATGACTGCAGCAAAATATCCTGAAGAGCTGAAGTTGAAATGTTAGGAGGTTTGGGAAGAGGTGCAGGACTGGAATAGCAGGGGCACTTCAGGGCAGAAGTGAGAGGTACTGGTAGAGGTGCTTGGGGAGCCCAGTGCTGGAGGAGCAGGGGAGGCTGTAGGAGTTGGCAGAGTTCTGCGTAGGAGGAGGGAGCACTGCACCTGCCCACACACAAAAAAGGGCTCTACCCAATGCTTTTGCTTTCATTTTCATGACCATGAACAGCACAACTTCAGCATATTCATTTCTTTCTTTCCACAGTGGGAAAAGAAGCTCCTGATGAACTTTTCACATTTGAAAACAAGAAATAATGTTAAGGCTATGTTGCAAAGCATCCACAAACAGGAAATGCATTGCTAAGTACAACTGTCCCGACTCTCTCACCTCTGGCAGGGGAGTGAAAGGTTCTTTCAGTATAGGGTGTATTGTGGGAGTGACTCACCGTACCCTTGTACGTACAGCCTCCTTGCCAAATTCCTAGGCAAAACCTGCATTTCACTGATGGGGTGGTATGTGGACTCTGTGCTGTGAAACCAATGTGGCAATAGCACAGAAACAACTCCAGTGAGTGATGACTCTCTTCACGCATTCATCTTGCTTGTAGACATGACTCCTCCCCGGGTTTTGAGACTCAAGATATGGAAGACAACAGTGAGCCAGATGCTCAGTAGGAATAAGTGAGGATAGCTCTGCTGAAGTCAATGGTGTCAGGGCACCCTTGGCGACACATAGGGGGTGCATGTGCACCGCCTGAGTGTGGCAGTGCACCCCCTGCAAAAAGGCGCTGCCAACAGTACTGGCGGCGCCCGCAGGCGGCCACCACTCGCCCCCTCCCCGCCCAACATCGCCAGCAGTGTCTGCGGGTGGTCACCAACCACTGGTCAGTGCTCGCCACCCGCCCCACTGCCAAGAGCACCATGGCTGCCTGCAGAAGCTCCACATTTACCACCGCCACGCTCCTACCATTGCCAGCGCTGCGACTGGCTGCTGGAGCTCTCCATACCCTGCCAGCTGCTGGGGGTACGTAGTGTTCATGGAAGGCACTTCACTTCAGTTGAGGATTTAGCCAGCTGCTGTTCATGGCATATTCAGAAATATTGTTACTCACAGAAGCTTACTTTCCACCTACACCCTGAGAGCTGAAACCCAGCTTCACATCTGTCACGTTGCAGTAGTTCTCAGGAGTTAGTAGAATAGGTTCTGCTGTCAGTCAGGACTTAACACTGAGCAAAACCACTTCAATCAAGCAGATCAGAGACTGTGCATGGGCCAAATAATATCTGATAAAATAATATGTGATTATGAAAAGACAATGGATCTTATAACCACGATAAAAACCACAGGATAGATCCCAGACTTCTGCTACCAGAACAAACGAGTTGGAAAGGGCTGAGGTAGCAGCACGTAACAATTCTGTTGCCTAGTCAGCAGCTGTCTCCACTGGGAGCCTTTCTTTCTTGAGGGGACTCTTTGCTGCTGTGCCAGGGTAGAAATGTGTGAACTAACACAGTCTGTCTCTTCTGGTGTAGTTTTAAGCCTCACAGCACTATAGGGCACATAGGATTGCAGGGGAGCCAAGGCTGTCCTGATGTCTGAAGAAATGCTATGACAGGGAACATTGCTCTGTTACCTTGAAGAGGCATGTGTTACATAATGCAGAGGCACATGGAACAGACCCTGAATGAAATAGTTCCCTGTCAAGCAACTTGCCTCAGAGTGATCCTGACCTCCATGTCTTCTCTTGCCCTTGGAGACTTCCTCTTCCCCTGGCCTCAATCTTTGTCCGCTTTTCCAGTTCTTCTTCCCTCTCCAACTGCTTCTTCTGTTTTATCACAGGGGATCTTCCTCTTCTTTTCTGCTGTCTTCCCTTCTCCATAACTCCGTCCATCTAATCTAGCTCTATCTCCCTTTGCCCAACCTTAGAGATAATTATGTTATTTGTTCACATACATTACTGATTCCTAGATTAAATGTAACTGCTCAGAAGATCAGTGGCATGTCCTTACGACATGGTGGAAACCTAAGATCAGGGCACACAGGCAGATAAAAGGCAAGCCGCATGTTAAAATGTACATTGGGTGGAATAGAAAATCATTCTAAAACACTGGCATACCCTTCCAGGTTGCGCTGTGCTCAGTTTTTGTTACCCTAAGATACAGCAGGGATACAAGAAGGTCAGAGACAGGTGATAGAAATGGTTAGAAACATTCTTTAATACTATATTAACATGAATATAATATGACCCAGAATATAAGACAACCCCCAATAATTAGAGTCCATATATGAAAAATGTATAAATTTAACATAACTTTACAGGTAAAACTGGAATTGGGTGTTCTTGTCATGTGTCTCTGGATCCTCCAAAATGTATATGCAGATGAGGCACAGGGCAACTTGGTCTGGCTCCACCTTATGGAGAGTAGGGCCACACTAGTCACAGGCAACAGGCTGAGAGAGATGGTGAGAGAAGGATTCTGGGTAAACTGTTTGAAGCCCTGTTTCTTGATGTCTGCCAGACATTTAAGACTGGTAAAGAAACAGGAATCTTTGGAAATGGAAAAGAAAGGCACAACTCAGCTGTAGGAGTAAAGAGGAAGTTAAAAGTTACTTGGTGGAGTGGCTCACTATGACTTTGGGGAAAAAAGTCAGTGCTAAGGGGATCTGAGTGCAATCGGCTTTGCCATTCCTCTTATTTAGAAAGGCTGCACTAATCTGTTCTTGCGGTAAGGTCGCATCAGTATGTTTGCCCAATAGGGACCGTACGTCTTGCTCAGTGTTGGCTGCATTTAATCAGTGTCATTGTTAGTTTCTATTACTAAGCCCATACTGCTTCTGGCAGCAGTTCAATGATAGACAATAGCGCTATCCTTGTATGCAAATATAAGATGAGAAGCTTTTTTCCTATGCTGACTGGTGAAAAAAATTCTTGTCTTATATGTGAGTAAATGCAGTATATACTTTAATACAGCCTGTAAATGACTGTGGAATTCATTGCTATGTGAAATTATGAAGGCCAATTGCTGAGGAGGAGTCAAAGAGCATTAGACACTCATATGGGTGCTGAAAACATGCATTGTAATGTTGGACAGAATAAAAAGAAGTGTTATACATTCTCATGCTTTTGACCATATGCTGCCTTTAACTAGGAGTTGTTATTTCTTCTAGAAGCATATTAACCCACAATGGTCCATTATGGGGTTTCTAGTACCTTCCCCTAAATATTTCATAAAGGCAAATCTCAGAATGTTGGCTTAAGGGGTCATGGACTGTGGAGATCAGTGCTCACCCTCCCATTCAGCCTCTGACAGCTGGGATCCAATCCAGCCTGACTGGTCCTGTCCCCACCTCATCTTCTTTCAAGATGACTTTAAATATGTTGGGTGTGAGGTCTCCATAATCAATTCCTGCTATCTGAGCAAGAAGTATTAAAATAGCAACACAAATTAAATAAACACATCAAAATAAATAAACATGAGGCTAACAAAAGCCAGTTAGTGACGCACAAGACTGCAGCGGCTCAGAGCAATGTCTTGCAACCTGCAAATGGCTAAATAGGCTGCACGTCCCCAGTTCCTTAAGTGACCTGAAAAGTTTCATTTCCTCAGGCAACTCTGAATGTGATGTGAAGGGCAGTGAGGTGGAGGAGAAGAAATGAGTCCTATAGTATAGCTCAAAGATGACCATCTCTCAGCAAGAGGGGCCAGAAATTGTGCTGATGGGGGAGAAATGGCTGCTAGTCCTCAAAGTCTGGATCACTTGAGTCCAAAGCTAGATGAAAAACATGAGAAATCCTTGCTTCTTCCTCATTGTTCAATCTCAGCCCTGAAGACTGGGGTTGGGGGAACCTGTATGTTTAAAAGCAGGATTAAGACCATGGTCCTGGCAGTAGCCAAACAGTTCCTAAGGTAAAAATTGTTCAAAAAATGCATTAATGAGAAGGTGTGAGCTTGTTAGTGCCTCTGGGAAAGCTCTTCTCATCTGAAGTCTTGAGCTCTCTGCCAACACTGGATGAGGAAGATGTCTTCCCAACATCCCAAAGTTTAAATTTGATTGTGACCCAGGCTTGGAGACTCCCTTCTCTTTACCTCATGCTGAGCTCTGCCGTGGAGTTTATCTTCACACTTCAGCCTTGTGAGGAGAGCCAATAAACGGAAGGCAGAGCTGTTCAATCTGTTTCCTCAGTGTAGCGTTCGCTCTCAGCACAGGAAGCCCAGTGCGGTGAAGAGGCAGGAGGAGGAACTTCTCCTGAGCTAATCAGTCAGGAGCACCCAGAGTCCGGGCAGAGCGGTGGGGAGGTGGATGAGGGAACGGCGTCGCTGCCCGGGTAGGACAGGCTGCACAGAGGGAAGCTCCTGGGATCGCAGCTGGGCTCCCACAGGATGGATGGCGTGAAAGAGCTGCATCAGCCCTGAAAAGCAAGAGCTGCCATGCATTTGGTTGGGAAGTGGCGTTGTGCCTTCCTGCTGCTCACCACTGTCGTGTCTATGGTGATGCTGGGTGAGTCTCATTGCTCTTGGGAGCTGTGTTGCTGTGAGGGGTGGAGGGGATGGGAACACGTGAGGGCAGTTTTTTCCGTCATTGTCATCCCACTTTGTGTGGCTTTCAGGAAAAGATAATGCAGACCCTGCAGTAGCAGCAGCATTTCTATCTGTTCTTCTTCCATCCTGCTGCCTGTGATAACAGGCCTGTGGTCAAAAGGGATCTGCCATAATAATAGTGGCTCTTGTGGTTCCCATCAAAGAAGCCGATTTATTTAGCAAGCCAGGGAGAATGCAAAGGAGGGGTCTGTGAACTTAGACGTTTAGCTGGGGGTCTGTTCAGGGTTTTATGCTGAAGGATGGAGTAATTCCCATGGGGTAGGGCTGATGTCTCATGTTTGCTTCTGGGCATGGGTGGGAGACCCATATGGGCAGTGTGAAGCATATTCCTGGGGGCTGGTGGAAGCTGTTACCATCTGGAGTATCTATGTTGATTTTGACCTAAAACTTCTCAAATGACAGTAACGGGCCACCTGACACTGAGCTCCCTAACCATTTAGGGCCACAGTCTTACATGTATTAGACCAGCGCTCTTCTGGTTCGTGTCCGTGGGTACTAGCAGAACCCGTGTCCTTTGCCCAGGAGCTTAGCACAGGGACTCTCATAGTACTGGAGGGAGCCAGTTTTGAACACCACTTACAAAAGCTCAAAGTCCCCGTGATAAATACAACTTACCGGCTGTGAGAGATCATGGGTCTAATGTACCCAGCTGGTCAAACACAGGCTTCAAAGTTGGGTCTTGCTTCTCCAAGGTCAAAACACTTCCCACAGGCCAACCTCAGCAACCTAGTGAGGTTGTCCCCGTTTTGCAGGCCCAGAGAAGAGCTTGGTGACTTGGTTCATGTCATACAGTGAGCTCATTTATGTACTTGTTAGATTCATAGGCTGCCCTTCCTACATATCAGTGGCAGGGACAAGGTCCCTGGGTAGAACTGGTCAGAAATCAAGGATTTTTTTCTCTCTCTTTTTCTGTTTAAATGGACAATCTTGGCCAAAGTGTAAGAAAACCACATTTGGTGACATTCGTACAGAGTAGCTGGACTTTTTGTTGAAAGATCAAAAATGCTAAAACAAACCATTTCTAGCTGCATGCAGAAAGATTTTCATCTGCAATAAATTCTTTTTATGTTTTGCCTTTTAATGCAAGGGCAACCTTTTCTGTGGAGGCAGGTTTTCAGTCCAATTCCTTTTTTCCACTGAAAAAATCGTTGGATGAAAATTTTCTCTCCTGCCTTATTCTCAAATGCATAACCCTCCAGTGTGGAAGGGTAGGGGCAGGGGTCTACTCTGGGCTGCTTATCTTTGGAATCCATGAGCTCAGTGGACCACCCAGCTCCAGCACATGTGCACCTATCCCAGCTACTTCTGCCCCTAGGGAGCTCCGCGGTGATAAGATGCCCAGAGAGAATGAAGGTCGGAAGGAGAGGCTGCAAATACAGGTTTCCCTTAATTTATGCAGGTTCAGTATAGGCAAATTTGTTCTTATGCAATGACCCTTTTTATACCCCAAGTTCATTGTATGTGAGGTATATTCACTCTTATGCGATTGGCATAGGTGTGCTCCCCCTTTCCCCAAGCAGGTAAGTCTGGGCGGGGAAGGGAAAGGGCCATGGGGTTGGGGCCCCACTCACCCCAGCCCCTGCTGCAGCTGCTCTGGGAGTGGCCAATGCCAGCTGCCTGCAGCCACTGGGCTGCATCGTGCCCTGAACCCCTTCCAGCTCTTCGCTTGTCCCTGCACACCCCATCCCCTGGGCTGCGCCGTGCTGTGGTGAAGGCAGGTGGTGTCGGCTGCTTCCAGGTCTGCTGCAGCAGGGGCTAGTGTGAGTAGGGAGAAGCAGAGCCCTGGGGTGTGGCACAGCTTGCCTCCACTCCCCAGCCCCTGCTGCAGCAGCCCCAGGAGTGGCCAATGCCAGCTGTCTGCAGCTGCTGGGCTGCACCATGCCCCAAACCCCCAGGGGCTCCACTTTTCCCCACGGGCAGGTGGTGTTGGCCGCTTTCCATGGCAGCTACAGGAGGAGGCCTGGGGGGCATGGGGCACAGTGAATTTTGGGGTGCCTGTGGCCTGCCCCCAGTGCCGGGAAGAGCCTGGTGCCACTGCTGGCCCCAGCCTGTAGTGGCAGCCTGCTCTCATCGTGCACGCAGATCCAGGTGCACAGTGCAACCCCCCAGCCCTCCTGGGATGTGTGTTGCAGCAAGAGCTGCACCCCACCACCCCACACCCTGCACCCACTGACAGTTCCCTCTGCTCTGCTCCCTGCTGCAGCCCCAGGAGTGGTGGATGGGCTGCGCAGCACACCTCCCCCACCCCTTCTCTAGTCCCAGCCTTACTCACCGCCCCCCCCACAGGAATATATCCCTATTTGTTACTTTATAAGCTGGGTTCCCTTTCTGCAAATTTGATTATGCACAGTTTTCTGGGAACACGCATGTACCATATTAAGCGAGGGAAGCCTGTATTAATTTAGCATATTTTAAATTAGTGCATGGCACAGGCTCAGCCAGTCTTATCTTGCTTTGCATTTGTCTTAATATTTCCTAGTGTCACCAGGGCAGCTCTGCTAGACTTAGCAATAGCAGAAGCACTAGCTTAGATGCAGCAGGCCATTTAACCACCATGGTGTCTATGTCTCCCCACAAGCGCTACAGGATGACGCATTATACAAAGTGCTGGTGGCTGATCTAAAATAGGGATCCCACTGGTTCATCCACTGAGCTGTAATGGGGGGAAATGTTAAAGCATATGTCTGTATAGAAGCTGCCTCAGTGACATCTCTTACTGCATGAAGTGTGGTGGCAGGCACCCAAAATGTTTGCACATGCACCTCCTGGAGAGAGTGAGCATGGAGGGGAAGTGCCCCATGTCGGGTGTTGTAGAGTTATGTAGTAAGTTTCTCCTTTTGTTGGAAAAGACCTTGCCCCACTAGACCATGCTGGTGGTCCCTCTGGAGGACTCTCCCACCTGGCAGGGGCCAAAACCCAGCTTCTCTGGAGGAAACTGCAAGAAAATCTATCAGTGGTAGTCAAGGAGAGCAAGTCACCCTCATGCTCTTGCAGTTTTGCAGACAGAAGGTACTCAAAGCAGTGTAGACCTGGAGTAGCATGGAGGTGAATGAAGCTCCTGGAGTAGACTGCCTCCTGTGGAAATTTATTTGTGTCCACAGCTCCTGCCTGTACCCAGCTCCTCTCTGCAGTCTTCTCTCCTTAAAACAGGCAGTGAATTCTCATTCCCCAGAGTTTGCCAAACTTTCCCCTGCCACACCTGCAGTCCTTCTCTCCTAGCTGACTCCTGCGCTCAGTAAGCCTTGAACTACCTCCTCAGTTAAGACGCTGTGGGAAAAGATTTTGCTAAACCTGCCTCTGTCTGCATTGCACTCCTGCTCTAGTGCCCTTCTCCTGACTGGGCTGGACTCCTGGCTTTGCTCACATTGATAACACAAACACTAACAGCGAGGAAGTCAGATAATGGCTTTTCCTAGGCCATCATTGAATCTGTGTTCTGTAGTATTCTGTCAGCGAAGACTTATTCAGATGATTCCCTACACTCACAGATATATTCTTTAAAGGAAGATCATGGTTTAGAACTTCAGCGTTCACATTTACATTGCCTGGACCAAGGACCGCTGTGCTTCAGTGAGTCGAGTTTTGAAACCCCAGAGGCAGACAGCTTAGAAAATACTGTGCTGACCACAGCACACAAGCTATTCAGTGATGCACACACAGATAAACACGCTCTTGAAACTGATAGCTCCTTCGTCGTCTTCTTCTTTGGAAGCTCTGAGCATTCACGAATTCCAGAAATATGTGATTGTACCAGTCTTGGCATGTTTCTAGACAGTAGCTTTATCACTGAGTGTATTTACTAAGAACATAAACAAAGGGAATATTATGGACAATAAAATAATTGTGACTGATATTTTAATTGCACAGAAGTAGGTCACAAAGAACCATGGTTATCATAGCAACACTTACTCTCTTGAAAACGTGAAACACAAAGGAATCTTTCTTTACGTGGTGATTGAATCTGCTGCATCTAGTCAGACTTACCACCCTCTGCATTTGCATCTAAGTTTCCAGTAGAAGGTGGCACTTTAACAGAAGTAAACAGGACAAAATCCGTGTTGCTCCTCTTTGTGGGGGGCAGAACTAAAACTCTGGTTCAGAACACAAGGGATAATAAAAAAGTGTTCCTTATCTGCTTCTCCAGTCAAAAAGACTGAAGCTCTTTATAGTCTGCTCTGCTGTAAGTTGCTTTTATGCTACCTGAGGATTCTCCTCAGCAGGAGGAAAGACTCACTTTTCTGCTTTAGGGCCCTTTCTACCACTGGAGCTCTGGAGCTGTCAGTCTGATCTTCTGGATGTTTGTCTGATGAAAATGTCAGCCTTGGTGGATATTTTATTTTTTCCTTATAAAATAAAAAGCCAACATCATTTGAAGTAGAAATTTCAAGTAGCATTCATGCAGCTTACCCAGAGAGCACTGCTTCCGTGCACATGGCTAGATCCAGAAATGAATGGAATAGTTCTATTTTTAAAGCTTTGCAGATTGAGTTAATCTCTGCATGGAGGGCAAACATGAGAGATTTCAGCCTTCAAAAGCATTGTCTCATAACAGTGCAAGACAATGAAAGCCGGGGCTGTGAGAAATGGCTGTGTCAGGCCCAACAAAAATAGGAACTGTCACAATGAGATTCACCATCATGTGGGGAGTGGGTTAGCAAGAAAGAAGTTTGCATTCTGTAGACAGCATTTTTGTGTAGTTAATTTTCCTCTCCTGCACAAAGCCTGGTTAGAAGCAGTGTTAGTGCAACAGTAAAAACATACACTCATATTGCACAACTTTATGCAGGCAGAATATGAAAGGCAGCTAAGCAAGTGAACATCACCTCACACCTTACATACTGTCAATGTGCTTGGTTTGTGGCCAGAGCTTCAGCTGGTGCAAAAGGACCTCTCTCACTAAATTCAGCTGAGCAATAGTGATTTTCAGCAGTCATGGATCTGTCCGTAAAAGTGACAGGCAAAACAATTCCATCACTTTTTCTCTGAAGCTATACCTTGATTAAACACAGCCCCAGGCCCATGTTAGATGCTTTTTAATAGAAGTAGATGTCTCAAAATAGGTAAATCTTAAGGAGAGAGTGCAAGTTCCCGGCAGACTGGGCGAGAGGGTAGAAAGGATGAAGGCAGAAGAGGACTGATTAGAAGGGATGCTCAGGTGAGAAAAAGGGATCAGGGTTGTTGGCGGAATAACAGCTGAGAAGGGGGCAGCTGCAGATCTGTGCTGAGCCTGAAGAACGAGCACCAAGACCACGGTGTTATTCTTGGAGTCTGTTGCAGTTCTCAGCATTCTAACATTGGAAAAGCCTAAGTCTGTCTGTCTGCAATGCTTTATTCACACTCTGATTGGTTAATGGAAACAGCCAATCAGAGTGCTCCAAGCATGGGGGATCACTGCCATGATTCTAAAGCAGCATCAAGGAATGAACAGGGAGTGTTCATTGAACAAGGAATGCACCCTGCTCCCTGCAAGAGGGAGAACAGTGTCAGCATGGGCTGTTAGGTGGTAGCACTCCATCCCAGCCCCCTCCCCCACCCGTCATTCTTGATGGGCAATTGGTTAGTGGTATCACATGTACCAGGTCATTCCCATGATCATGCTGCCATGATAGGAAAGTCATGGACAAGGCACAGGAGAAAACCAGCAGTGGGGATGGCTTGGTATAACAGTAATTTCTGGGGACAGATGAGAAGGAGCTGTATGGAGTGAGGGAAGGATTGACAGGAGGTGATAGTCAGGATGGAATTAGAGCAGAAGTGGGCAAAATATGGCCCACAAGCCAGATCCAGCCTGTCAACTGGTTGTATCTAACCTGTAGCTGTCCCCATGGCACTCTGCATGGGGCTGAACCCTGCCCCTCCTGCCCAGGGCATTCTCTGCTGCGCTGCTGCCTGCACCTACCGACAGCACTGCCCCAGCCCCAGCCCCAGCCCTCACCTCAACTGGCATGCACAGCTTTCCAGTGCAGCTGTTCCTGCTGCTGTTGCAGCTTCCCAGATACCATTCAGCTCCCCCTGCCTCCAACTCATCCTCCTCTTCCTCATGCCCCTTCTGCCCTGCTCTGGGCAGCAGGCAGAGTGGGGAAGCCATGGAAATATGTGTCAGGCATCACACACCTAGCCAGGCTGGGGGGAAGCTGCCTGCTCCTGCCCCAGTGCATGGGGCTGCAGCTCCCCACTGCCTTCCACCCACTTGATCACTCAGTGCAATGAGCAGCCACTTGAAGGATGGCTGAGTGGGTGGAAGGCAGGCAGGAGCTGGAGCCCTGTGTACTGGGGCAGGAGCTGCCCAGCACAGGGTAGGTGTAGGCAGGAGCAAGTGGGTTCAGCCCCATGTGGAGTGCTGTGGAGACAGCCCTGGGCCGGATGGGGCAGGCCGGACCACACTTGCATCTGGATCTGCACTGCAGCCCTGGCAAGCTCTGCTTCACATGCCTGTGGGCCTGCCTTTCTTCCCTTCCCCTACCCCTGACTGGCTCTCAGGAGCTAGCTCACAGGCAGCCCCCTCAAACACACATGCACACTCCTCCCACATACCCATCCTACACCCCCCCCACCAATCCCACATTCCCCCCCCCACACAACTCACAGCTTCCCACACACCCACTCCACACACCCCTGCACACACTGCCACATACCCCAAAAACACAATATACAAGAGCAAGACTTATTTTGTGTTTTTATGCAATCCCGTCTAGGTACACTAAAACATAAACCAGTTTTGTATGGTTTATGATTGTTTTTTTATCTATAATTTGTTAAAATGATAACTTCTGAAACATTTTTGTGTATGGGCCTCAACAGCTCACCAAAACTCATTAAGTGGTTCACAAGTCAAAACAATTGCCTGGCCCTGTTTTGGAGGAAGATGGCTGCAGGAGAACAAAAGAATAACTCCAAAACCAGAAAGCTCCTGTCTGTAAGGGACAGGAGCCAAAGCTGACTCAGGATTTGTCCTTATTACAAGCCTCCCAGAGGCAGAGAGCTGCTGCCACAGGGAAGCCACCAAGCAGGTCCCCACCCATGCAGCTCCTGCTAGCAATGTATAGCTCCACTACAGCAGCTGTGCCAGTGAGGGCTGCAGCTGCTGGCAGGTAGTGTTACAGCCTTTACACACTCTTTATGGGAGCTTCCCTGTGGGACAGAAAGCTTCTGTTACTGGCAGAGTAGGCATTGAGCTGTCAGCAGCCACGAGCATGGAGACAGTCACACTTTCATCGGTGAAGCCAGAGTTCTGCTGCCAATCCTACATGGCATATATCCAAGCCTCAAGTGATAGTGAGAGAGATGTAGTAGGTAAAACAGGACTTAGAGAACTTGGCAAGGAATAAGCAAGAGCTTGGATATAAGGATAAGAGTGGGGAGCTGAAGACAACATTAGCATGAGTTTGCTCATGTGTCCTGTCTATGGCTTGTCTATCCTGGCCGTGTGACTTTTGGAATAACCCTGCACATGTTCTCCAACACATTGAACTCCAACAGAGCTCAAGATTCTGCCATTTATCATCCACACTACACAACCGATTCCATTAGTCGAGGCTTGCACACTTTCTCTCCACGGGTAGAGTTGTACTGCACTCACTGCAGGGGCGGCAGCTAATATAGATGCACCCTACAGCAATGCTGTCATGGTCACATAGTAGCAGGGAGCTCAGCCCAGGCTAGCTTTCTGATGGTTAACCCTGCACCTCAGATGGGTTTTCAGCCTACGCTGTGCTCTGAGCTGTCAAGCTATGTTGCCAGTAGCACACAGGCCAGCTAGTTTAAAGCTAGGACAGATATTTCTACATAAGCTGTAGTGACTGCTGTACAGACATATCCTAAGTCTCCCTGCTGCATCTGGGAATATCTTGTTTTTTCTACTGGAATCACATCCCCCTTTCTGATCTGAAAGTAACTGCCTGGTCTGCAAAAGATAATCATGTTTCACAAATTATCTGGGCCACAGCCATTGTTGCTATAACTCCACTCCCTTCCACTGAGTAACATCAGGGACCAGTTACCTGCTTATCTTCTATGTTTTCCCAGCATGCATTTGCCCAGTGGAGAAGTGTCCTAAGTACAGACAGTCAAAAAGCCCAAGGCTGATTCAATTCAGTCTTTGCAGACTAGTCTAAACTGCAGAGATTAAACTGAGAAGCAAGTGAACAGACATTCACTTTTGATTCAGGAAATGCAGTGGCTTGGGCCAGAAGCTGGGGGGAGGGATGGGGGGTGGGGTGGTTGGAAGAGACTATTAGAGCATGCCTCTCAGCCTGCTCAGCCACTGCCAAAGGGAAGAAACTGAAGCTTCAAGACTTTTCCCCTCTCCCTGCTTGAGGGGAAGGTGCATGGCCACGCTGCCTGCTCTTTGCTCGAGTGGGGAGTGGGGTAGGGGGGAAACAGCCAGAGATGGTGTGCTTCCCCCAGGCAAACCCTGGCTGGGGTCCATGGCCAGGGAGGGGGTTTAACCCCACTTCCGGAGCTCAGTGCACTGGCCCCAGGCCCTGCTCTCAGCTGTGTGCATGTGTTCTGGTAAACTTGATACTGTTGAGGGGCTCGAGCCTTTGCAACATGTCTGTCTGTCCCTTTAAAGAAGAGGAAAGATGCCATCTGATAACCCAAGCTAACCTGTCTCTGTTTAACCAGCTATAGTCTGTCACCAGGTCAACATTCCTCCCCCCGCCACTTACCTGTCTGCCAGTCCCTCTGGTCCTCACTGCCAGGATCTGCATTTTGCATATTGGCTTCTATTCTACCCAGGAGAGCACACAACACCAACAAACTCTCCCTTTGCCTGAAGAAGGGTGTTTGTGCCCAAAAGCTTGCAAAGAATTTTTTTCCAAATATTTAGTCTAATAAAAGATATCACATCTATCCAAAGAACCAAAGCTGCTTCTCACACGCTGCCTCTGTGGGTGGACACAAGGCACTGGGATCTGACTACTTGAGTCCAGTTCAAGTGAGAGTGGAGACAGAGCTGAGACAGAACAGGAAAGAGGAAACCTGCTGCAATAGAGGTGAATGAGGGCAAAGAAAAGAATAGGAGAAGGGAAAAGCTCTGAATGGGAGAATATTTGAAGGGAAACCCTTTGGCTGGATGAAACAAAAGATAGCGTGAACTATTTTCTCTGAATGTGAATAATGAATCTAACTTGCTACTGCAGCTAGCAGGAGAGTTCAAGGTTTTCTGGCCACGCGAAGAGCTGTGTTTCCTACCGCTACCCCTTTGTCAACCAACCCCTGCTGCTCTGGCTAGGGAGCAGAGGGACAGAGCCAACCCTGCTCTCTGGAGCAGACAGCCCAGCCCAGCCCAGGGCTGCAGAGCATCCTGGGATGCCAGGGGACTGTGATTTAACTTGAACCAGGATGGAGTCTGGGACAGAAGTTTCATAAACTGGTTTGACCTAAATCAGTAAAGTCCGATACTACATTCAACCAGGTTTATCTTAAAACAGTTTCAGCCATTTTGAAACTGGTTTATGCACACTGAAATTCTGTTCTATTACAGGTTTAAACCAGTTTCTGATGATTTAAACCAGTTTACGTATAACTTGTGTCCCCAGCCCACTATCCATTCAGTTACAACTTACTGAGAGTCATGTGACAGAAGCATTTCAGGAGGCAATTAATCATTTGCTTGTGGTCTATCACAGCCTTCATTTGCTTTACCACTAATTTCAATATGACATAAGTTGCTCTGCGTGGGGGCAGACACAACCCTTATTTCCTGCGGCAGCAATGGGGCTAGCAATGAGCACAAACTATAGTCTTTTACAGTGCAAAATCTTCTCAATGCCTGCAGTTTCTAAATAGGTTCCAAGGTTATGCATTCACCCCAGAAGAAGAGATAATAGTTCTGTTGTGGGCTAGAACTTGAGTAAATGTATAGCACCACATTGAAATGAAATGTGTTTGAAAAGGGAGAGTAGCAGTATCATGTTCTAGATCTCCCCTTGCCCCCACCCACCCAATTCTTGTGGCCTTACAATCATATTTTCCTGTTTCTGAAATGTTTCCCTCTCCTTTTGCTATGTGAATTGCTCCCAGAAACAGGAGAAATGACTAAGCAGCAGGCTATGGGGGGGAAACCAACTCAACTCAAGGTACTGTCAAATGCACAAAATAAACAGCTGGAAAAAGAAGAGAATAATATTCCTCTCCAGCTCTTTCAGTTACTGTAATTTTAGTGTGTGAGGGAGCTGACAAATCTTCAAGGCCAGTGTGTGACTTCTAAACTGACTAGATCCCTTTGAAACAGAAAAAATACAAGCAGAAAAAATGGCCCAACTTCAAAAAGAGATGATAGACTGAGGAGTGGGCCCCTCAAGCCTATATTAGGTAGGGATAGTCCTCGAGAACTGTCGAGCACACCTTACCAATGTGGGTTGGCATTTTTCATTACTGTTGCATGGATTAAACAGGGAAGGAGCAACACTGAAAAATGCCATTGAGTTATTCAAGTTAGTCTAAAAAGTACTGGAGGAGCTGCACAGGTACAGAGACCGGGGTTAGGCTAGAAGGAAAATAAGGTAGTGGTGCTCGTCATGGCTCCATCCACAAGGTAACTCTGCTCAGCACAGTGACCCCTGATCAAGTTACATTTGTGAGAATGGTCAAACTAGGATGGTTCAGCTCTCTCAGATGCAAAGGTCTCTTTGAGTTCCAGTCCCCCTTGGTGGGCTTCAATATGCCGATGGGCTCTGCTGGGCAAGTGACTGAGGGAAAGAGTGGAGATACGCCACAAACACCATGTGGATGGGGCAAAAGAAAGTGATGGCACTCCCTGCAAATAAACAGACCTGTGACCTCCCTCTCCTTTCTTTCATGAGGAAAGACATCCTTAACAATACTGGTGCTTAAGTTATCATCCCTGAACTCTCACCTCACTTTCCCGACTGGGACGGCTCCCCCTCTCAGACCTGTTATTTCAGGCCTTCTGTGGACAGCCCTGCACTAGACACCAAGGGGGAGATCAACCTGTCTGGCATGGCGTGCATTTAAAAAACTCTGATTATGCTGGGGTATATATGGGTTGTAACCATGTTGGTTGAAGAACACAGGCAGACAAGGTTCTTTGGGTAAATCTGGTATCTTTTATTAAACCAACTAAATAGCTGGAAGTTTTTTTCTTAGCACGCTTTTGGGTTTTAAAACCCTTCATCAGGCTGAGGAAGCACCTGTAGTTTGTGTGTGTGCTTTTCCTGAATGGAATGAATAGTAAAGAGGCCAGAGGCTGATATGCATGCAAGAAAGCCAGTCAGTGAAAATGTAACTCCTCAGTTTACATTTTCATTGACTCCTCAATTTACATTTTCACTGATTGGCTTTCTTGCATGCATACCAGCCTCTGGCCTCTTTACTATTCATTCTATCCAGGAAGAGCACACACACCAACTGCAGGTGCTTCCTCAGCCTGACGAAGGGTTTTAAAACCCAAAAGCTTGCTAAGAAAACTTCCAGCTATTTAGTTGGTCTAATAAAAGATATCAGATTTACCTAAAGAACCTTGTTTGATTATACTGAGGAATCTTACCATCTTGACACTATATTCCAGAAATAAATATTTTTTTTCTGTTTAATTTATGTCACTTTGGAAGGGGGTTATGCTACACCAGGAACAGACATCTCACTCAGGAATCAAAGAGCAATGGCAGACCTTAGTTTAATTGCATTATGGCAATTGAGTATTTTTGTTGCACAATGGAAACTTTAGGCAGTGTGCATGGCTTCCTGTGGAAAGGGCAGTCTGTCCAGCAGGGAAAAAAGCAGCCCACTAGCTTGTGCTGTTACCACTGGCCAGCTGAAGGAGCTCCCCAAGCTCTGTGGTGGTCAGCATAGTTGTTAGGAATGCTGGGGACATGTGGGGAGGAGGAAACCCACCCTGTTACTGCCTAACACCAGATCCTGGCACGGGGGAATTCTACCCTGTGCCAGTTCACCTGCATAAAAAACAGAGGTAATAGACTGGCCACGGGCCCAGGATAGCTGTGAAGGCAATGAGCAGAGCCCTGGTTTGCCTGCAGTGATGAAGAGGGAGAGTGGATGCCCAGTCCCCCTCTGCAGATGGCTGCAGGCTGTGTTTGGCAGCCTGAGACAATGCTCAACACAAATGAGCTGCTGCATACTGGAGGTAGGTGAGGTGGGTGAGGAAGCAGTGCATCTTAGGATGCTGGAGGACCCAGCAAATACTTATCACACAATGTGACATGCCATACATTCAAATTAACGAGCAGTACAAACCAGCCACAAGTATTTTCCACATTTAGCAAGTAACATGGTTGTAGCTGGTTTGCCATTTTTATCTCATGATAATTTCTGTGCATGCAGAGCATGTAATAGTTTATTGTATGATTAACTGGTTAATCATGCAATAAATGTAATGTTTGCCAGGGGCCAGAATGTCCCCATATGGAGTTTACATCAGTATAACTCCAATTCTATAATTTTGGCTATATCATTTCGCTGGGATAGCTCTCTCAGTCCATAGTATTAAGGTTTTCTTTGCAACTTTAACAACAGAATTCCGTTTTTTTCTTTTGATGAAAACTGGCATTTGGTAGCATGAAGCACAAGTTTTAGAGAAGTGGCTGCATGAGAGACTGACCACTTCTGAACCCTGTCCCAGACAGAAAGATAAAAATATTTAAGTAAGCATAAAATCATAGAAAATTATGGTTGGAAGGGACCTCAGGAAGTCACGTAGTCCAACCACCTCCTCAAAGCAGGACCATCCCCAGCTATATCATCCCAGCCAGGGCTTTGTCTAGCCGGGTCTTAAAAACCTCCAAGGATGGCGATTCCACCATCTCCCTGGATAGTCTGTTCCAGTGCTTTTCTACCCTCCTGGTGAGAAAGTTTTTCCTCGTATCTAATCTAAAGTTACCTTCTTGCAACGTGAGACCATTGCTCATTATCCTGTTATCTGCCACCAGTGAGAACAGAGTAGCTTCATCCTCTTTGTAACAACCGTTCCTGTAGTTGAAGGCTACTATTAAATTCCCCCTCAGTCTTCTCTTTTCCAGATTAAATAAGCCCAGTTCCCTCAGAAGCAAAATTTCTTCTGCTTCATGGCATACAAGAGTTTCTAAAAGCCTGGTGGGATCCTTCAGTCACCTTATTTAGAGTTGTTTTAACAACCTTGCAGCAGAAAGTGACTGTAGCAAATAGCAGGGATCTGGCCCAGTGATGGGTCTAAGCCAAAACCACCACAGATCTGAGCACTCCCAAAGCAGGGGGAAATTCAAGAGTGCCAAACAGGAAAGAGACGCATTATAATTATTTCTGTTTCAAGAACATCATCCATCCTGAAGGTTCTCATGCAATTCACAGACTTCTTATGCAAAAACATCTCTCCACACAGTATAGATGTGCAAGCACCTCTCGGTAAAATTACCGACTCTCTAACTGCAGCCCATAGCACTATAGAAGAACTTGGGACAGGAAGGGGAGAAGAATCCTGTATCCAATTGGATCTGCTGAGAATTTAACAAGGAGGAATTGGAGTCTGGCCAGCATTGCCACTCCTATAGTGAATACTTGTCTTCTCTGTTTGATGCCTCTCATCTGCTCTGCCTTCTCAAAAGCAATGCACTCTTCATTCAAATAGGATCAAGGGGAACTCTGAGTCATGCTACAGCTTTCCTGTAAAGCTAAAAAATGACTTGATGCGCATGACTCAGGAGATTTTAAGCTGACTGAGCTGGCTGCTGAACATCAAGTGACTTGTGCCTGACTCATTCCTGACTCTTCATGACAGTAGCTGATGGAAAGGAAGACAGCATAGCTTGTCTTCTCTCCTTTTTGATTTCCACTTCTGAAGAAAGCCACACATTATACTGGGGAAACTGTCCTCTGTCACAGGAGGACAGCTCATTAGAGGAGGGTCCAACAACTCAGAAAGCTGATGCTACACGTATGTGTTGAGCTACTGTGCACTATTAATGTACCCAATGTTGCTATTGCCATGTCTGGTCAAATTCACCCACTCACTGCCTAGATTTGCTTAGACGTTTTTAGATGAGGCAGTGGAATGGATGACACTGACTGACATTCTCATGTACCTGACTCTAGTAAGTAAAGGAAAGCAGCTCTGTGTCCTGCATTTTTACAGAACTAAAGCTAAGAAACCATCTTGAAGCATTCTGCCTCTCTCATTTCCTTCCTGATGACATCATCAGAGTCCAAAATAGTAACTCCAATTTTTATACTGTCTTTGGCTGGAGAAAATGTATAGAACTAAACAAACCCTTCCATTTCTACAGCAGTATTTGTATAGCCACAAATGTAGCAGCTTAAGAAAAAGGACAAACTTTTCTGACACTGGAAGTGCAGGTGCTGGTGGGTATAAATGTTCTGAAAACAAAAGATAAAATACAGGCAGTCCTCGGACTTATGACACAATTGGTTCCTGAAAACCACGCCTTAAGTTGACTTAATTTGTAACTCGAAACCAATTTTCCCATAGGAAACAATGTTCCTAAATAAATGGGGCACTTGGAGGGGTTGGACATATTTAAGTTGGTGGGCCACGATGATCTTCACGCAAGGGTACTAAAGGATTGGTAGGTGTCATAGTGAAACCACTGGCGCAACTGTTTGAGCACTCATGGTGCTCAGGACAGGTCCCAGAGGACTGGAAAAGGGCCAGCGTGGTCCCTATTTTCAAGAAGGGGAGGAAGGAAGACCTGGGTAATTATAGGCCAGCTAGCCTCACCTCTATTCTTGGCAAGACCTTAGAAAAAATCCTAAGGATCATATTTGTGGGGGCCAGTGGGTAACACAATGCTAAGGGGCAACCAGCATGGGTTTATAGCCGGCAGATCCTGCCTGACTAACCTGGTTTCTTTTTATGACCAGGTCTCAAAGTGCTTAGATGCAGGGGTAGAGATAGATGTTATTTACTTGGTTTTAAAAAGGCTTTCAAGAAAGTGTCGCACCCAATTCTTATAAATAAATGAAATAGCTGTGACATGGAGTTTTTCACAGTTAGGCAGGTGGAAAACTGGCTTATGGGATGCACCCAGAGAGTGGTGGGATGGGTTGGTTTCTACCTGGAGAGATGTGGGCAGTGGTGTCCCCCAAGGCTCCGTCCTTGGACCAGCACTGTTCAATATCTTCATCAACAATTTAGATCAGGGTGTAGAAAGCACTCTGTCCAGATTTGCAGTTTCGCAGATTGGCAGATGACACCAAACTATGGGGTATAGTAAACACACTAGAGGGTAGGGAGTGAATTCGGGCAGATTTGGACAGACTGGGGAAGTGGATGGATCAGAATAGGATGCAATTTAACAAAGATAATTGCAAATTGCTGGGGAGAAAGAATCTCCAATAAACCTATAGACTGGGAAGTACCATTCTGAGTAGCACAGCAGCAGAAGGGGATCTTGGAGTTATAGGTGATGCAAAAATGAACATGAGTCGCCAGTGTGACAGTGTAATAAGTAAGGCTAACGTAGACATGCTCACAATGAGATATTTTCCCCCACATGCTGGCCAAGAAAATTCCTAGCACCTTCAGATTTAGTCTTCATTTCATGAAGCTATAGAAACAACACTGTGTTACAGGGTACAGTTACAGCAGCATCTGCCCCCAGGACTGTCAGGAGAAGGTCTTCTGTTTGGAATATTATTTTCTCTACCTTCAGAGAACTGCTATCATTCTCAAAATACATAGAAGAGTCACAAACAGGTCAGAATGTGTGATTGGATGAACATGGAATTATATTCCTTTTACAAGTTACCAAGCATTCCCAAGGGGTTTTCCTTTTAATTAAAATGTAATCCTGAGTGATTTATTTTTAGGAATCTTTAAAATATAAAAGACTCTACTCTCAGCAGCATTACAGGGAATAGCAGAATTCAGGCAACATGCTGAATATGAAGCCCCAAGTAAACTTTTCCCTCATAAAAGCCAAGACCAATGGTTTAGTATTCTAAATACTACTTTTCACTAATCTAGCTTTTATTCTATAAAGAAAGTTTTATGATCATTGATGAATTAAGCTTCCCAGGAGCCTGGAAGAAGTTGCTATTGTCCCCATGTAAGAGAGCGGGAAAGTGAAATACAAGGGCTAAGGTTGTGTCTGGAAGAATCAAAATTAGAGAGGTAATTCACTGTGTTAGTTTAATTAGGCATGCCCTCTCCTAAATTCTATACCCCTTCCCATTCATGCCTACACTACAGCCCTTCTGTCCTGCCTGAGGCATGTTTTAGCTGCCTTCAATAGATTGTGAAGAAGTGGATTTTCATCAATCAGCAGACTAAAGAATGCTTTGCTTCCAATCCAGTTACAAGTTGGTTTGAAATTTTTCTTTGTACGCAGGTTCCCAGGCAGGTAATACTACTGAACCCAAGACTCAGCCCAAAGAAGAAAACAATTCAATTCCCCAGGAGAAGCAGGAGGATTGCGAGACACAAACTGTTACTTACGGTAATGTACTTCCTGAATTCATAGCTATTAGTAGGCAAAGTCTTTAGGGCCTTGAGAACAAGGGGCGTAACAACTCTTCTTGCACCACAGCATTTTACTGCCTCACATGTTGCTGTATGGCTGTGGTATAAATGGGAACAAGAGTGCTGCTTGAGTCCCTGGAGGATGAACACAGGTGACCAGGGCTGAGTCCTAGGAATCACTGTCACTTTGTCACAATTCCAAGCTGCAGGGTTTTTCATCTTCAAAGTAGGCTGGGTTGGCATCTTCCAACTTTGTGTCCATACTGGAGCACCCAGTTAGCAAAACTCTTACTCACTTGCTTAATTCGGAGTGTGAACAGTTCAGTTGAAGTTCAGCGGGACCTGTGCTAGAAAGGCAGGAATTCAAATGCTTAGATGGATCAGAGCTATTCTGAACAGCCTGTCCACATTTAAACCCTATTATATACTGCCTGGTAAAAGCAAGGATCACTCCCAGGTGACATCGAACAACACGCCTCACTGTAAGAATATTCAGTCTTGTAACAGTAGATGGGGCCTCTGGGGTGGAGCTTGTCAAATAGCAGTTCTCCCTCTCGCAAGCAGAAGAGAGCAGATAATGAACCTCACCACATATAAAGCAGGCAAAGGTAGGCAGAGGGTGTGAACAGATATAACCCTTGAAAAATTCTAAATACACTCTAAACCCCACAAGTCTAGATGTACATGCCACTTAAAGCTGTTTTAAACTTCCTGACAACATTGGGAAAATGAAGTACTGAAGCATACAGCCGCTTGGTCACCGCAAGTAGTGGGCAACACAGCCCCCTCCTTCCTCTCCCCCTGCAGCAGCTGATAATTACTCTATTGCCATCCCACCCCAAATCAACCTGGGGCCCTGGAGCGCAGGGGTTTCAGCAGGCAGGTGAAACAGCCAGTGATGCTTTCCAGGGCAGAGCGTATAAAGTTGGAGATTTTAGGGGCCTCTGGAGCAACCAGCCTCCTGGAAACCACAAGCAAGGGGGCCACGCAGCTCCCCCAACATCTGGCAATCTTTCCACTCACACGCCCACCCAAAATGAACCTGGGATTTGGCTGAGTGAGGTCCATTTCCTGTCACAGGGTCAGGCTGCACTCTCCCCACCTCCCCCCCACACACCTGTGCATTCGCAATCAGGGAACCACCCCAGAGATTTTGGTGAAGTGTAATTATGTTCCTTATTAAACTCAAACAGGTTTTTTTTATTCTTTTTTTTTTTTTGAGAAAGATCAGAAATTGCGTTTGTAGGCCATGATTTCTTCCTCTTCCCTGGTGTCCAGCCAATCTGGGTCTTCCTCTCCTAGAGAAGTCCTGGGAAAACTCCAGGAACTGACCCCTGGAAGGCACGATGGCCTGAGTACTCCACCACCCGCAGTGGTGTTCTGGCAGCAGTGCAATCCCCAAAAGGTAGCAGTTCTACTTACAACAGGGGTGGGCAACGTAAGGCCCACATAAGAGTCAGTGGCAACACAAGAGCCAGTGGATCTGGCCTGCAGAGCTGGAAGGCTCTTCCCCTGCTCACTCCCACTGAAGAGCTTCAGTAGAGCTGGGCACCTGAAAGCTGCACCCTCATCACTGCTGCTCCTTGCCACCCCTATTCCCTGGGTACCGTGCAGGTGCAGCTTCCAGCTGCTGGTGAACTGAGCTGGGGCTGGGCAACTTCCAGCTGCACTCACACTACAGCCAAAATGTGGGAGGTGCTGGGAGAAGCAGAAGGCCGCATGCAGCTTCCAGCTGCCTGCCCCTGGTGTAGCTCCCCACCAGCTGGAAGCTGTGCCCCCGCATCTATGGAGTGGGGGCCTGGCGAAAAGTGGCAGCAGCAGTGTGGGTGCAGCTCCCTTCTGACTGAAAGCTGCATTCCCATTCCAGCCAGGGAGCAGGAGGCTAGGAAAAGTGGTGCCAGAGCAACTCCCAGCTGCCTGGCCCTGGTGTGGACAATGGAAACACCCCCCTTTCTACTTGTCATGCCATGAAAGCCACCAGACCAGCACTGGAATTGAGTGAGGTTGTTCTGGCTCATGGCCTGACAAAGGCCATTTACAGTACATTTTACATTTTTCATGAGATGAGTTTCCTAGAAGTGCTCTATAGCTATAACATAGCAAATATTTATGGCTAGAGAGTGCTTTTAAAATGGCAGATCACGTGAAAATTTAACCTTCATTTGATGAAGTACCAGACAGGGGCACTCTATAGGGCAGAGTACCTTAGGTTAATTTTGGGTGATAAACCTGAGAAGGTTAATTTTGAGTGATACTGCCTGCATCCTTGTGACTTTGCAAGCTGAACAGGTGCTTGTGCAGGTGAAAACTGGCTCAGCCCCGCCGCCATGGGGCTGGCACAGAGAAGAGACAAAAAACCTCTGTCTCCTCCCTGCGCAGTGGGGCAGGAAGAAGTGGGGTGGGGGAAAGGAGCCCCACCTGCTGCATGTGGCCACCCCCCTCCCCCAGCTACCACTGCTGGGGTCTTGTGGGGAGCCAAGCCAGGTGCACACTGCACAGAGAGCTCCTTTCCCCCCACCTGCCCCTTGTGCGAGTGTCTTGATAGTAGCAGAGGCTGCCATGCCAGGAGCTGGGGAAATGGGGGGGTTGGAAATAGAGCCCCCTGCCTCACAGGCCCAGCTCAGCTCCCCACAAAACCCCAGCTGGGCCAGGACCTTTTGGTGGGGGTCTCCGTTCCTTCCCCTGCCCAAGGCCATAGACAATGGCAACCTCATGGCTGCTGCTCCTGAAGCTGGGCAAGTGGGGGAAATGGAGCCCCCCACCTCATGGGCCCGGCCTTGCTTTGCCCAAGACCCCAGCAGGGTTAACTGGGTGGGATTGTGTGGCGGGGGGGCTGGTTGAACCAGTCAACTGGTCCCCTATCAATGACATTCTTGTTATATCTGTCTGCACACAGACACATGGAGTTCACACCTGCTCACGGACCCCAAGGACTTGGGGTCACTGTTATATTCCTAATGCTGCGTTACTGCCGGTGCAGTTCCAGTAGGGACAGAAGTAGGAGAGCTAGTGGGGAGCAACCACCAGAGCTTCTGACTCCAGGCACTTTACATTTGGTTAAATGATGTGATAGTAAAATAGGCCTGTGTCCTAGCTACACAAGGGCACTCACCTGGCTGTTACTGCCAGTCATGCAACACAAAGATCTCCCAAGAAAAAACCTAACTCAGTAATGCATCAATATTATATAGCTCACTGAAGATGCAGAATAAGTTTGTTTTGTCTGCTGTAATGCAGGAAATAAATCCAGAAAACAGCAATTTCTGTAGGACTGAAAAGGTTGAATTTGCCTTTTTCAATCAATGTTGATGTTTTTGTGGTAGTCTTGTGCAGACATGATATTTCTATTCAGTTTGATAAATACACAGTGCTCATGATGATTCATCCACATGAAGCAGACATATTCAAATATATAACACTTTCAGATTCACAGAGCTAAATCTAAGAGGAGGCTACAACATACTCTCTCTAGTCCCATAAATCCCAGGTCAAATTTACTCAAGTTAGAAGTGATATGATCTTCTAATTGCCAATGTCACAATCTTCACGTGGGACCCAAAAGTATAACTGGGTTCTTTCCGCCTCCATAAGTAGTGAAGGCTTTTTGAGTGGAACTTTATGAAAGTAATGCTAGGGAGCAGGGGTTGGTGGTGGGGGAAGAAGTGGACTGAAAATCCCTCAACCAAGGCTGCCTTGGCTTTACAGATCTACCAACATTAGCAGCTTGTTTCTGGGCATGTCTATACATGCAATGAATGCAAAGCAATAGACTCTGGAGTTTACTGACCTGGAGTTTATTGCTCACAGTCACAGTGCTTGAATGTGCACCCAGGAACAATAAACTCCAGGGCAGTAAACCCCAGAGTTTATTGCCATTTGGACATATGCTGGGGAGTGCAGCATGTTGAGCCAGGTCACGGCAGCCCTGGCTGGCAGAGGGCTGGAAGGTTAGCCTGTCAGCCTATGGGTGCTCCTCCCAGCTCAACATGCTGCCGAAGGGCTGGCTGAGGCACATGGGTGCTTCACCATGGGGATAGCTGGCAGACTGCCCCAGCACAGAAACACCCTTGTGCTACAGCTAGCTGGATCAGAATTTACATGTGCACTGCTGTGGAGTTTTTTATTCCACAGCAGGATAATAATTGTATTTACAAGTACTAACCAGCTGCAGAGTAAATTAGTTTACTCCAACCTAATAGGAGCACAGATGTAGACCTGGCATGTTTACTGCACATCTAATTAGTCCACTGCTAAGTAAACATCTTGTGTAGAAATGCCCACTGTCAGATAAATACATTCATCCAAATTTAGCTTTCAGTAACCTCAGTGTAATTCTGACCTAACTCCATTAAATTAAAGGATTTGGTTCATGTTTATTCTAGTGTACCAAGGCATAATTTGTCCTTGTGGGATGGGGCAAAAATATTGAACAGGTGGGACTTAATATGTTGGATGGTTTTATCAGAGGAATTCTGTCTATACTTGGGCTTATACTAGCATACCTACAACAAAAATAAACCATATAATGGCATATTCATGCTGGTAATATTATGAACTGTTGACCAGGGTGTGTACCACCCACAAGCCTCTCTGATACTGCTGAGCTTCCAGCTATTAAACCTAAACCCCTACTGTGGATGGCACAGTAGCTGCAAAAGGCCAGAAATGGCTGTAGTCTAGAATAGGCTAATGGCTAAGGCTGTGCTCTCCACAGCACCATTTTTCATCACAATTGCTGCCAAAGCCAGAAGAAAACTAGAAGTTACCCCAGGAGCTCCTCTAGCACAGCTGTGCCCACAGGGTCAGCCGGGCTCCACTCCCCACCAGGGCTCACCTTCTGAAACTTGGAACTGTGGCTGCAGTAGGGAGAAGATTGTATGGAGCTGGGGATAATCCTACAGACTGGGAGCACAGGCACACATTAAATTAGCAGTTGCTGGTTGAAGCTATGAATACATGGAACAACTCTAGGATCTGAAGAAGGTCTAAATAAAGTAGTGCAGTGCACTATAAGTCTTTGTTCTAAGACTTGGAATAGTTTCCTAGGTGACTTCTCAAGTGTCTTCCTTTCCCTGTGCCTTCTCCAGAAAACATCAGCGGGTCTGCCAGTAGCAGGATTGTGCTGCTCTGTCCTAGACCTTCATGGGACAGTCTGGTAGCAGTAACTTGGAAGATACGACCATGGAGTGGAGCTCACTGCAGCCTGGCCTACAGGAACGACACACACACGATGAACAGAACAAACTGCAGTGAGAGTCTGGACTGGAAGTCTGAACCAGAGCAGAATTTTACTCTTCAGCTTCCATCAGTGCAACTCACTGACGAGGGCTTTTACATCTGTGAAATGGTAACCGGTGATGGGAACTTCCACCGATGCTACCGTCTGACTGTGTTAGGTAGGAAATACCTTGTACTGTTCTTCAGTGGGCTACATGATCAGATCCAGGCCTGACACTGAGCTCCTCTCCCCATATGAGGATGAGAACACAACCTAGGAGATTCCTGTACAGAAAGAATATCAGGCTGGGATAATCCCAGTTACAATCTGATCTCTAGTTTCTGTGATTACCCCCTCTCCTTTCCTTCTGTCCAGCCCCCTTTCCCTTCTGTTGTCCCTTGCACTCTGAAACTTCACTCTTTGGCTGTGTGGCTGGAAGGGACAGGCTTGAACATGTTTTCTATTTGTTGTAAAGACCCATCCCTGTCCATTCCTCAGAGGCGACTTCTGCCCAATTAAGGAAAGGTGCCAGAGCAACAATCTTAGTAACCAACATCCTCCATTCACAGCAGGCATGACTCCACAGGTAGCAATTAAATTGCCAGACCCATAAAGGAGGAGACAATGAAGTGAAAAATCCACCAAGGGTAGGAGATGTATGTTGTGCTGACCATGTAGTTCTTTTCCCAGATGCCATTTTTTTTAAGGCACCAGTTCCAGCTGGATGCCCAATTACACACATTAATTCCTACAGACACCTGCAGCAGTAGTGTAACTTGGGGCAGGGGTGAGGCAATCAGGGGAGTAGCCCTAGCTTCCTACTTGTGAGGAACATAAAGATAGCAGTCACTGCAGTTGCCAGCTGGCTGTGCCACTGCCACTGCTGCCCAATATACTGTCACATATACTGCCCTATATACTGCCACTGCCTTGTTATGCCTCTAAATTTCAAAGTAAGTGTTGAAATCATAAACAGATTAGTCTTTTCCCTCTGCAGACCTGAGGTCACTACCAGGAGTTTCTCATTAAATGAGCCCGGTGATCTCTTCTTGCTGAGTAGATAGCTGCCTCACAGAATTGATACATAATTTTGGGATAGGAAGCCATTTTTTGCCAGGAAAAGCCCAGGACTGGAAAAGCAGAAAGTATTACTGGGCAGAGCTTCACTGGAAGAACTGTTTGAATGGGTGAAAACTTTAAAGGATTAGCTAACACTATATTGAATCACAATCAACCCCCCGCTTTCAAGAGTGCTATAATTTACCAAATTTATCCCACTTAAAAACATTTGATGATGAATTCAGACAGTCCCACACTCCTAAGATATCCCTTAGTTTACAAAGACTTCTGAACAACAAACAGCTGCACTTAATGCTGTGTAAAAGTTTTCATCCATAGATATCAAATTACTTCAGGACAACACCACTATTACTTGTGTGATACAAATTGAGGAACTGGGCACAAAGAGGAAGTGGTTTGATCAAGCTTATGCAACACCTCAGTGGCACAGCCAGACACAAAACCATGTCTCACTGCTGTTAAGGGAGGAGATTGGGACCTGGATAATGGACAGATGAGCTTATGGTCCTGTCCATTCAGCTTCTGGGGTGGAGCTGGATACTTGGTCAATCAAAGCAATTTAAGGAAAAGGCCCTCAGGAGCACCTTGGCTGACTAGTTCTTAGCCTTCCTCTTGTTGGTGTTCACATGTTGGCCTCAACAACCCCTAGTCCTGGTGTGGATGAAGGTTCTTTTGGTTTTTTTGTTCCAGCTTGATACCAGAGGGCATGTGGTGAAAAGACCCTTGATTGCCAGTTCTACCTTCACACCCATTCTCATCAATTTGTAAGGCGCTTGGGTAGGAGCGAGAAAGCACCATCCTAACACAGCAAATCTTTCCCCTTTCTCATGCCTTGCAGTCCCTCCCAAGGTCACTGTGAATTGTGACACAAGTGGCAATGTGGTGTGCAAGGCAGCTGCAGGAAAACCAGCTGCACAAATCTTGTGGGTCCCAGAAGGCTGTCACAGCGCTACGGACGAATCTCACCCCAATGGGACAGTGACTGTTCTCAGCACATGCATTGCTAACACCACTGCAGACAGTCAAGTAACCTGCTCTGTCTTTCATCCAACGGGAAACCAGAGCCCATCCATAGGCTGCCCCTCAGGTAACGGTGAGTACCACTTTTATTCTGCTCAGGCTGCACTCACAATGAATGAACCCACATGCATCTCTGCCCAGGGAAGCACCAGTGATACTGGCCAGGCTGCAGCAGGGACCTTGAGGCTGAGCTAACAATTCCAATGAGCCCCATAAACTGTCTGGAAAGGGACATCTGGTAAAGCTACAGAAATCCTCTATAACATGCTAGACTGATATGGTACTTCTTCCTGTCCCCATTGTATAGGGGTGTCCAACCTGAGGGCCAGGGCCAGGCAGGGGATTGTTACTTGGCTGTGGAGACTTTCACACCTCTATCACCAATTACCATGGCCCATCTAGATAGTGGCCACAAGTCATTACAGCCTGGTGGCTATAAGGTGATGTGTGAAATGAAGACAAAACCACCTTAATACCCCACAAGAGACAGTCCCTTTTGGTCAGAGCTATGCCGGGAATGCACGTATGGGACCTAAGTCACAGCTGTCACCTGCTTGGATTTTATAATACTCAGCTGAAGGGGAGCAGAATAGAAATTTGTTGGGATACCAGTATACACACCCTACTGGAGGAACAGTTGAAAGCGCAGGACAGCAGCGTCCACTCAAGTGTCCAGCCTTGAAATAATGGATGCACACCCTCATTACCTCAGTTGTGAGGAGATAGCGACTGTGTTGTGTTTTTGCCTTGGAGAGCTATATGCTACAGGTTGAATGATGACTGAGGATCCTGGTTTTCTCTGTTTAAAAATCATAAATTCCCTGATTAACGCCCCCCCCCCAAATCTGCATTTTCCTGTGATTAAAATGAAACATCACTATATATGCAGGTATCAGTTGAACACAATGTTTTATTGATATAGTTACTATTTTAAAGCGATTTGTAAGCCTACCAGTTCCTCAAACACTATAATAAAATTCTAAATACCTATATATTTTGGCATTTAGTTTTGGGTTTTTTATTATGGAAAATCAGAGCTTATCCTGCCCCCTTCACTCACCAGGATGCAGGTCCAGCTGCAACTCCTCCCCCACACTGCTTTGTGGTGCTGAGCAGCCCTGATATGCTGGTGCCCTGCCCCTGCCAATGCCATTGCCCCTCACTCCAAAACCTCAGCCCCCACAACCCCACTGGTAATATTACCAGCATGAGCAGCAGCCCCAGCCCCAGCTCCAGCCCCAGCCCCAGCCCCAGCCCCATCCAACTCCTTGTCCCTATGGGGACCTCAATTGCCCCCCAGACTTACCTGCGGGGCCCTGCTCTCATACTTCCTGGCTGCTGTGTGCTTGTCTACATGTGTGCATATACATGGCATCCCCTGCTCCCTCCAGCCCCTTGCAGGCTGGAACTCCGCCAGCCTTCAAGTGCAAACCTGCCGTTTCCCACATTTTTCTCCTTAAAATGAGAAAATCCAGGTTTTACCATGTTTTTCTGTGGTGAACAGAAAACCCGGATCCCTGGTGATGAGATATACAGAGCCCTTCACAATGACTGGAACACAACCTAGCAGTTGAAGGGCATGATAGACTGCCTAGCTCTGTCAGAGGGTTTACTCATGAGTTTGCACAAGTCCTATAATCTCTTTGTCTCAGGCATGGCTTTTGCTGAGCAGTGATAATATTTTTTTATTATTTTATTTTTTAATATTTCCAACAGTTTATGGTCTTCAGATGGACATAGTAACAGAAATGGCCTGAAATACTGACATGCACTCTTTCTCTCTTCAGAAAAAGGTAATGAATGGGTTATCTGCGTTGCCACCCTTGCTGGTCTCATTATAGGCATCCTGTTCCTTTTGGCTTTCACTTACTGCTATAAGCTGCATCATGGCAGGTATGTATGATATGGTGTTAACAAATTAATTTGCCTAGAACTGAGAGAAAGTTTAAAGTGATATGTGATATTTCAATGCTATGCAAACATCTCTGATGAGGAGCATGTGGTATGGTGCAGCAGAGAAAGGCAAAACAATTCACAGTCAATCTACATGGTATTCATGATCCATCTTTAATTAATTCAAGTACCAGGAGCAGTAGAGCTGCAGCATCATGGAGTTTTGCCTAGGCTAATATGCCCTACTTCTAAGTATGCGTTATAGCTAGGGGTCTACCCAACTCAACGAGGCACCAGGCCAATTTCAGGAGCAGATCACACGGCCAGCTGCCATTTTTGAGGACTTATTGTAGCTGGCACCACCCCCTGTCTCAGATTGGCTATGGGGCCCTGGTGGCCCTGCCCCCCGTGACTGATTGGTGGAGAGGACTCTCTGCTAGGGGGCCCCACCCCTCATCACTGATTGGCTGAGAGGGATGTCTGTCAAGGGAGCCAGAATTTTATTTTTAGTAAGCATGTTTTTTCTCAGGGATTTCACAGAGATCGTCTGATTTTGCAGTTTGCACCAAATCTGCACAATCACACCTTGTGTAGGTCCCTAGTTATAGTCAGTGCTGAAACATGTGCTGCTGGAAGTATACTGCTAGTGGTACTTGAACTAGTAAATGCAAAGCTAGTTTGAGTACCTCATTGCTACTGAGCAGTAGCTTCTAAAAATAACTGCGGGGACAGCTCTGCATCATACCATCAGTTAAGCAACTATGCAGTCCATCACTCATGTAGACATAGCCATTGTGGCCTACCTGTAGAATTGTCCTGCCAAAATGGACAATGAAGAAAGATAAGTTGTTCTTTGAATACTACAATGTCTGTCAGTCTGCTCCTTTTAGCCACCTTTTGGGGAAGATGGGGATCAATTTATCTAGGTAGTAGTTGTCTCCCAGCTGCAGAGGACTAAGCATGACTCCCCTGGCAGGTCATAAAGAGAGTAAAACTGCAAAATTTTCGTTGCTTTGCTGTTTAAAGAACCTCCCAAGGTGGAGCTGGGCTTCAGGTCCACCAGGATGGGATGAAATGACTCAGAGGGAGGCAGTGCCAGTGTAAGACTTTACAAAGCACAGCATAGGAAATTCAGGACAGGGCTCCACGTGCACCAGGAGAGAATACTTCAGTCATCTCATTAACTATGAAACTATGAAACTTTGAAATTATGAAACTGTCTCCTTTCTCTAACCCACTACTTCAATTCATGTCCTCCTTCTTCTTCCAAGGGGGCTTAATTCATGGAGAGAAAATCTGATTCAGGGCATAATACTTACAGAGGGCCTCAACTCCACCACTCTGCTTTCTGCTTGTTCTTAGAGCTCCCAAGCCTTGAGCAGAGGGTGCACAACTAGAGAGCTATGATACCAGGGACATTTTTACACATTGCCATTTGAGCTGCTCAAATGTTGATCAGTGTTAGTGCTAGTGAGTTTGGAACAGTCACATCTTAAGGCTTAAAACCTTCTTTGACTGTCCCCCACCTTCACAGTTCTGACTTGCCACTACAGGGCTGGTGAGCAGGGGCTTGACTAGGAGTTACAGCTGTGAGTTGCCAGTCAGGACTGGTGAGCCAGGATAGGCTCTATCCCTCCTCTAGGTGAGGGTGTGCAAAATGGGCTGGGAGGGGGCAGGAACATGAAGCTGGGAGGTGGAGAGTTAATGGGATGAGAGTGGGTAATGAAATGGGAGGTGGAAAGGAAATGGAGGGGCGGCGGTAAAATGAAGGAATCCAGCCTCTGAAGGATAAAAGACAAATAAGTTTAAAAAAAAAAGAACGGAAAAAAATAAATAAAGAGGAAGTAAAGGAAAGAGTCTCAAGTTTTAATAAACTGAGACTTGGGATTAGGGTGTGGAGGGTGCTGGTTGTACTTTCTGAGGTGTCTAGGAGTGGTGAGGGAAGGTGCTTTTGGGAGGCCCTACTGTTCCTTTCCCAGGGAAGGAAGCCCCAGCTCATGGGGGCCTGATTTGGCCCCCTACTTTGTTCACCCCCACCCCAGCCTCCTATCCTAGACCCATCCATGTCATGTTACCTAGCTGCTACATGTGCTCTGCAGACTGCTTGCACAGGGTTGAACCCCTGGGGGTGGGAAGGTCACATCTCCAGGGGTGGGAGGGGGAGTTGTCTGGGTGCCAGAACCCCCTCCCCTCTGCTCCCCTCCTTCCTGGCAGTATTGTTCAGGGGATGGAGAGTTTGTCCACATAGAACAGGAGGGTGGAGGAGAAGACTCTGCATCCTGGGATGCTGGGGGATTGCAACTTGGGCAGCTCCTCTGTGGGGAGGGGCCACACATTAATGGAATACAAGCTAGGTAACTTGGATCAAAGGAAACCTACCATGAGTGGTGTAACTTTAAGCCACCTAAAGTGTTCCTGAAACTAGTTTCAGGTGTTAATGTGTAGAGAATCCAGGGAGTAAGAGCTCCAGGAGCCACCTGAAATTAATGTGTAGGAAGGACCCAGAACTGCAGAGTCAAGAGCTGCCTAGTGGAGGACCTGGGAGATGATCTTTAGCCTCATTAGAGGACTTAAGGAAGGCATTTGTTAGTGGGCAGACTTTTGAAAAAGTCAAGGCCCCTCTGACTTAAGATGGCTGAGTTCAGAAGCTTAACCTAATGTGGAAGATGTAGTACCATAAGAGCCCATTTTCTCCCCTTTGTCCTCCCACAGGAATTGTCGGAAAACCAAAACTCCTGAAACTGCTCCCACAGAAAATGTTCAGGTAAGGAGAGTGACACCCATCAAGATGTCACCAAATGGGAAACCTGCTTTGCAAGCACTTCTGGAAAGTTTCTTTTATGGAGAGGAAACCAGATTATGGCTTTCACTGGTATCTGCAGTGGCATGCCACAAACTTATCACTAGACATAGTTGCAGATAACCCAGAGGTTATCATAATATGAATCAAATGCACAAAAAGCACTGATAGCGTATTCCCATTTAGGACTTAGACTAGCATCCTCAGCATCCAAAGGAAAGGACTCTTTCAAGTCTCTTTCTCCTCCTGTGAGCTGTGCTGACAACAACTGTATACACTGCTGTATGGCAGCATGCTCTGTACATACAGCACTTGGACAACCAGGCAATGAAAGCTGTGGTTTTCAAAGTTTTTTGTGGTTTTTTGTTTTTGTTTGTTTTTTTGCTGAAAGTAAGAAACAGTATTTTTTAAGGGTTTGTGATATGTCAGCATGTATCACAACTTCTGAAATGGTGGATCTGTTCTGGCAATGACATGTAATAAACTTAATGTTGAAGCTTGAAAAAGGAATTTCAGTTCTACAAATCCTAATCAGTAATTCATATACTTCTTAAGGCCCCTTTATAGCCAGAGTGGCCTTGAAAGGCCTCAGTGTAAATGACCAACCAGACCCAAGATCCTAGCTAACTGTTGTGGTCAAATAAGGCTAGGTAGGAAGGAGAGGGAGAAGTTCCTTGCTCTGCCGCTTAGTATCACTTAGCATCCCAGTATCTGGTTCCCTGTTTTAAAGAGTGGATAGTAGCATTTCTTTTCCTCACAGGAATGTTGTGAGGCTACCTGCCCTGTGTGATGTTCCACTGTTAGGGTAGTGGGGCCATAACAGTACCTAAGAGAGGTAGTAGAATCAACCTGATCTCATCAGGTTAAAAAGCCTGATTTATTCTAAACTTCTGAAATGGTGCATCTGTTCTAGCAAGTCTCTTGTTTGTTACTAGCAAGAAGTGATGTTACATTGATATAAGTGTTAGGCAAAGCACAAACAGTTGCGCTGACATATCACAAAACCCTCATTACAATCTTAAGGAAGCAGCTGCGATCAGGCTCCAGTATGTCAAATGGTCTATAAAGACCAAATAAGAAGCAACCCCTTCCTCAAAGATCTTACAGTCTAAAAAAGGCCAAGATGAAAAAGGTTAGAGAAAGCCAAGAGTTGCAGGTGAAAGAACATCTCAGGTTCACCCAAAACCAGGAATAGACTTCCCTACACAGTAGAATATACTGCATCTTGTTGGTTTCATTTGTATTGCTAGCAGAGCAATAGCCAATGGTGATCACTCATAATTTAATTCTTAAAGTGTTGAAGCACGATGCTGCACTTACTCTCTTAAATTTATGGTAGGAAATATGTTGTTCTGTTCAAAGAGTCCAGAGCTTTTAAAAATCAAATGCAGTCCTCATGCTCACAGTCTTTTATCTTTGATTTACTAGGACAATCATGAACTGGAGCTGGAGCCCTATACCATATTTGTGCAGAAGGAAAATGTGATCTATAACTCTGTGTCTGACCTAACAATGAGAGATAACGTTCCAGTGGGTCTCTGAACAGCAACATGACAGTCCTGCTGAGACTGACTTGGTCCCTCTGTGGGAAAGTGAGAGAGAAAACCCCTTCAGGTGGCTGGTGATGGACAGCCTCCTCTTAAAGGATTCTTCACAGGATTCTGGCAAGCAGGGTTTTCCATCACTGCTAGATACATTCAGACGTGTTTTACTTGCTGATCTATCCTTCTAATCTCCTCTCTCCTATCCTGTCCCCATGTTGGGAAGGGAGAAGGACTGAGGGACCTACTTCCATAATTTTCATTATGAGAGTGTTGCTGACGTGGCTATCCTCACCTCAGGAATCCCAAGCCTGGCAGTCACTCTTCAGCATTAGTTCTGTAGACTTGACACTATACTGCATATATTTGGGAGCAGGGAGGAGGGGTGAGTGAGCTAGAATGAAACACTCATTGTCAACAAGATCACCGTATTCCCAAGTTACCAGCAGAAAGACTGTATTAGTGCTGGTCATCACAGTAGAGAGGTCAGTAGAATAGCTCTGCATCTAGGTGGTCCTGAGAAGCAGCAATGATCAACAGAGAAGGTCCATGGATAAGAGTAGTCCCTGATAAGCAAAATAACTTCTCAGGTCCCCTATGCTATATTTCCACAATTTTTTTTTCTAGTCTGCACTTACAAATTATTTTCATGGGTTTTATCACAATTCTGTGGAGATGGAGCCTAGCTTCCTCTTCCTCCTGGGTGCACGAGCATTAACAAGCTGCAATACAACCATGTTGGCCCGACCCCACAAATCTCTAACAGTGTCAAAATGCTAAAAAAAGAAACAAATTTCCATAATGTATCTGACTGTAATTGTGCAATAATACATAGGGCTATTTCTTCCTGGCTTCAGCTGTTTGTCTTAATTCAGAAGCTTTGCTAGCCCATTTATTATTTATTTTAGCTAATGTAATTATAGATGTTGTTTTACATCTTTGTTTGACTCTTAGTAAACTGTTGATCTAAGCATCATTGCAGTGAAAGGGTACTTCGTATGAAAATGTCTATCCATGGTGAAGAGGTAGTCTTTTAATATAATCAAAGCATCCATTTGTCCATGTGGGAAAAGGCATTTGTCCTCTGTATCAGTGTCTCAGTTTTGACAGGCTGGTCACCCAGTCTCAGAGTTAAAAAAAAAAAGTGTCATCCTCTCACAGTTACTATTTACTATCAGAGGAAAGAGCTATATTGAGGAGGAGCCTGCATAAATTATCTGACCATGTGTCAAGAGACTGACAAGAAGAGACAAGGAGTACTTGGCCCCAGTAGGCTGAGGTTGCACAGGAAGTGGGAAAGCATACTTCTATTTTAGACTAGAAGAGAGGTTTTACTGCCTCGTGATGTCCTAGTTACCTTGTGGGACAGCCTTGTGGACTGCAGCAGGTCATTGCTTGAGAAACACTGCTCTGGAATACTCAACATTTCCTAAAGGAATCAGAACTTGTGGTAGAGGTAATATCTTTTATTAGACCAACTCGATTTTTGCAAAAGAAAAATCTTTAATTGCAAGCTTTTGGGCACAAGCACTCTTCTTCAGGCATAAGAGAAAATATTGTAAAAGTTCTCTTAGATAGAAATAATTTATCCTATATAGAAATGATGCATCTCCTACACATTTTACTAGGCCAAGCTGCTGTAAATAGTCTTAAACACTAATCTGTTCCTTCTAAAACATCTAACCCCCTTTCACCAACCCTTGTGACACAACTGTTTCCCTTCTCTATTTCTGGTATGTCATTGTTCTTAGAGGTGATCTGAAAGAAAGCCACTATTCAAAGTGAAGGAGTACACTGAGCTTGAAATTTCAAATGAACCTTGGGGGCCTCAGCACCTTCCTCTCAATGAATAATAGGATATGGTCACTCATTCCCCTCAGGTTCCTTTGAAAGTACCAGCCATCATAGGTATGGCACTGAACTTAATGGTTTCCCATCCTCATATTGCTAAAGATCTTTTTGCCAGCCTCTATGCGTTCTCCAGTCACCACACCATATAGTCAGCAACATGGCCTTGACATGCTCCTGTGAGATACACTCTGAGCCCGACAGTGTATGCCAGACTTCTCTTGCCATGTACATTATCCTGCATTTGTTTATTCTGGATTTCACCTTTCAGCCTGCTGCCCAGCTGCACCTGCCTTTTGGTACTCCTTACAACCCTGCATGCCCAGGGCCAAGTTAGTTACCTTTGATCTGGGCCTAGAGTCTTGCAATGCTGACTAGCCACTCACCCTGTCATGGCTATATAAATTACAGTTAATCTGTCCTTCCAATAGCAGCTAGTTGTGGCACATGGTTGGATGGCCTTGGTCAAGAGCCACACAAGTAGTTTATGGTTACACGCTCACTCTCCAGTGAATGGCGATTCATAGAAGGGGCATGGGGGGGCATGTGCTCCCCCTGAGATTGGCCCTCACTGGCAGGGGAGTGGGGGCACCAAGAGAAGCACCGACCAGTGCCCCCCATAAGATTGGCACTGGCTGGGAAGTGGGGGCACCAAGAGAACCGCTGGTGGCACTTTTGGTGTTGCCACCAAAACTTCCACGGTCAGCTATCGGCAGCTGGGGGACTCACCCCCCAGAATCGGCAATCAGCCACTGGTGCCCCCCACCAAACTCAGGAGGCACCAGTTGCCCGTGCTCCAATGTTGGCTCAGTGACACAGCTCACACTGTGCTGGCTAACACAACAGCAGGACCCCCTTTTTACTGCTAGCCTAGAAAGTTGCCATTTAGCCATATGATTCTTTAACCCAAGCTAGGCTTAGCTGGACTCTGAACAACAAGGTGTAAGCCACAAATTGACTCCCTTATTCAGAGACTGGAAAGCCAAGATGTTTGACCATGTGCAAGTCAAACATCTTCCCAATGCATTCATCATCATCATCCTTCTTATGCAGAAATTGCCATTTTGGAGTGGAGGTGCTGACCTTCCCACCCAGGTATTTCCTTTTTCTTGCAGTGCCGTGCCCCTTTTTTGCAGCTACCTTACAATGATGTCGTTGAGTTGAATGATGTTCTGTATTTGCAGTTACTTAGGGGCTCAGCCATGCTTGCTTCTAGAAGTAACTCCTGTGTTGCACATTTGCAAGAAGCATATTCTACAATGGGCTGCTCCTTGAAAGAACGTCTCGTGATTTACAGTGTCTCTCTCCAAACCATCTTCTGACGCAACATTTATAGTTATTTAATTCAAGGCACTTCTTGACTGCTGCATTTGATAGCTTCACCCTCCACCTCATTTGGGATTTGCCATCTGCCACCCTTGTTCTACTGCAGGGTCTAGAATTCCTTTCATGAATAGTGGGGCTGGAAGCAATGCACTGAACAGTCCCCAAATTTGTGTTTTGATTGGATGTAGGGCCCTGTTAGTTGCCTAATTGTTTTGTCAAAGCCAGGACTCAGTCACAGATCCTGGGTAATTGTTAAGCACACACTGTTTCCCACTAAAGTAAATGACAAAACTCCCCATGAATTCTATAAATATTCCCCCCCTCCCCCCAGTTCTTTCATTGACTTACTACATACACCTTGAGCAAGTAACATAGCATCTCATTTTAAGTCTGATCTTATTCCCACTGAAATCAATGCCAGAACTCCCTTTGACTATAATGGAAGCAGGATCTAGTCTTTTAACAGTCATCAAAGCAACATGCAAAATGGTGGAATCTATTTGTAAAGCATTTTACTCCTGGGCCAAGAGACACCATATCACCCTTCTCACTCTTTGCGTAGCCTTGCTCACCACTTAACCCATTTATAGGTCAGTTCAGGAATGACACTATCCCTCCATCCCACAATGCCTTCCCACCAATTTTCAGAAATGAAAACTCTGCCCAGAACTCAGTGTCACCTTTTCACTCTTATCTCTTACTACTGAGAGGGCTGTTAGTAACTCCACTGACAGATGTCATAGCCTGATTTGACAGTCGTACAAACCCCAACCTCCTCTTTCCCTCACTAGAATGTAAGCATTTAAGTTGCCTAATGTTGCAACCTAATTTGGAAGACTAGACCAAGGTGAACCAGAATGCCTACTTAAAGCCAAGTTTCTTTCAGGCACATAAAATGCCTGTAGTGTTTCACCCTATGAAAATAAGTACGGGTAAAATTCACTTCCTAGGAGTTTAGTGCATCTATTTTTTAAGCAGAGATTTTTAATCAAATACTGATTTTTACCAGGTTTGGAGCACAGTATTTATCTTTACCAAGGTACCTGTATTTTTCAAGTCACATTGTGGCTTCCTTTCTCCCACTTTTCAGCCTGCTGAAATTCCATAGCTTTGCAGTTGCTACCTCCCCTAGGCCAGTGAAAGATTGTTCACAGCCTCACTGCTGAGAGCTGTGAATTTGCTTCATCTTGAGAGTAGTGGTAGTTTCAAAGGTTTCCCTCCTGTCTTAAAGGAAGTTTGAGGTATTTAGAGGTGTGTGGGGGAAGGGTTTTTCTTTTTAATGTTTTACTTGTTAAATTGTAGCTGATACATCCTGGGAATAAAGAACTTTATAATGGTACTGAGGTGAAAATGTCTGCTCATTGTTCTAAGCTAAGATCTATAAAGTCACTAGATGGCACTAGATACTACAGAAGAAGAATTTGCCTCATAGATCCCACATGCCCACCCTCAGTGTGCTGAAACTCAGTGGGTGCATCTACATGAGACATTTACTGAGTAGTTGATAAACTGATGTGTACTGCACAGCATCTACACATGAGCACCGAATGTGTAGGGCACACAAAACTAATAAACTCTACAGCAGGTGAGACTTGTAAATACAAGTGCTACCCTGATGTGGACTTTTTTATGCGCAGCAGAGCACATGTAGATGTTGAGCCGGATGGCTGGGGTATGAGCCTGCTTCAGTGCAGGGGCTACTGGCTAGCTAAGCCTGTGCTGAAGCAGACTTGTGTCCCAGCCAGCTCCTCCACAGCACATTGATCCCAGTCAGAGCAGCACCAGGCTGGCAGGCTGATCCGCTGGGCCCCTGCTGGGGCTACTGGGACTGCTGTGACACAACTCAATGTGCTACAGTCCAGGCTTACGTGTAAACTGTATGCCTGGGAGCTTCCCAGGAACAATAAATTATGAAGCAATAAGCTCCACAGTTCATTGCTGCATGTTAATGGATCATGTAGGCATGCCTAGTGGCATCAAGACAGTGCCAAAATAAAATCATCAATAAATCCAGCAGCCAGATTCCCCTGCTCCACTTTCATTCTCACAACCCTCCACTGCCCTTCACATTAGGTACTCCAGCACAAAATCTTTTTTAGTGGTTGTATCCTTTCTACTTTCCTTGCCCATGCAACAGGAGATGTGGCCCTTAAGGAATAATATAGGCTTTTAAGGACATGAGTTTATGCCCGTTGTTATTTGTTCAGAGATCTCACCTCCAGCACAGGAACAAAATCAATGTCCCAGCACTGTGTTGATTCAGGGGGAAATGTGCCACCTATTAAACAGCACTTCTATAGGACAACAATTTCTCTTTCAAGATTTCTTATCTAAAATCTGATCGGGTCCCAGTACTGCTTTAACATTTAAGATCTGATAAGCTCATACCCTGGCACGGAAGGGGTATCCAAAGCTGAGCTACTGAAGGCTGAAAATTTACAAACGCTGACACATGTATACAACGAAAACCCAAAAGCCTTAAAAATAAAAATAAAAACAAGTAGAACTCAGTTGTACAGTGTCTATCTTTATTATTTCTATCTGCAGCATATTATTACCCCTCATTAAAAATTCATCATTTCCCATGGAACAGGAAACCACAACACCTTTTACAAGATCATCCATGTGAGAGAAGGTGAGGGAGAGTCTCCATGATCTCAGCTCTAAAAAGCTATGAAATATTTGGTAACTTGGAATAGAAAGAGTTCTTAAAGACATTGTATCTGAAAGATGCATTTCTCCAAAAACAAATTATATCAATCAAGAAATGGGCAACAGCCATTTTGGGAGTAAAGGGAAAAGTACATTTGCAACATTTTCCATTGGTGTCTTTCATATAAAACCAGATTCCATTAATCTCACTCAACCCATCAAGGGAGCAAATCTCAAGTATCATTTAGTCTAGTATATGCTTGCTTCTTTGCTTTGAATGTAAGGGGATTGTATTCCTCAAACCCTGGCAAAGGATGAAAAGAAACCAACTTGGGTAGGTGATGGATGTGAAACCTTACTTTGGTTCCAAGCCTAGCTATTTTTTTTTAAGATTTCCATCCAAAACATGCTTACTTTGGCAGCCCACCCAGAAAACTGTGAAATCATAGCAAATACAGAGTCCAATTCTTACCTCTGCCGACCAGTAGACCAAATGTAATACTCACAAATTGCAGCTGTTCTTATGAAAATTGTTTTGCCAGACTAGAAAAATATTTTTTGCTCTAGCCTTGTCTTCAGTACTTGGAGGAGCTGTACAAACAAGTCTGTGCCTGGAGAAACTGATAGAATTGTTTTTCTGATACCCATTTTAATTGCATCAAGAAAATGTGGAAGGGGATTGTTTCATAGAGCAAAATGATCTGGGTTTTTCAGAACTTGCTGTCAACAGACTTGATGGACAGTTCCAGGGATAAAAGGGTCTTCATTCTTAGTTTGCTGGCTTGAATCCTTCTATAGTCTGGAGGTTATTAAAGATTAGTAATTACTTTATTATTAGTTGCATTTAGTTCCTAAGGGACCAGCCAAGAGCAGGGTACTGTTGTACTAGACACGTCCCAAACACAATGTTGTAGACAGCCCCTGCCCTAAAAAGCTTGCATTCTAAATAAACAGGAGAGACATAGGATAGAGGGGAGTGGTAAAGCATATCATTTGGTCAAAAGCACTTATGGGACTTAGATATGCAGGTCTCACTGAAAGTTAATGAGCTTTGGCACTATTAATCTCATCCTCAAATCTTAACTCCGAAAGGTGAAGAACCAAGCACAGGATAGATAGATTCTCTTTCAAGCATAACCTGTAGAATCCAGCCTGATGCCAATGGCAAAACACCCATTGATTGAGGCATTGACTGGGAAAATGAGACAGAGACTGAAGGGAATTAATCAAGGTGACAGGTATTTAAACTGGTGTGACTGTTTTAGCAAGATTGGAAAAGAGCTACATGCTATCAGAAATGTAGCAAATGTTGACACAGCTGGAGAAAGTGGAAGGTTACCTGCGGGTGAGAATCCATCAGTCCTTTCTCTAGTACTCCACTGATCATTGACTGCCCTCTACCTCCAAAATTGTGTTGAGACACCACCGTAGGGCAGCAGGCAGAAGAAGCCTACACAGCAGCAGAGTCAGCTCTGTTGACAAACAGAGGAGCCTGGTTCTAAGGACTATCAACACACCATCCTTCATCAGCATGGAGGCTCCTACAGGCTCAAACTCCAGTGACTGCAGTCAGTTGCACATTAACAGAAGATGCTCTAGTCAGTGCATGTACTCTTTCCACATTCTTCCCTCAGCCCTCTGATCTGCAGCACCTGGAAACCTGTACATCAAAGCCATATAAGAATTTGATCCTGCAGGATAAATCAAGGGCAGATTAGCTAAAACCTAAATCAAATAAATAAATAAAAAGTCTCTCTGGGGAATCTTATTTGGCAGCTGATTGAGGAAATTTGGCAGTATAAATATTTACAGTTGAAGGCACAAGGATTTTTCATAATATTAGAGCTGGTTCCAATTCAAAATGCATGCAGTTTCACTTAAGAGCCTTTCATTTGCTTTTGAAATCTAACTTGTGTCTCATATTCAGGATTTATTCTTTTTTCATCCTCTCTGTTCCCACCCCTGTTCTATTGCTTTCTTCAGGGTTTGTGCTTCATTGGATATCCCCTGTGATTTTAGCTGTTACCCAAGTATGGTCTTGGGGAAGAAAATAATCCTGTGGACAGTTTCTAATTTGTAATTCATGCCATATTATTGTGTAATATGCATTAATATTATTAGCAGTATTATTTAATTGTGTTGTAAAAGAGCCTAGAAAGCCCAGGCAAGATCAGCACTCCTTTGTGCTAGGCACTGTACATATACATATTAAATGACAGTCACTACCCTGTAGAGTTTCCAGTCTAAAAAGGCAAAACAGTCATAAGGTAGAAGAAAAGAAGTTATTACTGAATGTAAACAGACATAACAATTAAAAATGCCTTTGAAACATTTCAAAGGGCTAACTGTACACATGTTTAAGTACCTTGAAATGTTCCAAAAGTGGCTGGAATGCTCCAAAATATCTCTTTAAATGATGTGCCATTTTGAAGCATTTCACTTTTTTATCATGCCTGTACAGGGACAGTGTTGTGCAAGGTAGGAAAGCCCATGGACAGACAGGGACAGAAAGCAGGGGCAAGGACCCCCATTCCTGCCAGGCCCAGAATCAGGTTTATCCCCCCGCTCTGATCCTAGCCAGAATCCTGCTGACTCTTGGTGTTTCATAAAGGGGTGCTGGTTGGACTGCAGCAACTTGAGTCTTTATTTAAGTGCACAGTATTCAGTACTGCTGCTTCTAGCCATGTTGTGCATTGTGCACTTGATGCTGTTGTACAATCCCCAAGCACACAGAACTTCCTGGGAGCTTACTCGTGTCACTCTCCAAATCATTCCTCCTATAACTTCTGCTTCAACATTCAGGGAACCTGCAGGCTGTTTCATGTGGGACACCTGCTGCTGCCAAACTTCTCCATCTAATGCTCTGCTGGATTGGCGGTGAAGTGTCAGATTCCCAGTGTGGGGCCAAGGGGCCCCTGCTTCCCTCTTTTCCAGAGGTTAATGGGGGCAGGCGGGGGTGCAGTTGCACTCCCCTTTGATACCCATTCCATTCAAACTTTAAAACCAACTGCCTGGGAAGGGCAGCTGCATTTCTATTCAGACAGTGTTAAGTGAGTCAATGGACTTCATGGCTTACTTGCAACTCCTTGCTGCTAATCTCTGTCCACTCCATAGGTGCTATCAACCCTCTATCCTTTTTAATAGTTTTGATTGTTGTGGGAAAATTGCATCTTTTAAACCAAATCTTGAAGCTGGCCTAAACAACCGCTTCTCCTCAGATTTCTCCCAAAAAGGTAAGGTGGATCTTGATCCTGTCCTAACTACCACTAGTTTAATTAATAATCACTAAGAGGAAGGCTTGTGGTACACGAATGAAACTGTGTATTAAAGAAACACAAAACAGCCACTACTAAGTTAGTAATATATATACAGGACAACAGTAACACCAGTAACAATCAACACTACGTATTCCTAAGTCCTGTAAATCCTAGAACCAGAACAAAGGGACAGCAATCACGAGAGAGATTTATTGGACCACTGCCGTTGGCGGCTCTGTCTGCCTCTTCAGACCCAGTGCCAGTGCTTACCTTACCCTACTACTGGTCACTGGTCTTATACAAGGATATATGACAGAAAGAAAGCCCACAAAAGTATCCCTTCCCAAGGAATGGGGGATACTCACCAACTACTCAGTGAGGCCGCTACCAAAGCCCTTATTCACCTGATGGGAAAATGTCAGGGAGCCAACCTCTGACTGAGTATAGCAGTGTTTCTGGGGGTCATCTCCGACTGCTGCAGGGATCCTTGCTCCTCACAAAAGGCCCAGATTTCGTAGCAGATCTATACCCACTCATACAAGCTATCACTCTCTCTCAGTCCCCTCAATCACTGTCTATCAAACCAGTCCTTACACGTATTCCTGTACAATCTCTCTCACAAGCGTACCCTCATCACCACACACAGAACGCCACACACACACACACACACACACCCCCAACCCCTCCCTCACAGAAACCTTTTAAAGGACCAGTGTGCATGGCACTTTGGATGACGCACTTGTCCCCAAGATGTGCACACTGCACTCTATCCATTATACCTGAGAGGTGTCGTATGGAAAATTACAAAACTGAGGACCAGAATGACATCATTTGTCCTACTTACAGACTCACCTGTGAATGACCTTACCAACTTGAACTGTCCTGGTCCCATAACCTAACATGAGCCAGCCACGAGCATTTTAATTTGCTCTCAACATGATGTTCCACTACTCAAAATATCCTTTCTTCTGCAACTTTGCTAAAAGCTTTAACTCAGATGTGGTATATTAAATCAGGGCTAGACATGGCTGACAATGAAGTAATGGAAGCATTGTCAAGATGCTCAAGAATCTTGTTCTATGAATCTGAATAAGAGATGTACATTTAACTACAATGACTACAGGACTAATGGCCCAATATCTTTTGACTATTTTGACTACTTTTTTGCCTAGTTTTTTGTGGGGTTTTTTGAACTGTATGTATAATCTAGCAAATGAGTGCATATTCGACTACTACTGTTTGTTTTTGCTTTGATCTTAAGCTGAATAATATAGTGCTAGCCCCCTAGCATATGAGTAAAGATTCTAGTTTCTCTTTAACTGGAGACAGATATATGCTGTCTATGTGCTGATGCAACACACCATCTGCACCCCTGTTTTCCAAATCCTAGATCCACCCATGCACTTCTCCCCCACTCTTCACTCTCCCTCCCCTTTACCTTCCATCCCTGTGATGGGAATTGGATATGGGCAATGCAGCTGCAGGTCACAACCCTTGGCTGGCACATGCTGTTCTTTTCAGCCAGGGAACAGCACAGAGGCATATACTTCTCCCCTGACATAAACATTTCATGCAGAAATGTTCTAATGGTTACATCCATGTACATGCATTTTCACTAATCACAACTCCATTTTCCCCTAATCTCTCTCCTGAATCTAGTAGGAAATCAGTAATTAAATAATATAGTCAGGTGCTGCACCTATTGGGAATCAGAGATTCCCAAATCCCTAACAGGTGTAAAGCGCAAAGGATGAAGGCATTGTCTCTACTGGTGTAGCAGTGGTGCAGTGCATCTAAGTTGGGGTCTGCAGTAATGGCAGTACATGAGCAAAAGCCTGTAACGTAGACAAGCTCTTAATCTCAATCTCAGTTAGCGCTAGGCAGTCCTCAAATTACTCAAGAGCCTTTAAATGATCATATGCTTTCTAGGCCTCATCTCAGTGATCTACATCTCCTGGGTCTTCAAAATGGCAGCTGCCCATAGAAGGACAGGCTCCTGTGATATTCTGTCACTTCCCATTTTGAAAACAAGTTTCAAATTAAAAAAATATATCATTGGGAACAACTTTCTTTGACCTCAAAGAAAGTTCATCTGAAATAAAAAGTAAGAATTCACTGGAATGCAGGAGTAGAGGAAGGGATCCTATATTATCTACAGCATTTTGCTCCTTCCTGGAAGATAACATGGGACATAAACAGCCCACACAGGGGATTTTAGCACCCCAGGGGAGGATACAAGTAATCCCTGTGGAAATCAATACGAGGTTTTAATGTCCTGTGGTGGGAGAAAAGGGTTCAAAGTACATTGTCGCAATAGCTAAATCAAAATGCAAAGAATGGGAAAGTGTAGAGGAATGGAAATTTATGCAGAAGACTGGTAATGGGATGCCAAGATTTTCACCAGCAATCCAAAACAGCAGCAACTGAAAGCTGTTTCCATCTGGTGACCCATACCCAGCTCACAAAATCACCACCACTACTGGCACTTGTTGGCCCTCTTGCTAGTAGCCTTAGCCAGGAAGTCATGGATTAGACAGGCTTGCAACAGAGACTGCGCTACCTATTCATACCTGCAGATGATTCCTTTATTGAAAGAGTTGAGGCACGTGGGCAGGAGGCAGCTAAATTTCACAGCTACTGCATGTGAATAAAATGATGGCTTCACTCTCACTAGGGGGATCACTTTAACACTTTTTAGCAGCACTGCAAAGAAAACCAAGATAACAGCAGACATGGACTCAAGTGCATTGCAGGGTCAAAGCTGTGTTAACTCTTCCTAATTAATTAAGCACCAGTCTAATCATAGGAATCATAGGGAAATAAGGCTAGAAAGGACCTCACAGGTTAATCTAGTCCTTGTTAAAGAGATTTGGGAAACAACTAACCCTAAGTTAAGTGCTTTTAAAACACAGCCATCAGTGATTCAAGCTGGTTCTAAATTGGAAGCATGTTATCAAGGCAGCCCTGCATAATTCACAGACTTGGAAAACTACAAGGCATCCTTGTACTGGACCCAGCTTTTTTGGCAACAAAGTAATAGTTTTGTAGGATAAATATCCCCAGATGGCTCTCTCCACTGAGAGGCTTCAGAAAAATCTCCTTTTCTCCCTGGTGCCTCAATGGTCCAGGAACGTAAACAAAACCAGGTGACACTCTTTTACCAGTGAATCATTTTCCTCTCAGCTCCTTCTAACAGTCTGCCCATTATGTCTCAGATTAGATGACCGCTGTTCCCATGGGAGCACTCCAAATGGACTAATTGAGTAAATCAGTACCAAGGAGCAAAATTACTAGGACATACACCCTCAGAATTATATTATGATCAGTTGCTACGCAGGGCTGGATTAACACATAGGCACACGAGGCATATGCCTAGGGACCTGAGCTGCAGGGTGGGGGGCCCAGTTCTTCCTTCTGTGGCAGGTGCCCCCTGGGTGAGTGGCTAGCAGGCCAGGGCATGCCCCAGTTTGGAAGCAGCACCCGGCTCAATCCAACTCCCCCCCAAGCCTGCCCACATGCATGTATGGACGTATATAAATATGTATATTAAATAGGGGCCCACAAGTTTGTTTGACCACTAAAGGGTTAATCCAGCCCTGTTGCTGAGTCTCTGTAAGGCATAGAGAGCTAACCATTTAGAGTAGAGAGTAATAACCTACAGCCCATAGGCTGTATCTGGCTTGGCAAGCCATTGTATTCGGTCTACAAAGCCAAGATGTCAGTGACAATTCAGTAGCACTGTGGTGTGGGAGAGCAACAACAGCAATTTGGCAGCAGGTTAGTGGCACTGTGACAGGGTGGGAATGGTGGCAGTGGTGGCATCCAGGTAGAAGTGGTGACCTGCCTTCAGATCTAGCTCTGTTAATTTGGCCTTCCACTCCTAAAACATTGCTGATTCCTAATTTAGAACAAAGTTCTAGTTGCCTATACACAGTTTGCTGAGATGGGACACAGAGAAGTGCGTAGACACTTCGGCGGGAACAGAACAGCTCACAGCACAGTTGGATCTAGGTTATAACTAGAGCTCCTACACGCTATAGTAATAAGAATAACTGGTGGAGTAGCCCCCTAGGCTGCCTACACACATGCTTGTTCATGTTCTAATAAGAATGCTCCAGCATAACTTCACTGTCACATGTATTAAGCACCTGCACATTTTTAAATAGCCACAAGACTGATTTATTTAAACCTTGTTGAATTGGCTTTAGATAAGTTCTGCAACCATTTTTAAAATCTGAGCAGGCTTAATACACATGTGGGTGATCCACATTGGTGATGCATAGGGGGTGCATGCAGGTGCACAGGCATCTGAGATTGGCTGTGCACCCCCAGGAAGTGCCAGCCGCGAAACCAGAAGTGCTGGTGGAAGTGCACTTCCGGTTTTGCCACTAGCTTAGCAATCAGGGCCAGCAGTCAGGCGCTGGGCCAGACCCCTCCTACACCCCGGTCAGCAATCTGGTGCCCCCCCCAGACTCAGGAGGCACCAGTCGCCCGTGATGAGTCATTTTAATTAAAGCAGCTGTCCAGGAACTGCTTTAGTTAAAACACCCCACACCTACCCTGAGCATGTGTATAGGCAGCCCTACGTAGTAGCTAAGTCATTTAGCAAATACACTTGTGAGGCATTATTACTCACCTTAGGAACAGGGCTGGCTTGAGAGTATATGTAATAGATCTTATAGAGAGTGCTTGATGTTCCTTCCTGGAGCAGCAATGGAAAGAAAGCACAATACACTATTTCCCAGTAAGCCTCAGGCATGTGCTTTCAATATAGCCCTGGAGCAATTGCTTAGTTGCTACCTTTCTATGAGTGTCTCATACTAGGAAGCTCAGAATTTGACAGTTGCAAATAATAAGCACGCTACTCCTTCCAAAACAAAATTTACTGCATGCTAACCCCATAGGACTGAAGCTTCAAGTCTACAAGACTACATATCATACAGCAAAAAAAAGGCACAAACAAGGGAAGGACATGTGCATGGTGTGGGGCCATATAGTGGATTCTGGGGGAAGAGAAAAACAGCTGATCCAAACCCCTTGGAGAAATGAAAATGTTCGGAATCTGAATACGGATCCAGATGCCTAACTGGCACTAATCTCTGGCATGGCCTGAACCAAAACTTAATACAAATTTGGGCCCATGCAGAAGAGTTATGGTTGGAGAAATGGGTGCATGACCTGGTTGTCACTACAGAGTAGGGCTCCCCAGTTGTTGGAGGTGTGGGAGCTTTTGGCTGCTTTCAATCTTCAATCTTGCCAGGATTCATCAATCTTGCTGGGATCCTTTGACCCCAGCTGACTTCCTGCCCCTGGGGCAGGGGGATGGACTCAGTGATCTTCCAAGGTACCTTCCAGCCCTAATGTCTATGAAATCTATAAAACCTACCTTATCTCAGCCCAAGGGTTGATTTGTCATGAAAGCGGCACTAGCACTGATGCCTGAAAACCTGCCCACCTTTAGACTTGTGAGAGGTTCAGCTCAGCCAATCTGAAGACACTTGGCTAACTTGTACAGTGCATATGCACTGTCTTATAAGACCAAGGTGCATGCATTCTGTGACGCACAAAGGGAAAGAGGGAAACAAATGCACAAGGGTCAAAGCAATTACTTTCTATAGCAGCAAGTTCAATACTATTTCCAGAAATGATCTGAAGGTATAATCAGCATTGATCTGTTTGTTTTATCTTCTCCTGGGAGCTATTATGTGACCTTAGCAAAATATATCAATTTTAAATAACTCAGTGTGTGAGCTTACAACAGACCAATTCTTTTCAGGATTCCTCAGGGAAATTGCACAGTTCTCCACCATTATGAATGAATGAATAGGCCTTAGTTGTACTGCAGTAGAGCAATTTGTTTGAATAATGTCTGAATACACACTGAGGTAATACCCGTCCAAACCCTAATGGTGTTCTGAAGGCAGGAATTCACATTTTAAGAGAATAGAGTTTATTTACATTTACAGAACAGTTATGGTTAGAATAGAGGCTGTACAGATGCCATTGGAAGAGTTCATATTTATTCTCACTCTGTGATTCCAGGGCAGACTTCTTTAATTCATAAGTCCAAAGGTGATATTTCTAGCAGCCAGTTGTAGAACCCCCTTTAGATTCAAACAGTCTCTCCTCCTAATACCATAGTAAAAAGTGTGCCACTGGATTTAACTGTAAAACACCTGCATACAGCAAGAAGAGAAATGATTTTGCAATTGAGGCAGAATCATTCAATCAGTCCTTTACCAAGCCTTACTTTCTTCCTCAACCACTTCTCCTCTCAGGGACAAGATATCTCCATGATGTGGAGCACAAGCCATGTATGCATAAAAGTGCCATTTTTAGCTTGGGCTTTTATTTTTACGTTAATGCCATATAAAACTCCTCCTCCTGCCAACCCCTCCCTGCACCTGGCCCCTGCCCTTTCTGTTGAGAGATGGTAAGGTGTCCAGAAGAAGATCATTCTTTGCTTCTTAGATTTCTCCTGTGAAAGACTGCATGCAGATCCACTTGAATGTCTGGATGAGGTTGACTTGGACATCCACACTTGTCATTTTGTGGCTACCCATCATTTTATTGCAAGCAACGTGTCTCCTTGCTCCAGTACCAATTTGTTCTGAAGGGAACTCCCCACCCTGATGTATTTCTGTAGAAACTGCAGTTACATAAGTGTCCTTTAAAATTACATAAAGTTCCAAGCCCTGACTTCAAGAGTGTCTCTGTTAAAAAAAAAAGAAAGAAAAAAGGAAACATATGAAATCTTGTTAAGCACTGAACAACAAAAACCTACATTGTATTAGGCCAAGTCTTGAAGGTCAAAGAAACCTGATGATAACCAGCTATTCACAGTCACTTGATAGAAACTAACCCACATTTACCATTGGCAGAACGTCCTGTTTAGCTACAGTGTTTTTCAGGCCTACAAAATATTGAGTTAGGTGCTTAGTTTTATACAAAATACATATTCTTTGGATTCAACCAACTCTAGGAAGTGAAATGCAGCTAGACCATATGGACATCTCCAAGGGCCATCTGCTTACTAGACTATGCTTTCCTTATTACAGGGGCCAACATACACACACACACACACACACACACACACACACACACACTTATATTTAATTAGTTCACTGCATCGCTGAGGTTTGTCTCTTGCCGCTTCTTTATTGCTACTTTAGCAGAAGTGGAGATAATGACAGCACTGCTGAAGCATGATGCTGTAGATAAGGTCAGGATGGAATTTCCATTCTCAGCACTGCAATCACTTATAACTCTCACTCAGAACCAAATCCCCTCTGGGCAGTCCTTACTGACGTTTGGCTCCAGCTCTTAAGCAAATCTTTTCAAACTTTGGAAAGTGTGAGTGTAATCATTTGGCTACTTAGGAATTATCTGAAGCGAACAAAAATGTTTCTCGTCTGTTAAGAACATTGTTCAGCTCAAAAGAGCAGAGGCATCATTCCAACACTCCACAATCCTTATCCTTTTCCCTTTAGTATTTTACTTCATCTGATTTGGGGCCCAGAGTCTCCTGAGAAACTGTTTGACAAAAAGAATACAAATGCAATGCTCAATCTTGCTGTGGGATAGAATCTCAATGGGTATTATTTGCCTCATAATTCAATTCTGTATCTGACAGGTTCTGATAAAGCTGCTGGCGACAGCAGTTTTTCTGAGCCCTTGAAGTATAATCTGTTTGCTGCAAGGGATTAACTGCAGAACAGACTCTGACTATCAGAGAAGAGTGTGCTTTGTAATTTGCTTAATTTATATTCTATAAATAATAAAAGTTTCATGGCAAATAAAGTAACACAGTAGAATTTCACTAATTCACATGGGGAGGAGGGGAACAGTATGAATGACTGCATTTTTCTCATTCTTGAATACATGAACGACCACAGGAGAATAAAACCCAGGTAAATAGACCATGAAACGAACCTTATGCCTTCTATAATCACATCTAGTTTATTATAATAATTTAGAACAGTGGGGAACATCCTCTTTGGCAGGTGTGCCACAAATTCAGTCCTGCATCCTCCCTAAGTGCCACTCCAGTCTTCTTCCCCTGCCCAGTCTCTGCTCTGCTTTCACTCCCTGCCCGCTCCCTGATCTCCCATGAGCCACACAAAGAGGCTTCCCATACGTCTTGTGACGTGCTGCAGGTTGCCCACCCCTGTCTAGAAAATGCTACTAAATAATCTATGGTCCATAAAACCAGCAAACTTGTGCCATGATATCTGCCTGCTGGACTGATGACCTCATGCAGTAAAGAACTGAAACCCATGCATATGTCCTATTCCCATTGAGGAAAGCACTTTAGAACATGCTTAAGACCCACTGACATTGAAGGCAGGTAGGTATGTGATCTAAGTTGTGTATGTACTTTAAATTCTTTCCTAGATATGGATCAGAGCCTCTGTTATTAAATTTTTGCTGACATGTTAGGAGCGGTCACCAGTCGACTGGATAGATATAGAGATTACTGATTGATGACATTCTACTCGTTTTAGTTATTTTAATTTGTTTTACAGCCCCCCTCCCCAAGTACATGAGTATGAAAAAGCCTTGTTTCCATTAAGTATAATGATATATGAAGACTTGTTTCTTCAAGAGCTATAAGGTAGCAAAGGGCTGATTTCCAGTCAGAGCCAGAGGCATAACAGGGCAGCTCTGCAGCCTGAGCAGTGACAGCACTTGGGGCAGTAGTGGTGCTGGGCTGCCAGCAGCATGATCATCCAGCAGCTGTGGAGGCTGCTTGTTTTGCACCCCCCACACCAAGTGGGCAACCAAGGCTGCTGCCCTAGTTGGCCTTCCATAGATACACTACAGGTCAGAGCCTGTCACTGTCTAATGCTTGTGGACAACAACACTTTAGAACATATATAGTCTCCTTAGAGAGAGATTAAAAGACAACAGGGCAAGCTCTTGATCAGTGATTCTCAACCAAGATGCCATGGCCACGGGGCACCACACAATACTGAGCACTGTTATGTGTGCAGACATGGTTCACAAGATAAACCCAGAGATTTTAAATAGGAATTTGTAGAGTTAAAAACATTTTGACCTGTTGTGGATTTTTTTTACTTCTTTGCAACAGAAGAATTGCTCTATTCTTTTTCTAGTCAAAAAGGAGTGAAAAGTAAGATCTGACATTTTCCAGTTTCCAAGTGGTGCCTTGAGTCTAACAAGAGGTTCCTTGAGTCTAAAAAAAATTAAGAACTAGTGCTGTAGTCCCAACACCTAGGCCTTGTCAGTGCCCCTCAGCTTGAGTAAAAATGGTCCAACAGGGTCTTACTGGAACCATACTTCTAAGTTTGCTGGCATTTGAATAGCTAAAGACCCCCACATTTAATGTGATTGCATTGATGTAATGTTGTTATTGTCATTAGCCTTGTTTTAGGGTAATAAACTTGGGGGTTAGATTTGACCTAAGTGTGTATCTGCCTGCGTGTTCTTTCCTGCCCTTAAAACTAAAGCAAATTAAGGGATATAAATTTAATGCGGGTGTCAGCGGTTTTTCAGCAGCCTCAAGTAAGGTTTGCTGGTGTATTATCAACAAATAAGCTCTTTGAGTCTGATCCAAAGACGAGTGAAGTCAATGGGAGACTTTCAGTAGCTCTCAAGGGGCTTTTGATCACTCCCTAAATAAGGATATGTTGCTATTCTCATGGGCTGAGGATATATATAAAAACACTGATGATAGCCTGAATAAACACTTTATAAACACTTCTCTGAAAGTGCTGTGAACTCTGGAGAAAGCTGGCATACAGCAATGCATCCCATCTAAAAGAAAGAGGCAGAAAAAAATTGTAATATTAATTTATAAACAAAAAACAGTATTTAATATGTCTAATAATTAAAAAAAATATAGATACATATTTTCTGTTCTGATTCTAGAAATCATCTACTGCAGCTGCATTACCTTGTACTCCATCCTCACCAAAATGGAAGAGGGAAAGGTGGCTATTGCAAAAGTTTAAAGGTCAGAATTGTATACATCTTTAAGACTGCAAATAGACTTGTGTGGCAAAGACCAGATCCAAGTGCCCCTAACTTTGGGGTATGTGGGGGTGCTAGGATTCAGACATTTTGTCCTGTCTGCAACTGACATTTTAAATATACACTTTTTTTTTTAGAAACAGCCAAACATATTTTACATATTCCAGAGTATATCATAGGCATCAGGTTTGAAAAATATTTACCTTGTGGCTAAAACTGGCCTTGTGGTTTGTTTATCTTTGGTTTTCTCAGTCTGGTCAGGTCAGGAGCAACAGAGAGGTTCCCTAACCTAAATTTTACAAGCCATCTTTTCTTGTAAACATATTCCAGGTGAAAATATTAATTCCAGGGTGATTTACTGAATGGCACTGGACTTACTCCTTCCACTGATCAGTGGAAGCTGTTTCCTTAGTTTTAAGTAAGACTCATTTTGGAAAGGATGAGGACCTGAGTCACTGCCACTATTTGAGCAACCGTGTACTAACGATAGTAATGCCCCAGTCATAAAAATAAGCACTTGCTTATACCACTATTCGATTCTTGAAAATGACCCAAGGTGTGAAGTTCAGACCTGAAACCCAGCAGTCAAAGCTGTTTGGAATTGCAGTTTGGGCCTGAGCTCATCAACCTGAATCTATGCAAGGCAAACTATGGTGTATTTAGCAACAGCTGCTACATGCTTCTTCTTTTTTTCATGTTATAACTTTTAATCTAAAGACTTCTATTTCCAGAGACAGAAAGCCATTTTGTATTCGAGTCAATACAGAATAGAGGAAATATGCTCTGCTTTCACAGGGAGACTTTGTTTTTGTCCTTTCGTGTTTGATTTTCTTCTTAATCAAATATGAAGTTAATGATGAATGAAAGTATCTGTGGGCTCTTCATGTACTGAGAGAAAGTGAGACTTAATGTGATGTGGATGACACTAAAAAAAAGCAAAGCACCATGACATTAAAAATCTAAAACAAACCAAAGAAGCAGTAAAGAGATTTTCTGGGTCAAATAAATAAATAAAAATAATCTTAGGAAACATATAATGTCCACTTTCAGAAATATGCAAAATTTCAAGTTCAATAAAAAAGCAGAACAATTGAAAATACACGTACACATGCATAATGCTTACACAGCTAAACACACTGGATCAGTTATTTCTAATTTCATGGGTAAATTCAGCTTTTCTCACTACTGTCTCTGCATCTTTCCACAACAGCAGTGCTTTCCTAAAAATGATCTGGCATAACTATCGTCTTGTTTTCCTTCAAACCCTGCTCCCCTAAGCCACCGCCCTTGTGATACTTGCACATAAATAGGCAAGGAAGTAAGGGCAGACTTTAGTGTACACAGATATAGCTGATACACATGAATTAATTTTAAAAGGAATTTTTTACTTTTAGCTTCTCTCATTCCTCGGAGTCTCCGACCAGCAGAGACTCCCTATGCCTGAAAAAGGGTGATTGCATCCGAAAGTTTGCTAAGAACTTTTTTCCAGTGACTCAGTTGGTCTCATAAAAGATATCACATCTACTCAAAGAACCTTGCCTTTGAAGGATAGCATGTATACATTTCTCCAGCAACAAAGAGCAAACTCACATTTGATCGCCTCCTTTCCTCCCACCCAACAGATGAAGTGGCTACCTTAGGTCCTACTTGAGTAACCTGCTAACCATGGACAGACCCCTATGTTTTCACAGAACCCTACTGACTGCGTTGGGCTCTGTCAGTGGAAAGGGAAGCAGCAATAGGACAAACTGTAAACCCTTCAGAGCAGAGACTATTTGTTTCTGAATGTAAAACAATGCATCTCATGCCACAGGGCTCTGATCCTAACTTGGGTTTCAGTGTGTTAGAACTGAAAAGATCCTTTTACAGTGTGTGATAATTAATGATGAAAGCAGGCATAAATAATTCAGTTTTACTAACAGAAAACTGTGGGAAGGAAGGATTAAAGTTGCAATATGGGATGTAAATAAGCAAGGGAGAAGAGCTATGACTGAAGTGGGAAGCTGTACTCTGAGTGCACTGATTGCTACACAGTGAAATGGCATGTCAGCCTCAAAGGGTGGTTACAACCAGAAAAGTGATAATGTGAACTTTATATAGAATTTACTTGTTCAATATACCCATTCCCTCTGGTTAAAATCCACCCCTAGGCTGCATCCAAGGTACCACTTAAGTTCCCCTTAAGCTCTCAAACACAGGCCTTGTGAAAGCTCTCTAATGGCTTTCATCCTGAACAACTTAAATCTTGACTGTTAGCTTTGCTGACAAATAAGCTTTCACTTTCACCAACCCTGCAATTATGGTGCAGTGAACAGGGATATATTTTGCAGTGAGCATTGTCAAAACCATTGTCAATTCATTTCCTGCAGAAGGCTTCATGCTGGTGATGCGCAGATAGGGTTAGAAACAGTCCAGCTAGATTTCCAGATCCCGGTGGCAGCTGGTAGCATGGATGATTAGACAGATCATGATTTGATTCATACACTGTCTTTGGAAGATGCTGAAGGAAAATATGGAACTGCTTTGGCTATGTTAAACTTCACTGAAAAATGGATTTTAAAAAAGCATTAATCTCCTTTATGGAAGCAGTTAGCTGATATATAGGCAACTCCAACTTGATGTGGGCAGGGTTCAGATGTGTGTGGTGGAGAGATGCAAGACAGAAAGCACAGAAACAGGCCGGGGGGAAGAAAAACAGACGGTGCCACAGAAGTACTGATAATGTGTTCTGAGAAAGACACAGGAGAGAGAAGGCTTTTTCTTTGGGTGCTAGCTGAAATAGTTTAAACAGTATGAGCAGGGGGAATTGCAGGATTTAGACAAGTGGGGTGCAGCAGATGCCACAGGCATTGCCCCTCAGGCCATGAGGAGTCCCTGGGCTAATAAGGAACATTGTGGGGGGGCAAAGGGGAAGGGAGCAGAGAAAAGGTGCCTGACCATCACTGCTGCTGTCCCTAGTCAGGGGATCTTATTCAGATGCTCCCTGCAGCCCATAGGTGAAGTAGGGCAGGAGCAGCTCGGGGCTTCTCTGCACCTGGGTCAGTGTGGTACAGTGGTGAGTGGGTCCCTCCTCCACATACCTGCCTGGCTGTCTGTGGTCCCCTGTCAATCTGGGGGTGCCAGCTGCTGTGCAGGGTGCCAGGTTCAGCCAGGGACACCAGTAGCAGTGGGTGGCTCCCTTCTTCCTGCCCCTGCTCCCTGTCCAGATCCATCAGGTATCCCATACAAGCCCAGGGGCTCTAGCTGCTGAATGAGACTGAATGGGGATACTAGGCTTGTCAGGCAACAGCAGCAGCAGCAGCAGGCAGGTACCCTTTTCCTGGCCCTGCTCCATGCTGGATCTCCTACCCACCACTGTGTCACACACTAGCTGGTAGCAGAGGTGGGAAGCAGGAGCTCCTGCTGTCCCAACTGAGCCCAGCACCCTGCCAGGTAGTCCCTGCTGTCTACGGCTGGAGCTGAACAGGGGAAGCCCCGGGTCCCCTCCCCACCTGGGAGACAGTGGTGGTGACAAGTTGGTTCACCTGTCCTGCTCCTGGTCCTTGCCTGGCCCTCTGGGGTGTCCCCCACCAGCCTGGGGCTCCAGCAGTGCTCCATGGTCTCAGCTGAATAGTGGTGGCATTACCTGATGGGGTTTGAGCTACCTGCCCTCCAGCTGCTGCTACTGGGGCGCAGGTGCAGGCCTAAGCTCCAGGTGCTGGACCTGGGGGATGGGCTCCCTGTACCCTGGTTGGACACCCTTCACCCCCAGAATTGGCTCCCTAGAAGCCCCTAGTCTTGTGTCCCCTTCAAATCAGCTCCTGGAGCTCATGCTCTGCTCACCCTGCCTAGATATACTAGTGTCCCTCAGCAGGAGCCCCCGCCCTTGCCCATGCCACAGGAGTAGCAACTGGAGTACAGGGAGCGCAAGCTAAGTCACGTAATGCCACCCCACTTCACACTGGCCCATGAGGAACTGGGACCCTCCTCCCTACATCAGTTTTATAAATTTGAATAAGAGATGTACGTTTAACTAAAATAACTAAAGGACTGATAAAATAATATCTTTTAATTATTTTTGCCTTGTTGCATTTTTAACATAATATATAATCCAGCTATTAGTGGATATTCCAATAAAATTATACTTGGTTTTGCTTTAAACTTGAACATATATATATATAATATATATATTCTAAACTTAAGCTCTGCAGGTTTATTGCCCTCTTCCACTTCTAAATAATCATTTCATTTATATAATGAGACCGAACAAAAAAAGGGTTCGGTCTATCATTTCACTTAAGCATTCTGTGGCTAAAAGCTTGTCTAAAATCTCTCCCAACTACACAGTTGGTCCAATAAAATATATTACCAAACAAACTTTGCTTCTCGCACATTCCCTGGACCATTACAGCTACAACACTGCAATGTTCCTAACAAAAAAAAGGCATATAACTACAATCCCACAGCATGGTGGACAGGTTAATTATCACAAGGGGGTTAACTGGTCCTGTCATTTACTGTTTCAGGTTTAGGAAACAGCTCCTGCATGGAGCTGCCAAGCAGGGTGAATTTACCGTGTAGACATGTCCTCACTCATTCATTTTCATGGAACTGTTGACTGAATAGAGGCCATTTCCACCTGAAGATTGTCAGACATGGTGTCACTGTTTCTTACAGCTTCTTTGGAAGAGGACAGAGGGAAAAGTGATCTCTGAGACTCCACAGGACTCAGTCATCAAAGGCTGTAAACATAAAGATCAGTGCCTGATCTTTGTTCAGATTCACTGTGAACTCCAGATGTTGGCTCATTTGCAATACACTTAAATATACAACAGCCTGAGCAACAGGTAGAATCTTGTTCATTGTCCAAGACAGAAATTCATTTCTGCTTATTTCTTGCATCAAGTAGCCAGTTCTAAAAACAAGTTAAGCACACACACACCAGAAACAGGAATAAGAGCCTCAGTAAGCTTATGGATGTGTATGAATAGCTATTACCTTTCAACGGAAAAATATTTATGTCTTCTGCTAGTGTTTTACTGCTGCTATAGCCCTACTCAAATAACATTACTAAGCAAACTGGCAGCCTCCAGCTAGCAATAGGCTGAGGAAATGGAGAGTTCACATTTAAACATGGCTCACCTGTCTGTGGTCTAATAATGTGGAGGACTTTTCAATCCCAAAGTAAACAAAGATATCAGGAAAGCAGATGGGAGGCACCACAACCCTTGCCAGGAAAGAACCACCAATAATAATTTTCCGGCACTTAAAAGGGAAATCAGGGCCCTCCTGTTTTTATGACCAGTTTACCACTGAATTTCAGAAGGGAAAGGGCCTTTCAGTAATGGAATCAGACAGTTGCCAGACAAACTCCCCTACCCAGCAGCAGGGGATTAACAACACTTCTGTATTAACAGTTTTGGGGACTGTAAGTGTGAGGATGAAGAATGATATATTTATGATGTTATTGTAAGTGCTACATACTTGTAAACTGTGATTCCCATAACTCTTTTGACTGGCATGGCTGCTCTCCACTCCCCAAAATTATAGCCTCAGAAAGCCTGTAGACTTCAAGGACCAGGTTTTAAGCTCCAGAGTATGGCATTCTGGTCTGGAGAAGGAAGAAAAAATTTCTGAGGAGATATGGAGGATCTTTTTCATATGAACTTTAGTGCTTGTTTGACAGCTCTGCAAAAAAGAGATTTATATGCAGAACATGTATGATTCAATCTTCTCCCACACTGCCCTAGTCATGTGCTTCAGCCCTGATTATGAGAGTCACATTGAGAGGTGAGAGGGTACACTTCAGTTGCCATTGTCCACTAAGTGTAAGTACCTTAGCTAGGCCTCACTCAGGAAGCAATTAGAGGTCATTGTCACCATGACTTCTGCAATTTGGACAACAGTTGTCTGGGAAATGAACTGAGATCATAAATCTGCCATCAGTGATGACAACTCATGGGTAACCACCAACCTGAGAGGGATTTGGATCAAGGACAAAGAAAGGAAATTTTAATAGCACCTCTAGGAGAAGATAAATTCCATTAACACTTGTCAGCACCCAAAGCTGCCAAGTTGCACACCTTATTTATTAACTCAGAACACCTGTTATCTAGACTGAAACGAGCCAGAGTCCAGGAACCCCTGCCAAAAGTTGTCTTTGAATTCTAATAATTTAGGTCTGTAAAATCCCAGTGACTATAGATTAGGAAGCATATTCTTAGTGGCTGCTCATAAAATAATCACTGAGATACTGTGGCTTCCTTTCACCAAAGGAAAGTGGAGGGTAGAATAAAATTCCCTAAACCCTCCTTATCTGGATTCCAGCTCACCAGAAACTGTGTGTAGTGTGAACTTTTGTTGCTAACCGCATGAGAGTGTGTTGGTGAGTGGGAATAGGCAGGGTAGGTTTGCACCTTATAGACTAATTAAAGCAGAGCTATATGTAACATAAGCATTCATGAGCTCACTTTAGATGCTGTAGAAGGACATGCACAGAGCAGCATATAACATGGAGAGACTTACTGGAATACAAAAGGCAGGAAGGCAGGAGAAAGGGGAGAAGAGGAAGAAGGAGCAGTGCTGGGAGAGGCAAACAAGCAAACAATAAACCCATAGGAACAAAGGAGTCCCCAAAGTTAATCCAGGTAATGGGATACGAATCTGGAGTCCATTTAAGCCATACTTGACACAATCCAGTCTATTCCACAGGTTCCCATTCAAGCTGGCTTTTTAAGTTTTGCTGCCTAAAAACAACTACCATGAGGTGAGAGATAGAGTGTCCAGGGTGGGTAAAGTGTTCTGCCACTGGCCCAAGTGTCTTTCTGGAGCTGATGCAGAGGGCTGTTCATTCATTCTTACATTCAGGGATCTCCCCATCAGTCCAATGCAACCAGCACAGGGACACTGTAAGCAAGTGATGGCATATAAGACATTTCTAGAGTTGCAGGTGAATGAACCTTGGACATTATAATCCATGCTAGCTGATCCAGTGATGATGTGGTCTGTATTAATGAGGAGGCACAGCTGGCATCTGGGTCTGTTGCAAGGCCTGGTGCCTTGGAGAGAATGGGAGTTAAGAAGCCTGTTGCTGGAAAGATGCTCTTTGAGGCTGAGGAGCTGTCTGTATGTGAGGATGTGTCCCCACCATAGCTACCTTGAGACAGTCATGTTTTTCTAGGAGGGGTTGGAGGTCATTAAAGAGGTGTTCAGGATGGGGGCTGTAGGTGACAACTAGAGGGATGCTGTTATTTTTGCCTCAGGATTGGAATTGTAGCAGGTGGGAGCAAAGTCCAAATATGGCTTTGTTGATCATTTTGGGATTGTGCTGTAACTGTAGGAATCCCTGCTCCAGATCCTTAAGGTGTTCATCCCCGCCAGTGGAATCAAAGCAAATCCGGTTGTAATGTAGGGGACCACCTGGACAGTGGGGACCACCTGGCAGGGTGCTGGGCTCAGTTGGGATAGCAGGGGCTCCCCCTTCCTGCCTCTGCTACCAGCTAGTGTGTGACACAATGGTGGGTAGGAGATCCAGCATGGAGCAGGCACGGGAAGAAGGTGTCTGCCTGCTGCTGCTATTGCCTGCCAAGCCTAGTACCCCCTTCAGCCTCATTCAGCAGCTAGAGCCCCTGGGCTGGTGTGGGACACCTGACGGAAGTTGTTAAAGTCCTGCTGAAATTCCTTTAAAGTCTAGAGATTCCTTCCTGTGTGTCCAAATAATGAAGATGTCATTGATACATTAGTTATATCAGGGGATGAGAAGGCAGCTGCAGAGGAAACAGGCTTCAAGGTCTGTCATAAATAAGCTGGCATACGTGGGGTCACATGTGTGCCAATAGCAAAGGTATAGGGAATCTACAAATTTGAAATAGTTGTGTGTGAGGACAAAGCAGGAGAGAGTAGCGACAACCAAAGCAGCATTACTACAGACAAAATGGAATTCAATGGAAATGCAATTGTAAAACATGTGAACCTTTAAACAATAGCATCTTATCTTCCTTACTGAACATTAACCAAGCCAGTGATGACTTATTTCTCTTGACCCAATGCAGCAGGCTGGCCTGAGCCACTAAAATTAAAAGGCTATTAATTTAATGGAAAGAAATTATGGGTACATCTTTTCTAATGAAATCAAAATTTCAGAGAAGAATTAGCCCTATTGACTAATTCAGGGAAGACAACACGGCAGATACTTTGGATATGAGATTGTTTGAAATGCAGAAATCATTGGTCAACAGCAGATTGAAGCAAATGAGCTCATTAGTGAAGTGTCAGTATGACCTCACCTCTCCTGCCTCACAGTGTCTGGTTCCCCAGGCCTGCCAGGACTTTCTGAGCCAAGGTCTCTTGTTGTTAGAGATGGGTCTGAGCCAACATGCAAATACCAATATGAATTTCAAGCCCTTCTCTCAGATACTGGGAGGCTAGGTTCTGGGTGGAGGGTTGGATCAACTATCCCAAAGCTGTGGTTCCTAAAGTTGAGCTGATACCTTCTGTCTCCCATCCTGTGCTATATATCCTCCAAGGCAGAGTGCACCATAGACTAAGAAGGGTAGTGAGATATCATTGCTTAGCCACAAAGGAAGGCCTTATTCTTTTGAATATGTGTTGTTCATAAAATCACAATTAATCAAATACAGATTGGTACTCTAAAATCTACCCTTTGCTAGTGAGAAATTGTTATTTCTCACCTTGTGCAGGGGGGCTAGACCCAGTGATCTGTAAGGTCCCTCCCATCCCCTAAAAACTATGAAACTATGAACTCATATTTCATTATGAAAGTTATATAGCAGGTGAAATTAGATTGTAACTCTAAGCAGCAGCTCACCGTAAATACCCATAACATTAAAAAAGCCCAACTTTCCCCCAAAAAACCAAAACGAAATGAAAAACAGTGTCACTGTTTTCTCCCCATCATAAACCTTGCTTGTCATAACTTTGGCTCAAGAAAACCTCAAGAAAGGTTCGAAAAAACTGATTCTGACTTCTCCTCAAACTATAGTGACATTGCCTCAGCATAAAACCTGCTCTTTCATTCCTTGCAAACTAAAAAAAAAAATTCAAAAAACAGAAGACAGCATGCTTTATTTCTACATAACTGGAAAGTTTAGATTTATTTGATGTGATCTCTAAGTGGAGTGTGGAAGGAAAACAGGATACTGTATCTGGCAGCAAATATGTGGCAATCATGCAAAGTAAACTCTTGATATGCCTGTAATCTCTTTGTTGGCTTAGCCCTTATTCAATTTAAGGCTCTGGAAAAAGCCACCAAACCTTTTCATGTGAAGTGTGAGATGGAACTTGTTAGTCATGGCCATTTGCTCATCATGGGACTCTCAGGCAGAGAATGTGGTGTATTGAATGGACCACATTCAGAAGTGGTGTAAAAGCTGATGTGAGACTTCCTTAAACCTCCTGCCTCTTTCTTATTAATGAGTAAGGAAGTCATAGCTGCTGTAACACACTGAGAAGCTGTAAGAAGGCAAAGCTGAATCAGAGGGTGGCTTACACTGTCCTGTTATTGGCTTTCCTTTCTCTTCTCTTGAGGACTCAGAATACAAAGCAAGCCCATTTCCCTTCAGACTCATTAGTTCAGTGAGATAAGTCTAAGATGAAGTTGGCAAGTAGGTGTGAGTCTAAATTAATACCTCCAGGATGTCAGCTGAGCTTTCCATTTCTCTTTCCTATCTACTTCCACTTTCTTTAAGGCCGCTGTCCTTTCTCAGTTCCTCACACATTGCTCTCAGTAGGTTAGGTACCGATCCAGGTCCCTGCTCTTCCCAGAACCAATCCTGTGGCCCATTCCTGTCATTCCAGATCATTTGAGAGGACTGAAAATGAACCTAGCTACAAGCAAGACTCACACTGAAATACACAGATAGCACTGTGCTAGCAGCATGCTTTTGTGACCACAAGAAATACCGTAGGGAGGAGCTGCTGGAAATGCTCCATGGAATAGGGCTCTTTCAGTAGTCGTGGCTGTTCATTACCATGAACTTGAATTAAATGCAGGGCAGGTGCTCATCTCTACCCCTGCTGTCCATGAGTTTGACCTTGGGCTCGAAGCTCTGAACATTAGAATCAGAGATTCCTACCTACAATCAGAGCCAGGCAAATGCAAGTGCAGGCAGCATCCCCCAACAACGGCAATGCCTGCTGGCTGAGCTACTGCACAAAGGCAGCTACAAAAAAACAAAGGAAGGGTGTGATAAGGCAGCATGTGTGTGGAAAAACAGAGGAGTCTTAGTTGGTTTTGTTATGGCTGTGGAAGATGGAATTGGGAAAATATGAGAGACCTGGATAAGTGACTGGGGGTCACAGGCTCACGTAACACCTGGCAGGGAGAGGAAGGGCAGAGACAACTTTGGGACCATGTCCTCTGGACATCAAAGTGTATATACAGGGAACTGAGACCAAGCCAGCCGAACCAAAGCAAGTATGTCTGTCCTCATCAGATAGGCACCTGGGGAGAGCCTTCCCCTGGGAGCTTGCACTCAGGGGAGGAGCTGTCTCCAGTCACCCTCAGGGTTGTCCTCCTGTGTGTGCCATCCGGCTCTGCGGGTCACCGAGGGCTCTGTCGCAGCCCACCAGCTTCTGGCCCACTGCCTCACTCGGCTTCCTCCTCCTGCACACACACCCCCAGCCCCAGGGATGAAGTATAACCCTATGCCCCCACGGCTGTGGGCTCCAGTGTACTACTTAAAGGGTCAGTGCAATCCCTTCACACACATCCCACCCTCATGCTCACTGAGGGCCCCAACTTTGGCACCCTTGGTTGACAGTATATATGGAGTCCTCTGTCATAAGCAGTCAGTGGAAAGCTGCCCAGCCAATTATGTAGACAAATGGGGTGCCGAACAAGCGATGCCTTAGTGCTCCCGCAGACCAATGCCTGATCAAATATTTTTTTCATAGACTGAATAACATGTCTTTGTTCAGGAGCTTCCTATGCATGTTTAGGATGGGGCATTTGTGGCCTTGGAAATGCTGAGGCAAGACTCATCCCGAAGCTGTGTGTAAGGCAGTGGTCTGTAAAGCAAACTATCCTGTAAAAACCAACCTGTGTAAGTCTGGCACATGACAGAGTTCACTTGATGTCCTGACAGGCCTGGGGCACTTGGGGTCCATGTTAAAAATGAACTAAGTCTTTACCGGGGGGGGGGGGGGGGTTGACAACAGAACAGCTTCCCTGTCACTTGTATCTTGTTTTTCTACAATTCTTCTCCCTTAAACAAAAAGAAGACAATGAAAATGGGAGGGTGGGGAGGGCATAATTTAGTTTAAAAAAATGAAAAATTCGGGGAAAACTTTCAAATGAAGTGAAAAAAAATGAACAATTTGATTCACATCCAAAAATACTATCCAAATCTCACCTAGCGCGCCCAGTGAATATTTGGAGCTGACTGCTGTGTCTTTTTTTCAGGGATATAGGTTGTAGCCATGTTGGTCTAAGGACATAGGCAGACAAGATCCTTTGGGTCAATCTGATATCCTTTATTAGACCAACTTTTTCAGCATTTGCCATCCATTCATTCTAAGCCATCCCTAGCTTTTATATTGTGAGATGAAGTAAAAAGAAGAACGGACAAAGGACTATTTATATGCCACCTTTCCTGACAAAAGCTCAGAATATGCTCCATGCTACTTAAATTAGCTCAATTAACTCTATCCCCTTGCTGCCTGCTTTACTCATCCCTCTTTTGTGCTAAAATAGAGAAAAGATTGCAGGCCAGACTGTCTCCTGTTGCGGCCCCTTTATGCACCTCTGGCAGTAGAAAATGGATACACTTTCTACAGGAATAGCATAGAGCCAGGGGCAGCCCCTGGTACACTGGCATACCGCTGCTGGGGCAGGAGCAGAAGACAGGAGAGTGCAAGGAGTCACCAATCACCCAGAGCTCAGAGCAGTCAAAATGTAGACGTGCTGCAGTTAAGCAGGAGCAATCCCTAAAGCAGTTCACACTCCGGGGAATTGTCTGTGAAGCAGTCCAGTGTGATGGAAGCAAACTGGGGGCATGTAGCAACTTCTTCCTCCGCTCTCCTGTGCCCTGCTGTCTGAGATGATAGAAAGGCGCACAGCCCAAAGCCCCGCACTTTCAAATGGCTGCAGGGATACCACTATCTCCACAGCTCTATTTATCCTCCACTTGCTTAACACCCCGAGATATAATAAATGCATTTTTGTGTTCTGACATAATATCTCTCCAGACGTGTTTGTTTTAGGAGCGGATAGGCCTGGGCCCTTGTGTTTGATTTCCCCAATTCCCCTGTTGTCTCTGCATTTTTGTTCTTCCTGACAGAAGCAAAACAGTGATCCTTCTGTCAATGCCATGTCTGCTCCAGGGAGCTGCTTTGTGCTTTTGTTCACAAAAGCCTGAATAAGGGATTGGTGCCAAAGCCCTAATCAAGAGAAAAAATGGGTAGGAGAAAAAGCTCTTCAGCATTATCTGTGCCATTCAGCAAGGGTTATTAAGAACGCTGTTTGAAACAGGGTGAGGGAAGGGGGAATGGTACTCTTAACCACAGACTGGTTTTTTTTTTCCTGAGGCAATGTATGTGCCAGCATAAAGAAATTTGTTTCCCAGAACAACACATCTCGTGAGCAAATGCCTCTGAGAATCAAGAGTTTCAATTGTTTTGTAGGCATTGAAGCATTGTCAGACACAGATCGGTGAGACCAGCAGAACAGTGCAGTGCTCTGAGCAAAACATTAGCAGTCAAGGGACGCGGATACAGCTCGCTGTACCACAAGGTTGCTATGACTCTGTGCTTTCACACTTCCTTTTGGAAGTATAAAACATGGCACAGGAACTGCCCGTACTGCACTGTGTGTGGTGCACAGTTAGATTTGACTGCTATGTCACCATGGCGGTGCACTACAGTGTGGGAGTGCGCCGCTACAGCAACATAGCTGCCAATCACATGTAAACCCGCGTGATTCCCACATTGCCACGGTGCACCGTGCTACAACGCCAGAGGGCAACGTGTAGACGCACCCAAGGGCTCTTAAATTATAATTCCACTATTTTGTAGGTTTGGAAAAGTCATTTAGTTTCTCAGGTGGCAATCCCCTTACCATGGTGAACAGTTTACCCATACAGGGGTTACTCATATGATGATTACCAATGTGTAGATAATGTTAAAAATCTGGCCCTCTGAGTAGGTGGGGAGAAGGAGGGAGGAGAGAGGAAGAGAGAGTTGTTTTAAAGGGGCAAGCACCAAGCAGGAAGAGTAATTAGGAATGAGATGAAAATTAAGAAACCTTCTTGGCAGAGAGTTCTGTTAAAGCATGCAGGAGTCTCCCGAGAGAAGGAGCAAAAACTCTGTCCATTGGAGTATTTGAAACTACTCTGGTTAAAGTCCTGGCCAATGTGAGGAATGGAACAAGGCTACGATTAGCAGGAGATGCTGGGTGAACAGAGGAAATGGAGCAGACGAGCCAGTTCGGCCTTTTCTGTTTCTCTCATCTGTGCTTCTTTGTCTGCTGCGGTCCTGAATGCAGCAGTGTTCAGACAATGACTAATGTGGCTTACCATACCTTCTAGAAAAACTGAAAAAAGGAGAACATTTAGCATGTGCTATGACATGACCTCAGTTGTGCAATGAGTTGTTCACAAGGATTTATATGAAAATAACCTGCCCTGGAGGAGTTAAGCTTGAAGCATTTTCTTTTTAAACTGCACTTTATTTAATGTCTTACCTTTCTGTTAATGTCTTATCTCTCTAGGGTAGAGCTTAGCTCTCCCATTACCACATACCTTTTTTATTACAAGGATCCCAGAGCACTTTACAGATACGAATAACATTTCACAACAGCTCCAAAATATACTGGCTTCCTTTTACACAGGGAGACCATGTCAGAGATTAGAATATTTTAGATTATTTACATATAGCAAATCACACGCAGGGCTAGGAGCAAAACCCATGAGTTTCTGATGTACACACTCCAGTGTAATGCATTCCTATTTGTGGTTTTCAGCAATCGCTTGGTATTTGCTTTACTTGGTACCCAGTTCCAAGTGACTATGAATGAGTGTCCGGACCAGACTTCCTGTCTGGGTATCCTAGATGTTAAAGGCACAGACCTCAAGGCCACAGCTTTCTAAGACGGGCTGTATCTCTGGCATTCTCGAGGGGCTTATTGTAATTTAGTAAACAACAGTGCATTCACTCAGCTGACATTCTCTGCCTCTGAGTCCTTGTGATTCCTTTTTTCTTATAAGCTAAAGAGTATTGATCAGATTTTCTGGTTTATGACCTTTACTTGCTCAGCTGATCTGAGCCTATAAAAATCTGTGTTTGAACAAAAAAGGCATGCTACATGGATAACAGTTATCACAATGAGATTCATAGCTAGCAAGAGATTATGATGGTTGGGGATTTTGAAGGTTTGAGTTATGAAATTTGGATGAATCACAGTCAAGTTTGAAAAATAAAATCTCCTTGATCCAGTAAGATTCTCATTAACAATCACACTTGGAGCTGTGGGAAGGGAAATATATGGAGATGAACCTTGTGAATGTTTGGACATTGCCCTGTGTGATGGAGAATAAAGCCATTAGCTCTCCTGGAATTTACTGAAGCTAGAGAAGAGCTGAAAACTTGTGTCACAGTTTATTCATTCTTTTCATACCACTAATGCCTCCCTCTGTGCTGAGTGTAGCCATTATCCATCTGGAAACATTCCATCTATAAGAACCTAATGACCTGAAAAGATGGCTTTCTGGGTTTGGAAAATGCGTGCATTCTAAGGAAGTTTGGTCACCAAACTTGTTATATTATTTAGAATCAAAGGGACTAATTCTCATGTACCCTACAACCAGACAGGACATTACAGTTACTCCCACCATAAGGCCTCTTTGCACTGCCAGAGTCAAGGGGCCTTGCTGTAAATAAAGGCCAAAGGTTTTATTTTTTCTTTCAAACATGCACAGAGAGATGCAGGGAGGATATACTGAATAGAGTATATAGCCTGGGAATCAGGATGCATGTATATGTATTTCCTGTTCTGACAGCATGATATACTGGATTCAGAAGGGCATCTGGGGACAACTAAGTTTCAGAAGACACTAAAACTTGCAAGTAAAAAAGTAATTGATGGATAATTTTTGATGAGTAGAGTTGTACTGTTCTCATCTGATCTGTATAGCTCAGCAATGTTAGGCCTTCCCAGTACTGGCCTCAGAAAGCTGCTATTAGACGGGGAGAATGTGTATACCGCATATTTTTTGCCCCAGACTCAGCCTCATATCTGCTATAATGAAAAATAGATTCTGTGGCTTCAGAAGTGTTTTTTCACTGAACATTTGTTTTAACTTGTGTTTTCTCTCACTTCCTCCTAAAACCCTTTCATTCTAAGATGACTACTAAGTAATTATATACTAAGAGATAACCCAGTTCCTGTTCCTCAGTTTTTATGATTGCAGTTTGACAAAGGGACAGAGATGACACAATGGTATATATAATTGGATTGTGTTTGTTTATCAGACTGTTTTCAAGTGTAATTCTCTAGTGAAATAAATTCAAAACAACCACCTCCGCACCATCACCCCAAAGGGGATATGAGGCCAAAAAAAGTAGATAAATACAAGGGTTAGTTTGAAATGTTAATATACAAATGTCAGGAAGCCCAGACTGAATGTTCCCAAATCAGTCTTGAACCTACCCCTGTGTACACTGCTTTGTGCATATTAAATTGTTATAGTGGAGTCTTTTATTACATGATTGCACAGCATTGGGCAGTGTAGCCTACCATTTGACAAATAATGCCACCTAAAATGTTACAGACAATCTGCGTCCCTTTTCTCTCCGCTCCAAGGCATATCTCCAGCATCCTGTATTTCTCCATAAAGAATGTCTGATCATGTACTGAAAGAACCTGTAAAACTAGGAGGGAGACCCTGAATATCTGAACAAGCATCCTATTCAGTAAGATTGCTTAAGCATACGCCTAAGTTTAAACACATAATTGATCCCAAAGGTGTCGTATCAGTTGGACTGCTTACATATTTAAGCATGCCTGAGCACAGGCTTAAGCATAATCTGGCTAAAATATGCCCCAGATGAGCCTCTGTCATGATACCTAGGTGGACCCGTACTTAGTCCTGACCAGACCCCACAAGTACAGAGATCTGCACACATAATAAGTAAAATGGAGAGAAGGGAAGGAAATGGTAACCAGACCTTCTTAAAACTCAAACAACGTGTCAAACAATTATTTTTTAAGCTTTCCTTTTAGTTGTACTGCCTTTCCCCATTTGTAAAGCATATGTGGAAAGGCATTCCCTACAGAGCTGAAATGACATACACTAAAAAATGTGATTTTTCATTGCAAAACTGGTTGTACCAAATTATTTTACATACCAGAGATTCAAAGCATCCACACTGTAGGCACAATAACCTTTGCATATCTATCCTAGAGTTCCTGGCTTAACTCACAGTACTGAGGCATAGTGACACATTTCAAAAGACTGCAGCATAATGCTGGGACACTACATGTATGCAGCCACCCAGAGCAAAGCACTGGTTCCACAGGTCTGTTCTATGCATTTTTTTCCTAACTCCTAGCAGGAATGGAAGGTCCAAGATGCCTGTGTATATAGAGCTGGCTCATCTCATGGTACTAATACATGCTCACTGGATTAAATCATCTTGACTTTACCAACCATACCCTCTGCCAAGGATAATCCTAGGATATTCCCAGGAACTGGAAACGTGTTCCTGGTCCATCACTGAGAAGCCTGTGATGTCTGCAGCTGCTAAGCTTTGAATCTCCCAGGAGCTAAGAGATCTAAAAGTTAGAAGCTGAAATTAGCCACATTTAACACTAGAGATGAAGTACAAAGATTTAATAGTGAGGGTAATTAATCATGGGATCAAAGCACCTAGAAATGTGATGGATTTTTCACCACTTGACATCTTTAAGTTAAGACTGGACATCTTGCATGAAGATATGCTGTAGCTCAAACAGGTATGGCTAGATGCAGCTACCACTGTGTCAGCTTCTATAGCTTGTGTTTTACACGTGGTCAGACCAAATTACCATAATGGTGCCTTGGCCTTCAAATATATTGACTTAATTTAGCATCTTTTGGAGCTGCAGGTCAGGAGTGAGGGGCACTAGCAGGGGGCACTACCAGGGCTGGGGACAGGGCCGGTTCAAGGTGGAGCTGTAGCCGGCAGAGCTGTTATTGTTGTTTAGAATGATGTTCCTGTTATTTGTTCTACGTATAATTTTGGCACCCCCTGTGGTGGGTCAGTAGGGGGTGCTCCTGCATTGAGCCACCCACCTCACTGCATCCAACCACCTTCCAGGATCTGAGTGCCTCCCTGGGGGTGCCTCACGTCTGGCTGACCCCCTTCCTGGAGCACACCTGCTAGCCTGGGGGTAGAGCTGCCACCACCCAGGGATGGGCTTGATTTGGTTCTGCACCCCCTGAGAAACGCAGGCCTAGTAGCCCTCAAGGGTCCTTGACTCACTTCAAGAACTTGTGGTGCTTCCTCAGTCAGAAGCACAAGCAGTGGTCTCCCTTATTTGGCCAAACCGAGGGGACCCCAAAGCATAATCTAGACCCACTCCTAATTAAGTCTCCCATGCTAGGTACAAAGGAGAACTTTATTGGTTACAAGGAGTAGGGTTAGAATAGGGTACAGAGTTGAGTACTTTCAGAGAAATCCCATAAAGCAAACAGGGTGGCTGGAGTAGCCTTTGATCACACGTCTGAGTTACTGCAAACTGTATATCTAGTTAGATCTCAGGTAACTTACTCACAAGTATCATCCAGAGGCAGGTGGAGATTCTTTCTGGAGGCAGGCAGTTCAGTGATCATGAGTTTGGAGAGAGAGAGCAAGTTTCAGATGGTCCAGCTGCTCTCTCTCTCTGAGTTTTCTTCATGGCTGCTGTCCCCTCCTCCTGGGCAGTCCTTAACTTATATAGCCCTTATGACCTCATTTACCTGGTCCAACGGAGGCCAGCACCTGTTGGCTGTCAGCCAACCAATTTGAAATGCATCACTAATTGCTGGGCAGACTGGCAGTCTCTAGCCCACCAGGGTGCCCAAGACCCTCACGCAGGTATGTGACGCCAGTCACGTAGGCAGAGGGAGCAGGTTTCCCTGCTTCCTCAAGAATGTATCCAGCTCAGATTACCTGAAGAGATAGGGTAAGGTGTGTATCCTTTGCTGGGCCCATCCTAACCAAATTGTCAGACAGCAGAGTTTTTGGGGAGAAACAGAGGTAGCCTTCTGCCACACACCCCAAATTCTGGCACCCTAGGTGACTGCCTAGTTTGCCTAATGGTTGGACCAGCCCTGAGGATTGTGGTATTGAGTCAGAGTACCCGTCTAATTGAAGTGCTACCAATGTGAAGTATAGTACATTGTTGTCAAATTAGTGAATGTGTGAATGTTGGGTTGTTTATTGTTGATTGTTAACTGGTATTATTAGCTTAGTTATGCATTTTTCTTTTTGTGTCATTTATACATTCAAGTTCCTATAATTTATCTGTATGTATATGTGTGTGTATATAGTATTAAAGTTTGTATATATCAGTTTGTATCATGTCTTGCACTGGAGGAGGGGAACTCAGGGCACTGGTATCCCAGGGATTCGAAATTGGCAGTAGGCCTGCCCCTACTGCCAAGTGGATCAGGATTATACTTTCAAAAGGGGTCATATACTGAAATAGATCGGAATAGGAATTACTCTTATTTTTTACACTTATTATTTTATTGAAGTAGGTTCTAGATGCTCCAACTTGTGGTCTGGACTCCATTGTGTTAGGCACTGAAACTCTCTGCCAGGTAGATTTTATAATCTAAATAAACAAGACAAATGGAAAGTAGAAATAAGGAAGTATTTATACTCCCAACCTTATAGGCGGGGTCTTGAGGTACAGAGAGAGTAAGGGATTTGCTAAAGTTCATCCAGAAGATCTGTGGCAGAGCTGACAATGGAATTAAGTCTCCTGAGTTCATATGGCTGCAAATAACTTGCCATTTGCTCCCATGATGACTAGGCTTGTTCACAGTTGCATCATTTGGGAAATTACTCCTTATGGCCACATTCCATCTTTGAAATTAACAAGAAAACCAGTCTCAGTTGAAGAAAAGCCAAAGCTATATGAGGATTCACTTCCTAATTTCAACCTTTTTTCCCAGTACTGAATGTGGTGATGTTAGGGTCTCCAGGTGGGGTAGAAGGTAGTCAAATGCACAATGCGAATGCAAAAGCAGCTGTGAAATTCAGACCAGGGTCAAATGACAAAACTCATCCAAAGTCTGGGGCTGTTCAGAAACAGAATTTGCCTTAGGCCCATCTGCAAATGATAAAATGCTTTGAGTTCAAAGATCCACACATGCAAATGAAAATGAATTTTGCTTAGTCAGAGCCCCTGAGGAAGTGTTATGCTCTGAGGGCAGGATGTGCCTACCCTACAAAATGCTAGAGTTCTTGGGCAGAGGTGGAATTCAGCTTTGCTCTTAATATCCTACAGTTTAAAAATAAAACAAGATGTGCTTCTCCATGTGTTACTGAGGCGCCAACCTGCTGTTTGGAGGAAGCGCTTACTTCCTCCATTAGCTTGTGCTGTCCGTAGCTCCCTCATCTCCTGCAAACAGCCTGGTGGAAAACTTCCCTACTAACACTGCCGTGACCGCCCCTTCCCCTCCCGCCAAACACATGCTCACCTAATTTAATCCTCCTGACTTTACCACCCACACCCTCTAGCAAAGACAATCCCAGGATGCTCCTGTAAGATGGGGAGCATGTCCCTTACCCCATGACTGAGAAACCTATGACATCTCCAGCTGCTAAGCCTTGCACCTCCCACCAAGGCAGCTGGGGAGTTCACATATCTTAGGGACAAAGGCAACCAGATCCTGATTTAGGGAAGCAATTAAGCACCTATTTGGGAAGCACTTATTTAAGTGTGACAGGATTTCCTGAACTGAGACTTTAAAGAGCATTGCTGCTGCTTGAACCCAGTTCTGTAAACCTCTAGATCTTCACAGAATTTTCCCTATTATTTTTTCCATTGCTTTAATACAGATAAAATTGCTAATTACCAGGACTGTTTTTTCCCTCCCTTGACTGCTGCCAATACAGTTGCTTTTCCCCCTTTTTCTTGCAGTTCTCCAATTTCTCCAATAGCACTTAAAGAGCATGGCTTTTCACAATGAGCAGTGCTTTTGATTATTGGCTCTGCTAAAGAAACTTTAGCCTTTTCCTACAGGCACTAATGATTTGGATGTAAAACTGCTCTGGTCTAAAATTTCAATGTGTAAAATCTTAGCCCAAGAGCTAAGGATGCTTACACAAGTTACATTTTCATAGTTTCATAGTTTCTAGGGTCGGAAGGAACCTGAACAGATCATCTAGTCCAACCCCCTGCCATGGCAGGAAAGAGTACTGGGGTTAAACGACCCCAGCAAGGTGTTCATCTAACCTCCTATTAAAAACCCCTAGGGTAGGAGCCAGCACCACTTCTCTTGGAAGTTGGTTCCAGACCCTAGCCACCCTGACTGTAAAGTAGCGCCTCCTGATATCTAACCTAAACCTACCCTCTGCCAGCTTGTGACCATTATTCCTGGTCACTCCTGGCGGTGCTCGGGGAAACAGTGACTTCTGATCACTGCTGATCCCCCCTGACTAGTTTGTAACAGGCCACTAGATCCCCCCTCAGCTTTCTCTTTTGGAGGTTGCACAGGTTCAGGTCCCGCGGCCTGTCCTCATAGGGCCTGCCCTGCTGCCCCCTGATCATGCGAGTGGCCCTCCTCTGGACCCTCTCCATGCTGTCCACATCCCTCTTGAAGTGCGGTGCCCAGAGCTGGACGCAGTACTCCAACTGCAGCCTGACTGGTGCCGCATAGAGGGGGAGGATCACCTCTTTGGACCTGCTCGAGATGCATCTGTGGATGCATGACAAGGTACGGTTGGCCTTCCTTACTACCTACGCGCAATCAGGCCCCCAAAAACTCTCTACAGCCATCCCATGAGTGACACATGTACCTGGCTGCAAAGCACTTTTAAAATAGCCAATAGTATGAAAAATTAACATTTTTCAAATGAGGTATTAAAGGAAGGTGCTCTGCTTTAGAGCACCTTAGGAAACTTGTGGGTGCTGACAGATATACCTTGGCTACGCTCTAACTCATGGAGCTTTATACAAAGTACCATAAGTTAGAGCCTTCCCCTGCCGCCTCCTCAACGTAACGGACATCCACCTGTTGGGTCAGGGCACGGGGGCTGGACCCTGCCTGTACTGGCCCTGGCCAGCAGGCAGGGGTGCTGCAGAGGCCTTCAAGGAGGCTGCTGAACTGCTCCTCTCCCCAGCCCCAGTCCCCCACCAGAACTGCTGGCTGGGGTTTGCTGCCTGGCTGGAGCTGGAAGGAGGGGGAGTGGAATGGAGCCTCCTTGCCTCTTGCCCCCCCCCCCCAGCTACCCCAGATGGGGTATTGGAAGGAGCTAGGTAGGGGTCCATGAGGCGAGGGGGCTCCAGTCCAGCCCACCCTACCCTACCCTCCAGCTCAGGCTAGGAAAAGCAGAAAGAGGGAAAGGAGCAACATGAGTTGCTGGCTTGCCTGGCCTGAGCTGGAGTGGGGGATGGAATGGAGCCCCCTCACCTTGAAGGCCCAGTCTGGTTCCCCCCCATACTCTAGCTGGGGTAGTTGAGGGTGGGGGGAGGCAGCGGGAGCTGTTCCACACCCACCCCCCCACTCCAGTTCCAGCCATGCAGCAACCCCCAGCCAGCAGCTCCAGTGTGGGGGTGGGGGGCCAGGGCTGGGAAGAGGGCCTCCTCAGAGACTCCTGGAGAACCCCTGCCTACTGATCAGAGCACATGCAGGCGGGTTCCAGCCCCCCGTCCTGACCAAATAGGTGAATGTCTGTTGGGTTGAGGGGGGTGGGCTCTAACTCATGGTGCTTTGTATAAAATGCCATGAGTTACAGTGCAGCCAAAGTACCTTTGTCAGCACCTTAAGAGATCCAAAGGTTAGAAGCTGAAACTAGGCACATTTCAGATTAGAGATGAGGTACAAAGATTTAACAGTGAGGATAATTAACCATGGAACATCTAGAAATGTGATGGATTGTCCACCACTTGACATCTTTAAGACTGGATATCTTGCCCTAGCTCAGAGGTTCCCAAACTTTTTCTTATTCCAGATTTACTAACTGCTCATGTACCTGTACCATCATATTTAACCCCTTAAATGCCAATTATTATTATAAGGAAAGTTAAATCCAGTATTACACAATTTCTCCCGCATACTAGGGCTGTGCGAAGCTTCAGTCCCTGATTTGATTTCACAGAGATTTGATCTGATTCAGTGGCCGAATCTCTGAATCCAAATTGCCCCTTAATCTCTCCAAATCGAATCGGAACCCTCTGAATCAATTTAGAGAGATTCGGAAAGATTCAGAGATTCAGACATAGACACAACTTTAAATGTTTTTTCTACATACCTCTAGGTAGCAGGTGGCTCATGAATGCTGCAATGCTGGAGCATATGGAGTGTCCCAAAGAAGTGCAAGGGGCTCCCCAGTGCACTCAGCAGCAGACCTGGCAGTGGACGAGAAGCACTTCTGGTCTGCTTCGGGTCCACCAGGGAGCGTGCTGGGGGGCCCACCTGTGCCACCCTGGCTCAACAACTGGTGCTACCTGGGTCTGGGGGGGGCACCCTGGGTCCTCCTGTGGCTGATCGCCAAGCCAGGGGGGCACAGGAGCCACCCTGCATGATCCCCAGTGGACCTGGAAGTGGACCAGCCTTCCAGTCCACTTCTGGATTCACTGTTGAGCACGCAGGGCCCCTCACCCTGTGGGATGCTCCATCTGCCCTACCATCACAGTGTTCACAAGCTGCGCCTAATACCCTGAGGTATGTAAAAAAAAAATTGAAAGCTGTGTCTGTGTCCAAACCGCTGGTTCTCTGAATCAGCACTGAATCTGCAGATTTGGCTGAATCAAATCAGGGACAGTGATCTGAATCAACAAATCAAATCACTGTCCTCAGTTCAGGTCAAACCTGAATCCAAATTGAATAGGGCTTATTTTGCACACCCCTACCACAAACCCCCAGAGATGTGTACCCCCAGGGGTATGCGTACCACAGTTTGGGAACCCTTTTTCTAGCTCAAATAGGTATGTTTTGATGCAGATACAACTGTGAGATTCTATAGCTTTTGTTTTACAGGTGGTCAAACAAAATTACCATGATGGTGCCTTTTGGATTTAAAATATATTGACTTCATTTACAAAAGGTTCTATACACATGCAGGTTGCATTGCATTCATTATTGCAGTAAAAATTAAATGAAAGAAAGGGTTGTTTGGTATGTCTGTGCATGTGTAGACACACACACACATGCACGTTAGTGGGAAGGGAGAAAGAGTTGATCACGTTTTATTACTCCAAGATGTTTAATTAAACCACTTGGATTTTTATTTCCATCTGTTCCATACAGCATCATGCATTGCCTCATTAAGTGATAAGCCATTTTTTGCCATAGGCTGCTCAGTCAGTTCAGGGCAGCTATAATATGCAATTAACACCTGCTATAATAGAAATTAACTTTCCTTCTGGGAGGAAAGAGAGGAAAAGAGAAGAACTCAGTGAGTTCTGATGGAACTGCCTCTTGGTTGAATTACTAACATATGATGTAATGCAGCTTGGCACTCTGTTCTGGCCTGAGGGCTGTTCAGACTGCATTTCTAGTCTGTAAATATACTCAGGGCAGGCACCATAGTATGGTTTTATGTGTAACTATAGAAATACTTGAGCACATACACAGAGCGAGGTGGTGGCCAAGGTCAGAGCAATGTTAATGCACTGCATTGCATATGTCTCCTTATTAATTACAGTAAACTAGTTATGCTGATAGAAGCTGAAGGACTGTAAATTATTTCCTACAAAGTAAACTTTCCCCTGCTGCTCTCCCTACTCTCCTTCCCACAAAACAATCCACTTAAATGTATACACAAATATAAAACTTCAGATTAAATATCTTTAGAAAAGGTACTGCCTGAGGCAGGACTCCATGTTAGAACTTCCCTGGTGGAAAAAGCCCTTATATTCCTGGTGATAATCTTCTAGAGATCTGTGATGAAGTGCTGGCCTTGCTGAGTTCAGGGGGAGTGTATGCCATTGACTTCCATGAAGCTAAAAATTTACACCTGGACAGAAAGATGATTGGTGCACACATTACATTCAACTTTGGTACTAATTTGACAGCTTTGGAAGTGTCTTCCTTCTATGACAGCAGTAAACAGTGGTCAGCACCAATGTAAATTTGCACTACTTCACTGCCTCAGTCTACTTCTGTCCTGAGCTGCAATAGCTGATGCTGTAGTGAGAAAGCAGTTCATTTTCCATAGCTTGCTATACAATTTCTCTGCATCAGTCTTCATCAGGCTTCCCTAAGACCACATTGGGGAGATGCTGAATCTGGACCTTGTCTTTCAGGTTATAAAGTTCAGATACACTTGGGAAATAAAAGGTCACAAAGAAGGTGCTGCAACAAACCAGTAAATGAAAGTAGTTCCTCAGGACTGCATAGTATCAACCCAAGAGTTTTGAAGGTACTTAAGACTAAAGACCAAAGAATAAGCTGCTAATAAAAACATGTAATCTCTCATGAACTGACACTACTTTACCAGGTTACTGGAAGGTAGTAAATCTGTTACTGAAAAATGCTTATCTTCATGGGATTTTTTTCCATATCACTTCTACTGTACTCTTGGAGAAAGAACATTCACAGGTATTTCCTACCCACCCCCTCCCATTTGCCCATACTGAACCAAGACATAAAATAGAAAAGCTGTTTTGAGGGTGTCCTCTGCAGTCATTCTTAAGTGTGGTCATGAGGGGAGGCTGCCAGAGGGACTTCACGGTCACATATCTAGGTCTTAGCAGTAGTGTGTCCAAGACTATCCTTCCCTGAGAACACCATGAAAGCCAGTGTAGACATCTCCTGATAGACCAGTGAGCCTTACTTCAGCACCACAAATAATACCAAAGGTATTTTATGGCTGTTATATCCATCACTGGGACACCCTCAATTTGAAACATTGTGCTCACCCCCAAAAGATGTAGCAAAAATAGGGAAGGTTCCACAAATGTGGTTAGAAGTATGCAAAGCCTTCTATATCAAGAGATTGTGACTACTGCTTTTAAAACGGAGATGCTTATGCAGAGACTTGAAAGAAATATGCAGATAGCGAGTGCCATAGAAAAGGTAAAAACTGAGCATTAAAAAATTGTAAGATATATTCTTCAGGGCCTAAACCAATCATCATTCCCTGATGTGGTGGATTAGGAAGAAACTTTTCTCTAAGGACAGGCTACTGCCTAGGTGTTTACTGGAGAATTCATCTTCCTTTCAGGCATGTGACAGTGGCCACTTTTACATACAGGATGCTGGAATATATATTGTTCTATATAGTTTTCTATATGCTATATCAATGTAGCTTGTTGATTCTTATGTTCCTAACAGGAAAAATATAGCCAGTAAGACAGAAAGTAAAATATAATGCCTGAAAGGGAGAAATGTATCTGTCACACTGAATGGATACATTTCCAAAAATAATTTTATCTGAGCAGAAAATACTTTGAGGTTTAGTGCAAATGATCCATAATAATTGCTGAAAAAATCAGGCAGGTCTGAATTCTGTACTAAATCACACCAGTTTAAGCTCACTGACATCTCTAGTTGCACTAGTATAACTAAGAAAACTTAGCCAAGGGAACTCTAATCTTGTCAGATTGCTCAGTAAAATAGTTTACTTTTCCAGAAAAAAAAATGAAGAATCAGTGTAGAACACATTGTATTAGGAAAAATAATGGCTCCTTTTGGAAGCTTTCACTAATGGCATTTGATCCAGTTCAGCTGTAGTTCACATGGGAGCCCTTATTAAAAATATGACAGTGTTCTACAGCCCCAATACAGCTAAAAGTAATGATATTACATTACATTGGATCATTGAAGAGTTTGTGTAACTTGCCTGTTGCGACAGCTGCGGTTAGTATTAGCCAGAGGTTCTGTTAGACAGAATTTTTAAGCACTTTAAATCATGTAGGATTTGACCCATACTAACCTTATATGGATGGTCTCAGATGCATCCCCCCATGTCTCTTGCACAGAGAGCACAAAACCATCATTCACTAGTCCAGTAGTTCAGTATCTGAAAGCCAGTGCCCTTAAATGTCTGCTAGATGTAAGAGACCATACAGTAGTTTAATTCCTAGTCGGTGAAATCAGGTTGTAACCACAGCAGCAGTGGGCATAATGCTCTGTTATGTAAAAGGGTCTGGGTTGATAAAGCAGATTGTTATACAATACAAATATGGGTGGCTAGAAGGTGCAAACAGGGAGGGAGTTGAAAATCCAGCTAAAACTCCATTCAGTGTCATAGCAGCTGTCTACAAACTACCACATGGATCTCCTGTTGGGGATGCACTGAAGAAGTATTCTGAGGTCTATGAGTGTATGGGGCCGGGGTTAGATGAACAGGAGGAGGTTGGCAGGATAGGGAAGCAATCTATCAAGACAACAACATTACCTCTTGCCAGCTGATTCTGGCATAGTTAAATGATGTTGGCTTTAAGGGGGGATGTTTTCTTTCCATCCCAAGCAGCTCTAACCATTAGATTTTCTTGACAGAGGGAAGAACAAAAAAACCCAACTCTATTACTACAGTCTGCCAGCCTGATGTTAGCACGTTGGGGCCAACAGCTGGCAATGTGCACTCTGATAATAAAAGATGGGGAAAGTGACAGTCCTCCTTGAAGCATTCCAAGCCTGGCATCACCTCAAGATTTTCTCTGTGCTCTTCCAGTGAACAGATAACCTTAATACTTTTCTCCTTAAAAGAAAGAAATGTAAATTAGTGGCCCTGGCCATTGCAGTTAACTAAAGACCAGCTGCAACAGTGACTACCCCTGTACCTGCCCACATTGATATGCTATAACTCTGATTGTCTTGTGTCCTCTTATATAAATAAGAAAGCGGCTCATTTCCCATGGTCTAGTCAATCATTTGCCTCTTTGCTGCTAAAAAAGCTAATAACTGATGTGGTTATTTTATGTTGGAGAGTCTTGTCCGCTAGGCAGTCAACCAGAACCCCACACCTGCTCATTCCAGCATGGCTGCCAACCAATTAAGGAGCTGGATGACATGGTGGCAGATACAATTAATCTCAAGCAGGTGGGAGGTAAAGGCCAACGGAAAAAACAAATGAGGCCTCTTAACCCCCTCCCTCCTGCCCTCCCACCAAAAATGCTCACTGATAAGTACTGCATTAGTGTTTATGGAATAGGGGGATTTTAGAGAGCTCATTAAAGACTTTTGAGACGTCCAGTATCAGGCAAATAATTGAACAATGGACAAAAACCTACCATCATATACATCCACACAACATCCTACATGAAACAGAATTTGGCTCAGTACCTGTAAGAAAGAAGTGTGGAATAATATGGGAAATATTACATGCAGTGGTGGTAGAAACCAATTTTAGCATATGCATAAAGACACCAAGGCACACTGCAGCGATCTGGGGCTGCGATGAGATGATAAAAAGAAGAACAAGGAAACAGGAGATGTAAGCTATTAGTTATAATCTTCTTCACATCAGTTGAAGCTCTATAACTACCTCCTTACATAACCAATTCTTCAAAAAACCCTCTGTTAGCACTGAAAATACTGGAAATGAAACAAGGCAACACCAAATGACTTAGTCCCAGGCATATCATCCATTAAACAATATTTCCCTTCTTTTTCTCTACAAACATAGGCAGGGTTTTCATTTGAAGAAATCCATTTTCCTGTGTTTTAGCTCATCCTAGTTGCCTTCACAATTAGAATTAAATGGGAGCTGAAGATCCTAGACAATTAAAAAGATGAGAGTCACTTTGCAATTTCCTTGACTTGCACTGTGTTGAAAATGTAATAGATGGGAAGGAAAAAATGAAGAAATGTGACAACAGTGCACATCTCAGGCAGTGAAGTATTTCAGCCCAGCATGGTGAGATAAGCTAAAGTACTATATTTAGAAATGATGCATAGCAAACATGCATAGCCTAGAGATGACCCCCAACAGAACCCTGGATCAGATGCTTACAGGGAAGTGCATGGACTGGCTTTGTGGTTGGAACATGGAGCTGGGAGAAAAAAGCTCCCACATTTTCTGCCTTTCTTACTTGTCTTTGCTGCTCAGACAGAGGCTGGCCCTTGCTGTGTGTGTAGGTGTGCAGCACTAACTCAATGGGGCCTCACTGAGACTGAATGAAGCCTGTAGGTGCTACCATGGTATTTTAGAATTTGCTATAGAAATGGAAGCATTAACTTGGAAGCTTATAACAGGAAAAGAGTTGGAGACTAACTCAGTCACCTCAGCTATGGTGCCCTTTTTAATTTTTATACCTTAAATTGTCTCTATAGTCTAATACATATTTTCCCTTTGTTATAAAAACAAATTGCTTCAATTAGATAGGCACACCTATGTAGGGTGTGAGCCAAGGAGAAAATGGAAGTGATTTGGTTGTATAAGTAGCACTTTAACACTGTTGCAGAGAAGGGTACCTTGAACCAGTTTTGAGGGGGGAGTTACAGCTGGTATTGGATTGTACTCAGTTCTAAAATCAAGTTACCAGCTTGAAGGGCTTGGGTTATGTCCCTCACCAGTACATTTGTTCCACATATAAGAAATGTTTCTGTGTGCCATTATTTACATCACAAATTTGCATTCGGCTTGGTCTGCCATCTCTAACCAAGATGGTATCGTGTCAGCTTGTACATATTAGACCAAATTCTTAAATTTTCCCTACATCTTTACTGAAGTGCAACCAAGAAAAAGATGGGAAGGACCTCATAATTTGGTACTTCTCAGTGGGTGTATCTACACATGCATTTAAGTAAAACTAAATTTAATGTGCATTAAGCTAATATCTGTTAAGCAATTTTTGGCAGGTGTCTACACATGCAAGGACTTGGCAGCAAAGTTAGTCCAAAGTCCTTGGACTCGGCAGCAAAGTTAGTCCAAAGTCCCTCCAGCCCTGCCATGTACCCCTGTGACCACTGGGGGGGAGCTCTTGCTCCCAGCTACATTGCTGCCAGCACTTGACAGCCATGTTGAGCCAGAACCCTTTCCCAGCACCTGACAGCCGTCTGGGAAACTGGCCAGCCCTTTCCCTGTCCAGGAGCCGCATGCCCAGTGCAGGGGCAGTATGCAGAAGCTTTCTCCTTCCCCTGCCAGCGATGCAAAGCACCCCGCTGCTCCAGCCCAGCCCCTGCCAGTGATGACCAGTGCCCCACACTCCTGCTCGCCATGGTGCTGGCCCTTGTTCATCCAGTTCTGAATCTAAACGTACAACATTTCTGAGGGGGAAACAGACTTATAGTGATTTGTTGCTAGCCAGTTTGTCATAATTTTACTCAAGGCGGTGTCTATATGTGCAAATACTGTGGGGTGGGTTTACTCTAGAGTAAATTACTCTAAAGGAAACCCAACCTGAGCAGGTGTCTATACATGCTGGGATGTGGAAGAAGATTTGCTGCTTGTGCTACATCCAGATGAGCACTGTTGTGTGGTATGTGGCACTGAAAATACGTCTGCAGTGTGACATACCACACATTTAGATGTTCTCCATGCTGCAAGGGAGCACTGCCCATGCATGCACTGCTCCACTTTTTTTGCTGTGGGTTTTTTTGACCCCTGGATATCCACAGGCAGTGTGCACCACTCAAAAATAGAGATGGGCTGGCTGGAGCCATGCTGTGACTGCTGGCCAGGCTCTGAGTAGTAGAATCATAGCTGCTGCAGCCCTGGGAGGCCCCCAGAACCCCAAGTAAGGCTGCTGGGGCCAGGCCAGTGCTGGCCCAGCCTCCCCTACCCCACCAAGGTATCTTGTTGCTTGCCAAAGCATGTGTGGATTGGGCATTCCCCAGGGACAGGTAGGGGTGGTGCAAGGTGCACCACCACTACTTGTACCCAGGGAACCAAATGTCAATGCTCATCTGGATGCGCCCCATGACAGCAGTCTGCTCCCAACCCAGCCAGCCCTGCACTGCTCTCTGCTGCCACCAGGGGGAACTGGAGGCTCCAGATGCTGCTGCCTGCGGCTGACAGCCATGTTGAAAAGGTAGCCCCGTGTGCTACTCCCAGGCCACCTGACTTCTTGGCCCAGAGCAATGTACAGAGAGCAGTGGCAGCACATGGTGGCTCTGTCACCACAGCCTCTGCCCACTACACCATGTTTGCTCCAACTCCTGACCCTGGGAGTGTCGTCCAGTGTCCTGGGCTCCCGCTTGCCACCATGCTTGTCCTGCTGGCCCACCGCAGGGACTGCTGCCTGGCCTCAGTCTCAGCCCTGGCAGCCCCGCTGCGTGGCATGGATGCCTGGCTTGGCTCACCACGCCATCCCAGGCCCCCTGCCACCACACTGCTGCTGCCTGGACCCCAACAGGGATGCCAACAATGCACTCCTGGACACCACCACCAGGGCTGTACATGTACTCCTGGGCCTCCAGCCCTACCACCTCTAGGCCTGCCTGGCCAGCCAGGAGTGGTAGCTGCACATTGTCCAGACCACCTAGAATGATGAGCAGTGGGTCAAGTCATTCCAGATGACCTGGGCCACCTTCCAGGACCTCCATAGGCAACTTCACCTGTATCTAAAGTGTCAGGACGCCACCATACAGTGGCTTCTCCCTGTGAACACTTTGGCTGGCCATCACCCTGCTCAAGCTGGCCATGCCCATCAGTCTGTGCTATAATCAGCCACCTCTTCAGTGTGGGCAAGGCAACCACCAAGGAGGTGTGCAATGCACTCTAGGATGTGCTGGGGCACACCATGCTCTGGGTACATGACCCTCTGGAGGTGGTGGTAGGGTTCCATGCCCTGGAGGGCTACTTGTGGCTTTGCTACCCATCCTTGCTTTCCACATGTGTGGAGGACATTGCCACCAGCATCAATGGGTGCCTCAGTGTGTGAGAGGCCCATGCTTACCTAGCTGTGGGGGCACTAGCTGCTCAATAAGATTTTGCATGATGTAACAGCGTCAGGTCCTAGGGGTGGCCATGATCTCCCCTAGCACCCCCTACCTTGCCAATGTGGTACTAAAGCACCCTCACAACTTGCCCTCCATGAACGCTCTCTGGTTTGTCTTGCAGCCTGCACCCCTGCTGGCGCTCTCTAGCTTTTCCCATTTTTGGGGATTCTCGCAACTGCCCGCACTGGGGCTTCTCGCCTTAGGGCTCAGGTGGCCTCAGCCTTACCTGGACCCCTCCCAATCCTCTGCTCCCCTTCTCAGGGATGGGGTCAGTGCACCCCTGAATGCCGTGCCCTCTCTGGCACTGGGGTCCCCACGCTACCGTGGAGCCCCTATGAGGCCTCCTCCAACCCCTAATAGCCTCACCCGGTCCTCTGGTATAACAACAACAACAGAAAACCAATAACACAAGCCCCTGAGCTATAACACAAAGCTAAACCTCCTGACTAAACGTTCTTCAAACCGCACCACATCTCTCACCCGCGTAACTAGTGGCTGGTACATTCAGGCCTTATTCTCCTTCCCACATTCAGGGCCAATCTCTTTCCCTTAGTCAGGCAGTACTCCTCCTACCTGGCTGCCAGCAGAGAGAGAGAGAGAGAGAGAGAGCACTCATAGCCTCCAGTCTGGGTCTTATAGTAGTCAGCCCTGCCCCTTCCGGTCAGCTGACTCACCAGGTGTGGGACCTTAGCCCCTCCTGGTTGCCCCTAGAAACCAACACCTGAGCCCATACTACTACTTTTCAAGTAGCAGGCACCTTAGTGCCCTGCCACACACTGTCTCCTGCCTCCCTGTGTGCTGTGAGGGATGCTCCAGGGACCAATGGGAGCATGGGAGGGCCAGGCAGGGTGGAGCAGGGGTAGGGAGGGCCCTCCCTCCAGTGCAGGGCTTATCAGGTGGGCATGGCAGGCATGCCCAGCAACCTGAGTCAATCCCCTTGGTGATGAAGACATGCAGTTCCTGGGGTGTCTTGGGTCACAGGGGCACAGCATCGAGTTGCCTGGGCAGGGGCCCCCTCCACGGAGGATCTGGAGCTGCTAGTGGCCAGTGGTGCCATGGCCAGCCTGGCCTCCTGGGCAGGGCTGAGCACACGGTGTTGGCGGGGCAGGTGCTGGCCTGGGCTCCTGAAGCTGCTGGAGGAAGCCAGGGACAGGAAGCTCAGTGGGATGGGCTTTTGGCAGGCTGAGGGGCCCTCCCCCAGTGATGTGTCACCAAGAGTGCTAGGCTAAAGCAGAGGCTCAGGCAGTCTTCCTGTGCTCAGAGAGATGGCATGGCTCAGGCCAGGGTCCTGGGGTGTGAGGATGTCATCCAGCTGCTGCATAAAGATCATGGACTTGCAGGCAGACCCCCAGCAGGTGGTTGTGGTTGGTGACAATAACCCACTGTGCCCACAAGGCCTTGACCTTTATGCAGCACTGGTGCACTGACTGGTTGTGCTTGTGCTCATGCATGCAGCCTGACAGGCCCTCTTAGATGTGTGCATTGGAGCACTCGCTCTGTACAAACTGGCTGAGGACTTAGCCTCTCCCCACACTGCAAGGAGGTCCACAGTCTCCACTTGAGACCAGTTGCAGCCCTGGGAGGCAGTGTGTGCCATTAGGGAGGATGCCAGCATTGTTCCCTCAATAGCTTGCTGGACCTCTGTGTGGAAGTCCTGGTGCTGGTGGGCCTGGCAGGTGTCTCCAATGCCCATCTCAGGGGCACAGCACAGGACAGGCAGGTGCGCTGCAAGGGTGCCATGCACAAGCAGTGGGCTCTGAGCAGGCTGCTGTGGGTGGCCTGGAGCCAGCTGGAATGGGACCTGGTGGCCAGAGGCTAGCTGTATGTGGCCCATGGTACTGGCAGGCCCTTGCACCACCCAAAGCAGGGGCATAGCATTGGCCTGGCAGCCACATGGTGATGCAGTGCTGAGAAGCAGCACCGGCATCCAGGCAGGCTGCTTTGGTTGCCCTGTGGCCTCTGCGGGGACACACAATGGCCAAAGTCTAGCCACAGGTATCCCAAGGCCCCAGTGTCCCCACAGGATTTTAAAGGCCTTGGGCTGGGGCAAGCAATGAGCTGCCCCAGGGACCTGGGGCTGGGCTTCAGGTGGTTTCCTGGTGGTGGGGCTAACTGGGAGCAAATTTGTTCCCGGTCAGCATCTACACATGTGCTACTGTGCAGTAACTAATCACATGTAAATTTGCTACCTTGTATTCACCCAGGGAGAACACCAAAATGGCTCGACACATTTTGTACAATATTTGGAGAGTAAAAAAACTTCACTTCTGCACTTACTTTATGTTGGGAAATTATTAACCTAAGTGGAATTTGTCTGGAAAAAATGTTAGGATAAGGAAAGGTAGAATAGAAACTGGAAACTTAACCTCAGCATGCATCTAACTCAATCATTTAAAAGCACAGAAGATAAGAAGAGGAGGGCCTTAGATCTAGTATTCTCTAGGTACTATATTTCCATAAGCTTTACCAGTGCCAGTTACACCGCTGAAACTAGTCAGCCTTTCCATTACAGACTTCTACATTCTATTTAAGTGTTTTTAAAGAGGTTTATAATTCAAGACCAAAATATTTCACTTGGGGCTGAAATTTATAATTAAGGTCTCATTCTGAGGGCTGGATTTTCTACATGATCTCATCAAAGAACCATTTCTCTTAACTGCAAAGAAAGCAATAAAATCTATGGCTATGGAGGTGCCTTCTTGCATGACTCAAAACCAGCTTCACTCTTTCAGTCCAACTGAAATATTTCAAGCCACTGGAACATATTGTAATCTGGATCCTTTGGGCATCTGGGATTAAAAATAGCCAAGATTTTTAAAACAGTCTTCTGTATTGTACAGCTAATACTTTTCCCCAATAAAAAGTTAATTAAACCCTGCTGGATGAAGCTGGATTCATTCCACAGTGCAGAACACCACGTGTTGCACAGCTTTCTCATAACAGCTCAGGAACTCTGCCAGCAAAGCACCCATACTTGCTATTCGTTACTTTCCATGCTGTAAAAGGAGAACCATATACTGCCGAACGGACGAAAGGACAAATTTTGTTCAAATTTACCCCTTCTGCAACCAGATTTACTGGGAAGAAGTGTCCCTTTTGGGTGTTCCCTTCAAGCCAGCCAAGCCTTCTAAGTTGACAAAATCAGGCTAGATATTTTGTTTATTAAAGGCCAAGCTTAGGTCTTGTTTCTGACCACACATACTTTGTGGCTGTTAGACATCTAAGCTGGCCCTGGAACCCTGGTTTTGAATCACTGCTCTGCAGGAGGAGATATTTCCAACACCTATCTCCCCTTCAGAACTCATTCCCTTCCATTCCTCTGCAACTGAGTACACACACTTCAACAGATAGCTCATTTCCCACTCCATTCATGTACAGCTGACTTCCTTCAGAAGAGGTTATGAGATACTTTCACTGATACTCCCAGTTGGCACTGTTTCCACTATACAATAAAAGTTGAGTTAATCCCCAGAACCACAGAGGCACTGGCTAGCTGGGCCTCTCCAACAGAGCTAACAAGGACAAGCAGGGAGAAACCACAGTGTTGACGCACATGCATGACTTCACTGTTTACCAGTTCCCTGCACTAGTACCTCAATTAATGTGTAATATACCACTATGATTTATGTTCTAAGTACTATAATCATGGTGCCACTATGAATTTGATTATACTAGGCCCAACCTAGGGTTTTAACTTGTAACAATGCAAAAAAAAAATACACAGAAATTTTACCAATGATGTAAATAGGAGCAGGCTTAGGCCCAGTAACATCTGTGTATGAATAGACACGTGTTATAGATGTAGACCAGTGAAATCCTACAACCTCTGCTTATGCAACCTCTCCATGAACCAAGACCTTGTAATGGTGGCGAGGCTTGCGTGTCCCAAATAATCCTCTGAGCTATGTCACCCTGAGTCTCACACTCCTGGCAGAGCCACTCAAAGCAAAGAGGCCTGAGAGGAGGTTCTAGCCAAACCACAGTGCAAACCCCAAAGTCCTCAATGCCACCAGGTGAAAGAAGATGTCAGGATCTCAGTGCTGTAAAGATAGAAGAAGGCTACAGCAAGATGGAGGTCTCCTATCCTCTAGGGTTCTTCCTTGCCACTGGGCTCAGATCTCCCCATGTGCAGAAACAGCAACCACACAGTCTTGACACCAGAGCTTCCTCACATTAAACAAAGTCATATGCAGGCTTCAACCTCAGGAGACAACACATTCTCCTGTACAATCCTTCAAAAGCCCTGCAGTGATGGATGAGTGGTGACAGAGACAGGGCTAGTGAATGTGGCAGTCTCCAGGCACAAATCTGCATGCAGGTGGCAGTAACCTGATGGTCATTTTGCACCTTGGTTAGAGACAGGGGTGCAAATTTGGCAGCTGGTACCACGACTGAGCTGTCCTATTCAGGATCCCCTCTGCTTACTCCACATGAGGAAGGGGCTAGAAAAGATGTCCTAAACCTAGGCTGTCTTATCTGCTTCAAGCTGGATAGCCACATCCAGCAGGATCACTCTCTCTGCAGTCGAAAACATCATAAGACAATGTTTTCTGCAACATGGATGTGGCAGGGTACTGATACTGCCTGCTACTTTATGGGTTGAATCAAGCAGTAGGCAGGTGCTTAATTGCAGCAGCCATTTAAAACACTGGCTGCCTATATATAAAGAAAAGAGTTTGCTGCTGGCAGGCCAGGCAGAAATATCACCTGGCTGAAATGCTGTATGATACATCTTGGAGGGAAGGGCAGGAGCTTATGGGGATGGTTTGGAGGCTCCTGGTCCTGGGCATGACTTAAAACTGCACCCTGCCAGGGATGGGTGGCCTGGTGGCATAGGAGTCCCCAGGAAGTACCAGGCGAGTTACCTCCCTGGTGAAAGGCAAGGAGGGGTGCCTTAACCTTAGCCCCCGTATTCGGGTGGGCTTCAAGGCAGTAGTGGGACCAGACATGGCTGCGGGCACCTGAGCCCATGGCGGAGGGTGTAAGACACCAGGGAGTGAGAACCATGGGGCCAGGCATAGCAAGCAGAGTGCCACCTGAGCCCAGCAGGGATGGGAGATCCTGGAGACCCCAGAGGAGGTAGTATGGAGAGCCTTGGGAGGCCCCGCACAGAATAGGGCTGAAGTGTGGGTAGGCCTGAAGGACAGCTCAAGGGGTGCACTGAGTAGGGCCAAATGGGAGTAAACCTGAAGGACAGCGCAAGGGCCAGCCCCTTGAGAAGTTATGCCCAGTGAGGGACTTGGGGCAGAATTAGCCCAGGGTTTGGCATAAGTCCAGACCACATGGAGTAGGGGAACTCACAGGAACCGAAGGTCCTGCATGGCGAGGCTAGTATGGGAGTAGTGAAGCCTGATTGCCCAAGACAGGCTGCTCAAGGAGGTGCAGGGCAGTAGAGTGTGGCCCGGTAATGGGCAGTATGCCAGAGACCCTGGTGAGAGAGGGGCGGAGTGGAAGAGTCCTCCTGTGAGAGGGGAGGTGGTGTGAATGCTTTGTTTGCCTCATTTGGCAAACTTGGTTCCTGGATGAAAAGCTCCTTGCTGTTGCAATAGTGCATTATCCATTTTTATCCATAAATCCCAATGCAGTTTACAAAGGAGGGTATTGTTATCCTTATTGTGCAGATAAAGATACACAGTGAAGTGACATGAGCAAAATGACAAAGCAGGTCAGCAGCAGACCTTCCTGTAGAAACCAGGGTATCTGGATAACTGTCATGTTCTAACTATGATAGACAATAGTACCTGTTTAGAAAACAGGAACCTACTGTTTTTATCTTAATAGAATTGCCACAGTTCAAACTGCACTTTCAGTTACAAAAAGAAAAAGGACAGCTGGTACTCCCTTTGATGCTGTATACACCTAGCGATTGTTGACAAGTTCTAATCTTCAAAGTGTTTTACACCCCCTTTCCTCACCTAATGAGTAGCAAAAAGGCAATGTTTTTGTAGAGAGAAAAGTTCTTCAACTTCTTTGATGAAAACCACCTGGCAGGACAAAAATCAACAGTAATGAAAACTTGGAATAACATGACATGTACAGTATCGTGCACTGGATAATAGGAACCATACCCTGAGGTTCATTTTGAATGTAATCTGTGTAGGTTAGGAGATGAAATAGATAATTGAGGCACAGCTGCTTGTAACCATAGATCCTTTCAGCACTTTTCCACTTTGAATGTTTGCATGATTAGGCAGAATTAATTAGCGTAAGGCGCAGAACAACAGAACGAGAGAAAAGTAGGTGACATAAAACACTTGAGGATGTGTTTTCCCAGGAGAGTCTGGATCTCCATCTTGTTTGTCCAACTAGAAAATGTGCTCTTTGTCATTTCTGTGTACTCAAACGGAGCATTTTGGATCAATTAAATGCTGTAACGTGGACACAATGTTGTCTCGTTGTTAAGGGTAAGATGCTAAAGAATGAGAGCTGATCTCTGCCCGCTGATCTTGAGTGCATCTGCTGACAAGCCTGCATGGTCCAAGGCTGAAACTCCTATGGAATCTTTTCTCTAACAGGATATAAAGGCAACAGTGTTTCTGGGTGGGCCCCTGCACAATGGGCTGCTCCCCTAAGAGGTCCAGGGGACCCAGAGCTAAGCAACATCTTGGGCAATCAGAACAGCTAGGTCTTTAATATTCCTATGCTTTCCACTCTTAGATCTCAGATTAACTGTATTTATAAGAGGTGTTGAAGGAGAAATTTCTCTTTGCACACTTCTCAGTCTATTTCTTCTCACACTATTGCACCACAAAGCAAGAAGCTCATCTTTGATGCACAAAAAAGGTGGAGGTGGGAAGGAAATTACATTCTGACCTATGGCAGTGGTGAGTTCCTATCCCATTTGTTGGACTGGCACACATTACTGAAATAAGAAGTGCAGTATCCTTACAGGCTGATATCTCCTGCGACAAGAACTGAATCTGACTTTGGGCGGGGGCTTCCTTTTCAACAGCAGAAAACCAAAGAAGTCTCTGGATCACCTGAAGCAATGCAGCATTTCAGAAGAAGAGTACTGAATGTTAATGCCTGTATGTGTGAGGTGAAGCACAGCCTTAGAGAGCCAGAAAGATGCAAGTTACATCAGAAAAAGCTGCTGAAATAAACCAATAGAGCACCTGTAGCAGGGCACTAAGACATGCCTGCTCCTTAAGGCTGAAGAAGCCTGGCCAGGGAGCTGGGCAGGCCAAACAGAGCTCCTCAGCTGCAGGTTGCCAGGGTAACAGCCTAAGGGAGTAATGGGCCACACCTGCCGACATCACCTGACCGGCAGGAGGCGGGTTCTGGGATATATAAGCCCAGGCTGTAGCTAGCAGACACATGGTCTCTCCCTGGCAACTGATGGGAAAGGAGTTCCTGCCTGTTGAAACTACTTGAGACCTGGTGCTGCCTGCCTAGCTCTCCCAGTACTGCCTGCTCTGCTATCTAGGTGCTACATGACTACAGGGAGTCTCCCAGGTACCTAGAATAGGGGCAAGTTACTCTGAGTGGAAGTTTGTTCCCTTAAAGGGGCGTAGCACTATTGTTATTGTTAGTATTGAAGTTATAGCCTAGGGTTTTGTGTTTGTGCTCCTGGAGGAATGGGATGAGGCTAAAAGGGGAGGTTTGGCGGCCTCGTTAGTGCCTGGAGAGAGAGAGCATATGATTTGGTAGAGCCCAGTGTCAGGCACAGTGAGCATAGAGCCAGAAGGGTGCAGCCAGAAAGGCGCAGTGAGGCCAGAGCACCAGAGGGGCCCAACTAAGGGGACACAGCGTCAGGCATCTGAGAGAAAGGCACAGAAAGCCAGTCACTAGAGAACTCGGTGTCTATGGTTTGCAGAGAGACAGGAGCCAAAGGGCTCAATGCCATGGGCATATAGAGTGGACGATGGTAGTAACCCCTGTGAGGCATGGGGCACATGTAGGGAAGGTCGGAGCATTTATGCACTGCCCAGTATAGCTGGGCGCATGAAGAGCAGCCTCCCACCTAATGAACAACTTAATAATTTACTAACAAGGTGTGGCAGGAGAGAGAGGCAGGTGGACTGCCCAAGACAGGTGGGTAGGCTGATGCAGAGGTTGGCCTCAGGGTGCCCCCCTGTCACAGCACCCAAGGACTAAACAAACAGGAACAGGAGTGATGAAGGATCTGGAAGAATGAGAACATAAGGAGTGGGAGCTGAAGGGTTGGCAGAAGAACATTAGAAGTCTGCTGAGCAGGGGAAAATTAGCTGATCTTGAGAGGGAAACCTTGGAGTGAAAGATTCATTGATCCCAAGTAAAATCATCCAGAACATGGAGAACAGCTGCCGAGTTGGCCTGCACTTTCGCATAAACAATGTCACTAAATTGCCATCTTGGATGTGCCAGTCCTCATTCTGAGGCCACAGGTGGTGGCAAGATATATGAATGCAAACAGAAACAGTAGCATATCCTTGTTTCAGAAGTTAAGGAATTAATACAAGGGTAGCATGTTGCAAGGGTGGATTGTATGTATAACTGCTAAACTATTAATTATGAACAAAGCTAGGGCTTTGACCAACAGCTAGCAATGGTGCCTTGCTGTGACTTGGCAAAGAAGAGAATTTGTTTGGAGGCTGTAATACCTACAGCTTGATATCGTGAGGTCATCAGCTATGTTTCTTTAATCCATAAAGCCAGCCTTCTGGTCATCAAGGATGCTGTGGCTCCCTTATAGGATAAAAGGAATGATCCTGACTGTTATAGTCGAGGTCTAGCTTGCGTGGCTTCATTTTGCTTTTCTATTTTCTTCCTGGAGATTCAAAATGCATGGAGAGTTTGGTCCCTTGGTTCCATTTTATCTGAACTACTAAATCCCTACTTTATTCATATTTGTCATGAGAGGTAAGCTGTATTTGCTTTTGCTTTGCTAAATCAGACTCAGAGTCCACTATAACCTTGGGTAAAATGAAAACTTCTAATAAACAACTTACTTTTACCCAAAGTTCACATTTTAAAGAACCGCTGCAGTAACAGAATGTGATGTAAAACAGCTTCACAGATCTCTGATTTCTGATGCATTCAAATAAGAGCTGTGTTCTCTGTGCTTTACTTTCAAAATGGCAGTTTTCTGTGCAAGTATTAATTATTAGTTTCTATTCTCCACTATCAGATGCATTTTTAGTGCAGTTTGAGGTCATGTAGAAAAACTTTTTGTCCCAATACATTCCAGTGGAAAAACTACCAGTGTTCCAAGGCATCAGACAGATTGTGCTGGTTGCTTGCAACAGTCCCTCAGGATTCTGGTCCTCCACAACTGAAACTATCCTTTGGTTAGAGAAGATAAACACTAACCTTCAAAAAAATGAAAAGGCAAAACTAGGGACCAGTACATGAGTCCTGGTACTCATAAGTTTTGTTTCACCTTGAACAGTATATTTACTTAGGTTGTAGTTGTGGTTGTGGAAAAAAAATTATTTGTGTTGCCATAAATAATGTCAATGCATAAATTCCCAAAGAAAGAGATTCAAACAACTATTTCTTTTTGAAAGACAAGATCTGTTGAAGAATCAAACACCCTTGCATAGGAAACCCATTCCACGTGGTACATCAGTTCTGCTCCATGTTTAGTCATATCCATAAGACTGTATAGAATGGATAAATCAAGGACCATAAGAAGTCCTGCTATAGATACATACGTAACAGGAGAAAAACCAGTGGACACATGGGACCACTGCTCAATACATCTGAACACCTGATCACTGACACCAAAGAGAAAGCTGAACTCTTGAACGAGTACTTCACATCTGTATTCCACCAGTTGAAGAGTGATAGCCTGCCAAATGCAAATATGACACAGAATAGACATAGTAGGGATGATCACCTACCAACAGTCAATGTAGAGCAGGTGAAATAACAGCTAGAGAGGCTGGATATATATAAGTCAGCAGGACTGAATGAACTCCATCCAAGAGTGCTGAACAAACTAGCCAAAGTCATTGCAAGATCACTGGCAAACCTCTTTGAGAATTTGTGATGCTCAGGACAGGTCCCATAAGACTGGAAGAGGGCCAATGTCATGCCCAACTTCAAGGAGGGGAGGAGAGAGGACCCAGGGAACTATAGGCCAATCAGCCTGACCTCAATCCCAGGAAAAATCCTTGAAAAAATTCTCAAGAAGTCCATATGTGATAAACTAGTACAAGGCAAAACTCTGAATGACAGCCAAGACGGTTTTGTTGTGGGTAGGTCATGTCTGTGTGACAGGGGGCCATCTCAGGGCCAGGTCTCAACGTTGGCCCGCCCACCTGTCTAAGGCAGGCTGTCCTATCTCACCTGCCATGACTTGGTGTTTTAAAACGATTATAAAAATATGGGATGCTTGCCATTAAGTGCCCCAACCCCCACGGCATTAAAAACAGTCCCAACCTTCCCTATATCATGTCCTATGCCTCGCAGATGGCATCCAAAATATTAGGCTCTACTGGCCCAAACTACCCACTATTTACTACCCCCAACTCCCTTACTGAGCCGTACCACTCAGCCTCTGGCCCAAATGCGCCCTCAGGCATCTGTGGACATACCTTGGCCATAAGGCTCCTCACTAGGGCTTCACCTCATGCTCTCATATTAGGACCTTTAACTCATGCCCTCTTACAAGGGCCTTCACTTATGTTATCACTTTTTTGTGGGGCCAGCCCATGCGCAGCCCTTCAGCTTGCCCCTGTGACCCTACTCTGCATGCCCTTGTGCAGCCCTTCAAGCCCACCTCAGCAGACTCTACTCTGCACCCCTTACACACAGTCCTTCAGGCCCCTACCATGAACCATACTCTGTGCGGGTCTGTACACGCACTTCCACCCCCTCACTGGGGCCACTGGAGCCTTATACCCATTGGGGCTCCGGTGCCTCCCTACAACTGGGTTGCCCACCAGGTTGTGGGGGATGGGGCTAAAAGGTGTCCCATCCTCACTTTTCACTAGGAAAACTGGTGTGGCATTTCCTGGGGGCCACCTGGCCACAGGCAGCCCCGGCACACCATCCTACCCTAGCAGGGTGTAGTTTTTGGTCATTCCCCAGGACCAGGAACCTCCTGCCATCCCCAGTAGTTCCTGCCCTGTACCTCCAAGATGTTGTGAGAAGCAGCTCCAGCTGGAATATTCTCCCTATGGCTGCAGCCAGCAAACTGTTGGCTCCCCTGCTCAGGCCTGCTCTAGTTGCCAGTAGATGAGTCCTTGTCCCCAGTCAGGCAGTCCCCTGCCGGCCATGTGACTCCTGATTGGGGAGTGCAGCTACCTGCAGGCCGCTGGGCTTCCTGGTCTTAGCCCTTAAAGTGGCAGGCACCAAAGGTGCCCTGCCACAGTCTAACTAACCTCATCTCCTTCTATGACCAGGTTGCTTACTACCTGGATAAGGGAGATGAGGTCAATGTAATTTACTTGGACTTTAAAAAGGGCTTTGACTTGGTGTCCCATGAGGCTCTCAAGGTAAAACTAAGGGACCATGGGCTCAACAATGCAACAGTCAGATGGGTGGGAAACTGGCTGCGAGGTTGGACCCAGAGAGTACTAATAGACAGATCTGTGTCAGCCTGGAAGAAGGTAGCCAGTGGAGTCACCCAGGGTTCAGTACTTGGACCAGTGCTTTTCAACATCTGCATCAATGATCTGGATGTGGGGCTGAAAAGCACACTGGCAAAGTTCACCAATTACATTAAGCTGTGGGGAAGTGAGTCCATGCATCAGGGTAGGCTGACGATCCAGGGGGACCTAGACAGTTAGTTAGATGGGCTGACCAGAACCAGATGGTGTTCAACACTGAGAAGTATAAAGTGGGGAGGAAAAATCTGCCACAAACTTACAGGCTCAGTGGCGCTACACTAGCTAGCACCACTTCTGAAAGGGACCTGGGGGTCATAACTGACCATAAAATAAATATGAGCCACCAGTGCGATGCTGCCATTAGCAGAACAAACAATACACTAACATGCATCAACTGATGCATCTCAAACAAAGCTAAGGATGTTATTCTCCCACTCTACTTAGCATTGGCGGGGCCGCAGCTGGAGTACTGCATCCAGTTCTGGGTGCCGCACTTCAAGAAGGATGTGGAGAAGCTTGAGTTCAGAAAAGAGCCACTCATATGATTACAGGCCTGAAGAGCAAGCCATACAAGGAAAGGCTGACAGATATGGGACTGTTCAGCTTAGAAAAGAGAAGACTTTGGCGGGGGATGGGATTTGGTGGCAGCTTACAAATATATCAGGAGTGAGCATCAGGGGCTAGGCAAACAATTATTCACCCAAGCGCCCCAGGGGAAAACTAAGATCAACAGTCATAAACTCCTAGAAGAAGGCTTCTGACTGGATATAAGGTAAAACTTCTCTATGGTCCATGTGACCAGACTCTGGAATAGACTCCCAGTGGGGGTGGTGCAGGCACTTACCCTGGAGATCTTCAAAAGGAGACTGGATGCACACCTTGTTAGGGTTATTTGACAAGAGCAGCCTTTACTGCCCAGAGTACAGGGGCTGGACCGATGATCTCACAAGGTCCCTACCAGCCCTAAACTTCTGTGAATCCGTGAGAAGTACAGTCTTGCTCTAGGGTGCATTTAATGCAGGGGTGGACAATTGTTTTGGCTTGAGGGACGTGTAGTGGCTTTTGGTGAGCTGTTGAGGGCTGCAAGGTTAGGCCTGCTCCTTAACAGGTGCCCCGCCCCAATCGCCACCTTGGTCTGGAAGTCTGACCCTAACCTTTGCCACCGGAAGTCCTTCCTCTTGCCCCTGGAAGTACTCCTTTTGGGATGGAGGGAGGGGAGGGTGCTGCCATCTTGGAACCAGAAAATAAATCATATACGAAAAATCAAATATCTAGTATAACATATTTTAATTTTATTTTAATTTCATTTGTGTGCATTTGTGTTGTGTATATAGAGGTCATTGCATAATAAATCAAAATAAAGTCTTACTCTTCTAAACTGTGGGGGGGGGGGTGTGGGTATGGGGTTTGTGTGTGGGGGGGTGAGATTTGTTTTGGGGGTGGGTGGGTATTATTAGGCTACTCTGTACTAGCGTCACTTAAAAGATATTCACCAGCGCTACTGAACAGTAACTCCGGTTACTATGCATTTATTTAGTACTTATACAACTACTAAATAAATGCGCAGTAAACACTGTACAATAGCGTCTCATATAGACTCACACACCGAAACTAAGTAGTACCTTATTTGACAAGCAGTGCCAGTAGACAATTGGTTTACTTGTCTGATGAGAAATTATTTTATAAGCACTGCAATATGAGCACATATGACTTGCCCAAATTCATACAACAAATCAGTGGCCAAACCAAATAAACTGAGTATACACACAGATAGCAAAAATGCTCAGAAGCATAGAAAAACTTTCACATGAATGGACATGAGAGCAATTTTGGCTTTTTTTAGTGTAACAAGCATGTAAATAATAATAAGGTGATAGAAGTACAGAAAGTAATGGAAAGGCTAGAGATGTAAATTAGACACCCATATTTACCTTCTTCAAAATACAAGACAAAGGGGCAATTCAGTGAAAATGAGAAAAAAAAAACCCTAAACCAAACAAAAAAACCCCCAACCATTTTAAAGCAGATAAAATGAAATACTGTTTTATATGGACATAATTAAGCTACAGAACTCATTGCCCAGAGGAACGTAGAGTTGGAAGGTCCTCCCAGGAATCGAGTCCAGGCCTGCTTTTTACTAGAATCACTGCTTTAAACCCTTATACACAAAACCAGAAACACCAAGAACACTCTAGAGCAGTGAGGGCCGACCTTTTTAAAAGGTGTGTCACAAGCTAAACACTGTGCCCTCCCTGAGTGCCACTCCAATCCTTTACCCTACACAATTTTCTGTTCTGCTTTCTGTCCCCTACCTTATCTGCCACTGTGCTCCCTGGCCCTCCTTAATCTGCCACATGCCACACATGTGTCACAGGTTGGCTACCCCACTTAAGAACATGCCATAGGGAAAGCAAAGAAAACAGGGTCACTGCCAGTGCCCTATTGTCATTTTAGCAGAGAAGTAGTCAGTTAATATATCCTCAGAGGACCTTAGAAGGAGGAAGAACATGCCCCACACTACAGAGGAAGGCAAACCCCACCACAGGAACCAGAAAAAAAACCTGTCCTGACCCCAGATTTGGCAATTGGCATGATCCTGAGTGGATGAACAAGACCCTTAAGTTAGAAAAATCTGGGTTTTCTAAGAAGCATTAACATGCGCTAGGAAAAAAGAATCCCAGCCTTAGCTGAGGCCACCATACTACTGCTCTGAATTGTTAGAGCCACCTAAAGGGTACAAGGAGGAACCACAATAAATATTTATTAAATTTCCATGTTGTCAGAAAGGAAGTGAATTGGTCCCTGTTTCTTTAACTTGCAGTATTGCTATGGTATTTTAGGGTTTTCTTTTCTTCTTGAAATATTTGGAAAGATTTTGTTTTTCATCATATCAGTCACCATAACTTATAAAGGGCTTTAAAAAGATGGTGCAGTAATAGGATAGGGACAGAAGTTACACATAAACTGGTTTAAGAGATAACAAAGTGGTTTAAACCTGTAACAGAACAGAAGTTCAGTGCATATAAACCAGTTTCAAAATGGCTGAAACTGGCTTAAGATAAACCTGGTTGAATGTAGTAGTATCCGATTTAATTGATTTAAGTCAAACCAGTTTATGAAACTTCTGTCCCAGACCCCTTCCTGGTTCAAGTTCAATCATAGTCCTCCCAGCATGCTTTGCAGCCCTGGGCTGAGCTGTGCTGTGCTGTCTGCTCCAGAGAGCAGGGCTGGCCCCACCCCTCTGTTCCCCAGCCAGAGCAGTGAGGGCTGGCTCATGGTTCTCTCTGGCTGGCTGGCTCACTGTCCCTCCGCCCCAGGCAAACCCTAGCTGGGGCCAGGGGCCAGGGGCCAGGGAGGGGGGTTAAACTCATCTTCCCCCAAGTACAGAGCTGCCCTGCTCTTCTGGCTTACTTAGTGCTGGCTGTGACTGTGGGCTACAAATCCTAACAGCACCTGAAAGCAAAAAGAGGAAGAGATGAGCAACCCTGCAAAGTCCTGCTGCTCTGATTCTGGACTGCAAATCCCAGAGACCTCAGGGACAGCAGGAAGAGTAAGTGAACACATAACCCATATTGTGTTTATAGTTCTTCAGTTTATAGTTTTTCAGAGAAAGAACTATTCTTCTTCAAGCTTCTCTGAATTCAATGCTGCTACTTTCCCTCACCACCTCCTCCACCCAGGCAGAGCACAGGCTAAGGCAGGGGCGGGCAATTATTTTGGGTGGAGGGCCACTTACTGAGTAATGGAAGCCACCGAGAGCCATATGACAGGTAGCTAGGGGCAGATGAATATTAATTTTCTAAATTTTTTAGGGGCCCCGCGGGCTGGATAGAATGTCCTGGCAGGCCGCATCTGGCCCACGGGACACATTTTGCCCACCCCTGGGGGAGGGACTGGCCACATCCCCTTTGCTCCAGCGGGGGGGTGGGGGTGGGGAGGTCTTGGAGAGCTTCTGTTTTCCCTCTCCTTTGGCAGTGGCTGCTCTAGCATCCCCTCCTCTCCCCCCTCCCTGCTCCCCGGCTTCTGGCTTGAGCCACTGCAGGAATGTGGCTGTATTTCTTGAATCAAAAGTGAATGTGCGTTCGTTTGCTTATCGGTTTGATCTCTGCATCTTAGACTAACCTGCAAAGACTGAATCAATTCAGCCGTGTGCCTTTTGACTGCCTGTACTTTGCCATACTGTAGAACAATTGATTCAAAATGGTGGCTCAATATCAATTTATCTGATTTAACACATCCAGTGATGGTGGGGTGAAGGGTAGTACTCATTCCTCACCCAACAAAACTCATTTGTTTTTTCATAGACATTAGGGCTGGAGGGGACCCTGGAGGATCATTGAGGCCAGCCCCCTGCCCCAGGGGCAGGAAGTCAGCAGGGATCGTAGGATCCCAGCAACATAAGCATCCAAATGTGTCTTGAAGGTATTCAAAGTGGGTGCTTGAACTGCCTCCAGCACTAGTCTATTCCAAACTTTGGGGACTTGGACAGTAAAGTTCTTTCTTACGTCCAGCCTGAATTGGTCGCGGTGGAGTTTGTGACTGTTCGATCTTGTCATCCCTTGGGGTGCTCTGGTGAACAGATGTTCCCCCAGATCCTGATGATCACCCCTGATAAACTTATAGATGGTCACCAGATCACCCCAGAGCCTGCGCTTTTCCAGGCTGAAGAGTCCCATGGCTCTCAGCCTTTCATCATAAGGTCTGTTTTCCTGACCTCTGACCATGCATGTGGCTCTCCTCTGCACTCTCTCAAGCTTCTCCACATCCTTTTTGAATTGTGGAGCCCAAAACTGGACGCAGTACTCCAGCTGCGGCCTCACCATGGCTGAGTACAACAGGCAAATGATGTCCTGGGTTTTGCTTGAAAAGCATCTATGGATGCAAGCCAGCATTTTGCTCACTTTATTAACCGCAGCATCACAGTAAAGGCTCATGTTCATCTTGTGGTCAATCATGACCCCAAGTCCCTTTCATCTGTACTGCTAACCAGCATAGCACTGCTGAGCCTATAAGCATGGTGCAGGTTTTTCCTCCCAAGGTGGAGAACCTTGCATTTTTCAGTGTTGAACACGATCAGGTTCCCATCTGCCCATTTCCTGAGCCTGTCAAGATCTGCTTGGATCACCCTCCTGTCCTCAGGTGTGGATGCTTTACCCCAAAGTTTGGTGCCGTCAGCAAACTTGACCAGTCCACTTCTGACACCAATGTCCACATCATTGATGAAGATGTTAAATAGTATAGGCCCTAGGACAGAGCCTTGAGGAACCCCACTGGTGACCGCACACCAAGATAATTGACTTCCATCAACCACCACCCTCTGGGTCCTACCATGTCCCATGTAGCCAATGCTTTTACTATTATTTGCATTTTCCATTGTGGACCACAACCCCGGGGACTACCACTGTTTCATAGTTTCATAGTTTCATAGTAGCTAGAGTCGGAAGGGACCTAGGCAGATCATCTAGTCCGACCCCCTGCCTTAGCAGGAAAGAGCACCGGGGTCAGATGACCCCGGCAAGGTGCTCATCCAACTTCCTTTTAAAAATCCCCAGGCTAGGAGCCTGCACCACTTCCCCTGGAAGCTGGTTCCAGGCCCTAGCCACCCTGACTGTGAAGTAGCGCCTCCTAATATCTAATCTAAACTTACCCTCCGCCAGTTTGTGACCGTTATTCCTGGTCACTCCTGGCAGCGCACGGGGGAACAGGGACTCCCCCAATACCTGCTGATCCCCCCTGACCAGTTTGTAGCAGGCCACAAGGTCCCCCCTTAGCCTTCTCTTGTGGAGGCTAAACAGGTTCAGGTCCCGTAGCCTATCCTCATAAGGCCTGCCCTGCTGACCCCTGATCATACGAGTGGCCCTCCTCTGAACTCTTTCCATATTGTCCACGTCCCTCTTGAAGTGTGGCGCCCAGAACTGGACGCAGTACTCCAGCTGCGGCCTGACCAGTGCCGCATAGAGGGGGAGGATCACCTCCCTGGACCTGCTCGAGATGCATCTGTGGATGCATGACAGGGTACGATTGGCCTTCTTGACTGCCTCCCCACACTGCCGGCCCATGTTCATCGTGGAGTCAATGACGACTCCAAGATCCTTTTCCGTCTCCGTGCTGGCAAGAGGGGAGTTCCCCAACCTGTAAGTGTGGTGCCGGTTCTTCCTCCCCATGTGCAACACCTTGCACTTATCAGTGTTAAACCCCATCCTATTCTCATCCGCCCACCGTTGCAACCTGTCAAGGTCAGCTTGTAGCCTATTGCACCCTTCTAGTGCACCCACATCCCCCCACATCTTAGTGTCATCAGCAAACTTGAACAGGGTGCTTTCTACCCCCTCATCCAAGTCACTGATGAAGATGTTGAACAGTGCAGGCCCGAGGACCGAGCCCTGCGGAACCCCACTGCCCACATCCTTCCAGGTCGAGAAGAACCCATCCACTACCACCCTCTGGGTGCGGCCCTCCAACCAGTTGGCGACCCATTTGACCGTGTGGGCATCGACACCACAGTCTCCCAGCTTTTTGATGAGGACAGGGTGAGAGACAGTGTCGAAAGCCTTCCGGAAGTCCAAAAAGACTACATCCACAGCAACCCCTGCGTCTAATGATTTGGTGACCTGATCGTAAAAGGCCACCAGGTTGGTCTGACAAGACCTGCCACTGATAAACCCATGTTGGTTGCCCCTGAGCATGCATTCCCCCGCAAGGCCCTCCTGGATGTGTGCCAGGATAATTTTTTCAAAGAGCTTACCCGGGATTGAGGTCAGACTAACTGGCCTGTAATTTCCCGGGTCCTCTTTTTTTCCCTTTTTGAAGATAGGGACCACATTGGCCCTCTTCCAGTCCTCCGGCACCTCGCCAGAGCACCACGAGTGCTCATAGAGCCGTGCCAGGGGTCCCGCAATGACCTCAGCCAGTTCCTGTAGAACCCTAGGGTGAAGATCGTCTGGACCAGCGGACTGTTCAGCCAGTGGATCGTGGTGAGGTCGAGTTATCTGGCCGCAGTTAGCCAGTTTAGCCAAGAGGTGTGTGACCGTCGGGCTAGAGGAGGGGGAGGGTGAACCCCCTTCGGAATAGCGGCTCACGGTGGAAGGGTGACGCTATTCCCCTGGGACGCCGTTGGTCCGGAGCAGATGTAGGGTAATCAGGTCCCCGCCCTGGTTCTCGCCCACCACGACTTGTTGTAAGGTTCAGTGGGACGGCTCCTGGTTCTCCGTAGCCCGGGATCCCCGACGGTCACGTTGCGGGGCTCCGCCACCCCCTAACACCCCGGCCTCACGCCCCCTGGGGTCTCCTGTATTCGAGACCCTGGCCCTCGCCCGGGCTTTCCCGGTGATGATCCTCACCGGATCCCTTGTCTGGGGCAAGAAACTTAGCCGGCTAGCACCCCAGCTTTCGACCTGGGTCCTCCCGGGGATACTCCCTACCGGGTTCCTGGCTGCTTTAAACCCTTAAACTCCGGGTGCAAGCGGGGCGCAGTCCCAGTACTCCCCGTCACTGGAATCCTCGTCCTCCGGGCCAATCCGCCACTCCCCGCTCAGGGTTCGGGGTCCGGCTGCCGCCGCTGTCCTTCCCTCCGTCGTGGTGAGCGGCCACTCCCCGTCGGGGTGCGCACTCCTGCCTGGTGCAGAGCCCCCTGCCGTCTCCCCTCCTGGAGCCTCCGTCTCCGCGGCAGCGAGTCCCCTCTCTGGACTCCTGCTGCGTCTGTTCCGGCCGGCCGTTTTTATTGCCGGCTCCCGGCCGCCGGCACGGGCACCGGCTTCCGATGTAAACAAGCGGCGGATGTCCAGCTCAGGCTCTGCCGCCTCCGCGGGCGAGCTCCGCCCCATCTCCCCAGGACATAACCCCCCCACCAGTTGCCTTGTGGCGGTTTGAGGGGTCTCCCCGCTTCGGGTTTGATTCTCCTTGGATACTCGCCCCTCGTTCCGGGCCCCCCGCTGGAGGTCGTCGGTTTGGGGCATCTGGAGAGGAAGTCAGCTGTTATATTATCCTTCCCCGGGCGGTACTTAATTTGAAATTTAAAGGGTTGGAGGGCTAGTGCCCACCGCATAATCTGCGTGTTATCGGTCTTAGTGGAGCTAAGCCATTTAAGGGGAGCGTGGTCGGTGATCAGTGTAAACTTTCTCCCCAATAAATAATACCTAAAGTGTTCCACCGCCCACTGGACCGCCAGACACTCCCGTTCTATTGTCGAATACCTGGTCTCTGCTGGGAGTAGTTTCCAACTGGCATAGGCCACCGGTCGATCCACCCCAGCGTCCTGTTGTGTTAAGACGGCTCCTATAGCAACCTCGGAGGCGTCGGTCTGCAGAGTAAACGGGTTCACAAAGTTAGGGGTATGTATCACTACTTCCTCGCATAAGGCCTTCTTCAAGGCCTGAAAACTCTGTAGTCTTGATTTGGTCCATTCGAGTCCCTTCCCAGGTTTGCTTTTCAAAGCTTCGAACAATGGGGCCGCCACTTCGGAGAATCGGGGCACGAATCTCCGATAATAATTCACCAACCCCAAGAAGGAGAGGAGTTGTTTAAGCGTTTGCGGGGGTTGGAAGGCCCGAATGGCCTGCACCTTGTCCTCTAACGGCCGTATAGTCCCTTGGCCCACTCGAAACCCTAAGTATTTCGTGTATTTCTGTGCCACCGCACATTTGCGGGGGTTTGCCGTCAGGCCGGCTTGTCGTAGCTCTTGGAGTATCGCCCTGAGGGCCCACACGTGTCGGCCCCAGGAGCGTGTGAATATGACGATATTGTCCAGGTATGCCGCTGCGTACTTTGCATGCGGCACCAGCAGCCGATTCATGAGGCGTTGGAACATGGCGGCGGCCCCATGTAGGCCAAACGGCATTCTGACGAATTCGTACAGACCCCAGGGGGTCCCGAAGGCCGTCTTTTGGCAGTCCTCCGGCCGCACCGGTATTTGCCAATACCCCTTCGCGAGGTCCAGGGTGGTTATGAACTTTGCGGCGCCGATGCGTTCTATCAGTTCCATTACGCTAGGCATTGGGAAAGCGTCGAAGGTCGCCACCTCATTTAACTGCCGGAAGTCGACGCATAGCTGCAGACTCCCGTTGGGTTTGCGTACGGGCACTAGGGCGCTCTGCCATGGGCTTCTCGATGGCCTAATCACCCCCAGTGCCCGCATCTTCTTTACTTCCTCGCGTACCTCCTTGGTCAGGTGGTGTGGTATAGGCCGCCAACGATCCCGTACCACGACACCGGGTGGGGTTGGGATGGAATGATATGCCACTCTGGCCCACCCGGGCTCTTCGGAGAAGGTCCCTTGGAATTCCCTTAGGAGGCTCCTCACTTCTTCCGCTTGGGGCCCCGATAGCTCGATACCTATTTTGATCTCCCCTAGGGGTGTCGGGGTCTTTCCTTCCCCCACCGCTTCTGGGCTCCTTACGTTTTGATGCTCCCTCTCCCCGAAGGCGGCCCAGCCCTCCGGCTGGTGCCATTCTCGCAGGAGGTTGACGTGATAGGTCTGTCGGGTGTTCCGATGCCCCGGGCGATATACCTCATAATCGACAGGCCCCGCCCACCGCGTGATTTCGAATGGTCCTTGCCACTGGGTTAACAGTTTACTTGTCGAAGGGGGTAGTAGCACTAACACCTTTTGCCCCGGCTGGAATTCCCGTACCTTGGAGCGCGAGTCATACCTCTCTTTCTGCCATTGCTGGGCGTACCGTAGATTGTCTGCCGCCAACTCGCGAGCCCTCCGGACTCGTTGCTGGAACTCCCTCTGATATCTGGCCGGGCTGCCGACGGCCGCGGGCCCCTGTTCCCACTCCTCTCTAAGAATCTGTAGTAGGCCTCGGAGGCGGTGGCCCAGCACTAGTTCAAAAGGGGAATAGCCCAGGGATTCAGATGGGCATCCCGCAGCACAAATAAAGCTAGCGGCAGCATCAGGTCCCAACGCTGTGGGTCATCCTGAACGCACCGTCGGAGCACCCTTTTCAGGGTACCATTGAACCGTTCTACCAACCCGTTGGTCTGCGGGTGGTACACCGAAGTTCGGAGTTGTTTGATTCGCAGGGTTTGGCATACCCCGCATAAGACGCTCGACATGAAATTCCGCCCTTGGTCTGTAAGGATCTCACGGGGCACCCCCACTCGGGAGATCCAGCGCACCAACTCCTCCGCAATTCACGGCGCCGTTACCGACCGCAGCGGGACAGCATCTGGGTATCTAGTGGCGTAGTCCACGAATACCAAGATGTACCTGTGGCCACTACTGCTACGGGGCAGCGGGCCCACCACGTCCATAGCAACCCGCGAGAAAGGCACGTCCACGATGGGCAAGGGTCTTAAAGGGGCCCGTAGGGGTCGGTCCTCCCTAGCCTTCTGGCACACCGGGCATGCGGCACACCGCCGGGCCACGTCTTCCCTCATCCATGGCCAAAAGAACCATCGGGATATCTTCCCAAGGGTCCGGTCCCTGCCCAGGTGCCCCCCCATGGGGTTCGCATGGGCCAACTGCCATACCATCTGCCGAAAATGCCTGGGCACCACCAGCTGTCCCCCCGCCTTGGCGCCAACCTCCCCACGCTGGATGTGATACAAGAGATTATGTCTCACCTGGAACTCGTTGTCCCCATCCGCCTCCGTCTCCGGTTGATGTCGCTCGTCTCGGGCCCTCGTCCACAACTCGTGCAACTCAGGATCCTCCTCTTGTCCTTGCCGGAACTGGGATCCACTCACGATGTCCTGCCAGTCTACGAGGGGTTCTTCTCCCTCGGCCTCGCCGAACCACTCATCCCGAACCCACTGAGCCCTCCGGGCTGTCTCTAGGTCCCGAACCCTTTCTAACACGTCATAAAGAGGGGCCCAATCCCTACCCAACAGCATATCACATGCCAGCTTGGGGGCGACCCTGACTAATATCTCGTCTCGAAATTCTATAACGTGTACCCGCACCCGGGCTCGATGAAGGGCCTGTGTCTCCCCATGGAGACACACCACCCTTATGGGCTCGCCTTGCCACTGCTGCCCGGGTGGAAAGAGCTACGCCCTAATCAACGATTGGGCGCACCCGGAATCCAAGACGGCTGAGAGCGGGCGGCCCTCCACGCGGGCTCTCACCGTGGGACACTCCCACCGAGGTTTGCCCTTCCCAGCCCCGAAGCTACAATCCATCGGCTTCCCTTGGACTTGATCTCGGGGGTTTTCTCCCAGCCTATGGGGGTATCCCTGGGACCGCCATCTATCCGTGTTCCGCCCTGGACATTCCCGGGTGAAGTGCCCCATCTTTCCACAATGAAAGCACACCACATCCCTATTTGGGGTCTTGGGATCTGGTTTACGTCGCTCTGTTTCCTTGCCGGGCACAGGTCCTCGCCTCTCACGCGGGTAGTGCCATTCGGCCGCCATAAAGGACTCTGCCAACTTTACAGCGGCCTCGCAAGACTCTGGGGAGTGTTGGCGGACCCACCTCTGTGTCCGTTCTTCCAGATCATTGATAAATTGTTCCATTACGATCTTATCCACCAGTGCGGCCAATGTGCACGTGGGTAGGCTGACCCACTTACCGAACAGATCCCTAAGGCGTTGTAATAGTACTCAGGGTCGCCTCTCCTCTGGTCCCTTCTGGGCCCGAAACAGCCGCCGATAATGTTCCGGGTTGATTTCGAGGCGGTATAAAATAGCGGCTTTAACAGCCTCATAATCCCGGGCCCCTTCTCGCGATAAGGCTCTATAGGCCTCTTGGGCTTTACCCACCACTAGCGTCCCCAGCTGGCTCACCCAGTAGGCCTTATCGAGCCTGAGTATGATGGCCTGCCGCTCGAACGCCTCTAGGAAGGCCTCCGGATCGTCTTCCGTCGTCATTTTCGGCATCCGGGTGATCGGGGGGCCCTGTTGCGCCATCATCCTTTGCTGTGCCCCTAATAACTGGGTCACAGCCTGGAGCGTCTGGGCCACCAGGTCGGTTGCCGTCATCTTGGCTGCCTGCATCACAATTGTCCCCTAGATGGGGAAGGGCTTCCCGGCCAATGCACCACTTGTGACCGTCGGGCTAGAGGAGGGGGAGGGTGAACCCCCTTCGGAATAGCGGCTCACGGTGGAAGGGTGATGCTATTCCCCTGGGACGCCATTGGTCCGGAGCAGATGTAGGGTAATCAGGTCCCTGCCCTGGTTCTCGCCCGCCACGACTTGTTGTAAGGTTCAGTGGGACGGCTCCTGGTTCTCCATAGCCCGGGATCCCCGACGGTCACGTTGCGGGGCTCCACCACCCCCTAACACCCCGGCCTCACGCCCCCTGGGGTCTCCTGTATTTGAGACCCCAGCCCTCGCCCGGGCTTTCCCGGTGATAATCCTCACCGGATCCCTTGTCCGGGGCAAGAAACTTAGCCGGCTAGCACCCCAGCTTTCGACCTGGGTCCTCCCGGGGATACTCCCTACCGGGTTCCTGGCCGCTGGTGTCCGGCGCCGGTCCAGGCACTTATGGTGCCTCGTCGGTGCCCTCCCAGGCCCCCGCGCCGGCTCCCGACCTGTAAACTCCGGGTGCAAGCGGGGCGCAGTCCCAGTACTCCCCATCACTGGAATCCTCGTCCTCTGGGCCAATCCGCCACTCCCCGCTCAGGGTTCGGGGTCCGGCTGCCGCCGCTGTCCTTCCCTCCGTCGTGGTGAGTGGCCACTCCCCGTCGGGGTGCGCGCTCCTGCCTGGTGCAGAGCCCCCTGCCGTCTCCCCTCCTGGAGCCTCCGTCTCCGCGGCAGCGAGTCCCCTCTCTGGACTCCTACCGCGTCTGTTCCGGCCGGCTGTTTTTATTGCCGGCTCCCGGCCGCCGGCACGGGCACTGGCTTCCGGTGTAAACAAGCGGCGGATGTCCCGCTCGGGCTCCGCCGCCTCCGCGGGCGAGCTCCGCCCTGTCTCCCCGGGACAAGGTGATCATGGGATACCAGATCAAAGGCATTTTTAAAGTCAAGTTACACAACATCAATCTCTTCCCTCTTGTCCAGGAGATAGGTCACCTGGTCATAAAAGGAAATGAGATTGGTCAAGCAAGACCTACCCACGACAAACTCATGCTGGGTATCCCTCAGGATATTGCCTTCAGCTATTCTGTTAAGGATGGCCTCTTCGGTAATCTTTTCCAAGACCTTCCCCAGGATAGAGGTCAGGCTGATGGGCCTGTAGTTTGCTGGACCTACTTTCCTCCCTTTCTTGAAGATAGGCACAACATTGGCCCTCTTCCAATCATAGGGCACTTCACCAGAGTGCCAAGAGCTCTCAAAGGTCCGTACCAGGGGCTAAGCTCGCCAGCTCCTTGAGTACCCTTTTGTGTAACCCATCAGGGACAACTGACTTGAAGGTAGCCTGTCAAGGTGTTTCTTCATGAGGTCAGCTTTGATGGAGGGCAAAAAATCTCCCTCACCCGGGCCTCCCTGACCCACTGTGGGCAGAGGCGTCCCATGGGACTGGTGAAAAACTGATACAAAGTACTCATTTAGCAAGTTCGCTTTTTCCTAGGCATCAGTTGTCAGTTGCCCCATCTGGTTTAGCAGGGGTCCAGTGTTGCCCTTGGTTTTCCTCCAGCTCCCCACATATCTAAAAAAGGACTTTTTGTTGTCCTTGATATTTGTAGCTAGAATATTTGTTGTTATTCTGAAGAAGTGTGTACTGCAAATGAGCCATAAGGTGCCACATGTGTCCAAGCACCACCTGTTAACTGTCTATGACTAGGAAGAAATGTCCCGTTGTTGTAGAACAAAGATGTTGAAAAAGGACAGTCCACAAGTTTGGGTGCTAGCCTGAAAACTGGAAGACAATCTAAAATGGACTTCGGAAGTGGCCTCAGGTGAGTCACACAAGCTATGACTCTCCTGCCCTGCAACTGTGAGGCATGACTGCAACAAATGTAGGCATATCCACATTAGTTTTGTTGCTGCTAGCTCGGGTACCAGTAACAATGAGGACATGTAGCATAGACTTCAGCCTGGGCTAGCCATCCAAGTAAGAACCCAGAGTCTCTAGTGGGCAGAAAGTCATGCACCTGTGGCTGTCCTACTATTGCTACAGGGTTAAAGCTAGTTTGAGTATGGCTACCCATACTGCTGTCACAGCCCAATGCACCTTCCAGCTGCAGGGAAGATGTACCCTATGTCTTCCTTGCAGAGTTAATTTATTTGCATGAGTTACCCCAGCAAGCACAGCTCAAGAGGTTACACTACTAATCATAGGTGGCAGTAGGCCAGGGCTAATGGGGCTTAGCCCTCTCAAGCTAATTTTGTGGAGGCCGGCGACAGCAGCAGCACCACAGCGCCACTGTCCCACAGTACCCAGCGCTGCTTGGTGTGCAGCCAGGCCAGTGCCCCACATGCGCTCAGCTCTGAGTGGCTCCACTGCTCCAGTACCACTACCACATCCTGCTGTTGCAGCTCCATGCCCAGCACCCCCACTGCACACTCCTCCAGTTCCCCCCAAATAATATTTTCTCCTGCCGCCTATGCTACTACCTGATGTTGAGCTGCACAAAGTAATAGTCTGTGGCACAGAATGGTTGCATTATCACCAGTGGGTTGTGCTACCTCAGGCTGTAGCCTTTACACTCCCCCCTCAAGAGACCAGCTACCTCCATTTAAAAACACCACTACTCTCAAGTGAAGGGCTTTTGTGTTGACATAGGACTCAAGTTATGAGCAGCACTCTGCTTATAACTTGAGTTAAACCTGCAGAGAAGACAAGCATTCAGTCTTTCTGTGCCTTAGTTTCTCATTTGTACAGCAAACATCTCTACTTAACAAGGTGCAATAACAAGAAAGATATGATAGATTGTGAGGCACTCAGATACTGTGGTAATAGGGGCTATAAGGGTACCTGAGACAGATAAGAGTGCAATTTGGGTGAATTATGGCATTCCTATATCCCACGCTGCAGTATGTGGCATTGACAACTATGATCACGCTATATTAGGAGGCCTTTCTTAGACTTCCTATAGGTCAGTCCTTTCTCAGTCCTGTCCTTTGGAAGTGGGTCTGGGTAAGAATTAGAGAATTTGGCTTTTACATACTTGTAGTCCAGGGGTTTTCAACCTTTTTAATAAGCATATCCCCAGCAGTCCCCTTTCTAATAAGTGTACCCCTGAGGGCAGGGGGGTGGTGAGCAGCCAAACGCAGAGAGGCGAGTGGCTGGACGGAGAGTTGAGGGGAGGGGAGGTGGTGGGCAGCCAGGCAGGTGTGGTGAGTGATGGCAGCGCAGCGTCTGTGCGGCCCTGCTCTCGCCCAGCCCTGGCCCTGCTCCTGTGAGGCAGCAGTGTGGGGTGGTGGTGCTCCATCCCCTTCCACCTCCGCATACCCTCTGGGGCCTTTCAAAGTACCCCAGGGGTACATGTACCCCTGGTTGACAACCCCTGTTGTAATCTATATCCATTACAGGTTTAAGGCCTTCCTCTCTATCAGTTCAGTCCTGGTTCCTGGGAATGATGGATCTCATTGAACTGAATCCTAAGCCTTGACTTGGGACTGTCAGCTGTGGAACATGAGCAACTGACCCAAGCTTTCTGTGCTTTTTTGGAAGCTTTCAGAGAAGCATGAATAAGGGAAATCATCTTTTACCAAACAACTCAGAAATGACTCTCTGAAAAAATAAACAGAGAAAAAGTTAGAACTTGCCTCAGTTCTTAAACATTATTTTGATTTTGTTGCAATTTTGATTTTGGTAATCATAACAGAGGCAGAATTAATTTGCACATTTTTCTTTTTTTCAAACACACTAAAAATATTAACATTGGCTCTATCTGACTAGCTTTTAGTGTCAATATTCCATCCTTGGAGCTAAGTGCCGTGGGGGCCTTAAAAGGTGATTATAGTCTAAAAGGTGGCTTTGACAAAGGGATACTGTGGGACTTCATATTCATTACCTCTTGTTTATTTCTCCCAAAGTGTGCCTGGAGTACAAGTCAACAACTGATTTTATAGATGAAAACTCCCTATAGGATCTGAAAATTCAGTTTGGTTTTTTTCAGTGCTTCTTGCTATTTCACCAGTAATACCGCAAGAAAGTACTCCTGGAGCTGTGTTGACTCCGTGACGAAGGCAAAGAGAAGTCTTATCACACAAAACTATACCTTGTCGTATAAAACTGTAAATAAGGCACTGTAAGTGTCATCTTGTGTAATCAAGTTACCAAAGGTTATTATGCATTGTATAAAACAGGACTTTTTTCCATTATAAATGCTCCAGGTTTCACTTTTATTCCATTTCCCATGACAATGGCAAGGCAAACAAAGAACACCAAGTCTATCTTCAGTATCCCTTAATATTATTTTATGGAAGATACATCTGCAGTGTACTGTCAAGGGCTTTACTGGAATTGCCAAGTGTTATGGAGTGAAAGGGAGAAAGGGTTTTTTATAACAGGTTGCTGGTTTTGCCTATCCCTAAACAAAATAAAAAACACAGAAGAAAAAGATACAAGGCAATTTTGTTATGTGCCAGCAAAAATTAGATCCAGTTCCAGACCTTAAACAGCCTGAAGGTAGAGAGAATTCAGATCCAGATGCTGGGTTCAATTGGTTCAGAGGACAGGAGTCATTCATTCCCAATGCCAACTGGGATTTTGAACACCTTCAAAACCCAGGATCATTTAGATCCAGAACTCTGGTTTGGCAGATATTTTTATTTCTTGTGTCTAAACACAGAGCTACATAATTTTAAAAATATAATAATCCAGGAAGCCTGTTAAAATATTTAATTGGATACCCGTGAAAATAACCTGTTTACCTGGAACAGCATTTAGACAGATTCATAAACCAGGGAAAGCTAATTAAACAATTACAGGTTGTAGAACTTGCCCTGAGCAGGAGGTCAGGTGTTGAAAGAGCCTTTTATAAATAAGGTAAACTGCTGTGGCTAGACAGTAAGCAAACTACACATCTGTGATCATGAGCCCTCAAAAACCTTTCCCACATACAGAAGATTTAGAAAAGCAAACAGGCAACCATTCAGTTTTGAAGTCAATTGGGAACAAATTCTTGTTTTGCTTTGCACTTTTCTTTTGGCCAATGGCAACAAGACGAAAATGAAACAGTTGTTTAAAGTCGTTATTTCGGATTGGAATAGTTCATTCCTAGCATCCTCTTTGAGATCAAAAGCACACCTTCACATGATACTTCCTCCATTAGGGGGGTAGGAAAATAGACCATGAAAATCCCAGACCAGCATACATAACTGAAAGGCAGTAGCCAGGGCTTTTTGAAGTCAGAAGCAGTGTATCCTACTGCTCAAGAGAATTCACAGACAACCTTAACTACTAAGTGGATAGAAATAATTGCCTTTATCTCCTCAAGACACTGGAGCTTAGCATCAACAAGTCAGATGACAGAGCAGGGTCAATAAATACAGCTCTTGGATTGGGATAATCAGATGCTTTCGTAGAGAGAAGGGTATGGCCAAACAGGTCTGCTGTATAAAGGGGTCACAGCTGTGTGCCTGGGCCTACCCCAGCAGATTTTCTTGTATTCTTTGACACGAGAAGTGGAGTAGAGTGGGAACTAGCTTTTCTGTCCAATTAAAAATTTCAGGAAAATTACAGCATCCAATTCTATGGATACTGTTTATCTGAACTCTCCAGTTATCCAAACAAAAGATGTAAGGCCCACCTGCATGGTTCATGAAACAAGGGATAGCTCTGACAGCTGAAAGAAAGAGAGCTGTTTTAACAATTGAGAAAAAAACCTGAAATAATCAAGAAAGTTAAAAAAAATGTTATCAAGCTTACATTACACTATGACATTGGAATATGGTCATTTAATACATATGCCCATCATCACGTTAATTTAGCAAATGAATAACATTTTACCAGCAGGTCCCAATTACTTCATAATTGTTACACTGTATTTTCTATTGACAATAATTCAAAATGTCAAAAACATTCATGAACCCAAAATCTGAAAATGTTTTAGTTCAGATCCATTGAAATATCTCAATAAGTCTGAAATAGTTGTCAGATTTTGCTATATATTTTCATATAAGTAATTTATATTTTAAAAGTTAGTCATTTTGAACTAGCAAACCAAATTAATTCATTTTTAAGATGTCAGAATATAACGTGTTGACTTTTTTTTGAGTTCTTCCTGTCTTATTCTTGTGTTACCCTTAAGTTTTTTGGGACACAGACAATTTTCTGTTCTATAGTGTATAGTACAAGCTGACTCTGATCTATGACTGAAGCTCGAAGGCATTACAGTAATATGATTAATAATTAGTAATTTTATCAGCCAGCATGTTACATACATACTTGTCCACTCACGGATGCAACAGTGCCTAGTGCTTAAGTCTAGGTTTACAGTACAAAGTGTTGTCAGTAAATCTACATTGCCTTAAAGCAAAGGTTCTCAACCTTTTTAGACTTAAGATACCCCTCACTAAACTCAAGACATCTCTCCATAACTGTTGTGAATTCAGCTGCACCCCATTTCAAAAACTAATTTATTACAGTGCTTACCTACCTGCAGAGGGACTGGGCAGTGGGGCTGGGAGAGTGGCTAGGCAGAGACAAGCCTGAGCTTATCTGCTTATCTCCTCACACCTCAGTGATACCCTTCAAAGAATCTCAAGGACTCTATGGTGCCCCAGCACACTGGCTGAGAATCGCAGGCTTAGAGAACAAAAAAAATCACAACCCCTGGCCAACACAGCTATGCCTGCAAACTCCCAGTGTTGACAAAGCCACACCTACAGGAGAGCATTCATGTCAGCATAATTTATTTCATTTGGGGAGGAAGTGTAACTGTGCTGATAGAAAAACTCCTTCTGTTGTCATATGCTACATATGCTTTTGGGAACTCTACCAGTATAGTTATGCCAGGATAGCTACAGCAGCAGAGGCTCTTGCAGGGTAGACAGACCCTAAAACCAACCATATGTTAGTTGGGGGTGGAAGCAAATAAAAGAAAAGATTGTCCTTGCACATGAGTGTTATGATCTAACCCAGGGGTGGGCAAAATCTAGCCCACGGGCTGGATCGAGCCCTCCAAGGGATTTTATCTGGCTCACAGTGGGTCTTTCAGTCCCAACCAGCCCAGGTGCAAGGAGGGTAGCCCGGGCTGGGGCATATGCGACCAGTCCCACCACCCCCAGCCACGCAGTGGGATGGAGCAGCATGACAGCTGGACTCAGCTTCCTAGCAGCCTCAGTAATGATGGCTCCTTCTGGCTGCTGCTGTCAGTGTCACTGCTACAGCCAGACCCAGCCTCACTGTCCAGGCACCCCAGCCAGTCCACCCCACACCCGCTGCTGGGGGCGCCTCTGACCTGTGTCCCGGCCTTGTGTTGTCAGCACTCCACAATCCCAGCCCTGGCCCAGGACTACACCCACCTGCTCTGTCTAGCACCCATGGAGGTGGGTGCAGAGTGAATGGGCCTGGGACAGGTAGAATTAATCACCCCGCTCCTCCCAGTGCCCACTATACCAGGCTGGGTCAGCACCTCTATCTCCCTGCCCTCCCAGCAGCCCACAACAGCTCACCTGAACTCCCTGATTGGCTCTCCAGCCCAAATAATTGCCCACCCCTGAAATAACCTACACTTACATAATATTTCTTAAATAAGGCAATAGAATATTCCACTCTTTTCTTTTCCTGCAGCTTCTCTTCTGAGGTGCTCAATGGAGGTGCCCAGGGTTGTGGTCCCCAGTGGAAAATGCAAATAATAGTAAAAGCGTTGGCTACAAAGTTCCGCTTCAGATTTGGATGCAAACTTCTTCCAAAGACGTGGAGGCAGGGCCTGTAGTTTTGGTTCTTCCCATAATAGAGCCATCTACAAATCTCACATCTAGTTCTGAGCTCTCTCAGAGTTCAGGGTGCTTGAGACCTGTGTTCAGGTTTTGGATTCCACTCTAGATTAGGGTTTCAGACAGCACAATAGGACATGTAATAAACAGGCATTTCAATGGAAACATAAACAGTTGTCTGTAACCTGCAATTAAATAGGAATTCATGTGCATTCCTGATTGGTCCGTTCTACCCCAAGGGTTCTGTGTTTAGAGAATTCTGTTTATTCTGTTATAGCCTATCTGATTCTACCAAAAAACATAGGCAGAAACATTACTCCCAGCTCATCCCCTTTCCATGCTTGATCTGCCATACTTAAACACATACCACAGGCCAGTTAAACAAGACCAGCCAATCATTAACACGTAATACATGGCAAACTGATCCTAAATACTATGGCAAGATTTCAGGTTCTGCAGAGATTTAGTGCAGCACAATTGAGGTCCCACAGCACATCTTCTACATTCCAAAACAGAAGTGTGATCAGTACATTAAAAAAGGAAACATTCAACACATGGTACACCGGCACGTGTTGTTTGTAGATTACATTCTATGCATCTTATACCATTTCCAGTTTTTAAAATGCCAAAGATGTTTTCATTGATGGTTCATAATTTCAGTGTAGAAGGTTTTGCATGGATGGAAGGAAAACTGGAGATTTTAGTAGCTTAGCAAAAGCAGTTAGGGCTTTCAGCACCTGGAGAAAAATTAGAGGATCTAAATAATTTTGCCAATGTGTTCAGCAGCAAAACAGTTACTGCTATGTTAATTGCCATCACAAGGAGGACCCATTTATATGAATGTTGTTTGCATTTCAAAGTGTGTTGGTTTTTTCTGACCCTTTTCACCAATTTTACAGGTATTTAGAAAAATTACAGAAAACTTGATTAAAGTGTTTATCAAAACTTTTTATAAGCAAAAACACAGTGTTCAGTAATCAAATTTGTTTCATTCTCACTGGTAGTTTTTATTTAAAAAGTGGGGAAAACTCTCACGGTTAAAGAAAAACAAAACCCATGAACTATATTGGTAATTTGTCATCATTTTAAGTAATTATTCTTGACAAAAAAATTCTCTTTGTTCAAAAAGTTTCAACCAGTCTTAGTCACTGTTTTGTGTGACTGCTAATGACCTATTGAGGTGACCCTGGCAGGTCACATCCTTGCAGCTATTATTTCAAGCTATCTTCAGGCTTAATAAGCTAACATGGCATTAGTCACAACTGGTTCATGGCTTTTAAAGATATTTTCATAAGGAAATCAGCTAAAGACTTCTTTATTTTTTAAACAAATACTGATATTCTAGAACTCAGACAGGAAGGATGTATTATTTGTACCTATATACAGCTGGACTATCAGGGGGTGACCTTAATACATATAGTCTTCTTGTGAAAACTTGGGAGACCCACTTTTCCCCTGAGCTGAGCGTAATAATTGGTCAAGGAATGTGAAGAAATGGAAAAACCAAGGGACTAGAAGGCAGCTCTATCAGCAGAGTAGAGCATGTTCTTGTTTTCCACATACCTCCTATTTAGCAGTGCTTTAATTAATTCTTTAGTTAATTCTGGTCTTGTGATTTCTAGTGTTAACAACTGAGCAGAACCCAGCAGAGCAAAGTGTTGTATTATTACAGTGTTGCTCTAAGAGCAACTTGTAGATGTCATAGCTGCTCCATTGTCTAGCCCTTTAAATCCAAACTAAAATTCTCTTTATGGGACAATGCCCCTGCAAAATAAATAAATCAGTTTTAGTTTAAACTTCAAAGCCCTATATAAATTGTTACTGTGTTTCAGACTCAGCAATAATCGGATAGATGCCACATTACAGGCAGACATACATGGTTGCAGTTTTTGAGAGATCAAAGCCTGTCTTGTCTGCTTTGTAATAACTTTGGACAGATGCAAGATGGCCTGAGCCAGGTGGCCTAAACACAGGAGGGGAAGCATTATAAAAACTCTGTGGGCTAATTTAAATCCCAGCCTCTTCTTGCTGCCTCCACCATAGAAGAGCTTGAAAAAAAAAAAGCTTGTGGAACAGTGGCTACATAGTGTAAACTGTCCATCCTGTTTCTCACCAGTCACAATGCAACTGCATAAGGTGGGGAGCAACTTCATAAAGGTACAGTGTACTATGCACCTTTTGCAAGTTATGGCAAGTCAGTCTGTAGCGGGGACTTGGCTGAGCCCCCATACTTACCGGGATGATGACAGCTGGTGTGTTGTCCAGGTGGCAGATGCCTGGCCAGGCCCACAGAAAAGTGGCAAGCCCACAAGCCAATGACCTGTTCTGTTTCCCTACTACCCTCTGGGCCAACTCTCAGGCTGGGGTGAGAGCCAGAACCCCAGCTTCAAGTAGACATGGGCCCCAGCCCAAGAAGAGGGCAAAAGGCCACTACACTGCCTAAGGACCAAAAGCTGCAGGCGTGGTGGCTGATGAGCCCCTCCGGGGCTCTCAGCATCTGACAGTGGCTGTGGGACATGTGAGAGTCAGAAGGGGTCCAGGTTGGCCCAAACCACCCTAGAACTCCCTACCATAAAGTGGCACCAACCTTGGAAATGGAGGAACACCAGCATAGGCACTGGCCCACACTATGTCCCTCCCACCATAGCCAAAGACCTGGGAATGTGAACCAGGACAACTCCTGCTCTCTCAATGGAACCCTGACTTCCACTCTGCCACTGGTGGTCTGGTACCTTTAGGGGCTCCACTGAGGTTCATGATACCCATGGCTCCAGGTTACCTGAAGGGTTTAGTCCAGACCAGCCCAGCCCACTCAGATTAGACTCATAACAAGGGCAAACCCTGAAAAACTCCACCTGTCTGGAGAAACGTGGCTGAGATACCCTGCCAGGCTGAGGCAAGGCCTGAAGCAGACTCATACATTGTTATCTGAGTTATATTAGTTTATTCATTTTCATATGCAGACTGGACAATGCTAACTGCAGGACTTCATCTGGACCAGAGGGCTCAGCCAGTGTGCCCTCATTCTGGGCTGTGCAGTTTCCCTCCATCATAGACCCTTCCACCTAAACAATGAGACCAGATGCCTAGTATGACCAGGCATCTACTCTGAGTACCAAGAAGAACACCTGAGTGGAAAGGGAAGGTGTGTAGGGAAGGAGAAGCCCCATGGAAGACTCTCAGATAGCGTTACCCACACTGGTCTCAGCGACCCTATACAATCAAGTATTACCTCCTGATACCTTGTGTCAGTTACACAAAGTTATGGTGAGTGAGATATGAAAATAGGGGAGTGAGGCACCCTCTGAGTGTGCAGCACTCAAACCCCAAGCCGGTGTGGCCATTTGTTTGAGTCCCACTATACAGCCTTGGAAGTGATAATCAAGATTTTCAAAAGTGACTGGGGAATTTACATTTCAGGTGTGGAACACCCAAGGGGACATCCAAGGGCTTGATTTTCAGAATGTATGCATCCAGCTTTTTCTGCAAATGAGACACCTTTGACACATCTCAAGCTGAGCCATATAAGGAATGACGCACCCAAAATCCCTAGTCACTTTTTAAAGCTCACACCAACCTTCCCTGAAAGGTCATCCAGCTCAATTACAAAGATTAATTTCCACCCAAATGCAACAGCATGCAGATACAAGGCCAGATACTCAACTCACACCCTCTTGCTTGGAATGGTGGTCAGTGGGCAGGACAGGTGTTCCCGGGCAACCATGGCCAGGTCCAGCCACATCTGGATGCAGCTTGCCCAGTAGCCCAAGGGGTCACACAGCAGTAACTCCACATCCTTGGTGAGATAGGCAGCCACCAAGGCCTGAGTGCTACTTGCCTGATGATGAGGTCTGGTGCCTCTGGACCCCACCATGGAAGCCATGCCATTGGCCCACATTGGCAGTGCCTGTGGTGGAGGAGGAGATTGGCTGGTGGATAGCATGCTAGCATGGGACAGTGGATCCCGCTCTTCATGTCCCCCCACCTCTGCCATTCTGCCTTCCTGACTCTCTTCACCAACACCTCCATCCACTAATCCAGGGTATGGTTGCTGCATATGCTGCCCTTCACCCTCGGGTCACACATGGACCATACTGGTTCACAAAGGATCAAGCCATTTTCTGAGGCCCTCCTTCAGCTGCCTTACCAGTGCCTGGATGTCTTGTGATAGTGGCTTGCCCCAGCCAGGAACATTGACCCCCTGGAAGCTTTCCATTTGGCTCTGAAGCTCCCTCACTACAGGGATCACCTGGCTAAGGAAGGCATTGGCAGCACTAAAGGTCTCAGTGACCTTGAGAAAGGGCTTGAGGATCACCAAGATCTGGGAGATGGCATCCCACTCAGCTCTGTTCAGGGGGCCACTAATCCCAATTTCCCCAAGCAAGGCTATCTCATGGATGGCCTTCTGTTGCTCCACCAGCCTCTTGAGCATCAGGTCTGTGGAGTTCCACCAAGTCTCCACATCCTGCATGGATTTGTGCTGCAGGATGTTTCACTCTGCTAGTTTGTCCCGACAACAGAGCTGAAGATGCGCTATTTACCAGGGCACCCCTAGGAGTAGTTAGGAATAATGGGTACAAACTAGTGGAGAGTAGATTCAGGTTAGACAGGAAGAAATTTTTCATAGTAAGGGTGGCCAGAATCTGGAATGGGCTGCCAAGAGAAGTGGTACTATCACCTAACTTGGAGGTCTTCAAGAGGAGACTAGATAGGCACCTGGCTGGGGTTGTCTGACCTCGGTCCATTTCCTGCCTGGGGCAGGGGGTCGGACATGATGATCCTTTGGGGACCCTTCTGACTCTACAATCTATGAATCTATGAAAAGCATCTTGCCCCCCTTGATGCTCTGGTGGAAGTAGCCTGCCACCTTCCTGCATTTTGAAATGAGCTTGCTGGTGGTGCTGGCACCATCACTGGCAGCCCTGACCCCTCCAAGGCATCCCTGACTGTGAGGTGGAACTTGTGTGCCAGAGAGAGGATGCCAACCAAGTTGGCATCACGGACTGCCTTTTCCATATTGGCCCTGTTGTTGGTGACCATGAACCCATGTGTGAACTCACCCTGCCTAACGAGCCACCCCTGCACCAACCAGTTCATGACCCCCATAATCTCTGTTGTCATGTGAAACTCATCCATCACCTCAGATTGAAGGAGAGCGCACCGACGGCCTGACTGGTCACACCAGTGCCCTGTGAGGGAGAGGTACATGTGATCTCCACCCTAGCTGCTCAAGATGCTCGAGGTGAAGTGTAAAGCCTTGTGCAGCTCCTCCCTCAAATACCCCCTGCATGCCTCATATAGGGAGGGCACCACCATCCTGCTGAAGGTGGTGTGTGCGGGCACTTGGTACAATGGGGCCATGAGCGTCATGAGCCACCTGAACCCTGGCTGCTCAGCTAAGGAGAAAGGCAGGCCATCCACAGCAAGCATCTCCCCAATGCTCTGAGTGATCTTGTTCACGCTTGCAATATGCCCCCATTTCTGTCTGCCTTTTCTCCACTGTTCCAGGGTGGCCTGCCTCTGTTTTGGGGGGTGGGGGCTTTACAGTGAGGACTTTCCTTTGGGCATGCTCCTGCTGGTACCAGGCTGAGGAGGAGCAAGAACAAAGGGGTGGTGCCTGTGGAGATGCATCAGCATCCCCATGGTGGTAATGTGTTTTGTTCTCTTGCCCTGGCTGGCTTTGGCTTGGCAGTGTGGACAGATAACATATGTGGGATCATCTGCCAGTTCACAATGATCCCAGACCACACTGCCCGCTCACTTCTGTGGTGTGGGTGCATGTTTGGATGCTGCAATTTCCTGCTCCTCAGCAGGCAGAGGCACAGCAACAGGAGGAATGGACTCAGCTGAGCCACTTACCTCCACAACCGCTACCTCAGCGTCCTCTGAAGTACCTTCTGGAGAAGGAGACCTGTCTCTAGGGGAAACTTGTGGGGTGTAGAGCACAAACTCAGCTAAGTCCCCCTCCTTCCCCAGAATTTCCCTTGCTAGAGCACTGAGATCCAGCTCCAGTTCTTCCTCTGGCTCTGGAAGAACTGGAGCTGGATCCCAAGGCTCAGCATGGGACGTGAAATGGGGATGGAGGAGACTGACATGCTGGTGCTGCTCCTCCTGCTTGTTGTCATGGTGGTGGTGGTGTGTGTGTGTGGAGGGGGTTATGTCTAGTGCTCTTGGAGGTGATGCAGTCTCAGGCATAGGCAGTGACACTGGTACTGCTCCCCTCTCCTTGCTGCTTCTGGAAGCCTCATCCCTGCTAGCTGTAGGAGATATGCTGCATCTCAGTTTGGTGATGAGGGGGAGAACTTATACCTCTCCGTCTACCCCCTCTTCCACCCCTCCATGAAGGCTTGCCAGCTGTCTTTCTACCATACTTCATGGTGTGTTTCATAGTGTCTTGTTTTTATAAAAATATATAAATGTATCTGTGTTCCTGTTTAAATTCTATAATGTATGTAATATGCCACAAGGTATAAATGGATAGAAATCAAATATAAATGTATCTCCCTTCCTATGTAAATTCTATAAGTTATATGCTGCAAGGTATAGATGTATCTCTCCTGCCTATATACACTTCATAAGGTACAAGGTATAAATGTATAGAAATTAAATATAAATGTATCACCCTTCCAATATATATTCTATAGTGTAATATCCAATACAATTATAAAATTGAAAAAATAAATCAATGAATATAATAATAAAATAAAAGGGTCTAGAAGAAAGCAAAAGGTATTCTGGAATCCTACTTGCTAGGCTAGCAAGTAGAAAATCATTCAAATCAGTGCTAGTAATAGCCTTTGTTGTCTAACTTTGTTGTCTAACTGCACTGCTGAGCTCCTGGAAGATAGCTTAGTAGCTGTCAAACCCCAAGGCAGAAAGGAGGCCAATTAAAAAATGCTGCCTTTTATGCTGTTTTTCCATCCCTCCCCAGAGGACTGGGATTGGAAGGGACCTCAGGGAAGGATCACAGTCACTGGCCAGCTACACAGTTAATATGAGAGCAGTCCTTCCCCGCCTCCTTCCCCTTCCTCGCCTTACTTTCTGTTTCCCTGCAGGCAAGCCCAGCTTGAGCTTTGAAACTCAAAATTTTTTGAAACTCAAAACATTTCGATTGCTTTCATTTCATTTCAAAGCTGTTTCAAAGCCTTTTGTTTCATTTAGATTTCACTGTTTTGAGCTCAAAATGAGTCAAAATGAAACAGCCAGCAAAATTTCACGCAGCCCTAATGTATCCTGTGACACTCTACTGTGCAGCTAATTAGTTTACTCCTCAGTAATGTGTACATGTAGATGTGCCCTCTGGGTAGGAAAGCTGGTTTCCTCCAATAAACCAAGTTAGGTTTTGGTGTTAAAAAATCTATATTTAAGTTAAGGAATGTTCATTTGTCTTGGCATGCAGGTCTACCTAACTGCAGTCAGTATACACAAAGTGTGTGGGAGGGAATAAGGAATCTAAGACTGGTGAGGTTTCAAAAGGAATAGTTCAGGGCAGTCGAGTTCCAGGTGGGAAATCTGGACTGAGTTTTATGTTGTGCTATTATCTTTGCCCAACCTGAGAAAAGGGGGTAACACTGGAACTTAAGTTTGAGGGGTCAGTGTGTTCTTATGAGGAAAGCATAGGGTCTCAGCCTACCCCAAAAAAATCATTATCTTCAAAGGTAAGGAAATTCAGGTACAGAGGGGTTGGGACTTGCTTAGAGAAGGTCAGGACTCCAGATTTGCCTCCAATCTTAACAGTTTTCTAGTGTCTCTCATCCAGTGGTTCCCAACCAGGGAGTTGAGGCACCCCGGCAGGCCACGAGATCCTTTTAAAGGTGTTGGCAGATGCCATGCAATATTAGCATGCTTAGATGTACAAACACTTGCACATGGTTCACAAGATAAACCCAGATATTTCAAATAGGAATCTTTAGTGTCAAAAAAGCATTCTGACCTGTTCTGGCTGTTCTGAGTTCTTGGCAGCATAAGAATTGCCCTATTATTTTTCAGTAGTCAAAAATGGGTGAAAGCCAAGAGCTGGCATTTCCTTAAGTGTGCCCTGAGTCTAATGAGGGGTGCCTGGAATCAAAAAAAAAAGATAAGAATTGCTGCTCTAATCTGTTTAATCTGGCATCTCTGGCTGACCTAACATAGCCTTAAACGGTGCAGTGCCCTCCTAGGCATGAATTCTGGTTGCATAATGTGGCCTTAGTCAATTTCTTTCAAGTCAACTAGTTACATAAGTTCAAAGAAACAAACATGCAGCACGGTGTATTTTTCCAGAGCAAGAGATCCTACTGCTGACTTGCCACTCTCTGGTGAATACTTATGAAAGACCAGATGTGCTCCCCATCCAAGTATTATGTAAGTACACTGTGGCCTCTTCAGTTGCACTTGATGTACCATCCATAATTCATTCATTCCAGGATACACTTCATGTCAGCAATTGCCTTTGAACTCTTTCCGTTGTTGGCTTTTACAGTTTACAAACATCCACAGACAAACTGACATATTAAAAGAGTTATTGTTGCAGGACAAGGATAGTTGTTGTTGTTGTTGTTATTATTTCCACTGGGGCCACCTCTTGGGGAATGTCTATACCCTCCCCAATGGCTAGGGGGCACCGCCATGAAAACATACCACTTGTTCCCATTCCATGTGTGGCAAAAGCCAAAAACTGTACCTACCATTTGGCATGTGCCAGCACTGCTCTCAGAAATTCTGAGACTCAGTTGAGCTTCTGGATGTGTACCCAGCACTGATCCAACAATGTGCTCCCCATCAGCATTATGTAAGTAGTAACCTTACATTTTTTTGGCACTAGTGCATGCACCATGGGGACAAGTGTGCCTGGTGTATTTGCACAGCGGCATTCCCTAAAGTGGTCTGAGGTGGTACAGACGTGTTTTATGAATCCTCGTCATGGACCAGAACCCACCTGCGGTAGGTGTTGTACAAACACAAAACAAAAAGATGTAAGGTCATTTAAAATCTAAACTTGCTGTGTGTGATACTGATGAAAACAGGGACTTGATTGTAGAGAGAAGCAGAGTAACTGGCCTGTCACTGTGCTCACCCTGTCATTTGGCCTTGCAGGATGGCTTAAAAGAGCTATAAAGGAGAAAATAGTGGACCTAATTTAAAATAGCTTAGTTAAGGGGCATGTAAGGGATATGACAAGGTAATGAGGGAAGGTTATTCATGTTAAGGGGAGCAGAATTGCTGGCGTTTGGTACATGGAAGTGAGACTGGAAATACCATGGTGAAAATTAAAAAGGGCTGGGCTATATTTAATCATATAAATGTAAAGCTGGAAAGGACCACAAGAAGCCCACTTGTCCATTGCCTTATACTGTTCTTAAAAACATCCAGTGACAGGGATTCCCCCACCTCCTTAGCTCCCTGTTCTAGGGCTTCACTCTTCATTATGGCTAGAACATTTTTCCTAACATCTAACCTAAATCTCTCTCGCTGAAATTAAGACCATTTCTTCTTGTCTTATTCCCCATGATCACTATCCTCTTTATAACAAACTTACACATATTTGAAGACTGTCATCAAGTCCCTGGTCTTCTCATTTCTAGACTAAACAAACCCAATTCTTTCATCCTTTCCTTAGAGGTTGTGTTTTCTAAAACTCTTATCTTTCTTGCTGCTTTCCCAGGCCACTCCCCAGATTATCTACATCTTTTCTAAAAGCATGGTACAGCTTGTAGGGAGATGGTTTAGAGTATGGAATAGACTTCCATGGGAAGGAGGAGTGGAATCCCCAGTGTAAGGAATATATTCATAGTTGTGCTGCAGAAGACAACCCTGACTTCTTACTTGAGGTGATTTCCTGAAAAAGACAACCCTGACTTTTTACCTGAGGTGCTCTCCTGACCATAAAGCACTTGCTAGTAAGGCCTGTACAAGATGACTTTTGTTGGCAATAACCAAAGAGACTTAAGTGTTTAGATATGACTATCCCTTTACTGCACAACTGAGCCTTCAGCCTCCATCTACTCTGGTCTCAAAGGCTTGAAGCACAGAGGCTGGCTTTAATGAATCTAATCCAACATAAACTTGATCTATCTCTGTAAAATACTAGTGATATGGCTTGATCTTCAGTATTCCTAGGTGAGTGACTTTGCAATGCTCTCTCTTCTCCTGTCCACCAGGGACACCTTTCTGATCGAGGCTTTTGTATCGTCTTTGGCTGGGGTTTGTTTGTAGGTGCCAAGCTAGCAAATCAGGGAAAATTTTCCAACATTTTGCCGGTCTGGGCATTGGTGAAACATTAGGAGCTGATCCAAAACACATCAGTGTAACTGTGAATTTTCCCTTGGTTTCTATGGCTTTGGATCAGGTCCTGCATCTGGTATTCCATTTCAGACAATGGCCTTGGCAAGGTGAAGCTGCCCTAATCCGCTCACAACCCTAACCGTATATCTACTTATGCAATATTATACCATGGAAACTAACCTGTGACTGACCAGAGGTTAGTCAGTCTGCATCTTCAAGTATGAGGACAGAGGCTGACTAACCTTTGACAGAGGAAGGTGAATAAGTGTGGGAAAAAGAACTAAATGCTTTTCTCTGAGCTAAGCCAGAGAGGAAAGTATGAGCCGACTATTTATTTATTATAAGACTTTGCTCGACCCCCTACAATGGGAAGTTGGAAAGGGCAAAGCTAGAATTGTCTAGAATAGGCTTGGATCCAAACTGTGCTGCTTAGGAAGGGAAAAACAGACGGACAGTTAATTCCACCAATTCTTTACATGACCACACCGCTGCTCACCCCTGCTTACCTGGCTCCCTTTAGACTATACAACTCCCACTTCTTTTCTTCAGCTCTTTCCATTCCCCCCCAGCCAGTCTCCTGGCTCGAGACCCTGATTCAACACAGCCTTGGGCCCTATGGGTCTCAAGCACTGCCTGATTTGGACTAGATCCTCACCAGATCCTTGACTACAATGAAACCAGGATGCTTTGCACCAGCTGTGGATCTGCCTTGGAATGGTCCCCCACTTCAAGCGCACTTTGTGCTCAGTTTGGTTTGGTGAAGAACTATGTAGTAGTAGGGCTGTTGAAAACATTGGGTGCTGATTTGATTTGGAGGAGATTCAGCAGCTGAATCTCTGAATCTGAATCGAATCAGGAGACCAATAAAAAGGTCCAAATCAATTTGAAGCTCCTTGAATCAATTCAGAAAAGATTTGGAGATTTGGGCAGTCTCTACTCGCTGCCGCAGGGAACTGGACCCAGATTCTGTCCTGGTAAGTAGAGGGTGGAGGAGGGGGCAGGAGACCATGGGGGGATCCCCACCAGGCCTCATTCCCTGCCTGCTCCCCCAGCCTCCCTGAGTGCCCCTTGATCCTCACCCGCTCTCCCAGCCCTCCCCATGGCTGCCCCGCCTAGCCCCAGCTCCCAGCTCTTTAAAAAAAAAAAAAAAAGCCCCCACTAACTGGCTGCTGCCAGGTGTAGGGGGTGTTCCCCACTGCCCCCCCACTGCCCTGCACTGCATGGGGGGTTCTTCCATGATCCCCCATCCCCTGCCTGCTCTCCTAGCACCCCCCCTCCATCTGTCCCACCCTCCCCAGCATGAGTTCTTTAAAAAAAGCAAACAAAAAACCCTCACTCACTGTCTGCTGCAGTGACCATCGGAGCCTCTGGCAGCTCGTGGCAGAGCTCCCCATGCAGCATGGGGCATTGGGGGCAGCAGGGATTGCTCCTTCCCCGCCTGGCAGCAGCCGATGAATGGGGGCTTTTTTTTCCTTTCTAAAGAGCAGGGAGGTGGGATAGGGCAGGGCAGCCAGTACCGGGGCCGGGACAGTGGGTGGGTGATAGGCCTGTCCGATTTGGAGATTTGAGCAAATCTCCTAATCAGATTCAGCCGAATCAATTCAGGACAGTGATTTGAATCACTGAATTGAATCACTGTCTGCCAAATCCTAATCCAAAGCAAATACTAGGCACTTTGCACAGGCCTATGCAGAACAATGTGGAACAGGGTCCCCATCTTCTGTCAGGTGTTTTCAGTAGTTACCCAGTCCTGATGGAGAGCTTCATGCCATGCTGCCCAAATCTCCAAATCTTTTCTGACTTCGCAGCAGCTTCTGCCATCAGCAGCAACCTCCATGTTCCTCTCTGCTACATGAAATCCTCCTTTTGTATAAAATCTCTTCCAGAGTCTGTCTGTGTTGCAATCTGTCTCTGCTTTTATTTCACTCTGTAGAGGATCCCATTTTAAGGAAAGGTTCAATAAAATAGGAAACTGTGAGGTTGCAGGATAAACTTCCTTTTATGGTTTAGCCCTCATCCTTATTCAAAATTCTCTGTGTAAAACAAGGAAAAAATGGAGTCAGAACCTTAAAAATACCTAAAGACACCTTGTGCCCCAAAACTGTCTAACATCTCTCCCAGCTATACAGTTGGACTAATAAAAGACATCACCAAAAACACTTTGCTTCTCTAAGACATAGAGAAATACTTGCCCTTTTCGGAAACATTTTTAAATGCTTACAGATAGAAAAAATGTGGACCTACCCTATATATTCACTTCCTCAATGCTTGTTACCAGGCAGTCTGCAATCAGACAGCATAGAGGGATTACTGAAGACTTTCTAGAAGAGAATAAGATATTTAGAGGCTATAGGGAAGGCACTGAACTGTAAAATTCTCAAAATGGTTGACACAGAACAGAGAGAACTGGCAAGAAATACTGCTCTGGAAACCAGAAATATCTTAAATTAAAAGGATGAAAAGTTACCTACTTTGACTCCAAGGAAAATCAGTTCAAATATTAAATAGCTTTTAAAATTATTTCTAAAAAATATACAAGAGGTTGGTTGGCAGCACTCATGTGCAGCAGCAACAGTTTGAAGTTCCTAAGCACTTCTGTGGCCCTTTACTTGCATGCCTGAGCCTGACCTTGAAGAGACCAACTCTAGAAATATCAGGTAAGTTAATTCTCCTTCATCCACTTAATTCTTGTCCTCTTGTTGAGCAGATGGGTAACATTTCTGATGGTGCTTTCTCTATGTATGCTGCAGTCTATCCATCTAAATCTGTGTCTTTTGTTTTAGACATTTCCTGCTGAAGTATCTCAATCCCAACTGGATACCAGCACCTAGACTGGGATCAGCTTAATTCACAAAGCCACATGGCCAAGAGATGGAAAAACAACTTAGGGTGAAAGATGAGGTGTGCCAGTAGTGAATTTGGTGTCTTGGAATAGACTGTAGAATCTGAGTTATCCAAACCCTGCAGAAACAATGACAAATGTAGACATGGGTTCAAACCAAAATATTGGACAAATCTTAAGTACTGTGATTGGATCCAATCAGATCCAAAACCTTAGCACCATGACTCAAGTGACAGCATGTATTTTTATTCACTTTCAAAAGGAACGATTGCTTGTGGTTATGGTATTAACATATGTCAGGAAATAGGTCATATCCTATAGGAACAAGAGAAAGATATAAGGCTTTTTCATGAAATACAAAAATGTGTTTTTAATGACAATAGCTTTTGACTTTTCTCTAATTCATTTGCAAGGGCAAGATGAATAGGGCCAAGCAGATGGAACGGCAGCCAGCAGTCTTTATTGCTGCAAAGAGTCTTGGGGTCTTTTCTAATGAGTTTCACCTTGAGTGGTGGGCCAGAAGCAGAAGTAACAGAAGTATGAGAATGCAATTCATGTGGTAAATCTAGCCACATGCAAATCATGCAAACTTTGTGAAGGATCCAGTTTCCAGACAATTTCCAGCAATGTAGCCAAAACAACTCTCCAGGTCTTTTAAGATCACCTGTAACTGATGGGTAATATGGCCACTACAAATAAGGTCAGGGTCAAGGGTGAGTTTAAATCAGTCCTTGGTGTTATGATGTTCACCTTCTTAGATTTCATAGATTTTTAGGGTCAGACCTTAGTAGATCATCGAGTCTGACCCTCTGCCCTGGGCAGGAAAGTGTGCTGGGGTCGGATGACTCCAGCTAGGTGCTTGTCTAGTCTCCTCTTAAAGACCTCCAAGGTAGGGATAGCACCACCTGCCTTGGAAGCCCATTCTAGATTTTGACAATGCTTACCATAAAGAAACGTTTCCTAATATCTAATCTATATCTCCTCTCCATCGGTTTATGACCATTATCTTCTGGTGATGTGCTTTATATAAATTACTCCAGTTCAAACTCCACTGATCAGATCCTTAAATGGTCTATATGGGAACAGAAGGGGCCTATCAAAGAGTGAACGAGAATTGAAGTTGTGTCAATTACATGGCAAGGATACAGGAGATGATTACAGCAGCTTTGACACACTCCTACATATGGTTAATGGTGTCAGAATGCAAAGTGAAGTAACAAAAGTTTGCATCTCCAAGATAAACTGATGTTTGTCAGAATGTCCCTTTTAAAACTCAAATACAATTGTTTTGGCCAAATCCTGCACAGCCTTCACTCAGGAGAAGCAAGGGAAAAAGGGGTGGTGTCATATGTTCAACTTAACACTTACTAAGTGCAGTTAAAACACAAGCAGAAGCATGTTCAAGCTGATTTGCTTGTCCTGAGTGCTCTTGGGTTTTTGTTAAGTTGTTCCCTTTCAGGTGAGGGTTATCTCCTAACAAGTATTAACTTTAAGGTCACTACACTCCAGTGATTTGCAGCTGTTGTGAATCTATGACAAGGCCCCAAGTGAGCTGATGAAGTCTGATTACTCTTTGAGCTAAAATATAATTATTGTGGCCAAATGCTACAGTCTTTAATCAGGAGAAGTAGGGGAAAAAAGGATGGTTGGGAGAGATGGTAAAAGGAATCAGACATGCAAGGTGAGATGCTGAATGTATTAAAGTTAGTGGGAGCTTTGCTCCTGGTTTCCTGTTGGCTCTCTAACACAATGGAACTGAGATGGCTCCATTCCCTCCCCACCTTGAGCTATGCCAATCTACATTAGCTTAGGATCTGCCCCCTGCCATATGACTTCAGACAAGTCATTTCCCCATTCTTTCCCAATTTCCACCATCTGTAAAACGGGAGCGGGTACTAGTTTGTAAAGAGTTTTGAGAGCTACAGAAGAAAGGGGCTTTGACAATTAAGTAGTTGTATTGTTTGCATGTTAGATGTTGAAAGTGTTTCTTTGGATGGGTCCTACTTCTGACCTCTGTAGATTGTGGCTCTGTTTCATGGGCCCTATTGGTTATGTAGTGTTTTCCATCTGTGTCATGTACATATAACTTAGGCTGGAGTTTAATTGGCCTTACTGCATCAAGGTATTTTATTCTCATTATGTTCAGAAAGTCAGGAAAGATGATCAGTAAAATCTACCCAGCTGGCAAGAATTGAGGAATATGAGTGTGAAGTGAGTGTGTGAATATCTGGTTAGACTTTTACTGATCATCTTTCCTGACTTTCTGAACATAATGAGAATAAAATACCTTGATGCAGTAAGGCCGATCAAACTCCAGGCTGGGTTTAGTTATATGTAAATGGCACAGATGGAAAGCATTGTATAACCAACAGGGACCATGCAACCAAGCCACAATCTACTGAAGTCAGGAGTAGGACCCATCCAAAGAAACACTTTCAACATAATAAAAGTTATCACATCTACCCAAAGAACCTTGTCTGCCTGAAGCAATTCAGACACTTGCATGAAGCAATGTTTTACAGGGATAATGTAAATACAGTCTAGTGGAAGAGATGCTGGCAGGAAGCCATAGTAAGGACATAAAGTCATGATGTTGAAAGAGCCATTTGCCTGTGTCTGGCAAAGTAGTCTGCAAAGTAATGCAGCAGTTGACTTTTCATAAACTTTTCACTTAGGTATCAAACCAGCAGCAAAGCTTTATCTCCTACCAGCTCTCAGGTTTTTACGAGAGCTTCCTCTGCCAAACTCATCCTGAAGAGAATATGGAATGCAAGAAGCATCCAACTGTGTTTTGTACCTTATTGGTCATGATCTCAACTGAAGGATGCACAGAACAGGACAAGAAACTGCTTTACAGAGCTCATCCCAATTCTGCATCGCTCACAGTGCAAGTGATAAAAGGGACTCTCAGAAGTTTAGGAGGTTTGGGCTGTGCTGCACATTCATATCTTCAGATGTTTCTCCAAAGATACAGTGGGTTATTCATTATCGTTTCTATACCCTTCCCTTTACTTCAGTGTCTGAGTACTGTCCAAATATTAGATCTCATTCATGACTGAGCGTCCCTCCAATGCCTGGTTCAGCTGGCACTGGAACACTTCTGGGGTGAGGCTGATGCCCAAAGGCATTCATACTCAGTGGCACCTGACAAAATGTATGGCAAAGTGTTGCTACCTGGCTGGATGGTTCATTTAACTGAACACAGAACCCATTCTTGACATCACAAACAGAAAATTATTTTAGCCTTGAATAAATCAAGTCATATATCTTCCACTGCTGGTAATGGAGAGCAACTCTGTTTCAGTGCTTGGTTCAAGATTTCTCCTTCTGCAAGGCTGCTGGTTACATCTGCACTACTTTTAGTGAGTGTAAAGATGCCTTCTTTTTTCAGGCTGTAAAAAAAGTTTCTTCCACTTCATATATCCTCCACTGCTGGTAATGGAGAGCAACTCTGTTTCAGTACTTGGTTCAGTTTCTTCTGTAACACACACAAAATGTACAAGCAATTTTGTATTGCAAAGTGTGTTCTAGTTTCATATCGCTGAGTATTTTGTTTGTACTGCAAAGTGTGTTGCTGTATATAGTTTCATAGTTTCATAGTAGCTAGGGTCAGGAGGGACCTGATCAGATCATCTAGCCTGACCCCCTGCCGCAGGCAGGAATGAATGCTGGGCTCACAAGACCCCAGACAGGTGATCATCCACCTCCTCTTGAATTTGCCCAAGGTAGGGGCGAGGACCACTTCCCTGGGAAGCTGGTTCCAGATATTGGCCACCCTAACTGTAAAATATTGTCTCCTGATCTCTAACCTAAACCTATTCTCCATTAGCTTATTACCATTGTTGGTGTTAGGGACAATAGGGCACTTCCTATTTGCTGATGATCTCCCCTGATGAGTTTGTAGGCAGCCACCAGGTCCCCCCTCAGCCTCCTCTTGCTGAGGCTGAACAGGTTCAGGTCCCTCAGTCTCTCCTCCTGGGGCCTGTCCTGCTGCCCTCTCACCAAGCAGGTGGCCCTCCTCTGAACCCTCTCCAGGCTGGCCACATCTCTCTTGAAGTGCGGCACCCAGTACTGGAAACAGTACTCCAACTGCGGCCTGACCAGTGTCACATAGAGGGGGAGGATCACCTCTTTGGACCTGCTCGAGATGCATCATTGGATGCATGACAAGGTATGGCTGGCCTTGCTGGCTGTGGTCTGGCATTGATGGCTCATGTTCATCTTGGAGTCAATAATGACTCAAAGATCCCTTTCCGACTCTGTGTTTTCAAGGAGGGAACCCCCCCAGCCTATATGTATGCTGTGGATTCCTTCTCCCAAGGTGCAGCACCCTGCATTTGACTATGTTGAACCCCATCTTGTTCACTGTATATAGTTTCATCTGCCCACTTTTGTAGTCTGTCTAAATCTAGTTGCAGCCTCTCTTTCCCTTCAAGTGTGCCCACCTTGCCCCACATCTTAGTTTCATCAGCAAATTTGGACAATGTGCTTTCCACCCCCTCATCCAAGTTGCTGATGAAGATGTTAAACAGTGCGGTCCCGAGGACTGAGCCCTGGGAGACCCCACTGCTCACATCTTGCCAGGTGCCCCATCAGCCAGTTTTTTACCCATCCAACTGTGTAGGCATCAATGCCATAGTCGCCTAATTTATTGATGAGAATGGGATGAGAGACAGTGTCAAAGGCCTTCGTAAAGTCTGGAAAGACTACGTCCATGGTGACACCATCATCCAATGATTTAGTTTCTATATATTGTTTTCTACTGCAGAATGTGTTTAGCTTTAACATGATCATGCTTAATATATGTCTGCTTTGCTATATATAATCATGGCTTCTATATTTTCTGTATCTTGGCTGCTTGTTAATCTGGGGAGAAACATGCTGTCTGAGCACGTAAGCAGGAAAGCCCTCTGCAGTGTCCTGATACCTGAGGCTTTTGTTTAGCACCCCTGTTATGTACTGAAAACCAGACTGAGAAGTTTTTTTTTAAATAAATTGGCTAAAACCAAGACATGGAAGCCTGGTGAGCCCTTACTGGATGCTTGGGGTAATGTCATGCCAAGGTATATAAGAATCTTCCAGCTGAGCGGCTAGAGAGTAGGGCTGTGCGAAGCTTTGGTCCCTGATTCAATTCAGCCTGATTCAGTGGCCAAATCTCCAAGTCCAAATGGAATCAGAGGATCCTCTAATCTCTCCACATTGAATCAGAACCCTCCAAACCAATTTGAAGAGATTCAGAAAGATTTGGCAATTCAGACACAGAAACAGCTTTAAATGTTTTTTTCTACACACCTCTAGGTAGAAGGCGGCTGTGGTGCTGGGGCACATGGAGTGTCCCACAGGAGTGCAGTGGGCTCCCCAGCACACTTGGCAGCAGACCCAGAAGTGGACCAGAAGCACTTCCGGGTCCACTTCTGGGTCCACTGGGGAGCACACAGGGCCCCCCTCCCATGCCTCTCTGACTTGGCAATTGGTGCCTCATGGTGGGGGGAGAGGGAGGCACATGCACTCCCTGGTGGACCCAGAAGTGCAACCTCTGGTCCATTCTGGGTTCACTGCCAAGCATGTGGAGGGCCCTCCTGTGGGACTCTCCATGCGCCCCAGGATTGCAGTGATCACAAGCTGCACCTAGTACCTCGAGGTATGTAGAAAAAACTTTTAAAGCTGTGTCTATAGCCAAATCACCGATTCTCCAAATCAGTATCAAATCTTCAGATTCGGTTTTGGCTGAATTGAATCGGGGACAGTGATCTGAATCAACTAATTGAATCACTGTCCCCGATTCAGGCTGAATCCAAATCAAGTAGGGCCCATTTTGCACACCCCTACTAGAGAGGCAGAAGCTGCAGGGTGGGGCTGATTGTGAGCTGGAGAAAACTACTCCCCATTGGAGCTGGAGAAAACTACTCTCCCCCCTTTTCACTTGAGTACCAAGTTGGAGCTATGTGAAGGAAGTAAAGGGAGAGAAGGTCTCCCTCAAAGTTTGGGACTCAGTTTATCTCCCTCTCCTCCCCGTTTTCCATGGATTTTGAGTGGAATGATACCAGGAGGATATTAATCCCTACGGCAGTTTTTGGCCAGGATTGAAGCCTGGCAAACTTGAACCAGGAATGGGTCTGTCTCTTTTTGTTGCTGTTACAGTTTCTTTTGTCTCAGTCTAGCTGTATGGCTGAGCCCTGCTGTATTTTAGCCCCTGGTGCAAATAGGTCTGGCACTTTTTGGGCACATCTACATGTCACCCTATGTCACCATAGTGACATGCTATGTCACCATACAGCATGCTACGGTGATGTATCAATTATGTGAGTCTACACGTGACCATCAGCTACTTCCACATAGCAGTGTTCCCTCCCTCCCCCATTTTATTGTGCTGTTACAGTGAGTTAGCAGTTAAAACTAACTGTACACCATGTGCACAGTGCAGTACATGCAATTACTAAAGCATGGCACAATGTCGCCATAGGCCAGGGGTGGGCAAAATGCAGTCCGTGGGCCAGATGTGGCCAGCCAGGCCATTCTATCCAGCCTGTGGGGCCCCTAAAAAATTTAGAAAATTTAGAAAATTAATATTAATCTGCCCCTAGCTGCCTGTCATGTGGCCCTCGATGGCTTGCCAAAACTTAGTAAGCAGCCCTCTGTCCAAAATAATTGCCCGCCCCTGCCATAGGGCAACATATAGATGTGCCCTTTTTGTTGTGTTAGCAGCTCCTTTGTCTCAGTTTAGCTGTGTAGCTGAGACTACCTGTAGTTCAGGCCCCAAGGCAGGATAGGCCTGGACCCTCTTTAAATTCTCTTACAGCTATTCTGCCCCAGCAGGAGCTGTGGGATTGGGATCAGAAACTTTGGGGGTGTAGTATGCTGGCTAAAGCTTCAATCATCCCCTCACAACCATCATGTGGAAGTGGAGATCAGCGCCCTACAGCTTCTCAGGGAGCAACAAGGGTCCCCTTGCATCACAGAAAGACTGACGGTCACTAGCAGCTCCCCGAGGCACAGCAAACCTCTAGGAGCAGTTTGTAAGACTGGCGTGGGCTCCTTTGTCCAGCCTGATGCTGAGTGGCAGATATAGGGGTGCAGGCCCCCCAAACTAACCCTTTGGGTGAGCCTCTCAAGTCCCAGACTGCCTGGGCAAGGGGGAATCTCCCCAAAAAGGGTGCAACCTATAGACTATACCTTGTTGTTGTAGTGTTTTAAATTGCACTTGGTGTTTCCTTTGCCTTTGTTTTCTGTAACAAATCTGTCCTTTTGTGATTGCACTGCTTGTAAAGAGGGAATAATGTTTATGCAGGACACAGCTGCATTCAGTGATCCCAGATTTCTGGGTGGGGGCTCAAGCCACAGTGAAGACTTATGGGTACCCTGAAATTGGAACGTGGCCTTTGTTGCTGCCAACCAGTGCCTGGCAGAAAAGTTTCACTTCTTCAGTAGCTCTGTGTGTTCACTAATCTTGTGGATTGCATGTTTCTTTTTCTAATTTCATTTTGCCCTCCATGAACCCTTGTTTATGTCCCTACATTGTAGAATGTAAGGAACTGGGGCATTTCTACACTTGCTCCAGAGGTGGGGGCTGGGGTGCTTTCAAGTACTTTCAAGAGTCACTCTAAGTAAAGCACCACAGTGTCTCATATAGCCACGTCCTGACACTTCAAAATGGCAGCAGGGGCGCTTTGGCTAAAGCTCATCAAAAAACTTTAGTTAAAGTGCCCCACTGCCATTTTGAAGCGCAGGGATGCTGATGCATGAGACACAGAGGCTGGCTGGAGCGCGCAAATTAGCACGCTTCAGCAGGCTCAGTTAATTGAGTTGGCTCTGCTGCACTGTACTTGTAGCACATCGGAGCAACCTCCCAGCATGTCTACAGGCACCCATGAATTCTATTCTACATGAGTTCGGGACAGGGACAGGATCACTATTCCCTCTCCTCTTATATTCTGCTGCTTTTCTGCAATCAACTCCATGGTTTGCACTGCCCTGCCTCTTGATACTGCATATATTCCTGTGTACCAACTGCTATCAATTCCTGTCAAAAGGATATTATGCATTGTAGGTTTCTTATCATAAGTCTGCCTTTACCCACTGGTGTCAGTATGGTGTTAGCATATAGAAGCCAGGGCAGATACTCACCTTACAGACTAAATAAATAAGAGATATAGAGAACTCCAACACACTTCATCAGATGCTGTAAAAGGATAAGCATAGAGTACTGTATAAAGTGTAGTGAATTATTTGAATGAAAAATTTGGGGAGGAAGGAGGCAAAGGGTGAGGAAGTGGGTGGTGACCACTAACCTTGAGACAGTCATCCTTTTCCAGGAGTGGTTGGAGGTTATTAATGACAAGTCTAAGATGTTCAACCTTGAAACTTCAAGTGATGATCAGAGGGATCCTGTTGCTCTTGTCCCAGGGCTGGCATTGTAACAGGTCAGAGCAAGGTCTGAATCTGGCTTTGGTGATCTGAGTAGCTACAGTTTTGGGATTGTTCTGGAATTGTAGCAATTCCTGCTTTAGGGACGATCACCCCAGTCGGTGGAATCAGAGTGGATATGGTTGTAATGTAGGGTTTGGCTGCAGACAATGGATCTAGTAATATGCTTAGGATGGAGGCTGTTGGCTTGAAGATAGCAATGGCAATTGGTTGGTTTCTGATACAATGTGGTGGTGATGTGGTTATCGTAAACTCACTGTAGTGTCTAAGAAATTAATCTGCTGGGTGGAGTATTCCCGAGTTAAACTCCTGTTGGAATTTCTCTATAAATTCCTTTCCCAGGGATCCATATTATGAAGATGTCATCAATATTCCCGAGATATACCAGGTTGATGAAAGGGCATCTGAGGAAATGGAATTCAAGATTCTAATGTATAAAAGCTGTAGTCTGTCTGTCTGTCTGTCCATAACACTTTATTTGCACTCTGATTGGCTGACGAAAATAACCAATCAGAGTGTTAATACAGCGTTTGGACAGGAGGTGGCAGTGCGGCGGAGCACAGCCATGATAGTGGGGACACAGCTGACCTGCCCCCCACTCCCACCCCCCACTCCCTGGATCAGCAATGGAGCAGACTGAATGGGGGGGCGAAGCCAGCCACTGGCCTGCTCCATTGCTCCTTGCTCCTTGGAGATGACAGTGGTGGTGGTGAGGGCGGGGGGGGAGGGGAGCACACCGGGCCTGGCCTGGCCCCAAAATGGTGGGTATGGGGAGGGGGGTACTGGGCTCTGCAATGCCAGTGGCAGGGGGTAAGTGGGCCCAGCACCAGCCCCACAATGGCGGCAGGGAGTGTGGGGGGGGCCCAGGCCCAGCCCCGCAGTGCAGGGCAGGAAAGGGGAAGCACCTGTGGCAGTGGTGCAAGGGGGGAGGAACAGGGCCCACTTCTGCGTCTGCTGCCGAGCGCACTGGGGAGCCCTCTACACTCCTGTGAGATGCTCCGTGCACCCCCATTTAAAGCTGTGTCTATCTCCAAATCTTTCCAAATCTCTTTGAATCAATTTGGAGGGTTCTGCTTAGATTTGGAGAGATTAAATGGTGTCCTAATAAGATTTGGATTCGGAGATTTGGCCACCGAATTGGGCCGAATCTCTGCTGAATCAAATCAGGGACTGAAGCTTTGGAGAAACCATTTATATATGGGTCCAGACTGGGTCTCACCCCCCAGGTGGAGTCCAGGAGCTGTCCTTCTTGTGCAGAAGATGCCCAGCCTCAGGCTCTGCTAGACCACTAGGAGGAGGGAGTTCCAGAGCTGAGCATTGACTCCTGGAAGTGACTCATCGCATGTTTTTGCTGAATGAACTTGATGCACAATGGTACTTGCAGGAAGTTGCCCTTGGCTCTCCTTAGGGACCATGATTGAACACAAGGGAAAAACAAATGGTTGAAACCAGAACACTTAGGTCTAATAGGTCAAAACCAGCACCTTGAATTGCAGCCAGAAAAGCTACTGGGAGCCAGTGCCAACTCTGGAGAATATATTACCATGAGGAACAGACCTAATGGAAGCTGAGTGAGCTGTTACCTATGTAACAGATATTGGACTGTCAGTGAGTTTAACCTGAATCATCATTTACCTCAACTACCCTTCATACCACTCCGGCAGAGCAAAACTGTAAAGTGAGTACAGATTGATTTATACTGTGAAGTCCCTTACGGTACCAGGGTGGGGCCCTGCAGCCTCTGTATAAATAAAATGAGGTTTTTGCATTGTAAGGGTGCATTTTTCTAGCACGAGGCAGTGCCATGCTGAGCAGGACATTCCAATACTGAGGCATGCATGCTTACTTCACAGGTACTAGTTCCCCAACAGCAAGAAGGGCAGCCATATTAGGCATTGCACCCATACTGCAGAAAGGTAGGAATGCTGCCTTCAGTTCAGGAACTAACCAGCTCAAGGCTAGCATGGCATATCTTGTACAATGCTGCCCTACATCAACATTAACAAGAGTGACCTGATGGAAACCCTGCCTCTAATCATGAGGGCATCACTCCAAAGAGACAAAAATAGAGACACAAGACACCAAAACAGAGGTTTTCCGGCAGACAACAACCTTAATGTACTAACTGATCAAAAACATAACTGCAAGCTTAAAAAATGGAAGGAGTTAATTAAAGCTACCGCAGTCCTGAGGAATGGTGACCCTAAGCACAAATGTAATTGCCCCTCTAAGGAAGAGATTGGCTTAGCCCTCTTCCAATAGGATGGTAAGAGTGGGGGAACAGTGTCTCATGGGTGTTGATGAAAACTGAATGCCAATATGCTCAGACTAAGAAGGTGGATTTGGCTTTCATCCCTGGTTGTAAAATCTTCTATGACTTTATTTCTGGGAGGGCAGTGTTAGTTGAAACTGACCAGAAGCTACTCTTCCCTATTGCATCTAAATGAACTCTGAACAATGCAAGAAGGATAACTCCCTCCAAATGAGCTCTCACAATGGGGCCCCAAGCAATTCCCTGCAATGGCAGCTGTGATGGTTTCAGTTTGGGAGAGATCTGATCTGGATCTAAGCTTCATCGCTGGCACCTCCCAAGAATGGTATCAGCTCCTGGCTATACGTGTGTTCAGCACTGAAAAACAAAAGCTTTGTAGTTAGAAGGGGAATTGTAGTGCACAATGCTTGGGGCTACCCATAGTACCCATGGAGTTCTTACTGTGAGGATCACTGCTCCTGGAAAATAGGAGAGGTGGTGTGCAAAATCCAAGCTCAAGGTCTTAGGTAAGATGCAGAATTCACGTCCTATCTTACACTCTTACTCCTCACCTGCACTGGGATGAATTATGCTCATGTAGCATATGCACTAGCATTGCCAGCTCCCATGATTTTTGGTGTTGTCCTTAAAGTCTATGCTTCAGGAATGTGAAAAACATAGCTCTTTCTTTTATATATATTTATATATAAATATAAAAGAAAGAGCTAAGTTTTTCCCATTCCCAAAGTGTAGACTTTAAGAACAAGGCCAAAAATCATGAGAGTTGGCAATACTGCATATGTAAGCTCTACGGGGATCAATGCCAACTCCCACACCTGATAGCTGATTCACCTAGAAGTTTTCAGAAGGCCTGTTTTTTCAGGAAGTGCCAGGCATCCATTCTGTGCAAGCCACTTTTCTAAGGCATCCCAAGTTGGACAGTGAGATGCCAAACGTGCCAATATCTCAAATCACCTTTTTCCAAACTCATCCCATTTCTGACCAAGATTTCTGTGTAGGGAAACAATGCAGGGGGATGGGGGGAAGAGGTGTGGTGAGCAAGGCTTTGCAGGAGCTAAAGCTCCCTTTGGCTCAAATCAAATGCATATGCAGTAATCAAACATATGACCTTTCTTCTGCCATCTCACCACACACTAAGAGCTTGGTCTGAGGCTCAGGTATATATTCCCTTTGGTTTTTCATGTCCCTGCAATCCCTGATGCCCTGACTGCAGGTGCTGTTGGTGACTTGTCTACAGACACTGCTGCTAGGAAAGTGCCACTGAAAGAGACCAGAGAAGCAGAGCTGGGACAGCTGTGGTCCAGACTTGCCCAAACAGGGCCAGATCCAAAGAGGAGAGAGGGGTTGCACTCCCCTTCTATCAATTGCTCTTCCAGTCCTGCTGTCCATGGGAGCTGAGGGCCTAATTCTGCCGAGCTGTGCCGCCCTGCTCCTCTTTTCAAGTCAAGCAGGCAGTCAGCAGTGCCTGCCATGTCCTGTCAGGCTGGAAGGCCAAGGGCCCAATGCTTCTGCAAACGCTTTTCAAGATCCTAGATCTACTGCTGAGCCCAGAGGATTGTGATTGCAGTGGAGAACCCTAAGGAAAAGGCAGATATCTTTTTCCTGTTTTAAAGCCAAACTACCTGATATTTTCCTTTCCAAACAGCAACTAGTAACCCAAGCACCATAGGCTCATGGGAAACAGCAAGCTTTTGTTTCCTACTGCATGCCAAGAAGGTAGAAGCATCTAGGAGTGGTCTGCATGTGTGGAGAGAGTTAGTGGTTCCTGTAAATCAGTGGGATGCCCCCAGCTAGGGTGAGGCTTAAAGAGACTGTCGCACAGGGAGCTAGTCAGCGCTAAGCAGCTTGTGCTCTGTACCATATGGAGCTGCAGCAGAAATGACCGGCCACCAGCTGTTCAGCCTGTCTCTGCAGGGAATGGGTTGCCTTTGAGCCAATGGGGTGTCGCAGCAGCAGGCTGGGCAGCTGTATCCAAGCCCAGGAGGTGGCTCTGGCTAGCTCTGAAGCTTGCCCTCAGCTTGCCTGGTTGCTTTCTCAGCACACTCTTAAACCTTCACTCCCTTCACTTCTCCTTTGTGTGTGTGGCTTCCTGTCCCTTCTGCTGAACTCTAGAAACCTTCCTTGATGCCAGGTCTGCACAGCCTTTGTTTCTTTGTGTAATGCTCTCAGTTCAATAGAAGCAGTTTTTTCTGGGGACTGACCTTTGCTGTATAAACAATCTAACAAATACTGTTTTGGTGGGAAGGGAGGCCTGGTGAATGGAAATCATAGCAGCAGTTGCTAAGGCCTGGAAAATGGATGTGGAGAAGAACACAACACCCCACTGCACCTGGTCATGATGGGGGCCTACTTAAAGTGGCAGAAATAACACATTTTTTAAAAAGACTGATCACCAGTCAAATGGATCAGAAAAAGTAATTTCCTATGACAAGCTGTTTTTACCACTTAGAAACTCTTTGGGGAGAATTCTATTTCACTTTATATGCCTAAATGGCAGTTATGCAGCCATGCTGAGAGTTGAAGAAGGACCCAGATAATGCTTTGTGGCCTGGTGGTTAGAGCAGGGAAGGAGAGATGTAGGTAGCTGGAACTGCTAGGCTTCAGTCACAGCAAGTCAAGAAAGAACCACAGTTGAAGCCACTTGGTTTCTCTGTGCCTGCAGCTTCCAGAATAGAAGACTGAAGACCATGAAAGTTACTAAGAGGCACGAACTGCATTTGAAAAAGTTCCTGAAGATATCTGGCGAGAGACACTATGAACATGGTTAAGAGTTAACATTGTGGGGTTGTGCAAGGGATGGATGACAGTAAAACGGAAAACCAACAAGTCCTAAAGTCCCAAACTGGAAATGATATATAGATCCCATTCTGTCCTGCCCTACAGCTAATCAGAAAATGTTAGATTTTAAAAAGGGACCAAAAGAGATACTTTTCCCACAAAAATATCCCCCCCTCCCCCCTCCAACCTTCCCATCTTTCATTGGCTTTTCTCCATTGCTGGGCATTTCCAAACATACGGTCAGGTCGTGAAGAAACCTGAATTGAAACTGAGCTCAAAGCCTAATTCTGCAATTTGGACAGGATAGGCAGGCCACTGTGCTATCCAGTGCCCATGGCAAAGCAGCCCAGCTGTAACCTGTGAATGCAAGACTGAAGACTGTGCGTATATGTACAGAAGTCCACATGTACATACGCTATTCTTAGGGAAATACATGTCCTTGATACATCAGTCATTCCACTGATTCCAATTAGTGAGGCTTAATCAGGAATGCAGTTATATGATAGAATCACCCGCCATTCTTTTAAGGCTAGAAGAGGTCACTTGTCCAGGAGGGCACAGCATACAGTTTACAGGCTGCACATGGTATACAGGCTGCAGAAGACTTGCCAGGATAATCCCAGAAGCCCACCATAATTCTTCATTAAACTAGTCATCATTGTTCATTGTTGTTCCACAAGATGCAAAAACGAAAGAGGATCTGAAGTGTAAATCAGTGAGTCCCATGTCCTTCCTGCGTAGAATGCTGTTAACCTGTACATATATCTGTATGCACAGTTCAATTGCTTGCTTGCAAATGTAGTCAAGGCTTTCATCTGTCAGGATGGACACCACTTATGGTAGCCCTCCATTGGAAAGCATATCTTGCAAGTGGTCTTCAAGAAAGTTTGAGTTGCTCAGCCCTGATTAAGCCAGACCCTCTGTAGAACAGGAACCACAGAACCTCTTAGAGTAATCTCCACTGTAAACCCATTACTTCAGATTACAAAAAATAGACTACACTCAAAGATTATCAGATGGAGGAGCAAGCTGGCCTGAATGTACTATGTGCTTCTGAAGGTCTAAAACATGTGGAGCAAGAGAATTTGGGGGTAGATGCTTCCCTCAGCAGACCACATGAAGCTTTTGGTGAAGCCAGCCACTTCAGTGCAGCTGAGAGGAGAACATAACCCTTTAACATAAGGTCCAATAGCTGCAGAATCAGCTTGCAAATGAAATTTGTAAAGATGGCTCTATTTAAGATTAAGATGCTGGCTCAAAGGTTTATGCTGAATGCATTTTCAGAAAAAAAAAAAAAAGAAAAAGAATACCAAACAGCCCTGGTAACATGGCCTGAACTTCAAAAGATGGGTGGGGTGGGAAGAGAACTATGTAAATGCAAAGCAACCTATCCCTGTGCCCAGCATTGAGAAGACAAAATAAGAACCAGGAAAGCAGAGCAGGCTTTGGAAAAGATGAGGGTTAAGTTACAAGCTCACTGCAGGATATTAAGAGCTTTGCTGTTGCCACTACCCAGAGATATTACATTTTTGTAAACATAAGGTTTTGATTAGCCCTTTAGAAGTAAAAAGAAAAGAAAAAAGCAGAAAAAAATGCCAGTGTTAAAAATGAAAAAGTTTATCAAACAATAATTCTAAATGTTCCCAAATATAAAGACAACCCAAAAGTCTGGGACCAATTGATTGTTGTCTGGTAATACAGCTAGAGTTGAAGGGCCGGGCATCACTGTGCATCTATCTCACTCTCTTCCCACTTATTTCCTTAGAGGTTTGTAACTCAAATGTTTATTCTACAGCAGACTTGTTGAACGGCAGGCTCATCTCTAAGTGCCTGTTTAAGTATGGCCATTATTTTTAAACAAGGCTTTGAGCAGCGGAAGGATCTTTTAATAGTACTCTAAAGAAACAGTGCCAATATAATGTACAGCCTTAACTTATTCTTTTTTAAATCTGATATGAATAGGATTGTGTGCATGCACTCATGTATTCTCAGCATGGGATGCCTTATAGGATAGGGCCTCAGGCATGAAAGCCAGACTTTGAAACTGGCTGGAAATGAGAAATGATATTGATCCACTTAGTTTTACTGTCCACTAAGCAAAGGGCACAAACAGATAAAAAATATAAATTAAACTAAGGACTAAAATTCTTCTCTTGTGTTTGGCGGGGTCTCTGTCAATGCAGGGAAGTCAGTGTATGCAGGAGAAGAATTCCTGTTGAGTGTTTGTTTGCGGTTCATTTTAACTGGATGTAATGGTTACTTGGCAAGGCTTGGAAAATGTGATTCTAATAAACAGCCACAACTGTCACTAGATGGCATTGCAAAGCAGTTTAGTTTCAGTTTAGTGGAAATGCAGCCTCTGGTACAGGTTAAATGTATTCAAGATTACACCATACAACAGCTGTGTAGTTGGAGTTGCTAAAATAGGTTTGAGCTCCAACTTTCTTTTTAAAGCTTATTTAAAGTTAAATATCAGTGGTCTTGACAGCATTTGCTATTGAATTCAATAGAAGACAACATGATGCAGCAAGCACTAAAAGAGGCTGTTCAGAACCTGAGTCACCAGCTGTATCTCCTTTTATTTGTATCCAGAGATTATAAATATTTGGACACGGGTGTGCTCACTCTGAGAATTGATGGATTCTGGAACTGGAAGTTCCTAACACAGAATTCCAATTTTCTTGCACACTAAGGCTCTTCGCTAAGTGCACTGGCTGCATAAAGTTCCAGGCAGGGCTGGTGGTATTTTAATCATAGCCACAATCTAGTGATTTATGATCAATCCCATCCAGGTCCAGTTGGGGGTCTGTATTAGTACAGTAAAACCAAGTTATGCGGTTCTACCTTTGCCATCTCAGTGATTCCAGATCAGATTTGCATCTTCTAAGAAGCAAAAAGCTGTTTTTCTAGCTGCCAGCCCTGCATTTGCCCCCTGGGAACTAAAAGTCACCTTGGCATCCTCCTTCCTTATCCATTACCAACAGCAGTACTATGGATGCAGCAAGCTAGATTTGGCTTTAAATTACAACTTGGCTACAAGTTACAAGCCTGTCCTCAGCCACGGCTGTGAGGCCTCACTGGAGACAGTGGAGCTGGCAAATAACTGAAAAGGAAACTTCTGTGCTGCATTTGCAGTTTGTTTAGCAAATTTGTTGATGACTTGGGAGACAAAATGGAACCCATTTCCTACTCCCCAAGTTGAGCCGGTTCTGTAGGACCCATAGAAATAAGACAGAATATATTCTAGTCACTTAAATTCAGCAGTGTTAGTTCTCATCACTGGGGGAAGATGGCATCTTGAGTAAGACAGGGACATTATTACTAAGAGTAGAATTACATTTACACAGGGGGATGGCCTCTTTTTTCATTCCTTTCTTCGCAGTTCTCCCCAGGATTCATGTGTCCAATACTTCGAGGAGTGGAAAAGCCCAATTTGAGATACTACAGATGAAAATGTTCTGTTTGGTTCATTTACCCCAAATTTCCCTGCCAATACGTTTTTCTCTAGTGTTCTAACAGGCCCAGCTTTAAATGCATCAGACAACACAAGTCCTGCACTGCTTTAAAGTATATCATGACAGTCTCAGTTTTGGAATCCTCAGTCTGAATTTACCTGTGTCCTGTGATCCCATTCCCTCTGCACCTATTGTATTAGAAAGAAAAATGTACTCTTACCTTTTGATCACATCTCCCTTTTCAGCTGTCATTTGTCCGTGCTCAGTGTATTTAGTTCTTTTCTTCTCTCCTCATAAGTCAGTTTTCCAGGCCCTCCATCAACTGTGTTGCCCTTCACAAAGTAGGTGAAATCCATCACTAATAAATACTTGTGGTTGCCTTTCCAGTCCACTGTCATTCTTTCCATTACCATACATTCCTGTCATAGTATAGCCCACTGTCTGCCTGCACATGATGGTATGCAGCTGTTAGTTATGCAGGTGCTCAACATTTTTGGCAACAACTCTTGCAATAAAGAATTATTTCTTTAATATCAACCCTTGATGCAGTGGAGGATTTGATCCTCACCAGACTCCACCCCCTATCTCTCCCTCTCATTTTGATTCTTTTTAGTGTTGACTTCTGACCAAACCTTCATGCTTTCTCCCATAAATACCTCACACTTCTCATGAACCTCTGTAAAGTTACTTCACTGACTGCCTCCAAATGCCTTCTCAAAACCCCTCCTTTGCCCCATTGCCTACAAAAGAGTAACAGTCATTTGGGTAATGACACAATGAAGTCACTATCTGTTATGCTGACCAATGCTGTGTCTTTCCCCACTTCCTTCCCTCCCCCACTCTCGTGGTGCCCCCTCCATCTCTTTATCTCATACTTTAATTGCAAGCTCTTCAGGGCAGTGACCATATTTTTGTTTTGTGTTTGCATAGCACTTGGCCTAATGTGGTTCTTCTGGTCCATGACAAGACTCCTAGTTGCTATCACATTATGCAGAAAAAAATGAAAAGGAAAAGAAATAAATCTACTGCCTTCAGAACACAAAAATCCTTAACTGTTAGCACATTTTTTCTCTTGCTTTCCTAATTGCATTTGATCTTAGTTAGAGGGATCAAAACTCCTGAATTATATTCCCAGTTCTGCTATAGACTTGCTGCATGGCCTTAGGCAGAGTTAGTTGCCTTTTATACAATTCACATAAAGGGCATTTCATCTGTATAAGGTGCTTTATAAACTATTAAAAAGGATGATGTAAATTTATATTAAGTTTGCATTTATAAAAGGTTAATTAATGACTAATAGGATGTTATAAGCCAGTTACAGATATGAGCAGGATGCATTAAATATGGTTTGAGCACATTAGAAGATATAGTAGATCTAAGCAACCGAGTGAATTATTGGACTCTTGACTACTGCGTAAGCATTTATTAACCCTTTATAAACTACTTATACACAACCTTTAATATAAAGCATTCCTGAATAAATGATATAATCCACCAGAAAAAAAAGAGAACAAGATGATTTTGTGGTCAAAATGTAGGAGTAGGCTTTGAAATGTGGATTCAACTTCTAGTTCTGCTGCAAACATCCCAAGTGATTTAGGCAAATCATTTCATTCTGCTGCCTCACATCCCAGCTCTAAAACAACAATAATGGTGTTTTGCTTCTATCTTGTCTGCCTTGTCTATATATTCCCTTGTTTTCAGGGAAAAAACCCAATATTTAATGGAGATTAAGGGGAAAGGAGATTAAAGAGAAATGTCCCAATGTGGCACGTTATTGAATAACAACCTACTGCAGTGCTTTGTACATTTTTCTTTAAACTAGTGGTCCTCAGCTCATGGCTCTCAGGCAACATTGTAGCCCACAAAGCTTTCTGACCTTGCCTGCAGCTACAGGAAATTTGACTTTCCACAAATACATGTTTCCTCAGGAGAGCATGGTGTTGCTGTCAGGGCCTTACTTATTCAATACTGATGCCCATGCGTGAAAGAAGGCTGGGGAGCCGGGTTGTAAGCCATTTAATAATGGGCAGAATTTGAGACAAGCCACTAACTGATACGTTGTGGCAGTTCCTGTGATGGCATATCTGTTTCACAGGTGTTAGCTTCCATCACTGTATGCAACTTACCTTAACAAAGACCTTCTTAGACACCTGCAAGTCTTAAGATGCCCAAGCCCTGTCATTTTGCCAACATACTTCAGTTTTGCTGTCACACATCCCTGGTGCTGTATTTTGATTGTTCCTCTGTGGAGAAAAGCCTGCTGTTGTCCCATTTAATCCCTGGCTGAGTTGTGCCTGCACAACTGGCTAGACCTAGACAGCCACACTGCTGACTACCTAAGAAAAGCAGCATTAGCAGCTCTGGAATGTGCATGTTAAAAATTCCACCACTGCTGGAAAAAAATCCCACATACCTCCTCTTACAGGATAGATGCAGGAGCTTGATCTACTAATTGTGGAAAAAGTAACAACCTCCAGACATGAAAACGTGGACCTATTATTTCACCTGGGATCTCTTTTATAATATCTTTACTCGGTCTCCATTCTTTCTCCCCTCCCCACTCGTCTCTTTGTCTCCTTTAATTTTTGGAAAATGGTTATCCCTCTCAAGTATTAAATGTAAGCTGACATTTGATATATGTACTGGGGAAAATGCCATCCCCAATGAAATCTATACAAGTTTTGCCATTGCCTTCAATGGAACCAGGTTTGACCACTAAGAAGGTGTGTATGCATGTGGATACGACAGCGGGCATCTGAAAGCAAAATCACTCTTCAGACTATTCATCTTTACAGTATATTTTTAAACAAAATTGTCCTATAGAGGTAGTTCATATTTTTATTTCACTTCTGATTAGCATTTAGCTTTTCTTCCTTGAGGAGGGTGAAGGTCTGTTGCTGGATCTGCTATGCAGACTTCTTAACACTGGATCTCCCCTCTGATTCAGTTCCTTTGTTATACCATGTGGATGGTAACCAAATGGCCTTTGTCTTGCCCACTGAAAATGTAAGCTTTTTGTGGCAAGAATTCATTCCTCATTTAGACCACACGTATGTACAGCACCCAGCATAACGGAGCCCTGATCTTGTAACACTACTGTAAATGGTACAGTTGCTGGCACAAGAACAACAAATCAAGAACTGAACTGTGATGACCTTACCTATATGAACAGTCCCACTGACTGTGGTGGGCTACTTGCATGAGGACAGCAATCAGTTAAGCTCCAAAGTTCCCTAAGTGTGGTGACAGGGGACACCCAACACAGCCTCTGTATAGTAAGGGAATCTGACCAAGAAAAACAAACCCTGAAATGAGATATAATATATGGCCTATCAGGTTTGCCATTTAATTGGAGAGTCTCTACATGCACATACTCCAAGAACAGCAGCCATTTATTAATAAAATATGCCTTGACCACATTTTCTCTGGCAGATAGTTATTTTGCAGTGTAGCCCAAGACCTATAATAAAATCCAGATCTCCCTAGTTGATGAAATGTCCTTTGTCAACGGTGGATAACAATGTCTCCCACCCTGCCATGCAAAGCTGAGATGGGGAGTTTCTGTACATAAATCCCTTCAGCCTTTATTATATAAATATCACGATTAAAGAGCCTGAGATGGGTTGGGCACAGAAGAGACCTCTACCACCGCTGTGGCTCTAACCCCTTCCACACTTTTGGTATGTGAATTTATTGCTAGTGAAAGATGTTAACGACCCTATAGACAGATGTAATGAGTACCTACACATCATCTCCTCCCCTCCAACTATACAATGAAGCACACTATGGATTGGGGGTTTATGAAGGTTCCTCTAGGAGGCATGGGCCTTTCATTCCATCAGAAATCCTCATCTTTCCTCTATGCTGCTGGATGTTGTTGGCAGATGGCATACAGCCCAAGGAAAAAAATCTATGTTGTTACTTAGCAGATCTGTTACTCAACAGTTCCCAAAGTGTCAGAGAAATCTAGCTTAGTCCAGCAGAGAGGAGAATGGCAACCCACCCCTTCAGGGTAGGGCCTGGTCCTCCTCTCTATATACCCAATGTAAGCAAGGAATTACTCGATTGGCGATAAAGCACCATAAAGCTGATGCAAACAAATGAAGTTTCAGGTCCACCAATGTCCATAAATAAAGTTAAAACATCTTGACAAAGAGAACAAGTAATCAACTGGCATGTATACATACCTCCACACCTCAGATTTCTAGATTAGCTATCTGACCTGTAGCAAAGACTCACGCCTTAAACTGATGAGGGGACAGGGACTTGCTTTGATCTCACTCACTTTAGGCCAAAGCCAGCAGACCACATGCTAAATTGTAAAGCAATGAGGCTTTAAAAATGATGAATTGGGAGCTTCACAGCTTTTGAACACTGTTCTTTCCCCAGCGGTGAATTTAGGACAAGGGTAGCTTTGATCTCTTTATAATATCATGAAAGTACTCTATGGATATTATATCTTTTGCCTGGGAATGGTTTGTGAAGATGTGTGGTATCTGGTTAAGTGCTGTCCCTCTAGTATCCACTTCTGCCACTATTGGAGAGAGGATACTGGGCTAGATGGATCATTGGCCTGACCCAGTATGGCACTTCTTATGTTCTTATTGAGGGCATCTTCCCAGACAGACCTCACTGTGGAAGGTTCTACTCATGGGGCCTGGGCAGCACGCCTACTACTTTCCACTATGTTTGGACACAGCTTGGATACCCCTGAAAGTCACCATGGAGGGAGTCTCCCTTTGAATGATTCTTCCATGCCTACTCTACGAAACAATGTTTCCACTAGATTTGGGGAGAAGGGGGGAGGAAAGAGAGGGCAGGAGGGAGAGAGTGATTTTTCCTTTTTTAAAAGTATGCATGTGTGTGATTTTAAAGAGTAAAAAACCCCAACATAAACATGGGTTTAAAAATTACAGGGGAAGGAGCAGTTCACAAGCTGAAGATTCCAGGAAACCCCAAAATAGCTTGTGGAGTTTGCCAAATCCTGAGCCTTGTAGTGTTGGCATCTTTAAGGACCACAATTACACACCAGCTTTGCCTTGCGATGCCTCTAAAAGATAACACCTCCAGCAGCTCCCTCTCCCCTCCAACAAGGAGACATGATGAGACATAGAAGTACCACACAAGAGGATTCTGAAACCCAACTCTGTGGTCTAATCTTTCCTGGGGAATGCCACTGAAGTCACTCTGTCAGTGTAGCCAAGAGGTAATGTTTGCTTATTAGAGTGAATGAGATTTTTGTGCAGTGTGGTTATTTCTATTTGTTTCCTTTTCTTATGCAACAACCCAGGGCATCGTGCATTTATGCACCACAGTAATTAAGTAGGGATCAGACCCAGGAGCTAAGCACTTCAGAATTCAAGCCCTTGACATACTAACTGAAAGAGGATTCATGGTAGCTGCAAGCAAGCAGCAGGCTCTGGGCTTTCTCTCTCCATCTAAGTTCCCTTGATGCAACCAAGTGGCTGAAGATGTCCAGTAGTGACATCTTCCTTGGGCAGGAAAATTCTTAGCTGGCTGATGGTTGTTCCTTCCTTTGTGAGGACACTGCTTGTCCTCCACCCTCAGAATAAAGGGAAGGAGGGGGTATCTCGAAAAGAGGAAAGGCACAGCTATGTTGAATCCAATGCTAGTGGAAGGTTCCTCAAGTTACAAGCTCCCTATTTTTGCAGCCTGAGAACAAAGAGCTTCTCCTACTGATCTCAGTCAGTTGAGACCCTTGTCTACTGTTGTCAGTGTCACTAGTGTGAGATGTGATTACAGTCTCTTAGTCAACACATTGAAAATGAACGAAATGATTTCATCCAAATTAAGAGAGGCATGAGGCAAGGCTGTGTCTTTTCACCTGACTTGTTCAACTTGTACAGTGAGAAAATACTGAGGAAGAGTGAGGATTTACCAGGGCTGATCATTCACAGACAGAATTTGAACAACTTGTGTTATGCTGATGACACAGTCTTAATAGCTAATTTGGAAGAGAAGCTGGAAGAAATTTTAGATAAAATTGTTAGTGAAAGCGAGAAGAAGGGTCTAAGTATCAACTGTAGAAAAACAGAATGGAAAGTAATTACAAAGAAGAAGATCATTCAAGTATGCAGTATCAATGTAGATAAGGAACAGATCAGGCAGGTCAGTAAATTTAACTACTTGGGAAGCTGAATAACATCAGATGGTAAATGTGATCATGAAACAGAACAGAGAATAGGGATGGCAAAAGACACATTTCTGAAAATGAAAAGGATATTGACAAATAGGAAAATTTCTATGGGGACAAAGCTAAGAGTTTTGGATTGTTATGTTATGCCAGTCCTCATGTATGCATCAGAATGCTGGACAGTATCGCCAAGTATGGAAAAGAGAATTGAAGCAACTGAGATGTGGTTCTGAAGGCACATCTTGACAGTATGTTGGTCGAGTCACATCTCAAATGAAGGTATTTTGTCAAGAGCAGGCTGCAGGAGGAAGCTGCTGATTAACAGCAGAAAGAGACAGTTGATGTATCTTGGACATGATATGAGGAACAAAGAAACTGAAAGTCTGGTTGTAACTGGAAAGGCTGAAGGAAGGAGAGATCATGGACGACAAAGGTTGACTTACATCCAGAGTCTATCTAAATGGATGAATGTATCAACACTGGAAATTCTGTATTCCTCAACGAGAAGAGATCCATGGAAGACCATGGTCACCAATGTCCTGTTTGGATATGGCACCTAAAAAGAGAGTCAACACATTGCACCAATTAAGAAAGATAGCTAATAGACTTTCACCAGAAGTTACATCCCTCAAACCAATAAAACTGATCGATGGCCTTAGCTATTCATCTGTGAAGTTAAAGGAGACTCACTACACATCTTCCTTTTTAGGATATATTATCTAACCCTTTTCAGAATAGGGTCAAGTAGGGCTGGGTTTTTCTCCAATTGGTTGAATGCTACTTGTTAAGAGCTATGTAACTGGGAAACCTTTTGCGATACAAAAATCTAGTGGTCCTGCAAATTTATGAATACAGTACAATAGCAACTTATGCGGGAGTTATGTTCTGAAGTCAGCGTTATAGCTGAAATAGTGTATAGCTGAATTCATTGGGCTTCAGTGCCAAGTAGCAATGGCCGCCGCCAGGCCCAGACAAGGCGGGCATGGTGCTGCATAGCCCATGTATGCAGTGCAACAGCTGCGCAACAGCATGCACTTCTCGCCCCTCTTGTCCTCCACCACCTCGTCCCGCTAGGGCAGCCAGTTGAGCGTGAGCCCCACAGCCATGCCGATGCGTGCAGGTGCGTGCAGGCAATACCACGTGGCACTGTGTGGTGCCGCACTACACGCCGTGCCCCAGCTGACACCTGGCAGCCAGCCCCAGCAGCCGAGCGTGTAAAGCTGAATTCGCGTAAGTTAAATACGCATAAGTTGTGACTGTACTGTATGTATCATTGCTTGAAGGCCAGTCGGTAGTGATCTTACTGTATTCAAAAACTGAGATACACCTCATAACTCTAATCATATTAGTCAGTCTGGGGCAGAACTGTCAGCCCTGGCCAGAAGACATTTTGTTCCCTTTGGCTGACAGCTTCACTCCAGATGTTAACCAGATGAAAAACAAGAAGTGTGTCTATGCAAGAGCCTCCCTCCCACCAGGAAACACTATAAACCTGACAGAGTGAGGTGCTGAGCTGAGGATCAGCACTAAACCAAGCCAAAAATAATACCCAGACATCATAATCTCACCAGTCCAGAATAAAACCTGAATCTTGCAGCTATGACACTGCCAAGACCTGGATATTGTTTCCAAGAAGATCCAATAAATATTGAAGAATCATGCCATGCCATCCATTTTTAAGCAGTATTTCCCATGAAATTCAGCAAGAATCTTTAATCAAGAAGTGAAGGCCCAATATGGTCCAGTACATTCAAAGACTCCCATTTGTTTCAGGAGTCTGATCAAACTAGCTATGCAGTGTTCTCTTTATCATGCACTAGCCCTTTATCCAGGTTTGTTGTCATCAACTGGTAGCCTATCATGGTTATGTGGAGAGGAACTTGCAATAAGCCTGCCTCAGTTTCCCTGTTGCTTCAGCAAGCACTAGTTTCCCAGTCAGATCACCAGTAGGCTCTCCCCTCTCAGGGCAGCAGCTATTTGGTCAGTCAAGAGGCTTATTCAAGGTCAAAGGCCTGTGCCAGGCCTCATGGGATTCAAGCTTTTTGATTCCATGGCCTCTAGCAATCCCTCTGCTCGCTCTGCTACAGGAACCAAGCCAGCCTACTCCTGTAGATGCCTGCCCAGAACCCTGTAGGAAGCAGTTCAGACCAACTCTTTCCATTCCATTATTGTGCCCCCACTTCCTTTTAAAACAGATTTCCCCCTCTTACATCCTGGGAATGTCCACAGCAAGACCGCAAGTCCTCTGCTTTCTCCAGCTTCTGCTCCATCAACAATCAGTCCCGGTTGAGGAACTTATCAGCCTTCCCACTAACCCTCTAGCAGCTGGAACAGCATCAGGCATATTTGCTTCGTGTCCCACTTGAAACCATCCTTTTCAATACCATCCTGTAAAATTGCCCTTGTTGTTTCAACTGGAGAAAACACTCCTTTCCCTAAACTTTTTCAGTATTGCTATTCAAGAGGTGGCTGGATTTTGCCCAGGGTGTAAATGTTTCCTATGTAAATACTTCAAGATGACCAAGCCATCTCTCCAGAGTTAGGCCATGAAAGGCTCCAATACCCTCTGAGGAAAGGCATTTGAGTCTAAGGCCCCTGGCAGACAGTACACTTAACACTCATTTAGCCAGTCAATTACATCTTAAATAGTACCCCAGTTACATGTTCAAATAATTAATGGCACAACAACATGGGAAATAAGCTGCAAAATGAGTCTACAAACTACATGCAATAGTTTTGTGGATGGTAAGCATCAAACTGAACATATGGCAGGGTTCCTGCCATGCAGCCTGATACCAGCTGCAAGCAGCTCTAGTGCAGTCCCAAGGCTGACACCAGCGATCAGCTGTTTGTCAGTTCCAGCCTGAGGACTGCACCAGAACCTTGAACCAGCTCTGGTCCTCGGGCTGAGACTGACAATGACCTGATTGTCGCTTCCAGCTCCGGGACTGCACTGAAGTCTCCAACTGGCTCCAGTGTTGTTCTGAGGCAGAGACCGACAATCAGCTCACTGAATCACAATGGCTCATCAGGCACCCAGCTTTTGACTTGCCAGTGCAAGGGGAGCCTGGGATCACGATCTCAGACTCCTTCTGCACTGGCAAGTGTAAATGGTGTAATTGAGATCTGAGCCCTCATCCCAAAATTGCTCATGTGGCATGGCAGGGCACAATGGTTGGGATGGGGACACAGATCCCATTGTGCCATTAAGTGAACATGTGCCAGGGTCCTAAGCCAACATCTGCACAGAAACATTTCCATGCACACTAGCAATGACTGGCAACATGACTTGAGATGGGCAGCTTGCCACAGAAATGGTGTTCAGCATGGTGGAAGTTCCATTAAAAAGAAAAGAGAATCTTCACTGCTAGCAGGACAATCTACTCACTAGAAGTCTGATTTCAAGCCCATAGACATCAGTGGCAACAGCCATCCATTTGGATTATGCTCTTTAGCTCTTGGGTTTGGCCTTTACAAACACTACTAAGTGTAATGCTTACCCCTGCCTGCAAATACTGCCATCAAAGGGATTACAATATTTACAACGAGAGCTGGACTTAAAGGTGGGCAACATGGGCAACAATCCAGGATGCCATGATTAGGGAGTGCCCCCCCACACACACACACAACATGGGCAACAATCCAGGATGCCATGATTGGGGAGTGCCACACACACACACACTCACTCACTCACTCACTCACTCACTCACTCACTCACTCACTCACTCACAGCAGTGGACTCCACCCACTGCACCCCAGCCAATCCCCACCCCAGACAGGAGGAGCAATGCACAGCCCAGCCTAGCCTGCCCCCTGCCTCCAGCTGCTGCTCAGGAGGAGCTGGACTGGGCAGTAAGGGCGGCAGCAGCTGTGCCTGCCTGCCCACCTAACAGAAGCAGCATGCTACCCTACCTCCCTGACAGACTGCACCTCAGCTTCTGCTGGCAGCAGCACTGCTAACTTGGGGGGGGGGGGGCTCCCCAAATACAGCTTCTCCCAGGGTGCAATTTTCCCTAAGCCCAGCTCTGCTTGCAAAGTGAGTGCTGTGCTCTGCAGGATGTGTTTGCAGGAACACGCTTATAATTGTAATCTACTTTAAGATTCTTGAGGACAAATGTGGTATAGAAATGTAAAATATTTGGTATGAAGCTATCCAACTGAAAGCCGCAATTGATTTTGAACACAATGCAGTTTCTAAGCTAAGCAATACAGCCCTTAGAGAGCTGATGACCCTAGAACTCTTCTCTTCACCAGCTCTTTGTGGAAAACCAGGTCAAATGCAAGGCTTTAGTACTTGTCTTTGAGAACTGGACTGAATTACCTGAAAGATCACCTCACATTAGATATTCCTGGGTTTTCATTACACCCTTTTCTCTTACTGTAAGCAGGCTTTTGCCAGGAGCTAAGTTTCTCCTAGTGCTTAGAAAGCATTCAGGCTTGGGCCCAGCCTGAGCACCACCACTACTGTGCCACACTGAGGAACTCCTGCTGAGAAGTTTGGCCTCCAGTGTTACAAAGAGTAGGACCTGGGTCCTTCATGGGGCTAGGTTCCCCTCTGCTCTGTGAAGATGAGGATGTGTGAACTAGCCAGGGGCATATACAGCCATACCAATCATTTGTGAGGGACCACTGAGGTGCTCCAGTTGTTTGTGGCAGCTTTTATTTCACTGGCAGCCATTTCTCTGTTCACCTGTCTGGGACCACTAATAAAGCTCCAGCTAAGTGGAATCATAGAAAGTGAATGTTGAAGGGACCTCAGAAAGTCATCTAGTCCAACCCCCTGTTCAAGGTAGGACCAGTCCCAACTAGATCATCCCAATCAATGCTTTGTCTAGCCTGGTTTTGAAAACCCCCAAGGATGGAGCTTCCTCTGGAGTAAGAGGAGAGCCTTTGAAGCAATCAGCTGAGTAGCAGGCATGCAATTTAGCAACTCTCTGCACACTAAAGTGGGTCATGAAGCACATGGATAAGAAAAATCTGGGTTCTCCCCTATTAGTATTCCAGTTGGGCAATCTCTATATTTTCTTTCCATCATCCTTTGTGCCACACCTGAGGTCGTCTTCTTTGTTTTACTCCTCATTAGAGCTGGGACTAACTGGTTCTTTGCTCACCAGCAGTTCCAGGAATAATGTTAAAAAAAAACTATTTCAGGTGAAACAAACAAACAAACAAAAATAAATGTTCTAATGAACCCTAGAGGGGGAAGCCATTCATTTCACATCTTGCTTCATTCTATACAAATCCACATTTTAAGAGGTTTCTTTAAAACATGCTTTTCAATAAAAGGAAAAGAAATCTCACAAGAAAAACAATTAAAAAACAACAACATTCCATTTAAAAAAATGTCAAAATGAAACTTTTCAATCTTTTGTATTTTTTTTTTACTAATATGATTCAGCAAAACCAACGTGGATTTGCTGAGCATTTAATTTCATTTTGACATAAAACAATGTTGTGCTCATGAATCTGCAGTTTACGGGGGTGGAAGAAGGTTCAAATGAACAATTCCATGCACCTCTGTTTCCCCCTGCCCCAGAGCTGTGGGCTCTGTGAAATGGCACAGACCTTCCATCTTCACCTGCCAGGGAATGACACACCAAGGTCCAGCTAGCAGCGTTACTATCCAACAGCTTTGCGATCAGCTTCTTATAGAGCTGATGCTGGGAGAGACCGAGTGATCCCCAGCCCTGTTAAAATGAACAGAGTTACTGAGGTGCCCAGCACTTCGCAGGATCTAGCCCTATGTCAAGAGGCAACCACAACAATGCAACACTGTCCAGACAAACTAGCATAAAATAAAAGCACCAGCAATGCTTTCCATAGCACAGTGATAGCTTAAAACAAAAACAGAGAGAAAACAACAAACTATGGAAATATTTGGAACCAGGGGTATAGGTTGTAGCCATGTTGGTCTAAGGATATTTATCCAAAGAACCTTATCTACAAATATTTGGAACTGTAATTTCACAGGATAGAGAAGCTAAGCCTACCAGGCTTTTTTTAAAGGACTAGACTAAGCTGAGTTCAAATTTACTATTAAATCTAAGAACTGTAAATAAATTGAGGCTTTTTGTATGGTAATAAGTGCATCAATTTGAAAATAATAGGAATGTGTCCGTGCTGTTGCTTCTAGGCATGACTTATCAGAGATAATCAAGTGATGTTTTACTAAAACCATCTTAAGTGGAAGCTGATGAACTGCTGTCAACAGAACTGTGTTAATCTCATACTGGGCAGGGAGCCACTGTCTTTGCCCGGCTCTTTGAATACATTGGCAGCTTTATGCTTCCTGGCTTGCATTAGGCCCATTTATGTAAAATTAATTAATAGACCAATACATTTAAATAACCACAAGCCATTAAAAAAAGCAAACAAAAAACCAAATAGCTATTCCTCTGAGGTGCCTGCAAGCTAAAGACTACTCTGTTACACATAAGAACCTGAAAGACTATTGAAACAAAATTGATTGCTTAATTTTTAGTTTCCTAACTGAGAGAAGTAGAAACATACAAGAAAAATGAAGGAAGGGAACAAATTATGTTAAAAAAATTAACTCTTTAAGCATTTAACTATCCAAGATGTTATTACTGACATAATTAAGGAAATGTGTTTCTTAAGTGTATGATTTTTTTTAAACTGACAGTGTCCCTTTAATGGGATGAAAAGAGGAAATAAAGGGGTGGGGATTGGGGTGGGAGAACAAGGGAGTTTGTGAGCTGGAAGGGCTGAAGGAGTTAAAGTTGCAGTCATCCTTTTCTAGCGTGATTTATGAGGATGATGTGTAATGTTTCAGCCCCCTAAGAATGTCTCTCCTCCCTCCCTGTTTTGGAGTGGGAAGGAGGCGGTCTTCTGCTGATCTCTTAAATTCTTAGTGAAGTTTCTGTGATTTCCAGTGATTGCTGCTGTGTGAGTGTGGTTTGGAGTGGGCGTGAGATTATCCTGACATTTCTGGGATTATTTCCAAAAGAAAAGCAAGAAGAAGAAAAAAGGAAAGAAAAGATTTTGTTTAATTAAGTGGAGGCAGAGAGAACAGAAAAAAAGAAAGCTGCTTTTCTCAGCATCACGTTCCTGGGTTTTCCTTCAGCCTGGAAAATATATTAATGCCAGTGTTTTTTTTCTCTGGGAACAAAGGAGCCAGTCCGAGTGATAAGAAGGATTGTGGAACTTCGAAAGAGGGAGAGATTTAGAAACAGCTGTGAGTTCACTCTTCAATGAAGTTTCTATGTGTGTGTATGACTGAGACAGAGACAATACAGACCTGCAGGTAAATGGAGAAGCAAAGCTTGCAAAGGAAAGATCCTTTTGCTTTCTCTCACTCGTCAAGAAGGTGAAAGAAAAATAAAAAGATCCATAGGGAAACAAGAATTTCCTGGAGGCTGCTTGGCTACATCAAAAAAGTGCAGCAAAACTACATGGCATTGCTCTCCCTGTAAAGAAAGGGCTAGGATACACATATCTGGAAGAGAAACTTTTCTGAGTGTGTAAGTTTCTATGTAAAAACAAATTCTTGACTTTCCACATACGTGTGTGTGTGTTTGTATGTGTGTGTGTATGTGTGTGTGCACATGAGACAGAGAGAGAGAGGCATGTAAAGTACATTTTTTTACTTCTTTGTATAGACGGATTCATGTTATAGTCAGATGATCTCATTTTTGCTTACGACAATCTATCCTGTGCTGTTCCAGAAATAACCTATAAAGTCTATATGAACACCAAGCTATGTTTAACATTTTAGATAAACTGAAACAAAGCCAGTGTGTGTTTTGCTCTCTACTCTCTTGTGCCAGATAAAACAGTGCCATTACCGTTTAATTTTTTCTTTTCCTTTTTTCCCCCTCCTCCCTCAAAGTGGATTTCACAATGAACTGGATGCCAGTTCTGAGTTTAGCTGTGCTGTGGGCAGTGTGGCTAGTATGTGGCTCTGAGAAGACCGTGAGGCTAGCAGACAGAGTGAGCCAAAGAGTTAGGAAAGTGCGTCCCACATACAGGGCTAGAAGTGAATTGCTCTCCCTCCTGAGAAAGTCAGAAGCATCCCAGCGGAGCAGAAGCCCTTTGGTGGCGAATCTCCAGCGTCCTGTTGCCAAGAGGGATTCTCCAGCATCAATTAATGCACAACCCAATCTTATGAGAGCAGAAACACGCACCCAGGCAAGGAGCATTGGGACCAGAATGCGACGGGTGCAGAGGCCTACTGCTGCAGCCAAATATTCCAAATCTGACATGGTCAAGGATGAGGGAACATCTGCTGTGTCCCGGTCACGGATGGTACGTTTCCCCTCAGGGTCCAGTTCTCCCAATATCCTGGCCAGCTTTGCTGGCAAGAGCCGAGTCTGGATCATCTCTGCCCCTCATGCCTCAGAAGGTTACTACCGGCTCATGATGAGCCTGCTGAAGAACGACGTCTACTGCGAATTGGCTGAGAGGCACATTCAGCAGATCGTGTTGTTCCATGAAGAAGGGGAGGAAGGGGGGAAAGTCCGAAGGATAACAACAGAAGGGAAAATCCTGGAGCAGCCTCTGGATCCCAGCTTCATTCCTAAGCTCATGAGCTTTCTGAAACTAGAGAAAGGGAAATTTGGCATGGTGTTGCTAAAGAAAACCCTACAGGTAGAGGAAAGGTACCCTTACCCTGTGAGGCTAGAAGCCATGTACGAAGTCATCGACCAGAGCCCTATCAGGAGAATTGAGAAGATGAGGCAGAAGGGCTTCATCCAGAAATGCAAAGCAGCTGGTGTGGAGGGGCAAGTTGTCGAGGAGGGTAACAATGGAGCCAGCACCAGACCAACACCGACGGGTGGACATGTCCACGTGTCAGCAGGGAAGGAGGAGCCCAGGAGAAGCAATGTTCAGACAACGAGGACAAAAACAGTAAGAAAGCCAGTCATGACCACAGTAGCCTCTCCTCCCCCCACCACAAGGGCCACCACCATCCCTCCCACAACCACAACAACTCGAACTGCCACCCGTGTTGTGACGACAGTGAGCAGACCTATAACAACAACCACAGCCCTTCCTACCACTCAGAGAAGCTGGACCACAAAGTTGCACACCACTGCAAACTATCAAAGGCTGCCTTCAGTTGCCACCCCTCGAGCCACAGCTACAGATGATTTCTACTCTCCTGTGTGGAATGGGAACCACAGAGACCGGCACCAAGGCCATCCAGAAAGACATGCAGTTGCCACCCGGAGACCAAGCAAAACAGGTAGCTACAACAGCTACACAGAGGCTCCAACAACTACCTCAGAGCATTACACAAAAGTGAGCTCAGGCAGGTTCAAAGAGAACCGTACAGACAGGAAAGATTATAACCACAGGGATCCCCATCTCACACCAAGTCAACACAAGCCAGCCAAAGCCAAGCCACCTAAAAAGAAGGCCCAAGAAAAGATACTGAGCAATGAATATGAGGATAAATATGACCCAAGCAGGGCTCCTATTCCCCACTTGGAAGAAGAGATCACGGCTAGAAATATCCCACCAAAGAAAGGTAAAGAGTCAAAGAAGCATGACCTACTAGAAAAACCTGAGAAGAAAAAGAAGAAAGAGAGACCTGATAAACTTCAAAAGAGTGAGAAACCAGCCAAGAAAGACAAAGCTGAAAAAAAGAACAAGCAGGATAAGGACCGCAGCAAGAAGAACAAGAAGGGGAGTAAGGCTGACAATGAGGGGTTCCTCAAGCCAAACACAAAGCCTTTTGTTCACCCCCCCAGGAAATCAGTGCTCAACCTCCTGGATTTTTTTGAAGGCAAGAGGCGACTTCTTGTAAGTATTACATTCCTCAGTGTTTTATCACCTCACCCATTTGCATGCTCACAGGAAACACAGTGCTGGGAAAAGCTGTGGCTGATATTTTTAATAGTCCTTTTGAAGTGATGGTGAAAGGTTCCTGACAGCTCTGGAGGCAGGCGGTCTGTCTTCAGTGGGGATAGCTTGCACAGCTTCTGGCTGCATGGTGCCTCTTCTTAATCTTGCCTTGACAGGACCCTCTCTCTGGGTGAAAGGAAGTTCAGTGTCCAGGGTCCATTTGGTCCTTCACTTTCACTTGCAGTGGCCAACTGAGGCACCAATCTTGTTGGCATTTTCATGTGTGATGCAGATTGCCACCAGCTAGGAATTAGTCTGGAACCCTGCTTATTCACTTTGTATGAGCTACCAAGCCACCATCAGATTATTTTGTCCATGGGGGAGCTGTAAATGATAGCACCTATATCTGTGAGAATGAAACGTGGGTCAGATGGGGGGTGGGGAGAGGATTTGCAGATCCTTGACTTTGGGAAGCCAGGAGTGATAACATGCTTGAAGAATTTGCAAATGATGTTGCGAATGACCCCTAGCTGAAAAATTAGTCAAAGCAAAAGCCCAGCTAGGAATTCTTCTGAAGATGCAGGGGCATTTGAAGCCTTCCAAAAATTAGTTCCCTATCAGAACAAAAGTTGCAGCAAGGGAGGTTTAGGTTGGAGATTAGGAAAAACTTTCTCACTAGGAAGGTGGTGAAGCACTGGAACAGGTTACCTAGAGAGGTGGTTGGATCTCCATCCTTGGAGCTTTTTAAGGCCCGGCTTGACGAAGCCTTGGCTGGAATGATCTAGTTGAGCAGGAGGTTGGACTAGATGGCATCCTGAGGTCCCTTCCAACCCTCATTTTCCATGATTCTATTATTTTATCGTTAAAGTGCCCACAGCATCTTGTGTATTCAGCATCCTGTGCTTCCAAATGGCAGCAGGGGTGCTTTAACTAAAGCTTGTTTTGAAATGCATGGATGCTGAATACACATCACATGGAGGCGGCTGGAGTGTTCTGATTAGAACACTAGAGTAGATTCAGTGGATTCTGCTCTGACGTGTTCTAATTAGAAAGCATCAGAGCAGACTTCGGGCAAGTGTATAGGTGCCCTCAAGAATGATAACTTAATCCTGTCTCCACATGTGAATTTTGGGAGACCATTTGAAGGTCCATTCAGGTACTTTTTGGCAGGGAGGGTGAAATTTTGTAAGTAGTTAAGGCAGACATGCCCAACTGCAGATTCTGATTTGAATTTCAGACTTACAAAAATTTATGGAGTGTTCAGGTTTTCGGTTCAAACCATGAGAGGTTCGAACCGTTTGGAATATTTGGCCCATGTGTGAAATCTAGATCCACTGCTAGGTTTGGAATTTGAAACCCCACCTTGCTTCAGATTTGCGGTTTATTTTCAGGCTTATTAGTGCTGAGAAGTTTTGGCTCAAAGAGTCTGGGGGTGTTTTGTTGGGTTTTTGTTTGTTTCACTGCAATGATGAAGCACAGGCTGGCGGTTTGTATATAACACTTCATTCACACACACAAAGAGAGAGGGAGCAAAAGAGAGGATTTAGACAAGGAGCATTTAATTAGCTGTCTAAAATGAAACCAGTCTGTGTTGTTTTGCAGATAATGCTATGTTATTTTAAAGTGTAATTCAAGGTTTGCTTTGCCCCTGAAACATTCAGCATTCCCTACTTTATTCTACAAGGTTTCCCAAAGCGAGCCAAATTTATTTGTCACTTTATACCAGTACAGTCCTATCAGACCAGATTCTGCTTCTGTAGCTACAGATTGGCCCTGAAATTGGGAGCAGAGTATTGTTTATAGTCTCTTACCCTTCTGAGTTGTCAGACAGCTCCTCAAATCCTTTTTACCATTTCAGTGCAACTTTAAAGTAACATGACTTGTGCTATGGATGACTAATCAAATCAACTTCTGAGCATATATAGATTTTTATATACAGTAAGGCTCATTTTCATTAGGGTAGAAGTGTAAGGAAGCTTCAGTATAAATGAAAAACTGGTCCTACAGGCCTATCAATGCTACTTATAATGTACATTGATGAACTCTATTAATAAGACATGCCTCATTAAAATGTAACCCAGAAAACATTACAACATTAGGTATTCAGATATAGGAGTCCACTTAACACAGGTTAAAGCATATTTTTTCATTGCAAAGATTATAAAAACCCATAATTCAGATCCAGGTGTCAATTCCCCCATAGTCCAGGGGAGGTGGGATCTGGGATTCCAATTCATCTCCATTCCTAGTTAGAATTATCTTGATTTAACTAGAAGGGGTATTCTTCTCCAGTACTGGCTAATGGTATAGCTAAGCATAGCCAAACAACTGCCTACTTGCCATCGTCCCCTGGGGACAAGGAAACGCATAGCAGTAGTTAGTGAACTTGTGTCCTTTGTAAAGCAGTTTAGATGACATGATGCAAACAGAGGTGTATAAACCTAAGATACCTTTACTATTACCACTGTCACAATCATTCCCCTGTGCTCTTTTTCTACATCTTGCCCTTCCTTTCTCAACAAATGAATTAAAGTTGTGGGAATTCTCAAGTTGTTTTTGGCTACATATGGGTTAGATTGTGCTGTAGTCTAAAGCAGCCGGACAGGTGAGGAGAGGGAGGAAACTTTGCTACCTTGCATTAGATCTACATGGGTCACAGACATGGAAGAGAGGCAAATTATATGTGCCCAATACTTCCTCCACTGAGAAAAAGTGGGTGAGAGGGGAAGAGCTGTCACTCTTACACCCCAGTAAGCTGGACTGGAAAGTAACAGCATGCCATCACCTGTAAAGGCCATAGCAACTTACCTCTCTCCAATCGGTGCAACAGGGCAGCAGTAGATGCATTGTGTCTTGAAGGGGCTTCAGAGTCCTATGCCTCCTGGGGCTATTCTTTGGGGTGGGAAGAATGGCTTCACCTTTTGCCTATAGCTGGGCCTCAAGTTGCAATCAAGCCATAAAGAAATAAATACATTAAAGTTACTGAGCTGCTCAGTGGAAAGGGAATGCAGCTGTAGAAGCACTGGGAGAGCCTTGGAAAAACTGCCCATCTGACAGAAGTTCCATGTGGCTGCATTCCCAAAGGTAACCAGCTCTTTGTCTCTGCCCTCCACTAGCTGATCACGACACCCAAAGCTGAAAATACCATGTATGTGCAGCAGCGAGATGAATACCTGGAGAGTTTCTGCAAGATGGCAACAAGGAAAATCTCAGTCATCACCATTTTTGGCACCATGAACAACGGCAGCATGAAAATTGACCACTTCCAGCTAGGTTCATTTTTTTAAATACTTTACTTACATTCTTTTTTTTTTCAATATGGGATAAATATGGGAGGGGAAAAGGAGATGTCCTTTCTCTCTCCTGACAGGGGTTAAAGTCTCAAGGAGACTGTGTGGAGGTAATGTAGCTCTTTTATCCCCCCTCGCATTTACATAGCTGTCGCTGGTATTTCCCATGCTTGGGCTTCCAACATGCTATGGTGAAGTTTACGGAGTGTTTTGTGGTAGTTTCTCAACCCCCATGAAACAGTAGAAACCAGGAAAGTCTGCCCAAGTGGGGAAGGCCATTTTGTTCTGTCCTATGGATGTCTTATGTATCCAGCCCTGTGAGCAGACAGCTGCATTTACATGCTATCTTTCAACTTGTTTTGTAGACCATTGGCCACAGGTGCCCAGTAGACTTTAAGAACTGCCAAAAGAAATTGGCTGCTGTCACGCACAGGAGATCACAGGGGTGAGAGGGGGGAGAACTGCTTCAAATTAAATAAGAAACAATTCAAAGCTCAGCTCAATGCAGATCTCCTTTTTAAGTTCCAAATGGATACAGTCCTACCTCTGAATTTTACATTTTTGCCTACTTTTCCACCTTCTTGTTTGGAAGTGCTGTGGCACAGTCTTTCCTCACACACACACATGACCACACAAGCTAGAACCAACACACACAAAATCTTACTAGACAGCTGGGAAGAGTTGTCTCCCTTTTCTGAATCAGCTTGCCCAGCCCTAACAGACAGCTTATGCTGACATGCTCTCAGAGTAACTTATTTTCAGACATGGTAATAGGAAGGCTGCACATATAAGTGTTTTCTCATCTCTGCTCTTAAATATGGATTGGTTAACGATGTAACCACAAGAGACTCTTGGGTGGACTAGCCTCATAATGGTATGAGAATGCTTCCTTGGATACCTGGAGCCTCTTCACTCTCAAGATGGTGTTCTCTCAAACTTCACCTCTTTACCTATACAGCATCACACACATGAGCCTGACTGCCTTTTGTAGCCTACCATTAAGTTACTTAGCTCAGTGCACCCACAATTCCTCCAGGCAGTTTACTTCAGCCCACGCATATCCTGCTGAACAACTACATCAGTTCCACCCAGTGGAGCCTTCTTTCCTGGCCTGATTTCCAAAACCAGAAATGAGAACTCAGCATCCAAACCCTTTTAGGCAGCTTTGAAAATCCAAGTGTACAGACTTGAGCCTGGAACCAAAGCCAGTGGGAATCTCTTCATTGACTCCAAAAGGTTTCAGACCAGGTCCTTCATTTCCAACATAGCAGGGCACTTCAGCATGACCTGCAACTCTGAGCATGTAAAGAGTCCAGTGATTTCAAGTGGAGCTCCCCTATGCTTCAAGGTAAAACAGGCTTTAGTGCTTTGCTGAGTTAAGGTTTTTGAAGAATGTGTATACAAATTACTGCTCTTGCTTATATCTTTGCTGCATCAAACCCAGTTTCCTGTGGAAGTCCATCTGTTCCTGTAAACCTCTAGGTTAAAAAAAAATGGAAAAAGGACCGGACAGTACTGAGCACAGCAGAGGAATGGCAGGGACTCATTCACATCCTCTGGTGTTCAGGGCAAACACTGAAATACCTTGAGAGGCTGTGTTCATGAGAACATCCCTCTGCTGGGCTCAGCTGACACTGGGCACAGCAGAGGACTCAGGTCAGTGTATCTGCGAGGGGTGGGGCGCGATCAGTCCAGTCGAGCTCAGTCTAGGCCAGTCCATTTCTGTGCTTCTAAGGCACATCTGCATTAGGGAAAGTTCCTTTCTAAGGCAACTCAAGGTCATCTCACAGGTAATTAGGCCCATACATCTATGTATGGTCTGTAAAAGGTTATATATGGTTCCAGTTTGGCTAATAAAACAGAAACGCACTCTGTTTGACATGCACCATACTCCTTCATCCTGTTCCAGACTTAATTCACTCCCTGCAAATTTTCAAAAACCACACAAGCATATGACAGCTGAATCCTCTGACCACAGAAATAAACTTGGCAGTGAAACATAGAGGACTTACAGGGATGGAGGGTTAATTTTGGCTGGGAATACGTGCAAGCCCATTTGGGTAAATGAACAACCCACCTGAACTAGTGCTCAAAACACAAAACCCTGAACTTTTTTTTTTACGTTAAAAAATTACTATTTTCCTTTTGCTTCTTCCCCCTTTTTATTCCCTTGTGTGGTCCCTTTTGTTTTGGCTTCTTGTCAAGACCAGAAACAGCAGAATCTCCCTAGAAATGTTTTGTTCATGATAGTCATGACCTGATCAGAAACCCTGGTACCTCAAGCAATAAGGTCCCCATCATGGATAGGATTCTCAGCACTACTGCAATACAGCTGCTGAATAATCATAAAATCTCATGCAAGACCCTATTCTTATGACATTTCTAGACTAAATACATAGTGTAGTTCCTCCACAAAATCTGGGCTTAATGCAGACATTTTTGGCTGAGGCAATTAGACTGACGGGTGAAAAGGTTCCTCCCAAGACTTAAAAATCTATGAATCTCCAAGAGACATAGCTCTTGCCTCTTAAATATATCAGATGGAAACTGTGTCTTAAGGCAACAGTGTGAACAGTGCTGACCAAACTAGTAATGGTTCCTCTGGGGCCTGCCTCCACCAAAGCACGGCTGATTGGGTGCAGACATTCAGCAGTGGGAAACAGGAGGGTTCAGAAACACTCAGCATTGACCTACCTCCATTCACAATGAAGCCAATGAGAATTTCCCAGTAGACTTCCAGTGGGAGCAAAGTTAGGCCAAAGGTAAGCACTTCTGAAATCTTTATGTTACAAAACCAAACCAGCCACATAGCTCATCTCCACTCCAAAATCTGGCAGCCAGTCTTAGCAAGCCAAGAATCAGTGCCAAGACTAGAACCCACACAGCTGACTTCCATAAACAACACTTCCCCTACTGGTAATAGATCACCCTACCTTTCAGTCAAGCTGCTGAAGGTTTCTGTTACATTACTTAAAAATAATTTTCAAATAAGACAAGCTAAGATGAACACTGTTGAGATATACATGCAGGTAGAAAAAAGACATCCTTCCCTAATGATGATGCAGAACTGCTCCGTGGCTACTACTGAAACCTTGAGACCGCAAGTCCCAACCCTCTGTGACTTCTCCAGAACAGATGGAGGGAGTGCAGTTTCCAGGTACCAGTTGATCTTATGGCCTTTTTCAGTCCTGTCCCCATTTTTGCCTGGGTTCTCTGACTAGTAATCTCTTCCTACTTTGCAAAAATGTTGGTGTTAGGCTGCATTTTGTCTGCTGTTTCCAACCCATCTCTCTCTCTCATCAGCCTCCTTCAGTTTTAATTCTCTGACTTACATTATCAATTTCTGAAGAAGGGCATTGTGTTCTCCAGTCTCCCTGACAGAAAAGCTCTGGACTGTCTTCTTAGTGCTGACATTTGTAATTATTCAAGCAGAAAAAGGCCCTGGTTAATGTTTGTTTTACATGTCATTGGTGTTAAATAACCTACTGCAAAGCTGACTGCAGCCACATTTCTCAGCAGCTTTTCTTGTCCCGCTGTACCTTCAGATAAAGAAAAATGAGGGGTTTTTTTTAGGAGAGTTGTTTGCATTTATTATTTACCATTCTGTATTTATTATGTTAGGTGCTAAAGATCACATGGGGTACCTGGATGAATAGTTCATGGAAGGTTAATAAATGCCTTACAGATGCTTTAATAATGGGTAATCAAATACCAAAAATCCAGCAGTTCAGTTGATTCCTTTTAACCGTGGCTTAAAATTGCCTACAGCTTCTATCGATGTGCCTATAATCCTACATAACTCAAGCAGCTAACATTAATTTACAGATGCCATTAGCATGTTATAATTTATTAACCCTTCTTAAATCATTTATACATGCAGTCATGATGGTTTTAACATTCACTTTTGACTGCTTCTATTGGAAATCAGCCCCAGGTGCACAATGCGTAGTTCAGATCCATGTCAGAACATTTCGAAAGTCCAGATCTAGAGCTTGAGTTCAGCTTGTTACAGAGTCAATGGGACTACTGCACAGTTTGAATCCAGACCCATATTCCCTCTAAAACTTATGAAATACATGAAAAAGAAAGCTAAAGAATAACTACATGCTTTTCAAAACCCAAAGGAGTGGCAGTTCAGATCAAATTGTAACCAGATATTCTGGTCAGTATTTATTTTATCCAAATCGATTTGCCTCATTCCTATTCACTCTTGCCTACTAGAGCAGGGAATCAGGAAGTAGTACTCATAGGTTCCATTTTAAGCTCTGCTCCTCTTTGACCTTAGGCAAGTCACATTCCCCTGTGTAATAGGTTCTCCATTATAAGTCAGGACAACAATATCTACATCCCAGCAATGCTGTGGAAGCCAATCAGTGTTTACTGGGGCTTTTAGGACTTCAGGTGACAGCTGCTATAGAGGAACACAACCTCATTGCTTTTGTTGTTGTTATTTTACTCTTTCAAAGTTTAACGCTCTTTTTCTATATTTTTGTTTTGGAGGGATTTTTGCTACATGTTAATAACTCAGTTTCAGAGCTAGGAGATTTAACATGTCTTGCTATTCCTGTTTCCACTTGTATTCCAAGAGCATTGCAACAAGAGATACTATACTGTCTGCTGCATATACCTTTTAATTTTGCATTTTGATGTTCCAAACACCTTTTCTCTTTATTGCGTTATGATTTATTATTAGCTACTTGAAAGGGAAGAGTTGAGCCTTATGCATTTATCTAACTGTTGTTTCATGTGTGATTTCACTTCTCTTTATAGAAGCAAACCCCAAACTATGCAAGTACCAACATGGTGCCCTAGTAGAGTATTTTAGATCTTCGCTGCAGTACCATGGAACTGTATTATTGATATGGTAGTAGAGATTGAGAACATGACATAAGCCCCAATCCAGTAAGGTATTTAGGCACATAACTCTTATGGATATCAGTGGAAGTTGGGTACCTCTGAAGATTTGGCTGTTCCAAACCTCTTTTTTTAGTTGCCGGTCTTTAATTCTATATAAACACACTGAAATTTTTTGTGGCTTTAGATGCGTTTGTTTAGTGTGAACATTTCTGCAGGTTTAGTCTTGTCATTTCTGTTGCCCAAATGTAGGGAAACAATCATTTATACATGCAGTCATGATTGTTTTAACAATCGCTTTGGACTGCTTCTATTGGAAATCAGCCCCAGGTTCTCAATGCATAGTTCAGATCACTTTTGACCCATTAACACTCTCTTTTGAGGTTTGGTTTGCTTTTTGCTTGTGGTTAATTCAAACATATTTTATTTTCAAAATTAAAATGTTGTTTGTTTTTTTTCCCCAAAGCTTTTTTTGTATGCCTTCAGTGAACAAAGATATTGTCTGTAACGCTTCCTTAAATGCGAACTTTTCCCACTCAGTGGCTTGAGTCCTGGAAGGGAAAAAAGTGTGTGTTGGGGGGTGGGGGGTGGTACTCACGAGTAAATCAGTGTCCTAGCTTGACAGCAATGGGGTGAAGAACTGATGTCTTTAGGGCAAAGCAATGTTCTGATAAGTTGCTGTCACTAAAGACCCTATGAAATATTTTTGCAAAAAATAGGGATGTTAACTCTGGTATCTTGGCCAAATTCCAACTCCAAACAATATTTTACTGACTCAAATACTTTGGCTATGGTGTTTTTTTCAGATCCTGTTCAGAACTGTCATCTAGTTTTACTGTGCACTGTTAATCAGTTGCTACGTTGTGTTCCAGAAGTGGCTGTATTTCAGCTGTTGTTAAAATGACTATTAAACCCATATGTTACATATAAAAATATTTGCAAAGAGCTCTGAGAGTCTTCAAATAAAGTATTTCAAAAGTGACTTGAAAAGATTTCAAAAGTGACTTCTGATTTTGGGTGCCCAGCTTGGGCATCTGAAAGCTAAGACACTAAAAACACTAGTTCCTTTTGAAAATCTTTGCCTCGCTGAGTAGAGAGAGATTGTGAGATGTTTGCACCCCTTTCATGAGACTTATACAATGAACTTAATGACTGTGAGACTTGTGATTCCATGTTTATTGGCATTTTACTTCTCTTAAGATAATGAGAAGCCTATGAAAGTGGTGGAGGATGAAGACCTTGTGGACCAGCAGCTCATCAATGAGCTGAGGAAAGAGTATGGTATGACCTACAATGACTTCTTCATGGTGCTGACAGATACAGACATGAAGGTGAAGGTGAGGCTCTGTGTGCCTGGAAAGGAAAGGTATTGGGAAGCAGAAATATGTCAAGGACTGGCAAGAGGGATGTAAGAGAGGCTGGTTCAGGAATCTGTCATGACTAGGAGGGAGAGGCAGAAGGCTTCACCAGCTAGAAGGTGAACAGTAAGAGGGCATTTCAGCAGAAGGGGAGGACAGTTAACCTTTTCAAGGTGGAGGGTGGCAGGAGGTAGTCTTGCTGTATGCTGTGATAGTGTGTTATCAACACAAGGCCCTGTCATAAACATAGAGCTGCCAGTACCAGAGGAGGAGAATGCAGCACCTGGTGTCCTGAAACAGCCAGGTGCTGCCATACAATAAAGCCACACAAGCATGGTGATGCTGCACAAGGTCCAAGGATAGTAGGATGACCTTGCAAGGTAATTTAATGATGACAAGTTGCATGCAGTGTCTCTTAACACATGAGTTGGCCCTAATGGACGGCCACATAAAGCTGGCATCCATAAGAATAATCCATTTTGTCACAACCTGATTCTGCAAAATCCAAGGGAGTTTTTTTTTTCTCCCTCTCTCTCTCTTTTAGGCCTCATTGTATAGCTCTAGGAATTAACACCTGTCTGTCTAGGAGAGCAATAATACATGCAAAAGGGCCTTGCTTTTCTTTTGATCTACTCTTTCCTTTTTACTGAACAGCAATACTATGAAGTGCCTATAGCAATGAAGTCTGTGTTTGATTTGATTGATACTTTCCAATCACGAATTAAAGACATGGAAAAGCAGAAAAAGGAGGGGATTGTCTGCAAAGAAGATAAGAAACAATCCCTGGAAAACTTCTTATCCAGGTACAGTATTATCTTTAAAAAAAAGATTGGAGCATGGTATAGGAGTAGACGGGCCACATTCCATGCCAACTTAGGCCCTGGTCGGTAAAGCCAGATGGTAAGCACCAAAGACAGAAGCCGTTCCAAAATGTCCATCCTTATAACATAGCTGGTCTTTTTGCTGCGAAAATTTCACAGAAGGGGATTTTTAGATGTTTTTTAAAGTGTGCATAGCATAATATTTCCATGCACCTTCGCTTCATTCTTGAGACCTCACACTGCCCCCTTCTTCCAAATACTGACAAACTATTCTATCTCAAATTTACTCCTATGAGGTGAGACTGGATTCAGGAAGCTTTGCACTGCACTGCAGCCATTTATACTTAGAATAAATTCAGCTTTGTTCAGGTACCAGGTCATGTGGTTAGGTACCAGGAACTCAGGGGTCTCTTTTGGCTTTTCTACTGATTTCCTCCAGGGCCTTGGGCAAGTCACTTTACCTCCTCATGCTTGCATTTCCCTTTCCTTAAGAGGGCAAAGGCTTAAGACTAGTGACCCACTTCACCAAGGGGCAGTTAGGCTGAATATAGTAGTGTTCTCTATGTGCACTGAGTTGGTGCTGCAAAAAGGCAGTTTATTTTGCATTAGAGCAACATCTGCAGCCATTTAAAAGACCATTTCCTGTTAAAAAAGATCCCTGTAGCTCTGTGAATGCCTTTAAAGCTAATTAGTTTCATACTGATGAAGAGGTACTTTTCTGAGAGAAAAGTACATAGTTTTGAGAGTATTAAATAACCTTACCTTTAGGTTTTTTGACCCAGTTACAAATATTTCCCACTCCTGCCATGCTTCTTGGATAAAGCAATGTAGATTGTTCCTCAAGGTCAAAGGCTCTATAAGAAAAGACATCCTGTGTTAAACCAAAATCCAAGCTTTATCTTATAATTTGAATCTGGGTTTGCTTGCATGGTAATAAACCCTTATAAATGCAGTTCTCAACATTGTTAATCAACAAGAGATGTCCTTAAGATCTGGAGGGTCAGATTTGGCCAAGAATCCAAAATGCAGATGTTTCTCCAAGACTTTTGGGGTTGCAAGCTTAAGATCAGCACAAGATGCATCTAGAAAGAAGATAAGTGTGAGAATTTGAAATGAAGTGGAACAAAACTTTGGACATGGCACAAAACATTGGGAGTTCAAAATGAAACCTGGGTGCCAAACATTGTATCTTTCCTGTTTTCCTCCAAAGCAGAGACTCCCAGGCCATGGACTATGGAACACTTGCTGGTTTTCAGAGGTGACTAGTCATGTAACATTGCTTCACTAGTGGCTGCTAGGTTATATTTAATGAATACTCTATATTTTTCTCCCTCTTGGGTATTTAAATGGCCCCCTACGCTACTATCTGAGCATCTCACACTCTTTAATGGATTGAGCAATTATTCCCATTGTGCAGATACACAACTGAAGTACAGGGAGACCAAATTACTTGTTGGAGATCTCACAGGAAACCCATAGACTTGAACCCAGATCTCTGAGGCTGCCACACTAGGCACTGGAATACACACCCAGATCCAAACATGCCCTGAACACTGAGACAGGTAAGGTCTGGATATGAACATTGCAGCTCAGGGCACATCTTCAATTAGAGGAAAAACAAGGAAGGGCAACACTGGCTGTACACTTATGAACCTTTACAAAGGCTTGGCTTGGGATTCAGATTTGAAAGTTCCCAAGTACCTCGTGTAGGGGGACATTTTTAAATTATATTTAAGTGCTGAGTGTCCTCTCATGCCGTCTTAAGACAGAATAGAGCCGTAGGAAAACAGGCTTAGCTTGACTTTCATTGTCATTCTGCAGTTCAGCTTTGAGAGCTGGAAGGATCAGAACTGTGTTACAGCAAGCAAGGTGAGAAGGCAGCAGCAGGTGCACAAGAGACATAGGATGGGCAAGTCAGCTTAGACAACACCCAAGCCTTCCCCTTATGCACACTTGTCAAATCCACATCCCAAGCCAAGCTTTTGTGAGGGTTCATAAGTGTTCAGTATGTTCTGATTTAAGGCCCTTTTTATTTTTTTCATATTTTTTATTAACTAAAATTTTGAAATGAATAAAAGCACATTTCAAATAAAAAAAATTAAACTTGTTTTTAAACAAACCGGCTGAACTGGACGCTGCCCATTTTGAAAAAAAGAAGAAGAAAGAAATCAAGTGGGGGAGTCATCAAAACCAGCCCTTTAGCACAATCAGATTCACTCTCAACATTTTCCAAGGAAAATAACCCATCTAAGTCAGAAAATTCCCACCAGCTCTCTTCTGAAATGCAGTCTCAGCCCAGTAACAGGAGCGCCCATGAGCCAGCTTGAAATGGTACTGCTGTAACATGTTTCCTTGTCTTCCCAGGTTGCGATGGAGACGGCGCCTGCTGGTGATCTCAGCAGCCAGCGATGAGGACTGGGCCTTCTCCCAACAGGTTTCTGCCCTCAGTGGGCAAGCCTGTAATTTTGGTAAGTCAGGAGACAGGACATGCTTGCTTCCCAAAACCACATCCTTCCTGAGTGCTATCTGGCAATACGTTCCTTGGCTCAAGTCTAAATCTAGACAGTCTTTGGGGGTCTGTCCAGCTGAAAAGTTTACTGTATCCACCCCCAGTAGGGACAGCATGCAGTAGCCCTCTGGCATGCGCAAAAGTAAACTCTGCCACCTAATCCTGTCACACCAGTGCCTCCCCTGAAATCCCTCATGTAAGCTTGAAAGGGGTTAGACTCTCTTAGCTGACAAGCATTTCCAAAGTTTTATGAAACAACAGGGTGGACTTATTCATCCAGTTGTTCTCAACAAATGACCAACAAAAGTACAACCTGCCCATAGATGCCAGTCAAGCCACCTTGTTCAACATTAGGATGGGCACCGTCCTAAGAGTTATCCTATTCTCTCCTTACCCCTACCCCAACCAGCAAAGCATTTTCATGAGGGGCTATGGCAGCACTAAAGCTCAAACAGCACTTTCTTGGGGCTCTCTATAGCCCTTACTGGAAAAGAATCCATAGACTGGGTCCACTCAGTGGCAGATCCCCCAGCTCTGCCTTTTTCCCCTGCCCCATCCCTATCAGTTTGCATCCAAAGCCCATATCCTCTGCTCAGGTTTCAGGAGTATGGTCTCTTCTTAGGCCCCAAGATCCAAACTCTGAGGTCTGGACTGGGCTGTGGAGGCAAGTTCTAAATTTGCCTTGTGGGTGAACTGTAATTTCTATGACTGAGGAAATGCCCAGTGTTTTGGACATATAAGTGATGTTTGAATAAACTGGGATTTGTGCAATGTCACTTTCTTAATAACACCATTACATTAATTCACGTCTACAGTGCCTTCTTATTCTCAGGGAGCCAAACTAATGTGCAACGTGGAAGTTTTAAAAATACTTCCATAAGAATGAAATACAGCCAATATTCACTGAATTCTCTCCCCATAGTTGGCAACATCTATAAGGAATTCCAGCAAGTTAACAAGGCTTGACACTCCTTTTTCCCCCCATGACTTGAATGGATCTCTTTCAGCAAGCAGTATATCTCCAAGTGTTTTTTGCTTCTGAATCTGTAAACCAGTGACTTCCAGGGTCCTCTACAGCATACAGACTCCCATCTCACTGCCTGTGCCTTTATGTGCCACTAAGATCTTTTCTCAAAGACTACATCCCAGTAACCTGCCCAAAAAGAACTAAATGGGTCCCAGTATTAACCTAGTAATATCCCACTTAAAAGGTGCAGCTTAAGTTGTGCCTAAGCACTATATGCATGAGCGGAGTAAAGCATCGTGCTTCTTTGCATGCTTTTGGTGGGTTTCTGTCTCTCTCTTCAGTGTCTCATTTCTTGGAGTTGGTTTAAAATTAAGTTTTCACTATTCTTTGCATCTCCCGAGCAACAATATGTGTTGCAAGCTAAAGTAGATGTACAATAATACCAGGCATCAAGGCATTAACAAATTTCTGCATGGGTCAGAAAGGAATCTTCATCCACATAGACAGTAGGGTGCGACTGGCCAGGAGTAACGTCATTAGTAATAAAGATGATTCTCCCTTCTTGGAAGTATTAGATGGTAGTGGTTGTGAAAGTGACACACTAAGATGAACCAACAGATTAATCCCACAGGATACTTCTCTAGGTAGCTATATGATAGGATCCAGTTTGATAGGAGAAATCATATCAGCCTTAATGGACTGGTAGCTTGATCTGGCCTGGCAAGGGCTGGGATTAGAGAGACCACTGGTCTGATACAGAGTACGATATATTTGCTTTACATCCAGTGCTGTACTCAAACCATCCTTAGAAAACCACCATGCTGTTTCTCAAACTACTGAATCAGTTCTGAGACCCGACTGCTTCTTAATTGCTGCCTGCCTCTCACACAATAATGTAACTTATGTCCAGAGGCAGTGCAGGTCCTTCCTTTTTTAGGAAAATGATGAGCAAAGTACAACTGTAAGTCACAAAATGGTCTACAACTGAATAAAGACATATGGTACCACCCACAATCTCTCATGTTCCTCCACAGGTCTGCGACATATCACTGTTCTCAAGCTGTTAGGACTTGGAGAGGATATCAGTGGTGTCCTAGAACTATATCCCATCAATGGTGAGACATTATTTCCAGTTCTTTAATTACTATTCACAAAGGACAATTACACAGCATTTTGTACTATTAACGAACGTGAAATGAGATGACTACAAGTACAGCTTATTTTATCTAGGTTTCATAAAGTTTCTATTTAAGAGATGCTCATAAAAAGGATGGGTCAGATCTTGCTAAGTGTGGGGTGTTCTCAATTCCCACTGAAGTAAAAGTGTAGTAGGTCAGAGGCATTCTTCTGCTTACCCGCTGGCAAAAGCCTATTCCATTATCTTTTACAACATTCAGGAGCAGCAGGACTAACAAAGCACAGACTCAGCTACCTCTTTTATACAGGCCTCTCTTTGGCTTCCTTCAAGGCTCCTTCCATATTCAGCACTAGGTTTCTCTTAGTGCCATAAGCCTGTTTCAGGTGAGCTTTATACAAGAAATCTCACTCCTAGAGGACACCTTGAAGGCAGGGAGCTTTATATCTATGAAGGTAGAGATGAGCACAGGGAGGACTCTTTTCATTCTTTATTCCCTTAAAGAGTCATACGTGACGTTCTTGTGTTTGCAAGCAATGCAAACTGCGTGGAAGGTTGGGCACATGCACATCTGCATGTGTATTGAGAGAGAGGTTAGTCTGGAGAAAGGGAGATTAAGAGTGGGTAATGATAATAGTTTTCAAATGTCTGAAAAACTGTCACAAAAAAGGCAGAAAACTGTTCTTCTTCTGCCAGTGACAGTGGGGATAAAGTAATGGGCTTAAATTACAACAAAACAGGTTTGGATTATGTTTTAGAAAAAATTGTCTTACTGTAAGACCATGAGGACAAGCTGTCTAGAGAAATTGCAGTCTCTTTCATGGTACATTTCAAAGAGATGCTGCATAGGCATTTTTTGGGATGGTTTCTGAACAAGGCCTTGTGTAGTTGCATGATGATGACCCTTGAGGTCGCCTTCTAGCCTTGTGATTCTATGAATCTGCACCACCCTCTAGTGGCTGCAGCCAGCAGCATTGATAACACCCAGCTGAAACAAAAATTATTTTTTCACTCAAATGAGAGTTGACCTTTGCTTGAAGGCCCCAAGCTCTCTCTCTGAGGATGATGGTTCACACTTCTTTAAAATATTCAGGATCTTGTGCAGTTTAGCAGTAAAATGGGAAGGAAAAGGAAGAGGACGTACTTTGTTAATCATCACCATTTAGTGGACAGACTAAAGTAGGTGTAATATAGCATCTTGCATTGAGGCATTAATGAATTCCTCTATAGGCCAGAAAGGACTCTTTCTCCATATGGGCAGAAACGTATGATTGGCCAGGAGTTATATTACTACCAACTTTGTTCCTGCTTCTGTTCCTTTTCTAGGGAGCTCCAGTGTTGAACGAGAAGATCTCCCTGCCAACCTCGTGAAAGACATCCGCAATTATTTCCAAATCAGCCCCGAGTATTTCTCCATGCTTCTGGTTGGGAAAGATGGAAATGTTAAATCCTGGTACCCTTCCCCAATGTGGTCCATGGCCATCGTGTATGATCTGATTGATTCCATGCAGCTCCGGAGACAGGAAATGACCATTCAGCAGTCACTCGGCATGCGATGTCCAGAGGATGAATATGGTGGGTATGGTTACCATAGCTATCACCAGGGTTACCAGGAAGGTTACCAAGATGACTACCGTCACCATGAAAGTTACCACCATGGATATCCATACTGAAGAAAACTTAACCTTTGACTGACCCCAGCCCTCCTCCTAATATATCCAACTATGTGCGCCCAGACATGGAAATTCTTCCCAAGCTGCCTAAATGTCCATGTCTCTCTCTTTCAACAGTCAATTGAAGGACTGAATTCTTGAAAATGCACCAGCCTTTACAGTGAAATATTTCAAACCCATAGTATCCATGCTTTAAGCAATTCAGACACTTTTATGTTTTTAACCCCTTGTAACCACAGGGCATCAGCAATTGATGTTTGCTTATATTAAACACAACAAATCTTTCTCGTTCTCCCCCTTTGGCCATGGACATTCTAATGTAGGCAGGACACAAACTGTGTGATAGACATTGTAATGCTTTTATATATATATATATATATATATTATATATATTATTTTTCAAAGAGAAAAACAGAGTATATTTATTGGAAAATAAGAATTTTGTATCATGCTGATGAAGACCTGCAGAGGATTGCACCACAAGAATTTCCCACATAACAAGATTTTAGGAAAGAAGCATAGGGAAAATTCTTTTATAAGAATTTTCTTTAAATCCGTTTAGAATATCTGACTGCATAAAAGGACTGCATCTCTTATGATAAACCAGCTTTGCACTTAGCAACTTCCATTCATCACCTTCCAAAATGGAAACGTAAGGGCTGTTAGAGTATTTGTTATAATACAGTGGAAAGTTCTCTTAACCCACAAACCATGCCAGATTATCCTTTAAATAGTGATGTTGTTCTGTTGTGTCCTTTGCACATGACAGTTGCATCCATGCTTGTCAGAGCTGTGCTTAAATTAAAGCTGTAATTTGTAGGGTTGGATTACAGATGACTAAAAAAAAATTTGACTTTCAGCAGGAAAAGGCTTGTACTTGTTTTCCTTAATGTTTACATTTGCTTTTCAACCAGCTCTTTGTAAGGACATTTTTTTCTGAAAATTTCTTCTCTTATGATCAACTCTAAAGCTAACCAAAATAGTGTGAGGAATTGTCCAGCTATATTACGAGTTCCTCTTGCTCTCAACAAAGTTAAGACAATATTTTTGCCTAAATGTTTGTGAATCTTTTGAATTGCTATTCAGCCAGCACCTATCATTCATATGAACATACTCAGTAGCATTTTCTTACTGAGATCTGTGGTCACCCCAATAGAGTAGAAAAATGGAGGAGCAGGCAGCCAAAGCACAACCTACTGTGTGATGCTAAATTAGTCACCGAGCCTCTTCGCGCCAGTCCTGATGAGAAGAGAACTAGGTAAGTGAAGGGCTTTGCTGAAAACCAAGTGCTTCCCTTAGAAAATCAATCGCAAAAGACCATGTCCTTGTGGCAGAAAGCCACCTTGGTTTTTCCCCCAAATCTCTGCTCTGTGACAATGTGATAAAATCTCTGTGCTGTGACCATTTGAGTAGGGTGGGCTCAGCAGGAGACCACACCCTTACCCTGTTTCTTAGGGTAACTGGAGCTGGCTGCATTCCTGAGGGAGGGGAGAAACCTGCTCCCTCTGCCTACGTGACTGGTACCTGGCTGAGGGGCATCTACCTGGTGGGCTGGAATCTGCCCGGTAACAGGTGATGTATTTCAAATTGGTTGGCCTCCACTGGACCAGGTGTATGAGGTCACAGGGGCTATATAAGTTAGGACGGGCGAGGAGGCTGTCTCTTCGGCCATGAGCTGAGGCTGGAGCCATGAGGGGGGGACTCAGAGGAGCATAAACATCTGAAAGGGCCCTCTCCCCCAAAAACTCATGAACCAGGAACAGCCGGATGCTAGAAAGGACCTCACCAGCCTCTGGATGAAGTGTATAAGTAAGCTACTCAAGATCTGATAGATATCTAGCTGGCAGTAACTCAGATGCGTGATCAAAAGGCTACCATAGCCAGACTGTTTGCTCTTTAGGATTTCTAGGATATTGCTCAATCTTGTACCCTATTTTCACCCTACCCCTGTAACCAATAAAGTCTTCCTTTGTGACTGGTGTGGGAGACTTATTGAGGGGTGGGTCTAAATTATGCCTAAGAGACCCCTTAGGTCTGCGGACTAAGGGGGACTTTACTTTTTGCCCCCTGACTTGGGGAAGTGCCCCAAGTGCCTGTACTGGGTCGAGTACCCGTCGGACTCTTAGGCCTGTGTTTCCCCGAGGACACAGGGCCGAGGCAGTCTCTTCTCGGGGTGGTGACGGCGATGTTACCCCTAGGCTAGCGTACGTGCTCCAGGAAGGGGTCGGGCCGGACATAAGGCGTCCCTAGGGAGGCATTCGGAGCCTGGCAGGTGGTCGGGCACAGGGAGGTGGGCGGCTCAACGCAGGAGCGCCCCCTACTGGCCTGCCACAGTCCTGTATGTTATTCTAGGCCAGGCTAGTGAGCACAGGAAGAGATTAACACTGCCATGCAGCACATGGTGCCCAGCCAGGATTTAGATTTGGCTTCTCTAGTGCTAGGAGGGCAAATCAGCCTAAGGTGCAGTTTGAGGACTCAGCTTTCTAGGTAGGGAAAAGTGACTGGGTCTTACTGGGAAGAAGGTCCCTTGAAGGATCCATCTTGTGAAGACTGACAGCTGCGTCAGTCCACCTTCCAAGTGCCTGTACATACAGCAGTACAGTATCTGAAGTGGCGGGAGCAGGGAGAGGGAAGGGGATGTGGAAGAAAGACAGGAGAGAATGATAAATGCAATTAGCTGAATTAAAAGGTATCTAGAAGAAAGCCTATGAGGTCCTGTGGTTCAGCTTAAGAAAATAAGTGTTGATTGCTTCAGTGTATCCATGGTCAGCTGCTTACCTGCCTTGGCCAAAGGCAGAACCAGAAGTAAGGAATGTCAGCTGTTCCTCTAGCAAGGAATTCCTTTAGACAAACAGAGAAGGAGGTGGCGTTTTTAGGTATTAGCTTAAAAACCTTTCTGTGTCTTTGTATTTTTAAATGACTGTTTACAGAAGTGCCTAGTGAATGACACTAGATTATGGCTTGTTTTAAAGGTCTGATCAATAACATCAATGTTCAGTGAGAGAGAAGGGAATAAATATATCAAAAGAAAGAATCTACTTGAAGCAAATGAGCAAGATCTTTATATTTGCCCAGGGATTTCAAGTAAAATTTGTTTTATGCCAGTAAGGTGACTTACTCTTGGTCTAAATTTTGGTGTTAAGCTCCCATCTTGTTAAGGACCCCAGCCAAAAAGTCCCCATTTCTGAACAACTTGGCATCCTGAGGGTGATCATTTGGAATCCAAAATGGGGCTGAATTTTGCAAGGATTCCTTCTGATAGCCCCCACCAGAAAACTTTGTTGAGGAACTAGGGCTGAAAGAATCTATGCTTTACTTAGCCAAGAAAATCCTACACAACCATTCAACCTTTCCCAAAACAAAAAATCCCGAAGCATTTTAAGTTCTGTAGTTTGAGTCTTACAAGCAAGCTTAACTGGGGCACCACCCTCAGAAAAAGCAGACACTGAGCCATGTTCACCCATTCATCACACAGCCTTAATCAACTAAAAGCTATGCTTTCATAATTGTTAATTTTATAGATAGTTGCACTGCTCCTGGGATTTGGGTTTTGGTCTAAACTGATCATTTTCACTGAGGTTCTCCTTTTGGTACTAGGCTGTTGTGCTTGGATTCACGGTGCTGTTTTAACCAATACTTTTTAAACAAAGGGAAGATGAAAACATCTGTCTTCAAAGTTGGTTTTGTAGAACTATTTCCTCAACCCTGAATGAGGAACCAAACATTTTTCAACAGCTCTTAAGTTGAAACATTTGTAAATCTGGGCTCTCAATAACAGCTTGGCAGAGTCTCAGTCAGGCTGTTCTCCCTGTCCAACTCATTTGCTAAGAGCCACGTGGCAGACAGTGAACCTTCTGCTCAGCCAGTTCTTTCATTCAGCACTCTGGTATCTTTTGTGAGGAAAACAGAATGTGGTTATGGATTTGGAGGTAAACCGGTGATATGATGGAGACTAGTATGAACACCCAACCACAGCTATTGCAGGGGGTAAGACCCATGCACAAAACATGAATCTGTTAACAAACCAAAGCTGCCTTCCAGCTGGTGAAGATGTGCAAGAGCTTCCACTGAAAATTAATGGCTGAGACATCCAACTGTACAATAGTATCTTAACACTTCTACAGAACCATTTCAAGGGTGCTTTCTTGCTTACTTCTGGCCAATTTACACACATTTTTCTTACGAGCCCATTCAAAGCCTTTCCTATACCTGGGTGAAATTTATATCCGTATTGCTGCACAGAATATTTCTGCTTCCCTCCTGCCAATATGTTTTGTACCCATCTCTCTCCCATTCAACACAGCCTCACTAATAGTCCTGTACAGCTTATCTGAAGCAAACAGGAAGGCTTTCATTAGGGCTGAACTTGGCAGTGGAGATAACTGAGTTGATTTACCTACATGCAGTCTCCTTCTGATCAGGGCTGGAAGTTGCATTTAAATGTTTCCTATTAAGTTCTGTACAGATTCAAGCAAGCAGGATTCTCTCTCTGTTAACAAGCTACCATAAAAATATAGAAAAGAATGAGATTGGTTGTTTAGTTTCACATTTAAGTGTCACTTGTAAAGCTATACCTTCTAAATAAATCACAGACATAAGTTTGGGTGTTTTTCTTTTTTGTATGATTCTACGAGTATGCCAGAGAAAGGTCACTGTTCTTCCCAGAGGAAAATCTATATAGAGGCATTTGAATAGTGCTTTTACATGCATACTACTCTTCATCTAGGTGTTTACCATCATAATGTGGCCCACACACACATGGAAGAAGGTTGGAGAGGGGTGGCCTGACATGTTCCAGGAGTGCAGGACCAAGGGACACTATATACTTACTGTCCTCTCAGGACAGAGGGTTGACTCTATGCCCTCAGGCAATGGCCAGCAGAGATGAGCGACCACAGCAAGACTGCAAGTAGTAATTTGCTGCTGGCACTTCAGCAGCAAACTGTTCCCTCACTGGAGAAAGGGAAGAATAGGAAGGAAATGGTAGTTTCTGGGCACACATTTCCTTCCCTAAAACAGCCCAGCAACTCACACCAAGGGACACAGTTTTAATCATGACTAACCATGCCTCTGAGCACCCTGAGATAACAAACAAGAAGGTAAGTAGGTATGAAATCGCTCACATTTAAGTGGACCAGGGCAGTTCATTAGCATCACCTAAAAATGCTACAGACAGCCATGGACAAATGTATCCACTGAAATTGAAGGGGGTAAATCACATCTTATGCTGAAAAGTGTCACAAGAAAGCTAGCATGAAGTTAAATGCTTCAAATTATTTTGCCATTATCCTGGAGGAAAGTCTAGTGAAGACTACAGAAACATAATTAGACTTAACCATTTGGATTAGGGTTCTCCCAATTCTTGGTTTAGTTCATTTATTTAGTAACTGTAACCCCTCTTCTGGTTTTCCTGCATCTTCTCTCCCCCTTCTTTGATTTATCCAAAAAGCTGCTCTGAAACGATCAGTCCCATGTTCAGATTGTTCCCTCTTCCCTTGCATGCAAGATGTATGACATGGAGCTCAAAGGATTATAGTGAGAAAGGAGTTACATGGGAGTACCAGCCAGTCCCAATAAAACTCTGGCCTCTGTTTAGTTTTGCAAGACACTCATGTACCTCTCTCTCAAGGGCCTTCATGACTATTCTATCTACTTCTGCTGTCATCCAAACGGTCTACATCCGTTATCTTGTATTGCTTGTGTTTTACTTCTTCTCATGCTCCCACTTCCCATCTGTTAAGCCCCCCTGCACCTCCTCCTCCAACCATGCTATGATAAAGCCTCCATAGACTGCTCTCTCAGCAGAATGGAATCTCCTGCTGTATCTTTTCTCTAAAGAAATGTACTTCATAATTACAATGCTCTGTAAATAAGGTGGGCTAGAACCAAGTGCCACAATAGGGCCCTTATTCCTGAATTCATACTAGTCTGAGCCTTAAAAAAAATTAAAAAAAAAATACCAGACCTTATAATATGCAGTTCAGAAGCTGGTTCCTGTAGGGATGGGGAGGGAAATCCCACATGCAACTTAGCAGGTGTTGGCTGCAGCTACCATATTTGATGGACCAATGAACTAACCAGGTCAGTATTAATTAATACAGCAATCAACCACCAACAGGATATGTATCCATACATGATTAGTACATGATGCCTGGGGTAGATTGTGGGACACAAGGGAAACAGCAGGATTGCCTTCAACCTCTGAGAAACACACCAATAGCTGGCTCCTGCATCCTTTAGTATGGCCTAGTGACAGGGCTCATTCCAATACAAGTGACTTGCACCTGTTGTTAGTCATCATTAAGAAGGAAATTGAAAACAAAACAGACAACATCATCATGCCATCATATAAATCCACGGTGTGCCCACATGTTGAATACTGAGTGCAGTTTTAGTCTCCACCCCTCAAAAAGGAGGTCCTGGTAGTATAACTAGAAAAGATTCAGAGAAGGGCAACCAAAATGATCAGAGGCATGAAGCATTTGCCATACAATAAAGATTAAAAAGGCTAGGACTCTTCAGTTTGGAAAGGAGGTGGCTGAGGGGGGATATGATAGAGATCTATAAAATCATGAAGGGTGTAAACTAAGTGAACAGGGAACTCTTGTTCACTGAGTCCAAGAACAGTAGAACTCGGGTCTCACCTGACGTTAGTAGGTGACAGGTTTAAAACTAACAAGGGGAAGTACTTTTTTTACACAATACATAGTTAACTTGTAGAATTTATTGCCATAGGAGCTGGTGGAGGCAGATAGCACAGCCAGGTCCAAAAAGAAACTGGATAAATTAATGAACGATAGATCTATTAATGGTCATGGAACAGAGTGGTTTGAGATGTTTCCTCTGGCATCTCTAAATCAGTAATGATGGATGACAGGGAGGGTACTGAATAGGGCATAGACCACTCTGGAGAGATCTAGTTCAATGCTCTCCCTCTACAGCATCTACTTCTGCCACAGCTGGAAATGAGATACTGGGATAGACAGGCCATTGGTCTGATCCAGTATGGCACTGCATATGTTCTTATGTATACACAGCAATGGGACTTGTATCTTGTGCAAGGTTCAGTTTTAGACCCCAACTTTTCACTAAACAATCTTACTAAATCAATGAGGACCTCTGAAAAAGCAAGGAGACACATTGGCATGACAAATCCAGCCCCTCTGCCCACAAGCATAAGCTGGGATTTAATCGGAATCAGGACCACTGTCAGCCTGTGGATTTATTATTTGTACTTTAATTTATTCAAATTTATTTCACCATTAGATCTGATAAATTACATGTAAAACTCAATGTTTGTTACAAAGGCATCCCTGTAATAGAGAACAATACCTCCCCCTAAGCCAAATGGCTTATCTCAATATACATTATTAGTTTAAAACAAATGAGGCAGATTCAAAGCAACTGTCTGATTAAACTGGGTTCACGGCTACCCTACATAACCACAATGCTGTCAAACAACCAGAATATAGCAGTGAATTTGCCTCCATATTTTAAACAGGTCTCCTTACCTGTGGTATTAGTAATAACTTAATTACTAAAATAACACTTAATGGAGTGTTTGTAGAGTTGTGCAGAGACTCAAATTCAACACTTAATCTTCATGACATCCCTGTGAGGTTGATAATGGTATTTTTATCCCTGTTGTATGAACAGGGTAACTTGGGCTGAAAGTCAAAATGAAAATGATCTGGGCAAAATGGCCAAACCTGTAGAAAAAATAGACCTCAGGAGGTGCTCAATCTTCCTGACCATGTTATCCAGTGTTAACAGGAATTGTTTCCATAATTCAATGTACCTTTCATAATTCACAGCATTTTCTTCTTCCATTTCTCTAAGTATGGACACAAGGAATAGCCTGGCCAAATTATGCTACAGTCTCCAGTCAATGTAATTATCAGAGGCCATGCACTGGAGCTCTGTGCCACAAACACTGCATAAAAATATACAGGTTTTCTGTAGATTACACTTAATTCCTTTTTTCAAGATCACGGAAATTTCAGAATTTTTTTTAAAAGCTTGTATAAAAAATATTTTTGGGGCCAAATTTATCTTGCCAATTTCCTTTAAATTTAAAAGTCATTATTTTGTATTGACAAAATAGTGAAATACGGTTTCAGCATAATTTCATTTCCAGTGACGTAGAACAGAACTCTCCAGTGTACGGCAATGGACAAACTATAATTCCAGGGAGGCACACAAGGCATAAGAATTTTCAAACTAGAGGAAGATGCAACAAGATCCATTTTAAAAAACAAAAAAGCCCCTCAGATTTCAGATGAGCAGGGAAGCTGGTCTTCCAATCGGCTATACCAGTCACGTTATCAAAATAGATCACAAGTGCTTGTAAGTTGGTAAGTTGTAGTAACGTAACACATGCTCAGCAACTCCCGAAAGCTACTGGAATGGTGATGAAACTGGTTCTATGGAACCATTTGTCAAAAGAACAGAAGAGAAGGACATAACACTAACAAACACGTTAATACAAATTCAGATATAAGGGTACCTATAACTTAAGCAGCATTCCACATGCTGATGGCACACAACGATGTTAGGGGGCCAAACCACAGAGCAACTGAGGGTGAACCAGGATCAACACTGACAGAATGTTTGTAGGATGAGGACCTTTGCCTCGGAGGGGAGTCAACACTGTCACTATGGCGCACATGAACACTAGCATGCCGCCTTTACTTTCAAATTGCTGGGCTGACACTCAGCTCTTGGATCATCCTGTTTAATAAGACTAAGGGCCACATATTTTCCACCCCTTTACATTGACTTCATTGCGCTTAGCCCATGATTTACACTGATGCAAGAGGAGAATACAGCATACACTGCAATTTACATGGATCAAGCTAGTGATTCTACAGTGTTCCTTTCCTACCTCTGGTACACCATGGGGTTTATACTCATCTGTAATCACCTCCAACCCTGAAACTTACCCTGCTGTGTTCGAGTTACTTGGCACAACTTGAAAACAGTTAATTCCACAATCACCTCTCCCCTGGAACCACCAAAAAACAAATATTCTCAAATGTTCTGCACAATAAAAAACAACTCTTCCACGTTCTGAAGGACGTTCAAGCTGCTCTCTTGAAGACTGCCCAGCACTCATCTGTACCACCCCAGGCTAGAAGGCATCTTCATCAGTATCAGCATCACTATTTGGTTTGGTCAGTCTCTCAAGCTCCTCTCCATCCTACAGGACCCAGAAGGGGGTGGGAAAAACAAAAAATAAAAAAGAGTTAATTATGAGCAAATTTTCCTTTTGCCAAGAACACAAGCAACACTTATTTTGAAGCAGTCCAGCCATAACTGTGAAATCAAGGGCTTGTGCTTTAAATCTCTTTTACATTAAACCCTTGTCTTGGATAGAACAGACAGCTATTCATGAGGGAAAGTCCCCAGATTTGTTTTTAACTGAAAAAAGTATTTCACCATTCTGTGTTGGCCTCCTTTCATTTTTCCCTAGTCCAATGGATGCAGTTGTATTAACAGACATGCTTCTTCCTGCATGGAGACTTCTTTCTTCCTGGACACAGAGGTGCTGAATAATTTGTCCCCCATCCCCCCAGTTGATTAAGTACATGGTCTAAAACATGCCTGATTTCACAAACATATGATTATACACATTATTTGTATATCTGTTAGCCATCACTCAGCAATGGCAGAGTATGGAACAGTGAGGAAACATTTACTCCCCACTTTCAGGGTTAAATTAAATTTCCCAGGACTATATGCAGACTGTGGCCCCTGCTGCTCACAGAACATGGCCATAATATACATACATCTGTGTTGAACTTAATCCTGTTGTTTCTAGCCCAGCTTTCCAATCTATCAAGATCCTTCTGAATCTACTCCTATCCCCCCCGCCCAAGTGTTTCAATATCTCCCAGTTTCATTTAATCTGCAGACTTGATCAGGAACCTCTCTATTTTGGCAACCAAATCATTAGCAAACATGTTAAACAGTACTGGACCAAGGAAAGACCCCTATGCAACTCCAATTTAAAACTCCTACCATTCTGACATTGATCCATTCAGAATTACCCTTTGTTTTCAATTATTGGGTCAATTCTGCATCTGCCTTATATCAATTTTATCTAGTCCACATCTCTCTGGTTCAGTTTCTACCAAATTCAGGGCGGCTGCCCCCCTAGCCCCAATTTCATGGGCAGAACAAGGAGCCCAGCAGCCATTGCGCGGGTGGAACACAGCACCCTCCCTCCCCCCACAGGTCTCTAGCTGAGGGGTCCTGGTGGTTCTGCCCCTCACCACTGACTGGCTGCAATGGCTGCCTGGCACGTGGCCCTGCCCCTTGCTGACTGGTGGAGAAGGGCAGGTCCGCATGACAGACAGCCCCTGCAGCCAATCAGTGGTGAGGGGCAGGGGTGGGAGGCAGGCATCTTGCCAGCAGCCCCTTGAGCGGGCAGACCCCCACCCCAGTAGGCTGCTACAGCACACTTTCCAGTAAGATTCACTCCTCCACAGACTCATGGATTTGGCAGGCAATGCTGGATTTCGCAATATCCACAAAATTGCAATTTTGGTAGGTCCCTATTTATGAGAAAGTTGTATGGGACTTTACCAAAAGCCTTACTAATGTCCTTGTACAGTGTGACCATTGCATGCCCTTTATCCACAGAACTAGTTACTTTGTCAAAGAAGATTAAGTCAGTTTGGCATGATCTATTCTTAACAAACCCACACCAGCTGCTAGTGATCACTTCCTTTAGATGTACACACATTCACTTCTTTATAAATTTCCTCCAATAACTTCCTGGGTACTGAAGTCAGACTGACCAGTCCTTAATTCCCTGGGTCCTCCTTTTTCAAAGTTGGGCACTTAGCCCTTTTCCAGTCTTCTGGAATCTTGCCCATCTCCCACCTGTATCTCAGACTTATTTCTCATTTCACTTAAATGTAAAACGGGTGAGCAAGCTCCTTCCATAAAAAGGTTTCCCCAAATTGTAATGCCCATATTACTATTCAAAGAGCAAAAAGTATAGCGGAAAAATCATGTTAAAACTCTTACAGTAAAAAACCTTACCTGGGTTTCTTGAAATATCTTAGATTTTTAAAACTGGAAGAATGTTAACACCTAATCTACTTTATTCCATTTACACTGTTTATCTACTTTCAGCAATTGGCTGAGTTCCAGGGGTAAAAACAGACTTGATTTCAACTTGATTATAATCAGTTCCCATGTACTGGTATGAGCAGATGGGGGTATCTGGGTTGCAAACATTGTAGGAGAAAGGTTAATTCAAGCTAAAGTGCCTGCAAGATCACCTGAGATTAGAGGGGAAAGGCAGGGTCTTCAGCTAGGCCTTGGGATAGAAGACAGGAACTGCAAACAACACTAGTATGGAGCTAAAATAGGGACTAACCTATTTAAAAGACTGAGTGTGAGCTTATAGAGTTTAAATTAATGTGACAACTTTGGCTGAATCACAAGTGCTACCCACAGGTGTAGCAAATCATCTGTACGGTCAGCTTGACAAAGAAAAACAAGCATCTTAAAAGCCTTACCCCACTGGAACGTTCCCACACGTCTCCACTGAAAAGTTTGCTCCTCTCCCCCTGAACAACATATTCTTGCCCAGGTGGTTTGCTGGCATTATAGATAAATATGGAGAGAAGCACCACAGGAGCTTCCAAGAAAAACTCCAGAGAAGGTCTGAAGTCAAAGACTATGACCGACACAGTGGTGATTACCACCGTGGTGACCTGGGCAGTCATGACGTGGAACATGTTGTCTCGAAACTTCAAGATGAAGGCCACAGACAGTCCCATGAAGGCTGTGACAAAAATGAGGGCTATGGAGAAGGTGTTGTGCCCATAAAACAAGCCACAGGACTGTATCTGCCTATAGTAGTCAGAGTGCAGGGCTAGGATTAGCCCATTAAACAGCACCCCGAATACATAGAGTTTGCTGTTCTGCACAAAGATGCTTTCACTGAGTCGGTCTCCTTCTTTCAGAATCTTTTCACTGTAGATATTGGCCAGAGCAGAAATGAAGCACTGCACTAGTATGAGGAGGTGGCCCAGGCCAAGGCGGAGGGTTTTCAAAGCTCCTGCCGTGGTGGCAGTGACGTTCCACCTGAAGGTGGGAAAAAGCCCAGATACCGTGCAGTTACTTCTTCCCCAGCACTCTCTTTCAAGCCTGGAGTATTGAAAGCAGCTGTTTGATGGGCTGAAAAACATGTCATGATGAAATCCATGGGCAGCCAAGCCATTCTGATGGCTTCTGGTCCCAGCAGTCAGAGCTATGATGGACAGGAACAAAATCAGCAACGAGGCCCACTGCACCCAGGAGAGCTGCCGTCTGTGAAAAGAAAAAGAAGCCCAAACCCCCCAAATTCGTATTGGTTACAAGTTCAGTGACAGAGGTTAAATGTGAGGAGAACAAATAAGGTGCCGAAACTGGAAACTACTACACCATACACAACTCCAGTCAGAGAGTGAAAAGTCCTGCCTTTGTTGAGGCAATGATAAAAGGCTGAGTGCAAGGGCCAGGGTTTTACCTGAGTTATCAACTCAGGCATCAAAGAGCCCACATGCCAGATAGCAGCAAGGGGAGCTCCTACCTGACTCGTGATGGAGGCGCAGAAGTAAGAACTCAGGGCAGGTGATTAGGTGATTTTATTTTTATATACATATGTGTGCATGTACAAACACACACGTGTGTGTGTGTGTGTGTGCGCGTGTGTGTGTGTATTCAAAGAAATCCTTTTTTGCAAGTCTTCACTGAAAGTCAGTCCAATTTTTGTGCCCTTTTCCTCACAGAAGTATTGATGTAGTGGGCAAGACTGCCTAAATTATATTGGCTGTTCTTTAGTCTCAGAAATTCTTCCTGGTCTTATTTATTTTGAATAATGATGGCCATAGGAGAACATACAAAATCATGATGTCACAAAGACTGAAAACTAAACAACACAGGACTAAACATTTTAATCAGACTGTCAAAAACTCATTTTGGTTAAAAATAGGGAGGTTTGTAAAAGCTTATAGCATATGCATCCCCTTAGAGCCTCAATAAGCAAAATATTATTTTTAAGGAGAGGGAGGACACAGGAGAAACAAACAAGATAACATGAAAAAAAAAAAGAACATAATCCTACATTTTTAGAATACGATTTCATTTGACTAAACAGATCAAACTAAAAACCCATCACTGGCACAGTAAGACTGAGTACATCTCTACACTACACTATTGTACATCATTCTCCCATGTATTTAATCTTTGTTTATCATCATGTATGACCAGTCAATAACATGACAAAGATTTTCACAGCAATTTTCTTCAGAAAAATTATCCCCTTTCTCATCAAATTCAACAGTTTGACAAAAGTGTTTGAGACCAATTCTAGCAACTCTAATAATATCTGGTTCAATTAATCCTCAGGAAAGTGACTTGCCATTTATTTTTCTAAAAATGACAATACAGGTGTATAGGCAGGCAAGGTTCTTGGGGGTAAATCTGATATCTTTTATTAAACTAACTCAAATAACTGGAAAAATTCTTCTTAGCTAAGAAGAATTTTTCCAACTATTTGAGTTGCTCTAATAAAGGATATCAGATTTACCCAAAGAACCTTGTCTGCCTGTGTCCTTAAACCAACACAGCTACAACCTATACCCCTGACTACAGGAGTATAACACTCCATAAATTCACAGTTAATATTGAAATGGAGTCAGTAACTTAAGCATAAGAAAATAACAGAAGCATGTTGCAATGGTCCCTGAAAGAGGTAATGCAAACTCAAGAATTTCAGAACAAAAGATAAACTTAAAAAGTAAAATAACCACACTAACACATGGAAAGGCACACTTCTAGCAACCAACCAACCACAACTCTAGTGAGGCCACATAATAACCACACAGTTATGGTCCCATTTGTATATTAAATCACAGAAGAACAATTGCCAAATCCGCAGCGATCTAAACAAGGCACATTTCATATTTAGCAGCAAGTTTAAACCATCCATCCCTATGGCTTGTGTCCCAAAGACACTAGAAAATAAAAAGCTTTAAAAATAATGATAGCTGTTTTACAAAGAGGAGGATTGCAACAAACTTCTCCAGTTGGATGACAGAAGAAACACTTAACATTTTGCTTTAATAGAAACTTACTTCAACACTATCCGGAATAGGAATGCTGTTGTTATAATTACAAAATTTGAGAACAATACAGCCATAGCCTAAAAAAGAGCACAGGGAACAAAATTACAATTCAAATGTAGTCCAACAAAATCAACCCTCACAAAGGTCACCTCCCACGATGTGCTACAGCAAAAAACTGGCTGCATTGGCACTAAAATTCTGCTTCAGGTGAGACGCACTTAATGGGCAGACAACACAGAATTCCTTAAAAGACATCTGTGGCCCACACTGAAGATTTAAATGGTGCATAAAGCCTAGCTAAATCCTCTTTTGAGAGGCAGGCTTTGCTGTTGCCTAGAGAGGTGTTGAAACAGCTCTTCTTGATTTCAGAGAGCAATGGATCAGACATCAGTGTGAGCAACCTTCATGAACAGTCACCATGACATGGGAATACATGGATAACAGAGGTGGGCTAAGGTAATTGTTTTACCTTCATGATGCTTCCAAGATCTCAATGCCAGAGCTTTCAAGCGTGTGAAAGGAATTGAAAAGCACAGGTCTACTGCCTAAAAAATGGCACTGTCTCAATCTACAGGTTTGCTCCCGAGGTCACAGACTGCACTGCTATTGTATGACCACGGCTCCTAGGCAGCCAGAAAACAAACATGAAAGAAATACTAAGAGATTGGCTCACAATGGAAAAAAAAAACAGCTTTTACTGGGAGTGTAAAAGCTGGGAGTGTGTTCTGCCTCAATCACCCAATTAACTGGGTCTATTAATGGCACAGCAAGTGCTGTGGCACACATATAACTAACTGAAGACATAATCTGAAGACTAAGGGCTCCTATACATATGCAGGGAGCCTGTTCTGATGCACTGAAAATCCAGCGCATCAGAGCAGACTCAACTGAGTCTGCTGGAGTATGGAAATTGAAGCGTTCTAGCAGCCTTGTGCATCACCGTTGCTGTGTATCTCTGTGCTGACAAAATGGCAGCAATGCTCTTTGAAATAAAATGTGTCCAATGAACTTTATATTTCAAACCACCCCGCTGATATTTTTTCAGTGCAGGGACATGCAGTGACAATGATACATGTGATACATGGCCGCTTTTAATTAGTGCAGCTTACTAATTAACAAAAATTCATTAACTGTGACAAAGCACAGAATGGAAAGACTCCAAATTCTTTCAAATCCAAAGGGGAGCTAGTGATAAAAACAACACTGTCTTATCCTAAAGCTGAGCAAAATTGATCTGGCAGAGTTGATAAACAGCAAGGGAACTGTGTAATACCACTTTTCAGAGCAGAAGCATGCTTAGAACCACTGCATTTTAAGTTCAGAACCCCACAGGGATTTGCCATCGCCTTCTGTCCCCAAAGCCTTTTCAATCTCATTCAGCTAGAAAGCAACTGGACTCCCATTAATGTGTCTAAGCATGGCATCATGGCCATGCTTTTTACAGATGAACTGCAAAGGAGTATTAGATTATTGTGTTCACTTAACCAGGCTGTCAATAAATACATGCATCTCAGAATGCATTATTCTGGATCGCTGTGAATAGCAAAGGAGCTAGCATGTCTGCTATTTATACCGCCCTATAGCTAAGAATGGTGTGTTCTGTTGCATCTCTAATGAACTAGAACAGCAACAGAGGGCAACAGGAATTTCTAAAAATTAAGAGTTTAATTAAATATATTTACTGTTAAATTTCAGAGCCTTCTTAATGAATAGTGATATGTATAAAAATGTTACATAGATTAATTAATTTTCAATACCTCCCTGCAACGAGACCCTCAAAAGACAAATTACTCTGTTACATAGTAAGTTTATATCCAGCTAGCTAGGTATTACTTAAAACAATATTGAAACCCTTTTTGCCTTGTCGTTAAAATCTCAACACTAACTCTGCAATTAGCAAAAAGAAAGTGCTGCTTTTTTTCTGTTGTGGCCCAACACCTTATTTACCAAATAGTTGGTCACATTGCCAGCGCTCTGTTCTCATGTAAATCAAAGCCCCTGGGTGCAATGTATCCATGCAAGAGGTTAAAGTGCAGCTTAATAAATCTGATTTCCTGACTTGTGAAATTAGAATTTAAAAAAAAAAAAAAAAAAAAAATAATAATAATAATAATAATAATAATAATAATAAACTAATTTCCTTCAGACCCATTTGTGAGAAAGAAAAATATTTGCAGTCGAAATTGATAAATCCAGAACAGGTCCAGGAGAGGATGAACTACCAAAGGTTCCATTTATATTTCATCTTTGCTTCACAAACTAACCTCAAACCAGCTTTCATGGAAACATAAGATAATCACAACTTAGGGTTCAGACACGACCTGCTTACTTTGAAGTATTTTCAGTGTACTCTATATGCAAAGGGAATGCAAGCATGTTTCACAGCATTTACTTCAGAGTTTGTCAATATTAACAGGCTGTTCAAATAATAACATTTGGACCAAATAAATAAACAAACCCAGCTCTAAATAGAAAGCATGAAGACACAATCTTTTTTTCTAAATATATAAAAAATGAATTCAGGTCCTCTGGAGAAATTCAGCAAGTATCAGTCAACCTGGGTGTTATCATTTAATGATTATGACCTAACAATGCTCACAAGCTTCTGAGATTTACTTGGCACAGAATGGAAGAAAGAAAAACGAATAAGCCATTATATGAAATCATACTTTAAAAAGATCAGTGATAGAAGTTCTGTAGGAAATAAGTCTTAAAACCCAGCCTTCTGGAAAAAAAACAGTGGGGAACAGAAATGCTAGTCTGAAAAGAAGAAAAAGGATGATGAACCAAAACAGGAATCTCTTTGAAACTATTCATTCTACCTGTAAAAATCAGTCAAGCAGGAGAAAATAAAAGGGATTCTTCACATTTGGTAGCTAAAAAGAAGGCTGTAAGTCAGGTGGGTGGAAGGAATAAACAATAACCATACATGAAATGCTTATGCAGGTCAGCTATGGGAGCACAAACCCGCAACTGGTATGAACCTTCAAAAAGGTGAGCCTTGTCTCATTTAATGCTACCTTATTTGGTACATATATACTTACTGGTTGGAGGTAGGATAAGACATAGAAAATAATCAGGTTATCCAAAAAATAAAGAAAGGCAGGAATTGACCATTTCATGTAGTTACAAAATTCCCTCCATGATGCACATCCAAAATGATGACATAATTGACCTAATGAAAGAAAAAGAAGGAAGTTGGTTAGTTAAGGGAACATGAATGATGAAAACTGGAGCTAAAGGCATCTCAGGTTGATGTGTGCAAGACATATTACACAGAACAGAAACTATTTGTTTTAAAAGCAAATCAGGTTTTGACAACAAGTGCGAGTCCAATCTCCTGGTAAATCACAAGACATACAACAGAGACAGAGACAACACAAACCTCCCCCACAGTCTTGCCAATCACTTTTATCCACTGACATAAGATAACTGCTTATAAGGGGAAGAGATGAGTCTGCGTGGCCATTCAATCCTTGTCCTGAGCAAAGAAGGTATTAATTCTCCTAGAAACACTTTCAATGATAGGGTCATGTTCCGACTAGGAACAATCAAGACGCTGCCAGTCATTTTATGAAGGCAAGGAATGGCAGCCAGATGGAAATGGCTTTCCATGTCTGCTGATTATAACCAGATTTAAAACAGTGACCTAAATGTAAAAAACCTTCTTTACATAAACCCAAAGTATAGCACCTGAAAACAAAAACCCCAGAAGCCATCTTGTTTGCCTAGGCTGCTGTCATCTGAGGAGCTCCTCCCATATAAAACAGTTTTAAAACAAATTAATGAAAATCCTGCTGTCCTGTCCTGGACACTGGAAGGGGAACCCCCTTGGCTCTGGCCCCAGCACAGCAGCCTGGCACCTCTGTACAGCAAGAAATTTAGCCAGCAGCTTACCTGCCTCTTCTGCTCACTCTCCCGGGGTGTTAAGCTCCCAGTGGGGCACTCTCTCATTATCCAAATGCCCTGCAGCTGGACTCTCTCAATACAGCTGACTGTTTCCTCTTAAAAGGAACAGACCACCCTGTTAAACCACCCCACAGAACCTGCCATTTAAATGACAACAGGCTGTAAAGGAAGCCAAAACAGAGGATGAGGGAAGGAGATGTAGGACTAAGTTTGCCAAGACATTCAGAGATGTGCATCTCAACATAATCAGCATTTTAAATTTAAAAATATGAACAGCACAGGATGCAAATACAGTGGGTGGGAAATGGAAGGAGTTGGCAAGAAGTGGAGTTAACAGGCTCAAAAAGGAAGGGACAAAGTAAGAATATCTCAAAACCAGGACACAGAAAGAGGCAAAGTATGGACTGATGCAACCTGGAACCAGCAACAATCAATGAAAAGTAGCAGCAAGGAATGGTGGCATTCATGGTCTTAGGTATAGCTCTATTAAATGATGTGGGGTTAGCGCACAGGTGGGCAATTATTTGGACTCGAGGGCCACTTAAGGAGTTTTGGTGAGCTGTTGCAGGGGCGGGGGGAATAGCCCAGGCCAGTCCATGGGGTACTGGTCAGAGTGGGTGGATGGATGAGGTCTCCTTAGAGATTGGTTTGGGACACCCATGGGCAGAGCACACTCAACTAAGTAGATGGGATGGTGCCAGAGGTGGGCATGGAACAATATCCAGGAGCAGGATGGGCAAGAGGGCAAGGCTGGGATCACAAGGCAGGGACAGCATAGGGCCTGGGGCAGAGCTGTGATCTGCTCCCCACACATTTCTGTGATGGGTGGCAATTCTGTGGGCAAGGACATGCAAGGAGTGGATTGCCGCTCTGCCCTGGCCCTGCACCACCCCATGCTGCACCTGGTTCGTGCTGTGGCTGCTCACAGCCTGACAGCACAGGGCAGCCCTGACAGATCGTGACCGTGGTGGGCAAACTGCGTTATGTTATGGCTTTTGACCAGAATCTAGGCCTTCCTGGAACTAAGCAGTAAAATCGTACAGAGGGCCTCATAAGGTAGTGGGAAAAGTGAGCGCTGTGACTAGTACAGTGGCTGAACCAGGTACGTCAGTTTCTCTAAAGGGAAATGAAACCAAAAATGGGATAGGACTGGAGTACATTATCTAAAAAGATGAGATAAGGAACTTGAGGACTGGACAATTTGGGATGAGAAAGTTAAAAAAAAGTAGTGGACAAGCAAAATGACAATGTTGTGTTCACGTTGTTATCATGGGGAGGCAGTGCCATCTGTGGACTTTTCGCTCGAGCAGCGGAAAATCCAGAAACAAACATCTCACACACTCAACAGAGGATCTGAGGCTCCTACCACTGAAAGTCATTACTGTACCATCTGAAGGAACCATTTATCAGGTTATATTACAGAGAAGAAATTTGTAAAAAGGCTTATGGGTTGCAATTAAATTTTACTTGATACTAAAACAGACAAGGGGCTGTGTCAATCCTTGGGGGTCTCCGGTAAAAAGAATCCTTGTGGTAACAATGACCAGGACAATCATCTGGCTGGGGTTATCTGAACCCAGCACTCTTTCCTGCCCAGGCAGGGGGTCGGACTCAAAGATCTATCGAGGTCCCTTCTGACCCTAACATTTATGAATCGGGGGGGGACAGACGGGGGGATGCCCATGACCTGGCCCCTGCTACCTCCACCCCAGCACAAGTGCACACAGGGAGCCCCAGTACAATGCCGCTGCAGAGTGGCACAGCCCAGCAGTGCAGGGTGGCCTAATCTGGTGATGATCTATTGGAGCCACCCCATACTGCCAGGCTACAAGCAGCCACAGTGCAAACCAGGTGCAGTGTGGGGCAGGGGCCTGGGTCAGAGCCATGATCCGCTCTCTGCATATCCCCACCCAGGGAACCAGCACCTGTTACAGGGATGTGTGGAGAGCAGATCATGGCTCTGCCCTGGCCCTGCACTGTTATTGCCCCATCTGTCCGCCTGTCCTGCTCCCAAATGCCGTCTTCCACCTAGCCAATCATTTTCTGCCCTCAGGAGTACCAGACCAGTCTCCAAAGAGACCCCACCCACTCATCCACTTCATCTGGCACCTCTGGCAGTAAATGCAGGACAGATTGTCAGCAGCAGCCAGGCAGAGTAACCTGCTGCCACAGGGGCTGCCAGGAAGCTGAGTCCAGCCACCATGCTGCCCCTTCCTTACTGCAGGCCTTGGGCAACATGACTGGCCACAAGAGCCACGGCCCTGGCTACCCGCTGTGCCTGAGCCAGGTGGGATTGAGAGACCTGCCACAGGTCACATGGAATTCCTTGGTGAGTTGGATCTGGCCCACAGGTCATGTTTTGTCCACCCCTGGGTTAGCAGAAGCACCTGCAAAAGTGATTCAAGCTGATGCAAGTAGGTGACACCCCTTCAGAATGGTGAAATCTTTACCAGTCTGTCCAGGTGAAGAAGAGTTCACGCGTCTGTCGAGACATTCAGCATCCCTCATTTCAACGCCCTAACATATTGGTTGCATTAATTAACTAGATACAGGTATCTTGAAGTTTATCAGCACTCCAGTAGGAAAGGAACATAGCATGCAGGTTTATGAAGGGGTAAGCAGTTTTGGATGGCATCATATGCATAAAGGTGAGGGGACTGTAGAAGTTAGCTAGCAGCCCCCAAGGTAGAGTCACAAACTTTACAGAAGATTTGGCCCCCATCAGAATTGGAACTGTGGATCTGGAAAGAATAAAAGTCACTAAGAAGCAGTGTTGGGGGGGGGGGGAGGGGGGCGGTGTTGGGGTTTTTTTTAGGAGTTTGACTGTAAGGCAAGTATAAGTAGCTCTTGTCTGCACGAGTCCAAAGGCAGAATGAGAGCATGTGTATTATGGCCATAGTCTAAGAAGTAGTTAAGGGTGTACAGACACACACTTTAATACCACTGGGTGTCTATATACATACTCTGGAGTGGGAGGGGTTGAAAGGGTGGGTACATTTTAATTAGGGCAGCTGTCCAAAAAGCTGCTCTAATTAAAATGCCACAGTGTCATGTGTATTGAGCATCCCACATTTGAAAATGGCCATGAGGGGACCTCAACTAAAGCTCCTTCGATGAATTTTAGTTGAAGTGACCCTGCTGCCATTTGAAATGCGAGACACTGAATACATGTGATACTGCAGCAGGCACGCTGGAGTGTTCTAATTAGAATGCTGCAGCAGATTTGATTAATCAGGGTTAGAATCAATCAATCAAGTCTGGTCTAACACATTCTAATCAATCGGAGCACACGTATAGACACCCATATTTCCTGTTTTTCCAGAAGTCTATTTTATTTAACTTGACACTGTGAAAAGGCATAAGGTAATGATTCTCAACCACGGTCCACAGCATCCTACATGATTCATAAGATAAATCCAAAGATTTCAAATAAGAATCCACAGAAAGACTACAACAGGTGGTCCAACACTAAGTTCTTTGCAACAGAGGAATTGTTTTATTAGTTTTCCATAGCCAGAAAATGTGTGAAAGCTAAGAGCTAGCATTTCTGAGGGGGTGCCTTGAATCTAGCAAGGGGTGGTTTGAATCTAAAAAGGTTGAGAACCACTTGTGTAACATAATCCTTGGCAATCTTTCCTCAGCTTTGAAGACATTTTTTAATCATTCATTTTCCTTTTTTATTTTAAGTGAAAGAGAAACGATCATCATAGAAATTAATTACCATTTAGACAGGTGCAGTTATATAGATTTGTAGCTAAAAGGTAACAATGGCTCAGAAGTGGAGAATGCTGTGGGTAAGTGCTACTCACTCCTGTACATGCTTCTATTATAGGGGAAGGGGGATTGAGGATGATGCACTGAAAATGTTGCAAGCACGCATATGGTTGATGGGAACATGGTGCAACGAATCACAGATATGAGTTACATCTCAAATCATGGTGGGGTTTTTTCTTTACAAAGAATTTAAGTGTAAGAGTGAAGACCAGCATGTTTCCTTGTTTCCCATCCTCTGTAATACACAGCCCTGCTCCAACCATTCCCGGCCCTTTCAGCAGTTAAGCATTTTAAAAGGCAGTTTTCACACCAAATGTTGCCAGGTCTTGGTTGTGTGGTGCCCTCTGCTGCTGCACACATGTATCAGAGGCTTACTAGATAACTGAACATAAGAACAGAAAAAGTGCCATAGTGGGTTAGATGAATGGTCAGTCCAGCTACCCCAGTATCCTGTCTCCAACAGTGGCAACAGTTCAAGCTTTAGAGTGAGAACATTGAACCAGATATCTAGAGCAGTGGTCCTCAGCCTTTTCAGACTTGAGGAACCCCTTGGAAAATGCTAGCTCTTAAGTGTTCGTGCATTTTTTTGACTACAGAAAAAACAATAGAAAAAATTTCTGTTGCAAAGAATTCAGAAAGACTACAACAGGGAAGCATGGTCTTAACATTATAGATTTCTGTTTGAAATCTCTGGGTTTATACTATTAACCACGTTTGCACATGTAACAATGCTAATGTTCTGCGGCATTCGACACCTCTGAAAGATCTCAAGGCACTGCAGGGTGGTGTGGCACCCTGGTTGAGAATCACTGATCTAGAGTGATCTATCCTCTATTAACCATCCTCCTGGTATCCACCACTACTACCTGAAAGACGCTAAGGGAAACATTCCCCAGCTGTTCTGTTCAGTAGCTATTAATAGATCTATCATCTATAGTTTGTTTAGCTCTTTTGAACCTGGCTGTGCTATCTGCCACCACCACCTCCTGTGACAATGAAAATGCATGTGTCCTTGGTTACATGCAAAGACTAGTATACCAAACTAGGGTTCCTTGCCCCTCCTTTGGCCAGACCAGCCTTCAGCTATCCCTTTGTTCACTTAATCAGACCCTTCTTCCATGCTAGCCCACTTCCATTTACTTCTAGGCAGCTTCACCACCGTAGGCTTGCACCTTTTGCATTTTTTGGTTCATCTTCGGACCTCACACAAGGGAGCAGAGAGAACAACTGAGACATATCCAGAAGAGTCTGCAAGCCCCAAATCCCAATCCTTAGACTTGTTACTCTTTGTACAGCTTAACCCTTGTTTTAAATAGTTTTTACTAATCAGTAGCATGGCTTGATCCCCAGTTTTGCACAAGAATGTGCTGACAGAATATCTGTCAACTTTTCCAGAGAATCAGGTTCTACATCTTAACTATAGCAGAGGAAGGGAAACGAACCTGAATGATCTATATTCAGGTGAACTCCTCTAGAGTTAGTCTAGCCTAAGTGAAAGTAGCATGCTATGAAATAACTCAGACTGACCAAACTGTTGTAGTGTTGCTTGAGTTACAATTTGTGCAAATTCTGCAAAGAAGAAAGAATTTGAGCTAGCACTGGAAAGGGTATACAAAAAAACAGGGCTAATGCTTCATAACAGCATCTAGCTATGGGCACTTACCTCTTCTTGTTACCCAGAGTGCTGCTATCATAGACAGCACTAGTTTTACTAGCTCAGAGCACACATTCACAGTTGCAGGAAGGTAATCATACTTGTTATCTGTAAAATTCAGAAAACTGTAGTAAACAAACACTGGTATGCCAACTTCTCTATTCACATTTAAAGCAGAAGAAAGTCACAGTCCAAGTAGTCTTTGAGAACCATTTTGGCACTGTCATGAACCAGTAATATTTTTGATGTATTAATGGGCTGTCATGCAAGTTTTCTTGAATTTGTTTCACTGATGAGCATCTCTACATCTAAGCAGCATCAAGCTGTATTTAGACATTATTATTATATCTTTATGGAATTGTGGTATTTGACCTGAATGTATTTTTCATGATTGATATTTTACCCCAACTATTCAGTAGGGTAATGATTAACTTAAGTGTTCCTCCCCACTTGTCAGCAACCTGACGAGGAATGTCTTGCACCCAAAAGCTTGTCAAACTTTATCCTAAATATGTAAATGGTCCAATAAAAGCAAGCATTCTGATGCGGAGTATGAGCTCCCCAAGAATCCAGTGGATAATGTATGTAAACCATGAGATAAGAAACCCTACTTAAGACTTGTCATGAGACGAAGTGTTTGTATTTAGTTTTCCCAGGCACAGGCAATGACTTCAGGCCTTCAGCCAGGGGGCTAGGTGTTGCGATTACCAGAAGTTGCTGGGAGTTCTGACAGAATGGTTACAGGCAGGAGCTGCTTTCTAACTACTGAGCTGAGCAGAAGCTGCATTCTTAGATTTAAGATGCAGGGTAAAATCAGATTATTGTTCTAATATTGCCTTTTTGTTTGTTTATTCTTATAGCTCTTATAGTTGTATTTCAGCAAATGGTTACTGATTTCTTATGTTTATTTTTGTATTATAACTTACTTTATCCAATTGTATGTATGGTTAGATACTCTGAAATTTTTTCCTACCTTTCGTAATTTGCTATTGTTAGTGGATAATAGCAAGTTATGAAAGGTAGAAAAAAAGACTGTTTTAGAGCATTTGATCATACAGACGGGCCTCTTGCAAGGAAGTGGGGGAAAATATATCATTTCTGAGCACATGACTAGTCAAGGGTGTGATTCTTCTGACTGGCAAAATCCCCTCTGCCAAGAGCTGGCAAAACCAGGGTGAGGTAGGTAAAGATGACATGCTATCAGTCAGACACATGACATTTGGAGCATCTCAGTCTGCTCTCTGTGGTCAAGCAACAGATTGTAGGCAGGTTTGGGGACCAAAAGGCATTCCTGAAGGTGTGGAAACACTCTTGGGGCACGTCCAGAGGAGTGTGCAAGTTTGGTTTGCAGTGCCTCAAAGCTGTCTGAGATGCTGCAAACCACACAAGGTGCATGTGTACCTGTTCACTGTGCTAATTTGCAGTAAGCACCAAAATTTGACACTGGGAAGCTCCATGCCACCAGACTGGTGCCGCTGCTGCCCCAGAAGGCCTCCAGGACATCACCTAAGACTGTTGGGGCCAGCAGAGGTGCCTCTGCTATTTGTACTGTGGGAAACACATGCCCCTATACCTGTGGACTCATCTGGCTGTGCCCTGGGAGTCTCTCTCAAAGGTGCACCAGACAGCAACTAGTTTTAGAGTGTGACAGAGGCACATCCTTCAGTTTGACTCATGTACTGTAAAAATGCTCCACAAATTAAAGTTATGTTTAGAACTCTCATTATAAGTGCCCTATTTTCAACAGCACACAGCTTCCCAAATACCTGCCAATCATTTTAATATACATTTGAGCACATACCCTACGCAGGTAGCTTTCTCTGAATTATATCACAAATGCAAACGTACGTTCATTGGCTGAATATTTCATCAAGAGGATCCTACTGGAGCCCAAGGTAACATATACTCCCCCTAGCAGGATGGCATACGCAGACGACTTGGAGCACCATACAGACCGACGGCAGCACTTGGTCTCCATCCTGTTGTCTTGCTGTCAGTGCCCTTTGGATAACAGGACTCAAATAACATGTATTCATACTGTAGGAGCTGATAACAGAGCTAAGCACTCGCACAGGTTCTACTGCTTCATGGATTGCACAACCAAGGGCAGGTTTGGCATGGCTTTGCTCGACTGCTTCTCTGGAATGGATCTGAGAAGCAACAAGAGATGTGTAAATGGGCAGAGGGAAATGACAAACCCACTCTCTCTTGCCCCCCAAAAAACACGATGAGGGAGAAGGTATTTTTGTAAGGCTATAAGCAGTGCCACACCAGGTCAGGCCAATGGTCCATCTAGCCTCAGTGGCAGGAGTGGGCACCGAACTGGAGAGAGGAAGTGGACAGAAGCAAATAACCTAGCACTGGTCTCAAGTTGCAGCACAGGAAATCGAGGCTACGGATTAGGAAAACCGCTCTCACCAGAACAGCAGTGAAGCACTGCAACAGGTGATGGCACCTCCATCTCTGGAGGCTTTGAAGACTTGGCTGGACAAAGCCCTGGCTGGGATGACCCAGCTGGGGCTCTGAGCAGGGGGTGGACTAGATGTGACCTCCCGAGCTCCCTTCCACCCCTTGTCTCGCTGCTGACAGGGGCAGTTCCAAGGGGGGGAGGGGTGCAGTGGTGCGATCGCACCCCACTTTGCTTCCTGCTCCACCCGCAGTTTAAAACTAAGCGGCAACAGCAGCACTACCCTGGCCCCGATTCCTGCTAAACGCCTCACCCCGCAGGGGGGACCGCCCTCTCCAGTTTGCCTGTCCAGCCCCGCTGCCCACCGGCCACGAGCTGCTCCCTCCCCCCGCCCCTGCGGCAGACGAGCCCCCCCACCCGCGTTACCCCCGGCTTACCTGGCCCTGCAGGCCGGTATGGCCCCGCCCCCAGCTTCCAGCCCCGCGCGCATGCGCACTGAACTACCCACCTCGCGGCTGGCTAGGCCACATGACAGGTGGCTCTGCCAAATCACGTGACACCTCCAGCCCCTTCTGTCTCTTCCTTTGTGCGTGTGCGTTAAGGCGGCCTCTCCGCGCGACGGATTATTTCCTGGGACGGGGGGGGCGACGCAGGCGCAGAGTCGCCAGAGAGTGGTTCACCGGAACTCGAGGCGTCACGTGGGCCCGAAGCGGGGGTCATGTGACCGCGGCTCGGGCGGGCTCGTGCCGCTGTTGCTGCCGCTCTTGTCTCGCGCCGGCACAATGCAGAGCGTCATCAACACGGTGAAGGGGAGGGCGCTGGAGGTGGCCGAGTACCTCACCCCCGTGCTCAAGGTGCGCGCGGGGCGGGCGGTGGGAGGGGCCTCGCGAGGCCGGGGCCGGCCCTGCTGCTCCTGTCCTGGGCTGCTGCTCTGCTTTCTGCTCCTTGCAGGGTTACTTGCAGTATTTCCAGTTCCAACAGAGAGGACGCCTGTCGGAGAGGCACTTTGCTCCCTGCCCCAGTACTACTAACCTCAGCCTGCAACTGCCCTCGAAGCGCTCTCCCCACCCCCTTCCCCTGCTGGAGGGGTGGGCGCCCGCCTCTCCCCCCACCACAGCCCTCGTGCCTAGATACCATCCTCAGCGTCAGCAGGCACCTGCCTGTCCCCTCCATACCCACCCTTCATGGTGCCCCAAAGCCTGGCCCTCCAACCTCTGCTCCCTCCAACCTGCATCCAGCAGCCAAGGTTGCCTGTCCAGGCTGTGTGCCAGCCATATGTGTGTGCGCATGCACATGGTGCCACCAGCCTCCAAGTGCTTTCCCCCTGGTCCCACCAGTGTGGCAGAGGGAACTCCTGAACACTTGTTCATATTTCAGAAAACTGCCTGGATGGAGATTGGGGGACCCCAAAAGAAGACACGTCCAGGAAAACCCTGACGTGTGGTAACCCTACTCCCTGCCCAATCCATTGGTCTGCTTTCTGCTCCAGCCTGATCCTCCGCCCTGCTTTCTGCTGCCTATTCCCCCCCGGGTGGGCCTTGTGCCACAGGCAGAGGCTGGCCATGTCACTCAGGGTGCACATGCTGCTGGTTGGCCAGGCCTGGCTCGGCAACATTAATTTATCTCTCTTCCTCAGAATAACTGTTATGGTGTTATGCTAACCCTGTTTTGCTCGGCTACTGGTACTATTGCTTGCTCCCACGTAAGGGTAGTGAGAAACTGAGCTGTGGGAGGGTGAAGCAATTTGTCTACATCTGTGATTCTCAATCAGGATGCTGGGGCACCCTGGGGTTGCCTCCAAATCTGTTGAACGGTGTCATGAGGAGAAAAGTGAGGTGTTAGGATAGAGGTGGGTGAAATAGTGTATCCAGCCAGTGGTTGTGCTCCACTTCCCAGCAGTCTCTGCCTGCACGGATCTCAGCCAGTCTCCGTGTAGATTGCAGGAGTGCAAGGCTGTGACCACAGGGCTGCAGAATGGGCTCCAGTGCTGTCTGGCTCCACACTCATAGGGTCTCTATAAAGATTGGTCAGGAGCCACACAGGGAACTGCATCCAGGGGAGGGGCTGGAATCGTGGGGTAGTGACAGCATGGAGCCCAGCCCAGAGCAGTCACAATCTGTTCCCTGCATGCCCCTGCCCACAGAAGTGTGTGGGCAGTGAGTCATTGCTCTGCCTCAGCCCCGGCCACACGCTGTCACTGCCCTAAGATCCCAGAGTCTCCCAGGCCCTACATGTCCATCTTACTTTTGGCCATGGTCCCATTCCAGCCTCATGCCCTGCCCACATGGGTCCTTCCCTGGCAGTGGATGCAGGGTGAGCAGGCTGGAGTGTCTGGGTGGGGGGTGGGGCCACCACTGCAGAGGCTTCTAGGAAATAGTCCTCTTGGGCCATGTGGACTTGGGCCTCCCCCGCATTAGGAAATAAGCAGCTAAACTAAACTGATAAGCATAGGCTCAGGCTTGTCACTGCCTGAGGATCCCCCATCCCCACCATCAAACCCCTTTGCAGGGAAGTAAGAGCTGTAATCTATACATTCATATTTTTTAAATTGGGAGCTACTTGGTTTGCTAAAGTTATGGAAGGGTGCTTCAGGTCCAGTGAGGGCTGAGTCCAGGCCAGAAAGGTTGAGAGCCACTAGCTCACCTTTATACAGTGGGTGTCTTATTCTATTGTGTATACAGTCCAGGAGTACTATTGCCCACTGTCTCTTTCTAGTCCGCACATGTTAAAGTCTGGCATGTGCTATGTACTAGCATTATCGTGCTTTGAATAATATGTTGTGGGACCTTTAGAACATTGATCCAAGCTCCTGTTTTTGTAAGTGAACGTTTGAATTATTAAAAGAGCTACCCAGCATTGCTGCATAGACTTGGCTGGCTTTCTGCAGATGCTAAGTATTGTGAACCTCACTAGGGTAACAGATCACAAAGCTTGCCTGCATTCTGCACTTTATATGGTATGTTTAAGGAAGAAGTCCTAAGGTTGCTCTGCAATCTGAGCCTTCAACATACTGACACAGCGCACTGCCAGCAAGTCCTTAGTTTTATCTTTTTATCAGCCTAAACTCTTTAAAGGCAGACCTGTAATTACCAGGTAGCACAGCTGTACTGCTTGGTCCAGCAAAATTTTCACTTATCTCATTTTAATTTTGGCTCTTAAATTACATCCCCCCCCATCTCAAGTCTTCATCCTTGGAGAGGAAGGGAAGATAGGAGTATCACTGGCAAGAGTGCTCCTGCTTACTTAACAAAGACAACCTGGGCATTCTTGATCTTTCTGCAGTATGGAAGAGGTATTGCTTATAGCAGGGATAGTTAACGCTTTCTGGCTGTCAGCTGGAATGATCTACCCTGGGTTGTATTCTTGGTGACTGGATGACAAGCTGAGGGCAATTTAGGACAGTAGAAAGGAAAGCAACTACTTATTAATAAGGGTGATAGCATAAATTCCTCAGATAACTCTTGAACATAAGACCAGTACTTTGTGGATGTTCTGTACTGTGTGTAGTACAGAGTCCCTTACTGTGAATTGAGGCTATGTATTTTTTTGTTTGAAGATCGATCTGTGACACTTTTTAAACTGTAAAACTACATATTTCTGTAGTTTTATAACTACAAATTATAAAACTACTATTCTGGCTGAAATGATCTAGTTCGGGACGGTCCTGCTCTGAGCTTGGGGGTTGGACTGAATGACCTTCTGAGGTTCCTGGATCCAACCCTAATTTTCTATGATTTTTTTGGTATATTTTGTTTTGAACTCTCAAGTTCCTTCCATTCACCATGGAATGAGGTGAGCAGGCAAAACATGTGTCCTGTGCTGAAAGCTTCTAGATGTCTTTTTGAATGAAAAAGTAAACAAATATATGTCTTGTTAAAGCTTGCTTTTAGTTGATCCCATTGCAGATAAGTTAATGAAACAACTAGGGGTGCAGTGATAGAGATTTTTTTGGGCTGATACCTGGGGCGGATTTTTAATGAGCCATATTAGTCAATACCGATTGGATTGCCGATATGCAGCCAAGCAACTTGGAGAACAGGTCAGGCTGGTAAGTCTGTTGTGGGGAAAGGGGCGAGGAGGGAAGGGATGTGGGGGGAGGGTACAGATTGAGGCCCCTGCAGTGAGGGAGGGAGTGGGGCTGGGGCAGGTGCTGCACAGCTGGGCCAGAATGGAGGAATGGAGCTGTGAATAGCTCATCTGAGGTGGGGAGAGGGGTGGCGGCTCCCCTGCTGCGCATACCCTGGGAGGGCATGGAGGGTGTGTGCCCCCAGAGCTGTGTGTGGGGTGAAGGCGGGGTGCTGCTGCAGGCTGGTGCCAAGGGTGGCGCTGGACTCGTCCTGGTGGGGGGCTGGGCCAGGCTATGCTTGAGGTAGGCGGCAGCAGTGCTGGGGGTGGGGGCTGAAGCCACCACAAAATTTGTCATAGGCCCCCCCCCCCAGTGCTACCACTGCCCGCTCCGAGCACAGCCCCAGCCCAGCCCTCACCAGGAAGAGCTCGGTTCAGTCCGCCCTCACCCCGTGTGCAGATCTGGGACCACCGCCCCCCTCCCCCATGCCCTCCCGGGGGGGTGTGCAGTGATGGGAGCCCCCGCACACCCCACATGACTCATTTGCAACTCTGTCCCATGCCCTGTCCTGGCTGTGCAGCACCTGCCCCAGCTCCACTCCCTCCCTCACCACAGGGGTCCTTGATCTGCTCCCTTCCCTTCCCCTGCACCTCTTCCTGTGCTCCTGATTGCCTGCATGTGTGCACAGGCCATTTATTGGTGACATTATCAGCCCAAAAAGATTGATTGCCAATACTGTCAATTTTCCTTATAATGGTGCCCATTCAATATGGGACTAGTGCATCGGTGCACCTCTAGAAACAGCAGGGAAGTTAAGAAACTGGTTCTCATAGCATATAGTAAAACAGTTGGATTTTGCGTACCAAAAAAAGCTAATGGTAAAAGCTCTCTGTGTAAGAGGGGCAAAGTTAATCTGTAACGAGAACAGTTGTTCTCTGTTTCCTGACTTATTTTCTTGTCTGATGCATTCTGTTAATGTTTAGCTTAACACGTGGCCCTGCTTAGCTTCCTATATCACTTGCCAACAAGAGTAGCACAGATTACAGAATTTTATTTTTTGGTATCAGCTGAACTACTTTCTGTGGTTTTAAACATACTTCACATATGCAGCCTTCTGATACTGCATTGCAGGATATGAGAAGGTAACTTCTTTTCAGGTTCTCAACTATCAACTAGTGATTTTCAACCTGGGTGCAGTGGTAGCAAGTTTGGCCATGGCTAGCAGGGTCAAATGGCCCCTAATTTTGTGGCAGTGTTCTGCCTCCCAAATTCTGGTAGTCTGACAGGCTAGATAATGGTTCCACAGGTTGGATGTAGCCCACAGGCCCTATGCTTGACACCTGGTTATAGACAATGAAGTTAGATGGGTCTAGGATATAGGGATGTAAATATCATTTAAAAACTTCTGTTTAACCTCTTCTAATTATATTGGTTAAATGGTTAACTGATGACACAGCAGCTGGAACACAGTTGCATGTAAATGACTTGATTTATTAGCACTGTGTGGACATATGCAGTTGCTGGATCAGTGCCTAGTAAGAGGTTTGCTAGGCACTGTTCGTTATAGACTAGGGTGTACATTTAAGCAAATATCTAAGTATTCTGAATTTTTTTCATTGTAGGAATCAAAGTTTAAAGAAACTGGAGTGATCACTCCTGAAGAGGTAAGTGTCTTGAACATTTAAATTATATTTGGAAAAGATACTAAAAGACTTGTAACTTAATAGATTATGCCTTAACATTTCATCTGTCTGAAATGGGTTGTGTAACTGGTAGCTTGCACCTTCTCTAGATTTTCATAAATTGCACGTGGTATTTCTGCTTTAAAGGAGAAGCAACGTGTTTCAGCAACAAAATTCCTTTTTGGGTGAAAATTGGGGCATAGTGTTTTGGTATTCAAATGTAGGATGGGTTCTTTCATGGGTGAGCTAAACATCAGAGAGGTAGCTTGGGTTTTCTGGCTCAGAAATTCCATCCTGCCTGGGAGTCATGGTGTAGGGCAAAGTCCCTGAAAATTCTGTCCCTTGGGTGACCTGAAGAGGAGCTTCCCACAGAAGTCCTGGTTCACTAGAAGTTGGCCTGATAGGGTCGCAACATAGAATTGGCCACCTCTCATACTTCACCACTTCCCTGCACATCCCAGAAGGTTGTCCTTTGCTGGTTTTGTGTGAAATATGAGCAATCTGTAACAGTCTACAAAGGGAGTAGCTATAAACGGAAACAGACCAGGATTACAAACATGCATTTCCTGAATCTAGTGTAGAAAGAAACTGAGTTCACACGTCCACTTGCTTACTCTTTTCTATTCAATTTTGTAAATAGCTAGTGTTTGAAAGATGCCTCTGAAATTCTATTCAAAGACTAAAAAACAATGTAGAGAAGAGAATGGTTGAAATGGAAAAGTGGTAAAGACATAAACATAAACAGAAGGAAAGAGATATACAAACTGGAATAGGATTCAAGAGGAGGTGGTGGGAAGGCAGGTAATCTGAGAAAACAAATGAAGCAGAAAATTACTCTGATTTTAATAACTAATACTTCTTTATATGACATGCAAGAGTTGGATTCTGTTTGTCAGCTCTGTGTCCTGTAGCCTGTGATTTAGGCGTATTTATGCCTACATGTGTCAGGATGTTTTTAAGCCTTCTTTAGAGGCGCTGAGTAATGCTGCAGCTAGGGCTGTGGACTTGAACTGGGGTGGGCTGATTCTCCTGCTAGGAGCAAAGCCAGAGAGTCCTGACTTAAGGGTCTTGCCCTTCACTCAGGGTCAGACCAATTGCCTTATTTGGGGTTAGGAAGGAATTTTACCCCATGGTCAGATTAGCATATGAACTTTGGGGGGGTGCGGGTTGCCTTCCTCTGTAGCAGGGGTGTGGCCTCAACCCAGGAATCTCTGGAGCGTATATTGATAATATTTCATAAAAGCAGGATAGTGGCTGCCATAGTTCCCCTGCTTTACTTGTGGCTGGTGTGGGTGTTAGGTCTATGATGTATGGTTAGATGAAATGGCTTGGATAGGGACAGTGGACACCTGGCAGGGCCAAACCATACTTCGGGCTGAGCAAGACTCTGGTCAGGGGTGTCTGGGAGAGTCCCTTGGGGCCACAGTGGTTCAAGAAGGATTTCAATCTGTAATCTCAGCCCAAATCCAAGTTCCTTATTCCTTATTTGAGCCTATATACTTAGTACAGTGGACTTAGTACAGTAGACAGTGGGCTCTCAGTTAGCAGCCTGGCATGGCCAAGCTGTGCTTTGGGCCAGATGAGACTCTGGTCAGGGGTGTCTGGGAGAGTCCCCCAGTACTACAGAGGCATGATGTGGGGTAGTCCGAGAGAAATTTCCTGCCATATTCCTAGCCCAAATGCTAGTTCCTTATTTGAGCCATTATACTTAGTATGATGGGGAGTGGGGAGGGGTCAATTGGCACCTTAGCACAAACAAACTGTGCTTTGGGCTGGGCAAGACTCTGTTTAGAGATACCTGAGAGAGCCCCCTGATGGTACAGAGGCATGTTGTGGGGTAGCTCCAAAAGGATTTCCAACCATAATCCCAGCCCAAAATCCAGTTCATTATTTGAGCCCATATAGTTAGTACAGTGCCTGGGGGACTGTGAGTGGGCAGCCCAGGACAAACAACCCACGCTTTGTGCCAGGCAAGATTCTGATCAGGGATGTCCAGGTGAGCCCCTAGTACCACAGGGGAATGGCATGAGGTGGCCCGAGAAGGATTTCCAGCCATAATCCCAGCCCAAAAGCCAGTTTCTTATCCGGGACCATATACTTAGTACAGTGAGTATGGGGGGCTGTCAGTTTGCAGCCTGGCAGGGCTGAACTGTGCTTTGAGTCAGGTAGGACTACATTCAGGTGTTCTTTGGGACAGTCCCTCGGTGGCATCAACAGGAAGTTTGGGGTGGCCCAAGAAATATTTTGCACCAGAATCCCATCTTAATTTGATCTTCATTTAGGGCTCTGTACTTGATGCAGGATATAATTTTACATATTAATTAGTAAATATGCATAGCTAATGATATTCTTTCTCTTTAAAATGTGTGATTAATTAATAAACAGCTTTTATTGGTTGTAGATTAGCTTGAGAAAGGAACCAGGCATAAAGAATAAAGAACTGGGAATAAGGAGACAACTTCAGCTTCATAGAAAATGATGAACAAGCAAGCAAATGTCAAAAATGAAAATAATTTTAAGAAGTTCCTGAACAACAGGCTACAAAAAGTAGGCTAAAGGTTGCTCAGTGATTTTTAATGCCAGTCAGATCTGGTTTAGGGCAGGATACTTTTTAAATTTGGGGTAAACATAGACATAGGTTTTACGCTAATTAATATTCATATCGGGAACATTTACAAAAACTTGGCCTTGTTTAGTAAGCTATTTGCTGTTGAGCCCTGAAATAGAATATAAAAATGTTTACTCTTCAGGCTTGAACTATGGTACTTGGTTTATTTGCAAATGGGCTGTTCAGAAAAATAAGTACTCTTTAAAACCTAATTTGAAATCTAGGTGAGAACTTTTCCTGAACAGTCTGGCCACCTGTTAGGCTTTTTAGGACTTCATGCCTTAAAGAAATTTAATAAGATTGCTGTTTCTTTTAAACTACTGGACACTTTCATAAATGTTAATCTTTTGCTTTTATATAAATGACCAAATGGTGTGTGTAAAGCACATCTCATCTGAATTTTGTTATTCACTTTATCTTCACTTTTTCCTTGTGAGTATTTAATTTTAGTAGGACTGGCTCTTTGAACCTTTCCTGGACCGCAGAATACCTCTGAGAGTTAACCACAGTAGGAAGGCTGTCCTGAAATTGGATTAACAATTCACAAGAGTTTGAGAGCTCATTTGCTCATGTTAAGTTCTCCTTGGATGTCTAAGAAACTTGCTTTCCAGAGATTTTTTATTAAGGCTTTTTGTTGTAGCTTGCATGTTTTGTGGCTGGTTTTTTCTTTCTCCAACAGGTGTATTGTTTAGGTCTCTTGTTCTTATTTGGATCTCTTTTTAAATTCAATGGTCAAATAAAATGTTCAGAATTACCCATGAGTGTTCTAATTACCATTATTAAGCAGTTTCATGTTGTGAGAAATAGTTCCAGCATATTGCCAAGTATATTGAATTCACTTCTTTCATCAGCTTCAGGGATGAACTGTTTTTCTTATGGGGGGGGAATGATGGGGGCGGTACATGTTTCTGTCTCTGTTTTAGAGGGGAGGTTGTTTGTTTGTTTGTTTTGGGGGAGACCCCAAAAAATACTGCACTGACAAAACAAAACAAAAAACTCTATGAGTCTAAGAAGCCAAGAAAGACCTGTTAACAGTGCATCTTTTCTGAATGAAAGTAGACCACATTAATAGTCTGTTTCATTAATAGGAATAAAAAGGAGCCCTGAAAGCATTGGTTAACATAAGACTGTTAATCACTACACCAAAATAAGTTGACTTACTGCCACTTATATTTATGTCTTAGAAAATCTTCCTTTATTATTTCTAATAGTTGTAGGGACTGAAACATTTATCTTGGAATCATCTCTAAAAATGAATTCTCTTAGGAGAAAGCCATCTCTTTAACAATGCTGATGTATTCTTTGGAATTTTGAGTGCATCAGTTAAATGTAATGCACACAAGTAACTGAGCAGTGCCTAATGCCAGATGTCTGCTTGTAAGCAAAACATGACCTTTGTGCAACTTTGCTGATGCATCTCAGTTCTAGACTTGTAGTTTTGTTGTTCCAATTTTATTCTCTTTAAAACTGACTTTGTTTAATGAATTTGGTGCTGGTCTCGTGCTTGAGAGTAGAACTATAAAATTGTAAAATCTCTAGGGATTACTGACTTTTTTTTGTCAGTTAATCCACATCACCTCCTGTCCTCTCTGGCTTCTGGTAGGTCTAGATATTTGGTTTAATATTGCATGTATTGGTTTTCATTAATGTTCTTTTGAATTCTTGCTAGTAATACTGCAAGAGGAGGCTACCAGATTTATCTTTTACATACATACACATTTCACAAAACTAATCTCCAAACGCTTAGAAGATGTTCTGTTTTAACATTATTCTGCAGTATTCTGAGCTCAAATACACATGTAGCACTAGAGCATAGAGTTGTCCAAACTGCACAAAATGCTAAAAGTTCTGAAAATCGAATTGAAAGATGTTGTAACTTATTTCATTAGAAGTTTACAGTGTTGGCTCAATAAAAAAAAAATCTTGACTGTGTTCTTTACCATGGTTACTACAAACAGTCTATTCTAGTGGTTTAAAATAAATATAGGATTCTGAAATATTCTATGAATTTCCTGCATTAGTCATAGTTCTCTTGCCTAACAAAATGACTGACTGTAAATCTTGCTAAATTATCTTACTGGTGTTCCCTTTTGAAGTTCTACTTCAGTTCCTAGGAAATGTCTGGAGAAAGGTACCTATTAAAAAAAGAAATTACTTTTCAAGAACTGTATTTGAACAAATGTTACAGTACTTTCTGCTGATATACATTGTTTTGGAAGATGTGTGTAAAAATGGCTAACAAATCTATACACAGTACTGCAGGGAGCTGTAGTACGATGTTTTTCAACAGAGTAATACGTTACTAGTACTTTAAAATGGGGAAGTGGTGGAATGACAGACATGTACAGCACTTGAAAAATTACTTGTGATTAAAGAACAAGTGAAGTGTACTGTTTCTTAATGTTATTTTTTCATATTATGTACAGAATAAGGTAATAAAGCAAGCAAAAAGGGACTGGATCAGAATGAATTAATATACACTCTCAACCTATGTCATTGCTTTTTTTTTTAATATCCAAGGGACTCTCTAAATGTAATTCTGTGCTAAAAGTCATTTAGGTAAAGAAATTTCTTTAAGTATTTTAAAAACCTACCTCTTGAGAAAGGGGAACGTGTGTGTTCATGTGTGGGAAAACTTCACGTGTTGACCTGACACTTCTGGGTCCCTGATCCTAATGAGCACATCTGTAATATAAATATTAACTAATACTTATCACTGTTTATTCACTTCTGTGTTTTTTCTGTCAACTAAATGGAGTCAATTAGTCACTTTTCACTTGGGTTTTTCTTGCTCTAAAGTGAGGTTTTAATAGCTGCAGGAGAATTTTTTTTTTTTTTTAATTGAACCAACTACATGGTTAGGATAGACTTAGACAAGCTTTCAAATACAGTATGTTCTTCAGGTTATTTTTGTAATTTCCAAAAAAGCTGCTTTTACAACAATTAAATGTTGACTTACCAAGTTATCTCCTCATCTAACAGGTAGCTTTTTAAAAAGCATTTTTGTAAATCTTTGGCACGTGCCTATAGAGAACAAAACTAGTTTTTCATCATGGTAAACAGTAAGCAGATATGTTCAGTCTGGGCTGCTTGACTTGCATGCTGGTTTCCATGAGGTTCCAATAAGGGAGGTAGAAAGGAGAATGTTCTGAAGTTAATGCCGTCTGTCCTTGCCATTATGACTTGTTACTGCATGGTGTGTGAAATTGAGGTTATGTAATATAAAGAAAAACATTTAGCTGGTATGAATTAGCATTGTTTGTACATGCTTATTATATCCAAGAAATGTGGCTTTCGTACAACTGAAAAGTTATCTGCTCAAATTTAAGAGTCTTGTTCTATATACTACATTTCCTCCTCTCTTTCTTTTCCTGCAGTTTGTGGCAGCTGGAGACCATTTAGTTCACCACTGTCCAACTTGGCAATGGTAAGTAAAAGTGAATGAGCTACAGAAATGTAGCACCAAGGTAAGTGTTTTGGCCATATTTAAATCACTGTTTAAATTGCTATTTAAATAGCATTGGTCACCCATGAACCTCTCTTGGCTATACTGATTATGAAGAAAGGGAAATACTGAGATCATGCCCAACTAAAATGTTCTGTGACGGGAGTTAAAGCAGGGGTGGGCAAAGTGCTGTCCTTAGGCTGGATCAGACCCATGGCAGACTCCATTTCCTTGCAGCCCCTGCCTGCGTTGTTTAGGCCAGTCTCTATGGAGACCCCAAGAGCTGCAGGGATGTTGACAGCACAGTGCCAGGCAGAGATGTGGGACATTTTCTGGTGTCTTATTTTTCAGTGGGAAACTTTCCATTTCTAAAAATTCATTGTTTCATAAAATTCATTAGTAATAATGACTAGATGCCAATACAATATTAGGCAAGCTTGGCAGTTTCAAAGTTGTAATTAATGTTTTTCAGGTGATTATCCCTAGGAAGTGTATGATCATGTACATATGTTTTATTGATTTGTAAACAGGAGGGTAAATATACTTGCATAATAATCCAAACCAAAAATCAAGTTATGAATTCACTTAATTGGCTGGGCAGGTCAAATCAAAACCAAAGCTAAAATTCTTATTTCATCTCAGACTGCAGGTGACAGCAAAACTAAAACTGATTTAAATTTTTGTTTCACTTTCAGTTCATCAAACACACAGAGCAGTGTCTCATTTCTTGTCTTGAGTTGGGGAAGTTAGAAGTATTTGAATAAGATCTGTTTAGTTTTTTAGTGCTTTTGGTTTGAAGTAATAATAATAGTGCCTAATCAGAAAAAAAACCTAGTGTGTGGCATCATTCTGGTGAAATTCAAGCCATTGAAGGAAGAAAGTTGGTAGACGTCAATATTGCAGGCAGGAGTATGGTAACAACATAACAAGAATGAAGAAACATGTAATAACGTGTAGAAATTGTCCTGAAAGAGTACAAGCCATATACAGAAAGCTAATACAGCAAAGTGGTGGAACAACCTCCTCTGAGACGTCAACTTCAGGAATCCTATGTAAGTAAACAAATTAATTTGTTAAACAGCACAGAGTATAGACTAGCATCTATATTGTTTTAAAAGTTGTTAATGCAACTTTGGACTATTATTTATTTGGTTTTTTTTAAATATTTGTATCCTGCTTTTCTGCTTGCACTAAGCACCCAAAGTGGTGTGTGTGTGCGTGTATGTATGTATAGTTAAGCCTTTTGTGGGGGGTGTACACGTACACATGTATATACATACGTATACGTGTGTGTAAGTAACTATGTATGTATGTATAGTTAGCTATTTAAACTGAGGAGAGTGAGCTTGGTCCTCTGGCTGATGGCAGAGGTCAGACTATACTTCTCTTTGACTCTGCAGTCCCAGAGTAGCTGAGTGTTCTTCCTGCAGGAAGTAGGGAAGCAAGCTCCCTGCCACTTTTCCTTTTTCTGATGGATGGGGCCAAACTAGAATAGGCTAAAATAAATATCTTTTCCTCTTTTTGTTGCAGGAACTTGGTAGCTCAAGTGAAATAGCAAATTTGCAAAAAATGGAAAATTAAAATGTTGACCTGCCAGGTATGGGGGAAGAAGCAGGATTCTCACTTTCCAGATGATTGTCACCAGATACGTGATCCATCATGAGTAGCTGTTCAAGACAGTCAAGTCTTTTATCAGGCTTTGTGGACAAAATGTCAAAAGAAGATCAAGAAAAAGCAGATGAGACACTAGCTTAAGCTATTTTTGCAAGTGATACACCTCTTTCCGTAACTGAAAATCAATACTGAAAGGAAGATTACAAACTAATTCTCCTGTCATATAAGTTACCGTCACGTTATTGCTTATCACACTCTCTCTTAGAGAATATGAGAGAGTTCAAACAATGGTTATTCAAAAGATTGGTCAAGCAGAATTGCTGACTGATGTCAGATGGATGGACTGATATATACAAGGAAATCCTTTATTGAATGTTATGTTAGCAACACCTGAACCAATATTCCTGAAAGCACTTGCTACCAAATAGTCTTGTCATATAGGTGAATACATAACCAAATTACTGAGTGATGAGATTGAAAGTGCAGGTCCCTGATAATGTGAGTAACATGAAAGCTGCATGGCAAATATTAAAGGCAAAGCATCCTCATTTAATAGTATTTGGCTGTCTTGCTCATGGGTTGAATCTTCTGGCAAAGGACATGGTGAGTGTGAATACAATGAAAACAATATTGGCAAACTTCACAGCAGTTGTGAAGGTAGTCAACAATCATCATGTTGCTTATCAGATTTTGAAGAAATTACAGAAAGAGAAGTAAGGGAAGGAAAGTGCACTTTTATTGCCAGGAGAAACTAGATGGGGCTCAGGTACAGAGTGTTTACGTAGTTTGCTGTGCGCAAAGAACTGCTTGCTGTGTACTTCAGTAGATGACACGGTATCCCAAATTATCCAGGGTATGTTCTGGGTTTGAGTTCAAGGAGCATTCAGTTCGCTTCTACCAGTTTCAGTGGCTATCAAGAAACTTGAAGGAGATGCATGCACCAAGCCTTTTAAGTATTCCAGAGAGATTCAGACAGCTGATTGAAAATCCAGTTGAGCTTTTGCCTTTTTTACCTCTTTCCAAAAAGAAAGGAGTAGTAAAACAAATGTTTACTAAGAGATCTGCATTTTGCTCTCCTCCAGTTCATCTGGCAGCAAATCTTTAACACAGAGGACAACACTTATCAGAAGATGAATTATCTACTGCTATCAGTACATTTATGGAAGTAGCTAAGAGTGTCCCCAGCATCGACGAAATAGCCGCAATGACAGACATTGCTGAGTACTGCGCAAAAAGGAGAAAACTTTGAAGCAAAGACATTTGGTGGGCAGCAGAGTATAGTCTCCTCTCACATGGTGGAAGGGACAGTGTAACACCCAACTGTTGTCCAGGATTGCTCTGAGGATCCTAAGCATTCCACCAATGGCAGCGTCTTGTGAACAGAACTGGAAGGCTTTCAGCTCAATCGAGCACTGTTAAGCTTATTTCTATTTCTCAAAATCTTGTTCCTGAAGAATCAGTCAGAAGCACAATTAGTGAAGAAGATGCAGTGTGATAAGTTGCCCCTGCCCATAGCCTCATTAGTAAAACTATCCTTTAAAGAAAGAGACTGTGGTTTGAGTAGTTCTGAATCAGGTTTGTCTCAATCTGATTCTGAAATGGAACTAATAAGCGGTGCAAGTGATTCTACAGATAGTGACAGTGAAACTGGAGGTGCTGCAGTGACCTCAGTGGAAGAAAGTTGAACTCTGTTGAAGTAGATGAGTGGACAACCACAGCAGATCATGCACAGTTCTTTGCGTGTTAAAATTAGTGTGTCAACGTTTTTCAGTGCCTTCATTTTTTTTCTTAAATTTAAACACTGTAAAGGAAGTACGTGCTATTGTGTAGTGTCTTGAGTTTTTTACAAGTACTTCAATAAAATAATTTCCACATAAAACTTTGAATTTGTTTGAATGTAACATTAATATACTATAATTTGAATAAACCACATTCAGTGTGCTGTATTTAATTTTGTTTTCTAATCAAATATTTCAGTTCAAATACTTGTGGCTGTTGGGTCATGAAATTAACATGGGGGTACTTTTTTAGTTTCATTTACTAAAAGTAAGTCAAATAAACATGCTGCATCAGATTGTACTCTAGGGCTTTGGAAAATTTTCCAATTCAAAATTTTTCTGGAAAACCCACATCTCTGATGCCAGGGTCTCCAAAGAGACTGGCCCCAGCAGTGCTGGCAGGGTGCATGGCTGGGCAGGGAGCTGCTCGGGGCTGGGATCTTACAGTCGTGACAGTGCAAGCTGGAGCAGGGCTAGAGCTGTGATCTGTTGCCCAGGGGATGCAGGCAGTGGATCATGGCTGTCCCAGCTCAAGCCCATGCTGTCACTGCTGCAAGATCCCAGCCCCAAAGCAGCTCCTTGCCCAGCTGTGCCCCTTGCCAGCGCTGCTTGGGTTGGTCTCCATGGAGGGCCCACGCTGTCACAGCCCCACCACTCCTGGGGTCTTCATGGATATGAACCAGAGCGACGTGGGAAGGGATTGCTGAGAAATGGAATCGGGCCACAAGTTGGATCCACCATTTTACCCACCCCTGAGTTAAAGTTACTGGAGAAACCCCAGTAGACTACTTATGAAGTTGTAGCCACTCTTTAATATGTCTGTTTTAAAGAAAAAAATATTCAGGTCACTTAAGTTTGTTCACCTGGGTCCAGATTCAGTTGACTTAATGTAGAAAATGCTAAAGTATGGGTCAGTCTTTGTGTAAATGCCATACTTGCTTTCAGAAGGGTATTTTTATTTTTCTAGAATGCAATAAGGAAGTACACAAATGTACTAATTACACTTTAATGGAGTCTTGCATAGTAAAAAACCCCCAATAATGAAACAGCACCTAGAATGTTATAATAGCTTGTCAATAGATGATGGCTTTCCAAGCAGAGAGAATTGCCTCGGCCAGGGTCCTAAAAGGCTCTGGAGACTATTGACCACCCTTAGATATTCTTTTCTTTCCCAATCTTTTCCTACCCAGGTTTGGGGACATGTTGCTGGTTAGTTTGGTACTTTGCCAGGCTGAAAAGCTAAGCTGAGTTTTTCTGGCAAGTCTGTAATTTGGATAGTAAACCTGTAGTACAGTAGAGCCTGGAATATTTTGTATAGTCATGGTTTGCAACCTTTTTAGTTCCCACTGGGTTGCTGAATTTTGAAAGAGACACTCAGCTGCTTGCTGCTACTTACTGAAAAGGGCTCCTGTTCTCCTGTCAGCCAGAATGCAGGCCAGGTTTTGTGCAACTGATTGGAGAAGTGGTACCCGTTGAAGTAAAAGCCATAGCAAACTGCTAGAGCACCTAAGCAGTCCCTGGCTATTGTCTGGCAGCATTTACCCCTGCCTATTTCTCACACCCACATTTTCATAAGGAAGCAAGGAACCTAATCCTGCAAAAAAAATCTGGGTTATGTTATAGTTACTAACCTTAAATGGAAGCAGGAAGGTGGTACACTTGTTTCATAATCACACAAACTGTTAATAGAAAGGTTCTCTTGTCTTCAAATAATGATCTCAAATCTTTTGTGGTATGCTTCTTTAAAGGGCTTCAGGAGAAGAGCTAAAGGTCAAGGCTTATCTGCCAGCAGACAAACAGTTTTTGATGACGAAAAATGGTAAGACCTAATGTTTAAATACAATAAAGCTCTTATTCGTTGAGAAAAGCAGTGATTGCAGAAAACTAATTGGAACATGCCTGCACTATCAAATCTTACACTGATCATCCCTTTGATGGGGAAACAAACCTCCCTTCTGTCTTCTGCATTTTAATTTTATTGTGACATGAAAGGCAGTTTTTGATTCTTGTTGTTCAGAATCTTTTTTTTTTTTTTCTCACAGTATGTCTTAGAATTGGGTATTGAGTGACACAGAAATTTGGTGTTAGCTTTGCAGCGTGCCTTGTTAAAAATAAACTTTTCAAATCCAGAGACATACTAAATAACCTTTTTGCTTTCTTGGCACCACCCTCCCATTGCATATCCATTCTTGTTAGCAGGGGCAAAGACCATAAGTTCAATTTTAAATAGTCTTCCTGCACCCTTACCAGTATGGAATGCATTTGGGATCTTGTGTAAAGACTTCCCAAAGTGCATTGTATGATGACGATACCTTTAGTCCCATGTAATCTGACTTTCCATACAAGTGAAGCAGCTATGTGCTGTCATGAAATGCAATGAGACCTCCATTGATGGGCATACAATTAAAGGGTTGAAGAGTTGTGCTGTCTGCGTCATTCATTGTGGTGAACAAGAAAGCTTGCACTTCTAGCAAAACTCTGAAGAAATTTTTCTTTCACAAAAAGAAGTACATCAATGAACTTGCAACAGCAAAAATGCTGGTGAAGTCCCTCTTGACTTGCTGACAAACTCTGTAATTGCTGAAGAATAGACTAATGGGATTATTGTCCTACAGAGTTGCATTACATGCTTCAACTAGAGGTGTACCAATATATCAGTCCATATTATGGGATTGGCTCAAATAAAAGAAAAATTGACATTATTGGCAATCAGCTTTTTTTTGGCTGGTATAGCCACTGATAAATGCCACATGCATGTGCACAGCTGTAGCATGCACATGGTCAGGAATGAAGCCTGGCGGCTTGGAGAACAGTGTCTGGCCAGTAAGTGTTGGGGTGAGGGGTGTGGTGGGACAGATCAAGGCCCCCATGGTAAGGGAGGGAATGGAGCTGGGGCAGGGGTAGGCGCTGCTCAGCCAGGGCGGGGCAGGGTATGGGATGGAGCCGCAGGTGTCATGCAGAGGGTGTGGGGGGGTGGGTCAGTTCTCTGCCACTGCATGTACACCTGAGGAAGGCATGGGGCGCATGTGCCTCCCCAGATTTGTGCGTGGGGCAAGGGTGGGCTGCCTGGTGTGGGCTTGGGGTCCGGGGCTGTGCCAGACTTCCTGGTGTGGGGGCTAGGTTGAGGCCGTGCTTGAGGCAGGTGCGATCGGGATGGGTGGCAGCAGCGCTGGAAGGGGGAGGGCTACGGGGTGGGCTACAGCCACCTCAGAATTCCCCATTGCCCTCTCCCAGTGCTTACCTTGCCTACCCCAAACCCACAGCTCCATCCCGCACCCTGCCCTGCCCCACCCTGTCTGGGCAGTGCCTGCCCCAACCCGAACCCCATTCCCTCCTTTACCATGGAGGCCTCGATCTATCCTCCTCCCAGATTTACCAGCCAGCTGCTGCTCTCCAAGCTGCTGGGCTACATATAGGCTATCAGATCCCTATCAGCTAATACAAGTAGTTAACAATCGGCCATCAGTATCCGCCAAAAAAATCTTTAGCGGTGCATGCCTAGCTGCAAATTAACTGTCCCAGTTTAGAGACTTAAAGTGCCCTGTGTCTTACAATGGATATACTGTTTTATAAAATATAATCCACACCTTCCCCCTCTGCTTACCCCTGCCCCCAACCACCTGGAGAAAATAGGGTTGTGCATTATGTGTGCTGGATTGGGCCTGGCTGTGCAGCATGCCAGATCTAGCTCCCAGCCTCTGAGACCCCAGACCTCTGGCATTTACCCATCCTCTGTAATAAGATTTCTCCTCCCCCTGTCCCCTTTCTTGGGGCCTTCCAAAAATGGGGTGTGTTTTATACTTAGGGGCGTGTTTTCTATATATGAGAAATTATGGTAATTAAGTTGCATTCTCCCTAGCTGTCACAAAAAGTGCTGCCTGTCACTTTTTTTGTACTGGTAATGATGATGGTTTTGGCTGAAAAAGTTCTACATGTGGCACCTGTGTGGGACTGCTTTGCCCCTTCTGTCCAAAAGAGAAAAATCCCAAGATTTCTTGCTTTGTATCATTTGGGCAAATAACATATTAGCACACCTCTGACTTAGCACCATGGAGCATTAATAATGAGTTATCAGGGAAGCCTTCAGAATGATGACTGAAAGACTTGCATGATTCTGATAGCTCTTCTAGACACAGTCTTTCTATTTATGCTAAGGAAATGTCTGCTTTAAGGCAGATTTGACTAACACTTGTTTGGTTCAAATATATAGCCACAAAACTTCAAGTTAGTATGTACCTGAATGGGTTCATATGCATGTGACAGTAAAGATAATCTTAAGTAACAGGTTAATTCTAGTTACAGTCTTTAAACTTTCCCAGCTGGCATATTCTTATCTTCTAACACTACCAGTAAAAATTGCACATTTGATTCTGACAACAAATCACCTCAAATTGCTGATCAAAAACAGCCAAGATGTACATGAAGTAAAAACTACAGTGTCTATGAAATATGGTATTCCGTGACTCTAACATGAGGTGTTTTCCCCCATTTAATGTGGGGGTAAAAAATCCCTTGTCTTAAAATCACTATGGGTATGTCCCAAGAAGTGCACGCATGCAGTGGTCTGCGTTTCCCTCTGAACAAATAGCAGTGGCATGTTTGCTGCTCTGGACACTCACAGTATGGCTCTGGCCAGTCAGGCTTCTTTTGTGGTGGTCCATGCTGCTGCTGCTGCGGCATGTGCCATGCCGCTTTTTTCCAGCAGCCTTTTTTTTTTTTTTTTTTTCCATCAGGATCTCCTAATTAGCACTTTGGCGAACAGGTACATGTGTGCTACGTGTAGTTTGCAGTACCTCATACTGCTTTGAGGTGCCACAAACTGTGTGTGCACACTTGTCAGAACGCCTTATGAGGGTGGTGGTGGCGGCGTAGGTGGCTGCTACAGCTTGGGCTCTACCCTCTACCTGGGAATGGGGCTGCAGCTGCTGTCTGCCCGCCCCTTTTTCATTTCCTTCCCTGACACACAGCTTCTGCTCCCATGCCTGCCTCTCTTTTCCCCCTTACCCTTGCTGTGTGCTGGAAGGCTCTGTCCATGCCGCAGCCTAGGGTACAGAGCTCAGCCCTAGCCCAGCCCAGCCCAGCAGCAGTGCCACACAGCCTACATGGCTGTGACTAGGGCTGTGTTGGGCGGTGCTCTGTGACCCAGGCTAAAATGAGTATGGAGCCTGCTAGTGTGAAGCAAGAGCTAGTGTGAAGGATGGGGGAAGAGCTGGGAGCAGAGGCTGGGTGGGGGGAGGAAGGGGGCAAGTTGTTTGACCTCTCTACTCTGCCTCCCTCCCCTGCAGTGATGGTGGGGGGGTTGGCATGAATTGCAGATGACCCCCCCTCCCCAATAATTGGATGCCATATATGGAAAATGTAGATTTGTTATAATTTTCAAAATTTCCATGTATGGCATCTAATTATTGGTGTGGGGGATCTTAAATTCAGTGTTACCTTAGATTCAAATAAGTATGGTAAATTGGCAAGTGGTTTTCTACGAGTCAAAGTCAAGGCCCTATGATGGGCATCAGAAGATGAAAAGTTTGTGTGGCCACTGTCTATGATGTTTTTGTTCTTACTTAGTTTCCAAGATGCATTTTGCCTTCAAGAGCTCTAAATTCTTGAAGATGTGAATCCAAATGTACTGAATTTCTAAAATGTAAATATCTTTCTTCAGAAATATTTCTAACTAAAAGAATGGATCCATATACAAGATAGATTAAATAAGAGCTGTGAGGAAGCTTGCCTAATGGCAGAAAACAGGTAATTTCTTTCATGTCTCATCTAAATAACTGTGCCTACTGTATTGTTTGATCTTTGCAGTGCCATGCTACAAACGTTGTAAACAGATGGAATACTCAGATGAACAGGAAGCAATTATAGAAGAAGATGATGGTGATGGGGGATGGGTAGACACATTTCACAATGCAGGTATTTAAGCTCTTCTAAAGATTTGCTACTTTTAATCTAAAAGACCTTCAATCTTGGATTTCTAAGGTCTTCATAGAAATGCACATCGAGTATTTGCATAATCGCTAGTACAGATAATTCATGTTATATTGCCATCTACATACCCTTCATCTAATGTGCAAGTTTTGCTTCTGGTTTAATCTCTGTGTGGGTGGGGGTGGGTGGGAAGTGAGTTGATGATTTGTTGGAAGTTTTCTCACTTAATTTTTGCAAAGCTCTTGACTGGTGCAATGGAATCTGATCCCAGATCACAACAGTTGTGCTTCCTGCCATGTCTGTGTACATGGCAGGATGTGCAACTTTTTTTAAATCAGGGATCAGATCCCAGTTGCCCCATCACTACTTATCAGTGCAGGGGGAGTTTGGGATTGTGAGCCTAGACTTCCCTTGCACTGGCAAGTTGAGAGCCACAGGCCCATGCCCATCCCCTCATCACAGCTGATTATCTTGGCCCAGACAGATCTGAGTCCAGTTCCAGACCCGCAGCAGTCTGGGCTGGCGCCAAGGTGGCCCCAGTCTCCAGACAGCCCTGAGTTGTCAACCACAGTCTCTGAACAACCCGGGGTCTCAAAATGGACCTGGGGCTGCCTAGCCAGGGATGATGATGCTCAGGAGCTTTGGAGCTGCTGGGCATGGGGCTCAAAGTCCCCAACAGGGAAGTCCTTCAGCTCACTTGCTGGGAGCCTCTGATCTGCTGTGTCCAGCAGCTTGGCCAGAACTGCCAGGTGCAGGACTTGACAGGAAAGCCCTTTGGTTCTTCCCTTGCTCACAGCCATAAAATATTCTACATTATTCATGGAACATCTTGTGGCTCATTTGCCATTTTACAGTGCCTTAAATTTGGGTGCATATATAGCACCCTTGCTGTTTATGCTGTGATATTAACACATTAATTATGCCATAAATGTTTTAGGCCCCATCTACACCTTATTACATATTAGAGATGCAGTAGCTATTGTATTTGGTAGGGAAGCTTTTGTGTGTGCAACAGATTAAACATTTAAGTAAGGAAATACTGAGAAGTGAAAACACCATTTTTGTTTGTTTTGCTTGAAGAGTGATATACTGATTAATCTTCCTTGTTAACGAGTTTGAGTAAGCTCTACAACAGTTTAACTTCAGCTCAATTAATCAATGGGAAAACAGCTTTTGTTTTACTATATTTTCACATCTTATGTGAGCTGTTGAACGGCCACAGGATTGACTCATCCTCAGGATGACAGATGTCTTCTAGTAGAAAGGTTTATTTAGGTGATAAAGGAAAATACTGTCAAATATAGAAAACTGAGCACAAAGGATTCCTTGTTTCTAGCAAGCAAACAAAGTCTCTAGAGATCATTCTTGACATCAGTCAATCTTAGTCATTGTGATAGCAACCTCTGGCAAGTAGATGCTTCTGCCTCCCATTGTGGGTGGGAAGAATGTGAGGACTAAAAACTATTTTGCCTAAACCACTTTACAAACCTCCTCAGTCTGTCTCATGCTTCTCTCTCCTTCCCTTCTTGGAGCTGGCACCTTAATTTTAGCAGAGCATTAGAAGACTGTCTGTTCATATTCCAAGAGAAGTTAACTAAGGATAGAACTTCCAGATACAGCCCTGTCCTTCCAAACATTTAAACTACTGTTAAAACACCTTCATTTTGTGACTCAACTTTTTAATAGTGTTCTGTTCCATGGTTGCCAGTGTTCGTGTATGTTGTTCCATTTGGCATCCATTGGAAAAAAGGCAACTTTGCAGTATTACAAAAATCTGGCTAGGTCTGTGTTCCTTCCTGTTCATCAAGATCTTGAACATCTTACAGTTTACCTCCAAGTCACAGTGCCCGCTCTTGACTGCAGCCGAAACTTTAATACTGACCAGTATGATGGGACAAAATTTGGCAAAAGCAATTAAGTGATGTGGAACAACAGAATAAAAACTTTTTACTAGCGATCCTACAGCTGAACCTTCTAGTCTGTCTGTCTGTCCCTTCCTACCCCCCCGACCCCCAGCTCTTGCAGAAGTGGTGGGTGTTCATTAACTGAATTAGGACATTATGCAGCAGATGTCCTTGCCTTATGGCCATGCGATGAACTTTAAAATATTAGTCTTCTAGGAAGAGACTCTTCTGTATATTCTTTCCTGGCAGAGTAGTAGAACTTCAGTGGCATATTTTTCACCCCTTGACTAGTTAACTCTCGATCTCGAATTATAGTAAAACTAGTCTCCATATGAGAGAGCCAAAGTATCCTGGAGTCAGTTTTAGGATGTCATGATGCTGAGTCCCTTTAGCATGGCAGGAAGGATAGTAAGCAAGAATGACTTTGCTAGCAAACAGATCATTTTAACTGGCTGGTAGTGTTTATCTGCTAGTAGCTGTTTATCCCTAAATGGCTAGGCTGTATTGGCTAATCCAATCTGTTGCCCAGCAGAATATCCAGGATTTTAGTAGTGAAGCCATCTAAGATGATCTTCCCCTCAGTTGATTAATGGGACTGGGTATTGTATCAAAATGGAACAAAGGGCCTTGTAAGATCATCGGTAAAACTAGAGGGGATACAGGTCCTGATGAGGTGTATTGAAGGACTATTCAGTGCACTGAGCAATGTCTAATGGCAGAAAGCATCAGGTACTCTGCTAGAGATTCATATTACACTTACCAGGCACTTCAGTTTGACATGCTTGATACTACTGATGGACATGAATCTTTTGTAACAGTTCAGTGCCACCATTAGTACCAGTAAGAGCTATTTGTGTCTTTAGTTTGCCCTGCACTGCTCAATCTGAAAAAAATGTACTTAAAGCACACGCACCAATTATCTTGCAAGATTCCTGTGTCAACTTGTTTTGTCTCTTTATGACATTATTGGATTGCACAAGGTCTTCAGAAAAGTGTTTTCATTTCAGTCAACTTCAGTGCTGAATAATAACAGGCATCTTTCCAGTTCCTCAGATCACTCTTCAAAATGTAATTGAAAGGACTGAATGCCGTTTTGTGATCCCTTTGTTTATCATTGGGATCTGCTTAATTTGCGAATTCACAGATGCCAGTTAGTGGCAAGGGAAAGGCCTGCAAAATTGGCTTTTTGTTCTGTGACTAAGCCGCAAAAATTGCCTTGTCTGGCTGTGAATTAAGTAGGTCCTTTTATCATCAGTAAAGAAACAAGTATGTTCTTGATTTCTGGGTTATAATGATGCTTGTGTTAATTTAACATGTGTTGCAGGAGTGACAGAAACAGTTCAGGAGATCACGTTGGACAGCAAGGTATTTGTCTGCTTATGAATTTTGGCATACGGAGGAGAAAGTTTGATGGACAATAGAAGCCTGATTCAGGGTTCATAAACAGTAAAGAGAGCTAATGTTGTCAGCAAAGCTATGCACATCAAGAAGACGCATGAAGGAATGACTGTACTGTGAATTTCATAATAGGGTATTGTAATATCAGTATAAGCATATACACATGCCCACTAAATGAGGCAAGGTTATTTTTAATTCATTCTGTTCATATGTTCCCCTTGCATGTATAAGCTAAAAATGAAATTCCACTCCAGTTTACAGTGCGTGGATCTGTAAAGTCATCAGAATATTGGGGGACCTTATGTTAATGAATAATAACTCAGTTTGTGGTCACTAGTGTACATGTATATAAGTAGTGTTTTGTGGCTTTTTGTATTGTTTGTCTTAGGTTTTTTTTAGTTTGGTTTGGTTTGGTTTTTAAACCCTGGTATCTTTAGGGTGGTAGAAGTATGCTGTGATTGGGACCACTGATGTATCTTACCTAGGTTTACTTCTATGTTAGACTTCTCTCCACATTTCTTAGATACTAGCGTATAAAAATCACCAACGTAAGAAATTAAATCACCAACTCTACCACTATATTTGATTGAGTAGCTTCTTCCTGTTTTTTCCAAAATTATCACCATAGAGCAGGGACCAAATCTGAAAAACTCCAACCTTGAAGATACCAAGCATATGGGGGAAAACACTTGCAAATGGAAATGCTCTCTCTGCTTTAACTGTGATATGCAGGTTTGAAGAGCACTGTGTGAAAGATGCGTGTGGAACTTAAGACCTTGGGGGGGGTTGTTTGTTTTTTGTTGTTTGCTTTTTTTTAAATGCATCACTACTAGAACCAGAGAGGTGTTCTTCTGAACTGCAGGGGAAGGTCTCCAAAGCCAGAGTATGGTAGGCAAGAACTGTTTAACAAATTAAGGAAGAGGCCTAGTATGTGCCACATGTAAGCAATATGGCTATGTAAGATGTATTAAGTAGTTTTCCCGACAGTTGTACAAAAGCATTTTTGCTATATTCAACATGGAATTGTTCCAGAAATGCATTTGTCTGGCAAAAAAAACTTGGTGGGGGGAGTAGGGGAAAAGATTCACTGGTATGCTGAATTCCTTTCTTCACTCGATCAAAAACACGGATGTATGTATCCAGTTGAATATTTTTTTCCCTTCATCTGGAGTATTGATTCAATGAACCTTGTTAGCCTCAGGGTATTTAGCTTGATGGACCAGTGTTTTGATTTGATCTAACACAAGTCCTAGAATTCATGTGAAATTGCATTAGGATAGGTTTTGTTAATATGTAGGGTTTCCCATACTTATATGCTGTACAGGCAGTCCTCAGACTTGTGACACAATTGGTTCCTGAAAACCGTGTCTTAAGTTGAAACGTTGTAACTAGGAACCAATTTTCTCATAAGAAACAATGTTATAAATGGGGGATTGGTTTCTGAACCAAGGCCCAATACCCTATTTTCACCAAAAATATCCCAGAATTTTGTGCTCGCTCAGTTAGAGATGAGTAATATAGCTACATTAATGTATTTATATTGTAAATAGCAATCATTGATTTGAGGTGACTTTGCTGGACTTTTTGAAGGGCTCTTGGTTAGACTTTTTGAAGGGTTCTTGGCTGGAGTCTTCTCAGGAGTCTTGGCTGCAGGTTCTTCTGGAGTCTTGTCTGTTTTCTTAAAGAAAGGAGGAAGTTTGGACAGATGTTCTCCAGGGAGATGAGCAACACAGCGAACTTGTTCGCTGGCATGGTGTCACAATGCTTGATCGATGTAAGTCAAAACTGACATCATAAAGTTGAAACGGGTTTTCAATTCATAAAAGTTGTAAGTGCGAAACATTGTAACTGGAAATGTTGTAAGTTGAGGACTGCCTGTACTCAAAAACACTTGGAGTACATCAGCTATGTAGGCAAGCAAGCCATACTGTTTATGCACTTGGCAATTTGATGCAGGGCCTTTTAACATAAAAAAATTGTTCTGTATGGAAAGAAAAGAATATTGGACAAAGAGCACATGGTGTATCCATTTTTCAGTTTGACCTGCTGTAGTATCTAAAACTTCCTCTGTGAGAGATCGTGGATCAAAGTTGGTTTTGGACGACTTGGGAATCTTGCATAGTTTTAAAACAAATAGAGAATTGTTGCATAGTTGACATAAACCTGTTGGTGCCATACCTAAACCCAAGTATTTAATCTTGACTGCAAATGATATCTTACAACCTGAACAGCTACAGAAGTCATCTATTGACTTTGTAGGTTGAACTACTTGCTTTAGAAGCAAGATAAATAAGTCTATGTCACTAATAACTTGTAGTGGATTTTTTGTCTTCCAAAAATTTTAAACTGCATTTTTAAACTAAAATGCTGAAGTACAATACCAGTTTTCTACTTGCTAGTAGGTATTTTTATTGAAATGATTTATGCATGCTGCTTGGCTTCATAAACATGGTCACTACAAATTAGATTTTTGCACACAGCAGGAAAGCTGCATGGGACATTTTTTAAGCACAGGTATTCCTAAAACAGTTGTCACTTACTTTCAATTTAATTTCAAAGGACAGTATAAAATTGCCAGGTCCGTCAGCACCTTGTGAAGATGAGGAGGAGGAAGATGAAGGGGAAGCAGCTGACATGGAAGGTATTTCCTTTTTAAGCTGGATAGGATGCATGTTGTTTCATTCATGTCAATCGCTGTAGCATGTAGTAGGAAAGCAGTGCAGCTTCCTTCCCTAAGAGGCTTTCTAAAAGGTCCAAGCCCTCACTGGATTTAATTCTCTTTTTATGCTGGATTTACACTTGTGTGACTCCACCTATTCTACTAGAATTAATCCTGTTTGTTTTTTTTTCATGAGTAATTGAAATATGTTGGTTGGCAACACAACCAAATTCAAGAGAACAAAACCTGGGAAGTCTAACATGGCTTCCCAGTGATTGCTGTGTACACACAGTTATGCTTCTTTAAAGCCACCCAGTGAGAAGTACTGATATTCTAATGCTTTCTATAAGGATAACCTACCAAGTTGTTCTAGTATACAGTCTTATAATAATAAAATGGAGTCTAGATGTAGTTTGTTGGAAGGTTAAAAAGCCTGCCTGGATAAAAATATATATATTGCATACGTGCAGGTTTTAAAAGAAGTGTATGCATGTGCACAGGGGGATCAAGGTTCCAGTGACAAGCTAGGCACAAAGTCAGTTTTGTTCTGTTTTTTTTTTTTTTTTGCAGAATATGAAGAGAGTGGGTTGCTGGAAGCAGATGATGTAAGTGAACTGTTCTGTACCTCCTCTGCAACATTCCTTTTACCAAGTCTTAGCATAAGCTCAGTGGAAATGATGTTGTCAGAGACCAAAAAAAAACCACATTGGCTTACCCAAGAAAAACTAAAAGTGCAGCTCCTTCCTATGACCTGGGTGCAACATTAGTTTGAACTTTTGCAGTCTTTGGATCCCTTTTTAGGGTTGGTGCAAAGGGGAATTAAGGAAGACTATGCTGCTTAAGAATGTAATTGTTCATAATGCTATTTTGTCTTAAATCTTGAATAATAGGCAACACTTGATACAAGAACAATAGTTGAAGCTAGCAAAACTAAAGCTGACGTTGGAGGGGAAGATGCTATTTTACAGACCAGAACTTATGACCTCTACATCACTTATGACAAATATTACCAAACGCCAAGACTCTGGTTATTTGGATATGATGAGGTATACCCATACTTGTACCACTTGTGTGAACTTTCATACTTGCCACATAGCATAGCAAGGCCAGCTTGTTTCCACTTGACTAAATGTATATGTATTTGTATGTAATGGAAGCTGTGAGGAAATAATAGGCATTCAGGGTTGTAGTCAACACTTACTGGGCTTGTGTGAAGAAAGAAGCAAGGTTCTACTTTTTTAATTACCAGTCCGTTCTGATGGTGCACAGGAAAGTAAGGAATACATCACCTTGAGTTTTTTGTCTCTTCAGGGTCAATGGAAGCAAAAATCTCTATTTGTGGTGTGGGTGATGTAAGCAGGTATAAGGACTGAAATTACATGGGAAGAAGGTTCATTGAATAAGAAAACGCTTTCATTCTATTACAAAAGATTGTAGAATCTTACTTTAAGGATGCTATAAGCCTTATTCTGTGAATAACTAGACTGAGGAACCACAGGTTTGACATCCAGATATATTGAATCAGTCCTTAGTTCTTTCAGTTTATGATATGCAAAACACAATGTTGTGCATCTGTTCTGTAAATTTTAAAGCTCCCCTAGCAGTTTTTCTTAAAGTTTTTTCTTTCTCATCAGAGGTCTCTTCTTTCCCCCATTGCTTGCTACTCTGCCTCAGTGAATGTTGTAAGTTATAGGATCCTTTAGGATAGGAGACATTGTCTAAGTATAAAATGTTGTCAAACTTGCTGAGCAAAAGATGTGATCCTGCATTGGACACTTCTTACTAAACTTATATTTCCCTTCACTTGTAGCAACGACAGCCTTTAACAGTAGAGCACATGTATGAAGATATTAGTCAAGATCATGCCAAGAAAACAGTAACAATTGAAAATCATCCTCACCTTCCTCCACCTCCCATGTGTTCAGTTCATCCATGCAGGTATACCTTCAGACTTTTTTTATTTCTTGACTAAACCAACCTTTGAAAAGTCTATGAATGTCATTGTTTTGGCTTTGCCAGTGATTTGGTGTTGGGTAGGTGCTGTATCAAGCAATCATAAATACTCCTGTCCTTGACACTTTACCTTATCCAGTTGTGATTGTGGGGTGTTCATTCTTTTTGAGAGGTAGAGATGTGGTAGAATAGAGTGAGCAATTCCTTGAATAGACATCTCTACACAATACCAGAATTTCTTTATTAGGATTAGTCATGGCTTGTTGCTCTGTTTTGAAAATTCTCAAATAGCTGCTCAAAAGTGAATTCTTTGTGAGTGACTTTTCTTAATCCTCAGACATTTAAATCCTACTGCTTCTGTTTGCTACAAGAGATCAGAACTATCTTTATTTCAGTTTAGAATGATCTTTCAGGAGACTAACTTTATACAAATGGAAAACATTGAGTTTTTTTTAAAGGTCTTGACTGTTTATTGCATTAGATGCTGAAGAAGTAAACTTCAGCTCATGGAAGTTTATGGGAGAGTGTGTGTGGTGGGGGGGGAAGAGAGATCTACTTCAGTTAAGTGTATAAGGTGCAAATCTGTCCTGCCTTCTATTTCAGACTAACAGCTCTAACTACATATCACTATTCAGCTGATACAAGTATCCAGCACTTTTCTGTTTTCTTGCACTTCCACATAAATTCCAGAAAGTGGCAGATAAGTGCTTACAACTTATAAATAAACTGATTTATTTTTTCAGGTACTGTTGCTGAGATGGTGCTACAAAATCAATTTATTGTCGCCAGTTCTGTTAGATAGGTTAAAACAGAATACTGAGTCAGCACTAATTCTCTTTGTGGATACTTTAACTCCACATGAAGAATGCTTTTGTGCAGCTTAGTCCATGCACTTCCAAAGGGGCAGACAAACCAAGGGCCCTAGCTTATTTAGCAATCTTGCCCATGTAGATGCGTCTTCAGAGCTGTCTGCTCTTAGATACTTTTAAGGTTTCTGTTTAATTGTCACAGTAAACTATTTGCACAGGTTAACATCTGTGTACCAGTAGAATTGGGTTTTGAAATCTTATATTGTGGGTTTTTTCAGTTTTTTTTCAATTTTTACATTTTTCAGCTGAAGGACAAGAAGATACAGCTTATCGTGATTATGACCTAGCTATGCACCTGTCTATTTATGGGGTCTCAGAGTACACTTGCCTGGGGTCTGGCCTGATGCCTTTGGGCAGGAGTCTGTAATTTGCTTACTCTGAAACTAAGATTACAACCCCTGGGTGTCATCCATGAATACTTTCCCATGACTAACTAGGATATGGACTCTGCATAAATCCTTGATAATGTACATTTGCAGCAGTCCAGGGTCAGCATCTTTCAAACAAAGCTTGCTTTTTATTCTCCAAAAGTGCCATGTACAAAGCATTTAAAGCAAAGCTGAATAGCACGTCACTCTATATATGTAGGTTGTTATACCTTCAAATTATTTCTGGTAGGAGGAAATAGCTTAGCGTACTGACTGCATCAGGTTTCAGCATGCTTTGATCCTAAGCTTAGCCATGGAAAGAGTACCCCACTGTAAGAATACATCCTGTGAGAGATCCTCTCTTTGCCCAACCTCTTGATGGCTCAGCCATGTTTGTCCTGACCTGTTCTGAAGGTATGTGCTCAAGCTTCCTTATCTGTATCATAGTCTTGCCTGCCTTGCTCCATTCTTAACCCTTTTATGGTCTCATGTGCTTTAACTCTGCATGCACAGAAAAGCAGACACTTTCCTAGATCATGACTTATGATGAGGGGGGAAGCAGCGGTGGGCAGGAGCCCTGGGGCCAGGACCAGTATTACAGCTTAGAAAGGCCAGCCCTTGTACCTCATGAAGAAGGTGTGGGTGGGCTGAGGCTGAGAGTAGAGCAGGTTGAGCTGGACGTGATCAGAGAAGAGAAGCCGAGACTGTGAGAAGCTGGGCTAGAGGAAGCGGGCTAAAGCCAAGAGGGCTGATGGTTGTACAGGTTGGTGAATGATTCAAGAGTGAGACCACACACACCCATATGCTCCTTTACCCCATACATACCTATGCACACCCTTCCCCATATATACACATACTCATACACACACATCCACAGTCCCCCACAAACCCTGTACCCACCCACCCATGCCCCCACATCCCTCCTCCCCCACACAATATACTAAAATAAGACTTAATTTTAAGCTATCATGAAATCACCTTTAGGTACACTGCACAAATGCATGTAAATCAGGACAAAAATATTTTTTTGAAATCAAAGTAACATAAGTTATAATAGATGTTTGATTTTTTTTTTTTTTTTAAGAATATAATTTGTGGGGGGGTTTTCTGGTTCTGGTTCCAAGATGGTAAACCCCCTGGCAAAAAGAGTACTGCTGGGGGCAAGGGGAGGGACTTCTGTTAACAAAGGTCAGCAGATCGAGGGCTGGACTTCCAGTCCCAAGATGGTGACCAGAGGGCAGGATACCTGTCAAGGGGCCAGGCTGCCCATATGGTCTTCAACAGCTCGCTAAAACTCCGTTAAGTGGCCCTCTCTCCAAAATAATTGCCCATCCCTGATGTGTAGTCACTGGAGTACCTTTTCAGCCCTTTTCCTGACTTCACCTTGGAAGTGCTACAGACAGTACTGGTCGTGTTAAATATCTTCTACCAGTGGGTGAAGGGCTGGTGCAGTGGTGCCAGTTCTAGTTGGTTAAGTCACCCTCTGATGTAGCTCTAGAGTTTGGAAGGGTTTGAATTCAGACAGGTGTTCTCAAGAGCCCAAAAGTTAATGTCAGCCAGTTGCTTTTCTATAGTGGAGTACTCTAACATTTTGACTACCAAATCTGAGGCAGCTAGGTGAGGTGCCACCAGAGCTCAAGCAAACTCTGACAGAAGATTTAGTGGAATTGGATGCTGTGGTTCTGTTTGCTTTTGGTGGTGGGGGCCTTCTGCTCCTCAAAAGCAGGAAGTTCTGTCTCAATCAAGTTTACAGTTAAAATGACCTGTTTGATTCCAAGCTGTTCCTGCGTGTTTATTTCGGATAGAAATGGTAGCCAAGATCACTGCTTTGGATTTAACATGTCCACGGGGACACAACCATTTCTCTGGTTATCGTTGCTTCTGTCACTTCCCTGTATATTCTGTGACTTCTGCAATGTGGTGTTTTGGGGCTAAATTTGTGTGTTTGGCCATGACTGTTTACAGCCTGCTTACTCAGCAGTCTCGTGTCTCATGACATTTTATCACGTTTTGTTTCAGAGGAGAAACCAGAACGGTGGATGCCATTGTGAGCTTCTTGCTAACTGCTTCTCCTGAATAATCATTTTTCATTTTCTGCACAGTCCACAACTCAGTCACATTTTGGCAGCTGCTTAATGAGGGGTAGGAGTAGGGAAAGAATCCTTTTGGACTTTCTACTTAATCTGTCTTGAGTCATTTAATCCCAACTTTCCATTTTCCCATAAGTTTATGGCTAGATCATGAAATGAGATCAGAGAAGTAAGGGTAGTGTTTTATATCATGAATATGTTGCATAGTAAGTAACTCTTAGCCTAGTTTGGTTCAGTGGGAGGGATTTCATTACCTACTTTCTGAAAGATTAGCTGTTTATAGTCCACATTACACACATACTTGCAGAGTGGGGTGAAAAAAGGAGATCACCTGTTAAGATGAATTTTAGCCCTTTCAGAAGTGGCTGAGTTGCTTAATTTTTCAGGTTTTTAAAAAGCAGCCGTTAACTGTAAAACTAATCTGTCTTTCTTTTCTTGCATTCTGTGTACTATCTTTAACTACCAGAGAATTCAGGTATTAATGGATGTTCTTAACTGTGGTGTGTAAGAATAACTAGAGTGCATTGACAGCCAGTTCTTTAACATAATTTGTAAATGATCTAGACATTCCACAGACATATGCTGTAGCACAGGGTGGCCAACCTGGAGCACAGCAGCCTGTGTGTGGCACGTGGCAGGTCAGGAAGGGAACAGATAGCACAGCAGCAAATATAGGAAGAAGCAGAAAGCAAAGCAGCAGTTCAGGCAAGGAGCACAGAACTGAGAGCAGAAATCAAAGTAGAAGATTGGGCAGGGGATTAGAGTGGCACTCAGAACGTGGCTTAATTGGTGGCATGCTAAAAAGATTAGTCTCTGTTGTTCTAGGACAGTGGCACTCAACCTTTTGGCCCCACAGCCCAGGATCCCTCTGTCTGGATCGAGTCCTGGGGTCAGCATTTCCCCTTTCCACTCCCTGCACACTAGGATTGGGTCCTGAGGGCTAAGGACACCCCATGGGTTCATAGATTTGGCAAGCAGGGGAGCAGTGCCATTGCTCCCCTGCTGCCAAACTTCTGGACCCATGTGGAGTCCTGCAGGTTGGATGACATGACACTGAGGGCTGTATCTAACCCATGGGCTGGTGGTTGAGCATCCCTGTTTTAGGAAATACATTTGACTAGTAGCCTACTGAATAGCATGTAGTTGTGTCCAAGAACAAGTTTGCTTATTGTCCGTTAACTCATGCAGATTGTCACTGGAAAAAGAGTATCAGTCAAAACAATCTTTCTTCAATTTGTGGTACAGTGGGAATTACGTAGGCTAATGTCTAGTTTAAGGGAAATTCTCATGTCAGTCTTTAGTGTCTCAGCTCTTCTCTAAGAATTTAAATACTCATCCTTTATCACACATTCAAAACAACTATGCTTTCCTCAAGCTTTATAAAATGACTGAACTTGGAAAGTTGTTTGAGTCCAATATAGGCCACATGGGTGCCCCTTGCTTTGCTTAAATGCAGTTTTTACAGTACTCTGAAAACAAAGCTAAGAGTTGAAAGCATTAAATGCGCCTATAAAAACAGCATCACCTGTGTAGTGGTATTAGCATGATGATGGCTGCTTTGGGATTGGTCGTTCTTGAAATCTATCCAGGAAGTCTTGCACTCTGTAGAACATTGTGAGCACTGTGGCTAGGTTGTATAAGGAAAAACGTGAAGTGCTGTTAACACTTCCATGAAGCCAATGTGGTAGTTAAGCATGTTTTTACATAAGATTTTTGGGGCTCTTTAAACAAAATGCAGTGCTCTGTTAGAACAAAACTGAATTCTCTCACATCAGTACAGCTGGCTTCAGAAGCTTGACTCCTCTCAAAACACATGTATGGTATGGTCCCAGACATAGCAAGTGTGCTCCCATAGCAGGATGTAATTGTGGGACTGACAGTCCATTAAAAAGTCTCTCATGTTCTGGCAAGCTCACAGGAGGACAGAGCCCAGTTGGTGAGCAATATTGCTGTTGAGATGGGTAGTTCCCAAAACTGTTTGCTTTCTTTGTTTTGTTTCTAGTTCACAGTAGTTTTTTGACAATGTGGCAATCACTTCCTTTTTTGCATCTCCAGGGACCTACTGTCAGCATTGTTAGGCTTTGAGGCTGAACCTGAATCTTTCAATCCTTCAGCCAGGTAGCACAGCAGCAAATATAGGAAGAAGCAGAAAGCAAAGGAAATTTCATTCCATACTAATGTACTGTGCTTCTTGAGAAAAAACAAAATATAATTGTTCTGTTAGCTTCTCTGTAGTCTTTGCTCAATATCTGTTCTATCTCTATAAATTAAGAATGCAATGGAGAAGTGTTTAATTTTAAAATGTAACTAAATAAGTTGCACAAATTTACCTTTTTCTTTATTAATCTTGCTATCTTACTTCCCCCTTGCATCCCTGTTTCTTCAGTACCGGTGCTTGTTAGACAAAACATGATCTTGCCTCATTCCCATATGTACTACTTACTGCCTTGCTTCTGACATAGCATTCTTCCAGGAACACAACATGTTGAACCATGTATACCCTTTCCTAGACTGTAAGTGGCTCCTGACAGTTTTGTCACATTGGTAGGAGTGGCTTTTATATACAGATGGTGGTGCAGTTTTCAGAGTGTTTTGGTATGTGTAAAGGCAGGGGTGTCAAGCTCATTTATTTCTTGGGCCAGATTGGGTCCATGGACTCCCTCCCCGCCCCCCCCCCCCCCCCCCCAAATGCCAGATCTAGTGCCCATGGCACCCACCCTAGGATCTGTACATGCAAGGAGTGAGCAGTGTGGGTCCCAAACTAGCTGGTATGGGGATGCTGTGTGCTATATGAGTCCTGGACTGGCTAGAATGGGCATCGTGAGACACATCCCATGACCTACATGTGGAACTGATCCATTGCATGCTGCATGGGTCTGCTCAGACCCAGGAAAAGTACTGAGAACCAAGTGGCAAGTCTCCACAGGCCAGCTGCATTTTTTTGACACCCCTGATATAAGGGATTGCTTATTTACTGTGTCAAAATATGGTGGCCTAATTAAGCTTGTTTGTGTATGAAGTCATAAAATTAGAATGCTTCTTTCAGATTCCCTCCACTATTTTATGACCTTGCGTATAGGCCTGAGTGTACTGTATTATTGACCAAAAAAAAATGTATTCCAATTAAATTATATCATGTGCCATGAAACCCAATTTAAAGATGTGGAGCTTAAAATTAATCCTAACAGTAAGGAACATGTCCTGAGTATGAGATCTGTCACCACAGTTCCAAATCCAGCTAGTATTGATCTACTTCTTTTTTTCAAGAAGTTGAAGTGAATTGAATAGACTTTTAATAAATCTTAAATGGAGGTGCTCTTTATGAACATTAAAGATCCCATAGCCAGTCTTCAGAAGAGAAGAGGCTTGCTCTAGTACAATTTGGCTATATGATTTCCTTTCTCCTTCTTTAGTGTGCAGCATGTTTTGTCCCAGTTCTTATATCTTTTGTCTCTGCAATCCATTCCTGTAAGTGGATGCATTTCAGCTGTAAAGTGTTTCCATTATAGATTTTGCACACTGTTTTGGGTTCCTTGTATGTGAAGTCAATGGATATTTTTGCTGGAAACATGAATATAAATGTTGGGGAAAATTTGATATTAATTCCAGTTTGGCCACTATATTCTCTGTGGTCAAATTTATGTAAAAGAGCCATATGATTGTTCAGAGCTCCAGTATTAAACTGGAGATAATAGGCCTGTTGAAAGTCTCTGGGAAATTTGGTTTTTTAACAACAAAACAGTGGGTTCAAGTTGGCATTTTTGGAGGCTCCAAGTTTAACATAACTCTTAAAACAATAAATTCATGTCTTACTAAGCATTGGTATACTTGATTCTTGACCAAATAACAAATGGCTAAATCCAAGATTAGTTTTGCTTGGTATCGAATGCTGTCAAAACTGAGTCTCTTTGAAATTAATATTATGCACAAATCAGCTTGCTGAACTCCAGAAAATTCCTTTTAAAAATAAGCCATTAATAAAAGTAAGGCTTTTGATAATTGCTAGAAGCCACCTATATACAGAATTAATGCCAGTTTACTCCATAATGCAACACCTGTTCTTCGCGGAACGTGGAGGTGCTAGTAGGTCATGATCAAGGATCCTGGCTTTCTCTGTTTAAAAACCCCAAATTTGCTGATTATGACTAATTGCAAATTCTGATTTCAAAAAAATAAATATGCAGAATCCCCATTTTGCCTCATTTAATTCTAAATACCTATATATTTTGGCGTTTTGATATTTGATCTGTCTTTTTTTTTAATTATGGAAAATCAGACCTCCCTACCCTCTTCTCTCACCAAGACACAGGTCCAACTGCAGCCCCATTGCTTTGTGACACTGAGCAGCCCTGATATGCTGGTGCCCTGCCCCATGCCCATGCTGTTGTCCATCACTCCCAACCCACAGCCCTACCCCACCCGCAACTTCCCAGTGTGTGGGGAAGGGGGAATGTTGGCATAGATGACACAAGGTGGCAGGGAAGGTACAGGTGATGCATGGGGGGATGAAGCGGGCATGTCCTGTCCCATTCTCCGCCCCCCCCTGCTCACTTCTGTGCCTACAGCAGGGTTTGGGGCTGCAGCCATGCTGGACCAGCCCAGCCCAGAGCATGGGACCTGGCACAGGAGGGAGTGCTTTGCCATCATGGCTGCCAAGGTGAAGTGCCCCTTCCTGCCCAGCAGCAGCAGGGAGCACAACTCCATGCCACTGTGCCTGACTATGGTGATGTGGCACTCCCCTTCTGGGTCCAGGCAGCTGGGCCACAGAGGCAGCTCCTGCCCAGATCTGGTCCAGGCTAGCTGCAGCCCTGCATCATGCTGTGGGTGTAGAAATATAGGGGATAGCCTCCCTCCACCCTCTCCATGTGTTGCCTGTGTGCCCTGCCCCCATAGGCTTACCTTGAGGGACCTGCTCTCCACCATCCTGCTTGGCTGCCATATGCATGTATGTGTGTGTGTGTGCACATGTACCTGACATCCCCTGCCCCCTGTGTCCTGTTCCCCTGAGCCCCAAGCAGCCACTTGCAGGCTGGAACTCTGCCAGCCTGCAACGGGAAACCCATGGTTTCCTGGGGTTTTTCTTCTGTAAAAGAAAAAAATTAGCATTTTCCCACATTTCCAAGACGAACAGAAAACCCAGACCCTTGGTCATCACACACAACCACTGGATTCAGTTCTTGAGTTCTTAATAGTGTCTGTGGACTAAACTCATCTGCCTGCTGAAACTGTGCAGTAGTTTTAATTTTTGGTTAGGGTCAGGAGTTCATTTTTAGCCTGGCAAACAAAAAACCATTTCTGGAGCCATCCAGTCCTGAGTGCTGATCTGTAACTGTAACCTAAACTTGCTGAGTTAAAGATGGAGAGCTGTCTCAGACTTTCTTAAGAAGTCCCAATCTGTTTTTCAGGCATGCAGAGGTGATGAAGAAAATAATTGAAACAGTCGCAGAAGGTGGGGGAGAACTTGGAGTTCACATGTATCCTTTCCAAGTACATGTATGCTGCCTGTCTCAAAAGTTTCTTGCAGTTCTAAAACAAATTTGTCCTAGTCCATTTTTAAATCTTTATTTTGCAGGTGATGTGTGAGGCCTACTACAGTTGCTCTACATTTGAGGTTGGGCTTCAGGGTGTGCACTCTTTCTAATGTGCAGGGGCTAGAGAAGAGTATGCATGTGAACAATAGTCGGGGAGGCACTGAGGTCCCAGAGGGGAAGGGAGTTGGCTGTCCAAGAACAGTGGGTTGTTCCTTGAGGAGACGATCCTCCAGGCCCAAAGGGAAGTAATCCTAACATGAATCAAAGGGAGCAGGAGGGGTCAAAAGCCCCTGTGGCTCACCAAAAGCACATGGGAATGTCTCCTGGCTAAAAGGGAGGCTCACACCCAATGGAAGGGAGGGGCCATCACCAGGGAGGACTATACCTTGGTTGCTCGAGGCTGCAGGGGGGTGGTCAGGAAGGCCAGGGCGGAGGTGGAACCTGGGACTAGCGACTTGGATTAAGGACAACAAGAACTCCTTTTTTAAATACATAGGGGGTAAAAATAAGGTACCAGGTAATGTAGGGGTTCTGCAGGATATGCTAGGAAATCTGGTCATCACACCAGACAACAAAGCTAACTTATTTAACAACTTCTTTGCCTCCGTTTTCCTGAGCAGGGACTGGGTCACCCCCATCACCGGGACCCCTGTAGGCCCCAGGGGGGGCGCACCCAGGCCAAGGGTCAGTGAGGACCTAGTCAGGGAACTTCTGGAGGGACTGGATGTATTTCAATCAGCTGGTCTGGACAACCTCCACCCCAGAGTGCTGAGGGAATTAACTGAGGTCATTGTGGGACCCCTGGCACAGCTTTACGAGCACTCGTGGTGTTCTGGTGTGGTGCCAGAGGACTGGAAGAGGGCCAATGTGGTTCATTCCCATTTTTGAAAAAGGGAGGAAGAAAGACCCAGGAAACTATAGGCCAATTACCTCGATCCTGGGCAAGCTTTTTGAGAGAATTATCCTGGCGCATGTCCACAAGGGGCCAGCAGGGGAGGTTATGCTTGCGGGTGACCAACGCAGGTTCATTAGAGGCAGGTCCTGTCAGACCAATATGGTGCCTTCTACGACCAGGTCATCAAATCCCTAGATGCAGGAGTAGCAGTGGACATAGTCTTTCTGGACTTTCGGAAGGCCTTCGACACTGTCTCTCACCCCGTTCTCATTAAAAACTGGGGGACTGTGGTGTCGACACCCACGCAGTCAATTAGGTCGCCTACTGGCTGGAGGGCCGCACCCAAAGAGTGCTGATGGATGGGTCATTTTCGATCTGGAGGGATGTGGGTTCCCCAGGGCTCGGTCCTCGGGCCTGCACTGTTCAACATATTCAGTGATTTGGACGAGGGGGTAAAAAGCACCGTGTTCAAATTCACAGACGACCCTAAAATGTGGGGGGATGTGAGCACGTTAGAAGCAAGGAATAGGCTACACTCAGACCTAGACAGGTTACAGGGGTAGGCGGACGAGGATAGGATGGGATTCAACACGGACAAGTGCAAGGTGATGCACCTGGGGAGGAAGAACCAGCAGCATACCTACAGGCTGGGGAACTCCCTTCTTATCGGTGCAGAGGCAGAAAAGGATCTTGGAGTCATTATTGATGCCAAGGTGAACATGGACCAACAGTATGGGGACACAGTCAGGAAGGCCAACTGCACCTTGACATGCATCCACAGATGCATCTCGAGCTGGTCCATGGAGGTGATCCTCCCCCTCTTTGCGGCACTGGTCAGGCTGCAGCTGGAGTACTGCGTCCAGTTATGGACGCTGCACTTCAAGAGGGATGTGGACAACATGGAGAAGGTCCAGAGGAGGGCCACTCGCATGATCAGGGGGCAGCAGGGCAGGCCCTACGAGGAGAAGCTATGGGACCTGAACCTGTTCAGCCTCCACAAGAGAAGGCTGAAGGGGAATCTAGTGGCTGTTTACAAACTAGTCAGGCGGGACCAGCAGGCACTGGGGAAGTCCCTGTTCCCCCAAGCACTGCCAGGAATGACAAGAAATAACATTCACAAGCTGGCAGAGCTTCAGACAAGACATCAGGAGGCGCTACTTCACAGTCAGTGTGGCTAGGGTCTGGAACCAGCTTCCAAGGGAAGTGGTGCTGGCTCTTACCCTGGGGGTCTTTAAGAGGAGGCTGGATGAACGCCTTGCTGGGGTCATCTGACCCCAGTACTCTTTCCTGCCATAGCAGGGGGTTGGACTTAATGATCTGCTCAGGTCCTTTCTAACCCTACTAACTATGAAACTATGAAATAATTTTATGCTAGTTCATAGAATGTGCAGCTGACTGACAGAACAGTGAGAATGACTAGAAAAGTGGTGTGAATGCAAGGCAATGCCCTATGTAGACAAGAAATCTTCAATAGTTACGGAACTTTTTTTCAGTTAGGAATTCGACTTTCAGAGTGCCATTTGGCACATTCCCCCCCACCCCCTTTTTAGCGGTTTTTTGACACTGGGATCTCTTGGGGTCAGAAAACCCACTCTGTGCTACAAAGTAGCAGCATGCAGAATATCTGAATGTGTGTTGTTGTGCCACTGCAGATGGGTCTGTGGCACCATGTACCATATGTTGCCACTTGCCTGCATGAGCCCATTAAGTCTTCAAATTATTCTATCAGTTGCTTTTACTGATAAAGTGGGCCAGGGAAAAGAGGGTTATGGGAATGACCTCTCTTTATCCTGTAGGGTGCAGAGCTGATGCAGGGGCACAGACTAATCCCGTCAATATTGTCAACAATGTGGATGTGGGAGCAGAGCTTCCAGTAGCAGCTCCTAGGATAGAAAGCTGCTGAAGAGACTATGGGCATACATGAGATCACTAGAACAGCAGGAGCCTAAATTTGCTCAGTCCTCTCAGCAAATAAGCAAGGAAGATCTCTTTTGTCTTAAGGGTTTTAATGTTGGATGAGATATATGTTCCTTTCTCTTGTCCCACTAATCAGTGGGAACCATGACTTCACATGTATTGATTCAGCCTCAAACTAATGTGGGTTGGCATCTTGCCACTCTGCCAAGTCATGCCTTCAGAAGGGTCTGTGCAGATTCCTTAATCTTTTGAACCCCTTTGAAGGTGGTACTATCCATGTCTGTCAGATTGGGGTTAGGTCATACAGATTGGAGCTGGAGTCTAATTGAAAGCAAAGACAGCCTCCCCCCCTCTTAATCTGGTTTTATGTATGGATAGTGTAAGGCTTTCTTTATACAAACTAGATGTGGATTGGACAAATGATTTGGTGTCTAAACTTTAAACTGAAAAGTCATTTATAGAAAGCAACTCTAAGCTCATGCAGTGTAGCTTTAAACAAAACGTCTTTATTGTTTAACAGGGTTAATGTGAAAATAAAGCACTGAATTAAACTCAAAGTAGCCTCAAAACAATCTTGTCATCTGAACGTTTGGACAAATATGACCCTAAATTATCAAATTACTCTATTGTTTTATCCCTTTTAAGGAAGATACAGCACAGATTAGTCTAATGCTGCTACTCTAATTAGTCTTATTACTACTTCTCTCTGTGTGAAATACTGAATAGGTTCAGGTGTTTTTGCAGTACTCTTACTGAAATACCCAGCAGTCTTCCTTAACTACAGTTTCCAGGTACCTTCTTATATTCTTGAAATTTGTACAAGCAGTCATTCCAACAATAGAATATGACTTCACAAGACACTTTACAATGTAATTATAAGATTGCTGAAATGTTCTATGGTGATTATCAATCTGGATTTTTTTTAAAGAAAATAGCCCCCATATGCAACTTACTCACCATTGTACACAGTTTCTGTAACATTAAACTTTTATCGAGTTTATGCATCAAAATAATGTTCCAGTACCAGCCTTTTTAACAAAGAATTTTGTGTGTAAAATAAACACTTTCATTCCTGTACTTGCAATATGTCTAGAAGTGTTTTTTCTTGTATCATAGGATTAACTCAGGGCTATAACCTCTTTTCCTGTATATGACTTCCTTATTTACAACCAGGTTTTTTCATGCTGTTATTGCTTTCAAAATGTAAGGTCAACACATGTCCCAGTATGGGTTGACCAGTCTTTCATTTATTTCTACAAATAGTTGTAATATTTTTTTATTCAACTTTACTTTTACTTCGGTCAATGCATGTAACCAGCACACATGTTTTGGAAGGTTATATTAAAAGTGTAGGTATCAAAAGAAACATTTGAAATTTGACACAGGCATTCATGTACCAACTCGGGCATGGAAACTCGGGCTGCTGGAGACTTGCAATGAATATAGCTGAGAGGGGAGAGTAAAGATAACTATTCCTGACCAAATCCTGGACTAATATTTTTCTGCTGTTTTTATGAACTTGTGATTAGCTAACAATATTTGTACACTTCTCTCTAGCAGGAAGTCTGACGAGCTGTGTCTTATAGGTGTTACTAATGAGAATTTTTAATTCAGTAATTTGTTCTTGCAACTTCCACTTCTCCAGTTCCTTCAGCACCAACTGAAAAACGTCAACTGACAATATACTCCAATATTCTTCTTACACCTAAGCCATGCCGTCTTCTGGCTAGAAGAGAGGTCCCCTGAAGTACTTCTGCACACTGAGATGAATCCAGGAAAGCCAGCTGTGACAGGATATTTAAAATTCTTTCCCCCTAGAAAGGATTTTAGGGATGGTAGTATTTTCATCAGTACCTCCACTTGCAGACGTTGGAGTCTTGTAACAAAAGTTACATCCTTCTAGCTCAGGGCTAGTAGTTAGGGACTCTGTAAAAGCAGTGAGATTCAGGCCCTGAAGCTTTCTCCTGGGCATAGAATGGAAGACTGGTGGTAACACTTGATCTTGTAATGGCCTTATTTCTGATCCCAGTAAAAAATAAAATAAATTAGTTCATCTACTGCACTTTTATTTTCTTGGGATCTGTCACCAGTACAGTCACTGCTAGCTATGCAGTTGCAGTAACACAGAACACTGCCCAGACTGTTCAAGCCATTCCTGAAGCTGGATAAATACTTGCACAGTTAGCTTATGCTGTGCTGCATTAGTTCTAGCTTCCCATACCATCTGTGCACCTCGATAGAGATACCAGATTCTCTAGTCATTGCTTCTTCCTTCTGTCTGAGAATTCCTGCTGAGATCACTCCTATAATGTGTTCTAGGGGTTTTTGGGGGGCTTTTGTTGCTCTAATTTAGTCTTTGTGCACACAACATCTTAAGTTTCTGATGGTTGTAGTAATACGCAGCTGGGACCCAGGACTCCTGCCCATGAGTCGTGCTTATTATGCTGCAAGGGAGACCAGAAGGAAGTCCTGATTCTGTTGAAGGCAATGAGTCTTGCTACTGTCCACAGTGGACTTTCATGCAGGAAATTTGGATATTGTGTAAGATAAGCAATCTTACAAAAGCTGGAATACAGAGCAGCATACAACCCCCCTAATCTGGACAATACACCAGTTCTCAGTGTAGGTCGAGCATTTTAAAAAATTGTGAACAGAAAAACAACAGAAATTCCCAGTTATAAATCTTCATTAAGGCACAGGGAAGGGAAAAAATACATATCCGTGACTTCTAAGTTACCAGTTACACATCATTAATCTTGAAATGTAAGAGTTAAGTTTAAGACCCAAACGTTTTAGAAGGAATGAAAACAGAATTAAAGCATCTGTTCAGCCTTTTTCCCCCTTATTGTTTTGTCTTATCTAGTGACAACTAAGCAATGTGATCTGATGGATGACTCTGAAAACTAAAATACCTTTTTAGGCATGCAGCCATATGGAATTTATAGGAAAAGATACAATTTCTAAATGTCTGATTAGTCCACTACATACCAAGTACAGAGTTTTCTTGTTCTACCAGCAAAGAATGTGTCTGTGTAAATCTATACTCATTAAGCTAGGAATGAGATGGATTTAGAACCTGTAAATGCATTAAGCCTTGTTCCACACTGTGTTGCCCCTGTGGAGCTGTGTACACCAACAGAGAGGTTGAAGAGCTGCTCTTAATTGCTGGGTTTTTATGCTGGCATAAATGACTGTACACATGATGCTGTCTGCTTTCGTTGTGCAGCCATGCAGTGTATTCTAAACTCACCTGCCATTAAATGGATGAGTGAGACCCTACTCAAACTTCTTTTTCTGATATTTTTCTTTCCAAAAGGCAACTTTATGGGTTTACAACTTGTTTGCTATCCACAGTGTTTTCCTGCCCTTTGATTTTTAAATGTGAGTGATCTGTTTTAAACTTGCTTCCAAAAGGAGCCATTTCAGTCTCAGGGAAAGGCCTTTTAGCCTCTTGTTTTTCTTGCCACTTAAGAAATCCACATTTGCTTTTTTCAAGGCATCCAGTTTGCCTGGTAAGTGCTTGGTAGGCTGGCTCTTCCTTATGTACATTAGAAACCAAGTATTTGTTGTCGCTAAATAATTAACCCCTTTCTGTTTCTCAACAAGTCCTTTTCACTCTAACCAGGGCATGCTTGCTGGACACACATTGTATGCTGTTTTCTGGGCATATGCTGGTCAAGCAAGGAATTGCTATAACAAGAATCCAAACAGTGACTTTCAGCCAGGGTGCCATCTAACATATGATTTACAAAATAAATCCAGAGATTTCAAATGGGAATCCAACATGTCGAAAACATTCTGTTCTGTTGTGGTCTTTCTGAGTTCTTTGCAACAGAGGAATTGCTGTGTTTTTCTGTAATCTAAGAGTGAAAGCTAAAAGTTGGCATTTTCCAGGGTTACCTTGAGTCTAATGAGGCTGAGAACTACTGTGATAGACACACATAAAAAGTGCAAACCTGAATCTTATATATGTGACTTAGTGGAACTACATTGTGCTTACTCATGTTTTGGACCTTTGCACAACAGTAGTTCTCATCCTTGGAGACTGACTCCATTTCAAGAGTCGATTCCTGGTTGTTTTTGTTTTGTCTGTGCCTGTTTTACACCTAGCCTGGCTTAAGTTGTGTGAGTTGGTGTTAGGGATCCATCCTTGCAGGGACAAAACCTTGGAAAGTAATTCTTTAAGTCATCATCCTAAGGTATGGCACAAACATGAGGACCCATCTCCTATGCTATTGTCTTGCAGTTTCCATTATTTAATTTATGAACTTTATGGGGCAGCAAAGGGTATGTGTCTTCTATGTCTGTAAAGTATACCATAATCTTAGGTGCTAGCTGAATGTTTGGTAATGTTGAGAGTGATGATAATGTCTAATGCCAATCCTACCAGTAGACAGAAATATGAAAGACTAGCTGCCACTTACCCATCAAGAATGATGGGGGGGTGGGCCCCCCACACATCCGGGCCTACTCCCGTCTTCCCTCCTGCCACTTGGGGTCTGGGCCTGCTCCCCACCACAACCTGATGCGGGGGAGGACCAGGTCCGAATGCAGGGGATACAAGGAGAAGAAATTCTTTTAAGTGCATAAGCATGACTGTTAAGTCAGGTTAATTAACCAGAAAATTTGGACTTATTCAAAATCAACCTAGTTGGGATTCTACTTATATGGTATTTTTTAAACCTGGTGGAAAGAGTTGCACAAGCAGCCTATTAAAATCACTAGATACAACCTATTTAGGAAGGATTGAGTGGGCCAAGAAGATGGGTAGGACTCTCAAATGTTGAAATCTGTTTCACAGTCTCTGACCACTGAAAAACAAATCTTGAATGCTTACAGATCAGTGCACTGATAAAATGTTAAAGTACTTACTAGTGTTTACCACCAAGAGGAAAATCATGCTGGAGTACAGGATGAGCAGTTACTAAAACTCCTTTAAAATACAGAGGGAAGAAGCAGCTGCCTTATAGAGAACGTCAATACCTCCTGGATGTCTGGTATTGTCAGGAATTGTCAAAATGTTATAACTCAAAAAAACGTTCTCTTCAACAGGTGAAATTCTGTATTAGGCTTTCATCTTAACAGATAGAGGAGTTCAACACAGAGCTACAAACCACTGGTTCCTTAGATGCAAAGGATCATGACTGGATTACATTTGGTATGTGCAAACATAGTAAAATCTGAATTGGTAACTTTAAGTCTTGTGTTTTAGCAGGTCCAGTTTCACAGCTGAAAACGACTGAGCTGAATCAGCAGAGAGAGGGGAATTTAAACAGAAAAATATGAATGTTGAATGGGTAATGTTTAAGTATATGCTAGCAAATATACGCCCTATAATCAAAGAAGAAGGCTACACTCACTTAATAAATCACTCTGGCTATTAAAAAAAACAACCAACAAAACAAAACAGCCACTCACTCTTCCCCCTTCCTCCAACCTATAAATAACTTACCAGTTAAAAAAAAGTTGTTGGCAATAAATAGAAATTAGATGCTAAGAACTATAGAAAATAAATAAGAGAAATAAAATCATGGTCACAACAAAAAAGAATACTGAGGAGTTCAAGTATATCTGGGATAAAATGGTAGAATTACCAAAACCAATGCAGAATGTTTAATAAATGTTTCTATTCTGCATGGAGGAGGGAATCGAGATGATGCATCCATATCGTGACACAATAATTTCCCTTGTAGCAGTAACTAAGGAGACTTGGTTTGTTTGTTTTCTAGTATCTACTCAAGTTAGACGTCTTTTAAATAAGGAAGTCTGGATAACTTGCATGCAACAATTTTTAAATGATCTGACCATAAATATCCATTTTCAATCAACCTTGAAACACTGACAAAGTTTCAGAAGACTAGATGAAAATTAATGTTGAGCTAGCATTAAGGAGGAAGTGAAGTATCCTGGATAATCACAGACCTTGTCAGCCTGATACTAATCTCAGGGAAAATCCTGGAATGTCTGATACAGGATTTGATTAATCAAAAAGTAAACTAGGATAATTTCAGCCATTTCATGGGAAATAGATCCTGCTTAACTTGACAGCTTTTTCAATGAGTTTACAAACTGTTGATAGAAATAGTAGGATTGATGCAATATATTTCTTCAAGTTGCTTGACTTGTTACAACATGATATTTTAATTAAGAAAGTAGAATGTGATACATTTAATGCACACTAGTTTTTTTGGGGGTGGTGGGATTTAACTGGCTTATTGATTGGTCTTGACATGAAATTGTAAACAGAAATTGTAAATCATCAGCAAGTGAGGGTGTTTCTATTGGGCTCTTTCAAGGGTTAGTTCTTGCCCCTGTGCCACTTAACATTTTTTATCAATAATCTGGAGGAGAACATAAAATCACTGTAGATTAAAAGAAGGTTAGAGAAGTGGCAAATAATGATGTGAAAACACTGATACAAAGTGACTTGGATTGTTTAAAATGATTGTAAACAAACATGTTTCATGATGGCCAAATGTAAGGTCATGCATGCATGAATGAGTGTAGGCCTGATTTACATGATTAGGAGGTCTTGGCCTGGGATGAGATGATGGAAAAAGATTTGGGATGATGATTGATAATCAGTTGGAGAGAGGTACTAGTCTGAAGTTGGTCAAAATGCAGGGTAGATATTCAGTTTAACGTGACTTCCATGGTGTGACATTGGAGTCAAAAGGGCTGATGAGATCATGGAACATGTAGATAATAGAAACTCAATGAGAAGTAGAGAAGTTCTATTGCCTCTGTATTTGATACTAATATGACTTCTACCGGAGGTTGGAGAAGGTTCAGAGGGGAGCCATAAGACTGATTTTTGAATCGATTCTGACCTTTTAACTGATCCCCTGATTCAATTCAGAGATTCAGCCACCGATCGAGCCGAACCTCCTCCAGATGGAATCAGCACCTAAAGCTTTCCACAGCCCTAGAAAAGATGTCTTATTGTGAAGGACTCAGTCTATCTAGCTCATGCAAGAAAAGGTTATGGGATGGCTTGTTGAGTATCCAAATATCTACACGGGTGCAGAAATTTGATAGTGGTGTATTCAGCCTAGCAGGCAAAGATGTAGCAAAGTTTGGAAATACCCATATTAGGAAGAAATTTGTAAAAGTTGGCACTTCAGTCTCAAAGAAAAGCATTGCCAGATCTAACAATTAGAAGTTGAAGCTAGAGATGAGTCAGATTAATTCCAGACATGACACACGCAAGAAGTGCTATATATCTTGCAAACTGGGAACAAGACATGCTGATTCAGCTATAGGGACACTTTTGGATGACTTACACCAGTAGTGACAAGGGACAGAACACAGTGTCCTGCAGCCCACCTCTAGAACAGTGGTGCTGCATGTTCTGAGATCTAGGTTATGCAGTGGGTTGTTTCCTCTAGGCCAGAAAGTGTTTCTTTCAAAATTCAGAGGTTCAGCAGTTATCACTTGACCCACAAGGCCCATAAGGGTATTGAATGAATACCCCCTGGCTTTGGAATTAAGAGCTTTAAGGCTAGTCTGTTAGCAAGATGCTGAGGTTGAACTAGAAATTAGGTGCATGATGTTAATGAGGGTAAATACCCTTTGGAAAGAATTGTAGGGGATGCAAGTACCTTCTAAACTGTACACTTTGGTCTAACCACAGATGTTGGACTAGATGCAAATATTAATTTAGAGAAGGGCCCAGTTTACACAGGAGAGCCAACCTAGATCATTATGGCCTTTAAAATCTACAAAAGCCCTTGGCATAGAAGATAGCCATGCACAGAACAGAAACAGCATGGGCAAGTTCCCCCTGTGCAGTCCTGCAAATATACACCAAAGGAAGAATTCCTCTGCCTTAGTTGGCAAGTAATTTGGAGAAATTAAAATTTAGTTTTTGTTTCAGTATGTTTACTTTTTTTTTTTTATAAATGGAACATTTCAGTAAACCTTTTTTGATTATGTTTGAGAGGTGACTTGATAATGTTTTACCAAAATCTCAGTTCTACACAAAAAGATTGCAATGTTTCTATTTTATGTTTGCAGTAAAATAAACGTACATCAAGGAAGGTGTGAAAATGTTGATGAATGTATTTGAAAAAGTCAACAAAAATCACCTTTAGGAAGAACTTTTCATTCAAATTTTTGACTGGCCCTCCTTGCAGGTGGTCCAGGATTCTGAGTAGGTGAGGGAAGGAGTTATATATCCCTGACTTATTCAGATCTGTCTAGTTGGCTTTCAGGAAGATGGTCCACAGTGCCAGTTATCCCTTGATGTGGACTCTGTACTGGGAACTAAAATGAAGCCTACAGGCCACCAAACTGGTCACGAAGTAACAGCTTTAAGCAACTACAAACCTAGGTTGAATTTGCATCATGATTTAGTGGTTCAAGGCTCTGTGCCTGTGAGCAGTTCACAGACCCTTTAAATTCCCACCTTGCTGAGGATAAAGGGTCTTCCTTTCTCCTCTGGAGATTGGGGTGATTCCTCGCATGCTAGGAACCTTTCATAACTCTAGCTGGAACACTCACCAGGGCCAGCCCTAAGATGTGGTCCAGTTTCCCTGATCAAACTGGAGAATGTTTCTGCATGCTTCCTAACCCTACACTTCAATCAAATGGTCAAAGTAGAGAGTTGAAAAGCCCAATGTTGAATCGACTCAATCTTCTCAGGTTAGTCTAAGCTGCATAGATTGAACCAATAAACAAGTGAACAAGCATTCACTTTTGATTCCAAAATGCAGTCATGTATCTGCAGTGGCCCAGGCCAAAAGCTGGGGGATGCTAAAGCACCACCTTGTTCTGCTGGAGCAGACAGCTTGGGCCAAGCTGCCCACTGTGTGAAAGGAGGTTTGCAGGGGAGGTGCAAAGCATCCTGGGGTTCTGGGGGACTGTGAGTTAACTTGAATCTGGAGGGCATCTGTGGCAGAAGTTCAATAACTTCTCTTTAGCCTGGAAAAGCGCAGGCTCAGGGCTGATCTGATGGCCACCAATAAGTTTATCAGGGGTGACAACCAGGATCTGGGGGAACATTTGTTCACCAGAGCGCCCCAAGGGATGACGAGGTTGAACGGTCACAAACTCCTGCAAGACCGCTCCAGGCTGGACATAAGAAAGAATTTCCTTACTGTCCAAGCCCCCAAGGTCTGGAACAGCCTGCCATCGGAGGTGGTTCAAGCACCTACATTGAACACCTTCAAGAGCAAATTGGATGCTTATCTTGCTGGGATCCTATGACCCCAGCTGACTTTCTGCCCTTTGAGTGGGGGGCTGGACTCGACAATCTTCTGAGGTCCCTTCCAGCCCAAATGTCTACGAAATCTATGAAATAAACTGATTTAAGTCTGATGCTACATCCATCCAGTTTATCTTAAACCAGTTTTGGCCACTTTGAAAGCAGTTTATGTGTGCTGAACTTCTGTTGTGTTACAGGTTTGAACAGGTTTCTAATCACTTATACCAGTTTTAAGTGTATAATAAGTGTATTACTTATACCTGTTTATGTGCAATTCTGTCCCTAGCCATAAACATTGGCTTTCTGGCTTTCTTCTCCTGGCACCCTCCTGCCCTGGTAAATGACCAACCTGTGAACATTTTATGCTGTCTTGTAGGGTTCAGGCTACTCTTCTACAGGGAAGGTATGAGGGGGTGCTCACTTGAAAAGCAGCCTGAACAACTGTTTATCTCCACTAATGATTCTCATCAGCAGGAGGAGGGAGAGGAGGAGGTGAAGAGCAATGACCCGGGCGTTGCAAATACTACTACTCTTGCATCACTAACCACAGTGAATGCATTTCCTAGTCGGGAAGTTCTGAGAAGCAGCCACAAAAACAGCAGCCACTGCCTGATGCATCTCCCAGAGCAGCATCAGGAGCAGCTTGCACCATGACAAACAGCTGCAATCACCTCCTCTGGGTGCTACTGGGTGTGTGTTGGCTGAGTCTGGAGCAGTGTGTGGTGAGAGCAGGTCGGATCAGGGAGCATTACATAGCAGCACAGATCACCAGCTGGAGCTACGGACCAGAACCTAAGGAAGAGACCAGGTAACGGTGCAGGAAAAAGAGGGGTGTATCTACCCTCTTCTTGTAACTCATGGGGACTTGAGTCTCTTAAGGACTTAACACTTGAGGGGGCTAAAAACCAGGTCTCTACCCCCCCCAGGTCAGTAGGAAGCTTTCCATTGACTCCAGCTTGGATCAGGCCTTTAATGTAATACCATGTTTTGAGTTAATCTTTACCTTTCCAAATAGGTGTTATATCCACCCCCACCCCCCAGCTTCTTTGAGCAGTTTTTAATGATACTTCATTAACTATGTCAGTCCTGAGCTTAAGTAGGCTTGAGCATACTCTGATGGTCTCTGAAATGCAAAACTAGAGCTCTTGGTTCAGAGATGATACCTTTTATTAAACCAACTAAGGAGTCGCAAAAAAATATCTTTTTCTTTGTGCACTCCAAGCCTCTGTAAGAGTCATACTTGCATACTGCTGCCAATTCTTGCTGTTCTTTCCTGAGACTTCTGATATTTGATGCTTTTCTTTCACAGTCCCAGCTCCTGGAGCTAAATGACAGAAATCAGAATCTCTGCTTTTGTTGCAAACAAAACAAAAAATGTAGTTCTCATTAAAAAGCTTACCCATCAGGAGGCAAATCAAAAGGAACACCACAAGAACATCACAAGATTTTTTAATGATTGTGTTTGACAGTTTTGCTTTTATGCCATGAGTGCAGCTTGGTGGGTTTGAAAGGATTATGAAATCTCGTGGGGTCTACAAATTATGGAGGTGATATAGAGCCTTTCAGTTATATTCTTCCACTGCAATCTAATTAAGAACTTTTGCCAAAGTCCCTTGACTTCAATGGACCTTAGTCCAAACATATAGAGAACAAAAGCCAAGGTTGTTTCTTGACAGCTTTTTGGTCACCTTTATAAAATGCTTTATGTGAGAGTTTGGGTGAGCAGAAATTGCAGAGTCAAATGTTTGCTTGGATCCTTTTCCAGCAAAATGTATTAAGCTAGTGTTACTTTTATTCCTCATTTTAGATTGAATTGCAAAATGATTGGCCTATGCATGCAAAATGTACTCTGAAAATCATAGCCTACCGTGTCCTTGTATATCACTAGCAGAATGAACAGGTCTAGAGCAGCTATGAGCCCAAAGCCACAACTTAGGTTTATTTAAAAACAAAAGAAAAAAAAAATTCTGCTGGTTTCTAGAGCTGTGCAAGTCTTCAGACTGTGCTTCAGATCCGGAGGAGCTTCAGACGCTTTGGCATCTGAAGCAGCATGTCCGGATCAAAGTGCTGGCTTTGTTAGGCTTTCCAAAGTGGTTCAGAGCTGCTTCGGGGATCCGGCCATTGGGTTTAATGGGGGATCATAGAAATATCTATAACTGTGTTGTTTTTTGTCTGATTTGGATGACATTTGCTGAGGTGGTAGCCTCTGCTGAGAGCATGAAGCCTGCCAAGTTTCAAGAAGATCAGTTTAGGAGTTCAGGGGGAACTGCATCCCAAATTCTTGAAAGCAAAACTCGTGTCACATGTATGTGTTACAACACAGGGGGGTGAAAACTGCTTGAGTGGTAGCCCCTGCTGACGCCACGAAGCCTGCCAAGTTTGGTGCAGGGGCTTGGGGGGGAACTGCACCTCAAGTTGCTGACAGGCAAAACTCATGACGGATGACCCTGTGTGTGTTAAGGTGCAGCAGAGTGACAGCTACAGGGATGGTGGCCCCTGCTGTGACGCCTGCCAGCTGTCGAGGAGATTGGTGCAGGGGGGTTCTGGGGCCCTGTACCCCTAGCTCCTGATGGACAAAACTCATGACATGAGTATTTGTGCAACTTACTGTCTGTCTTGGGGGAACTACTGCAGGCCTGCTGCTAAACTACTGTGTTACCAGTTACCAATCAATCATGATTCACTCTGGGACACAGTTGCTAGCTAATGTAGCCAGTTAATTAGCACCAATTAACACCTACAAAACCCCACTGAGAGGAAAGAATATGATCAACTGCCCCAAGATACAAACAGTCAGTTGCACAAGCACCCATGTCACAAGTTTTGTTTGTTAGCAACTGGGGTGCAGGGCCGCAGAACCCAGAAGCCCTGCATTGATCTCCTTGACAGCTGGCAGGCTTCGTGGCCGCTTTCACCCTGCTGCGACTTAACAGTGTCAGCCATGGCATGAGTTTTGTCTGTCAGCAGTTTGAGGTGCAGTTCTCCCCAAACCCCTGCACCTATCTCCTTGAAACTTGGCAGACTTTGTGGCCTCACCAGGAGCCACCATCCCTGCACGTTTCATCCAAAGCAGACAAAAAACAATGAAGTTATAGATATTTCATTGATTTCCCCATTATACCCTGTGGCCAGATCCCTGGCATCCGAAGTGCCTGGATCCGAAGCTGGATCAAATAGCTACCTACTCGCACAGGCCTACTGGCTTGACTGGGACTTCTTCCAGGATTAGGATTGGAGAGCTATTCTATACAGGTTCTTACACTGCTGTCTCATCACAGTAGTATCTGTGCACCTTCCCATAATGCGTTAGGTGATGATATGCTATATCATGTAGTATTTGTTTTCTTCCTCTGAGGAAAGAATTGGGTGTAGTGGAGTGTTTTTGAGGGGGGGAGGGAGGGGCTGGTTTGCTTTGTTCGGGAAATTTGGTTCTTTTTTTTTTTAAGTTGGGCTGAGTCCTATATTTGCAGAAAGCCATAAAAAGAAACGTTTCTGTTAGCTTTAGATGTTGTCAATATTTTTTTTCTGAGACCAGTAGAAATGTTTCCATGAGTGAATTAGTCTCTCTAAAGAGAGATGGTGCTGTGCACTGCAAGGTTTTGTTCTTTTTTGTATCAAATATAAAGGTTGCTACAAGAAAGAACTACTATGATCGATTGTGTGGAAATCACAGACAGTTTTAGGGCACAAGCTGGGGAGTTTCATCTCCTGATCACAGTTTTTGTCATGCAGCTCCTGCAGGGCTCTGCGCAGTTCACCCCACTACCTCTCTGTGCCCTCATTTCCTTGTTTGTGAAGCAGGGAAAATACCACCACCTTCACCAAAGATTTGACATGTGCTACAGAATAGTAGCCAAGTTATTTTTTGTACCACGGAGCTTCCCAGAAACCCCAGCCATGGCAAAGGGCAAATTGTGTTGGAGACATTTCCTTCCCACATGAGTTGTCAATGTAAATACATAAAGGCAGCAGAGGGCCAAAGCTGGAATGACTGGCATGCTGTGTTACTTTGAGTTAGTGGCAGTTGTGGGAGTAGAGTTCACATTTCGAGAGTACCACCTCAGTGGCACGTCCGCTGGAAAATCTCCAAAAATCTTTGCCCTTTTGTTTGTTTTTTAATGCATCCAATTTCAGATCAGCAGGTACACAGCCCATCTTTAAGAAAATCACCTACAGAGCCTATGATGCAGACTTCAAGAAAGAAAAAACAATGGATCAGTTCTTGGGTAAGCAGAAAATATTTTCTGAGTGCCCATAGTGCTTGCTTGAGCTCTCAGGTTTATGCTTTCTTGCTCTCTTGCACACTCAGTCTCTACTGGGTAATCATTTGCAAGTTGGCTCGCTCTCTCTAATGCCTTTGGTAACCCACTGACAAGAAGAATATCACATAGAAACATAAATATGACTGCATTTCCTGTAGGCAAACTTGCTGGCAAGTGCTGTTTATTTGTTTGTGTGTGTAGTGCTCTTGGTCTTGCATCTGTATTTGCAGATTTGGTCAGAAACTTTCTGACAGAAAACTATTGATTTGTTAAAAGTGAAATTTTGAGTGCATTGACTGTTTGCTAAAGAAAAGGGTCCAGAAGACCAGACTGACCAAGTTCAGTTAGTGTATTGATTTAAGACAAGAGCATAATCAAACAGCAGGGACATGGGTAATATATTGCGCACTGTTGGGTTTGCTGTGGTGGCTGCAGAAATTCATGAAGTCAGTTCAACACATCTGTCCTCTAATATTTAGTGCCCACTTTTTGTAGCAAATGAAGCAATAGAAGATTTCATACAGCATCAGGGGTATTTCAGAATTTTCCATACAATTTACGAATAGCATACAAATGAGTTTCAAACAGTTTCTGATCTGATTTGGAACAAAGCACCACAGGACTTGGCAAACCTAGAAATGTTTATTCCAGCCAGTTCCTGGTAGGGAGGCTAAGCCTGCTGGATATCGATAGAATTACCCATGTAGTCATAGCTTAATGGTATGCTTTTCTCCTGGCTCCAAGGAATTGTTAGAATTTGGTGCCAGTTTAGCATTAAGTAATCACAGTATGATCTGAGATCTGTTTCAAGCCTAGCATAGATATACAAATATGAACATTTAAAAGCTGTGGCCAGTACTAAATACGTATTACTGAAAAGGATAAAAGCTAACTGCATCAAGCAAATGGAACATGATGGTCCAACAGGTGGAAATGTATCAAGGCAGGGTTTTGATGAAGCCCTGCTGTCCAGCTCCTTAGCTGTCTGCCTGAGGTGCAGTTTCATATTTGGGACTCCAGAGCTTCCAGGATTCATGGGTCTGTGGCAGCCATGGTATATCAGCTGTCCTGGACTTGAGAACCTCCAGAGCTCTCTGATGCCCGGGCCAGATGGAATATCTGATACCTGCATCCTGGGAATGTAGCAGTCTCGAATCATGGAGTCTAGGGAGCCAGTCTAGAAGGTCTACGCTCTCTGAAACTGAGACCGTCTACCTTTTCCTTGGGGCCCTTGAACCCTGGCAGCTGCTGAGCATATTCAGATGAGATATGATTTTCAGGTCATTTCTTGAACATATAATTCATAACTCAGTTTTCTTTGGGCCACACCTTTATGTATGTTCCTGCTGTGTGTTAGGATTTCACAGCTAAATAGCTGACCAGATTTAATCCTCAATATGCCAGCTTTAAATTCTGCGGCTATGTTTTTTTGTGCTACCTGACCTTTAAAAAGAATTCATATTCCTAGTAAGCGAAAAGGTTGTCTTCCTCTTTCTCAAGTTAGAGTCTTGTACTCAGTATTTCTCTTTCTTTCCACATGAAATTTTTGCAGGACTTATGGGACCAACTCTACGTGCTGAAGTGGGAGACACTTTAGTGGTTCACTTTAAGAACTTGGCTAACAAGCCACTCACCATTCACCCACAGGGCATAGCTTTCAACAAACAGTCAGAAGGTAAGAGCTCTAAAATCCCATTTGTTCTACCCCAGACACGCATCAATAAAGAAACTTTACCAACACCCATACATGGACTGGATGCCAGTGATATTTGATGTTCAGATCTGCACTAAAACTTTGTGCCAAGCACCAGTCTCTTATCTCTTGGGGCCATATAGTACTAGTAATGACACTGCTGGTTTCTGAGATATACCAGGCTAACTTTCAGTTGCGGTTATCTGACAAGGTGGTAAAAGAACCACCTTGAGAATCACAGGTACTTAGCACCTCCTAGCAGGAGGTGAGTTCTCTATATATGGGTGTCAAACTAATCTAGCCCTGTGGGCCAGATGAACAGTGCAGTGGCTAGCCCCATGGACACCGCCGTCCACCTGCCTGTCAGATCCAGTGCTTTCTTTAGCTGGTCCGAGACTGTGCTGCACACAGTGCCTGCTCTGGCTGGATTGGGTCATAAGCCACACACAGTGCCACCTCCAGCTAGTCCAGGGTGAACACCACATACATGTATGGCACACTCTCAGACTGGCTAAAGCAAGCACTGCATCTGGCATGCAAGGGATTCCCCCCCGCTAATCCCTTGCATGATAGATCCACTGCTTTCCCTGGCCAGTATGGGACTGCTGCATGGCACACTTGCTCCAAGACCTGTGCTGCAGCACACAGCACGTGCCCTTCCTGAACTGGCCAGAGCAGGCACAACATGAGGCTCGTATCCCAGATTGGCCAGAGTAGGTGTTTTGGATGGGGAATCCAGGAAAAAGATGACAAAGTTGAGATGGAAATACAAAGCGCCCAAGCGAGGGACTAACAATCGAGGGGTGGGGGAGAGGAGGGGAACGCGACTAGGTTACATACCATACAATGTTAACCAACTAAGCCCGAGGGTGGGGGGATATGGAAGGGGGAGGGGGGAGGAGGGGTCGCGACGCTGAGAGGGAAAGGAGATAGATACACACATACCCGTTACAGTGGTCCGCGATGTTGAAGGAAGTGGCTCCGAGTGAGCGCCTCAGTCCATAGAGTCCGATCGCGGGGGTCCTCTTCGGGTGGGGCGGGGTCGTCCGTGGCGGCGAAGTCCTCTCGACGCGAAGCGGTGGGGGGGGCGGTTCAGGCGGCGGCGTCCTCCGGGTCTGGTCCGGCGGCGGCTGGTCTGGAGGGGTCGATGTACTGGCGGTGGCCCGTGATGTGCTCCACGTAGATGTTGCGGGACCAGCAGATGGTGTCGGACACAATGAGGCAGCACATCAGCTTGGCGTACATGCAGCTCATGTCCCAGAGTGTGTGCCATAGGCACTGGATCTAACTTGCAGCAGGGGGAAAAGGGAAGGGGAGGGACCTGCATTAGCCCCCATGTGGATGCCATGGGCAGCAGGCATCCCAAAGCAAGTGCCACATGGTGTGTGTCCTGGGCACCGCGCACAGAACTGGACTGCTGCATGGCATGTGTGGACCACTTGGGAGACCCAAGGCCAGATACTGTGGCTCTGGAGGCTGGATCTGGTTCACAGGCCATATCTTTGACATTACCTGGATTACCTGGTTCTAAGGCAGCGTGGTAGCATTCTGTCATTGCTCCAGAGAGCAAGCCAAATTTTGGTAGAAATAGTTGTTTAAAAATACTGCACCTCCCTGTCAATTCATGTAGCATCATCCAAAAACAGTGTGGAATACAACTTGATGTTAACTTCCTTTCTAACTGGTGCTTAATCAGAGACCTGAATCTGCAGCATGAAAGTAGAAAGTATACCAGTGAGTAGAGATGCATCGGAGAAAGAAACAGACTTTCTAATCTAGTAGTTAGGCTATTCCCCTGGCATGTGGGAGTTCCTTACCTGAACTAAGCAGAGAAAGACTTGAATCTGGGTTTTCTACAGCCTATGAGAATACCCAGACCAGCAGGTAATTGGCTATTATGGGCTGGGGGGCAAGGGGAGAATCTCTCATTTTTTTCAAATGAAGTCTTGGTTTTGTCCAGAAGTGGAATGGGAAAATTTTGAAATGTCAGTAAGTATTGTGGAACAAGAAGACTTTCTCACCAAGGCCTAAAGGTGAAGGAGGAAAGACTCAAAATCCTCCACAGACCCGCTTGTAAAATTGAGCAAGCTTCAGCATGTCTGTGACCTTCGGATCTGGCCCATGACTATTTGTACAGTAAATGAACTTCAGGACATTTCTCTTGCCTCCTCATGCATTGTTTGCACCAGACACCCACAACCTTTTCAGCGAGCCTTCTAAAAATTGGAGTCTAGTGACTGTTTAAATACTCTGTTGAAAAATGCACTGGGGATTCTTTCATTTCCCATGCAGCTGTGTGTACATAAAAGCTGTAGATGTAATCAGGCATGTGATATCTCTGAGTGAGTTTGTTGTTCAATGTTATGTGGCTCATTTGCTGTTGTGCTGCCCCTGGGCCACACTTTGGCCCCTGGTACATTTTGCACTTCATGATTAACCAATTTAATCATGTCTTAAGTTGTGACCCAGCCACATGTTAGAGTAATTAATGGCATCATAAAACAAGGAATAAGCCACAAAGGTATTCCACAAAAGTGTGTGTGTGTTCCCCACAAAAAAATAACTTTGTGGCAGTTTCTTGTCATACCATTAATTGAAAGTGTGGTCAGGTGCACCTTGCCCTGGGAGCCCTGTCAGCTGATGGGGCTCCCAGCCAGCAGGGGTCCTTATATCAGTTCAAAGTGAATATAAAGCACTTCTAAATCAAAAGTTTACATGCACTTTGTGCAGATGCAAATGACCATGTCAGGTGCCTGGCAGTCCAATCCTAAATTTCAAACCAGAGCCCTGACTTGGAGGTGTTCAAGAGGAGGTTGGACAGCTATTGGTCGGGGATGATCTGACATACAGCTATGCTTATATTCTACTGTAAGTATTTCCCATGCTTCTGGGCTTTGCTGGTTGCCTCTTGTGGCCAGGAGGGAATTTTTTTCCCTCCTGCTACTACATGGCGGGTTTGGGGATTTTTTGTTTTTTAAGCCTTCCTCAGAGGCATTGCATGTCAGCTCCAGCCAAGGCTGGGGATTTTGATGGGTGTGCCAGTACTCCTGATGGGACTTCAAGCCAAAGGTTTCTGGCTAGAGGGTTTTGCCTCTGCTCGGGATCAGACCAATCCCCGTATTTAGGATCAGGAAGGAATTTTACCCTATGGTCAGATTGGTATGGACTGTGGGGGTTTTGCCTGCCTTCTTAGCAGAGGGCCTGGGATCTCTTGAGCATATTTTAACAACCTTTGCAGCAGCAGCAGCAGTGGCAAGAATTAGGCTGCTATGGTTCCCCTGCTTTACCTGCAGCAAATTAGGGTGTTATGCCTTGTGTGTCAGGGTTGACTGTGTAGTTTTGCTAGGAGGTTAGACAATGGATTTGTTTAGGATGGTTTGGATAGGGATGATCCTGCCTCAGGCAGGGGTTTGGACCTCTGGAGGTCCCTTCCTGCCCCACTTCTCTCTGATTTGTATTCTGTGAATTAATTGCATCATGCAATAATTGATGGCATTTATTTCTGATGGTGTAGGTGGCTGAAATGTTTTGAATCTCTATCTCCCCTGCCTCCAACACCTCCTCCACTTGCCCCTCTCCCCTCAAAAAGAGGCAAGGGAATGTTATCATCAGGGATCTTACTTTTCTATAAGGGGGAAAAAAGCAAAACATCTCCATTTAACAAACATAAATGTCTGCGTTTTTCCACGACCTACTGAAAGCGCAGTGGCATCCTGCAGCAAGCAGCATTGCTTCCGCGCTCATTTTTGTTGTGGTTTTTGCCTCTCAGCCAATCAGCAGTGGTGGGGTGGGTGGGGATTCTATGGTTTTCTGTGGCAAGTGGAAAACTAGGGTCCCTGGTTATCAATAAGGGGGAAGCAATTTGGTTTCCTTTTTTAATGAACCAGTATATTGCCCCTAGGATTCCTTTTACCAGAGACCCCCAAGGATTGAGATGGCCCTTCATCTGATTTTGTATCAAGTGAACTTTTAATAGTAACCCCTAAGTTTTATTACAAGTATTTTTTTTCTTGCAATACAACCTAGCAAGCAGTTCCTTCAGGCATTACAGCAGCGACCTTTGGTGGAACTGGCCTCAGATCCTTTGCTGGGTGTGCGGGATGTTAGTTTTTGAGTTCCTTGTTGTTCAAACAAGAAGTCCAAGGTTGCTCCCGGGGTGGCAGCACAAAACACACATGCTCCTTTGTTTGGCCATCACTTTTTTAACTTCTCTCACCCCAAAGTGTCCAATCCTTTGGCTCTGTGCCAAGCATTCCTTATATAGTGCACCAATCCCCTGGCACATTCATTAGGTGAAAGCTGCTATCCCTTGCTCACCTAGAGCCCAATCACAGCACTTGCATCTCCCAGTGCCACAGAAGTCGCTCTATTCAGTTTTGTTGCTTAGTTCTGGGAAGGCCTGGACTATGGCTGAAAGCCTTAGCATAACTCAGCCTGCTACAGTGGGCTGGTCAGAGGCTGTCGCTTCAGATTTTGGAAAGAAATTTTTACAAAAATGAGGGTTTTTTTCTATATCCCCTCCTCCCCCGCCCCCATCCCAGCTACAGTGATCAATCTTCTTCTTCAGTATTATACAGGTTGTTATAAAAATCTTCAGGGTTTTGCCTAATGCCTTGATCATGTCATGGACCCAAGAGTTTTGCCCTCATTTATGTGAGGAGCAGAATTGAGGTCTGTCACATCACTGAACGTGTCAGGCACTTCAGTTGGCTAATTCAGGTCTACTTTTTTTCCCCCCCATGGGTTTCTCTCTTTCTGTTACCATATTTACCCAAACGCAAGACAACTTGGAATTTAAGGTGACCCTGACCAATAGTTAGATTCTATCTATGTAAAATTATGTTACAGAATCTAATTACTAGGGGGTTGCTTTAAATTCATCCTTCCCACCACTGTGCTAGAGAAAGCAGTGGCAAGCAACCTGACCCCCACCCCTTTCCCTCTGGCACATACTCCCTCCATGACTGCCCCCTGCTTACCTCCCTGTCACCTGCCTTCCCTCCCCCCACCCCCACTTACCCAATGTGGCAGCTCTAGACCTGCCGCCGGACTGTGACATAGAGCACATGGGTGGCTACAGCCTTGGCAGCAGTGGCAGCTCTGGCAGCAGCTGCAGCCACAGCCGCTTCCCCTACATCATCTGGTCTCCTCTGTGTTCCCACCACTACACCCAGCAGTCTCCTCTGCGCACTCCCTCTCCCATTCCACAATCCACCTTGAGCCACCCCAGGGAGCACCTCTGGCCCTGATACTCAAATTCAAAACAAGGCTTTTTTTCTCCCATGTTGAATAAGGGGGAAACAGCCTCATCTTAGATTCAGATAAATATAGTACTTTTTGTAGCTGGGGCTTCATGGAGCCCTTTTGTTATAAACTTCATTGGCTATTGTTTGGAACAGGGTCAGATTAAACCCATGTGAAGAAGTAACCACCATTCAGCTTGACAAAGCACAAAAGTCTGAGGGCTACAATGGCTCACACAGAACCCATGTTATTGAGAGAAGTGGAGTTGGGATCACTGGGAAGCTGACAAAGCAGATGGTTTGTGCCTTGTCAACAAGATAGGGCCATGGAAAAGATGAGCAGCTCGTCCATTATTGCACCTCTCATGACAGCAGCCTAACACCAGTCAGTCCAGTACAGAACTCTTGTTTGGGGCAGTGAGAAAAACTATGAGGGTTTTACTCTAATAAATAAGGAAATTGAATGGATACTGGTATTGATCCTACTTTCCATGCTATTAGGAGTCACTCCATTGAAACTCATGGAATAGAAAATCCTGGCATGGGTATGAGGGGAAAATTGAGTTCTTGGATGACAGTCATAAGAGAGAAACTGTATGCACTAATGAATTGTTGCTTTCTTGCCTCTGTCTGTCCCCTTTTTATTTGCCTCTGCAGGTGCCCTGTACAATGATAGAACATCATTTGTTGAAAAGCTGGATGATGCTGTGCTTCCAGGCCAGGTCTATAAGTACGTGTGGGAGATCACTCCAGAAACGGGACCAAAAGATGCTGATCTCCCCTGTCTCACCTACATCTATTACTCACATGAAAACTTGACCATGGACTTTAACTCTGGTTTGATTGGAGCACTGCTTATATGTAAAGAAGGTAATAAAAATAGCTTGGGATAGACAAAGCTAATCAAAAATGTCTTACTTCAACAAGGACAGGTGGGAAATTATTTCGGCTAGAGGACTGTTTTACGAGTTTTGTAAGTTGCTGAGGGCTGGAAGGGTAGCCCCACCCCTTGACAGGTACTCCATAGTGTACATAGAGGTGATTGCATAATAGCTCAAAATCAACATTTTATTCCTGTATATTGTGTGGGTGTGTGTGGGGGGGTGCATGCGTATGGTGTGCATGTGCCCCCCCGCCTTACAAACACAACCCTGTCACTCACACGCACCCTAACAGGCCCTGCTTCTAGTGGCAGCAGGGCACTTGTGACCTGTGGCAGGCGGGGCCTCCTGGTGGCACACAGTCCCAGTGAGCCCCAGGACTGCATGTGACCAGCCCAACAGCACCGTCACATAGGGCTTGTATGCAGCTCCTGCGTTCTCCACCTGAATCCCGCACCACTGGTGGGAGCCCTGCATGATGAAGACAGTGGTGCAGGTCATGGTGCTCAGCAGGGCCAGCAAGGAGGGTGTGGAGCTAGCCCAGCTCCATAGCATGGAACTCCAAGCCTTTCCCTATGACCTGCAAGGGGCAGTGAGTGGGGCCAGGCTGCTAGCTCCATTGCACAGGCTTCCCCCTAGAGGCATGCAGCGTGGGGGGAGAACCTGGGAGGGCCCCCTGTGATGGGGCCAGGTGGACCCCACACCCCCATTGGCCCCAGCTCCAGGGCACTGTTGTGAGCCCCATGCTCCTGCCCAGCTGCTGTTTCACTCCCACTTGCTGCTGCCTCCCGCACTCGCCTGCTGCCATCCCCTGTGCCCTGCCAGCTGTGGCTGCTTCCATATCTTTGGGGCCGGGCTCAGGGCCATCCCATGGGTGAGGGTGGGAGCACAGCATGAGCTGCCCCTGTGGGAGTGAGTAGGGCTTGGCCCCATCTGAGCACAGCAGAGGCAGCCCAGGTCTGGGCTACATACAGTGAATTGGTAGGCATCTGCCTGTGGGCTGGATGAAATTGTCTGGTGGGCTATATTTTGCCTGCCCCTGGTCTAAGATATTCTGAGTGTGACATCCGTATTTGGGCCATTTCTAAGGGAAACCAGCTGCAGGCTGGCTGCCAGCAGCTGGATTCCCCTCCTCTCTGGATCCAGCAGTGAACTTCTGTTTGGTCTGGGGCATTGTTGTAACTGAGAAGGCTTCCTGCAAAGCGCACTCAGTTACAGCGGGGGGCTGCACTTCTGTCTGCACCCGTTGTGGCAACATGATGTGAGCTCTTGAGCAGCAGCAACTTCCCCTTCCCTTTTAGAGTTGTTAAATGGTCCATACGCTGAAACACTTCCTTTAACCAACTGACTGTAGGTTCTGCTAATAATTTTGACAGGCTGTTTTGACTGAAATTTCCCATTGTAGGGGTCTGCCTCATCTCTGTAATATTTCACCCAAAATGGTTTGGCCATCTTTGTGACTAGGAAATGTATACTATTTTGCCCATGTTGGAGGGTGGGGGGAAGAAACAAAGGAAACAGCAAGACTGTTTGGGAACCTGTACCACTCCTGCACTCTGTAGCAGGGACCTGGAAACAATTTTTTTGCTGTCCACGTAAACATCTGTGCATGAATTTGAGGAAGCAGCTGGATGATTTTTTCAGGCAGATCCCAAGGCCAGCCACCATTTTCGTAGACTGAGCACAGCAGTCTGCTCTCCCTGCACCCCCCACCCCCTCCCCTCCATGCCTCTGATTGCTGGGGCCCCACAGCCAGTTTCACCCCTCCATGCAGATTGCCAGATGGCCCAAAATCACAAATTACTATGATTAAGTCCAGGGAAGCCATTAATCCATGTGTGAAGCATGGATTAATGGCTTCCTGGATTTAATCAGGGTAATCAACCCACAATTTCAGGTCATCCCCAAGCTGTACCACGGTTGCAGGCTGGCTGTAGCCACCTGCGGTCTTCTGGCTGCCTGCCACACTGGGGTCCCTGGAGCGGGTTCAGATATGCAGGGGGTGTGGCAGTGGGTTCACACATACAACAAGCTGTGCTGGGGCTCTGCGGACCCCAGTGCAGCCACTTACGGTCTCCCGGCTACCTGCCAGAGCCAGCCCGTGACCATGGTTCAGCTGCTTATGCAACCTCCCCACCCTCCCCCTTCCCTCTGCTGTCCACCTCCCCTCGCCTCTGCTCTCCCTGCCACTGTCCACCCTCACTTTGCCCTCCCCCACTCTAAGACTGTAGGACTTCCTGCCCTTTTCTCTGTTTGCAGGTAAACTCTTTTTTTGCAGTGAGCCCACTGTTTTTTGAGGAGCCCACTCAAATTCACGGTTTCTGTGAAAATCACACAATTGTGAATGGGTCACTACATACCCATTGATGGCACGGACATGAACTGATGACTTAACAGAAAGATTACCTTACCTCAGGCCAGTCCCCTGAGCCATCCATTACATAAGATTATGAAGTCTGTCTTTGGCTGAAACCAGTTGATTATAGTCTGGTCCTCTCTTTCCCTGAGGAGCTTGTTGGCTGGACCATTTTGTATACTGATTATCCATAAATTGTGTGTGAATTTTAGTACAAAAAATGCAAACCAAATCATTCACTGTAAAGTACATAAATATATCTGGGCACTGATATGGACTCCAGGTGAGTGTAAAGGTCTGCCCATGCACATCCTACCACAAAGTTGGCATGAATGACATTGCTTTTAAGATATCTTGTTGTTTTCCTTCAGATCTCTCCCTCTTTGTGTTTTAATTCTGATCCTTTATGGAAAGCTGTGATTTTTAAAAATATATAAATACTAGTAATTTAATCTTTCCATGTGTAAGCTGTTTTTAAAACCTTAATAATGTTGGGGGTTAGGTTTAAACCCAGTTAAAATACATGGGTTTGACCATGATTCTCCATTTAAGATGGCCATAAGGGTCAGTTAAGTATAAGTTACTATACAAGGCAGAGGCAAATAAAAGTTGTTTGGGAATTTTGAATGCCCCGAATGGAGGGGCAGTGACTGAGTATTGTCCTGGGAAAACTTGTGGATGGCAGAAACATGCAGAGAAGGCCTGATGCAGCCTGAACAGTACTAGGCGTGTAACGTTAGGAATGGCCTAGAGTGCAGGCCTTTGGGCTCGGAGGACTGGATCAGTCCTCTTTAGAGTTGTGCGCAGAGAAACCATCTGTGGCTGTTTCCTCCTGTGTTCAAGAAAGCTGAACTTTGAACACTCTTTTAAATGAACAAAATGGCATAAAACATACTGAGACCCACAGCCATAATTTTTGGCTAAGATACTCCATTCCAAAGGGGTAAGTCTCTAGTTGAGTCCTGGGTGAGTTGCATTATTTGAAGTATTGGTGCATTTTTTTTAATTGCTTTTTTGTTGTCGTTGTTGCCAGTAATGAACAGGAGAAAGTGGAACAACACCAGATTGGTATGATAGTTACATACATATCCAGGAAAGGTGGTTAGCCATGTTTGTTTGAAGTCAGGCTGAAGGCAGGGCAAAGGGACCTTCAAGAAAAATGGTTCAGAGAGGTATGAGTTTTCATAGGCAACAACCTACCTCATCAGATGCTTTGTCAGCTCATGCCTCACTATATCATTTGGTCTTTAAGGTGCCACACTGCCCAACCTTCTGTCTTGTATATGCAAAATAAATTATTCTTACCAATGGATCACCAGTCCTATACTACATATTATACTATATAAGTTCTCATACTGCTACGATCACTATAGTATCTACTCAGGATGGTAAAGATGAGATTTCTTAGTAGCTGAAGGCCATTTGCTGATTTATGGAACCATGGCTGAGGGCTGCAGTCCAGTCCTGAAGGGGGTGCTTGGTGTACGTTGCAAAACAACTCCATCACACCTGGACTTACTTGTGAAGTCTGGTTAAGAGTCTCAGAGGAGAAGCCAAGGACTGAATGGTTTCTGAGGAGATTAATCAGATCTTTCTTGCTTATGGAGATGATGCCTAAAACAGTACCAAAGTAGTTTAGATGAAGTTTACACTGGGCTGAAATACTATAGGCCTTGGACATCCAAAAATGCCAATCCAGCACCTTTTCATAGAAGTAATTTACTTAAAACACAGTTTTAAAAGATTTTTCTTGGAGTCAGTTGCTGCTGGCCCATGCCTGTATTAAACTGCAAGCTGATGGAATAGATCTGGATATCGTTAGATTGATGCAAAGTGCTTTAGTTTCACATTCATCTGACACTCACATTCATCTGACTTTTCTCCTGTAGGAAGCCTCATGGAAGATGGGTCGCAGCAGCTGTTTGACAGAGAATATGTGTTAATGTTTGCCGTGTTTGATGAAAGCAAAAGCTGGCAAAAATCAGCATCTGTTGAGTATACAATTAATGGTTACACTAATGGGACCTTGCCAGGTATTATACAGTTGATAAACTTAAGGTGTTTCCTCTTACCCCAGCCTGCTTGTTTGAGCCATAATAGCCTTAGCATATAACCTGGCTACAAGCTTGTAGCATATAAACTCAGTACAAGCATCTGGTTTCACAAGAGAACGAATAGCCACTTTTTCCAATAGCCACTACTTTCCAGAGGCTCCTGTCCTTGGTATAGTTGCTGCTGGTTTCAAAGTGTGGGGTTCATGTTGCCAAAGCATTTGGAGAGTTCCACTTACAAAGTAAATGTCCTTCCTTCACCTACAAGATGAGGATGAGGTTAAACAAACTGCTGGCTCTAAAGCATGTGAACACTTCAGAAGAAGACTGTATAGGACCGGTTCCCAAACTAACAGGTTGCGCAGCACCAATTTAAAATGATACTACCTTAAGTACCACCAGCAAATTTTTGTCATGTAAAGTAAACATAATAAATCTGTTAATGTGTACCACTGACAGATTGTGTACCACTGGTGTTATCTGTACAACAGATTTGGAACCACTGTATAATAGGATGACAATGGATTGTTGCCAGCTCAACTGTCAGTGAAAGTAGGGAGAAGTTAGAAGACAAAAGGATGCTAATGGGCCTGTTGCAAAGGTTTCCCCCTCCTCACTGGAGAACCAGGCAGTCCAGTGAGTGAATGTCTGGAGATCATGGGGGGTGGTTTTAAATGCCTTCAAGGTTGGAGTAGTTCTCTCTGGATGGATTTCCTGACACATTTTCCAAGTATGAACAGATCTGCTTTTTAGAGAAGAGAGGATTAACTGGCTAAGGGGTGAGATTTTAAAAAATGCTTAAAAGATTTAGGCATTTAACTCCCACTGACTTTCAGTGGGATTTGGTGCTTTTGAATATCGTGCACAAGGTACGTGCCCCCTCTTGTAGGATCTTGAAAGCTTTGCAAAATGTTCTGAGTGAGGATTTGCTTTTGATCTATCAGTAGGACTTAATGTGAATTGTTCTCTGATTTTTGGATGAGTCGTGTGAATTCTGAACCCTGCTGTTCTTTCCATTTCAGACTTAACTGCCTGCGTTTATGACAACATTAGTTGGCATTTGATAGGAATGAGCTCCAAACCAGAGATTTTCTCTGTCCATTTCAATGGGCAAACCATGGAGCAATATCATCACAGGGTCTCAACCATCAGCCTGGTGGCAGGTGCAGCAACCACCACAAACATGACTGTGAGCCAGAAAGGAAGATGGCTGATATCTTCTCTTATCCAAAATCATCTGCAAGGTAAGGACACATCTGCTTAGTAGGCAATTTATACAGGCATAGAGAGTAATAACTTCTTCCGTTATCTCCTAAAAGGGTTCTAACTTTGTAAAACGTCACAGCAACCACATTTTATATGGTGGCTATTTTACTAAGGAACCACTGCTGACAGAGCATTAAGGACTGAAGAGCAAGGTTCAGTGGAACTTCTTTCTGAAGTCTCACAGTTGCAAAGAGGCTGCAGAGCAATGGGGAATCTCATTTTTGGGGAGATTTTTACTGTTTACAAAATGTTCGTCTGATTACACATGGGTAGATAAGGTAAACTCTGGTAGATTGCTTGATTGTTGAAGGAGACAAAGGCAGCTCAAGGCTGTGTCACAATAGCAGGCACAAACATCTTACAGTGGATATTAATTTCCCCAGAGCAACGATTAACATTTCTTTTAATGGATCCATGGAAAAAATCCTTATGTTGCCTCTTGTGGTGGCTGGAGCACTCGCTGAAAAGAGGATTACAATCTCAACTAGGGGTCTCAAAAGAGACAAAAGATTGCTAGAATCACATAGCTCTCATTGACTTCAGCAGGCTTTTCTGGATAATCCCAGCTTTATTGTCTGCACTTGTTTGGGTTTTGTTGTTTGTTTTTCTTTAAACCTGAGTTCATAGATTTCATAGACATTAGGGCTGGAAGGGACCTCGGAAGATCATCAGGTCCAGCCCCCCGCCCAAAGGGCAGGAAGTCAGCTGGGGTCATAGGATCCCAGCAAGATAAACATCCAATTTACTCTTGAAGGTGTTCAGTGTAGGTGCTTGAACCACCTCTGATGGCAGGCTGTTCCAGACCTTGGGGGCTCGGACAGTAAAGAAATTCTTCCTTATGTCCAGCCTGAAACGGTCCCACAGTAGTTTATGACCGTTCGACCTCGTCATCCCTTGGGGCGCTCTGGTGAACAAACATTCCTCCAGATCCTGGTGGTCACCCCTGATAAACTTACAGGTGGCCATCAGATCACCCCTGAGCCTGTGCTTTTCTAGGCTAAAGAGCCCCATGGCTCTCAGCCTGTTGTTGTAAGGTCTGTTTTCCTGACCTCTGATCATGCGCTTGGCTCTTCTCTGGACTCTCTCAAGCTTCTCCACATCCTTTTTGAATTGTGGAGCCCAAAACTGGATGCAGTACTCCAGCTGCGGCCTCACCAAGGCTGAGTACAAGGGGAGAATGACGTCCCGGGATTGCTTGAGAAGCATCTATGGATGCACGCCAGCATTTTGGTCACTTCAGTAACTGCAGCATCGCATTGCAGGCTCATGTCCATCTTGTGGTCAATGATGACCCCCCAAGTCTTTCTTCCATAGTGCTAACCAGCGTAGCACTGCCGAGCCTATAAGGATGCTGCAGGTTTTTCCTCCCAGAGTTCTAAGAGAGCAGGTAAATAAATGTTTGCCAGCACCCAGAGCTAAAGGGTTGAGAGGTGCTATGGTAGTTCTATGTATTTTTGCATCTGATGGTCACTATTGTACTTGTCCCTGTTTCCTACCAGCTGGAATGCATGGTTACTTCAATGTAGAAGAATGTGAGGGGAAAGAGGTACTCAAGAAGAGGTTATCCTTTAAAGAACTGCGTATGATAAAAGACTGGCAATATTTTATTGCTGCAGAGGAGATCACCTGGGATTATGCTCCTAACATTTCTCCAAACATCGATAGGTAAAATGTTGATCAGTACTGTTCTGGTGACCAGGTATGGTGGGGGAGGGAGGCTCTTATGAAATTCTCTCCTTGGTCCTGGCCTTAAAAACTTCTTCATTTCACAAAAAAGGAGAACTCCTGAGGAAAAGACAATATTTGAAAATAGGAGGAATTTTAAAGGATGGGATTGTAAGGGATGTATGGAATAGCTGATAGAAATCTTAGTAAGTGCCTTTGGAGAGCACTGCAGTAAACAACCTTACTGGACTTGCTGAGTAAATATGCTTTGTGGCATATCTTTCACTTAATTTAAAGGGTAGAGAGAGGTTTCTCCAATGTACAGGATGTCCTTTTGCCTAGAGCTACCAGTGCCAGTACTAGTGTGGACAGCCCTTGATAATACATTATTGCCATGATATTCATGAAACCTCTCGCCTCATTCTGATGAGGAATGATTTGTGGATATCATCACTTTGTTGATGTTACAAGCTGTTGCATATACAGTGTCTGCAAGGAGCACATCTCAATCTGCTTAAATTCTTATAATGCATGGGTTGTTGGTTGTAGATCTGGTTCTGCTCCTGTTTCTTAGGTAATCCTGCTCTTCTGGTGTCATCTTCTTGTCTTTCCATTTCTCACTTGAATCCCTGTCTGGAGTCCTCATCTCCCTTTACCTGTAGCCCTGCTGACTCTAAGACTTCAAACACTACTACTTCTCTGATGACTTCTATTCCATTCAAAGTTATATTGCTTACCACCTTGCCACCATCTCTGTCTAGGTAACCTGCTACCAGCTCACAGCTGAGATGGACCTTTTCATACTTTTTAAGTCCTACCTGTTTTTAAGCAATATGGGGAATTTTTTTGTCTTCACAGCTTCATATACTTCTATGTAAGAACATAGATTGGAAGAGGGAGGCCCTAAGCCATTGAAATCAGCCCATGAATTAGTCTGAGCTAAGACACAAGATTAGAATTCATGATACCCAATTTGAGTTCCTGGTGCCTCTACAGACTTTGTGACATTAAAGACGTCACTTTTTCCCATTTGTGAACAGGGACTAATAATACTTCTCTCCAAGCTTTTTGTTTTGAAAATTTCAGACCAGAATCTCTTTGGGTCTGAGATCTTTTTTTCATACTGCACACTTACACATTGTCTAACAGAATGGGAACCCAGATATCAGTTGGGCCAGTAGGTGTTACTGAAATACAAGTAATACTAAAAAAAACTTGCATTACAAAGCTTTGTCTAATCTTATTCTATTTGTCTTGAGCAGTGGGGCTCCTGCTGTTTTTTCCTGCATGATTGTCCCACAGTCCAATAGGTCTCACTCCTTAAGAAGGTTTTATTGCTTTTTCTTTTTAAAGACAATATAAATCAAAGTACTTGGACAACTACTCAAATCTCATTGGCAAAAAGTACAAGAAGGCTGTTTTCAAGCAGTATGCAGATGCCAAGTTCATCAAGCGTCTAGAGAATCCCAGGCCCAAAGAAACTGGAATTCTGGGCCCTGTTATCAGAGCCCAGGTCAAAGATAAAGTCAAGGTGAGTAGTAAGCGCCAAGCACAAACACTATACATGTTTTAAGGTAATATTCTGCAGGTAAAGTTGTATAAGAACCAGTGTATATGGTAGTGTTTTTCAAACAATAGCTATAAGGTGATAAAGAGTGACCGTGTTGGATAATGTGAGCCCAAGGGAGAGATTTAAAGTTAAGTTGTCTATTTTATTTCTGCAGTTTGACTTTTAGTGCTTGGTTTCCAGATATCATTGCAGCAGATATCGTTGTAAAGAATATATGATATATGTAGTTCATAAGAGTACATTAAAAGAACCACAAATTCATACACAGTTTGAACTATTGGGGGAAGTTCAGATTTAGGACTTACATTTATGAACTCATCATTTCTAATTATGTTATGATTTAGGAGCCTAAGAAAGTGGCAGCTGCCTTTGAAAGCAGAAGAATAACCTAGTGAGTGAAGTCAGAAGGCCTCAAAAATCTTGCAGCATTGATATTTTGTTGTTTTTTCAATGTGTCATGTCCTCCTGACTGGATATTGCATACTGATACATCACAAAGCTGCATGGGCCTTAAGTGCCCTGATGGTCTTGTAGTCCTGCAGCCATTTTCAGTGCTATAATTCTTCCTTTCTCTGCTTGGTTCCATCCAGCATGCAGGTTTGCAGAGGGGTTTTCATCACACCCTTTCCTCTGTGGTTCTTAAAAGCTGGGGAAAAGGAATGGTGGTGTATCCTTTCTGCAATTTTTCCTTTCAAGAGCAATGTTTAGTGATCCCACTCATGGGTTTTGACACTCCTCAGCTGCCTCTGTGGGACTCTCTCCTGAGAGCAGGACTCTGCTTATTCTCCTGAAACCAAATAGAGCCAGGGGAATTCTAGCCATTGGCTCGTCTATGGGACCCTGAAGGCTGCATGCTGCACAGCAGCTGTGGGTTTGAGATTGCCAGATTTTCTAACTTAAGGAATGGCTCTTCTGGAAACCTATCCGGTTCCATTTGAACGGTGACTTGCAGTTTTATTTCCAAACCAGGATTCAGCAAAGGTTGAACTCATAGTTTTTCATATGCATATAGATCGTGTTTAAAAATATGGCCAGTCGCCCTTACAACATTTACTTCCATGGAGTGACACTTTCAAAGGATGCAGAAGGAGCTAATTATCCACTAGATCCCACAGGTAAGGACCTGTCTGTTTTACAGCCTGCGGATTTGAACAACTTGACTTTGCATAGGCGGTCTCTCTGCCTTAGGTCAGAACTCTGGGGCTCTTATGTTCTCTTCCCTGCCCCACCACTGATATATTGTGTGATATTTTAGTGGAAAGTTTACTTTGTGTCCTTGTCCCTTAGTTTCTCATCTTTAAAATGGGAATAAGAGCCCATTTTAGCTTGCAAATCTCTAAAAAAAATAAATAAAAAAAAAAATTTCATCGCGACTTTAGCAAAGGCTTGGCTCACTTATACTGGTGTGGGTCTGCTGACTTCAGTGATGCTATTGCAGTAATTCTCAGCCAGGGTGCCATGTTTACAAACATAATTCACAAGACGTATCCACATTTTTCAAATAGTAATTCCTTGTGTTAAAAACATTGACCTTGTGAATAGCTGGCATTTTCTGAAGGTGCTGCAAGTCTAATGAAGGAGGTCTAGAATCTGAAAAGGTTGAGAACCACTGTGCTAATGCCAGTGGATGCTAGCTGAGGATCTGGCCCTAATATGTCATTGTGTTAACTAGTGACAGCGAAGAGATGTTCAGAAGTATGATCAAGGGGGGGAAAAAAGAGAGAAATGGTGTCAGCCGTGACTGATATGAAATGATAGGAAAGCGAGAAAGAAAGAGCAGAAGTAGCAGTGGGAATCACTAGAGGCAAGCTAGTACATATGTTGTTTGTGGCAGTGAGATTGCTAGCATAGGGTGAGCAAGCAAGGGAATAAACAGAAGTATGGTGTGCAAGGTGAGCTACAGCGAGTCTATGGAGATCTTAAGGAAGATGGGACACTTCACCTCACCTCTTCCCCCTGGCATCTCTTGAAATAGGAAGTCAGAGGATTTATCTGAGGGATATGATTGCACTCCTAGATGAGTCAGCAGGCAGGCAGCTTTTAAGTGTTAGCATCAATTGGTATCAATGGTCAGATACCATTTTATGGGTAACTTGCTTATAGGAAAAGTAACATGTTGTGCTATATATGTATAAATCAGCAGTGTCTATTAAGCTGTCCATCTTTCAGTAGCAGCTTTCCCATGAATCTATGATTTACACATGTAACTAATAAAGCATAAATATACTTCCTAAATTAAGTAGTGTGCTTCCATATTTGACACAAGGAACCTTAGCAGTTGGAGGATTCGGTAGTAGCACAGTTCCTTTTTTTAGTTTGTGGACTCTAACCAAGTCTCCAGTCTCTTGATTAAATTAAAGCTTTATATGAGTGGTCCTCAACTTTTTCAGTCTCAGAGCACTCTCCACAGTGTTTTTGACTGTGGCAGAACTCCTAGTCAAGAATCACTGTTGTGCTTAATTTACCTTGGTTGTTCTCAGGTGGGTGACGCTGCTGCCAGGGAAAACTGCCCTGTGCACGTTACGTACATCTGGACCGGTAAGGGCTGTGCCATGTGTGCATGTTCCTCCTGCATTTGAGTTCTCTGTTAAGCCTAAAGTACGTAGGAGGCCTGGCTTCTGCTATACTGCTCTTTTGTTTCCAGGAGGAGTGTGATGGTGGGGCAGAGGAGTGGACTGGGAAGAACTGCAGCTTAAGCCAGCCCTTCTGCCTGCTTTAGAGTTATTGGAGAGCTCTAATGTAGGAGGACTGCATGTATTTTGCAGCCCAGTGCTCAGGGTAGCTTGACTTGGCTGCTGCCACTGCGGCGGCAGCTTCTGCATCGTGGAATCCCTTAGGGGATATTAGGGCACCCTGATTGAGAACCACTGCTTTATACAAGCTAAAAGCTTAACTTAGCCTGGCACAGTGTTTTGTTTTGTTTCCCTCTCCCCCGCCCTCAAAAAAAAAAAACAACACAAAAAAACAAAACTGAAACTGTAAGCCACTCTCAAAGCAACTAGGTTGTATATAAACTACTGTGTTTGGTTGTATGTTGACCAGCCCAAAATTCTTATTGAACTTCTAGTATTTGAAAGCTAGGTCTTCAGCTGGAGTAAACTGGGATATGTAAATGGGAGTGATGCCAGCTTACATAAGCCCAAGGATCTCCTTTGTCTGATTCACACTAACACACCTCTGTCCGTTTTTCCTTCAGACAACAGCACCCTAAGCAAAGCCGTTCAACCAGGAGAAACTTATACATATACATGGAGTATTTTTGACACAGATCAGCCCACCACAGAGGATTCACAGTGCATAACAAGATTATATCACAGTGCTGTAGATGTAACAAGGGATATTGCCTCTGGACTAATTGGCCCACTTCTGATTTGCAAAAGTGAATCCCTGGACAAGAGGGGTGTGCAGGTATTGAACCAGATTCCATTCCAGTGCCTATTTTTGATACTGTTGTTCCCAGCTCGAGTCCCTGTAAAATCATTAATGCATCTTAACAAGCTGGCATGCATCAACCGATGCATCTTGTGTAAAACTAAGGAAGTGATGCTCCCACTGTACTCGGCACTGGTAAGACTGGGCTATGACACTTGCCAGCTCCTTGAGTACCCTGGGGTGCAGATTGTCAGGGCCGGCTGACTTGAAGGTATCCAGCTTCTCAAGGTGTTCCTTCATGAGGTCAGCATTTATGGAGGGTGGGGGATCCCCATCACCCAGATCTCCCTGTCCCATAGCAGGCATGGGCGTCCCGTGGGACTGATGAAAGACTGACGCAAAGTACCTATTTAGTAGGTTGGCTTTTTCCTGGGCGTCAGTTGCCAGTTGTCCCATCTGGTTTAGCAGGGGTCCAACGTTGCCCTTGCTTTTCCTCCGGCTCCCCACATATCTGAAAAAGGACTTTTTGTTGTCCTTGATGCTTGAAGCTAGTTGGAGTTCAGTTGCAGCCTTGGCTTTCCTGGTTTGCTCCCTGCAGGACCGGACCAGTGCAGAATAATCCTCCTTGGAGGTGAATCCCATCCTCCATCCTTTGTAGGCTTTCCTTTTTAGCTGCAGGAGGTCCGCTGGGTCCCTGGAGAGCTGCCTTTCCTCCGTGTTGGAATAGATTTAGCTTGTGCATTGAGGATCACTTCCTTGAGAAGCAACCACTCTTCTTGAACTCCCATCTCCCTGGGGTCACGATCCCTGAGGGCCTGACTGACAAGCCTCTTGAGCTTGTCAAAGTCGGCTTTTCTGAAGTCAAGGACTTCTGTGTTGCTGACTGACTTGCCAGCTTTACGGCGGATGGTGAAGGTGATCAGCTCGTGGTCGCTGTCACCCAGCTTCCCATCGATCACTAGGTCGCCGATTAGGTCGTCCCCCGTAGCCAGTACCAGGTCGAGCAGTGCTTTGCCTCTCGTTGGCCCATAGACTTCTTGAGTCAGGTAGAGGTCATCCACGCACGAGAGAAACCTTTGCGACCGCTCAGATTTTGCTGAGTGATCTTCCCACGAGATGTCCGGGTAATTGAAGTCCCCCATGACAACCAAGGTCCTGGAGCAAGCGGCCTCAGTCAGTTCCCGGGTGAACTCCTGGTCAAGCTCAGGACTTTGAGTGGGAGGTCTGTAGTAGACTCCCACCGTTGTGTCCCCTGTGCCATATTCCCCACGAATTTTCACCCAGAGGGTCTCTAGCTGTCCATGCTGGTCGCCAACATCAGCTTGCAGGGACATGTTCTTCAGGGTTGTGGGCAGGATAGAACAGGATCACACTTATGCCTAAGTGGACTTAAGTGCACATCCTTCTATGACCAGATGATGGGAACAAAAGCAGTGGATGTGATATATTTCAATTTTAGCAGTGTCTTTCATGACACTCTTATTAGTAAGCTAAGGAAATAGCCTAAATGAAAGTACTGTAAAGTGGATATGTAACTGGTTGAATCGTTGTGCTCAATGAAGTCATCAGTGGCTCAATGTCCAGTTGGGAGGAAGTACCAAGTGGGCTTCTTTATAGGTCAGTGTTACAGCTGGTATTAAATATCTTCATTAATGATTTGGGTGGTGGGATTGAGTGGACACTTAGCCAATTTTCAGATAATGCTAAATTGGGTAGAGTCAGGCACTCTGGAGGGTAGGATTTGGAGTCAGAATTACTTGGATAAACTTGGAAATGATCTGAAATCAATTGAATGAAATTCATCAAAAACAAGGATCTGGTATGTTATGTTCTAGAACCTCTGAGAAGCAGAGGCTGCTGCTCATGAATATTATTTAAACTACAGAAGATTTCAGTTTTGCTGGCCATGGAAAAATCCTGTGGAACTGAACAGGGATCAAAGCAAGAGGTTTTGTGGCAATCACTCTAAAGCCCTATGGAATGTAACAAAGAAATGGAACTGCCCTGAATTGCCCTCTGTAATTCTGTAGTTGAAAGCTCATCCTCTATCAAATGTAGTAGGACAAGTCAAAAATGACAGTATAAAAGGATTGTTTCTTGTTTAAATTCCATAGAACTTTTCATAAGGCCTTGTTGTTTATGATGAGTTTATTTGTATGCTGGAATTTATGGCCTGTGGTTTAGTGTGATCACTGAAATTTTTCCTTAGCAAGGCCAGATTGCAAAGAATTTATTTGATTTCTTTTTTCTTTTTTTGCCTTGTTTGCCATGACAAAAAAAAATGTGAACTTGTTATCAAAAAGCCCTTCTGCATAAGAATAATGCTGACAACTGACTACTTTTTAACCCTATCAATACAAACTTAAAAAAATACTTGCAAAACTTACCATCCTGTCTGCTGCCATTCAGAACAAGGCAGATGTAGAGCAGCAGACAGTGTTCGCTGTGTTTGATGAAAACAAGAGCTGGTACCTGGAAGATAACATCAAGACATACTGCAGCAATCCCTCCCATGTTAAAAGGGACGATCCCAAATTCTACGAATCCAATGTCATGCGCAGTGAGTGAAAAAAAACTAGCCCAACGTTTGCAGAAGTCCAAATGTCCAACTGGGCCCTTGTTTTGTGGGGTAGTGCTGGTGTCCATGGGGGGAGAGATTGGTGGTGTGTTAGGATGAATGAATGGAACAGGGCTCTGAGGGTGGGAATGGTAGTGAGCAGGGGCTGGCAGGCTTTCTGGTGTCATAGCTGAGAAAAAACTGTTGAAGCCATGCTTGTTTGTCCTGAGGTAAATGGGGAAGGACTTGGCAGGAGTAGAGATTGGGGACCCCAGAGTTAGCCTCAAGGCAATGTCGCTCTGGAAAAGTGGACTCCAGGCCACTGCACAAGGGAACTGGAAAGGAGAGCATGTGGTCCAGTGACAATGAGTAGTGTTATAGCATAGTGGCTTCTTTCATTCTTTGAATTCTGGCCTGTGACTTTGAGCGTGTCTGGGGAGAGTCCCCTGCCCCAACATTGGGTGACTACAATTTGTAGAAACAGGCTAGAAGTCCTTGCCCCACCTGTACTAATACACACAGCCCAGACCCCTGTGGGCCTGAGTGATGCCAAGAAAAAGATGGCACCTCAAAATGAAAAGGAGCTCAACCAAAGAGAAGCTGACTTGGCTGTTTTCTGAGCTGACAACATGTGAGAAATGCTAAAAATGACTAGTTCAAAGTAAAATGATTTGTCTGCATCCTTTCACTTTGGATGTAACGCCGCAGCATAGCTAGTTAACAAAAGCAAAGTCACTTCACTTTAATATATGGTGTCTGAAACATGATCCCGTCCCTTCACATGAAAGTTACTGGGCTTCCACCCAGTGTCAGCCTCTTACAAGATGCGTCAACCTCATCCCTGTTGTCATTTCACTGAAGACCTAAAATTGGCTCACTGTCTTTCATATCACTGAAGCTTGAAGATGTTATTAACAACATTTGTTTCACTTTTGTTTTAGCAATAAATGGCTACACATCCGACAGTTCTGAAGTCCTTGGATTTTGCCAGAATGAGGTTGTTCAATGGCATTTTTCCAGCATTGGCATCCAAGATGTGGTATCTATCCGTATTTCTGGTCACTCTTTTTTGTATCAACGGAAGTATGAAGATGTATTGAATCTTTTCCCTATGAGTGGAGAATCGGTCACAGTAGAAATGAACAATGTAGGTAGGTGGCAAATCATCCATTAAGACATTTTGTACCTACAAGGGCTTCACTAAAATAGAATAGGGTTGTATAAATGCACTGCATGCAAATTTTCAGCCTAGCTGAGTCTTTCTGTAGAGTGACTGATACGTGTGGAATACAAGGCAAGTTAGGTCCCTTAACATGCTGTATTCTGTACTGTTTTACTTTTGCCTCCCCACAGCAAAAGTCACTTGTACAGTTTGTAGGATTTTCCCAAAGAATCCACAGACACTGAAATGTTCACACTGGAAATATTGAGCAGGAGCCAGACCTCCAGATGCTGAGATCTTGTTCTCTGTCCCGCATCTGTACTTGGCAACGATGATCTTGGTCGCATTCAACTTCCCATATGACAGCACTTTCCATAGCGAGAGCTACTTTTTATTTTTTTCTTCTGGCAGCAGAAATGATGTTGCATGGGGACCCCTGCATCTGTTCAGTTTTATTGTAGGCTAGACGGCTCTGAGCTGGATGAAGTGGGCTGAATAATTGAATGATGCTGTGGTGTCACTGAATAAAATGGCTGTACCGCCCCATGGGAGATGACACGTGATTTTGGCACATAAGGAAGCAGGAATTGCCAGCCCAAATCAGAATGCTGGTCTATCTGCTCTGGTATCTTGTCTCTAGCAAGGGTTTGTTCCAAGTGTTTGATAGGAAGATGTAAGCAAACATATCCTTAACAATAATGGAGTAACCTGCCCATAAGGGAGAATTTTTCCTATTAATGGGCTTTCACTGGTTGGTTAGGCCCTGAAGCAGAAAAATCTAGATCTTGCTTTCTTTCATCCCAGTTAATACATTTGGATTCTGATTTTTGCAAATTCTTTGGATTCTTTTAACTACTAGCTTGGCTTCAGTGGTGTTTTGTAGTACTGAGTGCTATGAGTTTAATTATTACTAGTTTGCATTATGAGGGGGAGAGGTGTATTTCTAGCTGATCACCTCTGTCAGACTTACTGGCAATTGCCAGAATACATTTTTGTACTTTTCCTGTACTACTGTTTGACATGTGATCACCTCTCTCCCATTTCTAAAATGTGTATGGTCTTGCTGGAAATATCTTTTTAAAAAAATCTCTTATTTTTTTTAAAAGAAACAAACAAAAAAGAAAAGCAGTTCTAAAAATAGAGGGGACAATAAATTGCATCCTTTTTCATGAAAAGGCCTTTTTTTTTTTTTTTTTTTTTACTATGTCACATTTTGTTTTGAAATGAACCATAACAAGCAAAGTATTGGAGCTGATGATATTTGCTTGTAGCACTGTAACAGTGTAAGAAGGATCAGTCAGCCCTGTTAAAGAAGTTCAACTGTGGGGCATTTTGTTAATGAGGGAGTGTGTCCCCCAGAGCTTTAAAAGTTCCCCTAAGGCAGAGCAAGGGGGAAGCAAGCTGTAAGGGAACAGTTTGCTGTGGGGAGAAGCCAAAAGGGAAAGAGGTTTTTGTTAATGTCCGGAGAAGACGAAGGATTTTATTTGTTTGGTAGAGACTGAAATTTGTTTTGGGGAAAATAGAACTATCTGAGGAATTAATAGAGCTAATTCTCCTGCAAGATATAGTAGGACAGGCAACTTGCATATAGCATTCTAGTATTTAAAATCCTATTCTTATGGGCTGTAATTCTGACTCTCTAAACTGACAGATCATAAGGCAGCATTCAAAATCTAGCTTTTAGTTGCTTCCATTGCCACTTAATGTTCTGTGCCCTTTGAGGTCTCTGGCAAGCTGTTCTTGCAATCCAAATGTGGATCTCCCTCTAAAGACCCATGTCCTATCTGAAAACCCATGTCTGATTTTCACCTGTCCCAGGTGTTTTAAAGTATTACACTGTCTGTTGTTTAGGCTTTAGGTAGACTAGGATGACTTTTATTGTGAACAGTGTTCTCTCATACACCTGCTTATAAAGAGGTATTATAGGTAGAGATGGGACCAAAAACACCTCAGTTCAAAAAACTCAAACTTTTTGCTAAATTTGGATCCAAAACTCACAGATGATTGCTTCTTCTCTCCCCTATCCCCATCTTTGTCATGGGACATGCCAAAGCCAGGATCCAAATAAACCCAATCTTTGGGGAAGAGTTCCACCTCTGCACATTTAGTTCTTTTCATTATTTATTGTGTATTACTATGGTAGCACCTAGGAGCCCCAAGCCACTGTTGTAAGGGCTGAGCAGATGCACAACAATGTAGTTAGATAGTCACTTGGCCAGTGTCTTTATAGTCTAGAAGCTGGGACATGACAGGAGAGGTTAATTTCACAAACAATGTATGGTATATGATTTCTATTTCAATTGCAGGTACTTGGCTCTTAGTCTCCTGGGGCTCTTCTGAAATGAGCTATGGCATGAGGCTGAGGTTTAGAGATGCCAAATGTGACTCGGAAGATGATTATTCTGAAGATGACGAATTTGAGACGATAAATTATGCTGAGAAAACAATGAAAAATGTACCTGAAGCCACATCCAGCAGTGAAAAAGAAGAGGAAAGTAAGGAACAGGACAGCACTGGTGATGTGGACTATCAAGACTATCTGGCTAAACAGCTTGGGATTAGGACACACAAGAATAATTCAGTGGTCAATGAAGAGAGAGAGAATCTTACTGCTCTGGCGATAGAAGGAGAAAGCGGCACCCACTCTAAGCATCCAGCTGTAGCTGTTGGCTTAGGTCTGACGCACATGAATAACAGTGATACCTGGAGCACTGATGGGCTCTCAGGCCCTCAAAGCACAGCTTCCCTCCCAGCTGAAGACAATCACTTCTATATCAATTACACATCATTCTCTGGAAGAGAGCTTTTGCTTTCAACCAACGCAAAAATGGAAAGTCCTGATGTGGTATTTCAAGATGAGGATGAACATGAAAGTGAGTGCAAAACAAGTCCCTGTCAGATGTCTAGGAATGATGACAAAACACTTGCAAATGGCCATTTGAGGACGAGCAAGGAAGATCAAACAAAAGATGAAACAGAACTATTTGCTGAAAGAGGGGATAGGATAAATGCATCTTTGGAAACGTACTCTTCCGAAGAACAACTGAAAGAAAATGCAGGAAGAGAAGATAGGATCAATCAAAAGAGAGAGAACCGAGACGCGCTGGAGACTGTGTTTTATTCCCTCAAAAAGATGTATGCCCTCCTCCTTTATTTACGGGAAAATAAAAATGCTTCATCTGTGAACAGCACTAGTTCACCTCATTCTACTCAGTATGCAGAGAATATTTCGAGTTTAGCTGCATTAGAAACTGGCCAGCTTACAAATGATAATGTTGATGAAGCATTTGTAGAGGAAGAAGAGGAAGCCAAGAAAATAAATGTTGAATTTTTTAGAAATGCAGTTAATACAACTCTTGCTTTGGGAAACAGCTCTGAAAAGAATGGGTTTAACATGTACAATCTCTCTGAATTAGACATAGCCATAAAAAAACAAGAAACCAATTCTACTTCAGAGCATCCACTTGACAACTTAATTCTTACTCCTAGTCCAGCAGTGTTGAAAGATGTTTTGGAAGTGCCGTCACCCGATGACATGGAGTATCCCTCTAAAATGGCAAACAAGAAATGGAATCTGGTCTCTGTGAAAGAGAGTTTTGATTTGGAGGCGAACTCGGCTGAAGCTGCTAATAGTAAGTTACAGCCTCGTTTCAGAAATAAAACGGGAGATGATGCATCCCTGAAGAAGCAGGAGATGTGGAAATACAATGGCTATTTAGAGCCTACAGGGGGTGAACAGAAAGGAAGCAGCAAGCATACAACTGTGAGAGAGAGAGAGAAAACTGAGAATGGCACCTTGAGTGCCTCCAGACCTTCAATCAAGATCCGCAGGAAGAAAAAGGGCAATTTCATATTAACACCAAGAGGTATGAGGCTCTCAAAGCCCTCCAGGCCATCTGGAAAGCTCAATTGCACATTGTGGTTGAGTAAGGACAACCACACAGCATTGCTTTGTGGGACCAACAATACATCGCTGCTTACTGAAGTCAACCACACAGCTCCGGTGAATGGGACCAACAGCACACTGACCCCAAGACAGTTTAAACCAGCTGTTGTGATTGGTGTTCCCAAGGGCAATGGGGAGTATGAGTATTTTCCAGAAGATTTTTACAGTGAACATGGGGCAGATGATGTATATGACTATCTTCAAGTACCATATGAAGACCCATATACAACAGACCCCAAACTCAACATTAATGAAGCCCGGAACCCTGATGCCATTGCTGTACATTACCTACGTAGCAGAGGTCATGAGAGGAAATACTACATTGCAGCTGAAGAGGTCTGGTGGGATTATGCAGGATTTAAAGACAGGTTTGGTTAATTCTTTCTCTCTATTTCCTTGCAGCCTTCCAGGGCTCTGATTTGGATAGCTGCCAAAAATAGAGCTACCATTGTTAGAGTTAGGGTTTTTGGAATCCGTGAATGCTGTTTAAAGAATATGTAATGACTAACTGAAGAGAAACTAGGAAACAGTACCTTAGGACTAGCCTGGAATTTAAAAGACTTGGGCTCAAGATCTCTCTCTGCCACAGACTTCTGTGTGAGCTTGAGCAAATCATAGATTTCATAGATATTAGGGACTGGAAGGGACCTTGTGAGATCTAGTCCAGCCCCCATGCCATATTCAGGAAGTCTGCTGGGGTCAAATGATCCCTCAATGTTATAGTTTTTTTCCATCTGTAAAATGGGGATAAAAGCCCTTTCCAACCTCACAGGTGTGTTGTAAGGATAAGTTTATTAAAGATTGTAAGATCCTCAGATGCGGTAGTGATAGTAGGGATCATATCCATGCCTAAAGTCATGGACCAGCAAACACGTACAGACATACAAAATACAATTTTCTATTACTGACATATTTTTTTTCTGGGATCATGAACACCAAGGCATGTCTCTTGCCACCTGGACATGGGAGACAAGGTAGACATTTCATACCTAGATTTCCAACAGGCTTTTGATCTAGTATCTCATGATATCCTTGTGGGAAAACTGGAAGATTGTGGGCTCAGCTACTCGATGGTTCCCGTGGGTGGGAAACTGGCTACAGGGCAGGACCCAGAGAGTTCTCATGAACGGATCTGTGTTGTCTTGGCGCGAAGTGGCCAGTGGTTTCCCTCAGGGGGCTGGGCTTGGACTGGTGCTTTTCAACATCTTTATCAGTGATTTGGATTGGGGGAGTGAAAAGCTTGCTGGCCATGTTTGCGACGACACCAAGTTATGGGGCAGTGTGGTCGCATCAGTAGATATGTTGCAGATACAGGCAGACCTGGACAGGCTCGAGAGTTGGGCAGACCGAAACCAGATGAAGTTTAACATTTCCAAGTGTAAGGTGCTCCATGTGGGGCCAAATAACCCTCAACATACATACAGGCTCAGAGGTGACAGCCTGACTTGCACCATGGCTGAAAGGGACCTCTAGGGGTAATGATCGACCATCGTATGAACATGAGCCATCAGTGCAATGTGGTGGCCAGCACATCAAACACCACACTGGCATGCATCAACTGATGCATCTCATGTAAAACCAAGGAAGTAATACTCCTGCTGTACTCGGCACTGCTGAGATAGTAGTTGGAGTACTGCGTCCAGTTCTGGGAGCTGCACTTCAATAAGGACTTGGAAAAACTTGAGAGGGTCCAGAGACGAGCCACCCGTATGATCAGGGACTTGCAAGGCGAGACATACGAGGAAAGGCTGAGGGACCTGGGCCTCTAGCCTAAAGAAGAGAAGGTTGAGAGGGGACTTGATAGCATCTTACTGCTATATCAGAGGAGTGCATCAGGAGCTTGGTGAACAACTGTTCAGTAGGGCACCCCTGGGGAAGACCAGGACCAGTGGATACAAACTCCTGGAAGGCTGCCTCAGGCTTAATACCAGGAAAAGCTCCTTCAGTCAGGTTGTCCACACTGGAATAAACTCCCTCCAGAAGTGGTGCAGTCACCTACCCTGGAGGTTTTCAAGAGGAGACTATACAGTCATCTCGCTGGGGTCACCTAACCCCAGTTGTCTTCCTACCTAGAGCAGGGGAGCTGGACCTGATGGTCTGCAAGATCCCTTCCAGCCTCTAACAATCTATGAATCTATGTGCACAGTAGGTGGCTGTTTCTACTTCTTGCCATTGGATGGCAGGGGAGCCGAAAATTAGTCTTGTGTGTACAGAACACAGCTACCCTGGGACAGACGCACAGAGATGACAGTTAAATTGGTGCAGTTAATAGCAATAGATTTTCTTTGTCGCTTTTCAGGAGATTGGGTGAAATTTCATTCAACTCCTCTCTGTCTCATTAACTGTGTAATGCCAGTTACACTAGTGTAAATGTAATTGATCCAGGCCCTTTGATCTAGGAATAGCTTGGCAGTCGGTCAAGAGAATCAGGTGTTTTTTGGTTTTGAATTGAATAGGCAGGAACTTGCCCATTTGCAAATCCCAGGGTACAAGGGATTTTTGCATAACACGCTTGGGTTCTTTTGCAATCCGTCTGAAAATGAACCCTCCATTCATTTTCCAGGGGTTTCCTAAACGGTAGTCCCATTCTCAGCAGACAAATGTCTACACCATGCAGACCATCACCATGGTTGGTTCTAATGGGTTCCATTGTTGCCACTTCTAACTATAGTATGAAAGCGTTTGGATCACTGAGCAGGGACCTCAATTCTGAGACGTATTCATTTTGTTTAGACTTGCAGAGTCAGTTCTATTTTACACCAAAGAGAATTAGTGAATTTGTCACTGGGCGCATCTACATGTTCATTAATACACTTTTGCTACTGCGCATTAGTACTTCTAATATCAGGTACTACATAAAGGTGCATTAGGCTGCCCTAATGCGCAGTACCAAAAGTGAATGCCTTTTCAGTGATGCTTAATGCACAGATAGATTCTGTTGTACTGTAGTGTATTAGCACTGTTTTTGATGTGACACTTTAATGCGCAGTAGAATAGTCTACTCTGCGTTAATGTGCACTTACAGATGTGCCCACTGAGAGTGAAATTTAGCGCATCAGAAACGTAGATGAAAACCAGTGCTCACTCAAACCAAGCACATTTTTTAGTGATTGTACACTTTTTTTATCAAAACTCTGGTTTTTCCCAAAAAGCAAAGTAATGTGGTCGAAAAATGGGCTAGCATAACATTGCTAGTATTTTTCCCTCTACATTTGCTATCCACACAAATATTTGCTAAGTCTAAGTTTTTGATCATCAGGAATTCCTGAGTCAAGATTAGACATCAGTGCAGTAAAGTGAGTGCCAGGATTGTATTATTTTTCAAAGGGAATCTCCAAGCTATTTGATAAATTAGTCTGTGTTCTTGTTCACTGTTCCCCACATTATGGCTGTGCGTCTGCTCCATCTAACTTACTTCTTTTATATAAACATCCTGAAGCTCAACTATACAAAATAATTTGCTCTGTGAGGGGTAGTTCTGCAGCTGAAGTGAACAATTACAACTCTATTGAAGTCAGCAGACTTAAAAGAAGCAACTGAGATGAGACTGTGCTCTGGAATCTGGAAACATTGAAAATAAATTCAGATCTCTTGATCTCCAGGCCTTTGCTCTAGTTGCTGGAAAACAGTCTTCACTTCCAAGTGACCATGGGAAGGGGAGGGACTAAAGTCCCTGCCTCCCCCCCACCCCCATCATTTACATTGGAAATTGTGGTTGTGATCAGATTGTGGAGGTGCAAAGTTGATACTTTGTCACTCAGCTGTCAGCATCACTTTCCCCGGTGGCTCTGCATTATAGGTAATTTTTTTAATGAAATCTTTTACACCTGTTACTCTCAGGAGCCAGAGGCAGATATAGAAGAATGATCTGGACCCTCACTATAACTCTCAGTTAATCTCTGTTCAGTCTATTGTAATTGACTGAAGCTTCGATAGATTTTTCATTTGCTGATGACAGTTCATTGCTAGCAGTAAGAAAATCTTTTGTAGGATTTGCAAGCGGTGAGCAATTTGATGTGAGATCCATCAAGGTGGTGCCCAGTTCCTTTGTTTTCACCTTGAATCCTTGACAGGTTTGTCTGGTGCCTTTGCCTTCAAACTGTGGCTCTAGAGGGGGTGCACTGGCATACCCATACCCTATTTTTGGCTTGGATCATCCGACAGGAGCCTCTGAGGACTTTTTTAAAGTCTCCAAAGCCTATGAGAATCCCTCTCCTTTCCCCTCCCTCTTCAGAGGCACATCTCCCCATCCCCTACCTGCTGCTTTCCAAGGTGGGAAAACTTCAGAGCTGCTTCTGCCTGTTCCAGCCAGGCTGTACAGGGGCTGGGCTCAGTTGGGACAAGGACATTGACAGCAGCAGTAGTAGCTGTGGGCAGGGTTCCCCCTCCCTCTGCCTACTTCTGGGGGGATCAGGCAGGGTGGGGCAGTTAACTGGTAGAGGGGGTATGGGGGGGCACATGCCCTCACTGACAGAACCGTCCCCCGCCACCAATACCGCCGCTGGCTTCTAGAGGTGCTCGCCAGCCCTGCCCCCACTGCCAGCGGTTTCTGTGGGTGCTCCCTTAGACTCAGGAGGCACCAGTTGCCCATGGGGTGGGGGAATCCATTCCCCACCCGTCACCACTGCTGCTACTATCTGAGCTGAACCCACCCCCCACATAGCCACGCTGGAGGGGGCAGAAGCTCTGAAGTTTCCCTGCCCCAGGGAAAGCAGCAGAAGGGGAGAAGGAAAGGGGAGGAGGACAGGCTTCTTGAGGAGAAGCGGGGAGATGTTTTCTTGCTTTGGGGACTGTTAAAAAACCCCAGTGGCTCCTGTGGCATAGTCTGCCCACACTGGGGTGGGGAGGGGCTGGGAGTTGGGAATTGAGCCACCCCTGAAGCACAGATTGCTGCTCCTGCACCCCCTTTGCCAAATTCTGGATCCATCCTGACTATTTCTCAGCCTTGTCTTGACTGTTTTTGCAGGGGTAGTGGTTACATTTCATCAGTTTTCCTAATTCCAGTCTCTTGTTTTTATTGCGTATTTCCCCTCAGCGCAACAATGAATGGCAAAACCAGCCGTCACAGCACCAGATACAAAAAAGTTATTTTCCGAAGCTATGCAGATAGCAGCTTTAAAACTCCTCTAGAAGAAGGAGAATATGAGGAGCATCTTGGTATTCTTGGTCCCGTCATCAGGGCTGAAGTGTACGATGTCATCATAGTAAGTAATGGTGCAGGTCAAGATTTCTTTTAGGGAACTGAAGTAGGCAGGTGAGAGCAGGTCAAAAAATGTTTAAGTATTGGTGAGCAATTTTGAACAAAAAAAGTTTTGCAGTAGAAAATGTTGGTGGTTGCTCTTTCTTCTTTTTAAACACAAAGCCAACATTTGAAAAAAAAATGTTTTAAAATGCGCTGTCTAAAAATCATATTTTTACCAAAATTTGGATTGAAAAATCAATATTTTTATTGAAGCTGAAATATTTTAACAGGAACAAGTATATTAATGGCAAACTAGCAAATCTGGATCAAAATGGAAGAGTATCTGAAAAGCCTTCTTTTCATGCAAAAATGTTTGACATAACAATTTTGACCAAGTCTAGTGTAAACACTAAGAGGAGGAATTCTTTAGAATGGTACAAATACAGGGGAGTATCACTAAAATAGGTCCAAATTTACCAAAAAGAACAACTGCTGAAAATGTGTCCTATAAGGTGGTAGAATAATTTTCCACAAGAAAAATAGTTTCCACACCCATGTTGGGATTTTTATACTGGGAAATACAGTACACTATTTAGTATGAAACATAATCCAGCATTGACTCCTAATGGGATGTAGCAGATGGCCACATGTGAGATGACAGATCTTATTCACCTCAAACTTGTTTGGTTAGACTCCTTAGTGTTTAGTGGGATCAGCTGAATTAAAGAAAAACCAGGAACAAATAAAGGGGAGATAAGCTGCCACATTATGGGAGTGCTACTCTGAGAGAAGTTTCCAGCCCTGGCATTCCATCTTTGAGACAGGGGAGACATGTAATAGAGGCATGCCATTTAACCCAGGATAAAACATTTTATCCCAGTCAAAGCGTGAGTGTTCAGATGTCCGTGTCTGTTGGCCTGGAATAAATCCTAGTGCAGTTGTTCAGGTACCCATGTCTGTTGTCTTGGAATAAATCCTAAAAAGTTTCATGGGATAAGAAGTATTGACAGTTTATCCTGGGACATCACAAAGTGCATCTCAATGGTTGTCCCGGGGCTGAATCATTGACAGAAATGCTGTGCATTCAGCTGCCCACTAAACTCCAATTAGAAGGGCAATATGTGTACTGCTTCTCAGGATAGTTCTGTTTCTGAACAGACAGGCACAACTTGTCTAGGGACAAATGCAATGTCTGTTCCTAGCCAAGTTGACTTTTGAATGGGAATTGCATACACAGAGATCTGGGGTTACTATAGAACTTGTCCCCTATGATTTAGGGGGCTTGCGTTTCTGTATGGCCCCTATGACTAGCTTGTGTCCCTGTATAATGCTGCCACACATACAGGGAAAGAGAGATCCCTGCTGCCCCCTTTCTACAAGCTATTGTTATATCTACCTTGAATGGGGGTAGAGGAGAACAGAATTGTTCTTTTTTGTTTCCTACTCTCTGAAAAGGAGGGGTTGGCAGAGCCCTTACCTTGCTCCCTGCAGGCTGAGCAACTGTGCACAGGGAGCGCACAGGCCGCACCACATGAAGGTGTCAGGAGTTCTCTTTTATCAACACCAGGACCATAAACAGAAAACGAATCTGGATCCTGATATTGAGCCCTACAAAGTTCACAAGCGTTTTATACCCAGAGTATTGTCTGGGACTCTAATCTGATCATCAGAGCCTGCCCATCTTTATTTTCTCTAGGTTCATTTTAAAAACATGGCATCCAGAAGATATTCCATCCATGCTCACGGGCTTTTTTATGAAAAGTCCTCTGAGGGAAGCATTTATGAAGATGAGTCTCCAAAGTGGTTTAGGAGTGATGATGCAGTTGAACCAAATGGGACCTATATCTACGTCTGGTTTGCAAACAAGTGGTCTGGCCCTACACGGCCTGGAACTACTTGCAAGTCCTGGGTCTACTACTCTGATGTAAACCAGGTAAGGAATTCTAAGTAGCAGAGAGCTGGCATCTATAGATGGAGGTTGTTGTTGTCTTGCCCTAGAGCAGTGATTCTCAACCCTGGAGCATCTTCAGATCCTTTTAAAGGTGTTGGGTAAGTGTTTTGCAACATTAGCACTGGTAGGTGTGCAAACATCTATACATGATTCACAAGATAAGACCAGAGATTGCAAATAGGGATCCATAGCGTCAGCACATTCTGACCTGTTGCGGTCTTCCCAAGTTCTTTGCAACAGTAGAATTATTCTGGTTTTTTCCATAGCCAAAAAATGAGTAGTAGCTGAGAGCTGGAATTTTGAGGTGTGTCTTGAGTCTTGTAAGGAAGGCCTGGAGTCTAAGGTGGCTGAGAATCACTCATCTTGAGATAACAGCTCAATAGCACTTTGGAGTCATGCCTCTTCTGTCTACCCTGATTTGCTGTCACCCAGTCTAATCATTTATACCCAAGCAAAGTGGATGTAACTTGTTGTCAGTGATATGGGAGTGGAGTCCTCCCTTGGTAACCTTTTATGCCAAATTTGAGCAGTGGAAAGTAACTGCATAAGGCAATGGGGAATTGGGCTGTCTTTTTCCTAAACTGAGGGCCTGATCTGAAGTCTTTTTATCTAGTCCAGTGAGTTTTAGATTGGAACCTCAGTTAGAAATATAGCATAGTAGAAAGATTCTACCCCCTGCCCTCCATGGGTATGTCCAAGTGAGCAGAAATGTGTGTTTCCCTGGGGGAAAGTAGCAGCAGCACACCTTGTGCCACTGCTCCTTGTCCCTAGGGAGTGCCCATGCCATGTGTACTCTGGCACATGGCATATTACCTCAGGTTGGGTAGAGGAGGCTGGAGCCAATAACTGTGCTGGCCCCAGCAGCCTTACCTGGGGGCCTCCAGGAGCTGCAGCTGTGGTGCTCCTGCAGCAGGGAACCTGGCTGGCACCTGGAGCATGGCTCTGGGTGGCCAGGCTCCAGTTTTGGGCAGCATGTGCAGCCTCCATGTGTACCATCCCCCTTTTTTTCAGCGTGGGTTTTTTGACTCTGGGATCTCCTGCAAAGTAGCAGCAAATTTGCACATATGGTATATGGTGCCACAGATGGGTCTGTGGCTCCACATACCATACGTCCATTTTTGTCTGGACATACCCCATGTTTGCAATCTGCACAGGTATGCCTGGTATTTGGGCTCCTTATCTGTAAAATGGGAATCTTTATCTCTTGTTTCACTTTGCTAGCAAGTTAGAATTGATTAGTAAGCTTCACATCTTCGCCTGGTTAATTGGTTGAAATAATCTTAACTAAAATAAAAAAAGACCTAGAAGATCAAGATATCATGGGGTTTAATAATCAGAGTTTCTGTAAAGGAAGCATGTCACTAATCTGTTAGAACTCTTCAATGGTATCAGTAAGGTAATGGCTAACAGGGAATCTAGTAACTTCTTTTACTGAAATTTTCCAAAGCCCTTTGACACAGTCACCATGGGCCAACTAGATGAACTAAATATAAGATAAGAGGCAAAATATGGTCACGGGTCTAAAACTTGCTAAGAGACCTCAAGAGTAATTCGGACTGGAGAGAAAAATGCAAATCTACCCTGTCGTCTTGTGAAAATGTAAAGCTACGGTCTTTTTCAGGATGCTGTAAGCAGAACGGGTGGTTCCATCTCCCAAGGGCTATTGCAGAATTTTGAGTGGTTCAGACAAAGGCAATGGAAAAAATCTGAGTGCTGACTTTTGTCAGACACAAGAGTAATGGCATAGGTGAACCCTGGGTCTGATCCTCCATGGGTTTAATCCAGTCTTGGCAATTCCTAAAGTTTTTAAAAGCAAATTAAAACCCTAAAATGAAACAAATGATCATGAATATGTTTAGGGAAATCCCAGTTCTTACACCTAATTTGTACTGTTCTTTCAGGACAAAGATATTAATTCAGGCTTGATTGGACCAATATCAATCTGTCAAAAAGGAACCCTCAGTACGAAGAGCAACAGGCCAGTGAGGAACCAAGAGTTCTTCCTGCTTTTTATGGTCTTTGATGAAGAGAAGAGCTGGTATTTTGATGAGCGGTACAGAAAGACCTGCTCTGAGAAGACCCAAGAATGCCATAAAATCCCTGGTACTGAGGTTTTCCTTTGTCATTTATTGGGAATTAAAGCTTTTCTCAGTGGACTTACATCTTTGCACTTACAAATCACTTGCATCTTTTTTCGTCACTGTGACTGTGCACATGATGATGATAATAGAATGCATGCATGTCTGTGCTTGGAAAATGTTGACAAAAATGGGGGGCAAAATGTTTTCACTTTTTCCCTAGTAAATTTCAATCTTTTGCCAAACCCCTGCTCCCCCCTTTCCAAATTCTTATGTTGCTGTGTTTTAGAACCAAAGATTTTTGGTTTTGTAATGGGAACCAAAAACTTTTTTTGAGATTTTTGACAAACATATGAAATTTGCCACAGAAAGCAGAAACTTTTGTGGGGAGTTTTGTTTAAATCAAGAACCCAGTTTTCTGTTCAAAAGTTTTTGATTTTTGGTTGTGGTTGTTTTTGTTTTTAAATCTGCCCCAGCATAGCCTCCCCCCCTGATTTTCTTTGGCATTTGAGTTTTGTGTGAGCCAAGCTGGATTTCCAGAAGTTCTCAAAACCTACCATTGAAGCTGGCTTTCCAGAGCTCCTATTTAGGCATCAAGTGCCCGGATGTACAAGATAGTTCAGTACCCATTAGATTTTGTTAAAAGCAGTGATGGCCATTGGGAACTGAATTCTTGCAAACTTGATCATTTCACTGAGGAGATCTGTTAGAAAATGTCGCCTTTAAATGAAGTAATCCAGGACTGTTCAACTGGTGGCTTGGGGGTTGAATGTGAACTGTGAGGGGTTAATGTGCAGCCCCCAGCCTCCTACCTGGCCACTGCCCCCTTATCTCTCTGACCGCTGCTGCAGCCAGGGTCTCTAGGATAGTGGTCACCAACCAGTTGATCTCAATCAACTGGTCGATCATGGAGCCTCTAACAGTCGATCTCAGTCTGTCAGAGGCTCCACGATCGAGAGCAGCAGGACACATGTGGCTGGGCTGAACCATGCCCCCTGCCACCCAGGCTGGGCTAGGTGTGTGGGTCAGAGTCTGGGCAGCTTGTCCAAGGGGTATGTGGGGGTTAGATCCCAGGTTGCCACAAAGTGACCTTCGCCATAAAAAGGTTGGAGACTACTGCCCTAGGGTTTCTTCCCTTCACCCCCATCAGCTTTTGCTTCCTGCTCCTGCCACAGGGATGGTGCAGCCCACAATGCTGGTGGAGGCTGCAGCATAGCGCAGCTATTTTGCAGAGGCTGTTAATATGCATTGGGAAGGACACAGTCCAAGGGGTCATAGTTCACACTAGTGCAGTCCCTGCTAGTGCCTCTCACACAGTGTGGCCCCTGGCTCCTTAGAAGTTGGGGAGCCCTGCTGCAGCCCATATGAACAAATGATAGCACACAAAAACATTTTGTAGAAAATACAAACTCTTTGAAAAAAGTGGTCCAGAAAGCCAGGCATGCATCAGAATTGTTGATGTTAGTAAAATGTCCCATTATATTCAAGCCACTGGTGTTCTGTGGCATAGCCTGCTGAAATCCTGCAGTGTAGTCTTGGGTTCTGGGGAGCTCTGATATGGCTCTTCAAGGTCTGTGTGATTTTTACATCGGAAAAAATGGAAGCTAGGCCTGGTCTGAAATGCTACATTTGTAGGGGTGTTTAGCTACAGACCCAAACTCTGCCTCTCAGGTTTGAATGCAGCTGTGTTCTACCTGTGGTTTATTTTACCCTTTGTAATATTTCTTTTCAGCCATTAATGGGATAATGCACAATCTGCAAGGGCTGAAGATGTATAAAGGGGAACTGGTTCAATGGCACTTGCTGAATATGGGTGGGCCCAAAGACATTCATGTTGTTCGTTTTCATGGCCAAAATTTCATGGAACAAGGCGACCCAACACACCAACTTGGTGTCTACCCTCTCCTTCCAGGTAACTCTGACAAATAATATTGTCACTTACACTGAATTGTGAGGCCAACCTCTGCTCTCAGTAATACTGGATGTCTACTAAATTTCAATGTTGTAAAGTCAGTGTAAGCAGAAACAGAAATTGGCCTGAGCACCTTAGGATAGGCTCAACTCTATCATGTTTCTTCAGGGTCCTAACTCTTTGGTTGCCAGCAGTGATCCAAAAGGAACTCTCCAGCCCAGCCCCATGTGCGTTGTTGAGCATTTGGGGTGTTTGGAGAGGAAGGGGCATGAATAAGATGTCATGATTTTCTGAAATACTGGGCAAGGTTGGAGGAAAAAAACCTCTGGATCCCACGTACTGAGATTGTCTATGGCAAGTGGAATGTAGCGTGGTCCTGGGCACTGTTTTCTTACCTTGCTGTATGTCCTGGACAAGTCTCTTCCTTTTTTTGTGGCTCAGTTTGCCCATCTGTCAAGAAAGAACAGTACTGCTGATTTTCCTTTTGTAAGTGCTTGGAGATTTTTTGAGTAGAGAGCTCAGTATGAGGCTGGAGCAGAAGGAGCCCATGAATAGCTAGTTGGTCAAGGTGAGAGTCTCATTGCTGTCAGCTCATCAGAATGTGATTCCATTACAAATGTGACCATATTGTGCAGGCTGAATAGCCCCCTAGTCATAGGGGTCCCACCAGGGAATAAGGTGCTATCATGGGGATCGAGGCTTCTGGGAACTGAACCGTTCTGATTCCAATTCATCTTAGTGTAATTTTTTTTTGTACTGTCAAAGGTGGGTGCAAAACAAAACCAGTTAGTAACAATGGACCACTGAAGAAAGGTCACAGACTTTCCAGGTCCAAAAAGAAGTTAAATCAGCTCAGGCCATTCCTGATTCTACATGATTTGCTCCCTTATATGATCCAGCCTGCAGTTCCAATAGCAGAGAGTATATTCCAATAGAATATAATAATATTTACTTATTCAGTATTACCAACCCCATGTGTCCAAAAATCAGAACTACCCCAGATCTGAAGATCAGCTTAAAAATTGTGAGATTTGAAAAATAAATAAATCTTGCCTATGCCTAGTTATTGCTTTTCTGAGCCTTTCTGAGCCTTTAAAGGTAATGTTTTCAAGTATTTCACTAATGCCATAATCAAAGGTCACTTTATGATTTTAAATGAGCATTCTGATTCTTATGCTTGCAGGCAGTAGGGCTGTAAGACTGGCACCAAATACCGCAAGGCTCGTGATAAAATCGTAAGTTAATCATGAGACCACTGTAATGCAGAAAGCAAGAAACAAACTAGAAAGGAAGCCTGTATTAAATGGGTGCCCAGGCTGATTTATAGATTCAGGGTACTCTGGCCAAATGGAGTGTTGTTGTCTTCTAAAAAGCACAGCAAGCATAAGCCTGTGCCAACACGGGTCTGGGGTAAGAGAAAACCCAAGAGAACCCTCCCTGTCTTGATGAGTCCTCTTTACCAATCTGTGCAGCTGCCAGAGTTAGCATAATGTGGCAGGAAGAGAAGGACTAGAATCAGTCTTTAAAGGTTAATGTTGCAGTAGCATGTAGTTGATGTAAGAGGAACCATTCAGTGCACATTCACATAGCACATACTGGTCAGACCTGTTACGTGCATGTGTAAGCTTATGTGTAGTGACGTATTCTAATGAAGCCTGTATTTGGAGCCCAATTTTTTATTCCAGCCTGTGTGTCTAATTAGAATGTGTTTGTTAAGACTATAAAGATGGTTAGGGAAGTCATGGCATCTGTTCCTCTTTCCAATAGCTGCTGCAGATGTTCAACTTTCACCTAACCAAACTGTTGAGGTGGTTTGCACTAATTCCTGGCTTGATATCTGATCTCCCTATTCTGGGCAGCTCAGTCTATTGTTAATGTTTCCACACATTAACTGTGATTGGCTTCTTTTTCCTTTTCTCTTTTACAGGCTTTTCTCGAACTATTGAAATGACACCAGCAAAACCTGGCATATGGCTCTTGGATACTGAAGTGGGGGAATATCAGCAAGCAGGGATGCAGGCATCTTATCTTGTTTTGGAAAAAGGTAATGCACTGAACTATCATAGTTCTTGTAGCTGGGATTCTAGCTGATCACATCTGGTGTGTCTAAAGTTCTAATCAGCCTTAGAGCTTCTACAAATTATCTGTATCGGGTATGGACAGACATGCATGTAAAGTGCTTCAAATTTTCACTTTTTTTTTTAAGTTCTTTTATAGTCAGTGTATCAGTAGCATGCAGACATACAAATGCCTTGTATCAGGCTGTAGACAGGTTATCCTGAGTTGCCTGAGGGTATTTAAAGTACTTGCTGGGGATGGCACAGTAATGACTCAGAATAAGAGTGATTCAAGGGAATTGCTATATTATAAATTGTGAATGCATGGGATGATGATGGCAGATTTGAATTCAACTGAAGAATTATGTGGCATTCAGAACACTGATTTTTTTTGCATTAATAGTTTCCTTTCAATCGCCTCCAAATCAGACTTTGAAGGGAATACACTGCAAAGATGAACTGAGACCTATGGGGTTTTTATAGTGATGGAATAGCAACCAGGAGCTGTTCAGAGTTGGTGCAAAGCCTAACATCATCAAAACAGCCCACCCAGTACATCAGATGGTGACTCTGGATAACCCTTTTTTCCTTTAACAGTATATAAAATACATATGCTTGTGGATAATAAAATATTTTTGTATTCTTTTTAGAGTGCAAATTGCCAATGGGTCTAGAAAGTGGAATTATATCTGATGCACAAATCAGTGCTTCTCATTTCATAGGTGAGTGAATCCCTGAGAAACTTGGACATGGTCTTGAACCATATGACTTGCCTAAAAGCAATGCAGTCTAAGATGTTCTCTGCCTCTTTACATTCCATGCTCTGGGTTGCTCTTACTGCTGCCTTGTTTCATTTGTGGGAGCCTCCCATGTCTATTGGCTAGCTGGAGCACAGGCCTGGCACTCAGGAGACCTGGGTTTCTGTTCTCAGCTCTGGTATTGGACTGTGGGATGGCTCTGAGCACAGCTCTCTACATCTCTGTGCTGTAGTTTCTCTATGTGAAAAGTGGCACTAAAAATGTTTTTTGGTGCTTATCAAGGGGCTATGGGGTCCATATGTGGAATGGCCAAGGCATGAATATTGTGTAGTAACAAGAGGCTGGGAAATGACATTCCAAGTAGTTCAACATTTTCCTTCAGAAGCATCAAGTCACCTATGTTTGAATGTTGGATATTAACCATAAGAAACAATGGATTTTTAACACTGCCCTCTTCACCATGGTTTGCTTCTGCCTCTGTGGCCAGCTGTCCCTAATCCATGATAGAAACCATGGCTCCAATTCCTCTTTGTCAGAAAAATAACATGTCAAGTAATAGGATGTCATTTTTAGAAATACCTCTGTGACCAGAACCAGGTTTGAAAGATGCAGTCAGGTTTTAATTGCTGATTACATCCAGTGTCTGAAGTTCTTATCAGCATTAGAGCTTCAATTGGGTATTCTTACTGGGGTATGGACACGTCGTGTATAAAGTGCTTCAAATTTTCCTTTTTTGAAGTGCTTTTAACAGTCCACATGGTGGTAGCTTACAGACATGCAGCTGCCTTGTATCAGGGTGTGGACAGAGAGGACGCGGGCAAACTTACATGTGTAGCAGCTTTGAAAAGGGAAGGGTACCTTCTGCTCTGTGACTGTTATGTGTATATGACGCTGTACTGATACAAGTCCATGACACTGGATGAAGCAAAGTACAAGCTGAAGCAGTTTTGCTATGGTTACAACATAACAGCTGCCATTGGGTCTGAGCAGAAACTCTGTCTTTCCCTTTTTAAGCTGCTACAAGAATCTGTTGGTCCAAACCAGATATTCATCTACAGCACTTCAAATTCTGCCTTTCTTTGAAGTGCTTCTGACTTGTATTTATTTCAGTAGAGTTTAGACATACAACAGTCTCCCAGCTGAAGCATCACTGCCCACACTTCAGAGTTATCCCTATTTAATTATTTCATCTAGGCTCATTTTTATGTGATTTAGTCTGATTTGTAGTGCTATAGCACTGTGCAACATCTGTTCACTCAGTATTTATAGCATTTCAAAGTTGTTTGAGCCCAAAACAACCAAAATACTCAGAAACCAATGGTTTTCTGTAGCAGTTTTTGCTGCTTTCTTCTCCCATGATTGTTAATTTTTATCTTTGCTATAAATGTTTGTGTCTCTCACTCCCTTAGAGTACTGGGAGCCTAAATTAGCAAGATTAAACCAAGCTGGAACATACAATGCTTGGAGCACTGAAATGAAGGATGGTGACTTTCCATGGATTCAGGTATGGGTAGTATATTATATTGTCACCCACTGTCAAGTTGGGATGAATCATACAATTCCTGCTCTGCAACCCCATGCTCTGATCTTATTAAATTGTGGATGTCAAACAGGGTCAAATTCCATCTAATTCTAGGACAGGCTGCTGAGGAAAAACTGGGAAATTGCAAGAAGGGGTATTGGTTATGTTTTCGTGTGCATTGAGCCAGTGATCCAGAACTGTCAGATCCAAGGCTACTTGTCAGAAGAAATTGTAAAGAACATGGGTGGGCAATTTATTTAGGCTGGAGGGCCACTTAGGGAGTTTTGGTGACCACTTGCGGGCTGGGTCAGCATACCCCACCCCCGCCTGTCCCCCCAGCCTGCAACAGCTCACCAAAACTCCCTACATGGTAGATTACTAGTTCCAGGGGTGCCGGACAGAGCAGGTTGTGGGGTCTCCATACAGACTGATCCAGGACCCCTGTGGGCAGGGCACACCTGGCCAGGTGGATGGGATGGGGTTGTGGGCAGGTGGGGAGGGGTGTCTGGGAGCAGAATAGCCAGGGCCAGGATCAGAATCATGGGGCAGTGACAGCATGGGGCTGGGGCCCTGGGCAAAGCTGCTATCTACTCCTCACATGGCCTCAGGCTGTCACCACCCTGCAACCCTGGCCCTACACACCCATCCCACTCCTGAACACCGCTCCTTGCCCACCCAAGGCCCTATCCCGTCTGCCTGGCCAAGCACATCCTGCCTGCAAGGGTCCCAGTCTCTGTGGAGACCCAGCCTGCTCCATCAGGTGCCCCTGACTGTGGGTGAGGGGCTGGGGTGCCTGGGCAGTGGGGCTTGGTCCAGTGGCAGTGACACTGGCAGCACCATCTGGAACAAGCTGGCGCTGCTGGGAAATAGAGCCTGGCCACCATGACACCCCAGCCCCACTGCATGCCCAGGGGCAGTGGTACCAGCCACACAGGCAGAACCAAGGGGCCCTCCACAAGCCAGATAAAGGTCCTTGGTAGGCTGGATCTAGCCCACAGGCCATAATCTGCCCACCCCTGGTATAGACACTTACCCTGCCACTGCCCAGGGTGTAACCATATTGTAGCTCAGGGATGCTCAACTTCCAGCCCACAGCCCAAATGCAGCCTGTGGAGTCATGACATACGGCCTACAGGGTTCCTTCCCCACAGGTCAGGAAATGTTGCAGCATGGGAACAGTGGCCATTAATACTGCTCTTCCATGCCCCTCCCTTCCCCTCCCCCCACCCTTCCCAACAGATGGGACTGAGCCAGGTTCCCATTTCCCTGTCCAGCTGGGTTGGGTCCCAGCCACACCCCTTTCTCCCTGTGCAGCTGAATTGGGCTGGGCCATGCTCCCCACCCCTGCATGGCTGGGTTGGGGCCTGCCCATGCCCCCTTCTCCCAGCACAGCCAGACCAGAGCCAGGCTGTTCCCCATGTGGCTGGATGAGGCCCCAGTGCATCTACCCTGGGCAGTGGATCAGGGCCACAGGCTAGATCTCACCCTCCAAAGGACCAGGTACTGGCCATCCATCCCACCAGAGGAAAAGGTTGAGCACCACTGCTGTAGATAGCCTGATTACTTCAGCTTAACCCCATGAATGAAAGTGGTCACTTAAAACTGGAAGCAGATAGTACAAGAGTGGAGCAAAGTAAGTGAGCAGGAATTTCAGGCCAAGTAAAGAATGGTTGCTGTAGTTAAGCCTAACTACATAAATGGATATGAGCATTCAGAAGGGAAGAGGACTTATCACTTGTAGAGCAGACAGAGCAGGTAAGTAGCTGGATAAGGCAGCTGGGGACACTGGTAATCCCTGCATGGCTGCTGGCATATAGACAGGAGTTTTGCTAACTCCTGGTTCAGGCAGTCAGGGCTGTGCTATGCCTCTCATCTAAAAACTGTCTCTTCACTCACTATATGGGCTCAAAGGAAGTGGCAGGCTACTGCCTTGATTTCATTGGTTTATTACCAATGTTCAGTTAAATTGTTGCTGAGGAGGAACTTGGATGGCACAGGAGGACAAAGTATAAGATGATCAGCCTTCCTGTGATAGGACACTTATTTGAACACAAACTTGTAGTGTCAGACGGACAAAAGCATAGCACTCTGATCCTAGACCAAAGGTTGGTGTCCAGTGAGTTGATGTTCTCCATTCATATCCTAGTGCAGCAGTTCTGAACCGGGGGTACATGAGATATATTTCATACATTGTCTAACACAGGTTGAAGGACCTAAAAAAAAGTCTTGACAATTTGAAATTGCTGGGGTTTTACTGCTGTAAAACGCACATACGCATAGAAACCAGATATCCTATTCCTGCTCCAAGTCTCAACCTCACACCAGAAATGTCACTCTGAACACCCATCACTTAGTCATGTAAGGGAGTACATGAAGTCTCACTCTGAGACCAAGGGTTATGTTAACTGAAAAAGGTTCAGAACCGCTGTCCTAGTGGGTGAGTGTCTGCAGCACACAACCTGATCATGACCATGGTCTCAACAGAGAAACCAAACACCAAATGGTTCATGGAGATTTGAATGTCCCTCTTGCTGCTGGTGATGAGACCTGAAGCTCAGGAGTGAGTTCTAGAGGGAAGCTTGCACTGCCACTACTCATGCTGTACTCACTGGGTGGATTAACAGAAGACTGCAGCTTCTTCGGAGTCGTTACCCTGATGTCTTTATTTGTGCCAACACACATACTTAGAACACCAGTACAGATGTTACAAAGTGGTTTCAAAAGCACACTCTAGAACACATGGGTCTCATGTGACGTGCTCAGTACACAATGCATTCTGTGGCTACCAAACCCTTATAAATCCACCCAGAAAGAAGTGTGTTTCCCTTGTAAAGAGAAAACTTTGAGAACAAGAGAGAAACAATCCCTTTGTGCTTGGTGGACAGGCAGTGAAACTCACTTAAAGAAAAGATTGTAGGAATGTTTTCCTTCTAGTCAGCTGCAAAAAAGAGCCTCTTTCTTCTGTTGTGCAGCTTCATTAGTAAACAAGAGAACTGAGACTTTCACTGTCTATGTCAAAAGGCCTAAAGGGGGAAAAAATGGCTCTTGGTTAAGGCACCTTGCCATGGAATTAGCTTTTGTATAGGCTATTTTAGGCCAAAAATCTCAGGCGTTTTGCCCTGGGTATTTTTGGATGGTTCTGTGCCCAAGCCTTATGGTTTGTTTTCTGGAAAGAAGCTCTCGTGTTCCTCATTGACATCAACTAGAGCTGTAGGTCCTCATTCTCTAAGAATAGGAGGCTCTGGGTCTGTCCTGGCACCAAAAAGCATAATCTTCTTTGACAAATCAGGGCCTGAATCTATCTCCGCCTTGCCCATCCCATAACACCTTCCCTCTACCCAGCTCCACTTCCCTGCCATCTATAAAATGGGTTAGAAATACTGCTTTGTTGGGGGAATCTGCAAAGATGTCTTGATTAAGGTATGTGGGGTGCCCACGTATTGGGGTGATGCATGCCATAAAAAATGCACTTATAAAATGTGTGAGGGCAGGTAATCCTTTGTTAGGTTCTTGTACTAGCCTGTGTGCCCTCCTGAGCATGCCAGTGCCACTATGAGTGACTAAATGAAGAGCTGGGAGACATGACTTCAGTACCGGAGGATGAAAGTGGGCTCACAGGGCAGTTTTCCCCCCTCTACTCCCTTGTCTTTTTGCTTGTTCTAAAGGTGGACCTGCAGCGGCATGTGATAATCACAGGGATTCAGACACAGGGAGCCAAGCAGCTGCTGAAGTCCTTGTATGTCGAAAAGTTTTCCATTGCGTACAGCAAAGACAAACGGAAATGGATTACCTTCAAAGGAAACAGTACCATGACACAGGTCTGTACCCTCTGGAAGGATTTCAGTAGCCCCTTGTTTTAGGAAGTGATAGGATGCCACAGAGACAGCCAAGGGGGGTTTATCTCAGGGGATAACTGGCTGGATTAAGTCCGTAAAGATTCTAACTCAATGCCATCTGTATCTTTAGGCTGTTGAATGGCATTCTGCCATCTGGCGCAAAGCACGCAAAATAAAAATGCAGGGATGTCATAATAAAGGTGAACTTGGGTTCAGCCAGTGTCCCCCAGGCAGCCTTCTCTGCTGTCTCCTCAGCACCATACAGCCCTTCCCTAACTTACCTGTGCCAGGAGAACAAGGAGCTGAGTCCAAGTGAATCCTTGGCTCACTGTGGACCAGCCCCTGCAACCAGTTGCAGCATTTCAATAAACCACGGGCAGTACTAACCTAAGGCCACCAAAATGGAGGGGAACAATACAGCACTTCTTTGGAGGTCTTATAACAATCCTGAACCTTGCTTTACCTGTGGTATATTAGGATGCTATGCTTTGTGTTTGTGGGACATGGTTGACTGTAGTTTTAGCAATAGGTTAGACAAGAATTTATAAGAGATGGTTTGAGAAAGGGGTGATCCTGCCTTGAGCAGGAGGTTGGACTAAATGACCTCTAGAGATCCCTTCCAGCCCCACTTTTTTTTCTATGATTCTCTGATATGAACAAACCACCCCTGCTCAGGAGAGCTAGATCCATATGGCCCTTATGTGCCTCTGATGGAAACCCACAGCTGAAAACGCTTTAATGCCCTTCTGGATCAGTCTCATTTCCTTTTTTGATAGGGGATTATGTAGGGCCTAACTTGGATTTGCATGCAGCTGAAGTGCGTGATGGAGATGCAGTGTTTTAGCTGTAGTTTGTGTAGCCTCTTAAAAATCAGTGGGGCTACTTGTCTGAGTAATGACTGGTCACATGACAACAGAGGTTTGGGAGGAACATGCTTGTCATTGCTTTTACTGAATTAAATATTTACATAATTTAATTACTTTTGTAAAATACTTTTGCTAGGTTTTCGAAGGCAACTCAGATGCCTATGGGATCAAAGAGAATGTTATAGATCCTCCTATTATTACTAGGTATATCAGAGTGTATCCAACAGCCTCCTACAACAGGCCTACCCTTCGTATGGAACTCCTGGGCTGTGAAATAGCTGGTAAGAAAAAATAATCAGCAGGCATTTCCTTTCCTTCTACCTCTTGGGGCAAATCTGTTCACCTGCTCTTTTAAGCTAGAAACAGATATTGCATTTGTCCCTGGATGAACTGTGCCTGCTTGTGCCCTGAAGCAAACATACCCCGAGTGTGTATACACATCACCCTTCTAATAGGGGTTTAGTGAGCAACTGAATGCCATGCCACTTCTCCGCCTTTGATTCACTGATGTAATTCAGCATAACCACAAAGTCATGCTTTGCAGTATCCTGGGGTAAATGTTTACCACCTCTTATCCAACAAACTTGGTAGGATTTATCCCGGGTCAATGGACGAAGGCATCTGTACTGTTTGTTCTGAGATTAAATGGTTTATCCTGGGATAAATGTGCCATCTATTTGCAGCCTTATAAACTGAGATTCTCAAATGCAACTGGTGATGTTTTTCTTGAGTGCTGAAGGCAAGACTCTTGAAACAGTGTTGTAAGAAAGGGTTCAGTACTCTGGCGATCAGGTCCTTGAACGTATCTCTAGTCAAGCACCTCAAATCAATAGTTGCTTTTGAAATGCTTGCTTGCTTTTGAAATCTTAAAACTATCTAAGGGACTTGACTCTGTTGGAAAGGTACTGGGACTTAGTTGCCCCGTCCCTTCATAGCTTTCATCCCTAGCTCTGGTGATAGGTTTTGACAATTGATTTTTTTTCCACTGCTTGCCCAAAAATGTGCAGAGGGCCAGCATCAGGATGCTGGCACTGATGTGTAGGCTGCCTCCTGGGTGAACACCATTCCTAAGTGGCATTGCCTCCATGAGTGTGGGAGCACTGAATGCTTGGGGAAAGCCATGCATGATTTGGATCTGCACAGAGATTTTATTTGACAGCAGTGCCGGAACCTACTTTCAATAATGGCTGGGCAGAGAAAGCTACTCTCCTTAGTAGCAAATATATTATCTTCCCCCAATTCCTGATCACTGAGGATTTAAGTAGTGCTTCAGAAATGTTAAATGATATATTCTTACAACTCGTCCCTGAGGAAAGTATTGGCCAGTTTTTAAATATGGGGAAGCTTCAGAGCACAGAAAGATGAAATGACTTTGGCTGGAAAACAAGTTAGTGGCAGAAATGAGGTTAGAATTTAGGCATCCCTTGCTTCAAGCCTATTGCTCGTTTCTTTAGACCATTGCTGTTTCAAAGCTGAAGTGGAGCTCTAGTGCTGTTCTCTTAACAGGTTGCTCGATGCCACTGGGAATGGAAAATGGAGAGATTAAAAAGGCTCAGATTACAGCCTCCTCCTTTAGGAAAAACTGGTATAAGTCATGGGACCCTTTTCTCGCTCGCCTCAATCAGAAAGGGAGTGCGAACTCCTGGCAAGCAAAGGTAATGAGATGGAGATAATTGCATGGGCCACAAAAATGCTGGGGACTTGCTTCCTAACTGTAAATTGTTGTTCTTGTAAGGTTTGGGGGTGGGAGGGAGTGTCTTGAGGAAACTTGTGCTGTTACTCAGCAAAACTTTGGATTGTATTAACACATGCGCACGCACACACACATTTGCTTATACATTACCTTTTGTGTCAATCACAGTCAAACACCAACCAGCAGTGGCTGCAGATTGACCTCCTTAAAACTAAGAAGATAACGGCCATTGCAACCCAGGGTTCCAAGTCCATGACTTCAGAACAGTTTGTAAAAACCTACAGCATCCTTTACAGCGACCAAGGCTCCGAATGGACATCTTATATGAATGATTCAAGTTCTCTAACAAAGGTACCATTTTAAACCAAGAGCATTCTAGTGCTGTGTCTGCATCCCGAGCCCAGTGTTAGCTGGCGAGAGCTCCAGACATCACACACTGAGAATGAGGGGCACACAGGAAGCTTAAACTCATGATTTTTTGTTGTTGTTTCCACTGTAAATAATTTTCAGGAGAGGAGACATGCTAAATTTATATGGGGTATCATTGAGTCTATTATAAAAGGAGTGACTGCCTTGTAAAGGTGAAAGTCTTTAGCAGAATACAGAGAAGCCATACTGAAGCCACTGCTAAATTTGTTTTTTTTAAATGTTGTAAATGAAATTAACATTTGTAAATTAACAGACTTGGACACTTCTTGGAATCCACAGAGTAGGATCTATTCTCAGCATTTAACAGGGGAAAAATCTCCCATACAACCCTGTCAGATGTATGCCAGTCCAAACATAGAGGGATGCCCTTTAGCAATAAAAGAGAGAACATTTTGTTTTGTTCTCCATATGTGACACTTGGTGACCCATCAGCCAGTTGTTGCAAAACATGACAGTGACTTTTGTAATACAGGTTCCCCTTGCTTTATTCAGGTTCTGTATATGCAAATTCACTCATTTTTTTAATACCAAAAATTCATTATATGGGAGGTAAACTTACTCTTATGCAATTGGCAGCAGCTAAGTTTGCAGGGGAAGGGAAAGGGCCATGGGCAGGGGGGCAGATCAAGGCCCCAGTGGTGAAGGAGAGAGCAGAGCACAGGTAGGAGCAGGGGTTGGGGTGAGTGGGTCCTCGATCTTCCCCCTGCCAGTGGTGTGGGAGGGGTTGGGGCTAGGGCTGGGGCAGAGGCAGGGATTGCACAGCTGGGGTGGGGCACAGGACTGGGGATGCAGCTCCTGATGCTGTGGCCTGGGGCCAGGGCAGTGCCAGGCTCTTCCCGGTGGGGGCCTGGGCCAGGCTGTGCTCAGTGCAGACAGTGGCAGTATTGGGAGAGGAGCTTCGGGGGGGCTGCAGCCACCCCAAAATTCACCATAATCCCCCAACCTCCTCCCAGCACTGCTGCTTCCCCCTCTGAGTGCAGCACAGCCCAACCTGCCTGCCAGGAAGAGCCTGGCACAGTCCTTGGCCCCAGCCCACAGTGGCAGCCTGTAGCAGCAGGAGCTGTGCCCCCCATCCTGCACCCTGTCACAGTTTTGCAGCACCTGCCTTTGCCCCAGCCCTGCTCCCTCCCTCACCGTTGGGGGGGGCAGATAAAGGCCCCACTCACTCCAGGCCCTGGGGCTGGGTTCTTTCCAGTGGGGGGGTTGGGTCATGATGCGCTTAGGGCAGGTGCCGGCAGTGCTGGAAGAGGGGTTGGGGGGGGGACTACAGTGAATTTTGGTGTGGCTGCAGCCCCCCATAATCCCCCTCCCAGCACCGCCACTGCCCACCCCAAGTGGAGCCCAGCCTAGCCCCCTGGCTGGAAGAGCCTGGCACAGCTCTGGCCCCAGCAGACTTACCTGCTGCCGATGCAGTTGAGGTCTTGGGAACATATCCTTACTTGTTACCTTGTAAAGTGGGCTCTCTTAATGTGAATTCAAGTTATATGCAGTTTTCCAGGAATGAATCTACCACATAAGAGAGGGAAACCTGTATAGGGGGAACAGATAACATGGTTACTTCACCCAAGCTGCTAAACATTCATCAGACGGTAGTTATCGGGCATCATTCTGAATTTTGAATGAGTGATCTAGAGGAAGGCTACAGGCACCATTATATAACTGCCCGAGTGATCCAGTCCATCTCCCCTCCCTTAATGCAGCACTGTCCCCCTGAATCGCATTTAAAAAAGGGGGGGAGGGGTTCCTCTATTATGTTACATTTGCACTAATTCTTTGTCTTCTGATGACTTTCAGGTGTTCTTGGGGAATGCCAATGCCAATGGACAAGTTAAGAATTTTTTAAACCCACCCATAATTTCCAGGTTCATCCGCATCATTCCTAAAACCTGGAATCGGAACATTGCTCTGCGCATAGAACTCTTTGGCTGTGATTTTTCCTAGGAGCTGAATACACAGGTTACAGGGGACAGTCAAAGCTTGGGAACCCAAAAGCTTTCAGCAGAAGCTGTGAAAAAATGCTTTTCTTTTAAGAACACTTTAAATAACGATATTTAGTACTTTCAGAAGTGCCTTATATACACAGATATTAATGTTGTTTGCTAGCATGCATTAAGAAAGCGATTTCATAAAGGTATTGCTCATATAAAAGCACAGTTAGTAAAGGAAAGTCACAAGTAAGAAATCCACTGAGCAAGAAGGTTTCCTGTAAGAATCTGTGTATCCAAACAGCTGCATGGCCTCTGTCTGCTGCTGTCTTCTCCTTTCCACCCAGCCGCAACTGCCTGTGATTTTGTTTTTAACCTTGCATAGATTGTAAAGTCCTGGAGGGCAAAGACCACATGCTTGATCATAAGCCCTGATTTTACTCCCTTTATACTGCTCCCACAGTACAAAAAGGGGAAAAGAAAACTAACAGCTCTCCCTTCTTGTGCATTTTCCTTTTATGGGGGTAGTTCACAGTAGACAGAGAGCTAATACCTACATTTCTACCCTTTTCTCCCTGGCATTTGGGCAAGGAAAGAAGCACAATGCAGTACTCCAGCATAACCCAAAGGTGGCGAACGATCGCTGACAGGGGGTCATAGACAGTCAGGGTACATTAGAAAAGCTATCATGCTACTCTGGGTTATACTGTGGCTGAAGTAGAACTGGTTCCAGGAACAGAGAAACAAGGCCACATCTTTGCAAATGCCAAGCACACCTAAGCCACTTTAATACATAACACCAGAGCATCCTTCAGTCGCCGGGGAGGGAGGGCGGTCAGCATGCTCTTCATTTTACAGGTGGGAAAGACAGTCAGAGAAAGAGGCAAACTCTGAGGTTTTGAACCAGAGTAGTACAACGAGAAATAGAGCTATAAGTCCCATACAAACTGCTAGTCCATGCGTCCTTTCAGGAAGTAATTGACCATTCTTGGCTGTTAATTAGGAACACAGAAATGTAGTAGATGAAACACTTTATCTTATCTACATATCTATGTCTAAGTGCTCAAACTAACTTAGGCTTCAGTGCTGTAAGCTGTTCTGTACCCTCCCCAGGCTTGCTTGGAGCCCAGTTGACCAGGCAGAAATATCTTGTAGGACTGTGTTTTCTAAGTGGTATTGGACTGTGACCCTATAAAGTATTGTTTTGTTTTCTTTCAAGATCACATGCATGTGTTTCAAAGGAAGTTTGTGTAATGAGTGAAAGAATATTGTTAAAAAACTGCACTCAATATATATTTTCACATTTTATTTTGATATTCCTATTTTAATTTCATAACATATTACTATTTTTCACTTGAAAATAAACATGACTTCCTGGAATGAAGATCAAAGTCCTTTTTAACTTTGCCAAAGTCCTTTTCAAAGCCCTTTTTGACTAAAACATCATAAAATATGACATTTCTCCAACACAAAATGGACCCCAGCAAAATGACCAATTTCTTGTGAAATGTTTAGGTTGGTTGTAGCTGAGCTGCTTTAACTTCTGAGATTCTTCCAGGATCTGTGATAATTGTATATTGTTCAGATGTTTTATCCTGGTTCTTAATACAGCTGTATGTTTGACACAGCCATGACTTCTGAGTCTCTTCATACAAGAAAAGCCATTGGTGTCTAGATTTCGTGTCAGAACTTCAAAAGGACAAGATTCAGAATGGCCATCAGTGGTAGGGGGCAAGTGCGTGCTGTGCTGACATGGCATTAATCCACCTGCAGCCACTTGTGCCACTACTAGATCCATTGCATCCGCTGCTTGCCTCATCGATTTGGCCTGTGAGGACCTGACCCAGGACATGGAATGAGTTTGATGCCCCTGGTCTAGGTTTTGGATGTTAGAGAGAGAGTACTATTTGGAAGGGTCATCTGCAGCCAGCTTGAGCATTGAGAGGTCATTGCTAGCCATCCAAAGACCTTTTCATGGCATCCTGGTTTTTATTTTTGTATTCTTATGGTAGGTTGTATGCTAGGTGTTCAGAGTTTCTGACTTCTTTCAGCTTCTCATATTAACAAGTGACTCTAATGTCCAGTGAAGTATGCACGGCTTTATGGATACCCGCATATTCAGGATGTACCCAGGACGCAAGAGCTAATGGATATAGATCACCTGGTAAAGAAGATGGCAGTGGGACAGGTGACTGGTGGGACTTGCGAATATCAAGACTGGAAGCCCAGATAAGGAGGGGCAGTTCTCTGCTGTTGGGGTGCTGTTTATCTTAGAAAAGTAAAAAGCCATAAGATAAATCCACCAAAGACAAGTGCCAAGTCCTGTGCTTGGGATGGATTAATGTACTTCCCACCCTGGTTCCACCTCCTTATTTCTTGGACAGAGTTCAGTTTGGACAGTAGACCCTGAACAATTCACTTTTACTCTGTTTCTGCTCAGTTTCCTGTCCAGTTTGTGTCTGAGATCAGTGCTGTTTTGTACCTCACAATTGTCATGGGAAGCTATGTATTGACAGCCAATATACAGCAGTTTAAAGAGAATGTTTCTGCCTATAAGGCCCCCTCCTCGTGTGCAGGTAAAGGCATAGTGGGACCTAGTAAGTGATTTGCACAATTGTGCTTCCTGCCATGCCATGTGTCTGATCCCAGGTTTCCCCTGTGCTGGTAAGAAGCAATTTCCCATGGCTGAGAGCCCCATGCACCACAGTTGAAGGGCCTCCAGCTGGGGGGTACCCCATGCACCCCCAGGGCTGAAGGATTCCTGCTGCAGCTATCTTCTTGCCCCAGGGGTGCAGGAAACACTTGGGACTGATGGATCACCATGATCCTCTGGCCCTAGGGGTGTTATGTACCCCAAGGCTGGGAGATTGCCCCTGCAGTGATCATCCAGCTGCAGGTGTTTTCAGTACCCTGAAGCCCTAGGGATCACAGCAGCTGCAATCCCCAGGGTCTAGGTGTTTTACACAGCCTCTAGCCCTAGGGATCATGAAACTCCTAAACTCTGGGGCTCACAGCTGCCACAGTCCCTATGGCTCCAGGATGTGACACGTCCCTAGGCCCTGGGTATCACAGATGCCACAATACTTAGGGCACAGGGATGCATGAAATTCCTGGACCCTAGGGATCAAGGCTGCCCCAATCCCTATGGCTTGGGGTTTTTTTGCTGGGCATGGTCCACCCCTGCAGCTAAGAGCCTCTGCTTCATTTGCAAATTAAAAGCTCAGTAGCAACAAGCTATAAAGTTTGTACACATTTTTGAGGTCTAACTTTATAGCTGGCTGGAGCTTTTTATTTTGTGATAGCTACTTTGCATGTGTAGCTAGTCTCAGGTAATTGCAGTTAACCAGGTAATAACACAATACCTGTAATATGTAGGGGGGCCCTAAGAGGTGTTATAAAATTCTTAACTTAAACTTCACATGTAAATCTCTTGGCAGAATGCTCCTTTAATGTATTTTTCCATGAAACAAGGTGCAATTTATGGAGCGGGTGAGAGGTGAGGATGTTGTTGATGCTGAGTCTCAATCGGAACTGTGCCTTCACATACAATGTTAAGTCTCCTGCTGAATTGGAACACCCCTCAAAGTACTGAGTCACAAAGAGCATTAGGCAAATCAGAAGCTTTCTTATGATAGATGGGACTCTGTTTCCAGCAAGCCTGCAATTTCTTGGAACTGTTTTAAATTCCCACATACTGATCAAACTCAGCAGGTTCTGGGCGAGGCCACATTCTAACTCTCATTCAATAAGCACTTCAGGTGAAATTCATCATAGTGTACAGGTCCAACAGGAAACTTGTTGCACGACTGTATAAAAGTTGCACAGAAGTTGTTGTTAGCAACATGGCTCTATAGGGAAGTGTGTGTGTGCTGCCCACACTCAGAGAGATATTCTCTTGGTTTCAGAATGGAGGTGTATTTTCCTAAAGCTATGTCACTCTGACCCTTTTGGGTACAGCATGTATGTGGGCAACATGTATTTCATGTTGAAACTAGGAAGGATCCCATTATCCGTTTTGATAAGTCCATAGAATCAGAAAATTAGGGTTGGAAGGTACCTTAGGAGGTCATCTAGTCCAACCCCCTGCTTAAAGCAGGACCAGCCCCAACTAGATCATCCCAGCCAAGGCTTTGTCTAGCTAGGTCTTAAAAACCTCTAAGGATAAAGACTCCACAATCTCTCTAGGTAACCTGTTCTAGTGTGTTACTGTTCTCCTAGTAGGAAAGTTTTTCCTAATATCCAACCTCAACTTCCCTTGCTGCAACCTGAAACCATTGTTCCTTGTTCTGTCATCTGTTACCACTGAGAACAGACTAGCTCAGGGGCAGGCAAAATATAGCCCACAGACCATATCTGGCCTGCCAGGCCGTTCTATCCAGCCTGTGAGGCCCCCAAAAATGTAGAAAATTAATATTTATCTCCCCCTGGCTGCCTGCCAAAGATGACAGGAGCCAGCAGCAGTAGGACCCAGCAGCAAGGCTGACACAGCCCCACACTGCTCCCTGCCCCAGGCCCTTCCTGTCTTCCCCAGCCCCTTAGCCTGGGACCCTGGGGCTGCATCGCCAGACTGTGGAAGCGTGGGGGGGTGTTGCACCAGTACCCCAGGGCCAAGAGCGGGCGGGGGTGGGTATGTGTGTGTGTGCACGCATCCATGCAATGAGAGGGGGAGGGAGACAGAGAAAGCAATGAAGGAGCAACTGTGTGTGTGTGTGTGTGTGTGTGTGTGTGTGTGTTCGTGTGTTCATAGGGCAATCCCACACACAAACTCCACCATACACATGCACCCACACCTCTCCTTTTACTGCCAGACATGTAGACTACCACGCCCACACCTCCTCACATACCCCAGCCACCCTCCCCCTCCACACATGCCACAACCCCCCCGACAAACTCCATACTTACCCACACCACATATACACACCCCACATACCTACATCCCACATACCCACACACCAACAGCCCTCCACAAACCTATACCCGCCCCCATTCCTCCCACCTTTCACAATATACAAGAGTAAGACTTCATTTTAAGCTACTGTGGAATCACCTCTATGTACACTACATAAACGCATATAAACCAGGACAAAAATACTTGACCCGGGAAACTATAGGCCAGTTGGTCTTACCTCAATCCTAGGCAAGCTGTTCGAGAAAATTATTCTGGCACACATGCACACGGGGCCAGCAGGGGATTTCATGCTTAGGGGCAACCAACACGGGTTCATCAGTGGCAGGTCCTGTCAGACCAACCTGGTGGCCTTCTATGACCAGGTCACCAAATCATTAGATGCAGGGATAGCAGTGGACATAGTCTTCCTGGACTTTTGGAAGGCCTTTGACGCTGTCTCTCACCCTGTTTTCATTAAGAAACTGGGGGACTGTGGTGTTGACACCCACACAGTCAATTGGGTCGCCAACTGGATGGAGGGCCGCACCCAGAGAGTGGTGGTGGCTGGGTCATTTTCAACCTGGAGGGATGTGGGCAGTGGGGTCCCCCAGGGCTCGGTCCTCAGGCCCTCACTATTCAACCTCTTCATCAGTGACTTGGACGAGGGGGTAAAAAGCACCCTGTTCAAATTTGCTGATGACACTAAGATGTGGGGGGATGTGGGCACGCTAGAAGGGAGCAATAGGTTACAATCAGACCTAGACAGGTTACAAGGGTGGGCGGATGAGAATAGGATGGGATTCAACACTGACAAGTGCAAAGTGATGTACCTGGGGAGGAACAACCACCACCATACCTATAGGTTGGGGAACTCCCTTCTTGTCAGTACAGAGGCGGAAAAGGATCTTGGAGTCATCACTGACTCCAAGATGAACATGGGCCGGCAGTCTGGGGATGCAGTCAGGAAGGCCAACTGCACCTTGTCATGCATCCACAGATGCATCTCGAGCAGATCCAAGGAGGTGATCCTCCCCCTCTATGCAGCACTGGTCAGGCCGCAGCTGGAGTGCTGCATACAGTTCTGGGTGCCGCACTTCAAGAGGGATGTGGACAACATGGAGAGGGTCCAGAGGAAGGCCACTTGCATGATCAGGGGGCAGCAGGGCAGGCCGTACTACGAGAGGCTACGGGACCCAAACCTGTTCAGCCTCCAAAAGAAGGCTGAGGGGGGATCTAGTGGCCTGTTACAAACTAGTCAGAGGGGATCAGCAGGCAATGGGGGAGTCCCTGTTCCCCCGAGCACTGCCAGGAGTGACCAGGAGTAACGGCCACAAGCTGGCAGAAGGTAGATTCAGACTAGATATCAGGAGGCGCTACTTCATGGTCAGGGCGGCTAGGATCTGGAACCAGCTTCCAAGAGAAGTGGTGCTGGCTCCTACCCTGGGGGTCTTTAAAAGGGGGTTAGATGAACACCTTGCTAGGGTAATCTTTCCTGCCATGGCAGGGGGTCAGACTAGATGATCTACTCGGGTCCCTTCCTACCCTAGAAACTATGGAACTTTCTGAAATCAAATTAATGAATATTTTAGATGTTCAATTTTTAGAATATAATCTGGTATTTTTCTGGTTTGCAAAAGCCAAGATGACAAAACCCCTTGCTGAAAGGAGTACTTCTGGGTGAAAGGGGAGGGACTTCTAGTGGCAAAGGTCAGGGTTTAGAGGATAGAACTTCCAGTCTCAAGATGATGACCAGCTTGCCAAAATTTGTTGAGCAGTCCTCCACCTAAAACAATTGCCTGCCTCTGGTCTGGTTCTATCCTTTTTGCAACTACCCTTCAGGTAGTTGAAGGCTACTATCAAATCCTCTGTTTTCTCTTCTCCATACTAGATAAGCCCAGTTCCCTCAGCCTCTCCCCAAAAGTCATGTGCTCCAGCCCCTCACCATTTTCATTGCCCTCCACTGGACTCTTTCCAATTTGTCTACATCCTTTCTGTAGTGGGGGGGCCAAAACTGGACACAGAACTCCAGATGTGGCCTCACCAGTGCGAAATAGAGGGGAACAATCACTTCCCTCAATCAGCTGACAACATTTCTGCTAATGCAGTCCACTATGCTGTTAGTCTTCTTGGCAACAAGAGCACACTGTTGGCTTGTATCCAGCTTATTGTCCACTGTAAACCCCAGGTCCTTTTCTGCAGAGCTGCTGCTTAGCTAGTTGGTCCTTAGTCTGTGCCAGTACATGGAATTGTTCTGTCCAAAGTGAAGGACTTTCCTTATTGAACCTCATGAGTTTCCTTTTGGTCCAATCCTCCAATTTGTTCAAATTTCTCTGAATTCTAGTCCTACTCTCTAGCATATCTACTACTCTCCTCAGCTTGATGTCATCCACAAACATCCAATCTTCCAGGTCATTGATGAAAATATTGAACACAACCAGCCACAGGCCCAACCCATGAGGCACTCCACTTGATGCTGGCTGCCAACTAGACACAGAATCATTGGCTACTACCCTCTAAGCCTGATGTTTCTATCCACCTTACAGTCATTTTTCTATCCACTTTACAGACAGTTCATTCAACCTGTACTTCCTTAGCTTGCTTGAGAGAAAGTTGTAGGAGACCATATCAAAGATCTTGATAAAGTCAAAGTATATCACATCCATTGGTCTCCCTGCATCCTCAGAGCCAGTCATCTCATCATAGAAGGCAATCAGGTTGATCAGGCATGACTTGCCCTTGGTTAATCCATGCTGACTGTTCCTAATCACCTTCTTCTCCTCCAAGTGCTTAGAAATGGATTCCTTGAGAAGCTGCTTCATGATTTTTCCAGGAACTGAGGTGAAGCTAACCAATCTGTAGTTTCCTAAGTCTTCCTTCTTTCCTTTCTTTAAGATGAGCACTATATTTGCCCTTTTCCAGTCATATGGGACCTCCCCTGAACACCATAAGTTTTCAGAGATGATGGCCAGTGGCTCTGCAATCACATCAGCCAGTTCCCTCTCACCCTTGGGTGTATCCCATCCAGCCCCATGCACTGGTGCATGTCCAGTTGTTCTGAATAGTCCAGGGGGGCAGACAATTATTTCGGCTGGAGGGCTGCTTAACAAGATATGGTAAGCTTTCAAGGGCCATATGGGTAACCCCACCCCTTGACAGTTGCCCTGACCTCTGGTCACCATCTTGGGACCAGAACTTGAACTTGAACTTCATATGACCTGCAGGGGTGTTCCTGAGATTAGACTGGAGCCCCAGACTCTTAAAGTACTTGGAGACTTAATCCCTTGACTTTTCTTGTGTGAGATTACCCTCAAAATCACCTTTACTTACACTTGGCAGCCTTCCTACACTTGGCAGCCTTCTTTTTCCTTTCATGTTGAGGCCAGGGCCTGCATCTCTTGTTTCAGTGTCTTGCTACTTCTTATAACATTCTAGGATTTTAATTTGGTCATAGGAAATATTGCTTACTGGAATATGTTTATGAGATGCACACATTCATTTTAGATGCATCTTTAAACGAGAGCCATCACATGTTCATTACAATGGCCCAGAGTCCCAGTCATGGTTCATATAGCAGTGAGCATATGAATAGGCATGGAAAAGGAGCCTGCCTGCCTCAGTTTGTGCTGTATGTTAAAACTTTGGAAGGGTAATTTATATTACTATAATTATATAGTAATTTATATTACTATATTGCTTCCACTTGGATAACAGCAATCAGCAGTTTTGGCATGATCAACTCACTAGAGTTGGTCACATCTTCTTGGCCACAAATTGTCGCATTGAAAAATGTGGTCTCATCTCAATAGAAATATCCTGCAGGAAAAATGTCCATTGCAGTAAAACTACTCCATTTTCTCATGTACAACCTCCAACCTTTTTTTACTAAAACCTGCTGGTGAAAATTTGTGTGTACATTATATGCAAGAAAACTGGATCTCCATGGATCTGGAACTTTGTCAGCATTAATTTTAATGGCTCTGGGAGCCACAGCAACTAACATTGTCACTGTTCTCCCACCACCAAAGTTCTGGGGGGGTCACTAGTAGGGCTATGCGAAGCTTAGGTCCCTGATTTGATTCAGTGGAGATTCAGCCTGGTTTGGTCAGGAAGTCAGCTGGGGTCATAGGATCCCAGCAAGATAAGCATCCAATTTACTCTTGAAGGTGTTCAATGTAGGTGCTTGAACCACCTCCGATTCCAGGCTATTCCAGACCCTGGGGGCTCGGACAGTAAAGAAATTCTTCCTTATGTCCATCCCAAAATGGTCTTGCAGTAGTTTATAACCATTCGACCTCGTCATCCCTTGAGGTACTCTAGTGAACAAATGTTCCCCCAGATACTGGTGGTCACTCCTGATAAACTTATAGGTGGCCATTGGATCCCCGAGCCTGTGGTTTTCCAGGCTAAAGAGCCCCATGGCTCTCAGCCTGTCATCATAAGGTCTGTTTTCCTGACCTCTGATCATGTGCGTGGCTCTTTTCTGGACTCTCGTAAGCTTCTCCACATCCTTTTTGAATTGTGGGGTCCAAAACTGGATGCAGTACTCCAGCTGCGGCCTCACCAAGGCCGAGTACAAGGGAAGAATGACATCCCGGGATTTGCTTGAGAAGCATCTATGGATGCAAGCCAGCATTTTGGTTGCTTTATTAGCTGCAGCATCACATTGCAGGCTCATGTTCATCTTGTAGTCAGTGATGACCCCCAAGTCTCTTTCTTCTGTAGTACTAGCCAGAGTAGCACTGCTGAGCCTATAAGGATGCCACAGGTTTTTCCTCCCAAGGTGGAGAACCTTGCATTTTTCAGTGTTAAACACCATCAGGTTCTCGTCTGCCCATTTGCTGAGCCTGTCCAGCTCAGCATGGATCGCCCTCCTGTCTTCTGGTGTGGATGCTTTGCCCCAAAGTTTGGTGTCATCAGCGAACTTGGCCAGTCCGCCTCTGATTCCAATGTCCATGTCATTAATGAAGATGTTGAACAATATGGGTCCAAGGACAGAGCCTTGGGGGACTCCACTGGTCACAGGACACAATGATGAGTGACTTCCATCTATTACTACCCTCTGGGTCCAACCACGGAGCCAATTTCCCAGCCAGTGGATTGTGGTGGACCCAAGGCTACAATTGTCCAGTTTCGCCAAGAGGTGATCATGGGATACCAGATCGAAGGCTTTTTTGAAGTTAAGATATATGACATCAATCTCTTCTCCCTTGTCCAGGTGATAGGTCACCTGGTCATAGAAGGAAATGAGATTGCTCAAGCAAGACCTACCCGCAACAAACCCGTGCTGGCTATCCTTTAGGATGTTGGCGTCAGCCAGTCCATTAAGGATGGCCTCTTTCATAAACTTTTCTAAGATCTTTCCTGGGATAGAAGTCAGGCTGATGAGCCTATAGTTTTCTGGATCCACTTTCCTCCCTTTCTTGAAAATAGGTACCACATTGGCCTTCTTCCAGTCTTCAGGCACCTCACCAGAGCACCAGAAGTCCTCAAAGATCTGTGCCAGGGGCTGGGCTATGACGCTCGCCAGCTCCTTGAGTACCCTGGGGTGCAGGTTGTCAGGGCTGGCTGACTTGAAGGTATCCAGCTTCTCAAGGTGTTCCTTCACAAGGTCAGCATTAATGGAGGGCAGGGGATCTCCCTCATCTGGACCTCCCTGTCCTGTAGCGGGCATGGGCATCCCACGGGACTGATAAAAGACTGACACAAAGTAGCCATTTAATAGGTTGGCTTTTTCCTGGGCGTCAGTTGTCCCATCTGGTTCAGCAGGGGCCAAATGTTGTCCTTGCTTTTCCTCCAGCTCCTCCCCACATATCTGAAAAAGGACTTTTTATTGTCCTTGATGCTTGAAGCTAGTTGGAGTTCAGTTGCAGCCTTGGCTTTCCTGATTTTCTCCCCGATTGAATCAGGAGACCCTTTAATCTCTCTGAATTGAATCAGAACCCTCCGAATCGATTTGGAGAGATTCAGAAAGATTCAGATATAGACACAGCTTTAATTGTTTTTTCTACATATCTCTAGGTAGTAGGTGGCTCATGAACCCTGCAATGCTGGGGCGCATGGAGTGTCTCATAGAAGCATGAGGGCTCCCCAGTGCACTCAGCAGCAGACCTGAAAGTGGACCAGAAGCTGCCCCTCCCACTCCCCACCTCCAGCACTCCGGCCAACTCAGTGACTGGTGCCTTCTGGGTCTGGGGGGGCACCTGGGGTCCCCCTGTGGCTGATCAGCATCGGATCTTCAGATCTGGATTCAACCGAATGGAATCAGGGACAGTGATCTGAATCAACGAATCAAATCATTGTCCCTGATTTGGGCAGAATCCAATTATAAATTGAATAGAGCCCACTTCACGCACCACTAATCCCTAGCTGGATGACATGGCCCCAGTGTGCAGGATGTCAGGTCTGACCCAGCATGTGGCTTCAGCCCTGGTATGTGGCCCTGGACTCGGCATGCTGGGTCGTACTGTTACTTTATATTTTAACTGGGATGGAGAGTGAGATCAATGAGTGAGACTATTCCAGTCATATATCAAAAACTTTATTGGCATACTCTTAAATGCCAACTTATTTTAAAAAACTAATTATACCGCTCATGTACCCTTGGAGATGAGAGAAGTCAGGTCAGCTGGCCAGGCATTGCTACTTCCTCGGAAATTTGCAATGGTCTAAGTTGCTCAGCAAACTCTCAAGTGACTTATCCCTTGCGGCTATACAGTTAGTTTTATACTTCTGACTAGATGTTGTTAGTTGCATATGTCATTGCATATTTGGTTAACCTAACTCTGCATCCAATCAGCACTCTGCCTGGCAACTCAATACTTGCTCAACTCAGTCACATGCCCTTGTGGCATTACTCTGGCCAAGTGGGGCTTGCCAGGCCTACAGTACCTGGAAGGTGGGCCAAGCCATGGTGCACAGGGTTAGACTCAGTGAGCTGGGTTGGACCCAGCACACAGCCCTGGACCTGGACATTGTACACGGAGTCAGTCCCTGGGCTCTTTCCAGCATTGAGGGAACTGGCAACAGGCTTTGCTCCCTGCTGCTGCTATTCAGTTTCTACAAGAAATATTTTTTCTTCATCCTGCATTGCAAAAATAATGTGCATATTACATTGGAGGGGGGTATATGACGTACTAGCACGTATGGTATTTAAGTTTCTGAGTGGATAATTAGAAACCAAACACAAAAAGGTCTGAGGATGCATTTTGAAACTAGAAAATCCTTTGATCTGAATATAAAATGTGGGGGTGTTTCAGCTTGGAAACTTTAAAAAAGTGATTTTGTGCTTTTGGTTTTGGGGGTTTTATCCCTTTTTATTTTTGTTATTTATCCATTCCTTATTTTCTCACTGGGGCAAGGTAGGGGATGGGGAATGGGATAGAGAAGGGTGAAAAGAGTTCAAGGAAAAAGGTGTATGAAATTTGGGGCGACCCTGCTTTTTTCACTTAATTTCTGTTTTGGGGAAAAATAAGGAAAAAGCCAATTGTAAAATATTTTACTATTTTGGGGCACTTTATAACCTTTCTTTTCTTTGTAGTCTGCAACAACTAAACAAAATTACATAAAGATATAGCAAAAAAAATATTTAAAAACGTTTCAAGTGAATTTGCAATATAGAATTGTGTTTTATGCTGAAAAAAATGGGAAACCAAAATGTCTCAGTCAAAATGTTTCAGAAGTAGATTTTGCTTATGAATTTTTGGGAAGAAAAATATTTAGGCTTTCTGACCCAGCTATACAATGAATATGTTCCACTGATACAATTTTTATAACATGATAACATGCTGATTTGTTGCTCCTGCAGTTTTGGTGACAATGGACCAAGTGCAGTGGATTTAAGGGTGTTGAAATTTGGGTATATTTGGGAATAGGCAACAACAACTGATGCTTTAGGGATGTTCAGAGCTGTATTTATGAAAACGGGGGAAAATGTTGCACTGGAAGGGATGCATGAGCTGTCAGAAGCAGAGCCTCCCTCAAAGGACTTCTAAGACTCAGGGTGAAGATCTCACCACAGAGAGAGGGCACCAGAAGCTAGGCATTAAATAGCATGCACCAGTTGTTTGTCTGGTGCCAACTGAGTGGGAGGTATGTTAAAAGCAGAGCCAAATGGGCCATCTTAATTTCAATCCTTCACTTTGCAAACAGCCAGCATACAGGCCAGGGCATGATACTGATGGTTGCACAAATCTGTGGGAAAATACAAACATAAAATGTGGATATTAGGGAGCATCCTAAAAAAAGGAGGTCAGAGTTTACAGAAGGGGAATGAGGCAAAGAAGGGTTTACGTCCCAGCACACAGCAGGCCATTGGCAGAGCCCAGATCTCAGGTCTCCTGAGGCCTGGTTCAGTTGTTGTCAGTCCTGTGCCACTCGATCCAGGCAAACTAAGTCATGGAGGAAACAAGAGGGAATTAAAATACCTACATTAGAAATGGGAAGTCATTTCTACTGACTTTCATTACTAAAGCAGAAGCCAAAACCTCCCCTTAAAGGGACCTGCCCAGGCCAAAAGGGGCATCCTACCTGTCACTCTTACTACCCAGTTGCTGCTGCAGCGGTGCTGGGGGGACATCAGTGCAGCTCAGACATAGCATTTGCTTCCTGTGGCTCATTTGTGGGCGAACATAATAGGTCAAAGTGCCTGGCTAGTATTAGGCTCACCGTGGATCTGCCTCCTCCTTGCATAGGCGTCTCCCCTGTGTCTGTTGCACCTGGACCTCCCAGAGACCCCTTCATGAGCTCTGGAGAGGACAGTGCATGCCAAACCCTGGCAGAAAGCTGGCAGAAAATAATACAGAGTGAAACTGGATGCACCCTTCAATATCCCCTTACATTCAGACTGCTCAAAATCCTTTAAAAGGAGAACAGGGGGCAACCAGCAGCTGAGGAGAGCTCTGCGAATAAAATGCTCATGCAGTTACCCACATCAGGGAGCTGAGGTGACATAGGATGCCATGCAGATCCTCTGGGATGATGGAATATGGGGGAACCTATAGTTCAGACTCCTCTCCCTCTTAGCTATCTCTGGATGAGATGACCCAGGTTGATGTGCAGACCCTTGCCCCATCCTCAGTGGAACAGGCCCTTGTGCTACCAGCTACTCAGACCTTATGCAGAATGGTTGCTAAGGGCCAGGCAATGATGGGGAACACAGTTCTGTTCTCATTACAAGTCAAACATCAGTCACAATTTTGCACAGTGATGCTCCTTCTCCAGTGATCAAGGATGTCTCAGAAAAACAAACCAGGTGGGCGCCTGTTTTAAATGGACAGGCAGCTCATTCTACCTCTTCAGGGCCTGAGGAAATACCTTCAAATTAATGCATGGCATGGTGAAATGAAATTGGTTCTCCTTTTTGACATGCCCTTTAGTACATGTTCAAGGAGTCACAATGAAACTGAGGGGGCAGAGTCCTTAGAATCAATGAAAGGAAATTCTGCTGTACACAGAGGATAGCTAGCCTACAGAAATCACTGCCATAGGAGGAGGTAGAGACCAAAAGTTTAGCTGGATTTGCTACAGAGATGGCTAATTTTATGGCTCTGATATATTTTTTTGCAGTTCTGCAAGTTAAGGTGCAATGATGCAGAGGGTAATAAAACTGCATGGTTCAAGGTGTAATAAGCTGCTTAAGAGGAGCCATCAAGTAGAAATTGTTCCCCTATGCAGCACTGCACAGTCAGATAGGTATCTTTTGGATTTTAATTTGCTGCTTTCCTTTTTATTTTGCCGCTGGGACATTGGGTCCCAGCACCTGCTAGAAGCAGGATATTTGATTGCACAGATGAGGTGTCACTTGGTTTGGTCAATTCTAGTAACCCATTTTATTGTCATGTAGTTCGTAGCTCAGGGGCAGGCAATTATTTCAGGTGGAGGGCAGCTTGCTGAGTTTTGGCAAGCCATCGAGGGCCGCATGACAGGTATCCAGGGGCAGCTAAATATTGATTTGCTAAAGTTTTTAGGGGCTCCACAGACTGGATAGAATGGTCTGGCAGGCTGCATCTTGCCCAGCCCTGTCCTAGCTTGATCAACCAAGCCCAGGTGGGAGATAAGGCAGCAGGGGAGCTGTAGCAATGCAGGGATGAGCTGGGGAAGTACAGCATGAGAGGAAAAGTGTTGTTGAGAAAAAGAAAAAAAGGAGAGCTGCTGAGAAGCTTCAGGGCATCCTGGAAAGCACAGTACAGCAAATGATCTTATGCAAGTTTTAGGCTAGTTTCAGTCAGAGCTCAGAATGAACTTTTCCCTTTCCTCTTCAAAATATTATTTCTTTGGATCGCTCATCATCTCCTCTGCATATTTCCATTTTTTTTAGTAAGGCAGGAAGGTGCTATTTTTACTGACCCTGACACTTTAAAACATCTGTTTTTAGCTTGGGGTACTAGATTTTGTTTTCTGTCACATACAGAACAAGGAGTTGATGTGGTCTCTGTAAAACAAATGACTGTTTAGTCGTCTTTTTCCATTGTCACGAGTTGCACCCCTAAATGAAAAATATTTCAGTTTACACTCAGGCCATATTTAAGTTGGTCTGTTCTTTGTATTATGAAAGCTAGAAACTTACTTTTTGGTAAGAAAAATTAAAGCTTATACTCTGTGCAATTTGGATAAGCTATGAAAGCCATTAAAATACATCGTAGTGTTTGGCAGTGATTATCTTAAGTTCTTTGTGCAACTACTGTATCTATAACATCTTGTATTGTGATGCTGTGCTGGCCACTCAATAGATCTACTTCTTTCCTTCTGTGTAGGCTGAGACTTCAGTCTTTTCTCTGATACGCTGACAGCTAGATATCCATGAGGCGATAAGCTCAATGCATCCAAAACACCCCTTTCCCTTCTTTCTCAGTCACTGTGCACAATACCATTGTCCACCCTGTCACTTAGACCCATAACTGGGACATCAGTTTTGATTGCGTCCTCTTGTGACCCTTGCAATCAGGTTGTGTTAAACCTGTGCTATTCCTCACCTCTCCCAAAATAAACACACACACCATCTCTAAAATAAGGCCTTTTCAGGTGGCTAAAATTCTCACCCACACACTCATCATTTTGTCTGGATTGCAGTTAACTATCATTTCCAGTGCAATCTTGCTTCACTTCTATCATGTCAGAATGCTGTTGCATAGATCATCCTTCGCACCTGCTGCTTTGACTATGTTGCCTCTTCCCCAGGCTCCGCCTTGTTTATAATGTTAACATGAACTTCTGGTCGGCATTGCCAAGGTTGTTCATGACTGATGAAAGATCATTAGGTTTTGAAATCTTTCCTTTGCAGTTGAGATATCAAGTCCTGCCTTTGATCTGCTGATAAAGCTGCCTCTCGTTCCATTTATACACTTCCAATCAAATGCCTTCATGGCTTCTCCCAGGCTGTCCCTTATGTGAGGGGCTCCCCATAAACATCTGCAAAACCAGTGCATTATCCTATTTCTGCCCTGCCCCACAATCCTTTCCTTAGCTGTGACCTACTAAACACTCATCAGTAATTAGGTAGCTGGTGTACTGCTACCACTGCCTGTCTAGCTGACCAGTATTGTCTGCTGTCCTGGTTTGTCTATCTCTACCTTTTGCCCTTTACTTGGATTGTAAGCTCTCCAGATCAGACATTGCTGCGTTGTTCTCTGTTTCCAGTCCTTTGCTCCCACGGGCTATAGTAATATAGATGATAAATAAAAATATGAAATGCGAATATAAATAATGTTAGTATATATTGCAATATGTATTTCTTGGGGGGTGATGGGACAAGGACTTTATAATGTGCTGCTTGTAAATGAGGTATCTTGTACGTAACTGTGCTGCTGCTTGTTGCCAGGTGGTGATGCTGGGGAGGACAGAGATTTCACTGCAAGGTGCCATTGGTTGGCACAAGATGTAGAACTGGATGTGGGGTGTGGTGCAGGCAGCTGGATGTGGATTATTCATAGGCACTTGCCACTGGTGTGGGGGGATGTATTGAAGCCTGAGTCACTGGTGAGAGCAGGGTAGGGTACAGGTTGTTATTTCCGGTGTGTAGAAGGTATATAAGGGGCTAGGTTCTCACACGGGGGAAGGATAGGCTGGGACAGTTGCTGCTGGCTGGGGGGTATCCTATGGATAGATCCCTGATGGACGCAGAATAGGATAAAACACTGCTATGGATGGTGAGTGGAGGTATGCAATATTGCCATCTCTTGTGATTTTACTGTGGCTCTTGCAACATGGGTGTCCCAGCTTCCAAACAGGCCATGCTTGGGAGGTTGTAGGGAGGGCACACAGGCTACATTAGAACAAGTTGTGGGTTGTCTGCTCCTTGCTGCACCACATGTGGGCACCCTGGTGTGACACTCAGCTCTGGGACCATGGACTTTCCCCTGCAGTGTGCAGCGTGGGCATTGCTGGCTGTGCTCTTCTGCATTGCCCCACCCCCAGGGGAAGGGGCAGCAAGTGGAAACTGGAGGAGGGAGAGGTTGGCTTAGAGACCCCAGGGAGCAGCTAGCAGGTGGGACCCCAGGGCCCACAGATGAACCCTTGCAGGCTGCCTGCTGGACAGCCTGGACTTGCATTTGCAGGTTACCTTCAAGCTTCAAACCCTGAAATCGTTTGGTGATGTGAGAGTCTGAGCTTTCACCCTTTTAAAAAAAAAGGCATTACAATTCCACCACTTACTGCTGCCAAGGTGGGGGGCAACCCCATAAAACATGCTCCCTCCCGCTGCTGTAGGATACCAGCGAGATCCTAGTCTTTACCCTTTTTAGAACTCCCCTGTATTTAAATCCATCTCCCAAGCTGTCACAGCAAGCGAGGGCTGGAAGGGCCCCTAGATCAGTGGTTCTCAACCTTTTTTGTACCCATTAACGTCAGTGGCCAGTCCCTAATCAGAGTCCCTCCCTCCCGCCCGGTGCATGTGGGGCAGGGGTGGCTGTGGAGCTGGAACTTGGCCAGCCCGCAAGGCAAAAGCTGCGGTTTGCCACGTTTTTCCCCTTTAAAGGAGGATCTATTTATAACGTTTCTTCCCCACTCTCTCATATATTCTTGGGTTGAGAAGTGCTCCTCTAGGACCAAGCCCTACTGCAGGACCCGGATCGGGACCGGCAACCTAGCCGGGCGCCACACAGCGCCACGCGCGGAGGGCCACCCTCGCCCCGCCCCGCCCCGCCCCCACCCCCGCCAGCAGCCAGCAGCGAACACGTGCGTGGCTCCCCGCCAAACTGCTGCAACGCTCGGTGTTTTCGCGTTCCAGCTTGTCCCATTGGCCGGCGGTGGTGGGCGCGGCGCCCAATGGGAAGGGGGCGGGGCGGGGCGGGCGCAGAGCCATAAAATTCAGAGACTGCGGCGCGCGCCGGCTCACAGGCGCATGGCGGCAGCGCGCGGCGGGCGCGGTCGGGGCAAGGGCTGCTGCTGGGCGCTGCCCACGGCGCTGCTCTGCCTCTACGGCTTCTTCTCCAACCTGCGGCCCTCCGAGCCCTTCCTCACGCGCTACCTGCTGGGCCCTGACAAGAACCTCAGCGAGACCCAGGTAGCTCGGCCCGGCCGCCCCGGCCCGCCTCGCGTGGGGCAAGGGGGACCAGCAGAGGTCACTCAGTCCCGCCCTTGGGATCGCGCACGGGGCGGCCCGCAGGGTTAGCTCTTGGGGTGGCGGGCCTGAGCCCCCAGACTGGGACACTGCGGCAGCAGGGCCGGGTGAGGGCTCTGAGCTGCGTGGCTCTCTTGGGTCCAGTCTGGATGACGGGTTGTGCAGGGTGGTTGGGGCAGGGAAGATCCAGCCTCAGGCAGGGGGATGCACTGGTCCAGTGTTGCTCAACCTGCGGGTGGTGAGCCAAAAGGAGAAAGAAGCTGGAAACCACAGCTCTTCCTTTGTGGGCTGGCAGAGCTTCACATGCTGAGGGGCTGAGGCCTGGGGGTGGTGGTACAGGACTCGCCATTGATGTCTACAAATGGGTCCTGGTACAAAAAAGTGTTCAGAACCACTGCTATAGATGACCTCTGAATGTGATGTGCGGGTCCAGATGTCTCTCCAGACCTGTGGTTTTCTACCTTTGACTAAGCTGGCTCTTTTTGTCCCCAGCCCTCACCTCTACCCTGCTTTACCCCCTTCTCCCACCTCTTGTCATACTACAGATAAATAATTGAGCTGTGGATCTGTGGTGAAGGGCTCCACAAAGCCACATCTGGGTAGCTTTGGCACTAAGGGATGAAATCCCTGGTGTTGACACTACACAGGACCCTTAAGAGAAGCAGGAGGCACCCCAGGGTGCCGCAGCACTTTGGGCAAGGATTGCTAATGGTTAAAAGAAACAAAAATAAAACTTCCAGGGTTTTACATGGGGACATTAAGAGGGTGTTTGAAAGGGATTTGTGGGGATTGATGTGTGATGGTCAGTGTGGCCTTTGGGCATTCATTACCTACACACCTACTGGAGAATGGGTTCATTGCAGAGACAGTTGTTGACTCTTACTGCACACAGGATTGTACATTAGGTACTCAGGAGGTCAGGGCTGCAAAGTTCAGTGGGCCTGTTTTCACTGGTAAACCATGTACAAGGGAATAGTTGTGTCCTGCTGCTGACTTGGCAGTGACCAGTATGCAGACAGGTGGCTGGGGCTAGCTGTGTTAGAGGTGTGAAAATGGGGGAAATGTGTCCCTGGAAGAGGTGCTTGGAAGACTTGAACGGAAGCTGGGAGGACAATCGGGGTGTGGCAGGGCAGAATGGCAGAGTTTGGCAGTGTTACTTAAGGACTTACCTTTTCCCTCTTCTCACCCAACCATGTAGCTCCTGGTGGATGGAGGGTTTGGTTTAATCTTTAACCTAACTTCCCTTCCTGAAAGTATAAGGCTTAACCTTAGAATAGCCCTTGCAGGCAGAAAAACTTTGGCTAGAAATATTGCTTTTCAAAACTCTCAACTTTCATGGCCTAAAAAGATAGAAGAGGCTTAAAAGGATGCTGCTGCACAAAAAAATTGCACTGCTGTCTGAAAACCTTGTGCTTCCTAAAGTTAGACAAGAATATTATAAATTAGGTGCAACTCCAGGGTTTTTGATAGCTTTTTTTCTGTGTAACTGGACTGCTTTTTATATCAGTTAATATTTCTCCCCTGTTAATAGTTTTAAGGTATTTGCAACAAGGGGTTTTTATGAGACAACCTAGCACAAAACAATCCTAAAAGAAATTTTCTGTTGGATTTTGGGCTGGGTCACCTGACAGTTACTCCATCAATGATCCAGTTTTAAACTGATAACATCTGTCGTGTGAGACTGGCAGTGCCCCCGCAATTGGTGACAAATTGGATGCAGGATTCCCTCGCTTTATGCTATACATGCATTCCTGGCAAATAGTGCATAACTCGAATTCGCATAAAGGGAACCCACTTTACAATGTAACAAATAGGGAGACATTCCAAGACCTCAACTGTACTGACCCCCAGACCTATTTTTACCACTTCTACAAGCCAATTTTGGTACTTACCAACAGCAAACAGTACACACAAGCACAGAACACTATCATAATGGGGATGGCAACTAGAGATGTCGCAGGCAATGAAAGAGGAGACTATATTTGGTGCACATCACTTATCCAATGCACCTTACAAAGCAGCTGACTGTAGGCTTCTACCACACTGGTCGGATAACAGTGAGTTTACCTTGCATATAACCAATTTTTGGTATAAAAAGGGTCATTGCATAAGGGCGAATATGCATATACAGAACCCGCATAAAGTGAGGGAAACCTGTACTGTCCTGTTAAGTAAATGTCAGCTGGTGACATAGCAAAGTAACCAGTTGTCTCGTAGTGAAGAAAGAGTAGCAGCTGATACTTCTTCAACTAGTGTGCATGATGCTGCTTTTTTCTTTTTCTAAGTTTAAAAAAAAACTTGGTGATGTTAAGGATTTGGTCTCTGTTAGGTGAACAAACTAATGTATTAGCTATGGATTGAAAAGCAAAATATGACCTCCAATAGGAATGTCAAACTTATCTGGCCCTGCAGTCTGCATAAGTGGTGTGGGGCCTGCCCATGGGCTGATTCAAGCCCACAGATGCCTCCCTGGTCCTCATGCCTGATCCAGTGTGCACAACACCTATTCAGAATGCCAGTGGGCAGCATAATCTGGGATCTGATGCCAGGAGTGCTGTGGATGGCCTGTCCCAGGCATTGTATGTGGGGAGCAGTGGGTGCAGCATGTGGGTCAATGGGACAGCACTGGGGGCCAGCGTATGGGGCTCTACAGGTTGGATCCAGCCCTTAGGCTGTGTGTGACCTGTAACCTGTGGCTTTGATTAGCAGCTATAACAGGAGACTCAGATTTTGGTATGCTGATTCCTGGGGTCTGTTTCCAGTTCTACTGCTGAGTAGCTTTGGTAATTTCTGGGGTTGAGACTGGGCTGGTGGTGGGGTCAGTTTCTCCTTGTGCAGAAATGCATGCTGACATCTTCACTTAAGTGAAGTACTCTGAGATGTACAGGTGGAAAGCAGCAGGCAGTACTTAAATATTTACATAGCAGTCTGGTTACAGTTGAGTAATCCAAGGAAATAATTCTGCCTCTAAAGCCCTTGAAAGTTGTGTGGTATGATGACAACCTATACAGAGTTCACACTTGGTTCTAAACTTGCAAAGCAGGGTGTGGTCCTTGGCAGACTCCCTTTCCAAGATTAATGAGGAGTGGAGGAGGAGAGATTTTTGTCCAGCAGGTGGTGGGGACCGCTTGTTGTTATTAGTGGGAGACCATTGTAGCAGATCTTTCTTAGATTCCGGCCTCTAGGAAAAAATATAAAATTACTTTGAACCTTTTACAAAAAATAACATACTCAAGTGGATAATTAATGTTGGTTTTTTTCCCCTCCTTACAGGTCTTTAATGAAATCTATCCAGTATGGACATACTCTTATTTAGTGTTGCTGTTTCCAGTATTTCTTGCAACAGACTATCTCCGGTACAAACCTGTAATCCTTCTACAGGGACTGAGCCTTATTGTGACTTGGTTCATGCTGCTCTATGCCAAAGGACTATTGGCTATTCAGTTCCTGGAGTTCTTCTATGGAGTGGTGACTGCTACAGAGATTGCTTATTTTTCCTATATTTATAGCGTTGTGGATTTGAACGTGTACCAGAAAGTCACCAGTTACTGTCGAAGTGCCACCTTGGTGGGTTATACTGTGGGTTCCATCTCTGGACAGGTTCTGGTATCGGTGTTCAACTGGTCCCTGTTCAGCTTGAACGTCATCTCCCTAACATCTGTGTCTGTAGCTTTTGCCATTGCCTGGTTTCTGCCAATGCCTCAGAAAAGTCTTTTTTTTCACCACCTCTCAAGCAGCCAGGTTGCTAGGGAAATGAAGGTTATTGACTGTAAAAGTGGAGCTGTTGTCCAAGATGATCCTGCATTACAGAGTGTGCCTGGATGGGAAGATGAGTCAGAAGTTCCCTTAAATGTGGAGGCCCATTCCGCAGAGAAGCAGGTAAGGCACTATGTCAAAAAAACCGAAAGCTACAACCACTTCCACAGCCGTCTGCCTTTCATGAAGAGCACTGTCTCAGGGTAGCTGACAAGGAAAGTTATCCCTTTCCAATCCTTCAAGTCTTCAGGGAGCAGAAATTGCATTTTTACACATGTAAGTGCTGCAGTGCTAGGCACTTTGAAAAATGCGCGGCTCTGCGTGGCTTACAGTTGTATAAGTGGTAAAATGCATGTCAGCGCTGAGAAAATGGCGGCAGCATGCTTTTGAATTAAAATACATAAAAGGCGTTTTGGTTCAAAAGCACGACGCCTCCATTTTCTGCATGCTGACACACATTTCGCCACTTACAACTGTAAGCGACAGTGCAGTTTGCATCAGCTTGTGTGTAGAGTAGACTCAATTGAGTCTACTCTGAAGTGGCAGATATCTGGTGCATCGTGGGATAGAAAAGTGTGTGTATAAATACCCCATATTCCTTCTGTTATTCAGACGCATTAAACTGTCCTCTAAGACTTGACTTTAAAAAAAAAAAAAAAAAAAGCATCATTCACTCACTTGAATGGGGGAAGCAGGGAGGACTCTGGGTGCTTAAAGTCCTGTCTGAATGTACCATGAGCTGTTAAAGAGAAGGCAGTTGCAACCTGTGGTTTTGAAAGCCTATTATGAAATAACAGCTGCAGAATTTTTGTTGCAGATGAACTAGGTAACTGCTTCAGATAACCAGGAAGAGATTGTATATGTGGAAGGACTGTTGATATCACCTTCTGATAAAGGCACTTAGGGGTATTTAAAATGGCATGATTTTGTTGAGTTTTCCACTTAGTGTCCTATCAGTGCAGGAGGAGAGGAAGGGGAGAAGGCAGAATATCCCTAACGCACTGGTGGAGTTTTAAGTGAACATCGGTTTAAGTTTTGTTTGCCTAAGTCTAGGGTAACTGCTTGCTCAAGGCAAATGGACTATTACTTGCCTGCTCCCTGCTATTTAATGGCTAGACGCAGCATTAATTGCTTTTGAAAGACTTAATGAGGAAGATACTGACACAGTCTGTCTCCCCAGCCACACTTCTCTTCACTTCTCTTTAAATACTTATTGCTAGCAGAGACTGGAGGGAGGATAGCAGTACCTGCCTTCAGCTTAGCTGGAAAGGTTTATGCTTCCTTGGGTTTCAGCTGGGAATTCAACTTATTAATATTCCAGTGCACTCATCTTGTCCTGTCCAGCACAGCTCTGCAAGACCCTCTGCTGGGACCACTTGAAGAACCAGTGAGCATAAATGGAGGGCAGTCTTTCTTCTGTTTTTGGTTTTGGAGGAATGGAGTTAGGATAGTAATGGGGCCCTGAGCAATCACTGAGCCAGTGATTTTTGATCTAAAAGAGAGGTAGCCAATCTGGCATGAGTGCCACAAGTGGTGCAGGCAGCCTCTTTGTGTGGCATGGAGCAGATCAGGGTGGGGACAGGCAGCACAGCATCAGATTGGGCAAGGAGCAGCAGGTAGAGCGGGAGATAGAGCCCAGGGCAGGAAGCAGAAAGTGAGAAGAGAACAGAAATCAGAGCAGCACATTGGACTGAGGAAGGGGATCAGAATGGCACTCGGGCTAATTTGAGGCATGCCTGCCAAAAGAGTTAGCCCCCGCTGATTTAAAGGCATACTCCGGCCTTCAGCCCAAGGTCATCTTCCTGCAGCCCCAGTTCTACACTGATGTTCACTTATTTACATACAAGCAGGAGGCTCCTTCCATTGCACATTTCACTAGTACCAGCACCATCCTAGACTTTTTAGCAATATTTGTAACTGCTTCTAGAAATCTCTTGCTTGGAAGGGAAGGCTATGTTGAGGCGACTGAGAGTATAATGTATCACTGAGCATAGTATAACATATTTGGTGAGGGCTCTGAATAATTATTGAGGGTAAGCATGGAACTTCTGTCATCCTGTACTACTTAAAAATTGAGAGGTTTAGTGAGAATGAAGCTTCCCTTTTTTCCTGTGCTACATAACGTAAAGATGAGGAGGATCCTTTAAATAAGAGTGGAACATTTGAAATAAAGAATAAATTAAAATCTGTCAGGGGTTATTCTCTCTTTCTTATGTAGACTGCAGTTGCCTGAAACTCTTGTTACGTTAGGGACTTAAACCATTTGTAGCTCTGTGTAGTTCTTAAATTAAGAATTTGCTAAGCTGTGGTGTATAATGCTGGTTTTGCAAACTAAGCATATGGCCAATCAGACTGTGTAACCTGACTGGCCACAGAAGGCTTCTTCCTCTCTCCTGAAGAAATGACTGGGGCTGTTGACTTTTGCAGCCTCTATGCATCTTCTCCAGTGAGCTTCACCTCCTCAGAGATCTATTTTCTAGATTTCCTATAACTCAGACTGTGCCCCATCTAGTACTTCTGTTTGGGGTATGAATAGTGACAGCATCCACCCTGTTGTTATTCTCAGTTGCTGTTTCTGAGTTTGTAGCCTTGCAGAGAATGAGTACATCAGAAAGCTACTGAACTAACTGGCAGAGCACCTGGAATTCATTTCCTGTCTAGTATTTACCAAGTGACATTTTCTCTAAGGGAGGGAAAGAAGGCTTAAGGCCAAGGTAGGTAAAAATTGCTGTTAAGGATTTTTAGTGGGAGAGGCCTTGAAATGAGACCATGACTTGTTCTCAAGGGAGAGACTTTCTAGAATGCACACAGTTCATAACCTGAACATTTTTGACCTGTGGTCCTGTGAGTTAAGTCGAGTCACACTGGTAAGGTATCAACAGATGGCCTTGAAGCAGGGGGTCTTTATAGCTGTAGCCCATTCTTGCACCGATGACTTGAATAGCTGCTGTCTACTTGGCATAAGTATAAAGTTACTTGATTGTGAGGGTTTTTCTTTCATACTGGAATGTTGATAATCCATTTACCCTTCCCCCTCCCAGTGCAGACTAGGCAGATGTGCCTGGACATGTTTGTGTTGAGGTATTGAAGCAATGCTATGGAGGAAGAGTGATGCCAAGCTTCACATCTGGCTTTGAAAAGAAGTTAGCAGAGTGTGTTGCTAGGCATAGCCTGTGGTCCCAGCTCCATCTTTTGCCCAAATGGGCCCTACTTGTGAGAGGCTAAATCTGAGTGAATGAATTCAGAGCCAGTTGCTTATTTAGATGTCTAATACATTGATACTACCTTGCCTGTTTTTAGCACTATCCATTTCCGTATTTTAAATCACTCAGCCTCCAATCTCCTGGTCTCCATGAGGTAGGTGAGCATTGCCTCTATTTTATTAAGGGAAAACAGGCTGTGTCTCATGACCTGCTTGCACCTCAGGGTCACACCCAGTCAGCTGGCTGAGCTAGGAACAGAACCAGTGCTCACTTGCTAATCTAGTGCTGTACATGCTGGACTGCAGTGTGGCACCTCGGCCTTATCTCTTATCTTAGTAAATGTAGCATTTCCCAGTGACCTGTTTGTCCTTCAGTGTTTAGATTCCCAATCCACATTTCAGCCTCTGGCTCTACCATCTCACTTTTAAATGATTTCCAGCTGATGGGCCATTTCCCTGCCTTTTCCCCTTTTTCTTTCCTCTGAAGGAAGCAGCTAAGGAAGCTTGATTGTCCTGCTAATGTCAGTTTGGTTACTCATTATCTCCTATAATAAGTTGGTGGGTAATGCATGTTGTTGCATGAGTATTGGACTCTTTTTGGGGTAGAAGAGAGAGGGGCAAAGAAGCTGCTGGTTTACCTGACTTGCATGTTGCGTCACCTCAATTTAAAATACCGCACATGTGATTATTACTTGTTTGGAGGCTGGTGGCTGCTGACAGTCACCTGAGGACTGGGGTCCCATTGTACCAGGTATAGGATGGAGAAAAATGTGTAGTCCTTGGGTGCCTGCACTCGAGCCAGGAGGCTGCTTTGAAGCACTGTAATTGCAGCACATTGTAGCAGACTCAATTTAATCAGGTCTGCTGGAGCATGGTAATTACCACGCTCCAGCCAGCCTCTGTCTCATGTATTGTACCTGCATTTCAAAATGGTGGCAAGGGCACTTTAATAAAAGCTCGTTCAAGGAGCTAATACATGAGATGCTCTGGGTGCTTTTAATTAGAGCCGATCTAATTAAAGCACCCCTTTTGTCCCTGGATCAAGTGTAAAAATGCCCCTTGAGACTTAAACTAAAAAAAATTGCTGGAATAGTTAAATTATGCTTGCAAACCCTCCTAATGTAGGTGCTGCATATATACTGGTACCCACTACCCCTTGATTTGAAGGAAAGAGAATAAGCTGGCATAGGAAGCATGTTCCATGAAGAAGGGATATATTTGTCCTGTGGGATTTGAGAGAGATTAGTGATGCTAGTGAAACCTCTTAGTGGTCTTGAACTCGGGAGAGTCTTGTACAATGTAGTTGTTACTTTGCTGACTCCTCTGGGAGGTGCTGCTAGATGTGGCTATTGGCAAAGACTGTGTGTGGGTCCAAAACAAGCCAGCATTTAGTCATCTCCATTCACCCAAGACAGTAGGGAACAGAATTCCTTTTTGTATACTAATCAGTATCTGAGGATCACTTCTTAATTTAACCTCTTCCCTTCCCAACCAGGTGAATGTTGATTTATTTTTATGTATATAAATAAAATGATAAATAATGAAATAAAATAATTATATAATATACCTGCACATATATATATCTATGCACATCAATCAATGTATACACACTCGCGCGTGTGTGTATATACTTATACATGCACATCAATCAATGGTCACACACACACATAATACACACACATCTATATCTCAATATATATTTGAAAAGACTATTTATGTAGTATGTTAAACTACTGTGGTTCAGCTCCACTCAATCCTATTCTAGTGATGCTGCATGAGAAAAGAACATGAATTTCTGTATCCTTCCCTTCAACACTACAGTGAAGTTCTTGCTCCCACTGTTTGAGTTGATGTCTGGTGGAACAGGCTACCTGTACCTCCATCCTAAAGACTCTCCACTGTTTTCAGATCTCCAGAAAACCTGTCAATTGAGTTCTTAGTTTATGTGACAGTGTTGTGACTTTAAGTGGTCTTAAAGTGATGTAAGGGAATTATTAACTTAGATGTTGATAATCTCTGAATACTATTTCCGTAGAAAACTTCCAAATATGTTGTTGGTGCTTGGAAAGAACTTCTGTGGTTGATCTTAAATTTCTTATCTGTTTGGTCTTTGGCTCAAATTCAGTCCAGTCTGGTAACCTGCAAAAGTTGGCGTATGATTTTTGCCTTTCTGAGATGAATTATTGACAGCTAGTATTTTTCTTTACACTGTAAGGAAGTGAACACTCTCACTCTTCTGACAACTGGCCCTCTGACCAGAGAAGCTAAAGATTGGATGGACCATGGAGAATGAACCTATTTCTTCATTTTGGTAGATGCTCTCCTGCTTGGAGTGGTAGCACTTTTGGGAGTGGGGGGGGCATGGTAGGGATGGCTAATGGTGTCCAGGTTTACTGATCTGGCACTTCTTACCACTGGTCCCCTCCCTGTCAGGCACAATCTTGAGGGATAAAATGAACTGTTTTAATAGGTGTGATCTTTAATTTTTCTTATTTCTCTTCAGGAGCAGAAAGTGGACATCCCCAAAGTCCTCAAAGAGCTATGGCGGGACTTCCTCCAGTGCTATTCCTCTCGGCCTATGCTATGTTGGTCTGTATGGTGGGCACTGTCGACCTGTGGCTACTTCCAAGTAATAAACTACACTCAGGGCCTATGGGAGATGGTGCTTCCTGCTCAGAACTCTGAGATCTATAATGGTGGTGTAGAGGCTGTTTCAACACTCTTAGGTAAGCTGTCTATTTCAGAAGGCAATAAAAAAATGCATAACCAATGAGACTTGCATGTTACATCCTCAAACTCATACTTGCTGAAACATAGTTCTGACAGAATTGTAATATTTCTTAGCATGTGCATGTGGGAGACTTTTATCTAGATTGGGGCTATGCCAGATAGCTGTTGGATGAATTTCAGAGATAGTATCTTGTGATTCAGTTGCTTACATAGCTGGTTTTATAATGCAAGAGGTAGGTTTGGAAATACTGAAACGGCTGGTCTTTCTACCTGTGACGTATTATGGGATCCTTTCCTAGCAGTAGCGTCATTGGATTATTCAACACAATTTTCTAGATATGGGAACTCCTGTGTACCTGTAGGTGCTGGTTTAAATGCAGATGAGGTTATTTTGGCTAGACTGCTTGGGCACCTATACATGTGCCAGACATCTGCTCCAGTGCTTGCTAATTAGCACATATCAAAGCAGACTGGATTAAACAAGTTTGCTGGCGTGTGTTAATTAACTTGCTCCAGTAGCCTCTGTGTTGCATCTATTCAGAGTCCCCACACTTCAAAATGGCAGGGGGCATTTTAACTAAAACTCGTCAAACAAGCTTTAGTTCTAGCATCTGTGCTGCCATTTTGAAACGCAGGATGCTGAATACATGAAGCTGCGGGCACTTTAATTAGAGCATCTCCCCCCCTGCCCCTCCCTCGAACCCAGAGCGTGTGTATAGATGTCCCTTGATCCTGGTTGGAGGGATTGTGATTTTTTTATTGTCTTTGGGAAAACGCTTCCTGTATATTCCTTCAAAACACATGAGCCTCAAAGCAGCCTGCTCTGTAACCTGCTGACAGCAGAAAAAGCTATACAGTGCACAGGCCTTGCTTGACTGCATGGGCCCAGGTAGGTTAGTATTGTATAACTCTCCAGCAGACTGTTTCTTGTCACAGCTGTGGGGATATTGTTAGGACAGCTCAGCACTCCATCCACTCCGTCAGAAGAGCTCTAAATGCAAGGACCCTTCATGCTTTGTCATATGAGCCTATGAATTCAAGAATAAGAAAGTAGGGCTGGAAGGGATCTCACAAGATTATCTAGTCCAGCTCCCTGCTCAAGGCAGAATCATCCCTGACTAAACCATCCTAGCCAGGTGTTGTCTAAACTGTTTTGAAAGTTTCCAAATCCTCTCCACTTGTTTATGACGTGTATACTTTTTAGATCCTGTATGGGGGAAAAGTGAGGCACAAACACTGATTATTTGTTGTTTTGCACCTTCCCTGAGGGTAACTAAGCACCTACATGGAATTCAGTGGAAGCTAAGGTTGCTCAGCACCTCTGAAGACAGGACCACAGAAGCCAGTTCTTTTCCATTAAACACCAGACCAGTATGCTCCACTGGCCTTGGCCAAATAACAAAGCAAGCCTAGAGAACAGTTGCAATTATTTTAATATAGGGAAGTCCCATTCTGTGAGGAACCCAAATGGAGGTTCGTGGGGATTATTGAGGAGAGTGGGGGTGATCTTTTAACATCAAAAAGCAGAATTTTTTTTTATTGTCCTTTGGGAAATGTTTAAGCTATTTTTGTTTTAAAACCATTAAGATGCTCTCTTTAAGCAATTTGGAAACAAATTTGAGCTTGGGAACCCACGCTCTTTAGCTCTTAAGTCTTCCAGATTTGCTGTTGGCCTTTGGAACTGCCACTGAACCAGAAACTAGGCCTTGCCAGCTCTGCGGCAGGGAGACTGGAACCAGGGGAAGTCAGGGTTCAATCTGGGATTTTAGGAGTGTTTCCCAGGCTTTCAGCTGAGTGATGGGAAGTGTAGAAGCTCTGTGCTCCCTGGCTCTAGACCAGGGCTTCCCAACCTTTTCCTCAGTATGACCCCATTTAAACACTGGACCTTTTTTGTGACCCCAAAATGATGTAGGCAAGATCAACAAGTCCTAAATATGGCATTACAATGCTTTCATGTCTTGCACTTGTTTCATTTCTTGGTCTTATCTTGTCATTAGTTTTACTGCTAGAGCTCCAAGCAGAAACTTTTCAGAGAAAAACATCCATGTTAGATTTCTCTGTCATATCGAACATATTTCAGCCAGCCAGTATCAACATACTGATTTTACATCGGCTTCCTTTAGTGTACAAGTGCCTTAAATCAGAGCTGCAGCAGTTGTGTGTGGACAAATAACTGCCAGGTGTGAGAGCTGCATATTTATAAATAGGAAGTGTATTCATAATCAGTTGACACTATACAGCATTTTTGTGACCCCATTTTTTATCATTGTGAACCCAAAATGGGGTCACAACCCCAAGATTGGGAACTGCTGTTCCAGATGCTAGAGCTGTGGATTCTAGCTGTGGTACCCTCAAGAACCTGCCAAAGGAAGCTGACTTGAAAGTTTCCACTGAAACTCTCTGTATCTGTTTTGCTGGCAGTTCATTGTAACTGATATGGCCTTGTGAAACACTTGCAAATTTCCAGCTCACTTTAAGAATACTTTCATATAGTATCAGGATAACTCCCCCACATATATAAGTCAGAAGATGGGTGGGATGAGTTCAAGGCCTTCATTAGGTTATGTATGAACACTGCTGTGCCATTGTAGAAGTTTTTTTTTTTTAATTGTTCATTGCAAGTCATGAATCTTTTCCATAAGAAGGAGATTACAAAATACAAGCCAGAATTCTCGTTGGCCTGCTGTTATTGGAAAGATGTTCCTTGGATAACCTGAATTGTGTCAAGAATGCCTCTGAAAGAGCAGGCAGGGAAAAATTGGAGCACAAGGTATTTTATAAAAAGGCATAGTATTTGTTACTGGAGTGGACACGGGTGTTAAGGTTCACTTGGGTTCAACATGGCAGACTTACCATTGATTGGTCCTGAAGACACTTGAATTACTGGGATACAAACAGATTACCTAGCTCCTTGAATGTTGAAAATAAGTTTGGTAGCTTATAAAATGTACAATAGGTTTTCTAGGCAATCTCTGCTTATCAGATAAAGTCCCTCCACTTCTGAGGATATTGATGGGGAAATATAGGTTAGGAGTAGGCAACATTTTCTGGCTGCAGGCTGAAATGACCTACCCAGGGTCAGAGGTGGGTGGGCACTAGGACTCACCTGCCAGCAGCACATGTTCAGCATGGGTAAATTCCTGTGGCTGATGCTTGTCCCCATGGTGACATGGGAAGAGTCCCCACCTGCTGAAGTCCCATGTTCACAGGCCAGATCCAGTGGTTCCACAGGCTAGATCCTTGCTGGCCCCTGACCTAGGTATCCCAATGGCATTCTGTGGCAAGAATGCCTTGAATTAACTCCCAACTCTAAAGTTGCCTAGTGCATCCTCTTGTTCAGCCTGTATTAAATGGCTGCCACTTCAGCTTGTCACACCCTAGTCACAATTCCAGGTCTTATAGTCCTTGTTATCACTAGTTGTCCACCCAGGAAGCAGTTGTGGTTCTGTAGTGCAGTGACCCTGTAGTAACAACAGTGTTGGAACCCAGTTATTCCTAAATATGTAGTCATTTTAAAGTGAAATGACCCTAGAGGGCTGTCAAGCGTGGGCTGCAATTCAGAGCAGACTTAAAATGACTGCAAATGTTATCTTTGGATTCCTTCTGAGCATGGTGTTTTGGCTCCAGGATGGTAAAAGCTGGCATACACAACCGGTGTTATTAAGGTCTCTAAGTCAAGCCTTTCAAAGTCAAGAGATGCCAAAACAAAGGCTGCTTGTGCAACCTTAAATCTGCTTCCTGTGCATGAGTCAGCCAGCTTTTAATTACAGGATCACGTGTTATTTCTTCCTCCCTGTCTAGCTCTTGTTCTCTCTCCTTTGCTTCAGGCACCTTTCTACTTTGTACTGGGGTTCTGGTGCCCAAACCCCAGCTCCTGGCAGGACCATGGTGGCTGAGGCAGAATCTTCAGGGAGTTAAATAGAATCAGCTTGTCTTATGACTGATGTGTATCTCAGTTTTTTAGGTCCCCTTTGTGCATAAGTCCATCTTCCATACATTTTAACTAGTTGCCTAGACATGCACCTGAAGCAGTTGGCAATGCCTGGCATGTGGGTTAAGGTATGAAGCTGTTGAATCAGCTGTGGTGTCTCATGCTGTGGTTGTGTGTTTACACTGACATAACTATGTTCCTAAGGGGAAGGAGGAGAGTGAAACTCCATGAGTTGTCAGTTGACTCCCCAGAAAGTGTGGGGGTGGTGGGTTTCCCCTTCTCCCCCACAGCTTTGAAGCCACTGGTTTATTGTAACTCAATGTTCTACAGTCTGAACATCTTGTTGCATGTAGGGAAAGGTCTCACCGGTATGGTGGTGGCACACTTCCAAAATGAAAGCCTATTGTTTACGAGTTACAGTGGGCACTTGTGCAGATGTGCATGGAAGGGTACTGACCTAGTCACAGTCTTTCCTGCGACTTTGTGGATTTCATCCTATGTGAAAAGTGATGCATTAGGGCAGCGATTCTCAACCAAGGTGCCACAATACCCTGGGTTGCCTTGAGAACCTTTGCAAAGGTGTCCTGGGTTGCCACACAATGTTATCACTGTTAAGTGTGCAAGCATGAGTCACAAGATAAACCCAGAGATTTCAAGTAGGAATCTATAGTGTTAAAAATGTTCTGTCATGCTGTGGGTTGTCCAAGTCCATTGCAACAGGAAAACTGCATTGTTGTTTTTCCATAGTCAAAAAATGAGTGAAAACTAAGAACTGGCATTTCCAAGGGGGGCCTTGAGTCTAAACAGGATGAGACCCACCTGCATTAGGGTCCTTTGGAACTGTGAATCGCGTTAGAAAGTTGGAGGCCAGTGGATCTGACTAGAAGGCTTCTTGAAGAGGTTGGCGTGCAGGGGGTTGCAAATGGGATCTAAGTACTATTGTCAGACTCCCAAAGATTGGGACAAGTCTTGAATGCAATCCTGTCTTTTGGTGATCACCAATAAATCTCCCTTTGTCAGCATGCTACTATTTTGGCTTGCTGTCTGTGATAGCTCTGTTGGGCCTTTCTTGGCTTGTCTATAGAACAAGCTCCTTTTCAAAGTGTAATCTACCTGCTGTATACTGGAGCAGCTTGAAAGCTGGACTCAGCCCCCAGTAGCAATGATGTACTGATAAACCTCTTGTCTCCCTCTGCCTTTGACACCTTTTGATAGAGGTGTCAAACTGGGCTTGTACTTCCTTTTAACAGTCTCTCTGAAAAAACTGCTAGCCTTAGAAAAAATGTGCAGAAGAAAACCCGTGGAAAGACTTGAGGCCTGGAGCTCTGCAGCCTTGCAGAGCTGAAATCAGTTTTGTCAAAGCACAAATCATTGGGTTAACTTTTCTCATTACAGTTGATAGCTGATACCACTCATTTCATTGTGAATTGAGATAAGCCAATGAGGAGCAATTTTGATTACAGCCTTGTTAGAGTGAGGCCTAGCATTAAAACATGCAGCCAGTGGAGCATTTCTCCAGGACACCTGGCATGTTTACACATCAGTGTCTCTCAGTCTAATGCATGGAGTATTTAAACCAGGCCTCTGGATGACAAAATATTGTGACAGTTAATAAATTACATCCTTTCTCTTTTCATCCTGCTAATAGGAGCTGTTGCAGTGTTTGCTGTAGGTTACATAAAAATACTATGGGCTACCTGGGGTGAAGTAGCATTAGCCCTGTTTTCCCTTCTTATTGCTGCTGCTGTCTATATCATGGATATAGTTCGTAACATCTGGATATGCTATGCATCGTATGTGGTCTTCAGAATTATCTACATGCTGCTTATCACAATAGCAACGTAAGTAGTTTTTTTAAATTCAGGATTTTGAATGCCTGGAAACTGGCATACAGTATAGCTCACATTGTATATCTAAGAATCTCAGTGATCTGTACAAAAGTCCCTGTGTGCTGGTATCTTCAGATGGGGAGACTGAGGCAGGGTAGCATTTGACTTACTAAATTGCTGGCAGTTTGCCTTGTCAGAACCAGGAGTGGAACAGAGGTCTCGCAACACTAAAGTCTTTGTCTGTAAGTGCTGGGTAGTGCGGTCTTCCAGGGGAATGCTTTTTCCATAAATATTGGTAAACTGAAACATCGGAGAGAAGAGGGACAAGTGCTTTGTCTGCAATGGAGACAAGTTCTCTGATTTGTAAGCAGGAAAATGTGTTTATATAATATTTGTTACTTGTAGAGGCAACTCTTCAACTAAACCCAGCCCCCCCATGCAGTAAACAGGAAATGAAGGAATACCCTCACTAGAGTGTAGTAGGATATACTCATTGTAAGTCCCTTCTTGACTTGATTATAAGCAGTTCTGTGACTGCAAAGTGGGTATGCTGCATCTTCTCCAAAAGATGGGGCCCTTCTGGCAATAGAGTGCCCCTAGGAATTCAGTACCTTAGGTCTTAAGGTACTGAAGGTACTTGCAGTCTTAAATGCTGTCTTGGATAAGAGTGTAACCTAGAGAACTCCCACACTTCGTACAACGCTTCAGTTTTCCTCATGTCACTTGAACTCCAAGACTAGCGAAGTAGTAGTAGTACCCTATTTGGTTTGTGAGAAGACTGCAGTGTAAGGCAAGATGACTATGGAAATATCTAATATCATCCAATGTATAGATGAGCTTTCCAACCTACCTAGTTTGCTTGTCTAAACATTGCCCTATTCTGAAAAGTCCTTTCCTCTGCCTCCTAAACCTATTTCTACAACTTGCTCCTCCTCCTCCCAGGTTCCAGATTGCTACAAATCTAAGTGTGGAGCGGTATGCCTTGGTATTTGGGGTCAATACTTTCATTGCCCTGGCACTTCAGACTGTCCTCACTGTGATTGTTGTGGACTCTAGAGGTCTTGGGCTAAACATCTTCACGCAGGTAAGGCTGCTGCTTTATCTTGATTTGAGGGAGAAGGAGAGAAAAATGGGAATCGGGGTGGGAGCATTGACCAAATTCTTCTGTGGCTGTGGTTTCAGTTCCAGTTTTGAGGTCTGAGGAGTGTTCCCTGGCCTATGCTGAGGGGAAAGAGGTTGCGGGGGGGGGGGAGTACTGTCCAGTTGTGAGTGGGGGGTGAATTTTTTTTCTTTTGCAAACTCACAATTGGATTTCATGGGCTCCCTTGTTAACTTTTTCCAGAGGGCCAAGGTCAGAGATGGAGCTCCCATCTCACCCCACAAGGTAGTTCACCAGTACAAGGTTTATAGTCTAGCTGGATGGGAAGTTTGTGTTGGCACAGTTCATGATGGAAAAAATGCTTTATTCAGGTGAAGCTCCCCTTGAGTTTAGTTTTTCTTCCATGTACCACTGATCTCTCTCTATAGATAAACATCTTTAAAGTTTAGATGCCACTTGTCTGGTATCTTTCACTAGCTCTAACGAACATGGTAATAAAGGCAGGTAACAGGCTGGCAAATGCACACTTCATTCACCAGTCCTATTTAAACCACATCTTGCATTTTGTCTTTTGTGTAAGTGGAGCTGGGCGGGAGGTGTGTGTGTGTGTGTATCCCAGATCTTTAACTTCCAGTTCTCTCCCTTTCTTTACAGTTCATGATCTATGCAGCCTACTTTGCAGTCATATCAGCTGTGTTCTTGGTCAGTGGTATGTACAGTATTATGAAGAATTACAGAAGACAGAAGGACATGCAGAACAGAACTGCAAGTCCTAAATGCACTGAGGACTCTCTTGGAAATGAAGTATGAAGATATAGATCTATTTATTAGTCTCTGCCACTCTTTCCAAGGCAATCTAAATTGTACTTGAAATGTGTTCATACTATATTAGTAGCTTGCTTTAGAAGGAAAAGTTATTTAATTAGATCTTATGTAAGTAAGAACAAAGCATCTTCTCACATGCCTTTTATACTTCAGTTGCATGTGTGGGGAGGTACAAGAAGTTCACTCAAGAAATGAAAGTCTAATGAGATCTTAGTCCTGGCACGTGATCCTCAATATCATCCTTAAATATAAGGATATAAGAGTATAAATGTAACCATTGTACATCTGTCAGTCTTTGAGCAAGAAAAGCCCAGCTGTGCTGCTGGGCAGCAATGCAGGGCACTGGCAGAGCTGTGCGGGGAGCCCAGGGCTGGAATAGTAGAGGGTGCTGCAGATTAGGAGTAAGACACTGCGCCTGTCCTGTGCTGTCAGACGCATACCAATGAGCACTAAATACACTTTAGACTTAGTCTGTATATATGCATTTCCTCATCCTGCATGTGCTATTTCTGCCCCTTGAGTCATTTCAGCTGCTGGTGTTGCAAGACATAGCTGGTCATGGGTAACTTCCCTCAAGAGCTTTAATGTGTTCTGGATTAACTTGCTGACATCAATGAGTTGGCTGTCAGGAATGTTTTGTTGCACTATGAAAATTGTGTTCTCTTACTTAGAAGAGAATACAGTTCCAGAGGGAAGCTAATGTGTTCTCTGGCATAGTGAATGCCTATCCCGTGGGCCAGGGAAGGTCTTCTAGCCTCTTATTCTTTTGGACTCTGGACTCCTGTGATGCAAAGCCATTGACCCTGAACTGCTGTGGAGGGGGCCAGGGTCAAACACTAAGCAGAGAACAAAACTGACATCAGGTTTTTTTTTCTTATTGGGGGTGGGGGGGAGGGGGCAGATCTTTAGTTGTTGCCACAATGGCTCCTGGGGTTTATGACTGGACCCTTAATTACAATGTAACAGTTATCAGCAGTGAGCTAGTCTTCAAAATGCTCATTTCTTTGGCATTTTTCCTTTTGACAAGTTACCAGTAGATGAAGTCCTTCACTTAGCTGACAAGCAAGTGTGATCCTTCCGAAAACCCCACCTGTGGCTTTTGCTTTTGAAGAACTTAGCACTTCCCTGATCTCTGGTTTGACAAAGGGTTTCATAGAATCATAGAAAATTATGGTTAGAACGGACCTAAGGAAGTCACCTAGTCCAATCCCCTGCTCAAAGCAGAACCAGTCCCAACTAGATCTTCCCAGCCAAGGCTTTGTCTAGCCAGGTCTTCAAAACTTCTGAGGATGATAACCTCCACAACCTCTCTGGGTAACCTGTTCTAGTGCTTTTCTGCCCCCCTGGTGAGACTTTTCCTAATCATAGAATCATAGAAGTAGGGTTGGAAGGGACCTTGTAGATCTTCAAGTCCGACTCCCTGCCTGGACAGGAGAAAAAAAACTGGGCTCAAATGAGTCCAGCCAGGTAGGCATCAAGCCTCTTCTTAAAGACCCCCAGGGTAGGAGTCAGCACCACTTCCCTTGGAAGTTGGTTCCAGCTCCTAGCTGCCCTAAGTGTGAAGTAGTTCTTGCAGATGTCTAATCTAAACCTCCCCTCCAATAATTTGTGTCCATTGTTCCTTGTCATGCCAGGGGGCGCTAGGGGAAACAGTGTCTCCCCCACACCCTTCTGGTCCCCCCTAGTGAGTTTATAGACAGCCACCAGGTTCCCCCTCAGCCTTCTCTTGTGAAGGCTGAACAGGTTCAGGTCCCGCAGTCTCTCATTGTAGGGTCTGCCCTGTCGTCCCCGGATCATGTGGGTGGCCCTCCGCTGGACCCTTTCAATGTTGTCCACATCCCTCCTGAAATGGGGCGCACAGAATTGGACGCAGTACTCCAGCTGTGGCCTGACCAGCATCGCATAGAGGGGGAGGATCACCTCCCTGGCTCTACCTGAGATGCACCTGTGTATGCCCTGCCAACTGTGACCTCGCATTGTTGGCCCATGTTCATCTTGGAGTCAGTAATGACTCCAAGATCCCTTTCTGCCTCCGTGCTCTCAAGAAGGGAGTTTCCCATCTTAGAAGTGTGCTGCTGGTTACTACTGCCCAAGTGCAGCACCCTGCACTTGTCAGTATTGAAACGCATCCTGTTTATGTTAGCCCACTCCTGTAACCTATCCAGATCTTGCTGCAATCTTTCCCTCCCTACTAGCGTACTCACCTCACCCCAAATTTTGGTATCATCAGTGAATTTAAACAGATTGCATTTCACCCCGTCCAAATCGCTGATGAAGAAATTGAACAGCGCAGGCCCAAGGACCGAGCCCTGGGGGACTCTGCTGCCCACTTCCCCCCAGGCTGAATATGACCCATCCACCACCACCCTCTGAGTATGACCCTTGAGCCAATCTGCAATCCATCTGACTGTGTAGGCATCAATGCCACAGTCGCCTAGTTTTTTAATGAGGATGTGGTGGGAGACAGTGTCAAAGGCCTTGCTGAAGTCTAGAAAGACTGCATCCACGGTGACACCTGCATCCGTTGCCTTTGTAACCTGATCATAAAAGGCAATCAGGTTGGTCTGACATGACCTGCCCCTAACGAAACCGTGTTGGTTGCCCTTGAGCATCATCCCTGAAGCCAGCCCATCACAGATGTGCTCCTTGAGGATCTTCTCAAAGAGTTTCCTAATACCTAACCTAAACTTCCCTTGCAGCAACTTGAGACCACTGCTCCTTGTTGTGTCATCTACCACCACTAAGAACAGTCCAGCTCCATCCTCTTTGGAACCCCCCTTCAGGTAGTTGAAGGCTGCTATTAAATCCTCCCTCAGTGGGCATGTGTACATGTGCGGTTTAATGTTCATTAGTCTATTTTAATGTACGTTAAAACATCACAAACAAGCATGCTCTTTAGCTTTTTTTAATGTGTATTAACTAATGTGTATTTTTTTTTTTTTTTTTTTTTTTTTTTTTTTAGTACCTCACAATGGAGGGCACTTTTACATGTGCTCTGGGGGTGGGAGAGGTGGTGTTTTAATTAGAGAGGCTTCAAGAGCTGCTGTAATTAAAGTGCTGATGCGTCTCCTGTATCAGTGTCTCCACACTTAAAAATGGCAGTAGGGGTGCTTAATTAAAGCTCATTTGAGCTTTAGTTCAGGTGCCTACACCACCACTTTTAAGTGTGGTGACGCTGAAACAGGACACCAGAGCACGGTAATTGCCATGCTCCAGCAGATTTGATGAATTGAGTCTGCTCCAACGCCTTGGAATTTCAGTGCTTTGGAGCAGCCTTCGCAATTGTGTACAAATGCCCAGAGGTATTGGATTTAATGCACATTAATTGAACATATAGATGCACCCAGTCTTTTCTCCTCTAGACTAAATAAGCCCAGTTCTCTCAGCCTCTCCCCAGAAGTCATGTGCCCCAGCCCCTGAACCATTTTTATCACCCTTTGCTGGACTCTCTCCAACTTGTCCACATCCTTTCTGTAGTAGGGGGCCCAAAACTGGACACAGTACTCCAGATGTGGCCTCATTGGTGCCAGATAAAGGGAAAGAATCATTTCCCTCAATCTGATGGCAGCACTCCCACGAATGCAGCCCAGTATGGTGTTTGTCTTCCAGGCATCTCCCAGGACATACTGTTGGCTCATATTCAGCTTATTGTCCAGTGTGATCCCCAGGTCCTTTTTCGCAGAGCTGCTTACCAGCCAGTCAGCCCCCAGCCTGTACTGGTGCATGGGGTTGTTCCATTCTAAGTGCACAATTTCACAAGTGTCCTTACTGAACCTCAGGAGGTTTCTTTTGCTCCTATCTTTCAGTTTGTTGAGGGCTCTGTTCTGTGCACTGTAGAAACTTGGGAAAGGAAACAAGTTTGTAGATGCCACCAAGCTGGGTGGGGGGTAGTGGATTGCTGGAGAGTAGGGCTAGGATTCAAATTAGCTGTTTTATCTTAAGTTGGGTCTCTAGGGAGCATGAATAAATCTGTGAAAAGCTGCAAGAGTGGAGCCTGTCACTGTGCAGTACAATAAGGAGCTGGAGAGCAGGGGAGAAAGGGAGTGAGACCTTGGGAATCCTGATAGGGGAAGCTAAGGTCACTTCTCTCCCTCTGACCCTCTTCTGACCCAGCTGATTATACTGTGTTTATTCACTGAATCTAAAGAAGCAACTTTATGTGCAATTGAGGTTTTACAGGTATGATGGAGAGGCAGGATATTTCGTGCCCCCTTTCTTCTCTAGTTGGGGAGAGACATGATCCATCCTCAGAAGTGGACTAGCCCAAAGTGAGCCTTGGGCTCTCCTTGGCTTGTCTGCAGAAGAGGGATCAATACTGTTGTTTAGTTTTTGATGTGGGATCACACTACTTTTGAAGGGAAGGAAGCTCTACCTTGGGACTCCCCAAGAAGAAGCCTTGCCTGATCTCCTTCTCCCATAGGACCCCTTAAAGCCCTAATGGAGGTGTCTACAGATAATCAGGGAAGCTACACCTCCCCTACCTCAGAAAGCTCCTTTTTTATCAGCTTCTGATAGGGGAGCTGTTTTCTTCTTCAAGAGTGGGGGCAGGAGAAAGAGCTGACATCCCAAACAGCACAGCAGACTGTTCATCTGTAAACAAGCAGTCTTTATTGTGCCACTGCAGTTCTCTCTGTTCTCACTCAGACCCTCTCTGTTTTCCCCAGGACTACTTTTTTTTTTTTCTCTGCAACTTTCTGTCCTCCTTAGGACTACCCTTTCTCTACTTTCCAGTTCTCTGAGACTCTCTTTCCCCTCAGGCACAGCCAGCTCACAACAAAACTGTATTGCAAAAGTATTTGGTTAGAAGTGATGTCTTATATTACACCAACTAAATAGTTGCAAAAAAGTTGTTGCACCTGTTTAGTTGATCTAATAAAAGATACCACCTCTACCCAAAAAGTTTGCCTGCCTTTGTGCTTATACCGATGTGGCTGCAGCCAAGATCACTTGCAAAATATAGTATTCAGAACAGAGGTTAACAGTCACCAAACAACACTAAATATAATGCTAGGGGAACCAATCAGGGAGGAGCCTCTACAGCCTGATGTCAATCCCAGACTGCCACCTTCCTCAGGGGTGGGAAGGGTATCTACACATCCTGCTTCTGAAACTATTTAAAACACGCTTATACCGAGCTACCCAAAGTGTTCCCCACCAGAACTGCAGGCTAGCACTCTGCTCATTTACCTTTTTCATCACAAGCTCACAGAGCCTTTCCTGGGTACCTATGCAGTGAAACTTACTGGAAGCCAAATCTATGAGAATAGTGTGCTGGTAGAGAGGTCCAGAGAATGAACATGCATGAGCTAATCATTCCACTTAGAGTGATGTTGACTCTTCTCGTTTAGCCTTGACAGAGAATTAGAACCCTGTATCTACATTCCCCCAAACTTCCTGGGTTTTGAGATCTTGATCCTGATGTTTCTGGAGTTTGTCTGTAGTTTTAGCTGTTTTTGCTGGCCTTTAAATAGGTATCTCATTAGGGTAGAGACTGACACAACAATTGTATTGTTATCAAAGAATACTAATATCAGCTGTTATGAGCTGTTATTTCTACATACTTCTGTAGAAATGCAAGTGTAGCAAAACTATTGGAGCTTTAACCCTGTCTCATTCTGAGTTACTTACAGTGATTTAGCTAACTCTTGTTGCTACAGGGTCATGCAGACCTAACAGTTATGTCATAACAATGCTACCAAGTGGGAGCTCCCCTTTCCTCTTTAAAGCAGTTAAAAGGTACGTTTGTCTGTAGTTTTAGCTGCCTTGTGTTGAAAAAGAAACTTGAAAATAACCCTTAAATGTTCTGTTCTTCCCTCTCTTTTTTGCTGGGGGATGGAGGAAGCTTCCTTTTTAAAGGTGGGGTTTTAAGATAAGTGAAATGGTGACTAATAATGGTTGGAGAGCTGTTCTTGGGAAAGTATGGTAATGGCATGGCCTGTGACTGGTGTTTGCACCTCAGCCAGGCCAAGATGATATGGGAAGGTTGGGGGTGAGTGTGAGGGCAGTTGGGCATGTTGAGTAAGTGATGGAAGCTCAGTCTTCAATCACCTCTGTAAGGAAGGGAGGAAAAAATGTTTTCCTGTGGGGGAACCATTCACTTAGCACTGGATTTAAAACCTCATCTTTAATTTTGTGAGCAACATTGCTAACAGGTGATGACAAAATCAAAGTGTCTTTACTACCAAATGTTTGCCTTGAAGCAAGGACACTGTAGAATGTTTCTTTACATCCTGTGAAGATTCCTCCTAATGAATGCAGGGCTCTTAAGCTAAGAAGTTTTCTTGAAGCTGATCCTGTACATTGTCACTGTAGTAGCAGGCTGCTATAGAGATGGGGGCAGTAGAAAGACTGAAATGTAATAGGATTGTCTGTGAGAGAGAGTAGCCTTTGAAGAGATGCAGGAATTCAAATGTACAGAACATTGTAAAACTGTATGTTTTTGTTCCAACTGTAAAACTATTTTTATCAAATAAAGGATTTTACAGTGTTTCCTAAAAAGACCTCCTGCTTGTATCTTATTCATTGCTACTGCAATTAGCACGTGATTCATGTTGCATAATGGAACAGGGAAGATCTCCGATAATCGAAAAGAAATTGTCCCTGAAACAAATCTTAAAAGATGACTATGGGTCATCTTTAGATTTGCAGCCATCTGAGAAGCATGGCAGCAAAGAGACCTTGCACAGTGCGCATTGGATTTCTCCTATCCAAAGATACTGGTCTATGGGTCTAAAGCAAGTTTATGTAACGAGTGAAACTCACTTATGGATGGGACAGAAGACAACTGCAAATGCAGCAATGTGGGAGAGGATCTGGGAAAGCAGATTCCCGAGATGGGGAATAAAGAAAGGATCACAGGTTCCAGGTCACTAATATGTGCCTAAGGAAAGTTGCTACTACTCCAGCTCTACCTGACCAGCACAGAAGGGTTATGCTTCTGCTCTATAGGCCCAAGGTTTGGGGCTGACTTTGTTGGTTCAAGTAAGTGATCCAGCATAGAGAGGTTTACTGGTGGCAGTTCAGCTGGACTGTTGGCACCACTTGAAAGACTCTTACAGCAAACTTAGTGACCTCAGAAACCAAAACCAGAAATTAGTTGGGCTGCAGTTTATACAGGTAAGGTGGTAGCCAGAGAATATTTACCTGGGTTTCATTTGGGTCCTTATCTGGGAGATGGAATGCTGGTGGTGGTGGTGTTTGCTGCTGCTGCCCCCACTACCATGGTATGCTGGGCGGCCAACCTGCAGCACAACGGTACAGGCAGCTTGTGTGTGCGGTACGTGGCAGATCAGGGAGGGGACAGACAACACAGCAGCAGATTGGGCAAGAAACAAAGCAGATAAGGCAGGAAGGGGATCAGAGTGGCACTTGGGGACAGTCTGGGGCTAATTTGTGGTATACCTACTAAAAAGGTTGGCCCTCCTGTTGTATGCTGGTAAGCTATTAAAAACCATGGTATTCTTTGAGCTTATTTTCTGTATAAAGCACTCCAAGTTGCCTTGGAATCAAGTCTCCTTGCCAAGTTTTGTTCTTTGCAGTCATAATCCTTCAAAGACCTCCCTATTTCCATGTTACATTAGGTAAGAGTCCTGGAATAGGAAAGCTTGCTATACAGGGGGGAAAAAAGTTGAAATCCACTGTAAAAATTGCTATTAAAAGCAAGAAATCAAAATTTCAGTCTACTAGTAATATTGGTAGAGGGAGGGCATCCTCTTAGTTCAAGCCAGGTTCAGGTGCAGTCCTTGTCCATCTGTTTCCACCCCCCACCTTTTGATTTCTGTTGCATTTAAAAGTTAAAAACCAACTACCTGGCAGTAGCAGCAGCATTTCTTTTCAGGCAGTGCCAAGGGAGTCACTTGACTTCATGGATCATTGTAATCTACCTGATTCCTTCTAAACTAGTCATTCCACACGTGTTAATGATCCTCCTTTTTTAATCAACTTGATGTTCCACTAAAACTATCCTTCTGCAATTTTGATGTCTTTTAGTAGCTCCTATTTCATAGCTCTGCAAACTCTTTTTTGTTTAACTATAGCTAAAAACAGGTGAACATCAATGCAGGTATGGAAATAGCATTGTCAAGGTGCACAAGGCTAGCTTTTGTTTTATGACTCGAATTACAACAGAGCAAAAGAAACCATCTTTTTTTTTTGCCTAGTTTGTTGCAGTTTTTATATATTAATACACATTCCAATCAAGTGCTATTTGTTTTGTTTTGATCTTAAACCAAGTAATATAGCTCTAGGGCCCTAGCGCATTAGTAAAGTTTCTAGTTTTCTTTTACCTGGAAAAAGTGTGTGTTGTGCTCTGTAATGAGGCACCTTACCATCTGCACACCTCACTTTCAAAATTCTAGATCTGTCCATGGAAAGTTTTTGCTGGTTTGATGCTTCAGCTGATTTTTTTTTTTTCTATTGAGTACTAGCACTACTTAAAGAGCTTTGTGTGACACTGCTTTACAGAGCAGAAAAGGAGAATGATCCATAGACTAGCTTCCATGGGAATATTACAGTTGCATTGCAAGTGTAGCAGGATTGGCCCAATCCTCAGAAGAAGAACAGAGGAGCACAGTTATCCAATTCCCTTTGCTTTTTGCTATTAGGTTTCAAAGGCTGTTGATACATGGCAGGATTATTATACAGTAATCTACCCCAGATGTTTCTCTTTATAATGAAGCAGTTACTCAACCAGTTCTAGGCTGGCTACCTGCAGTGGGCATTTATTGAAGTATTTTGCCACTAGGAGGCAAGGAGCTGGTTTATGTTAAACAGCTCCACAGAAATTAAATTTAACTAGGGGAGTAGATACACAACAGAAACCCCAGTGTGACTTAAATTGGGCTATAGTTACTCCTTGCTTTCTGAGGAATTACTTTACCCTGGAGTGGAGTGACTTGCACTGATCTAAAGTTGTATGTTGTGCACCTTCTTCTCTTCTACCTTGGACTTAAGGTATTTGTCAGCACCCAAACTGCTTTACAAGAGAAGTAACCATCATTATCCCCATTTTACAGATGCAGAAATGGAGGCTTGAGCTGTAATGTGATTTGTGAAAAGTCACCCAGCAGGTCAGTGGCAGGTCTTTTAATCTGACAACAGTTTATACACTGGGGGCAAATGCCAGTTCATAGGGATGATTACTTGAGAGCATGATTCCCATGCAATGAAGATAGGAGTTCTATCTGTGGAGTGTTCTCTGAAAAAATCCACATGGAACTCTGTATTGGCCTGATCCAGAGGAGTTGATTCTGCTGGGATTCAAACCTGTGATTCTAGGAGCTTAAAAATGGATGCTTGTATAGCAGTAAAGTAACCTAAGTAGTTTGCTGGTAGCATCACTGTTTTCAGAAGAATTTAGTGGTATTTGACCTCTCCAGCATTGGTGAAAGGTGCTTTATAAACAGTGCTGGAGATGGCTGTCTGCTGCCAGCAGAACATGCACAGCTCTGGCAGTAATCACTTCACTGCCCCACCCCTTGCTTGCCACAATGCTAGCAATACTTCATGAGCTGAAAAGGAAGCGCTAGTTCAGGGGTGGGTGATTATTTCGGGTGGAGGGCCGCTTACTGAGTTTTGGCAAGCTATCGAGGGCCGCATGACAGGCAGCCAGGGGCAGATAAATATTAATTTTCTAAATTTTTTAGGGGCCCTGCAGGCCAGATAGAATGGCCTGGCGGGCTGCATTTTGCCCACCCCTGTGCTAGTTCCTTAGCAGCTGGACCTCCCAGTGTTGGCTTGTTATGCCATAGTAATACATCCTGGTGCTGATTTGTATGATGGACATCACAACGCAAGATCAGAATGTCTCTCTGATTTTGTGGGAACTGGTGGCTATTCAAAGGTGAGTAATAACTCTGGATTAGCATGTTACTTCAGACTTACCTTATGCCGACAACACCTGGCAACAAGCCCTACATTCTTGCCAATTAGTACTGGTATTTGTTGTTAGTAAATGAAGGGGGGAGGCATAGGGTAGACCCAGAACTTCAAAAGGTAATGTTAGATCTATTTAGGAGCTGCCAGGAGTGGCATTTTTTTTGTTATGCTTAAAGAATTCTTCCATTTAACACTGAACAACAGTAACACTGACCTGCCTGTCAGCAGTCTCCTCAGTCAGCTTGGAACCGACACTGCTTTCTGGCTAGGTGTGAGAGTTCAGTTGTTGGTGTGGGACAGCTATTGTGCCACTGTGAATAGGAGGGTCTGTACTGAAGCAGTTAGGCTTACTCCATTACCAGCCTGAGCACCTGAGAGGCAGAGAGAATAATGGTTGGAACAGGTGAAGTAAAACATTGGAACCCAGGACTTCTTTCCTACCTCTTTGTTGGGTCTCTAACCAAGTCTGACGCTGTCCTTACTGCGTGCAAAGCAGACTATTCATTCCCACAGACTGTAGCTATTTTAGGAGTTGCTTAATGTTATTTGTAATGGTCCTTTCTGGGATAGAAAATGATACAGATGTATGCTGTTTCAGCCTGTGTACCTGAATAACAAAGATAAAGCGCATTTCAGAGCTCCTCAAACACTGTGTAACATGAATGAAATGGAAACGAGCAATTAGCATGTTTGCACATGTCCTTGGACATGTCCTTGGACGTACTTGCAAGCTGTGAGCTACTGCCCTATATTAGTTTTCTTTAGAATAAATGCTGTATATTTCCCCATAATGATTCAAATACAGTACTTCAGAAGTTTAATAACAGGCATCTAATGAAAAAATGCTTTTGATTTCCCTTTTTCAAATAACATTCTCTGTTCTCTGTGGGAAAATGGTATGCTTACAGTCGGACCTTGCAAGATGACATTCCACTATGCTTAAAATATCCTTTCTCTTGTATCGTTTTAATTTGGAATTGATTTCATAGAATATTAGGGTTGGAAGGGGCTTCACAAGGTCATCTAGTCCAATACCCTGATCAAAGCAGGACTAGCCCCAACTAGATCATCCCAGCCAAGGCTTTGTCTAGCTGGGTCTTAAAAATCACCAAAGATGGAGAAGCCACAGCCTCTCTGGGTAGCCAGTTCCAGGGTTTTACTACCCTCCTTGTGAAAAAGATTTTTCCTAATATCTAACCTCAAGTTCCCATGCTTCAGCTTGAGACCATTGCTCCTTGTTCTATTATCTGCCACCATTGAAAACGGTCTAGCTCCATTCTCACTGGAACCACCTTTAAATCTGCTATTAAATCTTCTCTGTTTTCGCTTCTCCAAACTAAAGCCCAGTTCCCCCAGCCTCCCCTCAGAAGTCATGTTCTCCAGCCCCCTAACCATTTTTGTTGCCCTCTGCTGGACTCTGTCCAATTTGTCTACATCCTTTTTGTAGTGGGGGACCCAAAACTGAACACAGTACTCCAGATGTGGCCTCACCAGTGCTGAATAGAGGGGAAGAATCACTTGGTTGATCAGCTAGCAATGCTTCCACTAATGCAGCCCAGTATACTGTTAGCCTTCTTGGCGTGAAGCAGCTGGTATAAGGGCTGGAATGGCAGAGGGTGCTGGAAATCCGGAGTGAGACACTAACTGTCTTGTTCTGTCAGACATGCACCTATGAGCACTTTAAACTTATGTTTTTGTATATGCATTTCTTCTTCTGGCATGTGCTATTTCTGCCTGCTGAGTCATTCCAGGTGCTGGTGTTATAAGACACAGCTGGTCATGGGTAACTTTCCTCAGGACTTCTAATGCATTCTGGATTAATTTGTTGGCATCAATGTGTTGGCTGCCAGCAATGTTTTCTTGCACTGTGAAAGTTGTGTTCTCTTACTTGTTCCTTGACGTAGGACCCAATGCTGATCCTGTGAGCCTGGGATCCTTTCAGACTCTGGACTCCTGTGATGCAAAGCCATTGACCCTGAACTGCTGGTCAAATTCTAAGTAGAGAACAAAACTGACATCAGTTTTCTTTTTTTTCGGAGGGGAACAGGTCTTTAGTTGCTGCTATAATGGCTCCTGGGGTTTACAACTGGACCCCTACTTACAGTGTTATAGTTGCCAAGAGTCAGTTGGTCTTCAAAACACTCATTTCTTTGGCTTTTTTCCTTTTGAAAACCTTTACAGTTGATGAAGTACTTCACTTCATAAACTTGCCTTTCTCTCCATTAGCTGATGAGCAAGGATGATCCATCCGAAAACCCCACTTGTGGTTTTTTGCCTCCTGAAGAACTTGGCAGTTGTCTGGTCTCTGGCTTCACAAAGGGCCTCGTAGAATCATAAAAAATGTGGGTTGGAAGGGACCTAAGGAGGTCACCTAGTCCAGCCTCCTGCTCAAAATGGGACCAGCCCCAAGTAGACCATCCCAGTCAAGGCTTTGTCTAGCCGGGTCTTAAAAACCTCCAAGGATGGAGATTCTACCATCTCTCTGGGTGACCTGATCCAGTGCTTTACTACCATCCTAGTGAGAGAGGTTTTCCTAATATCTCACCTCAAATTCTCTTGCTGCAACTTGAGACCATTGCTCCTTGTTCTATTATCTGCCACCACTGAGAACAGTCTAATTCCGTCCTCTTTCGAACCAACTTTCAGGTAGTTAAAGGCTGCTATTAAATCCCCTCTCAGTCTTCTCTTCTACAGAGTAAACGGGCCCAGCTCCCTCAGCCTCTCCTCAGAATTCATATGCCCCAGACCCCTCCAATTTGTCCACATCCTTTTTGCAGTAGAGAGCCCAAATTGGACACAATACTGCAGATGTGGCCTCACCAGTGCTGAATAGAAGGGAACAATCACTTTCCTTGATCTGCTGGCAATGCCCCTACTAATGAATGACTTTGGTTGCTGTATACTGTGTCTTCTTCTGGAGTTATCTTTTTTTTCTTTTCCTTTTAGCCTGTTGCTGGGGAGAAAACACGCAAGGTAGGAAGATAGCCCCTTTTGTTTCTGCCACCTGCTTTGCACATGGAAATCTAGGACATGCTCTGCACATGCACAGCTGCAACTTGTATCTGGATAATATATGTAAAATTCTCTGGCCTGATTGGCCAGGGGGAGCAAAGACTTTTCAGCCAGATTGGTTAAGAGAAAAACTGGAGTGCGGCGCTCCCTGACTGGACAAGGCCAGGGTGATGTCATGCAGAGGGATATAAGGTCAGCTAGGCTGGTTTGGGGAGGAAGAGCATCTGCTAGGGGCTGCTAAAGAGCAAAGTGTCCTCCAAGGGTAGAAGGAATCTGCAGATAGCAAAAGGGGAAACTCAGGTAGAGGAGAGAGAGGGGGAGAATTGTCGCAGTGTCTGGGTACTCCTCTCTCCTCCTTTACTTCCCCCTTTTGTGAGGTTTTAAGGGATTAAAACCAGGGAGGGAGGGCACTGATTCCTTGGGTTGGCTGGCCAGGCATTAGGTCTGGCAGTTTTAAACACGGTTGAAACCTGGGAGTTTCTAATCCTGCCAGTTTTGGGCTGGGGTTGAGGTTTGCAACCTTCTGGTCCCAATGGAGCTGTTTGACCCAAACTACCTGCAGCTCAGACTTAGAGAGTAGACAAAGCTTTTCCTCTTTGTTTCTTTCGATGGTCTTCTGTTCCAGCCAAGCTGTGTGGTTGGGCCAGCTGTAGCCAGTAATCAGCCTGGCTCCCTTTTGAGTTTGTCCTGCAATTTCCATTTCAGCAGGCCATATAATCCAGCCCAGAAGTTTGGGGTTCATTCATGCTGGCTGGAGCTGCAGTTGTACCCTCCCCCCCTACCTGCCATGAACAGCCTCTCCGGGGAGTAAAGATTGACACTCTACCACTTCTCCAGGAGCCCCGTCCAATGCAAAAGGACTTGCACGCTCAAGCAGCTCCCCATAGTGTAGTGAACCCAAGGAGCAGCTCATAGGACTCTCTGTTGTGCCCCCACCTTTGTAGCCCTTTGCTGAAGGGCAGGTATAGGGGAGCAGGCCCCCTGAACTACCCTTTAGGGAGCCCCAAGTCCCAGGCTGCCGGGGCATGGGTGAAGCCTCCCGAAGAGGGTGTCACCTATGGACTTTGTCTTGCAATTAATAGTGTTTTAAAATTATGTTTAGTGTTTTCTTTGGTGGGTTTCTTGTCATTATTTTCTGTAATAAATTTGGGCTTTGTGTTTACTTTGCTTGCGAGGAGAGGGTTTTGTTTATACAGGATGCCCCAGCATATTTAGTATTCCAGATTTCTGGATGGGGGCTTGAGCCATTGGTACAATTCATTTAGTACCCTAAAATGTAAACCCATCCCTTCTTGCAGTGGGTTATACTTATAACTACTCTGGTTAGGCACAAATCTTCCCTATCTTCTGTTTGACTTCAGACTAACATGGCTAACTATGTCTCTTTACAGAAATTTCATAGATTTCATAGACATTAGGATTTGAAAGGAATTCGTAAAATCATCAGGTCCAGCCGCCTGCCCAAAAGGGCAGGAAGTCAGTTAGGGTCAAAGGATCCCAGCAAGATAAGCATCCAAATGTTTCTTAAAAGTGTCCAGAGTAGGTGCTCACACCACCTTTGGGGGGGAAGTCTATTCCAGACTGGAGACTCGGACGGTAAAGAAGTTTTTCCTTATGTCCATCCTAAAACAGTCTTGCAGGAGTTTATTACTGTCGGACCTTGTCATCCCTTTGGGGTGCTTTGGTGAACTAGTGTTCCCCCAGATCCTGATGCACACCCCATATGTACTTATAGGCTGCCACCAAGTCACCCTTGAGCCTGTGCTTCTCTAGGCTGAAAAGTCCCATAGGTTGCAGTCTCTCTTCATAAGGCCTGCTCTTTTGCCCTCTGATCATATGCATGGCTCTCCTCTGGCCTCTTTCAAGATTCTCCACGTCCTTCCTAAACTGTGGAACCCAGAATTGGATGCAGTACTCCAGCTGTGGCCTCACTAAAGCCAGGTACAGTGGGAGGATGACATCCTGGGTCTTGCTCGAGATCCATTGGTAGATGCAAGCCAGAGTTTTGTTTGCTTTGCTGGCTGCGGTATCACATTGGTGGCTCATGTTCATCTTGCGGTCAATCATGACCTCCAAGTCTCTTTCAGTCATGGTGCTAGTGAGCCTATAAATGTGATGTGTTTTTTTTCCACCAAGGTGCAGCACCTTGCATTTCTCTGTATTGAATGCCATCAGTTTTTTATCTGCCCACCTTGCAAGCCTGTTGAGGTCGGCCTGGATCACCAGCCTATCCTCAAGTGTGGACACTCTTCCCACTCTTAGCCAGTCTGCTTCTTACACCAGTGTCCAGATCGTTTATGAAAACATTAAAGAATACAGGTCCAAGAATGGAGCCTTAGGGGACACCACTAGTCACTGAGTGCCCCATTGATTCAGTTCCGTCAACTACTACTCTCTGGGTCTGACCTCAGAGCCGGTTCTTCAGCCATCAGACTGTGGAGTAGTCAAGGCCGCAGCTGCCCAATTTTTCCATGAGGACATCATGGGACACCAGATCAAAGGCTTTTTTTAAAGTCCAAATATATGATATCAGCCTCTTCCCTTTTGAGGTTGATATAAATGAGCCCAAAGAAGAGGAAATGAAAATCACTATCAGAAGAAATGATTTTCCCATGTTAAGAATCTTCAAATTATAGCTCTGGTTCTATTCTAACGTTACTACTTAGTGGATTATAAAACTGTGAGTTGGATGCTTTCAGTGATCTATCTCAGCTTGGCACAATGTTTTGGTTTCTGTGTTGCAAAATCGTCCCTGTTGGACAGGGGTTTTCAACCTTTTTTAATAAGTGTACCTACCCCCGGCAGCTGGATGCGGAGTGGTGGCGGGGGTGGCATGTGGCCGGACTTGGGAGGAGTGGGGGGTTGAGGGGTGGCACGTGGCTGGATGCAGGGGCAGAAGGTGTGGTGCACGGCTGGGCGGGGGTGTGTGGGGGGGTGGCACGCAGCTGGATGCAGAGCGGCGGTAGCGTGTGGTGGTGGGTGAGGGCAGCCACCACTGTGTGTGAGCCTCACCTCCTGGCCACCTGTGCCAGCCCTGCCCACTCCGTTCCCATCTGCACACACCCCCTAGGGCCTTCCCAAGTATTTCCAGTTGACAACCCCTTCTGTAGGAATTTTACGGAGGACAAAGTGCAGGACCTTAGCTGGGAATCCCACTGAGCCAATGCAGCTGCCAAAGTGTGCAGCTTTGCTTGTAACAAAGCAGCAGCTGGTGGAAGCATCCATAAGAGCTCTCTGCAGAAATGTAAAGGTATTCATCCTGTCCACCTGAACAATTGCACTGGGCTGGGACACACTGCTTTGTGTCTTGACCAAAGGACTTTGCTATGGAGGGAGGTGTTACTTGTACTTTCTTACAGCTGACTGTGCCATTTATTATGCATTATGGCAGTGGTGCTTACTGCTTAGGTCCCATGGGCCAGATGAGTAGGGCATGGCGAGTCCACCAGTTGGATTGCACCCTGTGCACCCAGATCAGCCTGGCCCTCCATACCCAGATCGGACCCCATGAACCCTATCAAGAATACAGAACCAGAAAATCTGACCTGTGGGGTGCCCCGTGGGTCCAGAAATTTGGCAGTGGGGAAGCAGTGGCCAGTCCCCTGCTGCTACATTTCAGGACCTGTGGGGAGCCATTTTGATTGTTCTAGTTACTGCCCCAGAGAGTTAAAGCAAACCTGACAGAATTGGTAATGCGAGCTGTTGTTTGAAAAGTTTGTCTTAATTGTTCTAGTCAGTAAGCATCTGATTTCAGTAAACCAAGCTTGCAAAGTCTTTCTAAAGTTTCTCTATTCGCTATTTTGAAAACTCGATTGCACATTTACTGTGTGACACAGAGACTTTCCAAAGAGAAGTGATACAACAAATTAAATCTGTTGTTGAAAGAGCGTTAATTAGCTTTGGCCAATGTCAGTGGTACAGCTTGAAAGGTGCAGCCAGGTGCTTAGCAACATTGGCCTCTGTTTCCAGTCAGGTAAGAATGCTGCTGATAAGCACAGTTTCAAACAAAAGGCTGCTAGTTCATAATGAATCATTTCTGTTTATACACCCTAGCTAGTTTCATTGCCATGCAACTCTTTAATAACAAAAGTAAAAAGTTATCCCTTCCGGTGAGATCTCTTACCTCCCGTCTATGGGGCTTACAGTATCCTTTTTGTTATGCTTTCATTTATCATTCAGTCAAACTCTTTTGAAAATATTCTGAAGTTGTTAATTTTTAAATCCCAAAGTCCCAGTGGTGTTAAAGGAGTTAAACACAGAGCTATGTTTCTCCACGCCCAAGTATGACACTCCTATCTTAACTTGGTCAGATTGGTAATGAAGAATTGGATCAGATTCAAACAAAACATGTATAATAATCCCCAATTTGGTGGTGCTTTGATTACACCATCTCAAACAAGGACACTGACAGCCAGACCTCCACATTTGATTTAGTAATGCTGCTTCCCAGATTACAGGTAACGTTGTGGATAGGCTGCTGGCAAGAGAGGCAGAAGCAGGTCTACAGACAAATCTTTTATTTGCTTGCACTTGAAAACATGAAAACCAACATTTATCCCAAAGTTTATCTAGCTACCCCCAACAGCAAAACATTAGAGCCTTAACTGGCTGGGGAGACTTGGGAGGTAGGAGGGTGGCATGCATATTGGCAGCAGGTCTTTTTGAATTTGCCGAGTTCTCCAAATTTCCCTGCAGCCTATGCTCAATATTTATAGATGATTGGTTTTAGTATTATAATAAATGATCTCTGATTGGTTTTATTGCAGTTTCTTTGTTTGACTGAAACTTTTGGAATTGGACTGAACCAGACCTCTTGTGGACTTGGAAGCTGTCAGTTAGTTGGGATTTATATTCTTGGAAAAGAGGGAGGGTCTCTTATCTCCTTTTCTTCCCCATTGTGGAATGTTGTTCCCATTTCTTCTTTGCCTTACTTTACGGTCTTTTCTGATAAGGCTGTTTTGGTTTTTACAAACTATTTAAAACTTTTAAACAAAAATGTATCTATTATAGCAAAATACCATCTAATACATTTGGTTACATCAATCACTACTACTACTATTTTAAGATAAAACTATGATATAGTATATATCTTATTATTTAATAATTTAATATCTGGTCTTGCCTTATTTTCTTTCAGGCCTTGTTGCTTTGTTTAATTGTTTTTGATGGCTGCTTTACTTGCTGACGAAGTTGTCACATCTGCACAGGTTTGAACCATGGTCACTCAGAAACAGGCTTTGAGCTTTCTGAGTAGTGACACTTCTGCAGCTATGCTTAGATTGGAAATGGTCACGGGTGGCAACAAGGCTCAAAACATTATTAATCTGGAAACATATGCAACAAGAGTCTCCTCTAAAACACAAACTTAATCATCAAACTGTGATAGCGTTAAGAACAGTGTTTTTTGACCTTTTTAGGCTCAAGGCACCTCTGACTAGACTTGGAGGCCCCCACTCAGAAAATGCCAGCTCTTGGTTTTCACCCTTTTTTTGGCCTACAGAGCAGTTTTTCTGTTTCAAAGAACTCAGAAAGGCCACCAGTTTATCTTGTGAATCAGGGTTGTGAACCTAACGGTGCTCACGTTGCATGGCATCCCATAACAACTTTGAAAGGCTCTCAAGGCACGCCAAGATGGCGCAGGACCCTGGGTGTTAAGAGTGATGATGTTGCCGTGATGGTCCAGGAACGATGCGAGAGGCAAGGGTTTCTTAGGGTGGTATCTTACTGGACCAACTGCCCAGCTAGGGCAGCAAGGCATTTTTTATCAGGTTTCTTTAACTTAACACTGGCACTGTTTTGTTCTCCGAGTGACAATTCATGAGTTTCCTTGGCACCATTGCTGAAGGGGGCACTGCGGGGTGTTTGATGGGATCAGGCAAGGCCTGTGCAGGCCCTGTCGCACGGTCAAATTGAAGCTGGAGAGAAACCAACTGTAAAGTCACTGGGTGTATTCAGACATCCAGGTTGTAGCCGTATCCATCTAGAGGCAAAAGGAACCAGAACTGGTGGCAGAAGTGATCATTTCTATTAGATCAACTAGATTTTTTTGCTTAAAAGTGTGTGTGTGTGTGTGTGTGTGTGTGTGTACACACACTTCCAAACTTTCAGGCACAAGTGCCATTCTTCAGGCACAGGAGAAAAATCCTTTTTCTGGAGCAGAGCTCTTGCCCTGCCAGTGGGTGCCTGCTCTGGGGCTGTGGGGGACGCCCCGCCCCATGCCCTGGGCGGGAAGCCCTAGCGCCACACAGTGAGTCAGGCTCCAGCTCCGCCCATCCATTGCCAGGAACCAAGATGGAGGCACCGCCTTGCGTCGGTGTGGTCGGGGGTCTCCATGGAAACGCCGGGAGGAAATCTCCATGTTGTCGCGGGATCTCATGCGCACGCACCGTTCCCGAGGCAACGGAGCAGCGTGAGGAAGGGTGTTTGGCCCTCGCCCGTTGCCGTTCGCAGCGTGGAGTTGGAAGGTGAGAGGCTGTGGGGCCGCCGCGGTTACCATGGCAACATGGAGAGAGGCCCAGGTGAGGGGCAGGGGAGGGGCGCCCCCCCGGGGTGATTCCCCTCCCCCTCCGCTGCACTGGAGCGGGGGCGGGGACTGTGCGCACGGGGCAGCTCCCTCCCTCCGGACCCAAGAAGAGGCGGGAATCGCTGTGGGCTCCTCGCTGACGGCATCGCCCCTGGGCTCCGCCATCCGCAATGTGGGCGGGGGCTCCTGACGCCTCTGGGGATGGGCAGGGTCGCTGAGCGCAGAGGACCAGAGACTGAGGAGGGATTTGATAGCAGCCTTGATGACAGCAGTGCGCTGTTGTTGTGGAGAAGGCTAGGGACACACTGGGTGCATTGGTAGGAGTGTTGCCAGCAGATCGAGGGAAGTGATTCAGTTCAGCACTGGAGAGGCCACATCTGCAGTGCTGCATCCAGTTTTGGGTCCTCCACTACAGATGGGATGTGGACATATTGGAGAGGGTCCAGTGGAGGGTGACAAAAATGGTGAAGAGTGTGGGGGACATGATTTCTGGAGAAAGAGAGAATTGGATTTAGTCTGGAGAAAAGGAGAGGGGATTTAACAGCAGCCTTCAACTACTTGAAGGTGGTTCCAAAGAGGATGGAGCTGGACTGTTCTTAGTGGTGGCAGATGACGGAACAAGGAGCAGTGGTCTCAAGTTGCAGCAAGGGAAGTTTAGGCTAGATTTTAGGAAGAATTTTCTCACCAGGAGGGCAGTAAAACACTGGAACAGGTTACCCAGAGAGGTAGGGGACTGTCCATCTTTGGAGGTTTTTAAGACCCAGCTAAACAAAGCCTTGGCTGGGATGATCTAGTTGGGGCTGGGCCTGTTTTGAGCAGGAGGGTGGACTAGGTGCCTTCTGAGGTCCTTCTGACCCCAATTTTATACAGTTACTAAGAATGGAGTTGTAAACAAAACAGAAAGTATCATCTTGCCCCTTTATACATCCATGGTGCATCCACACCTTGGACACTGTGCCTAGTGTTGGCCCCATGCCTAAAAAAGGTGATAGAAGAACTAGGGAAGGGCCAGAGAAGAGCAGCAAGGATGATTAGCGGTATGGAGGGTCTTCCATATGAGGACAGACTAGAGGCTAGGCCCATTCTGTTTAGGAAACTGATGTTTGAGGAGGGACATGAGAAGGGTTTACAAAATACTTAATAGCAAAGAGTAAGTAAATAGGGATTTATTATTTGCGCTGTCTCACAAAACAAGAACTAGGGGTCACAAAATGAAACTAGTAGGTAGTAAGTTTAAAGCTAGCGAAAGGAAATTATTTTTCACAGAGCGGGTCATTAAAGTGTGGAACTCGTCACTGCAGGATGCGGGGGAAGCTGACCGTTTGGCCAGATTCCAGACGGGGTTGGACAGATTCTTGGAGGTCTACATTGCATCAGTAGCTATTGAGCATGGGAGTTAGGGATACAACCCCTGAATCCTAATTTCCTACAGTGTAGGTGCTGGAGGCTGCAGGTGAGAGAGAAACGGGAAAGAAAGCCCTGGTCATACCCTGTTCACTCTCCCTTCCAGCATCCGCTCCTTGCTTCTGTGTAACAGGATCCTGGGCAAGATGGGCCTATGGTCTCACTTAATAAGTGGCAATTCTTATGTTCTTACCCAATATGATGGGGGAAGCTGGACTGGGCTTCATATATAAATGATATAGCTATAGATTTACATTAGTATAGATTATGTTGGTAGCAAGTCATTAATGATGACACATTCCTGTATCTTGATTGTTGCCCAGGATCCTGTGTTATGCAGTGGCAGAATGGATGCTGAAAGGGAGAGTGAAATGTGTGAGAGGCAGGGGTTTTGGTGGGTGATGTCTTTTATTGGACCAGTGGCATGGTTGGGATTGGGATATACTCGGACTGTCTGGCTAGAAATAGACATCTCCAAATGAAATGGATCAGCTGTGTCACAGCACAGTTGATCCAATTCATTGGGTAAAACACGTTGCCCCTTATCCTGCCCATTGATGGTGTGCAGTAAAGGGTGATGTGCTGTCCTAGGGCTTGAGGAACCCCATCCTGGAAGTCCTTGCAACTCTTGGATAGGATTTGGCCCCTCAAGCCTGACAGTGCCTGCCCAGCTCTCCCTGCTTACCCAGATCTGCCCCTGGGATCTTCAGGGGCACATCTGAGTAAACAGGGAAACCCTGACTGTTCCCGCTTACCTAGATGGGCTCCCTAAGATTCCAAAGGTGGGTCCTGGCTTGGAGGTACAGGGCTTCTGTACCTCTACTTGGGGATCTGTTCATGCTTTCCTCACTTATGGAGATGTGTCCCTGGGGAGCCCCAATTTCTTTGCTTAAAGAGAGGTACCCCAAGATTCCCCAGGGTGCCTCTCTGTAAGCGGGGAAAAACGGGCTGGTGCTCCAGGGGCTTGAGGGGGCTGATCCTACATGGGAATTCCCAGGGTACGCAGGTCTGGGCCCCTCAAGCCGCCATCTAGGGCAGTTGGAGACTGCAGGCAGCTAAGGATGCTTAAAACTTTTATGGTGGCACAAATGCAACATCAAGGAACATCTGTTTCTATCATCTGGGTGTATCCAGATGAATGTGTGCGTGCTGTTTTCAGTGCCTTAAAGCTATTTGAGGTGCTGCAAGCGACATGTGGCACACCTGTTCACTGTGCTGCTAATTTGCAGTGTGGAACCAAAATTTGAAACACGGAGATTATGATACCTGCCAAATTTTGGTCTTAAAGTGAAGCTGTTTTTAAGCAGACACATTGCTTGGTGTTCAGCACAAGACTGAAAGTCAGGAGTTCAGGTGCTCTAATTGACTCTGACTTGCTTCCTCTTCAGTAAGTTGAAATTAAATTTCCACATGGTGAAATTGTTAGATGTAATTGTGTTTATAAAGAATATCAAGGATTTCTTATGTGGCTTTATAGAATTGCATGCCAAAGATAGATCTTAATAGTTTCTTAGCACATGAATGACAGTTTACTCATCCATACTGGAATATTGTAAACAGTCACGTAGGATTTTACTGAAGTTTACAAAAAAAAATCATCTTTAAGTTGAGAGCAAGCATGAGAAGTTCTGCTTATGTGTAAGCCCCAAAAGACTAGTGTTAAGCAAAATTAAATGAAGATTTGTGATCTGATGAATGTCTTTGGCTCCTATTAAAGCCAAGGGGCTTAGTAAAGGGGTTGAGAATATATGATGTCTTGTAGGATCTGTCCTTTGAAATTATCCTTGAAACCATGGCAAGAACATAGGTACTATGATGCTATTCCTGCAAGAGAATAGATTTTAGTTTATTTCTTTTATTTATATTGTTCCCCTTGTAAAGCACTATGAATACATAGAATTATGTTCAGTGCTGTGATTTAAATTACATCTTTCATGCAAATGATGATTTTGTATTGTTAAAAGGATGGACTGAATCTTGTCAAAACCTGTGGGTGTAACTATTATCTTTCTGTGAGATAAATATCGAAACAGTTGAGCTCTTTTGTTGAACCAGATAGCTGGAACAAAAGTAGCATCCACCTAAAAAAGATACAAGTGCATTTAGTTTGGCTTGTGATGGGTGGATGGAGGGTTTTCCACTGGGTATTTTTCTATGTAGGTTAGTATGTTTGTGAAAGATGCAGGAAAAAAACCAGAGAAAGAGCTTCAAGCAAAATATGTAGCCTGACTAAGCACTGGGAATGAGGTTCTGGGTACAGCTTACAGGGTACATTTTGGTCTGAATGCTCACTAGAAAAAGACTGTAAGCAAGAACATGGCTGTTTATCTTAGTTTCAGGGAAATAGGACTCTGTTTTGTGTTAAAAAATCAAAGATGCCTGATTCTGCCATCATTTTCTTAAAGCAACCCTCAGGACCCAACATTTTGATTAAGTTCCGAGGTCAAAAAAGGGTAATACTGGCTGGTGAGCTGTGGAATACAGCTTCTGAGGAGAGAAATATGAGTTGGTATTCCTGAACTAAGGTATAATAAAGAATGGACACTGACATTACATTTACTCCCCATCTGATAGTTCACTCTGGTTGTGTTGTATTCTTTTGTCTATGAGCTCGCTTGTTTGTTAAGACCATAAACCTCTCATCTTGGTGGTTATACTTTGGTGATATTTTGATGTACTTTAGCCCCTTTGATCAAGCACTGATGCATTTTGCAAATGGTCTGTGGTAAACTTAAGGTTCCCAGTCTAAAACCAAACTCAAGGAGATGTGCATTGCTTCCAGAAGGTAATGTACCTCAGGCACACAAGTGATGAGAAGCTTTATAAATGGTGGGTGGTCATATGCATGTTTTTGGGGTTAAATGTAAGAATGAGTTAAGCACTTTTAAATTAGCTCAGCTACCTGAACCAATAGGAACTTCCACCAAAAACATGCACAAGTCATCACCCAAATCCGAGGTACGTGTAGAAGGAGGGTTTTAGTTTGTGTGTCTGTGAAAAAGAAGTAGAGGAGCCCCACAGATAAAGGGAAGCATGAAGTCAAGGATACAGCAGTAGGAGCTTGGGTCTCAGAAAAGGCCTAGGGTGATTTTTGGACTGAATTCTGGCTGGACTCTAGCACTTGGGGCTGTTAATAAAGATGCTGTCTCCTGTTTGAACCGAACTTTTTGCATTCTTTGTAAATGAACAGGGTTGCATCAAACATATATAGCTCAATATCCTGTTTCTCATCAGTGCAGCAACATTCAGAACCTCAACTTCAGCTAACATTTTGGGTTGAAAAAGGGGTAGTGTTGTTGAGGCTATTCAGAGAGTTACAAATTGGAGGCTTCGGCTGGGTTTACTGCACTAGATTTCAAACAAATCTAGTGCCCCTCCGGGCAGAAACCTAAACCAACTGTACTTTTTGGTTGTATTCTACTCAGAGTTTTGAAGTTCATCTGAACTCCAGCAGCCAATGTAAACCATATATCAAATATATTTCAGAAAGTCCTAATCTAATGGGTAAGGTTCCATAGTATAATGTCTTGCTCAGTGGGCAAAATCCAAGTGCTTTTGGGAATTACAGTAAAACACTGAAACCCATGATGTTTGTACTGTTTGTACTGTTCACTTTGATGTTAACTTAAGCTGAAATGGCTTCAGTGTAACGCTTATAAAGGGGGCTATTTATTGTGTGTAGTTTGTCTGCTTTTATTCTTCATTTAACCATAATGTGGCATTAATTTAATTCCCAGAGCAATACATTTTGGGGATAGGCATTGAATATTTTGACTGGGCATAAGGAATAAGTGATGCTTTGATATAATGTTTTGATTGGGTGTAAAGAATCAGTACTGTATTTTATGGCATATAGGTTGACACGGTGTATAGGTCGATCCCCGGCTTTCCGATTTGAAAGGTAAGGATTTCATAGGCATGATGCGCAGACCTCAGGAGGACATGGGCGGGGGTGGGGTGTGCCATCGCATCTGTGCGTGGGGCGAGGGCAGGCTGCTGCTGCAGGCTGGGACAGGCAGTGCTGGGCTCCTCCTGGCAGGGGGCTGGACAGGGGATGCACTCAGGGTGGACGGTGGCAGAGCTGGGAAGGAGGGTTGGGAGGGGCTACAGTGAACTTTGGGGTGGCTGCAGACACCTGAGTAACCCTTTTACTAGTGCTGCCGCTGCCCACCCTGAGCACAGCACGGCCTAGCTGCCCGCTGGGAAGAGCTTGGTGCTGCCCCGGTCCTAGCCTGCAGTGGCAGCCTACCCTCTCCCTGTGTGGAGACCCAGGGGGCACACACGACGGCAGTGCAAAGCTTCAGTTGCTGATTCAATTCCGCAGAGATTCAGCCTGATTTGGCAGCTGAATCTCCAAATCCAAATCAAATCAGGAGACCCATTAATCTCTCTGAATTGAATCGCAAGTCTCCAATTTGATTTGGAGAGATTCGATGATTTGGACATAGACACAGCTTTATATGTTTTTTCTACATACCTCAAGGTACCAGGCAGCTCATGAAAGCTGAGATGGCGGGGCGGAGGGAGCATCCCACAGGAGCATGGGGGTGGTCCCCAGTGCGCTCGGTGGTGGACCAGAAGCACTTCTAGTCCACTTCTGGGTCCACTGCAGAGCGCACAAGGGACCCCCCCCTTCCCCTGCCCTCCTGCTCGGTGAATGGTGCCTCCTGGGTCTGTGGGGGCTCCCAGGGTCCCCCTGTGCCTGATTGCTGAGCCAGGGGAGGTGAAGGGGGTCCCCCACATGCCTGGTGGTGAACCCAGAAGTGGACTGGATGTAATTCCAGTCCTCTTCAGGGTCCACCGCCGAGCATGCTGGGGGGTCCCCCCACGCTCGTGTGAGATGCTCTATCCACCCCATCATCTCAGCATTCACAAGCCGTGCCTGGTACTTCAAGGTATGTAGAAAAAACATTTAAAGCTGTGTCTGTGGCTGAATTGCTGATTCTCTGAATTGGAATCGAATCTTCAGATTTGGATTTGGCCAAATCGAATCGGGACAGTGATCCGAATTAGCGAATTGAAACATTGTCCCCTGAAATGGGCCAAATCCAAATCGAATACAGCCTGCTTCTCACACCCCAAGCGCACACACCCCATGCCCTCTTAGGGTGCATGCATGGGTGGGAGCCACCACCCCCGCCCCACGTGCCCCCCAGACAAGCTGCTCGTCCCCTGCTCCACCTCGGATGTCCAGTGCCTGCCCCTGCCCCACTCCCTCCCTCACTGTGGGGGCCTCAATCTGCCCCCATCCAGGCCCCTTCCCTCCCCTCCCCTTGCTCCCCCCCAACAGACTTAACAGCTGGACGTTGCTCTAAAAGCTGCCCAGCTGCATATTGGTATTGGCTGATATGCCTTGTTAAAAGTTGGCCATTGGTATTGGCTCAAAATTCTCTATCGGTGCATCCCTACAGATAACCCATCTTCTTTTCATGAGTACTATTCAGATTAATGCCTTCCTTTATTTGCTTTGATATACATTTTTTAAATATGAAATAGTCACCTAGGGTGTGTCCAGGCAAGTATGCATGTGTGTTTTCCTGGGGACAAATAGCAGCGACATGTAGTTGTGTCGCTTCTATTTGTCCCTGGGGAATGGCTGTGCATACGTGCTATGGTGCATGGCATGCTGCCCTGGGTGTGGTAGGGGAGACTTACATGGGGCCCTGTGGGCCTCCCAGGGCTCCAGGAGTGATTCAGAGGTGCAGAGCCTGGTTGGTAGCTTAAGTGTGGCTCTGGCTATCCAGGCTCCAGTTTCAGGTGGTGCATGCTGCTGCCACATGTGCTGCTCTGCTTTTTTTTGGCACAGGTTTTTTTGACACCACCATCTCCCAATGTCAGAAAAACCATCTGTGCTGCAAATCGGCGGCACGGCAAATGCTTGCATGCACCCTGCTTGCGGCTTGCAGTGCTGCAGATGGGTCTGCAGCGCCACAAACTGCATGTGCACGCTTGTCTGGACACACCCCTGGAGTCTGATTTTGTTCTGTGTTCAGAACTCTCTTTGACTTGCATAGGATTTTCCTGTCAAGGGTTCTTATGCCTCTGGATTTTCTCATTTTTTATATTTTCATGTAAAATTTAGATAATGTGTTCTGTTGCAAGCAGTGAAAGGACTTTAGGATTTGAACATTCCAGCTCTTTCCTTTTGTTAATTTTAATGCGTAAGAATTGTTTTAAACCATTGGAATGCTGGAATGGGAGCACAGAGGCATCAGTCCTGTAAATATGCTTTCTGGAAAGATCTAGTGATTAAAAGGGAAGACTAGAAGTTGGGAAATCCTTGGTTGTTCTTTTTGCTCTGGGAGTTGCTTGCTGTAAGACTGAGTGAATTACCTTACTTTTCTGTACATCAGACCCCATTTTAGAAATGTTGGTGGAAATACTTCCATGTCTCAGAAGGGATTAACATGTGCTTATAATTTTTATGTTCTTGAGTACGATAGAAGAGTCTAAGGGATTATATTGGTACTGCCTACCTTCTTAGCTGTATCCCATAGGAATCAACGTTGCCTTTTTTTACATCCATTGGAGTTTTAAAACAGTGTTTTCCCCTTCTTGTAGCATTAAATATAGAGTCAAAATGAGCGAGAAGACAGACTCTGGTGACTCAGCAGATGCTGGTGATTCAGCAGAAAGTGGAGAGTATGAGGATGATTTTGAAAATGACCTTGAGTGGCTAATCAATGAAGAAGAAATGTCAAGCCTTGGTGAAACAGAGGTATTAAAGAAAATGCTAATTATTTTGTAGCAAGTATGGAGTTTTGAACAGCTTGAATTACGCAGTTCATCCACTGTTTGATTTGAAGCATTTATTTAAATTTGTTGAAACATGAACTGGGAAGGGGACCTTGTTTAGGAATACAGTAAACCATAGCTTTTTCAGTTAGTGTAGTCATCCCTTTTATGAAATAGGAAATACCTTATTCCCTGGAGGAACAAAAAAGAATATGCTTGGATCAAAAAATACTACTGCTGTTTCTAAGGTGGGTACTTTTTAAGCATCATGGTTTTATTTTTATGTTGTCTTGGATCAATTTTCTACTCATGCTTTGGTTTGTTCCAAATTGTATGAAGTGGGTTTGTGGAGCACCAAAATGGAAATTGGCTCTGAAAATTCATTATTTGACAGTTTGGCTTGGATTTAGTATGATTGGTGGTGCTCGTGCACTTTCCTCACTGTTCTTCTTTCCTTTTTCTGCTGCTGCTCTCATTGCTTGGGAAGAAGGTCTGAGACAACAGAAGCAATAGCTACTTTCTCCTGTTTCTGTGTAAAAACTCTCTGCCATAGGAATGCCAGCTTCCTCTATTATTGGTCCTTTTTGTAGCCTCTACTCTTTGACATCATCACTGCCTGTAAAGACTTAGCTAGCAGTTTGAATAGAAGGCATGGCCTTCAGAATAGGATTAACTTCTTAGCTCCATAATAAGTTTTTTTTTGTGTTGAACACCTTTAAATAGCTATGGTCTACTGTTTTGTATTCAGTGCAGTACAGGTGGGAAAGACATCCTGCTCTGCTCTTTCGAAGTCTCCTGTTTTTGTTCATCTCCTGTTTGTTTGTTTTGTCCCCCCCACCCCATAGGTAATGTATTATAGACATTACCTATGGGACTTGATTATTATTGTGGTTTCCCTTTCACTCCTTTTCTTACTTATGTTGGTTCTAGTGTGTACTGTGCAAGAGAGAGTAGTATACATCAAGTCAATCATCCCTTTTTCAGTTACCATCTTCCTCCTGTCTTATTTCCTGTTTCTTTTCTTGTCAAGCTGTAATCTTGTTGATTTTAAAATGCCTGGACTCTTACATCTTGCTAATTAAAGATTGAATCCATACATTCTATTAAGGTGGGGCATATATAGTGAAATTAGATTTTTCAGTGGGTCCTCACTTATGCAAGTAGGTTTACATCCTAGAGCTAGGGACAGAAAGTACACCAAAACTAGTATAAGTGATTGGAAACCAGTTCAAATCTGCAGCACAACAGAAGTTCAATGCATGTAAATTGCCTTCAAAATGTCCAAAACTGATTTAAGATAAGCCTGGATGGATGAATCAGATTTAGGTGATTCAGGTTAAATTGGTTTATTGAACTTCTGCCCCAGATCTAGAAGTAGTATGTTTTGTACAAAAAAAAAAAATGAATGTTGTTATTTGGGACTATTTTCAACTTGATGAAAAAATCATCTATAAACTTAATGGCAAAAAATCCCCCAAAGATTCAGAGTTAAAATTGTCCAAATAGTCATAAAGATTCCAACAATGTAAGGTGTATATAATATATATATATATATGTGTGTGTGTGTATATATATATATATATATATATGTGTGTGTGTGTGTGTATATAATTCATGTCTATACATATATATAGACAGTATCTTGGATAAGTTTAAAAAAAAAAGACTAAACAAATCTATTTTGCTTGTTTGCTTTGCTTTTTCATTCTCTCAGTATGGAATATGAGGATCATTCGCACTGTAGACAGTTGTGAGTAAACTTACATTTCAGATCTATGTATACCATCGCTGGAGTCCAAAAAACATGTGTCCATGTCTTCAAACGTTTCTCTTGACAGCTAGGGTTTTAAAATAATGTGGTTATTTTAATAAATTTACAAGAGTTCAGAAATATGGCTTAGAATGGAAAACTGGTTGCAACTCTCAAAGGCTGATCTGTGATCCTGGCATCAAATAATGCAGATTATGTTTCCTCCATAAGCATGAATGCTTATATAACATATTGTGTATTACTTCAAATTTAGCTTTTTTGCCCTAGATTTTGATACATGTAATAAAGAGATTTTTTTTCTTTCAACATTTATTACATAATGAAAAAAATGAAGACTTTCATAGATTTCATAGACATTAGGGCTGGAGGGGACCTTGTGTACTTACCTGGTCCAGCCCCCTGCCCAAGGGGCAAGAAGTCATTTGGGGTCAGATCACCCCAGCAAGATAAGCATCCACATGTTTCTTAAAGGTGTCCAGAGTACATGCTTGCACCACTTCTGGGGGGAGTCTATTTCAGACTCTGGAGACTCGATGATGAAGAAGTTTTTCCTTATGTCCAATCCAAAATGGTCCTCCAGCAGTTTGTGACCGTTAGACCTTGTCTTCCCTTGGGGTGCTCTGGTGAACAGATGTTCTCCCAGTTTCTGATACACACCCCTTATAGGTTGCCACCAAGTCACGTGTGAGCCTTTGCTTCTCCAGTCTGAAGAGTCCCATACCTCTCAGCCTCTTCTCATAAGGCCTGTTCTCTTGACCTTTAATCATGCAGGTGGCTCTCCTTTGGACTCTCTCAAGCTTCTCCACATCCTTTCTAAAGCGTGGAGCCCAGAATTGGATGTAGTATTCCAACTGCGGCTTCACCAAGGCTGAGTAAAGCAGGAGAACAACTTCTTGGGTCTTGCTTGAGTTGCATCAGTAGATGCAAGCCAGAGTTTTCTTTGCTTTGCTGGCTGTGGCATCACATTGGTAGCTTATGTTCAACTTGTGGTGTAGCACTTCTGAGCCTGTTAAGTATGATGTGGGTTTTTTCTCCCGAAGTGGAGCACCTTGCATGTCTCTGTGTTGAATGCCATCAGGTTTTTATCTGCCCACCTTGCGAGCCTGTCCAGGTTGGCCTGAATCACCAGCCTATCCTCTAGAGTGATTGCACTTCCCCATAATTTGGTGTCGTCTGTGAAACTGGCCAGTCTGCTTCTGACACCTGAATCTAGATCATTTATGAATATATTAAAGAGTACTGGTGTGAGTACTGAGCCCTGGCGGTTGGCAAGATGTGGCCCATGGGCCAGATTCAGTCCATGGAACCATTAGATCTAGCCAGGGAGCCTTTGCTCACGTTGCTGCCAGGTAGGGAGAGTTCTGCATATGCTGTGCTGCAGCTCGGTGGTGGGGAGAAGCGGCAGCAGCAGGGCAGGCCGGAAGCACTGGCTAGACTGGGATCTGAACCAGGTTGATCTGGCTTCCAGCCCCAAAACCGTGCTGACTGCTGATTTAGACCACTCCTGTCAGATGTTTGTCTAAGCTGCTTTCCAATGATAAAGATTCCCTAGTACCTCAGGTAGCCTTTTCCAGTGTTTCACCACTCAGATAGGAAGTTTTTCCTAGTTGCCAAATGAAAGTTTCTTTGTTTCAAATAAATCTGATTTCTTCTGGTCTTTCTTCATGGCTATTGGAACCACAGAGAACAATCAATTGCTGTCTTTATAAGGTATAACACTTTATGGTCACATCTACACATGCGTTAATACACTTTTGCTAATGTGCAGTAAATTTTACTACCTCTAGATGCCTATATACGAGCACAGAGGCTAATTTGATGTGCTGGAATTCTAGTGTGTCAGAGCAGACTCAATTACTCGAGTCTGCTGGAGTGTGGCTGTCATCTTTTGGGTAGCCTGGGCCCATGGGTATTACGAACCTCCATGAGGCCCCTAAAGGTACCTGAACTCCAGCAGCTGTGTAACTGTTAGGGTTCTGCAGGGAGAGCTGTTGTCAAACTGGTCTTTGATCATAGGTCCTTGGTTCTGGTAGAGGGATGATACATGGACCAGTGTCTATGCCAGTGTTTTCCCACTTCTGAGGCTGGTGCTGCCTTATGCAGGACATTCCAGCCTGGGATACCTGCCTGCCCCAACGTGTCTTGCAGCTGCCACCAGGTGCTGAAAGCCTCAGAAGGGCTCATCAGTTCCTGCAACTGTGGCTTCTGGGCCTTAGGTGGTGCCAGCTGCTTGCCCTCTTCTTGGGCTGGGTCCCGGGCCCATGTGGAGCCCGGCTTCCAGCTCTCACTCTGGCTCAGGGAATGTGCCCATGGAGAGCATGCTGCCCATCAGCAGCCCATCTCACCCAGGCACTGGAGGCTCAGAGGAGTGTGCTGTTGGCCAAGGGCTCACTGCTTTTCTTCGGGGCTGACCGGGAGTATGCCACCTGTACAGCACTCCAGCAGTCATTGTCCTGGTAAGTGCAAGGCTTGGCTGGGTCCCTGCTACAGCGCCACTTTAATGCACAGTAAAATAGGCTACTGTGCATTAAAGCACACGTGTAGACCCCCTCTGTAACAACCTTTTTTCTAGTTGAAAGCTGTTATAATTTCCCTTTTTCTTCCTCCTTTTCTAGATTTAAAAAAATACTTTGAACCTTTCCTCAGAGATTATGTTTCCTAAACTCATTATTGGTATTATCATTCTCTGAATTAATTCTGGTTTGCCTACTTTTTCTGAAGTGTGATGCCCCAGCATGGGACAGTGTTCCAAATGAGGCCTTATCAGTGTCAGGGACACAGTATTCTTCCCATTTTTTACATGTTACATTCCTGTGAATGCCTTCCTAAATAAGGAGTATCACATCGTGGATAATTCATTTTTACTTGTGGTCCAATATAACTCCCACATCTTTTTCTTTCATATTGAAGCCTAACTAAATATTCCTCATTCTGTATTTTTACACTGGATTGATCCTTCTTAAGTATGGGAATCCATACTTGTCTTTATTGAATTTTTTCTTGTTGATTTTTTGGATCAGCTCTTCAGCTTGTCAAAATCATTTTTAATTCTGATTCTGCCCTCCAAGATGGTTGCCGGCGCTTTCAACTTGGTGTCATCTGCAAATTTTATAAGCCTGCATTCTGTTCTTTCGCCCATATTACTAGTGAAAGTGCTGAAGAAAAATGAGCCCAAGAAAGAACCCCATGGGTCTTCAAATGAAATGCCTTCCCATGCTGATAGTGAATTAGCTGCAGAGAACAGTTTTTCAAGCTGTTTCGCCACCTTTTATGCTGATTTCATCTAGATATTTTTCTTTACCTTGTTTATGAAAAAGCCATGTGTGGCAGTGCTGAAAGCCTTACTGAAGTATATATCCCCTTCACTGAATTTCCTTTGATCTACTAAACCAGTTATCCAGTTAAAGAAGGAAATTAGATAAATTTTAGGGCCATGCGAAACTTCAGTCCCTGATTCGATGGAGATTTGGCCTGATTCAGTGGCCGAATCTCCGAATCCGAATGGAATCAGAGGACGCTTTAATCTCTTTGAATTGATTTGGAAAGGTTCAGAGATTTGGACATAGACACAGCTTAAATGTTTTTTCTACATACCTCTAGGTAGCAGGCAGCTCATGAATGCTGTGATGCTGGAGCGCATGGAAAGTCCAACAGGAGTGTGGGGGGCTCCCCAGCGTGCTCAGCAGCACACCTGGAAGAGGGCCAGAAGCAGTTCTGGTCTACTTCTGGATCTGCTAGGGGGTGTGCAGGGGGTCCCCCCGCACCTCCCCTGGCTCAGCAACTGGTGTCTCCTGGGTCTGGGTGGGGGGCACCCGGGGTTGATCAGTGAGCCAGGCAGATGTGCCCCCCCCCTTCTCCCCTGTGGTCCCTGGCAGACCCGGAAGTGGACTGGAAGTACTTCTGGCCCACTTCCTGGTTTGCCGCCGAGCATGTGGAGGGGCCCCCTGCACTCCTCTGGGATGCTCCATCCTCTCCACCATTGCAGCATTCATGAGGTAGGCAGACTAGTCTGAAATTTTCTGTATCTTCTTTTTTTTTTTTTTTTTCAGAAAGATGAGTAGTTTGTGCCTCTCCAGTCCTCAGGGATGCTTCTTATTTTCCAAGAATTCTAAGATGGTTGCTAGTTGTTCAGAGACTACTTCAGCCAGTTCCTTAAGTGGTGTAGTCAACTGAGTATCTGTGTCATTGAAATCTCTTTAACCTGTTCTTTTTTTGTCATGGTATACACTCTGCATTTACTTGATATAATTGATTGAAACCATTTAGTTGGTTTAATAAAAGATATCATATCTGCCCAAAGAACCTTGTCTGCCTTAGTTAAAACCAAATACTTCACAGAAAAGGTTACTATTGTCAAGACTGATGCAAAGATGAATACCTGTTTTCTCTGTATAATCTGTAATTTGCTGATTTATCCTGTTAAATAATAGATCTGCACTTCTCTCTTCCTACTCTTTTCATTTACTTGTTTTCATTTAATCTGTTTCTTACTCCATTTGAATTCTTTGTCGTATTTTATTTCAAGCATGGTAGAAAAAATCTACATTGATCACAGACTTGGCATGGCAATTTTGAGGCTAAGTTTATTATTTGTATATTTTATGAGATTGCTAAAATCAAGCTTGTAATGGGAACTCAGTACAGCCTTAGTTTTGGAGCAGCAGATACTTTCCCATATTGTGTGTCCATGTAATGAACAGGCTCCATAGGGCACATTTAGTTTAGTTTCTATGGGAATGTTAACAGTAAGCTTCCCAGTTTTTATGCACTTAACATGTCGATCTTAATGATTCATTAACATTGGATATTTTAATATTATGACTTTATTAATGTTCTCAATTGTAATTTTAGATGAGAAATTTCTTTATATAATTTTAAAGTCAAAACGTTCTGTCCTTTTAAAAATCCTGATTAGAAAGAAGAAGATATTGAAACAAAAATTGATAAAGAATTGGAAGCCTGTGAGGAAAATGATGATAGTATGGAAAGAGAAGAACTTATAGATCAGTTTTCTGAGCCTGACATAGATCTGAAGGAGAGACCAAAAGACAAAAAATACCTGGAAGCCACACCAGAAGTTCAGCAGCTAGACCTTACATCTGACAGTGACAGTGAAAGCTCCATCCAGGAGTCCAAGCTGGAAAACCAGGAGGAACTGGATGAGGAAGATGAAGAAATAAAACGCTACATCTTGGAAAAGATTGAAACCGCCAACAAGCTGCTGGAGAACCAAGCACCTGTGGATGAGAATAGAGAACGTAAACTAAAATTCAAGGAGAAACTAGTAGATCTAGAAGTTCCCCCTCTGGAAGATGCAGAAGCACACAACAGCGATCCTGAAAGTGAAGGGAAGGTTTTCGTTGGGCTATCTCAGTTGCAAATTTCTAATGAACCAGGACAGGAAGGCAAGGCTCCTTCACTTGATGAGGGCAAGGATGAGGCGCACAGGGATGGCAAGATCCTAGTAGAGAAAGATGGAAAATTTGAACTCCTGAGTTTACAAGATATTGAGAGCCAAGGCTTTTTGCCCCCAATAAATGTTTCTTTCACAGACATTGAAACTCAGCCTACCTCTCCCAAGTCTTCTCACCCTGCTGCTTTTGGCACCCCTGCTCGAACAAAGGAAGAGTCTGTAGCACAACAGGGAGTAAATTCCTTCTCTCCTGTAGGGGAACATTTCATGTATTTCCCTAAGCCTCCACCTAATCCTAAGTGTCGTTCAAAATCAGCCGCTAGCATTGCAAAGAATGTGGGAAGGGGGAAGACTCCCCACAGGGTACAGTCTGCGAACAATGTACCTTTGAGAAGCTCCACCTACTGCCTTTCGCCCAGGCAAAAAGAGCTACAAAAACAGATGGAACAAAAGAAGGAGAAACTAAGGAAAGAGGTGAGAGTACAAAGGAGATAAGTTGGTCTTATTGATGTACTGGCTCAGAACAATTGTCTGTCTAGCTCAGTGATTCTCAATCTGGGCACGTCAGGATCTTTTTAAGGGTGCTGCGGGGTGCTGCACAATATTAGCACTGTTAGTAGCAGCTGTTATTTTTGTACCCCCCACCAAACTGGCACCTGGGACTGCTGCCTCAGTCACCTCTCCCTCCCCCCCCTGGTTATGTGACTTGTGGCCTGTTTTGTAAAGGGACCCCTTTCTTCCTCCATGAGTAGTTTTCTGATGCCAAAATTAATGATAAGGTATACAAAATGAAGAGAAGTACTAATGTCTTCTGCTTGAAGAGATGGGAGTAGAACTTCCAGTTCCAAGATCCATGCTTTTAAAATCAGTATTATTTTAACAGGTATAAGTATGGGGAACCTTCTGATTCTGCATGTGTTCTATAGCTTCCTGATTATCTGATCTATAAATGTGGTAAATGCCTATTACTGTTTTACAGCTACAGGAATAACAGCTGTCATTTAAATATCAGAGGGCTCCATGCAGTTGAATGTCCTGGACTCAAATGCTAGCTGAGAAGCAAGTGGACAATATGGGCTAGGTCCAAAACAGCACTATTGCACCTACAATGCCACGTTGGTGGAATTTTGGCACCTGTGTCCAAGACTGTGATCCACAGACTCCCACTGACCTGTTTAGGCACTTGAGTACTTAAGCACCCAGTTCTTACCAATAATGTTACTTATACATCTAAAATTCTCCATGCTGTCCTTTGCATGCCAGAACTGCTATCATCATGGCTTATTAGAGTATGAGGTTGGTGCTTTGTGCCCATCAGGCTGTGTCCTACTTTTTTGAAGCAGTTCACTTCCTGACTCAGGGGAATGCCAAGCCACCAGTGCCTTCATAATTAAATGTACAGACACAACCCCCTCGACAATGTGCTGCAGATGTTGCTGTTATAGACTAATGCCAACACTCCAAACATACTTACAGACCTTTTGATTTTTTGGGTCCATGTTGGCTAGGGTGGGTAATAGTATCATAGAGAAGTAGGGCTGGAAGGGGCCTCCATAGGTTACCTAGTCCAACCCCCTGCCCTATTCAAACCATCCTGTAGAAATCCATCTATACAACCCTGACACAAAACAAGACATAACATCCTAACCTGCCACAGGTAAAGCAGGGAGACCAGGGCAACCGATGTCCTATTTCTGTAAAAGGTTGTTAATATATGATTGAGGGATCCCAGGCAGAGGGTCACGTCCCCTGCTACAAGAGGAAGGCAAAAACCCTCACAGTCCATACCAATCTGACTATGGGGTAAAATTCCTTCTTGATCCCAAATGATCTGACCCTGAGTGGTGGGGCAAAACCCTGTAGCCGGAAACGTCCGGCTACAAGAGCGCTAACACATACCGGTCAAATTTACCAGCCCGGACTGAAGCCAACACCCACTGCACCCACAGCCCTCCCAGCCCATGCAGCATCTAGCAAAGCCCAAAAGCATCCAAAATATCCATAGTAGAATATAGGCACAGCTGTACCTAGATCATTTCCAACCAGTGGCTGTCCAACCTGTAGTTAAACACCTCCAGTGACAGAGTCACCACAACTTGTCTAGACAGTCTATTCTAGTGTTCTAAGTGGTTTCAAAAACAGGTCAGTGAAGGTGATTTTAAATATGAAAGTGCCATTGGATAGGTCTTGCTTAAGGTAAGTATGACCCCTTTCTGTTGAAACTCCTGTAAGTTGAAACAAAGCATGGACATTTTTATGGAAATGGTTATTGGGATATAGCAGGGGTTGAAAGAAAACATCTGAATATAACTTCACTCACAAGGGCACTCACAGATGTGCTCAAGGCTGTTTTTTTCCCCTGAAGATAGTACTGACTTGATGCTGTATTTGTGTATGTGTATTTCCCCCAGAATTTTATTTTTTGAGCAAGGCAGATATAATTCAGGCTGCTTGTGTTTACATTTGCCCACTATGATGTGGAAACCCTTCACAGGTGTCAAAGGTGTTGACTTTATTCAACTCTTAATTTCATACAAGGAAGAAGCACAGAAGAGAGAACAAGAGGAGCAGAAGAGAAGAGAGAATGAGATGGTCTTTAAAGCTTGGTTGCAGAAGAAAAAGGGACAAGTGCAAGAAGAGAAGCGAATTCAGCGTGCAAAAGAAATGGAAGACTTGAATAGTAGAGTAAGAAAGAACCTCTCTACCCTAGAAGTGCAGGTCAGGGTAACTGGTTAGCTAAAAACAGAACTGTATGCCCATTTCACTCAGCCCAGCATTGTGAAAACTTGCATGGCAAGAAATACTCCTTGTTTTGTTATTTTCACTTAAATACTTAGGTTTCTTGAATATCCAGGATTGCTCTGGTTTAATGGGAAGAACTTACATCATGCAGCATGCTGTGATTGCATCCCTTATGGCACTAGGAATCAGTGGCAGAAGGACACATCATGATGTTGTCTTTTAACATGATGATAATTTACCTGAAGCCTTAGAGTAAATTACAGCCAGAAACAAGTGTTTGAAGCATCTTCTGTAGCATTTATAGTCATCTTCATTTGCAGTGAATGAATCCCTAGTACATGACCAAAAGCTTGGGGCGCCAGATGCCTTGCTCTGAATTTCTCCTGTGTTGTGGCAATGGCCAATGGGGCTTTGAGGCTGTTGTACTGTGCTTAAAGTACATTGTTTTTCAAGTGTTTGTTCATATACGTATTCTGTCAAGGATTCACTGGTCTTGTGTGTTTAAGCTTGCTCATAAAGTATGTTTTATACCTTCAGAAGGAAGATGCTAGAGAACTTTAAGGCATTATTGTAGTACATGTTAATTTCAAAGACAAAAAGCCTGGTTTAGTGACTTATAATTTTTCTTTAAATAGCAGGAGGACAGAAATCCAGAGGAAGCTTTTAAGTTATGGCTTAAAAAAAAGCACCAAGAACACCTGAAAGAAAAACGGATGGAATTTTTGAAACACCAGGAACAGTCCGTGAACTTCTTTCCAAGAACAGAGGACTGTGACAGAGCCTTTAGAGAGTGAGTCAGAGCTCCTTGTTGTATCCTAGAAAACAAAAATATCTGAAAATTGTATTGTTCGGCTGCTAACATTGCAAATACTTTACAATGCGGCTTCATTTGTAAAGCTTCTGTCTTGGTACAAATCATAATCTACGTTTGAGGAGAGTAATACAGTTGAATAATACACTATATTATAGTAGGTAGGGGCAGAGGCATAACAACTAGGTTCTGTGCTCTGGAGGGTGGCAGTGACCCAGGTGGTGTCATTCTTGTGTCCACTTGTAGTGGGCACCCAGGGCTTGTACCTTGGTTGTACACTCTTAGTTATGCTCCTGGGTGGGGAAAAGAGGAGAATTTCTACAAAGACTTGAAAACCAGCACCATCTCTGTTTCTGCTTCTCATGGCTGTTTGTGTCCTCCTACACCTTGGAACAGCCTTGCTTTGTCTCTCCCTCATTGAAGCTGTTTTTCATTCTAAATCTCTGTTTAAAACTTCTCTTCAGTTTTGTGCCAGTGTCTCCCTTTGTCACTATTTAACTCCCAGAAGTGCTTATGGATGTAGTTTTAATTTAAAAATACTACTCTATAACATATGGCTATATGCTGTATAATACATGTCTTTAGTCAAGGCACACAGTATTGTGCAGAGTGATTCTTTTTCACCTACCAATAAGTCCTGCAAATGCTTTAAATAGGATAATGTCTAATTTGTGCCATCCCCAGTGCTTTTTTCTAATATTGCCATTCCTTGCATGACTTCCAAGTCAGGGTAAGATCCATTAGCAGAAGTTACACAAGAAAAAAAGCTGGATATCAGTGAAGATTTGTGGAAATGGGACTGAAATTGCTTTAGGCAAAAGTCCTTTTGCCCCCTGGCCCTCTTACTGCTCAAGCACCCTTATTGACCTATCTGGTAGTATCCTTCATGTTCGTATTCCAGCAGTTAATTCCTAAATGTAGCCTATTTACTAAGGGCCAAGATGGCTTTAGTTAATTGGTCATATTGCAGCCCAAATTATTTAAAAGAAGTATGGTCCTACCACGAGTACAGGAAGTGAGAGCAGCAAGTAATGGAAGAGGCAGAGAGCTTACAGCCACTCAGTCAGTGTTTCCAAATGTGTTTGTTTCTCCGCAGATGGTTAAAAAGAAAGAGGAAGGAAAAGCGTGCAGAGGAACTGGCTGCCAAGGAACGATCAAGACAGCTTAGGTTAGAAGCCAGAAGAGCAAAACAAATCCAGAATATCATGTGTACCATTTCTGAACCTAAATCCTTCCGTTTCACTGACCATTATAGCTGAAGGTTTGATGTGTCCACAGATAATTGTTGGTGTTGGCTCTTACCCTTTCATGGCTTGAGTGGTTCTTTGCCATTGCTGTGTCTCTCTGGTATTTTAAAACTCTTTAAATACTAGTTTTTAAGGCATCTTTTAACTGACAGGGATATTTACTACTTATTTATTTTGAATTTGAAATGACAAACCTGATTTTGTTGTGCATATGACTGAGGGGTCTTCTTGGTCCTATAGAGCCCAAGTGAGAATAAATGTCTTTATTGCTGTGGCAAGTGTAAATTCATATATATGTATATTTAAATACGTGTTTGGTCTCAATGTCTAATGGATCCTTTAATGAGGGCTGCGGTGTACAAAATCTGAAGTATTAATAATTTATGGTTGAATGCAGTGCTGTTTGCAGCTGCTCTTAAAGACTCCACATGTGCTTCAGCTGGTGCTGAATGCTCATCTGTCATTTGATGGAGGGATTTACAGAAGACCAGCCTTCAGTTATGATGATTGTTTGCCTGTGGAACAGTCTTGTGTGTGAACTTTTAAAGCAAAGCTGTTAAGTGAGTTTGAGAGTATCTTTACAAACAACTTTTTGGGCTCAATTTACTGAGACTAGCTATTTTCTAACATTAAGTTCTTAAAGTGTAGAATTAAAATCTTAAATCTAGGAGCTGCAGTAGACCATGTGTACTATCAACTTAAGTAGAAAGATTGGCTATTATTGTTGACCTCATTAGAAATTTTTGGGTGTTCCAACAGATTCAGGAAAAGCCTTTAATTCTCAGTATTTGTAAAGGTTTAGAAAAAAATCTGAACGTGTGGTAATTGGTGGAAAGTCTTCTGTTCTAAAAGCCTTTAAAGGGCCAGAGTCTAATAGTGGGTTGAATTAGAGGCTAATGTACTCCAAGGGTGGTCCTACTGAAATAATGGGAATGCTCAGTAAGTTGTTACTTCTGAGAGTCAGGAGCCTAATGTAACGATGTTAAGAGATCTATTAAATCTTTTTCCAAGTTGTGTCTGTAGGTGTCATTACTTACCTGCAGTTTCTAATGTTAACAAGCCCCAAATTCTCTAAATTAAAAAAACACAAAATCCCCATTCCACCCCCACAATAAATATGAAATGCCACTATAGACATATATATATAGAGAGAGAGTGAGAGAAATAAAACAGTTGAGCACAATCTTTTATTGATATATTTACAGTTTTACAGCAATTTGGAAGCCTACCAGTGCCTCAGTCATTACAATAAAATTAATCCTAAATAGCAGTATATTTTGATGTTTGCTTTTGGGTTTTTTTACCATGGAAAACCAGAGCTCCCGTGCTCCCTTCACTCACCAGGAAGGTGTCCAGCTGCAGCTCTCCCCCCAGCTGCTTTATGGTGCTGAGCAGCCCTGCTATGCCAGTCCGCTGCCCCTGCTCATGCCATTGCACCTTACTCTGAACCCACAGCTTCCCCTCCCCTCCCAGCCCTGCTGGTGCCCCTCACTCCTGCCCTGCAGCCTCAACTCTGCTGGTGCCTCACTCTTGACCTACAGCCCCCCCAACCCAGCCTTACTGGTGCCCCTCATTTGTGACCCACTGTCCCCAGGCCTGGGGCAGGAGGTGTGTGGGCATAGCAATGCCTAGGCAGTGTGTCAGTAGGGGTCATATGTCCTTCAGATTTCTGTGCCCACAGCAGTGTACAGGGCTGCAGCTTTGCTGCACCAGCACCAGGCAGGAGCTGCCTCTGCAGCCTAGCAGGTAGGACCAAGTGCAGGAGGGAGTGCTGTGTTGCCATGGCTACCAAGGTGAGGTGCCCTCTGCCTGCCTGGCAGCAGCAGAATACAATTCTGCCCCACTGCTGCCACTGAGAGCCCTACACCAACTGTGCCGCCAAGGTGAGGCACCACAGCAGTTAGGAGTTGTGTGCCCTCCTGCTACTGCCACACCACCTATTGGCCTGACCCCTCCTTGCAAGCGTGTGTAGTAGTAGGGAGCCATCAGGACCACCCCCTATCCCTTCCCAGGATGAGCTGCCCTTGGCTCCATCCTGTTTCCCAGCCGGGCCATGTGGCTGCGCATTTCTGCCTGCTCTGGCTCATGCCCTGCTCCAACTGCCATCCCTGCCCCAATCCCTCCCTCACTGCAGGCTTGGCACAAGCTGCTGCTGCTGCCTTAGGCAACACATGGGGAGATGACTATTTCTCCCCACCATAGATTTACCTGCAGGGAGCTGTTCTCCACCACACTGCATGGCTGTATTGCTAGCTATGTGCATGTGTGCATGCACACATATGTATGTGGCACCCCATGTCAGATCACCCTCTGCCTGCTCCCCCAGGCCCTTACAGGCTGGAACACCCCAGGCTGCAAGGGAAAACCTGTATTTTCCTGGGTTTTTCTCCTTTAAAAGGGCAAAGCCAGACTTTTCTGTAGGAAATTGAAAACTTGCTCATCTGTTATACTCCATAGCTGTAGACATTTTTTCTTGGCTTATTCAGGGGAAAGGCTGTATTGCATTCCCCTCTCTTGTAGTTTTTAATGTCCTTTTGATATTGGTCAGAGGTTTTGCAGTAACTATGTGCTTGACATAATTTATCATTGCACTGACAGTGGGATCTTATGTTTAGCATTGCAATGCCTAGTGCTTAAGTGCTCTGCCACCTAGTGGAATCTACATGACAAATAGAGGAAACCTAATCACAAAGGTGAGAATTGGGCATTTGCAAGTGGGTGTCTAGAAGCTAGCATGTCTAAACTGCTCAGAGCCCCCTGGAGAAGTCAGGTGGATAAACAAGGACACATTTTTACAAAGGGGTGGGGGGAGGAAGGGGATATATAAAAAAAAAAATGTGGATTCAGATACTCAAGTTGCTTTATGAATCTAGCCAGACTTGCAAGGGGCCCGTTTATTCCACATTCAGCCCAGCTTCAGTTAGTCCATTTCTGGGCTAGAAGAGTGAGTTATTTTGTTAATTCTTATAAATAAAACATTCCAAAGTCAATTGCTGACTAGAAGCATTTTTACTAGTTTTTCTAAAATAGTTAAGTAAACTGTTCTCAATGGGAATCTCTTATTCCATTCCAGGAAGTGAGGAGGTCCAGCAGGGAATGTGCCTATTACTTAGTCTTTGAGAAATATGAGAGCTGAATTAATTCTGCATTTCTTGTATACCACATGCTTCCTCTTTTCTGCAAAGAATGTAGTATCAAAGATTCAGGTAAAACTGCTAAAAATAACGTGCAAAGAAAGTTTATTGCAAAATTGTCATTGCACAGGCCAAAGCATGGCCAAGAGTAGCAGACAGGAAAGTAAAACTTACATTCCCTATACATGGTACAAGATTTACCAAATAAACATTAATGACTGTTTTGGAAACCTCTTCTTTAATTGCATACACAGGCCATCTATGTTATGCCTCTTGTGAGTGGCAGGATACTAGAAGTCTGTAAACGACCTGCATAGATTTTTCTATGGGTAAGACTCTTAAGTGCCTTCATGTGATGATGGATTTGCATCCTTCTTCTTGCAACTAATTTGGTTGAATAGAATGCAAAAATAAATCTTCTCTGGCTGTATTTCAACTTGCTTCAATCACACTGAAGTCAGGTAAATAAAAACTATTCTTCTGCTGCCTACCCACATGTAGTACCTGATCCTTATCCTTTTCAAAAGTGCTGTACACAGGGAAGAGGTTGAGAAAGGACTGGGATCTAGGAATAGGATACATTTTGGTTTTCAAAGATAATGCACTAGAGGAGCCACTGCCATATTTTTGCATCAGCTATACAGTAGTTTGGTTCTGTAAGTTATAACAAAGGTTCTAGCCCCTTGTTTCAACCTTGTGCAAACTTAAATAACCTCACTGCACTCTCAAGCTGCTACATTCCATTCAACAAAAAATCCTTTTTAAATACCGTACATAGAGTTCAAGTTGTTGTTTGTTTTTTTTGATAGGCTTCAGGATAAAAATTCAGAATACTGATGTCATTGGAGCATGTTAACATCCATTGTCATTGCACCTGCTTTTGTAACTTGGTTACTAGAATAAAAACACAGCATCACAGAAAAGTCTGTCATACAGTATAGAGAAAAATAAATATAGCATGGAACTGATTGCGTATTTCACTTCCCTTTCAGCTGAAAGTGCTGCCACGACTTAACATTTCTCCAGTTAACACACATCCAGCTTACTTTTAAAGAGAAGCACCATCCAAAAGTTCCAAATGGAAAACTTGCTGGTTATTCTTCTTAAATAGCTTCATGTTTTGTCTTCCCCTGAGCAGAAATCCATTAATATTGCATAATATAACAACTGATCTTATACATCTAAGGGCCTACCTATATTAGAATTTTATTGTCATAATGCTTTATAGCCTTGTAGATAGGCACAAATTGTATTGATTATATTCCAGCTCTGGGGAAAAAAAATCCCAGAGTGTAGTGTACATGGTCCTTAAGCATTAGAGATACAGAAGTGTAAACTTATATCTAGTATAAGAAATTCATCCCCAGGAAAGGCATAGCAAAGAATGGAAAACAGTATTGTTCATGGGAAGATACAGCATATTTGCAAGTACGTGGGCTTTATTCTCAAGAACTGTGACTTTTTTTAAAGAGCTATCAATTCACCCTGACAGTGATTGCAGCAATTGAATGTTATGTTTTCATATCTGGTGTATGGGTGAAACCGTCCAATGTTCTTCTTTGCGGAAAGGAAGGAAGATGGGGAGGACTCAGAGAAGGGAACTTCTGGTGGTGTTTCTGTACATGCAGCTGGATCCAGGACTCGTAGCACCTAACAAACAAACAAAACCCAGTATTAGATTTCAAACTGATATATTTATTCTCCTGATACTTTACAGACAACAGCTTTTTTGAAGGCTTGTCAGCCCTCATGCCCTGGTCAGTTTTGATTTTGAGGATCTAAACACCCTGCTATTTATTGCAATATGAAGTCACTAGATGCTCTGCGTAGATTTAGAAACTCTGCATCAGTAAGCTCTCGTGAGACTACTACCAACAGTTTTCAAAAGTTTTCAAGGGACAGAGTAAGAGTTTCAGAAACATATCTGAGCTAATCAAAACAGATATTTAAAAAAAAAACAAACATATTGGACTCTAGAGATGCATAATAACGGTGTGTAAAGTAGTTGGTTCTTTGTTAAGAATTACTAGCAACTTCACCTACCCAAAAGTACAATAGCCAGCTACTGTACCTGCTGGGTGGGTTTAATTCTATTAAACCTATAGCTTATTAGTTTAAAAAAAAAAAATGTTTCTGAGCTTGCATAGAACAGATAATTCTCTTGTGAAAGAGTTCAGAGGATGAGAAAACAAGCAAACAAACAGAGCAGAGGTTAAACATTCTCTTGGATTTTCCCTAGTTTTCCTTCTACCCCCATCAGGGTTGTTTAAAAAAAAAAAAATATCATTGCCTGTCTCAAAAATAAGTCTATTCAAAATTAAATCCTGATTTAATACAAAAGTGGTACGGCCTAAACATGTTATATCTGCTTAATTAATTTAAATGAAAAACTGCTGAATCTGTAAGCTTCTATCAAACTTACAGGCCGCATACTTTTCCATATCATGAATGAATTGAGAGAAAAGACATTCAACTTTTGAGGCCAAGCTTTAAGTGTCGTATAATAGGTCAAGAACCATACTTAGGGTTTAAAAAGTGTAGAAAACATGAAGACTATGTTACTGAGGACAATACCATACACCATTTACTAATCTATTAAAATGAAAAATGGATAAACCTGAAAATCCAGGTAATTGGTTAAATAAATATGTACAGTTATATTATACCACTTCCTGGTGGTGAAAGACTCATCAAATCTAGTGCGTGTGTGAAAAGATTAGATGCAAATCTGTATTTAATGGTTATATAAAAATCAACAGAAATGCATCATTTTTCTTTGAAAAAAATAACACATGATGGAGAAGTGGGTTAAAATAGATTTAGATAGATACATACCAATTGGCAATTTAACATCAATTCATCTTAACCCCCACTGAATGGGACTAGTTCTTTTAATGTATGGAGTAAATGACCCATTTTGTCTACCCCACCTGTCTACCTTCTCCATCTCTTTTCCTCTACTACTACTTGCTTTTGAGAAAGAAGAACTGTACTAAGCTTTTCAACTTTTATATACTCCCTCAGGGGAGCAGTGTTAAATTTATATGAGCAGTTCTTTGTTCAGATCTCTTCTCTAAATTTACTTCTGCACTTAACTAAATTACAATTTGCTGTCATTCACTAGATAGAAATGGCCTCAGAAGAGTTGTTTTGCCTTTCAAGGAAGAAAACTGCCACCTGTATCTGTGTAGGGCTACAGAGCTACAATAAGGGTTTAGGGTTTACCATTTCAGCCATTTTCTCAGCAGGTGTGTTGCAGAACTCTGCTGGCAGGGAAGTCTTTTTTGGACTGCTGGTGCCCATATTTCCAAGAAGGTGGGAACTCACTGCTTTGGCCAGCTTATGGTTCACAGCAGCCAGCTCTGCTGTTGTGTGAGGCTGAGCACTAGGATAGTACGTCTGCTGTCTTCCCCACTGGAGAGAAACCAGTAGCTCCTCTAATACTCTGTACAAGGAGAGAAAAATACACAGTTACATTAATGACCATCCTCACTTGTGCATGCTGGCAGCACTGTGTAACACCTCCTACTGAGGAGCTGTGTTTTATAATGGACTTATAAAAATCAAAATCTACCTGCGATGCACACCAAGGATATGCAAAATGAAATACTATATATTTAAACAAAATGTAAGAACAAGGAGACTATTCCCTAGAGCCTGTAGAACAGAACAAGACCCTACATTAAAGGAAAAAAAATTAATTTTAGAGAAAAGTGGGGCAACAGCCTATTTGAGTTTTGGGAAATAGGTAAGGCCATTTAGTATTTAGTTCTGGGTGGGGACAAAGAACACAGGAAGACAACTGATTGACAGACTACAAATGATAAACAAGTATGGAAGGGAGGCAAAGCTGTGGACTGGGAAACTCAGGTCCCACATATCATTCTTTACTGATACATATCAACTTGTGTGGACAAAAAGGATTTTCAACTGCTACGGCTCTTCCAATTCTTAGTATCACCTGTGAGGTGCAGTCTTCGCACCTATTTTTGTTAATAGCTGTACACTAGAAACAGGGCTGGAAATAACTGATTCTAGGCCTAAGGAAGATCAAGGCATAGGCTGAAGTAATAGGAAGTGCAAGTGGCAGTCCTTGGGGCAGGAATATAAAAGGCTCAAAAAATATGAAAGAGCAATCATACTTCTGGGCATCAATCATTTCTTGACGGAACTGGTCACGTTCACTCAACAGATCCTGAATTGCACTTTGTGCGTCTCTGGTTTGACGCTGAAGAATTGCTCTGGCATTTGTTAGCTCATCAGCCATGACTCTGCAGAAGAAATAAGGTATTGTAAATTGGCTACTTTCAACACAAGGTTAAAAAATGAAAACCCCCTCTCACCAGGTATAGCATACGGAGGTTAAACATTCAGCAGGAACTCTGAGGCTTAGAATCTCAGTATGAGATACACAATATTAAAATGAAGAAAAAAACCTAGCATTTGGGAACAAATTAATCCTGGGGTTAGTTGGCCCTAAAGAAGAGCAGATAAAGCAAGGGACAGGTGCAGTATAAGATACCCCACCCAACATAGCCTCATTAGAAGCTGTGACTGACACATCACTTGGGAGTGATTTAAGGAAGTCAAACATGGAGTTCAAGCTCTTGCTCATTTATTCCTTTGCCCCTGTTAAAACTAATAACCAGGTGGGTGGTGTGTGATCTGGACTTGTGCCCACTAGGGAATGAAATACAAGACTGAACATCTAAATCATTCATAACCATTTTTGGTCCCTACCACCACAAGCAGTTTGGCAAGGAGAAAGCTTTATATTGGGTCTCAGCCAGCTACTACGACTGTAAAGTTTAAAAGGAAGATATCCAAGGGCAATGGAAGCTACATGTAAATAAATGCATCTAAGAACAATTTGTTGCCTCCAAAAGGAGAGTAAGTAACAAGAAAAAGTGGCACAAAAGGTGGTGTGTTACATTCAGCACATCCCAAATCTGTGTCACAGGCTGTTCCCACAAGCCTGATTCATATCCTCTGCCACAGGCACAGGACTAATGCAAAAACACACTAATAAGGGAAGGTAACATTTAAAGATTCAGAAGTCCCTAACCCATGAGTCACAAAGCCAATGCAGGAAACCCGTGCTACAGGTTTCAATATCAGTATAACAAAGCTCTTAATTAGATGTGCCTCAACCCACACCTAAACCAAGGAAGGATACCGATGAACAGTTCTGCTACTGAAATGGAGTTCCAGTGGGGGCAAAATGTTGGAACTGTTCAAGACAGGAAATAAAAAAACTACTATGTTCAGTTTCAACTGCCAAGGAAATTTGGGAAAGCAAAGTGTAATAAGGCACTTCACAAATAAAAAAAAAAAAGCTTTAAGGATCATAAAGGTTAAGATATATGAAGCGTTAGAAGCAAGTCAAGTAGTCATCTCAACTTCCAATCTGCACAAAAAAACCTCCATCCTTTTGTATAACACAATAACTGCACCCCACAACAGAACCATCACCATTCCTGGATCTTATACCTGCACCTCCAGAAGCATATGTCATCCAGTGCATTAAGTGCCCTGATGGAAAATATGTAGGAGAAACCAAACAACAACTCTGTACCAGAATGAACATACATCAAAAATCTATCAAAGACAAAAATACTTAATTAGCTGTGGGTGCACACTTCTCACAAGATGACTACCCCCTCTCTGATCTCTCAGTTCTAATCCTCAAAGGGAATTTACAAAACACCTTTTGTATGCATTGGCCAGGGAGCGAGGATCAGAGGGGATGCTGACCTGGTGACAGAAATGTAGCTGGTAAAATGTAGGAGAGGCTACCTGGAGTTATCAGATGGCAGGCAGGTTGTAATGTGCCATAAATCCAATGTCTATATTTAGTTCATGATGTTTTGTATCCAGTAGATTTATGAAATGAAGTTTGTAGGTTCATAGCCCTAGCCCCATGCTGTCACAGCCCCATGATCCTAGGGTCCCCATGAAGACCAGCTAGAAGCTGTGTAGTCAGAGAAATGGGAGTTTGCCACAGGTGAGATCCAGCCCACGGGCCAGATTTTGCCCACCCTTGGCTTAGAAGGATAATTTTGAATTATCAGATTTTAGTGTTCAAAGTAAGGTTCAAGTTTTTTTTTTGGGGGGGGGGGGGTATGTACAGCTGTGAAAATTGCCCTCTTGCAGATATGCATTTTTAATACGTTCTTTCACTATGCACATTTAGCAAAGAAGCACAACAGCCACACTAACCTGCTCGCTAGGAATTTGCTTCGCCACACATCACACTGTATAGACATCCGCTCCAATTGCTCAGATAGCTGTGACATGTTTCGTCCTAGGGCTTCGTTTTCTAGGATCAGCTGATTTTTCTCCCGGGCCATGCGCTCAAAGTGATATTGTAGATCATCTCCCACAGAAGCAACAAGTAGCTTCTTCAGTTCTCGATTTACCTACAACAGGAGAGGGATAGGATGGCTGGGTTGATAAGAGTCCAGTTACAGTGTTTGCTCAGGAGGTATACAGTTCGTCAAAGAATTACACTGTTTCCTATCTTCATAGTGGATAATCAAAAAGTCAACTGTTAAAGCATTACCAGGCTTTCTGTATGGAAATGGTAACAAGACATTTCAAAGACTGTAGTTGTTAAATACATGAGGTTCTTGGAAAAAGCAAGCTGAAGATTTTAAGTATTAAGAGCACAGGTATTCAATAATACGTTCTTGCTTAAATACACCCATACCATATATGTATTCTTGCAGCCATCAATTCATGTTTCATAACTGTCCACTTTAGGGTTTCATTCACTTTACACTGAAGCACCTGGTTGATGTACTCGGCCCTGATCAGAGAAAAAGATACTGGACTAGGTAAACCAAAGGGATGCTCTATAAAATAAATTTACACAATGGGGAAAATTATTTTTTGTAGTTCAGTTTACAGTGTTGCTAGATACGGTGCTGGGGCAGATAGCAGGCTAGTTTTTCTGTATTTGTACCTATCCTTGATATCTTGATGAATTCAAGAAAAATACCTTTAATAATACTTTTACAGTGTTGAATCTCTCTGCTGTTACAGAGGAGCAAGAACACAACATAGTGGATTATGAGACGCAATGATTAGAAGCTGAAGCTTGACAAATTCAGACTAGAAATAAGGTAGAGGTCAGGGTTAACTAAGCACTGGAACACCTTTCTTAGGGAAAGGTGGATTCTCTATCACTTCAAGTCTTTACAGAAAAATCTCCATTTCTAGCTTGATTATAAAAAATAGGGTGGATGCAGAATTAATGTGCAAGATTTTCTACTTCGTGTCATAGAGAGAAAGGCTTGCTAGATCACACTGTTCCCCTTCTAGTTTTAAATCTATTGCCTTACCAACACTTCCCAAACTTACCTCTGTCTGTACACGCAGCTGATTGGAGAGCCCTTCCTTATCCTGTAGCAGTCTCCTTTCTGAATTTTTGAGCTTTTCTATTGCATTTTTTAACTCCAGCAGCTCTTTCTTAGCATCTTCAGCTCCATCTAACTGACATAATGTCTCTCCTTTAGGATGTCCCCCTGATTTAGCCAACTTAGCATTTTTGGTAGCGACAACATGAGTTATAGCTGCTTTGGGAACCAGGATTCGAACAGCTTCAATCTCCACTGATTTGTCAGCATTTACTTTTCCTAGCTGAAGAACTCCAGGACTCAGTGAAGGTACTGTCTTTTTGTGCGGGTTGTGATGGATATGATGGCTTGTAGTCTGTGAACTAGATATTACTTCTACAGGTTCAGATGGCTGCTCAGTTTCCATGCCATCTCCAGGTCCACGGATAGGTGACGTGGTGTAGTCAGCTAAAAACAGAGAAAAAGTTTAACAACAATTTATATCTAGGGACCTATTAATTTGTGGCAAGACAAAGGAATTTTTGCAGCTTGGTCACAGCACAAAGAACTGATTTCACTGGCATTTCCCAGCAGCCCTGCCCCTTGCCACTGACTGGCAGAGGCCCTGGGTTGGGGGGAGGGGAAGAAGGACAAGAGGGCAGGGCAGTTGCCATCTTGGCTGCTGGCTGCCTGTTGTGGTGCCCCGCTCATTGGTGCCTCTCTCTCCTGGGTGGGCTGCAAGGCAGTGAAGACTACTGGCTCCCACGAGGAGCCAGCATTTTATTGTTAAGTTTGTCCACAAAACCAACTTTAAAAAAAGTCACAGTTTCTGTGAAATCTACAACATTGTGAAGCAGGTCCCTATTTCTCTCTCATTGGGAAGTGCAAAAATTCAAACGGAAATTGCTACAGTATTACAAGAGTCCCTTACATTGTAGCTGTAAGATGACACTTTGTAACAGCAAACTTGTCTAGGCACAGGTTCAATAAGGATTAAAAAAGGGGGAAATTAACTAGTTTCTTTCACTTCCAATTTCTAGTCAGTTTTTCCACACACTCCAGTGTGGTTATTGAAGTTTCCAAGATGGCAGGAGATTTTTTATTAAATCATCTAAACATACAGGAATATGTCTGACTAAATACTTCTGCATGGTGTTGGATCTTTGAGTGTACAAAGATCTTAGGAAGAAACTGTCACACTGCCTTTCTAGAAAATAAGATGTTGTGTCAAGAACTAGCAAAACTGCAGGAAAAGATGGACTGAGTGATCTTCAAGAACATTTTCTATTTCTAACTGTATGACTCCACATCAGAGACAGACGCTTCAGAACACCAAAGAATGTTCTTCTTTTTAATCGTGTTACCCAATTTAGATCAATCTAAAAACAAAATCAGGTACCTACCTATTGAATGAAAGATTGAAAAAGACTTAGTTTCCTTCAAGATTTAGAGCATTCTCCACAAACTGTGTTCAATGAACTGCAAAGGAGATAGACTCTTACCCAGCAGGATACCCCTAATACAGTGGTCACCAGGCAGTGGATCTCGATCCACCGGCAGATCTCAGAGCCTCTTGGAGTCCATGCGAGGCTGGGCTGGGGGGGCTGAGTGCCAAGTACATGCACCTATGCGCCCCAGCCCAGCAGGTCAGTCCGTGGGGGAGGGGAGGGGCGGGGCTAGATGGAGGCCCGCCGGTGAAGGCCAGTGCCGCAGAGGCATAAGCAGGGGGCCGCGCGAGGAAGCTGGTCCCCGGGCGGGCAGCGGCGCTCACCTTTCTTTTCTCCGCGCGTCATGGTGTCCAGGTGGCAGCGGCGCTGCGCGCAGGGGGCACCGAGGCTAAAGGGGAGAAGAGACTGTAGCGAGTCCCGGCCCGGCCCGCAGCTCCCCCAGCTCCCCAGCCACGAACCAGCTCCGCGCGAGCGGCTACCGCTGAGCACTGGGGAGGCGGTGACTTCCGGCCAACAGAAACGCGTAACATCACCTCCCTTCTTCCCCTCCGAGTGCTTCCGTTTCCGGGCCACGCGGCTCTCCACCAATCACGCTCGTCGGGGCGGGGGTTGCGTTGCCTGGAAGCGGCTTGGCTGCAAGCGGTGTCTGTCCGAGTCGGGGCTGCGCCCGCTGGACCACGGGGACCATGGTGAGCGCCGCGGGGGCGGGGGGGCGTCACGGGGCTCAGCGGGACGCCCCCCGTCCCCGCTCCCCCGCGGGATGGTCCGCTCCATCCCTTGGCTGGAGGCTTCCCTGCCCCCCTCCCGCGGGGGAGAGGGCTGTACCACTGCCGGGGGTGGGGCGTACCACTGCCGAGGGCGGGGGCTGCCGAAGGGGGCGGAGGCAGGCGGCTCGAGGGCACCCTCTGCGTCACGGAGTCCTCTGTGACGTGAGTCCGCCTCTTAGTTCGAGCGGCCGCGATTGGCTGGAGGAGAGCGGCGCCGGGTGTTCTCAGGCCCACCCCGAGCCGGGCTCGGCCGGGAGGCACCTCGTGACGTCATCCAGCCCGGGTAGGCAGGACCAGCATGTGGATGATTTCGGGTTCTGTTCAACCTAAGTTTTAAAAAGTTTTCACCCAAGACCCCCCGCATAATCAGAAAGGTCTAACTAATCTCCAGCCTCAGTTTCCCATGCTGCATCTTGAGGCCAGTGTTCCGACTCGTGCCCCTTCACTGCAGGGCTGGATCAGGCCCGCAGCAGACTCCATTTCCCAGTGTCCCCTGCCTGCGTTGCTGTGGCTGGTTTCTATGGAAACACCAAGAGCGGTGGGGCCATGACCCTTCAGGGCCAGGGTTTCCAAGCTGCACCAGCAGGGCGTGTGGCTGGGTGAGGAGCTGCTTCGGGGCTCGGGCTGCGATCTTGTGACGGTGACTGCACAGGGCAGAGCTGTGATGCACTGCACACATGTCCCAGTGGTTGGCAGGTGGTTTGTCCACCCCTGCCCTACAGCCATAGAGAAAACCCCATCTCCATCCCCTCTGTAATCACCCTTCAGGTATCTGAAGCCTGTTGTTAGATTCCCTGGCCCCCCTTCTCTTCTCCATGCTAAATACCTATTGGCTAGATTCCCCCATGTATTTCAAGGCAAGAAAGTTATTTTGAAACCTAGTTTAATCTAAATTTGACATATGTCGTTACAAGTAGTCTTTTTGCTACTCCTTTGGATGATTTTAATAAAATTCATAAGAAGAAATAATTGTTATGATATTTTAGCTTTATTTTTTCATGCTGTGGTTACAGTCCATTGCCAATAATGCTTCTAAACCACAGCGACAATGGAAGTTGCACTTTGATTGATGTTGGTTGGCAGAAGAGTCTGATACCATTTCGAGACTGAATTACTTTTCCAGAAAAACAACATTCATCCTCGGGAGCTGGGCAAAGTGATTTAACTTACTGATGTTAATCCTAGTTCTTTCAGCCTGTCCACATGTTACAAGGCTCCTTTCCCCAGTCTGTGCAGGAGAGTGGCAGTGATTTGTGTCAAATTATATGGCAGTGTTGAGTGATTCCAATCCGACTACATTTGAAACACTCTGCATCTCCTAAAACGAGGAGACGTGGGGCAGCACATGACAAAGAGATAAAGTACTGTACTGGGGGAGCAGGAAGGATCTGTCCTCTCAGGCCTGAAAGTAATGCCAGGGCAGAGCTGTGCTTATGTGTGTTTTAAAAGTGAAGGTGTCTTGTGTGCTGAGCTCCTAAACCCTGTTGCTCTTTGTCTGTGGAAGATGTCTACTGTGGTCCTTGTAGGCGTTCTGTTCCTGTTTGGTGTGGGCAACTAGAGAAGGGGAAAAGCAGGGTCTAGTCATGACACTGGATTGGGATTTAAGAATCTGAGTGCACAAGCTGTGGCCAGGACAGTCCTGAGCACACTGCCCATCTGGTCCTGTTCATGTACTCCAAACCTTGAAGTATGTTTGTTAGGCCACCCTTAGGTTGCCCCCGGTGTCCACTCTGAAGCATACTGGAGATTGAGAGATCTTCCTTATAGTGGTTTCACTGGCACGTTTCTGGGCTTGCAGCATGTCAGGAGTGAGTAGGCAAGGGTGTGCTTAGGACTGTCCTGGCAGGGGTATTCTGCTGCCACAGCATAGAGATTTAAGAGACTTGTGTTCAGTTCCTAGCTCTGGCAGACTGCCTCTGTGACCTTCGTCATGTAATTTAATCTACCATGTATCCCAATTCTCCATCTGTCTAATGAGGATAAGAGTTTTCTCCCTCGGGGCTCTCACAAAATAAAAATGTATATATCGGTTCATACTTGCAGGGTGTACTCATAGTTAGGGCCATGCAAGTAATAACCTCAGGATGGAAGGGCTGGAGCAATATCAAGAGATCACCTGGTCCTCCAGTGATGGGTCTGCCACCCCCTTTCTGGGTAGCCTGTCATAGCAAATTAAACCAACTTGATTCAGAAAATGGTTTTTCACTATTGTTTTGTAACAGCCTTTTACATGCTGGAAAACTTATGTCTGCCCCCTACCCTCAGTTGTGTTCTAAACTAAACAAATCCAGTTCTTCCTATGCTTCTTCTTGGTCATACTTTTCAAACCTCATCATTCCTCTGAACTATCTGCACTTTGTCCACTTCCCTAGAGAGTGGTGATCAAAACTGGATGCAGTATTCCAGGGGTGCAGACAGATGCAACAGTTGAAATGTTTCAAATACCTTTGAAGCATTTCAGAGGGCCATCTGGACAAACATACATGCCCTGTGCAATATTCCAGAAGTGGCTGAAGGGCCCCAAATTAGGACCTCTTGAAATGAGGTGCTATTTTAAAGTGTTAGAATTTTTATTGTGTGTTCATGGAGGTAGGGGACCTGTAGGACTTCCAAAAACCCATGGTGCTCCACTCTCCCTTCTATCACAACAGAGGAAGGGAGAGCTGGGTATTCAGACCACTGGCTGTCCAGCTATTCACCCTACTCCCAGGGCCCCTCTTCCCATGCCAGGTGCTCTAGCCCCAATTCCCTCTACTTCTCTGCTTGAGGGAGAGGAGAAGAGGGAAGGTACTGGGGATCTGAGGCTAGAATAAATGCAGTGGGTGCTCTACACACCACTGCCATAGGCCCCTTCTCTCTTGCTGGAGCTATTGGTGTGGGGAGCACTCTCCATACGAGGAGCACTCCTGGCATTGAAGCACACTCCCTGTGTACAGCCACTCTGTCCCCCCCGCCCCCTAACTCTCTATCCTGTACCCATGCCACTGCTGGAGCTTGTCTCTCTAGCTCCCAGTCTCCTCTATTCATTCTCAGGAGAGGGGAAGAGGAGGTGTTCAGGGAACTGAAGGCTGGAGAGTGGGGCACCTGCATTACCACTACAGATCCCCTTGCCCTCACTTCTATGCTCCCAACTACCCCCTATTTCCCTACATCTCTGTCCCTACAGCTTCTTTTAGCACCCTCTGGCTTCAGAAAAAGCACACATAGCTGCAGCAATTTTGAAGCATTCTAACTATGGCTGAGAGAGACAAGATGCAGCAAACGGTCAAGTATGTCCCTGGGCTGGAATACTACCCTTTTGAAACATTTCCATGCATTATACACTAAAGCCTCACCAGCACCAAGCAGAGCAAAATACTTACCTTCTGGATTTTATGTGTAATACTCCTATGTAATACATCCAAGGTTTGCTTTATTTGTGTTCTGTTCTAACCGCTAGGTTCTCTTATGTAGGGCTGCTGCCTAGCTAGCCAGTTAGTCCCCATTTGTATTTGTGCATTTGCTTTTTCATTTCTCAGTGGAGGACTTTACCCTTGTTTTTATTGCATTTCTTCCTCATGATACCAGACTATTTTTCCAGTTTATCTAGATTATTTTACATTCTGATCTTGTCCTCCAAAGTACTTACAACTAGGGATGTAAATATCATTAAAAAAAATTTGTTTAACATCCTCTAATTATATTGGTTAAATGGTTAACTGATAGCACATGCATAGTTCTGACCAAGGGGTTGGGGGGCCCCAGGCCAGCGCCTTGTCTACCCTACCTGACTACAGGGGAGGGCCTGCAGATGTATGCCCTGGAGCAGCACAGAAAGCTGAGGGCCACACACAAACTCACTCGGATGCAGCTGCTACTTGGAGTTGCTCCCCTGTCAAAAGCCCCAAGGAGCAAGGAGGTGGTGGCAAGCTCTGCCACACAACATTAAACTGTGGGCGGCAGCAGCAGCAGGTGAGGAGCTTTCCCAGCCCACTGTAGCTGCGGGTGCGCTGGGAGGGAGACAGCAGATGAGCTGTGGGTACTAATCCCACCTTACCTCTCTCCTTCCCCTCTTCCTCACTCCTCCCTCCCTGCTGCCTTCCTGTTCCTAAGGCACCTCATGGCTTCCCTTCCCTGCTGGACTGTGCTCCATGCTAAACATTAACTGGTAGTACAGTACTGGCACAAATATATTTATTGTTTAAATGTTTAACAGTTTACATCCCTACTTGCAACCCATCCCTATTTTTGAACTATGCACACATTTTTTAAAAGGTACACTATTCCATTATTTCTGCAATTAAAAGAAGTCTTTGAATAGTACAAGCTACTTGCTCTTCCTGCCTCCTCCCTCCAGTTTGCAAACTACTAAAAGTACTGTTCAAGTGCAGTTTTTGGAGCAATTGTACACCCATTTCATAGTAATTGCATTGAGACCATATTTCCCTAGTGTTTTTGTAAGAATGTCATGCAGGATTGCATCAAAAGCCTTTCCCAAGTCAGAATGCATCACATCACTGCTTTTCCCTTAGCTATTACACCAGTTACACTTCCTGAGAAGGAAATGAAATTGGTTTGAAATGAATAACTCTTGGCAAATCCATGCTGGCTATTTTTTATCATGTTAACCTTTAGATGCATCCAAAATGATAGTTTAACAATTTGTTCCAGGATCCTTTTGGGTATTGAAGTCTGTAATTCACTGCTCTGTAATTTACCAGGTCCTTCTATTTTTTCCCCTCTCTTTTTAAAAATGGCTTTACTGTTTGCCCTTTCTCCAGTCCTCTGAAATCTTGCCTGAAAAAACAGAATTATTTCTAGTTCTTGAAAATAATAAGGCAATGAGGCAGAATTTGCTTTGACTAGTTACTTAATTTCTTATGATGAATTTATTTGGACCTTATTGACTTAAACATGTGGAATTTGTCTAGTCTTTAGCACATTATTTTCCACTTCTGGCCCATGGCCTTATCTATCCTCTTGTCAAAATTAATTCTATTTAAGCATCTGGTTACAATGAATTTTTTCTTGCAAAGCACAACAAGGCATTGAGTACCTCAGCCTTCTTGATAACATCTGTTGTTTACTCTCCTACTCCATTGGTGAATGGACTAGAATTCTCTTGTGTTGATAAATACATTTTTCTCATATCTGAGATACTTATAGAATATGTTCTTTTCTGCCCCTCATAGTCCTACAAGCCACCAGGTCCAAAACATGGCCTCTTTGGTGTAGATAGTGTGAGGCCAGGCCAACAAATTAGAAGATGATGGAGGAAATCGCTAATCTGTGGAGTGAACATACAGTTTGAAGCCCATGTAGCGTCTTAGCTAAGAGGTAACTGGGTATCCATTGTATACCATGTAACTCAGACAGCTGGTCCTCTTTTAAGTGAAGGTTCTGTTGGTATATCATTAAGGGTATAAGCAAGTGAACAGGTTATGTGGAGTCAAAGTGTGGATGGGAGGAATTAGCTACGTTTCAGCTGCTCTTAGTAATTATTTTCTGTGTCCACTCCTCCTCTTCCTCTTCCTTCGTATGGCTGATGTAGATACAGAACAGCAACTATAATTTTTTATTTAGGTGGTTCAGCCAGCCAATTGCATCAGGAACAGCAGAGTGTATCTCTGTAATACCTCATTCATATTTGTGGATTAGGCATTGAGTTGTATGTTCCATGGTCTGTTCTGGCTGACCAGTTTCACACTGAAGACTTCTTCACCTTCCGTTTGTGCGTCAAGTATCTGCATCTCCCATGGTTTGCATGGATCTGGTTTCGAGTTGCCTATGAGCATCATGGGAGATCAAAGCCAGAGACTTTCTGCATTGCATCTATCACAAGATGTTTATTTGGGTCTTCCTGTGAACTCCATTCAGTTTTCCAAACTTCATCAGGGTTGAAATCAGTCAGTGAAGCAAGTTGTGCAGGCCATGTTAGAAGTCCCTGTTACAGTGCCTTAGAGCTGCTAATTCAGCAGAATGTTGGACCCCAAAGCTCCATCCCAACTCCATAGCTTCTAAATTGGTAGACAATTCAAAAGGACCTCTTGGGGAAAAAAATACCAAAGGAGAGGTTGATTGTCAATTACACTGGATAATGACATCAGTCCCTGTACAAGCCACTACCACCATTAGCATAGGTGAACTGAAGAAGGGGTTAACCACAATGAAGAAACAGAAGGCAGCTGGTGGAGATGATATCCTCCCAGAATTTCTTCATCATGTAGGCCCCAAGGGACTCCAGTGGATGGTGAAACTGTACACCAAAAGCATGGCGGGAGTTGGTGATCATAGCAATACCTAAACTGGGTAAGCCAATCAATGGCCCGGAAAGCTATAGGCCAGTATCATGCCTTTGCACAACCTACACGCTCTTGGAATGTATCATCCTCAGGAGAATCAGCCTGGATTAAAGGTCTGACGCTGAAGTTCGCAAAGATCATACCCTGCCACCAAATGCTATGCCTGATGTGGACAATGCTGAGCAATAGGTGGTTGTGTGTCCACCTGGGTGACAGAGTCGCCCTGGTTCCTTAGTGGTGGAATGCCACAAGGTTCAGTACTTGCACCAGCACTCTTTAATGCATCCATAAGTGATATGCTGCCAACAGAGTTGCATGTCCACTCCTATCCCATTAGTTTTCTCCCCTCAATACACATTTTTCAGCTCTCTCTGATCTGTTCATCTGTCCGTGCCCTAAAATGCTAATCATCACAATTTTCATTTTAAAAGCAGTTTTTCTAATTAATATTGTATTAAAAATGTAATGTTTCTTCTCGTAGATGCTGACCTTGTTCTGCAAAGCAAATTTCAGTCTGAAGAGAAAGGATTAGGTTGTGAAAATAATGGTTTTCTGATAGACTTCTACCACAGCATTGCTTCTGGGCAGCAGTATAAACAGACTTATGTTGGTCTTAATTAAAGCATTTCCAGAACTCCCTAAAGAGAACCTATTACAAACTGTAACATGGCTATAGGAAGACAGCTATAATTGGATGAATTTTTCACTGGTCTTATTTATAATTAGGGACCTACCTAAATCATGGTTTTGCAGATTTCTTGGAAACTGAAAAAATGCATTGTCTATAATAGCTGGGAAATCCATCATTGGCTGTGATTTCCCATTAAATCAATCAAAGAAAGTGTTAGTGACATAGACTGAGTGAAGGTGCTCTCTGCCAATCAGCAGTGAGGGGCAGAGCCACCTGGGCCCCTCCACCAATTAGTGCAGGGCTGCCATGTAATGCCCACAACATTTGTTCTTTGCACCATGAGCTGGTTGTGTCCCCCCATGACTTATGTCTGTGACTTATGTCTGTATTTATAATGCAAGAAATGTTCAAAACATCTCTAAGGTGGACTCAGCCCAGTCCTATGTACCCAGTACTTTAGGAATTGTGATGGTTTGGTTGGAGCCAAGGCATATGTGAATTTTGTGATGGTTTTTCTAATGCTGTCCAAGCATTTATCTTTCTGTGCCTGCTTTGGTTTAAAAGTCAGCTAGTATTAGAAAGCTGTCTGAAATGTTACCATTCAGTGACCAAGAAGATGAACCCCTAGATTTGGTGAAGTGGTTGAGTGCAGGACTGGATTAACCCTTTTGTAGGCCCTAGGCAAACAAATTTGTGGGCCCCTACTCAGTAATTATAATATGTAATATAAGCACAACTCAGCCCTTTCTTCACTTAGCATGTGCCTAGTTTGCCTATGTGTTAATCCAGCCCTGGTTGGATGCATGTGTGATATTGTGTCTGTTGTTTCTAGTACAGTGGTAAATCCCCTTGAAGTGGGGTAGGCAAAATGGTGGATCCGGCCAGCAGCCAGACTCCAATTTCCAGCAGCTTCTGCCTGCATGGCTGGAGCCAGTCTCCATGGAGACCTCAGCCACAGCTACACTGTGGTAGTGCAAGGCTGGGGTTGCCCCAGCCACGGTAGGAGGGAACACAGCAGGGCAGGGCAGGGGGCTGGTCCGGAGCCTCTACAAACTTGTGGCACGGGCAGCTTGGTTGGGGCTGGAGCACAGCCATGATCTGCAGCCTGCACGTTTGAGGCAGGGGCACGCGGGCAGCAGATTGTGGCTGTGCCCTGGCTCAGGACCAGGCTGTCACCCCTGTAAGGAGGCAGGGCAGAGCCGCAATCTGCAGCCTGTGTGCAGGATGCAGTCACGGCTGTGCCTTGGCCCCGGACCAAGTTATCCCTGCAGCAAGATCCCAGCGGGTCCGGAGCAGCCTCCTGCCACTTGCCCTGCCAATGTGGCTGGGATTGGTCTCCATGGTAAACCCAGGCTTGTGTTATCACAGTGCAGTTGTGGGTGGGGTCTCAACCAGCCCCAGCCATACAGGTAAGGGCTGCTGGGAAATGTAGTCCCCTGCTGGCCACATCTGGTCCAGGGGTCATACTTCGTCCACCTCTGCCCTAATGGAATCACCTTTAGTTTGTCATCAGAAGATGAGTGTCTTGTTTACTTGGCTGTTGTAAATAATTATTTTTAACAAATTCTATACTTTGGAGTAGTCACAGTCAGAGACAAGAACAGGGACAACAGGAACAATGTAAAAATGTACACTTTCTTTTTGGCAATGACTGTTGTACAGTTTGAATCTGAATGGTAGATTCAGGTATAGAAACATGCCTTTCAGTAGAAGCAAGTGATTTATTCCCAGGTCTTTCAGCCAACAGTTTGCAAATGTTCTTTGTGCTAACACAGAGCTTTTACAAAGTCAGTGGGACTTTATGTAGGGGCAGGTGTGTGCTTGCATGCAAGCACTTATGGATACTCAATGCCTTCATTTTCCCTTTAAGAACTAACACTTCAAAGGGCATTCCAGTAGGTTCATCTTCAAAGGACTCAAGCAAATATTGTTCCCAGGAAACTGAGGCAGCACACAGAGCCAGACCTGTTCCACTAAGAAGGCTCTGAAGAATGAGTCTACTCCACTCTGCTTCAGTCCTTGTAAAACAAAGTGAAACATGGGCGGGTGGGTCCTCCTTTTGTCATCATTGTAAGACCAGGTCACAAGAAACAGTGGACATGTTAGAAAAGTAGGTGCATTCACATTTGTTCAGAGACTTGAGCAGAATGGAATAGGATCACACTTAGGCATATAAGTGGACTTGGGTCTCTGCTAGGTAGACTAGGACCTGGCCTACAGAGACAAAACAATTTGTCCAGTAACACACAGGCCAAGAAACTTGAAGATGATGGAGGATATAGCTAATCTGTGTAATGAGCACACAGTTTGAAATTCATGTAGCATCTTAGCTAACAGGTAACTGGGTATCCATTATATACCAAGTAACTCAGATAGCTTGTTCTCTTTTAAGTGAAGGTTCTGTTGGTATATCATTAAGGCTAGGGACAGACATTACACATGTCTGGTTTAAGTGATCAGAAACTGGTTTAAACCTGTAACAGAACACAAGTTCATTGCACATAAACCAGTTTGAAAATGGCTGAAACCAGTTTTAGATAAATCTGTTTGAATTATCAGATGTAATTCATTTGGGTCAAACCGGTTTATGCAATGTCTGTCCCATACCCCTTGCTGGTTAAAGTTAAACCAGAGTCCGCCAGGATCCTGGCATGCTCTCTGGGCTGGGCAGGGCTCTCTGCTCCAGAGAGCTGGGCTGGCCTCTCCCCTTTGCTCCCTGGCTGCAGCTTCAGCAGAGATTACGGGTACAGTGGGGTCTGCCTGGATTCCTCCTGGTCCCCCTCCCACCCGTCACCATTCCCTGCTCAAGCAGGGTTCCCCCTCCCCTCTGTCTTACATAGATACCTCTCAGCATTAGCTAGCATACCACATGCTGGCTATGTTCATTCTGTGGGAGACCGGACAAAGGCAGACAGTGTAGTGTTGTCTTAGGGCTTTTTGGAGCTAATCAGCAGGTAACTGGTAATGTCCCTCCATTCCTTCCTTGGAAAAAAGTTGTTTAAGAAGAGCTTGAACTAATGAGAGAAGCTTTTGTTTTCTTAATGGGCTGATAAACACTGAGTTAAGGGTGATAAACACTATGTTATCAGCTCCCTGCTGGTGGGGAGCCCTCCCTAATCAGAGCATCCTGCCAGTGCCTGGCCATGTCTCCCTCAGGTCTGCACTGTGAAAATGAAAGGAGGACTGCTCTAGTGACCCCTGTTTTCTAGTCTGAGCCACTGCAGGCACGTGCCTGCATTTCTGGGATGTCTATGCTGTTACAAACTAATTTAGCCTAGCCATGGTAGACTGACCTGCAAAGATTGAATCAATTCAGGCTCAGGCTTTTTGAATGTCTTTCCCTAGCCCAAGTGTATAGGCAAGTGAATAGGTTAAATGGAGTCAAAGTGTGAATGGGAGTGTGAGTTAACCACATGTCAGCTGCTCTTGGTAATTATTTTGTGTGTCCACTCCTCCTCTTCCTTCTTTCATATGGCTGATGTAGATACAGAACAGCAACTATAATTTTATATTTAACATTATCCTAGAAATATTTTAGCATATTATTCTCTGTAAGCATTTTGTTAGTCCCAGTGATTTCTATGGAATTTAAGTCCCTATGTCCTTAGCTTTATGCGGACATCAGAATAGAGTTCTGCACAGCACAGCACATATCTGTTGTGTTGCAGGATGTTAGAGCTTCCACTCTTGTTATTCTGATTACACTTGTACACCTCTAAAGATGAGGAGTGAGGTAGTAATTTACCCTAATGATGCTCATGCAATTCTCTATTCTGAGGACTTTGCAAAATGCCTGTGCAGCACCTTTTTCATGCACTAGTCACAAATAAACCTAGAGCATTGTAAAATTAAATACACTCATTGTATCTGCAGCTCTTTACAGAGCTTGGAATTGCAGCATGGGTACAGATTGCATGCCTTTGTCTCCCTGGTTAAACTGCCTAACCTGAAGCAGGGGACATGATCATTCCAGTGCAGTTGGGAAGGGGATGTACAGTGCATTCATATATTTTTCCCCCTAAAAAGTAGGACTCGAGGTATACATGTGTTTAATTCTATCCCTACACACACAAGAAGTGAGCATGAAGAATGTATTAAGAAACTCCACACTTTTAGGCAGAAACATTTTAATTTATTTTGTTAAAAATCCTGATCAGTGGGAGCAGAGAATTTCTCATCTTGCTAAAAATCCAGAGTTGACTGGAGGCCATGAAATTCTTTGGTTTTGGCTCAGGAGGTGAAACTGAAGGTATGGCGCATTAAAACAACCTTAATTTCTTCACCAGCAAGGTTGCCAAAATCCCTTAGAAAAAGGATATTAAGGAAAGGGGAGCAGCAAGGTATTGGTTGTATTCTTGCTTCTGCTTTTTTACCTGTGACCCATTTTAGGATATTTTTCTAAGATGACTTTTAACTGTAGTGTGTAAGAAGAGGTCTGTGTATACGATCTGGAGCAGGGGTTGGCAACAGTTTTGGATAGAGTTCCAAAAGCACGTGCAACCTCAATTTGTAAGATGTTGGCCTGCCAGGGGCATATGGTGGGGGATCCACGAGGGGCCAATCTTTGCCTTCCCTCCCACCCCTGGCTGCTGCCACTGCTGCCACCAACTTCTTCGGCCGCTTGCCACACCCCCTCCCCCCGCCACCGACACTGGCTTCTGTGCATCAGGGGGCCCCAAAATTATTTCTTGCAGGGGACACCAAAACACTGTGGGCCAGTCTTGCACCTTCCCCTGCCTGATCTGTGCTCTGCTTTCTGCTCACCGCCCTATCTATTGCTGTGCTTCCTGTCCCCTCCCCGATCTGCCATGTACCATATGCAGAGGCTCCTTGTGCTACTTGTGGTATACGTGCCACAGGTTGGCCACCCCAGGCTAGCTGGTATAGATTAGCATAGCTCCACTGAAGAGTTGGCTCTTTGTCTTCATCTGCAGCCTGTAAAATTGTTTGTTTGAAAGAATACAAGTATATAGCTGTTTTTCTATAATTGGGTTTTTATTATGCTCAAGTCCATGTACTCATGTTGTGGAGCTGCTAGTTATTTTTTAAAAATATGGCACTTTTGCTTTTCAAGGGTCTTTCTGAGAAATATATAAAAAGTAAAGATAGTCTTTTTTTTGTTTGAGCAAGCTTAGACAGGCCTCAGCGCTGGATGAGGATGCTGGTGGTAACAGTAGTATGTGAGTCACCTTTGCCATTTCCTGTTCTCAGTTAGAAACTCCTGTGATGTAGCTAGCTGCAAAGTGGAGTTCCCTAACCTAATGGCTTTGACTGCTGTCTGCAGCATTTCAGTATGGAAAATAAAACAGTATTGACAATACTTTAATTCCCCCTGAAAAAGCTCTGTTTCCAAATAAGAGCTATCACTGTGGGCTTTAAACTGCTCATTGGTTGGTAAATCTTCACATTAAACACTGAGGGTTCAATGTGGTTTCTTGCTGAACTAATGTGATATAATATTCCTGGATTTTCCTGCAGACTGGCAGGCCACATACTCCATATATAGAATATGAGGATAATAGGCCAGATTCTTTGGACTGTGTAATTAGAAAACTATCTGGTGAAAAGTCATAGCCTTTTCTAGCTCTTGATGCCTCTCTGATGAACCCAGAGAATGCCAAGAATGCTCTCCTGTTATGTTTGCCTCACTGACCCACAGAAAATGACCTCCAGTTATTCATTCTGGGTCAGATGCTGTAGACTGTGTGAGGCTACGTGTCAAAGCAAGTACTACCCCACATAAAGTCAGCAGGATCAGGATCTATGTGACTACACACTACATACTGCACTAGCCAAGTCATAACTTCAGCTCCTCATAAGTTGCTGCCCTCTGAACAAATAAGTACATCCAAAATTATGGCTTTTCCAAGTGATGGAGCTAAAAAAATTAAGTCCAGGAGACAATATTCCTGAATATCTGATGAGATTAAATCCCATGCTAATAAATTCCTCCTCTGTCGCCTCTAAGTTGCATCTTGGAAGCTCTTCAGCTCTGTATATAGTTCCTTATTTTTAGCAATGTTGACAGGTCTTTTCTGTTTGCTTTAGATGTTGTGAGTAACTGAAAGAATGGGTTAGCTGTCACTGAAAGGGAAGGAGGCTTGTGGAGTTTGTTGTTAATTGGCAGTAAGAAACTGCTTATTTATTTTAACATGGGGGTCTATTGCCAAAGCCAGCAGTTTAACCGAAAAATTGTTCTAGGCATATTGTGTTTATAAGTAATGATATCTTATCCCAGAAGTTGGTTGTTTGATGGATTTTCTGTATGCCCTGCTCAAAAGCAAGATCTGAATGCAATTATATAAGTCATCAGTGGATGTGTCTACATGTGCATTTATGCTGGCTTAAATTTAGTGTGCAGTAAGTTACTGCACAGTAAGCAGGAATAGGCTGGGTTGTATATATGCAGGCATTAAAGCCCATTAATGCTGTGTGTGGACTGATTTGGGACTAAAGTTACTCCCAAGTCAGTCCACACACATACAATGTTACTGTGCAGTAAGGCGTTTATATGTGCATTACTGCGCAGTAACTAATCAGGTGTAAATTTGATTCCTGCATGATGCATAAGCTGCCATATTTACTGCACAGTGTGGATGTGCACATGTAGATGAGTGCGTATACTGTGTAGTAATTTTGGTTACAGTAAATGTGCACATGTAGACACGCTTTGGAGGTTGAAAATGATGACCTAATTATGGGCAAGAGGCAGTTAAACTGAGGTGAAAAAGCTGATGAAAAACTTAAAGAATAAACCGTTTTCCAAATGTATCCATTTTATACAGAGAACAAAAATACTGAGCCCATAAAAAGTTTTAATAGCTGTAAAATTGATTGTTTAAGAAGTAAGTTGCCAAAAAGTGACAGCAGTGTACTCTACACAGATGGCATGTTTGGAATGAGATCACTTTCTTATTAATTCCTAACCAATATTGCACAGTTAGGGTATTAGCCAATTGACAGTGCTGCTCAGCCGCTTTGGGAATGAAGAAAATAACAGAAATATGGCATGCTGGAGCCTGATACCATGAGATGCTCAAGAGTTTTCTGCCAGTTCCCATGGACATCAGTTGAAGGGCATATGGGACCTTGCAAGAAATGGGTGCTTAGGCCAAAATTTGTAGTATTGGCTTATCTCAGTTGTTGTCTATCCCGTACGTGTCAAGTTGAGCACCTCAAGTTTTCTGTGCCTATTGAAGGCATTGCAAAGGATGTGTGAGTTAATATGGAAAATGTTTATGGCCAACATACTCCTTACCATCAGTAAATATGGGGAAAACAGAACAGTTAGCATCTCTTATGAGCTTTTTATGGTCTGTCTGGCTTCACACATGCAATCTGTTGAGCAGAGGGAAGACAGCGGTGGTTATGTCTCAGCTGAAGTAGATGGATTTTCTTACCCTGATCAGGAACTATTAAGGGTGGTGAGATCCTCTCTGAAGAGAAGGAGGAAACTTCATAGAAAGAGCTGATGAGAAAGAGACTAACTGAGCCTTTTCAAGCAGGTTCTGGTTTTAATTTTCCTTTAGTTATTCCATTTTAAAAAGAAGTGATAAACACTCAGAGCTCTATTTGGAATCAGGAGAAGTTGTGAGTTCTGAAAACTTGGACTAAAAGCATGCCTCTACAGGTGAAATTAATGCAAAGCTATAAATTCTGGTGAGGCACCGTGTCTTTATGTGTGCCTGGGACCGCAGTATGTTTTGCTGGGTTGTAGGGGCCCAAGGGAGGTCAAACTGTCAGCCTGGGGCTACTCTGACCTGGCTCAATGTGCTACAGAGGGGCTTGCTGTTGATGCACATTAAGTGATGCCACCGCAGCATAGTACTTGACTAACCTACAGCATAGTTAATTAGTTTCCTGTGGCCTAATAGGGCCACATTTGTAGATGTTAAGACTTTACTGTGGAGCTAGTTAGGCAGCTCTGCAGTAAACATCTCATGTAGATGCACCCAAAAGAGCCTGCCCTAAAACAAAGTGTTAGGGGACAGTCTTCTCCATGAGCTCTCAAATCCTGCTTAGTTCTTGATCTGCAAACACCTACCATGAGGCATTGTGCTTGGTACAAAGAGCAGTTATGGGAGTGCTTACCCAGGATGGTAATCATGGTGCTTGCAGGATTAAGTTTTATTGTTACTCATATCTCTTTGTTTTAATGGCCATAATGTGCAAGAGGCAGGTATGATCCAAACACTTCTGTATTCTGTGGGTGATTTTTAATACACAAACCTGAGGATTGTGGCTTGAGGTCCTTTCTGCAGCTCCCCTTCCTGTTTTCCATCATGTCAAATTTTTCTTGTTGTATTATCGCTTCATAACCCCATCTCAACATATAGCATGTGTGGGGCTTTTTGTTACTCTTTCTTGGATTAAAGGCCATTGCATATATGGCTATATATGTGGCCCGAAGATGCAGGAGTCCAGATGAAGGTTACCAAAATTAACAACGTAATTAACATAGCACAAGCTAAAAGAAACTTGGAAGTAAAACAACTCTCAAACTAGGCAAGCCCCTGTAGTTCACAGATACTCTAATGTTATCATAGGAGCAGTGCTGTGGCAAGGAAATTTGGTGCCTGGGGCGACGCCCACAGCAGCAGCCCACTCTCACCCCACACACAGATCTGGGATGCACATGCCTCCCTCCTTCCTCCCATGCTTGCCCAGGATTGCATGCAGCAGAGGGAACTGCCCTCCCCCTGTCCCCGTGCCCCCCCCCGCAAACAAACCACTCACAGCTCTGTCCCAGATGGGCAGCACCTGTTGATGCCCCTTCGCGTTAGTGCCCAGGGCAGTTGCTGTGCTTGCCCCCTGCCTTGCTACGGCACTGCATAGGAGCTTGTAGAGACAGATAGTATAGCCAGAATCAAAACAGAAACTATAATACATCTATTAGTAGCTATTAAACAGAGATGTTTCCTTTGGCATCTCTAAACCAATAATGGTGGATACCAGGGAGGGCAACAAACAGAGGATAGATCACTTTAAATATAGCTTGTTCATTGCTCGAAGCCTGGTATGCCATATATTAGCTCTGTGCCCTTTCCAAGGGCCACTCCCATTCTAGTCTTCTGCCCAAGGTGCTCCTCTGCCTTCTGTTCCCAGCCCTTTGCTCCCTAGTTGATCTGCTGCTCTGCTTTCTGCTTCCCCCTCTTGTTCTCTCTGCCTAATTTGCTGCTTTGTTTTCTGTTTCCTGTACTGTCTGCCACTGTGCTGGCTGTCCCCTCCCTGACTTGTCATGTGCCACACATGCAAGCTGCCTGTGATACTTGTGGAACCCATTCTGCAGGTTTGCCATCCCTGCTCTAAAGCATCCATTCCTGACACTGTTGGAGAGCGGATACTGAGCTAGATGGATCATCTGGGTTTGATGGACCATTGGTCTGACCCCATACGGCACTTCTTATATGCTTAAGTAAAGTCCAGGGTTGATGTAGTTGATCCACTTAACCCTTGGCTACATGTAGTTTGATATCTTGCATTTAATCAGGACTGAGCACAGGCCTCAAAATACTGATTAACAACTGGAGAAGGATTACATGAGAGGGAGACAGGCGATGACTGGGTATTAAAGAACAGTAGTTGAATGTCAGAATGAACAGACACGTTTCATTTAAATGGATATTTCTGTAAGTCAAAGTACATGAAGCCTTGAATAAACAGAGGCTAGTTTAGCCTTTTGATACTTCTCTGCTGAGATGCCATAATGGCTACACCTTTAAAAACATGAATTATTCTAAAACTCAGCTTTTTGCTTTTCTGTGATGCTAGTAATACTTTGCCTTCTTCTGAAACCAAAGCATTAACCTTCAGTAAACCTGTTTTTTAAATTTTTGAGGAAGCAGGCACAAAGTGAGAGAATTAGCCAAAAGCCATGCAGGCAAATTAGTGTTGGATGTGGGAATGAAACACGATATCCCCTGAACAGTCAATTATATGGAGAGGCAATAACTGTAAAAGGTGATAAATGTAGTGGAGTAGTTTGCATAGTCAATCTATGGAACTGAGTACAACAGGCTACAAGTGAGGGTGAGAACTTACTATTGAACTTATTATTCTCAGCACACAGGGTGATTAAACACAAAAGGCATACACTCTTCTGTTCTGAGACCCTTAATTTAAATGACCAGGAAGACAAAGACATTTCCCACTTAGGCTAGCTCTTCCAAAATTGTCTGGCATTGGACTACTTGTCCCTTTTGAAGTATGTATCATCAACATGTTTGAAGAGAGGTCACTAGAGCAGGCCAGAGCTCTCCACATTAACAACTATTTTCATATGCGAAGAGGTCTTGGCTGACAGCATCCTAGTCCACATCAATCCACAGTTTTTAGAGTACCTGAGTAAAGTTGATTTTTCATCTTTGACATTCTCCTATCAATTTATTATTCTTAGGGGTAGGGTTATGTTATATACTATTAGGGGTAGACTACTATACGATTTTGCTACTATCCATACTGCAATTTCTTGAATGATTGGTGAGAAATTGGACAACTCATTTGACTGCATTGTGTCCACTAGGTGGAGCCGTATTACTTGCAGAGAAAGAACTTTCCTTAGATTTGTTCTAATGTCTGTTACCAGTTGCTGTGCCTGACTTCTGCACACATGGTGCGTGTCTTAATTGTAACAACTTTTAATATAACATTTCATTATCTCTTTAAGTCCTCAGACAGTATGCCCTGCAATGCAAAGGATTGTCCTGCATAGTTTTTTTCATGCCTGAAAGTATACCTGGCTCTGTTTCCTTTGAGGACAGTGCCAGTTGGTTAGAAGTGAGGGAAAAGACCTTTTCTTAGAAAAAGAGGTCAGGGTTTGAAAATGTACATAAAATCTAAAAAGCCTGGATCAGGAATGAAACTTTCCTAAAGTCTGGAGCTGGAGAGTATACAGGGTTTTATCCTAACTCATCATGGAAGGGCATCCAGCCTGTATGCCAGTGTTATGGATGCTTAGGGAGGAGGGCACTGTTTAGTTATTGGGCTATGGGTAGATTTGCATGGGTGCTGTTTTTATATGGGAATTATAGAGACTTTATTTGGAGGGGGGGGCGGTTTGTTAATCTGCCCCCAAAACCCCAGGCCCCTTGTTTTTGGAAGACAGAATGTAGAAAGAAAGGTTTTTCTGAAGTCATGGCTGACTATGTGACATAGAGTAAGTCCTATTGGGAACATAGTGTCCAGGAGGTTTCTGGTGTCAGCTGCCTCATTCATACCATCTCCTGGAATGCCATACTTCTTGGGTGCTTTATTTTCTAGAAGGAATTTGTCACGCAGAGTTAGACCCCAGGCCATTGTAAGGGCGGTAGCAAGATTTATTTCTTTACTGTAAGTAGTGCCTAAATCAAGTGTTGTGTCCATTTCAGAAACCTCACAAGCACTTGCTGCTTCAGGCACAATAGCTACTCAGCCAGTAGTTTTGGCTGAGAGGGTTAACACTGGACTCTGCCATCTTGGCAGCAACCTTGGCAGCTGCATGGCATCCACAGTGTCTCCAGGCTTGCTTCCTTTTCAGCAGAGAAAGCAGGTTTCCTGCTTAATACATGCACCTCAATTTTGGGGAGCTGATTGGGGGTGGGGGGAAGGTGCATGTTGTATATGAGAAAATACGGTATTTGCATTGATATAAGGCAAGAGCTTGACTGGAGAGTGAAGAGGGAGAGATTCATGCAGGGGAGGTATCGTTTGCTCACAGAAGAAATGAGTTCAGCAGTGACCTTTGATTGTGGAGGATAGAGATAGGTATGGGATTATCTTGTGCAAGAATTTTTTTAACTGCTAGCACAGGGGTAAGAACTCTGTCTTCTGTGCCAAATTAATTTTCCTATATGGCATAAAACTCTGTTACCATAGTACTTACAAATCATGGTCAGGGAGCAAATACTGAATGTGAATATGGTCCCTACCTGGTTCTGTCATTCTATGTAAGCACATTGTCTTCAGTTGTTGATACAACCCTACTGCTGTGAACATCCTCAAGTTGTTGGAAAGCTACTTGGGACCCATCTTGACCTCCTGTTTAATCTTAGCTTCATCCTTCTTCATTGTGGTTCTAGAATAGCACTTCCCAAGCTGTGGTCCATGTACTACTTTCTTGGGGGTGTTTGGAGACCTGGCAGGTGTTATACTGGCTGTTGTCTGTTTCTTACTGTTTCTCCATGTTTCCAGTTCCTTCCTTGGAAATAAGACCTTCAAAAAGCAGCTGGGAACAAAAATGAATCAACCTAGCTGGCTCTTATGGCCACAGCACCTTGTGGTCTCTAAGTACATCATAAATGTTTGCTAATTAAGGCTCAGGACCCCTCTGTGGAATAGACTGATATCAATGTATGATTTTACCGATGAGAAATCTGAGGAACAAAGAGGCAATGTTGTCAACTGTGTGATTTTTGTTGCTAGATTTTGTAAATTTGGCAGGGAGTCCTTGCCTCCAAATGTGCACGTTATGGATCCTGTCTCAGTTGACTTGTGGAATATTTGATAAGTTGTCTGGTGACTTTCTGGATGACTTTTAAATAGGGGTCAGCAACCTTCAGCCCACAAAGCTTGGATATTGGTGGCCTTTCAGCATCAGGGAATTTTTATGGCGGGCTGTATGCACATCGGTGTAACAGTGTGGATAAGTGGCAGTTGGGTTAGAAATGCTCATGCTTTTGGCCTGCCACTCCGTATAGGTTGCCTGTCCCTATTTTAAAGGGTCTGCTTAGCAACATCTCTTCACTTCTAGAGGTTTGTGTGGAGAATTTATTTTCGACAGTTTCCAATATTGTAGGGGACTTTGTGTTTCAGAGGTGCTGAGCATCAAATACCAGACTTGAATTCATTAGGCCCTCAGCTGTTGTGTGGATCTCCCAAAACAGTCCACCCAAGGGGCCACAAGTGATATTGATGGCAAAGTTCAATGTCCCTGTCTACTGATGTACCTACCCATGCGACATCAGCCCAGTTTACCTAGAAGAGAAGGCAGCCCAGTACAAACCGCAGTGACAAGTATTCTGTGTTCTAGGATTTAAGTGAATTTATAAGATCATATAAAAAGAAACCTTAATAAAATTAGCGTTAAAGAGCTGATTAGGATTAGCAAGATTTAAGTGTGGTTGTAATTCCATTTTGCTTCTTTTTTTTTTCCTCCCCGTCTGTCCCCAGAATAATTTACTTATTTGACTGCTTTATTAACAAGCAAAAAGTTGAACAAGTTTTATCATAAGTTTTCATTTAACTTGTCATCAGTCTGGCTGTATAATAGAGAATTTATGGCTGCATAGTAGTCTGCATGGTGTAGTTTGTGTTGGCTAAAATCTGGCTGAAGTTAATCTACAATGTAGTTAATATTTGACCCACCTCTGGGTAAAACAAGTATTTTAATTTCAGCACAAAGTTTTGGCAGGAGCCCATCTAGTTTAAAGAGTGAAGTGCAGAACAAGTGCTTTTGCCAAGTGCCCAGAGTGGTGAATCAAAGGAGTGTCACAGAGCTGTTCATCTACCACATAGGGTTATAAATCTTTAAGAGGTCATTATTGGGTTCTGACTGAGCAAGGTAAATAGAATGTGTGTTCTTTGGAGCCTTCCTGCAAAATACTTGGTGCTAACGCTGGCCGGTATCAGCTGGCTGAAGGTCACTGTTTGTCTTAGTGATGGTTAGTTCTCGTTAAAATGCTTCTCAAAAGATTCTGAAGACCTGAGACACCGTAAGCATCCAACTAGATTTTAGCTGGAGCATTTCTGACAGCAGCTGATCAGCCCTACTGACCATTTCCTTTCCCAGGCTCTGGTTTTAGATGCTCAGTTTTCTGAAACGTTCACCTTTTGCTCTGAAAATTTCCAGACTTGGAAGGTGAATATTTAATGGCAAGTTTAGAATAAAAGTATGCAAGTAAAAAGGTCTCGTATGTTAAGGTCTGAGCAGCTTTTCTCCTAACACAGCTGACAACTGAACATTGGGAACTGGCAGAGGAACAGGCAGTAGAGAGCAGAGAAGTCCCTTTGAGCATAAACATAAATGTGGGGTTTGATTTGCCCAAATATCAAGCCATTGTACATGCATGAAACACCATTTTCAGTCAGGCTGTGGTGTGGCAATAGAATGTGATGATGAAGCAGCCCATGGTGCCAAGGTCCTGGTATCCTCAAGGAGGCTCCACGTGGATGTAGATGTCTGATTCCAAGAGCAGGGCCTCAGCATTGAATGATGAATGACAACAGGACTTCTAGCTTTGACCTTGCCCCTAAGCCACTTGCTTTAACTGTGTTAGTAGCTGAAGTCAATAGTGGGCATGTCTACATGTTCATTAGCATGTTTTAGGTAATACACATTTAATCTAGTACCTCCATTGTGAGGTCTTAGAAAAATGCACATTAGCTTATTTTAATGCGCATTAGCTGAAGAGCACAGGAGTTTTGTGATGCTATAATGCACGTTAAAATAGGCTAATGCACATTAAAGTGCACATGTAGATGCAGCCAGAGTAACTTATGTTTAAGGGAAAGATTCTTAACCAGGGTTCAGAGGCACCCTAGGATGCCATGAGATCCTTTTAAGGGTCCTGTGCAGTATTGACAGAGTGGTGTGGCACCTTTAGGGACTAACTTGTTCAGAAAGATGTGAACTTTTGTAGGCTACCGCCTAATTCATCTGACACTATGAATATTAGCAGTGTTAGATATGCAAGCACCTACATGTGATTCACAAAGTAAACCCAGAGATTTCAAACAGAAATCCATAATGTCAAAAACCTTCTGATCTGCTGTAGTTTTTTGAAGTTCTTTGCAACAGAAGAATTGCTGTATTATTTTTCCATAGTGAAAAAAACAAGCAAAAGCTAAGAGCTGGCATTTTTGAAGCTGGGTTTCCTTGTTTCTAATAAGATTGAAAACGACTGGTTTAAAATCTCTGTTGGATCACGAGGCAGCTGTTTTTTCCATTGGAAATCATGTCAAAACTCCGAGTTCAGTGGAAAGCATTAGGTCAGTGTTGAGCCACATTGAAAATCCCCTGCCCCACCTCATAATCTTGTTGGGATATGATCAATCCTATATATAATTTCTTACATAATAGAATGTACTTTTTCCCCACAGCCCTGTAAGGTGCGCCATGTAACATGGCAGTAAGTGAGGTTAGGCAGTCCTCTGTATTGTTGGTGAAGGCACAGTAGTGTAGAGCAGTATGAGATCCTTTACCAGTCTGTCTAAATCTTAGGAAGGTTTCAAGATGCTGTCCTGTGAGAAACAGCAAGCAGTCTTGTAATGAAAGACTTCCTGGCAATGTGTGCAGACTGAGGGGCAGAGTTCAAGCTGTTAATGCAGATTTGAGATGCCCTAATGTTTGAGTTCCTGCCCAAGTTCTCTCCATGCCAGCTTTTTAAAAAAAATAAAAATAAAAATCATGTCATTGAAGGGACTTTTTATATATGTGAGGAAATTCTATATGACCATATGATGATGGTCTTACCTCACGTGGATTGACACGAGCTAGGTCTGAAATGGTTTACGATTACAAATTATGCCAGGTGAGAAGAAAATCATTGGCTTCCAGCCTTCCAGGTCCGAGATAACAAGCGCTAAGTACAGACAATGTACAGACAATCAAAATGCCCAAGGCTGAATCTATTTCATCTTTGCAGGTTAGTCTAAGCTGTGTAGATTGAATTGATAAGTAAGTGAACAGGGCTAGGAACGGAAGTTACACATAAACTAGTATAAGTGATTGGAAACTGGTTCAAATTTGTAATGCAACAGAAGTTCAGTGCACAGAAACTGCTTTCAAAATGGCTGAAACTGGGTTAAGATCAACCTGGATGGATGTAGTATCAGACTTAACTGATTTAGTTTAAATTGGGTTATTGAACTTCTGTCCCAGTTCCTCTCCAGATTCAAGTTTAACTCACAATCCCTCAGCATCCCAGGATACTTTGCACCTCTTCCCCGCCCCCTTCGCAGAGTGGGTAGGCTAGCCTAGGCCTAAGCTGTCTGCTCCAGCTGAGTAGGGAGGTATGCTTTAGTGTCCCTGGCATGGGTCACTGCATTTCTGGAATGAACAGTGAATATCTATTCATTTGCTTATTGGTTTATTCTACACAGCTTGGACTAACCTTTGAAGACTGAATTGATTCAGCCTCAAGCTTTTTGACTGTCTGTATTTAGCCCAGACATTCAACTTCGATTCTGGAAATACAGCCACATGCCTGCAGTGGTCCAGGCCAGAAGCTGGGGGGTGCTAGAGTACACCTCTTTGCTGAGCTGGAGTAGACAGCTTGGGCGGAGACTAGCCTGCACACCCTGCGAGGGGGAGCTTGCAATGTAGGTGCAAAGCATCCTGGGATGCTGGGGTACTGTGAGTTAACTTGAATTGGGGCCCTTGTCAAGAAGCAAGATTTCATAGATTTCATAGACATTAGGGGCTGGAAGAGACCTTGTGAGAGTCCAGCCCCCTGCCATGGGCAGGAAGTCTGCTGGGGTCAAATGATCCTAGCAAGATCAGCATCCAAACATTTTTTGAAAGAGTCCAGAGTAGGTGTTTGTACCACCTTTGGGGGGAGTCTGTTCCAGACCTTGGGCACTCAAGACTGTGAAGAAGTTTTTCCTTACATCCAGTCTCAATTAGCCTTCCAGAAGTTTGTGGCTGTTGGACCTTGTTATCCCTCGGGGGAGCCCTGGTGAACAACTGTTCACCCAGATCCTGATGCACCCCACTTATATACTTATAGTCTGCCACCAAGTACCCCCTTCTGAGTCTTCTCTAGGCTGAAGAGTCCCATGTCCCTCAGCCTCTCCTCGTAAGGCTTGTTTTCTTGTCCTTTGATCATGCGATTGGCTCTCCTTTGGGCTCTCTTAAGCTTATCCATGTCCCTCCTGAAGTGGGGGGCCCAAGATGTAGTGGGATCAGTAATATGCAAACTGTAACCTCTCTTGTTTAACTGGCAGTTCAGAGCTTGGATGACAGTACTATGTGTGTACATTGAGTCCCAAGAAGAATAGCAAAGCTTATGTATAAAAAAAGAAGAGAGCCAAAGTAAGTTCTAGTGTAGCTGCATGGTCTTCAGTTGTTCATGGACCTAGGATACTAGGGCTGAATTGGACTCGTTCAGTAAAACTCCAGTTATGATTAAGCTCCTAATCATATAAATACTGGGTTAATTGTGAGTAGCTTTCTAGAGTTTCCATGGAGCTGGAGCCAGGTAGGGATGGTTCCATTTGCTATTTAGAAAAAAAACCCCATGGTTACTTGCAAAATTCAAACCTGTGTCTTTGGCTATTGAGCACTTTCAGCAGTGGAGTTATTTGGATTTGGGATTTTGGTTCAGACTGATGTGGAGTTGAGATTGCTGGTCAGGTGAAACTTAATTTGCAGAGCAGCCTTTGGGTTTTGATTTTCCTACCTGAAGAAAATCCTATTCGGAGAGTGATAGGAGGTCTGTTGTAGAGAATCTTAGCTCTAAAAATGATTGCAGCTTCTGTGGTGGTGATCTTGCAGATAGACATAGCAAAAGAAGAGGCAAATGGGTTTGGAAATTTTTTTTGAAAGATCTGTTGCTTGAGTCTGATTACCTAGAAAATAGAGTATATCACAAGAACTGGGGGAACAGAGAGAGATTGCATGGACTAAAGCATTAAGATATTTCTGGGGATATAGTTCAGCCATGGTGATATGCTATGGTGTTGAACGCTTGAGCATTTTCTCCCATCACAAAGTGCTTATTATTTAATATTATTTATTAAATGTCAGTAATATGCCTGGAGTCTGTTATCGCTGACTTGCAGAATTGTTGCTAACATTAATCAGCTTCGACATTTCCCATCTACTTGCTTGCTCTTTTTCACAATAATGACAAATGGATGAAATTTTTTCCTCAACCTGAAATAAAAATAATGGAAAATTACTTGTGCTGGGTAAATAGAATTTCTGCATAGCTTTTTTTTCTTGAGTAAAAAAAGAGGCAACATGAAGTCTGTCACCAGTGCATTTGCCAGGGAGAACTGACAATCCTAATTGCCAAAACAGACCTTCTAGTTCAGTCAGACTGAGGGGTTGCAGTGACAGACATATTATACGGTGATGTAGCAGTAGTTTTATTCTGTGATAAAATGACACCATCCATTTCCTTCCCATTTCAAATGGTGGCCTTCCTTGCCCATAGTGTTCCTCCGTAGAAGGCAGGACATGGGCTTTACAAAAGGAAATGAAACTGTTGCTTATTCCATATCACCTGAATGTGTACATTACTGAAGTAAAGTCATTGACTGTACTAACAACCAAAATGTGGAAGGCACCCTGCAGTCCTCATCGAGAAAAGCCCCTCCATCTTTTACAGGCAGTGTCACATTGTTTCTAAGATCCATTCACTTGCACCTCTACTAGCATCCATCACTTACAGTGCCCCTCTGCTGTCTAGTTTTCTTCCTTATGTGAAAAAATGAGGGGCCACCAAGCTAACATTATATCCAAAACACACAAAGGGCCATGGCGGAACACTTTAAACTTCCTGAACTGTCTGCTGCTGACCTTAAACAGCAAAACTTTTAAAAGCCAACTTGAATGGGAAATTGCAGAACAAGAAATCATCCACAGACTGGATTGTGTTTACTGTGGTCAAAATGGGGGTTGTGGATTCATATCCCATCATCTGGATTAGCTTTTCTGACATCCTTTTCTGTAGGTGCCTGTACATGAACCGGGAGGCTGTTCCAACACTCTGGCTAGGGACAGACGTTACATATAAACCGCTTTAAGTGACCAGAAACTGGTTTAAACTTGTAACAGAACAGATGTTCAGTGCACATAAATCGGTTTGTAAATGGCTGAAACTGGTTTGAGATAAACCTGGTTGAATGTAGACTTAACTGATTGGGCTCAAACCGGTTTATGCAATGTCTGTCCCAGACCCCTTGCTGGTTTAAGATAAACCAGACTCCCCCAGCATGCTCTCTGGGCTGGGCTGTCTGCTCCACAGCAGGGCTGGCTCTTCCCCTCTGCTTCTTGGCTGCAGCTCTGGCACAGACTCTCCACTCCCTGCAAGCAGGAATTCCCCACTTCCCCCTGCCTTGATGACAGGTGCCTGTGCATTAGCTAGAAGACCACATGCTGGCTATGGTCCATGCTGAGTCAACAGGTAGAATCAGCAGGTAGCTGGTAATGTCCCTGTGTTGTTTTCTGAATGGGGTGATGAACACTGAGTTACGGGTGATAAACACTGTTATCAATTCCCTGCTGGGCTAATCAGAGTGTCCTGCTGGGGCCTGGCTGCAGCCCCCCTCAGCTCAGCACTAGAAGGGAAGGGAGGGCTGCTTTAGCACCCCCAGGCTTCTAGCCTAAGCCACTGCATGCATGTGCCTGCGTGTCTAAGATGCTTGTTTGGTTACAAAACTGATTTAGCCTAGCCAGGTTAGACTAACCTGCAAAGACTGAATCAATTCAGGCTTGGGCTTTTTGAATGTCTGTCCCTAGCTGCTGTAATTACAGTGCATTGGAGCAGACTCAGTTAATTGAGTCTGCTGTAGAGTGCTAATTAGCATGCTCTAGCCAGGCTCTGCGTCTTGTGTATCAGCGTCCCCATGCTTCAAAATGTCAGTGGGACACTTCAAGTAAAGCTTGTTAGATGAGCTTTAGATAAAGTGCCCCCGTCACCATTTTGAAGCCCTGGGATGCTGATACACAAGATGCTGTGGGTGCTTTAATTAAAGCAGCTCTCTAAGCCGTTCTAATTAAAGCACTCCCACCCCACCCCTGGAGCATGTATAAAAACACCTCATGGTCCCATCCACACGTGGTGTGGACGTTCAGTTTCCCAGGGACAAGTAGCAGCAGTGTACCTTTTGCCGCTGCTAGTTGTCCCTGGGGAACTCCTATGCCACGTGTGCCCAAGTTACCCCAGGTGTAGTAGGGGAGGCTGGGGCCAGCAACTGTGCTAGCCCCCAGCAGCCTTACAAAGGGTCCTGGGGGCCTCCCGGGGCTGTAGCTGTGGTGATTTTGCTGCGCAGAGCCTGGTTGGCAGCTGCTTTTGAGCAGTGTGCGTTGCCTGTGTGTGCATTGCTCTGCTTTTTGACTCCGTAGGGTTTTTTTGACCCTTGGATATTCAGGGATCAAAAAAACCGTCCATGCTGATGCCTTACAGTGCAGAGACAGCTGAATATGTGGTGTGTGGTGCCACAGATGCATCTGCAGCACCACATAATGCATGGCCGTGCTTGTCTGGATGTGGCCTATGGGTTTGTTACTTGTTTGCCCCTCTGAGCACTGCCCCACCTCCCTTTCTTCCCTGACTGTTGTAGTCAGATCACTTTATTTGATAGCCTGCATGTCCTTTGACAGCATCTAATGAAGTGAATTCTTGCTCATGAAGACTTATGCATCTCTGATTTGATTAGTCTGTAGGTTCCATCTCTGCCCTGGCTTCTGCCTGACTTCAAGTTCAGACTAACACAGCTAACTACCTCTCATTGCTTCCTTCTGTGACATTTATTGACCCTGGAAGCAGAAGTATTTTTGGACTACTGGTAATCCCAAGATATATGTGCAGTTATCTCTTCTAAGACTTCAAGTCCCTTCCCTGCTAACCAAACAGAGCATAAGTAAGATTTTTATATAAGCCTGAGAAACAAGTGAATGCCATGATGTTTATACTTTGCACCTCTCCGCTGCTTTTCATGGGAGGATTCCCATTCCAGAGCCCAATCTAAACAGAATAAGGTGCAGGTCTGGACAATGGAGTGCATGGGGGTGCATGTGCACCCCCTGAGAGCGCTGGTGCACCCCCTGATAGGCTGTGCTCCCTGCTTAAGCAATGGGTGGAGAGGCAGGCGGGAGTGCCAGTGCCCCCCTTGGAAGCGCTGGCCATGGAATGGGAGCGCCGGATGTAGTGCCGTGGCCACTTCCAGGAACGCCAGGACCACTTCCTGTGTGTGATAGGCCGGGGACACCCTCCCCATTGCCGAGATTGCCCCCCTCGGTTGCTGACTGGTTGCCGCGGGGGCACGTGCCCTCCCTGACTAGGGTGGCACCAGTTGCCCATGCACTGGAGGAGCAAATGACTTACTGGTTGTCAAAGAGAAAGTGAGAGAGAGTACTGGAAACACAATGTAGGGAGCCTGGCTCCCAGCCCCACTTTCTGTCCTTTTTTAAAACTTTGTTACTTAGCAGAGCACAACAATTATAATAATTTTATGTTTTAGTTGGAAATCTGATTACAGAGTTAGAGGAGGAACACTTACTCCCATGCAGTGCTTTGGCACTCACTGATGTTGTTTACTTTGCAGTGTTCATCTATTCTTTGTTTTGTGTAACGTTTTGTAAAAACTCCAGTTTTTTTTTAATTGCTTTTAATTTCTCTTTCCCACTTTGCAGTTTATCTGTGCAGGATTTTGATGACTGCTTCCTTAAACAATGGACTAATGCTCTTACCCCAGCAGTTAAATGGGACTGCCTTAAATAGCTAATTAAAACTGCAGTTTTTCACCTTGTGTTCTGACCGGACAAATACTACCAGACGAGTACCATGTAATGATGGGCTGCAGTGCCCCAGATACAGAGATGCAGTTTATGGCATCCTGATGGGCTTGGCATGCCAGAAACTGAGATTTGATTTGACTTCCATAACTAAGGATGTGATGCATTAGACTCTATACTTGGAAAACTATTGGAATGTTCTCTTAAATTCATCCTGCCCCTCACTGCTGCAGGGGGGAGGCAGTAGAGGGGAGCAGATGGTGAGTGGAGGGCAAGCAGCTTTCCCCCTCTTGCCTGTCACACCCCCACCACTTACCCATGCTGCTGCCTGTCCCCAGTGTGTCTATGTCCCCCTCCCATACCCCCCTGCAGCTTGAGGACCCTCCTGCCTTCCGCCTTCCTCCTTCCCCGCCCACAGCCTCTTCTCTCCATCTGCTTCTTGTCCTTGCTCTAGTGCCAGCAGGCTGTCCCCACTGCAGCCTAGGGCACAGGGCACAGCCCCTGCTGCTACGGGATCTGGGCATGAGCAGGAATGGAGCCTTCTGGCACTGGAGCAGCAGCTGGAGGAGAGCAGGCAGAGGTGGGGAGCAGAGGCTGGAGAGGGGGTGAAGACTGCAGGCAGGAGATAACAGGGTGCAGAGGCAGGGCGGGCAGGCAGGCAACAGCTGCGTGTACAACTCTGGCCCCAGTGAGGAGCTGGAGCTGCAGCAGCCGCCTGCTCCCCCACCACCTTATACTCGATTCTAAAACAGGGCTTTTTCCCCGATGTTAAATGGGACAAGAAACCTTGTCTTGGAATTGAGTAAATACACTATTCTTCCATTTAGATAATTAGTTAAGAGGCAACAACACTTATTATATGTGTAATGGGCATGAAGTTTGTATTAATACATATGGGTAGCATAGCACAGTTTTAACTGAGTGTAAATTGAAAAAGAAGTGGAGAGTAGACAACTGTTAAGGAAGTCCCAGGGGTATCTACTTCTGGGACATTGAAAAAAAAGGGTTACTCGGGATGGGCAAAATGCGGCCCATGGGCTGGATGCGGCCTGCCAGGACATTCAATCTGGCCCACAGGGCTCCTAAAAAATTTAGAAAATTAATATTTGTCTGCCCCGGTTGCCTGTCATGTGGCCCTCGATTGCTTGCCAAAACCCAGTAAACAGCCCTCTGCCCACAATAATCGCCCGCCCTTGGGGTAACTGTACCAAATAGTATAGTCTTTTGTATTCTAAAGGCAACGCATTTGTCCTTCAGAAATATTTATGTGAGCCCCAAGCAAAAGTTTTCCTTGGCACAGTTGTGTCTTTGGGAGACAAGGCTATGAATGCCACCAGAAGCAGGAAAATCATCATCTCAAATTATTGACAGAATTTTAACATGTGGGTTTTGGGACACCAACTTCACTAGCTCATTTTTGTATGTATTAGACATATTCCAAAATAAATCAAGATGGCAGTTGTTATTTAATATCCTTGAATGTCTTACTAAACAAGTAATTTGAGATGGCATAAGTTCATGCCAAAGAATTATTTTTATTTGTTCTTTTTAATTGTTTGGGTTTGCTTCAGGCAAAATGTAACCTCCTGGCTACTTCACACCTCATCATCCATTTAGGAAATCTGTATGTTTTGAAAACATCCAGGTTCATTGACGCCTTATTTGTCAAGTTTTAAATAATTTATTTGTCACTTGAAGGCAGTTTGAAAATCCAGAATTGGTTGTGCTGCTCGTAAAGGTATAAATCTTGGTCCTTGGCAATAACTAGACGTTTGCTTTCTTGGAGTGAGATTAAAAAAACCCAACAAAACCATTCTGTAGTTGTGAAGTTTTCTCTTTAGCTGCTGCTGCTGCTGCATCCAGCCAATTCCCACAAGCAGGACATTTTCAGGTCTGTCCTGTTACAGACAGCATCCCAAAGAGTAGCAGAGAAAAAAAGAAAGAAAGAAATCAGAACATTAAGATGGAGATTTTGGACCTGGTTCAACTTCCATTTGAAGGCTATGTGATTCTTTTATTGCTTCGGTAGAAGTGGAACCAGGCTTCTTTTTTCACCTTTCATTCTACTGCTTGAGTGTTTGAAGGTAGCTGGTTAAGAGGCTGGGATTGGAGTAAGAGACAGAAATTACCCTCTACCTAAAAGCACTCTTTGGATTTCTCAGCTTGTAAATGTGGATGAGGCCATGACACCATGTCAAATACTTCATACAAAGTGAAGTTCTAGATAACAAAGTAAGTTGAGATGAGACCACAGCTGTAATAAAACTGAAAGGTATGCTCACTGTCATGGTATACAGTCCTTCACACTTTTCCTATATTGGGAAACCTGATAGGGCCCCACACAAGATGGTTGCTGAAGCCCTCAGTCAAAGGGATCAGAGTACATGGAGGCTGATAACTAGCATAAATACAGATAACTTTTCCCTTCAATACAATTGTGTATCACAAAGGTTAATGCTCAAGGCATTCAAGTTTGTATGATTTATAACTTATCAGGACAGAAAGTGATAATTTTGTATTTACCAATGGAACAGGGTTGTTTGTAATAGACAAAGAGCAAGAGACATAAAAGATCTTAGAAGAAGTGATATGTTATCAGTTGTATAAAAAGGGGACTGTATATATTTTTTCTGTTAGCCTGTGATAAGCCCCAAAGTGCATGTGCCCAAAGGAGCAGGGGTAAAGGACTGGGGAATCCAATGTCTTTCTCATTTTAAGAGAACATTTCTCATAGCCACAAGTAATTGGTCAAGGATGCACCAGTATTTAGCTATCATGCTTGGAAATATTTATATAAGGATGATGCAGTCTTAGATACCCTGCTAAAAGTATATGGGAATAATATGTATTCCATTTGGATAAATAGTCAAGGAAAGAGGCAGTAACATTTACTACATGTAGTAATAGGCATGAAGTATTAATTAATGCAGGGGTTCTCAACACATCCTGCAGCCCCGTTGCATCTGGTCAGTGGGGCTCCCCATAGGTTTGGAACCTGCCGTTGAAACCTGACATGAAGGCGGCTGAGAGGGGACAGCCCCAGGCCCCAACCCCAATTGGGTTGGGATGGGATGGTGTTAGGCTCCAGAACCTAGTTCCAGTGTACTGGGAGGTGCTGGGACCCCAGGGAACAGTACCAGTACATAGGGGTAGGACAGGGTGGTGATGGACCCCAGGGTGTGTTCCCAGAGTGTGGGACAGGGAGGGGTTGGTGCCAGGCCCTGGATCCCAGTTGTAGCAGGCAGGGCTTGTTTTGGTCTGGCCTCCAGGGCCAAAACTTTGAGCACCACTGCATTAATGAACGCAGTCTTAACGGATATAACCTGGTTATATTCCCTCCTACTTTTAGTGGGGCATCTAGTTGGATCACCCTGTATGTAGGGTTGCCAACTCTGACTGAAGCTATTCCGGGAGATTTTTTTCCCCCCCAACATGATGTAATGTCACTGATATTGTGAACAGGTTGAACAGTGCAATTAATCTCCTGGATTGCTTTTACTAGTCACTGGGAGATCGATGCTGGTTCCGGTAGACTCCCAGCCAGTCCAGGAGGGTCAGCAATCCTGCCTGTATGGTAAGTGGAAAAGCATACTTGCTACAACACAAAACTCAAGCTTGGTAATTTGAAGTAAGGACGGTGACCAGAGTAGCAAGTGATTTGTGTGCGTTTATGTGGGAGAATACCTGTTACATGGGACACTGCCATATGTTCCAGAGGCAGTTGCTTGAGCGTCCCTTGGCAGGAATGATTTCATGTCATCCCCTGAGAGATGTCGCATCACAAACGGAAGAAATGCTCCTACTTGCCGATTAAGTGGGATGATGACATTTTCACCAGGGGCTCCAGGGAGTTCAGGCAGATCTGATAGTTACAGGAGTAGGCTGTGAACTGGGGGAATCTGCTTCCTGTTCCCAGGTCTAGCACTGATTTTCTCTGTGAGCTTGGATACATCAGCCAGGCTCCAATTTAATTCCTGGTCAAGAAAATGAGAGTTGGAGCTGGCCGTTTATCTCTCTGCCTCAGTTATTTCATCTGTAAAGTGGATATTGTGCAGAGCCCCCCCATGCAGTGGGGGCAGCGGGGATCACCCCCCACATGGCAGCACCCACTGAGTTGGGGGCAGTTTTCCTCTAAGTGCCAGGAGCTGGGGCCATTGCTGGGCTGGGGTGGGGATAGGCCTGGGTGATTAGGAGATTCAGCAGTAGCTGAATCTCAGAACCAGATTTGGCCGAATCGATTCGGGACAGTGATTTGAATCACTGAATCATATCAGTGTCCCCCAAATCCGAAGTGAATGCTAGCCATTTTGCACGGGCCTAACACATAGGGCCAGTAGAGTTACTCGGTATTTGCGTTAGGACAAATCTTGGTTTCAGATCTAATATGTAGTGCACAATATAAAAAGATATTATAGTCTACAAAATTATTCTGCTAGTGAAAGATCATGGCAAGGAATGCTGAGGTGATGCTGGTATAAAGGGTGAAATACTTCAGGGGATTTGTCTCCTATATTGTGTATGTGCTTTCTGAAGAAAAACGATCCATACCCAGTGGGCCTTTCTGGACTCTTCAGTGGTGCTGGATATACCAGAGGTGCTGTGACAGGAAGGGACTGACTGGGTCCCATGAGGAACATGCTCCATAGCACTGTGGTCTCTATGGTGGCTCAGAAGTGAATATAGAGCTCAAGTCAGTCTCTCTGCCCTAATAGTGAGAACCATCCCAGGAACTGGCCCTGGGTGAGAATTTACTAACTAAATTAGTTTTCATTGGAAATTGTCAGTTTGCTAAAGCAGAATGTAGCGATTTTGGTGACAAGTTTCTTTGGGTAAATCCAATATCTTTTATCAGACCAACTCAGATAGTTGGACAAATTCTTCTTAGCAAGCTTTTGGCCACAAACACCCTTTGTCAGACTGAGGAAGCATTGGCAGATGGTCTGTGCTCTTCCTGGCAGCCAGAGGCCAGTACATATGTGATTTTGGTGAAACTTTTACTAGGAAGAGTTTCTCAACTCCATGGTGGAATTTCTTATTGAACAGAGAGTGAGAAAATCAGTGATGGACAACAGGGTCCTTAATTGGGGTCTCTCATGCCCAATGAGTTCCCAGAGTACCATGGCACTTGCTGTACTGGGGCGGGGGGGGGGGGGGGTTGTGGAAACCCTTCAAAGTTTAGGTGCAGAAGAAAAGAGGAAAAAAATTGAAATGTCAAAGATCTGTGGGACAGGAAATCTGTTTCCTGTTCAGCTTTTGCCAAGCTACCTCTTTCCATTGGTACCTATGCTATGACACCTGCATTCAACTGGCCAAAGAAACCCTCGACTCAGGAAGGGGCAAAGCAGATCTCTACTAGGGGAGGGTGCTGGACCTGCTTGTGCCCCACAAAAGCTGAAAGTGATCATGAAGAAGCTGCCTCACTTTCGGATCTAATGGGAAGACTCACATTTTTTGTTTAGCCTTCCCTCAATAAATGTGTCCTGTGCACAGGCACACAATACACCCACCCACTCACTCATTCACACAGGCAGATACACAAATCTACAAACATAAACAAATAAAAATAAACCAGCAAAACCTATAAATGAACCAAGCTATTTCTCCTTCAGGCTGGGAAAAAAGGAAGGACGAGAGATGATTACTGCTATTGATTTCAGTGGGCCAGGACTTTATCAAGGGAAGCATTTTCAGGGAGGGTCTGTATAAGTCTGTAAGTACTGAGTTAAATAGAAAGAATCCATGGCTACAGTATGCAAATATAAAGCAACAGCTCAATACTCTTATTACAACCATGAGGACCTTCCTGTAAGACAACGGTCTCTAAACTTTTTTCATTGCGCACCCCTATCAGTAAAAAATTTTTAAGCGTGCGCCCTCAATATATGAATATTTATTTATTTGACATACGGACCAAGTGAGGGCACCAGTGTCAATCCGTATATTAAATATTAGTAAAGCTTAATTTCTTTCTTATTTTTTTAGATAAAAAATAAATAGAAATAGAAGTTCTAATATTTTCTTCCCGCACCCCAACGGATTGTCTTGCGCACCCACTTCGGAGACCACTGCTCTAAGAAATTAGTTCTTGTTCAACTAGGTCTCATTGACAGTACGAGAGGCAGCAGGTATTAAAAGGAGAGGTTTTTCTTGATTTGGTTGTGGAATTGAGGGGTAGAAATGATGAGAGGGATTACAGTTCTGGGAATTGTTTGAGAGAGACTGAAATATGCAGGGTCACCTGAGTTTGTTTTAATTGTTCAAAGCAAGTTGATGTCATCTTTGCCTAAAGCATTTAAAATATTCTGTAGGATGGCTCCTGGACTTCAGGGTTTGGTACAGACCTGAAACCTTTCTTCTACTGGAATGGACCCCAAGTCCATTCCAACTCAAATCAGTGATTTCTTGAAGTAAGTAGAAGATTGGTGGTCATGGTCAGTGAATGCTCTTATTTCTAAACAAGTCTCCTCCAGGTGAGGGCTTGAGGGACGTTGGTGAGACATTTGCATGGAAAGTTGCTATCGTGGTTCTCCTTTGGAAGACAGAGGATTCTGTCTAGCAGAACAATCCAGTGAACCAACTCTATCTTAACTGCAAAAAAAATTGTTAGGAACAGTGACGGTTGCCAGCTCTTCTGATCTTATCGTAAATCTTACAATGACTGGTGTTTTTCTTAACACTTCTGTTTCTACCATGTGGTGATTACATGACAATCTCAGCTTTCCTTAAAAACAAAAAAAGAAAGCTATGTTTTCCAAAAGGCAAATAAAGTTAAGAACCCAGAATATATTAATAATCTCACAGTTTTAAACCTGTCACGGTTTTTGAAGACTTGGGGTTGGCTATGTTCCAGTGATAGCCAAGACTGCCTAACTAGAACGTGATATAATTAATTCCTGTCATGATTATGCTTAATATTATTTGCCATTTTACTGTTGCTGGTATTATGCAAATGATCTTAATATAGCTCCAATCTCACTCTGTGACTTTTCAATTTGTTCTGCATCGTGTTCATTTCCCAGAGTCCCCTGGTTATTTTTGGTACCTAGTTTTTTCACTTTACAATATGTCACCCTGAGACACTTTCCTTACCCATTAACTTTAATCTGCTTAAATTAGTTGTTAGAGCTTGTTTTATATAAGCCATGATGTCTTTTTCCTTTTTTATTTCTTCAGCATTTAAAAAAAAATCTTCATAGAAGTATTGCATATGGAACACACAGAAGCCATTGTAATCTTGGGGCTAAAAAGGCCATGTTGATTTTTTTTTTTTAATTATTGTTATTATTTCAGGAAGCCATTAGCTCTTTCTTCTTTCTTTAAAATAATACTAAATGTTAAATATATTTAGAAAGCACAGTGTAAAGAACAGATAAATCAGTCTTCCCTGCCCCCTGCCTCTTTTTTTAAATGAAGGCCAGCACAGATGACTGCTACTTCCAAACTTAAATTACATTCATTGCCTTGCCCTAAGCACCTTATTAAAAGGAGGGCAGTGGAGAATAGTTATTGTTTCCATTCAGTTGAATAAAAAATGAAGACTTGCAATGCTTCCTAATAACAAATATTAATGATTCATAGACAAATTGTGTAAACCCTCATAAATTTACTTTAAAATCAAGGTCATACTAAACCAAGCTGAGAAAATCCTCACTTAAATCTACTAGTGTATGTATTTGCTCTTTATTTCCATGAAGCTGTTGATGACTACAGTGAAAATCTAATGCCATTTTATTTGCTAATTAAAAAAATATAATATTAATATAAGAAAGAATTCAGTTAAGAGCTGAATAGCTTGGTTGTTCCTGTTCATAGACTGTTATTCTGTGGTGAAAACTGCTAAGGATCAAAACAACACTGATAGGAAGGAAAAGGCTGGTCAAATGAGGCCGATAATGGGAACTCACCACTTTTGTAAAAAGAGCCGCTAATAAGTAAATGACTTGGGATAATTAATCAAGAAAGTTTGTTGATTTTTTTTTTTTCTTTCTGGTATTATTGTAATGAAAAGTTGTCAGGTGTAATTCAACTTTTAAAAAATGTGTTCACTTATTATTATTTATAATTAAGGCTATCTGTGGTGGATACATACCTGGTTATTTCTCCATGCTCAGCAAGTAGTCCTCAGTGATTTGGGAGGGGGTGTCAAGTGAGACTTCCCAAGTGTCTTCCATGGACCAGATTCTGTTTAATATTTTCATTAATGATTTGGAGGGTAAAGTTGAGTGAACAGTTAGCAGATTTGCAGATGACACCCACCCGGGTCAAGTTGCAGATACTGTGGAAGAGAAAATCAGGATTCAGATGACTGTAAATTGGAAAAATGTTCCCAAATTAATTAAGTGAAATTCAGTAAGAACAAGTGCAAAGTTGTATATTTAGTAAATGTAGGCCATAAGACAAGCCAAGAGCAGTAAGAGTTAAAATCTGCAAGTCTGAAGTTCTGTGGAAAGCCTCAGTGCCTCAGAACATTTAAAGGCTGGTCAAGTACGTTCTGGGATGGACAGATCAGTATAACCTGCTATAGCAGATAAGAAAAGCATGTTGTATGGTACAACCAAAACTTGGTACATACTTGGGAAGCTAGATAATAACATTGTAATTAAATAAGTTCATCAATTGGCATATTGTAAGGTAAGGTGCATGGCACCAAACATGATTAGTCATGTGTGAGCAATGATGTAGACTTGATGTAAGCCCTTCTAATGTATAAAAAGAGGAGAGTAGCAATAGATTTTGGATTTGTCCTTAACCCTGCACTATCCCTGCTATTGACCATTTGTGAGAAAAGGTTGGAAAATCTGAGATTATTTAGTCTGGAGAAGAGAAGACGAAAGCGGGATTTGATAACTGTCTTCAAATAGTTGGAAGGTGGTGATAAAGAAGTTGGCAATAGATCAGTAATTCTCAGCCAGGATGCCTTGAGATCCTTTCACAGGTGCCTTGGGGTGCTACACAGTGTTAGCACCGTTAGGTGTGCAAATATGATTCATGAGATAAACCTGGAGATTTTAGATAGGAATCATTCTCCCTCCTGGATCTTTCTGATTTCTTTGCAACACAAGAATTGCTCTAGTATTTTTCTGTATTTAAAACAACAAAAGAAAACCAAGAGCTGGTATTTTCTGAGAGTTCCTCAAGGCTAACAACGTGTGCTTCAGATCTAAAAAGGTTGAGAGCCACTGTGATAAGCTATTCTCTGTGACCACATTGAACAAGAAGAGCAGTAACAGTCTTAAATTCCAGCAATGAAAATTTATTAGGAAGAACTTTCTCGATATGAGGGTAATCACTCTCATAACATAAGCTTCAGAACAGGTACCCAGAGAGGCTGTGAAATCTCTATCCCTGGAAATTTTCAAAAGCAGGTTAGACAAGCACTTGGCCAAAATGATATGGCCCTGCCTTGAGCAGGGAGTTAAGTGAGCTGACTTCTCTTCCAGCCCTGTTTTTCTACAAAGGGTAGTTATGTGTCTGTGCAGTAAAATAAGGTGTGTGATAGTGGGGGTGGACCTATTTGCACTATCCTAAAACTATGTAGAATGGGTAGACCATAGTGGCATCAGCTTCAGCATGGGACAGCCACCAGGCTGTACCAATAGGTACCCAGGCTCTCCAGTGGGGTTTTACTCTGCTTGTTAGCCCCAGGCTGCATTATGGACATGTCTACATTGCAGTGGCTGGTAATATTGCTCTGGCTGCAGTGTAGTGTTGGTATATCTGGCATGGGTAACTAGTAATGATCTGCTTGCACAGCACAGTGCTCACCATGGGCTAGCTATCTGAGTTTTTACACAGCTTTTTGGGTGGGTTTTGCAGCTTGTTGCTAAGCTCTCACTGCTACCCAGCAGTGGCCAAGTTAGCTTGGGTACAGTGGTGACTGATATGTAGTTACATCCCACCTTTTCTTTGCTGTCATTACTAATGCCAAATAGACTAAAGCTAGCCACTCATGCCATAATCTCACCTTCATTTTGTGTGTAGATAAACCCTATTGGCCTACCTCCCAATAAGTTTTTGAAATATGAAGGCATAAAGTTTAATAATAGCATTACATTGTGAAATTAGTCTTCATTATCCCATCCTTTCCCTTTATAGCAGAACCTGAATCTGTAAACCACTTAAGTACATCCTAGAGTCCCCTTTAATTCCATGGGATTTACGCCCGTACGTAAGCACTTCACTTAATCAGGGCCTTTTGACTTTTGTAATGTGCTGCATTATTTTTTCCCCTAGGACTAGATAAGCTACCTTTTTTTTGTCTGCAGCTGGAATTGTTTTTCAATATCTAACACTTACTGATACGTCCTCTGCTGAGCTATCGCACCATGCTGTCTTGAAAGCAAGAGGCAAAAGCAAAAAGAAAAACACATATTGTAGCCTGCCAGCGGCAGAACCCAAGATGAGTTTTTCTTCACGCTGGCCTCTGCATGCCAGTGCAGGCCTGTTCTCAGTCCCACTTAAATCGGTGACAACATGTCCTTTAACTTCATTGCAAGCCATACTATTCCTGGACTGACCTAAATGTCTGCCTGCCTTTGTTCCCTTCCACTTAGCAGACAGCATTTAAGATGGCTGAGGTGCCACTTTGGTTTCCAAAATCTGAATTTTATCCCAACCTATTTGGCTCCAGTTTGAATCCTACTTAAATAACATACACGTTAGTCTGACACACAGATGCTATATGAGTGAAAAGTACGGACCTGGTTAACCCATGTAAGTGGTATCATTCCTGTGAGGGCCCTGCAACAGAAACAATGTCCCCTTCCTCTCTGAGGTAGAAAGCAAATGGAGATAATGACGAGGTAAATGGGAGCTACTAAAAATAAAGGTGTGGATAGAGTCAGACAGATAATAAAATATGTGCAGGAATGAGTGGTCTAGTTTGAAGTCTTCTGTCTCATGGAACAGGCACCACACAGGTGATGGCAGTGAAAGCTTTTCTTCATACCTTGGCCTGGCATTTTCCCCAGCCTTCACATTTGAGGGATTACATCTTAGGGTAGGATGGGAAACCTTCATTTACGTGGCTTCTTCAGTCTGCGTTCCTTTTCGCTATTTGAGAATACCAAGAGAGAGGAAGTTAGTGGCCATCTATCAATTTGGGACTAGCATAAGACTCCCAGTTTATTCACGTACCTAACACACCTTAATAAGGACTTTCCTGTACTCCCTTGCATCTTACACTGACAATCTAGAAACATTTTTAAATCAGTTGATTTGGAAAAGCTTTTCCCTGCAAGCAGCATGTCATCTCAGCCACGATGACACAATGCAGAGTATATTTTGCAGCACTGGGAAATGATATGGATGCTGTTTTCTTTCCCCTATGTCTGCATGTTACCTGTTTAAAGAACATATTGTTTTACTGGTACTTGCATAACTTAAAATAGCAGAGCCTTTTGTTATGTGTGGTTGGAGAAGGTTCAACAGAGGAGGGAGAATGAAAATCAAATGCATTTTATGTATACTGTAGAACGGGGCAGGCAATTATTTTGGGTGGAGGGCCGCTTACTGAGTTTTGGCAAGCCATCGAGGGCCGCATGGTAGGCAGCCAGGAGCAGATGCATATTAATTTTCCAAGTTTTTTAGGGGCCCCGTGGGATGGATAGAATGACTTGGTGGGTCACATCTGGCCCACAGGCCGCATTTTGCCCACCCCTGCTGTAGAAGGAAGAGTAGAATGAGCCTATACAATTAATCTCTACCCTGCCTTCTGCCTGACTTCAGACTAACATGGCTCACTGCTTTTCTGTGCTCAAGTATTGTGTAGCTCCATATTCTTATTTGTTGTAAGTGTTTTCATTGCTTGGAGGTAGGAGTGACTTGCAAGGTTCTGACTAAGTTATCCAAAAAGTTTGGAAGTGTTTAAGCCCACAGGTTTGATTTGATGTATTAGAGGGCAAGGATCTAGGCATAGAACCCTGACCTGGATTTCCCCAAAGTTGCGTCGTATACAGATATTGAACTTTTTAGAGTCATTGTATGTGTAGCAATGTTGAATCAAAGTTGTATAATGGCAACCAGTGGCATCCACCTCCTTGCCTTTGAAATATTTATTAACAAGTTATATTTTGATTTCATCCATAAATCGAGCATTTGAAGATGCTTCAGAAATGCATACAAATTTCACTGCATTATTGCCATTAATGCCCCCCTGGAATATTAAACTGTGCGTCACTTTGCTGTGGTTGGAGATGAAGACATGGTGAGAACTGGCAGGGACCATTGTGGTGAAGTGTGCTGGTTTCTGCACATTTGTATTTGCCATGCATGTCCACCAGCAACAGAATTTTAAAAAGTGTGGACAACAGTGCCGTTACAACTTTCCACTTGCCGTTTTACACTACCAAATGTTCAAAGCCAACGTTATAAAATGACTGCGTGGCCCTGACCACCTCAATTTCTTCCTTTCAGCAGCTAGGTACAGTTGTAGGAATCACTCTGTCTGTGGAATTTGCTTTTCAGCCAGCCTTCTTGCTCTTTTTTACTCTGCAAGATGTCATTAGTAGTTAACTTCTGAATTCTTTTAGCCTTTTTTTACTTTGGTGCTGTGATGGGGTGATTGGTGCACCTATCACGCTTAAGAGGAAAGGCTGAGGGAGAAGCAGCTTGCAAGTGTGGCAGGGGCTGATTAGAGAGTTGCCTGACCAGAACGGCCCAGGCTTGAGCTATATAAGCTCAGGCCTTAGCTGGGAGCCAGAGAGAGAGGAACTCCTGGCAGCAGGGCTCCTAGACGAGCAGCTGTGCTGGGGTAAGCAACGCAGAATCTAGGAATAGGGCAGGACATGAACTGGTAGTTTCTGGAAGGGATTAAGGGGAAGTAAGGAGGTCCCAGTTAGCCAAGAGAGAGAGGCCGGAGGAATAGATAGCGTGGGGCACAGAGGGAGAAAGCCTGAGCCTAGGAGGGGCTGAGTAGAGAGGGCCTGGGACCTGAAGCCTGGCATAGGCGGAGGTGGAAGTGCCCAGATAAGGGTGAGTGTGAGGAGGGCCTGAGAGGTTGGAGCCCAGAAAGGGCTGAGTAGGTAAGACCAGGAGGCCTGAGATTGGAGGCCAGGAGGGGCAGGTGTCAGCAGGGCCAGAGGTCTCAACTGATTTAGGAGCGGGGCTAGGGTCTAGGGAGACGGAAGGTCAGGGACCACAGCTGAAGAGCAAGTGGGCCAAGGGAGCCTGTAGCCCAGGAGGGGCAAGGACTCGGGCTGGAAGCCCATGGCCCAGGAAAAGCACTTATCAGCATATCATCTGCGCGGCTTGGGAGTGTGTACTGGGGAGGATGGAGCCCATGTAAGTAGCCCGTAAGGCAAGGACCACGGGCAGCTGTGGTCATAAGAGTAAGAACAGGCTTGGAAAGCCCTGGGACAGTCTCCCATTCCTCAGATATTAATATCAAGTTGTGGCACCATAGTAAAGGGGTAATTGCCTCAAGGGAGTCATGTGGCAAGGGCTGAGCAGCCATGAGGGGGTGTCATGACCACCCGTGTGTCCAGTGCTTGCTACAGTTGAAAATCCAGAGAAGGTGTGTCTGGGCTCTAGGGCCAGCAACGAGACCAAGGTTTGAAGTATGCCTTGTTCTTCAATTTTACTGAAGTTTGATGTACACAAGCTTTGCCTACTGTGAACTGGCCTTCTTGCTGATGTTCCTGATTTGCTGTCAAGTTTTCACACTTGAAGTCCATACAGATAGAGAAATCCAGCTACAGGTTGCCTTCAGGAAGCAGGCTACCTCAGTGAACAAACTGAAGCCTTCAGGGCCAGATCCAGCCCTAGGTATCTTTCTGGAACTACTTTTCATGAAGCTCTCACATTGCACAAGTTGCCCTTGTCAGAGCAGGTCATTGGTATTAGGGGTACATCAGCGCCTCCTCTGAAAAACATCTGGTTGTCAGCTTTTCAATGATAAGGCTTAATTTTATTCTGGAAAGTTTTAAAGATGTATTTTTGTCAATGGCTTGGGCTGAAGGGGTCCCATGGGGAAGACTAGGAATGCTGAGGTCCAGTACATGCAGCTAAATTTGGATGGATTCAAAATGAAACACACTGCCTTTTCCAGCTCTTTCATATAACAAATAGGATATTTAGTTCTAGACGAGCTCAAGTTGCACAGGTCTTCCATTAAATGACAGGAGAATAGGGTACAGACAAGCTAATGTTGCCCTTAGCCTCAATGCATTTTTCTATGTATTAGCAGAAGAAATTCAGAATTTTTCCACCTCAAGGGCAGGGACAGTGCTCTCCTTTGGGCTATCTGTTATATTTGTAAAGGTTCTATAGTTATTCATGAGTACATGAACTTTTTATGACAAGAAAAGAGGGCAAGGTAGCAAGCCCGGTTTAGTTTACTCTCAGAAGGTTATGAAACTGAAAGCTGTTTCTAGAACAGCTTGGTCTTGCCTTGTAGATGGGACTTGACTGAATTTTGATAATGTCTAGTGACTGTGGTGTAAGAGAACCCCTCTGAAAAGTGTGTTTTATTTGTTTTTGGTAGCATGGACAGAACAAGAGAAATCATGTTTTGATTGTTATTATTTGGGTGCCAGCTCCAGATTGCCAAAGGCCTTCCTTTGAGATCCGGGTCAATTCAGAAGTTGAAAAGCTGCTGTCAGCCTTTGAGAAGACAGTTTCAGAGTGCACAATGCCGAAGCATATTTACTAGTCCGCCTGTCTGCATTTGGGGAAGTAACAAATGAAATGATCCCTCATACGACTGCTGTTGAAACCCTATTACCCTTTTCTTTCAGAGTCAAGACGACAGATTTGCTTTCATTGCTGAATGGTACGACCCAAATGCATCTCTCTTTCGACGTTTTGAACTCTTGTATTATCCAAAAGATGGATCGGTTGAAATGGTAAGCACCTTTCATATTATACGTTTTCTAGATAGTTAGCAGGTTGGGATGTTGGCAAGCCGTGGCCTTAGCATAGCATTATGTTCCAGGAAAGAAAAACTAAACAAATTAAGAAATATATATATTTTTTGTTTCTAAAACTAAACAATTTTACAGAAGTTTTGGGAATAACCTTCATATTTATTGCTTTGTTTGTAACAGCTATGTTTGTATGAATGGAAGTAATTTTCATTAATTCATTTTTATGTAATCTTTACTTGGGTTTTGGCATTAAATATAGCAGTGCCTAGTTACCCCAGGAGAACCCCAGAGTGAAGCAGGAGGCTGTAAGGACTAAGCCCCATGTTGCTGTCAGAGCTGAGTAAAGAGTACAAAGGAAGCAGCCACATCAAGGAAAGGATGTTGTTTTGGAAACTAGAGTGTAGCTGGTAACACAAAGATGACATTGAAAACCGTGCTGTTTCTCTTAGGTGGTTGCATGCAAGATCCTTTTGACTTTAGTAGGAGTTGGATACAGACATGTGTAGAGTTATCGCGTAGGCAGAAACAGGGAACAGAGAGAGATGAGTACGTTAGCAACAAGTGCAGCAGGTGTAATGAATGCTATTCCAGAATCCCTGTAGTTGCTTCTTCTCAGTACTCGTTAGGAATTGGAGGATGATGAACTCTGATTTTTAATTTTGCATCTTGGAATTGGAGGACAGAATTGTGTTCTTGACAAAGATTATCAGTTGTCATCTTCATCTTGACTTGTAGATGAATGTAAGAAATGGTTCTGTAGTCAGCATGCTAACCCCTGCCCCCCCATCCCCCCACAAAAACAGAAATAAAACTAAACAGCCAGCAACATGTGCCTGCAGTCTTTGCTCAGTGTGCCGTTCTGCACGTTCCAATCCCTGTGGCAGCTCATGCAAGCAGATGTGCCTTGTAGCATGCCCTGTGGTTTAGATTAAATTAAAAGAACCCTGCTCTCAATAGTGTCCCTTTAAAAGCACCATCTCTTCATGCTTTATGTATACACATTGCTGCCAGCATTTGAATATTGTTTCCAGAGACAGTTCTCCTCATAAATCTGAGGCAGCTTTAACCTTGTTTCCAACACAGCTTCAGGCAAACTGGTAACATCAAGGTTAGTTTTACATAAATGCTTAGTCTTAAAACTGACAGCTGCACAATTGTGCAGGTGGCATTGCATTAGCCAGGAGTCACCACTGCCTTCTGTGTTGTAGCTGCTCCAAGCACCTGGCTGTGGTTGTTACACCTCTGCTCCCCTGCTATTTTTAATTTCCTGAGAAGATAAATGATTGTCAGAAGGATTAACAGGCATGTCTGGGTAGAGGAGAGGTTGCTGCCAGTAGGAAATTTCCCTTCTCCAAGTGGCTTCCTTATTCTTGCTTTTGAGCATCAACTTAATTTACTTCTCATCAGCTTTGTTTTTTCTTTGCTGAAGATGGTTGTTTCAGATTTGCCAAGTGATCAGTTGCTTTGGATCCCCTCATTATATAGTCTCTTGGAGAATACCCTGAAACCAGCCCAGGCATAACTTCTAGAGAGGGTGAATCCCTGGCTCCTTGAACTCCAAGACCTGACCTTTTGGTCTGTACCCTCCCCCAGTTATGCTCCTCATATCCCCAGCTGCATTCTAGCTTAGCTCCTGGAGAAGGACTTTACCTGTTCAAGGAGATGGAGCGTACCCAAAGTTGCATGAAGTGAAACAGGCAGTTCTTGAAACAAAACACCTTTATTGGTCCACAGGAAGACGACAGGCAGTGAAGCCCGAGCAATTTTTGTCAAAAGAAAAATAGCCCTGGCTGTTTTTTCTCTCAATACCACTTGCCCCTGGTTTTTGGGCTCCCCCTTTTCAGGACCTTCTCTCAAGTGGCTTACTGGCACTGTAAACAGCAGGGAGTCTCTTCAGGTACAGGGGCTTGATCAACAAAGGCTCCTTACTGCTTGATGGCCCATTACTGGCTAGCAGAGCACTTGGGCAAATCCCCTCCAGCTCTTGTCCCAAACACAAGTAACCCCTTCTTTCCCTGTATACAATAATCAGAGAAACTGAGCCATGCAACAGTATTAGCAGTGAACAGGTAGAAGCAAATGGGACAGTTTGCTGGGAACAAGAGGAGGAAGCAGAAGAGGAACCAGGTACCAGATCCTGCTCTGGGAAGGGAACTGAGCCAGGGTTGCCTGTGTGCTCGGCTTGCTCAGGGTTGTTTGGTGGGTTTGTGTGTTTAGATGTGTTCTCTGAGCAGCTGAGTGGACTGATTGCTTCCTGGGTGTGAGAAATGGTCCTAACAAAGGGGCCTAGCCAGTCCAGGGAGCTGAAAGAATCCCATGTACCACAACAGCTTGAGGACTGATTTGGCTAAGCAGCAGCTCTACAGAAAAGGACCTGGGGGTTACAGCAGACAATAAAATGGATACGAGTCAGCAGTGTGCCCTTCAACTATCTGAAGGGTGTGGTGGGCCAGTAGGAGGTGCTCCTGCATTGAGCCACCCACCCCACTGCTCCCGACCACCTTCCAGGCTCAGAGTGCCTCCCTGGGGGCACCTCATGTCCAGCAACCCCCTTCCTGGAGCCCACCCGCAAGCCTGGGGGTAACATTGCCACCACCAAGGGTCTGGACTGATCTTGGCCTTGTGCCTCCTGGGAAACACAGGCCTAGTAGCCCTTGAGGGGTACTTGGCCCCCTTCAAGAACTTATATCAGCGATCTGGATGTGGATGTGGAATGCATGCTGTCCAAATTCGCTGATGAAGTTGTAGCAAGTTGTAAGGTGAGGTGGGCATGCTGAAGGGGAGGCACAGAATCCAAGTAGATCTAGACAAATTACAGAGGTGGGCAGATGAGAATAGCATGGCAAGTGCAAGGTACTGCATCTAGGGAGAAGGAGCCAGCAACACACCTATAGGCTGTGGAACACCCTTGTTAATAAGGTGGCAGAAAGGGATCTTGTAGTCATTGTTGACTCCAGGATGAACATGAGCTGCTGATGCGAGGAAGCGGTCAGTAAGGCTAACTGCACCTCGTTGTGCATCTAGGGATGCATCACAAGCAGGTCCAGGGAGGTTATCCTTCCCCTCTATGTGGCATTGGTCAGGCCACAGTTTGAGGACTGCGTCCAGTTCTGGGCACTGCACTTCAAGAGGGATGTGGCTAGCATTGAGAGGGTCCAGAGAAGGGGCACTCGCATGGTCAAGGGGCAGCAGGGCAGGCCCTATGAAGAGAGGCTAAAGAGCCTGAACCTATTCAGCCTCCACAAGAGAAGGCTGAGAGGGGATCTGGCCTTGGGGACCAGCGAGAACTGGGGGAGGCTCTGTTCCCCTGGGCACCACCCATGGTTACTAGGCATAACGGCCACAAATTGTTTGAGAGAAGGTTCAAGCTGGACATCAGGAGACATTACTTTACAGTTAGGCCTGCCAGGCTCTGGAATGGGCTCCCAAGTGAGGTATTCTCTCCTACCTTGGGGGTCTTCAAGAGGAGGCTGGACAGATATTTGGCTGAGGTGATATGACCCCGTCACCTGTTCCTGCCTGGGGTAGGGGGTCGGACCTGATGATCTGTTTAGGTCCCTTCCAATCCTAAGTACTGTAATACTATGGTACTAACTTGGGGTGCTTCCCTCAGTCTGAAGCACAAATAATGGTCTCCCTTAGCCAAACCAAGGGGACCCCCAAGGCATAATCTAGACCCTCTCCCCGTAAGTCTCCCATGCTAGATCTGGAGGAGAACTTCATTGGTTACAAGGAGTAGGTTTGGAATAGGGTACAGGGTAGAGCAGTATCCGAGAAATAACTTGGAGCAAACAGTGGCATGGTAGCCTTTGACTACACACCTGTATTACTGCAAACTATATATCTAGTTAGCTCTCAAGTAGCTTACTCAGAAGTATCATCCAGAGGCAGGTGGAGCTTTCCTCTGAAGGCAAGCAGTTCATTGACCATGAGTTTTAAGAGAGAGGGCAAATTTCAGATGGTCCAACTCTTCTCTCCTTGAGTTTTTGTCATGGCTGTTGCCTCTTCCTCCTGGGCAGTCCTTAACTTACGTAGTACTTATGACCTCATTTACCTGGTCCAGTGGAGACCAGCACCTGTTGGCTGCCAGCTAACCTATTTGAAATGCATCACTGGTTGCTGGGCAGACTGGCAGGGTCTCTAGCCCCCTCCCAGTCAGGTTGGCATTGCTTAGAACAATAAGGAGTTTAAGCCCCCACCTAGGTGTATGAGGCCAGTCACGTAGGCAGAGGGAGCAGGTTTTCCCCTCCCTCAGAAATATATCCAGCTCAAGTTACAACTCAGGATTACCTGAAGCCGATGAGGCCAGGGGTGTCTGCCCTCTGCAGTGACGATGGTAACCAAATTGTAAGATTGGTCACCCACCTGATAGCAGAGTTTGGTGTGGGGGAGAGAGATGGCATTCTGCCACAAAGGGTAGTTTGAAAGAGGATGGAGCTAGACCAGGGTGGGCAAAATATGGCCTGTAGGCTGGCACCCACCAATTAACTGTGTTCAGCCCCACTGGCTGCTGCCCCTGCTGTGCTCTGCATTAGACTCAGTCCCACTTACCCCTGCCAGAGGGTGCCAGCCCCAGCTAGCAGGCACAGCTTCCAGGCAGGGCTGCTGCCACCGCCACTGCTACAGGCACCCAGTGGCTCCCCAGCTGCTAGCCACTCCTCCTGCTGTCCCTGCTGCAGTGTTCCAAGTAGCAGGCAGGGAGGGGAAGCTGCAGCAATGAGGGGAGTGGGGGATGGAGAAGGCAGGCTCTGCCTGCAGCTCACTTTAGTCCTGCTCGTGCATGGCTGGGCAGGGGAGTGTGTGGATGTAGGAGGAGGGGTGGGCGTGAAGGAGTTTTGCTGTTCACAAAGCCCTGCCTGGCAGGCATGGGACAGGCAAATGGAGCAGGAACAGCAGCAGCAGGAGCTAGTGTGTGCTTGGTGCAGCTCTGCCAGGCAGGCGCATGGGATGGAAGCAGCAGCAGGAGCCAGTACAGGTTCAGCTACAGCCCTGCTGGGCAGGTGTGGGATAGAGACCAAGAGATCCAGTGGTGCCAGGCTCAGTTCACACCTCCCACAACACACCATACCCAAACATACCACCTCTACCCCCCCCACACACATCTACACGTATACCTACACCTCAACCACACATGTGCACTCCCTTGCATACCCCACACCTCAACCACATACACTCACACTCCCCACACAGATTCCACACCCATTCACATGTATACCCACACCCCATCACACACTGCACCCCCTACCACATCCATAGACATCCAACATTATCCCACCCCCCCACATAAGCACTCCTCCACACACCCCATTTGCACCATAGTCGCACCTCCCAATCACATAGTTCCTCAACCACACGCACACCCCACATACATGCACCTACCCCTCCATACACAATATAGAAGTAAACCCACCCCCCGCCCCAACAAAAAGCAGCACTTCTTGAGCAAGGGGAGAGACTTTTGGTGGCATAGGTCAAGGGGTAGGGGGTGGGACTTCTGCTCATCACGTAGCTCCTTTAAGCCCTGCACTGGGGGCGGTCTGCACTGCATCGGCGGGGAAGGGGTGGCATGGGGTGGGGTGAGGCAGGGTGGCATGGTCCAGTGCAGGGATGAGTACGCGAGAGTGAAACATGGCTGCCCGGCTGTCAGCAGGGCTGCATCCCCAGGGGGGATGCTGGGGACCCCACACGAGGGTGTGCCACATATGTGCATGCACTCATGAGGAGGAAGCACAAGGTCACACTCACACCTTCCTCCTCCTCCTCCTTGGGAGCCGGGGGTGAGGAGGGAGGTGGGCTGTGCATGCGTGGCCATGTGTGAAGACTGGGCTCCTTACCTCCAATGGAGCTGGGGCAGCATCCTGAGGCACTGCTTCTCCTCCTCCTCCGCGCTGCTGCTGCCGGAGGCCAACAGCTGGCTGGTCCTCCACGGCTTCCTCCACCTGGTGCTGGACGCCCAGGTGTCCCAGGGCAAGCCTGCATTATGCTTCTTTCATTCATTGAGAAGTGAGTGGACGTGAAAGTGTTTATTTTAGTCAAGTGTTTGGTATTATTTCATTGTTGCTTTTATATTGTTTTTATTTTGGATTTTAAACCACATTTCCAGACCCATTTAATTGTCACTTCCTGCAACTTCATTGGTGTCAAAGGTCATGTGACATCACTTCCTGATGTGATACTGCTTCCTGTGAGGTCTTTGAATATGGTTCGCCAGCCCACTGGGTGATAAAAAGTTCATGATCCGGCCCCACATTCAAAAAGGTTGGACACCCCTGCGTTCAGTCAAGCTTCTCCCTTGGCCTAGAATGCCTCCCAGCCCTGGGTGCCTTATGGGCTCCTGGAGCCCCCATTAGCCATATAAGCCACATGTCAAGCAGCTACAACATCTCTGGGTTGCTTTTCCATGCAGGAACTCCTTCCCCTGGCTGCTGCCAGAGAACTAACTCCTGCCAGTCTTAGCTCTGGGCTGTGCACTGGGCTGTGCCTCCTTCCAATAAGCTGACTGGATGCAGGTGCAGACTAGCTCCCCATTAGCCTGCTGCCATGGCACCTGCAGCTGTGGCACTCTGCCTGGCTCAGCTGGTTGTCTAGCTAGGCGGTTTCTGCTCTCAAAGGAGCAGGCACCCCTTAGTGCCCTGCGACAGGAAGTTGAGGTTAGATATTAAGAAGAACTTTCTCACTAGAAGGGTAGCAAAGCACTGGAACAGGTCACCCAGAGAGGTGGTGGAAGCTCCATCCTTGGAGGTTTGTAAGACCTGGGCAGACAAAGTCTTGGCTGGGATGATTTAATTGGGGATGGTACTGCCTTGAGCAGGGGGTTGCACTAGATGATCTCCTGATTCTGTGATTATAGCACGCACACATTTTAAACTAGAAACATTGCCACAAAAACATATTTTATTCCTGTGGAGTTGAAGGTGGTATTCATGATGAATAAATAAGGTTTTTTTCAGCTTTCCTTCTCTGCTGAACTCTGAGAGCAAAAGTTGGCAAAGGAAGCAATGAAAACATCTGGGCAGGCAGATCTCAGCTATACAGTAGATGCAGCAGCCTCTATAGTCTCAGCAGCCCAGCACAGAGAAGCACTAGCTTACCTCTGAGCAAATTAGTTCTATTGACCCATGTGGCCCTCCCAGTCTGACATCATTTGTAGCCCTAGAGATTAATCCTTCCCTCCTATTTTAAGCAGCAAATTATGACGTAGGTGATATAACCATAATGAGAGGAAGGGTCCTAAATTTTTTTAAACATGCAAGAGAACATAGATTGTTAGCTGAAAATAGATTATTTCAGTAAAATTTGCTTGTCCAGGAAAATGGAGAGGGAGGAGAGGAGGAAGGAATAAGCTAGCAAACTATATTTACTAAATCTAAACAACATTGATTTTCTGTTGTTTACCCACTTTGTGTCTCATCATTATGTTTTAAAGAGGGTTTATAAATATACCCAGGCATCAGTGCCAACCTCCCCCCCCCCATAACACACGTGGATGAGGGAATAATATTTTCCAAAGGCTTTTTTCATTATGTTCCTTCTGTTTCTTGAGGAGTGAAAAATAAATGGAATGTACTAGCTTAGCAGCTCTGATTGAATTGGCCTAAGACAGCATTTCTCAACCCATGGGTTGTGACCCAAAAGTGGGTTGCAAGAATATATGAAAGGGTCACGGCCAGTCTTTAAAAATGGATCAGCAGACTTTTAAAATGGATTCTCCTCTAAAGGAGGAAAACATGGGAAACACTGCTTTTCCTTTGCAGGCTGGCAGAAGTCAGAAGAAGCTGCTTGGGGGCTGCCATCCCTACATACCCATCCCCTGCCCCACACACTGGGGGGCTGGGCCTGGGGGCAGTGAATTGGGAGTGAGGGGCAATGGGTTGGGACTGGTCATTGATGTTTACAAATGGGTCTGGGTACAAAAGAGGTTGAGAACCACTGGCCTAAGAAACATGCAGGTATCAGTGTTTTGAAAAGTATTAATATAGTTGAATTTGAACAAGTCCAGGGTTGAATATGACCCGTCCATCACCACCCTCTGAGTGCGACCCTTCAGCCAATCTGCAATCCATCTGACTGCGTAGGCATCAATGCCACAGTAGCCCGATTTTTTTAATGAGGATGGGGTGGGAGACAGTGTCAAAGGCCTTGCTGAAGTCCAGAAAGACTATGTCCACGGTGACACCTGCATCCAGTGCTTTTGTGACCTGATCATAAAAGGCAATCAGGTTGTTCTGACATGACCTGCCCCTACTGAAACCATGCTGGTTGCCCTTGAGCATTGTCCCTGAAGCCAGCCATCACAGATGTGCTCCTTGATGATCTTCTCAAAGAGTTTCCCTAAGATTGAGGTAAGACTGACGGGCCTATAGTTGCCCAGGTCCTCCCTCCTCCCTTTTTTAAAGATGGAGACCACGTTGGCTATCTTCCAGTCATCTGGCACCTGGCCTGAGCACCACGAGCGCTTGTAAAACCGTGCCAAGGGCCCTGCTAGCTCTCTCAACACCCTGGGCTGGAGAGCAGCTGAACCCGCTGATCTGAACACGTTCAGCCCCTCCAGAAGCTCTCTAACCCGGTCCTCCCCAACCTGAGGTCTGGAGGCGTTCCCCTCGAGTCTGTCTGGCATCACAGTGGGGAAGTCCCAGTCCCTGCACAAGAAAACAGAGGTGAAGAATTGGTTAAAGAGGTCTGCTTTCTCCTCTGGTGCAACCACCAGATTGCCCAGAAAATCTTGCAGGGGCCCCACATTTCCGGTGCTTTCATCATAAAAATGATAAAATTCTTCAACTCGTGTATTTGAACACAGGATATGAAATCAGAACATACATGAAAAAGGAAAAAGAAGCTTTATTCTGACTCCTGATGGGGAAATATCAAGAGCTCCAGAGTCTGGGGAGGGCTTGCAGCCCCTCCAAAAATGGGTGCTTATTGGAACTGTTCATGCGTTTTGCAGTATAAAGAATGGGGCTGTGTATCACGTGAGAGCAGGCTGTCCTGAGGGATTTCTAATGCTTCCATTCATGATGAACACAAGGGAGAAATGTACCCAAATGGCTTGTAACATCCAAAAGATTAATTTTGCATCTGAAAGAAAAAAGGCCAAAACTTTGAGGCAGGGAGGGTGCAGGAAGGGAAGGGGAACAGGTTTTCTATTTTAACACTACTAAAGCACTGTGGAGAAGGGCAGTACATAACACAGTATTGGGAAGAGGAAGTTTTAAGTGAGGACAAACCCTTCTTTTCGTAAATGCCTTGAAAGTGTTAGTATCTACATGCAGTCAAAGGAACCTGTTGTTTTTAAGATCTCCTCTAATACTTGGCTAGCCTACCTAGTAAACTGCATGAAACGTCTTGCACCTTTCTGAGAAAGATGAAGAGTTGAGCTGACAAAGCTCAGAATTCAGCCTGTGGTTCTAGGTAGCCAGTGTTTCAAACCCACTGTTTAGACCAGCCATTTGTGTCTAATTTTGACTCATGTATAGTACAAACGGTTAGTTTAGTATCATTGAAATGATGCCCTGAAGATACCTGTTACAGCATGTTGCAAGCAGTTCTGGCATGGCCTATCAGTCTGGAACAGTGTGATTTTCCTGAGGAAAATGTCACTGAAAATCCCTATAATTCAGATTGGACTGAGATACTCAGGAGGCATCAGGAGCAGTTATTGCAACTTAAAATAACACAAGCAAGTAATGAAACACAAAATGTCTTAGATACTTGTCAGCCCAAGGAAGAGAGAGTTAAAGTGGAACAAATTCATAATATTGGCTTCATCTTTTGAGCCTCCGCGGAGTCCATAATATTTTTGAGACTTCCCAAAATAGAAGAGAATTTATTTTAAATCTGCTCACAGCTGACTTACCTGCTCCTGCTGTTTGGTGACTATGTCTTTCTCTGCAGTATGACGTGAAGAACCATCGCACCTTTCTGAAGCGCACTAAATACGATGGCTTACACCTTGAGGATTTGTTCATAGGCAACAAAGTTACTGTGTTTTCCCGACACCTTTCCCTAGTTGACTATGGGGACCAGTATACAGCCCGCAAGCTGGGCAGCCGCAAGGAAAGGTAGGAAAATGCAGTTTTTGAAATTTTGCTTTATTTGCTACCTGAGAACATCACGTGAGCAAGTTTGTTCAAGTGGTTGCATTTGGCTGGAGGAATCAGAATTTCTGTAATTGATGCTATAAGGGAGGGGAGGGCAAGAAATGGGTTTAGTGTTATTCTGCCTCTGAGGTGAGGGGCTCTTAAGCTTTGATAGCTGAAAGGGAAGAGAAAGCAACCCATCCCTGTAGTCAAATCTCTGATCTTTCCTCTTAACTGTTAAAAGCCCCCAAACTCTTTACCTTAGGCATTAACTGTTTTTTCCTGCAGTTCTGGGGAAAGAGACTTGGATCCAGCCACATCCACAGAAGAACCTTGGTGCCTAAAATATAACTTTAGGGGAGCATGGGCACCCAGGTTCCAGAGTGCAAGCCACAAAACCCCCGATCCGCTGTGTAGGCACCTGAGAGTCTCTAGGCACTTATGTTTTCCATTTAAGTTACTTAAGTGGTTAAGGTGCTGCTACTGAGCATTTCCAGGACAGCTGCCATTTTGGCTGTGTTGAGTGTGTCATCACCTATCTGATGCCTGATAAACTTAGGCAGTCCTGTGTTTGTCTCATCTGAGGCACCTGGTCTGAGACTATGGCTGACACTAATATCACTGAGTTCAGCACAAAGCACAGTAGCCATGACTGTAAACACAGAGAGATGAAAAAGAGGCTCCTATCTATGTACCTTTCATGTAATAGAGCAGTGACAAGCACTTTTGAAGTGGGAAAACTGGGTTCTAGGCCCTGTTTAGCCTGAGGGTTGGGAACCCACATTTCTCCACACTCCTCCCAGGAGCATGGTAAACTGCCAAATTAGAGGCTGGGTTGGGCTGATACTATTTTCCACCCAGTTTGTTGAAACTATTGTTGTGCAGCAAGATTAATGAGGCCAGTGAGACAGCAGGCAGGAGGGAGTGTGACTCTGTAGCCTAGTAATAAGGACGCTCCCCTGGGATGTGAGAGATCTGGGTTCTAGTCCTTGCTCCAGGGATTAAATGCATTTTGGATTAAAGAGTCATGGGATAAACTTGCTTGGGGAACAGTCCAGCCTTGCTACAGCTGTGTAAACCCACTGACATGCAGTTACACAGTGCTTTTATGAGATCCAGTTGATTACAAGATCCAGTTGGCTGGGGTGATATGATCCTGGCACCCATTCCTGCCTGGGGCAGGGGGTTGGACCTGATGATCTGTTTAGGTCCCTTCTGACCCTAAATACTATGATACTATGATTACAGTGAGATGGCATGGTTGCAGCCTGGGGCAGAATTATGTTGGCAAGTATTGTGCATAAATTTTGAGAACATCTGGACTTCTGGGAGGGAAGCCCAGGCCTTGTGATCTGACAGCATCTACTCATCGTTTGATATGTACTGTACAGCAGAAAGGGGAGGGGGAGGCTTGTACCCATTTTCTATTGCTCTTCCCATAAGACAGGAAGTGGGAAGGAAATGGGGTGTGGAGAGACCACCTGGGAGTGAAGATCTGGTCCCTTATATTAGCTCAAATTCATTTCGGCTGTGGCGGTGTAACCAAAGAGACCTTCTCTGGCTGCCACATTTGCCAAAAGCCCATCCCAGAGAAAAACAACACAAGTGAGAGATCTTAATAACTTAGGCCAGACTTTTTCTGTAGCTTACACTGGGATAAATCTGAATTGACTTAAGTTGTGTTACACTACATAATATAACTAGGTAACCCAGACCAGAGTTTAGCTCAAAACCTTCAGAAAGAACATTGAGCATTGTTCTTTGATTGCTGTTCCAAATTCCAGAGAGCCTCATTTCATTTGCTCCTTGTCACCAAACTGGCTTGGAGTTGGTTTGCTTTCAGAGATCTCTAACCAGACCTAGGTAAGACTTTAAATTTAACATTTTAATCCAGACAATAGCAAAATACATTGATGAAATTGAAAGGCCTGATGAAGTTAAGATGCTACCTCATCATTTAAAAGCATTGCCACCAATACTTCAGGAATAATCTTCTTAAATGGGGCCTCTGGGCATGTTGGCTACTGTTTGGAGGTGGAACAGGAGGGAAAACAGTGTGAGAGAATTTGCAGTTCAGAACTCCTGAGGTGTACTCCCATTCCCAGTCATCTCTTTGTGAGTCTGCACAAGTCTCTCAGGCCTGGCCTGTCTACAACCCTTGCACTGATGTAATTGTTTTGATTAAGGGTGTAAATATTTCCTGATGTACCGGCATTGGTACAAGAGCTAGTGTGTGGGTGCATTGTTATAACTTTGCCAGATAATGAAGTGGCAATACTAACGTCCTGGTACAGTACTGTCTCGCAGGCATGCTAAGAAAGTACAGGTTGGATGAATGGAATATAAGGTGGATAGAAGACTGCATGGATCATTGGGCTCAGAGCCTAGTAGTCAGTGGCTTGAGGTCTAGTTGGCAGCCAGTGTCAAATGAAGTGCTCCAGGGGTCAGTCCTGAGGCTGGTTTTTTTCAATATCTTCATCAATGAGATGGAAGATGGCATAAAGTGTACCCTCAGCAAGTCTGCTGATGACACCAAGCTGGGGAAATAGTAGATACGTTGGAGAGTAGGGTTAGGATTCAGAGAGGCCTAGACAAGTTGGAGGATTGGACCAAAAGAAATCTCATAAGGTTAAATAAGGACTAGTGCAAAGTCCTGCGCTTTGGATTAAACTGATCCCATGTACTGGTACCGGCTGGGGGCTGCCTGGCTGGGCAGCAGCTCTGCAGAAAAGGATTTGGGGTTACAGTGGACAGTAAGCTGAATATGACCTAGCAGTGTGTCTTTGATGCCAAGAAGGCTGATGCCAAGAAGGCTAATGGCATACTGGGCTGCATTGGTAGGAGTGTTGCCAGCAGATCAAGGGAAGTGATTATTCCTCTCTATTCAGCACTGGTGAGACCACATCTGGAGTACCGTGTTCAGTTTTGGGCCCCCCATGACCAAAAGGATGTGGACAAATTGGAGAGAGTCCAGTGGAGGTCAGTGAAAATGATTGGGGGCTAGGAGTCATGACTTATGAGAAGCTAAGGGAACTGAGCTTATTTAGTTTGTAGAAGAGAAGACTGAAGTGGGGATTTGATGGCAGCCTTTAACTACCTGAAAGTTGGTTCAAAAGAGGATGGCTCAGTAGTAGCAGCTGACAGAACAAGGAGCAAGGGTCTCAAGTTGCAGCAAGGGAGGTTTTGGTTGGATATTAGGAAAATTTTCTTGCTAGGAGGATAGTAAAGCACTGGAACCGGCTGCCCAGAGAGGTGGTAGAAGCTCTGTCCTTGGAGGCTTTTAAAAGCTGGCTAGACTAAACTCTGGCTAGGATGACCTAGTTGTTGCTGGTCCTACTTTGAGCAGGGAGTTGGACTAGATGACCTCCTGTCCCTTCCAACCTTAATTTTCTATGATTCAGTGAACCTAGTTCATTAATATCTGGGTGGTTCATAACACCCTTAAGTTCATAGCAGGTTGCCTAGTTAAGGATGAGATGTTCAGGCAGGATTTTTCAAATGTGAGACTGTGCTTGGGTCAGTGGAGATGCACGTGCAAAACTCAGGCTGTTTTTGCAAGGGAGGGTGACATGTGCACCTCCAGCCTTCTGAAACTGGGGGTTTTGCTTTTGTAAATACAGTGAGCAAATGTGACTCCAGGTATATGCTGGGAATACAACTGATGTGTGAAAAGAGGCCAGTTTTTACAGAATCCCTTATCTGATTGTAATTGCAGTAATATCAGTCTTTCTAGACACACTGGTAAGTTGAAATCTAGCTAGTTCCAAAAGATTACTTTAAAACAGCTTCAGTTCATACACCTCTCTTGCTCTCTCTTGCTCTTTCCTCTGTCCCAATTTATTTCTGTTGTTCTATACCATTTGACTCTCAAAATGCTCCCCCACACCTCTGCCTTTCCCATCATCTGGGAAACTATGCATATGGTCTGTGCAATCTATAAAAATTGCAGAGGTCACATAAGTAAAGGCAAAATTCTGTGAAATTCACATGGTGACCACAATTCACGGGGAAAAAAAGAGATTTGCCTTCCTCCTATTCCCCCTTGTCCGCCACCACTTCAAATGATTCACTTGTGATCTTAGGTGACTTACACTGCTAAGTAAAAGTTTTTTCTTACAAGTGTGTCCTTAAACAGAATATGTCTTTTAATATATTCAGTTACCATAACTGGTGTTTGAAAAATTATTAGCAAGCTCACAGTAAACCAGACACACTGGGAGATTTTATTCATTTGGGAAGTCATTGGTGTTTCTAGGCCTATACCATAGCCAGTATTTCTTCCCATACAAAACTTAAGGTACTGTACTTGTAAAAGTTCTTAAATTTAAAATAAATGCATTTCATGCTCCTGACTACACTTTGTATTGTTTTTCATGTATTGCACCTGTATCTATCCTCTGCTTAGCCACTGTTCCCCTTTTCCTAGTGTCCACAAAAACTTACATTCAGACTGACTGTACAGTATAAAGCAGTTAAGCCTAATTTGAATTCCTTTTCCTCTGTTCCTAGCCATAACCATTCAGAAATACACTTGGGGGAGACAGACATGTAAAAACCCTAAAACGTATGACTAAATCTTGAAGTAGGTCTTATGAATCAAAATCTAATCTCAGAAATGAACCTCAGCATTCTGATTTATAACACTTTTTTTTCTGCACACCTCCATGAAACGCTCTCTGAAAATGTTGAATTCTATAAGTCAGTGCTGGAAAAAAACCCTACCAGCAGATGCTCATTTTAGTTTGTACTGCTGGCCTTTAAATTAATTGCTTCCATATACAGTATTTCACTGCATACCGCTAACACTTAAGGAACTCTTCTCTAAACTTGAAATTAGCAAAGTAAATTACATTATTTCCGGATTGAACAACCTCTCTCCAAGAACCTGCAGAACAAAAAAACCTTCCTGGAGAAAATGCTGACTTTGAGTTTAAGTGAAATTCTCCTTCAAACTACATTGCCTGGGTCAGTCTTATTTATTTAATTTACAATTTCTCTTAGACCTGGGTCTTGTTTGATCCACAGATCTGAGTAACCCTTAGGCTTGGGGGAGTTCAGATTTATTTCTGAACTCTGAAGCTCAGCTCTGGTTCCCTCTCCACTCCACCCAAAATGTCAGATATGTTTCCACCTCCTCCTTCTTGTTTCCTTTTCCCACTCTCTCCCTTCCCACTTACTATAAAGTCACTGAGTGATAAGCTGTGGGAAGTGTTGATTCTCAGGATAAGAACAAGTGGAATGGCATTTTGTCCATTTCCCCTAAATTCAGTGTGCTGTACCAGTTAGAACAAGCTGGTGGTCATAAAGGTTCTCTTCCCCAGCAGGCTAGAAAATAAAAAACAAAAGTGCAGCCTTTGTTTTTTCTTATTAGAGGCACCACAATAAGGGAAACATTTGGCCTTTCATATCCTTTGTTACTGGAAACAGATTAAAGGATAAACTCCTCTGGAATATCATAGTATCCTGCATAGTTGTGGGACAGACAGTTAGGTAAATCGTCTGTTGGCTTGCAGGCTGAGCATGTTTGCTGACTTACCACCCAAAGAAACGCATATGCAAAATGTTTTTCATAGCCTTTATAAGCTTTTGTGCTTATTATTTATGATTAATAATGTGCTTAGTGCTGAGAGGTGTGCTTAGCACTGTACAAAACAATGGTAAAAAAAGCAGCCTTTGACCTGAAGAATTTAGTAGCCTGAAAGATAATTTCAGGGAGTATGTATTTAGAAAGCGAGAGATGAGGGTGCTGCGTTTTTCGTTTTTCTTTTAACTCCCTTGCTATCAAGTTCAAAGTCAGTAAAATGGGGATGCTGACTTGTTTCTTCTTACCCTTTGTCCTGGCTTCTTATCTGGTAAGCTTTTTTGGGACATTGGCTGTATCTTACATGTTTGCACAGTGATACCTCAACCTCAGTCAGAGCCCTGAGATGTTGTTATAAGAATAATCTCTTTATGAGCATTTCAGAAAAAACAATTTTGGAGGAAGATTTCAATGTAGATAGGCTACGGGCATTTTGATTGGGTCCTTAATTAGGAGCAGGGTGACTAAGAAGGAAGAGGAAGAAATAAACTAAACAAAATGGTTGTACTGTGGCAGGGTGGAGGCAGGGAATATGATGAAAAAAGCCTCTGGCTTGTTACACTTTTTAAAAATTGAAGTAAGTTTGCATATAAACGGCCACTTCTGTCTATCTCAAGTGCTATGCATGCACAGGAAAATTGTGGTGTTACATCTCGTAGTAAACAACAACTACATCCAGGACAGTACTCCCAAAGATCTGTGGAGTTTCAAATGTAAAAAGGACTTACTTCTGAGACTTGCAGACATTTTAGATTACACACTGGGACCTAGAGACAGAGAGCCCATAGAGGTTGCTGACCATCCCTTAGGCAAATGGCATGAAGGAAGGAATGAAAATGTTTTTACCACACATACAAGATGGGAGGTCATGGAAAACTGAGGCAGAGCTATTTGGATAACTGATTGGATATCTTTTTGTGTGATAGTGTTTTCTTTAAGTGTAATCCTTACCTTGGACTGGTTGTTTTGTGGCAAATGCAATGTTCTCTTTTTCAGAACACTGGCTTTGATTAAGCCTGATGCAGCACCCAGGATTGGAGAGCTAATTGATATCATTATTAATGCCGGGTTTACAATAACCAAGGCCAAAATGATGGTGCTTTCACGGTAAGGCTCTATGAACTTTTACTGTAGGACTGGAATATTACTTTTTTTAATTTCACTGTGTTTTCCTAGTTATTCCATGTTGTTCAGCATATTAAATTGATACTACCGAGTAATAAAGAAAGCAGTAATCTGTTTCATAATGACAATGTAGAGACCTTACAGTGTCTAGGTAATGAAAAAGTCCTGTGCAAATGTCATTGGGCTTACTGCGAGTGTGTAAATATATAATGTGTGCTTGAATAAAAATAGAGGTCATTCTTATAAATTCAGCACTCAGATGATGCTTGCTAGTAAGACATTTCTTTGCCTCCGCTTTTAATTACCCAGTTGCCTAATGCAAGCTTGATTACTAATTATGGTACAGTTGTCTCAAGTTGATTAATTTGTTGCCTTACGATAAATCCACAATTTTAGTCTGTGCGCCTAGAACCAACCTTGCCACCTTCTGCAGCTGCTGTGGAAGTCCTTAGAGACAGCGCAATCTGTGTGGCTCTGCTGAGGGCAAGGGCAGGGCTGACCTGTATGTGGCTTCTGCTCCCTTGGTCTGAATGTCTCTCGGATGCCTGACCACTGGTGGCCAGAGAAGGCTAGCTGGGGAAAGAATGGATTTGGTGGATCTACCACAAAGGGGTTTGCCAGGATCCTTGCATGGCTACTCTACTGTGGTTATGCCACACCTATCTACACATCACCCCTGAGCAGAAAAATCACCTTATCTTTAAATATTCCATCTTTCCAAGAGTCCTACTCTAAGTCTTGTGTTTCCCATATGCCACAAAGAGGTATTCCCCTACCTTAAAGTTTTTTGGTCCTCCTAGGCAGTGGTAGGATAGCACATGGCTGCCTCTCTCTGTGATCACATGATGCTGTCTGCTACTGCACCTGACCCTACCATTGTAGTTTACAAATAGTCATGTATCTAATACAGAACCCCTTGCCTCCACCGGAATCTACATCCAGGCTTTCGGGTATCTTTGTGGGATCTTTTCTAGCCATTCAGTCTGCTCTTAATAAATGCAAACTATTCTGTGGTTTGGTATTCCGTCTTTTCACTCGCTTTGTCCTGAAGTAGTAGGCTCCTCCTTATTTCTGTGGGCGGATTTGTTCTATGATTGAAGGTTTGAGGTACATCTTTGTTTTGGATATGGCTTACTTTGAGGAAAAGAAATCCTAAAGGTTGAGATGAGATTTAAACTCCTTTTACTTTATAAGTGACTCCCTGCCTGTGTAGGGCTGTCAAAGAATTTTTAAAAATTAATCAAAATTAATTGAGAGATTAAAAAAACTAGTTGTGTTAACTGCACGGTTAGAATTGCAATTAAAACAATAATAGAATTCTTCCCCCCCCCCCCCCCCCCCCCGCACTGCTGGTGTCCCCCACTCCTGACCTGCAGCCCCCTGCACCCCCCCAGCAGCATTGCTTGGGGCTGCCTGGCCCTTGCTGCCCTCAAAGGGCCTCCCCCCACCATTCCCCTGTTGGAGGGGCAGGCACCTCACCCTGTCCTGCCACAGCCCCAGTGCTTGGATAGGTTCTCCCAGCGCTGGAAGGCACCCCCCCCCACACACACCCTAGACAGTCCCCAAGACCTCCAACCTCTGCTCCCCATCCAGCTGCTGAATCTGCTCCCAGGACCCTGCTTGGCTGCTTGCTGGCCATATGTATGTGCAGCCGGCAGCAGCAACAGGAGAGGGGCTGCTTTTCCCCCTAGCACCTGGAGCGCTTAACACGTTAAAAAAAAAATGCAAAAATGAATGAACACATTAATCGCACGTGTTAACTGTCATTAATTGACAGCCCTAATAATGATTAATCATTACCTAGCACCTCATTAGACTATAATATTTAATGGCTCAATATATAAATGGTGACTTGATAATATGGAGTTTTTATGGGGCCGCCTATGTTAATCCATGATAATGCATCATAATTCTAATGGTAGCACTGAATTATTGTCACAAGCCGAGTGCCATGGTTCCCTGTACGCTTATTTGTCCAGAGTAGCATTGGCATCTGCTGCTTTCTTTAAAGGGGATTATTGCTGACATTTGCCTGGAAAACTCTGTTAACTTGATTCACACCACCTGTAAAAAAACATTGCTTAGGTATGAAAGAAAGGTCAGACATGTGCTGTGAAAGGCCAGTTCTTCTGTCTCCTCAGTTAATCATGCCTCAGTCCAACCCACTATTCAAGATAAATCCTGCTTTCAGTGCTCTATGAGTCCAGCTCTGCTGAGACTAAATGCAGAAGGGGGTTAGATTTTGGACAGCCAGTCCAGTTTTGTAATTACTGCAATAACAATTTTCCTTGACTAAGCATTGGAGCCAGGGATATGTGTGGTTTAACTGTTCACAAATATTTGTTCAGGTTTATAAATGATATTGCTTAAGACTGTCTTCATACCCTTTTGCAGTTTGCTTTCCATGAATATTTTAGTCAGTGCACTTACTGGAAGGAAGTTTTGCTGAAACAGTGGATTCTGAACACGTATTTTAGAATATTTGTGGGAAGTGGGTTTTATTTCATTTTAGGAAAAACCTTCAGTTCCCTCCCTTAGTAAGCAGAAATGTACCTTGTAGCCTGCATTTCTGATCAAAAAAACTCAAATTTTGAATGTCTATTACTTTGTGAACTACAACCTACAGGTTAAAAATTCCTCAGCAAATAATTCTGACTAACACGGGAGAAAATTATGATCTGTTTACAGATACACGAAGAGTGATAGAAATGAACTTTTTCAAATATATGGGTCGCTATACAGAAATTATTCCTCTACTTTGAGTAAGGACTGGAATATTAGACTCGGGGACTGTGCCAGTGATTCTCAACGAGGGTGGTGGGAGAGCCTTTCAAAGGTGCTGTGCAATGTTAGCAGTGTTACATGTGTAAACATGATTCACATGTAAACCTAGAGATTTCCGTAGTGTTAAAAACCTCCTGATCTGTTGTGGTCTTTCTGAATTCTTTGCAACAGAAGTATTGTCCTATTATTTTTCTGTAGTCGAAACACAAAAGAGCTGGCATTTTTCTGAGGGGTGCCTCAAGTCTTAAAGAAGGTTGAGAGCCACTGGACTCATGTGTAAGTGCAAGTGTCTGATGTGATCTTTCTCCTCCTTCCCTGTCTTTGTAGAGGGTAATTTACAGACAGGCATGTTGTACACTGAAGGGAATTTGCCGGCTGATGTTAGAAACGATCATTTGTGAAGGCCAGGATAGTGCATTAGATCAAGAGCTGCTAGAAGTGAGTGAATTGTGGTGATACCCACACATTTTAGAGAACAGTGTTTAGAAACTTCAACCTTGTTTTCCCCCATTGGTACTTGAGGCTTTTGTAACTGGCATTTGGCTTGCTGACCTTTCCTCACCGAGTAATCTTCACTGCAACTCTTTAACTTAATGGTGAACTCTGCACCTAGGCCATGAGCTTGGAGCTACGCTGCTTCACCACAGCAGTTGCTCCCCTTTCCAGGAGTTTGGATTTCTCTGTATCACAGCTTCATAATGGGCTGCTCTCCAGGGTTCAGAACAAACCAACACCCATTACAATTTAAAACCTAAACCTGTTAAATTGGATTTGGGATGTAGCAGAGCACTTTAACATCCCTTATGAATTTGGTAGCTACTCTATGTGAAGAAGTCCTAGTGGAATCAACTTGCATCGTGCAGCAGTTACAGAGCATACACCTCAAAGCAAGGAGGGAAGGAGGTTGCTAGCTCTAGCTGATGCTGTTGTAAGAAAATCACTGGCTGGTAGAACTGAAGTCCACAGTACATTCAGTGCAGCTTGTAGAAACAACTAACTTCCTCCGGTACCACTGACAGTATTGACATAGTGGAACAGTTCACAGCATGGGCTGCAGATTGCCTAAGAAGCTGAGTAGATACTTAACTGGCTAGCATATACTGATCTCCATAATGCTAGTTATATCTCTAGTAGTACCTGAGCTAGCTAGTCACTTCAGCGTTGACATGCTGTTAGACTAGCTTATTTACTTTGTAAGCTTGGGGATTGCTTCAGTACAGTAGTGCAGACAGGTGTAAAAACCCCATATGTGGCAATTAGTGTGTTCCCATAGGGAAAATGTAGGGCCATAGCAAGTTTCCAAGTGGAAAGGTAGTGGGGGAAAACACCTCTTCCATCAACACTGAGAAGTGTAAAGTGCTTCATCTGGGGAGGAAGAGTCCACAACAAATTTACAACCTTGGTGGTGCTACTTTAACTAGCACCATGTCCGAAAAGGACCTGGGGATCATAACTGACCATAAAATGAATATGAGACACCAGTGTGATGCTGCCATTAGCAGAGCAAGTAATACCCAGGCATGCATCAACTGATGCATCTCAAGCAAAACCAAGGAAGTGATTCTCTTGCTCTACTCGGCATTGGTGAGGCTGCAGCTGGAGTTATTGCATCCTGTTCTGGGTGCCACACTTCAACAAGGATGTGGAGAGAGTCCAGTGAAGGGTCACTTGTATGATTAGAAGCCTGAAGAGCAAGTCATATGAGGAAAGGCGGACAGATACAGGACTGTTGAGCCTAGAAAAGAGAAGATTTGGTGTGGGGGTTGGTGGCAGCTTACAGATATATCAGGGGTGAGCATCAGGGGCTAGGCAAACAACTGTTCAGCAAAACACCTCAGGGGCAAACCAGGAGCAAGTTAAACTCATAGAAGGTTTCAGACTGGATATTAGGAAAAACTTCTTCACAGTTTGTGTGACCAGACTCTGGAATAGACTCCCAGTGCGGGTGATGCAGGCACTTACCCTGGAGATCTTCAAAAGGAGACTGGATGCACACCTTGCTGGGGTTATTTGACCCTAGCAATCTTTCCTGCCCAGAGCAGGGGGGATGTACCCAATGATTTCACAAGGTCCCTTCTAGCCCTAAACTGCTGTGAATCATCCTTTTCCTCATTTTCACCTCTTTTCTAGAATTGGGAGAGCCTTAATGCATTCAGATGCATCTGCAAACAGAAGCTAAGGTGCAAAAAGTTCTATGGCTTAATAACCCAGTCTGACAAAAAAGGGGTTTGGGGAAGTAGTCCAGTTACAGTAAGAAAGTTATGGGCAGATATGTAGCGTATCATCATGAATGTATTTCCAACCCGAGTCTCTAAAATAACAAACATTATGTAACCTAGGTGGCAGCCCAATAGTTGCCACCCCTGCCCAGTATCAGGGATGGTGTGGTGAGAGTGGGGCAAGGCTTCCGGCCAGCACCACTTTACTTTCCAGCCGGCCCCTGCTCTCCACAGAGCAGCCTGTGGTCCCAAGAAGGTCTAACACTTAACTAATTTACCTATTTACACTTTATTTACAAAGCAAGAATAATAGGAAAAGTTATTTACAAGTGAACTTAAATGGCATAACCAGAATCACAAAACAAACCAGAATGCATTAGTCAACCCTTGATTCAAGAACCACAGGTAGGGTAACTGGCAGCTTTCAGCCACTGCCGAGATGCTACCACAAGGAAGCAAGGTGTTCACTTCCAGCAGCTCCAACAGGCTTCCCAGTAAGCGACAGACTGCAACAGTGTAGGCTCTTTGGTCTGCAGCAATCAAATTGTATCAAACCCCAACCCCCCCAAAGAGGCTGAAGGGTGACCCTCCATGACAGCTGACAAGGCAAGCAGCAAGCAACAGAGTAGGCTCCTGCAGCAATCGGCATGACCCAAGCACAAAGCTCAGGGACTCCATCTGATGACAATCAGCTGCAGAATAACGGACAGGACTGAGTCCCCTCTGAAGCAGTCAGTGGCAGAGGGTCAGCAGCACAGGCAGCTCCCAGGAGTCATTGCTCTAAACCCTTGCTCCAGTTGATTGGCTGGGCACCCCACACACCTCGCAGCTCGCCAGTCCCGCTCTGAGTGCCAGCCTGTGGCCTGAGCTCCCAGGGACCTTTGTCCTGGTGCTCTGCTGCTCCTCAGGATCCCAGTGCCTTGCCTGTTGCTGTCCTGCTTCCCCAGGAAAGGTAAGGGGTTTACTCAACTCACCGGCCCAGCTCTCTGCTCCAGATAAGGATGCCTTCTCGCTCCTGGCCGCTGCTTCTTCTCTGCAGTGGAGTGGGGAGCCGACTGCTACCCCTAGCCTCCGAGATGCCCAGCACGTCCAGCCCACTGCGATGGGGCCTTGGGGCACCAGCTCTCTGCCCCAAGCCCTGGCTGCTGCTCTCTCTTTGCTGCAGGGCTGGAGGCATGGCTGACTGCTTCTGCCTTCTCCTCTTGGGGCCTACGAGGCTCTTCAGAGGGGTCTCTCTGCTCCTCTGCTGGGTCAGCTCTCCCCAGCTCTTCTTAGTCTTCCTGCATCATTCCCTGGAGTCACTGTCAGCAGCCCGCACATGCCAGTTCAGCTGCTGCTTTTATCCCTTCTGGCAGTCCCTCCCTGGGTTGCAAACCGGCCAATCAGGGCTCAGCGTGGCTGGCCCCCAACTCCAGCCACCCCCCTTCCATGTGAATGAGGAGACTGAAAACCCCTTCTTTCAATTGGCTTCTCCTTTTCCAGAGGGCTGGGCTCTCCTGCTCCACCCTTGGGATGGCTCAGAATTCACCAGCACTGTTTCTAGCCCAGGGTAAGTATCTCACACCAATCTGGTGAGCCCACATTGGCAGTCTATTACAATTATAAGGAAGGTGACTCTGATGCTCTTGTTTGCCTTTTCCATAATACCAGAACATGGGAAGAGCCAGTGAATTTGAAAGGCAGATTTGCTATACAATATCATCAAAGCCAAGAGCGTAGGAGGATTCACACTAGAAGGATTATTTATGTGGCTAAAAACAGTATTAGCAGTTGTGCTAACAATAGTAAAAGATGTGGAAGCATACAGACTCTTTTACCTCCGGGCATAAGCAAACCCACAAACTGTTGGGAAGAAACTACTGTAGAGGCATATTAGTGAAGAACTGTTCATGTATGTCTTACATGTTTGTTTGGTCTCTTCTAGAAAAGAAGCAATGGATTTCTATGTAGACCATCAATCCAGGCCTTTTTACAAGTAGGTACTTATTTTTTTAGGTTAATATGATCATTAACTGTGGGGGGGAGGGGAGGAGAGAAACCATCATGGTGAGCTTTTATTATGTGACACTATAAGATAATGGCTAACCCAGACCTGGTCTTGATTTGCAAGGGCCCCATGTAAAGTATTGCGTGGAACCTCATTCAGCTTTCCCTAGAGCACTATACCTCTCAGCTGATGGATACCTGGCTCCACAGCCTTCTAATGCTGATTAAGCTCCAAGGAATGCATCCACCTTATGAGGAATGAAAATGGTCTGAACTGGGGAGGGGACTCAACATTTAGAAGGCAGCATCTTCAGGCACAGAATGGGACTTGCAGGCAGTGACAGTTGGAGTGGAATGACCAGTTTTGGATACCGATTTGGCAGCAAATGCCCCAAAGTGTGATTTCTTGCTTGCAAGCATGCCCTCTTGTAGGGCTAGTCCTAAACAAAAAGCAAAACTCTATGGGGTCTCTGTACTGCTTTATATATTGAATGCATTATATACTTGATCTCTCCATAAGTGACTGAATGAATATGCATATAGACAAATTCACCCTTCTAAAATACTGGGTTCCATAATACCAAGAAGCTTCAAACAACAAATCACTCTTTCCACTCCTGGATTTTTCCAAGCACATGTCTTCTCAGTCTTTGTTACCTTTTAACATGTTCGAGGCAAGGTTTTTCCTGTCTTTGTGGCTTATGCAGCATTGAACATATTGCTTGTGCTAAACAAGTAATAATTTGTGTGTGTATGCATGCAAGAGTTTCCAGAGGCGTTGCATTCAAGTAAGGTAAATGCTGTTTGTTGATCTACATTTAGAATTTGTTTGGCTATGAAAGGAGGTCACAATGAAGGCAAGGTTGCTTGACATACATTCCTGAGTCTAGACCTAGGTTTACAACTCTTACATAATTTACCTGGGTGAGGTCAACCCAAAGGTTTCTACTTTTTGTCATGCAGGGACTGTAGGTTGTAATGACGGAATTTTAAAGGCCCAATTTCAGGATGATCTTTGGGTTCCTGAGCCTCAGGAGTATAATTGGCAGGTTTCTTCTGGCAGCAATAGGTGGAGATGGTTTCCTTCTTTCCATGGAAAAGGAAATGATCCAAGGAAACATTTGACCATTTTGTAGAGCATCAAGGAACTCAGCTTGTCATCTTTTTTTCCTTTCCCAAGTTAATCTGCTTGGATAGGTTCATAAATGAACAAGAATTCTGTTTGCAATTTTATTCATGGCTGGCTAAACTAATGGCAGTTATCTGAGAAACTGTGAGCTGTCTATTCACTGTGTTTATTTTGTCTGTCATCCAGGGCTCTGACTGCCTGGTATTTACTGGACAGTATTTTTTCTTTGCATTGTAGTAAGAGAAAAAAAAAAAAATCCAAATGCTAATAAAAATGTTAACTGTCATACCTGATTGCTTTTAGCATTTCTTTAGTGATTTATTATAGTGTCTTTATAAACAGTCCTCTCAGATTTAATTGGCAAACTTGATAGTTAATGAAAGTCTACTGAATAGTAGGAAAAACTATTATTACTTCTTGAGGAAGTAAAATGAAATATTAAAGGATGTTTAATTTCATATTTTGTAAAAAGCATTTGGAGCTTGTCAGAAATGATATTGCCTCCCATATGTATAAATCTGTAACCCTAAAATGACTGAATAAAAATGTTTGCAATTTTCTAATTCATTGTGTGACAGCATTATGCTGTACAGAGCTTAAGGATATGTGAACAGGTTATTAAAACTTGTGGCATACTGCATATGTTCAAAAGGCCAGCGATAAAGGTACACTTAATGAAATAAGTTTGAACTCTCCCAATTTTGGGTTTTTTAACCATACAATCTGTACAGTCTCCCAAAATCAGTCTCTTCCCCAAAATCTCAAGATTTCTGCACTGTCAAAAATGTTATCACTTTGATTAAAAACCTACAAACCACTTTCTTTTCTCTCCTTTGTGTTTCCAACGGTATGATGTCTTCTCATTCTGGCTCTTACATCCCAAAGTCCTCAGGTGCCTTATCTTTTTGCAGCATCGAGCAAATTGCCTATACTAAACATATGAGGATAATTATATAGATATAAAAAAACACAGAATATAACATACAAGTCTTTTATAGCTATAAAAGACATACAATATACATATTGTATTATTTGCTGCCTCACTATGTTGTTATGTTCAATTCAGAGTAAAGCCAATAGGATAGAATAGGCCCTTTGTTTCTATGTTAGTGAGGGACAGGAGTTAGATGCAAGTCCTCTGATAGTGGAGTAGGGAATAGGAATTTTGATGTGAATATATTCTTGGTAAGGAAGATGAACAGGTTGTGTGCAAATCTTGTATGGGAGCTTCATGTGGAAGGAACAGATTGGGAAATACACTACTCTGAGTAATGAGTACGCTCGTGACATCCACCATTGCTCATGTCTGTGGGCATTCTTCTGAAGTCTGGTGCTACCCACCACTTTGTGTTACAACTTTTACTATGAACTGATGTACTTTTGCTGCAGCATTGATGAGGTTTGTGCACTGGGGTCAGAGCTGGTGGTGTTTTTCCTTCTGAAGAATTCATTACTGCCTTCTCTCTGTATTTTGTAGTGAGCTTCTCCAGTTCATTACAAGTGGTTCCATTGTTGCCATGGAGATTTTAGGAGATGATGCTGTGTCTAAATGGAAGATGTTACTGGGACCTGCAAACTCTGGTGTGGCACAGACTGAAGCTCCAGATAGTATTCGAGCCACATTGGGAATAGATGGTATAAGAAATGCAGCTCATGGCCCTGACTCTATTGCTTCAGCAGCTCAAGTAAGATTTTAAATATATTAACTTTGTTCATTTACTGAGTTGTATCACGATTCAGTGATTGGGCTGCAGTTGGTACAGAAATCCCAATGCTATTTTTTCATTTGAATGTAGTGCTGATTTATGCATTCTGCATAGTTATATTTGTAGAAAGAAGTCTTATCTCCAGCGCAGACAGCTGCAGAGTAAGCTATCTTTATGCTACCCTGTCTGTGCACTTCTGCTCTGATTAGAAGAGACTACACTTGAAAAATTTGTCTAAGACTAGGAATCTAGCCCTTCTATTATTTGCTGTATGCAGTACACATAAAGTCTTTTTGTATACTGTAGACTTCATAGCCCATCACTCTAAATCCTGAAAAGCAAGAAAATTGGGTTCTAAATCATTCAGTACCACCTGTGCTCCACTCAGGCATTCTCCTTCATCATCCCAGCTACTTACTTTCCCTCCATCACCCACAACTCATATCTCTCTGGCATCATCCTGAACAATCACTAGCTCCCGTTGAACTTCAGCCAGGTTTGCTATAGATATAGTTCTGTGTTTTGAGTAGGAGTGACTCATTTCAGGTAGCTTTTTATGTGGCTTTGTATTGGGGTGCGAGACACAGGGTGTCATTTCACATCAACAGTTTACAGTCTACTATTTTCTGTGATGCTTAGGAAAAGCTATGGAACTAGATAGATCTGTGTTACCAGTACTGAAGTATAAATGATGATAAGTGATATTTGCATGTTATGGGTATTTGTGTTTACAACTGTGGGGCTAAAGATTGCATTTTGGTCAGTATGAAGGTTTGCTGGGCACTTTAGTTGGCTGAATGGTTTGTTTGTTTCCTTACTTCGTTTGCCTTCCACCTAAGCAGTTTACTACTGGACCAAGAAGAGAGATGAACAACTTTGTCCTGACCACTGGGGTATACTCAGGTCTGGGATACTCAGCTTCAAGTCCCTGCTCCAGTAAATGTTTAATTACTTATACAAAATGGGACAGGCTCCATTGAGAGAGGTTGAGGGACTTGCCTGAGGACTCATCAGGGATGGTGGGGGGCATGATCTAAACCAGGTGGAGCAGGATCTAGAACTGAGATATATGTATATGTGTGGCCTGTTGGTGAGGGCAGAGTCAGTCTCTTCCCCTCTCCTTTTTCCTTGGTCCAGTGTCAGGCTGCTTAGTGCAGCAGCACAAGCTGTGAGGTAAAGAGACAGTTATTCAACCACTCATCCACACTGCACTTCACACAGCCCAGTGTCCTAAGATCGGGAATATTGGCTGTCCTGAGGTCTGTCTGGTTTGCATAGAAATTCTATCCTGGAGCTAAAAAATCAAGAACTTTTTTCAGCTATTTTGTTGGTCTAATAAAACATATCACATCTACCCGAAGAAGCTTGCGAACACAGTGATACACATTTATAGGCAAGTCTAGCAAAATAATTACACAGGAATAAAAAAAGAGAAAAAGCAGCTAGGTTTTTCAAAGTAATTACCCAAATATAATAAGGAATGGTCTTTTTAAAAATAATTAAACAGGCACATTAGAACAGCATTTTTATCGATGGTTATTTCTCTAAAATCCCATGCCAGATATCCTTAGCCACAGCCTTTGGCTCCAGAATATGGTATTGTTATCCTTCTAGTGTACGCTGGCAGAGAAAGAGATTTCTCAACTCTCAACTTTAGCTCATTGAGCTAACATGGGAAAATCTAAATTTGACTTGATTGTATCTGAAACGTACTACTACTTAACTGAGAAGCAACTCAAGAAGCTCTGAGACTGTTATACAAGGTAAAAAATCTGATGATTTTGGTAGTGTCTACAGGTTATTATTATTTCCTTTTAAAAGAAATCCATTGAATTTCTGCACTGAAGATGGCTAATAGTCTAATTGGCTATATCAAGGGAAATTAGCTAATGTTTGCTCACAGGTTGTTCTGACTACCGTAGATGATGAAGGTGGAAGAAGCCATGAAACTAGCAGTGATAAAAGAAGGCAAAAGCAACAGTTAGGAAAAGACTTGGGAAGAACTTGTGTTGCAGGATGTCAGGCTTTGAGGACACTATGTTGATGCAGAGCTATTCTCTTGATTTACCCAGGTATCTGGGCCAGGTCAGAGCCCAAATTCAGAAAGATTAAAGGTAGAGAAGATTTAAAGAAAGAGGAGTCAGCCAAGAAATTCAAACAAGTTTTGTTACTTATTAAGAATAAAAGAATTCTCAGAGGAGGGATTGAGGTCCAGTGTGCATACTAATCTTGTATGTATGTGCATGCTGTATTAAGAGCTAAGTGGGGATTCCACCCATTCATTTACGGAAGAAGATGTAGTGTCAGAAGAAATGAGATTAAAGATGCAGAGAAAGGGAATGGATTTGTAGGGTAATATGAAAGTTAGAATAATTTTGAACTAAATACAGAAATGTAGGAAGAAGTGGTGTCAGGAGACCTGACTAGGGCAACAGCATAGTTCAAAATGTAGCTAAGGCAGGAAATATGCCTGTAGCAGTGGTGCTAGGGAGAAAAGGGTACATTTTAAAGAGAAAATATTCTCAGCCCCAAATAAATGAATTAGACTGTCTTTTATGATTCAAGATGTCTCAAAATACTGCTTGTACTAAAGATCTGAGACATACCGTTGACTGAATAGTGCTAAAACATTTTCATTTGGAATTGTTTTCAGGAACTGGAGCTGTTCTTTCCTTCAGGTGGAGGTCGTGGACCAGCCAATAGTGCAAAATTTATAAATTGTACATGTTGCATTATTAAACCTCATGCTGTTAATGAAGGTATGTACTGTGGGGTTGATTCCTTAATGAAACATAAAAACATAAGAAATGTCATACTGGGTCAGGCCAGTGGTCTGTCTAGATTGGTACCTGGTTTCAGAGTAGCAGTAGTAGATGCTAGAGGGAGAGTGCTGACCCAGCTGGATCTAGAGTGATCTGTCCCCTATTCATTACCCTCCCTGGCATCCACCATTATTGGTTTAGAGATGCCAGAGGAAACATCTCCAACTGTTCTGTTAAATAGGTATTACTAGATCTATTGTCCATGAATGTGCCTTGTCCATTTTTGATCCTGGCAATGCTGTCTGGTGGTACCTCTACCACCTCCTGGGCAATAAATTGTGCAAATTAACTATGGATTGTGCAAAAATTATCTTGTTACTTTTGTTTCTGTTGTTAGTTTCTCATGTTAGTTAGTTTTACTTTCTCTTGTCTCCTGCTAATTTCAGTTGGTATGCCCTAGTTCTAGTATTCCAGGATTTGGTGAACAACAATTCCCTGTTCATTTGACCCACACCTTTTGTGATTTTTATAGACTTCTCACATATTCCCCCTCAGACTTCTTTTCCAAACTGAAGAGTCCTAGCATTCTTTTAGTCTCTCTTGATATGGCATCTGCTCCACACCCCTCATATTGGTTGCCCTTCTCTGTACCTTTTCTTGTTCTACTTTATGCTTTTTCAGGTGTTGGAACCAGAACTGCACACAGTATTCAAGATGTGGGTGCACCATCAATTTGTATAATGGCATGATAATGATCTCTGTTTGTTTTCCAGTCCATTCTTAATGATGCTCAGCATTTTATGGACTTTTTGTTTGCCACTGCACACTGAGCTGATGTTTTTAGAGAATTCAGGGTCTGTTTTCTGACCTTGTTTCGGGAACTGGAGTTGTTCTTCCCTGCAAGTGGAGGTCATGCATCAGAACACCTAGTTCATAACCCAGCCCTGTGTATGGGTCATTGAGGTTATTTTTTCCCAGGTACATAACCTTGCACTTGTCAACATTTGAAGTTCATCTGTCACTTTTTTCCCCCACTCGCTTAGCTTGGTGAGATCTTTCTGTAGCTCCTCGCCATCAGCCTGGGACTTGATTACCTGGCATAATTTGGTGTCATCCGCAAACTTGGAGATTTCACTGTATACCCCCACTTCCAGGTCATTGATGAAAATGTTGAACAAAATAGAGCCCAGAGCAGATCCCTGCTGGACCGCACTTTTGACATCTCCCCATCCTGAAGAGTAATTATTTAGCTGTACCCTTTACTTCCAATCTTTTAACCAGCTCTCAATCCACAAATGGAAGCTTTCTTCCAGTTCTGTGACAATGCCGGTTTTTTTTGGTGAGGGACCTTGTTGAAACCTTTTTGAAAGTCAGCTGGATCTCCCTTTTCCATGTGTTTATTAACACCCTCAAAGAACTCCAAGAGATTGGTGTTGCAGAATTTCCCTTTACAAAAACCGTGCTGACTCCTCCCCAGCAGATTATATTTGTCCATGTGACTGATGATTTTGTTCTTTATTATATATTGTACCAACTTGCCAGGCATGGAAGTGAGACTCACTGGACTGTAGTTCCCAGGATCACATCTGGAGCCTTTTTTTGAAGATGAGTGTTATGTTGCCAAATCACTAGTCCACCAGCACAGAGGCCATTGTAGCAATAGGTTATGGTCTATTGCCCATAGTCATGCAATTTCATCTTTGAGCTCCTTCAGAGCTCTCAGGTGAAAACCACCTGATCCTGGTGACTTACTAGTATTTAGTTTATTGATTTGTTCTAAAACATCTTCTGCTGTCACTTTAATATGGTCTAACTCTTCAGACCTATCTACTGGAAAGGACTGATCTGGCATGAGAATTTCCCCAGTATTTTCTGCAGTAAGTACTAATGCAAAGAACTTATTTAACTTCTCTGCTATGGCCTTATCATCCCTGAGTGCACCTTTTACATCCTGGTCATGTAGCTGGCTCCCTTCTTCTGGTAGGTTTTTAAGAGCTTTTATTATTATCTTTTCAGCTCCTTATTTGGCCTGCCTTATTTCACTTTTACATTTTACCTGTCAGAGTTTGTGGGCTTTGCTGTTTTCCTTATTTGGGCATGCCTTACATTTTTTGAAGGATGCATTTTTCATTGAATGGCCTCCTTAACTCTGCTGTTAAACCATGCAGGGGTTTTTTTGGTCTTCTTGGTACCCTTTTGATTTGTGGAATACAGTTTTCCTAAGCCTCTAATATAGTATTTTTAAACAACTTCCAAGCTGCTTGCATGCCTGTTATGTTTTTGACTGCTCCTTTAAACTTCTTTCTAATGTCCTCTTTCCATGTAACTTCCTTTTCTAAAGTTGTATATCAGGGTAGTGGAATGTTTTGATTTACTCCCTCCTGCTAAAATATTGAATGTGATTGTTATGGCTGCTATTACAGAGTGGCTCACTAGCAGAAACCTCTTGATTGTTACTTGGGATTAAGTCTAGAAGTGAATCACATTGACATCATTATTTAGAAGCGTAAGGGTCTGCAGAATCGGACACACTGTAGGAGTGCACAGTATTTTGCCTTAGTTTGTGTATTCTCTGTACCATTTCGAGACACCAGCAGCAGGGTTTATTCACCATTAGTTCAGAATAATGGAGAAAAAACCCAAACAAATAAACATAAATCTTTCAATAGAGTGTCAATCAGATTCTGTAACAAAGTCTCTGCTGGACAAGCAGGCTGTAATAGACAGGAAATAATTATGACCATTTTTGATGTCTGCTGATCTGTGTGCACTATGGTTAAATTTGCAGTTCTTCCAGAGTGGGTGCATGTTTATAGCTGAATTACATTAGTGAGGTAATTAAAATAAAATAGCAAATGAACAAAGACCTTTGCTGAATGCAATAATCTATTTAAGTTATAGTTCTGTTTACTGTAATGATATCACATTATACACTCTGTGCTGAGAAATGTTGAGTCCTCTCATCACATAACTATTTTAATACTTGATATTCACGTGTGACCACAGCTAGATGATTCAGTTTTCAGTCCACAGCCTTCAGGGGCAGGAGAACAAAGAGGAGCAATATCCAAAGTTTAATAACATGTCCCCACTCTCATGTGTAAAACTATTTATATAGAGAATAGATATTGTCACTCCTGATATTTCATAGATCTTCCTCAAGCCATCAGTAGGTCCCACAATAGACTGTCACAAAAGTGTAAGAAGAAGGATAGGATGTGGCAATAGTGGTCTCCAGGCCTTTTGCTCCTCGAGTGGGATGTCAGGACAGTTTGCTACACAAAGCATTTTCTTAAGAAAGCATCTTGCACTTGCTACTGATAAAGAGAAAGTTACCTCTGCAAGGCCTTGTATAGTATCTGCTACTGATGATATCTTTGCTATAAAGCCAAGACACAGCAACACTCTCCTCTTACAGAACTGACATCAACAGTAGCTTGGACTGTGTTTGTATGTAGTTATAAATGTTTGATGGGGGACAACAAAAAGTAGTTTTATCACAGCAAAATTGGCAGATACCTGAAACTGAGTTTGAAAGTTACAGAGCTACGGGCCTGAGCCAGGCTGTTAAGAGTTTTAAGACATTTTACCCAGTGAAGCTCCAGCTACGCTTTTAATGAACTATCAGGTGATTCTTATCCCTTTTAGTGTCTCTTGGCCATCTGCATGCCTTTCCCCTGTTTTCTGGATTTGCCTTGTCATTGAAGGATAAATCCTGCCCCATTTCCACCAATGCTGAGAGTCTTGGGAAGTTCAAGAATTAATGTGGTCCACTGTGTGTGGATGGTGTGGGGGCAGAGGCATTTTGGAAGGTTACACAGAATTGGTATGCTTGCCTGGGTGAGGTGGAGCCCATTTCTGCAGCTGGAGCTTGGGTTGAGTTTAGGAAATCAGCTCAACCACTTTAGTCATTTCTCTTGTTCCATGGAAGGTCTGGGAAGGTGGAAGGCTAACTGTTACTCAGCTAAACTGGAAGGTGTTGTTTTATTTTACATAGGTGAAGTATATTATTGGATGGTGAGATTCAGTAACAGTTTCTTGTGAGGCCTACCGAGGCTTTTCATCTCCTCCCTGTTCTCTCCACTGTCTCTCTTAATACAGATGCCAGAGATGCTAGAGCCTACCTAGAGAGCTTATGAGATTTTAGAGACTGGATTGAGAAACTGTCCAAAAGCTTGCGGAGAGGCAGGAATTTGGAACTGAGGAAGAACAGAGTTGCAAGGGCCCTGGTGGCACCTTCTCCTACCCTTAAATTGGAGTAGCATATGCAGCACAGAGCTATTTCCATTCTGCTACTGGAGAGTGAAGGTTCCCTCAGGTCAAATGGGGCAGGCTTCTCTCCAGTGGTCAGTCCAGTTCACTGGGCATGTCTCAGCAAGGAGTGGGGAGAGAAATTTGACTTCTTAGACCTGTCCTCTTGTCTCCTCCTCTTAGGTCCTTTCCAAGCCTGTATCCCTTTTACAGATAATCAACTAGAACATCACAGAGCAGCATCTTCTCCTGTTACCTTACATCAAGGGTATCAAACATATGGACTGCAGGCTGTTTTATCCGGCCCTCTGGTAGTCTGGTTGTCTACCAGAAGTGTACTGCCCCTCAGCTCTGCATTGCCACATACCCCTGACATTGCTGACCGGCCAGAGCTCCATGCCTCCAGGCAGCATAGAGCCAGGAGTTTGGGTGCACAAACGCAGCTCTGCAGTCTTATGCCTCCAATTCTCTGTCACTGCCTGGCAGCACAAAGCTCTAACTGGACTGCAGTGCCAGGGTTGTGCAGCAAGCAGCATGGGTTCAGGAATGTGTGGCTGCATGGAAATGCATTCATGCAGTGCAAAACTGGGGATATGCATCTGCAAGGAGCCAGGAGCATGCAGTGGCATGGAGTTCTGACCAAACACAGCTCCACACTGTTGCACACCTCCAACTCTGCCACTGCCTGGCCAGAGCTCTGTGCAGCTGTGTGCCCATGGCTCTGAGCTGCATGAATGCATGTCTTTACAGCTACACCCCCCCTGGACTGTGTTGCTTCCTGGCCTGGACTCACACTGCTGTCTGAATGCAGCCCCATGGATCCAGCTCATGTGGTCTGTATCTGTCTGGGGTCCCAGGCCAAGTTTTGCCATCCCTGCTTTAGATCCAAGTGCCACCTTGAATTGCCTCATCCTATTGTGATGAAAGGACAGATTGCAAAGAGCTGAACACTTATATGAAAGTGGCTGCTGAGTGCCTCACTTCTGAATTACCAGACTCCTTTTTACAATTCTAGCTCTAAAGGTGCAGTACATTTGGCTCCTGAAGATTTTGCTGCTGTTTGAGGTCAGCACTGTGTGTTCTTTGGAGATTGTTGGCATCCCTACAGTGCCTCCCTGTGCACTCTCCTGCAGCACTGGGGCAGAAGAGAAGCATAATAGAAGGGGATATGAGCTCCATTGAGAAAGGGGTATGTATGCAGAAGGAGCAAGAGGAGAATTCAGGCCCAAGGAGCAGAGAGAAGTAATTCCCTTTCCCCTCTGCTTGTAACCTGTACTCAGAGATACCTGAGAAATTATGGGTGCGTGCACAGCACCATCTTTCACATACTAGGAGAAGTAGGTAACAAGACAGTCACATGGTGCACCACCATTCACGAAGCTACCTGCAGGAGAGGTTGAGATTTTGCAATTTGCCGCTTTGCATAGAGAATCAACATTCCTAATGAGAGGTGTCACTCCTCCCTGCCCCTTCTGCAAACACTTTTAAAGGGACAAGGGTGAGTGTGCCTAGAAATATGGCAGAAAGTAAATTAAATCCTGCGGAGATTCGTCAGGGTATGCAATGTAACAGCGGGGGGACCCTAGGGAGGCACAACAGGGTTTCAGATGGCAGGGAAAGATCTGATTTGGGTTGCACATGGTTTTTCATTTTGAGCATCTAAAAATAAACCTTTCCTCATTTCTTCCTCTGCTTTCCAGGCTTCAAAGACCATTATCTAATTTCCACGAACCTAATCAGCTTGCTCAATGTGTACAATTACATGCAGTTGTGCTATAGCACTTCAGTGTTTGAGTTTACAGAGAGCTTTCCAGCAATATTGGATGGAGCTTTTGACTTGAGATTTGCTTTCTGACCCTTTTTTTCCAACTGGGGATTTCTTTCCCCCACTACAGATTCCATTTTCCAACACATCCTTGCCAAAAAATGGCATGTTTTCCTCTTTTCTGGAAGTTACATTCCAGCTTAACCGAGCTAGGGAACTTTTCCCTGAACTGAGTAGTTATCAGAAGGCTGAATCTCATCACTAGTTTATACCATGTTAATTTTAGGACAGTGTCTTTTCTTAGCAGCTGACTGATTACAGTAGATCATTTATGCAGCTCCTATCCAGTGACAAAGCAGTGGAAAAGCTGTATTGCTTTTATCTCTGGACTCACTGATCCACTCCTGACTGGAATAAAGAAACATTGGTTGCTAGGCAGCCGAAAGCACCAGAACCTAGCAACCCTAGTACCTGCCGCAGCCACATGATGCAGTGATCAAAAGCGTGTGATAAGTAGTGCAAGCCAGAGCTTTGTAAATGTCTGCCAGGATGCAAAGAAACCCTGGGGGCCACATAAAGGGTTGCCTGAGAGCTAGCTGAAGTGTAACTTCAGTTGCCAAGCATGATAATAACGTGAGGGGGTGGAGGTGTGGGTCTGGGGGACAGTGTCATGGGCAACAAATGGATGTGTGTCTTAAAAAGAAAATTAATGACAGGTTTTTCAGCACTGTGCTGGGGCCCTGGGGCCCAGTACACTACCCGTGAAGGACAGAGTGCTTCCCAGCATCCTCTAGTGACTCTTTCTTTAGCAGAGTCTAAGAGCTGTGTTGGCTGAGTGGGAGCGATGGATGACAGGAGAATTGGAAGGAACATCATTGCACTTAGGGGCTTTGAAAAAGTGGTGATGAGGTGTCTGTCCTTTTTCTGAGTAGGGTTTGGAACAGCATCCTGTGGGTGGGTGTAGCAAAAAGAAAGTGCATGATTGCCCCATAGAAAGATGCAGTCTTTGTGGAAGTGTGCCAGAAGTGGGAATGTCTTGTGCTGTAGGGAGTCTGATCACTTGCTTTTCTGTCAGAACCCCTGAAAACCATGTGACATTTCCTTGTAAGGCCTCTTTTCAGCCAAGGAGGACAGTAGCTAGGAAGCTCAGTTCCTGAACCAATTGATTGGGTAGTTGGGGCACTGTTCAAAAGGTAGGAGGAGAGAGCCATATACTTCTTGTTTGCTTGGAGGCTAGGGACTGAAAGCACAAGTGCCATATGTGGGCATGTGTAGACAAAATGGGGGTCTTAAATTGAAGCAGTGGGTTTTTAAAAACTACTTCAATTTTGGGTGAAGTAAACCACTGTGTCATGCACACACCCATGCACCTACTTGCCTCTCAGGTGGTGGGGAGGGGAGGGCGAGCTGCCAGTGGGTGGAGTGGTTGCGGGGGGGGGTTCCCACTATGGCAGCGGTGCCCCCCTCCCCCTAGGCAACACCTGCCTGCAGGCACCTGGCTCAGGCAGTCCCGGGGGGGCACTGCAGCAGCAGAGGGAAGCACCAGGCCGCCACACAGTTCAGGCAAACAGGCTCCAGGGAAAATGCAGGCAGGCTCCAATGCCAGGCAGGCAGGCTCTGGGCTGCTGCCAGGCTTCCTGCATGGGCTTCCATGCAGAGCCCCTGAGCTGCATGAAGCCCAGTGCTTCGCTCCACGGGGCAGCAAATGAGAACTCAGAGGAGGAGTTTTAGTTTGCAGTGCCCCAGGTTACATAAGGTGCAGTACTCTGCCAAATTTGTTACAGCGGCTGGAATTACTGCAGAATACATTCCTGATGCGTGCAAACACCAGCACCATTAAAGTGGTGCAAAAGCACTTAACCTGCTTTAAAATGTCGTGCCCACATGCCCCTCATTTTGTCTACACTGTGACTCCAGGCCTCCTGGATTTAAGAGTTCCCCTGTGTCCTGTGAGGTATTAATGTGGTCCTGACAGAGTTGATAACAGCTGCATTAAAGCCACCAAATATCTTTAGTTTTCTTAAATTTCTTAAATGGAAAATCACTTCCTGGTGCCAACATTTTATGTCCCTGAATTTCAGGTTTGAGTGGCCAGACCATCTTTTTCTCAGTTTTACAAAGATAATCTGGTTTCTTAAATACTCAGCCTTGTTTCTTTCCTAAGGCAATGACAGATTCCCACCTTTGTATGCTGCCCATCTTGCCAGTGCTTTCCCATGCCTCATGTCTACTTTGTGCATCACGTGGAAAACCTTTCATCTGGAAGGGATTAAAGCACTTCAGAGGCGATCTCCTCTCTAGTGCCCATGTGGCGGGGGGGGAATTCCTGTAGATTTGGCTTGTGGCATGTTGGCAGATACATGTAGAAAGAATCGTTCTTTCTGTCCCACACTGGCAAAGTAAAGTATGAAAGAGATGCATTAATTTTCTAAGGCTGTCCAGCACTTTCACCTGCACTGAAATTCACTAGAAACTTACAAATTTAAATTTCAGAAAGCTAAGCTAACCTAAATTCATGCATGCAGTGTCTTCTGTAGTTAAAGGACAATTAATCAGATGCAATATGACATCTAGAGTCGGGGCTAACAAGCAAGAAAAAACTATAACACTGAAAACACTTATCTCTGTCCCTGGGGTGGTGGGTGTAAACTGTAATCTGTACAGGGCTCTATCAGGGAGTTTTGTAAACTAGAGTGGTAGTCCCTACAAGGAACATTAATCAGTTTCAGAAAAGGTCAGGACAACTGGGATCAAATTCTGAAAGTATTGGTTAAATGAGAGTTAGCTGAAGTGTATAATTTTATAATGATCCAGATATAGACCTGGATGAAAATGCATGGCCGTTTAACTTGCAGGTTCATCACTGAATTTGATCACAGTAAGCTTGTGTTTATTCATTGTTGTTTTGTAGTTATAGTGATCTACCACTCGGTTGTTAATTCAAGAAAGATTGTCCTTCCTTTGAAGGTCTCTCAGTCTAAAGGGTTTGAGGGGCAAATGGATAAAAATTAGGGAGAAGGGAACAGTTGAAAAAGTAGAAAAAAAACACCACATAACTAACAGTGTTATCTTTGTAGTACCTTGATATTGAATTTGAAGGAGACCTCTGCAATCAAGCTGTAACAGCTACATACAAGCCAGTAGGAGTACTGAAACTCAAGATTCCTCTACATTTCTGTTCTGAAGAGCAGGCAGGGTTTGTTGGGGGAGGGGAAAGTAATACAACTGGCTGAGATTTTTAAATGCACCACAAAGTTCAGGATCTCAGGGCAACAATAGCTCGGCCCTTTGTACATATAATAATGTCTTATCTATTGCTCTCTATAGGCTTAACTTTGCCCCTTCATGCATTTGTAAAATATAGCCTAGTTGTATTTGCTGTAGGAACTGGAATTTGGAATTTCTTGATGTCTTAGAATCTCATGGCACCATATTTTTCACTTAATGCCTTAAAAATGGACAAGAAAATAAAATAAAAATAGCAAGAAAACAAAGGCTTAAAAGTTGGGCATGCACTTTATTTGACTATGTAAATTGTTTAAAAAATGGAATTACCCAAGGGCTGTCTCTGAGAGCAAAGTAGTTAGCAAAGCACTGGGGGTAGAATTCTGGCTCTGCTAAAGTCAAACCCTGGCTAAATTGAATCAGTCTTGTCATGGACTTCACTGGGGGCAGGATTTCACCCCGGAGCTTTTAAAACCAGAAATGCTGGGGTGTGGTTAAAAGGTCATCGCACTTGGGGTAACTGGGATTCCAAAAGAAGATCTCTGGGGGTGGCAAGCTTTCCCAAGAGCAGGGTAGCTCCCCAGCTCTCCAGGGCTGTCAGGACTTTCCTGCACTTGTATTAAAATGTGAGCTGTTTAAAAAAAGAGTGCAGCAGATTCTTTTTTTGGAGCCCCTCAATAACTTTAATCCCAGTCCTTGGTGTGAATGTTATTGCAATGGGATTCTTCACTTGATCTGAGACAAAGACCAAGAAGCAGCCTTGGAGACCATGATGTCTTCCTCAGCTGAAGAGATGATCTTCCGGGGGTGGGGGAAGAGAACATATTTGGTTTCTCTAATATTGAAACATTCCCTCATCCCCACAATGAAGTGGGTATCAATATTACCTTCACTTAAGAGATGCAGAGGTTTAAACAGAAAGGGTGAGCCTTATTTTATTTTATTTGAGTAATTCCCTCCTCCAAAAAACAAATCAAACTTAGGAACGCTATAGGAAACAGAAATTTGGTTTCAAGAACATGTGGAAATAGAGGCTACTTAAGCAGCATAGTGAGGGATCACAGACAAAGTGTGTGTTTAGAAGGATGGAGGGTTTGGAGGAAAAGGAGGAGAAAGGAACACATTATCTGTTTAAATACTATTTCAAAACAAGAGACCATATATTTGGCAGCCAGCAAATGTGCAGTTATCCCTCTTGAGCTATGGAACTGTTGCTTATTGGGAGAGAGAGGTCACCAGTGTAAAAATGTCCAGATTATATTTGTATCCTAATAATTCCAGCCCTCCCTCCCCCCCTTCTTTTTTAGTGAGCTGAAAGTGAGTGAAAAGAAAGTGAAGGTGCAATTAGAAAGGGGCATACCTGTCACAATTCAGGGAAACAAGCATCTGTACCAGTAATAAGGAGTGCATCACAGGTTATTTTTCTTTTAAAGAAGGCAAAGCATGTCTTTCTTATTCAGGACTGGGTGCATGCCAAGTTTAAAAGGTCTGTTCTGAGCTTTCAAAGTGAGAGCATGTTTCTTAAATAGGCACATGTTGGTAATATTTTTTTAAAAGGTTAAATAATTCAAAACTAGAAATTGAGTCTGTCACATCTGAGGAAAAAGATGCTGTCTGGATTCAGAGTTCAAGAAAAATTAATGCCTGCAGTATATTTTGCATTAATGAAGTGTATGTGTTACAAGCAGGTCAATTTGAAATACATTGGACTAATTTTTTTTTCAACATTTCTATATTGTATCTTGATGATTTGGTATTGCCATGATGAAATTTAAAGAAGTTCAAAATATTACACTGAGAAAGGAAAAGTCAGATGCCCAAGTATAAAATGGGTAACTAACTGGCTAGGCAACAGTTCTGCAGAAAAGAAGGGATCTGCACACTGACTATGAGTGAATATCGTGATGCTGTTGCAAAAAAGGCAAATGTCATACTGGGATGCATTATCAGGACTGCCATATATAGTTACAGTATTTCATTTTAGTGCGTACTGGTGAGGCCTCAGCTGGAATACTTTGCTGGAACCCAGACTGGGGTTCTGTGAAGTTTTGGGCACTCTGCTTTAGCAAAAATGTGGACAAATTGGAGAGTGGGAAGAGGAGAGCTATAAGAATGATGAAAAGTAAAGAAAGCGTGATATGAAGAAAGACTGAAACAACAGGGGGGGTTTTTAGCTAAGGAGGATATTAGTGTCCAGTATGTAAAAGTCTTAAAGAAAAGTTTGTTGTTATTCTCTGTGTCCACTTTGGATAGGGAAAGAATTAATTTGCAGCAAAGAAGATTAGGGGTAGACATTAGGAAAAGCTTTCTGACTTTCAGGGTGGATAACCCTGTCTCTCTGATATATCTTGTGGAAGTACAGACTTTACTGGAAGTGGATAATGACTAAAACTTATCATCTTTCCCCTCTGAGTCCATCCTGCCTGTCACTCAGGCTCATAACCTGGACACCATCTCTAAGATATGGCCTTTCCCATCCATCATCCATCTAGCTCAAATTCTCTTCCAGAGACAAAGGGAGGAGAGCCTGAGTACTACAACGTTACTTATTTTTGTCTTGACATGCAGTCATGTCCTACTCACAGCCACATAGGGTACTTACAGCAAAGAACTTTATCTTCACCTGTCACTTTGTTTGCTGCCCTTCTTTTCACATCCTGCCACTGGCTCCCCCTTCTTTATCACATCATTCTCACGCTGTTTGTCTCCATTTTTGAGGCTCTCTGGGGGTCTGTGCCCATTTTTTCTGTTCAGTGCTAGTTTTGGCATACAGATCTTGATTATACCCTCCAGTTAACCACAATCACTGCTTTTATTACATTATCACTTATTAAATTTTTGAGCAAATGCTTTCTTCTTATAGTCTCCTTGCATGAAGGGAAAACTTTCTATAAACATCGGCAGTTACCTCATCGTTACTCAGAGTCCTCCTTAAAGGTGTCCACCAAGAATTTAGCCAGCATGTAGGACACTAGTGGGATTAAACCTGTCATACCGACCAGTGTCGTCTCTTTGTTTCCTTATCTCACTCTCTCACCTGTTTCTGTTTTGGGTCTGTCCATTGTCTTTTGTCTTACACTTAGATTGTGAATTCTTTGAGCATGGACTGTCTGTTGATTCCCTGCTTGTATGAAGCCTACCAGATTGGGGTTCTGATTCATGGCCTGGGCTCTAAGACACTATGGCAACAGAAATACATTTCAGGCAGTACTCACTTAGCTTATGGGATTCATAGCCAGAGATTATCAATGAGGCCAAGAGTGCAGGAATGAAAACAACGTATATTTATATGAGTATTCCAAGTTACATAAGAAAGATTTAAGAAGCAGAATTGAAGTTTGGAAGAAGTTGAAAGCCTTTTTCTTCAGGGGATAAGCTGGCTATGACTGGAATGAGTTAGAAAGAAAGGTCTTCTATGAGGAAGTTCTCTCTCAGCTCCTGACTGGAGGGTTTCTTCTATGTTACTGTGAAACACAGAGCCAGTCAGAACATCTTTTACTAATATATTCTGTTTTGCTGTAGACATATTGCTTTTGGGAGACCCAGGCTAGTGTCTCTTCTTTCCAGTTTAGAATAACTGTGATGAACTTTGTTCTGCATCAGGCAGAGCAAGGACTCAAACCTGAGGCTTCAGTATCTCAGGCCCAGTGTCTCACCAGAAAATAAAGAGCTAGACACTAACACTCATACGCTTGCCTACCTACACCTGTCCCATCTCACTTGCCAGCACAATTCTGTTTTCATGAAAATATTTGAAAGGGTTTTATTTCATCTCAAGTGTGAAACAAAAGCCAACTCTGAAACCACAAAAGTTGCTGCAGAACAGAGTTGTTTTCTGGTCAGTTTTGCTTGAAACTTCTCAAGCTGTCTGCTTCTGGATATTAAATGTAGACTAGACAGACCATAGGTGTGATTCAATATAGTAGTTCTTATGTCCCTAAGCAGAAACCATTTCTGCTCCCATTACTATTTTCCTATTCCAAGCTGTACCTTTTAACTAATGGCACAGCACTATGTTGAGAAAGTACAAAGGAGGCAATTAGGACAGAGCTTTCTGACTAATGAAACAATCTTCCACCTAATCTAAGTAGCTTTTCACATAGAAGCCATTAACTGGGAGGACACACAAAAAGGAGGAAGTAAAAGGAGCTTTGTATCTTTAATCATGCCTGTCCAGAACTGGGCTACTGATTAGTAGATCTGGGAATTGACAATTAACCATGGGCTCCCATAAAACTGTGTTGTATTTATAGCATTTTATCCTGCTCAGTATCTTTCCTACTCTTCATTGCTCTGCTGTTAAATATGATTTAATATTGATTGTTTATCACAAGGCAGAAAATAGTTGAAACCTGCTGCTTTCCATGAGATCTAGCACCTCATCTTTTCACTTGATTAAAATGTGCTGCAAGATTATCTGTCCAGTTTTTAGTGCCTGGTAACCCAATGCTGTCTTGGAGACGTAAAGCATTCCTTCTCAGTTTTTTTGCTGAAGGTTATTTGTTATGCATATTTGTTAGGATTAGTATACAATTCCTCCTGTTGTATTTAGTAATGCCTGTGATTTCTTTTGTACATTGTCACTGAGAATTAATCCTAACTAGTGCCTAATCTGCAGCTTTGTTTGGCTTCCTGTAATCACATTTTAAAGATGCACTTTCTCTTTATGAGGGTCCTTAAAAAGTACCTCACTTTGCTGTTGATCTGGATGTTAAGGATTAAAATGGTAAACTTTAAAAGAAAAAAAGGTTGCTGTAAGATGCTGAAATACATTTATCAAATTAGCACCTTCTTCCCTCACTCCTTCCCCTCCCCAGAGCACATGATCTTTGCCAGGACTACAATTGGCTGAAACCCAAAGCAACTCCCTCCTCACGCTCTGCCTAACCTTGGCTTTTAGCTATTCTTGCTCAAGGGTACCATTTATTTGTTTGTTGTCTGATCAGAGTAGGCAAGTGGAAGCCAGGACTCCAGGCATTTATACAAATGCCCTGGGAGTGGGGGAATGCCACTCGAAAGCACCCAGGGTTTCTACAAATACTCCTAGAGCCGCTCTAATTGACGCGCCCAAAGCATCTTGTATATCAGCATCCCCACACTGAAAAATGGTGGCGGGGGTGTTTTTACTAAACTTATCGAACCATGCTCCAGCAGACTCAGTTAACTGAATCTGCTCCAACACGCTGTAACTACAGCACATCAGAGCATCCTCGCTGCTTGTGTATAGGCGCCGTAGGGTTCTAGGCCAATCCCTGCTAAAGATTTGCATATCAGACCACTGGCAAATCACTTACTCTCCCAAGGGCCTCAACTCCTACCTCTGTGAAGCACAGATAATATCCCTTTTAGAAAAGCATAGCGATCCTTGTTATCTGTTTGTAAAGTGCTCAGAGCTCCTCTGCTATAGAAGTGCTATGGTGAAATGAATAGTGTTGGGCCCATTTTCTTAAATGTTTTAGCAATGAGTGCAAGAGGCAAGGATTTTTTTGGAGTGATATCTTATTGGACCAACTACATTCTTTTTACAATTACAGAGATTTTTTTTTTTTTACGAGCGCATTTAACGGTGAGGATTAACCAAGAGGCCAGATGCGCAAGGAATATTTTAATCAAATATAGAGTGTGCCAGCCAGCTGATTGGGTGGCTGACCCTTCTGCACTGATGAAGTTTAAAGCCAAGGTTTGTAGCCACCAGAGAAACAGCAATTGTCTCATCACAAGCATCTTTGTCTGGTCAAAGATCAAGAAATTTATTCTCATTTCTTTGTTCCTACCTTTTCTCTTCACTGGCTCCTACTGCCTGCAGGTTGTAGAGGTTTATGGGATGGAATAACTCTCCACTTCTGTGGCTGCCTTGAACATGCAAGATGTTGGATGAAGAAGGGGTAATAAATCCCTGCCCTGATTGACCTTGGTCAAGTCGTGTAGGGCAGTGGCTCTTAATTGGTAGCCTGAAGAGGTGATGTGGTTGGGCTTACCCTCCTACAGTTTTCCCGGGGTGCCAGGCAGCATTGTGCTGAGACTTTGGGCTGCTTTGTTCATATTACTGCCCACACAGGAAGCAGCAGAGCTACCTTTGTGCAGGCTAATTAGTCGGCCTTTCAGCGGAGCTAATTAGCCCAGGGACAGTGCTGCATAAAGGTAGCCATTTCTGCTTCTGTTCTGGACCTAGCATGTGCAGAGCTAACTTAGCTATCTCTGCAACATGTCTGGCCAGAGGACCACATGGGGGTGGTCATGAGTTTGTATATGTGAGCCACTGATTTTTAATGCATGACTTCCCTAGCTGTAAAATGAAGATCACAGTCCTCCTTTACCTCACAGTTGAAGCCCTGAGGATATGCTTATTACAGATCACTAGTTGCTCAGATACTAGATTACAGGGGGCCATATAAGTAACTGGAGTAGTAAGGCAGGCATGCTCCTATGGAAACTTTATGAGGTCACTTTACCTCTATGAATCTTCCTCATTGACAAAATAGGGATATAGTTAGCCAACTTCAAAGGAGTGTTGCGAGACAAAAATCATTCTACATACCAAATTTCTGTTTTGCTTATATCCAAAAGCCCAAATAACTGCTATGGCCAAATGTTAAAACCTCATTTTCCTCTCAATGACAATAATAAGCAATATTTTTTGAAGATTTTTGGAGAGCTCACAACCACAGAAATCTTTCTAAAATAATTTCTGTTGACCCTAATAAACCTGGGTTGTTTGTGCTATTCTTTGTCACATGTAAATCAAGCTGGGGGGGGGGGACCCCCTATCCTTCCAAATTTATCTGAAGCTACCACCAGCACTTTAACATAATGCAAAGGTTAGTGCTGCTAAACTGCGTAAATCACTAGGCCCTGTACACTTAAGGCTTAGTGTACAGGAATCTGAATATTACTCAGTTATTCTCTTATCCATCAAGTTCATTCTATACAGTGCTAAAAAATCTTCCACACTGGAAAACAGATAATGTAAGTATGTAATAACCAGTAGTAAAATCCCTGCCTTATTGAAATTAATAGTTTTGTCAGACTGTAGCAAGTCTGTGGTTTCACCTCATGTCTGTGGTGAGAAATGTTTCACCTTGAATAGCAGCACAGCAGAAGACCTGTGTTTTTTAGGATTTTGGGTTTGATATTTTTGTGCTCAGTAAGCCTCAGCTTTTGTATCTCCTGTTTTCTCCTTGTTGATTTCAGCGGGACAAGGATTTTACCAATACGTTTTTGCAGAGATATATGAACAATGTTATTCTAACAACTGAATGAAAGTTGAGGTAGAGAGCCCCATCTCAGGGTAGAGCACAGTTTTTAAAAGATCAGGTTTATGAACTGTCCTCTGCTCAACATTTCAGCCCCAAACGTAACACAAATGCTGTATTTTGGCAGGAAAACACAGAGCTTTAGTAAGTAACTGCTGTACCTATGTCATGTAAAGTTCATTCATTATTAAGTGTGGTTTTTTTTTTCTCTGCGTGTACACAGGGCTCCCTGGAAAGATTATAAAAGCCATCCTTGATGAAGGATTTGAGATCTCAGCTTTGCAGATGGTAGGCATGCTTTTGTGCATTTTGCATGTCCAATGCAGTGCTACATGGTGATTTTTATAAAGAGAGTGGCAAACACAGCTTGCAAAACTGGGAATATGGGCTATCATAATAGAGATGTGGAATGGGGGGATATTCACTCGTCTCCCCTCACAGCAACAGTCTGGAGAGGGTTGATGAAGGGCCTAAGTACCTCCAACCTGTGACTAAGCAGCTAGAAACAGCTGCTGTGAACAACTGCTCCCCAGGTGTGTGGAGAGGCTTTAGTGATCTAGGTTGAGAGAAGCTAAGTTCAGATAGATAAATACACTGCCAAGCAGAGAAGTTAAGAAACTTCAAGAGCTAGGATGGAAAAGTTTTCTCCCATTTAAATCAGTATCTTTGGCTTGTACCCAGAGTTGGGCCTGTAGTCTGCACCTTCCCTCCCCTGCAGAAAGGAGTAAAGACCCAGAGAAAAAGGAATCACTAACTGAAGAGGCCCACAACTGGGCATATGGCCCACTTGACTTGTGGGCCACAACTCTGTTCTCTCCTTTCATTAAGAGGAGTTGGGGTCCTTAAATTGTACAGAGCGAAGGGGTCATAAGTGACAAAAGACAAACTGCTATACCACACCTGGCTATATTAAACTACCCCACTGATATGATGTGAACCTGGCTGGGAAGGAAAACATCTGTGGTTCAGAACTAATTCAGACTTCACAGCTTGCTCATTCACTGGGACTGCAACTAAGGGAACCAACTTTTAGCAAATTGAGATTATGGGTTTTTTGATCCCATCATTTTGGAATATGGAATACAGTTAAGGTGAGAAAAGGAACTGTGTTTTATGGCATGTAGTTTACTTAAAGTCTTGTCAACACGCTAAACTTACTATATGTGGTGCCCTCAAGTGCACCTCACTGCTCTGCACAAGCTGTTTTCTGAGCCAGAAGAAGCACTGGAGCATCTGCATGGGCTGCTTGTCACTGCTGAGTTACTGTGCCATTTAGCAATGCCCCTGGCTAGTTACTAGGGCTATGTGAAGCTTCGGGTGCTGATTCAATTCAGAGGACATTCAGCCGGATTCGGCAGCTGAATCTCCAAATCCAAATTGAATCAGGAGACCCATAAAAAGGTCTGATTCGATTTGAAGCTCTCTGAAAAGATTCAGAGAGCTTCAGAGATTCAGGCAGACCCTGCTCACTGCCGCAGGGAGCTGGACCCAGACTCTGTGCTGATAAGTAGGGGGTGGGGGAGGGGGAGCGGGAGGAGACCATGGGGGGACCCCCACCAGCCCCCATCTCCTGCCTGCTCCCCCCAGCCTCCCTGAGTGCCCCTGATCCCTGCCCTGTCTCCCAGCCCCCACCCCACCATGGCTGCTCTGCCTGGCCCAGTGCCCAGTTCTTTGGGGGGTGGAGGGAAAGACCCCACACACCAGCTGTTGCAGCAGCCTCGGGGCTTCTGGGGGCTCGTGGCAGAACTCGCCACACAGCGTGGGTCAGTGGGGAGCAGTGAGGATTGCCCCCTGCCTGGCAGCAGCCGGTGAGTGGGGGCTTTTTATTTTTTTTATTTTTAAAGAGCTGGGAGCTGGTGTTGGGAGTGCAGGCAGGGGATGGGGGCTCATAACAGAGCTCCCCAATCAGCAAGGAGTTGGGAGTGCAGGTGGGGGTGGTAGGGATTGCCTCTCTGCCTGGCAGGAGCCGGTGAGTTCAGGGCTTTTTTTGCTTTCTTTTTTTAAAGAGTAGGGAGCTGGGGCCTGGGCAGGGCAGCCACTGCAGGGGCCGGGAGGGTGGGTGGGGGATGGGGTCTGTCTGATTTGGCAGCAGCCGAATCTCTGAATTGGATTTGGCTGAATCGATTTGGGACAGCGATTCAAATCATTGTCCCCCAAATTGGCCAAATCCGAAACAAATACTAGCCGCTTCTCACAGGTCTGCTACTTAGCCTAACTACATGGCTCTTTGACTGTGGTTGCACTGCTTTCAGTTTAGGGGTGGTGGTGTATCCCTGCTGCTCCAGGAATTGTATGAGAAGCAAGTTTTGTTTGGTAATACCATTTACTGGACCAATCGTATACTTGAGAGAGATGTTAGATAAGTTCTCACAAAACAACCTACTTCTGTTAACTTCTATGTGCTCCACAGGCTTACTGTTATTTTTCTTTTTTTTAAATGGCCATTCTCATTTAACTAATGGGTTAAACAAAAGTAAAAGTTTTTAGCTTAGGTTGTATCTGTTGCACATTGTGCTCAAAACCTTGTTCAAAATTTTTCCCAAATATACGGTTGGTCCATAAAAGATTTCTCCAAACAGATCTTGCTTCTCTCAGTTTAAAAGCCAGTGCAGAGTGTCTGAGGGTCCCAAAATCAGGTGGGGTAAGTTACCACCTAAGTGAGGCCTTAGAGAGTCATCTGCCAACTTCAGGGACAAAATATATTTGCTCCTTTTTGGTTGTTGGAAGTGTGAGCTAGGACCTATTCTGCCTCTTGTATCACCAACTACCTGCTTGCAAACACTATGCTACATACTCAGTCATCCAAAGCCATCCTTATAGGGGAGGCACCCCAAAACTTTAGGGAGTATGTTAAATGATTATGGAGGCTTTTGGGGGGTGAGGGGTTGGTCATTTTTAAGCGCCCTTCCTTATCTTCTAGTCCCATTCCCCCTTCCTGTCAAGACAGATGGGCTAAGATTTTCATTCTTTTCTTTATGCAGTTCAACTTGGAGCGTGCCACTGTGGAAGAATTCTATGAGATTTACAAAGGTGTTGTTGCTGAATACACTGTAAGTGTTAACTAGAAAATAATCCATTAAAAATATACAAGATAGTTAATGGAGAGGGAGTCACCTCTCCAAACAGGGATAGATTTCCATCAGGAATCCAATTTTGACCATCCCTCAGCTTTGTTCAGAATGAATCGGTCCATCTGAAATTCTGCATGAGTGAGTAGTCTCAGAGAGGAGAGTATTTTGCCAAGGTATGTCTGAAGCACAGATTAGAAAAAACAGAACTGAGCTATTTTGTTTTTGGTAAAACTGTCTTGTTTTTACGTTTTTTGCTGAACTCTTAGAACTGGCTTGGATGTGAATGGATTTTTTTATGATGGTTAGGTGGTTAACTTTTAAGTTTTTTGATCTTTCTTCGGTGAGCCTCAGAGAAATCTTGGAATGTCAAGTATGCATTGTAACCTCAGCAGGGGGTTGGGTGGTTGCGTATATTGTAATGCCTTGCGATGCCAATGCAATCCATCGAGCAGTGGCACAGAATGTAGTAAGCCATTTTCTAAACAAGTGGTTCTCAAGTCTTTTAGACTCAAGGCATCCCTCATTAGACTTAGGGCACCCCTCCATAATTTTGTGAATTGAGCAGCTCCCCATTTCAAAAACAAATTTAGTAATTGTAGTGCTTGCTTCTTTGCAGAGGGCCCAGGCAGTGGGAACAGGAGAGCAGCCAGGCAGGAAGAGTCTGAACCTGTGTGTGCTCTTATCTGGTTATCTCCTCACACTTCCTGCAGCACCCTTCAAAAAAGTGTCATGGCACCCCCAGGGTGCCTTGCACCCTGGTTGAGAACCATTAAACTAAAGAATTTAACTTCATAGCCACCTTGTGAAGTATGTAACTTACCCCAATTTTTAGAGACATATTAAGGTACTAATTCTCCAGGTAGATGTGGCTCTTTGATTCCTGGTACAGTCCCATTTATTTCCGTAGGACTTCACAAACATGTAAACATACCTCAGGGTGACCTCTCTGGACATTCAGAAGGGAATGGAGAGCTCTTAGGAGGTCTCCTCTCAGAGGCCAGTACTTTAAACAACAAGCCAAGGGAGGACCTGATGGCAGGGTGAGTGTGTGTCACAGAACTCAGATGTGGAAACATCTGGCCTGGTATTTTAATACATGATATGTAGATCCAGGATTTAAAAAAGAGGGGTGCAGCATAGCGGGAAGTTGAGACAGCTGGGGATATCAGAGGAGAGTGAGTTGAGCAGGGACCAGAGACCCACGCAGCACCATTGCTGCTATTTCTGGCAGAGCCCAGCACAGATGCTCCCTGTATCCTGTAGCTGGCGTAGGGCAAGAACACCTCTTTTCTTCCCCACCCCCAGCGTGGTCCAAAAGTGGGGTGCCACCAGATCACTGTGCCCACTCTGGATCTGCCCCTGCCTACAGGTGTCCTATCAAACTGTAACTGCTTTTCCATCTGATGCAGCAATTTCAGACAAATAGTAAGCCAGGCAGTTTTGCACAGTCCAGTCTGAGAGTTAACAAAGGGGGGGATTGAATGTAAAATGTTGAGACAATGAAAATGAAGAAGGTTATTTTTCTGAGCAGGTATGAGATCAGGTTTGGGGCTGGGGTTCTTAGGAACTGACTTTATATGTCAGGTATGTTGTGAAGCAGAGTTAAGGAAAAGTTAGTCATGATGGCAAGAGGTTTGGAAAATGCACTTAGGCCAGAGGTAGAGAGAGAGTGTCAGGCCTCCCTCTACACACTACAGGTATCACACAGGTTAGCTGGTATAACTACATGCGAAGTAGCTATCACTCCATAAAAAAAGCTCCAACCAGCTATGAAGTTAGACTACAAAAATGTGTATTAACTTTATAACTGCTTGTTCTCCCAGCCCTGCAATGGCTGCCCCACCCACCCCGGCTCCCGGCCTTTCGAAATAAGAGCCCAGACTCATTGGGTGCTGCTGGGTGGGGGATGATCCCCACTGCCCCATGGGGGTGCTCTGCACGAGCCCCCTTACCCCCCCCCACTGCCCCAGCCCCCCCACCCATGGCTGCCCCGCCCACCCCATCTCTGGCCCTTTAAGAAAAAAACAAAACAAAAAATCCTGGGTTCACCAGTTTCTGGCCAGCAAGGGGGAGCCCACACACTGCCCCGTGCCATGTGGGGGCTCTACATGAGTTCCCTAAACCCCCGCTACTCTCCACCCCCCGGCTGCTGCGCCCACTCCAACTCTGGCCCTTTTAAGGAAAAAAGAAAACAAAAACCTCTGAGCTCACTGGATCCTGCTCCATGGGGGGCAATGCCCACTGCCCGTCCACCATATGGGGGGCTCTTCTGTGAGCCCCCAGAAGCCCCGAGGTCGCTGCAGGAGCTGGTGAGGTAGGGGAAGGGGGGATTGTCTTTTTTTTTTTCCTAAAGGGCCAGAGCTGGGGTATGTTGGGGAGCTGGGGTGGGGGGCTTGTGCAGAGCCCCCCACGCAGCACCCGGTGAGTGGCACTTTTTTTTAAAGGGGCTGGGTGGGGCAGCCATGTCGGGGCTCGGGGAGCAGGCAGGGGATGGGGCCTGGCGGGGGTCCACCCATGGTCCCTTCCCCCCTTCTCCAGCCCTCCCTCCCCTGCCCCTACTTACCAGCTCCAAGTCTGGCTCCAGCTCCTGCTGCGGTGGGCAGGAACTGCCTGAATCATCAAAGCTCTCTGAATCAATTTGCAGAGCTTCAAATCAATTTGGACTTTTCAATTGGTGCCCTGATTTGATTCGAATTTGGAGATTCGGCCACCAAATTGGGCCGAATGTCCTCCGAATTGAATCAGCACCCAACGCTTTGCACAGCCCTAGCTGCCTACAGCAGGGGTGCATGATGCCCAACCACAGTTGGGAGTCCTGCAACTAAAGGGACTCTCTTCCCCAGCAGCTGCTGACTCTGTATCCTGGCAACATCCTGCAGCTGTCAGTATCCAGAGCCCCACAGCTGTGGACAATGTGCCCTGTCAGCACACCTACCAGTTCCAGGACCCACCTGGATCCTGGCAGCTGCAAGACATGGCCATAATCTCCCCCAGCCCAGCAAAGCTCTAAAAATTCATTCACATCCTTCAGAATCTGCCATTAGGCACTATGTTTACTACAGCTTGTCTTGCAGTAATACAACAACTAAACGTGGATACTTTAACTAACACCCTTTGGTTGTCAGCCTTCTGCTTCCAAACATAACCATGTAGTTTGGAATAATGTCTCTCCTTGTCACATGTTACTGCTTACTGTACGTGTGGGCTGAATAGAGTAGAGGATCAAGAAGACCACCTATCTGCCTGCTGGGAGGAATTTAGTTGACACAAGTCTATGAGTTCAAGCCCATTTTGTCCACTTTTCCCTATTAGCAGTTATTTTGTGTGAAAGGATTCAAGCAAATCCTTCAGATTAGTAGCAGCTTTATGGCAATTTATTGCTTGTTAATGGGAGTGTGTGCTATCCTTTGACCTGTCATTAAGAGCCAGTAGATGGCACTAACAAGACTTTTCTTGGAATTCTGTGTTTTTTTTTTTATCTTTCTTAGTAGAGCATGGAACAAGGTCAGATTATATTTTTCCAGGTGATCTGTACCTGTCACTTCTGTGAACATCCTGACAATAACAGTTTTGGGGTGAAATACTGCCCTCAATTTTTTCAGAAGGGCAAAGTTTTACCCATGATCTCAAGGAAGTTCATTGGAATGTTACCGTCACCTTATATAGTGATGTTTGACTTTGTCTGTACATTTATAGTCTTAATTATAATCCTGAAATACTAGGATATACACGGTCCATGTTCTTTTGCCACCTTCCTTGGTTCCTTGTTTACCAGTTTGCCCCTGGGTCTGACCTACAAAGAACTGATATCTGAGTAACAGGATTAATAGCTTAGCTTGTCCTCTCTTCCTTACCTTGTTTCATTTTGATGTCTCCTCTCTTTCTCTTTTTTCCATCAGTTTCAGTTCATTTGTTTATTCCAGTTCCAGGCCTTAGAACCTGTAAAACTCATTAAGAAACTACAGAATGCCTGCACTTAAAGCTTACTTCCCAAAACTCACACACTCCCTTGTTATCCTGGCACCCTCCGGGCTGATAGAGCCTTGGAGAACAGATGAACTTGTCACAGTGATATTAAAGTTCTGATATTCCAGCAGTAAAAGAATAAAGGAAAACCTTGTGACAAGGTGTAGAGATTATCTAATGATCAAGGAGGGGAAGCTAGCACTGTTAAGCATAAGGTGCAGATGAAGCCCAGGTGGGTACACTTTAAGGGCCCTAGTTGAGAGAGAGATTTAAGGAAGTTGTTGCTGCTGAGACAATCTGGTGAATTGTCATGGCCTGAACTGAAAAAGACAACTTTATTTATTTAGATTTCCTTTGTTGAAAGTAGTGGGCATGGAGGTCCAAATATTTTTGAGTTAAAGAAAGAGTCCAAATAAAGGACCCTTTCTTTAGGTTTTGTTTTTAACCTCAAAAGACAAGTGGCTGTGGCTCGCACTAAACCAGCTGGCAGAAGGCACAATTAGCTGACAGTATATTCCAGAGTCAAGGACCCATAGTGAAAAGAAACAGTGCCAAGAAGCTGGTCTCAGCTGCTGTTGTAACATGTATGCAGAAAGGAAGTCTCGATGGCTGCCTATACACGTGCTTGGTGGGGGGAGTGTTAATTAGAGTGGTTACTGAGCAACTGCTCTAATTAAAATGCTGAAGAGTATGTATTAAGTCTCTGCCTGTTTAAAAATGGCTGTGAGATGCTTTATATGAACCTTGTTCAATGAGGTTTAAATAAAGTGCCCTGAGGACATTTTAAAATACGTGGGGACTTAATACACATGATGCTGCAGCTATGCTGGAGCATTCTAATGAGAATGTGAAGGATGTGAGAATGTGTATAGGTACTCTAAGGCATTCCCAGTTTCCACTCTACTCCCTGATGTGAGCCCCACTTCCATTAATTTCACAGCTACAAACATTATCTTGAATCTTCAATGACCTAAGACATGTGATGCACCTTTATAAACCAAAAACAATAGTTTGATTTGGAAAGAAACCAGAAGCAAAAATAGACAACATAATGTGTTCCACACAGGATGCAGTGATAGTAGCCTACTGCATTCTGTACCAGCTAAAGGTTTTGGAAGATCTTCAGGGTTAGCCCTAAATACAATATTCAGTGTGAAGCAGGTAAAGTTACAACTTGCTATGGCAGAATTCAGGTTGAAAAGTAATGGTAGCAGACCAAAGACAAAGGAATAAAAACATTTTGACCTCTGCTACTACTTCAGTATCCTAAAGAAAAAGGGGATCCAGCTTGATCCCTCTGTTGTGAACTTAAGCAACAAAATGTGAACCAATTTAATCAAATAAAGATGGTGATGGTAACCATCATCATTTCCTAGAGGAAATATTTCCTGATCATCCCTGGTCTTGTTTGTTTTCAGGTGAAATAGAACGTTCAGCAATACACTAACCAGTTCCAATTTGCTTTCCTCTTCCAGGAGATGGTCACAGAACTGTGCTCGGGTCCTTGTATAGCACTAGAGATCATTCAGCCCAATCCTCCAAAAATATTCAGAGACTTCTGTGGGCCCTCTGATCCTGTAAGTCATTTGTTGAAGTAAAGAGAAATATTGAAAAATTAAGGTTCGGCACTATCAAACTTAAAAAGTTTTAGCATTGCATGTCTGCAGAACACTTTCTGAATTTCCTTTGAAGCATTTAGGTGTTGACCACTGCCATTGCTTGAGGCCAAACACTAAACAAGGGAGGCTAAAGATCTGCAGCTGTAGGCACCTCCACTGATCTTGAGTAGCCATGTAATACAATGCCAAAACAATAGGTGAAATCAGTTAAAACAATTAGCAGGGACTACACAGCACTAGAATAAGTATGAAAATGTAATGAGCTGATTCTTTTCTTGCACCAGTATAAATCACATGTTTCTCTGCTGAAGTCTGAGAAAATCCTCTGGTGTGAGAGAAGAATCAGTCATAGTGTTCTGTGAGCCTGCTCAGAATCTCATGTAACTGGGTTTTATTATTTATTTATTAATCCTCAGCAGTAGACACAGTTAGACACCTGTGTGTTTTTCTCCAGGAACTTACTATTTTTTACTGAAAAAACAATATGCTTCAGGCAAAATACAGTAGGTTAGAGCTATACAGTTTTTAGGCACTGCAGTCAGGGCTTCATAATTAAATGTTACAGGGTGTTGTTTTGGTTACATATTGGTTTGAAGTTTCCAGTCCAAAGTATTTTAGAGTATATTGCACTTCCAACTACTAAAACAAATTGATAGAGTTATTCAAACACTTCTGCCTAACTTTAATTACTTTTCCATATGCCCATGTTAAATGTTCCATATCCTGTATTGAGCTGTGGTAATATCAGCAGAGCATAAACCCCTGTTATCTGACTGAGAATTAACTGAAGGTCAGTCGCATCATTCAGCAGCAGTACATGCAGTACAGTACAGTGTTCCCGTGTTTATCCTGAAAGCTGCTTTTCAAAGGTTTGTGGTCTCTTGAGAACTGTGGAAGATTGGGGTTGTGTTTTTATTTAATTTTTGTTTCCATATACTTTTCGTCTTCACTCTGGTTTGGTTTAACCTCTTTGGACAATACTAGTGAAATCAGAAGATATTCACAAACATTACAGCACCTGTCTCCCTGTTCAAGCAGTCAGCTCTTGGTTTGTCTTTGAGCTTATCTGGTCTTACAGCTAAAATGGGCTTTCCCCGTCACAAAAGCCATTGCTTTGCCTCTGCTGTCCAATCCTTTCTGTTTGTCTCTGAGATAGATATGTCTGTATGTGTCTTAGGCTGCTCCATCCCCTCAACTTCCATTGTTCAGTCTTTAGCAGCTATAAATTCCAAGCCCTTTGAAGACAAATCTGGCATAATTGGTTTACCTAGGCCTCAGCTAGCCCCTGGTACCAGGCTGTTCCCATTTCAGTAGCCAGTGAGATTCAAGTACCCATTATTGTTTTTGGTATGCTGGGAAATGACAGAGGCCTTGTCTGCAGAGGTGGTTACACACCAACACAAAGGGATTTGTGATATAGCAATTTGCATAATAGCAATAAGCTAATAACTTCATGGTATTAATCAGAATTCATGAGTTATATGTGGGGGCCTCAAACAGTCAGGGGAAATATTGTACGCCTCCTGTAGGCAGACCAAAATCGGGAGAGAGAAGTGTTCCCTTTGGAGCAGAGTGGAGGAGAGCAGAGCAGGAATTAAATAGCATAAGGTTTGTTAAATCATGGTGTTTAGCAGCATCCCTCCAGCTGCCTTCTCCAGCCATTCATCAGGCATGTTCTTAGGTTATCTGTTCTCAGTCTGGGAGATATCTCATGTCAACACAGGAAAACGAGAGGTAAGTCTGGGATCCCAGTGCCTGTGATGTCATAGACTCGCTGTCACGTAGGCTACGTGCAGACATTAACAAAAAATGGTGCTTTACTTTAAACTCTGTGCACTCCTGCACAGCTATCAGCTATTAGATAAAATTGCCAAAAAGCCCTGCTGAAGTGCTCAATCTATACAGATGCTGCAGAGCCAGGTCAAAGTAATGCACTGCTTCTTCCAGTAAAGCACTTCTTGGCCTCTTGTGGGCTCAGATTAAACATAAGCTATGCTTGCCTGGCAAGGGAAACACCGTGACCATGGAGGTTGTCTTCCTAGTTGCTCCCAGGGAAGACCACTCTCCTGGCATGGGGACAGTACCTGCCAGGGTAACGTATAGTAAACCTCCTACGCAGCTGCTAGAGTGGGACAGTCTTGGTTTTAAGCCCACTTCATGGAAATGGAAGACTCCTTCCTGGCTTGGCCCTGGGGCCTTACAGCTGAGGACAAAACTTGGGGGCATCTGAACCCCAAGCCTCTGGGCTTGGATCTGTAAGTAGGATGCCCATCAAAGGTTTTGGAAACATCTGAAGCCCCAGATGGGGGTGGAAGATGTTTGCCAGTAGTAGGGCCACTTATAGTTCTGGACTCTTGGACTTGGAATTTGTTTGGGCTAATTTGGCCTGGAATACATAACATTGAAAATAAATAAATCTGTACATTTAGCACCTCCAGCCTGGACTGGTGAATAGGCTTTGCTTGGAGCTGCTTTGAAAACCATCTGGAGGATTCAGGTGCTGCTGCTCTCTTCCTAAGTGTGCTGTGTTGCTGTGAGCATATTGCACCCAAGTGCTTTAGGATACAGCTGCCTCAGAGCCTGCATCTCCTCTTACATCCCATTGTATTTGGTAGTATTTCTAATTTTTCCTTCTATAAGAAAGCCAGCCAAGTCCAATTAACTAAAAGCCCACATCTCTGAGACTTATTTCTTGATGTTCTCAGAACCAGAGTGTTTGTGCCTTTTGGGCAGTGTTGTAAGTAGCATTCATATGATCTGACCATTTTTTGTCAATGATTTTATTTGGCTGATGGGTGGCTCTGCTGGCTTTCTGTCTGCACAAGTGGATAGCTTTATTAGTCCACAGAGATTTCAGACCAATATACTTGCAACAAATCATCAGGTCAGCTATTATTGGTGCATGGCAGTGCATTTCCAAAAGGATCTTTTTGGAATTACTGGTCTTCACTGTCTACATGATTAAAATATTTGGGAGACACTGTAGCAAAAAGGAATTCAAGTGTATATTGTTGAGGCAAACTCTTAATCATACTAATGAGGGGCATTAATCCTTGAAGAGTATGTCTCAGGGGGAAAATGGTGGGTGGCTTATCTCTCATCAGACTATTGGCCTACACCCTGGCCCCAGTTTGATGCTATGAGCGCATTAATTAGTAAATGATACCAACACTGGGTAGAGGAGTAATCACAACTATATTAACAACAACAAGATCAACAATACTAACAACAATTCAATACAATCCCCTTTATCAACAACAGTGCAATCCCAGTGTAACCAACAATAATAACACAAACCAGAGAGGGCACCAGAGAGCAATATCAAGCTCTTTCACAGCTAGCAGATACCGTGGCTGCACCTCCCAGCCTCAATACAAAGAGCACACAAAGGGGATATTAGCCTCTCAGGCTTGCACCCACTCTGCATTCACTCACTGAGGCTCAGTCATCCTTCAGTTTGCTGTCACCTCAGGCATTCACTGAAGCACACTGGCCTTTGGCCTCCCAGGGCCTCCAGCCATGTTCAGCTTCCACACACAGACAGGAGACTGGCTACTCCTCCAGCCACTCAACCCTGACTTATCCTCCAGCCACCACAATAGAGGTCTTGGTCCTCCCGGACCCTCACTCTGCACTCACGCAGCTCAACCAGCCGCTGATTCCCTGCCACTGCTTACTGTGCATATAGAATACCCACATGTACTAGGCCACATTGACTGTTGACCACCCCTGGGCCCTCCAAGCCTGCACCCACCAATTGCACAGCAAGACATGAGTTATTAGTCCCCCAGGACTCTCACTTACTCTCTCAGGGAACAATATCCACGCGCAGGGAACATGGATCCCTCAGACCTGCTCCCTTTATACACACAGTTGACAGACACCCGTCAGTCACTTGGACGTCACACCCTTATGCACATGACACTCATACAGGTGAATTGCAGCATTCACCTCACAGGCTTTCTGCTGAAACTTTGAACCATCTGGGTATGCTTCAACCCTCAAAACTAGTTCATGGTTCAGCTGTTCTCTGGGACTTTTCTAATCCATCCCTTACTGGGCAGGTGTGACTTTACATCAGTATCTTCACTAGCCAGGCTGGGGACACTGTGGCTTGTGGCCCAACAATATGACTAGGTGTTTTTTTGGAACCTAGGAAGAATAGTTGCTTCGTGAAAGGAGTTGATTTTAACTATAGATCATCAATTTTTTATCATTTACCCAAGAAAGAAACATTTAAAAGAAAAAAATAAAAATCTAGGATTTTAATCAGTTTTAGAAGAAAATAAAACCTTTATATAAAGTGCCATGAGTTAGAGTGGGGGGTATTCATATTCGTCAATGCCCTTAATGCCGAATCTAGAACATCAAGCACCAAGCAATAGCTTTACAACGTCACTTAGTAGGGAAAGGAAATCACACTGCTAACCTGTCACCCAAGTTTATTATTATAAAGTATGAGGTCGGTTATGGGGGAGAGGTGGGGGAAGAAACTCCATGTGGCTGACAAGCAGCACAGGAAGTTTTCAGTGATGATGGATGTTTGCTGTCTCATCTGGGTCAGGAAGCAAGGGTCTAGCACAAGCATTCACTCACTGAGCCCTGGGGCATGGGGGAGGGCAGTGAGGGAATTTGTTCTCTGCAGAAATCTGCTGGGATTGGAGTTTTAATTGCACATTGTTTGCTAGTATATTTTTGGGCTCTGGAAGAATTAGGGCTGTTTGTTGCTACATAGGTCTAAGTTTCACTTCACTTTTCCCCTCTTTTGGTTCAGGTTCTTGGTCTGTGAAATAGCTAATGACCTCAGGGTTGCTGTAGTGATAGTTGTTGCATTTACAAACGATTTTAAACCTAGTGCTTTAAGAATTGACACAACACTCGGTTGACTAATAGCAGAAAGGTTTGCTTTAATAACTACCAAAAAGCTACAAAACTAAATGACAGAAAAAGACTCTTTCTTAATGTTCAATACATGAGCTATTACAGACAGTCCTTGTACTATTTTATCTGCAAGAGATTTTTACCCAAGCAGGCAAGAAGCAGTTCTTATCTTCACAGCTTTCACAGAGTGTGGTTTCACAGCTTTTGCTCATGGGCTGGGTACAGGATGGGTTCTTGATCTTGCCTGGATTGCACACTTTGCTGGCAGCTTTGTCTCACTTTTTTATATTGTTTTAATTCTATAGCTTCAAAGCATTTTTCCTTGATGGCTGGTCAATTAAAGTCCGAACAAAACAGGGAGGACAAGGGTGACCGTCACATTGCAGTTGTTAAATTGCCTGGCTCCTGTTTTTTGATTTGTCCAGGTGTGAAGACTTGTGTTTCTTGCAGCTACTGTCTAGCTTGGAAATTAAATATGATGGGGCTTGAGTGGCTAAACAGGAGGCACTGGTTACCGGACCCATCTCTGGGTATTTGTTTAACAATGGGGCAAATCTGCAATAGCTTCTACTGGTGACAGTCCAATTACAAAACTCCAGACAGACATTGAATGATTGAGACTTGGATGCCTGTTTTGAGAAATATGAGGATGTGTTTCACATACAGGACATCTTTCCTTTATTCAGTGCACTTTTTACAGGTGTTGCTTGAAATGTATATTTAGTCTTTTGTCTTCTTTAGTTGCTAGTTCAGTTGAAATGTATATGTAGTTTCCTTGCCTTCTCTAGTTATACTTGCTCAGCCTCTCTCTCTTGCTTTCTTAGCTTGGCTATACACATGTGATGAGTGTGTCAGATCTCTGCCAACAATTTTCCTTTTTAGAGGAACCATCACTTATTATTTTATGGCATGGGTCTGGTTTTGGGTGCCACAAGCTCCATTTTCTCCTACTGGGTTGCAGCCATAGTGGAGACTAAATTTTTCTTGTGGCAGACTTGTCACCACAATCCAGTCTTGCCCCAGCCATGGTCTTGCATTTTTGTACAAGAGGCACTGTCCAAGTTTTCACAGCCATCAGTAGTTAAGATTTTAAAATACTTTAAAGATATAAAATGCTCAGTATTGTTACCTCTTTCCCTTTGTTCTCTGAACCTTTGTATGTGCAGGACCAGTAGCCTACACTCAACTTTGTTTCCTGGCTTTTTGCACTGTGCTTGGGTGGTTGACAGGTTTTCTGTTTGTGAGTTGCAGGTCACAACACTCTTATGGAATGTTATTCAAGTGATTGGTCCTGCTGTAATGCCTTTGTATAGTAGGTTTAAGAGGAATTTAAGGCAACTCTAGGAAATTGTAAGCTGAATTCCTTTCCTTTCAGGATTTAAAGTCTCCAATTTAATATTGCAATACCAAGTTTGGTTATTTTCTTTCCTCTTAGATGGGTACCAGGTGAAAGAGGAGGTATTCCTCATGGCTTAGCGAGCAGGAGCAGGAGCCAGGAGGACTGGGTTCTATTACCAGTTCTATCTCTGATGTCCCTGTATGATCCTGGGCATGTTGCTTCATTTTTCTGGACCTCATTGTCCGCATCTGTGAAATGAGAATAATGACAGGACCCACCTCAGGGTTGTAGTACTATGTACAAAGGCCTTGCATTTCTTGGATGGAAGATGACATGGAAGTGCAGAGAACTTTTTGTTAATTGAGGCCAGAAATTTTTGGAAGATGCTAAGTATCTTTGGACATTTATGTAATCATAAGTTCATGGTCTGTGTCAGGTGTGGCCAGTCTGTGGCATGCATGCCAAAAGTCACATAGACAGCATCTGTATGTGGTACACAAAAGACTGGAAGGGGACAGCGGCAGACAGGGCAGGGAACAGAAAACAGAGCAGCAGATTGGCATGGAGCACAGGGCAGGAAGCAGAAAGCAAAGTAGCAGATCAAGCAGAGGGTAGAAAGCAGAGCAGCAAGTCAGGGAGGAGAAAGAGATTGAAGTAGCACTAGGCAGGGTGTGGGGCCAAAGAAGTTGGCCCCAGCTGATCTAGGTCAGTGTTTCTCAGTCAGTGGGATGTGAAGGTCATGTAGGTGGGACTTAAACTCATTGCCTGCTTGAAAAAATCGTGATTAATATAATACTAAAATGCATGGAAATGTAAAAACACATTTCCTGAAAAAAGCGGGGTTTTGTTTTTATTATGATGGGACCAGGGTTTTTTGATAAAATTGTTGGTGGGACGTAAGGTGCAAAAGGTTAAGAACCGCTGATCTAGGTGACTGTTTTCTGAGATGCAAACCCAACTACATTAATACTCAAGAACAGCTGTAAAAGGAACACAGACTTCAAGTGACTAAGCATTCTTCCTACCTACTACTGACTTTGTTGTTATTTCGTAATGGATTGCTCTGCACCCTAGCTGTGATTGTTTAAGTGTTTGCAGAAAACTACATTCATATGTTTAAAGAGGGATACTGTATACGAACCTAATTCTTTGATTCAGAATTTTGTATCATTGATCACCCCTTATGATAACCTGAATAAGATTTAAAAATAAATCATTCAACCACAGGCCTGTCAGCTACAGTAGCAAGCAGATCAATAACAGGCAGAGTTACTATGTCATGCTGTCTGAAGTCTGTAGTGGAAAGGACATGATTGAATTGCTGAAATGTTATTTTGGGTCAAACATCTGACTTGTCCTTTTGATGTTTAATTTCCATACCAGTGACTGCAGGTTTAATAACAATGTGATGCAAATTGCCATAGCCTTTCAGTTCAAACTACCATAGCCCCCTACCCCACCTGACTTAATGGTTTGGTTTTTATCATGTAGTTCCCTTTTCCTGATCTGGTAATACAAAGGATCTATAAAGCCAGCAGATCTACCCAAGATTCCCTTCTCCCTTATCCTGTTCTCTCCTCTCCTGCACCTTAGTACATAAGGATTATTAGGTTTATAATAAAAAAGGAGGGAGATATGGCTAGAAGAATAGGATGCCATAGTGATCCCAAGCTGAAGAGCCAGTCTCTTAGGCATATAACCAGTTGGTGTAGTTTGGAGCAGGATTGTTCATCTTCTAAGCAGCCAGACTGCATGCCACACATACTGCACACCATGAATGCCTGCTACTGCACTGCTGCACTGTGTGCCCGTGAGCCCCATTCCTCACTGTGTGCCCACCTCCCCCTGCCCCAATCACACATGCAATGGATACCCACAGTCTTCCCCCTGCCACTGCACTGTGTGCCCATAACCCCCACCATTGCATTGCACATCTCAGACTCCCTCCACTTCCTTACACTTCACCACACATCCCAGGCTTACCCTCAGCTTCCTGTGCTGCTCCACTGCCTGCCCCCTGAGGCAAGGGCAGGAAGTGGGAGCAGGAGACCAGAGGCTTTGACTGCTATTGTAGGTTGGACAGGAGCCAGGGAGAGGGCACAGTTTAACTCCTTATGGGCTGCCAGTTGAACAGCCCAGTTTTAGAGCAACCCTGAGCCTGTTCCTAACTATGTTAGGAGCAGGACTATTGCAGGCTCTTTATTGCTCTTTGCCAAAGCTGGATCCACCACACTGGGTGCATCTACACCCTGCCTACTAACAGACATGTTGATAATGCTAACTCTGCAGCCTCTTCTTCAGCTTCTTTCAGTTGCTCCTGCCTGAGCTTCCTCAAAATCAGTCAGCCAATAAAACCCCTAAATTGGTTTTACCTTAAAGGAGATGTGCCACATATTAGCAGGCATCTACCACCTTGATTCAGTGTAAGATGCCCTGGTTAGAGGTCTGTCTTTTATGCATATTATCCACCTTTCCTCTCTGGGGAATTGTATTGGTATAGGAACCCTTTCATAGATTCATAGATGTTAGGGTTGGAAGGACCTCAATAGATCAATGAGTCCGACCCCCTGCCTAGGCAGGAAAGAGTGCTGGGTTGAGATGACCCCAGCCAGATGCCCATCTAACCTCCTCTTGAAGACCCCCAGGGTAGGGGAGAGCGCCATCTCCCTTGGGATCCCATTCCAGATTTTGGCCACTCTAACTGTGAAGAAGTTCTTCCTAATGTCCAGTCTAAATTTGCTCTCTGCTAGCTTATGGCCATTATTTCTTGTAACCCCCAGGGGTGCCTTGGTGAGTAGAGCCTCACCAATTCTCTTCTGCACCCCCATGATGAATTTATAGGCAGCCACAAGGTTGCCTCTCAATCTTCTCTTGCGGAGGCTGAAGAGGTCCAGGTGCCCTAGTCTCTCCTCGTAGGGCTTGGCCTGCAAGCCCTTAACCATACGAGTGGCCCTTCTCTGGACCCTCTCCAGGGTATCCACATCCCTCTTGAAGTGCAGTGCCCAAAACGATGCAGTATTCCAACTGCGGTCTGACCAGCACCCAGTAGAGGGGAAGTATCACCTCCTTGGTTCTGTTTGTCACACATCTGCTGATGCATGATGAAGTGCAGTTAGCTTTGCTGATGACCTCGTCACACTGACGATTCATGTTCATCCTGGAGTCTACTAGGACTCGGAGGTCCCTTTCTACTTCCGTGCTGCCAAGCAGGTCATTTCCTAAGCAGTAGGTGTGCTGGACATATTTCCTTCCTAGGTGCACCACCTTGCATTTCTCCTTGTTAAATCACATTCTGTTGTTTTCTGCCCATTTGTCCAACCTGTCCAGGTTTGCCTGTAGTTGTTCCCTGCCCTCTGGTGTGTCAACTTCTCCCCACAGTTTTGTATCATCTGCAGAGTTGGACAGAATACATTTCACTCCCTCGTCCAGGTCACTGATGAAGACATTGAAGAGTATTGGTCCAAGGACCAAGCCCTGCAGGACCCCACTGCCCACGTCTTTCCAGGTCAATACCGACCCATCTACTACCACTCTCTGGGTACAACCCTCTAGCCAATTTGCCACCCGCCGGTCTGTGTAATCATCCAAGTCACAGCCTCTTAATTTGTTCACCAGTATGGGGTGGGATACCGTATCAAAGGCCTTCCTGAAGTCTAAGTAAATGATATCTACCCCTACTCCTGCGTCCAGGTGTTTTGTAACCTGGTCATAAAAAGAGACTTGATTAGTCAGGCATGATCTACCTGCTATGAACCCGTGCTGGTTTCCCCTCAGCATAATTTTTCCTGCTGGGCTCTCACATATATGAGCCTTAATATTCTTTTCAAAGACTTTGCCAAGGATGGGGGTAAGACTGATTGGCTTATAGTTGCCTGGATCCACCTTCCTCCCCTTCTTGAAAATAGGGACCACATTGGCCCTTTTCCAGTCCTCCAGGACCTGGCCCATGCACCATGAGTGCTCAGATATTCTTGCCAGTGGCTGTGCAATGACATCAGCCAGTGCCTTCAGTACCCTCGGATGGAGCTCGTCCGGGCCTGCCGACTTAAACGGCATCCAGTCCTTCCAAGTGACTCTTCAACATCTCAGGGTCAATGCGTGGTGGTCTGGCTCCCTGCTGTTGCCTCTCTACAATCCCATTGTGAGATTTATCTTGCCCCTCATTTAGGAACACTGAGGCAAAGAACTCATTAAGGAGTTCAGCCTTGTCCCCCCTGTCTGTCACCAGTTGCTTTTGTCTCTTCAGTAGTGGTCCTATACTGCCTTGGGCCTTCCTTTTACTCCCTATATATCTGAAAAACAATTTTTTGTTATCCTTAACTTGGGATGCCATCCTCAGCTCCATGGTAGCTTTGGCCTTTCTAACTGCCTCCCTACAACTGCGAGCTGAGGAGGCATACTCCTCTTTAGTAATCTCTCCCTGTTTCCACTGCTTATATGCCCCACTTTTTGCCCTTAGGTTGCTCTGGATTTCTCTGGTCAGCCAAGGAGGCCTCTTGGCCCCTTTCCCCCTTTTTCCTCACATTGGGATAGTCTCCCTCTGTGCCTGAAGGATCGCTTCCTTGAGGCACAGCTACCCTTCCTGGGCTCCCATCTCGCCATCTCTTACTCTGCAGTGCGTCATTGACTAAACGCCTGAGAAACCTTTGGGTTTCAATTTCTGCATTCAGTGTGGCCTAATGTGGTTTAGTAGTGCCCAGAAGACTGTCATGTGATAGTTACACAGTGTCCCTCCAGGCCAATTCCAAATGGCCTGGTGTCCCCGTTTGGCAAATCTTTCTGGAGGTTTGTTGACAGTCTCATTGGAGAGATTGACAGCTGAATGAGTGTGGGAGACATCATTCCTGTTCCCATCCTAGGACCAATTTATCCAAGTCATGGCTGAGGCATACTGCCAAGGGCAGAGTGGGGGAAAACTGGTGCTGTTGCTCATCTGTACTTGTCCCTTAGATAGAGGCTCAAAACCTGTCAGGCCAGAACCCTCTTAGGAGCACAACATCCTGTGTGGCATAGTTATTGGTCTAGATTTAACAGACATCAATACCAGTAATTTCATGATAAGGTAATGACAGTTATTACACTTTGCCTCCTGAGAAACACTGGGATGAAACATGTTACCTACAGTGAGCGATGACAGTGGGGTAACTTCTTCCTGGAATCCTTCTTCATGGAATCATAGAAAATGAGGACTGGAAGGGACCTTAGGAGGTCATCTAGTCCAACCCCCTGCTCAAAGCAGGACCATCCCCAACTACATCTCAGCCAAGGCTTTGTCTAGCTGGGTCTTAAAAACCTCCAAGGACAGAGATTTCACCACCTCTCTGGGTAATCTGTTGCAGTGTTTTACTTCCCTCCTAGTAAGCATGTTCTTCCTAATATCTAACGTAAATCTCCCTTGCTGCAACTTGAGCCCATTGCTCCTTGTTCCGTCATCTGTCACCACTGAGAACAGCTTAGCTCCATATCCTTTCAAATCCTACTTCAGGTAGTTAAAGGCTGCTATTAAATTTCTACTCAGTCTTCTCTTCTCCAGGCTGAACAAGCCCAGTTCCCTCAGTCTTTCCTCATAAATCATGACCCCCACCCCCCTAACCTTTTTTGTTGCCCTCTACTGGACTCTCCAATTTGTCCACGTCCTTTCTGTAGTGGGGGCCCCAAACCTGGACACAGTACTCTACATGTGGCCTCACCAGTGCAGAATAGAGGGGAATAATTATTTCCCTTGATCTGCTGGCAACACATCTACCAATGCAGACCAGTATGACATTAGCCTTCTTGACAACAAGGGCACACTGTTGACTCATATGCACTATAACCCCCAGGTCCTTTTCTGCAGAGCTGCTGCCCAGCCAGTCAGCCCCCAACGTGTACTGGTGCATGGGATTGTTCCCTCCTAAGTGCAGGACTTTGCACTTGTCCTTATTGAACTTCATGAGATTTCATTTGGTCTAGTCCTCCAATTTGTCTAGCTCTCTCTTAATACTAACCCTATCCTCCAGTGTATTTACTATGCCCCACAACTTGGAGTCATCTGCAAACTTGCTGAGGGTGAACTCCGTACGATCTTCCAGGTTGTTGGTGAAGATACTGAATAAAACTGTCCCCAGGACCAACCCCTGGTGCACTGTACTTGATACCGGCTGCCAACTAGACATTGAGCCATTGACTACTACCCTCTAAGCCTGATGATCCAGCTAGTTTTCTGTCTACCTTACACTCCATTGGTCCACCTGTACTTCCTTAGCTTGCCTGGAAGAAAGTTGTGGGATACCATATCAAAAGCCTTGCTAAAGTCAAGGTATACCTGCATCTACAGAGCCAGTCATCTTATCATAGAAGGCAGTCAGGTTGGTGAGGAATGATTTACCCTTGGTGAATCCATGCTGACTGTTCTTGATCACTTTCATCTCCTCTAAGTGCTTAGAAAGGTTTCCTTAAGGACCTTTTTCCATGATTTTTCTAGCAACTGAGGCGAGGCTGACTGGTCTGCAGTTCCCTAGATCTTCCTTTTTCCCTTAAATATGGGCACCATATTTGCCTTTTTCCAATCGTCCAGGACCTCTCCTGATCACCATTAGTTTTCAAAGATGATAGCCAATTGCTCTGCAGTCACAATGGCCAACTCCCTCAGCATCCTTGGGTGCATCCTATCCAGCCCCATGGACTTGTATATATCCAGCTTTTCTAAATAGTCCCTAACCTGTTCTTTTGCTGCAGTTGGCTGCTCCCCTCCTCCCCAAACTGTGCTGCCAGGTCTGGTAGTCTAGGAGCTGACCTTGCCTGTGAAGACAGAGGCAAAGGTGGCATTGAGCACTTCAGTCTTTTCTGCATCCGCTGTCACAGAGTTGCGTGCCCCATTTAGTAAGAGACCCACACTTTCCCTCATCCTCCTATTGTTACTGGTGTTCTTGTAGAAACCCTCCTTGTTACCCTTCATGTCCATTGCTAGCTGCAACTCTAATTGCACTTTGGCCTTCCTGACTTCATCCATGCATGCCTGAGTAATACCCTTATATTCCTCCCTAGTTGTTTGTCCAAGTTTCCTCCTTTTATAAGCTTCCTTTTTGTGATTTAGCTTATTAAAGAGTTCCCTGATAACCACCCAATGGTTTCTGGTACTGGGGTCTGGCCATATTCCACTTCTTTGCTGCTAATTCTTTTCTTTCCCCTTTTCCAGTTGCTAAATCACTCCATCTTGTCTGTCTTTTTTCTGTAGTGCCCAGCACCAATGACATTGCACATCCCTATGAAGGTAAAGCTGTTTCTTCCCAAAATATCTGCTATCCAGTGCATTTAAGTGGGTTATAGACGTTTGCCTGAGTGAGGTGTCACCTGCCCTCACAACAACTAAATTAATCTCTCTGTCTCACTGTCACTGGCTTTCCTCCCCCAGGGTCTACACCACTGACTGTGCTGATTTTTTCCCCCGAGTCCCTTACACTCATCCTCAAGCTAGACAGAGCTGCTCTTCCTGTTTCTAACAAGACTAGGGGAGTCAAGGCACATGGCACTTGGAGAAAAATAGGGAGTTTTCAGGGTTAAGATTGGCTGAGGACCTTTCATACTCTGACACACATCCAGAGAAATGATACCCTGGAGTCAGAGCAGCACCCAAAGCCATCTGGAAACACCCCCAAGCCTTTGGGTCAGTTTGAATCCTGCAGGCAACTCTCTAGCCCAGAGGCAGGCAATTATTTCCGGCGGAGGGCCACTTACTGAGTTTTGGCAAGCCATCGAGGGCTGCATGAGAGGCAGTCCAGGGCAGATAAACATTAATTTTCTGAATTTTTTAGGGGCCCCACGGGCCGGATAGAATGGCTTGGCGGGCAACATCTGGCCCACAGGCCGCATTTTGCCCACCCCTGATCTAGCCCATCTCCTGCAAGGTGCTGAGGGTTAGCTGAATTTGTAAGGGCAGAGATGTGTTTAAACAGTGCAAGCCTCCTTATTGGTTGAGAAAAATATTTCTAACAATTTGATCTACAAGGCATTGTGATAGAATATGTGGCTCTCCAACCCAGTCTGAAATGGTATATTCCTACATGTTTTCTTCCTGTGGCATGCTGTCGTTTTTGAGGCCTTGGAATTTTTTGTGCTAAAGATACATTTAGTATAAGATGCATTTGCTGCTGCAGTGTGATGGAGGGATCATAGGCCATGTTCTTTTGCACCCTTTTGGATAAAAGGCTATGACATGGTTCTCAGTCATCATAGGTACCTGGACTCAGTGACAAGGTAGTCCTTTCCAATTTTACATTCCTATGTCTATGGGTAGGGAGGTGTGCAAGGAATGCCACCTTATAAATTTTCCCTTTCTACTTGGACTGAGCATGACACAACAGAAGCCTTCTCTCTGCATGTGCAACCTGCAATATGCAGCATTTCAAGCTTCCTTTAGCTAAAGCTGATTTTCCTAAAATACTAACTGTATCATCTAAGGCTAAGCAATATGTCCTGACAGGGTTATATTTGTGGACAGCTAATTTTTGTCCTTTGCTTTGAGGTTTCAGATCTTGGCAAAAATGGACATTTCTAGCGCCTTAGTGGTATCCCACTCACCCCCTCAGGACTGGGATAGCCTGGAAAGTTATGTCATGATTCAAAACACATTAGCCAACATGATTTTAAGTCCAGTTTAGCAGCCAGTGTACACAGGACAAATCTTATTTATAACCTGTGGCAACTGGTCATGGTCAGCTCTGTATTTCCCCCTCTGCTGACCACATAAAGCTAATGCCTTTCTGAACACAGTTTTTTTTTGTCTTATCTACTTGCACGGTCTTTCTTTAAACATCATGTTAGTTAGCAGATTTCGCATTTTTACCAATCTACTCTGGCCTGGATTGGATTGAGGGGGAAGGATGTTTTTGATTGTGACTGCCTAATAGTGTTTGTAACTACTAAAACACTACTGCTTGCTTTACACATGCTCTGGGGGGATTGGGAAGGGGGTGCTTTAATTGGAATGGCTCCAGGAGACGCTCTAGTTAAAATGCCTGCAGCATCTCATGTATTCAGTGTCCTGCACTTCAAAATGGTGGTGGGGGCAATTTAACTAAAGCTCGTTCAATAAGTGAAGTGCCCTAGCCGCCATATTCTAGCACAGGGACACTGAATACACGAGATGCAGGGGCTGTTGGGTTATGCTGGTTAGCAGCACTGAATACGTGAGCGTGTCAGAGCAGTATTTCCACAAGTCTACAGGCACCCAATGTTTTTAATACATTAGCTAAATATTAAATACATTGGCCAGGCAAGTGGTTTTGGTTGGAGCACTTGTTAGCTGAACGAGGTAAATTTGAAGCTTCCCCTAAGACTTGAGTCCTGCCAGCTAGAGCCCACCTTAGGGAAAATGGCAACTTGGACAAACTTATATTTTGCCCTCTCCTCCAGGCACCCTCTTTCCCCTGCACCTCAGTGGTGATGCTGCAGGCAGGGGCACAGGACTGAAGCAGGCACCACCTCACCTGCAGTGCCTAGCCTGGCTCCTCCTGAACAGCTGCCTCAGGGACACCAGCTCCCAAGCTGTGGGCAGCTGGTGCTGCCCCTGCTCTACATTGCCCTGCAGTGGGCTGCCAGGGCAGGCTTTACCCAGGGGCTGCCATGGCAGGGCAGGGACGCATCCTGCTGCCACCTGAGCCTGGCATGGGGCTGGAACTGAGCCTGTGTGGGTGGGGAGCAATCCATGGGGTGTTGGAATGGAGCAGGGTGCTTACCTGCTCTGTGCTCTTGAAGACATGGGGCAGGCTGGGCTGGGGTGCCAAAGCAGAGCGGTGCCAGCAGCCAGGAAGGGACAAGGAAAGTTGGGAGTCAATCAGGAGGTGGCAGGGCTGGCCTAGCCTGCCCCCTGCATCCCTCTGCTTGCCCCTCCCTGTACTATGCCAGGATCTTGGGGGGCAGGACGCTGCACCGCATGGCTGAGCCAGAGATGCATAAGAGGAGCCCAACAGGGTGGAGGGCAGCAGTGCTCAGTTGCTGGGCTGAGCTGGGCAGGGTATCCCATCCAGCCCCATGGACTTGTATACGTGTAACAGGGATCAGCTGAGGTTGTGCAAGGCAATGGGATGTTTGGCACCCTGCTGACTATGGCACCGTAGGTGGTTGCCCACCCTTGAGGCCAGCTCTGCTGCCAGCTACCAATCAATTAAAATGCAACTTACTCTACATACCCTAGGGTTTTATAAAGGGGGATTTTAAAAACATAACCTTTTCCCATATGAGGACTGGCCTTCGTGGGTGATGCACAAGACTGGGAGTCAGGGGTCCAGCGTCCTATTCTTTTCTTGGCAGTCTTGTCCAAAAGAACCCCACAAACCTTCTCTCATAGCTATTCCATTTGTAAAATGCTTCTGGACACTAATAAATGTAACTTTAAGGCATCACATGAGATCCTTTTATAGGATGTGATGCAGTATGTAGGCTAATTTCTGCCTATCTGTTTCTTTGCCTGCCTTGTGTTAAATGTATGAGTGGGGGGAAGGGAAAGCTTTCAAACTCCAGACAAAGATATTTTTTAATGACTAGAAGCCCAAACCCTGAGAAGGAGCATTTACCAAAAATACAAATCCTTGTGACCTCAGTCCTTCCACAGAGAAAGGGTACAGTGTTTTCAGGAGCTAAAGGAAGTGCTGAGGTCACTCTGTCTGGAAGGGAAAATGATACTTTTGTAGTACTGAACTACTCTTTTCTCCTTCTCTTCAGTTCCTCCATTGAGGATGGATGTACACACAGCTGACTAGCAATGATCTTGCATTTATGTGGGATTGCTAGTCTAAATAGATTCAAAACACTTTATGACATTAGATTCTGCCATTTATTGCCAACAGAAATGGCTTTCCCTGTGTCTGCAGTGTCCCCAAGAGTTATGTAGTGTTACTGTGCCTGGTTGAATGCTGTACACCCAGAAATGGGGAGGAGCAGTAACTGAAGCTGCAGTGGTGGTAATGCAACCATGTGGCAGCTCAGTAGTGGCCTTGGTGCCTGGCGATGTTACTGAAGCCATGTAGCCAGTCAGTGGCGCATCCTGGTGGCAGCGCTGCAGCCATGTGGTGGCTCAGTGGTGCCCCCTGGTGGCCAGTACCAGTGCTGTGGCCACGTGGTGGAAAATGGTACAATACAGTCATGCAACTGGGGAGAAGTGGGGCACCAGCGCACTGGGGAGGAGGAAAGAGACTCCAGAATGGCACCCCCCACTGCCCACCCAGAGAGTCTGTGCCATGACAGCAAGAGCCAGGACAAGTAAGAATAACGTCCCCAACCTGTTCTCTGTGGGGTTTTCCCCAGGCTGTGAATGCTCTAGCTAAGTTTCTGGCATGACTAGGAGAGCATTTTTTCTAAAGAGTCTTTTTTTGCTCTGAATCTGTTTGCGTGATTTGTATGGTTTTGTTCCTCCAGAACCGTGACCTTCAGGCCATAACTTGTAGAGTGGTACTTAACACACTTATTTTGCATTCCCATATCCAGTCAGAAATGCTCTAATGCTTTCTTAAAGCCCACTATTACTGTTGTTGGCCCTATCACCATAGCAACTGAGACCACTATGGGCCCATTATGCTTCCAACTGTACACATATAGAACAAAAAGTCCCTACCCCAAAGTGTTTACCAATTAAGATGAGTCAACAAACTGTTACCGACTGGTGGGGGGAAGTACAACGAAAATACGAGCATTGGTCAGCAGGCAGTGGTCTTAGTCCACTAGCAGTCATGTCTTTTGGAGGCCTCGAAGCAAAGGATGATGATCAGGAAGCTTGGTGGATGTTTATGGGGAGCTCCTTCCAAATAGGAGAGATGACATAGGAGAGATCATGCAGGTGTGTGTTGGGAAATATAACAATGGAATAGTAGGCAAGTTGCCAGCTATATAGAACAGGGGTTGGAGATCACAGCCTCCTTTGCATTCCCTTTGTGAACATACACACTTGAAGTACCCAGAAAGAGCAGGTCTTTGGGAAGCTGTTGCACATGTTTTAGAGAAGTGGTTCTTAACCTTTTCTGTACCAGGACCCATTTGTAAACACTGATGGCCAGTCCCCACCCAGTGCCCCTCACTACTGAACTGCTGCCTCTCGGCCTCAGCCCTCCACTGTATGGGATATGGGGAGAGGTGGGGGGCGGGGGCAAAGCAGCCTATATAGCAGGCTGGAGCTCTGCTAACTTGCAAGGGAAACGCTACAGTTTCCCACACTTTTCTCCTTCCAAGGAGAATCCATTTTTAAAGTTCGTCTGTGACTCTTTCATATATTCTTGCAACTCACTTTTTGGCAAGGACAGGGTGGGGAGGGGATAATTACCTGCAAAGCTAGCAAGGATTTGGGATGTTATTTAATACTATTCCACACAGGCTTCCAGGGAGGTGCAGCTGGGTTCCTCAGCTACAGCTGGTAAACTCACCTTGTCTTTGCATTATTTTCAGGTGTGACTGAGATTTTCCCTGTGGAGAAACAGGAGCAGGGAACATAGAAGCTGAGCTAGTTTCCCCAGTGGGTGGTGTATTGTATCTCCTAGCATTGCAGTAGCATGAAACCAATGCCACTGTGGGCAGAGTCTCTCTGTAGTTTTTCTGCTTATGTTGCATTGTTAATGTCTTGAAAAGGCAAAAACATATGCCCCAACCTGGACCAGAGAGTTCTTGTGGTCCAAAAAGCATCCAGCCATCTCTCTCTCTCTCTCTCTCTCCTCCTCTGCAGTAGTTGACAGCAGCGTGAGCAGCTGCACTGTGAGGTTTCAGTCTGAAGCATCTATCTCATTGTCTCTGAAACCATTAATTAAACAAAGGCATTTAAAAAACTGGCATATAAAATGAGTGACTCAATAACTGCTCAGTAGATGAATAATTTAGGGTGTTGCTCACTGGTCTGCTCAGCATACACTGACATTCTCCTTTCTACTGCAGGGCAACCTGAGCAGAATATTTAGCAGCATGACAAACTGCATAGAAACCCAACACTAAATTTCTCTCTAACTGATATGGTTTGAGAACATGCTTCCTTCATACAGAGGCCAGGGCAAAGGGAACAGCAGGATGCTTGCTTCATGTTCCCTTGTGAGCTCACAGAAGCACCTCTGTGGACTGTGCCTGGGATGGCTTTGCGGGGAGGGGATGGTGGATGAGGGGACAGTAAATAGCTGGGCTGAAACCTGCTCAGGAATTAAAGCAGAGTTAGCTCAGAGAGAAAGGAGCATAACAAAGTGGATGCAAATCTAGGAGACCTGGGCTCAGCACCCACGCTGAAAATCAGGGATTATGTTTCCCTTCTTCCCCTTTACTTGACATGTGTTGTCTCTTTTCAGCCTGTAAGCTCTCTGGTTAGGGTCTGTCTCTAAGTCTCTGTATGTACGTTGTCTGCTACCACACTGAGTCTTTCAAAAATCTTTCTAGGTATTGCTGTAGTAGTAATAATAAGGCACCCCCCACCTTTTACTTATAAAAGGTCATTTGCATGCTTTTTTCATAAAAGAGCTTCACACAGACATATGATAAACACCTGGCAACAGCACTTTCAGGTAGGAGAGGCCAAAGAGAGCAGTGTAGGTGAAGAAGACCTGTATGGATGTCCCAAGATCAGGCAGAGGACTCAGGGGCCCCCAGGATATGCAACTTGTGCTCTTCAATAAGTCTGCACACCCTTTTGGAGGGGGAACTCAGGTCTGGCTCAGGTAGGGGAATCTTGCATAATTGTGTGGTAGTTGTTCTTTCCTGGATAGTGTACAAGTTTGTGAGAGACTGAGAATATGAAGGGGGCATCCTGGCCAGAAATAAGATAGCTGGAGCACAAGCCTAGATAATGCAAGGTGTCTTGTTATGTTAAACAAACTCTGAATGTCCCCAGCATGAGGTTTATGATGGCTCAAAGCAGGGGTGTCAAAGATATGACCTGTGAGCTGGATCCAGGCTGTACAGCCCTATCATCTGAGGCCTATGGTGCTGCATATGGGTGTGCTGTATGTGGCATGAGCTGCATGGGGTCAGTTCCAGGTGCGCACTGGCCGGTGACTGGCATGCAGGGCCAGTCTGTGGGCCTGATCTGGCCTGCAGGGGTCAGTAAGTTTGATACACCTATTTTAAAGCACCATTTCTCTGTGCGGGGGGTGTACCTGGGCTGTTTGTGTTAACATGAGGACTAGGGACAGAAGTTACACATAAACCAGTTTAAGTGCTCAGAAACTGATTTAAACCTATAACAGAACAGAAGTTCAGTGTGCATAAACCAGTTTCAAAATGGCCAAAAACGGTTTAAGATAAACTTGGTTGAATGTGGGGTGAGACTTAACTGATTGTGCTCAAACTGGTTTATGGAACTTCTGTCCCAGATCCCTTCCTGGTTTAAGTTAGACTAGAGTCCCCCAGCATCCCACCATGCTCTGCAGCCCTGGGCTGAGCTGTGCTGTCTGTTCCAGCAGAGCAGGGCTGTCTCCACCCCTCTGCTGTCTAGCTGGAGCAGGGCCGGGGGCATGGCCACATGCCGGCTCCCCTAACGCGAAGAGGGCAGGGAAGAGGTTTATTACTCCCTCCTCCCCTGTTGGGATCTGACAGGCAAGGGCACAGCACCCTGTCAGGCATTTTGCACCACTCGAGCAGCAGAGGGGGGTGGCTAGCCCTCGGAGCAGCATAAAATGAATGGAGTTGGAGGACAGTTTAATTTTTCCCTCTGTCCCCTGTCCCACCAGCACGGAACTGAGCTGGGGTCTTTCTGGCTGGGGCAGAGGAGCCCATGTCAGGGTTGCTCCCCTTTCACTGCTGCAATGGAAGGGGCAAGTGCATGGCCAGAGGCTGCCTGGTATGGCCCCCTAAGGGGAAGGGGGCAGGGAGGCAGTTTATTCCCCACTCCGTCCCTTCTTCCTCTGGGGAACTGCAGCTGAGTTCTGCCAGCCATGCCCACCGCCTCCACCACTTGCACCTGGCTAGGCAGACTCTGGCTGGGGTTTCCTGAGGGGAGAGAGGAGGGAGTGGGGAATAAATCCTCTCCCTGTCCTCTTTGCCTCAGGAGGCCATGCTGGCTGGCATCTGACCATGTCCCTGCCCCTGCCATTGGACCAGCAAGGGGGTAGAGACCCTGATGGGGCAGCAGCCCCCGGGACCATTCTGGGCCTGCATCTGGCCATGCCCCTGTCCCTGATCTTGCAGCAGTGAGGGGCGGGGACCGTGACACTAGCTGCTCTGCCCTGGCCAGGCAGACCCTGGTTCAGGTCCATGCTGGTGGGACAGGGAACAGAGAGAGGAATTAAACCTCCTTCTGTCTTCATTTGCTTTGCACTGCTGCTGGGGCTGGCCATGTGCCCTGCTGCTTGAGTGGCAAGGGTTGGGGTGAGAAATACTTGGCTGATGCTGCTTCCCCCCTCCCCCTCCAGGCACACCCCAGGGTCCCTGCAGGCCACAGTTAGGGTTTAAACCCCTCTGCAGTCATATTCAGCCTGCAGGGGCCTGGCCATGCCCCCACCTCTCTTGCTCCTGCTCAGCTTCCCTGCAACCAAAGGCTTACTCTAGGGCCCCCCTGGCTTCTGGCCTGAGCCACTGCAGGCATGTGCTTGCATTTCTGAAATCAATAGAGAATATCTGTTCACTTGCAAATTGATTCAATCTAGGCAGGTTAGACTAACTTGCAAAGGAGAAAGTATCAATTCCTCTGAATTCAGGCTCAATTCAGAATCAATTCAGGCTCAGGGTTTTTGAATGTCTGTCCTTACCTGAGGTTCCTCTGCTCTTTCTCTTAACATTCAGAACAAAAATTATCATTCAAAATAGTCTTGTTCTTCTGGGGAATGCTTTGCTCTGAGTTGCTTGTTGATTAATAACCCTGGCTGCTGACAGACAGGGGAAAAACAAAACAAAACAGTGCTTTAGTGGATGAGGAAGCACATTAGTTTAACCCAGCTCTCCAGCATTTGTATACAGCAGGCACTTCAGTGGGGCATTTTGGCATTTTTATCTAATAGCTGATTCAATCAGGCCCTGCCACACACCAGCTGCTCAGGGGCAGGAAAGGCAGCTGGCTTCAGCACGTGGGGCTTCCCTCCCATGCCACACGAGTGCGGGGGCTGCATGTGCATAGCAGGGAGCGCTGGTGATAGAGATAGCTTGGTGGGGTTGCACTCCTTGCTGCAATGTGCAGTACTGGCTGGAGCTGCGTGCTTCCAGGCACCAGCGCCTGTACTGGGCATGAGCACCCCAAGTACCCCTGCCTGTGGCTGCTCCATGAGGACAATATACAATCTACAAGGCTAAGAATTTATTTTTGAGTTATTTTATGCAATCACCTCTATCTTCAGGACACAAACACAAATCATGATAAAAATATTTTTTGTAATAAAATTAAAATATGTTATAGTAGGTGTTTGACTTTTAGTGTATGATTTGGTTTCTTTCTGGTTCTAAGATGACAACTCCCCCCTCCCAAAAGGAGTATTTTTGGGGCAGGGGTCAAGGGAGGGACACCCGGTAGAAAGGCCAGGGGTTAGGGGTGGGACTTCAGGTCCCAATATGACAACGAGGGGGTAGGGCAACTGCCAAGGGGCAGGGCTACCCATGCAGCCCTTGAAAGCTCACCAGACATCATTAAGTGGCCCTCCACTCGAAATAATTAACCACCCCTGAACTAACACAATGTCTCTTCTGGGTATGCGCTGCACTCGATGCTGGGACATGCCGAGTTAAAAGTAAAGTGCTGTTTTGTTTTAGGGTTTTTTTCACATCTGTAAGCAGTTCCTGTTGCCAACTCCTCTGTGCTTTCTGTCTAAGAATTTCCAAAAATTTTGGAAGCATTAATTAATAAAGTCTCAAAACACTCTTAATACATAGGAATGTATCTTTATGCTTGTTTTATTCAGGTCCCATTGGGATCAGTGGGAAAACTGCAGTCACTCTTTATATGGAGTCAAGACAGATTTGGGGTTAGGGTTGTGAGCCAACCTCAGATAAAGCAACTTATAATTTATGTTTTAAAGTGTGTGTGTGGGAGAGAAACAAAGGAGGAGAGAAGGCTTATTTATATCTTTTATTTTTTTGTATTGCTTTTTCTGCTCTACACTCCCCTTTTTCACCTCACTTTGATTTAGACATGCACGTTGTACACCCACTGAATGCTGAATAACTGCAAATTACTTTCTCCTTTCCACATATTTTTTGACCAACATGCACTCCCAATATAACTTATCGTGTTGATATCGCTGCTCAGGGAATTTGCATAGGAGCTGTACCTGTTTACTCCAGGTCTGACTTTTGTCTTTTGTTTATGGGAGACATGCCTCTAAGATAGTGGAATAACTTTCTGTGAAAGCTTGTTTAGGCATCATTATGAGAATAGCTCAAGTGGGGATCAGAAAAACCCAAGACAAAAAGAAATGCTACCTGACTGTACCATTAGGTTTCCTGCCTATGGAATAAGGAGTCTGCATGCAAGAAGAACAATATCAAGCCTGATTCCTGGGCAGGCAGTCAGCAGGGAAAGTTGGTCACAAGGCATGAGTATGATTGAAGCAAAGAGAATTGAAGTGCTTCAGGGGAAGAAGAAAGGGAGGAGGCTGAGATGAATGGTATCACCTGTATAGCATCTTATTTCAGGGGAATGATTATTGCTTTCAAAAGGCTTCAGTCTAACAGTTCAAAGGCAGTCATTATTTTTTTTTTTTTACCAGAAAGTTGGTTGAATTTGCCATCAAGCCAAAACAGAGTTTTTAAAATAAAATAAACTATAGTTTGATGACTTGTTGCTTCTGTTTCAAAGCAATTAGTTGGGATTTTGGGAGGAGATGAATCTGATACCTCTCTACAGCCCCAACACCGCAAACTTGACAGCTGCCAAGCAATTTAATTTGCAAATCAATCCTTGGCTTGCATGCTGTTTCAAGCACACAACTATATACACAGCCAGTTGGCTGATTTCAAAAGACTGAAAAATAACAGGAACAGGTCAAACTGCCCTGCTCAAGTGTTTTATGCCTTAGAAGAAGTAGCTCAATCAGCAGAGGACAATCTGAAGGTCTTAGGCCAGGTGAGTGTAATACAGAAGATTATGCTAAAGAGTCTGAGAAATATTAATGTGAACTCTTTTCCCAGAAGGTGTGAGGGTTGGTTTCATGTCAGAAGTATTAAAGGTTTTGTGCAGTTTGCATAAAGGGCAAGAAGCTTTCTGATCAGATTGGCCCTGCTGGGAGTGGGTGTGAGACCGTCTTTATCAATTCCCACTGTGTACATCAGTGGTTTCCAATCTGTAGTAGGGGTACCACCAGTGGTATGCAGACATCCTATCAGTGGTACATGTTAACAGATTTTTATAATTACTTTGTGACAAAAATTTGCTGGTGGTACTTAAGGTTGTATCATTTTAAATTGGTGGTGTGCAGTCTATCACTTTGGGAGCCACTGATGTATGTGATCACTGCTGCTCATGTAGAAACAGCAAATGCATCACTTTGTCAGCAAGAGGGTCCTGTTACTGGATTGCTGTGTAAAATGCAATTGTTTGCCTTGCCATGGTTAAATCTAGTCTTTCCTGCCGAGAACAGGAGGGTTGGACCCAATCATCTCTTCCAGCCCTAACCTTCTGTGGATCTGTGAAGCTATTTTCCATGCAAGACTTGAAGTATTCTTCAATGGACATGGTAAAATTGGAGCATCTTTGAGCAAACTACATAGGGAATGGCCCTGCCTCAGGCAGGGGTTTGGACTAGATGACTTCTGGAAGTTCCTTCCAGCCCTGCTTTTCTATGATTCTGATTAACACTCAACCAAATTAAGGACTTCAGGAGGCAACTGTGTACCCAGGACTGCAGCACACTGAGCTGGATTGGAGCAGCCCTGGCTGGCAGGAGGCCCCAAGGGCCAGTGTGCCAGCCCAGGGCTGCTCTGACGTGTTGCAGAGGGGCTAGCCAGATGGCAGCTCCCCTCACTGAAGCTTCGTCGTATCCCAGCCAGCCCCGTCGGCGTCTACGTGTATGTTGCTGCTCACTAAAGAATGCTGCTGTAGGATAGTACTTGTATGTACAAGCACGAACTTGAGGTGGAGTTAGTTAGTTTCCTTTGGCCTAATAGGACTGAACATGTAGACATTGAGACCCTACTGTGGATCCAGGCAGCTCTGCAGCAAATGTCTTGTGTAGATGTGCTCGCGTGTGGTTAAATTGAACTGTAACTTGTATAGAATGGGGAAACTTCCACACTGTTGCCATTACAGACTTGGGATGTGAAATGGTTGATAGTGTAACCATGAGGATTAAAAGTCAATGTAGAGGTTATGGTGGTTACAGGAGAAGAACATCTGCCAAAACTGATAGACCTGAACTTACAGAGGGTAGATTTAGATATAGGCTGCTTTAGGCTAGTCTAAAATAGGCCAAGTTTAGACTAGCTGCTCCCACTCTCAACCCTAATTGCAACCATGCTCCTGCGAACCTCAGAATGGTTGTTCCTGTTTTAAACCTTGAGTTTATTTTGAAAAATAGAATTGAACTTGAGTTCTCAAAGACAGCAGCACCTTCAAGCTCTTTCCTAGGCTTTTAGGCCAAATGGGATGTAATCAGCCGGCCTGTGTAACAGACCATTGACCTTCCTTTTATTAATTCCATCCTTCACTGGTGGTTTTCAGGTGTCTGAGTTGTCAGAGAAATGTAACCTGAGGATGTTAGTTGGACTAGACTCTACTTCAGCTCTCACCCATCTGGAATACATCACAGAAACAAAGCCAGAGCATGGCACTTGGCAGGAGGAAGTGTCAAAGAGATCCCAGTCGGCATATTAGTGGGTCTGGTGGGTTTTGGGATGGATGTAATTGCCATTTTTGTTGTAGTCTCTTACTTTTCAAAAAGATGACTTTTTAAAATGTTATACAAGCTAGAAAGCTGATGCTGGAGCTCATAATAGTTAAAGACAGTTGCGATCATTCTGTCTGAAAATTTGGAAGGGCACATGACTGGATCATGAGATTTATTTTTTCTGCAGTTCTTCCACTATCTGTTTGAAATTGCCATTGAATGAGGGCAGCCAGAGTTGCAGCCTTTTTTCAGAGTTAAAGCAATGAAAATCATACAGTGGCCTGGTTATTTGGTGGGGGGGGGGCAAAAAAAAAAAATCCATTCAGGCATTGTTCAGACTGAGAATCTACCAGTATATCCAGATATCGAATAAGGAAGGAAAAGGCTAATGCTTGCAAGTCAGTGGTTGTCACTAAAGCTTACATTAAAATGCTGTCATATCTCTAAGAAATGGCAGCGCACATGCATGTTTAACAAAGCTTTTAACGAGCAGCTCACCTGCCTTTCTGGTTTCATTAAGCATTCTGTACAGATGAGCTAGCCTGAAGTGCAGGGATCAAGTGTGCAATTAGAAACACTTAGATACACTTTTTTACATATGAAAATCACAAAACGTCTTGCATTGTAACCGAGGCATGACATCCAACATGGGTGGGGCCAATATGGTTAGCCAGCTCTTCAAATCATAAAAGGCATTTGTTGGTTTCAAGACAGTTGCCTGCTATTGAGGGCAACAAGGATAAAGGCAAAATTTGCCCTTCGTATTTTCCCCTTTTATGTAAGGAGACATGAGGCTCCCAGAATCTGCCTACTAGTCCACATGGCAATGTGACCATCCTTTATTACTATGTTCACCTGGATCTGGGATGGAAAGTAGTGGAAAATAAGAGATGCTGAAACTACCAAAGAGGTAATGTAAAGAAAATGTTTATTAGGCACATGTAGGTGAATGAAAAGTATGGAAAATGGAGAAGTAGTTATCTGTGACATTCAGCCCAAGGACCATGTCCCACAGGCATTATCATTGACTTGAGTGACCACTTCAGAAGTATCCCAGAGATTTGCAGTACATTTTTCTTTGACATTTAAGTGAAATCCAGCTGCTTTTGTGATGTTTCTTTCTTTAGTGCCTTGGACTTTGGGCCCTTGATTTTTGTCTGGGGTTTTATGTTACATAATGGGGAGCTGATTTTTTTTCTGGCGCCCTTTTTTGACCATTTACTCAGGGCATATTCATTCTGTCTTGGGACATGTACATTAACTGAAGGCAACAGCACTTTGCCTAAGTGGCTTAAGAGGCTTTATAAATTTATTCAGCACTACATCAATGCTGACCGTGTGAAGGAACACCTCGAGAGGCTGGATAGCTTCAAGTCAGCCAGCCCTGACAATCTACACCCCAGGGTACTCAAGGAGCTGGCGAGCATCATAGCCCAGCCCCTGGCATGGATCTTTGAAAACTCCTGGGGCTCTGGTGTAGTGCCCGAAGACTGGAAGAAGGCCACTGTGGTGCCTATCTTCAAGAAAGGGAGGAAAGTAGATCCCGCAAACTATAGGCCTATCAGCCTGACTTCTATCCCAGGGAAGGTCTTAGAAAAGTTTATTAAAGAGGCTACCCTTAATGGACTGGCTGACGCCAACATCCTGAGGGATAGCCAACATGGGTTTGCTGCGGGTAGGTCTTGCTTGACCAATCTCATTTCCTTCTACAACCAGGTGACCTATCACCTGGACAAGGGAGAAGAGATTGATGTCATATATCTTGACTTCAAAAAAGCCTTTGATCTGGTATCCCACAATCACCGCTTGGCAAAACTGGCCAGTTGTGACCATGGGTCCACCACAATCCGCTGGCTGGGAAATTGGCTCTGTGGTCGGACCCAGAGGTCCAGTTTTGGGCTCCACAATTCAAAAAGGATGTGGAGAAGCTTGAGAGAGTCCAGAGAAGAGCCACACGCATGATCAGAGATCAGGAAAACAGACTTTACGACGACAGGCTGAGAGCCATGGGGCTCTTTAGCCTGGAAAAGCGCAGGCTCAGGGGTGATCCGATGGCCACCTATAAGTTTATCAGGGGTGACCACCAGTATCTGGGGGAATGTTTGTTCACTAGAGCGCCCCAAGGGTCGACGAGGTCGAACGGTCATAAACTACTGCAAGACCATTTCAGGCTGGACATAAGGAAGAATTTCTTTACCGTCCGAGCCCCCGAGGTCTGGAACAGCCTGCCATCAGGGGTGGTTCAAGCACCTACATTGAACACCTTCAAGAGCAAATTGAATGCTTATCTTGCTGGGATCCTATGACCCCAGCTGACTTCCTGCCCTTTGGGCAGGGGGCTGGACTCGATGATCTCCCGAGGTCCCTTCCAGCCCTGATGTCTATGAAATCTATGAAATCTACATGTATGTGGTGATGCAGAACCTGCTGCACCAATCTTGCAATCTAATGCAAGGCAGACAGAACAGAATAGACTGCCTGGAGTCATGAGTTTGATGTTAGGGTAGAATATGTAGTAACCAGGCTAGCACGGCTTTCTTGTTAGAGAAGTTTGTGTGGGAGGTCTCTGGAGACAAAACAAAAGGGGTTTCCTGAAGAGGAGATATGAGAGAGGAGAGAGTATGAAGAATAGGAGAGCTAAGATTTAGGCTACAGTAGGACACTATGGGGATTAAAAAGAGAGGGCCAAGCAACTGAAATGAGTGGTGAGGGAAGTAAGAGGAAGCCTCCAGAAGAACTGAAAGAAGAGTGACTTGTTTGCAACAGCAGGAGAGGGAAATGATTTCTGCATAGCATATTGTATGGGCTTGAGGGAAAGAGGACAGAAAATATAGAGCTTTGTTCTTCAAAGCTAAAGTGATTTGGGCTAAAATACTAGCAAAAGTTCTGTAATCACAAAGTTTTTAAAAATGTCTCTTCAACCTTTATTTGAAAGCCACAGACTTTCGGCCCTGCCCCCAGTCTCTTAGCAGCCTAATTGTTATCCCTCTCTGCCAAACTGGGCTCAGCTGACATTTCAAGCAAGGCTTCGTTTAAGTTATGACGCAGGCATAGTTAAGTAGCACAGGACTTTTGTTCCTTCAGCACTTTTCCCGACTGCAGATCTTTAATGATGATTAATATCATGGCTCGTTTAACGGTACCTCTTGAGCCTTATTATGAAGCAAAACCTCACTGAGAAACTGCATTGGTATGGAGTGTATCATATTCAAGCACTGTTGTGTCCACCAACAGAACAAAGTAATAGCTACAAAATAAGCAGTGAGGTAAGACTGACATGGACACAGTAATAACAGGAAGCTGAAGCTTTTCATCAGGCAGTATTTTGGGCTGGACATACTTTGGTTGTAGAACAGGCCTTGTTAACCTTTCACATGGATTTGTCCCAATTAACTGACTGTGTTAAGTAATTTGCATTATAGGAGCAAGTATAGTTCTGAATCAGGGTGGGGCTTGCTGTGCTCAGTGCAGTTTCTACCCCCAGACCTTACTATCTTAGTTCAGGATGAGACAGGGCAGTTGAAATGGAAGGATGGAAAGACAAAGTAACAGTAATACAAACAGTTTTTTTGGAGACTAGTAATGCACATGAGTTGTTGGTCCAGATATTGTTAGAGGACAAATTGGCAGTTCCATTGCTGGCAGTGCTCCACCGGCATCCAGGGAGAAGTGAATCCAAAAAGCATGGCTTTGGAGTTGAATCAAGGCATAGTTTTGACTATATGAAGTTTTAAGGTGAAAATTTGCCTCCATCAGTTGGTAAAAATGTAGCACTCCACATGAATGATGCTAAGCATGCATGATGGTGTCTTGTCTCTGCCAGCCAGCATACACAGCAAATGAGAACCTTCTTCTCATTCACAACTAACTTCTTTAGTGCAGGTATTAGGACCCTGTGTATGTAGCATGGACAGTCCTTTATTCTGTCCCTTTTGACCCATAGTCCTTTCATGACATCATCTTAAGGTTAGACACCTCAGCCTTCAGTTCCACTTGTAACCATGTAAATCTGTGCAGGCCAAATGGGAAGCTATCTCTTTATTTTGGATTCTGGCATACTGTACGTACACCAAGCAATCTAGAATGAATGGTTCACCTGAAAGGCATTTATATTGTACATGACATAACAAATCCAAATGATTCACAGTGTATCTGTTTATGTACCCGATAGGAAATAGCCCGTCACCTCCGGCCTGGAACTCTGCGGGCTCTTTTTGGTAAAAACAAGATTCAGAATGCTGTCCACTGCACAGATCTACCAGAGGATGGGCTGCTGGAGGTAAGGCTCTGGGAATATGATGGCTTAGGTCATAGCACAGGGTTCTTACCATAGAAAATAAACCTAGCATTTTTGGGGAATATTTAAACCCTGTTGTGTTTGCAGTCATGGTCCGGGGGTCCAGTGCTGAGTGGAATATAAAATAGTGGGTGAGTTGATTAATTCAATTACATGAGCAAGCTAGAGGCAGAATTCCAGTTCATAATAGTGCTTGAGGAACTGCACTGACACAATTGTCTCAAGAGATTATTGAACAACAAAAGCTCTCATTGGCTGGACATAACCTAAAATAGGGACTCTGTTACCTAGCAGTGTTGCTACATTTATAAATGAACCCTTTCGTGGATGACACATCACTGTTGTGTATCTGTGTTATCTACCTGGGCCCACTCTCCCCCCCTTTGCATTGGGCCTGCTCCTCCCCCCACCGCTGGTGCATTGGCCTGCAGTGTCCCAAACCCATTCCCTCCCGCCGCCCCGTGCCACTGCTGTCACCTCCACCTCCAAGGAGCGGGGAGGGAAGGGCAGGCCAGCTCTGGTGGCCTCGCCCTCCTACCTGCTCTGCTCCATCACCACCGCTTGCAGGGAGCAGGGCAGGGGGGGTAAGGACAACAGTGCTGGCCTCCCCCCTGTCCTCTGTGTCCCCACCATCATGACAGCACTTTGCTGCACCGCCACCTCCTGTCCCAACACTGAATTTTCACTCTGATTAGTTGTTTCAGTTAGTCAATCAGTGTGCAAATAAAGCATTATGGACAGACAGACAGACAGAAAGATTAAGGCTTTTATAATATTAGAATTAGGCCTGATCTGTACCTGTATATTATCTTGGTAATTGTTATCTGTTTTTGACTTCTATTATTTCATTAAAATTCAATAAAATAAAAAAATTGAATTGAAGAACATTTATCTCAGACAAAAATACAAGTACCAGCAAAGCACTCTTGTCATGAATACGGTTTATACTTGCAAACCTGGTCATGTACTGCATTGGTTCTTAACTTTTTTTGTACCAGGACCCATTTGTAAACATCAGTGACCAGTCCCCACCCAGTGCCTCTCACTTCTGACCCACTGCTGCCCAGCCCCCCAGTGGAGCTCTGTTAGCCTGCAAGGGAAAAGACGTGGTTTCCCATGTTCTTCTCCTTTAAAAGAGAATCCATTTTTAAAGGTTGTTAATCCATTTTTAAAGTGTGATTGCTACCCTTTCATATATTCTTGTGGCCCATTTTTGGGTCGTGACCAATAGGTTGAGAAACACTGGTTTAGTGCATAGCCCACTCCTGGTGGAATAAATTATATTGACAAAAGTGTTGCTTTGCTAGTAGAGCTGCATCTACATTAGGGGATTGGCAAGAACAGCTACATTGCTCAGAAAGTAGTCTCCTGAACAATATAACTCTTTCAGCAAATGTTGACTGGTCTGGGAAGGGGAAGCTCTACCCATATAAGTTACCTTTCTCCTGGAAAATCATATCCCATCCACATTAGAAGTTTTGGTGCTATATAGCTCTACTGAATAAGGAGGGTTGATTTTTCTGTTAAATGATACAATTCTCAGATCACATCCAAACAATTCTTTGGTATAGCTTAGGGGTTAGCAATATGGGCTGTGGGCCAAATCTGGCCTGCAGTACCAGTAACTGTACTGGGGCCAGGCAACAAAGAGCTGTGTCCTTGGTCCACTGCTTCCTCCCTACTATCCAGCTGCAGTGCAGCTCCTCACTGGCTAGAAGCTGCACTTTCGCCACCACCACTTCTCCTATCCCCCCACTCCTGGCTGTAGTTTCCCCCCACTCCTGGCTGTAGTTCTGGCACAGCTTCTAGCTGGTGGGGAGCAATGCTGTGTCTGGGAGGCAGGGAGAAGCGGCAGCAGCGAAGATGCAGCTTCTGGCTCCCTGACTGGAAGTTACAGTTGTTCTGCAGCTGGGGAGCAGGGAGCTGGCTGAAACAGCAGACATGGAGCTGGGTGAAGTGTAGACATGGCTTCCAACTGCATGGCCCCAGCACAGATGCAGGAAAGCTTCCCACTACTGACATGTCACCTCCTTGAACCACAGCTGGGTAGTTCTGGCCCATGGTTTGTTAAGGGTTACCAGCTGGGGAGAGCAGGGGGAAGCCAGGCAGAGGCCTGCAGTTTCTGCTGGAGCTGCAGCCGCGGAGCAGAGGGGAGGGGCCAGCTCTGCCCAGAGAGCATGCCAGGATGCTGGGGGAGTCTGGTTTAACTTAAGACAGCAAGGGGTCTGGGACAGATGTTACATAAACTGGTTTAACTCAAATCAGTTAAGTCTGATGCTACATTCAACCAGGTTTATCTCAAACCAGTTTCAACCATTTTCAAACTGGTTTATGTGCATTGAACATCTGTTCTGTTACAGATTTAAACCAGTTTCTGATCACTTAAACCAGTTTAAGTGTAATGTCTATCCCTAGCCTATTAGAAAGTGCAGGCTAGATTCACAAATGCACTCTGACTGCTTTGCATTATCTGATGATTCACGGGGGCTGTAAACCTAGCTTAACTGACTTGTTCCATGGGGTTTATAGGTGATACAAAGTGGCACAAAGCATTTAGACTGGGACTCTAGCCTTAACTTGGGCTTTGAAGAGGTGGTTTGCCCCAGGGCCTTGACTGCATGAATTCAAATTCTGTTTTCTCAGATCCTCACTCCCACAGCTGATTCACAGACTAAGCATAGTATCCCATTATACTGAGTTATGGTCTTAAGCATGTGATTTGCATTCCATTAACATCCATGCCTGTTACGCTGCCATTCTGTTTCCTTTATCACTTTTATCATTGGCAATTTGTACTCATAACATGACTCTGGATCCATCAGTTGCTCTCACTCAGCAATCTGAGCTTGAACCTGCAATAATGAGGAGCATCAATCAACATTGCTTTATTAATGAAGTGAAGCAGGGAATGTGTCTTTCTGATTGCTTGGCAAACGAGTATTATCATGGAAATGACAGGAGCCTTTCCTCTTGCTGGAATGCATGCATGCACTTTTAATCTCTGTTTTGTAACTCATGCAATTGACTGAAGACTCAGCCAACCAAAATAAAAAAAATAACTTGTGGATGCTTTTAGATTCTGGTATGTGCAAGAGCTTATCATGCTTGATGAAATCACCACAAGATAATATGCACTTGGTTGATCCTTGGGAAAGACTCTATGAAAAGGATTACAGAGGAAAAGATGGATAGGTTCAGACAAGTTTTTTCACAGAAAATTCCTAAAGTCTCCTAGAGTAGCACAAGCCAACCCCAATGCAGAAGTACCTGGAAGCAGCATACTATATTAGCATGGCACCATGACCAAGCTAAAAAACCCTGCATTGCCAGGTTCCTGCAGTCCTTGGCGTGCCAGGGGGTGAATTTGAGCCACGTGACACTGCCCCAACAGTCATCAGGTCCAGACTTGATAGCGTATATGTTATTCATTGCACATCTCAGGTTGCCTCTGACCCAAGGGCAGCCTTGTTCAGTGGCTAATCTTTACATCTCAGTTACCCCTACATTGCTCAGTGCAATCCCATTTATAAGTAACCTGTTTGCATTTTACAAGCTACATTCTATCACTTTCTCCCCCTCACCCCGAACTACCTTCTCACACCTATTGTCTCCCATTCCCTTTGAACCTCACTGCTATGCATTTGTATTTTCACAGATCTGCATTTTGCATATTGGCTTCTGCTCTACCCAGGAGAGCACAGTGGGCCCCTATAGTGGGGAATCTGCTCTGAGGTGCTGGAAATCCAGTCCATTGGAGCAGTCTTGATTAATCGAGTCTGCTGGAGCACAGAAATTGATGCGCTCTGGCAGCCTTCAGCATCACGTGTATCAGCATCCCCGTATGTTCCTGCTGAAAAAATGGCACCAGGGTGCTTTGAAATAAAATACATTTGAGCTTTAGTTCAAAGTACCCTGCTGCCGTTTTTTCAGCACGGGAGCGCCAATACATATGACGCATGGGTGCTTTTAATTAGTGCAGCTTGTTAATTAAAATACCTGGTGCCATGTCCCACAGCACATGTAAAAATTCCCACATACACCAACATATTCACCTTATGCCTGAAGAAGGGTGTTTGTGCCTGAAACCTTGCAAAGAACAATTTTTCCAAGTGTTTAGTTGGTCTAATAGAAGATATCACATCTACCCAAAGAACCTTGTCTGCCTGTCTCTCACTTATAATGCAGATGTGCTATATAGTTCACTCCTGTTAGGGTGAATTTAGCCCAACATGCTTGTAGAAGGAGATCCTTAATCAATTTGTGCCTGTTGATTGGGGAAGGGGACTGTTAGACTTATTGCAATAAAACCATGAGGTTCCAATCATGGCTAAGGCCCCTGTTGTACTAGGTGGTGGACATGCACGTAGCAAGAGACAGCTCTGTTCCAAGGATCTTATACTTTAAATGGATAAGATGGCCACAGGAAGACGGTTACCTCTGTTTTGAAGATGGAAAGGGTGGTTTAATTCCTAAATTGCTAGTGTTGGTTTGTGACCAAAATGAGATGGAAAAAGGGACATATGGTTACCTTCCTACCTTTTCCATGGACTACAGGTGACTAGTTGACCAGCATATACGGAGCTGAAGAAAAGGGAGAGTATGCAAGAGAGAGGGAGAATGAACTTTTCCAGCAGGTTATTGGTGTTTTCCATAGGATCTGTTTAAGTATTCTTATTTCTACCAGCTGGTTATTAAGATTTCAGGAGGGATTGCCATATGCTGTGGTTTAATATTTACCTGAAATGGATATGAATGAAGAGTGGTGTTTGGAGCAATTACTTTCTGGCTTGACCAGAGATAGAGCAAAATACTTTGACTTCTTTAAAAAAACAAACAAAGAGACCAAAATGAGTTCCTGAGGGCCAGGCCACATGTTCATTGAAGTCAATAGCAAACTTTTAATTGATCTTGATGGTGCAGAACCCTGAATTAGTTCAGGGCTACAGGGAAAGAGAAGACTCTGACTTTCTTTCCACAAATAGTGTCCCAAAGGGACTGGTAGGACTGGTGGGATCCACTCTAGGAACTTAAGTGGGTGACTTCATTATTTTAGAATAGTTTTTAGTTGAATTTAGTCAGTTCTATGCAGTAAATTTTCATTGCCACCTGATGGTGCTCTGTTGATGGGACTAGAAAAACTAGGAAGCAGCTTTTAAAGAAAAAAATCAATTAATTGTCACTCACTCCCTGTAGTCTGACTCTGAACTCTTGGCATTGTTCAGCAAACTACCTGTTTTAGCCAACTGCTAATTACATCAGCGTTATTCATTAACTCTGACTGACCAATGTCAGAAGTGGGGAGGTGCATTTAACCTGAAATATCATTGACGATGATGAGTATCAGCATATTTCCATTCCTAAATATATGATTTCTTCTTTATTTGTGGTATAATGTGGGGGGAGCCTACTGGAGATGCGCTTCCCTTTTGCTGAACTAGGCTTTTCATTATTCTTTAAATCCATACATACGTATGTATCTATGTGTAAACATATACTAATGAATGTCAGTGTGCAGCAAGGAGTGGCCAAAAGGACTGATTTAGAAAAAAAATGTTAGTCGTAGTTTTGTTCTCACTTGCTCTTGGAAGTCAAGGGGTGGACAGACATGGAACTGAGAGAGATGAAACACTTATGGGACGATGTGCTAACCTGGAATGTTTTCACGGGTAAAAGCTAAAAATAATCCTTTGTTTTCCCCACAAGAATGTTGTAAGATTTGATTCTAATGTACTTAGTGAACTCCCAACTAATATACTGCTGAATGCATTACCCAGACAGAGAGCCTGGTTTACTTAAGGCTCTGAAATAGCAGAAGAGTGCCAAAAAAGATACTTACTGAAACTGCACAGCTGGTGAAACCTATGTGGTTGAAAGTGTAGTAGATAGGGCTGGCCAGAAACAAGAATTTTGTTTTATGAGGAATTTTGAGATTTGAAATCTTTTTTTGAAAATAAGAATTAGCAAACCTTTTTATATAGGGGTGGGAAGACCCATGAAGAAGAAACCCAAAGATAATAACCAGCATTTCAGGAAAAAAAAACACTCCTGTGGGGTGTATGATGTACTTTGGGAGCAGGGACTTGAACTGGGGTTTTCCACATCCCATGTGAGAGGGCCACAGAGTCTCTTCCCTGTTGGAGCTGTTCCATTCTATATAAATAATTAAGCATTAATTAGGCCAGAGAGAGAGTGCAAGAAAGAGACTGACTTCATTGTCCAGTGGTTAAGGGACTCACCCAAGTTTATGCTCTAAATCAAGTAAATACTGGACCCTCAGCATCTCAAATACCAAATGAGCACCTTACCCCCCAGGGTGTCAGTTAGTTTGGAGTAGATCTCTGTTACTTTTGCACACCCAGAATTCTGCCCTGTACCTGAGAACCTTTCCTAATTGTTTTCTTGGAGCAAGTAAGTTACCACCGATATTTTACTTTTGCTGAATCTACCCTTCTGAAAGCTCAAGGGGGAATTAGGATCAAGTCTGGTTTTAGCGGAGGAGTTTGGATCCTGGTTTAGACTTGGCAGTGAAGCATAAGTGCATGGTTTGAGAGCATCCACACTCATGGCCCAGCTTGGAGGCCTCCTCTCCCATAACGTATGCTGTTAAAGTCTTCAGAAGTCCCTATATTCCATTCTGAGAAATATTCAGGTACACTCAGGACCAGACTTATAAAGGTATTTGGCTGCCCAAAGCAGCAAATAGGGGGTTTCCATAAGTACCCTGACCTTTCATTGCTGATGATTTCCATGGAAGATAGGCACATAGACATTTCCTAGTGGGATTTTCAGAAGTGACTAGGTGCTACTCTCCCATTTTAAGCAGTGACAGGTGGCTGTCTGGGTACTTTTAAAATTTCACAGGCTTTGCCCATCTGTTTCTTTAGATCACCTCAGTACTTTTAAAACTCTGCCCTTGGAGCCTCAAGACATCACTAGTGAGTCTGCCATGGCAAACTAAACAATGCACCGTGCATGCACTTGCCATCCAAAAAATATTGGCATTTTCTATCCTGATCTTGCAAGGTGCTGTGTGTCATTGGCTCATGTGGATTTAGGTAAGAGTAGGTAGGGATGCTTGATTGGGCACTTAATTAGCAGATGATGTAGCCATTGCCCAATAGTCTATATAGTATTTTTGTGTAACTCATAGAAAACTATACTTGCCATCTTCCATGACAGTAAAGGTCAAATTAAGTTTTTCCTACCACCAGTCCTTGATAATTCAAATCTTTTGTAGCAGCAAGTCCATAAAAATCCTAATGTGTGAATGGTTGTGATACTAGTACTATTCAATACCTAGCTGTTCCCAAAGCTGTTAACAAAATATATGTTATAACTTGTAAAAGCAAGTTAAAGGGTAAAACTTTCCAGAGGAAGGTGGTTCCATTTCCAGAGGACAATAAATAGGATCTTAACTAACTGAACACCTTGAGATGTATCTGCAGAAGCTTATTTGAATTATCAGTCAAGGAAATTCAGCAGATCAGTTTGGTACATGTTACTACTTCGTGAAGTTTTACAAGGGGCTGTGGGCCTCTCAGTCTCTGAATCATGTTCATGCAAATTTGAATCTGGTGTTGTCTGCAATTCCGTTTTGTTAGGGTCAAGGTTCCTGTGCTAAGACATCTGGATGGCTTCATTCCCTTGGGATTTGTCTGCATTGGGAAAGTTAACAGCCACCTTTATATATGCTGTCGGCAGTGGTTGTAAGATATCACTTGACAATTCGTTCTGATACATGAGTAAAAATATCTCTACCCTGTTTCAGACACCCTTCACACAGTTGCTTCCACTGGCACTGATGCTTATTTTATAGCTACTCATTTTGCTAGTGCAGATATGTGAACGTGGTTCTGGTGGGGGTATGCTCAGAAGTTGCCTGAGTACATGCCATTATTGATTAAGGAACAGTAGAATTAGATCTACTGTTGAAGCAGGAAGAGGAGGGTGAAACCTGTGACATGTCACAACCAGGGTATAGTAAAAGCGAAGATAACCTGATCCACCATGGGGTTTCAGTCACTTCAGAGTGCTCTCAGCATGAAACAGCGCCTTTTGCACAGAATGGGAGACCCGACAGTTTAATACCATGGTCCATGATCCTGCAGTTAAAGGACTGGCAGGATAATTTGAAGCAGTCCCATTAGTTGCTTTGTAAGTATTTTTGTAAGAGCATCAGCTGAACAGGATACACAGCCTGTGCATCTGGTCTGCAGTCAGGAGGTGTTATTGCACGGTATGTAGATATGCCATCACTAGCTCTAACCTAGCTAACTTGGGCTCCAAAAGTAGTAAAGTCATGACAGCATGTATGTGCTTGGTGGCTGATAGAGCTGTGTGAAATTTCGCCGGCTGTTTCGTTTTGATGCTGTTTTGACTTGTTTCGAGCTCAAAACAGCAACATCGAAATGAAACAAGGGCAGTCTAAACATTTTAAAAGTTTTGAAGCTGAAGCTGGGCTTGCCTGCAGGCAAACAAAGTCAGAAGAGGGGGGAAGAATTGTGTTACTATACCTTAACTTTTCTAGATGGTCCCTCTCCATAGGAGCTGCTGCAATTTTGGGGGCAAATTTGTTGCAGAAGTTTCCAAAGGAAACGCAGGCTTTTTTCTCCTACAGACACTTCACCTTTTCTTTTCATTTGATGTTTAGCTTAAGTCATCTGGAATACAGACCACCCTTTTTACAGATAATTGCTGAAAACCATTACAATTTGCGTTAGAGGAATGTTGGTAGCTCAGTCTTCTTGAGTGCCAACTTGAAATTTCCCTTGGATTCTTCTCTTTCGGCCCGAATCTGTTGCGTGGGGATGCAGGGGCTCAGTCAAATGATCCATATTCCACCTCAAAGGAAGCTGATTTTAGAGGGGACAAGTGAACTCTGTGTGTACTTAGTGTAACCATGTGGGATGAAAGGCAACATGCAAGTAGAAGTAATTATGAGTGGCAGGACTCTGCTCCTTTTGTTCAAAGATGCAAATATTAAACTAATCTCTTTGGTGCTTCAAAACTGCACTATGACCAATTTAATAAAGTACGTAAATGAATGACTCTGGCAAGCACAAATGTGCTTAGCGTGAAATTTGCATGTCACATAATGGACAAAGGTCTCCTGCGTTGCTTGTAACTTATTAACATCTCTGGTATTATGTAACTGGGCCCTAACAGCTGAGAATTCTTTCCTACTATTCACAGTGCTATATCATTTGTAAAACATTACACAGTGGAAGCACATAACATGGCAATGAACCTTTCAACAAGGACGTTTCATCAGCACAGCATTTCCTCTCATGGGGCTTTAAATTATTAATAAAGAATCCATTGTTTCGATCATTTGGCAATGTTTTTCAGTGAAGCCTTTTATCAGGGGCCCATACTGAGCTGCCTAATCCTGGGTAAGATGCTTTTAATCATCTCAACTGAGAAAGGAAAAAAAAGTGGTGGGGGGGTTTGAACTCTTCATAAAGAACAGGTATTTTGAAATGATGGTCAGGTGCAAATTTCAGCATATCTTGATGCCAGCTCATTTGTAGGGAGATTTGTGCAATGATTGTGCTTGTGCTTTAAGTCTTCTAAGATGTTGGAACTGTGGATTCTATCCAGGAAGCAGGTTGGTAAGAATCTGGAACACAGGGAAATCTTTGCGTTGAATTCAGTAGTATTTATGCAAATCAAAGATTGATCACTAGTGCTGGAACTTTGTCTCAAAACGTTTCCTGATGCTGGGTACACAGTATAAAGAATGAAGTTGGCTTTCTGTACTGACCTGTAGAAAATGAAAAAAACCCAGGCCTAATAGAAAAACGTAGTGTTTCTTTTAGTCCTGTTTTGATGAATTATCCTTCATAAAGCCTTGGATCTTATTCGTTCATTGGCTGCCTGCTCTTGAAAAGGGTTGGTTAAATGTTCCAGACTGACCCAGCAAACTGTGCTGGAACTGGATCACAGACAGTGAGGCTAATATGGTTTCACTCTCAGGCAAGGAGGGGTCCACATGCCTCTTGTTCTCCAAAGATGAGGCATTTCTGTGCACTTGGAAGAATTTGGTAGTTTGAAAGTAGGTCAATTAAGGAGTCCAGCAAGTTTTCCCTCACCTCAAAGTTCATCTACATAAGAAAAAGGCTGGGCTTTGTGACATACCCCTGCCAACACAAGGACCAGGCTGAACAAGATAATTTGGTGGATGTGTGACTCAATAGCCTGCATGTAGAAGTAGCAGTAGGAAAGTGCAGGTCATGTGACTGCATTTAGGCACAACCAGGTCAGGGGCCCCTTTTCGCGTTATGGTTAAATATTAATTTGATTATCTGGTAAAGAGGAGGGTCCCAAAGCTGAACCTTTGAATGGAGCCCCAGCCTACTACTGGGCTTCCTTCTTAAAAATCCATCCAAATTCTCCTCTCGCCTTGCCTCTTCTCCATTCGAGTGTAAGGCCAGGCCTATGCCACCTTATAGTTGAGCCCAAAGCTGCCACTGAGAGGAATAAGCTCTGCCAACTTCCTACCATTCCATCATGTGCTCCCAAACCTGACAATTAAACAGTATACCTGGCTTATGTCCTGGGCATGTGTCCTGGGACTGTTCTGAGGCTCTCTGCCATGGTGGTGCTGGGTTGCACTCAGGACCACTTTACCATCTGTGCTGCCTACTTGTTCAGCTCAGGCATACATGGAGCAGGAGCATACAAATGGGGTTAATGTCCTCTGCTTTGGGCTCATTAGGGAGGCAGACTATAGTCCTGTAGTCACCACCAGGCAGGGGGTGGCAACTGTTCATCAGTGCTTAGCTGCGCTGTGCTGTTGATTAAGCCAAGAAGTGGAAAGGAATATTTTAAGTGCAGGGTGGCCAAATGTATCGAACCAAATAAATGAAGCAATAAACCCCAGATTATCTGAGAGTCTCATGTTCAGGGAGTCTGGAATTAGAATACCTTTCTGTGCTCAGAGAAGTGCCCCCTCCCTGTGGTGTACGCAGCTGTGTGAGCATCAGGCTGTTACTCGTCAGCTTTGCAGATCACCACTTCTCCCTCCCCTGAGAGCTGAGTTAGGCAAAAATTACATAGAGCTGCAATATCTAGAGCTTCATTCTTCTGCTGTTGCTTTAACTCATTTGGCTTTAGTGAAAGTCCTGCTTATTTATAGTGGTGTGAGCGGAGAGTCAGGTTGATAATAAAACTCTGTTAATGTTCAGTACAGGTTGCTGACTTATTTCCAATGAGCATGAACGCTACCCATTCAAGGAATCCCGAGGAAACATTCCCTCAAGCCTTCCTCTGCAATGGACAGTATATTAGTAGTACCCAGTTTGCCAGTGATGCACAATGATATGAATAGCACCCAGGAGCCCCAGCCACAGGACAAGGACCCCATTGCGCTAGGTGCTGTACAGATGCATAAGAAAATGAAGAGGAGCTTCCAACACAAGTAATGCACAGGAACCTTGGAAGAAATCCTGACCACACCAGAGGCAAAAGGAGCTTCCCCAGCCCCTTCAGTAGTGACACTATTTTACTTCTTAGCTCCACCTAGGCATACATTAACAAACATATAGATAGAGAGTAAGATTGATGCATTGTTACAAATCAAAGTAATGATGATTTCCATTATGAACAAAGTTTGTTGAGCCATTATTTCGAGAGGCTGCCCTTGACCTGAGTGCTTTGGGGCGAGTTTCTCCTCCTCGCCATGCCTCAGATTCCTCATTGACTGTGGTAAATGGTGATTGTGATGCTGACCTATCCCATGGGCGGTGGGGAGTGGGGTGCAGATTTGGGCTTCCTTGCATTCTCTGAGCAGACAGTGCAGAAGTCTTCTTGTGCTGTGGTGGCTTGTGATAGCAAAGCGAAGTAATGTCCCTGAAGGCATGTTCTCATTTCCTCACCTGCAGTGGCCCATTGTAGCTCATACTGTGCACTCCTGTGGGGCTTTTGGATGGGTGTGAAAATTTACACACCACCCCTGATGCACTGCATCAGGAGATGTTATACTGTGCATTGCCTGTGTCATTGGGTCTCTCGCTCTCTCTTGGGTCTCTCACTCCAGGTGCCTCTGACCCCTAATGGGCATGAACATGCCTTGCTGTCCTTTACTTCCTCCTTGTTTGCCTGCCAGAGTGAACAGTAAGAATGCCAGGACTTTGCGTGGCCCAGATACTCCTGCTCTGCCATTCCCCTCCTCCCCTGCAATGCTTTCCTGTGAGCTTGTTGGACAAGCACACACAGTTGGACATGCAGAAGGCTTCTGGGCCTTGTGTTTTTCGTACCTTAAGAGAATCTGCGTCTTGTGGGACCTGTTTTTCCAAAGGTCCCACATCCGAAACTGCATTTGAAGTTAGTGGCACTTGCATTGCATTGCTAGCCATTATCACGAGAGGCTGCCAGATCTAACTATCTTTGAAACATAAGAATTGCTCTATTTTGAATTGTTCTATTTTTTCTATAGCTGAAAAATTAATGAAGAGTAAGGGCTTGCATTTTCCAAGGAATTCCTCAATTCTGATGAGAGGTGCCTTGAGTCTTAAAAAGGTTGAGAATCACTGCATTAAGCCTATGGCTACTCTTCACTGAAACTGAGTAGGGGAATGAAGACACAACACTTACTCAGGAGTACTTACTCAGATTACCTCAGGTTGAAGTTAATACAGTTTTTTTCACAGGGTAGCTGTGTTCCGGAAAAAAAAGACTTACTTTGTAGTAAATACATGGGTAGCAAGAGGAAGGTCAGGGAAAGTGTGGCTCCCTTACTAAATAGGTGAGGCAACCTAGTGACAGAGGTTGCAGAAAGGGCTGAAGTGCTCAATGCCGTCTTCACCTCAGTCTTCACAGGCAAGATCAGCTTCCAGACTACTGCACCAGGCAGCACAGTTTGGGGAGGCAGTGAGCAACCAACAGTGGCAAAAGAACAGGTCAGGGATTACAATAAAAGCTCTGTTATCCGGCATCCCTCGGGAATGGGGGATACCAGATAGCAAAATATGCTGGTTAATTGAGTGGCCCAGGCCACTGTGTCTGGGGCATCCCACCGCCCCTTCCGTAGCACCGCTGACCCTCCTGCTGCATCACCGCCAGGGAGGTGGGCCCCACACAGCCTGTTATGCCTCCAGACCATGGGGGCTCAGCAGCACAGGCTGCTTTGCCCCAGCCCATGGGGGCTCGGAGAAACTGGTAGGCACTTCTGGTTTCACTTTATCTTACAAGCCAGCATGCCGGTTAATTAAGCATGTCAGCTTGTAAGATGCTGGTTAACAGAACTTTTACTGTATTTAGAAAAACTGGACATATGCAAGTTCATGGGGTCAGATAGGACACAGCCGAGGGTGCTGAGGGAATTGGCTGATGAGATTGCAGAGCCATTGGCCATCATCTTTGAAAACTCATGTAAATTGGGAGAGGTCCCGGATGATTGGAAAAGGGCAACCGTAGTACCCATATCTAAGAAAGGGAAAAAGGAGGATCCAGGGAACTTCAGATCGGTCAGTCTCACCTCAGTCCCTGGAAATATCATGGAGCAGGTCCTCAAGGAATCTATTTCTAAGCACTCGGAGGATAAAAAGGCGATTAGGAACAGTCAGCATGGATTCACCAGGGGCAAGTCATGCCTGACCAACCTGATTGCCTTCTTTGATGAGGTGACTGGCTCTGTGGATGCAGGGAGACCAGTGGATGTGGTGTACTTTGATTTTAGCAAGGCTTTTGATACGGTCTCCCACAACGTTCTTGCAGGCAAGCTAAGGAAGTATGGGCTGGATGAATAGACTGTTGGAGGGGTTGAAAACTGACTGGAGTATCAGGCTCAGAGAATATTAATGAATGGCTCAATGTCTAGTTGGCAACTGGTATCAAGTAGAGTGCCCCAAGGGTCAGTCCTGGGGCCAGTTTTGTTCCATATCGTCATCCACGACCTGAAAGATGACATAGAGTGAACCCTCAGCAAGTTTGCAGATGACACCAAGCTGGGGGGAGTAGTAGATGAATGGCCTAGACAAATTGGAGGATTTGGCCAAAGGAAATCTCATGAGGCTCATCAAGGACAAGTGCAAAGTCCTGCACTTAGGAGGGAACAATCCCATACACCAGTACAGGCTGGGGGCTGACTGGCTGGGCAGCAGCTCTGCAGAAAAGGACCTGGGGGTTACAGTGGACAGTAAGCTGAATATGAGCCAGCAGTATGCTCTTGTTGTCAAGGCTAGTGGCATGGTGGGCTGCATTGGTAGGAGAGTTGCCAGTAGGTCAAGAGAAGTGATTATTCCCCTCTATTCACCACTGGTGAGGCCACATCTGGAATACTGTATCCAGTTTTGGGCCCCCCACTACAGAAGAAATGTGGACAAATTAGAGAGGGTCCAGTGGAGGGCAAAACAAATGTTGAGGGAGCTAGGTCACATGATTTATGACAAAAGACTGAGGGAGTTGGGCTTAGTAGTCTAGAGGAGAGGAGACTAAGAGGGGATTTAATAGTAGACTTCAACTACCTCAAGGGGGGTTCAAAAGAGGATGGAGCTAGACTGTTCTCAGTGGTGGCAGATGACGGAACAAGGAGCAATGGTCTCAAGTTGCAGTAAGGGAAGTTTAGGTTGGATATTAGGAAGAATTGTCTTACTAGGAGAGTAGTAAAACACTGGAACAGATTACCCGGAGACATTGTGGAAGCTCCATCCTTGGAGGGTTTTAAGATCCAGCTAGACAAAGCCTTGGCTGGGATGATCTAGTTGGGGCTGGGCCTGCTCTGAGTAGGGGGTTGGACTACATGAACCTCCTGAGGTCCTCTTTCAGTCTTCATTTTCTGTGATTCTAAGGCTGTGTGGTATGTTCACACTTTAGGACCCAGACTTCATCTTTTTAAATCTATAGTTCTATGGCAATTTTTCTTTGTGTTTAATAATTTTAAACACACTTTGGACCCTTTTAATTTCACTTGTATGTTTTGAAACAGATGGATCCGAACTGAGCATTGTATTTGAAAAGAGCCTGGGCTCTCAGAGCATGCCATAGCATTGCTACATGTTAAGTGTTGTTCTCTCTCCTTTGATTAATATGGTCTCCATTGTGTTCATTAGATCCTGACCATGCATTGAGCAGTTAATTGAAAGCCTGTTGGTGCATGTGAATAGTACAAATTGTTCCTGCCTTTCCGTTCTATGCAGCTCTATTTCTTATGGGTCCCTTGGTACTTTGGTAAGAGGGGAAGGGCATCACCTGGTTGTCCTGAACATAATCCTATCTGGATATCTGAACTGGGTCTGCATTTTAATCTGAGGTAGTTTCTCCTCACTTCCTGTTGGCTGTGGATTACTGCTATAAACTGTTAAATAGTTGCTTGTTTCACCCCAGAAGTGGCTTCATGTCAGTAGGATGAGCCCCTTGTTTGCACATTGGTTTATCTTTATAATATCCTTTGGACTGAAAGGCACTGCAGATGCAGGATGAGTTTTGTTTTAAGTGCTTCAAGCTAGGATGCTGCTGTAGCACTATGCTAAGTTGAGAGCAGCTGCGGCAGAACTGTTGCTCGGCCATCAAAAAGTGGAGCCAGATTTGTGCTGCCATATAGAACAGGTCTCTAATGGTCAACGCAGTATTTCAGTTCTCAGCTGTGGTTTGAAATTGAGTTAGCCCTGAAGAATGCTGAGGCCTAAGTGTCGTAGATTGGCTGAAGTCACTTGGTTTAGATCACTGAATCAAGAGGGAGTGGCGTCAAAATACTCTCAGTGAAATGGCATAGGTGAATTGCATGCTGGCTCCCTTCATGCAGAAGACCAGCTGGCTGTTGATTAATAGAGGATTAATAGAGGATTGAGGAGCCTTCCATTTCTTGATTTTAATTAAGCAACAGGTGAGGAGCAATAGAAAATTGCCCCCACCCTTTTGGAAACCAGGGTAATGGTCACAGCTCATTCCCAAAAGGGAATTGTTTACCTTCCCTAACACCCCGACTATAACTGCTTACATAAGGGGCTTGTCTACACTGCTCCTGCCCTTCATCTGGGACCACTGCCAGGCAGCACACCCTGATTGCTCAGTCCAGCTCAGCATGCAAACAGGTCCAGAAGAAAGGTGAGGTAGCAGTTCTCAGTGCTTCATTGTTGGAATGTGGGGCACGCTTCTTGGTGTGGTCCCAGGTGCAGTGCAGAGGTCATGTAGACATGCCCTGCCCAGTTGGCAGTGTCAAGTGAGAGGCTAAGCAGGATGGGACCCTGAATAGAGAAGCAGGACTGGAAGGGACCTGCAGAGGTCATCTAGTCCAACCCCCTGCCTGGGGCAGGATCATCCCTATCAAACCATCCCATACAACCATAATCTAAACTCTGCATAAGACTACCCTCAATCTGACGCAACACAGACCTAGCACCCTAACCTGTCACAGGTGAAGCAGGGGAATCATGGCAGCCGATGTCCTGCTTCTATGAAATGTTATCAATATATGTTGAAGAGACCCAGGATAGAGAGCTATGCCAGCTGCTATCAGAGCAAGGCAACCCCCTGTGCCAGTGGTGGTGTGTAAGGGGTGCATGTGCACCCCCTGTCAGACTGCGCTCCCTGTTTAGGCAATGGGCAGGGGGGCAGGCAGGAGCACCAGTGCCCCACCTGCTAGCACCAACCGGGGAGGAGGGCCACCAGCAAAAGCAGCTGTGTCGCTTCTGGGAGTGGCCACGGGACTTCTGGAAGCAGCACAGCCACTTTTTGGTGAGTGATATCGGCTGCAGGGGGGACCCCCCCATCAGCACAATTGGCTGCGGGAGGAACCCCCCCATTGCTGCGTGCCCCCCTGACTCAAGAGGCACCAGTTGCCCATGCCTTCTGCCCCACCCCCCCCAGTTCATACCAATATGGCCATGGGGTAAAATTCCTTTCTGATCTCAAATATGGTGCTTGGTCTGACCCTGAGCAGAGTAAGACCCTCTAGCCAGGAACCTCTGATTTTGATCCCAGCAAGAGCATTGGTACACCCTAGTCAAAGTCCCCCGCCTTTGACTGTAGCTAACACCCAATGTCTCTAAGGGAGGCTTGAAAACACCCCGACACATGTAGGAGATGGGGGGAGGGAGCAATCAGCAAAGCCCAGAAATATGACAAATGAGCTGTCTTTTCACCCCCTGAGAACAACCCTGGTGAGGTAGAGGCACTTGTCTGAGGCTTTGCCATACCTTGTCAGGGTTAAGCAGAGAGCATCACTCCACGGCATCTATGTACCTTTCATCAGAACAAAACTTGCCTGTATCATTTTTGTGGGGTCAGTTCACATATTGTGAATATCTCCAGGCCTTCAGTTTGAAATCCTTTGCAGTACTTTCTGCCCCTACCAACAAGACCTTTCCTTGTCCTTGGAAAGCCAGCTTTCTTGTGGGGCTTGCTTTCCTTTCTTTAATGTACCTGCCCTCTCTCTGCTTTCAGGGCACATGCTGTTCCACACAGAATTGTTTGCATGAGTGATCTGGTCAGGACGTATTGGATTTTATCGTTGCCTGCACAACTCTGCAAACTCCCCAAACTGCTAGAGGGCAGAAAGTTTAGAAATAGGTATTTGGAAGCTTGTAGGTGGAACGATTGTCCTCACCAGCACTAGTGCTATTGTGAGTTTGCCCCCACAAGGGATGAATCAGATCCAGAATCTGGAAAGTGAGCTAAGTTCTTATTGATCAAGTTCACTGCTAGTGACTGTCTGGGGAACTAAGCTGCTCTGAGCCTTTCAGATAGGGTAGGATATCAGTCTGAAAAAATAAATATAGGGCTCTCCCAGGTGAACTGATTAGTTTGGTTGAAGCCAGAGCGTCACAGTTATTCATCCATGTTATACAGAGCGCAGGGAGCAGAGAAGACCTTCCTGCACTTTCAAAGCAGTTTACCCTGGTTGAATGGTTTCTGGGATTAGTAAAGGGATTACTTTCTTTCTTACTTTAATTTCATCTTCTGCTTCAAATCTAGCCAAGAACAGTAGCAAGCTTGACAAAGGCCATTGAATAGATTCTTTGTGAAATTAGTTTGGCTTGCAGGCCTCAATCTAGTTCCTAGTGGATAATTGTCTAGAGCTAAACCAGCACTACCTTTGGCCCTCTTTTGTCAGCCAGGGGGACCAAAGGTCTGAGTGGACTATTGCAGCATACTGTACTGTACTCCCTAGGGCCTATGTTATCAGTACTCTGTCATTCTTCTTTCTTTAAACTACAGTGTATTGCTGTAGGGGTGTTCTGTGTTGTAGGTCTTTGGTTAACACTGCCTGCCCACACTGCGCCAGTCAGGACCAAGTGTCACTGTTTTGGAAACTAAGATGCTTTCCAGTTCCAGTTTGAGGGACACTGGAAGCTATGTGTTGGGAAAGCTTATTTTTCTGGTGTCTTTGGATGGTGGATAAGGAGATAATTTTTGGCTGGCTTCCAAAGTGATGAAAAATCCCAGGTTCTTCTCTTTTAGATGCTCAAGAAGTATCTTAAAAAGTCTGTCTTCACAAAAGGCATGGGCTTAACTTCCTGAACACTGGGCCCAGCTGAGGCATCTCCACTTGGGCACCTACAGCTGAGGCACTGAAAGTCACTAGGTACTTTAAAAGCATTGGCCTCACTCACAGTTATCAGCTCGCCATCTTTCCTGAGTGCTAGCTTTTAAATATATAATTTCAACTGGGGGAGGTGAGTGACACCGTTTGCTTCTGATTAGCTGTAGCTACATTTATCATTTTGATGTCTTACTCAGCAACACAACACTCCTGAAAATCAAGTTCTTGGAATGGAGGTTCCATTCTTCAGTCCCATATATGTGTAAATTGTTAACAAGTTTTACTGTGAGTGTGGTGGCAACTGACCCATATAATTGTATCTGGAAAGAACATAATGGCACATAGTTTCATATGTTCTACAGTACTCTTTGTGCTTGTTCTGACCTTTGAGATACTTGTCAGCACGTTCTGTATGGGTTTTTAAACAATCCAGTAAGAGCTAATGTAAAAGGCAAATATTTTTCAGGCCATGGGTGAGCAGAAACTAAGAGAGAGCTCCTTATCCAGAGAAGCTATGTGAGTAGAGAGAATACTGGTCACACTGAGCTGAAGACTTTTAAGGACTAGGACAAATGTAGTTAACCCGCTTAACTATTGCCAGTAGTGGGCCATTCATCAGATTATCTCAAAGCACTGTACAAACGTGAGTGAAGTATTATATCTATGTCATAGATTGAGGCTCTGAGGGCTAGAGAGGTTAGAGTGAGTGGCTGGGGTGTCTGTGGCAGACTAACATGAAGTCCCTTTCATTTTATTGTTGACCACTAACGATGTCTGAAATGCAGACTCAAAAGAGGTAGGTGATGCATAGAATTATTTACACCAAGGAATGGATTTCATACCATGTTACCTTTTCTGCACAGATCCTTTTAGTTGGTCCCTCATTGTGGGTCTGTGACCCACACTGGCTTCCATCTGTGGACTCCGACAAACTGAAAGGTCAGGGCAGAGTTGGATATAAACCCACAGCTTGGCATGTTAGAGCCCATTGTAATCACTGACCCCATAAAACCTCACTGATGTGTTTACACAGAAGCATGTATGCTAACACACACCACTTAGCTATAATCTTTAAAGGTATCTGTATTCTGGATATGTTTTAACGTGCCTGTCATTGTGGAATCCAGATGCCAGTATTGACAAGAGCAGAGATAAAATTCACTTTAATGGATAAAATTACACTTAACTACCCTGATTCAATCTGGCAGAAAGAACATAGTGTTCAAATAAGCAGCATATAATGTATTATTTAGGCAGTAAGGAAGGAGCAGCCTTCTGGAGCAGAACAGGTTTTATAAAGTCACTCCTGTACAACACAAAACCACCCAAGCAAAGATGGTGGCAGACAGGCTCCTCCATAAGTAATAATGAAATAAAAATTCTTAATCAGCAGGATGCTGCTGCCAATGATTTAAAAAGATGCATGTCTCGGGGATTTGAGAAAAGTGCATCCAGTGCTGCAGTGGTAATGTCTAGGAGTTGCCACTGTGGACCAGACCCTATTGTGCTAGATATTGTACAAGCACAGAACAAAAGCCCTGCCCGAAAGAGGTTATATAATGTCCAGCATCCCTTCAGAATGAGGTGTCTTTGAAGCATTTGAGGTATTATCATATATCTCTTTGCTCTGCTTGTCCAATAGCAGGTTGCCTCTAGTGTCAGCCTCTTCTTTACCTTTTTCCACCCCCAGCAGCCTTTTTTAATGGGAAGACTCATATTTCTCATAGCCCTTTAATTCTGGCAGTGTTTGCCCAGCTCAGTCTCATTTGTAGCATTCCTGGTTGTAGTCATGTTGAGGCTTGGATGTCTTGTCTTGTTTTTCAGACGTGGATAGATTTTTGCATGTAGCTTCTGATCCTCTAGGAGTCTGGGGGTAGAGGAAGTGCTCCCTGCTTTGAAAGATGTGGGATCACAAATAGAATGTTTGAAGATTTTTAATTGTATTAACCAACAGGTTGAATTGTCCTAGTTCTTCTCTGATCCCTGAGGCTAGTGTTCCTGAGTACAGAACTGGGAACATGTGAGGTAATATTTCTGTAATGGGATTCTGTCTCAGTCACTATGCTCAGGATTGAAAATTAGCATCCCTGGGCTTGAAACACAGTGGTTTGACCTGTATGATCAAATTAGATTAGCATTCATTGGTAGCTCTTTGGTGTAGAATGCATTACAGAATAGTCTGAAGACTCTCATGTATAGTTTAGTATCTTCATTTCCTATGCAAATAAAATCATAATTTGAGTGAGAAAGGGAAAGTATTGAGCTGCAGACCCTACTCATGACAAAGTGTAACCCTATTGGCTGCATCCAGACAAGCGTGGCTCTGCAGTATGTCGTGCCACATACCACACATTTAACTGTTATCTGTGCTGCGAGGGGGGCAGGGGGAAGGGAGGGGAGTTGAGCCCTGGATATCCAGGGGGCAGAAAAACCCACAGAAAAAAAGCAGAGCAGCACACATGGGAGCAGTGTGTGTCACTCAAAACTGGGTCCCAGCTGCTGGCCAGGCTCCGCACAGCAGGATTGCCCTGCTGCAGCCCCAGGAGGACCCCTAGGTCAGGCTGCTGGGGCCAGTGCAATATTGTCCCCAGCCTCCACTACCTGACCTGGGGCAACTTGCTACATGGCACAGGTGTTCCCCAGGAACAACCAGCGGTGGAACAAGGTGCGTCACTGCTAGTTCTCCCCAGAGAATCAAACATCCACGCACGTGTGAGTGCAGCCTTTGAGGCCAATAGCAAAACTTCTTCATCTCAAAAAGACCAGCATTTCATTTTCTGTGTCTCATTGGAAACATGTTATAACTATGTACATATCCTTGGCCACATTGCAATCAGGTCTTGTTCGTAGTGCAGGCATTTTCTCTGTTGAATTGTTTAGTCAGCGCCTGCTTGGGATCTGTTCCAGTAGCATACCCAGCAGGGACTGTCCCTGTGTGGTACAGGATCCAGCACAATAGAGCTTGTGACTGGACTCTTAGTGTGCCACAACGTGCATCCTGAACATGCGATAAGGTAGGGGTGAGGTTCCAGCCACGTCCTGCTTTGCTTAGCCATGGCTAGAATGTTTTTACGCAAGATTGAGATGTCTGGTACCCAGCAAATGGTCCCGCCTCTCCAGCAGTTCCACCAAGCATGCTTTCAGTGTGAGTTATGCTATCTAAGCAGCAGCATTAATCTAATGGGTGACAGTTGGCCATTAACAGGCCAGCTCCAAAGCAGTATGTTTTAGTTTCTTTAAAATAGACAGTCACAGTGCTCTCTTGTTGGAAACAAATGCTGTTTCGTTGCATCACTGATTTACTTTGAGTGTCTGATTCTGGGGTGATGGGCTGAATAAGAAATCTGGACCATTCTTTTTGGCTTTGCAAAGGTACTTTTCTTTCTCTTCTAATCTTTTTGAATCAGGTTGTGAGATCTTCTCTCCTTGCCAGATTCTCCCTGCCTCCCCATACCCCAGCCTTCCTTCCCCTTTTCGGGAGTGCTCAGTTCCAACTCCAAGGTGTCAAAGATGGAAGTAGCCTAATTAGCAGAAACACCATTTCAGAGATGAAAATAAGGATGTCCATGTTCTTGTGAACCACAAATGGACCACTATTATGGCTTCAAGTCTGAAGTAACCATGAGTAATCAGCATTTGATTTGATGTCCATGCCACACTTTCTAGTAAAGGCTCCAGAGTAGGTAGTGATGTCTGACTTCTAGTGGATGTCAATTAGGCCTTATTTTTTAAAATGTTATTTGTTTCCATCAGGGATTTGAGAAGTTTGGGCTTTGACATAGTAGCAGATCTCATATTACATGACATGCACAGTAACAAAAAATGAAAAATGCTATCTCAGTAAATACCACCACTGAGTTGCTGCTTTAGATTAGTATGCAACAGCTAAGTCAGCAGTAGTACCCAAAGTAAAAGTCAGTGATGCATCCGTTACTTTACAAAAAGCAAAGCTGGTTCTATGCCCTGTTGAGAGTTATGGAGCTAAAAGCTTTCAAATTCACTTTATTGCCATTCCCTACTTAAAAAAAGGCAAGTTCACTTTCGAGCATCAGGGAGATTTCCTTCATTATGCTTGGTATGGCACTACGTGCAGCCTTTGAAAGTAGTAAACACAGCTTTTATAGGGTGAACAAGGATGACTCGTGCTTTATTCAACTACAAAAGCTTTCAAGATGACTAGATACAGCCAGATTTTCAGAATCAAGTGAACATCCTGGGATCCAAGGGAACATTCTTGACTTTACATTTTATCTAGACAAAGAATAGCACCATCTAAATCTTTTCCAAGCACAGCCTTGGTGAAGTTAACTGACTAAAATTTTCTTTTTAAACAGGTTCAGTATTTTTTCAAGATTCTTGACAATTAAAATAAAACAGCAGAACATGGACAAACGGCTATGGTTTCATTTCCCGAAGAGGAAAAAAAGCCACAAAGAGATGTGTGTGTGTGTGTGTGTGTTCATTCATTTATTTCTCCAATGTTTTAACCTGACTGAAATACAAGATCAACAAGAGCACTGTACTCCTGGCTATTATTACATAATGTTAGAACATAGAGGCTTGCACTTTAGACAACATTTAACACCATTCTGTGGGGTACTGCATTGCTTTTATAAAGTTTAAAATAAAGATTTATTTTCACACATGTGACTTTGGTTTATTTCATACATTACACTTTCTTGCAGAAAAAAATAAAATTGTACAACTGCATAAATATAAAATTCTTCCACCATGAAAATGGTTAAAACATTCAATAAAGACATTAGCACCACACTGTGTGATGCCTTGGGGGAGGAGGGGAGAGAAAGAGAGAGAATACACACAAAAGCAAAATAGTTTTTTCCTACCACTGATGAGTGATAGCCTGACCCAGGTCTCACACACAACATACTGGAAGATGAGGAGAAAAGGTGGAAAGAGACAGCATTCGCTACAAAGCACAGTATACAATCACCTAGTTTTCTTTTAGCTTTACTTAAGTTAGTTCTCCCTGCCACCCCTCCAAATAAGAATACCCTAACACTACAGGAAAATAAGAAGGCTCTATGGAGTGCTGTTAAATAGTCTCACAGGTGGGCCTTTATGTTTAAGAGGGGAAAAAAAATTAGAGTATCATGCCAGTTCTAGTCCCATGGAGTATTTACACCTTGGACACCAACATTTTTGCTCACAGAAAAGTAGAAAACAGATACAATACATGGCTTGGAAAAAAAAGTGACCAGAGTATGCACCTATAGTACTGTACACTAAATAAAATACACTAGGCAGCAATACTTAGGAGCCAGAAACACTGCTTACTACAAGTCAGTTATGGAATCATAATTTACAGTAAAAATGGGCATGTCCCAAGGCTCAATTGTTTTCTTTTATCATTTACAGTAGAATAAATATTTAAATATTCCTGTCGCTATTGCTACACTTTAAGTTTACATTCTAACCTAGTAAATGCAGAAAGCTAGTGTAAAGCATATAGATTACGTGTAGGTCCCATACGTATGACAGTTTGTTCAAGACTAGTAGGTTTTTTTGTTTTGTTTATTTTAAACTTTTAAATGGCTAGGAGGATGGGAAAGAAAAATGGTGCTTATGATCAGCTGCTCTTTATGTCAAATTTAACATCGAAGCGTCCCTGGAAACGGTCCTTGTCACTATATTGAATGTTCTCACCATAGGCCTTGCACTCTATGCGGACTTCTGTGTCAAAGGTCAGGTTAGTGAACTGCACTGCCACCAGGGGCTGGCGATAATCTGGCTGGAGTTTCTTGCCATAGTATGGGTAATATTGTAGAGGAAAGCCAGGCAATCCCCCCAGCCCGTAATATTCTACCGTGCCTAGTTTAGACACATCTTCTTCTTTCTAAAGAAAGGGGGAGGAAGGAAAAAATAAGTAAAACACCATTTTGCAAGCAAATTCCAGCACTATATCCAACCACTGATCTTTGAGCAACTGAATTTTGTTCAGCCCTTGAATGCAGTCTGCATTCTGGATATTGCACTGAATATTTTCATATCCTAAGGGATAGTGAATAGGTCTAGATAAATTGGGAAAAAAAAAAGTAGAATTTGTTTGGGAAAACATCTCTGACATCAGGATTACTTTTTTTTTTTTTTCCTTTTTAAGAAGTACTTCTCTACAATTTCAGCAGTTCTGTTGTCATCTTGTACCATTGAGTAGTTGTGGTACAATCCACACTGCTCCACCCTGACCACTTGCATCAGTTTTACGCACAAGAAAGGTCTGGGATTTTAATATGCAAGACAAGTTTGTGAGTGGTATCTTTTACTGAACCAACTACATGGCTTGAAAAGATTCAGATATGCTTTCAAGTGTTATAGTATCCTTCCTTGGGTCTTTAAAATATCTTAGAAAAGTTGACAAGAAACATGCTATTTCTTAATAAGAGCTGGAAATATTTCAGAAAGTGAACTTTTTGCCACTCAGTCAGGTCTCCACACATTGCTTGTGTGAACAGCTCCATATGTTTAGGAACAGATATTGCAGCCAAGCCTCTACTTTTGAGAACTAGCTGGCTGAAGAGCTTGAGAGGATGCCTTTAGTTTCCAGTTCATCCTTCTCCAAGCAGATTAGGTCAGCAATCATTTTCAGTCACCATTCCTTTGGTCAGTGTCTGAGCTGGTTGCCTCAATCCAGTTCCTAATGGGAAGATATTCCCAGTATAAAGGACTGGACCTGTTTGCCAGCAGAAAGGCAAATAATTGAGTGGACAATTAGAGCTGGCTCATGTTTCAGGAATGAGGCAAACATAAATTCTGTCCATGCCTAGAATAAACAGTACAAATTCAGAATTTCCTCCACCCCCAGAGCATAGCTTTGAACCTTGTGAATCTGTCACAATGCAAAACCAAATTAGGATGGTGCATATCATGAATTTGACTTAGTCTGCCCTTTGCAATGGACTGATGAGAACCAACATTTGATATTTCCACTCCACATTTTGAAAGATATTGGATTCTCATAAGAGGAAGCAACTGTTTGCCTGTCCAAAATTTAACACAAGAGACCTAAACAGCCTTTCCCTACTCTGTAGCATTTCCCCACTTACCTTGCCAGCACAGTGGATAGGAATGATATTCTCATGGAATTTTCCTACAAGGTCTTCAGGGAGGGAGCTGTTTTGTGGAGGCTAAAAGAGAAGGCCAAACCAGGGAAATGTTACACATTTAAGACTGTTCCCAGAATCCCTATATCCCACTTCCCAACACACCCCATCTTCCTGAGGTTCAAGACTAGCTCGCACAGGTTCAATTTCACACTGGCTGTAAAGCTCAGTGTGAGATACAAGCTAACTTGCCAGGCTGACCCAGATTTCTTTCTAGGTCACAGTTTTGAAGCACTGCATCAGTAGCAATTTTCAGGGCATCACTACATGTCATCATCGTTTGAGATGTAAACAGGCCTGTGAATCAGCACAGTCTAATTGCTAGTGGAATGCAGGTGAGCCCAGTTGTGTCTACACCACAGAAACCTTTAAGACCTAGATCCTCAAAAAGAAATTGATGCTTAAGTCTTACTGACTGAGAGACAAAGGCTTTCTCTGAGCGTTAGGAACCTGTCTGAGGGGATAAAGCCTGCAAATCACCTTCAGCAGCCTACCGTGGCAGATTCAGTAAAGTTACACAAACTGGCCACGTGCAGATGAGCATGGATGTTTGGTTGCCTAGGGATAAGTAGCAGCAGCAGACCTTGTGCCACTGCTACTTGTCCCCAGGCAATGCCTGTGCCATGCATGCTGTGGCACATGGCAGGTTATCCTGGGTGGGGTAGGGAAGGCTGCCAGCAGCTTTACCTAGGGTCCTAGGGGCTGGGGAAGCTGCAGCCATGGTGCTCCTGCAGCTGGGAGCCTGGTCCGTTGCCAGACTGTGGCTCTGGCTGGCTAGGCTGCGGTTTGGTTTGTGCACACTGCTGCCACGTGCACCACCCCACTGTTTTTCCCCATGTGGGTTTTTGTGACCCTGGGACCTCTCAGAGTCAACCCCTCCCCACTTCCCCCGAGCTGCAAGGTAGCATGGAGAATGCCTGAATGTGCAGTATGCCACACTGCAGACAGGTCTGTGGCACTCATCTAGATGTGGCCACTGGGTCCTTTTGAGAGATGGACCATTTAGTACTAATGCAGGGCATATAGAAGGATGGAAGGAAAATCTTACTGCAATTTTCAAAAGAGAAAGTGATGAGACATCACATGCCCCTCAGTGATGCTTGTTATGGCACAAGGACAAGACAGCACCTTTGAAAAGCATGCACAGCTCTCACCTAAAGGGTCAAGTTGCACAGAGACCCCCCACAGCTGGCTTTACTTTTTATTTGTACAGAGCACACTAGATTACAACTAGAGAGTTCCCAATGGAAGTGGTGACTAGTAGTGCTAAGCCCCAGCAACAGGGTAAAAGAGCTGGGATGGAATTTCCCAAATTGGTCTGAGGAAATGTTTAGAGGTAAGCAAGCTACTGCTGCTACTAGGAATAGCTGTGCAACTGACTGGTACCACGTGCCTTGGAAGTTCTGCTGTTCCTAGCAGGAATGTAATGCTGAGGAGTGACTTACAAAGTTGGAGTGTTATGAAGACATAGGTCCCAACTGAAAACCCACACCACTTGGGAAGATGATGTAGCTAGTAGTCCAAGAGGGCAGCTAAATTGTCCCCATCAGCAACTTCCAAAGTTGCTGTAGGGACAGTACAAGATAGAGGTGAGGAGAGAAAGCATCAAGTAGGTGCCCAAGAAAGCAGTACTTACTCTGGCAGTATGTGAGACCCACTGCCCCAGAGTCACTTAGCCCAGAACATTGGAGCAAAGTGACCTGAAATTAGATATTGGGCCCTTCCAACAAAGGAAAGAACCAGCATGTGTACATGTGGTCCTCTATGCTCAAATCATGGTAAAGTAAGAAAGATGAACCTTGACAGGGCCCTCCCAAATCAGAGCGGGAGAAAGAGAGAGAGAAAAGTAAGTGGGTTCCAAGCTGCCATCCTCCTATCCTTGATAGTGTTCACCAAGCAGATTAAGTACAGTAGGATTGTGTCACCCTTGTCTCCTCAGAAAGATGGGAGTTAGACACCTAAATGCATTTGAGGCACCTAAATAAACTCAAAGGACTAAGTACCTAATTTCTGGGCAAGTCTGAGGATCTTTGGTACTAGACCAGAGGAGCCACGGCTTAAAACTGGTCTATGGTAATCCTTCTCAGGCAAGAAAAAAAATCCAACCGGGGGTATTTCCTTACAAGTTGCTCACCAACCACCAACTTTCCCTTTTTTGCTGGTTGTCAGAATGCCACATGCAGACATTGGGCTGCCTTTTCTGTATCATTTGCATTTGCCCTCCCCCTAGGCAGCAAACCCTCATCTTATGCGTGCCACTCCCCCAGAACCCAAGGCTCACATTTTCCATCATTCAGTATCACATGCTTACTCTGAAATTCAGTAGTGCTAGGCTCCAAGTGGGAATAACTAGGTGAAAGCAAGTTGTCTATGCTGCATGTGGGCACCATGAGATGATCTCATGGACTTTTCAGGCCTAAGAGCTTTCTCCATATAAGAAATATGCAAGCAATAGAGCTGGCCTGAAACTTCTCTTCCTCCACAGTCTCATGCCACCAGCTCTGGAAATGCCATGTTCCACTGACAGGGAATAAATATGGCATGCCATGGGCTGGCAGGGAGAAGGGGGACAGATGAACAGATTGGTGTAAGAACCACGTCTGTTTATAGCACAGCCATTGTCGTGTGACAGTATATGTGAAGGCGACAAATCTTGTGCCACTTTAAGAGCTAACACATTATAAAAGCAATACAATTAGCAGATTCCAGTGGGACCAAGGAAGTTACCTAGAAGAGCGATTAATATGGGAACTTGTTGTGGCTCATTAGCAATTTACAAAACGCTTCCATAGAAGCTTTTGAAGGACCTTAAAAAGTGTTTAATAACATTATTGAAACCCGCAAAGTATACATGTAAAAAAACCAAAAAAAACCATCAGCAGATTAATAAGCAGAGTCAGGAAGACTGTGGCTAAGTCTGAAATATGAGATAGCTGCTGTTTTACCTATGGCAGCAGCACTCAGGCAGCCAGGCTCCCTGGAGTGGGTACAGCTCCATTGACAAGAGTCATCTCCCTTCTGGACTACACCAGATTTACTGGCAGAGCTACATCCACACCAGGAGTTCTGCTAGTAAAGCTATGTTAGTTCTTGATCAAGCACGTGAACTTTTCACATCCCTCGCCCTGCAGAACCCTGGCGTTGGAGCCAAGTTCTAAGTGTTTTTCCTAGATCAGCAAGTCATACCACCAGTCCTAATATTAGAAAGAAGAACTTACTACACACAAACATACACAGCACTTGCCTTAGGTTTGAAGCCCATAACTCGGTTGAGCTTGATAATGAGGCATGGCTTGCCATCCTTGTACCCGTAGGTGGGGTCATGTATTCCAGAGCAGTTCCCCAGCCAGTCGCGTTTGAATTTGCAGACGTTCTTCCGACCTTGACTTGCCTTATATTCTCCTCTGTCTTTGTATGAAGAGGGTACCTCTACCAGGGCAAGAAAGAAAAAAAAAAAAAAAGGTGTGTACATACACACATAAGCAGGAACAAGAGCAGGAATGGCAGTGGGCATATGAGAAGCAAGAGCAGAGTGATTATACTTAAAAAAAACCCCAAGAACAACACCACCGCCTTTTAAGATCACCCTACAACCAAGTCCCAGCCATAGATCACACTTTGGCTGGACACAGAAGAGAATATAAGCTGGCAAGTGTTCATTAAAGGGATGCTTTTTATATTGTTTAATGCCAGCTATATTTACAAAAAGCCAGTCTCAGATCTGGTTAGGGCCAAAACCCAGGTTTGCCACCTCTCTCAATAAAGGAAAATGATCTGGTCACATCACTGTTTTAGTGAGGTTTTTTGGGTGACAAGCTCTCACCTTTGCTGTGGGCCTGCTAGAGCATAGAAGGAAGGAGGAGGAAAGCTCTCAGCAGGAGCTAATGAACATCTAGAGGAAATGCTCTGAACAGTTTCCTATCAGGCCACATAGACAAGGTGATGCAGTTCAACTAGTAACTGAACAGTATTTTAAGGGCATTTAGACACCATGATGGGGACATTGCCCTGACAACAGCTCTTAATTCCAGTATGATTGCACAGGATAGGATTTCCAGCATGCTCCTGATTCTGCTCCCCTTGGAGTCAGCAGGTCTCCCACTGCCTTGGATGGAAAGCAAGTAAGGCCAAGACCAGGTGTGCCACCTATAAGCTTCTCAGTTTGGCACCGATGCTCCACTCTCTCTGGCACAACCCTGGTCTTTCTGCTATGAGAACTACTACTGTAATGAGAAACTATGAATCCATTTCAGAAGCAAATGTTTACCACCATGCTGTTAACGACTATGGAGAGGATGCTGTTTAAGTGTACAGCATCACCAGCAACTCATGACCAGCATTGGACAGATGGTTAAGAGACTAAGCAAGAGATCCTTCAGCACCAAGGAGACAATCAGAACTCCATATCTTCAAGGGTACTTACCACCGCAGTCCTCAAATGCGACATTTCCCATTTGTTGTTCATCACTGTATGTAAGTAGGAATTGGTTGATGTCTTTCACATACATCTCATAGCTTTTAGAATCAGAGGCAGAAAAGGAAATTTCTGTCTTTAATACTTGTGGGATCTGGGTCAATCCTAAGATAAGAGAAGAAAACAATATTAAATACACTCCAAAGTTGCATGGGTTCAAGGCCACAATATGAATCTTGCATGAAGTAGGAATTATTTTTTTAGTTTCACATTTCACACTTCAAGGTTTGTACACACAGCACCCTGAAGTTTACTTATGTCTTTAGATTTGCAGTTAATATACAAGACAACTCAACAGTCACTTCTGATAGTGGCCTAGAACACTTGATACCACCACACAGAGCAATGCTCAAGTCATAGCCACAGGATCCTTCTACATAAACCTGGAGGTGCAACCTGCCATGTGGTGGGAGCTCAAGGTAAGGGATGGGGCACGCTGGGGAAACAATGTGACGTGCAGCCTGGGCAGAGCACAGAGGAGTCCATGTACTTGGGGGAGCATTGCAGATGTGCAGTGGGAGAATCCACACTGTGCAGCCTGGCGGGAGGGGGAGAGGGCCTGTGGCCCACATGGATTCAGGCCCAGGCCTCCGAGAACCTGGATAGCCTTCATGAATTTACAGCAAAGGGCTTTTGGAACATTTTATCTTACGTGACCCACCAAGAAGCCCAAGTGCCACTGAATTTTAAATGTCAATTAAGTGCTTTGGAATATTTTTCCTCCCCTTGTTGCTAATTTTGTCCAGCAAATCAAATGCCTTATGTGGGCAGACTGAACATTGCAAGATATAAAAGGACCCAGCCAGAATCCACGAAGGAAGCCAAGAATATGGGAAGCAAAACCTGAGACTTGATACTGACTAGTGATTTGCGGGGCAGGGAATAACTCAACTTGAAATTAAGAGGGGCCCCTTTTTCAGGCATGCAAAATACTTTGAAAGTCTCAATTTCAGGTCACAGAAACAAAAATTCAAGTATGGTTATTATAGTCACCCTCAATGAGAAGATTTCTGTGCCAACAAGCAGAAAGGACAGGCTATCACGTCTCCAGCAGTACCTGAAGCCACTACCAAACCCCAATAGTCTGCTTCTGCTCTGTAAGCAGGCTGTAAGGTCTGGAGCAAGAAGTTATGCACAATGTAGATTTTTGGGTCAGCCTTCAGGAGGATGTAACCAAAAGAGGCAGAGCAAGGAGAAAGCTAACAGTAGCCAACATTCACACTCCCCTGGCATGATCCTCCTTCATGAATAAAGGGACACACATTACTATCTTCAAACTGCAGCAACCCTGACAGATCTACTTTGAAGTAAGTGCAAAGCTTTTTTCCCTTCCAGGCTTCATTAAAGATGGTGAAAGGAGGAAGGGGATACAGCCCCTACCAGGGAAGGCTCTCTGGAAGTCTAGGTTCATAAGCTTTAAGTGGCAGAACTTCCAGCCTAAGTCTTCCACAGGACTTGCCAAAAAAGATTGCTTTGGTATAGTGTTCAAGTCACATAAACTGTGTTCTAATCCCCTCCATGCTGTGTGGAAGTGTGCACGCATGCACACACACACACACACACACTGCCCCCCTTATCAGAACTTCAGCTCAATGTCCAGAATGAGCTCCCAAACCCCTGTGGTTGCTAATCCTTGCCGCCAATTGCCTCAGATCTGAGGTATCGTATCAAGCGAATTAAGTGCAAATGCCATGCCTGGGGGAAAGTGACTAGTACTCACCCTTGGAGTCCAGAACTCAGGACTCCATATCTAGCTCTGTTCATTGCTCCAAAGGGGAGGACTGGAGGTGGGTAGGAAGGACACAGCTGCCTGTGGTGCAGAGGGAATTAGAGAGAAGTTGCCCATAGAGATGAAGGGAAAACAAGTCCCTTCGTTGTCATGACAAAACAGTCAACACTTGCTCTCAGGTCACATTTTAATTGAATGCCTCAAGGCATAACTAAAGGGCTGGAGTTCAACATAACGGGAACTGGAGCTCATGCAAATTTTGCTGCTGCCTCTGTTGTATCCTGTGCTGGATAGGGTCCAAGTCCTGTTCTAGTTGCCTCTCCTGTTCAGTTGGTCAATGATCAGACAGGGATAGCGCCAAATGCTTCTTCCAGTGCAAACTAAACACAGCTCAGTACCTGGCCTGAGCCCATGGGGGCTTATGGCTTTGCAAAGCCTGCAGTCACTGGAGTACTTCTGCTTCAGCCCTCCCTCAGCTGGCTCTGCCCCAGCCTTTGCCCTGCAGGTCAGAATTTGTAACCTAGGACAAAGATTTACATTGTGTCCCTATAGCAATATCCAGTAGACAAAAATAGTGAGGGGGGCAGCCCAGGCGGCAGCTTGTGGTGTCAAGTTTTATTCCAGGAAGCAGCTCTAGCCTTCTCTCAAATCTCTCTTCAGCACAAACTGTAACAAAAGCCAATCTGGCTAAGCTGAGACACAAGGTACCTTCTTTACTAGGACATTCTTACCCCCACATTAAGAGTTACTGTTTCAAGTATCTTTCCTAATACTCTCTTGCTTTTTAAGAACCCGTAGCTCTGCAAGAGTCACAAAAGACCTTATGGCTAAAAGTACTGTGTTCAGTTTTAGTAAGTAGATTTAACCCTCATTCCCAAGTTTTCCTTATACTTAGAATCATAGGAATTTGGGGTTGGAAGGGACCTCAGGCAGTTCTCTAGTCCAACCCCCTGCTCAAAGATGAATGCTAGCAAAGTTATTAAAAGGCACTTCCCTTCTGGTAAAAATGCAGTTCAAAAGGTATGAAGCATGGCAGAACCTTCTTGTCTTAAAAAGTATATGCTTAAAGTCACAAATCAAACAAGACAGTTCAGGCTATCCATTTGGGTCATTTTTACACATGCTCCAGAGGTGGTTGGGAAGGGGTGTATAATTAAAGTGTCCAGAGTGTCTCATGTATCAGCATCCCATGCTTTAAAATGACAGTGGGGGCACTTTATCTAAAGCTCAAATGAATTTTGGATAAAACAGCTCCACTGCCATTTTGAAGCACAGGGACACTGATATACAAGACGCAAAGGCTGACTGGAGCATGGCACTTGCTGGAATTACAGCGTGTCGTTACAGCCTCCCAGCTCATGTACAGGCATCCTTTGTTCAGGAAGTCAAAACCTCACATCAAACACCTCCCCCTTTACAGGCTGCTGTGTGCAGGGCAAAAAGAAAGAAAGAAAGAAAGAGTGCCAGTGTAACAAGGAGCAAAAGCAAAGCAAAAAAACCCCAAACAAAAAAAACCAAAGGTACCAATACCAGTGAATAAATTATACCAGCAAAAAAGAGTTAAAGGCCACTTTCATTCTAAAAAATCAAGCCTTACACTGGTACGCATTTGAAACAAAGCACGTTCACATGAGAAAAATCAATAGGCCATAAGTAGGCAGTTAACAGCAGGCTTGCACTTAGCATGCTCTCATGACTTGGGGCCCAAGACTCCATTTTGCCTCACTTAGTCTTATTTCTCCAATATGAATAATGCCCTTTGCATCTCCATGGGGACACTGAAGAGCTACTTCATGTAAATTAAAGCCCTTCCCTCCTTACTGACAGCACAGATTGGAATGAGGAAGCAGAAAAGCACTGAGCTCAACTGAGGCCTAAGCACTTCCCTCTTCTTTGTTTTCCAGCCTGCTAGGGCAGTTATACGCATGGTCTGGGAGTGGTGGGACAGGGGGGTGCTAATTAGGGTGGTTCCACAAGCCTCTCTAATTCAAGTGTGTATCAGTGGGGGCAAGGGCTCCTTAACTAAAGCTCAAACTAGCTTTAGTTTTAAAAAAAAAAAAAGTGCTCCCATCACAATTTTTAAGCATGGGGATACTGATACATGAGATACTGGAGTCTGAAGCACGGTAATTACCATGCTCCAGTACCAGACTCAATTAATCGCATCTGCTCTGATGTGCTGTAATTACAAACACATCACAGCAGCCTTGCTGCTCATGTATAGGTGCACCTAATTTCTGACAGTTCCCCGTCCAAAATCAATTTTTCAGTGCTCTCACTGAGGAAGCAGCAGCCCAGCCCATGAACCCAGCTCTGAAGAGCCACCATATAACAAAGTGGCATGCTTACTGGAAATGGGAAGCCAAATACTGACAGGGCAAAGGGGACACAGTACACCTCAGAAGGCTGACCTCTTTCCTATAAGAATATAGTACAGTGAAAAGGAAACAGTCACTCCCATTCTCAATGTTTACTGAACATAACGACCTGGGGCACTCAGAGCTTGCTATAAGGACAAAAGGATTAATAACAGTTAGAAACTGGCTGGCCAGTAAGGAAACCATTTCTTGATAAGCCTTCTTCAAAACGAAGACTTAGAACTGACAACAAATTCCAGTGAAGTTCCACCCTCCATTAGTTTGTCTCCTTGGCTGTACATCCCAGTTCCTGTCAGGACCATTTCACTAAAAATGAACAGTGGAACAGAGTACCATAGTGCCAGAAGGCTTATGAAAACAGACTGTCCTCTGTGACTGGTGAGTAGCATCTCAGAATTACATACCAGTAGGCTACTACATTATTAGGAGGCAATGTTAATATCAGATAGGTGAATAGTGAACTCAAGTAGTGAAAATAAGTGAAGAATAATTATTAGAAAAATTGTGATATAAAGAGCCTAACTCCTTTAAAAAAGGAAGGCATTTGGGGGTTTGGGTATCCAGGTCAGATCATTTGGACCTAAAGAGTGTGTGTGTGTGTATTATTTAGATATAGATATAAGCTAATATCTAAAAGTTCAAGGGTTTAAGGATCCCATGTTAAGTAGGGATGAACTAGTAGAGTCAGGAGCCAACTTTGCAGTCACTCTCAGACAGGTACCAGCATCACCACTGAAGTCCTTACAGTTCATTTCCTCCAATGCAATGAAATCTATCTGCCTGGGCAACCAAAGCAACCTCTCTGTCTAACTTGGGCCTTGCACTGAAAGGCAGAAGAAGCAGGAGATGTTGCACCTCCTACAAAGAATCTTCCCTAGGATACACATAGGCCCACTATAGAAGGCACTGGCAGACCTCCATTTCATTCCAGCGCTGCTATCTAAGCAAAATGAGCCAATCGGAGACTAGGCACCAGAACAAGCATTTCCATTATACCACTTCACATAGGCATGGCGAAAAACCATTTAACAAGGGGCAAGAAACACTTTTAAATTCTGAGGGTGAGAAAAATCTCCTCTCTGAGTCAGTGTCTCATCCCTTTCAACAGGCGGAACATTCCTTTTTCCCTGCAAGCAGCCAGGTTGAGAGTATCCAGAAATTCAAAGCGATAAAGCCCCAGCACAATAGAAAATGATTTCTGCTATCTCAAACTGCAGTGTTCCTACTTGTCACAGCTATTAAATCCTCTCTCTGAATGCAATATATAGGAAGGGTTAAGCATACAATGCACATGGAATTCTAATAGGAAGTGGAGTTTGCTGCAGCTGAAATAAAGGGCAATAAAATGCTGCTGATTACTTCTTCTTGGTCCCCCTAGACCAGTGGTCTCCAGAGTGGGGTGTGCGCAAGACGATCCATTGGGGTGTGGGAAGAAAATATTAGAACTTCCATTTCTATTTATATAAATATACATATATTAGGGGTGCGTGCTCGAAATTTTTTTAATGATAGGGGTGCGCGATCAAAAAAGTTTGGAGCCCACTGCCCTAGACAATTAAGTCTCATGGAAAGGTGCAGGACTTGAAACTGCCCTCCAGCGAGCAAGCATTCCTGTTGTGCTGCACTCAAGCAGTAATTAGCATATGAATTGCATTTCACTACAACAGTGGAGTTTTATGGCTTGAACCATTGTCCCCATGTCAGTATCACCAAATAAACTGCAGCATGACTTCTACAGCAGTCATGAAATCCAGATGTTTATAATGTATTTTCCTCCACAGATCTGAAAGTGCTCAACAGAAAAGTCAAGTTTAATTCCTTTCCCCCTGCCCCACCCTCGTGTTACAGACACAAGGTTTAAGCAACTTGCCCAGGGGGTTATTATCCAGTTAGTGCCAGAAACTTCAAGAGAAATCAGGTTTCCCAGTCCTGCTCCCAATCACGTTTCTGGTGCCTTTAGCAGATACTTCCAGTCAATTTAAGCCACTGCCCTCAAGTCCTCAAAAACTGGACTTACCATGTCCTTCACTGGACAATATTGATCTGTAATTTTTGTTGTCAGTGATCTAGAGTGATCCCACTCACTGGGGGAGAGAGTGGAGGAAGGGAGAGAAAGACTCAAGATGCACCATAGAATAATATTATTATTAATAATGTTTAGAAAAAAACCCAAAATATTCTACTGATCTCTACTTCCTTCTTCTGAAAAGGAGGGAGAGGGTCCCATTCTCCTGCCCTGCCTCCATCTTCGTGGTAAGTCAGACTTGGTGCCCAAGCTGTTGAGCATTCATGACCAAATTACAACTATTTGGTGCCAAGTCAACTCACACTATGAGGAGGGGAAGGGTTCAGTGCTACCCTTTGTTTCTAGTCTAGCAAAGAGATGAGACAGCCATCAGGTGGTAAGAACAGTCACCCACTCCTTGGCATGTAGGGTGCCCCCACTGTCTGTTGTCTGCATTGCAGCTGCCAACTTTTTCCATGAGAAGTCCTCCTAATCCAGAAGGAGCATGGTTGCAGTGTAGAGTCTTTAGCACTAGGACACTGAGGGGGTTTAAATGCTTTGGATGTTATGTGTGGTGGCATTTGCCTTGCTTTCTGAGTCTAAAATCTTCATGCCTGGGGAAGAACTCCCATTTACAGAACAGCCCATTGTAATGTTTTCTAGTAGCTATATTTTGCCATGTTGGCATCTATGAAGTCTGCAAAGAATTAATGCCTTCAGCCTTTATTCAGTAGCCGTAACAGACTTAAGCTGCATCTTTAAAAAACAAAAAATTGGAAGGTGTTTGGTTTCAAGGGATCCTTTGCACAACCATCTGATAACATCAAGGCAAGCCTAGTACCTGCTTTATAGGTTAAAGGTCTTAGGCAAAATTTCAGCTCAAAATTAATCTGGAGTTAGAATTCAGAATAAATTATACTGAAAACACCAATAAGTTTCAATAAGTACAAAATTTCAATAAGTTTTATTAAAAAATTTCAAGTTTCAATAAAATGTGACAGACTGATTTTGGGAAGTTGTGAAGCTGCCATTCAAATTCCCTCCATCAAGTCAGAGGGTGGGTGTGGATGGGAAGGGGGGATTCTCTCTCTTTTTTAAAGGGTGTTCCTGCCATATTATAGGCACATTAGTGCAGCTGTCAAAGCCAAGCATGAAGTAAAGAGAGTACTGTCCTCAGTGCCTAGAATACAGCTATAAGTAGCACTAAAATAATACAAAAATTAGTTTTTCAATATTTGTTCCAGGTTTTATCCTTTATAACTTGATTATGGTGGGAATATTGGGGGAAGGCAGGGGGCAACATTTTTGCTTGAAGACAATATTATATTGTCTGGGTAACATTCCTTGTTTGGTTAGGACATGCTAGTCCGAGGCAAGTACTACATGTCCTATACCCCACACAATGCTGTAGGGTACTGGAACAGACTTGTCTGGCAACATGCCAGGAGCTTCCCAATTGTCACTTAAATACCAGTGTTATTAAAAGCTTCTGAACTGTTTACTGAGCAAGTGGAGACAGACAAACTGTTACCATTCCCCAGTGCTAGGCACCCTCAAGGTCATTTGTAATGCGGGAAAGCTGCAGTTGTGAGACTCCTACACACATACGTCACTGACTTTTTAGTAGGAATCAGACAGCGTAATAGTTGCTGGTTGGGACAAAAAGAGGAACAGGATGCATCGCCAAGTCATTCTGTATGCTCTTTCTTAAGACAAACTAGTCACAGACATTACATATGTAACCATTTTTTCTTTAAACTGGTGCTGTATTTTCCAAAGGATACAGGCTGTACATTGGATACATGCTCCCTTCCCTCCCAGACTTCCCAGTTGCCCGCATGTCTAATTTAAACCCCAATAAGTACAAGGGATTTTCTGTATCTCCATAAATCAAGACCCTTGGAAAAGTAAAGCTCATACAATCCTATGAGGTTAGTATGCTTCCCCAAAATGTTATAAATGGATTTAAAACATGGCACCAAAGTGAAATGACTTCCCTGAGGGCATGTTTTAGGAATGTCCAAAGAAGACATTTTGTTGTAAGTGTGGTCACTCGCAATTTTCACTGAAGGTCAACAAGAGACAACGCTTTTAGTGTAGGAGGCTGGGGACATGCCCATCAACTGTTTAAGGCACAGAAGGCATTTGTGGTAAGGCACCAGACCCCCTATAAAAGCCACATGCTACAGCAGTGGAATACAGGGCCACCCTGACCTTGCCAGTGAGCAATTAAATTATTGTGCTTGAAAAGGATTGCACAATGTGTGTGTAAACCTGCTCTCATATTACCTGGGGGCGCCACTCGATCCTGGTATTTGGGTTCAAATTCACTGATGGTGAGCAGCATGACTTGAATGGTCCCAATGAATATACCTGCCAGGCAGCCGTAGAAAATCAAGTAGAAGAGAAGAATCTTAACTGCAGGAGAGAACAGAAGGATCGTCAAGGCCTGAATGCAGTCACATGATTAGGCCAAAAAGCCAGCTTTTCCCACTTCTACAGGAAAGCCCCACACTACAAACATACATGGATCACAACATTGTCAGTGACATGCAGGGGAGGGAGTGGGGGTGGGAAAATTAATCGCAATCAAATGGCCTAACATTTTACAAATTAGAAGTCAAAGATTTCTCAGTTAAAAGCTATCTGAAGTTCATTATTTGTTTTTCAGCCCCCTTTCTGGCTGACCCACTAGCACTAGTCCCTGCTGACGTGGGGCAAAACAAGAGCGAGTGTGGTGAAGGACACATCTATTATGTGTGCCCGTCTCCTGGCAACGTGCCTCAAAGGAACTAAAGGAGCGAGCCGTCCAAATCCTACAGAAGTCCACTGGGAGTTCTCCCTGTGTGAGCACCCCAACGGTCCCAGTCTCAAGCAGAGCTGACCCCAAAACTCTAGGTCAGTGGTTCTCAACCTCTTTAGACTCAAGACACGCCTCAGACTTAAGGCGCCCCTGGAAAATGCCAGCTCTTAGTTTCCACTTGTTTTTTTGACTACAGAAATGCAACAGAGCAATTCTTCTATTGCAAAGAACTCAGGAAGTCCATAGCAGGTCAGAATGTTTTTAATGCTATAGATCCTGTTTGATACCTCCAGGTTTAAATCTTGTGAATCATGTTTGCACACCTAACAGTAGTAACACGGGGTGGCACTCCACAGCACTCCTGAAAAGATTTCAAGGCATCTCAGATTCACCTAGAGCTGTGATTCTCCATCTCAATGCCTATTAATCAAGAAGATTTTCTAGGAACAGGAGAAAAATAGATAAAAACCCAAATATATTAGACCTCATATTGGCTCCCCCAGATGCCCAAAAACCACCAAGATTTACTGTAATTGGACAAATCCTGCTTATATTAAGACTAGACTAGATTAAATGGTCAATTTCACAACAATGACTGATTAAGTAATTTTTGCTGTGAAAAAAAAAAAAGGGGGGGGTCTGAACTCATCTTAGAAGAAACCAGAAAGCACCAAACACTACTGGGGAATCTGGATATCAGTTACTAGTTTACAAAGATTATCTCAAGTGATTAACTGCACAGTAACATGCTGTACTAGGCATCACAAGTCAGCTCACAGGAAGGATAAGCCAGCCCCATGCCAAGCAACTATATACTAATGAAGGGAACAGGACGGAGCAAAAGCAAAGAAATCTGTGCTAGAGATAACAGATGATCTGAAGGGACAAAAAAAGTCCTTTTTGACTTCAGAATGCACTAATCTGATTGCAACTGTAAAAACAAAGGCTCATCTGCAGGCTTTGAAGTTAGAACAGAGGTTGCCAAGAGGGAAGAGAAAAGCTCCTCCTCCCCATCATAAAACATGCACAGCTACCAGACTAGCACAACCACTACAAAATAACTTGATTCTTGGCTTTATTAATTGTAAATCTATTAAAGTGACAGCACCAGGGTCAGGGGGCAGACAACCAGCAAGACTAGACTGACACGGTCATGGATCACGCAGAAAATTATGTCCTATCCCATCCCCCACCCACCCACACACACTTCTTCCTTGCTGCAGGAGGAAGAAAAACTTGTGAATTCAACTGTGCAGCACTAAATCTCAGCACACCCAGGGTTACAAGGCACCCAGGGTTAAAAGGCATTAGGCAAGTGGCTGTGACATCAGAGACATTTGGAAACATTTTCCAGAGCAGGATCATAGGAGGTGCTCTTGTAATAAGCCAAACAAGAATGCTGCAGTGTCTGCTTGCCTCTGACTGTCTGTCCACCTCTGATTTTCATTACATCAACAGGGCAGTGCTAGGAGGCAGAATATTTGACCAGTTTCTCCAAACAGGATGTTTGTTGAGACTCATATACTTACAATGTACACAGTGTCTACTGAACTATTGGAAGCTATCCAGGAAATCCAGTGACGGAGCTGAAGAACTCCCGTAAGAAACAAGCACTTGCCAACAGGTTGGTTTTTAGACCAGGGCTGGATTCATAGGGGATGCTGTTGTGCCACTGACTTCAGTGGAACTGCACCAGTCAGCATCTGGCCCTTGGTATTTCACTAGGGCACTTTGTGGTAGGGAGTTTATCCTTTTTAAAAAAGGTGTCTCAGGTTACATAAGTAGTAGATACACCTCCATACTCATACACCAATTCTCACTTCACACTGCCACACAGCATGAGCCAGCCATAACCCTGCTGCCTGTCCATTTTAGATCTGGCAACTCTGGACATGGCATCCTCATTCGGTCAAATCAACAGGGGCTAGATTCAACATAGGCCAGCTGCAGTTGGCAGGCACCCTAATATTGGCTAAGAGGCTTTTACAATTTATGTATATGGCCTCATCGTATTTGTACCCGTCTAATAAATATATAGTCTTAACCTTTAGTCATCACTTCATGCTGGCCTAACTATTTCCTTATTCACTGCACTACAGGAGCCACCAGCTTTGCAGGCCGTGGTAAAATTCTCAGGTCCCTTTTCCATCACAGAAAAAAAAAAATGTAACCAAGAGGAATGGTAGCAACCACTAACAAAGCGATTCCCTTCTTAGGAGTCTACAATTAACAGGAAGACCCCAGGTTTGCTGGTGGGAACCCAGGAAAGCGAGAACAGAGCCCAAGGGCAGCATGCCCTTTCCCCAAGGACAAGCATGTCTACCCCCTCAGCTCCAAGATGCTGATGTGCTCCCTGTTTATTAAGGCAAGAGTGGGATGATCTCCACCCCAGCCTGATGCTAGGTCCCCCCTGCCTGCCCCCAGGTCCCTTTTGAGGGGGTAATCGGAGGAGTGGCATAATCAAGTAATACCTTCTGGTAACTTTCACCAGTGGAAGGTAGGTGGTCTATGGAGCCATTTAAGTAGCTATCATATAGACAACAGACTATAGATATAGCCTTTAGTGTTTCTTTTGACTGATCTGGAGCTGCCTGTGTTTCTTGGGCCAAAGCCAAAAGAGCCGAGACCTGGCTGACCTTGCAACTGGGGGAATCCAAGCAGCCGGAAGGAAGGAGACGGGGGAGGCCAGACCGAATGGCGGTGCCGGCGACCTTCAGACAGGGTGCCCCCGGGCAGCGCAGCGCAGCGCAGACTGCAATGCACCTGCAGGTGAGCCTGGGAGGCAGGTGCAGAACTGCACCAGGCGCCGGGGAGCCAGCACTTGGAGGCGCACGTTTTTCTGCGCCTGGCAGCCTGGCTTCAAGTTCCAGCCAGTTGCTAGGAGACAGCTTCGAGGGGCTCCTTCATTCCCGAGCCCTTGTCCCCAGCCGGCAGCACCGGCTCCCTCCTCAGCCGGCTCAGGTGCTTCCTCCAGAAAGTGCGTGCGTGGGGGGGAGGGGACCATTAAGTGGAGTAGCAGGGCATCCAAGCGAGCCGGTGCCCTGCTGCCTCGCCATCCCCTTGGTGTGCCGCTGTCACCTTGACTAACCTTGAGCGGTGATGCATTATTAACCCTTCACCTTCTCCCCCCGCCCCGTCTCCCTCCAGCGCCAGGGGAGTGTCCCCCGCGCCCTCCCCTCAAGGCGGTGGCTCGCCCTGCCTCTCCGCCCGCCGAGCCCGCCATGCCCTTCAGCACGACCTTGCCCGGGAGCTCCCGCACGTGCCGCCGGCTCCACGCCGCCCGCCGCACTTACACCAGCTGCCGCCCGTGCGGCCCAGGAACTCCTTCTTCTCCGAGTTCCAGATGAATTTCTTCCAGTTGCCATCGCCGTCCTTGGCTTTGCCGCGAGCCATGAGCGATCAGCCCCTCGGGTCGGGGGAAGAACAAGAGCCCAGCGATCGCCCTCCCCTCTGGCTCCCGCGCCGCAGACCCGCGCTGCTCCGCGCACGAAGAGACGAGGGAGTGGGGCACACAGGATAGTCCGTGCCGGGGGAGGCTCTCTCCACGTCTGGGCGGCAGGCGCGGATCGGGACCGGGGCTACACTGACAAATTCCCAGCCCTGCCCGCTGTTTCATACAGCCGCTCGCCCCGCCTCCGGGGCCGGGCCAGCCAATGGCAGCGGGCGCTGCTGGGAGGGGGAGCTGGGGGTGCAGGGGGAGGAGGTGTGTGTGGGGTGGGGGGAGGAGGCGCGTATGTGTGTGTAGGGCCGGGGCGGTTGTGCGGCTGCCAGGCGCCTCCTGGGGCTTGGGGGGCACGGGGCTAAGGCAGGCAGGAGCCCCACAGTGCGGGGACATCCCTCCCTGCTACTCCACACCCGCTGCCCCACCGTGCCCTGGCCTGGATCCACGCCCTGGCCTCACAGACAGCTTCTCCCTCAGGTGGGGGCAGCCCCTGCCCCCACATGACTGCTGAGAAATGACACAAGGGCCTTGACTCATCTCCCCCTGGGGCCTCTCCTGGGATGGCTGGGGTAGGGGTGATCCGGCCTCGGGCAAGGGGCTGGACTAGCTCAACGTGCCTCGACCAGTGTCGCAAGAACATATGCAAGGGTCGCCAACGCACTCTAAAAACGGATCCTCCTTCAAAGGAGAAAAGCCATGGGAAGCTGCGGCTTTTCCCCTGAGGGCTGGCAGAGTTTCAGCCCCGCACACTGGGTCGGGAGCGAGGGGCACGGGGTCGGGACTGTTTACAAATGGGTCCTGGTACAACAAAAGTTGAGAGCCACTGGAGGAGACGACCTCGGGAAGTCCCTGTCAGCTCTGCTCCTCTCTATGACTTGTCTGCCGAGCCTGATTGACACCCAAACTGGGCTGAACTGAAGTGGGTGAAGAGGGGAGGGCTAGGGGGGAGGTGAGATTATCTGCTGGGGTGGGGGGGGATGGGGACACCTGCCATATTTTGGAACTATTTGCTCTTTGCAGCCTCTTCTGCACGTGGCCACGCTCCTGCAGCAGTCGGGCAGAGGCTGAGGAGACAGCTACAATGGGGCCAGGATAGGCTGGGCATTCACCTCCTCTTCCTGCTGTGCCCTTTTCTGGGCACGGGTCTCTGTGGCTTCTTCCCTCTTCTGCCACCCTCCAGGTTGCTGGCCTATAAAGGCAGGTGTTTAACACACCGTGTGAACAACATGCCTGTCCTGGCCTCATCCCTGAGTGCTGGGAACACCTGTTAAGAGGGGGAGGAGATGGCATAGCCTGCACCTGCGGAAGGAGGGCTGCCCATTCTGAGTTTCTAGCTGGGAAAGGTCTGCAGCACCAGGGTGAGTGGTGACAAAGCGTAGGAAGTGCCTGCCTTCAGTGTGCATGCCTTCAACTGCACTAGTGAGGCGGGGGAGCAAAAAGGGTAAAGCAGCAGGGACCAAGGGAGGTGAGAAGGCTTAGGGAGGGGAGGGACTAGGGTTGAAACACTTCCTTTCTTATTTGACCTTCAAGAATGCAAGCACCATTTTCTTTCTCCTTCCCCTCAGGGTTGCAGGAGAGCACATGGTCAAATAGTACAAGCAGATCACAGCTCCTGACTCCCATTAGATTTTTTTTCCCCCTGAGCCATATCTCAGCTCCCTCTGCTCTTGCAAGCTGTGGCTGGATCAGTACTGTGCCAAGAGCTACCACAATAGGACAGGTAAGCAGCAAGTCCATCAAACCTAAGTCCCCTATCCCCCCCAGAAACCTCATGCCTTCATGCTCAGCAAATTAGCTCACCCCTCACTTACTATATCTTAGTACACCCCTACCACCTATGTCTGCCTGTATTCCCTCAGTATCTAGCCCAGGACTCAGTATTCCCAGGCTTCTCACCCAAACACTCTCTGCTTTCATTCCACCCACCCTGAGTACTCCCTTTTTCAGTCCAGAGCACTCACAACAATATTTCCCACAGTTCAAAATGCTTTTCACACAAGGGCAGTATTAACATTCCCATTTTACAGGTAGGTAGACTGAAGCACAAGGAAGTGAAATGAATTGCTCAAGGTCCCCCAGTAGATTAGTGTCAGAGCAAAGAAACCAGGATTGCATAGTTTCAAACCAGCACCTAGTGTCCTTTGGATTATATTGTGCTACCTCCCTTAACTGGTCTAATCAGCATCACCCTGTACTAAGGCCATGAAAGGGGGAAAAAAGTATATGCAAATATTCAAGGGTCATTAAAAATCTGTGTACTCTATTATTACACCATAAATACTAGCAAGCTGTAATCGTATGGTGTCACTACAGGAAGAGTTATAGTTCTCTGTCCATATTGTACGCCTCCTTCTATACGCTATCAAGTTCAGATTTCCCTTAAGTAATCTGAAGTCCGAGTTTTCTGATTTGGGGATAATTGCAACACCCTGTACATGCTTTACCTTTAACTTACTGATACCTTCTCTGAGTTTTACCTCTATTTTAAAGATATTTTTTGGCTGGGAAGAAAAATGGATGCATCTGTAACTGAGCATCTTTCTTGTGAGTACATGCAGTTCACATGGCACCCAATCCAAGGCCATCTGCCCTCAGCGCACTCTCCCTGGACCTCTATCCTGACCAGTAGACCACCCATCACAGGTGATTCCGCTCATCAGGCCATTAAACATGCAATCTCTGGATCAGCCACTCTTAGCAGGACACAGATACCATCATACCACTTCTCCCTAGACTGGTTTTCCTGTGCTGGGTACCCACTCTTCTCTATGCCACCAATTTACAGAGCCCAGCATCTTCCCCTGGAACAACTAGTCTGAGGACCTGCAATTTAAAACACCATTCACCTTTCACTCATACCTATGTCAGGCCAGAATGACACTGGCATCATTCTACCCTAATATGCATTCCTGGCTCACAAGTCTGTGAAAAACCTCCTTGACCTGAATAAAAGATATCACATCTACCAAAGAACCTTGCCTGTCCAGCCAGAATTTGCAAAGCACTGTGAGTCAATCAGTAGGGAGCCAGGCCCATAATGAACTTCAGCTACAACATGTAAATGGGGTGGAGTTACAGTCACATCAGTAAATATAAGAGTGGTGGGAGAGGCAGAGGTGCCTATTTGCTCTCCCATGCTTTCAGGACCATGGCATTGACAGGTCCCGAGCAGTTCCTTACATCTGCCAGACACCCAGGTCTGTGAAAGTCACCTGTGGGAAAGTAGCTCTGGAGGGCATTTTGGGGGAGGGGAGGAAGGGGGACAAAGCTTGTCTTTCATCAGCTGGAAGCACGGCACCACAAGCCCCCTAACCAGGGCACGAAGCTGAGGCACCCTCACAAGTAGATGCTGTGCCTGGCAGAGCTAACACAAGCAAGGGCCAGATGAGCAGCTGACTGACAGACAGCTCTGGCAGTTTCCATGGGAAGAGACCACATAAATTAATTTAGGGTCTGTGTAGAAGCCAGCAGCTAACCCACACCAACTTGCTGTCCAGAGTGTATCAGGTTAATTCTGCTCAGATGAGCTTTTACCATTGGAGAGCTAGGTTCAAAGCCAGGGTTGCTCTCAGAGCAGTAAAAAGGGTGAGGTAAATTCTGGGGAAATCATCAAGGGCATTTCTGATTGTTCCTGTCTTTATTAAATAGCAAATGGTTACCCACAATTATGCAACCTGCCTTTCAGCATGTTCCTACGCTTGCAAAAACTGCTGGTTCTTAGGGAAGGTAGCTAGCTGTAGGAGGGGTTGATTTCATGCCTCTCTGCTTAGGAAGTCCCACAAAACTTCCGTGAACTGGTGTGTATGACCATCTAAGGGCCATATCTAAAGAAAGGCCACATTACATTGATAATGACCAGAGAGGTAGAAACCATGACTGCCTACAAGCTTTGAACCAGTGAGGGAGAATCCACCCACAATGCATATTTTAAAGGCACACATAACTTCCATAAATCCTTCTGAAAATCCAAGGCCCCAAACCTACACACCCGTAAGCACATGCTTAACTTTATAGCTTGTGAATCACTGGGTTGGAATTGGTGTAACTTGTGTAATATTAAGCCCGCACTGAAGTGTTTGCAGTACTACAGTCTGAGTAAATTACAAAGTTACCATTTGGCTGACTGCTGGGGTGGCCATTGATGCATCCCCAGAATATAGGGCATCCCTTTGGTGAGGGGGAGATTCTGGCAGCCAATTAGCAGCAAGGGGTGAGGTTGCCACCTCCTCAGCCAAAGAGCAGGGTGGGGCCACCAGGCCCTGTCACCAATCTGCAGCAAGGGGCGGGGCCACCACAAAAAGGCCACCTTCCTTCCTGGCTGGGAACCCTGCTCCTCCTGGCTGTGCACCACCTGACTGCTAGGCACAGCCAATAGAATCACACAGACAAGTGATTGACATATATTTCTACCAATTAACTGAAAAACAGGACTTTTTGCAGTCTGGTCCTCAATGAGGATAGGGGACAAAGGGGTTAAAAACAGGATAGTCCAGTATAAAACAAGACCAATAGCCACCCTATTGACTGCTCAGGTTAGTCAGACCATCCCTCAGTCAGTCAGACCATCTCTGGAGTGCATAATGACAACACCTGGTTTTCAAGAGAGAGAACTCCCGAAGACACTTGAAGATGCCAAGGACAAAATGTGCACAGATGCCCAGGTCAACAAAACAGGATGCAGAAGGAACAAGTTTTGAAAGTCTCAACCCCAGGACTGAGGAAGGAAGGACTTGAGTTGTAAAGCTTTTTATTTTTTTCTGAATTTCCTGTCAGTTCCTTTGGGAACTATGTCCTTTCTGAAAGGATGGGCGGGGTGGCAAATCTCTTCACTGAAGAAGGGATCACATTTTGGTGATGGGGGTGGAAATGATATAGGCTGTCCTAAAAGGTCAACTGGAGGTAGAAGGGAAGCAATCATTCTGCCCTGTCAGAGATCTTCTAGGGGTGGTGGTGAGGTGGAAATAGAGACAGTTTGTGTCTGGGTGAAAGACAGGAACTATGTACAACAAATCAGGCAAAGCAGATGCTGGAAACAGCATTGAAGGAGGACTGTAAGCTATACCTTAAAGTCAAAGGGAAGGTGGAAGGTGTTAAGGGTTGAACCTTTCATGCTGCTTAGAGCAGGTGCTTTTTGTACGATGAAAGCAGCTTATGAAATGTCCTCAAGTTGTTACAATTCAAGGCCTTGAAGCTGCTGCAAACCAGCAGAGCTGGACTGCAGCTGTTGGTGTGCCCCAGCATGGGAAGAGGCAGATGCTCAGTAACCTGGAACCCAGCCTATACCATGCACACACACCCAAAACAGGTAGGGGAGAAACCAGTGGGGCAGCCAGGGCCACTGCTGTATGGCAGGCCCAAACAACATATGTCATGCTCCACCTCCCAGGCAAAAAACTGAGGAGACCCTGCGGCTGGATTCTCACTGGGCACATCTACACATGCAAATACTCTGGGGTAGGTTTACTCTAGAATAATTTACTTTAGAGTAAACTCACCCCAGGTAAGTGTCTACACATGCAGGGAAGCGGGAGAAGATTTGCTATTCATGGCAGCTGTCTGTTCCTGCCATCCGTGCACTGGCCCTCTGCAACAGTCAGAGGGAGTTCTAGGCTCCCCCTGGGTGTTAGCCCAGGGGTGGAAAGGTAGCACAGGGCCAGGAGGCAGGGAGCTGGGAAGGAGCATGAGGCCAGGAAATGACTGTGCAGTAAGTGTCACCATCTACACATGCTGTACTGTGCAGTAATTATTCCCTTTATGACTTGTATTTACAGGTAGCAAGTTTATGCATGATTAGAGCAAATCACTGCACAGTAAGCATCTGCAAGTGTAGACAGTAACACTGGGTACATCTACGTGAGATACTATGGCACAGTAGCAACAAGCTACTGTCCTGTAGTTCATTGTAGCATCACTGGGCATGAACCGTGATGGCAATGCTACTGCACAGTAGTAACAAGCTACTGCACAGTAGCATCTAAAAATAACTGCAGCGATGCGACTGTGGAGTAATGCTGGTTACTGTGCAGTCTTTTAGCACTTGGTTAAGCAAATACTAAAGGACTGTGCAGTGACAACTGTGCAGTCAGCCGCTTGTGTAGATGCAGCCAATGTGCAGTAATTTGCTCTAATCTCAAGTAAAGCATCATGTGTCAAGGCACTGGTTAAACCCCACCACTGACACTAAGGCATTTTTCACCATTCTGCCAATGTAAAGGGGCCTCCGTGTGGTCATAAATGCCCCTGAGAATGCCTACTACACTAGTGTCCCTCTGGCCCATGAGGACTTTCAAATCCTCTGGGTTGGGGCTGCCAAGGATTCATGAAACAAAGGAAACATTTTATTAATAAAGAGGTTGCTCTCTCTCATACCAGGACCCAGGATCCCAGAAAACAACATGTACAAATGAGGCTTAGCATCCCCACTTTACTCCCCACCTGTCCCAAGTGCAAGAGTGAGTAACTGAAACCATGTCTCCCTCCCTGGATCCACTGCCAACAGAATAAGCTCTACCCACACATTCTCAGTCAGGATGCCAGAAACCAGCTGGTTCAATGGCTTGAGTCAGCTTTGAGACCTACCCCCCCACCACACTCTTGTCCAGTACTGCTCTCAAACTCTCTCATAATGAACAGCCAGAGCATGGCCCTAGCACGAGCATGCAGGTAGACTCTGAGCTTCATGGGCTAGGGACAGACATTATACATTAATCAGTGTAAGTGATCAGAAACTGGTTTAAACCTGTAACAGGACAGATGTTCAGTGCACATAAACCAGTTTGAAAATGGCTGGAACTGGTTTGAGATAAACCTGGTTGAATGTAGTATCAGATTTAACTGATTTGGGTCAAACCAGTTTATGCAATGTCTGTCCCAAATCCCTTGTTGGTTTAAGATAAGCCAGATACCCCCAGCATCCCTACATGCTCTCTGGGCTGGGCGGGTCTCTCTGCTCCACAGTAGGGCTGGCCCCTCCCCTCTGCTCCCTGGCTGCAACTCCAGCAGAGACTTGCAGGCACAGAGCATCTGCCTGGCTTCTCCCTGCTAAGCAGGGATTATTCCCCCCTCCCCTCTACCTTAGGCAGACACCTCAGCGTTAGCTAGCAGACCACATGCTGGCTACAGTCTGTGCTGTGAGAGATGACAGAGGCAGACAGGCTTTTTGGAGCTAATCAACAGGTAGCTTAATGTCCTTCTTTGTAAAAGCTGTTTAAGAAGAGCTGGTTAAGAAGAGCTCCATTAGTTAATGGAGAGAGGCTTTGTTTTCTTAATGGATTGATAAACACAAAGTTAGGGGTGATAAACATTCCCTGCTGGGCTGCAGGGAAGGAGAGTGGGGGAGGGAATAATAAGAGTGTCCTGCCTGGGCCTGGCCTGGCCACACCCCACCCTCAGCTCAGCCCTGTGCAATGGAAGGGAGGGCTGCTCTAGCACTCCCAGGGTTTCTAGCCTGAGCTACTGCAGGCATGTATCTGCATTGCCTCAGTCTGGAGAGAATGTCTGTCCAGTTACAAACCAGTTCAATCTGGCCAGGTTAGACTAACCTGCAAAGATTGAATCAATTCAGGCTCAGGCTTTTTCAATGTCTGTCCCTAGCCATTATTAATCACAGTCTCCTGTGCATTAGAGTGGGAGCAAGTAGAGGGGATTATTTTGTCATCAGGAGGCCTAAAGTCAGGAGGGAAGATATATAACTCTGTCTTGAGAGCTAGATCCACACACTCACACATTTGGGCCTCTGAGATGGGAAATATTTATTTATATTAGTTTATTTAAGGCACCTATCCAAACTGCAACACAGAAGTGGGAAAATGGGACATAGTGATTGTAGCAGGTAAACACACGCAGCACTGAACCCCAAAGTGTTACAAGTTTTACCTAATGAGAAATCCAGCCTGTTTTGCTTTGCACCTCAGAAAGTGAATGTTCATCAGGGGAGAAGAATGCCTCCCAGGGAATGGATATTTCTTTACAGCTGGCATCTGGAACTTCTTTAGATACATCTACATTGCCTCCAATAATGCCAGACAGCATTGCTATGAAGACATTGTCTGCCTGCTTGCTTCAGTCCTGCATGTATCATGTATCCAAAAAATATAATGAAGCTGTTATTAGCACGGTGTGGGGTACCAGTAAGCATGAAGCCTGACACTGGCATTGGGAGCATGCCAAAGGACACCTTCTCAGTACTTGGAGCATTCAGAAAAGAAGTAGGTGGTGATGTCTGTTCATGGTGGCACTCTCTAGCATGGTTACAGGTGGCATAGACATACCCTCTGTGAGTGGCAGCCAACCTACAAATAAGGAATAACAAAGCCAATTACACAAGTAGTAGCAAGGAGACTAGTGTTCTGCCTTTCACCTGCAGGGAAATGGTTCAAGTTCCTCCTTGGCTTGGTAGTGACCTAACCCTCTGAATTCTATTTGTTGGCCTAACATTATATGAATTTGGTAGTTTTTAGTTCAACTTCTACTGGGTAGATGTTCATATTGCAGATCCCAGCCTCATCCGCACCATAGGCATGTCTACCCCACCCTGGAGCATGCACCCGCTCATGCTGAGCGTGCCCCCAACATCAGTCTTAGTGTATGCTCCATGGCAACACTGTGTTTCGGCTGGCACATTCGGACATGCTTGAAGCCTGGAAATACACTGTGTCTGCCTTGGATCACCCCTCTGCAGTTTCTCTTGAGACTTTGATCTCTTGTGTGTATCAGACCAGCTACACAGAACAGCCCTTGAAAGGTCTCAGCAATATATTTTCAGTGGGCCTGTGGGAGCAGGTAGGTGGGGCCTGCTTGGGGACATCCTGGTCATGACACACTGCTGCTCCAGTGTAGATACCCTGAGAGTCACTTTGAGACAGCTATTTTGCCTCATAGCTGGGACTTGGCACATGTGGCTTGTATGCAAGCAGCAGGCTGTACTTCACAGAGGCACTCCTGGGCACAGCGCACAGGTCACATCTCTGGTTTCCTGCCTCAGCAGCAATGTCAGAGACAAGTTGGGCACATGGAGCACCTACCTCACTCCTGCAGATGGGCAGGCATGGGGGACCCTGGCAGCAGGCCATTCAGAGGAACTGGCTGCTCTCTGTGCTGTCACTGCATTGTAGCTAGAGGATTCCAGTCTCTGGGTCAGTCAGCTGGACACCTGTCACCATGATTAAATGCACTGCAATTTAGGAACAAAAGATATATGCATTCTAAAGTTATTTAGAGGCCTCATATAACAGGAGTGTAAAAGCCTGAATTTAAAAAGGGGTCTTTTCTATTGCCATGAGGAGCAGCCTTCTCTGGGCATCCCAGCAGTGGAAATGGTAGGGGAAGGAGTAAGTCAGGACAATATTTGTTGTGAAACTTCTCTTTATAATTGTTCAGTCAGCAGGATGGCAAATGATTTACAATCCCTTTCAGAGGCTTTTCTCTCCCAGCAGGATGGACACTCACAGTGGGACATGGTTTTAAAAAATGCCAATTATAGTTGAAAACCTTATTTGTAGTTCTAGCCAAGTGAAGAAATAATTTCAGTCCTTACTGGTGAACTCTAAGGATTCTCCAAAACAGAAAGCTCACCATTTTTCTCTGTGCCTGGGTTGTATGTGGATATTTCTTACTCTGTTAGCCCCAGTCTGGAACTGTCACCTAATGATCTGAGTTTTCAAATAGATGCTCAGCCCTGCTGGAAAAAAAAAGTATATGTTGACTGGGTTACCCACCTCTGGAGACTTCATCATCTAGTTACCATAATACAGTACTTCTGATAAGCACGCTATACTGCTGGGAAGAATAATCTGGGTCTAAGGAGAGGTAGTGCACTAATGAACTCCTGCTGGCTACCCCCCAGATTCCCTGGCCCAGGCCACCAGAAGCCCCACTGGCCAGATGGAGTAGTTCCACAGGCTGCATCGAGCCTGTGAGCCATATATTTTGCATGGGCACATACTACATATCAGCTTCTCAGTGGTAACTATCCCTGTGCACTTTCTTACCCTATGGTAAGTGAAAACTAAGTCAAAATAGCTTAGTTCTTAACAATAGAGGTAAGTTACCATGGGTTAGTTTAATTTACCACAGGGTAAGAGCATGCACATGGGAAACTTACTGTAGAATAGCTGGTGTGTACTAAGTTCCATTGCCTTTTGCCCCCCAGTAAGTTGTGGGCCCATGCCCCCAAGAAAGCTACCATGGGATAAGCAGACATGCCCAGATTTTTAAGGGTATTTGGGCACCTAAATCCCATTAGTTCAGTGCTCCACTTGTTTAGGCACTTAAAAAAATCCCATTTGGCCCCTATCTTCAGATGTGGGCACTTCAATACTTTCTGGAACTCTGGCCCACAATCTCTATGGCTTCATTCAGTCACTCCCCATGTACCCTCTGCAGAGCCAGCCAACATCAGAGCCAATTAGCACCAGCAGGCGTGGAAACCTCTACATTATGTACAGAGCTAACAACAATCTATTTCACAGGGATTACCATGTGACCAGCAGGCACTGGTGACTGTTAGCCACAATCAACCCAACGCTGATTCAGAACAAGTCATTCAAGGGCAAAGGAATCATAGGCAATGCCCAGGGGGGGCATGGGGAGGCACGTGTCCCCCCTGAGATTGGCCACTGCCAAAGCTGCCATCAGCTTCTGCAGGCGATTGCTGCTCACCACCTGTCCCCCGCCTTGCCACTGTCACTGCCACTGGCATCTGCAGGCAGTCTCTGCTTGCCACTTGCCTCCCCCACCCCCCTGCTGCCCACACTGCTGCCTGCATCTGCAGGTGGTCCCTCCTCGCTGCTCGCCGACACCGACACTGCCGTCTGTGAACAGTCTCCACTTGCCGCCATGCCGGTGACCCCACTCGCAGCCATGGTGCCCCCCCAGTCTCAGGAGGCACCAGTCATTCATGAAAGGAATTATATGTCATTAATAAGTCCCTCTGCCACAAGTTTAATGGGAAGCAAGTAAGAAGACCCAAACACATTGCCTCATTGGACATAGCAAATTATATATTTTCTGTTTTTAAATATGGTTTCTTGAATTCATGGAGGTCTGTGGATTGGGAAAAGTGAGGCACAGTAGAACCAAATGGATATTCTGCGGGGTACGTTGGTTTCAGAAGAAAAGGCTGAAGGCAAAAACTGTAAATCAACTCTCTTGCCTGTTGAAGCCACCCCTGGAGACTTTTGTAACTGGGCTGTTACTCTGGTGAATCTAAGATACTCCTTGTTTTCCTTAAAGGGATTTAGGAAAAGAAAAAAGTAGCCAGAGCCTATGATCAATACTATTATTTTGTATTTGCATAGCTACTGTTGCCCAAAGCTCTAAGCTCTTCACAAACGAATACTTAACATCAAAACATCCTTTGCTAAACTTTCTGCCATGGCCCTCATTTTGTAGATAGTAAACCAAGGTACTAAAAGATTAAATAGCTCTCTTTGGACAGGAGGGTGCAGGCAGTAGCTATTTCAAAGATTACAGAGAATTTGAAAAAAGAGCCACAGGAGACCTGCAAAATGCATTTTCCAAGAGACTAATGACCTTTAAAACTCATTGAGAAAACTATTTGGAAATGGTTGATTTTATTTACAAAAGGAAAGTGCCCTGCTACTTGTCACAGAAGTGTGGCAATCTGAACTTTCCCAAGTCAGTCACTGGCATCTCAGTTTTATGAGCACCTCCTCTTGTCCAGAATGCTGTATCTGATGCAGCAATCCGAAGGTAGGATAGCAGCTTGTGTAGACATGGCCAAATGAGCTTATAAATTAGCAGTAGGAGTGTAACACCTGCCATTGGACCCTGGATAAACCTGGACTAAGCTGAACATTACCATTGCACAGTTACTGACACTAGGGCTAGCTAGTTTAAAACTATGAGCTTGTCTTGTCTATACCAACAGCAATCAAAACTTCACAAAGAGAAGGTACAAGAGCAAGCACAAAGGAGAGAGGGAGTTAGATTTGTGTTAACATTTAGATGGGAGAAGTACCCCTCTAAGTTTCATTCCACATCCATCGCTGTGGAAGTTAAGAGCTTGTCCTAATAATAGCAGCAGCAAATAATGCTGACTAACCAATATCATAATGAAATGATTAGTAAAGACTGTGGCCTCCCCAGGGACATGCCACTAAAAATGCCCTGACTGTATCTGGCTGGCGTGATCCATGAGGTGATTGCTAAAGAAAAAAAAATGGATATGTTTATAGTAGAATTTTTCTAAGCTCCCTTGGTGAAAGAATGGATGTGAAACATATCAAAGATGCTTTTAAATTCTTGCAGAGGGAAAATTCAGGACCTGGTCAATGTTTGGTCACTTGGAGGAGTTCTGATTGCCACACTGCTGTGACAAGTAGCAGGACACTTTCCCTTTGCAAATACAATGAACCACTTCCTATTTTCTATACAGACACTAATCTGTCAGCAGAAACACCCAAATCAGTTTTCCACAATATATTAAAAGCTTTTCTTCCATGATCTCAAAGCAGTTTTAAAAGATAGATAAACACTGTTGCCCACTTTCCAATTGATAGAATAAGTGCTGGTGGCAGAGACCAGAGCAGGATTCATAACTCCTGGCTCACAGCCCATCACCACATTGATTCTCCTTGTGGCAAGGATCGTTACCACACAGTACGGAGCCTGGGAAACAAGCAGGAAGAATTGGAAGTCCTTGCACAGCCAAGGAATGACGACGTGATTGGAATAACAGAGACGTGGTGGGATAGCTTGCAGGACAGAAGCACTATCATGGATGGGTACAAACTGTTCAGGAGGGACAGGTAGGGGAGAAGGGGAGGAGGAGTTGTGCTGTATGTAACAAAGCTGTGTGATTGCTCAGAGCTCCAGTATGAAAATGGAGACAGGCCTGGGTTGAAAATCTCTGGGTTAAGGTTAGAGGAGAAAGCAACAAGGGTGACCATCAGACCAGGAGGATGAGGTGGATGCGGCTTTCTTCAGACAACTAGCAAAGTTTCCAGATCACAGGCCCTGGTTCTCACAGGGGACTTTAAGCACCCTGACATCTACTGGGAGGGCAATACAGCAGTGCACAGACAATCCAGGAAGATTTTGGAGAGCGTTGGAGACAACTTCCTAGTGCAAATGTTGGAGAGACTAACTAGGGGCTGTGCTCTTGACTCACAAACAGGGAAGAATTGGTGGAGGATGTAGAAATGGATGGCAAGTTGGGCAGCAGTGACCATGAGATGATTGAGTTCAGGATCCTCACAAAAGGAAGAAAGAAGAGCAGCGGAGTATGGACCCTGGACCAGAAGAGCAGACTTTGACTTCCTTGGGGAACTGATGGGAAGGATCCCCAGAGAGGCCAGTCTGAGGGGGAAAGGAGTCCAGGACAGCTGGTTGTATTTTCACAGATTCACAGGAGTTTGGGGCTGGAAGGGACCTCATGAGATCATTGGGCCACCCCCTCTGCTTTCTGTGCCTGCACCAGCCCCACTGGGTGTCTATTCAAGTCTGGTCACACAAACTGTGGAGAAGTTTTTCTTTCTATCCAGCCTGAAACCTTCTTCTAGGAGTTTATGACCATTGCTCCTGGTTTTCCCTTGGGGTACTTTGGTGAATAGTTGTTTGCCTAACCCCTGATGCTCACTCCTGATATATTTGTAAGCTGCCACCAAATGCATGCAAAGTCTTCTCTTTTCTAGGCTGGACAGTCCCATACCTGTCAGCCTTTCCTCATATGGCTTGCCCCTCAGGCCTCTAATCATACAAGTGGCTCTCCTCTGGACTCTGAAGCTTCTCCACATCCTTCTTGAAGTGTGGTGCCCAGAAGTGTGGCTTGTAGAGCAGGAAAATAACTTAGTTTTGCTTGAAATGCATCAGTTTATGCATCCCAGCATATTGTTTGCTCTGCTAACTATAGTATCACGCTGGTGGCTCATATTCATTTTATGGTCAATTATGACCCCCAGGTCCCTTTTGAATGTGGTGCTAGCTACCGTAGCACTATCAAGTCTGTAAGTTTGTTGATGATTTTTCCTCCCCAGATGGAGCACTTCACACTTCTTGATGTTGACATGGGATTGAGGTCAGTCTGATCGGCCTGTAGTTCCCTGAGTCCTCTGTCCTCCCCTTCTTGAAGTTAGGCACGATATTGGCCCTCTTCCAGTCTTCTAGGACCTCTCCTGAGTGCCAAAAATTCTCAGTAGTCCTGTGATGATTTTGGCTAGTTAGTTCAGCACTCTCAGATGGAGTTCATCTGGTCCTGATGACATAGAGATATCCAGCCTCTCTAGCTGCTCTTTCACCAGTTCTACATTGACTGTTGGTAGGTGATCATCCCTATTGTGACTATTCTGTGCCACATTTGCATTCAGCAGGCTATCACTCTTAGACTGCTGGAATACAGATGCAAAATACTCATTCAGGAGTTCAGTTTTCTCCTTCATGTTGGTGATCAAATGTTCAGATGCATTGAGCTGTGGTCCCATGTTTCCACTGTTTTTTCTCCTGTTACCTATGTGCCTATAGAAGGACTTAGAATCATAGAATCATAGAACATGAGGGTTGAAAGGGATCTCAGAAGGTTAGCTAGCCCAACCCCCTGCTCAAAGCAGGACCAGACCCAACAAGATCATGCCAGCCAAGGCTTAGTCTAGCCAGGTCTTAAAAACATCCAAGGATGGAGACTCCACCACTGCTCTGGGTAACTTGTTCCAGTGCTTCACTACCCTCCTTGTGAGAGTTTTTCCCAATATCTATTGCTGCAACTTGAGACCATTGCTCCTTGTTCTGGCATCTGCCACTACTGAGAACAGTCTAGCTCCATCCTCTTTGGAACCCCACTTCACATAGTTAAAGGCTGCCATCAAATCCCCCCAGTCTTCTCTTCTGCAGACTAAATAAGCCCAGTTCCCTCAGCCTCTCCACATAAGTCAAGTGATTTAGCCCCCTAAGCATTTTTATTGCCCTCCACTGGATTCTCTCCAATTTGTCCACATCCTTTCTGTAGGTGGGGGACCCAAAACTGGACAGAGTACTCCAGATGTGGCCTCACCAGTGCTGAATAGAGGGAAATAATCACTCCCCTTGATCTGCTAGCACTGCTTCTACCAATGCACCCCGTATGCCATTAGCTTTCTTTGCAATAAGGGCACACTGTTGGCTCTTAAAACTTACTGTCCACTGTAGACTTCTTATTGTCCTTGATTTTGGTTGCTAACCTGAATTTGGTCACTGTTTTTACTTCTCTAATCTGCTCCCTACAGGTGTGGGCCAATCTTATATAGTTCTCCTTGGGGCCCATTCCTAGTTTTCATCATTGGTAAGCCTCCCTTTTCTTTTGCAGAAGACCTGCGACTTCTCTGTTGAGCCAAGATGGCCTCCCGGCCCCTGTGTCGCCTTTTTTGTGTACAGGTATGGACAACTTCTGTGCATCAAGGATCATGTCCTTGAGGAATGACCACTCTTCATCCACACTCTTTCCCTGTAAAACAATACAAGGCAGATGTTAAATCTAAGCCCAATTGCTGCTATCATGTCTGATCTGCCCTTCCCACTCTGCATCGGGTCTGCCTGTGTCAGTACCACCGAAGAATTGTTATTTGTTATTTAAGTCATATGATGCCTTGATGCCTAACTGGAAGGACAGGAAAATAAGCCAGGCAGGCCAATGTGTTGCCCTGTACTGGTACATTGTATTCTGTTTTGCACTGTTACAAACCTCTTTATCCCTTCTCAACTCCAGCAGACACTTGTGCACCAAGGTGAATAAAACCTGAATGACTAAGCCTAGGTGCAGACATTCAAAAAACTCAAGCTGGAATTGATCTAAGTTATGTGGTTTTCTGTAAGTGGTGTAGTTTAGATTGGCAGTGAGCAGGACACACCTTTGGGGGAGGCAAGGCGGGGCGGGAGAAAATCTTAGGCTGGGTTCTGCCATTTTTAAACCAGTCTGTGCGTGCCAAACTTCTGTTTTGTTATGGGTATGGACTGGTTTCTGATCACTTAAAAGTGTAATGTCTGTACCTGGCTATGGCAGTGAAAGAAGGCTACTGGGGAGACTATCCAGCTGTAAGCTTGCCTCTGTGGAAAACCTGAAGAGGAATTATAAAGTTGCTGATTTCAAGGCGAAAAAGGACAGTCATCCAGTCTGAGTGACGAACCACAGAATGTCACTCAGATACTTCTACAGTCAGCCATATACCTCATCTTTGACTATTAGCTTTAGTCAAGTGTTTGATGTAATCTTACTGCCCTAAGCCTATTGGTATATGTGTTTTCTTTTGAAACTAAGCCTGCCTTTGATAAACTGTCTTTTCTGGGCTTTTCCTCTCAATAGATTCTTCTGTGTAAACAGAGGCCCTACTGCCTTGTTGATCCAGCTCTGTTTCTGCAGCAGGTAGAAACAAAGCAAAAAAGGTGAACTCTGTTTCCTTCTGCGGAGTTGAAACATCTCAGATCTCAATACAAATGCAAAAGCTGTCCTGAACTCAGATACTTCCATCAGCCTATCACTGTTTTATCTCAGCACGCATTAACAGTGGCACCACCTGTCTACCTTGCCATGTCAGTAATGTTATTCCAAGAGAAACTTCAAAGCTTAGTAGTTGTCCAGGACAGCCATAGAACCAAGCCCTCCCCAGGAGATGAAACAAAGAACCACTTCAAGCAAATTCTATTCTCAGTGAATTCAGCTTTTTTCTTCCCATGATGGGGAGTTTGGAGAGTGTGTAACTCCCAGACTTAGGTATAAAAAAATCCATTTATTGATCTAGCAACAATTTAAACAGATCCTCCCCCCTTTGTCCAGGAGTGAACAGCATGAATAATTTGTGCTTAAAAATATTTTACTCTTTTACAGGACAAAGCTTAGAAGTTTCCATCATCTAAGCATTTTGTGAACACCTAGAATTTAGACAGATCTTTTTCAGAGGTAGTTCTCAGAGCACTTTTAAAAGGAGAAGTATTACTTTTCACAATGTACTGACACAGCAACACAATCACAGGAAAGACAAACAACTTGCCCCAGGGTCATGTAGGATAAACCCAATCCAGTAAACAAAAAATGGTGCTGTTTTAAATGGCATTAGCTAGCACACCATAAAATGTTAATGTGGACAAGGCCCCTGTAGTTTTAAAACATTACAGACCAACAGGACCCAAGTCTTTTGGCTCCTGACCCAGTGCTGCTTTCACCAGCCGCCTGCTAATACACCATGGCAGAGGGCTTATAGTTATGATGAAGAGGAGGATGAGAGAAGCCAAACTGCAAAATTTGGGTCTGAATTTCCATAACAGAGCCAGGAGTCATTTGCAAGTCTGAATGCAAATCTTGGACTAGGTTTACAAGCACACCTGAAATTGGTGGAGGTTCACATCAAAGGTCTGAGTTTGGAGCTTTATCTATTATCCTTGTTGTAAAGATAGGAGAGCTGAGCCAGAGAAGTTTGATAAGAACAAATTTTCTAGGAGAGAAATCTAGTTTTGTACATCTTCATTTGTAATAGTAAAGCCCTCGGAGTTCATGAGCAGAGGCTCTGTTATTCCACTGTCTTTTGCTGAAGCTGTGGATGCTCAGGACTGCCAGAAATCAGGCTCACATTCATATCTGAAATCTATGGGCACTCTTGACCACAGAGCAATGAACAGAGACAGAAACATGGCTGTCCCAGGGTACGCATATTCTGTAATCACAGGACTTGTCCAAATTCCCAAGGCTATCAAGGGTATAATTTCCAGGCTCTTGTGGACTATTGGAAGACCATCTATTGATATTTACAGGCACTCTCCTGTGCCACCTTGAGCAGCAGAAACTCATGGGGTGCAGACGTTTTTACTCAGGCAGCCATTTCCTTGCTTTTATAACACTACAGGAACTTCAGAACAATGGACACTTTTACATTTGCTCTGGGGGTGGGCTAGGGTTAGGGGCTTTAATCATCGCAGATCCAAGAGCTGCTTTAATTAAAGCACTGCTGTGTCTCCTGTATCAGCATCCCCACACTTAAAAATGGCAGTAGGGGCACTTGGACTAAAGCTCGTTCAATGTCCCTGCCACCATTAGTTCAAGTGCCCCTGCCACCATTTTTAAGCATGGGGATGCTAATACGTGAGATGTGGGAGGCTGCTGAAGCATGGTAATTGCCACACTCCAGCACACTCCATTAATCAAGTCTGCTCTGATGTACTGGAATTTGGAGCAGCCTTCATGCTCATGGCACCCAATATAAGAAGCCATCATTCCTATGCCAGAAACTCTCTATTCCAGCAGGGAAACAAAACATTGAGAGTAAGAAATCCATCTGAATCTATGACAAATCTGTTGTAATTGATATTTTCTGTCATTTGCTCAGGGAGAGGGTTGGGTTGGACTTCTTTTGGACAAAATCTAAATTAGTTTTTTTATCATCTTTATCATACAGGAAGTGTGGGAATGGGGATCCAGGCAAATTTCAATTGCTCTTGCAAAACTCATTTAAATCAAAATGTCAACTGATTAAATAAAATGGAGAATTCATGAGCTACATTCCCTAATGTGAGCTATAGAGGTTTTCAGCCTGCTTCTACCAGCTTTGATCATATGTGGAACTTAAAAACACTTAGCAAAAGAGACTGAGCCACAAATTACAGAGCAATTCAGATCTTTCCCAGAGCTGGTGGAAGGTAATTCTATCTTGATCTGAGGTTCATTGGAAGGAAGGTGCATGCCTCATGTAAATAACTAACTGATACTTTAAATGAAGGCAGGTAGTCATACAACTGCAAACCTTTATATGCACATAAACCAGTTCAAGCCTCATTTAGGCTAGGTACAGACATTCAAAAAGCCCAAGGTGGAATCAGTCTAAGTTATGTGGTTTTCTGTAAGCAGTGTGGTTAAGATTGGTAGCAAACAGAACATACATTCACCCTGTGATGGGGGGTAGGGGAGGGAAGGAAGGAAGGAGGAAATCTTAGACCCCGTTCTTCCATTTCTAAATCAGTCTGTGTGTGCTGAACTTCTGATTCATTATGTGTATAGACCAGTTTCTGATCACTTATACTGGTAAAAGTGTAATATCTGTACCTGGCCTTAATATGGTTCAGCTAAAATTAGTGATTTATTTTTATATTGATTTAGATATAGCAGTGCATCTTTTCTAATATAGACTCAGTGTTCCTCCAGTTTTCACACTGTGATTGCATTAAAAGTCCCTTACAAATTAAAAATAAACACACAACTAATTACAGGATTATCATTAGGTCATTATAGTTATTTCTAAACAGTAAGTCCTCATAGGGTCTAAGAGCTTACTTAATAGACTCTCATAATAGGCACTTTACACGTATCTATCCAAGGTGCTGGGCATAGCGTTTTAATCTTAGTTAATAATAAAGCTAGTTGTGAAGCTGTGGACATATAAAATGTGTCCATTTGGCTCTTCTGGAATATTATTTGTAAACCACTTTGTCATGACTGTGTCTTTTTGCTGGGCAACATCCTGACCTCACTGAAGTCAAAGACAAAATTCCCATTGATTTTAAAGACATCAGATTTCACCTATTCTCCTCTCTGATTTCACCCCATATTTCATGGGTCATATTACCATTATACAAAGTGGCAAGAGGAAGGAGCTCACCACCTGCATTAGATCCAAAGCAATTGATTATGGAAGACACAAGATAGAAACTCAGGCTTGGGGTGGAAGATATTTGTTGTGGACCATTTTAAAAATCTGGAAGAGATGGTGCCCCTGAGACCTTGCTGAAGACAGCAAGGGCACCTATACACATACATCAAGACTGCTCCAGCATGCTATAATTACAGCACTTCAGAGCAGATTCAACCAACTGAGTCTCCTGAAGCATGGTAATTACTGCACTCCAGCTGACTCCAGCATCACATGTATCAGCATCCCCACTGAAAAATGGTGGTGGGGGCACCTTAATGAAGGCTTGTTTGATAAGCTTTAGTTACAGTACCCTGCCACCATCCATGAGGATGCTGATACAATGATGCTCTGGGAGCTTTAATTACAATGGCTCTCAAAGCTGCTTTAATTAAAGTGCCTCACCTCCCAGAGCACACCTATAAATGCCTTAAGTCTCAGGCTTCAATTCCTAGCAGACAATTCAGCCAGTCTTACCCAAGGAGCACTGAACAAGTCTTCCTTCTACAACAACTCATGTGTATCTCAGAATTCAATTGCAATAGTCAGTAGCTCCCATTTCAACATCCCCCAGTTTCAGTGTAGACAGGAATTTAAGTGTGTTACCTAACTAGATTAAAGTGTTGCACTTGACTAAATCTAGACTTGGGGATAGAGCCACTTGTCCCCAGGGACCTGTACTCTGGGTGACTGTACTCTTGCTATAAACACGGCTTAGATTGGCAAAGGAGAGTGCTTTGATCAATACCCCAAATGACATAAATGGCACTAGGAAAAGGACATTTTGCCAGCATAACTCTGTCTACACTAAGGCCTTTGCCAGAACAGCTATACTGGGTAGTGGTGTGATATTTTCAAACCTACACCCAACACAGCTATAGTGACAAAACTTTAAATGAACAAACCAGTCATTTTTATGCAACTCAGTTGATTGCATTTGGCTAACATTACAGACTATACAGGCCAGTGTTTGTAGAAAAACAAAATATGGCCCCAGCTACTAGTGGTTGGAAAATATGCCAGAAAGTATGGACACATTTGAAGCCTTTTCTGAAGGGGAATGTTCTGAAGGGGGAGCCGGTGAATAGGAACATGCAGCAGCAATTAATGGTTACATGTGGACAAGCTAGGAGTGATACAGATGTAGCAAATCTGTTCCAACTTACCTCAGGGTTAATGCTGGAGCTGTTTTGCTACATTTGCAGTGTTCCCAGCATGTCCACAGTAAGTGTTAGCATGTAATAGCCGCTGTGAGGTTTCCCCTTTCCTTTTCCCCTTTTGAAATAGTACCATGAGTACCATGAGAAACATCCATGAGTTCACATCCACGGTGTTGGTGTTGCTACTGTAGTAGCAGCTCTTATAATAGAAAGTTGCTCTTGTATTTTCCTTGCTCAGGTTCATCCATATTACATCACTGTCTGTCTGGAATGGTAAGATACATGCCTCTATGAGTGCTGGTGATTAAAGGAGAGATAGGGTATGTCTGGAGGGGATGGAAAATATGAGGCAGGAGTGGAAAAGATAGTTGCATGCAGGCCAATTCAGGTGTGGGCAAAAAAGCAGGTCCGCTCAATACAGATGTGCATGCTCTATATGGATCCACTAGATATTCTTAATTAAGTACAAATGATACAATGCTTTAATGAAAGTGAGACCTGAGAAAGATAATGTAATGTGTAATGTATAGTCCAAGGCAGAGGAAGTACAATTCTTTGTCGATACAGTGTTTGAATGTGGGGAGTTGTGTTTAAATATAATTCCTAAATTGGAACAGAGAATGACAGGTTATACAATGCATCCATAGTTTAATTAAACATGAGTCACTGTGTCTGTAGATCCAACTGAAAGCTGAGAACGGGAAGAAAGAAAGCAAAAGATACTGATTAAAACTAATCTTAGTGTTTCTAAATGATGTTTCTAATCTCTGGCTTTGACCCTTTAATAATTCCACTTTAATTTGTTCACTGTTATTTTAATTAGTAAATAATTGAAGAGGAAAAAAAACCCTTTTCACCAATCATTAGCTAATCAGGTGCTCATTTTATGCAACTCAAGACTAAGGCCACAATATGGCAAAACAGAAGCCTGGAGTTAAGTTCCCATATCAGTATTTGGGCTCTCAAGTAAGTGGCTTGATTTTCAGAAGAGATGAGCTCATGGTGTCTCCTACTGCTTTTAATGAATGTTGGCAGGAGCTTAACACTGTGAAAAATCTACTAATTTACTGAGCCACTCTATATGGTCCCAGAAGGGTCACTTTGGGTATTTTTTCTAGATAAATTTTGGACACGGGCAATCTTTAGTGAACTAGTATGACTCTTTTTGTAAGAAATCCTGTGTGCCAACCCAGAACAGTCAGTTTCACAGATACAAAAAACTGTCCCACGTAGACCAGGCCTTAGCTTAGTAAAAGTTCTTTGTTTAATCTTTAGAGAGACTCTGAGGCTGGGATTTTAAAGGAAGCTTGATGTCCACTAAGTGTCACTGGGAATCAGGTGCCTAACTCTCAGTTTCCTTTGAAAAGTCACCCACCCTCCTTCTCAAACTCTTTAATTTGAAAACAGGTGTCATTTGCCACTGAAAATATGGTGATAGTGTTTGAAATATTTTTCAGTGTTGGTGTATGTTCTTAGAGAAAAATAATCAGAACCCAACTCCCGCCTGTTATTTACTATAATCTAATTTCTCTCATGAGGCAAACAGAAAAGACATATAAGACCCCTAGTCCTTACTCAGGGGGGAAAAAAGATCTGCTTCAGTGATACAGGCTAAGTACAGACAGTCAAAAAGCTTGAGGCTGAATTAATTCAGTTTTTGCAGGTTAGTCTAAACTGCAAAGATTGAACCAATAAGCAAATGAACAGACATTCACTTATAACTCAGGAAATGCAGACACAAGCCTGCACTGGCTCAAGCCAGAAGTTGCGGGGGAGGGGGGACAAGGGCAAGGGCACTTAAGCACAACTCTCTGACAAGCAGCCAGCATGGGCTATGTGTTCACTTCCTCTTCCTGCTGCCCCCAAGGTCTCTGGGATTTGCAGTCCAAAATTACAGCAGCAGGACTCTGCAGGGTTTCTCATCACTTCCTCTCCCTGCTTCCAGGTGCCTCTGGGATTTGTAGTCCACAGTTGCAGCCAGCAGTAAGTAACCAGGGCAGGGCAGGGCAGCTCTGTACTCGTAATAAGGGAAGTTTAACCCCCCTCCCTGGCCCCAGCCCCCAGCCAGGGTTTGCCCAGGGTGGGGGAAGACGGGCTGGGGCAGGCAACAGCCAGCCAGTGAGCTTAGGGAGCAGAAGGGCAGGGCCCTGCTCTCTGGAGCCAACAGCCCAGCCCAGCCCAGGGCTACAAAATCCTGGGGTACTTTGATTTAACTTGAATCTGGAAGGCATCTATGCACTTAACTATTTTGTTAAAGGTTTAAACCAGTTTCTGATCACTTAAAACTAGTATATGTGCAACTTCTGCCCCTAGCCATAATGATTTTGCGATGAGACCTGTTGGGGTCAGCTTCTGCCAGCCTTACCCGTAGTGAATTGCCCTTTAACTCTGGTCTCCAAAATCCCAGACTAACATCATAACTGAAAACATCCTGCTTCTGAATTTGCAAACAAATAGGAGGGTGAAGGGGAAAACATTCTATTGACAAGAATAGTAATAGTTTAAGAAATGAAAGGAATGAATGCTGGGATTGGGGTGGGGGTCTCAACAGTTCAGGTCAATCATCTGAATCACAGATTACAATGCATATGCATATTAATTTTGCACTAGATGGCTTCTCTGTGCAGCCCACCTGATCAACACTGGGGATTCTGTCATGGTATCATTTGTTCCTGTTTGCAGAGACTGGGCTACATGATATTTTACCAGAATATTTGGCCCTGAACTGTGACATGCACTGGACCTGGGTACACAAGCAGGTCAAAGTCATGTCATGACATGGTAAGGAGACTGTTGTGCTGCAACACAGTTCCCCGGCACAGTAGATAGGTCTGTGTGAATGGCCTTTTTTTTTGGTAAAACAGATAGAGAAGAAGGGTAAGTCTAGTGGGCCTTAACAGGTCTGCTGGTGATACAGGTTCAACTCCTCACTCTACCACAGACTTCCTGGCTGGTGAAGTCACTTAATCTCTCTGTCTCTGACCCTTTTCTGTAAATGGGGATGGCAGCACTGCCCTACATCACAAGGGTGTTGTGAAATAAACATATGCATTAAGGACTGGGCAGTGCTCAAGGAGCCACATAAGTACAAGATGGGCCCAGCACTGCAACAAAATCCTGTCTTGGAACACAGAACAGAAAATATTAATGCAAACTTCCCTGACCCTGTCCTGTTCTGGAAAGGCCTCCTGCATGAATATAGGGCAACACTGCTGCAAATGAATGTACCAGTATGCAATGCAAAGAAGTCAGCGAACCCCCCAAGCTACCACAGTTATTTTATTCCTTTCTGAGCTGTGAGGAGCCCCTTTGTCACTAGCCCAGCAGGGCTGTTCACTTTCCTATCACTAGGGATATGAAATATCTCCAGTCCCAGGGCATTGTAAGGACTATGCTTGAAGTTCTCTTCTTCCTACACCTGCACTGACTGTGGTGTTTGACCAAGCATTTAGTTAAAGCTCCCATATTGTTTCCTTTGTAGTCAGTCACTCACCCACCACTTATTGCATGAATTGGCTAGTTCTGCTAATATGAGCATGCAGGTGAGATGCTTTTAATTAAAGGCATATAGCATTTGCATATGAGTTGATGAAGGAAAGGGGAGGGGAATCAATATTAAACTTAGCAGAAAGGAAGAAGGAAAAAACCTTTCAAGCACTTTATGTACACAGGGATATGATTAAGCTTGAATAACATGCAGAGAGAAAATGAACATCAAGAAAAGTTGAAGCTAACAACTAGCTGTCTGAGAGCTAGTTGTTAAATTAATCTCTGAAAGTTAAATTAATTAGCTCTAGGGAATGTATGGGGAAAAAGCCATATAATATGGGAAGTGGTGCTGGCTCCTACCCTGGGGGGTCTTTAAGAAGAGGCTTGATGCCTACCTGGCTGGAGTCATCTGAGCCCAGTTTTTCTCCTGCTCAGACGGGGGGTCGGACTTGAAGATCTACAAGGTCCCTTCCGACCCAACTTCTACGCTTCTATAAAAAATATATGATCTTAAAACACCACTAGTACAACATAGCAAATTCTTTAATTCAGTGCATCCCAAGGGGAAGTTCTCCCATTTGACACTTAAAAACCCTGGGCTTCACTATCTGCAGCTGAAAAGCAGAATCCTGCTCTTTAACTCCAAGGAGACTCTTGTTCATGTAGTACAGGACTTCTCATGACAGGCTGTCCTCATGTACTGCTATTTGGGGTTCTTGCTGAGCTGTGCATGCTGTTGGGTTGACAGCTAATGCCCGATGATCAGACAGGGCTGGTGAAAAGGTGGAATAGGTCATTTTGTCTTTGAATTGAGAAAAGGGAGGAGCAGAAAGGTATCGTGCTTATCAGCTACATAGCAAGAAGCAGCTTTGTAGTCCCTCTCCCCTAACAAGTTTGTCAAAATGGATTAACTTCTATCTTGTATTGGTTTAGGCTGGAATTTTTAAAGATGTCTAAGAGAAACCTTTTAGGCCAGGGACAGACATTGAAAAAGCCTGAGCATGAATTGATTCAATCTTTGCAGGTTAGTCTAACCTGGCTAGGCTGAACTGATTTGAAACTGGACAGACATTCTCTCTGGACTGAGGAAATTCAGGCACATGCCTGCAGTGGCTCAGGATAGAAGCCGGGAGGCACTAGAGCAGCCCTCCCTTCCCTTCTGCAGGGAACTGAGCTGAGGGGGCATGGCCAGGCCCCAGCAGGACTCTTTCATTAGGAAGGTCTGCCTGCATGGTCCCAGGCTTTTCTCCATTGGCTACTCAAGGGGTGGGAGTATTGCCAGCCCCCAGCCCTGGGCGAGCACTTTGAGCCACAGGTGGGGAGGAGTGATGCAGTGCATACACCTGTTGATGATATGCAGTTTTTCAATCGCCCTCCCTGCTTTCTTATACTGTCTGCAGCAAACTGAAGGCAAGCAAGCCAGCTGGGGGCTGATAGTGATAACAGTCTTTATCACCTGATTAGCAAAACAATGACCTCTCTCCATTACTTCAAACTTCTTAAAACAGCTTAGAAGCTGACCTGTTGATTAGCTCCAAAGAGCCCTAAGCAGTAACTGTTCTGTCTGCCTGCCCCAGTGAAATTGGAGAGAGAGACATACACAGGCAGCTCTAGGCATACCACATGCCTAGGATCCATAGGGCTGGGGTCCATGCTGTGGGAGATGGGAGGGGATTTCCTGCTTGACTGGGGGGGCAGGGCAGGGGGAAGCCAGGCAGATTCTGCTGTGTCTGCAGTCTCTGCTGGAGCCTTACACAGCATTAGCTAGCATACCACATGCTGGCTATGGTCTGCTGTGGCAGGGAGGAGGAAGGGATCCCTGCTTAAGCAGCCAGTGGTGAGGGGGCAGGGGGAGGGGGGACAGGGAAGCCAGCAGATGCTGCTGTCCCTGCAAGTCTCTGCCAGAGCTCTGGCCAGGGAGCAGAGGGGAGGGGCCGGCTTTGCTGTCTAGCAGAGAGCCCTGCCCAGCCCAGAGAGCATGCTGGCATGCTGAGGGACTCTGATTTATCTTAAACCAGCAAGGGGTCTGGGACAGACATTACATAAACCGGCTTGACCCAAATCAGTTAAGTCTGATACTACATTCATAGAATCATAGCATCATAGAATCAATGAGTTGGAAGGGATGTGGACAGATCATCTAGTACAACCCCCTGCCATGGGCAGGAAGGAGCACTGGGGGTGGGAGGGGTCATAAGACCCCAGCCAGGTGCCTGTCCAGTCTCCTCTTGAAGATTTCCAGGGTAGATGAGAGCACCATCTCTCTGGGAAGCCTGTTCCAGGCTCTGGCCACCCTTACAGTGAAGTAGTTTTTCCTAATATCTAACCTAAACCTATCCTCCCTCAGCTTGTGGGCATTATTTCTGGTGACTCCAAGGGGGGCCCTCGTGAACAGACTTCCCCCAAGTCCCTGTTGCTGGCCCCTGCAGAGACTGAAGAGATTCAGGTCCCTCAGCCTCTTCTCATAGGGCTGGCCACAGAGGGCCCCAACCATACAAGTGGCCTCCTTTGGACCCTCTCCAGGTTCTCCACGTCCCTCTTGAAGTGCGGTGCCCAGAACTGGACACAGTACTCCAGCTGCGGCTTGACCAGCGCGGTATAGAGGGGGAGCAAGACCTCTCTGGACCTGTTAGTGATGCCCCTGGTGATGCATGACAGGGTGCGGTTGGCTCTGCCTATTGCTTCATCGCATTGGCGACCCATATTCATCCTGGAGTCAATCCTGACTCCAAGTTCCTTCTCTGCCTCTGTGCTGCCGAGAGGGTCAGCCCCTAACCTATAACCATAATGCTGGTTCCCTCTCCCCAGGTGCAGCACCCTGCACTTGTCCTTGTTGAACTGCATCCTGTTCAGATCCTCCCACTTCCCTAACCTGTCCAGGTCTGCCTGGATGCGGTCCCTGCCTGCCGGTGTATTCACTTTACCCCACAGCTTGGTGTCATCAGCGAACTTGAACAGGGTGCTCTCCACACCCTCGTCCAGGTCCCTAATGAAGATGCTGAACAGCACTGGCCCAAGGACCGAGCCCTGGGGGACTCCGCTGCCCACACCCTCCCAGGTCGACATCGACCCATCCACCACCACCCTCTGGGTGCACCCCTGGAGCCAGTTTGCCACCCACGTGACTGTGCATTCGTCAATGCCGCAGTCCCTCAGCTTGCCCACCAGAATTGGGTGGGACACTGTGTCGAAGGCCTTCTGGAAGTCCAAGAAGCTGACATCGACTTTCTCCTTCACATCTAAGCTCTTTGTTACCTGGTCACAGAAAGAGACCAGGTTAGTCAGGCACGACTGGCCTGGCACAAACCTGTGTTGGTTACCCCTCAACATCACTTCCTCTGCAGGGCTCTCACAAATGTGGCCCTTGATAATTTTTTCAAAGACCTTCCCCAGGATAGAAGTGAGGCTGACTGGCCTGTAGTTGCCAGGCTCTTTCTTCCTCCCCTTCTTGAAAATAGGGACCACATCGGCCCTTTTCCAGACCTCAGGGACTTGGCCCGAGCACCAGGAGTCTTCAAACAGCCGTGCCAATGGCTCCACAATGACACCTGCCAATTCCCTCAGCACCCGTGGATGAAGGTCATCCGGGCCCACCGACTTGGATACATCTAAGCCCTCCGGGTAATCCTTAACTAGGTCTGAACTAACAGTCGGGGGACTCGCATCCTCCCTGGGCCTTTACATGCTATCACCCGAGAGCACCCCATTGTCAGCGGACAGGAACACGGAGGCAAACAACTTATTAGAGTTCTGCCTTCTCTCGCGTGTCCATCACCAACTGCCCTGCCCCGCCCCGCCCTGCCCCATAGGGGTCCAATGTTACCCTGAGACTTCTTCTTGCTACCAGGTTTATTTCCAACTAGTTTCAGCCATTTTCAAACTGGTTTATGTGCACTGAACATCTGTTCTGTTACAGGTTTAAATCAGTTTCTGATCACTTCAACCGGTTTATGTGTAATGTCTGTCCTTAGGGTTGTTGGTTTTAGTCATGTTGGTTGAAGGCCTGAAGGACGGTGTTTGTGCCTGAAAGCTTGCAAAGAACAATTTTTCCAACTATTTAATCAGTCTAATAAAAGATATCACATCTACCCAAGGAACCTTGTCTGCCTAAGAGAATCTTTGACTAGGAGTTGGACCAACACACAAATGGTTTGTGTGCACCAGTGATTCTTCACTAGGTGCCATTGCACCCTAAGGTGCCTCAAGATGTTTTCATGGGTGGCACAGGGTGCTACACAATGTTAACAGTTAGGTGTGCAAACATGAGTCACAAGATAAACTTAGAGATTTCAAATAGGAATCCATAACTTTAAAAACGTTCAGACCTGCTGTGGTCTGAGTTCTTTGCAACAGAAAAATAGTGCTACTAGTTTTCTATAGCCAGAAAATGAGTGAAAACTAAGAGCCAGAATTTTCCAAGGCAGTCCTTGAGTCTAGCAAGGTTGAAAGCCACTGGTCCATACTAAAAAGGGTTTGTCAGCATACAGCCATATCAGCAACCTTCCCCAGCAGAGATTCCACTTACCCTATCAAAAGTCCTTTTTGATATTCTTTATTCTGTGTAGCTTAAACCACCTCCCTGAATGAACATTTTTGCTAGCTTAACAGTACCTGATGTGGGTTTAAATTTTTTTCCTGATATATTTTTGCCAGTAAAACTTCCTCATGTGGCCAGTTTTTGGCACCTTGAAAAATGTCAGCACTAATTTCCAACAGCTCACTAATGGGAAAACAGAAGAAAACAGTAAAGACTAACTGCTGGTGGCTGAAGTAAGGCCAAGACCCTGGAGAAGACAAGTCATAAGTAATTTGGCCCCATTTTCTTCTTTCTCTTTCATTAGGGAGAAAAATAGACCCAACAGCCAGAATTCTCTTTGCAGAACGATGCAGCTCTGCTCTATCCTTCTGAGACAGAAACTAGAGAGAGTCCTATTTTGGAGGAGGCCTTAAATAAGGACCAGTTAGCTTCCAGTGGGTATTAACAAGCTTCATGGTCCTGTGAGTTCAAGCCCTGCTCTAGATTATTGCCCCAAAAGTCCATTTACAGTTGACCCAGACGTAAATGGGTCATTCAGGCTGGGCAGTCCAAGGCAGCTGGATGCGATGCTTGCTGCATCACTCCCTTGTGTATCTTGGCCACAGGAACTAGTGCTACTTAATACAAGGGGGCATACAGCTTGGGTTGGACCTTTGACTTAATTGTTCAAAATCATATCTGTATCTCTCCAGGTGTGATGCACATGCTATTATCTGCCACATACTTATTTTAAATACAAGCAACATACTGTAACATAGACAAGACTGGAAACATACTACGCATGGAATCCAGGCACGTGACTGACCCCAAAGACAGATTATCCCCTCCCCACCTTCTCAGCCCAGTGCAAGGTTGCATGGTGTATTTTTTTTTGGAGTTGTGGGGACTCATATTGCAAATGGTTTCCCGTGTAGGGTTGACATTACAACACAGGTGGCCCCTTTGAAGCAATGTCCTCTTTGGAGAACACACAGGGCTGAGGAGCTGAAATACAGGCAAGCCACTGGAAGATCCCACGTGTTGTACTGAAAAAGTACACAATGCCAGGCAGCAGGAGAGCCATGCCAAAGAATGCACACATGCCCTAGTTCAAAGGGTTTCTGTTGCCTGGGTTCCAGTTGGTACAGGGCGGGGATAATATATATGACAATGCAGTACGTGATGTAGCCAGGTATCAGTGGAATGTGCCTGGAGAAGGTGGTGATTGTGGAAAATTTTGCAGGAGGAGAGAGGCTCTGTTCAAGTACAAGGGCAATGATGGAACAAGCACGAAGCATGGGTTTTAAGGCCAGCCTTTTTGCTGTTCCTCCTGGCACCTGGGGCTGCAGAAAACTCTAGTGTCAAAACAAGGGGAATTTTGCTACCAGCCAGAGGCACAGTCATTTCACCTGGTTACAAGTAACAGCCCGTGCAGCAGCTTTTCTGGCATCTCAACCATATTTATTCACCTGCACAAGCCCCCTGCCTGTGATGGTGGCAGCACATTCATGGTGGCAGCACATTCTGGGAAAATCTGAATGACAGTTCCCAAGGACCTCACTAGAGAGAGACTATCTGAACAGAGCAGATTTTTGGCATGAAAGAAACTCCAAGACACTGGTTGCAAAGGCGGAGTCTATATGGGGCAGTTTTGGTGGTGAGGAGGGTTGCTCAAGAGAATGTGGGCAGCCAGGGAAGAGAGATAAGAGACTTTCTTCCTCCTTCATCCACCCTGACACTTAATGGGTTTCAGGGTGTGTGCTGGGTCATTGAGAGGATGGCCTCAAAACCTGTCAGGCTTAGGGAGTTTGCTGGGAGGCATTGTTAAAGGAAGTATGGCAACATATGACTCTGAAAACGCGGACATTGCCTCTCTTCAGGAACCAGTGAGCCTTGCTTATATATTGATCTTTCTGCGATTCTGCCATGGCAATACCTCTGTGGGGGCCTAGCAAGTGGCAGAGGAGAAGAGCACATTTATCACCCCCCAGATGGGCCTGGTCTAAGGAAGCCCTTCTGGGGAATCACCCCAATGGCAGGTCAACACCAGCCCTTTCACAATTGCCTGTGGGGGCAGAGCCACTCCAGTGTGTGACCACTACTGGGAAAGTTTGCATGGCATGCTGTCCCTGTGTTGCTACCCACCCTGACTACTCCTCCCTGCACCATATTCAACCCCATTCTTCAACTGTCTGTTGTGTGCTTGGAAGCTGTGCTCCCATGCTTGGCCAAGGGCCATGGGCAAAACACATCCTGTGCTTTGAAGTGTGCTCCTGCCTAACCCAGTTGGCATAAGGAATGGTTCCTGTGTTTAGACAGTCATCCAGTGCCAGCTCACAATTTCCAATGGCTACTTGCTTTGGCCTTTCCATCTGCTTACTCACTTCCCGCTCACCCCTTGGGTCTGCATTTAACCTTTCATTACCACACAGCCTGCTCTAGTTTCTCCACAGGTCAGCCCAAAAGCCCTAGAAGAGGCCTCTGTGGAGAAGGACTACAGCTTGTGCCCTGAAAGTACACACACAGAGCAGCACCAGGAGCCCATAGCAACAGGCTCTGGAATTTCCTACTGGACCTGCCAAACCAGTTCAACAAGACCAGTTGCAAAGTGCCTGTCCTCACGGCAAGGGCACTAAACTGCACAGGGAGATAACCACATGCCAGACCAGGTCTATGGCAGGGGTGAGGTCTTATGAGTGGTCATAGGTATCCTCATGCATCAGCCACGCAATATGCAAACACAAACTGCTTAGTGCTGGCCACGACGGCAAGTCATAAACATCTCGGTTTAAACCTGTGGGGTGCATACAAGGCCCCATGCATTGCACAGCCTAATTAGCATAATTAGACATGGGCAAACAGAGCAAACCAGAGAGGGGGCTCTTTGTAGAGTTTTATCTTCACTTGACCCCACTTTCCCAGAGATGGGCCTTTTGTGTACTCCCTTATGAAAAAAGCCCTCAGTAATTCTCAGCTTCAGAGAGCTTTCTAGGCCTTCATTAAATTCAGCTTTGCCCAATCTGTGTAAAGCAGAGGCACATGTGTCTGCCATTCTTCCATGCATAGTGCCTATGTCTGTCCCATTCCCAAACACAAATGCCTTTTTCTCCTGTCAGGTTTCCCCCCCCCCCCTTTTTCCTTTGCTTTTTTTTTTTCTGAATGTTTTCTTTAGGATTTATTCTCCTTTCTTCCTTGCTTCACCTTTGCTTTTCAAAAAAGCCACCTACTACTGCAAAAGCAAGGGGGGAGATGTCCCCAGAGCATGCCACAGGATTGGGACAAATGCTGTCTTGACTGAAATTAGACTCCCTGGAGATAAGATATGAAGTGAAGCCTAGGCTAGCAGGCTGATGCCCAGACATGTTTTTCTGTTTGCATGTTTGCAGCTGGCTCCACAGTGGGCTGATGGAAGAGCCGGGAGAGAGAAGTCAGGGCTTTCAAGAAGGCACTCAGTACCTCGGCCATGGCTACAGGCTCACATGCACTAGAGCCTGAGATGACAAAGGCCAGGAGGCTCACCCTATGCCTGAGGAAGGGTGCCTATACCCAAAAACTTGGAAAGAACAATTTTTCCAACTATTCACTTGGTCTAATAGAAGATAACTTATTTACCCAAATAAGCTTATCTGCCTAAAGCAGTAGTTCCCAACCTTGGGGTCACAACGATAAAAAATGGGGTTGCAAAGACACTTGATGGTGTCAACTGATTATGATGAATATGCTTCATGTTCATAAATATGCAGCTCTTGAGCATGGGAGTTATTCATCCACGCACAACAGCTGTAGCTCCGATGCAAGGCGCTTGTGCATTACAGGAAGCTGACGTAAAATCAGTATGTTGATACTGGCTGCCTGGAATTCCTTTTTACATGACAGAGAAATCTAACATGGATGCTTTTCTCTGAAAAGTTTTCTGCTTTGAGCTCTAGCAATAAAACTAATGACGAGGATGAGAACGAGCAATGAAAGAAGTACAGGACATGAAAGCATTGTAATGCCATATTTATGACTCGTTGATCTTGTCTGCATCATTCTGAGGTCACAAAAAATGTCTTGTGTTTAAATGGGATCATGCTGAGGAAAAGGTTGGGAAGGCCTGATCTAGAGACTGAGGGCATATTTCTGATGTAGTTAGGAATGGACAGCATTTCCTGCAAGAGGGTGGGAAAGAAGACATTTTGCTGTACTACCAGGGCAAACTCCTTTTAAAGGGTATGTTTGTAAGGTATAAGAAAGCCATTGACAGGATATGAATTTTGGGAAACACGTGGCTTTTTTTTTTGCTTGTCCTTAATGCAAGTTAGGGGCAACTCTGTTTTTGACCTTGTATTTGCTTTCACCTGCAGCTCCCTTGTTGTTGTGCAACTGCACCTCTGAAACATCTGTCCCATTGGAAAGAGAGGTGTTTAGCAACTTCCAGGTACCAAGATTGGCACTGAGGGATTGGTTTGGGATGCTTGTAATTTCCCACCTGCACAGAATATTTAATAAGCCATACCACAGTACTGCCCAAAGACCAGAACAAGGATCATGGCCACATTGTGTTGGGCTCTGAACAAACAACTTACAGTTTACACCAGGAAGAAACAGTTTTAGATTGCAGCAGGGGCAGAGCTGCCACCTTGAGTTTGCAGTCGGCTGTGGCCACCAATGTCCCATTTGGTGGCTACCAACCAAACATGGCCACTACAGCAGTACCTACCTGGGACAGTCCTACGTTTTTGTAAAAGGCACTTTACAAACATTGGAAATACAAAGTGTTCCCAGCATAGTCCCATGGATGTGTACTGTGATCAACATGTGACGAGGTGACACTGAGTTTGCCAGGCAGAACGTGGAAGGAAGGAAGCAGTCCTGTATTCCAGATCTGACTGGCACTGAATGGGTCTGGGGAACGGCAGTAGCCTGTCCTCTGTGCTTCTTATCTATTGAGCTGGAATGTAACAAGAAGGCTGCCCTCTCAACCAGGACATGGTTTGTAGCAGTTAGTTTCTGATGGTTGATCTAGCGACCAGGCAGAGGTGAGTTTACAATCTCAACTATTCATAACACAAAATACCTCCTTCGTGCGGGCTGGCTGGTTAGCTACAGATACCAAGAAGTCAGAGGCTATTGAGATTGCTCTGGTGTAGAAGGAACGACCTGGTGTTTAATGTACTAGCTAATGCTAATCAAGACCTAAGGCCAGGTTCCCCCTCTGCCACTGTCTTCTTGACCTCGGTGAGTCACTTAGTCCTACTTCCCCATTTATAAAACTGGCAAAATCATAAACCTGCCTGAGCCATGCAGCCCGGTAAGTCCTGCTGCCTTGGCCTCTTCATGCAGTGATGAGCTAGACTTGTGTAATGATACCAGGAAGCTGTTCCTTCCTCCTCTTCTGTCTCTAACTGGCAGATGCAGCTGCTGATAATTAATGATTTACATCTGATTAGTGTCTTTCATCCCACAGCAGCTGTCTAGCAGCAGATATCAATGCTGCCTGTCTGTTTCCTTAGTACTGTGGAGGAAGATGCTGCCAGAACAGCAGGGGAATTTTAGAAGAAGGAGCAAGGATTGGAATGACCAGATCTGGGAGTCAGTCAGGACGCAGGGTTGATACACTTCACTGCATTTTGCATAAGATTTCTCCTAATACCAAAGGTCAGGATTTTCAATCACCTGCAAGACAGCACTCCCAGTAGCACAAATCCCCCTAAAACCAGGTTAAGGCTTCTCTGTATCAGTAGCATGATTACCAGCTACTGACCCCTCATCTTGTCTCCAAATGACACTCTAGTTATTTTCTTCCTAAGACTCTGCCAATCCCCATCCAACTCCTTGATAAGGCTCCATTCTGCTTAGCTTATGAGAACTGATAAGTTCAAAGCCAGAGGTAATGTGGCTATGCAGGCAATTCAGGCTAGGCACAGACATTATACTTTTACTGGTATAAGTGATTGGAAACTGTTCTATACCAGTAACAGAACAGACGATTTGCACATATAGACTGGGCTCTGCCATGTTTAAACCAGTCTAAGACTGGAGGCTTGCCCCACCAAAAGGCAAATGTGTGTTTTGTTCACTACGGATCTAAACTATGCTACTTACAGGAAACTGCATAACTGAGATTAGTTCTTCAGCAGAGCAGCAGCATAAGGACCCTAGGGTTCAGAAAAGCAGACCTTGACTCAGGAACTCATGGGCAGGATCCCCTGGGAAGCCAGACTTGGGGGAGAGAGGAGTCCAGGACAGCTGGCTATACTTTAAAGAAGCCTTACCAAGAGTGAAGGGAACAAACCATCCTTATGTGCAGGAAGACTAGCAAGTATGGCAGAACACCAGCTTGGCTTAGCCAAGAGTTCTTCAGTAAGCTAAGTCACAAAAAGGAAGCTTATAAGTGGGAACTTGGACAAATAAGTAGGGAGGAGTATAGGAGTATTGTTCCAGCATGCAGGGATGAAGTCAGGAAGGCAAAAGTGCAACTGCAGTTGCAGCTAGCAGGGGATGTGAAGGGTAACAAGAAAGGTTTCTACAAGTATGTCAGTAACAAGAGGAAGGTCAGGGAAAGTGTGGGTCCCTTACCGAATGGGGGAGGCAACCTAGTGACAGACGATGCAGAAAAGGCTGAAGTGCTCAATGCCTTTTCCACCTCAGTCTTCACAGGCAAGCTCAGCTCCCAGACTCAGGGCCAGCCCACAATTTTTTGGGGCCCCCTGCAAGACATAGTTTTGGGGCCCCCCGTCCTGAAGAAGCCAGCAGCGGCGATGGAGGGGGGTGGCGAATGGTGGGATGTGAAGCTAGCATTGGCAGTGGGGGTGGGGTTTGTGGCAAGTGGCCGGACACAGGGGGAGCCTTAGCTGTGGGGCTGGCCCTGCCCAGACTATTGCACCTGGCAGCATAATATGGGAAGGAGATGAGCAGCCAACTCTGGCAAAAAAATAGGTTAGGAACTATTTGGTCCCTAATGGGCAGGACTGGATGCACCTGAGGGTGCTGAGGGAGGTGGTTCTGTGACTGTACCCTGCTTCGCCGCTTGGGTGCCTTCCCTTCTCATGATTTTTCCTGGAACTGAGGCGAGGCTGACTGGTCTGTAGTTCCCTGGATCTTCCTTTTTCCCTTGCTTAAATATGGGCACTATATTTGCCCTTTTCCAGTTTTCTGGGACCTCTGCCAATTGCCATGAGTTTTCAAAGATGATGGCCAGAAGCTCTGTGATCACAGTCATGGCCACCCCAGGACCCCAACGTGCTACACAGGTGCAGCTGAGATGTACTTCCAGGAGCCAGAATCAAAACATGGGACTAAATTTAGACTTGTGTTTTTGGTTCAAGATGCCTTTTTCCCCACTGCCAAGTGCGTTACATGCTCTGTGTTAATTTTTCTCTCATCTGAATGAACAAGTAACACTCCCTTCACTGGTACATCCAAGGGAAACAAAATGCAGCTTGTGCTGGAAAAGCAAATTCACACCACCCATAGTTCAGAGGACAGATGAACCCAGAAACTGTCCAAAAAATATCAGAGATTGCTGGAGGTCAGAAGTTCAAGTAATACTGCTCCAACGGATCCTGTCTAAAAGTAATTGTTCTACCTAGTATGCAGTGTAGGCTATTTCTTCTGCTTTCCCAGACCTGAGAAAAGGGCATTTTATGTCCAAAAGTTCATCTAAGATCTTTCCCAACTGTAAAGTTGGGCCAACAGAAAGATGTTGCCAAACTAACCCTACTTCTCACATATTCCCTGAACCATCACAGCTATGCCACTACCAGTGATAATGTATTCTTCTTTTCTCTGTTTTGTAGCCAGTTCATAATCCACAGAAATATTTTGCCTCTCATGACTACTACTTCTCTTCATCAGCCCCCAGATATGGGGATTTTTTAAAAAATCCAAACAAGTGCTGCCTAACTGTTCTTTATTCATTGTGCTGCTGTGATGTTTAATCCATTCTAACTAATTGGTGAGGTGCCATTTGCCTTTGCAGAAGCTGGGCTGGTTTTTTCCTATCATGCACATGTGTGCGTGTGTGTGCGCGTGCATGCATGCGTGCAGACCCAGCTCTGTCCCATCAGCCAGTAGCCTTGGGTGCAAAGTCAGTTCAGAGCAAGTGCAGGAGCAGGGCACCAGCTGGCTCAGAGGAGGGCTTATGCATAGCACTCAGATGACTCCATGTTTGGGCAGTGGGCCCCAGGGACCCATAAAATGAGGGGATTGGACTCAATGGCCCAAGAGGCCCCTTCCAGTCATAGAATCCTATATTAGGGCTGAAGGGGATATCAGGAGGTCGCGTTTTGTTTAGCCCCCTGCAGGACTAACACTGACTAAGCTGTCCCTGTTAAATGTCTGTTTAACTTATTATTAAAAAGTTTGGGAACTACTCTACTGCACACCTACAAGCAAGTTGCCCAAGACATTAAAAACATCCTTTACCTTGCTGTGGGTAAAAGCAGGGGGATTGTCTCTGTCCTGCCACTTCAAGGACAAGAATTAATTTGTTAGAATATGCTATGGGTGAATTTTAGGGAAGCTCAGGGTGGTCTTATTTCAGGAGGAAAACTGATTCCCTAGTCACTCCAGGATAAAGGAGCAATAAGCTACCAGCCCTCAGTCTCTGAAGTGGCAACACAGCTACTCCAAGAAGCAATTCAAACTCCAAGACACGGGATAGTTAATAGATGAGAGGAGATAAAGGGATGGCAACTGCCTGCTGACGGAGAGCGATGCTTTATTTGCTTCTCTCTCAAGTCTGGTAGGAAGGGAAGACAAGCACGAATTGCTACAGAACAGCAGTGCTTTGAAACAGTTATATCTATTTTTCCCCACTTTCAGAAGTTCTGGTGAGCACGGTGGGACTGATAATGAGGTTTATTAACTCTCTCACCTGCTTCTGATCCTTTCCTAGTCAGTGGCGACCCAAAATCCATTCCATTCAGAGGATCTCTAGTGCCCTGTATCTCATGATTTGGGGGCCTCGTTCTATTTTTGATTTGGCTGATTACATTTGGCACCTGCTGACAGTCTCAGCTATGAGATAAAAGCCCAATGAGACTGAATTACTTCCTCACCCATCAAAATGGTGTCCCCCCAAACAGGAGAGATTGTTCCAGTCTGAGAAAACTGGGATGATGAGCTACGCGTTCCAGGGAGACAGTGAGGCTTCTTCACTCATTAGCAGGATCAAGGCATGTGGACAAGTGTTAGAGGGAAAGGGAACACAGAAGTCACAAAAACATCAATTAGTGCTTTCCTGCCATGCCCCTAATTTATCCCCATTAGTGTCCTCTCTTTTACTGACAATATTTCTGTAGCTTTTAAACAGCCATCTCCCTGTCCCAGTGGTTGCAATTCCCACTATCAAGTCTAAAATGCTGCATCCAGTTAGAGCCTGGACACATTAACACATTTATACTGATGTACACAGAAGTGGACATATGACATATGACACCTACCATCTTTACTTGAATCTTAGACACCCCTGAATTTAAAGCAACCTCCCAATAATTAGATTCTATACATGGAAAATGTATAAATTGGTTATAATTTTCCATGTACAGAATCTACTTATTGGAGAGTTGTCTTAAATTCATCCCTCCTTTCACTGCAGGGGGGCAGGCAATGGGGAGGCAAATGGTGTAGGGAAGTCAAGCAGCTTGCCTCCCTGCTTGTGCCTGCCCCCCTGTTACCTCTGCCCCCTGCCTGCACCCCTGCAGCCTTGGGTCCACCTCTCCACCAAATTCGGTTCCACCCTGCTTGAGTCCTGAAAAACCCATTAATGCATTTACTTCTGTAACACCCTGTCACCCTATCCTTCAGGCTGTGTTACAAAGCAAGGAAGGAGGAGGACCCACTCTGTATTAATTGGTTTTAAGGTGGAAGAGGATTGCACTTAGACACCTAAGTGCACTTATGTGTTTAATATGTGGAATTGAAGCTGGCCCTAAGACCTTTGCTGGCAGAGTTATGCCTGTTAATTATGTACTAACAGTCAGAGCTATGCCATAAAGGCACTCTAGGGTAGAGCAGGGCTAGGTGATGTCTTGAAATCAGAAAAAATTCTATAAGTTTGGTTTAGAGGATAGTCCAATATATGAGTGTGGTGATGCACCACAGACAGCTGACTAGCTCCTTATGTGTGCAGCACACATGCACACTGAGGATGAAGACCTGGCAAGCATCAACGATAAAGCTGTTGTGTGGCTCTACCACATTAATGGTGTCTAGAGGGGGAAAAAAGTATACGAGAGAAGGAGACAAAGAATTCTAGGTTACTTGGGAGATGGGCAGTAATAGCCTGACTGCTCTTCACAGGCACCAGTGATCCCTATGACAAGAGCAGAGCCAAACCCCACTACTGCCTAAACTTGTACTAGGGGTATGCCTATACTACAACACAGTGCAAGACCTGCCTGAAAAGCTAGCCAATATTTGAGGGGTTGGCCTGCTCTGAGTTATATATCAAGAAAAGCTTTATATATATGTGTGTGTGTGTGTGTGTGTGTGTGTGTGTATGTGTCACTAAAATAGATCTGAAAGACTCCTGTACACAGGGCACATTGACACGAGATATTTACTGAGGAGTTGCCTAATTAGCTCCACAGTAAATGTCTCAGCATCTACACGTGCAGTGCTACTAGGCTGTAGGAAACTAATCAACTCTGCCCAGGTTAGTACTTGTAAATATATATAAGTACTACCCTGATGTGGAGTTTTTACTCCACAGCAATAAATGTGTAGATGCTGACCTAGCTGGCTGGGACAAGAGGGCACTTCAGTGTGGGGGTACCTGCTGGCTACCCTCAAACTGGAGCACTCTTGTGGCCTAGTCAGCCCCTCTGTGGCATGTTAAGTCAGGTTAACATGGACTGGCAGGCCGATTCCTCAAGCCCCCTGCCAGCCGGGGCTGCTCTGACCCAGCTCAATATGTTGCAGTCCCAGGTGCATGTTCAAACATGGCACCTTGGAGCTATATGCTCCAGTACAATATGCACCAGAGTTTCTTGCTGCACATTAATGGCACGTGTAGATTCATGCACATGCATACACATGCACACACACAAATATTTTGTTGTTTTTTGTATTTTATTCTTCCTTGCTATTTATGCCTTTGCATTTTTTTCTTTCTGACTAATCAGTTTTTGCTCTGGGTTCAGCAGAGGCTTGGCTATTGATTTGAAAGCCAGAGCTATAGCATGTTTTAGTTTTACTGTATCTTAAGCAAGAAAGAGAATAAAAGCAACAAATGCTTTCTCTGACCTGTTCCCTCAGTCTTCTTGGGTTCCTAACTTTGTAGTCTGCTTCACCTGCTCAGTGCCCACAGTGTAATGACAGGTCAAGGACAGGACACCTGGAATGCTTCCTACAAACTCTTTGTCATTGCTATGTGCATGCACTACAGACACCTTTTTTGTCTATACAACCTAGCACCTTCACTTGTTATGGAGACTCTGGGTGAATCTACATGAGACTAATTCTACTGCGCATTAGTGTGACTGGCAAAAACCGTGCTAATGCACTAATGTGCAGCAGATTTAGTCTAAAGTGCATTAATGTCACATAAAAAATGTTCATCTGTGCTAATGGACAGTAGTGCCAATTACAATGCCTTGAGTTTAGTACCTGTTATTACAGGTACTAAACTTAATACTCTGTAATTATGGCACATTAATCAATGAGTAGACATGCCCTTTGCTGGCTAAGGAAATTATCTTCATATTTACTGGTGAGGCAGGGTTTAATATTATGGTTTTCCAGTACTGATTATTTTGCTAATAGTCTAAAAGAGAGGCTCACTTCCTTATTAAAGTATATGCAGATCATAAAGAAAATCTGCGTGACTCACTCCAGTGCAGGTTTTCATGGAGTCATTTTTACAGGAAGTCAGCTTCTACCAAGAGTGTTTAGTGCTACTGAACTGATGTCTGTGGACAGCAAAGGCCTTTCCACAGAATGAACTGGGTGGCACTAGTAACAATCTGTTATATAATCCCAGCCAAAGTGCTTGACCTGACCACAAGGAAGTGGATTATCTCTTAGAGGGGAAAATAATTCACTCTCCCCAGCCCATCCATTTTTGCCTTGTCCACAGATAGCATCCACATGGGCACAAAACATGCCAGTCATTTACAATCTAGATACATCACACAGGACCCCTAACAACCATCTGTCATCACCAGGGATCTGAGGTTTCTTTTTGCCATGGAAAACTATGGATTTTCTCCTTTTAAAGGAGAAAAAAATTCTTCTTTAAAGGAGAAAAATGTGGGAAACCATAGGTTTCCCCTTGCAGGCTGACAGAGCTCCAGCCTGCAAGGGGCTGCTTGGGGCTGGGAGGAGCGGGATGCAGGGGGTGCCATGTGCATGTGTCTACGTGCCTAGCCAGAGTGGGGCCCAGGATGAGGGGCAGAAATGCACAGCTGCAGTGCCCAGCCAGCAAGTGGGACAGAGCCACAGGTGGCTCATTCATGGGTTGGCAGGGGTGCATGCACTCAAGAGGAGGAGGTATGGGGGGCATATGCCTCCACTCATTTTGTGCGCAGAGTTTGGGAGGATATGGGCTGCCCACTGTGGGCTTGGGACTCCCTGCTCTGCTGCCCTCCCCTTGGGCCTCCACAGCCCAATGGGTGGGACCTGGCATTGAAGGGTGGAAAAGCTTGGTGATGTCGTTGCTGTAGGGTGCCCCACACCAGCTGCATCACCATGGCAAGGTGCCCCCTGCCTGCCTGGCAGCAGTGGGGGCAACAGCTCTGTGCTGGGGGGACAAGGGGTTGTGGGTCAGGAGTGAGGGGCACCAGCAGGACTGGGGGTGGTGAACTGTGGGTTGGGAGTGAGGGGCACTGGCAGGGCGAGGGGGCTGCAAATTGGGAGTGGGGGCAGCAGAAGGGATGGGGGTGGCTGCAGGTCAAGAGTGAGGGGAACCTGGGGGGTGGGGGCTGTGGATTGGGAACGAGGGGCACTAGCAGGGCCAGGGGGCTGTGGGTTGGGAGTAAGGGTTAATGGCATGGGTAGGGGCAGGGCACTGGGCATATCAGGGCTGCTAAGTGCCACAAAGCAGCTGGGGTAGGGAGAAATGGGACAGCTGCAGTTGGACCCACATCCTGGAGAGTGAAGGGGCAGGGGGAGCTCTGATTTTTCCATGATAAAAAACAATCAGATGCCAAAATATATAGGTATTTAGAATGTATTTTATTATAATGATTGAGACACTGGTAGGCTTTCAAACTACTTTCAACTTATAAATATATCAAGAAAACATTTTGTTCAATTGATACCTATATATATAGTGCGTTTCACTTTAATCATGGAAAAACACAGATTTTGGGGTTTTTAAATCAGAGAGTTTGAGAATTTTTATCAGAGAACTCAGGATTTTTCAACAGAGAAGACCAGGATCCCTGGTCATTACCAACCAGAGTGGGATTCAGACCAGCAATCTGGATCCTTGTCCCATAAAGGGTTTGTCTACACAAGACACTTTAAAGCATATTAGCATAAATTTAAGGTGCATTAGGGAATGTATCTATATGTGCATGCCCTTAATGAGCTTTAAAAATGGTGATTTGGGGCTAATTGTACCTACATTTGATACCTGCAAATACAGGTATCAAATTTAGGCATAAATAGTTAAAGTGTATTAAGATGTGTAGATGCACTAGATTAAAGCACATTAATGCTGTGTGTGTGGGCTGACTTCAGACTAACTTTAGTCCCAAATCAGTCCACACAGTGTTAATGCTTTTTAGCACCTGCATGTGTAGATGCCTGCCTAAAGCCGCTTAATGCCCATTAAGCCAATGAGCATTAAATTTAGGTGTGTTCAAACGCACATGTAGACAGGCCCAAGTTACTCACAATCTTCAGTTTCATTTTTTTCCCCTCCCATTGTCAGGTTGATAAAGTAAATACCATATCCCTTTGAATATAAGATGTACTTCTTAAAAATGGCTATTTCTTCTAAAAATGGCCTTCATCTTAAATTCAAGCAAGAAACTTTTATATGCACCCTAGAGGTTGTGTCCTAGTAAAGGTTTATTTATTTGATTTCTCTTCTTAAACTGCTAGTCAGCAAATTTGGGCTCATCCTTAATTTAAGGAATCCTTATATTAAAAAAAAATACAGTAGTTGAAGTTCTCATTTTTTTCCCTATATCAAATTAGGGAGGAGGTATCAAATTATTAACCCTGTAGAAATTACAGATATAGCATTGCCAACTTTGGTGATTCTATCTAGGAGTCATGCGATACCGGATATTTTTGAAAGAGCTTGGATTGTTAGAGTCAAGTGATTATGTATGTCTCAGCTTTACTTTAAGAGAAAATCCAGCTCTCATGACTGCCAAGAAAAGTGTGAAATTGCAACCAGAATATATCCAAAAGAATCCAAGACCAGAGATTCATTTATTTATTATTAGCAATGCCATTGATTTCTGGGACAATTTCAAGATTTCTGGAGGCCTAACTTGGAACTGTTTTGCTCACTTGTGTTAGAAGTATTGCAAGTGCAATATTCTTTCTCTGCATTCAGGTGCACAGTTTAAACATGCATTTGACCGATTTCAGGTAGCCAACTTGAGACAGACTATTTCTCATTGTTCCGATAGATTGAATGTCACAGCTCACACCTCTGTCAGCTGGAATACTGGGTAGTCAGCCCATTCCATAACTTGGAGCTCCAAATATTGAGGCACCCAGAAGCAGTGGTCACAGTGGAAACATTTAGCCACATTTAGCATTTATGTCTGAATGCAGGGGGTGTTGCAGAACTGCTGTGTTGTAGATCCTTCTTAGCAGCTGCGGCTATATCTTCCGTAACTAATTAAATATTTACTAAAGAAAGTTAGGTGTATGCATACCTCATCTACTTGAAAGTGATAGCTGTATTATAAATCAGATTTCTCATGCACTTTTGACCACTGCACCTGTACTCTGCTTAGGGGAGGGAACCTGTGAAGCTTAAAGAAAATGCTTTCCTAGGAAGCTGAATTTTTAAATCTCTCTTACATTACACCAGGCATCAGTATGGGAAACAGCAGCAGCTGAGGGATCACAATCTCATGACTGCCTAGAGCTAGTAAAAGAAGCTCTAGATCATTCCAAAAAAAGGAATGCCCTGCTTGCCAATGGCATATACAGTGCTTGTGCAATTGTAAATCATAAAGGTGCAAGACAGATTATGGAAAAGAAACTGATGTAGTGCTCTCTGTTAGAGGTATCATGACTCATGAACAGTTTCTGTGTCCTGGTGGCCAGCAGCAGGTGCCACCATTCTTGCAGCCCCTCAACATCAGTGCCAGAACTGGTTCCCCACTTGCTTACCCCTCGCTACTCTATGGCTCTGTAACTGGCTAGTTCTTGTCTTGCTAAGTCTTATAGAGTTGGATTCACTTTGGGAGCCTGGCTTCCTTAAAAATAAGAATACCAATAAGATATTTGAGCATTCTCCCCAGATCAGTGCTTCTCTGTTTATGGTTGGCAGGCTGGATTGGGCCCCTGAAGTGACTGGACCTGGCCTGCCGCACTGGGGATCAATGGCAAGTAGCTCAGCCCGGCATACCTCTTCTTTGACTTGCACCATGCTGCTTATCCCCTCTGCAGCCCTCTCTAATCTCTTGTTCTCTCTTCCCTATGGCACGCGCTGCTTATTCCCTCCCCCCTCCACTAAGGATGCTGCTTACCAGTGGTAGGATCTCTTTCCCTCTCCTCCTCCTCCCCCTCTGACATTGCAGCCACCTCCCCCCATCCTCTCTCCCTTCCTCCCTCCCCTACTGGAGTGGAGTAAAGGTTGGCAGTGCAGCCAGATGGCAAGCACCGAGCCTGCTGCTCTTAAAAGGTTGGGCACTGCTGCCCTGAACTTAAATGTGACACAGAAAATAGATGGTGGTGTGGCATAAAGGTTTTCCATTTGCCTGAATAAATGATTTACAGTGTTGCGTTTTTGAAGTAATATGGCCAGATACATGCATTCACTTTCAGATGACTATTTAAATGTGTGGGAGATAGCACTTAAAATGTCAGGGAGTTTTTCTGCCTATGCTAAAGGTACAGAAGTAATTGCTTTGGATTGTAATATGAGTTATTTCAAAAGATCTACGCTCTTCTACTCTTTTGTGGCTGGGCTAACAGGAGATCAAGTTCTTTCTGGAACTCAGAAATGCTGACAGACATGAAATTGCCAAATAATGAGCAGCTTTGTTTGTACAAAACCAAGTGAAATGAAAAAGTCTCACCTTTATTCTGAATCTTTTTCAAGACTCTCTAATTTAGAGTCTAGTCACCTTAACTATTCATAAAGTTGAAAGTGAATTTGTTGTGTAGAGTTTCAGTTCCAGCCAGTATGTCTTACAGCATATGTTAGCTAGAAACTGAAATGACTTGGGAATAATAATAGGTCCAGCAAGTGTAAGTTACAAGACTATGAGCAAGGCACAATCTGACATAAGTCTTTGACTTGTGAGTTATGACATCTTCAGCACTGAAAACTCTATTTATAAACATCTCTACATGCTTTAAAGACTTTTCTTGGATTAGAACCAATGGCTTACTAAAAATGTCTAGTGTTTTAATTTTAAACAGCTGTTTTCTTTTAGACACACACACAGATCTATTTATATCAGATCCAAAGCAATACATAGGTACTGATAGGCTAGCATGGGGATACAGTTATGATGGGGAGGCACATGCGTTTTAAAAATGGGAATCATAGTCCACTGACGTCCACAAGAATTTTTCCATTGACTTCAGTCAAGCCCTTGACAGCCATGACCCCTCCCTACCCTCTAAGTTTTTTCATCTTCAATAAAGTTGTTTGAAATGATGAATAGGGAGGGCATGTCTGTAGATGAAACTTTAAGAACTAAAGTGGAAATAAAACAAAAGGTAGAGGATCTGCAGTAACTCAGTGGGACATTGTGACATGAATCAAAGTTGAATCATAAACTATCTGAATTGCGTGATCAGAAAAAGTGGACCTAAATGAAGAGTGTGTTGGCCCTTAAATGCCAAATATTAGCTACCACCACCTGAAATGTAACAAGCAGTTCTACCAACACATTTAATAAGACTAGGAACAATCTTGGTATACAATATCAATCATTCAAGAAGGGAACAAACTTTGCTTGAAAAGCAGGTCATTTGGGGAACTATAAACAACGAAAAATATGGAACTTTTCTGTCAAATTCCTTCTGCATACAAGGCTATAGAGAGGCAGACATCACAGATGTACTTAATCCTTCTGAAAAGAGACATTGCAAAATCCTCCAACACATTGCCTGACTGATGAGATGAACAATTGAGGAGATTTAAGCAAGCAAAGAGGGAAAAAAATACTAATGAACCCTTGAAATTTCCAGGTATTAATTTCAATCAGAAAAAGGTGATAGCTGGTTAGTTAAAACTGACTTTCCCTGATAATTGATTTAATTGTGCTGAAATGCATTCTTTTGTTTATTAATTTAACTGTGACTCTTATGTTCAACACACTTAAAGTGTTTTTTAAAAAAGCAAACAAAACACCTCCTTGTTACCCATGCCATCATCTCATTCAGACCATCTTGAAAGGAGGGCCTATAGATTTGATTACTAACTCCATTAGGGTAAGGAGGAGGTAGTTTATCCGTTACATTACATGATGAACTACTGTAGAATTGAAAGGCCATGGGAATCCTGGTTTCTCAGCACTTCAGAAAAATGATGCCCATCCATCTCTTTGGTGCAGAAGCAGTATCTATAGCTAAGATGCCAGCCAAGACCATAAACACTAAACATCAAACAAGGTGAAAAAGAACAGTGAAATAGAGCAACATTATGGCCCATGATATGTGTGGCATGGTGCTGCCACTTTAAGGGTCCAGCCAAACAGCCAGCAGGTGATTGATTGCAGCAGCCATTTTAGATCCCTGGCTGCCTATATAAACAGGGCAGTGCACCCTGCTGGAAGTGGGTGGCCTGGTGGGGCTCTCAGTGGTGCTGGAGCCCCCAGGAAATGCCAGGCCAGTTACCACCCCAGTGAAAGGGGTAGGGGAGCCTTAACTTTCACCTTCACCTTTGGGTGGGCCATATACCATCAGAGCAGGGTAGGCCAGGTAAGCTTCAGGGGGTGCTGCACCTGGGGGTGCCTGAGCCTGTTGGGGGAGTGACCCCACAGGGCCAGGCACACTTCCAGAAGCACCTGAGCTGGGAATGGGGGACCCCAATCCCTAAGTGCAGGCAGGAGGCGTAAACCCAACCAAGGGACTTGACTGGTCAATGCTGGAGCTAGGACCGGAAGGGTCAAAAGGGCCAGGGGCTCACCGCGAGGGACACCCACGATAAGCAAAGAAGCTTGGGGTCCTGACTGGCCTGAGATAGGACCAGGGATTATATGGAAGCCAACGGTCCCATGAGTAGGGCCACAGCTAATGGATGAAGGGGATAGTTGAGCCAACTGCTTGAGATGCCATCTGTAAGGCTTGGGCCATGGTGTAGGGGTGGAATGGAGCTGTGGATAGCCCCCCCCCAATATCAGGGTGTACAATGGGCAGCTTCCTACCTAACTAACACTCAATTATGTTCCATCAAGGCATGGCAGAAGAGATAGGTGAGCAGCATGCCCAGAGGCAGGTGGGGAAACTAGCCCTGTGGCTAGTTTTAGGGACCCCCTCCACTTTGCCACAATATAGAAGGCAGAATATCTCAAGAGACACCTGCCTTGCCCCCTACCCCCGCAAGATTAAAACTCAGAGAAAACTTTCTCCTGTTGTTGGGTTCTGACAGTAAGAACAAATTGTCCAGACAAGCTGAATGTCTTACCTTGGAGATTTTCAAAGGGAAGTTGGATAAGAAGCATCTTTTTGGGATAGTTTAAAAACAGGACATCCTGCATCTGTGCAAGGGGTATAACTAGATGACTTTGAGGTCCCTTCCAGCCTTAGAGACAAACTGTTTTAGAGAGGTGTGAGCTTTGTCAGATTCTTTAAAATCTTATGATAGAATGTTGCTTCTGTATACCTTCAGGATGAAAGCAGCAATCAGATAAATTATTAGAACAACCCACTTAAGGGGGAACTGAAAAGGTTTTTTGAAAAATTGCCTTTTCTTGGAAACTTTCAGGCTTTTCTATATTCTCTCCCATTTCCCACCCGTCAAAAGAACCTTGTTTGCTTTTACACTATAAACAATTAGGAATGTTACGCTTGGTCCTTGTTGAGTTTGCTGAAAGACAATGTTGACCCATCCAAGCATGTCAGATACTCCATGTTTCAGCAGTGCCCAGCACAATGGGATTCCATTATTGTTTGATCCACAGGCACTTCTCTGACAAAACATAATAATACTGGGAGTTCACATGTTACTGGAAAAGGAGAAGTAAAGAAGAGCTTTGATAAAGAATCTTCAGAGACATCTCCTACCCAAAGTGAAATTAAGACAAGGGTAGCTTTGCCTTTTGCCTAACTTCAAGCCAAACATGGATAACGACCTCTTGCTGAAATAAGACAGGGTGACATCTGAGTTTTAAACAGCCTGAAAAAATAAATTAATTTTCTTCTTTTACCATATTTACTCTAATCTAAGTTTCCTCTCCCTTTATCATGAGGTCTGGAGGCTCTGCCTGCCCCAGTCTGGGGCCAGGGCAGGGCTGGGGCCACCACTGCTACGATTGCATAGGGCAGGGTTCAAGTGGCATTGGGGTGCAGGGAACAGGAGGGGACGTGTGTGTGTGTGTGTGTGTGTGTGTGTGTGTGGGTGGGGGGGGGTGGTCAGGCTGCCTGTCCCGCAGCACTAGTTATTTCTCCCACTACCTGTCCCCCATCATTGTTTTCCCTATTGTAGCAGTCAGGGAACAAATTGAAGAGGATGCTCCAAAAATTAATTCTATATATGGAAAACTATAACAAATTATAATTTTCCACATATAGAATCTGGTTATTGCTGGGTTGTCTTAAATTCAAAGTAATTTTGGATTCAGGTAAATACAGGAAATGCCCAGGTTTTCCTCTCTTGCCTTGTGGAATAATCAACGCACAAACTCTGTGGTCAGAATCTCCCTATTTCATAGATGAAATAGAGAAGATCAAACAGCTTAATCAAAAGCATGAGTGTCTAGGCTACATATTTGCTCATTTGCAATGGAAAGAGTGAAGTATTTCTGGTGAGATTACCAGCACTGTAGTAATTCTAAAAACAGCAGCCTTATAATGAAACTTGGAAGCATCCCCGGAAACTTGGATAACTGTTGAAGCTGAATAGACGGGGATGATGGATTATTATCCTACTCATTCACTTAGGATATGGGTCCTAGAAGCTTTCTTGCGAAAAGCAAAAACACAGTTGGAAACACAGTTGGAATTAGTTCAAAGCAACAAACATCAAGAGCAACATCTCAAAGCTGGGATGTGTGACATATTTAGGTATGTATAATTAGCTTTTGTGCTGTGGTAGAAAAGGAACCAACACAGACATACAAAAATGTAACCTATTGAATACAGTGTAGAATTATGGCAAGAAATAAATTACACTGTAGTTATGTTACACCAGCATAGGTTTTGTATGTCTGCGGCTTGTCTCAGCATAATTATTTGCTTAATGCAAATCAGGCTATTACTACTCTATGCCACTAATGAGTGACAAAGCACATTAATAGCGACCTACTGCATGTAGCTACCCTGGGATAGATTCTCTTTTGTCTGCTCCAGATCTTGATATAATTTACCTGCACATATAAAACATATGAATTACACTGGTGTAAACCTGGCATGTGTTCAGGCTCTGGCTCCTATGGGAGATGAATGAAGGGCCGAGAGCATAGATGAACTCAGTTTTCCCTCCTGGAACAAGTGTTCCTCAGGTTTGCCCAAGGTGCTTTAGTGGGAGCCAGAATCCTGGAAGTGCAGAATGTAGAGAAGGCATTTGGATTGAATTCCACAGGACAGGTTTTTTTGCTTCTCTTTTTATTAGAAATTATTGTCCGTGGCTAGGGACAGACATTCAGAAAGCCAGAACCTGAATTGATTCAATCTTTACAGGTTAGTTTAACCTGCAAAGCTTGAACTGATTTGGAGGTGGGTAGCCATTCCCTTTTCATTCCAGAAATGCAGGCACATGCCTGCAGTGGCTCAGACTAGATGCCCGGGGCACTAGAGCAGCCCTCCCTTCCTTCCACAGCACTGAGCTGTGGGGGGTGTGGCTAGGCCCTGGCAGGATGGTCTGATTATGGGAATCCATAACACTGTTTATGAGCCCATTAAGAAAACAACAGAGGGACATTACCAGCTACCTGTTGATTCTGCGTTTGTCACAGCATGGACTGGAGCCAGCATGTGGTCTGCTAGCTAATACACAGATACTTGTCAGTGAGGCAGAGGGGAGGGGGGAATTTCTGCTTAGCAGGGAGTGGTGAAGGGGAAGAGGGGAGCAGCCTGCAAGTCTCTGCCAGAGCTGCAGCCGTGGAGCAGAGGGGAGGGGCCAGCCCTGCTGTGGAACAGAGAGTCCTGCCCAGTCCAGAGAGCATGCTGGGATGCTGGGGGAGTCTGGTTTATCTTAAAACAGCAAGGTGTAACAAGCTGTCCTTCCCTCCCTCCCTCTTCCTAAGGACAGTCCAAGATATGTATGTTATATATCCAGCATGAAAATTTTATTTAAAAAAAATGGAGAAAGAAAAACAAAAGAGAAATGGTATGAAACAGCTTAGCTCTCCTAGCCAGCCGTGCCTCCGCAGGCCCCAAACACTTGAGGAAATAGGTCAGAAAACAAAGCTGCTCATGTCCTTTAAGAACCTGTGCTATTCACTTTGAAGTGTTAGATGTGATGCTACATCATCGTGTTGGCTGGGTAGTTACACATTGCATTTGGATTGGAAACGCATTTGCTCAAGTGTGGCAGCAGAGTGATGTTAGCTTTGGGCACAGAATCCATTAGGCAAAGGCCTGAATGAAGGACCCTAGGCCTGTAATTTTTGTATGAACACTTTCTCCCCTCTTAAAGTTGTGCATCTTCCTCTCTAAACACAGCCCATCTGCTTGTGCATGGAAATGGTCTTAAGACAGGGTAGATTTGCACCTGGAATGTCAGGCTATACTCTCCCACTGGACATTTTAAAGAAAGAAGGGGAGATTTGCACTTTATAGACTAAAACATAGATGCATAAGCTTTCATAAGCAGTGGTTTGCTTCGTCAGATGCTGTGAAGGAACACAGGGAACAGCACTTATCCCTTCACAGCATCTGATGAAGAAGCTACTGCTTATAAAAGTTTATGCTATGCATCTCTGATTTAGTCTATAAGGTGCAATTCTATCCTTGTCTTCTGACTTCAGACTAACAGGGGTAACCACCTCTCTCAGTTTTAAAGAAAACTTGGGCATCTCTCATTTATTCTCTGATAATCTGATGGTTGCAAAACTAACTAACAGTAATTAACCTGCATGGTAGTTAGAACTACTAACACGCTGAGCCCTCATTTCAAAGCCAAGTGTGAAAGTCCTATTTCTGCAGTGGAGCCTGCACTCCACACATCCCTAGGAGGAATCCTGTAGGTATTACACATACTGAATTGTCACTAGAAGCTGAGACTTTTGACACTTCGCTGCTAGGGACCTGGAGCTTGTGTCAAATTATTTTGGACACAGCAAGAATTAATAGTAACAAGTAGTAATAGTAACAAATCTCTGTCTTGGACATGCCTATCTTTTAAAACACTGGAAGGAGTGCCCTTGCTCTTCTGATCTGGGATGTTGGGACATTTATATATATATGCTCTGGGAGGTGTGTGTGTGTACATGTGGTGGGAAGGGTGTGGGGAATGCTTTAATTGGAGTGGCTCAGAGAGCCGCTCTAATTAAAGTGCTCGGAGTGTCATATTGTATCAGCTTCTCTGCACTAAAAAATGGTGGCGGGGTGCTTTAACTAAAGCTTATCAAATGAGCTTTACTTCAAGTGTAATCGTTGTCGTTTTTTAGCATGAGGATGCTGATGCATGTGATGCTGGAGTCTGCTGGGGTGTGGTAATCACTACACTGCAGCAGAGTCAATTAACTGAGTCTGTTCTGATGCCCTGTAATTACAGCGCATTGGAGCAACCTCAATGTATATGTATAGGCACCCTTGGTGATCCAGATTAAATCCTGTGAATTAGACCCCGATCCTAGGCACAGGAGTCTTTTTAATAATAGTAATAAAGGGCTGTTGAATAAGACAGTTCATTCAAAATTTCTCAGGACCCTCGCCCTCCCCGCAAACAAAATCAAAAAACGCATTTCTAGCCCTCACAGCTGAGGATTCAACCAACAGAAGATTTTGATCTGAAGGCATTTATAGCTTTTTTTTGCTCTGTCTAAAAATTTAAGACACTGGCCACCTGCCTCATTTCCATCCAGGCAGGGGTGTGCCTGTGGTCTGCCACTTTGCTATCTCAATGTCAAACAATATTAGAAAGCAACAAGAGAGTCTTGTTTCAGAAAGGTATTTAACTGTGTTTCATTGGCCTGAGTCATTACTACTGCATTAATGCTACACTGGGGTCGGCAATGTTTCCTGGTGGTGAGCCAGAATGGCCCAGCCCGAGTCTTTCACTCTGTCAGAAATTTTCTAGCAATATCTCCTAGCACTGAAGTCCTGATAATCTGTTTTCACTCTGTCTTCAGTGATTAGTAGTAGAAAAGGGTTAAGCTACTTGTGGTTTAGCTTAATAAACTGCTGGGTAAGAGTGTCCACAAGGGGCAAGTCTCATACCCTTATACTTTGAGCTAACTAGTACACTTTGCCATACCCTAAACTTGGCTCTTCCCGGAGGCATCAGCCCTACAGAACAGACAAGAGCTGTCTTGAAGGTCACAAAGGTAGAGAAGGTCTGAGAGCTAGTCAGTCCATTATAGGGCATGGCAGATTAAAATGACCAGCTCACATGCTCCAATCACAAACTGATTATTCTACAGAGTGGCTAGAAGCTGTTCCCTTTCAGTGACTGCTCTACACCCTGCATGGCGTGAGCTGGTGACTGCCATCCAGACAGTACCTGCTGTATTGAAAGAAACCTATCAGAACTAGTGATTCCAGAAGAAATGCTGGGCTTAGCAAAGACCAAATGAATTAGCAAAGGCTGAATTTTGCTTTTGCTTTGTAGTTGTGATCTCTCTACATGACTACTGAGTCCTGTGGATGGGACACCATTGCTGTAGTGTCCACATCTCCCTGTTGTGAGGATGAAGAGGACTGCAAGCAAGCTTTGGGGCCATTGGTCTGAACATTTTCATCACTACTAAAGGTGAATAGTAGCCAATTCATGCTACTACCAGTATTTTGGTGATGTTGGTACCATAATTATACAATTCAACTAAGAGTTCCTGAACCAGAACAACTGGCCTCAACATCCCAAAATGCTGGATCCTTATGGAGAGCCCCATACAGACTGTGGACTGGGCTGATGTGTCAGCCAAGTGTCACCACCTGAGGACTGAGCACTGTATGTCATAGAATCATAGAATCAATGAGTTGGACGGGACCTAGACAGATCATCTAGTCTGACCCTCTACCAGGGGCAGGAATGAGTACTGGGGGTGGGAGGGGTCATAAGACCCCAGCCAGGTGCCTGTCCAGTCTCCTCTTGAAGATCTCCAGGGAAGGTGAGAGCACCACCTCTCTGGGAAGCCTGTTCCAGGCTCTGGCCACCCTTACCGTGAAGTAGTTCTTCCTAATATCTAACCTAAACCTATCCTCCCTCAGCTTGTGGCCATTGTTCCTAGTGACTCCAAGAACAACAGGGAGATATGGACACTGTATGTCCCTAACTTGGACAGCACAAAAAGCCCTAGATCCTAGTTTAGAGAATTCCCTATTATTTAAACCTAGATATTGTTTTTTTCAGGTGCAAGGTGCCACACCTGAAATTTTCCAAGGCAGAAAAAGAAGAGATTATATTTTAAATTAGTAACACAGTATTTAAAGTAATCTCTATTCCTGCATAACTTTGTTTGAAGCCATGTTAGAGAAGGAGTAAGGGAAATATTTGGATTAATGAAAGGAGGGTGTAACAATAGGCTGATTAATCAATAACCTTGTAGGCACTGTTGGTACAGTTGCCAGCCAACTGGAAAGTCTCTTGCTTGCGTAACAAAGTCAAACTCCACACGTTTTATTGCCTAATGGAGGAATTTTCTTTCTAAGCCTTAGGCTTGCATTTTATCTGTAATTATTGACCTTTCAAAACTGTAGACCCTTTGTGTGCATTTTCTTTTCTTCTGAGAAGAGAAAATGGCAGCTGAAACCAACTTGATAAGCAAGTTGTGGGTATCTCAAATACTCATAAATGACATATAAAGAAAAAGAAATATGCCCCGTGACATGTTTTGCAATACAAACTCTCATGTCTCTGAAACACAAACATTCACCTGCTGGATGTGCAAACTGACAGTCATTGATGCAGGTAAGGTAGATGCACGAGAGATCTCTCATTTGTCTGATGCCCATTGTAACATGTGCTATAAGAGAGACCCTGCTCCAAGGAGCTTACAGTTTAAATCAGTGGTGTATAGCCCCTGGCACATGCCCGGATCTAGTCTGTGGAGCCATATCATCTGGCCTTCAGGGCTCTCCATGGATCTGGAAATTTAGTTCTGGGGGACCAGCGGCAGTGTCAATTGCTATTCCCTTACTGCCAAATTTCCAGAACCGCAGGGAGTCCTGTGGGCCAGATAATATAGCCTTGCACAGTCATCTGGCATGCAGGAGTGGGCCAGTGCTCAGGTTCACACCCACAGACTGTTCCCATGTGCTGACCCTCTGCAGGATCTAGCCCAGAGAACTGTGCGTTAGGAGCTGAGCCCACCTAAATTCCCCTTGAGAGAGTGCAGTGAAAGCTGGCCTAAGTCCTAGAGTGCCTATAAATCCTGTTCCATCACTAGCTCCTCAAGGCTTACAGAGTCTTTACTAGTCTTCTGCAGGCTGTTTATTTCCCACAACTTTATGCAGGAAAAAAAAGCATTAAACCCTTCAATAAAAGTCAACAGGCTTTAAGTCATTTGAGCAGATTTATTTTTTAAATTCAGACCATTTTTCTTTCTCCTTCTCTAAGCCTTGACAGCTCTTTCCAATCAGATAACACTCCCACAAATATTTAACCAATAAAATGGTAATACCACTTGAAAGCCAACAAATACCAGGTACACAGGAGCAAGTTCTAATGTAACAGAAGGCGTTCTACTTATGCTTAGATTTCAATCGGTACTTACTACGTGTAAGTGGAAAAAAAGAAAGGAGTAAGTGCCAAATAAGCATTTCATTAAGAAATTATGTCAGGAGTGGAATAAGTTATTCTTTGACAGCAGGTGTAACCTACATACCAGGACCTAAGATAGAGGGCAGGGGGTAGCAACAATTAGGGGGAAAGTGGAAGAGCCTTTAAGAGAGCAGTTTCTCTCTGACTAAACTAGATTTTGCCCCCTGTCACTTCTTGGTGTTAGTTCTTTTTCCTACTATGTTTTCTGTTTGCAAAGCCATGAATGAGGTCTGTATCTGCTTTTGGACTGCATTTTCAATATACCTTTTTTGTTTTTCCTGGCACTACTAGTGTGATGTAGGAAAGAAGAAAGAAAGTGATTCAAGGGGAAATAACTTTGGCACATGCCTGATTTTCAAGGCAATCCTTAGGTAATCCTCTCCTATGCCTGTGTACCTGAGACGGTGGTGGGCAAAATATGGCTTGGGTATGCAGCAGGCCTGGGTGGCAGAGTGGCTGAACTTGCTTCCCAGCAGCCCCAGAAACGCAGCTCTTTCCATCTGCTGCTGCTAGTCTCTGTCCTTACCACTGGACCTGGCCCCACTACCTGGGCACCCTGGCCTGTCTGCCCCACATCCACTGCCAGGGGTAATGGATGGAACAGGTGGGTGAGGTTTCTATAGAGATCTGCCCAGGACCCATGTGTGCAGGTGTGCTCAGGTGGGTGGGTGGGATGGAGCCACAGGTGGGCAGGGAGTGACATCTAGGAGTGGGATGGTTGGGCAAGGCTGGGATCAGAATAATAGACTGGGGCCCGGGGCAGAGCCACAGTCTGCTGCCTTCACGTCCCTGCAACACGGCCCTGTGTTGTCACAACCCTGCAATCCTGTTCCCAATCCCAACCTCGATTCTGGCCCCACCCACCTATCCTGCTCCCAGATGACTCTTCCTGCCTGACCATGGCCCCATCCTACCCTGCCTGGCCTCATGCAAGGCAGAGACATTTAGCTGTTGCAGGCAGAGGGTGGGGGCTGTTGGCCTGGCCTGCAACACCTCAACAAAACTCCCATAGGCTAGGGATAGACATTATACAAACTGGCTTAAATGATCAGAAACTGGTTTAAACCTGTAACAGAATAGATTTTCAGAGCACATAACCCAGTTTGAAAATGGCTGAAACAGGTCTGACATAAACCTGGTTGAAAGTAGTATCAGACTTAACTGATTTGGTTTAAACTGTTTATGCAATGTCTATCCCAGATCCTTTCTTTGTTTAATTTAACTCAGTCCCCCAGCACCCTAGATGCATTCCAACCCTGGGTGGGGCTCTGTTCCAGCCCAGCAGGGCTGGCCCTGCCCCTCTGCTCCCTGGCTGGAGCTCTGGCAGAGACTGTAGGTACAGCAGGGCCTGCCTGGATTCCCCCTGCTCCCTACCCCCCCCCCCACACTTCCTGCTTAAGCAGCGATTTCCCTCTCTCCTTTGCCTTACACAGACACCTTTCAGCATTAGCTAGCATACCACATGCTGTGGGAGACAGGACAAAGGTAGGCAGGACAGTGTTGGCTTAGGACTTTTTGGAGCTAATCAACAGGTAGCTGGTAATGTCCCTCTAATTGAACTAATGAGAGAGAAGCTTTTGTTTTGTTTGATGGGTTGATAAATGATAACAATTCCCTGTGTAACTCCCTGCTGTGTAACTCAATGCTCTGTTACCAACTCCCTGCTGGCTTCTTCCTGGTCAGGAGGGTTGGGGGAACCCCTCTCGAATAAGAGTCCTGCTGGGGCCTGGCCACACCCCTACCCCCTCAGCTCTGTACTGAAGAAGGGAAGTGAGGGCTGCTCCAGTGGCCACCGGCTTCTAGCCTGAGCCACTGCAGGCATGTGCTGGCATTTCTTCAGTCAGGAGGGGATGTCTATATCAGTAGTCTCCAAAGTGGGATGTGCAAGACCATCCATTGGGGTGTGGGAAGAAAATATTAGAACTTCTATTTATATTTTTATATATATATATATATATATATATATATATATATATGGGGGGTGTGCTCAAACATTTTTTACTGATGGGGTGCACAAATATAAATATACATATATTGGGGGGGTGTGCTCAAACACTTTTTACTGATAGGGGTGCGCGATTCAAAAAGTTTGGAGACCACTGGTCTATATAGTTACAAACTGGTTCAGCCTAGCCAAGTTAAACTAACCTGCAAAGATTGCATCAGTACAGGTTCAGGCTTTTTGAATATCTGTCCCTAGCCTAAGTGACCCTCCAGCACAAATAATTGCCCACCCCTCACCTGAGAGGAACCTGATAGCTTCCTTCCCTGCACTGACAGGGCGATGAACTACATAGTCCAGCTGATAGGTTCTCTGAGCACAGAGTGCAAGGCTCCGACAGCAAAGTGTCACATCTTTAGTGTAACCACTGAGCAAGTATACAAGGTGGGTACCATCAACCGAAGCTTCCCTCATGCAGCCCTGTGAGTGCACCAACCTCACTGGTGATGCATAGGAGGTGCATGTTTACCCCCTGAGATTGGCAATGCACCCCCTGCAAAAAGCGCCACCAATGCTTCTGGCAGCGTCTGTGGGTGGTCGCTGCTCACCACGCCCACCTTCACCACCGACACCTCCAGTGGCATCTGCAGGTGGTCACCGACTGCCAGTTGGCACTCGCAACCCCTCTCCCCCTGCTGCTGACACTGCCCCAGCTGCCTGCAGGAGCTCCCTGCTCGCCGCCGACACCGCTGCCGCTGCCTGCGGGTGGTTAACGTGCCCACCCAGTCTCCAGGAGCACGCGGTGTTCATGACCAACCCTATGCCTGGGGCCCAGAGGGTTGAGAAAGTAGGATCATTTCCAGAGCCCATTGAGGCATTGGTCTTTTCTGGAGCCCTAGTGAGTGACAACAGGTGAGCTGGAAAGCTGTCCACTGCAAAATAGATTAAGACCTTCCCAACTCTTGTTGCATGGGCTAAGTGGCCAACCATTCCAAGGTGTTCACAACAATAGTACTCCTAAGATGACTCCTTTCACCACTGTAGACTTTAGACGGTGTATACTCTGAGCCTAACTTTCTTAGAACAGCCACATGCATGTGGTTTGAGCTCTCAGCTCAAAAGGCAGAAATTTTTACAGAGCTTATGCAACTGCTCACTGCAATAAACCAGCAGGCAAGAATCTGTTATCTCAACTAATTAGTGTTATCCCAGGTTAGAGGAAGATTAGACTTTAACCAGGGGAGTAAAGTCACAGATGATTTTATGGACCCAATTCAGGTTTCACTTATGCCCATGTAAATCAGAGCAGCTTTGGTAAAGTCAGTGGAATTAAAACTTCTGTGAACACAATTAGAATTGAATTACCTCTTACTCCATCCACTGTTCTTGATCTAGCCAATCACTTGACATATGCTTAGCCTCAAGCATGCAAACAGTCCAACTGAAGTCAAGAGAACTATGTGCACATCTACAATACTGTGCTGGCTTAGGTCCCAAGCGCTCACCACTTTCTAGGAGCAAATCCCAAATACTTCCATTTTAACACTTGGGGTGAAAACACTGTGCTGCAGTTCTGACCATCACAGGAAATCTGCACATTTACATATCCAAAATCACTATTAAAAAGTATGGGCATTTGAGGGCAACGTGAAAGCAATCACACCAGACATTTATGCTGGTGCTAATCAGAAGTGACTCCATTAGGTAAATTAAGTTACAATGGAGTAGAACCAACATTAGAGGGGAGTCAAAACCCATTGGATACAAGTTTCAGACTGGCCTTACAGGCTTTAGAAATACCTTAGACTATGAAGAATGCAAAATGGTATAAAGTCTCACTTAGCAGTATTCTGTTTGTTTACCTTTTGCTTTTCGCTTTGGACAGGGTATGTCGTTTTGTTTGGGTTTCACTTCTTTGTTCTCATGCTCCCAATGCTCCTGGATTTAAAAATAAATAAATATGACGTGAAAGATCTTGTCTTTGAAACAAAATCTTTGCCTACTTGTCTTTGTACAAAGATATTTATTCATCACTATGGCATTTAGTTTTACATTTGTAGCGAATGTAGGGATTGAGTCGGGCTGAACTGGCAGCCCCAGAGTTTGAAATCTTCCTCTTATCCACTGAGCCAGGACACCACTAGTGAGGTGGCAAATTTCCCCCTCACCAAACACTATGGGGAGTTTCTTCTCCAGGGTGTGTTCAACCCGTGCTGCTTTTCACAGATAACTTCTTGAAAGAGCTAAATTACTACCAAATGCTCCAATGCAGAGGTCTAGATGAGCAATTCTGCTCCCAGGAAAATGGCAGTGGCTGAGTTGTTGTTGCTGGCAGTGATGGTGGGTGCCATTTTTGTGCCTCCTTTAGGTGGGCATCTAGGACTAGTGCCCTGCTTTCCCACCTTAATTACACTACTGCTCCAGTGGCTTTTGTTGTCCCAATCCCTCCTTCTAATCATTTGAAATGTCAGGATTTTTCAGAAAAGGCCAAAGGAATCATGTATCTCTATACACTGAAATTCATAAGTGAAATTGCCAAAGGCTCCTTTGAAAAGTTCTAACCTAAGGCTTAAATTTGAGACCTGCTTTAATAACTTTGCTCCATTGCAAAGAGTTCATTTTCTATTTTGATAGAATCCTTCACTTTCAAAGTTGTGATTTTCTTTTTCCAAAGCCTCAGATTTGTACGTTGAACTTGTACATTTGTATTATTTATATTACAATAGCAGCCTAGGCCAGGCTCCGATTGTGCTAGGCAAACAAAGGAGTAATTTTATCAGCAATTTTTCCAAGATGAGATGGATCACAGATTATAATGGTTTCCTTGGGGAGAGAGGGAAGGGAATTAGGGAGATCTCTGTCCAGAAGAAAAGAACATGGTCATTTATGGTTGAGTTTCAGAACCCAAAATGAGGAAGTTCAAACGGCTGCGTGGAATAGAAAGAAGGGATTAACAATGAACTTAACACCATGCCAGTGAATAATGATTACTAAGGCCTGCCTTACAGTTAGCAAGTTCAAACTTCTGTTTGGTCTTCAAAATTTTTATTTCAAGGGTAGCGAAACCTAGACTGTTGGGCCGTCTCACAGTTTTAGGTCATATGAAATTTCAGACTCATAGTTTTAAAAATACTGAGTTTATTTTCTTCAAACTAGGCTTGTTTGCATGTCTCATTGAGGGTTAAACATTCTGAACCAGTGTGAAAAGGCATCTGTAGACAAAACGAGGGGCATGAGTGCATGACACTTTAAATCAGGTTAAATGTTTTTGCACTGCTTTAATGGTGTTGGTGGTTGCATGCATTGTCAGAGTATTGCGCATTAATTCCAGCCATTGTAGCACATTCAGCAGCATAATGTGCCTTTAATGACTTTGGGGTGCGGAAAACTAAAACACCTCCAAGGAGTTTTAGTTTGCTGCCCTGCAGCCACAGAGCAAAGCACTGGGCCCTGTGTGGCTCATGGGTTGTATAGGCAGGCTATGCAGGCAGCCTGGGAAGGCAGACTCCACTGAAGAAAAAAAATAAAAAAGCAGTGAGCTTGATCTCCCCCCCTGGAGCCTGCCTATCTGCATGAGCTGTGGTGGACACAGTCCTTCCCTCTGTGGCTGCAGTGCACCCCAGGGCCACATGAGCCCCGTGTCTGTGGGCAGGTGCTGCCTGGGGGAGGAGGCCACAACTGCAGTTGAGGGAAGCACCAGGTCCCCTTCCTGCCCAGGGCTGCTCCACCTGCCAGCAGCTTCCTCTCCCCTCCCCACCGCTGGGAGTCAGGTAAGACATGGGGGTTTACTTTGCCCTAAATTGAAGTGGTGTTTTTAAAAACCCACCGCTTTAATTTAGGACACAGTAAACCCCTGCTTCATCTACACATGCTCATAGACTATCTATTGGATTTAACAAAAAGTACATGTGAAGTTGCATAAGGAATTCCATGTCATAATATATAATGCATTAACTGACAAATAAGTTAACAGTACATAAAGACAGAGGAGATTTTAAGGCATAAAGAACAAAAGCAAAACACCCCAACCCTTGTAAATTAAGCCTTCAGAAATAACATGCATGGCTTGACTTCTCCTGATCTCTCAAGCTTAATATTACACTAATTCTATATTTTTGTTCACAACAAGATCCCACACAGAGGAATCATTGTGACACCCCATCTAATGAAATACAGCCATCTTCAGATTAAAATATGGCAGCTGCTAAAAATGCACAATGCATTGTGACAGTGCAGTAAAGGAAAAATATACTAAGTAATGAAGCCAGAAGAGAAATTTAGGTCTACAGACTACAGCGTCACAACTGAAATCTGGAAAAGAGACCAGGATTAATGTTGCTTTCCTTGAGAAAATAAGTGTTTTCACATCTTTGAAGGTCACAGTGTTCAGTTCTTGGTCTCATTAAAATCATGGTGTCTCTAACAGCAAGTTACTAAAGCATTTTGCAAGTATATTGGTACATTTCTGTTTCAAAGAGAAAAGTGCCACCTCCTAAATCTTTACAGCTAACCTGCTGGAACACCAGAGTTGAAAGCTGCTCAGTTTATACCAGGGGTGTCAAACAAGGATCCAACTTGTGGAGCCACTCCATCTAGCCTGCCAAACTACCAGAAGTTGGGGGCATGGCTAAAGGGGCATGGCCTGCTGCAGAATTCAGGGCCTCTGGGACCTGCTGGATGTGGCCTTTGATGGCAGGAGAGCTGTGAGATATCTAGTGTACCCCCCTCTCCCCAAATTGTTGCCACTGAACCCTGGCCACTGCCTCCAGACTCCTGGCAGACCCCCTCTACTGGACTTGTTGCAGCCACTGGCTCCATGGATCCAGCCTGCGAGGAGCTCTGGGTCTGGATCCAGTCAGGGGCTGGGTCGAATGTTTGAGACTCCCAGTTATACAATACGATAGAATCACAGCCTGAGGTCTTTCTGCTTGTCGGCTTTAGACTCGCATAGAAATCATAGAAAGGTAGAGCTGGAAAAGACCTCAGGAGGTCATCTTGTCCATCCAAGGGCACAGTCAGGTATACCTAGACTCTCTGACCCACATTTGCCTCAACTTGTTCTTGAAATGCTCCAGTGATGGGGATTCTACTACCTCCCTAGGCAGCTTGTTCCAGTTCTTCACTATCTTTCAAGTTTGAAAAAGTGTCCTTAATATCTAACCTAAATGATCTTGCTTGCAAAGTTATATGAATACTTCTTGATCTAATGTCAGTGGCCAGGGAGAACAACTGATCATTGCCCTCTTTATGGCCTTTGCCATAAGAAGACTGTTATCATGTTCCCTCTTGGTTTTCGTTTTTCTAGACTAAACAAACCCAATCCCTTCAACATTTCCTCAAACATTTTCTAAACCTCTTATCAATCTTTTGCTCTCCTCTGAACTGTCTCTAATGTGTCTGCATCATCTGCACAAATGCTGATGTTATGTCCTGGGTTGTGAGGGAGGTTCAACAGAAAGGGAGAGGAATTACAACAGTTTTTGACCTTGGGCAAGATCCTGGATGCACTGAAGTAAATGGGTATTTTGCCCCAGGGTCTACAAGACCAGAATTTCACTTCTTTGTCTATATAGATGTTCACAGGTGATGTGTGTACTCAAACCTAAATCATGTCCCACTGTGCACCAGTGTCTGTACAAAACCTGGGAAGGGTGAGAATATGGGGTGGCCAAGGAAGTTTTTCTTTTGCTTGTTCTATCAGAAGTCTCAAGATGATACTCCTTGACCTTGTGCCTAGCACAGTAAACTGAAACAGATTGTTCTCCAGTAAAGGTAGCAATTACGTATGGCCCAAATCCAATAACTTTAGAGCACTGCCTCTTGTAATGATAAGGACTGACTGTTAATGCAAAGAGCTTAGTTAATGAAAAACCAGATCATACGAACAGTACACAGTCAACCAGAGCTTAATGGTTTTATTATTTGCTTTTCTGTGATCAAAATTGCTGACAGAACATTGACACTGTCACTTCTTGACAGAGAAAAAGACTAAACCTACTACTTCAATGTGCTGCTTGTCTCAGTGGTATCTAGCAGTCCATAAACATGAATCAGAGTAGACAACTCCTGTTGACTTTGCGCTCACGTGTGACTACACATAGCACAGATTGAGACTTGTGTAGCATGCCAAGAAGTTAGAGATGTCTGACACTGAAGCTTCAGAGTCCTTAGGGCTTTTGGCAAAGTGCTGCTCCCAACTGACAAGGAATTGTATGTCTCCTGTCATCTCTTCATTACCCCATCACTTGCACCCCAACCCCAACCCACCTGCCTGTATCATCCTCCTAATGTCTTACCTTTTACATTGCAAGATTCTTGTGGGAGGAACTATCATTTACTAGACATAGAAAAAGGACTCAGAACAACGAGCTGGATTGTAGGCATTACTTCAATATAAATATTACTTGTACGTAACATGCTGGATGGCAAAAAATTGAATGTTGCACAGATGATGAAGCTCCCAAGGATGGGGAATGTAGTATTAGCAAGGCTGATCTAGGAGGGCAAAATATGGAAAGGACTATGGGGCATTCATAGCTATGCCTTTTTTCCTCTGGCCTACAACTCCTGGGAGGAGAAAGATGAGCTTCATTATGTGCTTATTGACTATGCTGAGCAGCACAGCACAAATATTCCACAAGCAAAGAGAAGGAAGAGGTGAGGTTACGTTAAGCAGACACATACCAGCTTCTTGGCTGAACTGGCTTAGGACTCTGTTTCTCATTGAACCTCATTGTTCCTCTCTGATTTTTGAACAATGTGGTTCTGTTTCTCTCCATGAATGTAACTCCTTGTGGGTAGCTGCAGTTTTGTTTACTCTTTATGTAAACCTTAGGGGTTGGCTATTTTTTTTTCCATAGAAGACTAGCTTATCTGGCTTTCCATAATCGTTTTGCGGTTCTCAAGAACAGCCAACATACGTGGGTTGCGTCTGGGTTGCTACCACAAAATATAATTTGAGGGAAGTTAAGGCAAGACTGAAATCAGCCTGCTGTCACAGTAGCAACCATACAACTCAGGACAGATATTTAAGCAATTTCACCTCCACATGCTGCTTCATTCCCTAACTTGTTAGCACAAAAATCACTACCATTTCAGCAAGTGTAGGCTGCCCTGATCTGGGTTGAACTAGCAAAGTGCTTACAAAACAGCAACTGAGTGAGAAGCATGGAGCAGACTGAGATACTTGTGTTATTGAGGGGACTGTCACTTGACACACAGGATACAGTCTGGATCTTCATGGTGAGCCATGCTTTTACTGCTCCCCTTCACCAGTCCAAGAGGGCTTGGAAGAATGAATCAGAAAGCACAACACAAGCATTTGTTTTGTGGGGGAAGAAAGCACATGGATACACAGGATCAGGCCACCTAGTCCCATGTGCTTGCCCAGTTAGGTGTTAATCCTTCCTCATCACTCTCACCACCTCTCTGCCTTCAGTACTGAGGCTTGCTGCCTCTTGCTCCCAGTTACATTACATCTCAGGCACTCTCCTGGCTCCCTCATCCCCTATGGTTCTTGTTCTTCTTTATGGCCTCACTTTCTGCTTTATATTGAGTTTCCTAATTGCACCCCTAAAGTCTCCATCCCTGTGAGCAACTAAGCTTGAGGAGGTTTATAAACAGGAGGCTTCAAGCTACTAGAAAGAAAGCGAGGAAGGGAATTCATATTGAAGTTGCCTCTGACCAGTTTGGCTTTCTTCATGGCACAGAAACATCAGGCTCCAGGAGGAGGCTGGGAGGGAGGTGATCATGGAGGTTAAGGTCCTGCACCTGATTTTACAAAAAAAAATCTTCTAAAAGCATTTTTAGTTGTTGGCCATAAGCTCCTCAGTGCAACACTGCTACCTTTAATGATCTTGATTCATTCAAGTATGCCCTATGCTGAATCAGTGCCTATGGACACTGCTAGTAATAATTACACACCTGAGGACAGGCTAGTGCTCCACGCTGACTTGAATAAACTTAGTAAGTTGGCAGAGACAAACCTGATGACATTCAATACCAATAAATCTAAGGTACTCCACCTCCGGAGGGGGGGGGAACTCACAGCATGCTTATAGGCTCAGCAGTGGTACCCTTGCTAGCACCATGGCTGAAAGGGACTTGGGGGGTCATGATTGACCACAAGATGAACATGAGCCACCAATGTGATGTTGAAGCTGGTAAAGCGAGCAAAACTCTAGCTAGAATCCATAGATGCTTCTCAAATAAATCTCAGGATGTCATCCTCCTGCTGTACTTGGCCTTGGTGAGGCCGCAGCTGGAGTACTGCATCCAATTCTGGGCCCCACAATTCAAGAAGGATGTGGAGAAGCTTGAGAGTGTCCAGAGGAGAGCCATGCACATGATCAGAGGGCAGGAGAACAGGCCTTATGAAGAGAGGCTGTGAGCCATGGGACTCTTCAGCCTGGAAAAGCGCAGGCTCAGGGGTGACTTGGTGGCTGTTTATAAGTATGTTAGAAATATTATTCGAATAAAAATATTATTAAAAATGTATAGTGAATAGAGTGTTGTTAAAACTGCACAGTTTGTATCTTGTACCTGATAAGCAGAAACACCACCAAGGACATCTCGCTAATTTACTATCTCTTTGTAACACTAAATCACACATACCTTCAAACTCCTCTGCCTCTACTCTTGTAAACTACAAAGGCTATGATTTAATTGACTGTGTCCTTGGGAAAGGTGGGGGTTTGAACTTTTGGTAACCTGGAGAGCTTTTCTAAGCATGCGTAATTAGCTAATGCATATAAGCCTATCCGCCCCGCATACTTAAGTAGTTAATTATAATGCACATGCGACGGATGACGTGACGTCATTTCATATATGTTTGTATGAACCGGAAATGAGTTGTAAGAGTTCCTGCTTCTGCACACGTGCTCAGGAGAGAGAGGATAAAACCCAGCTGAGAGTTTTCCCTGAGGGCAGAGTGCGGTCTTTTGTCTTCACTCTGACCCTATTTGCAAATATACCTTTTGTATTGCTAATAGTGTGTGTCTGAGAGTTCTTCGCCTCCCGAGAAACGAACCGCAGCATTTTTGCAACAAGTACATAAGGGGTGTGCATCAGGATCTGGGGGAATGTCTGTTCACCAGAGTACACCAAGGGAAAATAAGGACCAACGGTCATAAACTCCTCCAAGACCAATTTAGGCTGGACGTAATAAAATATTTCTTTACTGTCCAGGCCTCCAAGACCAGGAATAGATTCCCTCCAGAAGTGGTGCAAGCACCTACTCTGGACTCATTCAAGAAACGCTTGGATGCTTATCTTGCTGGGATCCTTTGACCCTAGCTGACTTCCTGGCCCTGGGGCAGGGGGCTGGACTTGATGGTCTTCAAGGTCCCTTCCAGCCCTGATGTCTATGAAATCTATGAAATCTTTGAGGTGACTTTGCTGGACTTTTTGAAGGGCTCTTGGCTGGAGTCTTCTCAGGAGTCTTGGCTGCAGGTTTTTCTGGAGTCTCATCTGCTTTCTTAAAGAAAGTGTCCAAGGAAGTTTGGACAGATGTTCTCCAGGGGGACGAGTGCACTGTCATGACATCACATCGGATCAAGTGTTGTAAAGTCAAAACTGACATCATAAAGTTGAAACAGGGTGTCAATTTATACATGTTGTAAGTGCAAAATGTTGGCTGTCTCGGTAGCCAATCAGAGTGCCCTACACAGACAGGGACAGACAGTGGAGTGCTGCCATGATAGTGGGGACTAAGGGGCGGGAGGGGAGCGGGGGAGAGGCCAGCAGAGATGGCCTCACCCCCCTCCCCTCCTCCTTGGAAGCAGAGGGGGACAATGGGGACTGGAGCACTGCCATAACGGAGGGGACAGAGCAGGGTCTGCTCCTTGGAGCCAGGGCCTGGCCCCCCCCTTCCCCCCCGCCCAAACAACTGTTGGCAGGGAGGGGAGGCGGCGGAGAACAGGGGAGGGAGGGGAGCAGGAAGGGGAGGGGGGTTACTGGTGGCTGCACCTTGCTGCAACCATGACCGCAGCTGAGGTGCAGCTGCTGGGGCAGGGGGGAGGAGGGGAATGGCCCAGGTCCTGGCCCCAGCCCTGGCCCAAAGTGCCGGGGGTGGGAGGGGGGAATGGCCCAGGCCCCAGCCCGAAGTGGCAGGGGGTGACAGGGTGCAGCCCAGGCCCCACCTCTGGCCCCGGCCCAAAGTGGCGGGGGGAGGGAGGCGAATGGCCCAGGCCCCAGCTCGAAGTGGCGGGGGGCAGGTGGGGAGCAACCCAGGCCCCAGCCCTGTCCCGAAGCAGCGGGGGGAGAAGGGAGAGGATGGCCACAGCCCAAAGTGGTGGAGGGGAGATGGGGAGCAGCCCAGGGTCCAGACTCAGCCTGAAGGGGTAGAACAGCCCCAGCTCCAAGTGGCGGGGGAAAGGTGGGGAGTGGGAACTCAGCCAATTGCAATGTTCAGTTCCCTGTCTACATAGGGGAGTAATTACAAAATAGTGCGAGTGTGAACTTTGAGGGCAAGAGCTGTTCTGTACTAACCCCCTGTTATTCTATGCTTATGTGTGATCTAGATTAATCCACTGTCAGCGTGCGTGAAACTGAATCACACAAAGGCATCTCTGACGAAGGATAAGGGAGTCTGGACAGGGAGCTAGGGTGCAACAGTTTTTGCTAAACAGCTTTTCCTCATCAGCTACTCCTGGCTTCTTCTCCAAGCAGACAAGACAAGACCTCTGTAGGGCCTCAATGAGCCTGTTTACAGTAACAGGTGGAGTTGGTCAAATGTTCCTCCCCATTGGAAAACACTATCTGGTCTAAAATCCAGGTTTTTTTACAGAAGTCTTTCAGTGAGAAAATGAAAGAAAACAAAACCAAATATTTTCCATTTTAAACACTGGCTTATAAAAAGAAACGTCAAAAGTAGAATGAAATATTTGTTTTATTATAAGGGAATACTCTGAGAAAGCTGAAAAAACAACATTTGCTGAAAATTCAGTTTGGCAGGGAAAGTTTCAGGGTTATTTTGGTTTTGTTTTATTTTAAAGGAAAATGAAATTTGAATTCTTCTTGAGAAGGGAACTCCTTTTCCCCTCACCAACTCTCGTGCAGTAATAGCACAACGAATAACAGTCCTTTTACGACTAGTTTCCTAGTTCAGGGAGAGTGTGCCTGTGGACTGCTCTGTGGGAATTCCCCGTGTTGTCCACTAGGCCTGTGCGAGTTGGCAGCTATTTGACTCGGCTTTGGATCCAGCCGATTCGGATGCCAGGGATCCGATCCAGAGCTCCAGATCGGTTTCCCACTTCGATTCGGCTGAAGCAGCTCTGAAGCTTCGGAGCTGCTTTGGAGATCTGGCCGTAGGGTATAATGGGGAATCAATTAAATATCTATAACTTTGTTGTTTTTTGTCTGATTTGGATGAAACTTGCAGGGGTGGTGGCCCCTGGTGAGGCCACAAAGCCTGCCAAGTTTCAAGAGATAGGTCCATGGGTTTGGGGGGAACTGCACTTCAAGCTGCTGACAGGCAAAACTCATGACATAGATGACCCTGTGTGTGTTAAGGCAGAGTGGGCTGAAAACTGCAGGGGTAGGTGCTGCACGCTCTCAGCAGAGGCTACCTCCCCTGCAAGTTTCATCCAAATCAGACAGAAAACAACAAAGTTATAGATATTTCATTGATTCCCCATTATACCCTATTGCTGGATCTATGAAGAGGCTCTGAAGCTTTTCCAAAGTGCTTCGGAAGCTCTGAACCACTTCAGAAAGCCTAAAGAAACCAGAGCTTCAATCTGGACATGCTGCTTCAGTGTCTGAAGAGTCCGAATTTTCTCCAGATCGGAAGTGCGGTCCAAAGCCTCGCACAGCCCTATTGTCCACCCCATGTCTTTATTAATACTACCATGCTCCTTTCCTATAACATCTAGGTGGGTTAAAGCCACAGATTTCTTTCCCTTTTCAATATAAACTTTTTTACAATACACATAAGTCTCCCTTAATACGCAGAGAAATATGCAAACTGCAGCAGTGTACGCAGTGGTTGTTCTTGGGGTAGCTTTTTGAATGCAAGGGGAGACAGGAGGCTTCAGAGGCCTGCAGATGCACACTTCATCCCAGCTGGATGGTGCTGGCCTCAGCATGCATTTGTTTCAGTCATCCAGTTTAAAACATACAGATAATAGGTACAAGCACTATGCAATTACCTATTGAACATTTTATGATTTTTTTTTATGGCCTTCAAGGTTCTTTACTGTCAGTAACTTTCTGTGGTTCAGCCCATGGCAATTTTTGCTATTAAAGCTGGGGCAAAGGCAATTTCCCATCCAAAGTTGTGAAACAAAAAATCATCCCTAGACCTGGATTGTATCAAGTCTAATTTAAACAGAGACTACAGAGTCTTATCCCATTACCTGGATTAGCTTTTGCAACCCCTTTATTCCGATGGGTTTATTGCTTGTTTGTTTGCCTCTCCTAACACGGTCCCCACTACCTCCTCTGTCCCTTCCTCCGTTTTGTATTCAAATCATTCTCTCCATATTATATGCTGTTCTGTGCCCATTTGCCTACAACACAGTAAATCAGATTCTTCATTGGCCTGCTTCTCACATGATCATTTGTACCCAGTGTCAAACAATCTGAGCATAAAGGAACAGTAGAATTCTGCTTGGCCAGGTATGTCACTTCCTAAACCCTCTCTTCCCCCAGCAATGACAGTATCCATTGCATTATGGAACAGCAGTAGGAGGACTATAAACTTGATTTTTAAAGGCATTTAGGCATCTAACAATAAAGATAGGCATCTAGTGGGATTTTCAAAGTCTCTGGAGCACTTAATTCTCCATGGAAACCAGGACATTCTGACAACCTCATTAAGTGCCTATGTGCATCTTCAGGCATCTAAATGCCTTTAAAATGTGGTGTAGTTGGAGATGCTGCACCCATGGTTCTCATTCGTTCTGTCATGGTTGGGATCATCATCATCAGCTTTGCTCCAAACAAGTCTAATTTAATTGGTGTTATCATCACCTGGAAGCAATTCTGCACATGGGAGCAGATTCTATTCTGCCTATTAGACTTATGAATGGACAACAGGTGCCTAAAAGTGATTCTATTGTAACTTATTCAAGTCCCTTCCTTTTTGTGGCCTTATGACAAGATATTTAGCAGAGTTTGAAGATTTGTTGGAATCTAACATGGCCATCCCATGACTCTTTCTGCTGCGGTCTTGAACTAGTGGCCAGGGGCTCTCAATCTTGGGGCTGCAGCCCAGTGCTGGGCTGTGGCAGGTTGGCTGTCTGACTGGAAGGGCCATGGACCAGCAAACTGTGTCCCCCAGAGCCAGGCAGAGAGGTTGTGGCTCCTTCTGCAGGGCCCGCAGCAGTGCAGGGTTTGGTCCTTTCCCTCCCCACCTGCCTGGGAGGTGGGGGTATCCTTACCTGCCTTCTGGCCGGAAATTCTGGCTGCAATTGGCTGTGACTGCTGGGCTGTGGCCACTTATAGGCCACAGTTTGCTGAGCCACAGGCTAAAAACTTTGGGAACCCCTGGTCTAGGCTATCAATGGTGTGCCTTAGAGCTTGTGCAACTCCAGTACCCATTTGCCCCTTGCTCTCACTAATTGTAGGAATTATAACATTTTAAGAGCCTAACTAGATAGAATGGCTATGCTTTTTTTTTTCTTCTGGTGTACTGGTATTTCAAAGTCTGGAAAGATTTTCATGTCTTTTTCTCAGTGTACATGAGCAGCAGGTAAAGAAAGTTATAGCTAATGGGAGCACTGATTACATCTAATTGTAATACATCTGACTTGCTATGGATTTAATTGCCTATTAGAAACCACTCTCTTCTTCTGAGAGGGAGACTTTGGAATATATGAAGAAAAGCCGTCTCCATTATGGGGATTAATATGCATTATATCTAGCTGATTGCTAAGTACTGTATGCATGTGTCCCCAAGTCACTTTCTATATAAGTGATACACAAGTGTCAACGTGCGAGTGGTAAGGAAAGTGAAATTATGGAAGATCAGTTTTCATCTACAAGACCAAGCCAGGAACCATGAGCAAATCATAATGCAATGCCAGCCTGTGGCTACTAGATAATTCCAGGTGCATCAGAGAAAAGATTTTGGGACCCCAAGAAATTGTCCCAATATGAAACAATCCCACTGGCTCATCACTCGTTCCATCTGTGACTTGGGCACAATTCTCCACTGCTTGCAGTTATTTACGTCTATGCAAAGGTCATGTAAAACACTACCCCAGCCAAATAGCATCCCCTTGTGGCAGTGTACGTGACCACACAGGGTAAGAGAATCCAGCCCTTGTTATGAAACCCTCTTTGGTGTTGCTCCTATCTAATTCTTGGCTCTCCCCTCTTTTGCTCCCCTTGCTCACAGGTACCAGCTGTGCCTGTCATCATCTTTACCCTCAGTCTCACGCTGTCTCTCCAATTAGCATCCTTGGGTAGTTCTCAGCCTTAGCATATGCTTTCACTATGGCCATCAACTCCAGTAGCACTCAAATTCACTTCACAGGGGGCTAAATGGGGTCCTGTATGTGTAATGGTTTTCAGTGGAATTTAAAGGCCATCTTTCATTTTTTATCCCCAGCTGTCCCCATTATCTTTCTAATACTGCCAGGTGTGTGAGACAATTTATTTAGTAGCTGCTTTTACCACATCTCTGGATACATGTCATTCCCCTGATGCACTGAAAGCTCTTTCTTCTGAAGCACATACTATCAGAAACAGTCATCCTTCTGTGCCTCCTGTCATTTTTCTCTTCCTTTGCCTTAAATTTCTCCCTCCCTCTATTATTAATATTGTCCATTCCATAAGGAGTAATTATGCTCAGTTTATGCAAAAGGTGACATGTAACTGTTAGAAATGGAATATTGTTAGAAATGGAGTATTGTTAGAAATGCACAGCTTGCATCTCGCACCCGATAAGAAAGAAACACTGCCAAGGACTTTTTTCCTTTCCCAGCTTTGCCACAGCTTTTCTTATACTAAATCGCAGACTCTCCCCCAGCTTCTCCCTAGCCTTTCTCATACAGATTACAGAAGCTGGAATTCAACTGACTGTGTCCTTGAAAGGGGGGGGTTTGAACTCTTGGTGACCTATAGTAATCTCTGAGCATGCTTAATTAGCTGATGCATATTTACCTCTCTGCCCTGCATACTTAAGTAGTTAATTATACTATACATGCGATGTATGTAGTGATGTAACCACATGTATGCTTGTATGAAATGGAAGTGAGCTGTAAGAGTTCCTGTTTCTGCACACGTGCCCAGGAGGGAAAAGATAAATACAGCCTGCAAAATTCCTTGGTGGGTTCAGAGTAATCTGAGTTTTTGACTCTGCTCTGACCCTATTTGCAAATACACCTTTTGTGCCATCTAATGAGTGTGTGTCTGTGATTTTTGTGGCCTCCAGAGAAACGAACCGCTTTATGCATCAATCTGGCATCCCAAATGGGACATCTCTGGATCACCTCAGGGCTCAGTGACAAGATCGTCTCTGCCACCACGGGGAGTGTGCACCGAGCCGCCTTTTTGGGCTCGCCCAGGGGGTTTGAGACGTGAGTCGGAGTACCCGAGAGATTAAAGGCTCCTGTGCAAAATTTTTGGTTTCTGAGGACGCCAGACACACATTCTGGCATTCTGATCGAGATCTCTGGAGTATCTGAGTGAGTATATGAATTCCCTTGCCCAATTTGGTCTGGATCCGGGAACAAAGACGCGTTTGATTTGGTTTAATACTGGGAAATTTTCGGCCTGGTATATGTGAACCGTGTGTAACTAAGATCTTTTGGTATTTGGTGTGCGTTGGGTGCACTTTTGTGGGCATTAATATGGGTGCGGGTCGCTCCCGTGTAGAAAACTTGGATACGCCTTTAAGTTATATATTACAAAACTTCAGTAAATTTGCAAAGCAGGCAGATTATGGAGTGAAGATGAAAAAGGGTGATTTAATTAAGTTTTGTCAACTTGAGTGGCCAACATTTGGGGTCCACTGGACCCCGAAAGGATCCTTTGTAGTAAAAGAAGTGATAGCTATCCATGAAATAGTTATGCAGAACGGATATTGGAATCAATTTCCTTATATCGATTGTTGGTTGTGGGTGGTTCAAAATCAGCCACCTTGGATTAAGAAATGCTTAGTAAAGTCTCATGTGATGGTTGTTAAAGGAAAGGCTCGAGGAGGACCGCTTGTACTCCCTGAGTCTAATGAGGGGGGGAATTCTGAATTGGCTGAGTATCGGACCCGTGCTCCGGTCACCCTGTCAGGTAGCGAGGATGAATCAGACACCTCCTCGGGATCCAGTCCCTCTGCACCACCGCTCCCTCCCTCAGGAAAACCACCACCGGCGTATCAAAGCATACCTAATGATTCAGAGCGTGAGCCTCAGCTAAGTGCCCCATCTGAATCAGGGAATAAGGGCTATTATTTGCGCAAGACTGTAGAATCACAGCCGGTGCTGAATTGCCCGATGCGAGAGGTTATCAGAGAGGGGGGCAATGCAACTTTTGTCTACACCCCATTTAGTCCTTCAGATTTATTTAACTGGAAGAATCAGAGCCCCTTTTTTCGTGAAGACCCTGAAAAAATGAGGGACCTGTTTCGATCTATTGGGCAAACCCATCGACCCACGTGGGCTGATGTCCAGATAATGCTCCAAACCCTCCTGACCCCGGAGGAGAGAAGATTAGTGTTGGGGACTGCAGAGCGCATTGCAGCAGCCAGGGTAGAAGCGGAGGGAGCTGCTGGTCCTACCTTTCGTGATACCTGCCCTGTTGAGGAACCGAGATGGGATAATCATACTGCAGAAGGAAGAGAGCTGAGTGCACGGTATCTGGGGATTATAGTGGAAGCAATGGGGAAGGCAGTGCCTCGGGTTACTAATCTGTCTAAATTGTATGAAGTGAGACAGGGAAGAGAAGAGGATCCCTCAGCTTTCCTCGGGAGGCTGTATGAGGCGTTCCGCAGGTTTTCGGACCTAGATCCAGAAGCCCCAGATAATCAACGCATGGTAAATCTTATGTTTATTGGTCAATCCGCTGCTGATATTTGTAAGAAGTTACAGAAAACTGAGGGAGGTGCTGGGAAACTGATTTCAGAGCTGGTGGAAATTGCATATAAGGTATATGGGAATCGTGAGCATATGCAGGAGCGCAAGAGGATAAAAAGGCTCAGCGACAGATGGCAGCGCTGGCAGCTGCTATAACTGGAGGTAACCCTGGAAAGGCTGGGATGCAAAAAAGGGAAAGGAGAAAGAGTGGGAGCAGACGTTTGTGCTTACTGCAGGGAGAAAGGACACTGGAAGAGGGAATGCCCAAAGTTAAAGGAGAAGAGAGAGGGTGAACCAAGAGGTCACCTCATGCGGGCAGAGGAAAAGGGTGAGGATACAGAATGAAGGGAACAGGGATCTAAGACCACTACCCTTCGGGTTGGAGCCCGAGAAGATCCCATGGTAACCATTAGGGTTGGTGGCAAAAATTTTGAAGCCTTGGTGGATACTGGGGCTACATTTTCAATGATTCCAGAAAACCCCCCCTGTGCAGGAACTAGTGAACTTGTGGAAGGGATTGAGGGAACGCAATCCCGACTCCCTGTTTGTAAGCCACTCCTCACCAAAGTGGGGGACCATTTGCTTGAGCACTCCTTTGTATATTCTCCAAGTTGCCCGGTTGCACTACTTGGGCGGGACCTACTCACAAAATTGCAAGCTGAGATATTTTTCAGAGCTGACCAGATGGTGGTCCAGCTACCTGTCAAGCAGAGCTCGAACTATCAGATGGCTCTCCTGGAGGACTAACGCCCTGTAGTAAGTTCTGAAGATCACATGACTGGAGTAGACCCTTCGGTATGGGCTGATGGAACCCCTGCGCGAGCTAAGTCGGTCTCCCTGGTAAGGATCATATTCAAGGATGGGGAGGGGCCCGTTCGGGTAAAGCAGTATCTACTCAACCGAGCGGCCAGAGCTGGACTCAAGCCGTTAATAGAGAAATACAAGAGGTGCGGATGGCTAGTGGAAGGGTCCTCACCATATAATAGCCCCATTCTTGGAGTGCCGAAGGCAGATGGGGTCTCATACAGACTAGTCCAAGACCTGCGAGCAGTAAATAAGAAGGTCCTTTCAGACCATCCTGTAGTCCCGAACCCACACACGATTTTGACACAAGTACCGGGGGAAGCTGAAATATTTTCAGTGCTTGTTTTGAAAGATGCTTTCTTCTCCATCCCCCTTCACCGAGAGAGTCAAAAATTGTTTGCTTTTGAATGGGAGGATCCAGATACTTTCCATAAAGCCCCACTCATGTGGACAGTTCTTCCACAAGGATTCATAGCAGCCCCCCATATTTTCGGACTTGCCCTTCAGAAGGACTTGGAGGAGTAGAAGGGATCACACCGCACAGTGACTCTCCTCCAGTATGTGGATGACCTGCTAGTTGCAAGCCCAAACTTGCAACTCTGCGAGAAAGCCACCAGGTCACTGCTAAACACTTTAGGGGAAAAAGGATATAAAGTCTCTAGAGAGAAAGCCCAAATATGTCAGCCTCAAGTTACATTTTTGGGATATAAGCTCTCAAAAGGAGTCAGAGCCCTGAGTGCAGATCGCATACAGGCAATCCAAGGTCTAACCCCACCTAAGTCACCCAAGGAGCTGCGGGCATTCCTAGGGCTAACTGGGTTCTGTCGACTATGGATACCAGATTATGGTGGGAAGGCTAGACCACTGTATGACTCCCTGACTAAGGAGAGTCTCACTGAATGGAAATGGAATAAAGAAATGCAGCATGCCTTTGATCTGCTCAAGGCAGCATTAACCCAACCCCCTGCCCTGGCCATCCCAAATAGTAAAAAGCCATATCGACTGTATGTTCATGAGAATCGAGGGGTTGCATCAGGGGTGCTGACACAGCCATCGGGCCCGACCTGGAGACCCGTGGGATATTACTCAAAGGTTCTAGATCCAGTTGCACTCGGGTGGCCAGCCTGTCTTCAGGCTGTGGCAGCCACAGCAGTGGTTGTTGAAGAAGCCCAGAAGATAGTCATGGGTGCGGATATGGAAATACACACCCCACATGGAGTTCCCCAGATTCTAGGGACTGAGGGAGGAAAGTTTCTCAACCCCTCCAGACAATCACAATATGAAATATTTTTGCTCTCTAATCCAGGACTTACTTTCAAACATACTACAGCCTTGAACCCTGCAACCTTGCTGCCGGAGCCAGGGAAACCGACGCATGACTGCCTTGAGGTCCTGAATCAAACATAGGTGCGGCCTGATCTTGCTGAAGACCCAGATGCTGAATACTTCGTAGACGGCTCCAGCTCTGTCATCGATGGAAAAAGACGAACAGGATGTGCAGTGGTAACCTTGGATAAGGTAGTATGAGGGAGTCATTGCCGAGCTCATGGTCGGCACAGGCTGCGGAACTCACTGCGCTCACCCGAGCATTACAGGTGGGGACAGGCCACCGGGTTAATGTATACACTGATTCTCGCTATGCTTTTTCTACAGTCCATGCGCACGGACTATTGTGGAAAGAAAGGGGTTTCATTACAGCTTCTGGGAATAAAATTGCTAATGGCCCTCAGATTATCAAGCTACTAGAGGCACTCCACCAGCCTAAAGAGGTAGCAGTCATTCATGTGCGGGCCCATGGGAAGGCTTCTGAGGAAAAGCATAAGCTTGGAAATGCAAAGGCTGATGTGGCAGCAAAGGAAGCCGCATTTATTGGTGGAGAAGCGGAGGAAGTATCCGGGCAGGCCTTGTCCCATGCCATATGGGCATACGTCCAGGATTTAGTCCCGCAGTATTCCCCTGAAGAAGATAAATTTGCACAGAAGGCTTGTGCAGAAAAGAACTCCCAGGGGTGGTGGATAGTACCGGGAGGAAAGGTCATGATACCCAGGCCATTGCTTCGGGAAGTGCTGCATCAGCTTCATGCAAGAACCCATATGGGAGGCTTGGCTTTGGGTGATCTAGTGATCCGCCAAGCAGTAGCCCCAGGGCTATATGTAGAAGCTCAGCGTATTGCTACCAGGTGCATCACATGCCAGAAAGTAAACCCTCGAAGGAAACCCCCTGTGCCAACGGGAGGTAGACCCTGGGCAGCGTACCCTGGACAAGCATGGCAGATTGATTTTGCCGAGCTCCCACGGTCCGGACATCATGGGTTTTTACTTGTCATGGTAGACCAGCTCTCTGGTTGGGTTGAGGCATGGCCCACCAGGACTGCCACTGTAGCTACAGTAGTGAAGTATTTGTTGCAGGAGATCATTCCCCGGTATTCTCTGCCTGAATCCATCGAGTCGGATCAAGGACAACACTTTGTGGGAAAGGTAGTTCAAGAAGTCGCACAAGCTCTCAAGATCACTTGGAAACTACACACACCATGGAGACCACAGAGTTCAGGACAAGTGGAACGCATGAATAGGACCTTAAAAACTCTACTCACCAAAATCTGTATTGAAGCACGCCTTAAGTGGCCTCAAGCATTGCCGCTAGCTCTTACTTGCATTCGAAACACTCCCCGATGGGGCATTAAATTAACCCCATATGAAATTATGTTTGGCAAGCCCCCTTGAGTCTTACCCCCTGGGATGTGAGAAAATGTAACTTTTGAATTAGGTAATAGCGAGCTTCATATGTACGTTATTGCTTTGCAGTCTGTCTTGTCTTCTCTTCACAGGTATGCAGCCTCCTTTCAGCGTCTGCCTTTAGACGTACCAGTACATGACTTCTGCCCGGGAGACTGGGTCTTAGTGCAGCGGTGGAAAAAGGAACCTTTGACTGAGAGGTGGAGTGGCCCTTTCCAGGTACTTCTAACAACCCACACCGCTGTAAAGACTGCTGGCCATGACCGTTGGATACACCATACCCGTGTGAAACAACATCCACGAGCATCAGAGGACACCAACTCCCAGGACGAACTCACTCCGGAAGCTGAGTCGTCCTCAGAACAAGAAGCCAGCAAGTGGAGCTGTGAACCTACTGGTGATCTCCAAGTGCGCCTGAGACGGCTTAATCAAAGTTCAGAAAATTAGACAAGAAAGTAAAAAGAAAAAGTTTAGGCTGTATTTGATCTCAAGAAAGGGAGAATATGGTGGGAATCTTAATATGCTTTGTTGTTATCTATGTAGAAAGAGAAGCAGGATTGAGCAGCCCTAGCCGCCAGCCTATATCCCCGCTTCCCCCAATTGCTCCCCCAGGGACAAATTTGTATGTTGACATGATGGAAAGAATTGCAGGTACCTTCAATCTCACCAACTAACTGCTGGGCCTGTGGGGGACTCCGAGAGGCTGGAGAACAGTGGCCTTGGAGGGCTTTTCCTTTGGCCCCAAAATGGTTGGTAAGTGATAAGGCGGATGTTAAGAGTACTGGTCAAGAATGGGATGAGAACCGCAGCTGGGATCTTTCCCAAGTGGCATTAGGAGAGTACTGTATTAGCAATAATGGTACAGGGAGGAGTTTGGGACATAGCCAGTGTACATGGACATTGAAATGGGTCCGAACATGCACTACCTGTTATGCCCTTAATTGCAGCAAGTATGCAGGTCAATGGAATTCTACTGCTGTTAAGCTCCCAAACGCCACGTGGATGAAATGTAACCCATCCACTCCACAATCATCCCCACATGATGAAGACACCTGCTTCAAAAAGATTGATAACCACCACAGTTGAAGGGATGCAAGTTGCAGCAGCCCCCCCTCAAAGTGTAGACTGTAGCAAAAGTCATGGTACTCAGAAAAATTCCTCGTAATTATCTTGATCTGCCTAAATGAAAATGGGGAGCAGAAAGCATCTTGAGGGGGGAATATTATTAGAAATGGAATTGTTAGAAATGGAATATTGTTAGAAATGCACAGCTTGCATCTTGCACCTGATACGAAAGAAACACTGCCAAGGACTTTTTTCCTTTCCCAGCTTTGCCACAGCTTTTCTTATACTAAATCGCAGACTCCCCCCCAGCTTCTCCCTAGCCTTTCTCATACAGATTACAGAAGCTGGAATTCAACTGACTGTGTGCTTGAAAGTGTGGGGGTTGAACTCTTGGTGACCTATAGTAGTCTCTGAGCATGCTTAATTAGCTGATGCATATTTACCTCTCCGCCCTGCATACTTAAGTAGTTAATTATACTATACATGCGATGTATGTAGTGATGTAACCACATGTATGCTTGTATGAAACGGAAGTGAGCTGTAAGAGTTCCTGTTTCTGCACACGTGCCCAGGAGGGAAAAGATAAATACAGCCTGCAAAATTCCTTGGTGGGTTCAGAGTAATCTGAGTTTTTGACTCTGCTCTGACCCTATTTGCAAATACACCTTTTGTGCCATCTAATGAGTGTGTGTCTGTGATTTTTGTGGCCTCCAGAGAAACGAACCGCTTTATGTATCATAACTACCAACCTATATACAGCATAAGTTCTCCTTTAAAGAAAATCTTGTGTCATTTTATTCTACTGCCGAGCTGTAGAGCATTGCATTCCCTGTACTAAGCCAGTAGTCACAGCCTGGAGACAAAGCACAAAGGCAACTCACATACATGAACAATGTGGCAGTAGAAATAAAAGGCAACATACAATCAGGCGGCAGATGAGGAAGAAAAAAACCAAAAAGAAAAGCAGAACCACCCTGCCAGGTTGAAATCCATGCAAATAAAAACAAAATACAAAATGATTCATGATTGCTACAGAGCTGGGATGAGAAGAAGCCCAGTACATGGGCTTCTGTGAGTAAGTGCAGAGCTAGGACTTGAAGGAAAGTCATGCATTTTTTTAAACATGTGTCTAATGCTCATCCTATAGGAGCCCACAGTTTTTTGCAAGCAGAACTTAATGGTACCCAACAGAAACATGGCCAGATTTGGGCTGGAACATGGTAGCCATTTATCAATGCAGAGCAACATCGTACCACAGAGACAGGAAAAAAAAGATGAGTGCTGTTCCAGTCCCTTCTTCCAGCTCATCTGGCAACTGTCATAAGAGAAACTGCATGGATTTCACCAGCTAAATAATGAGATGCTAAAGAGGAACACAGGCAAAAGCCGAAATATTCTGCATCCTCAAAACCGTTTTGGGGAGACACTGCCCTTTAGCTTGGACTAAGGCCTATGCTGTACCCTGTACCCTCATTCCTAAGCCATGTAGGCTTGCAAAAGAAAAACACTCCAGAGTGCCAGCCCTAGGTTCAGTGCAGCTGAGGCTGAGGAGCAGATCAAGAAATAACTTCAGCAGAAACCAGCCAACCCTCCTCCTGCCACTGATGCTTACTATAGTTTTGACATTCTCTCCCCTGTGGTGACTGACTGTTTGCTCCAACCCCTGGGCCCAGCATACCCCTCCTTGCTCATTATCTGAGCCTTATCCTATGTCCCCCATATCATTCTTTCTTGCTTCCTGTTCTTTCCTGCACTCTCTCCATCTTGTTCCTTATCTGATCCCATCCTGACTAAACTCCACCTAAGGTAAAAAAATAAAATATATCTTGTGGCACTAAGATGCCCTTTGCCTTCTGCACTCCATCCCTTTGCTGAAGATATGATGCACCTAGTGCCTATAACCTATGCCTGGCTTATCTACTTAGTGGCAAGATTGTCTATAGTCTCAGTACTGAGTAGTGCCCAAGATATATTGTGATATATGCAACACAGTAGCTTCTTAGACATAAGAAATATTATCCCCTAAGAAATTTTCCACCTGTTTGCAATCTCTCACAACACCCAGGGGGCCATTGACTACATTCAGTAGCTCTCTTGTCTCCCAAGAACTTCCATTACAGGGTGGAAAAATTTACCTTTCCTAATCTCTCAGTAATCCACATGATAAAGAACCTACTAATGTGGATTAGTAGTCACATTAAGGAACCAATTGAAAGAGGACTGTTTATTCATTACTTGGTGATGTAAATAGCTTTTTCCCTGACAAAATGTTACTGAGTTCTCTCTGCCCATCCCTACTGTTTTCTTTCCCTGTCTCTCAAGGCCCTAAGTAGCTGCTAATTCTTCTTTCCCAGTTGCTGTTTCACTTTTCAGAAGTGCCAAAGCCCAAACTTGCTAAAGATTTTGACAGTGGGCAGGTTTCCAAGAGCTCAACTCAGCTTTTCTGTCAGGAGGCTGGGCATCAGGTAGGCTAACTAGCCCCCAGCTAGCAGAGGTTACCTGAATGGGTCTGGTTGGCAGTGACCTACTACTAACTACTTCTAGCTGGTCCTAGTTGCCTGCATGGGTGTGGCTGCTTGCTTACAAGCAGAGCTCATCCAATACCCAGCAGGCTACTCTACAGGTCAGATGCTTCTCTGCCTAGCCTAGGGCTTCTGACTCCTGGTTTTTGATTCCTTGTTTTCTGATTCCCGCCTGCTGACTCCTTGTTCTCAACTGGACACCTTTGCTTCAGACATGCCAGCTTCTGAACCCCCTTCTACCCTGTTACTCCTGACCCTAGTCCAGATTCCTGTCTTTTGACAGACAGCTCTTGGCTTGTGGCTTTAGTTTGGCAATTGCTTACATCCAGGTCCCTTACATCTATTGCTGGCTGCTGTTGACCCCTTGGCCAATGACTGGTCTGCATCTCTGCCTGCTAGTAACCTCCCTGGCTCATACTGATTGCCCACATTTCAGTCCCTTGCAATTGTCCTGATCCCCCAGCTCTTGACTATAATATGGATCTTGTCTGCTTCTGATCCTTTAGGTTGTAACTATCTAAGGTCAAACCTTCATCACCCACATCTTGGTTGTACTCCTGACACCCCCTTCTTGGCTTCAAAATAAGTGGCCCAATTGTCAAAAGACTGTGGTCCATTGAGTGCTGAGGTGGTGGGGCTAGTCTCTCAAGCATGTCATGAAGAGAGCTGCTAGAGGCTGCAGACTTGAAAAATCTGTCTTAATCTGGAGAATATGAACACTTGCAAATCTGACTCACCTATGGGTCACTGCTATTCCTTCCACATTATCTACATGGGGAATATAGGAATATCCATCATTGTCTGAAACTAAGCGGTCTGCAAGAACGAAGGGTTCTTTCAAATGTTGCTTCAGTAACATTTGAGAGGCTAGGGTGATTTAGCAGCACTGAGTGCAGGGAGTGACTCTTGTTGGTAATGCCTGGACTGCAAATCATAACCAAGATCTTTGTTTGTAATGAGAACACTTTGCACTGACAACAAGGGCATTTTGTGGCTTAGTTTCCACTTACCATAGGATAGCAGCATATGCAGGGATAGTTACCGTGGCAGAACTGATTCTTGGTAAAGTCCCATCCATTTTACCTCATGGTGAATTGTTCTTATGTCACTAGCCTATACTGGTAGAAGATTACACTTAAGGTAAACCAGGGTATTTTCTGGAGTGCTAGGCATATGTAGAATACTTTGTAGGTTTTTCTTTTAAATACGTTTTGGAAGAGGTGAACTTGGGCACTTCTGCATCCTGGGTAGCAGTGTACACAGGACAGCATCAGTGGATTTGCTGCCTGTGGTGACAGCTAACCCTGTAACACTGAGGATGTTATTTTTGCACCCCCTACCCCTAATTCAAAACCCAGGACTGGTGCCCTGGTCACTCCTTAGCTATGCTACTGGGTTTTGGTTTTTGCTTTTTTTAAATATAGAAAACGAGGTCTTGTCTACTCTGGAATATGACAAGGACCACTGCAGAGCTGGTGGATAACAAAAGCAAAGATATAAGGGAAGTAAAACCTATTTGTGATGGGATGTGATGCTTATATGTTATTTAAAATGCTTAGGTTTGATTAATACCTACTGAACTCAAATATCCAAACATTAAGCATAAAAGCTCTTTACAATTTCTACACTTTTTTTCCTTCAGAGAGTGATGTGAAACTCATACGTATTTCTTAGATGCTGTGGTTGACTATGAGCATTCATAACCTGTCAAGCTAGACATCCCTATATTGCTAAGGATATCAAAACAGGTATTTATATATAAAGGTAAATCACACCAGCATGTTATGCTTGCTTCATGTATCAGAAGGAAACAAGAAAGATACAAAGCCAGGATTTATTTTTTTAACTTCGTAGGTCAACTTTACTAGCAAGGCCTGGCAAGAGTAAACAGCACTAAATAAACTCATTATATAGTTAAAATGATCATAATCCTGGAGTTGGCTTGACCACTTCAGTTAAGCCTTTCCTCTGGAGGCAGGCAGTCCATGGTGTGTCAGTGAGTTTCCAGAGAGATCCCCATCTCTCTGCCTGCTCACCCCCAGAGAGTACATGTTCCTTCCAGGTCCAATCAGGGCAGGTGTTGTTGAAGACTAAGCAACCAATTTCTAAAGCATCATGCGTCACCCCGGGGAGTGACAGCTCCTGAGCCCCTGCCCCTCTGCCATGAACTCCGTGCTTCAAACAAGGAGGAGAGGTGGGACCCTGCCCCCCTCTCAACTGGGCCAGGTCACGTAGGCTGAGCTGGTGGCAGAGCACCCGAGGTGATAGGCAGGGAAGAAGGAAAAACTAGTACAAGAGAGTATGGCTGAGGCAAGGATGGAAAACCTTCACAGAGGGGCAAGCTGTTGAAGAAGTCAGCTGCAGGCCCTGAATGCAAGAGGGATTCACATTCTCCACTCTCAAGCATGCTTTACAGGTATAGCACAGGCCAGCTGCAGTAGTAGAAACCCCAGGTGGCCAGCATGGGGATTGAACCCACAGCCTTAGTATTATTAGCACCACATGCTCTCCAGCTGAGCTAGCCAGCCAAGGTCACAGTGGACCCTTGCTGGAACTGGCTTCCAGTCAGCCCAAGTCAGGCAAGCTACTCACCACCTCATGAGACTCCTGACCCGCAGCAGCAGGCTGTTCTGTCCCAGTAGCTGGGGGGACTGGCTCAAGTGGTAGAGTGCTTGCTTAGTATGTAAGAAGTAGCAGGATTAATGCCTGCATTCTCCAGGGTGTGTCTGGCTGCTGGCTCCTTTTTGCTGAGGTGGTGTACACTTTGAGGGTGCTTACTCTGCTGTGAATACCAGGGGTGCTTCCTTTAGCCTGAAGCACAAACTATGAACATGGGCCGGCAGTGTGGGGATGCAGTCGGGAAGGCCAACTGTACCTTGTCATGCATCCACAGCTGCATCTCAAGCAGGTCCAGGGAGGTGATCCTCCCCCTCTATGCGGCACCGATAAGGCCGCAGTTGGAGTACTGCGTCCAGTTCTGGGCGCCACACTTCAAGAGGGATGCGGACAGCATGGAGAGGGTCCAGAGGAGGGCCACTCACATGATCAGGGGGCAGCAGGGCAGGCCCTATGAGGAGAGGCTACGGGACCTGAACCTGTTCAGCCTCCAAAAGAGAAGGCTGAGGGGGATCTAGTGGCCTGTTACAAACTAGTCAGGGGGGACCAGCAGGCACTGGGGGAGTCCCTGTTCCCCCGAGCACCGCCAGGAGTCACCAGGAATAACGGTCACAAGCTGGCAGGGGGTAGATTCAGACTAGACATCAGGAGGTGCTACTTCACGGTCAGGGCGGCTAGGGCCTGGAACCAACTTCCAAGAGAAGTGGTGCAGGCTCCTACCCTGGAGGTCTTTAAGACAAGGCTAGACAATCACCTTGCTGGGGTCTTTTGACACCAGTACTCTTTCCAGCCATGGCAGGGGGTCGGACTTGATGATCTGCTCAGGTCCCTTCTGACCCTAGAAACTATGAAACTATGAAACCTAGATTCCTGTTAATCCACGGGTAACAGAAAGGGCTGTGATCTCTAGTGGCCTGAAAATGACAGTGTCCAGTCCCCAGGACAAACAACCCAGACCTCCTTCCACTCACACAATTCTCTTATACCCTCTCTGCTTCTATCCACCGATTAACTCCTACTACCTCAGGTCAGACTGCACAGAACCTCAGCTTCCGTCTTCCCCAAAGGAGTGCCAACTCACCTCCCAGCTGCCAACAGTTGTTCAACCCACTAAGCTAGGCCCAGCATCACCTCCCCCTTGACATTTCCTCGACTTCTGGACCCTTGTAAATTACTCGGAGATGGATTCAATCCAGCCCTGCTGCTAGGGGCTCAGGAAAAGCTGCTTGCCTTTCTGCTACTCTGCTGCTGCTGACAGACAAGGCACTACTCTCACACTGCCTCTGCCCTGATACAGGGAGCCCCAGGGGCATGTGTTTGCCCAGACCTTTTGGCCATCCTAGAATACCTCTTGCACTAGGGCTTCTGCAGAGGCCCAGCCCTGCACTGCAAGTTCATTACAGAGGTGTTTGAAGACTGCTGCATTGACTGTACCACAGGAGAAACTTCCCCTTTGTGATTTCAGGTTTCAGTTACATGGGCACGCTTAGAAGCAGCCCTCATTCTGAAATGGGTAGTTGGCTGTCAGGACAGATGCACCAATGCCAAACCCTCACTGTTGGGGAAATGCAGGTTTGCACTGGTTATGGTGTTTACTCTTGCTGCCAATCAATGCATATCCCAGTTTATCCACAGGCCATATCTACCCCTGAAAAAGTGCAGACCTATTAGAGTATCTGCTAACCAACCTGATGTGAAGCAAGGCTTAACATGCTGCGTAGACAGGTGCAAAGTATGTTTATATGTCCAACATCACTACATTTTCAAAATGCTGGTCTTTATCTGTCCTGAGGGCAATGTCATATTTAAACATTCTCTTAGTTTCTAACAAGGTACATTTTCCCAGTGTAGCAATGCCAGAAGGGCCACCACCACTACTGCTACACCAACTGAATAGACAAGGCCTAACAGCATCATATGAATAACAAATGCTTCTCTCCCCTTCCTGGCATAGCATGTGAGAGCAGCCACAGTTCCAAGAACACCCCGAACAGCCCAACACAGTGCTCCCTTCAGACTGGCTCTGACTCCTGGCATGTAAGGTGGTATAAAACTCCCTCCGTAGAAAGTCACCCTGAGGTTCAAATGCACAATTGGCTTCTAATGCCGCTGCTTATTAATTTGTTGAATGACAAAAAGAATTGCAAGGGGTGGATACCACAGAGGTAATAAAGGAAGCACTATATTTTAACGTTAAGAAAAAGATATGACATTTCAGCAACTTCCAGTAGGAATGCTTTACAAAAGAAGCTTTGTTTATACTGGCTCTTTAATGCCAACATTTAATCTCATTATTGTAGATGCTTAAGCAATCGTGTCTTAGGCTGCTTTGTTTTATAACATAACTGATCACCAAAGATAGCAAAATAGAACAGTGGCAGCAATTATGCCAAGGAAGTTACAGAAGCAAGCTGCTAATAGAATTACAGGATGAACAGCAAAGCGATCAGTGGAGAAGAAAAATGCTCCAAAAATATGAAGTAATGGCCAAAAATGTTGAGAGAGAAACGATTAAGGTTGCAAAGTCATGCATTCAAAATTTAGGGAATGCCAGGATAAAAAACTGCCTGCACAAGCTTAATTTACCTCCTTGTGCTTATGCACTATGATAGAGTCTTTAATTACATGATTACAGGTTATGTTTTCCATGGGATCCTTCCCTCCTCCTGTGCTCAGGATAGATGGGACACATTTAATGAGGAGCTATTGAGTATTTCTGTTTATTTTTTCTTACTTCTGTGTGGCCCCATGCCCTATTTCCTGCATGTAATCTAAAGCCTATCAGGAATACACAATTATTTGCATTTGAGACTGGGGGTGGGTACAGTTTGTGGGCAATGGGGTGGTGAGCGGTGACCGCCTGCAGAAGCTGGCAGTGGGGGGAGTGGTCACCACCCACAAAAGGCAGTGGTGAAAGGAGGAGGGGTGGGGTGGCGAGTGGCAACCTCTCATGAAAGCTGGTGTTGGCATCAGTGTGGTGAGTGGCAACCGCCTGCAGAAGCCAGCATCGGCGGGTGAACAGTGACCACCTGCAGAAACCAGTGGTGGTGGAGGCCATCTCAGTAGGGGCTTGTGCTCCCCTGTGTCTGCCCTATCAGTCACCTATGATTATTTGTTTTCTTATAGGTTGTCTTTTAGGAAGAAAATGCTATCATTGATTAGCTTAGTCCAGGGGGGCCAAGATATGGCTCAGGAGCAGGATCTGGCCTGTGAAGTCATATCATCTAGACCATGAGGGTCCATATGACAGCAGGTATTTGGCAGCAGGCCAAGTGGTGGCAGTGAGAAACCCCACCCCCAAAGGATGTGGAAATTTGACAGTGGGAGGGCAGCAGCTGCCGCAGCTCTAGGAACTACCACAATTAACACTGGCTCCGAATTCCAGCTCCACAGGCCAAATGATGCAACTTCATGCTTGGGTCTGGCTCTACACCGCTTGTTTGGCTTGAGGAGCTGTATGATTTGGGCTCCACTGGTCTAGTCTCTTAGACCCAGAACCACAAAAAACACTTTGGTATGCTTTAGGACTGGGAAAGATTTGGGCATTAAGGTCCAGGAAGTCTTTCCACACAGAAGCTCTTCCTGACCACTCAGGTGTCTGAGAGCTTCTAGCACCTAAGATGTCACCACTAAAGTTCTCAAGGAACCTGCAGTTCTGCTTCTGCATATGCCCAGAGATGCTGTCATTTTGGCAGAGTTGGGCAGCTCAGCAGGCATCTCACACTTCACCCAATGTGGAATTCATGTGGGCCTGAGTCCTCTGGGGACATGTCTATGTCACAGCAACAGTGCCCCCAAGTTGGGATGTTTCTGAGTACACCGCATCCACCCACTCCCACTGACACATCCCAAATCTGGATGAGGCTTCATTGGACTAGTTCCAGAGGCTGCTTGTGACAGAGGGCTTCAGAGCAGCTAGTACCATTTGGATGTGCAAGTGGTAGGAGGCGGGTAAGGCATACTTGGGAACATCCCTGAAGGCATGCGATAGATGCAGTCACCACACCCCTAAGGCCTGGATCCAGCAAATGTGCTCAGAGTGAATCTAACACTCCCCAGCAGCATTGTGTTCAGCACAAAGCATAGCAGGTGGAGGAGGAGGTGGTGGTGTCCAATTTTTAAAACAGCTTAGTGACTTCAGCACTCATGAGGGGGATTCAAACCTGCCTTTACCACCTCCCAAGAGAGTGCCCAAGTCAACAGACTAGAGAGTAAGAAGAGAAAGGGGCACTCTCCAGCCCTGCTGTTGAGGCTGGACCACTGTGCAGCCAGGCTTGATGGGGCTAACAAGAGAACTAGCAGGAGGACTAGTTTGACTGTAGCCCAGCAATGAAGACATCCCCTTGGGGTTGGGAAGGTCCTGGATTTCAGTCCCCACTCTCAGGGCTGCTTATTCATTTTGTATTGAAAAATACCATAGACAATGCTGGAAGCAGGGACTAGAACCAACCTTCTTCCCAAGTGACTCACCCCCATTGCTGGGCTGCAAAATCATGCTCCCTGCTGGTGCTCTCCCTTTCTACCCTATGAATTTTGCATGCCTGGCTGCACAGTGGGCAGCTTCAACAGGGGGTGTGGGGGGTGTGTGTGTGTGTGCCCCCACCCATCTTTTCTATAGCCGAATAGTTGGTGTGCTTCCTTGGGAGACTTGGGTTTGGCCCTTTCCTTAGGTCTCCTCAGGCTTCTTGGCTGAAACCAAAGGATATTACATTAAAAATGAACATCGGCATTACCAAGGCCAATAATGAAGAGAAGGGACAATTCAGAGGGATTTTGAGGCTGTGAGTCTCCTATGTCATATGGGTACCTAAGCCTGAGAATGATGAGAAATTTCAGGCAACCCCTTTTCTCCAGTGGGTTTTTTTTTGGATGGCTTAGGTATTGTCCGTGCAGTAACCCAGAAGTGGTGGATTCTACTCCAAGGCCCCTAATTCTCCTCATGCATTGTAAAGGGGACTGAGGTGTCTAACTCTAGCTCATCCCACTCCAGGAGCCAAGCAGTGCATGAAAACTGTTGCAGAAAAAGGGGAAGAATCTATCCTCCATGGGAGGCAGCCAACACCTGTCTCAATGGCCAGACTTGTCACTTCTGTTCCTGTAATCCAGTACTATTCACTCCATGCCTGACCCGCTTCTGCAACACATGATCCAAGGATAATGCTTTGGGGATACCAAAATTCTTATTTACTTCTGAGTCCCTCATATGTACTCACAAGCTTACCTCCATTTTTAGGTAATTTTATATCTGGGAATATACTTTTCAGGTTTTTTGGATGTGAATAGATGCAGGTGTTGTGAGCAGGGACAATGGTCCTAATTCATGACCATTCCACATAGGAGGAAATCTAACAGTGTGGGGTATGTAACTTGAAAAAGAGGGAAACTTGTTAGGGGGGATATGTAGGGAGAAATTTCTCTACTAGGGCTAGGGGAAGATAGCTTCATTCATTGCATTTTCCTGGTTCATTCCCAAAACAAATCCCATCAGATATCTCCCAAGAGAACCAGAAGATCTATGGAAAAATACTATCTGATTATGTAATTAAAATCTGCATTATAATGCATATGGTGATACCATAGCACAATGCCAAGGGCAAACATACACAAGGAGGCTAAGTTAAGGCTGGACAGATCATTTTAATTCTGGCATGTCCTAATCTGCAAGTGCCTGATTCAACAACCTTAATTCCTTTTAACATAGCATTTTAAAATGCAGTTTCTTGAGTTTTTAAAACGTTACAACTTGGAAAAAGAAATATTTTTCTCAAGGGCAACCATACTGACTCCTAAGATTAATTATCACCATACCTCCGCTACCCCCCCTGCACAAATACCTCCTAGGCAAACTTCCAAAGACCCTTAAAGTTTCTGCTGTCTCTTTTATCTGGAACAGATGGAGTGTCAGAATTATCTTAACAATCCTTTCTTATAATATCTCCAACTATTCCCCGCCCCCCTATCTGCTCTTCACTCCCCCAGGGCAAGCTATTAATAAGTCTGTAGTCACCCTTAGATGCTAGATGCTGCCGGAAAGGAAGTTGTATCTGTACCATTGCCTCTCAGGTGCCCAGGCCTCTGCAAATCCTTGTCTATCCTGGGATCGCATTCCTGGGCTCCTAGTGTTGTTGAAGAATAATTCCAGAACCTATGTTCCCAGCACCAGAAACATCTCTGGATGTATAGCATTCCCAGCATTCAGCAGTTGGATAAACATTCATAGCCTTCCTGATCTAGGGATTTCACATCCCAATTCAGTCTTCCTTCTTCTTTCTCCAGTACCTACTTTGTTCTCAGGGACTCTGCTGGGTTTCCTTCCCTTTCTTTCTTCCTTTTTTGTCTTGTCTTTATGTATTTTATTTCTCTTTTCTCTCTTCTCCTCTTTTCTCCTTGGGTCCCTGGGAGACCAAGCAACTACTACACCACAGCTTCACTTCCTTCTAGGAAATGAGACCAGGTCTCAACCTTTACCATGGTACATACATGCTTACCTCATTGCTGACCTCACAGTGCTGGGCTTTGTGCTGACAGGGTGATGTCACCGTGTAGATCTAGGATGTTGGCTTCACCAGGCAACTTGCTGGTGGGAGGGTTCTGATCAAGGACAGCAGCAACCTAGCTTATTATAATCTTTGGCTTCCTTTTCCCATCTTTTTGTTGTTTTTTAGTGTTTTTCACTCTTTGGATATGGTTCAGTTCAGAGCCAAGGTGTTTGTTGCATCTCTCTGAAGGCCTATGGTGTGAAAGTATGAGAGTGCAATAGCATCCATTCTGTCCTAAGAACCATCTCCATGTCCACTCAGTTAAAGTGTCCTTCATGCCTGCCCCAGCATCTTTCCATCTTGGCACCTCTCCTAGCCTCCAGCTTAACCTGTAGTATTTTCTCCTGTTCCTGGTCTCAACACCTTATCCCCATCAGACTCTTCACTCACTGCCTTGCCCCCAGAACATGAGTAAAGGAAAATTTGAGAATCATAGATTAATGGATTGTAGAGTCAGAAGGGGCCACAAAGTCATCGTGTCTGACCCCCTGCCCCGGCAGGAAAGAGGACCAAGGTCAGATGACCCCAGCCAGGTGACTGTCAAGCCTCCTTTTGAAGACCTCCAAGTTAGGTGATAGTACCACCTCTCTTGCAAGTCCATTCCAGACTCTGGCCACCCTTACTGTAAAAAAATTTCTTCCTAATGTCTAACCTGAATCTACTGTCCACTAGTTTGTATCTATTATTCCTAGTTACTCCAAGGGGCAGTCTGGTAAATAGCGATTCTCCAATTCCCTGTTGTCCTCCCTTGATAAATCTATAGGCAGCTGAGAGGAGATCTTATAAGATCTCCCCTCAGCCATCTCTTGTGAAGGCTGAAGAGACCCAGATCCCTCAACCTCCCCTTGTAGGGTCTTTCATGGAGGTCACTAATCATGTGAGTGGCCCTCCTCTGAACCCTCTCCAGATTCTCCATGTCCCTCTTGAAGTGCGGCGCCCAAATCTGGACAGTACTCCAACTGTGGCCTGACCAATGCCGCATAGAGGGGGAGCATCACCTCCTTCAATCTGTTGGTCATGCATCTGCTGATGCATGACAAGGTGAGATTGGCCTTGTTGATGGCCTCATTACACTGCTGGCTCATGTTCATCTTGGAGTCAACTATGACTCCAAGATCTCTCTCAGCCTCTGAGCTGCTTAGGGGGTCTTTCCCCAACCTATAGGTGTGCTGGGGATTCCTCCTCCTTTGGTGGAGTACCTTGAATTTGTCTTTGTTGAATTGCATCCTATTTCATTCTGCCCATTGATCCAACCTGTTTAGATCTGCCTGTATCTGCTCCCTGCCCTCCGGTGTGTTAACTTTGCCCCATAACTTAGAAAATCCATATTTTCAACATGAGAAATATTCCAGGATCCATAGAGCTCTTGAAAAAGTTCCTAGCATACATTGCAATGAGACAGCTCTTTATAGCTGTGCTGATTCAGGGAGTTCCCAGATCTTGTTTCCCTGTCCCACACCCACCCACCCACACCCACCAGCTGGTCTTTCACTGAGCATACAGGTCTATGGAACAGCAAAGCCATTCAATTTTCAGATACTTACCTGGGCTCCCATACTTTTCTCCTCCTCAGTCTATTCATTAAAATGTCTCTTTTCTCTTTCTCTCTCATTTTCTCTTGCATGTCCCTGTGGCCAGGAGACAATGATCCCAGTGTGTTATATTTGCTTCATTTATCACTGAGGCATGCTGATGACCAGTGAACTGGTTTTCTCTGATTAAAAAAATTCCCCAATTTTTGGTTCATAGTTTCATAGTAGCTAGGGTCAGGAGGGACCTGAACAGATCATCTAGCCTGACCCCTTAGCACAGGCAGGAATGAATGCTGGGTTCACAAGACCCCAGACAGGTGATCATCCAACCTCCTCTTGAAATTGCCCAAGGTAGGGGTGAGGACCACTTCCCTGGGAAATTGGTTCCAGATTTTGGCCACCCTAACTGTAAAATATTGCCTTCTGATCCCTAACCTAAACCTATTCTCCATCAGCTTATTACCATTGTTCCTCATCACCCCAGGTGGTGCTGGGGAGAAAAGGGCACTTCCTATTTGCTGTTGATCTCCCCTGATGAGTTTATAGGCAGCCACCAGGTCCCCCCTTAGCCTCCTCTTGCTGAGGCTGGACAGGTTCAGGTCCCTCAGTCTCTCCTCCTAGGGCCTGTCCTGCTGCCCTCACACCAAGCAGGTGGCCCACCTCTGAACCCTCTCCAGGCTGGCCACATCCCTCTTGAAGTGTGGTGGCTAGTACTGGATGCAGTACTCCAATTGTGGCCTGACCAAAGTCATATAGAGGGGGAGCATCACCTCTCTGGACTGGCTTGAGATGCACCTTTGGATGCCTGACAAGGTATGGCTGGCCTTGCTGGCTGCGGTCTGGCATTGGCAGCTCATGTTAATCTTGGACTCGATAATGACTCCAAGATCCCTTTCAGCCTCTGTGCTTTCAAGAGGGGAACCCCCCAGCCTGTATGTATGCTGTGGATTCCTTCTCCCAAGGTGCAGCACCCTGCATTTATCTACATTGAACCCCATCCTGTTCTCATCTGCCCACTTTTGTCTAAATCTATTTGCAGCCTCTCTCTCCCTTCAACTGTACCCACCTTGCCCCACATCTTAGTGTCATCAGCAAACTTGGACAGCATGCTGTTGATCTCCCTGATGAGTTTATTGGCAGCCACCAGGTCCCCCCCAGCCTCCTGTTGCTGAGGCTGAACAGGTTCAGGTCCCTCAGCCTCTCTTCATGGGCCTGTCCAAGATGCTGATGAAGATGTTAAACAGTGCGGGCCCGAGGACTGAGCCCTGGGGTACCCCACTGCTCACATCTGGCTAAGTTGAGTACAATCCGTCCACCACTACTCTCTGGGTGTGCCCATCAGCCAATTTTTTACTCATCCAACTGTGTAGGCATCAATGCCACAGTCGCTTAATTTATTGATGAGGATGGAGTGAGAGACAGTGTCAAAGGCCTTCTTAAAATCTAGAAAGACTACGTCGATGGCGACACCATCATCCAAGGATTTAGTTACTTGGTCATAAAAGGCAATCAGGGTGGTCAGGCAGGACCTGCCTTTGATGAACCCATGCTGATTGCCTCTGAGCATGATCTCCCTTGCAGGCCCCCCACAGATGTGCTCCTTGATGATTCCCTCCAAGATCTTCCTGAGCACCGAGGTGAGGCTTACAGGTCTATAGTTACTTGGGTCCTCTTTCCTCCCTGTCTTGAAAATTGGGACCACATTAGCAAGTTTCCAATCCTCCGGCACCTGGACAGATGACCATGAATGCTCACACAGCCGGGCCAAGGGTTCCGTGATAAGCCCTGCCAGCTCCCTCAACACCCTTGAGTGGAGGGCATCTGGACCTGCAGATTTAAAAATGTCTAAACCCTCCAGAAGATCCCTAACTACATCTGCACTGACTGAAGGCCTGACAGAGCTATCCCCAAGATTGTCCCTACCTCTGGTAGGTGGGATGTTGCAGTCTCTGTTCAAGAAAAATGAGCAAAGAAACTTGTTCAAAGAAACTGTTCAAAATATCAGCTTTCTTGTCTGGCGTAGCCACAAGATTACCGTCTGCATCTTGCAGGGGCCCTACATTACCTGGTGCCCTCTTCTTGCTCCCAGTTTACTTGAAAAAGGACTTTTTCTTCTCCTTAATCCTGGATGCTAGCCTGAGGTTCATCTCTGCCTTGGCCTTCCTAATAGCCCTCCTGCACTCCTGGGCCAAGGAGGAGTACTCCTTCTTGGTGATAGCTCCTCCCTTCCACTGGTTGTATGCCCTGCTTTTAGTCCTCAGGCATTGCTGAATGCCCTTGCTGAGCCAAGGGAGTTTCTGAGCACTCTTACCCCCCCTACTTCTCTCAGGGACTGTTATCCTCTAGGCCTGGAGGATCGCCCCCTTAAGGTACGACCATCCCTCATGGACTCCCATGTCCTCTACCTTCTGGGCCCTCAATGCCTCCCCCACTAGTCTCCTAAGCTCATTGAAGTTGGCCCTTCTGAAGTCAAGGGCTTTAGCCTTGGTGTAAGCCCTTGACACCCTGCATTGGATAGTGAAATCCAGCAGGTGATGATCGCTATTGCTCAGGTGATCAAGGACCTGCAGTCCTCTCACCAGGTCATCCCCCATGGCCAGGACCAGGTCCAGCAAGGCACTACCCCTAGTGGTGCTGTGCACTTCCTGGATAAGGTGAAGGTCCTGTTATACAGCCAGGAACCTACGCGAGCAGTCAGACCTGGCTGTCTGCTCCTCCCAGCAAAACAAGTAACCCTAAATCCACGTATTTCCATGATTAAAAAGAAACATCACTTTCTGTATATATATATTCTAATATAATAAAGGGCTTAGTCTGTCTGTGCTGTGTGTGTCTGTCCATAACGCTTTTGGCCAACTGCACGTGTGCTGCCAAGAGGGTGGGCAGTGATTGGCTGTGCGGGCCCAAGTTTGAGCTGGTGCCAGGAAAGTTTGTGGTGGCAGGAAACATGTCCCAGCTGCCTGAGCAGCGGGGCTTCCCTATGCCTCTCTACCTAAGGGCAAAGGTGGCCCCGCCTGCCACCTGTCCCTGACACCCTCCAGAACAGCTGGCAGGGAGGGGGAGGCAGCCATGTATATACGATCCATGGTCATGTTGAAAATATGGATTCTCAGATTTTCCGCACCACTTTTATATATATATATATATATATATATATATATAAATAAAACCAGGATCCCTGCTGATGATCTCATCACTGACTTCACAGTGCTGGTCTCTGAGTTGATAAGATGATATCATAGTGCCCAACAGAACTGCATATGCTTTTGCTCTCATCCCTTTACTTCTCTCCTCCCATCCTTCTCTAAAGGCTACAATAAACATCCAGACTGAGCTTAGATTAATTCCAAAGAGGTCTGTAACTGACCTTAACCAAGGAACCATATTTTCAGTGTGTGTCCAAAAGAGACAAATAAGCCCAGTTAGCACTGAAGCATACATTGGCACCAGTATTATACTTCTTTACTTTAGGTGAGGGAGAGTCAGGCCACAGAACATTTTTGTCATATTCTTTTTCAATTCTTGTTTTCTGCTCTTGGGCAGAATTGCTGGCCACTGAAATAGCTGCCATGTTCCACTCCAGCTGTGGCTGCATTTCTGTGGTGGGCAATGGCGATTTCTGTACACTTGATATAGAATATGGAGCTTTGGGAAATGAAAATTCTGTGCATGAAACTCTGTATAAAAGCAGCCATAATGATTAATGATTTAAACAGTCAGTCAAAAAACAAATTGGTAGCCATTACTTCCTGTACTTTTACAAATGAGCTGATTTCTCTGGTTGTACCTACACTAGGGATTTTCGGAAAATGTTTCCTCAGAAGCCCCTATTCAAGGCTCTGATAGCACTATCTTAGTTAAACGAGCTGTAGTCAGTTTGGATCAAATGAAAAGTCTAAATGACATTTTCTATTGATGGTAAAATTGATACAACCTTGTAGAATGTTTTGTAAAGTTACCTAGTGTAGACTTGGAATATAAGTTTAGAGGGGGCACAGCATATTTGGTAATGACTAACCTGCCAATAGGTTCCAAATACTAAACCACATGCATCCAAGGCATTGGCTGCATTTTCTTAGCATTTTCCATTTGTTCATATCTCATAGCCTCTCACTTGTGCCTGTGATATTATCTAAGAAGCAGCAACACTCTTAATTATAAAGTCTTAAGCCAGAATTCAGAAGTGAATTGACTTTATGTTTTGAATCTTAGGAAGAATATTCCTATAATAGACCTAAACATAAAAGAAAAAAGCAAATTAAAATTATGACCTATGCGGTTTGCAAAGAGTAGTAAGTTCCTCAAAATGGAGTTGTTTGCACTGATGCCTTTTGAAATCTGACAGCTTTGTTTCAAGGCCTCTTCATCTTGGAACCTTTGACAAATGTAACTACAAGCTACCTAAGCTGCTTAACGCAGACTAAGCTTTTTGAGTAGTTTAAGATATTTAAACCTTTAAATTCAAAACTAAGACTTGTGACAGACTCAAAACCAGAGCACCTCTGAGATACCATTGTCACAAGCTTCTCTCATTTTGAAATGATTTAATAAATGAACATTTTTTACTCTTTACGAACTTACTTGCAAACAACCCTAAATTTTGCACAACTAAACATCTATCAGCCCACATTGCTTTGATGTTCGAGTCTCAAGGGGTATGTCTACATGTGAATTTATGCACGCCTAAACCTAATGCACCTTAGCCTAAGGCACATTAAGGTGATTTAGGTGTGCATTTATACGTGCATGTCTTAAGGCGCCTTGACACAGCTTGCTGGGCAAATACCTTACAGTTTGCCCTGGTCAGCACCCTGGACAGCCCCCTGAAGACCACGGCAATGTAACCCGGTGGTGCAGTCCAGAGCTGGCTGAGTGAGTGTGAGCTTCCAGTCCCCCTGGCCCCAACTCTAATCATGTCCCCGTGTTCCTGTTTCCCCAGCATTGGCCAAGACTGGAGCTGAGCTTGTGGGACCCCATGATGCTGTTGGGTGCTGCCAAGATGAAGAAACAGTGGGTGCTGTTCTCCAAGGCACAGATGCTGGATTTGGAGCAGTGGTTCCAGGAACAGTAGTACCTGTTGGTTTGCTGACTGACTTGGGACTAAGTTGGCATGCCTCTTGACCTGCTGACAACACTCCTACCAATGCAGCCCAGTATGCCGTTGGCCTTCTTGGCAACAAGGACACACCATTGGCTCATATTCAGCTTATTGATCACTGTAAACCCAGGACCTTTTCTGCAGAGCTGCTGCCCAACCTGTCAGCCCCCAGCCTATACTGATACCTGGGGCTGACCTGTCCTAAGTGCAGGACTTTACATTTGTCCTTATTGAACCTCATGAGATGTCTTTTGGTTCAATCCTACAATTTGTCTAGGTCACTCTGAGTCCTAACCCTGCCCTCCAGCATGTCCAAGTTTCTACTTATAAGCTTCCTTTTTCTTATTTAGCTTTACTACTCCCCCCAGGTTAGCGTCACCTGAAAACTTGCTGAGGGTGCACTCTATGCCATCTTCTAGGTCACTGATGAAGATATTGAACAAAACCAGCCCCAGGACTGATCTGTGGGGCACTCCACTTGATACTGGCTGCCAACTAGACATCAAGCCATTGACTACTACCCTCTGAGCTTGATGTTCCAGCCAGTTTTCTATTCACCTTACAGTCTATTCATCCAACCCATACTTCCTTATCTTGCCTGCAAAAATGTTATAGGGGACCATATCATAACCCTGTTGAAGTCAAGGTACACTACATCCACTGGTCTCCCCACATGCACAGAGCCAGTCACGTCATCAAAGAAGGCAATCAGGTTGGTCAGGCATGACTTGCCCCTGGTGAATCCATGCTGACTGTTCCTAATCACCTTTTTCTCCTCCAAGTTCTTAGAAATGGATTCCTTGAGGACCTGCTCCATGATATTTCCAGGGACTGAGGTGAGGCTGATGGTTTTGTAGTTCCCTGGATCCTCCTTTTTCCTTTCTTAAATATGGGCACTATATTTGCCCTTTTTCAATTGTCTGGGCCCTCTCCTTATCACCATGAGTTTTTAAAGCTGATGGCCAGTGGCTCTGCAGTCATGTCAGCCAACTCTCTCAGCCCCCTTGGGTGCATCCTGTCTAGCCCCATGGAGTTGTATATGCCCAGCTTTTCTAAATAGTCCCTAACCTATTCTTTTGACATAGTTGGCTGCTCACCTTCTTCCCAAACTGTGCTACCAGATGCAGTAGTCTTGGAGCTGACCTTGTCTGTGAAGACTGAGGTAAAAAAAGGCATTGCATATTTCAGCCTTTTCTGCATCCTCTGTTACAAGGTTGCCTCTCCCATTCTGTAAGGGACCCACACTTTCCCTGATCCTCCTCTTGTTACCAACATACTTGTAGAAACCTTTCTTGTTACCCTTCACATCCCTTGCTTGCTGCAACTCCAATTGCACTTTGGCCTGCCTGACTTCAATCCTGCATGCCTGAGCAGCACTCTTATACTCCTCCCTAGTTTTTTTGGCCAAGTTTCCACTTACAAACTTCCTTTTCATGATTTAGCTTATTGAAGAGTTCCTTGCTAAGCCAAGCTGGTCCTCTGCCATACTTCCTAATCTTCCTGCACATCAGGATGGTTTGTTTCTGCACTCTCAGGAAGCCTTCTTTGAAGTACAGCCAGCCTCCTGGACTCCTCTCTTCCTCAGACTGGCTTCCCAGGGGATCCTGCCCGTGAGTTCTCTCAATGAATCAAAGTCTGCTTTTCTGAAGTCTGAGGTCCTTACTTTGCTGCTCTCCGTCCTTCCTTTCTTCAGGGTCCTGAATTCAATCCTCCTGTGGTTGCCGCTGCCCAAGTTGCCGTCCACTAACATTTCTCACCATTTCTTCCTTTTTTGTGAGCAGCTGATTAAGAATAGTACGGCCCCTACTTGGTCACTCCAGCACTTGCACCAGAAAGCTGTCACCAACACTCTCCAAAAACTTCCTGGATTGTCTGTGTACTGCTGTATTGCCCTCCCAGCTGTTGGGACCCAGAGGCCTTCAGACCTGGGTCTGACCTTTGTGCTTAGCTCAAGCTGCATGCTTAGCTTGAATTGTGGTCGAGACATGTACCCAGTGAAAGGAGCAGATGGAAAAATACTGTCCCTGATTTAAAATGAATCAGGAAGTTGGCTAACTAAATTGAATGAATATAACCTGGGCTAAAGAGGACGAGTCAGAACAATACCTATCCCCACCTAAGAATGTAAAGATTACCTTAGAATAAAAAAAAAATCCAGCTAAAGATAATCACATTTGGCAAAAGAAGCAATAATATTAATATGCATTAGGAGGAAGGCTTAAGTAATTTTATGTATTAAGAAATATAAGCTATATGGTATATAAAGAGAGGTGAAAAATGTACCCTGTAGAACACTTCTGAAGAAAGCCTGAAGAGATCTTGTCACCTTTCCAAGATTCAGTCTCAACATCAGATGTGGGAGCCAAGAGCCCTGGACAAGACTTCACAGCCTGATCAACCAATGAAGTTGTGTTCCCGATATTACAGGGTGGTGAGCATCTGCTTTGACCAGCTACAAAACTAAAATGTAAACTGCTAATACTGCTTCAGTTTTAATTAGAGTTGTATATGTTAGGGTTCAATAAACTTGCTTTTAATTTAGGACAATTGTATCTTAGTCTCCTTGCCTGGTAAGAGACCAATTATAGTATCAGGGGATGCAACACAGCAGATGTCAGGGTGATTGAAGTCCCACATGAGAACCAGAGCCTATGATCAGGAAACTTCTGCTAGTTGTTTGAAGAAAGCCTCATTCACCACTTCCTCCTCGTCTGGCGGTCTCTAGCAGACCCCCACCATGACATCACCTTTGTTGCTCTGTTCTCTGACCCTAACCCAGAGATTTTCAACAGGCCTATGTCCAGTTTCATGCTGGAGCTCTGAGCAATGATATAGGTCTGTTACATAAAGTGCAACTTCTCCTCCTCTTCTCCCCTGCCATCCTTCTTTAATGCTTATAGGCTTGGCAGTGCTATGTTCACTAGCACCATGACTGAAAGGGACTTGGGGGTCATGAGTGACCACAAGATGAACATGAGCCACCAATGCGATGTCACAGCTGGTAAAGCGAACAAAACGCTGGCTTGCATTCATAGATGCTTCTCAAGCACATCCCAGGATGTCATCGTCCCACCGTACTCGGTGAGGCTGCAGCTGGAGTACTGCATCCAATTCTGGGCTCCACTATTTTAAAAGGATGTGGAGAAGCTTGAGAGAGTCCAGAGGAGAGCCATGCATATGATCAGAGAGTAAGAGAAAAGGCCTTATGATGAGAGGCTGAGAGCCATGGGAGTCTTCAGCCTGGAAAAGCATAGGCTCAGAGGGACCTGGTCAATGCCTATAAGTACGTAAAGGGTGTACATCAGGATCTGGGAGAATGCCTGTTCACCAGAGTGCCCCAAGTGAAGATAAGGTCCAATTGTCACAAACTCCTCCAAGACAATTTTAGGCTGGGCATAAAGAAAAACTTCTTTACTGTCTGGGCCCCAAAGGCCTGAAATAGACTCCCTTAGTGGTGGTGCAAGCACCTACTCTGGACTTTTTAAAGAAACATTTGGATGCCTATCTTGCTAGGATCCTTTGACTCTAGCTGACTTCCTGCCCCTGGGGCAGAGAGCTGGACTTGATGATCTTCCGAGGTCCCTTCCAGCCCTAATGTCTAGGAATCTAAAGGTAGTTTCTGTGATCCTTGTGAAAACTGATATTCCCTGATAACTGATTTTGTGTGGAATTGCAGGGAAAAAACCCACATAATAAAAATAAAATGCTGACTCCCCAGTGGGACCCAGTGGCTTGCAGCAGCTTAGACTTGCAGCTCACTGGGGACGAAGTCGGGGGAATGGTGGCACGAAGGGGAGCAGCCAAGATGGTGATTGCCCCCTCCTCCCTCCACTGCTGCCTTTTGTATGGCCCTACCCCTCCCCACAAATCCCTGGCGAGGGGCAGGACTGCATGTAGGGCAGCCCTCTCCACCAATCAGTGGCAAGGGGTGGGGCTGCTTGAAAGGCAGCCCTCTCAGCCAATCAGGAATGAGAGGTAGGGCCACTAGGGCCCCTCAGCCAGTCATCAGTTGGGGGAGCTCACTTGGAAAAGGTTGCGAAAATGGCACTGGGCGCTGTGAGTAGTTTGTGATTTTTACTTACCTTCTGCATGCTTTAAGTAGATCCCTACTCATAGGTTAGAAACTTAGTAGTAGACCTAGGAGAGATGTGCTGGCCACATGGTGGAACACTGACTATAAGAGAATAACTTCTTACTATATAAGGCACCAGTCTCCAGAGGTGGATACTGTGGGTTCAGATCCCACCTGGGTCAATGCATTGCTTTCTAAAATGGTTACAGGGAGCTTCAAGCAGATCTCTTAAGGAGATCCCTTTCAATACAAAGACTTTCTCATATAGAGGTGCCTGTTCTGATATAGCATGTTGATAGCTTGCTTGTACTCTTTCCCTAGAGCCCTGTTTGGAGTGATACAGTGAGCTCCATTTATCTTATATGCTACCTGAAGCATATGCCTAATGGAAAAGAAAAAGTAGCTTGTGACCATGTAATTCATCATCAATCATGCATATATATATGAAAGAGAATACATGTTCAACTCTAGCACTGTACGGCTTTTCATGAATTGTCATATATGTTGGACAGAGGCAATAATCCCTTGTACAAGGGTTGAATTAACTGTGACAAATGTGATAATTGTCAAACATTTGGTAACACTGTCACAGACTCTGCATGACTAAGAGGGAGCACACATACCCCAGCTGGTATGTGAGTGATCGGAGTGTGCTCAGTGCAGATGGACTCTCTAGAGAATTAGCTTCCAAACTCTGGTGAGTCTCTGCTGAAAACAGACATACTGAGGTAGTCGGAAGCTTATAAACTTGGCCAACATTTCACATTTTCTTCACAGTATCTGATGAATTAAGTCATAGCTTATGGTGCAAATCTTCCCTGCCAAATTCCACAGCAGTGGCAAAAGGCACTTCCTTACTGCTTCATTCTTTGCCTATTGTCAGACTGCCCTCCTCTAAAACCTGGAGGCATGAGGGCTTGTTAGTGAAATGGTTCTGAGAATTTGATGGCACAGGGGAAAAACCCAGCATGTTTCCCGTATCTTATTTTTAGAACACGATTGACTTTTTCTTTTTTTTTTCTTTTTCTTTTGTTGAAAAAATGCAGTTGGAACCAGACATCCAGCATGGAAAATTTCAGCCTGAATGGTTATAGTTTAGCAACATTATAAGCAGCTGGAAAGAGGGTCTGGTAATGGAAACAAGTAGGTGAACTTAATTATAGGGTAAGTCAGGTAGAACTGCTTCTAATAAGTATATTTGAGAAGGTACTTATAGGAGGTGCTGCAGAAATGTAAGGTTGCTTTTGAAACAGAATTATGTTTGAATCTTGAAAGTCAAAAGCAAATATAGTAGGCCAAAGAGTTAAAAAAGAGAAGTAGCTGAAGTGAAAGCACATGCTAAGCTTAGAGGGTGTTTTATTGTCTGTCTATCTTTTGCTGTTTGAATTACTGCAAGTCACCTGAATATAGTCCCTGTAGCGAGGGCAGGACTGCTTTTCTTTTTTCTGCTGTCTATTAAGCTGCGGAGTGTAGCTGAAAAAGCTGGTTATTTGGTTTTTGGGTCAAAAGAAAATCATTCCTTTCTTTAAAAAAAAGAATACCTATCTAGTTGAAACTATCTGATGATACAAGATTTCTTTCCAGGGCAAGTTCTTCATTTGGAGTAAGTCAGTGTAGTTCTATTTATACCCTCTAAAAATGTGACCAACACAATGCTTTTTTTTCTTTTTTCTTTTCTTTTCTTTTCTTTTCTTTTTATCCTAGTAAATTAAAAACTGGATCCAGAGATCAGGTTACTGGGTATATAAAACCATCATTATTTTCCATCTAATCTTCCGTAATTGGGCACTTTTGGTGAAATACACTCCAAAACTGTTTAATTTACCAGTACATTATATTTGAATTTGAAGTTTTGCCTACTTTATTCTTCATGCTGGTTTATTGTTTTAAAAAGTCCATTCAAACAAAGATGAAAGGCTTCTTGTAATATGTCTTGTTCACTATAGGCATGTCCCCATGAGTGTGCATGTGTGGTTTGCGGCACCACAAACCATATGCACCACATGTGCATGCATTCCCTGTGCTGCTAATATGCAGTGCAGTGGATTTTTTTGACACCAGAAGATCCTGGTGTAAAAAAAACTGCCCCCCAAAAAAAACCTGCCAAAAAAAAGTGGGTGGCGCGTGTGGCTGTAGCATGCATTGCTTGAAACTGGAGCTTGGCTCTGGCTGCCAGCCAGGCTCTGTGTGCCCAGGTTGCCACTGCTGCAGTCTTGGGAGGCCACCAGAATGCCAGGTAAGGCTGCTGGAGCCAGCACCTGGGCTGGCCCCAGCCTCCCTTACCCCAGCTGGGGCAACTTGCTGTGCACCAGAGTGGACATGCAGGGGCATGCCCAGGGACAGCTACCAGCAGCACAAATATGCGCCACTGCTATTTGTCTCCAGGGAAATGCACGTTCCCGCTCATGGCAATGATGCCATTAAAACATTAAAGGTCAGTTGCTCAGCCAGGTTGTGGCCTCTACTTATTCCATTTAAGTCATGGAAGCACCTATTGCATGTTTATTTTTTTAATTGAGTTTTACTGGTTTTGAGAGAGGGGCAGTGAACTTTCAAAAAAATAATACAAATCTTTCTTCTCCAAGAACCTGATTTTAACATAAATCCTCACTAGCTAGAGACAGAAGATACACATAAACTGGTTTAGTGATCCAAAACTAGTTTAAATGAGTAACAGAAGTAGGATGGCTGAAACTGGTTTAAGATAAATCTGGATGGATATAGTATCAGACTAAATTGTTTTAAGTTAAACCAGTTTGTGGAACTTTTGTCCCAGATCTGTGAGTTTATTTTAGGTTTAGAGCTGGTCATTCAAGGCCTGAATGATCCTGATCCTGCTGATTTTATTCATGAGAAGCTCTTATACAGTTTGTTCCAGATTGACAGTAAAGTTCATGTTATATGCTTATTGTTCAGGTTGGAGAGACATCTAGCCAGAGTATTCTGACACCCTGAAATGGCCTATATAGGCCATTGAAGCATGGGTACAAGATAAAGCAGCACTAAGGCTCTGACTTCTGACAGGTCTTGAAAAGCAAGTTGAAAAACACCTTTCCTTGCTCCCTGTCTAGCCATAGAGCCAAAAGACAGATGAATTTGTCTTGCCCTGGTCTTTGATACAGAAAGAGCAACCTTAACACTTGGTACAGCAATCTGAGAACACCTTTGTGGCTCCCAGGCCATTATTACAGAAGCTCTCCAATCTGTATTGCTAATAAGCTTCCAACTTGCCCTTGGCAACAAAACCCTTTTTGCCTATTCCACAGCAGCCACAGAGCATTTATCTGTATGGGTTACATTGGGTATTAATCCTTTAAAATCTGGACTACTTTATCTTAGTGGAACCGCCATCCTTTGTCTGGTTTAATTTTTGCTGGTTTTAATTTGGGACATAATTAGAATGATCTTATTCTTGAAGAATTCTTGGGGGAAGTATTGACACAAGGGTGGTGTGTGAGAACATTTACACTGTGCTCCTTAATGGCATAGCCTTGAAGTTCATATTCAAGGCAGGCTCCCAATGACTTTGGTAAGTCTTTTTCCACAGTTAGGACTTTGGGGTTTGGCCTACCCTCTTCAAAGGTCTCTGTCTGCCGTGATTAAGACGACACGAAAATGAGTGTGCCAGGATTGCTTCCTTATAATATGAATTTATAAATACCCAGATATTTTCAAACAAATTCCTTGTCTGTACTACTAAAGCCTCCTACATTGTCAACACTGTAGGAATGTTAAAGAGCTAATGTACTTTTTCATTATTAGTGTCAGTTTGCATATTTTGGTCTTCCCTCAGCTGGCACAATGGACTTAGTTTACTTGGTATGGTTATCTGTTTAGAGTTAGTTTCACTTTTTGCTTCTGATCAAAGGCCTAATGCAATGGAAAGGTTTACATTTAAAAATAATTTAAATTTAAATTTGATATTTTGGAGATTGAATGTATATTGGATTTTATTTATTTTCCTGAGGCAAAAAGGAAATTAAAACTTGGTCACATTAAAATAAAACAAAATAAAGTTCTGATCCTGTGATGGAGATCCTGCTTTTGTTAGAGTATACTTAAATATTGGTCCTCAGTTAAATGTTGCTGCTTTAAAGGGGCATCTGTGGACCTAAGCAAAACTTTATGAGGTACAGAGCGTACAGGAAAATAAGACCTATTGTTCTGAAAATGCTGGATCATTTGAATCATTGTTCATTTTTGACTGCTGAAAGAGTCTCTTTCCTGCAAGTACCGGATTTTGTTTAAATTACCAGAGCTTTTTTTTGTTTCTTGTTATTGGGATTATATCTTACAAGATGCATTAGAAGAGTGGTTTAGAATGATAAGAAATAATGCTAGGTCCTAGGACTATTTTTAAATTCAGCCAAAACAAAATTACACTGAAAAAGGCTGGATAGAAAGATAAGACTCAAGCCTCAGTAATTCAAAGGAGTTTTGTTTTTTTTTACTTGTGGAAAACCAAGATTCCACCCAGCCACTTTTGTACAGGACAGAAATTCTTGCTAACTCCTGCATGGTTAGAATTGCTGCAAGATGGAGAATGTGCTTCATTTTGGAGGTGGTCACTTCTTTTAATCTTCTTCACATCTTAATTTTGAATTGGCAGTAAAAGAAATTACCTTCCATGGAGAGTCCACTTTTTTCTTACACAAAAGAAAAGCTTACCTATGCTCCTCTAACTTGCCTCCTAGAATCATGAGGACGTAAGGCTGGAAGAGACCTTCAGAGGGCATCTTGTCCAACACCCTGCTCAAGACAGGATCATCTCAGTCTAAACCATTCTAATAAGTGAGAGTTTCTACATATTCTTTAATGCACTGTGACCAGCACTACTGCGCAGAAGCGCTGTTGCATGGTCTTTGCATGATGCTTAACAATCAGTGGATTAATTCTACAGCACATTAGTACGTTAGCTTGGCTTTTGCTGTGATGCGCCAATGCACCATAGAATTAGTCTACTGCGCATTAAGTGTCTTGTGTAGATTTGCCCAGTGTTTCTCAAACTTATTCTTTAAAGCTTCAGGAACAACCCTCATACACAACTACCTGGTATAATGCCTGAAACAACAGAACATCCTTTAACTTTCCATAGGAAAACACATGGGGATGAGGCAATACTAGTGTTTTGCCAGTGCAAAGACAGCAATTCGTTTGTTAAAATAGATTTAAGTGATCTATGAGATAGGATCCTACCTTGCACTATTGAGGAAAACACCTCCTCCCCCACACTCCAAGCCAATCTGTCTGTGAGATAAAAGTCCTTTAGCACTAGGACTATGAGGGTGCATCTACACGTGCATTTGATGTGGCACCAGTTTACTCAAGAGTAAATTACTCGTGAGTAAACAGTGCCAGGCAAGCATCTACACATTCAGGGAAGCAGCAGCAGATTTGCTGTCAATCTGCTCTCACTTCCCAATAGGCCCCTGCTGCCACCAGGGGGAGTTCCAGGCTCCGGCTGCAGCTGCTAGCAGCTGGGAGCCATCTTCAAAAGGCAGCCCTGCTCTCTGCTCTCTGGCCAACCACTTCCCTGGCCCAGGGCAGAGACAGCATGCATCAGTGCTCTCCTTGCTGCTTGTGCTTTTTTGCACTATAGCTACTCCAGCTTCTGCCCCTGGCAGTGACAGCCAGTGCCCTGGGCTCCTACTGGCTGCTACAGTGGCCCTAGTGCTCAGCCCATGGCCATCTAGGGCTGCCCAGTTCCCACATACACAGCCACTGCCTACCAGGCCACTATGCTCTGTCCCAGGGCCACCATTGTGCACCTGCTGCCTTGACCCATCTGCCTAGCTATGGAACAAACTGCATGAGAGGATCAGAACCAGAGAGTCCAAATCTAAGTAAAAATCAATAAGCAACATCCACGTGCATAGTTCGGGCAGTGCCAGAAATCAGGATCCAGGCAATCTAGGACACTTAAATAGTATAAGCAGAAGTAGATAACCAGGCAGGAGCCAGGCTAAAGAGGAACAGATACAGCCATTGCAGACCATGAAGCACTGAGTGGCCAAAGCCTAAACGAAAGGCCTGAGCTGATACACAAAGCTCAACCCTTGCAACTGGTACCACTGAGAAAACCAGGGGCCCTGTTCAGGTTGCAGATTGTCTTCTAAAAACATCAGAAAGATCTGTCTTCACTTTTACAGCCCACCCCACCTTACCTATCATACACTGAGGTGATGATTGCTCCCCCTGATCAGCTTTCTTTGCTCGCTGACTAAGTTTTCAAGCAGGTACCTTGTTTTTATCTGCAGTATGCCCCAATATTACGATAATGCAGCTACAGTGTCCTTTTCTTTACTGCATTCTTAAAAGTCACTGTTATGTGATGTCAACACAAAAACTGATGCGTTCCCAGACCACTGTCTACCACATTGGCCAATACTGTGTTTCTGTGGGTGAGTCTACATGTGCAATTACTTTGATTGAATTAATTTGATTGAATAAACTCCAGTACAGTGCTGGAGTTTATTGATCCCAAGCACCACATTTGTATGTGCACCCAGGACTACAGCATGTTGAACTGGGTTGGAACAGGAGGCCTGGGTGGGTCAGTCTACCAGCCTGGGGCTGCTCCAGCTTGGCTCAACATACTGCAGAGGGGCTGGCTGGGGCACAAGGGTGCTCTAGTGTGGGGCTAGTCCCCACACTGAAGGAACTTTGTGCCTCAGCCATCCCTATCAATGTCTAAATGTGTGTTGCAGCTCACTAAATAACATCACTGCAGGATAGTACTTGTGTTTACAAGTACTAACCTACAGTGGCTTAGTTTACTGTGGCCTAATAGGGCTGCACATGTAGACATTGAGTGCATCTACATGTGCTATTAAGGCTATAAAGGCTTACTGCACAGTAAAATACTGCCTAGTAAGCCTTTCCTGGTAGCATGTCTACATGTGCTCCCTGCTGGGAACAAATCTGATCCCAGTGGAAGCAGCCCAATCCAGGGATGCTCCTACCATCCTCTGGTCCCCTGCAGAGGGGTCCTGATGTACAGGGGGCTGAGAGACAGTTGCCACCTCAGAGCTTTCTCAGCCCCATGCATGTGGGGACAAGCCCCCTGCCCAACAGGGCTTCTCCATGCAGCTGGGGACAAGGCAGGAGCTCTCCCACTTCTGGGGTAGCTCCCAGGCATCCTCCAGAAGCGGGACAGCTCCTGGCCAGTGATCAGGTGCTCAGGGATTTCCCCGCCCAGCCAGGGGCTGACTGGGAGTTGCCCCAGAAGTGGGACAGCATCTAGTCAGCCCCCAGCTATGTGGGTAAGCAGAGCTCTCCCCAGGCCTGTTGCTGCTTAGCTCCTGGCTTCTGTGGGGAGCCAGGAGATGAGCAGCACCAGGACAGGGGGCAGGGCAAGGGGAGAGGAGGAGGGGCAGAAAGCTACCCCATCCCTGCACTATTCAATTCCTGGAGGGATCTGAGAGCTGAGAAGCACCAGGACCAGGGGAGTTCCCTGTCCCCTGTGGCCCTCTGGTTTTGGGGCTGACCGGGAGCAAATTTGCAGACAGTATTTACAGATAGTAGCTGTGTAGTAGACTAATTTATTGTGCAGTAAATGGTGTGCACGCATAGGCGGTGACACTTTATTGTGCAGTACATTAGCCTACTGTGCAGTAAAGCATTTCATGTAGACACGTCCACTGAGACTTTATTGTGGGAGCTAATTAGGCAACTGCAGTAAATGTCTTATGTAGATGTGCCCAATGTTTCTTTCTAGGAACACAGGACTGTGAGGGGCTTCCTGGGCCATTGAGTCCAGTCCTCTATGTTTGCAGGCAACCATGTCCTTAAAGATTTCTGAAGATCACTATTTCAGACCTGCACATGCAACAAGAAGGCACAAAATCAGAGATGCTAGGAGCACCCTGCAACAGGCCACAATTAAAAGCAAGGGGAGATGAGAGCATAGCTACTGGCATAGCAGTGCCAAATAATGGTTATTCTCCCATTTCTCTCTCTATCAATCTGTTTTCCCTTGTCCTGTACTCAAACTCTAAGCTGTTTGGGGCAAGCACTGTTTATTTTGCTGTAAATATTGAGTGCCTAGCACAATGTGCCTATCCATATCTTTAGGTGCCTGAGTACCTTTAAAAAAACTTCCCCACGGTCTCTATTTCAGTACATTTGTGTCAAACCTGCTATATGCAAACAAGTTCTGAGGCCCGCTCTCTATGCATTGTCGTCTTCAGTGGTCCCTCAGAGTTCTCAAACATCTGGACACAGTGGCCTGTCCATTGGAGTTGATTTCTCAAGAGCAAGGCTTTAATGCTTGTGGATGCAGCTTCATGGAGAATGCTCACACTGGTCCAGCAGTCCTCCCATTTGATCCCCAGGATTTGATGCAAACACTGCTGGTGAAAGCTTTCAAGGGTCTTAATGTGGTGTCGGTAGACGGTCCAGGCTTCACTGCAGTAGAAGAGGGTGGGCAGCATGACAGCCTTATAAACCAGGACCTTTGTCAACTTTCAAAGATCTCTATTTTCAAAGACACCTTGTCGCAGCTTGAAGAATGCAGCACTGGCACAGTTGACCTGGTGCTGGACTTATTCATCGATGGTAGCCCATTGAAAGTGGTGGCTGCCAAGATACAGAAAGTGCTCCACATACTCCAGAGCCTCCCTGTCTATGTAGATAGCACGAGGGATGTTCAGCTGGCCTGGGGGTGGGGGTTGGTGGAGAACCTTCATCGTGATGTTCCAGGACAGGCCAAGTCTCTTATACGAAGCACTGAAGAGATCTAGGGTCGCTTGCACATCCTGTGCAGGGTGAGACATCATGCAGCAATCATCTGCTGCATGTTGTTTTAGTTGTTTTACTTTTTGTTATGGAGCCAAGCTGCACCAAATTAGTTTTGTCATTTACCTTTTTATTACACACAGACAGCATATTATTAACATTAGGTTGGTTTAGAAACCAGTATAGCTAAAGAAGCATGCCTCTGCAGTGTGGAAATAGTGATGCCTATGTAAAAGATCTTATATAGGTATAGCTTATTCCTGTAAATTACAGATGCTATAGAAATAACTAATAATAACTCAATAATAACATTATCAGGGACGTGAAGAACATTCCACCTTTTCTGAACGCCATAGAAGCCCTTTTTCAAAATAGATTCCTTGGCTTTGAGCTCAAATAATGCCCAGGGAGCCATGCTACCCAGACTTCCCCTGGTCACCATTGCTCCAAGACTCCAGGCCTACTCTCCATTCAGTGCTGGGGGTAGAGATCTAGAAAGGAGAGAAACTAAACTCCACTCTAGATCCTGTTCTGGTTCAGGTACTTGTTTACCCCCACACTCCTCAGATTGCCAGGGGTGGGCAGGTCAGAGCTGCAGGTAAGAATGACTTTTCTCAATAGCATCCTGGATGGATATGAACAGGGCAGGTAGGAGAGGGTGGAGAGCCATCAACAAGTTGTGAGTGCTGATGATCTGGAAGTCATGGAAAGGATAAGTGTCAGAATGTGATGGATGAAGACAGGAAGAGTGTTGCATGAGATGAGAGGGGGAGCTGAGCAAAAGAGAGAGACACAGAGAGAAAGACAGAAAGAAGAGCTTGGTGAAGAACAAGGCAAGTGAATGGCCATTTTGATAACTGGGAGACATGAAGAGGAAAAGAGGCAGAAATTGAAATCAGGAAGATGGGTGGAGAAGCATTCTCTGACCTTTTAGGACTTGGAGCTTTCCTAGGTGACCTTTCAGGATTAAAGTGTGTTAGGTTCTGTCCTCTGTGGTAGGGGTCAGCAACCTTTCAGTAACAGCTGGCCCAACTAACACCTCATTAAGTCAGAGGTGGCATTTGATGGAGCCAATCCTATGCCACTTAAGCAGTGGTGGTTGGGGGGGAAGGTTCCTCCTTCCTGCCTGTTCCTTTCCCAGATGTTCTCCGCCAGTCTGAGAGTGGGCACAGGAACAGAGGAACTTGCTCACTTCTGCTACCTTCTTCAGCTGAGCCCAGATCTGCACACAGCTGCTCCTTGCAGCCCTGGTTGGAGTGGGGTAGGAGCAACCATGATAGAGGTGGTACCAGGCAGGTCTCCCTGTGCCCAGAGGCAAGCAGAGAGGTGGGGAATGGGACAGGACAGGAGGTGCTGCTGAGCACAGAGTGCGCTGAAGGGGTCCTGAGAGCAGGATGGAGGTGGGATTCTTAGCTGTTTTGGGGATTGTCTGCCTGACTTGAGTTGTTGTGGGGGTGACTGGATGCAGGTGGTGCAGCCACCACTGCAGTGCTCATTCCTGTTCCTGCCCACCCCTCTCCTCGTCCTGGTTGTAAAAATCCTGGCTCAACCTATGGACACACTCTGGATTCCTATCTGAAATCTTGGGCTTTATCTTGTGAATCACATGAAGGTGTTTGCACACCTAACAGTGCTACTAGTGCACATCAGCCCATGGCACCCTTAAAAGGATCTCATGACACCCCAGGGTTGAGAATCACTGCCTAAAGTGTGTTGCTTGTTCACTTTCTGCTAATCACCTGAGTATCCATTGTATGGCAATTCTGTTCTTAGATACCATGTAGAGGGCCTGAAATACTTATCTTTGTCTCCAATATAGTTTATGGATAGAAAGAAGATGGAAGTATCCTCTTCTGAACACTCCCCCCACTTCTTCAGGCTCTGGTCCCATCAAATCATGTAAGTTAAGCAGCAACACTCTTGGCAAGCAGGTTGCAGCCCACGTGCTGCAAGACTTTGTACCGGCAATTCAACAGACTGGAGCTCTCCAAACCAAGTCAGTACTGATTCAGTACTTGCAGGGAGCACAAGGTTCCTGACCACCTAGTGGAATCTGAACCTGAGACCTTGCCCATTTAAAACATGTAAATGTCTCATTCTGTTTTTGCAAGAGGAGGGATGCCTAGCCACTGGGGACTGGGCATCGGGTATCTAAAATTCTCCCTACTGTTTCAACTGGGTAATAAGTTATTCTTTTTTTTCTTGCTTTACGTGTTTGAATAGTATTGCTATGTGCTGTTAAAGGGCAGCAATAGTTCTTTCTGGAAGTAGCTCCACTTCATTGGTGATTGAAGTTAATGCTTTAGATAGTACTTTTGGAGTTTGTACCATATATCGATTCAGCACAATAAAACACTCTGGCATGAAAGTGTATGCGTATAAGCTGGGGCACATTAAACTGTAATAACGTCTGTTGTGAGTGGGTTATCTGATCCTTGTATAATTCAAGGTCACCATCTGGGGCAAGTTTTTCTTTCTGACTGTCCTGCAGGCAGCCCACCTTTTTCTACTTGATATTAAATTAACCCATTTTATTTACTGCCACAGGATATGAGTTAGGTAAAAAGCTTGATAACTTATATTTTAAATAAAAGATTACAAATAAGAATAGTACTTACAGTGGCACTAGCTATAATACAAGATTGGAAGGGCTTTTAATCTTCTTAATTCAAAATGTAAGTTGAACACAGTTTGGCTCAGGAAGAAATTTCCCTGTAGGCTACAGTATCGTACATGGGGAGGTGTGGTTGCCTCTGAATTGTGCAATTTGTTATTGTTGTAAACAAGCTATTCTACTAATTGGGCATTTGGAGCCAGATTCTATTCCACTTATTAGGCACGTAAGTAGACTTAGGCCCTTAATTTTGATTCTATTACACCCTGCTTGAATGACTGAAAATCCATTAATGCATCTATTTTTGTAGCACACCATTATCTTGCCCTTAATACCTCTGTTACAAAAAAGCAGGCAGGAAAAGATGAACCCACCCACTTCTTGCATCTACTGTTCTTCAGAGGCTCGAGCAAGGTAGAATAGAATCATACTTAGCACCAGAGTGTACTCAATAAGCAGGAAAGGATCTGGCCATTTGTCTATTCCAAAATGGCATCTCCTCAGTATGTCAACTGGGTTATTTTAGAAAGCAAGCACGCAAAGCCCTGAATCTTCTATAGTCAATTTGTGGGATAACTCCCAGTAAAATATAAAAGAAAGAAATCTGGTGATGCTGCCTTAATGAGTCTTTACTAGCAATTGGAACATTTGGGATTCTGTGTCAAAGATGATTGCAGGATCAATCATATTTGGATGGCAACAGGTGGCTGATTAAAAATGGGAAGAAAAATCCTGTTAATGCTATGGAAAAATGTGTTTGTTTGCAAGATGGAAAGTGCAGGAAGAAAAATCTATCCAGAAAATTTCTGTTATCTCAGTTGTCTTAAGAACTAGTGTGAAGAGCTGACGCATGCTTTTGATTTTAAATGATTTCACTGAGAAAGGAAGGAGATACAGTATGTACACATTTTCCCTCCCCACCCAGTGGCCTCTATTGTGAAAGTAGTTATGTAAACATGGCTCCTTTTTGCCCATCAGAACTTCTTTCTCTATTCATCAAAGTCCAGTAACCTAAACGCTAGTTGATAACAATAAGTTAATATCTTGGTTGCTCTTTTTAGATGCATCTATTCCACCATAATAAGAAAATACAATGGATTCTATATTTTTGTGGGCGCAGATGGAAATTACAATTTTTGCCTGATTTGGACACAGATAGCAGTCTATAGCCATGAGCAAATGTGAGAGCACAGCTGCAGACAGTTTACAAAATGACCGATCAAGCCTTTGAGGGGTCAGGTGAAGACATTTCAAAACAGAGTGGCTTCTGTAACGTGTGTCTGTGTGGCCACCCAGACTGTCACTGTTTTCAGAATGGGAGGGAGGAAAGGGAGCAGAGGCAGTTTGGTCTGGGGTTTTTCAGCCCCTGCTGGAGAGTGCGGTGGGTGTGTTGGAGCTCTCTTGAGGTGGTGGGGGGCTCCCATTCACCCACCCCACCCTCCAGTGCCGGCTGGGAAACCCCTAGAATGAGCTCCCTCTGCTCCCTTCCCCCGCCCCCCATTCTGAAACAGGGACAAGCTGGGAGAGAGGAGGGGCTGTTGCTAGATTCCCCTCCCCGCTGGAACCAAAAGGGAACTTCTGTTTGGGCCAGGGGGTTGTTGTAACTCAGAGTGCTTTCTGCAAAGTGTTGTCAATTACAGTAGGACGCTGAAACTGTGCCGTGTCTGTCTGCGCCCTGGGTGTTGCATCACTGTAGTGGCTGGTCAAATTCCATGTGGCTTCTCTCCGCAAGTCCCCTTAGAATAGTAAGGATGCAGAGGTATGGAGAAAGGTAGATTTAGAGCTAAGGAACTTCATCCAGTGTAACTAATGTGCTCAGCTTGACCCTCACACTTGCTGGGGATTTTTCAGGGTGGACAGGTATAACAATAGACATCCTCATACATAAGCTGAGCATGTTTGATCAAAGTATCCTGTGATGGCATATTCAGAGAGCTGTTTTTTCAAGGATGACCCTGCACTTTGAAGTGGATTGAATACAGGGGAAGGCAGCAGAGGGAAAAAGAAAGAGAAGCCCTCAGTTCATTCACGGACCAGGTAAAGCATGACCAATTGACTTTTCCCACAACTCCTATATATAAGCTAATTTAAGAAGAGGTCAGGTTTGGGTGCTGAAGGAAGTTGGTTACATTCCCTGTTCTTCCAAAGACTTCTCTGATTCTAGGGTATGTCAATACTGTAATCCAAAGGTGTGATTTCTAGCTAGTGTAGACATACCCCAGCTAGTTTTAAACCACCAGTGTAGGCATTAGTACCAGGTAGATGCAGCACTTGGCTTGTGCTAGGAACCCAAGAATTTACCTAGAATTTCAGGCAGGTCTTGTTGCCCATATTGAAATTACACTGCTATCAATAAATGAACTGCCTAATTTAAAGCTAACTTGAATGTGTCTGTAAAAATTGCAGTCATATGTCTGGATTGGAGCATAGATATATCCTTCATCTCTCTGTACTTTACTTCTATATCTGTAATCTATATCACTAATCTACTTCTATATCAGAAATAAAAATAACTTTGCTACTTCAAGGGGGTTATGTGTAGATAAGTACATTATTGATAAAATGGGGAGGCACTCTCATACCACTGTTATAACTGGGGTGGTACAACTACATTAGACAAGACAGGAAATCATGGAAAAAGATGGTTATCAACAGAATTCTGTATGAGCTAATGCATCTTTTTGTTCTTTATCCAAATTAACTACTTTATGGCACAACATTTTATTGTCTTCGTAAAAACCTTGGAACAGAGCTGAAAGGTACCAACTTCAGGCCTCTGCAGGCGGAGTGGACTTTAGCATAGGGGGTATGTTCAAAAGGGCCCACTAGAACGTCTTTTCTTCCATCACCATCTACTTCAAGCTGCAAAACCGTCCTTTTAAATGCAGTGGTACAGGTGCGGAGTATGTGGGGGCCCAAGGGCCCTTCCCTCCCACCTTGAGAAGAGGGCTGTCAGTGGGCAGGACCAGGCACATGAGGGAGCACAACACCGCATGGTTGCCAAGGGGAGGTGCAATGGCAGTGGCAGCAGCACAGAGTGTGCCCCCCACAACTGCTGCCAGGCAGGCAGGGGGTACCTCAATTTGGTCGCCATGGCACACGGTGCTCTTTCCTGTGCGAGGTCCTGTCTTCTGGGCCAGGGAGGCCATGCCTGCCCAGAGCTGGTCCAGCCCAGCTGCAACCCTGTGCTCCACTGTGGGCATAGAAAGCTTGGGGGTCATGTGCCCCCCCAACTTCCCTGCTGGATTACCTGTGCCCACACCCTCCCATTCCCCGCACACCCACCCCATTCCCCACACAGTGGGGGCACATGTTCATCATCTTAGGTCCTATCTTGGCAAAAATAAAAGCGGGTGCCTGTGTGCAGCGACACACTTAAGATCTTCAGAAAAATACCCTACCCCTCCAAAGCCATCCAAAACTATATGATGCCATGGGAAGCCAGTGCAAGAGACAGAGGCAGAAACTAGCACTCTTCCCTCCACCTCCCCCACTTCAAAACTGGCAATGCATTCATCTTCTCCAAAGTCTTCTTTGGGCATGGAACCATTTTACTGCAATTAATAATTAGACATGTATTTAGAATAATGAAAGGCAAAGGACAGAAGGGTCTGGAGTCAAAAAAAAGCACCTGCCAGTAGATTTTCCTTTGGCACATTGAGGTACAATGTACCTCATTAAGGTACATTGACATCACTCCTTTTTGGTGCCTGACAATGCTGTGACTTCTCCACAGGCTCAGAAGTGGCACAGCTGCCTTAGTATACCACTGCATACAGGCCAACAAGTTCTGCTCCTCAATATCATGCATGGGTAGGTTTGGGAATAGGAGGCACATACTGGTCCTGGTTTGTCTCAGAACCTCACTATCCAACACCAGGTTGAGGTCTGCCCTTAGCCACTACTCGCTCCTATTGGGTCCACAAAAGTAGATCAGAAGTGCAAGCAGAACAGACCTTTACCCTAGGGTTTTGGCACTTGAGTTTCTGGCTGAGCCCAGAGCTGTGTGTAAGGAACACAGTTACAGAAGAAAGGTAAGTAAAGGATTTTTAACCTACAGGTTGCACAAAAACACGTTCATGTTCTGGAGGAGAATTCAGGTCAGGTATTATTTAATTTGAACCAGTTTGTCCACTGTGAAAGCAGGCTATAGTGAATTCTGGGGTGGCTGCAGCCCCACCACAAAGGCCCCCTCCCAGCACCACCACCGCCTGCCCTAAGTGCAGCCTGGCCCAGCCCCCCTGCTGGCAAGAGCCCGGCATTGCCCCGGCCCCAGCCTGCAGTGGCAGCCTGCCCTCATCCCACGCACAGATCCAGGGGGCACATGCCACCCATGCTCTCCCAGGCTACATGCAGTGGCAGGAGCTGCCCCCCTGCGCCCCCTGGGTGACCCCTGCCCCTCCCCAGCCTCAGCTCCATTCCCTCTCTCACCTCTGGGGCCTTGATCTTCCCCCTCCTACATCTCTTCCCCAACAACAGACTTACCAGCTGGACCCAGCTGTTCTCCGTGCTGTCAGCTTGCAATCCTGGCTGCCTGTGTGCTGTGTTGCAGCTGTGTGCATGCACAGGGCATTTATTGGTGACATTACTGGTCACATCAGCCAAAAAAGGCTAATTGTCAATACTATCAATTTTCCTTATATTGGTGCCAATTTGATATGGGACCAATGTATCGGTACACCTCTACTTTTTCAGTAAGTAGCCATGATAGCTCCCTCTTTCTTATTAAGGGTGTCAGTTAAATATTCATTTACCATGGGGCAAGACCTGATGTATGGGCTGTTTTGGTAGAGCAGCTGAAGAATCTTAAAACACTGGCCACTTTTATCCAAGAGCCAATTATTTATTAGGCCAAACTATTTATTCTTCTTACAGTAAACAGTGAAAACTGGGAAACAGTAGGCGTAGAACATGTCTCCTACTTTGAGATCATCATCTTACAAATTGCCAGCATTTTATGGAAAGAAAAACAGAAGCAAGAATAATTAATAAATAAGACCCTTAGAGATATCTCCTGGCTCACCTTAATCAACCTGATGGTCAAGGAAGAGGAAAGATGGGCTTGTTGTAAGTCCAGATCTACCTGAAGCTTTGCTTTTTGGTAAGGCTCATATCTGTCTAGGCTTGCTTCTTGCCATGACAAAATAATGAATAATGGTAGCAGGGGCCACAGATGGAAAAGTTGCCAAGCAGAGATGGTTAAGTGCAGTCTTGGCAACTGCATACATTCAGACATCTATGAGCAGTGGGGGATTCATGACTTGTAGCACTCAGTAAGACATGGCAGGCCTGTTCACTTTGTCAAAGCTGCTAATAGAGTATGCATCATTTCTTCTCTGCTTGGCCAGACATTCAATGGAAAGAGAAAATCTCTCATCCAAGATGCATTTTGCACTGAACACTTTGCCCTTTCACTGACTTAAGAAAAGCTGTTATTTGCTCATGAATGTGCTGTTCCAAAAACTTATTTTGATCCTTTTAGTTTTCTCAGATTAGTTTTTGTGTTGATCTGACTGCATTTCAGGCTAGGAGTTTTCAAGTTTTTCCAAGGATTCCTTTTGGGGGTGGTGGTGGTCAGGGGGGTTCTAGACTATACTGCAGGAGTGGCCATAAGAGATAAGACTGTTGGCCAAGGACAGATCTAGGTGGTATACCCTCTCTTTGATTCATGCTCTACCCAAACTTTAAAACCAACTGCCTGGAAGTGGCAGCAGCATTTCTAGTCAGGCAGTGCTGAGGGAGTCATTTGACTTTGGCCCATTATAATCTGCTGATCCCTTCTAAATTCTTCATTTCACAGGTGTTAATGACCCTTCCTTCTTTTTAAATGTCCTTGATGGTCCACCAATCAAACTGTCCTTTGTTCTTCAATTCTGCTATTAGCTGCTCCTGGTAATGAAGCTCCTATTTCACAGTTGTTTTCAACTCATTCCAAGGAAGTTATGTATGTTTGTGCTTTAATCTTAAACAGAGTAATACAGCCCTAGGCCCTTAGGGTATTAGTAAAAATACCCTAGTTTCTTTTTAACTGGAAAAAAATATGTGTTGTTCTATAAGTTATGATGTACCTCCCCATCTGCCTCCCACCTTCAAAATTCAAGATCTGCCCATGCTGTTGGCCCACCAAAACTGGTAGCACAGTGCCTTGTCTCTGGCATCAGACAATGCCTAACCCTTCAGAAGAAGGATATTCATAACGCACATGGACAATGTACTATTGGTCACAAAGAGACAATTCCTTCCTCATCCTTATATTGATCAACTAGCATCCAAAGTCTGTTATCTTGCATCCCCTGTTCCTGGTTTATCTTGTCTTTAAGTTCCTTTACCCCTGACAAGCTCTTGTCCAGTGTTTAGGCAACACCCCATCTGGGGAAGGGTGGGGGAAGGTACCCAGATATCTTAGTCCCAAGCACTTTTCCATGTTTCTGTTGCTCAGTTAGAGCCTGTGCTCTTTTTCATTGTCTTGAAGAATGCACTGTTGGGAATTATATCCAGAAAGAGGCCAAGATCTAAACAAATTGTTACTGAGATTAAATGCATTTTTAAAAAAGAGAAGAGAAATCAATAGCAGTTTAGAAATGAAATCAAGGAGAAAGGGAACTAGAAATTGCTCTGGGTTAAGACACAGCCCATACCACTAAGTCCTGTTGGTGGAACTCTAGTGCATGCATACCCAAGGCATCTCTGATGGCAGAGTCCTCCATACTGCAGCAGTTACTTATCTGTTCCAAGTGGCATGTGGTATCTGCCACCACCTGGCAGCAAGTTGAAGGTGAGTAGAGACACTCTTGTACCTTCAAGCCAGCTGAAGGGGTCTACTCAGCAGCTGGTGCCTTCTAAAGGCAGACTTGGTGACACAGCTGTTGTAGTAAAGCCATGCAGCATTGCCAGAAGTACAAGGCTGTGTGCTTATTGTAGCAGCTGGGTCATAGGTGCTGCTGTCTGCTGTTAGCAGTTCTGGTGGTTGAGGTGGCTTAGTGTGGCCATAGCTCTAAGACTCTCTACCCTCATTCAGCAAGGCCCAAACTCCATCAGAAAATATAATTGTTACATTCTGTGCCTGTCTCAGAAGATCAGAAATAAGCACCTCTCTAACTGTAGGTTTAATGCATTCCCAGATGCCTCTCTTGAGTGCAAAGCAAGTTCCTGAGTTATCCTTTGCAGATCATTTTGAAGGAGCCATCGTCACCTTTCTCATCATCATTCTAGGCACTCTTTTTTCATAAAGTTTGGACCATACAATTTGCTATATATCATTCATGGCATCCCCACTCTGATTTCAGTGTGTCGTGTAAAACTTCCATTATCATCTGGTACTCAGTTGGCTTTTCTACCTGAAAAGTTTTAGTTCCTGCCTCCATAACTCGAATTTTGCAGTTTTTAAAATTATTTATCTTACTCTGGTTGTTGCAACTGATAGCATACATTTTATTTTTTGCATGGCAGAATTACAGAATGAAAATAATTTATATATCTTTTCTTGCTCCAGAAAAAACTAATATCCCTGCACTCCAGGAATGACTGTTTTTCCATTACTGTAGATTTTTCCAAATGCACTTTTATTTGTTTGTCTTCAGAATTGCCTGAAACAATTTATCACACTCACTGTTCAGATCATAATTTTATAAGCTAATATTTTCAATATACACTGATAATTCCCAATTACAGGAATCCTATTTTGTAATACTTATTCAAATAGAATGCAAATTTGCAAAGATTTTCTAAACAGACAGTTGTATTTAGGCTGCTACCTGGTGCAACAGTAACAATTTCTTGGCAGTAATATACAGTTATGCCTGTTATGAGCAGTAGTAAACATCTGCCGTTTTGATCAGATGACTGAAAATGGCTATATAGTCTTGGTCAGATATTTGCTGAAATCTATGGGGGATAATCATTTTTTTTCTTATTGCAGGTTGCAGATTGAATCTTTTCTTCTCAAGTGAAAAGAGAATCAGGAAAAGGCCTATTTCCTACCTTGAATATGTTTTAAAATCTCAAAATAGGTTTCACCTGTTCTCACCTATGTGAGACTTAAATGGTCATAGGCTTGCAGAAGGATACATTCCCCCTTTCAGGAGGGTGGTAGGATGCAAGCAAATCAGGCATATGAATAATTTGATACTGAAAGTGTTAATGGAACAGTTCTCCCACAGCGTCTCAGGAAATTAAGGGTGTCAGCTGGGGGCCTCAGCTGCCTGTACACCAATGCCAGGAGCATGGAGAACAAGCAAAAGTTAGCCCTCTTGCTCTCTAGTGGGCAACATGACCTGGTAGGGATCACGGAGACCTGACGGGACTCTTCACATGATTAGAGCATAGCTGTAGAGGGCTACACCCTCCATAGAAGAGACTGAGCAGGGTGAAAAGGCAGAGGGGTAGCTCTCTATGTGAGGGAGCAGAACACCTCTCTGGAAGCTGATACAAAGATAAGCAGCTTGAAACCCTCTGGGTCAAGCTTGAGGTGGGGAGGTGAGAGAGACCTAACTGTGGGCATTTACTACAGGCCACTGAAACAAGGGGAGGAGCTTGATCTGGAGTTCTCTCAAGAACTGACAGAGGCCGCACGTGCAAGGGACTTGGTTGTCATGGGCAACTTCAATTACCTGGACATAGATTGGGAGGAACACTCGTTTAGATCCAATCGGTCATGTAGCTTCTTAACTGTAATCAAGAAGCTCTTTCTGACCCAAGAAGTGCAAGGGCCAACCAGAGGTACTGCTCTCCTAGAGTTGGTCTTGGCCAAAGAAGATGATCTGGTGTGTGGCTTGAACACTGAGGGCAGCCTGGGTGACAGCAACCATCAGTTTCACCATCCATTACAAGGTTGACAAATCAACTAGCAGGACTGTAGTCCTGAACTTAAAAAATGACTTCAACAGGCTCAGGGAATTAATGGGGGAGGTGATGTGGGACCAGAGATGGAAGACGAATGGGGTGCACAGAGAGTAGTTGTTCCTCTAGGACATGATCCTCAAAGTACAAAAGAAAACTGTTCTCATGAAGAGGAAAGGTAGCAGAAGGGCTGGCAAGCCATCTTGGCTCAATAGGGACATTGTGGTCCTCTTGAAAAAGAAAAAAGAAGCATACACACAGTGGAAGCTAGGGACAGTCCTCAAGGAGGACCATACAATAGTGGTCCACACTACTAGGGAAATGATTAGGAAAGCTAAGGTGCCGACTGAGTTTAAGTTAGCCAAGGGAGCTGAGGACAATAAGAAGTCCTTCTTTAGGTATGTAGGGAGCAGAAGGAAAACAAATGGAAGCATGGGGCCCCTGGTCAACACCTCAGGACAGCTGGTAACTGTAATTCAGGAAAAACCTGAACTCCTGAATGCCCACTTTGCTTCGGAATTTCACTGGACTAAGGGAAAAAACAAGGAAGATAAGGATTACAGGGGACATGGTGGGACTGATAGCCTTCTCACTGTGGATGCTGAGCTGGTGCAAAGCCAACTAGAAAAGCTAGACATTTATAAGTCAGCAGGACCAGATGGACTTCACCCAAGAATGCTGATGGAGCTGCCTGAGGCCATTGCGGAACCCCTGGCAAAGCCCTTTGAGAAATCCTGGACTTGGGAGAGAAGGTTGACACTATATACCTAGACTTCCAAAAGGCTTTTGATCTAGTAACCCATGATATCCTTGTGGAAAAACCGGAAGATTGTGGGATTAACTGTTTAACAGTTCAGTGGTTGAAAAACTTGCTGCATCACAGGACCCAGAGAGTTCTCATGAACAGATCTGTGTCATCCTGGGAAGAAATGGCCAGTGGTATCCCTTAGGGGTCCGTGCTTGAACCGGTGCTTTTCAACATCTTTATCAATGATTTGGATGTGGGGGTGAAAAGTTCGCTGGCCAAGTTTGCGGATGACACCAGGTTACGGGGGAGTGTGGCCACACCAGAAGATAGGTTGCAGGTACAGGCAGACCTGGACAGACTAGAGAGTTGGGCAGACCGGAACCAGATAACACTCAACACTCAGAAGTGTAAGATGCTTCATCTGGGGGCAAACAATCCCCAACACTCCTACAGTCTCAGTGGTGACAATTTGACTTGCACCATGGGAACTGGGAGAGTGACTGACCATCACATGAACATGAATTGGCAGTGCAATACTGTGGCCAGCAGGGCAAACAACACGCTGGCATGCATTAACCGTTGCACCTCATGAAAAACTAAGGAAGTGATACTCCCACTGTACTCTGCCCTGATGAGATCACAGCTGGAGTGCTGTGTCCATTTCTGGGTACCGCACTTCAGCAAAGATGTGGAAAAACTCGAGAGGGTCTAGAGCAGAGCTACCCATATGATCAGGGACTTGCAAGACAAGCCATACGAGGAGGGGCTGAGGGACTTGCGTCTCTTCAGACTACAGAAGAGAAGGCTGAGAGGGGGCTTGGTAGTGGCTTACTGCTACATCAGGGGAGTACATCAAGAACTCGGTGAACAGCTGTTCACCAGGGCACCCCAATAGATACAAACTCCTGGAAGGCTAATTCAGGCTCAGTTTCAGGAAAAACTCCTTCACATTCAGGGTGTCCAGACTGTGGAATAAACTCCCTCCAGAGGTGGTGCAGTCACCTACCCTGGAAATCTTCAAAAGGAGACTGGACAGTCACCTTGCTGGGACCTTGCTGGGATCACCTGACCCCCAGTTGTCTTTTCCTGCCTAGTGCAGGGGAACTGGACCCTAACAATCTATGAATCTATGTGTAGATATGGAGACTTTACTGTGGAGCTAATTAGGCAGCCCACAGAGTAATATAATACAGTCAAGATAAATGAATGGACACTAGACAGGGAACTGATTGCTATCACACAGTTTTCTTTCCATTCAAAAAGAGAGAGCAGAGTTTCTACAGCTGAGTCTCTGCAGCAGTGATGGCTAACCACAAGTCAAGGGACTGGATGAGACTTCCTGGTTGTGGTGCCCAGTCCTGCTAACCTGCTCACATGCTTCTTCTCCGCTTTCATGGGCATGTAATGCATACATTTGTGTGGCTGACTCTAACTGCCTTTCACTGAAGGGAATTAGACTTGCTGGAGTGTTTCTGATGGCAGGAGAAGCTGCCAAGAAAAATATAAGCTTTACACCTCTACTGATGCTGTAAAAAGATGGCTCACCCTATAGTTTGCATTATTTTAATCACATAAATAAAGTATTTGGGCAGAGGGCATGGTGGCAGAAACATGCATTCAAAACTGGTGTTCCAGATTGGTGAGGATGACTGTCACTGGTTAACCCAGCTGTGCTGGGTACCTGGTCATTGAGGATGAGGAACTAAAAAAGTGGCTGGACATGATGTTAGCTGCATTAATCGCTGGTATGTCATTGGCTACAGAAACTGGTGTGCCTTACTTATGCTAGCCCAGTGGGCCTTGTAGTCAATGTTCCCTCTAAGGAGCAGTGGTCCGTGAGCGTGCCGCCTCGGACTGTGAGCATGTTGCCTTGGTCTGGCATGGGACACTTACTGAAGGGGGCTGAGGACCGGAGGCTGGGGGCTGGGACCAGGGGCTGAAGCTGGGGGCTGGGGCTGGATGCTGGGGGCTGCAGGCTGGGGCCAGAAGCTGGGAGCCGGGAGCCGGGGGCTGGACCTGGGGCCCAGTGACTGGAGGCTAGGGCCAGAGCCAGGGGCCAGGAACTAGGACCTGGTGGCTGGAGGTGGGGCCTGGGGGCCAGTTGGCTGGAGCCAGGGGCCAGGGGCTGGAGCCAGAGCTTGGCGCGGGCTCCCTGGCTATGGGGAAGTGCTCCGCTCACCTGCATCAGGGCCGGGGAGTAGAGCACTTCCCCAGAGCTGGCGGACCCTGTGCCAGCCTCCTGCCCTAGCCTCCATCCCTGCCTTGCCTCACCTTCGGGAGGAGCTGCTGCCTGCCCCAGTGAGGCTCCGCTGGCTCCAGGACACTGCTCTTCTCTCTGGCCCTGACACCACATGCCTTCTCACTCCCCAAGGTGAACAGTGTCCTGGAGCCGACGGAGCCTCACTTGGGGCAGGCAGCAGCTCCTTCCCGACGTGAGGCAAGGCAAGGATGGAGTCTGGGGCAGGGGGTGCAGGCTCTGCTGGCTCCGGGGAAGTGCTCCACTCCCTGGCCCTGATGCGGGAGCGTGGAGCACTTCCCCAGAGCTGGCAGAGCCCACACCAGGCTCCCGCCCCAGCCTCTCCTGGTGTGCAGCCTTGAAAAGGCTGTGTGCGGCCACAATTTTAGTTGTACGTGGCTGCATACGCACGCACCTTAGAGGGAACCTTGCTTGTAGTCTAGGCACAGGACTGGACTTGGAGTGCTTTAGAAACAGGCCAGTCCATCAGACTAGAGTTGGTGAAGGGAGGGTGCTCCAAAAAGTTATATCTACAAGGTCAGCATTGGATTCCCTTCAGAAAAAGGGAAGAGCCTCAAATAAACTGCACTGTAGTAAGCCTGCTTGACAGTCCTAGAGTCCCTTCTGCAGAACAGTTACATGGACGGCCATAGCAAAACAGACTTCTTCTAAGCTTTCCTCCATGAATGTGTCTCAATTCTGATTTAAAGACACCTACTAGAAAATTGCAAAGGGTAAGTAACTTTACAGCCATTTAGTTTCTGGTCCAGCCATTGCTGAAATCAGTGGAAGGGTTCTCATTAACTTCAGTAGAGTTAAATTTGGTTTTCAGTCTTTGTTCTCTCTGCTTGAATGCTACAGACACTGACCAGGTAGATCTGAATCAACATCTGAGAGGTGAAAGGCACAGTCCATATTGTTTTCAGTTTGGGGTACCTACCTGATTTCTTGAGATCCCTTTGAAAATCGCAGTCAATACATCTGTGGCAGGGCACTGCTGGTGCCTGCCACTTTAAGGGCAGTCAGGCAGCTACCATGTGCCTGATGGTGGCAGTCATTTTGAGAACCTAGTATATAAAGGCTGCAGTTCCCTAGTGCTAGGGAGGCAGAAACATTGCCTAGCTAAGCTGCAGCAGGACCAAGCCAGGAGGTAAGGACAAGAGCTGTAGGGGATGGATAAGAGGCTCTTGGTCTTGGGCATGACCTAAAACTGCACCCTGCTGGGAGTGGATGGCCTGGTGAGCCTCCCAGTGGAGCAGGAGCCCCCCAGGAAATACTAGGCCAGTTACCACCCTGGTGAAAGGTGGTTTGGGGTGCCTTTATAATCCCAGCTCCCACATCCCTGGTGAGATTGAGCAAGGGGGGCTCAGGTTAGTGGAGGAACCTGTGGCTGTGCCCAGACTCTGCAGTGGAGGTCTGAGGCTACATATAGGAGCCAGGGGGTGGGGCCCTGGGTCTTGGGGAGCTATTATGGAAGCTCCTGGGGCCAGGGATAAGGGGATTTCCCAGGGAGGGCTTGGGGACAGGTGTTGGAGCCCTGAGAATGAAGAAGGGGTTGGAGCCCAGAGTGTGGGTGTGGAACATGGTATATGTTGTGGGGTGTGTGTGTGTGTGTACTGAGTAAACCCAGTGTGAGGGTACTGAGATCAGGAGCTCTTGTTGGGAGTGAGAGTCCCAGTGAGACTCTGGAGCTTGGGTCCCAGTGCTAGCTAGCTGGTGGGAACACCTGCAAGGCTTGGGCTGTGGTGTAGGGGATGGGCTGCTATTAAATCCCCTCTCAGACTTCTCTTCTCCAGACTAAATAAGCCCAGTTCCCTCAGCTTCTCCTTAGAAGTCATGTGTCCTAGGCCCCTAGCCATTTTCATTGTCCTCTTTTGGACTCTCTCCAATTTATCTACATCCTTTCTATAGATGGGGGGGGGGGGGAGAATGAGGCAAAATTGGACATAGTACTCCAGACAGGGGTTCTCCAGTGCTGAATACAGGGAGGAAGTATCACTTCTCTCAATCTGCTGGCAATCCTCTGTGACAGGTTAGCATCCTAGGGTGGCTGTGATGCCCTTGGTGGCCATTCAAGTTTACTGTGCTAGAGTTTATTGACTTGCATTAATATGCATGTGTAGACATGCCCACGCATTGTTAGCTTTCAGGGGTTTCTACTCTTTTTCTAACATGTGTACCGTCTACAGAAATTGCAAGAAATGATACCTTTTTGTAATTGCAGCATTATTTATTTGTATTCTGAAAATATATGGTCTAAGTATGAAACTAAAAGAATAATAAGCAATTAACTCATGTAGTTAACTGAAGTCATGCTAGACAGCAGGCCTGTGCGAAGCAGCTAGTATTTGCTTTGGATTCGGATTTAGCTGATTTGGGGGACACTGATTCAATTCGGTGATTTTGGATCACTGTCCCGAATCAATTCAGCTGAATCTCTGATTCAGAGATTCGGCTGCTGCCAAATCTCTGAATTGGCCAGGCCAGGCCCATCCCCTGCCCACTTCTCCAGTCTGGCAATAACTGCCCCAGCTCCCGGCACTTCCTTAAAAAATAAATAAATAAAAAAGGAAGGGAAGGGAAGAAGGAGGAGGAAAAAAAAAAAGCCCCGACTCAGCAGGTGCTGCTGGATGAGGGGGGCCATCTCCATTGGCCCATGCTGCATGGGGGGGCTCTACATGAGCCCCCTGATCCCTCTGGCTCCCCCAGCCCCTCACAGGTGCCCTGCCCAGACCAGCTCTGCCCCTTTAAGGAAAAAACCCCCTGAGAAAACCCCCTGACTCACTGTTCCTGCTGGTGGTGGTGGAGGGTGATCTCCACTGTCCCATGCCATGTGGGGGGCTCTGCACGAGCCCCTGAAGCCCCAAGGCTTCTGCAGGAGTGGTGAGTCCTGGGGCTTTTCTCTTTTCTTAGAGTTGGAGCTGGCCTGGGTGGGGCTGGAGGAATGAGGGGGGGCTTGTGACGGAGCCTCCCATGCAGTGGGGGACAGTGGGGATCGTCTCCCCTCCCATCAGCACCTGGTGAGCACCAGGATTTTTTTAAAGTACTGAACTGGGTTGGGCAGGGCAGCCATGGGGGTGGGGCTGGGTGAGCAAGGGGATCAGGGGGGCTGGCAGAGGTCCCCCCCACGGTCTCCCCTCCTCCACCCCTAGTACTTACCAGCTTGGAGTTCAGCTGCAGCCCCATGCTGCAGCCACCAGGGACTGTCCGAATCATGTCAACTTTTGATCTAGCAGGTAATACAGAATTTTAACAGGAACTTGAAAACAGTAACATCCACAAAGTCTCTTGCTCATAATACACAAGGAAGTTTCTGGGGACCATAGGGACATATCGGTCTCCAGACTTCTCAGATTTTGTAAACAGTTGCTGTGGAAAAATTATTCAAAATCTGAGAAACCATGGGAGAACGATTCACTGTTGCATGATATCCAGACTTGGATTTGTTTACTGAGCTATGCAAACAAACCACACGATCTGGAGTTCTTGCTCTACCATAGCGATCTCATTAGAATACAAAAATACTTAGTGTTGAAAAAGAAGATAAACAAACAGGTATGCAGTAGGAAGACTTCATAAAGGGACTGAATTCCGGTATGCACAGTATGTTACCAACATAAGCATTCAAGAGGGAATTATATCTTCTGAACTCTTGTGTTTAGGCTTCAGGCATTCAACTTCTTTTTTAATTAAGTTAAGCTATGAGAGCTTGTAAATGCATTTGCTTTCTTCTGTCTGTAAGGAAGAGTCCTTGAGTCAACACGCAAATGGAAATGATTCTTCATTCTGTACTCCTGTCTGTCTCCTGATATGGCCTCACTTGAAGCATCTCACAGGCATTAATGTGTTCATGCTCATAATATTCTCCCTGAGGTGAGGAGATGCTATTATGCCCACTAGGCAGATGGGGAATGGAGGTACACGTGTGACTTGCCCCAAGTTAGGTAGCAAGCCTTGGTAGAGCAGGGAGCCCCAGGTGAGTACCACAACCATACCTTCCTTCTTCTCTTAGATCCCTGAGTATCCATTTAGGCATTGAGAGACGGAAGCGGGTTCTCTAAAAGTTGTATGCCTGCATCTGAGAGCTTTATGGCATTATGGCAAAGTTGTATGCCTGCATCTGTGTTTATGGCATACAGATACTGTTGTGTTCAGCTAGTTCCTGGAGCTTAAAAATGCCTTGGTTGAAATGAATGTGGGCAGTTGGCAGAACATTCTCAAGGAAAGATCTTTGGCTGCCGAACTAGCTTTCCTTCTGGGTCTGTACAGCTCTGTTTGATCTTGAGGACATTTAGCAGGGCTCAAATGTTTTCCCATGGTGTGGAAGTTTAGGTGGGGGCAGAGGTGTTGAGGATACAAGGGGAAGAAGAGACATTTATTTTACTGGCGGAGGAGATCTTTAATATCCATTTTGAACCACTGAGTTTTTTAATATGTTGTGTAGAATTATGTTTTTGCACACAATAGAGTATTGAAAAAGTGCTTTTATTGGAATGAATGAATGAATATTTCAGGCAGTAATTTATCTTGGTGCCAGGTGCTTCTTACTTGTGGACTTTCATGTTGTTGGTATGAACGAGACGGAAGGAGTTGTCATTAACAGTAATGGCTGGCATTTGTCAGCTATAGAAATGTAAATTCATCAGAGACAGGAATCATTATACCTTTTTATGGTGGGGAAAGTGAGGCACAGAGAGACTATAGCCAAACAGTCAATAAGTGGCAGAATCAAAATTAGGTTTTACAATTTAATGATTCCTTGTTCTGTATTTATACCACCAAACCAGATTATTTTTATTATAAAAGAAAGCACAAAATACAGCATAGTTACCCATTTCTGTAGCACAGACTACTACATAAAGTCCTTTGATGTTACATAGGTTGGAGCAGGGATTTAAAATAAGCTCAGCAGCATTATGAGATGACTGTAACTCTAGCAAAGTCATCTGGCTTTAGGAAAGATTAAAAATACTGGGTGTTTAATGAATCTATGTAACTGTAGGTTTCACAAAGAGTAAAAACCTGAAAGACTGATGACTAGAACCCTATATGTATTTACAACTCAGACAAGGGAAATCATTCAGGTAAAGTTCCTTTTCCTTAATGGCAGCAAATATGCTCAATAATCTGAGAGCTATAAAACGTTGCTGTATTCCAGCCAGTAACTCAACAGGATGATTGAAATAGTAATCAAGACTCACAGGATTTTCTTCCACTGCCATTCTTTATAGAGCTGAGGCCACTATTCTTCTCCAGGGCAACCAGACAAGACTTCTGTTCAGTATCAAAGGCCAGTGAGCTGTGGTATTTGTGGAATGAGAGAGTCTCTCCCCCAGCAGCATAACTGGGCAGTTCTTTGCCCCGAGGAGAGGGCAGCAGCTGCAGCCAGGCTGCCAGTAGGGGCACCACCCATGAGTAGGCACCCAGGGCTGGCGCTGTGGCTGGCCCTCCCCTCCCCATCTGGCCCTGCAGTTGCACTACTATTTTCCCGCACCACACCAGATGGAGTGCAGCTGCTGCTTGTGAGAAACTCTTCCAAATTAGCTAGAAACTGAGGCAAGCAGAAGCTATTTCAGGGCCAGCCAGGGAACTTATTTAGGCACAGCTAAGATGGGATACAACTCTAAGGTGCAGTATGCCAAGGTACAAGTTAAAAACCTCTAGCACTTTAAAAATACCAGACCTGTTTCAGTTCCTGAATCTTTATAAGACTCCAGAATGAGAGTAGGTTTGCTTGAAATGTCAGAGAACCTGAGCAGAGGTTTTAACCAACTTGCCTCTATTCAGACGAATAACTTTGCACCAAACAAGCTCCCTTCCCACATGCACCATAACAGTTACTGTATTTCTAGCCCGGATTAGCATGTGATCCAGACACCTGGCTATAGCATCTGTATCAGGTCTTGTATCCGTGTAACTGTATCCCACTTAGAAGTGAGGAAGAGGCATTCCTGGTACAATACCCCTTTACCTAGATGTTATATATGTCCACAAGAGGTGGGGGAGGGGGCGGTGAGAATTGAATGGTTTTGGAAATGCCAATATCTTTAGAGCCATACAACTGTTGTGGATGGGCACATCCTATAGCTTTACTAATTGGGAGAGCTATCTGTCACTGCAACAGGAACGTAGCTAGTTAAAGTATTGGAAAGGCTTTCCAAACTCACAATCCTGAATTGTAGTCATAATATGTAGGATTTGATGATACAATCCCAGCTCATAAAACAGACAGAAACCAACCCAGGAAGAGCCAGACTATAAACTGTTGCCTTTTGTTTCTTTCTTATAAAATTGACCTTGAAAATCTTGCTATAGTTGCATTATCTCTTCTCTTTCTGTTGAACAGCTTGCTCTGTTACGTTTGTGTGACTGTTCCTAAGCCATTATCTATATCTCAATGCCTATGCCTGGGAGTGTCTGAAAATATTCAATATACAAGTTAAATGACAAAACTAAGAAAGATTAATTCTAAATAGTGCCCACTAGAGGAAAAAAATATTTTAAACCACACAGTATTCATTACCAACTTCTGGACCCACAGAAATATCTGTATTTACATGCTGAACCTGATTCAGAACCATGTGTGGATTGTGTTCCCTCTTCAGAGCAGTGGAGAAACTCTACTTGCTTAAAGTCCTACTGACTTCAGGGGGAGGTAGTTTGCATCCTGTGGTTGGAGAGTCTGTTCCAGCAACTCAGATTACTTTTAGATGGTGGACATCCCATTAGTTCTCAAGGAAACTGGCTCAGCATTCAGCTATGTCCTAATTAATTATTATTGGAAGAATAAATGATCCCTCTCATCTTCAGACGCATGTATTTATGTGCTACTTTTGGTGTTGAAAACCTCCTCCTGGTAGCGGTGGCTGGTTCATACAATAACCCTTCCATCATCCCTTGTAAATTCTTGACCCATTTGGATATCTGAAGATGTGATCAGCTTACTGAACTAATAAAGGACAGGTTTATCCTACAAAAGTTCATGCATGACTAAAATATGCTCAGTTGTGATTGTATCTTGGCCTTGGGTTTAAGGAAACTTTTAAAGACTGGGAATATCACTTTCAAAAGCACCTCCAGTCTAGTCCTGCAATTTTTGATTAATGGAAGATGACTTGTGTTGCTACTGCTTTGCATGTGCTCACCCACAAATTTGAGCATAATAAAATAAGATGCATAAGAACATGACAATAGCCTTTGCAAGCAATCCAGTGCCCATATAATCAGAATGCCTGTTTTTTTTTAAAGTTATTTTTTTTTAAGAATAATATTTTGCTGTTTCCAGTAGGGCCTTGTGAAGTTTTGGGTGCTGATTCGATTTGGAGGAGATTTTGGCTCAATTCGGTAGCTGAATCTCCAAATCTGAATTGAATCAGGGGACCAATAAAAAAGGTCTGAATTTGAAGCTCTCTGACCCAGACTCTGAGCTGGTAAGGGGGTGGGGGGGCTGAAGGAGGGGGGAGAGGACCATGGGGGGGACCCGCCACCTCCTCCACCTTCCAGCCCTTTAAATAAATAAAAAAAAAAAAAAAAGCCCCCACTCACTGGGTATTGCTTGGTGGGGGGTGATCTCCACTGCTCCACTCTGGTGTGATCTGGAGAGGCAGCCCAGCTGGGCTGAATTCCTTTTCCCAGCCCCATGGTCTGGCGAAAAGGTCGAAACAGCATCACTGTTTTGACAAAGCAAAACAGCAAGGCTGTTTTGACTCGAAATTATATTCTATACAAAACAGTGTTCCTCCCAGACCTCAAAGCTGAAGTCAGAATGGAACAGTGCCACTTTGCACAGCCCTACTAACCTGCTCTTAATCTTCCAAGGGTGAAACGTCCACAACCTCTCTAGGCAGTCTGTTCCAATGTTGAACCACCTTCATAGTGAGAGAGTTCTTCCTAATTGCCAACCTAAATTCCCTGGCTGCAACTTAAGAACATAGTTGCTTGTCCTTTCCCATATGGCCACAGAAAATTGCCTACTATCATTTTATAACTGCCCTTCAGGTATTTGAAGACTTATCGCATCCTCTCCCCGTCTTCTCTTCTCCACACTAAATAAACCCAGCTTTTCCTCATAAAACATTTCCCAGACATCAAATATTTTTTTTTTGTTGTCCTCTGGACTCCCTAATTTGGTAACATCTTTCTTGAAGTGGAGTGCCCCAAACCAGATATAGCACTCCAGGTGAGGCCTCATTTCCCTTGATTTTTTGCAAGTGACCCTCCTATTAATACAGTCCAGTATGCTATTGGCTGTTACTGAAACAAGACCATGCTGTTACCTTATATTCAGGATATGCTCCACTTATATTCAGGATATGCTCCACTGTAACTCCCGGGGCTTTTTTTGCAGTACTATAGCCTAGCCTATATCCACTTTGTACTGCACCTCCATAACAAGCTTACATCTCTGTCATGCATAGAGCAGCGCTGCCTCCTTTTTTTTTTTTCCCCCCCTGCCTATCCTTTCTGAAGAAGTTATGCCTGTCCATGACAGGGTTCCAGTTGTTATGAACTTTTCCCACCAGATCTCTGTTATCTAATTGCACTGTGATTCTGTGATGGTACGAGGACCTCCAATTCTTTTTGATAATTCCCCGTATTTCTTGCATTAATATATAAACATTTCAGGTAATTGATTACCTTATTTTCTTCCTGAGAACAATATGGATTTCCTTAGTGCCTCCTCTTAGATTTCACCCAGGTCACCTGGCTCTTCAGTTACCTTTGAGTTTATATCCCTATCCCTATGGTTAACTAGTTTAAAACCCTCTTCTTAGGGCTTCAGACTTCAGGCTTCAAATCTAAGGGCTTTAGGCCAACAAGCCTATATGTGAAGAAACTCTTCCCCTTCTTAGTCAGATGGACTCCATCTCTTCCCAACAGTCCTTTTTCCTGGAGTACCATTACCTGATTGAAGAAGCCAAAGCCCTCTTGGTGAAACCATCTATACAGACAAGTGTTGATCTCCCCAGTTCATCTGTTCCTGTCTGCATTTTACTCTTGACTGGTAAGATCAATAAGAACATCAGCCGGCAGCCAAAGCCCTGTGGTCACTTTTGATTTGCTCAGGGTCACCCCTGGCAGTATCATTACTGCCCACCTGGATGAGCAGCATAGGATAGTAGTCAGAGGACCACGCTGGCCTCAGCAACACGTCTGTGATGTCTTGGATGTAGGCTTCTAAAAGGCAAATGACCTCCCAAACCAACAAGTAAGGCTGCAAAGATGGATGTCTCTGCTTCCTGTGGAAAGGAGTCACTAACCACCACCATCACTTCCTCTTGGTGGAAGTGGTCTCAATCCTCCCACCCTTTCAGGATGCGAGGCTTGGAGTAGGTATTTCCTTAGTGCCAAGGGCTCTTTACTTGTTTTTCAGCTGAATAGCTTACACAAAACATTAAACAATCCAAGCTGCCCAAGCACCTGCCTGTTTTTATGATGCAGTAACAGTTTATAGGAGAGCAATTACAAAATGTACCATTTTTTTCCTTTGTTTGCACTCGATTATCTGAGTTCATTTTTTCTTTTTATATTTGCACTCAAAATTGTTTAAGATCATCAGTAGATGCATAGAACAAGTAAAAAGGAGAGGAGACAATGGTCAATGCTTTGCCAATAAATGCATTGGTAAATATTCCCATGGAGCCATTCACTGGCCACCCCAAAGAATTTACAACAGTTGAATATAAGCGATATAAATCTACTGTTTAAGCCACACATGGGGGGGGGGAGCATCAGAACAAGGAGCACACTTCAAGACATGAGAAATGTGATTTGCTGCATTGTTCCTCACTCCTTCACCCTTCTACCCTAATTTTTTTCCTGTTTGGTTAAAAAGTATTAAGCAAAACACCACTTGCAGTGATAACGACAGGCATATTTGCTCCCATGAGCCCCAGCCTAGTCATGAGGCATACCTACAGCCCTTTCATTTTGCCAAAAGCATATTCTGCAGTCATGTTGTACGTGCTTGAATGTCTCTTTGCTGCCATCCAGGTATCTGGTGTTTGGCTTTATGAGCCAGAGAAGCAAAGGGGATTTGGTCTCTCAGAATCATTCTTTGTATTTCAAGTTCCTCACCGGGAAGGTGCTAGTCAGGGAAGAATATCCCTGCTTATGTCTTTTGGCATCATGCATCTTCCTTGAGCAGCCAGTGTCAATGGCAATGAGACATCCCTTGTGGTCATCCAGTGTGGGCATGGCCATGACAAAGTAGCTCTTTCTGTTTATGTCAACATAAGCAAAGCAGTCAGGGGCCAGAATGAAGCTACGTGTCCTGTCTAGTGCCCCTCCACAGTTTAGGGTGTCTCATTGCTTCATATCCTCCTGTTAAATCCGACATAACATGCTTACACAAATCCAAGATGACTGAATTGACGACAACCCCCCCTGCAATAATTAGATTCTATACAAGAGAAGTGTATACATTTGTTATAATTCTCCATGTATAGAATCTAATTATCGGAGGGTTGTCTTAAATTCGGCACCCCCGACTTTGCGATGGGGAAAGCAGTGGTGAGGGGGCAGAGGCGGGGGGGGGGGGCAGTGGAGGGCAAGCGGGGAAGCTGCAGCTTTAGGGGGCAGGTGGCTGTGAGGGGCAGCAGCTGAGACTCCAACCCTGAGCCTCAGCATGAGTAGGGGCTAGAGCTGGAGCAGCAGCCGCTGCTTGCGCCTCCTACCTTGTACTCAAATCTAATATGAGGAACACTTTCCCCCTGTGTTGAATGGTGGGGGGCCTTGTTTGAGATTTGGGTAAATGCAGTATTGTCCAGAGTCACAATCTTACACAACAGGAAATGGATGAATGATTTTACATATGTGGCAGACTTACTGATACAGCTTGGCATGTCTAGTCTTGGAGAATCTCCAGTATGATTGGTGGAGCCCTTCCACCAACTGGGTAATAACAGGCAGGGGCTTGCCCCACCCCCTGCCCAGGGGGAGCAAAGAGCCCCGGACCTGAAAAAATCCAACATCACCTCAAATGTGCAAGTGCAGCCTTTGGATGCCTGAAGAAACTGGTGTTCAAAAATTGTGCCATCATATACAAAACCAAACTCATGATTTATCAAGCAGTCATGATCCCCACCTCACTGTATGGAGCTGGGTCATGGACAACCTACAGGAGACATCTAAAGTTGTTAGAGAAGTACCATCAACACTGCCTATGGAAGATCTTCCAAATCTGGTGGGAGGAGAGATACACCAAAGTTAGCATTGTCCTGCAAGCAAACACTATGACTATTGAGGAAATGATCATCTGGCATCAACTTTTCTGGGCTGGCCATGTCTTTTGGACTTCAGACTCCAGACTTCCAAAGCAAGTTTTATTCTCCCAGCTCAGCCAAGGCATACGCTGAAGAAGAGGGGAGAGAAAGCGCTTTAAGAATGTCCTCAAGGCCAACTTTAAATAATGCTACATTGATGTCAACTCATGTGAGATTAGCATGCAGGACCACCCCTAATGGAGCAAGAGTCTGTTGCAGGGATTTCAGTACTTTAAAACCTCATGACAACAACAGGAGTTGGAAAAGTGGGAGTGGCAGAAACAGCAGGTCACAGACAAAATCAAGAATCCAGTGCTACCCACCCCATACAGAAACACATGTCTGAGCTGCAGTAGAGTCTGCCAATCTCAGATAGGCCTCATCAGCTATCTCTGGACACACAGATAAGATAATCCTTGACTGCAAGGTATTGCTGGAGAAGAAGAAATGTGCCCAACGTACTCCAAAAAGGATCCAAAAGGTAGGAGTCATAGGGGGACATGGATACCAATCTACCCTGTGCTTTTGCCTCAGCTGACAAAGCTGTGTGTGGTGAGGATATGAAGCTGTGGGATATGCCATCTATGTGCATGCACTTTATGCATATTGACACATGCTGTGTGATACAGAAAAGTCAGTGGTTGTTTGCTGTGGAAACATATGTCTACAACACTTTCTAGTCCAGACATGATTCAAGTGGTGTACAAATCTATGTACCTGTAACAGCATCAAAGCTCACGTGGCTGCAAGCTGAGTGGGTGAGCTGTGCTTAAGAGCTCTGCAAGAAAAGCGCAGCAACTGCAAAAGGTGCATAAGCTTTACCAGATAGGAGAGTATGCAGTGCATTGTGCATGCTTTTTATTGGAGCGTTTGAATTGTGACCAGAGCCCACATTGCAAACCAGGGGCTATGACTGGTTGCTACTGAGCCATAAAAAAGCTGAGGGAGGGAAAAGAAGAGAAGCAGCTGGGGAGGAGCCAACTCCAGCCCTAGAGAGAGGGGGCACAGACTTAGCCCCTCAGCCAGGGGAGACTGAGCTGAAACTTGCCCAGGGAGCAGACATAAGGAGAGGGGAGAACTTGTGTCACCCAATGAGAAGTCGATTCCCCACCAGGTTCAGAGGTGTGCAACCAGGGGCACAGGTGCCAGGGAAATAGTGGGGAGGGGTTGGTAAGCAAGGCTGATAAGCTTCTGGGAGCTGGGAAGGCTCTAGCTGCAGAGTCAGAGACCTGCAGAGGGAAAGCCCTGTCTGAGAGTGGATGTGCTGGGAGGGGGAGGCAGCCCTGAGAGAAAACAAACCATCATGGGTGAGTGAGGGGACCCGTAATCACTGGTGTTTGCAGTAAGTATATTTTCAGAAGGGAACTGCTTAAGAGATAAATCTGCTAATAAAGGAAACAACAGGGAGCCTATTGCCTGTAGCAGCTGTTCTTATTCTGTTTTGCTGTATTACCAGAAAGGAATAAAGGAGTCCATGTTCTCCAGAGCAGCAGAAGCCTCGCCCCTGCCATCTATTGGTGGATCATAGTTATAGCTATGTTGCCATTTATTGTTACAGGAAGTGGACTGTGACCAGAAAGAAACTCATTGGGTTATGGGGGCGATTGCGCGGGGGATTGTTTTAAAGGGTTATAAAGAGGTGAATTTAGTTATTTAGGTAGTTTAACACAGGTGGGACCACCCAGTGTGCTGGAATTATCCACCTAATGTATTTGTGAATTTATCCTAGATTGTTAGTTTTGTTATTAACTATTGTTATTATATTTCTTTATTTGTCCTGTATATAAATTAGTTGTGTATAATGAAGAATACATGTTAATTGGGTTCAGAACTGATTCCTGGGTGGTAAGGGTGAGGGACACACCTCTCCATTGGACCCCTTAGTCAGTTGTCTGCCCAAGGGTCTCCCAGAGCTACTGGCACCCTGAGGACTCAAAATCTGGCACATCACCTGGTTTTAGCATGCTGGCATGGGTTACATACCATAAAGGTAAATGGGATAGAGGTTCCTTAAGCATTTAGGATATGTTACTGGTGCTCCTAGGGAGAGATGCTTTTGAACACACACCACTTGACTTCTCCTGCATACAGGTGCCACAATTAGAAATATAGTGGTGAAGCTGCCATGGGAGAGGGGAGGGGAAAGCCAGCTTTGGTCTTTAGCATGTGTGAGAGCAGTCCATGGAGAGGTTTCACTGCTTCATTTCTGGGTTTGGGGTGTGTGATTGGGTTGGCAGGGCATGCATGAGAACACCCCTCCCTGGAAATGCTAGGGTCATGGTATAGACTTACCCTTAGTATTTTCACCCTGAAGCCTTTTGTGACCATCAGATCCAAATCCAGGTTTAAGGGTCAGGCACTCCAAAGCCTGTGCATGTTCAGTTCTTCAGGCATAGGTGATTGATGTGTTTCAGCTCACCCCTTGAAATGGCATACTTTTAGAGCACCTCACACAAGCAGTCTGATTGTAACTTTACACAGTTTCCCCTCACACCCTGAATAAACCCACCACTTTCCTGAATTACCTTGGCATAAGTGAGAGCAGAATCAGGCCTCCAAAGCATTACTTTATGTGTGATTTCAGTGTGTGAAAACTTGGCAATACTGAGAACATCATCATGCATGATCACACTAGGCCTCCTGACACTTAACCCACCTCTCCTACACATGAGAGACAAGGGAAACACCTATCAAAGAGACTACAGCTTCAACTTACATGACATACCAACTTGAAGCCTCTGGTGTTTTATTCATGTTGCCAAATTAACGGAACTGCTAATAAGAAAAATTATCTTGGCAGTATCTAATAACAGGCTTTTTGGAGGCCTATATTTTTCCATAGCTGCTGCTCTTAAAAAAATTTAATGCTTTGTTTTCACTTGATTAAAGGTTGGGGTGGGTGGGTGGTCTGCAAATCCATATGGGCTGCTTTAATTACTTTTGTCACATAACTAGCTTCAAGTTAACACACCATCCTCTCCTTTTTCCCATTAATAATGAGAAAATCTTAGAAAATAATTAGTTCTTTCAATTTAGTAAGTCATTTTTATTCCATGTTTCTCTTTTCAGAGGTGCAGTTTGTGGGGTCTTTTCTGCCTGGTAACAGGTATATTGATCTAAGGTGGTAATTATGTTTTTAGAAGACATGAGAGGGAAAAATAAGGCCAGATTTTCATAAAGGTCCAGCATGTTGTGGCTATTCATATGGTCACAAACTTAAAACAATTTAATGTCTATTGTCTTCAACCATCCTGTTTGATCTCTCTTACTAAGCAGTTACGCTTGAACAGCTCTAAAGCTCTCTGTGGGATGAAATACTTCCAAAAACATCCACTGCAGAAAGTGCTGCAGGTTCTAGAGTCAGGGAGGAACCTGTGGCCTTAGCATATGTTGCTAAAAATTACAGCTGTGCAAAGCTTCGGTCGCTGATTTGATTCGGCAGAGATTTGGCCTGATTCGGTGGCTGAATCTCTGAATCAAATCAGGAGACCCTTTAATCTCTCCGAATTGAATTGGAATCCTCTGAATCAATTTGAAGAGATTTGGAAAGATTCGGTGATTCAGACATAGACACAGCTTTAAATGTTTTTTCTACATACCTCTAGTTAGCAGGTGGCTCGTGAATGCTGTGATGGTGGGATGCATAGAGCATCTTCATGCAGAAGCACTTCTGGTCCACTTCCGGGTTTGCCAGAGAGCGTGTTGCCTCTTGGTGACTGGTACCTCCTGGGTCTGGGGGGCACCTGGGGTCCCCCCATGGCAGATTACTGAGCCAGGGTGGCACGGGGGGGTCCCCCAGTGTGTTCCCCAGCGGACACAGAAGTGGACCGGAAATACTTCTGGTCCACTTCTGGGTTCACCACCAAGCACACGGAGGTCCCCACGGCACTCCTGTGGGATGCTCCATTTGCCCCAGGATCACAGCATTCTCAAGCCATGCTGATACCTCAAGGTATGTAGAAAAAACATTTAAAGCTGTCTCCATGTCTGAATCGCTGATTCTTTGAATCAGCATTGAATCTTCAGATTCAGATTTGGTCAGGTTGAATCAGGGACAATGATCTGAATCAATGAATCAAATCACTGTCCCTGATTTGGGCCAAATCCAAATCTGAATTGAATAGGGCCTGTTTCTCACACCCCTAATAAAAATATTTTTGAAATGCAAAAAAAAGAATGAGGTCATGTGATTACTAAAGATCTCTGGGCATTTTTTTCACAGAGAAAGTGTTAATGAAGTACCGTGGCTAAAACTCATGCCACGTTCTCTATGTCAGGGGTAGGCAATTATTTTGGGCAGTGGGCCACATACTGAGTTTTGGCAATCCAGAGGGCCACATGACAGGCAGCCAGGGGCACATAAATATTAATTTTTCTAAATTTTTTAGGGGTCCTGCGGGCCAGATAGAATGGCCTGACAGATGGCATCCAGCCCATGGGCTGCATTTTGGCCACCCCTGCTCTATGTCTAAATTCTCTCAGCAGCTTCTGTTTGATCACAGGGTCATTGAAAAATAGGACTGGAAAAGACTGTATGAGGTCATCAAGTCCAGCTCCTTGCTCAAGGCTGGATCATCTTTGACTAAATCATCCAGCCAAGTGTCTGCCTAACCTCCTCTTGAAAACTTCCAAGAATGGAGATTCCACACTTTCTCTAGGAAACCTGTTCCAGTGCTTGACCACCCTCATAGTCAGAAAATTCCTCCTGATGAATAACCTAAATTTCCCCTGCAGCTTGAGGACAGTGCTCCATCTCCTTCCTCTCTGTAATCGCATCAGGGACTCTGATCAGGCAGGCCAGCCTGGGCCAAGAACCTCAGCAGCCACCCCTGCAGTAAGCCTCAACGAATGAGCTCTGCCTCAGTTTAAGAGCAGTAAGCATCCTGACTGGCAGCTAGGAGCACCACTATCCATTCAGCATCAGCTGGGCCCTGGATCTGCAGGTCAGTCAACAGTTCTGCTGGGGCAAGCCTCCTAGACCCTGACCCTGGTTTTGGCTTATTTCTAGACTTTGGCTTTGGATTTTTATCTGGATCTGGCTTCTGACCCTGGTTTGTTTCTGCTCTTGGACTTTGCCCCGTGGATTATTCCTACGATTGGTACTTGGCATCTGATCCCCAGATCCTGACCCTAGACTATATTGCAGACTCTGCCCCTGGTTTTCCTTCTGGTTTTGCTAATATGGCTTCCACCCTCTGACACAGCCCTGGGGCCCTGCTTTTCATCAGTAGTTTAAGCATTAGGCTGGACCACCTATCCCCCAGTCCCTTACAAATCACCTGTCAGGTATTTGAAGACTGTTATCAAATGTCCCTCCTTCTTCTCTTCTCCAGACTAAGTAACCCTAATTCTTTCAGCCTTTCCTCATAAGTCTTGCCTTCCAGGCCTTAATAACTTTTGTTGCTCTGTTGGATTTTTTTAAAACTGTCCACATACTTCTATTGTGTGGGACCCAAAAGTATCCTCACCAGTGCTGAACAGAGTCACTTCCCTCGATTTGCAAGTGACATTCCTGTTGATACAATCCAGTATGCTGTTGGGATTTTTTTTACAACAAAACCACACTGTTGACTCATATTGTGCTTATGATTTCAGTGTAACCCCCCTCAGGTTCTTCCCTGCAGTACTGCAGCCTAGCTAGTCATTTCCGAGTCTGTATACATGCAGTTATTCCACCTCAAGTGCAGGACTTTGCACTTGCCCTTTTTTGTATTTCATCTGATTGATTGTAGACCATTTCTCCAGCCAATTCAGGTCATTCTAGATCCTAGCCCTACTCTCCAGAGTATTGCCAGCACCACCCAATTTGGTGTTATCTGCAAATTTGCTAAGTGTGCACTCAATCTCATCATTTAAGTCATTAAGTATTAAATAATACCAAACCCAGGACAGACCCCTGGGGAACCCCACTTGATACCTCCTTCCAACTAGACATTGAGCCGCTGATGACTCTGCTCGTTGAGCATGATGAATGAACCAGCTATGTAACCATCTTACAGTAATTTCATCTGGTCTGTATTTTCTTGGCTTGTTAATGAGAATGTCATGGGAGACAGTGTCAAAAACCTTCCTAAAGTCAAGGCACATCACATCCACTGCTCTTCTCTCTTCTTTAGTGCCTGTCACCTTGTCATAGAATGAAATCAACTTAGTCAGGCACACCTTGCTTTTGGTGAATTTAGCAGTCTCCATTTTTCTGCTTTACTGGTGCTCTTTCCTGCTAAACAGCTGTTCTCCCAAAAGTAGTTACATTTCAGCAGTCAGTGAAAGTAATTTCCTGGGATCTTAAAATTCCTGCAGTTCTGCAGGGTTTTTCTAAATATTATGGGATCATTCAATTTAAGAAAATTGAGTTCATGTGAGGGGTTGGGGGGTAGGGGGGATGACAAAAAGAAATAAGACTTTTTCCTTGAAGGTGGAACTTTTAAGATGGCAGGTTGGTACCATGCTTGAGTATCTGGTGGGACAAAATACAGTAGTGTAACTATAATTGGGCAAGTGAAGCAGCACCCCGAGCATCAACTTAGAGGGGGCGCAGCAATAGCTGCCTCCACTTCCTAATTATACCTCTGACAAAATACAGTTATAAATATACTGAAATGTTATTAATACAAATCTATTTCCAACAGGGCTTCCATACCTCACATACATTAACCAGGAAAAACTAAGGCATAACAAAGCTCAATCTTCCTTTCTTATGACACACAGGATGCTACCATTCCCTTCCTCTAGCAGTTTTACTTGTCTTCTCTTCCATCATTGCTGTTGTTTCTGGCTTTTCTCTTCCCTGACTAATTCTTATTGTCTTCTGTCAGGGCTAGGAATGATGACTTGGGCAGATGCTCAGTCCTATTTTTGGTACCTTGGTACAACCTGTTTTCACTGGTGCAGTTTCTCTCCCACCCAGGCCTGCACTTGTGATGGATTCACTAGGACTGGGAATGGTATGAAAGAAAAAAGGCACTGGCTTTATTCTTCCTTCCAGATGTACATGGTCTGGAGTGTAATAAGGTACATACTCAATGGGCGAGTCTACATGTCGCTGTACGGTGACATTATTACTGTGCTGTGTTTTAATACTGTGCTTTTTGGAAGTATGAAAACATGGTGCAGTTACTGCCCATAGTGTGCCATACAGGTAACGCACAGGAAGATTTCCCCACTATGTTGTCATAGTGGTGCACTATAAGTGGGGAGTGTGCTGCTATGGCGACATAGCTAGCAATCACATGTAGACTCAAGTGATCTCTATGTTGCTATAGTGTACTGTACAGCAACGCAGTTCATCACTATGTCACAGCAGGGCAACATGTAGACGTGCCTAGTGACTGACAAATCCAGACCATGGTGTGTATCTCATTGTGATGGACACCATGAAACTGTGTTAGCTAATTGGAGATTTAAAGAACAATGGAACTTAAAAGATCAAGATGTCAGCCTGCACTCAGGCTACCTGTAACTTTGATACAGTGAGTCCTGTAAATCCTGTAATTTGCAAGTGAGCATATACAGAGGAGGCCATCAGTTAATCAGATCATTAAACAAAGAGGTATCTATGCAAATCCATACACAGGAAAGTACCATGGGGAAAAGGAACCTAGGGTCTCAGGTTTCCTGGGCAGATGTTTTTTATTGCTTGAGAAGAAGCAAAATTGCTTTTATGAACCTGTGTGTGCCTATGTGGACTTTGGCTTTGTTTTGTTTTGGGGCTGCTTATGTTCTTGTCTCTGTTCATAGTACTTAATTGTGTTTGTGTGCATGTGTGTTTCACTAAATGAGACAAAAGGAATATCTACCTTAACTGTGTTTCTGGGGAGAAGGGAATGGATCAGGGAAGGAGGTAGAAACTAGGGCTGTGCGAAGCTTCAGTCCATGATTTGATTCGGCAGAAATTTGGCCCATTTTGGTGGCCAAATCTCTGAATCTGAATCAAATCAGAGGACCCTTTAATCTCCCTGAATCTATTTGGAATCCTCCAAATCGGTTCGGAGAGCTTCAGACAGATTTGGACATAGACACAGCTTTAAATGTTTTTCCTACATACCTCTATGTAGCAGGGGCTTATGACCATTGCACTGCTGGGGCAGATGCAGAGTCCCACAGAAGTGCGTGGGTCTCCCCAGCATGCTCGGCAGTAGACATGGAAGTGGACCAGAAGCACTTCCAGTTCACTTCTGGGTCCACTGAAGAGTGTGCAGCCCCCCCCTCCCCCCACTGGTGCTTCATGGGTTTGGGGTAGGGCACCTGGGGTCCCCCCGCGGCCCATCGCTGAGCCAGGGGCCATAGGGCCCCCCCCCCAGCATGCTCCCCAGGAGACCCGGAAGTGGATTGGAAGTACTTCTGGCCCGCTTCTAGGTTTGCTGCCAAACACACTGGAGAGCCCCCTGTGCTGCTGTGGGATGCTACATCTGCCCCAGCAATGCAGTGATCATGAGTTGCGCTGCTACCTCAAGGTATGTAGAAAAAACTTGTTAAAGTTGTGCCTGTGTCCAGATCACTGATTTGCCAAATCAGCATTGAATTGTCAGATTCCAATTTGGCTGAATCAAATCAGGGAAAGTGATCCAAATCAACAGATTCAATCATTGTCCCTGATTCTGGCCAAATCCAAATCGAATATGGCCCATTTTGAACAGCCCTAGTAGAAACCATTGTTTCTGTTCTCCTGTATATTTCCTTCCATCTCTTACATAATCATAAACTTCTTGTGAAATAGAAAAGAAAAAGGATCAAGCTTCTTTTACCCCTTGGGCACATCTATGTGAAAGACTTATTGTGCAGTAGCCTAATAAAACTTCACAATGGTATGCTGGTCAAAAACTGTGCTAATACACTACTGCACAGTGTTATTAAGCTACATTTAGTTAGTACTTCATTAAGCAAACACTAAACTAAATGTGCAGTTACTACTGTGCATTAATGAATGCATAGGTGCACACCTTGATGATGCATTAGATTTAAGCCACTTCAAATGAGAAGAGATGCTGAAAGTGTCCTCCATTGATTTCAGGCCTCATCTGAATAATTTCCTCACCTCCCCCACAGGAGAACAGGGAGAAGGAAGGAAACATTCTTTAGACCTGTTAATTCTCAGTGAAATATATTTCTCAGAACATGTTCCCCACCTCCTCTCTAATTTTTCAGTGAGCAACAACCTCTATTGCTTCATTTCTTGGCCTGTACCCTGACTAGATTTCACAAATGAAAGGGGCTTGGCTTGTTAATACATGAAATGAAACCTCCAAGGAAAATTGGGTAGCTTCAAAAGGTAGTGCTGGTGGCACTCTCGTTTGAGTCTGTACCGAAGAAATGCTCTGGCATGTGTCAGGAGCGATGTTGTGTTTCTGGTGTTGCCTAAGGATGAGACAGAAAGCTATGATACTGACCATCATTGTATGGTTACTTCCCATTCATCAACCCCTAAACCTCTGGATGCTGTCTAGGTTTGCATGTTGGATGTAGTTTGAGGTAAACAAACAAAACAAAGCTGTAACTCAGAGTCTGTATCCCACCCCCCTTTTTTTAATGCCTGTTGTTTAACATGGACTGTGCTTCCAGGTACCATGACATTGTTTACTAGTGATTAGTAAATCTCTTGGGGAACTTATAAAAGTTGATTTGTTCCTTCTGCTGCAGGTGCTAAGCTTCATGTTAAATAATTATTCTTACAGAATGTATTGGATGCTATGTCCCTGTCTATTGCCTCTTCTACACTGTTGTGCACGAACTATTAAATACTTTATACGTTACTATAGGGGAGGCTGCATTTCATTGCCATATTTATTCACATAACACACACCCCTTTCCCAAAAATCACCCCCCAAAATTGGGCTGCATGTCTTAAGTGGGGAAGCTGATTTTCTGCCCAGAATAGATGTATCCCACTGTGATTCTTGTTCACAGCAGCAGTAGCATTTCTATTCAGGGAGCTGAGACTGTCACTTGACTTAAAGGCTCATTGTTCTTTGCTCCACAGGTATTACTCATCCTCTATCTTTTTTGATGATCTCGATATTCTACTTATCAAGCTAACTTCTGGCAATTTTGTGGACTTTTAGCTACTCCTGGTCTCTTCTCCTGTTTCACAGCCTTGTAGAAGTTGTTTACCTCTTCTCAGAATCAAAGATCTACTCATGAAGACCAGTCTTCAGCAGCAATTAGGATTTTGGCTCTCCGTTAATCATGAAAGGGAGGGTGAGTTAGGTGAACAACTAGGATTTGTCCCTGCTCCATGCAGCCATAATTCTTGAAAAATCTTTCCCCCCTTCATTATGTCTTCCCAAAATAAAGGTGTGTATCTCATTAGGAGGTGTGTGGTATATAAAGAAATATGGCGGACTATAATGTTAGGCTATTCTGAGCTGAAAGCCTTTAAAGGAGTACCAGTGGATATTGTTATGCAGATATGGTAGTAACGTGAGCCTCCTACATTTTTATTCAAGGAAATACTCTGTTTTAGGGTCATTTTGGTTTGACTACTACAGGTAAGGACTAAATTAAATTGAGAAAATGTGAAGACTTTGAATGGTCCATGTTCTTGTTGTGAAAGTATTATGCACTGCCCAGGCCCAGGGCATTTGCTACCTGTCTCATAGATTCCCAAGTCTGTTCATCTTGACATCAGATGGGAAAAGCAACTTCAAGGTTATGCAGAGGGATTTATATAAAATAGAAGTGCAGTCATGGGCTTGTTCACATTAGGGATTTTTGTCTACACTGATAAATAGTTGGGCGAGTCAGATTGAGTCAACATATCAACACTGGGGTTTGAATCAGCACTATTCCCTAGCTTAGGCATGACCTAAAACACTGCTGTGTACAGCAACAGTTTGTCAAGAATTTGTTCACTGTGACACGCTTCCATCAGTCTGGTCCTTACACGCTACCCTAGAAACCTTTGTGCCGAAGCAAATGTCCATCTCTGCCTTGTGGCTTCTCTTGTTCTCACATACTAGCCATAGTTTGGTTCCAGTGGAGTCAGATTGTCTAGAAATCTCCATCCAAACAAAAGACAGTGTTTGAACTCAGATAAAAGGATAGATACAAGATCCAGGGCAACATTTTATAACCCCCAGTTTTGATCTGCTGCATTTTGCCTGCCAGAAAATACTGTTGACCTCTACTGCTCCAAATCACAAATCATTCCTCAAATAATCATGAAATTGACTTAACAATCATGGTATTCTTTTTCAAACCAATACATATGGAGGCCTTGATTTCATCTGCCTTCTGATTTTTGAGATTGCCTTTTGTATTTGCAAGCTTTTTCTTAGTAAGCCTACGGGTTAGAAACTTATGAGGCTGCAATTCTCCCATTATCACATGGCTCTCCAGAAATGGAAGATTTAAAGCAAGCAGTAAATGATGTGAGACTCATGGTAGAATCATCAATGCTGGCAATAAGAGAAGCTCTAGTTCTTGGGGATTCAGAAAATGGACGACATAGGGGTTGCTGAAGCCCAGATAATATGGTACTGAGTGGCACAGAGCAACCGCTGAGACTGACGCTACAATATAAATATAACAGGAAGGTCATCTCAAGTTAATTACTGTGGAAACTGGACCCTTCTCTTGATCCTCTAGGATACTGCATTCCCATCTCATTACCTAAGTCTGTCTTTGCTCAAGGACATGCTTGGAATGGCTCATTAGGGTTTATTAAAAGCTGGCATGGGATATTTGGAATTCCAAGCACTGAAAAAAAAGTCATTTGCATATGTATTTACAAAACCTGTTACTTTTAGCTTATTGTCATGCTCTGGGATCTTTTTGAAGGCCCAGAAGGCAATTTGATGCATTCACAGAAATAATTCTCTTCCCTTCCAAAGGGAATACCTAGATCAAGGCCACCAAGCAATTTTATCCAGTCCATGAAGCCAAGACATTTTTGGCAATTTTGTGGCAGGAAAAGCTGGTGCTGTAAGTGTTGGCAGTGGCAAGCATATTGATGGCACTTCGGTGGTAGCGGGACTTTGAAGCTGCAGCAGTGGAAGCCAGATCATAACCAGTGACCTGCCTTTGGCTTAGCTTGCCTTAATTTATCCTGCTGCTGCTAAAATTTTGCCAAACCCTGGTTGAGAGCAGCAGGGGCCAACCCTTTTTGCAGGCATACCACAAATTAGCCCTGCATGCTCCCCTTGTGCCACTCTGATTTCTTTCTCCTGCCTGCTCTGCTGCTCTGCTTTCTGCTTCCTACCCTATCAGCTACTTTGCTCTTGTCACCTCCCTGATGTGCCATATGACACACACAGAGGCTTCCCATGCCACATGGGGTATGTATACCTCAGGTTGGCCACCCATGGTTTACAGCATAGTTTCTCAACCTGCGGTATGTGGGTACACAAGATGCAGGCAGGGGGTGTGCAGGTACCTCAACACTCTCTCTCACCCTCTTTGCCTCTCTCTCTTGCCCCTTCCTCTTCTCAAAACTATGGTAAAAAATTGGTGTGGCACACATTGCACAGCGCTTTAAATTCCCCAGGAATAATCTGGCATGCTGCGTTTTGCGTGGCACTGGGTTCAGCCATCCTAGCTTTGGCCAGCATCACCTCTAGCCCAGGTACATACTTGAGTTGTGCACCCCTGGTGTAAAAGGTGGCAACCCTACCCACACCAGATCAGACCTCTGTCATATCACAGTCTTATATACACAGACCTTCTTCCAACATATTAGTCTGTAAATATAATCACCTGGAAAACAGTATTGGGGTACTTACTAACATTTTCAAAAGTTAGGGGGCACTTGCTACTTAAAAGGTTGAGAAACCCTGGTTTAGAGGATAGCCATGTCCAGTGCCCATAGACAGGGCCAAGACCCCATTGCTCTAGTATTTAGAGCCTACTAAACACATTTGCTACACACCCACTTGCAGCCCTTCCCCTTTTTTCAATCCCTCTCCACTCTCATTTCCTTCTTTCTTCCCCAATCAAACCTTCCTGTCCCTACAGTTGGTCGGTGGTCCCCTTTCAGTCCTTTGTTGTCTCAAAACACCCTTTAATCTATATTCCTGTGGCCAGCCTCTTTCTTTTTCATGTGTCCCCAGCTGTCTGGCTGTCTTCATTTACAATGCTATATCTGACATAGACTATGTAGTGGCCTGTGCATATTTGCTTTGAGCTGTAGCTATAGTTCAGCAGCTGTAGTTGCAGCTCAGACCAATGAGCTAATGCTGCCAGGGCAAAATAGCTAGGAAATGACAGGACCAGTGAACAGTCAACACAGTCTAAGCATGGCCCTCTACCCCAATGCTCCCCTGCTATTCTTATTTATTAGTCATATCATAATATTGCCTAGAGGCTCTATCTATGACTGGGGGCCTGATTTTTGTGAGGTGCTGCACAGACATACAATGAGAGACAGCTACTGCTCCAGAAAACTCAAAGTTGAAATAAATAGAACAAGGAAAAGGTGGGAGGACAGAATTATCATCTTTGATTGAAATATGAAGAACTGAAAAATGGACTCACTGTGACTTGCCCACAACCACACAGGAAGCAGAGATGGGAACTGAAATGTCTAGTTCTGAGTCACAGACCAGCAACTCAGTCATAGGACCCATCTTCACTGCTTCACACCAAGCAAGGATTTTGGAATTTCCATTTGCTCACCTAGTGAGGCTCTTATCCATGGACTGCCCCTCCTTCTAGGCATACTGACTCTCAGTAAGCTTAAAGCTGAAGGTACACGGAAACACAAATCTCAGTTTCACTGGTGAAGGCACATACTAAAGCTGATATTCCTTTAGAAATGCTGCTAGATAGTTACAGAGCCTTTGGGTTTCCTGCCTCATGATGTTGGCAGAGACAAGTAGAATTCTCAATCAGATCCTCCATCGGATTAGACTTCTGTATGTTTCCTTGGTGGTACATAGAAAGAATTTGGAAGAGAGCTTGATAGCACAGATATTTTCCTGGCAGGTGACTGACTTTGAGAGGTCTCGGAATAGCCATTGGGACTTGAGAATGAACACTATGAGCAGACAACATTGCTAGGTCATGACTCAAAGGGGAACCTTCAGGACATCTGATTTTTGTGCTCAGTGTTGCACTGTGATTTCTGTAGATTTTCAGATGCTAGGGGGAGGAAATCAAAGTGAATGATTGGAAGGGAGATCTCCAAACACAGGAGCAGGCTGTAGGAAGTAAGGCTTGTAATTCAGTAGGTGGCACTCTTCTCTCTGAGGCAGTTGTGATTTATCATCATACTGATACTGGGGAGGAAAGACAGCAGGCAGAACAGTAAGATTCCCCAGTGTTTTGGCCAAGGCTTGTGCTTGGCATGACATTTCTTACTGTTAGTTTATACTGGGTGCATCTATACAAGATGCCTAATGCACAGTAGCTTGACAACACGGCACAGTAGAATGCTGGGTAAAAACCACGCTAATACGTTACTACACAGTAATATTGGGCTACTGTACAGTAAGCATCACTAAAAAGGCATGTGCTGGCACTACTGCGCAATAGCGTGAGTTACTGCACATTTGGTTAGTACTTAATTAAACAAGTACTAAATTAAATGTGCAGTAACCACTGCACTTTAATGAACATGTAGGCATGCCCACTTTGTGCATAAAGCATTTAAATAAATATATGTGTCTGAAATATGTGTTTTATACAAAAATCATTTACTATGGAGGCTGGACGGATATTTGGGCGGGGTGTTATGACACCGTACTCGGGGTAGGGGGTTGGACCTGATGATCCATTTAGGTCTCTTCAGACTGTAAGCACTATAAAACTATGACTGACAGATTTCTTGTGGCCATCTTGATTTAGGGATCTTAATAGTGGGCTGGTGAATAGTGTGGGAGGATATATTATGCAAACATGGCAGCATGGAGAAAGCAGACAGCAAGGACATGGGGACTGAACTCCTGGGCCTAATGAGGTTGAAGATAAAACTCCTGTTGTCTTCAGTGGAGTTGGGATATCAACCTTAGAGGCCAAGTGGTAACTTTGGGATGAGACCTGAAAATAAATTCTGGTTCCTTAAGGTCATTAAAGATCCATAGCCAGGGGGATTTCTAGATGAGGACTTCAGCAGCTCCGTTATCTTTACTCTCCTATACTTAAATGTTGGCCCTTATATGTGTTCCTGTACCTCAGTGTCCTTTATGGTTGGGTAAAATTAAGATTCACCAGGGAAAACATTTACCTACTTGTGCTGCTCAAAAACAGTCATGCAGCCCCAAACCACATGAAACGCAGAAAGTTTTGTTTTCATACGTAAAACCAAGCACGTGTTGTTTTATCTGTTCTCTAGCTCTGTGACTCTTCCATTACTGTTTGAAACACAGGTTTTTTTTTTTTTTGGACAGGCATGGATCCTTCAAAAATGAGCTGTATGATTTCATGTTGGTTTCACAATTAAGCCTTTGCATCATGTATAAACTCTTCTGGGTGTCCATTATGTATGCAGACAGAAACTAATTTCTGTATTCTCAAGTTTACAAGCTGTTTAACCAAGTCTAAGATTTGCTTTGTGACACATTTCTGGCTGGAACCTTTGATAAAAAGCCTTTTACTGTCTATGGCTTACATCCAACAGGAAGTAGTTAAGGGTACTCTGTGCAGGCCTTGCTTTTTTTCAGTCTCTTTGTTTAGTGGTACACAATCTTATCAGAGTTAGACGTTTTCTTCCATAAGAAGCCTGAGTACAACCCACTCTAGAAGTGGGTAAATATGTTTGAGAGTAGCTGTGGTTGCACTATATAGTTTTAGAAAACAGTATCCCATTATACGCTACTCATATGCTATTGTATACATGTCAATTGCGTGTATGGATATTATATAAATTATGGACATTAAGTATAGCAATGTCTTCAGTAAGTGCATTTCCATTCAGAGTTTTTTTCCATTCAGGGGTTGTTGTTTTTTTAAGCTATTTAGAACTTTCTTTATTTTTTCCACTTATTGTCAATGAAAAATAGCTGGTGCTGTTAAAAACACTATAGGCCAGTCCGAAACAGTGCTGAAATACTTGTTAGTTCTTTACAGTCGGATCCTTCTGGAAGTCTTGCTCTGGTTCAGAGTGCTATGTCCCATGGGAGCAACCAAACTGCAGAAATACCTGTCCTTTGCTGGCTGTGATATAAAGCTTTCTAAATGGGTAAAGGCAAAATCTGAAAGCCCTCAAGTAATCAAGATGCTTGCAGTCTATTCAAATGGATATATCAGATTTCAGTACGGATCTTGGGGCCATCTATACCCTTTTGTATCATGACTTTGGTTATGACCTGATTGGTCACTAATCTTATTAGCTGTTTGTGCACACATTCCCAAAAGGGGAGATGGGAGATATCAGCTGTCTCCAGCCACTTATCTCTGAGGAACTGCAGGGAACCAGAGTTCTTGTGGCAAATATTACTCTGTGTCTGGTGTCTGACACAGGCTGCCTTATTTGTTCTCTACCCTCTAGGACAACATCAGAAAGGAGGTCACCTTTCCTGCTCAGTAGTTCTTAAATCTGCATGGAAAAGTCCAGTAAATCTGGATCCAGTTCCTGTGCTCTGTGCATTTCGCAGAACTTGCATCTGATTGTCCTGACATGATTGCCTGTAATGTGTGTCAGTTGGAGATGGTTCCAGTTGTATGACAGACCTTTGTTAATGGCCTTACTCTGCTGCAATGCCCCTTTCCCAAGAGCTATGCTACTTCTTTGTTCTTTGGGACAGGTGATTCTGTGGTAAACAGCCTATATTTGGCACTTCCAACACATCTCCTCTTTTGCCCTAGTGGGGGTGGCTTGGGCCTGGCCTCGCCTGTGGCCTCCTGACCTCATCGGCAGGCCCTATATCCCCTTTCAAATGACCCTATATCAGGGGTGTGCAATTATTTAAGCTGGAGGGCTGCCTAATGAGTTTTGGTGAGCTATCAAGGGCCGCAAGGCTAGTTCTGCCCCGTGACAGGTGCCTCGCCTCCTGGTTGCCATCTTGGTACCAGAAGTCCTGCCCCCTAACACTTGACCTTTGCTACCAGAAGTCCCTCCCCTGGCCCCAGAAGTACTCTTTTTGGGAATGGGGAGGGTTGCCATCTTGAAACTGAAAAAAAAAATCAACCATCTACTATAACTTATTTTAATTTTATTTAAATTTCCCCCCCACCCCCCCGATTTGTGTGCTTGGCTAGTATATTTAGAGAAGATTGCATAATAGCTCAAAATACAGTCTTACACTTGCATATTGTGTGAGGGGTTAAGGGGGTTATGTGGGGGCTGTGTGGTTGGGGAGTGGGTGTGAAGGTGTGGGGGATGAATATGCGGGGTATGGGTATGGTGAAGAGTGTCTGTGGAGAGGTGTGGGTATAGGGTATGTGGTTAAGGTAGGGTTGTGTGGGAGGATGTGGGTGTGGGTATGGTGGGGTGGGAGTGTGCGTGGGGACTCTGGGTGTGTTTGGAGGTATGGTGTGGGGTGAGGAGTGTGGAAGGGTGTCGGTGTGTGTGTGAATATGGTGGGGAGTGAGGGAGTATGTGTGGGGGATGTGGTATGGTGTGGGGTTATGGTGATGGGGTGGTGGGAATGTGTGTGGGGGTTTTGGGAGTATGTTGGGGGTATGGTAGGAGGTGGGGAGCCAGCCCTGCCCTTCCTGTCTCAGCTGCAGTCCACAGTTCCTGTCTGCAAGGCCGGGACCCATATGGTATGGCATGGAGCCAGCCCGGTCCAGCCCATCCCTGGAGCACATGGTTCCCCACTGCAAAGCTGGAACCCACACAGCATGGCACGGAAGGGATGGGTTGGGGTGGAATGGCCCCTTGCATCTGGAATAGCGTTGTGCCAGGTTGGGTTGCATGCTGGTTGGGGCTGGCGAGGCTGTTCTGCTTCCCTTGCCTCCAGCTGCAGCTGCTGCTGCTGCTACCCCTACCCCTGCCACACCACTGGGTGGCTGGGGGAAGCTTCAGCAGGAGGCTGCTGCCCAGCTCCCAGCCGCTTTCCACCCACTCTGCCCACCCGGGTCTATGAGCAGCCGCTGTGGTGGGCAGAGCAGGTGGAAGGTGGCCAGGAGCTGGAGCCAGAGCTCCATGACCTGGGCAGGAGCCTCCTGCTGAAGCTTCCCCCTGCCTATCTTCCAGGAGTGGTGCAGTGTGATGCGGTGGGAGCAGGAGCCACAGCTGGAGGCAAGGGGAGCAGGACAACACAGTGGCCCCAGCCAGCTTGGAGAGCTTCCGGTGGGGCTGTTCCCAATGTGGCTGCAGCTGGTCAGGTGCTGCTGTGCTCCCCTTGCCTCCAGCAGCTACTCCTCCTTCTGTTCCTGCCCCCTACTGCACTGCTCTGGTAGGTGCAGCAGGGGGCAGGGTGGGAAGCTTCAGCCTGGCAGCTCCCATTGGAAGTGAAGGGAGCAGAGGAACAGCTGGCTAGCTGCAGCCACACTGGGAACAGCCCTGTCAGAAGCTGCACATTGGCTGGAGCTGGGACTAAGAGGAGTGCAAGTGTGGGCTGCCCTGGTGGGAGCGGGTGGGGCTCAGCCCCATGTGCAGCATTGCTGGGGAACTGTTGAGCTGGATCCAGGCAGTTGGCAGGCTGGATTTGACCCATGGGCCATATTTTGCCCACCCCTGCCTTATCTTTTCCTCCTTGCTTCCATATCAGAAAGGCAGCATTTTCTGGCCATGTTTCTGTTTGCCAGCTTGATCACCTCCTGGAGATATTTATACTTTAACCTTTACAATGTCTCCTCAGGAGCTGCTCCTTGAGCCATACGCCCCTCATTTCCCCACAGCGTCAGCCTACACAAGCAGGCTATTTGCTAAAACAGTCCCCTCTGTGCCCTTAACTTATCCAGTCTCTACCAGGGTGCAGCCACTGCAATGGCCAGTGTATTTTCATCTCTGGCTGGAAAGTCTGTGGCCCTAGTTCCAGTAGCAGCAACTCTGGTCAAATTGGAGGCAATTCCCCACCTCTCTCTGCTCTTCTCAGCCAGACTGGCTGACCTGCTGCACCAGGCTTTAAACTAAGCCCACCACGGGATGGGGAGACTATCGCCACTGCTGGCCTGCTGAGCAACACTTGCAAAGCCAGAACACCAAGCTGCTTAAGGGAGCCCACCCCTGCCCCAGCCCTGGAACAACTGGTAGGCAAGGCAAGGGCCCCCAAGGGGATACTTGCCTGCCTGTACACAAATGCCAGGAGCTTGGGGAATAAACAGGAGGAACTTGTCATCCTGCTTAACACAAATAATTATGATGTCACAGGGATAACGGAGACCTGGTGGGACTCCACCCATGACTGGACCACAGGTATAGATGGCTATACCCTGTACAGGAGAGATCGAGTAGACAAAAGGGGCGGAGGTGTAGCTCTCTATGTCAAGGAGAGCTATGCGTCTCTGCAAGCTGACATTGGTGACTAGGGTGGACGGCTGGAGACCCTCTGGGTTAAAATCCATGGGGAACATGGCACAGGGGTCACGATGGTGAGAGTCTACTACAGACCTCCCACCCAAAGTCAAGAGCTTGACCAGGAGATTGCCAGGGAATTGGCTAAGGCCACATGCTCCAGGTCCGTGGTTGTCATGGGAGACTTCAACTACCTAGACATCTCATGGGAACAGCTAAATCCGAGCAGTTGCAAAGCTTCCTCTCGTGTGTGGATGAGCTCTATCTAACACAAGAGGTCTACAGGCCAATGAGAGGTAAAGCGCAGCTCAACCTGGTACTGGTAACTGGGGATGACCTAATCAGTGGCCTAACAATTGATGGAAGGAGGAATATTCTGCACTGGTCTGGTCCTGCAGGGAGCGAACCAGGAAAGTCAAGGCTGTGACAGAACTCCAACTAGCTGCAAGTAACAAGGACAATAAAAAGTCCTTTTTTAGATATGTGGGGAACTGGAGGAAAAATAAGGGCAACATTGGACCCCTGCTAAACCAGATGGGACAACTGATGCCCAGGAAAAAGCCAACCTATTAAATGGTTACTTTGTGGCAGTGTTTCTTCAGTCCCATGGGATGCTCATGCCCAACATGGGTCAGGGCGGTTTGGGTAAGGGAAATCTCCTGCCCTCCATTAATGCCAACCTCATGAAGGAACACCTTGAGAGGCTGGATACCTTCAAGTCAGCCAGCCCTGACAGTTTACACCCCAGGGTACTCAAGGAGCTGGCGAGCATCATCGCCCAGCCTCTTGCACTGATCTTTGAGAACTCCTGGTGCTCTGGTGAAGTGCCTGAAGATTGGAAGAAGGCCAATGTGGTGCCTATCTTCAAGAAAGAGAGGAAAGTGGATCCGGCTAGCTACAGGCCCATCAGCCTGACCTCTATCCCAGGGAAGGTCTTAGAAAAGATTATTAAAGAGGCCATTCTTAACGGACTGGCTGACGGCAACATCCTGAGGGATAGCCAGCTCGGGTTTGTTGCGGGTCGGTCTTGCTTGACCAATCTTATTTCCTTTTATGACCTATCACCTGGACAAGGAAGAGGAGATTGATGTCATATATCTTGACTTCAAAAAAGCCTTCGATCTGGTATCCCAGGATCACCTCTTGGCAAAACTGGCTACCTGTGGCCATGGGTCCACCATGATCTGCTGGCTGGGGAACTGGCTCCGTGGTCAGACCCAGAGGGTGATGGTTGATGGAAGTCAATTGTCATGGTGCCCTGTGACCAGTGGGATTCCCCCAAGGCTCTGTCCTGGACATATATTGTTCAACATCTTCATTAATGATGTGAATACTGGAGTCAGAAGCAGACTGGCCAGGTTCACTGATGATACCAAACTCTGGGGTAAACCATCCACACCTGAGAACAGGAGGGCAATCCAGGCTGACCTCGACAGGTTCAGGAAATGGGCGGCCGAGAACCTGATGGTGTTTAACACCGAAAAATGCAAGGTTCTCCACCTGGGGAGGAAAAACCTGCAGCATCCTTATAGGCTCAGCAGTGCTACACTAGTTAGCACTACGGATGAAAGGGATTTGGGGGTCATGATTGACTACAAGATGAATATGGGCCTTCAATGTGATGCTGTAGCTAGTAAAGCAAGCAAAACACTGGTTTGCATCCATAGATGCTTCTCAAGCAAATCCCGGGACGTCATTCTCTCCTTGTATTCAGCCTTGGTGAGGCTGCAGCTGGAGTACTGCGTCCAGTTTTGGGCTCCACAATTCAAAAAGGATGTGGAGAAGCTTGAGATCACGTGTGTGATCAGAGGTCAGGAAAACCGACCTTATGACGACAGGCTGAGAGCTATGGGACTCATTAGCCTGGAAAAGCACAGGCTCAGGGGTGATCTGATGGCCACCTATAAGTTTATATGGGGTGTTCACCAGGATCTGTGGGAATGATTGTTCACCAGAGCACCCCAAAGGATGACGAGGTCGAACGGTTATAAACTCCTGCAAGACAGTTTCAGGCTGGACATAAGGAAGAATTTCTGTACTGTCCAAGGTCTGGAACAGCCTGTCAGCGGAGCTGGTTCAAGCATATTGAATGCCTTCAAGAAAAATCTGGATGCTTATTTTGCTGGGATCCTTTGACCCCAGCTGACTTCCTGCTCCTCGGGCAGGGGGCTGGACTTGATGATCTTCCAAGATCCCTTCCAGCCCTAATGTCTATGATATCTATGAAATCTATGAATTATTTTACAAACTCTGGAGCCCTCAAAAAACTAAACAGCAGAAGCCAATGCCAGACAACAAGGCATTGCTCCAGTGCCCAAAGCCTCCATGATAGCAGGAAGCTGGTTATATGAAACAAACCCAGGAGGTCCCCAGTTGCCCTTGCTTCCACTACCCCCTTGTCAGCCAGCCCTCACTGCTCCAGCTAGGGAGTGGTGGTGGGGCAAGGCCAGCCCTGCTCTCTGGAGTAGACAGCACAGCTCAGCCCAGGGCTGGAAAGCATGATGGGGGACTCTGATTTAACTTGAACCAGGAAGGGGTCTGGGACAGAAGTTTCATAAACCAGTTTGACCCAAATCAGTTTAGTCTGATACTACATTCAACCAGGTTTATTTTAAACCAGTTTCAGTCATTAAGAAACTGGTTTATATGCACTGAACTTCTGTTCTGTTACAGGTTTAAACCAGTTTCTGATCACTTAAACCAGTTTATGTGTAACTCTTGTCCCTAGCCCCATTGTTACAGTACCTGTTTTTTTCCTTGCTCCAGCCTCTCCCTCCCTATCTCTTTCTCTTGGATGGGATGCTGGTGCACTGTGAAGCCAGCAGAAAGAGGCTCTATCATGACCTGAGCCCAGTGTCCTCTGCTATTTTTCAGTTGGAGAATTTTCTGTGGCATTTGGCATTTGTCTGGAATGCTGCAGAGTTCAGCGGTTCTGCATGGAGAGCACCATTGTGTTGAGGCCACTGTCCAGCATTGTACCTTCTGCCTCTGGGCCATGGAGCTTCTGTCTGCTCTCCAGCTTCCTTCCCAGGGGGCATATATACATGGGAAATGAATCTGAATGAATAAACTTCAATGCAGTTTGTTCTGGAGTTTATTGCTCCCCAGTTCCGCATTTACACTTCCGTCCAGGTTGGCAGCACATTGAGCCAGGGCTGGCAGGGGCCCCAGGGGTCAGCCTACCAGCCTGGGGCTCCTTCAGCCTGGCTCACTGTTCCACTGCAAAGTGCATTGCAGCAGAGTAAAAAACTCCACCATAGGAAAGTACTTGTGTTTGTCAGTACTACAGCAGAGTTAATTACTCCAGCTCCTCACATGTAGTCAGAGATGTTTTACTGCAGAGTGAATTAGTCTACTCTGCAGCAAATGTCTTATGTAAATGCACCCAGGGGTATTAATGGTATGGTAGTGATTCTTCCATTCATGCTGGGAGAATCATTGTGCCATGAGGCCAGGCAGCAGGGCCTTGAGAAATCAGAGCTAGAATCCAGCTTACTGCCAGTGAGTGAAGGAGCCAGAAAGGCAGGCCAGGGCTTAGTCAGAAATGTTCTGACTATACATTTTTAGTTGGAAAATACCACTTCATCGTAAGTGAAATGTTTCAGAGGAACATGCTTATTTCGATGAAATCCTGGTAGATACCAGGAAAGGCTTTAGGGGAAAATTTTCAGCGAAATGTCCAAGAAAACCCTGGCTGGTTTTCTGCCAAATGGCCTCTGGCAGGTAGCTGGGAAGCTATGGGAGACCCTTTCCTGAGGAAATGAATCCTGAGTGGCAGGGACTGGCTCTGACAGATTACACAGAGGAAGTGGGATTCTTCAGCAGAGGCACTCCACTGATGGTCTTTTGCTGGCCAGTGAGGCTGCTGCTCTTCAACTGATCTCACAGTGGACAAGCCTCCTTCCCCACTCCTCCCCCTGGTCTTAGTAAAAATCTCCCTGAATACCCCACTCATCTCCTCCCCACCCCTTCCCCCTCCTCCTCCCCATAGCCAGAGGGAGAAGAAACATTTTGGGGGTGCTGAGTGTGCACGCACATGCACACATGCCCCTCCCCCTCTGTGGGAATGTCTGCAGGGGAAGGGGTATGGGGAGGAGGGAGGCCATGGGCCTGGGGCTGGGACTGGGCATGGATTGAGAGTGAGCAGAGCCGAGCTGGGCCAGGATTGGGATCTGGGCTGGGGCCTGCTGTGCAGCCATCCCTTCCCCCATGCCTGGGGTTGTTGCCCGAAACTGCTGTCCCCTATGCCAACAAATTCTTTACCCCCCAGCCCCACACTGGCCCCAGCCCCAGCCTCGGCCTAGCCTTGGCCCTAGCTGCCTCCCCAGTACTGGCTCCAGCCCTGCACCACCCAGGGCGGGGCCATAGTGGGGCCAACCTTGGCTGCACCACTGGGCCAAAGGGGCCGGTGTCCCTGGGACCCCTGTGCCCATCCCACCCTGGATTGTCATTGTTCTGCTGCTGCAGCTGGGGCAGGGTGGGCACAGAACGAAGCCATGGCTTGTCTGGGGGGTGCAAAGAAGTGGTGGCTCCTGCCACTGTGCACACTGTGGGAGGCAGGGGGGAATGTGTGTGCCCCTGGATCTGCACAGGGCAGGGCAGACTGCTGCTGCAGGCTGGGGCTGGGACTTTTTCTGGTGGGGGAATGCGGACCGGGCATAAAAAAAAGAGATTGAAAGAAACTCACCTGCCTGCTGAGCTGGCTACGATCCTGGCTGTGCAGGGTATCTGAGTGTGTGTGTGTGTCCCCTGCTGCAGCAACCTGTGGCTGGGCTTGTGTATTAGATTATGCGGGACATCACTTCTACTATGAGATGATTTCGTGCTGTGTCACTACAGGCTCACCCAAGCCTGTGATGGCAGCCACCAGAACCAGTGAACTCCCCAAGTTGTCCCAGCCTACTTTGATCACAGTTCAGTAAAGGGACAAAAGGAACCAGGCAGCTGGATGTTATCCACAGAAAGGAAGCTGGTTGCCAGACAACCTGAGTGCAGGGTTTAAAAAACCAAGTGTTAAGGAAGCATGAGCAGAGAAGCTCAAGGATGGAGAAAAAAGCCTGAGGGGAGAGGAATTACAAAGGAGAGGGAGACCCTGGGACAGATTTTTCACCCAGTTTTGCCAGTTGTGCCGTGATCCATCAGCATGAAGCAGGCAGAACACTAATGGAGAGGGCAGTAGTGGAAGAATGGACTTTTTCAGGTGGTGTACAGCAGCGGGTGGTGTCAAACAGTTGCTTTTCCAGATAATAAAGGGTTGGAAGAGGGCAGGGTGGAGCACATTGGATCTGTGGCCCACACAGCAATTCCTCTGAGATTACTTCACTCTGTCCAATTAGAGGAACCCTTAGGCTGCTTTATATTACATAACTCTGAGGCTCATTTTATTTCCCTTTGAACTCTTCTTTGCTGAGACAAATATAAACTTGATGCCACTGAAAATATAGCCTGGGTGATTAATATTTTCCGAAAAAGCATTTATGGCATAGAAGGTATGTATAAACCCCTAAGCACTTCCTCAGTGCTGCCTTTCCATGTAAGTAATTGCAACAGGGAGGCTGGATTAATGTAACTGGTATAATGACAGGGGGATTGTGAAATGAGGGTTCCCTGTGATAATCCTTCTCTGAAGATGATTGCAAGGATCCTAGCTGCAAAGGGTATAGGTGGGAGGAAAATGGCCTCCATTGGCACTAACTTTAATGAGTTATAACATTTTAGACAAAAATGTCTTCACCTCTACCTCATGACATCAGCAATGAACAAGGCCCCTTGCACAAAATGTGGTTCTTGCAAAATCCTCAGAGACTTTTCCCATAAATCCTGTTTCCACAGACAGGATAATTACAGTTCAGCTTACAAATGCGCCTAGCTAGATGAGCTTGCACAAAACAGCACATGCAGCAATGAGTTACAGCTTGCTCTGCTTGGTCGGGGAGTGCACGTGGCTGTCAGCTTGTTTTACATGCCCACAAAACTGTCCTCAATGAAATTCATTTTAAGTTGTTTCAACAAAACCTTGTGGCAATTGCAATGTTACTGCCTAGTGCCTAAGGTATATAAACCAGGTAACTCTGAATGTCTGCCCAGGGCTCTCCCAAGATTTTTGGCAGCTCTGCCTCCCATGCCTCTCATGGCAAGTGTGACAATCCTTAACATTTTCTTGCAGAGCCGACAGAGTTAAGTACTGTGTAGAGCAGGAGGGGCCAACCTCTTGTAGGTGTGCCACAAATGGCACAGACATGCTCTGTGTGTGGCGTGTGGCCCAGGGAATACAGGGCAGAGAGTGGAAAGCAGACTAGCAGATCAGGCAGGGGAAGGAAATTGGAGTGGCACTTGTACAGGGGGCAGGTCTAATTTGTGGTATGCCTGCCCCACTGGTGTATAGCATTGCTATTGCTGCGACCCACTACAGCTGTGAGAACAGAACTGGATAATCATTAATAGTAGGGTACACCAAAAAAGGGGTAGAAATCAGATAGTGTGTGCCCATGAGAAGAGAACTAGGGGGCTGAAATGCAGAAGCAGGGGACAGTGGCTCCCTGAGCAGGGAGTGTTGGTGGGGAGCAGAGGAAGAGACAGTAGGTCAAGATGGGAGAGGAAGATGACACAAAGAAGTGATATCAGTGTATGAGGGCAGTCTTATGGTAATTCATTGGATGCTGGGGACTCAAGGGATGGCTGCTCAGTTCTTACACAGACTGGTTTTGTGGCCTCAGGTGAGTCACTCAACCATGTGGAGCTTCAGTCCTGTGTCTGTAACAGGGATGATGTAGCCCTAATTAGTAGGTATGTTGTGAGAATAAATTCAGCACTGACAAAGGCCCCATAAGGATATGGCTTTATACCTAGTAAGAATGAGATGGAACCTGTAAATGGTATAGAGAAGACTTTTGGGTGAATGTGCCTTGACCCTTTTGCACCATACTGAAGCATCATGTATGCATGCACTCATACATGCGTTCATTTGTCATTTTGTAGCGGCCAGTCCAGACAAAGCATGTGCAGCTACCTGCTCTTTAAAGTTGTCTTTTAGCTCCAGTGTTAGCAGCCAGGGCTGATTATCTTGGCTTCTGTCTTCACTGATGTGCCACAGTGTGGACTGAGTGCTTTGTCTTCTCACCTGGAGCTGTAAATGCAGCTAATGGCAACGAGTAAGTGAAATGAGATTAGTTCTTCTCTCCCTTCCAAGTGGTCTTCTGGGGAATTGCTTCCGTGATACTGTTGTGTCCATCGAGCAGCACAAAGCACTGGCTTCACTAAAGGTATGAATTTAAACCCGTTAGCTTAAATCACTGAAACTTTATGTGTGAACACTCTGGGACTGATCTGTGGACATAGGATTACAGGACTGAAAGGGAGATCCTTGGCCACTGAAGCGAGCCCAATGCTATCCCATGTCAGATAAACCCATTCATAAACCTATCAATCTCCATGAGACAAATGGAGGATGTTTCAGAACTTCGCTACTCTGATGGTTAGAAACCTTCTAATTTCCAGCCTAAAGTTATCCACAGCAGGTACATCTACACGAGCAATTAATGGAATGAAATAAACTCTGGTGGAGTTTGCACCAGAGCCAGCTGCTCCTAGGTGCAGCATTTACATGTGCACCCAGGACTGCAACAGTTAGAGCCAGGGTGGAGCTGCTCCAGGTTGGCAGAGGGCCTGGGGGGGGGCAGCCCCACACAAGACAGTAGGCAACCCCGGCACTTTAGCACCCTCATGCCTCAACTAGCTCCTGTCACAGTGTACATATGTATTTGACTGCACGTAAATACTTGGTCATAAGAGAGTACTGTCCCCGACAGTACTATCATACAGCACAGTTAATTAATCTACTGTACCATAATTCCGGTGCATGTGTAAACTGTGACGCTTTACTGCGGAGCTAATTGGCCTACTCCTCAGTAAAGCATATGTGTAGATGCACCCAGTGAGATTGCACCTATTTTTTAAAATAACTTTGTTGTCCTTTATCTTAATTTTTTTTCTCCCTGGTGTTTACATGTTGATGTATTTGTAAAGAGCAGTCATATCCCCTCTCATCCTTTAATTTGTCTCGTGAAGATCAGCTCTTTTAGCCTTCTCTCATCAGATAGACCTGCACTTCCTCTGATCACTTTGTAAGCCTTCTCTGCACCTACCCTAGCATAAATTAATCTATTTTTCAAATAGGCAACCAGAATTATGCATAGTAGTCAAGTTTGACCCACGCCTTGAACACTAGCCTTACCATTTGCCTATATGTACTAGGAATACTTCATCAGATACCCCCCCCACAAGCACTGCATTTCTCTTTCTTACAGCTGCATCATATTGTAGTCATCGTATAATCGGCTAATATACTCCCATTTTTCCCCTCCTCTTTTTTTTCAACTGATAAGCCCACACATTACAGCAGAATTTCTCAGTTAGTTGCTCCTTAAGTGCATTAGCTGGCAGTTTGCACTACTAATTTCATCCCATGTCTATTATTCTAGGTCTCAAGACCATTCATTTTATCCCTGATTGATATTCCAGTCTTTCTCCATACTGACAATGCCTCCCCACTTTGGATCATCAGCACAGTTTTCCCCATAGTCCTATTGTTTTAGCCATATTATTGGAAATATTAAAAAGGTTGGTCCCAAGGCTGGTCCTTGTAGGACACCACTCATAACCTCCCTGCAGCCTGATACTTTCCCTTTTATTGCAAATTGTTGTTGTCTTCTTAGTTCTTCACCTACTTCACAGTTCCTGTACTAATCTCCATTTCCCCTAGTTTAACCATTAATTTCTCGCAACGCTATATCAGAGGCTTTGCTGAAATCAAGATAGATTTGATCTCCCTAGTTTCCTGTGTCTAAAAGAAGATCTTATCAAAGAAAACTACAAGTAAGTCTGCAACAACTTATCTTTGGTAAAACCCATGTTGTGTGTTGTCTCATTTTCCATTAACCCTCATGCCTTTAATTCTTCTTTCTTTCAAAATGTGTTTCAAAGCTTTGAACACTATTGAGATGAGACAATTGGATAAGAACATCTTCTCTCCTTTGCACATAGAATTATTTTGCATATGGTAGCACCCCTGATTGGACTACTTCCTTAAAAATCCCATGCATGTGACAATTCTTTAAGTATCCTGGGATAGAGATTATCTCATCTGAGCATATTTAAATCTCTGGGTTTTGCTTCAATCTCACATATGATAAATTCCATTTGTCTACAATCATTCCTCTTAGCCATTTTGCTTTGCCCCGTGTGTGTTTCTACATCAGCATTATTGTAAAATGTGGCTCGGTATTGTTTTGGGACACAGATAAGAACATAAGAAGTACCATAGTGGGTCAGACCAATGGTCCACATAGCTCGGTACCCTGTCTCTGATAGTGGCAAATTGTAGATACTTTAGAGATAGAGTATATGTATGTGGCACATCCAGTGTAATCCATCTCCTTTCATACCCCCTCTAATATCCACCATGTTATTTCTGCTCTTACAGTATTTTTCATTTCCTTTATGCTCTTTTGCTAATTGTTTCATTTACTTTCAGAGGTCTAGCTTAGCTTGACTTTTGACAATTTTCATTTTATCCCAGTACATTCTGACCTCCAACAAATAGCTGTTTTGACTTACTAACTTTGTAGGTTGTGTTCTTACCTAGCTTTTGCTGCTGTGAATTTATACATGCAAGCTAAACCAACAGAACCAGCTCTGAAACAGTTCACATGGTGATTTGCATGAGTTTAACATAAATCAGGTTTTAAATTGATTTAAAATAAACCAATACATCTGTGCATAAACATACCCAGAGTCCTTTGTCAATATTGAAATGAAGGGTATTTTGAGGCAGTGGCCTGGTTGCTGTTCATGGTCAGGGACAGGGAAACATTTTCTTTCGTAGTCTGTTTTACATGTTCTCTTATTTTTTAGAGATTGTATCTTTTGTATTTTTAGAAGTGGGGGTTGCCACGGCAACTGAACTAGCTGAACATTTTGTTTCCCTATGAACAATACGTGTTTAAATATTCAGGCAATTTTCCATTGTTCAGAGGAACGGCGAGATCAGGGAGATTATGCAGACCAGATGAGAGAAGTTTAGATTGGTTTTTTATATTTTAAAAGCCTCCAGTGTGCTGACAGCCACTCACCAACTCCGTCCAAGGTGGAATGATATAGAGCAGACGTGTAGCAATTTCTTTCTAAATAGAGAAATGCAAAATGTTTAGTTTATTTCTCCTCTGTGGCATTCTCCTCTGAGAAATAGATCTTCTAGATGGTAGCTCCTGTGGTCCTTATTTTCAGGTGTCTGAACCTTATTCATGAAGAAGGAACTAGGCTCCTGTTCAGAGAACTTACATAAGGCCACTTAAGACCTAGAAAAGCAGTGGCTCTTAATAATAGTATCACACAGGTTAAAAATGGAGAGAGGATTGGAGCTGGAGAAAACTGAGGAAGGATTTGATAACATTCTTCAAATACATGAAATGCATGAAGGGTGGCTATAGGGAGGATGGTAATAAATTATTTTCTGTGACCCCCAAGGGACAGGATGAGAAGTAATGGTCTTAAATTGCAAAAAAAAAAGGGAAAAAAAAGGAAATGTAGATTATATATTAGGAAGAACTCTCTCACTGTGAGGGCAGCTACTAGCTAGACACTGGAAGAGACTACCTTCAGAAGGTAGTAGAATTTCTGTTCTTGGAGATTATTAAAAACAGGCCAGGCAAACACTTTTTTGGAATGGTTTAGACATGGATGATCTTGTTTTAAGGACTAAATAATCTCCTGAGGGTCTTTCCAGGTCTGATTATCTGTGATACTATGAAAAGACCCATTAGTGCTGTCAAGCCCATCTCTTTGCCTGCTGGTGAGGGAGATGTCCAAGCTAGATGAGTGTCCTGGGATCCAAGAGCTTTTGGAGTCCAGTTCTGTCTTTGACACTTGGAACATATCTATACTGCCTACAGACCATGCTAGGGAACGTCACAGTATATTACGGATAAGTTGACCACACTACATCCTAAAAGGATGTACACCTTACAGTAGTACTGGGCTCATGCCAACAAGCACACTAGAGACAGAGTGCTTACCACTGTTCATCCAGGCACATAGACTACATCCCTTTCTGGTGTACCATGGCACTGTGCTTCTCTGGGGTGGTCCTTAGCATAGTCTGCAAGTGGTATGGACATGCCCTACTTGCCTTTGAGCCAGGCCCTTTGCTTCTTAACCTCACTTGTAACCTGGGTTGATGAAACCATACTGACATCAGAAGGATGTAGCAAGGCTTCATTAGGTAATGACTGGAAAGTGAGATTTGAAGATAAGTTCCAAATATTGCTGTATCTTGAGAAAGAATAGAGGGAAAAAGACTAAGAAAGTAAAAGGAAAAAAAGGGTAATCAAAAGATGAGATTGGGAAAGCTCTGGATAGTTGAGGATATGGAATGATAGACAAAAGGTTGTGATAGGAGGTGAAGAAAGGAAATAGTTTGTACCAGCAGGGGCCAAATTATGAACTGGAAGGGAGAAGAGAGCTGATCTCTCTTCCAGGGCTAACTGGAAGATGAAGGAAAGGAAGTGGTAAATGAAAGACAGTAAAGAGAATAAACAGCATTTGGTACATGCTAATAATTCTCACTGGATTAGAAAATGATGCATCACTTGTTAATGTTGGACAGGGATTAGTGAGTGAGCTAACTCAACTGGAAGCAGAATTTTAATGCCATTTAGTTCCTTTTGTTGATATTATGTGCATTCCTTTGATAGCGTGTGTGTGGGCTCCCCCCACCCTCCTCTCTCACACTTTGAGTCTCGAAGCACATCAGGTAGAACATCAGTATATTTTGTTCTAACATTTATTTAGTGCAAAGGTGACTGTGCTACTCAAATAACAATAACAAGGCCTCCTAGTTTACCAAGGCCAGTGCCATGGGTACCTGACATAAAAAGAGAAGTAGTTGGTCACATTAGTCTGAAGTCAGGTAGAAGGCAGGGTAAATAAGCACCTTATAGACTAATTAAATTAATATATAGACTGCACAAGCTTTTATGCAGTGAAGCTTACTTCATCAAACACAGCTTCTGATGAAGTGAGCTCCAGCCCCTCAAAGCTTGAGCTCTCTATGCATCTCATTTAGTTAGTCTGTAAGGTGCATATCTACCCTGAATTCTACCTGAAAAAAGACACAATAAATGTAGTAGCACAGCCCAAAATATTGAGTAGAAAGGACAGAGAATGCAGGGGGAATTAACCTTTAGAAAACTGTCACTTTACAGTTAAGATGGGGCATGAAGCAAAGCCCCATTTCTGTAATGCATCCAAATTCTGGGGTGCCCAAAATGTGAATCACAATTACAGGGCTTGGCCCAATCTCTACCCCCCAGCAGGTGGTGTTTGGGCTATGCTATCCAGAGGGTCATTACTTTGAGGTGTCTGGGATTGTAGAGACAAAAGAAAGCAATTCCTCTTTGTAATGGTTTCCAACCTGCTCCCTCACCCCAGTACAAGAAACCCTCCTGTTTCTCTGGAATGCCCTTATGACTTATCTCGTCTCTACAGGTGCATGGTCGTCCTTTAAGACTGGGAGTGGGTACTGAGTGAGAAATGAATCTATGGGGACTGGGTGCATAGAGAAGGGGGAAAGACTGGGCTGGAGGCTAGAAGGGGGTGATAGGCGGAGGTGGGGGAAGGGAGGAAGCTGGCAGAGGGGGCGGTGGGGTTCAATGAGAGCACTGAGGGAAGAACAGGATCAGGAGGCACCCGAACTGCAACCCCGCAGGGAGTTCCATGGTATCATTGCCAGCCAGACGCATTCAGGTTCTTGTAGGTATGGTAGACGAGGAGAGGATTGGCAATGTCGGGGAGGACTGATGTGTTTTTGTGCAGCACTGGGGAGCAGAGAGATGAACTGAGGCTGAGCTCATCATCTGTGCTACCGGTTCTCAGTATATTATAGGTATCTGTATTATTCACATGGAAGCCTTACAAATGACATTGTCTCTGCTCCTGCCAGGTGGTGTCTATAAATTATTCAGTCCTTCAACAGCAGAATGTGCCTAAATCATGAAGGTTGAGCTCAACATGAGCAAACCCCAGTGGGGCTGGTTTTAATATAAGAAAGAGATCCTGCTATGTAACAATTGCTCCATCTCAGCACCAGGAAAAAACTGGAAGGTTCAAGGAGAAATATCAGACCAAAGGACAATACAGGTGTAGAGCCATAGTGTCAGCTGATCGCACTGCCTTAAGGTACTATAAAAGAGGGGAGTTTGCTGGGATGGCAGCATGAAACAGTGATTACAGAACAGACCCAGGCACCTTAGGACATTATTTCCCACTACTGCCCAGCCAAGGTCTTTCTCAGTGACATTGGGTAATTCACTTCTAATGCATGTAAAATAGCAGTAGGGAAAATTATCTAACTTTGTTTAGTACTTGGAGGCCTTTTTAGGTGGCAATACTTTCATTTTTTTGTTCAGCAGCTAACACAATAAAGCCCTGATCTTAGAGTGATCTCAGATATGGATTCCAGTGGCTGCAAAATGTTCAGGTACAGAGACCACTGTCCCAGAGTTGTGTGCAAACTGCACCCCAGCCCTTCATGGGAGAGGCAACAACATAAGCACTGCCTGACAGCAGACAATGGGACATTGATCATAAACTGGAAGCTTGCAACCCCACAGACTGTTATTACTCTGGAGAAATCAGTTTAGAGACCCCAGTGGAGGTGGCTGACATCTGTCTGTGCATATCATTGAAAGTATTCCTCTTGTGCAGGATTGTGAGTCTAGACAACATGTAGGCAGTAACAACAGTTTCTGAAGCAATGGGACACCATGCACAGGGGACAGGCAATAGGCTGTCCCAGTCCAACATGGCCCAGTTCTGGCCTTCAGGTACTTTGATTCTATGAAAATAAACAGAAAGAGCTACCTTTCCATGGCAATGCAAGCCCTAGTGGTCAAGGAAGATGTCTCCCTGACATTGTTGCTGGCTGCTCACAGAAGATGCATGATGCTGGCATCTGGAAGAACCCTTGACTTTTTCAAGAGATACAAGCAGGCTTCCCAGCAGGGCACCTCCCCACTGAAGCACTTGAAATGCCAAGAGTGATTCTGGAAGACCCTTCTCCCCTTTGCTTCTCTGGCTTATGAAGCCAAACATCAAGCACCTGGATGGCAGCAAGGAGACATTCAAGCACCATTTGAGGAAGTACAGAATGAGTGCTGAACATGGTTTTGAAACAGTGCTAGAGATGCCCCACAACTGGGCTTGAGCTCATAGAGGCCTATCTTCTTCTTGTTACTGCTGCGTGTGGTGTTTTACTTAATATTTTTGAAACAGAGAGGGAATAATGATTAGTAGGGTGGAGGACTGAGGGGAGCAGAGTATCCATGGACTCTGGAGTGCCAGACATGAGGAAAATTGCTGCCTTTTCTTGCATACAATGCACACTTCCCCTTCAAAAAAGCTGCTGGAAATTTTAGTGTGCATCATATATGAGAAATAGGGTAAAAGCAGTTTCTCTTGGTTACCCAGTGAAAATGAAAGTAAAATCTGCACAAGACCCAAATGGAGCAGAACAACGAGTAGGCTCATCGCCCTAACTGCTGGTGCCAATCAGTTACTTACTACAGGGAAATAACTTTTTTCATTCATTCTGCCTTTGACAAAGAAGGGGCATATTTTATTCCGTGGTTGCTATATGTGAGAAAATATGGTGCAGGAACCAATCATGGGGCTGTGCAGCTGAGGGATGCTTTAGAACATGGGTATAAACCCATCTGGCCTTCAGGGGCCCTGAGGGCCAGATGAGTCGTGTCTGGCTGGTCCAAAGTCCAGATCCGACCAGCAGATCCCCTTTGCCTCTCTTGCTGGATTTAGTGCCTCTCGCGCCATCTCTGGGATCCATGCAGTGTGCAGCACCCACTCCAGCCAGTCTGGGATCTGTGCTGCCTGCAGGTGTCATGTGCAGCATGGGTTGTGGGCTGGCTGGAGCAGGCATCATGTGCAAGGCAAGTTCTTGACAAGCTGGGATGGGGGGTGAGGGAGGGGGACATTTGCAGCATGGATGTGGGACCAGCCAGGGCAGATGGTCTCTGCGTCTCGCTCTCTCTATGGGTCTGTCTGTCTGTTTCTCTCTAGGTCTCTCTGTCTCTCTCTCTGGGTCTCATGCAAGGAGGATTGAGTTAGACTGCTCTCAGTAGCAGGTAACAGAACAAGCAGCAATGGTTTCAAGTTGCAGCAAGGGAAGCTTAGGTATGATATTAGGAAAAACCTTCCCACTAGGAGGGTGGTGAAGCACTGGAGCAGGTTACCTAGAGAGGTGGTGGAGTCTCCATCCTTGGAAATTTTTAAGGCCTGGCTCGACAAAGCCCTGGCTGGAATGGTTTAATTGGGACTGGTCCTGTTTGAGTAGGAGGTTGGACTAGATGTCCTCTTGAGGTCCCTTCCAACCCTCATTTTCTATGATTGTACACTGTATATGGCATGGATCGCAGAGCAGGCACCGTATGTGGTACACATCCCAGGCCCTGCACACCAGGCCAGTACAGCATGTACCACAAGCATCAACTCTGAGATCTGGCCTGCAGGCTGTATCTTTGACACCCCTGCTTTAGATTGTCACATTGCTCACATTTTTTAAAGTGTGCTGGTTTTGGGGCTGGTGGGGATTTTTAAAAATTTGAGGCATTTGAATGCTGAATTTAATATTCAACTGTCATGCATTCTTTTGGAGGGCAGTTGGATGGCGTTATAGTATGTAGCCTTTGCCAAAACATTTAAGGAAAATATTATTCGTTCTTATTAAGAGGAACTAAAAAAAAGACATAAGCAAGAACCACCCAGCTGCTGTGGACCAGAGGGAAGCTTGGGTAACAAATTATTCCTGGGGTTCCTTTTCTGTCTCCCAGCCTGGGCATGGAACTGGCATTTCTCAAGGATACTCTGCCTAACGAGACAGCTTTAAAAAAGGATAGAGGGGTTGTTAGATTTACAGTAGTTGAAGAAATGAAGGAAATCTCAGAATTCCCTGAATAATAAATAATCTTTGGAGAGCTCTACACAGGGCTTACATGTTTTCCCGGAGAGCTTGCTTTGTAGGTGGGTGAGTTGCACCTGGTTCATGCTGTAAACCAGTAGCCGTGAGAAGCAAAGGGTGGGTTGAGGGAGTCCTGGGGGAGAAGCATAAGAACATAGGAATGCAAGGGACTTCCCATGCCATCAAAGCCAGTCCCCTGTGCATCCAGGCAACCAGTTGCTCAAAAGGGTCCAGAGGAGCATCTGCTGTGGTCCCCCTAGCCTCCCTCAGACACTACAGCCAGAAAACACCTGATAAAAAAAGCCTGCAATGTGCTATTGAAAGAAAGCACAATTAATACAGACTCTCTTGAGGAATTAGAAACAGCATAGAGATAGTTCTGTAACTGTTACTATGGTTATTACAGGCCGTGGTCATTATGACGTATCATTTTTGAGGCTCAGATGCTGCAGGCGACTGGGGGTCACCCAGGCCTGCCTGTGCATGGTTATATACAATGCTGTTCCAACAGAGCTCACCACTGAGAGATGGGAAAAGGTGCGTTATCGGGGAGGAAACAAAGCTGCCACTCCTAGAAGTCTGAGGGAAAGGTTCCAAGAGTATCTCTGGAAAATTTGCCGAGATTGTCCTTAGGGGGAGAAGGGACATCTGTGTTCAGATCAGCAAAACACTCCACCAGGAAGGAAGAGCTGTGTCTGCTGCCTGGCACTACTAGCTGAGGAACAGCAACCCATCTTTTGCCAACTACACTGCCTCAGCCTCCTTCCCCTATTTCAGTCCAAGAACAGCATGAGAGTCACTCAGGAATGCGAAAATCAGATTTCTTTACCAAAGTTTTGCCTTTCACAATAGTTATTTTACCCATATGCTGCTGAAGGCTCGTCCTAAATAAAGTAACCCTGCAAGACCAAAATCTCTTATTAGACAGCCCCTGGCTTGTTTGCAGGAGGTGCCATTATGTTCTTACACAGTCCAGTTTTTCTCAGGAGGTCTGGTCAGCAGCTTTCTTGTGGGTCTTGAAATGCATTACTGATGCATTACTCCTCCTTGCTGTGCACTTTCAAGGCTGCTTCCTCCCTGAGGTGACCCCCATCATATTCTGGATAGGGAAGGGATCTGAGCCACGTATGGCATGGAGTTCACTATAGAACCAGCGGGTCACTGGGGAGGCCCCAGATGTTCTGTGGCTGCCCTTTGTGGCAGGCCTGCTGCAGAGGCTTTGCCTTTGCTCAACATTGCTTTCTGGCTCTGCCCTAGCCCTTGGCTCACATCCCCTCTGCAAAGCCAGCATAGCTGCCCTTGGTCATGTGGTTCTTCCCCACAATTGGTCTTGAGTATCACCTTCTATTTATAGGCTGCAGAGATCTGGATTTTTTTCCTGGTCCCAGTGGGAGCTTGGGGTTTGGGTCAGGGGGTCTCTTTACATGGAGCCATGCCTTCCTGATCACAGAAAAGGAGAGCTAGTGGGAAACTGGGTATTTTTAAAGTAGGAATGCTCATAAGAGTTTTGAGCAGTGCTGTTCAAAATTATGACCAAAGCAGCTATTGTCACACAGCCTGTGGCCTTGTAGATTGCCTTGGGGAACCACTGGGACTATCTTATACAGGTAGCACAGCATTTCTTTGGCACTTGAGCTGGCATCTGTGTGTTGTCTGCTAGGCTTGTGTTATTCCAAGAGGTGAGTTTAGTTGAGTGATAGAAAGGCAAGGTTAACCTGCCTCACAGTAAGTTTGTATTAACCTTTGGCACAAAAAATTAACTTCTGTTAGCTAAACTTTGCAATGTAGGCCAGGACTCAGTGCCTCAGTTTCTGACACATAACACAGCTTCTGTAGCTTTCCCAAACTGAGAGACAGAGCCAGTTGTTGCATGCACACAATACAGCAGTGAGGCAGCTACACTACTTCCTGACTGGGCGGTAGCAGGCATGGAAAAGTGGTGGCAGCACTCCCTTGATACATGGATGCTAGTAGACAGGGCAGTCAAAAGTGAATTCAGAGATGATTGAAGAAGGCTGATCAAAGATATACATGTTCAACTGCAGACATGGCAAATAGTTCCAGGAGGAAGAAGTAGATCCTGGTGATGCCAGGTTACAGATCTTTCTCTTTGTCCCTCTCATCTGTCTGCCTCCACAGGGATGGAGGTTTACTCAAAATGATCAGTGCCCTGTGGTACATCAGGATGCTACTGGGGACAGTTTGGAGCTTGAGCCCCCAAGGTATTGATGTTACTATCCCGAGGGATTCTGGTTTTCTCTGTTAAAAAATCACAGATTCTCTGATAAAAATCACAAATTCTCTCATTAAACCCCCCCAAATTCAAGTCTTTCCATGATTAAAATGAAATGCCACCATATACATAGGTGTCAGTTGAACACAACATTTTATTGATATATTTACAATTTAAAGCAATTTGGAAGCCTCAATCACTATAATAAAATAAATTCTAAATAACTTTAAAATTTGGCATTTGATTTGGGGTTTTTTTTATCATGGAAAATCAGAGCTCCCCCTACCCCCTTCACTCACCAGGATGTGGGTCAGCTGCAGCTGTCTCCCCCCACCCCCTCCACTACTTTGTGGCACTACAGTGCCCTGCCCATGCCAATGCCCCTTACTCCCAACCTACACCCCCCGGGCCCTGCTGATGCCCCTCATTCCCTACCCACAGTCCCCTGTCACCCCCAGCCCTGCTGCCAAGGCTATGGGGCCAGGTACCCAGGTTCACAGCTCCCTGCCCCTCCAAGTAGTACTTGAACCCCAGCTGCCATCCATGGGAGGCAGCAGCTGCTGCAGCAGGATGAAGTGTGGATCCCAGCTCTCCATCCTCTGCAGGCAGCATGACCAGAGCAAAGCTCATTGGGTGTGGGAGGGGGTGGTGGATGCGGGCTGATGGCAGTGGGCTTGGGGCTCCTTGCATTGCTGCCCTCTCCCCAGGGCCTCCCCAGCACAGCGGGAGAGACCCAACATGGCAGGGCAGAGTGGAACTGAGTGGGAAAGCTCACTGTGGCTGCTGGAAGTTCTGTGGCATCACAGTGAGGTGTCCTGTACCCACCCAGAAGCAGCAAGGGCCACAATTCTGCACTGCCACCCCCATCAGCAGGCTGGGCTGTGGAGGGCCCAGGGAGGAGGACAGCAGGGTGGGGAGCCTGAGCCTGCAGTGGGCAGCCTACATCTGCCCCACTCCACACACAGATTGGGGGAGGCACGTGCCCCCAGGGAGTGTGTGCAGGGGTGGGGAGCCAGCCCCACCCCCCCACCCCCTGGTCAAGCCACTTGTGGCTCCATCCTGCTCCCTGCCTGGGCCCTGTGGAATTCTGCATTGTGGCCCAGGGCCCCAAGCCCCACACACTGCCCCAGTTGGGCAGCAGCCTCAGCCCCAGCTCCAGCCCTGCCCAACTCCCTCCCTCTCTTCCTCCCTCCCTCCCTCTCTCACTGTGGGGGCCTCCATCCCCCCATCCTTGGCCGCCAAACTTACTTGAGGGAAGCTGCTCTCCAGGCTGCCTGGTGGCCATGTGCATGTGCATGTGTGTGCATGCACATGGCCAGGGGCAATGCGAAAGGGGCGCACATGGATGCACGTGCACCCCCTGCATGTGGCGGTGCCCCCCCTGCAAAAAGGCATCACTGACAATCTGCGGGCTGTCCGTGATCACCCTTGGCCACCACTGGCGTCTGTGAGTGGTCACTGACCCCTGGCTGGCACTCGCTACCTTACCCCCCACTGCTGACAGTGCTGGTGGCGTCTGCGGGAGCTCCCTGCTCACTGCTGCCATGTTCCCGCCACTGCTGTTGCTCTCCTGCCACTGCTGGCACAGCCGTGCCCCCCCAGCTGCCAGGGGCATGAGCTGTTCATGCTCATGGCGCTTCCTACCTGACTGCCCTCTCCCCAACCCCTCTCAGCACCTTGCAGGCTGCAATTCTGTCAGCCTGCAAGGGGAAGCCCACTGTTTCCTGCATTTTTCTACTTTAAAGGAGAAAATATGGGTTTTTCTCCTTAAAATGAGAAAGTTTGGGTTTTACCATGTTTTTCCATGGTGAAGAGAAAACTCAGATCCCGGAATATCACATTTCTTTAGATTGGCCTTCAAGGTGTCCTTGAATCTTTTCTTTTGCCTGTGTGTAGAGAGATGACCATTAGGAAGTTGGGAGTATAGCAACTGTTTCAGGAACTGGTTGTCAGGTATCCTTATGATTAGCCGCTGCATTGGGACAGCTTTGGAACCCACAATGAATGCTGACTCTGCTCACTGCCCATCTTTTTCCTTGCCACCATTTTGAGTGATATTTATGTATGGTTTACATGTCACTGTACTTTCTCACATATCCAACTAAGTTGGTGCTGTATCAACATGGCTTTGATGCTGATGGTATTTGCTTGAGCTGGAATGCTCTCCCCATCACCATGACTAAGTGGTATAGACATACCCACAGATCCCAATACCACAATACACTAGGAAGCTACACTCACACAAGCATATCAACACGAGGATAGATTTTATTTCACCTATTAAGCACATAAGTGGACCTTATGTAAGCTTAAGTAAGCTCCTAAGTGAGATTCTTTCCCACCCTACTCGAATCTCTGAAAAACAATTAATACAAAAAGTGGGTGGGTCCTCCTATTTCTAACTGCTTTATTTTCATTTGGGTGTAAGGATAGGATGACAGTGTGTTACAAAAGTAAACACACTGATGTCTTTTCAGGACTTGAACAGAGTGGAATAGAATTCCACTTAGGTGCAACAAATCTGTGATCTGTTTTCTCAGTAAATGGTCTGATTTTCCAGAGGTGCTGTTCATCTGCAGATTCCATTGACTGGAGCAATGATTCACCTGTTTCAGTCTAATTAAACTATTTTGGTTTCAAACATCCATAATTCACGTGGTGCAAAAACTGTGTGCAGATCACCCTTTAAGCAGTTCTGAAAATTTCACCCTGTGTCATTTTGATCTGAGTAAGGCCTCACCTTGGGCAGTGAAGACTAATGCCAACATCTTCCAACTTGGCTGCAGGAAGTGCACCAAAATCCATATGCAGACATCTAAATATAGAACCTCCTTATAGGTGCTGACTTTTATTTTTGCTGCTGGGGGTGGGGGTCCGCTGTGGGCTCAGGGCTCCCCACCCTGCTGCCCTTCCCTTGGGAGCCCCACTTCAGTCATGCCACCATGACAATGCACCCCTGCGCACGCTGGACAGGCAGGGGCACCATGCCATGGTGGTGTGGGACTTCTGGGGAGAGGGCATCAGAGCAGAAAGCCCTAAGGCAGTGCACATCTGCCCCTGTTCCATGCAGGAATCTGTGGGGCACATGCCCCTTTATGCCTCCCTCCCTGGGTGTGCATGCAGTGGCAAGAAGCAGCCTCCTACTTTCTCCCCTGGCTGGGCAGTGCCCCCAGGCCCTGCCCCACTCTTTTCCTCTCCATGGGGGGCCTCAATCTGCCCCACCCCACACCTTACCTGCAGGCAGGTGGGAGAGCTCCCTCCTTGCTGCCTGGGGCTGTATTCCTGGCCAGGTGCATGTGTACATGCACGTACATACTTGTGGTGGCCCCTGTGCCCCACTCCCCACAGGCTGGAGCTTGCAAAGGAAAACCCTCCATTTCCCACATTTTTTCCCTGGTGAACAGAAAACCCAGATCTCTGCGTGGATCCCGTGAATCTGAGACAAATGCTGTCTCAGAATCATGCATTTCAGGACTGGGACTTGATGTTCCCATTTTGGGACTGTCCTGAACAGCTCAAGACACTAGAAAAGAACAGGATGCCCCCTCATTTCCATTATCACTGTAGTTTAATTAAATTGAAATAGATGAAGTGTTATTCCTATGAATGGAAGCTGCAGATAACAGGTTCTCTGAAAATCAGACCACAAATGGAGACAATGAACCACTGAACAAGGCCTATATTTTGACCCATTTCTTTACCTTTCAATGGCAAAAAAAAGTGTGTGAGATCAGCATTTAATTTCTGAATGCACTTTTTTATATACATGATAAATTTTATACCAATGCCAGTATTTTGTATAGTGGGATTATTATGGTTACTGCTTTGACCCCCCCTCCCCTCCCGGCCCCCCAGTTACTCCCAAATTCATCAGATTATAGGTTGTTCCAAAGAAATTATGGTAACATCAGATAACTTCAATGCTATTATGTTCCTTTACAAAGCCCTGTTTTTTTGAACCCCAGAAGATTAAAAAAACTTGAAAGAACTTCCTTGCTCACAGAACCAAATTCTTTCAAGCCGCACCGCCCAGAAAACTCTCTGTAGGTTTTCTCAGGATTGCATTTTTGGGCTGCGTCTGGTTTCTGTTCTGTTTCTGTCTCTTTTTCTTCCTTTTGTACACACATGCAGGCACAGACACACACAAACACGTGTGTGTGTATGTGTGTGTTCATGCAGAATCAAGGATTTCTTAGGGTGATAACACTGATAACTTTTATTGGACCAACTGTATAGTTAGGATAGATTTAGACAAGCTTTTGAATGCAAGGTAGTCTTCATTCTATCTGAGCAGTGACAGTCAATACAGCATAGTAAAAAAAAGCCAAAAAACAGTTACAAGAAGGGGGAAAAATATTCCGATTTTCTCCCTGGGAGAACAAGGCCTATCAAAAGGGAGAATGGTCTTTCTTACCTTTTGTGTGTGGGGAGAATTCAGGGAACAGGTATGTTATAATGAGCCATAACACCAATATAAGTGTTAAGTCCTTGGTTCTTAGTGTCTAGCCAACACATTATTTTGTTTCCAAGTTCACCTTTTAAAGGTGTTAGGTAGATTTCCCTTGAACATGAGTGTAATGAGGGCAGAGAAGTGGTTGTCCTGTGAGAAATGTGTTCCTAATGGTGCATGTGTGGCTCTGTCCTTTAGATTTTTTTCTGTGAGAATTCATTTGGGTGAATAGCTGCTGTTTAGTTTCACTCATGTAGCTGCCATGAGGGCACTTGATGCATTGGATGAGATAAATCACATTTTGGGAAGACATGTAGGAGTATAACTGTTGGCAAAAAGTCAGACTCCTAAATTTTTGCCAGTAAGAATTAAGTGCAGATTAGGCCTAAGGCAGGGGTGGGCAATTATTTTGGACAGAGGGCCGCCTACCGAGTTTTGGCAAGCCATCAAGGGCCGCATGGCAGTCAGCCTAGGGCAGATTAATATTAATTAAAAAAATTTTTTTAGGGGCCCTGTGGGCTGGATAGAATGGTCTGGCAGACCTCATGTAGCCCGTGGGCCGCATTTTGCCCACCCCTGGCCTAAGGGCTTGATCCATTTCCATTTGAACTCAGAGGGCTGATGGATTAGATCAGCAGGGCCTCGGTTTAGCCAGGTATTTTAGCAGATTCCTAACTTTTGGTACACGAGCAATCTTATAGACTTCAGCGGAACTATACATGTACTTGAAGTTAGGCATGTTCTAATCTATAGCACCTGCTGAACTTAGGTCTCAGATTCACAGAAGTTTAGGGCTGGTAGGGACCTTGTGAGATCATTGGGTCCAGCCCCTCTGCTCTGGGCAGGAAAGACTGCTAGGGTCAAATAACCCCAGCAAGGTGTGCATCCAGTCTCCTTTTGAAGATCTCCAGGGTAAGTGCCTGCATCACCCTCACTGGGAGTCTATTCCAGAGTCTGGTCACATGAACGGTGAAGAAGTTTTTCCTAATATCCAGTCTGAAAACTTCTTCTAGGCGTTTATGACCATTGCTCTACAATGTATTTTTCTCTTTTCTTTATTCCAGTCAGTCTTGTGCAGCCGGCAAGGGAAAGGACAACGGAGCCTTTTCTAGCTCAAGCCTGATAGCAGAATAATTAACTAATTAGTGTTCTGTATTGATGATGATGCCTGGAGTAGTCAAATATTTTTTATTGAAGTTTTTGGTTTGTTGTTTTTTTGGTCAGAACATGCTTTTTGTTCAGCTGACATTCTTTATGAAAAATGTTCATGCTGATCAAATGTTTCAACATGGAAGTTTCAGGTTTTTTTTCCCCAAAGCTATCATTTTATTTCAAAGCTTCAAAAGTTCAAAAACAATTTCTCTCATTTTCTCCCTTTTTCCAGTGAAAAAGAATTTTTGAAAAAGAAAAGTGCTTTTCCTCATTGACCTGATATTTGAAAAAAGATTGAAGACATTAAAAGTTTCCCTTCTATTTTTCTCAAAAGGATTTAAAAATTCAGCGAGAATGTCAAAATAAAAATCTTGTCCTTTGAATTGTTTTTTGTTCATGAGAGAGTTCACTTAATTTTTCCTTTGACCGGCACTAAGGATGATGTTTGATCAGGAAAGGAATCATTTTAACTCTGACTTTTTAAGGCTTACATATTGGAAAGCAATCATTATTTTAATTCTGGACTAGGCATATTGAATCTGGTTTCAGGACTAACAATAAGCACAGATCTTCCTATTTCCTCCCATTATGTTTTTTAGCAATACTTTCCTGCAGATTGTAGTGCTCCGTGCGAGAAGTCACACTTCTTTCTTTGGGTTCAGGTACTGGCCAATTTAATCACTTCCTGCTCTCCAATCGCTGCTTTCAAATAGGACTTGAGGGAAGTGAGCGAGAAGGCCAGATTGAAAGTGGATACTCTTGCTCAGCTTGTAGAACAGCTAACTGAACCTTCATTCAGTAATATTGTTTATTTGACTTTTGTAATGTTAAGTTAAAAAACCAAAAATAAAGCAATAAACCTGGATTATTGCTGCTGAAAGGACACGGTAGCTATTAGGTCTGTGCGAAGCGGCTAGTATTTGCTTTGGATTCAGATTTGGCCGATTCGGGAGACAGTGATTCAATTCAGTGATTCGCATTACTGTTTTGAATCAGTTTGGCCAAATCTGATTCAGAGATTTGGCTACTGCTGAATCAGCCAAATCTCTGAATCACCCAGGCCCCATCCTCTACCTGTTCTCAATGGCTGCCCCACCTACCCCAGCTCAGGCCCTATAAAAAAAAAGAAAAAAAAAAGCCTGAACTCGCAGGTGTCTGCCTGATGAGTGCAGAGGGAATCCCAGCTGCCCCACACTGGCCCATGCTGTGTGGGGGGCTCTGCATGAGCCCCCAGAAGCCCCAAGGCCGCTGCAAGACCTGGTGAGTAGGGGTTTGTTTTTTTTTTCCCCTTTAAAGGGCAGGGAGCTGGGCTGGGTGGGGCAGTCATGGGGTGGGGGTGGGCGTGGGTCAGGGGGTTCCTAACAGAGCCCCCCATGCAGCGTGAAGCAGGATGGCCCCCCTGCCCAACAGCACCCACTGAGTCAGGGCTTTTTTTTAAAGGGCTGGGATTGGGGGCGGGTAAGGCAGCCATTGTGGGGGTGGGGCTGGGGGAGCAGGTGGGGGTCTGGGGGTGCTTGGGGGGCCTGGGGGAGCAGGCAGGTGGTGGTGCCTGGCAGGGGTCCCCCCATGGTCCCCTCCCTGCTCCTCCAGCCTCCCCTCCCCCACTCCCTATGAACCAGCATGGAGTCCGGCTCTCGTCCCCTGCAGCAGTGGGCGGGGGCTGCCTGAATCACTGAAGCTCTCCAAATCTTTTTCTGAATCTATCCGGAGAGCTTCAACTGATTTGGCCCTTTTAATTGGTCCCCTGATTCAATTCAGATTCAGAGGTTCAGCCACTGAATCAGGCTGAATCTCCTCCTAACTGAATCAGTACCTAAAGTTTTGCGCAGCCCTACTGTCTATGTATTTATACCATAAATGGAAAGTTTATTGAAAAATAAAGTTACAAAATTGTTTGGCAACAGAATTGTTTTCCTGACTGGACCAAAGTCAGGATTCTTCTATAAAGTCCATAGTTTTATACATTATTGACTAGCTCCTATTTCCCCTGGAGCATCATAAGCAAGTGATGGAAGGGGGGATAAGGTAATTTACTATCAAGCCAGAAGTGTGAGCTTGAGCCATATCCCAGAACTGAACTGAAGTCTGCCCCAGGTATAATTGAGACCTGACTGTTTAGTCAAAGATGCCTAGATACAGTATATGGTATTGGCTACAAAAAACAAACCAACTTTACCCCTGCTACCCCTAGTGGCTGCTAGGTTCAGGCAGCACTTTGAACTTTTTTGAATTATTTGAGTAAGAACAAGAGTTTGCATGCCTTTTTTTATTGAATGTTATATGAATAGTATAAAAACCAAGGGTGGGGGAGCTAGTCCTGTGGTTCAGGTAGTAGAATAGTCTGAAAACGTGTGCTCAGTTTTTTGCTCTGCCATGAGTTTCTTTTATGAAAGCAAGGAAAACATTTAATTATGTATTAGCTGTACTTTGGTAATGCCTAGGAATCCCAGTCACAGAAAAAATTTTTTTTGGTGTTTCAGTTCCATCCTTTACAATGCGGATTAATATTGGGTGATAGATGTTAATCACACTGTTTAATGAAGTACTGGAATGTGTTCAGATAATACAGTGATGAGCTCAGTATGAGAATCTGAAGATGACAAGATAGGATAATAATGACACTCCTTTTCTTAACCTCTTATTTCCTTACCTGTTTATACTCTAAGTAGGGCTAGTGAAAAATATTTCAGTTAAAATTGGTCATCAAGAGGAAATGAGGGTGTTTTTTTCTTAATTTAAATGATTTTTATTCATGGAAGGCACTTGCTTTCCGAGGGAAAAGTGGTATCTTGTTGGAAAAAACCCAAAATATTTTGTATTTTGGCTTGAACATTTCCCTGCAAATTGAATGAAAATAAAAGTAAAAACTTTCTAATACCGGCCCCCCCTTCTCCCCACAACCCACCTTTTCTGAATAGTTTGAATTAGAAGCTCTTTACAGCAGGGACTGCCTCTTGCTTGTATAGTGCCCAGCAAAACAGGCCTCTCATTATCTGTTGGGGCCTCTAGGTGATACTGGGTGCATCTACACAAGACGCTTTATGTGCAGTAGCCTAATAACACTGCACAGTAGTGTGACTGGAAAAGACTGTGCTAATATGCTACTGCACAGTAGTATTAGGCTACTGCACAATAAGCATCACTAAAAACATGTGCACCAGCACTACTGCTCAGTAGCACAAGTTACTGTGCCTTTAGTTAGTACTTCATTAAGCGAGTATTAAATTAAATGCTCAGTAACTACTGCATATTAATGAACATGTAAACATGCCCACTGGGTGCATCTACATGAGATGCTTACTGCAGAGTTGCCTAATTAGTTTCACAGTAAAGCATCATCTTATGCACTAGTGGTGCAATTAGGCTGGAGTAAACTAATTAACTCTGCTGTAGGAGAGTACTGCCCAACACAGTTACTATTTTATGGCGGAGTTATTTACTCCACTGCAACAATCATGTAGGTGGTGCTAGTTGCATGAAGGTGCTGCCTGTCAGCTAGCCCTACACTATAGCACCCTTGTGCCCCAGCCAGCCCTTCCACAGCAGGTTGAGCTGTATAAACACTGCACCCAGGAGCAACAAATTCTGTCATGAACTGCGCTGGAGTTTGTGTCTCATGACTCTTCATTTGTCGATGTGCCCACTGAGATGCAAATAACAAGAGGAAATGATATCAAACCCCATGCAGTAAGTGCCACCAAGAAGCATGCCTTGGTTGCTCATCCAGAACATACCAAAGCCCAGAAATGAGTCAATATAGCTGGTTTAGGGCTGTCATGAGCACATGCCCAGAGCTGACCTTAGGCTTTCTTTCTTGGGTATATTTTTTGGCACATGCTCAGGGAGGGCTGTGCTAAGCCAGGTGAACAGTGGCCTTTAGCATGACCTGAGTGTGCTTCTCAGCGGTTCTCCTGGGTTCACAGGAGAGGCAACATGGTTGTCCCTTAAAGCCTATGTCTAACTGAGTTGTGCACGTGCAAACGAGGGTTTGTTGTGTGCTAACCAAAGATCCCAGATGAGCTTGAGCTTTCTGGTGTTATCCTGCCAAGACACAAGGAAACTGCAGCAAAATTTGCCTTCCTATCAGCAAAGGAGGCTGCAACATCTGTGTGAAAGACACAAGGATGATGGGGCAGATGTGGGGAAAGATTGCTGCTCATTAGGGGATCCCCATATAGGCTTGTATAAGCAGCTTGTGCTTTGATTTCAAAGCAGCACTAATTTTCTCTTCTGGCTCTTGTCAAAATGACAGCTTGGGGCTCAGCTGCCACCACGCTGTTTTTGGAATCAAATTACTAGAAAGGTCAGACTCATTAACATGCAGTTTAGGAGGAGTGAAAATGCCAGTGAGAAACCCATGAGCTTTCAGTGTTACAAGATGCAAAGCGTTCTGGCAGAGCCTAATCTTTGCTTTGGTTTTTTTTATATGGGAAGGGTGTCCCCTCACAGAAGGAAGGGAAAAAAGGGCCCTTTATGCACAAAGGTTACACACACAAACATATATACACCAAGTAAGAGGATACTATTACTCTTCATTATGACTTGTTTGTTCAGTGTCTTTCGTCTTGTTGGTATGGGGAACAGGGAAGCACCTTATGCATCCCTTCTGTGGGGCTGCTGCAACATGCACACTACTTGTAAAGGCCCTGTGGAGTACTGCAGGTTGGAATGTATTGACTATTATTTTCCCTCCTACCATCAATACGAGGGGCTGCACCCAGGAGACCACAGAACTGGATGTCTTGGTTCTGCCTCCAGAGAAAAATCCCTTTGTGCTAGGGGTGTAGTTTGCAGCTGTGTTGGTCTAAGGACATAGGCGGACAAGGTTCTTTGCATGAATTTGATATCTTTTATTAGACCAACTTAAATAGTTGGAAAAATTTTTTAGCGAGCTTCCAGAGGATTTTTAAACCCGAAAGCTTCCTAAATTTTTTTTCCAACTACTTAAGTTGGCTTAATAAAAGATACCAGATTCACACAAAAACCTTGTTTGCCTTTGTGCTAGGAATTTTCTTGTGATACATGGAATTACAGTCCTTATCCAGCAGGAAGTATTCACAAAAGAAAACTGCAGACAAGCAAACAGGCTTTCACATAGCTTGAGTTCTAGCTTAGTCTCTCTTGTTTACCAGGAAGCATATCCTTCTTGAGCTCTGTATAGCACACTGAGACATCTAATGACTGAATAGAGTACTACTAATAAAGGTATTATTATCAGAGCTGGTTGGGATTTTTTTTGTGTTTCTCCCAGGGAGAAATTAAGATTTATTTGTGGGGTGAGGAGGGAGGGAGAATGGCAAGATCTTTAGACTGAAAACCAAAAACTTTCAATTTAGAAATATTGCCACTGCATCAAATAGGAATTGTGGTAGGGTACTTACTACCTCCACTCTTCACCAGCCCAAAGCAAATAAAATACAGCACCTTATTGCCCTGCATTGTGTTCAACCCTCTGCAAAACAAAGACACTCCTTGCCCCTAAGATCTTGTAGTTGAACAAGATAAACATAAAAAGAATGTAGTCCTTTACACCAAAGTCACAATATATTTCCTCTGAAAGGTGTGTCTCATCCATACTGTGTTTGGTAATGAACCCCAACCACACACTTATGCATTCAGAACATAACCTATACTCCCACACACCTGCTAGTAATGTACTCCAATACCTGATCATATGCACATGAATCCTTGGCATCTCAGACAAAGATTTATATTTTTTTGCTTTGAGTGTTCTGGAGATAACACATTCTCAGGCTCTCCTGAGGGGACGGGTGGCAGGAGGTGGGGGCAATGTCATGGATAATTGCTCTGTTTACACATTTACAGGACAATCTGAATTTTATTTTGTTTCCCTAGTCACCCATTGATTCAAGTGGCACAGTCTGGGTCATGTGCAAAATCATTACTCTCCTCTGGGGAATAAAATTGCTTTATATGTCTGTGCTCCTGATGTTGCTGCCATGTTGATGTGTTGGCTCCTGGCTAGATACTAGGACTCATGTTGTATCTCATGAAGTGAACTCAAGTTCAGGAAACCGTGTGGTTTCAATATATCTTAGTTAGTCTACAAGGTGCATATTTACCCTGCCTTCTCTCTCACCTGGGCATGACAGAAATGACCCCCTTAGTGCAACCTAGTTGGCAAAAAATATCTTCCTAATCCCGGAGAATGACATGCATGTTGGCTGTGCCCTTTGTGGCAGGAATTCTCTGAAGTGTGCTCGGTTTCCTGCTGGTGGGGGGACCTCGCTCCGAGGGAACATTCTGGCCCAGCAGCAGAAACTCTTTAAGCCCCCTGTCCTTTAGAGTGACATCCCAACACTGCTCTCCCACAGAATTTCACCTTTGTGACCTCCAGAAGCTCCAATATCTTCTTTGCTTGCTTCACAGGATGATCAGTGTAATTCTCAAACAGTTCTCTTTGGTGACCGTCTGTGCTGGCCTTGTGCATGTTTCAAATGGTCCTGGTTCATTGCTAAGGAGAGGTGCCACAGTTCATTTTTTGTGTTGATCAGCTATGCTCTTCTTTGCCAGGGAAACAAGATAGTGGAAATCTCTGATTATTCAGAACTAGCTCATTCTCTCACTTATTTTCTCATAAACAGAGGATGGGATAGGGTTACGGTTTTCATACTGTGTCTGCATTTCAGTTAACCTGGGCTATTTTGCTGATCTGGTCCGATACCTTGTTCCTGTTCATACACACATATTTCTTTTCTGAGTTTGGTAGGTCATCTTCCCTGGGCCAGCTGGCCTATACTGAGCTACAGATTAAAGCCCAAAGTACTGCTTACGCTCAAGCTGGTAGCCAGCTTAGTTTAGAGTGTTGTTGCAAGCTAAATCATCTGGGCACTGCTAGTCCTCAGTGCCGTTCCAAAACCCCCTCCGGGCCATGTTTCTTTGGCCTTCTACTTACTCTTATCTTCTGTACCAGAAGTTGTGAAAGAGTTAATTGCTACGTGCCTATTCAGTGTTTAATCTCTGCAGTGCCAGCAACATTCCTATAACATCTGTACAGGTACCCAGGCATGGTCTGGTCTTGTCTCAGCATGGTCTGGATCCATTTGGTGTGCTTTGGGCCATAGAAATGTAAAAGCTGGCAACACATCACCGTCACTCCCACAATAACTACATCCCACAACAAAAACAGCACCATTCCTGGATCTTACAGCCACACCTCCAGAAATGTAATATATATCATCCAGTGCACTAAATGCCCTGATGAAAACTATGTAGGTGAAACCAAACAACAGCTACATATCAGAATAAATGCACACCTAAAATTTATCAAAGACAAAAATACCTAATTAATATCTGGTGATGCACACTTCTCACAATACAACCACTCTTTCTCCAGTCTCTTAGTTCTGATCCTCAAAGGGAATTTCCAAAACACCATTCATAGATAAGCCTACAAACTTCACTTCATAAATCTACTAGATACAAAAAATCATGGACTAAATATAGACATTGACTTTATGGCACATTATAACCTGCCTACTATCTGATACCCCAGGTTACCGGTCTACAATTTACCAGCTACATTCTATCACCAGGTCAACATTCTCTCCTTCCCCGCCACCTACCTGTCTTGCATCTATTGCCTCCCGTTCCCTCTGATCCTTACTGCCATACATTTGCATTTTCACAGACCTGCATTTTTTATATCGGCTTTTATTCCACCCTGGAGAGCACACACACACCAGCAGACTTTCCCTATGTCTGGAGAAGGGTGTTTGTGCCCGAAAATTGACTAAGAACAATTTTTCCAATTGCTCAGTTGGTCTAATAAAAGATATCACATTTACCAAAAGAGCCGTGTCTGCCTATGTACTTAGACCAACACAGCTATAACCAATATGCCTAGTTACCCAAATCAGTTCTTCATTGAAGCCATATCCTCTGAGTTGTATGGCTTTGCAAATGCTAAGTTTTGTTGTATGCTTTGCATATTACTCACTGGGAAGTTTTCACATGACCATTCTCACTCCCACTACAAGTTACTGGAACACGGTGACGGTCATTCATAATCTCACTCATTTTGACTGATGCTTTTTTACTGGCTACATCACTGTCATCCTGATCAGGTGCTTTGAGTAACACATTAACTGCATCTTTGATACAGATTTGAAAAATAGTCTTTAAATAGCTAGAGATAAAACACCCACAAAAAACTGCAGATCTGGGTAGCTGAATTAGTCTGAGGTCAGGCAATGGGTAGGGCAGTGTACCACCTTTAAGACTAACTGGTTCAGAGATATGGGCTTTCATAGACAACAATCTTCTTTTTCAGGTACTCTCAGATAGCATCTGACAAAGTAGGTTATTGCCTATGAAAACTCATGCCTCTCTGAACCAGTTGGTCTCTAAGGTGGCACCCTTCCCTACTTTCTGCCAAACATATATAGGTAATGGATATATAGGTCCATTGGAGAGAGGAAGCATAATCTAGTAGTCAGGGAACTAGCCCAAGAATTGAAGCCTCTGCTTCAGCACAGACTTCCTTAGTGACCGGAGAGTAGGCACTTAAAGCCAGATTCACAAAATAACTAGGTTTCTAAAGGTGCTGCTAGATGCCTTGGATAATTTTTGTGTGTGGATACTCACCCTAGCTAAACCCAAACTCCAAACCTTTTAAGTGTTATCTATCACCAGTCATGGGTAAAACCTGTCAGAAACGTATAAAACAGGATAATTTCTGTAGAGCAAGATTTTTTTCCGTGTGCCACAGTACATTGTATAGCATGCCTAGTATAACCAGGTCCTGGGCCCTGATTCATGTTCTGAGGCTCTACTAAAATGTATGATGCAGCTGCTGATGGTTGTGATGATGATGATGTCAGCTCAAGAATGGTGGAGGAAAGGCAGCAGAAGGCATAACATGGCAGGGTTGCCTCTGTGCTTTCCATGAACCAAGTTGATTGCTAGCACTTGACTGCCTGGCTGAAATATGGAGCGCTCCTTGATGAAAAGGAGGGTTTGTGCATGCTATCCAGGGCCTGCTGATTGCCAGGAATAATTGCAAAGTATTTATCTGGAAAGAAGATGTGCCTGCCACGTGCACAGTGTATGCCATCATCAGCATTATGTATCACAGCTTCTTGTTAGTTGAGAGAACATTGAACAGTACAATGCTGTAGCCAAGGTGATACATCAACAATTAGCATATAATTAAACGCTTATCAATGCTATCACCCCTTGGCACAAATACAGGTGCAGAAAAATGAGAAAATCAAAACATACTGGGATTCAGTGGTCATCACAGATCATACTGTGCTATACAACTAGCCATATATCATGGTGGTGGATAGGAAGGCCAGGACAGTATTACTCATCAATGTTGTTTTCCCTCTAGACCAGTGGTTTTCAACCACTGGCCTTTTCAGGGAGAGAGCACACAACTTTTGTGGGCTGAAGCTGACTTCATCAGATGCTGTGATTCCTCTAGACAACAAGGTAGAGTGCATAATTGGAAAAAAGCTAAGAGGGTACCTCTGCAAAAGCTGAGACAATCTTGTCTTTCAAGAACATCAGTGTGTTACCAGTAAAACTGCACAGGAATGGAGTTGACTGTGAAGCCTTTAAGAATGCTGTGTATGGGGCAAACCATGCCATTCATACAAAAAGTTGCACTTTTGGGGGCAGTGAATCTTTCTGCGAGTAAGTAGGAATAGTTTTTCCCTTTGCAGTTGCCATGTTCTGTACACACATCAATACATGGATGGACCTGAGGAATAACAACAACAATAAGACGCATTGTGGTTCCAGCTCCTTAACCTAGACCCAGTCCGCTCTGTGGGCCAGTGTGAAGTAGGTGGGGACCACGCCTTACTCTCACTTTGTCCCCCACCACATTCTTTTCACCAAATAGCATTGTTAGAAGCATTAGGCTGGAAGGAAGACCACATTTTTCTAATGGGATTTTGCCTAGTCTTTGGCCAGGAACACAGTGGGGTGTGGTAGAAGGAAAGTACTTTGTCCCTCCCTCCCATTGCTCATCCACACAGGACTCTTCCCCCCAGTCTTTGCATAAATCCCTTCCAGGAAACTCATAGGTGGCAAGTTCAGAAATGGTCATTATGGCCTTTTACTCATTATTGAACTGAAATCAAACAGAATCCTAATTGTGGATGGACTTGGTTGCTTGGTTGCCTCTCTGGGGGCAGGAGAATTAATACCACAGAACTCTCACAGTGTAGAGCCACTCAGGCATTTCAAGCCATGTAGCTTCTGGGCTTTAGATATCCTTGTTAAGGCTTCAGGAAAGTTGTTCATCAGGAAGAGTGTTGCATCCTATTTTATATGCAAATTTCAGCATTGGCAGGAAAGTCATATTGTCTCCTGATGACAGGACAACAAAAGCAATATCTGGCCATTGTTTTCTTTGCATATCAGCCAGACGACCTTGAGGCCTGCCCAAGTGGAGCAGCACAATTTATAAATATCCTGTTTCGCAGGATCACATTATCAGGTGCATCAGAGAATGACCCTGGTGAAGAATCAGTTGAGGCTGGCTTTTTCTCTCTTCTGGATTTTTTAAAGACTCAGAGATTTCTCTTTAAGGCTTCACCTTCTGAGATATCTAATGATGATAATTGTAAGAGGCTGCAACCAGACAGAGAGAAAAGAAGAACCATTTGCCAGAAGGAAAATGAGTAATACACACTGCTGGACAGCAGCCAGCTTGCTTCAGCAATGGTTGTGCGTTCCTCCTACCGAGAAATGAGCAAACTCATAAAAAGAAGAGCTGCATCGGCGTGTCAGAAATGCTGAGGCAGGAGGGCAGAGTGCTGTATCCAATGGAAATGTACCCAGGAATCAGTGCCCTTAATATGTTGGAGATAAAGACAGTGGATTGTCACTGATGTTGCAGTCTCACTTTCCAGTCCTGTTATGCTGCTTCAGTGCTGCCACAAACCAAGTGTGCAGAGGGGAAGGAGAGCACCATTTTTTCTTAGAAACCTGTGGGTGGTTATACCGGGTAGTCTGGCAGAACTGTTTCTCCAGCAGAGTACACTGGGCTGGGGTGAGGAGATTAATGAATGCCCTGGCTTGATTCATCTCTGTCTTCCTATAAGGTCCCCTGTCATTTTGAATACAGTCTTTAAACTGCAGATTTAGGTCTAGCTGGCCCCATGTGAAGGTAGCTGGCCCCATATTTGAGCTGGCCCCATGTGAAGGTAGCTTGGCAGCTGCCTATTTGTGGGGCTAACAGGGGGCTCATTTGGGTCTAGTAATTTAGACCAGTCTCAGGGCTGCTCTGAGGCTATTGCACCCAATAGCCATGCCCTAATAGGCCTAATGTGTCTAATAACCAGGCTCCTGGGACTGGGTCATCATTTGCATGTTCCAGCAGTTTGGCATTAACTGTAGGTGGGCGAGCAATCCATTTATAAGAATATGGGCTGCTCACATATCTGCAGAAGTGTCCAGCCATGTTGGCATCTTAGCAGGTAAGTACTGGTTGAGTATCATAATGGTAAGATTTGAAATAAGAGAGAAGGTTTAACTCTTTGTGGGTTGCACTGTATCCTCATTCCAGTTTATAAAGAAAATGGGGACAGGACACAGCAAATTTCTCACTTGTAAACTAAAATAGTGAAGCCTGGTTGCAATAAGGGACTAGAAAAACAGGTGAAGATTAATCTTAGGAAAAATGCCACAAGACCTTTCATGACCCTAAGTGCTGAGCACCTTGATTCTAAGTCTAACCTGAAAGACAGCAGGCCAGAGGGGAAAAGTGTCACAGCAGTGCCCACATCAATAAAGATGCACCAATCATCTAGTAGCAGAGAATCTGGTCTAGCTGGTCCTGGAGCTGAGTACCTCCCAGTGCTAAGAGAGCATACCGGGGAAGGTCCCCATTTTCATTCACTGACAACCTTTCTCACAGAGCCAAGGACTTCCCTGGATGGTCTGTCTTCAAACTATGGCCCAGCTCTGCCCAGCTGCGATTCTGAAGTTGAATCCATGCACTATTCAAGGTGACAGAACAGCAGCTCACTGGCAGCACGTTCTGCACATGGGGCCTCTTGATTGTGAAGAATTAGCCCTCTACAGCTGAGCTAGAGACCCATCTCTGATAGGTAAGGCTGTGGCAAGTTCATCAGCCTCTATAGTGGGGTGAGGGAGTATCATAATTTCCAGGCCATAGAAAATCCCAATATTTCAAGCTTTTCCTTTAATTATGAATGTTCCCACTGGAAATTTCAACTTTGGAGAGATAATTAGATGGAGTGCTCTCTTTTCAAGAGAGCAAGTGATAATGGGAAAACATGGATTTTAGGCTATGTCTACACTGTGGCAGCTAGTAGTTGGTCTTGCATGCTGAGGAAATAAGCTCTGCTCCCCTCTCCCACTCCACATGTATCAGTTCTAGAAATGAGGCATTGAGGATGCCATAGGGATGCCCCTGGTACTGCAGTAAAAACCTGGCTCTCCAGTGTGCTCATTAGTGGTAGGCTGGGGAATGTCCAGGGTATCCTTCCAACTTTCCAGTGGTTATGTGCAGATGGGGAGCAAGTGGGAGAGGCTTATTTTCTGAGTGAGGAGGCTGAGCACCCTGCTGCCACTGTGATGCTGACATACTCTTATTCCGTCAACAACTCTGCATGTACAAACTCCTTACAGGCTATTGACCCAGATGTCCACCCAATGCAGGCTGCCATCTGGGTCAATGCTTGTCACATAGAATCTCTGAATGGATTGTCTGCAGGCAGAGTTTGTTCTGGAGCCTCTTGGGTTATAAAGCATAAACTCCTTTACTGCCTCAGCTAAAAGAAAAGCAAGATGTGTGAGGTGGGGTAATGGATTTTATCAGACCAGTTTGTGTAGACAGGGGTTGTGCTTTTGTGCTTCCAACACCCTTCATCCATTCAGGGAAAGAAACAAGCACAGTTCAAGCTAAGTAAAAGTTAAAAGAGTTGCTTTAGTTTAACCAAATTATGTTCATGAAGTTGATGACTTCAAAGGGAAGTAGGCAGTTCTCACCTGAAGACAAGCCAGAGAAAAACAAGTCAGAGCCAGCTGTAGAAGGGCCAACTGTGTTAAAGAAGGCAGCAGCAATCTCATGAGCTCTCCACACAACCCAACCAACCACTGAGAGGACAGGGCAGGTGCTTTAAAGAGATGTGGGGTATGCATGCTAAAATGATTGCTTGTTAAAATATTAAAAACCCAAAAATTAATTGGTACACTAGATTGCAGAAGCTCTGTGTGACCTTAAGGCTTCATCCCATCTGGGCAGAGTAGGAGGTTTTAAAGGCGGGATAGAACAGGGAGGAAGGGAGGGGATGTGGTGCTCTACATCAAAGAGCAATACACATCCTCAGCAAACAGCACTGAGGTGCTCTGGGTCAGAATACAAGGGGGTCAGGGGCAAAGGGACCTAACAGTGGGGGTCTACTACAGGCCACCTGACCAGGGGGAAGAGCTGGACCGGGAATTCTCAGGTCTGTTCACGGAGGCAGTTAAGTCAAGGGACATCATTATGGGGGACCTAAACTACCCAGACATCTGCTGGGAGGAGCAGTCAGCCAGGTCTGACTGCTCATACGTTGGCCACAGGTGACGACCTGATGAGGAGACTGCAGGTTCTCAACCACCTGGGTGATAGTGACCATCGCCTGCTGGCATTCACCATCCAGCGCAGGGTGTCAAGGGTCTGCAGCAAGGTAGCAGCCCTGGACTTCAGAAGGGCGGATTTCAATGAGGTAAGGAGAATAGTTGTGGAGGAACTGAGGTCCCGGAGGGAGGGGAGTTGGGAGTCCAGCAAGAGTGGTCGTTCCTTAAGGAGACGATCCTCCAAGCCCAAAGGGTGACAATCTCCATGTGGATCAAAGGGAGTAAGAGTGCTCAGAAGCCCCCATGGCTCACCAAAAGCATCCAGGAACATCTCAAAGCCAAAAAGGAGGCATACACCCAGTGGAAGGGAGGGGCCATCACCAAGGATGATTATACTTCCATTGCTAGAGACTGTAGGGGAGCTGTTAGGAAGGCTAAGGCAGAGGTGGAACTGGGACTAGTCACCCAGATCAAAGATAACAAGAAGTCCTTTTTTAAATACATAGCGGGTAAAAAGAAGGTACTAAGTAATGTGGGGCCTCTGCAGGACACGCTTGGTAATCTGGTGGTAGCACCAGACGACAAAGCTAATTTCTTTGAAAGATTCTTCGCCTCCATATATCTGAGCAGGGACCGGGACATCCCCACACTAGGATTTTGGACAGACACAAGGGAGGTGCTACCAGGCCCAGGGTCAGTTAGGACCTAGTCAGGGAACTTCTGGAGGGACTAGACATGTTCAAATCAGCAGGTTCTGATGATCTCCACTCCAGAGTGCTGAGGGAATTGGTAGAGGTCACTGTGGGACCCTTGGCACAGCTTTACAAGGACTTGTGGTGGTCTGGTGAGGTGCCAGAGGACTGGAAAAGGGCCAATGTGATCCCCATTTTCAAAAAAGGGAGGAAAGAGGACCCAGGAAACTATAGGTCCATTAGTCTTACCTCGGTTCTGGGGAAGCTCTTTTAGAAAATTATCCAGCACATCTGCAAGGGACCAGCAGGGGAGATTATGCTTAGGGGCAATCAACACGAGTTCATTAGAGGCAGGTCCTGTCAGACCAGCCTGATTGCCTTCTATGACCAGGTCACAAAAGCCTTGGATGCAGGTGTCGCGGCAGATGTAGTCTTTCTGGACATTAGGACGGCCTTCGACACTGCCTCTCACCCCATCCTCATTAAAAAATTAGGTGACTGTGGTGTCGATGCCTACACAGTCAGATGTGTCACAAATTAGCTGAGGGACCGCACCCAGAGAGTGGTGGTGGATGGGTCATTTTCGACCTGGAGAGATGTGAGCAGCGGGGTCCCCCAGGGCTTGGTCCTCGGGCCTGCACTGCTCAACATCTTCATCAATGACTTGGACAACGGAGTGAAAAGCACCCTGTTCAAGTTTGCAGATGACACTAAGAAGTGGGGAGAAATGAGCACGCTAGAAGAAAGGGACAGGCTACAGCTAGATCCGGACAGGTTATGGGGTGGGTGGATGAGAATAGGATGGGTTTCAATATGGACAAGTTCAAGGTGTTGCGCCTGGGGAGGAAGAACCAGCAGCATACCTACAGGCTGGGGAACTCCCTTCTAGCCAGCACAGAGGCAGAGAAGGATCTTGGAGTCACTATTGATTCCAAGCTGAACATGGGCCGGCAGTGTGGGGATGCGGTCAGGAAGGCTAACTGCATCTTGTCATGCATCCATAGATGCATCACGAACAGGTCCAAGGAGGTGATCTTTCCCCTCTATGCAACCTTGGTTAGGCTGCAGTTGGAGTGCTGCATCTGGTTCTGGGCGCCGCACTTCAGGAGGGATGTGGACAGCATGGAGAGGGTCCAGAGGAGGGCCATTCGCATGATCGGGGTCAGCAGGGCAGGCCCTACAAGGAGAGGCTAAGGGACCTGAACCTGTTCAGCCTCCACAAGAAAAGGCAGAGGGGGGATCTGGTGGCTGCCTATAAACTGGCCAAGGGAGACCACAGGCAATGGGAGAGTCCCTGTTCCCCCAAGCACTACTGGGAGTAACAAGGAATAACGGCCATAAGCTGACAGAGAGTAGATTCAGGCTAGGTATCAGGAGGCACTGCTTCACAGTCAGGGCAGCTAGGAGCCGGAACCAACTTCCAAGGGAAGTGGTGCTTGCCTCTACACTAGGGGTCTTCAAAAGGATGCAAGACAACCACTGAGGCGGGGTCGTTTGACTCCAGTACTCTTTCCTGCCCATGGCAGGGGGGCAGACTTGATGATCTGCTTGGGTCTCTTCTGACCCTACCAACTATGAAATTATGAAATGATGAAACTATGAAAGATCCCCCCAGTGTGACTTGGAAAACCAAGAATAAATAAGCAGCAGACAATCCCCTGGGACTACTAAATTTTTACCTTTTCTTCAAACCCCTCTGATGGACTCTCCCTGGAGGCTGCAGGGCTGAAAGGGACACACTGCACTTACCTGAAGTGGTGGGGAGATGTGCCAAAGGGAGCTAAGTGCCTGGATAAGTGTAGTGTCCCAGTGCCAGTGGGCTTCTGCCAATGTCGTGGCTTGCTAGAGCTCTTCTGAGGGCTATGACATGTTGCCTCTATCTTTGAGGTACTGTCTAAAATCTCTGCCAAAAAATGTGCAGAGTCCCCCCAGTGGAGTCTGTGTGCTACATTCCAGACTGAGAGCTGCTCAACAGCTGGTTTGCTGCAGCTGGACGTCTCCCTGTGAGCTGCATGCAGCTGTTTACACAGTGTCATCTGGTGTATGCCTGACACAGGCATGAGAGGGAAGAGCTAGCAGTGGATGGAACAGATACAAAGTGTGTGTGAGAGTGAACAGAAAATTGCTTAATGTTAGAAATAGCTCCAGCTTCAGCAATGAGCATAGAGCAAGCTGAACAGTGACAAATTGCAATTATCTCAGCTGGCACAAAACCCTAAAGAGGCAGCAGTGTTGCAGCTATAGCAACTGATGTCCACTGATTGCTCTTCCTGGGTTATTCTTGAATGTAGGCAAGGCTTATGCAGTCACTCGTGCATATATATCTATATCTATATACATAGATATATATGGGGAAAAATGTGTGGATGGCCAGATATATGGACTCACTTCACATGTGGTGGGGACAACTCTGTGGTAAACGCTATCTAGGAGGCCCCTCAGACCACTTCACAAACAGTCCCTGGGTTGGCTGTCTCAGTCAGGAGACACAATGGACAATGGAGAAGGAATTAACTATTTAGACCTTGTGGATTTCTCTGTGGGTTAGGGCAGAGGAATGCTACCTGGGTGATAGTGTACGGAAGTGAACATTGCTTTTGTACATGCTGCACAAAGCGTGGAGGTAAACAGAAGCCTTTAGTCTCTGGCACTCCCCTTTTTCGTGGGCATGACGTTCATTCTCCAGTTCATTATGGCAGAACAATACTATTATCTTTACTGAAGTTACTCCTGATTTATACTCGTGTAACTGAGGGGAGAATCAGAGCCTGGACAGGCAACATGTTTACCTCAACCTAATTGGCATTATACCCATGTAAGACAGTAGTAGCAGATCTCTTGAGTGCATTTTAAAATCCCTTGACAGTCCTCATCCTCCTGGTTTACCTGAAGCAGATTAGGGTGCTTTTGGTGTCTTTGTTTTTCCTTGTAGATGTGCAACACGGTTGATTGTATAGTTCTAGGAATAGGTTAGACAAGGACTTGTATGGGATGTTTTGGATAGGAAGATCTTGCCTTGAACAGGGGTTTAGACTAGATAACCCCCAGAAGCCTCTTCCAGCCATACTATTCTATGATTCTGTGACACAAACCCATGAACCAGGGAAATTTTACCTAAACTTATGGAGAAAGATTCAGGGATAAAATGCCATCAGTGTAAGTTACACACTTTTAGGTTTTGTCTGTCTGCATTCATCTTGGGGTAGCACTTTGCTCATGGCAAGCAAACCATTCCTTTTCCCCACTACCTAGTGATGAGGCATTCCTGTGTTCCAGGATAGGAGTGTAGGAATATAGAATAGCTGTATGTCTGTCTGTTCCTGATCCTGGTGTAATTTACAGTAGTATACAAAACGGATGTAAATTACACCTAGGTATATGTTCTTCTGCCCATGTCCACTGGCGTTCCACACATTTTTTTCAGGACACAGAAGTTCTCTTTTTATCCATAAAACAGCAGTACAAAAAGTTACACTAACACTGCCCCCTGCTTATGTGCTTTATCCCTGTCACCTCCAATGAGTTTAATGCATAGCAGATCCATTTTGTGGCTTGCAGTGGAACAGTAAAAAATGGCTTGGAAAGAACCTCTCTGTTTTGGAGCATACATTCCACACATAAACTGAGACTGTGGGAAAGGGTACATGCTGAGAGCTTTGCAATGGCCCAAAACTCATTTCATTTCATTATCTTCATTTCCCTAAAAAAAAATTCCTGCTCATTTCTGAACCTCGCACTGACATCTGTCAGCTTTAACTTCTTCCCCACCGCCCCATTTTTCCTGTCAGTTCTACAAACCATGTTCTTTATGGTGCAGAATGACTAGGCTCTCTTTCTGGCCGTTGGCTGACCAAGAAACTGTGTTCAACAGAGAACTCTTATTGACTAAAGGGTGGCAGACCCATAACACTGAGTTTAGTTTATTTGGGTCCTTTCTACTCCACGTGTTCCCTTGATGGGAAAGGAACATCCCTGGGCCTGAGATGTGGTCTGAGAGAATGATTTTCTGAAATTATTCATGACTCGACCCTAGTGATACTGAAGATGATGTCACATACATGGCCATGCGTGGCCTTTGCTCTGCCTCCAGTCCGTGCTTGATTCATGCCATCATATTGTCTGACATCAGTGCTTTGGCCTGTGGCCTTAAACCCCGAGACTCACTCACTGACATGGTCTTTCACTTTCTCACACGCACACACACACACACACACACACACACGATAACACTCAGTCTTTTCTCCCTGCTAAATATGTGCAACCATACTCATACAGTGACATCTTGACTCATAATCTTTCCTTCTCCCCAAATATAAACACTCACATATACTGACAGTCTGTGAGCATAAATAGGCTGACACTGACTCATTTGACAGCCGCAGTGTCCAGTCATGTTAGCAGTCCTAGTCCCCTTTGACTCAGGTGGAGGTGGGGTGGAAATGGTGATGCGGGGAGCCGCACAGAACTATTTCCTCAGTGACAACAGGATACCTTTGATTCTGCTTAGTTCTAATGTAAACGGTGAGAGAGGCAAAAGCCACATGATGCAGAGTTTTAAACAGCTAGAGATGAGGGGAATTCAGGGTTGGGGTTTGGGTTTGTTTTACAGAAACACCACTTGCCCTGGTTTTGACCCCAGTGCAGGTCTGGATTTTGAATCCAGAAGAAAAGTAGGATGTTTGAAATCTGGGATCTGGGTGAGGGCCTGTCTCTAGTTACTGTCTCTGGTTGAGTGGACGTTCCCAACTTTGTCCTTATTGAGACCCCATGTTGCCAAAGACAAAGTCTTGTGACAGGTGAAGGCACCCTTCTTTTCCCCATAGCTGCTCTCACAACCTCTGTATCCTGTTCACAGCTGCCTGGTTAAGAGGCCATTCTCTTGAATGATCTTCATTTTCAGATAAAGAGAGGATAAAAGGAAAGGAGGAGGACGACTCTGGCCAGGGAGCCTCTGTTCAGATCTAGATTTTACCTACTTGGGCTGCCACTGCTGAGAGGTTGGACTTTGTAATTAGAGGAGGAAATCTGGGCCTGGAGAAGTCACTGGGAGCTTTCCCATTGATTCTGGCAGGGCCAGGATTTTACTTCTAAGTGCTTATGTTTTTAAAATCCATCTTATCTCAAGGATCCCCAAAGCATTTTATAAGTCCTGTGCACATAAGAATCAACCAAATTTCATCTCATCTCTGGGCTGCAGGCTGACAGTTGCCAGAGAAATTTGGCTAGGGACAGACACAGGGCAAAGGGCTTATGGGCTAATTATGCTAGGAAGGACAACTCATTTAAGCTGGGGGTAATTGGTATTTCACCTGTGTAAAAGATTAGTAGATAGATGACGCAAACCCCTAAACAATGGTAATGTCACCTAAAGCTGTAGATAATTACACCTAAAAGACACAGAGATAAAACTCCTCTGGTATAAGATACACCAGTATAGCTTTTCTCTCTCTCTCTTTCTATCTGGTCCCAGGCCACCTAGTGGTGAGGGATACTGCACAAAAGTAGAAGAACTACACATCTGTCCACTCCTGATCCTGATGCAGTTTATACTGGTTTATGAAGTGATGTAAATTACATGAGGCAATGGGCATTTTTGTCCATGCCTTCAGCCACCTAGACCGGTAGCTCTTAAACTTTTTAGACTCAAAACACTGCTTATAAGACTCTAGGCACCCCTTTGGAAAATACCAGCTCTTAGTTTTCACTTATTTCTTGAATATGGAAAAAAAAACTGCAGAGAACTCAGACAGACCACAATAGGTCAGAAAGTTTATAACACCATAGATTCCAATTTTAAATCTCTGGGTTTATCTTGTGAATCATGCTTGCACACCTAACAGAGCTATAACATTGTGTGGTGCTCTGTGGCACCCTTGAAAGAATCTCAAGGCACTCCAGAAGGCTACAGCACCCTGGTTGAGAATTAGTGATCTAGACAAGGGGTTTTCAACTGGGGGTATGTGTACCCTTGGGGGTACTTTGGAAGGCCCCAGGGGCCACGCAGCAGTGGCGCGGAGACGCCACTGGCACTTATGGTTTTGCTGCCGCATGGGTGACCCCTCTCCCCACACTCATCGACTGGCAGCCATGGGACTCCCTTCTTCCCCAGCTCATTGACTGGCTGCTGGGGGACTCCCTGCTTCTTGACTGGCTGCCGGGGGTACTCTGACCAAACAAAGATTGAAAACCCCTGATCTAGACAATTGAATGACACTCATCACTGGAGTTGCTGAGCACCTCAGAATAATTAATGGATTTTTCTTCTCACAACACCCCTGTGAAGCATTAGCTGATGGAAAACTGAGGGATGTGGTAGAATAAGTGGCTTGCCATAGATCACACAATAAATTGTTAATGGGATTAGGAATCAGTTCACATCTCCTGCATCAGAAGCCTGCTGCCTTGCTACTAAGCCGTCCTTCATTCCCTGGAACAGCCTTGAGAATGAGATCGCATCTCCATCTCTGTAGCTAGAAACTACCACAGGGGAAATTTTGGGACAGAGAAGAAAAGCCTTAGGCTTGTTCTGCATAATCACCTTTATAGGGATGATCCTTCATGGAGCCTTTGAGCGTATGTTAAAGAGAAGCCCAAGCTCTGGGGCAGTAAGGGTACAATAGCAACTTGCCAGGAGATCTAATATTTCATATTGAAATGAGCTCCTGTAGACAGATGTGCCACTCTCATGTCTGTGGTATTCAAGTACATCATTTTGCTTGCAAATCTACCTGCAATGTTTTGACTAAAAAAATTTCTTCTTGCAGTTAAACAGCTTTAATAGACAGTATAGACACCAGGCAGCTGTGGGCAGTGTGATACGGCTCTGCGGTCTCCACTTGGTCTTCAGGCTGCACTCTAGAGCTTGGGCATTCCTGATTAAGGACAGGATGTTACCAAGCACCAGATAAAAGGATAGAAGAACAGGCCGGCTAAGAGCACGGAGAGCACTTCCACCACACATAACCAGTGAGACAGACGGAAAGGCTTCATCCAGCTCCCCTTCCTCCGTCAAACAAATTCCTCTGTGATAGACCTGAGATGGGGTGGGGGAAATGGTTCTTCAGGCCAGTAACAGAGTGAAGTTTGGCCAAGTGTTAAAGTTATCTTCTCAAGCAGGACATGCAGGGAGTGCAAAAGGCTCCCTCAGCCTGAAGAGCATAGCCACGAGCTTGCATGAGCTGCATTTTCCATGTTCTTAGTAAAACAACTGAAGTAGCTAACATTGTTAGTGTGGCAGAAATCCAGGGGAAGAAACATGCCAAAGCAAAGCCAGGCAGTCCTCCAGCAACACAGTTTAGATTCAGAAGTTGAAGTGCACTAAAACTTCAAGAGGGAACAAGAGCGCAAATTGAAGGACTGCTTTACAAACACCTCCGAGATGTGAAGCTTGTTTAGGAAATTTTTCACCTGATTTAAATTAGATTCATACCTAATGACCCTAACATTCCTAATGTCCTAGGCAGGACCTCCATTTTCTAATCCAGTATGAGGCCTTGGGGAGATTGGTTAGCATTGCCCAGTCAGAATAGTATCATCCACTATATTGTATCACCAAAACCATTTACTGCAATACTTATAGCAACATACATTGCTGAAAATCTCCCATCCAAGCACACACTGAGTTTAGAGACACTTCCTTGGGTAAAATCTGAGTGGACCACAATATAAGGTGGTCCCAGGGAACAGCTTTTTCATACTTAGCTGCTCCTCTTTATGTGGAAAAGGAAAGGTCACCTTTTTGCTTCAAAAGATAATTCACCATTGGTAAGAAGAAACTGTAGGTCTTTCAAATTAAAGTTTCTGGTATGGGCGGAGGGCCCCAGTTGCGAGAGTGAATATATATTGGGGGAATGATGTGAAACGACAGCACAGACATGCTGAAAGGGGATACAGGAAGAGGAACCAAAATGAGAGGTGAAAGTGGTGGGGAAAGATGGCAGAGGGAAAAGATATATGGGAGTACATGTTCACAAAGATAAAGGAGGGAGAAGGCAGAGAGGGGAGAGGGGTGACTTCATGGCCCTTCCAAAAGACTTGGAGGTTTTATTTCTTGTTCTACCAACTCTCTGCATGACTCTGAAGACAAGTCTCTTCATGGCTGTATGTCTGTTTCCCTCTATGAAAACAAGGGACAACCATATTTTCCTGCTTCACAGGAAGGTGGACACATATTAAGACCCACAATCTGAACAAGCCAATTATTACTGTGAAAATAGCAGTTTGCAGGGATGATGAGAAAGGCTGACTCTGAAAAAGTTACTACTGAGAGTGAAAAGCATTATTCAGAGACTTAATACCGAATGAGGAGGTTGTGCTTTTGAAAGTGGGTGTTGCTGGTGAAAGCAGCATTAATTCCCTTGATTATCAGCATTGTTATTACCAGTGGGGTTTTCTCTGAAAACCAGAGCGTTCAGCATAAGGTAATAAGCTCAATGTTGATGATAATGAGGATGAGGATGATTTACAGTTATGCTTAGAGGCTGCAGTCAAAAGCCTCATTGTGCTAAGCTCTACTCACACACATACATCAAGACACGCGCACACACATCACAAAAAGACAGCCCTCTCTCCAGAGTATCAAAATATAAGGTAATGAGCAGCTGCAGCAAGCAGACAACAGGAGCAGTAGGGAAGAGTAGAATGAATTTTCCTAATCAGGTTTCCCCCCCATGTAATGATAACATCCTGGCTTGGTTACAGGGAAACCATGCCTGTGTGTTGCTTGCATGGAGGTATTTTACAATGCTGTGCCACAGAGGTTAGAGATCATGTTTGAGAATCCTGGGCAGATCTATTTTTTTATGCAAATTCCTTTTGCTCTGATGCCTGATGGGAGGGGGAATGTCTGGCAACACCTGCTCTGGGGTTTTTCTGTTTTTCTTCATCACATGCAGGGCGGTGATCAGAAATGGCACTTCCTTGTGCTAGAAGAATGGTCAACATTTCAGCCACGGTTCAGCTGGGATCTTAACATGTATTTTGCTGGTCAATTCACTGGATAAACAAAGCACCGAGCAATAAAGTCAATGCAGCAGAACTGCTGATTGTACTACAGAACGGGAGAAGTGCTGTTCAGCCCATGACAGAGCCTGTTACATCATCACAAGCTCCCCTAGCACCAGGAATTGGACAAGGAAGAGAAGACTGCTCTCCCTGCCTTTTCTTCCTGAATGTATTTCCATGCCTATAATTTGCATGAATGCTGAACTGATTAACCTCTTGAGTTTCTAAACACACAGAATGGGCTCTCACATCCAAGACTGGGTTTACAGGGGTATCAGTTAGAAAGGCTCTTTTATTCCCCATAGTCCACTGGCATTGATGAAAATCTCCCCACTGATTTTTGTGATTGTGCAATGAGCGAATTTAATATGTGATGCCGTACAGGACCCCCACTGTGTCAAGCTTATAGGCACTTTTCAGAGCAGAACAGCACTGGACACGAAAAAAAAAAAGAAAGAAAGAGAGAGAGATCTAGTTACCTGGGGGAAAAAAGGCTGCTGAAAATGCCTGACTCATTTAATGTCAAGAAACTCATCTATCTGAAGTGACTTGTGGCCCAAAGTTGCTGCCCTTCGTGCAGGGTGAGAAATGATTTTCCTATCCCACAAATTTTTCAAGCTTTTTAAATGTCTCTGTTCCACAGCTGAGACCTTTCAAAGTGCTGCATGAAAGTCTGTTGTGGGAAAGGCAAGGGAGACAACAGCAAACAGGCCAGTGGTAAGGTCTTTCTCCTGAAATCCACTCTACCCAGGTTCACATTCCAATTGCTACTTAAGTTAAACTGGGACTTGAACCTACATCTCCTCTATGTAGCTGGATGTCCTGATTCCCAGGCTATTCCCAGATGGGAAGGCTCTCAAGTATTTTGATCAGAAATTCTGTCCTGGAGCTGAGAAACCATTTCTGATAAAAGCTTTGTTAAAACTGATCTGTTCCCTCCCCAACCAAATTTCAATGTTGGCGTAAACAAATCACCAGCTTCTGGACAAAAACATTTTCATCAGCTAATTCCTGACTAGCTTGAGTTGTTGGCTGCTAAGTCTGCAGAAGCACGCTGGTGTTAGTGAAGTTCCTCGTGCAATAGCAGCAATCTTACAGAAATCAGCATGAGTATAATGAGTATAATATGCCCTTGCACGTGCACATCTGGTGGAAGTTCCCAGGTTTGAATGGGTCACAAGGGACACTTATACACAGACATAGAGTCTGCTGCCACATTCTGTAATTACAGCATATCAGAGCAGACTCGATTAATCAAGCAGGGCTCCAGCAGACTCCAGTGTCACGTGATATGCTGATACACATGATGCTCTGGGTTAGAGCGACTCAGCCTGTCCCCTCCCCCACTCCTGGAGCACATATATCAATGCCCAAGGAATGAATTAAACTACCACACATAAGGACAGTTCCTCTAGCTGGATGCTTAGGCAGATTAACAGTGGACAGTGCAAAAGAGTTCCCATTGCTATACAATCTTAGTTATTAGACCCCAGCTGAAAATGAGGTTCTATTGTACAGGGCATCATACCTAGGAAGAGACAGGCTGACCCTAAAGTATTAACTCTCTGAATAGGCAGGCTAGAGCATGAGCAGGAGAGAAAACAGTATGACAGAGAACTGAAGTGACTTACTCAAGGTCACACAGCAGGTCAATGGCAAGTCACAGCTGCTTTGGTCCCTGCTTAAAACAGAAGATCAATGTTTCCATCTCCAGGCCTTGTTAATCTTAGATATTTCACCTTCATGAAACATGCTTGGAAAAAAGCATTTTAAGAGTGTGAAAGTAGACAAGAAATGAAGATAAGAAAAGACTTCTGGAAATTTGCACAGTTTCCCTTGGAGTATAAGATTGAATTTGGGCCACAGCTAGAGATCAGGTATTCTGAGCCTGGGAGCATTATTGGGCTGGAGCACAACTACAGATGAAAACTGGTGCTAAGTGGTCCCCATGTGAAAGAATATTTATTTATTTTTAAACCACTGGACTATTGCCAAACTTGCCAGGAATACCTGGGTGAAAGGCACAAGCCCTGCTGGCAAATGTGCCAGGTATGTTCCAGTACAAGATGCTTGAATAACTGTTTTAGGACAGCTGTACAAAATGGACCTGCTGTGTGGCTCAGTACTCTTGGGACACCTGGAAAGACTGCTTGTGGTGAGTTGCTGAACACGGAGTATCAGGCAGGCCCAACACACCACTGCTTTGAATGGTGACTGAGGCCTGCTTAGCAAAGGTGCAGTGCAGCGACAGCCTATAACCCTTGAGAATAACAGCATCACTGGATTTTGTAGGCAAGCCCTTCTGTTATTGTACTGGGTCAGAAAGATTTCACATAGCCAGGTACTATAAATTCCCTTGAAGTTTTTGGTCTGAAAAATGGCTTCCCACTCTGGGCACCTTGTCCATCAGTGTCTGTAACCACAGTAGTATGGGAATAGAGCCATTACTGTCAAAGGTTAGCAGCAATGGGTACTATTAGTCTGCATAGTTGGACTATTAGTCTCATAGCTAAGACCTGTCTAACTGCTACCGAGGGCGGGTCAAAACCATTACTACTCTTGAAGGAAGTGTCACGGAGTCATTACACTGGGTCTCCATCAATCTTGCTGTAAGAGTGAAGAGAACTGCTGTGGCTCAGCTACACGAGAAAGAAGGCTGCACTGATGAGGCAAATTCCAGCCAGTGATGAGGATGACTATTACTCGGTAGTAAGACTTAGTTAAAGGCCAGGATCCTGTTGTGCTAGATGCTGTACAAACACAGAACAAAAAGATGGTCCCTGTTACAAACAGCTTAAGATCTATGACATACGACAGATGCAATTTTCCATCCTGGTACCAAAGGGCCCAGGCATGACTCTGAGGAAATAAGATTCATTTATCCACTCCTGCTTTGTGTGCAGGAAATGAGGTAGCTGATGCCCTTGGGCATCCTAGAAACACAGGTTGTGAGCACAGTGCCAAGCTCACCCTTCAGTTTGCCTTTCCCACCTCATTTCCGGAATTGGTGCATGCTAGGGGAGGGGAGGGGGCTTATCTCCTTAGTGTTGCAACTAAGCAGACCTTCTGTCAGGGAGACCTACCCTTGCCTCCTCAGGCATAGGAAAGCAAGAAAATCAGAAGTCAATGAAATTTATGTCTGTCTACCTGTGTGTCATTTCTTATGTAGTCCTATTACCAAGGAGTGTGAGTCACGAGGCTTCCAGTTATGAATGCCCATTATTCAGATAGATTCTTATTAATAATGACTGGAGAATTCCTGAATGTTTGGTGCTCAGTTGTACTTTTCCTTTTTTGATGATTCTGCAAGAGGAGGGGTTTACTGTCAGATTTTGCTGCATTCTACATATTCCAAGTTTTCACTTGAAACCCCTGAAATTTCCCTGGGGAAGACAAGCTTTCTTCAAGCTGTCACTGTGCTGTCACCTCTCTAAAGCAGCATGGCAGGAGTTGCTCATCATTTGATAAATAGCCCGGCAGGAAAGGTGAACCCTAGCCGCCCATCATTCATAAGATAATACAGTGAGATTTGTAAATGCCATGTAACCAGGTGCTCAGCTACAGCAGGTGCCAGCCACACTTAGGGCAATGTTTACATGGCAGCCACCAGTGTAAGCTGTATAAATAGGCATACCCTAGATGCTTTAGCCTAGCTAGTTTGAGTGTAGTTAGATCAGGTACTGAGAGATGTACCTAGAAAGCTTTGTGCCTTGGGCAGTGGCAGTGGCCAGGTTAGGGGAGGTGGATGCGCCAATGGTAGTAGCTAGGTCAGCAGTGGTAGTGGCTGGGTGAGAAGCAGCAGCAAGCTGCCATTCTTGTGTCTTCTAAGATGGCACCTGGGGCTGGTGTCCCATTCACCCACACCAGTTATGCTAGTGCAGCTACTTATAGCAGTGAAGACACAGTGGCATATGATACAGTAGTGTGAGCTAGTGCTCAGGACACCTGTGTGCTCATATACAGCCTGCAATGCCTCCTGTGTTTCTCATGTCTTCACTGCTGATATACTGAAGTAAGCTAGATTGCAGCCAGCTCAGGTCTGATGCATAAAGCGGTTCATTTCTCTGGAGGCCACAGAAATCACAGACACACACTCATTAGATGGCACAAAAGGTGTATTTGCAAATAGGGTCAGAGCAGAGTCAAAAACTCAGATTACTCTGAACCCATAAAGGAATTTTGCAGGGAATATTTATCTTCTCCCTCCTGGGCACGTGTGCAGAAACAGGAACTCTTACAGCTCACTTCCGTTTCATACAAGCATACATGTGGTTACATCACTACATACATCGCATGTTTAGTATAATTAACTACTTAAGTATGCAGGGCGGAGAGGTAAATATGCATCAGCTAATTAAGCATGCTCAGAGACTACTATAGGTCACCAAGAGTTCAACCTCCCCCCCCCCCCTTCAAGGACACAGTCAGTTGAATTCCAGCTTCTGTAATCTGTATGAGAAAGGCTAGGGAGAAGCTGGGGGAGAGTCTGCGATTTAGCATAAGAAAAGCTGTGGCAAGGCTGGGAAAGGAAAAAAGTCCTTGGCAGTGTTTCTTTCTTATCGGGTGCAAGATGCAAGCTGTGCATTTCTAACAATACTCCATTTCTAACAATATTCCATTTCTAACAGGTCTACAGCAGTTACAGCACCTGACTGTCATAGCCACAGCCTCAATTTTGCTAGAAGAGGGAGCTTGCATTGGGACAGTCAGGATCCTAGTAGAATTCACCCACATGTAGTTCCAAGGAAGTTTTCAGAATTCACTTCTCAATTCATGTGCCATTAGGGTCAAAATTAGTAGCTGGAACTGCAGTTTTTTTCTTCCTCTTCACTTGAAAATCTTGTCCAAGTAAAATGTCAGGGCATCTGGTAACCTACCAGATTCACTTAAATGGGGATAGTTAGACTACCCAGAAATCCTGGCTCCCAGGTGCTCTGCTTAGCCACTGCAAAAACTGCTGCTTTCATTCACCCACAGGAAAAGGGGTCTACAGGACTGGCATGGCACAGGAGTGACTTTCCTATGGTGAACATAGCCCTGCCCATTTCATTTGACAGAGTATGCCTGACAACTTCAGTGGGCATTGGCCTGAGTCCAATACCATTAAAGTCAATGAGAGTTACTCCATTTGTTTCAGTGGGCATTAAGTATAGCCTATACTGTACAGGATTGGATGGACAATACATGCTGTGATGACTGGCATCCTCTAAGTGCCAAACCTGGACATACAGCTTGACTAAGAATATTTTCAGGTTCAGAAACAGCTGAATAGGGAGAGTCAAGCTCTAAAAAAGAACCCAAGAATCCAGTTTCTGATTGCAAGAAGCCTGGGATAATTTGGGCCTTTAGGAGGAAGTCAAAGAAAACATGGCCATCTTAGCTGGCTTTGGCTTTAAATGTTGTGATTTAGTCAAAGTCAGAGGAGGCAAATGTGGTAGAATAGGGGTAAGGAAAACAAACACACCCTTGGGACAGTTACAGCTAAGTTTGGGAGGGCCAAACGTTTTAGAAAAATTCAGAAAGCCACAGTCTAGGTCAGTTATCATCATGTAAAGCATCTCATTTTCCTTCTGCATGGTGTCAGCACAAAGGTTCTGTCATGCAGGTTGTTGGAAGTCAAAAAGATTGAATAGAAAAGATAGAATTTCAGTCCTTAGCTCAGTCTCTACACGCTTCTCTCCTGAGTTTCTCATGAACAGAATGATGCTTCTCATGACATGATCATATGTGACTGTCTGCTATTCCAATTTATTTATCAATCAGTTGTCTTTGTTTTTTAGTATCGCTGGAGCACCCAAAGGCCCCAGGCTGATTCACTGTCTATTTATCTGTATTTTATACATTTGATGTGAGGTGTCACAGAAAGGATCACTACAGAGACCAGGAGTCCTAGCACCCCATTACCCTGCCCTGAAAACCCTTGTAGTAACCACTGCGCAATGAAACTACTAATAACTAACGTGATCTTTCTAGTACCAAGTCAAAGTCCCAGCAGGTATTTAGCAGGATCTGTGCTGCTAGAAGTGATGTGTATTGAACATGGTACAAAACCTAGGCCCAAGTCATCCATGCCTATTAGATTTCCTATGATACGTGCACCCTAGTGTTCTAACACTGTTCCATTGTAGACATTCTACCTACCAGCATTTCCCCAGCTATAGCAACTAGGTACCTTATTGCTCTTTGCCTGTCTAGCCTGAATGGCATTGCTGGCAAGCCGAAAGAATCATAGAAAAGCAGAAGGGACTTCAGAAGATCATCTGGTCCAACCCCCTGCTCAAGACAGGGTTATTCCCATTCCTGTTACCCTGTTCTGTTATCCCCTCAAAGTTGCTGTATAATAATTTTGTCTGAGGCTTCCAATATAGCTGAAAGTTTGGAAAGCACTTTGGGGATGTTCTGAATGATTCTTTATTTCTTAAGTGCTAACTGTATGCTCAACACAGCGCAAGTTAGATATTTAGGCAACCCCTGGGTCAAAAGAACTGCATCCCAGAAAGGAGCTATATAACTTCAATTACATAAAAGCTGTAAATAGAGTGATGTTAAAGCAAAGATTCTAGTTCTAATGGTAACACGGAGAGAGCCTCTTTCAATGAGGGTAGTGGAAGGACTCTGATAGACTCATGCTGACGGATATTGGAAGATTTATAGATGTTTCTGACAAGTTAAGATCACTTGATGAAGAGAGACTTGGAAATATGTGTGCAGAGAGACACATAGGGAGAAGCAGACAGAGGCATGGGGGTGGGGAGAGAGAGACACATGGAGAGCTGCAGTGTCTCTTATGAATTATGCAGTTAATTTGGCGGAGTCTTGCAAAGCCACTTTTGCTGTCTGCCTGTACAAACTCTAAAGCTGCAACACATGGTTACAGCTTTCCCTGGTCTCAAGATGCAAATGGGAGGCTGGGTGCAGAGAACAGCAGCAGGGACTGAAGGGATGTGGAGAGAACACAACAGGACAGACACGAGAGGTAGACTGCAAGAGAGAGGTGTGTGATCCTCTCATTGCATCTGCCAAAAAGCAACTCCTTCTGAAGTAAGTAGCTGCTCAATGCTGAACCATGGTTGAAGGTAGGAGCTGGAGCAGAATCCATCAGAAACCCCAGGGGTAATTTTAGGTTGGCAAAAAGTTTCCACTCGGAGGTTTTCATTTCAACCAGCAAAATCGCAGTGGTTAGTGGCTTGATGGATGTCCCAGGTCAGAGGTCAGAGTCACACAGGAATCTATAGATGGTTGAATGGGGTTGAAAAGCCAGGTGGTCAATTAACAGGAAAGAGCAGTGCCAAAATTCAGCAATCATTTCTCTAGATTCTTTCACTTTTTTCCCTTCTGCGGAACCACAAAAAACAGAAAAGTCCAGTGACTAGAATGGAAGTGAAAGATGGCATACCCTAGGAGTGGATTTTAATGCATATTCAGTCACTTTTTTATTGACAGCTTCATGGGGCTTATGACCTAAAGAGAACGCAGTGGTCATCCAATCTGATCTCTCATGCAATACAAGTCATAGAATTTAATTCAGTTTCAGTCACAGTCAAAGTGAAAGATTTGAGGCCTGCTGCTTCATTACCAGATTAGTGAGGTGAGATAGTATCTTTTTTTGGATCAGCTCATGGAGTTGGGAGAGGCAAGGGACGCACATTTGGGCTTCAAGTGTCCTTTATCAGATCTTACCTCACCTCACCAGTCCAAGAATCCTAACAGTTAAAACACCAATGCTACTTTCTTCATCAGTCATAAATATCCATGTGAAGGGAGTGCAAAATAGGAGTCAGACAGCACCAGCTATGAACAGCAGCATTTCACACCCACTCAGCACTTGCTTGGTGCTGGTACAAACAAGTACAAAGATTAGCTCCTTTGAATAATTAAAACTCCTTTGACTAGTTAAAACTGACAGACTTATTCGTGAAGTCACATTATACCTAGTTTCAGCTCAATCTCATTCCCATGGCCAATCCGAGAATTAAAGCTCCTGCCATTTTAACATCAAAGATGAATCTGGTGCTGACCTTAGATTTACCCTTGCATGGCTGTGCAGAGTTATTAAAAGTGATTAAGTCAGAATTACCCCTGCAGCATTTTGCAGTGATATTATGATCTCTGGGTCATGGTATAAATCAGGGAGAGCGTGTGAAAAGTTTTATATGAAATCCTCATTCTGGAAAAGCTTCTGCACACTGTCTGCATGGATTTGTTTTCTTGGCAAACATTGAAGATAACTGACCTCTTAAACCTATTCATTTTGATGGCTTGGCCCTGGAAAATGGGACATCTTAAACCATGTGTTGGTAGCGTGTTTGTGAACTTTGATAACTGCTATGGCTCTTTTTAAAAAGTTTTCCATAGATTACAAGGTAAATTTCTGTAGCTTACCCATGGGGGGGATACCAGGATTTGATCTACAGAGGCAAAGAAAACTGGGCTTATGTCCCTGTTGTTCTTCTTTCCAATGTCAAAAGAGCCTGAAGGTTGTGGAGATTTTAGTACATCTTGCATTTGAAATTAAAATCTCATTTTGTGTGTTTGAGTTACCAGACCCTCTGGATGCTTAGAGAGTCAGCAGGAGTTTAAATGAGATCAGAAATAGTTTGAGACAGAAATTTGAATAATTGAGAGGGGAAGCATTTTTAATCTATTTAAAACTCTTTTGTTCTTTATGTGTTGTAATATGAATTTCACTCAAACATTTTGGACGCTTGTACACCTGATGCCATTACCATGCACACATGATGAAAATGTCACTTTGTGTGGCTTAATGGCATCACACTGCAGACGTGCAGGAGTTTTGGGGGTTTAAAATAAGTTTGCATTGTTGAAAACTAAACTACATCCTGATATAGTTTAGTTTGCAATGATGTGTTGCAGCTATTAGTCAGCTCACCCCCCCGGCCAAGGGAAGGGCAGCCAGACTCTGCAGATAAAAAGAACTGGGCTCCTGCCTTTGGCCAGTGCCTGCTGAAGGCAGAAGTGGCAAGGGGCCAAATCCTTTTTTTTTTTTTCTGGCAGAGCCTACCCATCTCTCCTGTGGCTGGAGGGTGAGCTGCTGGCAGGCTGAGTGGCCCCTGAGCTCCAAAGGGCCCCAGTCCTTCCCTTCACAGCAGCAGTGCCCCTTGGGGCCACCCGAGTAGGCTGCTAGTGGGTTAGGTGCTGCCTCAGCTCAGGGTTGGGGAAAACTTGGATCAGGCTGGATGCTGACTCTGAACTCGGGCAGCACCTGGCCTATTAGCAGCCTACCTGGGCAGCCCCGGGGGGTGCTGCCACCTCAGAGGGAAGGACCAGACCCCTTGCAGCTTAGAGGCTGCTTGACTTGTTGGCAGCTTGCCCCCTGGCCGTGGGCAAGCTCTGCCAAAAAAAAAAAGGGTTGGGCCCCTCACGGTAACAGTGATGGCAATCCCTAAATTGAAATGGCGGGTTTCAGTTAAAAACCCATTGTTTCAATTTAGGGGGCACAAAATGCAACTCTAAGGACTAACCTCCCCTCAGGTGTACAAGCACCCTTTATAAATAGTTAGGAGAAGAACTCTAGGAGAAAAATCCAACACACTTTCAAATAGAGTTTGCAATCCACTTTGCTTGTTCTTCAAGAAGTCCATTAAAAAGAAGGTAGCACAGATGTAGTCAAGTTTCAGTATGGCTGAGACAGTAGCTCTAACAACCTTATCTAGAGAAAATGTCAGAAAAAATACACTGAAATGGAGAAATCAGCTTTACAACTCATTTAAAATATGGCTTCTCCAGTAGAACAGTGCCCCTAACCCAATGCACAGACTCATTATTGATTCAGAAGGAAGCATGCAACTTCCTGTTGAGTCACTGAAGCCCCTTTGAAGAAGTTTTCCATTCAAGTACTACATACTGCCTTACCCTGTTTAGATCTGATGGAACCGTAGATTGAGATATGCTATGGACCCTAGTCAAGCATGCTAAATAACATAATGAAAGTAATTTTTTTAAAGTTGTATTTTCATAACAGCACCAGAATAAAGGACTTTGTAGTAATTATATGTAATTGGAAAGTACTACACTCTGTCCTGACATCTGAAACCTTAATTGTGAGGTTTCATCAGGCTGAGTTTTTTCACTGTAACTACTGTGGAAGATTTACTGTACTTGAACCAGCTTTCTGAGTTAGATACAATTAATTTATACTGGCAGCCTCAGGGTAGCACTGACAGCCTGCCTGGGGCAGTTATACTGCTGCTCATACAAGTCTTTATTGTTATTATTGCTACCTTCTTCATGGTTCAGAGTACAAGTCCTGTAGGGGGTGGTTACTTCATCAGCCAGGCCCAGGAGCCAGTCTTATCCCTTTCCTACCTGAAACTAAACAGAACAAACAAAATATCGTCATTGCCATCCCCATTCCCATTCCCATCCAGGGCAAAGGCTTCATCACAGTGCTTCAGTATTGCCTTCCCACTCAGCTCCCCAGCATTATCTCTCTGGGAGCTTTTAACTTCCTCCAGGGCCAGCCAATCATCTCTGTCATCTGGCCTAGCACTCCTAGGTTATTAACCTCTAATCCCCTATGGCTGGGCTTCAGCTCCTGAGCTATGCACCTTGTTACAGGTTCCCTAACTCCTTTGTTAGTCCTTTGCACTGGAGGGGAGCAACTAATATGTGATTTATTGAGAACACCCCCCGCCTGCCTTCACCCAAACTAAGAGCAGTGTACTTTTCCAGAGTGTAAGCCTCACATTTGTTTAGCTTCAGTTTCATTTTAAGCAATGGCTGAGAGTTACTTCTGATCTCCTTATCTACTTAATGATTTTCAGGTCATTTGGAACTACTCCACTCCCTGCCTGGGTGAATGTAACTCATCCAAGTATTCAAATATTCCCTAATATTCAACTTAAAATGACTTCTGGGAAATGTCCTAAGGAAGTAGTTAGAAAATGACAACATTCCTATTGATATTTTAGCCATCCTAAGAAATAGAGTTAGATGGTATATGCAGTGTTACCAACTCTCATGAATTTTGGCATTGTTCTTAAAGTCTTCACTTCAGGAATGTGAAAAACTTAGTTCTTTCTTTTATTTATATATAATATGTATTAATATTTATTAATTATATGTATATATATATGAACGAAAGAATTACGTTTTTCACATTCCTAAAGCATAGACTTTAAGAACAATGCCAAAATCATGACAGCTGGCAATACTGCATATGATGGCTAAAAAAACCTATCAGTAGCATGGAAGTCTCTAGGAACATTTAAGATTCACTTGGCTATATTTATGCAATTTGTCCCTGGACCTTCCCTTCAGATCTCTGTGCATGGAAGAATTCTTGAACTTAACTTTTACTTCCAGAATTGCTCAGTAATGTGGACCACATCTAGACCATAAACATAGTATACCTGGCTGTTCCAGGGGTACAATCATGGGGGAGCAAGAAACCCTCCCCACGGTGGGGACCTGGAATGGGGGTAACCCACACCGAGAGGAAAACCCCCCAAATCAGGGTTCATTTACCTGCTTTAGGACATCAGACGCAGGACGAACTATGCCAGGAAGAAATGCCTGGGCAGTTCGTCAGCCACGCTTATCTACAGCTGGAGCTGGCATGGGCAGGTGATGTCATTAACAACCGCTGTTCAGCTGGGATAAAAGCCAGCACCAGCAGGGAAGAGGGGAGAGCGTGGGAGACAGTGGAGGCTGCAGAGGCTCTCCACACTGGCTGCAGGCAGTACTGGTGTGTAAAGGAAGATCCTGCTTGGAAGGGTACGTCTAAGGCAGTGGAGGCTACAGAAGCTCTCCACACTGGTCGTAGGCAGCACTGGCATGCAGAAGAAGATTCAACCCGGGGGAGAGTGGAGGAAGATCCTGACAGAGGTGTAGAGTGGGGTAGTGTAGGGGGATGTGGCCAGGCACAGGCTCTAGGGCTGGGAGTGAGGAAGGGCTATTCAGCCTGACCTCTCCTTCCTTATCAGCCCTCTTTTCTTTTGTGTCCTTCCTTTTTCCCCTTTTTGACTGTGGATGTTCCTTTGTTGTTTCCTTTTTGTCCTTTTTCTCTTTTTCCATTGTCTGTAGCCCTACTTTGATGGGGTGTGGGTGATACCCTAAAAACAGAAGCTGCACGCAGGAATCATCAGGCAGTTGGTATAGAGCTGGAGAGGCATACAGGAGAGGTGGACACTCAGCAGGCCCCAAGTTCAATAGTAAGAAAATAAAACCAGTTACCAAAAAGGGCACGAAAAGTAAGAACCAACAAGACCAGAGGGCAAGCTGCATCAAGATCAGGTGGCCTGTTGGAGCCTGGCCTATGGAAGGGGTGTAGGGGAGGTGGAATCTTTTCCAAACTGAAAAATTAATTGGTCTCCTGATTCGATTCGGATTCATAGATTTGGCTGCTGAATCAGGCCAAATCTCCTCCGAATTGAATCAGCACCCAAAGCTTTGCACGGCCCTATTATTTTGTCATTAAGTTTGTTTTCTGCCACTGCAAGTTTTATCCATTTATATTCTTACTAGTGTATTTCAGTCTCCTGCAGACTGTTTAAAGCATTGAGAATTGCTTCACATCTTTTGCAAGCCTGTTCTACAATCTAATGACTAATCCAAACCCATTGGAGTTAATGGAAAGACACCTACTGACTTCAGTAGGTTTGTGTCAGACCCTGACACATTTCACTGTCAGGATGTTCTACGTGTGATGCAGTCTACATTTTCACTTGCTTAATTTCCCTTCATGATCCTTTGTTATCCCCCCACTTACCCCAAGAACTAACTCCTCTTCCTTCCCAAAGGTTAAGCTCTTCAGATATTTACAGTCTGTTCTTAAGATGCTCCCAAACTGAGTCATCTTTTAGAGAAGCTTCATGTATTCAAGTCTTCTGATTCAAGCTAAGTCAATCCAATCGATTCCCAAAGCTTTTCTGCGCTTCTTCCACAAACCTCTTTCACATTATTAATGTGACTGGACACTAAAGTGTCCAGATCTGCATGCTGTTGCTGTGGGAAAAGGGTGAGCCAGGTTTACTCTCCTTCTAGCCCTTGCCTGCATCCCTGCAGGGGTAGGGCTTAGTACCTTCACCCCTCTCCAGGTGGAACCAGGCTGTGTAATCCCTCTGCAACTGGAGCTCTGGGTGCTAGACCCAGTCTTGCACTAGGCCGGATGGAGGTTGGCACCTGTAAGAGTTTTGTTTTGTGAGGCTCACTTTGACACTCAGGCAGGGTCAAAGTTCTGCATATTCTCTCTCCATTACCCCTCTGAGAACATAGCATTTCCCCTCTGTCCAGCCAGATAAAACCCTTTTCCAGGCTGTTGCCATCTTGCATCCTGACTGCAGCAATGACTTTTTCTAACCTTGACTAATGCAGCCTTGTCATGTTCACATGCACCCAGGATTCTGCGTTAAAGATAATTCTCTTTGCCTGTTGCTTTGACCTGGCCAAACCTCTCTTTGAATCCCTCCACTAGTTTTCCCTTTGTTATCAAATACCCTTCACTTTCAAGACCCTTAATGGCCTAACCCCACATTACCAAAGGCTGACACTTAAAGCAGCCTATGATGTCAGCCCTCTTAGATTATACCTTTATAGTTTCTCCCAAGCTGCTTCTAATGTTTGGGAGGCACCCTAGTAAACATCCACAGAACTCACTCTGTGTTTTAATCCAAATTCCTCCTTAAAATTCTCCTTTGCCACAATGCCCACAAAAAAAAATTAACTGCTAGGCTGCTGAGACCACTGTCTATCATGCTGACTAATATTGTCTCATTGTTTCCTCATACTCCTCCAACCATCTGCCTGTAACAGTCTGCTGCAATTGTCTTTTTCTTGGGTTGTAAGCAATATGGGGCAGGGGCCATCTTTCTGGCTCTGTGTTTTTACAGAACCTTGAACACTAGGGTCTATAATTGCAGGTCCCAGGCAAGAAAAATAAGTACTACTAATAATAAAGTTTTCAACAACATTGAAACAAAATCTGCAAATGAAGCACTGCCTTGTCTTTCCCCCACAGGTACACAACATGCAATGGGTGAGCACAACAGAGCTCTATGTACATATTTCCTCTTATTTATCTACCTTGATGTTTCCTCATAACTGTTTGTAAGTTCCTCTCAGACCAGCTAACCCCTGCTGTGCCTGGGGAAGCTGACCCCAAGTTGAGCAAGTTACCTCTATCTGTGTGCAAGTCAATTTTGAGGAGGCAGTGGTTCGTAAAGATTAAAGGTAATGACAACAGAACTGCAGGGCTTCTAGTACTGCCATTTCATCTTTTCATGTCCTGTCTGAGATTTGTAGATGGCAGGCATTTAGCAGAATTTGCAGATTTCTTCGGATCTGACCGGGCCCTTCTGCTATGGTCATTGTGGCAGTTGGACCCCCCTACTGCCACTGAGCCACAGCTTAACAACAATCAGGTCATGACACCTGATCTGTAAAGCCAGGATGAGAACGCTTCTCTGCCTCTTGAAGTGGTTGTGAGACTCAATCAAAGCACTTCAGGACAGTGGTATTAGAAAGTGCTGTTATACTGAGGAAGCCTTGACAAACAGTTTCTATCTATGGTTTTCTAGTGGCTTCATCTTTCTTCACAGCACTGAGAGGTCTCCAACCACATTTCCAGAACTAGCAGAAATCTTTGAGCTGGTATAAAATGCAGCAATACCAGGCCCTTGTGAAAAAGAAAAAAAGGACTAGTACAAGATGGATTGATGGTATAATTGGCAATCAAATTCAATGTAAGTTCCCAACTCACGGACAGCAGTTTCTGACTCACCTAAACAACTCTGCTTTATTAGACATCCCAACTATGTCCTCCGACATGTAACTAAAAGTGGAAAACATGATCAAAAGGTATGACTCTGCCGCACAATGAAATGGCCATGGAAACACAACTCCCTTTTTGCTTTGCGAGGTGACATAATGGCCAAAGTAGATTAGCAACAGGAATGTTTGGGGAAAAGATCCCCAACTGTTGCCTGTTTCCAAGGAGAGATGACTTCATCCAGGACTATCAATCTGTCTTCACCAGCATTAAATTCAAAGCTTTACCTTTATTCACACAGAGTAAAATTCATTCCTATCTAGAAGAAGCATTGGGTTCCCTTTATGTTTAAATCATAACTAGGACTTAACTGTGGTCATCTGCCTAGTCAATAGTGCTACTCCCCTGAGTAAAATTTTGCAGAATTAGAGCCTTGGTGTGTCTGCAGATGAACAAGTTGGCATCCTAAGTCGTCCTGCCACTGGTCTAGTACCTCTGTTTTTTGACAAGCAGTAAATAGAGCTTTCATTTTTCCAAACATTCCAATGCAAAATCTAGTACGTCATAAATTTGCTTTAAATAATTAACAGCAAAACTATAGTAATGATACTTAATGCTAACATAATTCTTATGTATTTTATAGGGGTGGTCTAAACTGTTAAGGGAAATGTAACAGTGTGGTCTAGAATACTTTATAATATCCTTTGGTATTTTGAAATACTGATGCAGTACAATACAGTGTACAACAGTGTTACTGCAATGCTTGGGGGCAACCACAGTAGAAGGTAGCAACTATTACACATTTTAAATGGACTGATGTATCATTTTGAAGCTGTGATAGAAAATGTTATGAATTAATGTGTACTGTCGACAGTGTTAATGAAAGAACGATTAATAAGTAGCCTGAGAACCTCCTTTTTGCCACCTTAATGCTTTCTGTTTGCTACTTTGTGATGAGTATACTTATACTTTGAGTATGAGAATAGCAAGCTGTAAGGCTAGGAGTTGACTTTTTCAAAGTAAAAGTAAAAGGCAAGTAATTTCCCAAAGGGACAGATTTTAACAGGACCCTTGATGCTGTACACATACCATGCAGTCTGTGCAAGCCTGTTTCAAACATTTGTTTAACAGAATGTAAATATAAAGGTTGATTTGGCGATACTGAAACATGCTCCTTTTGGGTGGCCATTAACCTGTATGTCTGCTCAAGCTGCCATGGTGCCTCAGGGGTGTCATAGTTCCCATATGCCTCATGGCTATATTCTCTCCTATAGGTCCTAATCCCCAGTCAGACCATATCTCCTATAAGACACTGATCTCTTTGTATAAGGATTGTGGCAGAAGGCCATCTCTGCTTCTCCCCAAAAATTCTGCTCTGTGACAATTTGGTTAAGATGGGCCCTGCAGAGGGTACACACCTTACTCTACCTCTTTAGTTAACCTGAGCTAGATACATTCCTCAGGGAGAGGGGAAACCTGCTCCCTCTGCCTACGTGACTAGCATCACATACCTGGATGAGGAGCTTGGGCTCCCGGGGGAGCTGGGAACTGCCAGTCTACCCAGCACCTAGTGATGCATTTCAAATTGGTTGCCTGACAGCCAACAAGTGCTGGCCTCCATTGGACCAGGTAAATGAGGTCATAAGGGCTATATAAGTTAAGGACTGCCCAGGAGGAGGGGACAGCAGCCATGAGGAAGACTCAGAGAGAGACAAGAGCTGGACCATCTGAAACTTGCTCTCTCTCTCAAAACTCATGATCAAGGAACTGCCTCTGAATGATACTTGTGAGTAAGCTACCTGAGATCTAACTAGATATATAGCTTGCAGTAACTCAGATGCGTGATCAAAGGCTACCCAGCCATGCCAGTTTGCTTTTTGGGATTTCTCTGATATTGCTCTACCCTGTATCCTATTCTAACCCTACCCCTTGTAACCAATAAAGTTCTCCTTTGTACCTAACGTGGGAGACTTATTGGGAGTGGGTCTGGATTATGCTTTGGGGTCCCCTTAGTTCAGCTGACTAAAGGAGACCTCTACTTGTGCTTCCGACTGAGGGAAGCACCCCAAGTTCTTGAAGTGAATCAAGTACCCTCAAGAGTTACTAGGCCTGTGTTTCCCAGGGTGCACAGAGCCAGAATCAAGCCCATCCCTGGGTGGTGGCAGTGTTACCCCCAGTCTAGTGGGTGTGCTCCAGGAAGGGGGTCGACCAGACGTGAGGCGCCCCCAGAGAGGCACTCGGAGCCTGGAAGGTGGTTGGGTGCACTGAGGTGGGTGGCTCAACACAGGAGTACCCCCTACTGGCCCAACACAAGAATAAGGCTGAGGCTTCTGCCCTGAAGCTTGATTAACAGGGCTAGTAACTTCTGGTACCTGTCCTGGTAACTTCTCTGGCTTCTTCTCTGTCTTCCCTGGTTGTGCATCTAGTACCTTGGACTTCAGATTGACCTCATCTTGCTTCCTAGCCCCCTAATTCTAGGTCGTCCTTAGGCTGGCTAGGCTTCTGAACTCCATCCTAGCATCCCTGGTTCTACTCCTGTCTCCACCCACTAGTTTGGATGTTCCAGTGGACTGTGACACTTTGAATGGCTAAGCATCACATGCTGCATGGGCAATCAATACTGCCTTCCTTGTGTTGCTAACTGGGGTCAGGATACTGAACTATACCCTGGGAAAAGAGAGGGACCTTGGAGTGTCTTGATATGGAAAAGGGTGTGAAACATTGGCTTAGAACACTGAAAATCTTCCAGGTGACATACACCTAGAATTGCTGGGGGAGAATGGGGGGTGTGGGGATTTTTGTGGGAAACAGATTAGGTTGGGGCTTTGGTTAATTGAATTATGATACGAATGAGGCTGGTTTACAGGTTTAGTCTCAGGAATATAGCTAATAGACATCCTGTGACAGCCTCTTGCTGTGACTGTGTATTTACAGGCATTAATGAAGTACCACTTAATAATTCATTGAAAGAATTTAATTTTGGACATTAATCCAAGCCTCTGGAGAGTACCTTTTACTACTGTTGTATGATGTATGTGTTAGACCCTGACTCCATGCGGTGCCCAACGACTAGGAAGATGATGATCTAATTGCCCATGGATCCTGTTACTCATTATGCAGAGCAAGCAGGGAGCAAACACCAGCACACATTGCTCACAACAGCTTTATTTGGGCAGGGGGCTGGACTCGATGATCTTCCGAGGTCCCTTCCAGCCCTAATGTCTATGAAATCTATGAAATTCAGAATGGAGACAGCTTCAGACAAGGTTCCCAAAAAACAACAGATGGGGAACCTGCAGTGAACAATACTTTTTTCTCACATTTATACACTTAGGTTTATACTCATTAACATTTATTCTACCATCACCCCTCCTATGTTCCACCCATTTCTCCTCCTACCTTAAGCTCTGCCTCTGTTTACTGTTTGTTTCATTAGCATGGAATTGCCTATGTATTCTATTAATTTACATGCCTTTTTGCTATGAGCACGTCTCTAAGGCCATGAACCCTTTCTTTTGGTCAATAGGCGGACTTTGAAGCTTTCTTTACCAACTACCATCCACTCTTTTGCACATGTTCATCTTGGTTACATGTTATCTTCCACATTCCAATCTATTTTTCTGTCCTAAATTGTGCCATCCCCACCCTTTATCTTGTTCCTTGCTGTAGCTGGTTCACAGCACACAGACTTACTTGCTGCTCATTCCAGAAAAATGGTTAACACATTTAAGATGGTACTTAGCATAAGCAAATGGCTGGCTTAGCTACCATTCTGCCTTGTGGTCAGCAGGTCTGCTAAGCCACAAGTCATGCCTCATATTCAGCTGCAAATCCAAAGCTCCTCAATAATCCAAATTATTGTTAACCTAACAGTATGTCATGGACCAAATCCTCCAGTGATATAATTTGGCAAAGTTCTGCTGTAATCTATCAAGCCACAGTCATTAACACGAGCTGTAAATTGAACTGCACATGCACTGTAAATTGAGATGCACATGCACTGTAAATGCATGTAGTTTACTATCCGCTATTCATTTACCCGATCTGAGAAATACGCACAACACTCAAAGTTGTTGAACACATGTCTAAGTGTGTACAGAAGTTCTAAGCTAGTATACCATGTTATATATGGTGGGCCTTTCTTCTCCCTCCCTGTCTTTTACCAGTCTTCTAAGGCCCTAGTCACCCATGTTCCTGAGAGCTGAAGAAGGCTTAAGGCCCAGAGCCAGGTGCCCTCCATTTTAAAGTTGGGTGTCATTTTCCTGTGGAGTTTCTGAGATCCAGAATTACCTGGTAAAGGCACTTACCTTGTGCAGCTCCATCTGAGCAACAACCCCAGATGGATGGAACCTCGAGCTGTGTGGGGTACATTCCTCTTTCAGCGAGCCCACCCCTCTAGCTTGGCAGGGCTGCCTAATTGCAGAGCGTGGGGATAGATTGGCAGGAAGAAAGACATGGACATTTCAAGCTGTATAGGATGGGCAGTGAACGGCAGGGCAGGTGCCAGTGGAGATGTCTGCCACTGGGATCCATGCTTGTCTGCTTAACCCAGAGACTAAGAGTGCCTATACAGCTGCTCCCACACATTCTAATTAGAAAGAATCAGAGCAGACTTGATTATTTGAGTGCACGGGACCATTCTAATTAGAAGGCTTCAAAAAGCCTTACCATCATGTGTATTCAGCATCCCACATTTAAAAATGTTGGTGGAACACTTTAAGGCTCTTCAAATGAGCTTTAGTTAAAGCACTCCCATTGCCATTTTGAAACTTGGGGTGCTGAATACACATGATGCTGTAGTGCTCTAATTACAGTGGCTTTCTGGGAGCCACTCTAATTATGCCCCCCGACCACACACACACCTTAGAGTACATGTATAGACAACATGTGCTCAGGTGCTACTGACAATGATTCTGGAGTTGTCCTGAAGAGTAGTCAGTTGACTGCAGTTTCAGCTTAAAGGCCTGCACTCAGACATAATGTCTTTCCACGGGGCCTTCACTCGGGAAAGTACTTAAGTCGCCTTGACCTGTATGGGACTTTGGCACATACTTAAAACAGGTGCTGTCCTCAGACAGGGATGGTTTCTTGAACAAGGGTCTATGAGAATATTTAGTAACCTTAGCACAAACATCTCTTGAGCATGTTGGGTGGTGGGGGGCAGTTTTCCAAGGCTCAACACTTGCTCATAACAAAACATAGTCTCCTCTGGGGAAAATGTGCCATCTTCCCCTCTTCAACAAAAGTGAGCTTGGAACGCTCAAAGCTCATCCCTCCAGGCTCCAAAAAGGAAAAATGAAAAGGATATATTTACAATGGGAAAAGTCTTGCCTCTCTCCTCCCCCAACTATCTGCTTGTTAAAATTTGTGGAAATATTTTTGCTTGAGGGTTTGGGGTTTTTTTTTAATACATGAGTAAAAGCCAAGGATGGAGAATTTTAACCTGAAAGGTCAGTGTTTCTCCAGGTTACGCTCATGTAAATAGAGATTTCATTTTGAATGAAGTGGTTTTTCATGTTTAACTACTGTCTGGTCAGTTGCTGAATCATGCATATTATCCATTTATGATGGATAAAGTATGTACCAACATCATACACAGTTGTTTTACAATAAAGGGTTATAGGAGGTTTACATTCTTGGGAAACCCCAGTGCCTCTGGGCTGCAGAATTACTGTACTTGTAGAATTCCACCTTAAATGTAATTGGAAGAGCCTGTAGCCAGTATTTCAGCTCAGAGAAGTTTTGCTAAGCAGTGACACATTGCACTTGGATCTAGACATACAACATCTGGAAGCCAAATGTTAGCAGCAATATAAAAAGACCAACACAACAAACTGGTGGGGCATTTCTAAGCCAGGAACATAGACAACATGGAGTTTGTTCTTCTCTGTGTGTTCCTGCCACTGGTGACAGTGGCTTGGGAAGGGCACTCAGACTATTACTATCCACAATATAACTATGGGGATAATGATGAGTGGGTTAATGTGTATCGCCAGGGCTTCAACTTCCAGTGCCCTCCTGGGCAGGTGATAGTGGCGGTAAGAAGCACATTCAGCAAGGAGGAAGGCTCTGACAGACTATGGAACTATGCGTGCATGCCAACCCCCCAGAGCCTGGGGGAGCCAACTGAATGCTGGTGGGAAGAGATCAACAGAGCTGGAACAGAATGGTAGGACACTGCTAAAACGATCTTGCAAAGGAGATATTGCAGTGCCTGAGGGTGGAGCATGGGTATTAGCACTGTTAGAAATGGGACATTACTGCTGGTCTAACAATGATTACAAATGACTTTCCTAGTTATAGAAATGATGCACTCAGAAGTTTTTACAAGTATCATACTTTGCCTTTCTATAGCACTTTTCCTCTAGAGCATCTCATAGCATTTTACAAACATTTATTAATTGTGCTTCATATTCCATCTGTGAGTTGGCTTGATAGTTCTGTTGTCATGTTACAGATGGGGAAACTGAGGCACTGAAAGGGAAAGTGATTTACTCAGGGTTGAACTGGAATCAGTGACTGAGCTGGGAAGAGAATCCAACACTCCCAATTACAAGTCTCCTGCTGAGCTTCTTTCCAGTACAGTAGTGGTTTTTCTATCTTTACTTTTGTTGCTAGGAACTCTGGCTTGTGCCTAGTACAGGGCTGCTTACTAGTCACATCTGTATTACAGGGACCAAAAATTCATGCTAATGTGTGATGATGGTAGTGAATATTTCTCTGATAATGACTGAGCATGTAATGGAAAGATCTGATTAATGGCCAATAGCATTAGCTTCAGTTCAGTGTATACATTCTTCTGTGCTTGTAAGAATTAAAATCTGCAAAATTGATTGTGTTTTTTTGTGGGGGAGAGGGAAGATAAAATTCCTTGGGAATACTTATGGCATTCTATTCCTGGTTATTATGTGACCTGAACAGTTCTTTTCCTTATGGTCTTTTCATGAAATAAGTTCTAAAAATATTCTTGTAGTTAATTCAGTTTATCCATTTCCTATTCACAAAGTTCAAACGTATTTTAAAATTTTGTTCAAAAAATTTTGAATTGCAGGATTTTCCAAAAACAGGAGCATTGTCAACAATTACGAATGAAATATGAAACCCTTGATCTTCTAGGGATTTGCATTTTGTTCTAAATTATCCTTGCTCCTCTAGTCCCATGTTATAATTTCCTATGGCTGATGCAATTGCTAAGAAAAAAAATCATTCTAAACTTCACTTTGGAAGAAGACCAGAAAGAAAAGGGAGGGTTGGAAAGTAGACAGGGGCATAAAGATAACCAGGAAGACATAATGTTAATACTGCATTGGCCAGTCCTTTTCAAACTTTGATGCAATTTGTATTTATTGTGTAATAATTTTTGAATGAGTTCCTCCTATGGTTTAAAATTGAAACTATTTGTCTGTCTCAAAAAATCCTTGACATCTCTGACAAATAAGATGCTGTGCAGTTCTACACAAAAATAAGTTTTGTTATCTGAATCATGTAGCAACAATCGTCACCAGAGCTACATGTACTTTAGAAGCCTGTATCCTCAATATATTGTTCATCTCATTTCTTGCTTATTTCTGAGAGCTTTCCACTTTTTTTCTATCCCTTTTCCCAATCTCTTTTGTCTCTCTCTCTTCTATGCCATTTCTGTCTATTACCTATATTAGATATTTCTGTTTTCTGACTTTATTGACCTTCTCATCTCCTGTTTCTATGAGGTATTTCTATTTAACCGGCTTTTCTATCAGCCTGTCTCATCTATTTTAAGTATTTCTCTATTAACTCAGCTTTCCTAACTCTTTTATCAAACTATTCTATTTTATAGATATAGTGATCACTTTTGCTTCCCTGTTGATTTCAAGTGGGGTTTTCAAAAACAGCCACTGAAATTTGGTAGCACTTGTGCTTCTAAGTCTCTTAGTTCCTCATCTTCCTATTGTACTTGTCCCAAACTACCTATCTCAGGTGCTTCTTGTTTCTAGTTCTCTATTGTGCTTAGCACTGTGGTATCTTAAAAATTACCATTAAAAAAATTAGTCCCAGTATGGATCATAATCTGGATTATTGGGTCCCTGTATGGCCATCTCTGTTTCCCTTAGTTTTCTGAGTTGGATCCATGTCAGTTGGCAATGATCTTCTTTGGATGACCTAGTACATTACTCCTCATGGCAGGATGGATTTTATTATCCCTCTGCCAATCTCAGCATCACTGTGGTAAAGTGAAGTTTCACTACTCATTCCCAGGATTGTGCTGAGGCTTCCTGTAGCTGACTCAGCTATAAATGAATCCCTGGTTATTGAAGCTGGGGAGTCAAAGGCAGACAGATGTGATACTGGCCACAGCAATCCCTTATGTGTCCTTGGCTGCAGAGGCTGCCCTGCCTTGACAATACTAGTTCAATAGGCTGCTAGGCTCAGGTTGACTTTTCACCATTAGGACATCAGTTTTGATAGCTGACAATCTGGCTTCACCTTTCTGATCATCAGTAAGGGAGATCCCACAGCACCCAGTGACAGCCTGCTCTATTGAGAAGCAATGAACTGCAAAGTTCTTCCTAATATTGAGTCTGCATTTTGCTTGCTGGAGTTGATTTCTTTCATTTCCTGCCCTGCCTTCACTGACCAGTGAGAATAAGTTTAATGCTCTCTCTGTCACATTCCTTTGACATATTATCAGATGGTTGCGCTGCTCCCTGCCACCTGGGCTTCTCAGCTTTCTGCCTGAACACGCCTCCCTTCTTTTCACCTTTCCTTGGAAGTCCCAATTTCCAAAGCCTTTCATCATATTTACAGCTCTATTTTGAGTTTCCTCCACTTTCTAACTCCTTTCTCAAATATACCTCAGAAACAACAGAAGGCAACCTTTGACCAGTCACTTCTGTTATGGCCTCACTGAGCGTTTTTAATAAACTGCTTCCCTCATCTATTGTGAAGTTTGCACAGCAGAGAAAAACCCAGGAGACATTCTTTGAAAAAAATACCTGGATGGAGAAACCTGAAGTTGGAATTCAATGCCAACAGGAAGACATTTTACCCCCTTCTCCGTACTTATCTTTCACTATTACGGGCCTAATTGTTTAAAAAAAGGATGTTTCAGGACATGTTTTGCTTAAAAAGAAGGAGCAAATGCTTGAAATCAGGCATATGTTTGCTTTGTGTAAGGAATGGAGAAGGCTTTACACATATGCTCACATGCATTGCCAAATAGGGATAGATATCAACATGTAGTCCCAATACAGGACTAACAGGGGGGCAGTTCAGTCTCCTGTGTTATGCCAGAGTTGGATAACTAGGTGATTACTTATCCCTTCAGAAACTCTAGGAAGCTCTATTAATGTGCCTAAAGTTGAGGTAGTGTTGAAGCGATGTTGTTGCTGTGATGGTCCAGGAATTATGCAAGAGGCAAGAATTCTTATCAATGATATCTTTTATTGGATCAATCGTTGGGAACATCTATGGTTGGGATAGCTGTTAACTCCTTTAAAGTTAAGCATGGGCTAAAGGGCTTGGCTAAATCAAAGCTTAGATTTAAGGGACAGATTCTGACTCCACAGTCTGTTGGCTTCTATGAGATTGTTTGGCGAACAAGATCCCAAGTGTGTCTACATGAGATGCTTTACTGTGAAGTAGTATAGTTTACTGTTCAGTAGGCATGCGCATCTACACATGTACATGATTACTGCACAGTAAACCAACCTCTCTAATCATGAGTAAATTTACTACCTGCAAATGTAAGTAGCAAAATTACTTGCTATTACTAACTGTGCAGTAGCACTTATGTAGATGCCTGACCGGGAGTAAATATGCTCCTGGTCAGCTGGCCACCAGGGGTAGGAGATTGCTCCCTGCCCCTGGGAGCTGCCTGCTGTGAGGGTGGGCTGTGCCACTGGAACCCAGGTAGGGGCTCCTCTTGCCCTGGCAGCAGGGAGCTACAAGCCTCCCACTCCAAGTTAGTGACTGGGGAGTGGGGGCTGGGAGAGCCTTATTTCCCAGCCTCTGCTTTGCCATTGCAATCAGGGACTGGGGAGCTGGAAGACGGCGACACAGCCTGTTCCCCATCCAGCTCAGCGATCATGAGCTGAGCAAGGAATCAACTCTCTAGCCCCTGCCCCATGAGCACGAAGCAGGGGCTGGGAACTGTCCTGGTCAGGAGCAGATCCCAGACCCTTGCCCTGCTTAGGTGATCAAGGCACAGGACTTGGAAAGTGCTACAGGGGTGGGGCAGGTCCCAGCTCCCTGTCCCAATCTGCCAGTGGGGCATCTAGTAGTGAGAAGCAGATTGTAACACTTGGGGCAGGGGGAGGGGAGGGGAGGAGGGAAAGCAAGTAAGTGAGAGTTCCAGGGGATACTGTCAGGTGCTAATAAGTATTAGCCCAATCCCTGTTAAGTACTTCTCCATTGTGGCAGCTAAGGAACAATGCCTTTAGAAAGAGAGATACACAATGCAAAAACAGGATACATCTATCCAGTTCCATTTATGCTGGAGGGGGCTACCAGGGACCCAAAGTAAAATTTTACTCTCCCCCTAGAGAAAGGCTTGATTGATTTCTCTTCCCCTGGATGAAATTTACCTTTTCTTCAGGTTCTGTGCAATGGCCCATTAAAGACTATTTAAAAAATATTTATGAGAAGATATTTTCTTCTCCTTGGAAAGGAGCAGATTGCATCCAACAGGGTGCATCTACACAAGATGTTTACTGCAGTTGCCTAATTAGCTCAATAAATGTCTTGGCATCTATACATGTGGTGCTATTAGGCTCCAGGCAACTAATAAACTCTGCAGCAGGATAGTACTTGTAAATACAAGTACTATCCTGCTGCAGAGTTTTTCTGTGTGTAGCACTGCATGGGTAGTTGCTGACCCAACTGGCTGGGGCATGAGGGTGCTTCAGTGGGGTGGCTGTCTGCTGGCTTGCCCTGCACTGGAGCACCCTCATGCCCCAGACAGCCCCTCCACAGCATGTTGAGCCAGGTTGGAGCAGTCCTGGGCTGGTAGGCTGACCCCTTGGGCCCCCTGCCACCAGGGGCTGCTCTGACCCATCTCAACATGCTGCAGTCCTGGGGGCACATGTAAATACAGTGCCTGGGAACAATAAACTCCGGCATGATATGCACTGGAGTTTATTGCATCAGATTTATGTGCATGTGTAGAAGCAACCATAGCAAGACTGCAAAAAAGCACATAAACAAACATAAAGGACAGCCCCCTTCAGCCCCTCATCAGATAATGTCAGCTGAATGCTGTGTGATATCCTCAATATATTTCATTTAGTTTTGACTACCTGGGAGCACAGTCTCAGGAGAAGGTGAGCAGCCCTCAGTGGTGAAAGAATAGGTTAGGGACTATTTAGAAAAGCTGGATGTGGACAAGTCTATGGGACTGGATGCAATGCACCCAAGGTTGCTGAAGGAATTGGCTGATGTGATTGCAGAGCCACTGGCCATTATCTTTGAAAACTTGTGCTGACCAAAGGAGGTCCTGGACAACTGGAAAAAGGTAAATATAGTGCCCATCTTTAAGAAAGGTAAGGAGAATACAGGGAACTACAGACTTAGCCTTGCCTAACTGTCCAGAAAAATTATGGAGCAGATCCTTAAGGAATCCATTTCTAAGCATTTGGAGGAGAAGAAGGTGTTTAGGAACAGTCAGCATGGATGTACCAAGGACAAGTCATGCCTGACCAACCTGATTGCCTTCTATAATGACATGATTAACTCTGGATGTGTGGAGACCAGTAGATGTGGTGTACCTTGACTTTTGGCTTTTGATATGATCTCCCACAGCATTCTTACAAGCAAGCTTACAAAGTATGAGTTGGATTAATGGACTGTAAGGTGGATAGAAAGCTTGCTGGATCATCAGGCTCAATGGATAGTGATCAGTGGCTCAATGTCTGGTTGGCAGCCAGTACCAAGTGGAGTGCCCCTGGGGTCAGTCCTAGGCTGGTTTTGTTCAATGTCTTCATCAATGACCTGGAAGATGGCATAGAGTGCACCCACAGCAAGTCTGCAGATGACATCAAGTTGTGGGTAGTAGCAAGTATGCTGGAGGGTAGGGCTAGAATTCTGAGTGTCCTTGACAAAATGGAGGATTAGACCAAAAGAAACCTCATGAAGTTCAGTAAGGATAAGTGCAAAGTCCTGCACTTTGGATGGAACAATCCCATGCACCAGTACAGGCTGGGGATTGACTGGTTGGGCAGTAGCTCTGCAGAAAAGGACCTGGGGGTTACAGTAGACACTGAATATGAGCCAACAATGTGCTCCTGTTGCCAAGAAGGCTAATGGCATAGTGGGCTGCATTGATAGAAGTTTTACCCACAGATCAAGGAAAGTGATTATTCCCCTCTATTCAGCACTGGTGAGGCCATATCAGGAGTTTGTGTCCAGTTTTGGGCCACCACTACAGAAAGGATGGAGAGATATTGCAGAGTCCAGCAGAAGACAGCGGAAATGATTAGGGGGCTGGGGCACATGACTTCTGAGGAAAGGCTGAGGGAACTGGGTTTATTTAGTCTAGAGAAGAGGAGACTCAGAGGGGACTTAATAGCAGCCTTCAGCTACCTGAAGGTGGTTGTAAAGAGGACGGAACTAGACTGTTCTCAGTGGTGGTAGATGACAGAACAAGGAGCAGTGTTCTCATATTGCAGCAAGGGAAATTTAGGTTAGATATTAGGAAGAAATTTCTCACTAGGAAAGTGAGACTGGAACAGGTTTCCCAGAGAGGTTGTGGACTCTCCATCCTTGGAGGTTTTTTAGACCTGGCTAGACATAGCTGTGGCTGGGATGATATTGCTGGGGATGGTCCTGCTTTGACTAGGTGGTTGGATTACATGACCTCCTGAGGTCTCTTCCAACCCTAATTTTCTATGATTCTAAGCACAAAGTACAAATGTTTTTAGGAAAGTGCTGTCTAAATGTAGACTTGATTCCTCTTTTCTTTGGTTAGTAATTTGAGAAAGTGTTTGGATGAGAAAGAGAAAAACAGATGCATAGATTCCTCGCTTCTCTTTTTTTCTCTCTCTTGCTAATATACATATGCATTGCAAGTGCACATGTACACACTGCGAGCTCACGCAACACCACTGCCCAGACTATTGCACAGGCTAAGGAAGAAATTATTTGTAGAAGCTGCCTGTTAATTTTGGCAGTGTATCCCTGTACATCTGTGGATAACTCTTTTAGGTACTGAATGTCTGACTAACGCAGAGTCTCAAGTCTGTGGATGCATTATACAAACCTGGTAATCAGGCTACATGCTGTTTAAAGTGCCCTTTAAAATGTTCCCATTTGTGCTATCTGACACAAACAAGTTACTTTTCTCTCAGTTCTTAGTTTATATGAAAGACAGAGTATGGCATATTTTTAATACAGATGCAGTGGACTGAAGCCAGGGAGAATACTTCTATAGACTTAAATGGTAACAGGGTTGCTTATGTGGGTGTGCTGGCCTTAGTAGCTATTCTCAAAAAAGAGTGAAGCCGTGGGGAAGGGATTGCCTCCCCAAAAGGCAGTGAAAGAATATGGAAAGAGAGAGTCACTTCCAGACTCCCCAGTGATTATTTAGCTTCTGAGGGAAATACTCAAATAGTGAAACAGCAGCAGCAGAAGAGGACAGCAGGGCTGCTCAGAGCCTTGGAGAAGTGGGTGACATGAATCCCAGGAAGCGGGCAGCAAGATCTCCTGTAGCCTGGGCAGAAGTGGCCTTTAGGGACTAGCTTCCATTCACTGGAAATGGACCCGGTGAGATTCCCTCAGTCTGAGCTGAAGTACTTTGAGTGCCCTCATCTTTCCCTCAAGCACTTAATCTATCCCCACTTGTCCTTAATGGACTGATAAAGGATCATTATGTTGGGTTTTATTGCTTAAATAATGGATTTATGTAAAACAGAACATAATTTGGTCTACAAAACATAATTTGGGCCCGTGGACAGTAGCTGTTGCTACTCTTGGAGAAACTTTAGCTTTGGATATTAGAAATAGTAGATCTTTGGGAAGTGTTGCAGCAGAAGAGAGATTTATGGGAAAACAAGGGTGCTTAGGCCAATCCTTTTGTTCCTGGAAAAATAGCGTGCTTGATACTTGATTAGCTGAGGCCTTTCTTTTTCCTCTGAGAAGGAATGATTTTGTTTGCTCTTCTTAGGCAGCATCTCTATTTTTCTGGGCCATAACCTCATATACTGAGCAGGGTCAGGCCTCCTCATCCCTTGGAACCTCAAGGGTGCACCAGGAAGTGGGTTTGGTGATTGCAAATATAGTACAATGCCTACCAGGTCAGCTTGTTGTGCCTGGTGGCTACAGGATATGCAACCTCCATCATTTCAAATGTGCTCTGAGGAAGGAATGTTGCAGCAGGTACTCCTTTCAGGCTTTCCGGGTGATATGTGCACTGAAATTAAAGCATGTTTTGCTTTTGTAAGCACAGGTGCTGACACTCTCACATGACTCAGGAAAATTGCGTTCAAACAGCATCTTTTAACAGGGCACAACTATGTGTCTACATCTGCCATGTTCCTTGACAGCATTGATTTGCATGATAGTGGGCTGTTGTGACTGGCTGCTCTCTTTACCAGCATGCCAAGGATTGAATGGAAAGATCTCTGGAACTGCAAACATGTACTGCTATGGCTTTAGGGAGAAAAACATGCCTTGTCTGCTGGCTTGTAACAGGCTCATATCCTCCATGGACTGGGCCTGGTACTGTCCAGTGACCTGGGTGTTAATCCCATAATGATTCTGAAAGACAGAAGTCACAAAGGACATGCATACTTAAGTAGGCATACAACAGGAGAAGCAATGCACTCTGAGTCCCACACCAGCCCAGTTCAGAGGCTTGGACACTGCATGTAGTGCTGGTCGTGGACCAGCCGGAGAGGGCACCATATGTGGCACAGATCTCAGGCCAGTGGGGTGAGAGGGTGGGCACAATCCATGGAGCAGATCTTGGAGCACGCACCATGTATGGTGAATCTGGCATGGGTGTGGAAGAGGAGGGTCCATGGGTCAGATGAGCTTGACACTCCTGACTTAGAGGGTGAGTGTAGGGAGGTTACTTGCTTTCATTACAGTCTTTGGTTATTTAAAAGGGAAAGGTGAAGTGATAAAATACTTTAAATCAGAAGAACAAGAATGTTGTTTTAAACACCCGGCACTATATACAGAACAAAACAAGGGATGGCTTGCAATATATTCAACCAAGAGGCAAATTCATAGTAAAAATATACAAAAGCTAAGCTTTAAGGCTCTGATTCTCAGCTATGCTTGAGTGCCTTTATTCCTTCACAGTGCAAGGGTGATGTACCTGAGAATCAGGCCCCTCAGCTGGAGCCATTCTGAGAGACAATGAACTCAGATGCCTGAAGTCCCCTGCCTTTGCCATCCCGGCAGTTCCCCAGTCCTTCTTCTACTGGCCAGTGGAGCTCCACCCTTCCTTCTGTTGCCCAAACACCAGATCTAAAAAAACAGCTCCAGCTGCAGAATATTTGGGCTAAGTAAAAACACAAACACACTTGACTATATATTGTAATCCCACACAACCCCAGCCAGCTTCCTACAACCTTCAAGAACCTCCTTCTGAAAGATACCCAGATCTCTTATTTTAGTTACCCCCATGTTTCACTGGGTATCAGGTCCCCGTGCTGTGCCAGGGCTCTGTTCTGAAATGCCTTGTACAGCAATGGTGCTATCAAGTGGTGCTAAAGGATGTCATGCAAATGAAAAAGACGGTCTTCTTCCAGAGAAGCAATAAAACAGAGGCCCTGGGTGGTTGTTTTTATTCACTGCATTTGTTTTGCTGGATTTGTTACAAGACTAATGAATACATCAGAGAGGAGAAAAGCCCTCCAAAATTCAGGCTTGTTTTCAATATTAACACTTAAAATCAGCAGGCCAAATAAGAGTTTATTTTTGTTTTCCCTTGGTGAGATATTTTGTGATTGTAGAAAAATGGCTAGCTGGGAAGAGAAACAAACTCAGAGAGACTTTAGATAAGCTCACAAATACTCATGCCAGGTTGAGGGAGATTCTCTTTTCCTCTTTGGAGGAATATGTGGATTTCAACTAAGGAAACTAGCAAGAATGAAAGAGACCTAAATGTTTATATGACTTGAGAGATGAAGAAAAACACCCCATTTTCAGCTTTCCCCTTCCTTCTTCGATGGCTTTCATGTTTGCAGCAGAACTGGAAGAAACCAACCTGTTCATACAGGGCCAATGGCAGAACCCTGGGACTTATAGTGAGGTTTTTTTGTTGGAAACATTTTTTCAGGTTTCCTAGAACAAATTTTTCTTCATTTGGCTTTAAAGACTAATGCAAATACAATTATCAAATGAAAGATTTCTAGCTCTGTTCCAAATCTACACCCAGTAGATTTTTCCAGTGGGATCCAAAGAACATGGCAAGAGAAATTCTCTTGATCTTGGTTTCCAATCATATTTTTACGAGGTGTGTTCCCAAGTTTGGATCAGAATCAAAACTTCCCCAAAGTTTGGCATAGAAGTATACAGATATGTTTATGGGAGCGTTAAGCTCTATGATTTTGCTTCAACCCATTGCAGTATAGCGGGCTAGCTGTAAAGTGTGACTTCATTTCGAAACAGAACCTGTAAAAGGTACACTGAATACAGGAAATGTGTCCTGTATGTGATAAATGCATGGGCATGCATGCTACATGTGCCTTGTTAATACAGCCTAATATTTCTCAAATGTCTCAATCATTCAAAGTCTGCGTGAAGTGTTGCAAATGTCTCAATCATGCAATATTTGTCTGGGGTTTTGTAAATAGACCATCACCGGTGCAAGTTATTGCAAATTTACCCCTTTGTTAAACAAATACCCCAAAACAGGTCCTGTAATCTTCGGTATCCCATTTAGCCAATCAAGACCCATCACATTTGATTGACTTACAACCTCTGGACTGGTCAGAAACTGCAAGAAAAAACAAGTTTCACACCCGGACAAATCCAAAAACAGGATTTAAGCAGTTAACAACTGTAACGTGTTAATTCCCTCTTCCTCCCTGTTTTGTTCGGACTTTAATTAACTAACCGTCACAAAAAATGCTTTGAAGCTATACAATTAAACAGTATAAGAGCAAAACAGAATTGCCAGTAAGGTGTGAGCTCCAAGAGAAACGGAGATACATCACTACATCGCACCCAGTTCTTCATGAGAAAATATCCTGCTCAGTGAAAGCTGTAATGAAACTGCTTCCTGGCCTGCATTGGTGAGAAAACACTCTTGCAGCTAAACATATACTTGGACTTTGGTGATAGCTCACTTTTTGAATATTGAATAAGAGTCTCTTTTTTTCTGTCATTTAGTGTTATAGTTTGTTTGTGGTATTGTTATTAAAGCCTTTCTACTACTAATCAAATGAGATGTCGTGTCAATCTGTAACTGCACTAGGTTTAAAAGCCCGCTTTTAACTGCAACAGTAGGCACAAGTGAGCCCTCCCTTTTGTTTCTGAATGTTAACATCTCTCCTTAATTTAGAGAGCACTGTTCATTTGAAGCTGCCCAGTGTTTTATACGATGTATTAGTCATATGTTTCCATGTCCTCTGTAGCAAAAAACAGCAACTTTCTCTCCAAGTACTTGTGAAACTCCCTGAATAGTGGCCAAAACCCCTAACTTGGAGGGATGGCAAGCAAGTGACAGCCCTTGCTGCAGAAGGACTTTGAAAGTATTCTCTAAAGTATAGGTATACAAAATGGCTTAGGGCAGGCTTGTCCAACATATGGCCCGTGGGCCGCCATGCGGCTCACCAAGCCATATTCTGAGGCCCGCAGTGCTGCAATGGGAAACGAAAGTAAACACTGTTTACTTTTGTTCCCACCCCTTGTCCCTCCCCCAGCCCCTCAGCAGCTTCCTAATGGCTGCTGAAGTGCTGGGGAAGGAACACGATTCCCACATGCACCGTGTCAGCTTGACGTTGCCGATGCAGTGTGTGTGGGAAGGGGAGTAGCCATGTGCCTCCTGGGACAGGATAAGCCCGGCTGGAGCAGCAGGGGGCTCAGCTGCACTTTCCCTACCTGTGCCAGTCAGTCCCGAGCAGCACACGGCTCCACCGTCACTTCTGTTGGCTGGTGCCGACCCGGGCAGGTCTGTCCCATCTGGAGCAGCACACAGCTGAGCCAGCTTCCCACATGCTGCTGGGGACAGGAGGTGCCTGGCCCGGCTGGCACTGGCTAGCAGAAGCGGCGGCAGAGCCATGTGCTTCTCAGGACTGACTGGTGCAGGCAGGGGGAAAATGCAGCTCAGCCCCTGCTGCTCTTGCCGGTCTCGTCCCGTCCCGAGCAGCACACAGCTCCGCCACCACTTCTGCTGGCTGGTGCTGACCCGCTCGGGCTCCTCCTGTCCCCACCAGCACGTGGGAAGCCAGCTTCAGCTGCGTGCTACTCTGGATGGGACAGACCCACCCTGGTCAGCACCAGCCAGCAGAAGTGGCTGTGGAGCCGTGTGCCGCTCGGGACTGACCAGCGCAGGTAGGGGGAAAGTGCAGCTGAGCCCCTGCTGCTCTGGCTGGGCTCATCCTGAGGTTCGTTTCATGTTTGTAAAATGCTTGGAGAACCCCACATAGATGCACTGCATAGAAACGCAAAATATATTTTGACTGATTTGGTTGGCACCTCGGGCTGAGATTTTCAAAGCTGAGTCAAAAGGCCAACTTCCATTAAAATGAATGGGATTTAGAGGACTCCAAATCTTTTATGACAACTTTGTAACACGCCTATCTACCCCTTTTTGCAAATCTCAGCCATAGTTGGGAAGCTCAGCCAAAGCATGTAAGAGCTTCTAAACAAAAGAGCATAAAAAGTGCCAAGCTTGGTCAGCCCCACAGTCCATCTAGCTCAGCAGCCTGTCCTGAACAATGGCAGAAGTGGATGCTATAGAGGAAGAGTTTTGAACTGGTTAGACCCATTTCATTGTCACTTCCTGCAGCTTCATTGGTGTCAAAGGTCATGTGACATCACTTCCTGATGTGATACCACTTCCTGTGAGATCTTTGAATAAAGCTTGTTGGCCTACTGGGTGATAAAAAGTTCATGATCTGGCCACACATTCAGAAAGGTTGGACACCCCTGGCTTAGGGCAATGCGGCATGCGTCAGGGGCAAACCAATCAATACAAAAAGCCATGGTTACACACCAAAACTCCGTGGGAAAGGCATATCCCCTGGCTTTCGAACTTAGACATCTAGAAGTTAGGCAGTACCACCTAAAAGAGAGGCACCCCGTGGGTATAAAAGAGGCCTGATTTTTCTGAGATGCTAAACACTCACCACTCCTACTGAATCATGTTGGTCAAAGCATGTTGCTGTTTTCCAGGTACTTCCCTATTTCTGGTGATATTCCCCTTTGTGAGCGCTTAAATATGGAGGGCAGACTAAAAACCCTGGCTTTAGTGAGCCTAGTTTTCCAAAACTAGACACATGCAAACACTCATGCATCTAGTTTCCACACCATGTCACCTGCATAAACAGGTGACAGCCTTGCCAAATGTAAAACACATTTTGATGACTTGCCATTCCCATGGGAATGCCAGGCTCTCCCAATTAAGTTGTAAATGAACCCAAAGAAATGTTTTCACATCTGTTACATTAAAGCCAATCTCTGAAAGTGTCTTTTGGCTGTGTTGTGAGTGTATATCTGTTTTTGGCATGAGTGTGAAGGCTTGTAAGAGAGCTTGACTGCCAGCCTTCCTGGCTGCAGACAGAGCTGAAGTTTGTTTCTTCAAAAAGAGACAGGAAATGGAAGAAAGTAAGCGCTCATAATAATACTGTCTAAAGAAAGAATGAGGTTAAAAGAATGCTTTAATTGAATGGGGGAGCACTCAAGAGTTGCTACCAGATACTGTGTGGACCAGTTCTGCTCACACTTGTCTAGTTCATTGACTTCAAGGTTGCTTTTCTCTGGGCTTGATCCAGTACATACTGAAAGTTGCAGAGATGCCATTGAGTCCCATGAATACAAGCCCAGAGCCATACTATGTCGGTTCAGTGCCATACTGTTGCCCCTAGCAATTTTTGCCCCCCAAAAAGCAAGCTCCTTACAGTAGTATTAGCACTTTATCCACGTCTAGATTTTATGTCCGACTACTTCAGGGTTGCAGAGCTGTGTCTGTATATTTAGAGAGTCTGTACATTCTTCAGAAAGTGCACAGACGTATTTGTTGGCAGTTAATTTCCAGAGCATAGATAGCATGTACCAGATAGCTACAATTTGATTAACCTTGATGAGATTCTTGTTTTGCAAATACACTCCTAAAATCTTTGGCAAATCTTACACTCTCCTTATATAGAGAGAGACTCAGTTTTACCACATGCAAAACAATATGTAGCTTTACTAGGATCTCATGATTTTATCACATATCTTGTAATATGTGATATTTTTCTTAAATGTCTATCTCTTGCAGACACACGAATCCACTACAATCCCAGGCTTTTATTTTAAGTTTCCTACCTTGACGGTTGTAGAGAAAGACTAAAAAATGTAATTGGGATGAACCCAAAACACTCAGGTCATTTATAGATGTTATGTTTTCTAGATTTAATCTAGACTACAGCTGTCACTTTATACACATGGACATCTGTAGTCTGAATTAAAATTAGCTCCAGTCTGAATTAACAAATCTTTACTAAAGGAGGATTAAAGATAATGCAGACAAGGGCAGTCCAAATTAGGCAATTTAAACTGCACTTAACATATATATGAGGTGTTGCTTTTAGAAGAAACAGTCCTTAGGAACTCAGATAAGCATTCCTTAGGAATGCAGATAAATGTTGCAAATGTCAGTCCCCTCAAGGGAAACTTAATTGGCTTTCTGCAATGTAACAGAGGCTGTCAGGCACAGAGTAACACCTCTACAAAGTCAAATGTGCTAACACCACCTCACCATAACTAAGTATCAGTATCCTGACTGAGCCACCAGGCCTGTCCAGTAGGCCTGTGCAAAACTTTGGTCCCTGATTGATTCGGTGGAGATTTGGCCCGATTCGGTGGCTGAATCTCTGAATCTGAATCAAATTAGGAGACCCTTTAATCTCTCCAAATTGAATCAGAAGTTTCCGATTCTATTTGGAGAGATTTAGGAAGAAGTACTTCAGGTCCACTTCTGGGTCCGCCAGGGAGTGTGCAGGGCCCCCCCACACCTCCCTGGCTCAGCAACTGGTGCCTCCTGGGTCTAAGGGGGCACCCAGGGTCCTCCCGTGGCTGAGTGTCAAGCTGAGGAGGCATAGGAAGGGGCCCCTGTGTGCTCCCTGGTGGACCCGAAGTGGGCCGGAAGTACTTCTGGTCCACTTCCAGGTTCACCTCCAAGCACACAGGGGCCCCCCTGTGCTCCTGTGGGGTGCTCCATCCACCCTAGCATCGCAACATTCACAAGCCACGCCTGGTACGTCGAGCTGTGTAGAAAAAACATTTAAAGCTGGGTCTATGGCCAAATTGCTGATTCTCCAAATCAGCATCGAATCTTCAGATTTGGATTCAGCCAAATCGAATTGGGGACAGTGATCTGAATCAACACATTGAATCACTGTCCCCAATTCAGGCAAAATCCAAATTGAATACAACTCATTTCGTACACCCTTACTATCCAGACACATGGGCTACTTGTCTGTGAAGAAGGGGGAAAACCCCTATGTCTAGTAACCCTTAATTTGAACTAAAATTTGATTCTGTGTGATGCGAATCAGTTAAAACATGGTTTAGAAAATGGTGAGCATGTCTAGAAACGGCCTCAAATACCCAATGGAAAATGGAAAAGGCATTGGGAGAACATTTTAAAGTCTCTCTCTTGCTTTTTGAAGATTGGGGGTTAGTAATGCTTATCAGCTGAGGCAATGTGTAATGGATTGCATATTTGTATGGTGCTTTAAAACTGTACGCTGCCCCATAACTAGAATGTGTTGCTTGTTTAATTTCACCTGCTTTCTTACCTAAATGATTGCATAATAATGGACAATTAGCATACCCACGTGTTTTTAGATGTAGGGCTAATCACTTAGCATTATCCCTGACCTAGAATTTCTAATGCTGTTTTGAAAAGTTCTTAAGACAGATATGGTCATCTGAACCTTATCATCTGGCTTGTATTGCTGCCTGTGTGTCTCAGGTCAGCCCCATGCATTGGCCCTTCATGCAGTGTCAGCACCAGGCCAGTCTTGTTCTCTGGCTCCAGAGTACAGGGCCAGTCTGTAGACCCAATTCAGCTGCCAAACTGGCCCCACACTCCTCATGTGCCCCACAAAGCTGAATTGATACCCCTGGCAACTAACTGACCAACAGAAAACTAATGTGTCTCTGTGTCTTGTTGTTTCCTTTTCTCAGGTATCAGACCTGCTCAAATAATGGCCTTGTGGCTGGGTTCCAGAGTCAGTATTTTCCCTCAGTGCTGGATCGGGAATGGCAATTTTACTGCTGCCGCTACAGCCGGAGATGCTCATACTCATGTTGGTGAGTTCAAGCAGCTATACTAACTCTATGTGTTGCTCTGTGCAGAGCTTACTAAGCATGTCCTCCCCAAACAACTGACCATGACATTCACTGCACTGTTGTCTTACATAAAGAGAACAAGCTAATTCTTTAAGGGGCCAAACCAGATATATGTCGTTTTTGGACAATTCCAGTATCTTGGAATGGCATCTGCATGGCTCAGGGAACAGAGTAAGAGTATATCTATACAGCACTGTGCAATGCAGCATGGAGATTCCCAGCATTGCTTATTTAGACCTAGCTTGGGTACCAGAGGCAACCGTGCTGCACTGAGAAACCAGGGTAAATAGCCTGAAGGGCTCTTCATGTTAACATCACTAGGCAGCTCCTGATACCTCTGAAGGAACTAGCTCAGGTATCCTTGCATGGTACTGCATTGCACAGTAAGAACATTTCATCTCTGACAAATCACTCTCTAGGCTTTTTTTGTAGTACTGAAATGTTGTTCCCATTTGTAGGCCATTTGTATTCATTGTGGAAAAGAACTGACCTAACAAAGAGATGGCAGCCTCTTAGAAAGCAGTATTACAGTTGGCTCATTGGTCTCCCTTCTTGGCATCATGGAAGTGAAGGACTCGGTGGGTCATGACTACTAGGGCTGTGTGAAGCTTTGGGTGGTGATTCAATTCGGAGGACATTTGGCTTGATTCAGTGGCTGAATCTCCAAATCCAAATTGAATCAGGGGACCAATTAAAAGGTCCGAATCAATTCAAAGCTTTCCAAATCTTCAGAAAAGATTCAGAGAGCTTTGCTGATTTGGGTAGTCCCCACCCACTGCAGCAGGGAGCTGCGGCCAGACTCGGAGCTGGTAAATGCTAGGGGCAGCGGAGGAGGGACTGGGGGAGGGGAGAGGGGACCATGGGGGGACCCCTGCCAGGCCCCATCCCCTGCCTACTCTCCCAGACCCTCCAAGCTCCACCCAATTCTCCAGCCCCCCATGGCTGCCTTGCCTGCCCCAGCTCCCAGCCTTTTAAAGAAAAGCTCTGGTGCTCACCGGGTGCTGCCGGACAGGGGCAATCCTTGCTGCCCCCCACTGCATGGGGGGCTCTGCGAAGAGCCCCCCGACCCCCGCCTTGCTCCCCCAGCCTCCCTCACAGGTGCCCCACCTGCCTTGGCTCTGGCATTTTAAGAAAAAAAAAAATGGAGAAAAGCCCCGGGACTCACCACTTCTGCAGCAGCCTTGGGGCTTCGGGAGGCTCATGGAAGAGCCCCCCATGCAGTGGGGGGCAGCAGGAATTGCCGCTCCCTCCCAGCAGCACCCGCTGAGACAGGACAGGTTTTTTTTGAAGTGCCAGGAGCTGGGGCAGGTGAGGCAGCCATTGCTGGGTTGGGAGGGATGGGCCTGGCTGATAGCCGGATCTCCGAATCACGTTTTGCTGAACTGATGCAGGACAGTGATTTGAATCACCAAATCGAATTACTGTCCCCTGAATCACCCAAATCCAAATCCAAAGTGAATACTAGCCACTTCACACAGGCCTAATGACTACTGAGCTTCCTGGCTGTCCTTAGATGCCATTTTTCTAAATTCAGGAGGGATCCTATAACCCAGAGTAGGGCAAATGTGATTTCTCCTGATTGCTCTGTGGCTAAACTGAAGACTTCAGCTTCCAGAGCTGTTAATCCAGCTCCTCCAACTGCCACAAAAAGTGATTCTCCTACAGTTTTGCTTAGGAAAAGTCATACTCCAGTTTTTTTGACCAGAAGTCGGTCTTGAAGTGAACTCTCCACAGAGATGCATGCAAGATATTTACATGCCTGCTGGTCTTATTCTTAGTCTGACCTGCTACCAGCCAAATGCAACAGCAGCATATTGATTTCCTTGCTGGCAGGAGGCAAAGGCAAGACCTTTTAGATTTTTGAAAGCCTGTGTTATAGGAGTTAGTGCCACATGTTTGAATATTCCTCAGTCTGCTTTGCTGTCTGCAGATGTTCCACATTTGTAGTTGTATCTGCTACATCTCTTTTCAGGTGAGGGAGACTTGCTTTGTTTGAATCCATGATTTTCTATCATTCTTTGAATCTCAGATTTAGTCAGTTTCTTAAAATCTCTGCCTGTTTGAACACAAGGCATCGTGCATGTGAGACTATTAACATCACTCTTTTTTTATTTGTGGCCAAATCTTTCATTCATTCTGTTGTCCTGACAATGCTGGTATTGCTGTCACATGGCCATGCTCCGCAACTTCGAATGTAATGAGCCTGCTTCAAATTATTGTCTTGTGTACTTTCGCCCGCGCTATATACAGGCCTGTATTCTGCCTTTCTGTTTCAAGAAAATACAACATTCTTCATTTCCTATCCTCACGCACTGTTAAACAGATGCTGTGTCCCAACAGGCACATTGGGAGGGAGCATTTCAGAAAAAACAAAGTAATTCTATTATAGATGGGAAAATTCTGATCTTCGGTCCATGGACTAGGTCTTGGATGCTGTACTTCCCTTTGCTTTGCCTCAGATTCTCTGCATATCCTTTCATTGCATCTGATGTAGTGAATTGTGGCTCATGAAAGCTGGCCTATAAGATGCACATCTGTCTTGCCTTATCTCAGATTCTCCAGTGATTGAGCTGGAGATCTGAGCACAAAGATGGATATCTTTGTGAAGATTCACTGGGCATTAGTGTTTCCCTATCTCCTTTATTTTACCCTTACCTTCTCAGAGCCTAGCATCTTCACCTAGCATCTAGCATCTTCTTTTACAAGTCCATGAGAAATAGGACTATTGCTAACATTTTGGGGTTTGACTTTGTATTCTATGCATTTGTGTGCAGAAAAAAGCAAATGTTCCTTCAGAGGACAAAAGATTCTTCCTAAAAGAAAGAAAGACGGACTTTTCCCAATATACAATGGGCAGTCACAGAGGTGGTGCTTTTCAGACTGTGCATAAGACTATTTACTAGGGGTGTGCAAAGCGAGCCCTATTCAGTTCAGATTTAGATTTGGCCCGAATCAGGGACAGTGATTTGATTAGTTGATCTGGATCACTGTCCCTGATTCGATTTCGCTAAATCCAAAGCTGAAGATTTGATGCTGATTCAGAGAATCAGCGATTCAGACATAGACACAGCTTTAAATGTTTTTTCTAATTACCTCAAGGTACCAGTGCAGCTTGTGAACACTGTGATGGTGGGGCAGATAGAGCATCCCACAGAAGTATGTGTGTGTGTGTGGGGGGGCTCTCCAGAAGCTTGGTGGCCAATCTGGAAGTGGACCTGAAGTACTTCTAGTCTACTTCTGGGTCTGCCGGACAGCACGCTACCAGCTTTGCAATGAGCCATGAGGGGACTCTGGATGCCCCCCCTGACCTAGGAGGCACCAGTTGCTGACCCAGGGGAGTGGTGGTGGTGGTGGGGGGGGGGGTCCCATGAGCTCCCCAGAAGACCTGGAGGTGTACCAGAAGTGCTTCTTGTCCACTTCCGGGTCTGCTGCCAAGCGTGCTGGGGACCCCTTCCGTGCTTCTGTGGGATGCTCCATGCACCAGCATCACAGCATTTACCAGCTGCCTGCTACTTAGAGGTATGTAGAAAAAAACATTTTAAGTCGGGTCTATGTCCAAATCTCCAAATCTTTCTGAATCTCTCTGAATCAATGTGGAGGGTTCCAGTTCAACTGCAAGAGATTAAAGAGTCCTCTGATTCCATTCAGATTCAGAGAATCGGCCCAAATCTCCACTGAATTGAATCAGGGCCCGAAGCTTTGCATAGGCCTACTATTTACCTTTCATTTTTAACTCACATTTGCTACTTTGTAAAATATCTTTTTAAGGTAGTATTAAGACCCATGCTTAAGTTCCTTTCTGAACAGAAATGAACCTGAAACACATGCTTAAAGCTGAGCTCCTGCAGAAATTCTTTGCTGAACTGGGACCTACATTTCTATTTAAAAACCCAGGAATTCTGTCTCCTAGTTTCTACCTCTTACCACTCGCTTCCAGCATAGTTCATCATTATGCCCTGACTCTATGAGTCATAACAATAGTCAAAATCTATTCTAACATATTACATGTACATGCTTATTTCTTTTTTTTTTTAAATGAATGCTTGAGGTTTTTTTCTTTTCCTGTACCAATAAGCCTTGTTTTGGGATTCCCTACATTTATACCATAGTTTAAATAATTGGGTTCCTCACAGGAGACTGAAAAACTCAGAATAATTTACCTATCTGGGAAATGCTACAGAAGTAAAATAAGTTTTGTGGTGGGAGACCAGATGGCCTATATCTTTCTGGTTGGAACCAAAATGTAATTGACTTGGAAAGGCAGCAAATTCCTTACAGATGTGGACACATCATTACTAAATAATCCCATTTGACCTCATATTTTTCTTGTTGCAAGGAAATTGAAAAGTTTGACTTGCTGCTCTCAAAAGCAAAACATGTCACCAGAGCAGCCGAAAGTCTGCACAGACTGTTTATGATTGTTTCCCCTCTACAAACAACTGATGCTGCTTAGTGCCAGGAGGTCTGTCTTGTGTTGCAGCTGCTTTCTGTCACAGTTAAACTGTCCAGGCAAAAACAACATTTTCTAAGAGTTTATGGTTTAGGGAGGCTTCAAGGAAGCGTTTATTTCCTTCATCTGAAGTGTCACCACAATTATACTAAAATACATGACATTTATGATGGATCAGATACTATGAGCAGGGCAGCAGATACTACAGGAGGAGGGCAGTTACAGAATCATATAAATAACTCAGCAGTGTTGACACTAGAGGTCCAAATCAGCACTCACTACACGTTCCCAGTGCAAAGGTTATCTGTGTATTCAACTCTCTCACTGTGAACTCAGCCTTCAGTCTCCAAGGCTGGGAGACTGGCACCTTGCAAAATAGCTAAAGCCACTTAGCACCCAAGAATGACCACATATTCTTTCAGGCCTTCCGTCTTGCAAAGTGGAGAACAGTTTCCCAAGTTCACGAGTGTTATTATTTGTATCAAACTTGTGCCTGCCAGAGATGGGGGTTCCATTGTGTAGGACACTATGTACATATTCATGGTATACAAAGAAGTTACAGTGTAACTAGACAAGAGATGAAGACACTTGCTTTGGGTCACATGGCAACATTATGGAAAATCGGGGGGAGGGGTAGAACCCAGGCTTTCTGAGACCCAGACCAGCATCCTACCTGCTAATCCAGCTTGTCCCCCTAGTATGAACCAGGCATTCTGCAGTTATCTATTGTTCCTTGGTGCATTGCTCTGTTAGAGCACGGCTAGAACCCCAGGCTGAAGCAGCCTCCACAAAGACATTACAAGGAGGAGCCCTCACTTGGGTTGTCTTGCCAATAATTAATATTAATCAATCTTAATATTATTGGCAAGACTGTCTTGTCTTACTTGCCTCTGATGCCTCTTCTCTACCTCACCATCGACCTGCCCCATCTCAAAGTGATGTAGGCCCTGCTTCATAGCAGCTTTCTACTCTCAGCAGTCTGAAGCGACTGATTCCCAGCATTGGCCATCAATGTGCAGCTCCCAAAGGGTTCTCTTGAGATATCAAAAAAAAATGGAGTTTGGGCTGTCCAAGTTGGTATTTGCCAGTGGCCAGCTTATTATAGTGTCAGTATGTCCTTGGGGATTTAGCCATTGCTCATACGATTCACATGCCTTAACTAATGGAAGCATCACTGTCTCAGGTACATGAACATACTGGGTAACCTGGCCCATTCCAGAACAGCAAAGTTGGAGAGTTTGTCATGCCATGTTACGCCTAGGATAGGTGGAGACATTGAAGATGGAAACTGTTCAGTTTTCTTTTTTCCTCGGCATAAAGAGTTCATGTTTCACTGTGTGCCGGGACGACCTTAGGGGTGCTGTGACCTCCCCTAGCGCCCCTACCTACCGTGCCAAACTGGCGTCCCGAACGCACCCTCTATCTCGCCTGCCACGTCTTGCTGGTATATTGTTCAAAGGGAGGCTGCCTTCTTCCCTCTCTGGCACGGTTCTCTTGCTGTACCAGGGCTCTGTGCAATTGCCCTGCTGCACGGACGTCCTCTGGCTAATTCCACACTGCCTGTTTCGGGACTTCTCACCTGTGCCAACTCTGGGGCCCTCACTGCCCCCTAACTCCTGGGCTCCTCCCTGGCCCCCTTCCTTTGGCTCTGGACTCCTCACTGCCCCCAAACTCCGGGGCCTCTTGATGTAATGGGTGCCCCCTCGTTTCTCTCGTGGCCCTTGCCACACCGGGGCCTGCCTCCCGCTCTCTTGCTCACACTGGGGCGTCCACATGCTCCCGCCCATACTCGGGGCCTATGCCCGCGCTTCTCGCGCTCCCGCCCGCACTCGGGGCCTATGCCCATGCTTCTCGCGCTCCCGCCCGCACTCGGGGGCCTATGCCCATGCTTCTCGCGCTCAGGGCTCAGGTGGCCTTAGCCTTACCTGGCCCCCCAGACCCCTTTCTTGGGTCTTGTGCCCGACTCGGGCTTCTCCCAATTGGGGCTCAGGCGGCCTTAGCCTTACCTGGCTCCCAGACCCCTCCTTGGGTCCCATCCCCACTGGGCTCATCCCGATAATCGTCCATACTGGGGCCGGGGTCGGGACACCCCAAAACGCAGCGCCCCCTGCGGCGCTAGGAATCCCCCCCCCCCACTGCTGGGGAGCTCCCCTAAGGCTCCCTCCACCCCTACAGCCTCGCCTGGTCCTCCAGTGTCTTACACAGACAACCCAACAGAACACCAAGCCATAAGCCAACCGGCTGTAACACAAAATAAGCCTCCTGGCTATAATATACGTTCAGTGCCACCCTGGCCATTCTCCATCTCCCTGTCAGGGTTCTCTCCACCCTGTATCATAATGCCGACGCTAGGGTGGTCAGGCTGCTCACCTCGGCTCTGCTCTGCAGCAGAGCTTCCTGCTGCTCAGGCTGTCAGATGGAACTGACTCCTGGCCTCAGCCTGACTGCTTATAAAGGGCCAGGCCCTGCCCCCTTCTGGTCATCTGACCCAATCAGTCGCCTTAGCAACCCCCAGCTGTGCTGCCCTGTTGACTGACAGCTAAGCCCGCATCACTGTTGCCAGTAGCAGGCACCCTAGTGTCTGCTACACACTTCCATACAACAGAGAGCTAAGTATGCAAGTGCTGTAGATGGACATCTTTGTTGATAGAGTGAGTGCTCTGTTTTTCCAAACTCTCTTTTGAAGTTTACCCTGGCATTGCTTGTCTTTCCAATGCGAGCATTAAATTTGGTTCCCAAGCCAAGATTTGGTGAGATGGAGCCCAAGTAAATGAAGTTTTCAACCACTTCTAGGCTTTCATCATTTATTCTAACTTCAGGAGGGCGGTCAACTTGTTGATCCATGACTACTGTCTTCTTCAGGCTAATGGTCAGACTGAAATCATCACAAGCATGAGAAGAGTAATCCATGAGATTTTGCAGTCCTGCTTCTAAATGACTAACAATCATTGCATCATTGACAAAAAGTATTTCATGGACAAGAATTTCTTGGGTTTTTGTTTTTGCTCTGAGATGAGTTAGATTAGAAAGCTTCCCATCGAATCTGGTCTGGAGGTATAGTCCTCCTGAAGAGCCTGTTGGAGATAGGTGCAGTATGGCCACAACCAAAGCCTACCCAATGTCTTACCAGTGTATGCTGTTGGGGAACTGGACAGCATCTCCACCATCAGTCTCTGCTATAATTCTCTTGCCCACCATGTCTTCATGTTCTCTAACTCTTGGGAGCTGAATGTGTAGGTTGGTGGTGATCCTGATAGGTCCTCTCAGAGTGGTTTCTTTGTGGGGCTTCACCTCCCCTCACACTTCACCCCACGCCACTTTCTGGATGATACCCTACAGGGTCTGGGTCTTGTATCACCCTGATATGGCTGGCAACTAGGCACTGACTTGTCAAATGACTCTCTGGGAGTCTAAACCCATTCATTCAGGTGCCCTGGGGTCATTTTTACATCAGTCTTTCCTTGGTTCATTGATTCATCAGCTGAGATCAGTCTGTCTGAGGTCATAGAATCATAGACAATTAGGGTTGGAAGGGACCTCAGGAAGTCACATTTGGTCCAACCCCCTGCTCAAAGCAGGACTATATATCAACTCAGCCAAGGCTTTTTCTAGCCGGGTCTTAGAAACTTCCAAGGATGGAGATTCCAGAATCTCTGTGGGTAGTCTGTTCCAGTCTTTTACTAACCTCCTAGTGAGATTTTCCCCCTAATATCTAAGCTAAACTTCCCTTAATGCAACATGAGACCATTGTTCCTTGTTCTGTCATCTGCCACCACTGAGAATAGCCTAGCTTCATCCTCTTTCAAACCCCCTTCAGGTAGTTGAAGGCTGCTATTAAATCCTCTCTCAGTTTTGTCTTCTCTAGGCTAAATAAGCCTAGTTCCCTCGTCCTCTCTCCAGAAGTCACGTGCCCCAGCACCTAAACAATTTTCATTGCTCTCTGCTGGACTCTCCAATTTGTCCACATCCTTTCTGTAGCAGGGGGCTCAAAACTGGACACAGTACTCCAGATGTGGCCTCACCAGTGCTGAACAGAGGAAAGTAATCACTTCCCTTGATCTGCTGGCAACACTCCCACCAATGCAGCCCACTATGCCATTAGCTTTCGTGACAACAAAGGCATACTGCTGGCTCAAATTCAGCTTATTGTTTACTGTAATCCCCAGATCCTTTTCTGCAGAGTTTCTGCCAAGCCAGTCAGCTCCCCAAGCCTGTACTGGTACATGGGACTGTTCTGTTCTAAGTGCAGGACTTTGCACTTATCCTTGTTGAACCTCATGAGATTCCTTTTGGCCCAATCCTCCAATTTGTCTAGGTCACTCTGAATCCTAACCCTGCCCTCCAGCATATGTACTACTCCCCCTAGCTTGGTGTCATCTGAAGACTTGCTGAGGGTACACTCTATGCCATCTTCCAGGTGATTGATGAAGATATTGAACAAAACCAGCCTCAGGACCGACCCCTGCGGCACTCCACTTGATACCGGCTGTCAACTCAAAATCAAGCCATTGATTACTACCCTCTGAGCCCAGTGATCCAGCCAGTTTTCTATCCACCTTACAGTCCATTCATCCACCCCATACTTCCTTAGCTTGCCTGCGAGAATGTTGTGGGAAACCATATAAAAAAAACCTTGCTAAAATCCAGGTACACCACATCCACAGGTCTTCCCACATCCACAGAGCCAGTCACCTCAGCATATTAGGCAATCAGGGTGGTCAGGCATGACTTGCCTCTGGTGAATCTATGCTGCCTGTTCCTAATCACCTTTTTTTCCTCCAAATGCTTAGAAATGGATTCCTTGAGGATCTGCTCCATGATTTTTCCAGGGACTGAGGTGAGGCTAACTGCTCTGTAATTCCCTGGATCCTCCTTTTTCCCTTTCTTAAATATGGGCATTATGTTTGCCCTTTTCCAGTTATCTGGGACCTCTTCTGATAACCATGAGTTTTCAAAGTTGATGGCCAGAAGCTCTGAAATCATGTCAGTCAACTCGCTCAGCACCCTTGGGTGCCTCCCATCCAGCCCCAAGGACTTGTATATGTCCAGGTTCTTAAAATAGTCCCTAACCTGTTCTTTCACCACTGTTGGCTGCTTACCCCTTCTCCAAAGGCATACAGTCCCAAATCAATTCTGCCCAGGCTTCTGGGCTAATCAGTCCAGGTGTCCGCTTTAAGGACACAATCAGATACTCACGTGGATAAAAATGAACTTAGTGCATCCCCAGTTCCTGGGTTAATTGGCTTATCTCAGTCCCTGAAGGATACAATCAAATAATTAAATATTTAATCAAAGCAAATGAAATCAGTGCCTCCCAGGTTCCTGTGTTAATCAGTTCAGGTCAGTCCCTTTAAGAATAAATCAACTCATCAAAAACAAAATGAAAAACCCTTCCTTTGGGTTCCTACCCTGCCCTGGCTCCTCAGGATCAGGGCTGCTGAGACCTTCCAGAAGAGGAGCTCTCCTTCTGGCCACTTTCTCCAGCACCATAGGAGGGGAACACGATTAAAAAAAAAAGGGAAAAAAGTTTCCTCAGCTATGAAATGGGTATAGTATTATTTACCCACATGGAAAAGATCTGTGGGTTGGAAGTGCCACTATTTAGTGGCTGTTATTACAACATCCTTCCCTGGATGTTGTAATTGTATTTATTATTAATTCCTAAGGTGATATTTTTTCCACAGGGAGACCAAACAAAACAATCACTACTACATCCAAACTAAAAAAAAATCTTATTAAGGATTCAGAGATTTTATGAATATCTTTTAGCAATATATTTCCTCCTGCCAGCAGATTTTTGTTGAATTATTTCATGACACTTCAAAAAACCCCAAAACCCCCAGAAAACAAACCCCTAAATCAAGCCAAACATAAAACAGAACAAAGCAAAGCAAAATCTAAAACCAACTCAAGGGAAAAAAAATCAGTGCTAGTAAAAGAGGTGAAATAGAAAATCTGCTACAAAATACTGTCTTCTGTAATGGAAATCTGTCTCCCTGCAAAGCGGTTACAAGAGAGCAAGCTTCCTTCAAACTACTCTGCCAATGTTTCTAAAATTTAGAGAGAATCCTAGGAGAAGAGAGATGGTCACTTGATTTTATATTTTTGTTCAGATGCTGGCTTTATCTCTGAAATTTGTCCCCAAAAATATTTCACTTGTTTATGCCTGGTCACTAGAACCTGATGGAAACCACAAATTCATCTCATCCAGGCCATTTAATACCCAGCCTGTTCCCTGGAGACCCCAGGCATCCTGCCAGCTGCAGGAGCTGCATTGTTGCAATTTAAATGTTGCAAACTGAACTACATTGGGATTTAAACCCCCCAAAACTCTTGCATGCATACAGTGTGGCACCATTAAGCCACACACAGAGGCATTTTCATCAGAGAATTCACCTCATTCACCCCTGCTGGCAGTTTGAGGGCCAAATCTGACAAAATATATGAAGAGACAGAGTTTATTACTGGGGAGTTTCAGTCCTTAGGGTTTGCTCACAAAAAGAAGAGATGCTTTGTAAGTAAGCACCTAGAAGTCTCTCAACACGGTCTAATGCCTTAGGGTAGGGGTGACAACAATATGGCTTGCAGGGTGGATCCAACCCATGAAGCCATGTCATCTAGCCCATAGGGACCCTGGAGGGAGTGGGAATAGGGCCTACCACCAAATTCTGGATTACAGAGCCTCACTGGGGATGTGATTTGGTGGTGGCAGTGTGGTTAATGCCACCACTCATCCCGCCACTGGAGGGGGTTCCATGAGGCTCCTTTTGGTAAGATCTAGCCTCTGAGGAGCCCCACATTTTAGATCTGGCCCAGTGTGTAAAGAGAGTTTGACACCTCTGTCTTAGATTATTAGAACTGAACACAGAGACATCTTTTTTTTGCTGAAAGACGGATCAAGTTGATAGTGAATATTAGTTATTACTAGCTAAGGGCAGTGCAGGAAGGTGGTAGAAGGGCAGCTGGGTTTGCTGGCAGCTGGAAAAAGTGGCTGAGACAGCACATGGGATGCTGGAAACCTGGGTGGCACCTGACTCCACCACTTCCCAGAGCCCTCCCGGGCTTCCAGCGCCCTGTGCACCATCCCTGCTGTCTTTTCAGCTTCCAGCAAAACCAGCTACCCTCCTGCTGCCTCCCCGCACTGCCCCAAGGGCAAGCCAGCCACTTTCCCGCCGGCCCCAGGCATCCTGCTGGCTGCAGGAACCTGCTGAAGACAGAAGCAGCAAGGGGCCCAATCCTTTTTTTGGGGTTTTTTTGGCAGAGCCTTCCAGCCTCTCCCACAGCTGGAAGGGGCGGGGGGGGAGGAAGGGGAGTGGGGCCATGGGGCTCACCCCAGGAAAAAGACTCATCATGCATCATTTACTCCACATTTACAGTGGGGTTAGAGTGTTGTTGCCTCTCTATATCTCCACTGATGTAATTTCATTAGCACCTCCCTACAATTGATGTAATGCAGTGATGAATAAGACAGCTGGTTTCTCTTCCTAACCTCCGCCTTTTGACATGTGATATTGGTCAAGCTCCAAGCCTTCTTGGTAATTTTGTTTATTCAACTGTAAAACAGGAGTAATAATAATAATAGTTTTCCTACTTTCTGAGGAGATTGTAACTATCATTTAATTAATGTTTGCAGAAGCACTTTGAGATCCTTAGATAACTTATGCTGTACAACTGTGATCTGAGTCATTGTTTCTTTAATTACAAACTGGAAGGAAAATGAAAAGAAGAAAACAGATTGCATTAGATGTTATGTCAGTATAATTCATAAATGGATAAATGCTGGTATTTGTTTGGCTTGGCAATATTATACAGTGTTATGGGGCAAATCAAACAAAACAGAAAACGGCAAGTGAATATGCTTGAAAAGAGTCAGAAGAAATAAGACTTTCAGCTCTTTCAATTCTTTTTTCAAATCATTTTCTTCCTACTATATATATATAATACTCAAGCATGCTCTAAGTAATGCTAAGTGCACTAAAATTATCCAAGGGACTGAAGAACTAATTGCCTAGAGGAGAAACAAAATAACATTACATGGAGGTCTCTGCAGCTTGCTGTTGCTAAAGAATAAAAAGCAAAAATTCTACTGTTGGATCTGCATCCAGTAAACGCAGTTTTGTTCCACTTTTCTTTCAGACAGTAAATTCTGTTTATTTTTTCATTCCCGTAAAGGTTAACAACAGAATATCCAGGACACTATGGGGAAGATGTGGACATGATGCTGTATACTTATGATCATTACATCCGAGGGGCCACTACAACTTTCTCTGCTGTGGACAGGTTTGCCTTTTGCTTTGTTCTGTTGTTCCAAGGGGCATAAACAAATGGACTTCCCTTCTTGCAGCAACCAACTATACGTATCTAGAATAAAACATCTGCTGTACTGGATTTAACTATTGCTTCATGAGTTGCGGCAGCTAACTGATCGGGCTCAGGGACTAATATCTGTTTCTTCACATGCAAGACCAAAGCCCACAACAAACTCTTCTAATATGTCATTAGTTATGGGTCTTGGGTAGAAAGCTCACCTGGAATACAAGCTTCAACCAAATTAAGTTGTGTTTAGATCTAACATTTTTTTTGGGTCTAGACCTTTATCAAGGTATGTATCCCTTTAACAATCCAGTCTGGGTAAACTGTCATGCGGAAGGACAAAGGGCTTTATTGTAGCCAACCTTTGCTTGGTGTTTTCCTCAGGGAACACAGGACTGCCAGCAGAGGCATAACAGGGCAGCGCTGTGCCCTGGGCACCTTTGGTTCCCTTGGCAGCTTTCTCCCAAAAGGTGAAGCCCAGGGCTAGTGCCCTGCTACTGGCTGCCAGAGTGGTTGTGGTGTGTTTAGTGTCTCTCCTACTTAAGTACAGGCTCAGCCTATGTACACCAACAGCAGTTGCTCTGTTATCACACAGTTTTACTTCTTAACAAATGAGGAATCTTTACCAGTGTGGATTCCTGACCCCCATGATACAAACCTCCTAAGCCACTTTACTGCAGGTTGGGCAGACCTCTGTGTGGCAGGGCACTTGGTTAGGAAATCTGCAAAGCTGCCAGCAGGTGTGGGCCAGGGATAATTGAGAGTTAGCTGACTCAGAGCCAGCAGGTAAGGCTAAGCTGGGTAGAGGGAGTCACCTGACTCCAGAGGAGGGCTGGGCTTAGAGCAGGTATAAGGCCAGGCCCCAAAAGAAGCCAGCAGTAACATCTTGGAGCCTGCTGAGAGACTACCACCTCAGCAGAATGACTGCAGCTCCAGAAGGTCAACTTGGACAGTAATGCCTAAAGCAGTTTGGAGGTTTGGGAGGGAACTAAGGAAAGGAGGAGGTTCCTTGGCACCCAGAGAGGAGTCTAGAGCCCAGACTGAGGGGCTGACTGTATGGGACCAGAGAGGGTCCAGAAGCCTTGTGAGAGGCTGAGAGTGTGGGAACAGTGTGAGGGTCCAAGAACCCCAGAGGAGGGATAAGTGAAGAAAACAGCAACAAGGATGCCATTTGTGAGGCATGGGGCATTATGTAGGGAAGGAATGGAGCCATGCAATTAGCCTGTAAGGCAGAGGCGACTGGCATCTGCTAGTCATTTGAAAGCAATTTGGGAAGCCCTGGAGCAGCCTTCTTCATATCAAAGTAAGACATCAAGGCATGGCAGGAAACTGAAGGGGGGATTGCCCAAAAAGTGAGAGCTGTAGGAACTCCATGGGCTTCACGGCCACCCCTGAAGTGACTCCCTGCTACATTCTCTCTCCAACATACAGAGGCTGAAGTTGGTCTGGTGTCAACTACACTAATGTAGTGAAAATTTGGCTACCTTTGGCAGGGAAAGCTTTTCCAAGTTTACACGGAGCGCACAAAAGCAAGAGTACAGTTTTCATCATCACATTGTTGCAGTTACTTAAAACTGGATTACACCAAACACCAGTGAATGTTCTATATTATGGAATAAGATGGTAAACTAGTATAGCAATAACTGCTTGAGTAACAATTTCCTGAATGGGAAGCTGGGTTTCAGGCAGGAGGAGTCATACAGAAAGATGAAACTATTAGTTTTCTGGATGATGAGTAAGGGAGGATCCTTGATGCTGTGTTAGACTAAAAAGGGAAGATTTCAAATGAGAAACTTTACCTATATGATTCTCCTGAGGCTCTTGCCTCTTTTACATGGCCACACTTCCAGAGCATCAGTGGTATTACACTGCTGTATAACTCTGGGTATAGCAGAGTAGCCCTGTATTGCTAAGCCTGCTGGGGGAAAGACAGGCACAGATAATTCAGGTTACTGGAATACACGTGTTCCTTTATAAGAAGTAAGAGTTAATTGCTTTACCTATTTCAGGCCTGACCATTATCTATCATTAGCATTTGTTACTGCTGCATAAGTAGGGTCCTGTGTATAATGTGATCATGCAATGTCATGCCAATGGATGTGCAATTGCTCTGTTTTTGAAGTTTCTCTCATTATGCTCCAAAATTTTTACTGCAAAAAAGAAAGAAAGAAAAATTACTAATCTCAAACATGTGAATCAAATGGAAATCAGTGCAGCACTACTTGCTTGAATCTGCAGATGGCCTGAAACAGGGGGGTCTGAGAAGACTGTGAGATGCTCAGATTAAACTGTGTGGGGAGCTGAATGTGAAACGTAATAATGACACTGCACATGTCACAGCAGTTAGCTGTTGCATTGCTATTCAGTTTATCAGAGACATCAGGTTAACTGGTGAAGCCATCATTACTGATGTAGATAGTGAGTTTGGGTGCACCGACTCAGCTAGCTCCTTCCAAGAATGGCTTGGTGAAGAGTCAAATACCCACCCCATCCACTCAAGGGTGTGACTGCATCCCTGACTCAGAGGGAGGAGAGGAGAAGTATATCGGCCACTGTGACCTGCCCAGTCATCTGCTAGGATCACTAGGGCTTCTCTGGGTTAGGTCATACCCTGTACACTCCACCTTTCAGCATCTGTTTGACACAGGATATGGGCAAGATGGACCAGTGGTCTGACCAAGTGGACATGTCTACACAAGATGCTTACTGTGCATTACCTTAATAACACTGCACAGTAGCATGACCGTTAAAAACTGTGCTAATAGCCTACTGTGCAGTGTTATTAGGCTAATGCACAGTAAGCATCACAAAATAACTGTGTGGTGGTGCTACTGTGCAGTAACTTTAGTTACTGTACATTTAGGTAGTATGTCATTAAGCAAATACTAAACTAAGTGTGGGGTACATCTAGACATGTGCATTTACTGCAAAGTAACCAAAACTACTGTGCAGGACAGGTGCATATCTACACGTGCACACCCGTACTGCACAGTAAGTATGGTGGCTTATGCCAACTTGACCACAAATTTGACACGTGCATCATGCAGGTATCGAAGTTACACCCAAGTAGTTACTGAGCAGTAACACACATGTAGACACCTTATTGCACAGTAACACTGTGTGTGTGGACTGACTTAGGACTAACTTTAGTCCCAAGTCAGTCCATACACAGAGTTAATTCACTTAAATGCCTGCATGTGTAGATGCCGGCCTATTCCTGGCTACTTTGCAGTAGTGTACTGCACAGTAAATTTAAGATAGTGTAAATGCACGTGTAGACATGCCCACGCAGTAACTAAGGCATATTGATGAACTTGTAGATGCACCCAGTAAATGGTATAATAAGGACAGAAAAACTGCCACTTACTGGGTGCATCCTGTTGTAGCTGTGAAGGTTCAGGGAATATGCAAGAAACAGGTTTTGTGATATGGGATAATAGAATTTATTGGACAAACTCACAGCTGGTGACCAGAGGAAGGGCATTTTATATTCCCTCACCTCACAAAACTTGCTTCTATACATTTGTTGGCAGCCACAGCCTTTGGGCAAAACCCAAAAGATTTTGGAAGATAAAGTAATGGGACACAGAAGTCAATGCCAGCTGCAGGTTTTCTGGTGCACATCTAACTGAAGATTAATGATATTGTATACGTGGTGTTATACACAGTGAACAGTTTCTTAACTACTGTGAGACTCATCAGGGTAAGCTGCACAAAAACCTCTAGACAGATCACTGGATGCAAACATGTCAGGTATTTTAGGCCTCTCATTAGGTTTCACCAGGCCAAAAAACCCCCCAAAAACTTAATAGGAAATAGATTATGTAGGGATTGAAGAATTTCTCTGATTTCCCTGCAAGGTTAGAAACCCAGACAACATCACTACCAGGCATATGAAAACTGCAGAGTGAAAGTAAAAGTCAAGTTGCTTTGTTCAAGCTCACAGATGTTTTTATGAGATAAATTAAATAGCTTCAGTGTTGCAAAATATGTCCCTGGTCCTGTGAAGACTTCCATATACATTTACGCTTAAACTTTAAAACACAATACTTATTCAAATACGTTAAAATGAAGCACATGTCTGTATGCTTAAGTGTTTGCAAGATCAAGACCCTCATTAACATTACAGGAGTCTTTCCATTTTTAAAAACCTTAATACATGGTATTACTAGTACACGCAAGTAAAACATTATTTTACATAGGTCTGATTCTTATCTAGCAATGTCCCTTTATGGAAAAAAAATGATTAGATCCAAGGACAAAAAAACCACCTGGGGCAAAGGTGGGGTGGGGGAGAATAATGCTGACTACTGGAGAGCAGGGGGAGGAGGAATGAGAAAAAGGAAGGGGGAGTAGAAGCTTACCTGCCTCAGCTCTCCTCATTGGGGAAACAGCTGCTACTGTAGCACTGTAGGCTTGTGCTGCTGCAGCTGAAGGACAGGCAGTATCATGGCCTCCTGGGGCTGCATCTAGTGCTCTGTCTATTTCCCCACCCCTGGGCCAAGGGCTATGTATCCCATGGCAGTCTCCTCTTGGGGGGGAATTTTTCCATCACCTTCCCCCATCCCCTACAGACACACTATTGGGTCATGGGGCCACACCTGCCCAGTTCCTAGGCTGGGCAGCACTTTCTGTGGCAAAGACTCCTGGAGACACGGGGCATACTGGCATCCCCTATAAGCTGTTTGCCAGGGTTAGTGCCCCACTTGCCTCCTGCCTATTGCTATTGATTAGATCTCAGCTTTTGAATGGAAAACCTCCACCAAAACAGCTGCTAATTTAATGGGCCATAATTTTGAATTGCAAAACCTTATTCAATCCAGGTTGTCTGTAGTTTTGGAGGCCTGAGAGATAGAAAGGGTAGTAAATGCCTGTGACCTGCTACATGCATCACTGATGATAATATCTTAAAATTAAACTAAAAATATGATTTGTACTGCACTGAGCCACTTGCCCAAGCAAATGACAGTCAAATATAGCCAGTCAGGCAATATCTCCACTTTCACCCCACACAACTTTAAACCTAACATGAGGCAGATGCTGCTCCTCATTGTTAGTAAAAAATGAGTAGCATCTCAAAACAGACTGAATGAAGCAAACAGACAATGAAAGTTGAACTGAAAAGGCTTTGGCCAGTCTAGACTCCAGGAATGAAATTCTTCTCTCACTTACACCATTGTAAATCAAGAATAGTCCATGGAGGTACATAGCAGTATAAGCAAGAGCAAAATATGCCTCAGTTCCACATAGCAGCACCTACAGACAGGACATACAGCTGCATCATCTGTGGGGAGACTACTGATGGAAGATGACTCTTGTAGAAAAATGTCCCATTTCAGCCCTTCTTGCAATATGACCAGCCCAGTGTCACAGATTCAAGGCTGGACAATTACCTGTATTTTAAACTTTTGACATCTTCAACCCCTGTGAAAAACTGCCATTTGATAATATTTTACAAGTGACCAAGTACTGCATGGCTGAAGACACCACTACTTAGAATGACAAGGGTGTTCAGCATCTCTGACTTCCTCATTCTTTTGCCTCTTTGATGAACTTATTAGCATGTATATCAAATAATGCCCAATATAGGAGTGAATTCAGTGAGATACTGAGAACTGGGCTGAAACCTATCCATTCATTTCACATTACTTAGCAACACATCACATGGCAATGACCATGGATGAGAACAAGCCTGGCTCTTCTTTAGGTCACTACTTTGCAGCTGACTCAGGCTTGATCACAGTCAAGAGTCATTACCTTCTGATGAACTAGAAGTTCTGATGCCCTTGATCTTAAGGAAACACTGACCTGCCTTTCACAATAGAAGAGAACATAATACTCTAGTATGAGGCAGACAGGAAGTATTTTCTTTCTGAAGAACCCTTTTTATATAAAATGTGGCCTCTGGTGTTTCCCTTGCCTCACTGATGTCCATTTCTCCTTTTTCTTCCCATACAGGGATCGCCAGTGGAAGTTCATCGTCTGCCGGATGACAGATTTCAACTGTCAGTTTGAGAATGCTTAAACATAGTGACTCTATCAAACTTGGGGAGGGAGGGAGGGGAGGAGGAATAAAGGAAAAAGGACAAGCAAACTCACAAAGAGAGCATCCAAATCATCAGCTTCCTGCTGATGTTACAGATCTTTTTTGTCTCTTGGAGCTGTTTAACTTCAAGACCAACTCAATGCACCCTCTGGTCTAGTAGCGTGCTTATAACTGCACCTTTGGAGGATTCTCTTCATTTTTCTTTGTGGCTTCATCTCCCTGTTAAAATGCTTATAATATGCAACACATTTTTATTAACAGCTACTCTTTCATATCTAGCCACTCTGACCTCACAACACTTTATTTTGCATTGCCTAGTATCTCTGTACAAAATGCTTTGTATTCCTGATCAATACCCACATGGTTCAAATGCAAGAAGAGCCATCTAGTGCATACCTCACTAATTTTTCACACCTCTGTGCACACAAATTCCTGTGATTGCTATCAGCATTTATGAGTTGCAGCACTGCCTAAACAAGACTCTGGCATTCTCTGTAATACTGGGGATAAGCCCTGGAGACAGCTATCAGTGTAACCTCATTTTTTCTAATGCCAGGGTATATAGGGTAATAACACTATTTGCACAAGAGGAAATGTTACCCCGATGAGAACCGAAGGAAAGAGCAAATAGTAGCTTCACCCATCTACATTTGGAGACCAATTCTCCTTTTCACTACGGCCCCTTTATATTCTTATTTGCATCTTAGTGCTTTGGACTGTAATACCAGCTCACTGCACCTTTTGGTATAGTAATATGCCTAGAAGTTTCAGCAGAGCTGCATTAATTGCTGTAAGAGCATTGTTACTGTAATGGTCCAGGGAATATGCAAGAAGAAAGACTTTTTAATTTCATTTCATATGATGTGTCCCTACCCAAAAGCTTCTTTAGCATTCCTTGCAACTATGGAGTTGATCCAATAAAAGATATTACCTCACAAGTCCTGCTTCTCTGACAGATGAAATCAGGGCAGATCCCCAGAGTAAAGGAGGTGTCCATTACTCACTAAACACACTGCCTTTGCCATATATTGTTATCAGGAGTCCACTCTTCAGGTGAACTCGGCTATCACCATTGACAACATCCATGGCTCACATCGGATCAATAAAAACAGTGACCTTGAGTGAACTTAATTTTTCCAGTTTAGAAGTCTTGTTCCCAACATGTATGCCTTAAAAAAGTCCAGACAGTTGTTGTAAACCAAGAGATGTGAGGTCCTTTTGGTGGCTTAGTTTGATGTTTGGAAGTGTTAACCTTCAAACTCACCTTGGACCTTTAATCATTCAAGATGGCACTCGCACAGCTGCAGCCCAATAAGGAAGAATGATAACCTCCTCCGGTAGATTATGTTTGGCACATTGTGCATTTGCAAGCATTCATGGCTTTCCTTCACCCAAGGAAGTCAATGGCCCACTTCCCATTGACATAAGATCAGGCTTATAATGAAAGCATTCATCAAAGTAAAATTCTAAGAGCAACTGGTAATTGTCAATTTCCCTCTTCCAAGCATCTCTCCTTGCTTGACTATCTATTAACATACTATCAACTGTTATCCTTCAGACCACACTGGTGAAATAAATGAATTCAATACATTTTCCAATGCTTTAGCCTTGTTTTTTCTTTTTTTAAAACAATTGTTCACTTTACTCATTAATTTGCTAAAAGCTCAGTCATTTGCAGTGGGTGTCACAATAATTAGTGAGGTTCTGTTTCAGTCAGTTATGGAGACAAAGAAGACCAAAGGGAGGGAGAAATTAGGAGACACAGGAAAGAGAGAAGTTTCTTACTGACATTAGCAGAGGTGGAGAAGTGAGGAAGTTCCAATAAGCAGGAGCTACAGAGTAGGGCCTTGCACCACCAGCAGCAATGGGAGAGGAAATGTAGTTTAATTAAATTCATAGGATTTTTGGTTCTCTGTAGGAACACCTCCTCTTGATAGACACCTGCCACTCAATAATGTCCTGCTTCTTTTTCCTCTCACTTAGCCTATTTAGACCGTAAACTACATGGGATGTGGACCATCTCTGGCTGGCTCCATCTACCCTACAAATTCTCTCTGCATTAGCAGGACCACCTGCTCTGCCAGTAGAGCTCCTCTACCTCTGCTGAGCTGCACAAAGCTTTCTGAACACATGCTTGAAAGCATGTGCAGACACTCCCAACCGTTCTACTGGCTCTATGTTCCATAGAGTATCTAGTGCTTTCTCAGGCACACCTCATACTGTGGTGAAACCACATAGAGCTGACATAAGCCTGGTGGCATAGTGATGGCAGCAGAAGATCTGGTAACACTGACAATCGAGTATGCACTATGTTTGAGGACTCCACCAAGCTTGTGTGTGTATTAGGGCTCTTTGAAATTTTGGTGGGTGTTTCATTTAATTTTGGATTCAGGCATTTCGAAGGCTGAAACACCAAATCCAAAACAAAACACAAAGCTATGAAACAGCTCCAAAATGAAACGGGACCATCCCAAACATTTCAAAAATGTTTCAAAATGATTCAGATGTTTCTGAAATATTTCAAAGCTGTTTTGGAGGTGAGCTTGCAGGGAAAGAGAAACTAACAGGGAGGGGAAGGGTGGGGGGAGGACTGCTCTGATATTGACATCTGTAGCTGGCCAGTGACAGCAATCTGTCCCTGAGGTCCCTTCCAATCCCAGGGCTCTGGGGGAGGGACAGAGAAGCACCATAAGAGGCAGTTTGTGAACTGCTCTGCCATTTTGTAGCTGCATCTGTGTTATTTGCTCTTCTTATTCCACCTTCCCTCCAAGAAAAAGAATGCAGTGGCTTGCCTGACAGCGTCTCATCACAGTGCACTGAAGGAAAGCACTCAGTGCATGTACATTTATTACATACACATTCACCCAGATGCCAATTTTTTTCCAGCACAAGAAATACAAAGCGTGCTGGAAAGGCAGGTGCTAGGTCTTCCAGCCAGGGAGAGAGAAGGGCCAGAGGGAGAGCTATATGTTCTACCCTCCCCAAACTTAGACGCAGTCTCTTCCCTAGCACTAGCAGGTATGAGGCTTATGGTGTTAGTGGCAGCAAAGAGGTGGGACCAGTGCCTGCATCTGCACCCCCTCCAATAATACCAGCCATAATAAAACCCCAGCACCACAAGCAGCACCAGTATGGCAGTCTCCTCCACCCCCCATTTCAGTTCCCAGCCTGAACCTTCCAGTGTCAGAGGAGAAGCTGGATTTGGAAGCAGGGGACCCAAGTGCCCTAACAAAATTCTAGGGATTAAGAAAAGGTTTGTGCTCCACTCCCCTTCAAGTTCCCCTAGAGCCAGGTCAAAGGAGGTTGATGTTGAAGTTGTGTAGGCAAGTGGCTCTGCTGAGTCAGCAACTCCTGTTGTTGTGCCTCTGCCTTCTGAGGGGGAATCAGGCAGGATCTGCACCCCCCCCCCCAAAAGGGGGGTAGTGTGGTGTGGGATCATTTTGAGGTATCAGATGATCTCACATATGCTGTCTGCTTACACTGCCAAAAGAATGACCAGCCAGGGCAAGGAGGAGAAACACTTCAGCACTACAGGGATGCTGATGCATCTCAGGATGTGCCACCCCCTTGTCCTTGCTCTTCCTGAGCCTGGCACCAGTGGGAATGTGCCCCAAAAGAAGTCCCCTTCTCACTCTGAAGCCCCTGTCCCCGCAAAGCAGAGGCAGGCCACCCTGGAACACTGGGGCAAGGCAGACAAAAGAGGGGCACATTGCAAAAGCGAGCAAGATCACCCAGAGCATCAGGGAGATGCTTGCTTTGGATGGCCAGTCCTTCTCCCTAGTTGAGTGGCCAGGGTGCAGCCAGCTCATGGCACTCATGCCCCATCCTACCAAGTGCCCGCATGCACTACCTTCAGCAGGATAGTGGTGCCTTCCCTGTAGAAGCATGCAGGGAGTACTTGAGGGAGGAGCTGCATAAGACAGGTCCACAGGTGGCCTTCCACTTCATCTCAGACATCTGGAACAGCCAGGGTGGAAATCATGCCTACCTCTCCCGCACAGAGCACTGGTGCAATCAGTCAGGCCACCAGCAGGCTCTCCTTCAAGCCAAGGTGACGGATGAGTCCCTAATGGCAATAGAGATCATGAAGGCCCCCATGCTTGGTGCAGGGGTGGCTCACTGGGCAGGGTGAGCTCACCCACAGGATCATGGTCACTGACAATGGGGTCAACATGGTCAAGGTCAACTTTATTGATATCTGCTGTGTGGCACACAAGTTCCATCTTGTATTCAAAGACAAGGGGGACAGGGCTGCTAGCAATGGTGTCATCACAACCGGCCAGCTCATTTCAAGGTTCAAGAAGGTGGTGGACTACTTCCACCGGAGCAATAAGGCAGGCAAGATGCTGTGGGAAAAACAAGCAGAGCTGAGTGTCACAGCACAAAATCATCCAAGCTGTGGAGATTTAGTGGAACTCAACATACCTCATGCTAGAAAGGCCGGCGGAGCAACAGAAGACCATCCATGAGATGACCTTGCTTGGGGAGATTGGGATCAGTGGCCCAAACAAACAAACATTTCCCAGATGTTGGTTGGTGGTCCTCGTTCCTCAAGGCCACCGAGACAATCAGCACTGGTGATGCCAGCTTTAGCCAGGTGATCCCCATAGTGAGGGAACTTGAAAAACAGAAGTTCCAGGTGATCAATGTTCCTGGCTGGGGCAAGCCACTGTCACCAGAGGTGCAGGCAGTGGTGAAGTAACTGAGGAAGAACATCAAGAAATGGCTGGATCCATTGTGGTCCAGTATAGTCCACATGCTGGCAGCCATGTACAACCTGAGGGTGAAGAGGAACATGTGCTCAAGCCAAACCCTGGGTCACTAGATGGAGGTGCTGGTGAACAGAGTCTGGGAGGCGGAAGGGCACAGCAGGGGGACATTTTCCTGTGCCAGCACTCCCAGCAGCAGCCAGTCTCCTCTATGACAGATGCTGCCATTGTGGGCCAAGGGCATGGCTTTAATGGTGGGGTCCAGAGGCACCAGACCCCAGCATCAGGCAGGTAGTGTAGAGGCCTTGGTGACTATTTATCTCACCAAGGATGTGGAGCCACTAGACTATGGCCCTTTCGCCTATTAGGCAACCTGCAGTCAGATGTGGCAAGATCTGGCCATGGTTATCTGGGACCACCTGTCCTGTCCACAGACCAGTGTTCCAAGCAAGAGGGTGTTCAGAATTGCTGAAAATGTTGTCACACCCCACCACACCTCCTTGGATCCTGGTTCAGTGGAGCAGCTGGTGTTCAAGGTAGACCTCCTGCTACTGGGGTTCCCCAAGCTTCAGGTGCTGACAGGGTGAATGCCACCCTCCTCACTCCATCCACACCCATTTCCTTTTTAATTTTTTTTAAAAACCTTTTAATGTCCTTCTCTCCATGCCAGGATGAATTTGGAAGGATAATCTGGGGCTACGGGGAAGGAGGAGGGCCCAGGTCCTGGGTATGACCTAAAACTGCACCCTGCCAGGATTGGGAAGCCTGGTAGGACTGCTGGCAGTGCCTCAGCCCCTAGCCTAGGAAATGCCAGGACCTCCCTGATGGAAGGCAGGTAGGAGGTGCCTTATAGCCTCCAGCCACCATACTCCCTCACACAGTCCTGGCTAGGGAAAGCCCAGACCCCCAAGATCTTCAAGAGGCTGGAGGCTTGCTGGCTGCAGTGGAGTTGTAAGGCTCTAGGTGAACTTAGCTGCCTGGGATGTTGTGCGCGAGGCATGGGCTTTCGGGTTTAAAACCCTCTGTCAGGCTAAGGAAGCATCTAGTTGGTCTGCACGTGCACTTTTCCTGGATGGAAGGAATAGTGAAGCCAGAGGTTGGGATGTAATGCCGGCAAAAGAAGCTAGTCAGTGAAAATGTAAAATTCAGGCATCAGGGCGTGAGAGAGACAGGGTGACAGGGGATATAGCAGGTAAAAGTGGAGAGAGGTACCTGGGGAATCAGATGTCAGGCAGGTTATAGTGTGTCCCAAGTCCAATGTCTATATTGAGTAGACACTGAATTCCCATTCCAAATCTGTCCCTTCATACTTTATTTCCCTCAGCTATAAAGATGGAGATAAATCAGCCCTATGGTTCCTTCCTCACTGCAGGGTTCCGAGACAAATATTTAGGCATCTGCCAAGCACTTGGACAGCTGGAAGGAGAGTTACTGACATCCAAAATATTTTTTCAATCACACAGTTTGTGAACATGCAGTTGCTGGAGATGGATGAAGCTATTTGAGGAGGGAACTTCACAGCACAATTCAGAGATGTTGCCTCTTCATACTACTGCCTTGCAGCTGATTTTCTTCTCTATTCACTAATGACATGGTACAGAGAACTGAGTCACTAACAGCTTGTCCTAGCCAACTTCCCAAGGATAACAGATAAATTATGAACACAGTTAGTATTCTCCTGAGTACAGAGGAAATACCTTAGAAATGGCAGGAATGTGCAGAGATGCCTCCTCTTATGCCTTACATGTCAAGCTTTGGTTCAGAAGTCAAACACAGAGGCATCTTTCTGGTAGGCAAGGAGGATTCCTTTACAGGGGAGAGACCTTAGGAGGTGTTTGGTTGCAGCACAGGTATCACTTTTGGTTGCAGCATGGTCACAGGCTACTTACTGAATATGCATCCAAAATCCTGTAAGAGTTAATATACATCAAGTTGAAGCCAGGCTACTGCAGCAGCTGCACAACAACTGGCCCCTGAGTTACCTGGATTACAGCTATTTTCAATATGGCTACATGCACTACAATCACACCTCCTATTGCATTGTAGACATAGCCTTTGGTAGAGAGACATGGAAAGCATCCATAAGCTCAGTGGGTCAGAGGGTAGGCGTTTGTTCAAAAGGCACCTGAATAACCCATTTCTCTTACTCAGAGATCAAAATAATCATGTCTTCAACCATCTACCAACAGTTGCCTTGTCATCCTTCACCCTACAATGCCACTCAGCCTTACCTCCAGCTTCCCTCTGCTCTCAGCCATGGTAAGCACACCGTGGGTCTGTGCTAAGTTTGGCCTCCCCTCTACTCATGCTCCAGCTCTGAGTTCTGGACCAAGGTCTTCTTTTGAGCTAGATGCCTTAGTATTCTATAAGTCCTTGACCAATCTCAGCCTCCCACACCTGGACAGGTGGCAAATGACTTCTGTTGAGTACAGAATTAAACTCAAATTGTAATAGTGGAATTGCCTTCAAATTGAGTCCCATCCACACAGAAACATAACTCAAGTGCAGTGGTGCTCTTTATTCAAGCTTGTTGTCATTAGAGAGCATATGAACTACAGCTCAAATAAGGGCAACTCATCAGCTGTGAAAAATAAACAATGAGAACATAGTCGCCATCTAGCTCCCCTTGAGTATCCCTAGTCCTCCAACGCTCTCTTATGATATTTTAATATATACTCAGAAAGCACAGACAACCTTACCCACAATTCATTGGGAAAGAACTCATACAATGACTCAATTTCCTACAGTGCAAAGAACCATGGGATCAGAGCCAACATGAGGGGTGTGCAGGGCTGACTCTCAGTGGCACAATGTCCTATGCCCCAAACTCTACCTGGGATTGGTCCTACACAAAATAACCATTGTGTTGTTCAAGCCCAATGTATTTTGGAACAAATTTGCACATGTCAGAGAGCTGCAACAATCCTAACAATGATTTTGGAAAAACCTGTTCTCTGGGCTTGATGGAATGACACAGTGGTATGAAATAGTCACACCTAAGGACTTGTTTCTAATCTTTCCTGGGTCTTGCTCAGCCCTCCATTAATTATAAAGGCTTTTAGCCACCTGCACACCGTGAAGCCCAGCTCCTCACTTCCAGTAAATCAGCATAGCACCACTGAGGTAGAACTCATAGACAAAGACCTGTAATTTGGGGCTATGCACAGGCCCACCTAGCCTCAGGTATAACTTTAGGCAGCCTGACGGGTACTCTAAGGGTGCCGGATAAACATGCAGGTCTCCGGTCTAATTTATAGTGCTTCACAGAAAAAGCCGCAAGTTAAATCAGGGGTTGTTAAATCTGTATGCCCCAGGGCAGGCGTGGGCAAAATCTAGCCTGCGGGCTCAGTCTGGCCCACGGAATACATACAACATTTAGAAGATTAATATTAATCTGCTCCTGGCTCCCCATCAAAGCTGACAGGAGACAGGGGCAGTAGGCCTAGGGGAAGGAGTTAAGAGAAAGGCCAGCCTGGCCCCACCCCCATACCAGAAGTTTCTGCTTGCTGGAGTTTTCTCTGCACGTGGCTGCTCCAACACAACATGGCCATGGCTGTATTGCTGGACCACAGAAGCAGGGGCACACTGGTACCCCAGGGCCAGGAGAGGAAGGGGGGATCGTGTGCGTGCATCTGTGCAATGAGGGAGGGGGAAACAAAGACAGAGACAGCGTGCATCTAGTGAGCAAAGCACACAGCATGTGGATGTATATAATGAAGGAGGGAGAGTGTGCGTGTGTTCATAGGGTGAGTTCCACAAACACCCCCACTATATACATGCACCCCACCACACTGATGCAAAATATTGCAGTTCGTTTCTTTTGGAGGCTCGCAAATAATAATTCTCAGGCACACACAATTAGCAGCACAAAAGGTGTATTTGCAAATAGGGTCGGAGCAGAGTCAGAGGACTTCAGATTACTCTGCCCACTGAGGAAATTCTTAACTGGGTTTTTATCTCTTTCCTCCTGGGCACGTGTGCAGAAACAGGAACACTTACAGCTCATTTCCGGTTCATACAAACATATATGTGACTACGTCACTTCATCCGTTGCATGTATATTATAATTAACTACTTAAGTATGCGGGGCGGATAGGCAAATATGCGTCAGCTAATTACGCACGCTCAGAAAGCTCTCTAGGTCTTCAAGAGTTGAAATCCCCCCCCCTTTCAAGGACACAGTCAGTTGAATTCCAGCTTCTGTAATCTGCATGTGAAAGTCAGGGGGAGTGTGGGGGTAGAGAGTAATTTAGCATTAGAAAAGCTAGCAATGGCCAAGGGAGAGGAATGTCCTTGGCAGTGTTTCTTCTTATCAGGTACGAGATGCAAATTGTGCAGTTCTAACAATATTTCTAACAACACTGCCATACATGCAGATGCCCACACACTCACATACCCCAGCCCCCCCAACCTCATATCCACATGCTCCCTTCCCCACACACACACCCCCATCCACCCCCACAAACATCCACCTTCTCATGCCCCCCACACTCCCACAGTATACAAGAATAAAACTTCGTTTTAAACTATCGTATGATCACCTCTATGTACACTACACAAATCCGTGTAAATCAGGACAAAAGTATTTTTTGAAATCAAATTAATGAATGCTGTAGATGTTTGACTTTTAGAATATAGTTTGATGTTTTTCTGGCTCCGAGATGGCAAAACCCCTTGCTGAAAGGAGTATTTCCAGGGGCAAAGGTGGGGGGTTAGGGGGACTTTTGGTTCCAAGATGGTGACCAAGGGTGGGGCACTTGTCAAGGGGTGGAACTACTCATGCAGCCCTCAGCTTGCCAAAACTCAGTAAGCAGCCTTCTGCCCAAAATAATTGCCATCCCCTGCCCTAGGGGGTACACATGGGTGGGTGGGGATAAGGCACCACCACGCCACACTGCTGCTTCTCAGAAGCAGGGCCAAGTGGGGAGTGCAGCAACAGCCCTCTGCGGGCTACACAGGGGCTGCCCAGCCATCTGGACACAACAGGGTGGGAGGGAGCTTCGATGTAGCAGCCACTGCCGGCCACCACTCTGCCCTCCCTTCCCAGCTTCATGTCTAGTCATGCACCACCCCTTCTGCCCCAGCTCCATGTCTGGCCACTGGCGATACACTTATTAAAAAGAGGTCAAAAACCCCTAAACAAGACCAAGTTTTCGGAGCCAACAGATATTGGCTCTGATCCACCCACCCAACCCTTCAGTGCAGGCTGAGCAAACTCAGGCGGAACTCCTGCCTCTTCCTTCCATCCTAAAGACAGCACCAGGGAAAGGGCTGGGCTGCTTCACTAACGTAAGTTATGAAGGTGCTGCACTTTACATGTGAACCTTCATGTAATAAGGGTTCATTTGTTGTGTGATCAGACACTTTTTTAAACACACTCTGCAGTTAGGCACTTCTGTTTGTGCACAGCTGTAGAGCACTTTTAGTGGCTGACCACACAACAAAACATTTTGGTCAGTGCTCTAGATTAGCCTCAGCTTCCTTGGTAGGTTCCAGGTAGAAACCTTCATGCCATGCACTATAGTCATGTTTTTGACCTGCTGGAGGCTAGGACTGCAAGCAGGGTCAGAAGAGATCTCCTTTGCTAGCTTTATACTATGGAGAAAAATGTTTCAAACAGCTCTACTCATCTCAACCTAATAGAAGGCCTCCCTTTAGCTGCTAAAGGCGTTACAGCAATGGAGTGCTTCAGGCCCAAGATTACTTTGACTCAGCTGACCTGCTCTGGCTGTTTTACAGTGTACTGGCTGCTGTCTTCCCCTCTGAGGTAGAAATAATTCCCCATGTTGTGCGTGAAGGGCTCAGGGGATGAACAACTTCAGCAGCACACACAAAATCTGATTGTACCACATCTTACACCATTACCTTTTATTTTTCTTGGTGTCCATTATAGTTGAGATGCACTTTTCATTTCTCTGTAATAACCATAGCTGCTAGTGTAGAGCACTCTGAGAAAGAGGTAAGCAGGGCTAATGGTTATCTCCATAAGTGAGGGAAGGGATTCATTCATTTTCAGACAGGAACCCAACAGCCAAGTGGCATTATAGGGTGAAGGATGACAAGGCTACTGTTGGTAGGTGGTTGAAGACAAGGTTATTTTGATCTCGGAGAGGAATGGGTTATTTAGGTGCCTCTCTCTGAACAAGTGCCTGCACTCTGACCCACTGAGCTTATGGATGCTTTCCTTAATCTCTCAAAGAGATTGTCTATAGTGCAAAAAGGTGCAATTGCAGTGGATGTAGTAGGCATACTGAAAAAGTAGCTGTAGGAACAGAACCCATTTCATACCTCTGGATGTTTTCTACTTAGCTGGTCTTGATAAGGGCCCAATTTGAGGGATAAAACAGGAAGACAGGAATGAAGAATGCTAGACTCCAGCTCTGACAGCAGAAATGAAGCAGCAATCAGGCTGTAGAGCAGCAGTAAAAAAAAATGTGGTGCTGTAAAACCCTACAGAAAAGCCTGCAAATAGCAAGATAAGCTTCAAGTTCAGAGTGAAACCTCTGAATCTGTCCTAACCAAATCTTACCCGGTTAACCTAATAAGATTTGTTGGGTTAAGGTGATCTTAATGGGTATGGAAAGCTCGAGTCTCCTCTTACTTCTGACAGGGTAAGCCAGCAGTAATCCCTGTGAAGGCAATGGAGCTACAATTGTATAAAATCATGGATGCTTGGCTCACTGGGAACAGCTAGCAGTAGTGCACTTTGTGCCATGGCTACTTGTCCTCAGGGAATGCCAGTACCACACATGCTTTGGCACATGACAAGTTACCCTGAAGCAGTAGGAGGCGGGGGCCAGCATTATGCTGACTCTAGCAGCCTTACTAGGGATCCTGGGGACCTCCCAAGGCTGCAGCCATGGCAATCCTACCAAGCAGAGCCTAGCTGGCAGCCACAGCATAGCTCTGGGTAGCCTGGCTCTGCTTTCCAGCAGTGCATTCCAGCCAGTTTTTTTCCTGCCCTTTTTTCTGACCCCATGGATGTTCAGGGGTCAGAAAAGGAAAAAGCCCTGGAGCAGCGCTTGCACGGGCAGCATGCCCTTGCAACACAGAGAACACTGGACTGTGTGGTATGTGGCATTGCAAATGTGTTTGCAGTACCCCATACTACATGATTGCCCTTGCTGGATGCACTCTAGGTAAGCAAGAGAAGGAACAGAATCACCAAGTGGGGCAAATTCTGCAGCTCTTACCCATGAAGTGTCACCTGCTGGCCCACAGAGCAAGCTCAAGTCCAGTGTGGCACTGAAGTCCAGGTCAGTTCATAAGGTTAATAAATACTTGAAATCAAACATTTTAGAAGAGTCCTGCATGTTAAAGATCCAATGCCATTCTGTCCTTTCAGCTAAGGGATGAGAAAGTGCACAGGCTACAGAAACAATAAGTCCCCTAGTGAAACTGGGGGAGACTGGACTTTATGGGTACCTATACACAGGCACTAAGGCTGCTCCAACATGCTGGAATTACAGTGTGTAAGAGCAGACTTGATTAAATCCAGTGTGTTGGAGCATGCAATGATCTTTAGTGCAAGTGCCCCCATCACTATTTAAGTGCCAGGACTCAGATACAGGAGACATGGTAGTGCTTTAATTATAGCGACTCGCCAAGCAGCTCAAATTAAAGTGTCACCCCAGCCTCCCCACCCCCAGAGCATGTGTTAAAAGTGCCCTATATTCCTGCTGCTTCAAATGTTAAAAAACACAAAAGCCAAGGGAGCACTTCAATGAGAAACAAGAAAATCTTTTAAACTGTTTTGCTTGTGTGGTAGGTTTGGGAGAGAGAGGGGAAAGTGTAAAAAGTGAAAGTTTTGCCCCATGTAGGAAGATCATTAAAATAATCAGTTGGGTTCATTTCTCTAGAGCCCATTTTCAAGGGTGGGTCCCCCACCCCCAGCAAGGGTGCTCAACCCCTGGTCCACAGGCCAGATCTGGCCTACAGGACCTTGCTATCTAGCCCACAGGGATTCTCAGGTCTGAAAGTTTGGCAGAGGGGGAGAAGCAGCAGCAGCTGCCACTTTCCTGCTGCTAAATTTCTAGACTTGTAGGGAGCCAGAAGGGCTGGATAGCACACTGGATCCTCATGCCTAGGTATCTCAGGGCCTGATCTGGGGCTAGAGACACCAGCCCCAGGAAGTACCATGATACCATAGAGCTAAAGGGAGCTGGCACAGGGCAGGCTCATGGGTCTAATCCAGCCTGTAGAGTGGCCCTGAGCCACTCATCCAGCCCAGACAAGGAAAACATTGAGCACTACTGCTCTACAGCCATGAAGTATTGAAACCTACTTTTTAAAACAAAAGCTGAGATTGTTTATGAAGAGTTATGCGAGTTAAGCAACATTCACAAACTGATCATCTCAAGATATTTTTAATGTGAGTTGCCAATGCTGTACACATTTAAAAATAAAACAGAATAACTCGCACTACATTCAAGAAGTGATGTTGAAATGAAGCACATTTCTTGGAAGATGAAGGAGGAACAAAACCCTCTTAGTTCAGTGCTCAGGATTTCGTAATGCGAGATAACCCTGGCAGAGTCATAGCTTCCTCCAAGCAGAGAGATGCCAATGCAGCTGAAGGGAAACCAGACCATGGTAGGAAGAATAGCATTGGCAGGACATCAGTTGGCTGCCTAGAGAAGCTATGTGAATGACCGAGGCCTTGACCCTTATTCACAGTCATCAGATCCCTTTCTGTTTTTAAAAACCTTATTTTAAACCCGTGTTTCTCACATCAGCCATAAGTTACTGTAAAGTGACTGTTCCCTTTAAGGCTGCCATACAGTCTGTAATCAGAGAATCCCACATCTGCTGGTACTGCAGGTTTATGCCAGAGCTGTTGGGTAAAGCAACAGGCAGAAGGAGCTCTGCTGATAGTTACAGAGCTGGAAATGAATCGTCTGGGCCTGGATTTACCTCTGGTGAGAAAGTACAGTTACACAAGAGGATATTAATTTAGTTTATTCATCGGTATCTCTGGACTGCCCTCTGTGTGTGCATAGGGCTTTGCAAACATTTAGAAGCCCCCAACTCTATGCACTGGGAGGACAAGGGCAAAAACTCCCACCTTTATCAGTAAGAGGTTTCTAAAGTGAGGGCTGCACAAGTCATCTTTATAATAAAATTTTAAGTTGAGAGGACTGACAACCTCAATCATTTAAATTCTGCATATTCTTTTAAAAGGGTTTAAAAAGGTAACCAGAGGTAAAGTCTCCTCTCAAACCTTTGGGTGTCACTAGTATTGCCCCCAATTTCTGAACTGTATTCAACAATTCAACTGAATAACTTCTGTAATTTAACATTAATGGAGTTTGGGTACCTACATGACTCCAGAGAGATAGATCACTTTTGAAAGAAGCTACCAGGATACCACATGAAGATTTGCTGCAGTACAAAAAGAAAGTCCCCATGAATTACACAACATTAGTTATGATATATCACTTCCCTGGAACCTGTAGAGAAAAATCTTCAAACCATTGCAACCCAAACCAATTCTTAAATCAATCTTCTTACAGCCACCCATCCTAGCCTTTCAACAAGCACCAAACCTTACCAGCCCCATCACCAGAAGCAAAGCTTCTTATGACCCAAGCCACACCAAATGGATCCAGACCAGGACAACAAATGTTAAACCTACTAACACACCTCCATCAGTCCCACAATAACTACACAACAGAATCATCACCATTCCTGGATCTTACATCTCATCCAGTGCACAGAAAATATGTAGGAGCCAAATAACCGTGTACTGTAATGAACGCACATTGAAAAATCCATCACAGGCTAAAATATCCAATTGCATGTGGGTGCACACTTCTCACAAGACTATCACTCCCTCTCCAAATCTCTCAGTTCTAATGCTTAAAGGGAACTTACAAAATACCTTTCATAGACGAGCCTATGAATTTCACTTCATAAATCTACTGAATACCAAAAAAAAAAAAAAAGGGTGGACTTAATATAGACATTGGATATACAACACATTAGCCCCCTGTTACACTGGTGTGTCATACTTCAGGTAGGGTTTCTCAGGGTTGGTCTGCTATTGGCCCACTCACCTGTTTCTAGGCCAACCACCCACCTCCTTTCCTGCCACACCTGGATGATGCATGGTGTTAATTAGGTGGGAGGTTGCCCATTTTTGCCCCAATGCCAGGGTATGCTATCTGCGGCTTCATTCCTCCCCTACCCTGCAGCCCAAGCCTCACAGGTAGCATCCAGGTTAATATGACTCCCAGCCTGAGACCAGAGTAAGCCAAGTCCAAAGTTGGACTACACACATGTGGACATCCATACCACCTCCCTTCTCACAGCAGGGCTTTCACTCCACGCCTCTCTCACTAGGGCCTCTGGCATACCACCCATTACCAGGCCACACTTCACCACCCTGCTCCTCCTTGAGTGACTCCTCTAGGCCATCAGGCTTTGCTACTCACACGCTGGCCTCACCACACAGTCCCATCAGTTCTTGCAAGTTCCCCTACTCTGCATGGTTCAGCCTTGTGCTAAACCCTGGGCTAATTCTGCCCCAGGCCCCTCACTGGGCACAACTTTATATACATTCACTCACACACTGAGCTCCACATCACCATCCCCTCACTGAGGCGCCAGGGTTTCCCTCCCTGGTTGGGCTCAGGTGGCCACAGCCATGCCTGGCCCCCCTTTCACCCACAGTGTTGAGGGCTAGAGGTTAAGGCATCCCAACCTGCCTTTCACCAGGGTGGTAACTGGCCCAGTATTTTCTGGGGATTCCTGTGCCACTGGGAGCCCCACTAGGCCACCTACTCCCAGCAGGGTGCAGTTTTAAGTCATGCCTAGAACCAAGAGCCTCCAAATCATACCCTTAAGCTCCTGCCCTTACCACCAAGATACTGTAGACAGGCAATATTTTTGCCTAGCCTGCCAGTAGTGAACTGCTCTCTTTATATAGGTAGCCAGAGATCTAAAATGGCTACCACAATCAAACACCTGCTGCCTGCTTGTCTCAGCTCTTAAAGTGGCAGGCACCAACAGTGCCCTGCCACAGCCAGGTACTGCCTTTAGCTGCCCACATGCATTCCTTCACGTTTCCCTCCCTCCTCTCCTGCCTCCTATCTCTACCCTTTGTCTTCCAAACATACACTCAATTGCACCTTCGCAGCCTTCTCATTTACTCTAGCTTCTTTTCTACTTTGGAAACCTCATAACAGCAGCAGTTTCCCAATGCCTGAGGAAGGGTGTTTGTGCCCAAAAGCTTGCAAAGAACTTTTTTCCAACTATTTAGTTGGTCTAATAAAATATATCACATTTACCCAAAGAACCTTACCCACATATGAATCAGGTGCCTAAATTCCTTTGAGGATCTGGTCTGAGTTGTTACTCTGTATGAGGAAGGATGGCAGAACTGAGTCCTCAAACAGATGAAGGCCATTCCAAAATAAACAGTACACATTATGGGGGGTCACATTCTCTGTTATACAAAAGAACTTATTTAAAGTGACTGGAGATACCCCACAAATATAAGTAATATGCCAATAAGATTCTCTCAAGCGATCATAAAACCCCTATAAAGATTGTGGTAACTGAACCTATACTGTAGATCATTCTAGACCATAGATTTTCCAAAAAACACTTAGGAGGCCTCCAGGCTCCCAAAATAAAATGCTATTATGAAACTGACTTGTATAGATGTTAACCAGGTCCCTTTCACTGATTTTAGTGGGAATTTAACTCCAGTACTCTTTTAGGCCCTATTCATGCCAGAACTTAGTTATTTGCTTAGTTTTACACATTGTATGAAGGTAAATTCTCACAACACAAACAGATGAGTAAGTCTTTCCAGGATCAGGGCATTAGTTCACAGGTATGGGGTCACAGTGCATATCTTGAATAAGTCACTGGGCTGAAGAATACAGCTCAGTGTAACCTGCCCTCCTAAACTGTGAGGGACTTAGAAGAGAATATGGACACATATAGAGGAAGGTCACATTAACCCAAAATTCACTATGCCAAGAACAGAGGAGAAGAAAGGGGAAGAGAAGAGAATCTTCCAACAATCTGAGGCATGCTCTTTTGTAAAGTTCTCTAGAACAACCTTACAATCCAGTACACTCAGCAACGTGACGACCAAGGCAGTTTTGGAAACAATAAATGATTCAAGAATTGGAGATAATATCCCAAATAACTCTACAAATTAAAAAGACAGCCTCGCCTATCAAATTCCTGCCTTAGAAAGTAGGAGATATGCCAAGTGAAAAGGAGCCAGCTGCTTATGTTGATTTAGCTTTCTCAGACTGTGCTAAGAATTCTCAGCCCCAGACCAAAGAAAACTGAGACACAGGAGAACATAAGGGAACAAAGCAAGGAAGATGCTTGCATAGAGGAAGGGTCATAAATAAGGAGAAGAGAACTGAATATGAACAGAAGGGAAATGCTTTTTCATACATCCCAAATGTAATCCAGGCAGTACGCCAAGAGGTACCCCCTCTCCAAATGAAGGGATCAAAGCAGGTGCACAAGCGCTGTGGGAGGTGTAGGGAGTCTCTTCCCCTATAGAGCAGAGCCAGACCACCAATGGGGACTTAACCATATTCCTTTTAATACTGGGAACAGAACAGGCATAAATCAGAGGGTATAGTGGACACTACAGTGCCCCAAGGGGGCAGGATTCAACAAAGGTTAGACACTTACAATCATTGACAAAAAACAGGGTTAACAAAATATAAGACACAAACAGCAGAACAAATGATACGGGTTGATGAAATATAAAAAGGCACAAAATGCAAAATGTCAAATGATGAGGAAATATAGGGCCTTAGTACCTGGAAGGGGAGAAAGGGGGGTGGGGAACACAATGGCCCTTTTCCACTGCAAAAAGATTTGCTTCTTGTTATCTCACTCACCCCAGCTTGGACTTAAACCCAGATTTCCTATGTGGTAGGCATAGACGCTACCACACAACCACTACCACTGGTGCCCCTACTCCAGCCTGCTAGGGGACTTGACCTTCCCAGAGCCCCGGCCTCACATTAAGCTGCCTGGCTGCTGATTGGAGGAGCTGGAGGCAGAGCTGGGAACCTCTCAGGTCGCTGCTCAGATCCTTCCTGGAGCAGGGGGAGCCTCTCCTGCTGGCTGCAGCCTCTCCCAGGGGATCCTGGAGCCCAGTGGGGAGCCTCTCCTGCCGGCCACACGCCGCACTGCTGAGGGTCCCACTGCTGCCTGCGGGCCCTGCTCTTTCAGGCTCTTCCGGGGCACTGCTCCTCCCCTCCTGGCTCAGCTCTGTGAAGCGCCTTCCTTGCTGTCCCTCACTGGTCTCTTCCTTGCGTCAGCCCATGCTGCCCCTTTTATTCCCCTCCCAAGGGGCCAATCGGGACATGGGGGGGGGGTGAGTCTCTGGGGCCTGATTGCTGCGGAAAGGGAATCCCAAGTCCTCCAATCTTTTGCCCTTTCGTAACCCCTGGGCTAGGTCACTGCCAGCTAGCCCATCACACAAGCAAGCAGAAGAAATGGACAGAAGTTATAACCTTCATTTACAGACTTGAACATGTGGGTTTCTCTGAGTGAGTGCATGAGATTGAATCTAGGGTTTTGGTTCTGATACTACAGACATAGTGCCCAAGCTGCACAACTGAGAGCAAGATCCAGGTCCAAAGTTTGGGGATGTTCAGAGTGTAAATTTTGGTTCAGGCCTGTTCCTGATGAGCACACATTGACCCAGAAAACTGAGCCACTCATCAGACAAGAAAATACATAGCATGAATCATCTCATTCTAATCATCTTCATGCTCCAATATAGTATAGCAAGTCCTGTGGGGATGAAGCAATATAGAACAATCTCCCCTAGAAGAAAGCTCATAGTCATTTGTTCCATCTTACTCCATCCCCAGGTTTTATTATGGGAGACAGGGGGAGCCTGGCCCAGTATATATGAAATCAATTCTTCATGGGTCTCTTCCCAGGAATCCTTAGCTTGGGGACCAAACAGTATTGCATCTAGCTTTCCCATCGGGCTGGCAACAATCTTTCCCACTTCCATAACTCTAGTCAAAACTCCCTTCTGTCATGCAGAGTTAAGTTCCGGTGCTGGGGCCGCCTGCTCCTTGCCCTTCATCCAGTCCTCTCTTTTTTTGGTTATATCTCACATTGATATAAGGGATCTAGGATAGCGACTCTCTGTCTTGCTGAGTGCCATGCAAACCTATTGCAAACAGTGCTATAGAAATACTTAAAGGCCATGTCAGTGTTTTGAATTTGCCTAATTCAGGACTCAGCTCGTCATGTCACCCGATTCTCTTGACCCAAAGCTTGACTTCAGTAGGCATCTTTCCACTGACTTGCACGAGCCTTAGATTATCCCTGGTATGAGGGAACAGGACTATCAGATATGGAGGAAGCCCACACATACTTGCAGCTCCCTGGTTCTGCACCAGTCATCCAAAGCTGTGGGGAACCCTTCCTTTGTGGAGTGGAATGGGAGTAACTAAGAACTGCAAGACTGGGTTCAACTATAGACTTCATAACAAGCTAATCATTTCTGCATCTGATTTCTTTCCTTTCTTTTTATCCATGCTACATTTTTAATGGAGTCAGCAATAATTAAAGGCTGCAGATCAGTGGTTCCCAGCATAGGGGTTGTGATTCAGTGTAGGTCCCAGCATTTAATTACCCATGTTGCACCTGAGCTACTCTGTGCCTTTATTTACCCTAGCATAAAAACTAAATGAGGACAATTTGACCCTGTTTCATTTGGCCTTGGTTTGGGTATCCTAGTAAGGTAAGAACAGACACAGAAGCAATTACTGTGTAGTAGGTGAAGTGCAGAGAATCTTTTGTCCCTCTCAATTGCAGACACGTGGATAGCAGTAATTTGTGCTTTGCCTCACAAAATGTTATCCGACTGTAAGTAGGGCATTGACAGTAAAAACCTGGGAGCCTCTATTCTAGACAGACAGCCTTGGGGCTTTTATCCAGGGTGTAGGGAGAGCAGGGGCAGCAGCACTGGAAGCTTCCTTTATCTTCTGCCATCACCATGCCTCAAGCCTGCCCTGGAGAGACCTTAGAGGACACTTGAACCTCTTCAACTTATTCACATAGCCACACCACTGCTGAGGTGACAACAAAAGTTCTAATTAATGTTAGTTAGTGTGGTTTCTGGGCTAGGAATTGGCTGACATCATAAGCCTAATTCAGACAGACCACAAAATGGCTGTTAAATGGTACTGACATACCAGTCATGGGCTGGATTTTGTAGCATCAAAGTAGTTTTTCAAAGAACTTTATTTGCTTTTTCAGCTCTTATTTCTCAGTGCTGGGTCTAAAAACACCATCCACTCCAGTTTCATTAATGACACACCAGGCACAGATCTTGATGAGATTCTATTGTCATAGACTTGGTTCTTTTCCCCAAATTGGAAACTGTTTAAGTCTGCATCAGTGTCATGCATTTGGCTTTCTCTGATTCCACATTATCTGTTTTCCAGACTCCTCTGACTGCCATCTGTCTTCACTGCAGCAGGGATTAAAAATGCACATCAGAGAGTCTGGACTTAATATTTCAGCATGATAAACGCTGAGCACAAAGGCATGACAGCATCGAACCAATAACCTGAACTATCATTCTCAGTTACTTTTCATATTTTTTACAAGGTGGCTAGAGAGGGGAACCTTGGAGAAATGAAGTGCAATTTGTTAGGTACAGAAAATATATAGATAACTGTGACATTCATCTGAAAGAGACCTGTTTAGCGAATGACTGAGGAAACATCTGTGCTCTAAAGCTATGCTTTGTGCTCACTTTCATGCAATAAGGAGCACAGGTTATTGACTAAGCTAGCTAGAGCAGAGTCCAGAGAAATTAGACTTTGGTGACTTTGTGCCTTCTGGCTTTGATCCTGTTGTTCTGATAAATCCTATGTGTTGTAAAGGACATTGGATCCTCAGCAAGCATAAATGGGTGCAACTCCATTGGGCTCAGCAGACCTTCAGTGTTTTGTGCTGCTCAGTGGTCATTCAATGCCAGGGAGGCTAGCATAGATCTACTTCATTGGGTCTCTGCATTCTGACTGATCAGCAGACTGCAGTATTAGCCTCTGTGAAACAGAGCAATTGATTCAGACTGGCTCTAGAATTGTAAGAGGTGGAGCTCTCCGTATTTTCCTTTCCCAGCCAAACAGAACAGTAATTCACAATTAACACTAAGGTAATACAAATATGGAACTACTTACCCAACCTAACAGAAGAACCTCTGCATATAATTATTAACATACTTTTGTAATAGCTCAGGAATCACCATTCCATTCTGATGCTTTTAAGTAAAAAAGTGGGACCTCCACTTTAAATTGATAATAGGGGCTGGGGATTTGATGTCTTGGCCACTCTGTATTAATAGCCTTAATCACCTTCTGCAGGGTCCCATTTCAGCAGTAGCTCTGGCAATTGCATTCTGCATTTCCCTGAGTCCAAGCAGGGTTTTCTTGCTCGGCTGACATGTCACATTCTGGACTTTGCCTCGGTGAATTACTATCAAATGCTCTAAGGTTTGTATTTCATTTGCATATTGTACATTGGTAGCTGAAAAATTATTCATTGTATGTCAAAAAGAGTGTTGCATGTGCAAAATTAATGTCCTGCTTTTCTAAGGAACTTGCCAAAGCCCTCCTGATTCATCAAGGGTAGGTAGCTATTTGATGTCAATCATCTCTCTAGGTAGAGAAACTCTTTGGGTAGAGGTGATATCTCTTATTAGACCAACTAAATAGTTGTAAAAAAGTTATTCTTTGCAAGCTTTCAGACACATCCTTCTTCAGGCAAGAAAAGAAATTGAAAATGATGAAAGACATTAAAAATGGTCAGAAATATCTCAGGTATGAAAAAAGCCAGTCTTTGGAAAGCTGTTCTGTGGGAATACAAATGGAGAGGAGTTGCAAAGACAAAAGCAGGCTGGTTACCTGGAGTTATCAGGTGGCAGACAGGCTGTGGGGGGCCATAAATGCCTGATGTTACTATTTAGTCCAGGCTGTTGAATTTGGCTTTTTTCTTCTTCATGCTGTGAAGTTTCCATTTCAAATGGCAAAATGTGCTGTCTTCTATGTTTCAGGGATCTTGGCTGTAGCTGTACTGGTCTAAGCACAAAGGCAGACAAACTCTTTGGGTAGAGGTAATATCTTTAAATAGACCAAATAATAGTTGCAAAAAAGTTGTTTGTTCTTTGCAAGCTTTCAGACACACACAGCCTTCTTCAGGCAAAAAAAAGAAATTGAAAACGATGAGAGAACTTAAACATGGTCAGAAATCTCCCAGTTATGAAAAAAGTCAGTCTTTGGAAAGCTGTTTTGCGAGAATGCAAATAGATTCTTGCAGAACAGCTTTCCCAATGCAGATGCAAATACATTCTTGAGAATACAAATGCATTCTCACAGAACAGCTTTCCAAAGGCAGGCTTTTTTCATACATGGGAGATTTCTGACCATGTTTAATTTCTCTCACCATTTTCAATTTCTTTTTCAGCCTGAAGAAAGAAGCATGTCCAAAAGCTTGCAAAGAACAACTTTTTTTGCAACTGTTTAGTTGGTCTAATAAAGATATCACCTCTACTCAAAGAGCTTGTCTGCCTTTGTACTTAGACCAATAAGGCCACAGCCAACCTGAATCATCTCTCCAAGCATGTATCCGTTTATTAACTAGTGGAGAATGCTCCCTTTTGCATATTGTTTTATTTAGTCTGGGTTTATGCATAAGGGAAGGGTTCTGCCTTTGTGTTTCCTACAGTGGCTAACAAATGGATCCAAATACTGTTTTTTGTACTTGCTCTATCATTCCCACAGCAATGAGAGCCTATCCATTCCCCTTTTAGCCTCAGTCTTAGGGTGCAGAAGATTTCCCGGGGGCATGAATCATAGGAATGTTAGATTTTTTTAGATCCTTTCTGAACTCCATTGAGAACTTCTCTGGAATATTTCTTCAAACTCTCCTTCAGTTGTTTGAGTATCCAGACCTTCTAAACCATGCACCCTTTCAATGAGACCATATGCTTGACAGTAATGAGGTCTTATCCCTTAAGCCAGGGGTGGGCAATTATTTTGGGCTTACTGAGTTTTGGCAAGCCATCAAGGGTTGCATGACAGGCAGCCACGGCAGATAAATATTAATTTTCTAAAATTTTTAGGGGCCCCATGGGCTGGATAGAATGTCCTGGCGGGCCACATCCAGCCCCTGAGCCACATTTTGCCCACCTCTGCCTTAAGCATTATTAGAAACTATATAATTTTATCCAATTTGTTGTTTTCATTTAATTCCTTTGCACCCTTAGTGAAGACAAGATCACTGTAAGCCTTGAGTTTTCACCTATTCCTGCCTGTGGCTTTTCTTCTAGGTCCAATGTCACTGTTTTTGGTATCACAAGGGCTTGTACACCTACATCTAACCAAAAGTTAATGTCATACATGTCCTATTTGCTTTTACGGTGATATTCTATTCATCCTCTGCTGCAGTGTTATCCACTACCACTATGAAGAATTTCTTTGAACTAGCAGTGCAGTTATCATCCCGTTGGTCCTTGCTAAGCACACACTGCTTTCTATGTTCTGAAAGAAGCCAACCATCTTTAGGATCCCCACATTGTTTTACAATACAGAGTGAAGTACTGTTTACACCTTCTCAAGTCATCTGCCATTTTTCTGGAGAATTTCAGCTCTGGTGGGGTTTTTAACTGCTCTCACTGAAACCTCTTGGTTTGGAACTTTCCTTTTGCTCATTATAGCAATTATTTGCTGTTTAACAATACCTTAGAGCCTGGATAAAGCTGACCATTATTGCAAATTAGGAATCACTAGCTTTTGTGAGAGCCTTGTAGAGGTGTTTTTCCCTTTATGCATTGCCACCAGTCGTCAAACACTTCAATCCGAAAGTTCCCTCTATTGCCCTAGCAGGGTATGGAAAGAAAGGGGGTTTATCAGATCGACTAAGAGTCTAGGAAATCCCTTAGACTGTGTTTGCTGAAGTATGAAGTCAGGTTTCTAGAAGTGTGCCATTGGCCCAAAAGCCTGCAGTGCCTCAGACTCTTCAAAGGTCTTTCACCTGAAAGGGAGATTAGCTGGGGCTGAATCTTGTATGACTCCAACTAAGAGGATCCCTGGGGAAGAGCTGCCTCCTAGGCTATGTCTGAAATGGTGACTAGAATCAGCTTGGTGTTTGCAATGGTGTATCTGAACTTTGTGGCTGCCCAAACCTAATGGAAGGTCAAGTCTTTCAGAAATACTTGACCTCTGCCTGCCCAAGGCCCTGGGAAGATTTAAGCCTGTGATGGTCTCTTTGCCATCTCTGCGTTGGACACCTGTTTGGAGGGAGTCATTAAGTAAGCCATACATTTAATGGCTGGAAAGCTTGGCAACAGTTTTTCAGCCAAACTACCCTTTGGCTTACCCTGAGGCTGGAATGTCTTGTCACTGTACAAGGTCACAGTTTTCCTCCTCTGTGTCCAATGTTTTGTCCCTATTGGTCTCGCTACTTGTGTTAGAGGCAGGCAGCTCTGCCTCCAATGAACACATATGCTCACCTGAATCAGGATTCTCCTATTCTTGGCACATTTACAATAACATTAATGTTGCATTTTCATAAGGTGCTGTGTGAATAAATGCAAAACTAAAGAGTTGCTGTTGTGGCTGTGTGACCTGAGAGTTTAGAGCAGCAACAAAATAACCTTCCTGGTGTCATAGCAGTGAGAGAGAAAGAAAGGAGTCTAGCATGTTGCTCTTTGGCACACTAACAGGATACTAAAAATTGACTCCAGCCCCTGTGGGCTGTCTTGGAGGCAATGTCAAATTTGGCAAGAAGATGATGAAATAACAGAGAAAAGGTGATGAGCAAACTTTTCCAGAGAAAAAATTCTTATTAGGTATAAAAGCTTCTGAAGTCAGTAAGAAGAGGAATAACCTGTGATTTAGGACTCTACTCAGGCTCTTGGAAACATGCATTTACAGTTCTGTGTCTCAGATTTCTTTTTGGAGGGGCCATCTACATTAAAGTCCAGTGAATGATGTAGAGCCTAAGGCCAACCTCTGTGCACTGGTTATCCCTTCTACAAAAGCAGGGATGATGCACTTTCTGGATGTGTTGTAAGAAGTGCTGAGATTGTGGGGTGCTAAGGTGTTGTGGTGATGAGCTACTATGGTGATAAGTATCTAAGATAAACTGGTGCAATTCAACTATGCCAGCTCAGGGTGTTGTCCTTGATGCCTAAAAGGTGGTCAGATCTGCCCCACCACCATGCTTCCTCTGAACATTAGTGAGGCTGACTTTGGGAACCTGACCTGTGCCCTTGACTTACATGGCCCAGGATGCACATGAGTCCTGGTGAGGAGGAGGGAGGCCTGAGAATGGACATATGGGAACACAATCTGGGTGAGGTCAAACCAACTGGAGAAGCAGGGCTAGTATTTCTTTAAAGCTCTCACCAAAGGAGCATGAAACCTCCTCTGCAAAGCAAATTGAAATGAAACAGTCATTGGCCAGGCTTTGTTAACAGAACATTCAGTTTTCTGAAGCTTAAAAAGTGAAGAGCTCTTGGGTAGATGGAGCGTATTGAAACCAAAGTTAATTCCAGCGAAAAGCAAAGCTTCCTGTGGCCTCGATGGGTAAGAGTCTAGAGCAGAGTGACTAGGCCCCTTCTGTAATCTCTGTCTGGGCACAAAGGGTATTGGTGATTTACACTAACTGCTTTGGCAGGGGGAACAAATCCATCACTCTGCCAGAGGCTGTTGCTGCTACAGCATGTTCAAGCAACAATTTGTGTCCAACTTGCCAAGCAAAGTAATACATATCCTAGCCACACCAGGCAGGGCTGCACAGGAAGAGGGGGGAAATAAGTGGCGTGAGGAAGCCCACTGCAGAATCTGCTAGGACAGTGGGGGCCAACCTATTTGGCTGGCAGAGCACAAATTAGCCCTGCACGGTCCTTGAGTGCTACTTCAATTCCTTTCCCCAGCCTAATCTGCTGCTCTGCTTTCTGCTCCATCCCCTGTGCTCCCTTCCCAACCTGCTGCTCTGCTTCTTGATCTGTGCTCCCTGCCTCATCTTCTTTCTGCTTCCTGTTCTATCTGCTGCTGTGCTGCCTGTACAGTCAGTTAGGCTAGGGATGCTATACACAGAGACTGTTCTTGCCAGGGTGGCCACCCCTTTGCTAGAACATGGGTAGCAGTAGGTCCTAGAACCCTGCCCCTGACACTGCCAGTGGGCACCTCCATCCCAGGATATTCAGTGCACCCACCCCTGCTCACATACACCAGACCTGGAAGTGAGAGAGTACAGCCATTCTGGGGGCAACCCGCAATGGTCAACCTCACGCCATCAGAGACAACACGCTTCAGCTGTCAGTGGAGGGGTGCCTCATTTCTAAGTTTGGCATATGCAAGCAGAGTGAGTGAATGAAGGGTGTTTGTAAGTAGGCACTACCCACTTACAAACATGGCACTGAGGTCTGATTATTGCCTAGGAAACTCCTTAGTCAGATTATCATGAAAAGTCACTTTCCTAGAAAGCCTTTGTGGAAAGAGTGGTTCAAAGGTTAGGGTATTATCTTGGTAGTATGACAAAGGCCAGGTTCAACTCTCCACTCTGTTACAGGCTCCGTGTGTGACCTTGGGTCAGTTACACAGGGTGTAGAGAGATGTAACAATTATACTGGTACTGAATGATACCCCTATCAGTTGTTATACCTGCAAGCTCCTACTGCAATACAAGCATGGCAAAATCGCTGTAACGTTAACCCTGTTTCACTCAGTTGTGTCTCTCTACAGCCTTAGTCTCCATCTCATTCTCTCTGCCTCTCTCTCTTTGCTCCTTAGTTTCTCCATCTGTAAAATGGAAGGAATTTTCTTCACTAGCAAGTTATATGGATAAATACACTGAAGACTGTGAGGTGTTCATATACTAGGGGAGGGGTGTTATAAAAGCACCAAAGACAGCCAGAATTAGTTGGTGGCCTAATGTACAGGAAGGCAGTCCTTGCAAGGGGAACTGAATAAGTAAGTGTTCTTCTATCGTTTCCCACTATTTGTAGTTTTTCATGACATCATGGATTCTCTTGGACCATGGAAGCAGTTTCTTTTGATAGTTGGGTCCATATACTTTTAAAGCTTGTTTTGGTGTGATATTAGCCCTTTCCAAATATAGGGCCTGGAAAAGAAGCCAGAAAGATAGATACAGCCCAGGCCTATCACCACGCTGATGAAAGCCCTACACAGCTGCTGCTAGATGAAGGGGCTCAACCATAGGACATGAAGATGTTTGAGTCGCATCATTGCTTCATTACTTCAGCCCAGCTCTCCAGGCCTGCATGAGGCACCACCCATGTCATGATTCAGCAGAGCAGCTGCTACTGCATGCTCAGCAATGCATGGCTGCTTATGTGATACTTTCTGTACTCAGAGAATGCTGATTTCTTTTAGTAGTGTTCTGGATGTCATATCCCCATGCATGTAGTGCTGAAGACTGATACCTCTGTGCCTCCCTCTATTCCAGCTGGCGTGAAGAGACAGAGACATCAGAATTACTCTTAATTTCATTCCATTATCCATGGCCCTGAGGAATCATTCTGGCAGCCAAGAATAGCTGGAGTACAGCAGGGCTCTGTTTAGCCATGCCACCTACACACCTTTTGTGCCAGGACCTGCAAGCTGAAGATAAGGATGCTGCCTCTAAACCACCAAAAAAACCCTCTGTGGTCAGGTGAAATCCCTGTTTGCCAGATTTATGTAGTAACACAATGGGCATATTGTAATATCTTTGTATTTATACGTAGGCACACTTATGTAGTAACATGATGCACATATTGGGTGTATGCGCAGGTCCAAACTATGAGCTCCCTATCTCACCCAAGTAGTGTCACTGACTCCACTGTATTTACCTGGGGAACTGCTCACTACTGAGTATGAATTCACAACTTGGCCCAAAGGTGCTACAATAAATCCCTGTAACTTCCCTTTGTCTTCCCAGCCAGGCTAATCTAAAGTCTCTCATCCTAGAGGGATGAGAAATGCTGATGCTGGCGTACGTGTACATTCTAAACAGATTCACACTGTGCAGGCATGTCCCATTTTTAGTAAGAAAAGCAGAACAAAACACATTCATTAGGAAAGGATGCCCTTCTTCCGTGCTTCTTTTACCAAACAGTTTGTGGCTGAAATGATGGTACAACTAAAAGGAGAAGTGAACTGGCAATGCTGAAAGCTTGCTAAAGCTCTTGGGAATTCTGCTGAATCACTGATCCAGGGGAGCAGCAAAGACAAAAGCAAAGAAAAAAAAGGAAGAAAAAGAGGAGGCCAGACTTTAAATGCAGATCCACTTTCTTTTCCAATGCAAAAGCTAGTATCTTATGATTTATCATACTTCATCCACCTGCAAAATGCAGCCATCTCTGGAGTGGAATACTGTAACTCGACAGTGCTACGCTAGCTAGCACTATGGAAGAAAGAGACTTGGGAGTCATCATTGACCACAAGATGAACATGAGCCTGCAATGCGATGCTGCAGCTAGTAAAGCGAGCAAAACACTGGCTTGCATCCATAGATGCTTCTCGAGCAAATCCTGGGACGTCATTCTCCCGTTGTACTCGGCCTTGGTGAGGCCGCAGCTGGAGTACTGCGTCCAGTTTTGGGCTCCACAATTCATAAAGGATGTGGAGAAGCTTGAGAGAGTCCAGAGAAGAGCCATGTGCATGATCAGAGGTCAGGAAAGCAGACCTTACAACGACAGGTGGAGAGCAATGGGGCTCTTTAGCCTGGAAAAGCGCAGGCTCAGGAGTGACCTGATGGCCACCTATAAGTTTATCAGGGGTGACCACCAGGATCTGGGGGAGCATTTGCTCACGAGAGCACCCCAAGGGATGACGAGGTTGAACGGTCATAAACTACTACAAGACCATTTCAGGCTGGACATAAAGAAGGATTTCTTTACTGTCCAAGCCCCCAAGGTCTGGAACAGCCTGCCACCGGAGGTGGTTCAAGCACCTACACTGAACACTTTCAAGAGCAAATTGGATGCTTATCTTGCTGGGATCCCATGACCCCAGCTGACTTCCTGCCCTTTGGGCAGGGGGGCTGGACTGGATGATCTTCTGAGGTCCCTTCCAGCCCTAATCTCTATGTTTATGTCTGTGAAATCTATGAAACTGTTTAACTGTCATTGTATAACATGGCTGGCTGGGTATGCAAATGTTTCCTGGCATGTAAGTACTTATACGTACACAGACTCCAACACTGAGGAAGATGTCTAAGGTCCAGGCTGAATTGAGGTAAAGACATTGACATAAACCAGCTTAATTTGGCAGCTAAAAAAAATGAGTTCTTTTAGCTCACAAATCTATGCATCTGTCTTCTTAGATCATCTAAGACAGGGGTCAGCAGTGTTTTTGGCCAGAGTGCCAAAATCACCCAACCTCCACTCATGCCTCAACTTGGTATGCCAGAGATGGAGGAGCTGCAAAAAGCCTGATCCTCATTGCTGGTGGTGGCTGCATGCGTGCCTCTGGGTGGACAGTGGGGAGGAGCCAGGGCTGTGCTGCCCCAGCCCCTTCCCCACCATGCACTGAGAGCCTCACATGTACCTGTTGCTGCCATGGAGCCAATGCTGGGGCTCTAGAGCCCAGCACAGCTGTCTGCAGCTTCCCAGCTGCCTTTCACAGCTGGCCTGGGCTCTGGGCAGCTGTAGCAGGACTGGAAGGCTCCACACAGCTGTGCCAGGCTCTGCAGTCCCAGCACCAGCTCCATGGTGTTGGCAGCTGCACATGTACCACTAGATGCATGGTGGGGGTGGAGCCAGGGTTGTGCTGCCCCAGGCCCCTTCCTGGTCATACACCCAGAGGTGCACACACAGCTGCTGCACCCATAGAACTGGTGCTGGCCCGTGGAGCCCCATGCAGCTGTTTGGAGCCTCCTGACTGCAGCTGGCCCAGGCTGACGCTGCCCAGAGTCCAGGTCAGCTGTGACCTGCTGAGGAAAATGGCCTCATGTGCCATACTCTGGCACACGTGCCAGGGGTTGTTGATCCCTGGTCTAAGAACATGTGGAATTTCTCCCCATTTCAGGGAACATAGCACTAAATTGGCCTGTGGGCATGCATTAGGCAGAACTGACAGCTACACACTTGAGGAATGGGTATTGGCTAGTGTTTTATGGTAAATGCTTGAAAACTGAGTCTACAATGTATGTATCCACACAGCAGGCTAGTGAAGACAATTCTTCCCATTTGACATATTAAGACAAAGAGAGAGATGGGGGAGGGAAAGAGAGAGGCAGACTACGGCTGTAGACAGACTTAAGTGTGGCCACAGTCTGGAACTCGACACTGAATCATTCTCTCCTGTGAAAGGATATGCTGTGGTTCTCAAATGTAAGGTTTTCTACTTACATACCACCAACTATTTAAAAGAGGATATTTTAACGATAAAGCCAGTAACCACTCACATCACCCAGAAGTGCAGCAGACACAGGGAGTGCAAACAGCAGAGGTGGGAGCGATATTGTGGATGCTAAAGGAAAACTTGGTCTGTGGTCTGGAAACAGGGATAGAAAGTTTCCTATCAGAACAAATAGCTGTTTCATGAGAAGTCATTAGCCAAACTAGACATACTTTTCTTGTGCTTTCATATGAATACTATTGTGGGACCTCCTAAAGTATGAAGGATTCAGAGCCTTATTTAGCTGGACCATGTAGAAGAGGGGGAAAAATCAAGAGAGGATCCTCAGCTGGCTGAAATCAACGTTACCCTGTTAACATCAGACTGCTTTTAGGGAAACAGAGTCTGCTAATTTGGATCCCACTCAGGCCATAGCATCAGTGAGCTTAGAATGTAGTCACCTTGCTCAGCACTTTAAATGTTCCTTTCTGGAAAACCCATGGACTTATAATAAAGCCAGCTTCCCATTTACACAGTGCTATTGTGAAATGCTCATCATTCCAGCTTCTCCCAAAGAATTGGCATTATGCTTATGCTTGTTGTGCCCTGTTTTCTTCAGTTCCTTCTGTAACCCATCAAACACATCAACACTTTCTTGTTTTTGCAGTTGAACTTTCTGAAACAGAAACTAGACAACCACAGTGAAACACTCACCCTTTATTATGTCTACCATAACTGGCTTGCTAACATGCACTTTATGTTTAATAACAATTACAAACAAAATCCCTTGATATTTTTATGTTGTACAACTTTGTCAGGCTTATGGTGGTCATGCTTCTCTGGTACCTGTGGACTACCTTTCTTGCAGAATGCCCAGTACACAACACTGCCTGTTTTGTCATGCTGTGTTTTGTACTCATTTTCTGCCAACTTGGTACATCTACTTCCAATATGATTGATGGTGTCTGTAACCTAGTCACACACAGCAGATTTTGGATTTACATTTTCTTGCCATTTATCTTTGATCTCACATAGTTTCATGAAAATAGTCTGGTCCTGCCTGTCAAGGCATAATTAACCTTTCATTTTATTCTTCCTGATTTTCCCTGGATAAGTCACTCAATATTTCTGTGTGGGTTCTTGTAAAAATCTAACTTTGCACCAAGCAAGTATGAAAACATGATGCAGTACTAACATTACTGTACAGCAATGTGTAGACACGGCCGGAGAGGTCAAGCAATGATCATGCTATGAGTTAGAAATGGAACCCAGATTTCCTGGTGGCAGCTCATGTGATTAGACCATGCTGCCTCCTCTGCTCTGAGCACAAATATCTGCAAAGACCCTACCAAGGCAGCATGGAAATGAATGGACAAAGGAGAAAAAGGGAAATTATTTTGGTCTTCATTTGAAACATGCCTGGAAGTTCTCTCAGTGCAACACTTCCTTGTTAAGCCTTAAGCAGCTTCCAAACAGTGAGCCCTAGTTTCAGCTTCACATATTTCTTCTATCAGAATAGCCTGGCTATGGAGGAAAGGTTACTAAGGGATTTGCTTTATATTGTACATGGAATGACAGGGCTAGCACCTGTCTACTGACTCCCTTGTTACACAAATGGCTAAAGATGTCATATTCCTAATACGGGCACTGATTCTGGAAAGAATCTGTTCACAGTGTTGCTAAGCAAGTAGAAAAGCCCACCTGTGCACATTAATTCAGCAGACCAGTTTTTCCAACATGCGTGAACCAACGGGCTTCATGCAGTATATGTCGCAGGTAGGAAAATACCGATAGTGCTGATTCAAAAGTCCCCCAGATCTGCTCCAATCCTAGTTGCAAGCAGATGGAAACTTAGCAACACGTAAGTAAATCTGTAAAATCAGCAGTTCATCCACTTGCTTCTTTCTTTAAACGCAAAAAAGAAAAGAAAAATCAGATCAGTCTCTGGGCCAGATTTACAGCTACACTCTTTCCCCTCCAGACTGAGGGGCTCATCCAAGTCCAGTGAAGTCAATAAAAAAATTCCTTTTGACTTTAGTAGACACTGCATCAGGCCCCAAGTGATCTAGCCATAAAAAGCACTCCTTATCTTTATGCCACTTTGCTCTGAATAACATTCATCAGCAATCCTCTGCAGATCTCAAAGCACTTGGTGAGCATCAGTGATACCAAGCAGGAAAGAAAGTGCTCACATTTTAGAACTGCTGAAGAAGAGAGAGTGTGATTGGCAGGGAGCCAGGCTGATCCTTGAAATATGGTGACTAATTGGCTAAAAGAGACTTCTAAGCATAACTGGGTGGCATTTAAAATGTAAATGCAGGGTTAAAAATTCCCTTATCTGTGAAGCAAGGAGAGAAAAGCAGCACTGTTCCCCATACGCACAGTGGCATCTGTAGCTACATTGAGTTAAAACACAGGGACCTAGATTCACTGTGGCCTGGCAGCTTGGATAGTCATTCACACCCAGCACAAGCTGTGTTACATCTCTTCTAGGCAAGAATGCATTCATTTTGTTTAGCTACGTAACTGCTCTAACCACCAAGCAGTGGAGAAAATGAGGCTCAGAACTTGCAATGCTAGCTGATCCCCCCCTATGTCATGGTATTAGCCAGTAAACTGGCACCAAGAAGACACTTTACTTCTTTCCTACAAGACTTGCAATTAAGTGCATCATGTGGGGGTATACATATTCTTGTCAGTCATCTGGCTGTGTCCACTGTCAAAGGCACTACTGATGTGCCTTGGCACCAGTGAGAGGTGTGGTGACAGAGCAGGTTAGGCACATTCTTACAGCTGCAAAGGTGGGAGTTCAAGCCCTGTTTAGCACTTGTACCACAAGCCACCCAGCTGTAAATGGGTACCTGGATACTTGGCTGGGCAAAAGCAGCTGGCCACCTCATTCCTTTGCATGCCACTGACTGCAGAATCTAGCATGCTATTTCTAGCCATACAACAGAGTCTTTGGTGTCCTGTAGATCTGGTCCAAACTTCTCGTTGAAAATATTTTTCAATAGAGCTTTTTGCTCAAAAACAGACATTTCCATGAGGGAAATCTGTTTTCGATTTTTTTTCAGGTTGCCATTTAAAGTAGCGAGCTACTTGTTTTGGTTTGCCAGGAAGATATAAACAAACCTTGTTTTCATTTTTTGACTTACTGCCAAGACCTTGTGAAAGTTAAAGCTCACTTTCATTTTTATCTTTTTTTTTCATGGTGAGGTGGAAGCATTTCTTCAACGTTATCAGTTCCCAGCCCCAATTATGTTGTTCCATGCATATAAAAGATAACGATTTTATACTGGAAGAAGACTTACTACAGATCACAGTTGTCGAGATTCATTTTCTGATCAGAGACTGGCTGTAACTGAATCAGTGGGTGGATCGTTTCCTACCAGGGGAGGAAGGGGAGGGCTGGGCAGGGCAGGTGCTGGGCTGTTTATGTGGTGTCTCATATTTCTCACAGTGACATGATATGCTGCAGCTGTTTCACTGTCTTCTGCCTCTCTCTTAGTTTGGATAAGGATGATCCTGTCTCAGGCAGGGGGTTGGACTACATCAGGGGTTTTCAACCTTTTTTAACAAGTATACCCCTTCTGTCTCAAAGTTTCAGCTCATGTACCCCTTTATATTTTTTTCTTGTTTTTAATGTTACCGATTATGTTCTTGGCCGCTGTTGCCCGTCCTGAATGGAGCCCCAGCTGAACCCCCTGATGGGAAGAGCCTGGCACTGCCCTGGCCCTAGCCTGCAGTGGCAGCCCACCCTTGTCCAATGCACAGATCCAGGGCACATCCCACCCCCCATGGCCTCCTGGGGTGCATGCCCCACGAGCTGCTTGAGGGTCCATCCCACACCCTGCTCAAACTGTGCAGTGCCTACCCCTGCCCCAGCCACACTCCCTTCCTCACTGCTGGGGCCTCAATTTGCACCCTCCCATGCCCCTTTCCTCACAGACTTACCAGCTGAACCTGGCTGCTCTCCATGCTGCTGGGCTGCACTACTGGCTGCCTGCATGCTGTGCTGCAGCTGCGCACATGCATGGAGCATTTATCGGCCACACTATGAGCTACATCAGCGAAAAAAAGCTGATTGTCGATACTTACACATTTGTTCTGCATACCCCCAATGACCTTCTTAAGTACCCCTAGGGGTATGCATACCCCCGGTTGACAACCACTGGACTACATCACAGGAAGAGTAATGTGTTTGAGCAGAGTGCCAAAAACATCCACAACCTCAACCAGTAAGATGTTGGTGTGCAAGGGGCAGACAGCAAGGGAGCCATGAGGGGCGCAATCCTTGTTGCAGCACTGCAGCCCTGGCCCCTTCCCTGAGTTGTATATGCCAAACAAAATGCCTTTGCATGCCACATTCTGGCATACATGCCAGGGGTTGTCTGCCCCAGACTAGATTACCTGTGGAGGTCCCTTCCATACCTATTTCTCTATGATTCTATGTACACACACACTTTCTTTCTCTCTCCCTTTCCAGTGTCTGTACTCCAGTTAACTAAAAGTCTGGGGTCTATGGAATCTAGTTTATGCATGATTTGCATGTTTCTGAGCTGCAGTTCTGTGGAGCTCCTCTGTGAAGTTCATCCTAAAGAGCTGAGGAACTCCACTGGCCTCAGCTAGACGCATGCTTGAATAATACTGCAGTGCTCAGCGGCCTGGCAGGATCAGAGCTCTGGTTCAAGCAAGGCCTTCAGAACCTGTAAACAACTACATTATACCACTCTTCCATTACTGAACTCTTAAGCAATGAGTACTGCATTTCTGGTCATTTAGTATTTCTCTACACCACAGGAACAGAGCTAAACAACAAACATAATCATGACCTTGAGTGCAGAATTCAAAGCCTCCTGGGAATCCAAAAGAGTTTTGGATAAACAATTTTGTTGTGTGCGTGCTTTTAATAAGAAAAGGTCTGAGCTAGATATGCAGGGTGGAAGGTATGAATGGTCCCACCTTAGCCCTTCATGGCATATAAGGACTTGAAAGTCACCTCACAGATTTTTAGGTGGTTGTATATATGTATAATAATACACTGCCGTACCTGGATCTATGACTTCCTTCCCATGAGGCATTTAATTATCACCAAGCAGATAATATGGATATGAAATATATTCACAGCACCATTCCCTTCTCATTCATCTTTCCAGGTCTTTTCCACACTCCAATATTATGCTAATACTGCAAATTCTCTAGGATAGGGATTTTCTTGCTTTTTCATTCATTTGAACAGTGCCTGATCTCAATTAGGGATTGGATGATGATAAAAAAAAGACTAATATACAACTGTTTTGCACATTTGTTAAATTACATTATGATAACATTTTATTAATTCACAAGGGTATTAACTAAGAACTTAGTTATTTTCAAAATATCATATTTAACATTGAGTATAACAGCCGCTTGAAGGGGCTGTGAGAACTCACAGTTATAATTTATGAAGTGGGCTACCTGGTCCTCAGGTAACAGCTATTTTGCCTTATCCTCATAGCTTGGGACCTTGTTGGTCTTTGAGAGAAGACGTCAATTCAGTTTATTTCTATGAGCTTTATAAAGAAAAATAAGCAAGAAGGTATTAAACTTCAAAAGAAATCTAGTGTTTAGATAAAAACTACTATATTGTGGGTGCATCTACATGAGATGCTTTATGGTGCAGTGGCATAATTTACTGCACAATAAGCATGCACATTTACATGTGCACGCACTTACTGCACAGTAAACTTCACTACTCACGAGTAAATCTGCTACCTGCAAATGTAAGTAGCAAATGTACTTGAAAGTATTTCAAGTGGCATGTGTAGATGCCAACTGGGAGCAAATTTGCTCCTGGTCAGCCCCACCAGTAGGGGGCCAGCCTCACTGCAGCCCCAGGGCCCCAGGGCTGGGACCCTCTCCTGCCCCAGAGCGGGCCCAGTTCTATGTTTTTCCCAGCCCCAGTGATTGTCCAGGCAGGCTACAGTGGGGAGTGCAGGAGGAGGCATTCAGGGAGCACCTCTAGCATCCAGTGCTGTGCTCCCCCGGTACAGCTCACCTGGGGCCTTGGCAGAGGGGACCCAGTGAAGCCAGAGGGCCAGCACCATGGCCAGCAGGAGCCTGGGGCATTGGGCATCACTGCCAGGGGCAGGGGCTGGAGCAGCCATGGCATCAGAAGACAGAGGTTGCATCAAGACAGCCACCATGCACTGGCTCCAGCCTCTGCATGATGGTTCTGGCCAAAAAAGCAGCTGGCCAGGGAGCAGGGAGTGGGGCTGCCATTACAAATGGCTGGCAGCTGCTGGCAGTGAGGCCGGAGCCTCAAGCTCCCTCTGGTGGTGGCATGGGCCCATTGCATGGCCTCAGGAAGCAGGAGCAGTTTGCTGTCTTATTAGCAGCAAATCTGCTTCCACTTACCTGCATGTGTAGATGCCTGCCCAGAAGTATTTACTCACAAGTAGTTTACTCACAAGTAAACGGGTCCCAGATGAAATGCATGTGTAGTGACACACCCTGTCACTACAATAATTAGGAATTAAATAATACGGTGAACAAATTATGTTAAAAAACCAACAGATCAACAAGGTAAAAATGATATTGGTGTAAGTTGCTCAATCTATCAAATTATTAGAGCAGGTAATCAAATGTGGTTAATAACTCAAGAAACCCTCTCTCTCAATCCTGTTTCCACAGACACTGACAGACCTAGCTGGCTTTCTGCTGTCTAATATAGCCCAAACAGAAGATTTTGCCCACAGCAGGGAGATCAACTTAGCTGATGAAATCAGATGAGTAAAATCAACTCATCACTGTCTGTTTGGTTTTAGACCCTGAAGATATTGCCTGTAGCAGTAAAAACACATTAGCTTATCTTAAGGATGTACACAACCCAAAAGATTTCTTCAGTGAAAACCACAGTACTATTCCTTGTTGCCTCCTTAAATCTCACTGTTGTTATGGTGATTAATATTATTCTTTTCTTGCTCTCCCACCTACAGAGCACGCAAGTTTACCAAATTATTTCAGAACTGAAATGGTTTTACTAAAGAATGCCTATAGCTTACACTGTAGCAGCTTTGGATAATACCTATTATAAACCCCGCTACACAAAAACAAAAACAAAAACCTTGGAATAGCCCAATAGCAGAATTAGGCTTTAAGGTCAGGTAATCACTACTGGTGCTGTTACCAGGAGGTGACTTTTGAAAAGTCTCTCTCTGCATTCACCATCTGAAAGAACACCAGAAGTAGAAAATAGAAATCAAAAAGAGACAAGGGGAAAACAAGATATTTAAAACAGGCAAGGCTGAAATTTTTTTGGCTTTGTGGTCTTGGTATCACAAATTGTCATGTTGTGACCACAGATACTACATAGGCAATGGAGTAGCTGTAGAGCTTTTTGCCAGAAGACTTCTCTCAGACGGTAGAAACAAGTTAGACTAGTTTAGTTTGTAACATGGTCTTTAATAGGGCTGAGCAAAACGGACCCTATTCTATTCAGATTTGGCCTGAATCAGGGACAGTGATTCGATCCATTGATTTGGATCATTGTCCCCGATTCGATTCAGCCGAATCTGAACCTGATGATTCGATGAATCAGCGATTCGGTCACGGGCACAGCTTTAAAAGTATTTTTCTATGTACCTTGAAGTACCAGCACAGCTCATGATAGCTGCTGTGCTGGGGCAGATGCAGCTTCCCACAGCAGTATGGGGGGCTCTCCAGCATGCTCAGCAGCGAACCTGGAAATGGATCAGAGATTGGCCACAGGGGGATCCCAGATCCCCACCCCACATACCCAAGAAGCATCAGTTGCTGAGCCGGGGAGGTGTGGGAGGGGCCCTGAACATGCTCCCCGGTAGACTAGGAAGTGGACTGAAAATGCTTCTGGTCTACTTCTGCGTCTGCTGCTGAGAGTGCTGGAGAGATGCCCGTGCTTCTGTGGGATACTGCATCTGCCCCAGCAGTGCAGTGATCACAAGACCCTGCTACCTAGAGGTATGTAGAAAAAACATTTAAAATTGTGTCTATGTCCGCATCATTCAGGGAGATTAAAGGGTCCCCTGATTCAATTCAGGTTCAGAGATTCGGCCACTGAATTGGGCCAAATCTCCGCCGAATCAAATCACAGACCCTAGTCTTTAAATATTCCTCAGCTTGGGTGGCTTGGTGAAGGAAACCTGGAAGGGTACTTGCATCAGATGGTGGGCCTGCAGGCTTCACTTTTGTCTTTACCCTTTTAAGTCTCCCTTCTAAGGGGTGGCCCTTTTACTCTGCCAAAAGCAATTAATCACCGTTATAGTTTTGGGGCCAGTGAGGTGGGCTGTATAGTCTGTGATACAATCAACATGATCCAGTCTTGGTTGGTGGGGTGCAGTCTTCAGTCTGAGGGCATTCTGGAAAGTCCTGTTCAGGAAGATCAACTGTGTTGAAAGAGTGCTGTTGCAATCGTATGCCAACCATATGCTGTTGCAATCATATGCCAAAGGATCCCTCAGCCTGGAGTTACATCAAGGCCCTCTTCGGAGGAAGTTGTCTCTTGCCTCCCATATGAAATAAAGGGTCACAGGCCCCACTCTTGCATCAGTTAACCATTACAGACCTAATCAGGTAATTAAAAATAGCTAATGGCTTAGTCGGCAAATCTGTCTTTCACCTGTGGATCTTTTTGCATCTCCCAGCACACTAGAAACAAATTTTCAGCTAGCCTATGACAGTCTGTCACAGCTTTGCATCAAGCAAGACAATTAGGGAAGTATCTGTGTAAAAGATTGCTTCTACCCAGACAATTTTGACCTAGAAGCAAAGGATTGCTTTTAGAGCTTCTCAACATAAGTTCCATTTAAGGTAAAACAAATAAAGCCAAGATTTCTCTCACTCGTATTATGTAACAGAGAGGCCAGGAAAAATAAATTACAACTCTGGATGCACACATATGGTCCATAGTACATGGGAGGGAAGGTTCATTTAGTATACAAAATAAATCTTTGTATAAAATGCTAGGTAAGGCATGTTTTTCATGTTAAGTCTGTCTATACAATTTTAAACTGCTGACTACCAGAACAAATATTATATTCCCTGGGACAAATTTTACAGGTTTTTCTGCACTGATTGTCTCAACTGAATCTTTTAGTTTCTCTTGAAAGTAACATCATACTTGATTATGAAATAATCCTCTATATGTAATCACAGTATAAACAGTGTGGAATGTGTTATGTAAAGGCAATAAAAATGAAGTATAAAATGTATTATATCAAAATTAAAAATGACTAAGGTTATAGAGGCAAAAATTAAACAAAGGAAAAACAATGCAGGTTTCCCTCACTTCATGCAGTACATGCATTCCTGGAAAACTGTGCATTACTCAAATTTGCATAAAGGGAACCTACTTTATAAGGTAACAAATAGGGATATGTTCCCATGGCAGTGACGGAGGGAGTGGAGCTGGGGCTAGGGAAGGGGCAGGGAGAGAGAGGGGTGTGGCGTGGCGCAGCCCAGCGGCTGCAGGTAGATGGCATCGGCCACTCCTGGGGCTACCGCAGGGAGAAAAGCAGAGGGAACTGTCAGTGGGTGCAGGGTGCAGGACGGGGTGGGGGGAGGGGTTGCGGCTCTTGCTGCTACTTGCACCCTGGGAGGGCTGCAGGCTGCGGTGCTGTGCCGGGCTCTTTCCAAGGGTGTGTGCCCCTGCCTGTGTGTGTGAGATGAGGGCAGACTGCCTCTGCAGGCTGGAGGTGGTGGTGGCACTGGACTCTTCCTGGAGGTGGGACTGGGCTGTGCTGCACTTGGGGCAGGTGGCGGTGGTGCTAGGAGGGGAGATTGGGGGGGCTATGGAGAATTTTGGGGTGGCTGCAGCCCCCTCCCAGTGCGACTGCTGCCCGCCCTGAGCTCAGTGTGGTACAGCTCTCTAACGGGAAGTACCCAGCCCTGCCACTGGCCCCAGCCTGCAGCAGCAGCCTGCCCTCATCCCACATGCAGATCTGGGGGTACATGCCCCCAGGAACAGCCCTGAGCGGCTCCCTAGCCTGAAGCCCTCCCAGGGTGCACACAGCAGCAAGAACTGCACCCCCCCCATCTTGTGCTCTGCACCCACTGGCAGTTCCCTCCACTTTGCTCCCTGCTGCAGCCCCAGGAGTGGCCCACGCCACCTGCTCCAGCCCCGGGCCATGCTGTCCCCCTCCCCCTGCCTCTTCCCCTACAGAATTGCCATGCATATAACGAAGTTACCTCACATATAATGGATTTGGGATGTAAAAAGGGTCAGTGGTGACATGTAGGGAGTTCATGGGGGTGCACGTGCATCCCCTGACAGCCAGTGCTCCCCACTTAGGTGACAGGCAGGGGAGGCAGGCAGAGCACAAGTGTCCCCCCTGTGAGTGCTGGCCGGGAAATTGGGGTGCCAGAAGAAGCACCGCTGGCACTTCTGGGTGCCCTGCTAATGCTTCCTGGTTGGTGTGATTGGCTGTGGAGGGAATCGCCCCCTAGTTGGCAGGATCACCCCCTCAACTCAGGAGGCATCAGTCACCCATGAAAAGGGTCATCACATAAGAATGAATTTGCATATACAGAACCCACATAAAGTGAGGGAATCCTGTATAGGCATCAGGCAACTCATCCCTCTTGTTGGGGAATTAGTAAAAATCATACCGGGTGCTGGATGAGGCATTGGATTTGTAATACAATTCAGAGCAACTCATTTCTAGATCACCATTCCAAATCTGGCCAAACTACATACCTACCACCCCAACATGTCACCATGTGCTAAAGTGTCATTTGCTGTCTGGCATGGCATCAGGCTGCAATAAGGCAAACCTCATTGTATCACATCCTTGTTTTGGTCTGAGGACCTTCTCAAAAGTAAAATTCCAGATGAGCTTCCCCACATCCTAAAGTTATCAATGCTGACAGTCACAAAGCTGAGATCCATCTTCAACCTTGGTGTTCTATCAGTCCTTGTTGCTGCAAGGCATTCAGGTTAGAAGTGAGCAGCAGGATATTGAAGTTAGACAAATACTGTGTTTGTGCCAAATACATTCATCCAAGACAATTACAGCCTTCTTGGCCTGCTGACCCTTTGTTCTAGGGTACATAGTTTGATCCCATTGTCAAGACTCAGAGAATAGGCATAGAAGGGTAATTAAGAATGTCACTGCTTTCTGAATTTCTTTGGCAACCTAATAATTTACAATGTTGGGAATTTGCTACTGAGTATCAGCCACTGTCTGCTGTCCTTGTGCTTCCACATATAATGATATCTGAGCTGTTCCAGTCTCACACACAAGTTGGATGGAGGCAAGTAGTGTGGGGGAAGCGTAGAGGATTATTATTATTTTACAAACCAGAGATACCTAATGCATTGTATGCAGTGTTCTTTGCCCCTGCCCAGGTTTTGCAGTCTTTCATTTTCTCTCTTTGAGCTTCCCTCTTTCAACAGGTGAGTGAGCAGTAACACATGCAATCACTGCTGTGCCTATCTGCAACACAAGTGGTTTAGCTTATATCTTTTCACCAGCTAGCCAGCAAGCAGCCACATTTTCAAGCAATCACCCACAGAGGTTTCATGGAAGAGCAAGTATAATCCAGCATTGCTTTTCAGCACTAATTACAATACAAATCCTGTTCTATAACAGGTTCATTTGCTTCCCACCAGTTTCATGCCAGCTACTGACTCACTCACCACCAAAAATTTCCTCTCTTCTATACTCCTGTGTTGCCTGACTGTTAGAGTGGTAATTACACAGACATGGAGGAAACCACCTGATGGACACTCTTTAGATGCTGTTGGCATGTCAACAGCTTTTGAGCATGGTCTTTTAATTGGTTCATTCAGCAACTGAGAGAGGACAGATCATTGATGCTTTACAGAACAGGTGTTATCACTGAGTTTACAGCTAATATGGCTTCCTTGTTTAGGAATGTATTCTGTACATGGACAGCATACAAATAACACTGCACAGAGAACGAGTCACAGAAAAAGAGTGGTGTGTTGGAGGCTAAGGAACCAGAGTTGCCCGCAGAATCTATGACATTGGAATCCAGAAGAAAAAGTATGTGGCCAACTTTGTCAATTGGACATTGATTTCCCTTCATTTCTATTTGAAAATATTGGGTTCCTATAGATGCTCAGCAAGGCTGCTCTGACATGCTGTAAATCCAGCACATTGGAGCAGACTCGATTAATTGAGTCTGCTGGAGTGTGGAAATTAAATGCTTCAATAGCCTCCAACGTCATGTGTATCAGTGTCCCCTCACTGAAAAATGCTGTCTGGACTCTTTGAACTAAAGCTGATTTGATGAGCTTTAGTTCAAAACACCCCACCACCATTTTGCTCAAGTACTTTTAATTAGTGTGGCTCACTAATTAACGCATGCACTCCCACCTCCTGGAGCACATTTATAAATGCCCATTAAGTCCAAACTTTGCTTCCCAAGGCTGGATGGGAAAGTTCAGATTCCACATTTTAGACTGTGGTGGGAAGGGGGGGAAAGAGATCTAAAGGTATAGATTGCTTGCTAGAGAATGATATTTAGAAATTTGCTTTTAGAAATTGGCTTGCGTTAGAACAACAGTCCAGGGGAATGGCAAGGGTTGACTGGTTTCTAAAGTCTGTTTGTGGTGAAGATTTATGTTCTCAGCATTTTAGCTTCCAATGGTCCAAAGTTAGAAAACAGATAGGCACATACTTCCTGGGAAACTGAAAACATGCAGCGGCAAAACAAGCACCTTGTTCCCTTAAGACCCGTGACAAGATAGGAACATGCAGAACTAGTATCATGCCACAGTGACCTGCTGTAACTTGGTGAACAGGCCCTGTGATCCTGGTTTTGGTGGAATGATCAAATTAGGAGACCAGGAATGACCAATTTAAGGCACTGGCCAATGACAATTTTAGGTGTGTGCATGTGATGTGTTTAAAGAAACAAAGCATTAGGCTGCTGAGACAGAATGTGGACAGCATGATGACCACAGGAAAACTAAACAACAATACCTGGAAATGAAGTCATCAGGAGAAAAAAAATACATAAGGGGGGATCTTCAGGGCAACAGTTGGGGTGCATCGACCCCCGGTCTCCAAGTCTGCTGATGTCAAGCAAGAACTACAAGGTGGCACTCGCATACCAGCTGAAACCATAGGACTGGTAAATGAGTAAGTCTGTGTAGTCATTTTGATTGCATTAATCTTATTTGCTATCACTGTGTATCAATAAAATTCTCCTCTTATCAAATGGAGATGCCATGATCAGTCTAATTTTAAAAGGTTCAGTCCACATGGAACAAGGTATCAGGGCTGGTTTGTAAATCCAGTGCCAACTCTGCTTTGCAAAACTGGATAGGAAAGTTCAGCTCCACAATTCAGATTGGGGTAGGAAGGAGGGAAAGAGGTCAAAAGTTATAGCTGATCCCAAAGCTAGCATGATTAAGACATATCATATCCTTTAGCACATAGGCACATTAACCAGTCTTCCACCATGCCCCTAGTCCCCTTGCACAAAAATCATAGCACAGTATACATGTATGAAAAGGGGTAAAAAACATTTCAAGAGCATACTTGCAGGCTTGTGCTGTTGAACTCACTGTGTTATAGCCGCTCATGTCTATTAGTGCCATGGTGTTCTGCATGCCCAGAGAGTTACATTGGACCTTTAGGCAACTCAGCAACTCTCTCTCTCCATAGCTATTCCATCCTGCTTATTTATTTTGTCTCTCCAGACTCTTAAACTAGGCTTATCACTGTGGTATAAGATACTCAATAAACCTGAGGGATTGTTGGATTCTTCATTTTAAGAGAGCTTTGTATCAGGATACTAGTGCTGGACAGGAGACAGCATTGGTCCTTGAGTTTCAAACTTAAAGGACATTATGCATAACATATATTGTTTAGTTATTTCAATGTCATTTGAATCTTGAACCAAGGATTCCACAGCCACCTTCCCTCACCAGTGCCAGCAGCACTGTTTTGCCTTTTCAGTTTATATAAAATCCAGGACATAACTAAAGGGTTGTTGGTTGTAACTGTGTTGGTCTAAGGACATAGGCAGACAAGGTTCTTTGAGTAAATGTGATATCTTTTATGAAGGCACTTATTTTCTTCTCCACTAAGCCTAAGCCGATACTAAACTAGTTGCATCTACAATGGCTTTTAGCCCTTCTAATCCCCTATGAGATATTTTATTCGAGTTGACTTCTTAGCCTGATCTCTTTATCACCTTTGCTGCAAGAATACCTTTTGAGCCTTTGATTATACATTGAGGTAACATCCTGACATCAAAACTGTCCTAATGATTTCACGTTAGAGATGGGACTGGATATGTACCCACACAAGACGGAGCCAATGATCCTACTAATTCTTTTTCCTGCAGACCAATTAACTGCCTACAGCCAGGTTAAAATCCTTGGCTCCTCTCCCATTGAGTGCATAAGCATGATTCAACAAAGCACTTGAATGCAAGACCTGGGAGCACAGTCTTCAACTACCTGACCTTACGATGGAGTCAAGGGAATCCAGCTAGGGCATACTCCTCCAGCCAAGAAGAATAGTCATAGCAACTGAGAAGGCTCCTCTTGGGGTCTAGCTGAAAAAGCATCAGTAGCAACTGTGGAAAGGAACTCACTGCTCATTCCAAAGCTCCCCTTCAGTACCCTTGGTGTGCCCTAGTATAGAGCAAAAGGCTAAACACATGCCTTGTCCACATTCTGCCAGCAAATTTTGAATGCATCTATGCTGATAGCTCCTCTGTCATGGCAGAACTCTCCTTTCTGCCAGTAGTATTATACCAGCTCTGCCAAGTGAATTTAGGTTTCTGCTGCCACTCAGCAGCTCAGAAGAGGAGCATGGAGCTGCTCTGGTATCTCCTGCCAGACTGTATGGTCCATTCAGCAGCTGGTGCCTTCCTAGAGTGCGCTTCATAGTTTGGCATTACAGCTGCTGTGGTGGAGCCTCATGGAGCACATGGTTCCTTCTACACTCTAACAGGGAGGTACAAACAAGCTCTATTTTGGAGCTTAGGAGCCAATATCAACAAATTCATGGTGAACACAATGGGCTGAACCACAACCAAAGTCAGAGGCACAAGCCTGTATACAACTGCTTAGATCAGTGGTGAAACTGTCCCCAAAGGGCATGTCTACACATATCGCTATGATGCCATTGTTTCTGTGCTGTCATTTAGTACCTCCTTTTGGAAGTACTAAAAGATGGCACAGTAACAGCCCATACTGTGTCATGCAAGCTGCACATGGTTATTTTTAGGTAATACGTCACAATAGTGACATCCTATAACAAGGTAGTGCATTGCTATGGTGATGTAGCTATGGCATCATGGTTCTTGCTGCAGCTGTTACACTGCTGTAGTGCATTGCTAAGGTGACATAGCATCACATGTAGACATGCCCAAAGGGTCTGAGATGAGGAGTACTACAATGCTGAAAAGAGGTCAAAGCCACCCCTATGAGATGGTGACAACCACTCAGAGGTCATTGCATAAGGCGCAATTAAGTATTTGTACAGATGGCCCCACTGGGCTGCTCTCTGCAGATGAGCAGAGAAGAGACTTGGAACACTGTAACATATTCTCAGCACAGAGCAGAGCATTTAAACTGCAGATACCTTTGAGGTCAGCTCAGAAATGAAAAAGAGAGACTGCCACTGAAAGGAACATAACAGGAGCCTGGAAAATGATAATGCAAAAAAATCAAGCCAGATGGGAAGTGTTTGAAGGGCTTCACTGGTTACAAAAGAAGCAGGAGAAGAAAAGAAAAGGAGATGTAGACAGAGGTAAATTACTGTCATTCGCAGCCAACCTAGTGTGTCCAACTGTCAGGGTCTCTTGATTATGGGACAGCTATATGGCAATCTTCCATGAGGCTCCACCTCCCCTCTACCTCGCCCTTACACCCTGCCTTGACGGGTTCACGATGTTCTTTGGCCAGTTTCCCTGACTGTTGGGGCTCTGCGTATGCTTGCTGAGATGGATATCAGCCTGTGGAGTCTAACCCTACCTCCACCAACAGCACCTAACCTCTGCCTTGCCTCCCAGGGGATAGTAACCCCTTCTAGGCCTAAGCAACACTTGGGCTCCAGATGCCTTGCACCACAACCCCTCCAAAAGTGGGAAACAAAAAGAAGTTTTCAACAACAAGAAAAAAAAAGGAAGATATACAAAAGAGAAGGGAGGGAGGCCCCTCTGCCCTCTTACCATCTACGCTCACAGCCTGCCCACCAACGCCAGGCTTTAGATGCCCAGGATCCCTAGTTAGCCCTAAACTGGGTCCAGGCTAGACTGCAGGCTTCAGCGCTCCCCTCCTCACTCTTTGCCCTGCCTGTGGGCTTGCTGGACCTGCAGTGGCCCTTTCTCCATGCACCTCCCCCATGTTCCTCATCGGGGGGCTCTATGCCACTGGGACCCATCTTCTGCAGCCCCCTTGCACTGTTTATGCCCTTTGTCCCCTACCTGGGGCACCTCCTCAAGCCCCCTGGAGCCTGGGATGATCCCACCTAGCCTGGCGTCTTGGTGGCGGCTGTCCCCTCCTGCTCCTTGGTAGTAGCTCCTTCCACTCTTTCCAGTCTTCCAAGCTGGGTCCTCGGTCTAAGCGAATGGCAACCGCTTCTTTGCTCTCTGTGCTGCCGCTGGCAGCGTTGTTCCCACAGCGGATTTCGCTGCGCTCACCCGTGTTGGGAGAGGCAGCTCCCCACCCATTTCTCCCCCGTAGGGGCTCTGGGAGAATTCTCCCTGCTAAGGTCCCTGTAGGTCTCCTCCCTCCTTCATTGCCAGTGGCTTCTTTTATATCTGCCGGCCGGCTCCTGCCGCTGGTGTTATCCACTGGCTGCAGCTGTATAAAGACGCGGGTAACAAGCTGCTTGGGTCCTGCCTCAATTTTCGGCTTCACCGTGGATCCTGATTCTCGTAAGAAGTTTTCTGTTCCTTTTCTTTTCTTTTTGCTTTCCTCAGCAGGTTCCTGGCCCCAGGGTTCCCCCCTGGCTCCTTGGGTTCCGCCCCTCTGTCTCTCCCCATGACAGAGATATATACCTTAAACATTATTCATGAGAGAACTCCAAATGCCATAGGGATTATTCCTTCAATAGAAACATTCTTCCCATAATTTCAGCTTCAGAATTTTTCATTTCTGACACAAATCATTTTTAACAAAGGGATACCAGATATGTGTGCAATGCAGGTATATTTGGAACTAAAATGAGTGAGACCTGTCATAGAAGGAAGATTGAGAAATTTATTCATATCAGTACAGATCTTTAAAATGACTCTGTTGCCTGGATCTGAGGAAGCTATTCATGAAGGGGAAAAAAAACAGCACAATTTTTAAATCTGAAATTCCAATGAAATTCCAATACTTATCCAAAAAAAGGGAGAGATTTGGGGGATATGTCATATTTCCTTCCTCTTAAGACTAACTCCAGTTCTGAATAAATTATTCAGTGGTTTGGCTCTCTTTCCTCTTCACACATTCCCCATAGACTGACAAACTACATCAATCCACAATGCTCTTTGACTGATAAGTTTTCCTATACGTATATGTGAGCATAGGGGTTTTAGCAACATACACAGAGCAAGTGCATTTGATATTCACAAATCAGTGCTCAGTCTACTTGATCGGAACCTTTATGCCACACACTTGCACAACTGTGGATTCTTTATGCCTGTTAGAACTGAGCTAGTCAGGAAACAAAGTAATCCACTGTGACTTTTTAGACTTCTTTTAACAAATGTTTCTGTGAACATTTGACTTGTTTTTTCCTCTGTGTACATGAGGATAAATGACTACTATGGGAAAGCCCCTTAATAAATGCAGATGTATATCATTCTTTAACTGTAAGCTTTAAAGTACTTAAACACCTAGAACCAGTATTTTTAAAAAGTCCTTGATTATCTAAAGACTCAGACAAGCACTTAGGAGAACTTGAAAAAACACCTAATCCCTGGGTTCATGGCTGTACTGCCTCAGATGCCATCTCAAAGCTGCTGCCAAGAAACAAGCCCCACAAGACATATGCTGTGTTGAAAGAGTTGTTGTGTGGTCTCCATTACAGTGGTGCCAGGTACACCCAAGGCTGAGATCTAGAGAGCATCCCCAAGCAACAACTGCACACAATTTTTTTTGACAAGCTGTGTATTGTGTAGGAAGTGATTTCAGGTAGTGATTTCAGGATGCTACCTGAGGGGCAAATATATCTCAGCTTGAGTAAGTCACTGAGGTTTCTGACTATCCCACAGGGGACTATCCCACAGGGGATCTTTAGGCACCTAAGTATCTTTAAAAGTGTGACCTCCATCACATCTGGATGGCAGACTCTGTAGTCAGACTCCTTAGTACATAAAGTCAGAAGACATGTATGACATGCAACACTTTATCTGCGGTGCTTCTAACAAAGATAGCTTTCCCAGATGCATTGTCTCACCCCTCTCTCCCTTTACTTTTTTAAATGCATCATTCTTTTTGATCCCCTTCTCACTTGGCACAGATCCTGTTGGCTTGGTCTCCATAGAACATTTTAACCTCCCTGGCAGCTTCTGTTTTTTTCAAAGCAGGGACTCTGTGGGTACATCTACACATGCAATTAACACATAGCAATAAACTCCAGTGCAGTTTGTACCAGAGTTTATTGATCCTGGGTGCCACACCTATAGGTGCACCCAGGACTACAGCACATTGAGCTGGGGCAGAGCAACCCCAGCTGGCAAGGGAGCCAGGGGGTCAGCCTGCCAGATCCAGGCTGCTTTGCCCCAGCTCAGCATGCTGCAGAGGGACTGGCTGAGCCACAAGGGTGCTACAGTGCAGGGCTAGCTGGCAGGCAACCCCTGCACTGTAGCACCTTCGTGGCCCAGTCAGCCTAGGTAACTGTCTAAACGTGTTTCAGCACATGTAACTACTCCACTGTAGGATAGTACTTGTCCCAGAAAGTACTATCTTACAGTGGAGTTAATTAATTTACTGTGCCCTAATATGGGTGCATGTGTAGACAGTGACACTACTGCAGAGCTAATTAGTTATCTCTGCATTAAAATGCAATGCATGTGTAGATGCTCCCTATGTCTGTTTTTTTTCATATACAGTAACTCGAGTTAGGCAATGCTGTGCCCACATTTTTGCTGGTTTGCTCCTGGAAAAGCCCCTTTTGAAGCCTAGTGGATTCAGCAAGAGTCTTTCCTTCAACTCAGGTTAGACAGGGATCCAGAACCTGAATCAGAAATGGCCTGTAGAAATTACTAATGTTTGGGTCTTAATGATTTTCTGGTACACTGGACACCTGCCCAGTCAGCTTGAACCCCTCATAGGATGGTTTAATTCACCTCCTGCCCACATATTCTTTCAGAGCTCATGCACCATTGCAACTCTCTATTCCTGGAGAGGCTGCAGTTGCTCATTACTACTGCACAGTACTCTCACCACATGGTTAGTTCCTAGCAATGCTACCGCATGGTAGCAACAAGCTACTGCGCAGTAGCTCATTGCTATTGCACAGTAGCATCTCATGTAGATGTGCCCAAAGAAAAGGAAGTATATGATATCCTTACTGAGGAGAGCCTGTCAACTAGCCTTTTTTATAGATTCTAGCTGGTAGCAACTTAGGAACAAAAAAGGCATTACCTACTGGTGCATGCATTTCTTATTCTAGCTGACAGACAACCTTTATTCAGTAGCATGTATTTAAAACAAAGCATTAGCAGCCTGGAAAGGAATTATCCCCATTATTTTATCAGCTTTAGTCAACTAGAAAAATCTATAATCTCTGCAGTTATATACTTGTCTGGCAAAACATGGGAATAGGTGCTGTATGGTAGAAATCAATCCGTCTCTACCCATAATCCCCTTGTAAGGTAAGGCAGTCCTATTTTTCTCCAGCTATACAATGAGGGTCTGAGGCACTTAATGACACAGATGATATCTACACAATAAGTGTACCCTGCCTAGCAGGGCTGCCTTCAGTTATGCTGCATTGGACTGTGCAGGCTTCCTCCTAAACCTGAAGCAGCACAGCCATGTCAGTACAGAGCTTTGGACAGACTAATTAGCAAGAGAAGGGACTCAGCAGTGGCAATTAGCTCCCTAAAAGTATTCTGTGAATGTGGCTTCACTGCTTATGATTTAGGAGGTGACCTGCTGAATGCCAGCATGTGTGCTTGAGGGCATTACCACTCTGGGGCGCAGTCAGTGTGGACAAGCCTTCAGGAATTTGTTCAAAGGCACACAAGAAATCCATACTAGAGAAGAGACTTGAAACCAAGACACACATCTTCAGCTCCTATGAAACTCTGTAGGAACTGAAGACACTCAGCCACCTTTACAGCCAGTTAGCAATTCAGTGTCAGAACCCGAATCATGCAAAAGTAATGCATCAGGCATCATCAACCACTGGTATGAAATGCTCAGCCTCTCTGAAACGGACTGAAAAGTGAAGAGCATCATGGATAGGATAACAGCAATCAAGATCATGAAAAGATGGAAATAGCTTGAAGGCTTGGATTTTTTTATATAATTAAATAATCTGTGTCGGGCCCCTGCTTCTGAAAAAAAAATGCTTTAGGGCTATTAATACAGGACAAAAATCTGGTGGAATGGGCATATTCAGTTACTCATTTTCTTTTAAACCAGTGATTCTCAACCAGGATGCCTTGAGATCTTTTCAAGGGTGCCACAAGCTGCCATACAATGTTACCACTGTTAGGTGTACAAACATGATTTCCTAAATAGACCTAGAGCTTTCAAACAGAAATCCACAGCATTAAAAACATTCTGCCCTATTATTTTTCTGTAGTCAAAATACAAGTGAAAACAAAGCTGGCATTTTCCAAATACTGGCTCAAGTCTATCCAGAGATGCTTTGAGCCTAAAACCATTGAGAACTACTGCTTTAGATGCTGGAGTACTATTGGTCAGGTTGTCAGCCTATGTAACTTGGTGGAGTTTTAATGAAGGCAGTGCAGTAAGTTAATGTATACCTGCCAGGAATCTAGTTCTTCGACATGCATTCATACCCACCCTTTTATAAATCTATTGTTCCATGCTCTCCTTTTTGTAAGAGTTTTGTATGACTGACATGTTTCTATGGAGCTACATTTTTAATTCCCTCTCTATGTTCTCCCATCTTTGAGAGTTTTAGACAGGCTACACTTTAACACCAAAAACATAGAGGAGAGTACCATGGAAATAGGAGCTCTCTGTTTATCCACAAGTCAGGTATACCAGCATTCTTCAGCAACAAGCCTCCATCTTGCCCTGCAATCAGAGGGCAGACCAAGCCTGCATATCTACATAGTCTTTGTTCTTACCTCTGCAGTTGCAAACCAAGGTGCTTGCTAGTGTCCTGGCTAAATAGGATGTTCCTCGGGAATAGACGGAAATCACTGCAGGGCCACAGACAGCCAGATAACAGGAGTGGCTTTTTAAAAAGTGTCAACTGGAAAGGAACCAGAGAGCTATAGGTAAATGGAGAGCTATTTGTTTCCAGCAGGAACCAATTAGATAGGGGTAAATGGTCAACCAAAAACTGGAGATCTCCCATAGCACACAGTGAAGGAATGAGTGACCAGAGAGACAGGAGAAAAACCAGGAGAAAATAGGCAGATAATTCAGGAGAGAACAAAGTTTCAAGAAGGGTACGGTTGGCTGTGTCAAAGGCTGCTCTCAGGTCAAGGAGGGTGAGGATTGTGTAATGGTTCTGAGCTCCTGCTGGGAAGGATTCAATTAGAGACTCCACTAAGGTGGGTTTCAGTGGAGTGCAATGGTTAGACAAGGGGACTAGGCAAGGGGAAAAAGTCCAAGAAACGTGAGAGGCTAAGAGAAAGACCAGAGATGGAATTAGAGCAAGCATGAGTGAATCAGTAAATGGGATGAGGTAACTCAGGCAGGTTAGAGAGGAAGAAAAGACAAACAATGTCTATGACAGGAGAGAAAATGGACAACATAGTTGAGGGGGAAGGAACAAGAGATGTCAAGCCTGAGGCAGAAACAAGGCTGTGTCACATTTCACCATGACACTTTCTTGGGAAAGAGGATTCTGTACAAAGAAAGAGGTGAAGACAGGAGATGGGGAGTAGTGAATCAAAACTGGTGAACAGGCTTACCCTGAAGTGGTTTGGACCATTTAACAGACTAGGCATTAGCAGAGGTGTTCTTTGGAGTGCTCCAGGTCAGGACCCCAAATGCAGAAGGGAACAATTAAAAAATTATTCCAAGGTTAATGAATTGTCCACAGGTCAAATGTCCAGGTGGCTGGGTTTTAAAATGATCTATGTATGATGCCAGTGAGAGAGTTAGCTGCTGGTTCTAGAGCTGATTTTAAAGCATAAGCCCTTATTTAAATAGAGATCACAACCTCAATGACACAAGCATCTCTGTCATCAACCAGGACCTCGCTATCCTGTTGGGTTACATTGTTCTCCAGTCCCACAATATATCAGGAACATGCTCTGTTACAGAATGAGAAAATTAAATCCATTTACTGTGAGCATGCATTTCTTTAGGGAACAGTGATTTTAAAAGGAACATCACAGAGTACAGCTTTGCAAGTGAGAGTAAAAAATGGTACCTGCTGGTGGTAAGGATAACAGAGATGATGAGGGACATCTACTACTACCTGTGCAGAGAACTTTTTTTTTTTTTAGCTCCTTGGATAGAGGTCTCTGTTTTTGGAGCCGAGACACCAAGGTTTGAGCTGCAAAAGCCTATGGACCTGTAGAATTCACATAGCCACTGTGTCTATGGTTGGCAGTCATTGGTTTCATCAAAATAAATTCCACATGAGCTTTCCAGGGTAATCTGCATCTCTGTGGCAACAGTTTATATTAGTGCTAAAGACAAGTATAAAGGGCTGGGTAAGTACAGGGCCTGGAAAAAAAAAAAAAGAGCCCTATAGTGATTCAGGGCAGGCCCCATGGGAAAGTCACAGGCAGCTCAACACAGGCCATGTTCAGCTTTAGGTGTGGGGTGTAGCTGCAGAGACCAAAGGCCATTTTCTATTTTCGAGAGTAAGATTCCAGACTACAGGGGGAGGTATGGACTGTGAAAGGCCAAAGCTTACAATGCTGGTGTCCTGCTGTATAGTGTAATTGTGAGAAATTTTGACAGCCATTTAATTTTGACACTGTTTCAACTCATTTCAAGATCAAAACAGCAAAATCCAAATGAAACAAAGGCCTTCGAAACAGCCTTAAAACAAAATGACGCTAGTCAAAATGTTTTGAAAGTTGAAAAGTTTTGAACATAGTGCTGGGGGTGGGAAGTCAGCCCAGCTGGGCTGCCTCTCCATCTTCCACACTGGATCGCCCAGGGCGATCTAACGTGGGGGAGGATAATGAGGCAGCCCAGATGACCTGTCTTCCCACCCCTGATGTGATCTGGGAAGTCAGCCCAGCTGGCCTGAGTTCCTTTCCCCAGCCCCATGGTCTGGCAAAATGGTTGAAACAGCATTAAAACAGCCTCACTGTTTTGACAAAGTGAAAGAGTGAGGCTGTTTTGAATCAAAATTATATTCGATACAAAACACTGTTCTGCCCAGACCTTGAAACTGAAGTTGGAATGGATAAGTGCTGTTTCACACAGCCCTACTGTGTAGGTCACATCAAAACCATGTCACTGTTATATAGGAGTTCTCATTTGCAGAACATGGGGAATAGGAGAGATCCCATGATGAAGGGGTAGGCCCAATGACAGGGCTGTTCATGGCTACACTGCTCTCCTGGTTCCCATACTAAAGTCCAGCGTAAGACAAGTTGTTGCAGATGACTGACGAAGCCTGAAAAGATATACAATGAAGCACATCTGAAAAGGTACAACATACTAAGGAGAGAGAAGTCAAGCAAAATCAGAAGGGCCTAAAATGTGTTAAGACAGCCAGCACCCAAGAGATGAAGAGCATCACCCAGAAGATAAGAAAAAGCACTTCATCTCTCTTAAGGCTCTGAGCCTTCCAGCAAGGTGCCTCCAAACCATCAACCAACAGTTTATGATTCACAGAGCACAAAGTGTGAAGCAGAGCAGGCATCCCCTAAAGGAAGCTGCCTCATACCCAGCCTCCCCCCAGAACAACAGATGGGCACCAGACTTGGTTCTTCTTCCAACGAGGGCAACTTTTCCCCCAGGGAAGATTTCAGAGGGGTGAGCCTGATCTATACTGGTCTACATGAGAGGAGAATCAGGCCCACAGGGTCCTGTGGAAGAGAACTGTAACTAATCCCTGTCTGAGCATGAGGCCCCAAAGGATACAAGTCATCAAACTGTAGTCCAAAATAGAAACAAGCAGCCACTTAGAATACAGATCCTTTAAGGCAGGCTTGTCCAACATGCAGCCCTCCAAGCTGTTTTCTGGGGCCTGAGGTGCTGGGACAAGAAACAAAAGTAAACACTTTAAATTTCATGGCGGCGGGGGGAGGGGGGAGATGTGATACCGCTTCCTGTGAGGTCTTTGAATATGGCTTGTCGACCCACTGGGTGATAAAAAGTTAATGTTCGGGCCCCACATTCAAAAAGGTTGGACACCCCTGCTTTAAGGTATCTTGCCTCTTGGACTTGCACTGCTCCTCAGAGGCCATTCTAATCCTTCTATCTGCTAAACAAGACCAAAGCAGGAGGCAGTAATCAGCTAAAACCTCTTCCGACTGACACAATCATGGGGCATGACCATGGGGCACCAGCCCACCAAGAGGACAGTCCTGCCAGGGTGGATTGGGAGCTACATAATCATGCTGCTCTGGTTTTGGTTCTGACAATCCAGGGGGGTCCTGCGCTGTCTGAACTTCTGAAGTGTATGTGCAGGGTGGACTGTAGATAAATCAAGTCATCCTGTCACCAGCTCAGAACCTCAACTAAGGATGTGGGAAAGCAGCACAGCAAACTGGTTGATTGTTTAAACTTCTACCATACCTGCAGAACCACTGCAGAGAAATAAGGCCCACTCACTTCCCTCTGCTCTGCTAACCCATAAGCTCAGCAGTACACATCTGAGTAGGGTGGCCATCATAGAGGACATTCTGGTTTTCTGCTACTCTGTCCTCTATCGATATGAAACCTGATGCCTTTATCTCCTCTATTTTTCTCATCAAGAGAAAAATAGAGGGCATAAAGGTGTCCTCTGTGATGGCCACCCTACATCTGAGGCATGTTCTTAAGATCCTTTTAAGTTGACTTTGTTGCCAAACTTCCAGGTTTGAGAGCTTACCAGCAGGAATGAGATGGCAACAGCAGTCCTAGATGGCAGGGAGATGACAAAGAAATGGCTCTGGATTGTTTGTCAGTAGGGCCTTGCCAAAGCTAAGCCCTGGGCTTTCAAGCCCACTGGAGAAACACTGAAAGAATTCCTTCGTCCTTTGGAGGCTGTCCTAGCAATAAAACAAAGCAGGTGGCTGCATGCACATTGCCTATGTTTACTTGGGAAGCAAGGGAACCTGACCTTTCCTGCAATGCAGAGCAGAGGGCAGGCCCATGAGGTCTCTTTGCATACTTAGAGTCAGTGCGCCTGTTGTTTACAGCTTTCTTTTCAAATTTAGAAATGAGGACTTTTCTCAGCTCTCTTGTTCCTGGCTCCAGAAAGGTCTACAGCTATTTAAGTACATTGTGGAAGTGCCAAAAGACACATAACACCGTTGGCGGTTCCCAGAGCACTTGGCACTGACAACACTGCAACTATCCTGAATTGCTGGAGGACACTTGATGCCAGCAACTCTTTTCTGCGGACCCTTTGATTTGAGAGCTTAACTTACCTGCTTCCTGAAAAAAATTCAGATTTTCCCATATAGCAAAGCAATCAGAATTTCTTCACTTCTTTGTCCTCCTCTAATGAGCCAATATTTATGATGCACATGTGAACTGGTCTGGGTTGTACAACATTTTCTAAATCCTTCCCACAAAATGTGGACTGAACTGCTGGGTGGCTGGTTTGGTAGCTCTCAGGCCTATAGGGTTGTTTTGCATATTGCACCTTTAAACCTTCAGAGGCACCAGTGTCTCTAGAGATACCTTTTTATATTCAGCTCAGTGTAGACTGGCAGAAAGGACTAATTGGAAAAAAAAAAAAAAAAAAAATCAACAAAAAGGCCGCTTTCTCAAAGACAAAAACCAAGGGAAATTATTGGTATTTTTAAATGGCTAAATTTGTCAATAAAAAGAACCGAGACCACCCTCCCGCCCAAAAAAAAACCTAACCACACCCCTCACCCCAGAACAAACCAACAATTTTTTTCAGGTTTCTCTCCTCTTCCTTCTTAAACTCTCCTTTCAGTGGAAAAATGGTCAAAGATAAATAGAAAGGAAAGAGAAGAGAGCCCTGCAGTACCCCTGACAATTGCTGCTGACAGTTACACTAGAAGCAGCCATCTTGAGAGATTTGGAGGCAGGCTCCCTCAGGGCAGCTGCCCTCTATCATTTCCAGGTTTGATGTGTAACTTGGGTGGTACATGGAATAGAAGGGATGTCAGTGGGTGTGTATATACTGTGGGAGCGTGGCTGCGGGCCAGTTCACCTCTTTTCCCTACAGAGCAGGGCAGAGAAAAGACCAAGGACATGCAATGATAATTAACTATTTACAGGTTTAATGGTACAACATAATCTAAAACTTATAACTGTAAGCATACACACATTATTTACAAATATAGGTTTACACAGACAATAACTCTTATTAACCCTGAACTCAGGCACAGGACTTAATCATCTGTGGCCTTCTGGTTCATATGGAGCCCCTGCCCTTCGACAGGGCCCTCCAGGCAACAGCCGAAGGAGCACTCAATGATAAAACACAGGTTAGACCAGGAGTTCCCAACCTTTTTATGCTGTGGACCAGCAAACTCACTCAAAGAATTTTGGTGAACCAGGTACAAAAAAAAAAGCTATTTTCATAATGAATTTGCATATCTAAATTTAAAATTTGTGTATTTAAATCTAATTTTGATGTAGTGGGATGCTGTGAAAGCAGCCCGGTCTGCCTCCAAGTCTGTTGTGGGGGAAGGGGCATGGGGGGTAGATCAAGGCCCCAGTGGTGGGGGAGGAAGTGAGGCTGGGGCAGGGTGCTGGACTGAGCCGTGTAGAGGTTAGGGACAGCTCCTCAAAATTCCCAGGCTCCTCACAGGGGTTTCCTCCCCACTCAGCAGCTGCAGCCCGGGCTTGCACCCCACCAGGGCAGCTCCTTCCCCCGTCAGTCCTGGCACTGAGTCCCTCCCCATGCAAAGTGGTACTTGCGCTTCCCTGCACAACCCTGCAGGGACTTGCTCCTGGGCCCCCACATGGAGTGGGGAGGAGGCGCTACCAAGCCCTGGTCCCAGCCTACCCTGCCCTGTCCCACGCAGATCTGGGGGCCCTCCCAGGGTGCATGCAGCAGCGGGAGCCACCCATGCCTCCTGGACAAGCCGTGGCCCCCCTCCACTCCCCTTCCACCACACCAGACTTGCCAGTTGGACACAGCCAGGGCTGCATCAGGCTGTGCTCTGGGTGGCCAGTGGTGGAGATGGGAATGGGGACTATGGTAGGGGCTGCAGCCACCTGATAATTCACCGTAGCCCCGCCATAACCCCTGCTCCCAGTGTCACCACTGCCTGCCTGGACCATAACCTGGTGCAGCCCCAGCTCAGCCTGCCCTGCCCCACCCTGTGCAGATCTGGGGACACACAACTCCCCTATGCCTTCTGGACAAGCAGCAGGAGCCACCGTTTGAATGGGGAAGTGCCGGACAAGCGGTGAACAGCGGCGGAAACTGCCCATGCCTCCCAGATGAGCTGTGGCTCTGTCCCGTGCTCTGCCCAGGAACAGCCCAGTACTGCCCCAGCCCACCCCACCCCATGGAAATCCAGAGGCATGCACCCCACACATGCCCTCCTGGGGTGCGCACAGCAGCAGAAGCTGCCCGTGACTCCTGGACAAGCTGTGCCAGTTGCAGCTCCAGCAGCCCCACTCCCTTCCTCACCACAGGGATTGATGGGAATAGGGCTAGTGCCATGGCCCAGCAGCCAAGACTTCACAGTCTGGTACCAGGAACATCTGGCAGTGATGGGACAATAATTGAACCTGCACAGTAAGGTTACACCAAGTGAGATACACATGCATAAAGATAACCACTACAACAGATTCACAGATAGAATAGCTTACAATCCTCTCATAATACAACCATAAGGACACAAGGTTACAACAAGAATCCCAATGACACAAGAAACTGGACCACAACAATGGCACAGCAGCTGTACCCAAAAGAGAAATGATACCTGGGGAAGGATACTGTTACTTAAAGGAACACCATCACCCTTGCCTAGGTCACCCAACTAGGAGGGGCCCAAAACCGTGAAACAACCCTTAACAAACAGGGGTCCTGGATTCTCTCTGTGCCCAAAGGCGAATCATCCCCATCCCTGTCAGGGGCTTTCAATTGATCATCCGAAGTGGGGAGGGCCTCCCCTGTGGAAATCCCCTTCCCAGGTAACTCACAACTCCCAGCAGCTTTTGGAAGGTTAGGCTCATCTCTATCGGTGAGTTGGAGGTGGGGTGTCCTCCCTTGCTGGGGTGGTCAACCTGTTGGGTCACCACTCACAGGAGGAAGGCCCGAGCTGCCTCGTACAGCCACCAGGCCTGTACGCCCTCTCTCAGGCCTGTGCACTGAAGAGGTGCCTGCCCCATGCAGGAATGGGGACCCATGCTGCCTTGTGCAGCCACGGTGTCTCATCAACTACTGCTTGACTCTCTGCCCCACACACTGCCTGTGCACCAAAGGGGTGCCTGCCTAGGGCAGGGATAGAGACCCATGCTGCCTTGTGCAGTTGCTGTGGTCCCTTCAGCTCTCCAGCCCTGTGCACTGCTCCAATCACCAAGGGCTCCTGCCTTACGCAGGGTTGGGGACCTGCACTGCCTCCTCCAGCTGCTGAGGTCCCGTCTGCTCCCTGGACCCTCCGTGCACTGACCTGTGCACCGATGCTGCAGCTCTTCCCACGGTGGGGGCTGGGATGCAGCAACTTGGTGCTTCCCCCTTGCTGGAGGAGTCTTCAGGGCACTTTTGGGGCAACTGCTCCACCCTGCTGGTCAGCTCTACCAGCTCTTCATCTTTATTGTCCCTGGTCGAAGCTGCCCATGTGCTGGGCATGTGGGCTTTTATCCTATCTGGAGGCTCCACCCCCAGACTGAAAGGAGACCAATGGGAAAGCCTGATGGGGTTAGTTCCCCCTCAGGTCCTCTTCTACACCTTGCCCCTGGGTCAGGGTGGGGCAAGTCTCCCTCCTGCCTTTTTGTAATTAGTGGGGAAGGGAAATGCCCCCACCAATCAGCCTGAGTCACTCGGCTCAAGCCACTACGCTGGGCTGCCGCCAGCAAGTCTGCCACAGGTGCATACCAAGTGAGAGAAGGCAAGCAAGTCATACTTCTCAGCAGTGTTCTCAGGAATGCCACGGAAGCAGTATAGAGAAGCCCAATGTCAGCCCTATGGCCTTGCCCACCCATAAAAGAAACTCCTTCCTGACCCCCTCAAAATCACTGCCTGGCCATGTTCTGCATACAGCAGAATAACTATGTGGTTATTTTTATATAACTGGGCAGATATCTGTTGCATTTTGGGCCTTACTAATCTCTTGGGCTCAGTACTACCTGGTGGCAGTAAGCTATGCAGGTTAACTATGTGTTATGTAAAATATTTTCTCTTATGATGCTTAAAATTGTGGTTTGTTGGTGTCTTGGATAGTTGCCTCATTCCTGTATGATGAGACAGAGCATGCAGAAGTGGCCAGTGTACTTTCTCTTTGGACTATATTCTATACTAGTGTATATGTCATTATGTTATATCATACTGTTTTCATCTCCTTGTTAATTCATCTTCTCTCTAAATTAAATAGCTCGTTTCTGCCCACATGCATAATTCTTTCCATGCCTTTACATTTCTGTATTGCCCTCATCTCTGCCCTCTCCCTTCTGAGAAGGTTTCTCCAGTTGTCCATTGTCTTCATCCCCAGTACTCTAAGTGGTCTTGTATGGTATCTCTTGATGCAGCAGTGTGATTTAAAGGCAGTGCTTCAAACAAGAGGATGAGGAAAGACAAGTAATTCTCTGGTGTGCCAGCTGCCTCAGCCATTCACCATTATGACGACACATGGTTTTAAGAACACCAAATATGCACTTGGAGAATGACCAGTTGATCTATACCATATAGTCGAAGGTTTCTAGCTAATTGGCGTATATAGTACAGAACTTGGGCATTCAAGGGAGAGAAAATGGAAATTAGAAATTCTCAGCTCAGCCTAAAGCCTGTTTATACAGACTTTTCCACCTTGTGTGGATTTGCCTTTGGAGTCCCTTGAGGGCCAAAGAGGGGAGAGCGAGACTTAAGGGAAAAAGGTCAAGATGCAGCTGTTCAATCTGGATTTGAGGACTGAGAGGGATTGCACTAGGAACAGAAAGATTTAAGACCAAGGTTGAAGATGGTGACAGAATATAAGCTAGGGAGACAGAATGATTTGGGTTCAGAAAGGGAGAAAAGAAACAAGCAAAAGTCAGAAACACTATGTGGAAAACTCAGGCATACACCCAAAATAGAGACCCACTTAACTTCCGGGCATAAAGTTTCTGAGACCCTCAGCTCTGCCTGGTACACTTAAGACTCTTACAGAAAATATTAGTCATCACATGTGATGACTCATGGCCTTGCTCCCTCACCTCAAACTTCCCTGTCACAGTGAGTAAAAATACAGATGAAGAAGGTCAAGCTGAGGACAGACCACAAGCCACTCTGAGCTGCCAGGGAATTTCTCAGCTTCTCACTGTGTCATCACTTGTATCATGAATCTTTCCTGAGTGGTATTTGGTTTACGGGGAGGACAGCAGTGACCATGCGGGGAAGGCAAAAGAGATACTGACCTTCCTCATACTGCTTGCCAGGAAATGAGGCATTTTCCCAAGGGAAAAGGAATAAACAGTGAAAAAAGCAAGTGCCAGAAAGGCAGAGAAGTGAGGATGCATTTCTACTAGCTGGCTGCCAGATTCATTAGACCAGAAAAATCATAAAGGATTCCCATCTTTTGAGTAATTAAGCATCAGGATACGGGATTCAGAAGGATGTTAACAACACGGGGGATAATAGGTCCTCAGGGTGAAATCCTGGCTATGCTAAAGCCAGTAAGAGTTTTGCCATTATCTTCAAAAGAGCCAGGATTTCACCCTCAGGCATAGGCAATGAGGTTTGGAGGAATGTGCAGAGAGCTAGGAATCATGAAGGCCGGAGGCACAGTCCTGGCTCCATCAGTATCCTGTTTATTTACCTTGGGTAACTATTTCCATGCCTCCCCCTCCACACCCATTTTCCCCCTAATAAGACTTAGTGGGTGCATCTACATGTAAAATTAATTTGATGCAATACATTCCAGCACAGTTCATGTTGGAGTTTTTATTGCTTCTGGCCATAGCAATTACATATGTGCCCAGGACTGCAGTACATTGAGCTGAACAGTGCAGCCCTGGCTGGCACAGGACCCTGGGGGGGGTCATCCTGCCAGCCTGCAGCTGCTCCACTCCAGCTCAACGTGCTGCGGGGGTGGTGGCTGGGGCACAAGGGTGTTACAGTGTGGGACTAACTAGCAGGCAGCCCTACACTGTAGCACCCTCATGCCCCAACCAGCCCCAGTTACCCTTTACACATTTGTTGCTTTGGAGTAAATAACTCTGCAATAGAATAGTACTTGTGTTGGGCAGTACTATCCTACAGTAGAGTTAATTAGTTTACTCCAGCCTAATAGCACCGCTTGTGTGACACTTTACTGTGATGCTAATCTGGTAATCCTGCAGTTAGCCCCTTTTGTAGATACACCCAGTGTAACCAAAAGGCAGGCTGTGGAGTCCTGGGCAGAGTTACTCTGCCCCTAAACTGGATTGTTTTCATTTGAGGAAACATTTGCAGTGTATAAAGTGGCCTTGTTTACAAACTGAAAATTTTATGTAAAAACAGAGATAATCAGATTTACATTTTATCACTTCCAGTTGTTGCATTTATTTAGATGGCAAACCCTTTCTGGTATGATCTACCACTTGCAATGCATTTATCTGTGTCCACAGTATGTAACAGAAATGGGGGGGGATCCCCATCTCCACTTAGCCCTCTAGGACCACTGGAACTACAACAATGACCATAAGCCTGCGTCTTGTTGGATCACAGGCCTTTATCTGGTTGGGTTGCCTTTCTTTGTGTTGCATCTTTTCCTATCTATTTATAAAGGTTCCAGGACATTAGCTGGATCATTATCGTGCTGTTCCCACAACAAAGTGTGCTGGGTCATTTAGTAGCATATCAAAATTATTAATATACATTTCTGAGAAGCTCTGTTTTAACTCTGTTTTTCCAAACCAATGAAATTTAGTATATTAACTCTGAACACACCAAAGTGTACGCTATGATTTAAATGTGTCATCCACTCTGATTATCTTCTAGCTGGAAGCCTCTTCCATGCCCACTCCTTCCCTTTCTTTCTCTGCCTCACTAAAATGATGCCTTTTCCAGCCCCACTCTATCAAGATACTTCCTTGCACCTTCAGCTAAGGGCAGTCATGTAGTTATGTTATTCAGCTACTAAGGGATTTCTATGTTGTATGAAGTTCAGGATGGATTGTGCTTTATGGTTAATAAACTGGAGCTTGAGCATGAGCTCAACTGTGTGAAAACCTGTTGGAGATGGATAAATTTACTAAATGGATTATAAGACATGGCTAGTCCTATGGTCTCATCACACTTATACATCTCGAGAGTAGGTCCTTTTTTCTTAGCATTCCAGTCACATTTCTACTGTTTGTGCAGTCCTGATCCCACCAAAATAAAAAGTAAATGGACCAACTGGTGTCGTTAGCCCAAGTTTATTGGTGCAGCTCCAGTCACTGGAATAGAGTTTCACCAAGGATGAATATGACCAAAAGAATATGATGTTATATATCGATGCTATATATCAGTGAGGGCCACCCTGCTTGGTAGGTGTGGCAGAAATTAGCTCTGTACCTTCCCTGGGTGCTATGCAGATCCCTTTCCTCTACTGCTCTGCTTCCTGTCCTGTGCTCCTTGCCTGTTCTGATGCTCTGCTTTCTGCTCCCTGCCCTATCTGCCACTGGGCTACCCGTCCCTTGCCCAGTCTGCCAATGCTATACAGAAAAGCTGCTTGTGCTACTTGCAGCTCTCGTACTGTATGTTGGCCACTCCTGCTTTACAACAGACAAAAATTAATTTGAGGAAGGCCTATGGCTTTTATCATGCAGAAAGCAGACTTAAATGATCACGATGGACCCTGCTAGCTCTATTATCTGTGAATCTATGACCATTATCTGGCAGTGTAAAGAGGATCTAAATTTGGCCATAAATCTCCATTTGAATTCCATGTTGTAATATATACTAATAGGTAATATCTCTTTAAATAGTCTCTTACAGTGCTCACTGTGTTCTGTGTCTGAAGCCATTAGACACTGCTGATAAGCTCCATTATTTTCATGCCATCATGCTTAGATGGCTCCTTCATACTGTTGTTTTACATAAAGAGAAAGAAACATACAACATTGACACCCATTTTAAGGTCCCCTCACTTTGTCAGGGCCTGGTCCATTCCAGGTGGCCCTGTGTAAGTGAAAACCAAGTCCAATCTGTTCTGTAATTACTCTGGAAAAGAAAACCACTGGGAAAAGCCAGCCTAACCATATCTGCAGGGCTACAAGAGTGCAATGATGCATCAGCATGTCAAAGCAATCACACTCTGCATGTGAGGAGATGGATTTCCTCTGTGTTTCACAGCCAGGACTAACTGTGAACTACCAAAAGCCCAGCACTTTCTCGCTTGCACTGTACAGCCAGAGGCTGTTTCATCCATCACCAGCAGTACTAGACTCCCTGCCTCTCCATGTTCAAATATTCCATGATAACTCATGGAAAAACTCATGCAAACCTGCCCACATGTTTCCATCACCACTGGTGACATCCCCAGTGATGGAGGCTGGGTGGGGGAGGGACACCACCAAAGCAATTAGCTATGTTTCCATCATGGGATACTTACAGCTGTAGCAGTGATGCACTGAAGTCTGACTTTCAGAGCACTAAATATAGTAAATGTAGCTCTGCAGAGGCTATGTTTAGTTTTGCTGTGTTAGGAGGGGAGGGGCTTCGTTTCTGGAGCAGGGAGAACAAAATGACTGCAGTCAGAGAAGCTTGGGTGATACAGCAGCATCCACTGCTTACAACTGCCCTCTTGTTTCAGTGTGGGAAGGAACTGAAATAGAAACTGCAAGCTCTGTGTATTTAAATCAAATCTGTTCACTGTCCTTCTGAGGTTTCATGACTCTGTATAATTTGTGGCCTCTAGAAAGGATATAGCTCCATGGCTTTCCAGCCGACTATTTGGAAAGCTGCTTATTTAGACAAAAAAAAAAAAAGACACCTGAAATTATATAAATTAAAATCTAGACTTGCAGGAAGCCAAGCTTATCCAAGTTTATCAATAATGTGTCGCCCGAAGGTCCTGGCATAATGCAAACCATCCATCTCCCGCACACACCTTGGTGCAAACTTCTCAGGAATGTTAAACATTTTTGAGCAAAGCAAAACTGAGTGGCTCAGGGCTGCAGCCTTTCACCTCTAATTCATCTGTTCTGACACTGTCATCTGGGAGTGAGGTTATCTGTTCCGTAGCTGTGCTGTTGACCTTGGACAAGCCACTGCGCTCTGTCAGCACTTTAGTTTTCCCATCTGTCAAATGGGGATAGTCATATTTGTCCTCCATTGCAGAACACATTAAGAGCCAAGGGAAAAAAGCATTAACTATTATCCAGTTTAGCCCAACTCATCAGCAGCTGGAGGTCACTAACCATAGCTGAGCATTAACAACATTGTTTTGTTAAGACTGGGGTAGAGGAGGAAGTAGGGGGGTTGTTGGTTTTCAGTGAAAAAGAATGTTTGGTAAAATAGTAATGATAATAAAGCATCTGCTTTCCACAGAAAATGTTGATCTTAAGTCAAAAACAAAACGCCTGAAAACTGGCTCCTCTGTAGACTTCATTGCCCTTGATGCTATCAGGGAAGTTTGTGCTGTATCATGGAAGATGTACTCTGACCAGGGATCTCAACCTAAGGAGAATGGGAGCTTGAGGCACCTGAGCTACTGTGCTTGTGAAGATATTTTTATGGGGAAACCTTCAGTTTCCAAGCAGCTCAATCATTAATTTCTGACATCTGTTCAAAGGTTAAATGTGAATGTTCAGTTAGACAAGTGACTATGTCAGAAAAAAATCACTATAGTTTGATTTCTTTGGCTTCACGCAGGCAATTGCAGTCAATACTGTGTTTTGGAAAGGGCAAATGGCTCTTAAAAAGAAATAAAAAAATATTGAGATAATACAATTTTGTTCCTCAGAACCAAATGTTACCCCTGGGAGATCCTTGGACTGGTTACCTTAAAGGTACCTAGCATAGAGAGAACCAGACCCAAACCTGGATAGCTTGTGAGATGTGACAAGTTTACAACCTGAGACAGGCTGGCTGTGGACAAAGATAATACAGTAGGCACACATGGATACTGGGAAATATAAGTGTAGGTTACCTCCATTTATCTCCCTTCTCCTCAATACATACAGTAAGTTACTTCAACCTAAATCTCCTTTAGACTGAATCATTGAGCTTTTTTAGGTTAACATCCAGTTATCAACCTTTATTCCAGATCCCTTCTTATGCAAGATCTCCAAAATTGACCCACAGAGCGTAACATGGCATGGTTAACATGCTGAGGGCTCAGAAGAGGAGTGTAGCATGAAATGCACTCAACAGCAGGGTGTAAAGATGTGTGGATTCAAGATACTCATCCCTCCCATTAATTTTCACCTTCCTAAACCTTCCTCTGGCTCTTTGCCGTGTAAATCACACCAAGTTAGTCTCTTCTGCATATCAACAAATGGAAAAAAATATCAGGTCTCTCCCTATGCCTGAGGAAGGGCATTTGTGCCCGAAAGCTTGCAAAGAACAATTTTTCCAGCTATTTAAGTTGGTCTAATAAAAGATACCACATTTACCCACATAACCTGGTCTCTACTTAGAGAACATGAGGCTAAACAAACTTGCTGTGAACAGGCAACACTTTATACACAATTAAATCTAAATGCTAGAGCAGGGCCCTGAGTAGCCAGGGCTGTTCCTGTCCACAACTGTATGCTGAACATCTTTCAAATCTCCAGTAGTTGTTCTAACCACACCTAATAATGCAGGCAAGTTTCTCAGAGTGGTCTGCATACTAAGTTTCTCAGAGTGTCTAAATACTAAACTCAAGAGATCTGGTATTCAATGCCTGGCTTTTGCCTAGCTTTGAGAAAACCAGTGAACCTGTGTGCCTTAGGACTAAAATGGAGATGATAATTTAACTGCCCTTTGTCTACCATGGCTCCTTAGGTTAAAAATTCCTTGTCCCTGGGCATGTCTATATGATTCATTAACATGCAGCAATAAACTTTGGAGCTTATTGCTCCACTGTTTATTATTCCTGGGAAGCTCCCAGCAGCATGGTTTACACGTGCACCTGAACTGCAGTACATTGAACCAAGTTGCACAAAACCCCCCTCTGCAATAGGGTAGGACTTGTATTTACAAGTCTTACCCAGATGCAGAGCTTATTTTATGTAGCCTAATAGGGGCGCACATGTGGTGGGCCAGTAGAGGTACTCCTGCACTGAGCCACCCACCTCACTGCACCTGATCACCTTCCAGGCTTTGAGCGCCTCCTTAGAGGTGCCTCACACCTAGCCGACCCCCTTCCTGGAGCACACCCGCTAGCCTGGGGGTAAAGCTGCCAGCACCCAGGATCTGGCCTGATCCTGGCACTGTGCTCCCTGGGAAATACAGGCCTAGTAGCCCTTGGGGGTACTTGATTCACTTCAAGAACATGGGATACTTCCCTCAGTTGGAAGCACAAGTAGTGGATTCCCTTAGTCAGCAGAACCAAGGGGACCTCAAGGCATAATCTAGACCCACTCCCAATAAGTCTCCCATGCTACATACCAAGGAGAACTTTATTGGTTACAAGGGGTAGGGTTGGAAAAGGGTACAGGGTAGAGCAATATCAGAGAAATCCCATACAGCAAACTGGCATGGCTGGGTAGCCTTTGATCACACACCTGAGTTACTGTAAGCTATATATCTAGTTAGATCTCAGGTAGCTTACTCATGAGTATCATCCCGAGGCAGGTGGAGATTGCCTCTGGAGGCAGGCAGTTCATTGATCATGAGTTTTGAGAGAGAAAGCACAAGTTTCAGATGGTCCAGCTTCTCTCTCAGTTTTTCATCATGGCTACTGCCCCTCCTCCTGGTCAGTCCTTAACTTATATAGCCCTTATGACCTCATTTACCTGGTCCAATGGAGGCCAGCACCTGTTGGCTGCCAGCTAACCAATTTGAAATACATCACTGGTTACCGGGTAGACTAGCAGGGTCTCTAGCCCCCTCCCAGTCAGGTTGGCATTGCTTAGAACAATAGGGAGCATAAGCCCCCCACCCCAAGTATGTGATGCCAGTCACATAGGCAGAGGGAGAGGTTTCCCCCTCCCTCAGGAATGTATCCAACTCAGGTTACCTAAAGAGATGGGATGTCTGCCCTCTGCAGGGTCCGTGTTAACCAAATTGTCACAGAGTCGAGTTTTTGGGGAGAGACAGAGGTGGCATCCTGCCACAACACGTAGATGCTCAGACATTTACTGTGCCGCTAATTAGTCAACTGTGCAGTAAATGTCTCATATAGACATGCCCTCTTACTATGGGTTTTTACCCTGTGTAGCATGAATGGGCCCTGTTCCAAGTCACAGCCTCTATATGCTAAGCAGCCATGAGTTTACTGTTCTCACTCAGAATGTAATGACTAGTTGAGTAAGATTTTCTTCAGCTGGCATGCCTTACTATACCAGTCAATGCTGTACTGAAACACAGGGTGCTAATCCAAGTGAGCTCCAACTGAACTGGAAGTTGTATTTGAACTGTGCTGTGGATGGGCTCATTACCTCTCCTGGAAGGCCCTTTTGTTCCTACTCCAAGGAATTTTTTCTTTAAGCAATGGTTCTCTAAGCAAAGTCCCCTGGAAGCAGGGACAGGAGCCCAGGCTTACCTCCTCCCAGAAACATGCCATCATTCTCAGGCTACAGCATCATGTTTCCTCTGCCTCCCCCTTCTTCTTTCTCTATGCAACTTGCCCTCTTGGCTGCTGAGTAGGGCAACTTCAACAGGAAGCCAACTGTCTGGTAGATAGGACATACTTCTAAGAAGTGTGTGATGTGGCCATCAGATCACTCGGTCCAAGACGGGCCTAGAAGCCAGGCCAGGGCAAGTGTTTTATCCACTAATCTATTGGAGATGAAGCAGGTGGCATCACCACTGTCTGTCTGAGAGTGAGTACAGGGATACCATGCCGAGAGTGCAAGCGAGGAATCCCAATTCAGGTAGATGCCTCTCCTCTAGGTGGCCTCAGGTGATGGAGCAGCCCTGATTCATGCATATAAAAGGTACTCTGGATCACCCTTGAGGTGTTGCCTAAGCCACCACTGTCACTATAGATGGAGCTTGGGTACATAAAACTGTCAATTCGGATTACCCTTCTAGAGCAAGGCACCTACATTTTAGAAGTGATGCCATTTAAGTGGAGACTCCAATAATAGATTACTTGAATTTGGCCATAGTAACCTAAGTGTAGGTCACTAACCCAAAGGAAGTACCCTTTGGAATTGGTAACTTTAATGAGAAACTAAGCTCAAAATGGACCTTAAATTACCAGAAAATAGCTTTCATGTTGAGTTAGACTCCACAATAGCCCACCTGTCCTACCATTGTCCTGTGCCTGTTCAGATGCAGAAACATGAAACACCCACTATAGCCTTGTTTTGTGCAGGTATACATGACTACACAAGTTGGAAGGCAAGTGACATCAATCCTCTCTTCTGGTCTTCTGTATCCTGTGCACAAGTAATAAAAGACCTCTAAAATGCACCTACCACCACTTCACTTGGGGACCCAATACTGAAACTCAAACATATCTGGGCCACGTGCTCATGTTAGGCATGTTATACCACTATTTGCCCTGTAATTCTATGGTAGAGACATTTAAAAATAACTTTATATCACAGAAATCACTCTACAAGCTCTTCACTTGTGCAATTGTTTTTTCATTTTTCCTTTTCCAGTGATTAATCTCCTTGCCTCTCTTCTGCTTTCCCATTCCTACCTTTCATGTACCTTTTAGACACTGGCAGCATATCCTCTGGATCAAGTAATTCATATGACTGTATTAGAGAGTTGCTCTTGGTATTTATCCTAAAATTTCCTTTTTAGATTCAATCCCCAGTTATAGTACCTTGGATAACACTAAATAATTCCATTATTCCTTGTTATTTTCACACTTCACATATTATAGATGTTAGTATGCACTCTCCTTTAGTTGTTGTGGAGCCAAGCTATATTGTAAGTGGTAATTTAATCTTTAAATCAATCCCTCCAGTGTCCTGCTGCCAGTGATTGAAGGTTCAGTGGGGAAGGAATCAGCACAAGCACGATTAGGAACTGGATGTTCTTTTACTGTGAGAAACAGGTTATTTTGCTCTACCAGTATTTAGCCCTTCCTTCTAAAAGTGTATTGCTCTGAGAGTTCTTTACAGCTTTTGCTTAACACTACTTGCATTTACCCACAGTATTTCACTTTTCTCTTTTTCGTTGTTAATTATGCTAGGGCAGTACAGACACCTGAGAATAAATGAATTTGCCTTTCACTGGAACCCAGCCGAACTAGAGTGGAAACAACTTACTGTATTCAAGGTTCTGTGAGCTTTCTTGGGAAAAAATCCATAGCCAGAAAACAGTGCATTGCCAAGGTATCTGCCATAAGACAGGATGGGTTTAAAGTAGGGCTGTTGAACAATTTAAAAATTTGATCACTTTTGATCAAAAAAAGATGATTGAAGATTAGTTGTGTGATTTAAAAAATTGGTCACAATTAATTGCAGTTTTAATTGCACAGCTAAAACCTTAAAATTATGAACAGAAAAGCTCCAAATGATGCATGGTTGCACCCAAATGTATGGTTGGTGTGTGCATGTAAGAGAGGTTTGGAGTTCAGGGAGGGGACGGGCCCTCAGGGGAGTCTGAAGCCTGGGGAGGGGGGACCCCCACATGCCCTGGCAGGATGCAGGGTATTGTGGGTCAGGAATGAGGGGCAGCAGCGGGGACCGGGGTGTGGCTTGAGAGTTAGGAGCAGGGGCAGGGTACAAGCATACCACGCCCCACCCCCACAGGTGGTGGTCTCTTTTTTGAGACTGGAGATACCCCAAAGGAATGCAGCCCAGTGGCATATAGAGCAGGACCCAGCAGGGGCAGGAAGGGTTGGGGGGTGGCAGATAGAGGCCCCCACAGTGAAGGAAGGAGTGGGGAATGGGCAAATGGGACCCCAGGCCTGGGGCATGTCATGGGACAGTGCTGTGAGCAGCTTGTCCAGGGGTGCACACAACCCCAAGGGAGGCATGGGGGGCACATGCTCCCTGGATTTGTGCGTGGAGTGGAGGAAGGCTGCCCGCTGCAAGCTGGACTTCAGTGCCCTGCTGCCTTTGCCCTGGGAGCCATGCAACACCATGCTATGCCTCCAGCCACCAGGTGGGTAAGGGATGCACAGCCAGCGCATGATTCCCATGGCAAAGAGAGCAGGACACAGTCCCAGCCCACAGTGGATGGCCTGCCTCCACCCCATGCACAAATCCAGGTGGCACATGTCCCCTGTGCCTCCCCCAGGGCTGCGTGCAGTGATGGGGAACTACCCTCCATGACCCTTGATAAACCACCCACAGCTCAGTCCCATGGCCCACCCAGCCAGAGGCCCCATTCACCTCAGCCCCTGCTTCTATTCCTCTCCCTCCCTCACTGTGGGGGCCTCGATTTGCCACCTCCCCAACCCTTCCTGCCCCTGCTGGGCACTGCTCTACATGCCACTGGGCTGCTTTCCTTTGGGGGTTCTTTAATCTGAGGGATCTATTTTGTAGCCATGTTGGCCTGGGGGGAAAAAAAGAAAAAAAAAAGAAATACAAAGCTCTAAAACTTGGTTCAGAGGTGATATTTTTTTCAGTTGGTCTAATAAAAGGTCACCAAAAAAAAAAAAAAAAAATCTCTTTGCAAGCTTTGATGCCTCCCTGCCTGGTTCTGATATCTGACACCTCCAGGGATGAGGACAGCCTTATCTGCACATCAAAGAACAATTCAAACAAAGGACTTTTACAGACTCAAGGAAATATACTTCCAGTCTAAAAGTTTCCTTGTGTAAAATGAAGTTTATATTCTGCCTAGGAGGATTTTTACAGTCTTTGATTTCTCCTTATCTTGAAGAAGGGTGTGTATGCCTAAAAGCTTACAATGAAAGAAAATTTGTTGCTGTTTTTTGGTTGGTCTAATACAAGGTATCACTTTTAATGTGAGGGAATGTGTGTCCAGAAGCAGATTCAGGGTAGGTGCAGATGTATGAATCCTGCTTCACCCCATTTTTAAAACCAATGGCCTAGAAGTAGAGGTGGCATTTCTATTCAGGCAGCATTGAGAGAGTAAATTGATTCCATGGTTCATTATAAATCTACCAGATTCCTGCTAATTGCTTTTTACTCCACAGGTATTAACCTTCTTTCCTTTTTAATCATCTTAATACTCCACTAAATTAAGTTATTGTTTGTTCTGCCATTTTTCTGTCTAGTAGCTACTCCTGTCAATGTAGCTCCTATTTCATAGCCCTGCAAGCTGGTTTTAGTTCTACCTAAAATCATTAACTCAGATGTGGAAAAAACTGTTAGTGGGCCATACCTGGAAATAACTTTAATTCCAGGTCACTTCAGCCCTGCCATGTATCCCTGTGGCCACCACAGGGATGCTCCAGACACATGGCTGCCAGCACTTGGCAGCCATGCAGAAGTCAGAGCCAGCTACCAGCATTTGGCAGCCATCTTGGAAATACACCTGTGCCTTCTGATCCCTGGTCAACCCCTTCCCTGCCCAGGAGTCATGTGCCCAGCAGTGGGGCAGTACATGGCAGCTCCTTCTTTCCTCACTTTGCCTCCCTGGGCCAGGGCTTCCCCTGTCGGCAAAGCCCAGCACCCCACTGTTCTAGCCCAGTCCCTGCCAGCAATGACCAGGGCTCTGTGCTCCTGCCTGCCATGGTGGCGGCCCTGCTGGCCCCAGGAGAGCCACACACCTGCCAGTGGGATCCAGGGCACCAGCTGTGGGAGGACCTGGCTGACCCCCTTCCTCCACACAGCCCTTACCCCCTGCCCACATCCAGCACCACTCTCAGGACACACACATGGTTGAAACAAAAAAAAAAAAATCTTTATTACCCTCACAACACCCACTCCATCAACAAACAATACCCTTCCACCCACCCACCCACAAAAAACCCCCTGCTTACAAGTGGCAAACTATATAGAAAGCAGCCCAGCCCAGGGAGAGGAGAGGCACCCTGCAAGGAGCCCTGGGACTGGCGTCCATCTGGCCTTCTAATGACTGGACAGACCCAGGAATAATTCCCAGTATTAAATATGGAAAAAATGCATCTACACATGCATTAACCCACATCAACTAACCCCTCTTAAAATTTGATACTTGTTTGGGAAGGTATCAAATTTAGGCTCACATAGCCTAAAAATCACCATCTTAAATCCAAATTAATGGCATGTACATACAGACAAGTACCGCTAATGCAGTTTCCATTGAGTTAATCTGCATCAAGTGACCAGGTGTAGACATGCACATTCAAGAGGCTCAAAAAGGCTACATTTTTAAAAATTAATCTGAATAAGAGATTGTGACAAGGGTCCATCCTCTCACCTGTCTAAGAGAGGCCTGACCCTTGGTCACTGGGCTACCCGCCCACCTATCTATCTTGCCATGCCTTATGATGGTAGTCAGGTGGGAGTCTGCTCATTTAATATCCCAAAGTTAGGGGTTGCTATCCAGAGCTCCAAGCCTCCCTTACATGGTGACCCACACCTCACAGATGTTATAAAGGTTGACCTGCACCCCCTTTGGCACTGGGGTCAGCTCACCACCCTCCCCTCCCCAGCCTTGTGCCCCCCTTGGTGCTAGGGCCAGCTCATCCCCCTCCCCGGCCCGGCCCTGTGCCCCCCCCGGCACTGGGGCCTGCTAATACCCTCTCCACAGCCCTACAACCCACTGCTACTGGCTCACCCCCCCCAACCCAACCCTGCACCCTCCCCCCAGTGCTGCGGCCAGCTCGCCCCCCCCCCCCCCCCCGATCCAGGCTTAAGCCTCACCCAGGACTGGTGCCTGCTTGCTTCCCCACCTGGCGGCCCTAAGCCCCGCCCCCCCGGTGCTGGGGCCGGCTCATGCCCCCCTGGCCCGGACCTACACCCCGACAAAGGGACCAGCTAACCCCCACCCTATGGCCCTGCACCCTGCTGCTGCTGGCTCACTCCCCCCTGCCCAGCAGCCCTGTGCCCCACCCAGCACTGGGGCCTGCCCCACCCTGCAGCCCTGCGCCCCTGTGGCCTGCCCTGCCCTGCCCCACAGCCCTGCGCCCCCCCCAGCACTGGGGCCCACTCACCCCCCCAATGCTGGTTTTGCACCGTGTTGTGCCCCACTGACGCCTCTTCCTCCCCAAAATAGCCTCAGCCCAGTCCACTCAAGAAACAAGAACATAAACATGAGCCCCTGGGCTATAACATCTTAGAAGCCACACTCCAACCCATTTTAGAAGATTCTCTCTCAATTTACTGGGGCCTCCCCCCCACCACCTGTACCTATCAGCTTCTATAGCCCCTTAATCCTACCAGAAGCAGAACAGGCAGTCAAGCATCTCCAGTTAACTTCCTCTATGAGCACTCCTTCCCTCTTAGGTAATGCCAGAGATCTAACTGCCTAGACCCGGCCCTGGGGTTTATATATGCCCAGGGCCCTGCCTTCTTCCGATCAGCTGACTGGCCCAGGTGGTTGGGCTATTAACCCCTATCCTTCTAGTGCTTGGTGTTCCTGTATTCCCAGGTCTTAAAGGGGCAGCCCTGCCTCTTAGTAACAGGGCTAGAGTTCCCTGTTACAGAGATGTGCATTTAATTCTAATAACCATGGGACTAATGAAACAATATCTTTTGATTATTTTTGCTTAGTTTGTTGTGGTTTTATACGTAATACACAATTTTGCAAATTAATGCACATTCTAAAAAAGTTATATGTGGATCTTATAACTGAATAATATAACCCTACGGTCCTATCGTATTAGTAAAGCTTCTTGTTTCTTTTTAACTTGAAAAAATGTGTTGTTATATGTGGTAATGTACTACACTATGTGCACCTCCCTTTTCAAAATCCTAGATCTACCTGTGTGCTTATTACATCAGCTACGTACTGTTTTGAGGTTCAGGATTCTTTAAAATGGCACAAGTAGGACAAAAAGAAGAGTTTAGGATCAGATAAAAAGAAAGACAGTATGTTGAAAAGTCCAGGGATAATATTGTATGCAGACAAATCAGCTTCCCAAGAGCTCTATTCCATTATCCTCCAAATGATGCATCTCTAGGTTCCTAAAACCAGATTATTATTCTTTATAGCCAAACAGAAAATCCCTGTTCTGAGTTAAGGTTCCAATCCTTTAAAAGCTTAAGTTTTTGCTTAACTTTTTCATGTAAGACTTCTCTCTTTCAGCTTTGTGTCCTTATCCACACACAAAAAGTTAAGCATATGCATGACTGGCAGAGGTTGTAAATATATCTCCGTAATTCAAAATCTTCAAAAGCAGGATTTAGAGCTTAAGTGGTGTTTTCCAGGTTAGGAAACGCCAGAGTTAAGTTGCTACCGAAAACCTTAACTCTGACCCCTAATCACCCTCAGTGGTGTGCTATATTGTTGCTAGTAATTCTTCTGTATTTTTTTTATTTCAGGTCTGGTATAGCTTTAACATTTAAACAGATTTTTTTAAAAAAAATTCATCTGGCTGGATGTCACTCAATGACTTTTTAAAATTAAAGAATGGTTTATTTAAATCAGTTTTCTTCAGTTAAGTTATAGTAAGTTATAATGCTGTACCCATTTAAAATTAAAGCTTGATGCAATCTATATTAAGAACTACACTTGTTATAATCTACTAAAATCATTTATATAAATAAAACAGTACTCTGCTTAATCAATGAGATGTCTTTTGGACATTTTATTAAGTTAAATGAAGTTTTCAATCTGGGAAAATACATGTTTACCTAACTTGTGCGGTCCAGTTCTATAAATATGTTACAGCGTGTATTTACTGAATTTTCTTTGTACAACTGTCCGTCTTTTCAATACAGGGAATTCCAAATGTCAGCAGTTTTATTCTCTGTTCTGCAGAAAAGATTTACCTAAAATACTTTGGGTTCTGAGTTATGAGAAATACTTTCAGTTTCACTATATGAGTTTGTGCATCAAAGTCTTCTAATATTCTTCAGAATGCAAGCCCTAATCTAGATTTCAACAACTGGAAAATAGAAGAAGTAATATAATTATCTCAAAATGTTAATTATGTATAATTGTTGTTGAATTTCATTTTCCATCCAAACATTACTTGGCGTCAGTCATTAGCAAAATGTTAACCATCATCCCATAAATGAGAAATACACTGCTGACCATATTCTAACATAGTGAAAAAAATGAATAAGTATTTGTTAAGATATATAATTGTTTAAATAAATTTGTGTAATTATAGCAGTGTAGGTTGTCTCTGTGTTAATCTAAGGATGTAGGTAGACAAGGTTCTTTGGGTAAATCAGATATCTTTTATTAGACCAACTCCAATAGTTGAAAAAATTCTTCTTAGCAAGCTTTTGGGTACAAATACTCAGCCTGATGAAGGGGATTTTTTGTAGCAAGCCCGAAAGCTTGTTACAAAAATTTTTTCCAACTATTTGAGTTGGCCTAATAAAAAATATTGGATTTACCCAAAGAACCTTGTATGTATAATTATAGTGCATTCTTTCAGTTAGGAAAAGAGTACCATATACTTTATAAGTTTGGCAACTGTCAGTCTTTCCAGATCATGATATATGTGTGACAGGTCATCCAGACCTTTGATGTAGATACCTAGGCAGGAGTTTGGAGGAGTGGAGGCATAAACCCTATAAAGGATACACTTAAGTGTAAATGATCAAATCAGTATATTCTAATAGTTATACCAGCCAAAGAGAACAGTTCATTGTTTGGGAAAACAGAAGTTAAAGCAGAAAGCATCATTAACAATCAATGACTTAAATGAAAAATTTCTATTTGTTGACTTAAATCAAAGTAACATAAAATCAGTTCGCCTCTAGGCAGCACATTACTTTTTAGCAAATAATTCAAGGTAATGAAGTTTCCTTCTATTTGAATTTAAGAATTTTTCATGATTAAGTTCTGATTTTCTCCTATGTAGCCATTATCATTATCATATCAATATTATTTATTGAATCATTTTGATCCACAATTTCTGATGTGTAGACTATTTGTAGTTCATTGTGAATATTCAATATTCAGAATCCGAGTTCCAGTGATTACATTTGATTGGATGCATGATGTAAATAGCATGAGATGATTCCATATTTCTATGCTGGGTATGGCAGAGCCGGGTGGAACCCTGGGGTGCCTACACATGTGGTCTGCTGCATTCTGATTAGAATGTGTTGGAGCAGACTCGATTAATCCTGGCAGTGGGAGGGTGACAATCCCCATGCGGATCAAAGGGGACAAGAGTGTTTAACAGTCCCCATGGCTCACCAAAAGCGTCCATAAATGTCTCAAAGCTAAAAAGGAGTCATACACCCAATGAAGGGAGGGGCCATCACCAAGGAGGATTATACCTCCATTGCTCAAGACTGTAGGAGGGGTGTTAGGAAGGTTAGGGCGGAGAAGGAACTGGGACTAGCGACCCGGATCAAGTATAACGAGAAGTCCTCTTTTAAATACATAGGGGGTAAAAAGAAGGTACCGGGTAACGTAGGGCCTCTGCAGGATATGCTAGGAAATCTGATGGTCACACCAGATGACAAAGCTAATCTCTTTAACAATTTCTTTGCCTCCATCTTTTTGAGCAGGGACCGGGGCATCTCTCCCACTGGGATCCCTGACAGACCCAGGAGAGGTGGTGCCAGGCCCAGGGTCAGTGAGGACCTAGTCAGGGAACTTCTGGTGGGTCTAGATGTGTTCATATCAGCAGGTCCTGATATTCTCCACCCCAGAGTGCTGAGGGAATTAGCAGAGGTCATTGTGGGACCCCTGGTTCAGCTTTATGAGCACTCATAGCGCTCTGGCAAGGTGCTGGAGGACTGGAAAAGGGCCAATGTGGTTCCCATTTTCAAAAAAGGGAGGAAGGAGGACCTGGGAAACAACAGGCCTATTAGTCTTACCTCAGTCCTGAGGAAGCTCTTTGAGAAAATTGTCCAGGAGCACATCTGCAAGGGACCAGCAGGGGAGATCATACTTAGGAGCAACCAGCATGGGTTCATTTGAGGCAGGTCCTGTCAAACCAACCTTGTGGCCTTCTACGACCAGGTCACAAAATCCTTGGATGCAGGTGTTGCAGTGGATGTAGTCTTTCTGGAATTTAGGAAGGCCTTTGACACTGTCTCTCACCCCATTCTCATTAAGAAATTAGGTGACTATGGCGTCACTGCCTACAGTCAGATGGGTCACAAATTGGCTGGAGGGCCACACCCAGAGAGTGGTGGTGGATGGGTCTTTTTCAGCCTGGAGAGATGTTGGCAGTTGGGTCCCCCAGGGCTCAGTCCTTAGGCCCACACTGTTCAACATCTTCATCAGCAACTTGGACGATGGGGTGAAAAGCACTTTTTTCAAATTCGTGGATGACACTAAAATGCAGGGAGAAGTGGGCATGCTGGAGGAGAGGGACAGGCTACAACTAGATCTGGACAGGTTACAGGGGTGGGTGGATGAGAACAGGATGGGATTCAACACTGACAAGTGCAAGATGGTGCACCCGGGGAGGAAGAACCAGCACCATACCTACAGGCTGGGGAACTCCCTTCTTGTCAGTGCAGAGGCAGAAAAGGATCTTGGTGTCATTATTGATTCCAAAATGAACATGGGCCACTGATGTGGGGATGCGCCTCATGTATTCAGTGCTCTGCATTTCAAAATGGCCACAGGAGCACTTTTGTAGGTGGCAGAAGGTGGGGAGGGCTAACCGTGCTTAGTGACCCCAAATGTGGAGCTACGGTAGGGCCACAAGGCAGCTCAGCTGTTGGCTTCCAGCATCTGTAGCAGGGGTGAGGAGGGAGTGGGGGTGGGGCAGGCAGTTTACAGCTTGGGTGGGGCGGGGTGCAGAATGGAGCCATGAATAGCTCATCTGAGGGGCACGGGGGGGTGGAGGGAGTGGCTCCTACTGCTGCGCACACCCCAGGAGGCATGGGGGTGTCTGTAACTCTGGATATGTGCAAGGCAGGGTGGGGTGGGGCTGGATTGAGCTGTACTTGGGGTGGGCGGCGGTAGTGCTAGGAAGGGGCTATGGGAGAGCTGCAGCCACCCCAAATTCACTGTAGCCCCCCTGACCCTCCCTCCCCACACTGCCACTGTCTGCCCCAAGCACAGTGTGGCCCAAGCCCCAACTGGGAAGACTCCAGCATAGCCCCAGCCCCAGCCCCAGCCTGCAGTGGCAGCCTACCTCCACCCATGCAGATCTGGGGGCACATGCCCCCATGCCCTCCTGGGGTGCATGCAGCAATGGGAGCCACCATCCTCTCCCCATGTCTGGTGCTCCCCAGACAAGCCACTCATGACTTTGTCCTGCACGCTGGGGGTTGGGGCTGAGTGCAAATACATGCGCGCAAGAGCTCAGCCCCCACCAAATAATTTTTTCTCCCTCCACCTATGGGCACTACAACTAAAGTTTGTTGAATGAGGTTTACTTAAAGCACCCCCACAGCCATTTTGAAACGAGGGACGCTAAATACATGAGATGCTGTGCTGTTATGATTAGATCAGCTCTCAGGAGCCACTCTAATTCAAATGCCCAGCCACCTCAGAGCATGTGTATAGGCATTCTTAGAGACTAAGTTGTTCAGAGAGGTATAAGTAGTAAACTCCAAAATCAATCTGGCAAACTTCTGAAAAAAATGGTCCAATACATTAGATTAAATGTGGGAATCTCCTCAAATCTGAAAACATAAGGAAGTTCAGCTCTAGTAAGTATCTGGACAGAAGGCCTTTGAGAAAAAAAATCTAGGTGTGAAAACAACAGCTTTTGTAAGTCAGTACCTGGAACACTGCTTGTATCATGCATCTTGAATGAATGCCTCAGTGCTATATTTTTCCACCAGAGAGTTTAAAACAAAGTTTCTGAGCACTCCTGGCTGTTAACATTTCATTCTTTACTCCCTATACTAAACTGTCCTTCACTGGTATATGCAGATGCCCAGATCCAATGCTGAACTGTGCATATCTCAATAGGCATTGTACATTGGAATGTGTATGTTCATAAAGTTGGTATAGACCAGTGATTCTTAATCAGAGTGTCCAAGCATCCTGGAGTGCCTTAAGAGTCTTTCAAGGGTGCCACAGAGTGCCAAGCAATGCTAGCACTGTTAGGTATGCAAACATGTGTGACGGGCTGGCTGGCAGTGACTTAGCCCAGGGGTTTTGAAAGGGTAAAAGATGATTGGAGGACTTGGGATTCCCTTTCCTCATCCTTTTCCTGGCCACAGAGACTCACCCTCCATGTCCCCCGATTGGCCCCTTGGGTCACCTGGAGGGGGATAAAAGGGGCAGCGTGGCTGACTCAGGAGAGACCAGTGAGGGACCTCAAGGATGGAGCTTCAAAGAGCTGAGCCAGTGAGGCAAGAGCAGTGCCCCAGAAGAGCCTGAAGGAGTGGGACCTGTAGGCAGCAGCTGGACCCTCAGCAGTGCGGCGTGCGGCCAGCAGGAGAGGCTCCCCACTGGGCTCCCGGATCCCCTACGAGAGGCTGCAGCCAGCAGGAGAGGCTCCTCTCCGCTTCAGCAAGGATCTGAGCAGCAACCTGAGAGATTCCCAGCTCTGCTTCCAGCTCCTCCAATAAGAGGCCAGGCAGCTTGACATGAGGCCAGGGCTCTGGGAAGGTCAGCAGCTTGGCATAATACCAGTACTGGTGGCTGTGTAGTAAAGTTTCTGCTTGCCATGTGGCAGGTCCAAGTTCAAGTCACAGCTGGGGTGAGTGAACTAACAGGGAGAAATTCTTGTTGCAGTAGAAAGGGGTCATTGTGTTCTCCCCCTCCAGGTACCTAGGCCCTATATTCCTTGTCATTTGACATTTTGTGCCTTTTATATTTCACCAACCAGTATTGTTTGTTCTGCTGTTTGTGTTTTACATTTTGGTTAACCCTGTCTTTTGCCAACTGGATGAATACGTCTATGACTGTAAGTGTCTAACCTTTGTTGAATCCTGCCCCCTCAGGGCATTGTAGCGCCCCCTATACCCCCTGGTTTATGCTGGTTATGTTCCCAGTACTGTTCTCTCATTAAAAGGAATATGGTTAAGTCCCCATTGGTGGTCTGGCTCTGCTCTATAGGGGAGGAGGGTCCCTACACCTCCCACAGAGCTTGTGCACCTGCTTTGATCCCTTCAATTGGAGAGGGGGGACCTCTTGGAGTACCGCCCAGGTTACACATGGTCTTCAGGATAAACAGGAACAATTCAAATGGGAACCCATAGTTCTAAAAGCATATTGACCTGTTTGGGGCTTTGAGTTCTTTGCAACAGCAGAATTGCTGTATTATTTTCCATACTCATAAAATGTGTGAAAACAATGAACTGACATTTTCCAAGAGGTGCTGAGGTCTAACAAGGGGTGCCATGGATCTAAAGAAAGATTGAGAACCACTGATATAGACTGTTGGTAATTTTTTTATGGTGAAGAACTCCAAAAAGTATGAAACATTCCAGCAAGGGAATGTTCTTTTAATTACTAGGAACTGCAATTTGATGAAATTCAGCCTGCAAGGCAAGAAATAGCTGCAAATAAGTAGGGACTCATACAGCACTGTAATCGTGTAACTAGCAACAGAACTAAAATGCTGTGCAAAGCTTTGTGTACACATAAATAGTGCACCAATTTCATTCTACCAGTATTGTTAAAAGCAGTACAATCCCCTCCCTATTACACCAGTAAAAATGTCTTGTGCAAATACTTAATCCCATTAATTATACTGTTATCACCACATTCCTCCCACTGTAACTGCCTCCACACTAGAGGCTGTGATTATATTAGTAGAAAGCTACACCCTAAGTGAAATACTTGTAGTGGGGCCAAAATTGTGTGTCAAGCAGTCATAAAAGTTGCAAAGTATTAGCTTCTACCTGAATCAGTAGCTATGTGCCCCCTGGTGGTAAGATATCCCTCGGCCTTGTGATTTAAGGTTGAGCTGATATGATGGTAGTGAATACCGCTTCATGTAGAGAAGGCTTTATACCCACTTCAGAGCCACAGGGCTCATTTCTGCTTTTGAAGCCACCAATGAAGGGTAGACAGGCTCCCTTGCCCTGCAGACCTTCCTGGTTCCTTAGCACAACATGTTTGAGATATTGACCCTATAAATCAAGCCCACATCAGGGAATGCCTTATGATGAGAGAAGTCCTTCAAAAAAAAGCTGCAGTTCAGATCATGACACCTTGCAGTGGCTATTATAGGGGTTTATTTGTAGACAGGGTAGGATTATTCAAGCTGTATGCCAGAGGCCACGATGTGGCCTTTTCATTCTCATGTTCCTGTTGTAATTATTTTGTACTTGTTATGCGTTATAACCTTTTGTAATAGGTGGCCATGTTCGCACCTATAACATTGTCAGAGCGTGATCTGCTGTAAGCCGACTAGAGAACGATCCTGTAACAGTTCCATGAAGAAACACCTTGCAAGCCTTGGACATATTAGAGAGGAATAGGAAAGTGCCTCCCTCCCCCCACAGTCAGAGAGCAGCTGAGTAACAGACCAAGGGCATTTTCTCTTTAGTAAGAGCTGTGGGACTGAAATGCAGGGTGTGATGGCTTCAGTGAAGCATTATTAATGTGCGCAGTAGCTTAGGTATTAAGTTCACTAAGAAATAAAAGAGGCAAGCAAAAGAACACCAGGCAAAGTGTAACAGATAGCTAGCTACAAGTGGGGGGTATAGGGGAGGTCAATTTTGAACACTCAGTGGAACAGCTATTTATGTAAGGTTTTATAAAAGTAGTTCATCTTTGCATAGTGTTGGTACTTAGAAGGGTAGATTCTGTAAGGCTGGGGACTCGTCATCAGGGATCCTGGTGGTCTCTGTTTTTAAAAGGTCCTCAAGTTTCAGGTTAATCCTCCTCCCCCCAAAATCCACATTTTTCCATGATTAAAATGAAATGCCACTGACATACAGATATACATAGAGAGAGCAGCGCTTCATTTTCATTACAGAAAAATGTGTATTTTGTGTTACTTTTTTTAACCCCAATTTTTTTTTTTTTTTTTAAATCAGAGAAAACCAAGATCCCTGCTTATCATGGAGCTATTGCCTGGTGACTGCTTTTACCAGGCATGTGGGGAGAAGGAGCCAACAACAGAAAACACCTGTCCTCTGCAAGCCCCAGAAGCCAGAATTAAGTTTGACCAGTTGTGTGGCTAATGCAGAATTCTAAAAAAAAAAAAATGCTTCCCAGCTTTGGACTCTCCAATCTTTGATGCAGGACTTCAGTTTTATTGGAAACATAAATGTTGAATGTGCAAAGCGGTCCTATTTGATTCATATTTGGCCCAAATCAGGAACAGTGATTTGATTCGTTGATTCAGATCACTGTTCCCGATTTGATTCAGCCTAATCCAAATCTGAATATTCGATGCTGATTCAGAGAATCAGTGATTCAGACATAGATAAATATTTTTTCTACATACCTTGAGGTTTCAGGTGCAGATCATGATCACTGTGATGCTGGGTTTCATGGAGCGTCCCACAGGAATATGGGGGGGACCCTCCACATGCTTGGTGGCAAATACAGAATTGGACCGAAGTGCTTCTGGTCCACTTCTGGGTCTGCTGTTTAGCATGCTGGGGAGCCTCATACTTCTGTGGGAAGCTCCATGTGCCCCAGCATCGCAGCACTCATGAGCCACTGCTGCCTAGAGGTATGTAGGAAAAAACATTTAAAGCTGCATCTATGTCTGAATCACTGAATGTCTCCAAATCAATTTGGAGGGTTCCAATTCAATTCAGAGAGATTTAAGGGTCCTCTGGATTCGGAGATTCAGCCATAAAATTGGGCTGAATCTCTGCTGAATCAAATCAGGGACCAAAGCTTCACAGAGCCCTAATAAATACACACAAAGCAACACAGCAGTGTTTCTGGTCTGGACCACAGTGTAATATGTATGGCAATACCCATTTGAGAGTATTTCAAAGGCACCAGTCATAACGAAAGGTTGAAGTTGAACTTGTGGCTAAGATTCATATCAGTTCTTTGGGTGCACTTACCCAGCCAGAGCTACAGGAAATCCAAGGGTCGCAACAGATGGTATACTCACTAGAGCAGCACTCATAGGACCTCATGTGCTAGGAATTCAGCATTTCCCATGTTCACAATTAAACTGTGAGTCTTATAATATTGAAATAGTTTCTTTAAAAAATTATTACTTATTAGTTACCTAATTAGCAGGGATCCTGGTTCTCCGATTAAAAAAAATCCCCAATTTTGGGATTAAAAAAGTAACCAAAATCTACATCTACATGATTAAAATAAAACACCACTAATCTATAGTGGTGATGTTTCATTTTAAAAATCACAGAAAAATGTGGATTTGGGGTTACTTTAACCCCAAAATTGGGTTTTTTGTTTTTTTTTTTTAATTGGAGAAAACCAGGATCCCTGCTGATTAGGGGCTGTCAGATTTGTATAAAAATAACGTGTGTGTGTGTGTGTGTGTGTGTGTAATATAAAATTTCCAAGCTCTCATAGTTGTGGAGAAAAAGCAAATCAACATGACCTGAGCATTACACAAGAGACTTAAAAACCCAAAGCCAAAGCCTGATCCAGCCTATGGACTGACCCTCTGCACTCATCCAGCCCATGAAGCCACATGAGTTTGACACCCCTGTCCTAAGTAAATGGGCAGATGACAGAAATGAAGCACATTATATAGACACTGTGGAGATAAGGGCCTGGACATACCATGGGAAAAGGTGGAGTGATGAGCTCTTTTGGAACCTGTGTTGTTGCAGAAAAGAAAAAAACCCTGTGAATACATTTTGTACTCAACCAGCTGAACCCCATGCTTCAGTTGTGGGATCATAAGTGAATGTCACCCTGTGTATAACATATAGCGGACTCTCTGCACCTACTGAACCCTTGTGCTGCAGCTCTGCCATTTTGTTGCTGGGCCTTGTCTGCACTAAGGATTTCAGTCTTTGATGGCAGGCCACGAATGTAACTGAAAACCCCTCACATAGACAAACAAATCTACTCTGGATCAGTGCAATGTTGTCTAGTTTCAAGCAGACCAAACTGTACCCCTTGCAATCCTTGATATGCTATCATGGTTAAAAAATAACTGACCCTGTGCACTGCCATTGTAATGAGTTGAAGCAAATGGGATTCCTACCGCCTCAGCATTGAACTAGCACATCTACCCAAGGATAGCAGGAGAAGGAAATGCTTATGAACACTTATCTGTTGAAAAAGAGGTGTTTTACATATGCTTTACTCTGCAGATTTAGTTTTTAGTTATAGTCCTCCCTTTCCAAGAAGCTAGCGTGGTCCTTCCGGATGGTATGCAGGGTAGATATTTAACCACATGTGTTCTGGTTCACCAGCTCCCTGTTTGATAATGCTGTAGTTAAAATTAGCCACCCAGAGAAACCACAGTATGAAAAGCCTCCAAGGTACAACGTGTGTGATCACTATCCTGCCTGGGACCTTGGCTTTCACTTGCTTGAACTTGGTGATCTTACCCTTTCTATTAGCTAGTTAGGGAAAGTCATTTTTTCTGGTTTGAAGTCAGCTGAAACTGGATCGCTACAGTACCAGGCAGATACTGGTCACTAGTGAATGTTTAAATGAGAAAGTAAGATAAAGAGCATGTGCAAGTTGCTTTGAGTAGGTTTTCAGGCTGAAAGAGACCGTTTGATCATCTAGTCCAGTGGTGCTCAAGCTTTTGGCTTTATGGGCCAGATGAATGATACAGGACCAGTCCGTAGGCTGGATCAAGCCTATGTGTCAGGATCAGGCCCTGGAGTCTGGCACAGCCTTTCCCCACTCCCCATTCTAAGCACTGGGATTGGTCCCTGGGGCCCAGTGCTACCCTCTCCTGGCTCTATATATTGGAATTGGTTACCCAATCTAGTGCACAGGGCCTGGGACTCCCCACCAGTCTGGAAATTTGGCAGCAGGAGAGTGGAGCCACCGTTTTCCCACAGCCAAATTTCCAGACCCATGGGGAGCCCCACAGACCTAATGGAACAGTTCTGCAGGCCAGATCTGGCTGTGAGCCCAGGGTTGAGCACTCCTGATCTAGTCTGTCTTTAACATGACACAGAATATAGAATTGCACTCAGTTATTCCAGTATCAAATCCAGTAGTTTGTGTTATTCAATCCAGATTTGTTGATCCCTCCAACCTCTACATTCTGCATTATTATGTGGAAGCCAAGGAGAGAAGCTATTTTATTGGCTATTCCCTACATGCCTGCATTGCATTTCACATGACATTATTCAGTAACATCACATCATCATTCTGTTTATACACTGTTCTCCATGCAAGGCCCTGAACGTTCAGTTAAAGTCTTATGACAAAGAAAGCTCTGAAAATATTCTCAAGTAGACAATGTAAAATAAAACTTAAAATATACAGAGGCGAGAGGAAGCATCTGAAGTAACATCTTTTAGGTGGCAATACGTTTGGAGATATTGAGAGAAGAGATATGATGTAATGGTATGACAATGATGCAGGTGCTGATTGCTGGGACACTTGGAGGTTGAGACTTGAGTAGCAAGAGCCTGCAGAGGACTATAGTGCTAGTTGAACCAGATAAGCAGGGATCCTGGTTTTCCCTGATAAATCACATATTCTCTGATAAAAATTAGTTTTAAGTCCCCCCCAACCCTGCTAGTGCCCCTCACTCCCACCCACAGCCTCCCCAGTTCTGCTTGTGCCCAGCCCCCCCACACAGAGGCAGGCAGACACACACACACCAGCATGTGAAGGGACAGGGGGAAAGGAAGGGGTTGGGAGCAAACTGAGAATGGGGGAGAAGGAGTGCATCTCTCCGTCTGCTCCCAGGAAGGTGGGGTGGTGAGGGCAGCAGTGCCCCTCTGTGGATCATACACGCACCACCCAGCCTGAGAGGGGAAGCTTACACACGATGGTACCACCCCACCACCACCACTGGAGGGGACAGAGGGGCTAACTGAACAAGGATGTGTTGGGGGAAGACATGGAGTACCTGCCGGCTGGCAGGTACTCCTGGTGGGGCTTTCCACAATACCTGAACCTGTTCAGCCGCAGCAAGAGGAGGCTGAGAGGAGACCTGGTGGCTGCCTACAAACTCATCAGGGGAGATCAACACCAAATAGGTAGAGCTCTTTTCTCCCCAGCACCACCCGGGGTGATGAGGAACAATGGATATAAGCTGATGGAGAATAGGTTTAGGTTAGAGATCAGGAGGCAATATTTTACAGTTTGGGTGGCCAATATCTGGAACCAGCTTCCCAGGGAAGTTGTCCTCGCCCCTACCTTGGGCAAATTCAAGAGGAGATTGGATGATCACCTGTCTGGGGCCTTGTGAGCCCAGCATTCATTCCTGCCTGTGGCAGGGGGGTCAGGCTAGATGATCAGATCAGGTCCCTCCTGACCCTAGCTACTATGAAAATATGAAAAACTTTCCCTTCCTGGGGGTGGTGTGTGTGAACAGAGCGTGACCTGGAGTGCGGCAGCAGAGGGGTGAGGGGCACTGCCTGCCCAACGTGACACACTGCAGTGCCCATCTCCCACCTCAGCTCACTCTGTACCTGCTTGCAGCAGCAGAGCTGAGGGGGCCAGGGTAGCAGTGCCCCTCTGAAGGCCTCACACACACTGCCTGGCTGGAGGGGAGTGGGAGATGCACACAGCAGCCACCGCCACCACCACTGCACTGCCACCACTGCACCTCATGCCACTTGCCCATGGCCAGTGGCGGGAAAGTTGCACAGGACATGGTGGTGGCTGCCATGTGCAAGCCCCCACCCCCCACCCCGCAGCTGGGCATGCATGTGCAGCTCGCAAAAGGGCACTGCTGCCCTCACCCCCCTGGCCCTGCTCCAGGCAAGTGGTGCAGGACATGGTGGTAGTGATGCAGTGGTGCTGGCTTGCAGTGGCTACCACCACCACCACCACCACCACACTGCAGGCTGCCACCGTACCACCCCCAGTGGCTGTCCCCACCTCTGTTCACACGCGGTGGTGGCTACTAGCACCATTGCACCGCTGCCACCGTGCCCCATGCTGCTTGTTCAGAGCAGAGGTGAGGGCAACAGTGCCCCTCTGTGGGCCTCGCATACCCGCTCAGCCAGGGTGGGGGGGGGAGGCTCACACATGGTGAGACACTGCACCCTGTGTCCTGTGGAGCTTTCCCACCACTGGCCACAGGCAAGTGGTGCAAGGTGTGGTGGTAGCAGTGCAATGGTGGTGGTGGGTGTGAGCTCTCCCTCCCCCCCAGCCAAGCAGGCATGTGAGGGCCGCAAAGAGGCACTGCTTCCCTCACCCCCTGACCCTGCTCCTGGGAGCAAGCACAGAATGAACCGAGGTGGGGGGCTGGCAGTGCTCCTTGCCCCTCTGCCACCACACCCTGGGGCATGCTGTGTTCCCCCCACCCCTCCCTGCTTGCTGACCCACCTGTCTGGGCTGAGGGAGGGGAAAGTATTGGGGAAAGGAACTCCATGTCTTCCCCGCATCCTTGCTCCCTCAGCCTCCAGCCAGCTTCCTCCATGTGTCCTGCCTTCTGTGACAAGGGAAAAAAGCTGTTCTCACTCTTCTTCATGGCAGCCTTTCAAATATCTGAGGACTGCTATCATGTCTTGCCTTATGTCCTTTACTCCAGGCAAAGCATACCTAGTTTTTTCAACCTTTCTTTGTACAAGTTGCCTAGTACCTTTATCATTGTGCTCCCTGCCTATACACCTTCTCCAGCTTCTCCATATCCTTCTCAAAATGTGGAGACCAAAGCTGCATGAAATACTCTAGACGAGGCCTAACCAGCACCAAATAGAGCTGTCATATCATGTCTGGTGCCTTACACCTAATACTCTTACTGCTGCAGCCCAAAACTACATTTTTCTTTTTTTTTTTTTTCTTCCCACAACTGTGGTACATTGCTGACTCGTGCTCCCAGATCCTGAAGAAGGGGACCAATAAGCTCCCAGATCCTGCTCAATAACACTGCTACTCAGCCAGTTCCCTTCCATCCTGTATTTGGCATTTGACTTTTTCCTAAGGTATAGCACCTTACATTTAGCTGCACTGAACTGGGTTCTAGTATCCCTAGCCTGGCCTTCCAGTCTGCCAAGATGCTTCTAAAATCTACTCCAATTCTCCATGATGCTTGATGTATTTCCCAGTTTTAGTGTCAGCTGCAAGTTTGATTAGAAAGGTCTCTATTCAGGTATCCAAAGCATTAACAAAGATGTTAAACAGCACTAGACCCAGACCCACTTGAAACCTCCTGCCATTCTGACACTGTTCCATTTAAAAATTATCCCTTTCTTGATGATAATGAGCCGATTCTATATCTACCTTAGGGTAATGTTATCTAACCTACATACCTCTCATTTATCTGTGAGAATGTTCTGTGGGATTGTAGCAAAAGCCTTATTAAAGTATTTTATAACCCCTATGTTCCCTACATCCACCCAAGAAGTCAAAAGGAGATCAAGTTGGTTTGGTATGATTTGTTCTTAACAAGTCTATGCTGGCTGCTAGTGGTCAGCCTTTCCTGTTTCAGATTTTTAGAAACTTGACTTCCTCACAATGTGCTCCAGTTGCTTCCTGGGTAGTGAAGGCAGGCAGACCAGTTTATAATTCCCTATAATCCTCCATTCTTCCAAGTTACATACTGTGTTGGCTTTTTCCCAGTTCTTGCCTATATTATTGTCAGTGGATGCAAGATCCCTTCTGCCAGTTCCTTTAGCAGTGTAGGAGGGCACTGAGGTGCCTGCTACTTGTGGAGTGATAAGTAAGAAATCCAGCTGTGGGTTGCCAGGGTAACTAGTGCAAGGTTTGGACTGTGGTGTAAGGAGAGGAAAGGAGCTGCAAATAGCGCCCCAGGCATTGGGGCAGGAAATGGGCAGCCTCCCACTTAAGTAACATCCTCTAATTAAGCAAGTAACAACAAGGCATGGCAGGAGAGAAGGCAGGTGGTTGGCTCATAACTGGTGTTGCGGGGTCACTAGTGGACAGACCCTGAAGAGGCACACTTGTCACAAGCACCCTAGGATGAATTTTGTCAGGTCCTGCCAACTTAAATTTGTTCCAGTGAATCAAAAGCTCTCTGACACACTTTAGTTATCATGGTCCTCAGGCTTTCCCCTTCTTTGCCTGTGTTTTTGTTAGCTGTCTGGTTGCAGCTTATTTTTGTATGAGAAGATTGCAGCAAAGTTGGAAACTGAGTAGCTCTATCTTTGCTGCTTCTGTTTATGGTTCACCCTGTCTATTAAGCAGTAGACTCAGAGCTGCTTTGGTCTTTCTTGTCTAACATATGTATAGAACCTGTTCTTGCTGCCCTTAACTTCCCTCACCCAATATAATTCAAGTTTGTCACGGGGCACAAGGTAACAGGAGACACTTACCTGAAGCCCAGGGCAGGAGAAACGCCGAGCCGGAGGGCAAATCCACACAGCTCGTTAGTCGCATCTTTGTACGGCTGCGGCCAGCAGCTGACAGCAGCATCAGATGCTGGCCAGGGGATTTAAAAATGGCAGCCGCCGCTCCAGAGGCAGCAGGGAGCTCAGGAATACAGACGTGGTTAGAGCCAGCAGCCGGAGGGAGCAACGACCCCCTAAGAGACGCTCAGCAACAGGGACGTCTGTGGAGGGTCACAGGAGTGGTGGATCGGGTGAGCTGCCGGAGATCGGGATGACCCAGGAGGATTCTGAAGTAAGTGCCGGGACAGTAGGTGCGAGACACACTGAAGAGGGGCGAAGGATCGCGGATCACCTGGCTGGAGGGAGATCGGGGAGGTATCGCCGCCAAGAGCAGCAGACACCTGTTAAAGGAATAGGAGCGGAGCAGCCTGAAAGCAGCTAAGGCAAATCCTGTCCCTGCCCCATTCAGATTAAGTGGGATCTGGTGGAGGGTCAGTGAGGCAGTGAGAATACCGATGACTCCAAGTGTGGAGGGTCTCACAGGGGGAAGGGCTTGTGGCGTGGGGTATTCAGATGGTGCGACTGAGGCACCAATGTAGGTTACAGTGAAAGGGCAAACATTGGAGGTGGGATCGAGTACAAATGATGTGTTGGGAGCTTGCAGAAGTAGCACAGAGCAGGCACGGGAACGAGGAGCCTATAGGTGGCGTGAGGCCGGGGTGTAGGGGTGGCGGAGCCCTGTGTGCAACCGGCAGGCCAAACCCAGGCCACCAAGGGACCTGTGAACTAGCCCCGCCCACTGGGAAAACAGCAAGTCGTGGCAGGAAAGAGCGGGGTTGGTGATGAGGGAGAACAAACACCCATGGTGTCAAACAGGTCCAGACGGGGAGTAGCCAACAACCAGGAGGGCAGCGCTCCCAGGAATGACACAAGAAGGCCTGTCTGGTACAAAGTTTTACCTTTGCCTTCCTGATTTTGTTCCTGCAAGTTCTTGCTACTTCATGGTATGCTTCCTTAAGGACTTGCCCTTCCTTCCATTTCCTATGGTCATGTACAGCCATTCAGTTTCTACCAGGAGAACCACTGATAGAAACTAAGAACAAGTGGTTGTTAACTTTCTCCCACATGAAACATGCCTGTTATGGAAGAAACATCTTCCTTATTCAACAACAAAGACCTTGCTTGCAGGAGAGTTACTCAAGTAGGAATGAATGCTTTACTCTTCCCTGCTGCTCCACTCCTGGACCAGGAGGAGTGGAGCAGCAGGAAATATGCCAGGACTAGGGTTGCTCCAGTCTAAAAAAAGACATGGTGGGCAGCAGCTCAACTCCTCCCAGTTGGGGAATTCTTTCTATGCGCTTCTCACACCAGAAATACCTGGTCTGAGGACTACACAGAGAGCATTGCCCCACTGCTTCCTCCCCAGAGACACAGCAGGTGGGGCAGCGGGCTCATGCAGAGCCCCCCATGCAGTGTGTGGCAGTGGGGATCGCTTCCCACCCAGCAGCACCTGCTGAGGCAGAGCTTCCCCCCCCCCGCCAAGTGCTGGGAGCTGGGGAGGGCAGGGCAGCCATTGCTGGGCTCAGCGTGGGAGGGGGATGGGCCTGGATGATTCAGAGATTTGGTAGTAGCTGAATCTCTAAAAATCACTGAATCAAAGCGCTGTCCCCCCGCCCCCCAAAAAAAAAAATCGGCCAAATCCAAAGTGAATACTAGCCACTTTGCACAGGCCTACTGACAGGTATGTGTTGTATCTGTTATGATTAAATGACATAATTAGACAAGTTTAAGCAGGAAATTTTTTTAATGATATTTGCATCCCTAATATCACCATTGCACAGTAGAATAAAAATTCAGAAATCATCTTATCAAAGATAAGGAAGGTAGACACTGAATGCTGAATATTCAACAAAAAATGGACTTCTAAATAATTTTTTTATTGATGTGGGTGGGAAAGCTGTGGGCTTAATCTGCAAACAAAGTGTGGCAGTGTTCAAAGAATACAATTTGAATCAGCATTTTGAAACCAAACATGCAGCTAAATATGAGAAATTGTCTGCCAAAGGAAAAGCAAAGAAAGCTGATGAGATGGTTGCTGGAATGTAGAAAGAGCAAAGTTTTTTCACAAAAGTACTGGTGACACAGCATGGAATTATGAAAATTTATAACATGATTGTATACAAAATTGCCAAGAAGAGTAAACCATTCTTTGAAGGAGAATTTGTAAAAGAATGTATGGCTGAGTCTGCCACTGTTTTGTGCCCAGACAAGAAAAAGCAGTTTGAGAATATTTCCTTGTTAAGGAGAACTATTGTGAGATGGGTTGAGGATCTCTCCGAGAACCTGGACCAGCAATTGAAAAGTAAGATAAACAATTTCTCATATTTTGCATTGAAACTCAATGACAGTTGTGAAGTCAAAGAGAGCCCAGTTGCTGATTTTTGTTTGAATTATCACCAAAGATGTTGAGCTCACAGAAGGACTAGGCATCAGTGCAGTCAATGAAAGATACAACAACTGGAAAAGATTTATTGGAGGCAGTAAATCAGTGCATGTCAAATTAGGAGTGGAGAGAAAAATATTGGTCAAATCCAACAGGCAAACATGTTGGATTGCTGAAAAGAAGTCAAAGTCAAGTCAAAGAAACAAGTCCAGAACAGAAAATTATTTTTCTACATTGTATTATTATTCATCAAGTGGTCCCCTGTAAAAATGTTTTAAAACTAAGCACTGTAACGGACACAGTTCTGAAAGTGGTCAACCACATTCAAGCAAGAAGATTAAACCATGGGAAATTTGTAACTTTACTTGAAGAATCTAAATCTGAGCATACAAAATGTTCTATATCATACCAACATAAAATGGCTTAGTCTGGGTAATATTTTGAAAAAGAATATTGGAATTAAGAGCTAACATTGGCTTTTTTTAATATAAAAAAGGAAAAGATTTGGATTTCCCACAGCTAAATAACGAGGATTGGCTCTCCAATTTTGCATTTGCTGTTGGTATCATGGGCTACACGAACGATCTGAATTCATGACGACAAGAGAAGGGGCTTTTTGCTTATTAATTGCATTCCAGTGTTGTCATTTATGATGAAATTACTCCTTTTCTCCTGTCAAACAGGAAGAAAAAGATTTCAGCCATTTTCCTACATTGGGGCAGATGTTGCGATTTGTGATCAAAACCTAAAAAAGAATAAATATGCGTTGTTACTACTGGACTTGCATACTGAATTTTCTTCCTGATTTCAGGAGTTTTGAATGATAGAAAAAGAACAGTGTTTGGTCTCCTCACTTTTCACATTTGATGTTGACAACGCTCTATGTGACCTCCAATTCAAGCTTATAGACCTGCAATGTGATGCATTGCTTGCAGAGCAATTCAAACCAGCTCTGCTTCCTAGGTTTTATGCCTCTCTCAATGAACAGAAGTTTCCAAAGATCAAGGCTCATGCCCGGAAGAGGCTTGTGCTGTTTGGATCAGCATACATATGTGAGCTGGCATTTGCTGTAATGAAAGTCAAAAAATCAAAATTATATTTGAGTGATGACCACCTTGTAGTAGTGCTCCATATTGCAACTATGGAGATGATGCCCAACTTTGATTCTCTGGTTAATGCACATCAGAGGCCTCATTCTTCCTGTTGAGCGAGTTCCTTTGGGCTTTTTTAAAATTAAATTTTCAATATTGTAATGGGGCTCCTACCCTGTTATTAGAAAGGTTGGGATGTTCAGGGTTTTCTTGCATTAATACCTTTTCCACTATGTGAGACCCAGACTCTGGACACAGGCAGAGGAGCAGTGGGAAGCAAAAGGGGAAGGAGCTCCCTCTGGAGATGGCTGCTGACTTGAAAGAGATGGGGGGGGGGGGAAAAAAAAAAGTGACCCAGAGAGACACCTGAGCTCGAAGAATGGCAGCATTGCACTAAAGAAGGAGCTATCAGACCAAAAATTACTGGAACATTTTCAGTTGGGACTTGCAGCAACCTACATGGAAAATCCTTAAACGACTGCAACCCATACTAGAAAAAGACCCAATTCTTAAAGAGGTCTTTCCAGAACCACACATCCTAGCCTTTAAACAAGCACTGAACCTTGCTAACCTCATCACCAGAAGCAAACTCCCTATGGCTAAAACCACACCTAATGGATCCAGACCATGCCAAGACAAAAAAAAAAAAAAAATGCAGAACCTGCCAATACATCTCCCCCACACAATAACTACACCCCACAACACAACCATCAACATTCCTGGTTGGAACATTACACCTGCACCTCCAGAAATTTTTCATCGGGGCATTTGGTTCATTGGATGAGATATATCTCATCCAATGAACCAAATGCCCCGATGAAAAACAAGTAGGAGAAACCAAACAACTGCTCTGGGAGTGGTGAGAGATGTGTGGGTACCAGCCCACTTTGCCCCCACTCCCCAAAGCCCACCACAGCAGCCACAGAGCACCCCACCGGCCCTCACCACAGCCAGAGGTAAGCAGGGCCTGGGGTTAACTCCCTCCCACCATGGACAGCAGCAAGGAGGCAGCTGAGCGGAGCCAAGGAGGGTCTCACCCCACCCTGGCTCCTACTTTGCCCAGCCCCCAGGGAGCCACGTGACTGGAACCTTGCAAACAGGCCACACAAACAGACATGCTTGTATCCCTGGTGCGTGAGTTAGTGCAGAGTTCACACAGGAAGGCCAGCGGGAGGGCCCGAGGCCCTGCCAGTGCGCCCTAGGGAGGGCAGTCCCAGCCGTAGCTAGCCTACCAGTGGCACCATTCACTGGCACATGTTGCACCCTGAGGGTCCCCTCGGGGTCTGCACCCCCGCAAGTGTCTCAGACAGACAGAGCCCGTGGTTCCAGGCTCCACGCAGACAGAGCCTCTGGCTCTCAGCTGCGGGGGCTGCCTGACACTTTTTTAGGCTCTGCGGGCCAGCAGCATGGCCACCTCCCCTTGTGAGGTCTGCTCCCTTTGGAGTCTCTGGCATGCCAGCTAGAGTTGCTCCAGGCCACAGTCCAGAGACTGTGCGCCATCAAGAATGGTGAGCGGGAGGTTCCTACTGCCAGGCCCTTCACCCCCTAGAAGCAGAGGGTACACCAAGGTCACCTTCCAGGACAAAGGAAGACTCAGGGACATCTCATTCTGTCTAGCACAGGGCTTGGACTAAGGTGGTCAAGGGCCCCAAGGCCCACTGCACCAAGGTCCCCGCCCCGCTGGAGCTTTGCAACAGATATGAACCTCTTGCAGCGCCAGCAGAGCCTGCTAAGCTGCCAGATCCTGTAGGTAACACAGGCTTAACTGTAGCTACTGCCCCTGCTCTCCCTACAGCAAACTGCAAAGTGTTTGTCATGGGAGACTCCATCCTGAGGGGGCAATCTGCCACCCTGACCCCTTAGCCCAGGACGTCTGTTTCCCAGAAGACTGCATCTAAGATGTTGTGGAGATGATCCCCAAGCTCCTCTGGCCCACTGACCACTATTCCTATGGTCCTTATTCATGTGGGCACAAATGACACGGCTCGGAGCGCTCCCAGCTGGGTCATGAAGTGCTACAGGGATTTGGGATCAGGGCTTAAGGCTTTGGGGATGCAGGTGGTGTTTTCTTTGATCCTCCCAGTTTCAGGCTATGGGCTAAGAAGGGAGAGGAGGATTGGGGTAGTAAACCAAAGACTGCAGTGCTGGTGGCATCGTGAAGGCTTTGGCTTCCATACCCACAGTTCGCTCTTTGGTAAGCGAGGCAGTGAGCTTCTGGGAAGGGATGGCCTCTACCTCTCTCCACTAGAGAGGAGGCTCTTCTCAGCCAGGCTGGCCGACCTGCTCCACTGGGCTTTAAACTAAGCCCACCAGGGTGTGGAGGGACTACTGCCACTGCTGGCTTGCTGAGCAACCTTTTCAAAGCCAGCAGGCCAAGGCACTTAGGGGAACCCACCCCTGCCCCAGCCCTGGAATGATCTGTAGACAAGGCAATGGCCCCCAAAGGAACACTCGAGTGCCCGTATACAAATGCCAGAAGCTTGGAGAATAAACAGGAGGAACTTGTCCTCCTGTTTAACACAAATAAATTACAATTTCATAGGGGTAACGGGGACCTGGTGGGGCTCCACCCATGACTGGGCCACAGGTATAGATGGCTATACCCTGTACAGGAGAGAGATTGAGTGGACAAAAGGGGCATGGGTGTAGCTCTCTCCGTCAAGGAAAGCTACGCAACTCTGCAAGCCAACACTGGTGCTCAGGATGGACGACTGGAGACCCTCTGGGTTAAAATCCATGGGGAATATGGCACAGCAGACAGAGTGGTGGGAGTCTACTACAGACCTCCCACCCAGGATCAAGAGCTTGACCAGGAGTTTGCCAAGGAATTGGCTGAGCCTGCATGCTCCCAGTGCATGGTTGTCATGGGAGACTTCAACTACCCAGACATCTCATGTGCCAAATCCAAATGGTCACAAAGTTTCTCTCATGCATGGGTGAGCTCTGACTCAAGAGGTCTATGGGCCAACAAGAGGTAAAGCGCTGCTCGACCTGGTACTGGCACTGGGAGACAACCTAATCTGTCACCCAGCTTCCTTTTGATCATTAGGTCACTGTGACCATGAGCTGATCACTTTCACCATCCACCATAAAGCTGGCAAGTTCTTCAGCAGTACAGAAGTCTTTGACTTCAGGAAAGCTGACTTTAACAAGCTAAGAAGGCTTGTCAGTGACACCCTAAAGGGCCACAACCCAAAGGGGAATGGGAATTCAAGATGAGTGGTTGCTCCTCAAGGGAGCAATCCTGGACACACAAGCAAAGTCTATCCTGTCTCAGAGGAAAGGCAGCGAAAGGGCACAGCAGCCCCCTCAGCTCTGCAGGGAAGTAGTGGATCTCCTGCATCTAAAAAGAAAGATCTACAAAGGATGGAGGAATGCATCCACCTCCAAGGAGGAATATTTTGCACTGGTCCAGACCTGCAAGGAGTGAACCAGGAAAGCCAAGGCTATGACTGAACTCCAACCAGCTACAAGTATTAAGGACAATAAAAAGTCCTTTTTTAAATATGTGGGGAGCCGGAGGAAAAGCAAGGGTAACATTGGACCCCTGCTAAACCAGATGGGACAACTGACAACTAATCCCCAGGAAAAAGCACTAGGACTACAGAAGAAAGAGACTTGGGGGTCATCATTGAACACAAGATGAACATTAGCCTGCAATGCAATGCTGCCGCTAGTAAAGCGACCAAAATGCTGGCTTGCGTCCATAGATGTTTCTCAAGCAAATCCCAGAATGTCATTCTCCCCTTGTACTCGGCCTTGGTGAGGCCACAGCTGGGAGTACTGCGTCCAGTTTTGGGCTCCACAATTCAAAAAGGATGTGGAGAAGCTTGAGAGAGTCCAGAGAAGAGCCATGCACATGATCAGAGGTCAGGAAAAACAGACCTTATGACAACAGGCTGAGAGCCACAGGGCTCTTTAGCCTAGAAAAGCGCAGGCTCAGGGATGATCTGATGGCCACCTGTAATTTAAAATTGGGGTAAACACGAATATCTAGGGGAACGTTTGTTCACCAGAGTGCCCCAAAGGTTGATGAGGTCGAATGGTTATAAACTCCTGCAAGACCGTTTCAGGCTGGACATAAGGAAGAATTTCTTTACTGTCCGAGCCCCCAAGGTCTGGAACAGCCTGCCGCCGGAGGTGGTTCAAGCACCTACATTGAACACCTTCTGGGGTAAATTGGATGTTTATCTTGCTGGGATCCTATGCCCCAGCTGACTTCCTGCCTTTCAGGTAGGGGGCTGGACTCTATGATCTTTTGAGGTCCCTTCCAGCCCTATCTATGAAATCTATGAAAAAGCAAACTTGCTAAATGGGTACTTTGCGTCAGTTTTTTCACCAGTCCCAAGGGATGCCCTGCCCATTATGCAATGGGAAGGCCAGGGCGAGGGAGATTCCTTACCCTACATCAATGCTGACCTTGTGAAGGAACACCTTGAGAGGCTGGATACCTTCAAGTCAGCCAGCCCTGACAGTTTACACCCCAAGATACTTAAGGAGCTGGCAAGCATCATAGCTCAGCCCCTGGCATGGATCTTCAAGAACTCCTTGATGCTCTGGTGAAGTGCCCAAAGATTGGAAGAAGGCCAATGTGGTACCTATCTTCAAGAAAGGGGGGAAAGTGGATCCAGCAAACTACAGGCCCATCAGCCTGACTTCTATCCTGGAGAAGGTCTTAGAAGATATTATCAAAGAGACCTTCTTAACAGACTTGACAGACTGGCCGATAGAAACATCCTGAGGGATACCCAGCACAGGTTTGTTGCAGGTCAGTCTTGCTTGACCAATCTTATTTCCTTTTATGACCAGCTGACCTAACCCCTGGACAAGGGACAGGAGATTGATGTTATATATCTTGACTTCAAAAAATTCTTTGTAGTATCCCATGATCACCTCTTAGCAAAACTGGCCAACTGCAGCCTCAGCTTCACCACAATCCACTGGCTGAGGAATTGGCTCCGTGGTAGGACACAGAGGGTGGTAGTTGACAGAAGTCAATCGTCGTGGTGCCCTGTGACCAGTGGGGTCCCTCAAGGCTCTGTCCTTGGGTTTATACTATTCAACATCATTAATGATGTGGGCACTGGTGTCAGAAATGGACTGGCCAAATTTGCCAATGACACCAAACTTTGGGGTAAAGTGTCCACACCCGAGTACAGGAGGGCAATCCAGGCTGACTTTGACAGGCTCAGGAAATGGGCGGATGAGAACCTGATGGTGTTTAACACCAAAAAAAGCAGAGTTCTCCACCTTGGGAGGAAAAACTTGTAGCATCCTTATAGGTTTGGCAGTGCTACACTGGCTAGCACTATGGACAAAAGGGGTTGGGGGTCATGACTGACCACAAGATGAACATGAGCCACCAATGTGATGCTGCGGCTAGTAAAGCAAGCAAAACGCTGGCTTGCATCCATAGATGCTTCTCAAGCGAATCCCAGGATGTCAGTCTCCCCTTGTACTCGGCCTTGGTGAGGCCGCAGCTGGAGTACTGCATCCAGTTTTGAGCCCCACAATTCAAAAAGGATGTGGAGAAGTTTGAGAGAGTCCAGAGGAGAGCCACACATATGATCAGAGGTCAGGAAAGCAGACCTTAAGATGAGAGGCTGAGAGCTATGGGGCTCTTCAGCCTGGAAAAGCACAGGCTTAGGGGTGATCTGGTGGCTGCCTATAAGTTTTTAAAAGAGGTGCTCATTAGGATCTGGGGGAATGTCTGTTCACTAGAGCGCCCCAAGGGATGACAAGGTCAAACGGTCACAAATCCCTCTGTGACCGTTTCAGGCTGGACAGAAGGAAGAATTTCTTTACTGTCCGAACCTCTGAGGTCTGGAATAGACTGTAGGTGGTTCAAGCACCTACACTGAACACCTTCAAGAGAAGCGTGGATGTTTATCTTGCTGGGATCCTATGACCCCAGCTGACTTCCTGCCCCTGGGGCAGGGGGCTGCACTCGAAGATCTTCCGAGGTCCCTTCCAGCCCTAATGTCTATGAAATCTATGAAACTGTGCACCAGAATGAACGCACACTGAAAATCTATCAAAGACAAGAATACCCAGCTACTCGTGTGGACACACTTCTCACAGGACAATCACTTCCTCTCCAATCTCTCAGTCTTAATCCTCAAAGGGAACTTAAACAGAACACCTTCCATAGACAAGCCTACATACTTCACTTCGTAAATCTACTGGATACAAAAAAAAATCATGGACTCAATATAGACATTGGATTTATGGCACATTACAACCTGCCTGACATCGGATTCCCCAGGTACCTGCCAGACCTAACCTCTCACATTTTTTCTTTTTTCCCCCCCCTATCTTTTCTCCCCTACGTTTCTGCCCTTTTGTCTTCCTAATTTCCATTTTCACCAACAATCTCTATTCCAACTTGTATTGATTTTTTCCCCTGCTTTGCCTTTTGTAAATAAGTAGATATTATGAAAACACAGTCTCACTGACATCCTGCCACACTTTTAGCTTCTTTCATTCCTTGGAGTCCCGGAACAGCACAATCTCCCTATGCCCAAGGAGTTGATTGCTCCTGAAAGCTTGCTAAGAACTTTTTTCCAACTACTCAGTTGGCCTAATAAAAGATATCACACCGACTCAAAGAAACTTGCCTGACTAAAGAGAGAGAACTTAACTGATGAAGACTGAGGTTGCTTTATCGAATTAAAAACAGCTGAGGATGTGACCTCAAGTTGTCTAACCAATGCATTCAAAATCTGAAAGCAATCTGATTGCTATAGTGGGGCCAGAGCATGGGGAGTTTTCCCATTTACCACTACAAATTGATCAGGAACAAATTCTTACTAAGAGACATTGCATTCATAACATTCTGAACAAATATGTTTTCATACAGAAGTTTGAACTGTGTACAGAACACTTTTTAGAGCAATGACTGACATAGGGCTGCTTTGGACAGTCCAGTTTATTCCATTAGCAAATGCTCAGTTCTTTTAACTTCTGTTTTCCTGTTCAGGGGTGGCCAGACTCCGTTTCTGTGGTGGGGATGTTGGGGGGACAGGGTACTTCTAGTACTCATAGCTAAGACCAAAAGGGCAGAGCATTCATTAAAGGTTTTCAGTGCAAAAAAGGAGTTCTCTTTACAACCAAAAATAAAAACTCACTTGCAATATGTTAACAGAAGCAACCACAGACTTGGTTTGTGACAGGAAAATAGCCTGCAACGGGGGGCTAGCAGAAGAGGTTGGTTTTTCTCACCTTTAGAAAGGCTTTTTTTTTTTAAAGTTTTCCGCCTCTACTCACTGCACCATGACGCTCCTTTTACTGTTTGCTGACCACTGAATGATAGTATATAAGTCTGAGGACAGGAGTTCATACAGCGACAGAGGAGAAAGTAATAATCTGAAGCATTCAGCAATGAAGCTCCACATCATGGCTGTCCTGGTCATTCTTTGCCTTGGCATCTTCACCATGCACACAGCAACAGGTGAGTTTTCAGCTCTGTAGTTATGTAGGAATTGTCATATGATTTCAACACAAGGGTCTATCTAGTTCAGTGTCCTGTCTTAGAGACTGCCCAGAATCAGATGCTTAGAAAGAAGCTATGGGAAACCCCATACTGAAATAATCTATCAACTGTGGACTTTTTTTCCCTAACTAGTCTTGGCATGTGGCTGGCTTATGCTGTGAAGCTGGGAGGGTTTCTGTTCCTCACAAATTTTTTATGCTCTCACTTGTTGTCATAACAGATTTATTAGATGTTGACATGACAAGTTCCACTGATCAGTTGTCTTGTATAAATAGTGGGCATGTCTACATGAGATACTTACTACTCAGTAGTATGCCAGTCAAGAACTGTGCTAATACGCTAGTTTTTTTCACCATTTTATTAGGCTACTTTTAATTAATACTTAAACAAGGAAGTACTAAACTAAATGTACAGTAACTACTATGCATTAATGAATGTGTAGATGCACCCCACTATGTTCTTCACTTAGTTTTAGTGGCATTGTCTTTCAGTGTTGTTGGCTGTGCTCTTGTAAAGACATTATGAAAAGTGTTAAATAACAGCTCTGGGTTTTCTCCCCTAAATTAATATGAGATTATATACTAATTACATGCAATTATACATATTAGATTATTTTTATGTCCCTTTAGTTTAGTATATCACTTTTTATTTGTCTCGTCTGACTTGTCTAGTCCTACTCCTTAGTCACTGACTATAGGTAAGGATTGTCCTTGTGTTTCTATTAAATCTGTTTGCAAAGGGTTGACTAAATGGGAAAAACAGCATTTGTGGATAAAGCATCCATAGATTTTACACAATGTCACTCAGTCACATTATCCATTCCTTTCTGAATCAAAATTTAAGATTTCATGGAAGATTTTTTTATGACAGTGGCTGCATATTGACCATAGTTTTTATGTGGGCTATCCATGATGATGCTTAGATCGTTATCTTATTAACCACAAGCAATTAGTAGGTCATGTGGCATTTGTAACAGACTATGCTGATATCAAGAGCTTGTATGCACACACAAGCAAGTGCATATACAAATATGCACACATTCATACAAACACAAGCCCCAAAATCAGATGTACAAAATATTTATACAGGAGAGTCCAAACACCAGGAACTCCACCAAACCACACAAAAGCCAAATGCAATCCATCCCTCCCCTCTCCCCATCCCCCTTCACATTTGTCACTACTCATGGCATGTAGAACAAGGGGACAAAGACCAGCTTGACATCACAGCACTCTTGCTTGTGATGATGCAGGTATGAGCTGGGATTGGCTGCCAACAACCCCACCTTCCCAGGGGGCCTTGTTTGCCATGTAATGTTGCCCACATGTAAAACATTATGTAGGAGAGAAGTGCAAAGCAGGGGTTTTCTAAGCAGGCCAGGTAGCACTTGCTCCATCTAGAGAAAGGGGATTGTGGGGCTGATGACAAAACTGCCCAGGGAAGCTAAGAAACAAAAAGACCTGAGGATGGAGTGAGGGAGTACAGAGGACTTTTCAAGAGCAGATGAATAGAAAGGAGAAAAGGAAAGATGATTCCCAGGCAAGCTCCCTGCCATTTTTAATTCAACTGATGCATCCTTCATCTTCAAGTAATTTGAAAAGGACTGCACCTTGTTCATTTTACCAACCACTGAAATGAAGTCATTCTTGGGAACAAAGTGGTGATTTAACACAGTGGCAATGAGTTTACATAGCAGTTTAGTGCAGGGTATCACGACTAATGTACCCAACTGAAAGGCCATTTCTAGAGGGAGAATAAAATTCTTATGTTGTGGTGAGTGTGGAAGCTTGTTTATTTATGGATCTCATATGGTTGGGATCTTGGCCACAAGACTCACATGAATGATGCATGCCTTAGCAAATAGGCCTAGAGGTACCCGAGTTGTAATTTAACAAGCCATTTGCTATAAATAATTACTATTCATTTAGGGTTAATTAGTCATCTCCTTTTTTTCATTTTAGGAAGTATGTCTACTGAAACTCTTAGAAAAAGCTCCTGTATAGAACTGTCAACAAAGAAGCTGAACGTCAAAAGGCTTAATTGTTATAAAAAGCAAAACATTCCAATAAAAGCTGTGATGTAAGTATGTGATCTAGTTTTCATTTGCAAACTAATTTAGAGAAACACTCTGCCCTCCATTGAGAGAGAAAGTCAGTCAAACATGAAAACCTTCTTTTATATCCCAGAGACCTTAGAAAGGTCTGAAATATTTGTCCTGTAGACTTGAGCATACAAAAGTTGAACTGAATGGCCAAAACCTTTTTGTTCTGGACATTGGGAAGAAAAGTCAGAAAGAAAAAGGAAAAAAAAAAGTGTTGCGAGTGCTACAGATTAGAATAGCTTGAGGTATTGCTGGTCAGTACTCCAGTGAATTGGGCTGCGTTGTGCACAAGAGGTTTGTGGAAGAGCTGGAACTAATGATGACTCCTACAGAGCAGTCATTATTAACCTTTTTAGACTTGAGACACCCCTTGTTAAACTTGAGGCACCCTCAAAAGTGCAAGCTCTTAGTTTTTCTTCATTTTGACTAGAGAAAACCATGAAAGCAATGCATCTGTTGTAAAAGCTCAGAGATAACACAACAAGTCAAAATGGTTTTAACACTCTGGATTCCTGTTTGATACCTCCAGGTGTATCTTGTGAATCATGTAGGTGTTGGCATCCCCAGCACCCTTAAAAGGGTTTCTACTTAAGAATCACTGTCTGAAAAGACAGTGATCAATCTTTCAATCTCATGAGAATCTATTAAACACAAATTAGATTTGGTCCACATGCTGGGTGTGCTTTGTTCTTCCGGAAAGTCTAGAAGTACAGCACATGCATAGGTACATACAAGAATTCACATTATTTATACACACACCCCAATCTATATGTAAAGCTGGAGTTCATTCACTAAACTGCAGAACCAACACATTAGGTGGTTTTTACAACTCATTACTAATGTGACTGCTCAAACTTACACCAGTAAAACCTTTTCAGCACATCACATCCTCACTTATTCCACGCAGAAACATCCACATGTGGTCTGGATTTGGAGACAAGTCTCATGTCTCTCTGACTTTCCTTTTCTTCCTCTTCAGGTTCATCACCAAAACAGGCAAAAAGATCTGTGTGAAGCCTGATCTCAAATGGGTGAAGGATGCCATGACACAGTTGGATAAAAAAGGTGTCACCGCAAGACCCACCACAAACATCAAGGTTTCCATCAAGGACTGCTGACAGATTTATTTATTCATAGGAGGAAAGGAAAAGACCCCAGATGTTGCCAGTCTGTGCGACTCGCTGCTAAAAATGGTCAGAGGAGCCGACATGAGGGCTGGATTTGAAAAAACATACTGGATAATATCATATTGATGAAAAGCTACTTATTCAAGGATGCCTTTGCTTATTTATACGATAAGTGCAACGTGTAGGGTGCAATTTTCTGCCCTTCTGCTCTCTTATATAACGTTGCATGATTAACTAGTTTTTTCTGATTCTCCCCTCACTTTATAACAATGTAAGTAAATGGAGACATATCTCCTTCTGATGTAAATTGTGCTATCTATATTATTTAAGAGATTTACTTTGGTGAAGGATCAGGCCTGTCACCATCAGTGAAGTTACTGCTCATTTACACAAGTCTGAGATAGAGCTGAGACACATTTTTTATTTTTACTTTCTTGCAAAGCATCAACATAAAAGTGACATCAAATGCAGCCATTGCTTATATGTACCAAATTAATTCAGGGCCTTGTGGAATGGAACTGGTTATATTCTGTGTAAATGTGAAGTATATTTAAATAATTGCCTGAATGTAATAAATGTAGAGGTTTTTGTACATTAATAAAACTCTTGTAAACCTTCAGTCAAATGGTCTATTTGTTTGCTTATACATGACCTCATGACCTTGTGTGAGAATGGAGATGTTCTCTCCTATGCAGTCCAACAAGTCCAAGGTCCTAACGTCACATCAGGAAATATTTCCTTTCCAGAAGCATGTAGCAAAACCTCCAAATGCTTACAGCCTAGGATAGTCAAGTATTTAAAATATCGGATACATAGATTCCCTAAATTATGGAGAAAATATCACATCATTATCAAGCCTGAAATCCAGGCCCTAGCAGCTTCATCTTATTTAACTCTGCAGAAGCCTTTCAGCCCCAGGATCTCCTTTTCTGCTGTCACATAGTCCAGGAGACAAAACAACAAGTATTTTTGACCATGCCTGACAGCAAGTCTAAACATGAACCTGCTGTCCAGATATGAAGACAGGTCAGATCATTCCTATGCAACACTGCAGGTTAGCACCACCCTTTCTGTTTCATATCCATTATGCCAACCCTGCTGCCCCAGAAACTGGCAGGAAAAACAAATGTGAGTTCCCACTTTTACACAGAAAATCACAGGGTCACTAACCAACAAGCCAAAGAGAGGGAACAGTCAAAATTAAAGAAACATCAATGCTGTGGCAGCATTCTTAGCACTTTAATTTCCTCTCCATACCTCTGGAAGTGTCCCCGAACAAGCCTTTAGTCCCTAGAGTGCTCAAAGAGTAGTCTGCAGCTGCCTCCAAGTGGGAGCCCAGCTTCTTCAGTCCATGGTCCTGGCAGACTGAGTCAGTGAGATCTCCAGCTCCACTGGGCGCTCCTGTGTGCAAGGCTGACCAGGTTCCAGATGCACACTACTCTCTCTTCCCCTTGCTGCAGCCTCAAGCTTCCTCTTCTTTTGTACACAGGACTTATTGCTCATCCTTAATGGCACTTACAGGCAGGTAGGCCCTGCTCATCCTTAATGGCACTGACAATTAGGTTTTTTGGGAATTAATACTAGTGTGAGGTTACTGGTGCAAATCAGCTCCTGGTGGTCAGTAATTAATCTCCCAGGACTGCCTCACTTCACTTAGCCTTAATCACTGTTTATACCAGGACTTTCACCTGTTCTCACTCCTCCTTCCACATGTCCAGTTATAAGTTCTTTCTGCCCATGTTGCCATGTGCACCCAGGGGGTTCATAATAGATAACCACTTTGGCCTTCGACATTTTCCTTCAGAGGCTCTCAAGGGACCTTATCAAGGTAGGTATGTAGGATTATCTTAATTTTATAGGAAGGGAAACCAGGACACAGAGTTTGAGTGGGTTGTAGCCCTGTATCACTCTACATAGCAGCAGTAACTGGGTTTTAGATCTGAGGTCATTTTGCCTTGTGGATGTTTCTGGGAGGGCCACCTCATTTCAGGTTGTGTATCACACTTGTGCTGAACAGGAAGCCTTTCCAGTGCCTGTAATGGGAGAGGAGTAAGGGTCCTTAGAGAGGACTGCCTGGAAGTCTTGGCATTGAATGAAGCATACTATAACCAGCTAAGCTTCCTGAATCTTCTGCCCTCAGCCTTCCACTCTGCCAGCAAGACTTTTATTATCAAGCTTATTGTAGCAGCAATTTTCTAGCATGCTCAAAATTGGTGCCTCTAATGGAGAACAGAGGACAGCCGCAGTTGTTTTAAGCAGGTACAAAACAGAAATGTTGGCACTAACCTGCAGTGGTGCATAGAAGTGGTCAGCCCATTTTTTCATATATGGACAGCAGCTTGACTTTCTGATCTGCTGTCTGAGCTGATCAAAAATGTATGGTGTTCTCTCATACAATGCAGAGAATGATGAAGAATGAAACTAGGGCTGAAGGCTTTCCGTACAAAAAGGAGGGAAGGAGCTGTCCATCTTGGTTTTCAGCCATGATGTGATACTATTTCCATAACATGGGGTTCTACAATTGTGTGCATAACTTTCTAAGACTATAAGAACTTGGAGGTCTTGCCACATGTTTCTGCAAAGGTAGTTTTTCCTGGTGTGACATTAAGATCATGGATTTGTGTTAGAATGGCAACATCCCTTTGTAGGATCTCCAACCAGGTCATAAATAAACAAGCAGACCATCTGACTGAAGATTTACAAGATTTTTATTAATGTCCAAAAAGTCCATGAATTATTAGAATTAATCCATCTTAAAATGAAATTAACATTTACAGAGAATATAACTATTCCCATTGCACCAGCCTCTGCATTAGTTTGGGCTTGAGAATTTTCTATACAGGATTGAAATATATAAAATACAGTAATTGCTTAAATTTTAATGCTGCATAAAAAAGCAAAGATAAAAACAAAGTGCTCATCTCAGATCTGTCTCAGACCAGTGTAAATCAGCAGTAACTTCACAGAAGTTGGTAGGCCAGATCCTTCCTCTTCGTAAATCTATATAGAAATCCCCTGAATAAATGCACATTTAGTCAATTCTCATCGGAAATCAACCCAACCCAATATATTTGCACTGTTAGAAACTGAGAGGAGAATCAGACCCAGCTAGATCATCTATGTTACAAAGAAGAATAGAAGGACAGACAATTGTATCCTGCACATTGCAATTAGCACCTGATGGACTGAAACATACTTTGCTTACTTATAGCTTAAGTAGTTTTTCTACCACTATATTATGCAGTACATTTTTCAAACAGGGCCCCAGTGTCCTGTAACCTATTTCAGCAACGAGTCCCATAGACAGGCAACACCCTGCATGTTTTCCTTCCCTCTTACAAATAAAGACTTCTGTCATCGGTCTTTGACAGAAACCCTGTCAGCATATTAAAGGGCAGTCCATAGTCCACCCTGATCAGAGAAAACTGCCCACACACAATCATAAATAATGAACATACTTTGCAGTAAATAAATCTGAGAACAATGTAGAAGAGTCCAGCTGCAGAATAAAACTGAATAGAGGAAGGTTCTGATCAGCCTGTGTTAGTTCAGAAACTTTATTATCAGTTACCAAGTAGGAGTTACAAGCAGTTGCTTATGGTTTCAGTGGCATCTCCATTTAGTTAGATGGCTTGGGTTTGGGCTTGGGTTTGGGCTTGGGCTTGGGCTTGATAATAGTTTTTTTGATGACACGTCTTTGATCTAAGTATTTTATGGCTTGCTTCACCCATTTGAGTTCAGGCTCCACACAGATCTTGATGCCTCCCTTGGTGATGAACCTAAAGAAGAAGTAGAAATACAGACAGACATGAAACTTCTTGTTTCCAAGACAAGACCACATATAAATGTTTCTATGTGGAATAGATGAAGATGTGACGTGACAAAGTTTTACTGGTGTAAGTTTGGGGCGGTCACATCAGTAATGTGTCCTAAACCCAGCTACGATTTGGTTCTGCAATTCAACAAATGGACACCAGCTGTACTTATAGATTGAGGGGCAGGGGAAGGGTGTATAATAATGTGTATTTCTATATGTACTTCTGCATATGCTGTACTTCGAGACTTTCTGGAAGGGCTAAGAACACCCAGCATATGGAGGTTCTTTGAAAATATGGCCTTGCATTTATTGCACAAGGACCAACTCTAATTCCTATAGGAGTTTTATTACTCCTATCTCTTCCACAAATTTTCTTGCATACCTCACCCCAGTGCAGTGACTGGTAACCCACAAGGCTATACTAGTCTATGACACTCAAAACACTTTTTGCTTTCTGACATTTCTTCCTAATTTTTAGAACAAAACATTTTGCTGTTTGATACAATTTTGCATATGCAGCTCTACAGCACCAGTACTACAGACATTTTGACATTGCCTAATGAAGGTTTCATATGAGATATCAAGTAAGCATGCTCATTCAGATATATAGCCCCTATGCTTGCTTTGAGTCAGTTTTACTGACTTTCTTTCTTCTCTTAATGGGGAGGGCAGAATGTTTCTCTAGATGAATTAATAGATAAGACTGGACCATATACTTACATAACGGCTTTTACTGGTATGTTTTGATTTTCATAATTGGCAAGCCCTCTTATGTCTAGCTCCTTTGTTGATAGGTTTATGCAGGAACTTCTTCTTATAATTTGACTTCCTACACTCCCTAAAATGAAAAAAAAAGATGGTAAATTACCAGTAGTACTAAAGAACAGTGATTTTTTACAGCAAGTGGCTTGCTAAATTACAACTCGGGTACCTCTATGCTTATGAATTGGATTGCCTTAGTTAAGCCTGCCATACATGCATCATCCTTGTGAGTTAAAGAGCAAAAATCCTAATCATATGAGATCTTTGAATAACTGAAGCTTCTCTCTGAGAGTAGATATCCTGGGCAAATTCAACTGCATGTAAACAATTACATTCTCCCTTCCTAAAAAGCTTTTTAGTTGGACACACTAGTTGTCACACTTTGTAAAAAATCCCCCAAAAACTACCGCATAAACTCATTGCCACAATGCTAAACTACCAATAGCAGGGCGGGGCTGCCCTATCCTATTCTGCAGAACCTGCAGCCACAGGGGGGCCTGCAGCCAAGGGGTTGTGCTCAGCTCGCCCCCCACCGCCTGTGTCATGTTTAAAGGGTTCAGTGCAGGCAGGGAACCCCTTCCCGGCCAAGTGGGGGAGGAGTTCCTGGCTCTGCTCTCGCCTCATTTCCAGAGAGGAAACTCAGGTATCCCCAGCATGTGCTGCCCCCACCCCACGCCCCCTGCAGCACAGCCCACGTGCACGGAGCCTGGCCCCAACTATTTTATTTCAGTGAGTTTATACTGCAATTAACCTCAATTTGGATTTTTCAATGGATCAGGGGGCCCCAAAATATTGTCGGTCAGTCCTGACCAGTAGGTTCCCAACAGGAGCTTTATTTCAGTTGACTTCAGTCGCAGCTGAAGAGAATTGGTTGCACAAGACTTGTAAACCATTTAAATTACATGAAAATTCAATGCAATTAAAACGGGAGGTAGATTCTCTGGGAAACAACTTTCCTCTTCCCCTTTTCTATTCACTTGCCCTTAGAAAGCCCTTTGAAAGCACCTGCTCCCTCCCTCCATCCTTCCTCAGATCTTGTTTTGGTCTGCCATGGCAGGTTTGCCATCCACCCTGCAATCCCCTTCTTTTAGATGACAAAATATGCCACATGGTATCCTAACACCACCCTATCTTGCACTGCCCTTCTACACAGTGTCTCACCCATGGGAACATTACGGGACAGGGGAGAGTTTCTGGAAAGAAGGGATTTTGCCAATCCCAGACTTTAGGGTGGCCAAGTGGACCACTGTGATACTAAGGACTAGGAGCTCTTATCACATCAGTTGGTCTGTGTTGCAGATATGTTATTTTGTTGGTGGGAGAAGAGGGAGGATGGATTGTATTTGGCTTTTATGTAGTTGTAACTCTCCACATGTTTGTGATCCTGTGCTCCTCTTTGTGTATTATTGTCATTTTACAATAATACACAAAGAGGCTGAGTATAAGTGGTTTGCGCATGTGATTTTTGGGCTTCTGCTTGTCTATGTATGTTGGTATACACACACACATGCATGTGTGTGTGCATGTGGTTTTTCTACAAGCGTGGTCTTTTACAAATGTCACATGCTCTATAAATTGCTTGTAGTTAATAGGTCTAAGCATTATTATGGATGGCTCATATAAAACCTATGCTCAATATGCAGCTATTGTCATAAAAAATCTTTAATTAGACCTTAAACTGTATTAAGAAAGGAATACAGAACAAAACTGAAAGCACCAATGCCAGTATGTAAATCTGTGGTGAGCCTTATTCTTGGATGCTTTGTTTTTCAGTCAACCATTTACAAACAGATTTAGTAAAAACACAGGGAAAAAGAAATTTCTTAGAGGTTTGAAAAGACTTCCTTACAGAAAGCAATTAAAAGAGTAAGACTAGACAGGTAGGAGAGGAAACAAATAAGAAGTGATAAACTAATGGTGTATGTAATAATCCAATATATATTGAAGTACATAATAAGGATATAATATAGTAATTTAGAGAATATAAAACAGGAGGTGTTGGCATTATTAAGCCCTTTTCCTAATTTCTGAACAAGGGCACAACCAACACTGAAAGGCAATGCCACTGAAACTAGGTGAAAAACATGCTGTTTATACAAGGCACAACTGACCTGCAGAACTCAATGCCACAGCAGATCAAACATTGACATGGTAAGTGGGAGCATCCAGGACAATACTAGACAGCAATAAAATTTTCTGGGGAAAAAAATGTTCTCCCAGCTTCAAGGCCTAAGCCAGCCACAAACTGATAGGGGTTAAGAAACACCCCCAATTAACAGATCGTTCATTATGTAATTTCTCACAGATTCCTCTTAAATGACCAGTATTGGTCACTCCCTGAGAAAGGACACTGAATTGGGACAAACCCCAGTCTCATTATCGTTCGGCAATTCCTACATTCCTATGGAGATGAAAACTTACCTCTTGCTGTGTGCATAGTGAGGATGCCAAGGCAAAAAAGGACCAGGATAGCCAGGTTGTAGAGCTTCATTGCTGAATACTTCACCCTGCGGCAGAGGAGAAAGTGATAATCTGAACCCCCGTCCCCACACTTATATACTGTCATTAAGTGGTCAGCAAACTTCCTGCACTCAGTAAGAGGGGCGTCATGGTGGGGGTGAGTATAGGTGGAAAATTTTAGAGAGCAACTTTTTTTTTTTTAAAGATGAGAAAAAAACTCCCCTATCCTGCTAGTCCCCCTCTGCAGGCTTTTTTTCTGTCACAAACCAAGTCTGTGGTTGCTTCTGCTAACACATTACAAGCCAGTTTTATTTTAGGTTGCAAAGAAAACTCCTTTGCTGCAGTGGAAACCTTTAATGAATGTTCTGCCCTTTCAGATCTCAGCTATGAGCCCTGGAAGCTAAACTCCACATCCCCACCACAGAAGCAGAGTCAGGCAACCCCTGAAGTGGGGAACATGAGTTAAAGGAGCTGAGGCTTTGCTAATGGAATAAATTGAACTGTCCATAGCAGCTTTACATTAGTGGTGGCTCTAAAGGTTTTGTAGTGTAGGTGTATTCCCTGTCTACTCTGGATTTGGCAGTGCTATTCAGCTCCCCCCTGATATACACAGAGCCCAAGTTAACATCACCAGGTATTTGCAGCATGCAGCTGAACAGAAATACAGATTGACTCCTTAACCTGCAGAAAACTGGATATTTCATGAGCTTCTACACAAATCACCATTATCTCTTGTGAGAGAATCTGGCAAACAAGCTGGAGCTAGCCTGACAGAGCCTGGGCCAACGCCAGGGCCATCACCATGACTGAATCTCTGCTGTATCTCCTCCTTCAAGCACGAGGAGAGAAGCATAGTTGAAGGGTGGTGGACAAAGCTGGTACAGGGATCGTGCCAGTATAATTAAGGAGCCCAAGGAACCTAGCACAAAGGGGACAGAGAAATGAATGTCCTTCTTTTGGGCCCAGCCTACTGTGGGAGTAGACATTGTAACTAATGTTTAAGCACAGTGCTGATAATAGGGCTTTATGTATGGATGCCTTTTTTAAAATGGCCTCCCTCCCCTGCTCCTAAAACTCTGGTAGAGATCACCAGCACAGATAAGCTGCCACCAGCTGGCGAAGGATCATACTTCTTGTTGGTGGGCCCAAAGATGCACAGAGATTAAATAACTTACCCACACTCATGCAGAAATCTTCTGACGGAGCTGGACCTAGATGATCTGAATCTAATGCTGGGCTGCAACCACATCACTGTCCTGTCTCCCAGCACCTCTTACAGTTGGAGGCCATGTTCTTTAACCTATAGGATTGTCCATTGTTCTTTGCACTACAGGCTTTGCTGAATTGTATCTACCTCAAACCCAGAGTAAGTCATTTACCCAGAGGCAAAGTGAGTATAAAGGAATTATGTGCTTATATAGTAGTACCATCCTGATAAGAGCATGCTACATCATAGAATCATAGAAAATTAGGGTTGGAAGCAGGGTTCGAAAAACAGGAGGGGGGCTCAGGAGGGCTCTCCCTGAAAGAGATGAGAGCCCCCCCCCATAAGAGATGAGAGCCCCCAGCCCACCCTGTGCCTTTCTAAGCAGTTCAGCCAGTGGTGGAGGCTCCTTTCAGCTTCTGGCTGCCATCGCTACAGACCTCCCCAAGAGTCCGAGCGTAATTTAAACACTGGTTGGAAGAGACCTCAGGAGGTCACATCTAGTCCAACTACCTGCAAAAAGAAGGACTATCCCCAACTAGACCATTCCAACCAAGACATTGTTGAGTCAGGCCTTAAAAACCTCCAAGGATGGAGATTCCACCACCTTTCTGGGTAACCCATCCCAGTGGTTCACCACTCTCCTAGTGACAATTTTTTCCCCCTAATATCCTACCTAAACTTCCCTTGCTGCAACTAGAGACTACTGTTCTTCGTTCTGTCATCCGCCACCACTGAAAACAGTCTAGCTCCATCCTTTTTGTAGCCACTCTTCAGGTATTTAAAGGCTGCTATCAAATCCCACCTCAGTCTTCTCTTCTGCAGACTCAATAGGCATCAGAAATCATGTGCCTCAATCCCCTAACCAGTTTTGTTGCCCTCCACTGGAAACTCTCCAACTCGTCCACAGCCCTTCTGTAGTGGGCGCCCCAAAACTGTACTCAGTACTCTAGATGTGGCCTCACCCATTCAGAATAGAGGGGAATAATAATTTCCCTTGATCTGCTGGCAGTGTTCCTACTGCTGCAGCTCAGTATGCTGTTAGCCTTCTTGGCAACAAGGGCACTCTGGGCACATCTATATATGCAAATAATCCAGGAGCAATTTACTTTAAGGTACTCTAGAGTAAATTGTACCAGGCACACATCTACACATGCAGGGACATGGGAGCAGATTTGCTGCTCCTAACAGAAGACTGCTTCCATTCCCTGAGGCCCTGCACCTGGCCCCTGCAGCAGCCACAGGGTGCTCTAGAATCCCCCTGGGTGCAAGCCCAGGGGCTGGCAGGGAGCATCGGGCCAAGAGACAGATGTCTTCTGGTGGGGGCTGAGACATTGCTCCCTGCCCCCAAGAGCTGCCGGTTGCCAGGGTGGGCTCCACCACTGGAGCCTAGTAAGGGACAATGTCCCCCTCTCTGGAAGTAATAAGCTCCCAGCCCCCACTCCGCAATCATGGGGCCAAAGCCAGGAGACCCTTATCTCCCATCCCGTGCTCCACAGTTGTGGGTCCCAGGCTGAAAGATCCGTATCTCTCATCCCAAGCCCCCTGGTCATGGGGCCCAGCCTGGGCCCCACAACTACAGGGTTTGGGCTGGGAGATATGATCTCCCAGTCTGGGCCCCATGACTGTGTTGCAACTGTTGGGCTTGGGATGGAGATTAGGATCTCCCAGCCCCAGCTCCACAATCATGGAGCTGGGGCTGGGAGCTCCCTGTTGCTGGGGCAGGGGGCATTGTCCCCACCTGGGCTCCAGTGGCAGGGAGCAATGTCCCAGACTCCTCAAGGACAGAGATGTCTCCTGGGCCCTGGGCTAAAACCCAGGGGGAACCTAGAGCTCCTAGGAGCAGCAAATCTGTTCCTATGTTCCTGCACTTGTAAACATTGTGCCCAGTTCTTTACTCTAGAGGAAACTGGTCCTGGCTATTTTCATGTGTAGACAGACCCAATGTGTGGGGAGAGTTAGACCCTTAAGAATGGGATACACAAAAGCCAGAAGATTGAGTGGATGGCTACCTAAGGCATCCAGCAGGAAATGCTAAGGAGGAATGTATGCCTGCTTTCTTATCCCATCCTAAACATGTTACTCCAAGCTTCAGAGAAGCAACTTTCTGCTTTAGCATTCACAACCCTCCACAAAAATGGCCTAAGGGGAGATGGCCTAAGAAGAGCCTGCCATGCCTGTGCTCCTATGTGCTTAATTTAAGCCCATGCTTAAATCCATTTCTATTGAGTAGAGTACTTAACCTCCTGCTAATTTGTTGCCACAGGATGTTTCAGAGGCAGATTTAACCAGATTTAACAAGAGATTAGACAAATTCATGAAAAATAGATCTATTGGGAGTGACTAAATAGAAAAACCAAGGATTTAGTCTTTGACATCTCTAAACCAATGTAACCCGGGTACACCCAAGGGTGTGCCCTATTCTCAATTGAATGGGATGGGTAGGCAGGAGGGGGTGCTGTGAGAGGGATGCCAGAAAGTCAAGCAGATCCCTCTTTCCTCTATAGAGTTGCCCAAACCCAAAGTTCTTAACTATATACAATTGATTAAGTTATAATAGACATAAACATACAACTAAATATGGTATACATATATTTACACAATGAACACTAAACAATAACCAAGGTCAAACCCTAAATAACACTATTTACAACTTCGTAATACAACGTTTCAATTACAAAATATAAGGCTCAAACATGAACAATCTTAATAACATCTGTTCCTTAATATAGTCCCTGACCCATGGCAAGAGATAGTCCTCCTTCCAATGGGGTCACTTGGGGGGTATCCAGGAAGCACCAGGGGCCCCTCCCCTTAGGGCCTTGACTAGGTGGGGGGGCTGCTCACCCAGCCCCTTCTCTGGGTTTGCCTGCCCCAAATGTCTTTCCCCTGTGGGACCCAAGGGCCCAATGACTCACGCTTCCTCAGGTGGCGGTGGTCAGGGCGTAGCTTGATGGGGTCTCCTCTGCTGGAGCACCTCTCGAGGCCTCTCCTGTGCCCCTGGGCTCCTCCCCACCCTGTGCCCTGCTCTGGGCACCGAGGGCTCAGCTCCTCTCAGCTGCGCACTACCTCTGCTGGCTTCTAGGTGCTGGGCTTCACACTGCAGCACTACCATTTCCTCGTGCCCTAGCTTGGCACTGAGGGCTCTCTTAGCACAGGCTGGGCCCTTCAGGCTCCGGCTGGCTGTCCTCACACCGGGGTGGCTTACCCAAGCACCCTTCGCTGCTCCCTGGGTCCCAAGGCTCAGGCCTGGGCACCGCCCTGCGCACCATGGGACCTGCCTGCTTGCCAGGAGATGGGGCCTGAGCTGCCTTACTGCTGCCCCAAGGCCTTTGCCCCATGCATTGCCCCATGCACTGAGTGGCCTGCTGGCACTGCCGGGGTTGCAGGCTTGAGCTGCCACTTGTGGCTCCCAAAACCTGGGCTCCATACTCTGAACTGTGTACCGTGATGGGCCTGAGCTGTTTCACACTGCTCCCAGGGCCAGGTCTCTGTGCACCATCCCTGTGTGCTGTCAACAGCCCGAGTGGTCTCCCATGACTCCCAAAGCTGTTCCTCCAGTGGCAGCTTCAGGAACCTTGGGCCTATTGCCCACTGGGGGAGAGCTCCCCCGCTTTTCTTGGTTCCGCTCTTCTTGAGTCCCTCGCTGCATCTGCCCCTTGTGCTGGGCATGCAGCTCCTTTTATACGCTCCAGGGATCCTCCCCTGAAGTCTTTCAGACCTGACAGTTTACATTCTTCGATCAGGTTCGGGGGAGCTCTTCTCCCCCTCCCCTCAGGAAAGGGGCATGACTTTATTTCTGGATGGGCTCCACCAATCAAAACAGCAGGACGTCAAGCTGGAACTCAACCCAAGCTCTGAAAGGTAAGCCTGCTACACCAATGATGGCCAGGGAGAGTGTATCAGGGATGGACATGGAAACAGAAATCATAGAAAACTGGAGTTGCAAGGGACCTCAGGAGGTCATCTAGTCCAACCTCCTGCTCAAAGCAGGACCATCCAAATATGTAATCCCAGCTAAGGCTTTGTTTAGCTGGGCCTTAAAAAACTCCAAGGATGGAGATTCCACCACCTCTCTGAGTAACATGTTCCAGTGTTTTACTGCCCTCATGGTGAGAAAGCTTTTTCTAATATCTAACCTAAACTTCCCTCGCTGCAACTTAAGACCTCTGCTCCTTGTTCTGTTATTTGCCACCAATAAGAACGGTCTAGCTTTATCCTCTTTGGAACCATCACTCAAGTAGTTGAAGGCTGCTGTTAAATCCCACCTCAGCCTTATCTTCTCTAGACTAAATAAGTTGAGGTCTTTCAACCTCTCCTCATAAGTCATGTGTCCCATCCTTCTAATCATTTTTGCCCTCCACTGTACTATCTCTAATTTCTCCATATCCTTTCTGTAGTGGGTGGCCCAAAACTGGACACAGTACTCCAGATGTGCCCTCAGTCTGGACATACCCCATTTACGTTCTCTCTCTCTAAAGCATCTACTACTTGCCACTGCCAGAGACAGGATCCTGGGCTAAGTGAATCATTAGTCTAATCCTGTATGGAACTGCTTATGTTCTTCTGATGAAATTTTAATATGTGGTCATGTACCATTGACAGTAACGGGAATTCATCCTGTGCAAAGATTTTGTCTTGCATTAGGACCCTGGTAACGTTTCTGTTTCACCTTGCATATGCTCAGTATTCCTGGTACAGAAACTTACACATTTTAGCAATCTTATTCTTAGTCATATTCAATTACTTTTGTTGCACACCATCTCTTCTTCTTCTTTGCTACTGTATAAACCAAAAGGTCATACTGATATTTTCCTAGTCTAGCTAAAATGTCCACTCCCTTAAAGGAACATGAACTCTTATGTCCAGCAGGCACTTCCAAAAGATTTCTGCTCAGGCATCCAACCTTAGGTATGCAAGTATGGAAAGTTAGGCCCAGAAAAATTTGGCTAGAAAGGGACTTTAGACAGATTATGTGGCCTAGGTACTACATATAATACTCTAGGTTTGACCGTCTTCAGCAGTGATGGATCCGTAATCTCCAATGACCCATTGCTGAGATCTTCTATAGGAACCTAATAGTCGTTGCTTACATAGAACATTTTATTTGTTCAGATCATAGTACTGGCAGTCATATGAAATTATATAGCCAAGAGAAGTCAGTGGTCTCTCTTGCTCAGGGCTTTATCTCAACAAATAGTTATACAGGTTGCTGCCGAGTGTCTGTAAGAGGAAGTTTCAGGCACTTGATCTACCTAATTTTACCTAATCCAGCCTATATTAGTCATGAGCAAGCTCCAAACAACAAGCTAACTAAGTACTCCACAATAGGAAGATGGGCTCAAAGAGACTGCAGTCTCAGTCTCCTACTATTCCTCTTTCTTCATGATGGCCTTTGTCATTCCCTGTCTTCTCCTCTTCAGTTTCCAAGTAAGATTGAGGAAGGCTTAATATTGCCTTGCATGTCAATTTGTGAAGCCTGAGATATGGGAACCAGTTCTCATCCTAGTGACTCTCGGTTGGAGCAGAATGAGGCCAATTGTGTTCAAAATAAATGTTGGCTTTCAGTTAATCAAGTGTAAATCAGTTTCTGTGGAAATGAGAGATTGCCCTGAACAAATCTAAGAACCCCAGCACTATAGGGGCAGTTCAGACACAGATTGTTTCTCAAATAGTCTGAGACAACTTCCTCTTCTCTCAGACCTCTTCTTACTTCCCCACCATCAGGAGAGGATTAGACAAACTCATGCAGAATAGGTTCATCAGTAGGTATTAAACATGATAGTTAGGGCTGTGGCCTGTAAATCAGGACTCCCTACACCTCTAAAAGCTGTAAATTGTAAAAGAAGGGCAGGGGACAGATCAGCCTGGATGGGCCCTGAATACATACAAAACACCAGGGTAGAAGGTCCTAGACTGATGATGTCATTATCCGGGGCTTCCAAGCTTTGCCAGTCATCCTTTTCAACAAGCAGAAGGAAAAGTTAGGGGTGGATCTTTTTAAATATAAACACGTCTTTGTAGGGGGAAATGAAAATATTTCTGAGGCTGGCTGTCTCCATGGTAACGAAAAATAATTTAAAAAGCACAGCTTTTAAAACAAGGTTTTCTTCTTTGCTGTTCAAGTGTGAAACAACTTATGAGGTAAACTGTCACTTTCTAACCACGCCATCAATTGTGCATGCTGCTGAGCCTCATGCTGGTTAGTACACGCTGGCCATTCCACGGCCACATCCTGTTCCGCAAAATACTACAATACTTTTGACGACAGAAGTGACTGCTCCTTATCTGCGGCCTGAAATGAAATATGGCCCTCCCCAGCTACATCCTTAAAATGACACAAGGAAATATTTTCCATTCTGTAGGCTTTTTGATTTCCTTAGCTGTTCACTCTGTGAGCCGTTTAGAGTGGAGGAGGCTCAGTGGGAAGGCAAGTGAATACAAAATGACTGAGGTGGGAAAAAAGAAATCAGCTCACACAATTGCAAAGTGAACACCCACACTGAAAAAGTTCCACTCTGAACTTTCTGAAAGAATCCTTGAGGCTTTTGTTGATTTTATGGTTTTCCCCTCGTAACCAGCACTCATCTAAGTGTCAAGACTATTTTGAACAATGTGCTTCTCAGAGTATACAGTCCTGTTGAATTATTTGCCTGAGCTCATTGGAGCAAAAGTTAAAAACAAACAAACAAACAAAACCTGGTAGAGGGAAAAATAATCTTCCAAATAACCAGAACTTTTATTCATGCAACTTCAAAAGTGCAGTACATGTCCATAAAATGCCATTTCACCTTCTCAACAGGAGCTAATTTAGCCATTCAAAAATGCGGGGAGGTAAGTAAACATATGATGGAAATGGAAGCATCAAGCAGTTAATGCACTCAAATAAATGGCACATTCATGATTAAGATTCTGGCTTCCTGATTCCCATGCCTGTCTACTTTGACCACAAAACCATTCTACATGCCAGTGATATTACAATGGCACATAGCATGCAAGGGATAAATAACCTCCTATTTCCTTTACTAGACTGCTTGTGCAGCCTTGGGGATTTAGAGGCATCTAGTATCAACTCTGGAATAGCTCCTGTGAAATTAAGGGAGTTTTAATACATCCTGCCGGTAGAGGATTGGGTCTGCTGCACCTGAAAAAGAACATGTTGACATTTTTCAGCTGATTCCCACCCCCCAACAGAAAAACACAGATTCTGGCCATCAAAATATTATTGTGGGAAATTGTTTCTTTTAAAAAAAGAAAAACCTTAAAAATTCTGAAACTATAGAAGTATTGTACAACTTTAAACATTTTTATTTTATTTTAATGCAATTTAAAGCATCTCAGCCAGCTTGAAAACAAAACACAATGAGATATCAACAATATGATTTCATTTGATCCCAAACAAATTTATTTTTTAATTTTCAGTTTGCCAAACAGTTAAGAAAAAAAAAATTATTTCAAGTCAATGCATTTTGTAGATGGCACTTGAGTTTTAAAAGGTTGGATTTGTCTTCTATGATCCCCTGACGGAAGCAGGCCTAGAGAATTTCCCCAATAGCAGCAGATCCTCTGCCCCTTACCCCCACTACTTTTCTGATCAGCGACAGTTGTACCCCTTATGTATTGCCATGTGAAGCATGCCTTATAGGCCTTTGCCCAGCTTCCCAAATGAAAGGCCTATTTCTGGGGTGGAATTACAGAGTTTCCCCTGGTGGGTGGATTACAAAAATGTCAGGGCTAGATTTGCCCACAAGAAAAGAAGCCTTCCGCAGATGAGCTACACATGCTGCCCCTGACTAACATGGGGGCAATTTTTAGAGTTAGTACTGAGGTGGGGCAAACAGCTATTGGGAGGAAAAAGAGTAGTAGCCTGATTCATTTCTACAGTTCTTTGACATTTACATGATATAGTGGTGAGCTGAAAAGGAGACAACGGAAAAAAGGGTGAGAGGGGAAGCCACAAGCAGCCTCTATGTACAGCAGAAAAATAATTACATTGAAGAGAAAAAAATCTCACAGAAACTCACTTTTATTCTTATGATGACTGGGAAAACTAACCAATGTAGAACCAGATGGTAAATCTCATGCCTGTGTGCTCAGTGCCTAAGAGGCCAAGTCACAAATGCTGCCATCAAAAATGGGCACTCACTGGTTCCATGAGATGGAAGGCATGACTAGGAGTAGTGTTCTTAATACTGAACGTGGTCCTTTTAAGTCAAAGTTTTAGTAGGGGGCAGTGGGAAGGGAACTTGTACTGCCTCCTACTATGACCATTTAGTATCTCCTCTACAGCTATGCAAAAGATTTCTATATCCAGGAGAACAGATCCAGTTGCTTTATCAGTACTATATCTTATTCATAGCAAGACAGAAAAAGAAAAAAGCTTATCTACACAGACTGTAACTAGAGCTGGGTAATTTTGCAATGCACTGGAAATTCTTCAGTATTGTATCAAAATAATGTTTGCAAACCAATTTGAACCAAATGTTAAAATATAAAATTGGTAAATCAAATTCTAAAGAATTGTCTTGGGTCAAACAAACCATTTGGTTTCAGATTTGAACTTTCTAAAGGATTTTACTTGTTCTTTAAATAAAAATTAGCCCAAAAATTAAAATGAAAAGTTGTTTTGAACAGAAACAATCAAAAATTTCATTTTAAAAATGTTAAGCAAAATGATTTCAACTTAAAGTGGTTTGTCTTAATTTTCACTTGGGGAAAAACAATGCAGCAAAAACTGAAAGTAACTCATACAAATCTTTAGTGTCACCAAACCTGTATTTTTCACCAGAAAAAAGGTTTTGGCCAAAAAAAATCTCCAAATTCTTCCTATGACTCAATAATGTTATTGTAGACTTTATACAGAGCCTAAAAATAATTCTTCGGGTAGTATATTTGAAATGGTAATGAGACAGGCATACACATCCAACATGTTTAAAACCCGTTCTTAATACAGCCACTGGTTTATTTATGAAGTATTATGCTCTGTGGCTGCCATATTATAGCAATGCTTCTAGTGTGAAACAGTTAGTTCATTCCTGACAGAATTCATAAAGAAGAAAAGGAAAAAACCCTGCAAGCCAGGAAGTTTGCAACTTTTCCCTTACAAATCTGGGGAGCTGCTAAATGAACTGAATTCACCAGAGGACCACAAAACTCCTCAGACTATAGCACAGTCCATGAGGAGAGAGTGAAATCAGGACATCTGTTCTCCAGTCCTGGCTCTGACACTGACTGGCCACCAAAAGGTCGCAACTTCATTTTGAGAGGGGCTGAAAGTGAACCTCACTTTGTTCCCATTCGGCATGTCTACACATGTGTTTACACTAGCTTAAATGTACTGTGCAGTAAGTTACTGCCCAGTAAGCAGGTATAGGCTAGCATTTACATGTGCAGGCATTAAAGTACATTAACACTGTGTGTGGACTGACTTGGGACTATAAAGGTATTGATTAAAGGTCCTGGTATAGGTTCGTTAGGCTGTGGAAAAGTTCCCTACGAAAAGTCATGGGAACTCCAGTGACTGATTAATTTAAAACTTAGTACAGAGAAAGCACCTGGGAATATAGCCTTTGTGATGGGCTTGAACAGCCTGGGAGAAGGACCTGATATGCCCTACCAGAAGCTGTCTATCATGATCTTGGCTAAGTACAGACAGTCAAAAAGCCAGAGGCTGAATCAATTTAGTCTCTGCAGGTCAGTCTAAGCTTCAGATATTAAACTGAGAAACAACTGGACACACATTCACATTTGATTCAGGAACTGCAGCCACATACTTGCAGTAGGTCAGGCCAGAAGCTGTGGGGTGCTAGAGCACGTCTCTCTGGCTCGTAGCCAGCATGGGCTGTGTATTCACTTCTTCCTGTTGTTCCTGAGGTCTCTGGGATTTGCAGTCCAGGATCACAGAAGCAGGACACTTCAGGGTTACTCATCACTTCCTCTTTCTGTTTTTATGTACCTCTGGGATTTGTAGTCCATTGTCACAGCCAGCAGTAACTTTCAGTAAGTTTAGCCAGGCAGGGCAGCTCTGTACCTGGGGAAGTGGGGTTTAACCTCTCCCTCCCTGCCTCAGAACCCAGCCAGGGTTTGCAGGGGGGGGGCAGTCCCTGCCTCCTCCCCACCCCCCGCCCCAAACCCTTCTTTGTTGGAGCAGACAGCACAGTTCAGCCCAGGGCTGGAAAGCATTCTGGGATGCAGGGGGACTCTGATTTAACTTAAACCAAGGTGTCTGAGACAGAAATTTAATAAACTGCTTTGACCCAGATCAGCTAAGACTGATACTACATTAAACCAGGTTTATCTTAAACCACATTCAGAACTGGTCTATGTGCACTGAACTTCTGTTTTGTTACAGATCAGTTAAGCAAATTTATGTGTAACTTCTTTCCCTAGTCCTTATGGCCAAACCCCCCCCCAAAGCCCTTTATTTTTTCTATAATTCTTATTTATTGGCTTGGCATGCCAAAGAAGCCAAACCAAATCTTTCTACTTATTTGGTTTCTGCCAGCTAATGTTTGCTGAATGCACAACCAGGACATTTGGCTCATGTCTGTAGCACCAGAGATTCCCAAGAGATCTCTGACCCAAGTATTAGCCAGGATCAAGATTGCTTAGCTTGAATCAGACAAGACATTTTTACAGTTAGCTACAGTTAGCAAAATGCTAACTGAAATAAACAGGAATCTGATGGAATAAAAATGAAGGGCTTCAAGATTTGGTCCAGTGATTTTAAGTGACTAGGTCACAGTTGACTTTACCTCCTCATTATTACAGGCATTCTTTTCAGTGAAATTAAAGCAGATTCTTCGCATGAATTATACACATTTGAAGAACTAACTGATTGGGAGTTTTTTGCTGGTTTATTCAAGGCAAAAAGCCATCAGCTCTTTTTCTCTGCCAGGTTCAGTCATGGATCATCTCCAATACTACATGCATGACTGATTTTCTGTTTGTGCTTCCTGGGTGGTATGGGTGAACTTTGTTGTGCAAGACCTATATTATCTTCCGTCTCCTAAGTCTACAAAAGCAGACTGGGTATAGTCAGTGAATGGTTAGTGATCCATTGCTAGCCTGCATATGATAAGAAGAAAGAGGAGTAGCCAGTATGAGAACAAATGCAAAGAAGTGTATATTCCAGGAACCGCTGCTTCTCTCTCATTGGCTCCAGATCAAATCACAAGTCAAAAAATGATGGGTTAATTTTATCAGTGTTGTAAATCCATTCAAGTCAATGCAATGTAGGCAAGTCTTTATCCTATCCAGGCTTATCCCATTTGCCTATTATTCTGTTAGCTATTATTCATAAATGTTTAGAGGCCATAATTCTTGTGTCTTCACTCACAATGCAGTGCACACTTCTCTGTGCTGGCTTGGCTCCAGCGATAAGTGTAGCTGCTGTGGCATGGAGCTGAGCTGGGACTTTCTGCCAGCTTCTGTGGCTGGTTTGTTGCCCTGTTGAGCTGTATGCTGGCACAGCTGCACTGTCCCTGCCCCTCAACTAGCTCACAGCTCATTCAGAGATATCTCTATGTCACTGAAGGTTTAGCAATGACTACAAAGATGGCAAACCCTGAACTCTTAAATGTAATGCTGTTTGTAAAAAAGGACCCTGTGGACCACCCTCCTAACCATACCCACTGTGGCGAAATGCCGGGCTAGCGGCTCCGGCACCGCTTAGGGGAGCCGCGGGCTTTGCGGAGTTGTGCGAGCGCGCGGCTTGTGGGGCGGAATTGAGGTAGCTCTTAGCCGTCCTCGAGGTTCGCCGAGTTGGTACAAGTAGACGACTTAGAGTAAGTAGTTAGTGTCTCTTAATCTATACGGTGTCCGTTGGTTCACGAGGTTCCAGAGCCAGCCCTTGCGTTCCAACAGTGGAGCTAGTCCAATGCTAGGTGTGGCTGCCGGCTCCTTAAGTCCCAGAACTGGTCAACGGCTCATGAATGGGAAATACAAAGCAATACTGTAACACAGTGAATCATTGTCAGTTGTCGGATTTTTGAGGCCTTTATCTTCGCTGGGATACGCCCAGGCGGGGAGGCTGAGAACCGGTCTGCGGGGTGATCAGGCCCACAGAGTTTTCCAGTTGTCGTCTCTGCTGCTTTCTGCTTTTTTGCCTCTTTTATAGACGTTTGTTGGACTGCCTCTATGACACTAACTATCATATATAGAGATAGGATTATTTTCTTTTACATAATTATTGCTAGGCATACTTTCTATATAAGTTTCATTTCTGCAGAAATGACACTTCTAGATAAGAAATGAAATTTACAGAATGCACATGTGTAGCTTAATGTCAGTGGAGAAAAGTACAAAGCGTTCATTTTGATTAACAGTCGACTTCAAGGTTACATAAATGTGAGAGTGCCGCGCAGCAGTCTTTTCTAAAAACTATAAGATATTTACACCCACCAGTTACCTACAACACCTTTTGGTCCTCCTCTGCAAAGAAATTTGCCAGGATGGTGCCAGCATGTCTGCACCAATTGATAAATTTACCACCGAAGGGGAGGGGACACTGGCAATGCATAAGGGGTGCCCACGAGTGCACTCCCTGAGAGTGGTAGTGCACCCTCTATGAAAAAGTGCCACTGACACTGTCAGCGGAGCCTGCAGGCGGTTGCTGCTTACCACCCCTGCTGCTGACACCGCCAGCAGCATCTGTGGGAAGTCAGCAATTGCCGCTGGCCACCGCCAACACTACTGGTGGCATATGTGGGTGGTTACCAACCATTGGTCAGTGCTCACCACCCCCACCACTGCCACATCGCCCTCCCACGGCAGCATATGTGGGAGCTCCCAGCTTACTGCTGCCACACTCCTGCTGCTGCTGTGCCCTCCCCCCAGCTGCTGGGGGCACATGTCATTCATGGGAGGGGAGGATGGGGAGGGGGAAGGACAATTTGCAGATTTCAGGCTCCCTGTTGCCATGAATCTGACTGTGGGGTAACCTTCCTTGAGCAATTCAAGCCAGCATATGGAATAAAAACAGCATGAAAACCAGAAAAAAAACTCTGGACCTCTAGCCATTGGTAATTGACACCTGAGACTAGGCTGGGCCCCAGTGGGAGTGCGGGGTGGGGGGGTGTGAAAGATGCAAAAATGCAGACAAGTGATATAATATGTGGAGGAAGGTGGCATTGTTTACTCCAACTTTCAACTAACTAGGGTGGGGGGATTTGATTGTCGTGCAGGAAGGTGAAAGGCAACACATAGCACAGAAGCTCTTTCTGCTTGCTGGTATACAGTGTTCACTAGGGCTGTGTGAAGCTTCAGTAGCTGATTTGATTCAGTAGAGATTCAGCCCAATTCAGCAGCTGAATCTCTGATTCTGAATTGAATCAGGAGACCCTTTAATTTCTCCAAATCGAATCGGAACCCTCCGAATTGATTCGGAGAGATCGATGATTCAGACACAGACACAGCTTTAAATGTTTTTTCTACATAACTCAAGGTACCAGGGATCTTGTGAATGCTGCAGTGCTGGGGCAGATGGAGCAGCCCATGGGAGGATGGGAGGGTCCCCATTGTACTTGGTGGCGGACCCAGAAGTGGCCCCAAAGCGCTTCTGGTCCACTTCCGGGTCCGCCGCAGAGTGCGTGGGGGACCCTCCCTCCTCCTTCCCAGCTCAGCAACTGGTGCCTCCTGGGTCTGGGGGGCCCCTGGGATTCCCCTGTGGCCAGTTAATGAGCTGGGGAGGCACGGGGGGACGTTCCCTGCGTGCTGGGCAGTGGACCCAGAAGTGGACCAGAAGTACTTCTGGTTCACTTTTGGGTCCACCTCCAAGCACACAGGGGGCCCCCTGTGCTGCTGTCGGATTACCCCATCAGCCCCACCATCTCAGCATTCACAGGCCACACCTGGTACCTTGAGGTATGTAAAAAAAAAAAACATTTAAAGCTATGTCTATGGCAGAAAAAATATGCACTGTAGATGCATGTTAATGACTGGGAGGGGGGGTTGCATCATGATAATGATTAATGTCAATGATAAATTACTATCAGATGATAAAGTACGATGATAAAGTGCAATACAATGATAGTGAGTATGATAAAGTATGAATGTTACACTGTTAACAGGTCAATATTATTCTGCCAGTGACCTATAAAAGGTCCATTGAAAGCCTTTCTGGAGGTTAGAATTCCAAACAGGACCAGAGGACATAAAAAAAAACAAAAACAAAAAAACCCAGTTGCTAACATCTGCTGCCTCACAAGAGTGGCAATGTTCGCAGTGTCTGTCTGCCAGGTCCCTATCTCTATTGGCTTCTCTGCCTGCCTGAAATAATTATTATTATTTCATTAACAATAATGACAAAACAATAGAATAATGATGATGATGATGATAATGATAATGCTGATAATGGTTTCAGCCAGCCTTTCTCCAAAGAGCGCCTGAGGTGATTGAAAAATAAACCCCCTCTTCTCCTCGAGGTAAATTATTTCTTAGCACAGACAAAAAGGGGCTCCAAGCCCTGCCTTCATTTGTAGAGGTTTTATTCTGCACTTCTGATACTTTCTGAGCTTGCCCTTTCTTTTCCTTTCCTTTTGAGATAACCTACACATATTTTATTTGAATTACTATTTTTGTAACCTTCAGAGAGGAAATGCACCTTGTTGATGACAACGTGCACACTATCAGCACTTTCTAAACAGGGACAAAAAGGGGCTTCAAGCCTCTGTTTCCTGCCTGCCTGTCCCTAGGTATCTGCCTTCCTTGGGTGTCTGCCCCAAGCTATGGGGTCCCCTCCCTATTCGGTGTCTGTGTCCAGGAAATGGGTTCCCTCTTGCCTAATAATAAGAATGATTGTGCTCATTTTTAGCTTCTGATTGGAGAAAAAAAATTGTCTTCTCCTCCAGCCAGGTAAATACTTTCTACACAGGGACAAAAAGGGGCTTCAGGCCCTGCCTTCCCTGCCAATAAACAATCTCCCCTTTCCTGCATGGAAGCACTTTGTAAAACCTCAGTGTGGTGCTTTTTTTTTGTTTTTAAATTATTAGCCCCTTTCCTGTGATCGCCACTATTTGAGACTTTGCGGTATAGTGCGACTCTCTTTCCTGCCACGTCTTGGTTATATTTTTTTTAGATGTTATTAGTCGGGAGGTGTTACTTACTCTTTTTTTTTCTTTTACTTCTGCTGTCTCTCGGGTTGAGCCCCCTTTACTCAGCCTCTGGCCCAAATTATAGCCTCAGGCATCCAAAGACCTACTTTGGCCTACTCCCTTCACATGGGGGCCACCCCCCTCACTGGGGCTCCTCAACTCTGCCCCCTTCACTTGGGGCTCCAGATCTCCGCCGCCTCACTTGGGACTCCACACCGCCCCCTCATTTGGGGCCATGGGGTTTCCTCGCCGGTGGGCTCAGGTGGCCATAACTGTGCCTGGCCCCAACTGCTTTTTTACAGGGTCTTGCACCCCACAGGGCTCAGTTGCCTTCAGCCATGCCTGGCCACCACTCTCCCTCCTAGGGGTCCTGCGCTCTGCAGGTCTCAGGCAGCCACAGCCATACCTGGCCCCAACTACCTCTGGTGTTATGCAAAACCTACCCAAAGGTGAGGGCTAGGGTTAAGGCACCCCTATCTGCCTTTCACTGGGGTGATCAATGGCCTGGCATTTCCTGGGGGCTCGCACACCACTGAGAGCCCCAACAGGCCAACATGGGTTCATTAGAGGCAGGTTCTGTCAAACCAACCTGATGGCCTTCATTTGACCCCAGTACTCTTTCCTGCCACAGCAGGGGGTCTGACTTGACGATCTGCTCAGGTCCCTTCCAACCCTACCAACTATGAAACTATGAAAGTATGAAACATGAAGCTTTTCAGCCAGGCGATGTTGCTGCCTCCCCTGCCAGCAGTGAACTGCCCTGTTTATATAGGCAGCCCTAAATCTAAAATGGCTGCCGCAATCAGGCACCTGCTGGCTGCTTGGCCTAGGTCTTAAAGTAGCAGGCGCCAACAGTGCCCTGCCACAATCTTGCTTGGCCAACTCAGTCTTGATGATAGATCAGAATAGGTCTTCTCCTTGTTGAGCTTCTTGAAAGTAGGAGCTTCTTGATAAACTTTCTAGATCCAGTCCATCAATTTCTGGAGAAACTTTGGCATCTTCTCCAGATAAACCCTCTCGCTTTTCTTCCTGTCTTCTCACTGTGTCTAATACATTATAAATCTCTTTCCAATCTCTGCCCAATATCATCTGGTAGCGTAGATCCTCAGGTAAGCCCACTGGCATCTCTCTTGCATGGTCTAATATTTCTACCAAATATTTTTTCCGCGGGGACACCAATGGCTGTTCATGCATACAGATCATCTTTACTGCATCTGCATTTGGTGCCCAATTTCGAGGAGGCAGATCCGCTCTAATCAGGGTCTGAGCACAGCCGGTGTTGACTATGGTTTCTATATTCTTTCCCTTGACACATGCCCAAACAATAGGTTTATCCTTGGACATTTCCCAGCCTGCTTTCCCAATGCTGCAGTCCATCATTTCTACTTGTCCATTTTTACTCAGCTTATTTCTTTGCATCTGGCCATTGAGTCAGGTGTGGAGTGCATTTACACTCCCTTGCCATGTGTCCTATCTGTCCACACCAGAAACACACAGTAGTCGATTGTCTCCCTTCCCGAGTTTCTTTATGCTCATTCTCTCATGATATGTGATTCGGTCCAGTCTTTGGAGCTCTCTCTCTGTTGCCTTCTGTTAGTGCACGATCAAAATCTTCTGCTACTCGCAGAGCTTCTGCAGACAGCTTGGATGATGACACTGAACCCAAAATTGGGCACTTTCATCCAGGTTTACTAAGAACTGCTCTAATAAGATCTGATCGCACAGCTCAACTTTAGATACTTCATGTGGCTTCAACCACTTTTCTAACAGGTCAGCCAATTGCTGAAGCAGGATTTGTGGAGATTTCTCTTCCCTCTTCTTTTTCATTCAGAAGGCTCGGCAATACCTTTCTGGATTGATGTCCAAACAATACAGAATCTCCTTTTTTATTTTATCATAATCTACTGCTTCACCCCACAACATAGTTCAATATGTAACTTATGCTCTTCTTATCAAGAGTACACCTAACTGGCCAGCGCATCTGCTTTGATCTGAGCCAGAAGCCAATCCTGCTCACTCAAAATTCTCCAGAAAAGGTTCTGGATCATCTTAAGGAGTCATCTTGGGAACTTTTAATTCAATTTAATTCTGTTGAGCCCATGCTTGTTGCTGGAGCAATTTTTCATCGAGTACAATTTGTCGAGCTACTTGTTGTTGCTGTAGTAGCTGGCTCACCAAATATAAGGTTTGTTGGAGGAGTTCCAGACACCACATGGTACCTGTTTGCCTCTCCACACGATCTATTAATCAGGCCTTTGTCAGATTCCCAGCCAATGCACCACTGTGGTATTTGTTGGGGTTTTTTTACTTATTAGACCCTTTCCTGTGACTTCTACTGTTTGAGACTTTGCTGTATAATCCAATTCTCTCTCCTGCCATGTCTTGGATATTTTTTTTTAGATGTCATTGGTTGGAAGGTGTTACTTACTTTTTTTTTTACTGCACTCATACAACGGCAACTCACATATGGACTTGCTAAGTCATCACATCAATCTCCTCTTGACGATACCTGAACTTAAAATTAGAGATCAAATCACAGTTTAATTAAGGTTAATCAACTTTCCTTTATTTTTCTTTTTATATTTTTTTTAATTACACACAGTCAGACAGAATATGGCAATTATATGCCTTTCCAGTATCTCTTAAATTTTTAACTTGGTAACTCTTCAGCTGTACTACTTCACTCTTTATCAGGTATAATATGAATTACCTTGTCCCAGGGCCCAAGGCAACAGGAGACACTTACTTGAAGCCCAGGACAGGAGAGACGCTGAACTGGAGGGAGAACCCACGCGGCTCGTTAGCTGCATCATTGTACAGCTGCAGCCAGCAGCTGACGGCAGCGTCGGATGCCGGCTGGGGGATTTAAAAATGGCAGCCGCTGCTCTGGAGGCAGTGAATAGCTCAGGGATAAAGCAACGATTAGGGCCAGCGATGGTGGGGGGTCCCTGGGACAGACAATGTCGAGCTGGTGTGCCAGAGGGAGCAGTGACCCCTCTGAGAAACCCGACAACAGGGATGCTGGCAGATCATCCCAGGAGTGGTGGATCAGGTGAGCTGCTAGAGATTGGGACGGCCCAGGAGGATTTGGAGGACCCTGAAGTAAGTTCCGGGACGGTGGGTGCGAGCCACACTGAAGAGGGGTGCAGGATCGCGGATCACCTGGCTGGAGGGAGATCGGGGCAGGATCGCTGCCAAGATCAGCGGACACCTGTTAAAGGAATCAGAGTGGGGCAGCCAGAGAGCAGCTAAGGGGAATCCCTTCCCCACCCCATTGGGGTTAAGAGGGATCTGGTGGAGGGTCAGCGAGACAGTGAGAATATCAGTGACTCCTAGGGGGGAGTGTCTCACCGGGTGAAGGGCTTGTGGGACGGGGTATATAGATGGTACGACTGAGGCACCAGTGTAGGTTATGGTGAAGGGGCTAATATCGAGGTAGGGTATCCCACAGAGGGTGGGATCGAGTACGAAGGACATGTTGGAAGCCTGCAGAAGCTGCACGGAGCAGGCATGGGAAAGTGGAGCCCATAGGTGGCGTGAGGCCAAGGTGTAGGGGTGGCGGAGCCCCATGTACAACCGGCGGGCCAAGCCCGGGCCACCGAGGGACCTGTGAACTAGCCCCGCCCACTGGGGAAACAGCAAGTCATGGCAGGCAAGCACGGGGTTGGCAACAAGGGAGAACGAACACCCACGGTGACAAACAGGTCCAGATGGGGAGTAACCAACAACCAGGAGGACAGAGCTCCCAGGAATGACACAAGAAGGCCCGTCGGGCACATAACTGAAACTTAATGACTGCTAGCATCCATGAAATTCTTTTTTTCTTTTCTTTACTTCTCTTAGTGCACTCTGACGTTAAGAGAGGTCTTATCTTTTCAGATCTCCCCAAGTGAATCTGCTTCCTTATGGTGTTGGAGGAATCGTCACTCAGACCCCCCTTTACATGAAATTCCTTGAAATCTGAGTAACTTCAAGAAAAAATCCCAACACAAACAAAGAAACCCTATATATATATAAAACAAAGAAACCCTATATATATATATATATATATATATCTGTGTGTGTGTGTGTGTGTGTGTGTGTAGATATAATTTTTTTTCTTTTTTTCTTTTACGGGTACCCTTCAAGATAATTGTCTCCCTTTTTGATCATCGCTGCTGCAACTAACATTCTCATGCCACTCAGAGTCTTTCCCAGGATACGTAATTTCTTCTTTGTTTGAACTGGACACAAACAAGCTCAACTAATTTTTCTACCATTTGTAGAAAGGATCTTCTGGTGTCTCTTTCACCCCAGCAGGCACCATTTCTATTTCTTTTATCTCCTGATACTCTCTTTACCCACCGCTCCTCTTCTCTCTCAACATTTCTACCTTAAAGAGACAGCTACTCCGGAAGTGGTGTTCTCCATGTTTCCCTGGTTTTGCCACACTTGCCTCTTCATACTCAGCCTACTTCTGCCACCTCCCTTGGGTGCCTGCCTGCCTTCCCTGGGTGCCAGCCAAAGCTATGAGGTCCCCTGCCTGTATCCAGGGGTGGGTGCCCTCTTGTCTAATAGTAAGAATTATTGTGCTCTTTAGTATCTTGTGAAGACAAAGTGCCCAATTAGGTCCTTGGTAAGAAATGCCTGTGAACTTGAAGTATGCTGTGTCACCCTTCCAGGCCTGCCTCTTGGACTTCCTCACTTGGGTGTCTACCTGCTTTCCTTGGGTGCCTGCCCCAAGCTATGGGGTCCCCTGCATACTTGGTGTCTGCGTCCAGGAGGTGGGTGCCCTCTTGCCTAATAAAAAGAATAATTATGATCATAACCTAAAGAAAAAAAAATTAATGATGAAAATTATCATGTGTCGCAGGGCACTGAAGTGCCTGCTCCTAAAGGACAGGTGTGGGTTGCCGGGGCAACCACTGAGGTCAGCTGACTGGAAGGGGGCAGGGCCTGGCCTATATAAACGGCCTAGGCTGAGGCCAAGCAGGTAGTTCCCCTCTGGCAGCCGAGGAAGAGAGAGCTCGGCTGGGAGTAGGCTGAGTTGAGGAGCCCAAGGGCCTGAGCATCGTATAGGTGAGGATACCAGGCAGAGGAGCCCTGGCAGGGATGGAAAGAATGATGAGCCAGTGGGCTTAGGGTTTACGTTTTAAGCCAGGAGGCTAGAGTTTGTGTTACAGCTGATTGGCTTATGGTTTTGGTTATTGTTACACCGGAGGACCGGGTGAGGCTGTAGGGGTTGGAGGAGGCCTCATGGAAGCTCCCCAGTAGTGTGGGGGTTCCTGGTGCCAGAGAGGGTGCTGTGTTTTGGGGTTGTATAGACCCCGAGCCCAGTGGGGCAGTGTCGTGCGGGGCGAGGAGCCCAGCGCAGGTGAGTGACCCGAGAAGGCAGGTCTGGGGCCAGGTACGGCTACGGCCACCTGAGCCCTGATCATGGGAGCTGCAAGCAAGGCCCCAGTGTGGGCGTGGGGGAGAGTATCGCGGTGAGCCTCAGGGAGGGCACACAGGAGTAGCAGACTGAGTAGAAGCCCCAGGGAGGGCGATCGTGTTGGGATAAGCCCCAGGGAGGGCATACGTAGGCCCCAATGTGGACGGGGATTACGCGAGCAAGGCCCAGGGAGGGTGTGAGCGCGAGAATAGGAGCCCTAGGGCGGGCATACAGGAACAAGGAGCCCCAGGTGGGCATACAGGAACAAGAAGCCCCGGAGAGGGCGAGCGTACGGGTAGAAGCCTGGAGAGGGCCGCTAAGGAAAGACAATAGACACAACAACGTCCAGGACAACTGAGGCGTGGTATAAGGTGTGGTAGGAGCCACGCGTAGCCCTGTGGCGGGAGTGCACAGAATCAGCGGTAGACAGGGTACCGGTGGGAGTACGCCAAGTGGGTATCGTGTCCCAGGGGGTAAAAGGCAACCTCCCTTACAATACTTTCAATATCAAAGGCGTGGCGGGCGAGATAACGAGGGTGCATGGACACCCACTTGGCACGGTAGGGGGCTCCAGGAGAGATCACGGTCACTCCTGGGCCCCTGCCCTGTGACATCATGATAATGGTTTCAGCCAGCCTTTCTCCAAGAAGCACCCAAGGTGATTAAAAAATAAACCCCCTCTTGCCACAAGAGTGGCAATGTTGCCAATGTCCACTCTCTGTCCTCTCTGTGATGCCTTCCTTGGGTGTCTGCCCAAGTTTGATTTCTACAAATGTAACTGTATCACTTGGTTCCATATGTTTACTGAGCTGAAGAATGAATAAATGAGTAAATAAACCATTAAAGGTTAATAATGTATCTGCCTCCTTTTCTTTTGTGTCTGCTATCTACTCTCACTTACAATTTGTTTGAAACAGCAGCGATGGAACCACAGGGAATCCCCAAGCCAAACAGCAATAACACAGCACATGGGGCGCGGGGCCTGGGCCCATACCCTGACCCACAGCTGTGGGCTTTGTCCTCAGGTCGGTGCCGCAGGATAGCAGGACATGCTGCCCGCCCATGCCTGGCTGGGGACCCCCACACCGTGCCCTGCCCTTCAGCTCTGTCCCCAGGTTGGTGCCACAGAACAGCAGGATGCCCTGCCTCACAGCTGTGGGCTCTGTCAACAGCTAGTGCTGCAGGACAGCAGGATGCACTGCCCCCTTAGGCCTGCCCAGGGACTCCCACACTGTGCCCGTGGAGCAGGGAGCTGGAAGCCAAGTTAGGAAACTGCACAAGAAAAAAAAAGTAAAAAGCAGCAGCAATTCAAAGCGACAAAGAGGTGAACTGCAAAAAAGTCTCAGCACCCCTGGTAGAAAAAAGGCTAATTACACAAAGTGCCTTTGTGTTTGCATGCAACAAATCCATGGGTGTGATGCTTTCATTCCCGGTGAGCCAAACTAAACTATATCCGAGGAGTTCTACTTTAATGCACCAGACAGACTTTTAAAGTGTCCAGAAATCCCATTTGTGCAAACAGTCTTGCAGTTAAAATGCAGTAAGTGCAAAAAACGTTCCCTGTACAAACACCCAAATAGCCTGAATACATTAGTGCAATTTACATCAGAAGACAATCTGGCCTAGTGTATTTCAACTGTCAGAAAGTGAGAGGAGAATCAGAACCAACTAGGTCATCATACAATATTATATAGAGGAATAGAAGGGCTGAAAATTACATCCTATAGATTACAGTTAGCTGTAGGGCTGTGCAAAATTTTGACAGGTGTTTCGTTTTAAAACTGTTTCAACGTGTTTCAAGCTTGAAACAGCAAAATAGAAATGAAACAAAGGGCTTTGAAACAGCTTTGAAATGAAACAAGGGCACTTGAGTTTCATGTTTTGAAGCTGGGTATGCTTGCAACTAAACAAAAACTAAGGAGAGGGAGGGAGGTTAGGGGGAAGGACTGCTGATATTGACTGTGTAGCTGACCAGTGACTCTGATTCTTCTCTGAGGTCCCTTCCAATCCTAGTGCTCTGGGGGAAGGACAGAAAAACAGCATAAAAAGTTACACATGCCATGAGTTTTGCTTGTCAGCACCCTGAGGTGCAGTTTCCCAGAAACTCCTGTACCTATTTCCTTGAAACTTGGCAGGCTTTGTGGCCTCAGCAGGGGCTACCATGCCTGCTGTTTTCACCCCCCCGTGCCTTCCCACTTACAAGTGACATGAGTTTTGCTCTGAACAGTTTGAGATACAGTTTCCCAGAAACCCCTACATCTATCTCCTTGAAACTTGACAGACTGTGTTGCCTCAGCAGGGGCTACCAGGCCTATTGTTTCCATTTGAATCAGGAAAGAAATGACAAAATTATAGGCATTTTTGTGATTCCTCATTATAGCCTATGGGTGAAATGTTGAAATGCATCGAAACAGCGAAACAGTTTTTGCTCAAGGAAATGTAACAGCCCTTTGAAACAGCAAAACAAAACACTGTCCCTTTGAAATGGTGAAATGGAAGTTGAAATGAAGTGGTGCTGTTTCACACAGCCCTAGTTAGCAGCTGATGAGTTGAAACATACTTTGCTTATTTAAAGCTTAAGTCATTTTTCTGTCACTATATTATCCAGCACATTTTCAAATCTGGCCCCAATGTCATCTCCTCCAACCTCTTTCAGCAATGAGCCTTGCAGACAAGTAATACCCTGCATGTTTTCCTTCCCTCTTATAAATAAAGACTTCTATCATCATTCTTTGACAGAAACCTTGTTAGTATATAAAAGGGCAGTCTATAGTCCACCATTCTGAGACAAAACTACCCAAACACAATTATAAATAATAATGAACAAACTTTGCAATAAGTAAATCTGAGAACAGTGTAGAAGAGTCCAGCTGCAAAATGACGATGAATGAGTTCTGATGAGCCTGTGTTAGTTCAGAGACCTTATTGTCAGTTACCAAGTAGGAGTTGCTAACAGGAGCAACCAACAATTATTCATGGTTTCAGTGGCATCTCCCTTTAGTTAGATGGCTTGGGCTTGGGCTTGGGCTTGGCAGATCTTCCGATGGCGTGTTTTTTATACAAATATTTTATGACTTGCTTCACCCATTTGAGATTGGAATCTACACAGATCTTAATACCTGCTTTGGTGATGAACCTGAAAGGAAAGAAGAGGGAAGGAAGAGAGACACTAGACCTCTTGTTTCCAAGACAGGACCATGTGTACATGTTTCTATGTGGAATAGGTGAGGATGTGATGTGACAAAAACTTGTACTGGTTTAAGTTTGGGGTGGTTACATCAGTAATTGCCAAAAAGCCAGTTGTAAGTTGGTTTTGCAATTTAGTGAATGGACATCAACTGTACTTATAGATGGGGTGTGTGTATAAATAATGTGTATTTCTATGTGTTGCAATCTATGCATACACTTTACTGTTAGATATTCTGAAAAAGCTAAGCATAACTAGCATGTGGAGCTTATTTGAAAATAGGGCCCCACATTTATTGCACAAGGACCAAATCTCATTTGGATGCAATAAATTCTCATGAGATTGAGGGCCTGATCACATCCTATAGGAGTTTGATTACTCCTACCTCTTCCACAAATTCTCTTGCGTACCTCAGCCCAATGCACTGATTGGTAATCCGCAAGGTTTTACTCATCTATGGCACTTGAAACACTTTTTGCTTTATGACATTTCTTTCCAGTTTTTAGAACAAAACATTTTTCTGTTTAATACAGCACCAGTACTCCACATACTTTGATATTGCCCGATGAAGCTTTAATGTGAGATATCAAGAAAAGCTCTCAAGTAAGCATGCTTGTTCAGCTGTAAAGCCCATATGCTTCTTCTGAGAGAGTTTTATTGACTTTCTTCTCCTAATGGGGAGGACAGAGTATATATCTAGATGAGTTAGCAGATGAAAACTGGACCACATACTTACATCACAGCTTTTACTGCTATGTTTTGCGTTTTGTAATTGGCAAACCCTCTTACGTCTAGCTCCTTTGTTGATAGGTCTATGCAGGAACCCTTTCTTATAATTTGACTTACTACATTTCCTAACATAAAAAAGATGGTAAATTACCAGTAGTACTAAATGAATAGTGGTTCTTTATAGCAAGTGGCTTGCTAAATTACAACCCAGGTATTTCTACTCTTATGTACTGGGTTGCGTTAGTTAAGCCTGTCATACATGCATCATTCTAATGAGACAAGAGCCAAAATTCTAATCATATGAGATCCTTGAATGACCCAAGTTACTTTTTGTAAGAGTAGGTATCCTGGGCAAATTCAACTGCATAAAAACAATTCTATTCTCCCTCCCTTAAAGGCTTTTTAGTTGGACACACTAGTCCTCACACTGTAAAAAACAACCACATAAACTCATTGCCATAATGTTAAACCACCAATGGGTTCCAAACAGCAGCTTGATTTTGTCTCAGCTGAAGAGAATAGGTTGCATATGACTTGCAAAACATTTAAATTATAGTTAAATTCAATGTAATTAAAAATGGGAGGGAGCTTCCCTGGGAAACATCTCTCCTCTTCTTCTTGTCTATTCACTTGCCCTTGGAAAGCCCTTTAAAAGCACCTGGTCCCCTCCTCCCTCCCTCCATCCTCAGATCTTGTTTTGGTCTACATGGTAAGTTTACCATCCACCCTGCAATTCCCTTTCTTTAGATGACAAAAATGCCGCATGGTATCCTCACACCATCCTGCCTTGCACTGCCTTTCTATACAGTGTTTCACCCATGGGAACATTACAGGGCAGGGAAGACCTTCTGTAAAGGAGTGATTTTCCCAATCCCAGACTGCAGGATGGACAACTGGACCACTGTAATGCAAAGGAGCTCTTGTCACATCAGTTTTCATTGCAAAACAGTAGCAATAAGCATCATAGTGACCAGGCTCAGTCTGTATTGCAGATATGTTATTTTGTTGGCAGGGGAGAGGGGAGAAGGGGGTAGTGTTGGGCTATTACTCCCCAGAAGTTTGTGATCCTGTGCTCCTCTTTGTTTATTGTTGTCATTTTATATGTGGCTGAGTATAAGAGCTTTGGGCATATGATTTTTGGGCTTGTGCTTGTCTGAATCTGTGTATATTGGTATACATGTGCGCGCGCGTGTGTGGTTTTTCTACAAGCGTGGTCTTTTACAAATGCCACATGGTCTATAAGTTGCTTGCAGTTAATAGGTCTAATATTATATTAAATTAATATTAAAACCTATGCTCAATACGAAGTTACCATCATAAAAACACCTTTAATTAGACCTTAAACTGTATTAAGAAAGGAATTCTGAACAAAACTAAAAGCACCGATGCCATTGTGTAAATCTATGACAAGCCTTATTCTTGAAAGTCTTCCTTTTGAGTCAACCATTTGCAAACAGATTTAGTAAAAATACAGGGGAAAATAAATTCCTTAGAGGCTTGAAAGACCTTCCTTACAGAATGCAATTAAAAAGAGTAAGACTAGACAGGTTAGAGAGGAGACAAATAACAAGTGATAAGCTATATATGTATGTAATAAGCCAATATATATCAACATATATAATAAGGACACAATATCATAGTAATTTAGGGAATATAAAACAGGAGCTGTTAGCATTATTTAGCACTTTTCCTGATGTCTGAACAAAGGAACAACCAACACTGAAAGGCAATGCCCCTGAAACTAGGTGAAGAACAGGCTGTTTATACACAACTGACACAACTGACCTGTGGAACTCATTGTCACAGCAGATATGCTAAACATTGACATGGTGAGTGGGAGCATCCAGGACAATACTAGATACCAATAAAGTTTTCTAGGAAAAAGAAAGTCCTCCAGCTTCAAGGCCTAAGCCAGCCACAAACTGATAGGGGTTAAGAAACACCCCCAATTAACAGATCATTTCATTATGTAATTTCTCACAGATTCCTCTTAAGTAACCAGTATTGGTCACTCCCTGAGAAAGGACACTGAATTAGACAAACCCCAGTCTTGATATCATTTGGCAAGTCTTACATTCCTATGGAGATGAAACTTACCTCTTGCTATGTGCATGGTGAAGATGCCAGGGCAAAAAATGACCAGGATAGCCAAGTTGTAGAGCTTCGTTGTTGAATACTTCACTCTGTGACAGAGGAGAAAGTGATAATCTGAACCCCCTGTCCCCAAAATTATATATTATGTCAGTAGTCAGCATACTTCCTGTATGTAGCAAGAGGGGTGTCCTGGTGGGGGTGAGTATAGGTGGAAATTTTTAGAAAGAAACTCTTTTTTAAAGGCAAGAAAAAAACTCCCCTGTCCTGCTAACCCCTCTCTGCAGGCTTTTTTTTCCTGCCACAGACCAAGTCTTTGGTTGCTTCTGCTAACATGTTGCAAGCAAGTTTTATTACAGGTTGCAAAGAAAACTCCTTTTCTACAGTCTACAGCAATCGACCACAGGGAAAGCCGGATGCCCCCCAAGACCCAAGTCGCTGAGCCTGGGGGTGCAAGGGGGGCCCCTGGCACACTCACTGGTGGACCCAGAAATGGACTGGAAGTGCTTCTGGTCCATTTCCAGGTCTGCTGCTGAATGCGCTGGGGAGCCCCCTGCACGTCAGTGGGACACTCCATGAGCCCCAGCATCACAGCACTTACGAGCCGCCTGCTACCTAGAGGTACATAGAAAAACCATTTAAAGCTGTGTCTATATCCGAATCTCTGAATCTTTCCAAATCTCTCCAAATCAATTCAGGGGGTTCCGATTTGATTTGGAGAGATTAAAGTGTCTCCTGATTTGATTCAGATTTGGAGATTCAGCATCTGAATCAGGCTGAACAGGCTGAATCTCTGCCAAATAGAATCAGGGAGTGAAGCTTCACACAGCCCTAACAAGCAGCCTCTGTGTACAGCAGAACAATTGTTATGTTGTCGGGAAAAAAATCTTACAGAAACTCACATTTATTCTTACGATGACTGGGTAAGCTTACCTATGTAGAACCAGATGGTAAATCTCATGCCTGTGTGCTCAGTGCCTAAGAGGCCAAGTCACAAATGCTGCCATCAAAAATGGGCACTCACTGGTTCCATGAGATGGAAGGCATGACTAGGAGTAGTGTTCTTAATACTGAATGTCCTTTTAAGTCAAAGTTTTAGTAGGGGGCAGTGGGAAGGGATCTTGTACTGCCTCCTACTATGACCATTTAGTATCTCCTCTACAGCTATGCAAAAGATTTCTATATCCAGGAGAATAGATAAAGTTGCTTTATTAGTACTACATCTTATTCATAGCAAGAAAGAAACACAAAGAAGCTTATCTACACAGATTGTAGCTAGAGCTAGGTAATTTTTCAATGTACTGGAAATTCTGAAGCACTGTATCAAAATAATGTTCGCAAGTCCATATGAAACAAGTATTATTTAAAAAATGTGGGGAATTAAAGTCAAAAGAATTGTCCAGGGCCCTCTTGCTCTCTCCCATTCTCCAGAATTTCCCTAGCTTCATGGAAGAGCTGCTTCAGAAATGTGGCTGTTTTTGTCCTTAATCGGTTCTTGTCAGTGTTCAGTTAGTATCGTTATCAGCTCTCTCTCTCTTCATTACAAACTCATAAAAAGCTTTAGTGTCACCAAATCTGTATTTTTCACCAGAAAAAAGGTATCAGCCAAAATGATACTCCAAGCTCTTCCTTTAACTCAATAATGTCATTCTAGACCTTATACAGCAAATCCCAGGATGTCATACTCCCACTGTACTCGGCCACAGCTGGAGTACTGCATCCAATTCTGGGCTCCACAATTTTAAAAGGATGTGGAGAAGCTAGAGAGAGTCCAGAGGAGAGGCCAGGTGCATGATCAGAGGGCAGGAAAACAGGCCTCATGATGAGAGGCTGAGAGCTACGGGACTCTTCAGCCTGGAAAAGCTCAGGAGGAACCTGGTGGCTGCCTATAAGTATATAAGGGGTGTACATCAGGATCTGGGGGAACGTCTGTTCACCAGAGCGCCCCATGGGATGATAAGGTCAAATGGTCACAAACTTCTCCAAGACCATTTCAGGCTGGATGTAAGGAAGAACTTCTTTACAGTCTGAGCCCCCAAGACCTGGAACAGACTGCTGCCAGAGGTGGTGCAAGCACCTACTCTAGATTCCTTCAAGAGTCAATTGGACCTTTATACTGCTGGGATCCTGTGATCCCAGCTGACTTCCTGCCCCTGGGGCAGGGGGCTGGACTTGATGATTTTTTGAGGTCCCTTCCAGCCCTGATATCTCTGAAATCTATGAAATCAAGAAATGAGTTACCTGACCCAATGATTCCAATAATATTCACCCCAGAGGGTAAAAAACAGTACTTAAAAATATATACACAACTGACCCAAAGATTTCTTAAAGTTCTCAAACCCATCAATATCACAGTTAACAACACTAAAATAATATGAACAATATTATTTATAAACTATAAAACGCAACATAAACTCATAATTTCAACCACATATAAGTCTAACTATGAATTCGTCCCCCAAGCCTGGAGAACAGGGGTCCCCTCACTCACTCCCAACAGGGTCTCAGGACCCACCCACTGGGAGGGGTCTTCTACCCAGCTCTAGTAAGGCCACTCCTAATACCTTCCTTCCTTTTGAGGGCCCCAGTGCTCCAACAATTCATGGCCCTTCTGATGGCCTGGCTCATCCCAGTGTGATGCTCCCTGCCAAGGTCTTTTCTCCCACGCTGCCTCTGGACCCCCCTTGTGGCCTGGTGCCCTCAGCCTGGGCACCCAAGCCTTGCAATGTCACCTGCTTCTGTCCTCACGGCCCTCTGCAGATTTGCTCACACCGCTCTCTGCCCCGCTCTGAGCACCAAAGGTTATCTGCTTCACCCAGCGAGGTTGCTGGGCTACCAACTGCCTGCCTCACACTGTGGCGGCCTTCCCCATTCTCTGTGCCCTGCTCAGCACTGGGGCTCTTTCAGCTTGCCAGGGCCATATGCAGGGCTCCAGCCTTCCAGTCTCACACAGGGTGGCTAATCCGAGCAGCCTTTTGCTGCTCACTGTTCCTGGATCTTGCCAGGTCCTATGCACAGTGGTTGCCAGCCACTTGCCGGGGTCTGCAAGTTCAAGCCACTTCTAGGGCCTAGACTCTGTGTGTCGGACTATGCACCATGATAAGCCTGAGGGCCTAACACCCTCCCAGGGCTGCTCCATGCAGCGAGTTCCTGCAGCATGATGAGCCCAAGGGTCTCACACCCTCCCAGGGATCTTCAGGAGCTCAGGGCTATTCCCTGCGGGGGTAGCTCATCCCCAGCTTTTCTCATTCCGATCTTCCTTCTTCAGCTCCGCCATCAAGTCTCTCTGCATTCCGAGCATGCTGCTCCTTTTATACACCTCAGTGGCTCCACCCCTGAAGTTCTCCAGACCTGGCAGGGCAGTCTCGAACCAGGTCCAAACTGCTTCTTGCCCCCCTCCCTTCAGGGAAAGGGCATGTCCTTGCTTACCCTGGCTTGTTTCTGATTGGTGGATGGGCTCCACCAATCAAAATTTCAGAATCTTGAGCCCAGGACTCATCCAGAGCTCAAAAGGTAAGTTTGCTACAAATATAAGGGCTCATAGTGGGGGTCTAGTAGAGGCCAAAAAAACCTCTGTGAAACTGATGAACTTGGCAATATGTCTAGTCAGTTAAAACAAGAACAAAAATGATGATAACAATTTGGATGTCAATTATTACCACAATGGAGTGAAGCATTAGATTTAAAACTCCTGGGGCAGTAGGGCTCCATCCCAGGAAAATTTCCCACTAGGAATGTTTCACTGCCTTTTGGACTCTTTCTAATACTTGCAAAACATTTTTATTATCATGTTTAATATGAACCATATTTTTGTGATTGTATTGCTTAATGGAATTTACCATTGCATGTACTTCTGGATGAGATAATACTTGTTTTGACGTTGGCAGATTCGGACCCAGTTAAATGGGAGTGATATTTTTATAAACCCAGAAATTACTCGGAATGCTCTGCTGTGTTGTCCAATGAGACACAAAGTATTCAAAATCACAACCTTTGATAGCTGATACATTACAAAAACATTGGTTAACAAAGAATGCCATTAAATACAATAAATTTTGATCAAGACTTACATAGGGACAAGGCATTCTTACATACCCTTTTCCAGCAGAAACTACTGCAGAATAATTTTCACTGACCATATCAAAAGCACATTGATGAATTTCATGTTGTCCATACATTCATCCTGTATTTGCAAATTATGATCTTCACACACATACCCCACATTTTAATGAGTCAAGCACCCTTCTGTGTTGTTTCCCATATACCCACCCTTTTAAATGCCCACTGGTGATGGTTCCTTGGGTACATAACTCCCTCACTGATTCCTAGCAAGGGCTAAGGAAACATGCTGAACAAGTGTGTCAATAGTGGTAATGATCATTTGCTCATTTTCTTCTGTAACTTGCTGAAATATGGGTAAAATGGATCCCACCATTTGGTCTCCCAGCCCCAGATGGGACAAGGAGCCAAATAAGGGTTTTCCAATCGTTTGCATTTCTGCACTAGCATAGCTTAATTTGTTGATCAAATCTTCTGTATTGGCACTGTCTAAAACAGCTGCTTCTAGCCTTGCTCCACCAACTGCAGTTGATACCAATCACATTTTGTTCGTATGTGGACTTGGGCATTATTAGCATACCAAAGTTGCAGCCACTGTTTTCATCTCTGATAACTAGTTTGCACATAAGGGGCACATTTTGGATCAGTCATGGCCAAATTAAGTCCCTTTAAATCTATGGAATTTCCTTAATAGCTCATTGTACTCCCAATAAAACTTGTTTATTGTGATCTAACTTAACAACATGAGGCCCCACAATAGGGGTTTTACTTATTTGAGAGGCATTTAAAATGGGATGAATTACTTGTAATGATAAATTGTGCCATGCTGTCCATACCAACTAAGCAGCCTTTTCTGCAATTTGTGACACATTTCCCAGGCATAACCAAGAAAACTGAATCCCCTGTGGAGTTCATACACACTGATTTAAATGGGCAAGAGAGCACCATTGGAAGACTGGAATTATTTACTAAGAAAGAATCAAATACCCATGAATGCTGTATAAAAGCTAATGTCGTGGAAGAGATTTTTCCACCTGGAGTAGATAATTGGATAAGGGAGTTCTCCATCTGGACTCCAAAGCCCCATTACAATTTTCAATGTTACATTTATTTGTGGGACCCAACTGGAAACATGCACTAATATTGCTGAACATCATGGTGAAACATTATGAAAGTGGGGTTTACTACTTTCAGTTCCCTTTGGAGTTGAGTGTAACTCAGAAGGTAGGTGTGCTGGAGGTCTAACCTAAAAAAGAGGAGAACCAACAACATTATTCCAAGCTGTAACAGTAATAAAAATTCTATCCTCACCCCTCAAGGTTATATTGCCTTGACAAATAGAACTTAATTTTATTTTGCTTGACCCATGAATAAGCTTCTTTCGAAACCACAGAGTGTACTATTGGTCCATATTCCGTATAACATTTGCCATAGAACCGGTGTGCCTTTCCAGATGTACCACTATGGGAGTTCTTTCCCAGATACTTGCCAATTTATAATCAATAAATCCTTCAATAATTCTAATTACAAAAGGCAGTCCTACCTTCCAGTCTGCTGCAGCTGTCCAAACTGGGCAAAATTTAACTAGGCTTCCAATCATCCTGTGGGCACATGGGTTCCAGATCCAAGAGAGACCTGACTTTGCACATTTATATTTCCCTTAAAATAATTGGTTAATGAGATTTTACACACACAACCTGGTAAATTAGCATTATATATTACATGTAAATGCCAATGGGATTTTCTGGAAAAAAATATAGATATATAGATATATTTCACCAGCTTTATAAAGAGTACACACATTACTATAGTGCCTTTAACCTGGAATTTTCATATCAATTGTCACTTTTTACTTCAAGGATTAGGACATCCTTCCAGTCCAAGCTGGATGGAAGTGTCCTGGACCAGGATTCACAGACAAGTTTAATTTTCAGATGTCTCCTCAGTATGTTTTATTACATCTACGTGATATTCATTTGCATCTAAACTCTTCACATTTAAATAAATTAAACAACAAAATGAACAATACAAAACTGACAATTTTCATCATGGGTGACAGGTGCCTCCTAATACTGGCGGAGGCACCAACAGCCGCTCACTGGTGCCTCCTAATACTGGGGGCAGGGGGTGCAGAGAGAGAAAAAAAATGTTGGAGGGGGTGAGCATGCACATGTGTGCTGCCCCCCACCTACCCATGTAAAAGTTTGCAGGAGAAGGGGCAGGGCAGGGGAAAGGGCAATGTGGGGGAGGGAGCGAGGCTGGAGGTGGCACTAGGTAGGGATCGGGTTCAGGGCCAGGATCCACTGCACCCATACGACTGCCCCTTCCCCCTGTGCCAGGGGTCATTGCACAGCATCCATCACACCATAGTCCTGTACTGGCCCTGGCTGCATCCCTACACTGGCCCCGGTCGGGCCCCAGCCCCACACCACCTGGGGGGGCCTGGAGCTGGAGCAGGGCAAGCCTCGGCTGCACCACCAGGCGGGAGGAGACGGAGCCCCAAGGACCCCCACCCCCTTTAAGTGGTCCCTGGTAGGTCCTGCAGAGTTACAGTGCCAGGGAGCCAAGGGGGACACGTAGCCCCCCAAGATCTTTGCACAGGGCAAGGGTGGGCTGCAGCTGCAGGGCAAGTTGGCCTTTGTGCCTTACTGCAGCCTTTGAAAGTGGCACTTGCCTCGCAGCTGCAGCCTACCCTTGACCCATGCAAAGATCACGGGGTGGGGGAGGGAGTGTGCCTCGCCTTGGCTCCCTGGTGCCGCAAATTTGCAGAAGTTGCCAGGCTCCACTTGTCCCATGACCTGGCTCAGCCAGGGCTCCATTCACTATGAATGGGGCCCTGATAGGGCTGGGTCATGGGACATCCTCACAGTGCAACAGGGAGTGGGGCAGGGGCAGGGTAAATGATTCGCCCCTGCTTCTACTCTGCTCCCTCCTGCACTGTGGGGGTCTTGATCTCCCCCCTCCTGCCCCCCAGAAGAAACCTTACCTACCTGTGTGTGCCTGCTGTGCTGAGCCAGCTGTGAGCCCAGCATGCCCCTCTCCCCTCCTGCAGCTGGGTTGCAGAGTCAGTAGTGCCACCACTGCTTCTCTCAGGGCGGGGTACAGACAATCTCAAGGGGTGCACGTGAACCCCCTATGTGTCACCATTGGTTTTCATTGTTGTAGAAAAACTATGGCTTAGGTAAGGAAGACACTGTTGATTCTATTGGTAGTTCCAAGACCTCACAGTTCATCCGCCTTCCTATAAAGAAACATAAAACAAAGAGGTCCTCCCTTTGATGGGGAAGTTATTGATAGCCTTCAAATAAATCTAGCTCTTTAATAATTTTACGTTTTGTTATAAAATGATAGTATGGATAGCTTATAGTTAGGGTACCAATGGCCCTTAATGTATGAGCGTTGAGGGGAGCTGATAATTTTTCAATCACTTTTACCTACTGGGCATCTGGAGTTTGACCATGGTGGCGTAAAATGATTCCCAAATATTTTACCTCCTGCTGTATTAGTTGAGCTTTTTGTCTGTTAAGTTAAATCATGTAGCTTTATTAATTTATAATATTGCACAGATAACTTTATAAATTCTTGCATGGGTCCATCAATTAAAACATCATTTACATCGGTTATAGCTGCAGTTTGGCATTGATCAGGTTACTGTTCCCTTATTTCAGCTTATTTTTTGCCCTCCCCTTTGAGTGCTGGGTGGCTAACATTCCTTGTTCAGTTCCAATGCAACTTCAAAACCGGGTTTGTTTTAAAGCCTGCACACTAGTGCCCTTGGGGAATTACATGTAAATTTTTTTTTTCTAATTTTTTGTAAAAATAAAATTCCTTGGTTTGGTGAAGGAGTTTTGGTTTCCTTTTCACTTTATTGTAAGGGACTTTATTGTATTTGCCCTTCAGAATTGAAAAGGGGAGGACTCACTACTTATTATAGGAAAAGAAGCACCTGTATTTACTAACATATCTTCCCCACCTCCCCACTTCCCCTTTTCATATGGTAACAAGCATTTTACTAAGTCAGTTGTTGTAAGCCCATGGATGTTTTCCTTTTGTTGAATATTCCATGGGAAATGCATTTTTAACTTGAAAAACAAAATTAAGAAACTGTCAAGACACATACCTTGCTAAACATCTGGTTATTATTATTCGGGTTTTGCCCCCTTTTCAAGCCTTTGATTGTGATATGTGGACCCATTTTAATTTGATTTCCTTTCCCTTTGACTGTATCTTAATTTGATATACAATAGGAGTAGCCTTATTTACAATTCTGGCAGGTCCAGCCCTGATGGAGCACAATGCACAGGGTTTTTTTCTAGTAAGCCTGTGTGGCAGTGCACCTTTGGTGCCTCCCACTTTAAGGGCAGGAGCAGGCAGTTGTCAGGTGCCTTATGATGGTTTCCATTTTCAAACATAGGCCAGAGAGGCAGCAGTCTTTGTTAAACAGCCAAGGAGGCAACACTGGGCTGAGCTGCTCCTGGAACACCTTGGATCTAAGGATGAGGCTGTAGGGATGGAGGAGGCCTCACTGTTCCTGGGCATGCCCTGAAACTGCACCCTGCTGGGGATGGGTGGCCTGGTGGGGCTGTTCATGGTGGGACAGCCCCCAAGAAATGCCAGGCCAGTTACTGCTGTGGTGAAAGGTGGGGAAGGGCACCTTATAACCTGAGCCCCACAACCTAGTCGGTTAATGCAGAGGTTTTCAACCTTTTTTAATAAGTGTACCCCTGGTGGCCCCCTTTTTAATAAGTGTACCCCTGGGTGGGGGGTGAGCACCTGAATGTGGTGTGAGGGGTGGGTGTGGTGAGCAGCCAGAAGCAGCACAGAGATGGGGGAGGTGGTGAGCAGCTGGATGCAGCGGCAGGGGCAGAGGAGGGGCGAGTGGCTAGACATAGCATGGAGTGGGTGTTAGCAGCCAGATGTGGAGCGGGGGGATGGTAAGAAGTGGAGTGACAGCAGCACAGCATCTGTGTGGCCCTGCTCTCACCCTGCCCTGGCCTTGCTCCTGTGAGGCAGCGGCATGGGGTGGTGGTACTCTGTCCCCGCCCACCTGCGTGTACCCCCTGGGACCTTTCAAAATTCCCCCAGGGGTATGCGTATCCCTGGTTGACAGCCCCTGGTGTAAGCAACTAAAGAAAATATGGAACAGTGGAGGCTCCAAGCTAGGGAATACAATGTCAACATACCAAACGTATGTGTAGACACTTTCAAAGGTGGTTGTATGTTACAGTCAATCATCTCTTTGTTCTTGTAGAACAAACCACCAGTAGACCTTGGAGCCTCTTGGAGCTGATCCGAGGCTGCGGGGGCGGCTAAATACCTGTGTGCATGTACACACACGCCCCAGCCCAGCAGGTTAGTCTGAGGGGGAGGGAAAAGGTGGGGGCTAGATCGAGGCCCCTGCGGTGAGGGACAGTGATGCAGAGGGTGCCGGGTGGGAATTACCAGCTGGGGAGGTGCACCCCCAAATAATGTTTTCTCCCTTTGCCACAATCTGCCCCACCCCTTATCTCCATACAGACCTACCAGCTGGGTGGGTGGCAAAAGCACACAGTAGATCTTGGGTTGTTTTTAAATGCCAAAGGAGATCTCCAACTTAAAAAGGTTGGAGACCTCTGTTGTAGAACATACCAAACCTCCCAAGCAAGTCTCCTTCTCTTTTGCCACACCTTCTCAGAGGCTGAGTAGCCTTTTTGTCTTAAACTATGTTATCCAAATGGATTTGCTAATAGAAAATATCAGTAAAATGGTAGTTCCCAGAGACACATCAGCTTCATTTACATTAATGGGAATATTGAAACAGGGACAGTTATTTCTGAAAAACAATTTAGAATAAATAATGTATTTGTTTAAATTATATGTCTATATATAAAAGCATATGATGTTTATACATAAATAATACACATATACATATTTCTTACATACTGCAAAAATAGATAGTTAATATTTTATGCATACTATATATTTATAGTGCCTGATTCTCACTCCTGTTCATAACTACTTGTAGGATCTATGCCTAAACTATTAGGAGAAACCTCTGGACTATTCCCTGAACTGTGTCTGTATACATCATAGCTCAGTCTGTCTCTTACAATTTGTCTTATTTCAAAGCCCTATAAAGCATATTTGTTGTTCTTATCTCTGATTGCTCCAGCCTTTCCAGCTACAAGATGGGGTTCTTTTTATGACCAATAAGAACCTATTAAGTAGAACAATAGTTTTTCAATAGTAAATGGGTGGGAGTTGTTTCAGATACTTAAATAGAATTAAAACAATCAGCATTTCAGGCAGTTGACCTTGTAAATTCCCTCTGGCAACCCTCCAGGTGAGTTATGAATAAGGTCAGATGCTCCTTGTTATCTTCAGAAAGCCCATCTTTTTTTATTTCCTGCATACTCATTGTCTGATGGTGTTGAGATGCTAGTTTGAGGGCATTATCTTTTTGCTCTTTTACCCAACCTTGTCCACTCCTGACAATCACCCTAGTCTTTGCATGCATCTGTATTGCAAGCAGCCCTACGTAGTTAGGTCTCTGCACCCACGTGGAATCAGTTTCTGGACAGTATGATTTAAACAGTGCTTTGGGTGGGCGTATGGCTCTGTTCACGTGTAGCTATTTTTAGAATCAGGGGCCTATGTGGTCAGTTTCCTCTTATAACTTGTCTAAATGACATGCTTTATGATGTAAACCTCTATAGCTTCACTTGCTTTCAGTGTTGCCCTGCCATGCTGCTGTCATCATCATTATTATTACTACTATTTCTTTCTTTCTTCTTACTCCATGTATAGCTTTAGGCCTTCTTTTTGCTGTTTTGTGCTTTAAGCAATGCAGACAAAAAGCCAAGGGCCAAATTCTGAGCACCTTACTCTGGAGTGTTTTAATCAATCTACTGAGGCAAACTAAACTTTCCACTGAACTCCATCATCTGTCCATGGATCTGGCCTTTCTTGCACAGGACAAGGGAATGTCATATGTTTCCAAGAGAGGGAACCTCCATGTCCTGCCAGAAGTACAGAACAGGGATTTTCAACTGAGGGTACGCATACCCTTGGGGGTACTTGGGATGGCCTTGGCGTACTCAGCAGTGGGTGCCACTGATGCCACACTTGCCAAACAGCTGCAGGGAATGCCCCCCCCCAGTTGCTGATTGGCTACTGGGGGATTCCCCCCTCCCAGCTCACTGATTGGCCACTGGGTGACCTCCCCACCCCATCTCCCACTCATTGACTGGCTGCTGGGGGACTCCTTCCTTCTCGACCAGGCTCTGGGGCCTCACTGACCCAAAAAGGTTGAAAACCCCTGGTATAGAAGATCTTGTGGCAAGGGCTCAGGTTCCAGGAGCAGCCATGATGCTCCCTGGTGGCCACACAACCCTTTCGTTCCTCTAACTCTAGGGTACCCACCTCCCCTTCTTCTTCCTGCCACACCTTAATGTAACTATTAAATGTTAGAAAGGGAGGCTGCCTAAGGGTCCACAAGTAAGCCCTCAGTGCTGACCACCAGTAGGTCCCATCTGAACTCTGCTGGGCTTAATCCTACTTTGTGCCTGGTGGCCCCTCTCCACCCACTCCTGCCACTCCAGGTACTTTCAGCCTTAAGTGTCATTCATGACCTCCAAACCTCCCCTACAGTTGTGCCCATGCCTCACAACTGTTACTATAAAATTGCTCCCTTGTCAGGGCCTCTGCTTTCTCAGCCTCTACCCTCTTTTTTTTTCTAGCTGGGCCTGCTAGCCTCGGGCCACTCTACTGGACCTGGCATCTGGATACCAGCTCTTATCTTGATTACTTTAGCCCTGGGCTCCTGACCCTGTCTCTACCCTGCTTTGAGTGCTGACCCTGCTTGAGCTTTGTCTGGGCCCCTGGCCCCATCTTATCTGAGCCTCCTGACCTTACATGGCCTGAGTTCCACTTGGCTACAGTCCTCCCATAGATTGCCACCCTATAAGGCTCAAGCCTAATCTATGTCATGAGCCCCTAGCTCCTGGCAGAGCTTCAGACACTCTCATGCTCTCAGGCATGGCTCGGACTTCTGTACCACCTCTGCTAGTCCCAATCCCAAACCACCAGTTTAAACTGTAACAAAGAAATGAGACTCTCTGGCTACAATACCAACTAACCTGCTCTGGGTCTGAACATAAACAGTGGCTTCCCGTTTGAACATCAAGGCTTCCCCTTATCTTGGGTCACATTCCTCTGCAAGGCAGCAGCATTTTGTTTGCCTCCCCCAAGGTAGCGCCAGCTAGGAGCGCGCCTGGCCCCTCCTGCTCTGGAGCTTCTTCCATTGCAGCCTCCAGGGCCAGACTGACTGTGTAGGCTCAGGCCCTGAGCTTATGCTAAGCCCTGCCCCCTTCCAATCAGGTGACTCAGTAGGTATCACAGGTGTGTTCATCCTAACCTTGAGGCCTACTGGCTCTGTGGGTGCTTAGCTGCCATTTGCAGCTCTTAGATCTGAGTAGCCTGGCTGTCTGTTCCTTATGTCTGCTACTGCTGGCTTTTGGCTATACCTCAGCTAGCAAGTAGCTGGCTCCTTAGCTGCTAGCTTTCCTGGAACTAGTTCATCCTGTTGCAGGTTCCTCTTAAGTAACAGGAGGCTTCTGCCTTCTTGTTACAGATCTATATGGTGGGTTTGGACAGGCATGAAGTGGAAGTGGGGAAAGAAATGGTAGAAACAGTTAGGAACACACATATACTGTCACTTCTCTCCCAGCCTCACAGTGGCTCTGTACAAGACAGAATCCCACTGTACTTATCCTGGACAACAGATGGGGAATCTCTGTAGCCTGGTCTCAGTCACCAGTCTAGCATCTGCAAGTGCAAGTTGCAGCTTCTTGTGCTAGGAAAGCCTTCTGAACTGGAAGGCATGGTTGTGTACAAACACACTGCCATCAGTAGCCCTGATTCTAGTTTATGCAAGGAGATGATGGCGTAACCTCTCTGACTATAGAATTCAATTTGTGGAGTATGTAGCCTGGCTTCTTTCATGTCTGTATCAGGCCATTCTTGCCTAGGCCTAGTCTGAAACTTAGAAATATTCAGTAAACTGTCTCTCCTGAAACAATGAACCCTGCAGCAAGCTGCATGTGTTATACCTGCTCCTGTACTTGCGCTCTGCCTTCATGAAATAATGCTCCCATAAGGAGTAAGGGTATTGGCAGAGACTCTCTGTTGTATATTTCAGCTTCATAGGGTGCAAACCATCTCCCCCGGAGAAACCTGAACTAGGGCCAAGGTTATGAACACATCCCTCTGGCAGCTTTCAGAGTTAGCCTTCCTCATCCAGCTCTGCCCTCAGTGCCTTATCTGAGAGGTCATACAGGGGGGAGAGAACAAATAGAACCAGTAAAATATTAAACCACATTCCCCAGATAAGTAACTGTGGATGCTTCATTAAAGAAACATGCCAAGGAAAACCTGAACTAGGCCAGAGAAGGGATTTTAGCTGGCAAGACCCTTGTCCTCCTACAGCTGCCAAATCACAAGCTGCACCTTTCTCATATTTGCTTTAAAATAAGGAAGTGAGAAGCCATCAGACAAAGATTGATCCATCCCCTTTGTTCTGTTCATCTTATTCTGCTTATCAGGAAACACAGGGGGAAACTTAGCCAAAGGCAGGTCCAGCTATGTATCTTTGTTAGGGTAACTCAATGGTTTAGTATTATGGTGGCCCTAGATTCAGTAGACTCGCATAAGGCATTCCTGATCCAAGAGCTCCAGAGCATGTGCTAGCCAGGACACCATTCTCAAGCCCTCATGCAAAACTCTGTTGGCCTTTAATAAGACTTAATCATGTTCTTAAATGAAGGTAGGCACTTAGAAGTCAACAAACTGGTGGTTATTATGCAAGAGATCTTCCAGATTAGCTCATCCTAGACTTACCTATGGGAAGCTTATGATCATGGTTACCCTGATGTCAATCCAGAAGAACTCACTGACCTCAGTGGAGATAACTTGGTTTCATAGTAAAGTAACCAATCAGATGTTGCTTGAAAAACTGCAAGCTTGACTACACTTGTCACTAAAGTTATGTCAATGGGACTAGACGTATGACTGAAGAATTTGCAGGCTCCAGGAACTGCAAGCTTTGGAGGACAGAAGCCTTATATTTTCTCCATCTGTGAAGCATCATGCACCTGTATGAGGAACAAGAACCAAATCCCATTCCCTTGAAGTCAGTGGGAGTTTTGCCTAGACCTGTATTTGGTCTTATGTAATAATGGTTTAAACACCATAGAGAGTAGCTTGAGGCATACAGTGAACTACATAGGTCACAGAAATCACTTTTCAGGCTGTCTGTAGCTCCATAATAGTTACAACAACAGTCAAGGCAGCACTTACTAGAGCTACTTAGGAAATGTCAAGTATTGTCCCTGGACATTTTTTAAAGAAATACAACATTTTAATATTTTTTCATCAACATTTTACAGAGCTTTCTTAACATAAAAATAAACCAAAATTGATTTATTAAAGAAACAGAAAAAATTAAACAAAACAATGTAAAAGCAGATTTACTATTTCAAAATAAATATTATGAATGGAAAAATTTAAACTATCCCTAGTTGTAAGGTTTTACCCCACAAGTCAAAAGTTGGCCACTTCCAATTCAATCAAATGGAGTTACAGCAGAAAAAGCTTTTCAATCCACAAGAGTTAATACCAATATGTGTTTTGTTTTGTTTTGCAGATACATCCCTTCATTATTATTTCTTTGTATTTACGATTGTATTGCCATTGCATTGCTTTAACAGAGAATGAAAATGTGAAGATTCTGCATCCCATCTCTGGATACAAATGCCACTCGTTTCTTTCTTCATAGAATTAATTTTAGCTATATTTCAAATTGTCATGTTTGCTTGCTGCATCATCCTTCTAACTGTCACCACCCATCCTAGCAGTCTGACTTTCAGGAACAACTTTAGAAAGCAAACATGTTATCACTCAGCTCTACTTATCATGAGGAAAAGCACTCTACAATACCTGACCTGCAATGCTATGGACATGAGCATGATCTATGTTCCAGTAACACAGCCTGAATTGGTACTCTTTAGATAACCCAGAAGGCTGAGAGAAAGAAGAAAATGATGAGGGCTTATTCCCATCCCACTTACAGTTGGATGAATGTGATGACATCACATATCTCAGTAAATATTGCTCATGGCCACAAATAAATTTGATCTTTCCCTCTGTGCAGATTAGAGATGAATTCCAAATGCACAAATCTGGGCCTTTATTTTTGACTATCCCAATGTCTTACTGTCCAGACTCACTCTAAAAACAAACCCAATAAAAAGTATTATTCACAAATTCAAATGCAGATTTCAAATATCCTGGAATTTGAGGGTACAGAGATCTTGAGTTTCATTCAAGTCCCTCTTCAGTATTTAATTTGAAGGGTATTTCTGTCTAGGATATCTGTCATGGCACCTACTACTCAGCAAAACAGACAAGATTTTTATGCTATTCCACCCCGACACTGTTACCCTCAGATTTCTCAGCTGAGTTAAACTCAATTTCTCCATGGAGTAAAACAGTATGAGTTAGATCCTTACATGGTATAAATCAGGGTTGTTCAGCTGCTTTGATTTTTCCCCAAATGTGTCAAAGGATATTTTTGAGATGTGTCTTTGGAGTTGGTTCCTGGCTACCATTTAGATGGATGGAGGTGTAGAAGCTGCCCGTGTGATAAACACCAGTTGCTCAACTGTCAGACTTAAAGTGAAGGAGAAGGTAGGTGTGTCCTTGTCATCACAGCAAGGCATGTCTAGTATCTTGAGGACTTTTTCAAGAGGTGAATTCTCCAAATAAGGTATTTACCTCTCCCTCCACAGAGAAAAGTGACTACTGGGAGGGTGATTTTACTTTCCCTGGAGGCATATTGAAGCTGTACCCCTCATCTGTCTGTTCTTGAATCTTCAATTCTTTTCCTCTAACATGACATTTTCCTGGATTAAATTAAATTATCCTGGATAAAGATTTCCAGACGGTATCATGCCTGAAACCCCAAAATATCATCATCCAGAACCAAAATACACGTGCACCCAAAATTGACTAAAACCATTTCAGTTTTTCCATTTTTTGATTGACAAGTGTTGAACATTTTTTCAGAGAAGCAGCATGAGAAAAAATATTCTTGTTAACCTAAGTTTTCACTGGAGAAGTGGGGGAAACCCAAAACAACAACAACAACAAAATAATGAGCCAAAAGGTGGACCAGTCCTATTGAAAAATGTTGTCATTCAAAATCATCTCTTTCTTATCACCTTAATCCAGAAACACTACAAGGAAAAGAGTCTTAACTCAGCCCTGACAGAGTTCTAACCAATGCTACAAAGATAATGTGACTTTTTCTTGGAGAAACTAGCCATACTCACTTGACCCCAGCATGCTCCTAGATATATGCAGACATTCCCAGTTCACTACTGTAATTTTCAGTCATTCTATAACCACAAATTTGAATGCGGCTCTACAGATTTTTAAAATATCCTGTCCCTCCCACAAAGAGCTCACCATCTGAATCAGATAAATAAAGGAAATGAAGGTAAGCAAAGGCGGGGGGGGGAAGGAGATCTGGGACAGAGATAATATCATATATTCAACATACCACGCAAGTTGTGATACATTTAAACTGAGACTAAGGTAGAGTAAGAGAAGAGGGAAGCCAGCATCAGAGCTGGAGCCTACATGACAAGATCTTCAGTGGGATAGATGGGATGTCAGTAAAAAACTGGAAGAAGGGAGAAGGCAGTCAATAGGAGAGACATGCAGCTCCAAACCAAGGCTGCAAGGTAAGTGTTGGCAGAGGAGTGACAGGGAGCCACAAGGTGCAAAGGACAAACACAGAGCAGGGTGAAAATGTAACAACCTTTGTGTGGTTCAGTATTGGGAGCTCCAGAGGTAAGAGCAAGAGGCTGCCTACCTAGGGATAAGGAGACAAAAAGCCAGGAGGTGTAATAGGCTTCAGAGGGAGACCTGTAACAGTGAGCAGTAGGGCTGTGCAAAGCTTCGGTAGCCAATTTGATTTGGAGGCGATTCGGCCCAATTCAGTGGCCGAATCTCTGAATCGAATTGGGAGACCCGCTAAAAGATCTGTATCAAATCGGAAGCTTACGAATCAATTTGGAGAGATTCAGAGATCCAGAAGGCTTGCAGCAAACAGAAACTGAGAAGAGGGAGGGGAATGGGGTGATCTTCTGTATATGGAAAAGGTGGAGAGACAGGGAAAGACTGCTCTGGTATTGACATCTATAGCTGGCCAGTGACTGTGATCTTTCTCTGAGTTCCCTTCCAATCACAGTGCTTTTGGGGAGGGACGTAGAAACAACAAATCAAACTGTCTGAAGTGATCTGTGCCTTTTGTGAGCTGTGTCTCGCTTGGAGCAGCAGTATCCGAAAGGCTCTGGCTTGCTAGCTAGTCTCTCTTCTTGTAAGTTGTATCCAATCCTTTCCTGCTTACCCTTGCCTACAATCCCTAGTGTTATCCCTATCCATTCCTTTCAACTTATTCTTCCCCCAAGATCCTCTTATTTGTTCTTGTTAGTTTGTCTTGACTCTTTCCCCCCACAAAAGGAAATCTGTGTTTTCCCTGACTGTCATCACTGTGCAGAAAAGCACAACATATATTACACACACACACACACACACTTTGCAGCACACCAAACATTATAAAGCATGCTGGAAAGACAAGTGCCAGGTCATCTGGCAGGCAAGGGAGAGGGGGCAGAGGGAGAGCTGCAAGTTCCTCCCGCCACCCAGCCATAGACACACCCACTTTCCTGGCAGTAATAAGTCTTTTGCTGCTAGTGTGAGCAAGGAGGTGGTAGCAACGCCTGCACATGCACCGCCACCACTAACACCAGTAACTAGCAGCACTACGCAGGAGGTTGTGGGAGCAGGTGGCTCAGCTCCTCCTGTTGTTGTGCCTCTGCCTGGTGAGGAGGGGGATAAGGCAGGATCCCCACCCTCAACCTACAAGTGGGTGGGTAGTGTAGTGTAGGATCATTCTGAGATGGCAGATGATCCCAGGTATGCTACCTGCCAGCACTGCCAAAGGCAGATCAGCAAGGGAAAGGAGGTGAAACACTTCGCTGCAGCAGCTTTGCTGTGGTGGTGAAGTGTTTCATCTCAGGAGACCGCACCCCCTTGCCCTTTTTCCTCCTCAGCCTGGCACCAGTGGGAGCGTGCCCAAAGAGAAGTCCTTCTCTTGCTCCAAAGCCCTCATCCCCAAGAAGCAGAGGCAGGCCACCCTGGACCCATGGAGGAAAAGCAGAGGGAAAGCAGAGCATCTTACCAAGGCGAGCGAGGTCACGCAGAGCACTGGGGAGATGTTTGCTCTGCTCAGCCAGGATCTGGATCACAGTTGCCCAGGAACACCTGTCCTGTCTACCAACCAGTGTTCCCAGTGAGAGGGTGTTCGGCATTGCTGGTGATGTTGTAACTCCCCACCACAACTCCTTCAATCCTGGTTTGGTGGAGTAGTTGATATTCCTCAAGGTGAACTTCCCACTGCTGCAGTTCCCCCAGCTCCACGTACAGACGAAGTGAGTGCCATCCTCCTCACTCCGCACCTATCTGTTTTTTTATTTGCTTTCAGAGCCTTGAGGTGCATTTCCAAAGAAACCCCTGTACCACTCTGCCTGAAACCTGGCAGGCCTCATGCCTGCAGGAGGGGCTACATCCCTGTTTTCATCCTGCTCTGCCTTAATATACACAAGTGATACGAGTTTTGCTTTCAACAGTTTGAGGTGCACTTTCACAAAAGCCCCTGCACCTATCTCCTTGAAACTTGGCAGGCTTCATGCCCTCAGAAGGGGCTACCATCCTGGCTGTTTTCATCCAAATCTGCAAAAAAATTACAAAGTTATAGGTATTTTAGTGATTCCCCATTATAGTTCATGGCTGAATCTCCAAATCAGCGCCAAATCTCCAAATCCAAATCGGCGAAATCGAAACAGGACAGTAATTCGAATGACCAAATCACTGTCCATCTGAATCAACCAAATCTGAAGCAAATACTTGCTGCTTTGCACAGGCCTAGTGAGCAAATACACAGTAAGCAGTATTGTAGCCCACAACATTAAAAAACCATGAGTCAGACTCCCCCCAAATTATTAGATATTTTAAAAAAATAAATACATCCTTTTTTGCCTTTCTCTTTTTAATCCTTTAAAGTTCACCTGGGACATATGTTTTTAGTTCATCTCTGTGACCACAGAAGCATACTTTATTTTCTAAATAAAAACAGGGATTTTTACATAATCCTATGACTCCAGCAGCTGGAACTTTAAGAAATAGAGCAAATATGATGAGACACGGCAGAAAAATGCTAAAGGTGGCAACACTGAGTGTGTTACAGAAGGAAATGAGATATGCCACGTGACAATATGACAGAATCTCAGGAAAATTCATTTTTCCCATCATTGAGCAAGGAACTTTATTAGAAAAAAGAGTACAGTATTATCCCTAAAGTTATTTGCCCCCTCTCTCTGTCTCCCTCAATTTGCTTTATTCCAGAACTTCCTAAAATCTTCCCAGGTCCTATTGCAAACTTCCCTGCTGCACGACACTGCAAAATAAAAGTATAAACTATTTAAAATGAGACTATGACACTTATAAGAATATTGCTTATAATGTGCTTATAATGTGCTTTGTGAGCCTCTTATTTGAGTGTGCCTACAGGATGCATCTCTCACTGGCACTCGGTTTCATTACACTGTGAGTAACTGCAGTGTTCTGTGAAATTCATATAGGAAGTAATCACCATTCTATGCAGTGGTCCGGTGTGTGTGCCCTTGTTAGTAGAAATAAAACCTCCTGGTAAGATTTTTGGCTGGCACAAAGCCAAAAATCATAAGAAGCTTCCCTCCCCAACCTGTTGTGGCCCCCAAAGTCCTAGTCAGCACCCTTTATAAAGTGGAAGGCATCCCAAAGAGGGTAAGAGGGGTAAGAGGCAGAGAAGCCATGGTCCCCTTTCCCCCTCATATGCATACATTTGGCTGCTGAGCTGATAGGATGTGAGGAGTGTCACTTCACATCATGGTAAACTTTAGAAGCTTGTGGGGGCTGGGAAACTTTGAGGAAGGCCTGTTTCTCCCTTTGCTCTGGGCTGAGTTTTAATACCACAATTAAACCTTAGTTTTGGAACCTAAACCACGTGTACTTGATTCTGTTGCCCTGAACCATATGTGGCAACTGACACGAGAGGAAATCGGATGTGAAACACTGCACAATCAGAACAACGGTAGTTTACACTCCCTTTGCATGAAATCGGAAGTAGGCTGAGGCAGACCCCCCTTTAACTTTAGCATCGCTGTTCAAGTGACTCAACCCTTCAGATTCCTACACATCATGGGGGAAACCAAGACAAACCACAGCTCTTTGAACATGGCAACTGAGTCCTTTCAAACTATTAGGGGTTGTGGGGGTGGGGGAGGGGTACCTGCAGCTTCTGGTTTAAAAACGCTTTGATATGAGGCATAAGACATGCAGTTGAGCAGTTTTCATTGGCATGGATTATAAGGCTAAAGGAGACTCTATTAAAATAGATGTTAGGTGTTTGAGGGTCAAACTTGAGCAATTATGTCACAGGGGCTGTAATAACAGCACTTTGAACAGCACCAAGTAAGCTTGTTGCCTCAGCGTGACTCCAGTGCATTTATGTCCAGGTCCTGCACCAACACCCTGGCCTAGTGGGTGCGCTTGGCTAAGCACAATAGTGTCTGCAGCCAAGACTGTGATACGGCCAGCATTGAATCTGGCTGCCTTAGCTTCCCTAGGTGGATGACTGGGTACTCACTAACACTGAGGTTGACTGGGGGTAGCAAGTCTAATAGGAGGTTCAAACTCCCACTGCTGGATACATAAAAAGCCTTAAACACTGTGGCCCCATCCCCAAAAGCACTTACCAAGAGTTTAAGTTTTAAACATCTAAGTCTCATTTATGTTAGAGCATTGCTGGTACACTTACATCCCAAACCTTGCCTATGTGCCACGGTCATCTGAAGCCTGTGTGAGCACAGTGAATATTGCAGCAACTCACACTCTTTTGGAATATTCCCCATTTCCCATACAAGTCAGGAAACCTGAGTGCTAGCTCTAGCTCTGCCCCATCTTACTTCTTGAGTGAGCACTGTAGACACTAAGCAATTGTGCATCACAACTGCCACCACTCACATCTGAGAGTGGCTAGCGGTGCTGCACTTTGCACTGAACTTAGTGATGTTAGCATCAGTCAGGCATTAAATGTGTTCACAGATGAATGACCTAGGTGGCCTTTGGGTTCCTCCCAGCTTAGATCTGAATCACAAAGGGCCCTGTTGAATGTTATGCTTGGAGACCTTGTGAATTTGCAGTTGCACAATTTTCATGGAAAACATGAAATTGGGCAGGTGTGTGAAAAATGGCAGGCTCCACAATTTTGGTGGGTTTGCTGCAACCCCCCCTCCAAAAAAACCCCCCAAGACAAACAAACAAAAAACTTACCAGTAAACAGAGAAAAGTCCAGGAAGCTCTGCAGTCTTGGTGCATGGTGGGGAGCAGAGAGGGCAAGGGTGGAGGGAGATGGAGGGCAGAGGTAGTGGGGGAGACGGGCACGGCTGCTCACAGCAAGAGGCAGGGACCCCATACAAGTACCTGCACCAGGGGTCTGGGCCAGCAGTTGCAGGCAGCTGGGAGGCTGCACTGGGGTCCATAAAGCCCTGGCCTGGCTTGTTGTATGTGTGCACCCACCACCAGCAATGAGCTAGGCTGGGGCTCTGCAGACCCTGGTGCAGCCTCCTGGCTGCCTGCCACAGCCAATCCAGGACCCTGGTGCAGCTGCTAGTGCAGCATCCTTGCTTGGGGATGGCTTAATAATGCATGGATTAATAGATTCCCCAGGATGAATCAGAGTAATCAAGCCACAGTTTGGGGCCATCTGGCAACCCTCAGGGAGGGGTGGGACTGCCAGGGCCCCTTGGCCAATAAGAGGCTCGGCGGGGGGGGGGGGGGGGGGGTGGAAACAGGGTGGGGGGAGGTTGCTGTGCTCCACCCTGGCCCTGGGATCTGTCCATGAAATCAGCCAGCTGCATCCTCAAGTTCACTACACCTCTACTTATGCTGTACACCAAACAAATGTTAATCATCTTAGTGCAGCTTAGTGAAGAAGTCACATACTGAGGCAAAAAACCCCTGCTCTGATTGCTCCTCACTTGCACAACTGTGACTTGCCACTAGAGTCTTGGTAAGCAGAGGCAGGACAAGGAGCTAGAGGAAGGACAGGCTCCTTGCTCCCTCAGGGCAGAGTGAGCGCTACAGCCCCAGCTGCAGGAAACCATGGTGCATCCCACCACTGCTCTAATCAGCTCTGCTCCTGCCAGAAGCAGAGCCAGCCAGGTCTAAGAGGGGAGGGAACTGTGTCGCTCAGATCCTGCTTCATGCATCTCTTGGACCTGACTCCTCTCCCCACCAGGAGCAGAACCAGCCAGATCCGAGCAGGGTGGGGGAACTGCGTCCTGCAGACCTGGGTCTCAGTGACATGTTTCCCCCACCCACTGGGGCCTGGCCGCGCTGCTCCCAGCAGGTTGGAGCAATACAGTTCCCTCCTCTGCTGGGACCCAGTGGCTCTGCTCCCACCGGGAGTGGAGCCAGTTGGAGCAAGCGTCAGTGCGAGGACCAGCAGGCCCACTGCTTTATGGGTTGCTGGAAAACTTCAGCTTGGGGGCAAAAGCTGTAAGTTCCTGTAAACAGGAACAAATTTAAGTGGATTGGAGATCCTGCCCTGAAGTGGGGTAGCATTAAACAGAATAAAGAGTGCTTTAAGTGACTTAAAAGGTATTGATGTGCAGCCAGTCCAGGGGTTAAGGGCTCCATGTGCCACCTAAAGTTACCATGTAACAAGGCCCATAATGGAGCATAGATGGGAGTATTCCTAAGTGCTTGATTTGGATGATTTGTGAACTTGCTCAGAAGCCTCAGCCTAGGTGCCCAGGAAATTTTTCAAGCTAAAATGGAAGTAACTAATGATTGTAAATACCTAGGCAGTTTTGTGGCTCCTGGAGATGGATTTACCTGGATTGCTGCTTGAGACCTAGGCACTTAAATTCGACATGTTACATTTTAACACTTACAAGAACAATCTGGATCTGACCTTCCTTACCTTTCTGTTCAAACTCCAGTCCCTAAAGTCCATGTGCCTGCTGTCTATAGGTACAATTCGGCTTTGACCTCAGCTGAGGCCATGAGCTACTACTATAATACACATAACAAAACGCAAGAACAAAATGTACTGAAATCTGCAGAACTGTGCACATGCTGAAAGTTAAGCACGTGCTTTGTGACATATGGACAGGTATGCACATCACTTTGCAGAACTGGGTTTTGTTTAGGTAGAGCAACAAACCAGTGAAAGTCTTATGATAGAAACCATTGTATAATGCTTTACTAAGACAACAGAAAATGATCAAGCAGTTATGAAGATATTTAACAAATATAAACAGCAAGCTCAGTAAAGTGCATTTTTGGGGGCAGGCTTCTTAGGATGCCTATGAATAGAGATTAATAAGGAACTGTTGGCAGGGAAGTTTGATGTCAATATGACTTAGGGGTTACCCATGACCAAAGCACCACTTTATAAAGGCAAGTAAGAACCGCAGAATAGTCTAGCTTTACACAGCATGAGATGGGCAGCCAACAAATATATACTCAAGATACAAGAGCTTCCTTAGACTAGTGAGATGAAGTTATAGGCAAGACTGGTCATGACCATTTCTAGGTCTCTAAAAGAGGATGCCACCAGGAACACAATCGCCTCTCGACAGCAGACTTGGATCAGTACAGTGTGGGCTCAGAGGAAGTGAAATCACCCTTACTTCTATTCAAACTGCTATGAATTCTGGAGGAGAGGGAAGGGCTCCTATTAAGTATTGATACTCCTATCTTGTATTGACCTGGATGGAGAGAAACCTCAGACTGAGCATCCCTGCATATCTGGTGGGCAGAACAGTGAAAGAATAAGTAACTCAGTACAGCTCTATTCCCTTTTCTGAGATACCTTATGACTCTCTGTACATAAGTAGCACTAATAAAATATCATGTTGCAAATGTTTTGCATGATAATATCCATGTAGACCATTGTAAATGCTGTAGCACTAGCACAGCAGTAATCTGGCAGAAAGACAGATTCACTGCATGTTTTTGTATGCCCCATGCCCCAGAATAAGACGGGCACCTGTTTTTGGGAAGATAGAATGAAGAAAGGAAGATCTTACCTTAGAATATTAGTAAGTCTTTTTGCAGGAAAACACAGGAAACTGCAGAGTTGGGAGGAGGAGCTGGGAAACTAAAACCCATGACTCCTCTTAGTTCTAGGACACGGTGGGCACTACTGGCTGCCAACCCAGCTCAAAGCGGGGCCAGGAAATTTGGCTCTTGCATCCTCTACTCCATGCACTTCCTCACTGAAGTCATGTACCCCAATTTCCAGCAGCTCATTTTTGGAAAAATGCTGCAGGTTGCATGTGAGTAAATATGGTATTTGTTAATCAATTAATTTTCCTTTTCTTGGAGATTAGGGGTGTGTTTACATATGAATTTATGCATGACTAATTTGCCCATCCCAGGCAAGCACTCAGCCTCCCTGCTGGACACTTCCTGTGTGAGAGGTGACATGAGCTCCTGGGGGCTCTGCTTGGCTCTACCTGGGCAGTCTGAGTGCAATGCAGGCAGGAGCTAAGCTCTCTCCTTGGCCCACCTGAGCCAAGGCCAAGCCCCTGCCCACATCGCACCCAGCCTGTCCAGGCTGTGCCAAGTAGATCCCCCAAGAGCTCATGCTGCCTCTCTCATAGGCAATGTCCAGCAGAGGGGCCAAGTACTTGCCCAGGAAGGAGGTGGATGGAGCAGAGAAAACCATGCCAGATGCTGGGGGAAGACACAGTCCCAGCCTGCCTGCTGTCCCTGGCAGGAGCCCCAGCGTGGGCTTCTAAGAGAACCTGAATCCCAGGCGGGCAGCAAGGCATCCCTCCCCTGCATGGCTGCATTGCCCAGCCAGAAAACCCACCCCGAGGGAGAGGCGCAGGGGGACCACTAGCAAAGGCCCTGCCCATGTTGCAATACCCCCTTCCCCTGCAGGCGGTAATGGGGGGACTTTTCCCTTGTGCTTTGACAGGAGCCCTTGTGCCTCCTGCCCCCCTGCCAATGTAGTCTCAAACTGCTTGGCACACTGACAGGTACCACTGCTGCTGAAACCACCACTCCAGGTGCACCTTGGAGAACAGCACCCACTGCCTCTTCTCAGCAGCACCTAGTTGCAGCACGGGGTCCAGTGGGCTTGGCTGAGGCCTGCTCAGCTGACATAGTGTTAAAGCGCCTTAACTAATTGCACCTAAATTTGATACCTGCTTCATGCAGGTATCAAATTCAGGCACAATTAGCCTAAAATCACCATTTTTAAGGTGAATTAAGGGCACACACATGTAGGCCCATACTTTTAATGTGCCTTAAATATAACGAATACGCCTTAAATCAGCATGTATAGATGCTCCCTAGATCATGCAACTTCTTTTGCTGCTTCCAATCATGTAAGCCATTTGCTGAGTTATGTCAGCCATTCAAAATTCATATATGTAATCAGTTTCTTTTCTGACATTCTAATCTCAGATCTGCACTGCAAATAAGAACCATCTATTTGTTATTTCAGACTGTGGTTATCACTATCCTCCTGAAAAGTGAAGCATGAATGCAAAATTTTAGCCCTATTCTTCCACTCTCATAGCTGAAATAGCTAACAATTCTAGGACACATTAGGCACATTATACAGATATAAGGTACATTTATTATTATTGTCAGTTTGATTTTCTTCCATCAAAGAAAGTATGCCTGAGTAGCCTGATGTAAAGTATACCTATGTAATTTACACTGGGATGGGGAATGGACAAATATGCTGCATCTATCCCAGCATAGCTCACATAATAAACAGGAATTATGATATTTTACAAGATTGTAGGGGAAAAGTACTAACCTGTCTGCCTTTAGCAAACAGGTAGGGATGGACATGAGTAGGTGACACTTAAACTGGTATAACTTAACACAAGTAGAACTTTACTCTAGATTCTTCAAGGCATAATTCTCCACTGGATTGTCTGAATTACTCTGGTTTAGGGGTTTGGGTTACTTGCCTGCTATTTTTTATGCTGCTGTAATGCCAGTTATATAAATACAACATTCCATCTGTTCGTGCCCTTTTTCTTGAAAAGAAAACTTTATCATGATTCTTAAAAGTCTTGCAGAGATCTATAGCAGTCCACTTCAAAATAGACTCAAGTGATACATGGTATAACCTGCAATGAGGTATTTTCACAAAAAATTCTCTGTTGTTGCTCATCAGCTGCTGCGTGTAACATTCACCACCAACAACTAATGTAGTTCTGAGTAAGAACCAGGGTCTTGCTGTCCTTTTGCTATTTGCTAGACTGTCCTATTTGCTAAACTGCGATAAAGCTGCTTGAGCTAAAAACTCATATGAAAAAAACTTTGCAGACATAATTTTTATCCCAGAGCTGTTCTGAAAAGACTGCTCATGATGATAGCCCTTGCACATATGAATAGCACCTCTCACTGGGACAAGTCATGTGAGTAAGGATCACTTCATTAGTCAAAATTGTAGGTTACTGCCCTAAATTAGTGCACCACACTATATAATTTATTTTTGGTATACCATTCTGTCTCCCTAACCTTTAATAAACATTATCTACCCCTCAGCAGGAGCTGGTGGGAAAACCCCAAAATTTTCCCATGAGAAATTTCACATGATAAATTGTTATTCAAAATTAATCAGCTGAAAAAAACGCTCATTTTTTCCTGCTGAAAGCTTCTAATCAATTTCAGACTAAAATGTTAGTTCTGACTCTACATTTCCAAACAAAATGAGAACCCTGGCTTCACATCAACTTAAAATGTAATTTTGTTTCACATTTAAAATATAAGTGCAATGAAATGATGTTAGTCGACATGAAGTGATTTTTTTTTCCATTTAAAAAAATCCAGTTCGGCAGGCAAAAGTGACATTTGCCATGAAAAAAAAAATCAGTAAAAACGTGTTCCTTTCCTCAAAAATGTTTACCAATTCTACCAATTAGATGTAAAAAAAAATTAAATGCAACTCACTGATAGTGCTTTTGCAAATATCGTATTACATTTCACTTCACCCCTATGAGGAAGGTAGTTATCCTTATACTCGTTTTGAAGATGCCACCATCAAAGCACAGAGCTGTAAAGTGACTTGCCTGATGTCACAGGATAGGTTAGTAGTAGAACCAAGCGTAGAACCCCAGAGCACATAAGTCACAGGGCTGCTCCCGATTAGCCCCAATGTTGCTGTGCTTTCCCATACCTACTCACTTCCCTTTCTCCATGTCCTTCTGCCTCATCTAAATGCTGCCCATCCTATTACCATATTATAGCTCTACTTGTCACTACTCTGCTAAATGTCAAACTAGTCTGCCCCTTATGCTGGAAAGTCTCCCTGTCTCCTTTGTCTTGCCAGCCTCAACTCTCCACTGCTTCACTGTGCTGGCACGTTGGGCAGTTCCTCTCCATTCCTGTTTTCAGTTGTAGTGACAACGCAGTGACAACCTTGCTGACTCGTGACCATAAAAGTCAGGAGGTAGCTTCAGGGAGAATAGTGAGGCAAATCAAAGGGAGGGCTGGGGATGAAGAGACAGACCATGAAGGAAAGAGGGACAGCATCCTCCTTTCTGCCACAGCATTATTCTGACAGATTCCTCCTTTGTCTTGAAAATAGTCATACCCCTGGGGGTTATTCAGTGACCTCTCAAGATTAAGCAGAGAAATATTTAAACTGAATAATGGGTGTGGAGGGGAGACATTCTTATCAAGAGGTTTTGTTTAACTGTAGATTAGTCTCCTAAAAGACACGAAAGAAATCCCATTGATTGGTACTTGCATTATGGAAGCTACAGAGAGATCTGTGCTCCAGCATGAGACATGCAATAAGCACAGAGTGAGAGATGGCAAAAATGTATAGCTGAAAGGAGATATACCCAGTGTGGCAGGCTCATTCAGTTGCCAACAGGCCATGGGTGTGTTCTGTCCCCTTGGGTCATGTCACACATGGGCCTACTCACCCACCATGACTTTGTTGTTTCTGTTGGGTGCACCTTCACTTGCCTGGAGGTGGTATCAGTGGTTCCTTGGTAGTCCAAGTGTGACGACGTTAGTGTAACTTCTGTGAGGGTTCTCCTCCCCTACACCCCACCCCTTTCAGCTTAGGTGTTGTAGTCAGCTCTGGTGATGAGTTGGCCTGGCAATGTGGCCTTGTCTTCTATGCTAGGTGCCCAATGGAGATCAAGTCCATGGGGATCCTGTGGCTGCCTTTTACCGTGAAAAGCACTGCTGAACAAGTAATGTAACTTAAATAGCTTGGGCCTGACAGCTGGGCAAGGCAATGATGCTTTGCCATACCAAACAACCCCTTTCCTGAGGCATGGGTTGGTCCGGTGCCTTGTGCAGCTCTCTTTCACCCACCACTGGGCCCCTATGCCTCCTGGTGGGCTGCTCTTCTCATGTAGGCTCCTCCCTCTCTAGTACTAAGCCAGGTATGCCACCATCCCATGGAGATCATTGCCATGCCTGACTGGTGTCTGTTCTCCTGCCAGCATCCTTCTGGGGTGCTCCTGGTCTGCAGGCATACCAACTGGGCTCATGGTGTTGAAAAGTTTCTTCGCTGGGGTTCTTCACCTAGGCTCCTATGGGCTGTGCTCTCCCTGCCTCACCTGACCTAGGTCCTTTGGCGCAGGCTTCTAGGTGCGACTCTGGTCCCTGCCACATCAAAGGTAGGGCAATCCGTAGCTTCATCAGTGGGCAGAGCATCCAGCCATGCCTCTGGTGCTGTAGGAGCAGGGAGAGCATCCAGCACTTTCCTGAGTGTTCTGGCTTCAGGGGGAGCAGCCAGATTCCTTCTGGTGGTGAGGGGAGTGTCCAGTTCTTCCCTAGGCTGTCCAACAGTGGGGAGAGCAGCTGGATTCCTTCTGGTAATGAAGGGGGTGTCCATATCTTCCCCAGTTGCTCCAGCAGTGAGGGAAGTGTCCAGCTCCTCTCTGGGTGCTCTGGCAGTGGGGAGAGCATTTGGACTTGTTTCTGGTGTTCCAGCAGGCATTCCCCAGCTCTCAGTTTCCTGGTCCATTCTTAGCCCATTGCCCCCAGGCTCCAGGCCAATCAGCAGGGGTATTCTCATTGGTGTGGTATTGACAAGCTTGCTTGCAGCCCAACCACCTGTGCCTTGGTGCAGATGTGAGGCAGGTGTACACCTGCTACATATCCTTCCCCCACCCCTTTGCTTTGCGGTTAGTTTACTTTCAGCCAGCTGGCCTCTTTCTGGCCCTGGACCATACTCTATGTGTGCCTGATGCCCCTGGTTGTTCGGTACTGTCTCCTCATCATGCTGATGGACTAACAAGTCAGCCACCATATTTTTCTGCTTGGTCAGTGTTGCATTGTAAGGTAAAATGGTTGTAGGGCTAATGTCCATTGGGTGATCCAGGTGTTGTCAGTTTTAGCTGACTGCAGCCACCTTAAGGGGGTATGATTGGTCACTAATGTGAATGGCTGTCCTAACAAGTAGTAATGGCATAATTCCACTGCCCATTTTATGCCCAGGCATCCCTGCCTGATAGGTGGGACTCATGGGTGAGCAACCTATGGCTAACAGAGGCTATTGGTCACTCTTCATGCTCCTTTCCCTGAGTCAGGACTGCCCCCATCATGATCCTCAATGTGTTAGCCTGTAAAATAAATGCTTGATTAAACTCCAGGTTATATAAAACGGGGCTCGGGCACAAGGCTAGTTTAACCTGCTCAAATGCTCTTTGTTCAGCAGGTGCCCACTGCCCTTTTGGTTGGTTGGCTGCCCTGAGCTAAGTCTGAGTGAAGCTGCTACTTCAGAAAAGTGTAGGATAAACTTGCAATAACAACTGGCCAGTCCTAAAAAGGAATGGACCTACCTCTTCATCCTAGGCTGTCATAGGAGCTCAGGGCCCTAACCTTATCCTTTAGTAGGCATATCTGGCTCTGTCCCACCTGAAATCGCAGGTGTCTAATCTTCCATTGGGCCAGCATGCATTTTGCAGGATTGCCCATTAGACCTACCTGACACAACTCTTGGAGGACCCTCTGCAATGACTCCATGTGCTGGTCCCAGGTTTCTGAAAAAGTGATTACATCATCAGTATTTGCAGAGGCATAAGCATGATGGGGGGAATAATATGCAATCCATGAGCCTCTGGAATATGGCTGCCACACTGTGCAGACCAAAGGGCATGCGACGTAACTCAAACAAGCCCCAGGCTGTACCAAAGGCTGTCTTTTCCTGGCATTCAGCAGCCATACAGCTCTGCCAATATTCCATTGTGATGTCCAGTGTGGAAATAATGCAGGCTTGATCCACCTTCTCCAACATCTCCTCAATGCTCAGTATCACGAATACATTGAATTTTGCTACCACATTTAATTTTTGAAAATCTATGCACAGGTATAGAGCCTCATATTTCTTAGGCACTGTCACTAGGGGACTGCACCTAAGGTAGGGTGCCATCAGATGCCCACTGCACACATCACTGTTTGAGCAGGTTGATATGGTAAATTTATTTTTCTTGATGCTGCCCTGGTTTTACCACTTCATAATCTACCAGGTCTACACAGTGCACCACTTCAAATGGCCCCTATTTGGCCAGCAGCTGGCTATTGTGGTCTGGTAGGAGGACTAGGACATGATCACCTTCATTCAAATGTCATTCTTGGGTTTCGTGGTCATAATAGGCTTTCTGTCTGTCTTGAACCTACCTGAGGTTTTTCCTTGTCACCTGAAGTGCACAAGTCACATACTCCCATAACTCTGTCAAGTGTTTCACCACTTGGGCCCCACTGCCGGTGATTGATGCTCCCAGCCTTCTTATACCATATTGAGGAACCCCCAAGGTTGGTAACTGTACACTAGCTCAAAAGGCTTGTAATTGATGGCAGTCACTCATCGTGGTGCCCTGTGACCAGTGGGGTCCCTCAAAGCTCTGTCCTTGGACCCCTACTGTTCAACATCTTCATTAATGATGTGGACATTGGAGTCAGGAGTGGACTGGCCAAGTTCGCCGATGACACCATACTATGGGGCAAAGCATCCACGCCAGAAGATAGGCGGGTGATCCAGGCTGACCTGGACAAGCTCAGCAAATGGGCAGACGAGAACCTCATGGTGTTTAACACCAAAAAATGCAAGGTTCTCCACTTTGGGAGGAAAAACCTGTAGCATCCTTATAGGCTCGGCAGTGCTACGTTGGATAGCACTACAGAAGAAAGAGACTTGGGGGTCATCATTGACCACAAGATGAACATAAGCCTGCAATGCGATGCTGCGGCTAATAAAGCGACCAAAACGCTGGCTTGCATCCATAGATGCTTCTCGAGCAAATCCCGGGACGTCATTCTCCCCTTGTACTTGGCCTTGGTGAGGCCGCAGCTGGAGTACTGCGTCCAGTTTTGGGCTCCACAATTCAAAAAGGATGTGGAGAAGCTTGAGAGAGTCCAGAGGAGAGCCATGCGCATGATCAGAGGTCAGGAAAACAGATCTTACGATGATAAGCTGAGAGACATGGGACTCTTTAGCCTGGAAAAGTGTAGGCTCAGGGGTGGTTTGATGGCCACCTATAAGTTTATCAGGGGTGACCACCAGTATCTGGGGGAACGTTTGTTCAGCAGAGCGCCCCAAGGGATGACTAGGTCGAACAGTCACAAACTCCTGCAAGACTGTTTCAGGCTGGACATAAGGAAGAATTTCTTTACTGTCCGAGCCCTCAAGGTCTGGAACAGTCTGCCAGCAGAGGTGGTTCAGGCACCTACACTGAACACCTTCAAGAGTAAATTGGATGCTTATCTTGCTGGGATCCTATAACCCCAGCTGACTTCTGCCCTTTGGGCAGGGGGCTGGACTCGATGATCTCCTGAGGTCCCTTCCAGCCCTGATGTCTATGAAATCTATGAAATATCTGCTAGGGCTGTGCAAAGCTTTGGTCTGTGATTTGATTCAGCAGAGAGTCGGCCCGATTTGGTGGCCGAATCTCTGAATCTGAATCAAATCAGAGGACACTTTAATCTCTCCGAATTGATTTAGAACCCTCTGAATTGATTCAGAGAGACTCAGACAGATTCAGCCATTCAGACATAGAGACAGCTTTAAATGACTTTTCTACATACCTCTAGGTACCAGGGGCTCTGAACCCGGTGGCGCTGGGGCAGATGCAACTTCCCACAGCAGCATGGGGGGTTCCCCAGCACACTCAACAGCAGACCCGGAAGTGGACCAGAAGTACTTCCAGTCCACTAGGGAGCATGCAGGGGGGTCCTCCACATCCCCCCAGCTTGGTGACTGGTGCCTCATGGGTTGGGGGGGGGAGCACCTGAGGTCCCTTTGCAGCCGATCGCCAAGCCGGGAGGGGGTGCAGGAGAGCCTACAGCATGCTCCTTGGCAGACCCGGGTTTACTGCTGAGCACACTGGAGAGCCCCACGTGCTGCTGTGGGACACTGCATCTCCCCAGCACCACACCAATCACAGCTGCGCTGCCACCTCAAGATATGTAGAAAAGACTTTTAAAGGTGTGCCTGTGCCCAAATCACTGATTCGCCGAATCAGCATCCAATTGTCAGATTCTGATTTAACCAAATCAAATCAGGGACGGTGTTCAGAATCAATGGATCGAATCACTGTCCCTGATTTGGGCTGAATTCAAATCTGAATCAGATAGGGCCTGTTTTGCACAGGCCTACTGTTCACCTCCTCCCCAAACTGTGCTGCTAGGTGCAGTAGTCTAGGACCTCACCTTGCCTGTGAAGACTGAGGCAAAAAAGGCAATGAGCACTTCAGCCTTCTCTGCATACTCTATCACAAGTTTGCCTCCCCCATTCACTACAGGACCCACATTTTCCCTGATCCTCCTCTTGCTACTGACATACTTGTAGAACCCCTTTTTGTTACCCTTCACATTGCTTGGTAGCTGCAACTCCAATTGTACTTTAGACTTCCTGACTTCATCCCTGCATGCCCGAGCAACACTCTTATATTCTTCCCTAGTTATTTGCCCAAGTTTCCACTTCTTATAATCTTCCTTTTTTGTGATTTAGTTTACGGAAGAATTATATCACCTTATATTGCTGTGGCACCAAGAACTGTGCCACCTCCCACTTTTGTCCTTTACTTTTGTCAGTGCAATATAAGAGGTCATTCCTTCCCTCGAAACATGGAGTCTAGTTTGCCTGATCTGGCTGTGGCAGTTCATTATTGCAGCGCACTAGTCCTTCCCCAGAGGCATGCCAGAATGCAGGATCACTGATTTCTTCTTACCAAAACTGGGCTAAGTCAATTACACCCTCCAGATTGAGTGGGTCCAGCAGGCCTCTGGAGGAAGTACTCTCTGCACCCTCCCCAGTGAACCTGTCCAACTTTCCTGTCTTCTCCCTTTCAATGGTCCCTGTTAGGGCACTCTGTAGGTCTTCCATTAAATATGACCAGTCCTGTCTAAGTAACATTGGGCAGGAGTGGTCTTGTGAAATCCTGATGGGCATCTCACACATCTTACCAAGGACTGTCACCAGCAATTGGCATTGTTCAAAAGTTTGTTGTCTCACATGCACACAGACCAGTGTCTTCCCCATGGTCTGCAGGTCTTCATCAGGGTCTACATGCACCCCATATCCATCATGGCCATAATGGTACACCCACCTACCTGGGAGTCCATGTTGGGCCTGGGGTGGTACAGGTCAGGGCAAGCATGCCTGAAACTGTAGTTTATTTTCTGCACCTCATTTTCACTAGGCCTAGACTCTGTATCTCAGTGAAGAAAGCCCCACCATGGGCTGTGGCTAGAGAACCCTGTGGGACAGTGCCATGAAAGGTGCCTGGCTTCTCCACACCAGTACACTTGTCTTCTTAGGGGTTCGGTCCTTGCTTGATATCCTGCCCCAATTTGCCAGGCAGGTTTGCTTGGGGTCTCACATCAGTCCAGAGTTCTTGGTCATAGGTGGGTTCCTCTACCACTTCTGCAAAACCTTCCATAATCTGGATGGCCTCATCAAGGGCTTGAGGTTTGATGTTATCACACCCACCTTTGGGTCTGTTCCTTTAGGTACCAGATAAACTGTTCAAGAACTATTATCTTGAACAGGTCTAAGGCTTGCCTCTCCTCGGGCTTAAGCCATCTAGCCCTAAAGCTGAGCCAACAGCTGGAGCCATCAGTTCTTTTTACTGTTTTTGGCCCAGAAGTATTGTCAGAGTATTCTGGAGATGGTACACTATGGCGTCTTTGACTGTTTGATAATCTTGGGCCTCGGTACACAAAAGAGCTCAGTATGCTGCTTGAGCATGATCTATCAGCAGAGGTCCCAGCTGGGTAGCCCACCAATTCACTTCCCATCCTGCTGTCATTGTCAGGCATTCACATGACTCCAGGTATGCCTCCAAGTCATCTTCCTTGACTATTCTTGGCATGTGGAAGCCCTCATGGTTCCCACCTCCAGCCTCTTGGGCCTTGACCAGATGTTCTGTTAGGTTTTGTTGCCTCAGAAATAAGGTGCTCTGGGCCTCTATTTCCTGAGACTTGGCCTGCATGAGCTCTTGCAATAGTTGCAGGATCAGGCCTTACATCTGCTTCTGCTTTTTATCAGGCCTCACAGCCCCTATCACCTCATCTGTGGCTCATCTGTCTGTAGTCCATTAAGCCTTTGGTTATTACTGTTAGCTCTGTTCCCAGCCAATGCACAACTGTGGCAGGCTCACATCCAACGCAGTTGCTGACAGACCACAGGCATGTCCTGTCCCCTTGGGTCATGTTGCACGTGGGCCTATTTGCCCACCACAACTTTCTTATTTCTACTAGGTGAACCTTCACTTGTCTGGAGGTAGTACCAGTGGTTCCCTGGTGGTTCAGGTACAACCATGTTGGCATAAATTCTGTGGGAGTCCTCCTTCCTTACAAACCACCCCTTTCTGCTCAGGTCATGTAGTCAGCCCTGGTGATGAGTTGGTGTGACAATCTGGCCTTGTCTTCTATGCTAGGTGTCTGGCGGGGATTGGGACCACAGGGATCCTCAGGTTGCCTTTTACCTTCAAAATCACAACTGAACAAGCACCGTACCTTAAATGGCTCAGGCCTGGCAGGCAGGGCAGTGATGCCTCGCCACACTAAGTGACCCCTTTCCTGGAGGCTGGGTTGGTCTGATGCCTTGCGTACCTCTCTTTCACACACCATTGGGCCCCTATGCCTCCTAGTGGATTGCCCTTCTCATGTAGGCTCCTACTGCTCTGGTGCTAGGCCAAGTATGGCACTGTCCTATGGCAGCCACCGCCACACCTGAGTGGGACCTATTCTCCCACCAGCTTCCTGTTGGGGTGCTGCTAGTCTGCAGGCATACCAACTGGGTCTACAGTGTTAGAAAGCTTCTTTTCTGGGGTTCTTCACCTAATTCTCTTTCAGGCTCATCTGGGCTGCCCTCTCCCTGCCCCACCTGACCTGGGTCTTTCGCCATGGGCTCCCGGGCATGGGTCTGGTCCCTGCCATCTCCAAGGTAGGCAGTCCCTGGTTTCATCAGTGGGGAGAGGATCCAGCTGTGCCCCTGATGCTCTAGGAGCAGAAAGAATGTGAGTAGGGGTGTGCGAAGTGGGCTCTGTTCAATTCGGATTTGGATTTGGCCCAAATCAGGGACAGTGATTTGATTCGTTGATTCAGATCACTGTCCCTGATTTGATTCAGCTGAATCTGAAGATTCAATGCCGATTTGGAGAATAAGCGATATGGACACAGACACAGGTTTGAACATTTTTTCCACATGTCTTGAGGTAGCAGGAGCAGTCTGTGAATGCTGTGATGCTGGAGCACATGGAGTGTCCCACAGGAGTGCAGGGGGGGCCTCCATGTGCTTGGTAGTGAATCTGGAAGTGGACCAGAAGTAGTTCCAGTCCACTTCCAGGTCTGCTGGGGAGCACACGCCACCCCCCATATGCCCCTGACTTGGCGATTGGCCGGAGGGGGACCCCAGGTGCTCCCCCAGACCCAGGAGGCACCAGTCACCGAGTGGGGGCCATGATCCCTGGCGGAGCCAGAAGTGGACTGGAAGTGCTTCTGGTCCACTTCTGGGTCTGCTGCTGAGTATGCTGGGGAGCCCCCCATGATTCTGTGGGACACTCCATACGCCCCACCATCACAGTACTGATGAACCCCTGCTACCTAGAGATATGTAGAAAAAACATTTAAGGCGGTGTCTAAGTCCAAATCTCCAGCTCTTTCCAAATGGATTTGGAGGGTTCAAATGTGATTCGGATAGATTAAAGGGTCCTCTGATTCCATTCAGATTCAGAGATTCAGCCACTGAATCAGGCTGAATCTCTGCTGAATCAAATCAGGGACTGAAGTTTCGCACAGCCCTAAACATGAGCACTTCCCCAGGAATTCTGGCTTTGGGGAAGCAACTGGATTCTTTCCAGTGGTGACAGGAGTGTCTGGCTCTTCTCTGGATGCTCCAAGAGCAGGGAGAGCAGCCAGATTCCTTCTGGTGACAAGAGGAGGATTGAGCTCTTCCCCACGCACTCCAGCAGCAGGGAGAGTGGACTCATTTCCAGCATCCCAGTGGGCATTCCCCAGCTCTCTCTTTCCTAGCCTGTTCTTAGTTCATTGCCTCCAGGCTCTGGGCCAATCAGCAGGGGTCTTTCAATCAGTGTTGCACCAGTCAACTTGATGGCAGCCCAGCCACCAATGCCTCGGTGTGGAGGCAAATCAGGCATGCACCTGCTATACCCAGTCTTTGTGTGCCCTATCATTAGTCTCATTTTACAGCTGGAAAAACAAAAAAGAAGTGATTTACACAAATTAACAAACTAAGAACTGAACTTGGACCTCTAAGCTAATACCTCAATCCCAAAACCACTCTTTCTCTTGTCCTAAGAGCTATTCTGTCAACACAGCCCCCAGTGCATTGGGTGGAAGATGGACTCACTCTGTCCATCTCCCAGCAAAACTAGCATGTTTCACTAGGCAGGCAGAAAAAAAGAATTCCTCACCAGAAATTTCTTGTGTTACAGGAACAAACTGCTTGGTGAACTTTTATGCTCACCTCAGCCTGGAATGTAAGTGAACTGCCTGGAAGACTCTTCCTTTGTAACCAGAGAAGGAGCAAAGACAATAAATTTAATAAACATAGAAAGAAAACATTTGTGTATGAGATTCAACCCTGATTTTTAGCCCAAAGAAGCTTCAACAGATTTGAGGTGCCTCTTACCTGAACCTGAGACCTTTAAAAAAATTCTTGCAAATTGTGTGCAAATAAAACATGTACAGAAAGGAGTGGATTGTCATCTTTAGCAATTATAAGCGTCCCTGCCCTGTCAAGATGTTTTATTAGCATCTGGAAAGGGCCAGCTACCTGTTGGATTTTTATTCTCTCTTAGGTCTGCCTAATAAGACTGCCCCAAATGGCATAAAGTAGGCTGAAACCTTGCAGTGGCTTTTGTGGATACCTGTACACTGGAGTCTTTCGCAAGACTCAGAACCTCAGCTGCCACTGCAATAAATAAAATAAGAAGTGGTTACACCTGGATGACTTCTGTCATATCACTATATATTTTATTTAGCCAAAAAATACTATTTCAGGGCACCTAAAATTATTCACAAGTTTGGCAAAAATCTAAAAGTCAAATGCTTCCTTTGGAAATTTTCAAAAGGAAATGCTTCAGTCCTTCATTATCAAAAGACATGTTAGGAAGCTAAGTGTATTCCTTCAGCCTGAAATTTTTTTTTTCTGGATGTCATTTCAGCAAGAAAACCAACACTTTATTTTTTTTTTCAGATTGACCTGAATAATTTTCCCCATATTTTTCTGTTAGGCCAAAGGATGAAAGAGCTATCAGGTGTAATTACTATGAATGGCTATCATACTGATCTGGGTTAATTCAAATCAACAATATACAGGCACAAGGGCACAATGAGCTTCTTCCTGATAGCTGCTAGAGAAAACCACAAATTTCCTTGTCATAATGAAACAGAAAACTGCTCCACATATAGAAATTGCTTTGGCAGGTGTATTTTGGCTATGACACGGTGTCTGAAAGTAATAAGCAAATATATTTGATCAGTGGGGGCCAACCTTTTTGTCAGCCATGCTACAAATTAGCCTTATATACTTCCTCAAGCGCCACTCTGATCACTTTCCCCTGACCAACTTGCTGCTCTGTTTTCTGCTCCCAGCCCTGTGTTTGCTCTGTTTTCTGTGGCGGAATGCTGGGCTTGCGATTCTGGCACCGCTTGGGGAGCTGCGGGCTTTGCGGAGCGGGATTGGAGGTAGCTTTATAACCGCCCTCGAGGTTCACCAAGCTGGCACAAGTAGACGGCTTAGAGTAAGTTGTTAGTTTTCTTTGTAATAAGTCTATAGGATGTCCGTTGGTTCATGGGGTTCCGGAACTAGCCCCTGCTTTCCAACACTGGAACCAGTCCAATGCTAGGTGCGGCTGCCGGCTCCTTAAGTCCCAGAGCTGGTCAACGGCTCATTGAGATGGGATGTTAGTAGTAGAAGTTATTACAGAGCAGATATAAGATGAAGTAAAAATTTGTTTTATTCACTCACCTGGCCTCACCCTCTTATGAATAAGAGGGGAGGCCGGCTGGAACGAAGTTGCAGTAAATATAAGTATAGAGAGCGTAGGTATGCTGTCTAAGCTACGAAGAGAGACAGTCAAGAAGTGGAGTCTCCGATGGTTCTTCAGTTACAGTATGCCGGATACAAAGGGGGTCTGTTGGTTCACCGGGTTCCGGAGCAAGCCCTTGCTTTCCAACACTGAAACCAGTCCAATGCTAGGTGCGGCTGCCTGCTCCTTAAGTCCCAGAACTGGTCAACAGCTCATAAATGGGATGGTGAACACAAAACTGTAACACGGTGAATCGTTGTCGATTGTCAGATTTTCGAGGCCTTGGTTTCGCTGGGATACGCCCAGGCGGGGAGGCTGAGAACTGGCTGCAGGGTGATCAGGCCTACAGGATCGTCCAGTTGTTGTCTCCGCTACTTCCTGCCTCTTTGCCTCTTTTATAGATGTTGGTTGGACTGCCTCTGTGACACTAACTATGATATAAGCTAAGCATACAGGGATAGGATAGTTTCTTTTACACAGTAATTGCTAGGCAGATTTTCTACATAAGTTTCATTTCTGCAGAAATGACACTTCTAGATAAGAAATGAAATTTACAGAATGCGCATGTGTAGCTTAATGCCAGCGGACAAAAGTACAAAGCGTTCATTTTGATTAACAGTCAAGACTTCAAGGTTACATAAATGTGAGAGTCCCGCGCGGCAGTTATACAGAAAAAAAAATAAAACAGTTACACTTTCGTCTTCCTTCCCTGTGCTCTCTGTCTGATTTGCTGCTTTGCTGCCATCATGCTTCCTGCCACCATGCTTCCTGTCCCCTCCCCAATCTTCCACATACCATACACAGAAGCTGACCATGACACTTGGGTCCATAGGCTGACCACCCCTTTATTAGACAACAATGAATGAACAATGTTTCTGTGAAAGAAGATGTGTTATTTTATGTGCTTGCAGGCAGGTAAATTGGTGAGTGTAGAAATGTTGGTGTCAGTGAGCTATGTGACTTCAGACCTGCATTATTCTATGTTAACATCTTCCACTAAAGTGTAATGAAAAATAACGTTGCTGGCAACATTTAATAAATGTTCCATCTGGCTTTGTTTGCATGCTCAGCCTGATCCACCTCAACTGAAGCCAATGGGAGTTTTGGCATTGGTTCCTATCAAGCTCCAATGTTTCTTGAAAACATCTGTTTAAAAGAAGGAAAGAGAACTACTTAAAGGAACACCATCTACTTAGTCTAAGTTTTATGATTAAATTAATTTTCAACCCTTCCCCCCAGTCATAAGTAAAAACCTGATCCAATCATTTTTACAAATTAAAATGAGAAATGTCTGGAGAAGGAGAGAACAGTACTAAGCTTTCTCTTACAGTGTGACAATACAAAGACACCATCAAAGTGCACAAGAACCAGAAACTGGTCAAACTGACTAGAACCTCAAACCCCCACTAAGATAGGAGGCCTATTTTGCCTGGCAGTGTATTCAGAAATAGCCACAATGAGATTATTCAGTTTGAGGTCAGACATATAGTGAAACAGATTTAAAAAGATTTGCCCAGGATTCCACAGATATCAGAAGGGGAGCTAGGAGGAGAAACAGGCACAACCCTTGGACAACACCATAAGCAGAATTCGGTTTTGTTTTGAGGGGCCAGTAGCCATGTCCACATGAATTGATCAGCCTCCTTCCATTTACTTTGTTCATCAGGAATGAAGAGTGAAGCACAAAATATCAAAAGAAATGGGCAAAATGTGAATTTAAAAAAATCCTTCATTTCTAATAGCTCACAAAGTGAAAACTTTCTTCCCATGCACACATAAGCACAAAAACACAATAACCCACATGACTCTCAGCTGTTTGGATACAAGTCAACTTTGTTATTACTGAAGTGGAATTAGCTCCTTGGGCAATGGCACAGTAGAAAACCAGACTTCCAGCATCCATCAGCTGAACTTCACACTGATAGATGCTGCTAGATAGACCGTATTTCAGTGAGATTAAGTAAGGTGGCTTTAACTTCAGTATACACTTGGCTTTTTCCTTGTAGCAGCCAGCTAGGCTAAGTGTTACATTAGGCATGGCTGCCTCTTCTTCTTGCTATCAATAACTAATTTCTCTGTAAAACATTCATAGTGACCTCTGGATGAAGTGAGATATAAGTCAGGTGTACCATACGAAAATATTTGCCAAACTAGATCATGGGTCTATCAAAACCCTTTGGGTTTCAGTGCTTCAGAGGAAGTGAAAGCAAGCCACAAATACCTATCCCAACTAGTCAACTGTGCAACATTGTACTTTAGGAAGACAGAATTCCTTCCTAGCATTTTTCATAATCACCTGATGGCCTGGAAATCTGGTATGGGATTATCACTGTCTAGCCTAGCACTGCTAGGAAAATGGCAGCATGGACAGGAGAAACTGAATATGTAAGTAGGTTATTGTACCACAAAACTTCTTCGACCTTCAAGAATCCTCCCTTAAGGTGCATAAAAGAATGGTTTGACTACGTATTAAAAGGAACTGTGATAAAAACATGTACGAATGGCTGATCCACAGCCCAAAAATGATACAACACAATTGTCCTTAGTGCAGCTCTGGGCACATGCCAATAAGCTCTCAGTCCTGAGTGTGTCCATTAGTCATACTAAGGTAGCTGTGCAAATGGCATCAGAAGGCTTCCTACTCAGACCTCACCATATAAAGAACAAGAGTTTTTAAACTGACACGCTTGCCAGTACTTCTGGTGAATGTGCTCTGTGCTCTGGCTCATCTCTTTCTGAAATAAGAGTGAAGAGCTGGGAGGAAAAAGGGTTTTCTTGCAAGATACCATCCAGAACAAATCACACTTAGCTTGTGCTGTCCTTCCTTTGTTATAGGCAAGATGTGTATATTTATAGTTGCACAACAGAGACACCCAAGCTATGTTTGTGGGTGCCCTGAGGCTATAAGGTTGTATTGTAAATCAGGAGAATGCAGGGTTTTTTAGTTTCTCTGGTAGTCTAAATCTTTTTGCGCAATGGTATTCTTTCAAATCAACGGCACATTCTTAACGCTTCGCCATTGGTAGACTTTCACTTATTTAAACTGAGCACAAAAGAAATCTCTGGGCTATAGATGCATTGGCTAGAAATCAGTTACACAGTCGGATAAAGCACCATCAGCAGCTCCTTCCACACCAAGAAAAATAAAGGGTTCTCCTGAAGAAGCAGCACAATGGGCCAGACATCAGCTGGGGTAAACCAATGTAGCTATGCTGACTGTACTGGAGGGGTGTCTGTTTACACAAGCTGAGAAGCTGGATATGTGTCTCAGCCTGGATTATCCTGATTCTGGAACACTTGTTTTTTTCCTTGGGACCTGGAAATCCAGTACAGAATCAAAGACAATGAGAAAAGACATGAGGGTGTGTTTGTGCTCACCTGAATCTTCCTAATGCCCTGCTCTTCCTGGGACCACATCCTTCACTTGACCCAGAGAACTATCTCAGGTTCCTTCAGCATGATGCTAAGACAAAGCCAGGAAGACATAGCAGAGCCAAAGCCCAAATACACTCCTCAACCTTTGTTTTGGAAAGTTGTCCCATGGCTTTGAGACCGCTGGTGTGCTGGAAGTCCTCTATCCAAATAGCTTCTTCCTGCAAAGGTTGTGCCTTTCTTGATTTTCCTCTCTCCCCACTCCCCAGTTCCGTAATATACAAAGTTTAGCTGGACCAAAAGAATCTGATCCTACATCATTAAGTTTGCAATTAGACTGTTCAAGTCTTAGGGAGCTTAACCTTGTCTTGTGTGCCTAACAAGTACACAACGGTGCCTGGAAAAGGTGTAAACTACACTAATTTGGATGTTTTACTCTAAGTCATTTAGACTTACCTACAATTTTGGTTCTTTGGAATTTGAGACCATGGTTACACTGCTTCTGATTGTGCTAGAGAGTGCCACAGAAAAAATGCACCCTTCCTACTCAATCCCACTCTGCATATGCCAAATGCCTGAAGTGGTAACATGGCCACTGTCTAGCACATGCTCAGGACCGCTCTTAGACCTAGGCATGCTCACTCATGCACACCAGCAGTCACTTCAGGGTGTTCTCACAGCTTCATATCCTAGCATGGTCAAAGAGAGTATAGACATGGCTTAAAGCAAAACATGCTCATTCCAATTCAGAGCAATTTCTCTTGGATCATCTGGTATCACTGCGTCAAAGGCTGTTTTCATTTCATCTTACCAGGTGGTTTTCAAAGGATGTATTTTTCAAGCTTTCCACTGACTTCACTGGGGCAAATTCATCATAAAAAGGCAAGCCACTACCTGGGGGCTGATGCACAATGGTACAACTCTACAAAGCTGAAAGACTCGCTGGCAAATAATGACTTGTAAGATACATTTACACTGTATTTTTTTTAAACCAATCATTAAAAAGAAATGCCCATGTCCACCTTTGCTCACACTTGGAGCACCTTTAATAAAAGGAAAGAAAACACTTGGTACAGTCCTCACCAACAATAAAAGCCACACAATGGTCTCTGCACCCTGCAGTTTCTGGGCTGGGCAGCCACAGGCAGCAATCTGGAATGACCCCTACCATGTTTTGGCTCTGGAGCTGCACTATGGTCACAGTGTAGATAGTTTTAGGCCAAACAGATTAGACAGAAAGGTGTTTATGCAGAACCAATTAAATGCAACTATGTAGGGACATATCAAACTATCAAGATCCTGGTGTCAAAAAAAAAAAGTGCCAGAAAAAAGTGGTGTGGCACATATGGAAGCAGCATGCACTACTTGAAGGAAGAGACTGGCTGGCCAGAGCCATGCTCCAACTTCTGGCCAGGCTCTGTACTCCCAGATGCAACCCCGGGGGCCCCCAGACCTCTGCTGGCCCAAGCCTCCCTACTCCACCAGACTGCATCTGCAAGGACGTTTCCTGAGGACAAGTAGCAGTGGCACAAAACATTTGTCCCTGGGGAAACACACGTTCTAACTCGTGGGGACATGCCCATATGGTGCAAACTGCATAAGGCTCTCTTTATCAATCTTAGATGCATGATGGGGTGAGGGAGATTTTACCATTCTGGATTTGAACATTTGCTACTTTGTAGCAAAACCCCCAGTTTTTCTTTATTTTTTTCTCTTTTAAAATGCATTCCTTCCCCTTCCCCAACCATTTCTGACTTTTTCTCTCCCTTTCTATTCTGTAAGTATAAGTGCGCTAAGACATAGGATAAGCTTCAGCATTTTATTTTGGTAGCAAGTTGTAATTGTTTTGTTTTTTCTTCTTCTTTATATGTATAATGACTGTGTTTATATTGATTTTTAATGTTCTATATTACTGTTTTACTGATACTATATAATTTAGGCCTACATATATAAGTTAGCATAAGTCATGTCAAGTTTCCATCCTGTAATGTCAAGCCTCCATCTTGTGTCCCCGATGTTGTAACCTATGACTCATACCTTCCCCTCCTGTGTAAATTGGTTCCTGGATGAATGTGGGTGCTTGAGAGACAATGGCAGTAGGTCTAAAAATAGCTCCCTCTGAACAACCAAACCATCAAACCCAACACCTGGACCAATGACCCAGCCATTGGAACGACCCTCAGCATTCAAGAAACAAAAGATAAGGCAACCCACCATTGTGCCAAGGCTGCACATGCTCAGTAAGAACACCTGGAGCCCTCTGAAACAGGACTGACATTGCCTGGACAGGCCTTCCTCATAGGAGATCAGAGTTACTCTGCCCCATAAAAAGGAGTAGTGAAGACTGACTCCTTGGGACACCCTCTCCATCTGGACCAGCACCATGCCACACCACCTATTCACCCAGAAGCCCTGTTGGCGACCCACCTCTGGCCAACACCTGCTGAACAAGGACCCCTTTCCAGCCTAGATAGGTAGCTATTACCCCCACCCCCTCTTCAACCAAGGACTTGGACTCTGTTTCTCTTCCCCACCCGGACTCCAACTCTTCCACTGAGTCTCTTTCTCCTGCTGCCATTGTGAGTGGTGGTGGTGGTGTGTGTGTGTGTGTGTGTGAACCAATAAGTTCATGGGGCTGTATAGTGTGTTGTCTGTTTAATAAACCTGTTATTTTGAAACCCCAAGTTAGGTTTTTGTCTGTTTCCTGGCTGTTTCCTCCTTGCCACCACTTATCTGCACCCCCCATCTCTCAGCTGTCTGCCTCTGTTTCCAGCCCCAAGTTCCCAGGTTTCTGCCTCTCTCTGTTTCCTGGCTGTCTCCTCCTTACCACCAGGCTTTTTCCCTGGCACCAGTAACCTTGAGTAACCCTGGGGCCACTTGACCTTAAGTAACCCCATGCCTCAGTTCCTCAGCCCAGGTTTTCTCTAGTCTACCAGTTCTAATCTCAGTTCTGGCAACTTTCACTCCCTCACCTTAACCTTCCCCCAAGTATCCCAGGTACCCCAAGTACACACATACGCACACCGTACCATCCAAGTTAGGAACTCACCTGGGTGTATGTGTAGGTGGGTGGTATGTGTGTGAACTGGTGAATACACACACACACATATATGTCATTGTGTGTGTGATATATGAATTAGTGATCTATGTGTACGAAGTATGTGGGTATTGACAACTGATTGTTGTCTAATTCTTGGTGTGTAGTGTGTATGTGCTTGAATTGGTGATAGAGATGCATGCACCTAGGCTGGTTTGGAGCGGGGTGTGTGTGTGTGTGTGTGTGTGTATGTGTGTTTACCTAATTGATTTGTGTTTGCATATGTGCAATTGTGTCACACCCTCCTATCTAACAGCACAGTATTGAGATCCTGAGAGTTGGCCTGAACCCACAGGGCAACATTTTGAGAGCCTCCGTATTTTAACATGAGAATGTAATAGGGTAATTTTCCAGAGCCAAAAATTCATCTTAGTGAATGAAAGCACAAAAACAAGCAAGATTCAGACCCACCCAGAATTCAGAGCTAAGTGTTCTTTCCCTGATCCTTTCATATACATGTAACAGTGGAATATATTGGAGGTTAGAATATATTGAAAAATAGCCTTGGTCATGATCTGGGTTGCCATAGTTTAGAACTAGACACCAACTAAATGAAAAGGAAAATTAATTCATAGATTCATAGATGCTAGGGTCAGAAGGGACCTCAATGGATCATTGAGTCCAACTCCCTGCCCATGGCAGGAAAAAGTGCTGGGGTCACATGATCCAGGTGCTTGTCCAGTCTCCTCTTGAAGACCCCCAAGATAGACGAGAGCACCACCTCCCTTGGAAGTCCATTCCAGATTCTGGCAACCCTAACTGTGAAGAAGTTCTTTCTGATGTTTAACCTGAATCTGCTCTCTATCAGCTTGTGGCTGTTGTTCCTGGTTATTCCAAGGGGTGCCCTGGTAAACAAAGCATCTCCTATTCCCTGCTGCCCCCCGCCTGGTGAATTTGTATACTGCCACAAGATCCCCCCCTCAGCCTTCTCTTACGAAGGCTGAAAAGGTCCAGGTCCCTCAGCCTTTCTTCACAGGGCCTTCCCTGTAGGCCTCTAACCATACAAGTGGTGCTCCTAGGGACCTTCTCAAGGTTGTCCACACCCTTCTTGTATTGTGGCGCCCAGAGTTGGATGCAGTACTCCAGCTGCAGCCTGACCAATGCTGCATAGAGGGGAAGCATCACCTTCCTGGACCTGTTTGTGATGCACCTACTAATGCATAACAAGGTACAGTTAGCTCTGCTAATTACTTCATCACATTGATGACTCATATTCATCTTGGAGTCAACAATGAGAAAGTTTATTCTTTATTATAATAGTTAATGGCATGCACACATCCCAATCAAATTACAGTGAGTTTGCAGGGAGTAGGGATTTTTTGCAGAACAGCTAATGCAAGGAAACTGTAGACACACAATTACCCTACTGTAAGTGGAAGCTAATCTTAGGCAGTTTACCCATGAATGCAGTAGGGTCAAAATTGCCTCAGTTTAGCTTTCAGCAACTGCCTGGTAAAAGCAGACACACGGGGTATGTCTACTGAGATGCTAACTGTGCATTAGCCTAATAACACTATGCAGTAATGGGTAGGGCAAAACCCATGCCAATATGCTATTGCGCAATAGTATTAAGCTACTGCACAGTCAGCATCACTAAAAAGCCCTGTGCTGGCACTACTGCACAGTAGCAGCAGTTACTGTGCATTGATTTAGTACTTGGTTATGCAAGTGCTAAACTTAATGCACAGTAACTATGATGCATTAATGAATGTTTAGATGCACCCACAGAGTTACAACCCAGCAACTGTTCTGCAGTAAGTCCCTTTCCTGTTAATTCACTTTACAGTCATCATTTGACTGTACTGTGGGACTAGTACTGTGTGTCAGGACTTGCCTATGTAGGGATACTCTACCTACAGAGCCCAGGTGGGCACAGCATGAAATCTGATCCTATACTCTGTCTGACAGCTCTTCTTACACTAAACCATGGAGTTGCCATTTTGGAAAAAGGACTGTGCAGGCTGTTGAAAGGTATGTATTGAAGCTGCTGTTGAAGGAACTAAGCAGCCTGAGAAGGTGAGCCCAGGGCAGGGGTGCAGACCCAGGGAGCAGCTTATCTGTGTGAGGCTTCTGGGATTTTGCACTGTGCACAGGGCTCAGACAGAGCCCAAAATGGAGGAGACACTCTGACGTCTGTCTGGCTGAGGGACTAGGGCAACTGGATAGCTGACATGGTAAAAGGTGACAATAAAAGGTACTGGAGCAATCTTCAGGTGAATTCTTGTCTCCCCAATAGCTGCAGAGAGGTCTCTTCCCCAAAGCAAGGGGTAGGAGCTTGATAGCAATGTGTCTCTGAGAGGCACCCCGCACCATGTTCCTATATATGGTTAATGGATTTCTTTCCATCTTATTTATTCTCCTCTCTTGTCATACAGCTACTCCGGTGAACCTAATCATGAGCTACAAAAACTCCCATTCTTCACCATACCAAAGCACTCTTATGAACTTCCCTACATATGCACCCCTCCCACATCCTCTCACACCCCCTTCCTCCACTCAAATAACACTACCCCACTCTGTTCATACTACCAAATATACATCTATCCCCTTCCTCCTTACCACATACTTCACACCTTTATAGAAATATATTTCCCCAGCTGAGAGACTGCTGTGATCTTTAAACACCTCTCTCTTCACTTTTGGAACAGGTGTTATCAATTACTTTCACCACTGTGACCCACAGTTTCCATAGCCCTGCCTGCGACCATTATTGTCAAGGCAACAAATGCCTACATCCAATTCATGTGCTCCTGCATTTAAGTTCCAGCTGTCTCATTGTGTAAGGAAAAAGAACAGAACCATTAATATCCTACTTTCCACCAACTGTCAAGCAACCAAAACAGCTTTCCACCAATGCTTTCTACCAACGAGCTTCAATTGTGATATGGAAAGACTATTTATTGGGTTAAAAGAGTTACTTCAGTCTCTGAAGTTCTTTCAGTCTTAAACCTCCTTGTTGCATCTGTAAACTGTTAGTCCTCTGTCTAGTGTCTGAGTACCTGTGATGAAGGGAAGTGCTGTTATCTGCATTTTATGAATGCAGAACTAAAATATAGTGGAAGAGACTTGCCTGAGGTCACACAGGAAGTCAGTGGTGGAGCAGGGACTTGATGAAGTTTCTCTCAAGTTGTAGATTTACACCCATGTCCTTGCATCATCCTCATGTGATATATACACCTACCCACTAGAAACCACTCAATAATCACCAATGCCATTTATAGTAGATCACAAGAAAACACTCAGATAGTAATGACTTTCAGTACCTATTGATTTGGCTGAGATCCTAACCAATAACCTAGAGTTGAAGAGCTTTTTTTCTTCCATTCCCAAGCCCCTGAACCACCCAGTTCTGGCTAAAATATCCTTTGTTGGCTCTGTGTCATAATGGCTTATAAGACAATAGACTATCATGGGCGGATCCAGGATTTTGAAAAAGGGGGTGTAAATGGTTTGGTGCATCATCATATAGAGCATAACACATATTTCTCCAGTTAAAGAAATAATAGTAGCTTCATTAAATACGCCAAGGGGCTAGCACTGTATTTTTCAGTTTAAGATCAAAGAAAAAACAAATATAACTATTGGAATGTGCCTCATTTGCTAGATGATATATTATGTTTTTAAAAAACACAACAAACTAGGCAAAAATATAGTCAAAAGACATTGTGTCATTAATCCTGTAGTGATAATGGTTAAATGTACATTTCTTCTCCAGATTCATAAATCAAAATCTAGCCTTCTTCAGCATCTTGAAAGTGCCTCCAATATGTCACTGTCAGCCATTCTACACCTGAGTTAGTATTACTATTCCTGAGTTAATATTTTTAACTAAAGCTAAAAACACTCTGCAGGGCTGTGAAATAGAGAAAAGACATTACTAGGCATAGCTAACACACCACAAAATTACCTAAGAAAATGCTGCAAAGCTTCAGTCCCTGATTTGATTTGGCAGAGATTCAGCCCAATTCAGCGGCTGAATCGCTGAATCTGAATTGAATCAGAGGACCCTTTAATATTTCCAAATCGAATCAGAATTCTTTGAATTGATTCAGAAAGATTCGGAATGATTCAGAGATTCAGCCATAGACACAGCTTTAAATTTTTTTTCTACATACCTCTAGGTAGGACGCGGCTTGTCAAAGCTGTGATGCTGGGATGGATGGAGCATCCCACAGGAGCGTAGAGGGCTCCCCAGTGCACTTGGCAGCAGACCCAGAAGTGGACCAGAAGCACTTCCAGCTCACTTCCGGGTCTGCCAGGGATTGCACCGGGCCCCCCCACTGCTCTCCTGTGGCTGGGTGACTGGTGTCTCTCGAGTCTGGGGCAGCATAGAATCATAGAAACATAGAAGTAGGGTCGGAAGGGACCTTGTAGATCTTCAAGTCCGACCCCCCGCCTAGGCGGGAGAAAAGACTGGACTCAAATGACTCCAGCCAGGTAGGCATCAAGCCTCTTCTTAAAGATCCCCAGGGTAGGAGCCAACACCACTTCCCTAGGAAGTTGGTTCCAGCTCCTAGCCACCCTAATTGCAGGGTGCCCCTGTGGTCAATTGCCAAGCCAGAGTACTTCTGGTCCACTTCCAGGTTCACTGGGGATCACTCTGGGTCCTGCCCCCCTGTACCCCCGCGGCTGGGCAACTGGTGCCTCCTGGGTCTGGGGGGGCACCCAGGGTCCCCCCATGGCCAATTGCCAAGCCATACTGCTTCTGGTCCACTTCCGGGTTCACCACCGAGCACTCCTGTGGGATACTCCATCCGCCCCAGCATTGCAGCATTCATGAGCTGGACTGGTACCTCGAGTTATGTAGAAAAAACATTTAAAGCTGTGTCTGTGTCTGTGTCTGAATTGCTGATTTTCTGAATCAGCATTGAATCTTCAGATTCTGATTTGGCTGAATTGAATCAGGGACAGTGATCCGAATCAACAAATTGAATCACTGTCCTGGATTCAGGCTGAATCTGAATCGAGTAGAGCCTGCTTCTCACACCCCGATAAGAAAGGTTAGTTTTGAATAGTAGAACATCATGACCATTAAAAAGAATTGAGGGTTGATAACATGTGCAGAATAGAGAGATTAGCAGGAATCAGAGAGATGATAGAGAGCCATGAAGTCAATTGAGTCTCTCAGTGCTGTCTGAATAGAAATGCTTATGCCTCTCCTGGGCATTTATTTTTAAAGTTTGGGTGGAGCAGGAAGCAAAGGATGGGTACCAGTGTACCCTCCCTGGATCTGCCCCTGCAGACTGCAGAGGTCCATAAATTCCTGAGATGCTGGATAAGATGTCTCCTTTTTGTACTGGAGATTAAAGTTCACTTGTAAATGAATAAAACATTGCTTCTGAAAGTGGATCAGAAAAAAGCATCTTTAAGCATTCTATCTGGGGAGATATTCTGCCATGGATTGCTGAATTGCTTTTATAACTTTCACATTCATACTAAACTTAAATCACTCATTGGGGGAAATCTATACAGTCTTTACAGTACAGTTTCAGATTTAGTGGTGGTATGGAAACCACCTCTTGGTAGAAGATTATTATTATTATGATAAATCATACACTGATCATAATACCCTCTTTAAACACCAAAGAGATAAAAACTTGTGTACTGAACACAAACCAGACAGCACTGTGAAACAACAATGCTTTTAAACAGCCAATATATATATATTTTAAAAACCTGCCTGGTTTTGCATAAAATATGGACTCTGATTATCAGGGACACAGCTAATAATAAGACATACAGCTAACAATAAGTAGTGGGGTATTCACAAAGGATGGACAGGAAGCCTAACTCCAAGCCCATATTATCAAGTTAAGGAGTCACTTTCAGTGGTAGATAGGATTTTGTATAAAGACACTAAGGGCACATCTATACATGCCATTTTAAGGTGCATTAGCGATTTCTAAGGCACATTAATGGCATGGGTCTACACATGCATGCCTTTAATGCACCTTAAAAATGGTGATTTTAGGCTACTCATGCAGGCGGTTCACAGTCACCACTGGCCGACAACAACACCGGTGTCAGCATCTGTGGGTGGTCGCTGACCACTGATCAGTGCTCACCACACACCACCTGCTGCCAACAGCGCTGCGGCTGCCTGCGGGAGCTCCCCACTTGCTGCCATCATGCTCCTGCTGCCACTTACAGGAGCTCACCATGCCCTGCCCAGCCTCTGGGGGCATGCAGCATTCATGACTAAAGTACTTTAATGCATATGTAGATATGCCAAGGTGCATTGATAGATGTAGGGTTGGAAGGGACCTTGTAGATCTTCAAGTCTGACTCCCTGCCCTGGGCAGAAGAGAAAACTGGGCTCAAATGACCCCAGCCACGTAGACATCTAGCCTCTTCTTAAAGACCCCCAGGGTAGGAGCCATCACATGTCCCTTGGAAGTTGGTTCCAGATCCTAGCCGCCCTGACTATGAAGAAGTGCCTTAGGATGTCTAGTCTAAACCTACTCTCTAACAACTTGTGGCTGTTATTCCTTGTTACCCCGGGGGGGGCACTAGGGGGAACAAGGTCTCTCCCAAAACCTGCTGGTCCCCCCTAGTGAATTTATAGATGGCCACCAGGCCACTGTCTCTCACCCCATTCTCATTAAAAAACTAGGGGACTGTGGCGTCGACACCTACACAGTCAAATGGGTCCCTAACTGGCTGGAGGGCTACACCCAGAGAGTGATGATGGATGGGTCAATTTTGACCAGGAGGGATGAGGGCAGTGGGGTCCTCCAGGGCTCAGTCCTCGGGCCCGCACTGTTCAACATCTTCATCAGTGACTTGGACAAGGGGGTAAAAAGCACCCTGTTCAAATTTGCTGACAACACTAAGATGTGTGGGGATGTGAGCACGTTAGAAGGGAGGAACAGGCTGCAATCAGACCTAGACAGGTTATAGGGGTGGACAGATGAGAATAGGATAGGTTTCAATACTGACAAGTGAAAGATGATGCACTGGGGAGGAAGAACCAGCTACAGGCTGGGGAACTCCCTTCTAGTCAGTGCAGAGGCAGAAAAGGATCTTGGAGTCATTATTGATGCCAAAATGAACATGGGCTGGCAGTGTGGGGACGTGCTCAGGAAGGCCAATCACACCTTGTCATACATCCACAGATGCATCTCATGCAGGTCCAGGGAGGTGATACTCCACCTCTATGCGGCACTGGTCAGGCCGCAGCTGGAGTACTGCGTCCAGTTCTGGACGCCACACTTCAGGAGGGATGTGGACAACATGGAGAGGGTCCAGAGGAGGGCCACTAGCATGATCAGGGGGCAGCAGGGCAGGCCCTACGAGGAGAGGCTACGGGACCTGAACCTGTTCAGCCTCCACAAGAGAAGGCTGAGGGGGGGATCTAGTGGCCTGTTATAAACTAGTCAGAGGGGACCAGCAGGCACTGGGGGAGTCCTTGTTCCCCTGAGTACTTCCAGGAGTGACTAGAAATAACAGTCACAAGCTGGCAGAGGGTAGATTCAGGCTAGACATTACGAGGCGCTACTTCATGGTCAGGGCGGCTAGGATCTGGAACCAACTTCCAAGCAAAGTGGTGCTGGCTCCTATCCTGGGGGTCTTTAAGAGGAGGCTAGACAAACACCTTGCTGGGGTCATTTGACCCCAGTACTCTTTCCTGCCATGGCAGGGGGTCGGACTTAATGATCTGCTCAGGTCCCTTCCAACCCTACCAACTATGAAATTATGAAACTATGACCTGCCCCATATAACCATGCTAGTTGCCCTTGAGCATCATCCCTGCTGTTGGCCTATCACATATGTGCTCCATGATAATCTTCTCAAAGACTTTCCCCAGGATTGAAGTAAGACTAACGGACCTATAGTTGACCGGGTCCTCCCTCTTCCCTTTTTTAAAGATGGGGACCATGTTGGCTTTCTTCCAGTCATCTGGCACCTGGCCAAAAGTACCACAAGTGCTCGTAAAGCCATGCCAGGGGCCCCACAATAACCCATGCCAATTCCTTCAACACCCTGGGGTGGAGAGCATCTGGACCTGCTGATTTGAACATGTCCAGCCCCTCCAGAAGCTCTCTAACCTGGTCCTCCCCGACCTTAGGCCTGGCGGCGTTTCTCCCGAGTCTGTCTGGAATCTTGGGTGGGGAGTCCCAGTCCCTCCACAAGAAAACAGAAGTGAAGAATTTGTTAAAAAAATCTGCTTTCTCCTCCGGTGGAACCACCAAATTGCCCAGTATATCCTGCCAAGCTCCGTATTTGCCTTAGCTTTTCTAACAGCCCCCCTACAGACCCGAGCGGTGGTGGTATATTACTCTTTGGTGATAGCCCCTCCCTTCCACCGGGTGTACACCTCCTTTTTGGCAATCAGGCATTAACACTGTGTATGTTGACTGACTTTGGACTAACTTTAGTCCCAAGTTGTCCCACACACCATGTTAATGTGCCTTAGTGTGTGCACATGTAGATGAGTATCTAAATCACTTTAATGAGCACTGGTTTCACATGAACAGCATCACTAAGAATACTGTTATGGCTTGTCACATATGCCAACATCATAGACTAATATAAGCAAAAGCACTCAGATTAGTGGCACAGGAAAATATTGTCCTTATTGAGCAAAGTAAGCATAAATTTGCCTATACTAAATAGGTATAGGTTTGTCTAAATTCCAGTGGACTGTGTCTACAGTAGATAAATGTGGACCCATAATCCTCCACCATTACAGCTGTATACAGGCTAGGGAAAAAAATCCTTTTTACTTACTTGAAACTATTATTCTTACTTCCCTGAGATACCCTTACCAGAGGATACTCCAAGTGAACATGGGATACCTGATATAGCAAAATCTGACAATGGGCCACACTTTAATTGGAATGAATTTAAACAATTTGCAATGAAGTACAGGGTTAGCCATAGCATTCCCTATTATTCAAACCTGAATAGGTTGATAGAAAATGGTGTCAAAATAATATGTTTGCTAAAATGAATGCAGTAGGCTCTGTTCTATATTTATTACTGTAAAATCACAGAATGGCACCAGTGAAGCACTGGTTCTCATCTGCTGATTTTTTTTTTCACCAAAATACTGAAAACAAGAATATCTGTTGATGTCAGAATGACTGAGGGCTCACAGATATATAAAGAGACAGGAGGCAAAGCAGAAAGTGTGATATAAACTGGGGTTGGGGGAGCCACAACTATTTCATGAACATTATATTCTATGCATCTATCAGGGGGAAACAATGGTTGCAAACAGCAGTGGTATCACAAGAAATAGCCGTGAAGTCATATGAAGTTGTCCCCCGGACAGACAACAGACTGGAGAAACAGGCAACACCTTCTCCAAATTCCAAAAGGGAGAGAAATATCAGGCAATGAATTTACCTAAGGAGGTCTTAGACAAGCAGCAGCAGGCTGAGACAGCTGAGGGCACCACCAAAACTAACACTTCCTGCTTCCTGACAGCAGTGGTGTTGAAGTCTGAGGTGCTGCCCCAATGCCAGCTAGTGAGCAAGCGTCATTGTACCACTGAGGAACAAATTCCTGGGGGCTGTGTCTACAGTAGCAAAATTTGGACCCATAACCCTCTACCATTACAGCTCCAGCAATGCTACCAGTCATGAATACTGCAATATAGACAGTCCACAGGCAGTTTTACCACCTGATTGTTTTGCACAAGGGGTTAGTTAGTCTTGCCTAGGGGTTAGTTACCTGAAGCATGGTTGTAGTCCAGGCTGGTTTCCCAAGGAACTGGGGTCCAGAGGGGTCTGGTGCTGGAACTGGATTCAGAAGCCACAGCCAAAGTCAGATAAGCTGGGCTCAGAAACTAAAGCCAGAAACAAGATAAGCTGAAGGCTACCTGGGATCAAAAGCCAGGAATCAGGGACTGCCAAGGGTCTAACTGGAGTGAAAACCAGGAGTCAAAACCAGAAGATTAGCAAGGAAACCCACAGAGGGTCAGGAGCAGGAACTTTTGCCTCTGCTCAAACAAGGAAATTGTGGGCTAGGCCTGGTTTTTAAGGGCAGAAGCAGGCAGGGCCTTTTACTTGTGGCTTCAGGGAATTGGCTACTCTGAATGCCTCATGCAGCCCAACTGAGACCAGGGTGCTGCTCTGGGCTTGGTCTGGTGGCACTTATGCCAGGGATGACTTGCCCTCATTTCTTGATTGGAACTGGCCAGTTTCTGGCCAGCTATCATTATACTGCTCTTATAAGAAGAGGCAAAAATGCCTGTTTCTGCCTCACCTACAACCTCTAATCTCTGCTGTCTTCAGTGGAAGACTACTGGCAAAAAATTACACTTCCATTTTTTTCAGGTACAGACAGTGGTCTAAGGATGAGGCCCATTCACTTCTCGACCCTTTTTCTCAGACAGGAAGCAAGGAACTACATTGTACCCAACCTGGCAATGAGTACATGTCCACAAAAAAGATGGGTGTGTTAATAGTTTGGTCCAGGACATTGCAAAGTGTGTTTGAAAGGCTGTCCTGGAATTGCATCATTGGATCAATGGCAAAAATGTGGCAGTGCATTCGGCTGCTCACTAAATCCTGACTGAATGGATGACGTGTGTACATGCCAATCCTGTTACTTTTATGTTCCAGGACAAGCACAAGCACAAATGCAACATCTGTCCTTAGCCTCAATGAGACAGGCAGTCTGTCATGACTCCCACCAGCCTTGTCTAACACTTTTACCCAGACAGCATGCTGGCTGTGATAGAATGACCTTTGTAATTGCAGATCACTCTTCTAGACACACCAGGGAGTGCTGTTGAAAATTAGAGTAATAGGATTGTCTTCAGAGGACCATGCTGCAATGCTATTGTCTCCACAGTGAGAGAAAATAAGGGAAATCTAGATTACTTGGCTTCATTAACATCTTGAAAATTGTTGATTAACTAAGAACCTGTGACAATCTGAGAATTCTAGGAATTTTACATACAACTTCAATTCTCACAAACAATTTTGTTGATTAACCCACATGCTTTAACTTTAAGCACCAGTTGAATGCATTAGTGACAAAGGATTTTTTTGTTGTTGAAATTTTGTGTCTTAGGCCATATGAGCCAAATCATTTCCAAATTCTATCAAGTAAGCACAACTCAATCATTCAAATCTGTTTGGTGCTACTACCAGCAAGTATCCTAGCTCCCATACTTCAGCCTGTGGCTTCAGATATTCCAAAATCCATTGCAGGCATCCTGCATGCAAGCCCCAAGCCTAAAAGACTTGGGCTAGGGACAGACCTTACACATAAACCAGTTTAAGTGATCAGAAACTGATTTAAATCCATAACAGAACAGATGTTCAGTGCACATAAACCAGTATGAAAATGGCTGAAACTGGTTTGAGGTAAACCTGGTTGAATGTAGTATCAGACTTAACTGATTTGGGTCAAACCGGTTTATCCAATGTCTGTCCCATACCCCTTGCTGGTTTAACTTAAACCAGAGTCCCCCAACATCCTAGCTGCTTGGCAGCCCCTGGGGCAGGGCTGTCTGCTCCAGAGCAGGGTTGGCCCCACCCCCCTGCCTGGCTTCCCTCTGCTCCACTCCCCCGCCCTGCTCAAGCAGGGATTTCCTCCCTCTCGTCTCCCACAGCACGGATGTTAGCTAGTATGTAGAATACTAGCTAATGCTGACAGGTGTCTGTGTAAGGCAGATGGAGACAAAGGCAGACAGGACACTGTCTGCTTAGGGCTTTTTGGAGCTAATCAACAGCTCAGCTGGTAATGTCCCTCTATTCCTTCCTTGGAAAAAGTTGTTTAAGAAGAGCTTGAACTAATGAGAGAGGATTTTGTTTTCTTGATGGGGTGCTAAATTCTGTGTTATCAACTCCCTGCTGGCTCCCTTGCTGGTCAGAAGCAGCATGGGGGGGGGAGGGGGAACCCTCTCCCTAACCAGAGCATCCTGCCAGGGCCTGGCCACCCCCCCCTCCCCCCCAGATCAGGACCTTAGAAGGGAAAGGATGGCTACTCTAGCACCCCCCGGCTTCTAGCCTGAGCCACTGCAGGCATGTGCCTGCATTTTCTCAGTCCAGAGGAGATGTCTGTGCAGTTACAAACCAGTTCAGCCTAGCCACATTAGACTAACCTGCAAAGATTGAAGCACTTCATGCTCAGGCTTTTTTAATGTCTGCCGCTAGCCTTGGAGTTCAGATGCTCCCTATTCTCACTTGCCCCTAGCCAAAAGGTCAAAGGAGCAAGCTAGAGGGAAAACCCAAAAGCAATCCCACATCATGATAAATTGTGTAGCCAAGATTCTCGCATTTGGAGGCATTTGTGACAAAGGATCTGATCCAACTAATGTATATGAGCAGGTATAATGTCACAAGCTGTTCTCTTGGCGTCAGTGCAGTTCTGTATTGCAGTAAACACATCACTCATGGTAAGCAATCACTAGGAAGCGTTTGCAGAATTGGAATCTTTTCGGTCAGCTCCCAAGATCACTGGCTGGAAGTGGGATGTCAGTTGCATCACTTGCTTTTTGACAGCTCTGCATTGAATTCTGAACTACACTTGTGGCTCTTCACCTCCATCTCTCCAAATTAGTCAAAAAGGGGATGTCTACATTACAGGAGTGGAATGCTCAGTCAAGCCACAAGGGAAATAAGTCCTGCTCACCCTGAGGGTCCCTCCTTGTTCAAGACATGCATTTCTCATGTGCCAAAGAACACCAGTTTGGAGAAACCCCAGGGCATTCCTACAGCCTTATTTCAGGGGTTAATGGGCACATGGGACAAGAGTGGGTGGATCGGGCTTATTTCCTCAGCAGTAAAATTGAGCTCATTGCTGCTCCTGTGTAGATATACCTAAAAGCTAGTGAGAACAGCAATTCACTGCACACTGCAAATCAACAGACTCAGTATTTACCCTTTAAAATAATTAAATTGGCCCTCCATACAAGATCTCAATATAAAACTGTTGCAATTGAATAGGGAGGAATATATGTGTGGGTGGGTGGGTGGGTATATTCTACATGCATATTCCTAAACAGTGAGGGCCAGATCCATGGATGGGGTAAATCCTCAGAATACAATACCAATTTACACCCAGTGAGGATCTAATCACATGCTGTGATTTGTTTCTTAGTTTAATGAAACTCTTGCTGATGAGAAGGAAACTGTCAATACAGCTATTCGACAAAACCTATGCAACTAGCATGTTCAAATGATGGATATAGGATTCATCACATAGGTACACAAGAGCTCTGGCTAGCTCTTAAGTGTGAGCAAAGTAAATGACGTACTCTCATCTCCAGAGAAGTATTTATACAAGGCTTTAATGTCCTGTTGCTTCTGCCCCAGACTGACAGTTAAGTTCGCAAAAGAGGTTGGCTGCTCTTCAGGCACTTCAAAAGTGGCCACGTTGTCAACAGCTTCACCTCCAGGCCCTAATTGGTATCATTGCCCTCAATTACAGTGTGTGGGGCTCCCTGGAAAATCTGGTCCTGTTTTATGTAACTTAAAGGTAAACCCCATCTTCATATGTGGAAACACTAGTCAGTAGAGACAAGTTTTGAGGGATTACTGATTTTGAATGAATCTAAAATAGGCCCCCTGACCTGAAATTCCTTATGCCCAACCTTCAGATGTGGGGAGCAGCTGCAGCTCCTATTTGAAGTCAATAGGAGTTGAAGTATTTAGTAGGGCTGTGTAAAGCTTTTGTTCCCAATTCCATTTGGTAGAGATTTGGCCCAATTCAGAGGCTGAATCTTCGAATCTGAATCAAATCAGAGGACCCTTTAATCTCTCTGAATCAAACTGAAACCCTCTGAATCGATTCGGACGTATTTGGACAGATTCAGCGATTTGGATGTAGATACAGCTTTAAATGTTTTTTCTACATAGCTCTAGGTAGCAGGCAGCTCGTGATTGCTGCATTGCTGGAGCTCATGGAGTGTCCCACAGAAGCGTGGGGTTGCCAAATGGCATGTCTGCCTTCTGAGTGAGAAAGGGTACACTCCTTGGAAATAAGTCACACACTCATATGCTTCTGTCCACGACCAGGCTTGCAAACCTGTGAAACAGATGGCTCATGTGGCCCCACGTGTGTGACTCAGTACTATACTTGAGCCCTCCCAAGTCAGTTGACAAGGCTTATTTCTCTGCATCATGCCCTATCACACACCCGACAGGGCCAAGTGGGTTACATGTGTTTGACCTGGAATCTCCAGGTCTGTGGCCTTGCCACCCGAGTCTCATGTGATCATATTATAAAAGATCTTACTGTATATACCTTGCATATGTAAAGAAAGAACTAAACTTATTTGAGAAGCTCTGAGCTTCCTCATTTTGTGGGTTTAAAAGAATCCATCTTAAACGCTTCATTACACACGTTGCATAATATTGTCATTGTTTGCCTGTAGTTTCCCTTTCAATCAGTGGACCTTTTCAAATCCAGTAAAGAACTATTATGCCTTTTCATGGCATATTATGCAGTTGGTCCCTACTGCTCCTCCCACAGAAGCCAGTGGCAAAAATCCCATAATCAAGCCCTTAAAGTCTAACAGCAACTACAACAGTATTTGTCTCATATTCCAAAGTTTTATTCTTCATGCAGCATGTTCCTGATTTGCACAAACATCCTTTTGATTTTTGCTAAAAGCCCAAAAGTCAAGCTTAAAGAGTAGGAACTGGGGGCTGTATTTCCAAAGATATTTAGCTAGCTAAAATGCACAGTTAAGTACCTAGCTCACTTCGGTGCTTTTAAAAATCCCACTGGGGACCTCTTTGCATCTTTACGTGCCTAAATATTTTTGCAGACCTGGATTCTACAAGGTACTGAGTACTTACAGTTCCCACTGACTTCAGTGAGAATTGTGGGGGATTTAACACCCTGGAAGAATAGGCTGCCTGGAATACAGCTGTTATGCATATGTCAGAGTAACACATCCACTGAAAATACAGGGATATAAGTACCCCAAGGATGGATCCACCTATCTAATTCAGTTCCTCTTTCTGGCAATAGTGAATGTAGGAAGCTACAGGAGAAAAGATACTCCTCCACCTCCCTGTAATAAACGTATCCAATGCTATTTGCTTGGGGTGGGGTGATGAAATGGAAGAAAATCAATAGATGCCATAGACCTTGAGGGCTGGTTGCCCTTAAGCCACGCCACATTCTACACTTGAAATGCTTTCCCAGCATAGCTATACCACTGTATCCTGTCAGCAAAGAACACCTAGTGTAGACACAGCTTTTATCAGCCAAACTGTGCTTTTGCTAGTATAATACCTAGGCCACCCAAACCTTCCCAACCAATAAAAAAGCTCTACCAATAAAAGCACAGACCTGCTTCCATAAGCTACATCTACGGTTGGGACATACACACAAGTTACTTTGGACTGAAAAGGCAAGTGGCAGCTTTGCAGTACTGTGAACATGCATGCTCTTACCCCCTTCTAAATAAAAGCTAAACCGTGGGAGCTTACCCCTCAGTGAAAGAGGGTTAAATTACCACTGGTTAGGATTCACTTGCCAGGGGATCTGAGGGTGCGGACAGAAGTTAGCCTGATCTGGCCCCTGAAAGCACTCTCCAGCTGTGAACAAACCGAAGTGCACAGCTGAACAGCATTTTAAAAGGGCCCAATCCCATGAAAATCTGAACCCTCATTGTATGAGGGTTAAAATGAAGACATTTCAAAACAGAGTGGCTCCAGTAATATGTGTCTGCACAGCCCCTCAGCCTTGAAGCTATTTTCAGAATGGAAGTGGGGAAAGGGAATGGAGGGACTTCGGTCTGGGGTTTTACAAGCTGATGCTGAAAAGTGGGTAGATTGAAGACCCTCCCACCTCGGGTGGGGGGGGGGTGCTCCAGTCCACCCACCTCATCCTCCAGCGCTGGCTGGGGAACCCCTTAAAATGAGCTCCCTCTGCTCCCTTACTTCCCTCCCATTCTGAAAACAGCACCCAGGTGGGAGAGAGGAGCAGCCATCAGCTAGACTTCCCCCCTACCTGGACCCAACAGTGAATTTCTCTTTGGGCATAGTTTCATAGTTAGTAGGGTCAGAAGGGACCTGAGCAGATCATCAAGTCCGACCCCCTGCCATGGCAGGAAAGAGTACTGGGGTCAAATGACCCCAGCAAGGTGATTGTCAAGCCTTGTCTTAAAGACCCCCAGGGTAGGAGCCAGCACCACTTCACTTAGAAGTTGGTTCCAGATCCTAGCTGCCCTGACAGTGAAGTAGCGCCTCCTGATGTCTAATCTGAATTTACCCTCTGCCAGCTTGTGACTGTTATTTCTAGTCACTCCTGGTAGTGCTCAGGGGAACAGGGATTCCCCCAGTGCCTGCTGATCCCCTCTGACTAGTTTGTAACAAGCCACTAGATCCCCCCTCAGCCTTCTCGTGTGGAGGCTGAACAGGTTCAGGTCCCATAGCCTGTCCTCGTAGGTCCTGCCTTCTTGCCCCGATCATGCTAGTGGCCCTCCTCTGGACCCTCTCCATGTTGTCCACATCCTTCCTGAAGTGCGGCGCCCAGAACTGGACGCAGAACTCCAGCTGCGACCTGACCAGAGCCGCATAGAGGTGGAGTATCACCTCCCTGGACCTGCTTGAGATACATCTGTGGATGCATGACAAGGTATGGTTGGCCTTCCTGACTGCATCCCCACACTGCCGGCCCACATTTATCTTGGCATCAATGATGACTTCAAGATCCTTTTCTGCCTCTGCACTATGAGAAGTGAGTTCCCCAGCCTGTAGGTATGGTGCTGGTTCTTCCTCCCCGGGTGCATCACCTTGTACTTGTCAGTGTTGAAATCCATCCTGTTCTCATCTGCCCACCCCTGTAACCTGTCTAGGTCTGAGTGTAGCCTATTCCTTCCTTCTAATGTGCCCACATCCCCCCACATCTTAGTGTCGTCAGCAAATTTGAACAGGGTGTTTTTTACCCCCTCATCCAAGTCACTGGTGAAGATGTTGAACAGTGCAGGTCCAAGGACCGAGTCCTGGGGGACCCCACTGCCCACATCCCTCCAGGTAAAAAGTGACCCATCCACCACCCATCCACCCTCCAGCCAGTTGGCGACCCATTTGACTGTGGAGGTGTCGACACCACAGTTCCCCAGTTTCTTAATGAGAACAGGGTGAGAGACAGTGTCGAAGGCCTTCTGAAAGTTCAGAAAGATTATGTCCACTGCTACCTCTGTATCTAAGGATTTGGTGACCTGGTTGTAGAAGGCCACCAAGTTGGTCTGACAGGACCTGCCTCTAATGAACCTGTGTTGGCTGCCCCTAAGCATAATCTCCCCTGCTGGCCCTTCATGTACATGTGCCAGAATAATTCTATCAAAAAGCTTACCCAGGATCAAGGTAAGACTAACTGGCCTATAGTTCCCTGGGTCCTCCTTCCTCCCTTTTGAAGATGGGAACCACATTGGCCCTCTTCCAGTCCTCTGGCACCACACCAGAGCACCACAAGTGCTCGTACAGCTGTGCCAGGGGTCCCGCAATGACCTCAGCTAATTCCCTCAGCCCTCTGGGGTGGAGATCGTCCGGACCAGCTGATTTAAATACATCCAGTCCCTCCAGAAGTTCCCTGACTAGATCCTCCCTGACCCATGGCCTAGGTGTGCCTCCCCTGGGGCCTGACGGGGGCCCGGTGGAGGGGTTGATCTGGTCCCTGCTCAGGAAAATGGAGGCAAAGAAGTCATTAAATAGGTTAGCTTTGTTGTGTGGTGTGACGACCAAATTTCCTAGCGTGTCTGAAGGGACCCCACATTACCCAGTACCTTCTTTTTGCCTCCTATGCTTTAAAAAAAGGACTTCTTGTTGTCCATAATCTGGGAAGCTAGTCCCAGTTCCATCTCCGCCCTGGCCTTCCTGACTTCTCCCCCGCATCTCCGAGCAACCATAGTATAATCCTCCCTGGTGTTGGCCCCTCCCTTCCATTGGGTGTACGCCTCCCTTTTAGCTGGTCCAGGGGATCGTTGTAACTCAGAATGATTCCTGAAAAGTGGTCTCAGTTACAATGGGGTTCTCCACTTCTGTCTACACCCTCTGTGTCTGTACATGGGCAGTTACCTGTAAGCAGTTGATATACAATGAAGACCTATCTCCTTTTACCCCCCTTACAAAAGTGTCCATACTCTGCATTAAGGATTTTTGCTGGCAAAGCTATGTTGGCTTGGGATCACACCTTACACACCCTTGAGCAATTTATTTGTGTCAGGAAAAGTGTGTAATGTATAGCAGGTCCAACTTTAGCCCCAAGCCAGTCCATACACACAGTGTTACTGCGCACTAAGGTGTCTACATGTGTTTTACTGTGCAGTAACTAATCAAGCATAAATTTGATACCTGCATGATTCAGGTTTCAAATTTACACTCAAGTCAGCATAAGTCACTATGTTTACTGCACAATATGGGCATGCACATGTAGACGTGCGCCCGTACTGAGCCCATTGAGTAGCAAATCAGAAAAGGGGTTGCAGTGACAACTGGGGAGGGTGCAGGGCTAATTTGTGGCACACCTACCTAAAAAGTTTGTACCCCCTAGTGTAGACCAAGGCTTAGATTCAAGAATTACAGATACTGCTTGTGGGAAGAAAATTATCCACACCTTTTGAAAAACTCTATCAATAGTGATTCTGAGATGTCCTGCCTTGTGAATGCAAAGGCAGAATTTATTCAGTGCAGTGAAACATCTTCCTCTCAGTGAAAGATGGACCCAAACCAAAACCCCACAAATTTGAACTCCTTCTATTCTAATAGCATGCTAAACAAAGACTTGAATCCAAATTTCCCAGCTGGCCTGTGTCTCTACAATGGGCTATGCCAAACCCTCAGGTCCAAATATCCCTCAGCTTAATGACTTTAACCTATCTCATTCTTTGACATGTTTCTAAATGATCTTCAGCAATCACCATCCTTCCATCCGACTTTCTCTAGAATACTCCAACACCAACATCTCCTTTTTAGACACTATAATCAGTATCCAGAATGGTAAAATATAGACCACGTTATACAAGAAACCCATAGACCAACATACATATCTGCACAGAACCAGCAATCACCTTAAACACACCAAAAAAGCTGTGATATACAGCCAAGCCCTCAGATACCACTGAATTTGCACTGAAGAGAACACCCGGGATTGCCACCTCACCAATCTTAAAAAGGCTTTCACCCAGCAAGGACACTCCTCCAGAGAGATAGATCACACGTTTGAAAGAGCCACCTGGATACCACATAAAGAACTGCTGCAGTACAGAGGAAACCCCCCCCACAAATTGCACACCACTGGTTATGACATATCACCCCTTCTTTGAACCCACAGAAAATCCTCAAACAATTGCAACCTGTACTAGAAAGAGATCCTACTCTTAAAGAGATCTTCCCAGAGCCACCCATCCTAGCGTTCAAACAAGCACCAAACCTCACTAACCTCATCACCACAAAACTTCCTCAAGCCCAGAACACACCAAATGGATCCAGACCATGTCAAGAAATGCAAAACCTGCCAACGCATCTTCACCACCCCCACAATTACTACACCTCACAGCACAGCCATCAGCTTTCTGGATCTTACAGCTGCACCTCCAGAAATGTAATATATCTCACCCAATGCACCAAATGCCCTGATGGAAAATACGTAGGAGAGACCAAACACCAACTGTGCACCAGCATGAACGCACACCAGAAATCTATCAGACAGAAATACCCAATTACCTGTGGGGGCACGTTTCTCACAAGAAAACCACTCTCTCTCCAATCTCTCAGTCCTCAACCTCAAAGGAAACTTACAAAACACTTCCCAGAGACGAGCCTATGAACTGCACTTCATCAACCTCCTGGATACTAAAAATCAGGGACTAAATATAGACATTGGATTTATGACACATTATAACCTGCCTGATATCTGACTCCCCAGGTATCTCTCCACTATTCATCCCCCTTCTCTCTTCCTCACCCCCCTACCCAGCCTGTCTCTCACCCATTGACTTCTCAATCTACATTTTCACTGACTGCCTGTCTTGTATGCAGCCCAGCCCAGCCTCTGGCTTCTTTACTATTCATTCCATCCAGGAAGAGCACACACCAACTGCAGAAACTTCCTTAGCCTGATGAAGGGTCTTTGAACCCAAAAGCTTGCTTAATAATTGTTTTCCAACTATTTCAGCTGGTCTAATAAAAGATATCAGATTCACCCAAAGAACTTTGTCTGCCTGTACCTTAATGCGTTCTGGTGTCCTTGCTTTCATTTTATGAGGCAGAGAGAGGAAGAGGATTGATCATTTTCCACTGTGGCCTTCATTGTCTTGAATAATTTAACCATGACACTTCCAAAACTTTCTCCCTTCTAGGCCACGTAACCCTGTTTTTGTTTTTTTTTCCCAAGTACCTTGTCATTTTTCAATACTATGAACCAATCCTACACTTCACCCTCAAACCATCATCTGTGTAGTCCTTTCCAGTTGGAAAAACCAGAACTGAATAAAGGCTCTAAAAGACAGCAGATACATCACAGATACAATATGACAGGTATGGTTGTTATGTCACTGTAATATTGGTGTAGAAACACAGATTGTTGCCATGGCAAAAAAGAGCAAAGCTCCACTCATGCCAGTATTCTGTCAGGAACAGGAGCTAGCAACCGATGTATATAAGATATAAAAATATTTTTAAATGGACAATGTTCGAGTCACTTGTCCATAAAGCTATCCTCTTTCTTACAAGAGAGAGAGGTAAAGCATACAGATGAAATGATCTTAAAAGCATTTATCTAACATTTAGCCATTCCTGACGCTTTTAATACCCAAGCTATGTTCTTGACTACAACAGTAGGCAATGACCATGCTAAATTCAGAACACATGATCTTCATTATCTCCCAAGGTTTTCCCTGTAGCAATGGAGTATCAATGTATTTGGTCTGGATTACTCTGGATCCCTTTTCAAAGCCCTTTTCTTGCATTTTTTTAAACTTCATTAATTGCTGGGGAGGGGAATAGCAAATTTTTTGGCAAATAGTTGCCTGTGAACACAGGAGACTGGACTTAATGGGGCATGAAACTCTTTCCAGCACTATGGTCTCAAGGGCTTGTTTACACCACAGTAGTAAAGTGTCACAGCCAAGAGGAGGCCAGTCATACCCTGTCCACAGCTGAACAACCCATGCCTAATCTAGAAGTATGCTGATGAGGCTGCCACGGTTTAGCCCAGTGCCCATTTTGATCATACTAGAGACTGAGGGCTCAAAAACAGACACTCCTGAGGGTCCTCACTAGTGAGCTTTTGGGTTTGAAGTGTATCCAAGGGTGTGGGTGGGCTGAGGTGTAGCAACCTCATTCAGTACCTGTCTAGGGCAGCAGGGATAGGGGGTGTATGCAGACCACTGTAGATGGGCATGAGAGAGTGGAAGGGAAGTCTTACTTGCCCTGTTTCTCTCCACATTGAATGTGGCAGCTACTGCTGCCACTGCCACTGCTGTAGCAGTGTGGGCTCCAGAGGCAGCAGCCCCATGGCACTAGTTCCCTAAGAGTTGTGCCTGGTGCCCTGTTGTTTCCTCCCGCTCCCTCTACCAAATATGCTACAGGGTGCAAGGCTATAGCAGCTGTGGCAAAGACTCCTATTCTACTCGCACCAGTCTACTCACCCACAATCCCCCAGCTACACTATATCTGAGCAGTGCTGGGCTGCCCTTGAGATGGCAAAGAGTCTTTGGTGCCCCCCAAAGTCAATGTTCAGGGCCAATGTCCTGCTCACCCTACCCTGGTTACGCTGCTGTAGGTGAGCACGGGCAAAGGCTGCTTGGCCCCATCCTGACTGAGCACTGATCTGTGCTGCCACATAAAAAGGATGGGGAGAATGAGTCTCAGAGGGAATCACTGGGTTGGAAGTTGCTCCACGGGCTCTGGGTGGTAGGGTAGGAATGTAGGAACAGAAAGGGCCTTGAAGGAGCTTCTCCAAGTTCATAAGAAAAAATAAAGTGTCCTTCCTGCTCTTCTTTCTCACTCACTGCTGCCTCCCCTCTCAGCCCACTTTCTTGAGATGGGGACCAAGTGGTCTTGCTTGCCCTGTAAGCTTTCCTCATGGCTTGCTAGCCTGAAAGGTACTGTACAGCTTGCCTGGAGAGATAGGAAACTTTGGGCAAAAGTGTCTGGGCAAAGCATAAGTTCACAGCAGAGCTGCAAGAGGAGCAGTGAAGCAAGCATTCCCTGGACACAGGGAGGGCCTGCTGACAGATGCAGACAAGCACACTTCGTTCCAGGCTCCCCTAATGATCCTCATAATCCCCTCTGAACAGTCTTGCATCCTTCCATAAGGTTAATCTGGACTTCCTCATGTGCACATAACAAAAATTATAGTCCCCTGCTGCAGTGGCTGTGCCCCGAACTGTTTCCCCAGGTCCCAGCTTTGTGTTGTCTGGGTCATATATTCCAGTAAGGCACACTGTGGAAATGGCCTTTCCTCACTCCCTTTCTTCAGAAGTTTATCTTCCAGATGTATCCCGAGCCCAGCATTGTTTTGGGGTCCTGAATTTCTGATCAATCATGGACAGGTTTAATGTTAATCAATTCCCAGCTCTGTTTATCAGACACTTGCCTGTGGGACACCAAATGCCAGTACAGTGCTTTTTGGGACCATGGAATTCATCACTGCTGGATTTGGTTAGTCATTTGTATTTGTGAGACTTCCAGCACAGGATTGGGTGGGTGGATGTAGGTTTGAAGAGGATGCAGCAGCTGGTCTCATGTTAATGCTTGGCTCACCATTAAATTGCAATGCTATTATGCTATCCCTTGGCTGACCCTATTTATCACTGTCACATTTCAGGGTGCCATTACATTCCCTGTCATTTTTTCAGTCTATCAATCACCTGTGTGGCAGCAACCTAGGTAAGAGAAAGGCTCCACATTCACTTATGGCAACTTTCCTGAAAACCAAGCCCCCCTTAGGCAAGCCTGTCCAATAGGGCAAGTGGGCCACTCCACAGTAGCCAGCATGAGCAGGCCTGAAGGGCAGCAGATATGAATCTCACTCTTTAGTGGGAGTTTCCTATCCCTAAGAAATGTCCAATCCATGGGGGCTGTGTCTGTAACACTATTGGGCTCTGAGAAGTGGTCCGTTAGCTGAAACTGGAGTTCTGTTGTTCAGTCCCCAGCTTTGGGTGTCCTTATATAAACATTTCAAGCCAGGCCTGCCTGTCCCACTCTGCGTAGTGTCCACATACGTGTGAATCAAATGACACCCATGGTCACAACAATAGTAAATGCCAGTGCTAAACCGAGAGCAAACACAGTCTTATTTGTTTCTCAAGTTTTCATCACTCTGTGACACAAGTAGCACAATCTTGCCTGGTGCTGTGAGCTGGCCATGCATTTATCAGCACATCGGTGTTCTGTCAGTCAGCAAGTCATGTGTCACCACTGGTGCATCATGCATTCTTCTGTTTCACTCCAGGCTTTGGGCATCTCTACATGACACAGTTCCAGAGACTGTAGGAATCATAAGCAGTAACGGCCAATGTGGGGGGTGGGGGGAGAGAGTGGTAGTACTTCCTAGCAGATCGTGACTATCTTGGTAAAATCAGAAGCTTTAAAACACATGGAAAATTAATCAATAGATGTCCAACGCCCACCTTAGTGAACTTGATGGCTTTTAGGGTCTTTCTATTTATTTTGACATTTTCTTTTAGACTCTTTTGGCACATGATCCCCAAATCATCCCTCTCCCACCCTCAGTCACGTTAACATCCCACTCCCTATGACATGTTTCCAACTCACCCCATCTCACCCCAGCAACAATCCTCTCTCACCACCATGAGACATATCCTCCTCCCCAAAAGACCCCTTGACCTTAAAACACACATTCTCACACCGACATATCCTCCCTGCTGACACTCCACATATATACCAACATGCTTTTACCTATACACATACACACTTGGTCCCTGTGGAGACAGTGTGACCTTAACAGTGGGTGCATCTACACAAGACACTGACTGTACAATAGCCTGATACTACTGCATCACATGGCAAAAACTGTGGTGAGACTGTGCAGTAGCATCATAAAAAAGATGTTCATCAGAGCTACTGCACAGTAACTTGGGTTACTGTGCATTTATTTAATACTTGTTTATACAATTTGTTTATACAAGTACTAAATAAATGTGCAGTGGCCATTGTGCAGTAGTGTCTTGTGTAGAAGCAACCAGTGTTTTGTAGAGGCAGCTATCCAGCCAGTAGAGGGTGTTTTCAGTTAACTTCTCTGCCAGATTGACACAACAAAAGTATTGGGAGTGAGAATTGCTGGTTTCAAGCTTGTGGCGCAAACAATGGGGAGTATAAATCCCACAGAAATGGGTTACTGTGAATAAGCACTTAGGACAGGATTTTCAAAGGACCTGAAAGGAGCTAAGCACCCAATTCCTGCTGAAATACAACAGGATTTGGGCTGCAAACTCTAATGGCCTCCTTTGAATAGTCCAGCCTTAATTGGGATGACTCAGGAACCTGATCCTGTAGAATCAGAAAAAGCTCCACTGTCAACATACCGTTTCTTCAGATTAGGAAGTGCTTTGGCTACTCTGCCTTGGATCTGTTCCAGCTCAGTCTTTACTTGATGCTGTAAACCAGCTCTCATCAGCATTTTGTGTGTCATATTTGCCTTCCCACTTCCAGATGTCACCAGCCTCCACTGACTCTGTATGTTTCTTCAAGTCATATCAGCACATTGCATTGAAAAAACAAGGATTGATCATCATTTGATCTGTGCATCTCTGTATTCTGCCCACATCACTCTTGGAGCTGAATATTTTCTGAAGTTTTTACCATTGAAATAACCTCCGTTCTACTACTTCCCCTGCATCTGGAAGAAATTTCTTGTTCTGATTACAAGATGCAGGTGCTTTGTTTCAGATTTGTTTTTCTTTAGTTGAGAGATAATTATGGAGAGTAAGCTCAGTAGATGGGCTGAGCTTTGCATGTAGGGTCTGTCCACCCAGCACAATGCAGATGGTTCTGGGCGAGCTCTATCAAATAGGAACCAGAATAAGTCTAGCCATGCTAATGCAACACTCAGCCAGAGCTACCATACTCTGACTCTCAGCAGAGCTAAGTAGCCCAGGTACAAAATTGCTCTAACATGCCTTGACTACTTTAGGAACTTGAGCCTAGCCAGTCACAGCTAGCTTGTGCATCTCTGCATGGCACAGATTTGGAAAGCAGACAGCTCTTTACTCCTAAATGCAGCAATGTCCATGGGGTCAGTCTTGTTCCTTGAGAAAGTACTTACCATATTGAAAGTTATGTCTCCTGTACTTACAGGGATCCCCCTAATGGCCAGCAATTTCATTCCTCCAGTAGAATGGAGAATAGTTTTGTCATCTCATGACAATGGAGTTCTTATTGGTGGTCATGGTTATAAGGGTGTAGTGATTTCTCAGGCATCCAATGCCAACCTCAGGAAGGCTTATGAACAGTAAGATGGTGTATAGAAACTAAGTAATGTCCCTTTAAATCATATGGAAATTGTCTAATGCATTGTGTATGCACACATACGTGGTTTCCCTTGGCTGAAGCTAGAAGAATTTACTAAAGCAACCCTGCATTTATTTAGCCAGGCTTTATATGTCCATATGTAGCTAGTAAACATGCTTGATTGGGACCTGACTAGGTTTATAGGTCTACTTACAGGGGTATGTGTTGTGTCAGGAGTAATATGTGTTAGGGGAAAGATCCTGAATGTTACTTGCTGGTTAAAGGAGAACCACTACAAAGAACAGGTGCGTGAAGGGCAATTCACCACTTATTTCATGCAAGCTACATAATACAGCTGAAGGGAGAGCTGGAGTTTGGTCTAGTTCATCAGCAGCTGAACTGCCAACACAGTTCTGAGGGAGGAATTGTTACTGATGGTGACATAAGAGGAAGAAAGAGCACAGCTGGAGTAGGCACTGCCACATGGAGTCAGCCATGCCACAGTTCAGGGAAAAAAATCAGGTTTTGGCTATAATAGAACACATCTGACCTGGAGTCCTAGACAGAAACTACACATGGGACTCCATAATTCCATTTTTACAGGATCCTTTTTTCCATTTCTTCCACCAGTTACACCCATGCAAGCTGACTGACTCCAGAGGTATAACTATTAAGGGTGGCCTTCTATTCTTTTCTGGTTATCTAGGTATCCAGATTTGGTTGTCTGCATGGCATTTTTGGTTGTCTAAGTCACCAAAAAGCTACCTACAAGCAGGCAAGCATTCTGTTCCAGGGCCTGTAGCCATATGCACATGGTGAACTATGTATGACAACATAGTCATGCAGACTAAGTGTGTGCGTTAACAGCTAAGGCATTAACAGCCCATCCCTTGTGGATACATTGTAGCCTTAGATATCCAGAAATGGAGCCAACCCAATCCATGACTACTGGATTTGGCCTCAGAAAAATGACATGCCCTTTTTACCCCCATAGCTCAGTGGCTAAGGCATTCCCCTAAGATGCTGGAGGTCTCAAGTTCTAGGGCTCACCCACCCACAGGGAATGTAAACCTCTTTTTTTCTTTCCAGCACAACCCTCCAACCACCATGCAACAGTTCAGCTATTCCCCAGTCTGTTCTCCAGCATCCCTTTTGAAGCTAAGCTAACATAGTCATTAGAAGAAAAATGTATGGTGGGCAGTACATGGGAGAAGCTTCTGTCACTCTGGGGACAAGTTCCTAGGTTAGAACCCAAGACCTCTTCCTGCCAGGCCAGCAGCCACCGCATTGAGTTGCACAACCTCTGACTTGCTCCCTTCCTCCTGGCCCCACACATCTCCCTCTCAAGCTGCCCAGGAGACCAGCTTCAAAAGCAGAACTAGAGAAGGGACTTAATAATGGCTGACCTGTGGTGTGGTGGTTCAAGTACTACGCTGGCAAAGTCAGACACTCAACCTCCCTCTGAATAAAGGGGCCTAGAACCCAGCTGTCAGGTGAAAAAGATGGAAGATATGCTCTCTCCCTCATTTTGTGTCACCAAAACGTATGACAAGTCTCAGTGAGTATATTGCTATCCACATATGTTGGGCCACACAGGAACAGGTTGCCAGCCTGTGCATAGGTAGCATTTTGGAAATTTAGACAATTATATAGATCAATGTTGTCCAATTTCGAAGCTCTTGGGGGGCACATGCCCCAGAGGCTGCACCAGTGGGGGCTTTACACCATGCAGGTAACACTGGGCCACACTTCCCACTCATGCTCCATGCACCTGTGTTGGCAGCCCTGCCATGGCTGCATCAGGATCCCTCCACTGCTGTACCACCCAGGTGAGTTGATACGATTATCCCCACCCTACTGCAACAGGTACCACTGCAGGCACTCCCACCCCTACTGACACCATCTCCACCACCCTACTGTACAGTTCCAATTTCCCCAATCCCCAGCCCATGTGGCCCAGATTTACCCTTAGTTTCCTGTGCTACTGCACTGCACCATCCCCTGAGATGAGGGCAAGAAGCAGCTGCTGGAGGGAGGGAAGAGGAGCCTGGAGACTCCAGCTACAGCCAGGTGAGGGTCCAAGGGATACAATTTAATCCCTCCCAGGCTATATGCAGCCTGCAGGCTGCCATTTAGACATTTCTGATAAAGATTTCAAAATCTTGTCATCTAGGGCAGTGGTTTTCAACCTGTGGTCCAAAAACTATGTCTACAGGGTCTGCGAAAGATGACTACGATCAATCCAAAGTATGTGAATACCCACACTTACAATTCAAAGAGGTCCACATCTCCATCTGAAATTTTTTAGGGGACTGCAGATGAAAAAGGTTGATAGCCACTGACCTAGGCATTCGGAAAAGAGCAGAATGCAATTTGCAACAGAACTTCAACAGTGTCCCTTAATATAAAGAAGTCAAGGGTTCAGGTTTGGTTCAGAGAAGTATCCAAACTTGAATGTCTATGTCATGGGTTTTCAACCTTTTTTGGTCTGTGTACCCTCGGTGGCCAGTCGAGAAAGAAGTCCCCCCCCGGCTGCCAGTCGATTTTGAAATCTCATGAAAACTGGTTGTCAGGACTTTCTGCTTTCCAGCAAACTAGAAATGCTCCAACAGCAGCTTTTCACTACGTACTCTGCTATAACTTTTCTTCTTTAAAAAGGTCCCAAAAAAGGCTATTTGGAGACTTCTTAGTATCAGACAATTGCTTCTTGGAACAACAACTAAGAGAAGAGGTTATTCTTGACTGATTTCCTGAGCAACATACAGCTGTTATATCAGGAAGTAAATGTGGTGAACCACTAGCAAAAAGAAGTCACAGCTTAAATCATTTTGATCACCTTATGGCATGCATTTGTGTGGAAGTGGGGCTGATGATTTGTATTCATGCAAAAAGGTACAAATGTTTTCAACAAAACTTGATATTTTACCTAATTTGGGTCTCAGTACAAATCTAAATTATAAAAGACTCACCAAAGGCTCCCAGTTTTTCAGGCAAATGCAGGCCAGGTTTGGAACCTTATCACTCAAGCTACTATCATCCAAATCAAAGAAAATTAGGGTTGGAAGGGAACTCAGGAAGTCATTTAAGCGAAACCCCTGCTCAAAGCAGGATCATCCCCAACCAGATCATCCTAACCAAGGCTTTATCTAGCCAGGTCTTAAAAACCTCCAAGGATGGAGAATCCACCATCTCTCTGGGTAACCCGTCCTAGTGCTTTACTACCCTCCTAGTGAGAAAGTTTTCCCTAATATCTAACCTAAACCTCCTTTGCTACAACTTGAGACCAACATAGGGCCCAACATGCGATTCAGACCCCAAATAAGGGACATAAATAATTCATTCAGGAAATTTTAAATGTCACAGGCTTCCTTCCATTTATTTAAGCCTCTCTCTGACCTCATTCTCATGCTTTTTTTATTCATGATATAAATATTTTTAAATGATAAAAAGGAAGGGAATCGCAGATCACTGAAGAATACATGACACTTTGGGATTCAAATGAGTGGTGTCCCTCCAGCAAGTGCAACTTAACAGGTATATTTGGAACATGAGCACATGAAAAGAAAACAACAGATTAATCTGCTGTTTCCTTTTCTCTGAAGCAAAACTAAGAGGACACTGAGATTAGAAAGCAGCAAAGTTGTATGACAGAATGAAGTATTTTAAAACCATGTATAATTATCCCTCAAAACCAAACAGAAGAGCCATTAGAAAACTTAAAAATGGGAAAGCACTTGGAGAGGATAACAATGCTGGAAAGACACCTAAAGCAAGGAGCAACACAGTCCTCCATACATCCATTGTGCTTTCAAGCAGAACATGGAATGAAGGAAAGAACCAAATCCAGTGGAAAAGAAATTTTACAATGAAGTAGCCAAAGAAGAGTGGCCTCATCTACTGGTAGAATTGGAGATGATTAGGTTTACTCTCAGTACCTGGGAAAATCATCTACATCATCATCCTACAGCATATCAAAAACTAAATAGATTTCTAACTCCAAGAAAACTTAGCACTTTTTAGATCATTAAAACCATGCACAGGCCCAAGTGTGTCTCAGATATTTTTAGACTGTAGTGTTGGCATGACAAGTGTCTTTTGTGATTAACTTCATAACTTTTCAGAAAGCTTTTGATAGTATACACAGAGGCAGTCTTTGGAAAATTACAACATATAAAGAAAAGCAGCAAAAATAAGCTAACTCAAAGATCTATATGATAATTGCAGAAATACACTCAGAGATTCCAGAAGCAGGAATACAAGGCACTGTCCTAGCTAGGACAGATACCCCTCATTCATAGTGGGTGAAGATACCTAGTCGTCTTCTCTGTTTGGATTGAGAGCATCTCCATTATATTCCAACTGTTGAGACCATCTCCAATATATTCCAACTGATTAATATACTAGGTCAGGATATGTGTTAGTTCTACCAATAGACTAGATTTGTGAATCTATCCACTTTAAATGAAAAGACTTTTTCATTTCTGTTTTACTCATTCTCTTTTTGTAAGGAAGTTAATGGTAAAAACTCACAAGACAGTGATGCACTTGTAGCCTCTCCTTTGCATCTGGCAGCTTTTGACATCTGACAGCTTGAATGACCAGGTATCCATTTACAGCTGGGTCAACTGGAGATTCCTAGATTGTAAGGGGCTGGAATGGACCTTGCAAGATCATCAGTTCCAGCCCCCTTGCACTAGGTAGGAAAAACAACTGGGTTCAAGTGACCCTGGTTAGGTGACCACCCAGTCTTCTCTTGAAGATTTCCAGGATAGGTGATTGCACCACCTCTGAAGGGAGTTTATTTCACAGTCTAGACACCCTAATTGTGAAGATTTTCCTAGTGTTAAGACTGAAATGGTCTTCCAGGAGTTTGTGGCCATTACTCCTGGTTTTCCCCAAGGGTGCCTTGGTGAACAGTTGTTTGTTGAGCCCTTGATGTACTCCCCCGATATAGCGCTAAGCTGCTACCAAGTCCCCTCTCAACCTTCTCTTTTAGGCTGAAGAGACCCAAGTCCCTCAGCCTTTCCTCGTATGGCTTGCCACGCAAGTCTCTGATCATATGGGTGGCTCTTCTGTGGACTCTCCCAAGCTTTTCCACATCCTTGCTGAAGTGTGGCACCCAGAACTGGATGCAGTACTCCAGCTGGGGCCTCACCAGTGCTGAGTAAAGTGGAAGAATCATTTCCTTGGTTTTGCTTGAGATGTATCAGTTGATGCATGCCAAACTATTGTTTGCCCTGCTGGCTACAGCATTGCACAGATACCTCATGTTCATATTATGGTCTATTATTACCACTAGGTCCCTTTCAGTCCTGATGCTAGTCAGCTTGGCACCACCAAGCCAGTAAGTATGTTAGGGATTGTTTATCTCCAGATGGAGCACTTTACACTAGGTCTGTGCAAAGCAGCTAGAATTAGCTTTGGATTCAGCCAATTCAGGGCACAGTAATTTGATTTGAATCACTGTCCCAAATCGATTTGGCCAAATCTGATTCAGAGATTCAGCTGCTGCTGAATTGGCCAAATCTCTGAATCAGAAAGGCCTCATTCCCCAACCTGCTCTCCTAGCCCTGTCCATGGCTTCATTGCCTGGCCCCAGCAACCTGGCTCTTAAAAAAAAAAAGCTCCACACTCACTGGCTCCTCCCAGGTGGTGGTGGGGGTGATCACCGCTGCCTCCGCTGCACCATGCTGTGTGGGGGGCTCTGCCACAAGCTCCCATCCCCCACCTGCTCTCCCAGCCTCTCCCCATGGCTGCCCTGCCTGGCCCCAGCTCCCGGTTCTTTAAAAAAAAAAAAATCCCCAAACTCACTGGCTGCTGTCAAATTGGGGGGTGATCCCTGCTGCCCCCCACAACACCATGCTGTGTGGGAACCTCTGACATGAGCCCTGAGAAGCCCCAACAGCCACTGCAGCAGCTGGTGAGTGCAAGCTTTTTTCTTTTTTTTTTTTAAGAACTGGGAGTTGGGGTTGGGTGGGGCAGCCATGTGGGGGGGAGGGGCTGGGAGAGCAGGCAGGGGATGGAGGCTCATGGCAGACTCCCCCACACAGCACGGGTCAGTGGGGGACAGTGGGTATCACCCCCCCACACCTGGCAGCAGCTGGTGAGTGGGTGGGGTTTCCAGTTTTTTGGGTTTTTTTAAGAGTCAGAAGTTAGGGACAGGTGGTGCTGGGAGAGTGGGCAGGAGTCAGGGGATGGGGCCCAGAGGGGGACCCCCATAATCCCCTCCTACATCCCTCCCCCCTTCCACCCCTACTTACCAGGACACAGTCTGGGTCCAGCTCCCTGCAGCAGTGAGTGGGGACTGCCCGAATCTCCAAAGTTCTCCAAGTCTTTTCCAAAACTATTCAGAGAGCTTCAAATCAATTCAGACCTTTTTGTGTCCTGATTCAATTCAGATTTGGATATTCGACCACTGAATCGGGCCAAATCTCCTCTAAATTGAATCGGCATCCAAAGCTTTGCACAGCCCTACTTTACACTTCTCAGTGTTAAACTTCATCTGGCTCTGATTTGGCCAACTTGCCAGCCTGCCTAGGCCACCTATATCTGCAGCCTATTTTCAAGTATGACCACGCTCCCCCATAACTTGGTGTTGTCCAAGAACTTGGCCAGTGAGCTCTTCACCTCCACACCCAAATCATTGATAAAGATATTGAAAAGCACTGGACCAAGAATGGGCCTCTGAGGGACACAACTGGCCACTGCTTGCCAGGACAGCACAGATCTGGTCGTTAGAACTCTCTGGGTCCGACTCTGCAACCAGTAGGGCTTTGCAATATGACTGTGTTTTGATTTGGTTTCATATTCAGCCATTTCAGGACAGTGATTCATTTTGGTGTTTCAGATCACCGTCCTGTTTTGTTTCGGCCAATTCTGTTTTGAACAAGCTGCAAGGGAAGCTTTGCACAGCCCTACCCAGTCAGGTACAGCTTGGGGCCAGAGGCTGCAGGGCCCCAGCAGGGAGCAGGACAGGGCCATGGGTGGCTCGTCTGCTGAAGGGGGAGGGCCACTGCCCTCTGTGCAAGTGAAGATACCCCCACGCGGATCTCTGAACCCTGTTACGCTGGGTTTCCTTCTGTTCCCTGCCATGCGACTTGGCTCTGCAGGGAGCAGAGATCCATGTCAGGGTCTCCTCTCCACCACTGCCTATCCCACGCAGCCCCACTTCACCAGGGCAGCACGGGGCAGGCAGCGGCAGCAGCAGCAAGGAGACCCCTGGCACGAATCTCTGCCCCCTGAGGAGCCGAGTCTTACAGCAGGGCAGCAGCATAAAGCTGTTTCCCTGCAAGCCCGGCTCCAAAACTCTGAAAATTTCAAAAACAATTCTGAAAATGTTTCAGATGCCTCATTCCATTTCATAGATGTTTCTGAGCTTTCTGTTTTGATTTGGATTCAGTGTTTTGGGCCCTGAAACAGCCAGAAACAGCTATTGAAATTTTGCACAGCCCTAGCATCCAGCTTCCTACCCCCTAACTTCTTATTGTCCTTGATTTCTGCTGCTAGTTTAAATTTAGTCACTGCCTTAGCCTTTCTAATCTGTATGGGCCGTTGTTCTATAGTCCTCCTTGGGGTCTGTCCCAAGCATCAATTGTTTGTAAGCCTTTTTCTTCTTTTTCAAGAGGACCATGATATCTCTATTAAGCCAAGAGGGCTTACCAGTCCTCCTGCTACCTTTCCTCTGCATGGGAATGACTTCTTTTGTGCTTCGAGGATTATGCCCATATCATCTCCTTAGGTCAAGACCAAGTCTAAGAGAGTGTTACCTCTGGTTGGCCCGTGCACTTCCTGAGTCAGGTAGAGCTCTTTGATACAGGTCAGGAATCAATGTGACTGATTTGACTCAGCCGAGTGTTCGTCCCAAGAGATGTCTGGGTAATTGAAGTCACCCATGACAACCATGTCCTGTGCATATACGGCCTCTGCCTGTTCTCAAGAGAACTCCAAACTGAGCTCATCCCCCCAGTTTGGTGGTCTGTAGTATACACCTAAAGTTAGGTCTCGCTCACTGGACCACCCCTTTCCCCCTGCAGTTTGACCCAGAGGATTTCAAGCTGTTTTTCTTTGGAGCCAATATCAGCCTCCAAGGAGGTGTAAAGCTCCCCCACATAGAGAGCTACACATCTACCTTTCTTCCTTACCCGGTCCCTTCTGTGCAGGGTGTAGCCCTCTATGGCTATGTTCCAATCATGTCAGGAGTCCCACCAGGTTTCCTTAATCCCTACTAGATCATATTGCCCACTGGACAGTAGGAGGGCTAGCTCCTCCTGCTTGTTCCCCATGCTTCTGGTCTTAGTGTACAGGCACCTGAGTCCTCCAATTAAGACCTTTGATTTCCTGTCATGCTGAGGGAGAACCATTCCCTCAGCTCTTGCAAGAGTGGTTCTCCTAGTGTCCAACTTTGGAGCTTTCTTGTGTGCCAGCCCCTGTGCATGCTCCAGTCAGTGTTTCCCCATCTCCTGGCACTCTTAATTAAAAGCCCTATCTAGAAGATTGGCCATTCTGGCTGAGAACAGGGACCTACCCTGCTTCGTGAGGTGAATGCCATCCCTTTCCAGGAGTCCTCTCTCCCTGAAGTGTGAGCTGTGGTTGAAGAAACTGAAGCCCTCTCAGTAGCACCACTACTGGAATCATTGGTATTTCATAGATTTTATAGACATTAGGGCTGGAAGGGACCTCAGAAGATCATTGAGTCCAGTTCCCCACCCAAAGGGCAGGAAGTCATCTGGGGTCATAGGATCCCAGCAAGATAAGCATCCAATTTTCTCTTGAAGGTGTTCACTGTAGGTGCTTGAACCACCTCCGATGGCAGGCTATTCCAGACCTTCGGGGCTTGGACAGTAAAGAAATTCTTCCTTATGTCCAGCCTGAAATGGTCTTGCAGGAGTTTGTGACCATTCGACCTAGTCATCCCTTGGGGCGCTCTGGTGAACAAACTTTTCCCCAGATACTAGTGGTCACCCCTGATAAACTTATAGGTGGCCATCAGATCACCCCTGAGCCTGCTCTTTTCCAGACTAAAGAGGCTGTCAGCCTGTTGTTGTAAGGTCAATTTTCCTGACCTCTGATCATGCTTGTGGCTCTTCTCTGGACTCTCTCAAGCTTCTCCACATCCTTTTTGAATTGTGGAGCCCAAAACTGGATGCAGTGCTCCAGCTGCAGCCTCACCAAGGCCAAGTACAAGGGGAGAATGACGTCTCGGAATTTGCTTGAGAAGGATCTATGGATGCAAGCCAGTGTTTTGCTTGCTTTACTAGCCACAGCATCACATTGCAGGCTCATACTCATCTTGTAGTCAATGATGACCCCCCAAGTGTTGTAGTGTTGTACTCAATGATGACCCCTTCCATAGTATTAGCCAGTGTAGCACTGCCGAGCCTATAAGGATGCTGCAGGTTTTTCCTCCAAAGTAGAGAGCCTTGCATTTTTCAGTGTTAAACCATTAGGTTCTCATCCACCCATTTGCTGAGCCTGTCCAGGTCAGCCTGGATCACCCTCCTGTTTCTGGTGTGGATATTTTGCCCCAAAGTTTGGTGTCATTGGTGAACTTGGCCAGTCCACTTCTGACTCGAATGTCCACATCATTAATGAAGATGTTGAACAATATGGGTCCAAGGACAGACCCTTGCAGGACCCCACTGGTCACAGGGCACCATGATGATTGACTTCCATCAATTACCACCCTCTGAGTCCGACCACGGAGTCAATTTCCCATCCAGCGGATTGTGGTGGACCCAAGGCCACGATTGGCCAGTTTTGATAAGAGATGATCATGGGATACCAGATCGAAGGCTTTTTTGAAGTCAAGATATATGACATCAATCTCTCCTCCCTTGTCCAGGTGATAGGTCACCTGGTCATAAAAGGAAATGAGATTGGTCAAGCAAGACCTACCCACAACAAACCCGTGCTGGCTATCCCTCAGGATGTTGGCATTGGCCAGTCCATTAAGGATGGCCTCTTTAATAAACTTTTCTAAGACCTTCCCCAGGATAGAGGTCAGGCTGATGGACCTATAGTTTGCTGGATCTATTTTCCTCCATTTCTTGAAGATAGGCACCACATTGGCCTTCTTCCAGTCTTCAGGCACTACACCAGAATGCCAGGAGTTCTCAAAGATCTGTGCAAGAGGCTGGGCTATGATGCTTGCCAGCTCCTTGTGTACCTTGGGGTATAGATTGGTTCACTTCTTCAATGCATCCTTCCCTCCTAGGTCTGTGGCCTGCAACCAGAAGCACAGAGGAAAAAGACTACATGCACTTCCAACCCCTTAAGCCCAGCCCCGCAAACCCTGTAGTCACTCATGACCTGGTCCAGATTATTCCTGGCCATGTCATTCATGCCTACGTGGATGACGAGCATGGGGTAGTGGTCAGAGGTAGGTCTGTGCAAGTTGGCAGTGATCCAATCCGGCTTCAGATCCAGCTGCTTCAGATGGCAGGGATCCAATCCGGAGCTCCGGACCAGGTTTCCACGACGATTCAGCTGAAGTGGCTCCGAAGTTTCGGAGCTGCCTTGGAGATCCGGACACAGGGTATAATGGGGGAATCAACGAAATATCTATAACTTTGTTGGTTTTTGTCCAATTTGGATTAAACTTGCAGGGATGGTAGCCTCTGCTGAGAGCATGAAACCTGCCAAGTTTCAAGAAGATCTATAAGTGTGGGGGTTTTGGGGGAACTGTACCCCAAATTCTTGAAAGCAAAACTCTTTTCACGTCTGTGTGTTACACCACAGGGGTGGGGGGGGCAGTCAAAACTTCAGAGGTGGTATTTCTTACTGAGGCCACAAAGCCTGCCAAGTTTCAAGAAGATGTCTATGAAAGCTCTGTGCTTTGATGGTGGCATCTTCAAAACGAGTATAAGGATAACTACCTTCCTCATAGGGGTGAAGTGAAATGTAATATAGTAATAGGATGGGCAGCATTTAGATGAGGCAGAAGGACATGGAGAAAGGGAAGTGAGTAGGTATGGGAAAGCACAGCAACATTGGGGCTAATCGGGAGCAGCCCTGTGACTTATGTGCTCTGGGGTTCTACGCTTGGTTCTACTACTAACCTATCCTGTGACATCAGGCAAGACACTTTACAGCGGACAAGCAAAACTCGTGACATGGGTGACGCTGTGTGTGTTAAGGCACAGCGGGGTGACAGCTACAGGGATGGTAGCCCCTGCTGAGGCCAAGAAGCCTGCCAGCTGTCGAGGAGATCGGTGCAGGGGGGTTCTGGGGCCCTGCACCCCTAGCCGCTGACAGACAAAACTCGTGACATGGGTGCTTGTGGGAACTGCTTCAGGAGGCCAAATGAGGCCAGCGCTTCAACCTGGACATACTGCTTCGGACCCCAAAGCATCCGAAGCTTCTCTGGATCTGAAGCTCTGTCTGAAGCCTTGCACAGCCCTAGTCAGAGGGCCAGACAAGGCTAGGGATCCTCTCCACAACATCCCAGATGGACTATGGGGTCCAGACAGCAGATGGGTCCCTCAGTGCCCTGCAGGAGGGAGTCTCCCATTACCACTATGCCGCATCTCCTCTTGGGTATGGCAGTTCGCTCACTACCTACCTCCTCCTCTGGTGTCTCCATCAGAGCCTCCTCATGTGTGGTGAGTGGAGCACACCTCTTGTGCAATGCCAGGGGAGGGGCAGCCCTAGCCCTGCATGTCCTGTAGTTTGAGATGACCATCTTTCAGGTAGCTCTGGGCGGGTCTTGTTGGCCACCTTCTCCTATATTTTCTTCTTCATTCTTCAGGAGAAGAGCCTGACTGTAGTAATTATCAACCTCCTGCTTGTGGGCCCTGATGGCATGAAATCTGCCTACCAGGGCCTATAACTCAGTCACCTGGGACTTCAGGGACCTCACTATGGAGCATACAACAGAGGTGGGGGTGGCTTTACTCTCATTCCCAGTTGCTGGCAGCCGTGCCAGGCAGCCCCTGTAGCCCAGTGCCAGGGGTTTGTCTGGGTGGGGGTCAGAATCATGGGTTCTGCCTAGGTGGGGGCACAAGGGAAGGGAGCACCAGCTGAAGATGAGGCAGAAAGCCACAGGGTACAATGCATCCCCACCATTGGATGGTAATAGGTTATGCTACTACCCACAAACTGGCCTAGGAACTGTCTACAAACTACTTTCCCTGTTTGCAGTCCCTGCTCACAGGCTCCCTGGTTGCCTGGGGAGTCTCCTTGTATACCATCCTGGGCCTCTGCTGACTCAGCCTCTTTGTTAGGGCTTCAGGCCCAGGCAGCAATCACACAGCAGTCAGCAGTCAGCAATCACTCCCAGCTTCTCAGAGCACATGACCCAAACACGCATAGCCCACCAAACAAACGCTCAGCAAAAGCAAAGGTACAGGCAGCTGGATCACTTACCTTTCCTGGGCAGGATCTGGTGCCTGGCTTCTCATCTCCTTCTCTCCTCCTTCCTCCTCTTGCCTCCTGCTGGAGGCAAGAGGAAGAAGGCCAAGAGATGACCTGGGACATGATTCTAGAGGAGGACTTTTACTCACAACTCCAGAATTGTATCAAGAAACCGTAAGTGCTCAGCTACTGCACTCCATACACAACATATGGTAGCTTAATAGAAATGAATAAAGGGCTATAGCTCCTCCTGTAATGAAATATAATACTTGCAATCACACTTGCCAAAATAAAAGTCATTACTTGCTCTCAGTAGTCCTCCTCCTATAGGCAATAAACTGATCACCAGGTGATCTCGCACAATTGACTGTATAAGAAGTCTTTACATCTCTCTCTAAAATATATGGCATTGGCCAGTACTGCAGGCTGGCCTGTAGACTAACTGGATTCGTATAGCAATTCCTGTGCTCTTATGGAACATGTATGCGCAAGTCCAAAAAACAATAAGGACAAACATTACTTGAGGTGTGGGGTTTTTTTCCTGCCCAAAAGTGATAAAAGCTGTGAGTGTATATTGGAATCCATGATATTGTGCCCAGCTGCAGATTTATGCATTGGAATTAAACAGAATTACAGAAATATACCATTATAACCATTAGTGGTATTAGTTTGCCAGCTGGCCATAGTTGAGTCCAAAAAGGACACACCTCCAAGTAGAGAAACATCATCACTCAAAGCTATGAAGCAAAATAATCAAAAAAGCTCTGTTGCCACAGTTGTGTAGGAGCTGTGGTCCATTCCAGTAGGGGAGAAAAACTTTTTCCCATATTAAAGGCATCACCTTTTCTCAAGGCAATCTAAATTGATCAGCTCTGAATTAAACTGCATGGCAGTTTGTAAGAGCAGATCATTGTCCTCATGTTTTCTGCTGTTTTGTGTGTTCTTTTTACATATGCTGGACATTCCTTTGAATCCTTCTCTTAAAAAATAAATTTTTATATTTAAAGTTGAGGGCTTTCCTTTCCCCTCTAACACCAGTTTTACACTATGGCTTCCTGTAGATGTGTGGGGATGCTGCTCTGATGCACTGTAATTACAGCATGTGGAAGGAGACTTGATTAATCGAGTCTGCTGGAGTATGGCAATTAGGGTGCTCCAGCAGCCTCTGCATCTCATGTATTCAGCATCCCTGTGCTTCAAAATGGTGGCAGGGGTGCTTCAACTAATGGTCATCGAATGGGCTTTAGTTAAAATGCCCCTACTGCCATTTTGAAGTGTGGGGTGCTGAATACATGAGATGCTGGGGTGCTTAAATTAGAGCCCCTCTACCCCCAGAGCATGTGTAAAGATGCCCTGTAATTCTACTGACTTCGATGGCACTGACATAGCTCACATTCAGGGCCATAATATTTTTTTCCACTTGTAAACTAATTGATGTTCAAAGTCTACTCCCCTTGACAAATCAGAAATGACTGGTGTAGTTACTTTATAGTGAAAAATGTAGCCTGGCCCCTTCCAAAAAGTCTCTTAAGAGGTAAGAAATAGGATGTATGAATTCCAGGCAGTGAAGCAGGAAAGCAACTATGGGTTGTCACAGAGAAAATGGAGGATGTAGTAGGGACACATTGAATGTAATGACTCTAAGGTGAGGAGTCAACTAACCTGTGTCAAGTGCTAATTCTAAGCCATTACCTCTAAATGTGAATAGTTGAGGGACACTTAATTACTGCTTTATTAGCAGGGATCCTGGTTTTCTCTGTCTAAAAATCACAAATTCTCTAATTTTAAAAACAAAAATATGTGATTAAAATGAAACACCACTATATATATATATGTCTCAACTGACTACAATGTTTTACTGATATAGTTACACTTTTAAAGCAATTTGGAAGTCTACTGGTGCCTCAATCATTATAATAAAATAAATTCTAAGTACCTATAAGTTTTCGTATTTGATTTTGAGGTTTTTATCATAGAAAATCAGAGCTCTCCCTGCCCCTTTGCTCCCAGGATGTATGTCCAGGCCCCTCCATCCCAAACCATAGCCCCCTGGCCTTGCTGGTGCCTTCACTCACCCCCCACCCACAGGCCCCACCCCTGCCAGTGCCCCTTGCTCCCCATATGCAGCCTCCCCACTCCCCCACCTCTGCTGGAGGGGGCCCCTGGCTGCCAAGGACCTTTATTCATTTCTATTAAGCTACTATATGTTGTGTATGGAGTGCAGTAGCTGAGCACTTATGGTTTCTTGATACAATTCTGGAGTTGTGAGTAAAAGTCCTCCTCTAGAATCATGTCCCAGGTCATCTCTTGGCCTTCTTCCTCTTGCCTCTGTGCCAACATGGTGAGGTGCCCCCTGCCCACCTGATAGCAAATAGGGGCACAACTCTGTGCTGCCACCCCCACTGCTGCTGGAAGGGCAGTGGATGCCTCACCATGGCAGCACCACGGCAACAGCACCAAGCTTCCCCACCTCACTCTGCCCTGCTGTGTGGGGTCCTGTCCACTGAGCTGCGGAAAATTCCATGTTTTTTCTTGGTTAAAAGGGAAAGTCCACATTTTAAAGGAAAAGTCCACAACCCAGATCCCTGCTTATTAATACAACCTTGGCTGTAATATAAACATATGTCAAAATCACATTTCTATCAAATATTACCCTTTCCTTTATATGCTTATGACAAGGTATTTAGCCAAATTCACAGATTTCACTGAAATCTGACAGGCCATGCTATGAGCACTTCTGCTATGGCTGCAAACTTCTGACCTGTAGGCTGTCAACCATACACCTTAGTGTCCGTGCCACTCCAGCCCCCCATCAAATATTGAAATACATATATACATGAAAATGACACATCTGAACACAGATTCACCCTCATTACAAAGAGAAGCCAAGCAGTACAGTAGTAAATCTAATTTAGAAGAATATCCCTGCATGCCACATGGTGAATCCCAAAGGTGAATCCATGATACTATCCCTGTGCCTACATTTCCTGTGAAGATTTTAGGTTCTTGCAGGCAGGGAGCATCTGACCCATATGAAATCTTTCAGTACAACAGGGATCTAACAGGTAGTATCTCCAGGTGCTACCATCATACAAGCGAGCATAAGGCTAGGGACAGAAGCGACACAAACTGATATAAGTGATCAGAAACTGGTTCAAATCTGTAAACATAAACACAATGTACACATAAACTACTTTCAAAATGACTAAAACTGGTTTAAGATAAGCCTGGATGGATGTAGTATCAGACTTAACTGATTTAGGTTAAATCAGTTTATTGAACTTCTGTCCCAGATCCCCTTCAAATTCAAGTTAACTCACAGTCCTGCAGAATCCCAAGATGTTTTGCACCTCCCCCACAAACCCCCCACTGCCTCTTACAGGGTGGGCCAGTTAGCTTTGGCCAAAGCTGTCTGCTGCAGCCAAGCCAGAAGGCATATTCTAGTGCCCCCCAGTTTCTGGCTTGGACCACTGTAGGCATGCGGCTACATTTCCCAGAATCAAAAGTGAATGTCTGTTCACTTACTTATTGGTTCAATCTACGCAGATTAGACTAACCTGTGAAGATTGAGTCGATTCAACTTCGGGTTTTTTTTGAATGTCTGTACTTAGCCTAAGAGTTAAGTCAACATTTACAGAACTGCTTTATAAAATAGAAAGTGGTTCTTTTTATTAGCCTGCCAGAGTCTGACTTTACATCTGTTCTAATTATAGTCGGGGGCATGTGTGTGCTATTAAGCAGTAACTGCACCCTGTTGGCCGCATTCTATTGGAGCCTGAAACAGTTCTCTCCTGCAAATTGCAGTGCTTTGGAAGCCTCCTGGAGGAAAGGTGCAATATACATGTAAAGTCTTAATAAGAGAGGTGGATGCAAATCTTACAAAAATGACTCCCAAGGTGACTCTGCATTTTATGTCCTATGAATCAGAGCTTCCCTAACTTCTGCAACTATCATATGGGAAATGGCTGCCCTGCTGCATTCTGCCCCCAATATCTGTTTTTTTCCAGAAATGTTTGGCTGCGGCATTCAGCATTCAGGGCATAATTCTTAGCAGAGTGAGAGAAGACCATCTGCATTCCTAATTTTGGCTGTCTACAAGCTTTGGTATCCTCTAGCTCCAGCAGCAGAAATAACAATTAAGGACTCTGGGCATGTCACAAGGAAAACTGAGCGAGAGCCTGTAGGGTCTTGATAAATGTGATACAGCTGAAGCAATATGCATGAATCATAGGACAGCTGGCATCCAATGGAATAAATCCCCCACAGAACTATGAAAGCTAAGGTTGGTGGACTATATACCCACTGACACAAATCCTAAAAGCCAAGCAATATGCTGCAAAGTCATTTCAGCTTCTGCACATCAGTTTCCCTCCTCAGACCCTTCCCTTCTACCACTCACTGCCTGCCTCTTCTCCCTGTTATCCTGACCAACCAATGGAAACCCTGACCCCAGGCCCTGTTTATGGGTTACATGCACAGCTATTTTCCAGAGCATAAGTGTTTTCAATAGAAGTTTATTTTAAAGGGCACATCCCCCACCCCCCCAAAAAAAACTTTCCTAGAAAATATTTAGTTACAGGATATGGGATTCATAGTTTCATAGTTGGTAGGGTCGGAAGGGACCTAAGCAGATCATCAAGTCCAACCCCCAAAATGAAACCAAAACTCACTGTTTCTTTTCAACCCCTTTTCCCCCACCCTACTCCTCCCACACCTTTTTAAAATTAAAAAAAAGTGGAAGAGAAAGAGAGGGAACCCAAACCCTGTAACTTAATCTGCAAAGTGCTACCAAACATAAGCCTTAAGGAAATGAGTTCAATATACATCTGCTCTAACTAGCTTATGTTCCTAGCACCTTCCTTAGCTTAGACAAAACCTAAGGTAAAGATTGTGGGGTGGAAATTTCCCAGATTTAAGTACATATCAGTGCTGATAGCCCTAACCATTAGTGTTGTCAATATATTGAATACCTACCTGCAGAGCCATGGAAACAACAGGGTCCTTGGTGAGCTGTATTCTTCCCCTGTAACCTACTATAGGGAATGCCATGCTCCCCATCCTACACAGCCCTATCCCCTTCCCTCACCTCAGCCAAAGCTCAGCTTGTTTTTAAATATTGACATATATTTTGACATTTTAAAATTAAACTGGAAAAAATGTACTAAAAATAGTATACCTCTCTGGGTTTACAATCTGTTTGTTAGGGGAGACAGGAGTCCAACAGGGAACAGGGAAATGAGGGAGTAGGTGGGGAACATTGTGTGAGGTGGTAAACACTGCTCTACAGCCCACTTTTCTCATCCCAGGTCAGTGTAATAGGATGAGAAAGAAGTAAAGGGGACAAAGGAGAAAGAAGGCCAGGGTGGAGAAAGAGAGGGATGGGCACATGTGTGGTATGGATTAGAGTGGGTAACTACAGTTTATCAACCCACAGTGCATCTGCCTAGTGTGTCAGAATAGATATGGATATGCTGAGCTTGTCTAAGCCTCCCCATGGCACTGGTGCCCTGGCTTCTGGAAACACTTGACAGCATCTCTGTCAGGAACCAAAGGTAGTACTAGAAGGGTGGAATCACTAAGAAGTCATGGAGGGGACAGGGTAGGGAGAGGGAGGAGTGGAGAGAAAAAGAGATGTAATGGGCTCATAAAAGATAGCTGAGGAACCATCTACATCCTCCCTATGCCTGTGAGAAGACATGACTGTGTCATAGGTGTTCCCCACTCAATAGACCTGCTTAGGTCACTCTACTTCCTCAGAACACATGAAGTTCAGAGGAGAAGCTGCCTCTGAAGCTGGTAACAGGTCACCCTCCTCCTCCTGAGTCATCTGCAGCAGTCAGCCTCTCTCTTCTCACTAGTCCACCAAGGCAGGAGGTATAATGTAGCAAGGAAGCAACTCCTCCCTATTCAGCTCAGATGCAACTGTCCCTAGACAGAGGGCAATGATAAGATGCATATTTTGACAAACTGGAGGGCTCTCAAAGGACAAACATATACTCCAAGAAGGCAAAGAGGGACTTGCGCCAAATGATTAAAAGGGTTGAATTTGTCTAGCTTAGCTAAGCAACTACTTGGAAGAATGAGCCGAGCCGAGCCTTGTGACATTAGGAGACTATGGCTTTTAGAGGAAAGGGCACTGGAATGGCTCTTGGGAGACCAGGGTTCAACTGCTAGATGACTACTTCACTGAACAATTAGGGGCCCATGCCTCCTCCTCTGTAGCTCATTTCTTCCTTCTGTAAAATGGGGATAATTATTGTGCTTTGAGATCTATGGATGATAGATACTAACCATTATAAACATGACTGGAAGCAGCAGGGAGAAGAATAACTGTGTGGTGCTTGGGACCCTAATGGGGAGAAATAAGATAAGGTAAATAATGGAGACATTTTGGCAGAAGTGGAAGAAAAGCCTACTGACAAGAAATACATATTCCAAAGGGACGTGAGAGAAACTCCACTGTTTAGGAAGTTTAAAAATAAACTGATTATTGCTGTAAGGATCATGCTGTGGGAAATGATTTAGCAATGTCAGAAACATGGGCTTGCTGCTTTAATAGTCCATTCCACCTCTAGCTTTGGTATTCTAGGTATACAGAAACTTTTACCTTGAAGGGTCCTGTCAACACTGCAGCAATTAAGTGGAAAACAGAGAGTGGAAGAAGAGGGATTGTGGTAGAGAAGTCAACAGCATTATGGTTATAAGCAGAGCGACTTCTGGAGTGAAAGTGAAAAGACTTGATCATAACACTGTGCCAACTTTAAAAGGAAAGATTGTGCATAATAAAGGAGTTCTGTGAAGAAATTAAGTGATTGCAGTACTACAAGGTAAGGGCACTGGTCCAGGACTGGTTCAAGGGGAAGAATGCCACCCACCAAATCACCTGCCTTCCTTCCTGCAGCATCCTTCCTTCCCAGGCTTACAAAACTAGAAAAGACCTATCTAGTCACTCAGGGAAAAGGAAAAGCAGGGTAGCCCAGAGGAGAGGGCCTTAGGCTAGGAATCAGGAAGGACTAAGCTCCACTCCCAGCTCTACCACCAACCTGTGGTAAGACCTCAGGCAAAAGCACTTACCTGTTCTTTGACTTTCCATTTTATCTATTTAGACTGGAACATCTGTGAAACGGGGGCCCTTGTACCATAAGCACAGAACAACGGAGTCCTCATTTATGTTGGTGTTCATAAGTGCTATTGCAATACAAAGAGTCTTCAGGCCCCCAGCTTCCTGGGACTGGTCTCTAGAATTTGCTAGTATTTGATCCCATAAAAATGGGAAATTCCTAGTGATAGGATTGCTGCCTTATCCGCAATAAAATATATGTCACTCTCCAGAAATGTACCCTAGTATTCTGCCTAAATTTTCCCTTTCCTAATTTAAACATATTATTCGGTCCCAATCCCATTATTCTCCTCATGGGCCACACTAAATCATCCCTCCCCTGCCTGAGTGCCATCACCCTTCCCACGTTTGTGAACCATTCTGCTCCTCCTTGCCTGTCACACATCCAACCCAGACACATTTAGGTCTTGTAATCATTTCTCTTAAATCATATCTCCCAGACCTCCAATCCCTTTTCTTGCTCACCTGTGAACTGTTTCCACTGCTCAGCACGCAGTGCAAAATTTGCTCATTAACATTCCAAGAGCAGCCTGACTAGATGAATTGCTCTGTAATGACTTGCTGTCAGCTCACCACTCTGAAATGTTCACCTTTTTAAAATATCATCAGATTAAATCATATTAATACAGTTCTCCTATGAGTGTCGCAGCAGGGTACATTTGCCTCTGTGCCTGCATAGGAAAGAGAGAGAAGCCCATAAGGCATTAACATGAGCTGGTACTGGGACTTTCTGGGGGTGCTGAAAACAGCTGGTATGCTTCTGCATCTCACCACTAGGCTACTACCCATAGACATCTGGAATAAAGCTAAGTGTCACTGTGCCTCCTGTGCTCAGCTATCAGTTATAGCTACACATAGGAGTACACAGAGATAGGAAGGCTAAAATAGTACCCACTTCTATAGGATGCCATTTCTCCCTCATTGAGCCAAAGAGCAAGTGTCTCTTCCCTTTCTCTGGACTCAGGTAGGGATGAATCATCTTCCATCAAGTAGGAATCAGCAGAAAGTATAGGGAAAACTTGGGTGGCATTTAACTCCACAAGTTGCTTCTATGATTGTGCAGGTATGGGGAGGGAGGTGGAGCAATAAGCAGAAGGAAAAACAACACCTGATCCTTACATGTTTGCATTAGGGGTAGGCCCAAAAGGTTCAACTCAGTTTGGGCCTCCAATGTCCTAGGTGATACATACCCATAGGAAAAAATGCTAGCAACGTCTACATAGCAACTTAATAACCTTGCATTCTACCCAAAAAAAAAGAACAAATACTGGCTAACCTATTAACCTACTAAGAAGATACTGCCTAGCATTTCAGGTGCTACAAGATCTATAACAGTCTAGGTAGATTTAGTTAATTTGTACACAAACCAAAAAGGGCATCCTGCTCTACATCCTGGGTACTTTCAACAGAATCTATAACTAGCCAACCAAAGGCTAAAATGACCCTTCCATCCAGTGTTTTATTCAACCATGGTCAATGGTCAACTTCATTGTCTTTTTGGCTGCAAGCATACAGGCAATGGGATAGATATGCTGCAAGCAATGGAAGGTTCTACCCTAAAATGCCTCTCTGTTTCTAAAATACCTCCTACTGAGCAGGCAGGGCAAGATGTCCATTAAACAGGAAGAATGGGCTAGCAGTTAGATTGCAAATCTGAAACTGTGGAGTCTGAGTTTCTCTCTGTCTGACCAGTGATTTCCTGACTTGACTAAGTCCGGTAGGCCATGACTATGCTGCCTCTGTGCTCAGCCTGAGAGTCCCACAGAGAAGCATGCTCTTCCACTCATTCGTCTGCACTCTGTGCCAGCTCCAGACAGAAAACAGTTTAGTTAAGCTTAGAGCAGCCCTAAGCATGCACTAAGAGGCCCAAGCCTGAGTGCATCCCCAAAGCACTCAGCTAGGGGCACTCTAAGCAGGCCATATTGCCTAGTTTCTGGGATTTGCACATGCTGAGTGACAGGGCATAAGCAGGGCTTGCTTCCCAAAGGCAGTCCTGGGCCCAACAGAGAGCCAGTGAAAACAGGGATACTGGTACTTCCCTGCTTAAGAGGTGTTATTCATTAATGACTGCACCATGCTTACATCCCAAAGAAATAGGGCCTGTATGCATAAGACAAATTCAAGTGCCTATCCATAGGACACTTGCCCTTCTATGGAGTACAACTGAAGCAGTATTTTAGGGCAAGGTTCTGTCCCCATGTCATATAAATGCAGAGTAATCCAATCTGGATTTATCCCAAAGCAAATGGGAGCAGAACCTAACTGCTTATGAGCAGGGACACTGAGTTCTTACAGGTATCATCTGCTGTAAATCTGATCCTGCCTTCAGTTACCCTAAAGAGCTACCTCCAGGTACTGGAGAGAAACCTATTTAGTTACCTCAAGAATAGCTCCCTCAAGTCCCATGTAACTGAAATCAGGCTTTAAAAATAGAGAAAAAGTGCTAGGTGTTTGTTCTGTAACTTTATAGTAAACTCCTTTTTAGTAGATTTTCTGGCTTCAAGGGCACTGTCTCAGGTGTCAAGCATCATAGCTAACTGCTAGTGTTATGACTAGTATAATCACTATAACAGAGATCACTTATCCCTTGGTCACATCCTCTTGAGGGATCCTGTCCCATTTTACTCCTTATTACAGATTAAATTTTCAAAAGGCACAAGCACCAAAAATTTACCTTTCTAGCACAGTGGTAAAAATGTGGTCGTTTCATTGAGCTTCTGCGTGGGAGCTGAAATCTCTTGAAAATCTGGCCCTAGTTTTTTTCCTTTAGAAGGGCTAAAGACTAAGTCATGGAGCCAGTCAAAATTTTTCCATGATAAATTTTGGATGGAAAATTGGATTTTTAACTTAGGCTGGCTGTTTGTGAAAAGTACCAGTCTTCCACAAAATATTTCAAGTTTTTTTCAGACTTGTATTTTTGACCAAAAACTTTCAGCTTTTTTCAACAAAGCCAAAAAACGTACATTGGGGAAAAGGGATGTATTTGGTAGCAGTGTTGGTCTGAAACAAAAGAAAGAAATGCAACTAAAACTTGGTCTAATGAAAGGTACCTCTCTGAACCAAGAGTTCTAGAGTTTTGCATTTCTTTAAGGGGAAAAAAATAATTTCCACCAGCTCTGGTGAGCACTGGAAATGAGAAAGACTACAAAGAGTCATACCCTAACAAAAGAAGTTTCTCAGTTCATCAAGCAATCTCCTTCAGATCATCTAAGTAAAGATCCATATATTTCACAAATCATTCTGGCTGTAAGAACCATATACTATGCTGTTCTGTGTGCTCCTGTACTGTGTTTCACTGACTTTTCCCTTTAAACTTATTGGTCTTCGGAGCACCACCCAATTTCCCTATTGTGGGCTAGTGGGGTTTCCCCTTTTGCTGCTATTAAATGCCTTTGGAGAACTTCTGAGAAAGGTTTTGCTGTGATGCGACATTCTGCATTTAATAAAGATTTGCACTGGTGACCCTGTCATTTCAGCAGCAGCATGTTCCAGCTCAAGGGTCCTCACAACTACAGCAAAAACTCCCTACTGACACCTTATGCAGGCTGCAACACCTTAGTAGTCATACTTCCTGTCTGTACATAGATAATTATCAGCTATTTTTATCTTGTTATCTCTTGCAAACAATTTGTTTTGTATTTATTACATCAAATCTCCTGGTCATCTCCCTCATACAAGAGACCCAAAGTCCTCAAAAGGCATCTTTTAATAGGTCCTCTATCTCTGCTATTATTTTATAAGAGGCAGGTCTACAGCAAAAGATCTCATTCATCCACACAGCCCCCTCTACCCAGGAAACAGGTCTTGCCCATGTTCAAAGATGAAGAAATTGGAGAGTAGAGAGACCAAGAGTAAGTTTAGAACATTGCTCCCTCTGTGACACATCGCCCTGCACCACAGGCGTCATTACCTGGACTGTGTCCTGGCCAGCAGAGTACTGGCTTTCTGCCACAGCATAGTGAGATCCATGAGCAAGGCAGGAGCAGGGCTCATCAGACACAGTAAAAGTGCAATAGAAACAAGGGGAAAATGTAGCTGAGTTTCAAATGCCTGAGTTCTCAGCCTATACTATCCTCTCTGCCATTATGATGGGTTGTCTTACATTCAACAAGCAAAGCAGCAGTAGTAAAAAAAAGGAAGAGGGAAAAGAGGAAGTAACCAATGTACAACCACAATCACTCAGCAGCCCTCCTGCTTAGCTAGAAAGTTGCATGTAGACTCTGGGAATACCCATTCCCCATGTCAAAGATCGCATTTATACCCTGAAGAGAAGAACCACATTATCTAGCCTGAGAACAAATGCTCTGCTTTGCCTGATGCTTAGATACCCCTTTATGAACATAACTGCAGCATTCATCTGTCTCTGTGAAACAATGCCACAGACCAAGCAAAATGGCACTCACTGACCAGTGCTGTTTGTGCTTTCTGGTGCATACAGTGCCAAAAGGCCCTGGGTTGTCTCATCCCCCGCAAAATCTAATAGTTGAGCAGATTAGCACTTGCTAATTCTCAGACTGCACTCCTCACGACACAGCATGCAGTAATGGCTCCCTGCATCCATGCATAGTTAGCCTTAAACGCCATTCAGAGAGAAAGGAGAGCTTTATTAACTGAAGTGATGCCATCCATGATCATTTCTGCATGATAATAAATTGAACATGTCCATCAATGTGGCTGCAGTTATCTCAAGTAAGAATGTAAAGATCCCTCTTATTGTAAAAGCAACATTACCATCAAGCTTGGATGACAGCAAGCTTTTTTCTATCGGCCTGGTAAATTACATGAAGTGAATTATTTGTTGGCATAGAGGGGAGAAAGTATATTTTAAGTTCTTTAGACTTTCTCTGGTAGAATCATATTCATATGTCCTGGCCAGAGATACTAGTCCACTATTTAGGATCCATGCCAGCACATTTCTAAATCACTGTATTGTTAACAGGTAGGCATCGATCACAAAAGAAGCCTCAATACATATTAGAATAATGAATTCAAACATCCTAGGCTTTACATTAGAAAGACTCCCTTTGCATGCAAGGTGTGTAATACTGCTGATCACAGTAATAATGTGACAGGCTTTCTGATTCCATCAAACACATGCATAGACCCCATGATAGGCCACATTTCAAACTAATCCCTAACCCTACACAGTCTCCAAGTTTCAGTGTTTCCAGATCAGGGGTGGTTCTCAAGAGGATATGTATTCCCAGCTGAGGATAAATATCTTAGACAATGATGCACACACGTACAGTGGTGCTAGAGGCCACAGACATGCCTCAAACAGAATTTAAGAAATTAACCTACAGGTGAGATGCAGGGAGTGGAGTAGTGTAGAAGTGTTTGAATTCCCCCAGTGAGCCTCATTATCTGAATGGGTTAACAAAACTGCATAAGGCACCTATCTCCTCCTCAAGGCTCTCCTGACAATTAATTAAAACATGATCAATACACTAGGAGATAAACAAAAAAGGAGTATCAGTTGTCCCACAAAAACAAGTAATATCTGACCCAGTCATCCTGTGCGGTATAAATAAAGAGAAATAGCTCAGCTTTCCATAATCCCTCCCTCCAGCTGCACTTCTCTCCCACAAAGAAGAGTTCAACTATTCACTCATCTATCTATCTATCTATCTATTGCTGAAATTTTGAAAGTCCCTGCTTAGTTTCTCGAATTAGTGAATGCAAAAATCAACAAAACAGCAAGTTAGACAGATGACAGTTGCCATTGCATTCATACTCAAAATGCATACCACTGGGACAGAAAGGAAATGCCTAGATAATTGCTCACTACTATGAGAAATTGCTGATCCAATGGTATCTTAGCTACCAACCTGCCAGATTTCTGTATTAGATGGTCCTGAATATTTTGCAAGTCCTGGCACTGTTTTGCTATGTCCTGGGCCACAGGAAACAGTCTGGCCCTGAGGTCTGAAGGGAGAAGAGCTCCTGTGACCATAAGATGCTGAAGGGAGATCCATAGGCAAACAAAAGGTAAAGTTTTCTGTCGTACAGAGACCCAAAGTATGGCTGAAGTATTTTGATTGAGACCAGTTTGTTTTATGTTGGCCATAAGTCATGAATGTGGCTGTAGGGGAGAAGGGAGATCATGGCAGATGCTGAGGGAAAGCACCAGGTGTCTCATTAATTGGCTTAGAGCAGGGGTGGGCAAAATACTGCCCGTGGGCTGAGTCTGGCAAGCCAATTGATTGTATACGGCCTGTGGCTGCTCCCACTGTGCTCCATATGCAGCCAAGCCCTGCCCACTCCCTCCTGGGGCACCCACACCATGCTTCTGCCTGCACCTACCCCATGCCCATCAATGGTACTACCCTGGCTCTGGCCCCAGCCTTGGCCAATGTGCACAGCTTCTTAGTAGGGCTGCTCCTCCAGCTTTCTAGTAGTAGCTGCTGCTCCAGCTGCCTGGGTACTGCTCAGCTTTCCCCACCTCCAATGGCTCCTCCTCTTCTTCCTGCCCTTTCTGCACCATTCCTGGCAGGAGGGGCAAGCTTCAGCCAAGTGGCTCCTGCCCCAGTATGCAGGTTTCCAGCTCCCAGCTGCTTTCTACCCACTCTGTCCACCCAGTGCAATAAGCAGCAACTTGTGGGTGGCTGAGTGGGTGGAAGGAAGCTGGTAGCTGGACCAGGGCAGGGGGGAAGGGCTGGTGCTTCCTTCTGTGGCAGTAGTGGACTACCCCCCAGGCAACACCCACCTGTAGGCACCTAGGTTGGGCAGTCCAAGGGGGAACTACAGCCATGGAGGGAAGTGCAGCGGGTCAGTAAGGGGCACTCCTGCATTGAACCACCCACCTCACTGCACCCAACCACCTTCCAGGCTCCGAGTGCCTCCCTAGGGGTGCCTTGAGTCCAGCTGACCCCCTTCCTGGGGCACACTCGCTAGCCTGGAGGTAATGTAAGCTGCCACTACCCCAAGAAGGGACTCTCTTGGCCCTGTGTCCCTGGGGAAACACAGGCCTAATAGTCCTGCAGGTACTCAACCCAGTACAGGCACTTGGAGAGCTTCCCGAAATCAGGGGCCAAAAAGGAAAGTCTCCCTTAGTCGGCAGACCTAAGGGGCCTCCTAGGCATAATTTAGACCCACCCCTCAATAAGTCTCCCACACCGGTCACAAAGGGGAACTTTACTGATTACAGGGGTAGGGTGAAGATAGGGTACAAGATAGAACAATATTATAGAAATCCCATAGAGCAAAACAGTCTGGCTGAGGTAGCCTTTTGATCAAGCATCTGAGTTACTGCCAGCTATATATCTAACCAGATCTCGAGTAGCTTACTCACAAGTATTATCCAGAGGCTGTTGGAGATTCCCTCTGGAGGCAGGCCATTCCTAGCTCATAAGTTATGGGGGAGAGAGCCAGCTTCAGATGGTAAAGCTCCTCTCTGAGTCCCCCACATGGCTGCTGCCCCCTCCTCCTGGGCAGTCTTAACTTATATAGCCCCTGTGACCTCGTTCACCTGGTCCAATGGAGGCCAGCACCTGTTGGCTGTCGGCCAACCAATTTGAAATACATCACTAGTTGCCGGGCAGACTCTAGCTCACCAGGTAGAAGCCCCTCACCCAGGTATGTGATACCAGTCACGTAGGCAGAGGGAACAGGTTTCCCCCATCCCTCAGGAATGTATCCATCTCAGGTTACAGGATGTACCTAAAGAGATAGGGTAAAGGTGCGTCTCCTCTGCTGGGCCCATCCTAATCACATTGTCACAGCACAGAGATTTTGGGGAGAAACAAAGGTGGCTTCCTGCCGCAGGAAGCACCTGCCCCTATGCAACTCAGGCAGGCTCCAGGGAGAGGAAAAATATTAGGTGTAACACTTTTCCTGGGGGGAGCCTGCTTTCCTGGGCAGCTTGGCAGAGCTGTGGAGTAGTGTGGAGGCTGGTGCTTTTCTCTGTGGCTTTAGGGACAGCAAATTAAAACTCTTTGGAGGAGTTTTAGTTTGCTGTGCCCCAAGTCATTTAAGGCACATTACACTGCTGAATTTCCTACAGCAGCTGGAATTAATGCGCAATACACTGCCGATGCATGCAAACACCAACACCATTAAAGCGGTGCAAAGCATTTAGCCAGTTTCAACATGTCATGCACACATGCCTGGACCATGCAAACTTGTTGAGCTGCTCAAGATTGGACTCTATGTGGCAATGGCTTTGCTGGCAACGCATGTATATTCCATTCTTATGTTTCTATAAACACCCCCACCCACATAACCAAACAGATACAGATATGCAGGGCAAATTGGCCCATCCCCTGCCCACTCCCAGCCCCAGCAATGGCTATCCTACTGCACCAGCTCGAGACACTTTGAAAAAAAAAAAGCCCTGATTCAGTGGGTGCTGCCAGGCAGGGGGCAACCCCTGCTGCCCCACACTATCCCAGCCCCACCCCCCCCCACCCCCGGGCTACCCTGCCTGCCCCAGCTCTGGCCCTTTAAGAAAAAAAAAAAGGAAAAATCCCAAACTCACCATCTCTTCCAGCAGGGGGCCATCGCCACTGCCCCCTGCTGCATGAAGTGCTCTTCCATGAGCCCCCCAAAGCCGCGAGGTAGCTGCAGAAGCAGTGAGTCCCAGGGTTTTTCTCTCCCTTTTTTTTTTTTCCTTAAAGGGCCAGAGCTGGGGTGGATGGGGCAGCCATGGTGGGGGAGTGGGCAGGAGGAGTGAGGAGGGGTCAGGGGGCTCATGCAGTGGGCGGCAGCAGGGATTGCCCCCTGCCTAGCAGCACCTGCTCAGTTCGGGCTTTTTTTTTTAAAGCGCTAGGAGCTGGGGCAAGAGGCAGCTCTAGTTGGACATTCTAATCCTCAACTGACATTGATTCATTTTCACCCCCTAAGTGAATCCATTTTCTATCCTCAGCTAAGCTCATATGGGATGTACATTCTCCACTGACCACTTACTAAATTTAAGCCTGAAAATGCTTTTGTGGAGGATTCCCATCTTATAGTGGAAACCAAAATAGGTTGTTAACCAAAATAAAGCCACTGTCACTATGGAGGTGAGTGGACTATGTTGTAGCCTCACCTCACCAAAATTTTGTGGTTATTTTGATTATATAACACCATAAGTGTCAGCTGACCAAATGATGGGACATAAGCATTAATTTTTTGAAAAATGTAGCAGTCCTGAAAAAGCTGCCAGAATTGACTACAAGCTTCCTGTCTGTGGTCCTCAAATGTACTCGTATAGGTTTTAACACCTCTAACCTCCAGGGTGGTGTTATTTTAAGTCATCTACTTCATCTATGTAAGGAGTTAGTCCGAAGTTACACCCAAAATGGTCAGACACTCTGTAAGCTTACAATACCAAGAAGTGCTAAGAAATATTTCAGCTCCTTATCTGAATCTTATCTTGGTTGTTTCTGGCCCACTTATTACTTTCAGCCCTTTTCTACTTAATGGGGTTTTTTACACTAATCTTTCAAATGCATCTGTCTTCTTGAAGCAATGAATGCATCAATTGCTTAACTCCAGTCTCTTTTTTTATTGCTGTCTTGTTTTCCTTGCTGCAGAACAACATTGCCAATCCTTTCCCACCTCCACCACCCATACCCTATTTATTTATGCCTGAGGCTGCATCATCTTCAATTTGATCTCACTAAAGCAGGGCTGGCCAGGCCAGTGTTCTGGTAGCAAATACATTCAGTTCAGGCAGTCCTCAACTTACAAAAATGTTGCAAGTTACAACATTTTACACTTACAACGTTTCTAAATTGACACCCTGTTTCAACTTTCTGATGTCAGTTTCAACTTTATAGTGCTTGATCTAATGTGGTACCATGACAGTGAACAAGTTTGTGTCACCCATCTCCCTGGAGAACATCTGTCCAAACTTCCTTGGACATTTTCTTTAAGAAAGCAGGCAAGACTCCAGAAAAACCTGCAGCTAAGACTTCTGAGAAGACTCCAGCCAAGAACCCGTCGAAAAGTCCAACTAAGAGCCCTTCAAAAGTCCAGCAAAGTCACCTCAAAGAAGTCCTTCCAAATCCATATGATCGCTATGTACAATATAAATACATTAATGTAGCTATATTACTCATCTATAATTGATTGAGTACAAAATTCTGGCTTATTTTTGGTGAAAACGGTATCGGGCCTTGGTTCAGGAACCAATCCTCCATTTATAACATTGTTTCCTGTAGGTAAATCAGTTCCAAGCTACAATGTGTCAACTTAAGACACCGTTTTCAGGAACAAATTGTGTCATAAGTCCGAGGACTGCCTGTACTGTCAGTATTAAACCAGAACAACAGATGACAAAGCTATGCAAAGAGAATGGAGCATCTAAGAACTTACACACCCCAAAATCAGATAATTCACTGCTGAAGTTCTAAGCACAGTAACTCAGCTCCACAGCCTGCCTTTATGAACAAGCAGCTCCAGTCTGTAACTGGGTGATGTAAAAATAGCATCTTATTACTCCCAAACCCTGCTCCTGGTGAGCACCAGGAACCAGCCTGCCAACTTAACTTTATGGTCAAATTCAGTTTCCAGTGCTTTCAATTCCTGTTAACTTGGGTTGGGGGATGGAGGGGAAAAGAGAGACAGGATCTATTCCTCATCAACAGCCTTATTTACCAAGTCCCAGTGAATAACTTAGCTACATATGTCAAAACCTAGCAGAAGCAGCAAAAGTGACCTTGGAGATACCACTTTTCTCCTGAAGAGCCCACACTGTTATTGGTAAGGATGCATTAGAAGCAAAGAATCTAGTCGAACTTTAAGAAGAATCTAGTTTGATTTAAGACTAAATGAAAGTATGGTTTGATCATCGTGCTCAACAAATAGTTGTGAATGGCTAAATGTCTACTTGACAGGGTATGTTCCCATTGTCTAAATGTCTACTTGGCCACATATGTTCTCTCAGGGGTCTGCCCTGAGTCTGGTATTGTTTAACATCCTTGTTCATTATTTGGATGATGGGATTCAGTGCACATTTAGCAAATTTGCAGATGACACCAAGTTGGGTGGAGTTGCAGACACTGGACGTAAGGCTAGGATCCAGAAGAGCTGGACAGACTGGAGACACAGTCTACAGTCAACCAGCTGAAATTCAACAGGGACAAATGCAAAGTCTTGCATTTGGGATGGGTTAATTGCATGCACAAACACAGAGTGGGGAATGACTGGCAAGGAGTTACAGTGGAACATAAGCTGAATATGAGCCATCAGCATGCTCTTGTTGCAAAAAACAACAGCATACTAGATTGTATTAACAGGAGAGTCTCTTGCAAATCAAGGGAAGTGATTCTTCCGCTCTACTCAGCATAGGTGAGGCCTCGCCTGGAATACTGTGACCAGTTTTGGGCCCCACACTTCAAGGGACAGACTGGAAAGAATCCAGCAGAGAGTAACAAAAACAATTACAAATCTAGGAAGCAAGACTTGTGAGGACAGGCTGAAATAGTGAGGGAGAACAAGAGACTGAGGAGGGATTCAATAAAAATCTTCAAGTATCTGAAGGGTTATTATAGAGAGGATGAAGATAGACTATTCTCTCTGACCATAGAGGACAAACTGGGAGGAGTGGACTCATGCTACAGTAGAGGAAATTCAGGTTGGAGATTAGAAGAAATTTTCTAATTTTCAGGGTGGTCAAGCATTGGAACAGCCTACCTTACAGAAACTGTGAAATCTCCATGCCTGGAAATTTTCAAGAGAAGGTTAAATAGATTCTTGTCTGGTTTAGTCATGGATGACCAGGGCTGGATTAACCTTTAGTGGGCCCTGGACAAAAAAAACCTGTGGGCCCCAGGCCAGCCGAGACCCCCCTCCCTACCCTGGCACTGCTGCCCACAGGGAGCAGGGCTCAGAGCCACCGCTAGGAAGCAGCTACCACCACAGTGAGGTTGGCAGAGAGGAGAGGAAGGAAAGGGAGGTGGACGGGGCCCTTTGCACCACAGCTGCAGGGGAAAGGACTGGGGCAACCCATAGCTCAGGGTCCTAGGCATGTGCCTTATTTGTCTATGCATTAATCCAGCCCTGTGGATGAACCTGCCTCAAGCAGGGGGCTGAACTAAATGACCTTTCAATGTCCTTTCCAGCCCTATTGTCTTATGATCCCATGAACTCCAAAGAAGTTTACAGAGCTGACAGCTGGGGGGGAAAAACAGCTTCTCAGCTGCAATATATTTGATTCTGAAGTTTAGAAGCACTACAGACAGAGCACCTGTCAGGATCAACTGGGCCATGGGCAGTCATGTAAAAAGTTACCAACGGCAGGCTAAGGGTCACGCCTGGTACCTGTTGTAGTCCAAAGGCTGAGGTGGTGTCATGGTCAGAGCAGATGGAAGATCAATGCCTGGAAGTCCAAACAAGACAAAGGAAGACACTCTGGCAGGGTGGGGATCAGGGTGGAGTAAGGTGGAGGTCCAAAAGCCCACACAGGAATGTTACTGCTGGGACAAGCCCCAGAAGAAGTAAAAGGGGTTTTATAGCCCTCATCAGGGGCTTGAGGTTCCCATAAGTTCTTCCTGGTCACTTGACTCTCCAGTAATGTTCTCATTGGAGGAACCAAGCTGGGCTGGGTGTGGTGTTCAACCAGCTGCCTGGTGGCACTGCAGGCTTTGTCTCTGCCTGCTGCCTTGGTTGGAAACCCAGTGGATTTAACAGCACCTGTGTGCCATTTCTAGCATGAGACTGCATTTTAAAGAATACATTTAATGGCATTCAGGAAACATACATGCTTTAAAGGGTTAATGTATCCAATGACTGTTGGAAAGAGGGAAGCCCTTTTTGTGGTTGACAAATAAGATTCATATTCAACAGATTTTTTTTCCAGTGCATCAAGATTCCCAAGCACGGAACATGTCATTGCAGCAGGCAGGAAATATACTGGGTCTTGAAGTTCTGTTGGACAAAGGCAGTGTAAAAAACCACAACCGTGCATCAGTCACCATCTTTTCTGTATGCAGGCTTTCCAGAACATATTCTGAGAGTTGGAGAGCTACCACTACAGGCAGCAAAAAGCATTCTCAACCCTTTCCAATGGCTTCCTGCCACGACTGGATCTTTGTTGGGAAAATCAGTGTGGGAATATTTCCCACCTCCAAGCTGACTGGTCCCATTGCAGCCAAAGTACTCACTGTAACTGTTCTCTTTTAGCAAGAGCCATGTTTTTCAACCTTACGTCATTAGCAAGCTTTGCCTACCAGAAATAGCCTTGGCCACCAGAAATAGCTTCTTGGCAAAACCTTTCCTTATATATCATTGTTGCAATAATTTCCACAGTATAAATCATCTTGCAGCCTGGCTCAGTTAAATCAGGTGTTTCATTAATTATCAATCATATTGAGACCTAAAGGAGGACTAGCCAATAATTCCTTCATGCTCACAAAATAATGTGCATCATCAATGACGAGAAATAGAGACTTGCCATGAATTGTACATTTCCTGATCAGTTTGCAAAGAAAATCTTTGACAGGCCTCTGCCTTTAGAAGTCCCCTCCCTGTCATATTGAATGTAATAGTTCGAATGCTTGTAATAAATACCCATTAGCCAGTTTAGAAAAAAAGGCAAGGTTCTTCTTTTTATCTAGGAACATTGTTTGTTTTTGCCTATGTGGTGAATGCCTTGATTTTGAATTTTATCTTTAGAGGCCTTGCAGCAAATGTGTTGAATGTCTTGGGTTTTGAATTTTCTCTCTAGAGGCCTTTAACAAAGTTAACCTGAAAGCAACCCTTAGGTAAACATTCCGAGACATCGAAACCTAGGGACTTTTGAAAAGGGGTTGGCAAGAGGTCACAACAGTGGTATGGAAAATTTCCCAAAGAAGACCCAGGAAAGGAATCTGTTGGGTAAAAGATCCAAGCCCAAATTTGGGAGTAGTGACAGGGTTGGGTAGGAGGGGCCCAAGACAGCAACTCACCCAATAAAAACTGTAACCTAGAATCCCAATTTGGAGGTAACCTCACTTGCAGAACACCAAAGGAAGAATCGCAAGTGTAGGCTGGATCAGACTGATCACCTGAACCACCCTCTCCGTGAATAAGAACTCCTGTTCACGCTGAAGCCACGGAGGGCCGGGTGGGACCAAAGGAAGGGGACTTGTTCCTATCACTGCTGAGACCAAACCTAAAACCATAACTAAAGAATGAAAGTATCCTTGGGGATTTGGTTTCTCGGAATTCTAGGACTGTAAGTATATCATGAGAAATAACCTTTACTTGTAATTGTAGTTGTTTTTGTAATACTAATTCTTATAGCATTGTTTGGGAAGGAAGTGCGTTTGGAACATTGTTTCTAATATATGTAGTTATTGTGATTTTAATGTTCGTGGTTTTTCTTAAAGCTAACCAGTGTTATATGTGTAGCAAGGAATTTTAAAATTAAAATTGTGTTGTATGAATCAAGTGTGCAATCATTGTGAAATCGTGCAATCAACCAAATACTCCCCCAGCCAGGTGCATCAAACGAATCAGTAAATTGTGTGGGATCTCTCTGTATTCCATAACCCACTAGAGACACTCCCCTGCCTCTCTTTCTGTTATCCCAGCATTATTGCTAATGAGCCAAGACTTATCTGACCTTCAGAAAAAATATCAACTCTAAGTTAAACCACAGATACCTATACTAAATGTTCTCATTAACCACCCAAGGCAGGGCATTCAATATGCCAATAGGCCTGAAATAGCCTTCATAAAATATTAATTCACAGATCTCAGAGATACCAGAAAACTCCTCTAGAACACAGCACTGAGACAGTGGACATGATCTCTGGTGGGTCTATGGGCTAAGCCCTGGTTCAGCTTATATTCATATATTGCATGTATGCAGCCACTGAACTGCAGTTTTTGGCACCTGTGCACAGCTTGGGATTTTTTCTGTGACAAACTGGAATTGCCATGCATGCACACCTGCTCATGGTAAAATGGAGGAGGGGATGGAGGGAGGGGGAAAGGGCCTTTCCATGCTCAGTGGACCTAAGTGGCTTTGGATGTGCAAAATTGAATTGCAAAAGTGCCAAAAACTCCAGTGACATGTGCCATTTATGTCCTCCAATTTACATGGGGCATGTTAGGGTGTTTTTGGTATCTTTGGGCAATATGCCTTATACTTGTATGGCAGGGCTGATTGTGTAGTTCTAGGAATAGGTTAGACAAGGAACTGCACGGGATATTCTGGATTGGGATGATCCTGCCCTGAACAAGGGGCTGGATAAGGCAAACTGTGGCACCCTATTTTTCTATAATTCTGTTATCCAGATGGATAAAGCAAAACAGGATTGAGCACTGTACTGAGGGTTGGTTCACATAAAAAATCTGTCTGAAAAGAAACTTTGAAAAACACAGCACAGAAAGAAAATATGTCACTTACCCAGGATGCTGTGGATTCCTAAGTCACCAAATCAGGAAAATACCCTTCAGGGCACTCCATGCTGAAAGCTGATTTTTGTTTCTGGGTTTTGGATATAAGTGCAGGTAGATGTGAAGTAGAAATCCAGGCATAGGTGGAAGCTGGGTGGCCTTAAGCAAAGCCTGTTTTCTTTATGCTAGTAAAGTTCATTGTTCAGAATTAAAAGAAAGTGACTGTTTATGGGATTCTTTACCATGGCTGCATTAAAGCTGGTGCTCCTGAGACCTGCCAGACTAGATCTGGCCACTCCTTTACCATTAGTGAGGGCCCCCCAGGCATGCACTGAAAACTCAGCAGGCTGCATCTGTCCTTCACATATTTCCAGCTTCCCAGACTATGACAGAGCAGCCACATGGTTCTCATCTCCTATGGTACTAATGCATTCTCCTGCAGTGCTACTTCCACTCCCTCCCTCCCCCCTGGCAAAAGCATGTCAAACCATTGTTTGGGGCAATCAGACAGGACAGCAGGGCAAGGATGGGGAAATACCTACTGCAGATATAGCAAGCAATACACCAGGCCCTGCCACATGGGGTTGTGAGGAGCAGGGACCGTCTTCCCAGCTGCATTCCAGGTGCTTTACATGAACTCCCGTAAGGGCAGGGGCAGGGCCAAACTTTGAGCCCTCTCAGAATCTGGCCCTTCAGTCACACTGTGCAGTAAATATCACTTGAAGTCTTGCTCAGCCTTTACCTGCTTGACAATGTAAAACCAGAAACCACCTATGCAGAAAGAAATGTCTAATCCCAGTTGCTTATTTTCACATGGACATGTCACCTTTTCCTCCAGCATCTGCTGTAGCATGCAATCATGGGAAAACCTTGGTGACTCACCCAAGGGGGCCTGGCTTCTTTGTTTGGCAAGGGTGTTTACAGTACAAGGCAGTGTAACTAGGCCTAGATTGATGCAGCGGTAAGGACTCTAGGAAGGGGAAAACCAGCAAAGGAATTAAATGGCTCAGGCTCAGGGGTGATCTGATGGCCACCTATTAGTTTATCAGGGGTGACCACCAGGATCTGGGGGAATGTTTGTTCACCAGAGCGCCCCAAGGGATTATGAGATTGAACAGTTATAAACCACTACAAGACCGCTTCAGGCTGGACATAAGGAGGAATTTCTTTACTGTCCGAGCCCCCAAGGTCTGGAACAGTCTGCCACCGGAGGTGGTTCAAGCACCTACATTGAACACCTTCAAAAGTAAACTGGATGCTTATCTTGCTGGGATCCTATGACCCCAGCTGACTTCCTGCCCCTGGGGCAGGAGGCTGGACTCGATGATCTCTCGAGGTCCCTTCCAGCCCTAATGTCTATGAAATCTATACTGTGGCTGCAAAATAGAAACACTAGTTCAGTTTTTTGCTGCTGTCACACAATACAGAGCTGACACTGCCACAATGAAGACACAAAAACACTGATTCCTGGGTGGGATAATTTGAGAAAGGACAAGCTTTTGGCTCCTGAGCTCCCCTCTCCAATGTAATGCACAGAAAAACAAGTCTAAGCAAAGGATGTGGAAGATAAGATAGGGAACCATAAGCAGCAGAGGCTATGGGCTGTGCTCAGTCCCTGCATTCTCCTCTACACAGAGAGGTCAACTTTTTCTTTCTGCTGGAAAAAGGAGGAGTGCCCAGCAAAAAATAGGGAGAAGTTAGGGATCATGCTATGCTGTGTAGCAATCCACTCCACCAAGTAAACACATGCTGCACACTGACACTCCAGGTGCAAATATATGACATGTTCACTACATAGTAAATGGGCTGTGTTTTAGAAGTGGCGTGAACACACAACACACAGGATGACTTCATAATAGATGACTCAAATCTAGGATAAGGTTCTCCCTTGGAAAACACATAGTAACTTTACTGCATAGGATGTGTTGTGCAACTTATCTCCTAATGGTAGGTATTAGCTCAATGCAAACCACCTTCCTTTCTTCCACCCAGTGACTAGGTTCTGGAAGAGCACCCATTGAAGGCAGCCAGGTAAAGAGGGCTGGTCATGCTATCAGCATAGGGATGAAGCAGGACATCTGGGGATCAGAGGCAGTAGCAACTTCCAGTTGCCCCCTTGATCATGCTTGTAATCACACAGCTGCCAACATCAGCTGCTTTCCCTCCCTTCCCCCACAAATTTGTGCCCAGAATGGTTGCCCCATTTGCCCAGCCCTAGTTACACCACTGGATTTTCTATCCACGCCTTACTACCGAGTAAATTTACTACAGAATAAAATCTTAGGTAAATGACTCTAGAGTCACTGAGTCATGTGTCTGCACCTTCAGAGAAAAAGGAATTTCTTCAGCAAGCTGCAAGAAATCAATCTGAGGAACTCAGTGAGGATATAGCCAATAGCTGCCCATGCAACTAAGCATCAAAACAAACTTTCAGCACCAAGGACAGTGCACAGTTGTCCAGCTGTTACACATGAATGTCTGAGATACTGGGAAGCTTGGGTCCAGGCCCCAAATGCCATACAGCTGGCAGGCCATCTTGCTGTTATCAATAGTACCTGATGTATCTACTCAGTTATAACTGATCACTCCCTCTGTATTTTTTCATCCAGGGCAAACTATCAAGAAAAGTCACACAAATACACACACCTATATATCTATATTTGTATATATCTATATACAGTGTAATATAGATAGCTAGACAGATTAGATATGTATGTATAAACAGTCAGTATTGGAAATAATGTCCCAGATTATTAATGAATTTCATTTATGCTTCATTCATCTGGAACAAGGAAATAATACCAGTCATTATCAGCACTATGACTTTGGTAATTCCTAGTGGTCTCAGTCAGGGTTGGAATCACCTTTTGCTCCTTCTCCATGCAGTACAAAACCATGATGATAGATAGTCCCTCTAACCATAACCTAAGTAGATAAGACCACAAAAGACAAAGACAGAAAAAGGCCCAGAGGAGTGAAATGACTTGACCAAGTTCACATAGCAGGTCAGTGGCAGACCCAAGTGTTCCAGTCCAGTGCCCAGTCCATCTACTGAAGCTCATTTGCACTCTGTATTTCTCATTTCTTCAGTGGCCCTGTGCTGTTGAGTTTAGATTCTGCTGTCAGGAGACTACTTACCTCCAAAATACATAACCATAGGAATGTAGAGCTAGAAAGTGTATCAGGAGGTCATTCAGTCCATCACCCTATGCTGAGGCAGCATCAGATATAACAAGACTGTCCTTGGCAAACAGCTGTCGAAAAAGTCAAAAAGATTCCACAGCTTCCATAGGTGACCTGTCCCACCTCTTCATTGTCCTTAAGGTAAAAAGTTCTCCTTAATCCCATATCTAACCTACATCTCTCACTGCAATGTATGCCAGTAGATGTTCATCTTATCCCCAGCATGTTCTACAAATTTAAATGAAATTCAATGGAAAAATTATTTTCATAAAAGCCATTCTGCTCCAACATTAATTCACTGTGCAGTCTTGGGCAGCTCATTTGATGCCACACCTTACAAGAGAGTTGGGAGGATAGAAAGTTTGTATTTGTAAAATACAATAAAGGGGAAAAAGGCAATTTCAAGTTTGGAGGGAAAGCCTAATGGCATCAGTGCCTTTAACTATCACCTCAGCTGCTGTGCCTTGTTAACAGATGCTTGGGGCCTCTACAAGGCATGATGGGGAGCTGCTTACTTTCCAGCCTTCTACCCTACTGTCCTTGGACGCTTCGTTCTGAGTGGAATGAATTCATTTGCAAGACACAGAACTGATAGTCTTCATGCATATGAGATTGGCACTGTACTTTCTGCTAACTTTTATAGTCAAGTTGTGGTGTAGGGGAGAAAAGCAGTTTCCTCAGAAAAGCTATCAAGTATGCTTGAGGCAGGCTTAATACACAAATAATAACCTCACTAATTACAGCTCAATGCTGTAGAGCATTGATTCATAGGAAGTGTATTTTGATGGGCTAATGCCCTCACACCCCTGACTGAGATACTTCTCCGATGATCCTATGCACTTTCCCTTCTGACTGAACAGCAGAGTCCATCATGAGACTCACGGAGTGTCTACAAATGGCTTTTGTGACCTGCAGGACAAAATCATAGTCTTACTCATAAGCTGAGAGGCAAAAGTCAGTCAGCCCTTCATAGTTTTGTTGTTCATGACAGGAACATACATTGGTAGCATGTACTTGGAAACAGATGGTTGAAAGGCCATAGCTAAAGCAACTTAAAGGGTAAAAGGTAAAGCTTAAGGGGAAAATAATTGGTGTAGGCCTTGCTTGTTTAGGATGAGTAAAGAAAGGCCAAAAGATGAACCAGAAACTGAGTGTAAAAAGCTCTGTCGCTCATTATCAATGCTTGAAGTCTAACTTTGCTCCTTCTCTCTAATTTACATCATTTCAAGTGCAGCCTACCCACAAAGGGGCTATGGAGATACTGTACCACACTGTAAGTACTCAGCCAGATGTCCTCTTGGGGGATAAACACTAGGGAAGCAGAACTTGCAGTACCCCAGGAAAAGAGATTCCCCCACCTTTACTCAGCTCCCCTGACATGTGTGACAAATGAAGTGAGGTTGGTTCACCTGTGTCTTGAATTGCACTGCACAGGCACTGCACTGCAGCAGGCCCCACTGCAAGGTGGTGGAGGCTTATTGCACCACAACCTGGGTTGCAGTCAGCCAGCACCTGGTCCTGAGCATGTAGAGAAATAGTGGCCCAAAACAAAGTCTGCTCCATTGCAGGGCATGGGGCACAGTGGGTCCCAGTCAGGGTAAGAATGGTTGTTTCCCATTACTACAGCACCCACTGAGTATGATGCAGGGGCATGTGAGTTCTTCACTGCTTCTCCCCAATGCTTAGAACAGGAGACTCCTGTAGTAACCCAGATCCTTGAAGTCAAGGACTTGGCCATATTGTTTTTAATTTAGTTTAGAGTAAAAAATGCTTAAAGCTATGATTTTCCTCCAGGGTGCCATGGCATCCTGGCTTGCTTGAGATTCTTTAAAGGGTGCTGTGAGGTGCCACACAATGTTAGCACAGTTAGATGTGCAAATATGATTCACAGGATAAAACCAGAGATTTTAAATACAAATTAATTGTGTTAAAAATGTTTCTGCTCTGCTGAGTTTGCAACAAAAGAATTGCTTTAGTATTTCTCTGTAGTAAAAAAATGACTGAAAAGTAGGAACTGGTATTTTCCAAGCGATACCTTGTGAGTCTAATGAGGGATGCCTGGAGTCTGAAAATGTTGAGAGCCAGTGGCTCAAAGGCAACATTTCAAATAAAGGTCCTTTCATCCCAGATTCAGTACAAAAAAAGAGTTAGAAATCTCCTAAAAGTGGGAATCTTGAGAATGTTTAATATGTCTGGAGAAAACCATTTTAATAAAGCTAAATAAAAAAGCCAGCTCTACTTAATTACACAGGTGCCCATGTAATAATTTCTTGGTTCCACAGCAGGCTAAAATTCTGCTTCTGCAGCTCAATAGTAAAGTGATTATCTGTCAAAAGGGAAATCTAGGTTAGACCACTCAGAGCCATCAGGAAACAGCCAGCCTTCATGAGGTCACCCCCTGCCTATCTTTGCTCTGCAGAAATAAAGCAATACTGGCAAAGAAAGGGGAAGCAGACTCCAACTCCAGAGACGGCTTCTACCCACCTGTAAGTGTCGGCTCCAAAATGCAGTGTCCATTAGAGATGGGCCCGCAAAAGACAGGCCCCTTAATTCAGGAAATAATGATGGGGGTTTTCAGATCAGGGACTTCAGTTTGACTCAGTACAGAGATTCCAAATAGTTCAGATATGAATTTGGAGTCTGAAGGGAAAAAGCATTCAGAGCTCATCTCCCAATCACTGTGATCACTGTTCAGCTCCCAATGATCATGCATGGTTTTTGTCTGACTGGGAAATTTTATATTGGCACTTAGAAAGGTTTGTTTTGATAAGTTTAGTGCTAGTGAAAGATGCTAGGCTAGCTGGGAGCCCTGAGCACAGGTCAAGAGCAAAGCAAAGCTCCCTCACAGTGCCCCTTGCCAAGGAGCAGACAGCCTACTCCATGCACCTATACCCAGTTCCAACACATTACAAGGAATTGGGACAGAAATGCCCATTCCAAAACACAGATGGTCTTTCACCCAAGTGGTTTACAATGACAGGCCCCTTGAGTTTCCTTTTTGGGTGTGGGTGGAATGGATGGGAGGATGCTTTTCAAAAGTCCTCATTGTCAAAACCCCAAAATAACAGCCCTCATACATTCTACGCCTATGCTAAGAAAAACAAGCATACACAAAAAGCCCGCAATGAGCTTCCTGATCAGCAATGAACTGTTTCACAGTGGTGGTCAAGTCTGAGAGTCACAGTTAATACTAGCTAGGTGGAACAGAGAAGAAAGTTCAAAGAACTCATGAGGACAGGTTGCATGCAGACAGCACAGGAAGAAAGCTTAAAGGTAACTGCATATACTGATGACCACTGATTTCTGTAAATTCACTGTCATGCCATTGCTAGGAACCCTCTTACCTCCCAGCTGCACTTCAGTGGTGCAGGATCAGGTCTGTGGCCCACAGAACTGCTCCCAAGCTGTGGGACATTTTTCTAGGATTTTGTTTGGCCAAAACTATTCTGATTAATTTGTATTGCAACAGCAGCCAGAATCAGGACCCCATTATGGATAGCAGTGTGCAAACACACAGGACACAGTCCTTTAAATCCCAATCAGTGGTATTTGCAATGCTTCCCATCAAAGACTGCTCCATCCATTATGACAACCCACTGTGAGGGAGTACCTCCGGGGGGATGGAATTGTTTACCTCAGGGTGAACAATTTGGCACATAAGGCATATAAGCATTATTTTGTTGTGCCACTGTGCACCCCTCTTCAGTCACCTATGATCCTGTCCCCACTGGACAAGAAACTGCATGCCCTAGACCAGTGGTTTTCAACCTGTGGTTCGCAGACCCCTGGAGGTCCACAGCTGCAAAAGATGCCACACTTTCATTCAAAAAATGTTAGGGGTCTGCAGATGAAATGTAAATGAAAAAAGGTTGAAAACTACTGTCTTAGACCAATTAGTGCTGACTGGCCTTTCCATAGGAGTCTCCACACCATGGTTTCAAGGGCTGAATAACATGTGCAGAATGAGGGCACCCATACACATGTTGGATGTCCGCTCTGATGAGTGCTAATTAGTTGATCAAGTCTGCTCCTGCAGGTGCTGAGTCTGCAGTCTGCCAATTGAGGAAAAAAGTTAGGCTGGACCTTTGTAGTATCAAAGACAGAAACCGATCATGCTTACTCCCCAAGAAATACTTTGCCAGCATCTTACCGTGCTGCAGAGCCAGCCAGCACAGTGGAATGTCACCTTCACTGGCAGCAATGATGGATGACACTTCTCTACTACCAGTCTCCAGCTGCCAGCTGGCTGGAGAGTCATATAGATACTAAACAAAACCATTCCTTGATTCTCTTTGGAAATCCTGCTTCACCCCTCTCTCCTGCTATTGTTCCACACACACACATACACACAAAAGATTGTGGCTAATCTGGAAATCGAATATGAAAAATAGTACTCCATAATACACTAGCCTGCTGATGTTTGCAACTATAGATTGGGAGAGACCGAGTCTGGTTTGTGGGTCTCATCCACTGCATCTGCACATGCAATTTCTCCAGCGGAATAAACTCTGGGGTAGTTCACACCACAGTCAGCTGCTCCTGGGCACAGTGAATACCTGTGTGCCTGGAACTGCAGCAATTCAAGCCAAGGCAGACAATACCTGGTCTGGCAGTGGGTCTAGGGGTTAGCACTGGGCTCCTGGTGGTGGTATTGGGCGGCAGAGGGGGCAGCTAGAGCACAAGAGTGTTATAGTGTGGGACTATCCAGCACACAGCCCCCACACTATAGCACCCTCGTGCCCCAGCCAGCCCAGGTTACTGTCTACACATGCATTATTACGGTGCACTAAATGACTCTGCCATGAGAGAGTACTTGTCCCAGACAGTACTATCCTAAAATGGAGTTGATTAATTTACTGAACCCTAATACGGGCACATACATATTCAGCTCTGCAGTAAAGCATATCTGTAGATACACACAGGGTTTCTTAGGAAAGTTTCAAAGAGCCAAAATACTCAGTCCCTGGGTTGCAGGGGGAAGAGAATAACCCTCTGCAGTGACTGCTTCTAGCTAGCATAAAACCTATGATGCAGGTTCTGAAGTAGAAGCTAGTGACCATGAAGAATAATCAAATCAGGGGACAATAGAAGGCTCTTACCTTTTATCTGGGGGCACTGAGAGGGTGTCAGAAACCTTCCTTATAGAAAAAAATAATGCAATATGGTAATATGCTTTTCAAAGGAAAGTGGAGGTTAATATAATTGATTAATATGAAGCTCCTCAAGAAACTTGTGGGGGGGAGGGAGGTACTTTAATTAACTAAAATTATAATTAGTAATCATGTTTCATTCAGTGCTATTTATTAATAAGTTTGCCTTTTCAAAAGGATAGAAATGAAGTGTTCCACTGGGCAGGAGGCAGGCTGCTGGGGTCTGTTCCTGCCTAAGACCTGCCAATTCTGCCTGAGACCTGCCAATAGCCCAGCCAGTACTGTGAACACCTGGTTAGTATGGCCCTTTCCCCACTCCAGCCAATACCGAAACAATTTTCTAAGCAAATTCAATGAGGAGTTGGCAGAAAGCTGTATTCAAATACACAGCCAGCATCTGAGATGCATCTCCATGAGGATTCTAGCATTGCACAAGGCATATTGTGACATACTAAGCCTCTGCTCCAGTAATAATTTGCAACTTAACTTCACAAAACACAGCAAGATTAAGGATGTATCTTTTTGCAGGCCCAGTGAAATGCACATGAACTTTCAAGTAGATACCCTTTGTTATCTAATGACTGCTTCATATCCAGAAGAATTATGGCTCTAAATAGATTACTTGCTGTACAGTAAATGCAAATTAACAGTAAATGAACACTAATGGATATAAAGTACGTCCTTGCAGCCTCTCCCTTACTATTCTGACATTCTGTAGTTTTGGTAGTATTCATCTGCATTCAATGATAATATTTCCATTGTTAATCTGATTGTGCTAGCCTCCCCTGTTTTCTCCCTCATTTGCCCATCTGATCACACCAGATAGGTAGCAAGAGGTCCCAGTTCAACACTGCAAGCACCTACTGCACAACACCATCTGCTCCTCCCAGACCATGCCTTAGATGTATGACAGTTGCACATGCTTGATCCCAGGACCTCACATATTAAAAACACAAGCTTTTGTTTGCATTAAAGGCTTGATTTCCCTGTTTAGCAGCTATCTATTGTGACAGAGGGTGCAGAAAAGGCTTAAGTGCTCAATGCCTTGTTTGCCTCAGTCTTCACAAGCAAGGTCAGCTCCCAGACTACTGCACCGGGCAACACAGTTTGGGGAGGAGGTAAGCAGCCCTCAGTGCTGAAAGACCAGGTTAGGGACTACCTAGAAAAGCTGGATGTGTACAAGTCCATGGGGCTGGATGGGATGCACCTGAGGGTGCTGAAGGAGTTGGCCGACGTGATTGCAGAGCCATCATCTTTGAAAACTCATGGTGATCAAGAGAGGTCCCAGATTATTGGAAAAGGGCAAACATAGTGCCCATATTTAAGAAAGGGGAAAAAAAGAGTATCCAGGGAACTACAGACCAGTCAGTCTCACCTCAGTCCCTGGAACAATTATGGAGCAGATCCTCAAGGAATCCATTTCTAAGCATTTGGAGGAGAAAAAGGTGGTGATTAGGAACAGTCAGCATGGATTCACCAGAGAAAAGTCATGGCTGACCAACCTGATTGCCTTCTATGATGACATGACTGGCTCTATGGATGTGGGGAGATGGGGAGATGTGGTGTACCTTGATTTTAGCAAGCGTTTTGATACGGTCTCCCACAGCATCCTCCCAAGCAAGCTAAGGAAGTATGGGTTGGATGAATGGACTGTTATATAGATAGAAAACTGGCTGGAAAATTGGGCTCAGAGAGTAGTAATCAATGGCTCAATGTCTAGTTGGAAGCCAGTATTGAATGGTGTGTCACAGGGGTCAGTCCTGGGGCTGATTTTCGTAGATTTCATAGACATCAGGGCTGGAAGGGACCTTGGAAGATCATCGAGTCCAGCCCCCTGCCCAAAGGGCAGGAAGTCAGCTAGGGACAAAGGATCCCAGCAAGATAGGGATCCAAATGTTTCTTAAAGGAGTCCAGAGTAGGTGCTTGTACCACCTCTGGAGGAAGTCTAGTCCAGGCCTTGGGGGCTTGGACAGTAAAGAAGTTTTTCCTTATGTCCAGCCTAAAATGGTCGTGGAGGAGTTTGTGACCATTTGACATTCTCATCCCTTGAGGTGGTCTGGTGAGCACGTATTCCCCCAGATCCTGATGTACACCCCTTGCATACTTATAGGCAGCCACTAAGTCTCCCCTGAACCTGCGCTTTTCCAGGCTGAAGAGTCCCATGACTCCCAGCCTCTCAGCATAAGGCCTGTTCTCCTGCCCTTGATCACATGCGTCTCTCCCTTCTGGACTCTCCCAAGCTTTTCCACATCCTTTTTAAATTGTAGAGCCCAGAATCACATGCAGTACTCTAGCTGCGGCCTCACCGAGGCCAACTACAGCAGGAGGATGACATCCTGAGATTTGCTTGAAAAGCATCTATGAATGCAAGCCAGAGTTTTGCTCACTTAACCAGCTGCGACATCACATTGGTGGCTCATGTTTATCTTGTGGTCAGTCATGATGCCCAAGTCGCTTTCAGCCATGGTGGTAGCAAACGTAACACTTCCAAGCCTATAAGCATGATGCAGGTTCCCCCCAACTCCTGAGGTGAAATACCTTGCATTTTTTGGTATTGAATGTCATCAGGTTTTTATCCGCCCATTTTCTGACCCTGTCAATGTTGGCCTGGATCACCAGGCTATCCTCAGGTTTAGATTTTATTCAATGTGTGCATTGATGACCTGGAAGATGACATAAAATGCACCCTCAGCAAGTTTGCAGATGACATGAAGCTGGGGGAAGTAGTAGATATGCTGGAGGATTCAGAGTGACCTAGACAAATTGGAGGATTGGGCCAAAGGAGTCTCATGGGGTTCAACAAGGACAAGTGCAAAGTCTTGCACTTAGGATGGAAAAATCCCATGCACCAGTACAGGCTGCGGGCTGAATGGCCAGGCAGCAGCTCTGAAGAAAAGGACCTGGGGATTAGAGTGGACAATAAGCTGAATATGAGCCAACAGTGTGCCTTGTTGCCAAGAAAGCTAACGGCATAGTGGGCTGCATTGGTAGGTGTGTTGCCAGCAGGTCAAGGGAAGTGATTATTCCACTCTATTCAGCACTGGTGAAGCCGCATCTGGAGTACTGTGTTCAGTTTTGGGCCCCCCACTACAGAAAGGATGCAGACATATTGGAGAGAGTCCAGCAGAGGGCAACAAAAATGGTGAGGGGGCTGGGGCACATGACTTATGAGAAAAGACTGAGGGAACTGGGCTTATTTAGTCTAGAGAAGAGGAGACTGAGAGGGGACTTAATAGCAGCCTTCAACTACCTGAAGAGAGGTTCAAAAGAGGATAGAGCTAGACTGTTCTCAGTGGTAACAGATGACAAAACATGGAACAATGGTCTCAAGTTGCAGCAAGGGAAGTTTAGGTTAGATATTAGGAAGAATTTTTTCACTAGGTGGATAGTAAAACACTGGAACAGGTTACTCAGAGAGGTGGTGGAAGCTCCATCCTTGGAGGTTTTCAAGGCCCGGCTAGACAAAGCCTTGGCTGGGATAATCTAGTAGGAATGGTCCTGCTTTGAGCAGGGGGTTGGACTAGATGACCTCCTAAGGTCCCTTCCACCCTACTTTTCTGTGATTTTATGATTACCCTCTTCTGAAGCCCACCTGCTAAAAGGGGATGAAGACCCATGTAGCAGTCTTGTAGATTTTATACTCATAAATTGGTTTTATAAAATGGTAACTCCCCAACAGTAGATGTGGAAAATAAACACCTTTAACAGCTTTCCAAGGCTGAGGTCCTTGGTGGGATGACGTGTCAGAAGACAAATTCAGTCAACCATCATACCCAAAGTGAGAGGAACACCAGTATTATACCTACCTGGTCTAGGGAAAAGAAGACTTCAGTCTCCAGAGCTGTTAATTCATCATCACCACTAAAACTCTCTCACACAGATCATTCTGCAGAAATGCTGAGAAAGGGAGACTCTGTCACTGAACGATGTTTGTTGAATATACATCACTCTGTCCTGCTTATTTGCCTGTCCTGAATACTGAGGATGCTAGAAGGTTACACTGAACTGATCATTGCTAAAAAGGAATGAAGTGGAGCTGATCATAGTCATAACACAGCCAGAATTACTATCATACATATAATGCTAGTGATGGGCTTGGACTTTCTGAGGATTTTGTTTTGTCTTGTTTTAAGGTATTTGTTTGCCCCCCTCCCCCCCCCCACCTTCGGTTTATTTGGGTTTTAATTTTATATTTTGCAGCCTGGCAATACCAAGTTCTATTTTCACTAACTTTGGGGGCCTACATTTTAATCCATCAAGCAACTCAGCAACATTATTCAGAGATGTCCCTGTGACGCCATTCTGGGTAAGCACCGTGAAGGACTATTCTCTGCATCACGTACAGATGCAGAGTACATGGGTCTCCAAGTGAAGGAAGAAAAAAAAAAGAAAGAAAAGAAAAAAGCAAAGCAAGAGAGCAGGATTTCTGCCTCTCTGAGTGAGAAAAATAAATAAAGAATAAAGAGCTGGATTAAGCAGCTGGAAAATTACTGCAGCCTCACAGCTTTTACTGCTTGATACCCAGGATGAGTCATCAGCCGGTTGCCAAGGCAATAGCTATTTTCCTCCTGCTGTTGATCAATTTTGTCTGTACGAAGGTCCCATGAAACCAGGAGTTGTGAAGATAATACAACCAAGTCTCAGAAACTCCCACCAAACAGCATTTGCATTTTGCGTATGCGAAGATAGGGACTTTTTTTTAACCCTTACTCTGGGGTACATTTATGTACACTACAGCAGCCCTGATGGAGTATGTGATGCTGGAGATAGGCTTGGATGATTTCACCCCTTAGTTCATTGCCAATGAGCAATGGCCCTAAAGGGAAATCAATGTCTTGTCCTAGAAATTAAAACTGCCAACATCCAGGCTGAATACTTCATGATCCAAAGTCTGATCTAGAAACAGCAGCAGGGAGCAAGTTCCAATGCATCAGCCACTGGTGGAGTACAACCTTGGGCCAGTCTCTTCAACTCTGTGAAATCTTAGTGACAAAGGAGAAGGTGGGAGATATTTGCCTCCCAACCTTTTAAGTGCCTTGCAATATATGAATGAAAACTGCTAAACTACATTAGACTCCCTGCAACCACCACTACACTCTAACAGGACTCTGCCTCTGACTCTAGCAGGGAGATGTACTGCATGCAAAGTAGTTTCAGGTGAAACCCAAAAAGCCTGGATGTTAAAGATCCTACCGGGCACCTTTCATAAGGCTAGGGGTTTGCCCCAATGCCCTGGCTAAACTTTTCCATCTCTTCATGGGATCCTGGCTATTAACTTGTACCCTGACAGCAGCTTGGGACACTAATCTCTGTGGGCTGGTGTCTGTTCTGGTTGGTACACTGGGATGGGAATAAACTGTTTCAAATGATGCTATAGGAACTTCTCTTAGCTTCCCAGTAGGGATCAAAATCGTATGTTGGCCAGTAAAGGCGTAACTGATTTAGAACTTGCTTACCTAAAGGGTTAACTACCTCCCGGCCCCCCGCTATTCTTGGGAAGCCTACCAAGGACACTTGTACCCAAGTATAATAAGCCCTTGATTACACAGGAATTTTGCTTTGGCTAAAGCAATGGTTCTCAACCTTTTTAGACTTGGCTCCCCTTTGAAAATGCCAGCTCTTAGTTTTCACGCTTTTTTGACTACAAAAAAATATTAGAGCAATTCTTCTGTTGCTAAGATCTTAAAAAGACCATAGCAGGGCAATAATGGTTTTAACACTATAAACTCTTATTTGAAATCTCTGGGTTTATCTTGCAAATCCTGTTTGCATACCTAACAGCGCTCACATTGTGTGGTACCCCACAGCACCCTTGAAAGGATCTCAAGGCATCACAGGGTGCTACAGCAACCTTTAAGCTGAAACAAAGGGGCTTTAACTTCTGTGAGTTACCCACTAGGCATGATTTCCATTTCAGTGGGAGTCTCTCTACTGTTCAGTTTGCTTCTCAAATGGATCTGAAAAGAGTCTAGGACTGTTAACCTTCTGGGAATGACATAAGTACATTTCTTAGGTGTACTCTTTGTCTACAAGACGGTGAAATGGAAGGCTGTTTTTCTATTTTCTTCTAGGGAGTCTGGAATGCCCTTTTTATTTTTGCTCTATATGCATTTGATATAAATGACTGTTCAGGAACAAAATCACATTTTGCTTCATTTTAAATTAGATTCTGTGGATATGGTGGAGAGAGAGTGCATTTTACAAAATGACAAACTTGAGCATCACCACAAATAAATGAAATGGCATTACTATCTCAACTGCTATCCCTTCTTGTTCATAGCCTTTTGAATACAGTGGAAACTACTTAAGATGCCAAAAGGTAATGCAGGCAGCCATTTAAATCATGCAAGTGGAACAAGTCTTTTGTCAAACCCCATTGATTTCAACATTAGAGGCACTGCTCAAACCAGTTTAAGCCTGAGGGCTAGTTTGGGCTGGGACAGTGAGGGTCAGCTGTCCATAAGGTTAGCTAGTTTATTACTTAATAAGATATGCTGTGCCTAGTAGTACCTGTGCCTAGTAATTCCTAGCTCATTAAGATATGTTACTTTGCTATCTAGAGTAGATGCAACTGATCAGTCAGGGCATTTAATTCCCCTATCCTCATTTACTGTTGTACAGAAGAGTCTGTGTAATGGGTGCACCATCAGATATGTCTGGGTAAAAGGGGTGAAAAACAGTGCCAGAGCTTGCAAGATTGTCTGCTATACAAGTCAGATAATTTTCTGCTGTCAAAAAACACCTGCAATAACTGGGTTAGACTACACCAAAATTAATAGATTCATAGATTGTATTCATAGATTCACAAATTGTGACTCAGGTGGGAGATTTTCAAACTTATACCTCTGCCTCTTCTCCTGAACACATGGACTTAGCATAGGTTTATTTTATGAAGTTGTTTATGTATTTGGTCTGTCTTTACAGTGTATTACCTACACTCTGTAAAAGGAAGCTCGCCATGAAAATTCCTTTGGCTTGAGGGCTTACAGAATTCTTCCTCTAGGCCTAAAACATTGTGTAACCCAAGCATTTTTAATTTAATAGCAACTTTAAAGTACTGCTTCTTTTAAAATAACTAAACTAACAGCAACAACATAAAGAATCTGTGTAGGCTCTTCTTGACCACAGGAAGATTGTAAACCAAATGCTTGCTGTGACAATCTCCCAGCTGTCATTGTTGTAATACAGCAGTAAAAAGGGTTGCATTCTCTCTTCTTCTCTGGCATTAACTGGTAGTAATCTGTTACATGTAATGTTAAGCAAAGCAGGCCAGAGAAAAGCAACAAGAAAACTGTGAATGTTCTTGGGGGGGGGGGTTTCCCCAGCAGCGCTGTTTGCCCAGAAGCTTTCCAACAAGTAAATATGAAATATTCTACACAAGTGCAATACAGCTCTCAGAATCGGAAATTAATAAGCCACTGCAAAGCCACAATCCATCAGCAAGGCAGAAAAGCATGGAGTACATTGTACGAAGCCAGGAAAGCAGCTATTTCTCTAAGATCTTAAAGGGCTGCAGCCTGAGCCTTACACCGGTTGCTTTGTGTCACTGATAGAGCAAAGCAACCCTAAAGCTGAAGGAGTTTGCTACCAAAGGATTTCTGCAGCACAGGGCAGAGGGTCTCTAACTGGGAGTTATGATCTATGTTGGTTTGTGAGAGAAGGGTTCCTGGACAGATGGGAGGAGGATCCTCAGGGAGTCTAGAACCTAAATGGAGAGTAAAGGGGGGGAAAAGATTGAGATCCCCAGCGCACAGTAATTATCAGCCAGTGTCAGACCTAAACAACTTCCTGATGTCTGGCAGTGGGATCGTTGCCAGGGGAGAGAAAAATGTCTGGGGAGTATTTGAGAACATGAAATAGTGTTTGGTTTACCTCATGCATTGCACTTTGGGTGAAGATATAAGCCATCCTTGACAAATGTTAGAGATGGAGTATTGGGCTCTAGGGCCTTCTTAGAAGATTCAGGGATATTCTGCCCATTGTTGATGGCTCTGACCAAGCTGGCTTCAATAGCTCCAGCCCAGGGACAAAAAACTAGAAATGTTTGTCTTCCCAAGGAAATTTACCAGCAAAATTACACACACACACACACACACACACACACAGAGTTAAGTTTTAACTATCTAGCTCCCTATTCAGATGCTCTCATTCTAGAATGACAGTGCATTTTATGAGGTACTTTATGTTATTTTGAAAGCATCTGCTGTGGGAAGTCAGGAGTTAAACCAATGTACCTATATCACTAGGATTAAGCCTCAAGAGTCCATGGCATGTCTACATCACAGTGACAGTGGGCCCTGGTCAGGATGGGCCCATTTAGGTGCCCTGGAAGTATGCTGGTGAGGCTACCCCTGTGTTGTCCCCAGAAGCTGTACCCAACATCCAGAGACCCCAAGCTACCTCATCAGCATATGTCTACATTTGGAGCGTGTCAGCTGGTGTGTTTGAGTTTACCAAGTGGCCTGACTGGAGAAATAGCATGGCTGTAACATGTTTCCACCACAGTAGAGATGTGCCTTATGCATCTGGAGCAAGACAGGTTGACTGAGGAAGCCAATATGTCCTGCAAGAAGGGATGTTAAGAACAGCCCATTCAAGAAGGAGCTCAGGCTAAAGCAGATGTTATCAGGATTGACCTGCTTTGGCTCTTTGTTGAATGTTACACTTATTGCTCTTATAAAAAGAGAAATAAGTCATTGAAGAAGGTGAGCTAGGACTGTCACTCAGAGGGGACCATGGGGTAGGGTAGGGGCAACTTTATTTGCTCGTACATGCATGGAGCTATTACTGAACAACCCTGATCTCTGGGGATATTCAGCTCTGGGTTTGCACATCACAGCTGAAATAACCACTGAGTATAATGGTAGCCATAATTTCCCAAGGGGATTTAGGTTGGGACATGCTCTATGAGAAACCAGTGTCCATGGCTCAAGAGACCTCTTATTGCAGGCCCAAGGTGCAAGTGGATCACCTGGGAGCTAATTAACTACCTGAAAATAAAATTTACTTTTTGTCTTTGCAGGGCAAAAGGGGAGGGGAAGTGAAAGCAGAAGAAAACAAGAAAGGACTCCACATTTATGACCAATTTGTTTTATTCACAGTGAACCAACTGTCTCACTGCAACACCAGAACCTGAAGGGAAAGCAGCACAACTCAATATCCTTCCCATGCATGCACCCCCTGGGACTTTTTCTGATAGCCATGGTAAGGCAGCAACTACACTCTAGTCAGCCATACAGCAATACCTTCCCTTCCTGCCTTCCCTGCTTCAGATTTAGGCAAGAAGAGCACTGGGATAGTGTTATCCTGCTCCTTTTTTTGACTTCCATAACAGGTAGATATTTGAGATGACATCCAGGCTACGTTAACATCAGTGTTAATACCACCACTGAATTCAACAGAGCCAAGATTTCACACTTTATGTTTTATAACATCATTGATTCAAGAGTCCATAATACCAGTAATTCAATGGATGCATTCTGCCTTAACCCACTCACTGCTTGGCATTGACACCTGCAGCTAACTTATATTAATACCAATCACTACTTATACCCCAATTCAGCAAAGCAGAGAGCATGTGCTTAAATTGACCGTTATTCAGCCAAGCACTTAAGCATGTGCTTAGGTTCTCAAGTGCCATTGTTGTTAATAGGACTTAAGTAGCTACTTAAAATTAAGCCTGTACTGAGTGCTTTGCTTAATCCATACTCTGATGTACTCACAGCCCTAAGAAGTCAATGCAAAGACTCCTGTTGACTCAAAAGGCTTTGGGCTAGGCTTTAAAGCAGAGGTTCTGGGATCTGAGTTTCACAGACTTGCTTCTGTCCCTATCGTGAAACATCTAGCAGTGTCTCAGCAATGATACCATCAAATAGTTTTAGCCTGATTCAGTTGAGTTTCCCAAGGCTTCCACATGTAACTTTAATGGCCAATACCTACTCCACAAGACAAGACAAGACCCACCTGCAACCAATCCTGGAGAGATTAGGGCAATGGGTGTCTTTGGGCAAGACCAGAAGGTTCTTTAACAATAAGTTCTCCTGCCATCATGAAAGGAGATAAAAGCTCAGGTACCAATGGATGGGATGTGCCACAGCTGCAGATATTGCAATACAGGGAAATTTGTGTTCCTCTTCTCTAACAGTTCATCTTTTTTTTCTTTGGTCAGCAATCTAGTGACAGAAGTTATAATTTAGAAATACGCCCTAATTTAAAAGAAACGGGAATTGGGAGATGGTCCCTCAGGTAGTTGCTGTTACTTAGAGCCAGACCAAGGGTCTGCAGAGGTTGCTTACTGCTCCATAATAAAGTGAATTGTTTAGTTTTTCTCATTCATTGCATGCCTATATTTATCAACTCTGATGATCACTATGTGGTGTCTGAAATGATGAATGAGAAAAAAATTTAAAGAATTTGAGTTTTAATATGAAATAGAAGTTGAAAATCGTGTATCTTGTATATTGTAAAGGAGGAAACCCTAGCTGTTTAAAATATCTTTACTTTTGCAGAAGGCCAGAATATGTGGTTGAGTGTAATACCTTCCAAATGTGAGGAGTATTGCATGCCATAAAAACGTATAAGACCCTTGAAAGGCAAAGGCTTTTTGTGTGATGGCAAATAACAGGAGAAAATATAGTTTAGTATGTTACTGAACTAAAGTGACTGCATAAGAACTGTGTTCTTGGGAACTTGACAGATTAGAGACAGGCTTATTTGTAGAACTGCAGATGCTGCATTACCAGAAGGCTATTGTGTGAGCAACTTTGTCCTTCAAAAAGACTATCCAAATGTGTAGGACAGCAGAAACTGTGACGTGTCAGGGAGTAGAGCTGAATATACCAAAAAGGGTCATCCATGCAGTAAGCATTAAAAAATGCAGCCAGAAAAAGCCACTTCACAAGGTGAAATTTTCCACAGGTAAGACTCTACCTCCCAAAATGGAATTTTCCATTGGCAAGGAGAATTCAGAGGGAGAGAGAGCAAATAAGCAGACATAAACCAAGTGTGGAAGGCAATGTGGACCCCAGTGCTGTGCTGCATTTGGAAAGCTCTACTTTAACTGTAACAAGAGGAACCATTTTGAGACATGGTATTTGTCATGCAATAAGCCCCTTGAAAGAGCTGTACAGCTGTGCCCTGATAGAAGTGCAAGGCTGCAGAGCACTAAAAATGCCTGATCAGACAACAAATTAACCCTCACATAATGAGGGTTCAGATGAAGGCACTCCAAAGTGGAGTGCCTGCATTAACTTCTGCTTGTCCTTGTGCATGAGCAGGACTGGGCTGATGCACCCTAGACCTTACCACAGTGCTGTCTTGAGGATGAGAGGGGGGATGAGGTAAGGGAGGGAGCTCCCATCTGGGGTTTGCCCAACCTGCTCTGGAGTGTGGGGGAGAGGAGAGAAGGTGGATTGGAGCTCCCCAAGGTTCCAGACCAGAGCTCCTTCCCTCCCCCATCCCCACTTTCATCCTCCAGGCAGCACCAGAGCACTGGGGGAAGGGGCGCTAGAGGAGAGAAGCTACATATCTGGATCAGCTCCGAAGTGGAGCTCAATACTCCCACCTCCTCAACCAAACAGGGAACATCTGTTGGGTAAGGGAAGGGGGGGAAAGAGAGAGGGTCGCTGAACTCATAGCACTTTCTGTGAAGTGCTATGAGTTACAGTGGAGAACTGCACTTCTGTCAGCACCTCATTTTGCTAGGTACTGCAGATCCCAAACACAAAAACCTCAAGTGCATACAGTTAAGACCATACCAGAAGAATTTTATACAGATAAGGTAGAATCAAGCAAATCAATGGCAGGAACTGGATGTCGCTCGGGGAAGTGGAAGGAACAATAGTTTCATTTTGGACACTGGAACTCAGGTTAATATTTTATTAAAGCATGAATATATAAAATTTAAATTGAGACCAAAAGTGAGTCCAACAGATATCAAGATAATTGGCTATTTAGGAACAGTGAAAGGGAGATGCATTGCTAGCACCCCATATAAAATCAGAATATACACACTCTCATTCATTGTGGTACCTACGGAGGGAACACCACGTTCAGGTGTGGCAGTTTGTAAGAAACTTAATTGAGTTAAGTGTGTACTATGAATACAAGAAGACACAATATTCATGCTGTCTGATGATCTTTTTGGCCATTATGGCTCAAATCTGGACAGTCTTCTTAGGAAGAAACCAATTGTTCCAGTACACAAGAAGCCTATGGACAGAAATGCAGATACTATCATGCAGAAGAAAAAAATCAACCTCCACAGTCAGCAGCTAATGAACTTTGTGCATGTGCAGAAGCATAGCTGCCAGAACTGCAAGTCAGCTGGATCCCAGTGTAATGACTCAAGTCTATCAAGACTTGAAAGAAAAGTGGGAGGAATAGCATGCAGAATAAGATCTTTGTCTTAGGAAGTTTTCTACAGGATTAGGAAGAGTAGATGCTCCAAATCCCTCCAAGAATGGGGAGCAGGGAAGAAACAGAGATTTTGTGGATGAGCATAATAGCCACCAATGAATATACTCCCCAAATTTATCTTTTTATTCTAGTATGTACATATATATCTACCAGAGAATACTTTTCAGGCTGTTCTTTTGAACTTTATCTGGACAAATAAATGGCCAGGGTAAGTGTATGAATATTTCACAGACCTAAGATGCAAGGTCAGATGGCTCCCAACATAATGGTATATTATCAAACATATCAGTTGAAGCACATTATAAACTGGTTTGTGGAACCTCAATCAAAACTATGTATTGTGATACAATGAGAATGGTGTGAAGAAATGGATTTCCCGGATGTATGTTGTGCAAGAGAAATTTAGACCAAAGAAACAATGGCTCCTGGCAGATTTTACATTTGTTGCACATTTATGCAAGTATCACCTAACAAACCATAACTGACCACATGTTAAAAATTATCACAGAATATTTCTGTGCCACAAAGTAGCTACCATTTCTATGAGCAATTTCTTTGTGATTGGTGCACCATTTTTATCCAAGAATAACATCTAGCATGTTATGACTTGTCACATGCCAATCACATATATAATATGCAACAAATGTAACATCTGCCAGAAGCCTTAAGGACCACTCCTTTATGCAAACTAATTTGAGATCCCTAGATAAATATGGAAAACTGCCCTTCTGTATGATAGGGTTAATACAGATTCACCCATCTCACAGGGGCTTATAACAATTAAATTGCTTACTCTTCAAAACGAGAAAAATTGAGTGAACTTTTGACCCAATTGAGAGTTTTCACCCATTTTCTATATTAGTGGTCCCCAATGTTGCTGGTGAAAGGGCACCAATACTGAGCAAGTAACACTGTGGGTGACATTGCACATTGTTCTCCCTCATTAACATATTTGGACTTTTTAATTTCCTCAGCCCAGGAGCAACAATGGAGGGCCTCACAGGTTGTGGAAGAGTAAACTCCAATACTGATGCAGCTTTGAAACTCACAAACTCTCCATTAAGAGGCATGTTTGAGTACAGTGTGATTGTATTTCCTGCTTCTGAAAAGGTGACACTGATCAGTGACTAATCAAATTTTGAGAAGCCAAAATTCTTTCAAGTTAGAGGCACTTTGCACCTTTTGAAAATCAGGCTAGAAATTTCCAAAAGTGGAGAATGCTAAATAAAAAGCCGGATGCTGCAGCTACTGCCACAGCAAAGAGAGAGAGGAGACATTATTGTCCACAATAAAATACAGTATCCATAAATGGGATATAGCAGAGCTCTATTAAATTCAAGACATGCATAATATTGACTAAGCAAGGAAACAGATGTATAGCCAAAGCAGCTCCTGGCTGGGTTATGCAAACAATACAACTTAATTTCTTCAAGATAGAAGCTGCTGATGCTAAAAGCACAGACGAGATCAACAAAGATGTATAAAAATAGAGCAGGGTCTGATTTCATAGAGCAACTTACACATTCCAAACTTCTGAAAGCCTTTCCCTAAGAAGATAATGGCCGTTTAAGGTCCATTAATGGGATGCTGCATTTACATTCCAAAGTGGGTAAATATTTAAAGAGGCACCATCAAGAAATTAGGAGCAATATTTAGATTCTTTAAAAGCAACATGGGTGTGGGCGGAGTGAAATGAAAGAATGTAATGCCAATAGTTTAACAGCATCATAAATCCAGTAGCGTCACTGAAAGAGAGTTTCTTTTGTACAGGAACCCAATGACATTCAATGTAATTCTTTTGTATGACAAGACACCTTCTCCTGGAGAACTGGATCTTTACTTTCCCAACTCTTTAGATGACTGGAACACAGCACAGGTGGCAGAAATGCACAGTCCCCACATGGCCATCATAGGCAAGATTTACAAGGTGAAAAGAGTATCCTTCCTTTGGCCTCTTTGCTGTGGCTGCCGGTACTGGCGGTAATCATTTTTCACCCATGTGTGGACTGAGAATATCTACACATGTGCAAAACAAATGCTAAACTCTTAGGATCATAGGACCATAGAAAAGTGAGGTTGGAAGGGAGCTTACAAGGTCCTCTAGCCCCCCCCACCACCACACTCAAGGCAGGATCATACCTAACTAAACCATCCCAGCCCAGTGTTTGTCCAACCTGCTTTTGAACATTTCAAGGAATGGAGATTCCACAACTTTTTTTAGGTAGTCTGTTTCAATGTTTGACTACCCTTGTAGTCAGAAAGTTCCTCCTAATCTCCAGCCTAAATTTCCTCTGCTGCAGTTTAAGGTCATTGCTCCTAGTCTTGTTTCCTGCAGCCACAGAGAAAAGCCCAGCTGCATCTTCTCTGTAATCTGCCCCTCTGATATTTGAAGACTGTTATCAAATACCTCTTCAATCTCTTCTTCTCAGGACTAAATAGCCCTAGTTCTTTCAGCCTCTTCTCATGATGCAAAATTGATAATGCTGAGGTGTTAACAAGCCCTTTACACTCCTTTGCCAGCCCCAGTCATTGATTCCACCAGGGCCTTCTGAAGCAATCAGCAAGAGCCCAGCCCTTCCAACAGGGCACAGCACGTCCTTTGACTGACTTACCTACCTCAGCTAAGTAATCCCATCTTGCTCCAGCAAACTCAATTAATGAGTCTGATCCAATTAATTGAGTCTGCTCTAATGCATGTTAATTAGCACATATACACATGCCAGACATTTGCTCTGATAAGTGCCCATGGTGTCCCAAAGGCAGCTCTCCCTCAGGTAGATAATCTAGGAAATTACCATTTACCAGGGAAAATTCACATCTGACACAGTACTGATTTGTTACCATGACAACCGTTCTACGTTCATCACAACTTCTTTGGTGCCAAGTCTCAGGAATCCTTCCCATAAGCTCCACACCCCTTTGGCCCATGCAGCAAATGATATACTTTTCAACATGCCGACCTTGGCAGAACAAAGAGCTGAGCTGGCACCAGTAGGTGGGAGTCACAGTGCTCCAAGTCCACTAAAGGCCAGACGAGCCTGGTGCCTTATGTGGATGTAGAGGCTGCATCTGGAGGGAACGAGTTTCCTTTCGTGTGCCCTTCCACTAACAACCAAGGACTGAGGGACTGCCCGGGAGCAGTCAAGGTCATGTTTCTGCTTCCTTTCATGCCAGGCAGGCAGGCTGGTCTGGAGCTCTAGGAGAAATTGTGCCTCCTGAGCCATAGTCCCTGCATGACTCGTTGCCAGGACAGCACATTCCTTTGTCAGCAGGAAGGGAAATATCTTGACTAATAGTCTATATAGTGCTTGGGAACCCTGGCGAGCAGTGGCCTCCAGCCACTTTTGCTGGCCCTTGGGCAACAGCACTGAACAAGGGATATGTTAAGTGATATGTTGTAGGTAAATCTGTACATTGCTTTTCCCAGCAACCTCAGTCTAACTTTTCAGTTTCCTCTGCTGACAAGTAGCATCAGGGAATTCAAGCAATGTATTAGTGTTACCATACATTTGGGTTTTCCCAAACATGCCCTCTTTTTGAGTCCTCTGATCTCCATCACGGCAGTTTTTTGAAATAGGAACCAATGTCCAGGATTTTGCTCTATTGGAGGAAGGGGCAGCACTGGGGGAAGCTGTCCAGGCACCCAGGCTACAGCAGGGCAGGGGAGGTGCCTGCCCCTCCAGCAAGGGATGGGGGCAAGGGAGCCCTCTGAGGGAGCCCTGTGGCCTGTGCTCATGGGGCCAGGCAGCCCCACAGGATGCTGCCTGGGGGAGGGGGGCTGTGGCTAGGCTTCCTGGTGTGGTGCTGCAGCTCCAGCTCAGAGCAGAGGGGTGCCACAGGCATCCCCTTTTCCTCCTTCCAGTCTGCACCAGGGCCAGACTTACTCAACCTTTGCCTGCATGAATTGGAGCCACTATGATCCAGCCCAGTCAGGATGGGGGCAACTGGGGTCCCCCTCTGGCAGGGCTGGGAAGAGCAGGGGACTGTAGGCCAGGAGTGACTGGCACCAGCAGGGAAGGGAGGGGCAGGGGGCTGCAGGTTGGGAGTAAGGGGCACCGGCAGGGGGGTTGGGTCAGGAGTGTGAGGTACTGGCAGTGCCAGGGGACTACAGCTTGGGAGTCAGTGGCACCAGCATGGCTAAAGTGGGGTTGGTGAGAGACCATGGGCCAGGAGTGAAGAGCACTAGGAGGACCAGGGGTCCACAGGTTGGGAGTGAGGGGCAGCCACAGGGACAGGGAGCAGCAGGTTGGGAGTGAGGGTCAGTAGCAGGGCCATGTGAGTTGGGACTGAGGTGTCCCCCCAACAGGTGTTCTCTTTTTTGGAACTGGAAATATGGTAACCCTAAGCGTACAGTTGTACAATGCTGTGAAAAATGGATTAGAGACCACTTGACTCAGGTGAAAGATGCAAGCTATTCTCAGAATTAGGGGTGGAATATATTCTTTGCATCTCACAGGACAATTAGAATCTTCTGTCCAGTTGAAGAACCACTGAACCAAGAAAAAGCAGCAGTGTTTTGGTGGATTTGAAGCATTGTTCTGCATGTCCCTCATTTCCCATGCCTATATCTAGAACACTTATATACACGATGATTGTTATTTTTAGTGGCTGCTCAAGAACAAGTGTACAAAGTGCCATACATTATCCCATCACAAAACACTGTCACTTTATAAAACACATTTTTTGAGATCACATAAGTTAGGCCCTTGACTTCACATCAGGCCTGCCCAGCTGATGGTTTTCCACCCCATTAACCCTTTGGCATAACTCCTGAATTTAGACTTTCCAGCCCCTCATTCTGAGACCAAGGTGTTCAAAATCTAAAACCAAATCCAGCTTCTAGGTTTACAGGTCATTCCCATCTAAACCATGGAGGGAACGTCTAAACCATATGAAGATGAGTGACCCTTGGTAGATCTCTACCAGTTAAATCCATCTCCAAAATCCTGTTGCAATCTCCCATGAAACTCCTGTTATCCTTGCCAGTCCTGTAACAACAGACCTAAGGACCCTCACCCCCCCCAGCCAAATGTTAATGACTATTATGCTGGCAGAGGGAGGGGAAGATGGAAGTCGAGACTCAAGTTTTGCAGCCTGAGGCCATGTCCACTGTTGAGATCAATCCAACACATGACTGGCTTTTCCAATCCATCACACAACTTGCTTTAGTGCCATTAGGTTCATCAGTTTGCTTTTAAAATCAGTGACCCATAAGAATGTACATAACATGGCCAGCTAGCCTGGTAGATCTGGTTGACCAGGAACTTCCAGCAGGGATCAGACTCATTTCATGGGCCACCCTTGCTAAGGATCCATTTACCTTTGCATTTGGGGATCTAGCCTTACCACCAGCCTAAAAGAAAAGCATCCTATGGGCAGATCCTCAGCTGGTATAAATTGGACCTCTCATAATTTCTGCCCCTGAGAACTAGCAACCACAGACCATTATAGTGAAGTGTCTCTCAGAATATCTACTGATACATTTTCAGGAGCACAGTCTATGCAGACAGGTGCCAATATCATAATACAAACATATATTATCAGTCATGTCAGTCACCACAGCTAATCCAAGTCTGCAGTAGGGTTGTACATACCGGTCCACCGAGAGTCTGAGACCCACCAAACTCATTCCAGACAGGCCATGTAACAGGCATCAGACACAAATGTTACCTTCTTGCTGAGTTGGACCATGTTTTACTGCTGACCCCAGGCTGAAAGTCTCATAATGTATAATGTCTTCATCTAATCTCAGCTCTTCCCTTCAGGAGGGTGGACAGTGAATTACGAGGCATTTCTCGTTCTCAGCAGAACACTGAAGAGAACTCCTTGCTGTGTCACTCTCCCTGCTTCAGGGTAACTACACCTGAAAAAAACAAAGAAAAACAAAAAAAACCAGTCAGGAGGTTCATTATTTCCTTAGTTATTGTTAAGAATCCAAAGAACTGTGGCAGCTAATAATAGAAATGGGCACACTATAAAGCACCTCAGTCTAGACTATGGCTACATGAATTTACTTCCCTGAAAATAATGCAGTCAGGTCAACAGAATCCCACATTAACCCCCTGGAAAAGGCAGGAAAATGCCATAGACAGGCCCTCTGAACAATGAACAGCAAATCCAAGGGGCACCCACCCAAGAGGAGACATACACAAAACAGCTTGAGCCAGAGAACATATCAGCTTTCAAATTTCATGCACATCTTTGCACATTGTTGGCTTTACTCTAGCATCTTTCAGCGCGATCACCAATATGATCTTTTTCCTTTTCACGCCCCATGTGAGTCATTAAACAGCCATCTCACACCATCTGCTGGACCAGGAGGGGAAAAAAAAAACCTACGGAGTGGCTGCCAAGGAGAACAGAAGTGGAATATAAAGGCGTTGTGGGGTTTTGTTTTTTGTTTTGTTTTTTTCTTTGCTGGTACTTTTTGCTGCTTTTTTTTAAACAACTGGGGGTTAAGTCAGCATTCACCAATTCACTGTCAAAGACAAATGGTCCTTTTTTTATGTTGGAGAGTGCAAATTGTATGGGGGAACATACCCTGTAATTATGCTTCAAAATAAGCAGTTTTCTAGTGAGTCAACATAATATGTTGTTTTTCCCTTTTCCAGATCAAAAGAAACAGAAAGAAGTTAACATTTGAAACAAGCCTCCTGCAAAGTCAGATTGCAATTCCAGTAGCAACGGTGCAGGAGGGAGTTTAAAATAAATAGCACCTCGGAGCACTGATGAGTCAGACGCTGAGGATGGAGGGACTGTGCAGCAAGGGGAAGCAGACATGACACTCTGCAGTAGCTTGCACAGGAGACACAGTTTTGTTGGGAGGTTTGTGGTGGGTCTGAGCCAAAATCCCCTGATTGTTTCCCCACCAGACACATACCAAATTTTACAGGAGGTTTAAGCATCCCCTTGGCCCCCTCTCTCAGCGATAGAAAGAGGGAGATGGTTTTAATGTCTGGCTTAAACCAGAAGGTCACATACTTCTTTGCTTCTGCAGGCTGAGTGCACCACACATATTCAAGTTCATCACATCCTTCCCTCCAGTTCGTGCCATGCTCCACATGTGCCACTTTCCCACTACCTCTCTCTTGGGACTCCCAGCAACTGCCCCAGACCTGCCCCTACATCCCCCCTACGTCCCACATACCCCTCTGTGTGACCTACCTCACTCCTCCCCTCATAACAAGGTCTCCATTTCCTCTGTTCTGGCTTTCATTTTTCAAAATCAGATCCATAGGCTTGTGCCCACTGATTTCTAGAATATTCCTGGCAGTGTCAGAATTGATCAGACTTGGCATTCGAACACCAGTGTGTTACAGAAAGAAAAATGACACCAGGGGTTTTTTGGAGGGCCTCACTCTGCTTGGCCAAACATGGGCATGAACCCAGGCACCTACAACTTTTTTGACACCATTACCTGAGCCCGTCGTGACTTGCTACAGCTGTAGGGTTGTCTGGCTAAAATATGCATGAACCCACACTCTCAGGGGTTGGGAAGAAACTTTATGAATGGAGATGGGGCTATATTATTAATCAGTGGCAATGCATAGGGGGTGCACATGCACCCTCTGAGAGCACCAGTGCACCCCCTGTCAGGCCACACTTTCCGCTCAGGCAATGGAGAGGCGGGGCAGGCAGGAGTGCCAGTGCCCCCCAACAAGTGCCGGCCAGGGAGTGCAAGCACCAGATGTAGGCCATGGCCACTTCTGGAAGCCCCACGTCCAGAAGCAGTGTGGCTGCTCACCAGTTGGTAAGTTTTGCCATGTGGGAACTCCCCCTCAGTTGACGCAATTGGCCATGGGGGGACCCTTCAGCTTCCTGGTCACTGACTGGTCACTGGAGGGGGGCATGTACTCCCCCTGACTAAGGCAGCACCAGTCGCCCTTGTTATTAGTTACCAGAGGTGGGTGTAATCCTGACTTTTCTGAAGTCAGTGGGAATGCTCAGGGGTCTTCATGTAGAGAAGGCTCAGATTTTATCATACAAAAATTGCCTGCAACTTGTATCCCATGCTAGTTTGGTAGGGGGAATCTAGTCAGGAAGGTCTCCAGGTTTTTCTAGATGAAAAAGCACTTCAGAAAGAAGTGGACCAACTGCACAGTGCAGATAGTTAAACAAGCTTTCAAATGCTTGAAGAGAGAAAGTCATCACAGCACAGTCTGTAGACAAAGAGATATTGCCACAACTGAGGTGGGAGCAAAATTCAAAAAGTGTACCGTACTAAAATCAGGGAGTCCTGATAATCTTGAGCACAGAACTCTGAAGAAACTGTCACGGGAAATCCCAACTACATAGCAAGGATTTTTAACTAATCTATCAAAATAGGGTGGTACCGTTAGACTGGAGAATAACAAATATATTATCTATGTTTAAGAACAGGAAAAAAAAGTGATCCAAGAAACTATAGGCCAATCCATTTCACCTCACTAGTATGTGAGAGTTTAAAACAAAGACCACTTTACCATGCAATTTACTGTGCAGTAAAGTTTTCTACACATTTTCTACACTTTTCTACATGTGCACTTTACTGAGCAGTAGACTAATTTACTGTGCAGTAAAGTGTTACCATCTACATGTGCATGGCAATTAGACCAGTGTAGACTCATTTTAATGCACTGTTGATAGTCCCATCAGACACAAGTACTATCCAATGGCACAGTAAATTACTGCACTTAAAACACATGTGTAGATGGTGACAGGGCTGGCTGGGGCACAAGGGTGCTTCAGCACTGGGCTAGCCAGCAGGCAGCATGTGGAGCCTCACATCAGAGAAGCCCTGGGCTGACTGCTCCAACATCGCTCCACATGCTGTAGAGTGGCTGGCTGATGCACGAACAGCCACCATGTTGGAGCACCCTCATACCCCAACCAGCCCCTTCTTAGCACATGGAACCTGGTCGGAGTAGACCTGGGCTGGCAGGCTGACCCCTGGGTCCCCTGCCAGCCCAGGCTGCTCCCACTAGGCTCCATGTGTTGAACACAAATAAACTCTAGAGCCATAAGCAACAAAGTTTATTTGTGCACATTAATTTCATGTGCAGACATGCCCAGTTTGAGGGAAAAAAATAATTACAAGATTGGGGCATAAATGGAAAATGGGATAAAATGAGAGCATGCCAGATTCAGCTGATATCCTTCTTTGATAAGATCACTTATATTCTAGAAAAATAAATGCAGTAGCTCTCATCTATCTAGACTGCATCTGAAATGGTGCCAAGTGGAGAACTATTAGTTTTGGTGGTGACAGCAGGAACTGGAACAAGAATTGTAAGGTGAGGGAAGAGACAACTGGTTGTCCTAGAATGGAAACTATTGGACAGGAGAAGAGCTGCTAATGGAGTTCCTCGGTCTTGGGGCTGACCTGTTTATTATTTTCATTAATGATCTTGACAAAAAATACAAGTGTAATGGTAACATTTGCTGGTGACAAAATTGGGAGGCATCATCAATACAAAGCTAGAGTGGTATATCACACTTGAAGAACCAGATGACCTTGGAGCTGGAGTAATAAAAATAAGATGAAATGATAGGGTTTACTACCTGGAGAAAGGTGGGGAAGATAACTAGTAGGGCAGAAGTGCTAGACTTCAGGAAGGCCAACTTCAGCAGGCTCAGGAGATTAGTTAGGGAGGGACTGACTGGTAAAAGCCTTGGAGAGATGGGAGTCCAGGAAGGGTGGGCATTTCTCAAGGGAGTAATCCTACAGACACAGAAAAGGACCATCCCAGTACACATAAAAGGGGAGGGGGGAAAGCAAAGAAACCCTCTTGGTGGAGCAGGGAAATCCAGGAGAGCCTGGAGCAAAAAAAAGAGGCCTACAGGCTGTGGAAGCAAGGGGCTGCCACCAAGGAGGAGTATACGTGCTTGGCTCAAGCTTGCAGGGAAAAAGTGAGGTGAGCCAAAGCAGAAATGGAGCTTAGGCTGGCAGCAAAAGTTAAGGATAACAAAAAGTCATTCTTTAAGTATACAGAAAGCAAAAAGAAGGTGCAGGGTAACTTAGGGCCCCTTCAGGATGAACTAGAGCAACTGGTAACAGATAGGATGGCCAAAGCAGAGCTTCTAAATGATTTTTTTGCATCCATGTTCTGGACATGAATAAAAAATATGCATCCCATTGAGACCTTAGGTAAGCCCAGTATAGATACCAACCCAGTATCTATACTGGGTAAAGGGGCACCTGGAGGGGTTGAATGTATTTAAGTCAACAGGTCCTGATGATCTTCATCCTAGGGTACTTAGGGAATTAGCTGGAGTCATAGCGGAACCACTGGCACAACTGTTTGAGCATTCCTGGCACTCAGGACAGGTCCTGAAGGATTGGAAAAGGGCCAATGTGGTCCCTATTTTCAAGAAGGGGAGGAAGGAGGAACCGGGTAACTATAAGCTGGTTAGTCTCACCTCTATCCTTGGCAAGACCTTTGAGAAAATTGTTAAGGATTACATTTGTGCGGGGCCAGTGGGTAAAATGATGCTAAGGGGCAATCAGCATGGGTTTATAGCAGTCAGATCCTGACTAAACTGGTTTCATTTTATGACTGGGCCACAAAATGCTTGGATGAAGGAATAGAGGTAGATGTTATTTACTTAGATTTTAAAGGCCTTTGACACAGTGTCACACCCAATTCCTATAAATAAATGAAATAGTTAAAATGTAGATTATTACACAGTCCAGTGGGTAGAAAATTTTCTTATGGGACACACCCAGAGAATGGTGGTGGACGGGTCTGTTTCTACCTGGAGAAATGTGGGCAGCAGAGTCCCCCAGGGCTCTGTCCTGGGACTGATACTGTTTAATATCTTCATTAGTGACTTGGACGAGGGAGTAGAAAGCACCCTGTCCAAGTTTGCTGATGACACCAAACTATGGGGGGAGGTACACAAACTAGATGACAGGGAGCGAATCCAGGCTGATTTAGACAGGCTGGGGAAATGGGCTGAACAGAATAGGGTGCAGTTTAACAAGGATAAGTGTCATGTGTTGCACCTGGGGAGGAAGAATCATCAACACTCCCATAGCTGGGGAAGTACCACTCTAAGTAGTACAACTGCAGAAAGGGATCTCGGAGTTGTAGTCAACTCCAAAATGAACGTAAGTCACCAATGTGATGTGGTAATTAGTAAAGCTAATCACACCCTTTCTTGCATAAGTAGGTGCATCACAAATAGGTCTAGGGAGGTGATACTACTTCTCTGCTGTGGCATTGCTCAGGCAGCAGCTGGAGTACTGCATCCAGTTTTGGGCACCGCACTTCAGGAGGGATGTGTATGGGCTAGAGAAGGTTCAGAGGAGGGCCACTTGTCTGGTTAAAGGCCTACAGAAAAAATCCTATGAAGACCAATTGAGAGACCTGAACCTCTTCAGCCTCCGCAAGAAGAGGCTGAGAGGTGATCTTGTGGCCACCTACAAACTCATTGGGGTGGGCAGCAAGAAATAGGGGATATGATGTTTACCACAATGCCTGTCAGGGTAACTAGAAATAATGGCCACAAACTGGAAGAGAGCAAATTCAGACTGGAAATCAGGAAAAATTCTTTACAGCGAGGGCTGCCAAAATATGGAATAAGCTTCCAAGGGAGGTGGTGCTATCCCCTTCCTTGGAGGTGTTTAAAAGGAGATTGGACAGACACCTGTCTGGGGTCATCTGACCCCAGCACTCATTACTGCCCAGGGCAGGGGGTTGGACTCGATGATCTAATAGGTCCCTTCCAACCCTAACATCTATGAATCTATGAAATTTAAGTCTAAAGGGCAAGGTCATGGACTGAGGGATGAGTAACAGGAATTTTTGCTGTAAGCTGGCAGCTTATCAGCTGGAAATGAATGAGAAAGGAAAAGACCTAGGGGTACCAGTTAATGACTGTGAACCACCAGTAGGATACAGCTCGGGAAAAACTAAAATCATAGAATCAATGAGTCGGAAGAGACCTAGAAGTCCGACCCCCTGCCATGGGCAGGAATGAGCATTGGGGGTGGGAGGGGTCATAAGACCCCAGCCAGGTGCCTGTCCAGTCTCCTCTTGAAGATTTCCAGGGAAGGTGAGAGCACCATCTCTCTGGGAAGCCTGTTCCAGGCTCTGGCCACCCTTACCGTGAAGCAGTTCTTCCTAATCTCTAACCTAAACCTATCCTCCCTCAGCTTGTGGCCATTGTTCCTAGTGACTCCAAGGGGGGCCCTGGTGAACAGACTTCCCCCAAGTGCCTGCTGCTGGCACCTGCAGAGACTGAAGAGATTCAGGTCCCTCAGCCTCTTCTCATAGGGCTGGCCACAGAGGGCCCCAACCATACAAGTGGCCTCCTCTGGACCCTCTCCAGGTTCTCCACGTCCCTCTTGAAGTGCGGCGCCCAGAACTGGACACAGTACTCCAGCTGCGGCCTGACCAGCGCTGCATAGAGGGGGAGCAAGACCTCTCTGGACATATTAGTGATGCCCCTGGTGATGCATGACAGGGTGCAGTTGGCTCTGCCTATTGCTTCATCGCATTGGTGACTCATATTCATCCTGGAGTCAATCCTGACTCCAAGATCCCTCTCTGCCTCTTGTGCTGCCGAGAGGGTCAGCCCCTAACCTATAACCATAATGCTGGTTCCCTTTCCCCAGGTGCAGCACCCTGCACTTGCCCTTGTTGAAATGCATCCTGTTCAGATCCTCCCACTTCTCTAACCTATCCAGGTCTGCCTGGATGCAGTCCCTGCCTGCTGATGTATTCACTTTACCCCACAGCTTGGTGTCATCAGCGAACTTGAACAGGGTGCTCTCCACACCCTTGTCCAGGTCGCTAATGAAGATGCTGAACAGCACTGGCCCAAGGACCGAGCCCTGGGGGACTCCGCTGCCCACACCCTCCCAGGTCGACATCGACCCGTCCACCATCACCCTCTGGGTGCGCCCCTGGAGCCAGTTTGCCACCCACGTGACTGTGCATTTGTCAGTGCCGCAGTCCCTCAGCTTGCCCACCAGAATTGGGTGGGACACTGTGTCGAAGGCCTTCTGGAAGTCCAAGAAGGTGACATCGACTTTCTCCTTCACATCTAAGCTCTTTGTTACCTGGTCACAGAAAGAGACCAGGTTAGTCAGGCAGGATCGGCCTGGCACAAACCCGTGTTGGTTACCCCTCAACATCCCTTCCCCTGCAGGGCTCTCACAAATGTGGCCCTTGATAATTTTTTCAAAGACCTTTCCCAGGATAGAAGTGAGGCTGACTGGCCTGTAGTTGCCAGGCTCTTCCTTCCTCCCTTTCTTGAAAATAGGGACCACATTGGCCCTTTTCCAGTCCTCAGGGACTTGGCCCGAGCACCAGGAGTCCTCAAACAGCCGTGCCAATGGCTCCACAATGACACCCGCCAATTCCCTCAGCACCCATGGATGAAGGTCATCCGGGCCCACCGACTTGGATACATCTAAGCCCTCCGGGTAATCCTTAACTAAGTCTGAACTAACAGTCGGGGGACTTGCATCCTTCCTGGGCCTCTCTACGCTGTCACCCGAGAGCACTCCATTGTCAGCAGACAGGAACACGGAGGCAAAGAACTTGTTAAAAAGTTCTGCCTTCTCTCGCGTGTCCATCACCAACTGCCCTGCCCTGCCCTGCCCTGCCCTGCCCCATAGGGGTCCAATGTTACCCTGAGACTCCTTGCTACCTATATACTTGAAGGAGAATTTTTGTTATCCTTAATCCCAGAAGCTAATCTAAGCTCCAGTGCTGCTTTAGCCTCCCTTACCAAATCCCTACAAGCTCAGGTCAGGGAGGTGTACTCCTCCTTTGTCCCTGCTTCCACCGCCAATACGCTTTTTTCTTTGCCCTCAGGCCAGCCTGGATATCCACACTCAACCATGAAGGTTTCTTGGACCCTTTTCCCACCTTCCTGTGCAGTGGAATTGTGTCCTGCTGCCCCCCAAGGATAGCATCCTTGAGGAAGGACCACCTTTCCTGGACCCCTATACTAGCTATACCCTGGGCTCTGAGTGCCTCCCTGACTACTGCCCTGAGCACATTAAAGTTGGCTTTCCTAAAGTCAAGCATTTGCGTTGTGCTAGTTACCCTCCCCACCTTTCTCTGATTAGCAAACTGGATCATTTCATGATCACTGTCCCCTAGCCTCCCTTGTACTAGCACATCCCCCACCAGGTCATGCCCAGAGGCTAACACCAGATCCAGTATGGTGTTTTCCCTAGTGGGGACAAGCACCTCCTGCATGAGGTGTAGGTCCTGTACGCAAGTCAGGAACCTTCGTGAGTGGCTAGACCTGGCCGACTGCTCCTCCCAGTAGACATCAGGGTAATTCATATCACCCATGACCATAACATCCTTTGCGCACATGGCCTCCCCAGGCTGCCTGGAAAATTTCAGATCCAGATCTTCCTCCTGATGTGGTGGCCTGTACTAAACCCCTACCACCACATCCCTCTCCCCCCGCCCTCCTTGAAGTTTGACCCACCGGGTCTCAGTTAAGCCTTCCTCTGGTCCCATTTGGAAGGTAGAACTGGTATACTGTTCGCTAACATAAAGCGCTACCCCCCCCATCTTTTTTCCCCTTCCTATCTCTTCCAAACAACCTATAGCATTCTATGTCTAATGCCTAGTCAAATGTTTCATCCTACCATGTCTCCACTAGGCCAACCAGGTCAATTTTACTACTTGCAAGCAGAAGAGCAAGCTCCTCTTGCTTGTTCCCCATGCTTCTTGCATTAGTGAAGAGACACCTTAATCCCCCTGTGGGAGCCCTGGGCACTCCCCTACCTGAGAGACAACTGGTCCCTTGGTATATACCTGAGCTCTTACCTGGGCAGGTCCTACACCTGGTTGAGTTTTTTATTGCTCCTCTGGATCCCCATCCCCCAATGTACTTAGTTTAAAACCTGCTGGAGGAGGTCAACTAGCCTGTAAGAAAACAAACTCTTACCTTTGTGGGAAAGATGGAGACCGTCACGCCTCAGGACGCCCTCTGATCTGAAGTGCAGGTCATGATCCAGGAAGCCAAATCCGGCGTGACTACACCAACTCCGGAGGCGCCGGTTAACCTCACGGATGCAGGCACTCTGCCACTGACGGCCTCCACTAGCCAGGAGGAGGGACAAAAAGACCACCTGGACCCCCAACTCTCTAAGCTTGGCTCCCAGAGCCCTGTAGTCATCCATGATCTGATCCGGACTACTTCAGGCCATATCATTGGCTCCCACATGAATGAGGACCATAGGATAGTAGTTGGAAGGCAGGATGAGGTCAATGATCTTCCCTGTGGTGTCCCCAATCTTGGCTCCTGGGAGACAATATACTTCTCTCACATTGGGGTCTGCGCAGTGGTTGGGTCCCTCCGTTCTTCTGAGGAGGGAGTCCTCTATGATGATCACCCGAGGTCTCTTCCTCTGGGTCATTGGATGATGCTCAGTTGGTACAGATGATAGCTTGCTGGATGAGGGCGTGGCTTCCTCCCTTCCTTCTTCCTCATGCCCAGTCTCCTCCAGCACTGCCAGGGCCGCTTACCTGTTCCCCAGTTGTACTGGGGTGACAGTTGATGCAGATACACGCTGCCTGTGACGCCGCTTGGCCCTGGAGGTGACTGTCCTCCATTCACCTCCTGCAGACTCCTGGGTGGTGACAGCCTGAGGGGACGGGCCCTGCAGAGAGAGAAAGTACCTGTCAATCTTGTCCTCCATGGCCCTGATCCCCCACAGCCTGCTCACTTCCGCCTGGAGCTCTCTCACCTGCCCTCCAGCGCCGGAATCCTGGCACAGGTGGGACAGGTCAGAGAAGCCCCTGCCTCCACATCCCCCCCAGCCCCAGGGACCAAGCCAGGCAGCCCCCACAGGCAGGTGGCCCCACCTGCATAGAAGCCTCAGCAGTCCCCGGGCCAGGAGGCAGCCGTGGGCAGGAGCCCCGGCTGCACTCCACGTGACAACTCCCATGCTGCCACCCCCACGCACTTACCTGGAGACGACTGCTGCTGCTGCTGCCGCTGCCAGCTTTGGCTTTTCCGCTGCCTGCAGCCTCTCTCACGCCTCTCCCTGCGCGAACCCCGGCGCAAACTCCAGCGCACCCCTAAAGAGCACACCTGTTTGCGCTCCCTGTTTGCACGGCTCCTGCCTGGTGTGGCTAAATAGGGTCAGGCAGGGAAAGAGTCCCTTACCCAATCACCAACACCTGGCCCCGCTCACTCCCTTCCCCTGGCTTACCTTCTCATTGCTGCAGCTGTCTCTTAGCTGCCAATTGCTGCTGCTGCCGCTGCCTCAAGGGTCGGGGGATACCAGGGGCACCGTGTGTTCCCTCTGGCATCCTCAGCTGACTGCTCTGGCCAGCTTTCTCGTTACCACAGCAAAAAAATCAAATGTTTTATCCTAAAATGTATGAGGTGAGAAAGGGGAGACAGAGACTTATTGTGTAACGCCTTGTGAGACCTCCTCTATTCTAATCACCAGTGTTCAAGACTAATGAACTCGAACTGGAACAGGAGCAGATAAGGGCTAGGAGGAGGATCTTATAAAAAGACATATAATACAATTACTACAGACTAATTTAGTCCATGGTAAATTTCCTCTGCAGTAAGGATCAAATGCACAGTAGTTCTCCAGAACTAACTGCACACAGCAGATACCGCACATCCACTTACTAGGCCTGTGCAAAGTGGCTAGTATTTGCTTTGGATTTGGATTTGCCTAATTTGAGGGACAGTGATTCTATTTGGTGATTTGAATCACTGTCTCAAATCGATTCGACTGAATCTGATTCAGAGGTTTGACCGCTGGTGAATTGGCTGAATCTCTGAATTAGACAGGCCCCATCCCTCACCCGCTCTCCCAGCCCTGTCAATGTTTGCCCCACCTGGGCCCCAGCTCCCAGCTCTTTAAAATAAAAATAAAAAGCCCCGAACTCACTGGCTTCTGGCAGGTTGTGGGGGGAGATCCCTGCTACCCCCTCACTGCCCCACGCTGTGTGCAGGGCTCTGCCACGAGTCCCCAGAAGCCCTGAGGCCACTGCAGCAGCTGGTGACCCCAGGGCCTTTTTTTTTTTTTTAAAGAGCCAGGAGCTGGGACCAGGTTGGGCAGCTCTCGATGGGGCTGGGAGAATGGGCAGGGGTCCATGGCAGAGCCCGCCATGCAGCATCGGGCAGTGGGGGGCTGTGGGAATTGCCACCCCCCCACCTGGCAGCAGCTGGGGAGTGGGGGTTTGTTGTTTTTTTTAAGAGCCAGGAGCTGGAGCCAGGTGGGGAAGCCATGAGGGGTGAGGGCTGGGGGAGCAGGCAGGGGATGGGGCCTGGCAGGGGTCCCCCCATGGTCCTCTCCCCCCTCCTCCAGCCCTCATTTCCTCACTCCCTACTGACTATCTGAAGCCAAGTAAGTTTCAGATAGTCTTTCATAAACTGATCAAAACTATATGAAACAGTTAACTCCGATACCAGGCAACTGAACTCAATAACCCAAGAGTGGCCCTCTGGTCCTAGGTTCCTAAGATGGTAAAGCTGTCTATTTAGATTAATCATTTAATCAGAAACATCACTGACATGACTTACAGGCATTAGAAACTATTGTTTTGCCTATTTGTATCCTTGAGAAAATCTGCTCCAGGTTGTTTCAATCTTGGATTTAAATAGCTACAGACAAAGCATTTTACTGTATGCTGCCATACGGTACCTAAAGCAATATGCCTCCTCTCTGGAGGATTGTCTGTCTAGGGCAAGGCTGGTTTAACAAGCTATACAGTAGCATATGTTACAGAAATTGATTTCCTGTCCTGATATTTTCTTGTGCACTGAGAGAATTTCATACTAGGGGGGATAGTAGGAACAGGGAACAGTCAAATGCATTCATTGGGATCACAGTCATTTTTGAAACTGCCAGCTATAGTGAAGAGAATGGTTGCGAGGACAAATTGTTCATATTAACACACACACACTTTTTTTCTTCCAGGGGTCAAAGCTTAGAAGTTACTTAGGTTTAAAGTAGAAGATCCTCCGTTGGTATAGTCATAACTCCACTGTAGTATTTTGCTCTGACTCTAGTAGGGCTACAATGACTTACACCACCTGAGGATCTGCTCCAAAATACTTAGGCTCCCTAGAATCACATTCAGATGGGAACAGCACAGCCCTCCAGCCCACCAAGAGCTTATTTCTATTTACTGTTTACATTATAGTAATGTCTCAAAGACCCATCCACCTAGCTCCATTAAACCAAGTGATATGCCAGCATTGTGAACCTTGCACTAATAGACAAACTGAATTCAGAAGATCTTTCAGGCAAGACCTTAATTACAGACCTACCTGCTCAGTGTGGATACTGAAAAACCCTTGCCTGTCATTAGGAAATATGGTTTCACCAGAACCTCCCTTTTTCCTCAAGAATCTCTTGGGCCATATAGCATCTGCTGGGCCTTCTCCCCAGAGGTGATTTAGTTCGGTGCTTCTCTGTATTGGTCAAGTGTTTGGAAGCCGTTGGGATTGGAAAGCCTAATACAAAGATACAGGAAGCCTAGAATACAAAGCAGCATCAACCCATTCACCCTTTACACTTTTTTGTTGTTGTGTGCGCTAATGGAAGACATTTGTATTTCAACCTTTTCCTGAAGCAGGCTGTGTAATCAGATTTGTTCTGGAGCCAAGGTAAACCTGCTGTCTGCCTATGATAAAGCAACCAGTCCACTTGAATTTTCTGGGACCATACAAAAATTTTGAGTCTGCCCTCAAGTACCCCCTGCAACAGAAATTTTGCCCCAAATTTGAAAAATTAGCCTTGGCTCAGTGCCGCACGGCATTTGGTTTCAGCTAAGAAGAGGTAGCCAAAGCTGCCTGGTGCTTTGTGAACACAGCTATACTGCTTCCAGTTTGGGAGGTAACCCCTCCTCCCAAGCCAAAAACAATATAGCCGCAATGCAGTGCTGCCCTGCCTCTTCAGAACCAGAACCAGAAATGGGGTTCACTGTTTTCTTGTTCTGGAGGTCTGTAGACTGTCTGGAGCCAAGTACTGCATTTTGTTCCCTGAAGACTAGTCTATTTAGTTTATAATTGTGCACATTCACTGGCTTTTTTAATGCCTTCGGAAGCAGTTTGTGGAACAGACCTGACTCCAGACCCAGGGGTTTTGGAAAATGACTATCATCGAGGTGCTGGCACCCAGCAGGACCAGATCTCATGCAGTAACTCCCCAAAGCACAGGGAAACATGAACACATGTTCAGACAAACATATACATGTGAAATACAGCAAAAAAAATGTAAGCGCTAAAACACAATCCAAAACCTCTCCCCCACTGACCCCCAATCTCCACTTCCTTCTCTGTCCTTCAGTAAAACAAAATACAGACAATGTTTTCAGGGGTGGAAAAGTCAAGTCGCCATGAAAGAGCAGGAGTGGGTGGATCAGTAATAGGCTGAAAGCCATATGTCAGTACCTCAGCTGGTGGAAATCATCATCACTACTGGGAGCAGTGACAATTTGCACCAGCTGATGGTTCGCCTTACTGGAACAGCTGCCTCCACATTACAGAAGCCTGAGTCTCTTCAGCCCTACACCCTAGGAAGAGTGGGTATAAAATGCTGCTCTAGTATAATTTAACATCCACTTTGCATCCCTGGAAATGACTGCATGAAATCCAGGGCAACAGAATGTCAAGCCCAAAGGAATTTAAAAATGCAGTACACAGAAACCACAGGTGCAGCTGTTACACTTGCAGAATGAGAAGCAATGCTGGTGGGGGAACATCTTTGACCCAAGCACAAATATTTGAGATACAATGTGTATTTTATATATGGGGTTTGTTCTATTTATACTAATTTCAGTAGAAGTAAAAGTAGGCTCTGGGTATACGTATTTTCAGTCTCTCACTTTCAAAATGTAGTCAAGTGGTAAAATACCTTTAAAAATTATCCTTCCTAGTTTTTAAATTGCAAAATATCTTCAAATTCAATGAAAGTGCTGTCAGTAGAAAAGTAGCCACATTTTAGATATGAAAATGTCCATGACTTTAACTTATTCTTACCTGTTAATGTAATTCTAGAAAATCTAAGACAGTGGGCTGATGTACAGCCAGACATAATCAAGAAAATGGTCTTCCCATTCTGAAAAATATTTTCTAAGATTTCCAAAAAAATATTGGAACCGAAAATAAGAACAATATTTCTTAGATGCAAATGAAAGGTTTAGTTACCATGATTTCAAAACATTTCTTTTTCCATATTTTAATATTTTTGTTTTACCATAGTTCCCTTATGTTTTAAAAGCAAAGTGTATTTTGAACTGCAGAATTAGAGTTTTTCATTTTGAAAATGCCTACTAGACCCTGTGAACTTTGACAGTTTCAAACCTGTTTTTTCCAAATTTTTATCAAGTAAAAAAAAAATCAAAATTGGACTTTTCCTGCAAAAAGGTTTGCTTTGACAAATTAATATTTCTCGACAACAAAATAATTCAGCAAAAATATTCCCAATCAACTCCCTCATATATAGTGTATGCACAGATACCACGAACATACTTACATGTATGAATTATGTGTACACACATACATATGATATACGAATGTATTCATATATCATTTTCCCACCTATCACCAATATGGAAATGATAAGTACCACATTTACTTGATTCCAAGATGAGTGTTTTTATCTCAATTGGCATGGGGGAAAAGCCCCTAGTCTTACAATTACATACAAGGAAACCTCACTAAATACACTGTCTATTATTACATTGCTGCCAAAAGCAGTGTGCGCTCAGGAATGGAAACCAACTACAAAGCTGATTAAATTCAGCCAACACTGAGCGTGACAATAAAATACACAGCCCACATTGGGCAAATATGCTGATGGGAACCTTTTTTGTTTTGGCAGGCACCCTCCATACAAGCCCCAGGAAGCCGGGAAGCCTTAGAGTTTGAATGCTTTTTGTCTTTAAATACATGTCTCTCAATATAATTACTTTAACAGCCCTGTCACATGACTGGTTGGGTTCACTTGATGGTCCCTACCCCATATACATTGTTACACAATCCACTTCCCATTACAGTAACTGCACCTGTGTGCCCACTGCTATCTCTTTATCCATTACAATCACACCAAATGGCCTCTGATCCATCTAGCTCCCCCTCCCCTTCTTACCCCCTACCCCCACCCTTCCTGTTCCCTTCCCCAGCCCTTAGTTAGTGTTGACTTCATCATCATATCCCCCTGTTCTGGGTTGCAGAGATCTTCTCATGACCTACCAGGAAGTGGGTCAGGGAGGAGGAGAGCTGGCCCTGGGCTTCCAGCTGTTGCTCTTTACAGCAGTGGTTCTCAAGATTTTTTGTACCAGGACCCATTTGTAAACATCGTTGGCCAGTCCAGACCCAGTGCCCCTCACTCAGGCCCTAGGCCCCTGATGTATAGGGCAAAGGGTGGGTGTGTGGGGCAGGAGGGGTGGGTGTGGGGCATGGGGTGCCCCAAGCAGCCCCTTGCAGGCTGCAACTCTACCAGCCTGCAAGGGAAAAGCCACAGTTTCCCACATTTTTCTCCTTTAAAGGAGAATTCGTATTTAAAGCTTGTTGATCTATTTTTAAAGTTTGTCTATGACCTGTTCATATATTCTTGCGACCCACTTTGAGAAATACTGCTTTAAAGAGCTGTTTGAGCATAGCTTCTTAGAGAGATTGGCGTGGCCAGCCTGCAGCATTAATGGCATAGGCAGCCTCTCCGCAGTTCATGACAGATGGGAGAGCAAGCAACACAGGTTTAATAAAGCAGGGAGCAGAAAGAACAGGAGACTGAGCAGGGAAAAGGGGCTGGAGTGGCACTTAGGGAGAGTGTGGGGCTAATTTGTGCCCTGCCTGTCAAAAATGTTCACCCTCAGCATCCTGGATTAGAGCTGTCCAACTTCCAAGTCTCCGGGGGCTGCACCAGTATGGGGCGCATGCTGCCCAGGCTGTCAGGGCACACCCCTGGGCTTCATGGATGTCCCCCAGTGCTGCACTGTGCACCTGTGCTGCCACCCTCCCTTCCCCCTGCCACCATTGTACCTGTACTTCCCCCTCCTTTTACCCCCAGTGCTGCAACGTGTATGTGCATCCTCTGCACTGCCCCACAGGATGGGGGACGGGTGCCTGGTGTTTCCCACCTGCATTGCAGCCAGAGCAATAGAAGGAGCTGTGGCTGAGCAGGAGCCCAGAAGCCACAACCCAACACTTTGTGGCCCAGCAGGTCACCAGCTGGACCAGATCAACCCTGACCAGATCAACCCTGACCAGATCAACCTCTTCTTGAAAACCTCCAATGACGGAGATTCCACAGCTTCCTAATTCTACTGCTTCACTGTTCTAACAGGGAAGAAATTTTTCCTGGTATCTAGTCTAAAACCTATTTTGCTTCAACTTCAGTCCATTGGTATGCATCCCGTTCTCTGCAGGTGTTCTCCCTCTTCCTTATGGCTGCCCTTCAGATATTTGAATATTGCTGTCATGTCCCCTCTTACTTGGCTTTTCTTCAAGTTGATCTTGAGACTGAGGCCTCAGTAGTAGGTTAAAAAAGGATGAGCTCAGAACAGTTTTACTGACATTTCTGGGTTGGAACATACCTATGGGTTCATGTGGACAAGATAAAATGTGCTTGAATGCCACTCCCTTGCTTTGTAGCCAGGTAAACAATAGGGCTGTGTGAAATTGCACCATTCTGTTTCAACTTGCATTTTGACAGAACAGCATTTCGTTTCCAATTTCATTTCAATTCAAAACTGCTGTTCCATTTTGTTTCATCGAAACAGTTTTGCTGTTCTGACGCTGTTTTGACGTTCCACCCATAGGTTATAATGGGGAAGCTTGAAACAGCTTATACCTTTGTCATTTGTGGCCTGATCTGGATGAAGCTTGCAGGAATGGTAGCTCCTTATGAGGGCATGAAGCCTGCTCAGTTTCATGGAAATAGGTGCAGGGGTTTTGGGGAAACTGCACCTCAAAGTCTTGAAAGCAAAACTCACATCACGTGTATGTGCTAAGTGGAGTCAAAACTGCAGGGATGGTAGCCCCTGCTGAGGCAACGAAGCCTGCCAAGTTGCAAGGAGATGGGTGCAGGGGTTTGGGGGAAACTGCACCTCAAGCTGCGGACGAGCAAAACTCGTGACATATGTGACATTGTGTGTGTTAAGGTACAGCAGGGTGAAAGCTGCAGGCATGCTAACCCCTGCTGAGGCCACAAAGCCTGCCAGCTTTCAAGGAGATAGGTGCAGAGGTTCTGGGGCTCTGCATTTCTAGGTGACACCGTGTGTGTGTTAAGGTGCGCCCTCACCCAACTGACACCCAGGCAGAAAGCAGGGCAGTTCAAACAATGCTGCCTTTTATGCAGTTTTTCCATCCCTCCCCCAGACCACTGGGATTGGAAGGGACCTCAGGGAAGGATGACAGTCACTGGCCAGCTACACAGTGAATAACGAGAGCACTCCTTGCCCACACTTCCTCCCTCTCCTTACTTCAGTTTCTGTTTCCCTGCAGGCAAGCCCAGCTTGAGCTTCAAAACTTGAAACGTTTTGAAAATTTCTAAACATTTCGACTTGCCTCATTTCATTTTGAAGTTCTCTGTTTCATTTCGATTTCACTGTTTCGAGTTCAAAATGAGTCAAAACAGTGTCGAAATAAAAGTGCCCACAAAATTTCACACAGCCCTAGTAAACAAGCCTTCCTAGTCTAGTAACAGTGCCTCTGAATGGCAGACTCTCTCAGCCACTTTACTTCTTCAGCTACAGCTGCTGTTAAACAGCAGTTGCCTTTTGTGACAGCCGCAAGCTTTGGACATCCAAGGTCCACCCCTGAATTTCACCCAGCTCTTGTTGGCATACTCGATACCCGCTTTCTGCAAAAAATACAATCAACAAATATAATACTGCCTACTGCAGAGAGGCTGGACCCAATGATCTTGCAAGGTCCCTTCCAGGCCTTACAGTCCATGAATCTATTAATCATTTTCTTACCCACCATCCTTGTCATTCTCCCCCTCTTTAATGCTGTCCTTTTCTTCTTTCTCCTTGTTGTTGACATCATCTTTGGGAGTCTTGCTCTTGAACAGTCTGTGCCAGTCTCCTCTCTTCCATATGACTTGCACGATCTAATCCCTGTCATTTTCTACTTTTTGCAGTACAACTGCATCTCACTCAGTCCATCCTGGCACAGTCTTTGATAGAGATTTGTGCCATCACACAAACAAGTTCCTGTTGTCCACAGGGCATTCGTGAAGCAGGAGATGAACTGGTCAAAGGGGGCTATAAGGATCCTTTGCTGCCTGGTTAGGTGTCCAAACAGCTCCGCCTCTAGTCAGGGTCTTGACCCATCACCATGATGAGAAGTAAGATTATTCTCCTCCACACCTCCCCATTGTATGGGCAGTACCAGAGAAAATGGTTGATTGTTTCTGCCTTCCATAGGCAAGTTTGCCTGGGGCAGTTCAGTGGACCTTTCTGCCCCTCTGTTGCTCAGTGTTTGCATGGAAAGTGCCAAGTGGGCTACCTGCCAGTTCAAATCCCTGTGTTCTTTCTGCAGGTCCTTGTGGAAGATTTGTTCCCACATGGCCTTGCTGCTGTGGTCTATGGTCAACTTTCTGTCACTTGGTTTTACTACCTCCTGTATTTTACGATGGTTTTTCAGGGTTCTTGGGCCTTCTTTTTGCATCTTGTATCTGCTCTGAAACTGTTGCAGGACTTCGTAGAACAGGGGCGGGCAATTATTTGGGCTGGAGATTCATTTAAGGAGTTTTGGTGAGCTATTGAGGGCTGGTGGCAGGGGTGCTGACCTAGCCTTGGACCACCATCAGGGTTATTTACACCATCTGGCACAGCACAGGGAGGGTGGGGGAAGCTGGGGAGATGCTAATAAATCTTATCCATCCCCAACTGCCCTGCACCCACAGCTGAGAGCATCAGATGGAGTGGGTGGGTGGAATCTCCTTGCAGACCAGCCCAGGACCTCTGTGGGCAGGGTGCACTCAGCTGGGCAAATGGGATGGGGCCAGGAGCAGGCAGGGTGCAGTGTTCAGGAACAGGATGAGCAGACAGGGCCAGGATTGCAGTGACGTCAGGGGGCTAGAGCTTGGGAAAGAATCAAGATCTACTGCCCACACATCCCTGCACATGGGCAGGGGCAGGCCAAATATCCCACCAACAGGGATGTGCAAGGAGCAGATTGAGGCTCTGCCTCAGACCCCAACCCCGCACTGTCACCACCTCACAATCCCAGCCCCAGCATCTCCCCTGCCCACCCTGCTTCCTAACCCCACTCTCTGCCCACCAGTGGCCCCATCCCATCTGCCAAGCTGAGCATGCCCTGCCTGTGGGGGTCCCAGGCTGGTTTCCATGGAGATCCTGCCCACCCACTTTCTCTTTCCAGAGTCCCCAGCAGTGGGTGCAAGGTAGACAGGCTAGGGTGCCCAAGCAGTGGGGCCAGGTCTAGCAGCAGAGGCAACAGAGACAGTGGCATCGGCATCTCGAGTACGAAGGTAAGAGAGTGAGCCACTGCTGCAGAGGGTACCAGGAAGCCAAGTCTGGCAGCCACCCTGCCCCACTGCTGAGCCACCTGGCCCCATGGACTACAGCTCCTGGCATACCCAGGGATAGGACTGGCTACACTCCAGGTGGCACCTCCATACCTGGGGGTGGTGGGACCAGCCACACATCCAGAGCCCAGGCTTTCTCCCAGGCCTGGGCCAGGCAGAGCTGAGGGACCCACTGTGGGCTGGATGGAATCACTTGGCGGGCCAGAGCCAGCCCATGGGCCGTATTTTGCCCACCCCTGTTGTAGAGTCATGGTGGCTCCCAGGTCCATGGGTGCACGTTGAGTGGATGTATGACACCTTCCCCGCCCCCCTCCCCACCAACTTTGTAGCAGATTCCCTGCTAAATATTTCACAAAGCAGGCTGTTTTGGAGTCTGCCCCAGCTTCCAGGTTGCAGATATGGTTTGTGTACTTGGGCCAAAGTAACAGCTGGATGTCTGGCATTCTCTGGCCCCCAATCTTTGTCTTATACAATGTGGTCCTTGCAACCTTCTCTCTGCAACCTTCTCCCATCTGGTCCCCCAGAAGGAAACACACATGGTCCTTTGGATTCTACAGATGATTTGCTCTGAAGTGAGGAAGACCACTGCAGGGTACAGAAGTACTGGTAGCAACACCACCCTCGCGTGCCAGGCACTACCCCATAGACAGGAGGTACAAGTTCCACAGCGCTAGTTTCTATTTGACTGAAGTCTCAGACTTTTTCCAAGTTTTCTGTCCTTTTAGCTCTGGGTTGAAAACCACCTAAAGGTTCTTCACCCCCTTGTCTTGCTTCCCCGAGGGAAGACAGGTCTCCAAGTTTGCCCAATGCCAGGAAGGTGCTCTTGGCCATGCTGAGCTTGGCCCCTGTTGCTGCTCTGTCAACCACTTGACTCTGCATAGGATATTGAGGTCATCTATGTAGGATTGGGAAGAATAGGCATTCCTGCCAGATGCCCCACTCCATCATGATCAGAGTAGTCAGGCACCCATTCACCAGCACCCTGTTGCTCAGGTTGGTGTATAGCATCCTTATCCAGGTGACGCTGATTGGGGCAACCCCCACCTTCTTCAGCATCTTGAAGAGAAATCAGTGTGATAACATGTCAAAAGCCTTCTGTAGGTTGATTCGGCACTGCAATGTTCAGTTCCCTCTTTCATTGATACCACAACATGTCCCACAGCTGCAGCAGGGCACTGTGGATCTGCTGCGCTGGCACCGTGCACACCTGATCCTTGTGGATCACCATATCTATGGCAGATTTAAGGGCACTTGGCCAAGATTTGGCCCAGCACTTTATAATTGAAGTTCAGGAGCATTATGGGTCTCCAGGTCTTCACATGCTCTCTTGGCTTCTTCTTGTAAAGAAGGGTCATGAGTCTCTGGTCCATTCCCACCCCCAGGTGGTCCTCCCCATGTTGGTCCCTAAAGACTTCCAGCTGGTCAGGGCCCGCCTGGTCCCAGAAGGTGACACAGAACTCCTTGGGCAAACCATTTGCCCCAGGAGTCTTACCACTCTTGAAACTGTGGAGAGTTTTATCAGTCTCTTCCAGTGTCCAGTGCTCCACTAATTGCTGCCTTTTCTTCTCCTGTAATTACATGCATTGGGACCTGGGTGAGCTCCTGCAGGCATTCCTGAATGACCCCTGCAGTGTAGAGCTCCTGAAAGAATGCTGCCCTGTCTCCAGCATCCCCTTATTTCATCAGTGCTCCATACCAATTCTGTCTCTCCAGCTGTTCATGGTCTCCCTTTTGTTCTTCTTCAACATGCTAAAGCAAGCAGACCATTCCTCCCCCTCCTCCTCCCACCTGTCCCTAGAAGATCTTCTTCCTGGCCTGTTCCCTGTACCAGGCTCCAATCTGGGCCTTCACCTCCTATATGGCCTCCCTCACATCCTACCCCACAGCCAGCAGTTTGTGCAGGCTTTGTAACTTGCAGTTTAGGCATTTGTGGTGCCTCTTCAGGAATTGGGCTTGCTCCCTGCCAGCCTGCTGAAAGAAGGTCCCCAATCTCTCTTTGATTTTGGCCCACTACTCCATGCAGCTCCTGTATCCAGCTTTCAGAGTCATCTACTCTGCATAACACTGCTTGAAATCCTACTCAGTTTTTTCATCTCCCAGGATGCTGATGTTTAATTTCCAATCCCCACACCCCACTTTTTTTCTTAAATAAAATTTCATTCCAGGGCCAAACCAGTTCTGAATTAAGTGCCAAATTCAAATCTGTGTGGTGCTACCACTGGCACATATTCTACTTTCCATACTTTTCAGCCTGGGGCTTCAGATATTCCTAAATCCATGACAGCCATCCTACATACAAGCCCCAACCCTAGAGACCTTGGAATTCAGATGCCCCCTTGTCTTGTTTGCCCCTAGCCAAAAGGTCGAAGGAAGAAGCTAGGGAGAAAGCAATCTGCCATTGCCATAAATTGTAGCCAAGATCCTTGCATTTGGAGGCATTTGTAGACTCTCACAGGGGTCAGTCTGCCAGCAGTACAAGGGACAAAGGATGGTACTGAATTTCACCATGCAACCATAAACAAGAACTGGCCTTCTGGTGAAGATCAAGATCCCGACTCACCTTGGGTCTAAGTAGACTACATTCTTACTATGTAACTTAGCCGTGTCCACCCCACTTCCCCACCCACCCTGTACTATGTACCCACTCCTACCTCTTCAACTCTGTAACTACCCTTTTTAACATTCACTAATAAAGTTAAAGTTATAGGGTAAGGCCTGTCCCTTGCACTATGGGCATTTTGTGACAATGGGGTATTGCTTTTATGCTTGCCCTAAGCTTGCTCCTTAGCCTTTTGGCTAGGAACAAGAGAGAAGGGACACCTAAGCTCTAAGGTGTCTTGCACACAAGATACTTGCCTGTGGTAGAACCACACAGACTTGACAATTGAGCTCAACTCAGTCAGATTTCAGAACTTGACTCTTGGACTTTGCCAAAGTGAATTTGGAATTTGGAACTGATTTGGCCCTAGTTTGTACAGTATAAGTACATGCCAAAGTGCTGCTCAAAAGTGTCTTTATGAAACACCCACAGTAAAACTTGAAGCTGTTTAAAAAATAGATAACAAACATCAATTCTGGTTAAATAAATCTATGGGCACTGTATGTGAATTGCTACAGCTAAGGTCTGACGGTAGAAGAGAGGGGGAAGGGGATGCTAGGGGAAAAAGTTGGAGGGAAGCAGAGAGCAAAAAGTTATGTTATCCCACAAATTTATTTTTCATGCTGTAGCAGTGGGAGGGGGGTAAATTCAAGGCAAATCTCCAATAACTGTATTCTATACCTGGAAAACTATAACAAATGTATAAATCTTCCATATTTAGAATCTAATAACTGTGAGGCCTTCTTATCAGGGTCATCTATTTGAGTAAACACGGTATCTTTTTCCATTGGTGTTGTTAATTTGTAGTTCAGCAGAGCACAGAGGCCCCCAGCTGATATTAATGCTCCCTTGTGCTAAGCATAATACAGCAACAGCCCATGATCCAGATAATTCTTTTTTTTTTTTTAAAAAGGACTAATTGTGGGAGATAGAAACAAGCTAAACTAGTCCTGGTCCCACAACAGGTTAATGATAGAGCTAGCAATGAAGCCTAGAGATCCTGAGTTCCAAACCAATGTCCATATTGCTTTCTTTGTGGGGTCATTGTTTAAGTCCCTGTTCCTAGCAGGTGACAGCTTTCATACTTTAATGGGCTGTTTTCACTTCTGTCACCATCCTGCCCTTCCCATATTCCAGTTATATATGATATGAGCATGACCTTCAATCATTTTAATGTCTGCCTGTTCTGAACACCCCAGACAAGAGGGATGCATGAAATCATTTAGAACAACATCATTGTACATATACTCACTTACCACTGGGATGCTATAATTAGATAGAAAGATTAGCTGACTAGAATATGTCTTCATTGGTCATAAATGACAATATTCCATTGTTTAAATGAGATTTCTGTTGCTCTCTCATCTCTAGGAAGTTAATACTCTATTCTTTGCTCTGGTTATGTTCATCCCTTTCTAAAAAGAAATCTGGCAGTAGGGGAAAAATAAATGCCAGGAATTACAAGTTATAGCAATCAGTAAATTGTATTTCAAGGGCATTTTTGATGCTCATCCATTTTGCTGGAGCCAGAGTGCCACCTACAGTTTGAGATGATGTTAAAGAATGAGAATATAAGCCCTCTTCTGGAGTGTTACCCCACGCTTCTTTCCGGTTTTTCATGCACATCACGTATAACAATACCATGAGACAGTCCAGAAATCTGTCCCGACTTTGCCAAAAAGTAGTGAATTTGGCCTGAGTTTCAGTTCTATAACAAAACTCAAGATAAGCTGAGATGTTTAGGGAGTTTTCTCCTCCTGCATCCTGGTTATCCCAGAAAATCCAAAAGTGTCAGGGAACAACTTTGACACAATAAGCTTAGAAATAGGCAAATAGATATAAAATGTAGAAACCAACGTGAAAAAAGCAACAAAGATTCACTAGGAATTCAGAAGATCTCTCGGTCTCCGACACAATAAGCTTAGAAGTTGGCAAGTATATATTTGCCAACTTCTAAGCTTACTGTGTCAGCGAGAAAGAAAGACCTTCTGAGGAGAAACAGGCACCCTACACATGTTTCTCAACCTTGTAAGTAGCAAGTACCACCCTAATTTCTGAAAAATGTAATAAATACCCCAATGCTCAATTTTCCAGGGGATTTTGTATTTCTGACTGATGTGTTCCATATGTTGGAAGAAGGGCTGTGTAAAATTCCTCAGAGAAAGAGGAAAGGAGGGTGAGAGAGAGAGCATTGGGGTCCCCACGTACCCCCTGCCTGTGTACCTCCAGGTGTATGCATACCACAGGTTGAGAAACTATGCGCTACACTACAGTTCCTAGTGAATCTTTGTTGCCTTCTGCATATTGGTGTCTACATTTAGATAACTGATGGCTATATATTATGGGTTGTATTAAGATACTGTGTTGTGATAGTGTCACCACTGCTGGCCGGTCCTAACAGAGGTGATACACATTCTACCAACATGCATTCTTTACAGTAATTACAGTAATTACTATTAGCATTACATCCGCCCTCTCACTCCTAGATGACAGTCTAATCACAGGGGCTGACATCAGTCAAGTGTCATTGGTCATGGTGGCATTTAAGTTCTTCTACCCAAAACAACACACTGAGCTAAAGGAAGGACAAAGACAGAAGGCATGGACTATCTGTCTGCCACAGGACTGTGGGAGGGGCATTGCAAGGAATGTAGTTAAAGCTTTTTGCCACAGATTAATCTAATGAGCCAGAGGCACATTCATGGCACTACAGAAGATCCTCCAGTGAATATCTGCTCAGGCTGAGGTGGGCAGATTGACCAGCCTTAAAGGTCTTCACCACAACAATCTGTATCACTAACCAGGACTGCCAAGAGGTCGTACCCATGTTCTGTCAAATACTGTCCACATATAGGAGTTTAAGAGGAGTCCTTGCCACACAGATCTCACCATCTAGCTAGAGAAGTCAAAGGGTGGGAGAAAGAAATTCCTCCCATTTTATGAAGCCAACTAAAAGAGGGTGGGGGGAGAAGGGGGAGAAACAAAAAGATGCATCCAGTCACACAAGGAGCCCATGAAAGAACTGAAGCCAGATTTCTTATACCTGTGGACCTTGCCACACTCTATCACTTATTTTCTTAGATTGCCCCAAGATGATCTCTCTGTTAGTGTGTTATCACCATGTTTTTTATTTATTGATATCAGTTCTTTCTACAAATTAGCCACAATGGGATGACAGACTCTCCTTTAAAGAGGGAGGCTAGTTCTCCTAGAAAAGTTTTGGCTACAGAGAATGTGAGATATATAACAAATACCTTCTTCCTATATGAATTCAGAAAAATATACATTCTTGCTGCTTTGGGCTTCTACATAGTTTTTAATGGAGGCTTCACAAGCACATTATGGTCTTCAGGGTAGAGTAGGGAGTGTTGCTTATTAATATGTTTGTACAACACCTAGCAAAGGGGTATGAAGCACGGGGTCTGTGGTACAAATCCAGCCCACAGAACCTCTATATCCAGCCCACTGGGCCACCACCAGACCACCAAAAGTTGTGGACATGGCCTGCCACAAAATTCAATGCCCTTTGGTCCCACTGACCATGACCACTGGTGGCTAACTTGGCTCACTGCTGCTGCCTCCAAACTGTTGTTGCACACCAGGACTCCCTCCCTCAGACCCCTTGCTGCTGCAGCCTTTAGAGTCCTCACCACCACCACTACTGCAGTGGCCATGGTGGCTGCCCTTATGACACAGGTTGGATTTAGCTCCAAGAAGTTTTGTATCTTGATCTAGTCCAGAGCCCTACATGAATTTGACACTTCTGACCTAGCACAAGGGGACCAGATGTGCTGATAGCCTGTAGATTTCCCATAGTATCTTCATAACATATAATTATTTTAGTCAGAGGAATGATCTTATACCAATATAGTTGCATTAATACAACCCTTAATATGGATGCAATTACATCTGCAAAAAGGTCCCCAATAACTGTATTGATTATTCCACTTCTGTACAGAAGTATCTAAACTGATGTAAGAACTGTCATACTGTTCTAATTACCTCCACTCTAGGTGGACTATGAGCCTCATTAAAGCAGGACAACTCTTGGGTTTAGAGAAGCTCCCTTACATAATAACAATGGCGATACCTATTTTTACAAATGGCAAGTAGAAACACAGAAAGGTTAAAAGATTCACTAAAAAGGCACATGGCAAGTCAGTGGGAAAGCCAGGATCCAAATTTAAGACAAAGCAGAATCTGAATCCGAAACTCAGCAGTCATTATTGAATCTAGATGTTGCAGACCAATTAGGAGAAAAAATGCACTGACACAAATATTTCCCAAAGCCAAAGCACAAGCCAGAATTCTTTTGAGGTTTGAATGTGTTCCATTAATTTTACCCTGAGCCCATTACACATTTTTTCCACTTTGTTACTTCCTCTACATTCAATGGTTCCTACCAAGGAAAGGTCAGGAGAATTGAAATATCATGGGAGAAAGGCATGCATTCTGAAATGAAAACAGGAAGCATAAAAAAAAAAACCTTGGTAACTAAACTGCTCTGCTGCAGATTTTCCAGCCTAACTGCACAGACCCAGAAGGTTTGGTCAGGTTTACTGAAACATAGGAGATGTTCTGTGCTCATCCAGTCTTTACTGAAATTCCCTCATTCCTCTTAATTGAAGCAATTTGTGCTTAACTCTGTAAAAAGTAGGATGCAGCCAGCTCCTCAGTCCGAATGATCTGGAAACTAAGAAGCAGCGAACTAAACAAGGTTCTAAATTCTGAAAACCACATCTAGCTTTGTAGCAGGCCAAACTCACAAATCTAGACACCACAGAGCTCTGGGGACTTTGACAATCTGGACTCAGATTCAAATCTCATAGTCTGATACCATCACTAAATTAGAAGACTCCACATTTAAATATTTTTTTTAAAGTATACCAATAATAAACACTGTATCCCCAAGCTGAAATAAATTACCATTCTCTTTGGAGAGGACATGTGTTCAAACCAGCCTGTAAAAAAAACAAAACAAAAAAACAAGCTTCATCTTGAAAAATAAATGATCAAGGACAGAACTGAGGATCAAGATGGAAGGAGTGGGCTTAATGAGCCACTTTTCTGTGCCTAACAAGGAAAGAGGTGGAGGGCTGCTACAGGGAATTACCAATGGGCGAGTTATAAATACCTGTATGAACTACAGCCTCCTACAAACAGAGAAAGAGTCATTTGACTGGAGGAGAGAGAACAAGAGGATGCAGTAATGCTAATAAACCTACACATCGCATCCTTCTGTCTCAGACCTACCCTCCTGTATCAAGTTTTGCTGGCAGAATTTCAGTGGAGTCAGGCTTCTACTTCCACTGCTTTTCAGTTCACTGCCAGGATTCATTCAACAGCTGGTGCCTTCCCAGAGTATACTTCATCTTCTGGCAACACAATGATTGTGTGGAGTCACCAGAAGGGCATAGATGATATGCATGGGCTCTGATGCTTAAGTGGCAGCAACTGCTGTCTATTTCCAGAATTTTGGCCAACAGGTACTTAGCCTCTGCTTCAGGATGGTGAGCAGGGCGCTGTGAAGTTCGTAACAGTATTGCTGATTTATGAGGTGTGCTCTTCTCTCTACAATTCAATTCCATTCATACCTTTGGAATTAGGCCATGACATGCCTGTGGAACGAACAGGCTTTTGCCATCCCAGACTGCAGGGACCCCCCCCCCCCCCCATTCCAAAGTCACGTGTCAATCTTAGTTGAAGGTTCACTGCCTGGATTCGAATTAGTGCATCCTGGAAAAAACTGGCTGGCCATCCAAGTGGACTTCAGCAGCAGACAAAATGTCTGGAGACTGTCCACACAGAACAACATCAACGAGATATAGAACAGAGGTCAAAGCTATTTATGATTGCTCACGCTTTCCTCTTGGGCCACCTTTAAGAGTATGCATCATAAAACCCTCTCTCTTAATGTGCCTGGTAGGTCCCCTACTGGCATATTGAACCTGGTTAACAGAAGGAAGTTTATTTCATAGGAGATCCTTACAAATGTAAGCTGCCCAACTGCCCCAAATGAAAAAGAGACTGCACTCAAATTTCATTTTGCATGAAATATTGCCCTTCTTAGAAAGCAGGGCCTCAGCCAAAACTCCTTGGAGAGACTTGGCAGCCAGATTCACAGCTACTGACTAGCATCATGGATGTCAGTGGATTAAGCCAGAAGAGAATCTGTCCCCTCTCTGCCAACTTTGGCATATTTGCTGTCTTGTTATCCTTCCAACAGTGCCTTGAATTCTGACCCCAATATCTGTTCTAGTAACACTTTAACAGTGACAGGCTCTCCAAAGTGCTTTACAAGCTCTTATTTACCTGTTTTCTAGTTATGAAGCGGGTACATAAAGGAAGCTAATTTTTTATAGTCTAGTAAATTGGGAGGCCAAGGTGAAGAGGCCAGTACAGGACATCTGACAGGGCTGGGAATGAAGCTCTTGAGACTCCCCATTCTATTACCTCAGAAGACCTCTCATGGCCTCCTGCTTGACCCAGGAGTAGCCCTCAAAAAGAAAGAGCTCTTTACACTGGTTCAGACATCCAGTATGATTAGTTAGTACTGGTGTGGTAGTGAAATGCCCAAGTATAGGCCATTTAACATTATAAGAAAAGCAGCTTCCTGTTCCCTGCTTGGACTGGGACACTGCTGCAGCAATCTGGGAAAAAAAAAATGTTATTCCATTCAAATGCTTGAGGAAACTATTGTAATGATCAGCACAGACTGTTTTGAGTGCACCAAAGACTTTCAGTTAGAGGGGGGGAGCCTTGGGGAAATGGTTCCTGCTTAGTGAAGAGAAATAATATTTTAACATGAGTTAAGGATGAGAACTTAAATCACTGAGGGTCAAATACATGGAACAGCTCCCAGCTTGTGCCTCAAAGCCAGAGGTTCAAATTGTTCCAAATGCTGCTTTGGTTAAGACAGGAGTAGGAGCTCAAATACCAGCCAAGCTAATAGCTGAACAGTTCCCTCTGCTGTTGGAAGAGCTAGCATGCAAAACTGTGCAATCTGGATAGTTCAAATCAGCATCCTTTCCTGAAAACAGCCCAAGCTGTTCCAGTATAGATGTGTCAAGAGCAAGGTTTCTTTATCTTCCCATTTCTAGCTTATAAAGATCATCAAAGAATTGACTGTCCTTGTATTTCATCTCCCTGTCTCGCCTCCCTTGCCCTTGCAAGTAAAGTTTAAGGACAAAAACCTCATGTGACATGCCAATGAAGTCCCTTACTCATATTCCCTGGGCTACAGCTTTTCCTAAGTCTAAACTACAGCATCTCTGTACCCTTTTTCACATGGATGCTCTTATGTTTCAAAAGTTGCCACTGCCTTGCCATGTGGTGATCTGGGCTCCCTAGATAAAGCATATAGTACATGATACTCGAGCAGAATTCTTTATCCAAGTAGCAGAGAGGCTAATGATTGCTTTTACATCCCTGGACTACTTGACACAAGAGGTAAGATCATGATACCTTGGAAATCACTGGGAAAAAAAATCCTGTTGACTTCAGCAGCGCAAAATCCTTGTCTAAGAAGTCGAAGGAATATATAACCAAGGATTTCCAGTGGCATGAGACTTGCAGGTCAGAATTTCTGCTATCCAACTGCAACATTCAAAGATTTGGACAAAGGTTCCCCTCCAATTCTAGCAGATGGACAGTAGGCCTGTACAAATAGGAAAATATTTTAATCAGATTAGGATTCAGCCAATTCGGAGGACAGCAATTCAATTCGGTGATTCGAATCACTGTTCTCATTCAATTCAGCCAAATCAGCTTTGAAAGATTCAGCGCTTATTCAGAAAGATTTGGTGATTCAGATCAACTGGGGAGAGGCAGGCACAGCCAGGCAGCTGCAGGTTCTCTCATGGCTCCTCCAGCTGTACGTGCCTCTCCCCGGGCCAGGGGAGCCGTGGGAGAAGCCCCCATAGCTGCCCTGTCCAGGCCCAGGCCCAGCCTCCTGGTCCTTTTAATTTTTAAGTGACAGGAGGCTGGCGCAGGGCACAGCAGCCATGTGGGCTTCTCCTGTGGCTGCCCTCACCCAGGCAGAGGCAGGCACAGTTGGAGGAGCTGTGGGAGAACCTGCAGCCGCCCAGCTGTGCCTGTCTCTCCCCAACTGATCTGAATCTCCTAATCTTTTCTGAATCAATTTGGATGCTTTGAATCAATTTGGAGCTTTTAATGGGTCTCCCAATTCCATTTGGATTCAGAGATTCAGCCCCTGAATCGAACTGCCCCTGAATCACTTCCGAGTTGAATCGGTGACTGAAGCTTCGCACAGTCCTAATGGACAACCTTCAGCATGAGTTTGACAGGGGATGAAAAGAGGAGACCCTGCACTCCCCTCTAGAGTTGTAGCAAAGCACCAATCCTTCCTCATAACCCCCCCCCCCCCCCGCCACTCCCCTCCTGGTTCAAAGACAGAAGAGGCTTATTCCTAAAACAAATACTATGTGTACTATATAGTCATACCTAAATTCGGTTCTGGAAAAAAAGGGAGGCAAGGTTCTCTCTGTCCTTCCCTTTACAGCTCTGGCTTCTCATTCAGGTGGGAAGATGGATTCAGTGTTTTAGGAAGAAACACAAGCTGCAGGAACTGTTGCTACATTTCATTAGTGAATACGAGGAGAGTTTTGCTCTTACGTTTAAATGCCTTGTGCAATCTTGTACTTTTTGTGTAACTCATCATTTTTCCCCATCTTTCTCCCATTGCTGTCCTGTTCCCCAGTCCAATAAACCCCAATCACATATACCCACATGGCGCCCTTTCTTCCACAGAAGTAACATTCAGGGCTAGTTTTGCATTGTGTCTGGGGAGCTGAACAGCTAAAAGAGGGTAGCACAAGGTAGTGAGTAGACCTTACTTCTAAAGCAAAGCTGACTTAATAGAGAAGGCTGCTACATAATTAAGGTACGCTGAAAGAGGGAAACGCTTGTTCGTGTTTCTGCTTATAAAATAGAAAAGGACCGTGCTGAGGAGCTTTTTAACTGATCTTTTATGATATTTTAGAAAGGAAGATGAAAACTAACAATTGTTAATAATTCATGTGAGAATAATTACAGAGAACTAGGGTAGCGATAGTCTGCAGAGCCTTTCAGCTCACATTACTGGTTCCCTTCTGACCAAGTCTCTGTTACACAAAAGTTGTCAGCTGGTGGTAGGCTGGCAGATGGCTTCATCCGAAGTAACTAATGGCTCACATTCAAGGGGTCAGAGGTCCACATCAAATAAAATAATAGCATTGCTGAGATGGAGCATCAGACTGGAGTAAGGCTGGAAATGGACTTGAGAAGAAATGGTACATCTTGGAAGTACTGAGTTGACAGTAGCAGGGCAGCTTGAGGCTGTGATAATGTGATATGGTTAGTCAACTGTATGTTAGCCAGTCTGACTGAAAACTCTTCCTTTATTTGCTGCCTTGATGTTTAAATAAAATTATATTGGTCCTAGTATTCTAGTCAGTGAGTTGCCCTGAAAGAAACACCAGCATATCTGAAGCAGCTAGAACCCTTGTTGACACAAATCCAGCACACATCTGTCTAGGGAAAGCCTATTCTATGCAAGGTTTAAGAGCTTCAGCTAGCAGGTCTGTCAGTCCAGTTCCTCCCCCTAGGCCTAAGCATCTCTTATTACTGTTTTTAAAGAAAAGTTCACTATTTCCCCGTATGCATCACAATGGATTCCTTTGCACTATGTACTAGTCTTCTTCTACCTTCAACAAGAGATTCACTGATTGCCCTGTTCTCTGCTCCCACTTGACTATGTCTGAAATAGCTCATATCTGTTGACTTATTGACCCTGAAACTTGTTTTCTCCACAGCTCCCCCCCGGGTATACCTCAGGTACCTCTATGATATCTGCGTAAAATGCATGCATGAGAAGGAATCAATAGAGAAATTTCACCAAGGTTTTAACAACTTCCACCTCTCCATAAAACTAACTCTCCATGCAGCAGATTCATTTCCTAGACACTACAGTGAAGATTTGCAGTGGCCACATTGCCACCCCATTGTACTGGAAACCTACCGACTGCAACAGCTACCTTCCCACCTCAGCTTTCATCATAAGCACACCATTAGATCCATTGCCTACAGCCAAGCTCTATATTACAGCTGGATCTGCTCTGATCCCACCGACCAGGTGAGCACCTTAAGAATCTAGAGGAAGGATTCTTACAAGTACAGTACAATACCAAAACAGTAGCCACTCTGATAAACAAAGCCAGTCTCAGACCTTATCCAACCCACTACAACACCAACCTTTGGATAAGGATAACATAACCCCCTGCTTATCACCTACAGCCCCACACTTGAACACCCAAGATGCATCATTACTGACTGTGACAGGGGGCTGTCCCAGGGACAGTCACAGTACCAGCCCCCTCACCTGTCTAGGGCAGTCTGCCTTAATTCGCCCATCACACTCTGATATAATAAAACTAGGCATAAAATGCAGGAGGTTGCCCATTTAATGTCCCAATGCCTATGTCATTATACACTGCTCCAACCTCCCCTTTACCATGTCCCATGCCTCACAGATGGTGTCCATATCACTCCTAACTCCCTGGGCCCCATTGCTGGGCTGCACTAGGCCACTGGCCCAAACTATCCACTATTATTCCCCTGGCCCCATTGCTGGGCCACACTCGGCCTCTGGCCCAAACTTGGCCTCAGGCATCCAGAAACTGATCTTGGCCACATGCCCCCTCGCTGGGTCCTTGACTCACCCTCTGGGCTCTATGCCTCTCAACAGGCTTCTTAGCCCCTCACTGGGGTCACTGCTCTATCCCCTTACACCTCTTAGGCCTTAGGTGTCTGCTGATGTGCCTGGACCTCACTCTCGGTCTATGGCCCACTCAGGCCTCAGGCATCTGTTGACATGCCTGAACCCTGCCTCAGGCCCCACTCAATGGCCCTGAGCCCCTGTGTTGTTTTTTTTGTCAGGGTGTGCTGCCCTTGCCTTTCCTCTCCGTGGGGTACTCACAAGTCAGTGGGGGGCTGAGGCTTTCTGGTACCCCATACTTACCCTTCACTGGGGAGGCACAGGCGTGGCATTTCCTAGAAGCTGCTCTGCCACAAGCAACCACACCACACCATCCAACCCCAGCAGGGTATAGTTTTAGGTTATTCCCCAGGACCAATGCAGGCCTCTGCCCTGGTCTTATTCTCACTGTGCTTCTCTATGTTGTACCTGGGCTGCTGTCTCTCCTGGGCCCTTTAACAATAATACGCAGCCTCCATCTGCTGGCTTCCTCTCATCCAGCCCATCTCTCTGATCTCTTAACAGATGCCTCCCATCCAGAGGCTGTGCTTCAGCCTCCTTCATCACAGCCTGCTGTCCAGCTGAGCCTGTCCTGTCTTCAGCAATGATGTCCCCACCCACTGAAGGGATCTTCAGACTAGCATCCAGGCTAGTTGGGGTGCCAGATGGCTCTCTGCACCCTGGCCTGCCCCTCACAGGGGGCTTAATTGCCCTTCAACCTTCCAGCCCTGGTCCCCTTGCATAGACCAGTTGGGATATCCTGGCCCCAATGCAGGAGCAGCTGACCCTCTTATTCCACAGGGGTCCCTCTCTGGGCCCCACCATACACAGCCATTTCTTACAAGGCTGGTCTAGAGCCCCAGAAATCTTATGCAAGGCAGCTCTTCACTCAAGTGGGCTCACCTGAGCCCCTGGGCTCACCCCTCCCACTTTGAATCAGGGGTCTGCCTTGCCCCTGTGTCAACCCACAAGCTATAATCCCCTTTCTAAGCTAGGTCTTGCTCTACCTAAACCCAAAGCCTTCTTCCAAAGGCTTGGGAACCCCTCTGGAGTCCTACAAACCTCCTCCTCCCCCATAGGTCCTACCCTGAACCTCCAGGTGTTCCTGGGAGCAGTAGGTCACAAACTGGAGATGTTACTCCAGCAGTGTCCCCAGCAGCATCTGCTGGATCTGCCCCTCAGGGCCTGCTCTTATGCTGAGGCTGCGCAGCCTTGCTCCAATCAGGTGGCCTCCTGGCTGTCACGGGACCACCCAATTGGCTCTGCAGTCACCTACAGGCTGCCTCACAGCCTGCTCAGACCCCTGAAGTAGCAGGCACCTACAGGTGCACCGCCACATTGATCTCCAACCCCTCTTGGAAAAGGAAAACTGTCTTAAAGCAACCTTTGGAGACAAACTTGTCCTGGCTTATAGACAGCCCCTCAATCTCAAGCAGCATCTCTCAAAAAACAGACTAATGAACTCCCATCCCCACTGAGGCACCGGGCCTTGCAAGGGTCACAAATGCCTACTGTGTCCCCACCTCAGTACAGACTGCATCACCACTGGACCTAATAACATGGAGTACAGCAAAGGTTCATTCACCTGCAACCCTGCCAACGTCATATATGCCATCATCTACTTAAAAGCCCTTCAGCTGTCTACATTGCACAGACATGGTGATCTCTATGTGTAAGAATGAATGGATGTTGACTTGACATGTTGACTTGACATCAGCTGCAGAAAGACACAGAAAACCTGTGGCAGAACGCTTCAATCTCTCTGGACACTCCATTGCCAACCTCAGGATTGCTGTTCTCAGGGGGAAAAAAAAATTAAGAACCAGTTTGAAATTTTTTTTAAACCAGCAAAATAGCATCCACGAACTGGACTGTTAACTGTGCTTAAGCAGGGACTATGGATTCTTATTACCTGGATTAGCTTTTGTGACCTGCTTTGTTCCTATGGGTTTACTCCACATTTGCTTTTTTCTCCTACAGCTGCCTCCCTCCCTACTATCTCTGCCTCACTCTCCCCCACACCCTTCCCTTGTCTTTTGTATTCTAATTTCCCCCCTCCTCCTCATACTCTGCTTTTTGCACTTCCTTTCACAGCATTGGATAAAGTGAACTTGGGTTCACAAAAGCTTGTGCTCACTCTATATATCTTATTTGGTTAGCCCAGCAATAAGCACCACCTGGGAAGCTTCCTGCAGCTTCTTCTCCTTTAAATTAAATGGTGGTCCCTGGCTCCCTGTTACAGTCAGGTATGGCTGCACAAATGCAAACCTTTATTGTAGAGGGAGGAAAATAGCAGTTGACACCCATGTGGTTTACAGATGCTTGAAAGCAGGGTAAAAGCTTGTGGAAAAGGACAATTTTCTTGTGATTCTTCAGTTGGTCTAATAAAAGGTATCATTTTGGAACCACGGGTTCTAGCTTTTCATATGTCTTTTTGTCTCAGACCAGCACAGCTACCAAATACACCCCTGAAACATGGAAGATCCTGAATTTTAGCCAATTTTGGATTTTAAACTTCATTGCAGAATGACAAGGAAGTTTTTTTACCTCCCTGCCTGCCATCTGACACCTCCAGGGAAGGAATTCTACCTGATCTACACATCAAAGAGCTACTCAGCACAGCTCACAAATACACTCTCATGGACCCAGAGGGACAGCCTTCCATCTTCAGCTCCCTGTGTGCAAAAATGAAGTTTATTTCTTACCTATGGGGACTTTTTACCATCTTGTACCATCTATACTTTTCCCAGAGCCTGATGAAGGGACTTTGATCCTGAAAGCTTGCAGAAAAGGACATTTTTATTACAATTTTCCAGTTGATCTAATAAAAGGTATAATTTTGGAACCAAGAGGTCTAGTTTTTTGTATGTCTTTAAAGCTGGGTAAACTGCCCATTGTGAATTGTGGCATTCCTTATCTACATAAGTGGCTGGCATCCCTGCAAAGCAAAGATTTAAGTAGGCTTTGGGGAAGGAAGGAGCTTGATGGAGGTGTGAGGGTGAGGAGGAGAAAGAGGAGAGTGTCTCAAAAAGAAAGCTGCTTCAATTTGCATTTTACTAGTGGCTTGACCTCTCCAGTGGGATCCGAGCCCTTTTGTGCTAGGCACAGTCCACGCACACCATAAACCATCTCCTGTCATGAGGAAGTTACAATATAAGTAGACAGGAAAGACAAAAAGTGGGAGGGGAGAGGCACAGGGAGGTGAAATGACTTGCCATGTTCTTACACTAGCAGAGCCAGAAATACTATGTTCCTGCCTGTGATAGTTTCAGCTTTGTTGGGGTTTAGAGTCATAGGAAAGAAGGGCTGGGAGGGACCTCAGGAGGTCATCTAGTCTAATCCCCTGCCTGAACCATCTCATCCATGCCACTGACTGAATTATTTTATATTTTCCCAGTTAAGGTAAGGAAAGAGGCATTATATGGGCAAGGCATTGAAACAAAGTCAACCATTAATTCATATTTTATTTTTACTCTTTACCTGAAACAAAGAGGAAATACAAGCTCAATATCTCTTATAACCATCTTACCCCTCAAAAATAAGAAATATCATGGATCACACTTACAGCCTTTCATCCAAAAAAAAACACCTCATATCATTTTACCAATTCTACATAGGACCCACTGCTGAAATGCAGCCACCTTCTCAGCCAGAGAGTATGTTGCTATTCTTACAGCATACAAAGCCTGCACAAGAACTGAAGGAAGGGAGGGGGGAAAGGGATACCACATGCAAATGAAACAGAAGGAACAGAATACAAGGAGGCAGAACATCATTCCCTCCAACACAGAATTGAGTTTCAAGAACATGTTTCAAATATTAAAAGTACTCCAAGGCATATCTGGGCAGTCTTGCCCTTAAGTCCCTGCACCAGAATAGTGTGATGATACCATGCTTTCTAATCTCTGCAAGGTCCCTAATAACTCTCTGTGACCAGCCTTAGGTATAACAAATGTTCCTTTGAAATCATATCTAGGTACCAAGCTGCCATTTCTGCTCCATTAGATACCATATCTCTGAACAATTACATGCAACTTGGAGCTGACTCTAAAGATGTGATTTGGTCATTGTTCGCTGGGGCACTGAATGGCACAGCAACAAGACAGCTTCCCCACCCCCACATGACACCTCTCAACTCTTCCATTGTCACTCTGGGTACTTGATGGAAACCGGGTTGCAGCTGAAATCTGTTCCTTGTGTGCATGTGTTCTTCTGCTTTGTCCCCTACATAGTACTCCTATGCATTGTCTTTGTCCTTTGCTGCATCTTCCAGTCCTGTTCAGGTCCTGCCTAGCACCCCTAGAGAGCAGCCCATCTCTTAAAAAGAATGCGAGGATGTCCAGGCAGGATCAGCAAGTCTGGCTAGAGGGGTCTCCCCTAGTATCTCCGTGTTGCTGGGAACTGTGCCCTGCAGAGGAACTGGAGCAGAGGAAGATGTGCTAGGCAAGGGGACATTGCCTCTCAGGAACACACTTGCAGAGCTGCTGTTTGCTTCAGTCCCCGAGTTGGCGACATTCATGGCACTGTTGCTGACTGTCCACAGACATGGATAGGGGCTGGAAAGAAACAGTGTAAACCATGACAGAATAGAATACACTCATTTTTTTCAAAAGAGATCATAGCATTGCCATCTCCATTTCCCCTTCCCCACTCCCTGCCCTGCCTCATATGGCATCATATTGTAAAGTCAAGTGCTACATCAGCCAGTAAATGACTACTGTCCAAGACAGAATATCAAACTAGATATGCACAAGTCATTGGTGTGATCTGGTTTGACAATTCCTATTTAAAGATCCAATAGCAACAGCTACACCTAGTTGGGATATGGGGAAAGGGAGACAGACAGGAAAATACTTTTGGAATTTGATAAGTTTGGGGTTTCTAAATTTTGAAAAAAATGTCTATCATCTCTCTGGGTGATCAAAACCAACAGGAATAGTTTATCAAAATATTCTCCATTAATTGCAAAATTGAAAAAAAGAAATCAATTTCATCCAACTGTCAAAAAACATCACCCTACTCTAATACTAATACTTCCACAATGTAAAATTAATGAGATTTCACAATGTCCCTGCACGGGAAGTAGTGTTGCCATTGTACAAGAGGATAACGAAACAGAATGATTAAAACCAAATATTTAAGTGGCACCTAACTTCGGAAGCTTGAGAAATCAGCTTTGGCTGATTTGAGAAATCTATGGTTACTGTTCATTTCAGCAGGAGATAAAGGCATTCAGCATGTCTTCAAATCAGGTGCCCATCTTAAAATCTTAAAACCTGGTTTTCCAGGTTAGGGACGCAGGAAATAAGGAACCCTAAATCAGTGTGTGCTTATAAAAATGTGGGCCTAAGTGATTTTGCTGAAGCAAACAGGAAATCAGTGGCAAAACCAGAAGCAATCCTGATATCTAGTGTCCTGCTCTAACCACTAGATCAAACTCCTTCCCTCTGCTAGAAAAAGAATCCAATGTCTGTCCCACCCGAGAGAGAGAGAGAGAGAGAGAGAGAGAGAGAGAGGCTCCTACCATATGTACACACCATTTACAATGAAGTAAACAAAATCAAGAGCCATTTAACACTCCAAACATATTACTGAATAGAAAGAGTTCAGTACCATGCAGTGGCCCAGACAGTTTATGTGCAATATTAGAAGTAACACTGTACATAGGGGCTACAACTTCAAAAGGCAGGCAGAAATCAGTGCAAAATGGAAACTATTGTTTGATTCCCAATACTTAAGACACTTTAGACTGAAGAACAGATTTCAGGGAACAATCTTACGTTAGCTAAAGGGTGGGAATTATGTATGCCAGCATTTATATAGTCCAGGAGTGTCAAACATACAGCCTGTGGGCTGGATCCAGCCTGCAAAGCCAAATCATCCAACCTGCAGCCTTGAAGCAGGTACTGTGTATGTTGGATCTGGCATGTGGGGGTGGGTCCTGGGCCTGATCTGGCAATGGGACCAGTCCCAGACCTTTTATCTGGCTGAAGGACTGGTCCTGCACCACTCATCTGATGCTTTGGGCCTGATGAGTTTGACATCCCTGATATAACCTTTGTGCAATGCTCTGCAAATGCAAAGGACTAACTGCTGAACTCAGCCCCATTTTACTGAAGGGGAAGCTGAATGCAAATAATTTTCACAAGGCCATGTCCTGAACACATGGCAGAGCTGGGATTAGTCAGAATGTCCTGACCCCCTGCTCATCCCTACAAGTCTCACTGCCTCCCTAAGAGGGGGGAAATAAACTGTGAGATCGTCCTCTCCCCTAAGATCAATAATTTAACTGAACCTTACCCAGGACCAGGGTTAGTTGCTCCCTTGGTGTGTGGTACTGAAAACAAGTTGGCATGTGGAGCGGATGGAAAAGAAGTCCAGCTGTCGTGTCCTGGGAACACCTGGAGATTATTGCTTGGGTTTTCCATCAGGTTCACTTTGCGGGGGAAAACAAAAAGGTTTAGGTACAGCAGGAAGACCATCTTAAGGCAACAAACAAATTAAAATGTGGGCAGGACTCAGGGAGCAGAGATTCTTCCTCACAGGCTTAAAGGACATTAACTACACAAATCAGACCACATTAGCTGTACTGCCTCCTTCTTTCTTCCCCCTCCCACGAAGCAGCTTTTGCCAATCTCGATGACAGAGGAATAGTAAAGACAAGAGCTGGTCAAAAATGTATTAACATGTTTTTTCCTACTAGAAAAATGCAGTTTCCCAAAATGTGAATGTTTTGCAGGAATGACCATCCCATTTTGAAAAAATTCAGAAAAGGTTACATTTTTATTTCAAAATGACTTTTTCTCTCCAACTGTTATATTTTATATGTGAAGGAGGTTATAAAGTATGGGACATAAAACAAACTCAAAATCTGAACTCAATATCAAAATGGAACGTTTATGTGGATCAAAATTGTATATGTAATGGGAAAACAGACAAACTTGTCTTGTTCCAATTCAGAACAAAACCAGTATTTCAAAGTTTCAGAATGTTCTGCAAAATGGAAATTGTGAATTCTGAGCAGCTCGGAGTGGGACATAGACCCTTTCATCTTTATGTCCTCAGTTCAAATCAGGCTTAAGTTGGTGATGAACAAAAGTTGTTAGCAGTTCCCTGTGAACAGGAGTCCACCTGGGAGAAACTGTAATTGATATGAATTGGCAGCCTTATCATGCCTGACAGGGTCACAGCAGAGCTTGTACTCTCATATCCAGAGGTAAACTGACACGGCAGTATGGTAGACCTTACACAGCCAGTATCTCTTCACTGGGGTGTTGGGAAGACAAAAATTTCTGAATGACTTAGACATGTAGAAGAGAAGCAAGCTGCTGTTGAAGTACCAGACATAATCCATAGGAGGAAAAGGCTTGATAGACATAAAATGCTCATCTTCCAACCTATCACAAAGGTCTGGCTAATATTATTTTGTATGTCATCACAGGCTTCCATACAAAGCAAGGCTTGAATATTACAATGCCTCATTAAACTATTATTAGACAGTGAGATAAAATTACTTTGTGCCTCATTGTGTTTCTAGCCATGTTCTTTCCATCATGAAAGATCCGGGTTCTGGAATTCTGTTGAGAAATTTCAGCCCAGATGCCAGAGGCATATTGACAAGGCAAAAAAAACTTGTCCCAAATCAATTCTCATCACCCCCTGATACTGCTTTCAACTTGGGAGCAAAATCGCTTCTTTCTTTAGAGTGAAAGGAAGGTCTGGAAAGGCTCTGGGCATTTTTATACAATAAAGCTACGCAATTTAAATTAAAGCATTCACTCTATTTTTCTCTTTTTCATTCGTCACCATTTAATAACCACTGTGGTATATCTACGCATTAAACTTTTTTTTTTTTTTAAGTGCTGTACCTTGAACTTTCTAAACATGTTCTTTGTGTGGAGAATTTATCAAGCATTTTATTCTCAGACTTCAGGGCAAGCTGTTACAAAGGAGGCGCTCACGATGTGCTCTCAGGACTTCGGTTCTTTCTTGGTTTGTTTTTCCAAATTGAAAATACATTACTCAGGCTGACTGGCCACATTCCCTGTGCATTGAGAAGCCATACCTGTTGGGGAGTGGTTTCTCTGCATGTATGAAGCAGGATATGGAGTGGCCCGATGCCCTCGAAGTGTTGTGTACCGCTCACAGCCATGGTGGGAATGTGGCACAGGCAGAGACAAAGGCCCAGCATACTGATAATTAGAGCTTCCTGATGCACACACAGTGTCTGGATTGGAAATCAACCAGCCACCCACTTGGAGAGCAGAAGAGAAAAAGACAACTATCAATTTGGTCTGAAAAGATATAAACAATACATTAGAATAGGGAAAGTAACCAGACTCCCTGCCTCTAATGTGCCAGCCAGATTCCAAGGACTCCATGCACTAGGGACATGTCTATACTGCCTCCAGCTGAGCCTGGGTATGTCACTGAGACATTTTGCTCCCATTCAGCCCAAGCCGGTTTGGAAATCAGATGATACACTATAGCAGCATAAGGAAGTTCTGAAGGGAACCACTTTTGGCCTTTGCCTATAGCTTGTTTTGTGGCAAAATAAATAAATTATGGGGCGAGAAAATAAAAGAACTTTTAGACCCCAGATACAAATGCTACTAGCTTAATGACTTCTCCAAGCCTTTAGGAATTATAGAGAAGAATCAATTCAGACCCACAAATGAAGTTGTCTACTACCAAGGTGGGAGGTGGCAGACTTTTTGGTTCAGAGTGACACTACACAATGATGACAGCAAGAAGTGAAGAAGAACACTTGTATCCATTTGACACTATGGACAGATTTAGAAAAATGAAATTCAGTGACCAACAAGAGTAATTAGGCCAGTACACAAAGGCAAAGTCCTTACTCCCATGAAAAGTGCCCTGGGTCTATAACAACACCATGGAGTCACGGCCAACAGCTTACCATCTCATCCAAAAGACAACAGCAATGTGCCAACTCCTAGTCAGGCCTGCCAACTTTACAGGGCAAATATCTTGGCTATTAATCTTGCACTTCATGTACAGACTGTCCAGTCAAGTTTAAGAAAGGTTCAAAATAAACTCGCTAATTGGGTGAATTTTCATGCTGTTTAGTTCAAAAGCTTATGTTGTACCCGCTGGGCTTGTCTTTCACAGGGCAATGTATGGTCCCAGGGAGCACAAGACAACCTGTCCTGCTCACTCAAGACATTCTCCAGAGCGGGAGGTCCTCCAGACTCATCCCCAGCTCCTGCTCTCAGACCCACCAGAGGTTGAGGTTGCAAAAGCAGGTGCTATAGATAAGATCTGAGCAGCTTCATAGGTGAACCTCCACCTCTGGGGCATATCAACAACTTTGGTGGATGGAGCATGAGTGGGAGGAACAAGCTACTCAGTCCTGTCCCTCATGATACCTGCCACTGATCCAATGTAGACAAGTCCTACATAAGCTATAGATTGTGGGTTATAAGCAAAAATCAAGAAGACAACAAATGAAATTTGACCTCCAGGACTGCACAACAGAATCTTAGAGTTAATGCATCTTACATTGTGGGGCATCTCACAGCACCCCTGCAAGGACTTTGTAACAGGACCATGCCCCAGGGGAGCCAGTGACATCCCCTGGTGCCCACATGGCTCCTCCCCAACTCGGCTCCCTAGGGTACCCTTCCTGTTTCCTCTTGCTTGCCACAACTTGATGGAATTATTTTTCTGTTGTAAAAGGGAGGCTGCCCCAAAGTCCCCAAGTGAGTTAGTCTGGCTCCACCTTGCTCCCAGGGACACACAGCTTTGACCCTCACAGCCTCACTAGTGACCCCAGACACCTCTCACCTTACGGACTATTCATGGCCTCTGCTCACCCCTACAGCCGTGTCTTACAGAAGTTATTCTTCATTCATACACCAGCTCTCATATGGGCTTCAGCCCTCTTGACTTTAGTCCTCTGGTTACTCTTGCAACTGCCAGCCTAAGCCTACTTCCTCTGAGTCTCATCCTTGTCTGGCCCTTGGCCCGTCTCACTTTGCTTGGGGCTCAGGCCCTGACCCTCTCAGCTGGAGTCTGCCCCCAGTAAGGCTGAAAATCTGGAGTAATTCCCAGGCACCCCTGTGTGGCCTCCTGTCCTCCCCTCCAGCCACTATGTAGCTCTCTAGTTCTCAGTCAGAACAAAATGCAAACCCACAGGCTGTGTAACAAAAAAAATCTCTCCCCTTCTGGGTCAGTAACTCCCTCCTAGGCTAAGTCCCCTTTAGCTGTGTATCTGCACCTCAGGGACAGCCTGGATGATGGTCAGTCCCTTCCTGCAGCCATCTTGCTCAGGAGCTCCTCTCCCTGGCCTGCAGGGCCAGACTGCCTGCTGCTCTGGCTCAGGTCCTTGGCTTATATACCTCGAAGCCCTGCCCCCTCTTCCTGTCAGGCAGCTCCCCAGCCACACATAGGAGTTTCCCCTTTTAACTAAGAACCAGCCTGAGCTCCTGCCCCGCAGCCTCACACAGCTATCTTGGCCGGCTGCTTTCTCTTAAAGTAACAGGAGGCTTCTAGCTCTCTGTTCCAGACCTCAAGGCACCTCAGGGTCCCACAACACCCTGGATGAGAATCACTACTCTAAATAATGGACAATAAAGAAAATATCCCTATGACTAAATTACCCAACTACTTTCCTGCTACCAGGGCATTTCTATGAGCCACCAATTCCCTTTCAACAACAGGATTCTACATTAGGTGGACCACCAGTCTGATCCATTCTAGTAATCATGTGTCCCAGTGCCTATTGTATTATCATATTTCAAGGTGTATAAGTCAAGTTTGGAAGCCCAGTTTTTAACTCTTAAAATTCAACCCCACCTTATACACCATATTGCCATCTCCTGCAAGCAGCGCTAGGCTCGGTGCTTGGCTGGCACAGCCCAGGCAGCATTGCTTGCAGGGGATGGGAGTGCATCAGCCAAGCACTGAGCCCAGCACCACTCGCAGGGGATGGGAACAGGGAGGGACTCAGCTGGCACGGCCCCATCCTGTGCAAGTGGTGCTGCCTGGGTCATGCCAGACAAGCACCAAGCCCATCTGCGCCAGCCGAGGGCCAAGCCTGGTGCCCCGTGCAAGGAACAGTGCTAGGCTCAACTCTCAGCAGCACTGCTCACAGCAGGCAGGGCCAGGCTTGGCACTTAGCTGGCATGGCCCCATCCCCTGCAAGCAATGCCAGGCTCAGTGCTCAGTTGGCATAGCCCAGGCTGTGCTGCTTGTAGGGGATGGGGCCACACCAGCTGAGCGCCAAGCCTGGCCCTGGCCTGGCCTGGCCCTGGCCTGAGAACAGCCCTGCAGCACATATCCACCCCCTGGGTGCCCAGCCCACAGTGTGGGCATACAGGGGTTGCTATAAGTCAACCCCATATTTCTGATCCAGAAAGTTAGGAATTTCATAGATCTGGTGTATAAGTTGACTTAACTTTTTGGAACAGAAAAAAAATGGGGTCTACTTATACACTGCATCAACCTATACAGCATGAAATACAGTACATAATACATCCAATTTCCACTACAGAGATGCTGTTGAGAAATCTTACAGTGAGAATATGTCATATGTTGACCTTCAGAGACTGTTTCCGGGGCATCCTTGGAATGGTTTCTGCAAGAGAATAGTGAGTGATTACTTGATGCCATATTTAAAAGAAAAAATGGGGGAGGGAAGTGGAGAAGGGAAAGTTAAATAAAAAATGGAAATTGAAAGCTGATTATTTAAGTTATATAAAAAAACCCCTAAAAATGAAGATGAAAGCAAAGAAATTCCACAGTCTTGAGCTCTTCAATAGTCAGCAATAGATGGTTCTGTACAGCACAACCTAACAGATAGCAGCTCTTGTTTTATTCTACTTGTAACATTTTCCCTGGCTTAGTCATCTTCAGGAACTGAACCCTAAAAATTAAAACACACAGATCTTTCTTGCTTGAACAAAAGGACTGGTTCTCTTGGCTTGGAGCTTGTTTCCATTATGTTATTAATTCAAGCTTTAACTCAAGTTTGGCCCCTCACCCAATTTCCATCCACACACAGAAAGTCCTAGAACAAGTTAGCTGGCATGTTGGATGATGATGGGGAGGTGGGTTGAATCTCATGTGTTGCTGAGGCTTGAGCTAGTAAGAGCAGTGAGAACCTAGCAGTTTAAGTCACAATGCAGCCAGTTGTTTTGTATGGCTGGCTGGAGAGGTGTTTCACAGTGTGGATGCCCACACTATTATCACTCGAGCTCAACAACAGATAACAATTTAAAGGCCCTACTTTTCTCATACAGTCCGTGTCTCTCTCATGCCTCTTATGCAATTTTCTCCACTGTGGCCGGTTTGAATGAATGGGTCATGTTTTCCATACAGATATAATAAACACAGTGCAGTGTCATTGCAGTTAGAGCAGAGGTAGGCAACCCCCAGCACAGCCGCCAGTGTAGCACAAAAGGAATACAATGCATTCATCTGGTTAGGGCCAGATTGTGGTAACAACTAGGATTTGCCTCTTAACCTGTAAGTATGTTATAATTTTAATCAGAATAGCAGCAGTTTTCATTAGGCTGAACTGTTGAACTCACCTTTCTTTGGCATCCAGGAAGGCTTTAGCAAAGGGATTATACTTGATTTTGAGAGCTGTTATCTTGAGTTCATAAAAAAAAAAAAAAAAAAAGCAAACAATGTTAGTGACACTAGCTTTAATAAGGATTTAACAAAACATCTTCCAGAGTAAGCTAAATGGACCTCTCAGTTAGCCACATGTGCACACATGTACATGCCCACATTCCACACATGCGTGTGCACACACACACTTTACTAGGTGCATTGTATGGGACCTGTATCCTTCTCTGAAGCACTGTATGTTGGTCACTGCCAGAGGCAGGAAAAAAAGATCAGAAGGACCAAAGAAATGATTCAGTATGACAAATTTCCTCAAAGCTCCACTGAATCTGCTGAATTGCCCACAAATACAAATATCTATAGTGACACTAGCTAAGACACAGGACAGCAATTAGTGTGCTTTAGGGCAGACAGAACCTATGGTAATTATAATTTGGGGTCAAGAAAACAATTTTCATACAACATAATGCAACATTCTTCAACGGCATAAAATATAACAAGGGTAGATGGATTGCAGTTTTCACTGAAATATCCTGCACTGAGATGCATGCTAGCAGCACATACAGGTGCATACTGACAAGATAGACTACGGACAGATGTTTCAGCATGATAAGGGGATGGGATACAAGGATTAAGGGACTATTTCTATCCAGAATTAAGTAGAAGATTGACTAGTCACCTGCCTTTGTACTACACTTAGATATGGAGGGGATGGACCAATAGTGTATTCTGTTTCAGGACGAAGACAGGGTATTAGACAAGATGGTCTATTGGGATGCACTGAACTGACAGAGTTGGGCTTCTATACTATTCTGACCACTGGTGTGTGCTGATGTGACAGGTCTTCAGCTTTAAGTAAGTCAGCATTAATGAGTAAATCATATACCCCTGTACCCACCTACCTCTTCATTTTGGTAAGCCGTCACAGCTATGAACTGGGTCTCAGGAAAGGAGCAATTCATCACCATCCTGTGTGGGCCTCCCACACGAACAATGTGAACCTGAGGTTCATATTTATGAAGGGAATTCAGCATTATCTGCAAGAAACAAAAATATAGACAGACAGTCCCAGATAACTCAGGCCCCTGGTAGATGTTACATTTGTCATAGAATTTGGGGACCAGGAGGGGGGAGCAGAAACTCCTGGTTAGGCCTTGCCACCCAAGAAAATTTGCACATAGCCCTGTCCCCAGTGTCACCAGACAGCAACAAGGATAGGGCAGCCACAGTGGTAACAGGGGCTGACCGAGTCCCCGACTACCACAGCCCGGGCATCTTGCAGGCATATCTTGCCTGAGGCTGCCTGCCAGCTCTCTCATTTTCCATGATGTGAGCAATCTGCAACTTGGGAGTGGATTTACAGTCCTGGAGTTGTCTGTACATCCTTTAAAGTCCTGGGGAAGCAACTCCCTATTGCCCCTGGCTGGAGAGCATACATTTATTGTACTTCATCCAGAGGGTTTTTAACATGTGGCTGCTCATATCTCTTTATTTCTTTGTAGTAAATTTGTAGCACTACAAAAAATAACATCTAGCTTGGGCCTCGGTGACGCACCATCAAGAAGAGCTGGACAGCCTTTTTGTCATGCAACAAAAAACCCATGCGTGTATGCTGTTCTAGTCTTGATCTGTGGCACTTGCATCACAAGTGTCATGGCTGCCTCACAGTCAGTTGCATACTGAGGGCATGGATGCCGGTACGGCACAAAGCCATTTCAAAAGGGTGTTAGAAATGCGCAGCTTGCATCTTGCACCTGATAAGAAAGAAATACTGCCCAAGGCTCCTTTCTCCCCCGGTCCCGCCTTAGCCTTTCTCATGCTGATTACAGAAGCTGGAATTCAATTGACTGTGGCCTTGGGGTATGAACTTTTGGCGAACTGTTGTAGTTTCTGGGCATGCTTAATAAGCTGTTACATATTTACCCCTCTGCCCCGCATACTTAAGTAGCTAATTATACTATACATGCGATGTATGTAATGATGTAACTACATGTATGCTTGTATGAAATGGAAGTAGCTGTAAGAGTTCCGATGTCTGCACACGTGCTCAGGAGAGAGAAGATAAATTCCGCTTGCAAACACAATTAGTTTGTCAGAAGCTGATTTGGGCATCAATGCCCCACTCTGACCTTGTTTGCAAACAAATACATCCTTTTGTGCCGGCTGATGTTTGTGTGTCTGTGATCTTTGCGAGCCTCCAAAGAAACGAACTGCTTTTTGCAACAAGGACAAGCAACCAGCACCTGCCAACTGTTACATGAAGACAAGCTGCTAGCTGGATAAATGTAGCAAAGCCACTACAATTCAAGGAAAGCAGTATAAACCATTTTGCTACATTTGCTTTATTCAGGTGGAACAGTTAGAACTCAACAACAGCTGCTGCCCTTTAGAAACACTCCTCTTTTGAAATGGGTCCAAACATGTGTATGTGCCCCAAGACAACGTGCCATACAAAGATCACAGTACTAGATGGTCATGCTAGTTATTCTCCCTGAGGATGTCTAACACTTCCTTCACACTTGCAAGGCCAATGAAAAAACAAAACAAAACAGCCCTGTCTACCTGCTCCAACTCACAAAACTGGAAATCCCTAACCATGTGATGGATCCAGGATTTTGTAAAGGGAGGGGTGCTGCAACAGGGTTGCACCCCTGCTCCCAGCTTCCCTACACCCTCCACTGGGATGGGCAGACCACACTGCAGAATCAGCAGCAGGGACATTAGAAAGTCCATGAATCAGGAAAGAATCCCTCCCACCATGGCCCCCACATCCCTCCCATCCCTTCTTTTCCCATCCACCTCCTACCCTGCCCACTGCTTCCACTGCCTCTGCTGTCTCCAGCTGCCCACAGGGAAGGGGAAGCCCCAGTGCTGTTCCTGCCCCACTCCAGCTAGACTGCACAAGGAACCAGGCTCAGCTGGGGACAGTGGTAGCTGTGGCAATGACAGGCAGATTTCTCCTCCTTGTGCCCACTCCTGGGTTGGCAAGGAAGACCTGGACAGATGTGGCAGGAAGGAAGAACCCACCCACCACCACTGCTGTTGCTGTCCCAGGCTGAGCCTTGTTCCTTGCACAGACCAGTTGAAGCAGGGCAGGTGTGGCTCTGCAGCTTCCTCAGGACAGCCACAGTGAAAGAGGTGGAATGGGAGGAGAGGGAAACAGATGCTGAGTATGGAGGGAAGGTTGAGGCATGGAATTATTACCCAATATGGAAACTTTAAAATAGTCCCTGACTGCTGCTCCCATGCTGTGGTCTGCCATTACCCCAGAGGCAGGCAATTATTTTGGCTGGAGGGCCGCATAACAAGGTTTGGTGAGCTGTCAAGGGCCACGTGGGTAGCCCCACCCCTTGACAGGTGCCCTACATCATGGTTGCCATCTTGGGACCAGAAATCCCACTCCTAACGCCTAACCTTTGCCACCAGAAGTCCATCCTCTTACCCCACCAGAAAGACTCCTTTGGGGAGGGGGGAGTTGCCATCTTAGAACCAGAAAAAAGCAGATCATACACTATAAATCTAACACCTAATATAACATATTTAAATTTTATTACAAAAAAATATTGTCATGATTTGTGTTTGTGTCCTGTAGATAGAGGTGACTGAATAGTAACTCAAAATACATTCTTAGTCTTTTATATTGTGTAGGGGATGTGGTTGGGAGGGTACATGTGTATGGTGGGGTGTGGGGTTAGGGTGGACGGTGGGTCTGTGTGCATATGTGTATGGTAGGGTAGGGTATGGGGGGGGGGAAGTCTGTGATGGGGTGTGTGGCTCTGGAACACACTGTACTCTCCTGCAGGCAATGCAAGCAACACTGGGGGCAGGGTGTCGGCATGTGTGGCTTGTGGGGTGTGGGGACCCTCCCCCACACACTCCCTCCATGGTGCACCAGTACGTGGGGCTGGCTCTGGCCAATGCTGCACATCAGTGAGGAGTGCAGCCCCCGATGGGCTGTTCATTTCGCTGGTGCTCCCTGCATTTGTGCGGAACAGGAGGGAAGCCCCAGGCACTGGAGCCAGCTGCTTTTCCCACCCCAACCTGCTCCAGTACCTGGGGCTTCCCCTCCTGTGCCCCATCAGTGCAGGGAGTGCCGGGGAAACAAATGGCCTGGCAGGGGCTGCACTCCCTGCAATGCAAATCAGAGCCAGGAGTCAGGCACCAGTGCCAAGCAGAGCACCCCGCCCTTGCTGCTGCTGCTGCCCCTGCTGCCTGCCAGGGCTGCGTGCCATGGGAGGAGTGTGTCACACCCACACCCTACCCACCCAAGCTTCGCTGCTGCTACCTCCCAGGTGCGAGCTCTGTGCTGCAGCCAGCTCCAGCCCCATGATCCCATCCAGCTGCAGCCCCACCCCTGACCTCAGCTTCCCAACCTGCTGCCCGGAGGGAGCAGAATACTGGAAAGCCTGTAGCAACAGTCCTGCCCCACGCTAGCAGGGCCTGCCCTTCCACCCCTGAGGGTGGAAGTGAGGCATAATAGGATATGTTGGGAGTGGGTGTAGGCACCTCACTCCCACCCTTGCAGGGGGAAGGGCTGGGCAAGGCTGGATGAAAGTGCCCGGCAGGTTGGATTCATCCTGTGGGCCATAGTTTGCCCACCCCTGGTATAGATGCACCTTCTGACACTCCCTACTCCACACATGCATCCCCTCCCTAGTTTCGATTACATGGACAGAAAGGAACCTCCAGCAAAACCTCCAGCTTAGCAGGAGCAACAGTAAATTGTTTATGATTTGGGTGGGTCCAAGGCCCCCAAACCACTGGGACAACACTACACTGAGAGATGCACAAATATAAGAGGCAATCCTGGGAGGGCTTAAAATTTGGGACCATCTGGACCATGTGCATCATCCAAGTTTTGCATAATGCTGAGATCACAATGGACACTCATTGGCCAATACTAGTTAAAAAAAAAAAAAAAAAAAAAATTGTATCTGGATGGGTCACAACCCACTTAGTTCACAGGAGGCTGCTACTAAGAATGAGCTGCTCAGCTGTTTGCTTTTTTAATTTTATAGTGCTTTGCTTCTCCTCTCAGCTTGAGCTTGTCAGCAGGTCCCACACAGATGATGGGAGAAGTAGTGCTCTTAGAAACAGAAGCTGCAGGACATAGATGGAGCACTTCAGCAGTCTCTTGCAGCTGTTTGCCATGACTTTGTAACCAAGGATGGCTTTGTTACTTTACAAATCTTTATCCTCACAGAGGGGTAAGGAAAGGGGTAACCTCAGGAGAGAGCAGGTTGACACTGTGTACCTAGACTTCCAAAAGGCCTTTGATCTAGTATCCCACAACATCCTCATGAGAAAATTGGAGGATTGTGGGCTTAACTCCAAGACAATCAGGTGGGTGAGAAGCTGGCTACAGGATGGGACCCAGAGAGTCATAGCAAACAGATCTGTGTCATCCCGGTGAGAAGTGTCCTGCAGGGGTCAGTGCTTCATCCAGTACTTTTCAACATCTTAATTAATTATTTGGATGTGAGGGTGAAGAGCTCACTGGCCAAGTTCATGGACAACACCAAGTTATGAAGAAGCATGGTCATGCTTGAAAATAGGCTACAGATACAGGCAGATCTAGACAGGCTGGCAAGTTGGGCGGATCAGAATCTAATGAAGTTCAATGTCGAGAAATGTAACGTGCTTCATCTTGGGATGAGCAACCCCCAACATACCTACAGGCTTGGCAGCACCAAACTGACTAAGCACTATGAACGAAATGTACCTAGGGATAATAACAGACCATAGTATGACTACGAGCTGGCAGTGCAATGCTGTAGGCAGTAGGACAAATAATACTCCGGCATGCATCAATCGATGCATCTCCAGCAAAACCAAGGAGGTGATTCTTCTGCTCTACTCAGCACTGGTGAGACTGCAGTTGGAGTACTGCATCCAGTTCTGGGCACTGCACTTCAGTAAGGACATGGGCAAGCATGAGAGAGTCCAAAGAAGAGCCACCTGTATAATCAGAGTCTTACACGGCAAGCCAAATGAGGAAAGGCTGAGAGATCTGGGACTCTTTAGCCTGAAGAAAAGAAAGCTGAGAGGGGACCTGGTAGCAGCTTACCACTACACTAGGGGAGTACATCAAGGGCTCAGTGAGCACCTGTTCAGCAGGGCACCCAAGGGTAAAACTAGGAGTAACGGCCACAAACTCCTGGAAGACCGTTTCAGGCTCAACATTATGAAAAACTTCTTCACAGTCAGGGTGTCCAGACTGTGGAATAATCTCTCTCCAGAGGTGGTGCCGTCACCTACCCGGGAAATCTTTAAGAGGAGACTGGACAGTCATCTTGCTGGGATCACCTGACCCCCAGTTATCTTTCCTGCTTGGTGCAGGGGGGCCGGACCCAATGATCCTCCAAGGTCCCTTCTAGCCTTACAATCTGTGAATCTATGAAACAAAACCTATGAAGTGCCCAGTTTCAGTAGTCTGTACGTGTGTGTAGTAATAGTAGTAGTAATAGTAATAATGATGATGATGATGATGATGATGATGATATTAAATCATCATCATCGTCACTCCTTTCACTTTTTCATTAATGGCATGGAATGGCAAGGGCAGGTGATTTGCATTTCAGGAAGAAAACAAACATCTGTAGCTTCCCAGAGAAGATCAGGCATCAACAACCTTTCCAAGTGGCAGGTCACTTTAAATGGAGCTAACTCTAAAAGGTACTTCTGACCTGGTCAGAGTCACTGCTGCTTCCCCCGCCACTGCAGTGCTGTCACTTCCCCCCCGCAATGCCAGCCTTCCACAGAATTGCTGTAGACATCCTCTGCTACCAAAATTACTAGGCTAGATATGATCACTTGGAGGGCCACATGTAGCCCATGGATCATAGGTTGCTGACCCCTGGTTTAGGTGCTCTTTTAGGATTCCATACCTCCACTGAGTTATTCTTTGCCTTTGTTCTTATTCTCCACTTTTCTCAAATTTTTTTTTGCTACTATTTAGTTGGTCTAATAAGATATCACCTCTGATTCAAGATCTGTGTGCATCTCTTTCTCAGACCAAGACAGCTACAAAATTTATCCCACTTCTCTCAAGGCACTTTTTTGTTTCTAACCACTCTCAATGTCTGTTTTATCCTCCAACATTTTTCTGTAGGATATTTCTTCCCCCCAACCCATTAAACATATCTTCTCCTCTTCTGGCATTAGGAAGGATGGTTTACAGTTAAGATGCAACAGCAAAGGTCAGCAGTTCTTAATTCCACTCTTAGCTCCCCTGCCGATGCCTGGTGTGATCTTGGACAAGTCCTGTCATCTCTCTCTGCCTCCATCTCCTCACTCGTGAAAACAAAGACAAGTATTTCCTACCTGACAAGGATGCTCTGAAGCTAATGGTCCTAAAGTTCGTGAGCTGTTCATATGAGGAAAAAAAAAGGGATTGCAAACAAATTAGAGAAGAAACTATTCACATGCATGGGTAATAATCAAGGAAGTACAATATTTACCTGAAAGGAATTGACTCTGGCCAAACAAGTATCATCCAGTGTAGGAGTTTGTACAAAACAAACAAGTGAATAAAAGATCTTGAGCATATTTACCTTCAGGTCCATCTAAAAAAAAAAATCTAAACAATTTTCCTGTTTGCATTTTTAAGGGGTTTCAAAGGGAATGCTGCTTATTTCTGGTACATGTGGTTTCTTTCCAAAGGCCAAAGCTGATTCAATAGAATATTGATAATTATCATGATGCAGAAGCAGACATAGTAATTATTTCATTTAGGAGCAGCCTTTTATTCTGCTATCTGACTCTTGCCAACATTCCACTTACACCAAACAACATGGGGGAAAACAACAAAAACCTAATACCCACGACTATTTTTCCCCTTCTCTGAAGTCCTATGTAAAAAACCCAGAACACAAGACAAACTATGAAAAGCCCCCTAATGATTAAGTAAACCACAGCACTCTCTGTCTCTCTTGACATCAAGAACTCCATTAAAATCTGAAAGCGCCAATTAAGACCTGTTTATTCCTGTTTACATTTGGTCTCCAGAGAATAATTGGCATCTGTGGGTGAAGAGGCCTGTAAGGGCCCCTCTAATTGCATAAATGCACCCTTGATATTTCTTGATTGGTAGGTGCTTGCAATAGAAGCCAAGAGGTGTATGGGAAACATCGTGCTATACCTGCCCGCTTCCATTGAGCTTGTTTGTAAGTTTCACTTTGCTGAAGGAAATGGAGGCTTTCATCCAATGGGCCCCAAAGTTGGGAGAGTCTGGGTGGATGTAGACACAGCTGTGGTTCGGTGGCTCTGGCTTTCCCGCTGGAACCCACTCGCCATTCACATACTTCCAACGGTGGCCATCAGTCGGGGCAAAGTCTAGCAGGAAGGAGTACATGGCATTGGGATCCAAGCCGGTCACACTGATCTTTAGAACTGGGAACATCCGCCTGCTCAATATAACAGAGACACAAGGAGGGAAAGCCTCATCAAAACCAGTTTAAAAAAATCCAAAACTTTCTAGCATGTTTCAGACCAGATATTCCCAGAGCAGCTCCAGAAACACAGCGTGCTTACCCTGGCTGAAAGACAGGATGTTAAAGGTGGACCCTTCCCCCACACCCCTTTCCTTTCATTTCACAGTGATCCTTCTAAGAGAAAGGCATCATTGTCTCATGGTGAGGGCAAAGTCCTACAGCCTACAAAGAGTTATGCAAGTCTTCACTTTGTGCATTGTTACTAAAATCATTGGAGTCCACAGGAGTTATGTATAGCCTTACAACTAAGGATGGGCATAAATTTTTCACTGTCTTGGGGCTGTGTGCTGAAAAACAGAAGCAAGAATGTGCTCTAGAGAGAGAAAACAGAGGGCTGAAAAAGAGGAGGCAGAAAAAAGAACAGAACCACATATGCAACGATGACAGGCATAATAGGATTTGCAGAATCCTATGGTCACCCGCCTTTGTAGAGCCCCTTTGACTACCCTTCCTCTTGGCTACCTGCCCACAATGCCAGTTCTACCCTGGCAACTTCTACCATAGAATCATAGGGAAATGAAAGGGACACCCTGGATCAGACTCTCATATGTAACTTCATCACATACGAAAATCTCACACATGAATCCACCAAGATGCATCTTAACACTTGCTCACTTTTTGCCCCTACTACTCCCACTGAACGGCTGTACTAGAATCTCACTTCCCTGATGTCTAGAAGCCTACTTCTAATTTCCAACCTAAATATTTACCACCCATTTGTTCTTGTGATAGCATTGGTCTTTAGTTACCTAGTGTTTCTCTTCTAAATGTATTAGAGTGAAATCATAGTCCCTCTCAGCCTTTGTTTTGCTCAATCAACAGAGCAAAAGCTCTTGGTTTTCTTGCCCTTCCTCTGATCATCCTAGTAGTCATCCTCTGTACCTATTCCAGTCTGAATCCATCTTGCTTGAACATGAGGAGCCAGAAGTGTCCACAAGATTCCACAGACTATCTTAACAGAGCCTTGCAGTGCCAGGATGCTTCCTATTTCTCCTGGAAATAATTTACCTGATACATCCTAGGACTACATTTGCCTTTTTCATGGCTGCATCCCTTTGGTAGTTTGCAGTCATCCTGGATTAACTAGTATACCCAGGTCTTCTTACTCTTCAGTCATTTCCAGTGGATGAGGTCTTGGCTCATGGCAGAAGTTATTATTAGTCCCTAGATGCACAACTGTTGGTGCAACAAATGGGTGCAGTACCAGTTCCCCCAGTCCAACTGGGGAACAGGTATGAGGCCCTGACAGCATTGGAGGAAGAGGAAGGAGAGGAGGACACCTCTGGAGAAGGGGCCAGTCTATGTGCAGAACAGGCTGAAGGAGGCAAGCTGACCCGGAAGAAGAGACGCTGGGTGCTCATCATAGGCAACTCCATCCTGAGAGGTACAGAGGATCCCATCTGTCGCCAGGATCCCATGTCACATGAGGTCTACTGTCTGCCTGGAGTGAGGATTCAGAATGTGACAGAGATGATCCCAGCCATTATCTGGCCCACTGATTACTACCCCATGGTCCTAATCCATGCAGGCATTACTGATGCAGGCAGAAGCAGCCCCAATCACTTGATGAAGGACTACCAAGTCCTGGGGAGCAAGCTGAAGGAGATAGGGGCACAGATGGTCTTCTCATCTGTCTTGCCAGTGAGCAGATGCGGATGACACCATGAGTCCTATGGCTTCAGAAATGGTGTCTCAAGGCAGGCTTTGGCTTTTTGGACCACAGCCCATACTTCAGGACAAGAGACATGCTTGAGCGGGATGGGCTCCACCTCTCCCCCAAAGGTAAGTGCATGTTCTCTTTCAGATTGGCCGATGTCCTCCAGCGGACTTTAAACTAGGCCCAGCGGGGGAAGGGGAAGTTGAGGACGGAGGGAGCCATGGAACACCAAACAAAAAGCCACCCACAAGAACAACCCAGCCAAGACAGGCAACGAGCACAAGAAATACCCAGGTAAGAGACAGAGGGTCCAGATAGTCCTGGGATGCGGGGGGTGCATGCACCTTCAGGAAGCCTTAAATGCCTCTACACTAATGCTCATAGTATGGGGAACAAGCAGGAGGAACTTGCCCTCCTGCTAGCTAACACAAACCCAGACATAGTGGGGATCGCTGAAGCTTGGTGGGATCCAGCATATGACTGGGCAGTAAGTATCAGGGGCTATAGGCTATACAGGAGTGATAGAACAGGGAGGAAAGGTGGGGGTATGGCGCTCTGTGGCAAAGAGCAATACACATCCTCAACAAACAGCACTGGGTCAGAGAAGGGGCAGACTGAAATGCTCTGCGTCCATATACAAGGGGGTCAAGGGGATTTAATGGTAGGGGTTTACTACAGGCCACCCAACCAGGGGGAAGAGCTGGACTGGGAATTCTCAGGTCAGCTTGCAGAGGCAGTTAAGTCAAGGGACGTGGTCATCATGGGGGACCTAAACTATCCAGACATCTGCCGGGAAAAGCAGTCAGTCAGGTCTGACTGCTCACATAGGTTCCTAGCTGAGTTACAGGACCTCCATCTAACCCAGGAGGTGCACAGCCCCACCAGGGGAGATGTCTTGTTGGACCTGGTCCTGGCCACAGGTGACAATCTGGTGAGGGGACTGCAGGTGCTCGACTACCTGGGCGATAGTGACCATTGCCTACTGCAATTCACCATCCAGCACAGGGTATCAAAGGCCTGCAGCAAGGCAGCAGCCCTAGACTTCAGGAGGGCAGACTGCAATGAGGCACTGAGGTCCCAGAGGGGAGGGGAGGGGAGTTGGGAGTCCAGGAAGAATGGTTGTTCCTTAAGCAGACGATCCTCCAAGCCCAAAGGGTGACAATCTCAATGCAGATCAAAGGGGGCAAGAGTGCTCAAAAGTTCCCATGGCTCACCAAAAGCATCCATGAATGTCTCAAAGCTAAAAAGGAGGCATACACCCAGTGAAGGGAGGGACCATCACCAAGGAAGACTATACCTCTGTTGCCTGAGATTGTAGACGGGCTGTTAGGAAGGCTAAGGTGGAGATGGAACTGGGACTAGTGACCCAGATCAAGGATAACAAGAAGTGCTTTTTTTAAATACATAGGAGGTAAAAAGAAGGTACCAGGTAATGTAGGGCTTCTGCAGGATACGCTAGGAAATCTGGTGGTCACACCAGACAACAAAGCTAACCTGTTTAACAAATTCTTTGCCTCCATCTTTTTGAGCAGGGACTGCCTGCCAGGCCCAGGGTCAGTGAGGACCTAGTCAGGGAACTTCTGGTGGGACTAGATGTGTACAAATCAGCAGGTCTTGATGATCTCCACCCCAGAGTGATGAGGGAATTAGCAGAGGTCATTGTGGGATTCCTGGCATGGCTTTACGAGCACTCATAGGGCTCTGGCCAGGAGACAGAGGACTGGAAAAGGGCCAATGTGATCCCCATTTTCAAAAAGGGAGAAAGGACGACCCAGGAAACTATAGGCCCGTTAGTCTTACCTCAGTTCTGAGGAAGGTCTTTGAGAAAATAATCCAGGAGCACATCTGCGAGGGCCCAGCAAGGGAGATGATGCTTAGGGGAGACCAACATGGGTTCATTTGAGACCAGCCTGGTTACCTTCTATGACCAGGTCACAAAAGCCTTGGATGCAGGTGTCATAGTGGACGTAGTCTTTCTGGACTTTAGGAAGGCCTTCAACACTGCCTCTCACCCCATTCTCATTAAGAAATTAGGCGACTGTGGTGCTGATGCCTACACGGTCAGATGGGTCACAAATTGGCTGGAGGGCCGCACCCAGAGAGTGGTGGTGAATGGGTCTTTTTCAGCCTGGAGAGATGTGGGCAGTGGGGTCCCCCAGGGCTTGGTCCTCAGACCCGCACTGTTCAACATCTTCATCAGTGACTTGGACAAGGGGGTGAACAGCATGAGGAGAGGGACAGGCTGCAACTAGATCCAGACAGGTTACAGGGGTGGGCAGATGAGAACAGGATGGGATTCAATACTGACAAGTGCAAGGTGATACACCTGGGGAAGAAGAACCAGCAGCAGACCTACAGGCTGGGGAACTCCCTTCTCATCAGTGCAGAGACAGAAAAGGATCTTGGAGTCATTATTGATGCCAAGATGAACATGGGCCGGCAGTGTGGGGATGCAGTCAGGAAGGCTAACTGCATCTTGTCAGGCATCCACAGATGCATCATGAGCAGGTACAAGGAGGTGATCCTCCCACTCTGTGAGACACTGGTCAGGTCGCAGTTGGAGTACTGCATCCAGTTCCGGGCGCCGCACTTCAAGAGGGATGTGGACAGCATCGAGGGGGTCCAGAGGAGGGCCACTAGCATGATCAGGGGCAAGAAGGCAGGACCTATGAGCAGAGGCTATGAGACCTGAACCTGTTCAGCCTGCACAAGAAAAGGCTGAGGGGGGATCTGGTGACTGTCTACAGACTGGCCAAGGGGGACCAGCAGGCTATGGGAGAGTCCCTGTTCCCTCAAGCACTACTGGGAGTAACAAGGAATAAGGGCCATAAGTTGACAGAGGGTAGATTCAGGCTAGACATCAGGAAGCGCTACTTCACAGTTAGGGTGGCTAGGATCTGGAACCAATTTCCAAGGGAAGTTGTGATCACTCCTACCCTGGGGGTCTTCAAAAGGAGACTGGATAATCACCTTGCCAGTGTCATTTGACCCCAGTACTCTTTCCTGCCCATGGCAGGAGGTTGGACTTGATGATCTGCTCAGGTCCCTTCCAACCCTACTAACTATGAAACGGCTCTTTGTACAATTCAATTTCACCCTGCTTTTATTATTCTAGGCCTAAAAGTCATCCAGTTCTTCCTCTAGGATATTTTGATCCTCTTCTGTATTGACAATTCCTTCCAGTTTGGTACATATTAGCCACTTCCTGTGCCAGTCATCAATGAAAATATTAGAAAAGATCTGTTCCAAGCTGATCCCTTGAGGAATTCCACTAGCAACTTCCCTGCAGTACAGCTCATTGTCATCTCCCATTTAGCTGTTTCCTTACCAGCCCCACAGTTCTTGTACTAATCCCCATCTTCTCCAAAAGTATTAGTACTCACACATGCTGATACCCAGACAGATTAAATAAACACATTTTCTTTGTTTGAAGAAAAATCAGTTCATCAAAGAAACATACTGGATTAGTCTGTCACAATCTACCCATGATAAAAATCAAGGTTTTATACTATTTTTTGTTTACTCCCTGTAACAGGGATCCAGAGGCCCCTGTTACTTTAAGACAGAAACCACAGCAGCTTTCTCCCCAGGTGAGTGAAGGCAGCTGGACAGGGGCTCTCCGCAAGAGATTAAGTGTCCAGAGACCTATAAACTTCAAGTGCCTATTGTGTGGCTAGCTGCCTAATAATAGGACAACAGGGCAGAGCCCTGAGTAGGCAGCAAGGGAGCTGTTGCAGCTTGGCCAGAGAAACAGCAGCCGGCTTCTCTGGAGACTGAGAGGTCAGACCTGTAGCCAGGCAGGAGTGCACCTGACCAGGAGAGGACCCCAGGAGATATAATTCTGGGTCATCGAGACAGAGGGGTCAGTGCAGTTTTGTGAACTTTGAGGGAAAGAGCTCCTGCCAGCTCAGGCTGGCAAGGAATGAGAGCTGCAGGCCATGTCAAGTACTTTCAGAGCTAAGAAAGCCAGTGAGCAGGGAGGAGTCTTCTGCAGTGGCATGGTGACCCAGGGGGTACTTTGAGGCTTTATTGGGAAGTGGTTGCTTGCATTTCTGTTTTAGTTTTAAACCAGAGGACAAAGTGGTGGCTCTAGGGATAGTAAGGAAATCACACAGGGGTGCCTGAGGGATACACCAGGTTTTGAGCTGTACCAGGGACAGGGGCACAAGACAGAGGCAGGCTGAGGCTGAGAGAGCTGGAGCCTGAGCCCAGAGGAAGCAACACAGGTGGCCTGAGGCTGATGAGAAGCTGAGACAAAGGCCCAGCCAGAGCAAGTGGGCCCAGGCTACAAGTCTACAGCCAGAGTAACCTGTAGGCTAACGCCAACAGAGCCAAAACCTATATAAGAAAGTAAACAGCAACTGAGTGACACCTGCAAGGAATGGGTGTGGCTATGGGGGAGGCTGGAGGTCGTGATTAACACCCTGAAAGCAATGTAGGGCTTGTGGGCAGGACTGGTGCCAACTAGGCTTGAGCCATAGAGGTGAACTGATGCTCATACTGGGATGCTGCGGTCCCAAAACACTAAGTCACATCAAGGCATGGCAGGAAAGGTAAAAGGGGAAGGTACTCCAAGGAGCTGGAGTGGGAACAGAAGTTGCAGGGCCACCAGGGGGCATCATGGCTGCCTTTGGAGTTAGGTTTGCTACACTCCCATATCTGTTACTTATTCTTTTATTCAAAGTTTGTTTTAAACTCTGCTCAGACAAATAAGTCTGCAGTTACCTGGACCATGATATTTCTCCTTTCTTAAATTTAGGTCACCAACTATATAGTTTTTTTAACTCCTGATCTCACCAATTTTAGCGATTGCCTTCTTTTCTCTGTCAGTTTTCCTCTAACCCCTCTTCCAGACTTGCATGGCAATAACCAGGGCTAGATTCAAATTTTGGGGCTTTACACCTCATTTACTAATTTAGCTTGAGCCCCCAGCCAGAAATTGGGAAAATAAAGTTAACTGGGTGTTCTAATGTGAACAAACTTCACCCCTTGCAAGCAAATGTTAAACTAAAACAAATTATTACAAGGGAAAAGAGGAGCAAACATACAACTTAAGAAAACTTAACTGTTAAACTTTAATTATAATGCAAAACAGATCACAGTCACAGGCAAACTAACCAAGGGAGCTACCACCTAGCCCAGCCAGTTGGGAAGGAAGACTTGCCCAGGGCTGCCATCCAGGGACTCTACCAGCTAAGGCAACCGAGATAGCCAGTGCTGGTTAGGGAGGCACACCTTGGAGGCCCAGTTGCTCCTCACTGTTAGGGCTTGCCACTCCATTCCAGGGGCTCAGCCGAAGTAGTACGTGCTGGGTAGGAAGGCCTGCACCACAGCTGCTACCTCTTTGAGGCTGGGGAGTACTGCTAGGCTGCAATGTATGCTAGGGAGCACTGACTACTCTGGCCACTGCCTCCAGGAATCTTTGCTGCTGCTCCGCACTACAGAGTCGATGCCTCCAGGGGTCTCCACCATGCCTTCCTGGTGCTGCAGGTCCCAGCCATTAGGCCTGTGTGAGTAGGCAGCCATTTCAGATGCCAGCAATCCGATCCAGAGCTCCAGACTGGGTTCCCACTTCGATCCAGCTGAAGCAGCTCCGAAGCTTCGGAGCCACCTTGGAGATCCAGCCATAGGGTATAATGGGGAAATCAATGAAATATCTATAACTTTGTTGTTTTTTGTCCTATCTGCATGAAACCTGCAGGAGTTGTGGCCCCTGCTGAGAGAATGATGCCTGACAAGTTTCAAGAAGATTGGTGCAGGGATTCAGGGGGAACTGCACCCCAAATTCTTGAAAGTAAAACTCATGTCACATGTATGTCTTACAACACAGGGAGGTGAAAACTGCAGGGGTGGTGGCCCCTGCTCAGGCCATGAAACCTGCCAGCTGTCAAGGAGATAGGTGCAGGGGGGGTTCTGGGACCCCCCCTCCCCCATCCATGAGAATGTGATGGGCCCGTGGGGCCCTGTACCTCTAGCTGCTAACAGGCAAAACTCATGACATAGTTAGTTGCACAAGCACTTGTCTCTGTCTTGGGGCAGTTGATTGTCTGTATTGATTATTTCCTCTCCTTAGTCTGGCTTTTTTGGTAGGTGTTAATCTTTGCTAATTAACTTGTTAACATCTAATTAACACCTACTAAACCACAGATTAAGGAGAGGAAATAATCAATACAGACAATCAACTGCCCCAAGACAGACAGTCAGTTGCACAAGTACCCATGTTACGAGTTTTGCCTGTCAGCAGCTAGGGGTGCAGGGCCCCAGAAGCCCTGCACCGGTCTCCTCAACAGCTGGCAGGCTTCACGGCCACAGCAGGGGCTAGCAAGCCTGCAGCTTTCATCTTGCTTAATACACAGTGTCACCCATGTCATGAGTTTTGCCTGTTAGCAACTTAAGTGCAGGGGTTTGGGGGGAACTGCACCTCATCTCCTTGAAACTTGGCAGGTTTTGCAGCCTCACCAGGGGCCACCATCCCTGCAGCTTTCACCCCCCTGTGATGTAACACATACACTTGACAATTCATAGAGCCATTTACCCTGGATTTTGATTCTAATAAATTTACACCATGGAAAGAAGGGGACATAATCTTCCCCTCTGTGCAGCATTGGTCAGGCCACAGCTGGAGTACTGCATCCAGTTCTGGGCACCGGACTTCAAGAGGGATGTGGACAACTTTGAGAGGGTCCAGAGGAGGGCCACTCATATGATTAGGGGCCTGCAGGTAAAGCCCTATGAGAAGAGACTGAGGGTCCTGGATCTCTTCAGCCTCTGCAAGAGAAGGCTGAGAGGTGATGTCGTGGCTGTTTACAAATTCACCGCAGGGGGGCAGCAAGAAATCAGAGAAGCTCCGTTTACCAGGGCAACCCTTAGAATAACCAGGAACAACGGCCACAAACTGATGGAGAGCAGATTCAGGTTAGACATCAGGAAGAACTTCTTTATGGTAAGCGTTGCCAGGCTCTGGAATGGGCTCCCAACGGAGGTGGTGCTCTCCCCTACCTTGGGGGTTTTCATATGACCCCAGCGGTCTTTTCTGCCCAGGACAGGGGATCAGATTTGATGATCTACTTAAGTCCCTTCTGATCCTAACAACTCTGAAACTGCTCTATCAAGCTTGTTGCTGTCAGTAGGCATCACACCTAGCCACTAGATGGCAGGGAAGCCAGTTTTAGTTGAACTAACACAGAGGTAGGCAATGATTTGGATTGGCAGGCCACTTAATGACTTTTGGTGACCTGTCAAGGGCCACACCTCTCTGTGTCCCCCCCACCCTGTCCCTCTCTCCCAGGTCTGTGACCCGCCTGCCATTTTAACATGCTCCACCACCAGCCCCGTGGCCAGCATCCACCTACCTGCAGCCTTAGTGCCCCTTCTCTCCCGCAGTCCAGACATGGAAGATTCCTGCCGCATCAATAGCTGCCCCAAAAGCGACCAACAGCTTCCAGGCCAGGGCTTCAGGCAAAGTGGGGGAAGGGAAGAGGTGTGTTACAGCTACACATGGGTTCAGGCTGGTGGCAGCTTCGGCCCAAAGGAAGAGAAAGAGCACCCAGCACTCCAGAAGCAGCCCTGGGCAGGTGCCTGCCAGATCCATTCATCTGCCCACAGACCAGATCCAATCAAATGGCAGGCTGAATATGGCCCGAGGGCCATACTTTTGCCTGCCCCTGAACTAGCAGCTCATCAGTTGTTGTGGATAGCAGTCCCTCAATACAATACAATCATGAGAGTCTTCCAGTAAATAGGGAAATCATTGATGAGTCAGTATATGACTGAAGAGTCTGGTTTGAGGTCCACATGTTTGACTGCAGATGTGGCAAATAGTTACTGGAGGTAGGAGTAAATCCTGGTGACATCGGGTCACAGCTCTTCCCCTTCGTCTGTCGCATCCATCTGCCTCCATAGCAAAGTGAGTTTGCGGGAATGATTGATGCCTTATTGTACATCATGGTGCCAGTGGGGACTTTTCAGTGCTTGAGTCTCCCTAGTATTGATGTTAATGTTACACTTCTTCAGGTTGGCCTTCAAAGCATGAAGGATTTGTGCCTCCTGAGACTGGGGGGGCATGGTGACTGACCACAAATGGCAGCAGGAGTGTTGGTGGCAGGGGGATGGCTATGGTCTGGTTGCTGGGGTGGCACATGCCTCCTTTGACCAAGGTGGCACCAGTCAGCCATGAGTGTGGATCCCAGCATGGCTGGAATAGGAGCCTTGTGGAATGGATACCTGCCCCAACAGCTCTGGGACTGAGCTGCACACAGTGGCTGATCCAGCTAGTCCAGGACCCATGCCTGCAAGCACCACATGCAGATTGGGTGCCAAACTGGCTGGAGCAGGCTCTGTGTGACACACATCCCAGAGCAAGCACCACTTGTGGTGCACACCGGCTGGGGCAGCAACTATGTGCAGTACAATGTCTACTTGACTACATCTGGTGCCTGTTTCAGCCATTCCAGGATCCACAAAGCATGCAGTGTGGGTCCCAGACCAGCTGGAGCAGCTGCTGGATCAGGTATGCTGCAGGAGGGGATGGGCAAAGGGGCCTGTGGGCCAGATCTGACCCATGGACTTCCCTGTGCCACAGGTGCATGCCGTGCCCCATATGGGTCTTATCTGGTACTCAAGTGAAGTTCATCCATCAAGGAGAGGCCTCTTTCTATGAATGACTTTCAGTGAGTGGATATTCCTAAAGCATCTTCATAGCATGAGCCCTTGAACTACCTCTTCAATTTCATAAGCTCCAAGGACCAGAACAAAATCTACTGAAGTTCCCCTGAGCCTCCATTCTTCTAAGAATCTTCTGGAGCTTGGCATCTTTGATCCACTCCAACAGGAATCAGGCAGTGTCATATGTAGAGGCATAAAGAAAAAAATCTGTGGATTTTCCTCTGTTCCCATGAGGACCCTTTTCCGCCCTAGATTTTTCTTAGTAAGTTAAAAATTTCTCTTTTCTTTTCCTCCAGTCACATAAGCAATTTGACTCTTCCTGGTGTGGTGTGAAGCTCAGGTTATCTCCTAGGTATCCTTCCTTTTTGTTGAATATTGTTCCATCTCCTATTCTCTCTTGCAGTCCCCCTGTGTATCATCTTCAGACCACCTTGGGCTTCACTTGCCTGACTGACTGCACCCTTTCTGCTGCTGGGACTGGCTTCTCTTCTCTTTCTTGCCATCCCATTTCCTGCCTGATGTTTCTCTTCATCTTACAGGGCAGTAAGATGGATTTTTTTTTCTTTTCCAAAAATGTATTGGCTTTAAAGTTTCTTAAAAGTTAAGGGTTTGAAAACTATCTAAAAGTGTTGCAAATGTCATTTCTCTTTGATACAGCGGGATGACATAGGGCAGAAAGATTTTATTGGCACTCATTCAAGAACTTGTGTTAACAATAGGTATATTGGAATCACTGGTATATTCATAATTTGAAAACATAAGTCAGGTCCAGGTGACTGTGCTAAACTATACCAGCTCCCAACTTAAATCCCCCAAAAGGAGGGGTGGAGGAGTAGGTAAGGAGAAGTAAGCCCAGGAGCTGAGCTCTGGCAAAGCTTTAAGGCAAAATGCATTGTAGCTATGGAGCAACAGTAGGTTGATTTACAAGATGGATAAACACGAGGTATGTGTGTTGCTATTCTGTGTGTACATTAACACGTGCAAACCAGCCTAATGTGTAACAAATACAAAAAACACTTAAAACAAGAAAACAAAAGCAGTCCATGATGCAAAACTACTTCTAGACATTGGGAGCACAAATGTACTGCACAGGAAGCATGTTCAGTGAGCATGCATTTTTGTGGAAAGAGGGCCTCATTCAAAGCCTGAGGCAGCCAGTGGGCATTCTTCATTGACTTCCATGGGCTTTGTACCAGACCCTGGTAACGGCAGTCCTGTTCATCCAATAGGCAAGTTCATCAGTTATGGATGGAACCCAGCTTTATGCCACATATGTCTTCACAGGAAATGAGGAAGGAAACTAGCAGAAGCCCAAGCAGACCACAGCGAATCTTCAGTTAAAATGTGAAACACTTAAAGGGATTTGTTACACGTTAATTGTAGATGGCTAAGGTCATAGGTGGTGGAAGGCCAGGACTAAAGGTGCTTAGCCCCTCCCAACTAATTTTGCAGTGGCCAGCAACAGCAGCAGCACCATGGTGCTGCCAACCTGAAGTGCCTGGTGCCACTCAGCACTATTGCAATGCCGCACTGCTGCGGCACTGCACCCAGCACCACCGCCACATACAGCACCAGTGTGTGCTGGCCTTGCAACAGCCCTCAGCCCTCCCAAATAATATTTTCTCCAGCCGCTACCAACTAAGGGGCTTCTTAGCCCCTGGACTGCCCACACATCAAGATATGTAAAAGTAGTTTCATAGTTTCATAGTAGCTAGAGTCGGAAGGGACCTAGGTAGATCATCTAGTCCGACCCCCTGCCTTGGCAGGAAAGAGCACCGGGGTCAGATGACCCCGGCAAGGTGCTCATCTAACTTCCTTTTAAAAATCCCCAGGCTAGGAGCCTGCACCACTTCCCCTGGAAGCCGGTTCCAGGCCCTAGCCGCCCTGACTGTGAAGTAGCGCCTCCTAATATCTAATCTAAACCTACCCTCCGCCAGCTTGTGACCGTTATTCCTGGTCACTCCTGGCAGCACACGGGGGAACAGGGACTCCCCCAATACCTGCTGATCCCCCCTGACCAGTTTGTAGCAGGCCACAAGGTCCCCCCTTAACCTTCTCTTGTGGAGGCTAAACAGGTTCAGGTCCCGTAGCCTCTCCTCATAAGGCCTGCCCTGCTGACCCCTGATCATACGAGTGGCCCTCCTCTGGACTCTTTCCATATCGTCCACGTCCCTCTTGAAGTGTGGCACCCAGAACTGGACGCAGTACTCCAGCTGCGGCCTGACCAGTGCCGCATAGAGGGGGAGGATCACCTCCCTGGACCTGCTCGAGATGCATCTGTGGATGCATGACAGGGTACGGTTGGCCTTCTTGACTGCCTCCCCACACTGCTAGCCCATGTTCATCGTGGAGTCAATGACGACTCCAAGATCCTTTTCCGTCTCCGTGCTGGCAAGAGGGGAGTTCCCCAACCTGTAAGTGTGGTGCCGGTTCTTCCTCCCCATGTGCAACACCTTGTTAAACCCCATCCTATTCTCATCCGCCCACCGTTGCAACCTGTCAAGGTCAGCTTGTAGCCTATTGCACCCTTCTAGTGCACCCACATCCCCCCACATCTTAGTGTCATTGGCTTAGTTTTAAGCACCCTTTAGGCTTTTTAAAGTTCTGCCACTCCATGGCAGGTTTCACTCTGATTTATGTTAGCCAGCTCACATTCCATGACTCCCCAGAGATAAGCTGCTCAAGTTTCAATCCTCCATCATCCCAGGGTGCAGTGTCCTCTCCCTTCCTGTTCTGTGTGGACAACTCACAACCGTAGCTCTTAGGCCCATGCTCACCATCCCTCTAGTGGTAAGTCATAGCTCTGCAGGTTGGGGACAGTCAGAGAAGGGTTTTAGTGTGAACATGCAACTACTCGGAACACTGATCGACATTTGAGAAGCTTAAAATCTGCATTGTGTAACAAGGCCCAAACACTTACCAGGCTTATCCATACCCAAAAAGGGCCTTCTTGCAAGACTTCCTCAGGGGGTCATACTTGAAGATCTGTTGAGGTCCCTTCCTACCCTAGCATCTATGAATCTAATAAGCATCTGCACACAGAAAACAATAGGGTTGAGAATATGTTTTATATAATACAATACTCATATGGACATGGGTCCAATATCAATGTTGGGAAATAATTACTAAAGAGCTTATGTTCTTCATTTTGGCCCCAGACTGATAAAGGTTTTAGGCGTGTTCTTATATCCAAATACAGACAGTCACTGAAGTTTAAAGGACTTAAAGCAGGTATTTAAATGCTTTGTTGAACTGAGGCTAGAGGGAAGATTTAGAAAATTTTGTAACTTCCCCAAACGATAAAGAATTTGTACTAGATTGCTCACTTATGCATTTCTGATCCTAAAATTATCTCTGCCCTGTTCCAGATTCTTATGCCTTCTACTGAGGGACCAGAGCTGCTGGAAAAAAGCTACAAAAATATTTTTGTAATGACAAAAGTGTAATTTTTTCCAATTTTCCACACTCATAAGAAATGAGAAAACTCTTTCTTAGATACTGAAGATGGCCCCCATCACTTGAATACTAGAATGCTTCAGAATCATCAATGTGCTTAAACTATTTGAGTTACACTTGCAACTCAGGAAAGGGTTAGTGTGAATGTGTGTCCTGTAGAGCTAGAGAATATAACAACTGTATGTCTTATAGCCAAAGTTTGCCCAACTGGTAAAGCTAGTAGAGAAACAGAAAATGCTACCCAATAGATGGAGGTGGGAATCTTTGCTTTGAAGGTGATTCTCTTCTGGCTATTTTGAGCAGAAAAAAAATGGCCCTGTGGTCCAAAGGAGACAGGTGCTAACCCAGTGACATAAATGGGGGGGAAAAATAGGGGCAACCACCTTGGGCAACAATTTGGGGAGAAGGGAGTTAAAAAAAAACAACAGCTGTAGATAACAGCTGCATATTTGCATTTACATTTGTAAACAAGAAGTCACTGCTTCCACTTTGCCACTGTGTCCCTACACTGCTGTGCTAACCTGTAACTTGAAAGACCTAGAACTAGTTCCTGCTGCCATACCTTGTTCACTACTATGACCCCCGATTGCTTGTTCCAGCATGACACTTATGGTATGTCCACTGCCTCAATGACATGCCCAGGTGCACCACCATGAAATAGATTCTTCCTGTCCCTTCATATGCCTCATGCTCCCAATCTCCAAATACAATGCATCTTCTTTCTAGTGTGTCCCTGAGCCTGCATGCACTACATTGAAGACTGCAAGCCCTAGCACAGCATTGAGCCACACACTCAGGGTTGATCCAAGGTGGCTACACTGCCTCATTGCTGGGGTTCGGCATCTGTAGAGCAGGAGCGAGTGGGCGGGGACAGCTTCCCAGAAGCACCCATGGGAATGCGCTCTGTGCCTCCATTCCCAGCCCAAACCACAGGATAAGAGCACTTCCCCTCCTCACAGGTTTGCATGAGAGGAAATATATTAAAGACAGTGAAATCAGTGGGACTGGGATGGTGTGGGTCATGTAAGTACTACAGATAAAAGCCTTGAAATCAAAATGGCTTGAATTCTAATACAAAACAGAACGCACACCAGCAGAATAAACATGGTAGTGACTCCACCTGTGTCTGCATCACAGCAGCATTCATCACCATTTGAGTGCTATGTGTTTTATGGAATATCAATTTATTACTTGACACTTCTAGGGTGCATTCATCTAACTTCTGCACACACGTATTTTTGCTCTGCCAGTTAAATTACTGTAAGATAGCATCACATTATTGAATATATATCTCAATTATAGTATCAAAGTCTCAAACCCTCACATTCTATTCACCATGAGCAGGGAGAGGTCATTAGCCGTATTAGTCTGAAGTCAGGCAGAAGGCAGGTAGAGATACTTCTTATAGACTAACTAAGATAGAGAAGGCATGCATACAAGCTTTTGTGAACTTGAGTTCACTTCATCGGATATTGTGAAAAAACATCATGGGCACTCAGAAAATCCATACACAGTTTGGTCATTTATGATATTTTGGTAATACCTGCACCTACTGCAGAATGCCTGCTAGGCAGCATAAAGTCATACAGATTATTATTTTACAGCTTACCAATACAGCATTGTATGGTTCTGCACTGGATCGGCCTCTTATTTAATGTGTGGAGGCCAAATCACTTCACTGCAAATGCATGAATGACGTGTGCTCCCAGCCACTGGGGCGGGGGGCATAGCAGCGGCAGGAGCGCGGTGGCAGTAAGTGGGAGCTCCTGCAGACGCTGCTGGTTGTGGTGGGGAAGGGGTGGCGTGTGGCCACCGCCCACAGGTGCTGCCTTTTTGTAGGGGGTACACTGCCACACTCAGGGGGTGCATGTGCACCTGCATGCACTCCCTACGCATCACCCATGCTGCAACGTCTTAGTTTCTCAAGATAGTAATAATGACTGGCCCCGCAGTGCATCATGAATTATTCCCGGATATTCATAAAGCTCCTAAAAGCTCTAGGATGGGGTTTTCAAGAGTTCAATATTTCTCTCTTAAAAGTTAATGGGAGTTTTTCCAGTAACTTCAAGGGAAGTAGATCAGTATCATTCACTTTTGAGAAAAACCATCTTGCTGTGTTGCACAGGCAGCTAGAAGGAGGAGCACGGGGGGTGGGGGGCATGTGACCCCCTGACAGGGCCATTCACACCACCAACGGCACTGTGGGCACCCACCAATGGCATCTGCAAGTGACTGCCACCTCCACTCCTGCCGCCAACAGCGTCTGCATGTGCCCACCCAGACTCAGGAGGCAACAGTCACCCATGCTCTGTTGTTTAAGATACCCCAAATTGTAAAGGGCTAAGAGTCATGCTGAGGGGGATCAGGGAATGAAAAAGCTGTCTCAGCTCCCATTTTATCTCTTGTTTGCAGACTAGTACAAGATTCTTTCCATTGGTATATAGTCCATGGCATGTCTATATTTCCTTTGCCTGCAGTCTGGTTAACTTAATGACATGTACCTTTAAAACTGTAAAGAACACCTTTTACTGACATATCATGCAGGCTAAAAGTCCCGAACATGATGAGAGCTGAACAATGAGCTTTAGATGAGAACTGTAAATCAAAGAACACTGTTGTTTATTCTCTTTGTAAGACACCCTGGCTTTGCTATTACAGAAAGGATCTGTTCCTGCTCCCACTGAAGTTAGGGACAACTCTAGTGGGCTTCTGTAGAAGCAGGATCAGGACGAATATGAACACACAGTTTGGAACACAGCCTAAAAGATTTCAGTGACTGGAAAACTTGTCACTCTCAATAAAAAAATTCACCATGAGCACTGGACAAGGACAGATTTACTATGACAAAAGTCATTACACACACACACTCACTCGTATACTTTAACACTGGTAAAAATATTACTGTATTTTCTTGCATATGGCAAAATCAGCTTCCCCACTTAATACATGCACCCCAGTTTTTACGGGAAGGTGTGTATATGTAAGAATATATGTTATTATATGTAGTGGTAAATACTGTATGCTACACTGATTGTTTGCATTGATCTAAACTAGGAATTTTTGATATTTTAAATAAGGGTGTGATTTTAAACCTGCTTAGATAAATTGATGCCAACCCATCTTATTTCCATTTAAATCAAAATCATATAGATTTGGTTTATTTTGATTTGGGATCAGATTAGCCTACACTGAAATAAACCATTTCTATACTACACTAAATATCCACATGGGAGTTTGCTCTCTCTTGACTATATCAGTTTAAAAAGCAATGTTATTAACTAGATGCAACTTCTGAATATAGATAAGATCTACCTCCTCATCTGTCAAAATTCCTCCTAAACATGCATATCTTCTATAAAATATCTTGGGTACAACTTAGCAAAGGAAACATGTACCACGAAATTCCCCATGCGGTTTTGTGATCAAACCCCAGCAGGTTACAGGGGTAACTGGATTGCTTGCCCACTCTAGGTTAGAAGTTCCTTGAGATTAGTCTCTTCCAGGCCAGCGCCCAACTTGGCACAAGGATTCTGAACTCAGGAACTTCTCTTGCATTTTGGAGAGTGCCATACACACTGAATTAGAAGCATGATCCACTTCCAGAATGACATTTTGTCTTCCTAAGACTCTGAGAATGAATCATTTACCTAAGTTCCAAGTTCACAGCAAACAAGCAAGGGTCAGCAGCCAAGCCTTGTTACTGCCGTTGCATAAATAGTGTGTGCGCACTATGGTGAGGCGGTTGTTCTCATATGAATTCTGCATACTGGCATCTGTAACTATGTGGCAGCAGACTCATGGATCATTGACTGGGCCACCAGAGTGGGAGCTGTACATTCTGGGTTCTCATCCCAGATCTACTATAAGCTTGTTATTCAGATTGGTCCGCTGCTTCACATCTTGGTTTCCCTGACCAGAAAACGGGGAGAACAACTCTGATCTACTTTGAGATCCACAAATGAAAAGATGCTGTATGAGAACTTAGGTATTTTTCAGGCTGAACAATTTGCAAAGTGGGTGAAAGCCCACAGTAGCCTTGGAGGTGGGAGGGGCTTTCTCCTATTGAGAGTCCCTTACCATTCTGTAGTCTCACAGCAATAAATAACTTCTTCTAATGTATCTTACAGCCAGGAATATAAGGGTGTGGGAATGGCTGGTACACATGTCTAAGGGAACATGAACCCTCCTCAACAACGTGTATTCTGGCTTTAAGAGACTTTGCATGCTTCCTTTCCCTCACTGCACAGGATACACAATGCACAAGCAGCATTAACAACATTCTACAATTGCACTGGTTTTCTTTAGCCTGCAGTTGCTAGTAGTCCGCTAATACTGTCATATACACTAATTACACAAGGGAGAGTGCAGCACTCACCTGCCGTTCTTGGTCACGATCATCTCATTAGTGACTTCCCGGAACCTCTGCCAGAGTGCAGCATCTTCTAAGACCACCTGGAGCTGTTTCTCAGTGGGGTCCCCTTTGTTTCTCCCAGCCTGGAGTTCGTTCTCCACAACATTGAGGAGCCTGGAGACTGTGCAGTCACTGGGCTTCTTACACCCCAAATCAGCCATGGTGACTTTACTGTCATTAACTTCAGGTGGCTAAAAAAAAAATAAACCCAAAACAAAACAAACCAAAAAAAACCCCAAACACAAAAAAAATAAAATAAACCCCCCCCACCAAAAAAAACAAACCACCAACAAAACCTAAGTAGACTTAAACCCAAGCCAATTAATTAGCTACAAGCTAACAACTCTGCTCTTCTTGTTCGTTTGCCACCGACTTGTTCTTCAGCCCTTAGAAGTCACAATGGGACAGTGACACCAGTGTGTTAAGGTTTACATACACACGTACATACAAAAAGAGGGCTATCTTCTAATTACTTGTCAGGTCAGGTGGGTGGCAATCTGATTACGCAATTGGCTGCCTCAAAAGAAGAGTCCTCCATCCAAATTAGCAGGCTTTTATCTTTTTTTCCAACCTGAAGTGGGTCTAATTGTTCTGCTTGAGAACCAGGTTTCCATTAATGAAAAAATATTTCATTTCCAGACTGAAACAATGCATGGAAATTGCATTCATGGTGATGTGAATGCCCGCTGAAGGTAGGAAGCAAGCAGGCAACAGTCAAGGCTGTTACAGAAAAATGCTGGCGTTATATTTTTGTTATAAACACAGAACTGCCTGCCCCACTCTTCTGGATTCTTAAAATAAAGTAATAATAAAAGGTCCTCATGCACTTTGCTCTAGATCAGGGATGTTCAAGCTGTTGGCCCCGTGGGCCAGATGAGTGATGTGGGGTTGGTCTGTGGGCCAGATCCAGTCCATAGGCCTGACCAAGAGCACACGGGATCAGGACCCAATCTGGCGCACAACCCCATACTGTACATGCTGGATTGGGCCTGCAACCCCCTCTTCAACTCTACATGTGCCTATTGGGCCCACTGCCCTGCACAGCGCACACTGGACTGAGGCCTCCAAACCAGCCTCAGCCTACCAACCCATGGACCAGATTGGGTCAGCCACCCCCAGCCCTACCCTCACGCATGCTGGATCAGACCCCACCCCCCCACGTGCATCCATTGTGCACATTGCCACAGGCCCATTGCCCTGCCTTTATCTCCATGTGTACCAACTAGATCCTATGCATGGGGCCATGTCATCTGGTTCCCAGGGCTTTGACATTTGGTGGTAGGGAAGCAGTTTCAGTGTTAATTGCCCCATGGGCTGGATGACATGCTTGCCCATTGGCCAAGGGTTGATCACCCCTGGTCTAGAATAAGGAAGGCTTAGGTGTCCTAATGCCATTTTAGGTGCCTCTTTAGGTGTCCTAACGCCTCATTATGTGCCTAGGTCTCAGAAAACCCTTTTCTCGCCCTGTAGGCACGAAAACTCACTCAATACCAAAGTCAAGTCCCTCACATCTAAATTTCTGCTGACAACATGCCTAAATCCCAACAGCAGTGAGTGGCTCATAGCTAAGCGTCACTGAGCACATCTACACAAGATGCTTGATGCACAGAAGACTAATGCTACCGCGCATTAGCGCAGCTGGCAAAAACTGGGCTAATGCACATTAAGTGTCACACAAATCGCATTCATCAGTGCTAATGCACAGTACCACCACTTAAGGTATATTTAGTTCCTGTTATTACAGGTACTGAACTTAATGCGCCATAATTACAGTGCATTAATGAATATGTAAGCGCACCCACGGAGACTCACAAAAATAGGTTCCCACAGGTAAGGTAGGTGGGTAGATGCCTATCTGGCAAGCTTGATCAGACCACATCTCACCCTGCACAGAGCCCAGCCAGGACAAGGAGCCCCTTTTCTTACTTAACAGCATCTGCTTGGAATCTGGAGGATCTAGCTTGAGACCTTTTTGCCTCTGAAGGTTTGACACCACCTCTTCCCACCTCTCTGAGGCACTAGGGGACCATCCACTAGGAAACCATCCACCAGGCTGTGGGGCTCTCTGTCCTTCTTGTAGACTGGACTGTAAATGCTAAACACCTAAGCATTTTCAGGACTTTAGGTATTTTTTAAGTGGAGCAACTTAAACATTCACTTGCCAAGAGAAGGACTGTACAGCTTAGTGTTTAAAACAGTCACCTGAAGAGGAGAGCTTGGCTCCAGTGCCTGGCTTGCTCCAGTGAATATTCAAGTGTTTTATACAAAGCGAGCAGGAGGAGATAAGAACACCTCACCCTAGCATATCTTGGTAATCAGGACACTCATGAAAAAAAAAAAAATAGGTTTGGGACTCCTCTGGAAGAAGAGGCCCTGCAAAAGGCAGGGCAGATATGCCCTTTTATAAACTAGGTAAAAGAGAGAGCACACACAAGCTTTCATGGGCTGAAGATCACTTCATCAGATGCTATGAAAAGGACATACAGAAAGGAGAGGATAGGAGAGAGAATGAATTAGAATACAAAAGAGCAGAAAAGACAGAGAGGGGAGAAAGGGGGGATGGAGGCAGGCTAGGAGAGTCAAGCAAACAAGCTGTAAACCCATAGGAACAAAGGGATCACAAAGTTAATCCAGGTAAATGGAAATGAATCTGTAGTCCCTATTTAAACTTTACTTAACATAGTCCAGTTTGTGGATGATTTCTTGTTTCTCCTTTCCCTGTTCAAACTGGTTTTCAATTTTTTTCTTGACCAAGACCAGCAATCCTGAGGCCAGCGATGGAGTGTCCAGGGAGCTTGGAGTCTTTTACCACAGGCTTTTATGTCTTTCTGCACCCTGAACCTGGTCTCTAGTGGTGAATGCTGTAACCAGAGCTACTGGGTGAAAGGTATGTTTTATGTGGAATCCAAAACACACCTACTAAATTAGGCCTCACAGCGAGAGAGTCAGGGAATGACTCTTCTGTGAATCCAAGTAGTGCTCTAGGCCTGTGTATACCAAACTGCTGCCACTATCTGTGCATCTCTTGGAGATGCAGCATACGCTGGCAGACTAGATTTTTCTGTTAGCATCATTAGACTGCCTCCCCAGATGACAGCAGCTAAAAGCTTGGCAGAAGCCTTTTGCTGTCAGCAGACCTTTGTGCAGACTGGGGACATTACTGCCCTAGGTCGGTCAGCTAAAAGGGACTATGTTCTTTCCATATCCCTAAATAATATTGGTATGGTGACAAAACTTTGTAGTGGAGACCTACTGCATGTGCCAAATACCACAGTGCCGTCAGGAGTTAGGCACTGAAGGCGTTTAGGGGCCTTCAGGGTTAGGCAAGGGTTTGGATGAATGCCAGTGGCATCTACATTTGGAATGTAGGTACCTAAATAGGCCATCAGGCATCTACATCCCCTTTATGACTTTAGCTTTTACTGTATGAAAAATGTCAAAAGGGTGTGAACAAGATCTATAGCACAGATATAGGATAAAACAGCAGTTGCGATTTATTTTTGAAAAATAGTCTGATTTTTTTTTTTGTCACTCAAAAATAACTTGACTGAGAACATTATAACCGTTTTATTTGATAGCCTTTAATGGGCTTTTATACCTATAATTCTGAGAAGCTGGAAGGCTCTATTTTTTTTTTTTTTTTAATTACTCCATTGTGAGGGATACATTTATGCAATAGATGAATAGAAGTCTGGCACGCTTTTTAAGAGCCCATCAGACCCTAGGGTACACCTTCCAAAGTGCATCAGCCCTTGCATGCCAACAGCTTGATTAGTACACTGCCCTTAAGGAAAAAAGATCAGATCCTACATCCCTTGTTGGTGATGAAAAGCCTGCAAATAGTCCCACTGACCACAGTAGAGCCACAGCCCTGGATTCCAGCTCCCAGAACAGCAGAACTCCAGGCCGGCAGTGATTTCATGCAATGCAGGACTATAAAGACTTGTTTACCATAGAAAAAAATAGTACCTGCAGTTCCCAGTAGCTGTATTTTAGACTGAGCCCAGGTATTTTCACCACAGGGTCAGCTCTCTCTACTATTTTCAAACCGTGTTTGTTTAAGTAAATTTAGGGCATATCCGTTCTCTTTAACTTTGATGCAACTCCTTCTAATTGTTGTCCACCAGAAAAAATGAAGTAGGTAAATTACCCTGTCAGCATGCAAAGAAGTCAGTTTCCCTTGTTGGTTGCAATATAGAGCTTCATTCATGCAGCCGGTAGTTACTGCCAGCTGAAGTCTGAGGTTCAGTGTGTTGAATTCTTGCACTGTGCATTGAAGTCAATGGAATATTTAAAATATGGTGATCTGGCTTCTGGAAGGACAAGTGGAAAAAACAATCTGTTTGTAAGATGCTGAATTCATAGGTTTATGGTTTTGGTTGTTTTTTTTCCTGCAGCACAGGAAAGAGAGGCTAAATTAGTTCTTTTTGTATATACTACACAATTTCAAATGGTGCCAGAAGTACATAAGCACTTAATGCAGATGGCTTTTAGTTATTATATGCAATTTACCCATGTTAAAAGAAATATGGTATATAAATTATGGCTGTTTGAAAATTCAGAATTTTGGTGAAGTTTACTGTAAGGCTCACAATTTCAATCAGTTCCAAAATACCTGCATACAGATCTCCTGTTTTAATTTTAAAAGCCATAGACTTTAAATGCAAAACTGATTTCTGTGCAGCTTGAAATATTAGGAAGCTAATTGCTCAGGAAATTCAGAGTTATGAATCCTACCAGCAGCAGTACCTCAGCCACACGCTTAGAGTATAATTTCTACAGCAGCAGTTCTACAAGGCACTTAGACCAAAAAGGTACAAGATTTGATTTTCAGAGATACTGACTCCCCATTATTGCTGTTGATTTTTACTGGAATGGTAGCTGCTTAAAAACTCTGGAAACCAGACCCAGTCTCCCCATCTTGTATTTTGAAGTGAAGCAAAGCACAAACTCAAATGGCAATAAACCACAGAAGTAGAAAGGTAGTGATGTAGAAAAGTGGGAGGGGAGACTGTTGGGGAAACTGTTGGTGAACCCCAGGGACAATCATTTGCTCCTCACAAATTCATCAAGGACTTGATTACTGGCTCACAGGCTTCTTGTTAATCACACTGAAAAAAAATTGGGGCCGGGGGGACGGGAGAAGAGGATGATGCTGGGGGTTTAACCAGCTTTCTTTAGTACATCATTTTAGAAAGTTAGCACTGTGTGTGGCAAGACAAAAGTACTTTGCAGCACTGACACAAAGGTCAATATTACTAAAATGAGTGGTTCAAAACCAGTGCTGAAGCCTAGATTTAGGCAGACTTTTCTAGATGTGTTCAGACTGTAAGGGTACAGTAGCTTAACTTCTATTGTGGAGCTTATTTGGAAGCCTAACACTGAATCTAGCTGTCAAACTTTTAATCACCATCTTTGGAAGTTTTAGAGGGAAAGGTTCTTTGGAGTCATGGTTCTTGATGCACTTTGCACTTATGTAGCAAAGTATGCCCCAGCTTGTAAAAAGCTTAAAACAACAAGGTGTATACTTTCCTACTCATTTCCTTCCAATGCAGATATGCATGAAGATAATTTAAATATCAATGCAAATCAAAACACAAGAGAAGAGAAGAATCAAGCTATAAAGTTCTAGACCAGCACGCATGGAAAACATGGGGCACATCTCCATGGAAGCTATTTAAGGACTGGCTGTAAGCAGGGGAGATGAAAGATGTATATGTTAATATATAGGGCTTTAACACCCAAAGCAAGATTTATGGGTAGCAGTAGCCATGGGTTTTACCTCATAAAGCAAGGCTCAACATCACTGAAGTTTAGGAAACACTGCATGAGAAAAGCATGGGATTTTTCTTCAGATCTGAATTTCTGCATCTGTTCTTCCTATATAAATTTGTCATATGAACATTTGTTTCCACAGCATGCAAGAGAGGAGTGCAACAACCAACCTGATTGAGGCAGAGCAAAACTGGGAAAATTTCATTGCTAGAATTAAGGAGGATGTAAATTACTTTCCTCTTAAGACCCCTTGTCAGCAGTTAATTCCCTAAAAAAACCCAAAAAACTTTGCTACTGAAATGGACCATGTCATATCCTAGCCAGGTGGAGAGACTTAAGAATTAAGGGGAAACTTGGAACCAAGTCTGTTCCACCTCTGAGTAACGCAGATAAGAGGAATGCTTTTGCATCTGTTGAAAAGATAGGCCAGTTGGTTTCTGGATGTGGGGGCAGAAGGGCTCAAATATAAGGATCCAGACTCAGGTAGTGCCTCACACCCAGTGCATAGTATAGAGCTATGCTGAGCCAACTATTCTATATTTGACAGAAAAGTGAACTATAAATAAGATTTCATACACCCTCACAAAAGTAGCTTGGATACATTCAAGATGGGAATTCTCTCCTTAAAGTATGCATCTCAGATGCAAATCTAACTCATTTCTTTCCATTCCTTCTTATATCTTTAAGTCCTAGATGACATATAACCTTGAACAGAATGCATTAACATCTATATAGCTTAGGCCACCAAATAAAATAAGATGCATGCAGGAAATCAAATAGACAGAGTAAGAGAGTCAGGGATGTCTGTACTTCATTAATTTTTAATTTCCATACTTAAAAAAACAAACAAACAAAAACACTTGCTTTTAGGTTCCCTAATTTCTGAAGTCATTCCCTCTCCTCCACTCCTGTCTCCTTTAGCTGTTTTTTTTTTTTTTGCCAGATATCTGTATACTTACCAAGATTTTTATATCAGTTTTACCTACCTTCAAAGGCACAGAAAGAAGAATTTGTCTTCTCTTCTACAAACATTGGAACAGAGGCATAAAGAGGCTCAGGTCAGAGGGAGTCAGAGCTGGCTGTAGGAGTTTCTAGCTCCTGGACCTACTCTCAGATTTATGCTGGTGTCTGGAAAATGAAATGCTACCCTTACGTCTGATATTTGTTCCAGTATGAATCCGCATTGGTAGACAGACACAGAAAGCTAGGAACAGCCTTTAAAACTTAAAATTGGTTTATCCCATAGTCTCCATGGAGTTGCAGAGTACGAGACAGCAGCAGGACTAACGTTTGTATGCTTTTAGCATTTACGGTCTGCAAACATTTCAGTGAACAGTTTTACTAGCTGGGACATTTGGGAAAGCAGTACATATTCACATAGAAATTAAGTTTTGAATTCTTTGCATTGAAAACTTGATTTTGGAAATTCCTTATTCAAGTAGGAACTAATGACTTGTGACTGGCAACCAGATCAGCAGAAAATACAAGCATCAGACACCGCCACAAATCAAAACACACAACATTCAAGGCAGAATTATTTGGTGAACAATTTTGAATTAATACACTTTGCAAGGAAGTCAGGGAAAATGGCAGAGTGGAAAATGCCTAAACCCAAGATTATAAATTATCTAGGTATTAAGGAGAATGCTTACCTAAGAACTGATTGGATTATTACTTATTTTACTGTCCGATTAAACTCAAACCCCATACCTTCTGGCCAACAGCTGCTGAGACACCACAGAAAAAAAAAAAAAAAGCAATTAAAATGGCCTGTTCTGCACCTGACACTGGATAGCTGTTTTTTGTCTTCAGACCCACGCCTGCAAAAAGGCAGCCCTTCTTGATCCAATGAAATCCACAAGAGCAGGACTCAATCTTTCCACCTCCCCAGAACCCATTGAACTGCTTGAATGAGTAACCTTCTCTGAACATTCAGTCCCAGCAGCCAAACGAAACTTAACCTCGCTCATCAAAACAGTCTCAGGAAATCAAACACCCACCTTGTGCTGAGGCTTAATTAAAAGAGAATAAAAGGACAGCTGCTCTTATCAGTGTTTTTAATCATGGATCTGGCACTTCAGGAGATTATTGAACTATAAGAGATTTAGGAAAGATTAGCTTTTTCATTACTACTGGGAGTAAAACAGCAGTTCCAATGCAGTGCTGGCCACACATGTTTCTACTGGCCATGAAGACAACTTCTGCTGTTAGTACCAGATGAAATTTCAACGGAGAGAAGCCCAGACAACAGGAAAATGGCCCTATGCGTTTCTGTTCTGGAGGATTTTTTTTTTTTTTTTAAAGCATTGAAAATTGAACTGATGAAATTAGGATGATAGCTTTAATCATGACCGGATTCCCCCACCCCATCTTTTCCTCTATCTCTGAGCCCTTCACAACTATGCATTAACTTCTGCAAGTCATTACTGGCCCATTTTTATAGTTGGAAACTAGAGAAGCAGGGAGGTTGAATCTGCTTGGACTATACACATACTCTCTCTCTGGCTGTTCCCCAGCAGTAAAGCCAAAAGATGAGATATTTCACACTAGGGAAGCAATAGTTAATATTTTAGCCTGGATATCTGAAGGCAAGCCACTTAAACTGGAGGTACCATAAATATGCTTAAGTGGCTTGATCTTTCAGAAGAACCAAGTCCATCCATCCCCACACCCCCCCCCCCAAAAAAATCAATTAAAAGGAAAATAAGAGCTGTGGAGAGGGCATCTATAAAAAGCAAAACAACCAGACCAACATATTTGGTCTTTCTTTCCCTACTTCCTTTGCACTGACTTGGAGGCTCTGAGGGCAGGAGCAGGAGAAGGAAGCTGGAAGACCCACGACCCACACAAGAGTCAAACCCTGTTTAAATATAGAATGCAATGAATGGATGGAGTAATTTAAGATCTCCAGTGTTTCTCCTATAAGTAAGGGGGGCTAGAGCCTGAAAAGAAAGATCAGGTGGTCACTTAATCAGTTTTGGAGGAAAAGACTTCCTCTTTTTAAAGACCCAAAGCAAAATCAGAATTGCATCCTTTGCTCAAGCCATTTTGGTTTAATGATGCAAACACCTGACGAGAGACAACCAAACCAGAACAGACCTAGAGATACCTTCCAAGCAGGTTTCAGTTATGCTCTGAATGTTGAGGGCCTGTTTTAAACCATATACATAGGGTCAGACCACTGATCCCACACTAACTAGTATGGGAGATAAACAACAACCAGGGACCTTTTCTCTGACCATCATCTTGATGAACAAAGCTTGCACTTTGCTTCTAAAGAACAAGTAGTAATTAGTCATTGAAACACTTACCTAGGGATGTGGGCAATTCAGAGACAGGAAATTAGAATATGAACACAGCCCATCTTTCTTACAAAGATAAGCTGTAGCTCAATTAGTTGTTATGGGTTTGCTACCAAAAGTCTCTTGAAGAAGGTAAATGGCTTAGCATGTCAGAGGCTGAACTAGATGATCAGAATTGGTTTTTCATAAAATATTAACTAAGGAATGTTACATGAAGATGTTAGGGTTTTTCTTTATGGCTGAAGAAGTGCTTGAAGACAGCAAAGATTGTCAGGGTTTTCCATCTGAATGGCAGTTTCCAATTACCTTTTCACTTTCTGTAAACAAGTACCAGAAACTTTTGTTGGAAAAGTTTTGAATTTTGCTAGATAAGACTATTCTTTGATGCAAAAGAGAATTTGTTTTCCTGCCCCTTAGTATCCTGATAAATGCCTGGGAGCCCAAGTTTCCTAGCCCTTTATCAGTCCACTAAGTAGACTATGCCCAGAGCCAGGGCTACAAGGCCTTCAGAGCTCCTGGCTCATAGAAAAGCCAGACTCCCAAACATAGAGGCTCCCCCAAATCTGAGGAAATCTTGAAAAGTTTCTCTCAAGTGAGAGTGGTAGATTGCCCATACTAGGACAATTTTTGTTTGTTTGTTTCATTTTAAGACACAAAATTTCAAGATTTCCTCTGGAATCAGAATTCTAGTTTGGGGCCAACTCAAAGGGGCTGGATCAAGAATATGGAATAATTGCTCCCAAAAAGAAGCAACCATAGTGCATGACTGTCTTCAACCTCACTGTAGCGAGTTGTCCACTACTCACTTTATTTTCCTAAGCACCTTTGCCTCACAGGAAACACCACAGACATAAGCCAGCAATCAAATCAGCAAACAAAGACAGTCAATCCAGGGGTAACTCACACCTCAGAGCTAGACAGTGACTCTGGCTCTGTGCTGCTTCCTCAGCGGTGCTCTTCCTTTTTTCTCTCTCTCTCTAGTAAGCTCCCTGGCTTGCTGCTTCAGCCTCTAGCTTTGCAGTTCTTTCCCCCCCGAACTTTCCGGTCTTTTCCCAGACCCTGGGCGAGTCCCCAGCCCAGTGTTGCAGCCATACAACCATCTCCCTTTTTCTATTCCACCAGCTCCCTTTCCTGGGAGCCTTTTAAAACTTCCTTTGGGCCAGCCAATTATCCTCATCAGCTGGTCCAGGCAAGCCTGTAAGCACTTTCCTGAGGCAGGCAATCTATTACATTCACTCTCTCTCAGAGATAAAGATATGCATTTGCTATGTGTGTTTTATAACATTATAAATAAATCCAAACAGAACACTGAATGTACGTCTCCACATTGAAAACAGAAGAATAAGCCCATCACAAGTGTTAAGTGCCTAGAAAGCTACTGACAAGAACTCTGATAAGAGCAAGAACTGCAAATATATATAAAAAAAAAAAAAATACTTATCTGCTCTACACAAACTAACAACATTGCGAGCGCTACCAGAGAAAATAGGTTGTTTTGTTGTGGGTTTTTTTTCAAATTTGGATCTAGATACTTGACTAAGATCAGAGAAGGTGTCGGAGCTGGAATTAGAACACAGTTATCTTCAATTCTAAATAATATATTCAGGTTATAATACTTCACTTGGCTTCACTCATTTCATAAGAAGCAGGAACTTGCCTACCAACACTGAAATAAGAAGCCCTTTTATCTTGTTCTATTAAGTGATCTATGTAAAAAATGAGTATCACCTGCAAACTTCACTCTTTTATTTAAATAAAGAGAACAACTTATTTAGTGCAGTATCAACTTTATTGAAAAAACAAACGTTCACATGTCTTAGGATATAAACCTATTACAGAACAGCAAAAGCTTTTAATTAGGAAAAGACCTGTCTGCCAAATGATTAGACCCAGGAAAAAAGCAACTAGGATATATATACAAGGCAGCATAGGAGCCAAGAGAAACTGTTTACAATACAAAACACTTGTAGTGGAAAATTTCACCAAAAAAATTCGTTTTCATTTTACAAAAATATCACTCGGTTGGTAAACTTTTAAAAATGTTTTGTCACATTTTAAATGAGGCACAAGATTTTCTCTCCATTTCAAAATATATAAAGCCAAAAAAAATTACTGAAAAGTTTTGAGAGCCTCCAGTACTAGGAGGTGGTGACCCTAAAAACAGGCACTGACATGATGAAGATTACAAAACTGGATGAAAACCATTTTCAGAAAAAAGTTGCAATAAAGTTGTTTCAAGCTGTTATATCACATAAAAGAAAAATGCAGTCTTATCACACAACACAGCTGGCAAAAATGTTCCCTATAGCTTTATACTTCTATTTATAACCATCTTTTTTATTCTGAGAATGCTGGCCCAGGGAAAACTGCATGTTATGCAACCCACAGGACAATTCCCATCTCTATTCAGCATGGGAGCATCTGCAATCTATGCAAGTTTGATATAATCCTAATTCCATGAACCAATCCTTGCTGTATTCCCTAGGAATACCTGCAGATCTTTACTGCCTGCAGTCTGAAAGTGATTTGCACAAGATTTATCAGCAGTTAGGACTTAGTGCAGGATACAAAAACATGCTACTTTGGGTTTTAAAAAACCTGTTATAAAAACACATTTGGAAAGATTCAGCATCACAGTAAGAAAGTCTCAGGTAGTATAATATTCAAAGTAGACTTCATAATGTCATAATAGCAAGGTTTTACTCTGAAAAGGCCATTCACATTGGGCTTATATGTTTGGGGTGTTCCAGTAACTTCAAAATAGATGCAGTTTCTTTGCAAAAGATGGTCCTCTTGGCTCTGATGAAACAAAATAAGCTTCTAAACAAAGCTCTTAAGGCCTTTTTCAGTTAAAAAGTTGCATTAAACAAGTGCTGTGACAACCACAAGAGAAAGATCAGCTGGCCTGGTGACCTGAACTGAAATCTTCTAAACACACTTAGGGAGTTGAGTAGCCAGACCCACAGAGATAAGCACCCATACACATCTCTGAAAATGCCATCCCTTGTGGTTATACGCTCCAAGCAAACGGGTAGAGGATTGAGAAAGTAAAGAGAGAATTTCTTTCTAGAAAAGTCTGAAAAAGGTGGTGGCAGAAGCTGTTCATTTTCTATGGAGTCCTTACAGGTTGTCTACTCTGCAGTAACAGTAACATGAGGGAATTTCACACAAGGTGGGAACATTAAAGATTTCCACACATTCAAAACACACCTACCAAAACAGACAGGAGGCAGTTTGTTTTTACAGACAAAATCCTGCCTTTCTGGTACAATCCAACCAAGGTAGAATGTGGTCTAGTGTCCAGTTTCATTATTTCTTTATAACTATGGTGTTAAATTAACAGATTGGATCAGATGCATGTACAAGGCAGGTAGAATACAGCAGCTAATGCAATATGCAGGTGTAAAGAGAAGATAAGTCAATTCCAAGAATGCAGGACTGCAACATATTTCACTAACAAGGCAGGAATTCAAAATGACAGCAATCCAGGCAATGATATTAGTAACCAAGTAGAAGCCTGGGTGTATGTCAGATTGGCAAGAATCTAGATAGAGTATTCCTTCCCTATTAGACATGTATTACAAAAGTAAGATTAAATTCATGGAAATGGTATATCTCCTCCCACAGTCGCGACTCCACCCCTTCTAGTAAAGGGACCCATATACAATATGAAATCCAGTTTAGTAAACCCTACATGTGTAGCTTATTGACTCAAAAGCTTCAGAGGTAGCTCTACAGTTAAAAGTAGTCAGTTTGTGGATTTGCAATCCAGAGGAACACCCGTATAATCTGCATGCCAGCAATGAATCACTTAAGAGCTTCACATACCAAATGCTCTCTGTATAACTTGCTGTATCAGAACAATTAGGTCCCAGGCTCTATTCAGGCAACACACAGATACAAGAGTTATATCCAGGGTACATGATTAAAGCTTGGTTTTGGCGTTCCCAATCTGGCTGGAAAGTATTTAGGTTCATAGGCAGAGCTTTCCAGCACAATTACTAGCCCTAGCAAAGGGGGTGAATTGTCAAGGAATGAGTTGATCTGAAGTACAGGAGTAAGAAAATCCAGCAGTCAGCACTGCAGAATTCAATTGTTGAATGGCCTAGAGCAACAATGACCCTGGTTAATAGCACTTTTGGGAAGGAAGCTTGTATTACTTAGTGGGGAGCTTTTCCCAAGTCCCCATTGAGAAGCCAGTGTTAAACAAAAATAGGCATGAGAGAAGCATTAAGAGGCATATCCTCCAGTTACTTCTTATGAAACTATTCTGTAAAGACCAGGGTAGAATCCTTTGGCAGGAAGCGGCCTGGGAACTGAACTGAATCCCCAGTACATGGAGGAACATAGAGGTAAAGTGACTTGTTTTAGTTCAGGCAGCAAGTCAGGAGAAATAAAAGAAGGTCTCTATCTCCCTACCTTCTGCTTTAATTTGTTGAGCTGCCTTTGAGACATTAGCAGTCAAGAAGCCTTATTTAGAAAAATGAAGGTGCCTCAAAGTCATGCTAGTAGAGAAGTCAGATGAATGATGTTCAGAACAAGTGTTGTGTGTAGGAGAGACTGGTAAGGCTTTTTGTACAAGTGTAAAGGTTTACTTTAAATGCTAACCAAAAAACCCAAAAAGACAACTGCTTAGCTATCCTGGGTCACTACCTGTCTCTAACCATAGAAGAGGGAGATAGTTACATCCAAAAGTAGACCGCTGTATTCTAACAATGATAATAATGGTCAGTCTATGGCTTCAGCAGCTTGAAAAATAGCAATGTGCAATGAAGTTAAAGAAGCCAGTGTCTGTTGTGTGCCCCTACTTCCAAATCACCCACTTGTGGAATGGATGTACCCTAACTGAACAGAAGTGGAGACGTGAACAGCGTAATCCTCTGATGATGGTAACCTCCAGCCAACAGGATTCCAACAGAGGCTAAAATAGACAGATCCCAGGATCTAGACTGGAGGGCTACTGCTCCCAAACATGGGAATAAATGAATGCTGTTAAGACCTGGACAACTCAGGGAAACTGCCACTTCAAGGTATCATGCTCTCTCTAGTTTCAGAAGCCAGAGATATAGAAAGGAAGAGAGTCTCATGTGCCTTTTATTGCTCAAGAATGGTAAAGGAAAAAACAAAAAAGAATAATGTTGAAATTGCTATGCTGACTATTAAGTCCTCAGCGCTTTACTTCATAGACATAGGCTGTACTTTGCGTAGTTTTTTGTAGCGATCATACTTTCAAGCCTGGCCAGGGCATGGTTTTCCAAGACAGGATCCTATAACGATCACAGTAGGCTACAATGGCCTACTGAAATGGCTCTTCCATCATTCAAGTTTTTTTGTTTTTGTTTTTTTACAGGAGAGGTTTTGAAGTGGAACTTTACAGTGAAATGCATTAAGTTGTCTTGAGCAACTGAAGGGCACTTTAAGGTTTGTTTTTTTAAACTCCTAAGTTTAATAGCTTCCTGGAAGCCACCAAGTTTGTTACCTTCACTGTGGAGCTGATGCTTACTGCTGATCTGATCAAGACTGTCGCTAGGCTGTGAATATTGGTTACCTTTTTTCTTGTATAAATAAGACTGTAATCTGGTGGCCAGTGTGGTTCATATTGTAATCATACTCCAACATGATTGTATTTGTACTACAATGAGGGCCTTATGAACTGCACAAGACACCAAGGACTTTGGCATCAGGCTATACAATAAGTCTTCCCAGACTTTTACCCCAGCAAGGTAATAACTAGGTAAGTAGTAAATATAATCCGCCCAAAGTAAAGTGTGCCCAAGGACTGCAGCAATGCTATATTTATCAGAAAAATCAGTCTGAGAGAATGCTAAAGTGATCTTGGAATTTCTGCTTCAGAAAAAATCCTAGCCTCAGGAGGCTATTTGTTCAGAGGTGGCAGTTAAATTTTGCACCCAGTTCCTTAGCAAAAATAAAGTTTCCTCATGATGCTTCCCCTCAGAAGAAGGTACTGACACTTGAAGATCACCTGTGCATTTCTTCTAGTCAGTGACCTATGATCTCTGTAGGCAAAGGCATTTTGAACAAGTGGGAACCATAGACCAAAGAAGAATATGTCGTCCCCCCATTCAAAGAAAAAACGCACACAAGTTCCTCATATCCTGTCAGTAGAAGGTATTGTAAAAAGGTGGGCAAAAATACCCGTTCCAAAATGTACACAAGAGTATTTAGAAAAGCACAATAAAATCTGTGTCCAGACAAACTAAATATCAGTTCTTATCGAGTCATGGGGTTGTTGTTTCTGCAATAAATAGCTGTGGACAGGACAGGCCCCAAACAGCGCAAGAAAGATGCAGCTTCTGCCTTGCTTTGCAATATTAGTAGCTGCTACAAGCAAGGCAAAAAACCCAGGTCCCCATCAGGCAGAGAGCTTTGTTTACCTTGGTTGCAGTGAACTCCTTGTACTTTTCCCCAAGGGGTATAATAAATGCTCATTTACTACATTAAATAAACACCTAGTAGTTTAAACAGTTATTTGGTTACAGAAAATAATTTTTTAGAAATATTTAGTCAAAAGAGTTTCCTTCAGCAGTTCTAAAACCTGACTTTGAAGCACTAGGCTCCTGCAAAAGAGCCAGAAAATAAAAAGATCAGTGAGGTTTCATTGTCCAAAGTGAGTGCAAACATTAAGTGGGAGGAAGTGAAGTTTTTGAATCTCAATAAAAAAAAATCATCAGAAAGCAGGGAGTATATTTCTTCTCCTGTAAGACTAGATCCTCAGCAGTGTAGAGTGGTACAGTTTCATCAAAGTGCAAAACATGCCAACTTGTGCCAGCTGAGGATCCTCTGATTTTTGGCCCAACAGTGGCTCTTCAAGGATTATTTGTTTTGTTCTGCACAATTCTAATACATGTATAAATTTCAGAGTTAGATTCTAGATCCCAATCTGGCTCTGCTAAACAGATAGTTTCGGACAATAAACCGTTTCAACATTCTGATGCTTACAAAAAGTAACTATATACACTGGATTCTAAGCACAAGAAAGCTCCCACTACCAACTGAAAGGCACGTGTTTAAGACAGTCAGAAAGATGCATACAAGAATTAGCATGGATCTACTGTACTTCCTAGAACTTCACAAAGCATCCCACATGCTTGTTATGACAAACAGACAGATGCACATTTCTTCACAGCATCCCTGTAAGGGAGAGAGAAATAGTGACACAATGTTTCTAATATACATAGACATTTCTTCACCATTTTAATTACAAGCAATACAGTTTGCAGTTAGGTTATAACCATTTGCTTATGTGTGTCTGGCAATGTCACTAAAGGGCAAACTGAGACCCATGTATATACATGTGATTTAGTTTCACTTGCCTGTAGGAAGTGGGAGAAGCCCTTGCTGTAGCGTGTGAGGGTGGGGGTTAGAAAAGAGTGGAGATGCCAGAGCTGGAAAAGGGAAGGATGTGACTGCACACGTATGCATGCACTCACATGAAAGGGTTTTAAATGGACAGCTTAAAAAACACTCATAAGAGAAAGTAAGCTTCTCACAGGAGTTTCAACCACTAGCTCATCTATAGTATTTTGGACTGCTTGCACTTTCCAAAAGCTATTTTTAAGATTCCATTTCAGACTGTATACCACAAGTTATCATCAGAAAGCCTTTTTGTGCTTTAAATTCACATTCTCTAAAATAAGTTATCCCTTGCATGCCTCTTACTTGTGGAAGCAGATACCCAGCTAACTGACCCAGTCTCCACCTCCCCAGGTCCATGCACACATTTCAGTTGGCCCTTAGAAATACTGTAAAATATTTCTGCAGCTGAGGAGACCCATAGTCTGGTCAGAAGAGAAGGAAACGAAGGTGGTGATGACAGCTGACAGTAATGACTTGTCAGGAATATTTTGGAAGGTGCCAGGGTTTCAAAGTACAGAAGTTACTAGCTTGGGATTTGACATTGTATTAAAAGCAAATCATGTCCATTCAAGATTACAGGCCCCAGAATTCCACATGTAAGCTACATCTGAAGAGAGTAGCAAGCATGGTTTCAGCAGAAGAGTCCTCTCAGATGCTAAAGAGTTTGTTGGAGGCAGGAGCCCTAAGTAACTAGAGTGGAACAAGCTACACAGAAATGGCTGCATTTCCATCACTGGTGAAATCAACACTTAGAGATTAGTTGCAAACAATTTAAGAGTAACATGACAAACATTAGGGGTTTTTTTTTTTTTTTAGAAGCTAAAGATCTTATGGGGAGACAGAGATATATTCTTTGTCTTTGCACTCTTAAGTGGTGTGGAAGCAATACAGCTTACCTTGCAAAAGGTATGAAGGAAATGCTGTACCTAAAAAACAAAGAGAACATAAAGAAATTAGCAGCTGTTTTGACTGTAAAAACTGCATATAAAAGCAACAATTTCTCCCCATATTAAAAGTAAACATATAGTCATCTCTGCATGTATATAAAAGACACTATAATTAAAATTAGCAGAGAGAAATGCAGTGTTGCTCCTCAAGCACCCTCATTGTAAACATCTTGGTTAAGCAGGGATTTATATGAAGTGTTTAGTTAACCATTCCCCCACAAATCCCATGCATATAAGCCCTGGTGGCATACATGATTAGTCTTCCAAACAGCAATGTACTTGGTACCTTGAGAACTGATGAGATACAGTTATTAAATTTTACAGCATCCAAAGCAGTGAGTCTAGGATGCTGTAAAAATCCTAAAATAGTTAGAAGAAAGCGACCCTAAAAATATCCCTGTATAAGCCTATCAAGCTAATTGAAAACAGTATAGTCCCAAATGGAAGAGCTAGTGTAAAAGGAAGTGCCAAATGGCCAAAGCAAATCAATCTGGAAAACAGCAGCAACCTTGTGTCCAACTGCAAAACAGCTGGACACACTACAGAAGGGAGAGCACAGTGAAGGACTCTGAACTGAGCATGCTCTGCCCCCAGGCCCAGCCAAACAGAACTCTGAGGCAAAAAGCAGAGACAAGCCAGCTCATCTCAAAAACTTTGAACCTCAGGGTGGTAATTATTCGGAGAGGAAGCTCAAGTTTGGGTGGATGCAGAAAGAAAACACTTCGGTGTGAATAAGGAAAATGAGTAAGTCCATCAATACTCTAGCAACTGAACAAAGCTTTAAACCGAAAGGTTGGGGAAGAGGGAAATAAAAGTTACTTACCAGGCCAAAGCAAAACACTGTAAAATGCAGAAGATGAGAGCAAGTCCTTTGTTGTGCCACTGACAGAGGGAAAGAAAAATACAGTCATGAAACAGCATTTACTTGTATTTTTTAAAAGTGTCCACAGGCCACATGCAAGATTCAAGTACTCACCCAGAAGGCAGAACACAACGTTAGTACGAAACACAACTAAAAGAGAACAGAGAATTGCTATTAAAGCAGACTACTCCCTAGATATTAACATCTAGCCAAGTTTCATGGCTACGCTTTTATATATAGCGCCAGTACTAAGCACTAGTATTAGTGCTTTACTGGGATCAGGTTTACTGTATAAGAGTTCCATTTAAAGTGTTCTATCCATGACATTTCTGAATATGAAATAAAGCAGCAGACAGATATTGACTATATCTGCACTGGCTCCGCTGTACTCTCAAAGCTGTTCCCTGAAACTAAGCTATACCTGGCTGCTTTAGCTACTGTTTTGTAGTTTCCTCATTTAAACCTACCTTTCGTTTTTGCTAGTCATTCAAGCATGCAATAAATATACACTACAAATTGGCAGTGCTTTTAAAATAATAATAAATAAAAAAAATGAACAGAAATCTCTTACTTTGAGCTAGACACATTTTAAATAGAGGCACTGTTTCCATTTAGCAACAAGCAAGTTCCTGATCTTTCTGTCTTCAAAGTCAGCAATACAGTCCTGTGGTACATGTACTATTGTGTGCATTTCATGCTGCTTGTGCGTGGGAATTATGTATGGTGGCTCAGGCGATCAGTATAATGACCTTAGTCATTATTCTAACACTGGTTTTTCATATTTAAATCTCCTACTGGAAAGATAGTTACATGTTCAGACCCACCACGCTGAATGCAAAACAAACACAGCCAGCCATTACACGAGAAGATAATCAGTTACACACGACTACACATGTACCTGGATTCATCAGGGAATCAGAAAACAGGAAACGGCACAATGACGGAAAAAGCTTTGCCAGATTAACAAAAATAATATGGGAGCATTTAAGTCAGATCTCTTTTAAACGTAACTGAGGCTGTAACAAATTTGAGGGTTGAGAGAAAAAGCACAAGAGCATAAAAGAAGGAAACTAATCTAAAGAATTTCCCAAACAGAGTGAAAGGCAGTAGAACATTTTCAGCACAAATGGTACTTTTAAATAAATGTCGCAACTTGCAACTGCAGAAGGATGGGGTGGTCACTATTTGTAAGCATTTTAAAGTCTATAACTTAAGTCCACTAGAAAATTGGAATGACAGTATTATGACAGAACTTTGGGGAGGGGAACTATGGGATTCTACTTTGCAGTTGAAGGCAAATACTCTTACTTTATCAAGAGCCTTCAAAACAGAAAGGCACCAGTAACCAGTTAGATGCATTTGGCCAAGTTAAACGCTATACTTTTATTTAGCAAGCTTAATTCATTTACACATAGTTAAAGCATCAGAGTGCTGCATCATGAAACATCATTTACAGGTTCTTCAGAAATCAGCTAGGATGCTTAGGAGTAACACCAGTAAAGAGAGGGGTAACATTAGTAGAGAAGTGTGTGTGTTTAACTACATTCCAACAGGATTCTTTCCACAACTTTCTCTCACTTCTCACCCCTGACTTTGCTTTTATGATTGCGTGCCAAATTTCTCCAAAATGACATCTGCAAAACCTGTCATTCCACTTCATGCACCCAAACCACTAGCTCCTGTGTTGTTGTAGCCCGGTTTAAACTAAGCTTTCAGAGCAGAGGACCTGCTCTTTCCTGTTATACAAAACAATATATTTGTACAGCATTATAAAAACAGCAACACAGTCAGATTTTTAATAGCACAATGAAGCTTTTCTAGACCAGCATCCCTTCCCCAACCCCCAACACTCCTTCCCACACCAAAAAAGCATGTGTGCACATACCACACACACACTACAGAGGAGACTTTCCAGGGAAAATTGAAAATTAGTTCCAATTCCATACAAGTTTAAAAAGATCTTGTTATACTTACTAGCATAATAACAGTAGCTATCAGACGAGTGGGTTCAAACATCCTTTTCAATTGCTTCATTGGTCCCATAAGGAAAACAGTGCTGCAACAAGCAAATCAACACAGCATAAGCACAAAAGATCTGAAGACATCAAAGGTATGCTTGCATTGCCATCATAACCTATTGTAACATACCATAGGCGTCATGGGCATACAAGGTAACAATGTACTTTACTGTGGGGAGTAGTGCTATATAGACAGCAAAGACTTAGGGGCTATACCATAAAACAAAAGCAGCGCACAACAGAGAACAGGCAAGTAAAACACCATGATTTGGGTGCTAGATAAACTAAGTCTTGAGAAGAAGCAATAGAAGATGTTTGTAATCTTAATTTAAATAGAAACATTGTCTAAACATTGCCTTTGCTCCAGAGGCCGCGTACAGGTCATGCTGTGTGTCCCCTGCCCATATGGCCATGGGAGGCACAACATGGTATACCACAAGTCCTGGGGCAAAGGCAGCACGGTGCAGAGCCCCAGCTTGCAGCAGGCAATGCTCCTCTTCCCTGCATGCAAAACTAGGGGAGCATGTGCCCCCCATTCCTCTCCTGGAGGTATGTGCAGCAGTGGGGAGCCACACCCCCCACCCCAACAAGCCTCCTGTGGCTCCATCCCACAACCCACTCTGGCCCCAGGGTCCCATTCACCCCAACCCTTCACCTGACTCTGCCCCACTCCCTCCATCACCATGGGGGCCTCAATCTGCCCTCCCCCACTCCATGGACTTACTTTATGGGCACAGTCTGTGTCTCTAGGTCTCACTCCCAAGCCAGTCCTCCATCCCTGCTGCTGTCCCTTATTCCTGACCCACAGTACCTCACATCCTGCCAGGGTATCCAGGGAACCCCCACCCCGCAAGTCAGGCTCCAACCCCCCAACACCTTCACAAATTCCTTCTCCCCACACACACACACCCACCCACCCACCCACCCACCCTGGAACCATACAGAGTACCTGCATAATTTTGCATTTTTCTGCATATCATTTTGAGTTCTTAGCTGTGCAATTAAAATTGCAATTAATTGTACGATTAAAAAAAAAAAAATTAGTTGCAACTAATCATGATCAAATTTGTTAACTGTTTGACAGGCCTAGTAAAGATTAAAGAGTCCCATTGGGCAGAATGGTTTTCAGTGCTCAGTCTAGAAGATCCCATTAAGCAGGGAAAAGCACAGGCTCAGGGGAGACCTGGTGGCAGCCTATAAGTACATCAGGGGTGTGCATCAGGATTTGGGGGGGAACAGCTGTTCACCAGAGCACCCCATGGGATGACAAGGACCAACAGTCACAAAGTCCTCCAAGACCGTTTTAGGCTGGACATAAGGAAAAACTTCTATACTGTCCAAGCCCCCAAGGCTTGGAATAGGCTCCCTCCAGAGGTGGAGCAAGCACCTACTCTGGACTCCGTTAAGAAGCGTTTGGACGCTTATTTTGCTGGGATCCTTTGACCCCAGCCAACTTCCTGCCCTTCGGGCAGGGGGCTGGACTCAATGATCTCCCAAGGTCCCTTCCAGCCCTAATGTCTACGAAGTCTGTGTGTGATGCTTAGTTTCAGTTCTCAAACTGTGGATTTGTCCCTCCAGAGATAACACGCTTGTTAACAGCAGTATATGGAGAAGAGAGATAATATACCTGATAACCTACCCATCAGACTTCTTGTCTCTCTGCAAATTTGTGTACAATGAGTCAAGCCCTTACCTCTCTCTAAAAGTGCAAAGTGTCAAGAAGTTAAATGAACAGAGGATATCAAACAACAAGAATGCACTTTTTGTAGAAAACAATGATTAAATCAAGGCTTCCTGACCAGTGATTGAAATCAATTTGATTTAAAAATTAAATCCACCCTGGTTGAATGTCCCCATTTTCTGGCATCATGGACAGGGAGAATGTAAACTCCCCTTCTGTCTCATCTAAACTGTTCATTCTATATGCTTATGTTCCATTGCGTCAGTCTCCAGCATCAGGTAGTGAGGAAACTGTAATCTATTTCAGCCTCTTGCCCCAAAGAAATGTTTCTAGGTGCTTGTTCATTCATCACTTCTGAACCCCCTCTAGCTCAGCTACATCCTTTCCAAGATGGAATGCTCCATACAGTATTAGCACTTCAAAGTATAGCTTATGAAAAATCAAGAGCTCTGCTTCATTTGAACATTATTCCTCATGTCAATCCACTCCTCATTGCATTCCAATACCTTGCTAGCCAATTAGCTTGTGCCAGCACATTTTCAGTCTTCACTGAGCTATTTACAACAACGCCCAGGAGGTTTCTTGGGACATCAGCATGGCTACACTTACAGCAAGAGTCTTCACAACAGATAGAAGATGATGGTCTACCAACCTAGAGGGACCAATACCTTATGGGTCATAAGGAAATGCAGACAACCGTAACAGCATCAAGAACAGTATAATTATATTGATTCTTTCCTGACCCCTGTAGGAATCTGCTAAAGCTGTGAAGCATGACATCTCATTCCTCCTATTTTTGCCTGCATGTACACATAGATAGCTTATTTGACTCAACAGTAAAAGCCAAAGTACAAGAAAATGTTCCATTTTATAAAACTAGACCGGTTTGAAAGATCAGTATTATTTGTTTTCATTTTCTCAATTTGAGGTGTGTACGTAAAACAAGATTAATTTCTGCCACTCGATACTCATGAGCACTCACTCCCTATCATTCTATGCAAACTGCCCTGCCTTGGTATGAGAGAGCTGTTAGAGAAGTTTGTTACCTTCCAATGGATGCAATATTCCCCAGTGTATAAAATACGGCAAAAAGAATTAAGCCTTTCCTTGGCACCCACAGCAGGCATGTACCCTGAAAAGATAGATCAGGAAAGTGACTGACTATTTTGTTACCATATATATATACATACATACATACATCTCACACACCTTTTCCTCCTGCCCCCCACTAGTCTCTTCAAAAAAATACTGCAGAACAGTAGGGAAACTTAAACCTAAATGTAGGTAACAAAAGCACAGATTTGTGTTTGCTTGCAATCTTTGTTATAATCAAAGGATTTCACTGGAGCCCAATGACCTTCTTAATAAACAAAGTATCTTGCATTTACCAGGTATGTGGCAAATCAACGAGTTGAAATCAAGTTTATGCATTAATAGACCATTTATGCATATCTTATCCTTTTAAAAATAGGAATACTAGTACCTGGACACAAAAGGATGCACAACTATCTACAAAGCTGTATTTACCATATCAAGGGCTCATACTTTTATTAGGGGTGCACCTAACTCTGCTATAACAGTTACATTTTACTTGACTTGTCATTTAGCAACAAAATCCTGTTAGTCCGTCTACACATCTTTGCCTATATAAACAAATCTGTAGCTTGTACCATCTCAATCTCCATCCAGTCTAAGACCCTGTACTTGAGCGTACTTGCCCACTGCCACCATTCCTTTTGGAAACTGAGGAATTATGTACCATATCAGTGAACAATTCCTGTTTACACCATTCAATTCTCAACAACTCAGAAGAATAGGACCCATCATCTTTATTTTGTGTGTGTCATGCCTCCATTTCAAAGGGCTCTCTCTCATAGGCAACAATCCAAACACACCTATACAGAACCCCTGCTTTTTGGGGTCAGAGTGCATGCCAGTTTGCCTGCCACTTTGGGATGAGGGGTGGAGGTCTCTTGGGAGATCCTAACATTTCATTCCTCATGCATGCTAATACCGTGCTAGCTTGATGGCTCATGGTGGCATATTTTGCAGCCTTCGCCAAACTATTTACAATACATGCTGTTGCATGTGGAACCCAAACCTATTGCAAAAATTAACAGGGGTCTTACCAGGATGGAGCACAGAATTCCTATAGCAAAACAGGCAATGAAACCTTTCACTCGTGTGCCCCAGCTTAATGTAGTTGCATCCATCACCTGGAATTAAAAAAACCAACACACAAAAAACAAATACCTTGAGTTTATAAAGTAAGGACCCATGTTTCCTTTAATATATCAACTTGTGCAAGTGAGAGAGAGATCTAATTTAGTTATTCCATAAAGTATAGATCTGTTTTCTTTAAATATCAAATTTCAGAGAGATGCACATACACTCTAATGTAGTTAGTTGGTCTATAAAGTACATATCTACCCTGCTTTATATCAATTTGTAGTCAACTCCAAGCAAGCTTAGTTGCTTTTTTTAAATCAGCAGCCTATGCTCCTTTTGGGGGTGGGGGGAGGGCAGGAATCTCCACAAGATCACAACATTTAGTGAAAAGCCCCATACACAGTATCAGTACCACTAGCACAGAACTCCACTTTTGTGGCAAGCCAAATGTCAGCTGCAGCAGGCAACAGCTGCATGCTGCCCACAGGACAAGGCCCCTAACTAGTCCCAGACACGTGAAAGGAAGGGAGTAGCTTGTCACTACCAGCACGATAAGTACCAACCCTAGCCTCTCCGCTGCACTCATCAGCAGGCATGCCCAGCTCGCCAGCCTATGGTCTTAGTCTCTGGACAGTCGGTGTAACAAGTGGCTTTTCTTCCACCCCTTATCTTTGTGAGAAGCTAAATCCAGAGAGCACCATTGAAATTATAGCAAGCGAGTGCTCCCAGGAGGGCATACCCCAACCCCCTGCTCAAAGCAGGACTATCCCCAACCAGATCATCCCAGCCAGGGCTGCGTCGAGCCGGGCCTTAAAAGCCTCCAAGGATGGAGGTCCCACCACCACTTTTGGTAGCCTGTTCCAGTGGTTCACCACTCTCTTAGAGAGTCTTTTCTAACGTACAGCCTACACCCGCCTTGCTGCAACTTGAGGCCATTGCTCCTTGGTCTGTCATCTGCCACCACTGAGAGCAGTCCAGCTCCTTCCTCTTTAGACCCCCGTCAGGTAGCCGAAGGTCGCTATTGAATGCTGCGGACTAGCTGAGCCCAGGTCCCTCGCCTCTACGAGCCCCTGCGCTGTCCGTCCCCAGCCAGCGGCAGGGCACAAGTACCCAGCGCCCCCCGTCCCAGCATAGGCGCCCCCAATCCAGAGCCCCCCGCCCCCGCATCGCGGCCGCCTCGAACCCGCACCCCGTGTGCGGCGGGGAGGGGGGAGGTACCTCGCTCATCACGCCCGACTCCTCGGCGTCCTGCCCGCTCAGAACCCGCTTGAGCTTGTCCATGGTCGGCTCCGCGCCGCGCCCGGCTCCACTCTGCTCGACTCGACTCCACTCCCGCACCGTGACTACAGCACCCAGCAGGCACCACCCCCCGCCCCACTTTATCACAGCCGCTGCTGGCGCGGGGGATACTGGGAGACGTAGTCACTCTCCACCCACTAGCCTGAATGGTGGGGTTTTGCGGCCGCAAGGCACGCTGGAAGCCGTAGTCCCAGCGTAGGTTCGGGTCCTGCTGGCACAGTGCATGCCGGGTGGGGTAGTCCCTGCCCTTGCTCTAGGCGCTGCTGGCGCAGGGCATGCTGGAAGCTGTAGTCGCCTCAGCCCTCAGCTGGGGCAGGCGGGGGTAGGGACGGGGCCGGGCTCCTCAGTGTTGCCGGGCGTCCGATAACGATCGTGTTTGTACGATAATTTTCAACTCTTGTGCCATGCTCGATCAATAATAGTAAAAGTACTCTCAAGGAGTCTTAACCTATTTTGGGGCTTGCTGTCACCATTTTCTTAGGACTGCTGGCCTCAAAATAAACACTTCAACGTTGAGGACGGAGTTCTCACTCAGTCACTGGCTGTTACAGTGAGCAATATAGAGTAAATAAGGCGATGACGTGTTTAAATATTTTTTCAGTGTACCATAGTTTTTTCAGCAAATGCAATAATTTCAAGCTCCTAATATAATAATTTCATATTCAAGACCTGGCAACGCTGGCTCCTCTGCAGGGAAAAGCCAGCTGACAGCACCCTTGGCCTGCAGCAGCCTGCTGCTCTCTTCCTCCCTCAGCCAGAGCTGGTGCTGGTAGCTCAGGGGTGTCCGGCAGGCTCCATCAGGCTGTTCTCTTGGACTTCTATTAGGAACAAGGCCATGTCTGGGCAGTCAGCACTAGAGGGAAATGCCAGGAGATGGGATCCTGGCCTAAACAGCCAGTTTTTCTGTTTTAAGGCAGATCCTGCTAATTTCTCTGTAAACACTAAAATTTACACACTGTTCCTGTGCGTGCACTGGTTTGGCAGTGTTTACAGAATCAGACCTTTACAAGGAAAAGCCAACAGGATGCATTTGTTCAGACTCTTATGGAAGTTCATTGTAGAGTTTTCATCAACGCTGTGGGCTCTGGATTGGGCACTTGGTAAAACCCTGCAGAATCAGCCAAGGAAAAAATAGCTATATCTCTGCTTGTTTAGAGAGCAATACTATTTTCCTGTTTTGCAAAGCACATCCTTTTCTTAAACTGTTTGTTTCTGTTCAGGTTCTCTTCGTAAACGCCTTTTAAAAGCTTAACATCCTTATCTTCCAAATAAATGCATTTAGGTCCCACCCAATTCTTTAGTGTCAGGACACTAAAGAATTGGGTAGGATAAGTTTAAGAACTTAGTTTAGTTTAAGAACTAATCACAGCAGCAATGCAAAGAACAATTTCTTTGCAGTTTATGATAATGATGATGACAGTGATGATGATGATGATGACGATGATGATGATGATGATGATGATGAGAGGCAAGAAAGGTTAAACCATTTGAAATGCATATTCAGCTTCCAGTACAAAAAGGTATTTGTATCAGGAAAGAAATATTATAAGGTCCAACTAGGTCTAGAAAATGAGGAAAACTAATAGTCCAAGCTATCTGCACATTTCAGGCTTATTTATTAATTGACCATTCCACTGATTACTAAACTTGGTTTATGACGTCTGGAAATGCATTCCAGCTAATAAAACAGGGTGTGCCAGGACTGACATGAGTCATACCACAGAAACCACCTTCAGACATTCATTATCTCCAAAAGTATAAAAGCACATCTGTAGACACACACACACACAAAAAAAAAAAAGATATGCATCTGTGCACTGCCCTTACCAGCTTTTTTGAGCACCATCACGTAGTTGGCATGACTTGTGTATTAAATAGCATCCAGTAACTATTTTGAGAGAGGAAGCAGGAAAGATTCATTATTATTTATTTTTTGAGAGCTGCTGGAGTATTGTGATTCTGAAACCAAGACTGTTTAAATTATACATTTTACATGCTATGAATATATTATCCTTTAATGGTCCTAATATTAAGTTTTAACTTTCTGCTTTTGTACAGTATATATATAAAAAAAAAAATCTTGAAAAGTGGAAAAAGCTGATTTTTCACAGGCCCTAAATACCCTGCACCCCTCCAGGGGAAACTGACCCATCATAAAGCCATAAGTGTACATCAGCTCTGAAATCTACACACCAATGCATTTCCCAAATTTCTGAAAGCAGAGCCCTCTGCTAATAAAAAAGAACCCCAAAAACTTTCCAACAGTAGTTGAGAAAGCTTCCAAACAAGTTCTTCAGGTCTCTGCTCTTGAAGTTGGGGATTCCCCAGTATTTTGGGAAATGCAACCCTACTGGTTTACATGTATGAAGCAGGTTTATCATGAGACCTTTTCAGATACTGGTAGTTATGTGGACTACATCTCTACTGTCACCCAAGTTTAAGGAGCACGAGTCATTCTTTTTTACTTCTCTAATGAAAGCTCAGACAAACAAGACTGTAAAATGTTCCATACGTTTTATTTAATGACAAGCACAAGTGTAAACCAACACACATTTGACCACAAAACAGCCACACACATGGCCCCCACCCAGTCTGTAGCCCATAAAACTGGCAGTTGCTTCTTTCCACTGGGAATCCTATACCAGAGATTTTTTCCCCCCTAAATACACCAACTTATTTTACTGCTTCATATGTATTCATCTACACAGCATAACAGAGTTAGTGACAAAAAAAGAAGCGACTCAGGTGGTGTTTTACTTTGCAGGGAATTCTGTAATAGGATCTTGTGATTTCTCTGAGGTGCATGTTCCACAGAAAGGCATAGAAGCCAGCACAGATGGAGCCACAAATGTCCAGTGTGGTCAAGAAAACTTTCAACCAATCAGAAAAGGTTAAGGTAATTGGAGGGCTAGATTACACAATACAACAAAAGTATAGTGCAGCACTTCTCAATACTATACATGGACTGTGACTCTCTCTCCATCATACTCCAGTGTTTGGTCAGGGCTGAGTGTTAACACTGACCAAACCTGAACCATAACATTTTTAGTTAGCAAATATAGGTACAGTATGTTTATGCTGTCACTCTCCCAACTCACTTTTCATCATTATTAGTTCAGCTTTTCATCATTATTAGTTCAATTATCAGCATTATTATGTTTAAAACATTTTGTTTTATAATTCCTAACACACTGAAAAGTGGTGTAAGCCTGAAATACAGTATAGCATTAAGAATGACTTGTCTACGCAAATAGGTCCTAATTGTTTCCTTCCTTCGCCTTTTTCCCCAATTCACTGAATCATCTCTAAATGTTTCCCTTTCCAAATTTATTGTACCTACATTCTTTCCTTACTAGCTTCACCCTTTTTATTCTGATCTGAAAGTCTGAGTGAGAACCAATCCATTCCTTCCCATACTCTGAAGTACTTGGGAATGTGGGGGGGGGGAGGGGGGGGAGGGAGGAGAGAAAGCAAATAAGTGCAAGCACTTCTCTGCCTCCCAGTGGCCACAAGCCTATAATTCATCCCTCATCTTAAATGATCCTAGACAACATCTGTCTGGGAGTTAATTAGTCTTGAAAGAACTAGTCTCATTCTCACCTCTAGTTTAAAAAAATGACACCAAAGTGGTTAATACTTTTGGATATTAAGTTAATCTTTTCCAAACATAAGGTTGATGGTATATTCAGGATAACCCACTTGCATCCTCACAAAACCTCCGAGGTAGGCATGTATCACTCCTATGGAGGTTAAGTGACCTGCTGATAGTCACCCAATGAATCAGTAGCAGAGCAAAGATTACTGTTTGCATTCCTGCCTTTCAGTCCCGGGCTTTACCTACCAGCCCATACTACCCCACTAAAAGGATGAAGTGAATCTTCAGAACAACAATAGCTGTCATTAAGATGCCTGTAGCTTTATTTAAAATGTTATTGTCATCTTAAAAACTATTATTTTAATTATTTTAGTTTTGCATTTAAAAAAAAATTAAATCTCAAAATGGGCCCACTCTACATTGCATATTTTAAATGCAAAGAGACAATAAGAAATACATGCTTGTTTATAAGATGATGACATTCAATTGTGTCCCATATCAGAATTATTGCTACCACCTTCAACTAGTAAATCAATTTAACAGAGGTATTTTTGCCACACCCAACACTTGTTTCCTGTACTCCATTCAACCTAAGTAATGGCACTAAACCAGTCGGTTTAACTTCCTTTTTCTCATGCCATAGCAGGAGTGTTTATTGTAATACAGGGTAAGTGTTTCTAGCTACAAAATGGTACCAAGTTTGAACAGGATAAATAAAATGTAAATGAATGCATTTCTGTTCATAGTAGGATTTACAGCAGGACAAAAAGTTTCAGGCCTGGAACATCAGACAGTGTTCCTTTAAGGCTAGATAAACCCCTGCATCTCTTAAACTGCCAATCCTCATCCCATTTAGGAACTGGAATTTTGTTTGGTTTTCTTCTCTAAGAATCCCAGGAATTTAGCTGTTTGATTCTCAGAGCAGTATAATCAGTTTATATTGGCACCAACTACATGGCATAGCTGCCAAAAAGACAAAAGTACAAAGCATTTCCATAACCAAGCACTGTGTCAGCAGTGCACCATGCAAGACCCACAGATGTTAGTGGCACCTTAAGAGGCTGAGCTGACTGACCTCAGAGAAAACTGGTATTTGACAAACTTGCCACTGTGTAGCTTTTTGCTGATTTCCACCTGTCACTTAGCTCCAAGTTAGCAGCTCCTAAACAAGGTAGCTTTTACCTTTCAGTAGTGTCTGACACTAATGCTTTGCACATTGCTGCTTTTTAAGCTATTCGTGACTAAAAGACTTAATAGCCTCTTATAAGATATGTGGATTTAAAATTCAGAGAAAGTACTTACACTGATTTGTCAGCTTGCACCCAAGAAGCCATGCAAGTTTTCTAAGGGAGAACTGAAGCTCAACCATACACACCAGAGAAAAAAAATCTTTTTGTAGAAGAACCCTGTATAAAAAATAGAGGCTTGATTCTGTGAATGATATTTGCCTTTTGATAGCAGAAGCAAAAATTTCTTCATGCAGAGCACTGGTAACGGAGGGTTCAGGCAACATACCAAATGTCTAAACTAAAAAGAGAACAAAAATTACTAGGGAGGGTGGGGAGTTTATTCTCCCGAGCCAATTAAGACTCCAGTTTACTATCAGTCCATTATTAATTTCAGATGCAGGTTTGAAATTAAAAAATAAAATAAAACACATTAGTGAAACCTGCCTGAAACGACATTTTAGGGCTACAGAAAAATTAGCCAAACTCTTTTTATTCCACAAATAGTGAAACCATGCCAATGGTAATCGTCATATGACCATATGGTCTCCAGAATGGGGGCCACGTAAGTCCACATAAAGTCACACTGATTTAGATTCCATGCATGTGGTTTCTGGTGATGGGGTAGGCTCAGGATCCACCTTCGCTGGGAATTCTAGCTTCTCACACACAGTCTCCTTTACAGGCAAGTATTGAGAAATTTCATTAGGCTCCGTGAACAGGGAAGGTGGAACATGCTAAGAAGCAAAAAATATTTTGGTTAGCAGTATGTAAATCATTAGATAAAGGAAGCTGCTCAAAATCAAGTTTAAGGATCACAGTTCAACTTCCACCGTGAAATTTTTAAGCATCAGCTTAAAAATCAGCTCTCTCCTTTTTGTTTACTTTATGAATTTAAATGCACTTGTAGTACTAAGTTCTGTTGATAGCAGTACAATTCTTCAAAGGGCTACAGAGCCCAGCACAGCTATCAGTAAAGTTACAGAACTCTGAACACACAAGGGGAGCAAAACCTGGTTCTAGAAAAGGTTGTTTTCTGACCAAAAGTGCACTAATTCTAAGAATTTAAAAGAGCAGGTCACATTCAAGCATCTTACACCAAGAATCAAGCAATTGAAAAAGACCAAGACATTTTATAAATTAGTTTCTCTGTGGGATCTTTGAGAGACAAAATAGCCACATTACTTGCACGAAGTTTCAAGGAAAAAGCTATTCTCATTTAATATAAGAGTACTTATAAAAGTACCTAGAAAAAAAGAGCACAGTCAAAAGCTGCTGGAATAAAGCCCACATTTCAGCCTGACTCAACGTGTGGGGCTGCTTATTGTTTCAAAGATTTAGAAACTATGAAACCTTAAAAAAGACTGAAGTTCTGAAATGAGTGAAAACTGTTTCCTCATTAATAGGCAGCTCTGCAAACTTAATTAAGGAAGTAAAAAAGGCATGTTTTCTGTATGTCTAACATAAAGCAGTTATAACAATTTCATAAAGGAATAAAAGAACATTTTGAAGAACAAAGAAGGGGAGAAACCAGCTCACTGACAGCTTTCTGGATTCAGGAACTTGGATTTACGGTAAACTGAATCAGACAGGCCAACAACTACATCCTGTAAGGGTTAGTCTTGTAGCACACAGCTTGCAGGGATCTCCAAGCGTTAAAAGACTCAGAACTTCTCTGAAAGTTTGGCCCAAAGGTTCCTCTGTAGACTGAGGAAACAAGGTTGAGAGAGACTGAATCATCTAAGTCTCATGTAAGCTGCACAGTCAAAAGGTGCAATCAGGAATGGAACTCAATAGTGATGACTGCTAATTCCAAATAATTGGACCTTTTACAGTCATTTTTGAAAGGGCTGTCCTGTTGCATAAATGCACTTTTTAAACTGTAAGCCAAGTCAATTATACAGTTTCCGAAAGTCATCTCAACGATGGACATCAGTATATGCACACAGTCAGTCTGTGAAATTCATTGCCACAAGAAACTGGAAGTACTTTAAGTTGTGGCTAAATAATTATATAAGTAATTGAATCTGTTTCCCCATTCAATCCACATCTCTTCACAAGAGTAATGTGATCTTATGCATGACAGACTAACTGATCATGAAACAGTACTACACAACTGGCCAGAAGAGTTTTGCCTCCCTGAAGACATCACGCTAAGCAGAGTTCTGATCTGGTGTGGCATTTCCTATGCCAGTCATAAGACAATAAAATTAGTGCATGTGAAAAATGTATTTAATACCTTTAAGCTTGACACTTTGCTTTCTCTAGATGTGTATTCTCGTATCATGTAGGACTTATCAGCCTAAGAAGAGAAGACAGGTGAAATAGTTACAAAAAACTATCTCCTACTATTCTAAGCATTTGTAAACTTTGTAAATAAACTAAATTTAAACACATCTGAATTTGACTAACTGAGAATTTTATTCAGTACAAAGGCTTGAAGTCAAGTTCATCGTGATAGGGAAAGAAATTTAATAATTTTGATCTAGAAGTCATTTATCTGTATGACAAGAATTTAGTATGCTTGTTCATCTTTAGATGAAATTCAGTTATTGACATTCTAAGGACAATGAAGGTGCTAGCAAGCAACGTTCATGCCAGCAATACCTTCAATTTTGATTTATGCATCACATGAGATGCTGGGGCTCAAGTACAATGTCAGGAATTACTTGCATGTTTGTCTAGAAAAACACATCACAGACACGTCCTCAAGCAGAGGGTAGTGTAGCATGCTCCAGGTGGCCGTTGAGTGACCTGCCAACGAAGGTGGCTGCCATCTCTCCTTTCAGTCTTTTTGGGAAACAGGTACACTGAATACAGCAGCCAGCCTTTACATGCTAGTGGCAACAAAAGGAATGTGACACCTCAGACAATTCCACATAATGAATCCCTGTCTCCAAATGCTTAACAACAGGCTTACGGAGTTCCATGACTTGAGAGGTAGAAGACTCATACTCTAAGGTAGCATCTCAAAGTGTGACTACAGTACAACAGATTCTAACTTCCATAGCACATTACCATTTTTGTCAAAGTGTTGTCTGCCATGGAGCTAGTGTTCTCAATGACTAAATCAGATGACAGCATTAAATAATGTTGAATTAAGATCCTACAGCAAGTTGTTCCCAGTTCCCTTTCCAGCAACAGCTAACCCAGTCCTTGTAGTCCCATAGTTTTCTACCTAGTACAGGGGTGGGCAATTATTTTGGGCAGAGGGTGACTTCATGAGGTTTGGTGACCTGCTGAGAGCTGCAAGGGGAACCCTGCCCCTTGATGATTGCCCCGTTTCCTGGCCACCACCTTGGGACCAGAAGTCCCACCCCTAACCCCTGACCTTTGCAACCAGAAATTCTCCCCTTGCCCCTCTTTCCCCTCCGAAATATTCTTGGGGGGGGGGGGGTGCCAACTTAGAACCTGAAGAAAACAAGTGATATACTAAAAGTCAAAAACCTACTATAACATATTTTAATTTTATTACAAGAAGATTGTCATGATTTGTGTTTATGTTCTGAAGATAGAGGTGACTGCATACCTCAAAAATAAATTCTTAGTCTTTTATATTGCATGGTGGGTGTGCGTGTATATAACAGGGCATGGGGGAATATGTGAGGGGGCATAAGGTACATGGCGTTTGTGGGGTGTGGCTCTTGAACACAATGGTCTCTGGAACACATTGTCCTCTCTTGCAGTTGATGTAGGCAACACTGGGAGGGGTGGCATTTGTGGGGTGTGAGGGAGGATGGGAGGGGTGTGGCGACCACCCCTTCACCCACTCCCTTTATGGCACAGCAGCAGGTGGAGGCGCTGGTGCCTGGCTCTGACCAGTGCTACACATTGCAGTGAGGAGTGCGGCCCCCGCTGGTCTCTCTCTATTGCTGGCATTCCCTGCACTTGCATGGCACAGAAGAGAAGCCCCAGGTGCTGGAGCCAGCTGCCTTCCCTGCCCCAGCTGGCTCTAGTGTCTGGGGCTTCCCTCCCATACAGAAGCCCAGTGGGGGCTGATGTGCAGCACTGGCCAGAGCCAGGTACCAGTGCCAAATATGAGCACCCTGCCTGCTGCTGCCCCCACTGCCTGTTAGGGCTGCACACCATTGGGGGGGGGGGGGGGAGTGTGGGAGGGGACCCCATGCCCCCCCCCCATCCTCCCTCACACCCACACCCTGCCAAGCTGAGCTCTGTACTGCCCCTGCCCCACTGGGCATGGGCTCCACACTGCCACCAGCCCCACACTCCTGCCCAGCTGCAGCCCTGCCCCTGCCACCCCAGCTTCCCTACTTGCTGGCCCGGAGGGAGTGGGAAGCCAGGGAAGCTTGCAGCAGCAACCCCACTGGGGGGGGGGGGGCGGGGGGGGGCGGGCGCACAGGTCCTTCTGCCCACAAGGGTAGGAGTGAGGCATAATAAGGTACGTTGAAGGTGGATGTAGGCACCTCGCAGATGGAAAGGCTGGGTAGGGTACAATTTGTTGCGGGGAGCCATGGGCTGGATGAAAGTGCCTGGTGGGCCGGATACAGCCCCATGGCCATATTTTTCCCACCCCTGACCTAGTATAATAGAAAGAGACCAACCACAACTTGCTTATGTATCTCAGAGTGCCTCAGAGACATGAATTAAGTTCCAACATCCCATCAGGTACGTTAGATATCAGAAACTGAAGCAAAAGGTAAATGAATTCCCCAAAAGTCACCACACAAAGTACTGAGAGCCAGGAACTCTGGCTCAGTTCTACATGCAAGCCCCCAAAACTCACTCCCTTCTCTGAAATAGGCAAATAAAAAAAAAAAAAGAGAGATGTGTGAATGTTGTTAGGAGTTGGAGGCTGGAAGAAAATAATAGAAAGTACAGTGTTGCACTATTCACTCCATGTGCAATTCCTCCTTTTCCTTGCCCTATGACCCGTCTGTCTGTTGAGATTATGAGTACTTCAGAGCAGGGAAAGGAGAGGATGCCGTATTTAGGCTCTTCCATAGTAGATCCATCTAATCTAACGAACTTGGATGTACAGTTCAGCCATCTCCTATTCGTTCAAGCATGAGCGCTGAACTGTTTCAACTTGTGCAGTTCATCTGACAGGAAGTAACAGTGAAAGCTGCTTCCTCCCAAGTGAAACATGAAAAACAGGTAAGACATGAACATTTACCTCATGATACAGCCTTGTATCATTCATCCTGATAAGCACACCATCAACTCGCAAGAAAAACCTCAACAACACAAAGAAGCTGGAAGGCATGACTCTCTGCAAAAAACAAGATATCATAATGTGTCATATGCACTATTTTACTGTGAAGCCAACATGATATATTTAAATATTTAGATCAGAGATTAAAATATCTGAACTTGAGCTATTTTTTCTACAATGTTGTTTTTAAAAGCAAATACCAAAAACTTTCCATCCTAGAATCTAAAATTTAGGCTGAAGCATGGACAAAGAGAAGATATATTAGCTAGCTGAGCACTAGACATCCTAAGCAGCCATTAAGTTTGTAATACAGGTCAGCATATTAGCCAGGCCTCATGCCTGCATCAAAAAGAGAAAAATCCCATAGTATTACTGTATTTACTTGCATACCTCATGCATCTTTCCCCCACCCCATCCTCAGATCAGCCCTTCAGAATTAGGTTGTGTATTTTAAATGTGAAAGTTAATTTTTCTTTACAAGCAGGAACAGAAGCATGGCAGTGCTGTGCTTTAATGGCTGCCACTTCTTTGGGGCCCAGCAAGCAGAAGGGGCAGAGTCCAGGCATACTCCTTTCACAGCTGCTAAACAATCTGCAGTAGCTATTGGCTGATCAACACCGCTTGCATCTAAAAGGAGCAACTGAGCAAGCTCAGGGCAAGTAGACTGCTGCATGCAGTCAGCATTACCTTGATGAGGCGCATAGTATGGAAACAGCATTTATTTACAGGAACTTATATAAAGAACTATTACAGTAATGAAGTAACAGCCTTCCTACTGACCTTGCAAGGGTCTGGAGCCTAGCCTTGTTGCTGTCCTGCCATACCAAGAAGTTCCTGTTGCCTCACCAAGACTGTTTTCTGGGATGCCACACTTCCTGGACAAATATGTTTCCAGGAGGACTAAATCCACGTCATACAGTTGGTCATGACTCTGGAAAAAACTCTTTTTCTCTATGTTCTGCCTTCCAAAAACAAGGTGTGTGTCTTATTTGCAGCTGTGTGTATGCAAGGAAATATGGTAATTTAAGGGGATTCCACGATCTCCTACCAAAGAAATGAATGTTGGAATATTGGTGTTAATATTTCACGCTTCTACTCCACTTACATATTCAAAGAGCAGAAAAAGACCCCCCTCTTCTGTAGCACAAGCTATATCTTCTAGAAAAGACATAGCAAAACAGCAGAGGTCTTATGTGTTAGAGAAATCCTTCATCAAGGTAGGACTAAAGGGGATGTGTTTCTTACTTATGGTGCGAATGTCAACTTCATTACTTAAGCTGAAAGAATTTTAAAATTTTAGGCACTGCATTTTGTGCTTTTAACTTCAACTTTACCTTGAAAGTAGTGTTATTCGTGGGGTTATATAAATGGGAAGTAATTCAACTCACTATTTTTACACTCAGACTTGAAACTCCATGATCATGAAGCTCATCTTCAAAGAGGAGAACTTCTTCGAAAAACATTATCTGTTCCCTGGCTTTCAATTTCTCTGTGTCTATATGGTCTGTTGTAGGAACCACCTAAAAAAGCAAGTTAGGATATCAAGGGGATGTTAAAAGACTGCAGCTTGTCTTCTGCTGGAAACCCTTCATTCTCCAATCCCCTACAGCAGGGGTGTCAAACTCACCTTCTACTTCAGGCCAAGTCTGGACCATGGGGATCCTTAAGAGCCGGATTCAGTCTGGGGCATGCAGAAACAGCAGCAGTGGCAGCTACAGCTCTGACCTGGAGCATGCAGCAGAGACAGCAGCAGCTTGGACTCTGACCTGGGGCATGCTGGTGGGCTCCATCACCCACTACATGCCCCATGCAGGAGCCAGAGCTGCAGCTCCATCTGCTGCAGCAATAGGCCTCGCTCCAGCTCCAGCATGAGGAACACAGTGGGGGCTGTCAGCCAGGGAGACAGTCTGTCACTACTGCTGCAGCCCTGTGTCAGCTCTCACTCGCTGTCCTGCCACTGACTGCCATGTCTGTCAGGCCCAAGGGACCCAGATTCTGCAGCAGAGGACATGACCCTGGCCATGCCCCCAATTTTCAGTGGCCTTGCCAGATGAGACAGATCGGCTTCACAGGCGTTATATTTGACACCCTTGCCCTAGAGTAAATACTCTTTAATTTATATGATACAGTCAAAGACCACCCCCATTCAAGCTTCTCACAACAAAAAAGTTAAAACATTCCAAGAAATATGTAACTGAGCAGGAAACTCTGTTTCAATGTCTCGCAGGCTGTCATCAGGCTGACTGGTGCAGGCTGAATGTGAGTTTTGCTCAACTTAATTTTAAAATAACAACTGTGACCAGTTTTGCCTGTGCTCTAGATTTCAAAACAGTGGGGAAATGTCAAGTCTACTACCATATTTCTGAAGACTTTGTGTATAAATAAGGTTGTAACTAACATAGCTTTGCCTCAAATTCTAGGACATTATGCAGATTTAACGAAAGCCTGTTCCATCCCTTTAATTTCACTGAAATTTTGGGTGTCTTATCTTTTTCCATATTCTGCTCTACATGCACATTTGAAGCTGCCTCTACCTTTCAAAAGGTATCAGACTCAGAGACACTGAGCCAATCACAGATACTCCAAAATGTTGCAAGTGTTTTATAATAATCTTAGTGGATTAAAAAGAATTATCTGTCTACAGGGGGATGACCGTTTAAAGTCAAAAAGGCACTAGAAAATTCAGGGTTCATTTAAATTGGTTATAACCTAACAGGGAGGGGTTGTGACAGAAAAGCCATGAGAACAATTTTCACTGTTTGCAAACTCAGAACCACTAATAGCCAAATCTAGGTTCACAGCCAACTAGTAACTGCATGAGGTTAGGGTACCACCGAATCATGCAAGACCATTAGCTTAAGTGTAACTGGGGAGTCCCAGGCTCTGGGAGGGAGTGAGGGATGTCCTTAAGTATTACGGGTAACTCCATATTTGTTCATGGAACAAATTCTTAAGATTTGTGGCGACTCAATTTTTATTAATAGATTTTGATTATTTGAACCATTCTTTGCTAAAAACAAAAAACCTAAAAAATAGACATTAAAAACACTCAGTAAACCTTCAAGAGCAGAAGCTCTTTGAAACTATGCAAATTCACATTCTAGATATGCTTTACTTTTCAGTAAAACAATATACAAGTAGGTTTATCAAAGTACCATGCAATAAACATTTAAAATGAAATCACCTTTAATTTTACAGCATCTCCTAGTAATGTTCCTTTGTAGTCCGTTGTGTAAGTCCAGTCATACGGTTTAACAACTTCCTTAGTATGTTCAGCTTCAGTCCTCAACAAGGGAAAAGAATACGCTACACTGTTATAAATATTAATATTAAAATACCACACATGGAAGATGCATGCTATATAGTGCCCACACTATTGTCCTTATTTTTCCTGTGCAGAAACTGTGTCATCAGGACCTATAGTGATTTTGAAGACTACCGCCCACTTTTCTAGAACTGTCCTGCTCCTAGGCGTGAAGACAGCATGCCCTCAAGCATGACATTGTCAGACACTGTACTCAGGAGTTTCAGCCTACCCTTTCACACATGAAGGACGTAGTGCATTAGCAGAACATATCTGATATTAAAATCAATAGTACAGCTCTCCTTAGACATTAGGATAAATCCAAATCTTCTTTGCACCAAAAACAACTTGACGACTACAGAACTCTGAACCAACATAAGTATATAAAAATTTTTAATGCTGGAAGGTTTTTTGTTAAGTTGACTTCAACTGGGGGACATTAACAGTCAATCTTGCACAACCAAGCCACTGAATTTTTTTGCCACTAATACTATTTGACAGAAATTAAGCATAGGTATGTCTAACATAGTACAAATACTATGCTGACATACTCTGAATTAGCAGCTTTGGGCACCAGAAGTAGTACAGTTACATGAACACTTCATTGCACTAGTAGATATACCATAGATGCGAAGTAAGACAACACTCATAAGAAGCAGGCGGCACATATAATGAATTACTCCAGTTTTCTAGATGGGGATACCAGGGTACAGACATGTTAAAAGACTTTAGATCTGAATGAATGAGTGAGAGAGAAACCAAATACAAAATGGCACCAAGAATCCTGGCTTCCAGCCCCTCTCCACCCTGCTATAAAACCCTGGCGTCATGCCCCTTCCCACTGCATGAATCAATGGCAATGCATAGGGGATGCACAGGGGGGCACATGAACCCCCTGACTGGCCATGCTCACTGCTTAGATGATGGGCAGGTAGGAGCGCCCCCTGTGCAATCACCGCCCAATCGCTGCAGTCGCTCCCTGAAGCAGCTGCAGTGAGTGGTTGCGGGGATCCCCACATCCCTGGGCAGTGAGATCAGCCGTGGGGGAACCCTCACCCCAGGCAGCGAGCTCAGGGTCCCCCCAGTCGGCAGGATCGGACATAGGGGACGCCCTTTCTCCCCACTCCCAGTCAACAACACATGCCCCCCTGACTAAGGTGGCACCAGTCACCCATGGCATGAAGAAATACCCAATTATTGCTTATAGCACTTGATGAAGTAGGTTGCTAGCTCTGACAGCTCAAGTCTCTCTGAACCAGTTAACTTCTAAGATGCCAGCCTGGTCTACCTGCTGCCAGTTATTGTGATAATAATGCTCACCTGCTCTCTTGCCACTCCTCTGCACAAGCCACTTTGATCATGCCTTGGTAGTTATTTACACATTTTAATGCATCTGTTGCATTGAACTCAATTCCAAAGCCATAATCGTGCACAATTCTTAGGATGTTGTCCCCAAACATCATTTCTGGGAGGGAAGGCATATGCAATTCTTCAGCTAACCTGCATGAGAGAGAGACAGATTAAATTATTAAAACAGTCATCTAATATTTCCAGGACTTTGTATTATGCCAGCCAGGCTTAGCTCGATTTAAGTGGTCTTGCCCCTAAATAAATGATAAATATTATTTAGGTAATGCCACCTTGAAATAAAATAAGATATGCACCATCAGCACATAATGCTCTGTGGAAACTTTGCATTTGCCCCCCAGTTTGACAATTTGATATTTCCTGTAGGGACATCACCTGGGAAAGGCAATCATATTGCAAAGATATTCCAGTATCTCTCCCTCTACCTTGGCACTTCAAGAAATTTTTATAAACAAGGAAGTTCAGTTTAGCATCCCTTTAGAGCAAGTTAAAATTGAGGCAGCTTTCAGAATAGAAACAGTTGCATTGGAACGGCTGTCTCAGAAGGCTTGGAGGGAACATATTTTTATATATGTTCATAGAAATCAGGTTTTTCACAGGACTTTCCACCTACTGTACTTCAAAGAGCACCACTTCTCCAATCAGCTGTGTGGGACTACTGATGAGTTTCAGCTTATCAGAGAAGCAATGGCCTTCAAGATAAAAGCCACAGGAAAGAGCCAAATAGCTCATCCTTAATTCAGCAGCCTGCCATGATTTAAAAGGTTTGTAAACCAGCCAAATGAGAATGATCTGGGGTCTAATGAATTATTTATACTAGGACAAACCAAGAAGCTTCAACCACAAACTATGACCCCTTGAGGTAAGGAGTGTTCAAACAGAAAATATAGTTAATCCCTTACACACTCTCTCAAAGCTTCTGCCCCATACCTTTTACTGCCTCCTCTACTTCTGCAAATTACATGCTATTCACAGACACGCCACACAACACCTCCAACAGCTTTAAAATTCTCCCAACTCTTTAACTTCTTAATTAAAAAAAAACTAACATGAGTAAAAAGAAAATAAGACACAAAAAGCATGAAATATAGTCGAATAAAGATGAGATGGAAAAGGTAAGAGAACCAGATAAACGCTGCAAATTTTAATGCTGGCAACAATTTTTTCCCCAGAAATAATTTGAGAGACAGGCCTAAACAGGTGGATTAGGTTGATAGCATTCCACAGAAATGCAGGAATGGAAAGGAGCTTCATGAACCATTACATGCAATCCTATGCATTGGTAGCCATTTATTAACTGAAGGAATGTCCAAAATCACCACTTCAAACCCTCAACTATAAGGATAAGGTGCAAAATCTGAAACAAACACACCCTACAAAATGTCATAGGCAAAAGCAGGGGTGACCAGAGTGCAAAGACAGGGAAGGAATTGGTTAACATATGCTCAGAAGAACCTAGGAAAAGGACCGTGTCTCATGCTATGAAGAAAAGCAAAAAACGCAGTCCAGGCCAAAAGGTTTGTTCCTCCACTCCCACTCAGAAGATACGACCTTTTGATGAAGTATAGGCCACAGAAGTTTCCTGCAGGCCTGGACTCAACAGATCATGCCACAACAGCCACCTCCTTGGCAAGAACTTGAACCCTGGATGCCCAGATTAAGTCTGAGGCTCTACCACCTGAGCTACCCCACACGGCATTCCACAGAATGCAAATGCACTGTCTTAATTAAATGAAAAATAGTAATGGAGAATGAAACCCTAAATCTTAAACAGAAGAAATGCAGTACTGACAATATGCTGAGTGTCACTATTTCAACTAGTGCAACATTTCCAAGTTGGAGGGACTACCCCTAGGGCAGAAGAGAGTTCTGTTGCCAAGACAAATTCAGTCCTTTACTTCCCTAATAAAGTTGTTAATGCTTTTTCTGATTTTGGCATTGCTCTGTTAAGAATAAGATTCTACTTTGGGTTATATTCCCCATACTCTTAATGCCCAAACAATAAAAACGCAAAATAGGAAGAAAAAAAAGCCAGCCAGCCAACCAAACAAAAACAAATATTCATAGAAAGTGGATGTTTTAAAATGTAAAATTGTTTCAGAGCAATTAAACTGAATAACTTGACTAATTCAGGTCAGGTTTGTCATAGGGAACATGTACCAGCATTAAGACATTTGTTTGCAGTAAGTATTTCTGGATCCAATTTTACCTCCCCAAATCTTCAGTGCTTTTTCAATTTATCATTAAGACACTCACATCCCATATGCCAGAAAATATTGTCTTGTTTAGCCTCTCAAAATGTGGGATTATTCACAGATTAATAGAATGTAGGTTGGAAGGGACCTCACAAGATCATCGGGTCCAGCCCCCCTGCACCAAGCAGGATAGACAACTGAGGTCAGGTGACTCTAGCAAGGTGTCCATCCAGTCTCCTCTTGAAGATTTCCAGGGTAGGTGACTGCACCACCTCTAGAGAGAGATTATTTCACAGTCGGGACACCCTAGCTGTGAAGTTTTTCCTAAAGTTAAGCCTGAAACGGTCTTCCAGGAGTTTGTGACCATTGCTCCTGGTTTTCCCCAAAGGTGCCCTGGTGAACGGTTGTTCACAGAGCCCTGGATGTAAGCCTCTGGTGTAGCAGTAAGCTGCTACCAAGTCCCCTTTCAGACTTCTTTTCTTCAGGCTGAAGAGTACCAGATCCCTCAGCCTTACCTCATATGGCTTGCCATGCAAGTCTCTGATCATATGGGTAGCCCTTCTCAGGACTCTTTTGCCCTTCTTCACATTCTTGTTGAAGTGCAGCACCCAGAACTGGACACAGTACTCCAGCTGTGGTCTCACCAATCCTGAGTACAGCAGAAGAATCACTTCCTTAGTTTTGCTGGAGATGCACTGATTGATGCACGCCCTGGTTATTTGCCCTGGTGGCTACAGCGTAGCACTGCTGGCTCAAGTTCACACCGTGGTCAATTATTACTCCCGCATCTCTTTCATTCATAGATTGTTAGGGGCTGAAAGGGACCTTGTAGATCACTAGGTCCAGTCCCCCTGCACAAGGCAGGAAAAGACAACTGGGGTCAAGTGACCCCAGTGAGGTGACTGTTCAGCTTCCTTTTGAAGATTTCCAGGGTAGGTGACTGCTACACCACTAGAGGGAGTTTATTCCACACCCTAACTGTGAAGGAGTTTTTGCTGGAATTGAACCTGAAGTGGCCTTCCAGGAGCTTGTATCCATTGCTTCTGGTCTTCCCCAGGGGTGCCCTGGTGAACAGCTGTTCACCAAGTTCTTGATGTACTCCCCTGATGTAGCAGTAAGCCACTACCAAGCCCCCTCTCAGCCTTCTCTTCTGTAGTCTGAAGAGGCCCAAGTCCCTCAGCCCCTCCTCGTATGGCTTGTCTTGCAAGTCCCTGATCATACAGGTGGCTCTTCTCTGGACCCTCTCAAGTTTTTCCATGTCCTTGTTGAAGTGCACTACCCAGAACTGGACACAGTACTCCAACTGTAGTCTCACCAGTGGGGAGTACAGTGGGAGTATCACTTCCTTAGTTTTGCATGAGATGCAATGGTTAATGCATGCCAGCGTGTTGTTTGCCCTGCCGGTCACAGCACTGCACTGCTGATGGTCAGATTGCTAGTGCTCATCAGATTGGTGCTGCCAAGCCTGTAGGTGTGCCAGGGATTGTTCATCTCCAGGTGGAGCACTTTACATTTCTCAATGTTAAACCTCATGTGGTTCTGACCCGCTCAACTTGCCAGCCTATCTACATCTGCCTGGATCTCTGTCTTCAAGCATGATCACTCTTCCCCATAACCTGGTGTCATCCGTGAACTTGGCCAAAGAGCTCTTCACCCCCACATCCAAATTACTGATGAAGATGTTAAAAAGCACTAGTCACTTCTTGCCAAGACACAGATCCATTCAGTAGAATTCTCTGGGTCCTACCCCACAGCCAGCTTCCTATCTACCTGCTTTCAAGCAGTTAAGCCAATTTTCTAATGAGAACATTGTGGGAAAGCAAATCAAAAGCTTTTTGGAAGTCAAGGTATACAATGTCGACCTCCTCTCTCTTATCCAGATGGCAAGTTACCAGATCATGAAAAGAAATGAAGTTGGTAAGACAAGACCTGCCCATAACTAAGCCATTCTGGTTGTCACTCAGAATCCTACCTTTCCAAAGCATATCGCACATGGATTCCATGATAAAGGTTTCCAGAAATTTCCCTGGGATAAAAGTTAGGCTAACTGACCTACAGTTACTCGGCTCCTCCTTCCTTCCCTTCTTGAAGATGAGCATAATATTGGCGTTCTTCCAGTCCTCAGGGACCTCCCTGGAGTGCCATGAGTTTTGGAAGAGCTTTGCCAGCAGTTCCGTGATGACTTTGGCCAACAACTTCAGCACTCTTGGATGAAGTTCATCCAGGCTTGCTGATTTATGTCTAATTTTTTTAACTGGTCACACACCAGTTTTATGGCAATAGTAGGAAGGCGGTCATTCCTACCCTGCTCTTTCTGTACCTTATCTGGCATGTTTTTCCCCTTGGCCCTGTAAAAGACTGAAGCAAAGTAGTTATTCAGGAGTTCAGTTTTCTCCTGAGCACTGGTAACCAGCTGTCCTAAGTTGTTGAGCAGCAGCCCCACACTCCCACTTGTTTTCCTCCTGCTTCCTACATACCTAAAGAAGGAATTATTGTTGTCCTTGATCCGTGTTGCTAATTTTAACTCAGTTGCTGCCTTAGCCCTTTTAATGTGATCCTTACAAGTGCAGGCCATTGTTGTATAGTCCTTCTTGGGGCATGCCCCAAGCTTCCATTGTTTGTATGCCTCTTTCTTCTTTCCTAAGAGGACCGTGATTTCCCTGTTTAGCAGAGGTGCACCGATACACTGGCCTGATATCAAATTGGCACCAATATAAAGAAAATGTAATACACTGGAAATTGGCCCAATAATTTGGCCAATAAGTAGCCTGTGCATGCGTGCTGCCACAGTGCAGTGCAGCACAGGCAGTGAGGAAGGAGCACAACCTGGCAGCATGGAGAGCCACCTCCAGCTAGCAAGTCTGGTATGGGGGTGAGGGAGGGAAGGAAAGGCGGGGGGAAAAGGCATGGGGGGGCAGATCAAGGCCCCTGCGGGGAGGGAGGAGGGGTGCTGGAGCTGGGATAAGTGCTGCCCAGCTGGGGTGGGGCAGGTGTGGGACAGAGCTGTGGTTCGTCTGGAGGGGTGCAGGAGCAACTCCCACCACTGCACGCAACTCAGCTGGGAGCTGTTGGTTTGGTGGCTTGTGCAGCACTTGCCTGCTCTTCCCGCAGCTCGTCCAGGAGGGCACAAGGGGTGTGTGCACCCCCAGATCTGCATGGGGTGGGCTGGGGCTGTGCCACGCTCTTCCTGGATGGGCAGAGCTGCGAGGGGGCTGTGGTGAATTCGTGGCTGCAGCAACACCCGGCCTTGAGCAGACCCAGGGGCACCTCCCGTGCCCTCCCAGACGGGCCGCAGGATGAGCAGGTGAGTGCCAGATGAGCCACCGGACCAGCAGCTCCCAGCTGAGCAGTGCGTGGCAGTGGGAGCTGCCCCTGCAGCACTTCTCCTACTAGTGACCTGAGCTTGTTGAAATTTGCATTTTTGACGTCCAAAACTTCAATCCTTCTGAATCCTTCTATTCTTCTGAAATACCAAAATATTCCTTCAAAAAAACCCTGAGAGAGAGAGAGACAGAGAGAGAGAGAGAGAGAGAGAGCGCGCACTCCTACGGAAGGGTATCTAAGCATTCTCCTGCCCATTTTAGAAATAGCTCTGTTTGTTAATAATGGGAACTTCCATCAACTGACTGGCTCAGGTGTCCTTGAAAATTGACAGTTAATCTCCGAATAAAGGAAAAGTGCCAATATCACTAAAAACTCTCATCCTTCTGAGGCAGTCTCAGAAGACATGCAAAACACTGACTGGGCCATAAATTCAGAATCATGCTTGAGGAATACTGGTACAGTATTGCTGGAAAGCTTGACCAAGTACCATGTCTGGGGTACCTCTACACAAGCCATTTAACATGCAACAATAAACCATGGAGCTTATTGTTCTGCAGTTTATTGCTTCCAGGTGCACGGTTTACACGTGTGCCTGGACTGCAGCACATTGAACTGGGTCACAGCAGCCCCAGCTGGCAAGGAGTCACAGAGGGTGAGAAGATCAGTCTGGCAGCCCAGGACTGCTCCAACCAGGCTAACATGCTGCAGAGGGGCTGTCTGGGACACGAGGGTGCTTCAGTGTGGAGCTAGGCAGCAGGCAGCCATCTGGCTCAGCATCTACATGTGTGCGCTGCTGCGCAAAAATAAACTCTGCAACTCTGCTGCTGCAGAGTTTCTTGGTTTCATGTGCCCTACTAGGGGTAAACATGTAGATGCCAAGATGTTTACTGCACAGTTAATTAATGAACTATGCAGTAAATGTCTCCTGCAGATCCATGCCTGGTGAACTTGATCTGTTCCATCTAGAGGCACACCAATACATCTAGACCAGCACCCTGTCCCCTCCCTCACCACAGGACACTGATGTGTCCTGCCCTCCTCCCCTTCCACCACACCAGACTTACCAGCTGGAGGCAGCTGTATTGGAAACTGGATTGGTATCGGCCGATATGCCTCCTTAAATATGGGCTATTGGTATTGGCCCCAAAAATCTCTATCAGTGCACACCTAGTTCCATCTCCTCTAGCTATAATGGCTTTGCAGAGATATTAAGTGAAGAACTGTAGCAAAAGTTATTTTGGGCATTCACTAAAGCAAAAAGCACTACCTCAAACAAAGGGAGATGATAGGGTGACCGAGATGCTATTTTTGCACTTTTCAGACCTCATTATTTCATCCATTGGTGCTTGCAAATGTAATTTTTAAATTAATGTTATGCAAACGAACAGCGTGCTTAAGAGACATTATGACACGCAAATGAATCCCAAAAATCAAAAACAACGTGAACAAGAGATATGCGCGAGTCGAGGCCGTTTCTGGAGGATATCTTATACTGGATCAACTGCATGCTTGGGACACACTCATATAAGCTTTTAATTCAATGCACTAGCTTTCAGAACAGACATACTATTAGCAAAAGGTCAAGAAAGGCTGTGGTCTGATCTGAGGCCTTAAAACAACCACATTTAGTTACCACTAAGGTCCAATGCTGTTGGAAGCATCTGAACCATTTTCAGAGGTCAGCGATGTATTTCCAGCAGTGGCCTGGAATGACCTGGCTTGGTCTGAGGAAGGCTGGTGCTAGGACCCAGCCGCATCAACGTGCGGGCAAGGCCCATGCTGCCAAAGCCGCGTGGCTCCAGGCTGGATCCAACAGCTCCATGGGTCAGACACTGGCCATGATGCCAACTCGAGTTTAGACACCTGTAAATAGCTATGACCACTCTGACAGAGGCCTCATGCACCCATTTGTTCATGTTGTTTTTGATTTACAGACCCAGAGCTAGCTGCCACAAGGGGGGCAGGCCTATGAAACCCCAAGCAGCACCACACATCCCAGGACCCCGGGGTCAGAGGGGAACCAAGGCAGCCCTGCCCCTCACACCAAAAGGCAGACTGACTCATCACAGGGGAAAGCCCCAATGCCACCTCCACTCATCTCAGCCCTTGGCTCTCAGGCCCCACTGTTTTTTGTTTTTTCATTCCCCAGAGCTCCCATGCTTGCCTTGGCGGCCGCTGATCCTTCCCGGTAGCTGCCGCAGCCCCTCCGGACCCAACCCTCAACAAAGGGGCTGCCCACTCCCCAGGAAACCCCACGGCGGAGACGGCTCTAGGCCCTGCTCACCCACCCCCGGAGAGAAGACAGCGCCCGCCCGCCCCGCGCCGCCCCACCTCTCGACCCGAGCCGACTTCATGATGTGGGTGCGTGCGGCGCTGAGCCTCCAGGGCCCGAAGGTGAAGTCGCGCCGACTGCTCTGGAAGCCGGGGTGCATGGCGGCGGCGAGGAAGCGGACGACGAAGCGGCAGCCAGGCTGCAGCTCCAAAACCACCGGAACCGCCCTCTTTGCCCCTGCTTCCACTTCCGGAGTCACCGGAAACCAGCGTTACAGCGCTAGGCATCGGAAGCAGAAAAGGCGGAAGGGGGGGCTCACGTGATACGGCCCGAGTGAAGTCATCGCGGCGGTTGCCATGTTGAGCCCCGTGACTGGGTTGGGGGGAGGTTGTACTCTCAGCTGAGGAGCCAGGGTGGGGGGGGGAGCGCTTGGGGCCCGGTGTTGCCTGCGGTATGTTTGTTATCCTGTTTGTAGGATAATTTCCACCCTTATACGATGTACAATAGATCATACTAAAAGTGTTGACAATATAGGTTGTAGCCATGTTGGCCTAAGGACATAGGCAGACAGGGTTCTTTGGGTGAATGATATCTTTTATTGGACCAACTCAAATAGTTGGAAAATGTTTTCCAACTATTTAAGCTGGTCTTATAAAAGATATCAGATTTACCCAAAAAACCTTGTCTGCAAAATGTAGGATAACTTTTGAGGCGGTTAATTGATAGAGCACTTGCAAAATCCAAGGCAGGCAAGCTGCTTTGGGTAGTTGTGATATCTTTTGTTGGGCAGCTGGTCTCATACAAGATAGCACATCCACCCAAAGAAGCTTGCCTGCCTATGTCCTTAGACTAGCACAGCTACAACCAGCACCCCTGTAACAATACTGAATCCAAGGCACTCAGGGAGTCTTCACCATCTCTGGGGTCTGCTGTCAGCACTTCCTTGGGACTGCTGGCCTCAAAATAAAGAAATGCTTCCACCTGGATGATGCAGTTCTTGCTCACTCGCTGGCTAGTTATAGTGAGCAATATGAAGTAAATCTGGAGACATATTTGCATACTTATTTCCACACATTTTTTCCCCCCCAGTATACAGTTGTTTTTCAGAAAATGCAGTCATTTTGAGCTTCCAATACTAATATTGAAGGTCTGGCAATGCTGCTCATGTCTGAGCTGTGCTAGCCCCAGCACAGAGCCTGGACGAATGGCAGCCCCAGGCCAGTGGGACCAGGAGCTCATAAGTACACAAGCCGGGCCGCACTGAGTCGGCCCAGCGGCACAGCTAGCCAACCCTGGCAAGGAGTAAATGCTGTAGAGAGAGTGCACCCAGCAGGATTGCTCCAGCCCCTTCTACCCTAGTCAGTTGCCTCCTTGGCATCTGCCACTCACTGGCTGCCTCCAGCTCCAGGAGCTGCAACACATAGTTTGTTGCCTGGCGTGGAGAGGCAGTTGCCAGCTGTGGGGAGAGTGACCTGGAGGTGCCTCCTGACTGCCCCAGAAGTTCTGGTTGCACAGCTCCCTGTAACTTTTCATTTATGCACTTCCCATCTGTGGCCCCACCAAGCTCTGGGACCTGCTGGTCAATCTTCTCCTGGCCCTAGCTATGTTGGCAATATACCTGACTGGGAAGGAGGCACTGGCTGGCAGGGCTCCTGGCACGGGTGTCTGGTGCCTCTTGAGCTCCAGTCAGCGACCGGGGGGGGGCCCCGGCCGGCGTGTCCCCTGCCGGCTGATCCCACTGTCCAGTGTGTGTGGGGGGGGGTCCCCTGATGGTCCCCTGCACCTGATCCCACTCACTGTAAAACCAGCCATGCCCACTCCCATGGCCACTTCCAGAAGTGCTGCTTTTGCTGGTGGCCCCGCTCCCCAGCTGGCACTTACAGTGGGGGCACTGGTGCTCCCACCTGCCCTCCTGCCCTCCCGCTAAACAGGGAATGTGGCCTGACGGGGTGCATCGGCACTCTCGGGGTGCACGTGCACCAGCTTGTATCCCCTATGTGGCCCCTGGGGTCCAAGGGCTGTTTTCCTGTCCCTGGTGCATTCATGTCTTTGGGCAGTTTCATTGGGCAGCATCCACTGGCTTCTTGGACTTCTTGGAGGGGCAGTGGGCACTGTACAGTCTGCTCTGCTCAGTGCCCTCGTTTTGAACCTGTGATCTTTACCCCCATCCCTGTTTTGTCTTTTATTTGTCCCACAACTTCAGTTGACTCATACCCGATAGCCAGGGCTGGGCACAGGCATGGGCGAACCAGGCGACCACCCAGGACCTGAACAGAAAGGGGGCCCGAAAATGGTATTTTTTTCCCATTGTCTGATTATTATTATCATTATTTCTGGCAAAGGAGGGCATGATACTAAAAGTTCGCTGGGGGGCCGCCGGATGTCTAGGTAAAGTGCTGCCAATAACAGTGTATTAAAGGGGTGCACTAACTTGCTCTGTGGGCATAAGGCTCACACTCCCAATACAAGTCAAATCAACCTGGTTGCACCAGACACCTTCCTCAAGTATGCCAGGATGCAGCCCTTTTCTGCCTTCTCCAGAACCTCCTGCTGATGTTCTGGCTGTATACTTCTCCTTGCACTTTTTTAGTTACGTACTCCCCCCACATCCACAGTCTTACCAAGCACTGTGATGTCCTGGCTAAGGTAGCCAACTACAAGACCAGGAAGGAAGTTCTGACTGAAGTATCCAAGCAAGCATTGAGTTGTCTTCCTTTCCTCTGCTCACTCCTATAGGCAGGGTTTCATTGTTCAGCAAGCATCCACAGGTTCCCCCAACTCATTCAGGGAGCAGTGGGCATTGGCCACTATGCTCTGCTCACTGTCCCCTTCCAGCACCCAAGTTATTAACCTATGACCTCAGTCCCCCCTCTTTATTTGTCCCCTAGAATTAGTTGATGTGCACCCAGTGTCCATCCTTATTAAGGGAGACTTATAGTATTCCCTGATGGTCCTCAGCCCGTAATTTTTCAGTACATCAAATAGGCTTGATGGCATCAGAGCCAAAAGCAAAATAAAGCTGATCAGAGAATGAAGAAGCTTTTTTCCAGGCCAGTCAGGTATGTGCGCAGTTGTTCCAATAAAAAATGTTACCCAAAGCAACCTGTCTTGTCCATAATTCCTGGACTAGTATGGCTACATCACTCTAACATTACATGTACACTCACGATAGTTTTGCTCTGAGAAAAGTTCATGTTTTTTCTGCCTCAGATTCATTTTAAGATTTGAGCAAAATATTTACAAAAATGTGATAACCTAACCTCTGGCAGTGCCTGTGTCTGGGAAATGACTGACAATCTGCAGTCTTAACCAAACTGCTGCCTGAATCATATAAAATTATTAGATGCTGGTCAGGTTTTGGACTGACAGAATAGACCCATAGGGAAATCCCTTGCATATCGGTAGTGTAGCTTGAAATACATAGCCTAATATTTTTTTTCTGCGCAGGGGTGTGCCTCAGCAGTGGCCAGGGTTTGAAAGAGGATATTGAAGTAGAAACCATAGTGCAAGGCACTCCGTCTACTCTAAATCACAGGGCAGTTAAAAGATGGTCTTGTAAGGCTGCAGTAAGAGCTGTCCCCATGGCTGTTCACATCTGTACGAGGGGCCGTGCCAGCATCTGGAGAAACCCAGCATTAAGGAGTCACAAAGATGGTATCTTTGCCCCATCAGACTTGGATCTTCTATATTGCATTTCCAGAGGATCACAGCACAGAGTCTGATAAAACACCTTGCAGATTTCATCTTTAACAGCAGTGTTTGGGCTTAGAGCATTTAGAGCAGGGGAGGGAAATTATTTGGACTGGAGGGCTACCTAGGGAGTTTTGGTGACCTGTTGCAGGCTGGGTCAGCACCCCCGCTCCCTGGCACACCAGGCTAGCGCCACCCCCTGCTGTGAAACCTCACCACAACTCCCTAAGAAGCTCTGCCCTTGGGACCAGCCCCGAACTATCAATACCTGGTGATCGGGGCCCCAGGGTCTCCATGGAGACCAGCCCAGGACCCCTGCAGGCAGGGTGCGCTCAACCGGGCTGATGGGAGTGGCATCTGAGAACAGGATGGGTGAGCCATGCTGGGGCCAGGATCTTGGGGTAGTGACAGTGGGGGCCAGGGCCCGGTGCAGACCTGCGATCCACTCCTGGGATGTCCTGCCCGTGGAACCAGCACCCATAGCAGGGACGTGCACCACAGCCCAGGCTGCCCCCTGCACTTGGGCCAGATGGGCTGAGGTACCCACCACAGGGCTGATAAAATCCCTTGGTGGGCCAGATCTGGCCCACGTCCCGTATTTTGCTTACCCCTGATTTAGAGGGCTAGCTATGTGAACCTCTGTCAGCTTAGGCTGCAGCAAGTGATGCTTCACCAGTCAGCCTGCAAGACTTTAATGCTCAGAAGAGCTGAAGGCACTCTCTTAAAAATGTAATACTGCACATCTGCCCTTGAAGTGTGTGTGTGTGTGTGTGTGTGTGTGTGTGTGTGTGTGTGTGTGTACTCCTTTGGAAGTCAGTAAATGAGCTAAAAAGTTGTCTAAAATGTGTGGAGGTCAGGCCAGGTGCCTGCTTCTGGGCATCTGTTTAAAGGAGTATAGTATACCACAGTGATTGTCAGCCAAGGTGTCCTGCCACCCTGGGTGCCCTGGGAATGATATGATATGAAAATGAGATATGCATATCAGTGGGTCTACACTACATTTACCTTTGAAATGCCCTGAAAAAGGTTAGGGGGGGAGAAAAGAATAGGCAAAGAGATGACAAAAAGAGACCCAGCTGGAGGGGTGCCTTGAGTCTATAAATGTGGAGAACCACTGGTGTGGCACCCTTGAAAGGATCCTTTTCCAGGCCAGTCCATGCGTGCACACACACCAGCGCTGTCCCAACTCGGCAGCGGGTCCAATAAAAAATGCCACTGAAAGAAGCCCTTGCCTCCTGCAGAGGTCCTGCCCGGCTGCGAATCGCTGTGCTACTGCCACGCGCCTTCAGACACGCACCCAGGGGCAGGCACCTGGCCGGCCCTCCACACACTTCCGACAGGTTTTGGTCTTCTTGACTGACTTCCAGGGGAAGCTGTGGAGATGAGGGGTGCTGCGGGGAGGGGTAAGGGTAAGGGACCGGGGGGATGGGGAGATGAGAAGAGCTGCCTGGAGGTGCGGACGAGCGGAGAAGCCGGGGAAGAAAGGAGCTGGGAGCGGATGGAGAGGGAGCAGGAGCGGGCCGAGGGCGGGAGCGGGCAAGGGGAGGCGGCGGCTGGGGAGGGGGATGGAGGGGGAGGGGAGGAGGAGGAGGCGGCGGCGGCGGCGGCTCGGGCCGCTGCTCGGGGCCTGTCTCGGCGGCTGCGGGGGGCCGGGGCGCGGTAACCCGACAGCGCGGCCCGCGCGGCGGGGGCAGGCGGCGGCGCGGCGGTGAGTGCGCCCCGGGGGGAGGAGGGCAGGTCGGGGGGCTCCCCCGGCACCGCCCCAGCCCCGCGGCGGCTGCCCCCGCCCGGCTCCCCGCTCCGCTCCCGGCCCAGCTGCCCGCGGCTCCGGCTCCGGCTCACGCCCGCCGGTCTGGAGCTGCCGAGAAAGGCGTCCCTGGGGCGGGCTGCCTCCGGCCGGGGAGGGAAATGCGCGTCTGCCCCGCTGCCGACAGCTGCACACATCTGCAGCACATGCATCTGACCCTGCACACACGTGCCTCTGCACACACACATGTGCGTGCACACACATACGCCTTGCCCCTACACATACATGCACATCTGTCTACACACACCCTGCACATGCACATCTACCTGTACACACATCTGACCTGACACAGCTCTGCCCATACACACGAACACCTACCCTACCTTTACACACCTCTATGAACAGGTCTCTGCCCATACACACACCCCTTCATGGCTACCCTACCCTTACACCCCTTTACATACATGTCTCTACAGGTACACCCCCCCAACACACACACATCTCTACGCATATACATACGTCTCTACACATACATCTGTACACATATGTGCATGCACACACAGAGCACAAGCTTTTGTGAACCCAAGCTCACTTCATCAGATGCTGTGTAAAGACACGCAGAAAGCAGAGTCCAAGGAGAGAGAAACTAGCATACAAAAGACAAGAGGGGCAGTGCTAGGAGAGACAAGCAAAAGAGCAGTAAAGCCCTGTGTCTCTTGCATTGTGCTACACTGCCTGTTCCATAGGATCTCTCTGGAGTGGAGGAGTGTAGTGTGATACCCCGCATTTGGCCACCACCTCAAGGCACACAGAGCTTGCAGACACACACACAATTGATAACTGATGCTGCACAGACACCATTGACTAGGTTTGTTCTCAGGTTTGCATCTTAGCCTACTGTGCCAGTTACCATCAGTGTAGTAGTGCCAGTGGGAATATCGAGTGCTGGCATAATAGTCACTTTAGTGCAATTAGCTTCCCACTGCTGTCTCCCAGGGCTCCAGTCATCGCCTAGCTGACTTGTCTGACACTATCTGTTCTCTGTTCGTTAAAGGTCAAGTTTTCAGACCACGCTTGTGGATGCTTAAGAGATGCAGGAAGGCTCTGGCCATGTGTTGCAGATTCTTTTAGGTATCTACAGGGCACGTGTCCACATGGGGTAGTGATCCGCCACATGGGGTTGTGATCTGTGAGTATTCCAAATGCATTTTCTTTACCTTATTGATATTAACACCATTTTTTTAAAGTTTTTAAAAATTAAAATGTACATCCCCTCTGTTCTTTAGCATTATTTTTTATTTCCATTTGTGGGTTGCTCTTGTTAAATGCAAAAGATGCTTTCAAAATCGTTTAGTTCCAAACAAAGCAGTGCTTTTATTGCTTTTACAGAAACAGCTTAGAAGTCACATAATGATAATGTTTCATGGCTTTTAATACTGCTGAAAATGATTTTTGTTGGGCTGTAAGCATCCTTTTCTGGTGGAGCAGCTTAAACATAGCAGCATTCTGTCAGCACCTGGAAGCAAGTATGACTGCAAATGAAAATGAAAGGGCAAAAAACCTGGCTGTGACAGAAGAGTCCTCTGCATAGCTGAGGCAGAAGTAGGAAAAGTTGATTTTAAACCACAATTGGACTTCTTTGAGCACTCCTGGACTCTGGCATAAATTAGCCCCATCTGAAAGCTGCTTTAATTTGTGCCAGCTGCTAAAAGCACCAAGGAGCCATTATAATGGCAGAGATCTGATCCAAAATGACCACAGTCTGCAACAAATGAAAGGTAAAAAGGAAACAAACAGCTTTAGGAGTGAAAAGCCAAAGATTTTTAAAAGATCTTCTGATTTTAATTCATTAAAGTTTTACTTAGTAGCACACAGAAGACATTTGTTTAAAAAATAGATTTTTAGGTGATTAGTGTTTCTGTTCCTTTAACAAACTCATAAATGCAGAGTATTTTTTGGATATTGTTAACCTATTAGGTATGGAGCAGGGTCACTTTCAGAGTCAGGACACCTGCTGTGTGTTACTGCTCCCCAGACAGTTTTAGCACCAGTTTCATATCCATTGGAATCTAATTTTTTTGTAATTCATGCTTTGTTTTGTTGGTGTGTGTGTGTGTGTGTGTGCATGTGTGTGTGACTGTTTAGATGCAGTGTGTGTATGTGTGCATATGTGTACATCTGTGAGAGTGTAAGACTTCACTGACAGAACAGTGAGATGGCTGCCTGGTGGCTTCCTCTGGTTCTCTTTATGATGCTGTGGAAGGAGAAAAGCAGTGCTGAGGTTGTGGGTTGTGTGGTCCCTGTGTACTTCCTCTGCCAAAAGGACGGTCTGTCCCAACACAAAAAGATCTTTCAACAGACCAGGAAAAACAAGAGGGCTCAACTGATTATGGAGGACAAAAGATGAACAAAACTGGATGAGGACTGAAGGTATAAGGTCAAAAGCAAGGATCCAGAAGGGGATACTGAGTAGGGAACCTTAAGTGGAGTCCAGTCTCTCATGTAGGAGTTCAAGAAGCCAGTGGGTGCTTCCCAAATGACCTCTCTCCAGAGACCTGATAAATGGAGGGAAGGGAAATAGGCCCCGCAGTCAAAGCACTTTCTCTTCCCTGTTAAATATCGTCCTGGTGTGGATGGCCATTTTGGCCTGCCCCAGGCAGAGTTGATGAGGTTGTCTTGCATTGATACAATGGCCAGATAGCTAAGCAGTGGTGCTTCTTAAGAAGATAAAAAGGATATCAGCAGCCTGTTGAGGCAGCAGGGAGTGGGAAGACGATGTCTGAGGCTCACAGAGGAAATTGTACAGTCCATTGGAATCAAAAGTTAGTAAGCAGTTAGGAATACAGCAAACAGTGCAAGGCTGTGGTAGCTTACTGGGGATCCAAGAGCAATGTTTCTGGGGCCTGGAGAGAATATGATGTCATTCGGCTGAGAGATGTGACAAACACTGATATCTCTTAGATCAAAGTTCTGTCAAATATTTTTATAATGTGGGCCAGATGTTACTACAAGACCTATCCCTTGCACATACCTATTCCTTTTGACAGTCAACCAGAGGACAGTCTCCTTCAACCACTAGCAATAAAACACCATTCTTTTCTCAGTTCTTGAGATTGATTACATGGACAAGAGACATGGGAGGAAACTATCAGCTGCATTTTTAGCTGCTTTTAATGTTAACTCAGAAACTAGAAATGAGTCAGCTCTGTATGACTAGCTACTGGCTTATTGAGTACACAACAAGAAAACTTGTCTCTTGTATATGCTAAGACTATTAGAAACCAATTTAAAATGCTTTTTCTTTACGTAACTGCTTTTGAGTTGAAATAAAGGGTTGGGGAGGGCAGGGCTTATTGAATGGCTGGTCAGTTTTGAAATTAAAAAAAAGGAAAATATTAAATAAAATGCTGCAAAATGTCCCCTTGTCCATCATTCACTTGTACATATGACTTCTCTGCTTGGCTCTGACTTTCACTGGCTGTATATGACCTAGGGCAAGTCTTTCCCCCTCTTTTCACCCATCTGAAGTGGTTATCAGCTTCTGGGCACTGTGAATTTTGATTGATAGCTAGAAAAGGGCCCTGAGATCTTTGTATAAAGATGCAGAGACTTAGGAATTCTGACGGAGCTTGAATGAATGTTGTAGAGTGATTTTTCTTCTTTTTCCAGTTGCTCAGCATGTACTGGCTGCTCTACTCCTGTGTTCTCTGACAATGAGCCCCAACTCTTCCCTCAGCCATGGGAAAGGCCTGAGGAACCTCACAACCCAGGAAGATGGGGCCGTCAGAGTGACAGAGTCAGTGGCGATTATCGTCATTGCTATCTTCATCTGTTTGGGCAACCTGGTGATTGTCGTGACCCTCTACAGGAAGTCTTACCTCCTAACACTAAGCAACAAGTTTGTGTTCAGCCTGACGCTGTCCAACCTCCTCCTCTCCATACTGGTGCTGCCTTTTGTCGTCACCAGTTCCATCAGGCGGGAATGGATCTTTGGAGTGGTGTGGTGCAACTTTTCTGCCCTGCTCTACATGCTGATCAGCTCGGCCAGTATGCTTACCCTGGGCCTCATTGCTATTGATCGGTAAGCTGCTGTCTTGTGGCACATAGCAATTCAGTCCACGTTGGCTACAAACAGAAGTCTCATTTGTCCTGGAGTAAATAAACCGTTTTATCCTGGGACAAAGTGCAGTCGCTCATATCGTGCAATTGTTCATTTGTCCACGCCTGTTGTCTCTTATAAGTCCTAAAAATGCTCACAGGATAAAAAGTACTAACAGTTTATCCCAGGATATCGCAAAGTACATCTGAACGGTTATCCCAGGATTGCATCGTTGAATCAGTGGCAGGAAAACGGCAGTGATGGCTGCATGTGCAGTTTTAATGGAGACATTTCTTGATTTTGAATTTCTGATGGAAAGTAACCATTGTAAAAATAGGGAGCATTTTTAACAGTGTCCCTTGGATTCAGTTTGAGATTTGGGAGGAAAGGAGTTTCTCTGGGGTATGAGGAAAGGGGAAATCTTAATTTCTTGTTAATTGGACTTAGCCAGTGAACTGTTATACCTTTTAAGAAAGCTTCTGCTTCTTTTTATGTTTCTCAGGTACTATGCTGTCCTGTACCCGATGGTTTATCCAATGAAGCTCACAGGAAACAGAGCGGTGGTAGCCCTGGTGTACGTGTGGCTACATTCCCTCATTGGCTGCCTCCCTCCCCTCTTTGGCTGGTCTTCCTTGGAATTTGACCAGTTCAAATGGATGTGTGTAGCTGCGTGGCATAAAGAGGCAGGCTACACTGCCTTTTGGCAGATCTGGTGTGCTCTGTTGCCCTTCCTGGTGATGATGATCTGCTACGGATTCATATTTCGCGTGGCTCGGGTGAAGGCACGCAAAATTCACTGTGGCAGCGTGGTCATTGTAGAGGAGGATGCACAGAGGAATGGGAGAAAGAACTCTAGCACCTCGACCTCCTCTTCAGGCAGTCGAAGGAATGCTTTCCAAGGGGTTGTCTACTCAGCCAATCAGTGCAAAGCTTTCATCACTATTTTGGTTGTGATTGGTGCTTTTGTGATCACTTGGGGGCCTTATATGGTTGTAATCACATCAGAGGCACTTTGGGGTAAAAACAGCATTTCCCCTGCTTTGGAGACATTAGCAACGTGGCTGTCATTTTCAAGTGCCATTTGCCATCCGCTGATCTATGGACTGTGGAACAAAACTGTGCGCAAGGAACTCTTAGGAATGTGCTTTGGTGATCGGTATTACCGGGAGTCATTTGTTCAACGTAATAGGACAACCAGGTTATTCAGCATTTCCAATAGGATCACAGGTAACAAACAGAGTGATAAAAAGAAATACTCTTCCAATGAAAAAATAATGATGCTTAGGATCTGCACTTACTATACATCTTTCATAGATTGGGTAAACATGACTTAGAGCAGTGGCTCTCAACCCTTTTTAGACTCAAGGGACCACTGGATAGACTTGAGGTACCTCTTGGAAAATACCAGCATTTCATGTTCACTCTTTTTAGATTACAGAAAAATAATACAACAGGTTTTCTGTTGCAAAGAACTCAGAAAAGCCACAACTATGGATTTCTGTTTGAAATTTCTGGGTTTATCTTGTGAATCATGTTTGTAAAGCTAATAGTGCTAATGGTGTGTACCACCCTTCAAAGGATCTTGAGGCACCCTGGTTGAGAATCCCTGGCCTAGAGGTTTCTTTGCTGTGTGTGTATGGGGGTGTTTCAATAGATTTTTGTTCAGATTACATCACTGAGTTGAAGGAAGTTTGGGGTAATCTCCCTTGCTCCTCACTCCCCTCTCTTCATAGAGCAACATTTTCTATGCCAGAGGAGATACAATTGTGGGCCTAGTAAAAAATAATTTCCTTCCCTCATTTCTACCCCCCACACACACATGGACACACACACCCTATTTCAGATTATTCAAGTTAAACAGTATCAGCAGTGTATTCACTAGAACTGATTTTCTACTACATCTCCCTGATTTTATGCTGGTGAAAACCCTTTAACTTCAGTGGAACGACATTGAATATAACAAGTGCAAAACAAGTGTAACAGAGTGGAGAATCAAGCCTAGGATATTTTTAAGGAGCAAAGCGTAAATATTTTCAGCAACTGAAGCTCAGTAGAAATTTGAGGTTGTCCCTTTCTTTAGTTCTAGTGAACGCTGCCCCAGATTTTCCATTGTAAGATTATGCAGCCAGTTCATTATGACTTCCCCAGACTTTTACCTCATGGGCTAAACTTTTCCAGACTTGATTTGTCCCTGAAATCTAAATGTTTTCTAAAGTTAAAATGGGTGTTTTTGAGGAGAGAAATACCACCTACTGTGTGAAAGAACCACACCAAGAAGACTGATTATACTGGGGAAAGAGTGAAGTTTACTAGAAATGAATGTTTATAGTTAACAAAATGAAAAACACTCTTTAATTTCTTTTGGTTATTGTAATTTCAGGGGATCCTTGTAAAACACCAAGGTACAATTCCTGCAGACAGAACTGAGAGTTTAAATATAATAACTATCCCTTTAAAATCCTCCCACAAGACCCACATGCAATGAGTTTATGTTTAAAAGCAACTACATTTTTACTACCCTCTGGAGATATCCAGGCCTATCCCACCATCTTTATGTCTGCCTTTTGGATTGTTAAGCTATATGGGGTGCAAGTGTTGTCTTGTGGGTGCTAAATAATGAAATAATTCATTCTTCCACAAAGTCCTTTTATGTTCAGGTCTTAGAGAAAGCCCTTTAGCCTCCCAAGACTAGTCCCTATTTCTAACTCTTTTTAAAGATATTTTATATGCTGGAAGGCCTGAGAGGCCAAGATGCATCTTTGCTGGCAAGCAGTCATGTTTGTACTGGTGTAACAGGGAGGGAAAATGGGTTTGTAGATGGTAAGTAACTGCTCAAAACTTGCAGTCTGTTTAGAAATAGCGAAAACATTCTTCCTCTTCTTAATGTGTCTGTCCCTAAATCCACTGACATCAGTGGGAATCTTTCCATTCATTTCAGCGGGCTTTGGGTCAAGCCTAAGAACTTTGCAATATTAAATATCCAACTTGCAAATTCTCTGGCCAGAAGAGCTTATACCTCCCTCTGAGCTGCAATAATATTTCCCTTCCTGAAGATCAAATGTTATGTAGTATATTAAAACAGGTACAAGAGTTGAAAAATTCACATCTTCCAGGGGCCATTTTTTTCTAATAGTTTCTAAACTTTGTGGTTGTGAAGGGAATCTTATAAATGAAATCAAACTGTTCCAGTACAGTTGATTTCCTTAGTTTGCAGATATACAGTTCCATTGCCTCTGCTGTTCCTCAGATATTAGTTATCTTGTAGAATAATGAAGTCATTGGTATTATTCTGAACCCTCCGAAACTTCTAGGAATTGGGCCTCTCCCATAGTCTTTGGTGGGAGAGCTGTGTGCCCAGGTCAACACTGGAAGAAGAGAACCCAAACAGGAAAGGAGAACCAAGAACACTGAGGAAAGGGCATGGAATTTGCTTCAGCCAGGAAATTCTGAGAGTAAGACCCTGGAAGGATAGGAAGTATTATTTGCGGGGAAGAGACAGCTTCAAATTTATCCTACATTTACCAGCCAAAGGTTGATAGAAAAAAAGAAAGCCCCAGAACTGGATCCAAAGACAACACCTAGATAAGAACCCAGAATATCCTCCTTCCCAGAACAGGTTGTAAAAGGCCTGGTTTCTGGCTAGCTCAGAGATACTGAGCCACGCAACTGAGCGCCTCGTTTTCATGAGGATCTTTTATAGTTCCATGAAGCTTCTGTGGCTGAAGAATACCTGGCAATTTTTGCAGTGCTAAATGTTTGAGTTTGTTGGCTCAGCCCAGTCTCCCAATAACATGCTTACATTTGCAAAGTGCTGAGAGCAGGCAAGTACTTGCCCTGTAGAAATAATCCAGAATGATTTGGTATCTGATGACTTGGGTTTCTGAAGGATTGGCAACAGGGCCTGTCTTATGACATGGCCATTGGGAGAAGGACAAGTGGGAAAGCTAGCAGGTGGAATTGGTACTAGGATGTGGATGTTGTTTGATGATGCAATGGCTATAGTCGATCTGCACAACTTAGTAGTGCTAACACTGTCTTGTAGACCTGGGACTCTCTCCCCATCTCACAGCCCTCATGGCTGGTGGACGGCCATTAGGAAACAGCAGCAGCACGGGTGACACTGGTTTCAGCTGCTCCCAGGAGTCAGGTAACACTCTTGTTTTCCTTTCTGATACAGAAGTTTGCCTGCACTTTTGCAGAATTCTGTGGGGTAGCCTGCATTTATATAGCAATGTCTTCAGGTAGGAGAACAGTAACATTTAGCATTTCTCTGTGGTACTCACAGCAGAACAGCCTTAGCTGCTCCTCTCCTTTTATGTGGAGCTTACTGTGTCTATGCTGTGCTTAGTCCAGTAGACTAATTTCTTTCCCTTAAAAGCACGTCCTATCACTCTGTTCTCTTTCTAGTACTCTTCAGTGACCTTTCTTGTCCCTACAAGGAGCTGAGCAAGCAAAGTGTTTGTAAGAGGTTTCATCTGGCCATTCTGTTCTAGAGGCTGTTGTACAGGGCAGAAGCTCTCTGTCTAGCTCAAATAACCAGGAAATGCACATGGGACTCTGCCAGGATTTTTCTGGCAGTAGTTTTCACTCCCAGCTGAGCGGGGAGGGGGAGCATCTAAAATCCCCACTTACAATCCATTGGAGCAATACAGGCAGCAGAAGACACTCTACTAGCTGATGAACTGCATTGTTCTCTTCCAGCCTGTGACTCACACACTGAGAGCAGAAAGCTGTCAAAGTGGGATTTTCCCTGAATGGAACCTTATTCGAGTTTGGAATGGCAGTAGGTGATAAGGATGATAGGAAAACCCTTCTCTTCCTGGCACCCTGGGTTATCAATATTGCTTTGCAGGTCCCCTGAGAATATCACTGAAAAGCAAGCCCTGCCTGCCCATTCCAGCTCTGTATGTACAAAACCCAGAAATTAAGCCACCCTGAGGACTTTTAAGCACACCAGATAGAGAGGTGCCCTTAGGGCAGGAGATACTCTTAGGGAAGCCTCACAGCCTCATTTCCAGGTTTGGAGTGGTGATGCAAGAGCAGATGGGTAGGACCAGCCTTCTCAGCAGTGCTTTTGGGAGTGCCACAGAAGCAGGATAGGTGCACTCTAAGAAATCTCCTAAGGATTTGAATACCCAGCTGCAAATGGTCCTCTAAATTCCCCAAGTATCCGTATTTGTTTCTATTTAATTCAATCTAGATGGTCTCTGCCATTGAAAACAGAGTGATGCTGAAATTGCAGAGCTAAGGTATCTTTCAAAGTGAGGGTTAAAGCCTACAAAAAAGTTTTTGTCATTCTTTAATTTTAGGTAGGTCTTCTTGGGAGTTATGGTTTCCAAGCATTTGCTTGCAAGCAAGTAAATTTTGTTTAAAAAACTCTGACCTTGCAGGTACAGATGTGATGCTGCTTGAAGACTACAGCTCAGATGGAGTTCATCACCCGCACTGCATTTATCCTCCTCGGCGGAGGAGTTCTGTGACATTTGAAGACGAAGTGGAACAAATCAAAGGTAAGCATAGGAGGTTTTGGCTGTGATGAGAACCACCCAAGCTGCGCACTTGGTTGATCCTGTGCACCTCTGAAGGTATGCTAAACCACAGTACACAGAAGGTACTGCTGCCAACTGCTTTGCAGCAAGTGCTTATATGCTCCACGATTTCCCCCAAGGCCTCCAGAGCCTTTTTGAATGGCCTGTGGTTACTCCATCCTTTATTGCAGATTCACTCATTTTCCCCAGTGCTGCATCTGTGGCTTCACAGTGGTTACATCAGCAACCCAAATAGATTTGTTTTCCCATCCAGACTGCATCTCTCCGCCCATTCCTGTTTAGATACTACTGGTTGGTCTGTGAGCAGCAGGGAAGTGCTATTCCCATCCCAGTAAACATTGCTTGCAATTTCTAACAAATGTCTAGTTTGGTCTAGCTACCACTATGCCTAAAGGGCAATATGGAGCTCTTGAGAGCTGTACTTAATTCTTACGTAGCTGCAAAGGTGCTCATGACACAGCAGTTTAGCTGCAGGGGTGCAAAGCATATTTCTGGGAATGAGTTGTGTGAGAGCACACATTTTGAAACCCAGCTGCCTCTTCACAGAGCACAGAACTTTTTTGACAGCTAAAGTTTAATTTGTGTAGATTGTCAGTTAGCCTAATTTGGGCTAATAAGAGGCTGATTGTAAATTACCAAATTTATTAAATCTGAAGAAAGCAAGGGTAATACTTCACAAATACCACTTTTTGAATTACATTTGGTTAGTATTATTATTAGCATTAATATCTGAGAATCTTCTCTACATGCGTGCTGTAATGCATAAAAATACAGAAGTCTAATAGGAGACCATCTCTACTACATTCTCTCTTCATAGAATCATTACAGAATCATAGAATAGCAGGGCTGGAAGAGACCTCTGGAGGTTACCCAGTCCAACCCCCTGCCTGAGGCAGGATCATCACTGCCCAAACCATCCCAAGCAAATGCTCCCCCCCACCCATCCATAGCCAGTGCCCTGAAAGGACAACCCAGGCTCCATGCTTCTCAATCAGCACCACAAACTCCCCCCTCTTCCCTTTACACTCTGCTCCTAGAGGTTTTAACTCTCTTTGTGGCTCCATCCTCCTTTACTCATCATCAGGGATCCTGGTTTTCCCTGATTTAAACCCCCCCCCATATTTTCTGATTAAAAAACCCTCCTTCCAAAATCCACATTTTCTTGTGTGTGCATGTGTGTGTGTAATGGCATTTCATTTTAATCTTGGAGAGTTGTTTTTTTTTTTTAATCAGAAAATTTTGGATTTTTTTTTTTTATCAGAGGCCAGGTTCCCTGCTCATCATCCATTGCAGCTGACCTCCAGCCTGCCAGTCAGGCAGCCTATAAACTGCTGCTTACCAGCAGCTAGTGTTTCAGCTCCTGAAGGCTATACCTCCTGACATTGCCCTTAGGTGGCAAACCAGTGGTTAAAACAAGAGGACTACTTGTCAGTACTTAATAGTTCTTTTCCTGGCTCTGCTATTTATTCCTTGCTGTGGACATGTGTTTTTTTTATAGGGCCTAATTCTGCAGCCAATATTATAAGCATATGTTTTGCCACTCACTTTAATGGGTACACAATCAATTCAATAAACTCTTCTGTGATCCTGATTCTGTGTAGCAGTGAACATCTGCTTAATTTTAAGCATGCAGGTAGTCCCACTGATGTTAATGTAAGCGTGTTTTGCTTCATAAAGCCTTAGTTCCCACATGGGGATTTCACTGCCTGATGCAAGGGTGTATGAAATGTAATGTTCATGGAGCACTTTGAGGTCCTTGGATAAAAGGTGCTGTGGCAGCATAAGATACTACCGTAGAACCTAGATACAACACAGGCTTTGGTTCCTTACCTGCTGAAGTAGGTTTTTACCTTAAAAGTTTATGCCTCTTTAAACAAGTTAGTCTCCAAAGTGCCACTAGCCCTGCCTTCTGCCTGACTGCAGAATAACATGACTAATACCCTCTCTCCTCTTGTGAAGATGAGGGTTTGCTAACCAGCTCAGGGTAATAAACAATGAACAGGTACACAGGACTGCTGAGGTGCTCCAGTTGTTTGATGAGGCTCCTATTTTGAAGGGTACCCCTACACAACCTGCTGATGAGCTTCAGCTGAGTGGAGAAACAGCCCTTTTGAAGTAATAGCTTCAGCAAGTAAACAGCTGCTTGACTCGTATTTAATTCAGCAACCTACCAAGAGCTAAGCCATTTGTGAACCACTTGGATACTAGTGATCTGAGTTTTATCATATTAGTAGTAACTGTGGTCATTTGTAGAAGCTATGATCTTTATAGTACTAAAAGGCAGTACTTGCCCTTGGACATTGGCATGGTTGTGGCACTGAATGACTTCCATCATATACTGTGGTGTCACTATCTTTGTTTTCCCTTTAGAGGCTGCAAAGAATCCTGTTCTTCATGTAAGAGCTGAGGTCCATAAATCTCTGGAGAGTTATGCATCTAGCTTAGCCAAAGCTATTGAAGCTGATGTGAAAATCAGCCTGTTCGGGGAAGATGCTTTACCAGGATCTTTGTTCCCTGTGAAGACGGTACCAGGCAGCAATGTGGGTACGCGGCGTGGTGGCAGGGCTCAAATTAGCCAAAGACTTCAGCTGCAAAGCATTGATGAAGGGAATATTTGATAAGAGCACTAAAACAGAAGAATAGAAGAAACCACTAGATAGGACCCAGTACTGTTACAGTTATTTTGAGACAGAGTATTCAGAGTGGCTAATGGCAGTGTTTTGGTCAAGAACATTTGAAAATACCTGGATTCTTCAAAGTATACACATACACCCGAGCTTTAGAGTAGTATTTACTTACTGTTCAGTGGGCAATAGATATTTTTGTGCCATGGTTTGTTTGTTTTTATTTGTTATGTGATACATAGGAATACAGGATTTACCTGAAGGACCAAATAATTGGCCCTTCTAATCCGGTATCATCATTGGCCCATGCCTGATATTTCCTAGGAAAGCAAGAAAACAATTCGTGTTTTATAAGGCATTATGGAGCTTACTTTCTGGCCCCTGAGAGAGTCAATTTATACCTTAGCACAGGGGATGATTGCTCTGATTTGAGCCTGTGAAAATCGCTACTTTATACACAGTGTTATTCTGAAGAATTTCAAATGACAGGAGCCTGCATTTAACTAAGGCACAGAATCTGACCCTATTTTTCAGATTTGCAGCATCCAAATTAAATTCACCTTAGCTGGTAGCTCAGATTTTTGACTGTTTAATCATAAGAAGGTAAAATAGGAAGTTGGGTTACAGATCACTTTATTCCCCTGGACAACAGTTTCATCACAAAGTTCAGCTATATTTTTCACATCACGTACTGTATATATAATGGGAAGGCAATAATAATTTTACATAATTAACATGCAAGTGTTTTTAGTTTTTCCCATTGAGAATATCCATGTGGATTTCTTGTACTAAAAGGCCTTGTGCAGCCATTGGGTTTTAACAGGGATTAGACAGAATATTATAAATAGTGCCTTGCCACTTAATATTGACATTCAGAAATAATCCTGAGTTCAGATTTTACCAGAAAGTTTATCTTCTTGTGTTGTTTAAGCAATATAGCTACCTCAGTACTAGTAGTTCTTGGTATTTGGAAATTTTACAAATGACAATACATTTTAATATGTAACCATCTAAACATAATTTAACGTTTAACCATTTAAACCTAATTTAATGTTTAACCACTTAAACACTATTTTTATAATGTTGAAATAATATTTACTATTTAAACATTTAAATACAATACCATTAAAACACACTTGTAACTTTGCAAGCCTACACATGTGGAGGGAGGATGCTCCAATGTGCTGTAATTAGTCAATTAATTGAGTCTGTTGGAACATGGTAATTACCATGCTTCAACAGACTCCAGCATCACATGTATCAGTGTCCCCATGCTGTAAAATGACAGTGTTCAATGAGCTTTAGTTAAAGCGCCCCTGGAGCCATTTTTCAGGGCAGGGATGCTGATACACTTGGCACTCCAGGTACTTTAATTAGAGTGGGTCTTGGAGCCGCTCTAATTAAAGTGCTTCCTCCCCTCTCTGCCTCACCCCTGGAGCATGTGTATACTATAAACAATAATTAGTTCCAAGAATGACGACATCTAACATTTTTATAGCACTTTCCATGTTCCAGAAACTGTATAAACAGTACATAATTAACACATGCAGCCCTTTTATCCCAAGAGGCAGGTAGACTTGTAACATAATCAGGTACCATTAAGGCAGAGTAGTAAAGGGCCATGTTTGTTTCAGAAGTATTTTCTAAAGTTGTGTGACTCATGTTTTGAGTGCCCCCTAGAAGCTACAGGTGCTCAGGACCTCTAAAAATTAAGGACAAGGTATCCCAGTTTAGGGACCCCAAAACCAAGTGAACACTCCTGAAAATTTGGCTGTCTGTGATTTATCCAAGGCCATAGCCAGGATTTATATCAGAAGAACTCCTGTCTGCAAACTGCTAGCTTGTACCTGTCTCTGATTGTTGTTCAGCAAAGTATTGAAACACATGCTTAAGCCCATCCTACAATATTTAAGCTGTTGCTTGTCTTTAAGCACTTGTTGGGTTAGGGACAGACATTACACATAACCCAGTTTAAGTGATCAGAAAATGGTTTAAACCTGTAACAGAACAGATGTTCAGTGCACATAAACCAGTTCGAGAATGGCTGAAAGCAGTTTGAGATAAACCTGCTTGAATTCACTATCAGACGTAACTGATTTGCCTCAAACCGGTTTATGCAATGTCTGTCCCAGACCCCTTGCTGGTTTAAGACTCCCCCAGCATCCTGGCATGCTCTCTGGGCTGGGCAAGGCTCTCTGCTCCACAGCAGGACTGGTTCCTCCCTTCTCCAACAGTCTCTGCAGGCATCTGCCTGGCTTCTGCTCCCTCACTCTGCTAAGCAGGCATTCCTCCTCCTTCCAAGCTGTGGCACACAGGACAAAGGCAGAATCAACAGATAGCTGGTAATGTCCCTCTGTTTACTTAATGGGGTGATAAGCACTGAGTCAGGGGTAATAAACATACCCTGCTGAGCTGTTCAGGAGGTGGGAACCCTTCCTAAAAATCATAGCATCCTGCTGGGCCTGGCCACACCCCTCGCAGCTCAGCACTAGAAGGGAAGGGAGGGCTGCTTTAGCACCCTCAGGCTTCTAGCCTAAGCCACTGCAGGCATGTGCCTGCATGTCTGGGGTGCTTGTTTGGTTACAAAACTGATTTAGCCTAGCCAGGTTAGACTAACCTGCAAAGACTGAATCAATTCAGGCTCAGGCTTTTTGAATGTCTGTCCCTACCTATCAAGTCCCACTGAGTCAGTCAGGGCCAACCTTTTGACAAGTGTGCCACAAATTAGCCCCACATCCTCCCTGACTGCCTTCCCCTGCCCAATCAGATGCTCTGCTTTGTGCTTCCAGACCCATGCTCCCCCCTGATCTGCTACTTTACTTTCTGCTTCCTTCACTGTACTCCCCACCCAATCTGCTGCTCTCTTTTCTGCTCCTTGCCCTATCTGCCACTGTGCTGCCTGTCCTCTCCTGGTCTGCAGTATGCCACAGGTAGAGTCTGCCTGTGTCACTTCTGGTACATGTGCTACAAGTGGGCCACCCCTGCATAAAGTAATGGATTTTAAGTGCATTCCTAAAATGAAGCACGTCATTTCCTGATTAAGGATTGATTGTTGAGTTGAGGTCTCTACAAGCCACTAAGGTGGCATATTTTTATGGCAGAAAAGCATAAACTGGGGATTACAATTCATCAAGGCACACTGAGAAATGCCAGAAGTGTTGCACAAAGAGCACCTAATGCACTAAAATACTGCCCTAATTCAGCCCTCTGGGAAGGTCAGCAGAACTGCAGCTGCTTACAACAGGGTTGAATTTGGCTCTGTGTTCCTTTTACTAGTACATTAACAACATATAATGTTTTTACTAAACAGACCAGATACCCTCCCCACAGTGCTGTTGTCATGTATTGATACTTCCTGGTTTGAAATCTCTTTGGGGACATTGCTAAGGAACACACTGATTTCACAAAATTATGTGCAGAGTATGAAAAAGCCTATTGTTTCCAGACAGTGAGACCAAGCAGGAGGTAGTTTTATTCTCCTTCTTGAGAAATAAAAGATTAAAAAAAACCTATAAAGTTTTTAATAAGCTAAACATCCTTACTAACATAGGGGAGGATTTTTTTAAAGCATGACAGTGGTTTTTCTTTGGTAACATCTTTTATTGGACCAACTGTTACTTCACCTGAAGAAGGGCACTTTGTGCCTGAAAGCTTAACATCTCTCCCAACTATGCAGTTGGTCCAACAAAGGTATCACCAAAAATAACCTTGCTTCTCACCATTGTGGCTGCAAAAGCACTTCCTTTGAGGAAAGTCTAGCTTCAGGAGAAATATCTGGGAGTTCCTGCAATCTTTCCCTTAGACACACTCCCCTGCTCCAGTATTAGGAAACTTGCCAACACATCAGAGTTGATTCCCATGTTACAGCTTTAGGTTTTGATCAATAAGGGGTAGCCAAAATTGGATTCAGGTTTGTTTCTTCAAGAGGGTGTAATTTCTGTCTCCCTCCCAAGCTTCCACACATGAAAAGCTACATCCAGGTCCATATGTGCAAAGGAGGTCCCAGACCTCCAAGGCTGGCTGGCTGCATATCACTTGAGAGGATATTGAGAGCACTTGACCTCTTTTCAAAAGGAAATCTAGAAAGCCCTAGAAATATGTTTGTCTTGCATTGTTTTATGACCAGTAATAAAAAACATATTTGAACAGTTAAATAAGATGCAGTGCCAATCATGCTTTCCTTGTTGCTAATTGTGATACAATTGGCTTCAGTGGAATTTATGCAGCATTACTCATGTGAATCCTCAAGTTCTGACTTAAAACCACTCTGAACCATTTTTTTCATAAGATTAATGCAGTTTTTCACCTGTCTTTCGTTCTCCAATAGCATACATCCTGAACTAACAAAATGGGTGTGACACCCTGGAGGGGGAGGGGTGCTTTCAGCCCTTTTTTGTAAACAAAGGGCCAAATTGAGCCTTTAGTTATAGTGGCATAAACCCAGAAAAAGTTAGTGGTGTTACTTGAGAGTAACTGATGTCAGAAATTAGCCCCAGCTGTATGCTACATATTAAGATGTCTCTTCCATTTGCTCCTTTTGTGTGTGATAGAATTATGCATGTGGGTCATGGTGTTTAAATATTTTATTATATTAAGTATTTAATTTCAGTTTACAGTGGGCTTGTAAAGTGGCATAGCACTTCATATGAGTGATACAGTGTTAAAAAATGTGCACCCTATATTTAAAACTATTCCACAGATAAAACATTTCTAGGACTTGATTGTTCTGTCCCACTGGTTGGAAGCCTGAAGTACCTGCACCGAAGCCCATGGAGAAGTATAAAAGGAGAATCAAGTGCTAAATATTTTTTAACGTTGTGATCATTTCAACTCAAATGAACTATACTGTAGATTTACAGAAGTAGAATAGGTGACAGTCTAAAGTAGCTACAATCAGTGTTGGCCAATATACTGTTTTTGTACAATTGTCATGGTACTGTATGTTGTTACTGGGCACAGGAGTCTGTAACTATAATAATATTCTGATTCATGAGACTTTTGGTAAATTTTGTATACATTTTGTATTCCTCACTTCCCCTGACCTTCCATGTTAATATGGATACTATATTTTTTTTCTTACCTTGAAAAAATTAAAGTGGATACACACTGAAACTTCAATGATTTTATTAATCTAAAATATGGCAGTGGCAAAGCCTCTTCAAACAAGCACCACAGTGAAACTGGATAGCTCAAAAGAATCATAATAGTATATGAAGCTTTTTAACACTACATCATTGGTGTAAATTGAACACATCTGTAATGACAGAAAGTAGCTTTCTGTTGGATGCTTGGTGGTATGTCTCCTTGCAGGAATAGATGGCACAAAGGTAAAAATAGCTGGGTCAGGTCTATTTGAAGGCTCTATCATTAGTTTCTATTGGTGGCATTTCACTGGGTGTGAAAATATGGGCCTGTAGTGTTGTGGGAGCCCTGGTGATCCACAGAATATCCAAGAAACAAGGTTTGCTTGGTAATATCTTTTATCAGACCAATACAATTTAATTATAATTGCTTCAGTGAAAGATATTACCAAACGAGCCTTGTTCTCATGTAGGCAAAAATGGGGCCTTTCACAGGAAAAGTCCAGTGTAGATGGCTCCTCTTTGGGCATATCTGTAAGTGCAATTAATGCAAAGCAATAAACTCCGGGGTTTATTGCACTGGAATTTATTGCTTTGGGGTATGCTATTTGCTGTTTATTGTGCCCAGGAGTGCATCACATTGAGCTTGGTTGGAGCAGCCCTGGCTGGCAGGAGGCCCCAAAGGGTCAGCCTGGGGCTGCTATCCCCCATCTGCACATGCTGTGGAGAAGCTGGCTGGGGCAGAGGAAGCTTCAGCATGGGGCTAGCTGGCACACAGCCCCAGTACAGAAGCACCCTCATGCCCCAGCCAGCAAGGGAAGCATCTACACATGCACTGCTGCAGCATTTTTTACTCCACAGCAGAATAGTACTTGCATTTACAAGTATTATCCTGCTGCGGAGTAAATTAGTTTACTCCAGCCTAACAAAGGTACACGTGTAGACAATGAGACATTTATTGCACAGCTAATTAGTCTACTGTGCAGTATACATCTCATGTAGATGCTCTCCATGAGTTGCATTTGTTGTAGTACAAGTGTTCTTGGCCAAATGACTTCACCTCTCTGCATCTCATGTTCTCCATAACAGTGAAGACATGAAATATGCATGCCCCCAGAGGCTGGCAGGGCACAGCGAGCTCCTGCAGGTGGCAGCAAAGAGTGTGGCAGAGGCAAGTGGGGAGCTGCTGCAGACAGCTGCAGCACTGTTAGTGGGAAGGGTGGCAAGCACTGACTAGTGGTCAGCGACCACCCGCAGGCACCGTTGACAGCAGCCAGCAGCAATCAGCGACCACCCGCAGATGCCGCCGGCAGTGTTGGTGGCAAACAGCAGTGTCAGCAGCATCTTTTTGCACAGGGTGTACTGCCATGCTCAGGGGGTGCATGTGGACCCGTGTGCATCCTCTACATGTTGCCAATGAGTGGAGACCAACCTATTTGGCAGGCCACAAATTAACTTCATTCCCTCCCCAAGTGCCACTCCAATCTCCTTCCTCTGCCTTGCTTTCTGCTCCATGTCCTATCTGCTGCTGTACTGCCTGTCCCCTCCCCAATCTGCTGTGTACCACACATGCAGGTTGCCTGTGCCACTTGTGGCAGGTGTACCACAGTTTGCCACCCCTGCTTCCTAATATGAAGATAATACTTACCAAACTACTTGTAAGGCAGTGATTCTCAACCAGGATGCTGGAGATAAGCTGATAAACCAGGGCGGGCAATTATTTTGGCAGAGGGCCGCTTACTGAGTTTCGGCAAGCCATGAAGGGCCACAAGACAGGCAGCCCAGGGCAGATTAATACTAATTTTCTAAAATTTTTAGGGGCCCTGTGGGCTGGATAGAATGGCCTGGTGGGTTGCATCCAGCCACCAGGCTGCATTTTGCCCACCCCTGCGACAAACGCAGGCTCAGGCCTGGATGATCTCACAGCCCCACTGCCAGGCCCCTTGGCAAGGGGGTAAGCACTGTAATAAATAAATTTGGTTTTGAAATCAGTGCCCTTCAATTCACAAAAGTTATGGAGTGGTCGCTTGAATCTATTGAGGGTTGCCTTGAATCTCATGAAGGGAGCCTCGAGTCCAACAAGGTTGACAACCACTATTCTAAGGTCTTGTGAGAATTTATAGGGTATTTTTTGTGACGGGTTCTAGAGAGGAGCTGAACAGCAAATAGATCAGCCCTGTTGAAGAAAACAGTTGGAAAACTGGAAGCTTTACAGCAGTGATTCTCAACCATGGTGCCCTGAGATCCTTTCAAGGGTGCTGGGGGATACTGTACAATATTAACACCCTTAGATTTACAATAATGAGTCACAAGATAAACCCTGAAATTTCAAATAGAAATCCATAGCTGTGGGGTTTCTGAGTTCTTTGCAAAAAACCTGCTCCATTATTTTTCTGTAGGCAAAAAAAGAAGGAAAACTAAGAGCTGGCATTTTCCAAAGGTGGGGGGGAAGGGGTGGGGGAGAAAGGAGGCCTTAACTTGAAAAAGTTGAGAACCACTGTATTAAATAAACCAGGAAAAACCCCCCAAAGAAGTATGAAGTGACCCCATATTTTCATGGTCAGTTTTAGAAAAAACAGCTCCTCTCCTCTCTTCTCCACACCCCAAAATGATATCTATAAAGACTTGGAACTGCTCCAATCCTGCCAAAATCCTGCTTAAAAATAAATAAAAAAAAAAAAAAAATCAAATAACCAAAAAAAGAGGACACAAAGTTTTAGGCACTGATAATATTACCATAAAAACTACACTGAAAGAAAAAAAATCTGACCTGGTAATAGTTCTGGGTGGCTAGGTAAGTCAGCTTGCCTGTATCACTGATTTGAGTGATGGAGACAACTGTATATTAGTAGCATTGGATGGATTTGGGCATGGTGATCTAGGAAATATGCAAGAGGCAAGGGTTTTTGTAGGTGATCGCTTTTATTGTACAAACTACATGGTTTGCGGACTTAGACAAGCTTCCAAATACAACTGCAGTCTCTAAAATACCATGGTTTTAACGCATGTGTCCTTCTGGTTAGACATCATAGATCTGTCTTGGAGGCTGGGGAAGTCCCGTGATGAAGGCTCCAGAACTCTACAGAGGAAGGGCAGTTTTCCCACTTGCTCTCTAAGCCTATCTGAAGACAGTTCTGTGCTCTTTCATCATGGAGGCAATGCAAGAACATATACAATGTGTGGATACCAATACCTGTAACTGACCCCTCATATTAAGTAACTGTGCAGCAGGATGCTGCGTAGCACTGAAGCTATGTTTGTGAACCTCATGTTAAACAGAGGCAGGAAAGGTGATCCTTTAGTCCAGGGGTGGGCAATTATTTGGGCCCACAGGCCACATAAGGAGTTTTGGGAAGATGTACTGGGCCAAATCAGAAACCTCCATACCTCCTTCCATGCAACGGCTCCCCAAACCCCTGTATGAGATGGCACTGTGGGTGGACAGGGAGCTGACATGGGCACACAGAAGCTTCAGCAGGGCTGCCCTTCTATGCTGACGAGGGACTGGAGTTGCTGCCTGGTTTTGGTGGTGGTGGCCAGGCAGAAGCTGCTGCTGGGCACTGGAAAAAAGTGGGACCTGGCAAGGACCATGGCTACCTTCCTCTCACTGCTGCTGGGGCCTTCTCGCTGCGGCTGCCTGGAACCTGAACATGGGCTCTCCACACCACTGCCAACACTGCCTAGAGGCTGCCTTGGACCCCTGTGCCTGGCAGGGAGGAGCTGCAGGGCAGCCCTGATGAAGGCTCCAAGCAGCCGCAGTGAGAAGATCTGGCAGTGATGAGAGGGAGACTGCCACAGCCAGGTCCTGCTTTTTCCCCAGTGCCCAGCAGCAGCTTCTGCCCAGCTGCAGGCTGAGCGGACAGCCCCAGGGGTCAGGTTCCATGCAGCATTTGCTTTAGACCTGCCTGCCCTGGCCACGATGAACAGTAGCAGTGGCTGGACAGAAGCTGCTGCTGGGTGCAGGGAAAAAAAGTGGGACCTGGGGGAGGGCACAGCTGCCTCCCCCTCACCATTGCTTCTTGCTGCAGCCACCTGTAGCCCACAGTGAGGCTGCCCTGTGGCTCCTCTCCACCACCGCTCTGCTAGGTGCAGGGAAGCCTGGAGGCAGCACTGGTGGCAGTGGGGAAGAAAGCCCTGGTGTGGGCCCCAGGTGGCCACAGCAGTAAAGACCCAACAGAAGAGGGAAAGGTGGCTGTGCCCACCTCCATGTCCTACATTTTTCCTGCACCCAGCAGCAGCTTCTGCCTAGCCACCACCACTCATTAGGGCGGGGGTGGGTAGTCTGGAGCAGGCATTGCGTGGACCCTGACCCCCCATGCCAGGTGGGCTGGGGTCTAGTCCAGGCCTGGGGCTGTGCACTCAGCCTGGCGCTCGGGCCCTGCCTGTACAGGTCCTGGCCCATCTCCACAGGGCTGGCACCAGGGCTGCCAGGAAGTAGAGTCCAACTGCAGAGCTTCCCCAGCCCTTCTGCATGCCTGGGGGCACTGTGACGCATCACAAGCCAGATGGGGCCTGAGCCAGGAGGGACCTGCCGCAGGCCAGACAAGTCCTCCATGAGTTGGATCTGGCCCACAGGCCATATTTTGCCCATCCCTGCTTTAGTCTTTCATAGGTCCCAAGACTCTGGGGCTATCCTTCCAGAAATGTAGGGGCCTGACCCCAAGCTGGCTGCATTACTCCAGCCCTGGTACAGCTTCAAACAAGAGAAACAGATGCTTACTCAGCAAGATGGGGACTGCATGCTTAGGGGCAACCAACACGGGTTCATCAGTGGCAGGTCCTGTCAGACCAACCTGGTGGCCTTTTACGATCAGATCACCAGATCATTAGATGCAGGGGTAGCAGTGGATATAGTCTTCCTGGACTTCCAGAAGGCTTTTGACACTGTCTCTCATCCCGTTCTCATTAAGAAACTGGAGGACTGCGGCGTCAACACTCACACAGTCAAATGGGTCGCCCACTGGCTGGAGGGCCGCACCCAGAGGGTGGTAGTGGATGGGTCCTTCTCAACCTGGAAGGACGTGGGCAGTGGGGTCCCCCAGGGCTCGGTCCTCGGGCCCGCACTGTTCAACATCTTCATCGGCGATTTGGACGAGGGGGTAAAAAGCACCCTGTTCAAATTTGCTGATGACACTAGGATGTGGGGGGATGTGGGTACACTGGAAGGATGCAACAGGCTACAATCAGACCTAGACAGGTTACAAGGGTGGGCGGATGAGAATAGGGTGGGTTTCAACACGGACAAGTGCAAGGTGATGCACCTTGGGAGGAACAACTGGCACCATACCTACAGGTTAGGGAACTCCCCTCTTGTCAGCACAGAGGCGGAAAAGGATCTTGGGTTCATCATTGATGCCAAGATGAACATGGGCCGGCAGTGTGGGGAGGCAGTTAGGAAGGCCAACCGCACCTTGTCATGCATCCACAGATGCATCTTGAGCAGGTCCAAAGAGGTGATCCTCCCCCTCTATGCGGCACCGGTCAGGCCGCAGTTGGAGTACTGCGTCCAGTTCTGGGTGCCGCACTTCAAGAGGGATGTGGACAGCATGGAGAGGGTCCAGAGGAGGGCCACTCACATGATCGGGGGCAGCAGGGCAGGCCCTGTGAGGAGAGGCTATGGGACCTGAACCTGTTCAGCCTCCAAAAGAGAAGGCGGGGGGGGGGGGGGGGGGGGGGGGGGGGGGGGATCTCGTGGCCTGTTATAAACTAGTTGGGGGGGGCGGGGAAATCAGCAGGCATTGGGGGAGTCGCTGTTCCCCCAAGCACCGCCAGGAGTGACCAGGAATAACGGTCACAAGCTGGCAGAGGGTAGGTTTAGGTTAGATATCAGGAGGCGCTACTTCACTGTCAGGGCAGCTAGGGTCTGGAACCAACTTCCAAGAGAAGTGGTGCAGGCTCCTACCCTGGGGGTGTTTAAGAGGAGGTTAGATGAACATCTTGCTGGGGTTGTTTGACCCCAGTACTCTTTCCTGCCACGGCAGGGGGTCGGACTAGATGATCTACTCAGGTCCCTTCTGACCCTAGAAACTATGAAACTATGTTATTCCAGCACAATGTTCCTATTGTAACAATAGCTATTAGTTACAAGATAATTACCATGCCACGTGATAGTGGTAATCATCCTTGCCACTTCGGTACATGCCAGTTACCCATGAACAGGAAAGCAAGTCAAGGTGCTCCCCAGCAAAAGTAGAGATGAGATGTGCCTACCTCCACCCCCTGGAATTCTGCGATGCAGAAGGGAACCCATCAGAGAAATGGAGTGCTAGAAGTTGGGTCCCCGGGCAGCTGTGCAGTAGATGGGAAATGCCAGAAGGTACTATGCATGTGGCTCTGGAATTGGTGGAGGAATGGCAGAAGAGGTAACAGGTTGGGAGCACCTCCCTAAAATATAGCCTCAAACACCAACTGATGATCCAGGTGGAAGAATACTGAAACAGCAGTGAACACCTACTTTTTCGAGTTGCTTCTTAACCCAACTCCCATTAAGTGAGCGGCTCTCTAGAAAGGATGCAAGGTATAAATTGTACAGCGATGGGGGGGAAAACCCTGTAAGCACAGGATCTTAGGGACGTGGTCTGCAGTGGATTCTGTTTCATTATAATTGTAATGAATATAACTTACACCAGGGGGGAAGAGGGAAATTCCTATCACATCTCACATGCATGGATTGTATTTTGAATTGGGTGGGAATCACCCTCTCACTTGGACATAAAACAGCTGTCAGAGAAACATAAGGGACAATAAATACAAATCTTCACCCAAATATGGTCTTTTACTTATTTTTCTATTTCTTATTCTTTTCTCCCTTTCCATTTTTGATCCATTCCACTCATTTCTATCATTTTCCTCTCTGAATAACCCTGTGTGTTTTTCTCTCTTTCCCATTCATCCCATCCTGTTACCTAATCTCCTGTTCTTTTCTTACAACTTTCGTCTTTCTCTTTGCTCCCTTTTCCTTCCCACCTTCCCCAAAATGGAAAAAAAATCTTCCCTAAATAGGTTTTAAAACTGTTGTTTTATTAACCTTTACTGTATACAGTATCCAACTTCAGTACCAAAAATCTGCAAAAAGAAAAGTTTAAAGAATTCTACTCATTGTCTCCAGTAAGAACTAGCCAAACAGAGGTTTAGCCAAAATCCTACCCCAGTTCACTTCAAACCTCGGGTTACTCTCAAGCAGTAGTAGTTAGATGCCAAAGATAATTCTGAGGTCCGCCAGAGTTAGCTTGGTGAAGGAGTCTCCTATGCCTGACAGCACCTGCTGAGCTAGATTTTTCTTCCTGGTCTGGAGCTCTGAGATCTTTTCTTCTACTGTTCCTTCACAGACAAACCTAAAACCAAAAGTACCACATCATCTCTTTTCCTAGAGGAAAAGACAGCCCTTCATCAAGCGTTCAGCCCCTTCAAATCTCTAGTGACTCATCTCATTTTCAGAAAGGGGAATAAATTATTTCAGCAACATTTTCCATCCGAGGGCAGGACACTTACCTTGCCACTGTGACTGCTTAACATACTAAGTTTTCAATATGAAGCTTACATTGTTATAATAAGAGCTGGAGTCTGCAACCCAGAGCTCTGATGGAGATTAAGAGCATTCAAACTCAAGGAGTCACACTGAGAACAGGGCTTTGCAGCTTATTAAAACAACAACTATTTTCTTGCCTTTACAATGAATGTCTCCTGGGGGACTGATGAAGAAAAACAGTTTGGCGACTGAGTTATACTCAACAGCAGAGAAAAGCCAACCAAACCATTAAGAATGATTTCTGGCCCACTGAAATAATTCAGCAGTGATCAAGGAGAGCCATGGACCAATTCCAATTCCAGAAAATCCTTCATAGGATTGCCTTCTGCCCCTTCCTTGCTCCAATGCAACTAGCCCTGAAGTGAGGAAACAAACCCACAAAGCACCCCCAACCCAAGCCAGATTTCACATGAGAGGCACCTGCCTCATTCATTGCTAACCAGAAATAAGGGCTGTTGCTGCTGACCTGTGTATTACCACATCCTTCTGCTGCCCCACACGGTAAATGCGGTCGCAGGCTTGATCTTCAAGGGCAGGATTCCTGCAAGGTGAGAACAGGGTTCAGCTTGAGAACTTCACAATCATTATGACTAACAAAGAGTTACCAAGCACCCTCATGCTTGGCTTGTTCGTCCTCCCTTCCCCACTGTGCAGCTCACTTCTTCTGTGCAAGAAACCCAACCTCCTCCTAGCTCTTTTACTTTATGGGCATAAGACTGGGGATCCAAGCCAGATTCTCTTCATGCCGTGCCATTATACCCACTGTTGCTTGCCACACTTACAGAGTTCAGACCAATAATCTATCTAGTCCAGTCTTTTGGCCATATTGTGCACATGCACATTTGCATTTATACATAAATGCATATATATTATATATTTGTGTGCATGTATATGTATGTGCGTGTGTGTATATATATATATATATATATATATAAAAAAAATGCACCCATGCACACACACAATATGGCCAAAAAGACTGGACTAGATAGAGTATATGGAAAAAAAAAGATTTTTTTACCCCCAAGAATATTTTTCGGGGGGGGGGGAAGGTCCCCCCATGTTTGATCAGCTCTGTTGGAAAATGTTGATATAATCTGCCTATGATGATAGAAATTTCTTCATAACCTCTACTACTGAGTAGTTGGTTTATATCCTGAAGTACAAGAGGGTTTGTTTTTTAATGTCTATCAACATAACAGTTGCTTTAATTAAGCATATAAATGTCCAAGTTTTGAATCTTAAAGAAGTTGGGTCTTAGTGCCTAGTGGCAGTGAGTTCCACAGGTTAATTATATACTTTTTTTTTTTTTTTAAAGGATTTTGATCAATTTAAAATTTGCTATATAACAATTTCATGGACTGCCCTTTCAATTTTGTGTTGCGAAAGAGGATAAAATGTGATCAAGTAAGAAACCCTTCTCCCTTTCCCTTAGTGCTCAGAGGCATGTTCTCCCCCTTCCCTGCCTGCCATAGGGTGGAGTAAATTTCAGAGCTGCTTCTGCCTGCTCCAGTTGCGTTAAGTGGGAGCTGGGCTCTGAAGCTTCTTCTGCCCCAGGACAACTGGGAAAGCATCAGTGGTGAGCAGGGGGAGGGGGAGAGGGAAAAGGGGAGGGAGATTCTTAGCTGCTTTGGGGGCAGGGGGTAGTCTTTGAAAAGTTTCCAGAGACTCCCATGTTCTTCCTGCACTGTGTGGTAGGGGTGGGGAAGATGTTGGGAGCAGGAGTAACTCTGCAGCACAGGCTACTTCTCCTGCATCTCGTCTTTGTCAAATCCTGGATCCACCCCTGGCATAGCCTATCTCTGAACCCTCAAAAGCAATTTGTCTATTTGTCCTTACCAGTGCATATCAAGGAGAAAGAGGTGGTTCCCCCCAGTTAAGTTAAGGCCAATGCCTCCAGCAATGAGTGAGAGCAACATCACCTTCGAAGACCAACAAAGAGAGACAGGTTACTTTCAGGAACCCACCCCCAGAAAAATCAGAGCCTGACTATTCTGGATTTTGGTTCAGGCCAAACATCAAGATGCCTTGCCTATGTACATGTAGTACTGTTCAGTAACCCTGGAGATTGGAGCTGTATGCAAAACACTATGGCATAGGCTGCCCCCCAGTAGGCTAGGCTTTCCCCAGGCATCGTCCCAACAAGTTTCTCTTGACTGGAAAAAACCCAGGTATAATAGTGCCAGGTAGTGCTGTACTCATACCACAATCATTCTGCATATACTACCTCTTGAAATCAGTAGTAGCAAGTCCAGCCACCTTTGTACAGCACAGCATGAATCATTAGGCTCTGCCTCCCAGCAGAGCTCAGAATGTGGCCTTCTAATGCGGCTACATGACTTCCAGTCCAGGAGGTATGACACAGGGGGCAAGCAGTGTGTCCAAAATACTGCCTGATGCAGTATCAGCCCCTTTTGCAGGTGAAGAAAGTTATTTCTCTTTGGGCCATTCAATCATTGGCCTCTCTGCTGAGGAGACCAGTTCATACTTATTATGAGATTTTTTATTTTTTTTTGATAGCAAGGATCCATGAGACAGGGGATGCCATAACTCTTGTAACTCCTTTCACTGAAGTCACAGGCAACAGGTGGTGGGTGGACTGTCTACATCAAGAGGTGATTTCTTGAGCATGGGACTAACAGTTTTCTCTTTGAAAGAAGATGGCACTTTGCTTTCCTTTAAATATTCCTCAATCAGCAATAAGTCTAATATCTTTTGCCCTGAGGTTATCAGCCTGCAGTTCTTCCACGATATCCAGGGAGTAAAACTAGTTAAAATGTCATTAAATTAACTCTGGGACTTGTCCCTTCCAGATGGACCTACTCTCCAGAAAAGTCAAGAGTCCCGTCTGAATTACAGTAACTACTACAAAACATTCAGACAAAAACTGTTCTAGGAGAATGTCCTCAATTTGTACTCAAGAGTCCCCAGGTGCCTGGAGAGTTCCACTGGGATTTTAGACGTTGTCACAGATAAAGTGGTAGCCTGCTGTTAGCTCCAAAATGGCCATTATAGTAGATAGTATTTTTTTTCTTTTTGACCCAAACCGTGGGCTACTCTGAAGGTGTCAGTGACCAGTCAACTCATTTAAAAAAAAAAGAAAAAAAAAAGTATGAATTCCCATCTCCCACTGACTTCACATGCCTGTCCTGAGATTTGGGGTGAGATGTGAATTCTAATACAGTAAAGTTCATTTTAAGAACAGATTGCAGGGCTCCAGAACTCCCCATGCTGTGTGTGCGTAAACATACTTAACCTGCAGAGGCAAGAGATGAGCTGGGAACAATTCCTGCTTGCCTACAGGCAACCTTAGCTGGAGGATTAACAGAAGCATTACAGTGAACAGAGTCCAGATTCAAACAGTTTCCATTTCCTGTAATGGAACTCTACCTTTTACAGTTATACCCACCCACCATTAACCTCCATATTGATGCCCCAAGTGTACTTTGGCCTTGAATATCCAGCCACAAGGAGGGTCAACTAGCTTGGCTATTACCAGCACTGTTGAGAGGAAATTGCATATTTCCATTTCATACCTGAGGCCCTTTTGGATTTGTATTGAACTCTTCCACTATATCCATTCTCTCTTTAGGATTTACAGAGCCTTCTATTGTCACGTACTTCAACCCCAGACGCTCAAGATGAATGGCCACAACTTTCAACATGCTAGTCCACTGAGACACAATGACACTGAAAGAGACAACCGGGAATCCAAAACAAGCACTAGATAATTTTGTACCCCTTCTCTTATTGTAGGGTTGCAACCTTTAAAAGCTGAGGGTACAAGGCTCCTCCTTCCTCCCCACAGGGTAAAAACACAAAACTGCATTGTACAAGTCTTCCACTAACACAGAAGTGTTGTGACCCACCTTGGGGGGTTTCCTGCAAGGATCTGTTAGACAAAGCCAGTGCAACTGACCCACTCAGGGTAGATAAAGTCTAAGACTCTCACTGCTATTTATTTTATTTTATTCATTTCAGTGTCCAAGCACCTTCCACATAAATTCACACCAACAGCTAAAGTGCCCAGTCTTTGGATTTCTGTCCTTTTTGGGACCAACACTCTGCTTGGGGGAGGATTTTCATTTCTTGCTGCATTGTGGCTGGCCTGATCAGGAGCTATGTTGTTGCTTTTACAAGGAAGGTTTTGCAAAGAGCATCCTAAAGATACCCTTACTCTGGGATTGCCTAATCTCCGGAAGATCACTCCAGAGCCTAATGCTCACAAGTAAGCCTCACCCAATCTAGAAACAGGGTCTTGAGCCTGGACTGACAGAACAAATTACTGTCAATCAAATGAGATTTCAGACCTATTAGAAGCTTGAGCTTTGCCTGAAGTTACCCTCAGCGTATCTGTAAATACAGAAAGTATACGGGCATCATCTCTTGAATCAATTTCCTTCTCCTACAAACAGGGTGACCATATGTCTTGGATTGGCTGGGAGTCCCAGATTCTACAGGCTGCCTTAGTGTCCCAGCCATTGGAGACAATTTAAAGGAAAAGTCCCAGATTGGTGGGAATTTGGGAGCCACAGGGTGCATGTGCGTACGTGTGGCAGGGCCAGAACAGCTGTGGGGATGCATTAGGGAGTGTAGTGTGTTTCTCATCAGAGCTGGGGCTGCAGGTTGGGACCAGGGCGTGAGCTCCGTTTGTCCCCTGTTGACTCATGGCTCCATCCTGGCACCTGCAGCCGTGCTGTGCGCCCTCGGGCCAGCTGCACTGAAGCCTCCAAGTGGAGAGCCTGGCCATGCCCTAACCTGGGAGGGGGTTGTGAGGCCGGGGCTAGCTGCACCTACTTGGTCCACAGACGTATAGCCAGGATGTGGCTGCAGGTGCTGGGATGGGGCTAGAGGCCCAAGTCAGAGTGTACACTACACCTCCAGCCCAACAATAATTATGCTCACCCTACTACAAAGCATTTTGCATTTAAATTGTCCAAAACCCCAAAAAAACCCCAACCCCCAAAACCCCAAGAGTTCCCAGCTTCCAGACGGAGTACATAATGAAAGTCCCTTCAATAATAACCTAAACAAAAGCCAAAAAACATTTGTTTTTTAAAAACAATTTATATGCACCCTTTAGGGATTAGACTGAACCAATATCTTGTTTTCCTACCAAGGTACATTCTTTGGCACTTGACTTTATTTCAAAGAGATGCTGCCCTCCTCCATAACACAGCAGTGTCTTTATGCCCAACAGAACTCCGGGCTTCCTGGCTTATGCCACCATTTCACAAAGCACACGAAGTGCTACGATATGTTGAGGATTTTACTAGAGTAGGAATTTTCTTATATATTTACTATAAACAAGTTCTCTCTCTCTTCTCCATTCCAAAACACATCCCTCCTCCCCAAGAAAGAGAAGCTGGCATATTTACCTTTTCTGGGATTCTGAATGACTTTGGATGGCCTTCAGTTCAGCCAGGAGATGAGATATCTGCAGGGGAAGAAATCAGCCCACTCGTGCTGTTATATGCCAGTCTGTGCTCTATTACTATTTGCCAAAAGAGGAGACGGTGAGTCCAGACTTAAAGAGTTGAACTTCCTGTATTGGATCAGGCTACAACCATTTATTTCTCCCACTCGGTTATGATTTTAACAAACTCCCCTCTACTGAGACGTTCTGTCCTGCTCTGAAGACCTAGTGATTAGGACCTGCCTTGACAATGTATTGGCACAGTAGATCCTGTTGGTTTTATTGGAAGACCCCTTATAATTACCACCTGTGCAGCCGGAGGAGTGCAGCACCCCTAGTATAGGCTAAGCAGTGTATCTGAACCTTCACAATCCAACTGCCTACTTGTGTAGGCAACTGCAAATGTTAGGCAACTGAAATGTATCAGCATGTAAAATAAACCTGTGAGAATGCTGAAATCTACGACATCCAAGAGGATGACAGAACCACAGCCATAATACCTTGGTGCTCTGTCTGGTGACTTCAAAAAGATCCACACTGAAAGCTGTGCCATTGAGGTAGACTGTAGATTTGGAGTCAGGGCTTTGGAGTTCAGACAAGGTCAAGGCGCTGAGTTGCTCTTCAAGGGAAAGGGAGATGCCGTCGCTGTTCAAGTTAGCTTGATCCAGAGCCTGCAGATGTAGTAATTAAACCAAACAGACCACAGTAAGGATGACTGACAGCCAGATGCTGCATAAGGGCTTTGTGCCATTGCAAATACCTTCATTCAGAAGTTGTTTCCATTACAACCCACCCAAACACTCCTTAGCTAGGAGATCTGACAAGATGACAGCACAAAGGGATGCTGGCTGCATCTGGTGTTTCCCCAACCCCTAATTCTACCTACTGCGTTAAATCACCATACAAGATCATACTGTTACCATTTTTAGCAGGGAAAGATGGCAGCAGCATTGGCGGAGTCTCAGCAACATGGACAAGACATGGACTGTACTAGAGATCTGGGAGGTCCCTCCTGAGACATCTTTTTGGCCAGCTCCAAATTCTTGTGCTAAGAGGAGGGAAGGAAACGGAAGAAAACCTCAGGAGTACCTCAGAGCAGCAAAGTTTCACTCTGAGGCAATGAAAAGTAAAAGTAAAAGGAGTGCAAACATGTAACTCAAAGGGAACAGCATTAAACCCAGGTGAACAGGGCACTGCATCCCAAGAGAGTCCATGGGCTTATCCTAACACAATTTCCACTGGACCTCTCAGTAATCTCCCTAATCCCCTGCTGAGGAGATGTTACCTTTCCCCCCACACCTTTTTCATTAATAACAGAGAAGGAATTTAAAGCCTAAAGATGGAAGAAGGCAGCAGAGTCAGCATGAAAGAACTTCTGAATCTTGACTCTGTCTTGTTCAAACCACCAAACAAGAATGTTGCCCATTTAACTCTTCCCACATGTACTTTCTTAAAACCCTGTACTGTGCCGCCTCCTTCCTTACCCACCACAAAAGGATAAAAAGGCTGCATCCTGTGCCCTGTTCCTTAAAGGGAAGCAAAAAAAAAATGTTCTGCACATACAACAGTGCTTTCAGTTCCTGTGTCATGCACCAAACCAAAGCTCTGCTGATTCTACAGCAGCCCTCTTGGGCAGCAGGAGTGGTACCGTTTGAGGAAGCATCTTTGGGTGCTTGGAACTGAGTTGTCCTCAGTTGGGCACCGCCTGTTAATTTTAAAACAGAGCTTCCTGATCACTTTAAATACACTCCCCTGTAGGGATTTCCAAGGAACAGTCTCTATTCTAACCTTTGTCAAAGGGGTTACCACCAGGGTATTGTTTGGCTTGACTCTTCTGCTCTTGTCTCTTTAAGTAAGACTGCAGCGTGGACCTGGCAAAACAATGGAAGAGGAAACAGCAGGGAGAAGCTGGAGACAACCCAGGGGTACCAGCTGCAATCTAAACAGATAAGTGGATAAAAGCTTGCCCATACACTACTAAAACTTGAGCTTCACTCCAAACAAACTAGTAGGCTACTAGTTAATTACATTACTTTGGGAATTTCTTTATGGCAGATTCTTAGTATCACAGGAAATCAAATTCATCTGAAAACATAAGGATGGCAAAGAGATCCACTACAGAAAGCATAGGGCAGGGACAGATAAAATACAGCCTGTGGGCTGGATCTGGCTCACCAAGCACTTTCATTCCGGCCCCCCCAAAAAATACATTGCACCCTGCCCAGCCCTTCCACCCATGAGGGTGGGAGCAAGGCACCCTTGTGTACACCCCCCAAACATACCCTATTGCGCCTCACTCCATGGGTGGAAGGGCCAGGCCCGGACAGCACACAGCTTCCAGGCGGGGCTACTGCTGCTGCAGCCCCCACGGGCCTGCTCTACTTCCCCAGTCTCCTGCTAGCTCTGGGCAGCAGGGAGGGAAGTGGCAGGGGTGGGGCTGCAGCTAGGCAGGAGCGCAGAGCGTGCAGCTGGCAGCAACGTGGAGCCCATGCGTAGGGAGCAGTGGTAGCACAGAGCTCGGGTGGGGAGCAGGTGGATGTGAGGGAGGGTGGGGGGTATGGGGAGCCCCACACACTCCCCCTATGGTATGCAGCCCTAGCAGGTGGTTGGCAGAGGCGGCAGCACGTGGGGGGGTCTCAGGGCGCTCGTGCCCAGTGCAGGTCCCAAGTGGGGCACAACTTTGGCCAGCACTGCACATCACAGTGAAGAGCACCGTCGGGCAGTCTGTACCACTGGCACTCCCTGCACTTGCTTCCCTGGCACACACAGCATGGGAGGGAAGCCCCAGGTGCCTTCCCCTGGGGGGTGGAAAAGGCAGCTGGCAGCCTGAGGCTTCCCAGCACCAGTGATACAAACTGCCTGCTGTGCTCCTCAGTGCTATGTGCAGTGCTGGCTGGAGCTGTGCTCCGCTGGGCACCAGAGCCCTAAGCACCCTTACCTGCTGCTATGCCATGGGGGGAATGGGGGAGGGGGTGCAGATCTCTACACCCTCCCCCACACACCACACAAACCCACACCCTGCCTCCACAACTCCTCAACATACCCTATGCTCTGCAACGTACACAGCCACACCCTCTCACAATCCCCCCACAACCCCTCCACACCCCACCATACACACATCTTTGCCAATGACAAGGGGGGGGCAGAGAAGGTGGCAGCAGATTCTGCATCCGGCCCTGCCCCCCCACACCTTTGGGGCCAGGCCCCTTCCTCCTCTCCCCCCTGCCGCTTCAGGGCTGGGGCCAGGCGGTGCCCCCCTCTGTCTGCTGGCCCTGTCCCTCCTCAGTCAGCTCCATCGTCACCACCGGCCTATCTACTCTGTCACCACTGCCTGGCCCTGAGCGCACCCCACCCCACCATTTGGGCCTGACCCCTTCCCTTCCCTTGACCTGTTGCTTCAGGCCCAACCCCATTCTCCCCGGTGGTTTAGGTTCAGGGCTGCTCCTCCTGTCCCCCCCACACCACAGCAGCCCTGACCCCATTCCCCACCCCCTGCCATCATGGTGGCACTCTGCCTCCTGCTGTACATAATGCTGTATTTACACTCTGATTGGCTGTCTTGGCAGCCAAAAAAGCATTACAGACAAAGGCTTTTATATATATAAATATAAAATAATTATGCAATCCCCTCTATATACACTATGCAAACACAAATCATGACAAAAATATTTTTTGCTATAAAATTAAAGTGTGTTCTAATGTTTGACTTTTAGTGTATGATTTGGTTTCTTTCTGGTTCCAAGATGCCAACCCGTCACCCCACAATGGAGTATTTCAGGGAATGTGGGGGCAAAGGGGGGGACTTCCAGTGCCAAAGGTCAGGGGTTGGTGGGGGTGGGACTTCTGGTCCCAAGATGGCAACCGGAGACAGGGCACCTGTCAAGGGGTGGGGCTACTCACGTGGCCCGTGACAGCTCACCAGAACTCTTTAAGTGGCCCCCCACCCAAAAAATTGCCCAACACTGGTATAGGGGGAGAAACTGAATGATAAAAATAGCCTGCCTTCAGCAGGAGCCTGAGGCCTGAGAATCCTGGGCAAAATTCAAGTGAGCGTCTGGAGAAAGATACTCAGAAGAAAGGACTGGATAACAATGATGCTTAAAGTGACAAGGGAACAAGTCAGACATGGGTGTGCAGTACGCAATGACCCAAATGCCAGTAAAGTTTTGGGTTGCATACCCAGAGTCCTCAGAAAGGGCAGAAAGGAGATACTTTCTGTTTTGTGGAGTGCTAATGCAAATTAATGTGAGCATTACGTGCCCAGAAGCAAAGCCACTTCAGGAGTTAAAGGGATTGACTGAATAAAGATTTAAAATGGTAAACGTGTACAGCTTTTGTAAGCAACAACCCAGCAATAATGGAGATAAACACTGTGAAGGGAGAAGAAATAGCTTTTTAAGAAACAAATTCTTTGGAGGCTGGTGAAGGAGTCTCACATGGCTCTTGTCCTACAAACGAGAACAAAAAATAGAAAACATCCAGAGCATAAGCAGAGATCCAAGATGGGTTGAGCTGAGTGAGCAGGAGTGGGATATTACCAGAAGAACTGTGGCAATCCAAGAACTATAGTCTTCATCAGACTATTTCTAGAAAAATCACCATCACCATCGTTGCCATTATGACCCTTGAGAATGTTGAAAAAGGGCAAAGTTTTTACCACTAAATCTGTAGACAAAATGGAAGTAAAATACATCTGTTGCTTATTCACACTACCGATCATGCTCTTGCCTGTGGAAACACTGAAGGGAGTGCAATAGCAAGGATTCCAAAAAGTACAGCAGACTGAGCCAGAGCGGAGAAAAAAAAACTATTGAGAAAGCAGAATTTGTCAAAAAAATGGCCCATATTTAGCATAAGCAGATTCCTAGCTGTTGTTTTAATTTTGCTGTGAAAGGATGGGAGTGTTCTCCGTCTACCACTCTCATACCTCGATCTTGCAAAAAGCACATTGTACACAGACTGCTCATCTTCAGAGAGTTTTAACTGGTGCAGCCGAGCATGGCGCTGAGGCAGAGATACCTAGAACAAAAGAACACACATGGTCAGCCAGCCATATACAGTATGAAGAATTTAAAAAGGAGACCCCAGAAGCTTTGTCAGCCCCTACATCAACCAAGCAGCGTGCAATACTCTGTTGCTGCAGACAGCACACAGCTTGCCTGACTCTTCGTCCCCCTGCCTGATGATTTAGGAGTCCTGGGGAGGAGCGATATACTTAGTGCCCTCTCAAGGAAGGAAATCCTTCATGCTGCTTTAGGTTGGAGGCCTAAGAGACTTCAAGGTGTTGGAGTTTCCCAAGCCACCTCCTCACGTTGCAGCCTGGAAGGACTACCCTGTATTTTAAAAATGGTCAAGAGTGTTAGGATTGGGGCAGATTTCTTGACCAATTTAATCTTAAAAAAAAAAAAAAAATCACAAAAGTTTAAGGGAGCCAAACCATGTGGAAGGTGTTTCCTGCTGGCCTTGGGCCTTCTATCTCTCTGGCCATAACAAAGAATAAGCAAAGCTGACAGAGAGGGTCTGTTTGGGCATCTACCCTCTTACCCCGCACCTGGGAGGCATGTGCTGTATTCAAGTTTCAGTGGCCATAATCAACATTATTGGGCAGATACCCCTGTGGCCCAAAACGTACATCACTAACCCCTTCCCTACAGATCCAATACAGCCAGAGCAAGTATTTATGACTTACTAGAAAGCCAAACTAGAGATCACCAAGTGTTTCTTGTTTCAGGCACCAAGCCAAGCCAAGCCTAACTCCATGTTTGGACAGTCTATGCAACCTGCACACCAGGCTCCTGCAGCTTATCCTTTCCAATTCCCACTTCTCTGGTGTTCTCCATTTAAGACATAGCTAGTTTAAGAGTGAACACTCAGCACTGGCAATAGCAATTTTCAAAAGAAGAAAAAAACCAATGCGTCCTAGGTCTCCAAATTGTGAAATTAAGACCAAGCAAAAGTTGGAGCATTTTTTTGTCTCTAGGGTAAACAATGCATATTTTTCAAGCTTTTACTATGTTCATGAAGGCTGGAAACTTGCTTTCAAAAGAAGGAAAGCTGAGGCTTGTGCAATAACAGAAGGAAGGGCTTAAAGAAAAAACACTGCCAAACTTAAGACTCTCAAGGACAGCCAAGAGTTGGCAACATGGGGAGCTAAAAAGGTCTCATTTGTTATCTCTCGCACTGAAAGAAATATGACATTTGATAGTTTTCTTTATCTAGACCTGAGACTGGTTTCTCCCTCAGCTCTGCAGTTCAAAACAAAGTGCTTCCCAATGACAGGACAGTACCACATGTGGTTCCAAGAGTTAACACAGTATCACACAGGTCCAGGAGATGGTTCTTTTTTCTGGGAGGCTTAAACATCCTAAAGAAACTATGACACAGACTACTTGACTAGACAGTTGTTAAGCTCTGCCTGTCTAACACCTAGGCAAAGAGGAAATGACAGCAACTGTTAGAAAAAAAGGCAAACAGACAACTAATATTAGGCCGTGCCTCTCAACCACATGGCATTGATTTTTTGTGTCGAAAAAAGCAGCTACCTAGTTCTCCACTCAACTACTGGAAACTATAAGCTATTCACCCAGCAGTGGTGTGCGCCTCTGTTTACGAAAGGGTGCTGAATACTGTGTTAATCTATCATTTACTAAACAGAATGGATTGCTCTCTACAATTTTATGTTCGCTTATAAAACTGTCTTTGGTGCTGCACTGTTAAAAACCTAATACGCACGCAAGCCTGGATAAAAAGATGGTGCATGCAATGATTTCTGTTCTCAATGTATCCACATTCACTGTTGAAGTGCCCATTAAAGGGATATACAAATGGAGTTAATTCACATTTTGTCTTCTCTGCCTTGAAGACATTCGGTATTCCTTTTCTAATCAAGTTCAGCTGCATGTTCCAGCTCAGGAAACTGGATAGCTTTCCCCTGACAAGAAAACAAGCCTACTAACAAAAGGGGGAAAAAAACCCCAAACCTTAGTTTTGTTTCCTGGACTACAGAACAGAGAGAAACCCAATTATATTTATGACAAGGCTCTATAGGAAGAAAACTATCATCTGATTGCTGCAGGGAGGACACTGGCATATTTGGATAGTTCCCTTTTTACAAATGCTGTGGAGCAGAAAGAAAGCAAGCATTACCAGGGGTTTTCCAGTTGAGTCTAGCTGGTCCTTAGTTCGCCGCAATAAGAGGTTCCTGGTTAAGATACTCAGTCTCTCTCCTCCTTTCACTGTACGGTTATCTACTTGGTACTTCCACACCTTGAATTCATCGAAGGGAGAGCAACGCAGGAACCTGCAGGCAAAGGGAAGTTGAGGAAGACCTAGTCAATACCAACTGCAGGGAAGTTGGAGAAGATCAGAACTGAACTGGATTCCTTCTTCCCATCCAAAACCACAGATTTCCAATCCAACCTTATAATCTATTAAGAAGAACGTCCCTCAGAACAAGAGACCACAGAAGTAATAGCACATCTTTGTATACTAAAATATAAACTGCAGATCTTATTCCCTGTGGCATTACAGGCACTTCACTTTGTTCTCAAGTTCATCTTTACTGCTACGTTTCTGAACAGCTTTAATATATGGTCGGACAAAAACCATCAATATTTGCCAAAAGGCAATACATCTTAATGATCCTACTCCTATATCTCAAAAAGCACCTAGTCACCTCAAATTTAGGCAATCAGGGAATGGGGAGTTCCTTCTGGAACTTGAAGGTAAACTCAGGAATGAAATCAGATTTTTTTAATCATGCTAAAACAAACCAAAATGAGAAAGGAAGAGGTGAGAATAGGAGGAGGGGGAGGGGGAGCCTATTTATGTTTATAAACCCATTTGTGGGAAGCCACTGTAACACAAATAAAATTCTTATTCCTAACTAAGTCCTAACAATGCCACAGGAGAGAAATAATGACTGCAAAGTGAACAGATGTATTCATTAAGCTCTGTGCCATGGACAGTTCAACGCAGCTAAGATATATGGAGTGGATGTACCCTCCTCTCAACCTTATGAACACCGAACGGCTACAAGCAGTAAGTCAAGGGCCCAGAGCGCAGAGACATTATAGACTCGTAGACTACTACTGCAGCTGAGAAACTAATGTCAAGAACTGGAAGAATTGAGATAACTATTGGCCTAACCAGAACTTGTCCTTATGAGAAGGTTGGGTTATATTGGATTGCTGAAGAATTGCTGGATAGAGATACCAAAATTACTTTACATGAGGTCCCAAGGTTTAAGATAGATAGAGGATGCTGACACAGTGCTCAAGATACCAAGAGCACATTTTTTTGCCCTGCAATGGGTCAGCTCACCTCAGCAGTGAGTACACATCCAGCAGATTGTTTTGGATTGGTGTTCCAGTGACAGCCCATCTTGCATTAGCTCTCAGCCTGCACAAAGCTAAAGAGGTCTGTGCTTTGGGGTTCTTGATATTGTGGGCCTCATCCAGTATAATCCGAGCCCAGGTAATGCGGAGCAGAGAGGAACAAGGAGATGATGTATCCTGGATAAGAAAGCAGACACAGATGTATAAACCAAGGTAAGGCCTCGATTGGGAAAAGCAAACATCCTGGAAAGCCATGAGTCACTAGGTATTTTTAGAAGCAAGACTTTCCTTGTTTGGAAGCCCCAGAAATTTCCTTGTGGGTCCCTAGCTTCCATGTCAGTTCTATTTTGGGTCTCTTCTCATTGGTTTATTGGGAACACTTGTTACTTCAATGTAGCAGCCCTGCAAAACTGTCCAGAAATTTTACCAGCCCAGAGATTAAACACATGTGCCTGCCCTTTAAAATTCATATTTTTTTCGTTATTCTTAGGGACCCTATTTTAATGTTCTGCATGACAAATACTGATGTCAAGTAAGCAGAGTTTTGCCTGGTTGTGATAATGGGATTCATGTAATGCACGGCTAAAAGGACTAATCTAACCACTTTAAACATGGGCACAATACACTTGCGTAACCCCAGGACCAGGTGTTGCTAAAACCATAAGTAGGCCCCTTGTACACAGATAAGGGATAAAATTACAATATGCAGGCACACCCAGGGAGCCAAGATGCACTTCTATCTATGCCAGTGGGGTCAACCTTTTGGGCAGATATATCCCAAATTAAGCCCTACCTCTCCCCAAGTATCCCTCTAATCCTTGACTCCCCAGGTTCCTGGGATTCTAGGAAGGGGAGGGGGGAGGTTAAGCCTCCAACTGTTCAGACTGGGGTGGAGGCAGGATGCTGAGGCAAGAGATATGTCACCACCAAGAGCTAAAATAGTTAACCCTGTTAACCCTTCCCTGGCCCCACAACCAGTGCAGTTTGATTTGGCAAGCAGGGATCCAACGCCTTGAATTCTGCAGCAACTTCAGATCCTAGGAAGGATTAACCTGGCTGTTGGCAGTGACACCCAATACCTCCTCTTGCCACAGTGTCCTGCCCCTGCTCTACTCCATGCAGCCAGGGAGTCCAGTTCCCTGCTTCCATTCCAGTGCCTCTCATTATTAAGCACCTGGAGCTTAATAATGCAACAGATGCTCAAGCCACTTGTGGCATGCATGCTGTGCTTTGGCCACCCCTGATCTGTGCTATATGGTCAACTAAAAGTTGAACTGGCTTTCACTCTGGCATGGATGCTGCTCCATCCTTTTTTGGGAAACAGCATTTAAATGGTCCCAGTGTCAGAGTTTAGGAAGATTCAAAGCTACAGAGATTCATATTTTAACAGCACACAAACTTCCTGGGTGGGTAAAGGAAACAAAGAGGAGATTCTACTGCTTGTACATGCTGCTTCTTATTTTAAAAGGACAATTCAACTTAGTTGCAGTGGTGCGTGAAAATTACAGATCTACTATGGCTATAAGAAATGCTTCAGACTCTTGTAACAAGTTTAGGAACGATGATTTTTCCATGTTTTTCACTTGCATTTGACTGCACACTCTCTAGCTCAGCTTCTCCTGTTCAAACAAATCTCTAAAAATAACCACAGGGGACTGAAAAAGAACAATAATTTTCTCTCTCATGCTTCACTTACAGCATGCTTGGGTGTTACTTGTAACAAGAATGGTGTAGCGCAGTGGTTTTCAACTTTTTTTTTTTTTAAATCAGGACCCATTTGTAAACACTGACGGCCAGTTCTGACCCAGTGCCCCTGCCCTCAGGCCCCAAGTGGATGGGACAGGAGGTGGGTGTGTGGGGCAGAGTGGGGTGTGTGTGGGGCATGAGAGTGGGGCGTGGGGGGCATGGAGGTCCTCAAGCAGTCCCTTGCAGGCTAGAACTCTGACAGCCTGTAAGGGAAAAGATGCAGTTTCCCATGTTTTTCTCCTTTAAAAAGGAGACTCCATTTTTAAAAAGTTTGTTCATGATCCTTTCATATAACCTTAGGATCCACTTTTGGGTTGCAATCCATGGGTTGAGAAATGCTGGTGTAGTGGGTCACCTGGCTAGCCTGCCAGACTCAAATCAGTGCTTGAACCCTCAAACTAACTCTCCTTATCTGGTCCCAGCCACAGTCTTTCTCTGGGCTTCACAACACTGGTGATACTGCCCTGGGTTTTGTCTGCACCACAAAGCACAGTAGAAAATACAAACAATCCAATATAAGCTTCAAGCCCTGGGTTAATTCACACCATAGAGCACAACAGAGAATATAAACAGTCCACAATGAATACCCACAAGCATGGGTTAGTTCTCACCCCGTGCTCTCTTCCTCCGACAGACCTGTTTCTCCAGGCAAACAATTCCCCCTCAAGATCCTCTCTCTCACTTCCTCTTCCTGTCCCCTTTTATTTTCAGGTCAACCAGTCAACTTCCCCTCTTACTATCTGACTGATCTGGCTGCATCCCTTTAGGCACACAGCTGGTTACCAGCTGGCTAATTGCTCCAGGCTGCAACACTGCACCCTGTTACAGATGGGTTATGTTACTTCTAGGATCCCACCCCCACAGAAAGCAGTCCCCACCCCAAATGCATGCTTCTTACCTCCATGCTGTGGTCCTCTGCAGGGATCTCTCCCTCTTCCTTTTTTGTGGGCACTTCCTTGGAGACAAGGCTGTACGTGGTGACAACAACGTCATATTTGGATAGTCTGCACAAAAAGCAGAGAAACTGATGAGGGTGGAGAACCTGCTTTGTACAACAGACAGAACCAACACTTGAGAATTTATAAGTTGGGGCAGTTAGGCAAGAGCTGGTACATTTGCTACCGACCATTAAACTCCAGCAGGCCCAAAAATAAGTCATGAAATAGAGGGCAGCGGAAAGGTGTATGATATCTGTGGAGCTCTAGTGCTTTACAAATAGAGATTGGCATAACAGCCCACTGAAACAGGCAAGAATTATCCTCATTGCAGACATAAGGAAAGCAGAGAAATGGAGGAAGAGGCAGATAACATGGCAAGTCAGTGATAGAAAACCCAGATCCCTCAACTCCAAGGCCCCTGCTTAAACTTAAGATCATTTTTCTTCAACAGAGCTGGAAACTGTTTGGAGCCTTCCACTCTAATGACTGAGGTGTTGTCAGCATAAATGAGGATATCAACCACTACTGACTGCCATTGCCAACAAGAGAGGGGGTGAGATTGTATCACATGCCTTAAGATGCAGGAGCATCAACATGTGAGCTAGAGCCAAGCTCCTTTTCTACTCTGACACCAAGAGCCTCCTGCTACTCAGCAGAAACATGCTGCTTCTGTTGCAGAACAGTCACGGCTTTGTACTTACACTGCTATATCTTTGCTCCGGTTAGGTCCGTGGTATAGATAGATCCTCAGTTTGCCACTGGTCACGTGCCTCTCAATCTCCTTTTTCCAGTGGTGGAGCAGGGATGCAGGACAAATGATTAAAGTGCCATGGGAGACCACAACAGGGGAATCTTAAACAGAAAGTTCAGAAGAGGAAATGAATCAGCAGCATGAGTACAGTAAGGGGTGGAAGTCCCTACCCAGTTGCTGCAACCCTGCTAAAGTAGGCCTGTTGTTCCTATTGGCACAAGTCTGCAAAACAGATGTGTGTTTTCCAGCATTCCAGAATTTTAATGTACTCCTGGGGTTGTACATTTTCTGGAGAAAGCCTGTATGAACACTAAAAGCACAACTCCTCCATAAAAAATGATGTAAAACATCAGCTTATTTTGAATGTGCTTGACAGTCTTGGCTGCTGTTTAGTTGTAACAAGAAGTTTGTATATAACACCCTTCCAATAAAATCAATAGCTAAAAATGTTGGTCTTTCAGTGTTTCACATTAAAAGTGCTTTATGATCATGAATTTCTATATCAATTACCAAGACCTAAGTTACTACAGCTTAGCTGACATTTACCAAGGATTAAGCACAGGCACACACAGTTACCACAGTGCATTCAACACGTGGTAAGTCACCACCTTCTTAACTTGCTTTCTTTCTTTCATATGGCTTTAGAAGCAACAGCTATCATCACAGCTTTAATTCCAAATTCCCCAACCAGATTAATGCCTTGGTGGAAAGTGAGTCTAACTCCAGGATGTTGCCCTCAAACTTGTATCTGGGGCAGGATGCTATTATGTGCTCCATGGTTTGGTCAGAGTTTCCACAGCCACAGCCAGGCAAGGTTTTTAGAGGCCACTTGTATATCAGGGGGCCATACTGGCCCTGTCCAGTGCACATCCGATTAAGGGTTGTCCAAATGCTCTGTGGAAGGTTGAAGCCTGGTTGTTGCATTATTGGGTCAGAGACAAAGTGTTTATTTGGGAAAGTGTTTTCTGCCCAGGCTTTCCTTTACTTGCTGTAATTTGTTGATATCCTAACTAGACGGCACCTATAAATCCCAACATCCATGTCTCTACTCTGAGTGGAGCACTATGATTTCACAACATGCTTTCTACAGGTCTGCCTTTTGAGCCAAGTTTGGAGCTGCCATATTGTGGACTTCTGTGGAACAGCCCTTGGCCATCCACATACCACATTAAGCCCACTGTTGATACAAAGGCCACTTCTGTCAGCACACAACTTTGAGAAGATGGAACTGCGTTGCAGCAAAGATGTTCTATACCATGTCTAGACAGCCACATTTCTAATTTCTTCTCCTTTTCTTCCCCCTTTGTTTGATTTTTCTGGGTCAGAATGAGTGCAATCATTGTTAGGGTCTTCCCCAAGCCCATGTCATCTGCTGAAAAGAGAAAAAAATAGAAGAATCAAGACCATCTCATGGAATGAGTCTACATAGCTCAAATGCATGCTGAGGCCCTCCCAACTCATATGTAACAAACTAGGATAATCTTGAAAGGACTTAGTGCCTCAGCCAGTGATTTGGATCAGGGGTTAGTTATTATATTTCCTTAGGAAAGAAAGAAAACAGACTTTGCCAGGGGATGGATTCTGACTACAAATGGGCATCACCATTGCCACCACAGTGTCGTGCAGGTTTTTGACAATATTAATTCCCCCTGGAAGGACACGCTACAACAATACCATGCTTACCCAGAATTCCTCCACATGGTCGCTGGCTCTCCCTCCAGAGTAACCATGCCAGGGCCTGCTTCTGATGCACCAGCAATGAGACCTAGAGGTAAAATAGGGGAAGAAATAGATTTGGGGCTCCTGAGGCAACTCTCAAGAGACCATAAAAGCTAAAGAGGCGGTGGTCATGGGGGACCTAAACTACCCGGACATCTGCTGGGAGACACAGACAGCAAAGTCCCACCGCTCACGCAGGTTTCTAACCTGTGTACAGGACCTCCACCTGACGCAGGAGGTACATGGTCCCACTAGGGGGAATGCCTTACTGGATCTGGTATTGGCAACGGGGGATGACATAGTAGGGGACCTACAGATCGGTAGCCATCTGGGGGACAGTGATCACCTAAAAGTACAATTCAACATAAGGCGTCGAGTGGGTAAGGTAGCCAGTAGGGTGAACGTGCTGGACTTTAGGAAAGCTGATTTCAGCGAACTCAGGCGATTAGTGAAGGATGCACTGCAGAGTAGTAGTTTTGAAATGATGGGAGCCCAAGAAGGGTGGCTGTGCCTTAAGGAAGCTATCCTTCGAGCACAAAGCGAGACGATCCCCGTGCGAGGTAAAAGAGGGAAAGGGGCCAGGAGGCTTCCCTGGCTGACCAGAGAAATCCAGGGCAGACTAAGGGCCAAAAGGGGAGCACATAAAAAGTGGAAACAGGGAGAGATCACCAAAGAGGAATATACCTCTTCTGCTCGTGCTTGTAGGGAGGCAGTTAGACAGGCCAAAGCTACCATGGAGCTGAGGATGGCAACCCAAGTAAAAGACAATAAGAAATTGTTTTTTAGATATATAGGGAGTAAAAGGAAGGCCCAGGGAGGAATAGGACCCCTGCTAAATGGGCAGAAACAATTGGTGACGGACAGAGGGGACAAGGCTGAACTCCTCAACGAGTTCTTCGCCTCAGTGTTCCTAAGCGAGAGGCACGACAAGTCTCTCACTGGGAGTGTAGGGAGGCAGCAGCAAGGCACCAGACTTCCATGCGTGGACCCTGAGGTGGTGCAGGGTCACTTGGAAGAACTGGATGCCTTTAAGTCGGCAGGCCCGGATGAGCTCCATCCGAGGGTACTGAAGGCACTGGCCAACATCATTGCAGAGCCACTGGCGGGAATATTTGAATGCTCGTGGCGCACGGGTCAAGTCCCGGAGGACTGGAAAAGGGCCAATGTGGTTCCCATTTTCAAGAAGGGGAGGAAGGAGGACCCGGGTAACTATAGGCCAGCCAGTCTCACCTCCATCCTTGGCAAAATCTTTGAGAAAATCATCAAGGCTCACATTTGTGAGAGCCCGGCAGGACAAATTATGCTGAGGGGAAACCAGCACGGGTTCGTGGCAGGTAGATCGTGCCTGACCAATCTAGTCTCTTTTTATGACCAGGTCACAAAACGCCTCGACGCAGGAGGAGGAGTGGATGTCGTATACTTGGACTTCAGGAAGGCCTTTGATATGGTATCCCACCCCATACTGGTGAACAAGTTAAGGGGCTGTGACTTGGATTACTGCACAGTCCGGTGGGTGGAGAATTGGCTGGAGGGTCGCACCCAGAGAGTCGTGGTGGATGGGTCGGTTTCGACCTGGAAGAGTGTGGGCAGTGGGGTCCCGCAGGGCTCGGTGCTTGGACCGATACTCTTTAATGTCTTCATCAGCGACTTGGACGAGGGGGTGAAATGTACTCTGTCCAAGTCTGCAGATGACACTAAGCTATGGGGCGAAGTGGACACGCCGGAGGGCAGGGAACAGCTGCAAGCAGACCTGGACAGGTTAGACAAGTGGGCAGAAAACAACAGAATGCAGTTCAACAAGGAGAAATGCAAAGTGCTGCATCTAGGGAGGAAAAATGTCCAGCACACCTACAGCCTAGGAAATGACCTGCTGGGTGGCACGGAAGTGGAAAGGGATCTTGGAGTCCTAGTGGACTCCAAGATGAACATGAGTCGGCAGTGTGACGAAACCATCAGAAAAGCCAATGGCACTTTATCGTGCATCAGCAGATGCATGACAAATAGGTCCAAGGAGGTGATACTTCCCCTCTATCGGGCGCTGGTCAGACCGCAGCTGGAGTACTGCGTGCAATTCTGGGCGCCGCACTTCAAGAAGGATGCGGATAACCTGGAGAGGGTCCAGAGAAGGGCCACTCGTATGGTTAAGGGCCTGCAGGGCAAGCCCTACGAGGAGAGATTAGAGAAACTGGACCTTTTCAGCCTCCGCAAGAGAAGGTTGAGAGGCGACCTGGTGGCTGCCTATAAGTTCGTCAGGGGGGCACAGAAGGGAATTGGTGAGTATTTATTCACCAAGGCGCCCCCGGGGGTTACAAGAAATAATGGCCACAAGCTAGAGGAGAGCAGATTTAGATTGGATATTAGGAGGAACTTCTTCACAGTTCGAGTGGCCAAGGTCTGGAACGGGCTCCCAAGGGAGGTGGTGCTCTCCCCTACCCTGGGGGTATTCAAGAGAAGGTTGGATGTGTATCTAGCTGGGGTAATGTAGGCCCAGCACTCTTTCCTGCTTATGCAGGGGGTCGGACTCGATGATCTATTGAGGTCCCTTCCGACCCTAGCATCTATGAATCTATGAATCTAAATGCCATTCAGAGACATGCCAAGTTGGACATGACCTGGTCTCATAGTCAAACTACAACTGTCTGCTCAGCACCTGCCTCTCCGTTCTCTTCCAAAATTAATACCCACATCTGCAGAATCTTACTTCACAATCTGCCTTTTTGCTACAGCAAGAGACTGCAACTGCTGCGAAACAAATCAAATTGCAGTAAAGCTTCATACGCACATTTGCAATCTGGGAAAAAAATTAAATGCCACACAATTGCAGGGAAAAAAAAAATCAATAAGTCTTTTACAAGCCCAATATCACTTGTTTCAACAGCTTATTCAACTATCTAGACATGTGCTTACTAGGCACCACGTGAATCTCTGTGCAGTTTGGAACCTATTCCTATTCTGTCTTAAACTGGTGTTTGTCTTGACTTAAATGGGCCTACTGTACAGCAGGACATTTGTCTAGGAAATGGCAACATGCAAATATCACCCATCTTTTAGTATCATCATCATTGGGATTATGTTCCATAGTAGTGATCCCAAGAAACACTGAAAGCTCGGCTGAGCAGTGCTTTCACTTCTGGCCTCCTCACCCTTAGCCCAGATGGATCTGCGGCAACTGTCTCCTCTGTGGGGCAAGATTCCAGAGATTTATACAGATGGTCAATGGCATCACTTGTGGCGTCACGCACAGTCCTGATCCGATCTTCAGTCATTCTGCCCCCATACAGGTTTTGCATACTGGAATTCACTAACAAAAAGCATCAGTCAGTGAATAATGTTTACAGAACTACTTGGTGCAGACAGACTTAGGGACTGAGTGCATGCAGACACCAAGAGAAGCAGTGCAATGTGGTAAAAAACAGGGGTTTGTATAGCTGGTCACACCAACCAACCCCTCTGGGCAACGTGGGGCTGGTTGTTTCACAGTTGGCACAGCTGATTAAATATACTGTGACAAACCGCTGTTGGAGTGTGCCCAGAACCCCAGCTTTCTTCCTGCTGCTCTGCTTCTTGTCCACAAGAATTTGTCCCTAAAGTCACTTCTCACCAATCTCAGACCAGATTTTGCAGCTCCAATGAGGGGAAACTTTGCTAGCCCCAGGGATCTTAAACTTGGTTTGTAAGAAAGAAGTAAGCCTGAAATTAATGACTAAAATCATCTTTACTACAATGAAATCAGGAAGGTAAATAAAACCGATCGTAACACAATCCTTCAGAGTCTTCTCAGTGTTTCTAGAGCTGGGCTTCCTGCTGGAGACCAGGATTCTCCCTAAGGCAAGAGGGATTTCAAGACAACTTTTTCCAAACAACTACCTCCTAAACACCTGCAAACCATTCCCCACCCACCCACCTCCATCTCTACTATTCTATCCAGTGTCAGGGGAGCACATGAGCTCCTGAGATTAAGGGCATCAAACATTTGCATTGGGCTTCTCACAGGCCAGACAACACACCTCCACATTTGGCCCACAGGGCTTCTTGCTGGGGCTGCCAGAGTGTTGGGGGGCCAGCATGTGGAGGTTACGGGTGTCACTGCTTAACACCACTGCTGATGTGTGTTCCAAATAGCAATTGAAAATTAGAAGTTTGGTGGCAGCTAAACAAAGCTGTGGGGAGGCTGGCTCTTTAGCTCAGTGGCAACCAAATGCTTTTTTAGAGAACTATTTAAAACGACTCCAAGGTCTCTTTCCTGAGTCATAACCAGGAATCTGGGTTATCCATTTCCCACAGAAAAATAGTAAACAGTGGATTTTACCTTTTACCAGAGGCAAACATGGATTTCTTGTTTTACCAGAGAAACCTGTGGATTTTCTAGTTTTGCAGTGAGCTCCCTGCAGGCTGGCACAGTTCCAGCCTGCAGGGAGCTGGGAGAGAGCAGGAAGGCAGTGAGATAGGGGGCAGCTGCCTAGTCGGGGGGGGGGGGAGGGGGTAAGACTTGGGGCCTAGGGCCACAACACATGGCTGCAGGGCCCCAGGAAGGAGCAGGATGGGGCTCCACGCGGCTCGTCTGGGAGGTGGGGCTGGCTCCCCACTGCAGCACGCACTCCCAAGGGGGGTGGCAGGACCTGTGCCCCCCAGCTCTGTGCACAAGGCAAGCACAGGCTGTGGGTACAGGCTCCCGTCCTGCTGCCCTCCCCTGGAGCCTCTGCACCCTGGATGGCAGGACCCGGTGTGGCACAGCACACCGGGGTCATGAGGAGAAGCTGCTTGCTGCTGGGAGTTCCCTGCTGCCCTGGCAACGTGCCTCTTGTGCGCAGGGCTGCAGTGAGGGCAGTGGCACAGGGTTGTACCCCTCAAAGCAGCCCTGTGTGCAGGAGGCACATTGCCAGGGCACCACAGAGCTTGCACTAGCAAGCAGCTTCTCTGCACAGCTCTGCTGCTCTTGGGCTGCCTGGGGCCATGTGCATGGAGATTTCACTGTGCACCCCCATTTCCAGATCACTGATGAAAATGTTGAACAAAACAGGGCCTAGCACAGAGCCCTGCTGGCCCCCCCGTTTGACTGCCCTCCATCTTGAAAAGTGACCATTTAGTCCTATGCTTTGCTTCCTATCTTGTAACCAGATTTCAGTCCAAGAAAGAACTCCCCTCCAATCCTGTTGCAATGCAGTTTTTTTTAGTCTCTGGTGAAGAAACTTGTCAAAAGCTTTCTGAAAGTCCAAATATATATTACTGTCAACTAGATCCCATTTCTCCGGGTGCTTGTTAACACTCTTAAAGAATGCAGAACTTCCCTTTACAAAACCTATGTTGGCTCTTCCCCAGCAGACCATATTCGTTCACATGACTGCTGATTTTATTCTTTATTATAGATTCTACCAACTTGCCAGGGATGGATGAGAGACTCACTGGTCTGTAGTTTGCAAGATCACCTCTGGAGCCTTTTGTGAAGATGGGAATTATATTCACAACCCACCAGTACTCTGGCACAGAGGCTGTTTTTAACAATAGGTTACACTGTATTAGTGGCAGTTCTGCAATTTCACTTGTAAGCTCCTTCAGAACTTTGAGGTGAATGCCACCTGGCCCTGCTGACTTGTAAGTATTTAGTTTATTAGTTTGTTTTAAAACTTCCTTTATTGTCTTTTCAGTGTGGTCCAAGTCTTCAGACCCATCTACTAGAAAGAACTGATCTGGCATGGAAATTTTCCCAGTGTTCTGTGGTTAACACTGATACAAAGAATGAATTTAGTTTCTCAACTATGGTCTTGTCATCCCTGAATACATCTTGTATACATACACCCTGTTCACCTAATGGTCCCACCAATTTTCTAGCTTGCTTCCAGCTTCTGTATTTGGAAAAAAAACCCCAACTTATATTAATGTTACCATCTCTTGCTAGACACTTCTTAAATTCTTTTTTGGTTTGCCCACTTTTGCTTTTACACTTGACCTGCCAGAATTTTAGAGCTTTCCTGTTTTCCCCATTTGGGCATGCCTTCCATTTTTTGAAGAATGCGATGCCTTTCTACCTTGAATGGGCTCCTTAACACTGCTATTAAACCACGTAGGAGTTTTATTAGTCCACTACGCACTCTTTTGGACTTGAGGTATATACTTTTGTTGAGTTTCTATATTTTATTTTTAAATGGAGTCTAAGCTGCCTGTAAGTTTCTTACAGTTTTGACTGCTCCTTCAACTTCCTTTCTAACTACTTCATTTTTGTGCAGTTTCCCTTCCTGAAGTTGTATTTTGGCATGGTGGACTTATCTGACTTACTCCCTCCCACTGGAATGTTATAGCTGCTATAACAAAGTGGTTCACCAACAGGTACCTCTTAAACCAGGTCCTGTGTGCTACTCAGGATTAGATCTAGCAATGCTTCTCCTTTTGTGGGTTCCAATATGAGTTGTTGTAAAAAGCAGTCATTTATCACATCTAGAAATGCTATTTCTACATCACACCCTGATGAGGTGTTTAACCAGTCTATATGAAGATACTTGAAGTCTCTCATCGCTATTGCTAGTCCCATTTTAGCAGCTTCTCTAATCCCCGCGAGCATTTTATAAATCACTTTCACCTTCCTAACCAGATGGTTGGTAATACAACCCATCTACTATATTCTTTTTATTCAAGTACAGGATTTCTACTCAGAGATTCTATGTCAGTTTTCACTGAAGATGAATGAAAGATTTCAAGATTTTTATGCTGTTACTATCTATACGATCCTTAACATGCAGTTACACTATTCCACCTGCACATACTGCCCTGTCATTCCTAAATAGTTTGTAACCTGTTAAAACAGCATCATCCCAGCAATTATAATTGTCTTTTTGCCAAGTCTCCAAGATGTCTACTGTCACCATTTAATACCAAGCATTCTAGTTCACCCATCTTGTGTAGGTTTCTGCCATTCTTCTCATTCCTAGCTAGTTGATACATATCCTGGTTCTGGATACTCTTCTCAGGAAAGCAATTGCTTCCCTAATTTGGCAGCAATCTATGCATCTAACCTGGAATGCAGACAGCCATTGCCTTGTGGGAGGGTGGGGAGAAGGGGGAGAGAGGGCAGTATTTAACACCTAACTAAACAAAGCCCAAACTGTGGCACATATGAACAACTACAACAAATAATAAAATTGCACATTAACTTAACATTAGCTGTAAAGAGATACTGAACATGATAGTTTTAAAACTAATTCAGGAAAATATATATGCATGGACATGGCAAACCCCAAGATCAACTCTGCTCTCTGGGTTTATGTCATACATTCGCCAAGAGAGCTCTACACTTAAGTCTAGACTGAGAATTACATGCTAGGATCTGAACTATTGTTTTTTTTTTAGATTAATATCTGCAAAGCTGCTAACAAAATCTATCACTGAGCAAAGCTTCCAAGTCTCTGATATACCAGACCTTTCTTCTTCCAGAAATTACTCCCCAAGATACCTTGCACAAAGTGACTGCAGAGGAAAGTAACTGGAAATTCTCACTCACCCACAGAGTTCAAAGTATTTTTGTTCTATTTGCAAATTTTAGTTACTTTTTCTTGTACAACTATACCTCCGTAAACATGACCATAGTATTTGCTGAACCCCAGGGAGGGAACTGGGCCATGGCAATGCAACCCCAGAGAAGAGGCAGCAAAAGGATCCTGAAATGGCTGCTGTTTTTTCAGCTTCATAATATTTGTTGGTTCAGTGCCTGGGCTGCTGGATGTGTTGCATAGTGGTTCATCATGGTTTTTGCTGTTCCTGCTGTTTGCTGGTTGGGAAGAAAAACAATGAAGGTCAGAGGACTGATAATGGTCAGCTCTGGTGCAGCCCAACAGAGAAGACACCAAACATTTTCACTAAATAGCTTAGTAGAGACATGTTAGTGAATCTCAGTTCTTTCCCCAGAGCATTTGTCCATGATACAGAATAGGCCAACAGTTTTAACACGTTTGTCTATGAACAAATGAGTCGTTGAGTCTCAACTACCTTTTCCTTCCTTCTCCACTCACTGCCTAGAGATAAGTAGAGGAAATTCCCCCCACTACTGCCTCTAAGCTGGAGAAATTCAGTTTCTGAAGCTGTCCACTCAGTTCTATTCATCAACATTAGTTAAAATATATTAATTACTTGTGAATGAGGCAGGCCTGGAGGAGGTGACAGCATATGCTGATAACATTAACTAGACATCCATATCTATTTTAGGCATTACATTTAATCTGATTGAGAAATCCTATTGAGGATTGCAAGGAAATTTAAGACATATGTGCTCAAGACAGTACATTGAACACAGTAGTTAAAATTAATGTAAAATACCTTCTATACTGGGCAAGATTTTAATTTGGGAGACAAAGAAAATTGGACTGTGTAATACCGATCAGTTTTCAGACACTGACGATTCATGTGACTGACCCAGGCACCCAGCAAAGTTAGTCGCAGAGCTAAAATAGAATCCCTGTCCAGTTCTGGGCTCTAACCACAATATTTTATTAGTGGAATGCCTAATTCTAAATGCAAACAGGGGAGGGATACCTAATGCACTCAGTTGTTTCAATTAACATTTTGTGATCAGTATCTATTGGGAAAGCTGTATCAAAGATGCTAACTATGTACACATCCATATTAGGTATAAATTAATACTTTTTTTTTTTTTTTAAATCAACACGGAATTTAGACAGACTTTTTGTGAGATTCTGACCAAGCCACGTACCTTCCACTTCACTTTCTGCTGACAAGAGATTGAGAGTACTGAGTGCAGCTTCCAAATCCTGCACTTGCTTTAGTAACCTTTCACCTTTATCTGGTAGGGCCTGAACATTCACTGCTGCCAAAGTGCTCTGAAAAACAAAACCCAGAATCCATGCATTTTGTGCTCACTATCAGGAGACTCTTGACTCTGCTGTGTAGCAGTCAAAGCTCAGAGGGTGAAAACACATGACTTACAGGTTAAGAGTTTGCATTTTAACCTAAATCAGGATTTCCAAAAACAGCTTAAGCACACTGGAATCTGTGGAACACTTATAAATCACTGGACACTACTTACCAAAAATAAGTTAACTATGACTACACCTTAGGGTAAGAAGAACAGAGTCAGAAGCTCTGAAAGATACTGGAAAAAAAGGAACCAAAGGATCCTGAAGCTCCTTGCAGCTCAGTAATCAGGGTCCAGACTACATTCTTTAAGGTTTTACATTATGCCAGACTGCATATCAGAATGATCAAAGTACTATTCTGATCTGTATGTGACAAAACAAATGCACTGTTGAGGTGACCCCAGCATTCTTTCTTAACCATGGCAGGGGGTCAAACTTGATGATCTGCTCAGGTCCCTTCCGACCCTACCTACTATGAAACTATAAGGTCAAAGACCTTAGTCCTGATGATTAATAGACAAACCTGAAAGGATTCATCTCACTTTCTATATCCCAGAGGGAATTTTAAGGTCAGTCACAAATATTATCTAGGATGTCTTAATAAATAAATAAATAAATAAATAAATAAATAAATAAAGGGTTGCTTTCTAGAGTGCTACCATGTTGCATTTTTTTCTTTTTAAATATGAGGTTGGCTGGAATTTAGATACAGCCCATGGGTTCTAAGCAAGCTGCTAGCATAGTCTCAGATGAATATAGACTAGGTACCCCTAAACCAGGGGGCAGATTACTTCAAAGAAGCTCTTTCACAAAATTTCAAGTTAATGTAGATCTGACTGACTGGTGCCTGGCCTAGATTTTCAAAACCCTGAAGTGGTCACCATTCTCTGAGCACTTCAAATAGCTAAACTCTAACAGCATTTTGATTCTGCTGCCCAAGAGAACTGAAGCATACAGCTGGCTCAGGCACAAGAACATCCAAATTAAGTTATGTGACAGTAATAATGACCTTCTTCTGTTTCAGCTGGATTTGAAGGTGGCTGTGAAGGCCTTTGGAGTCCAATACTTCTCCCTTTGGCAAAGATATTTCAAGCCCTGGGAAACTGGAGAGAATATTTTGCTCACTTCTCCCTGATGGTTTTGCAGGAATGCCCCCCTGTTGCAAATCTAGCTCTGGTCTATCAGCCTGGCCTCCCCCCAGCGTAGGAGAAAAAAATACAACTTCATCTTCGTTGGTGCCAGAGTGTCCACTACTACATTTCTCCTCCCTGGGCACTATTCCTGACTTTGGTGGTGCTGCCTGTGCCAGAGGACCTTCAGGTGGCATGAATACTGATGTTGATGGCTCTGATGTGCTTGAAGTCTCCTGTGAAATCACGCTCTGCCTAGCTGTCAGGCTCTTCTCACAGATCTCCCCACCAGCATGTCCCTCAACTTTTATCCATTTGTCCTCATGGGCTATGGAGAATTCCTTTTGGAGCTGTTCCTCTCTCAGAAGAGCAGTGTCTGCCTTTTGACTCTTAGGGCATGAAGACAAAGGCTTTCTATTCCCTTCTCCAGACAAGACATCCTCCACTAATGTCGCACTTGCCGCCTTCTCCACATGCTTAGAAAACTTTGCAGGCTCTTTGCAGATACCATGTTTCTGTCCATCACAAGAAAGGTTTCCCTCTTTTTGAGTCTCAGGCTGACTTGATTTAGTTTGGGAACAGGCTTCCTCCCCAGCTTCTGCCTTCTCTCCAGATTGTTTCTTCATAATCTTCATTCCTGCTGAAAGATCTCTCCCTTTCACAGATTCTGATGTCAACTTTTCTTTTGCATCTAATACTTGTGCTCTTTCTGCCTTCTGTTTTCCTCCTCCTACTGTATTTTTTTCTGTGGTGTCTTCATTTATTTGTTTCCAGGAAGACACTTCACAATTCTTGTTGAGAACTCTGAATGGATTTCGTTGACCATTGGGATTACAGAGTAGAGCTGGTGCATGATGGCATCCCAAATCAGTGGGCAACCGGGAAGTTTTTGGATTCTGCAAGATATCAATACAAGAATTAATTCCAGAATAAGCATCTGACATCCTGTCCACCCCCTTACTTTACCCCAATCCACTCAAACAAAATCTTAGGCTCAGTGAAAGCCATCGTGCCTACCACTCCAATCAAGTCAAGCACTTGCGTGCCTTTGATTGTAGAAGTCACTGAAATTTTCCTACCTCATCTATCCCTCCCCAGGGACTCATTAGCAGGGATCCTGGTTTTCTCTGATAACCCCCTCTCTCCCGCAATTTTTTAATTAAAAAAAGTAACCCAAAATCCACATTTTGCTGGGATTAAAATGAAACACCACTAATATATAATAAATAACTATTTATATATATAAAGTGGTGTTTCATTTTGATCTCAGAAAAATGTGGATTTTGGGTTACTTTTTTAAATCCAAAAATTGGGGATTTTCTTTAATCAGAGAAAACCAGGATCCCTGCTGATTAGGTTAGCTCTCAACAGCACCTAGTTTCTGGGATGAGAAATGGGGATTCAACCCAAGCCTTTCATAATCTAGGACATCCCCAATGCCACGATGTAATAGAACTGGTTTTGCCCAAGCCTGTAAGACAGGCCCCAACATGAAAGATTGCACTCTGAATACTGAGCACTGCACACCAGACCCTAGAAACCCTTGCAGGAAGCATTAAAGGTTACAGAGTGGACAACCAAACAATCTTATGGTTTCATGAGCAGATATAAATGACCCATTCGTACCTGCCAGGGGATGCTTCCACACCACCTCTTTCCATCCTTCTTACTCTTAAGGCATCGATAAAACAGTCTAGTGGAGAGTGAAACAAAAACAAGAGCTATGAGAGTTGATTCTAACACTCATATTAAGTGCTCTCCCACGGCAATTCAATGGGCATGGGAAACGTCACATGGCGTCAGGCTCCTGAACTACACATTATCTCTAAAAGCTTTTGCTATTCAATAATGATCACATTTAGTAACTGGCCACTTCAGAGCTTTCTACAATCTTAACATTCTCTGGATAGAGATTCAGTCCTTCTGCTTAATCACCTCTCTCTTGTCTTGAAATGAAAACTGAAGGTGCACTGGCACATAATATTCAAAGCTCTTAAAGGCAAGCCACACCTCAGGAACCTCTTGTGTTTTACCAAAGCTCAAAACAATTACCAATACATGTAAGCGATGAACAATCATGCTCGAGTGATTTATCCCAGAACTGCAATTGCATTTTCTGGCTAATTATCCACATACCTAGCATTGAGTACTACATTCCAAAATCCTGAGCATCTGCAAAACAGTTGTCTTAAAATAAGCTGTTTTAAAAAAATGCCTCCCTTTCCCCCTCAATTCAAATAAATGTTTCCTTTCCCCTCAAAGTGAAATTATTCTCAAAACCAGAAATGCCTGACATCCATCCTAGGCAGGTTAGAGCTTCAGAGACCAGCATTTAACAGCCCTAAAGGACAAGAAATGGGAAATTAACACCACTAAGAATAAAGGATCCCATCTTTGGGACAGATTAGAACTAGACTAAGTTGTGACATATTTATGTTTAGTGTGCAACTGCAACACACCATTAGTTATATTTTTAAATCTACTAGTGTTAAGGAGGAAGGAGGAGCCAGGAAACTATAGGCAAGTTAGTCTTACCTCGATCCTGGGTAAGCTTTTTGAGAGAATAATCCTGGCTCATGTCCACGAGGGGCCAGCGGAGGGAGGTTATGGTTAGTGGCAACAACACGGGTTCATTAGAGGCAGGTCCTGTCAGACCAACCTGATGCCTTCTACGACCAGGTCACCAAATCCTTAGATGCAGGGGTAGCAGTGGATGTAGTCTTTCTGGACTTTAGGAAGGCCTTCGATGCTGTCTCTCATCCTGTTCTCATTAAAACACTAGGAGACTGTGGCGTCGACACCTACACAGTCAAATGGGTCGCCAACTGGCTGGAGGGCCATACCCAGAGACTGGTAATGGATGGTTCTTATTCGACCTGGAAGGGTGTGGGCAGTGGGGTCCCCCAGGGCTCAGTCCTCGGGCCCGCACTGTTCAACATCGTCATCAGTGACTTGGACGAGGGGGTAAAAAACACCCTGTTCAAATTTGCTGATGACACTAAGATGTGGGGGGATGTGGGCATGCTAGAGGGGAGGAATAGGCTGCAATCGGACCTAGACAGGTTACAAGGGTGGGCAGATGAGAACAGGATGGGATTCAACACTGACAAGTGCAAGATGATGCACCCGGGGAGGAAGAACCAGCACCATACCTACAGGCTGGGGAACTCCCTTCTCATCAGTGCAGAGGCAGAAAAGGATCTTGGAGTCATCACTGATGAACACGGGCCGGCAGTGTGGGGATGCAGCCAGGAAGGCCAACCGCACCTTGTCACGCATCCACAGATGCATCTCAAGCAGATCCAGGGAGGTGATCCTCCCCCTCTATGTGGCACTGGTCAGGCCGCAGCTGGAGTACTGCGTCCAGTTCTGGGCACCGCACTCCAGGAGGGATGTGGACAACATGGAGAGGGTCCAGAGGAGGGCCACTCACATGACCAGGGGGCAGCAGGGCAGGCCCTACGAGGAGAGGCTACGGGACCCAAACCTGCTCAGCCTCCAAAAGGCTGAGGGGGGATCTAGTGGCTTGTTACAAACTAGTCACAGGGGACCAGCAGGCATTGGGGGAGCCCCTGTTCCCCTGAGCACTTCCAGGAGTGACTAGGAATAACAGTCACAAGCTGGCAGAGGGTAGGTTTAGGTTAGATATCAGGAGGTGCTACTTCACTGTCAGGGCGGTTAGCATCTGGAACCAACTTCCAAGAGAAGTGGTGCTGGCTGCTACCCTGGGGGTCTTCTCCAAGTCCTGCCCACATGCACTTTTGCTGACTGGGATGTATAACCTTACAGGAACCAGGAAGTAATATAGAGCTCAATGATTTCTTCTTCCAATCTCTACACACTCCAAAAGTAGATTTTACCCTAACACCCATCACACAGGAAATACACAATGACATAATATCAAAGTCACATCAGCATTCAGTTTCGATGATCAGCATGACTAAACTTCATGATTTATGAAGAGAATGGCCATCACAAACTCAAGCCAGTAAAAGGCTTATTTTACGCCATTAGGTATTATTTGTATAAACTACAAATAATAGCAGAAGTTATGATGCACTTGTTTGGAGGTTGTTCTTTGCAGTTTGGGGTGTGCTTAGTATGCATCTATAATCCAGTCTTGGGAGGCAATTTAACATTTTAATACAGTATAATCTCATAAATCCAGCATGCTTAGGACCAAGCACCTGAAAAATCTGGATTTTTCAAACCAGAGCAGTGGTCAGTTAGTAGCAGTCAGTCCTGGAGCAGCAGCCACATGCGGAGCAGCGGCGCAAGGTGGTGGATGGCAACAGCAGCCACCGCATGCAAGCTTCTCCCTGCACTACTCCAGGACTGGCCGCCACTACTCCCTGATGTAGTATATTTTTAAAAAGTGCCAGATTTTTGAGACTTCTAGATTTTTTATATCCAGATTTATGAGGTTATACTGTATTCATATTCATAGTTTGATGCACTGATTTCAACAAAGCTAAGTTCTTAAGACATATCTTATTTTAAATCACAGTGCAAACCCTCAGAAGTGAGCCAACAATATACTTTAATAACAATTTCCATGGTGTCACAGGAAGTCACCCCAGCTTTAAAGTTAGTGGAAATGACAGTGAACCTTCAGCCTTTAGACAAACCTGTATTCTTCTCTGTCCTGCTGCTGAATAAGAACTTGCAGCTCCACTATATACTTCTCATGGATCAAGCAGTGGGAAGGAGGAAGGCTGAAGGTAGGGGAAGGAAGGAATTAAAAAAAAAAAAAAAAAGAGAGAGAGAAGATTTTAGCTGAGCAAATAACAGGAACAAACACCCAAAGTAAAATGCTGAGAGACCTTGAAGGCTGCTTCACAGGTCGCATTCACATTGTGATGGCTCTCAGCATAGCATCAAATCCCCTTAAATTTCAAGCGCAAATCCCCTTCCCCTCTTCTTCCCAGCCCATAGGGCAGGAGGTGCCATTTATATAATGAAAGCATTGGGTTTTCTTGCATACAGAGGTACCAGGTTTTTTGCATTGTTGTGTGATCATTAATGGAGTGGGTAAGCCTAAAATGAATTTCTGGTGACTTTCAAGATTGGGAAGTTCAATACTAATCTTATTAGCTAATATGTAAGCAAACTCTAAGGCAACCCACGCCTCAGTTGAAAAATCTTAATTAAAATGTTGTAGTCCATAATAAACGTATGTATGAGGAATAAAGACATCAGCTGGCAAACTGGGGACACAGGGTGAATTTTTTCCTGCCACGTCATCTTTAGTACAATGTGCCTACTAAACAGTGGAGTTTGCTGCTCTGAGGAGACCACCGCCCATCATGATACCCAATACTGTCTCCCTGTCTGCTTGTGCTCCCTGCATCTGCTCATCTCTGTCTGCTTGCTGTCATCTGTTTTGTACTCAGATTTTAAACTCTTTAGGACATGGATTACTGTTTCCCCTGCATTTGTACAGTGTCTTGCACAATAGGATCCTGAACTGTAACCGAAGCTTCTTAGTATGACTACAGTGCAAGTATTAATTAATAAGAGACTTGCAGACATTTATCAAAGGGGAATATTTGATTCCCTTCTTATAGCGGATACGTTTTCATGCTTTCTGTGCTTCCATGAGCAGAGGCCACTGAGAGCATAGTTAACTTGTGGAATGCACTGCCACAGGAGGTGGCAGGAGAAGAGGGCATAGCCAGATCCCAAAAGGGACTGGAAAATTCATGGATGATAGATCTCTTAATGGCTGCTGAACAGAATGGAGGCAACTGGGGGCCTCTCTGGCAGGCCTTCGGGGTGGGGCAGGAGCTGTGGGTTGGGAGTAAGGAACACTAGCATGGCTGGGGAGAGGCAGGGGGCTGTGGGTCACACACCCACAGGGCCAGGGTCAGGGTGTGGGTCAGGACAGGCCATGAACCTTTGCAGATGGGTCCCAATAGGCAAAGGGTTGAGATCCACTGGAATAGGGGACAGATCATTCTATATTCAGTTTGATGCTTTCCTGGGATGGCATCCCTTCCTGCCACTGAAGGACATAAGACTAGAGGGACCACTGGGGCTGGGCTAGATGGACCATTGGTTCTGACCCAGTAAAGCACTTTTTATGTTCTTATGACCAACCGTTTGGCAGGAGTGCCACAAGGCAAGCCCTGCCCTCTCCCTGAGTGCCAATCCCCTTCCCCTGCTGACCTACGCCCTGCAGACCTGCTGCACTGCTTTCTGATCCCTGCCCAGTGCTCCCTGCTTGACCTGCTGTCCTCTCTGCCGCTCTGCATTCTGCTCCCTGCCAGACCTATCCCCGTATTGCTTGCTGCAAAGCCCCACCCAAAACATACCCTTGGCGCCTGTGCACCAGACTGGTCTCTACTGGCACAGCAGCCGCGTTCCCTACCCACCGCGCCCTGTTCCAGCTTTTACTGGGCACCTACTCTGTGGGGGCGACGAACCCGCAGGGCGGCCGGTCCTGGACCCCGCACACATAGAAGCTTTTCCCTTGGCTCGGCCCATCCCGGACGCCGGTTTTCAGGAAGCACAGCGACCCTGTGGGGGGGCAAGGGGCCCTGTGAGACCAAGCGCGGCCCTCCGCGCATCCCAGCGAACCCCACGCCCAGCTCCAGGGAAGCCCCGCCCCATTGAACGCCCGTCTCCCCAACGTTCCTCCCGCCCCCCATCGAACGGCCGTCTCCTCACCGTGCCCCGCGCACCGCACAGCCTCCATTGCCCCCGGCCAAAACCAAATGCCGGCACATTTCCCGGAAAACCCGGTTTGACTAAGCCCCGCCACGCCCGCGCTTAGACTGGGCCAATCCCGAGTGCTAGCCCCGCCCCGACAGGCGGGCAGCCAATCGCTGCGACCCCCTCCCGCCAGCTTGACCGCGCGCCTCCGAATTGGAACGGCGGGGAGGAGGCGGGGTTAAGCAGGCGAGACCTCGCCCTCTCCGGCCTGGCTGCCGGAGCGCTGCTCCTCTGGGCGTGGGCTTGCACCCCGGCCGGGAAAGTCCCGTGCTTTGCGGGGAGCGCGGGAAGCGCTGAGGCTTGCAACCAGGGCCTTGGCTTTGCGGGTGTGCAGTGCGCGGCTGACCTGGGAAACGGAATAGCTGGAAAGGCTGGATCAGCCCTGCCGGCATCTGGAGCTCGGCTGGCTGTGGGCGCGACTTAGACAAGAAATCAGCATGCGGCGGCAGAGTCTTGGTCCGATGTTAGGAAAAGCTTTCGAAGCGGGAGGGCAGTGAAGCTCCGGAATAGGCTCCCCAGAGCGGGGTGGAAGCTCGTTCCTTAAAGATTTTTAAGACCGAGGTGGACAAAGATAGTCTTTGAGCAGGCGGTTGGACTAGGTGACCCCAGGAACTTGCATTAAAGACTGATTAAAAATACAATCATTAGCCTTGTCAATAGACGATAAGTAGCAGCCAGTAGGCCTTGCTCTCAGTTGTCAGGATGGCCGAGCGGTCTAAGGCGCTGCGTTCAGGTCGCAGTCTCCTCTGGAGGCGTGGGTTCGAATCCCACTCCTGACATCCGCTTTTGGATTGCTTCGCAAACGTCTTCTTCCGTGGGTTGGTATATGGGGGGCATTTTTTGCCCCAAGCTTTAAAAGCTGGACATGTACAGGAGGTGCAGCGTGCGCCCCTCCGCCCTCACAGGGCATTCGGCCCGGGAAACCAGACCTCTCCTGTTCCATTAGAAAGAGCTCTGGCTGCAGCTGCTGGCAGAATGAGAGGGCAGAAGACAGAGGCGGGGCTTGTCCCGCTCCCGGCTGCCCAGCCGAGCTGGCCCTTGCCAGCGGTGCGGGCCCCGCAGCAGCTCGCGAGTGACCCGAACTCCGGCTTCCACTCCCCCACCCCTTCACCCCTCCCCCGCCGAAGCTCTTGAGTCCCTCCTGCAAACCTTGTCGCGTACTGGCCGGTTAGCTCAGTTGGTTAGAGCGTGGTGCTAATAACGCCAAGGTCGCGGGTTCGATCCCCGTACGGGCCACAGAGGGAATATTTTTTGTCCTTGCCCTGCTGGGTCAAAATTTTCCTCTTCCTCTCCTTCGCTCGGGAAATGCAAGGCCGGAGGCAGCCGCAGCGCAATGGAAGGCAGCGATGCCACACAATTCTAGTCTTGCACGCACATTACATCACATGGCATTACATCACTCGTACTCTATTCTATTAACGGGGCCGTTGATTGGAAGAGGAAAAAGGGACATTTTGCGTAGGGGGAGGGGAGCGGTGCAGCTGGCGTGGCGGAGCGGGATGGAGTGAGCCCCCAGCTCTTGCAAAAGGCGAGGCGGAGCCAGAAGAAGGCACTGCTGGGATTCGAACCCAGGATCTCCTGTTTACTAGACAGGCGCTTTAACCAGCTAAGCCACGGCGCCCGCTGCCAACGCCCTACTCAACTCCGCTGCAGGATCCGCGTCCACCGCCCCCGTCGCCCGCACCTTCCCGCCCGCCCACAGCCCTAGCAGGGGATGCCTACCCGGGCGGCTGCGTCTTGGATTTGCGGGAGGGGGAAACCGGAGAGATCCGCTTCCCACGTGCCCAGAGCTGACTCCCTAGCGCTGGGCATATGCCCCAGGGTTCTTGCCTATGCATTTGTTCATGGCCAAGATGATGGGCTCGCAGGCTTGTGTAGCACCCACCCGGGGTTTGGCCCCCGGGGCTGAGCAAGAGGGGAAAAAAGGGGCGGCAGCTGCTCCCCAAAAGCATTTACGTAGTCGGCAGGATTCGAACCTGCGCGGGGAGACCCCAATGGATTTCTAGTCCATCGCCTTAACCACTCGGCCACGACTACACACTTGCTGTTTCTTTCAGCTTCCTCCCTACTGATGGTTCTGCACGGGGAGCTGAGCACTTCCACTTGCTCCTCTTTGTTTTGTGCTGCCCCGCCCCCGGAAATGTTTCTATTCTGATTTGAGAAGCATACGGAATACAGCAGGAAAAATACGTGGTCCTTTTACAATCAAGGAATTAAGATATAATCGGGATAAGGAAGGTGGTGAGATAGTTCACACGACTGGGGTTTTTGTCATGGATGGGTATAAATTGTTCAGGAAGAACAGGTAAGGGATAAAAACGAGGAGATATAGTCCTATACACAAAAGGAAATGCATGCTTCCTCTGAAGCACAGCACAAACCAGACACCAGCTATTAGCCACAAGAGGAGGAGGAAGGGGTGGATGAGGACTTCTTTAGGCAACTAACAGAAGCTTCCAAATTGCCAAACCCAGTTCTCCTGCAGGACTTCAGTTACTGTGACATATGCTGGGAAGGAAACACCGAATTGGACATCACGTACTTGGAGTGTGTTGCAGGTAACTTTTTGTATAGGTAGTGGAGAGGCCTCTGACAAACCTCAGGGAAATGGTGGATGGGATCCTCTGGGAAATAAGTCTGAGGTGAACAGTCCTAGAGAAAGCAGTATAAGAGAGCCACTAGGCTAGGCACCTGCTTTTTTATTTCACCTATCACTCCCTGTTGGTGTCCAGGACAGTTGCTCCTGTTGTCATGTCCTAATTCTGATGCTTAAAGCGGTTTGTTTCTCTGAAGGCCACCAAAATCACAGACACACACTCATTAGAGCCTTGGCCCGCTGCACTAAGACCCAGTCTCCCAGGCAGAAGTCATGTACCGGTATGTCTAAAGGCAGACGCTGAAAGGAGGCTGCATACCTGTGAAGAGAAGACAAGACAGATTGCAAAGCAATAACATACATATGAAGCTCTCTATTACTTAATTCAAAAGTTACATTTTCTTGCATTCCAGGGGGTAAGACTCGAGGGGGTTTGCCAAACATAATTTCATATGGGGTTAATTTAATGCTCCGTCGGGGAGTGTTTTGAATGCAAGTAAGAACTAGCGGCAATGCTTGAGGCCACTCAAGGCGTGCTTCAATACAGATTTTGGTGAGTAGAGTCTTTAAGGTCCTATTTATGCGTTCCACTTGTCCTGAACTCTGTGGTCTCCATGGTGTGTGTAGTTTCCAAGTGATCTTGAGAGCTTGTGTGACTTCTTGAGCTACCTTTCCCACAAAGTGTTGTCTTTGATCCAACTTGATGGATTCAGGCAGAGAATACCAGGGAATGATCTCCTGTAACAAATACTTCACTACTGTAGCTGCAGTGGCAGTCCTGGTGGGCCATGCCTTGACCCAATCAGAGAGCTGGTCTACCATGACAAGTAAAAACTCATGATGTCTGGACCGTGGGAGTTCGGCAAAATCAATCTGCCATGCTTGTCTAGGGTACACTGCCCAGGGTCTACCTCCCATTGCCACAGGGGGTTTCCTTTGAGGGTTTACTTTCTGGCATGTGATGCACCTGGTAGCAATACGCTGAGCTTCTACATATAGCCCTGGGGCTACGACTTGGCGGATCACTAGCTCACCCATAGCCAAGCTTCTCATATGGGTTCTTGCATGGAGCTGTTGCAGCACCTCCTGAAGCAATGCCCTGGGTATCATGACCTTTCTACCCTGTACTATCCACTACCTCTGGGAGTTCTTTTTTTGCACAAGCTTTCTGTGCAAATTTATCTTCTTTAGGGGAATACTGCGGGACTAAATCCCGGATGTATAGCCATATGGCATGGGACAAGGCCTGTCTGGATACTTTTTCCGCTTTTCTACCAGTAAATGCGGCTTCTTTTGCTGCCGTATCAGCCTTTGCATTTTTAAGCTTATGCTTTTTCTCAGCAGCCTTCCCATGGGCCTGCACATGAAAGACTGCTACCTCTTTAGGCAGGTGGAGTGCCTCTAGTAGCTTGATAATCTGGGGGCCGTTAGCAATTTTATTCCTAGTCATGAGCTCGGCACTGACTCTTTCCATACTACCTTATTCAAGGTTATTACTGCACAGCTTGTTCGTCTTTTTCCATCGATGACAGAGCTGGAGCTGTTTACGAAGTATTCAGCATCTGGGTCTTCAATTGGGTCCTCAGCAAGATCAGGCCTCACTCGTGTGGTTTGATTCAGGACTTCAAGGAAGTCATGCGTGGGTTTCCCTGGCTCCGGCAGCAAGGTTGCAGGGTTTAAGGCTGTAGTATCTTTCAAAGTAAGTCTTGGATTAGAGAGCAAAAATATTTCATACCGTGATTGTCTGAAGGGGACTGCTCAGCCACACGCAGCCCACGCCTGCCCTGCCACACCACCTGCCAGGGCGCTCTTTGGCCCAGCCAGTGCACACCACGCTAGGCTGCCCACTGACGCGGCGCCACAATACAGCACCTGCCCTTGCTGAGGGGCGGCCCCCTTGGCCTAGCAACGGGCAGGACTGGGCTTGCCCCCTCCTCGGCCCATCAGCACCAGGTGCTGGGGCCGCCCCGCCACCTCGGCCGATCAGCACCAAGGGGCGGGACCGCCACAAACGGCCAGCTCCCTCGATTCCTCCCGCCCCGGCTGCCTACCCTGCTCCTCTTGGCTCTGCACCGCTCCACCTCCAGGCATAGCCGCTAGAATCGCAAGCAGAAAGGATTGGCCTGGCTTCCCACCAATCAGCGGAAGAAACGGGACGTTTTGCAGCCCGTTCCTCATTGGCCAACCGGCACGGGACAGGGGGTTTAACAACAGGAAAGGCCTGCTAGAAGACAGGACCAATGGCCACAATACAGCCGGCTGCCCTCTCGCCCCACCCGGTCCCTCACGTTCTCCATCCAAGCTGGGCCCTAGCCCAGGGCCACACCGGGAGCGGGGCGCAGCCAAAGTCAGGCGCGGCCCGGGCATCCACCCAGCCCGTGCGGCCGACGAAGCATGGCCCGCCCCGGCCCCCAACCCAGCAGGCAAGCAGGGACGGCCTTCCCGCCCTCGACGCTCCTTCTGTGGGGCGCCCCAGGCCTGGCGCTGCTTTCCGCGGCCACTACGCCCACGCGGCACCCGCCTTCTCCAGCCTCCCTGTGCCGTTCCCCATCCCGCCAGCCTTGCCCCAGCGCGCCCCCACAGCCAGGCCCTCCTGCCCCGTCCCTTGCCACCACCCAAACCCAGCCCCGGGGCACAAGCCCCCGCGGCCAGCAAGACGGGCTCTCCCGCTTCGCCCTTCTACAGCCTTGCTTTCTGCCGGCACGATGGCCGCTGCGCCGGCCACTTGAGCCAAAACAGCACTGCCGTGACTCGGCTTCGAGCCGAGGTCGCTGCGGCCACAGCGCAGAGTACTAACCACTATACGATCACGGCCACGCCGCCCCGGGGGCCCCCGGGCTTCCCGCGCACCCCCACCTCCTCTCAGCCGCCCCGCTCACACAGCCTGTCCCGCTCGGGCCCCAGGCCGGCCCTCCACCAGCTCCGGCACCCGGCCCACGCCACCGCCTAGGCCGCCCGGCCCTCTCTCCACGAGCTCCTTCCGGTGGCCGGCACGGGGCGGGCCGCTCCGCCCCTTCACCGGCAAGGGGCCACCCGCTCGTAGCCCCCTTCCCGCCTGGAGCCCTAGCAGGCCTTGGGGCCCCGCCGCCCGCGGGACCTCTTCCCACGCCTTGCTTGGCCAGCTGCCAGGACGAAAGCGGTGCACGGGCCGTCTTTCACGCCAGCCGGAGAAGGGGACCGGAGGCGGCAGGTTGCCTGCCTCCCTGCCTGCCATCCTGTGGCAGAGCTGCCCTACTTTGGAGGCCCTCCGCTCTGGCAGGCTGCTGGCCCAAGGTCCGGGCGGGCCAGCGGCTTGCTGACAGCTGCCTGACAAAAGGGCGGGCGGGCGGCCTCCTCGTCAGGGAATTGAACCCCGGTCTCCCGCGTGACAGGCGGGGATACTCGCCACTATACTAACGAGGAGAGGGGCGCGCACCTGCCCCCGCCCACAAAGATGCCCCCCGACTGCTCAGCCACACGCAGCCCACGCCTGCCCTGCCACACCACCTGCCAGGGCGCTCTTTGGCCCAGCCAGTGCACACCACGCTAGGCTGCCCACTGACGCGGCGCCACAATACAGCACCTGCCCTTGCTGAGGGGCGGCCCCCTTGGCCTAGCAACGGGCAGGACTGGGCTTGCCCCCTCCTCGGCCCATCAGCACCAGGTGCTGGGGCCGCCCCGCCACCTCGGCCGATCAGCACCAAGGGGCGGGACCGCCACAAACGGCCAGCTCCCTCGATTCCTCCCGCCCCGGCTGCCTACCCTGCTCCTCTTGGCTCTGCACCGCTCCACCTCCAGGCATAGCCGCTAGAATCGCAAGCAGAAAGGATTGGCCTGGCTTCCCACCAATCAGCGGAAGAAACGGGACGTTTTGCAGCCCGTTCCTCATTGGCCAACCGGCACGGGACAGGGGGTTTAACAACAGGAAAGGCCTGCTAGAAGACAGGACCAATGGCCACAATACAGCCGGCTGCCCTCTCGCCCCACCCGGTCCCTCACGTTCTCCATCCAAGCTGGGCCCTAGCCCAGGGCCACACCGGGAGCGGGGCGCAGCCAAAGTCAGGCGCGGCCCGGGCATCCACCCAGCCCGTGCGGCCGACGAAGCATGGCCCGCCCCGGCCCCCAACCCAGCAGGCAAGCAGGGACGGCCTTCCCGCCCTCGACGCTCCTTCTGTGGGGCGCCCCAGGCCTGGCGCTGCTTTCCGCGGCCACTACGCCCACGCGGCACCCGCCTTCTCCAGCCTCCCTGTGCCGTTCCCCATCCCGCCAGCCTTGCCCCAGCGCGCCCCCACAGCCAGGCCCTCCTGCCCCGTCCCTTGCCACCACCCAAACCCAGCCCCGGGGCACAAGCCCCCGCGGCCAGCAAGACGGGCTCTCCCGCTTCGCCCTTCTACAGCCTTGCTTTCTGCCGGCACGATGGCCGCTGCGCCGGCCACTTGAGCCAAAACAGCACTGCCGTGACTCGGCTTCGAGCCGAGGTCGCTGCGGCCACAGCGCAGAGTACTAACCACTATACGATCACGGCCACGCCGCCCCGGGGGCCCCCGGGCTTCCCGCGCACCCCCACCTCCTCTCAGCCGCCCCGCTCACACAGCCTGTCCCGCTCGGGCCCCAGGCCGGCCCTCCACCAGCTCCGGCACCCGGCCCACGCCACCGCCTAGGCCGCCCGGCCCTCTCTCCACGAGCTCCTTCCGGTGGCCGGCACGGGGCGGGCCGCTCCGCCCCTTCACCGGCAAGGGGCCACCCGCTCGTAGCCCCCTTCCCGCCTGGAGCCCTAGCAGGCCTTGGGGCCCCGCCGCCCGCGGGACCTCTTCCCACGCCTTGCTTGGCCAGCTGCCAGGACGAAAGCGGTGCACGGGCCGTCTTTCACGCCAGCCGGAGAAGGGGACCGGAGGCGGCAGGTTGCCTGCCTCCCTGCCTGCCATCCTGTGGCAGAGCTGCCCTACTTTGGAGGCCCTCCGCTCTGGCAGGCTGCTGGCCCAAGGTCCGGGCGGGCCAGCGGCTTGCTGACAGCTGCCTGACAAAAGGGCGGGCGGGCGGCCTCCTCGTCAGGGAATTGAACCCCGGTCTCCCGCGTGACAGGCGGGGATACTCGCCACTATACTAACGAGGAGAGGGGCGCGCACCTGCCCCCGCCCACAAAGATGCCCCCCGACTGCTCAGCCACACGCAGCCCACGCCTGCCCTGCCACACCACCTGCCAGGGCGCTCTTTGGCCCAGCCAGTGCACACCACGCTAGGCTGCCCACTGACGCGGCGCCACAATACAGCACCTGCCCTTGCTGAGGGGCGGCCCCCTTGGCCTAGCAACGGGCAGGACTGGGCTTGCCCCCTCCTCGGCCCATCAGCACCAGGTGCTGGGGCCGCCCCGCCACCTCGGCCGATCAGCACCAAGGGGCGGGACCGCCACAAACGGCCAGCTCCCTCGATTCCTCCCGCCCCGGCTGCCTACCCTGCTCCTCTTGGCTCTGCACCGCTCCACCTCCAGGCATAGCCGCTAGAATCGCAAGCAGAAAGGATTGGCCTGGCTTCCCACCAATCAGCGGAAGAAACGGGACGTTTTGCAGCCCGTTCCTCATTGGCCAACCGGCACGGGACAGGGGGTTTAACAACAGGAAAGGCCTGCTAGAAGACAGGACCAATGGCCACAATACAGCCGGCTGCCCTCTCGCCCCACCCGGTCCCTCACGTTCTCCATCCAAGCTGGGCCCTAGCCCAGGGCCACACCGGGAGCGGGGCGCAGCCAAAGTCAGGCGCGGCCCGGGCATCCACCCAGCCCGTGCGGCCGACGAAGCATGGCCCGCCCCGGCCCCCAACCCAGCAGGCAAGCAGGGACGGCCTTCCCGCCCTCGACGCTCCTTCTGTGGGGCGCCCCAGGCCTGGCGCTGCTTTCCGCGGCCACTACGCCCACGCGGCACCCGCCTTCTCCAGCCTCCCTGTGCCGTTCCCCATCCCGCCAGCCTTGCCCCAGCGCGCCCCCACAGCCAGGCCCTCCTGCCCCGTCCCTTGCCACCACCCAAACCCAGCCCCGGGGCACAAGCCCCCGCGGCCAGCAAGACGGGCTCTCCCGCTTCGCCCTTCTACAGCCTTGCTTTCTGCCGGCACGATGGCCGCTGCGCCGGCCACTTGAGCCAAAACAGCACTGCCGTGACTCGGCTTCGAGCCGAGGTCGCTGCGGCCACAGCGCAGAGTACTAACCACTATACGGTCACGGCCACGCCGCCCCGGGGGCCCCCGGGCTTCCCGCGCACCCCCACCTCCTCTCAGCCGCCCCGCTCACACAGCCTGTCCCGCTCGGGCCCCAGGCCGGCCCTCCACCAGCTCCGGCACCCGGCCCACGCCACCGCCTAGGCCGCCCGGCCCTCTCTCCACGAGCTCCTTCCGGTGGCCGGCACGGGGCGGGCCGCTCCGCCCCTTCACCGGCAAGGGGCCACCCGCTCGTAGCCCCCTTCCCGCCTGGAGCCCTAGCAGGCCTTGGGGCCCCGCCGCCCGCGGGACCTCTTCCCACGCCTTGCTTGGCCAGCTGCCAGGACGAAAGCGGTGCACGGGCCGTCTTTCACGCCAGCCGGAGAAGGGGACCGGAGGCGGCAGGTTGCCTGCCTCCCTGCCTGCCATCCTGTGGCAGAGCTGCCCTACTTTGGAGGCCCTCCGCTCTGGCAGGCTGCTGGCCCAAGGTCCGGGCGGGCCAGCGGCTTGCTGACAGCTGCCTGACAAAAGGGCGGGCGGGCGGCCTCCTCGTCAGGGAATTGAACCCCGGTCTCCCGCGTGACAGGCGGGGATACTCGCCACTATACTAACGAGGAGAGGGGCGCGCACCTGCCCCCGCCCACAAAGATGCCCCCCGACTGCTCAGCCACACGCAGCCCACGCCTGCCCTGCCACACCACCTGCCAGGGCGCTCTTTGGCCCAGCCAGTGCACACCACGCTAGGCTGCCCACTGACGCGGCGCCACAATACAGCACCTGCCCTTGCTGAGGGGCGGCCCCCTTGGCCTAGCAACGGGCAGGACTGGGCTTGCCCCCTCCTCGGCCCATCAGCACCAGGTGCTGGGGCCGCCCCGCCACCTCGGCCGATCAGCACCAAGGGGCGGGACCGCCACAAACGGCCAGCTCCCTCGATTCCTCCCGCCCCGGCTGCCTACCCTGCTCCTCTTGGCTCTGCACCGCTCCACCTCCAGGCATAGCCGCTAGAATCGCAAGCAGAAAGGATTGGCCTGGCTTCCCACCAATCAGCGGAAGAAACGGGACGTTTTGCAGCCCGTTCCTCATTGGCCAACCGGCACGGGACAGGGGGTTTAACAACAGGAAAGGCCTGCTAGAAGACAGGACCAATGGCCACAATACAGCCGGCTGCCCTCTCGCCCCACCCGGTCCCTCACGTTCTCCATCCAAGCTGGGCCCTAGCCCAGGGCCACACCGGGAGCGGGGCGCAGCCAAAGTCAGGCGCGGCCCGGGCATCCACCCAGCCCGTGCGGCCGACGAAGCATGGCCCGCCCCGGCCCCCAACCCAGCAGGCAAGCAGGGACGGCCTTCCCGCCCTCGACGCTCCTTCTGTGGGGCGCCCCAGGCCTGGCGCTGCTTTCCGCGGCCACTACGCCCACGCGGCACCCGCCTTCTCCAGCCTCCCTGTGCCGTTCCCCATCCCGCCAGCCTTGCCCCAGCGCGCCCCCACAGCCAGGCCCTCCTGCCCCGTCCCTTGCCACCACCCAAACCCAGCCCCGGGGCACAAGCCCCCGCGGCCAGCAAGACGGGCTCTCCCGCTTCGCCCTTCTACAGCCTTGCTTTCTGCCGGCACGATGGCCGCTGCGCCGGCCACTTGAGCCAAAACAGCACTGCCGTGACTCGGCTTCGAGCCGAGGTCGCTGCGGCCACAGCGCAGAGTACTAACCACTATACGATCACGGCCACGCCGCCCCGGGGGCCCCCGGGCTTCCCGCGCACCCCCACCTCCTCTCAGCCGCCCCGCTCACACAGCCTGTCCCGCTCGGGCCCCAGGCCGGCCCTCCACCAGCTCCGGCACCCGGCCCACGCCACCGCCTAGGCCGCCCGGCCCTCTCTCCACGAGCTCCTTCCGGTGGCCGGCACGGGGCGGGCCGCTCCGCCCCTTCACCGGCAAGGGGCCACCCGCTCGTAGCCCCCTTCCCGCCTGGAGCCCTAGCAGGCCTTGGGGCCCCGCCGCCCGCGGGACCTCTTCCCACGCCTTGCTTGGCCAGCTGCCAGGACGAAAGCGGTGCACGGGCCGTCTTTCACGCCAGCCGGAGAAGGGGACCGGAGGCGGCAGGTTGCCTGCCTCCCTGCCTGCCATCCTCTGGCAGAGCTGCCCTACTTTGGAGGCCCTCCGCTCTGGCAGGCTGCTGGCCCAAGGTCCGGGCGGGCCAGCGGCTTGCTGACAGCTGCCTGACAAAAGGGCGGGCGGGCGGCCTCCTCGTCAGGGAATTGAACCCCGGTCTCCCGCGTGACAGGCGGGGATACTCGCCACTATACTAACGAGGAGAGGGGCGCGCACCTGCCCCCGCCCACAAAGATGCCCCCCGACTGCTCAGCCACACGCAGCCCACGCCTGCCCTGCCACACCACCTGCCAGGGCGCTCTTTGGCCCAGCCAGTGCACACCACGCTAGGCTGCCCACTGACGCGGCGCCACAATACAGCACCTGCCCTTGCTGAGGGGCGGCCCCCTTGGCCTAGCAACGGGCAGGACTGGGCTTGCCCCCTCCTCGGCCCATCAGCACCAGGTGCTGGGGCCGCCCCGCCACCTCGGCCGATCAGCACCAAGGGGCGGGACCGCCACAAACGGCCAGCTCCCTCGATTCCTCCCGCCCCGGCTGCCTACCCTGCTCCTCTTGGCTCTGCACCGCTCCACCTCCAGGCATAGCCGCTAGAATCGCAAGCAGAAAGGATTGGCCTGGCTTCCCACCAATCAGCGGAAGAAACGGGACGTTTTGCAGCCCGTTCCTCATTGGCCAACCGGCACGGGACAGGGGGTTTAACAACAGGAAAGGCCTGCTAGAAGACAGGACCAATGGCCACAATACAGCCGGCTGCCCTCTCGCCCCACCCGGTCCCTCACGTTCTCCATCCAAGCTGGGCCCTAGCCCAGGGCCACACCGGGAGCGGGGCGCAGCCAAAGTCAGGCGCGGCCCGGGCATCCACCCAGCCCGTGCGGCCGACGAAGCATGGCCCGCCCCGGCCCCCAACCCAGCAGGCAAGCAGGGACGGCCTTCCCGCCCTCGACGCTCCTTCTGTGGGGCGCCCCAGGCCTGGCGCTGCTTTCCGCGGCCACTACGCCCACGCGGCACCCGCCTTCTCCAGCCTCCCTGTGCCGTTCCCCATCCCGCCAGCCTTGCCCCAGCGCGCCCCCACAGCCAGGCCCTCCTGCCCCGTCCCTTGCCACCACCCAAACCCAGCCCCGGGGCACAAGCCCCCGCGGCCAGCAAGACGGGCTCTCCCGCTTCGCCCTTCTACAGCCTTGCTTTCTGCCGGCACGATGGCCGCTGCGCCGGCCACTTGAGCCAAAACAGCACTGCCGTGACTCGGCTTCGAGCCGAGGTCGCTGCGGCCACAGCGCAGAGTACTAACCACTATACGATCACGGCCACGCCGCCCCGGGGGCCCCCGGGCTTCCCGCGCACCCCCACCTCCTCTCAGCCGCCCCGCTCACACAGCCTGTCCCGCTCGGGCCCCAGGCCGGCCCTCCACCAGCTCCGGCACCCGGCCCACGCCACCGCCTAGGCCGCCCGGCCCTCTCTCCACGAGCTCCTTCCGGTGGCCGGCACGGGGCGGGCCGCTCCGCCCCTTCACCGGCAAGGGGCCACCCGCTCGTAGCCCCCTTCCCGCCTGGAGCCCTAGCAGGCCTTGGGGCCCCGCCGCCCGCGGGACCTCTTCCCACGCCTTGCTTGGCCAGCTGCCAGGACGAAAGCGGTGCACGGGCCGTCTTTCACGCCAGCCGGAGAAGGGGACCGGAGGCGGCAGGTTGCCTGCCTCCCTGCCTGCCATCCTCTGGCAGAGCTGCCCTACTTTGGAGGCCCTCCGCTCTGGCAGGCTGCTGGCCCAAGGTCCGGGCGGGCCAGCGGCTTGCTGACAGCTGCCTGACAAAAGGGCGGGCGGGCGGCCTCCTCGTCAGGGAATTGAACCCCGGTCTCCCGCGTGACAGGCGGGGATACTCGCCACTATACTAACGAGGAGAGGGGCGCGCACCTGCCCCCGCCCACAAAGATGCCCCCCGACTGCTCAGCCACACGCAGCCCACGCCTGCCCTGCCACACCACCTGCCAGGGCGCTCTTTGGCCCAGCCAGTGCACACCACGCTAGGCTGCCCACTGACGCGGCGCCACAATACAGCACCTGCCCTTGCTGAGGGGCGGCCCCCTTGGCCTAGCAACGGGCAGGACTGGGCTTGCCCCCTCCTCGGCCCATCAGCACCAGGTGCTGGGGCCGCCCCGCCACCTCGGCCGATCAGCACCAAGGGGCGGGACCGCCACAAACGGCCAGCTCCCTCGATTCCTCCCGCCCCGGCTGCCTACCCTGCTCCTCTTGGCTCTGCACCGCTCCACCTCCAGGCATAGCCGCTAGAATCGCAAGCAGAAAGGATTGGCCTGGCTTCCCACCAATCAGCGGAAGAAACGGGACGTTTTGCAGCCCGTTCCTCATTGGCCAACCGGCACGGGACAGGGGGTTTAACAACAGGAAAGGCCTGCTAGAAGACAGGACCAATGGCCACAATACAGCCGGCTGCCCTCTCGCCCCACCCGGTCCCTCACGTTCTCCATCCAAGCTGGGCCCTAGCCCAGGGCCACACCGGGAGCGGGGCGCAGCCAAAGTCAGGCGCGGCCCGGGCATCCACCCAGCCCGTGCGGCCGACGAAGCATGGCCCGCCCCGGCCCCCAACCCAGCAGGCAAGCAGGGACGGCCTTCCCGCCCTCGACGCTCCTTCTGTGGGGCGCCCCAGGCCTGGCGCTGCTTTCCGCGGCCACTACGCCCACGCGGCACCCGCCTTCTCCAGCCTCCCTGTGCCGTTCCCCATCCCGCCAGCCTTGCCCCAGCGCGCCCCCACAGCCAGGCCCTCCTGCCCCGTCCCTTGCCACCACCCAAACCCAGCCCCGGGGCACAAGCCCCCGCGGCCAGCAAGACGGGCTCTCCCGCTTCGCCCTTCTACAGCCTTGCTTTCTGCCGGCACGATGGCCGCTGCGCCGGCCACTTGAGCCAAAACAGCACTGCCGTGACTCGGCTTCGAGCCGAGGTCGCTGCGGCCACAGCGCAGAGTACTAACCACTATACGGTCACGGCCACGCCGCCCCGGGGGCCCCCGGGCTTCCCGCGCACCCCCACCTCCTCTCAGCCGCCCCGCTCACACAGCCTGTCCCGCTCGGGCCCCAGGCCGGCCCTCCACCAGCTCCGGCACCCGGCCCACGCCACCGCCTAGGCCGCCCGGCCCTCTCTCCACGAGCTCCTTCCGGTGGCCGGCACGGGGCGGGCCGCTCCGCCCCTTCACCGGCAAGGGGCCACCCGCTCGTAGCCCCCTTCCCGCCTGGAGCCCTAGCACGCCTTGGGGCCCCGCCGCCCGCGGGACCTCTTCCCACGCCTTGCTTGGCCAGCTGCCAGGACGAAAGCGGTGCACGGGCCGTCTTTCACGCCAGCCGGAGAAGGGGACCGGAGGCGGCAGGTTGCCTGCCTCCCTGCCTGCCATCCTCTGGCAGAGCTGCCCTACTTTGGAGGCCCTCCGCTCTGGCAGGCTGCTGGCCCAAGGTCCGGGCGGGCCAGCGGCTTGCTGACAGCTGCCTGACAAAAGGGCGGGCGGGCGGCCTCCTCGTCAGGGAATTGAACCCCGGTCTCCCGCGTGACAGGCGGGGATACTCGCCACTATACTAACGAGGAGAGGGGCGCGCACCTGCCCCCGCCCACAAAGATGCCCCCCGACTGCTCAGCCACACGCAGCCCACGCCTGCCCTGCCACACCACCTGCCAGGGCGCTCTTTGGCCCAGCCAGTGCACACCACGCTAGGCTGCCCACTGACGCGGCGCCACAATACAGCACCTGCCCTTGCTGAGGGGCGGCCCCCTTGGCCTAGCAACGGGCAGGACTGGGCTTGCCCCCTCCTCGGCCCATCAGCACCAGGTGCTGGGGCCGCCCCGCCACCTCGGCCGATCAGCACCAAGGGGCGGGACCGCCACAAACGGCCAGCTCCCTCGATTCCTCCCGCCCCGGCTGCCTACCCTGCTCCTCTTGGCTCTGCACCGCTCCACCTCCAGGCATAGCCGCTAGAATCGCAAGCAGAAAGGATTGGCCTGGCTTCCCACCAATCAGCGGAAGAAACGGGACGTTTTGCAGCCCGTTCCTCATTGGCCAACCGGCACGGGACAGGGGGTTTAACAACAGGAAAGGCCTGCTAGAAGACAGGACCAATGGCCACAATACAGCCGGCTGCCCTCTCGCCCCACCCGGTCCCTCACGTTCTCCATCCAAGCTGGGCCCTAGCCCAGGGCCACACCGGGAGCGGGGCGCAGCCAAAGTCAGGCGCGGCCCGGGCATCCACCCAGCCCGTGCGGCCGACGAAGCATGGCCCGCCCCGGCCCCCAACCCAGCAGGCAAGCAGGGACGGCCTTCCCGCCCTCGACGCTCCTTCTGTGGGGCGCCCCAGGCCTGGCGCTGCTTTCCGCGGCCACTACGCCCACGCGGCACCCGCCTTCTCCAGCCTCCCTGTGCCGTTCCCCATCCCGCCAGCCTTGCCCCAGCGCGCCCCCACAGCCAGGCCCTCCTGCCCCGTCCCTTGCCACCACCCAAACCCAGCCCCGGGGCACAAGCCCCCGCGGCCAGCAAGACGGGCTCTCCCGCTTCGCCCTTCTACAGCCTTGCTTTCTGCCGGCACGATGGCCGCTGCGCCGGCCACTTGAGCCAAAACAGCACTGCCGTGACTCGGCTTCGAGCCGAGGTCGCTGCGGCCACAGCGCAGAGTACTAACCACTATACGATCACGGCCACGCCGCCCCGGGGGCCCCCGGGCTTCCCGCGCACCCCCACCTCCTCTCAGCCGCCCCGCTCACACAGCCTGTCCCGCTCGGGCCCCAGGCCGGCCCTCCACCAGCTCCGGCACCCGGCCCACGCCACCGCCTAGGCCGCCCGGCCCTCTCTCCACGAGCTCCTTCCGGTGGCCGGCACGGGGCGGGCCGCTCCGCCCCTTCACCGGCAAGGGGCCACCCGCTCGTAGCCCCCTTCCCGCCTGGAGCCCTAGCAGGCCTTGGGGCTCCGCCGCCCGCGGGACCTCTTCCCACGCCTTGCTTGGCCAGCTGCCAGGACGAAAGCGGTGCACGGGCCGTCTTTCACGCCAGCCGGAGAAGGGGACCGGAGGCGGCAGGTTGCCTGCCTCCCTGCCTGCCATCCTCTGGCAGAGCTGCCCTACTTTGGAGGCCCTCCGCTCTGGCAGGCTGCTGGCCCAAGGTCCGGGCGGGCCAGCGGCTTGCTGACAGCTGCCTGACAAAAGGGCGGGCGGGCGGCCTCCTCGTCAGGGAATTGAACCCCGGTCTCCCGCGTGACAGGCGGGGATACTCGCCACTATACTAAACTTGAACTGGGTGCATTGCTCCCTCTGCCTAGGTGACTTGCATCAATTACCTGGGTGGGGGGTTTCTACCTGGGGAGCTGGAATCTGCCTGGTATCAGGTGATGTATTTCGAATTGGTTGGCTGACAGCCAACTGGGGCTGACCTCCACTGGACCAGGTGAATGAGGTCAGAGGGGCTATATAGGTTGGGAGCGGGAGGAGGCTCGCTCTTCTCTCTTCGGCCATGAGGTGAAGCAGCAGCAAAGCAGGAGAGATAGAGGAGCCTTGCCATCGGGACCTAGCTCTCTCTCTCACCCCCAGACTCCAGATGGGAACAGAAGAACTCTGGAAGATGCTTGTGAGTAAGCTACTCAATCGGATTACATATTTAGCTGGCAGTAACACAGATGTGTCATCACAAGGCTACCACAGCCACACTGTTTGCCCTTTAGGATTTCTAAGAAATTGCTCAACCCTGTACCCTAGTTTACCCTACCCCCTCTAATCAATAAAGTTCTCCATTTTGACTGGTGTGGGAGACTTATTGAGGGGTGGGTCTAAATTACGTCAGAGAGACCCCTTAGGTCTGCGGACTAGGGGAGACTTTACTTTTTGCCCCCTTGACTTGGGGAAGTGCCCCAAGTGCGTGTACCGGGTCGAGTACCCGTCAGACTATTAGGCCTATGTTTCCCCGAGGACACAGGGCCGAGGCAGTCCCTTCTCGGGGTGGTGGCGGTGACATTACCCCCAGACTAGCGAGTGTGCTCCAGTAGAGGGGTTGGCCAAGCATAAGGCACCCCTAGGGAGGCATTCGGAGTCTGGAAGGTGGTCGGGCGCAGGGAGGTGGGCAGCTCAACACAGGAGCGCCTCCTACTGGCCCGCCACAGGCCCCACATAGAGAAAGGTTCTGGCTTCCTGCAGGCCCAGTCACCTCTCCTGAAGAGGATGTTTCCACTTAAGGCAGAGACCACCAGCTAGGTTCTACTTGGGTAATCTTTTCCAGGAATATGGTGTCATTTCGGCCCATCTGTCAGGTCCCTCCTGCCCACAATCAAAGTTTGGCCCTTGGGTTGGGGCTTCTCCTTTCCTTTCCCAGTCTTGCAACCCACTGTCTCCCTCTCTGTCTCCTTATGGGGCTTTTTTGTGCTCTGCTCCTTTTCCTCTCTTTGCCCATGTGCTTAAGTCTCTTTCCATGCCTATAATGTTTGTTTTTCTGTCCTGGGGCCCTACCAAGCCATACACTCACCTTTGCCTATTGACATTCTCCCTCTGCATGACAGCCCTATCACTGATAAGCCATATGATACTCAGTTTGCACCATATTCAGGTCCATCTTTAGGCATGCTTCCACTTTCACAGTCCTCTCATCAGGAACAGGACTCATTCATCTGCCCCACTTCCAAGACTCCTCTTGCCAGAAGATGAAGATTCAGTGTTCTGTGAATGAGCATGCATGTCCTTTGTGTACTACACCTTCCTTTCTATCATTGTCCAGAATTATTTTTAGCCAGCCATTTCACTGTGATAGTTATTTTTCTTTGTTTCTTCCGATCTCCTTTTCGCAAGGATGGTGATGTTGTTATGTAGTAGCATGTTGTTGTTGTTGTTATTTCTCCTAGATTGGTTAATTACTCTCAGTTTAAATCCATATCTGACATGTTTTTTGCTTCATGAAAGCACCCGCTTTATTTGCAATGCTGTTCCTTTTATGTACTTGTCTTGATATTTTTTCCTCATTTCTCCTTTCTTCCTGATGGTGTTTGGCTTTGATCCTGTCTGCACTTGCCTACTGAACTCATTTCCAAATTCCATCTTAAAGCATAACATCCATGATATTTTTGAAGCACGTTGCCAGAAAGTAGTTTCTTCCTCCCTTTTCAACACAGTGACAAAGCAATGTGGGTTGATGGACCCACTTGGGTGCAGAAAAGGAGAGATGTGTCCTTGGGGAGAAGTGCCCCCTCTCTGTATCATAGACTCATAGACAAACAGAGCTGGAATGAACCTCCAGAAGTCTAGCCCAATGGTTCTCAACCTTTTTTTAATACCAGGACCCATTTGTAAACTTAGATAGCCAGTTCTGACCCAGTGCCTCTCACTCCCCACCAGTGTGTTGCACATAAGGGGCCCCAAGCAGTCCCTTGCAAACCAGAGCTCTGCCAGCTGCAAGGGAAAAGCCATGGCTTTCCCCTTTTTTCTTCTTTAAAGCAGAATCCATTTTTAAAGTTTGTTTGGGACTCGTTCATATATTCTTGTGACCCGCTTTTGGGTCACAATCCATGGGTTGAGAAACACTGAGCTAATCCAGCCCCCTGCCTGTATCATTCTACCCAAACCTTCCAATACAACCATAATCTAAACTCTGCAGAAGAGAACTGTCAGCCCTGCCACAGGTAAAGCGGGGGATCCTTGCATCCAACATCCTGCTTCTATGAAATGCTGTCAACATGTGGATGCTGATAGGACAAGCCCATTCAAGTCTTCTTTTTGTTGCAGGGGGTGAGGTTGTGATGTGGCCTGGAGCCAGGAAGCTGAAAAGAACAGGAAAAAAAAAAGAAAGCCAAACCAACCTTGAGTAGTGTAAGCTGAGTTGGAGGAAGGTGGAGCATGAATGCAGGTAGTCGTGGCCGAGTGGTTAAGGCGATGGACTAGAAATCCATTGGGGTCTCCCCGCGCAGGTTCGAATCCTGCCGACTACGTGCAGGCCTCATTTTTCCCCAACCTGGACCAGCGGCTACCTCCAACCCTCTTCACCTTGCCGCCCACAAGAAAACAGGTACTCCCACTACGGCCCGGCCTCCACTGCTCCCTTGCTGTGGACGCCCTCTCTTCATGCCCGCCCCTCCCCTCCCCACCCTGCCAAGGCTGCTCAGCCCACAGGGCCCCCAGGAAGGCGAGGTGCTCAGAGCTGAGGGGCCGCTCTCCTTGCTCGCAGGGCTGGAGAAAGCCTATAGTGCAGCCCCCTCCCTGCAGAGCAGCCTGCCCCCACCCCGGCAATGCTCAGCCCCAGGCCGGGCGGGGCTTGCAGGGAAGCACCCATAGAGGCAGGCGGCTGCCCCGGGGCTGACGTGAGGGGGGAAGCAGCCTCCCTCTTTCGCCCGGGGGTCGCTAGCCACGGTTCCCCCCGGTGCTCCTCGCTGAGCCGCACATGGAGCAGAGGGAAAAAAATACCTCGCTGCTGCATGTGGAGACTGGGGAAATAAAATGCAGGGCTGTGGCCCGTACGGGGATCGAACCCGCGACCTTGGCGTTATTAGCACCACGCTCTAACCAACTGAGCTAACCGGCCCACCTGTTAAAGTTTTTTCCCAGGGTGCCCTTACCAGTGCTTCCTGCAGCTTGGGACTAGGGAAAGTGCTTCAAATTGTTTTTCTTGGTCTAATAAAAAAGATCAGTTCCGCTTTGAGCCCCGATTGCTGAAACAATTCCGCATCTCTTCCGTAAACCTGCCCGGCTTAGCAAAACAGCCCCGGTGTCTGCACACCCGCAGCAGGGGCCCGTGTCACCGCGCGGAGCCCCGAGACCCGGCTTTTTTTAGGACCCTTCGGCCCTGTGCTTATTTCAGTGTAGATACACCCCCGCCACCCCAGGTATTGGTTGTTTCCTTTTTGGGACCCGGTTGATTCTTCTTCAAGAGTCTTTTAATTTATACAGCTCACTCGGCGGGAATGAATAAGCCTGATATTCTGCTTCAGTGAGATAGATCCAGGTTTTCTGTGATTTAAAAAACAAACAAACCCACACATTTCGGTTAAAGAAAAGTAACCCCACATTCACGTTTTTTCTGTGATTTAAATGAAACACCACTAATATACAGATAGACGTGTAGTGGTGTTTCATTTTAATATCGGAAAAATGTGGATTTGGGGTTACTTTAAAAAAAAACCCCAAAATTGGGTTTTTTTTCCTTTAAATCACAGAAAACCAGGATCCCTGGAGATAACCCACTTTAGTACCTATAACTCATTTATACATGTGTTTTGGGAATGGGGGGGCGGTCCCTTTAATTAAAGCAGCTACATGAAGCACTCCAATGCATCCCTACACTTCAAAATGGCCACAAGGGCACTTTATCTAAAGCTTGTCAAACCTCTGAAGTTTTTTTTTAAAGTTGGCCACCATTTTAAAATGCAGAGATGCTGACACATGAGACGCTGGAGCATGGTAATCAAGTCTGCGCATGTATAGGCACCCATAATGACCTGTACGAAATGCACCGTAATAGGCACTACTGCACATTAGCGTAGATCAGGGGGTTTCAGCCTTTTTTAAGGAGAGTATCCCTTTTGGTGGGTACTGCTCCAGGTGGGTACCCCCTTCTGGATGTGGAGGGGGTCCATGGCATCTGAATGCGAAGCAGCGGCAACAGAGCAGTAATGCAGGGATGTGGCAGCACTCAGGCGCACGGTGGTGGCAACAGCGCACAGGCAGCAACACAGGTGGGGGCAGCGCTGCTTCCCAAGTACCCCCGCTTGTCTGCATGGCCGCCACATACCCCCTGGGGCCTTCCCAAGTACCCTTAGGGGTACGCGTACCCCCAGTTGACAACCTCTGGTGTAGACGAAGAGTTTTTAGTGATGTTAACGTGCATTAGATTAAATCTGCGCATTAGCGCAGGTTTTGCCCACCGCACTCATTCGCAGTAGAAGTAGTCTTCTGTGCATTGTGTCGTGTGTAGATGCGTCCCGAGGCTATGAAATGTCTAGCTTGTGTACGTCTCTCCTTAACCTGGTGTTAAGTGACACCCTTAAATACATTATAATCAAATACATCCTATTATTATTCCCCTGACAGTCATGCAGAAGGCAGAGTTCCCCCAGGAGCAGCTGGCTGAAGCCTCAGCCCTTTCTGTCCCACTCTTGCCCATCTCAGGTTTGAGTTGTAGCAGCTCAGATGGAGCCTGAACCTGGCTTGTTGGAGCTGAGTAGCCCCAGTGCGCTGACAGGGGGGGGGACAGGTGGCCGTGATCGTATAGTGGTTAGTACTCTGCGTTGTGGCCGCAGCAACCTCGGTTCGAATCCGAGTCACGGCAGGTTTTTTTCCCTCTGCAAGGTCTCGAGGCAAGTTTGCTCGGCTGCGCTTCCCTGTCTTGTCTTCATGGCTGCAAGTTCTAAACTTTTTAATAATGTATGTTTAAGATTACACAAGATATCCCCCAAGATATAACAATCTGCAAAGTAACTGATGGGGCTGTGGGCTGTCTAGGCTCAACTGGAGGGCACCTAATACCTGATGCATGCAGATAAGATTCTTTGGGTCACTCTGATCTCTTCTATTGGTTGGTCTAATAAAAGATATCGAAAGAACCCTGTCTGCCTATGTCCTTAGACCAACATGGCTACAACCTATACCCCGATGCATGCAGCTGTTTCCTGGGAGTTGCTGAAAAAATATCTCCATATTTTACTTTGCTCATTCCTATACTAAACCTCAACAACCCTTGGCCCTACATCTGAGCGTTAAGAACCAGCCGGGGAATTAAGAAACTCGTCACTACGTCTGTCCTCGTTAGTATAGTGGTGAGTATCCCCGCCTGTCACGCGGGAGACCGGGGTTCGATTCCCCGACGGGGAGGAGTGTTTGCTTTTGGACACATCCAACCTACAATCAGCTCTGGCACTTGCTCATTACGGGAGAAACGTGCTGGCTCACCACGAGCTGTCTCTGGCCCCTCCCACATGGCAGTCCTGGTACCCCTGAGCTCCAGCTCCACTTTGTCCCTGCTTTTGCTTGCAACTGAAGGAGAATCAAGCTCTTTTCTTCTGTCCGTCCCTCCCTCCCCCTGCCTGTGTTTTCTGAGGTAGATCACTGCCAAGAACCGCCTGAGCAAGTTGCCCTGAAGGACATGCTGGCTCTGCCCTTGCCTAGGAAGTGGCTTCTGCTCAGGGATGGGGGCAGTGCAGGGCTAGTGTGCCTGTGGTGTCTGGAGGAAGGGCTTCCAGTTTTCACAGAAAAGTCCATGGTGGGTGGGGCAAAGCACTGCTCTGTGTTCCAGCGACCTGTTCTTTTGTGGGCTTAAAAGAAGGAAGGCAAAAGGCAACAGAGTCCCTGGGTTGAAAAAGAAACAGGAACTAAGCATAGCTGGCAAGATTTAAACCAGTACAGGGAAACCCTAATAAATTTCTAGTTCATTGTCTTAACCACTCAGCTGCAACTACCTGGCACTACCTGTTCTCTATTGCTTTTCCACCTCCTCCCAATACTCAGGTAAGAAAAGCACTGGTCTTTGGTTCCCCAATTCCCACTAAGTTCACACACTGCTGCAGAACCTCAATCTTAGTCTTAACACTGATAGGTGTGTTCCACCACCCCTCCAGCACAGATGTTAACATTGCTCACCAACCAGGGCCTGGGCCCTCCACAAACAAGTTGATATGCCTACTCCCTGGTAGGCTTGGCAGCCCTTGGCAGAGAAAGCAGCACTTCTGGGAGGTTTTTACCCAACCAAAGGAGCTAAAACAATGCGCCAGCCATGCCGTTGCTGGTATTTTACCCATATGGGGCCATCCAGATGTGCATGGACATTTGGTTCCCCAGGGACAAATAGCGGCAGTGCACCTTGCGCTGCTGCTACTTGTCCCTGGGGAATGTCCATGCCACACGTGCTTAGATGTGTGGCAAGTTGCCCTGGGTGGCGTAGAAAAGGCTGGCCCCAACAGCCTTACCTGAGGTCCTAGAGGTCTTCTGGGGCTGCAGCCATGGCAATTCTGCATGTGCAGCCAGGCTGTCAGTGGAGCATGGCTCCAGGTGACCCAGCTCTGCTTTTCAGCAGAATGTGCTGGCTGCGCACGTGTTGCTCTAGCTTTTTTTCTGCAGTTGTTTTTGACCCCTGGATATCCAGGGATGAAAAAAACCCCAGTCAGTGCAGTGCACACTCCGGCAATGCGCCCTTGCAGCACGGAGAACACCGGACTGTGCTGTATGCGGCATTGCAAATGTGTTTGCAGCACCACATGCTGCACGACTTGTCTTGACCTGCCCATGATGCTTCATTTTGCTGCTTTCAGCTTTTCTCAGGAAAAGGCCCTGTATAGACCAGAAGGAAAATACAGGCAGAAGAAGAGCTGTTGGCTACTCCAGAGTTGATGGGGGGAAGAGGAAAGGTGTTCTGAAGAAGGAAAAAGAGAGGGAAACTGAGGAAAATTGGCGTGAACTTCACTGAGATATCTTCCTAGGTTTTTTTTTCTTCATCTACATCCCTTTCTGGCTGGGTCTGCCTTTACAGAAATAGAGGATATAGGTCAAAAGGGCAGAGAGGGGGAAGATTGCAACAACCACTGTTACAGATGTTTCCAGTTAACTAATGCAGCTTGGCTGTCTCATTGATAGCTTCAGATCTGCTCTTGGGGAGAAGAGAGGTTTACATGGCTAATGACTTCTCCTGAACTTTTGTTTCTCTCCAGGCTTGCTATTAACACTGAGACATCAGTTATTATTCAATGAGCTTCTTTAATGTCTTCAGGACTGGCTAAGAAGTGCTACATTCTAACAACAGACTTAATGATACCACACATATGAAGTGGCTAGTGCCTTGTGCTTTGTCTCATCTGGAGCTGATCCCTGAGAAGAAGGTGGCAGGTATTGTGGGTCTCCTTTGGAGGTGCTGAGAGAGGTTAGGTTCAGACATGGCAGGGGTCTTTGCCTGAATTGGCAGACAGTGTTTGTCCTGTAGATGTCCTGGGAAGAGAAGGAAGGCTTGTGGCCCTGACACTGTTGACTGATAGCTAAGAGCTGGCATTTTCCAAGTAGGGCCTTGGGTCTAAAAAAGTTGAGAACTATTACTACAGTGACTATAAAGCTCTTAGCATAAGTTAAAGGCACCACTGGGATTTGAACCCAGGATCTCCTGTTTACTAGACAGGCGCTTTAACCAGCTAAGCCATGGCACCAGATTTTTTTAAATGGTTTCTGCAAACATTATTCAAAAGTTATCATGAGCTTCAGAAAATTGTTTCAGAAAATTACCAGTAAGTCTTCAGTATTTATTGCTTCCTCCTGTGTTGTGGAATATCAAATTGACACTTGTGCTGAGTATTATCATTCCACTGCACGGTCAGTAATGAAGCTGCAAGCAAAGAATGGATCAAGTAACTGCTGTAATATGCCTCCAGACATTACTGAATGGCACTCTGGTCCGTGAAATCAATGGGTTCAAGGCTGAAGAAAGGAAAAGACTGTGGGGCAGTGTTGAGCCCTGTGCTGATTGTTGGTGGAACTTACTGAGGTTCAGGCCCCTTCTCTCACCTGCCTCCACAGCTAGAACCCTGGCTTGATCATTACCTTCTAAGTGACCAGCCATGATTGTATAGTGGTTCGTACTCTGCAGTGTGGCTACAGCAACCTTGGCTCAAATCTGAGTCATGGCAATTACTTTCTTGCAAGAAGCTCTCCACCTCACAAAACACTTTCAGTCCTCCCACGGGTTTCTAAGTCTTCTCCTTTCACCACCACCAACCCCCCCCACCCCAAGATGAGGTAAGTGAATTAGCACCACCTTGCAGAGATGCTCACTTCCGTCAGGGTATCACAGAAATTATGTTTCCCACTTGTTACGAGGCTCAGACCTTCTACCTTTCCAGCACCAACTTTTGGGTAATTGGCCTTAATGACACTTTTTGCAAGAGATATGATCTCCAGTCAGGTCCCAAATGTCTAGAGTCTGACATAAATCATGAATTTTGGATTACAATTTATATCTTGGCTCCTGAACCTTCATAATTCAACTGTTCCAAATTTCATACTGCTCACAGGGTGAGAGTCTCCCTGCTTCTAATAGCCAGGCCTTGAAAAAAAGCCTCCACATAACACAACATGAGCCTTTAAATTATAATTGGGGACCCACCAAACTCACGATTTCATGATTTTTGCAGAAGCTGCAAATTGGGTAGGTCCCCTGTGAGAAAGCCTGGTCCTCGCCAAAAAGCATGAGGAGCATGTAAAAGCTGGAAAATGGCCAGCAAGCTGGGGCAAGAGGGTGGGAAGGGAGCTGAAAACAGAGGCAGGAAGCCTTTGCATCAGAAGCAGGGAGGAAGGAGTGGAGGAAGGGAGAGTGAGATTTTCTTGGCCGAGTGAGGCAGGCCCCCCCTCCTCTGATTGACTGAGGGGTCCTAGAAGTCTGCTGCTCCTTGGACATTGACTGATGGCTGCTAAGTAACCTTTCAGCTGTCAGTCTCCAGGGAAGGACAGGACTTTTGGGGCACTTCAGCTAATCAGAGGTGGGGAGGGGGCCCATTGCGCTCCACCATGAAAACGGAAACAGGCACTGCACTCAGACTGCAAAATTGATGGGCAGCCCCTGTGAATTATGTAGATCACTAATTATAATCAGAAGATTTATCCAGTCTTTACCCAAGAAAATCATATTTTCCATAGCATTCTGAGCTCTTATTCACATGATCTACCTGGTACATGAATTGCATCTTCATTGTATGGTGAAACATGGAACCCCAACCCTGTTAGCTGCTATAAAAGGGAGAGCAGGACTTTTGCAGCCCACAGGGGTCAATGGCTACAACAGCCACCCACAAGAAAACATACCTAGAGGCTGGGGTCTGTTAACCCCTGCATCTAAGGATTTGGTGACCAGGTCGTAGAAGGCCACCAGGTTGGTCTGACAGGACCTGCCTCTAATGAACCTGTGTTGGTTGCCCCCAAGCATAATCTCCCCTACTGGCCCCTCGTGGACATGCGCCAGAACGGATCCCAACTTCCAAGAGAAGTGGTGCTGGCTCCTACCCTGGGGGTCTTTAAGAGGAGGCTAGATGAACATCTTGCCGGGGTTGTTTGACCCCAGTACTCTTTCCTGCCATGGCAGGGGGTTGGGCTTGATGATCTGCTCAGGTCCCTTCCGACCGTACCAACTATGAAACTATGAACCCTGCGAGAATGCCTAGGCTTATTAAGCCAAAGGGAGGCAACTGAGCTAAACTGCAGCAGGTGCAGCAAGCTACTTACCAGCCAGAGTGGCAACCCCCAGGTTTAGCTGGGATACCAATGGACAGGAAAGGGCAGAGCACTGGGGCACATAAAAGTAGGGCCCTGGGCACCAGCAGGGGAGTCAAGCTGTGCATGCTGCAGGGAGAGGAGCTCCTGAGGGGTATACCTATAGCAGACAGATGGACTAGCAGGCACGCAAATTGCTCCATGGAGAGGCAAAGGAAACTTATGATCAAGGATCCTGGTTTTCTCCGATTTAAAAAAGTTTCCAATTTTTTATTTAAAAAAGTAACCCCAAATCCACATTTTTCCATGATTAAAACAAAACACCACTATATATATTCTAATATAATAAAAGACTTAGTGTGTCCGTTTGTCTGTTCATAACGCTCAAGAGGGAGGGCAGCAATTGGCTGTGTGGGCCCAAGTTTGAGCCACTACCAGCGAAGTTTGTGGCGGCAGCGAACATGCAGCAGCCGCTTGAGCAGGAGGGCTTCCCTCCTGCCTGAAGGCAAAGGGAGGCAGATCATAATGGCAGTACCCCCTGCTGCTGCCTGGCCTCGATGCCCTCCAGAACACCTGTCAGGGAGGGAGGGCCGTGAACACAGGTCAAGTGGACCCGGAGGGGGTGGAATGGGGCTGAGCCTGGAGTAGTGTGGGGGAAGGGATACAGTGGGGCTGGACATGGTGGCAGCAGGGAGGTGGGGAGGAGTGTTGTCAGACCCAGAGCGGGGGGCGGGGGCAGGGGCATTGAGCCAAACTGGACGGGGGGGAGGAGCAGAACAGGACTGAACCCAGAGTGGCGGGACCAGACCTGGAGTGGTGGGGGAGGAGGGGCATGGGGCCAGACAGGCATTCTTGATGGGCAGTTTGCTATTATCTATATATTAGTGGTGTTTCATTTAAATCACGGAAGAAGTATGGATTTAGGAAATACAGATTTTAACCAAAAATTGGGGATTTTTTTTTATCAGAGAAAGCCAGGATTCCTGCTTGTGATCTGTAGTAAGGCGAGGACCCAGAGCTGAGTAGGATTTTTTAGCTGTGAAGCAGTCACCAGTATTTATGTTGTAATTTAAGCTTGAAACTGGAGAATCGACTTTGGCTAATAGGGAGGCCACAGGGGTATCTGAGGGGCACCCAGAATACAGCCCAAACAGGGTCGGAGACAACAGGGTGGGTTGGCAAAGAGGGTGCAAGCATCCTCGCTTGGATCAGGGATGCGAGGAGGTTGAGGTAAGCACTAAGACAGGGTCAAGGGGGCACCTGAGCAAAACCAGAGGAAAGACTGACATTAGGCCCACTTGATCTGGCCTAGCTCCTTAGGCTTAGAAGTCTGCAGCAACAGCAATCAGTGGCCTAAAGCCAAGAGGCCTGAAGCCTGTACCAGCTAGTTTTGGAATAATTGCATATCATGTCCATGATTCTTATCCCAATACCTAGGCTAATTTTTGTGACTTCTTTGTTCCTATGGATTTATTGCTTCTTTGTTTGCCTTTCCCAACACTGCCCTCCTTTCCCTCCCTTGGCTCTTGAATTCTAATTTCTCTCTCCTTGTACTCTGCTTTCTTCACATCCTTTCACAGCATTTAATGAAGCTTCAGTTCACAAAAGCTTGCGCTATATAAATCTACTTTAGTTAGTTTATAAAGGTGTAAATTTACCTGTTTTCCTCTTATTCACATGAGCTGGTCAGGTTTAATGTACCAAACCAAACCTATGATTTAATTATTTCCAGAACTTTTGCTGTTTTTAATGAAAACCAAAGTCCACATGTTTGTAGCCCTAACTGCTCTTATTCATCCTAGTGTCAAATGTTACAAGTCAATTAACAGAAAAAAAAACTATAAACACTGCCCTACTAAAAATACAGGGAAAATATTTTGGATTTGGACACACTTAGAAAAAGAATGTAAAAATATAAAATAATCAGATAAGTCTAAGACCAAGCATCTCTGAAGCTCAAACCATATCAGGACTATGCACAGACAATATGGCATCTTCACTTAAATCTGCTAGCAACCTAGGTCAGTTCAACTAATGCAAGTTTCTGCATGGACAGTCATCAATATAGACCACTTTTCGTAAAGTAAATTGATTAAAGTTTAAAAATCACCTTTTTAGTTGCAATGGGTGCAACTTTTAAGATAAGACTTCATCTTAAGTAACTAAACGCACAGATTCTGCCTTATCTAGTCACCTGAAGTAGTTATTTCAGCTCTTAAAGTTATCCCCAATTACATGAATGGAGATTGCTAAGAAGCAGGGCAGTAGGTCACAGGAGCAAAAACTAAGACAGAAACTGGCCTATATTTAAGTACCCATGTCACTGTCTAACGATTTTGGACTTGTTTCAACTTGTTTTGAGTCAACCATTCATTCAAAGATATTACATGTATCAAGTATCTAATCTTAGAATGATTAATCTTCATCTTTCATTAATCTTAACGAGAAGTCCTGTAACAAAATATGCGAAACTATGATTTTAAAAGACTGAACTCACACCAGGTGAAACTCTTTTAATTATGAAGCATCAGAACATTATTTTTTTAAAAACATTGTAAACATTTCCTGAGAACAAGTCTTATAACTTGAAAAATAAAAGGAAAGAAAAAGAAACCTAATTCCCTTTAAGATTGGCAAATACGTTAATCCCATATGGGAGTATTTCTAAGTGGTTTATTTCACGTTGGGTTTAGCCAAAATTTTGAGTGTTACCGAACATACGAGATAGAGTTTCATAGCCTCTAGAAGGCAACAGCAGCAACAGGTGAGCACCAGTTTGGTGCTTCTAAACAACTTGTCTCCTTGTAAAATATGGTAAGCAAGCATACAACCCTCAAGGCACATAAGAATATGAAAATGGAGCTGTTGCACTGCTGATGGACGAGAGTTCATATCCTTTACACGGGGCCAAACACAGGCAGCCTGGGCCCCTTCACAGTGCTCGTCAGTGTACCCAGTCCTTGGGATTACGCAGGACTTCTAGGATCTCAGCTTCCTTGGAATTCTCCGGTGGTGTGTGCATGTATTCCCACCTGCAAACAGAGGAATGCAATCCTTAGAGCCTGGCTGGCCAGGGGACCACTTCTCCAAAGCTGTCCTCTAACTGGATTTCAATAAGTCTTTCTGGATTGGATGCCACAGCCACACAACTAAAATTCAAATATGTATTCACACACACACACACACACCCTTAATTGATCAGGAATTTAACAAAACCAACATGCTATTCCTATTCTTCCAGGGAGGATTGGAAAGATAGGGGTGGGACCAAGTGATTCTTATACTTAAATTGAATCAACCTCTTCAGCTTCAGCTATGCACCCCTTCCATATAACCATTCCTTACAAACTGAAGTGCCTTTAAATACTTTAGGAATTGCTTCCTCCCCTTTATTGTGCCAAACAAAAATTAAGTGTTTTAAATTAAAACATGTTCCACAAACCACCCAGATTATTTCCCTGGGCAGGAACATCCATGAGACCAAACATTCTGAGGTTTCCAAAGAACTGCTTGAGCTTTGAGAGAGCGAATGAGGCACCATGCAGAGATGAGGACCATGTAAGAATCTAAATAAAAGAGCTTGGAGTGGAAGCAACAAAAGAAAAACGTGGCACTTTAAAACTTCTCAAGGTTTGTCTATACTGTCTTCAGCACGAGCCCTCCCAAGGCAGAGCACCTGACTATGGTGCTGCGGGGGCTGGTGTTTAGGCCTTCTCTAGCTGCTTAGTTTCCAAGCTTAAGTATATGCCAAGCAAGTGCTAGTGGGTGGGACTTACTTCTCAGCAGCACTCCCAGTCTTGCCTTAATGGCACAGACACAGCACTCATTTCCAGGCACCACATGGGAGAGCAGGGCCCCACTTTTGGCTTCTGCACCACATAGCAAGTGAAATACTCTTAATTTGTTTTTCTTTTTAAATATGGTGTAATGGGCTGCTGAGCAAGGAGCTATTGCTGAAATAGCAAGAAACCTTATACCGTAGGTGGGGCATGGAAATAGGTCCCAATAGAGAAAGCAGTTGGAAACTTCCACATTGTCCTTTTACTGGAAACTACTTTTTTTATTCAGTAGTGAAGAAGTGTACTGTGGGCAAAACCAGTCCATTCCACCATTATGCTGGTATCTCAGCAATGGGACTGGAAGGCCAGCCTGGTGATATAATCTTGGTGTGTGGGAACACATCAAATACAAGTTCCAGTGTCAGCCAGCTGGAACACACCAGACAGTAGGAAAGGGAACACATCCCTGCCTAACACTCCATGTAACATTTGCTCTTTCCTCACCTGGCAGTCAGGGGCAGAGACATAAGAATGCTTTCAATCCTGGATCCTGGCGTTGCAAGGCCAAACTTTGTACCTCTGTCATAAACAAGATTGAACTCGACATATCTGCAGGGGGTAAGACACAAAGAATAAATTTAGTGTCACATCAACTGATGCCTTCAAGTAGTAGAGGGCTGTAAACAACAGCCACCAGCTCAGTCTCCTTGCCCTATCAAGGCACAAAAATAGAGTATCAGTTTGGGACCAGCCTCTTCTCCTTCAGCATGCATACAGAAATGAAGGCAGGGCCTTGTCCCCAGTGAGGAACAGGAAGGAGACTGGCACTGCAAACACTAGTCACAGAACAAGGGCAGAGTTCCCAGTAAATCTAACAGACTATGAACTAAAGAGGACAGTCACTAGGGTAAGAGTTACTGCAAGCCCTTCTAACTTACCTCAACCCACCCTGACCCAAGCAATTGCAAAAGCCTTTTAAAACAAGGGGACTTGGTGCCATGAGGCCAGACATTTGGTTAGGCCATGGCTTTTCAGACTGCGTCATTCTATTACCAGCAGGAGGGAGGATACAGAGGACAGCATGAATTAGCCTCAGGGGATGGATAGACCTAAGTACAGACCCACAATAGAGGAGTACAAAGGAACCTCTCTATCACAAAACAAGAACTGGAGTAACTGAGGGTAGAGACAGATGTAACAATGACATTGGCATCTAAAGGACACCCCTACAATCTGTAAGGATGCAACTATTATAGCTACATAATTCTGCAGAGATAAAAATTTAGCAAAACTGCTCCAACATTAACCTTGTTTCATCCAGAGTCACAATGAGGGCGATTTAGCTTGCTCGTATTGATACAGGAGCATGCAGATGTAATAGGTACATTGTAATGGCTGGTACATAGTCTCAATCAGCAGCTTTACCTCCTCTTTTAAAGCATTTAAAAGGCAAATTTGTCCACACCTGGAGAATAATTTGTATCAACAAAGGAATTTATTGATATCAACAAATGATGCAGCTGTGCCAGGACAGACAACATCATTTAAATGCAACAGCAACTTTAAATGGCACAGAGCAAAAGACAAGATAATACCATCTCTCAGCCATGTCTTCTAGAATTCTGTGAGAATTCTTGAAATAGTTCCCTAGGTCCAGACACAAATAGTATAGGTTGGGGTCTACCAAAGTGAAGGCGGCTGCTGGCCAATTTCGTGGGCAGACCACAGGCCTGGCAGCTATGTTCATGGGTGGAGCACACTGCACTACCTCCCCACCTCTGATTGGGTGAGGGGCCCTGGTGGCCTCATGCCTTGCCACTGATTGGCTGCAAGAAGGATCCATCATATGATCCACCCTTTCACTGCTGATTGGTGGCAAGGGGTGGGACCATATGACAGACAGCCTTCACAGCCAATCTGTGACTAGGGATGGGGGGGAGGGGGAGTAGCCATCCTGGTGGCAGCCCCCTTCTCCCCTGGCAGGCTGCATGGCTGGGCCACAGTGGCCACAAGGCTTATGGTTCTCTGAAAGGAGCCAACGTTTTATTTTTGGTGAGTTTTCTCCCCACCCCCAGGGGACCCTACATCTTTTTTTTTTGCAGAGCCTGCCCAAAATTGTGGTTTCAGTAGGTTCCTAATTATAGGTTTATCAGGCAGTCATGCCTTCCAATCCTGCTCTTGTATTAAAGCAATTACTTTAAGACCTACATCAGGTTCTAATAAAGCAATGCACGTTTGGCTTGCTATACAACACTTGCTATCAAAGGTGATCTTTTCTACAAACTTGTAGCTACTTGCAGAAGGGAAGTATGGCTAAAATCAAGCTCACATTTACAAATCAGCATTTGGTATTATCTAGTAACTTCTTCACAGAACTCTGTACCTCTTTATAACCTTTATACTTCTGGCAGCAGAACAATTATCGAAAGAGGTGGACCGGTCACCTAAGAAACATTGTTCTGGACTGTTCTGTTCTTCCCACGTATTTGAGCAGGAGGAAAGTCAGAAAAAAAATTAGTCATCTGACAATTATACCCAAAGCAGTTAGTATCCTGTTCCTGAGCACAGCTCCAATCCTAGCAGGGACACTTTCACTCAGTCACTTACAGATCCAGGGCCTACACCAGTGGTTTGCAACTTTTTTAGATTCAGCCCTTGAGAAAATGCCAGCTTTCTGCTTTCACTCACTCTTGGTCTATGGAAAAAATAACAGAGCAATTCGTCTGTGGCAAATCACTCAGAAAGTTCACAACTGTCAGAACTCTTTTGACTCTATGGATTCCTATTTGAAATTGCTGGGTTTATCTTATGAAATCATGCAGATGTTTGTACATCTAAACAATGCTAATATTGGGTGCTGCCCCATGACATGCTGGTTGTGAATGACTGGCCTAAACAGCAGCAATAAATCTCATGTCAGTTGGTATTTACAGAAAAAGACTATTACTGAGGTTCTACCTATTCTCATACTTGCTGAACAGCCTTTGAAAGCATGTTGGAAAAATGCTGCAAACTACCGGTCCAGCTCCTTCGTCACAGGCACAATCCACAGCTTAGTTAACCTCTCAACAGGAGTCTTCCCAGTTGCAGTTTGAAGCCATATTTATCTTCTAAGGGAAATGTTTGATGAAAACTGTATCATCTTTAGCAAGACTTCAAATAAAAATCCATAGTGTCAAAACCATTCTGACTTGTTGTTAGAAAGGAAGTATCCAATCCATAATTAGGCCACAATGCTGAAGTTCAGTTCACAGAAGGATTATCAGCCCCGCTCCAGGAAACACTGCAACTACCACTGATTCTCACTGAGTGAGCAGTACAGTGGGATGGAGCCAGCTGGGAGGAATTGTGAACTACCCAGAACCTCAGAACATGAGCACAGAGCAAGGCAGGTGGAACTGGGAAAAGGATGCGACTCAGTGCTCTTGCCCTCCAGTAGTACAAGCCTACCTCCCTCACCTGTCTGAATACCACACTGCATATTCCATTGGTAGATAGTCAACCTGCAAAACATATACTAACATTTTGCACAAAACCAGTTCTCTTATCATCAGACTTTCCTTGATGCAATTGCACCAGAGCTCTTTCAGTGTTTTGTCTCAGTGGTTACCATGCTGAGAAATGCTCCTGCAATAGAACAGTAGCTATCTTAACAGCCATTCACATTACACATAGCCACAGTGAGAGGGAGGGTTTCTTATCTTCATGCAGGGAATGAAGGTAGCCTAACCCAAGGCTCTGCAAGAAAATCAAGAATCATCAGCTGTCCAAAACAGCTGTGGTTACAACCTGAAGAAAACTCATTTCCCCACATAATCTTCCAGAATTTGTCACAGATATTAAATGCCTCTGTTCTGTCAGAGATTAAAAGATTCAAAAGTACAATTTAACCTCAAAGCACATCAGACAACTAGTGATATTACTACAGAAACAAAAGAAACAACATTTCAGCTCCACTTGAAAAGAACCATTATTTGCAAATGAAAGGAAGGGGGAAAAAAGGACACATACACACAGGTAGCCAAGGAGACTTTGAATCCAAAAACAAACTTATGAAAATTTTCAGAGAACAGAACAGTTGAAGCTTCAACTTTGTAACTGTTACAGCATCTGTAAGGCTCACATTGGATAAACGTGTTTCCTATAAAGCAGTCCATCAATATAGGGAGAGTTCATGAGGACTGTTCTGAGTGAGCTTTAGCCTGGTCTGTAGTTAGACGAATACATCTTTCAAGTATTTCAGATTAGGGTTTTCTTCAACTATTAATACACCAAATAAATTAGCTTTTTAAATGAGGTGCTGCTAAATTCCAAAAAGCTATGGAGGGGTGCTGCAAGTCTAAAAAGTTTGAGAACCACAGATCTACACAAAACACTGTGCCAGCTGCTCCTAGGTGGCCTTCTCATGAACTATCCTCCCTATGCTTCATTACAGAGCATTAAAAACACAAATGCAAGTGTCATGCCTGCCGCAATAACCAATTTCCTTTGAATTTTTAAAATTAATATTTCACTACTGAGAAGGGCTACCATATGTCTGGGTTTTCCAGGACATGTCCTCTTTTTTGGGTTCTCCAATCTCTGTCCAGGTCTTTTTTTTGAAATCTGAACAAACGTCCAGGATTTTGCTCTGTTCCACTGGTGGGAGCAGGGGGAGGGCAATTAGATACAGGGGGCACCATGTGTGTCTATGCACATACACAAACGTAACCAGCATGCAACCTGGCAGGGTGATGGGAGTAGCCTCAGCAGCTGGATGTAGGTAAGACTATGGGGAGCAGGGGTTGGAGAGCCAGGGCTTGGGGACCGTCAGGGTGGGAGACGGTGTCTACTGATGCTGGGGGATGGTGTCTAGGCACTAGGGTTGTGGCACAGCACAGGGGCAGGAGGAAACTACTACCCTTCCAGTGGGGGAAGAGGGCAGAGGGTGCCCTTCAGGGGCAGTGGGAGCTGCATGGCTGGAATAGTGGCACTGTGGGCCAGTGGCCCGGGTGGCAGGGACGAGGGATAGCCAGGCCACCTGGTGTGGTGCAGGAGCCCCAGCCCAAAGCAGGGGATGCCACAAGCCTCCTCCCTCCATCCCACACCAAAGTCAGACTCGCTCCGCCACCACGCACACAAGTCAGAGCCGCCACAGTCACCATATCGCGACCCAATTTGGATGGGAGCAGTTGGAGACCCTCTCCAGTAGGGTGAAGGGAGCAGGGGGAGTGAAGGGAACTGGAGGGATGGGGTGGGGCTGTGGGCTGGGAGTGTGGGGCACTGGCAGTGCCAACGGACTGCAGGTTGGGACTGAGAGGCACCAGCATGGCCCATGGGCAAGGGACTGTGGGTCTAGTGAGGGGCACTGGTAGGGCCAGAGGTCTGTGGGTCAGGAGTGAGGGGCAGCAGCAGAGACAGGGGGCTGCAGGTGGGGAGTGAGGTGTCCCCTCCAACAGGTATCCCCTTTTTTGGAACTGGAAATATGGTAACCCTACTACTGAGCACTCTCAGGGCTCACGACTAACTTTGAATCAAAATCTTGAAAGTTTCAGTGATTTCAGACTAGGTAAGAGATGCCTAGGCAAAGTACTTTGGGAGCTTATAGATGTGGAAAAAAATCCCAGCACTTTACTTTCAGCTTGGTGTATCTTTACACCAAGCACAATGCAGTTCATGCCCAGACGAGGAACTGTGTCGGTTTGACCTGGCTCGTTCACGTGAGTTTCAGTGGGGCTTTTTGGCACTTCTATCTAATAGAAGATTGAATCAGCTATTAAATAGAAGTGCCAAAAGGCCCTACTGAAATGTGTGAGCTATACAGATACTGGGGAGCTGGGTCAATCTGTCACAATTCCACTTCCAATAAAGCACTGCTTTTTTAACACATCTGTCAGCACCCATTATTCCCTTCAATGAATTCATTTTGTATTGTACCCTACTTTTACAGCTAAGTCTGTTAAAACACCTTTACAAAGGTTGAAAAACTCCCCAGTGCAGTTGTGCTAACTTAAATTGTGACCTTCAAGGTCTGGCAGAACTTTGTGTGGGGGAACACTGTGCAAGAAGCTTTCCCAAACACGTGTAACCTCCACTCATTAAGCAATATAGTTTAAACTGTAGGTAAATGTAAATTCTAGGATTAAAACCACCTTAACTCTGCTCTTCTCCCATTCCACCCATTGGTATGTCATTTGGTCCATGTCCTTCTTACCTTCCTCTACGAAGCTGCTGCCATAACTTTTCCTCAGGAGTGAAAGAATCATGACAGTGTTTCTTCACAATGGGAATGTAACAGGGCACAATGGCTTCAGCACAGCTCTGCACAAACTGAAACACTTCTTCTTTTGAGGGAGAGTCTAGATCATCAAAGAATATGCCACCAATCCCTCTTCGCTCTCCGCGATGTTTGATATAAAAATAGTTGTCGCACCTGAAAAAGAGCAGCAATCAAAAGTCAAGGCCAGGAGATTAAGTTGAGACTCAGAAAACTAAAATTCCAGACAAGCAACTGGCAAGAGATTACACTACTAAAACACAGGGAAAGGGCCAAATCTGCAAGTTGATAAACAGCCTCTTTGTCCATTAACTCCAGTGAAGGTTAAGAATCCGGTACACCACGGCAAGACTAGACTACATTTCTTAATGTTAAGGACTAGTTCATGCTGTCATTACAATGCACATGTCACTGCTTACTTTTTCCAAGATAAGTGCTGCAAGCACAATAGCAGATTTTGAAGTAACATGCCTATGCAGGCAGACATTGATTTTCAAGGGGTTCCACATGCTCTACATACCAAGAAGTTAGGAACACTTTAAGGCTTTACCCTAACAGTTTATTCTGAGAGCTGTATAAAAAAATTATAACCTTTTTGTGGAATTCTTTGCATAAGTCTTTATGTTAATTCACATTCCAGTCTTTTTGTTAATTCACATTCTCCCCAGATAATTTTTCCTCTCCGTTTACCATTTTGCTGAAAGGTCACTTTTTTGTATTAAAAAAATAATGTGAAATATCAATACCCTTTACTGGATGAGACATCAAATTCATTCTTCCTTAGAAACTGAATCTTTATTTTTAAGCTTAAAACCTAAAAGCCTCTTAAGCAATGATTAAGCAAGACAATAGACAACACAAGTTTGCAACTGAATAAGAGGGAGTCCTGGACCAAGATCTGCATTAGATCTACTGGCCCTGTTTAAGGATTCCTCTTTTTCCTTCTCCTCTCTCCCCAGTGGTGTGGAAGGAACCTACCTGTCTCTTAGAACTAATATCTCATATATAGTATTCATACCTAATGACTGCTCTTGGATAATCAAAATAAGACACAGGGATATGCATACAGAAATAAAGAAGTTCCTGTTTCTTGCTGCACTTAGAGGATCAGCTTTTTTATTGCAAAGTAGGAGAGAGGATTAGCAAACAAAATTTGGAAAGCCTCAGCTGCAGATTCAGTTGGAGAACAAGCCTGATGAGAAACATTCAAGGCAGAAAACACAGAAGGCACAGTAAATGGTATTAAAGAGCATGTCTTCAAGATATGAGAGAAGATAAACAGCTCTCTCAACTAGTTCCCACCCTATGCACAACACCCTCTTTATCTGCTGCATTCAGACAAGAGCTAGCAGCTTATATAAAAGGAAACCTTCCTGTAGGATACCATAGCTGGTTTCAGATAAGAGACAGAAAGAGAAGCAGTTCACTGCACATTAGTACTGAAGAACACATTCAGTTAGGTCTTTCATATCAAGAGTGACATATTTAAATGCATCTATCTATAAAGAACATACGGTTGAGTTCTCAGTGCAGCTTCCAACAAAAGGTAATAATGGCCAGCAACTTTCCCCCCTTAACAGAAGGGCCCTACTTACTTTTGATTAACATACTGGGGCTGGAACGATGAGAAGTTCATTGCTGGTCTTGCTGCATATGAAAACTGTGAAAGCTTGAACATGGCTTGCAAAAATACAAGACAATAGTTGGGGCAAGACTGGATTGTGGTAACAAGACTGCCACAAGAAAAATCAAACTTTGCTAATGGCATTGAGAAAGTGGAGCTTGTGATATCTCCAATACCAGATCCATGCCATAAAATCATAAAAGCGGTTAAAATTATTGGCAGTCCTAACACTGTTCATCACATGTGTATTTTCAAGCCAAGAGAGCTAAAGGAAAAGTTGGGCCAGTGAGCCAGTGAAAGCAAGAAAACTACATATGCATTTCAATTGACCTAACACTTAAAGAAGACACAAGGCTAAATATGCATCTCAAAAGAAACCTGTAAAAGGTGCATTGAATATAGGGACACATTTCTGAAAACAGGCATCCAATGTCACTCTAAGGCATTACAATGTCTCAGTCATTCACTGTACCTCTAGAGTTCTGTCAATAGACCATCACTGATATAAGCTACTACAAATTTGCCTCACTGATATACAAATACCCAAAGACAGGAGACATGGATGATCTTGTGGTCAGGCTATGGGAACAAAGGCCAAAGTTTAATTCATTTAAAATTTGTAAAAAGGCATTGAGATTTTCATTTGGAAGGTAGCGGCCAAGGCACTACATGAACATAAAGTAATGTTATCAGTAAATTAGTTGGCATGTATAATCATAAACTTAAAAGAACATTTCCTACTGTAAGAAGGCAAGTGTGTTCTTTACAGTTGCTGTCCAGATACAATGTTTGACATCTAGTTACAAAGTAGACTTTGTGCTATAATATGCAATTGTTTATTTATTAGCAGTTAGGCTAGCAATGAATTAAACTGGGAAAGCAGAGCAGCTAAATACATTATTAGCTCCCTTATCACTAAATTAAGACTGCAAAGTGCTTTGCAAACATCAAATGTCAAATTAATGCAGATACAGAGAGTTGTTCATACATACTTGGGAGACAGAATTTGGCCCCAATGGAGGTTCTGCAGCATTCCCAGAATATGCTTAACTGAAAATCCCCTAATACCCATCTGAGATGAAATAATGATCAGCTTAAAACAAGTGTTAACACAGGATGTTTTATGTAATCCAACCTTGCAAAAGCAAGAGAGACAAGAGATCCAAGAGCACTTCCTTCACTCTTACATACCATTTCTTATACTTGGGGTACAGTTCTGGACCATGCTTATCACAAGCTTCTTTCAAAGTTTTGTGAAAATGAACAGCATCCTCTTGATTCAAATAAGTTGGAGTAAGGTCAGTTCCACCACCAAACCACCACTGCTTAGACCCTACAGAAGAGAAATGTGTAGTAGTTATTTCATTCTCAAACCACCCCATTGCTACTTGTCAGACTTAGAAAAACAAATAGAATTACAATTAAAACACCTCCAAACTTCAGGAATACTCAAAAGTAACAATAAAAATATTCACTTGAGTCTGAAAGTTATAAAATAAACCACCCAGCAGAGAAATTTTTATTATATTATTGCATTCTGCATATCAGTCATTCTGACTACCAATTATCTTGTGGCATTTCAATTACACAAGATTAGTGTCTGGCTGGTACTGCCCTGTACAGGCTTCCCCAAAATTGCTCTGAATTACGTAATTATTGCCAAGAGCCCATCTACAGCATATGAGTTTAAACTAGTGTTCGACACAATGCATCCTTTGGAAAATGCCAACTCTTAGCATTCACTCCTTTTTTATCACAGAAAAATAATGAAGTAATTCTGCTGCAAAGAACTCAAAAACACCACGACAGATCAGAAAGTTTTTGACATTATTGACTCCTGTTTGACATCTCTAGGTTTATCCTGTGAATCATGTGTTTCTATCTGCACACCTAACAGCATCCCACAATACTCTTTAAAGGATCTCGTACCACCCCAGGGTGCTGCAGCACGTTGGTTGAGAAACACTGGCAAGCAGACAGCAAAAAAAGTCATTGCTCACATAAGCAATTGCTGTAGTTCCCAGAAGAAAATTATGGGATAGCAAATGGGAGGAAGTAGCTGCAATGCTAGTGAATGGGACAAATGGTATCCATTTGCTGAAGATGTTCAGCGGGGATTGTCAGATGTGGACCACAAGACCCTAAATTCCCCTATTGAAAAAGAGAAACAATGTTGCAATCCCTACACTTTTCTGAATAAACCAAATTTCACACAGAATTCTCTCTATCTGCCAGCTATTTGAAAAGGGTACATTCACTTTTATTACATTTTACAATTTTTAACCCCATGAGAAAGGACAGAGTTGGTTTGAACTACTGTCAATAATCAGGAAAGATGCAATAACAAGGAAAGATATTTAAACTCCGATTTTCCCATGAATTGGATTATTAACATTTATCTGGCTTGGTATTATGTCTCACTCACGTGTTATACTCAGTCTTAAACAATTACAATTACAATATCCTACACCGATCACTTCACAAGCAGCAATTAAGTTGTAAATGCCTTTAAGGTAGTTGCAAGTATTATTATACACATTTTTTTAAAAGTATAAACAAAGTCTTAAGGGTCAAATTGCCCAGTGTTATCTAATAAACTTGGGACACAGCTGAAAACAGAACTAAAGCCAGTTGTAATTCTTTGCTCTAACCATAATATTATGCTCCCTCCAAATCAAGTCTGTGTCCATATTTCAACACATTTGAGATAATGAATCTTACCATCTGCTTCCTCAATTTCAAAATATCTGTAGTTGAAGTGTATAGTTGGAACATGAGGATTCTTCGGGTGGATAACAGAGCTTACACCCATGGCACAAAATGGTAGCTTACCTAAACAGCAACAAAGCACATAAGAAGTAGATTTTAAACAAGAGAAACAAGCACCATAAAGGCTTTCAAATCATGGCTCCATTCCTACACCTAGCTCTATACAGAATCTCACTGAAGTTGAGGGACTACAAAATGGGTCTCACAAAAAGGAGCTAATTAAGAATTAAAGGATCTTTCAGGATTATTGCTAAAATGTACTGCAAAGAGCTGGTACTGTGTGTATGCAGTCTCCTCCCAAACAAATCACAATATTTGGAATATGAAAAAATTCAGTGATCTCAAACTCTCCCAGTGCTCAAACACTTACTACACTGTTCTCATGGTCAGAAAACAGACCCCAAAATGGCATCCAAACACTTGTTCCCTGTGTATCCAGGCAGCAGAGGAGCATTTTGCTAAGACTTGAGAAGTGAGGGTTCAAGCCTTGCTCTGGACTTATGCCAAAGACCACCTACAGTTGTAAATAAGCCTGTGTTTGTTCAGGCTGGGAAGTCAAAGGTGGTGAGACATGATGCTGATTAGGGGTATGTGATCCTGATTTCGGCCCGATGGGAGGACAGTGATTTGATTCATAGATTCAGATCACTGTTCTAGATTCAATTCGGCCGAATGCAAATCTGAAGATTCGGTGCTGATTCAGAGAATCAGCAATTCACCATAGACACAGCTTTAAAGATTTTTTCTACATATTTCAAGGTACCAGGTGTGGCTCGTGAACGCTGCAATGCTGGGGCTGATGGAGCATCCCACAGAAGCGCAGCTCCCCCTGCCCCGGCATGCTCAGCGGCAAACCTGGATGTCAATCAGAAGTACTTCTGGGTCCGCCAGGGAGTGCACCAAGGGCCCCCCCCCAGTTCAGTGATTGGCTGCAGGGGGACCCTGGGTGCCCCCCAAGACCTAGGAGATGCCAGTCGCCAAACCGGGGGCCCCCCCCATGCGCACCTGGCAGACCTGGAAGTGTACCAGAAGTGCTTCTGGTCCACTTCTGGGTCTCCTGCAGAGCACACTGGGGAGCACCCCCACCCTGTGCTCCCATGGGATGCTCCATCTGCCCCCAACATCACAGCAGTCACGAGCCGCTTGGTACCTTGAGGTATGCAGAAAAAACATTTAAAGCTGTTTCTATGTCTGAATCACTGAATCTTTCCAAATCGATTCAGAGGGTTCCGATTTGATTCGGATTCAGAGATTCGGCCACCAAATTGGCCTGAATCTCTGTCGAACAGAATCAGGGACCAAAGTTTTGCACAGCCTGAATGCTGACATCATCATTCTGTCATGTGTCACTGGCCACAGAAACTGGTCTGTCTTGCTCAGATTAACCCTACAGGCTGCCAGACACGAGAGGACTTTGACTTCTGCATTCAAGAGAGGAGCAAGACAAGAGATAAAACATATTGATATACAAGCCATGGGAGATTTGAAAGTTTCCAAGCTAGGTGATTCAGTCAAAAACCTGTCATTTTATTAAATAAATTATAGAGCACAAAGAAATTCACTCAGACACTTGATTTTCTTCAAATTATGTGTGCAGATGATATGGCTTACAAGGCAATACTTCAGTCTCACATCTGCCTCCAATGCACCCATTCAGTAACACTGTAAAGTTAATCAAGTTTAGTAGTATGTTTTTACCATCTTTAGCCTTCAGAGCTTTCCCTCTGCTTCTCATCTGTTGTGCCGCTTCCTCAGAAAGATGCCCAAACACTACAGACACATTAACACCTGCCTTCTCAAAGATATCGCCATCCTGAAGCACACAGCTGATGCCACCACCACCTATCGGAGACAAAGTGCATTTCAAGTCTCAGAAGCACACTGTACAGTGTAAAATTCTTGACCACTTACTAGTAGTACAAAAGTGACCATTCAACTAATGAGATTTCTCCTCACTCATTTGCTGGAGCCCTTCCCCACGGCCCCTAATGCAGTTTGCCAGTTCTGTAATGCAACACTGGTAGAGGACAGCGTGGAATGAGGGAGAGGGGGAAGGATAGAAAGAAAAGTACAGTTTTTCATATTCTTATACTGATCACTGTAGCCTCTAAACTGTGGTAAAAAGAAGAATCTTACATTACTGTGAATGACTAACAAGTGTTATTCATAAAATTATCCAGCTTTTAAAAATCCACCTATAGTATTTGGTAGTGATGACTTCCTGAAGCAGTACATTTCACCAGGTGACTGCAGACTGTGAACTACTTAGAGAACCAATTTATTCGGTCATTGGAACCACATAGAAAAGAGTTATTAAAAGCTGGTTAGAAAAGCAGCTATACTAGTCACTTGTCATTCACTGTGAGCAAAATATAACAGCCTGTTTTTAACTTCAGAGGCTTTGCTTAAAACCTCCTCAGGACAAAGCTACTGAAAGCAGCATGAAGGGATATCATTGCTCGGGTAGCAATAGTATTGTATTTTGAATCTAAATTAGTTTTACATAGCTCCACACCTTCAAAAGGAAAATGTGGCCCTATTTAGCACGATGCAATACAAAAAACTAGAATATCCCACTTCGTTCTTAATTCATTGTCATCATTTAAGAGAGCTGTTTTACCAAAGCCAGTTGTTTTTAAATACTAAGATTACCCCAAGTCAATCAGAAACCTTGGAAAAGCGTCTCTTCCTTTTGCCAGCAATATGAATGAAGCATCTTACAGTGACAAAGGGTCCTCAGAATATGAGCAGATGGCTGGGCACAATCCCTCCAAATTTACAGAGAGCTCCTATGCTTACACAGCTATTTATAAGTTTGCTAAGGCAGCATTTTTCAACCCATGGGTTGTGACCCAAAAGTGGGCCACAAGATTTCAGAGGGTCGTGAGCCACAGGCTTAGAAACACTGATCCCAGAAAAGTGCTGAGACTGCAGCAGGGCAGAGTGGCAGCAGGAAGGTGCCTGCCCCTTCCATCGAGGGAAGGGACAGGGGAGAGCTGGAAGGCTGGGCTGGGTGCTCACAGGGGCAGGGCAGCTAGAAGACGCTGCTGGGGAGGCCGCTGTGACCAGGCTGCCTGGCGTGGTATAGCAGCCCCAGCCCAGGGCAGGGGCTGCCAGGGCTGGACTTGCTCTGCTGCTGCCCACATGAGCTGGAGCCACCACGACCACCATGCTCTGGCCCAAGCAGGACAGGGACAACTGGGGGCTCCTCTGGCAGGGCTGGCGGGGGAGCGCTGTAGGGGACTGTGGGTTGGGAGTGAGGGACACCAGCAGGGCTGGGGGTGAGTCAGGAGCTGCAGGTCATGAGTGAAGGACACTAGCATGGCCCAGGGAGGCTGGGGATTGTGGTTCACACACTGGCAGAGCCAGGGGAGTGTGGGTCGGGACAGGCCATGAACTTTTGCAAATGGGTCCCGGTATGAAAAAGTTGAGAACTAGTGTGCTAAGGAACGACAGTGTTAAATTAACAAGGCTCCAGCCTGTTTCACTGCTTCTGTGCAGAACCAGGACAGCAACAAGAGAACTGTCACTATCAGGTCAGTATCATGGTGTTGCTTGGGAAAGCAACCTGTCTGCAAACACCAAAGTTGTTCAAGTAAAAGGAGGACCCAAAAGGTGCAGCGGAGATACAAAGTTGGAGACATACAAGGAGGCACAAAGTGGTAGAAATCATTTCCCCCTACTCCTTTCTCCTACTTAGGAAGCTACTGAGGGGAGCAAAGGTTTGGGGTACGGGGACAGGGAGATATGGAAAACAACTAGTTTTCACAGTCAAACAGCAGAGGGATCTTCAAATTTAACCAGATACCTACTAATCATAACAAGGTCCACAGACCAATAGCTAATTCTTTCCAGACCTGGAGAGGTCCTGCAGTAGAACCAGTTTCTATAAACATGTTCCTTGACCTCACTGGTAGGTTCTCTCTTCCTTTACATCGGGCTAACAGCATATTTTTATGGTCAGGCATGGTCTGATTAAATTATTTCAGTCCTGATTACATAGCACTCTTCTTTTCCAGGTGATTTTAAACAACATCCAGAATTTCTGCCTTGGGGAATATTATGTCACTAAGCAAGCTGAAGCAGAACAGCACCTAGACACTCTGGCCAAAAAATAACAGGGCCATAAGGAATCTCAACCCTCAGTATGAATGAATATGCGCTACTCAGATCATCCCTGACCAACACTTCCCCAACCTCTTCTCCTAAACCTTCAGTGAAAGGAGATTCCACAATTTCCCTGGGACCATCTTTTTTGCGGCCTCCTTGTTCTACCAATAAAGACGTTTTTTCTTTCTGATGTAAATCTACTTTGCTGCAATGTAAAGCCATTGCTTCATCACCTACCCTCTACAACACAGGAGGGAACATCCATTCCCTGGGCTATTGCCCATGACAGGGAACTATCAGCCTTCCTGAATAAAGGAGGCCACTGAGGACACATCAAGTAAATGCATGGGACAAGAAAAAAGAAAAACAGCGAGGTCGCAGATAATAACTAGGGCATTGGAAAGGGACACCAAACAGTGCACACCAGCCAGCACCCACTGCCCCCTGAAGGAGTCAAGGGAGCCTGTGGAGGCCGACCCAGTGAAACACTGTCTGGATATGCAATCGGAGAAGTGCCAGGAAAGCAACCCCACACTCCTCCTGGGATTGATTCTTCCTTGCCAGAGCCTTCTTCCTGGTCTTACAAACCAGTGGTTCTCAACCTGTTTTGTACCAGGACCTGTTTGTAAACGTCAATGATCAGTCCCGACCTTCACCAACCCGCAGGCTGTGAGGCAGGAAGGCCCCAGGCAGCCCCTCGCAGGCTGAACTCTGCCAGCCTGCAAGAGGAAAAGCCACCATTTCCCCCATTTTCCTCCTTTACAAGAGAAGCAACATTTAAAGTTTGGGGACCCATTCATAAAGCTGGATCATGACCCTTCCATACACTCTTGCACCCCACTGTTGGGGTTGAGAGTCGCTGTGACCCACAGTCCGCTTGGGCAGAACCAGGAGGCGGCTGACCAGGAGGACTTGGTGGGGACACGGACGGGGAAATAAAAAGGTACGGGGAGGGGGGGGCAGGAAGACAAGGGATCACCTGATGAGAAGCTGCCCAGGTGGGCTGCTTTGGGGGGGAAGGCAGGCCCCGAGGGGCGGGGGTGATCCTTACCCTCCTGGCGCTCCCAGCTGTCCACGGAGAAGGCGGCGGCGCCGTCCAGCTGCGCCAGCGCGCGGCACACCCGCGCCTGCGTCTCCATGAGCAGCAGCTCCATCCGGCTCCGCATCTCGCCGCGCCGGCTCCGCAGTTCCCACAGGCCGCTCACCGGCGGCGCCATGAAGTCGTTCCGCTCCTCTTCCGCCGCCGCCGCCAGCCGCACCAGCCCGAGCCCCAGCCCCAGCCCGGCCAGCGCGCCCAGCACCGGCCGCCAGCCCGCGCCCGCCTCCGCCTCCGCCTCGCCGGACCCCCCGCTGCCGCTGCCGCCGCCGCCGCCGCCGCCGGCGCGAGAGGAGGCGACGCGGAGCCCCCCGCGGGCCCCGACCGGGTCCCGCCAGCGCCCCGCGCCGCGCAGCACCGCTCGCAGGGCCATGGCTGCAGCGGGAGCCGGGGCCGGAGCAGGGCCCGCCCACAGCCCCGGCTCCGCCCGCGCGCCGCGGTGTGGGGGGGCAGCGCCGGGGACGCCAGGGCGCCAGCCTGCCCCTAGTTGTCCCTCAGCGACAAGCCTCGTACAAGCGACGGTCCCGAAAGCGCGCCAAGTGGCCGAGGGTGTCCAGGTTGTAGCTGTGTTGCTCCAGGAGCCCTCAGGACTCGTGGTAGAGGAGGCTGTCTCTTTTATCGGACCAACTCGAGTTTTGCAACAACAAAATCTTTATAGCCTCATTTTTGAAGTAGCATATGCAAACCCAAGTCACTCCTGGGTAATCTTTCAGGGCATATATAAATATCTATAATTTTTTTTTTTTTTTTTTTTTTTGCGGATCAGGGTCAAATCAACTCCAAATCATATCAATTGAGAAGAACTCAATCATTACAAAAAACATATGGATTGAGCAGGCAGAACTCAATCACTCAAAATACCATGTATGGCAGTGCTACAAGGGGAGAGCATCCTCCCGCCCAGGCTTTCACCTGGGGACTTGAGAGAGTCCCAAATCCACTGGTAGGCATCCTACATGTATACCCAAGCCTAGATGTCTTGGGGTTCAGATGCCCCCACTTGTGGGTTTGTTTGTTTTTTTAAAATTTGTATTCCAGGCCAAATTAGCCAAAACTAATGCCAAATCCAAGAGTCCAGAACAATAAGTGGCCCTACTACCAGCAAACATCCTCCACCCACAGTTGGGGCTTCAGACGTTCCAAATCCTTCGGCAGGCATCCTACTTGCAGGCCCAAGCCTCCAGGCTTGGGGTTCGGATGCCCCTGAGCTTTGCTTGCCCTTAGCCAGAAGGCCCTTGGACCAAACAAGGGAGGAGACTCCATTTCCATAAACTGGGCTTAAAGCCGCTGTACCTGGGCAGGTACTGAACCACTCCAGAAGAGCAGTTCTGCAATGCAGTTCAAGAAAACTGCCTTCACAGACACAGATGCATGTTATTTCCCCTGCCAGGTTAAGAAACCACTACAGTTGATCTGAGCCATCAAGAGGCCTATACTTAACTGGGCTTTTTTTTTTGTAAAAAATATATGTCTAGATATATAAGGTTATATAGCTCTACACTAGTATCACACCACAAAAAAACCCTTCACACCTTACAAAAACTGCACCGGCACGCCCATACAAAGGCCCACTGGCCATCCAAACCCGTTACAATATCCACATTGTGTCCACCACACACAAAACAAACAAAACCCTAGTCCAAGGGTAAGCAACCTTTTTTGGCCGGAGTGCCGAAAAAACCATAATGTCTACCTTGGAAGGTGCCAAAGTGCCGACATGTTGGAGCCCAGAGCAACTGTTCACAACCCCCTGGCTGCATCCAGCCCATGGAGCCTGGTCTGCTTGTAGCAGGGCTTGCAGCCTCCCAGCCACCTCCTGGGAGCAGCCTGGACTCCATGGCTGGCAGCAGCTGCTTAGGGCCCGGGCTGGCGGTGGTGTGCCAAGCAAAATGGCCTTGCATGCCAGGCTTGACACGCGTGCCGGCTGACCCCTGCCCTAGTCCTTCAGACAAGGCAAAACTTCCTTTCTATCCCCACCCCGCTTGTGAGGTCACATATTCAGTTCAAATGTCCTCTATATTGCTGTCGCTCCAGCTCCTGCTGTAAGATCCACTGCTGTTGTTGCAGTCGCTATCTTCAGTTCTGCTTATCCCTTTATCTCCTTTGCTGTCACCACCCTTCTCCACTTTGGGGGCATTGGGTGATCCTGTGCCACATGTTTTTGTGCCAGGTGGCTTTGGCTGCTTCCTCTCCATCCTCCCCTACCGATTTCTGGTAGTAGGTCTGGAGTTCGCTCAGAGTCATTGTCATGCAGCCTACTACCTCTATGTCCATTTGCCTATGCAACAGGAGGTTCCTGGCCTTCCAAAGGGTGCTCCTGACACAGGATGCAAACAGATCAAAACAGGGTGATGGGTTCCCCTAGTGTTTGGTGAGGTGCCCATGCAGCATCGCTTCTCTGGTTAGTTAGCTGACACCGGGCACTGCTTTACAGAGCTACTTCACCCTTTTCCATACCTCTTTGGCACAGGTGCAGAGTCAGAGGAGGTGGTCTATCATCTCAGTGGCCCCATAGCTACTGGGCCACGGGCAGCTGGGTCTCCCCAACTGCCCCCTTCTATGTCTCCAGGCTCTCACTGGTAGAGCTTGGTGGACTATGAGTCAGTTCAGGTCCCTGTGATCTTTGTGCACATCCTTGTGGTCAATGCGCTCCCACTCAGCCTGGCATGTGTCGCCTGGGAGCAGGGCCATAGGCAACGTGGTGTCCCTTAGTCTCACTGTCTCCTGGATCTTCCTGTGGTTTCTCATGGTCTCTGGGTCTGCGCTCTGCAGGTTGTACAAGCTGTAGCTCAGGGTCTCGTAGAACCACGGTGCACCCATGATCCACGGTTTATGATTGGTTGGGGTGAATACCCCCCCAGTGTCTCAGGATGTGCCCTAAAAAATATCTCACGAGGCAAGTGGTTTTGGATTTTGTGTCCATCACCAGCTTGCAGATCAAACTCATATACTTGGCCCACAGGAAAAGGAGGATGCCCCTGCCCCCGGCCCTCTTGTCCTTGTACAAGGTTTTCCAGGTGACCTTTTCCCATCTGGAGCCCCAGAAGAAAATGCACATGGCCCTCTGGATCTTGTGGGTGACATGCTCGAAAGGAGGGAAGACCAGCATGGTGTACAGAAGCAATGGTACACCTTCACAAGCACTACATGACCCCCTTGGAAAGGGAGCACATGTGCCAGAGCCCCAATCTCTGCTTTACCTTTTCCTGTGCCATCCTGCTGCTCAGCTCAGGATTAAATTCTATCCCAAGGATCCCATACTTGACTAGGCTTGCTTCAACACTTTCTTAGAACTACTTGTCTCAGAATAAATGTTTCAACTTTGAGGACCCAGTTCTCACTCACTCACTCACTGGTAGTTTACAGTGAGCAATATAAAGTAAATAAGAAGAAAATGTATTTGCATACATATTTATATATTTTTTCAGTGTACGATAGTTTTTTGGCAAATATGATAATTTTGAGCTTCCAATACAATAATTTAATATTTAAGACGTGGTGACGATGGTCAGGTCTACGAGCTCTTAGTCCAGTGCTTCCCAAATTTTTCCTCAGCATGACCCCATTTATGGCGCCATTTTCTCAGCATGGCCCCTCACTCCCAACCCACAGCCCCCCACCCCCACAACTCCATTCACTGATATTGTGATCCCATTTGGGTCATAACCTGCAGTTTGGGAACTGCTGTTTTAGCCCCTGGATTATCTGCACATGAACACTGTCGGGTGGTGTTAAGCACTCATAGCTCAAAGCTATGCCACTCCAGGGTAGGATTATCTCTGGTCTGCATTGCCCAGCTTCTGTTCCATTAAGGCAGAGGAGGGCAAAATACAGTTTGTGGGTCAGATCTGGCCTGCCAACTGATTCAATCTGGCCCATGGGTGAACAGATGCCAACTTATTGGATCTGGCCTGGGGGCAGCTGGCGGCTTCAGCTGCCGCATGGTGCTGGACAGGTGGGTGGGTGGGACTGCTTCCACTCAGCAGTATTAGCTCTTGATGCAGTGGCATCAGCTGTGGACCTGGGGTGGGGGGCTTCCACACAGCAGGCAGAGAGTGGTGTTACCTGTGGATGTCCCTGGCAGGTTCAGGAGCCGTGATGCCCTCTCAGTGCAGAGGAAGCTACCACCCAGAGCCCCAACCCAGAACCTGATGGTAACAGCAGCTGTGGACCCAGGCAGGAGCTGCTGCCACACTGGGCAGATGTCAGCTGTGATACTGCTGGCAATGCTTGCACTGGGGCTCCAGAACCTGCTGGCTGAGCTCACAGCTGATGCCACCACCTACCCACTACAGTGGAAGTCTGTGTCTGGGTCCACAGCTGAGCACCAGGGCTCCTGGCAAACTACTGCTTCGGCCAGGTTCTGGAGGGATGGGGAGAGAGATGGAGAGAGACAGAGAGAAAAGAGAGACAGATGAGAAGAGAGAGAGAGAGATGGAAGTGGCCCTCGATAGGTCCCCAAAACTCATTAAATGGCCTTCCAGATGAAATAATTGCCCACTCCTGCATGAAGGTGTGGCCACTTTCCACAGATGTGCTGCCCAAGCTGAAGTCCTCCAGTATCCTAGGATCTCTCATACCCCACCCATGCAGCAGAGATAGAAGCCTGTCCTGGCTCACAAACCCTCTTGTGGCAGCTCACAGCTACAGCTCCTAGTCCTGCCCCTGCTCATCAGGCCTGTAGTGACAAGTCACAGCTGTGCAGGTGGGGAACAGTCAGAGCAGGTTTCTAGATTAAGAGTGTGACTACTTTAAGGTGTAACAAAGGCCCCTAGTCTCCCTTGGCTTGGAGAAAAATAGGTAATAGGTGTTGGGGTCTATGCCTAGTCAGGCACAGCACAATACCTGGTTTCTCTGCAGGCAAAGGGGAATGAGATGCTTTGCTGATGTGCTCAGGGGCTAGTACTGTAGCATGGCATGGATGAGCCAAGCCAAACCCAAGAGAACCATTGGCATGTGGGCTAGAGAAACATAGAACATGAGGGTTGGAAGGGACCTCAGGAAGTCATCTAGTCCAACCCACTGCTCAAAGCAGGATGAGCCCCAACTAGATCAACCCAGCTAAAGCCTTGTCTACCCAGGTTTTAAAAACATCCAAGGATGAAGCTTCTACCGCTTCTCTGGGTAACCTGTTCCTGTGTTTTATAACCCACCTAGTGAGAAAATTCTTCGTAATATCCAAATTAAACTTTCCTTGCTCCCTGTTCTGTCATCTGCCACCACTGACAACAGTTTAGTTCCACCCTCTTTCAACCCTGCCTTCAGGTAATTGAAGGCTGCTATTAAATCCTCCCTCAGCCTTCTTTTCTCTAGACTAAATAAGCCCACTTTCCTCATAAGTCAGGTGCCCCAGCCTCCCAACCATTTTTGTTGCCCTCCTCTGAACTCTCCAATTTCTCCACACCCAGGAGCTCCTGTGTGTTCCCTTGCCAGTGACCAAACACAGCCCAGGAAGCTTTCATTCTTCGCTTTGCTACTCCCTTTCCAGGAGGGCCACTGGCCCAGACAAGCCAAGGAAAATAACTGCTGCCGTGACTCGGATTTGAACCGAGGTTGCTGCGGCCACAACGCAGAGTACTAACCACTATACGACCACGGCCACAGGAACACCAGACCACAGGACCACCTGCTGGGCTATGAGCACTCTGACTTTAGGATCCAGAGGCCTTGTTCCAGGGTGGAGCCACCCTCAGACCCACCATGACCTTTCCATTCCATAATAGACAAATTTCTTGATACACAGTGCTAACAGGAAAGAAAGAATACAAGCAATCACCAATTCTATATACCTACCAAATCCTAGGGCTGTCATCAGCATCAAAGTGCATTTGAGCAGGATGCAGTCTTCACACTGAGGCTCTCTCCTAGGTGCCATATGTCAGCAGCCTAGAGGTGGGATGCCAAGGCCCACACCACCCCAGTGGGGTGGATGGGCTGGGCTGGGCTGGGCTGGTGGTGAGCCCTCTGTCCATGGTGGCCTCAGGGACCCTCCTACCATGGACAGAGGGCTCAGGGTGGTTGGGGCAGTGATGGGGACCCCTCTCAGGGCCCCTCATGGGGAGAAGAGATGAAGAGGAGGAACCCGGCTCCGGTGTGAGACGCATGGGCATAAGCTCGCTGCACCCCCGTGAGCCCAGGGAACCCCAAAAGAGCCCCCAGGACCCCCGACAAGGCCAGCCTGCCTGCAGGTAAGCAGGGACCAGTGGAGGGAGAGACTAGCCACATTAGCCAGCTGGGAGCCTGCTGAGGCAGAGGCGGGGACGGCCACGCCCCACCCCAGCTCCTACTTCACCCAGCCCCACAGGGAGCAGCACAACTGGAGCCTCATGAACAGGCCGTGCAAACAGGCTCACTCCTGGGCCCGGTGCGCAAGTTAGCATGGGAGTTTGCGCAAGAGGGTGCATGGGAGGCCCAAGGCCCTGCCTGTGAGTCCCCCAGAGTAGACAGTCCCAGCCATAGCCAGCCTACCAGTGGCATGATAGGATGGGCACGCACTGCACCCCAAGGGTACCCTCAGCGTCTGCAGGCCCCCCCTCTGGCTCCTCAGACACCTCCGCCCAGACAGAGCCCCTGGTTCCAGGCTCCACACAGGCAGAGCCCCTGGCTCTCGGCTGTGGGGGCTGTCTGTCACTTTTTCAGGCTCTGGGGGCCAGCAGCATGGCCACCTCCCCTTGTGAGGTCTGCTCCCTACTGGAGTCTCTGGCACGCCAGCTGGAGAAGCTTCAGGCCACAGTCCAGAGACTGAGTGCCATCAGCGACTGTGAGCAGGAGATCGACTCCTACTGCCAGGTCCTGGGAGGTAGCGGGTAGACCATGGTCTCCCTCTAGGACAAGGGAGGACTTGAGGACCTCGCTTACCGTCCAGCCCAGGGATTGGACCACGGTGGTCAAGGGCCCCAAGGCCTGCCACACCAAAGCCCCTGCCCTGCTGGAGCTTTGCAATCGGTATGAACCTCTTGCAGCCCCAGCAGAGCCTGCTGAGTTGCCAGCTCTCACAGACAAAACAGACTCTACTGTAGCTACTGCCCCCGCTCTCCCCAAGACAAAATGCAAAGTGTTTGTCATGGGAGACTCCATCCTGAGGAGGACTGAAGGAGCAATCTCCCACCCTGACCCCTTAGCCTGGGAAATTTACTGCTTCCCGGGAGCCCGCATCCAAGACATTGCAGAGAAGATCCTTAAACTCCTCCAGACCACTGACCACTATCCTATGCTCCTTATTCATGTGGGCACCAATGACACGGCTCGGAGCACTCCCTCCTGGGTCATAAAGCACTACAGGGATTTGGGAGCCGGGCTAAAGGGCCTGGGGGCTCAGGTGGTATTTTCTTTGATCCTTCCAATCTGGGGCTATGGGCTAAGGAGGGAAAGAGGATCCAGGTAGTAAACAAAAGGCTGTGGCACTGGTGTCATCGGGAAGGCTTTGACTGCCATGACTACAGTCTGCTCTTTGGTGAGAGAGGCAGCGAGCTGCTGGGAAGAGATGGCCTCCACCTCTCTCTGCTGCGGAGGAGGCTTTTCTCAGCCAGGCTGGCTGACCTGCTCCACTGGGCTTTAAACTAAGCCCGCTGAGGGATGGGGGGACTACAGCCACTTCTGGCCCACTCAGCAACCCTTGGAAAGCCAGCGGGCCAAGGCACTTAAGGGAGCCCACCCCTGCCCCAGCCCTGGCACAATCTGTGGACAAAGCAAGGGCCCCCAAGAGGACACTTGCATACACAAATGCCAGGAGCTTAGGGAATAAACAGGAGGAACTTGTCCTCCTGCTAAACGCAAATAACTATGATGTCATAGGGATAACGGAGACCTGGTGGGACTCCACCCATGACTGGACCACAAGTATAGATGGCTATACCCTGTACAGGAGGGATCAAGTGGACAAAAGGGGCAGAGGTGCAGCTCTCTATGTCAAGGAAAGCTACGCATCCCTGCAAGCCAACACTGGCACCCACAGTGGAAGACTTGAGACTCTCTGGGTTAAAATCCATGGGGATCACGGCACAAGGGATACTATGGTGGGAGTCTACTACAGACCCCTACCCAGGGTCAAGACCTTGACCTTGAGTTTGCCAGGGAATTGGCTGAGGCCATGTGCTCCTGGTGTATGGTTGTCATGGGAGACTTTATCTACCCAGACATCTCATGGGATGAGCGCTCAGCCAAATCCAAGCAGTCGCAAACCTTTCTCTCATGTGTAGATAACCTCTATCTGACACAGGAAGTCTAAGGGCTGATGAAAGGTAAAGCGCTGGTCAACCTGGTACTGGCAACCAGGGATGACCTAATCAGTGACCTAACAATCGAAGGGAAACTGGGTGACAGTGACCACGAGCTGATCACCTTCACCATCCACTGTAAAGCTGGGAAGTCAGTCAGTAATACAGAAGTCCTTGATTTCAGGAATGCTGACTTTGACAAGCCAAGGAGGCTTGTAAGTGAGGCCCTAAAGGGCCACAACCTAAAGGGCAGGGCAGTTCAGGACGAGTGGTTGCCCGTCTATCCCATCTTGAAAGAAAGACAGCAAAAGGGCACAACAGCACCCTTGGCTCTCCAGGGAACTAGAGGACCTCCTGCATCTCAAAAGGAAGACCTGCAAAGGATGGAGGACTGGATCCACCACCAAGGAGGAGTACTCTACTGTGGTCTGGACCTGAAGAGAACAAACCAGGAAAGGCAAGGCTGCGATGGAACTCCAGCTAGCTACAAATATCAAGGACAATAAAAAGTCCTTTTTTAGATATGTGGGGAGCTAGAGGAAAAGCAAGGGCAACATTGGACCCCTGCTAAACCAGATGGGACAACTGATAACCGATGCCCATGAAAAAGCAAACTAGCTAAATGGATACTTTGCATCTGTTTTTCACCAGTCCCATGGGACACCTCTGCTCACTGTGGGTCAGGGATGCCCGGGTAAGGGAGATTCCATACCTTCCTTCAAAGCTGACCTCATGAAGGAACACCTTGACAGGCTGGATACCTTCAAGTCTAGATATTAGGAGGCACTACTTCACTGTCAGGACAGCTAGGATCTGGAACCAACTTCCAAGCGAAGTGGTGCTGGCTCCTACCCTGGGGGTCTTTAAGAGGAGGCTGGATGAACACCTTGCTGGGGTCACTTGTCCCCAGTACTTTTTCCTGCCATGGCAGGGGGTCGGACTTGAAGATCTGCCCAGGTCCCTTCTGACTCTACCAACTGTGAAACTGTGAAACTATGAAGTCAGTCAACCCTGACGATTTACACCCAAGGGTATTCAAGGAGCTGGCTAGCATCATAGCACGGTTCTTTGAGAACTCCTGGTGCTCTGGTGAAGTGTCCAAAGATTGGAAGAAGGCCAATGTCATGTCTATCTTCAAGAAAGGGAGGAAAAGTAGATCCAGCAAACTATAGGCCCATCAGCCTGACCTCTATCCTGGGGAAGGTCTTGGAAAAGATTACCAAAGAGGCCATCCTTAACAGACTAACTGATGGAAATATCCTGAGGAATACCCAGCACAGGTTTGCTGTGGGTAGGTCTTGCTTCACCAATCTCATTTCCTTTTATGACCACGTGACCTGTCACCTGGACAAAGAGAAAGAAATTGATGTTGTATATCTTGACTTTAAAAAAGCCTTCGATTTAGTATCCCATGATCAACTCTTGGCAAAAATGACTAACTGCGGCCTCGGCCTCACCATGTCCTGCTGGCTGAGGAATTGTCTCTGCGGTAGGACCCAGAGGGTGATGGTTGAAAGAAGTCAATCATCATGGTGCACGGTGGCCAGTGGGGTCCCTCAAGGCTCCTATACTTTTTAACATCTTCATCAATGATGCAGACACTGGTGTCAGAAGCAGGCTGGCCAAGTTCACTGATGACACCAAACTCTGGGGTAAAGCATCCACACCTGAGAACAAGAGGGTGATCCAGGCAGATCTTGACAGGCTCGTGAAATGGGCAGGTGAGAACCTGATGATGTTTAACACTGAAAAATGCAAGTTTCTCCACCTTAGGAGGAAAAACCTGCAGCATGCTTACAGGCTGGTTAGCACTACAGATGAAAGGGACTTAGGGGTCAGGGTTGACCACAGGTTGAACATCAGCCTTCAATGTGAAGCTGCGGTTAGTAAAGCAAGCAAAATACTGGCTTGCATCCATAGATACTTCTCAAGTAAATCCCAGGACGTCATTCTCCGGTTCTGGTTGGCCTTCGTGAGGCCACAGCTGGAGTACTGCATCCAGTTTTGGGCTCCACAATTCAAAAAGGATGCGGAGAAGCTTGAGAGAGTGCAGAGGAGAGCCACGCGCATAATCAGAGGTCAGGAAAACAGACCTTATGATGGGAGGCTGAGAGCCATGGGGCTCTTCAGCCTGGAAAAGCACAGGCTCAGGTGTGATCTAGTGGTCACCTATAAGTGTATCAGGGGTGTTCACCAGGATCTGGGGGAACATCTCTTCACCAGAGCACCCAAGGGATGACAAGATCGAATGGTCACAAACTCTAACACGACTGATTCAGGCTGGACATAAGGAAGAACTTCTTTACTGTCCAAGCCCCCAAGGTCTGGTATAGATTGCCACCGGAGGTGGTTCAAGCACCCACTTCGAATGCCTTCAAGACATATTTGAATGTTTATGTTGCTAGGATCCTATGACCCCTGCTGACTTCTGTTGTAATTATTTTGCTCTTGTTATGTGTTATAACCACCTATAACGTCATCAGAGCGTGATCTGCTGTAAGCCCGACTATTGAAAGATCCTGTAACATGGCGTCACTAACAGGATGGTCGGCTGCAGATCATGACAGGGATGATCAGTCCCACTATCAGGCATGTCCTTGGGTATCCAGCTGCAGGCAGCTTGTGGACGCTGATGAACTTTGGCACCATCTGCAATTCCATCAGGCTCCTGGCCACACCGATAATGACGGGACCCAAGTATTTTGCGTGTGGCTTGGGGAAGATCCCAGGAGACCTTGGGAAGCTCGTCTTACGGGCCGTGCTCACAGCTGCATATTAAGAGATCCCGCAGTCACTTTTTCTATCCCGTTGGCCCAAGGGGAGCAGGTCGCTGTAGCCAGCGAGTTTCCCCCTCCCGAATGGGATGCCACCCCGTCCCACTCTTGGGACGGTTGTGTAGAGGCGATCACGGCACTTGTGGGTGACAAGGGGTGCTTGCAAGGAAATCGCGCCCCCCCTTCATTCACGATCCCCAGCGGCGTTAGTCACCGGCGGCTGCACGCCCTAGCTGAAGACCTTGGGGTATTGAAAGAAGGGAAAAGGAAGGGAAAGAAAGTCGCATGCTTGCGTGCTTGTCTTGAAACCCTCGTATCCAACCTTAACCGCTTGAATGATTACGAAGTGGCGGTCGTTACCATGAGCCGTGCTAGCAAAGATGGCGCCCTTCAACAATGGCCGAGCGGCGGAGACAACCTGGAGCCCCCGCCCCCTACTCCGCCTACCGTCCCACCACCATATTTAGGGGACGAGGCACCGCCTCCATCAGTGACGCCGCTATATCCGCCACTCCTTGAAGGGCGGGGCAAGACTTGTCCTCCTCCTCCAGCGCCTCGTCCTCCAGCGCCTCCTCCATCAGCGCCCAACTTTGTGCCACCCCCCCTGCTTCAGGTTCATCCCATTGAGATTGTGAAGACCCGCCAGGGCAATGACGGCAACATTATTACCGAGCGAACCACCAGAGACCGTGATCATGGCGAAATGAATGAACTTATAAGCAGGACAGCCCGCCAAAGCGATGAGATGCCAACCCAGTGGCTAGGACGTCTGGTTTTGGAATGTGGCCATGAAACGCTCAGCCACCGGGAGGCTGTCGTTCTGACCATGCATGGAAGCTACAGCTTAGGACTCCTGGCCGTATCCAATGTCCTGGAAATTGCACGTACCCCGTGGCCTATTTCGCTCCCTGCCCTAGTGGCAGGAGCTAGTCACGAGAAGCCGCATCAGGCTCATGAGGGGGCCCAACCGACCCACGCTCCGCATTCACAGCCATTTACCAACGCATTAGCCAGCGCAGTGTATTTCTCTATCCTGAAGAGGCGCCCCACGATTGATGCCGGCGTATCCGTTTTCACCCGATCAGGAAACAAGGGCGATAGCGATGATGGCGACGACGACGACAGGGACGAACATTACTCCGACGATGACATACCTACCTCCTCCAGGCCACCGGATTCCACACTTACCGGACCAGGGGTATCACCCAATCTACCAACACAACAACCTCATCATAGTTACGACCCATGGCCTCAGCGACATTGCAAGGACCCTCTCCAACTTCAGATTTCCCCGGTGATTCTACAAGCCGTGATTGACATCTATGCCAACAATCCGGAGCTCGCAGAGCTTCAAGCTAGCTCTCTTCACCATCAGCCACTTGTGGCATTGTACCGGTTCCAATACCAGCGATGACAACGACAGCATGAACACGGAGCACTGACACACCCTGCACAAGCTCTGCCAGCCAAAATCACTAATTCCATCCGTGAAGTGCCACGTCGGTATCCCGAACGCACCCTGGAGGAACGTGCTCATTTCGGGTTTCTCCTAAATCACGCCGGCATGAAGAAGGAGATACTTCGTAACCTAGATGAGGAAACTCAGAGACAGCTAGCGGTTAAGCTTGGCTTTCAGTTTACTCCCCAGCCAAAAAACTAGTAGGGGCGGATGCTGATTCTGCGGATCCAAGCGCCTGCCAGTGCAGTAATATTAGTGATCCTCCGCAGCCACAAGACATCGGCAACTTGGAAAAGCCTTCTTACCAAGTGCTTAACAACATTGCCAAGTCCCAGTTGGAACCCTCCTCCAGCTGCGTATTTTTGGGCACTCAATACACTCCTCAGGGTCGCGTCGCATCACCAGCTGCAGTGCCCACCCCACCATGGGATACGGCCTCTGACACAGGCCCCACACCAAAGCAAGCCCAACAATTCTTAGGCAGTATCAATTGGCTCCGCCATCACGTTGCAGCCAAACACCTCGGTATACTTGCAACGTTACAGCGTCGATTGCGAAAGAGGACGACAAATCATCAGCCATGGATGCGGCGAGATAACCGCCGAGTCCACGATCTTATCCAAGCCGCCACTTCCACACCACTGGTGCCATTTAGCCCAACGACACTGCTTCGCGTTACCGTTGGTTGGACCCCTACACATCTTTGGGCCACAGCGCACACCTCTAAGGGCCTGGCCACATTTCTTAACCAGACCCTGCATAAGGAGCAACATCGTTATGACACCTGGGCAAATTATTGCTCTGCCTATGTTTGGCGTCTGAACATCATCTTCACCATAGCGTTCATGACCTCTATGGCCCAGGTGCCACCCTACTCACACACCTCGATCCTACGCAAATTCTGGGAGACTTCCATGGGGCCTTCCACCTGGCACACGCTGGTGACACACGCCCAATACAATTGGGCTGTGTGGGTGTGTCACAACAGTGCCACCGTCACCCCGACTATTCTCTCCCATCCTATCTTGTACGGGACTTTGCTTCCAGGAAATGTGGCCAGTGATGGTACGTCACAATTCGGTGGCAGGTTTGCTTGGAAGTGTTCGTTATGTGCTACCAGCCACATAGAATGGGCAAACCCTGACTGGCGCAATACACCAGACTCACCTCTTAGGCATCAAGCGCAGGAGCTCGAGCTGCGAGGAGCCATCGGCGCACTTAAACACATCGCCATTGTACATGACCAGCCATTTACAACGGTGGTTCTTGTCCTGGATTCCCGCTGCGTCTGTGATGTCCTTACGGGAGTAGCCGAACCAAAACATTTTCGCTCCCAATGGGATGACATCCGTGAAGTACTCCACCACATGAGTTATCTCCCGATGATCCGACATACTAACTCTCATGTGCCGAACACTGACCCATTACATCAGACCGTTGATGACTGGCTAGCTCTAGGTCCAAAGACAACATCACACGATTGTATTGATGACGTTATCCATCCAGCCGCGGAAGTGCATAGGTCACTAAAACCGGTCTGTGATCAGTACCTTAAATGGCTTCATGACCTATGGGGCCATCCCGGTTCAGACACTACCATGTGGCGTTATCATAATGTAGGTGGCTGGCAATACATCACCCGTAACGGCTTACCCACACCACACGATTGGTGATGCGTGCTTCAAGCCTGCCACCAGTGTGCCCAGATTAAACCTTTTAGAAAGAAATGTTTCCAGGGAGCTTATAACGCTGAGCAAAACCAACCTGGGGCATTTTGGCAGGTTGATCTAATGGGCCCGCTTCCCAATGCGTGCCAGCATCACAAGGCACTTGTCATTGTCAACCTCGGTTCCTGTATGGTCGGTGCGATTCCCATGACTAGAACCGACTGGCCTCATTGCGCTCAAGCTCTGTTGCACCAATTTTTTCAGTGGCAGACTCCACAGGAAATACAATCTGATGGTGGGCCACCTTTCAAGAGCCACCACATTCACAACTTTCTTATGACGCACAATATTTGTCATCACATACATCTACCATATCACCCGCAGTCCAATGGCATCGTGCAGCGTGCCATTGGAGAATTAAAGCGTAAACTCTTATTGGAACTGAAACAAACCGATTTCAAGGGATGGTCGAAAGTGCTTTCACAAACCCTGCTCAACCTCAACAGTGGAAAAAATCTCTGGGCAGTAGGACCTCTTCAGGCTCGAGAAGGATGTGACCCAGACTTTAAACCCGGGGACCCTGTATGGGTCACCTTCCCCACCTCGACACCAACCAAGTATCCACCCACATTTCCTGGCGTGGTCATTCAACCCACGGCTTTAACTCATACCTACAAGCTCCATTTAATCAACTCAGCCGATGATCGCGAGCATTTAGTACATTTCAACTGGCTAAAGCCTCACAGTGTTTTGTTAAGCTAACAATCGTTTATTTTCTAAGTCAGGCAACCCTTCACGATGTCCGCCCATCAACAGGACAAGGAGGCCGATACCGAACCTCTCATCCGCCCATCCGTTGCACTGCCACCGCGAGACCCACGGGCACAGCCCCTGTCATTCGTGGGGCTATGGGTGAGACTTGTGGGGAGACCAAGGGGATTGGGAGCAACCGCCCCCACATCGGGACCAAGTGTACCCCCACACCGGCATCGGAAGCTATGGTTACTCTTTTTGATTTATTTTTTGTTGTTAACTAATATCATTGTAATGCATTCCTTTACAAAACGCGCAAAGCGGAATTTAGATTTATCCCCATTACCCATTGCGGACAACTTATTCCTCCGCACGTCACAGGAGTGGATGTTACTCACTGGATGCGCGTCAGGCTCAGTTTGTGCCCATGCACCCACCTCAGCTGCAGATAGCCCCTTTAGTATAGCCGTTATCCCTGTTAATTACACAGAGTTATTTCTGAGTTTTACATGTAATTCCCCTGGTAATGAAACTATCCACTATTTAGCTTGTAAAACGACTTGTTCCGTTAAAACCCTCAGTTATGCATGGAAGTGGAATGGTACCCACCCGATTAATTGTACGGTCCAAGATGTGCCACAGGGTTGCTTTAATCTTACCCATGGGCCACCTTGGGGAGCACTGCACTCCATCGTGCCTGACCCCAATAATGTTACTCTCTCTATCCTGTCACTTCCTCAAGCTGTTTTACGAACGGTAAAAGTTAAACTCTGTACCCTCGACACCCAGTGTTTTTGGCTGGGGTGTCACACTATTCCATGTACCTTCAAAACATCCACATCAAGGAGGGCTTTTGAAGATGCTACAGCATTCCGTCTATTCGCCACAAAAGTTTTTATGACAATAGGGAGTAATTTCGGTTTATCTACTCACCGCAAAGCATTTAAAACCTTCACCAACCACTTTAGCCAGGACCTCAAGTCATTATTAGCCCTCTACAATACGAAACACCCCCCACTAGTGGGGCTAATTCCAGCTCCCCACGACACCATGTTTTATTGCCAGTGGGACGAAAATTCAACCCAGGCCATTTTATATAGTCATTTTCCATATCATTCGAACGTCTGCTGTATTTTGGTGCAGGTTACCCTATGCCCTTATCTGTTGTCCAATGTCACTCATTAGACCGCCCCACTCACGCTCCCAAATAACGCTCGGAAACGCTGCAACATAGTTTCCACTGACCAAATCACAGGTGTCATGGGGGAATCAAAATTCTGGTCCAATGTGACCCACACTGAGCGCAGAAAGTTTTCTACCGGGTGGACTCTATACGGTATGTTTGCTACTGGTGCTTCTGCCTCCACTTTAGCCATTCAGCAGTTGCAGACTTTAGAATTGTTAGCAAGACTCATCAATGGTACGGCAGATGCGTTAGAAGTGTTCAATCGCCAGTTGCAGGACACCTCTAAAATGGCGTTCCAAAACCGTCTCGTGCTGGATTTCATGCTAGCTAAAGAGGGTGGGTTCTGTGCAACGTTGAACCTCACTGCACCACACGAGACTTGCTGTCTCGTCATTTATAATGCCTCAGAACCCCTCTCCAAAGCTATCAACCAAATCCGCAAGGTAGCAGAAGACACACGCACAATCGTTCAGACCCCTTTTAACTGGATAGCAAGCACATTCGAGTCACTATTTAACCTTTGACTTTCGCTGTGGTTGGTAAATTTGTTAACCCCCCTATTTACAGTCTTGATTGTTGTTTTAGTTGGGTCTTGCTGTATTGGCTTAGTTGTGCATTGTATCCGACGTCAGGTTACATCTGTTATGCTCATTACACGTCACAAGCACCTTCCCCAGACAAATGCTAACTCCCAAGAAATTAGGCGAAGCGCATTATAAATCTAGTTCAATAGCCAAGTTCCGTTTTTGTTTGACTAGTTAAATTTAATGGTAATACTTACCTTAAAATGTTTGTGTTAACCTATCTATCATCACTATAGTAGCAGCTTGTTTACTTATTTGTTGTAAGCCACTTGGCTCACATGGCCAGGGGGGCATGTTGTAATTATTTTGCACTTGTTATGTGTTATAACCTTTTGTAATAGGTGGCCATGTTCGCATACGCCAACTAGAGGCTTGCATAGTGTTTATGTAACAGGTGCTAAGTAAATAAGAGACTCTAAGTTTGCAATTACAGAAGAAACACGCGGTTGGGATTTTCCACATGGGGTTTCCCAAGGGAAAGTCCAGCGTCTGTCAGTAATGTGACAGTCACCGCTCCGAGCCAATGAAGAAGTGCCACACGCGATTAGACCGCCCTGCATCACTGAGGGTATAAAAGACATTGCACTACGAACTTTGGGGTCTTTGTGTGTCCAACGGAACGTAGTCACGGATCGGTTCAAACTTGGAGCAACCTTCGGCCTGGCCCGCCGGAGGGGAGGACGCCAGACCTGCCTGATCCCGGTGACCAACCCCAGAAACACCTCGCCAGAGCACGACAGCAGTCCCACACGTCGCTAGGGCGCATGAGACATTGGTGAGTGTGTGCTCACTGGTGGACATAACACCATTGATTCTGTTTTGTTTAACGTTTCATCAATAAAGTTAAGCCTGACCACCTATAACATCATCAGAGCATGATCTGCTGTAAGCCCAGCTATTGAAAGATCCTGTAACAACTTCCTGCCCCTGGGATAGGGGGCTGGACTCAATCCTTTGGGGTCCCTTCCAGCCCAAATGTCTATGAAATCTATGAACCTGGTGGGCACTGGGGAGGAGGGACGGAATGGAAACGGGGTGCAACCCTTCGCTGCTCCACAGCACTTCTTTTGTATTCTCCTTCCCTCCTGATGACTTTTCATCCATGGCTATCACTGCCTGGTCATCTGACATCCATGTAGCTCATGACATGCATACATACTAATTTGGTCTTTCTGGGCCTCCTCCTAATTTGATCTCTTCTCCCAAAACTGGGACTCAGGACCTCCTGCTCTGGGACCTTGTTAGCTGGTGCCACTTTATCTTGTGTTATGGAACAGTGTTGGACATGCTCCCCTGTTTTGTAAACTACGTGTCCTTGTTGGCCTCGTTGTCTGAGATAGCCTGTCTGCTTCCAAGGCCGTGTGAAACTGTGTGACTGTGGGACCCAGACACGTAGAAATCAATTAAGCCCTTCTGCCCATCCCGAAACATTCTAATGTATACACATATACCTATAAGCCAATTCGCAAAATGCAAACCTTGACATACCATTTCCTAAGCCTACGCCCCACACCTCATCTCAGGGTCCCTGTTGGCCTCCCCTGTCCTACTTGGACTGCAGGCAAGACTTGGGCTGTCCTCCTCCCCTCTGAGAAGGAAACTGGGTAGGGCCATTTGCTACTCCAAAGCTGAGGAAAAAAGAAAAATATCTAATGCTGTGACTCACATTTGAACTGAGGTTACTGCAGCTACAACACAGAGTAGCAACCACTGTACAACCTCCCCTGCCTGCCGACTGGGCCACAGAGGATGTCCAGCACAGCCTTCTGATTGAACCAGACCCCTCAAACTAGAGAATTCCATGTGATAACCCCTGTGGTACTATGTTCAGGTAAGTACTGTCCTGCCTCTCTCTAACTTTCAGGAATCTCCAGGGCTACATATGTCCTGTGGTCCCAGTATGAACAAGGGTTACTTTCCCTGTTTGCCCTCCCTCTAGTGTTCCCCACCCCTCTGATTTTGCTCCACCACACTGACAGCCATGGACTTCTGCCCATTTCCTTGCCATCACCCAAACACAGCAAAGCCCACAATGCCTGTCGGGCCGGTAGATGCGCTCTCATGTTTGGCTTTGGATTCTATTGGCAGGAAGGTCCCTGCCCCCTGAGCTGAGGAAACATCACTGCTATTACTTGGATTTGAACAGAGTTTGGTGCTTCCATGACACAAAGTACCAACCACTGTACTATTATGATAGTTTGGGCACCAGGCCATAGTGCCTGCCAGTGTCTTATTTCTCCCCTCAGCCTCCCTTCTGGCTTAGCCTTTCCTGTTCAGGCAACAGACAGATTTGGCCAGCTCTCCTTCTGCTCTGCCAACTGTAGAGGCATGCTAATCAAAAGGCAAGTGTGGGCTAGAAATTGAACCAGTGACCTAATCCTAGAGAGCCCCATGCAAAATACTCCAGGACAAAACGGCTACATGGGCATGCGTACCAAAACTTGTTCGAGTGTCCAAGTCTATGGCTGCCTCTAATTTGTTCTGCAGGGGCTGAGACCTGTCCTCTCCCACCTGGGGCAGCCCGTGCCTACAGTCTGGCCCCAGCTAGCATACACAGCTGACTTGCAGGGCTGCAGCTGCCAGTTGCTACTTCTCTCCCCTCACCACCAGAAGTGGGAGAGAGAATAGACATAGGGGCCAGAGGGCCCAAGAGAGGTGCTAGAGAATGGTGCAGAGACAGGTGCCAGAGGCATCAGAGAGAGGCACAGAGAGACAGGCATCAGACAGCCTGGTCCAGAGGGGCACGGAGACACAGGGGCTGAAGGGCTTAGTGCCAGAGGGGTGCACAGAGGGGTGCACAGAGGGGACAATAGTAGTATAATACCTGTGAGGCATGGTACATGGTAAAGGGAAGGTCGGAGCCATGTATTACGCCCTTGGGATTATGAAATAAAAGGGGTAGCCTTCCACCTACAAACAATTTGTTAGTCGCATCAAAGGCATGGCGAGTGACTCAAGTGGGTGTTCTGCCATAGACAGGTGGGTAGGCCAATGTTGTGACTAGCCTCAAGATGGCCCCCTGTCTCAAACGGACAGAGAGCGAGTGACCCCAGTGAAGGTGGAACAATCCAGAGTAACTATGTGGTCCATAAGCTCAGAGGGCAGGGACAGTGTTTGGAGGGGCCCAAGAAAGCAGACCCATACAGAAGAGAGGGCTAGCTACTTGAGAACCTACCCAGAGAACCTTGACTGGCTCATACTGGGTCCAGCACCATGAGGGTCAAAGGGCAAGAATGCCCACCATAAGAGATGGCCAGAACCAGCCGCCTAGAGTCCCAACAGGTCTAGAGGTGAGGCCAGGGCCTGCAAGGCCAAAGGTCCCAGAGGGGGCTACTGACAAGAAAGAAAGAGGTCTAGGGAGCTTGCAACCCAGGATGATGGTAAAGGTTAGGCTGACTGAGTAAGAGAGATCCAGGTTGGGGTCTGAATATTCAGTTGGGAATATAGTGGGACCCAGTGTAGGGATGAAGCCATATAGCACGGCAGGGGACATGGTAAAGGGAATGTCAGAGCCATGTATTATGCCCTTGGCATCAGGGCATTGAATGGGCAGCCTCCCACATAGAAACAGCTTTCTTTAGTTACAACAAAGACATGGCAGGAGAGTTAGGTGGGCAAAGTGCCCTTGACAGGTGGGTGGGCCAACATTGTGACTGGCCTCCAGATGGCCTGTCACAGCCCATCACCTACCATTCCACCCAAATTGGAACAGCAACCTTTCCCCACAAACCAGCACCCTTTGCCCACCCCACACCAGCCATGCTTAGGGGCCAAGCTCAACACCTGGGCCACAGGCTTTTCTACTCCTACAGGACAAGTGCTGCCTGCCCCCAGAAGCTACCTGCTGCCTCTTGACACCCATGGGCAGTGGTAGATTAAGATTTACTGGGGCCCTGGGCAAACATAAAATTGGAGGTCTCCCACACCCTGTTGTAAACATGAATGTATCAAAAAGCATTAATAATTAGACCTGTTAAATGCTTACATGATGTTTTAATAAATAAAACACAACACTTGATGTCAAAATTAACTACTCAAATTTGGAACAAACACAACTGAATAAAACAACTGCATTTAGGAAAGTGACTCAGATTCATGGGATTGAGATAAATGTATAATAACATAAAAGGAATGATGCTTTAGTTTAGTGGTCATGTAGACTCTTGTTTGACTATTTTTTAAATATGCATTTCACATTGTACCTATGCTATGGTAAACTACTACAAGAAAAATTGCAGGCCATGCCAATAGCCTCAAGTATGAGTCTAATACCATTAGTGATTCTTGCGATTAAAATAAGGCAGTAGGCCTACACAATACATATCAATGGTTGGGGGGGGTGTTTAATCAGTCCTGAAATATTAGACATATGCTAAACTTGTTCATACACCTGGGCCCCCTCCTCTCCTGAACCTCAGGCAGGCATAGGGCTGGGGATTAGTGCAGTGCAGAGGGGCAGGCGTTCACACACAACCACACTTATTCATGCACTCACACACCATGGCAAATGGACTGAGACAGGGTTAGGCAAGCAGTCTGCTAAATGCTAGCAACCTGGATGTGTCATTCTTTCCATGGAAGTACCTCTTACCCACCCAAAGGCACCAGTCTGCTCAATCTGTTGTGTTCATGGCTGTGGCTTTGGAAGAGAGAGAGGGAAGGAGGGTTGTTGCTTTTTTTAAATATATTATTTATTTGAGGCTTGCTGGCATATCTGCTGAAATGCAAGCAGTTCCAGGCAATGCAATCATCTTGTGAGGGAGAGATAATTGGAGGCTCTTGTGTGTGTGACAGAGCCCATCCACCCCTCCCCTGCACTTGGGTAAGTGAGGGTGCATGTCTGTTGAGCCTTCCGTGGCTTAGCCCCTGCCGCCCTCATTGGGGAGGCCCACAAAAGCTGCCATCTTCTCCTCAGAGACCCTCATGACTTCCCACTGCAAGACTCCCACTTTGCTCACTCTCATTTTACACAATCCCTCTCCTCCTTCCCCACTACTCTTATCCCAGTGCTTCTGCATGTTTCCTTGCCAGCACCGAAACACAGCCCAGTGCACAAGCCCTACCAGCACATGGGACCCTCATGCTTCCCTTCCACAATGCTTTCTTGTCTTGAGGAGGATCAAGGACTTCAGTGCCTGAGCAACCTTGCCAAAGGAGCCATTTGGCAGTGGCAGAGCAAGGGCCCCCCAGAAAAGCAGCAGCTGCCATGACTCAGATTCAAACCAAGGCTGCTGCAGCCACAGTGCAGAGTACTAACCGCCATAACATTGTGGCCACTTGCCTACCAGGCCACAGCCCACCAGCTGAACATTCAGGAGGTGTGCAGGCTGCCGGTGCCCTCACCTCAGAAAAGGGAAGACTCTCCACTGGGAAGTCAAACCCTGATTTCTCAGGTGAGAGGCAAAACCATTCACTCTTATGCTAACAAAAACAGGTGGTTTTCATCATATGGCCCTCATAAATATCTTTTGCCACTCTCTTTCCAGAATTGTGTTTTGTTTTTTTAAAGTTGCATCCCATTGCAAACTCATGTTGAGCCAGTTATCCACCAAGACCCCAATATGCATTTCTGCAGTGTAGACATAAAACCAGTGGTCATCCATTTTGTATTTATTTTTCATTATTCTTTCTGAGGTGTAACACCTTATATTTGTCATTACTGAACCAATCATGTTGGCTCCAGGGGCACTTGTACATATGACAAAATTTGCCCTTTCTTGAGTTTCAGTGCTGTTACACATGTGACTTTTCCAGCTGCTTTAAAAGTCTTCCTAGTGCACTACAGTAAAACTCATCTGGATGTAGTTTAGTCTGGGTCACCATGAATTAAAACGTCACTTCCATGGATTCATCATGAGCACACAGAAATGCACTCAAAGATGTGTAATGAGCCCCTCTGTCCACCAGATGGCACTGCAATTTTTGTGTGGTTCATGCTTTTGTCCATGAGATGTCACTTTGAATTGCAGATAGGATGGGATGTGGTTACCTGCGCAGTTTCTATAACTGGATGTAATGTGTTTCTTCAGATGCCAGGTGTTGCACACCAAATGCTGCAGTACACTCAGCCCAACATGAATCAATGTTCATTCTCCTGTATGGACACCAACACCCTCAACTCATTCCGCCAGCCATGCCCTGGCCAGGATGACTATGGTATTGTCACCTCATAATCTGCCCCTGCCCCATAATGAATGCCACTTTTTTTTTTCTTGTGCTTCCTGCCACACCATTTGTGATTGCTCAAGGTCACCCCACAGGTAGACCGATAGCAGCCGGCAGCCCTTAATGAGAACAGGACAGTTATCACATCATCTGCCCCTGGTTCAATCCAGGAATGAGTAAACACTTGAATGCCTAAAGGGGACACCACGGACTGGTTTCATTTGCCCTTCAGACAGACAGAGGAAATGGCAGCCACCTTCTCATAGCACTGAGTGCAGGTAGCCTATAGCCACCACGCTCCCTTGTATTGCTACCTGCACCAATCACGGTTGCAGTTTCACCCCACAGTCAGTAGGGTTGTGTGCAGCTTTGGTTGCTGATTCGATTTGGCAGAGATTCGGCCCCTCCTTGGCTCAGCAACTGTTGTCTTTTGGGTCTGGGGGGGCACCTGGGGTTCCCCCACAGCCAACTGCTGAGCTTGGGGGGAGGCCCAGGGGAGGCGGGGCTCTGCACTCCTCTTGTGGATCTGGAAGTGGACTGGAACTACTTCCAGTCCACTTCCAGGTTCACTGCCAAGTGCAAGGGGCACCACCTCACTCCTGTGAGACGCTCCATCCGCCCCAGCATTGCACCATTCACGAGCCATGCCTGGTACCTCTAGGTATGTAGGAAAAACATTTAAGGCCGTGTCTATGGCTGAATCAGCATCAATCTTCAGATACAGATTTAGCCAAATCAAATCAGGGATAGTCATCAGAATCAACTAATCAAATCACTGTCCCCAATTCAGGCCGAATCTGAATTCATATCCAATATAGCTCATTTCACACACCCATAACAGTCAGACCCACATGCATGCCCACCCACTCACTTGCCTGGCCATGGGTTAGCCAGGGTAACAACGGCACTGTCACCCCACAAGCTGCCCCTACCCCTGCCCCTAAACAAATGCAGCTTTTTCCTCTTGTGTTGGTAGCTGCATTGTGGTGAAGGTGTCTACTCATGGCTGGTCACCATACCGGCCTGCCACTTCATCTAGGGCAGTCTGCCCTGTCTCCCCTGCCACAACTTTTTGGGATACCTGTTGTATTAAGCAGGAGGCTGCCCATTTAATACCCCGATGCCAGGGGGTTTACACATGGCTCCCTTACCATGTCCCAGGCCTCACAGATGGCATCCATAGTGCACAGTGCTTCACCCATGCTCCAGACTCTCACCAGACTCTCACTTTCTCCTGGAGCTTGTCAACACTGTGCTGCCACACTGTTCACAAAATTACCCACTATAACTTCCCCTGACTTTTTACGGACTGCCCTTGGCCTTTGGCTCTGCTCGCCCCAGTATCTTTAGTCATGCACAGTGCACCCTCTCACTAAGGCTCAGCTATACCTTTGGCTCTTAACTCTCCTCTGCCTCCTCACTGGGGCTACCTCTTTACCCTCTCACTAGGGCAAAGATTTACTACCCTCACTGGGGCTCTCACACAACAACTCTCCTGCAGTCCTTCAGGTCACCCACCCAGCAATTCAACTCTGCACCACCACCACCTCCTCACTGTGGCCAACACTGTCCCCTCCACTGGGGCCTTGGGGTCTTACACCCCTTGGGCTCAGGTGCCTCCCCCTAGGAGTGCCTGGCCCCAACTCTGCCCTCTCACTAGGGCCTGGGCTCAGGTGCCTCTCAATAGACATGCCTGGCCCCACTGTCTGTTCTAGGACCCGCTGGGCAGTGGGGGCTGGGGTTATAAGGTGGCCCTGCCCGCCTTTCACTGGGGAAGCAACTGGCCTGGCATTTCTGGCCATCCTTCCCCAGCAGGGTACAGTTTTCAGTCATACCCATGATGTAAAAATCGCGGTTCGTTTCTCGGGAGGCGGAAAAAAACCTTCAGCTACAGACACACTCTATTAGCAACACAAAAGGTATATATTTGCAAATAGGGTCAGAGAGAGAGACAAAAGATCAAACACTCTGCCCCCGGGCACAATCATTAGCAGGCTTTTATCCCCTCTCTCCTGACCACGTGTGCAGAAGGAGGAACTTTTACAACTCATTTCCGGTTCATACAAACATATATGTAAACATGTCGCTTCATACGTCCCATGTGCATTATAATTAACTACTTAAGTATGCGGGGCGGATAGGCTTAATATGCATTAGGTTATCACGCGTGCGTAGAAGGGATCCAAGGTTACTCAAGGTTCAACCTGAAGGCTAAAATGGCAATTGCTCTTATCTTAGCCTAAGAATGTGGGGGTCATGAAAGAAAGTGTGATTTAGTGTAACAAAGAGATAGTAAATTTGCAGAACAAAGAGAGAGTGATACCTTAGTACAAAGGGCCTTTGGTGGTTTTCCCTTCAATTTCCAACCCCCCCCTTCCCTCTCCCATTAAGGAGACAAGGAGGGCTAGCAGCTGTGTTTTTTTTTCTAAATCTGCTATTGATAATGCATTTTTAATAATATTTCTAACACCCAGGACCAGAAGCCTCCTGCCATCCCCATAGCTCCTGCCCTTACCTCCAATGTGCTCCTCAGCAGATGCTCAGCTGGGTAGTGTCTATCCGGCTGCCAGGAGCAGACTGCTGCTTCAGCCCTGAGAGCTAGGATCTAAAATAGAGGCTGCTCAGCCCCCTCCTCTAGTCCCAGGGCTCTCCTACAGTCATGTGACCACCTCATTAACCTGGCACACACCTGCTGGCTGCCCTGATGTCTGCTCTGGCCCTTGAAGTGACAGGCATCCAAAGGTGCTCTGCCACATGCACCATTTGTGATTGCACAACAAAGGTCACCCTACAGTCAGACTTATGGCAGCAGGTGAAATTTCCTTAGAACACCTGGTGCCTGAGTACAGGTAGCCCGTAGCTACTATATTCCCTTGTGCTGGTGCCTATGGCAGTCACCATTGTATAATCTCACCCTATAATTATACCCACACAACGGCAGCAGGCACCATCATTGGGGTTACCATATTTCCATTTTAAAAAATGAGTTAACCAGGTCCAGCCTAATCTGTTGTCCCTCACTCTATAGGACTCAGGACCCTAAGCCATTCTGCTGCCCCTAACTCACAACCAGCGCAACCCTGGCCCTGGCAGTGCTCACCACCGCCAACCTGCAGTATCCAGATGCTCCCCCCCGCACCCCACCCCACCCATGTGTGCCATGCTGTTTCTTCTTGGGTATTTACTGTTTTTTCACTTTTACAAGTTAGGCAACCCTCCCTAATGTTGCAAACAACTGTTCATTTGGCACAAAGCCTGGGACCCTGGCCTGATGATCTGATGGCCACCCATATTGAAAGAAAACGAAGAAAAGTTTTTCTTTACGTTAGTAGTCACCAACAGGTAGATCACAATCGGCTGGTCAATTGTGGAGCCTCTGGCAGTTGATCTCAGTCTCAGTCCCCATCTTGGGGTTTTTTAAGCTAAAGTTAGGCATAAAACAGCAGTGGGCAAAATGGCCGATCCGGCAAAATGGCAGCCAGACTCCATTTCCAAGCAGCCTCTACCCCCATGACTTGGGCCGGTTTCCATGGAAACCCCAGCCACACTTGAGTGGGAAAGCTCAGGCTGGAGCTGCCATGGAAACCAGCCTGAGCAGGGCTGGCTGTGTGCCTGGCAGAGCAGCACAGGTGGCTGCTCTGGAGCCTCTGGGAACCTGGGATGGGGGCAGGTTGCTCCAGACTCAGGGCAGAGCTGTGATCTGTAGCCTGCATGCTCCAGGCAGGGGATCGCAGCTCTGCCCCTGCTCCAGACCAGACTGTCACTGCTCCAAAGAGCTGGGGCAGAGCCATGATCCCCGCTCTGTGCCCCGCCTGGAACTCTGCTCTGGCTCCAGAACAAGCTGCTCCCATCCCAAGTTCCCAGCAGCTGTTTCTAACTACAGCCCAAACTTCAAGACACTGACAGATAATGTGCAGTCATAAGTGTCACACTAAGACTCGTTAAGTAGGGAAACTGTATAATTATGTATATTAAGCACTTGTTCTCAGCTTTATATAGGACAAATATAAACTGTTATTTCTACATTTTCTTTGAGGTACATTTTTTTCCTGGGTTGCACTTTAATTTAAAAAGTGATCTTGTACTTAAAAAGGTTGGAGACCACTGTTTTACATAATTAACCTTTATTGATTTATGAAGTATAACTTAAAGAAATAACCAATCAACCGTTACAGAATTTTGAAGTTAAACATTAGCGAGAAGCAGGCAATATGCAATGAGTTTCATTACAAGCCTTTTTTTACAAGCATGCAGTAATCATAGGCAGTGTTTATGTGTTAAATCAACAAACAATGTTTATGCTTAAATCGATAAACAGGCATTGACCACTAATTAGCAATATTCAGCTACTATAACTGCACTGCACATAAGCAACTCTGCTTTTCTATGTTTCTGAACTGGATGGCCCTTCTCTCTCCCTTCCTCATAAATGCCTCCTGGTATGTTGGGGAACAGCCAACACTCAGCCACAGACTCCACATGCCTGTCTTGCTATTTCCCGCAGCCACACAGTGCAGGTACTGATGGTGTTGACAATCCAATCTATCCAGGCATCATTCTCAAGCTTCCTATGTGGTCTGCATTTTTCCAGTGGTGGCGGTGTACCTAGCAGAAGTGAAAACCAAGGAAGGAAGGAATGTGGAGGATTATTATGTGCTCTGAGAATGAGACAAGCAGATAAGAAACATTCTGGAAAACCCACTAAAAAATGCTTTCCTGGCTGCCTGTTGCTGGCCCTGAATGGGCGCAAACAAGTCATCTGGAGGGCCCCCATGCTCTGTGTCGCCCTTCACCTTCACACCCAACAATCTGTGCCCTCCACCTGTTAGTTACTTGACAATTGAATTAACCTCCACCTCTCCACTTCTCGTGTCAGTTAACTGCAATCCCTCAACTTACCCACCTCATGTCACAGCCCAGCCTAGTCTCAGGTGTCAGTTCAAATGTCAGATGTCAGATTCCCATTGCTTAACATACCTGTTGTGGAGGATGTCCCCAGTCTCTCCTTTTTGGCAGGCACACAGAGGTCCAGTTCTACTGAACTGCTGCTGTCTTCCTTGCTTGAGGCAGCAGGATTCACATTTGGACCCCTGGTTGGTAATTTGGCAGGGGTAGAGGACAGCCTGGATCCCTCTAGGCTTGTCTTTCTTGGCATTCAAGTACCACCATTAACAGTTGGAGGTACTGATAATGTGGCATGTTACACACAAGGGTGCCATTCCAATGAGCTCTTGCTACTCCACATTGAGAAGCAGCTCTCACATTCTTGGCCTTCATCCTGCACTGGACCACCATCTTGCTGTGCTCCCACTTGACAAGTCTCCTGGAGACATCCAGGTAAATGTGCAAGTTCACAGTCAGTCTGTTGCCAAAGCTGAACTGTTTTAACACCACAGGTCCCCCAGCACACGCACCAGGCTCTTAGTTTCTTCATAGACCCAAGTTGTTCTAGTCTTACGTGCCCTGGTAGGCTCTCTTCTTCCCCTGGTCTGCTGTCTTCTCTCCTCAGTCTCAGACATCTCAGATGAATAAGGGATACCCATACCCATGCCCCTGTGCCCTCAATTTATAGGGCTGTTGCTCAGCAGGTCAGGAAAAATTCGCACCCCTTCAACCCTCATTTTGGTGCAAAATGTTTGTACAGTAGGCATGCTGATACCATCCTGGCAACTTTGTTTCATTTTACCATACTTTTTTTTTTTCCAAAAAGAAGCCCTAAAATTTGTGTAGGTAAAAAAGGAGCCATGTACTGATGGGTATGCCAAGGAGGGTTGCACACAGAGTTCCTTTTGGGCCATGGTACAAGACAGGGCTAGCCACAAGTCACGTATATGTGAAGGCACAGGTCCCTGCTCACAGTCTCCATACATAGTGAAGCAGTAAGTCATGATATGAATGAATGAATGGAAGAAAATATGTTAGCTATATAGATGAAAGGAAGAACTTGTTTACTGTAAGGGTGACAAGAATCTGGAATAGACTACTCAGAGTGGTTGTGCAGTCCCTAACCTTGGATGTCTTGAATAGGAAAGTAGACCAACACTTTCCTAGGATTAAATGATCTCCTGCCCTGAGTAGGGTGCTTTGAACCTGGATGACCCTTTCAGGTCTCTTCCAGTCCTTACTTTCTATGAGTCTACACAATTCCTAACCTGCTATTCATCAAGCATGTCAGCTGAACACTGTGAAGTGGTCTCACTCACACATTGTCTTTCCGGCATGATAGGGGACTGCCATGGATGACAGCATCCATCATGCATGCAAGGTCCATGCTGGCTGGCTCTGTCAGTGCCAGGAGCATCCACGATTAGCAAGGGAACAACAGCTCTGGCCACCCCTTGTGCCTGTTGGTTACTCTGAGAGTGGCACAAAATTAATAACTGCTTCTCAGCTTTGGGTGCTGTCATTTGCCCTTTAAACTATCATGTGGTTCTCCAGTTTCATCAGGGAATTACTCATCAATGTTAGCCACCACTTTCCCCTTTTCCTTAGACCGGGTCATACAGAGGCCAGACTCAACACTTCTGTCTGTGCCAATGACAGGGATGAGGCAGGCATGATGATGGTTGGTAATGTAGTGGGGCAGGCAGGGATCACCAGCACCAGTGTCTGGGTCAATGGGTCACAGGGTCTAAGGTAAAGGTTCTTACCCTCAGACTGTATCCCCAGACTCCTCCCTTCTCCCCCACTCCCTGGGTCAGTGGCTGGCACCAGTAAAAACTGTTACTGTTGCATTGCAGAAAATATGTTAGCACAGCAGTGCTACCAAGACTGCATGAAAGCAGCAGCCTTAAGGAACCAATGTTACACCCCTAACTCCACTGAAAGATACCTGTTAGTCCTGCTGTATCTGAATTTCCCAAACCCCACTCCCCAAAACCACTGATTCACTTGCCAGACTTACAGAACACCCAACAAATGGTGTTCCATGATCCTGTAGGACTGCTATGAGTAGTCGCCTACTTTATGAATGTGCACACTGACTTTTACTTTAGGGTAGGTAGGGTGGCACAACAGTACCACCCTGGCCCCTTGTTGCCACGACCTCAGAACAGTATGGCACAGCACATGCATAGGCATGATAAGCTTCACACACAATTTTATTTGTCATCCCCTTTCCCTTCCCTAGAACTGGGCGGGAACGAGCATGCCCCTCACACACTGAGGAAGGCATCGATTCCTGTGGCAAAATGTCATCCTCAGTATTGGAGGGTCATGCTTATGTAGCGCTGTGACAGGTATCCATCCAGCCATCAGTGGAGGCTGTGTGGCAGACCAGGCTTGCCCCCTGCACCATCACAGCTAAGTGTCCCAAACCACAAGCACAAGTGTGAATGGGGCACCAGCAGGATCAGCAGCAGAAGGGCATAGTGGCTAGGGCAACCTTCAGTCTGCACAAAAAGCTCATTGCACACAGCCCACGGCACACACAGCAGTGGCATGGCATGCTTTGTGCCCATTGACATGGTGGGGGGTGGCCATCCCCATGTTGCCTCCCTGGAGAGCCCCCCCGGAGGGGTGAGGGCTCCCCAACAGGACCCTCACAACAGTTGTCCTGCAGCCCCAAGCAACATGATCCCAGGGGGATCATGGGCTGTGCAGCAGCAGATCAGAGCAGTTTTCCTGTCATGGGCAGATGGGGGGTGTGGAGGAAAGTGTTTGGTGTGGTGGCTGCAGTTTCTTGCTGCCATTCCCAGCAGGACACTGCCCATAGTGGACATAGCAAGGGGAGGACTGCTGGCCTGCAGTAGCCTGCTGGCCACCATGTCTGACCAGTTGACTTACCATTGTCACTTGCACCACTGTGCATGGTCAAGCTGCCAGCTGAGGAAAGGCAGGGGACTGCAATAGTTGCCAAGCATCTTATCTGTGACATTTTACAGAGTTTCACAAAGGGCATCTGTCTCTTGGCTCTCCAGAGCCAACACCTGTACGCAGAGGAGAGTCCAGCTCTGGGTACAGAACAGCTCAAGGTCACACACATGCTGAATATAGAAATTATGTTTAAATATGAAAACATATAGAAGTGTGTCCCGGGAGTCAAAATAACAAGCGGCACTTACCACCAGCTCGGGACGGGACGCACATGGGGCAGAAGGAGGAACCCGCACGGCTCGTTAGCTGCCTTTTTGTTCAATTACGGCTGGCCGATGACGTCAACGTCAGACGCTGGCCAGCAGAAATAAAAATGGCGGCTGCTGTTGTGGAGGGGGCGGATAGCCGGGGAATGAAGCCACAACTGACGCTGGCAGTGGGGAAGACCCCACTCGCTGGACCCGGGGAGCCTGGCAAGTGGGAGCAGATGCAGATGGTGGAGGGTGGAGCACCCCGACAGGAGCCCATGCAGGACGAGGGAGTGACAGGTTTGCTAGCCAGAGGCAGAGCTGAAGCAGCACCTGGAAGCAGAGCAGAACACAGGTGGGAGTGCTGGGACGACGAGGCATGGAGGAAGGCACGGCGGGGGGAGAAGACCCTGGGAGAGCCCTAAAGGGGTTTGTGGTTGGGGTGGGTATCACCACCGGGTTCCACTGGATTGAGGAACAGACAAGAGTAGATCCTGGATGCGATGGGTCAAGAGGAAAAGCATTCTCTCCTTGTTAGGCTCCAGGAAAAAGGATAGAAAGGGGCAGGAAATAGCTTAGTAGTTGGTCCTGGTTAACACGTTTATTTTTGTTACCCTGGATGAAGGGGCATAGGGGATAGGGATGAGTGCCAGAGGGACAGGGCTGTGGAGAAGCCTCGGTAGGGTTCCCCCTTTTGGTTGTATGTACCCTTGAAGGAAGGGACGGAGGTGTGAAGGGCTGTGGGGTAGGCCCACACGGGAGAGCGGAGCCTTAAGCCGCTGGTATCTAAATGCAAAGGCAGAGAGGGTTATCCCCGCAAGAAGAGGCCGAGGCCAATGGCTAGGCGGCACACTGGAGGCGTGATGCCGGGGTGTAGGGGTGGTGGAGCCCCGTGAGTGACCGCTGGATGAACCCCAGGCCACTGAGATTCCCTTCAGCTGTCCCCTCCTACTGAGGAACAGCAAGTCATGGCAGGCGAGAACGGGGTTGGCGATGCGGGAAGAAGAGAGCTACTCCGGCAACGACACAAACCCGGGAGGTGCTTAACATCCACCAGTAGAGCAAAGGCCACTTGAGAGCAGTTATTCAAAGCCCGATGGTCACAAGGTGTCTAGGTCTGACTTCATGACTGTTCTGTCCAAAGATTGCCACTTGCTGACCCTTTATGGGCAGGCACTTTACTTGTCAATGAAGGATATTGCCCAGCAATTCACAGTTCAAAGAGGGCAATTATTACCTACTCAGGCCAAGCCCTGCTCTTTTTGTTCTCTTGCTGAAGCAACAGGAGCAGTTGACAGAGGGACTTGTTAACAGTTTATCACCACTCTTCTCTCATCTGAAATTCCCACCCACTTTTGTGGAATGAAGTCTCGTTATCGTGCTGTATCTGAGGCAAGCCAGAGAATGTTTAGCTTTGTTACCCCCTATCCCCACACCCAGATTCACGAATTTTCACTCCTTCCCAATAAAGAAGGCAGACAGGCAGGGGAAATGCAGTTTTATTCCATCTGAGAACTTATTAAGGAACAATAGGAATCAATGGAAACCAAGAACTTAATGAAATAGGAGCAAATAGCAACAAGTACGAACCCCTCTCCTGTCAATTGGCTTTCTTTTCTACACATGCGTTGCTGCACATTAAAGTGAGTGAGTCATGGGTTGATGAAGCATGGGAGGCAGTAGGCAGACAGAGATGTGGGTGGGCAGTGCATGGCAGCCCACAACATCAGCATAGAGACACAGGTCAGGTGACCCTGGTGTGGGATTGCCTGGCCGAATATATTATGGATGCTGCTGATAACTAGCATGGACTGGTTCTTCCAATAAAAATAAAATGTTTGTCATTTTACTACACAAAATGTTCGTCTCTTCAGTACATTGTCTGTAGTGGTGGGTAGGAGGTTGCAGTAAGGGTGGGGGGTGCAGGGGGTGCAGGGGCAGCTTCCCAGGGTTAATTGGACACTGAGTAGCTGGCCGCCACTGGGGATTGAGGCAGGGCGTGAGGGGAGGGGAGGGTACCTGGGTGGGGGAAAGGGGTTATTGTTTGCAGTCTGACAGTCCAGATGGGAGGGAATCATGCATGACTCAGCACTGGTCCAAAACCATAGGTAGCCTAGCATCCCAGAATGAACCATGTCCTGTGAAGGGTTAATGAAACAGCTCCCTGGCACAGGCTGGAGGGGAGTAGGAGGGGGGTTTGGTATGCAACTGCAGATGTTCTCAGTTTTTGTGGGGGGGTGGATTGGTGTGAAGACAATAATCAAGACTGGAATACAGACAGTTCAGAGGTAAAATGATAACTACTAAGTGAATAGACATGGAAATAGAAATGGAGATAGATAGATAGAAATATAGATAGTCCAGCTACACAAATCTTAATCCCCACATGCAGAAAATTATTGCCATCAAAGTTTCATGGGCTGCCAGTGGATCTGGTTGGAACAGGACCAGCTGGGTGAGACACGGATCATCCACCTCTAGGGAAAGTTACACCTCGAACAGAAAAGTTCCTTGGGTAGCAGCAGGTTTGTGTGTAACAAACGCTCCCATCCAGCAGGGCAGATGGAGGGACAAACCACAGTTATGAGACTGGTAACTAGTGGCAATGGTTGTTCTGCCATCCCAACCACCAGTCCTGTGGGTCCTGCTTCCCCCACCACACCCATGCCCCTTAGTAGCACCAACTTAGAACCTACCCAGGCAGCAGGAGGTGCAGCAGGTGCCACAGTTGGTAAGTTTGTCGTTGAGGGGGTGCGCCTTGGCACATGTTAGCATGTGATCGGTAACTTGCGTTACTCCCACAATTATAATTGCCTTCCAGAAAATCCATGCATGGTGTACACATGGTCCCAGACCCCTCCTCTGGGATATGCTGCTGCTAGACTGATAAATAGGTATTGACATCTCCCATGGGGAATATTGTAGTTTGTAGTGGGGAGGCCAAGAAGGTGGTTTTGGGAGCATGGGGCCAAACCCATCTTCTTTCTTTCCCTGCAGAACAATAAGACGTCGAAGATGATGTGATGTCACCTTTGTCCATGAGATTTACTTCTTGAGGGTTCTGTTAATTTATATGTGTTGTTTATAATATTTATTTGTTTTTTCCTGAAAAAAAGGTTTTATTCTTTTTGGGCTTTTGTAAATAAAAGGTTGTAATTTATAGTTTCTTCCAGATGTGGTGTGTTTTTTTCATAACTGGTGACTGCAGGTGGTGGAGGGGCTTCCCATAGTCACCACTGGGGACTGCGGTAGGGCATAGGGAGGGAGTAGCTGCCCTGGGTGGGGAAGGCTTTCTTATTTTTATTTATATTTCTTTCTTATTTTTAAAATGATATTTCTTTTATTAAAGGTACTTACTTTTGTAAGATAAGAGGGATTTTTAATTTTGTTTTCATATCTGGGGGGTGGGGTTTGGCAATATATGTATATTTATATATACACAGAATGTCCTAAAAAAAATTAAAGCTATTAAATAAAGATGTGCCATGTTTGAGAGATTGTGCTGGTGACCTGGGGCATGACAGGCTGAAGAGTCCGCTATGTCCCAGCAATGGACCATGCTGTCACCTCTGCAAGAAGCCAGGGAGGCTGCAGTACAGCTGTGCGACATGCTGTGTGCCTGCTGCATGCCCTGACAGCAAGGCTGCTGCTAAGTGGGGGGGGCTGTAGCCATCCCAGAATGTCTGTGCCTACAGCCCCTGGCCCTGGTATCCATGGAAACCCCTGGGCCCAAATATCACAGCACAGCTGTTGCAAGGTCTCCATGGAAACTGGCTCAAGATATGGTGGTGGGGGATCATGGGAAATGTAGTCCTACAACAGAGAGAAGAAAATAGAGGATCAAAGCAATACTACCTGCTCAACCCCCACATACACAGTAGTACATTACCTTGTGGTACTGGTGGTGTGTAACAACCACTACCACCGATAATGTATGTGCTTCTCCCCCCACCCCCAAGCTGAGCACCATGGCGTAGGGTGTAAAATACAGCAGCAGCAGCAGCAAGTGCTATGTTTGCAACTGAGTGGGTGTGGCGTCTCTCCTTAATACTTTAATATTTCAGGGAAACGTTAATATTTCTCATAATTGCCATTCCAGACACCCAACCAATACTGCAAGCAGATGCTACATGCCAGGCCTGCCCCCCTGGAATATGCAGCATCTTGGGTGATAAATAGGTGATAAATGTTAGAAATATCCCACCAACTTTTTAGCCTGTATGGGAGAAGTTAAGAAAATGGTGATGGGACTATGGGCCAAAATTCATCCTCTTTTTCCTTCTTCCCCTGCAGAAGACTTAAGAGATCAGAAATTGAAGACAGCGAACGAAGGAATGAATAAATAAGAACAGTAGAAGAATTAGAAGAAAAGAGTAAAGAGTAAGTAAAGAATGAGAAAGAGTGGATATAATTATGCAGAGATCGTATTTAAATAGTGTATATATAGTGTAGAAATAAATAGATAGTGTATAGATAGTGTAGTGTGTAGATAGTGTATAAAGAGGTAGAGATACAGATACTGCAGTGTACAAATAAATAGATAGCATATAAATAATACATATAAACATACATAACTAGTTATTTAAATAATGTTTAAGTCTGTCGCTGGGCAAAGCAACTGGGACAAGTATTTGTGTGTGTGTGTGTGTGTGTGTGTTTTCTTTTGCTTGATACTTAAGATTCAAATGCACTGGAAGCGTGTTTGTATACATCAATAATTAAATAAAATTAATTTGAGTTGAGAGTGGCATGGGACTATTGAGCTTTGCTGATAATGTTATCACTGTAAGCTCTGCAACATTAATGTGCCTTTAAAGAGGAATATCCGAGTCCTTGATGTTTACAGTTTAATTTTTATGGTTCTGCATACAGACTATTACTGATGGCTGCAGGCTACATTACTGATCTCAAGTCAGGAAGCACCACCTGTTTAACATTGTGGTTGACATATGGAAGGGGTGTAGGGAAGGTAGAGCCCAAGGAATAAGCCAAAAGGAGAAACCCCTCCCTCGAACAGAAGGAGACCTTCCATTATTGGAGCCTCCCTTTTCATATATTTAATTTCTTGATCAAGTCATGGTGGGTGAATGGAGAGGGACTTTGTTTCCTCCCTTTTTGGCAAAACCCAGGAAGGTAACACAGTTGATAGCAAATCATTTAAGGTTTTACATTTCTTGTTGGTTATTTAATTATTTATTTAATTTTTAAATAAAGGGGAAAACAACATTTTTACTTTTATATTTTAATACTTTTCTACTACTTTAATTTTATACGCTTTTAAACACATAATGACTCATATTTATTGTTTTTCTGCAGAAAAAATCATGTACATGGAGCAGTATTTTAGATAAAGGTTTGAAAGTCATCCAGTTCATTCCCTGTTTTCTTTTATAGATATTTTCATAGGAGTCTGTGCAGTTTGGGCAGGGGGTGGGTGAGTGACCTGACCACAGCTTAACATGGGGATCCCTGGCTTGGTGGTTGGGGGAGGGAGGCCCTTTTGGGAGTGAGGGGAGTAATGATTTAAATTCTCCCCCTGCTGTAATTCAGTGCTGAAGACAGCAGCAGGGTGGACTGGTATGTGGCTCCTCGTGATGGAATTTACTGGGTATTGCACACCAGGCTTAATTCGTTGTAAAGGCTACCATATGCAAACACTTAATAGATTTCATAGATTTCATAGACATTAGGGCTGGAAAGGACCTTGGAAGATCATCAAGTCCAGCCCCCAGGGGCAGGAAGTCAGCTAGGGTCATAGGATCCCAGAAAGATGAGCATCCAGTTTTCTCTTGAAGGCATTCAAAGTAGCTTCTTGAACCACCTCCGATGGCAGGCTATTCCAGATCTTGGGAGCTCAACAATAAAGAAATTCTTCCTTATGTTCAGCCTGAAAAGGTCTTGCAGGAATTTATAACCGTTCAATCATGTTGTCCCTTGGGGCGCTCTGGTGAACAAACGTTCCCCCAGATCCTGGTGGTCACCCCTTATAAACTTACAGGTGGCCATCAGATTGCCCAGGCTGAAGAATCCCATAGCTCTCAGCCTGTCATAGTAAGGTCTGTTTTCCTGACCTCTGATCTTGTGTGTGGTCCTTCTCTGGACTTTCTAAAGCTTCTCCACATCTTTTTTGAATTGTGGAGCCCAAAACTGAACGCGATACTCCAGCTGCACCCTGACCAAGGCCGAGTACAATGGGAGAATGATGTCCTGGGATTTGATTGAGAAGCTTTGTGACCACTCGGATTTAGCTGAGCGCTCTTCCCATGAGATGGCTGGGTAGTTGAAGTCTCCCATGACAACCATGGACCAGGAGCATGCGACCTCAGCCAATTCCCTGGCAAACTCCTGGTCAAGCTCTTGACTTGGGTGGGAGGTCTGTAGTAGACTCCCACCATTGTGTCCCCTGTGCCGTGTTCCCCACGGATTTTAACCCAGAGGGTCTCCAGTCATCCACCCTGGTCGCCAATGTCTGCTTACAGGGACACATAGCTCTCCTTAACATAGAGAGCTACACTTCTGCCCCTTTTGTCCCCTCGATCTCTCTTGTACATGGTACAGCCATCTATACCCATGGTCCAGTAATGGGTGGAGTCCCACCAGGTTTCCGTTATTCCTATGACATCGTATTCCTTTGTGTTAAGCAGGAGGACAAGTTCCTTCTGTTTATTCCCCAAGTTCCTAGCATTTGTGTACAGGCAGGCAAATGTCCTCTTGGGGGCCCTTGCCTTGCCTACAGATTGTTTCAGGGCTGGGGCAGGGGTGGGCTCCCTTAAGTGCCTTGGCCTGCTGGCTTTGCATGGGTTTCTCAGTAGGCCAGCAGTGGTAGCAGCCCCGTGTCCCCTGGAGGGCTTAGTTTAAAGCCCAGTGGAGCAAGACAGCCAGCCTGGCTGAGAAAAGCCTCCTCCCCAGCGGACAGAGATGGAGGCCGTCACTTCCTAGCAGCTCGCTGCCTCTCTCACCAAAGACTGGGCTGTGGTCATGGCAGCCAAAGCCTTCCTGATGACACCAGCGCCGCAGTCTTTGGCTCACTACTTGGATCCTGCTCTCCCTCCTTGGCCCGTAACCTGATACTGGGAGGATGGAAGAAAACACCACCTGTACCCCCAAACCCTTAAGCTCCACTCCCAAATCCCTGTAGTGCTTCATGACCCAGCTGGGAGCGCTCCAAGCCGTGTCACTGGTGCCCACATGAATAAGGAGCATAGGGCAGTGGTCAGTGGGCTGGAGGAGTTTAGGGGTATTCTTCACAATGTCTCCGATGCTGGCTCCCAGGAAGCAACAGACTTCCCGGGTTAAGGGGTCAGGACAGCAGATTGTCCTCACAGCTCCCCTCAGGATGGAGTCTCTCATGACAAACACTTTGCATTTTGTCTTGGGGAGAGCGGGGGCAGTAGTTACAGTATAACCTGTGTTGCCTGCAGGAGCTGGCAACTCAGCAGGCTCTGCTGGGGCTGTAAGAGGTTCATACCAATTGCAAAGCTCCAGCAGGGCAGGGGCCTTGGTGCGGTAGGCCTTGGGGCCCTTGGTCACCTTGGCCACCTTGGTCCAAGCCCTGGGCTGGACAGAATGGGAGGTTTCCAAGTCCTCCCTTGTCCTGGAGGGAGACTGTGATCTACCCTCTACCTCCCGGGGGAGAAGGACCTGGCAGTCAGAGTTGATCTCCTGCTCACAGTCCCTGATGGTGTGCAGTCTCTGGACTGCAGCCTGGAGCTCCTCCAGCTGGCACACCAGACACCTCAGTAGGGAGCAAAACTCACAAGGGGAGGTGGCCATGCTGCCGGGCCCCAGAGCCTGAAAAAGTGTCAGGCAGCCCCTGCAGCTGAGAGCCAGCTGAGACTGTGTGGAGCCCAGAACCATGGGCTCCATCTGGGTGGAAGCTTCTGAGACACCAGAGAGTGGGGCTGCAGGCCCCAAGAGGACCCTTGGGATGTGGCACATGCCCATCCACATCATGTTACTGGTAGGCCAGCTATGGCTGGGACTGTCTACTCTAGGTGGCTCACAGGTAGGGCCTCAGGCCCTCCCATGCACCCTCCTGTGCAAACTCCATGCTAACTTACACGCTGGACAGACAAGTGCCTGGTTGCGCAGCCTGTTCATACAGCTCCTTGAGGGGCTGGGCGAAGTAGGGGCTGGGGAGGGGCAAGACCCTCCTGGGCTCTGGCTTAGCCACATCCCTGCAGCTAGGCTGGGGCTAGTCCCTCTCACCAGGGGCCCTGCTTATCTCTGGGTGCTGCTGGGGGCCGGCAGGGGCACTCTGCGGCATTTGGGGGTTTCTGGGGGGCTTGCACCCATTGATGTGACCTTTTAAAATAAACAATTTTACATTTAATAAACCTATGTAATGCAATGATGATTAAACCCTGCTATGTGTACAAGCACCCCAGAACAGCATTCCAATATGTCAAGTTCCCTGTGAATTGTTCTTCTGTAATCCAGCATGCTTTGCAGTCCTTCCCAGTTTTGTATCATTTGCAGATTTGCTCAGGAAGCTATGTATTCCAGCATCTACATAATTAATAAATACATTGAACACCATTGGACCAGGATGTTCCCATGTGTGTCTTCACTTGAAACCTTCTGCCATGGATCCATTTATAATTTCTCTTAACTTGAGGTTATTGAGTCATTTCATTTTCTACCTTGTAGTAGCTTTTCCTAGCCCATATTTCTTCAATATTTTATGATAAATTTATGTGGGACTTTGTCAAAAGCCTTACTGAAGTCCAAGTACACTATATCCCCTGCATTCTTTCATCTACCTAGCTGGCTGCTTTGTTAAATGAGATCAAATTGGTATGCCATGATTTGTTCTTAGGAGCTCCATGCTGGCTGATTGTGATCAGCTTTTCCTCTTCCAAATGCTTGCAAATGGACTTCCATTTAATTTGCTGTAGTAACTAACCGGTATTGAAGTGATAGTAACAGGGGGCGCATCTACCTGAGACACTTTACTGTGCAGTAGAACTAATTACTAGGGTTGTGCGAAGCTTTGGGTGCTGATTTGATTCAGACGAGATTCAGCCCAGTTTGGTAGCTGAATCTCCAAATCAAATTAGGAGACCAATGAAAAGGTCTGAATCAATTTGAAGCTCTCTGAATTGATTTAGAAAAGTGTCGCTGGGCACTTGTGTGCCCCACTCCTAATAAAGGTTAAGAACTTAAGGGGGAAGGAGTGTAGCGGAGCACTAGGGTGCTCACTACTAGTGATGGCGATGCGGGCTTAGCTGCCAATAAATAGGGCAGCACAGCCGGGGGTTGCCTAAGCAACTGAGTGGGTCATTTGACTGCCAGGGGGCAGGGCCTAGCCTATATATACACACAAGGCTGAGGCCTGAGGCAGTTCTTCTCTGGCAGCCCAAGGAGCAGGAGCCCTGCTGCTGCAGAGCAGATCTGAGCGGACCACAGTTAAGCAGAGCAGCCAGAGCGCTCCAGCATCCATATAATGATGAAAGGGAGTGAAGAGCACCCTGGCAGAGAGGTGATGGAATGCCTAGGTGGCGCACAGTTTAGGTTCTAGCCGGTTGGCTCAGGGCTTTATGTTGCTAGTTTGTTATCATTATACTGGAGGACTGGGTGAGGCTGTAGGGGAAGGAGGAGGCCTCATTAGGAGCTCCCCAGTAAAGTGGGGGTGCTCCCAGCATGGTAAAGAGTGCTGTATTTTGGGGTGGCCCGACCCCAACCCCAGTAGGGGTGGCTATCAGAATAATTAGCGTGGTAGAGAGTGCTGTGTTTTGGGGTGTCCTGACCCCAACCCCAGTGGGGGCGACTATTGGGGTAATTAGCACAGTAGAGAGCGCTGCATGTGGAGGGTGTCCCGACCCCAACCCCAGTGGGGGTGGCTAGCGGGATAATTTCAGGGGAGCGACCCAAGAGTGTGGGGGTTGCTGGGGACCCCGGCCCTGTGGGGTGGTATTTTACGAGGCCCCAGTGTGGGCGAGGAGCGCGAGGAGCGTGGGACAGGCCCCAGAGAGGGACAGGCCCCAGGAGGGCGAGGAGCGCGAGGAGCGTGGGACAGGCCCCAGAGGGGGCACAAGATCCCAGCAAGGGGAACTTACTGCGGGAGGCGGGTGACGAAACCCCAGCAGGGTAGCACCCGTGGGGAAGTGCGCGGTGACCGTGGAGAAGCCCAGTCAGGGCGAAAACGCGGGGAGCACGGAGACAAGCCCTATGGGGGGGGGGGACCCGCGGTGACTGTGGTGAGACAGACCCTAGTGGGGAACTACCTATTTGGGAGAAGCCCCAGCAGGGGCGAAGTTATTGAGAAGCCCAGCAGGGCAAATGTATAGATAAGCCCAGAGGGGTGAGCTTAGCGAGAAACTTAAAGAAGCAAGTATAGTGAGCCGGCCTGAGTGGGCTAGCGAATACAGGGGAACCGGTAAAATGGTGCGATTTGCGTGACAAGCTCGGGAGCGCCAGTAAGGGCACTGGTTGTGTGACAAGCCCAGGGGCGTTAGCCAGGATGCCAGCTGAGTGACAAGCCTGTGGGAGGTGCCAGTTGCGTGGCAAGCCCAAGAGCGCCAGTCAGGGTGCAGAGAGTGAACTGACCAGTCAACGTCTGGTACATCTGCGAGGCTTGGGGCGTGCTAAAGGGGAGGTTGGAGGCATGCGTAGCCCATAAGGCTGGGGCGCACCGGGTCACCCCTCATAGGATAGGGGCCAGGATGAACAGAGCACCGTGTCATAGGGAACAGTAAGGCAGCCTCCCTTAAAAGGTATATAACACCAAGACTTGGCAGGAGAGACTGAGGGTGCTAAACAGTTAACTTGGCACGGTAGGGGGCGCTTGGGAGATTACAGCCGCTCCTAGGGCCCGCTCCATGACAAAAAGATTTGGAGAGTTTTGGTTATTTGGGCAGTCCCTGTTCACTGCAGAAAGTAAGTAGGGGCAAGGGAGGGGGAGATGGAGGGGACCATGGGGGGACCCCTGCCAGGCCCCATCCCCTGCCTGCTCCTCCCAACCCCGCTCAGCACCCCCAGCCCCTGCCCACTATCCCAGCCACCCCCATGGCTGTCCTACCCACCCCAGCTCCTGGCTCTTAAAAAAAGCCCCCACTCACCAGCTGCTGCCCCCCAATCCCCACTGCCTCCCACTGCTGCATGGGGGACTCTGCCACAAGCGTCCCCAACCCCTACCCGCTCTTCCAGCCCCCACCCCCCCCATGGCTGCCCTGCTTGCCCCAGCCAACCCCCACCTGCTCGTCCAGCCCCCACCCCCCCATGGCTGCCATGCTTGCCCCAGCTCTTAAAAAAAATATGCCCAAACCCCCCTGGACTCACCGGCTGCTGCAGTGGCTTTGGAGCTTCTGAGGGCTCCTGGAAGAGCCCCCCACACAGCACAGGGCAGCAGGGATCACCCCCCTGCCTAGCAGTGTCCAAAGAGCTGGGAGAGTGGATGGGGCAGCCATTGAGAGCCAGCAGGGGATGGGGCCAATTCGGAGATTCGGATGATTTGAATCGATTCGGGACAGTGATTCGAATCACCAAACAAATTACTGTCCCCTGAATTGGTCGAATCTGAATCTGAAGTGAATACTAACTGCTTCGCACAGGCTTACTAATTAGTGCATAGTAAGCATCACCATCTACACATGCTGACCCCTACCACTCAGTAATTTCCTCTACTCTGCAGTTAATTTGCTGCCTGTAAATGCAAGTAGCAAATTAATTGCTGAGTAATTACTGCACAGGACAGCATGTGTAGATGGCTCACCAGGAGCAAATTTACTCTCAGTCATCCAGGCAGCAGGGGATGGGAGATTGCTCCCTGCCCCCAGGAGCTGCCTGCTGCAGGGGTGTGTGGGAGGGCAGGCGGGTGGGGGGGTTTCCACAACCGGTGCCTTGATGGGGACAATGTCCCCCTTCCTTAGCAGTGGGGACTAAGAGATTGTTCCCATCCCATTTCCATGATCATAGAGTGGGGCCTGAGAACTGCCCAAATGGGGAGAGTTCCCCACCCAATCTTGAGCTAGCTGGGATCTACCCCTGACCAGGACAGTTCCTGGATAGCCCTGGGCTGTACAGAGAAGTTTGCATGTTCAGCCCAGAGGTAGCTGGGGACTATCCCATTTCAGGCACTCCCCAGATAACTCCATGCTGCACATGCAGACTTCCCCATGCAGCCCAGGGCTAGCCAGGAACTGTCCCAGTCAGAGGCAGGTCCTAGCCCCAGATTCTTCCCATCCTCATGCTACATCTGGTCATTGAAGCACGTGGCTTGGAAAAAGCTTCAAGGGAGGGACAGGTCCCAGACCCCGGCCCTGATCCACTGGTGGGGCAGCTAGATTTTACCTTTTTTCATTCCTTGGAGATTTCAGAACAGCAGAGACTCCCTACACCTGAAGAAGGGTGCTTGTGCCTGAAAGCTTGCAAAGAACTCTTTTTCCAACTACTCAGTTGGTCTCACATCTACTGAAAGAAGCTTGCCTGCCTATGGTCATTAAACATACCCATGACAGCATGTGAATTCTCAGTAATTGCTTCTCTCAAGGATGAGAAATGCTTCAGTTAATTATTGCCCTTCTAAATTGTCTTGCCCAAAATACAAAACATCAAACACCACAATTCATACAGCCATAATGTGAGAAAGCGAGAGAGTCACAGGGTGCAAAAGAGCAATGGCTACAGTGTAGGGGAGGAATGGAGCTGCAGATAGTGCCTCCTGGCATCGGGGCAGAAAATGGGCAGCCTCCTGTTTAATTAACTAATTCATTCATTAAGATCAAGGCATGGTGGGTGAGGAGGCGGGCGGTTAGCCCAAGAACAGGTGGGCGGGCCACGGTTGGATCGGCTTCAAGCAGGCCCCCTGTTACAGTGGTGCATTGGCTGGGAAACAGCGGTCTGTCAGCCATGCACGATGGAGAATTTTAACTGCCCCCCAGTAGTAGCAGCATAGAGAGCCCCAAAGATAAAGAGAAGCACCACTGTGAGTGCAGAAGCCCCAGTGAGGCGGCAGCAGTGGTGAGTCCCAGTGTGAGGGGGCTACGTGAGAAGCCCCAGTGAGGGTGTGGTGAGTCTCAGTGTGAGGGGGCAGTGGCTGGTGTAATAGTGAGGGGCCGGAAGAACAGATTGCGGAGGCAGTGGAAATGCTAAGGTGGGGAGATGTGTGGCAGGGCACTGTGCGTGCCTGCCACCTTAAGGCCCTGGAGCTGGCACCCTCCAGGTGCCTAATGAGGGCAGCCATTTTAGATCCAGGGCTGCCTATATAAACAAGGCAGTTTGGCTGCTGGAGGTTAGGCAACAACACTGCCTGGCTAGAAGGCTGCTGAGTTTCATCTGGAGGTAAGGGAGGAGCTGTAGGGGATGGATAGGAGGCTCCTGGTCCTGGGTATGACCTAAAACTGCACCCTGCTGGGAGTGGGCGGCTTGGTGGGGCTCCCAGTGGCATGGGAGCCCTCAGAAAATGCCAGGCCAGTTACTACCCCAGTGAAAGGTGGGTCGGGGTGCCTCAACCCCTAACCCTCACCACTGGGTGGGTTACCCCTTTCTGTGTAGGGCCCAGGGGGTGGACTCCTAGAGACAGTGAGGGGCTAGAGACTCTATACTGATTGAGAGAGTACCCTTGACTGGCCCATGCTGGGGCCAGGACCAGACTGGTCAAAAGGGCCAGGGGCCCACTGCAAGGGACGCCTGAGAGCTGAGGGCCAGGGGTTCTGACTGGCCTGGAGGTGGGCCAGGCTAGTAGTCGAAGGTCCCCGGGGGGCCACACCCGAGAGGGGAAAATGGCTTCAGGGAGCTACGTAGCCTGTATGAAGGTGGATGAAGCTGCCTGAGGAGAGGACTCTAGGGTAGGGTTCAGTCAGGAAGATTTGAGGCCAGTGTGGGGCCGGTGATAAAGAAAACACCTAGATGCCTTCTGTGAGGCTTGGGCTGCGGTGTAGGGGAGGAATGGAGCCGCAGATAGTGCCCCCTGTCATTGGGGCAGAAAATGGGCAGCCTCCTGCTTAATTAACAACTAATTAATTCACTAAGATCAAGGTGTGGCAGATGACAAGGCAGGCAGCTAGCCCAAGAACAGGTGGGTGGGCCATGGTTGGATTCGCCCTGAGCAGACCCCGTTACGCATAATAATGATAAAGCTGAATAAAGGAAACCCTTGGTATTTGCAGGTTCAGTATTTGCAATTTCAAATACTTGCGAATGCCAAACCCACATTTTAAATGCACTTTAAATACTTACCAGAGTTTCTCAGGAGCTCCGCATTTGCTGATGCTAGGCTCCCAGCACCACACTCCTGCCATTGCTGACAGAGCCATGCCCCACCCCACCATCCAACCAGCTGTTGTGGGCACGGAGTTCATGAATACAAATTGTGTTTCTGAATGCAGTGCCCTATTTGTGGATTTCCCCATTTCCAGGGATCATGGAAATGTATTCTTCACGAATGGTGAGGGTCACCTGTACAGCTTGATGCTACTTATACATAGAGAGTGCACATTAGGGCTCTATGAAGCTTTGGTCCCTAACTTGATTTGGCAGAGATTTGGCCGAATCTCCGAATCTGGATTGAATCAGAGGACACTTTAATCTCTCCAAATTGAATCAGAACCCTCCAAATAGATTCAGAGAGGTTCAGACATAGACACAGCTTTAAAATTTTTTTTTACATATACCTCTAAGGAGCAGGTGGCTCATGAACACTGTGATGCTGGGGTGCATGCAGTGTCCCACAGAAGTGCAGGGGGCTCCCCAGCGCTTTCAGCAGCAGACCTGGAAGTGGACCAGAAACACTTCTGGCCCACTTCTGGGTCTGCCAGGGAGTGCACTGCCCTCCCCCCAACCCCCACCCCATGGACCCCCAGCTCAGCGACTGGTGCCTCCTGGGTCTGGAGGGAGACCCGGGGGGTGGGGAGGCATGGGAGCCCCCCCCGCATGCTCCCCAGTGGACCCAGAAGTGGACTGGAAGTATTTCAGGTCCACTTTCGGGTTTGCTGCCGGGCATGTGGCGGGCCCCCACCACCGCACTTCTGTGGGATGCTCCATCCGCCCAGCATTGCAGCGTTCACACGCTATGCTGGTACCTCAAGATACGAAAAAAAACATTTAAATCTGTGTCTATGTCCAGATCACTGATTCTCCAAATCAGCATTGAATCTTCAGATTTGGTTCTGCTAAATCGAATCAGGAACAGTGATCCAAATTAACAAATCAAATCACTGTCCCTGATTCAGGCTGAATCTGAATCTGAATCAAACTGGTCCTGCTTCACACATCCCTAGCTCACATGCCATATTGCTAAAACATACTCAAGACAACCTACAGGACATACCATGAACACCTCAAACGCTTGTAGGTTCATGCTAAGGAATATTACATTGGCCCTTTTCCAGTCCTTTGGTTCCTCACCTGTCTCCTATGACACCTTAAATTTTACTGCCAAGGGCTCTGAGATCCCAGCCCATCCAGTACCCTGGATAAAGTATATCAGACTATGCTGATGCATTTAATTTTTCAGGCCAATCAAGAGTTCTTTGACTGTCTCTTTCATTATTTTGACCTTCATCATGTCCCCTTCCTTGTCTGAACAATCCTTACTAGTTGTCTGGTTGGAGTTTTTTTCTTTTCTTTTGTCAACACCAAGGCAAAGTAGCTCCATCTTTTCAGCATCTTTTGTTAAGAGCTCATGCTAAGCTCCTTAACATAGAATTCACAGTTTCCTTCGTCTTTCTTGTCTGATAAAGTATTTAATGTACATTTTTCACAATTAGGATATCTATTCAGCTGCACTTGTTTTGTTTTGCAGCTATTTCTGATCATTTCTATTTGCTCCACAGTTTATAGCTCTCTCTCATTTCTTTGATTGTTTTAATTTACATATAGAGTTGTGTTATTTGGTATTTAGCTTATGTTCTGTTTCTTGGCCAGACTGGAGGAAGGACACTTTGTGGCCAAAAGTTTGTCTAATATCTCTCTCAGCTGTGCAGTTAGTCCATAACAGACATTACTAATAAAACCTTGTTTTTTGCTGAATCATCATTGGTATAAAAACAATCACATGCTACTTGCACTATTTTCTATGTGCTCTCCTCAGCACATAGAAGGGGACTTATTTGTGCTTAACAAGTGAAATTTAAAGTCTGCATACTACCAAAATGTTTGCTAAATCAATGAGATGCAAAGATTTCTTCAGGGAATATCTTTTATTGGACCAAACATGAAGTTACCCCTGAACAGGCTCAAGAAGATGTTGCTGTGTAGTCTGGATTCTTTTTTCTTTAGGTTGTAGACTTTCACTGTAAGCAGTGGGTTTCAGTATCTCCCATGTTATAGTAGAGTAAGAGTGATATTATAGCCACAGTGACCTAGACATTATGTAAGAGGCAAAACTTTCTTAGGGAGATATTTTTTATTTGACAAATGATGTAGTTGGGACTAATTTTATCCCAGCAATATAGTTGGTCCAATAAAACATTCTCTTAAGAAATCCTTGCCTCTTGCATAATTTCGGGACCATCACAGCTATAATATCAGACTTATGTTACTGTTAAATCAGCTGCTTTTAACTAAATTAACTGGGAAACTCATATGGACTGCAAAATGGGTGCTACTATAAATTTGACCGTGAGGGGGTGCAAGCAGTCTTCACATTTGTTTAAAGCAGCAGTTCCCAAACTATGACAGATAGCATACCACCAATTTAAAACGATACAGCCTTAAGTACCATCAGCGAATTTTTCATACACACACAGATGTGTGCACACACCCACACATCATCACATGCACACCCAGACAAACACTTTCCCCTCAAAGGACTTCCCTCCCCCACTCTCGATCACTCTGAGGCAGCCCCCCTGCTACCCCCACCCCACCTCCTACCATAAATTGCCCATGGCTCTGTCTATCTCCCCCCTGGCTCCTATTAGAGTTATCTGCAGGGAGCTGCTGTCTGGTTGTGTCCTGTGTGGCCACAAAGATGCACAGAGCCAGGTTGGGTCAGGCCAGGAGTGCTGTGCCATACTTCTGCAGGCAGCTGGTGGCACTTGGAGGGGTGGCTATGGGGGGTCCAAAATAAATCTTGGGGTGGCCATAGTCACCAAAGCTGCACCCCCCCCCCCAGCACCACTACCCACCCACCCATAGAGGCTCAGTGTGGCGCTCTTGGCCCCATCCAGCTCTAGTGGCAGTCCCCCTACCAGGTGCCATTCCCAGCCCAGTCCCAGCCCTGCCCCCCCAGCCCCATTGTTGGAGGGGCCCCATTCCCAGCTCACAAGGAAGTAAATGCGAAGGCCATGGTTTTAAATTTGACACCGTTTTTGTCTCCCTGCTGGGAGACAAAAACAGCATCAAGATTAAAACCATGGCTTTCAATTCTCTGCTGATGAGGATCCTGTGGGCTCCAAATTGGTAGTGGCCCCTTGGATCTTTCTATGCCTGGGGGAGGCATAGGAGGTACAGTTGGAGCCCTGGGTGGCTCATTCAGGGGCACCGGGGGGCATATACCCCCCAGATTTGTGCATGAGGTGGAGGCAGGCTACCCACTGTGTGCTGGGCTCTGTGCCCCGCTGCTGTTGCCTTGGGAGCTGCATGTGACACCGTGCGCCTTCTGCCACCAGGCAGGCAGGGGACATGGCACAGCCTGATGGCAGGATACATATGGCATTGTGCATGGCTCCCAAAGCAACAGTAGTGGGGCACAGAGCCCAGCCTGCAGTAGGCAACTTAACTCTTCCCTGCATACAAATCTGGGGGGCACATGGCCCCCATGCCTCTCCCAGGATGTACACAGCAGTGGGAGCCTTTTTATGCCCCTGGACAAGCTTTCCAGGGCTCCAACCATCCCATCACCTGCCCCAGGGCCCCAGTCACCTCAGCTCCACTCCCTCCCTCACCATGGGGGCCTTGATCTATGCCCCACTTTGCTCCCCCACACTCCTTCCTCCAACACACTTACCTGCTGAGCACTGCTCCAGATGGTGTGTGTGTGCATGCCACTTCCCATGGCCTTCCATGTACTACTCACAGGTTCTCTGTATACCTGGTGCTATGCATACCACAGTTTGGAAATTGCTGGTTTAGAGGGTTTTAGAAAATCACTGAGCAGGCAGGCTTCATTTACTGGAGCTGAAGGTAGAAAGCCTGGCTTTCGAGCAGATAGAGACTGGATCCCATCCTTGAACTGCACACAGTATTAATCTGTGCCAGGCAATAAGGAGTAGCAAGGGCTGCATAAATCAGACATTCATTGTATATTTTTCAGTGAATGTCATTGTATATTTTTCAGTGAATGTCATTGGCAGAGGATTATTTGTAAGGTGTTTTTTATTATTTGGGGTTCCTTGTTTTCATTTGCAGGATGTTGTTCTTGGTAAGGGTGCTGCTTGTGTGCATGTCTGTCATCAAATAAGCAGTCAGTGTCCTAGAGATAATTACAGACAGTTGCAAAAAAAAAGTCTTTATTTGAAAGCTTTCAGGCACACACACCCTTCCTCAGAATTGGAGAATGCAAATATTGTGAACTTTCTCCCAGGTAGAAATGAAAATTGATATTTCACAGGAGAGTTGGATGGTGGAGTAAGAACTCCTGGCTGGAAAACTTCATTTTTCTTTTTATGCAAATCAGGCTCAAATAAAAGTTAGAACAGTCTATTTACCTCAGAAGTGTCTGATGGCAAGCAGGATATTGAATTATGCTTCTTTCTTGTTAAGCTGTTATATATTTCACACGAGGATTGGTGATGGAAGGTTCTCCTGGGCAAGGAATTGCATACCTGCAAAACAACCTCAACACAAGAGCAAATTTGGTTTGAAACAAAAGGTTGGAGCAGGGGAGTTATCTTCCAGTTCAAGGTGTTGAATTATGCTTCCTTCTTGTAAAATTTAATTTCAAAATGGCTAATTCCGATATCTTCCATGTTTCAGGGATAAAGTTATAGCCGTTTTGGTCTAAGAAAAAAAAAAAAAAGATATTGCTTCTAGCACACTGACTGCTTGTTTTCTTAGACCAACACAGCCACAACCTTTACCCATGTGATCAAATAACTTGTTTAATAAAGAGACTATCTAGTATTTGATCAGCTCTTCCAAAGCTGTAGAGAGGATAGGTTGATATGATAAAAAACAGTATTTTTGTCTTGATTTTAAAAAAAGAATAAGGATAGTTTCTTGTAATTGTGTAACCCGGGCAGTACTCCAAGAGGTCCCTCCTCTCCAATTGAAGGGATCAAAGCAGGTGCACAAGCACTGTGGGAGGTGTAGGGACTACACTAACTGCCTGCTCAAGGTAGAATCATCCCTGTCTAATCCATTTCACTCAAGTATTTGTCTAACCTACTCTTAAAAACATCCAAGGATGGAGATTACACAACTTTTCTATGTACCTTATTTTCATCCTCAACCACCCTCATAGTGAGAAAGTTGTTCCTAATATCCAACCTAACTTTCCTTTGCTGCAATTTAAGAAAGCAACACTTTGTCCTGTTGTGTAATTAAACTACAGTTAGTTTTTGGGGGGCTTTTTTCCTGAAAGAGTAAAGTGAAATGAACAATATAAATAACTTTTTATTTTTTCTATTTCAGATGCATATTGAGACACTAAAAGTTTTGCAGACTATTTGGCCGTACACTTGGAAAACAAAATATTCAGGGTGACCTCTTTCTTTTTTTCTCTCCTTTAAATGCCAGTTATGTTTGAGTATTTAATATTATTAGATGGCAAAATTCAAACTTCATTTATCATCTACAGTTCAACATCTTCTCAACTTCCACATTCTCTGAAAAATGAAGAATTTCACCATTTTTTTTTTTATCCCAGGTAAGCAAAGCTTTCTTTCTGCCTGCCTGCCAGCCACAAGTAATCTCTCCAAGGCCACATGCAAACTTTAGGTGTCTCACGGCATCAGCTAGAATTGGAATGGAGGTTAGGGATTCACCATGGTGGTGTGTGTAAGTGTTCTCTCCAATTATTCCTGAGCATGCTCAGAATCTATGGATAAGTCCATAGATGCATAGAGCTATGCTTTGTAGATCCATATAGAAGTGTGTAATGAATTGTGATTGGCTTCTTGGAGCTTGGTATTTAAATTTTAAATCCTATTTAGATTTCTGAAAAATCACTCTGAACTCTGCCCTTGGTTGTAAATAAGATAATTCTCCAAGGTAATTGATTCTGCTACCTTTGTCCTTGCCTTCCATACTTTTAGTCTGTGCATGAGTCTAGGGATAAAAAATGAATGATATTGAAAGAGGGATCAAGTATTTGAAACTGGCCCTTTTGGCTTCTCTAGCAGGATGCCCTACACTAAAGCCCTACACATTTCACCATTGCATTACATGACCCAGCTTAAAACAACATTAGAAATTTGTGTGCTCACATATTTATTATAGATTTCATAGATTTCAGAGCCGTTAGGGCTGGAAGGGACCTCGGGAGATCATCGAGTCCAGCCCCCTGCCCAAAGGGCAGGAAGTCAGCTGGGGTCATAGGATCCCAGCAAGATAAGCATCCAATTTACTCTTGAAGGTGTTCAATGTAGGCGCTTGAACCACCTCCGCTGGCAGACTGTTCCAGACCTTGGGGGCTTGGACAGTAAAGAAATTCTTCCTTATGTCCAGCCTGAAACAGTCTTGCAGGAGTTTGTGACCGTTCGAACTCATCATCCCATGGGGCGCTCTGGTGAACAGATGTTCCCCCAGATCCTGGTGGTCACCCCTGATAAACTTGTAGGTGGCCATCAGATCACCCCTGAGCCTGCGCTTTTCCAGGCTAAAGAGTCCCATGGCTCTCAGCCTGTCATCGTAAGATCTGTTTTCCTGACCTCTGATCATGTGCGTGGCTCTCCTCTGGACTCTCTCAAGCTTCTCCACATCCTTTTTGAATTGTGGAGCCCAAAACTGGACGCAGTACTCCAGCTGTGGCCTCACTAAGGCCGAGTACAAGGGGAGAATGACGTCCCGGGATTTGCTCGAGAAGCATCTATGGATGCACGCCAGCATTTTGGTCGCTTTACTAGCTGCAGCATCGCATTGGAGGCTCATGTTCATCTTGTGGTCAATGATGACCCCCAAGTCTTTTTCTTCTGTAGTGCTAACCAACGTAGCACTGCCGAGCCTATAAGGGTGCTGCAGGTTTTTCCTCCCAAGGTGGAGAACCTTGCATTTATCGGTGTTAAACACCATGAGGTTCTCGTCTGCCCATTTGCTGAGCTTGTCCAGGTCAGCCTGGATCACCCGCCTGTCCTCTGGCGTGGATGCTTTGCCCCAAAGTTTGGTGTCATCGGCGAACTTGGCCAGTCCACTCGTGACTCCAATGTCCACATCGTTAATGAATATGTTGAACAGTATGGGTCCCAGGACAGAGCCTTGAGGGACCCCACTGGTCACAGGGCACCACGATGAGTGACTGCCATCAATCACAACCCTCTGGGTCCGACCACGAAGCCAATTTCCCAGCCAGCGGATCGTGGTGGAGCCAAAGCCACAACCGGGCAGTTTGGCCAAGAGGTGATCATGGGATACCAGATCAAAAGCTTTTTTGAAGTCAAGATATATGACATCAATCTCTTCTCCCTTGTCCAGGTGATAGGTCACCTGGTCATAGAAGGAAATGAGATTGGTCAAACAAGACCTACCTGCAACAAACCCATGCTGGCTGTCCCTTAGAATGTTAGCCTGGGCCAGTCCCTCAAGGAAGGCCTCCTTAATAAACTTTTCTAAGATCTTCCCTAGGATAGAAGTCAGGCTAATGGGCCTGTAGTTAGCCGGATCCACTCTCCTCCCTTTCTTGAAGACGGCACCACATTGGCCTTCTTCCAGTCTTCAGGCACTACACCAGAGCGCCAGGAGTTTTCAAAGATCCGTGCCAGGGGCTGGGCTATGACGCTCGCCAGCTCCTTGAGTACCCTGGGGTGCAGGTTGTCAGGGCCAGCTGACTTGAAGGTATCCAGCTTCTCAAGGTGTTCCTTCACGAGGTCAGCATTGATGGAGGGTAGGGGGTCCCCCTCACCCAGATTTCCCTGTCCCGTAGCAGGCATGGGCATCCCGTGTGACTGATGAAAGACTGACGCAAAGTACCTATTTAATAGGTTGGCTTTTTCCTGGGTGTCAGTTGTCAGTTGCCCCATCTGGTTTAGCAGGGGTCCAACATTGCCCTTGCTTTTCCTCTGGCTCCCCACATATCTGAAAAAGGACTTTTTGTTGTCCTTGATGCCTGAAGCTAGTTGGAGTTCAGTTGCAGCCTTGGCTTTCCTGGTTTGCTCCCTGCAGGACCGGACCAGCGCGGAGTAATCCTCCTTGGAGGTGAATCCCGTCCTCCATCCTTTGTAGGCTTTCCTTTTTAGCCACAATAGGTCCGCTAGGTCTCTGGAGAGCCGGGGGGCTGCTGTGCCTTCTTGCTGCCTTTCCTCCGTGTTGGAATAGATTTAGCTTGTGCACTGAGGATCGCTTCCTTGAGAAGCAACCACTCTTCTTGAACTCCCAACTCCCTGGGGTCATGGTCCCTGAGGGCCTGACTGACTAGCCTCTTGAGCTTGTCAAAGTCGGCTTTTCTGAAGTCAAGGACTTCTGTGTTGCTGACTGACTTGCCAGCTTTACGGCGGATGGTGAAGGTGATCAGCTCGTGGTCGCTGTCACCCAACTTCCCATCAATCACTAGGTCGCCGATTAGGTCGTCCCCCGTAGCCAGTACCAGGTCAAGCAGCGCTTTGCCTCTCGTTGGCCCATAGACTTCTTGAGTCAGGTAGAGGTCATCCACACACGAGAGAAAGCTTTGCGACCGCTCAGATTTAGCTGAGTGATCTTCCCACGAGATGTCCGGGTAATTGAAGTCACCCATGACAACCAAGGTCCTGGAGCAAGCGGCCTCAGTCAGTTCCCGGGCGAACTCCTGGTCAAGCTCGGGACTTTGAGTGGGAGGTCTGTAGTAGACTCCCACCGTTGTGTCCCCTGTGCCGAATTCCCCACGAATTTTTACCCAGAGGGTCTCTAGCTGTCCATGCCGGTCGCCAACATCAGCTTGCAGGGACATGTAGCTTTCCTTCACATAGAGAGCTACACCCCCGCCCCTTTTGTCAACACGATCCCTCCTGTACAGGGTATAGCCCTCTATACCCTTGGTCCAGTCATGGGTGGAGTCCCACCAGGTCTCCGTTATCCCAATGACATCATATTTCTTTGCACTGAGCAGGAGGACGAGCTCATCCTGCTTGTTGCCCAGGCTCCTGGCATTAGTGTACAGGCAGGCAAGTGTCCCCTTGGGGGCTCTTGCCTTGCCCACAGATTGTGCCAGGGCTGGGGCAGGGGTGGGCTCCCTTAAGTGCCCCTTTAAGTGCCTTGGTCCACTGGCTTTGCAAGGGCCGTTCAGCGGGCCAGCAGGGGCAGTAGTCCCCCCATCCCCCAGCAGGCTTAGTTTAAAGCCCGGTGGAGCAGGTCAGCCAGCCTGGCTGAGAAGAGCCTCCTCCCCAGGGGAGAGAGGTGGAGGCCATCTCTTCCCAGCAGCTCGCTGCCTCTCTCTCCAAAGAGCGGGCTGTGGTCATGGAAGCCAAAGCCTTCCTGATGACACCAGCGCCGCAGTCTTTGGTTCACCGCATGGATCCTCCTCTCCCTCCTCAGCCCATAGCCTGAGACTGGGAGGATCGATGAAAACACCACCTGAGCTCCCAGACCCCTAAGCCCTGCTCCCAACTCCCTGTAGCACCTCATGACCTGGCTGGGGGTGCTCCGAGCTGTGTCATTGGTGCCCACATGAATCAGGAGCATGGGGTAGTGGTCTGTAGGCTGGAGGAGCTGTGGGATCCTCTCCGCGATGTCTCGGATGCGGGCCCCCGGGAAGCAGCAGACTTCCCAGGCTAAGCGGTCGGGGCGGCAGATTGCCCCCTCAGTGCCCCACAGGATGGAGTCTCCCACAACAAACACCTTTCGCTTTGTCTTGGGGATAATTTAACAAGGATCAAAAGAGGATTAGATACATTACTATAGGATACTTCTATCAATGAATATTAAATAGAATAATTTAGGAATACAGCATGCAGGTTAGTACTTCCTAAGCCTCTGAAATGCTGCAAGCTGTAAGGGAGAAAAGGCAGGCAGGACACCAATCTGGAAAGGTCTTGTGTGTGTGTATATATACTTTTCCCCTTAGTGCTCACTGTGCTGCTGTGAGATGTAGGCTTACGTGTAACGCAAGCATTATAGGTTGGGGCCCACCAGGAAATTATAGGCCCCACTGCCTCTGTTGTTAGAGGGAGGCCACCAAATGTGTAGCAACAGATTTTGTGGGGCAGAAGATTGGGAGGCGGAGCGGGGAGAGCTAGGAGTGAAGGTCATAGGTTTAAAAACTAGGATTCAAAGTGCGATCATCAAGCAGAGAACACCAGGTAGTGCCTAGTGCCCCTTGAACATACCTAAGGGCCCTGTGGATGCTGCCCAGTGAAACTCTGCTGAGGGGCATGCATGGAGGAGTGAAAGAAAAACAACCCCACAGTACTGGGTTCCCCCTGGCCAGGGCCTCCTTCCTGGTTTTATAGATGGTGAATTAGTTATAGCCAGAAAGAGGCTTGCCAGAAGGTCCTGGGACTTGGGATTATGTATGGCACGTGCATTAGGGCCTTGTGAAACAGCAGTGTTCCGCTTCAACTTCCATTTCAAGACTTCAACAGAACAATGTCTCATTTCAAGGTTCATTTCATTTTGAAAACACTGTTCTGTTTCATAGGAACTGTTTTGCTGTTTCAATGCTGTTTCGACGTTTCACCCATAGGCTGTTTTGTGCTTCCCCATTATAGCCTATAACTTTGTCATTTCTTGACTGGTTCTGATTAAATGGCCAAAGATGGTAGCCCCTTCTGAGAGCATGAAGCCTGCCAAATTTAAAGGAGGTTGGTGCAGGGGTTTCTAGGAAACTGTACCTCAAACTGCTGAGAAGCAGGAGCTGGGGAGCAGGAGCAGCATCTTGTGATCTGGCAGGCAGATCGGGGGCCTGCACCCCCGGGAGGAGTCCAGCAGATAAGGGGCCCACCAGTGCCCCTGAGAGGGCTTCAGGGGCTCTGCCAGACTCCTCCTGGGGGTGCAGGCCCCTGATCTCCCTGCTGGATGACAGGAGGCTGATCCTGCCATCTGGGACCTAGCACTGAGGAACTGATCCCAGTCGGAGGAAGCAGCTCCCGCTGCTGGGTTCAGTTCCCAGCTGTTCTCAGCACTGCTGGGGGAGATGCCTACCCCAGACAGAGCCTGGCTGGAGGAGGTGTGTCGCCCAGCTGGGCTGAGTTTCCCAGCACTGGGAAAGAAGCCTGGTGGCAGGAAGTGTTTCCCCCTGCTGGGCTCAGCCTGGTGCAGGGAAGCACCTCCCGCTACCAGGCTCAGCTCCTAGCGGCTCACTGCCCCGTGGAACTCCACCTGGTGGTGGGAGGCAGAGCACAGTGCCAGCTCTGCCCACTTTTCACCACTGGGCTGAGCTCCATGCGGCTGGCAGAGCCAATCGGAGTACAGCCCGGTGTTGGGAGATGAGTAGAGGTGGCTGTGCTCTGATCAGCTCCACCAGCCCCACAGAGTGTAGCCTGGCAGCAGGAGGCAGGGAGAGCCAGGGCTGCCCTCCCTGCCAGGCTGAGCCACGTGAGGTTAAAGGCTGCACTCCAAGCTTCTCTGCCTCTCCCCTGCCTCCCACCACTGGGCTGCTGCTTCCAAACTTGAAACATTTTGAAACTTTTCAACTGGCCTCATTTCACTTGGAGGCTGTTTCAAAGCCCTTCATTTCATTTTGAGCTCAAAACACTGACATCAAAACGAGTCAAAACGGTGTTGAAACGAAACAGCCAGAAAAGCTTTGCACAGCCCTAACGTGCATTAAACAAATTGTGAGGGGAGAAAAGTGCAGCCAGAACCTCAGATGGAGGTTTCTGAAGAAGCAGTAGAGAGACTTTAGCCTGAGACACAATAGTTGTGTGTGCACCAGGATTTCCCTCTGGCCACAAAAAGGGGCAAGTGTTGAGGGAGTAAGTGAAGCACACCAGGTACACACTTGTGCTGATGGCTCTTTTCAGAAGCCATTATCCTAGATCTCCCAGTAACTCATGGGATTAGGGTGGAAAAGAGGGACCCCCACCAACTACTTGGTGTTTGGGCAGGATGAGGGCAGGATGGTAAATGTTTTGGAGCACAAGCATATAGAGCTGACAGTGATGGGCTGTCTAAAAGTGGATTGGTTTGATGTCCCCCAGCCTACTAAGGTGGTATGGTGGAGAGTGTCATGGAAGCTGTTGAGGAAGGGATGGGGCCCCATACTGTAAAATACTAGAGTAGATGGACCTGGGGTCATGCATCTTCTCTAGCCACTCAGAACAGCCTGTCTTGCTATCCTTTTAAATACATGAGTGCTGGTTATAGAAGACTGATCAAATTCCCCCTTCAATCTTCTCTTCCCCAGACTAAATAACCTCAAATCTTCCAAATTTTTCTCAAATTTCCCAACTAATTACTGTGGTTGTTCTCCAATGGATGCTTGTTAATTTGTCCACATACTACTTGAAGTGTGGTGCCCAAAACTGAACGCAATACTCCAGGTGAGGCCTCACCAGTACTGACTAAAGTAAAAAGAATCACTTCCTTTGATTTATAGGCAACAGTACTGTTAACACAGCACAGTATGATATTGGCTCTTTTGCAACAAAGAGTGAGAGTCAAAGAGAAGTAGAGCTGGAAGGGACCTCCAGAGGTCATCTAGTCCAACCCCCTGCCTGAGGCAGGATCATGTCTATCAAACCATCCCATACAACCATAATATAAACTCTACGTAACACTACCCTCAACCCTTAAACAACGTAGACCTAACCTGCTGCAAGTAAAGCATGGGAACCATAGCAGCCAATATCCTGCTTCTATGAAATGATTTCATAGACATTAGGGCTGGAAGGGACCTCAGAAGGTCATCGAGTCCAGCCCCCCACCCAAAGGGCAGGAAGTCAGCTGGGGTCATAGGATCCCAGCAAGATAAGCATCCAATTTGCTCTTGAAGGTGTTCAATCTAGGTGCTTGAACCACCTCCGATGGCAGGCTGTTCCAGACCTTGGGGGCTCGGACAGTAAGGAAATTCTTCCTTATGTCCAGCCTCAAATAGTCTAGTAGTTTATAACTGTTCGACCTTGTCATTGCTTGGGGTGCTCTGGTGAACAAACGTTCCCCCAGATCCTGGTGGTCACCCCGAAAAACTTATAGGTGGCCATCAGATCACCCCTGAGCCTGCGCTTTTCCAAGCTAAAGAGCCCCATGGCTCTCAGACTGTTGTCATAAGGTCTGTTTTCCTGACCTCTGATCATGCGCGTGGCTCTCCTCTGGACTCTCTCAAGCTTCTCCACATCCTTTTTGAATTGTGGAGCCCAAAACCTGGACGCAGTACTCCAGCTGCGGCCTCACCAAGGCCCAGTACAGGGGGAGGATGCTGCAAGTTTTTCTTCCCAAGCTGGAGAACCTTGCATTTTTCAGTGTTAAACACCATCAGGTTCTCGTCCACCCATTTGCTGAGCCTGTCCAGGTCAGCATGGATCGCCCTCCTGTCTTCTGGTGTGGATGCTTTGCCCCAAAGTTTGATGTCATCGGCGAACTTGGCCAGTCCACTCCAGACTCGAATGTCCACATCATTAATGAAGATGTTGAACAATATGGGTCCAAGGACAGTCTTAGAGGACCCCACTGGTCGCAGGACTCCATGATGAGTGACTTCCATCAATTACTACCCTCTGGGTCCGACCACAGAGCCAATTTCCCAGCCAGCGAATCATGGTGGAACCAAGGCCACAATTGGCCAGTTTCACCAAGAAGTGATCATGGGATAACAGATCGAAGGCTTTTTTGAAGTCAAGAGATATGACATCACTCTCTTTTCCCTTGTCCACTTGGTCATAGAAGGTAATGAGATTGGTCAAGCAAGACCTACCTGCAACAAACTCATGCTGGCTATCCCTTAGGATGTTGGCGTCGGCCAGTCCATCAAGGATGGCCTCTTTAATAAACTTTACTAAGATCTTCCCCAGGATAGAAGGTCAGGCTGATGGGCCTATAGTTAGCTGGATCCACTTTCCTCCCTTTCTTGAAGATAGGCACCACACTGGCCTTCTTCCAGTCTTCGGGCACTACACCAGAGTGCCAGGAGTCCTCAAAGATCCGTGTCAGGGGCTGAGCTATGATGCTTGCCAGCTCCTTGAGTACCCTGGGGTGTAGATTGTTAGGGCCGGCTGACTTGAAGGTATCCAGCTTCTCAAAATGTTCCTTCATGAGGTCAGCATTAATGGAGGGCAGGAGATCTCCCTCACCCAGACCTCCCTGTCCTGTAGCAGGCATGGGTGTCGCATGGGACCGATGAGAGACCAACGCGAAGTACCCACTTAATAGGTTGGCTTTTTCCTTGGTGTCAGTTGCCCCATCTGGTTCAGCAGGGGTCCAATGTTGCCCTTGCTTTTCCTCCATCTCCCCACATATCTGAACAAGGACTTTTTATTGTCCTTGATGCTCAAAGCTAGTTGGAGTTCAGTTGCAGCCTTGGCTTTCCTGGTTTTATCCCTGCAGGACCAGACCAGTGCAGAATAATCCTCCTTGGAGGTGAATCCCATCCTCCATCCTTTGTAGGCCTTTCTTTTTAGCCTCAGGAGGTCTGCTAGGTCCCTGGAGAGCCAGGGGGCTGCTGTGCCCTCTTGCTGCCTTTCCTCTGAGATGGAATAGACTTAGCTTGTGCATTGAGGATCACTCCCTTGAGGAGCAACCACTCATCTTGAACTCCCCTGTCCCTGGGGTCGTGGTCCCTTAGGGCCTGACTGACAAGCTCAGGAGGCTTGTCAAAGTCGGCTTTCCTGAAGTCAAGGACTTCCGTGTTGCTGACTGACTTGCCAGCTTTACCATGGATGATGAAGGTGATCAGTTTGTGGGTGCTGTCACCCAGCTTCCCATTGATCACTAGGTCACCAATTAGGTCATCCCCAGTAGCCAGTACCAGGTCAAGCAGAGCTTGACCCATAGACTTCTTGAGTCAGGTAGAGGTCATCCACACGAGAGGAAGCTTTGCAACTGCTGAGTTTTTGCTGAGTGATCCTCCCACGAGATGTCTGGGTAATTGAGGTTACCCATGGCAACCATGGTCCTGGAGCATGCAACCTCAGCCATTTCCTGGGTGAACTCCTAGTCAGGCTCAGGACTTTGGGTGAGAGGTCTGTAGTTGACTCCCACCGTTGTGCCCCCTGTACCATGTTCCCCATGGATTTTAACCCAGAGGGTCTCTAGCTGTCCACCCTGGTCGCCAACATCAGCCTGCAGGGGCATGTAGCTTTTCTTAACATAGAGAGCTACACCCCCGCCCATTTTTTTTTAGCTACACGATCTATCTCTCTCCTGTACAGGGTATAGCCATCTATACCTGAGGTCCAGTCATGGGTGGAGTCCCACCAGGTCTCTGTTATCCCTATGACATCATAATTATATGCTTTAAGCAGGAAGACGAGCTTCTCCTGCTTATTCCCCAAGCTCCTGGCATTTGTGCACAGGCAGGCAAGTGTCCCCTTGGGGGCTCTGGCCTTGTCCACAGTTTGTACCAGGGCTGGGGCAGAGGTGGGCTCCCTTAAGTGCCTTTGGCCTTCTGGCTTTGCAAGGGTTGCTCAGCAAGCCAGCAGTGGTGGTAGTCCCCCCCATCCCCCTGCAGGCTTAGTTTAAAGCCTGGTGGAGCAGGTCAGCCAGTCTGGCTGAGAAGAGCCTCCTCCCCAGGGGAGAGAGGTGGAGGCCATCTCTTCCCAGCAGCTCATTGCCTCTCTCGCCAAAGGGCGGGCTGTGGTCATGGAAGCCAAAGCCTTCCTGGTGACACCAGCAATGCAGTCTTTAGTTGACTACATGGATCCTCCTCTCCCTCCTCAGCCCCTAGCCTGAGACTGGGAGGATTGATGAGAATACCACCTGTGCCCCCAGACCCTTTAGCCCCACTCCCAAATGCCTGTAGAGCCTCATGACCTGGCTGGGAGTGCTCTGAGCCATATCATTGGTGCCCACATGAGCAAGGAGCATAGGATAGTGGTCTGTGGGCTGGAGGAGCTTAGGGATCTTCTCCACAACATTCCGGATGCGGGCCTCTGGGAAGCAGCAGACTTCCCGGGCTAAGGGGTTTGTTGCAGCAGATTGCCCCTTCAGTTCCCCTCAGGATGGAGTCTCCCACAATAAACACTTTACATTTTATCTTGGGGAGAGCGGGGTCGGTAGCTGCAGTTGAGCCTATGTTGCCAGTGGGAGCTGGCAACTCAGCAGGCTCTGCTGGAGCAGCAAGAGGGGCCTGGTGCGGCAGGCCTTAGGGCCTTTGACCACCTTGGTCCATGCCCCTGACTGGACAGAGTGGGAGGTCCCGGAGTCCTCCTTTGTCCTGGAGGGAGACTGTGGTCTGCCCTCCGCCTCCTGGGCGAGAAGGGCCTGGCAGTAGGAGTTGATCTCCTGCTCACTGTCCCTGATGGCATGCAGTCTCTGGACTGTGGCCTGAAGTTCCTCCAGCTGGCGCACCAGAGACCCCAAAAGGGACCAGACCCTACATGGGGAGGCAGCCATGCTCCCAGCTGCCAGAGCCTGAAAAATGGACCGGCAGCCTGCACAGCCGAGAGCCAGGGGCTCCGTCAGTGTGGAGCCCGGAACCCTGGGCTCCATCTGGGTGGTGGTCTCTGAGGTGCCGGGTGGTGGGGAGGCCCGCAGAGCTCGAGGGGACCCTTGGGGTGCAGCATGTGCCCATCTGTGTCATGACTCTGGTAGGCTGGCTACGGCTGGGACTGTCTACCCTGGGGTGTTCACAGGCAGGGTCTCGGGCCCTTCCGCGCACCCTCCTGCGTGAACTCTGTGCTAACTCATGTGCCGGCAGGCAAGCGTGAACAGGCTATGCAAATAGGCGTGTGGCTCCGGTCGTGTGGCTCTCTGGGAACTGGGCGAAGTAGGGGCCTGAGGGGGGCTGGACCCAGCCCAGCTCCACTCAGCCGCCTCCTCCCACTCAGTGAGGGGTTAACCCCCTTCCACCATGGGCCCTGCTTGCCTCCGGCTGTGCTGGGGGTTGGCAGGGGGCTCCGTGGCTGCTGGGGGCGTCTCTGGGGGGCTTTGGGGGTGTGGGGGCACAGCGGGCTTTCACCCGCACATCTCTCACTGCTCCAAAGCCTAACTGTAAATGCTATCAAAGTACACTCAAGAGGGCCTTGGTAGAGGCCCACACCCCCACCAACAGAGGATGTTGTAGGCTCATATTCAACTTATGGTCCACTGTAATTCCCAAGTCCTTTTCTTCAGTACTTTTCTGCAGTCTAGCTACTCATTCCCTAGTTTGTATTTGTGCATGAGATTTGCTCTGTTCCTAAGGGAACAAAAAAAAAGTCCTTTTTTAAATACATAGGGGGCAAAAAGAAGGTCCTGGGTAACATGGGGCCCTTGCAGGACGCGTTGGGGAATTTGGTCGTCACACCAGATGACAAAGCTAACATGTTTAATGATTTCTTTGCCTGTCTTCCTAAGTAGGGACCAGAACAGCCACCTCCCTGCTGGGCCCCCCCTTGGGCCCCAGGGGAGGCACACCTGGGCCAAAGATTAGCATGGAACTAGTTAGGGGGCTTCTGGAAGGGCTGGACATGTTCAAATCAGCCAGCCCAGACAATCTCCACCCTAGAGTCCTTAAGGAATTGGCCGAGGTCATTGCAGAACCCCTGGCACGGCTCTTTGAGCACTCATGGTGCTCTGGTGTGGTCCCAGAGAACTGGAAGAGGGCCAACGTGGTTCCAATCTTCAAAAAAGGGAGGAAGGAGGACCCAGGAAACTATAGGCTGGTTAGTCTTACCTTGATCCTGGGCAAGCTGTTTGAGAAAATTATGCTGGCACACATCCATGAGGGGCCAGCTGGGGACTGCATGCTTAGGGGCAACCAACACAGGTTCATCAGTGGCAGGTCCTGTCAGACCAACCCGGTGGCCTTCTATGATCAGGTTACCAGATCATTAGATGCAGGGGTAGCAGTGGACATAGTCTTCCTGGACTTCTGGAAGGCCTTCGACACTGTCTCTCACCCCGTTCTCATTAAAAACTGGGGGACTGTGGTGTCGACACCCACACAGTCAAATGGGTCACCAACTGGCTGGAGGGCCGCACCCAGAGGGTGGTAGTGGATGGGTCCTTCTCAACCTGGAAGGACGTGGGCAGTGGGGTTCCACAGGGCTCGGTCCTCGGGCCCGCACTGTTCAACACCTTCATCAGCAATTTGGATGAGGGGGTAAAAAGCACCCGTTCAAATTTGCTCATGACACTAAGATGTGGGGGGATGTGGGCACGCTAGAAGGAAGCAACAGACTACAATTGGACCTAGACAGGTTACAAGGGTGGGTGGATGTGAATAGGATGGGATTCAACACAGACAAGTGCAAGGTGATGCACCTGGGGAGGAACAACCGGCACCATATCTACAGGTTGGGGAACTCCCCTCTTGTCAGCACGGAGGCGGAAAAGGATCTGGGGGTCATCGTTGACTCCAAGATGAACATGGGCCGGCAGGGTGGGGAGGCAGTCAGGAAGGCCAACCGCACCTTGTCATGCATCCACAGATGCATCTCGAGCAGGTCCAAGGAGGTGATCCTCCCCCTCTATGCGGCACTGGTCAGGCCGCAGCTGGAGTACTGTGTCCAGTTCTGGGTGCCACGCTTCAAGAGGGATGTGGACAACATGGAGAGGGTCCAGAGGAGGGCCACTTGCATGATCAGGGGGCAGCAGGGCAGGTCCTACAAGGAGAGGCTACGGGACCTGAACCTGTTCAGCCTCCAAAAGAGAAGGCTGAGGGGGATCTAGTGGCCTGTTATAAACTAGTCAGGGGGGATTAGCAGGCATTGGGGGAGTCGCTGTTCCCTCACAAGCTGGCAGAGGGTAGGTTTAGGCTAGATATCAGGAAGCACTACTTCACTGTCAGGGTGGCTAGGATCTGGAACCAGCTTCCAAGAGAAGTGGTGCAGGCTCCTACCCTGGGGGTGTTTAAGAGGAGGTTAGATGAACACCTTGCTGGGGTCGTTTAACCCCAGTACTCTTTCCTGCCATGGCAGGGGGTCGGACTAAATGATCTACTCAGGTCCCTTCCGACCCTAGAAACTATGAAACTATGGAAGCTCAAGGGGCTCGGCAGATTAGCAGTAAAGAGAACATGGATCAAAGATGGGGCAAGGCCAATTACTTGCAAGGTTTGGCTGAGGTGGTAGCACACCAGGAAATGATTAGAACTTCACAATCAACCTGGTGGTTGAAGACAAATAAAAGGACTAGGAGGGGAGCAGTTCCTCACCCCCCTCAGGGCACCACGGAAGATGGAGAGGAACAGTGAGGGAAGCTGGTGCAGAGAAAAGACACAGTGGAGAAACCGCTGAATAGAGAAAGACCAGAGCTGGGCCCAGCGGGTGAAGATATAACCATGGTGAGATCCACTCATAAAGAGATGAGGAAAGATGAGGTACTTGCCTTCATAGAGGCCTACAGTCGGGATGACCCGTGGAGAATGGACATTGAGACGACTGGTGGAGAAAAGAAAGTTATTCAGGAGCCAACCTATTGGCAGGGAGACTTAGAGAATGGGGAGGAAGCAGGGATTTCAGCTGGTTGCTTATTTAGCTGTTGCTAGAGGTTTATGGGGAGCACCGTAATAAACCAATTCGCTTTTACTTTCTGCGTGGGGTGATTGACTAATCTGCATCTCATTGGGGAATTTACTTTTTCTTTATTCCATCAAATCAAAGTGTGGCAGGCAAGTCCCCAGGAAGAAAATTCGTCAATCACTCAAAACCCTGCCACCCAGGACATCACATAGGCTCAATGCTAGTACAAATCGATCTTCCTCAAATATATGTAAAAATCTACTTCTAACCTGAACCTTTAGTGCAACTTTATTTGAAGCAAGAGTATAATCATAAGCCACTAATCATTCTGGTATTCTGTCAGGATGCAGTGGGGGAAGAGGGCAAGGATCCACATGGCTAGTGTGGGTTTATATCTAGGTTGCCTTAAGAACTGTAACATGTTAGTAACCAGTGCATCTTCTTATGATTTTTGTTGTTACAGTGTTGTCATAGCTTATATCTTCAGCTCTACTGTCAAGGCATAAACTACAGTGATGGTATAAAAATTATGTCTTCAGTAACAAGTTGACCTGAATCACTTGCAGCTTATGTGTCATGTCATGTGCCAAACAGCTGAAGGTTTACAGCCAGGAATGCCTGTCATGCACAGTCCTTAATTGGTCTGTCTATGGACACTTACACAAGTTACATTTTTCATTCATTTGGGCCCCTGAAAGCACTCTACAGTCATGGCGTAACAGACAGGCACATCTGTAGAGCACTTTTTAAAAGGCCAATCAAACGAAAATAACCCTGGTCAAATCAAGTATTAGATGAAGGCACTGTAAAGCACAGCACCTTAGGGAACTTGTGTTCCCTCCAGGGTTTTTTTTACATTGCCTCCTAAACCCTTCACCATGCATAGTTAAAGGCCTACTTATTTTAGGCTTGGTCTAGCTTGCGAAATTCTTCGGGCCCAGCTAAAGTGGCATGGAGTATGGAAGGAAATCACAAGCCTAGCTATGCCAGCAAATCCCAGGATAGACATGGCAGGGGAGGAATACCTTTGTCAGCTTAACTTGCATCATTTAAGGAGGTGCTGCAAGCCAGTGGCAATCTTCTGACCCCACGGGCTAGATGAATGGCATTAGAGTTGGCCTATGGACTGGATCCCAGCACAGGGTTGGCCATAGGTCAGAACTACCATGGGGTTAGCATGCATGTTCAGTACACAGGTATAATCTGGCAAGCTGGTGCAGTCCTGCACATTGGATGCAGCTGAAGCACAGACCCATCATGCACTGGCTCAACCCTGCATGCTGGATTCAGCCATGGCATAACCTCACACTCTGCCATCCATTGAGCAGGTCTATGTCACCCAGCACATAAGGCTCTCCATGGGTATGGAAATTTGACAACAGGAAAGTGGTGACAACATCAATTGCCATGGCATTGGGAGTGACTAATGCTGCTACCTCTCTCTGGCTACCAAATTTCTAGATCTTCAGGGAGTCCCACAGGCTAGATTGCATGGTTTCATGGGTCAGATTCAACCCACAACTAATTCTTCCAACTCATTTTTCAACTTCCACAGCTATTTCCTACCCTACTTACCCTACCTAACAACTTTCAGATGTGCTTATGTAGATCTTCATAATGGGATGTTCCCATCCTGACCTAAACTACTTTCACGAGCATGGAAATAGTTAACAATGCTGACATTTAAAGTACATCACTGGCATCTGAGTCAGCACTTGCTCATATGAAGGAGCTATTCTTTCAGGCAGGATGCCTCTGTATCAGTTACTGTAGTGAATGCTTACTTTGCAGTCACATGGCTTCACTTCTGAGCAATCGTTTTTTAACAAGCACTGGAGGACAGTTGTGAGGTTTGACTTGGTGTCCTCTCTCTCACTAGTTCTCTGTAACCTTCATAGAGCATACCACACACTTCCGCAAACATCTAGCATGCGTGTGTTGTATACATATACACACACGTGTATGTCTCAGTCTAGTCTTCTCATTGTGTGTGTGTGTATTAGAGCTGTGCGAAGCTTCAGGTGATGATTTGATTTGGCCTGATTTGGTGACCAAATCTCTGAATCTGAATTAAATCATGGGACCAGTTAAAAGGTCTGAATCAATTCAAAACTCTCCAAAGTGATTTGGAAGATTCAGAAAGCTTCGACGATTCAGCCAGCAGGGAGCTGCAGCTGGACTTGGAGCTGATAAGTAGGGGTGGGGGAGGAGGGGCTGGAGGAGGAGACCAAGGAGGAACCCCTGCCAGGCCTCATACCCTGTCCACTCCCTCAACCCTGCCCACCCCAGCTCCTGGTCCTTTTAAAAAAAAGCCCCACTCCCCAGGTGCTGTCAGGCAGGGGAGATCCCCACTGCTCCACACTGCATGAGGAGCTCTCCCATGAGCCCCCTGATCCCCTCCTCACTCCCCCAGCCCCTGCAAGGTTGCCCTGCCTGCTCCAGCCCCAGCCCTTTAAGAAGAAAAACCCTGGACTTGCTGCTCCTGCAGTGGACTCAGGGCTTTCGGGGGCTCATTTAGAGCCCTGCATGTGGTGCAGGGCAGTAGGGATCTCCCCCCACTGGCAGGAATGGTGAGTGCTTGGTTTTTCTTTTCTTTTTTTTTCCTGAAAGGACCGGAGCCATGGTGGACGGGGCAGCTATTGTGGGGGGGTGACTGGGACAGTGGGAGGGGGAGTTCAGGGGGCTCAGGCAGAGGCCCCCACACAGTGACAGCACCCGGTGAACTGGGGCTTTTTTTTTCTTCTTCTTCAAAGAACTGGGAGCTAAGGTGGGTGGGGCAGCCACTGCTGGGCTGGGAGAGCAGGCAGGGAATGGGCCTAAGTGATTCAGAGGTTTGGCAGCAGTCGAATCTCTGAATCAGATTCAGCCAAATCGATGCGTGATGGTGATTTGAATCGCCAAATCAAATCAATGTCCTCCAAATCAGCCAGATCCAAAGTGAATGCTAGCTGCTTCTCACAGGCTCTGTGTGTGTGTGTGTGTGTGTGTGTGTGTGTGTGTGTGTGTGTAAAATGAAGTCAGGATGGAAGGGACCTCCAGAGGTCATCTAGTCCAACCCCTTGCCTGAAGCAGGACCATCCCCATCCAAACCACCGCATACAACCATAATCTAAATTCTGCATAAGACTACCTGCAACCCCAGACACGAAGTACATTGGAGTGACTGTGCCCTGTGTTTTGTGAAAGAAGACTTTAAGATATACAACCTTCACCTAAGGGATATGGTACACACTATTAAATACTCTTGTGATATGATCTTATAACTTCTGTCAAGTTGTCCTACATCCGGATAGCTCATTTAGGTGAACCAGCCCTGAACTGCTGGCAGGTGGACAACTGGCGTTCTATTTGAGCAACACAAATAGCTTTCAGCAAAATAAAGTACTGTAAGGACACCTACTATGCATTGAACACAACAGATGGCATTAAAATAAAGTCATGCATGAGAACAAAGTGCATTTCTAAATACAGTCAAAACCCCATAAAGTAACTGAATATGAAAATAGCATAAAAAGATATGGATCCACCCAATCAATTCCAGTCTGGAGAGCTAAGACCTGAAGAACTGTATTTGATGGCATGGGGAAATTGCTGGGGGGGGGGGAGGTAGGTGGGTTGCATCTACAGCAGTGCTTCTCAGTCTGAGATGGGAAGCACCCCTCCTTCAACTCCAGACACCCCGCCCCAGCTGTGTGTGTGTGTGTATAATGTGTATATACACACATGTGCACATGCACACACACACTGAGAGGTTGCATGCTAAGAATTATGATTTGCTACTAAAACCTCCCTTCAATTATGCAATTACACTACGCACAAAATAATTTCATGGAGCTTCCATTAGAACAGCATATGGCACTTTTTTGACATGCAGCATGTGCAGAGAAGGAGCAAGTGGCTATGGCTTGTTGCACAGCTGGCTCCTGAGCACTTTACACGGAGGTTCAGATGTGCCCCTTTGGCACAGCATTCTCTGCTGAGTGGCCTCTCAAAATGTCAAAAAGCATTTCTTCATAAGTGACATGAAGAAAGATGCACTGCATTGGAAAGTTTGTCTGAGTCAGTCCCAAGTATGCAGTTCATCCAATGCAAGATATTGCCCAGAGAAATCCTTGCCCCTCATTCTTCTCTCAGTGTCATCTAACAGCTGGTTACACTAGATACATTTTAGCAAATGTCTTACCTACAAAGTAATGTCCTTATATTTGTGTTTTTCACAGCAATTATAAGGCTAAGAAGGTCCATCTGGAAAGAGAGAATAAACCTTCTGAAAGGTGATGATAAATTCTGCTTATTCCATTAGCTGCCATTCGGAATAGCCAAATGATTTTTTTAATTTCTATCCTTGGCTGTATTTAAAAATGTTAAGCTGAGTTGGGAAGAAAACCATTTTGGAGGAATGGAAAGGAAACTGAAAGCAAATTTTTAAATGAAGAAACTGCCCTGTTTTTATTCCCTTCCTCCAAATCATCTGCTCTTTGCCATTGCAAGAAACAGGACACTTAGTTAGATGGACCTTTGATTCAGTCTTGAGCAGTTTTCTGATGTTTGGGTAAAAATGTCACCACATCACTACAGCCACAAAGGTATGCCGTATAAAATGACTTCCAAATGCAAGGCAATGGAGAGTCAGAATTGTTGTTCTACATCAGTCTTTTACAGTTTTAAAATTATTAATAAATATTCCTTAAATTTTTATAGCCCCTTCCACCCTGAATGATCCTTAAAGACTTTACTAACTTAGAATCCTGTATTAGGAGTACTATTCATGTGAAACTCTTCTCTGAATACAAGATGTGCACATGTATGCATATATATTAATGCAGAACAATAAACACCGGTGCATATTGTACCAGAGTTTATTGCTCCCAGATGCTGCATTTACATGTGTGCCTGGAACTGCAGCATGTTGAGCTGGGTTAGAGCAGCCCCAGCTGGCAGGGATCCTGGGGGTGTGGCTCAGCCTGCCATCCTAGGGCTACTCCAACCTGGCTCAATGTGCTACAGAGGGGCTGGCTGGGGCACAAGGGTGCTCTGGTGTGGGACTAGCCAGTAGGCAGCCCCTATGCTGAAGCACCCTCATGCCCCAGCCAGCTGGGTCAGTGTCTAAACATGCATTGCTGTATACAAAAACATCTGCAGCAGGATAGTACTTGGATTTAGAAGTACTAACCTGCTGCAGAGTGTATTCATTTCCTGTGGCCTCCTGGGGATACATGTGTAGCTGCCAAGACATTTACTGCAGAGCTAATTAGGCAAATCTTCAATAATGTCTTCTGTAGAAGCACCCAGAGTTAACAATTTGATCCACCAAGTATTTGCAATGAAGAGCCTTTCAGCTGGTATGCAAACTATACACACTTACCACTGATATAATCATCTGTGACATGACACATCACATTTGTTTACCAGCTGCTCATAGTAGGCTGCCAGGTCTATCTTACCAGTAGAAATCACCAAACCAGCTAAGTAAACTTGGCTGAGATAGTGGGAAATTTCCAACAGTTTTGTGACAGGTGTAAAGAGATCTTCAAAATCTCCATTACATCTTATTTGAAAAAGAACACCTCTGTAATCACAGAAGCTAACAACAGGATGCTGGAGCATGCAGAGTTTGCAAAAAGAGCAACAATTTCTACTTCCTTTCATACCTAATTTTTCATCTATCTTGCACTGATCTAGCTTTATGTGGCTTAGTTGTCAAAGTTGAAGGCAGGATAGGGCTGCACTTTATAGATTAATCAAAACGTGTGTATATATATATAGTGTGTGTGCGTGTATATATGTATATGTGTGTGTGTATATATATATGTGTATGTGTGCACGTAGCACAAGATTTTGTGGCCTGAAGCTCACTTTGTCAGATGTTGTGAAAGGATGTGCACAAAGCTGTGTATAAGGAGAGAGAAATTTGAATAAAAAAGCAGAAGGGGGGAAGAGAGGTAGAGATCACTGTCCCCTCCTGCCCCATAGCTGCACAAAGCTTCAATAGCTGATTCTATTCGGAGGGGATTCGGCCCAATTCGGTGGCTGAATCTCCGAATCTGAATTGAATCAGGAGACCCATTAAAAGGTCCAAAAGATTCAGAAAGATTTGGAGATGTGGAAGGCTTGCAGGAAACAGAAACTGAGAAGAGGGTGGGGGCAGAGTGGGGGAAAGACTGCTCTGATTCTGACATCTGTAGCTGGTGAGTGATTGTGATCTTTCCCTGAATTCCCTTCCAATCACGGTGTTCTAGGGGAGGGAGGTAGAAACAGCATATAAAGCTGTGTACAAAGTGATCTGTGCCTTTTGTGAGCTGTCTGTCTTGGACCAGCAGCATCTGAAAGGCTCTCGCTTGCTATCTAGTCTCTTGGTAGCTAGTTAGTTCCTGTTCTTCTGTGTTTTCCCTGATAGTGTGTCATCACTGTGCAGAAAAGCACAACATATGATATAGATATATACGCATTTTGCAGCACACCAAGCATTATGAAACATGCTGGAAAGGCAGGTGCCAGGTCTTCTGGCAAGGGAGGGAGAGGGATAGACGAGGAGCTGAAAGTTCCCCCCACCCCCAATTTTAGACACACCCTCTTTCCTGGCAGTGACAAGCCTTCTGCTGCTAGTGGAAGTGAGGTGGGAGCAGTGTCTACACCTGCAACACCTTCATTAACACCAGTAATAACCACCAGCACCAGCATGATAGTCTCCACCCCAATTTCAGTTCCCAGTGTGAGCCTTCCAGTGCCAGAGGAGAAGCTGAATCTGGAAGCAGTGGAGCTGAGTGCCATAGCTAAGGAAATTCTGGGGAAGGAAGTGGAATCTGAGTTTGTGCTCCACACCCCTCAAAGTTCCCCTAGAGGCAGGTCTCTTCTGGAAGGCACTTTGGAGGAGGTTGTGGAGCAGGTGGCTCAGCTGCTCCTGTTGTCGTGCCTCTGCCTGGTGAGGAGGGAAATAAGGCAGAATCCCCACCCTCAACCCAGAAGAGGGTGGGTAGTGTAGTGTGGGATCATTCTGAGGTGGCAGATGATCCCAGGTATGCTACCTGACAGCATTGCTGAAAGCAGATCAGGTGGGGCCAGGATGAGAAACACTTCACCACTACAGCGATGCTGTTGCATCTCAGGAGGCAGCACCACCTTGCACTTGTTCCTCCTCAGCCTGGCACCAGTGGGATCTTGCCCAAAAAGAAATCTGCCTCTCGCTCCAAAGCCCCCATCCCCAGGAATCAGAGGCAGGTCACCCTGGACCCAGTGGCGATGAGTAGGGGGTACATGGTGGTGCATGTGCACCCCCGAGAGCTCTAGTGCACCCCCTGACAGCAGCATTCCCTGCTTAGGTGATGGGCAGGGGGGCAGGCAAGAGTGCTGGTGCCCCCCTTGAGTGTGCCAGCTAGGGAGTGGGGGCACCAGAAGAAGTGATCCCTGCGGTCACCCCATGGCCAATCATGCCAACCGAGGGGCGGGGGCGGGTTCCACTGCAGCCAATTGTGTTGGCTTGGAAGTGCCAGTGGTACTTCTGCATTGGTGTGATTAGCCTCTGGGGGACTCCTCCCGGTTGGTGTGATTGGCCATGGGGGGAACCCCTCCAGTCACTGATTGGCCACTGGGGAGGCAAGTGCCCCCCCAACTCAGGAGGCACCAATTGCCCATGCCTGGATCAGTGGGGAAAGGCAGAGACAAAGCAGGGTGCATTCTGAAGCCGAGCAACATCACCCAGAGCATTGGGGGGAATGCTTGCTCAGGATAGCCAGGCTTTCTCCTTTGTTGAGCATCCAGGGTTTAGGTGGCTCATGGCGCTTGTGGCCTCATCCTACCAAGTGCCCATATGCACCACATTAGCAGCACAGTAGTGCCCTCCCTGCATGAGGCATGCAGGGAGTACTTGAGGGAGGAGCTGTGGAAGACAGGGCCGCAAGTAGCTTTGCACTTCACCTTGGACATCTGGAGCAGCTGAGGTGGAAATCACACCTGTCTCTCCCTCACAGGGCACTGGTGTGATCAGACAGGGTGTTGGTGTGCTCTCCTTCAAGCCAAGGTGATGAACAAGTCCCACATGGCAAGAAAGATCGTGGTGGCCATGAGCTGCATGGTGCAGGGGTGCCTCATTGGGCAGGGCGAGCTCACTCATGGGGTCATAATCACCAACAATGGAGCCAACAATGGATCATGGGTGGTGCATGATGCCAACTTTGTTGGCATCTGCTGTGTGGCACACAAGTTCTACCTCATAGTCAGGGATGCCTTGGAGGGGGACAGGGCTCCTGGTGATGGTACTGTTACTACCACTACCAGCAAGCTTATTTCAAAATGTAGGAAGGTGGTGGGCTACTTCCACCAGAGCATCAAGTGGGGCAAGATGCTGTGGGGCAAACATCCAGAGCTGAACCTCCCACAGCACAAAATCATGCAGAATGTGGAGACTCACTGGAACTCCACATACATGCTCAAAAGGCTGGTTAAGCATCAGAAGGCCATCCATGAGATGGCCTTGGTTGGGGAAATTGGGATTTGTGACCCCCTTAAGAAAACAGAGTGGGATACCATCTCTGAAATCTTGGTGGTCCTCAAGCCATTCCTTGAAGCCACCAAGAGCCTCAGCACTGGTGATGCCCTCTTTAGTCAGGTGATCCCCATAATGAAGGAGCTTGAGAATCAAATGGAGAAGTTCCAGGGGCTCATTGTTCCTGGCTGGGTCAAGCTGCTTTCACCGGAGGTGCAGGCACTGAAGTGGCTGAAGGAGGGCATAAAAAAATGGCTGGATCCATTACAATCCAGTACAGTTCATGTGCTGGGGGGCATGTGAAACTCGAGGGTGAAGGGGAACATCTACAGCAGCAAAACCCTTGATCACTGGATGGGGTTGTGGAGAATTTCCAGACCAACCTCCTCCCTGTACCTCCTTCACCATTTTTTCCCTCTTTGCCATTTTATCTTTACCTGACTACATGACCTAAGCTGACTTTCCTGAGATGGGAGGGAACCTGCTCCATTTGTTTCAAGTTTCCTGCTCTTGCCAGCCAGGCGACCAGGTCTCTTACTTGTCTATCACTGTAGTTGCTAAGCAACCCTCTAGCCTACATGTGAGACCTCAGGTATCAGGAAGGGGACTTAAAACTCTATTATCTTAACAAGGACCTCATGACTGGGAAGGGGGCTGGAGCCCCTGCCAGTCTACCTGGCAATCAGTGATGCATTTCCAATTGATTGGCTTGTAGCCAACTTCAGCTAGTCTCCATTGGACCCCAGATGAGGTCATAAGGTCTATATAAGTTAAAAACTGCCCAGAAGGAGGGGCAGCAGCCATTATGAAGACACAGAGATGAGCTGGACATCTGCATCTCTTGTTCTCTCTCTCTCTTGAAACACATGGACACACTGCCAACTGCCTGCCTCCAGAGGAAAGCTCTATCAGCCTCTGGATGATATTTGTGAGTAAGCTACTTGAGATCTAACTAGATACATAGCTTGAAGTAACACAGATGCATGATCAAAGGGTACCCAGCCACCCTGTTTGTTCTAAGGTATTTCTCTGATATTGCTCTGTCCTGTACCCTACTCCAGACCTACTCCTTGTAATCAATAAAGTTCTCCTCTGTCCCTAGCATGTTATTGGGAGAGCATCCAGATTATGCCTTGGGATCCCCTTGGTCCAGCTGAATAAGGGAGACCACCATTTGTGCTTCAGACTAAGGGAAGCACCCCAAGTTCTTTCAGTGGGTTGACTACCCTCTAGGACTACTAGGCCTGTGGTTCCCAAGGGGTGCAGGGCCAAAAACAGTCCAGACCCTGGGTGGTAGCAACATTACCCCCAGGGTGGCAGGTGTGCTCCAGGAAGAGGGTCAGCAGGACATGAGGCTCCCCCAGAGAGGCACTCAGAGCCTGGAAGGTGGTCAGGCACAGTGAGTTGGGTGTCTCAGTGCAGGAGCACTCCCTACTGGCCTGCCACAGGAGGTGCTGGTGAACAGAGTCAGGGAGGGAGAAGGGCAGAGGGAGGGATGTGTGGAAGAGAGGAATCCACTTTCCCATGCCAGCACTCAAAGCACCAGCTAATCTCCTCCACCACAGCCACTGCCAGTATGAGCCAAGGGCATGGCTTCAATGTTGGGGTATAGAGGCACCAGACCCCACAATCTGGCAGGTAGCACGGAGGCCTTGGTGGCTACCTATCTCACTGAGGACATGGAGCCACTGCACTGCACTGCAACTCCTTGGCCTATTGGGCAGCCTATAGCCAGGTGTGGCAGGATCTGACCACAGTTGCCTGGGACCACCTGTCCTGTCCCCCGACTAGTGTTCCAAGTGAGAAGGTGTTCAGCATTGCTGGTGATGTTGTGACACCCCATCACACCTCCTTGGATCCTGGTTTGGTGGAGCAGCTAGTATTCCTGAAGGTGAACCTCCCACTGCTGGGGTTCCCCAAGCTCCACATGCAGATGGAGTGAGTACCACCCTCATCACTCCACATTAAATCATTTCAGAACCACTTAATGCCCTGCTGTCAGAGGTGGAGGTGGCAGTTTAGTTTTTCACTAGATAGTAGGGGAAGAACATGTCCCTGCTGAGCTCTCATGTCAGGATGAACTTGGAGGTATGGCCCGGGCCTATGGGTAAGGAGGATGCCCCAGGTCCTGGGCATGACCTTAAGATGCACTCTGAAAGGGTAGGGAGGCCCAGTGGGACTGCCAATGACACGGCAGCCCCAGGAAATGCCAGGACTGGAAATCTTCCTGGTGAATGGTGAGTAGGGGGTGCCTGATAACCTCCAGCCACCACACACATGGACAGTCCTGGCTGGGGAAAGCCCAGACCTGTAAGATCTTTGAGAGGCCTGAGGCTTACTGGTTGTAGTGGAGTTGTGAGGGTGAGAACAGACAGATGGCTCAGATCTGACTTGAGGTACCCTCAACTGGTCCATGCTGGGACTAGGATCCACAGGGGGGTCAAAGGGCCAGGGGCCCACCATGAGGATTGCCCAGAGCAAGAGGCTTGGGATACTGACTGGCCTGAAGGCAGGGCCAGGGCCTAAGTGGGAGCCAAAGGTCCCAGAGAGGGGACCACAGCTGGAGGAGGTGAAGGATGCAATCTGCAAGGCATGGGCCACACTGCAGGGAACGCACAGAGTTGCAGAATGGATGTAACCCCTAGATATCAGGGACCTAAATGGGGAGCCTCCTGCCTGGGTAACATCTAAATTAGTTTTCCATCAAGGCATGGCAGGAGAAAGAGGGGCGGGCAGCTGGCCCAGAAACAGGTGGGTGGGCCAAGATCTAACTTGCACTGGAAAGGCCCTCTATTACAGGCTACCATCCCTGCTGCATTCATCCCGCTCTGCCTTAATACACACAAGGTAGACAAGGTTCTTTGGGTCAGTCTGATATCTTTTATTAGACCAACTGAATAGTTGAAGAAATATATCTTAGCAAGTGTTCCAGTTTAAAAACTTTGTCAGTCTGAGGAAGCATCTGCAGTTGGTGTGTGTGCTTTTCCTGGATGGAATGAATAGTAAAGAAGCCAGAGGCTGGTATGCATGCAATAAAGCAAGTCAGTGAAAATATAAATTGAGGCATCAGGAGGTGAAAGACAGGCTGGGGGGAAGTGGGGGTAGGGGGATGTAGCGGGTAAAAGTGGAGAGGTACCTGGGGAGGTAGATGTCAGGAAGGTTATAGCATGTCATAAATCCAATGCCTATATTGAGTCCATGAGTTTTTGTATCTAAAAGGTTGATGAAGTGAAGTTCATAGGCTCCTCTGTGAAAAATGTTTTGTAAATTTGTCAGGCCCAAGACAGCCCTAACCCAAAGAGACCTCTGGGAGGAGGCCAACCTGACACCCTGAAGGCGGGGTGAGTTTCATGGAACCTGGAGGCCATGACCTAATGTGTCTGCTGCAGCTTGCTAAGAGAAAAGGGGAACCTCTGCCCTGGAAAGTCCTGGGCACAGCAGAGTGCAAAGACAGCAATTCTAAATTTGAAAAATAACAGCTTGCAAAGTGAGATAACGGCTTGGCTTTAATCCCAGAAAAGGCAGTGGGGCTAAGACTGAACTCCCCCTCTTGGAGGAGATAATGGGGGGAGGAAAGGTACATAAGATGAGGAGAGATGGGTCCCAAGTGGATCTACTTCAGGGAGGACAAGGCTGAGGACCTGATAAAGGAGGTAGTCTTGCCACCCTGGATGCAGGGTGGGGTTCCCAAGACCTATCAGGTAATAACAGTGGATAAGGTGTGGAGTGCCTTTCCTCCAGCCCGACGCACTTACAGCTCAGAGCTTGTTATAATGATTTCTGTGTGTATCATTGACTTTTTCTTCATAATAAAGAGTGGCATTTGGGTTTTACCTGGCATGTGACTTGTGGGTTACTCATCTACCTTTGTGGGGAAGGGAGTGTGCCCCTTGAGGATCAGGCCTGAAAGATTGGAGAGAGTGATTTTCTTGTGAGAAATGTGCCCCCACTGGTAATTGAGTGTTCTTGTCTTTAATAGATTTCCGGTGTGCATTCATTCTGGTGCACAGTTGGTGTTTGGTCTCTCCTATGTGTTTTCCATCAGGGCATTTGGTGCACTGGATCAGATATATAATGTTTCTGTAGGTGCAGCTGTAAGATCCAGGAATGGTTCTGTTGTAGGGTGTAGTAATTGTGGGGGTACTGGAGATACGTTGGCAGCTTTTGTACTTCTTGTTATTACATGGTCAGGATCCATTCAGTGTGTTTTGGGCTGTAAGAAGTTTGCTATTGGTGATGAGGTTAGCGAGGTTCAGTGCTTGTTTGAATTTGCAAAACGCTTTTCACAGACGAGCCTATGGACTTCACATCATCAACCTCCTAGATACAAAAACTCACGAACTCAATATAGACCCCCCCACCAAGCCTATCTCTCACCCCCTGATGCCTTAATTTACATTTTCACTGACTGGCTTTCTTGCATGTATACCAGCCTCTGGCCTCTTTACTATTCATTCTATCCAGGAAGAGCGCACACACCAACTGTTGATGCTACCTCAGCCTGATGAATGGTTTTTAAACCTGAAAGCTTGCTAAGATATATTTGTCCAACTATTCAGTTGGTCTAATAAAAGACATCATATTGACCCAAATAACCTTGCCTGCCTATGTCCTTAGACCAACAGGGCTACAACCTACACCCCTTAACACATACAAGTGATACGACTTTTGCTTCCAACAGTTTGAGTGGCACTTTCACAGAAACCCCTACACCTATCTCCTTGAAACTTGGCAAACTTTATATCCTGAAGAGGGACTACCATCCCTGCTGTTTCCATCCAAATCTGCAAAAAAATAACAAAGTTATAGGTATTTTAGTGATTCTCCATTATAGTCTATGTCCGAATCTCCGAATCTGATTCGGCCGAATCGAATCGGGACAGTGACTTGAATCACTGTCCCTCTGAATTGGCTGAATCCAAACCACAATCAAAGACTTGCTGCTTCACACAGGCCTACTGGAGAGCACTGGGCCCAGAACAGAACCCTGTAGGACTCCACTTGAAACCTCCTGCTGTATTGACATGAGTCCTGATGTCAAAGCATATCCCTCCTACAGAGATAAGACTCATGCACACAGCTGCTCTCTAGGTTTGGGGCACAGACTTTCATCTACACCTGGTGCCCCACTGATTGCTCTTAGACAGCCTACCACTTCTGTGACACAGCCCTTTATCTGTCATCTATAATTACACTTCTCAGGGGAATTTAATATCCTTAAACCTCTACACAACAAAAGAAAGATATCCCAAACTATGCTGTTCCTCAGCAGCATGTTTCTTTCCCCACTAGGTTTCTTTTCAAATCCACTCTTCTCTTTTAAAGTAACAGGACTCGGGACTTCCCCTGCAGCACTCAGAAGAATACCAGATGAAAATGCCATCTACTTTCCAGGGGTTCTTCCCTACTACTCTGTTCCCTGTGAAGAAAAGTTGACCCTTAGGGTTACATCCTTGAGTTCTGTTTTCCTTCTCTTTGTAGGAGCCACTTAATGCTCCTCTCCATGAGAGATTTCGCTTTCCAAGAGCTGCTCACAAGATCTAGCCTCCTTCTGTCATTCTAACTCCTCCCTATAAAGAAAACACCAGATGCCCCCTGGCCAAGGCATATAAGGCATGCTATTCACACAGAATTTCCCTCAACATAGTTTTCTCAGTACTGGGTCTTGGAGACATTACTTCACTTCTCTGTGGCTCATTTTTGTCTCTCTGAATAAGGAGGCTATAGAAGGGGGGTTTGCCCTTTGAGAACTAGGAGGCCTAGGGCCAAGTTACAACTGATTTTCAGTGGGACAAAGAAGCCTTAGTACTTACTTCACTTTTGAAAATGAGGTATAGGGATCTAAATCACTCAGGCCTTGTGACACTAAACAAGGTGACACCCACATTCATTAAAAAATTCAGGCTTTGTCCAAAACTCAGGACCTGATGTAACAGTTTTATAGGGAGTCTACGTGGTAGAACAAGGGGGACTATATGGCAAAGTTCAGAAATTGTTGATATTCCCTATTATTCCTATAAACATTTTCCATTGAACACAGGATATAATAAGAAGTTGGGTTGTTTTTGCATTGCATTCCCATCCCCTTAAACAAAAGAGCAGCCTTAGTTCTGCTGTCATTGGGCCCCCTGTATCCATGAAGGGTCTGTGGAAGCGGGTGGGGGGTGCAGATTTTTTGCCTTTTCACGCATTTCCTAGAATGTAATAGCTAGGCTTTCTGTCAGACCACAACCTGTGCTGAGAGCATTAGAATGCAAAGTCAAAGCATATGGAAATATCAGCTGCTTGACCTGATTCCAAAAATTAAAGGCAGAAAGTACATTCAATTCTGGGATGTTCCTGCAATGAAGTTCATTGCAATCAAAGACATTTTGAGACATTTCTAATTCCACAATGGTCTTGTTTAGATAGATAACAACTAGGCAGAGACAGGAGGAAAAGTGCAGGCTTCCACAGTACAATAACACCAGGAATGTAATCCACAATTTGTCCTTAAAGCCCATGAGGATCATCTCAAGTATTTCCAGTCCCTTTGGCAGGAGTATTTACTTAGAAAACCTAGGATATCTGCCAAAAAAAAATCAAAACACATGGTTTTCAGCAAAAGCAGTGTCTTTGTTACAGTGGTTCTGAAACATTTTAGACTAGGAGCGGGCAAAATATGGCCTGTGGGCCAGATTCAGCCCACCAGGCCATTCTATCCAGCCCATGGGGCACCTAAAAAATTGAGAAAATGTATATTTATCTGCTCCTGGCTCCTGTCAAGGATGACAGGAACCAGAGGCAGTAGGACCCAGGGGAAGCCGGCAGCACTCACTAACAAAGCCAGTCCAGCTCTGTCCATCCCCAGATCCTCCCATCCCCACACCTGGAAGTCTCTGTTTGCCCCAGCTTGCAGTGCTTCCCTACATGCAGCCACCTTCAGCACCATGTGGCCATGGCTGCATCGCTGGGCCACAGGAGCACAGCCCATGTGGGTACCCCAGGGCCAGGAGTGGGAGGGGGTGGGGTCATATGTGTCTGTGTGTCTGTGTCCCTGCAATGAGGGAGAGGGAGAGAGAGACAGAGGGAGCAATGAGGTAGGGAGAGACTGTGTGTGTGGGGAGGTGCTGTGTGTGGGGGGAAGAGGCTGTGTGTATTTGTGTGTGCATGTGTATGTGCATGTGGGAGAGACTGTGTGTGTCCCACACACACACCGCACCATGCACATGCACCCACACCCACCTAGCACTACCATACACACAGACCCCCACACCCACACACCCTCCCAGCCTTGCCACCCTCCCCCACACACCATCCCCCACAAATCGCATACCCACCCACACCTCACATATCCACACCCACACACCCACATGTTCCATCACCTCATACTCAAACCCCCCCACCCACATCCTTCCCCCACATACCTACAGACTAACAGCCCCCACAAGCCTATACCCATGCCCTCCCAGAATATACAAGAGTACACCTTCATTTTAAGCTATTGTGCAGTCTCCTCTGTATACACTACACAAATACATGTAAACCAGGAGAAAAATATTTTTTTAAATCAAATTAATGAATGTTGTAGATGTTTGATTTTTAGAATATAATTTGTTGCTTTTCTGGTTTTGAGATGGCAAAACCCCTTGCTGAAAGGAGTATTTCTGGGGGCAATGGGGGGAACTTCTGGTGGCAAAAGTCAGGAGTTAGGGGTCACAAGATAGTGGCCAGAGGGCAGGGCACCTGTCAAGGGGTGTGGCTACCAATATGGCCCTCGACAGCTTGCCAAAACTTGGTAAGCAGCCCTCCACTCAAAATAATTGCCTGCCCCTGGTTTAGAGGAATTTTTCTGAGGTTGGGGACAGCACACGTCTGACCCCTGCCAAAACATCTGGCATAGGACACTTTGCCTGAGTGGTAGAACTCTTTGGGCATGTTCTCCTTCATTCTCCATGTGGACCAAGCACAGTGACAGCCCTGGCTGGAGGTTAACAACAGTGACAGCCCTGGTCCAGGGGGTCCTGGTTAAACAGTAGCCCCTGGTGCCAGATCTTCAGCCCCTCTCTGATCACTGCCCTGTGTGTTCAGGGCACATCTGGGCAGTGACTGGGGCTGGGAACACAGAGCTCAGCTCAGCCTGAGCCCCTTTCTGTGCAGGGAGGAATGACAGGATCCCGGGAACAACAGGCCGCACCAGGACCAATGGGTACAAACTCCTGGAAGGCCACTTCAGGCTCAATTCCAGGAAAAACTCCTTCACAGTCCAGATTGTGAAATAAACTCCCTCCAGTGGTTGTGCAGTTACCTACCCTGGAAATCTTCAAAAAGAAACTGGATGCTCACCTCGCTGGGGTCACTTGACCCCGGTTGTCTTTTCCTGCCCAGTGCAGGGGGACTGGACCCCATGATCTACAAGGTCCCTTCCAGTCCCTAACAATCTATGATTATATGAATATATATTTTTAATATATATATATGCTATACAGGGTCTTTATGAAGTCCTTGTGCACTTTTAAACTTTAATAACTCAGGTTGTGCACAAGGATTTTATGAAGATCGTGTGTGTGTGTGTGTGTGTGTGTGTGTAGTACTGTTCCATTTTAATCACAGATTTGGGGTTTTTAAATGAGAGAATATGTGATTTTTATCAGAGAATTTGCAATTTTTAAACAGAGAAAACCAGAATCTGTGCTGATCTGTTACCCTTCCTAGTGGCTTAGAAAGTCTTTATTTGTAACTTCCACTCCCAACTACCATGGTCTTCAGTATTATCCTTTCAAATATTTCTGGTTCTCTTGTTTATATTACCTTTGTAGCCCTTTCTTCTGTACCTATTCTTAAAAGAAAAGAGGGATTTCAATTAAGAATTCCTGCCTTAAAGAACATCCCCGATGTCCCTTCCTCCCTCCAGCCCTGTCTTAAAAGAAGCTCAGCCTAGTGCCTCTGATCTGTATTTGTACAGTGCCTAGTTCAATAAATCTTCATCTATGGCTTGTGATCCTAAATGCTGTGATAACATCAACAAATGATAATGTATGTACTTTATTTACAAAGCCAATAATTCTATTAGGTACATTGCTTTCTGGCAGTATGCTACAGCCAGGGTCAGACACAGGCATGGGTGAATCAGGCAGCCACCCAGGTCCAGACAGAAAGAGGGCCTGAAAATGGTAATTTTTTTGTCTGATTATCATTATTATTATCATCATTATCTCTGGTGAAGCGGGGCCTGATACTAAAAGTTCAGCTAGGGCCACCAGGAGTCTAGGTACAGTGCTGGCTACAGCAAAAGGAAAATTCTTTACCTCCTTTCTTCCAACAGCTACATCCTGTACTAGAGATGCTACAGTATTCACTCAAATCTAAGATGACCCTGAGTTTAAGATGAGCCCCCCTCAATAATTAGATTCTATATATGGAAAAATATAACATTGTTATAATTTTTGAGGTATAGAATCTAAGTATTGGAAGGTTGTCTTGAATTCATCCCCTGCTCCCCCACTACAACAGCAGGGAAGCAGTGGCTGGGTGAAGGGTTGGGTAGCCGGAGGGTTTCAGGCATCCCCCTTCACCTCTGCGTCCCCACTTCTTCCCCCTGCAGCCTTCTTATCCCGCCTGCAACCAGCACCCCTTCTCACCCCAGCTCCCCACAGCTTCTGCCCTTCCCCCAACTCTTCCAATTAAAGGAAAAACCCTCATTTTAGAATCCAGTACATACTGTATTTCATCTGCTAATAGACTATGATATACAACTCTTTCACATGTTTGTAATGAAAAAGTTGCTATTCAGCTGAAGCTTCAATGATGAGTTGATTCTAGGGGTCATAAAAGTTTGGATTGACTGGTGTGGGGTTGGGAGAAAGATCAAATGCAGGCAGAAGCACCTGAAAGTTCACACTTCCCTTTAGGACATCCTAGTATCTAAACAAGGCAGGCATCAGTTCTGGTAAATGCACTGAATACAAACCCGTCAATACACTTTCTCAAAAAAACCAGAAGACTTGCTCAAGCAAGCACCATCAGCCTCTGAAGAATCATCTCTGTAATTTGGGGGAGGGAGGTGGGGAGGGACAAAGAGAAAGACTGAGAGCTTCTAGCCTTCATGGCTATGGAAGTAAAAGCCTTCTAAACAGGAAATAGGCAGGCAAGGTTCTTTGAGTAGATGTGATATATTTTATTAAACCAACTGAGTAGTTGGAAAAACGTTCTTAGCAAGCTTTCAGGTATATTCACTCTTCTTCAGGCATAGGGAGTCTCTGCTGTTCTGAGACCCCAAGGAATGCAAGAAGCTAAAAGGAAACAAATACAAGAGCAGTGCTGTTTTATCATATCTGCAGACAGATGATTTGGGAATCTGCTGCTTCCTCTCAACTTTGCTGACAAACACCATGGGACAGGGCAGCTATGTGAGAAACTATTCAATGAGCTCCTTGTGGATAGATTCAAGTCAACTCGTCATTTTCTGTCTTTCATCTCTTATACCAGTTTAGTACAGTAGGCCTTTTACCATGGCAGTCTGCCCCTTTAAGTGGGGCAGCCAGCCCTTTGGTAAGAGTTCAGTTGTGGATGATTAGCTAACCATTAAAAGCCCAAGGGAGGAGAGATTAGAGAGCTCCAGATGGGGAAGGAGCATTTTATGGCTAGGAAGTAGCCTGAAACCCAGAAAAGCTCACTTCTAGGAAGGGCCAGAGCTGAAGGTCCCTCTCTGCTACCTGGAGAGAGGCTGAAGATTTTACTTTGCTTGTTTACTTTGTTTGTTTGGGACAAGGGTTATTGTCTGTGTTAAGAAGTCTGGCTGAGAGGCTCCTAAGGGAGCAAAGCCAGCCAGCAAGACTACAGGCATCCAAGTCCACTTGCAGACTATTGTTTGGACTGGCTGAGGGGCTCTTAAGGAGACAAAGCCCACCTGTATGGCAGCAGGCACCCAACCCACTTACTGGTAGTGGAAAATGTGGTCAGGCCTCAGACATAGGCCATCAGAATGGACCCCAAGATGCCGCTGCAATAGATGGAGGGACCACAGCATCAATGGGCATTTCAGGAACCATAGTAGGTATTCCAGCAGCTCCCAGTTCAGCAGCACCAGTCTGAGCAAAAATGACAAGAGGAGCAACAACACTTAATGCTTAAATTGCTGGAACAAGTGAAGCCCAGCATGCAAGTGGGTGACATTTCCCTAACCCAGGCAGAAGCGAGTGAAACTCTTACCAAAATGGGGCCTGATGATGACCCTGAAGCATTTTTAGAGACATTTGAATGGGTGGTTGGGATAAATCAGTAGCCCTAGGAGCAATGAGCTACCAAACTGGCATCCTACCTGACTGGGGTAGCTCAAGCAACCTACTGGGTCCTGGGGGCTGAGATGGCTTACAGTTATGACACCCTCAAGCTTACCACTTTAAATTGAGTGGGGCTCATGAAGGAAGAAGGTAGATGCCAGTTCCTGGCAAAGCTTGTGACCTAGACTCTTGACCTCAAGGAGTTGCACAGCACTTTAGACATATGCACCTGGAATCCAACTTGCCCATGAAATTCATGGAATTTGGGACAGTCAAAAGGTTCAGACAGATCTTGCCAGCAGAAGCCTATGAGTGGGTCCATGCACATTGGGTTATGGACTTTAAGCAAGCAGTTTGCCGTATTGAGGACTTTTTAGAGGTGGTATTAGATTGTGGGAAGTCTCCAGCTGGGCCCACCAAAGCTTAAATATAGGGTGACCATCTGTCCCAACTGGCAATACAAGATATCCAGGATATTGACCACATCTCATAGAAGCAGGATGTTGGCCACTATGGTTCATCTGCTTTACCTGTGGTATCTTAGGGTGTTAGGTCTGCGTTGTGTCAGTTTTGATGGTAGTTTTATGTAGAGTTTAGATTATGGATTGTATAGGATAGGGGTGATCCTGCCTTAGGCATGTGGTTGGACTAGATGACCTCTGGAGGTCCCTTCCAGCCCTACTTCTCTATGACACTGCTCTACCTCCCCTCCTCCTCCTTGCTCCCTCCCTCTCTCCCAAGTCAGCAACCCACTACAGGGAGAGGCAGAGATGGAGTGGCATGCTGCGATAGACAGCCTGCCTAGCTGCTTTCCTGGGGCACCGCACCACTTTCCTTTCCTGATGGACTGTGCCCCACACCTGGCATGCTCATTTTAATCTGTGCCCCATACCCAGGACCAGCCACCAAAATCCAGGACTCTTCCAGGAAAAATGGGACAGATGGTCTCCCTACCTAAATATAAAACGAGGAAAGTCAGGTGTGGCTCATGAACTATTGGGTGGTGGTTGTACACTCGGCCCAGAATTCGTATCTCACTCCCTGAAACAATAAGGATGGGCTCAGTACTTACCTGGTGGGGGAAACATCATGACTACTAAGGCAGTTTTCCTAGTTGCTGGGGATAACCACTTTTTTGGCAAGGGGTAGTACATGGGCAGAGGTAATATATAGTTAACCTCCCACTTTCTCTTCCAGCAGGAAGATCTTGGCTTTATGCTTACTTTATGGAAATGGGAGACTCCTCCCTAGCTTGCTCTTGTGGCCATACAGCTGAGGGCAAGTGAAATTCCAGGGCATCCGAACCCCAAACCTCCAGGTTTGGGCTTCCAAGTAGGATGCCTGCCAAATGATTTGAAAGCATCTGAAGCCCCAAGCAGGGGTGAAGGATATTTGCTGGTAGTAGGACCACATATGGTTCTTGAATGACTCATGGATTTGGAATTGATTTGGTTGATTTGACTTGGAACATGAAAAAATTTCCTTTAAAAACCCCCTGTCGCAGTGCACTCAGGTGCCCTGAGCCTGAAAGCGGACAAGGCTTGAGAGAGACCCCTAGTGGCAGGAAGGCTCAGCTGCCAGTCACCAGGGCTGCACAGGTGCTGGTTGCTGAGGCAACCAGTAAAACCAGCTGACAGGAAGGGGCAGGGCTTAGCCCTTCTTAAGCCCAGGTAGGAGGCCAGGAGAGCAGTTCCTCTCCAGAGGCTGTGGGAGCAGGAACTCAGCCTGGGAGATTCCCCAATCATCTACTGAGTTCTCTCATTTTGAACTCCTATACAGGAGGCAGCATCGAGGAAAGAGCAAGGCATGAAGGCCGAGAATGTCATTCATGTGCTATAGGAGTGACTGGACTGTGGCGGGGGGGTGGACTTTGTCAGGGAAAACCTCAGAACTGCACAGCACAGGCAGGAACAATGTTATAACAAGAATGTGCAGCACCAAGTCTATCAGCCCAGAGACTGTGTCCTGCTGTTACTCCTCTTGTCACTAAATGGCAGGGGCCATATGAGTTCATAATGTGAGTGGTGGATCTAGACTATAAATTTCAGCTTGTGGGAAGATGACATAGGTCACAGATATACCACACCAACCTCTTGAAACCCCAGTGGTTACAGAAGACATGGGAAGTCCCAGTCAGCTCTCATCCAATGAGGTAATTTTGGGAATGAATTTATTCCTATCCCAACAGAAGGAAGTTTGTTACTGTAAAAAACAAGGACCAACTGAAAGATTTTCTGGAGAAGTTTACAACTAAGCAAGGGAGAACCTCTGTAATCAGTCACCAAATCATTGTAAAACCAGATTGCCGTTCAAAAGGGGTTCTCCCAGATACCCAAGTGACTATGGGGAAATGATAAAAAGGAAGTAAACAATACATTAGTTAAGGAACTGCCTGAGGAAATGATGACCGAATGATGCAAATCCCCCATGCTCCACTTGGAACAACCAGAAAGCTGAGAGAAAAGAAGGTAAGAGTTCCCTCCCTCCCTCCCATGCTTTCTGGTCATGGTCAGGGAAGTGTGAACCCTTGTGTTAGGTTTTATGGTACATTGAGGGGATACATTTATCAGCCATCTAGGTCCAGATTCCATTTAATCTATTCCCACATAAGTGGGCTTTGGGACCTCTGTGTGCTTCCATTTCACCCTGCTCAAGTCCCTGAAAAACAGCTAATGCAGCAGTGCTGCAAAAGTAGATGCATTAATGGATTTTTTCAGGACTTGAACTGGGTAGAATAGAATTTGCACTTAGGCACTTGAGTCCACTTATGTTTCTGATAGTGGGACTAGAATTTCGCCCCTTGTGGGGATCCTGAGCAATGTGCAAACACTGTAGTGTTGTGTCTGGCATAGTTTTCAAGTTGCATGAGAGTTAGAATAACCAATATGAGCCCTGCATCCTCCTTTCTTTATTCTGAAACATCTGCCACTTCATAACAGGAACCTATGAAATGTGTTATTTCTGTTACTACATAACAAATGTTGTTATATTTTTGCTTAAAGTCAAGCTGAGCTTAAACTTTACGACAGCGGTTCTTAAACATTTTTGTACAAGGACACAGTTGTAAGCATTGATGGCCAGTCCCAACCCAGTGCCCCTCACTCCTGACTCACTGCTCCCAGGCCCCCAATGTGTGGAGTAGGGAGGAGGAGGTGTGGGGCAGCAGGTCCCCAAGCAGCCCTTTGCAGACTGGAACTCTACCAGCCCACAAGAGAAAAGCCACCATTTCCCATGTTTTTCTTCTTTAAAGAAGAATCCATTTTAAAAGTTTTTTGTATTGATTTTTAAAGTTTGTTCACAACCCTTTCATATATTGTTGCAAACCACTTTTGGGTCGTGAGCAACAAGTTGAGAAATGCTGCTTTATGACAAAGCATTGAACAACTCTCAAGTGCTCTAGTAAGGAATGGCAACCTGAAAAGTGTTTGGATTGACAGAGGGGAGAAAAATCAAGGAGACTATTTTTTTGTGTGCTAACTTGTGTGTGACAAATCAGGTTGGGCAGCTGTTGTTCTCTGTTGTGGTTATGCTGACTTATGGCCTACACTTCGAAAAGCCTGCTCCATTTCTGATAAGCAGCTTCCTTTACAAGCAGTGATCCTCAGTCAGAGTGCCAGAGCACCTTCAGATGCTGCAAGATCTTATGAAGGGTGCTGCAAGGTATGAGGACATAAGTGCAAACTCAGGCCTGTCCCTGCCTGGCCAATGCCCTACCTCTCTCCAAAAGGAGGGAATACATACATTGTAATACATAAATTCATTTTTTAAATGGGGAGCTTCTCCATTTACAGAAGTTATGGATGGGTGCTCAAATCAAATAAGGGTTGCCTTGAGTCTGAAAAGGTAGAGAAACACTGGTTTAAAAGGTTGCAAGGGGTCCTCTATGTGTGGCTTCAGCAGGAAGATGTGAAAAACAGGATGGATCTACATGGAGTCAGGTAGCTGCAGGGAGAAGGCCACTGAGCTGGGGTGAAAGTACAGGTGGAATCCATAGCTGTCATGGAAGGGGCTATGCTGGGCAAAAGAGTGGTCTATATTGTTGGAAGCTAGGGGTGGGCAATTATTTCAGGTGAGGGCCACTTACTGAGGTTTGGTGAGCTGTCAAGAGCTGCATGGGTAGCCCCACCCCTTGACAGGTGCCCTGCCCCCTGTTTGCTGTATTGGGAATGGAAGTCCCACCCCCACCAACCCCTGACCTTTGCCACTGGAAGTTCCATCCCTTGTCCCCCCCATACTCCTGTTGGGAGGGTGGTTGCCATCTTAGAACCAGAAAAAAACAAATGATACATTAAAAGTCAAATACCTACTATAACATATTTTAATTTTATACAAAAAAATATTTTTGTCATGATTTGTGTTTGTGTCTTGTATATAGAGATAATTGCATAATAACTAAAAAATAAATTCTTAGTCTTTTACATCGTGTAGGGGGTGTGGTTGGGGGTGTTTGTGTGTGTGTATACCGGGGGGGTGGTGGAGGGTGGGGGAGTTTGTGAGGGAGTGTGGCTGTGTGAGGGACATAGGATATGTTGTGGGGTTATGTGGTGTTTGTGGGGTGTGGGTATGTGGCTCTGGAACACACTGTCCTCTCCTGCAGTCAACACAGGCAACACTGAGGGGTGTGGGGGGGGCGTAAGGGAGGGTGGCAGGGGTGTGGGGACCCCTCCTATACAACCCACCATGGCACAGCAGCAGGCTGGGGTGCTGGTGCCTGGCTCTGTCCAGCACTCACGAGGCATAGGAGGGAAGCTCTAGCCCCTGGAGCTGGCTGCTTTCCCCCGCCCCCCCAAGCTGGCTCCAATGCCTCGGACTTCCTTCTCATGCATGGGCTTCCCTCCTGTGCTGTGCAAGTGCTGGGAGCACTGGCCATACAGACAGCCCTGCAGGGGCTGTGTTTCTCCCCGTGATGTGCAGTGCTGGCTGGAGTCAGGCATGAGCATCCCTCTGTTGCTGCTTCTGTCCACACTGCCTACCAGGGCTGCGCACCATGAAGGAGAGTGGAAGGAGTCTCCACTCCCCTTACCCTCTCTCACACCCATACCCTGCCCAGCTCAGTTCGGCACTGCCCCCACCCCCTGTGCACAGGCTGTCAGCCCTAGCCCCATGCTTCATGCTCAAGCCAATCTGCAGGCCCACCCCTGCCTCTGCTGCTTCCCTACCTGCTGTCCAGAGGGAGCAGGGTGCAGGGGAGCCTGCAACAGCAGCCCTGCCCTGTGCTGGGGGGTCTGGGCCCTCAGAAGTGAGGCATAATAGAGTATGTTGGAGGTGGGTATAGGTACCTTGCTCCCACCCTTGTGGACAGAAGGGCTAGGCAGGGCACAATTCATTGGTGGGCACCGTGGGCCAGATGAAAGTGCCTGGCGGGCTGGATGCAACCTGTGGGCCATATTTTTCCTGCCTCTGTTGGAAGCAAATTCAGCCAAGGGTAGGAGGATGATACAGTCATCCTGGTGAAAGTTTAAGGAACCCTGGAGGTATTGTTTTAACACCTGGGTGACTCATTCCATCTACCCATTGGTGTGTATGTGTGGTATGTGGATAAAAGGTACTGTTCCACTTCCAAGAGCTAGAGAAATTCATGCCAAAAAAAGGAAGTGCACTGAGGTCCCCAGTCTGACACAATGCCTGCAGGCATCCCATCCCAAAAGAAGCCTTCCAGGAACAAATGAGCTTTTTCATGGGTACAGGGAAGCTCATTACAAGCAACAAAATGAAAAAATTTTGTGAGGGAATCTACCACCACCAGGATTGTAGTGTGTCCCTGGGAGCAGAGAAGTTCCAATAAAGCTGAGGGAGACCATGGCCCAAGGACAGAGAGGAATGGACAAGGGTTTCAGGAAACCAAAGGGTTCTGCAAGTTTTAGTGCAGAAATAGGTCTCACAGGATGTAATGTGGGCTTTTACATCTGCCCACATCTTTGGCCACTGGAAATTATGGGCCAGGAGCTCTCTAGTCTTCCTGTAGCCAAAGTGTCTTGCCACTGAGAAGTCATGGTAGAGTCCAAGCACCTCTACTTGGGGTTGTCCTTCAGGGATATAGATGCACGCTCGGTGATAGAGGATCCTCCCTCCCCCTTTCAGTCTGAAATGGGGTCCTGCTTGGGTCCTCTGGTCAAGCCGCATGGATGCAGCTCTGCAGAACAGGTAGCAGAGAGCTCATATGAAGATTTCCATCCAATCCCTCTGCCTGGCCCTGCTGAAAAAGTTCTTGGGCCCCAGGATCATAAATGGGGGCTGTGTCATGGTGTCCAGGTACTGGTCCTTGTGGGAGAAGGCATCCACTTTGCCTCTGCAGATCGCTGGCCAATAAGGGATGATAAAATGAAATGGGAGGACAGGGACCATTGAGCATGTTGCTGATTCAGGCTTTTTGCTGAGTGGAGGTATTCTAGGATCTGGTGGTCAGCCAAGATCTCTATGGGGTGTTGGGCTCCCTGTAGGTTATGCCAATACTCAGGAAAGGCCTCTTGGAAGGCAACAAGATACTTTTCCCAAATATAATTACATTTGTTGAGTGTCATCTTTCTGGAGTAATACACACAGGGATGTACCAGTCCTCAGGCCACATTGCAATGGGACAGGACCACCCCAACTGTGAAACTGGAGGTGTCTGCCTCCACTGCAAATGGGAGGGCTGGATTGGGCTGTGTAAGAATAGGATCCCTAATGAAGGTCTGCTTAAGGTGATCAGAAGCTGACTGGGCTTCTGGTAACCAATAGCAGCTGACCCCCTTTTTTAGGAAGGCTGTGATAGGGACTGTGGCAGGGCATCTTTGGTACCTTCTACTTTAAGAGCCAGAACAAGTAGCAGAGCAGTCTGCAGGTGACTGCACTCCTAATCAGGAGTCACATAGCAGGCAGGAGGCCACCTGATTGGGAGGAGGGCCCAGCTGCTATACATAAGAGCAGGTCCTGAGCAGTACAGCCAGCAGTTGCAGCAAGCAACTGAAGGTTGGAGATGCTGCTCACAACTTACTGGAGGTAAAGGCACGAATTATGGGGATGAAGGAGGTTCCTGGTCCTGGGGAATGACCTAAAACTACACCCTGCTGGGGTTGGATGGTGTAGTGGAGCTGCTTGTGGCAGGGCAGCTGCCAGGAAATGCCACACCTGCGCCTCCTCAGTGAAGGGCAAGCACGGGGCACCAGGAAGCCTGAGTCTCCACTCCCTTGTGGGTTACCCCACAGAGGAGAAAAGCTAGGGGAGCACACCCTGAGAGAAAAGCACCTGTCAAGGAAATCAGCGGGACCAAGGGGTCCAGAGTGGAGGAAGGAGCCCAGAGTCTGGAAAGGACATGGCGCCTAATAAAGGGCATGGAGCCTAATGACGGACAAAGAGCCCCAAGTGTGTGTGAGGGGTAAGGACTCTCAGTATGAGTGAGGGGCATGGAGCCCAATGAGTGTGGCCAAAGTTAGGGGCCAGGACAGGGATAATGATCTGGATGTCATCTGTGAGGCATAGGGCACATTGAGTCTGGCCTTGAGTCTTCCCCCTGTCACAGGGACCACCAGTGCAGAGAAGTTCCAAATGAACTTTCGATAGAAATTGCCACGCCCCCAAAATCGCTAGACCTCATACATCTCTTGAAGGGGCCCAGTCTGGCATCATGGCCACCTTGGTGAGGCCCACTTGTAATCCCTTAGGGTTGAGTATGTACCCTGAGAACTCTATTGTGGTGTGGTCTAATTCACATCTCTCCAGCTTGGCATACAGCTGGTTCCTGCACAGTCTTTCCAGTGCCAGGTAGATGCACTGGGTATGTTCTTCTTCATTCCTGGAAAGATGAGTCGGTCATCCAGGTAGATTGCCACACATTAGTACAGAATGTCCTGGAATATTAATCATTTAGCAAATGTTGAAAGGTGGCCAGCACATTTGTGAGCCTGAACATATTAAAAATGTCCATATCTAGTCCAAAAAGACATTTTCCATTTGTCCCCCTCCTGGAAGCAGAGTAAATTGTAGGCCCCCTTGAGGTTCAGCTTTGAGACTATGTAAACATGCCCCATCCTTCTGAATAGCTCACTGATTATAGGGAAAATGTACATGTTCTTGATTGGGCCCTAAACAGGGTTACAATACCCCACACACAACCATGTCCTTTTTCTTAACAAAGATGGACACATCCGCTGAGGATACTGAGGGGGGGAGGGGAGTGAATCCCTTGGCCAGGTTTTCCTGTATATATTCCCCTGGGCCTCCCATTCTGGCTCAGATAAAGAATACTGGCAGCTGAAGGACACCATGGTACCACATTGTAAATCAGTAGGTGGATGCAGCAGCAGGGTATTTGTATTTTTCTTGCTAAAAACATCAGCAAAACTCTAGTAGAGAGGCACAGGGGGACATGATGGCTGGTTTCCAAGCTGGGGCCTTCACATGTAAGCCCTGATTCCTAGGATACCATGACCCAGGCTACTACTGTCTCTGAGATTCAGGGTGTGCAGTGCTCTTCCATGGGGTGGATGGGGGGTGGGAAGGTCTGGGTTAGAGAAGTGATGAATTAGAGAAGAAAATGGTTAGAGAGGTGTGGCGGACAGACTTTCCAGCAGAAGGCTTCTCCTTCCTCAGAAGGCACTTCGGAGGAAGTTAATGTACAGGTGGAAGCAAGTGGCTCAACTGAGTCAGCTTCTCCTTTTGCTGTGCCTCTGCCTGATGAGGAGGAGGAAAGTATACCCGCATCCCAGAAACAAGTGGGTAGTGTGGTCTGGGATCATGTTGAGCTGGCAGATGATCCCATGTATGCTATCTGCCTGGACTGCTGAGCCAAAACCAGCTGGGGCAAGGGAACAGAAAGCCTCACAAGGAGGTGTGGAGCCTGCTCAGCAGCTCCCAGTCCACACACGTGGGCCAGGCTTCATGCCTCTGTGTGATGCTTCTGCGCTCCTGTGGGACGCTTCACATGGAGGCACAGAGCCCACTTGGGCAAATAGCACACAGATCCCATACCCACTCCCCCCCACACACACTCTCATCTGCCTACATACCCCACACTCTCATGTCCACATGCCTTCACAGCTCCCCACAAACCCCACATCCACCTCCAACACCTTCACAAGTCTCCCCCTACACCACACACCAACCCCCGCACCCATACAAAGTACCTGCATATATTTCTAAAGGTTTAAATAGTGTTGCATTTAGCTTAAGTTGAAACCCTCCCCCCCAAAAGTAATTAATTTTGCATAATTTTGGGTTTTCCTGTACATAATTCTCTAGCTTGTAGAGAGTGGTCTTATCTGTGACCCCAGCCCCCGCACTCTGTGGGATTGCCTAGGGACATCTTCATAGTTCACTCCCCCCACAGTTGGCCTCCCCCCAAGCCTTCCACCTGTTCACAGCCCCTGCAGACATGCCCTTAGTCTCCCATTGCTCCATAGATCCTAGGAGCCTGCCTGCCCCCCTCCCTCTCTACCTCCGACATTGCATAAAGTGTTAAGCAAGCTTTGGAAATGGGCATTTGGAACTAGCTGACCCTTAAGCAGTTGTAAGAACAAGAGTCCACTAAGAAAGAAGTAGTATTTATTTACAGCTGTTTACATACATTTAACTTCATTCTCTGTTAAGCATATAAGAAAGGAGTGAAAGAGAAAAAAAAGTATGATAGAAATTGCAAAATCAGAGAAAATCCCAGGATTTGCAACAGAGCAGTGACAGATGAGTCTTTGTGGTAGCAGCTAGTATGTCATTGTATCTTTTGTGTGTTTTCATGTCAGCCAGTGGTTTTTATAGTTTAAATAAATTGTTATAGGCAGTTTTAATGAAGACTGAACTGGTCACTTCAGTCTGACTGGCAGGATAGCTGGTGACCCCTATTTAACCAGTAACTGAGAAAGCAATTACATTTTCTGTGCATGGGGCTAGCAGTCCATAAGCCCCAGCCAGAAAGCAGAGGAAACAGTTTGTTGTTGGCCAGGTAATATCTGGTGGAATGTGGACAGGTCTGTGGACAAGTAGAGATCCCAGTAGGCCCAAGGAGCAGAGGCCAGGGGTCCATCAAATGAGTGAGTGGCCCCAGGAGGGCTGAGCAGGGTGGAGAGCCGAGGTGGGTCTGGACTACAGAACTTAAGACAGGGGAGCAGGTTTCCAAATTGCTTTAAAACTGTAAATATATCAATAAAGCATAGTGTTCAACTGATACTTATATACATAGCAGCCTCTCAATTTAATCATGGATTTGCAGGGGGTTATCAGAGAATTTTCTGTTTTCTCTGATTAAAAACAATAACAAAAACAGGATCCCTGTTTATAGCTAACCTTACTGGTAGCAGACTTTTCACACACTGTAAGCAACAGAAATCAACTTTACAATACAAAGGTTTAAGTGGCCCAACAGCCAGTTACAAGTTTTAAGGAAAAATTAAGATCCAGCTCTTTAATGGCAACACTGAAATTCAGTATGCCACTTTTGCATTTTTCCTTTGGTGTTCAGAGACTGCTCCATTTTATATGAAGAGCTTATGTCCTTTCCTTGTCTCTTCCCTCACATTTAATGATATATTGGATAACCCTCTAAGATTCATCCAACATTGGCAAGAAGTAAAATGAAGATACTGATAAATCAGTCTGTCTGGCTGTAGAGTTGTTTATAAAAACACATTGTGCAACTGCACACTGCTGCCTAAATAAGAACATTTTTTTAAGTTTTAAGTTCAACTATTGGCACAAAATGATGGATGTTGGCAAGAGCTGTGGCAACAGAACTCTTCCTCCTTTAAATATAATTAAGGAAATGTTTGCTACTTTATTGGTTCCATTAGCAAAATGGAAAATATTTCATCTTGAAACTCTGTTTACATTGTAGACTTTTTAAAAACACTTGCCACCATTATTGCAACCAGTTCAGCTGCACTGGGACTGCAACACTGGGAACCTTAAGGCTAGGGACAGAAGCTACACATAAATCAGTTTAACTGATCAGAAAGGAGTTTCAAACCTGTAATAGAACAGAAGTTCAGTGCACAAAAATCACTTTCAAAATGGCTGAAACTGGTTTAAGATAAATGTGGTTGAATGTAGTATCAGACTTAACTGATTTAGGTCAAACTGGTTTATGGAACTTCTGTCCCAGACCCTTTCCTGGTTCAAGTTAACTCACAGTCCCCCAGCATCCCAGGATGCTTTGCAGCCCTGAGCTGGGCTGTGCTGTCTGTTCCAGTGGAGCAGGGTTATACCTGCCCCCTCTTCTCCCTAACCAGAGCACTATCACTTCTCCACCTGGCTGTGAAAGGGGGAGAGTTGGAAACCTGGCTAGAGACTGGAGCTGGGTCTGCCTGTCAGGGTGGAGCAGCCCCTCACAGGCTTTTCCCTCACTTGCTGCTGGAGTGGGGGTGGGGAGTGGTGGCCAAATCCTTGTCCAGGCTGGCAGAATGAGGCAGAGGGGGGTGGGGGATTAAGTTCCCTCCCTCACCCATGCAAGACCCCCACTGGGGTCTTCCTGATAGGGACACAGCCACCCCAACAAGGTTTTCCCCCACTTGCTGCTTGAGCAGAGGGGGTGGGGGGCATGGCCAGATGCTGACTGGGACTGCCAGCATGCTGAGGTGGAGGGGAGGGAAGGGTATTTAAACCCTTCCCCCACCGGTACAGTACCCTAGCCTAGGTCTGTTTGGCAGGGGCGAAGAAACCCCTGCCAGGTTTTTCCCCAATCACTGCCTGAGTGGAGGGGGCAGGGAACATGGTCAGGGGGCATGGAGGGGGTGGAGACATAGCCAGGTTTCTGATCACTTAAACCTCTGTCTCTCTCCTCTGCCTCAGCACACTGGCCTGGGGCTTGCATCTGGCCATACCCCCTTCTCCCTGCACTCCAGTGGCAAGTGGGAAAAAGCCTGGCAGGGGCTGCTGTGCCCATGCCAAGCAGACCCCAGCAAGGGTCCTGTGCCAGTGGAATAGGGGATTTAAACCCTGCTCCCTCGCCTCCACCCCAGTGTGCTGGCTGCTGGGGTGGCAAGTGGAGCAAAGCTGGCAGGGGCTGCTGCACCCCTGCCAAGCAGAACCTGTCTGGCGTCCCCATGAGGGCAGGGGAGGGGATTTAAACCTCCCTTACCTCCCCTCTGCCATGTGGGCTCAGACTAGGGTCAGTCTGTGGCGTTCCCCCACCCCCACTCCTGCAGGGAGCAGAGGAAAAGCCTGGCAGGGGCTGCTTCCCCCCTCCCTTCCCCTGCCCAGGGACAGCCTGGCTGGGGTCCATGAAAGTTTAACCCCATCCCCCATCATACTCAGTGGGACTGCTGGGGCCTGGCCATACCCCACCACCCTCAGCTGGAGCAGGGAGGTGGGGAAAGCCTGAAGGATTTCTCTCCCATCTTCCTTCCAGACTTCTGGCCACTGTGGAAGGGAAGGGAAGGCTCATTCTAGTGTCCCCCACCCCAGCTTCTAGCTTGAGCTACTGCAGGCATGTGCTTGCATTTCCAAAATCAAAAGCAAATGTTTGTTCGCTTGCTTCTCAGTTCCATCTTTGCAGTTTAGACTAAACTGCAAAGATTGGATTGATTCAGCTGTAGGCTGTTTGACTCTGTACTTAGCCTAAATGTATAGCTGTCCGAGTTGTTTTCAGCACTTTGTTAATTAAGTGCAACTGATGCAGTTGTCATTGACAAGGTGCAGGAAACAGTTTTTGAAGCAGAAAAGTTGTCTGTGCTAAGGGCCTATTTGTTTCAAAATTTCTAAATATTCCAACTCATATTCAGCTAAGCCAGTTTTGAAAAGAGCTGGAGTCATGAGAAGCTGAAACTATTGTTGTTGCAATAGCTTAAAGACTGGAGGCCCTAGGGCACCCGCCATTTTATTCCCAGTGCAGGTGAACTCCTGGGGATCTTTCTTCTTAGGATGCAGACGAACAAAGTGTGCGATGAGCTCTGTCTTACATCAACAACGTCCATCTTTTCTTGGACCAACTCTGTATTTGGGATAAACTTAGATGAACTTTTGAATGCAAGACATTCCTCTTCAAGTCGCCTGCTGCTTCCATGCCCCACTTTCCCAAGACAGCTGTCCCAGAATAAGCAAAGAGGGGGCTTAAACTTGTTTTTTTCCTCACTTTAGACATCCCATTCTTGTCTGCCCTGCTTTTCCTGAACAAATAAGTGGGATAATCCAAGTACAAAGGAAGTGATATATAACTGAGTGGAAAAGTAATTTTAGTAAGGCTTTTCGAAGTATTGTATACTGAGGTTCTTAATCCATATAGCCCAAACACTTGGGAGAAAAATCCCTCTTTAGGAATTCACAGCTCCAGAGTCATAGCTAGGCAATGCCTGGGGCAGTGCCAGTTGCCAGAGTATTGATTGCAGAGGCACTTTCAGTCTTCACTGCGGTCATAGCTGTTTTTCACCTGCTCACAGAGGCAACATTCTGGGCTGTTTGTCCCCTCTCAGTTTGCCACTCCAGAGCTCCTTCTTCTTATGGAAAAACTCAGTCCATATTTCTAAGCCATTAAAGAAGTGTTTCAGCAAAAAAAGGAGAAGGCACAAGTTGACATTCCTGATATTTCTAAGGGACTAGTATGGACAAACTCTTCTTTCAGGCTCCTTTTATGCCTTATAGAAAAGCAAAAAAATAGACAGCAAACGTGGACTGAACCCAGGCTTAGAATTATAAACCAGTGTTCTAACTCTGTTTCTGACAGAGAGATAATAGTCTCAGCTGAGCTGGTGATCATGGCTGGTGCTAAGTTAGACGGATAGGTGTGAATTAGTTTACAGTATACAGGGTGGGTCTACACATGCATTTGCATCGGCTTAAATTTACTGCACAGTGACTGGGAATTGGTTGGCATCTACATATGCAAGCATTAAAGTGCATTAACACTGTGAGTCAACTGATTTGGGACTAAAGTTAGTGTGAAGTCAGTCCATACACACAGTGTTACTATTGCACAGTAACTAATCAGGTGTAAGTTTGATACTTGCATGATGCAGGGATCAAATTTATGCTCAAGTTGGCATAAGTCTCCATATTTACTGTGAAGTACAGATGTGCACATGTAGACGTGTGCCCATACTGTTCAGTAATTTTGGTTACTGTACAGTAAATGTACACACGTAGATGTGCCCACAAACAGGAAGCATATGTTGCTTTCTTTTCTCTCAGAGGAACCAGTTACCAGTGTGGCAGGGCTATAGCAATTTTTCATTTGTAGAAATACTGAGCCTGCAATTTGCCTTGAGGATAAGAATGAGAGGGAAGACCAGTCCAGCCAACCTACTCTAAGATTTTTTGTCTTCTATTGGCCAAGAAAATTGTGTCATAGCAGCTGAAAATAAATCAACAACTCTGATACGTCGGATAGCACTACAGAAGAAAGAGACTTGGGGGTCATTATTGACCACAAGATGAACATGAGCCTGCAATGCGATGCTGCGGCTAATAAAGCGACCAAAACGCTGGCTTGCATCCATAGATGCTTCTCGAGCAAATCCCGGGACGTCATTCTCCCCTTGTACTCGGCCTTGGTGAGGCCGCAGCTGGAGTACTGCGTCCAGTTTTGGGCTCCACAATTCAAAAAGGATGTGGAAAAGCTTGAGAGAGTCCAGAGGAGAGCCACGCGCATGATCAGAGGTCAGGAAAACAGATCTTACGATGACAGGCTGAGAGACATGGGGCTCTTTAGCCTGGAAAAGCGCAGGCTCAGGGGTGATCTGATGGCCACCTATAAGTTTATCAGGGTTCACCAGGATCTGGGGGAACGTCTGTTCACCAGAGCGCCCCAAGGGATGACGAGGTCGAACGGTCACAAACTCCTGCAAGACCGTTTCAGGCTGGACATAAGGAAGAATTTCTTTACTGTCCGAGCCCCCAAGGTCTGGAACAGTCTGCCATCGGAGGTGGTTCAAGCACCTACACTGAACACCTTCAAGAGTAAATTGGATGCTTATCTTGCTGGGATCCTATGACCCCAGCTGACTTCCTGCCCTTTGGGCAGGGGGCTGGACTCAATGATCTCCCGAGGTCCCTTCCAGCTCTGATGTCTATGAAATCTATGATTTTTCAAATCTGACTTCCCCAAAACAGAAACCCTGATATTTATGCCTCTTCTAGTAAGGGGGAAAGCACTGCATTGTGCTAGAAAAAAAGGGTAGGAATGTGTCCTACCTTTCCACAGCAGATCCATACAGTCCTTGGTAAATTATTTAGTCTGTGGGAGCCATTTTTGTTTCCCTCCTTTCCAGCTGTTGTTTTGAAACGTCTTGCTTACTTTAAGTACCGGTAACTTTAGCAACATTTCCCCTGTGTTCTGAAATAGGTCCCTTTTTGTAATAGACACTTTTGAATTATCCCATGAATAACTAACTACAAGGTTATCAGTTGTGGATGTCAGTGACTCTCTCCTGGCTTTTTGTTAGTTTGGCTGCATTCCTGGAAAGAAGACCACCACTATTTTTAGTTTTGCATCTGCACTGGGAGGGACCCAGATATAGTCACCTAATGTTCTCTGTGTTGATAGATAAGACTGAATCACCTTGTATTACATCAGTGTGGCAGTGGCAGTTGCTTTCGTTTTACATGCCTGCTTCCTCTTTCTGTTGTGTAAGGTACTTACTGCAGTTTCCCAGAACCTGCATCTTTAGTCATTTCCAGAAACGCTAAAGCTCTCAGTGAAACTCAGGATCTTTAGAAACTTTGTCCCAAGCCAGCTGCCCGCATGAGAGCGGGAATTAGTTTGTTTTCATAGAACCATAGAAAAGTAGGGCTTGAAGGGACCTGAGGGGGTCACGTGGTCCAAGCCCCTGCTCATTCCCGACTAAACCACCCCAGTCAAGTGTTTATCTAATTTCTTAAAAGCTTCAAGGAGAATTCTTGCACCGGAAAGTAGCCAGGGATGAAGCTGGGTGAGTGGACACACTAGTGCAGCAGTGTAACTCCTACCTGTGTACAGTTACTCCTTACTTCAGGGGTGGGTAATTATTTTGGGCAGGGGGCTGCTTACTGAGTTTCGGCAAGCCAGCAAGGGCCACATGACAGGCAGCCCAGGGCAGATTAATTCATTTTCTAAGCTTTTTAGGGGCCCTGCGGTCCAGCTAGAATGGCCTGGAGGGCCACATCTGGCCCCCGGGCTGCATTTTGCCCACCCCAGACTTACTTGCCAAATGGATCGACTTACAGTAGCCTAAGCTGCATGCCATGCATATACACCACTTTTACTATGAAGTCATGTACATTGACTCCATAGTAAATCTATTTGTATTTGTGCCCTGCAGGGCCGTCCCTGGGGGGGTGGGGAATTGGGGAGACCGCCCCAGGCCCCACACTTTTGGGGGGCCCTGCGGAGCAAGATGGAACAACTACAGCAACTCCACGCTGCTGCTGGCTTCACGGCCAGCCGACCACTTGGCACCCCCACCTCACTGCCAACTCCGCTTCCGGCTGCCTCACATCCGGGGGCAGGGCCCTGCACAGGCTGATTTGCCCTGGGCCCTGTACCCTGCTCGGGTCATCTTTGGTGCCCTGAACCTTCTCACTGTCTGATTAAGATGTGCTTTTCTGAATACTGGGCAGAGTCTGCTTTCATACTCTGTTTTCCCAGTTTACAATAATGCAAAAACATACAAGAGACATTTATTGATGTCAACTGAAGCCTTTACTTTAGCCACATGCACTATATTGCAGCATCAATGGACCTTCTCATTACTGACATCAAAAACATTGATACAGGCTGGATACAAACGTTTAGGCAGCATGTCAGGGAGGCACTCTAGTTATGGTGTTTTACACAAAGCACCATAAGTTAGAGTGACATTGAACCTAACAGGTTTTCTCCTGTTGGGTGGAGGTGGGGAGTTTGGAGCCTGCCTGCATTGGCTCAGGCCGGCAGGTGAGGGCACTCCAGCAGTCTCCCATCCCACTGCTGGGCTGTCCCTCTCTCCAGCCCTGCCCGCCTCCCAGCTGGCAACAGGGGTGTTAGGGAGAGCCAGGCTGGGCCTGTGAGGCACCAGGGGTTCACTTCCCCCAACCCTGCGTGAGCATCTTCTCAGTAGCAGCCTCATGGCTGCTGTTCCCGGATCTGGGGTGGGAGACAGAGCCCCCCTACTTCACAGGCCAAATCCAGCTCCTCCCAAGACCCCAGCAAGGGTAGCTGGGCCAGGCCCATGCATCTGAGGAGCTCTGTTTGCACCCCCTCCCCCCCAGCTCCAGGCCTAGAGTGGGGGAAGGAATGTACCCCCCGCACATTCCCTTCCCCCACTCTGAAATAGAAGCTTGACACAAGAATGTGCTAGACTGCTGTGTGCTGGGGCCAGAGCGCAAGGGCCCCTCCTAGGCTGCTTAGAGACATGGGGGGGGAAAAACCCCAAACTGTTGCTTTACTTTAAGCTCGGTGTGCCCCTGCACCAAGCACAGTACATGCCCAGAAGAGGCATTGCATTAGTTGGACCCAGCTTGCCCAGTGTCTATATAGACTGGATACTTCAGCAGGGTTTTTGGGCCTTTTATCTGGTTGAGTTAGCTTTAGATAAAAGCACCAAGTCCCACCCAATCTATACAGACACTGCAGGGCTGGGTTGAACTGACATGCTGCTTCTTCCAGTAAAGCACTGTTTTTGTAAGGGGTGGGGGGGAGGTGTGGTTCTTTTTTTTTCATGTCTGTCAGCACCCTTTTGGTCTGGAACAAGACAAAGGGATTTTCTTTCCTTCGTTTAAAAGGCTCAGCTTTGCTTTAGAGGGCTGACTAAGGAGTTCCTTAGGGAAGGAATTCACCTTCAGACGTCACAGGCTAAGCGACCTGCTTATAGGGCCTGCATGAAATTGTTAGAGATTTGGTACTATGCAACAGGTAGTGAAGATAGTAAGTATATTTCATGTGTGAAACATTTTAAAAAATGACAAAACTTAATGATAATGGGATAGAGGGTTGACTCTTTTTTGCTTTAGGTTATGAATCCTGTACTCCTGCTCTCACGATTTAATGCGCTTTCATGTACATAAGATGATCAAAAGACAAAGAAATGCTGTATGGCAAATAGGCCTATGGTATTCTGTATAAAACATTTCCAAGACCCCGTTATTTTTCCTGGATGTTAATGCAGTCCTAGTAGGTTCTATAGTCAGTTCTTCCTTACAGGTTATCTTTTCTAATGCTGTTTTAAGTAATAGCTTTTTTGTTTGTTAACTTGATTTAGGGTACCACTTATTTGCACAGCAGGGAGAGTGTGATTTATTTCTCATTTGACTTTTTTCTTTATGCTTTTGTTTCTAGCAGACACGTGCCTTTTGTGCCATTTGCCTATGTTGTGTTTCATTTTTCCTTTCATTTGACAATAGCTTTTTCTGCCTCTTTTTAATAGGCACAAATACCAAATGGGAACACTTTGTTTTTCCTATTCCAAAATGGTGCGTTTTTCATCCTTGATTTCTTTGCTTGGGCACAACTGTGTTTGAAGACAAAAGCACAACTGTGCTATGTTCTTGTATAGATCTATCGTTATTTCCTAAAATACACAGCCATCCATTTTCCAAGCAAAGTAGTGATGAAAATGACACTGGAGGTGCAGAAAGAAGTGAAATTTTTCACCCCGTCTGGTCCCTGAACGTGTTCTACAGCCGTGCCCAAACATACGTGCACAGCTGTAGAGTGCCTTAAAAGGGCCTAACCCATATAATGAGGGTTCAGATGAAGGTGCTCCAAAGCAGAGTACCTTCATTAACTTGTGTCTGGCCAGGCTGGGAGCAGGGCTCACCTGACATAGACCATCACTGCTCCCAGCACTCTTGTCAGAATGGGGGGTTGGAGGAAGGGAGCAGAGGGAGCTCATTCTGGGGGGTTGCCCAGCTGTTGCTGGAGGTTGAGGTTGGTGGATTGGAGCCCCCTGAGGTGGGGGTCTCCAATCCACCCACCTCCCCCCTCCAGCACAGCCGGGGAAACCCCAGATGGACCTCCCTCCCCTGCCTTTTTCCCCTCCTATCCTGAGACAGAACAGGAACTGCGGAGCAGGGGAGCTGGGGGAGGAGGCTGCAGAGATGCAGCCTTTGTCCATGGATTGGCTCCAAATTGGATCTCGAATTCCCACCCTCTCGACCCAACAGCCAGCGTTGGGCTGGGAGGATCAGTCTAACTCATGGTACTTTATGAAGCATTAAATGGTCTCAGGAATACATCACTTGGCAAGGAGTATTTTGTCTCACATACATAGTCAAAGCCCTCATCTTTCATCTAGTAATGATTTATGAATGCCTAACATAAATTATTGGAAAATCCAATTGTAACCCGGGTGGTACTCCAAGAGGTACTCCCCCTCCAACTGAGGGGATCAAAGCAGGTGCACAAGTGCTATGGGAGGTGTAGGGACTCTCCTCTCCTATAGAGCAGAGCCAGACCACCAATGGGGACTTAACCATATTCCTTTTAATACTGGGAACAGAACAGGCATAAATCAGAGGGTATAGTGAACACTACAATGCTCCAAGGACATGCCCTAAGGATTCAACAAAGGTTAGACACTTACAATCATTGACAAAAAACAGGTTTAACAAAATATAAAACACAAACAGCAGAACAAATGATACAGGTTGGTGAAATATAAAAAGGCACAAAATGCAAAATGTCAAATGACAAGGAAACATAGGGCCTTGGTACCTGGAGGGGGAGAAAACACAACAGCCCCTTTCCACTGCAAGAAGGCTTACTTCTTGGTATTTCACCTACCCCAAGTCACCTCTGCTGGGACTTAAACCCAGATGTCCCACAAGGTAGGCAGGAATACCGCCACACAGCCACCACTGCCAGCATGGCACCAGCCTGCTAGGGGTCTTGACCTTCCCAGAGTCCCGGCCTCACATCGAGCTGCCTGGCATCTGATTGGAGGAGCTGGAGGCAGAGCTGGGACCCTCTCAGGTCGCTGCTCAGATCCTTCCTGGAGCAGGGGGAGCCTCTCCTGCTGGCTGCAGCCTCTCCCGGGGGATCCTGGAGCCCAGTGGGGAGCCTCTCCTGCCAGCCGCACGCCGCACTGCTGAGGGTCCCACTGCTGCCTGCAGGCCCTGCTCTTTCAGGCTCTTCTGGGGCACTGCTCCTGCCCCGCTGGTTCAGCTCTTAACATTTTTTTTGTTTGTTTGTTTATTGCACCGCTCCTGGAAGCACTGCAATACCAGGCCGATACATGGAGAGGGTGGAGCAAACTCCAGTTCCACCTCCCAACACAAAAAATCTGCTCAATACAGACCTCCTATGGAGGACATATTAGGGACAACCACTGCCTATGTGGTCACGGTGCTTCCCCTGCCAGGTAAGTATTGCTTAGCTCTTAACAGCTCTGTGAAGCCCCTTCCTTGACATCTCTTGATGGTCTCTCCTGAGTCAGCCACGCTGCCCCTTTTATCCCCCTCCAGGTGACCCAAGGGGCCAATCGGGACACAGGGGTGAGTCTCTGGGGCCTGATTGGTGCGGAAAAGGAATCCCAAGTCCTCCAATCATCTTTTACCCTTTCAAACCCCCCCGCCCCCGCCCCCCGCTTCCCCGGCCAAATCATTACCAGATTGGTGAAGAAAGGGAATCCAATCATCTTTTGCCCTTTCAAAACCTCTGGGCTAGGTCACTGCTAGCTAGCCCATCACACAATCTAATAATCTGGCAATGAAAATTAAGCTAAAAATGTTAGCATATATTATTGTTGCTGTTTTTTAAAGAACGGTTGACTTATGCAAGGAACCAATTTTAGGCTTCCAAAGAAGTTGCTGTTGTTTGGGATAGGAGTGTGTTGCTGGATATCCTCTTGAAAAGACTGTAAAAAGAACCCTCCCCCCTCCCCCCCCCCAAAAAAACCCAAACAAAAAGCCTTTTCTGGAAAGAAACTTCCCAAGGCACTAACTGGGAACCTGAAGATAGTGGAAGACAGGATACTGAAATCACTTTGGAATTTCCTCCTCGTCCTCTGAGAGAAATGTGAGGATTAGGAGTGCTAACGCACAGTGTTTTAGACCTTTAAATGTGTTCCATTCGATTCTATTCAAGCAACTAGTAAGGTATTGTATCTTAATGGGGGAGGGGAGAATTTCATTCATTGATGAAATTAATGTTCTAGTCAAGAGTGTGGGCCTCATTACAAGAGAAGCAGAACGCCTGCTTGGAGGGCAGCAGTAGCAGCTGGTGAAGTCTTTTGAGAAGAAACAGCATAAATGACTAATAAATTAGAATGCTAGAATTTGCTGGAAAAACTTAGTTTCAAGCCTGCTTTTATTTATCTTTCCATTTAATTAAAATCAAATTAACTTACAGTCACTCAATCCAAGGTTATTTTCTATGACCACATCTTCCTGAATGTCCTCACTATACTTACTAAAACCTACCCCAAAATATCATTACCAGTTTTTTTGTTCAGTGAAGCAACTTGGTGAAGATATCTACTGTCTATCACGTCCAGGAATATCTGGGCCTGTCATTTGTGGTAGCATTTGTGCTTCAACTTGCATCCGAAAAGTTAAATCTCCCTGTGACAATTCCCAGTAGTATAGCCTCTAAAAACATTGCATCTCCTCTTCTGTGTGAGAACCAGCCTTGCCAGTGCTTATGACTTTATTCTGAGTCCTACACTATTTGTAATTTCTCTGTAATGCAGGCAATTGCATCAGCTTTCATATAAAATAACATCTCTAGGTCCCATAGTGGCAGCAAATGTGAACTCAAATGACTCAAGAACCAAAAGACAAAAATATTCCAAAAACTACAATTAAAAGAGAAAAATATCGCTTCTTATAGCAAGAACCACAAGACAAAAATATTCCAAAAACTACACTTAAAAGAGAAAAATATCACTTCTTATAGCAATACCATGACTTTAGGGGCATGAGTCATGATTCTGCTGGACCAAGGACTGTTGCTATTCAATGTAGAAGGGATAAAAGGAACAGAACCCTCACATTAGTAAATCCAGGTGTTTGAGGGGAATGGATCTGAAGCAGCAACACCTTCTTCCGCTCAGGAGAGGCCCTGAGGGTTTTAATAACATAGCAAAGTAGAGGGAGAAACAGCTACAGCATTCAGTGCAGTAATACCTCTTCCAAATTTTTGAAATCCTGTCTGGTTGGGGAGCTAATATCAGCATGGCAACATTACTCTTCTTTGTAGCTCAAGGAAGGGGAAAATCAAGACATTTTGGAAGGGGCTAGTTGCCCCCTGAGTGCCCCAGGGATTGCCAGCTACCACAGTCCCCGTCTGTGGGCCTTAAAAAATTCTCTTCTGGCTCATGTCTTGAGGATGAAATGGGAGAAGAGTTGTGTGCAGGTCTCAAGGAACTTTGTCCCCTTTTCCTCAACAGGAGGGGAAGATGTCACCCTGTGAGTCCTCTCCCATGATAGCAGATGGTGTTGGTTTCTTCAGTATGTGGTCTTCTGGCAGAGAGGTTTCCAGTGAAGTGAGGCAGAGCAGCAGCACAGGAGGCCACTGCATAATGCTCCAGTTCAAGTTTGGCAGAACTATCAGAAGAAACTGGCGAGAGAGAAGAGGCTGTAGACATGATGCCAAATGTAGGATGTGCTAATAGTGGTACCAGTTGCAGGTTGGTAAATAAACAGTTTTATCTAAGGGAGGCTAGATGGGTGACAGAAAAGGCAAAAAGTTTACATGTAGGGTAAAAGGGGGCTCTTTACCTTTCATTCTCCTACCAGTTGCTTTTCTTGTTATGCATGTACTCTTCTTCTATTCCTCTGGTATATAAACTGCACCAATGTACATCAACTACAGATGGTTTTCTGTTGATTAGCTAGTATTTCCATTACCTCTAGACCTAGCCTTTTGTCCAGCCAGGATCCCAAGGGACAGCAGTAACCTCTTGCTCACATTAACATCCTAGCATCCTTCAGTGTAGGCCATTTGATAAAGTCACGTGGGCCAAGGCTTGTCTTTATTTGGGAGGGGGCCACGTGGGCCAAGGCTTGTCTTTATTTGGGAGGGGACCTGAAAAGGGCAAAAGGTCAAATCCAGTGGATCTGTCTGTGAGGGAGGGCTGGAGAGACCAAGAAAGCTCATTCTGCATTAAGGTTGCTGAAAGAGCCACGGTGCATACTTCACTCTCTGCAGAATAGCTGATGTAAAGCCCTCTCTTCCTAAAGCTGTGTAGCTTTATTCTAGAATAAAGAATAAATTTTCTAGAATTTCCCCCTGACTTACAATGGTAAAAACAGAGGCTCTCATCTACCTACTCTTCTCATTCTTGCCTTTTTCTGGCACTTCCCTACACTCCTCCTAGTCCCAGCACTGTTAACTATGCTCATAAAGTACTGAGCCTGCAAAGACTCAAGACAAAATATGGGTTCTTATATCTTTGCTTATAGCAATTGTGTTACTGCACAGGTGAGACCAAAGGGCAAGTAGGCATAGTCCTATGGGAAAGGAACTGCAAGGAGAACAGAGGAACAGAGCAAGGAGGACAGCAAGGTAAGCTGGGCAATATAGAGAGAGGCAGGGAGAAACTCAGGGGGAGGGTGTCTCCCCCCCCGCCTGCATGCAGACAGATGTGCTGAAACTGAGCATTGAACTGTACTCAAAATGGTGGCAGCATCTGGCAGACCACCTGCTTACTCCTTGAAACAGCATGGACTATGCCAGGAGTGCTCATTGGCCATATGAAGCAATGGGAGTGCCACAAAAAGAAAGCTGTATCTCACTGTGCCACACCCACCCCCCAGAAGAAAATGTCTTAAACAGGCACACAAGAAAAAGAGGAGAAAGGGGAGAGTCACTGTTGCACACTGGCTTCCTAGTCTTTTCTCTGCGCCTTGAAGCCTTGTCTTTGGACTTTGGGCTGCATTCCACTCCAAAGGAAGGAACAGTCAGCCTTTGTCCTATTTTTGAGGGAAAAGGTTACTTTTTTAAGTGCAGGTTGAGCAACCGTTTGTCTAGAATAGTTGACAGGGATAATCTTGCCTTAAGCAGGGGATTGAACTAGATGTTCTGAGGGCCCCTCTAGCCCTATTCTTCTATAAAGTCTGCTGTGTGTTTTAGCCCGTGTAGCATGCAGAGGCAAAGGAAAGGTCATGCTTGCATCATATGTGGTTACTCTGATTCTTGCTTCCTGTCATTTTGACCATCTTTGTTAAACCTTAATTTTTCCTCCCCTGTGTGCATGCAGATGCTGTGAGAAGTATTGAATGCTGCTTTTTATATCATACCCTTCTTCCTGGGGATTGTGCATGCTCTTTTTTGCATATGAATGTTTTTTGAGGTTTCACACTGTCCAGCAGTTGGAGCTGGGCCATTGGTGCATACTGCGGTTCTGACTGCTTTAGAATACCTTTATTTGGCTGTCTGCCCAGAGCGAAAGAAAAATGCCAGGCCAACTTGGTTCCTCCACCATGTTCCTTGCCCCGCTTGATTGCATCAGGTCCTATACATACTGTCACAGAACTCCACAGCAAATACCCACACCATTGTAGCTGCAAAGGGGCTGGGAGAAGTGCTGCGTGTACAGTTTACCCAGTTCTTCAAGGAGCAAGCTTTCCTTACAAAGTAGGAGACAACTAATGGGCATGACTAGGCCTTTGGCAAACCTGGACTTGAACTAAAGGAGCCAGGTGCATTTGGCAGGATGTTTCTGGTTCAGATGACGTCTCAGTACCTAATGCTATTTTCAAAAATTCTTGGGCAGGAATGAGCAAGCTGCTTCTGGACAAGAAGTATTTGGCAGAAACAACACAGTATTGCAGCTGGTGGTAGAACTGGCCACAGGGAGATTGGCAGTGACTATATTCTGTGTAACTGGGTTCAGCAAGTGATTCTTACTCTGCTGGGGAGGTGGCAGGGGGGATAGGAGTGTTACAAGGACTGAACAGGTTTGTAGTACTCTCCATTCTGGAGTTTAGCTCCCTGACAGGGAGGGGCAGCCAGATAGGACTCAGAAGTGTTCTCCCTAGGGTGAAGGAGATCAAGATGAGCCACACCCAGTCAGGTTCTGGGGAAGAAAGAGTGGGGAATAGCATATATTCTTGTGAGCAGAGTCCCTAGGGTCCCACATTTGAGTTCTGTGTCACTTATCTGAAATGAAATATCGTAAAACTGTCTCCAGACTGCCTATTTAAAATGGCAATAAGAATGCTTCTTCCTTGTTTGAATGCACCTCTCTTTCCGCCCTCAAAAAAAAATCTGAGAAAGAAAGGAGAAATGAATTTGAATGGAAAAACCTGTTCAGTAACTGTTACCTGACACCAGAGGGGGTCTGTTGATCCCACAAAGAGCCTGTCTCCTGCATCTGTGTCAGCAGGCATTTAATCCAGTTGTGATGCAGTAGTACAGGGGTTTTCAACCTTTTTTTTTTTAAATAAGTGTACCCCTGGCAGCCCCCTTTTAATAACTGTACACCTGGGAGAGTGGCAGGTGGTGAGCAGCCTGACATGGGGGGGAACGTGGCTAGCGGCAGAGTGATGGCAGCGCAGCACCTATGCGGCCCTGCTCTTGCCTCACCCCAGCCCTGCTCCTGTGAGGCAGGGGCGTGGGGTGGCAATGCTTAGTCCCTGCCCATCCCCGCATACCCCCGAGACCTTTCAAAGTACCCCCAGGGGTACACTACACATACCCCCGTTGACAACCCCTGCATTAGTCAGAAAAGGAGATCATTCAGACTCCTTGACACTTAACAGGTTCAAATAAAATGCTTGGTGGCATGGATTTAATTTTGCATCCCATGCTTTTGGGTGGACCTTATGGAGAAGCTAAACTAAGTTCTGCACATGTCTTTCATCATGTTATAGATCACATCCATGACATGCTTGAATTTGGCTGAACTGGAAGTTTTGAAATGATGTAGTGCTGCTACATTTTTCCAGCTTCTGGCCTCCAGCCTAGGTCCAGCAGAGACATTTCCCATTTATAATGTGGGTGCATTGTTACAGATGGAGAGATCTCCTAAGGAAGTAGATTATTGTTACCTCTTTGACTTGACCTACTAATCCAAAATTTGGGGTTCCATTACAGTTAGAAAGAGATTCCGGGGATGGAGTTGGGTATGCTCATATTATCCTGTTTCTTTATGAGAATATAAAAAGTCGTACCTTTTCCCCCATGAGATGACCAAGATGAGGAGAGAGAATTTCCCTACTAATTGCTCCATACCCCTTCACCTAGTACCCCAATTCAAAAGCTCAGCATTCAGGAATTTTACAGGGTCATATACAGCGGTAGATCCATTATTTGGCAAAGGAGGCATGCAGGAGCAGCAATCCATGCTGTAGGGATGGCTGCATCCCCCCCAACTGCCAGGCTCCCCACCCCCTACCACTTCCCCTGCATCCACTGGTGTGGGCAAACCAGGCTGGGGGAGCCTCTAGAAACTTTTTGAAGTCCCAAAACCAGATAAAAGTCCCATTCCCTTTTCACTGTGGTCAGAGTTATGTCCTCACCTTCCCTGCTGATTTCCTATTTGCCCTGGGGTCAGGGGAAGCTTCAGAGTCACTTTTGCTCACTCCACCTGGGCTGCACAGGGGCTGGGCTCATCTGGGAATGCAAGAGGATAATGGCAGTGGTGATGAGTGGGTGGGTTCCCCCACCCTGCCCGGTGCCCCAGGAGTAGGCGCAGGGAGGAGAAGCCTCCTCCTCCATTGCCACTGCTGCTGTCACTGTCCCAGCTGAGCCCAGGCTCTATGAAGCCCAGATGGAAGGGGCAGGAGCAGCTCTGAAACTTCTTCCACTCCTGAGGCAGCATGGAAAGCAGCAGCAGCAGGAGGTAGGGGCAGTGGGAAATGGAGGGGAAGGGATGTGACTGACATGGAGTGTAAGAGGGGATTCTCACCTGCTTTGGGGACTTAAAATCCCCAGAGGTCCCCTTGGTATGGTCAGGTCTTAAAGGGAGGTGCATCCATGCCACTGCACCTGAGTATATGAGTAGGACCCTCCATCCAACCCTGAGAGACCTTTCTGAATCAAGCTTATGAATGCCCCCAAACTGAATGAATGCCCCTGTTTCATCTGAAGATGAAGTTCAGAGAAAACTGGAATGTATGTTTTAGATGACGTAAGGGCAGTGTGAGGGGGAATCGGCTCCAAAACCAAATTAGCTAGTTTGGAGCTCTGGGATCATTTGTTTCTAGTATCAAAGCTGGTTTGCTTAAAGCTATCTCATATATGGTCCTGCAGTGTAGGCAGGGCCACAGTTAGATCACAGAACGAATTAATCTATTCCAGTAAAATTAAAACCTGCTAACAGCTTGAAGTATTTAGTTGCAAGCCTCCCAGAGGCCCTCTTTGCTAGAAAAAGGGCTTCAATCCTGGTGGGCACACTACCACATGGAGTGATTACATATACATTCTGCCAAGCTAAATTTCTTCTGCTGTTCTATTTATATCTTTATTATATTAATGTTATTTATATGTCATCTTAAACTCTAACATGCAGTTCCTTTGCACTGTTCAAACAAAGTTGCATTCCAAAGATGCTACATTGCAGTAGCAAATGTAAAGCAATTTCTGTATTATTCTGTACATTGAATTTTTAAATTAACACAATAATACATTATTTCAGTCATCCATTATTATTGAAGCACATGAACCGGGTAAGTAGGGAAATGTGTTGTGTATAAAGAAAGAACTTTGGAAAACCTACACCTGAAAAATGTGAATTGAAACTTGATGAGTGTACAGGTTCCTAAGATTTGGCACATGCCATGTGAACAGCAAAGGGATAGAAGTTTATAAATGTTTTGCAGCACTAAGGACAGAACAAACAAGTGTAGTTTTAAAATAGGGAAGTGTACTCAGCTAACATGACCCTAACAGTTTGCATCAAATCTTCTTTGAGACCCCATGTAGGGTTCTTGGTAGTTGAGTCCAAGTCTTGGATGAGATAAACTACTGTCCTAGATTTCTGCATTTAAAGAGACACTGGCTGATGCCATCTTAAAACCCATGGGTAATATATTTTTCTTACAAACTAGCATAAAGGCAGAGTAACTCACTAGTCAGTGGAATTACTCCCTGTTTACACTGGCATGGGCAGATCCAAGTTTTTGAAAAGGGTAATGCAGATGGTATGCTGCATCATCATATACAACACAACACATTAAAAAGAAAGTAGAAGCTTTAGTTATAGCTTTAGTATAAGCTCTAGTTAAAAAGAAAGTAGAAGCTTTACTAATACGCCAGGGGACCTAAGGATATATTCAGTTTAAGATCAAAGCACAAACAAATATATTTTATTGGAATATGAATTAATTTGCTTTATCATATATTCTGTAGACAAAAACAAAACAAACTAGGCAAAACTAATTAAAAGATGCTGTTTCATTAGTCCTGGAGTCATTGGAATTAAATGCACATCTTTTTTCTTTATTCAGATTCATAAAACAAAATCTAGCCTTCTTGAGCACCTTGGCAGTGCATCCAGTGCTTCACTAAAAATTATTTCCACACTTGAATTAATGTTTTTAGCTAGAGGTAAAAACAGCCTACAAAGCGGTGAAATGGGAGCTATGTTACCAGAAGCCATTAATAGCCAGCAGAACTGCAGGAGAAAGGATAATGATTAGTGCAACATCAAGAACAGGTATGCCAAAGTCATGCAGCCCTGCAGGCTAGATGAGTCAAATGGGCCATTGTGCTTAGAAACCTCCCCCTCTCCCCCTTCCAAGTATACTATATATAGCACCCACTCCAAATGGTCTGGGAGCCACACTGTGGATCCTGGAGCATTTGGAATGGGTGCTGTATGCAGCACAGTTTAGTGGGGGCATGATCCTTGACCAGCTACACTGCACCCTACAGCTGCTCTATGAATCCATGTCACATACCACTTCTGTTCCGGGAGGTCTGGGACCCATTCTGTGCACGCTGTTCACAGATGCCACATGTAGCACAGGTCCTAGACTGGCTGGAGCAGGGAGTGCACCGCAGCTCCTCACCGTGGATCTGCCTCTGTATTCTGGTGTAGAATTTAGCTCTGTATCCCCAACCCTTGCTCACATGGATATAACATCTTACTAACATGAATGGGAATTGCTCTTGCACATGTAAAGAGAAGATTGGGCACTTACAGGATCATAGGAAAGTAGGGCGGGACAGAACTCATGAAATTATCTACTTCAGCTCCCTGTGTGGGGCAGGATCTTTCCTGACTAAACCATCCCAGCCAAGTGTCTGTCCAACCAGCTCTTGAAAATTTCTGGGGACAGAGATTTCATCACTTCCCTAGGTAGCCTGTTCCAGAGCTTGATCTCCCTTCATAGTCAGAAGGTTCTGTCCAATCTAAATGTCCTCTGATGTAACTGGAGGCCATTACTCCAGGTCCTGTCCCCTACAACAACAGAGATAAGACTATCTCCATCCTCTCGGTAATCATCTTTCAGGTATTCAAAGACTTGTCAAATCCCACCTTCAGCCTGTCCTCATCTGTCATCTTTGACCTCTAATCATTTTTGTTGTCCTGACCTGGGTTCTTCCCAATTTGTCCACATCTCTCTTGCAGTGTGGGACCCAAAACTAGACACAATTCTCCAGGGGAGTACCCCACAAGTACTGAATAGAGTGGAAGAATCCCTTGATTTTTTTCAAGATACATTTCTGTTAATACAACCCAGTATGCTGTTGGGTTTTTTTTACAACAAGAATATGCTGCTGGCCCATATTCAGATTATGGTCCTCTGTATCCACAGGTCCTTCTCTGCAGTACTGGGCATGCAATTATTGGGCATACAATTATTCTGTCCCAGGTGCAGGACTCTGTAGTTATCCTTATTGAATTTTATCTGATGAACTATAGACCATTTTTTTCCAGTCTACCAGGGTCATTCTGAATCCTAGCCCTATCCTCCATAGTGTCTGCAGTTCCATCTGACTTGGTGTCATCTACACATTTGCTAAGCATGGACCCGGTTCCATTGTCCAAATCATGGAGATCACCACCAGACCCAAGACAGACCCCTAAGGAATCCCACTTTATACCTATTCCCAGCGAGACATCCAGTTATGTGGGTTTTTGTTTACATAAACTACTGCACTTGTTCCCAACCCCTGGCTCTTGGGCAATATGTTGCCTATAAGACCCTCCAAGGTTGCTTGCTGCTACAGGAAATTAAGAAGTCCAAACTAAGGTTTCTAGGTCTGGTGTTGTAGTGTTGTAATACTGATGTAGCCATGCTGATCTAGGGAACAGGCAAAAGCAAGATTTGTTTGGTAGTATCATTTATTGGACCAACAGTTTAAAGTATCTCCCCATTCTATAGTTGGCCCAATAAAAATATTACCAAACAAATCCTCTTCACTCGAACTGAAGATAACAGGAAATGCAGTACATCATTCTTCATGCCACATTACTTGCTCAGCATTGTTGTCCATGGGCCAGCACAGATTGGGGACTATTCCCTACTGACAGCAGTGGAGGTAGAAACTTGGATTTTCAATGGTGAGAGCTGAGAGGGGTTTTACAGGCACTCAAGTCAAATTAATAGAAGCCCTATTTCAAATAAAGGAACAGAAAGGAACCGCAGTCTGAAAAAAAAACGTTGAGACTGATTAACAAAGTTTTGTATAGACCATATTAGACAAGGTACAGGCTAAGTAATATAACTAGTGAACTGAGAAATAGAGATACTTATCATTAATTATAGAGGGAGCTGGTAGGTGTCACTTACAATTACGATTTTAGCCATTTAAGCTAAAATGTCCCATCTCAGATGTCTGATATTTATTTGAAAGCTTCAGCATAAGCTGTCCAGCTGCTTCCAAGAAGATTAGAGGAAAGTGATATTTTGCCCATATGAAGAATATTTTCAGTAAAATTGTAGGAAGTTCTAGTACTGTACAAGGGTGGGCAATGTTTTTGGCCAGAGTGGCAAAAACACCCCAACCCTGACCCACACCTCAACTTGGCATGGTGGGGCAGACTACAGGGGAGTTGTGAGAGGCCCGATCCTCATTGCTGGTGGTGGCTGCATGTGCATCTCCAGGAGGACAGCAGGGGAGGGACCAGGGTTGTGCTACCCCAGATCCTTTCCCACCCTGTACTTCAAGGCGCACATGGAGTCAGCGCTAGCACGGAGCTGGTGCCAGGATTCTGAATTCCAGTGAAGCTGTTTGCAACCTGCCCACCATCTTCTGCAGCTGCTGCCCAGAATCCAGGCCAGCTGTGGCAGGCAGCTAGGAGACTACAAATAGCCGCACTGGGCTCCAGATTCCCTGCACCCGCTCCGTGGCAGTGGTGGGTACACACGCCTCCAGGTGGATGGCAGGGTAGGAGCCAAGTAGTGCAATCCCAACCTCTCCCCAGCCATTTGCCCAGAGATGCATGTGCAGCTGCCAGCATGGAATCTGGCCAAGGGCTCCAGAGCCCAGTGCAGCTGTTTGCAACCTCCTGGCTTCCTGCCACAGCTGGCCCAGGCTTTGGGCAGCTACAGACAACCCCTGCTTAGTGCTCTTAATTGGTTCCTGAAAAACTGAGCATTAAGCAAAACTGAAAGTGTTTGATGACCCAAGATGGCAACTGCAAGCATTTTTAATGACCCAAGATGGCGACTTTGAGCATTATAGTGAAACTGGCTGACTGCTAAGTGAAATCAGGTATCAATTTAAAATAAGCATTATAGCAAAATGGCGCTAAGAGAAACGGCAATATGCAGGGGTTGCCTGTATAGCAGGGGGCCGACAGGCTGCAAACAACTGCACCAGGCTCCAGAGCATTGTCAGCTGCACGCACACCTCCAAGTGGACGGTGGGAAAGAGGCCGGGGTCCACCTGGACCCATGCATGCACTTGCCACCACCACAGAACACAGGCTCCAGAGCCCAGTGCAGTTGTTTGCCAGCTATGAAGCCTGGACTACTCACAGTAGGACTTGGAGCTTCCCAGCTACTTGCTGCAGGCAGTCCAGGCTTGATGGCTGGCAGCAGCTGCCCAGAGCCTGGACCAGCTGTAGTGTGCCGAGGAAAACGGCCATGCATGCCATGCTCTGGCACATGTGCTGGGGGTTGCTGACCCCTTTTCTAGTACCTCCACGCCCTGAAACAAGGGCCTGAAGGTTAGCAATGGTGTCGCCCTGGTAGCAGAGATGTGCCTTTTGCTGTTCCTGTAGGGTAAGGGTAGCCAATTTGAGTATGCTCTGTGTGAGGCACACAAGCAGGCCATGAAGGGAATAGGCAGCACTGTGGTAAATAGGTTAGGGAGCAGAAAACAGAACAGAAGATTGGGGAAGGAGCACAGGGCAGGAGGCAGAAAGCAAAATAGTAGATAAGGCGGGGCAGATGATTAGAGTGGCACTTAGGGAAAGTGCAGGGCTAATTTGTGGTCTGCCTGCCAAAAACGTTGGTCTCTGCTGCTGACCTATCCAGTCTTTGAAAAATCTTTCTTTGCACATGTTCAGAAGGCAGCTGTTGATAACTGGTTCAAAAAGAGGATAACAACCTACTACTGCTGTAAAGTAATGGATTAGCTCAATAGCAGAAATGTCTGTGTTGAATTCGAAGGTTCTAACCCTGCTGAGGGTCCATGTAGATGTTACTATGAAAGAGAGAGAGAGAGGCTTTTTTACTAGTTCATCTTTTAAAAAGTTTAAGAAGTTGCTTGCAAAAACATATATTAAAAGAATGTTAAGGTCGCAAATTTAAGTCCTCAAAAGTGAGGAAATGCCAGAATGAAAATGTCACATGCAAGCTTATTTTGCACCCCATGTACAAGTTGGCATTTTGTTCTTTTATTACATGATCATCTGCTTTTTTTTTCTGCTTTTTTTTAATTTGATGGAACCTGTGCTTTACTCAGTGCACCAGAATGAAGGGACGCTAAAAGAGTGACTATTCAGTAGTTTGTTTATATTTTTTGTTTGGTGTGTGGTCCCTGTGCTCAATTTTCTGCAGAACATTGAAACCCTGCTTTGAAATAAAGAATTGTTTATTTTTCAGGTGGGCATTTTCAGAATGTTCTTCGCTGTTATTGAAGTGCCCCAGAATTGTCAACAGCTTTATTTGCCAAGGGAATAATATCAAAAGTAGCAGCTAATTCTGGTGACCAGTTTGAGGTGCCTAAATCTGATTTTTCACCTGCTTAGAATTTCTACAGCACTGAATAGATTCAAAGCTCAGCTTCCATTGTCTTCAGCTGTGACTGCAGGTACTCAGAGCTTCTGCAAACTAGCTGTCTCACATGGAATCTGTGGTTGTTGTGGTTTATGTGACCTTCTCAGCATCAGAGGTTAAGGTAGTGTTTCCCAAACTTTTGGCATCTAGGGTACACTTTATCTTCTGAATTAAAATTGGTGGAATACTTCACTCTGTACTTCACGGGCCCCATCCAGTCCCTGGGCCCAAACCTGCTGTGTGGGGCTGGTCTGGCTGGGTCCTGAGCCAGCCCATTTTTCCTGGCACACTTCCACTGCTATTGAAGCATACTAGTGTGCAATGCATACCTCTTGGGAATCTCTGGGTTAAGGTACTTCTGTATTCCAGTCAATGGCATGACTGTATTTACACAGTGGCCTAACTACAGCAGCACAAACTTCAGCAGGGGCAGATGGCCCAAGTGTTGACCTACATTCATAGATTGTAAGGCTGGAAGGGAAGTCAGAAAATCATTGAGTCCAACCCCCTGCACCAGGCAGGAAAGACAACTGGGGTCAGATAGCCCCAGCAGGATGACTGTCCAGCCTCCTTTTGAAGAGTCCCAGGTTCCTCAGCCCTTCTTCATATGGCTTGCTGTGCAAGTCTCTGATCACACGGGTGGCCCTTCTCTGGACTCTCTCAGGCTTTACCACGTCCTTGTTAAAGTGCAGTGCCCAGAATTGGACACACTACTCCAGCTGCGGTCTCACCAATGCTGAGTAGAGCAGAAGAATCCCTTCCTTGGTGTCAGAGCAAAATTTTGAGTATATGCTGCCAACACAGAAGAGCTGGACTGACATGACCATTTGACTCTGTGAGTGGAAAGTTCCAAGGCCTACCCAGCCCTTGCCCCCTGGGTGACCTACAGACCTGTCAATCATTGTTGACCTACTTTCCCCACAGAGCATGCTCAGATTGTGTCAGCTTCTGACTGAGAGCATGCTCAGTCAGAACCTGACATGAGGTAATCTGACTAGAAATTTCTCTGCGGAGAGGGTTCTGATTGGCTACCAAATTCATAGAAAAGTTCAATGAACCCCTCCCCCAGGGGGAGATCACGTTAACTGAGGGCAGAGGCTGCTGCTGCAGGGACCGTCTCTCAGGCTTTAGGGCCTATCGATCTTCTCCTTTGACTCTGTTGTTTGGTATTTTGTACTACTCGTTGTATCACGGATTTGACTACGCTCGCCTGGTTTCTGATTCACCTTGGTACTGACTAATGGCTAAGATTTTGGATCACCCTTTTGGACTCTGTTATAACCCGGTTCCGGATCATTGACCTTGGCTTCTGTCACTGATTACGACTCGGCTCACTCCACTGACCTGACGTCTCCGCTGCATCACCTCCTGGCTTCCGACCTCGGCTTTCTCCTTCGACCACTCAATTGTCCATCACCTTGGACTGGCGTCACGCGGTTCATCGTTTATGCGTTACAATTTTTGTTTTATTGTGTGTATTCCCCATTAATGAGCTGTTGACCAGCCCTGGGACTAGGTCTTTGGACTGAACCTCGTGGGCCAACAGACCCCTTTGTTGTTTGTACGTTCCTAACTGTAACTGAAGACATCGCTGCCTACGCCTGAAGCGTAAGTCAAATAAATCCTCTTGCCTTTCGATCCACTCCGGGTCCGTATCTCCTGACTCTACGCCATTAATCCCACCTGTCCATATCCAATTCCCACCCTGGCCCACCGTGACCTTGGGGCCCAATTCATTCTGTTCGGTTTACCCTGACACTTGGTTTCACTGGAGATGCATCAATTGATGCATGCCAGAGTATTATTAGCCCTACTGGTTACGGCGTTGTGCTGCCGGCTCATGTTCATATTGTGGTCTATTATTACCCCTAGGTCCCTTTCAGTCATAGTGCTGTTCAGATTGGTGTTGCCAAGCCTGTAGTTTTGCAGGGGACTGTTCATTCCCAAGTGGTGCACTTTACATTTCTCAACGTTGAACTTCATCTGGTTCTGATCCTCCCAACTTCCCAGCCTGTCTAGATCTGCCTGTATCTGCAGCCTATCTTCAAGTGTGACCATGCTTCCCCATAACTTGGTGTCATCTGTGAAGTTAGCCAGTGAGCTCTTCACCTCCACATCCAAATCATAGATGAAGATGTTGAATAGTACTGAACCAAGCACCGACCCCTGTGGGACACTGCTGGCCACTTCTTGCCAAGATGACACAGATCGTTCATTAGGACTCCTTGCATTCTACCCTGCAGCTAGCTTCCTACCCACCTGACTGTCTTACAGTTAAGCCCACAATCCTCCTATTTTCTTGTGAAAGCATCATGGGATACCAGATCTAAAGCTTTTTGGAAGTAAAAAAATGGTCTACAGTTAGATAAAATTCAATAAGGATAACTATAGAGTCTTGCACCTGGGACAGAATAATTGTATGCCCAATAATTGCATGCCCAGTACTGCAGAGAAGGATCTGTGGATTACAGTGGACCATAATCTGAATATGGCCAACAGCATATTCTTGTTGTAAAAAAAACCCAACAGCATACTGGGATTTATTAACAGAAGTGTATCTTGAAACAAATCAAGGGATTCTTCCACTCTATTCAGCCCTAGTGGGGTACTCCCCTGGAGTATCGTGTCCAGTTTTGGGCCCCACACTTCAAGAGAGATGTGGACAAATTGAGAAGAATGTCAACCTCTTCTCTCCTATCCAGGTGGCGAGTTACCTGGTCATAAATGGAGATGAGGTTGGCAAGACAAGACCTGCCTGTGATGAAGCCATGCTGTCTGTCCTTCAGAATCCTACCTTCTGCAAGCTTATCGCACAAAGACTCCTTAGTGAATTTTTCTAGGATTTTCCCTGGGATAGAAGTTAGGCTAATTGGCCTATAGTTACCTGAGTTCTCCTTTCTCCCCTTCTTGAAGATGGGCACAACATTGGCCCTCTTCCAGTCCACAGGGACTTCCCCAGAGTGTCACGAGTTGTCCAAGAGCTTCAGAGGTTCTGCAGTGACTTTGACCAGCTCCTTCAGCGCTCTCAGATGAAGTTCATTCAGTCTGGCTGACTTACATATGTCTAATTTTTTTAATTGGTCACACACCAGTTCCACAGCAATAGTACGAAGGCAGTCATTTCTATCCTGCTCACTCTGTACTTTATTGGGCATGATTTTCCCCTTGGCCTAGTGAAAGATCAAAGCAAAATAGTCATTCAGGAGTTCAGTTTTCTCTTGAGTGCTGCTAACCAGCTGTCCTGAGTTGTTGAACAGGGGCCCCACACTCCCATTTGTTTTCCTCCTGCTTCCTACATACCTAAAGAAGGACTTCTTGTTGCCCTTGATTCCTGTTGCTGATTTTAGTTCAGTCACCTAATTTTAGTTCAGTGCAGATTCTTGGACAGATATTGCTATGTAGATACCCAAGCTAGTTAACTTAAAGCTAGATCAGATATGTCTACACAAGATACAAACAGATGTTTTATCCACAGTGCAATCTTACCTTCTGTGACAAAGACAGGGGTTGCTTCCAGCTCTCCAGAATTCTTGTGGAGGATACTTTCTCTTCATACAAGCCTCTGCCTTATTCACTATTCACCAGCTTTCTCCACCAGTGAAATGAAGTCATATGGGCAACAGTCTCCTTCCGAGGCAGGCTTGTTTTATATTTACAGCTATGGAAATAATCAAGGTTCTGAGGGTAAAATAAAAAAACCCAGACTATAGTGTATTGGGTAATAATTAAAGGCTGTATCAAGGAGCTTGAACGTCAGGGGACTGAAGATAAGGTGCAAAGGTGATCTTAAGACTAATATTTTGTAACCTCTAAATGCTTGGATTGTCTTTGCAGCATTGGTGATTCTTGCAAGGATTGCAAAAGACCAAGAAGAATAGAGGAAAGTTTCTGCTACATCAAAGGGGCCCCAATGGTCAGTGTGGCCACAGGATGGACTGACGGACGGACTGCTTAACTTGAACAAAGCAATTTATAACAACAGGTATGTCTATACTATTTAGGTAAATTGCATGTTTGAGAGAGTAGTAGGCAATAAGAATAACAAGCCCTAAATAGAGGTGGGCAAAATAAGGCCTGTGGGCCAGATCTGGCCCACCAATTAATTGCATCTGTTCCTGACTCCACCCACAGCACTCCGCATGGGGCCAAACCCCTCCTGCTCCCACCTGAAGCAGCCTACACCATGCTTCTGACTGCACTCACCCTGTACCCACTAGTGGCCCCAGCCCCTGCCAGCACACTCAACTTCCCAGTGAGGCTGTTCCCACTACTGCTGCAGCTGCCTGGCTACTGCTCAGCTCCCCCCATGTCTAGTAGCTCCTCTTTCCTGTTCCTCTTTCTTCCCCTGCTGTACTGTTCTGGGCAGCAGGAACTGTAGGAAAGTGCCATGGCCATGAAAGCATCACACACCCAGCCAGGTGGGAGGGAAGCTGCAACTGAGCTGCTTCTACCTGAGTGCATGGGGGCACCAGTTCAACTCCCAGCCACTTTCTACCCACTCTGCCAGCCTGGCATGATGAGTAGCCACTGGCCAGCAGCCAAGTGGGTGGAAGGCAGCCCTTCCAGAAAGCTGTGCGCACTGGCTGGGGCCAGGACAATGCCATTGGTGGGTGAGGGCAGGAGCACAGTGCAGGCTGCTCTGGGCAGAACTCAACTCCATGTGGAGTGTTGTGGGGACAGGCACAGGCTAGTTGTTGGGAGAGAGGCCCCACACTTGCACTAGCACTGCACTGCCCAGGCAAGCTCTGCTGCACATGCTCCCTGTTCCCACACCCCCCATTCCCAGACCCCTGGCCAACTCCCAGGACCTAGCATGCAGGCAACCCCCCCACACACATGCACAACCCCATACCTCCTCCACACACAATATATGAGTAAACCTTAATTTTGAGTTATTACGCAATCATCTTTATATATAACTACTCAAAAAACCATAAATCATGAAAAAAATACTTTTTAAATGAAATATGTTATAATAGATGTTTGACGTAGTGAAAAAGAGCCAGCCCCCAACCCCTGGCTCCTAGTATTGCTGTGGCTCCATCCTACTCCATGCCTGCAGCCACGTATTCCAGCCCCAGACCCCAAGCCCAATGCACCACCCTGCCTGGGCAGCCCTAGCCCCAGCCCAGCTCAACTCCCCACCTCCTTCCCTATGGGGCCCTCAATCCCCGCTCCCCTCCCCGCCAGACTTATCTGTGGGAGTTGCTCTCCAGGCTGCCTGGTGGCCATGTGCATGTGTATGTGTGCACAAGCACATGGCACCCCTGCCTGACCACCCTTCTCCTGCTCCCCCAGCCTCTTGCAGGTTGGAACTGTGCCAGCCTGCAAAGCTCTTTGCAAAAGTGGAAAATCCATGTGTTTCCGTGTTAAAATGAAAAATCTGTGTTTTTCTCATAGATTCATAGATGTTAGTGTCAGAAGGGACCTCAATAGATCATTGAGTCCGACCCCCTGCATGGGCAGGAAAGAGTGCTGGGTTCAGATGACCCCAGCCAGATGCCCATCCAACCTCCTTTTGAAGACCCCCAGTGTAGGGGAGAGCACCACCTCCCTGGGGAGCCCATTCCAGATTTTGGCCACTCTAACTGTGAAGAAGTTCTTCCTAATGTCCAGTCTAAATCTGCTCTCTGCTAGCTTATGGCCATTATTTCTTGTGACACCCCCAGGAGCACCTTAGTAGAGCCTCACCAATTCCCTTCTGTGTCCCCATGATGAATTTATAGGCAGCCACAAAGTCGCCTCTCAACCTTCTCTTGCAGAGGCTGAAGAGGTCCAGGTGCCCTAGCCTCTCCTCGTAGGGCTTGCCCTTAACCATACGAGTGGCCCTTCTCTGGACCCTCTCCAGGTTATCCACATCCCAAAACTGCATGCAGTATTCCAACTGTGGTCTGACCAGTGCCCGATAGAGGGGAAATATCACCTCCTTGGTTCTGTTTGTCATGCATCTGCTGATGCATGATAAAGTGCCATTAGCTTTGCTGATGACTTGGTCACACTGACGACTCATGTTCATCTTGGAGTCCCCTAGGACACCGAGATCCCTTTCCGCTTCCGTGCTTCTCAGTGGAAAAGGAAAATCCACTTTTTTTCTGGTTTTCTGTGGGAAATGGGAAACCTGCATTCCTGCTCCTCACCCTAGAGGAGTGTAGCCACATTCATAACCAGGGATCTGGGTTTTCCATTTCCCACAGAAAAAAACATGGATTTCTCCCTTTTATCAGAGAAAATGTGAATTTCTCCTTTTAGCAGAGAAACTTGCAGATTCCCTGCTTTTGCAAACAGCTTGCAGGCTGGCTGAACTCCAGCCTGCCAGAGCTGTTTGCAAACAGGGCTGGAAATCCCCAGCCCTGCCCAGAGGGGGAGAGGGAGGGAAAGGGCAAAGCCTGAGACTCTCAGTCGGCCATGGCTCTGCTTGGCTCAGCTCAGCCTCACTCTTGTCCTGGAGCCTGAGGTAAGTGGGGCTTGCAGGGGGATGGGGGCCCCTCTGGCAGGGCTGGGGGGGTTGCAGTTTATGCCTGGGGGGGCACCGGCAGGGCTGAGGGGGAGCCAGCCCCGCCCACACCTGAGCAGGCAGTGTGACAGCGGAGGTAGGAGCCCCCCCAGCATGGCCTGGACCCCTGATCAACGTGCCCCAGCACTTACCTTAGGTGCCAGGATGAGCGGCAGCTGGGAAGAGACGCAGATGGGGACGCAGATGCAGGTCCAGGCCTGGGAGTTCCGCAGCTGCCTGAGCCTACGTATTGGCAAGAACTGGGGGTATGGCTTCCAAGCAGTGCAGGCTGCTCAAAAGACAGCTGGGGAACCAGCTGGGCTGGCACCAGGAAGAGAGGAGGAGAACGCCGGCTGGGAGATGCTGGCTTTGGAGCTGGGAGTCTCCAACTCCAGCTGCCCGGAGGAGGAGCCAGCTGTCCACCAGAGGACCCTGACCAATGAGGCAGAAGGCAGCCTTGGGGGCCAGCAAGGGCAAGGGAGCCCCACTGAGGGGCAGCAACCAAAAGGGATGCTGCTGGGGAGTGGCAGGGCTCCAGCCTGGAGCTCAGGCACTGTAGCTGAGGACAGACCCTCAAGCCCACAGCCATCCTCAGACAGCCCCAGAGTGGGCAGAGCATGGAGAACCACAAGCCCCAAGAAGGGGAAGAGAGGTGACACCAGATGGAAGGACCAGGACAACTAGACCTCAAGGTTAGCCAGGCCTCAGGGTGGGGACATCAGAAGAACTGGTAGAAACGGGGCACTGGGTGGTCCCGAGTACCTATGCCTACTAGAAGAGAGGGGATGTATGAGTTCTCTGAGGGGATAATGGGGCTCTGAGAGAGAGAGGGAGAGAATCTCAGGAGCTCCACCAGCAGGAGCTGGTGTTTACAGTTAAATTGCAGTTGACTCTGGACGGGGCAGTTCATTTCTTAGAAGGGGGGAAGCTAGCCTGAAGACAAGGGGCAGACCCCTGAAGGTTAATAGCCAGGAAGACCCAGCCCTTTCAAGGCAGGCAGTGTGGGGAAGACCTGCTGGGAGCAGCATCTACCCAGGCCGAGGACGTGCTAAGGGTTTGGTAAAGGGGAGGTTTGGAGCTCCATGAAGATACCCCAGGGTTGACCCTTTTGGGCCACTGACAGGGAACTGCCTCCCCAACAATAACATCCAACATGTGGCAGGCAAGAAAGAGGCAGTGCCCAGACCAACTAGGTGGTACTGAAACTGGGTTTCACCAGTTGCTGTGGGGCAAGGCGCTGACAAAGAAGTCCCCAAAGCCTTACAACACCTACCAGTGACAGGTGGCAGGAGTGGGGGAGCTGGCTCCATGTGGCTTCTGCTGCAGCTGCCTGCTGTGGGGGGTAGGGAACTGCAGACTTGGGTCCCTGGCCCCATAGCTTTGGCAGCTGGGGGTCCCTCCAGCAGGCCTGGGGGGCAAGGGCTGTGGGGGGGCAAGAGGCACAAGTAGGATGTGGGGGCAGTGAGGGTCACCAGCAGTATTGGGGGGGGGCTTTGGGGGCAGTGAGAGGCACCAGCAGGGTTGGTGGGGGGGCTTTGGGGTCACTGAGAGGCACCAGCAGGGTTTTCTGACAGAGAATTTGTGATTTTTTATCGGAGAAAACCAGGATCCTTGTTCAAAACAATGATTCAGACAGACACTCCCTGGCTAATTAGCCAGTTTGCCCACCCCCATGCTCATTAGCACATCTTGGGTATTATGCAGTCCTGCCTACATTGCTTCCAGTTTAGGAGTGAAGCTGCCCAGAGCACCACAGCCACTGCCAGGGACAAGAAGTTTACTATGCAAATGCGACCTTACTTTCAGAAGACGGGTGTTTTAATTGCAGTGACCTGAATGGTGATTTTTTAAGGCCAGGAAGTCTGGAGGAAGGGGTATGGAGAATCTTAGGAAACTGTGAGACTGGTGTTTGTCAGCCCTGCTTAGGCAATAGTTAAGAGTTGTTCTCAACCCAGCTCATGCCAACCCATTCCAGCTGGCTTTGAAGGGGGTATTACCTTTCACAAAACTGATCCTGACTTACCTGTGACTTCACTACCTTTAAAAATAAAAAAATATATATGACAAAACTCGTTCTCAGAATGGTGCTTACCAGCCATTACTTTGTGTATTCATAGAAACCAGCACTCAAAAGAGCTGCACTTTTCCTACAGCACCACAACTTGTGGTGCCAAAGGCTGAAAGCAATAAGGGAAGAATGTAGGAGGAAGAGAGAGCTCGACTTCAGTTCCCAAATGAGAAACAATGAAAGGCCTTTACAGTTATCCTGACTGTCTGACACAGGACCTAGCCTATGGATCAGGTATTAAATTAACCCTGTTGCATGATTTTAATTAAATGGCTCGTTCAACATCCCCTCCCATTACCTGTGGAATATTCTAGTCATTATTTTTTTAATGAAAATATTCTCTTCTGACACTGGCAATCTATTGCCTTTGGCTGCCTCTGGGATTAGAGGATACTGAACAGGAAACTGATGATTCCCTTCCCCTGGGGACAGGGTGGGCCAAGAACGTCACCTTCCCAAAGGGAGTGTGCTCCCCTTGCAATGGCCTGTGCTTACCCACTGGGCTTTCAAATGACTCAGCACCCAAAAAGGAAGTGGTAGATCTTTGAAGAGCAGAAACCCTGAAAGGTGGGGGACGCATGGAGCTGGCTGTGTTCTTTCTCCTGGGACTGGCAGTTGTGCTTTTCAACTGTTCCCTTCTATAATTTTGGGCCTATGAGTGGAGTCAGAGTCATTGTCAGCCTGTCACCAGGGCAAGAGGCAGGTAGGGTGTTGGTGAGTGGCCACCTCCTTTCCTACCTAAGAGGATTTTTACAATCTTGGATTTGTCCACAGCCTGAAGAAGGGTGCATGTGCCCAAAAGCTTGCAAATATATATTTTTTTGTGATTTTTTAGTTGGCCCAATAAAAGGTATCATTTCTGAACCAAGAGTTTTACAGTTTTGTATTTCTTTTTGTCTTGGACCAACACCGCTATCAAATACATCCCTGAGACATCAAAGATGCCATATTTTAGCTGATTTTGGAAATATAAACTTCATTGCTGAACAAGAAGGGAAGTTTTTTGAGACTCCTTGCTTTCCTGACATCTGACACCTCTAGGGATGAGAACAGCCCTATCTGCACATCAAGAACCAACTCACACAAAGGACTCTCATGGATCCAGGGGAACAGATATCCAGCCTCAAAATTCCCTTGTGCAAAATGAAGTTTATTTTCTATGTAAGAGGATGTTTACAATCTTGGATTTGTCCTCAACCTGAAGAAGGGTGCGTGTGCCTGAAAGCTTGCAAAGAATTTTTTTTTTCAGTTTCTTAGTTCGTCTAATAAAAGGTATCATCTCTGAACCAAGAGTTTTAGAGTTTTGCATCTCCTTTCCAAGCTTCTCTGTTAGAAGTTCTAAGTGCAGCAGCTGTCAGATAAAAGGCACTGGTAGCAAACTGGCAGTCCTGAAGAGGAAGAGGAAAAGAAACAATTGTAGCTAGCAGTCCTGCCTGCACAAAATTGATAAGAAGGAAGCCTGTCTTCAGAGCATTCAGCCATGCAGCTTTTATGTCTAGTGTGGAAGGGAGGTGATGGGGAGGGGAGGACAGATTTTGCCCAGAAGCATCAGACTGAGTCATAGCTACATGTACAGATCCCTGTTCTTTAAACGTAACCAGATCAAGTCTTGTATGAAATGTTAAAAGAAAAAAAAATCAAAAACCCAAGCCTCCTGTCTTTCCCCCCCACTCACCAAAAAACAACCCTGAAATGAGCTGCATGAAGCAGCCCAGTGGTCTTATAATGACATGGATACATAAAGGGATAGAGACAAACATTACCACATAGATTCCTTTGTGCTTGCAGGGCTTAGGTTGGGAAATGATGTAAGACCCCAAGCCCTCTTCCATGTGGATAACAGGCAAGAAGGGAAGCTTCGCTGTGGACAGGCTGGGGAAGGAGGATTCAGGGATAGGGCAGTTTGGGGGATCTGGTGGGTGACACTAGAGGAGGCTGCAGTCTGGACCACAGCCCTCCTCTGTATCCATGGGCAACTGGTGCCACCTTAGTCGGGGGGAGCACATACCCCCCCAGCAGCCAGCCAGCAACTGGGGGCAGGTCCCCCTACAGTCGATCTCACTGACCAGGAGGGTCCTCCTGTAGCTGATTGTGTTAACGGGAAGCAGCCTGGCTGCAGCACTTCTGGAAGTGGCTGCAGTGCTTCATCTGGCACTCCTACTTCCTGTCTGGTGCTTGCAGAGAGGGCCAGCATTCCCACTGGTCCCCCCTACCAGTTGCCTAAGCACTGAGCACAGCCTGTCAGGAGGGTGTACCAGCACTCTCAGGGGGTACATGTGCACCCCCTACACATCGTCACTGTCTGTATCCTAACTGAGGCTCTCTCTCTCTCTCTGCCTTGAGACTCATATGTGCCGCACGCTAAGAGTGAGGTTTTGAAACAGGAGCTCTGTGCAATTTAAGATCAAGCTCCAAAATGAGAGTGTCATCCCCATGCAGCAGGTGCTACTGCTTATTCCAAGGCAGACCCATGGTACCGGGGACCCCAGGAGCTGCATGGGGATCAAATGCTGCTGCAGCCCATGTGCCTACAAGCAGAATGTTAAACAGTCCACAAAGTTGCCAGCGGTGAGTTGACTTGGCCAGTCACTTACTGGGTGGTCCTCCTCCGCTTCCTATGAATGAAGATATCTTTGCATACCCTGATGAGGTTTGCAGCAGTCCTCAGTGGTGCACCCCTGCCTCAGTGACTCAGCCTTCCAGCAAGTGCTTAAATGGCAATGGTGATCACTAGTAATATTTAGATGTCTAGAATCATAGAGGAGTGGGGTTGGCAGGGAGCTCCAGAGGTCATCTAGCCCAATGTTTGTCAACCCACAGGTCGTGACCTAAAAGTGGGTTGTAAGAATATATGAAAGCGTCTGTAGCAGGCAAACTGAGTTATGCTAAGGCTTTTAGCCATAGTCCAGGCCTTCCCAGAACTAAGCAACACAATTGGACAGAGCGCCCTCTGTGACAGTGGGAGATGTGAGTGCTGTGATTGGGCACTGGGCAAGCAAGCGGCAACCGTTTCTCTATAGGAACATGGCTGGCACAGTGCCAGGGGATTGGTGCACTATGCAAGGAATGCTTGGCACAGAGCCAGAGGATTGGACACTTTGGGGTGACAGAAGTTACAAAAGTGATGGCCAGACAAAGGAATGCATGTGTGTTCTGTGCTGCCACCCTGGGGAGACAGGAGCAGCCTTGGACTTCTTGTTTGAACAACAAGGAATCCAGAAACTAACATCCCGCACACCCAGCAGAGGATCTGAGGCTGGTACCACTGAAGGTTGCTGCTGTAAAGCCTGAAGGAACCTCTTTCCAGGTCTATTGCAAAGAAAAATACTTCTAATAAGCCTAGGGGTTACTATTAAAAGTTCACTTGATACCAAATTGGACGAGAGCCATGTCAATCCTTGGGTCTCTGGTAAAAGGAATCCTAGGGGCAACAGGGTCAGGAACAAACTTTAAAAATAGCTTCTCTTTTAAAGGAGAAAATGGTGGGAAACTCTGGCTTTTCCCTTGTGGGCTGGCAGAGCTCCGGCCTACAGGGGGCTATTTGGGGCCTCCCCTGCTGTACATATTCACCCCTGCCCCACACACTGGGGGGCGGGAGACAGGTGGCAGCAGGTTGGGAGTGAGGGCACTGGGTCGGGACTGGCCATCAGCATTGACAAGTGGGTCCTGGCACAAGAAAGGTTGAGAACCACTAATGTAGTCCAGCTGCCTGCCTGAGGGAGGCTCATCCCTATTCAAACCATCGGGTACAAACTAGTCCAGCCGCCTGTCAGAGGCAGGGTTTTATCCCTGTGCAAACCACCCCACACAAATCCTTTGTCTGAGGTATTACTAAAGCTAGGCAGGAGACTCAGACACAACACAAGGCACATCCTATGCAAACAAATGGCCTTTGTGACCTATCTGCTGGGACACTGTCTATCAGCTGCTAAAGCGGGAGATCGGCCTCCGCCTTGGTGGAGCAGAGCCTTTTGCACCAGCGTAGGCAGTACCTTGAACTACTCTTGGCAACCAAAAAAAGGGGTGGGGAAGGTTAAAAGGAGCGCCGGAGGCGCTGAGTGCCAGAGCAGGCGCTCCTTTTGAAGGCACAAGTGGCCCGCGAGGCTGGGGGCATGTGACCCGCAAGGCCCGGGGCTTGCAGGTGGGAGGGATGCTCGCTTGGATGCGGGGCGCCTGCCCCGGCTAGACCTGACCGCCGAGCTCGGCTTTTGCAGCTGGAACCTCGGGCCGGGAAACGGGCGGGATCCGGGCGAGACCAAGCGGCGCAGGGCTGCCGGCGGGGGCGTTTGGTCCCGCGTCCCCCGCTCCCTGGAGGCGGGCGCCTCTGCCCCTGCCGGGGCGCGGAAGCGGCTGCAGCCTCGCACTCGCAGCCTTGAGGGCGCGGGGCGGAAGGCGAGCCGGGCGGGGCAGCGCGCACACGAGGCACCGGAGCAGCTGTGGAGCCGGCGGCGGCCCGCCGAGAGCGGTGAGTGCGGGCGACACGGGGGGGAGAAGGGAGAGACCCACCGCGGGCCGGGGACCCTCCCGGCGGCAGAGCAGGCAGGCGAGTGCCCCCGCACCCCGGCTCCTCAGCCCGCAGGAAACCCCCCTGCCAGGGCCCGCGGCGAAATGGGATCCGGCCGCGGGGCAGGGTGGCTGCGTCCCAGCCAGGCCCCGCCGGCCCGGGGGAGCCTGGCGAGGGGGCCGCCAGCGCCACCAGAGATGGGGGGGTGGGGGGCCTTCGGCAGGCTCAGAGCAGGACCGGCCTGAGCTACATCGGCCCCTCCAAGGCTTTGTCCGCCCGGGTCTTGCGTATTTCCAAGGGTGGAGGTCCCACCGCCTCGCTTGGCAGCCTGCTCCGGTGCTCCGGGAGAGTGTTTTCTCGCATCTAGCCTACATTTCCCCAGCTGCAACTTGGGGATTCACAAGCCCTTCTACTCGGGAGCTTCTAGGCAGGCACCCACAGCTCTCAAACGTTGGTGCCATTTGCACCAGGAGGATTGCTCTAGTGTGTGTGGTGTCCCCCCCCCCCCAAGTGACAGCTGGGGCGGGGTGTCTGGAGTTGAAGTAGGGGTGCTTCCAATCTCAGATAGACTGAGAAGCACTGCTGTAGATGCAACCCACCTGCCTCCCCCCCCCCAGCAATTTCCCCATGCCATCAAATGCAGTTCATCAGGTCTTAGCTCCCCAGACTGGAATTGGTTGGGTGGATCCATATCTTTATACTGTTTTCATATTCAGTTACTTTTTGACTGTTTTTGTTATCAGTTAGCTTTGACTGTTTTTGGAAATGCACTTTATTTTCATGCATGACTTTATTTTAATGCCATCTGTTGTGTTCAATGCATAGTCGATGTCCATACAGTACCTTATCTTGCTGAAAGCAATTTGTGTTGCTCAAATAGAACGCCAGTTGTCCGCCTGCCAGCAGTTCAGGGCTGGTTCACCTAAATGAGCTATCTGGATGTAGGACAACTTGGCAGAAGTTATAAGATCACATCACAAGAGTATTTAATAGTGTGTACTGTATCTCTTAGGTGAAGGTTGTGTATTTTAAAGTCTTCTTTCACAAAACAATGAAAGGCACAGTCACTCCAATGTACTTCGTGTCTGGGGTTGCAGGTAGTCTTATGCAGAATTTAGATTATGGGTGTATGGGATGGTTTGGATGGGGATGATCCTGCTTCAGGCAAGGGGTTGGACTAGATGACCTGTGGAGGTCCCTTCCATCCTGACTTCATTATGATTCTATTTGCAAGGGAAATATGTGTTTTGGTTGGGTTTTTTTACCCCCCACCCTGAAACAGGTAGAATTCAAAAGGTTTTTGGGAAAAGATGTTGTCCCCTTACTGGGGAGCTAGTGTGTTTACAAAAGGTATGGCAGAGTAGGTGGGTCACTGGACCTACTCACTCCCTTTTTTATGCTTCCTCCTGACATTTAAGCTATTTTTCTTTCTTGCTTATGTGTGGAGAATCCCACGCCAACAAAGAAACTTAGCTAAATTCACTGCCTGTGGCTTTGTCAAAGGCAGTTGGTCAGTCAACACCTGAAGAAATGTCTCTCTACAAAGTTAATCATCCAACCTGGGTTACCAGTTAACCCTGTTCAAACAGATGGCTACTTTTTGAGTGATGCCTCTTAACAGGAGCATCCAAAGAAGCTATGCTTTTTATCCTTTGGTATATCTCACACCCAGTGGGCCAAACAATAGTATAAGTGGATTTTTTAAAAAGTTCTGTGCAACTTCCAGTTAGAGGAAGATAAATTTCCTGTTATCACCAACTGCCTGCTGGGGAAATAGGCTCAGGAAACCATTGTATGTTCCTGAGGGACACTGGACACAGGAAGTGAACTTGGTTACAGCTGACACTATAGATAACAGCATGCAGCTGCCTCGGTCATACACTGCTTAACATCAGCAAGCAGAGTTGTTTGTAGCACATTTATGGTTTCTGGACAATCTTATGAAACTACTTGTTCCAACACTACTGCAGGAAAAAAATTAGGGCCCTGTCCATTCTGGTAATGCCTGTTCTGTTCAGTTTTTTTATAGTGTTTACTGTATAAGTGCATGCTGCTGTGCGTTAGTGTAGCAGGACACTAAGGTGCCTGCTGCTCTCAGAGCAGAGGCACAAGTGTGGATTGCTAGGGCAACTGCTGGGGAGTCAGCTGACAGGAAGGGGTAGGGCCTGGCATATATAAACCCCAGGAGTGAGGCCAGAAGAGCAGTTCTCTGCTAGTAGCTAAGGGAGAAGGAGCTCTGCTGGAGCAAGCAGAGTAGAGAAGCCTGATGGCATGAGTAGCTTTTGTTTGTGGATTTGGGGTAGACAGTTCCCTGGTAGGGATTTGAATGATGGTTAGCCAGATGGCTTAGATTTTTTGTTATAGCCCAGGGGCTTGTGTTTTCTGTTTTGTAGTTTTATAACACTGGAGGACTGGGTGAGGCTATTAGGGGTTGGAGGAGGCCTCATAGGGGCTCCATGGTTGTGTGGGGACCCTGGCACCAGAGGGCATGGCATTTTGGGTGCACTGGCTCCAGCCCCCAGAGCAAGGGGGTGGTGAGAAGCTGTAATTTGGCCCTCTCCCCAACTTCCCTGGGCAAGGTCCAGGTCAAAACCATGTCAGTACCGTCTGCAAGGCTTGGGCTGCAGTGTAGGGGAGGAAAAGGAGCTGCAGATAACTTCCCACTTTATTTGCTAGTGCCAGGGGGTGCTTCCTGCCAACTACAACAACAAATTAATCAATTAAGGTCAAGGCATGGCAGGTGAGTAAGCAGGTGGTTGGCCCATAACAGGAAGGTGGAGTCACCAATAGAAAGACTCTAGTAGAGATATTCCTGTCAGTTAGCTAATGTAACTAATCTCATTACAAGTGGTTTGCCCTCTCTTGTCCTGTTCTCCAGGGAGTTAGAAGGTACCTGATTCATTGTTTTGTTTTTGTCAGTTTATGGTCCTGGTTCTTTTTCTTTTGTAATACATTGCCCCACATTTCTGTTCTAAGAAATCAAGGTCAGAGGGTGGCTCCCTGCAACTTGGAAGGAAGGTGGCAAGGCTCGCAGGAAGCTCTAATTCTTGGGGAATATTGTTACAGGGTATGGACATAAAAAACAGCAGTAAAAGGGCTGGAATATCACTGCTCAGTTGCTCAGTGATAATTGCCTCAGCATACTACTTACCTCATGATGGTGAAACTACAATAACGTATCCTAATCAGAGGCAGATTAAGAGTTATTGAGGCCCTGGCCAAACCCAAAATTGGAGGCATGTTGGATTGGCACCAATAAAAGGGAAATTAACGTTATTGGCTGTCAGCTTTTTTTTTTTTGGCCAACATAGCCAATAATTTCACCAATAAGTGCTGTATGCATGTGCATACCCACCATGAATGCAGTTGGGCAGCTTGGAGAGCAGTGCTCTACCAGTAAATCTGTGGGGGGAAGGAGCATGGGGGGTGTGGATTGAGGCCCCCACAGTGAGGGAGAGAGTGGGGTACAGGCAGGCAGGCACTGCCCACCCAGGGCAATGAATGTGACCCCGGGGCAGGATGCAGCTGTGGGCGGCTTGTCTCGGGTGTGCAGGGAAGGCAAGTGGCTCCCTGCTGCTGTGCACACCCCTGAGGGAGGCATGGGGAGCATATGCCTTCCCAGATTTGTGTGTGGGTGAAGGTGGGCTGCCTGCTGTGGGCTTAGAGCCAGGGGCTGTGCTTGCCTCTTCCCAGCAGGGGGGCAGGGCTGGGAGCAGTGGCTCTTTGGGGGGGGGCTACAGGGAATATTGGAGTGGCAACAGCTCCCCAAGCCCCCCTCTCTCCCAGCTCTGCCCCTGCTCAGGACACTGCTCTGCTGCCTTTCCCTTGGGAGCTCCCCCTGGTGGGGCAGGCAAGGGAGATGTGGCTGGCTCAAGGCTCCTTAGGGAAAGGCACCAGAGTATAGTGCCCCAAGCAGGAGCTGTGGGGAGGCTTGGGGGGCTGTGGCCACCCCAAAATTATCCCTAGCCAGCCCTCATGTAGCCACCATTCTCATGCCATCACTGTCTACGCCACACTCAGCCCTGGCTCAGTCCCCCTGCTGGAAAGAGGCTGGCGTGGCCCCTGGCCCCGAGCCCACAGCAGGCAGTTCACCCTCACCCTGGGCACAAATATGGGAGGGCACATGCCCCCCATGCCTCCCTCCGGGGTGCGTGCAGCATCAGGGAGCCCCCTTCCCCATGCCCCCCAGATGGAATTAACCAGTTTTTCATGTATTGTTAGTATAATCGTTTGAATACATTTAGTATTTGCAGTATTAGTTTCCAGAGGTAGCAGTGTTGATTCAGGATGTTCTGAAAGGTAAAATATTTGTTTTTCAGTCATTGTATTAAATAAAATTAAAACACGGTTCCCATGAATGCACTTAAACCCAAGTATAATGATTTCATAAATAATTTCCCCATTAGTATTTTAACATGTTGATGTCAGGCCTGAACCTGGAAAGTTGAATCAGTTCTGTGTAAGGTGCTGAGCATCCTCAATTCTTAACTGAAGTCAGACTAGTCCTTGAAGTGCTTGGGAGTCGGTGGATATTACAGACTTGGATTTGCAGTGTGTTCATTTGACTGGACTTGGCAGCTTTTTCAGAGAGTCCCTTCCCATAGGGAGACTAATTCTCATTTGAAGTTATTAAGGGTGCACCAATAAAGACTTTCTTGGTTAATATTGATAGTATCCAGGCACTTAAACTAAAGCTTGTTGAATGAGCTTTAGTTCAACTGCTGCTGCTACCGTTTTTAAGCGTGGGGATGCTTTTAACTAGAGTGAAACCAAGTCAGGGCAAGTGTGGATGTAGGCTGCCTGCTGTGGGCTTGGGGCTCCCTGCTCTGCTGCCGTTGCCCCAGGAGCCTTGTGCCAGCCATGTGTCCCCTGCCTGCCCAGCAACAGGAGGCACAACTCACCGCCCCCACTGCTGCCAGATGGGCAGGGACCACACAACTAGCACAGGGCTCCCAAGGGAAAGGCAGTAGGGTGGAGAGCCCGAAGCCCACAACAATCAGCCTGCATCTACCCTGCACACATCTGGGGGGACACATGCCCCCCATGTCTCCTCTGAGGGGGTGCACCCAGCAGTGAGGAGCCACCCTGCCTCATGCCCCCTGGGTGAGCCATCCATAGCTCTGTCTCTCTCCCTGCCTCAGCCCTGGATCCCACTAATTGCCCTATCTGGGCAGCTCCTCCTCTCCCTGCCCCACTGACTCCCTCACTGTGAGGGCCTCAATCTCTCTGTCCCATGCCCCTTCCCCTGTTAGACTGACCTGCAGGGAGCTGGCTAGGCTACCCTGTTGTGTTCCTGGCCACGTGCACACAGCACCTTTTTAATCTTGCAGGTTTCCCCTAGCCTCCCCCCCCATTGCTGATTGGTGGAGAGGCCATGCTTGCGGCTCAGTCCTCACTGGCAGGGAAGTGAAAGCTGTGGTTTTAACGCTGGTGCCATTTTTGTCTCCACAGCTGAGTGGCCCTGGTGGCTCTTCCACTTGCTCCCTACCAGTACAGAGACAAAACCAATGTCAAGTTTAAAACACGACCTTTGCTTCCCTGCCACTGAGAAGTGAGCCACAAGCAGGGCCCCTGGGCCAAGGCCCCACTGGTCTGTTTGTTACTCCATCTATGCTATTCTTGAGAGCTAACCTACTTTGGTTAAGCTTCCACTTACTATTTATTGAAGAGGAATAAGTTATTACAGCTTTGCTTTTGCTTACTGTGGGTTAGAAGCATGCATCTGGACAGTAATCATGGAGCAGCTGATGTGTAGCAAATCCCTGTCCCCTTTAGCCCCACAGAAAATTGTTTGAACATCCATATCCTTACAAAGTTCCTTGAAACAAAGGACTATGTGGAGGATTGCCTCTAGTCTAGCACCTTGTTCCTTTTAGTCCAGGCCTTTTATTCTATTTAATATTTTGCAAAGCTGTCTTTGCAAGGAAAAGTATGGGAGATTTAATTGAAATAAAAACTCAAGTTTAGCATAAACCAGTGATTCCCAAATTGTGACCTACCAGGGTACAGTAAGTGATCTATCCCTGCTCCACAGGTCACACTGGACCCCAAACACCTATTAATGTGCTCAGTGAAAAACTTGATGCTGAATGTATGAGTTGGTCTGTGAAATGTTGATGGTTGACCATGGCCCATTGGTCCCAAAAAAATCTGGAAACACTGGCTTCAGCCTGTTAGGAAGGAGTTTAAGCTTAATTGGCAGCTCTTGTGTCTGTGGCCTTTTACTACTTTGTTAGAAATGTCACAAAGAGGACCTAAAATGTGGATTGGAAACTCCTAATTTGAGTAACTGATTTATAACAAAAGAACTTTCAAAGCTTTCCTCTCAGCTCTTGTACATTTGAGTTATATATGTAGTAAAAAGTTCTAAAAAATCTTCCCTTTTCAATTCAAGGGGTATCTGCAGTGGCATACAGTACAACTACTATTTTTCTAGTTATTCATAGAAAAGTGGGGTAGAATTTCGAATGCTTAAACACATTTTGTCGTCTTATCCCATTCCACCCTTACACATAAGTGCGCACACACACACCACCCACCCATGCAGCCTGCCCTTTTGTGTGGAAAAATAAGGAAAAAACAAGGCATGAATTCAATGGGTTTTCTTTGCAAGCTACCTTTTGAAGTCTCACTCTCTTAACTCCTAGCTCAGTGCACAGTACAGCATACACCTGGGTGCCTTCAGGGCAAACACTTGTAACTTTATGTGGAAACAGTTGTAGTGTTCTGGAGAAACAGGGTAGTGTAAGGTTAGTGGGGTATTTGATGTAATGGGAGCACTACACAGGCAGTTGGAGCAGCCATGCTGCCACCTCTCAACTCACTGTGTTTTCAAGCATTCAAAAAGTATTTCAGACCCATGATTCCTGCCATCTACTATCTTAAAGCAAGGACACCTTTTTAATTCCTTTAAAGTGCATCTTTTTAGGAGAGCTCTTATGAGTAAGGGCACCAGTTGATATTTTAAATTAAAATATAAAAATAAGGTTTCCTGAGCAACATTGCAGGCCTGTCTCATTTACACTAAGGCTCCTCCTTTACATCCTGCTGGCCACAAAAAAGACCATTAAAGTGCATCCTCTTGAGAATATCCCTTCTGTAGAGAGGCTTGCTTGCTTGTGTACAGCTGGTATAAATAAAGGCTGCATGCTGTCTCTGCTCTCAGCCCCTGGCATAGGGATGAAGCTGGAACACAGCATATTAGTTTTATCCCCAGCTTCTCAGGACTCAAAGGAGCCTTGGGAAAGGCCCGCAAAAGTCAAACTAGCACTAACTTAGACTAACTGGAGAAGGGAGGGCTTTATATGGGCCCAGAACAGGAGAAGCAGCAGCAAGGAGATGATAACAATGAAGCTCTTATTTAAAAGAAACATGTTGATACAAAATCAGATTATTAAAAAGCAAATCTTCTCAGCTGGAAAACTCGGCTTGTTTTTTTCACTGTTAGCCAGCAGAAAGCTTTCTTTGGCGTAAGAGGGGCTAGAGGCCTTAGCTTTCTGCAGAGGTTTAACTTACTGTAACCACAGTTCTAGTCCTTGTGAAAATAAAGGAAACTTTCATTAGATAAGCTATGGCAGACCTTTAAAAAGCTTATTTGTTTCATTCTGAATCTATAAACTGTCCTTTTCTCAGTTCAGTTGTAGAATAGATTTCATAGACACTAGGGCTGGAAGGGACCTCCGGAGATCACCAAGTCCAGCCCCCGCACCCAAAGGGCAGGAAGTCAGCTGGGGTCATAGGATCATTTAGTCACAGTTTCTTTAAATCATGTGGCTAGTAGTGGGAAAATCCCCTCAGCTTTGTTCTGCTAATAGAGAGAGTGATCAAAAAGTATTTCTGAAGTAAGATAATTTAACAGGAAAGAAAAAAAAAAAAGCCTAGGGGATGGAATTAGGTGAACCTCAGAATCCAGGCCCAAGTTAAAGCATACTTAATTGAAGCAGCATTATTTAATGGAAGTTTAAGATAATGGAGTATCACCTTTAAGATACAATAGTTAGCAGTTAAGACACCAAGTAATGATGATCAGGCATCCAATCTAGGGGCAGGGCTGCTCATCAGGTCATGCTTTCTCATGCCTGTTCCTTAGGGATTCTGCATTGCTCCAATTATTTCCCCCCTTTCATAAATTTTCCTTCTCATCCAGCTGGGACACTGACAAAATACACAATCATATTCTGACTGTATTAACATCTTAAACTATTTCTAAACAGAGTTCATTGTTTCCTTATTTCAGAAAATTTCCACTTCATACAGTATGGATAATACTCTACGGCTTCTCTTTGCTTTACCCATAAGGGCTAAAGAGGCCTCACAAAAATAAATGGCATTTCATCCAAGCCTGAGTTTTACCTACATTTATTGCTACAAACATCCAAACAGTAACTATTCATCTTAGCATAACCACCTTTTAGTTAGTAGCTGTTGTGCAGGATTGAGTACTGCAGCAGGGAATTTGCATCAGATTAACTAAAGGCCTAATATTAAGCTTATTAAGTAAATGCAAATTTGGATTTGACTGTGCTAGCTAAATTTGACTGCATTTTACTAATGTCCAGAAAAACTTTCCTAGTGGAGACAACTGGTTATTACCTTCTGTTTCACTTGGGAGAAGCTGGGGATTCACATTATGCTAACAAAATTTGCTAAGTTAAAGCTCCAGCTTGACCTGTCTTCATAAGTGTTCCACAACATTCCCTTCCAGGGGGCTGTAGTGATTTTCACCAGCCGAGAAACTGGTGCTAAGTTTAAATCTCAGTTTTTAGCACCTTGCTAACATCACCAGATGTTACTTGAGAAGTTTAGAGGATTCCTGAACCTTTCATATGATCAGGTTCTGCCAGGTGTATTTTTAACAGAGCAGCTGAGGCAATGCTGTTATTTCTAGTGAATCCTTCCCCAGCTGTGCCCCTAGTTATGGTCTATATGACTTTGCTTAATGTTGTTTGACAGACCACAGTCCTCCTACACACTGAGTGAACAGCCATTCAGCTAATGTATGTAAACCCTGCTGCACTATAGTTTCTCAAGTATGAGTGCACCAGAGAGGTGGTTCTTGTCTTCAGGACGTGTTTGTTATCACATTCTAAAAACTGACTTCCGTAGTGAAGGGGGCATGGTAGCACTGTTTAATTAAATCTCTTAGGTTGCCTGTACATGTGTTCCAGGGCGGGGGAGGGGTGTTTTAATTAGAGCAGCTCTTGGGAGCCTCTTTTATTAAAATGCTGCAGCATCTTTTGTATTTAGTGTCCTGTGTTTCACAATGACCACAGGGGCACTTTAACTAAAGCTTGTTGGGCGAGCTTTAGTTAAAGTGCTCCCTTGGCCATTGTGAAATGCGGGACACAATATACAAGATGCCGTAGCACTCCAGAGCATTCTAATTGGAACACTCCAGCAGCCTTTATCAATAGAGTCTGCTGTGATGTGTATAGGCACCCTTATAGCTCAACATTATAGCCTGTAAACTAATAAAACTTTGTTAGGCTATACATCTTTCCTAACAAACACCTGGACAATGGCTTCCTCTCCAGCATAATGACCACTCATCAAGTAGGTTATCATGTAAAGTTTTTGAGTCATGGAACTATTATTAAGAACTCCTCTTAAAAATAGTACTTGTCATCATTTGTGCTTTTTAAAAAAAACCTTGTATTATGCTTTAGCTTGGGCAGTGAAATATAATAGTCAGCTTTATTTCTTGTTTCTGCTCTAATGAGCTGCTGAAACCTTTGGATTCTAGATACTGGAAGGGAGTGTTTACATTTTTGTGCTTACTGTTTGGCAGTTTAGAGAGGTCAAGAAAACCTCTATACCAATATAAAACTTAATTTTTATATTTGAAATTTGAGCCTGAATGGCCTGTTTAAAGAAACTCATTTTTCAGACTTCACAAACCCATTACACAGTAAATATTCTGTAAGATTATTATTCAGGGCCTTATTTTTCAAACTTGAATGAATAATATCTGATGCCTAAATCAGCTAATGCCTTAAAAATAGTATTTAGATATCTGACTTCAAGCATTCATATATGTAAATATATTTCTGTGTAGATAACAAAGTCCTGCAAACTTTGGAAAGCCTGGTTGTATTACAAAATATCACTTTAGGCTTACAGATTGTTGTCCTAATGTGATGCTCTGGTCAGTATTACATAGCTGTTCAAAGTTTAAAGGTTTGCTCTATGCCTTAAAATAATATTTAAGGCAAATATTGACAAGCCCCACACCACTGCACAACAAAAATCAATTTATTGGCCATGTATAGGTTTTCTACACTAATGGAGGTTTGTGGTATCAACAGGATGGCGGGGTAGGGAAACTTCTATCAGAGCTGGAACTGGAATAGGTATGATGTTGGATACAGAGGCTTCTGGTTGATGGAGAAATGGGCACACGTTTATGGCTGACAGGGTAAAACCTGCTTATAGTGAATTTTGCTAAAGTAAGACTCCATTTTTAAAATGAAGTGGAATTCAAGTCCTACATTATTTTTGCCAGGTCAGACTGATCCTTGGCTAACAAAGAGATTGTTCTGGGGAAAACTGGGTTTGCATTTCAAAAGATTTTAACTATAGGTTTCCCTCACGTTATGCTGTACATGTGTTCCTGGAAAATGGTGCATAATTCAAACGTGCATAAAGGGAACCCACTTAACAATGTAACAAATACATTCCAAGACCTCAACTGTACCGACTCCCAGACCCATCTCTACCACTTTTACAAGACAGTTTTGGTACTCACCAACAGCAGACAGTACACACAAGCACAGGGTGGCAGTGAATGTTACCATAGTGGGGATGGCAACTACAGAAACACATGTCGCAGACACCAAGTGAGGAGCACAGACCCACGCAGGAGACTGTATTTTAGTGTGCGTCACTCCCACAACGCACTGCACAGAGCAGCTGACTGCAGACTTCCACCACACCTACTATATAAGCATATGAGCATATAAAACAAGGCATACCTTGTTTTATTGTGCTTCGCAGATATTGCGTTTTTTACAAATTGAAGGTTCGTGGCAACCCTGCATCGAGCAAGTCTATCGGTGCCATTTTTCCAACAGCATTTGCTCACTTCGTGTTTCTGTGTCACATTTTGGTAATTCTCGCAATATTTCAAACTTTTTCATTATTATTATATTTGTTATGGTGATCTGTGATCTTTGATGTTACTATTGTAATTGTTTTGGGGCGCCATGAACCGCGCCCATATAAGACCGTGAACTTAATCGATAAATGTTGTGTGTGTTCTGACTGCTCCACCGACCGGCCGTTCCCCCATCTCTCTCCCTCTCCTCGGGCCTCCCTATTCCCTGAGACACAACAATGTTGAAATTAGGCCAATTAATAACCCTACGATGGCCTCTAAGTGTTCAAGTGAAAGAAAGAGTCGCACGTCTCTCACTTTAAATCAAAAGCTAGAAATGATTAAGCTTAGTGAGGAAGGCATGTCGAAAGCCGAGATTGGCGCAAGAGGCCTAGCTTTTGGCCTAACAGCCAAGTTGTGAATGCAAAGGAAAAGTTCTTGAAGGAAATTAAAAGTGCTACTCCAGTGAACACACGAATGATAAGAAAGCGAAACAGCCTTATTGCTGATATGGAGAAAGTTTTAGTGGTCTGGATAGAAGATCAAACCAGCCACAACATTCCCTTAAGCCAAAGCCTAATCCAGAGCAAGGCCCTAACTCTCTTCAATTCTATGAAGGCTGAGAGAGGTGAGGAAGCTGCAGAAGAAAAGTTTGAAGCTAGCAGAGGTTGGTTCATGAGGTTTAAGGAAAGAAGCAGTCTCCATAACATAAAAATGCAAGGTGAAGCAGCAAGTGCTGATGTAGAAGCTGCAGCAAGTTATCCAGAAGATCTAGCTAAGATAACTGATGAAGGTGGCTACACTAAACAACAGATTTTCAATGTAGATGAAACAGCTTTATATTGAAAGAAGATGCCATCTAGGACTTTCATAGCTAGAGAGGAGAAGTCAATGCCTGCTTCAAAGGACTCTCTTGTTAGGGGCTAATGCAGCTGGTGACTTTAAGTTGAAGCCAGTGCTCATTTACCATTCCAAAAATCCTAGGGCCCTTAAGAATTATGCTAAATCTACTCTGCCTGTGCTCTATAAATGGAACAACAAAGCCTGGATGACAGCACATCTGTTTACAACATGGTTTACTGAATATTTTAAGCCCACTGTTGAGACCTACTGCTCAGAAAAAAAGATTCCTTTCAAAATATTACTGCTCATTGACAATGCACCTGGTCATCCAAGAGCTCTGATGGAGATGTACGACGAGATTAATGTTGTTTGCATGCCTGCTAACACAACATCCATTCTGCAGCCCATGGATCAAGGAGTAATTTCGACTTTCAAGTCTTATTATTTAAGAAATACATTTCGTAAGGCTATAGCTGCCATAGATAGTGATTCCTCTGATGGATCTGGGCAAAGTAAATTGAAAACCTTCTGGAAAGGATTCACCATTCTAGGTGCCATTAAGAACATTCGTGATTCATGGGAGGAGGTCAAAATATCAACATTAACAGGAGTTTGGAAGAAGTTGATTCCAACCTTCATGTATGACTTTGAGGGGTTCAAGACTTCAGTGGAGGAAGTAACTGCAGATGTGGTGGAAATAGCAAGAGAACTAGAATTAGAAGTGGAGCCTGAAGATGTGACTGAATTGCTGCAATCTCATGATAAAACTTTAACGGATGAGGAGTTGCTTCTTATGGATGAGCAAAGAAAGTGGTTTCTTGAGGTGGAATCTACTCCTAGTGAAGATGCTGTGAACATTGTTGAAATGACAACAAAGGATTTAGAATATTACATTAACTTAGTTGATGAAGCAGTGGCAGGGTTTGAGAGGATTGACTCCAATTTTGAAAGAAGTTCTACTGTGGGTAAAATGCTGTCAAACAGCATCGCATGCTACAGAGAAATCTTTCGTGAAAGGAAGAATCAATCGATGCGGCAAACTTCATTGTTGTCTTGTTTTAAGAAATTGCCACAGCCACCCCAACCTTCAGCAACCACCACCCTGATCAGTCAGCAGCCATCAACATCGAGGCAAGACCCTCCACCAGCAAAAAGATTACAACTCGCTGAAGGCTCAGATGATGGTTAGCAGTTTTTAGCAATAAAGTATTTTTTAATTAAGGTATGTACATTGGTTTTTTAGACATAATGCTATTGCACACTTAATAGACTACAGTATAGTGTAAACATAACTTTTATATGCACTGGGAAACCAAAAAATTCGTGTGACTCGCTTTATTGTGATATTCGCTTTATTGCAGTGGTCTGGAACTGAACCCGCAATATCTCCAAGGTATGCCTGTATTTACCTCATATATAACAATTTTTTTATATAAAAAGGTTCATCGCGTAACAGTGAATTTACACATACAGAACCCACCCGCATAAAGCAAGGGAAACCTGTGTCCTATTTTGGATGGCTGGAATATAGATTTCATAGACATTAGGGCTGGAAGGGACCTCGGGAGATCATCGAGTTCAGCCCCCTGCCCAAAGGGCAGGAAGTCAGCTGGGGTCATAGGATCCCAGCAAGATAAGCATCCAATTTACTCTTGAAGGTGTTCAATGTAGGTGCTTGAACCACCTCCACTGGCAGACTGTTCCAGACCTTGGGGGCTCGGACAGTAAAGAAATTCTTCCTTATGTCCAGCCTGAAACGGTCTTGCAGGAGTTTGTGACCGTTCGACCTCGTCATCCCTTAGGGCGCTCTGGTGAACAAACGTTCCCCCAGATCCTGGTGGTCACCCCTGATAAACTTATAGGTGGCCATCAGATCCCTCCTGAGCCTGCGCTTTTCCGGGCTAAAGAGTCCCATGTCTCTCAGCCTGTCATCGTAAGATCTGTTTTCCTGACCTCTGATCATGCGCGTGGCTCTCCTCTGGACTCTCTCAAGCTTCTCCACATCCTTTTTGAATTGTGGAGCCCAAAACTGGACGCAGTACTCCAGCTGCGGCCTCACCAAGGCCGAGTACAAGGGGAGAATGACGTCCCGGGATTTGCTCGGGAAGCATCTATGGATGCAAGCCAGCGTTTTGATCGCTTTATTAGCCGCAGCATCGCATTGGAGGTTCATGTTCATCTTGTGGTCAATGATGACCCCCAAGTCTCTTTCTTCTGTAGTGCTATCCAACGTAGTGCTGCAGAGCCTATAAGGATGCTGCAGGTTTTTCCTCCCGAGGTGGAGAACCTTGCATTTTTCGGTGTTAAACACCATGAGGTTCTCGTCTGCCCATTTGCTGAGCTTGTCCAGGTCAGCCTGGATCACCCGCCTATCTTCTGGCGTGGATGCTTTGCCCCAAAGTTTGCTGTCATCGGCGAACTTGGCCAGTCCACTCCTGACTCCAATGTCCACATCATTAATGAAGATGTTGAACAGGATAGGTCCCAGGATAGAGCCTTGAGGGACCCCACTGGTCACAAGGCACCACGATGAGTGACTGCCATCGATTACAACCCTCTGGGTCCGACCACGGAGCCAGTTTCCCAGCCAGCAGATCGTGGTGGAGCCAAGGCCACAACTGGCCAGTTTGGCCAAGAGGTGATCGTGGGATACCAGATCAAAGGCTTTTTTGAAGTCAAGATATATGACATCAATCTCTTCTCCCTTGTCCAGGTGACAGGTCACCTGGTCATAGAAGGAAATGAGATTGGTCAAACAAGACCTACCCGCAACAAACCCATGCTGGCTATCCCTTAGGATGTTAGCCTGGGCCAGTCCATCAAGGATGGCCTCCTTAATAAACTTTTCTAAGATCTTCCCCAGGGTAGAAGTCAGGCTAATGGGCCTGTAGTTAGCCGGATCCACTCTCCTCCCTTTCTTGAAGATCGGCACCACGTTGGCCTTCTTCCAGTCTTTGGGCACTACACCAGAGCGCCAGGAGTTTTCAAAGATCTGTGCCAGGGGCTGGGCTATGACACTCGCCAGCTCCTTGAGTACCCTGGGGTGCAGATTGTCAGGGCCGGCTGACTTGAAGGTATCCAGCTTCTCAAGGTGTTCCTTCACGAGGTCAGCATTGATGGAGGGTAGGGGATCCCCAACACCTGGATCTCCCTGTCCCATAGCAGGCATGGGCGTCCCATGGGACTGATGAAAGACTGACGCAAAGTACCTATTTAATAGGTTGGCTTTTTCCTGGGCGTCAGTTGTCAGTTGCCCCATCTGGTTTAGCAGGGGTCCAATGTTGCCCTTGCTTTTCCTCCGGCTCCCCACATATCTGAAAAAAGACTTTTTGTTGTCCTTGATGCTTGAAGCTAGTTGGAGTTCAGTTGCAGCCTTGGCTTTCCTGGTTTGCTCCCTGCAGGACTGGACCAGTGCAGAATAATTCTCCTTGGAAGTGAATCCCATCCTCCATCCTTTGTAGGCTTTCCTTTTTAGCCGCAGGAGGTCCGCTAGGTCCCTAGAGAGCCAGGAGGACTGCTGTGCCTTCTTGCTGCCTTTCCTCCGTGTTGGAATAGATTTAGTTTGTGCATTTGAGGATCGCTTCCTTGAGAAGCAACCACTCTTCTTGAACTCCCATCTCCCTGGGGTCATGGTCCCTGAGGGCCTGACCGACAAGCCTCTTGAGCTTGTCAAAGTCGGCTTTTCTGAAGTCAAGGACTTCTGTGTTGCTGACTGACTTGCCAGCTTTACGGCGGATGGTGAAGGTGATCAGCTCGTGGTTGCTGTCACCCAGCTTCCCATCGATCACTAGGTCGCCGATTAGGTCGTCCCTCGTAGCCAGTACCAGGTCGAGCAGCGCGTTGCCTCTCATTGGCCCATAGACTTCTTGAGTCAGGTAGAGGTCATCCACGCATGAGAGAAAGCTTTGCGACCGCTCGGATTTAGCTGAGTGATCTTCCCACGAGATGTCCGGGTAATTGAAGTCCCCCATGACAACCAAGGTCCTGGAGCAAGCGGCCTCAGTCAGTTCCTGGGCGAACTCCTGGTCAAGCTCGGGACTTTGAGTGGGAGGTCTGTAGTAGACTCCCACCGTTGTGTCCCCTGTGCCGTTTTTCCCACGAATTTTTACCCAGAGGGTCTCTAGCTGTCCATGCTGGTTGCCAACATCAGCTTGCAGGGACATGTAGCTTTCCTTCACATAGAGAGCTACACCCCCGCCCTTTTTGTCAACACGATCCCTCCTGTACAGGGTATAGTCCTCTATACCTGTGGTCCAGTCATGGGTGGAGTCCCACCAGGTCTCCGTTATCCCAATGACGTTTGTAGTTTTAGTGCAGGGTCAAGTTTTTTTAATCAAAATGAACACAGCTGTGCTCTTAATAACAGCTCTGGAGTTTATTGCATTGCATTATTTACACAGGTAGGTGTTCTCACTGTTTCCCTCAGTACTCTGTGTGTACTCATCCAAAGTTTGAGAGGAGGGCAAACTCCGAAGGCTGTTTAAAGAAAAGCTGTTGAAAAGAAAAGGCTGTCTGGGAGCACTGCAGAGTAGGGAGTGGACTGACTGTAGGTCTGCTCTCTTCCTATGTGGGTGCTTTTACTCCTAGGCTAGAGAGTTGTCCTTGCTCAAGTAAATTTTCAAGTATTCTGTACAAAGTGCTAAAGCTTCAACAAAAGGGGGTTGAGAATGATCTCATTGCAGTCTAGCCCATGGCTTGCTACTTGGGTCACTCTCCTGGGCCAGTGCATATGGGTTCAAATCCCCTCAGGATCTAAGTCTCCCATATCCAAGGCAAGTGCTCCAATTCCTGAACTGTTGGCTAAGGGCAGGGGGCAGCTCCATTGCTTTCTTATTCAAAAAAAGTAGTGACCCCTGCTGGGTGTGGAGGGATGAATTTATATGCAGTCACAAAAGCCTCTGGGAGCCACAGAATTTAAGGAAGTGCTGAAGAAGAGTCTGTCTGTTGATTGACTGCGGTAGCCCCCACCCATTGCTTTGACTTACCTAAGTCTCTGTCTCAGACACCTAACTCTCCCTCCTCCCCTTATCTCCCTTCTACCCACATGCATTGTAGATGGATCTAAAAGACAGAATTTTACCTGGGTGGTGCCTGAGATGTCCTTTGCTGAATCTGGATCCTTAGGTCTAAGCTGTAGGATCATATGGTACAGAAACATTTAATTGCATGTATAAGATTTTTTTTCTGGAGAAAATAAGATAGTAGCACGTTCCTTTGTGACTGATGCAATAGTGAGAAAAAGTTTAGACTATGGCAAAATGAAAGCTAGAAAATGTAAAGGTTTGTAGTTTTAGTGCAGGGTCAAGTTTTTTTAAACAAAATGAACACAGCTGTGCTCTTAATAGTTAGTCCTTCTTTGCAACTGTCTTGTCAACATCTTCTAATTAAAAATGAATGGTATGGTCCCATTAATCTGAGTTGAAAGTTGGTTTTGGATCTTTTACTGTCCTACAGTGAAAATAAAATATACAGGAAGGAAAGGATTTAATGTTGATCAGTCGCAGGTGTAAACTGATCAGTGCCTTCCCTCTGGGTTCTAAGGCTGCCAATTTAAGAGGGTTAAGTATGAAAGGCTTGCATTATTTTTCTTGTTTAGAACCAGATATGTAGCCTTGCTGTACATCCTCTAATTCCTGAAATCTTCAGCACTGTTTTAACATGTTCATTTTTCTACAAGTAATACATGCTGTAAAAATAGCCTAAAGCAGTTCCCAAACTGTGGGTCATGACCCCAAATGGGGTCACAGTATCAGTGAGTGGGGGTGGGGGGCCATGCTGAGAAAATGGGGCCATAAATGGGGTCATACTGAGGAAAAGTTTGGGAAGCACTGGCCTACAGCATTCAAGGGATGATGTTATACTTCTAACATCATTCTTGCTGTCAGTATGTAACAGTTCTTTCATAGCTTGAAAACTTTCCTTGCGTACACAACCAGCTTGTCTATCCTTGAGTGGCTCATTGGTGCCTATCTTTTGCCTTAAAGAAAGGAGTCCTTACACAGATTGGTATGGAGGAAAGTGAAACCACATGTGCATTTGGAAAATGTACGCACCTTTTAAAATACAACATATTTAGGTCTTGCAAGGTTGATGTTACCTTTTGATTTGGGTTTTGATTTAACTTGCTTAGGCTGGCTAGTAGTTAAAATGGTGGTGCTGTTCATTTTCCAAAATTCGGTTTAGTGAGAATCTACTGTCAGAGCATCTTGAGTGGTTAGTACTGGAGCATAATTTTTTTCGAAATGTATTCATGCTTTCAATGCAAGCTTCTATTGTAGTGTTCTGCAACTTTATCTTTCTCCTGTTCTGGTGGGACCACTGCTAGGAAAGAGAATAGATTAGGAAAGAAAATAGATTAGCTTCGAAGACTAATTAGTAAGGTAAAGAATGTTGGTGACATTTTTCCCCCCTTCAACTCCTTGTGCCTCCCCCCCGCCATCTTAAAATTGTGGGGTTTTTTTCACCAACTAATTCTGCTATAGTCTTGATTACCTGCCCTCTCTCCTCCCAACCACTGTCAGACATTAGTTCATATGGTGTATTTCTAGGTTGAAATTTCTCCCCTGAGTACTAAGGCAGGCATTTTTGCCGTCTTTAAAATTTGTATTGGTTTTGAGTTCCCAGTTATTTCTTCCATGGTTTTGCAAGGTCAGAAATGCCAGTGTATCAGCAGTTGCAAATGAGAGGGCAGCTGCTGCAGTGGGTTTCTGCTGGGTGTGACATGGGAATGTCTCTTGATATTTTGGTATTGTTCTTCTTAAAGGAGCATGGATCCTAGAGAAGGAGGGGCTTGGATTGCTCAGTTTGATGGAGGCTTTTTTTGTGTTTTGTAGCCAGAAGTTTGTGTATGTTAGGTATCAATGAAAGGGCCATAGGTATGGGTATCTCTTGTGTCACAAATCCAATAACAGGATTTTCCTTTAGCCCTAGACACTGCCGGTGTCTCTTCTGCTCCTCCTCTAGTCTTTGGATCTGTGGCAGCTTCTCAGGTTTGAGCTACATAGAACGTACATTTGAATTGGAATTTTGGCAGCTGGAGCAAGGGAGCTAGTTTCAAGACTGAGGGTATATAAAGAAGTCATTGCTGCTTTTTACCTTTTTGTTAAGATTTGAGAGCAGATATGCCAGCCTGTTTCCCACCCTTTGCCTGTATATGACTGAATTTTTGAAGCCTCACTTCAGGTGTTTATACATGTGCTCCAGGAGTGTGTGCGCATGGGAGGGGAGGGAAGACTTTAATCAGAGCTTTAGATAAAGTGCCCCTGCCACTAGTTTGAAGTGTGGGGACGCTGATTCATGAGACACAGGAGGCTGCTGGAGCACAGTAATTGCCCCACTCCAGCAGACTCAATTAATCAAGTCTGTTCTGACACGCTGGAATTACAGTGCATTGGAGCAGCCTCCCTGCTCGTGTATAAGGTACCTTTTATGCTTACAAGGCAAAATATAATCTGTATACATGCCAGCCTTTCTAGTGCCACACTTTGACAGCAGGGACCAGTCTTTTTGACAGACATGCCACAAGTTAGCCCTGGACCCTTCCTGAATGCCACTCCAATTGCTTTCCTTTACCTGATCTGTTGCTCTCTTTTCTGCTTCCTTCCCTGTGTGACCCTGCCTGATCTGGTGTTCCCTGTCCTGTCTGCCACTGTGCTCCCCAATTTGCCATGTGCCACACAGAGTGGCTGCCCATGCCATTTGTTGCACCTGTGCTGCAGGTTGGCTACCTTTGGTGAAGAACAGCCTGCTGTATACCATCACAGCAAAGCTGAACGTAGGTCTGTTGACAAGGGAATTCCAAAAGGTCCTGTGCCCTGCTGATGTGGATAGGAGCTCAGTTACCTGCTACACTTGGACTAGAATTCCTCTTCTGTTCACTCCTGTTTTGTCATCACATGGATGGGAAAGGATTGGTGGTTTTTTATTATCTCCGATGTCTTTGGACTGTCCTCTATTCATAGAACATAAGCATTACTGGGTTAGACCATAGGTCCATCTACTCCAGTGTCCTGTAACCAGCAATAGGTTAAATCCCTAACTGTTGTGTTTAATAGCCCTTGACAGACCTATTCTCTATAAACTTGTCTAATCCCTTTTTGAACTCAATTGTACTATCAGCTTCCATAACATCCTGCGGCAACTCCCCTTTCATACTGGATAAGAATATAAGTACCTTATCTTCCACCATTGTAGCTGGTGGTTGCCTACTGCTGCTTACTGGGATTGGCTCACTAAATGCATGCAAGAATGGTTTCCATTATCCCTCCAGATTTAACAGGCTTGATTTGTCCATTCAAAAGCCTGGCAACAAGCGGCTATGACTTGTTAGGTTAAGCTGATCAAATAACCCAAACCTGTGAAAAGGAACCTGTTTACCCCTGTATAGGTGTGGCCATCTTGACACTATCTGTTGTTGTCTTTCAAAGAGTTTTTTAGTTGTAAACTTGTTGTACTCCATAACCTCTAAAACAGGCATGTTTGAGGGACTTCTTTTCTTGTATCACAGCAGTGCAAAATTAAAAGAATCTTCATGTGTGCCAGCCTTCCCTAGGTGCCAAATGTATGGTCTCCTTGTAGTATTTCTGCTAAAACACTTCTACTTCAACCTACTCCAGAGAACTTGATGCTAATCAGAATTGGCTGAAAAAAAGGGATATTGTTATAATAGTCGAGGTCTATAAATCTACCATAACTGTGAGCTCAGCTGTTGGAAGCAGAGGAGAGATCAAAAGATATTACAATGACCAGTAAAAATGAATGCAGACAGAAGAGGCAACTAAAGACTAGTACTTACGTCTACTAGTACAGCCCCAGGACTCTTAAAATCCTGTCTAATAAATGAGAAGAGAGTTCAGGTTTCCCTTGCTTTATGCTGTATATGTGTGAAAATGGCACATAGCTTGATTTTTGCATAAAGGGAACCCACTTTACAGTGTAACAAATAGGGATACGTTCCAAGACCTTGACTGTACTGACCCCCAGACCCATTTCTAGCATTTTTACAAGACAATTTTGGTACTCATCAACAGCAGACACTATACACAAGCACGGGGTGGTGATGAATTCTAATATTATAAAAGGCTTAATCTGTCTGCCCATAAGGCTTTATTTGCTTCATCCCCCCTGCCCTACTCCCTGGAAGTGGTGATGATAGAATGGAGTGGGAAAGTGAGGCCACTGGAGTTGGCCTCACCCCCATTCCCCATTGCTCCTTGGAGGTGGTGGCGGTGGCATGGGGGGGAGTGGGGTCAGGATGCCACACGGTGGGGACGGGCAAGGCCACCGGCACTGGTCTCGGCCCGCCCCTCCCCCCTTCCATCGCCACCGCCCGCAGGCCTGACATGGGCTAGTATGGCAGTGGGGAGGGGAGGAGTGGGGCTTGGGCCCGATGCGGGTGGAGGGGGGAGCAAGCCTGAGGGTGTGGAGCAGTCTGCTCTCTTCCCCTTAGCCCACCAGTGTGGCAGGTCAGCTTCTCCCCATCCTTGGGCCCAGTCCTCCGCCACACCCCCCACATCTGGCCATTATGACAGAGTGGGCCTGGACCCCAAGCAGCAGGTGGGAAGTGGGGAGCAGGCTTGGATGGTGGGGGGACACGGGGCTCCGTTCCCACCTACTCCCCCCATCATTCTTGATGGGCAATTGGCTGGTACTACCCTAATGGGGATGGCAACTATAGAAACACATGTCACAGGCAACGAGCGAGGAGCACAGATCCACACAGGAGACTAGGGGTGCACCAATAGATGTTTTGGGGGCCGATGCTGATATCCAGTATTTAAGGAGGCATATTGGCTGATACGAATCTCATATCCAATACAGCTGCCATCAGATGGTAAGTCTGGTGTGGTGGAAGGGGAGAGGGGAGGGAAGGGGCATGAGAGGCAAATCAATGCCCCCTGCATTGAGGGAGGGGTCAGGGGCAGGCACTGCCCAGCCGGGGGCACAGGACAGAGGCTTGGGTCATAGGATAGGGGTGGCTCCCACCACTGCTTGCACCCCAGGAGGGCAGGGTTGGGGGGGCATGTGCCCCTGGATCTGTGCGGTGCAGGGTGGGCTGCACCTGTGGGGTGGAGTTGGTGCTGTGCTGGGCTTTTCTTGCTGGGGGCTGGGCTCGTAGTGGGCTCTGGAGGTACTGGGAGGAGGCTGCAGCCACTCCAAATTTTTCCACTACCAGATCTGCACCGCCACGTGGCGCAGCCCCAGCTGACCATCCCACCTCCACCCAAATCCTGGGAAAAGCCAAGACTATGCCAGTTGGCGGCATGGGGCTGGGAGAAGAGCTGCAGCAAAATTTGGGGTGGCTACAGCCTCTTCCCAGTGCCGCCAGAGCCTGCTCTGAGCCCAGCACTTGTCAAGAAGAGCAGTGCAGTGCTGGCTTTGGCTCCACCCCACAGCTACAGCCTAACCTGCACCACACAGATCTGGGGGTACTACCCCTGCTCTCCCACAGTGCAAGCAGCAGTGGGAGCTGCCCCCACCCCATGAGCTATACCTCTGTCCTGCACGCCTTCCCCTCTCCAGTGCCCTACTGGGCAGCACCTTTCCCTGCCCCCTGCCAAGGGGGCGTTAATCTGCCCCCCCACACCTCTTCCCTCCCCGCTTCCCTTCTGACTTACCAGCTCTGTGCTGGGCTGTAACTGCATGCAGCACAAGCATTTATCAGCCCCATTGGGCCAATATCTGATATAGATGTTTTTCTTGATATCGGTAGTGATCTGATGTTGAACTGATGTATCAGTGTACCTCTACAAAAGACTATGTTTTGGTTCACGTCACTCCCACAGTGCACCGCACAAAGCAGCTGGCTCCGGGCTTCTACCACACTAATCGCCTAAGAGTGAATTTACTTTGCATATAATGAATTTTTGGTATAAAAAGAATCTTTGCATAAGAATGAATTTGCACATACAGAACCCGCAAAAAGTGAGGGAAACCTGTAAAATGGAACAAAATTATTGAACTGCAAAATTAGGCCTCATTGTTGAAGAAGGGCATAGTCCCTTGTGATTGCCACCCCTGTCAGAGCTTTAAAAAGAAGGACCAGGGAAAAGGCTGGTAGATCTCTGCTCCAGGCAAAGGATTCTCTCCTTTGGTAAGCTCCAGTCTAGACCAGCATACCAGTGAAGATGCCTGATTATCACCAGCAGGGATCTCAACAGGAGTTCTAGCTTTCCTAAATTTTTTTTTATATGTTTCTCTCACCCTTTGTCCTTTCATCTACTTCTAATAGTAGGTTATCCGGTCTGCTGAGCCTGAAAATAACCAGCGAAAAATAGGGAGTTTATGCTAGGTAATGTTTCAGACCAGAAAAGTGAGCTAGGGTCTGAGCAACATACCAACGTAAAAAGCCATACTGTCCCCCACTTTTTATTACACTGTTTTCCTCCCTTTTTGCTTCCACTTGTTTTATCAAAAGCAGGCAAAAAAAAGATCATCTTGCTTACAGCAAAATGCTCAAAAATCAATGCCAGAACTAACCCTTTCTTTCACATGGAGAATAATGGCTTGGTAAGCATAAGACAATTGAACTAAACACCCTTTCTCTATCAAAGGAAATCAAATAGGTCTTGTGCTTTATGTTGCATAACCTTGCAATTTCAACCGCAAAATCCTTTGTTTTTTATTTGATTCTTTTTCTCTTGTTTGAGAAATGTATGGATTAACCTTGCATGAATGTCCCTGTTTGTTTGTTGTGGAATGGCAGCAGCCAAGATCTCTGAGTGAAGGCCTGTTAACCCCATTTGATAGGTTAATATTGTACAGAAAGAGAGTTATGTTAGTACATCTGACTTAGAGCCAGTTTATCCCGTCAGAATTAACAAAGCATAACATGTCCCTATTTAAACTTGGACTATACGTTCCCTGCAAAAGAGGACCTGGCATCATATGCGTTTGGAGCATGCACTACTGTTTTAGGACCCTGACCTAGACTGAGGCCTCCAGGTGCTACTGGAGAAAGGATCAGAACCTATATTTTGGACCATATTCTTAATTGTGCCAGTGTATATCTGTATAACTCTGCTGAAGCTAATGCAGTTATCCTGGATTGTTATACCTGAGAAGGGGATTATCTCTGATTTACTGATGCTGCTGAGCAGTGTTGACCTTCTTGCCTGCTAGTGAGAGGCAAGTAAATTAATACTACTCTTGTTTTAGTTTCAAATACAATTTCTAATTGAGATTTGAAGTTGAGTTGGAGATTGAGCCATATCTTTCAGATTCCTTTTAAGGAGGGCTGAAGCTAGATGCCCAGCTCCCATTAAAATCAGTGAGAGCTCTGTGTCTAAATCCCTTGACCCTCTTAAAAACATTTCCAGCTATAGATATAGTTAAAGAGAAACTTTACAGTCCTCTTTCAAATCAGTTTGTCTATTTCTGTCCTACAGCAACATCCACATGGGAATCAGGCAGAAGTACCTGGGTCCAGAATTTTCTGAGCGAACTCCAGTAGATTTGTGGTTTCTGCTGGAAGTGTAGAGCACTTGTATGGTTTATGACCCCAAACAGAGTGAAACGAAACTAGTTTCAGCTGGGTTCAGTTTAGTATTCCCCGTTAGTGCCTACCCCTGGAACAGAAGAGGTGCTGCTTGTTTGAACTGGAGGTTCAACTCTGCCCTTTTATTAAGAGCATTTTCCTTCTTCCAAAGTGCCAATCGCTCTACAGACCAGCTTTTTATCATAAATATGTGTGAATAGATAATCCGCTTCTGGGACTTGCACTTATTTGTTGTATCCTATTTTTTCTCCTAAAAAATGCCAGTTGATTCAGAGACAAAACCTTCTGAAATGGACTAGGGCTTGCTTTCTTGTTGCATGCCAAATTATGAGAAAATGTTGAACTGACTTGAACCCTGACCTCCAGAGCATGTGGCAAAGCTTGTTAATTCTCCAAGGCTTTGGGGGAATAGTGGCTAAGGAAGAAGGAGGCAGGCTGGAGGGGGAGAAAGTTAGCCCTGACATAGTGGGGGAGGCAGGTCCATACTTATGGATTTATATCCTTTAAGTCTTTGTATATTTTTATATCACATGCTTCTGAAACCTAGAATATAAGCATTTTTTAAGTCTTACCCTAGTTCAAGCTAGTTGAAACTGACAATTTAGAGCAGAGGTGGGCAGTTATTTTGGGTGGAGGGCCGCTTACCCAGTTTTGGCAAGCTGTCAGGCCACATGGGTAGCCCTACCCCTTGACAGGTGCCCCGTCCCCTGGTCACCATCTTGGGACCAATGTCCCAAAGTCTTGGGACCAGTGTCTCAGGGCCAGCACTGGTGGGGCCCAGAACGGGGCACAGGCTGGCAGGGGTCTGTGGAGCTGGGTTGGGCTGCACCAGTAGGGAGAGAGGGGAGCTGGCTCAGCTTCATAGAGGCCCTGGTTTGGGCCCTGCCAGCGCTGGCTCTGAGACACTGGTACGGGTCCCATGCACCCGCTTACTGCCAGTGCCCCCCCAGCCCTGCTGTATAGGCCAGGGGGCAGTGTGCAGCCCCAACCCTCTGCTCCCCAGCAGGGAATGAGCTGGTGCTGAGCACAGGGAAAAGTGGCCCCTTCCCTCCCCTCTCTGCTGCAGCCACTAGCAGCCTGCATGGGGCTGTCCTGAGCAGGCACAGGCAGTGCCACATGGGCTGTGAGCATCCACAGTGCAGGGCACCAGCCATCGGGTGGGTGAGGGGCCGCTTTTCCCATGCTCAGCACCAGCTTGTAACCTGCCCCCGCAACCAGCCTGGGCCCTGCACTGCCTCTGGGCTCACCCATCAGGGCTGCTCTGTGGTGGCAGCAGCTGCGGCTCCCCCGCTTGCTGCACTGGGCAGGGCAACATGAAGTTAGACCTGTGCTCTGCTGTCCTTTCCAGAGTGGTCCAAATGCACTGAGCAGCTAAACAAGAACCAGTTATAAGCTACTGATGATGAGAGCAAATGAAATGTAAGAAGGAAATTGTCTGCCCCACACCTGGCAATATTCTTGTAGACCTGCATCCCACTGCTGGTTGTGGGGAAGGAGAGGAAAGTACCCATGGGTAGCACCTCATTAAGAAATCTTCCCAAGCACTGCACTCCATTTCTGCAAAATAAATGACTAAACAGATATGTCCCTCGGAGAAATTACCTTGCAAAAAACCCTCTCCAGAGAGAACATATGCTTTCTTTGGTGAAAGCTGAATGTTTGGGGAACAATTAATTAGGGAAATATTTAGCAAACAAGCAGACAAAAACATTTTTACAAACTAAACTGCCCCTTCCAGTGGTCTTGGATTGTTATAGAACACCCAGGGTAAAGAGTTCTACAAGGGATATTGTGTTTCATTTTAGAAATATTTTATAAGTTAGTCAAAATAAAACCTGCACAGTTGGGGAGCAATAAAACTTTGTCTTCCTGTGCCCCTGATTCACAAAATGCAATTTTAATTCAGAAGCATTTACCACACTTCACACTGTATAAGTCATGGTTTGAAGCGCAATCTTTAGCTCTTAACATTCAACCTCAACTTATACACTGTATCATTGTACCCTGTGAGCAGCACCAGGCTTGGCATTTGGCTGGCACAGCCCAGGCATTGCCACTTCCAGGGGATCGGGCCGCACCAGCTGAGTGCTGAACCCAGCCCTGACTTATATACTGTTCCTATGAAAAGATTAACTTTTCACATTGGACAATCGGGGTCAACCTGTACACCGTGAAATATGGTAACTATATGTCGTTGGCGCAGTATAGGATAGGACTTCAGGGCCTGACAGTCCTGTGCCTGTTTGGACTTGCTTTAGCCTTGCTGTGAAGCTACCCAACTCTCATGTACCACATCTTGATGTTAGGTGATGTTTTTCATCAGGAGGTATTTAGTTTAGCCATGGCTGGCCAAGGAAGTGACAGGCTAGATCCTTCTTCTAGAGCTTCAACCTCACCTATACCCCATCCATGTGCCACCCAGATGTTGCAGCGTCGGTCTCACCCATGGTTCTTGACAGGCTACATCTTTCTTTTTTCTTTGGCTTTATAGGCTCGTGGTCATCTCAGTCCCATTTCCCTTGTTAAGATGGACCACTGGCTCCGCACAATCCCCTGGCAGAGGGTAGTGGTCAAAAAAAATAAAGAAGAACTCAGGATTTTTACTTTGAACTCAGGTAAGTTTCTTTAAACTTTGGGACCCTGCAGCTTATCAGTGGAGTTTATCTACTACTGTTCTCTCAGGCTCAGAGGGTGCAGACATCTCCCCTCTCCTCACAGGGCCCATCCTCTACGGATAAAGAAAATAAAGGAATCCAGGTTGGGCTTGCTTTGTCTTGCCAGCTTGCAGAGGATCCCTTCAGCCCTGGGGCTTCTGTGCTGGACTGATGTCTCCTAGCTGGGTCCGAGCCCCTGGTACATGGACCTTTTTCTGGCCTTGCCAGGTTATAGGCGTCCACACACTCATGCCTGGCATCCAATCAGTATCTTTAATTTTTTCTGTGGCTTGCAGTCTATCCTTTCCCCTTTTTAGTTCTAGGGGTCAGGGTCCAGCTTAGCTAGCTGCCCCCCCAAGTAACACCCACATGAAGAAGAAGAAAAAAAAAAAGAAAACCCAGAATCTTAATTGAGCGCAGCCACTTCTCCCATGGCTGGCTCATCTCCCTACGAAGCTTCTGCCATCTCCCACTGCTTTTTCTGCGGTGGGCTCAGTACAAGTGTCTCCTGGCTCACTGGAGCTTGGAGCTTCCACACAGGCACACAGCCTGCTCCCTGACCCCCGGAGCCTCTTCTCCATCTTCATGCTGCTGCCACTCATCTTCCTCCTGCAGCCAGTTTCACTCCTCCGGCATTCTTGGCGGTGGGCTTGAAATATCTGCACAGCTATGGGGTAGTCTGAGGTTTCCGTGGTGCCCTTTGTTCTTTCAGCGTTGCTCGCTCCGGCACAACAGGTGCAGCTCTGGCTGCACTGAGTTCAGTCCGGCTTTTTCTCTTCCATTCACACTGTAATATCTAGTTCATCTGCCAGCTTCATTTGACTATAAATTCTTTAAAAAAGCCTTTTGTCTCTTGCTAAATCAACTTTGGATAGGGCACTGAAAGCAAAAAAGAGGAAAGAATATAGGACAAGGCTAAATGTAAAGTGTTTGTACAGAAGTTGCTTTTTTCGCCATTTAAAGTGCTGTACTGTCATGACTAACAGAAGTGCACAGCTTTACAACACATTTAAAAATGAGTACAGCACTTTAAATTAACCCTTGTTAAATGAGGTATTAAATTTGAAGTGCTGTAGTTTATAGCACTTTAGCCACCTATAGCACTTTAAATTAACTTCTGTATGCTGAAGCCTGCCCAGAGCTGCTTCTATGTGGAGGGCCTTCTGCCTCCTAGCCTAGAAAGTGCATGGATTCTCAGAGTCCCCTCTTGCCCACATGAAACACTGCTCTTCTGTCATGTTTAAGGATGTTGTAACTGTATAGTGCTATAAAAAGTGCTATAAATTACAGCACTGTAAAATGTGCACGGAGCACTTCTGTACACACCCAAAATTAGTAACTTAAGTCTAGCACAGTTCTATTTTGCTGTGCTCAACATGGAATAGATAGAAAATACTAAACTGGTCAAAGACAGTTTGTAGCAGTTATCAAAAGAATGTTAGCAATAACACAGTGCATTGATAAGGCAGTATAAATATCCTTTTAAATCTCAGAATAAAACCTCAAACACTTCCTCTTACAGGAATGTCAGTAAATCCTAGTATTGGTGCTTCCTGGATTTGCTACCCTAACGTTCAGTAGGCCAATTGGAAATTTACTGAAGTTCTGACCATAAACAAACAATACATAGTTTTGTGTCAAAGTGTTGCCAACCCCACACATTTTAAAAACAGTCATGAGTCAGGTCTCTCAAAAATATTTTAAAGCGGTATTATTGGTATTTTTTTTTAGGGTAGCTCCTTTCATATCTTCAAGATCAATCTCCAGACCCACAAGCTGCCTAATCCCTTTCCACCTATTAGGTGCCTGTATGATCCTGTTCCAGCCTGAGCCAAGTCCTTGAAAAACTGACTTGGCTTACTTTTGTAACATGCTGTCCCCTTCACTTTAAAAGTAATCCACAAAAAAAGCAGTAAACTTACCCACCTTTTGGGTTTTCCCCCCCGGGGACTTGATCAGCATATAAGTCCATGTAGGGACCTAATCAGGTAAGTGGGATCCATCCCAAGGGCTTTAGTTTTTCAAGAAGAGATTTGTCGGAGATGCTTCAGACAGTCTCTTCATTGCAGAGTCTGAAGGAACACAAACATCACAAAAACCGTGATAGTATCAAGAGAATTGGTACCACTGGTATTATTCTGTAATAGCACACAAAGGTGCTTTACAGAACAAATAGGATAGAAGGCAAAAGACTTCTATCCCATGTGCATGTTGCCACCTAAGTAGAGATATAATTAGATGAATAAGGGTAATAAATGTGTACAAGGGGAAAAGGGTTGAGGAAGGAACAGGATGATTGCCACCAAATCCTGCTCTTATTCAATTTTGCTAATATAGCTGTTCCTGCATCCTTCTGTACAAGGGATTATCACCACTGTATATGTAAATTAGTGTCAGTATGCATGAATGGTTGCATAGTTGTCATGAAATAGCTGCGCACTTCTGGTGCTGTATTTAGTGAAGTAGCAAAGCCAAGGCTAAGATGTGACTCCAGCAGGGATACTGATCCACCCTCTCAAGGAGGAATGGTAGCCAAAATGCTTACACGATTCCTTCTTACAGAGATGACCTGAGCAGGGTATGGGGCCCAGGGCAAATCAGCCTGTGCAGGGCGCTACCCCTGGAAGCAAGGGAGCTGTGGCGGATTCAGCGGCGGGGGGAGGGTGCCAAGTGGCCAGATGTAAAGCTGGCAGCAGCACAGAATCGCCACACCAGAGCGCAGGGTGTGGGCCAGTTGCCCTGATTTGGCCCCCCTCTTCCCCAAGAGACAACCCTACCTCCTTACTGAGTATAGTACATGATATACCCTAAATGTATCTGTGATTGAAACTGGTGGGAGCTGACCTACAGTGTTCTTGGACATGTGGAAAGATCTAATCCTGTAACAGCATCTGTTAGATTAATTCAACTAAACTTAGGATGTTCAGTTCATCTTCAAAGGATTGGTTAAGCTCCTATTAAAAAGTTCTCATGATTCTCTCTTCATGGCTGAACCATACTTGACAAAGGACTGTAACCAATTAATTCAAAAAGTCACAGATCTTGGTTTATTACATTTTGTTTCAGGCCTTAGGGACCTTTTTAAATGCTTGTAAACTTTGGATTTTACTATCAGTGCCCTCCATTTACTCAGCTAATAGGTCACAACATTTCAATCTTCAGGCATGCTGAACAAAACTGACTGAATGGTACGAGGGCCTGTTTTATCCCAGGTGTTTTCAGGCCCCTCTTGAGGCTGACAAGAAGGTTAAATGGTGGAGGGTGGAGGGGAGGGGATGGAAATCCGCAAAAGCCATCAGTGTTAAAAATATTCCTCTCGAATTCTCCAGAAAATGAGGTAATACTCCTCCAGGGGACAGCAGTATTCACTATACAGACCTCTCTTGTTAACCGCCCATGATATTCACTGAGTGAAGTCAGGAACCAAAGGAGGAAGAAAAATGGAGTCATGTCATTAAAGATAGTATCAAAATACGTACACACAGAACAAGATTACAGTTACATGAGCAGCCTCTACTTCTGACTGCTCATGCAAGCTTAATTTTTTTTCAGTAGAGAATTTTACATGGATTAAAATACTAACAGTAACAACAGAAATATCATAACCCTGGTCTTTGACTTGAAAAATGAAATGAGTTACGTTCTTTTGTAAGGGTGAATTTCTTTGCAAGGTCAAGGAGATAATGAGTAGCTGGGCAAAAGCTTTGTTTACATTTTAAGCAACAGAAAATGTATAGTTTACTCCCAGTTTGTGTTCTTTAAACATACCAAAGTTAATTCTCAGTTTAAGAAAACCTTGGCTGCTTGGACAGAAGTATTGAGAGGTCTGATTTGCCTTCTAGTTGCACTGCTTTTATGCTGTGGTGATTATTGAACCAGATTCTCAGACGTAACCTGGCAGAGCTCCGCTGAAATAAGTAAAATCAATTTAGGCAATTATTTTATTTGATGATGTTCCTTATAATCTTCACTCCTGCTTGGGAGTGGTCAAACTGGGAAGAATTCAACTTTTCATTTATACACTCTAGATCCACGTGCCATTGTCTTCTGCAGTGCATGGGCATAGAGAGCCTCTGGTTAGACTAGGTGTCCACTTGCTTAGAGGAAGAGAAAGTGTGGGAGGCTGAGGTTGGAATGGGAGGCTGCAATGACTTTATAGTAACTTTACAGTGCTATAGCTGTAACTGAACATTGAAAATATCGTGAATGTATAATGTTTATAGTGTTATTTTGTCATTTGTGGATTGTACCTTGTTTTGCATATGCTGACTTTAATTCCCTGAAATTAGATCCATGCAGAAGTACCTTGAAATCAATAGGACTCTAAGCAAGTGCATGGGTCAGTCATTGAGGATCAGATGGCAAGACTGTGATTTAAATTTAACAGTAAAGCAGCTTCATGTTGTTTCATCATGTGTTAATCTGGATATGGGAATGAGGTGCAGTAGTATATGCCTTACTGTTGTAAAGTCACCTGTTTTATGTTTGTGGCGGGGCATGACAGCTAACTTCAGATGTCTTGGTCTTTTTGCTTAGTGGTTTAAGAGTAAGGCTGCTTAAAAACATCCGCTGCAAATAAGCCATAACACACTGTATTTAGTCAACATTTGGCACAAAAAAACAGCCAGAGGTAATTGCTTTCAATTACATGGGGAGATATACTAGTGTTTTTGGTTTTGTATGATCCACCTCTCTCACCCTGTGGCCAGTGGAGTTAAATTGTCTTTTGAAAAAGATATCTTTAAAACGGTGGTAGGGAGGATATGCAGCATATCTGCCTGCAAAGAAGTATTTTGCATAGTGGAGAGAGAAGTAAAATGAATGAAAGGGTATATAACTTCCTCTCAAATTTCCCTGGCAGTTTGTGGCAGGAAGAAGTATTTTAAACTTTCATAGGGTATAATAACTGGCAGTTCATTCATAACTATGGAAAAGGCAGCTTGGTGTGCTAGACAGGGGGCAATTTGAAACTATGATTTTTTTTCTTCCAGCACTTCTTTTCTCCTGACACATTTGCTTGTTAGCTTATATTTTTGTTTTGTTCAACCATTTGTTCCATATACTCCTGGGAAGTAGAGCATCAGTGTGACATGCCTTCAAAAGGTATACATAGTCAGATATAATGCACTTTAGAACCCTCCATTGTTCAGAGTCCGACATTAGCAACATATAACAGTGAAAAAGGATGGTGAAAGACTCTATTGATTAAAAGTGAGGAATCAAAGATCCTATCAACCAGTATATATTTTCCAGAAAAATAACTTGTTTGTTTAGCTACACAAATACATGTAGCAGCATTAAAAATGGACCCACCTGAAGGACTAGGAAGGGCTGCCCTGCAGAGTGCAAAGAGACAGAGTTTGTCCCAGTAGGGACACCGTTTGCCATGAGGGTGAGTGAAGCTGTTTTGGAGGTAGCCCCCTTGGAAGTGGGACGGGTGATGGAACCCAGCAGGATTTGAATGAGACACATTAGCAAAAGCCTGGAAAGAGTCTTGGCCTGTGATTGGCTGAGAGGCTTGGTTAAAAGCGGGAAGCAGTTTTCCCGGTGGGGAAAACAAAGGACAGAGAGGGGGTGAGAGACAGGCTGGAGACCAGGGAAAGGATTTCCCCATGGCCGTCTCCCCTGAGAGCCCCTGGCAGAGCCTTGCAGAAGTAGCAGCAGAGGCTGCGCTGAGAGTACTACACGGCGAGAGGCCACACTGTATCCGTTATCCCACCCTTCCCTTAGCCCTGCTGGGGCAAGACAAGAGAGGAGCTGCCTGTGAGGAGACTCCAAGCCTGGGAAGACCCTTCTGCAAGCCCCTGTGTGGCTGGGAGAGCACAGGAAGGGAGGAGGATGCAGGACCATGCGGAGACTGCTTGAGACTGCCTTGGTTTTTCCTCTGTGTGAGAAGGCACCGGGGAGGGGCAGTAGGGCTGTGCGAAACACCATCATTTAATTTTGACGTCTGGTTCAATGTTTCAAAGGAACAGTGTTTTGTTTCATTTCGTTTCAAAGCACTGTCCCATTTTGTTTCGTTGAAACTTTCACTGTTTAGACGTGTTTCGCCGTTTCGCCCAGAGGCTATCATGGGGAATCATGACAATGCCTAAAACGTTGTCGTTCTTGCCTGATTTGGATGAAAATTGCAAGGGTGGTAGCCCCTTCTGAGGGCATGAAGCCTGCCAGGTTTCAAGGAGATGGGTGTAGAGATTTCTGGGAAACTGCACTTCAAAGTGATCAAGCCAAAAGTCCTAACACTTGCCGGCAGCCGCAGCCTCCTGTCATCCAGTGCACACATCCAGGGGCTTGCATCCCTGGAAGGGCTGTGGGGCTGTGCTGGACTCTTCCCAGGGTTGCGAGCCTCTGGATGTGTGTGCTGGATGACAGAAGGCTGTCACTGCCACCTGGGACCAGTGGTAGCAGCAATCTTCCCCAGCACTGGGTGCAGGCTGCCACCAGCACCAGTCCCAGGTGGCAGCCTGAGCGTCCTGTCATCTGGTGCTCCGATGAGAGGAGGCTCAGGCTGCTTGTGCACAGAAGCGATGTGCAGGGCTCATATGCATAGGACCCAGGCTGGTGTGGCCAGCAGTCCCCACAACTTGTGCGCAGCCTCAAGTGACAGCTCAGAGCTGGGCAGCAGCAGCATGCTGTGACAAAGGTGGCAGATACCCACCATGCAGGGGGCCAAGAGCACGGCTGCTGGTGCTGATAAGCTCCAGACCGGGGGCTGGAGTCATGTGGGGGGCTGGGGCTGGGGCTGGACAGAGGCGAGTGGGGGATGCCAGTCCCAGGTGGGACAAGCAGGCTGAGCTTCCTCTCACTGGGGTGCAGATCCAAGGGCTCCCAGCCCTGGGAGGGCTGCCAGGCTGTGCTGGACTCTTTCTGGGGTTGTGAGCCCCTGGATCTGTGCCAGATGACAGGAGGCTGAGGCTGCTGCCTAGGACTGACACTGCGTGCAGCCAGCTCCCAGTGCCTGAGAAGATTGCTGCTGCCGCCGATCCCAGATGGCAGTGACAGTCTCCTGTCATCCAGTGCACAGATCTGGGGGCTTGCACTCACTCCTGGGAGGTGTCCGGCACAGCTCCGTCACCCTCCCAGGGTTGCGAGCCCCCAGATCTGCACGCCGGATGACAGGAGGCTGCCACTGCAACCTGGGACAGGTGCTGAAGCCAAGTAAGCCTGACTTTGAAACTTGAAACGTTTCAAAACTTTCAAAATGTTTGCAGTGCCCTTACTCCATTTTGAAGCTGTTTTGAAGCCTTTTGCTTCATTTCGATTTCACTGTTTTGAGCTCGAAATGCATCAAAGCAGCTTCAAAATGAAACACCTGGTGAAATTTTGCACAGCCCTAAGGGGCAGGCTCAGGTGCTGGAGGGAGCCTTGGGCTAGAAGGACAGGGACTGCTCCAGCCACCATAAACCCTGGGGCAGGCAGGGCCCAGGGAGGGGCTGCATTTTGCCAGATGCTGTGAGGCTGTGCTGGGCAGGGGAAAGTGTTACAAGCTGCAGCCTAGACACTTCTCCCTGCAGAGCCTGGGAAGGGGTCTGGGCAGTAATCAGCTCTCTTGCAGGGACTGCAGGGGAGGAGCCACCGCCTGCTGCACGGAGACCCCTGGAACTCGTGCGAGGGATGCCAACACCAGGGACCACCCACAGATCCTGTGCTTGGGACACGGATTCAGTTGTGCTCCCTGAGATACCCAGCCAGAAGCAGTGCAGACAGGGTCCTCAGTAACCTGTGTACAAGTTACAGACTGTGTAAATAAGTTCTTAATGGTTTATTAGTTGGAGTATCAATGTATTTATGTATTGGTTCTTTATCTACTGTGGGTAATTTGTATACCTTCCCCCTTGTGTAATGTGTATCCAAGAAGCATTAACCTTTAGGCTACCATCACCAGGTCATGCAGTGTAACATTTGTTCTATTGCACTGGTTATATGTTACCTTGTAAATAACTAAATCATGTAAATAGTTTATAACAGTCTGCAAGGTTGTTTGATTGTAAGGGCTCAGAGACCCTGCAGCAGCTACCCAGGGAGCTGGGCGGAGCCACTCTATACCAGGTACCCCAGCATCCCATTATTCCGGTGAAGGCATGGGAAGTGTCATGCCCAGGGTTACATGTAAAATTGACCCAACCAAATGTGTGTATTTATAAATGCAAAGCAGCAGAGTGTTCAGTTGTCACTGACATCTTGAATGACTCGCTGAAAGAGACTGGGGTACCTTATTTGGGGATATTAAGGCTAGAGCAACCATTGTGATCAAGCTGTGATAATGAGCACTTCCCTTTCCATCTTGGGATATGTTGGTGGAAGTAAGTCTGGAATTGAAAGCTAAGTTTGTTGTTGTTGTTTTCTTTTTGTATTTCTTGTCTGCCAGTCATGAAACGGTTCCTGCTGGTGGTTATCCTGGTAGCTGTTTTTATGTATGCCGTGCTTCACACAAATGTGTGGAAGACAAATGACTACTGGTAAGAGTAATCTCTGGTCTTTGTTGGTCCAAACATACCTTGCTTCGTGTATGTTCCCTGGATCATTAAAGTTATGACATCTATCTGACCCCACTACCTATTGGCTGCATCTACATGAGACATTTAATGTGTAGTAAACATTGTGCCTCTACAGGTGCACCCCTATTAGGCTGGAGTAAACTAATTTACTCTGCAGCAGGATAGTACTTGTAAACACAAGTACTATTCCACTGCAGAATGAAAAACTCTGCAGCAGTGCATATGGAGACACTGCCCCGGCGGACTGGGACATAAGGTTGCTTCAATGTGGAGGCTGCCTGCTGGCTAGCCCTGCACTGAAGCACATTCGTGCCCCAGCCAGCCCTCTGCAGCATGTTGAACTGGGAGGAGCAACCCCAGGTTGGCAGGCTGACCCTGCCCCCTGCCAATTAGGGTTGCTCTGACCCTGCTCAGTATGCTGCACATGAATAAACTCCAGAGCTTATTGCCTTTCTTAGACAAATGAAAGGTGGGAATGAGCTTATGAGTAGAAGCCTTATCTCTGAAGCTTAATTCTGAAGGGTGATTTTCTCCACAAGATCTCATTTACTCTTTTCTCTCAGAAGGACTCAGTGTTGGCCTTTGGATAGACCTTAAAAGATCCACCTAAGCAAGCTTCCAGTTGGCATCAGAGAGATGTTCTGCTTTCTCAGAGAGAGGGCTAGTGCAGGATTTTTAGTTATAGATGCTTTAATAGCTAGCAGGTGATAGTGATGGATATCTTGGAGCTAGGCTGCATAAGTGTGCTGCCAGTAATGCATAGCAAAATGAACACAAAAGCAAGTAGGGGTTCCAATTGTCATGCACATGTAAGCAGTAATGAAGGGCTACTTCATTCACTCGCAGGATCTATTGACAGGCTATTAGAACTTAGTAGTTTATATCAAAATATTTCTCTAGCAAAAGGGTTGGTGCCACCTCTTTTAGATGCTTGATTCACTTACTGATTCTTTAAAATTCTCTTCTTTCAGGCTTTCATATAGGACGACGGAAAGAAAAAATGTACTAACCACTTGTTTGCAGAAGCCAGCCTTTGCATCACTATTGAGGTAAGTCCAAGGTGTGTGTTGAGGCTATGGGGGATGTGTTAATTACAGGAGAGTTCTTAGTTATCTACACATTTAGGCCCAAATTCTACTCTACTTTAGTCAGAGAAGTAGAACTGACCACCAGACAATCAAGGGAAGCTATGTGAATGTAAAGAGAGAGCAAGTAAGAGTGAGCCAGGCTCTCTGACTGAGTAACAATGCCTGGAAAGGGAAGTATGTTGGGTTTTCAACCCTGCTTCATGTGACTGGCCCCAGTAGTGTTTTTGCTTTTTCCATGAAATAATTGTGGGGTATTGTCTCCTCCTCCTCTGGCATCATCAGGTCTCAGAAAAGTGGTATTTCAGGGACTTAAGTGAAGTTGCATGACTTCATAAGTGGCTGGAATGGATTCCTTCTGAATTTGCTTAGAAGGACAATGTAAGTTATACAGTGAGGAGTAGGAGTTAAAATCCATGGAAGCAGTCTTAAATTCAGCTAAAGCTAGTTGTGTAAGTGCTTATTACCCACCCAAGGTGGAGCTGGAGCTGGGTTTTAAACTATTTGTGAGTTATTTCTCCTTTTTCTTCTCCAGTAGAACAGATCTCACGCTTGGGTTCAGCTTCTTTGATATATTCCAGCTGCTTCACACTGCTCTGACAGTAAAAAGCAGCTTTCTGGCTGCTTGCCATCAGGGCAGTACAAAGCAGCAAGAGCTCCCATATGTATCTGTAGTGAGTAAATGAGGATACGTATATTTTATAGGTAGCTATTGTAATTGTATATTATTAAGTAATAATAAATTTATCTTCAAGGGAGGCTGCACATACCATTTTTCAGGTTTGTACAGGAAATTGAGGCTTTATGTAGTGCATGTCTAAAACTTTTTCGTTCAGGGACTCAAGAGGATCCTATTTTCACGATTTAGTGCTTCTGCAGAAACCTCAGCATCTCTGAAAATCCAGCTCCTATATACTAAAATTGATATTTCTCCAGCAATTCTATCCTCACTGAAGTGAGATTTCACAGGTATATCTGAGGGCAGAATTTGATCTGTGCTGTTACATATACAGTAACCCAGGGCAATCTTATGCATTCAGGGCCTGAAGTCAGTGGGAGTATTGACACTGAGTTCAATGGGTTGACATTACTTTAGTTTGTAAAGGCCTAATACTGTGAGACAGTATAATGCTTTAAAAAAATAATTCTTGCTACTCCATGTAATTTTGTCTATTTTAAAGGTCACAAATATGCTTATCTGATTAAGAAACAGAAATAAACTTGATGGGTAGTCATAACTGCCTTGTGTACAGCTCAGCCTTTAGGAAATGGGTAGATCAGGGCTGGGCAAAATGTGGCCCACCAGGCCATTCTGTCCAACCCGGGAGGCCCCTAAAAAATTTAGAAAATTAGTATTTATCTGCTCCTGGCTGCCTGTCATACGGCCCTCAATGGCTTGCCAAAACTCAGTAAGTGGCCCTCCGCCGAAAATAATTGCCTGCCCCAGGATAGATAGTGAGTACTTGGAGAGTGCTGTCTGTGCTTAACCCATAGAGTTACAAATAAAAACAAATGCAATTTGCTGGGTAAATTGTTATTCAGAATTTCCCCAAACTTGTTACCTATCTGTGGATGCTGCCCGTATTATAGAAAATAGGCTACTGGCTGTAGATTAACCTTGCATCTGAATGAGGGCAACCATCTGAGTGCTTCGTGTGCTTTAACTTATGCCCCTTAAATTCACATCTTTAGCTGATTTGCATTAGCTATCCTGGAAAACCTACTGCCAATAAATGACTGTAAGTCTCAAATCTACTCAACTTTCTCCCTGCTCAGCAGGAGCCTCCAGCTGAGCCCTTCTCCTGATTTCTTGCCCAGCAGAGCACCAGCTACCTGTTTGCCTGGCATCACTCACCCCATTTCTCCACAGGTAGTCCCCACTTCCCCTGCTGTCCAGTGGGGAGGCAGAGTGGCATGGGAGTGGGGGCACATTAAACAGGAAGCAGTGTCGTGGATTTCCTTAATAATAATGGGCACATTATTAGTTTTTTTTTCCCCAAGACAAGCATGAGGAAAAAATAAAACAGTGCTTTACTGGAAAAGGAATCATGTCAGTTGGATCTACTCTGTAGCATCTATATAGCTTGCACAATTCAGCTGGGCTTTTTGGCACTTTTATCTAATAGCTGATTCAATCAGCTATTAGATAAAGTGCCAAAAAGCCCAGCTGAAGCATGTGAGCTATATAGACACTGGTTGAGCCAGGCCATATTGATGCAGTTCCTTTTCTGAGCATGTGCTGTGCTTGGTGCAGGGGTGCACCAAGCTGAAAGTAAAGTGCTGCCCCCCCCAATCTGTAAGCAGCCAGCAGTATGGTCATCCTATTTATAATAGAAGTTATTAAGTTCCTCTGTGAAAGCAGGTAACTGAAACAAGCAGAGCTTCCACCCAAAATAAAGGCATATCTGGGGCAGGGACACATGTTTTGCAGAGTATGCTTTTAGTAGAAGCATGTGTCTGTGAGAGAAGCACTGAAGAAATACACTAAAAGAGGCAGAGAAGGAGCAAAAAGTCAAGGGCATGGCCCTTGGGGAAAAAAAAGCCTAGAGATTTTTATGCTAAATCTTAGTTGGACAAGGCTTAGAGAGCCACATGCCAAGAAACAAGTCTTCTGTTTCATTCCTTCTGCCTACAGGGAAATCAGAGTTTGATTCAGTCCTGTTTATTTAAAAACAATGTTCAAAGATCATCAGTCAAGAAGGGTAATGGCATCTTTATATTGACTGATGAAGCAGGCTGCTGGTTATGAAAGTTCATACATCTGTAATTTAATTAGGTGTAAATCTACCCTCCCTTCTGCCTGATGTCATACTAACAGAGCCAAATACCTCTCTCTCCTAATGACATCTTTACCATGGATGATATCCTTATGCCCCCTTTGTGGACATTACTTTGAATAGCTCCAACTTCAGGCATAACACAAAATTTCCCATTTCCTGTTTTTATACATGTGGTCTCATTTGGTTGTAGCCTGAGAGGTACAAGAGGAGAATAACTGTGGTACTAGACCAGTGGTTGACCTTAGCCCCATTATGGAATGAAGATAAAGATGAAGATCTGGCCCTTACAGGTTGATCTTCTGGATGAAGATCTAGCCCTTACAGGTTGATGTTACCTTTCCTGGGTGTGGGGGGAGGGTGAAAGAGTTTGTAATCCAAAGGTACAGTACATTGTACTTGTGGGTTACAAACAAGGGAACCAGGCACCTTCCAACTTATAGAGGGGCAAATTAAGGACACATTTTTATTACCGATTAAGACCCAAATGCCTTATCTTAGTTAAGGTTATCATCTGACTCTGATACCAAGGAAGGTTACTAAAGCAGTTATTCATATTGATTTTCATATTTGGTGGCTTATTAACCAGTTTTCCATGTATTGTTAGTATAATCTGTTGAGTACATATTTAATTTAGTGTGTGAGGTATTTGTTTCCGGAGGTAGCAGTGTTGACTCAGGATGCTGTGAAAGGTGAAATATTTGTTTTTTAGTCATTTTATTAAATAGCATTAAAACAATGTTCCCATGAATGCACTTAAACCCAAGTATAATGATTTCACAAATCATTTCCCTATTAGTTCTTTAACACATTCAGTCAGTTCTGTGTAAGGTGCTGAGTATCCTCAATTCTTACTGAAGTCAAACTAGTCCTTGAAGTGAAATCAGGTGCACGGGAGTCAGTGGATATTACAGACTTAGATTTGCAGTGTGTTCATCTGATTGGATGTGGCAGCTTTTTTCAGAGAGTCCCTTCCCATAGGGAGACCAATTCTCATTTGAAGTTATTAGGGGTGCACCAATAAAGATTTTCTTGGCCAGTAACGATAGCTGATTATTAACTAACTGTATTGGTTGATGCCGATCCAATAACTAATTTACAGGAACACAGACAGGCAGCATGGAGAGTAGTTCCCTGCAGGTAAGTCTGTGGAGGGGAAAGGGCGTGGCGGGGGGTGCAGATTGAGGCCCCTATGCTAAGGGAGGGAGTGAGGCAGGGGCTTGGGGGTGCTGCCCAGCCAGGGTGGTGAATTGGGACATGAGGCTGGGGCGTGGAGTGGGATGGAGCCATGGGTGGCTCATCCAGGGAGCATGGGAGGAGATCAGTGTCCTGGCATTCACCAAATGAGCTTTAGTTCAAGCACCACTGCCACCATTTTTAAGAACAGGGATGATTTGAACCAGAGCAGAACCCAACAGGGTGAGGGCGGATGCAGGCTGCCCATGGTGGGCTTGGGGCTCCCCACTCTGCTGCCTTTGCCCAGGGAGCACTGTGCTGCCCATGCATCCCCTACCCACCAGGCAGCAGGAGGCACAACTTGCCACCCCCAGTGCTGCAGGGTGGGCAGGGGGCACACAGCCAGTGCGGGGCTTCCAAGGGAAAGGCAGCATGGCAGAGAGCCCCAAGCTCACAGCAAGCAACCTATATCCATTCTGTGCACAAATCTGGGGGGACACATGCCCCCACCATGCCTCCTTCAAGGGTGCATGCAGCAGCGGGGAGCTGCCCCTTCCATGCCCCCTCTATGCGCTGTTGCGGCTTCATCCCACTCTCCACCTTGGCCTTGGGTCCCATTCATTGCCCTGGCTGAGCAGCTGCCCCAGCCCTGCCCCACTCCCCCCACCCAACCGTGGGGGTCCCAATCTGCCCCCGCCCCATGTCCCTTTCCCTCCACAAACTTACTTGCAGGGAGCTGCTCTCCTGGCTGCCCAGCTGTGTATCTGGCCACATGCATACATACTGTCACACACATGCACGCAGGGTCCAGGGACCCCGGTCAGAAGGCATAATTAATTATATTTATTGATGAACATTATGGATTACACCAACCAAAAAAAGCCTTTAGCCTATAATATAGATTTCCCTTTTATCAGTGCTGATCCAATATGCAACCGATATATTGGTGCACCTCTAGAAGTTAAGTGAATTCCAGTGTGAGTGGTTAATATGTCTCCTCAATCTGGATTCATATGTTCTCTCTCTCACCCTGGAATCTGGGCATCTTTCACATGTATTAAAAGGAATTGAAAGACAGCTTGTCTGTCAAACCATAGCATCCAATTCCTCTTTTAGAACCCGGCCTGTCTCTTTTTTTTTTCTCTTTCTTTTCAAAATTTTTGTTAGGTTTCCTTTGTCCCGTCCCATCCCCCCTCTCCCCCCACCAATGTGATTAATAACTACTTTTCAAACTAGTAGTTGTAGTTGTCTCATAATCTTAAAGAATCTTTCAAAGTTTGGGTCAAATTCCATGCTACAATAAACTTTCTCATTCTTGTTAGTTTTAATGAACGTTGTCAGCTTACACCAGCAGGGAATTTGTTCCTTTTTCTGAACACTTGATATAATTATATTGCAAAATGCTTGTCTTGGGCTGTACTATTCCCATGTGTTCATTTCAAAACTGATGCTGCCTATTATTTCAAGTAAGATTAAAAAGTTAAAAGGCATTTCAGGAACTGTTGCATGATTCAAATGTGCCATAGTTTCAGGGAGTTTTTTTAAATATTAACTGTCAACTTTGTTTTCTCCCCTCAGTGCTGATAAAATATATCCATTCCTGTGCTCTAATAACTTCTTAAAAGTGGCAGCATTCCATGGAAGTGATAAGTTTGAATTACCGTATGGTATAAAGAGAGCAGGTCAGTATTAAGGATGTGTCAGGTTTTAAATGAAAACTACCTGTTATGGTCAATTACTACATGTATCTTTCTCTTTTTTACTCAGGAATACTACCTGGTTTTAATCTATTATTAATAAAGAGGAGACGTGCTGTAGAGAGCTAGGACCTGAGAGATGTTGAGTTCTAATCTTGGCTTTGCCCCATACTTGCCCTGTGAAATTGAGCAGCTCACATAAACCTAGATTTTTAGGTATTGCTTTGCTCTCCAGTACAATGTACAAGTGATATAGGAGTCAGGTCACAGGGCGCAGACAGTAGTGACAATTTTCACCCAACCTGGCCACAGAACACAGTTTATAGCTGTGACCAAACGCAACTGCATGACTGCAGACATCCTGGAAAATGGCTGCTTGGGTGAATATCTGACCCCCTCATTGCAAGCTATGGGGCTCTTCAGCCTGGAAAAGTGCAGGCTCAGGGGTGATCTGGTGGCTACCTATAAGTTTATAGGGATGACAAGGTTGAATGGTTACAAACTCCTCTGTGACTGTTTCACGCTGGACATAAGGAAGAACTTCTTTACTGTCTGAGCCCCCAAAGTTTGGAAAAGACTGCCGCCAGAGGTGGTTCAAGCACCTACTTTGAGCACCTTTAAGAGACATTTGGATGTCTATCTCGCTGGGAACCTATGGCCCCTGCTGACTTCCTGCCCTTGGGCAGGGGGCTGGACTCGATGATCTTTCGAGGTCCTTTCCAGCCCTAATGTCTATGAATCTATGCATAAGGGTAACCCCTTAATGGAGAGGTTTAAAAAAAGAATATCTTCTGTAACTTCTGTCTGTGCTGCCTGCCAGCCTTGAGCTGTTTTCAGAATGGGAGAGGGTAAAGGGAGTGAAGGGAACCAGTCCGGGGGGTTTTCAGCCCTCGCTGGAGGGTGGGGTGGGTGTATTGGAGCTGCCCTTCCTCCCCCCCCCGAAGTGAGGTCCTCCAATTCACTCACCCAACCCACCAGAGCTAGCTGTGGAAACCCTAGAACAAGCTCCCTCTGCTCCCTTTCCTGCCCTCCCATTCTGAAAACTTTGCAGCCTTGTAGGGAGCAGGGGCCCTTGCTAGGGGAAACCAGCTGCAGGCTGCAGCTAACTGTGAACTTCTGTTTGTTTCAGTGGATTGTTGTCATTCGGTGCACTTCCTGCAAAACATTCTCAGTTATAGCAGGGAGCTACATTTTTGTCTGCACCATTATTGGAACTAAAGCTATATCAATGTTTGCACTGTTGTGTCAACATCACAACATTCTCTGTGGGTGAAGATGGGCAAGCTCTTTTGACAAAAACTCCCAGCACAGGCACAGCTTATACCAGAAGAATCACAATTTGGCTGGTTACCACTTGTTTCCATAAGAAGGAGATGAAGAACTAGCACAGTTTTGCCTGTATACCTGCATCCACACAAGAAGCACTTTGCAGGATAGTATCATGCTATTCCTATACCAGGACTACACTCCTAGTCCAGACTTGGTCTTAGGTTCCTAAGTGCCTAAATGACCTGTTGAAGACAAGGCTTTGTGTAGACATTTCCTTAGGTTCCGTAGGGTCCTTTGGCCTTATAGATGTTGTCCTGCATGGCGCTAAGTTTATAATCTTGGTTTTAGTTTCTTTCAGCCCCTCACTCCCCATTTGTGAGGTGGGGAAATGCTATTATCTCAGTGGATCAGAATCTTAAATAGTAGACCAAGGCACCCAGGTATTGCAGAATAGGGAGTAATTATAAGTGCCTAAGGTGGACATATAAAATAACTAATGCCAGCTCCATCTGGTACAACAGTGGTTCACTGTATTACTGTAGCAGTGCATGTCTCAGACCAATAATGTCTGAACATGACTTGTTCTGATCTCAGACCAAGGCATGTGTGGGAGGGATAAGGCAGCTGGTTATTTTCAAGAAGCTATAATAAGACTGATTTGGTTTGATTGCTGACTAACATATGGTTCTGGAATCTCAACATGGCTATAACTTGTTTTCTAGGAAGAAAATGTAAATGGATAAAAGCTTTTCTTTGTTGCTAAAAATGCTGTATTCAAAGTGGCACTTCCATTTTTGCACCAAGAAACACTAAATGTTTTCACTTCAAATCCTTTTCTTGCTGCTTGCTTTTCAGAGAATAATTTTCACCTAGCCCTTTCAAGACTGGAAAGCTGTGATCTCTTCCATAAAGATGATGGGTGAGGTTGTTTGCTTGTTCCTATTACAGTCATCATGCTTTAAAATGTAATTACTGTTTTAAAATTAATTTAAATATTCAGAAAAGGAGATGTGCAAATGCAGGATAATTCTGCATAAATGCAGCCAAAGTGAGAATCTGACCCAGTCTGTCAAAAAGAACTATGTAAGTGATTCCAAAGTATAATTTATCCCAGTGTTAAATATATGTAGGATCACAGTTCAATGATCATCCTATGGATGAATTTTGAGGCTTGTTTTTTTCCTGAAGAAGGTTGAATGCTTTACAAGTCCAGCCCCTTTCCCCAGTAAAGTCTTGAGAACCTTAATAAATTGTGGATACCCCCAAAACCCTTTTGACAACCAACACTACTGTAAATCAGGCTAAATTGATTGTAATCCTGTTTCAGAAGATGTGCTTGAGAAGAGCTTTCATCTGTTTGGTGTACTTTTCTATGCTTGGAATATCTTTAAAAAAGCAAAAATCCCATAATGTAGATCCAATGTCATGTTTACGTGACAGGAATTTTCCTCTGATCCAGTTTGGCAGTTAAGCTATAAGATATTATCCTTGATAAACTTATAGTTTACAGGGTATATGGAGTGTACCCTGCATTGTACACTGATTGCAGTATGTTAGGTGTAGTCCTTTGGTACCTTCTAGATCAGTGGTGCTCATCTTCCAGCCTGCAGGCCAGATCCAACCTACAGAGACATTTCATTTGGCCTGTCAGACTCTTCATGGGCCCAGAAATTTGAGGGCAGAGGAAAAGTAGCATTAATTGCTCCCAGAGCTCTGGCAGTTAACGGAGCCATGGTTCCCTTGGCACTGGATTTCCAGACCCATGGGGAGTCGTATGATCCAGATGACATAACCCTGTACGCCAGGTCATGTTGGCAACCAGTCACTTCACAGCGAGATCTCATATGCAGGGTTAAACAAGTGCATGGGGTTGTACCTGCAGACCAACCTTGCATGCTGATTCTGTACTGAATCAAGCCTGTGAACTTGGGCTTGACCTGTGGACTGGTTCTGCATCATTCATCCAGTTCACAGAGCTAGAAAGCATAGGCACCTGTTTTCCAGGTGGAAGCTACCTTTCCTTGGCCTTCAGTTTCTTTGTTGGGTAGCATGTTTTGCAAGTTGGTGATAGTACCAAATTACCAAGTACCATTAAAAAAAAATGTGCCGGTTACACAAACAGATAAGTGGTATGCATAGCATAGCTCACATGCAAATTGCCTTGTAAAATTTGCCACACAGTATGCCATCCCTTATCCTTGAGGATATCCAAATAGAAATTACTGTGCTTGGCCTTATTTTTAACAAACTGCATTTATTTATTGATCATGGACTCCCTACTGAAGAGATTGGAGTTTAAGACCAAGCTTTAGTTTGTTCTAGGACCTATTGTTTTCCTATAATTTTCTGAGTGGTCAGTTTTCATATGTTGGGCCAAAGTACCTGTTTTTTCTCTCTCTCCCAACACTTTTCACCTCTGGAAAGTTCCAGGAACTCTCAATTAAAAAAATAATCCATCCCCTGTTCTTGCCAGCATCCAAAGATCTTGGGTCATGGAGGAGGAGATGAGAAAATAGAGACCAGTTGATCTGTCTGAATTGTAGAGGAGTCCTAGTTATTCAGTGGCAGTACTCTCTGAGCACTCTGAAAGACCATGCTACTGCAGATGGGAGGTTTATAGTTGGTAGACCTACAGATGCTGTGGTTAACAGTGTTGATCTGATGTCAGGCTGAAGATGTTGTTTCAGAAAATTATTTTAATCAATTCTGTCTGCTGCAGATGTTTTATTAGCATTTTAATGATATTGGTACCAGGGCAGAAACTTGTAATAAAGTGGGGGAAGTTTTTAGATGTAACAGTTCTTCCTCTAGACCAAGAATGAGATAACTGTTCATCCTTTGAATGCAGGTGCTCCACTCAAAATACAATGGGTGTTGTACATAAATAAATTTTTTTACATTGTTCTGATAACTAATACCACATTTTTGCAGCAGAAATGTATATTTGGTAGTGTGAAAGAAGTGAGTAGTATTGTTAAATTACTAGCAATAGTTTAAAAGACTTGAATTGTGATAATTTGGTTTGATTTGTGTGGCACTTATTTATTTATCGAGTATGAGTCACTGAAATACCTAGAAACTCTGTGTGCGTGTGTGTGTGTTTGGGTAAATGTACAAAAATACACTATCAAGATGCGTTTTACAATAGTAAGTGCTGTCTGAAAGAATTATTGTAAAAACCCTGTATTGTACATCCATTAAGTTACTTAGTTTTGCTAGTCTGCAGTCAAGTCTTGATAACTGTGTAGCGCACAAAGAGTATATTTTTTCTATAACCTTTCCCATTCTAGTTGAGACCTAAGTAAGCTTAAAGTTTTCAGGACCATTAAGCTATGCACACCTGTAAATGGCATAAGATAGCCACATTATATGGGGTGCCAGTAAAACTACATAGGGTAAAGCAATGGAAATTTGGGTTGGGGGGTTATTAGTGATACAGTTTTCAGACTCAGTCCAACGTAGGGTGCATATAGTGTAAAGACTCAATTTTGGAAACTTTCTCAAGTGAGTGTTTCCATCAGAATCAAAGAAATTATCTACAAGAGAGAGATTCACAAAACTGGGTGCTAGCACTGGAATGCTTTGTTGCACATCTTAGCAAATATTCCATTTTTTCAGTAAAGCTCATGATGTTCTTGGAAATCTCTAATCAAATTTTGACTTATATTAGTATTACAAGTAACTGCAGTAAATGTAATATGCAGTAATGGATAAACGGAAAGTTTCTTCTCCACTGTTTCCTGGTAAAGGAATATAGCATTAAAGAAAATCATATAATTTTTTCAACAGCCTCCTGTTTAGAGAATTTTTTTTTCTTAAGAAAGGAATGTCCTCCCTTTGTTTTGAATACCTTGCTGAGGAAAGGACCTTCTCATAAGGCATTTGAGGTCCTCACTTTTATTTTAATATATGTATTTGCAAACGGGACAGCTTAAAGTATCTATTTATAATAAATAACGTATGTGAACTAAAATCAAGCTTTCCTAGTTTAGAATTTGAGACGCCCTCAGAATGTCGGTGATGTGAAGGAGTATGTAGTAATCTTTCAGACTATCTAGCCACATCAGCTTGCTTCCTGAGCTGTAGCCAAACTACAAAGTCAGCTTCCCATCCCCCCAAGTCTGACAGTACCCAGCCACCGACACAGTTCCATAGTGTAAAGAAGAGCAGCCCTAAGGGCTGTTTTAATTTCACACCAGCCCATTTAACATAATTTCAGCAATCATGCATGGCTTGGGTGAAAAAGTGTCCTGGCCATAACCCCTCAAACACTGGAAAGTGGGTAGACTAGAAATCATTAGGTGGCTCCAGATCATTAGAGAATTTATGTGAGAAGAATTGATTGGCTGCAGGCAGATCGAGTGTGGTCCAGGGCTCCTCCTCACCATCAGAGCAGTACGAAACAACTAACAGGACAGAGACAAAGGTCTCTAATTCTTACATCTTCACATCAAACAACCCAAGAAAATAGAGAGTAAAGCCATGAAACGTAAAGACACAGAAACCTAGTACTGTGGTCAAAAGATGATCAGTGGCTAAGTGATTGAGGGTGGGGAGCGGCTAGAATTGTACAAGTCAGGATTCTGAGCGGTGATAAGTTTGGAAAACCAGCATGCAATGGGAAAAGTAGCTCTTATCCTCCTGCACATGCTGCTGGCCATGTTTCTCATGCAACATTCACCCACTTGTGTCGTGGTAGTGGCAGTTATTTCTGGCAGACACCTGGCTGTAGTTGACTGTTGAAAAAACATGACTGAAGAATGGATTATTTGCTGAATTGTTTTAAAACTGTTTTGTGTGGCTAGTGCTGCTTGCAGTTAAAGAAAAGAACAATAAGTGGAAATCTACATCCATTTCCCTTGCTGTGCCCCTTTCTTGTCTCCTTCCTTTTCACCTTCCTCTTTAACCTGCTCCCCTTTTGGATATTTTTTTCCTTCCTTTCACACTGTCAAGACCTGCATTTGTTTCCTTTTCACCTTCCCCCTTGGTTACTGTTCCCTCACCACCTAGATTCTCACCTTGAACCCTAATGAGGAGCAGTGGGGCAGAGAAAAAGGAATTCATTTTAATAGATTTCATAGACATTAGGGCTGGAAGGGACCTCAGAAGATTGAGTCCAGCCCCCCGTCCCAAGAGCAGGAAGTCAGCTGGGGTCAAGGGATTCCAGCAAGATAGGTTTCCAAACGTTTCTTAAAAGAGTCCAGTGTAGGTGCCTGCACCACCTCTGGAAGGAGTCTATTCCTGGCCCTGGGGGCTCTGACAGTAAAGACTTTTTTTTTTATGTCTAGCCTGAAACGGTCTTGGAGGAGTTTGTGACCATTGGAACTTGTCATCCCCTGGGGAGCTCAGGTAAACAGGTATTCCCCCAGATCTTGATGTACACCCTTATAGACAGCCACTAAGTAACCCCGAAGCCCGCACTTTTCCAGGCTGAAGAGTCCCATGGCTCTCAGCCTCTCATCATAGGGCCTGTTCTCCTGCCCTTTAATCATGAGCAGGGCTCTCCTCTGGACTCTCTGAAGCTTCTCCACATCCTTTTAAAATTGTGGAGCCCAGAACTGAATGCAGTACTCCAGCTGCGGCCTCACTTTCCCTTCTCAAAGTTTCTGTCAGTCTGTCAAACTCAGATTGCGCTCTTCTTTTTTCCTCGCTTGTCCCATCTAAATGAGATTGTTGTTGTAGATCAGGGCTCTCCACTGGCTTTGGTCATACAAATCTTCTTTCAACTCCCATCTCATGTGCCTCCCCACTATATCTCTCCATCTTATCTTCAGTCTTCCTCTTCTCTTTCTCCCTGGTAGTGTCATTCTGGTAACTTCTTTTCCCACATTTTCTTTCAGCCTCCTCTGAACACACCTGTAACATGCCAGTCTTCTCTCTTGTACTTTCTCAGATGCCTCCACTACCTTCACTGATCCTCTGATGTAAGTATTGAGGTGAAGGTAGTGGAGGCATCTGAGAAAGTACAAGAGAGAAGACTGGCATGTTCAAAGGAATCTAGAAGAGTATGTAAAGAAATCCAGAAGAATCTGGAAGAAAATTCAGATTACACTCTCTTGCTTCAAAACATCTTTACACTAGATTAGAAAAATGGTAGAAAAATTAGTCCTAAAGTAGACTTGGAGGAGATGAGTAAAATAGCTAAACAGGTCTAGTCCACTTTTAACTTTTGTGATATCCATCTGTGCTGCAAAAGTGGATGTTCCTGCTTGAAAGGCTCAGCCATGAGAGAGGTAATATTATGAATATTTGAAAATAATTATTAGTCCTCTCATCCCATGCCAATTAAAATGGATGAGGCTGGTCACCACTTAAAACTCATAATATCTTTCTGCAAACTGATTGAAGTGATCATGAATCAGTTCACACTCAGGAAATTTCCCCGTAAAATCATCAGGAATGAAAACTTTGCCTTTTTCTTTAATAAGAATTTAGGCTCTGTAAGAAAAACTCTTGAATTCACCTGGAGTGGTATTCTAGCCCTTTCCTTCTCACTTCCAGTTTAATTTTGTTAGGCACCTGTGTAATGATCTTTTAGCCCTTCAACAGGATAAGCAAGAATCTGTTGGTAAAGAAAGGGTATGTTTTAGTACAGATGTGGCCACAGAGCTATTGCTGAGAAGCCTGCAGGCCAGAATTTATTTTGACATGTGACCACAATGATCTCTTGAGGAAGTCCTGAAGGTCATAGCACTGATTTTTGTTTCACGTGTCCTGATTTAGTACAGGTTTCCCTCGCTTTATGCTGTACATTCATTCCTGGAAAACGGTGCATAACTCAAATTTGTGTAAAGGGAACCCACTTTACAATGTAACAAATAGGGATACCTTCCAAGACCTCGACTGTACTGACGCCCAGACCCATTTCTACCACGTTTACAAGACAGTTTTGGGACTCACCAACAGCAGATGGTACACACAAGCACAGGACACTATCATAATGGGGATGGCAGGTACAGAAATGTGTCACAGACAACGAGCAAGGAGTACAGATCCACACAGAAGACTGTATGTTGGTGCACATCACTCCCACAGTGCACTGCACAAAGCAGCTGACTGCGGGCTTCTACCACAGAAATCGCATAAGAGTGAATTTACCTCGCATATAATGAATTTTTGTTATAACCTGCAGGAATCCTGACTCATCTTAGGCTTTCCTAATACTTATGAATCACTCACGATTCATTCATCCTTTGTGGGTAAGGGAGTGCCTTGGAGTAGGTGTTGTGCAAATCCCAAGAACCATCTATGCAAATTTCTTTGCAATTTGCAGGTGAAATATGATCTCTATAAGTGCAGTGTTCTATAAAAAACAAACAAAAAAAAAAAGTAATTGTTTCAAAGCTTTGTATTAATTCAGAAACTGTCAGCTAGAGTTAGGAATGTTTGTAATATGATATGGAATGTCTAATATAGCTTTGGATGCTAATGGCTACATACTGAACCAAACAGTGAGATCTGAACAGTTAATCCCACCCCAGGACACTGTTTTTCTGAAACTAAGCATTCATGAGACAGGAACAAACTTAAATGAAAAATCATAAACTCATCTTGTTTTGAAATGTATAAATCTTTAATATCTGTCCAACAGTGAGCCCTGTAAAAAGTGCATTGTTGTTGGTAATGGAGGAGTGCTTCGAAACAAGACACTAGGGGAAAAAATTAACTCCTATCATGTAGTAATAAGGTAAGCTGTATTCTTTTCTCATTTATGACAAAGTTCCCCCTGAATAGTTCAGTGGTTATAAATGAAAATAGCTGAAACCTTTGATTTAACAACATGGTTGCTTGGATACTCCTGATTTCAAACAGTAAATTGTATGATATTTTATTGTGTGTTTAATGAACATAAATTGTAGAAGGCAGGATGAAGGGGTACCTTATAGGCTAATTCAGGGATACGTAAGGTTTTATAAAATCTGATGAAGTATGTTGTTGCTTACAGAATATGTCATGCCCTCTTTTGCAAGCTGGACACCATCACCAGCAGTTGCACAGCAGCAGGGCACATGCTGTTGCTGTGCTTCCCCGTCCTGAGTCCCCCATCTCTGCTAAAATAGAGTATATGGCCAAAGCTTGTAACTTTCTGGTGTGTGACAACTAGTCTCAAAATGTCCGAGCAACTAGCAAGTGCCAAAATGTTACTTTCTTTTGGCCGCTGCAGTCATCTGTAAGGATGAAAAAAATCATTTGTCTTTGGGGAAAATCTAAATTGAACAGTGCTCAGTTTTGCTACTGGCAACCCTATCCTTGATGGTAAGCTCATGAAGTTTATCAGCTTGCCAGAGTAAATCAGGTAAAAGGCACCAAAAGAACCAACCCTGGGAGGGTGGAGACAAGTATAGGAAGCTCTTATGAGAGAGACTGAGTGTCCCTGTGACAGCCAAGGGCAGCAGTGAATGATAACGCAAGGGGATATTTTATTCACACAGACAAAATATTGCCAACATATAATATGCAAAGCCCATTCCATATTTAATCAGTGTAAGAGTGAACAGTTTTTCCACAATATCTGAAATCCAGTGTGGATAAAAATGATGTTTTAATTATTCTTTTAATTTAACTTACATGGTGCTTTCTTTTCAAGAATAAACTTATAGCAAATATTTGGAAAGTACATTAGATTGTGATCTCTTTAGGGCAAATAAACATAGTTTATGTTCCTATTTGCCCAGCACTGTTGCAATATACAGCACAGTGGCTTAGTCTTTGGCAAAGGTAGTAACAGATGAGTACTGCTTCCCTCTACTATGAATTTCAGGTTCACTTCATTATCTTGCTCTAGATTTCCTTGCATATTGATAACAGCATATTATTTTTAGTTAAATGATTAAACAGATTCAGGTTTTGATAAATGCAGGCCTTAACAGAGGCTCTCAATTTCAAATAAGGTCCACTACTCAGGGATAATTAGATTGGGAACAAATGTTTAAGATTGGACCCTGGGAAGCACAAAACCAGACACAGGGCAGGAATTCAGGGAAAGAGGCCCCAGGAGATGATACTGGTGGGAAGGAGAGCTGCAGAATTCCTGGAAGAACTAACTTGTGACGAGGCATTTGAAGTAGAGGTGGTGGGGCTGGGGAAAGACTGCTCTAAAAGCTCTGACAGAAAGTGTCCTAAGTACTAAGAGCAAGAAAAAAGGCACAAAGGTAGAAAACAGACAGAAAACAAAAGACGTGAGACAAGAGGACTAGCAGAAAGGAAGTAACAGCACAGTAACCCCCGCCAAAAAAGGTGGGGAGGGAAAGAACAGGTTTGGGTTACTGTGGTGTTACTTCGTTTCTGCTAGTGATGAGCTAAGTCCCTGGGGAGATTTTTAATATCAGTAAAGATTTAAAGTCATAATAGATACCACAGCATATACATTTTTTTAAGTTTGCTCTTCTTCTGGGGTCAAAAATGAATGGCCCCGTATCACTACAGACTGTTCCCTTGAATGCAGGAACCATCTGTATAGTTTCTTGATGAAAAAATATTGAAAGCACTTGATGAAGCTTAGTGCCTAGGAACTTACAAAAATAACTCTGAGAAATGTGATGAAGTTTCAGAGGGTGTATGAAATGGTGTGGGAAGGGATCATCTTTTTTCAAAGCAGTGATTTCATGGAAACATTGGATTTCAAGGAAGAGGGGAAATGTTATTTACAGATGAGGGTGCCAGATTGTTCCAAAGGAAGGCAGAACAGGTACAAACCACAGAAAGTGAGAATGCAATTCATACTGCTTCTGCTGACACGGATCAGGGCAGAAGACAGTCCCCAATATCCCACCTGACCATCTTTCTTTTAACTGTGACTCTCAAAGCAGCAGTCCTTCAGCATGTTCTAAGAGAGGAAAGGTTGCATATAACTAGATTAGTTTAAAACTAGGTGAACAGACATAATCTGAACCTTAACAGCAGCAAGCCACAGAAGAACATAAACTGCACCCAACATTTAGATACATGTAACTGTAACGTGGACCTTCTTAGGGTGCTTTCAGTGTGTTTCAGGAGCCACGTGAGTATGGGATAGGCTGATCACCAGGGATCCGGGTTTTCTGGTTCCCACAGAAGAATGGAGAAAACCCCAGACTTCCCATTTTAATTGGAGAAAATGCAGATTTTCCCTTTTAGCAGGGAAACTCATGGATTTCCCCCTTTTGGAAAGAATTCTGCAGGCTGGCTGAGTTCCAGCCTGCAAGTAATGTTTGCAAAAGGGGCAGGAAAGCCCCAGTCCTGCCTGGAGGGGGAGGAAGAGGGAGAAAGGGCAGGACCTTATGCAATCACTTACTGAAAGCTGCTGCAGGAAGAGGATCAGTCTTCTTTGTTCCTGGAGGTAAGTGGGACTTGGGGGTTGCGGGGTGGGGTGGGAGGGGAAGCTGGCTGGGGACTGAGGTAGCCAGGGGGAAGACATGGAGTGCCTGCTAGCAGGCAAGCACTCCTGGTGGGGCTTTCCCCAACAATTTCTCCTCCCTCAGCCCGGGCAGGCGGGGAGATGGGAGGGAACAGGGCGGAGGGGCAAGGGGTACTGCTAGCCCCCCACCTGAGCTCACTCTGTGCCCACTCCCAGGAGCAGAGCCGGGGAGATGAGGGCAGCAGTGCCCCTTTGCAGGCTATATGTGTGCTGGCCAGCCGGGGGGAAGGGGGAGCTTGCACGTAGCTTGCCTGCGGCTGGCAGCGGGAAAGCTGCATGGGATGTGGGGTACAGTGGTGGGTGCTGCATGCAAACCTGAACCCCCACCCCCAGCCAAGCAGGCATGTGAGGCCTGCAGAGGGGCACTGCTGCCTTCACCTGTGCTCTGGGCAAGCAGCACGGGGCATAGCGGTGGTGGTGCTGTGGTGCTGGTGGCCACCTCTGCGTGAGCAAAGGTGTGGTGTGGGGGCAGCTGCAGATGACAGTGCAGTGGCAGCCTCCAGCAGTGGTATGGTGGCCACTGTGTGCCAGCGTCACTGCACTGTCACCACCGTGCCCCATGCCACTTGCGCAGAGCAGGGCCAGGGGGGTGAGGGCAGCAGTGCCCTTGTGCAAGCTGCACATGCCCGCCCAGCCAGGAGGGAGCAGAGGCTGCCACTGCACCCCATGTCCCATGCGCCCCACCCCATGTCGCAGGCCAGTGGCGCGAGGTGCAGCAGTGGTGGCAGTGGCTGCCACGTGCAAGTTCCCCCTCCTCCTCCACCCCTGGCTGGGCAGCAGTGTGTGGCCTGCAGAAGGGCACTGCTGCCCTCGCCCCCCTGGCCCTGCTCCTGGGAGTGGCCACAGAGTGAGCTGAGATGGGGGGCTCGCAGTCCCCCTCCACCACTGTGGCCCAGGGGTGCATTCTCTTCCCCCCCTCTCCCTGCCTGCCCACCTGTGCGCCTGGGCTGAGGGGCAAGTGTTGGGGAAACCCCACCAAGAATGCCTGCTGGCTGGCAGGCACTCCATGTCTTTCCCCAACACATCCTTGCTTCCTCAGACCACAGCCAGCTTCCCCCGCTCCTTGGCTGGGCACCCCATGTGTAGCCCACAGCGAGGCACCCCATGTGTAGCCCACAGCGAGGCACCCCTGCTCTTGCCCCCCCACCCTAAGAGCAGGCACAGAGATGCACTCCTCCCCACATTCTCAGTCTGTGCTCCCAACCCCTTACTTTCCCCCCGTCTCCCCACACACACCTAGCTTTTGGGGGCGGGGGTGTATGTCTGTGTGTTTATCTGTGTGGTGGGGCTGGGGTGCTGTTGTGGGGGGAGTAAGGGGCATGAGCAGGATTGGGAAGATTGGGGGGGGGGGAGTGAGGGGCACTAGCAGGGCCGGGGGTGGGGATCTCACAGATTTTGGATTTTTTATCAAAGAATTTGCGATTTTTTTATCAAAGAATTTGTGATTTTTTAATTATTTTTTTTAATCAGGAAAAACCAGGATCCTGGCTAATCATGTCTTTAGGGGCCAAAGTCAGTGGGAGATAAGGCTGCAAGTTAGGCAATATTGCACTTTTATTTTGAACAGTTTGACAAAAACAGTTTGTAAGTTTGAAGTCCCTGTGGTAAATTATCAGCCCAGGACCCCATCACCAAACTGTCTCTCTCCCATTAATTTAGTATGAATACAAGTCATGCTGTTTACTCTACAGCTATGCCATTTGCCCTGCAGAATTCTAGACATGACAGCCATAGCACACAATGGATTTATGACGATGCCCTTAATATCTCTTTTTACCCTCCACAGAATGAATAATGGTCCCATAATAGGGTATGAAGATGATGTTGGGAGAAAGACAGATTTCCGACTTTTTTATCCAGAGTCTGTTTTTTCAGACCCAATTCACTACGATCCTAATACTACTGTTGTTCTTGTCGTTTTCAAACCACATGATTTAAAGTGGCTCTGGAGCTTACTGGGTGGTGAGAAAGTAGTAAGTTTTATTTATTTATTGTGTTTTGTCAAATTGTCCTGACTGCCTGTCATAGCTGAGCATGTGTACCATGCTTTTCCTAATCATCTCAGATATAACATGCTGTAACAAATCAAAGGAGTGGAACAGATATCTTTAGGAAATAGAACTGATGGTCTACAGGAGCTTCCTGCTGGTGTGAGCATAGTGTTTGCTGCATTTCTGTGTTTGCTGCATTTCTGCAGTATAGTTGGACAGCAACCCGCACCTGAAGAAAAACTTTGGAAAATATTATAATTCAGACCATTAGCTGGTATAAATCAGCATAACTGAAATCAACAGGACATCAGAAATTTCCATGGGGCAAAATGTATGACTTGGGTTGATTCTAGCTGTCACGTAGATTTTTAGAATACTCTCATCATGCACTCCAGTTCCTTCCTGCACAATTGTACATCGCTTGTAATCTATGCATGTGATCTTGGATTTCCGTAAGTGTTCATCACCATCTGTTCTCTGCTCCCCCTGTAAAATGTAATAAATGAGAATTCTTTTGATTCATACTTTATATCAAGGAATAAGTACACTACAGATTCAAGGAGAGATTTTTTTAATAGGGTATATGATAATTGCTTTAAAGGGAGTTGTGGTGTCATAGATGGAGGGCAGTGTAATTCTATAATTACTGGATTATACAAGAAGATGGACTACATGGTCATAATGGTTCCACTAATTTCATTTATTAAAAAAAAATCTTAATTTAACTCTGTGGACTTTTTAGCATGATTCCTGACTTATACCAAAGTAAGCGGTATCTGTATTTGAATGCTTAGTCGAGGAAAAGCATATCCCTCCCAGTAGTCTGTGGGAGCAAACAGCAGGGCCTAGATTTGCACAGTCTGTGAATTTAGGTCATTTTGATTAAATGTAAATCAGAGCTGGATGGCTGGAGAAGGGAATGTTCACCTTCTATTACTTCCCCCAGCTAGGAAAAGCAGCAGCTCTCCTAGTTAATCAGGTTACGGTTCTTACTGACCCCACTGTAAACTCAGATCAGTGTTGTTTTCTTTTCCCACAGCTAATCAGTCCTTGACCTAAAACAAGTGGTTGAACTAAACCAATTTAGTTTTTGATCTTGGTTTCCAGGAAGCATTTCTCACTCTCATCATTTCATCTCCTGTCACCTCCACTTCAGCTTTTCATACAGTACTCCCACTGAATCACTGTGCCCCCAGCTTTCATTTCATAGTTAGTCAATTTTGCTTTCATAGCTTTCCTAATGCTAACTCTAAATATGTATTTGACTATTGCAGAATGCTAAAAGTTTTTGGAAAAAACCAGCCTTGAACATGATATACAAGACTAACCAAATCAGGATACTTGATCCTAGTATTATCAGAAAAACTGCACATGAATGGCTTCATTTCCCTACAAGATATTTCAGAAAGGAAGTAGGTATTTTTGTTGTTAACATTTTATTCATTTGCAGACTATAGGAAATGGTTACCATCATTTTTTTGTTGTATTTAACTATATTGAAGCACTTAGATTTGCATTATATATATATTTTTTTTAAATAGGAATCTTGGTTTGGTGTGTTGAAAATTTCTGTAGGCGAGACTAAATCTCTTAACTGTCAAGTACTTCTTTATGATATTTTAATGTAGGTACTGTCCATACTTTGTACTATGTGGTCTTGTCTTTACTAGAGAAAAACGGATAATTTAATAGTTTAGTTAAGGCATCTTAATTGGCACATACTAAAATTCTAGTGTAGACAAGGTAAATTGTACTTTTAACATGTGTTAACTGGTGAGCCCAACAGCATTAGCTAACTGATGAAAATACATTTAATCATAGAGTGAAGACGCTCCATTTGTGCATATGTATTCATTGAGTATGTATCTACAGAGACAAAAGTGTTTGAGTACAGAAGGGTTATAAAAATGTTCTGGTAATAACTATGGGGTGACTTCATTAGCCACTGGAACAAAATAATATTCTACCCTAGATAAATTATGGTTTTAAGATCTCATGACTAGATAGGAAGCATTATACTTCATCTCATGACTGAACACAAAACATTATCATACGACTAGAGAAAAAGTATTATGCCATTGCTTTTACCCTAGCTTTTCAGTGGGACATAGGATACCCTTCAGCTCCAAAAGGTTTCTTGATACTATATCACACCTTCCAGGCATGATAGGGAAAAGCTACCTAGATAATTATGCAGAATTTGCAAAAACCTCTGTTTGTTTTCCTTTTTTCCTGGTAAGATCCATGGCTCTAAAGCTTTTTGGGCAGAAGAAATATGAAAAATGGGGGAGGGGAGGGTGTATTTAAATTGCTTAAAACTTTTCTAAAATGCATGTTGTCTGCAATGCAGACTGAACGCATCATAGCCAGTGGCATTAGAAAGGTTTCATCTCTTATACATCGGACTGAGCAATGCAGAGTATTGCTAAACCAGGCCAAAATTTGGATGCATGATTTAAGCACAATGTAAAGTGAGTACAGGTTTCCCTCACCAACCATGGTTTTCCCAGCCACAGTTTTGAGTATCCATGCTTAATATTCTATATACCATTTTGGCTACCACGGTATATAGTTTTGAGTAACCATGGTTTTCCATGGCCACGCATCAGCCTGCCACTTGCCATTTTTTCCCATAAGCCTTTTGTTTTGCCAACGACAGGAACTTTCAGGAAGCTAACCCCAGTGGTTGGCAAAGGAAACCTGTACTGTATTTTGTCACATACTGCAAGCCCTTAAATAAGATACACACTTTTGTTTTGGGAAAGCAGAGTGAAGAAAAAAATATTTTTCTGGATTCACGACTGAATTCTGACTGCAGGGGATCCTGGCTACAGGGCTGAATCCTGACCTGTGCTGCTCAGGCAAAAATTAAAGTGATAACCTTCTCACAGTCACTAGTGAATTGCCAGCAGTGGTTAGCTCAGTGATGAGCAATTATTTTGGCTGGAGGGCCACTTAACGAGTTTTGGTGAGCTGTCAAGGGCTGCACACACAAAATATTTCAGAAGGTATAATTTTACCAAATTATAGATAAAAAAACAAATCAAATACTAAAAATCAAATATCTACTATATAACATCTTTAAATTTAATATCACAAAACTATTTTTTGTCCTGATTTATATATATTTTTTGAGTAGTGTATACAGAGGGGATTCCATGATAGTTTAAACTAAGGTCTACTTTTGTATATTGTGTGTGGGGGGAGCTGTAGGAGAGTAGGGGGGTGTTGGTGCAGGGGTTAGGGCAGAGTGGTTATGCACATGTTTGTGGGGCTGGCTGGGGGTGGGAGTGGAGGACAGGGTGTGCATGTAGCAGAGCACTCCAGGGCAAGTGTAGGTACAGGTATGGTGTGTGCCCCCCCCCATCCAGCCCATGATGGTCCCCACAGCACACCACATGGGACCGAACCCTGCCTATGCCTACCAATGGCTGCAGCCCCAGCCAGCGTGGACAGCTTTCTGGTGGGGCTGTTCCCAGTGCAGCTGCAGCTGGCTGGACACTGCTTTACTCCGCCCTGCTTCCAGTGATTCCTACTCCACCTGCCCCTGCTGGTTCACTCTGCCAGCAGGCAGTATAGGGAAGCCATGGAGATGCATGTTGGGCAGCATATGCCCAGCCAGACAGGGGGGAACTGCAGCCAGGTGGCTCCTGCCTCAGTGCAGAGGGCTCCAGCTCCCAGTGGCCATCCACTCACTTGACTGCCCACAGGTAACTGCTCATAATACCAGGTGGGTGGAGTGGGTGGAAGGCAGCCTGGAACTGGAGCCCCATGCACTTGGGCAAGAGCCCCTTGGCTGCACCTTCCCTCCTCCCCACTTGGCTGGGCATCTGCTGCTGGGCACACATCCCCATGGCTTCCCTGCATTACCTGCTGCCTGATGTGGTGCTGCAGAACAGGAGGAAGGGGATGAGCTGCTGGAGGAAGAGGGGAATGAGCAGCACCTGGGTGACTGCAGTTGCACCAGAGCCAGCCCCACCAGGAAGCTGTGCATGCTGGCTGGGGCTGGATCTTCCAGCAGGTGCAGACACGAGCATGGTGCAGGCTGCCCCTGGTGGGACTGGACAGGGCTTGGCCCTATGTGGAGCACTGCAGGGGCAGCCATGAGCCAGATCCAGTCAGTTGGCAGGTGCCCACCTACAGGCCAGATTCAATCAGTTAGCAGGCCAGATCTGGCCCACAGGCTGTGTTTTGCTCACCCCTGGGTTAGCTGCTCAACCAAAGGCTACTGCCGACTCTGCAGCAGCTGTGAAAGAGTTAACACATAGCTGTGACTCTGAAGGATGAACTTTGCTCCTTCCCTATGAGGCTGTCAGGGGGAAAGGAATTTTATAATATGTCCATGCCTCTGTCCCAGCACAGAAAATCAGCTTCCACACTGCGGACACTCGCTTCAGTTTTGGAGAGCTGATTTATTGGGGAAAGGTACATGTGGTGTGCAATAAAATATGGTCATTTTAAATTTGGGGTGCTGTCCTGCCATAAGGAAATTTTTCAAATTCTACTTTTCCAGTAGCCATTTGACATTCTAGTGAAAATGGCAATGTCTAGTGGCCTTATTTGTAAATGGATACACAGAATGTTTTAGATGGACCAGGCTGTCATTTATATGTATAAAAATTGTTAGTTTCCTACTAAAGAATGCCCTGAGGGAAATGTAGATTTTAACATGTAGATCTTTTCTGTATAGCCAAAATACTACAGAGGCAGCCCAGGCAAATGTAATGTCAGGTGCAGAAAATGAGGCTATTTACCAGGAGATCACAGCTGTTACATGGACTGCTTTATCTTGAAAGTGCAGCTGACACTCCTTGGATATTATTCACAGGTATCCTTTGTAAATCAGCTACCACATTTGTCTAATTTGACCTTCTTAATTGCCCTTACAAAGCAGGTTTGACTTTCACGAAAAAAAAAATGTATCTGCTCCTCTTGCATTTTCTCCCACGTCAAATCATAGTCTGGGCATGGTAGTTCAACTGGCTGCTTTGGAAACACCTGCAGTGTGTGACAAAACAGTTATAAGATGTCAAGTGGGAGAAAAAGGAGCAGGTAGAGATGAGAGCCTGAAGATCCTTGAACCCCGCACAAAAAGTCCATGGGCTTTTATGAGCAGGCAAGAATTCTTAAGCCACCACTCTCTTGGAACGTGTCCATTCTCTGCCCTGTCCCCTCGCTCACTCACCAAGCCTTGTTCCAATTCTCTTGGGGAGGTTTGGCTCTCAGGTAGACAGTCTGTTTTGCTGGACTGCCTATTCTTTTACAGAACTTCACTTTCCGTACACCCTGCCCCTTTCCTCTCAAGTCTGTGGTGTATGACTCACACCAGTCACATGTTCATGTTTCCACTTTAAGTCTGTCTTGGTCTCCTTTGGGTTTCTCAATTCATCATTCGACCTCACTCATTCCTTATTCCACTAAACAAATATCTATGGATTAAGTCACTCTTATCTCTCAACTGATCATTCAGATTCCTCCAGAATATCCACCAATCAATTAACTTATTGCTTAATCAGTCATATAAATTCATTCAGAATGTCTGTAAATTAATTCACTTATTTCTCAACATAAACATCTACAAATTCATCTGCTTCTCATTTCTTGATTAATACCCATAAATTCATTCATTCCTTCTTTCCCAAATCAATCCCCTGATGAGCTCATTCCCTTCTCATGCAGTAACGTACTTTCACCCTGCATTTACAATCACAGTGCAGTCATCAGGTGCCTCGAGATATGGCACTCATCTCCTCCCATCCACTGTACTGTTGGCCCTGCCCTTACTATCCCGGCACCCCACTTCACATATCTCTCTCTTCTGCCTCCATTCAGATCCTCCTTGAATCCCGGTCTCACTTCTCACACCCTGGCTTGGGCATCTGGGCCCTGCACCTCCATGTAGACCATACAGCTTCCTGGCTCTGCTGTATTTTCCCCTCTCTGTCAGAAGGCCGACTGTAACAGGGTAACTGTCAGGGCCAAATACCATGCTGGCCTACCTCCCTGTCTGGACAGTCTGCCCACCTACACACTCCTGCCACACCTTGATGTAAATAACAAGTTGTTTATTTTGAAAGTAGGAGGCTGCCCATTTTAAAGCCCAATGCTAAGGGTAAATGTTTTCACTCGATCTGAGCCTTCAAGAGGCCGAGATATTACACAGCTTCAAAACTCCCCTTATACTGTGTCCCTTGCCTCACAGAGGGCACCCAGATTTTCCACTACTTCCCCGGGCACCTCTCTGTGCTGCTGTGGCCTCTGGTCCAACTAGGCCTTCGGCATCTTTGGACGTGCCTGGGCCTTTAACTCCTGCCCCTCACTGGGGCTTCTGCTCCAGCTACCCTAGTCAGCTTCTGTGCAGCCCTTCAGATTGGTTTCAGGTCCTACTCTCCATTGCTGTCAGGTGTGGCTAGCCTAGTCAGCACCTGTGCAGCCCTTCGGACTGTCTTAGGCCCTACTCGACACGGCAGCAGGGTCCCTACAACTCTAACCCATCATTAGGGCCTCTGGGCATCAGGCATCTGATGACTTACCTGGGCCCTCCTAACTCAGCCTTGAGCTAGTCAGGCCTCAGGCATCTGTCAACATACCTGGACCCTTCTGGGCATTAAGCCCCTTTGGGCCTTGGGCATCTGTCGACTTACCTGGACCCTGCCTCAGGCCCCATGCAATGCTTTTCTGTTGGGGGGTGTTTTCCCCTCCACAGGGTAAACCACAAGGCAGTGGGGGCTTAGGCTTTTTGGCACCCCATACTCGCCCTTCACTGAGGAAGCACAGGTGTGGCATTTCCTGGAAGTTTCCCTGCCAGAAGCAGCCCCACCACACCATCAAACCCCAGCAGGATGTAGTTTTAGGTCATTCCCCAGCACCAGGACCCTCCTGCTCTCCGCATAGTTCCTACCCTGTCCTCTGGGTGTTCCTGAGCAGCAGTTCCAAACAGGCGGTGTTCTGCCTCCAGCTGTTTGCAGCAACTGCTGCTGGCTTTACTGATCAAGCCTGCTCTTATTTCTAGCAACTGAGCCCTCTTCCCCAATCAGGTAGTCTCTTGCTGGCCATGCAACTCCTGATTGAGGAGTGTGGCCACCTGCAGGCTGCCTTTTCTGCCTGCTCAGGCCCTTTGAGTGGCAGGCACTCAAAAGTTCCCTCCCACACTGATATCTGGCCATCTTACAGCTCTCCCTTTTGCTACTTGTCAGTGTTCTGAGCCAGTGGGGGCGAGCTCCCCCTGGCACATGACCACGTGCCCCTGGAAGTATGTCTTCTCCCCGGGGTTTGTTTCCAGACCCATTTTCTGGGTGCACCAGTGGCCTCGTGACTCCCTTGTGCTCAAGTAAGTTTCCTCCTGATTTGGCCAGCTTCTGCTGTCCGTAACTGGGGCTTCCAGTCAGCCCCTGTTACAGCCTTATACTCTTCATGATAGAAAATCCCCTCCCTTGCCGTACCCATCCTTCCCCACAAGGCTCAGGGAAAGAAGCAATAGCTGAAGCACTGGTGAAGACGTGCTCCAATTAAACAAATGTGGGTGATATCTTGGAGGTGATATGGAGACCCAGATCTGCACAAAAGGCCCATGTCTTCCATGGATCCCAGAAGGTTCCATTGGGTCTGAACACAGACTTGATTTCTAAGACAGTAAACATATGTACCCTTCATCTCTGACAAAATGGTCCAAGGACAAGTCTTTGGTGACTTCCCCTGGAGTGTTCTGTCCCACAGACAGGCCCTCTTCCCTCCGTACCTCCACAACAGGGAGTGATCTGGGCTCTAACTGTCCAGTTTTTTAGTCCTTCTTTTGTTGGTGTTCATGTTGAACTAGCTTTGAATTTTCCATTAAGCCATCATTGCATTTCCTCTTTTTCTATTTGAATGTTCCAAGTTTGTTTATCAGTGTCACCCTCAATGTTAGCTCAGTTCTGGGAACACCATTTTTGAAACCATGTGTGTTCTCTCTACATGACTGCCTTGCCAACAGTAAAGCAAAATTATTACAGGTCACCCAGAGGCTACATATCTTTTCCCATTAAATGTCTTGATTTCAGCGGACTTTGTTAACAAAGTCTAGAATCTCTCAAGAATTTCCTGAGCATTGTTACGGTGGAGGTCAGATTCTAAGCCTTGCCATTTAACTGACAAAATTTGTAGCTAGGTAAAGTCCACAGGAAAGTTTTACTTATGGAAGGATTGCTCTTTGTACAGCTGAGTTATACCAGTTCTTCATTTCCCTCATGTATATCTGGGAAGTGAGAGCATTTTACATGCATGACAGTATATGATTTATGCTTTAACAATATGCTGATCTTAGTTGGATTTCCTGCCCATAAAAGTCAAAAGCAAAGAGCACCAAACAGAACTCAGTGAATTCTGTGGAATATTTGCCAGACACCTTTTGGGTCACCTCAGTCCTGATTTGCAGCATTCCTGTCATATCTGTCTGGGTCCTCCTCAGAACATTGTGACAGTTGTGTCACATGGTGTGGGCAACATGAGAGGTAGATAGCAAGCAGGGGTTAGGATCACACCACTGAACTCATGCCCTAGATATTCAAAGGGAGAACTCTATCTTGGTAATCTGTGGGGCCTCTCAGCCAAATACTCTGCATGTGGTTGGTTAATATTATTTACAAGGTACACTGTGATTCTTATAAAGATGTAAAAATCCCCAAAGGTGATTAAATAATTGTGATATCCTCTCAAAGAAATTACCATTAGTTCTGATCTTATAAAGCAGAAAAAGTGGGGTGGGGGTTGGTCAATTCTTACCCTCAACCAAATGTTCAAGGAATCAAAATATGCCACTATGATGTGCTACATGATGGTGTGTTGGATTCAGTGAACTGAATCCAGCTTGTTCTAGAGGCATTGAACTGGGAGAGGAGAAAAAGTAGTTACATTATCCAGTCTATCTCCCTTCCTGTGAAGAATTGTTTGCTACCGTGTGGACCAATTTTGTTCCCAAAGGCCTGGGAGCTGAGTGTTCTGGCTGTGCTGCACCAGAACAGTTATGCCGTAGCTTAACTTTGACTGAACTGCTTTAGTGTTTGCATGCTTTGAAATGGATATGAACTAGCCATGTAATAGTTGATAGGACATATAGTAATAAGACAGCTTTGGTAATACACTTAATTTAAAACTTCATTTCTGGTAGCAGTGCAGTTAATCACTAGATACTCTTTGCATGAAGTGATATCTTGTAAGATAAGTGGATATTTATTGCTGGGTTTTTTGATGTAAGAAATAAAACATTTCCCCTCTAACCTCTTCTTCAGATGAAGTAATTTTTTTCTTTCTGAAATTCTTCTACTCCAAAAAAGCTTCAAGCTACTTCCAGTAGTTTTGCCAACTGTTGGTACTGCAGAGTCATTAGTGGTAATTGTTATTATTAAGACCCTCATTTTCAGGTTTTCGTTGTCTGTCAAGATGAGAATTATAATTTGTGTGTCCCTATTTTCTTTTTTTTAGAAACCCAAGCATCCCACAACGGGACTAATTGCCATTTCTTTGGCATTTCACTTCTGCCATGAAGTTCACCTGGCAGGATTTAAGTACGACTTCTCTGATAGAAACAGTTCTTTGCACTATTATGGCAATGAGACTATGTCTCTAATGATTGAGGTAATGTACTGTTCTTTTTCTTTTTTTTTACAGAAATGTTTAAAGAAAAAAGTATACATCTTTTGATAAGTTAGGAGGCAGAGTGTTCTGAAGGAATGTACTTGGATTGGGGTGAAAAAGTCCCGAGTTCCATTTCTAGCGCTACCATTGAGTGAAGATTTGACCTCAACAAATCACTTCATTTTTTCCTTAATTTTCCTCTCTGCAAAACAGAAATACTAATACATGTCTACTTCACATGGGGTTAAGAGGGCTAATTGGCTAGTGGATATATAAATGCTTAATATTATTATAAATGTTTGAAAGATAATCATGGCTTCATCTTCTGTAGTTCTTGCATTAATTTTAGTCTGTTACCTGCACTGTTTTGCTTTGGTTTTGCTCCCAGAACCCAGTGTTCCTGTCATCGTGGCATATCAACAGACAGTTTTCTGAGCAGTAGCCTGCAGTGCTCACATTTTCACTAATCTGCTTTTCTGGCAAAAATTGCATAATTTGGAAAACTGCCAAATTTCATAAACAAGTTCTTGAATCTCAATGCAGAGAGAGAGGAGAGAAACAGAAAGGTAGGAAGGTATCAAAAGGTGAAAAGCCACAGAAAGAGACAGGAGGAATGTGGTCAATTGTTTGAGGAGCAATGAAGTATAATTATGCCTATGTATGATTCTGTGGAGGTAGGGGGGCAAATAATTGATTAACTGTGTGTGGGACCTGCTTCTCCTCCAGCTATGGCGGAAGGGTCTTGCCCATTTTCAGTGACTTTCTTCCAGTTTTTCATGTATCCCCCTGTCTCACTGCTCCCCTCAGCTTTCTGCATTCGTAGGGGCTCAATTTGTTCTCCATTTCTTTTAATGGAGCACCAAAGTCTTCTCCGTATCCCCAGGCCTTACAGTAGGAGACATTGCCAGTGGGTTCATTTCTTTCCCCCCTCTGTCTTCCAGGCTGGAGAAGAGAATCAAGTAGGGCTTTGAAAATAAATTGCTCTCTGGATACCCTCTTTAAAAAGAAATATTCTAAGAGTGTGTGTATTAATTTTTCTCAGCAGCATAGTTTAGAATCCTGGGAGTGAGTCATGGAAAGTATGTATATGGTCATCCAGGCTACCTCTCTGCTACTGAGGGATTCTTTCTTGCAGTATTTGCTTTAAAATAGAGTCTAGGGCATTGTTACAGGTCAGTAGCAGTAGAGTTTGGGAAACTATTCCACCCAGCCTAACAAATGAGTTATTTCCACAGATTTCTGACTATAACACTCTCTAAATAACACATTTGATTGTTGGATTTCTGACTATAGCACTCTCTAAATAACCCATTCGATTGTTAGTATCTGTTTTGCTTATAGTAATGTTTTCATTTTCATCTGTTTTTGTTTCCTCCCTCCCCTTTAGAATGAATACCACAACATCAGTGCTGAGCAAAGGTTTTTGAAAATGCTCAGAGACAAGAACTTTGTGGTCAACCTGACATAAAGAGAACTGAAGAGCAATCACTATGTTCAGCAAGAAATAATTTTATTTTTTGTACTGTATTTTTATTTTTTAAGCATTGAATCAGTTTATTAAGATATTTAAAAGCACAGAAGCCTCACAAAGGTGACAGTGGCAGACAGCCCCTAACCAAGACTGAGGACAGTAACTCTTCTTTCTCATGGCATACAACCAGACTAAACTGATTTCTGTGAATTTATTTAATTATGAAAAAACTGCAACCTTCAGCTAAAAATATCAGGGATATGTAAGAATATAATGCACAACCTTTATTTAACAATAAGAATTCTTTTTTCAAATAATTTCTCTTTACTATCTTCCTTTCCTACATCATCACCCTCAAGAATTATATATGATGTCCACAGAGCTGCAAGATCCTGAGGTAATCGGTAAAGGGATACCAAGTCTTTGATTTCGGGTCTGAAAATGATTTAGAATGGCAGCACTTAATAATTATTACGGCAATTGATAAATATGACAGTATGTGAAGGTCAGCTGTTTGCATATTAGAAAACGCCATGATTATTCACAGAGGTCGACACTTTGTTTTTAAGGCTAGCTCAACAGCTCGTAGACTGGACAGCATTCATTGAACATATTCTGTATACACCTAGGTTGAAGACTGCATTGGCCAGAGAGCATAAAAGTCGCACTGATGCTGCTTATGCTGTATCTAATGTGCAAAGCACTGAGGTTGATAGTTCCCAGTACTTTCCATCACTGGCAATGTACAAGTAGGTAAATACTCTTTGAAAAGAATTAAGCATAATGTCCTTTAAAATGGGGAATAATTTAAATAATTTTAAAGATGGGAGTCATCTTGTCACAACTGTCAACCTGTTTCAAAAGAACCCCATACCACAATGTTTCAGTATTCAGCACAGATGGGTGGCAATGCAGAATCATGAGTATGCAAATTACTGTTTCTCTAAGATAATACTTACTGAATACCTTGATTCTCCAGTCAGGGGATAGTGATACTTTTCTGTTCTCAAAGAATTAAGAAACATTTTCCAAATTAGCATGATTTCCTTGCCTCGCTTCCCCTCTGCCTGCCCACAACCCTACACCTTCTTCCCCACTGTCATGCAGGGTCTCAAGGGAGCAATCGTCACCACAAGCATTTTCCATTTTTCTTGATCTTATATACAACGGAGTTTTTGAGACCCTGCATCAAGCAATCCAGGGAATTATGGTTTAGCTTGTCAATGACTTGATGTCCTATGTCTTCCTCGCCCCTTTTTCCTGATTTGTTTTTTTTTTTTTAAATGTTTATTTTTAAGCAGATATTTCTGTATGTACACACATGCGCACACAGAACTGAGAGACAGTGAGGGGGGAGCTGAAAGAAGGGTTACATTTTTTAGAAGATCACAGTTATATTCTTAAATTTTATTTTCAGGCACCTACGTCTCAGTGACTTAAACTCCAAGTTCAGAAGTGATTTAGTATTTAGGCTCCATATTCATTTAAAATATGTCTATGCAGTGCAGTACAGAGATATGTTAGGTAGCTTAGGTCCTGGAATCAATTTAGCCACAGTAGCATGATGGCCACTTGAGATTTAGCTCTGCTGAGAAGTAGAAGGCTGTTATGCTACTTAACAACATGAGAGCTTACTTGTTTAGAGCTAGCTTGAATATCTGTACACAGCATAACATTGTGCCATGTAGACGCCTGGCTGAGAAGCAGGGTAGTGTCCTGGAAACAGTGCTGAGTGAATGCAACTATCCTGCTTCCAATACTTTAGCTAGCTGTTTCAGAGATGCCTCGGGCATCTCAGTGTGGCACTTCATTATGCGATATAAATTGACCTTCAAATACTCTTGAAAATTTTACTCAGGATATTTTGCTGGAACATGTTTGGTTGGACAGTCAGGTCATGAATTAATTGTCTCCAATTTGTCTGTGAAAGCTTTAAGTGGTGTTAAAGTTCTGGCCCATAGACTGAAATCAGCCCACAGAGACATGTCATTTGGCCCATAGGGTTCCCTGGAAATTTGGTGGCAGGAAAGCGATAGCAGCATTAATTGCTCTCAGAGCGTGGCAGTTAATTCTGCTACCACTCCTCACTGTCAAATTTCTGGCCTTTGGGGAGACCTGTGGTGAGGAAGATGTGACTCCACACACAAGATGATGCCTGTGCATTGACTCTGTGCTGGATCCGGCCTGCAGACTGACCTTGCATGCAGGAATCACAGTCCAGCCCTGCATCAGTCATCTGCTTTCTATGAAATCTGCTGGATGACATACATCACTGTCAAGATGGAATGGGAAGTAAATACCATTCTAGTCATCCCAGGTTTCTGGCAATTTATTGTTCTGTATTGGTCATCTGAGCCCTCATTCTAGATAAATCACCAAAAAGTCTGCATCAGAGCTATTTTGAAAGTATGTAAAATAATCTGCTGGTGATTTTTACGGTAAATGCATTGTAAAAATGCCTCTATTGCCGAGTATTCTAAAGCAGCATATATATATTAAAAAAAATCGAAGTGTATACCAGGCAGGTTGTTGTTTTGTTTTGTTTTTAAAAGAGAACATAAAACACATGATTGAAGAATGCTATAGAGCTTTAATCAGTCTCCCTTGACATAAACTTAATAAGCAAGTCATTGGGCAAATAACAGTGGAGAAGCCTAATATTTTCTATTTCACAAGTGTTACAAATACGTAAGCATATTTGGGTGGGTGTTGCCATTTTTTAAATACTTGATTCTGGTACAAGACTATAAATGACTGCATTCTGATTTAGTTTTGTTGGATTAATTGGATCTAGGCCCTCGTGAAAGAAGCATATCACAGGAAACTGCAAGAACACGGGGAGTCTAAGGACCCCAAATTCTTTTTTCCATTGTTGGTAGTGCTCTATCTTAGTGAATCATGTTTCTACTATTTTTTCTCATGTATACATTCCCATCCTTTTGAGGGAAGCTTTGCTTCAAATTTGGACTTGAATTGAGTATATAATTTTTTTGCAAAAATTTTCTAAACTGGCTGGCATTTATGCATTTCCCTTAATTGAAAAAGTTTGTTTAAAGAAAGCAGCAACTTCTGGCAACCAAAGCCACACTGATAATTTTTATGTGGGAGAGCCATTGATAGATGACAATTACAGAAGAACCTATGGGTGCAGTTCTCAAAAAGTGCTTAGCATAGGCCTAATAGGTCAAAGTAGGAAAACCCACCCTATAAAGCTCGAAACATTCGGGCTGGTCCAACATCATGAGCATCAAAGCATCTATATAGAACACATTCCTCTGCTTTAGTTCTTCAAAATTAAAATCTTTCATAAAGCTACCCTCATCCCTACATCTCTCAGAGTTCCTGCCATGTTCAGGGCTTTGGGGTTTTTTTATTTGGGGTTGTTATTGTTATTTACTTTTATTTTGTTTGATATCTTATAAAGTTAGATTTCAGCCAAAAAATTGACATATGGGCACTGCAGCACTCTTGGTTATACTCTCATTTTGCCAAAGGTTGACAACCGGTGAAGGTGAAATGACAGTGAAGGGATATAAGGAGAAAGATTAAATCTGCAGAAGTCCCATAGGCAAGCTATATGTGGTGTTGGTGGGGGGAGGAGGTATATATCTTCAGAAGGTATCGTCCACTGGTATACAATTCTATCTGTGATACTAGGTAATGAAATCATTGGTACAGCTTTATTTCACTGGTACATTTGAAAGGATGATGTATGCAACAGTTCTAATTCCCCGCTGCCATGCATCTTGTAAGTCATTTATTTCTACACCTATTCAAAGTCAGTACAGCTTAATTTCAAATTGGCATAGTAGCATTTAACATGAAATTTGCACAGCTGCAGATAACCACAATAGGTGTCAAACAGTAAAGGATTACAACTATGCAGTCTGATTTAAATATGACATGCATTTAAAGGTCATCATAAACCAGCATTACTCCAACATGCCTTGAGATGTTTTTCTCCTTTAAAGAAATTCTGAACAATGAAGCCAGCTTTTCTGAGAGCTTATTTCATTTCCATTGGGTCTTGACTCCATATCTATGCTCACCAGTCTTTTAAAAGCTGCTTTTTATTTCCTTAGTTGCAAAGGCACTTATTATATGAATTCCAGGGTATTTCAAACTGTATTCCCACATACAGCACCAGCATAACAGTGAAGGATATAAGTACATTTAATCTGGATTTTCCTTTTGTCAACTGCAATGCCACTTTAAAGGTCTCATTCTTTTTTCCTCCCATTTCCTATTTTCTCATGTGTGGGATAGCTAATTTATTTTAGTATCTTACATTTAATGCATAACTTTTTAAAAAGCAGTGGCATATTCTACTGACCAGTTTGGATTGAACATCCCAATCTTAGCCCAGTTAAAGTCAACAACAGGCTCTTCTTCATGTTCAGACCAGTTTTATTCCATTATAGAAGTTGCTCCTAATTTCTTTCACTGTGGCAAGTGTGGGAGATGCTGGGATCCTACAAAGGAAGAGGGTTTTGAGTTAATGTATTAAGGATGAATCCACGAGTGTCTGATGAGCACTAGTGGATTACCTTTATCTTTCAAATGACTCTGTATTAACTTTACTATAGAATGATGAAAAAAGTATTAGTGTATAAGATGTTGTGTTTTCTATTTAGAAAATATACTTTTCCCTTTCATCTTAAATCCCATAAAAAGGGCATTTAAAATGTTTCTTCACCTAAAATACTTGTGGTTTGGGTTTTTTACAGAAAGTGTGTACTTTTTAAGAGGATGAGAAAAACAATGGGATTTATGTTGAAGGATATATTTGGCAATTTTATTTGTTACTCGGTTTGAATTTAATATGCCTTTGAGTACAAGTTATGTTTTGAAGGTAAGGTAACTGTTGGGAAATGGAAAGACAGAATACCAAACACAGAGGTACTGGAGTGCGCAGGACTGGCCCGTTTAGAAACCACTATCAAGAAGCAGAGGTTGCAAGGGATTGGCTACATCAGGAGAACAAGAGACCATATCCCCAAGAATATTTTGTATAGCGAAGTTCAAGACAGCTCTAGAAAGAAGAGTCACCCTCTATGGTGGGGCTACAATGTGTACAAAACTAATATGAAATTGTTCAACATCAATGTAGAGAGCTGGGAGGAGCACACAGAATCCTGTCCAATCTGGAGGGAACATCTGGCACTAGGTACAACTCAACATGAAGCACCTTTGATCCAAAGGATGGAGGCAAAATGAGAAAGAAGAAAGCAGCATATGCTGTAAACTTGGACTCCAGCTCGGACAACATATGGATCTGTGAAACTTGTAACAAGTTCTGTTACTCTCAAATTGGGCTTGTCAGCCACAAATGGAGTCATTAGACATATGACTAGATGTGTTACATGTGCACCATCATCCAGAGGATCAACAGTTGCCTACTGACTGTTGTTTACAATGGAGTATTAAAGTACTGCAGATTGTAAAGAGATTATTTTCCATACAATAAAATTTAAAAATACTGATCTTTTCAGGTTTGTTTTAGGAAGTTTAATGCTACACAAGCCAGATCCATTACAGCACTAAGTAAACCAGGTACTCTGTGGGCCTATCATTAAGTTAGCAAGTGAGATGCCAAGTTTCAGAGCAGACTTGGTGGGCAGAGGAGCTGGGAGGAAATGTCTTAGTTTTCTCATTCCTTGACATGGTGCAAAAACGTTATGTTCTATGAGAATTAGTGCCTTTTTTGCCTCTTTGGACTCATGTACACTTCATGATTTTTTGCCCTTTCTTGTGTTCCAGTGGTGTTACCATTTGCACATATGGGCTTTCCTGGTGCTTTAGAAGCCTTTCTGGTGCACTGAAGTAAACCTCATCCGGACATAGTTTAGTTTGGGTCATGAATTAAAGCGTCACGTTCATGGATTCATTATGTGCAAACAGAAATGCACTCAAATACTTGAGGTAGTCCACTGTGCATGGGATTCCTGGAAGGCCATTGTAATTTTAAGGAGCAGCACAAGTTACCACTAACATGATAACATGCCAGGGCATGCTCCCTCAGTAGCAAATTTACCACCTTTGTCACCTGCATCCACCTCCTGCTGCACGGGTGGGTGTTATAAGGGTCATGGGGGTGCACATAATTAAGCCCAACTTACATAAACAAGCAACCAACCGTTAGGCATTATTCAAGGTAACTGTTATTAAGGAGCAGTACTCTTCACGTTTCTAAACCTCAGGCAAATGTAACAACTTTCATTTCAAGACCTTTTTCACAAGAACCATAGGAATAAGGAACATTTCACCCCCTGTTCCCCCTTTTGGATGCAAAAGCTTTGTACCGCAGACATGCTGGTGCCATCCTGCAAACTTTGTTTCTTTTGTCTATCTGTTTTTCTCAGGGCGCCTAAACTGTGTGTAGGTAAAACATGAGCCCTGTCCTTTGACCTGGCCTTACAAATGTACTTTGACCAGGTCATACATACAGAGCCTTCATTCTGTGCAAATCCCAGGGATGGGGAAGGCGTGTGCATGTTTGATGGTGGTGGAGGGGAAGGGTCAGGCAGGGGTCACTGGCACCAGGGGCCTGGTCAATGGGTCACTGAGGTTAGTAAAGGTTCTTATCATCAAACCAACTCCCCAGAGCCCAGATCTGGAAAGCCAGAGGACTGCAATAGTTGCTGACCATCTTTTTATGTGAAATTTTGCAAAGTTTCACAAAGTGTGACGTTGCAAAGCTTCACAAAGGGCTTCTGTCTCCTGGCTCTCCAGAGCCAACATCTGTATGCAAAGAGGAGTACAGCTACAGGTACAGAACACCTCAAAGTTATACGTGTATGCTGTATATTGAAATTACGCTTAACTAAGAAAATATATCTAGGTTGACTGTTTTGTCCAAACAGTGCCACTTGCCTATGCCTCCTGCTCTGTTGCTTGCATACTAGAGTTGCTTTTCTTGCAATGAATTACTGATTCACTTCTGGTTAGATGAGGGGAGGGAGGTGCCGAAATCAAAAATAGCAGGTTAGGGGAGGAGAGCAGGGCACAGGAGTCTGCAATACTCAGTTAGCTGGATGAATGTAGCCTGGGTGTTAATGAAGATCCATTACAAAACCGGGTGTGGGTTGAATACAGACACTTGTTGCAAGAGGTCTTGATTGTTTGATGCCTGCCTTAGACCTTGAAGTGTTAATGATGCCTGCCTTAGACCTTGAAGTGTTAATGGTAGCTCTTGAGACATAGCACACACCATTGCTTCAAACACTGCTTCAAACTTGAGGTAGTGCAGGGCAAGGCTCTTTTCTGGGTTTGGGACTAATATATATAGTTTTGGAGCTATATTATATACATATAGGTAATACAGGTTTGGAACTATTTTATTATTTGATTATATTAATGGTGGTGGAGGGGAAGGGCCAAGTACAGTCAGAAGAATATTTTCATTAAGAAAGGAGTCAATTTTATAGAGTTTTTTTGTGGACATGCTGTGATGCTGTACTATGCTGAACACGCACCATGTTGTACATCCTACCAGTAGGTCTGGGTCCAAGGTGGAGGGGGGGTGAGGGGGGAGAGGCTATAGCCATCCTAAAATGAGACAAAGCTCCATGCACAGCTGCGCAGATACTGCCTGGCCAGGTATCCAAGGCATCACAAGAGGTTCATTACACGTCTTTGAGTGCTTTTGTGTTTACACGCAACAAATCCATAGATGCGACGACGTAATTGGCAGCAATGCAAACTAAATTATGTCCCAGCAGTTTTCCTTTAAGGCACTGAAAAGACTTTTAAAGTGGCAGGAAATCCCACTTGTTCAAACAGACACACAGTTGCAGCACCTTAAAGGACAACTCTCGTGGTGTGTAGATGCAGCCATTATGTTCAAACAAAACGTTCTAAAATAAACTTTTAAATTTTATAAACCTATTTAATTTAATTTAATGAGGATTAAACTCCATTATGTGTACAAATGCCCTTCTAAGCTGAGAGGCAGAAAGGAATCACTGTTTTGGTTCCACTTTTTGCACATCAAGTTTCAAACAGCTCTATGCTGAGCAAAAGTAAAATTGTGTCATGGTTTGGTATGGGGAAGTTGTGAATCAAAAGGGAAATTCTGCTGACTGAAATATTTGCTTGGGTTTTTAATAATGGGGCTTTAAACAAGAATGCAACAGGAAGGGCTTGACAGTAGAAGAAGCTTTTCTCTCAGGCCTTGGAAGAAAGACACAGAGAGAAATAATGAAGGAACATACGGTTATGCATCAGATTGGATTTCTCTTGTTTCCATGAATACCAGTTTGAGAAGAAATGGCATTTGCTTACTTTTTTGAGTGGGGTGTGGGAAGCGGGGAGTACTGCTCTCTAAAGAAATTGCAGGTCTGGGTGTCAAGGATGTGGCTTCTAGGTCCCTGAGCCTGGCCCCGTGATAAAACTGAAATTCCACCATGATTGAATATGTAGTTACATTCATTTTAGTATTGGCCTTTAGGGCAACATTGTGCAGGCTGTTGTTAGAAATATTATTAAAATAGAAATATTATTAAAAATGTATAGTGAATAGAGTGTTGTTAAAACTGCACAGTTTGTATCTCGTACCTGATAAGCAGAAACACCACCAAGGACATCTCGCTAATTTACTATCTCTTTGTAACACTAAATCACACATACCTTCAAACTCCTCTGCCTCTACTCTTGTAAACTACAAAGGCTGTGATTTAATTGACTGTGTCCTTGGGAAAGGGGGCGGTTTGAACTTTTGGTAACCTGGAGAGCTTTTCTAAGCATGCGTAATTAGCTAATGCATATAAGCCTATCCGCCCTGCATACTTAAGTAGTTAATTATAATGCACATGCGACGGATGACGTGACGTCATTTCATATATGTTTGTATGAACCGGAAATGAGTTGTAAGAGTTCCTGCTTCTGCACACGTGCCCAGGAGGGAAGGGATAAAACCCAGCTGAGAGTTTTCCTCGGGGGCAGAGTGTGGTCTTTTGTCTTCACTCTGACCCTATTTGCAAATATACCTTTTGTATTGCTAATAGTGTGTGTCTGAGAGTTCTTTGCCTCCCGAGAAACGAACCGCAACATTTTTGCAACAGAAATCCTGGCACACCAGATGGGACCTTCTCGTGGACTGCCCCGAAATCCAGCGGCGGAGCGCCTCCGGTACCGGGGGAGTGCGTACCGAGCTGACTTTTTGGGCTCGCCCCTGGAGTCTGAGGCATGAGTCGGGATATTCGGGAAGTTAAAGGCTCCCGTGCAAATTTTCAGTTTCTGGAGACATCAGACACACTCCGGTATTTTGATCGAGATCTCTGGGGTATCTGAGTGAGTATACGAATTCCCTTTGCCCAATTTGGTTCTGGATCCAAAGCAAAAGGTGTGCATGTTTGCTGAGGAACTCTAGGCTTGGCTCTCATGGTAAATCATCTGTTGTAAGGATCTTTTGGTATTTGGTGTGCCTTGGGCGAACTCTTGTGGGCAAAATGGGTATGGGTCGCTCCCGTGTAGAAAACCCGGATACTCCCCTAAAATTCATGTTACGTCATTTTAATAAGTTCGCAAAGCCGGCAGATTACGGGGTAAAAATGAAAAAAGGTGATTTAATTAAGTTTTGTCAACTTGAGTGGCCAACATTTGGGGTCCACTGGACCCCGAAAGGATCCTTTGTAGTAAAAGAAGTGATAGCTATCCATGAAATAGTTATGCAGAACAGGTATTGGAATCAGTTTCCTTATATTGATTGTTGGTTGTGGGTGGTTCAAAATCAACCACCTTGGATTAAAGAATGCTTAGTAAAGTCTCATGTGATGGTTGTTAAAGGAAAGACTCGAGGAGGACCGCCTGTACTCCCTGAGTCTAATGAGGGGGGGATTCTGAATTGGCTGAGTATCAGACCCGCTCTCCGGTTGCCCTGTCAGGTAGTGAAGATGAGTCAGACTCTTCAGGATCCAGTCCCTCTGCACCATCGCTCCCTCCCTCAGGGAGACCACCACCGGCGTACCAAAGCATACCTAATGATTTAGACCGTGAGCCTCAGCCAAGTGCCCCATTTGAATCAGGGAATAAGGGCTATTATTTGCGCAAGCCTGTAGAGTCACAGCCGGTGCTGAACTGCCCGATGCGAGAGGTTATCGGAGAGGGGGGCAATGCAACTTTTGTCTACACCCCATTTAGTACTTCAGATTTATTTAATTGGAAGAATCAGAGCCCCTCTTTTTGTGAAGACCCTGAAAAGATGAGGGACCCGTTTCGATCTGCTGGGCAGACTCATCGACCCACTTGGGCTGATGTCCAGATGATGCTCCAGACCCTCCTGACCCCGGAGGAAAGAAGATTAGTGTTGGGGATGGCAGAGCGTATTGCAGCAGCCAGAGTTGAGGCAGAGGGGGCTGCTGGTCATACCCTGCGTGATACCTGCCCTGTTGAGGAGCCGAGATGGGATAATCATACTGCAGAAGGAAGACAGCTGAGTGCACGGTATCTGGAGATTATAGTGGAAGCAATGGGAAAGGCAATGCCTCGGATTACTAATCTGTCTAAGTTGTATGAAGTGAGACAGGGAAGAGAGGAGGATCCCTCAGCTTTCCTTGGGAGGCTGTGTGAGGCGTTTCGGAGGTTTTCGGATCTGGATCCAGAAGCCCCAGATAATCAATGCATCGTAAATCTTATGTTTATTGGTCAATCTGCTGCTGATATCCATAAGAAGTTACAGAAAACTGAGGGAGGTGCTGGGAAACCGATTTCAGAGCTGGTGGAAATTGCATATAAGGTATATGGGAATCGTGAGCAAGTGCAGGAGCGCAAGGAGGATAAAAAGGCTCAGCGACAGATGGCAGCACTAGCAGCTGCTATAACTAGAGGTAACCCTGGAAAGGCTGGGATACAGAAGGGGAAAGGAGAAAGAGTGGGAGCAGACGTTTGTGCTTATTGCAAAGAGAAAGGACACTGGAAGAGGGAATGCCCAAAGTTGAAGGAGAAGAGAGAGAGGGAACCGAGAGGTCACCTCATGCGGGCAGAAGAAAAGGGTGAGGACACAGAATGAAGGGGACGGGGATCTAAGACCACTACCCTTCGGGTTGGAGCCCGAGAAGATCCCATGGTAACCATTAGGGTTGGTGGCAAAAACTTTGAAGCCTTGGTGGATACTGGGGCTACATTTTCAATGATTCCAGAAAAAACCCCCTGTGCAGGAACTAGTGAACAGCATGTACTTGTGGAAGGGATTGAGGGAACGCAAACCCGACTCCCTGTTTGTAAACCACTCCTCACCAAAGTGGGGGACCATTTGCTCGAGCACTCCTTTGTGTATTCTCCAAGTTGCCCGGTTGCACTCCTTGGACGGGACTTACTCACAAAATTGCAAGCTGAGATCTTTTTCAGAGACGATCAGATGGTGGTCCAGCTACCTGTCAAGCAGGGCTCGAATTATCAGATGGCTGTCCTGGAGGACCGGCGTCCTGCAGTAAGTTCGGAAGGTCATATGACTGGAGTAGACCCTTCGGTATGGGCTGATGGAACCCCTGCGCGAGCTAAGTCGGTCTCCCCGGTAAGGATCATACTCAAGGATGGGGAGGGGCCCGTTCGGGTAAAGCAGTACCCACTCAGCCGAGCGGCCAGAGCTGGACTCAAGCCGTTAATAGAGAAAAAGAAGAGGTGCGGATGGCTAGTGAAAGGGTCCTCACCCTATAACACCCCCATTCTTGGAGTGCCATAGGCAGATGGGGTCTCATACAGACTGGTCCAAGACCTACGAGCAGTAAATAAGAAGGTCCTTTCAGACCGTCCTGTAGTCCCGAACCCTCACACGATTTTGACACAAGTACCGGGGGAAGCTGAAATATTTTCAGTGCTGGATTTGAAAGATGCTTTCTTCTCTATTCCCCTTCACCGAGAGAGTCAAAAATTGTTTGCTTTTGAATGGGAGGATCCAGATACTTTCCATAAAGCCCAACTCATGTGGACAGTTCTTCCACAAGGAGTCATAGCAGCCCCCCATATTTTCGGACTTGCCCTTCAGAAGGATTTGGAGGAGTGGAAGGGATCACACCCTGCAGTGACTCTCCTCCAGTATGTGGATGACCTGCTAGTTGCAAGCCCAAACTTGCAGCTTTGCGAGGAAGCCACCAGGTCATTGCTAAACACTCTGGGGAAAAAAAGGATATAAAGTCTCTAGAGAGAAAGCCCAGATATGTCAGCCTCAAGTTACATTTTTGGGATATAAGCTCTCAAAAGGAGTCAGAGCCCTGAGTGCAGATCGCATACAGGCAATCCAAGGTCTAACCCCACCTAAGTCACCCAAGGAGCTGCGGGCATTCCTAGGGCTAACTGGGTTCTGTCGACTATGGATACCAGATTATGGTGGGAAGGCTAGATCACTGTATGACTCACTGACTAAGGAGAGCCTCACTAAATGGAAATGGAATAAAGAAATGCAGCATGCCTTTGATCTGCTTAAGGCAGCATTAATTCAGCCCCCTGCCCTGGCCATCCCAAATAGTAAAAAGCCATATCGACTGTATGTTCATGAGAATTGAGGGGTCGCATCAGGGGTGCTGACACAGCCATCGGGCCCGACCTGGAGACCCGTGGGATATTACTCAAAGGTTCTAGATCCAGTTGCACTCGGGTGGCCAGCCTGTCTTCGGGCTGTGGCAGCCACAGCAGTGGTTGTTGAAGAAGCCCAGAAGATAGTCATGGGTGCGGATATGGAAATACTCACCCCTCATGGAGTTCCCCAGATCCTAGGGACTGAGGGAGGGAAGTTTCTTAACCCCTCCAGACAATCACGGTATGAGATATTTTTGCTCTCTAATCCAGGACTTACTTGCAAACATACTACAGCCTTAAACCCTGCAACCTTGCTGCCGGAGCCAGGGAAACCAACGCATGACTGCCTTGAGGTCCTGAATCAAACCACACAGGTGCGGCCTGACCTTGCTGAGGACCCAATTGAAGACCCAGATGTTGAATACTTCGTAGACGGCTCCAGCTCTGTCATCGATGGAAAAAGACGAACAGGATGTGCAGTGGTAACCTTGGATAAGGTAGTATGGAGGGAGTCATTGCCGAGCTCATGGTCAGCACAGGCCGCAGAACTCACTGCGCTCACCCGAGCATTACAGCTGGGGACAGGCCAGCGGGTTAATATATACACTGACTCTCGCTATGCTTTTTCTACAGTCCATGCATACGGGCTATTGTGGAAAGAAAGGGGTTTCATTACAGCCTCTGGGAATAAAATTGCTAATGGCCCCCAGATTATCAAGCTACTAGAGGCACTCCACCAGCCTAAAGAGGTAGCAGTCATTCATGTGCAGGCTCATGGGAAGGCTGCTGAGGAAAAGCATAAGCTTGGAAATGCAAAGGCTGATGCAGCAGCAAAGGAAGCCGCATTTATTGGGGGAGAAGCGGAGGAGGTATCCAAGCAGGCCATGTCCCATGCCATATGGCCATATGTTCAGGATTTAGTCCCGCAGTATTCCCCTGAAGAAGATAAATTTGCACAGAAAGCTTGTGCAGAAAAGAACTCCCAGGGGTGGTGGATAGTACCGGGAGGAAAGGTCATGATACCCAGGCCATTGCTTCGGGAGGTGCTGCAACAGCTCCATGCAAGAACCCATATGAGAAGCTTGGCTATGGGTGATCTAGTGATCCGCCAAGCAGTAGCCCCTGGGCTATATGTAGAAGCTCAGCGCATTGCTACCAAGTGCATCACATGCCAGAAAGTAAACCCACGAAGGAAACCCCCTGTGCCAATGGGAGGTAGACCCTGGGCAGCGTACCCTGGACAGGCATGGAAGATTGATTTTGCCGAGCTCCCACGGTCCGGACATCACGGGTTTTTACTTGTCATGGTAGACCAGCTCTCTGGTTGGGTTGAGGCCTGGCCCACCAGGACTGCCACTGCGGCTACAGTAGTGAAGTATTTGTTGCAGGAGATCATTCCCCGGTATTCCCTGCCTGAGTCCATTGAGTCGGATCAAGGACAACACTTTGTGGGAAAAGTGGTTCAAGAAGTCGCGCAAACTCTCAAGGTTACTTGGAAACTACACACACCATGGAGACCACAGAGTTCAGGACAAGTGGAACGCATGAATAGGACCTTAAAAACTCTACTCACCAAAATCTGTATTGAAACACGCCTTAAGTGGCCTCAAGCATTGCCGCTAGCTCTTACTTGCATTCGAAACACTCCCCGACGGGGCCTCAAATTGACCCCATATGAAATTATGTTTGGCAAACCGCCTTGAGTCTTACCCCCTGGAATGCGAGAAAATGTAACTTTTGAATTAGGTAATAGTGAGCTTCATATGTATGTTATTGCTTTACAGTCTGTCTTGTCTTCTCTTCACAGGTATGCAGCCTCCTTTCAGCGTCTGCCTTTAGACGTACCGGTACATGACTTCTCCCCAGGAGACTGGGTCTTGGTGCAGCGGTGGAAAAAGGAACCTTTGACTGAGAGGTGGAGTGGCCCTTTCCAGGTACTTCTAACAACCCACACCACTGTAAAGATTGCTGGCCATGACCGTTGGATACACCATACCCGTGTGAAACGACATCCACGAACATCAGAGGACATCAACTCCCAAGACGAGCTCACTCCGGAAGCTGAGTCGTCTTCGGAACAAGAAGCCAGCAGGTGGAGCTGTGAACCTACTGGTGATCTCCAAGTGCTCCTGAGACGGCTTAAACAAAGTTCAGAAAATTAGACAAGAAAGTAAAAAGGGAAATATTGAGGCCGTGTTTGACTTCATGAAAGGGAAAATATGGTGGGAATCTTAATGTGCCTTGTTGTTATCTGTATAGCGAAAGAAGCAGGATTGAGTAGCCTTAGCCGCTGGCCTATACCCCCGCTTTCCCCAATTGCTTCCCCAGGGACAAATTTGTATGTTGACCTGATGGAAAGAATTGCAGGTACTTTTAATCTTACCAACTGCTGGGCCTGTGGGGGGCTCCGAGAGGCCGGAGGCCAGTGGCCTTGGAGGGCTTTTCCTTTGGCCCCAAAGTGGCTAGTGAGTAGCAAGGCAGATGTTAAGAGTACTAGTCGAAAATGGGATGAGAACCACAGCTGGGAACTTTCCCAAGTGGCATTGGGAGAGTATTGCATCAATAATAATGGTACAGGAAAAAGCTTGGGACACAGCCGTTGCATATGGACTTTAAAAGTAAGATGGATGAACCCTACAAAATTAGAACAGCTTTATTATCCTAACAGCCCAGGGTATAATCGGCTAGTGTGGCAGCATCCTAATGGAACAGTTGCATGGTTTAATAAGTATTGGAGTGCCACAAATCAAAGTAATGATCGGACAGATTGTACAGACAAGAATCAGGATGGGCTATGGGAATGTTCCATGAAAGGAGGCCTCACAGCCGCTGGTCCTTTGGGTCCAGAAGGAGGCTTGGGGTTTCCCGAGATGCCCTATGGTTGGGCCCCTCTAAATGCCACTAATAGAGAAAATAGGGCCTTAAGAGGATACTATTGGATTTGCGGACGACGGGCCTATACGATACTACCACAAGGGTGGACAGGAACTTGCTATCTTGGAGTGATTGTACCAGCTTTCTTTTTGCTACCATCAGAGGTTGGAAATGGGTTGGGAGTCTCTTTGTATGATGATTGGAAAAGGGCCAAGAGAAGTATTGATGTAAGTTTGACACAGGGTGGCTCCCAAAAGTGGAAGGAGGATGAGTGGCCTCCTCAAAGGATCATTGAGTATTATGGACCAGCTACATGGGCTAATGATGGGAGTTGGGGATATCGGACACCTATATATATGCTAAATAGAATCATCCGGTTGCAGGCAGTCTTGGAAATAATTACTAACCAGACTGCCACTGCTCTCGAGTTACTGGCCCGGCAGAGTTCTCAGATGAGAGCAGCCATATACCAAAATCGAATGGCCTTAGACTATTTACTCGCAGAGGATGGCGGAGTCTGCGGAAAGCTCAACCTTTCTAATTGTTGCCTCCAAATAGACGACAACAGGAAAGCAGTCTTAGAGATTGCCAAAGAGATCAGAAAAATAGCCCATGTACCAATACAAACGTGGGAAAACACATGGGGTAAAGACTGGTGGTTTAAATTATTTGGAGGACCCTGGTGGAGAAAAGTAGGGTTTGTGCTTTTGTGTGCTCTGACTGGTTTGATTTTTATTCCTTGCCTTATTCCTTGTTTCACTAGATTGATAACCACCACAGTAGAAGGGATGCAAGTTGCAGCAGTCCCTCTAAAAGCACAGACTGTAGCAAAAGTCATGGTCCTCAGAAAAATTCCTCGTAATTATCTTGATTTGCCTAAATGAAGTAAGGAGCAGAAAGCATCTTGAGGGGGGATATTGTTAGAAATATTATTAAAAATGTATAGTGAATAGGGTGTTGTTAAAACTGCACAGTTTGTATCTCGTACCTGATAAGCAGAAACACCACCAAGGACATCTCGCTAATTTACTATCTCTTTGTAACACTAAATCACACATACCTTCAAACTCCTCTGCCTCTACTCTTGTAAACTACAAAGGCTGTGATTTAATTGACTGTGTCCTTGGGAAAGGGCGGGGTTTGAACTTTTGGTAACCTGGAGAGCTTTTCTAAGCATGCGTAATTAGCTAATGCATATAAGCCTATCCGCCCTGCATACTTAAGTAGTTAATTATAATGCACATGCGACGGATGACGTGACGTCATTTCATATATGTTTGTATGAACCGGAAATGAGTTGTAAGAGTTCCTGCTTCTGCACACGTGCCCAGGAGAGAAGGGATAAAACCCAGCTGAGAGTTTTCCTCGGGGGCAGAGTGTGGTCTTTTGTCTTCACTCTGACCCTATTTGCAAATATACCTTTTGTATTGCTAATAGTGTGTGTCTGAGAGTTCTTCGCCTCCCGAGAAACGAACCGCAACATTTTTGCAACACTGTCCTGGAGGGGACTGGAGGGGAATTGTTACTCTTAGGAGATGTCTATACCCCTTTAAAATTCTTCAAAACCATATTGAAAAAACACCCTACTTTCTTGTTCATATACTGAATGCCATATAAACATCTCCTACCTGCTTGATGGTGCTACATCACCCTCAGGCATGCTCATGAGAGTGAGAGTGCACAAGTTTTTTTCAGCATGTAGCAAGTATGGAGCAGGAGCAAGTCAGGGATGTGTATTACTACAGCAGTGCTCTCTAGCACTGCCTAGACTCTAGACCAGTGATTCTCAACATTTTTTGTACCAGGATCCATTTGTAAACATTGGCCAGTCCTGACCCAATGCCCCTCATTCCCAACCTGCTGCCCTGTAACCCCAAGCCCCAACCCCACGGGGGAGGGGGGAATGGATGGGGAATGGATGGGAGGATTCAAGCAGCCCCAAGCAGCATGTTGCAGGCTGGAACTCTGCCAGCCTGCAAGGGAAGAGGCACAGTTTCCCACATTTTTCTTCTTTAAAGAAGAATCTATTTTTAAAGCTTGTTTCCAACTCTTTCGTATATTCTTGTGACTCACTTATAGGTTGAGACCCATGGGTTGAGAAATGCTGGTCTAAACCAGGGGTGGGCAATTATTTTGGTTGGCAGGACACTTACCATATTTTGGTGGGCTGTTGAGGGCCATGCACGCAAAATCTTTCAGAAGGTATAATTTTATCAAATTATAAGTAAAAAAATCAATCATACTAAAAATCAAACATCTGCTATAACATATTTTAATTTTATTTCAAAACATAATTTTGTCTGATATATGTCTTACTTTTATATAGTGTGCTTGGCAGGGACTGGGGGCTGTTTGGGAGCCTTGGGGGGGAAGGAGGAAGGGAGGGGGGATGGGGTGCATGAAGCAGAGTTTATCCAGGTGGTGCAGCGCACGGTGCAGGTGAGTTTCACCTTCCCCCCGCCCCCGCCTTATCCAGCCTGTGGCTGCCTCTGAAGTGTTCTGCATGAGGCTGAGCCCTGCCCACTCCCACCTGCGGCAGCCCATGCCATGCTCTATTCTGCACGGGTCCTACACTCCCTGATGTCTCTGGGCCCAGCCAGCATACACAGCTTCCTGGCAGGAGTGCTTCTGCCACTGCTGAATCCTCCTGGGTACTGCTTGGCTCCCCCTCCCTCCAGTGGCTCCTCCTCCTTTTCCTGCCGCTGCTGCATTGCTCCAGGCAGCAGGCAATGGAGGGAAGCAGGGGCAGCCTTAGGGATGTATACCAGGTACCAAATGTCCAGCCAGGTGATAGGGAAGCTGTACCTGGGCAGCTCTTGCCGCATCGCATGGGGCAACTGTTCCCGTTCTTGGCTGCCTTCCACCCACTATGCCCACCCGGTATAATGATGAGCAGGCCACCTGTCAACAGCTGAGTGGGTGGAAGGCAGTCCGACTGGGAAGCTGTATACACAGGCCGGGGCTGGGGCTGGGGCCAGGGTGGCGCCATCAGCTGGTGCAGGGCTGGTGTGGTTGGAGCCTGGCACGGGCTGCCCCAGGTGGAAGTAGGTGGGGCTTAGCCTTATGTGGAGCACTGTGGGGGTAGTTGCAGGCTGGATACAATCAACTGGCAGGCTGGATCCTGCCCACAGGATTTTGGATTTTGCACACCCCTGGCCTAGACATATCCATGGAATTACAAGTCATTCCACAGTCATGGCCAAAGCAGTCAAAGAACAGACCATTTGCTCCTGCTGTATATTGTTAGCAAATTTCTTCCTACCCCATGCCAGTTCAACTCCTTGCCCCTGCTTACCCAACCATGTAATGTGAGGTAGGAAGAGGGTATTTACCTATGTTGACCTGCAATTTTTTTGATTAACATAGCTGTTTTACTGAGCAGCAAATAGCACAACAATATCAAAGAGTAGGTGATCGGTTGGACCTAATAGGCACATCTACACAAGATGCTTTACTGCACATTAGACTAATGCCCAGTAAAGTGTCACTATCTACACATGCATAGAAATTTACGCACAGAAAAATAGGCTAATGAGCTGTTTGCTAGTACCAGGAAATACAGGTTCTAGATTAACAATGCATTAGCTACTGCTTAGTGCATACGTGTAGACACTTACAGGGAACAATTTGCTTCTGGTCAGCTCAGGCGGCAGGGGGCCCGCTGCTGTCTGCTAAGTCCCTTGCTGGGGAGGGGGGGATCTGTGCCAGCAGTTGGGACTGTTGCATCCCAGTCATGTGGAGATCAGGTCCTGACCCTCCCAAACTCCACATGGTTGGCAGACAGAGTGTCTACTGACACAGGCAGTGGAAGACCAGGGCTAATGGGGCTTAGCCCTCCCAAACTAATTTTGCGGCAGCCAGAGAAAACGCCACTGCCACACCCTGCCGCCACAACACCGTGCCCAGCACTCCCACCATGCGTTCCACCACCACAGTGTGTATAGCACCAGCGTGCACTGGCCCCTGCAACAGCCCTACCGGAGGGGATTGGGGGGGGCGTCAGGCAGGTGTGCCCTGCACTGCCTAGCCCAGGGGTGGGCAATTATTTTGGGCACAGGGCCGCTTACTGAGTTTCAGCAAGCCATTGAGGGCTACATGACAGGCAGCACAGGGCAGATTAATGTTAATTTTCTAAATTTTTTAGGGGCCCCATGGGCTGGATAAAATGGCTGGCGGGCTGCATCCAGCCCCCGAGCTGCATTTTGCCCACCCCTGGCCTAGCCACTCCAAATAACATTTTCTTCACTGAGTGGGGATAACTCTCCTGGCCCTGCGGGGATCCATACCAGGCTCTGTGCACCCTGCCAGCCCAAGGGCAGGCACTCAGGGAAGCCTGGAGCTCTTCCTGTCTGCTGCAAGGAGGCAAAGCGGGGCTGGAGCAGTCCTGGATTGGGCTGCTCCTTGGTGCAATTTGCTCCCAACAGGGGCTAATATGTAGACATGCACTCTAGAGCACTTTAATGAACCTAAATTTTCTGCAAATAAAATTGAGGCACAGTAATTTCATTTGTAGACACGCCCTATGATTCCTTTCTAGAACTGCATCTGCTGTGGGCCTGCTTTTGTACCGTTCACATGCAGAGAATGTTGTGTGTTCATGCCTATTGGTACACAGTTGGAAGTAAAATGTGATAGGGAGGTTAGAGAGCATTTGATCTCATGAGTGTGCTTTTCAAATGTGAGTACACTTCTCTACAGATGAGGGACTTGAGACATGAAAAGCACTCTGCTCATTGTCAGAACACAAGGCAAAGGCTGATCCAGAAACAGAAGCTGGATCTCTTGATTCCCAGTCTGCCAGCTCTGTTGACACGACTGCGTTTCATGGCTAGCAGTATATCCATGCCTACTGGTTTGAACTAAGGCATAAAAGGAGGCTCATTAATCTTTTTACCTGGAATGATGAAGATCACACTTGAACACGTCTCTCTTGAGACCCATCCCTTCTATGCCCTCACTTGTAACACCCCTGGCTTGCCCCCCACTTTTTAGTCAGTATGCCTGCTTACGAGCAAAATACACTTGGTGTGTGACTGTGTCACCTGCTTAACCATAGTCACCCCACCACCAACACATACACACACAGACCCTCCATTCACATGTACACTGGAATATAATATCCAACACTCCACTGTGGCTGATACAAGGCAATACAGGATTAAAGCTACATGCAAGTCTCAGGAGTCTTTTCTCAGAGCAATGTTTACTACTATAGTCCATTCAGAAACCCAGAGATACCATCTACTGGCAAATGTGCTGCAGTTCTATTAGCATCACATTATGAACAGGAGCCAGCTTAGCCAAAAAGAATACCTTTTGTAATCACACTTTTTTGCAGAAGTGTAACTAGACTCTTGATCACCATGGGTAGCAGTAGTGGCCAGGCTGGCAGTGCAGCTGCTGCTATTTTTGTGTCACCCCCAGAGTCCGTGCCCAGGGCTGGAGTCTTGATGACTTCTTCATTACACTAGTGCTTTTGTGTTCCTGCCTGGACTCTGTGTGTGCTCATGCTATGAAAATACGAACCGAATGATGGGTTTAAATTTTCTTCCTAGTCTTTCTGTTAATAAAGGAAGAACACCTTTTTTAAAAGATATTTAATAAGATATTTTTTCAAATCAGTACAAAAATCTTAAATACAAAAATTATTTGCTGTTGACATGTCTCATATATATCCTGGAAACATACCAAGTTATCAATAGCTGGTAAACTGTCCATTGCTGCCAACATTCCATAAAATATCTGGGACTCAACACCTCACTACTGTCATCTGAGTCTTTTGTGGATGGTCATGCTGCATTAAATTCAGTATTTAAATAATGGTAATGCCAGTTAAATCCATTTTTTTAATGGAAGATCCTACTTCATTTTGAATTAAATGTGTTAGCCTTAGCCAAAACAAAAGTCAAGAGCATTCAACCTGCTTTTTAACTAATGTCATAGTGTGATGTGCAGCATTGAAAAGGGAAACACAGAGGACACTATTATTTTAAAATTAATCCTAGTAATTAACTTTTTTTTTGCTGTGAGACTAGCGTTATTGCTTAACAGACACTACCTTGCAAAAAGTTGCTTTCCCCACATATACAAAAGTTTGAAACCTATGTATACACAAACTTAGATGATCCACAATGAAAATAAATAACAAGGGCTGGAAATTATTATGTGAAATGAAACTTTTCAAATCTGTTTGCTTGAACCTTATTATTGATATAATTAATGGACCACTTCAAGCCCATTTATTCACTTTTTTTCTTTAGCAGACACAGCAGCAGCACTTTGTTGTTCATTTGCTCATAAACTGGTGTAAGTTTGGATGAACCAAATAACAAGAACATACTGCTGAAGCCAAACAGAACACAGGTTCTGAGCATGAGTCTGGAAATGTGAGTATATATATATGAGTCTGCTGCACTGACAAGAATGGCCAAAATGCTACAATGTGGCCCAAATGCTACCTTTGACATGAAGTCATTGGACTAGAACCATGTCTGAGATTAATTTGACCCATCTTTCACTTTGCAAATGCATATGGTGGCTTCTTTAATGCTTTGGCATTCGAGGGGTTTATCCAGTGCCTATGGAAGGCAATACAAGACTCCCTTCAATTCCAGTGAGTGTTGAAAAATGGTCTCATTTAGCAATAATTAAAGCTACCCTGTGCTAATGTCCTTTCTCATTTTGTATATAGGGACCTAACAGGATTTAAATGGCATTGAGACTAAACCATTTTCATGGGTTGGTCATGACATAAACAGTAAATTTTGCAGCTATTTCCCTGATGTCCTCCACCAGCCCTGTCCCTCAATACTGTTTGTCAGAGAGGCCCCAGCATAAGAAGGAAGGATGAGAGGACAGCCATCATCTTGTACGCTGCCTTTTGTGCGGTCCCGCCTGCTAGTGAGTTTCCCCCTACGTGGGCTGCAGCGGCGAGGACCACTGGTTCCCTTGGAGAGCCACCATTTTATTTATGTTGCTTTTTTGGGCAATACCAGGTTTCATGGTTTCTGCAAATATATACACAATTACAAATCGAGTAGACTCATACTTATGGATCACATAAAACTGATATTTTACATTGGGAAAAATAAAGATTTCAGGCTAGAAGTGTCACTGCTTATGGTGTAGATAGATAAACCCTGTTTTAGAAAAAAAGTTCATTCAAACTTTATATAATTATATATTATATTTCATACTGACTCATTCTGTTTTAAGTTATTGTTCATCTCATATTTTAGATCATTGTTTCATGTAAGTAGGCAGCAGGAGTGAGTGACATACACTAGATTTGAACCTTACTACTACATTACTGTAAATGAAATGAAGTAAGCATGGTATCACAGAAATATATAATGTACAGCTAATACGTCCCCATTGGGTACAAAACAACTGTAATGAACCTGATACACATTATTAAATATGTTCACTACACCATTTTATAACTAGCTGTGCATAATGTTAAACGTTGTACTTTTTCTTTTTGTTTTTTTTTGTTTTTTGCTTTTTTGTATAAGGTGGTCCAAAACAGTCATTTAAATGCATCTTTCAATGGTATAAAAGTTTGAAGCAGAGAAAAAAGTTTACGTTTTGTGTGTTTTTTGTTTTACATGGGATACAATAAATACCCTGAAAAAGATGAGTGAACATACTGCCCAGCATAGAGTCCTGCTGCCTGTTCAGATGGCATCTGGACGTAAACTTTGTCTCCATGCATGAGCGGAACGACAGCACTTCCAGAAGCTTGGTCCAGGAAGCCCTTTTTGTACTCGTCATATGTGTACATCAGCGGCTCATTGTTCTTGAACAAAGCCACCCAGACACTGGCCCCTTTACAGTGAACATGGTAAGCGAAGTAGTAAATTCCTGGGATCTCACAAGTGAAGATCCCTGTCTGTGGGTTATAGTTCTGCCTGCCATTGTAGAGGAGCTTGTCAAATTTCACAGGCACCCCAACCCGTGGGAAAGGTGTGAGGAGTTCTGCTGTGAAGGCAGGCATTTCATAGACAGCAACACCGTTCTTGCCTTTCTTGCCCATATAGCCAGTTGGGGTCTTCACTCCATCTAGGCCTGGCCCCACCTCCGGCAAATATTGTCCAATGGCTGGTGGGGTGGGTGGGATGACTACTGGAGGACCAGGAGGACCTGGGGGTCCTGGGGGACCTTGGAGTCCAGGCTGTCCAGGGGGTCCAAGGGCCCCAGGCTTTCCTGGTGGTCCTTGGAGGCCTGCAACACCAGGTTTCCCTATTCCTGGAAAGCCTGGTGGGCCTCGTAAACCTGGTTCTCCCTTAGGCCCTGGAAGTCCAGGGGGTCCAATTGGACCACTGGGTCCTGCAATACCAGGGATTCCAGATGGACCTTGGTGGCCCTGAGCACCATGGATTCCAGGCTCTCCTTTAGGGCCTATAAGCCCTGGAACACCAGGCAGACCTGGTAAACCTTTGTGACCAGCTTCTCCCTTTGGCCCTATTGGACCAGGAAGCCCCCTCAGACCTGAAGGTCCCACTTCCCCAGGAAAACCTGGCTTTCCTGGGAAGCCCTGTAGGCCTGGTTCACCTTTGGGACCAATAGGGCCTTGAGGCCCTACAGCTCCACCTTCTCCTTTTGGTCCTGGGAATCCAGTGACACCAGAGGGCCCCATTACTCCTGGTAATCCAGGCTGGCCTGGCTCCCCAGGAGGACCACCCATGCCAGGAGGCCCCACATGCCCCTTTTCACCTTTAGGCCCAAGTGGGCCAGGGAGACCACCCATGCCACGATCACCTTTAGGCCCAGGAAAACCTGGTTTACCGACCCCTGGTAAGCCAGGTGGTCCTGGTAAACCTGGCAAGCCTTGTTCACCTTTCCCACCTGGGAATCCAGGCTGGCCTGGGATTCCATCTTGGCCTGGTTTCCCAACCCCTGGAAGGCCAGGTGGACCTTGAATCCCTGGTACACCAGGAAGGCCTTGTGGTCCTTGTTCACCTGGAGGTCCAGGTTTACCTATAGGGCCCTGTGGTCCTGGAAACCCAATCATTCCTTGTTTGCCTATGCCTGGAAGGCCAACTGCTCCTGGGGGTCCAGGTAATCCAGGTGGACCTTTTAATCCGGGTAAACCTGGAATCCCAATGCCCTTTTCTCCTTTAGGTCCTGGAATCCCAGGAGCTCCTGGTGGTCCTTTCATTCCAGGTTCACCCTTTGGTCCCTGTTTTCCTGGTAATCCTGGGGCTCCTGGTTTTCCTAATCCAGGAAGTCCGTGAGGTCCTGGTGGTCCTTGTGGTCCTGGTATTCCCATAGGCCCAATCTCTCCCTTTGGTCCGACCTCACCTCTTGGCCCAGGTGGCCCCATTACTCCTGGTTTTCCAGGCATTCCGGGCAATCCTGGCTTGCCAATTCCTGGATATCCTTGTGGACCTGGTTTTCCTTTGGCTCCTGGCACTCCATGGCCTGGTAGTCCTGGGGGTCCTGGTGGCCCTCTTGGTCCAGGCTCACCAGGGGGACCTTGTTCACCTCTCAAATTGACTAAAGGGATTTCTGTTTTTTTAAAGACAGACAGACAGAAACAGGCAGATAGATGTTAGCCATGATGTTACCTACATCACCACTCCTGTAGCAGCCTTGGGGGCTTGTGCAAAGCCCCCCACATGGTGTGAGGCAATGGGCGGCAGTGGGGATGTTCTCCCCCCACCCACAGGAGCAGTGAGTCCCAGCGTTTTTTTGTTTGTTTTTTTCCTTAAGGGGCTGGAGCTGGCCTGGATGGGGCACCCGAGGGAGAGTTGGGACAGCAGTGGGAGAGTTTGGGGGGCTCGTGCAGAACCCCCATACAGTGTGGAGCATTGGGGGGGCAGCAGTGATCACTCCCCACCTGGCAGCACCCAGGGAGCACCGGAGTTTTTTTTTTAACAAGTGCCGGGAGCTGGGGAGGGCGGGTAGCCATTGCTGGGGCTGAGAGAGGGGTGGGGAATGGGCCTGGCTGATTCAGATGGGCCAGACTCCAAATCAGATTTGGCCTAATTGAATTGGGACAGTGATTCGAATCACCAAATCGAATCATTGTCTCCTGAACTGGCTGAATCCGAAGTGAATACTGGCTGCTTCATACAGGCCTACTAGCCAGCACTGCTGCCATGTGCACCACCACACTTTTTTTAAACCCATTTTTTTAGATCCCAGGATTTCCCAGTATCTAATTTTGGCTCTGCACAAATATGCAGTGTAGAGAACCTTTTGATATGCTTCATGTGCATTTCGTGGTGTCTCAAAAGCCTCTGAGGCACCACAAAGCGCATGTCCGTGGTAGTCTAGAGAGAAAAAAGCAATTTCATGCTGAAACGACTTCATCTACATCAAGGTGCTTGTTGGCATAAAAGCACTGCAAAAAAATCACCTTGCTGATCAATACCATTGTTGGCAAAAGTGTCTAGGGAAGACCTGATGAACAGGACAAGATAGCGTGTTCAAATGCTTTCACCCTGATAAGGGGTTGAATAAACATATCTTTAAAATATACATTTTATTATTTAATGTTCCAGATTAATTGCTTGCATCGTAGGAAAGGGATCTTCTGAGAAAAATAAATAGTCTGCAGTTTTAAAGCCACTGCTGCCAACCAGTCAAACACAAAAATCTGTAGTCAAATATTAAGAATTGATCTTAACCAAGAAAATGCAGCTACTGATGTGAAGTCTTCAACATGGTCCTGAAATTGGGCACCCCGAGTCTCTCCAAACCTATGGTACTTAAACCACCCACTCCTTTCTCCTTGTATCCCACTACCAACCTTTGTGTCCCTAAATATTGATGCTAAAAATCTGAATGGACTGAATAATCTGCATTGATTCATTGTCTCAAAGTGCTTAAAATAGATTATAGCTTGCTATGGACCCTACATAGCACAGTATCCCAGAAGGTAGCACAGGGAAAGTGCTGTGTTTCTGAATGGTGACCTTCCAACCTTGCTTTCCCCTTGCTTCAGAAGTGGGTATTACTAATTGCACTGACATATGTTAGCAGCAAATTCTGACACCCTCTGCATTAATAGAGCCAAACTTATGTCCCCCCTCCCTCTGCCCACCACTTGACGGGCAGGTGTGAGGGGAAAACCAGCAGGTGCATAGCTCTGTAAGTTGAAGGAAGTTTCTTAACACCCATTAAACCCAGGCAGAGGCACAAAGACCTAAGGCTAATGTCACCTACAGCACTCTGTATCTTCAAAACGCTGTATAGACCCTGTAATACTCCTGACATCCTATGAAGTAAATTAATTTTACAGCTAGTTACAGATGCAGACTGGCCAAGCCTACTACTATTCATGTAAAAATTCCCCAGGCTTTCAGACCCTTCTATGGGTCTGCTGAGAAAATATCAGGTCTATAGAGAAATCCTCAGCTGACTGGCAGATATTTTGCAACAATGGGATTCTTTGTCAGTTAGCATTTCTCTTTCTTCTTGCTGTACCAGATTTTTGGATGGGATATAACCTAATGTTTCAGTGTAAAAAACTGTGTTTTTACTAGAGATGCTGGAAAGCCACAGGATAAGGCAGGGGCTAGATTGTTTATATGTTCCTTAGTCATGACAGGTATATATTGCAACTCATTATGGGATTCTTCCTACTATAGTATCCAAATGTTACACAGGCTTTGCTATATTTTTCCTTCCAGTACCCCTATAAGGTAAGGAAGTGTTATCTCCATTTTACAGATGACCATGGTCCTGCATAAAATCTGTGGTAGAGCATGGAACTGAATACAGACTTCCTACTCTTCTTTTATAAAGTCAGCTTTGGTTTTGCAATCTAGGTGAGTGGATGCATACATGAATATCTTCATTCACACCCATGTCAGGCATGACACAAATTTTGGCTTGCTGAAGGGTGGTGGCAAATATGCTAATATAGGCCTACTCAGAAAGTGCAGGCTGGCTTGGAGGAAAGCCAGCCCTGTTTTTCAGGAAACAGTCACAAGACCATATCCAGCCATGCACGATGAATATACATCCCCGCATGGTCTTCTGCTCCCTGGAGGGAACCTGGCCAGTCACTCAGGGAGTGAGGTCCAAGCTGTGTGAACTTACCTGCTGCTGAAACAATTGGCAGGGATGTTATGGGACCATTTTTGGTCTGCAGTCAAATAATGTTCTGGGAAACCTAACACAGTTAGTTTCTGGGGAGCTGAGAAGAGAGAAAAGGTGAGTTCTCTGACAGATTTACCTTTTTCTTTCTTTGAAGCCATCTCCTTGCCCAGCAGTGGCAGCTGTGGTATTTCTTTCATATATTGAGGCAGGTGAGGGTATTCTTTTCCATACTGCATGTGGGGCACCTCCTTGCCCATGTGTTGCATTTGCTGCATTTGTTGCATTGGAACCCCTTCTTTGCCCAGTGGTATGTGAGGTACTTGTTGTCCGAGGGCCTGATACTGTGGGACTTGGGGTGGCAGCTGCTTGATCCCATAATAAACACCACCCTGAATGGATTTCACTAGCTCTAGGTAAATGGTTACCGCTACTGTCAGCAGCTGTACAGGGGCTAGCAGCACAGCCATGACCTGAAAAAGTAAGAGTGAATAATAAACATATAACAACGATGAAAATCTGCAAATCTTGTCTTACAATGCTGGCCTCATTCTCTGCAGCCAATGGGGATGTACATACTGAAATAAAAGTGATGGTGGGTCACTTCAGTTAAAATTCATTAGCAGCTTCCTAATAGTTTTTTTTTTAAATAAATAAATCAAAAGCTCAGGACAATTGCCCTTGCATTTATTCATTTTAATATATAATCTATTTGTTTGCCTTTTCTCATGAGTTTGCTCTTCTCCACAGTTTCAGTGTTCATTGTGCTGTGGTGGTTTGTAGCAAAATGGTCCTAAATACAGGACATAAATTGTCAGGGGTATTGAAAGCTTGAGCAGCTGGGATATTTGGGGCTTTTGACACTACTGAAGGCTGTAGGAAGTAAACAAAAACTTGTGAGGGAAGCATGCTTGAAATCAGGAGCAGTGAAAGAGCTAACTATGCTGACTTCATAGTTTCATAGTTTCTAGGGTCGGAAGGGACCTGAGCAGATCATCTAGTCCGACCCCCTGCCATGGCAGGAAAGAGTACTGGGGACAAACGACCCCTGCAAGATGTTCATCTAACCTCCTCTTAAACAGCCCCAGGGTAGGAGCCTGAGCCTGCACCACTTCTCTTGGAAGCTGGTTCCAGACCCTAGCCGCCCTGACTGTGAAGTAGCGCCTCCTGATATCTAGCCTAAACCTACCCTCTGCCAGCTTGTGACCGTTATTCCTGGTCACTCCTGGTGGTGCTCGGGGGAACAGTGACTTCCCCAGTGCCTGCTGGTCCCCCCTGACTAGTTTATAACAGGCCACTAGATCCCCTCTCAGCCTTCTCTTCTGGAGGCTGAACAGGTTCAGGTCCCACAGCCTCTCCTCATAGGGCCTGCCCTGTTGTCCCCTGATCATACGAGGACTTCAATGGTCATATCTGAGTTTCAGAGCTGAATACCTCATTGAGTTGAACAGGATAGTTCACTGCACTCAGAGCTACTGTATTGTGTCAAGCTGCCCAGAAACTAAAGACCACATGATTGCATCAGCTATGCTCAGGTCATGTGCCTAAGGTTTTTTTCACAAGCCTGAGAAAACATCATTATTGAAAAAAAATGAAAAAAGGAAGCAAGCACTCTCTGTTTCTGAATTATAAATCTTGTTGGTGTCGCTGGGCATAACCCTGGGTAACTCAGAGGGATGGAAGACCACGAGTGTTGAGGAAGGCCTTCTGCTCCAGGCTCAGAAGAGCCAAAGCCCCCACTTGCCCAACCTTTGCAACCCTTTCTCTCTGGTGCCTGCAAATCTCCTGTCCTTCTGGAAAGCAGGCGAGCTAAAACTGTTATCTGTGGAATGCAAGGGCACCGCTCGGAGAGAGAAAGGAGGAGGGAAAGGGGAGAAAGAGGTGGGGCCAGCTGGTGGAAAATCACTGACAGTGAAACTGACCGGGGTATAAAGATCCCGCTGTTGCAGGGTTAGGTGTGCAGGATTTGAGACAATACAGTCTCCCTGTGCCTTTTACTTGAGCTCAAATAAACTCTGTCTGCTTCTCCCCCAGTGTGTTTATTTGGCGCGACGCACACCGGGCAACGAACCCAATTGTTGCCTCCCTCGGGCACCTTGTGCCGGCAACAGTTTTGGCGCCCAACGTGGGGCTCGAGGCTAACATTTCGCCTTGCCCAGATCCCTCCTGGGGTCGACGACTTGTGGCAACAACCAAAGCCCAGCGTGCACCGGTGGTTTCATCGGGGGCCTCGGCAGAGACGTGGTTTGATTGACCCCGGAGGGCACAACAGTGCAACCCGCTCTAATAGTGGAGAAACAATCGTGGGCGACGGTGTGAAACCGGTCCCTCGGATAAGGTAGGATAGCTCAGCAGTCTGAGCATTGTCTGTTAAGACCTGGGGACGCCCAGTGTCTCCCTGTAGGACCTGGGGACGCCCAGTGTCTCCCTGGAGTATGGGGCAGGGACAGAGTACGGTTGGTGGGGTACAGTGTACACCCATAGAATGCATTCTGACTAATTGGAAACTGTTTAAGTCAGATCTAATGACTAAAAATGATCTTAAAAGGTTCTGTACAGTGAAATGGCCTCAATATCAACTGGAGGATCAGGAAAGGTGGCCTCCAGAAGGGTCAATTAACTACAATACAATTCTCCAATTACTCCTGTTTTGTCAGCGGACGGGTAAGTGGAATGAAAATTTGTATGCACAATTGTTTATGGCTTTATGGAACAAGACAGATATTTTGCAGACGTGTAATTTGACTCCGACAGGATCGGTAGTTGTTAGTGTTGAGTCTCAGCATTCCCCCCCAACCACTGTAATGCCAGAGTTGGTGTCCCTTTCGGCTTTAACACCTCCACCATATAAAGGTCAGATGCCCCCAGTCCCAGAGATTCCTCCCTCAGTGGGATTTTATCCTTTACTTACTGAAACTGTAATAGCCCGGCCTGGGGCAGATGGGCGTGCAGCCCAAACCATGCAAGTATACACCCACGTACCTTTTAACCTGGTGGACCTGGCGGCTTTTAAAGCACAGGCTGGAGAATTTTCAACTAGCCCGAGTAAGTTTATCTCTGTCTTTGAGGGATGTTTAGCTAGTCACAAGCCTGACTGGGATGATTGTAATATCCTTATGCGAACCTTATTATCTGAAGTAGAGCGGAATCAAGTTATTTCCAAAGCCAGGGAGGAAGCACAGCGGAGGCATGAAAGGGATCCTGTCAATGTTCCTGTTCCGGCAGATGTGGTTCCCCTAGCAGACCCTAGATGGGACCCTAACAATCCTGTGAATCATACCCGTCTTACCTCTTACAAAGAACTGCTTATTCATGGGCTCAGGCACTCGGCTGTCCGACATAATAATTGGGCAAAGCCGTATGAAATAGTACAGGAGCTGAAGGAAAGTCCCGTTGCATTCCTACAGCGCATCCAAGATGCCATTCGGCAAAATACCAGTGCAGACCCTGATGATCAGGCGATGGAGGCAATTATAAAGGGTATTTTTACCAGCCGTGCAGCCCCTGATATAAAGAGGAAGTTACAAAAGAAGGAAGACTTAATGGGTATGTCTGTAGCACAAATCCTGGAAACTGCAAACAGGGCGTATACTCTCAGAGAAGGAGAAAAGGACAAGAGACAAGTTAGAATGCTAGTAGCAGCAGTACAGGCTGGAGTCAGAGAAAGGCCACAAGAAGGTGGGAGAGGCAGAGGTATAAGGGGTCGTGGGCGTGGGCGCCTTGGCCCACAAGAAAGACGCCTGGGACGGAACCAGTGTGCCTTATGCTGGCAAGAGGGACACTGGAAGAATGAAAGCCCAGAGAAAGGGAGAGACTGTACTCCTGTAATGACAGCTGAAGGACAGGAGTAGGGGTGTCAGGGGAAACGGACCACCCCACCCCCAGAACCCCGAGTAAAAATGCGGGTGGGGAATTCAGAAATTGATTTTTTTGATAGACTCCGGGGCAGCACGGACCGCTGTAAATCAACCTCTTCAACTTCCCGTAGCGGACTCTCTCACTGTGGTGAGTGTCATGGGAAAAAAGACTCAGTGCCCAGTGTATGCTCCTGCAGAATGTGCTCTGGGAGACAGGGCTCTTTCTCACAAATTGGTCTACCTTCCAGATTGCCCAACACCCCTGCTAGGACGAGACCTGCTTTGTCGATTAGGTGCATCACTGCATTTTACCCAGGATGAAATAACCCTCACATTGCCCCCTGAAAATGCATGGATAATGACCCTCGCGGTTGAACCCTTGGCTATGAACGCTCCCCTGGAGTGGAACCAGTGGGAAGACCAGGTATACCCTTTGGTGTGGGCAGAGGGGGTCCCTGGAAAGGCTACACATCAAACCCTTATTAATATCCAACTACTGCCAGGAAAAGGTCCAGTACGAATCAAGCAGTACCCAATCAAAAAGGAAGCCAGAGAGGGACTGCAAGAGACTATAGACCATTTCCTAAAGTACAGCATACTGCGAGAGTGTCAGTCAGCCTGGAACACTCCTATCTTGCCAGTACTGAAGCCTGATGGCACATATCGACTGGTGCAGGACCTAAGGGCGGTTAACGAACGGGTTAAAACTATTCATCCTCTCGTCCCAAACCCGTAAACCTTGCTGGCCTCCGTAGGGGGGCAGTATACTCATTTCTCAGTTCTTGATTTGAAAGACACTTTCTTTACAATTCCAGTTGACCCCCCCTCTCAAGAAATATTCTCTTTTGAATGGGAGGACAGAAAAAGGGTTAAGAAACAACTTTGTTGGACAGTATTAGCCCAGGGATTTAAGAACTCTCCCACCCTTTTTGGCCAGTCCTTAGCTAAAGACTTGGAGGAGTGGAATAATGAGCATGAAGTTCTCTTGTTACAAGATGTGGATGATTTATTAATTGCTGCCATAGATTTAAACTCTTGCCTTAACGCCACGGTAAGCCTCCTGAACTTTATTGGGCTTCGAGGATATCGGGTGGCTCGAAATAAAGCTCAAATTGCTCTCCCCGAAGTACGATACCTGGGATTTCACATAAGACAGGGGGAGCGCCAGCTTTCAAGTGAGCGAAAGGAGGCTATATGCCGGGTTCCCACCCCAAGCAACTGTAAGCAGCTCAGGGCGTTTCTTGGCATGGCAGGTTTTTGCAGAATATGGATCCCTGAATTTGGACTATGGGCAAAACCACTATATGACTGTGTGAAAGGGGCAGACCATGACCCCTTTTATTGGACTCCAGAAGCCAACAAGGCATTTAAGATACTAAAAAGGAAACTAATGGAAGCCCCCGCCCTGGGGTTACCGGACCTTTCTAAACCTTTCCAGTTGTATGTGCATGAACGAAAAGGGATGGCTCTGGGAATGCTTACTCGATTGTTGGGGGCGTGGAAATGTCCCATTGCTTATTTCTCCAAACAGCTTGATCCAGTTGCCAAGGGATGGCCAGCGTGTTTACGAGCAGTTGCGGCAACTGCCCTAATACTTGAGGAAGCTGAAAAGTTAACACTGGGAGGAGTCGTGCAGGTGTATACCCCTCATATGGTCCAGGCTCTGCTAGACGCAAAGGGGGGTCTCTGGCTCACCCAGGCTCGAGTGGCTCGGTACCAAGCTAAGCTGTTGGAGAACCCTGAAGTGACTCTGCAGCCCTGCCCCTCCCTCAACCCGGCTACTCTCTTACCTGAAACGGAAGAACAAGAGCATGATTGTTTAGACATCATAGATGCACAGTACTCCAGCCATGCAGACCTACAGGATCAGCCACTTCTGAATGCTGATTGTGAGTGGTACACTGATGGCAGTAGCATTGTTGTAGAAGGGCAAAGGAGGGCAGGTTATGCTGTTGTGACTCTCTATGATGTTGTTGAGGCCAAGGGTTTGCCCACCGGAACATCTGCTCAACTTGCTGAACTGGTGGCCCTGACCCGGGCACTAGAACTGTCAAAAGGGAAACGAGTCAACATCTATACCGACTCTAAGTATGCTTTTGGAGTACTGCATGCCCATGCTGGCCTATGGAAACAAAGGGGACTGCTGACAGCCCAAGGCTCCCCAGTGAAGTATGGACCCCAAATTCTCCGACTCCTGGAAGCTGTTCAACTTCCCTCGGAAGTGGCAGTAATGCACTGTAAGGCACATCAGAAAGAGGATCAAGACGTAGCCAGGGGTAATGCCCAGGCAGACAGAGAAGCTAAAATTGCTGCCACCCTGAGGACGCCGAGACCTGCTGACATCCCTATGCATGCCCTCACTCCATCAGTGGGGGAGCTCCGGGATCCCCAGTACTCATATGAAGAAAAAGAACTAGCCGATAAGCTTGGTCTCCAAGAAAAGAAGGGATGGCTCTGCTCCATGGACGGGAGGATCCTCCTACCAAAGAGCCTGACCCAGCCGGTGTTGCAACGGCTACATCAAACTACACACGCTGGAGAAGAAGCTCTCACTCAGTTGGTGAACAAATATTTTCTAACCTCTGGACTTTGACCTCTGGCCTCCCAAATACAGGCCAGCTGTTCGATTTGTCAAAAGAATAACCCTCGACCCAGTCTCTCAGCACCTCCAGCCACTTTGGAACCTACTCCAGGCCCTGGACTGGTTTGGCAAATAAACTTTACTGAGTTCCCCCGAACTCAAGGATTTAAGTATCTCCTTGTTATAATAGATCAATTCAGTGGATGGCCTGAAGCCTTTCCATGTCGCAATTGCACAGCCAAGACTGTAGCTCTAAAATTCGTCCGGGAAGTTATTCCCCGCTTCGGACTTCCCCAGTGGATGGAATCTGACAACGGAACACATTTCACTTCAAAGATCATCCAAAACATCTCAGATGCCTTACAGATCCCCTGGAAACTCCATACTGCATGGTGACCACAAGCTAATGGTGTAGTAGAACGTACAAATCAGACCCTCAAGCGTCATCTGTCAAAGATCTGCCAGGAGGCCTCTCTGCGATGGCCCGATGCTTTGCCCCTTGCTTTGCTTCGTATCCGTGCCCTCCCCAAGGGAAGATTAGGACTTAGCCCCTTTGAGATTATGTTTGGAAGGGCATGGCCTATGAACGGGATGCCGGTTCTAGCAGGGGAGTGGGAAATAGGATGTAATATTTTGTCATGGTATATGTGCTCTCTGTCTGCTGTTCTTTCTTTTCTCCATAGGTACACTAAAGACTTGCAGCCTCTTCCGCTGAATGCTCCAGTCCACTCGTTACAGCCGGAGATTCCATGCTCATTCGGACCTGGAAGGATGAGCCCCTCCAAGAGAAGTGGAAAGGACCTCACCCTGTCCTACTAGTTTCCCACACAGCGGCAAAGGTCGATGGACACAAGAACTGGATTCATCATGAGACAGACTTGGCATGATCTTTCTCCTGGCGTACGGAGTGGGCCGGTTAGCCAAGCTATATCGTCAACTTTCTACGTTCCTTACAAAATTTGCTAATGACACTTTAGCTATTGAAAAGAGCCTTAACTCCGAGATTTATCAACTTCATTTATTATCTCTTCAAAACCGTCAGGCCCTAGATCATGTTTTAGCTTCTCAGGGCGGGGTATGTGCTTTAATTGGGAATGAATGTTGTACTTATGTCCCAGAAAATTCCCAAGGTATTAACAAACACATTTTAGCTGAACAGGCTTTTGAGCTGTGGAAAAGTCAGGAACGTGAACCCACTGTCTTTGATTCTCTCTGGAGCTGGTTGCCCAACCTTGGAGGCCTAGGTGTGGGCATCCTTCACCTCCTGATCACCAGTGTTGTGTTGTGTTTAATTACTCTCCTCTTATTTGCGTGCTGTAATGCCCTCCTGCACAAAGTCTGTGCATCCTCCTCCCCGAGCACCTCATTATACCCTTGCATTGCCTCAAACACTCAATTACTTTTTGTCTTCAGAATATGAGAAAACTCAGCCAAAACTTTGTTGAGTATTCTCAAAGGGGGGAGCTGTTGGTGTCACTGGGCATAACCCTGGGTAACTCAGAGGGATGGAAGACCACGAGTGTCGAGGAAGGCCTTCTGCTCCAGGCTCAGAAGAGCCAAAGCCCCCCCTTGCCCAACCTTTGCAACCCTTTCTCTCTGGCGCCTGCAAATCTCCTGTCCTTCTGGAAAGCAGGCGAGCTAAAACTGTTATCTGTGGAATGCAAGGGCACCGCTCGGAGAGAGAAAGGAGGAGGAGGAGGAGGGAAAGGGGAGAAAGAGGTGGGGCCAGCTGGTGGAAAATCACTGACAGTGAAACTGACCGGGGTATAAAGATCCCGCTGTTGCAGGGTTAGGTGTGCAGGATTTGAGACAATACAGTCTCCCTGTGCCTTTTACTTGAGCTCAAATAAACTCTGTCTGCTTCTCCCCCAGTGTGTTTATTTGGCGCGACGCACACCGGGCAACGAACCCAATTGTTGCCTCCCTCGGGAACCTTGTGCCGGCAACAATCTGAACTGAGTAGCCAGCTCTGCATCTGCAGAATATACAAGCTCTGAATCAACTGGTTTAAGATGTTCGGCCATTTCTTCATTTTAACTAACCAATATTTCAGTGGTCTCTGCTTACACTTTGTACTGGCTGCCTTAATTAAGGAGCGGCAGGGAGCAGGAATTCAGGTACTTGAGAGCTTCTTAAGGGAGAATAAATTTGGTGAGCTGTTTAGGGGCAGTCATGGGTGGTCTGAGGTAATGGAAAATGCTTCTATGTGCTACACTGTGCTCTAGCAACTCCCTGTATTATGCTCTTTCAAAATGTTCACTGCAAAATGTGGACCTTTGTCTTTGCTTTCCCCTCAGCCCCTTTATATTGTTGTGGCAGTGCTGAGAGGCCTTAAACGCAGCTGAAATAGGTGTAGGTAAATCTTTTGAGTAATGGAAGCAGCTGCAGCTGCTAGAGAATTGCTAAGGTAACTCTTCTTTACTCTCTGACCCAGCCTCTGTTTGTGGGAAGGATAAGGGTTGTGTTTTTTGACTGTGGAAAGTATCTGGAAGGTCCTTGTGGCTAGGTGATGATTACATGAGCTGGTTGAGGCAGGCCCTTGGCTAGCCTGAGTGCTCACAGAAGCATTGCAGGCAGTTTAAAGCTCTCTTTTTCCATCTTTGCTCTGCCTTCTTTTCCAGAGGGTAGCTGAAGTAAAACAGACAAATGGGCCCTTTGTTTTGAACTGTGACAGTATATGACACTGAACACTCCTTTACCTACCTTGAAGGCAGCCTCCAGCTTAAAGGAGTCAGGAAGATGGGGCAACCCAACCAGGTGCACTTATGAGGAAGAAGGAACGGTCACAGCCCTCTCCCAGAAGGGTCCACAGGTAAGTCCTGGGAAGGTCTGTGAATAGGGGGAGAGGACTCCAGCTATAGCTTCTGCTCCCATCCAAAAAGTTGCCTACTGCACTTGCTGCTGGGTCACTGCTGGGGAGAGAGGTAGATGCAACTAGCAGAATGCAGGGAAGTACCTTGCCACTGTAGCCCCTCTTCCCTGTCAGCCCTTTGGTGGGTCACACGAATGTCCTGTTACCTTGAGGAGAATTGGCATACAAAGTCACAGACTCATAGATTGTAAGGGGCTGGAAGGGACCTCGCAAGATCTTTGGGTCCAGCCCCACTACGCTAAGCAGGAAAGACAACTGGGGGTCAAGTGACCGCAGCAAGGTGACTGTTCAATCTCCTCTTGAAGATTTCCAGGGTAGGTGATTGTACCACTTCTGGAGGGAGTTTATTCCATAGTCTGGAGACCCTGACTGAAAAAGTTTTTCCTAATTTTGAGCCTGAAACAGTCTTCCAGGAATCTGTGGCCATTACTTCTGGTTTTCCCCAGGGGTGCCTTGGTGAACAGTTGTTCACCGAGCCCTTGATGTACTCGCCTGATGCAGCAGTAAGCTGCTAGCAAGCCCCCTCTCAGCCTTCTCCTTTTTAGGCTGAAGAGGCCCAAGTCTCTCAGCCGGTCCTCATGTGGCTTGCCACGCAAGTCTCTGATCACATGGGTGGCTCTTCCCTGGGCTCTCTCAAGCTTTTCCACATCCTTGTTGAAGTGTGGTGCTCAGAACTGGATGCAGTGCTCCAGCTGTGATCTCATCAATGCCGAGCAAAGCAGAAGAATTGCTTTCCTAGTTTTACATGAAATGCATTGGTTGATGCATGCCAGAGTGTTATTTTCCCTGCTGGTTACAGCATTGCACTGATGGTTCACCTTGTACCTCAAGCCATCCCTGGGACAGGGAACATACAGAGAAGGGAGGACAGGCAGCTGGGTTGACCGTAGGGAAGAGAAACCTAAGGAGTAGAAGGAAAGGACAGGCTGGGAGAGAGAAAGGCCTTAACATTTTTACAAGGCTAGAGCCAAAGAACACTTCTGCAAGGTAGAAGTGATATCTTGTAAATCAGTTAAATGAGGCACAGAGCAAGTAAGGAATTTGCTTAATTATAGAGAGTTTCAAGTTAATGACTCACTTCCCCATGCTAATCACTCCATGACTTAGTGAAAATCTTAGTTCTACTAAAGTTAATGGGAGTTTTGCCACAAACTCCAACGAAGCCGTAATTTACCCATTGTTCAATCTAACAGACCAAGACTCTTATTCTAGGACATTAGTATCTTCCATTTGTAATTTGTTAGTTTGTTTTTGGGGGGGTTTAAAATTTCTCTGTGTTTCCTGTCCCCTTCGTATTTTATCACTGTCTACTGGCATATTAAGGTTGGCACACTAATTAAAGGATTTGTGCCTAGAAGTGTTCACTGTTGTCCCCAAGTCTTTTCTTTGAGTTCTTTGCTTGTTCAGTATAACTTGTTTAGCATGTCAACAGCTATTAGAATGTGATGGTGTAATTACAGGCTGTGCCACATGCATATCCAAAAGGAAACTGAATTATGGTGGCAAAAGCAACTATCATTCTAGTATTTGAGTACTTGACTTTGCAACCTAACATTCTGTCCTGGAATGTGTTTATGGATCTAATTATAGATTTGCATTATCATCATCACTATAGGACTTATATAATATAATACTTATTGTTGTTGTTTTCTCTAAGAATGTTTGTGAGTTCTAATAGAAAATAACTGTAGACAATTAAATCATTGTTATTGTCAAGTAAGTAGAGAGAGAGAGGATTTTTGTGGGCAATCACTTTTATTTAATTTTTAAATAAATGATAACACCCACACAAATTCTTACCTCTAGCATTTGCCATCATCACTTTTAACACTACCAAGAATGTAGGGAAACATTTTGTGAGATGCAATGTTAGCAGTTACACGCTAGATGGTGTATGTGTTACAGGATTCCGAGTTCTCACAGTCTCAGAATTTTAAGATCCCAAATGTAGTAGATTGCTTACAGTAAATCAACATGTTGCAAAGGAAACATGGTAGTTAAATAAAGAGTCTGGAATCTTGTACATGGAAATGATAGAATTACCAATTTAATGCACCCAGTTAACTGCCCATCCACATTCAGCAAAGCTTTAAAGTATGTCCTTAACTTCCTTTGATATAATGTGACCTTTAGCACTTGCCTAAATGTTTTACTGAATTGGAGCCTTAAAATTTGATCTTACATCACTGATTTCAATAAAGGCAGATTCAAACCATTAAAGACCAGTGATGTCTCATTGGAAGCTTCTCCTGAGAGAGCTTGTCTGTAGTGTATGGCTTACTGCATTCCCTCCTTATTTGATTACCTCTTGAGTTGTATGCAAAGTTTGTTTCTCTTTCTCACTTGGGCAACATCATCCTTGACTTTTGGGGTCATAACCATAGATGCATCTACCAGTTATAACAGTAGAGTTATAATTTCAGGCATGAACTAGTTTTTTCCACTTTATTTCCACTTAATAGTTTTTTCCACATGTAAATGTGGTGCCCAGGAGCAGTAAAGTCTGATGTGCCATGCACCAGAGTTTATTGCTGTGTGCTAATAGTATATGTAGATGCATCCTGCATGTGATATTTTGGTCACCGAGATGAACATGATGAACTTACAAGGAAAAATTAATAGTCAGCTCTGTTTCAAAGGTGGGGAGGTAAGTAGGTCAATTTATTGACTGTAAATTTTAAAAGCAAAACCCAACATCCCTCATCTTAGTCCTGCTGGTATGAATGTTTACCTTCAAACACAGCATGTTGCCAAAGTGGGTCTTATCCCCTTCTATTCCTGTCTTCAAGAGAATAATGGTATTACTGGGGCCAGTACTTAGTCACTTCATAAAGTAGACCATGATCTCCTGGGTTAATAATTATATTTAGGGGTCTACCAAACTTGAGGCAGCTGCCAGCTGATTTTTGCAGGCAGATCCTGAAGCAGGCAGCCACTTTCTCAGGCTGTGTGGCAGACTCCCCTCCACGCCTCTGGCTAAGGGGGTCTAGTAATTCCACCTCTCCTCACAGATTGCCAGATGCCTACAAACTGATGGCTTAAATGGTATTTAAAGGTTTGCTTTCTGGGAATTGGCTTAGAGGTATATGCTTATTGGCTTAGAATGGTTCAGGTTGGACAGCAGCGGTTAATTGATTTCTAAGAGTCTGGGTCACACAGTTGCACAGTTTCATAGAGCCTTGGAAGCAGACTAACACAACAAGACAAACAAAGACACATAGTCTGGAAAACAAAGAGGCATGTACCATACTGTTCTATAACGTGAGATAAGGTGGCACCAGCTAACAAGGTACCAGAGCAGGGGGCGCTGAGTCCCAGTTAAGGGGGAACAAACCAGATTAGAAAAAGGCACAGAAAGACCAAATTAGTATGTGTGCATGTGATGAGCTATGTGGACAAATGAATCTTCATCCGTGGCTATCACTAGATGGTTGTCATCAGGAGGGAAGGAGAATACGAAAGAACTTTGGAGCAGCAAAGGGTCCCTCCTCGTCCCTCTGCCTACGTTCCTTTCCATCCCTCCTCCTCCCCAAGAGGGGTCCCTGTTCCCCTGGAAGGGTCCCTGAGGCCACCATGGAGCCCATCTCATTCACCCCCCTGGGGTGGTGTGGGCCTCAGCATCCCACTTTCAGGTTGCTGATATCTGACGCCTAAGAGAGCCTCAGAGTGAAGACTGCATCCTGCTCAGATGCACTTCGACTCTGAAAGCCCTGGGATTTGGTAGATGCATAGAATTGCTTGATTGCTTGTATTCTTTCTTTTCTTGTCTCACAGTATATCAATAAATTTGCCTATTATCAAATGGAAAAGTTGTGGTCATTCTGAGGGTGGGTATCCCCCCAGAACAAGGCCTCTGGGTCCTAAATTCAGAGCCAACACAACCACCACTTGGATTGTGATGCGTCAATTAATGGCTTCCTTGTACTTAATCCCCTGATTAAGCCTGCAGAAGCCATTAACAACTGGTTAGATTGCTTAATGTGTCAATTAATGGCTTTCCTGTGCTTAATTGGGGGATTAAGCCTGCAGAAGCCATTAATTTACATACTATTAGGCAATCTAAGCACTTAATTAAGGTCCAAAATGAAATATCTTATTAAAATAGAGCTTTGCACACCATAAATTGCAATTATTACCAACAATATACACTTTATTAACTAATAACGTCTATATATACTTTTTAATTAAGGGCTTAGCTGTTATTATTTAATACTCAAATGAAACTCTATCTTATGAAAATAAAGCTATGCACAAAATGCATTGTAACTTATACCAAGTATATAGACACTTTATTAACTAATACCAGCTATGTACACTTTATTAAAGGACATTATAAAACAGGAGTTTACTGAAACTGAATGCTAACCTTGAGACGGGCCATTCATGCTAGGTATTAATTGCAACCCAGCCGTAGTCGCACGATAAACACTTGTCCGTACACTGAGATAGTTCATTGGAATGGTTTGGATACCAGTCACAGACGGAGACCCAGAACAGAACAGGCAAGGCATCTGGCACTCTTTGAAGAAATTTGTGTAAGTAGTGTGGCAGAAGGCCACCTCTGTTTCTCCCCAAAAACTCTGCTCTGTGACAATTTGGTTAGTATTGGCCCAGCAGAGGATACACACCTTACCCTATCTCTTTAGGTAACCTGAGGTGGATACATTTCTGAGGGAGGAGGGAAACCTGCACCCTCTGCCTAGTGACTGGCATCACATACCTGCGTGAGGGGCTTGGACTCCCTGGGGAGCTAGGAACTGCCAGTCTGCCCAGCAACTAGTGATGCATTTCAAATTGGTTGGCATATAGCCAACAGATGCTGGCCTCCATTGGACCAGGTAAATGGGGTCGTAAGGGCTATATAAGTTAAGGACTGCCCAGGAGGAGGGGACAGCAGCCATGAGGAAGACTCAGAGAGAGAAGAGCTGGACCATCTGAAACTTGCTCTCTCAAAACTCATGATTAAAACTCATGATGGGCATCTCCACCTGCCTCTGGATGATACTTAATGAGTAAGCTACCTGAGATCTAACTAGATATATAGTTTGCAGTAACTCAGATGCATGATCAATAAAAAATTGGAATATGCAGAGCTTGGAGAAGGTCAAATCAGTGTCTCAATCCTCTGATTAACACTGCTGGTAGTTTAAAAAAAAAAAAAAGATGATCTTGCTAAGTAATGGAAAAAGGGGTGGTTGGTAAAAAAAATTTATGACTTTTTCTTATTCAGTGCACTACAACTATGGTTTCATTGTAAATATTGTGTATGAACAAGTGGGAGTGTTTTGAAATAAGAATAGACAGTCTGGGCAATACTTCTTTAAAATATTTATGTTCTGGAGAGATAGTGGACTGTTTGTAGGCCAAGGAGAAACCTAACCTTCATTTCTCAGGTAGATTTGTGTCTTATTTTTCCTTTGCTAAACCTAATTCAATCCCCCTGCAACCTCACAAACATACTGATACACCAGGATAGAAGTTCTTGTGGAAAAACTTGAGGCAATTTAGAAAAGGCATCTGAGAGATGGGAAGGTTCCCAAACATAAGATGATTTTACTGCTCTAGCATGTGCTCATTAAATGAGCACAGTTCAAACTGGTTTTGGCAGACTGGGGTATCTGACTGGTTTAGGGGAAGGTGGTTTCTATCTGGAACTAGCTATGTCTAGATTTTGACTTGGGCTGTGTTTTTGAAGCGGGAAGTAAGAACTTGTAGGCTCTACTTTGAGTTGGGATCTTCAGCAAATGGGCAGATCCTTCATTTTGCTTGTTCATACAGTGGCATTTTAATTTGCTTTTAGCCTAGGTCAGAAGCAGGCCGCTTCTCCCAGGAAAAGAAGAAAACCAAGTGGGAACATCAGATCGTATACTTGCTTAAGAAACAAGGTATATAAACCTGTATGGAGCTGCATGCATAGTCTGCTTTTGGCACCCAAGCTACCTCAGTTATGAAGCACTATAGACACACCTGAGCTAACAATAGTGTGCAGCATAGATATGTTTGAATGGCATGTCACTGGTATTTTAACTTTCCTGTACGCATATCAAATGTGCAAATAATAGGAAGACTATCTTGGTAATCTGGGAGCATTGCTGACTGAGAAACTTTAAAAAGCACCTTGGTTAATTTTTATTTTATTTTATTATTTTTTTGCTGATGTATGCATAACACCTAATGAATAAATCCTGTAGTTTTAGGTTGACAAATCCATATATGATGCAAAGTTAACTAATCTTGCAGTTTTAAACACTTATATTAATTTTCAGAGGTTTTTTTTTTCCTTTAGAAACTCAACACAAATTGAAGAGAACTGCTGTCGTTCAGGAATATCAAACTAGGGCCTCCGGCCTGCAAATATTTAGCCACATGTTCTGATTTTTTTGCCCATATCTGACTAGTTCTACTGACTTTAGGGACTTCACTGAAGTTATGTTTGAAAAACCAAGTCCACATTTGTTTGCAGAATGAGGACTAAGTGTGGTATGCGAAGTCATTCAGTAAAGATTATTTGAGGACCAACCCTCCAATCCATAACCACAAGCTACTTCAGATCATGTAATTTTAAAAAATTACTCTCGCTTTCTCCATGGCAACTCTTAGAGGATTAGTCCTGTAAAAGTCCTTTTAAAAGCAATGGGATTTGAAGGTGCTCTGTACCTTCAAAGAGAATGAATGCTCAGTGATGCATCTTGCTTGCTGGTAAAGACTTTGTATTTATGAAATAATTTTGTATTAGTGTTACTATTGAATATACACATTCCGTTTAAAATCTAAATGCATCTTCTGTCTTTCTATGCCAGATAAGTCTGGTATTTACTAGAGCATGTGTTTGTTTTTTCAAATTTTCAGTTAAAACACTGGTTCTCAATGTTTTTGGACTCAAGGCCACCCCTCCATAACTTTGGCGAATCAAGTGGCACTGAAATTCAAATGTTAATTTACATATTACAATGCTTAGCTTTTGTAGTGGGTATGGGGGCGGGAATCGACCTGGCAGGGACAAGCTTGGGCCTGCACTAATCTGCTTATCTCCTTAAATCTTGTTTATCTTCTCACATCATGGTATCTAAGGAACTAGCTGCACCTCAGAGTGCCCTGGCACTGGCTGAAAATCAGAGTTAAACAAATATACTTATCTGATTTAATTTTTTTTTTGTAAATCTCCTTTGTAACCCAGATAAAATAGGCAGTGAGCAGCATTAAATGCAACACAAGCTTTAACTTGAAACAAGTGGTTTTTATAAGTTGTGTGGTTTTGAAGGTGCATGGGGACCCACTCTGCTTTTCCTTGAGATTAATGATTGTTTATGACTTCAGTCCAAGTGGGATCAGGTTTTGTTATTTGGAGCCCATCCTGCAGACTCTTTTCCTTTGAACAACCCCACTGCAGGCAGCAAAACTGTTTATACATGCGAGGGTATAGAATCAGCCCTGAATTTTTATCTGTATAAGGAGGTCACACTGGTAACTGCAAATTCCATTCCAGGTTTACTCCTTTTTTTGTTTCTTGTTTTGTTTTTTTTTGGACTAAGCCCTTATCAAATTTTTTCTTGCAGAATGGCATCAGGATTATGCCCTTCTATGTTGGGTGAGGTCAGAGAAGGCATGGTAGCTTGGCCACTAAATCCTGCACCATTGTCTGAAATAAATGCTGTTGACACCAATGAGAGAGGAAGTAAGGTAGTGGGCTGTCTGTATTTGATTTGGAGTTAAAGCAAAATAAGTTATTGTACACTATATTAAAAATAAGATTATTAAATCATATTTTGCTCAAGGCTAACAGCTGTCTCTGATTATATAGCATTTAACAAATCTAAGAGGCTTGTAACAAAAATTACTTTAAACATGGTTACAGCACACTTCTGCTTCCAATAGGGAATGTTTAACTTGTGGTATGCATACATTATCTCCCAGATATATCTAGATAGTGGCATCTGAAGTTAGACTCTTAGATCAATAATTGGGCTTTAAACCTGTGGCATGATTCCCAAAAGTGCTGAGCACCTAACAGATATCACTGACTTCAGGAACTACCATATTTACTTGAATCCAAGATTACTTTGAATTTTTTAAGGCCACCCCCCTCAATAATTAGGAATGGATACAGACGGAAATGTATAAATTTGTTATAATTTTCCATATATAGAATCTAATTACTGGGGGAGTGATCTTAAATTTGTTTCCCTATCCCTGTCATACCATTGCAAGCATTGGCTGGTAAGGGGGGGGGGAGGAGGAAAGGAGATGATGGAGTTAAGAACTCCTGCCCCATAGTGTGCCCTGGTACCTGCATCCCTTCCTGACACTTAGTCATCCCTTCCCCTCCCCCCCCCCCCCCAAAAAAAAATGCTGCTTATCTTAAGTTGCACAAGCTGGCTTCAGCTCCTGCCTGGCCATGTAATAACAACTGCAGTAACAGCAGCTCCAGCCCTGGTTCTGGGGTTGCAGTTGTGGCTAGATTTGGAGCTGTGTCTGTGCCCTCCCACCCCAGTACTCAAAGTTGAATGGGGGGAAAATGCCTTTTCTTGGATTCAAGGAAATATGGTATATATTATGTCTTACTGTAGTGTTTGAGAACCTCTGTATTAATTTTTCTGAACAACACTGTCTCCCAATAGCTCAAAGTGGACAATCACTCACCTGTTTTCTTGGAAATGACTGGCCTGATTACTTTTCCTGCTTCCTTGCTTGTAAACAGAATCTATGGAAAATGTGTGCACACCACATTGAATGTGTGCATGTACATATGCCCACACACACAACTGGGTCATTGGTTAGGGCTGATCCTCAGGGCTTCTAGCTGCAAAGTGAAAAAATTAAGGCCCAGCTTTGCAAAGGTATTAAATGCCAACGTCCTCTTGGCGTCAGTGCTATAGGATTTGGCCTCAAGTCCACTGTAAAAGTTATAAGCCCTGAAGTGTTAGCTTCAGTTAATATAGATGAATAAATTGTCCTGTGACTTGTCCAGTACTGCTGTACAGTGCATAATTGAATTCATTACCTAAAGTTCTCTCCTGGGCCCAGCCATGAATGCACTGGTGGCATCAGGCTTTAGCTTAGAATGCCTGATTGACCAGATGGTAGTGCCTCCTTTTTTGCTATTATGCATATATATAATGTCAACCAAAATCCAGTGGGTAGGTATGCATGAACTGATAAATGCCTGGTGTTTTCTGTCAATCAGCAAATAAGCATTGATCTAACAAGATGACTCAAAGCAGCAGCTAATGCAATCTCGTGCAGGTAATTTACTCTTATGTGAGACCTGAATGGAAAATGTTTCTTTTCTGAAGTCATAGCAGAATTGGATTCTGCTTAAAGAGCTCTGGCACTTGAGTCAAAGGAAGTTGTTCTTATTACTTGCAACTTATTTGTTATAACACATACAGCATCTATTTAGGCTATAACCCATTGGTAACAATGAGTTAGAATTCCCTGTTGTGACAGAACACCCCTTTGGATATCTGTTACTTTAATGGCTGGAGCAGGGAGCTGCCAGGTGGTGGATGAGTGGCCATTTTGGAGAGCTTTGTTATAAGATCGGAGCAGTTGGTGTTCAGTGGTGTAACATGGCTTGGTGGAGCCTTTGCTTCAGGAATAACTCAGAGGTAAAGGTGAAGCTATGGAGATGAAGGTCATGTCCAGAACCAATGAGGCCTCCTAAAACCACACCTTGCCGGGATAGAACCACCAGGCCTTCCTGCCTGTGGCAGGGCAGGGCCATGCCAATACCAGGACTGAGAACCTTCCCAGTGTAAGGCAGGTTGGGGCACCTAAACCCCTGCCCCCTCCTTTTGGGTGGTTTACTAGGAGAGTTGGTAGTGGGGACAGGTAAGCTTAGGAGAAGTGCCTGAGTCGTATGGGGTGTTGGACCCTGGACCCTGAGAGTAGCAGGGTGGAATTGTGGGGCCACTTAAGCTCAGAAAGGAGCAGCTGAGTCCCAAGGGGGTGGAAGACCCCAGCCCCAGTATAAAGGGGCAGAGTTGTGGCCTGAGAGAGGGGCGTAGTGGTCCAGTGAGGGGCCATAGCAAAGTAGGCCCATAGTTGAGTAATCACTCAGTCCCTTTCAAGTGAGGGTCACGGGAGAGGCCTAAAAGACTGTGCCAGGGCTGACCAAGGGGTGGAGAGAAAAGCTTGAGGATCTCCTTGAGTAGGGTGGAGTGAGGGTAGCCTGGATAGGTAGTATGCAAGAGCCTGGATGAGAGCCGGCGAGAGGCCCCAGTGAGGGGGGGGTTAGTGTGTGTGTGTGTCTCCAAAGGGATATTGTTTCTAACTTGTAACATACAAGATCCAACTGTGTGTCCAGTTTGGCATGGCCTTGAGCTAGAGTATCATGACACAGTGTGATATCTGCAAGACATGGGACACATGTACAGATGGCTGGAGCATGTACTTATTGCCCATGGTCATTTGGGCACATGAAGGGCAACCTCCTACTTATTTAACATCACAATTATTTATCAACTAGGTGTGGCAGATGAACAAGGTGGGTGATTTGCCCAGAGACAAGGGTGGGGCCAAACTAGTACTGGGTCTGGAAGGTGCCCTTGTCACACCTGTGCTTTCACAAAATTCTTCAGTAAATCAACTTGCTGCTAAGCCCCTGTTTTGTTTGAGCACTTGCTTTTATAAGAGGGTTTCAGCTCTGCCTGCAGCTATACACTTCATAACAACTGTAAGTAAAAATAACTGCACTTTTTAGACCACATAGACAGCTATCTGATTGATTTACAAAGGCAGTCTGGTTGGTAGACATGTAAAGTGATTTGTTTACAAAACCATGACCTTTAAGCCACAATACACAAATATTTCCATGTGCAAAGGTAGATCCGGGGGGTGTTCAGCACACTCTTCTTCTACTCCTCCTTTACCCAAACTTTAAAACTATTGCCTGGGAGGGGCAGTGGCATTTCTATTTAAGCAGTGCCTAGAAATTCCATTGACTTCATGGTTCATTATCATCTCCTTGCTGCCTTCTAATCTCTCCACTTCAGTGGTGTTAATGACACTCTATCCTTTTTAACAGTCTTGATTGTTCCACTGTTCAAACTATTCTTTCTTCTGTATATTTGCCATCTGTTAGCCATTCTTCTATTCACAGCCCTGCAGGTTGATTTTTAGCTGTAGCTAAAGTCCCTAACTTGGGTGTGGTAATATTAACTTAGGTGTAGAAATGACTGACAGTGAAGTACTACTGGAGGCACTGTCCAGACACTTGGGAAGGATAGATTTTATTTTATAAGAGACACATATTTTTAATTATAACAACTGCAGGATTAATTGCACTGTTTTACTATGTTGACCATTTTTGCCTAGTTTGGTGTGTGTTTATGTATTTAAATGTATATACAGTCTAGCAAATGAGTGCATGTTCCAATAGTTGTATGTATTTTTTGCTTTGATCCTAAACTGAACAATATAGTGCTACCCCCTAAGCATATTAGTAAAGCAACTAGTTTCTCTTTAATTGGGAAAAAATGTGTTCTTTGTGTTGATGTGCCAGACCCCCTTTTTCAAGGAGGTCTGTATACCCCCACCTTAGATCCACCCAAGTGCACATATGCTTCCCCTCACCACCACCCCCGGTGAAGTGTCTAAGTGTGATTCTATTATGTCCTGTTTAGGTCCCTAAAAAATCTATATTGTATCTAACTTGTAACATACAGTCATCTTAGCCCTAACTTTAAATCACAAAAAAAACAGTGAGGAGGAAGAGGGCTCACAACCTGTTGTATTAACAATATTCAGACTAGAACAGGGTGGAATAGAATTGTACATAGACGCCCAAGTTCGCTTACATGCTTAGTGGGTAGAATGGGAAACATTTACTGCTTTCAAAGGAGTTGAAATACATACAGCATTCCATCCTTTAATACCAACATGACATGATTTGAGAGGCTGTCAGTAGTAATTGTTCCTCTTTAATTCGCTTCCTATGAAGTGCTAGTAAAAGAAACTATCTTAAAAGTGGTGCTGCTGCTGATGATGATTACATAACATTGCATATGACAAAAGGGATATAATTGCAGTCTTGTTATTAAAATGGAAGTTAGTTGAATTTGGATGTTGAGTTTGGGGAAGGGGGAAGAAGGGTGAAATATTGACACACCAGGAACCAAACTGTGTCCTTTTTCATTCATAACAGCCCCCCATTCTACCTAAACTGAGGTCATCCTGATTTTATTTTTTTTCATTGACTCAGGAGCCCTGCAGGCAATTGGCAATTGTACCATGTTGTGCCCTGAAGAGAGAAAAACCAAACAAACCCAAATTTGCAGTTGCTCACCAGTTTTCACTTCTTTTCTGTAGGCAAAGTTTCCATTGACTTGGATAGATATTTGGCCCAAGTCAGAGTTGAAGGAATGAGTACATAATCAGCATTTGAATTAACAGCTTTTATTAAGCAACATAGTAGTATGTGGTGAAACAAACTTCTGAAATGGATTATTTTTAAACCTCTCAACATCTATGCCTCCCCTGTATAGTGCCAGGAGCTAGGCAAACTCTACAGGCGCAGAGGTTCTGCAGACTGCAATTCCTGGAGCCCAGTGGTTTAAATCCAGACCTCTAAATTTAATTAAGGAATAGTTTTACTGGGGAAGCATGGGACTGCTCTGCATGGCAGCTTCTACCATTTTACCACAGCAAAAACTCTTGCAAGCTAGAATGGTTGGCTGAGCTCTATTCAGCACAGATTTAAGAAAGGAATGAGGGGCAGAGGAAGAGAGGTGACTTTGTACTACTTTTCATATTCTTTTGATCTTGAGGCCTTGTCAAACACTATTTTGATCCCTGGCTCAAGTTAGAAATGCCTAAGAGCTGCTGTCTTCCATTGACTGCCAAGTGTCCCCAGGGGCTGCTCTGATATCTGAGAATAACCAGTGGGTAGGAGCAACATGCTTTCTCCCTCAGAGCAGTGCAGATAGACAATATAGGAGGTTGGTATTGTGAACACAATTTTGTGACCTAGAGGAACTCTAAAATGCCTGAGACTGCCCTGAAGTGGTTAACTAGGGAGTAGCATAAAGTAGCCCTCCAGAAAACTAGGAGTCCTTAACTTCAAAGGGAGGATACTTAAGCAAGACCTTTTCTTCCAGTAATATGCTGCTCTCCTTTCTCCACGTTGAAAGTGTTGACGGCTATGTTTAACAGTGTAGAAGTGTTAGAAAATAATGATGTTTGTTGTTGTTATCTTAGTTGAACACCTGGGAGAAGAAATAAACAGCAAAACTTATATGAATACAATATTGTGTGGGGGAGGGCGTGGCAGGGAGAATACTATATAAACTAAACAAAACTATATAAAATGGTCATGAAACCTGCAAGTCACAGCTAACCAAGTGTTTCTATGGTATTTTACTAGATCTTTTTCAGAATCTAAGGAATGTTAGAAACCCTTTTTTTCTTCTTTCTCTTTTTCTGTAGTGCTTTACATGCATGTGTGTTTAAATAAACTGGCTCCAAATATGGATGCTTGGTGCACTATTTTGTAATGTGAAATAGAACTCTCTGCAGAGCACAAAAGGGATTACCTGCTGAGTCAAGTGTCAAACAACCCTTCACAAAATATGGTACCCAGAAGTCTCCAGATCACAGAATCTCCCCTGTACCTTGTATTCTCATGTCTTTTGTGTGTTTATTTGTTTGTTTTTGAAGAAGTTTCAGATACAAGAGTCCCTAGCACCTGACTATAAATTAGCCCTCTCAATCTTGACACTTGCTTTAAGCAATTCTGGGAGCAGCAACATGAAACCAGGAATCTCTACAGGACTCTGAAGTATTTCAAAGGGATCTTGGTGAGAAGCTATTTATCACTGTTCTCTGTGATTCATTTTGTAATCTCAGGGTCTTATGGGTTTCTTCCTCACCATAAAAAATGGTCTTGCTTGCCTTTCTGTAACTGGAAGAGCTCAGTGTTGTCTGTTCATTTTTCTGCTTTGATGGTACACAGTGTGTTTTCTTACTTCTTGCCATCATGCTGCTTTTTATGACTGTTTCTTTTAATAAAAGCAAAAGACCTTGGAGGCTCTCTCTCAGAGATGAATTGTTGCTGCGTACAGTATTTCTGTTCTCTCTGCTTTGATGATTCTGTCAAAAAGGGCAGCTTCTGTCTCCCTTATTTTTCTTTGCTGTGTTCTAACTTTACAGCTTCTCCAAAGATCCAATCCAAAGGAGATATGCAAACAATAAAAAAAAAAAAAATTCCTGTAAAACACTTTCTTGAAAAAATCCTCTTGCCTTTTAGACAATTTTTGTTGGAAGGATGCTTTCCATTCAAAAGGAAGTCTTGCTTTATGCATGCTTTTCCCTGCCTTGACTCCAGATTCAAGAAGAAAGGTTCTCACTTGAGAATTCAAAACATACTTCTGTACCCCACCCAGCCAAAAAAAAAAAAGAAGAAGAAGAATGACTGAAACCAATTTCTCATGAATTCTGTATTGTTACCTTCCAACTTCATTTTGTGGTATTTTGTTCATGTTAATTATAGTCTGATATTGTATTCCCTTTACCAAACATAGCTAGCTACATAAGTCTCGCCTCTTAATGGGATAGGATTTATTTTCCATACTATATTTCTCCAACTAAATTGCCTGCCTGTCTGGCACATGTTGAGTGTAAATAGCTTCAAAAATTAATTTAAAAATGCTGGTTTAAGCAGGAAGCCACTGGACTTATGATGATGGACCTTTATTAGTTTACCTTCTTTGAGGATCTGGCTCTTGGTGTTTAGGTTGTAACACTGGAAAGTCTGACTAATTTCCATAACTTCATGTTCTGAATGAAGTTCATTTTGATCTATTATTCCACTCCTAGGTCATGTTTCTCGGCTCCTGCTGGATTGACCCTTCTTGGGGGAATACCTTGTGATTTTTGTATTTCCATGCAACTTGGCACTGACTTGGAACCATTTCTTTAGTATATACAGGTAGTTTTCTCCTCTATCCTTCCAATTATGGATCATGGGCACAGCGGGGAGAGACGTATTGAAAAAGCCAACAGAAGACTGTGGCATTGGTGCCATTGCAAAGGCTTTGGTTTCTTCAATCACACTCTGCACTTCAGAGAGAGAGGCAGCAGTTTGTTGGGAAGGGGTGGTCTTCACTTCACTCTGACGGGAAAGAAGCTCTTCTCTTCCAGAACGGCTGACCTGCTTGACGGGGCTTAAACTGAGATTGCTGGGGGATGGGCAGACAATCACTAGTGCAAACCCTGGAAGTGTCAACCACAGAATCAGCAGGTCAGGTAACACAAAGGAACTCACTCCTACCCCAGCACAAGGGTGGGACTCTTCTGAGAGGACAGGGAAGCCCAGGGCTTCTGATAGTAGCCCGTACACAAATGCCAGGAGCATGGGGAGAACAAAGAGAAGGAACTGACCCTTCTGATAAAAATGAATACAATCTTACAGTGATAACGGAGACTGGGTGGGACTCCACCTATGACTGGATCATGGGTATTGATGGCTATACCATGTACAGGAGGGATCATGTTGCAAGGGGGGTAGGGTATGTGAAGGAACAGTACACTTCCCTACAAGCAGGGATTGGCACCCAAGGAGGGTGACTAGAGACCCTCTGGGTTAGAATATGAGGAGAATATGGTGAAGAGGATATAACTGTAAAAGTCTATTACAGACTTCTTAACCAGGAGGAAGAGCTTGACCATGAATTCACTAGGGAACTGGTAGAGGCTGCACACTCTTGGTGCATGGTTAGTTTCAACTGCCCTGACATCTCATGGGAGGAGCATTCAACTAAATCCAATTGGTTGTGAAGCTTCCTCACTTGCATTGATGATATCTATTTTACTCAAAAAGTTTACGGGCCGACAAGAGGTAAGGTGCTGCTGGATCTGGTACTGGCCAAAGGGGTGATCTAGTCAGTGACCTGAGGATTGAAGGGAATCATGGTGACAGTAATCACAAGTTGATCACTTTCTCTATCCATCACAAAGCTGGCAAATCCAGTCAGCAATGCAGAAATTCTCAACTTTAGGAAAGCTGACTTTCAGGAGATTGGTTGTTGAGGCCCTGAGAGACTATGATCTGACCAGGAGGGGCATCCATGATGAGTGGTCACTCCTTAAGAACGATCCTAAAAGCACAAGGGAAGTTCATTCTGGCCCAATGGAAAATTAGCAAAAGGGCTGGGAAGCCCCCTTGGCTCAATAGAGAATTCATGGACCATCTGAATCTGAAAAGAGAAGCTTACAAGGGATGGAAGTTGGGAATTACCACTAAGGAGGATTATGCAGCACTGGCCCACAACTGTAGGGAGTGGACCAGAAAAGCCAAGGTTGAAACCAAACTCAAACTGGCTACAGGAATCAAGGATAATAAGTCCTTCTTCAAATACGTGGGAAATCAGAAAAAAAAACAAGGGCAACGTCTGACCCTTGCTAAACCAAATTGGGCAGCTGACAACTGACACCCAGGAAAAAGCTTATCTCCTCAATGATTACTTTGTGTCGGTTTTCCACCTGCCTGATAGGACGATCATACACCAATAATTGGTGAATATCTTGTGAGGGAACAGCTTGAGGGGCTGGACATCCACAAGTCAGCTGGCTTGGCCCAGATGGAATGCACCCAAGAGTGCTGAAAGAGTTGGCTAACATCATAGTGTGACCAATGGTGAGGATATTTGAGAACTCATGGAGCTCAGGAGAGGTTCCTGAATATTGGAAGAGGGACAACGTGGTCTATCTTCAAGAAAGGAAGGAAGGAAGATCCAGGGAAATACAAGCCAATCAGTTTTGACCTCAATCTCTGGAAAGATCTTGGAAAAAATCATTAAGAGAAACTATCAATAACAGATTAACAGAAGACAGTGTTCTAAGAGAGAACCAATATGGTTTCACTGCATGTAAGTCTTGCATGACTGACCTCATTTCCTTCTGTGACCAGGTGACTTATCATCTGGACAAAGGAGAAGAGGTAAATGTCATATATTTAGATTTTAAAAAATCCTTTGATTTGGTCTTCTCTTATGTCCCCATGATAAAATTGGGGAAACTGCGACCTTGACAAGCTTAGGTCCGATGGCTGGGGAACTGGCTCTGTGGTCGGACCCAGAGAGTGTTAGTCAACAGAACTGAGTCAGCATGGTGCATGGTGACCAGTGGCATCCCCAAGGGCTCAGTACTCTTTAATATATTTATAAATGATCTGGATTGGGGTGTCAGAAGCAGACTAATTTCATGGACAACACCAAATTATCATGGGAATAAGAAACAAATTGAATGGCTCTGATCTTGGCATTGTTCTAATAAAAAAAAATAAAAAATTGAATGGCTATGCCATAGACAATTACACAGTCATGTGGGTGGCAAATTGGCTTAAGGATTGTACCCAGAGTGGTGGTAGATGGGTTGGTATAGACCTGGAAACATGTGGGCAGTGGGGTCCCTCAAGGCTCGGTCCTTGGGCTGGTGCTGTTCAATATCTTCATCAGTGACCTGGATGAGGGTGTGAAAAGCACTCTGTCCAAATTCACAGATGACACCAAACTTTGGGGTGAGGTAAACACACTGATGGGAAGAAACTGAACCCAGGTGGGCCTGGACACGTTAGAGAACAATAGGATGCAGTTCAGCAAGGATAAGTGCAAGGTGCTGCACTTAGGGAGAGGGAATCACCAGCAAACCTATAGCCTGGGGGGTGACCTTTTTAGCAGTACAGCAGTGGAAAGAGATCTCTTAGTCATTGACTGCAAGATGAATATCAGTCATCAATATGACAAAGTAATTAGTAGAGCTAACTGTACTTTGTCATGCATTAGTAGGTGTATTGCGAACGGGTCCAAAGAGATGATGCTTTCCCTCTGCAGCATTGGTCAGGCCACAGCTGGAGTACTGCATCTGATTCTGGGCACCACAATTCAGGAAGAATGTGGACAACCTTGAGAGAATTCAGAGGAGGGCCACTGATATGGTTAGGGGCCTGTAGGGAAGGCCCTATGAGGAAAGGCTGAAGGACCTGGACCTCTTCAGCCTCTGCAAGAGAAAGCTGAGGGGAGATCTTCTGGTGGTATACAAATTAACTGGGGACGTGGGGCAGCAAGAAATAGGAGATGCTTTGTTTACCAGGGCAACCCTTGGAATAACCAGGAACAATGGCCATAGGCTGATAGAGAGTAGATTTAGGTTGAACCTCAGAAAGAATTTCATGGTTAGGGTTGCCAGAATCTGGAATCGGCTTCCAAGGGAGGTGGTCCTCTCCCCTACCTTGGGGGGTCTTCAGGAAGAGACTGGACAAGTACCTGGCTGGGGTAACAAGACCCCAGCACTTTTTTCTGCCAATGGCAGGGGATCAGACTTGATGATCCATTGAGGTCCCTTCTGACCCTAGCATGTATGAATTGTAGAAAGAAGGACTGGAAAGGTCAACAAGAGCTCAACAAGGTATTTGTTCAGCCTCCTCTTAAAGACCACCAGAAATGATGACTGCACCACCTCTGCTGGAAGTGTTCCAGATTCTAGTTACCTGTATGGAAAGGAGAATTTTCCTTATGTTCAGCTGAAACTGTTTTCCTCGACTAGCTTGTGTCCATTGGTCCACATCTTCCGGGGTTGGGGGAGGTGGTGTTGAAAAGTTGTTCTCCTAGATCCTGGTGTTTCTCCCTTGACACATTTGTAAGTGGCTATAAAGTCACTTCTTGCCCTTCTTTTCCTCAGGCTGGACAAACACAGAATCCAAAGTCTCTCCTCATAGTACCTGTCACCCAGGCCCTTGATCATGTGAGTGGCCCTTCTCTGCACCCTTTTGAGCTTGTCCATGTCCAGAACTGGACACAATACTCCAGCTATGGCCTCACCAATGCAGAATAGAGGGGGAGGAGCACCAGAATTTTATTTGCTCTGTTGACGACTTTGTCACACTGGAGGCTCATATTCATCCTCTGGTCAGTTGACACCCCTAGATCCCATTTGGATGTGGTGCCAGCCAGTGGATCACCACCCATTGTATAGATATGGTGAGAGTTCTTCCTACCTAAATGAAGGACCTGGCATTTGTCCTTGTTGAACCTCATATGTTTTTGTGCAGCCCATAGGACCAGCTTGCCAAGGTCTTCCAGAATCCTTGACCTGCCTTTCGATGTACCCGCTTGTCCCCACAGCTTGGTATCATCCGCAAACTTAATCATTGCACTTTTCACTCCCTCACTCAGGTCATTAATAAAGATGTTAAAGAGCACAGACCCAAGCACTGACCCCTTATGTGTACCTATAGAAGGATTTATTGTTATCTTTAATATCAGTCACCACCTTGATTTCCATGGATGCCTTGGCTTTCATGCACTCATGTCTGCAGACCCTGACTGCATGAGTGTACTCTTCTCTGGATCCCAGTCCATTTTTTCATTGGATGTATGCTGCTTTTTTCTTTTTGAGAAGTTCCCTAATGTCCCTGAGTCATATGGGTCTCTTGGCCCCTCTCCTCTTTTTTGATCACATGGGGATGGCCTCTTTTTGAACAGTAAGAATAGCCTCCTTGAGGAAGTGCCATCCTTCATGAGCTCCTGAGTCATCCAGTCGCTGGTTGCGAAGGGCCTTTCCAACTAGACTCCTGAGTTTTACCAAAGTCTGCCTGTCTGAAGTCTAGGACTTTTGTTGTGCTGGTGGAGTTCCCAGCCTTTCGATGGATGGTGAATATGAACAGATTGTGATTGCTGTTGCTCACAGCACCTCCAATCTTCAGGTCACTTGCCACATCTTCCCCTTTGGCCAGCACCAAGTCCAGAGTGGCTTTCCTCCTAGTTGGTCCCTCCACAGCCTGTGTCAAGAACAGGTCATCTATAGTCTCCAAGAAGTTGGTTTAATCTGCTGGAGCTGGCTGAATGATCTTCCCAACAGATGTTAGGGTAGTCAAAGTCACCTACGACAATCAAGTCTTTAGTACCGGCTACTTCAGTCAGTGCACTATAGAATGCCTGGTCACTCTTTTCTTCTTGGTGGGGAGACCTATAATAGACTCCCGCAAGCAGGTCCCCTTTTCCCAAGCCCCCTTGTATCTTGACCCAGAGGATCTCAAGGGACTTCCTCCTGCCATCAAATGTAACTGGCAGGGAGGGGTACTGCTCCTTCACATAGAGGGTCACCCCTCCACCATTCTTTCCATCCCTGTCCTTCCTATAGAGCCTGTAGCCCTCAATATTCACTGCCCAGTCATATATATTGTCCCACCAAGTCTCTGTCAATGCAATGAGATCAAAATCCTTGTCTGCCAGAAAGAGTGTCAGTTTGTCCTGTTTGTTGCCCATGCTTCTATCATTCCCATAAAGACAGCTGAGCTCACTCTTAGTCATCTCAGGTTTTCTGTCTCTCTGTGTGTGTCTGGGCATTGGTAGTAATCTGTGCGTCTCCAATGTGAATACCGTTCTCTGGGTCCTCTTGATCAGTGGATTTATGTCCAGTGGTGGGTTTGTGCGCTGCAGTTGAATCTTCCGCTCCCCAGACTTATGTAATTTTAAAGCCCTCCTCAGCAAGTCTGCCATTCTCATGGAAAGAAACTCTTCTCCTTTGCCCATGAGGTGGATACCATCTCTTGCATGCAGTCCAGTGTCATTGAACTGTATACCAAGATTTATGGGGAAGTGTGGTCACTCTAGAGGATAGGTTGGTAATTCAGGCTGACCTGGAAATGCTTGCAAAGTGGGCAGATCAAAACCTGATGACCTTCAACACAGAAAAACACAAGGTGCTCCACCCCAGGAGAAAAAACCCACATCATACCTATAGGCTCGGCAGTGCTACACTCACTAGCACCATGACCAAAAGAGACTTGGGAGGGTCATGATTGACCACAAGATGAACATGAGCTACCAATGCAATGCCAGAGCTGGCAAAGCAAATAAAACTAGCTTGCATCTACTGAGATGCATCTCAAGCAAGACCCAAGAAGTCATCCTCCTGCTTTACTAAGCCTTGGTGAGACCACAGCTGGAGTACTGCATCCAATTCTGGGCTCTATACTTTAGAAAGGATGTGGAGAAACTTGAGAGAGTCAAGAGAAGAGCCACATGCATGATAAGAGGTCAAGAGAACAGGCCTTATGAGGAGAGGCTGAGAGGCATGGGACTCTTCAACCTGAAGAAGCAAAGACTCCAGCTTGACTTGGTGGCAGCCTATAAGCATATAAGGGTTGTGCATCAGGAACGGGGAGAACATCTGTTCACCAGGGCACCCAAAGGGAAGACAAGGTCTAATGGTCACAAACTCCTGGAAGACTGTTCTAAACTAGATATAAGGAAAAACTTCTTTACCATCTGAGTTTCCAGAATCTGAAATAGACTCCACCCAGAAGTGGTCCTAGCACCTAGTCTAAATACCTTTAAGAAATGCTGGATGCTTATTTTGCTGGGGTGATCTGACCCCATCTAACTTCCTGCCCCTTGGACAGAGGCTTCACCTGATGATCACTTGAGGTCCCTTCCAACCCTAATGTTTATGAAATCTACTTGACACTGACAATAAAGAACAAAGCTTTGTTGTTATTTGTTAGTTATAGCTTTTGTGCCTACTACTCATGCTGGTAGACTGAGCCCCCGTGGTGCCTGGTGCGTTGGGCTAGGAACAGAAGTTACACACAAACCAGTTTAAGTGACCAAAAACTGGTTTAAACCTGTAACAGAACAGAAGTTCAGTGCACATAAACCAGCTTCAAAATGGCCAAAACTGGTTTAAGATAAATCTGGTTGAATGTAATATCAGACTGGACTGATTTCAATCAAACCAGTTTATGAAACTTCTGTCCCAGAACCCTTCCTGGTTCAAGTTAAATCAGAGACCCCCAGCATGCTTTCCAGCCCTGGGCTGGGCTGGGCTGCCTGCTCCAGCAGAGAAGGGTTGGTGGGGAGAAGGAGGTGTCCTCCAGACTGCCCCCCAAGCAAACCTCAGCTGGGGTCTGGGGCCAAAGGGGGGTTAACCCCCCCCCTTTCCCTGAATATAGACTTGCGCTGCCCTGCTAAACTTACTCCTGGCTGCAACTGTGGACAACAAATCCAGAGGCACTTTGGAATCAGGAAGAGAAAGTGATGAGCAATCCTGCAGAGTCCTCTTGCTCTGATTCTGGACTGCAAATCCTAGGGACATTCAGGGGCAGCAGGAAGAGGAAGCAAAAATGGCTTATACTGGCTTTGTGCCAGAGATCCAAGCTGTAGTTCCCCCTGGTGCCTTGTTTGAGTCACTGCAGGCATGTGGTTGCAAAAGGTAAATGTCTGTTCACTTGTTAGTCAGTTTAATCTCTGCAGTTTAGACTAACCGGAAAGACTGAATTGATTCAGCCTTGGGCTTTTTGACTGTCTCTACTTAGCCCTGCAGACAGACAGAACCTATCCCAAAGAACTTAAAATTTACAGGAGTTCTGAAATACTTCCATGGGTTTGTACTAGTAGCAATACGAACTCCTGCATCATCTCTGGAACAGGCACTGAGAAGGGATTTAGATTTTGAAAGGCTGCCACATTTTGGAAAAGACTCTGGTTCAGGAAATCTGTGGTGTCAGTTCCAGAAATACATTGAACACTTGTGGAAAATGTGGAATAGATAACTTGGGTCCTGGTCCAATCCTAGCAGACAATACAAAGACTTCTATTGACTTCAGTGGGGTTTTGAGTGACCCTAAAGATGGCCTGTGAAATAATCTATTCTCTATGTATAAAACAGCATGCTTTGATTGGCCTTCTTTGCCTGACAATACACACAATTTTAGGCTTGAGGCAAAAGTAATGAAAACCAAATAGTGAGGAGGAAAGAACATCAACCCTTCCTCTCGCCTCCTAATCTATGCAAATCGATATGTAGCACAGTTAGCGAGCTGGGGCCTTCATCATTAGTAACTTAAGATGCTGACAAAACTAAAGGATATGAAGTTGGTCATGGGAACTATTAAAATTGTCTTAATTTTTTTCACCCCCACGCCAGCCCAGTATCATACTTTCTAGAATAGGGACTGCTGTTAACTTTATGGTGGGCCACACCTAGTACCAAGGAGCCCCCAATGCAGGTGACACCTGAAAAAACCATCACAATAAAAATGATAAAGTGGACCAAATAATGGACACCTCAAAGCCTTCACTTACTGAGAACACTTGGCCCAGTGGCTCTTCCATGTTGCCCCAGAGCTCCCACAGCCCCTGCTATTGCCAGTGAGTGGCTTGTGTGACTAAGTGTTAGAACTACTAAGGGTACATCTATGCTTTGGCATCAGTATGTCCTGGAGGAACAGCCCTGCCCACCCATACCCACTATTATGTACCAAACTTAGGAATTCACCTGAGACCTGCTCTAGGATAGTGACCACAGGAACCATTCAAGTATGCTGGAGATGGACAAATACACTAATGAAGCTGCTTGACACTATTTCGTGGAGCAAACTGGGGACATTCCTGCCAGGTACGAACCTAGCTAAAAACTTGAGCATCTGAAGTGGGCCTTAAGAGAAAAACACAGGCATCTGAGTCCATAATTTAGATTCTTGAAGTGCATGTTGAGCTCCTGCCTTGGTCAGTAGGCATCTCCCTTTCCAAGGACTGGTTATAGGTTAAATTAACTAAATATATTCCACTGATCCTGGGGGGATTCCCAAACTCAGAGAGGTGGTACTATCACCTAACTTGGAGATCTTCAAGAAGAGGCTTGACAACCACCTGGCTGGGGTTGTCTGACCTCAGTCCTCTTTCCTGCTAGGGGCAGGGGGTCAGGCACAATGATCCATTGGGTCCCTTTCAACTCTATAATCTATGAACTCCTCTTTCCAGGTTAGTGACTTGCCCACTAGGATACAAGTCAGTTTTGGGTTTTTTGTGCTCTTTTTCTGGACCAATGAATCTTCCAGTATTCCTTTTAGTCTGCAAAAGCTTCAGGTGTGTTTTCCTCCCCAACTTTGCTGCACAGCAGTCTCTAGCCTGTGGGTTAGGGCACTCACTTGGGAGTGGGTTTGAACCTCTAAGGCAAAATAGGGTATTAGATCTAAGTCTATCACTTCATGACTGAGTGCTTTAAATTACTGGACTATTGCATAAACATTGATCCTTGCTCAGACTTTGGAGGTACTTACCTTCTCCCTTGAGAAGGTAAGTTCAGGTTGGTAAATTGCAAGTGGAGGGATGCATTTCTCTGTAGCTTAGTATAAGAGAGCTAAGCCCTAGAGAAGGGCAAGATCTGTGATTCTCTACTATCCTTAGCTTTTCTTTCACAAACCTAGGTGGCTTCCTGCTCACCATGCTGAATTTAGACAGCTTCCCAACATGTGCTTACTTTTGTGAATCCTATTTTGAGACAATGAATAGGGATCTGAGGTACCTAGTTTGGGATTAGAGGGCTTGTATATACCTTTTGTTTAGCAGGACCTAAAAGACTCTCTGCACTGCTCTGTCAATTAAGGCATCTATTTCCATGTCTAGACCTCAAATAGCACTTTAAAATCTTTGTCTTGAGTTCTTGAAGCTAATAATTGTTTTTAAAATCTTACTCAAATCTCTTTGGATGAATGATTCTGACTGGTGTCAGTTGCATTATTCTGTGGACACTTAAAGGAACAATGCCTGACTTTTTATGAAGTCTGGAGGTACGTATCCTGTGTAGGTAGTCTTTAAAATTGCATTCATTGTCAAAATCTTTGTAGTTATGCTTCAGCTCCTCTTGCTGCTGAACATTAAAGTAAAAAGGTAGTTTTTCTGTTGACTCTTTTTTTTCTGTTGATCTTTTTATCTATTTACATTCAGGGAGAAGTATTTAATTAAATCTTGACTATTTTTCAACATTGGGAGAAACTCTAGAGTTTCTCTGACAGGGGGTACCCCACATGGGCTGAAGTTGGGTCAAGAGACTTAGGCATATCTTCAGATGTTAAGAGGTTTCATCTGTTTTTCATCTTAGGGCTCTCTAACAGTCTTTTGAAGGAATATTTTTTAACAGGCTAAGGAAAGAGGTAAGCTACAGGCACCAGTATTATGGTTGAGAGAGCTAGACATAGAGATGCTTAGGACCCAGCTATATTCCTTTAATTTACAGCAATATTCCTATTAATCTCAATCAGAAGAATGAAGCCTTGAAGGGTCTCATCCTACAGATCCTTCTCCCTTGAAGTCAACTTGTATATTATTAAAGTGTCTCATGGGTGTTTGCAGATTGGAGTTCTCTAAGAAGGCTGGAATGAGTAGTGTATATGATTTGTGCTGGTCTTCTGTAAAGGGTGAATTTCAGCCTATGCCTTCACTAGGAGCGCTTTACTGGTATAGGGATGCCTACATACTATACTGGCAAAGTGCTTCTCATGTGGTCACAGCTATACCAGAGCTCAGTACAGTAAACCAGCCCTTTCATCAGCTAAATGCTTTCCCAGTAAAAACACAATAGTGATCATAGAATCATAGAAGTAGGGTTGGAAGGGACCTTGTAGATCTTCAAGTCCAACAGTCTGCCTGGGCAGGAGAAAAAACTGCGCTCAAATGATCCCACCTAGGTAGGCATCAAGCCTCCGCTTAACCAGTGTTGCATAGAGGGGGAGGATCACCTCCTTGGCCCTGCTAGAGATGCACCTGTGGAAGCACGACAAGGTCCGGTTAGCCCTTCCAACCGTGACCTTGCATTGTCGGCCCATGTTCATCTTGGAGTCAACAATGACTCCAAGATCCCTTTCTGCCTCTGTGCTCTCAAGAAAGGAGTTCCCCATCTTATAAGTGTGCTGCTGGTAACTACTGCCCAAGTGCAGCACCCCGTGCTTGTCAGGTAATGAAACGCATCCTGTTCTTGCTAGCCCACCCTGTAACCTATCCAAGTCTTGCTGCAGTCTTTCCCTCCCTACTAGCGTGCTCACATCACCCCAAATTTTGATATCGTCAGTGAATTTAAACAGGGTGCTTTTCACCCCGTCGTCCAAATCGCTGATAAAGAGATTGAACAGTGCGGGCCCAAGGACCGAGCCCTGGGGGACTCTGCTGCCCACTTCCCCCAGGTCAAATATGACCCATCCACCACCACCCTCCCAGTACGACCCGCCAGCCAATCTGCAATTCATCTGACTGTGTAGGCATCAATGCCACAGTTGCCCAATTTTTTAATGAGGATGGGGTGGGAGACAACGTCAAAGGCGCCTTGCTGAAGTCCAGAAAGACTATATCCACGGCAACACCTGCATCCAGTGCTTTTGTGACCTGATCATAAAAGGCAATCAGGTTGGTCTGACATGACCTGCCCCTAATGAGACCGTGCTGGTTGCCCTTGAGCATCATCCCTGAGGCTGGCCCATCACAGACGTGCTCCTTGATGATCTTCTCAAAGAGTTTCCCTAGGATTGAGGTAAGACTGACGGGCCTCCCTCCTCCTTTTTTTAAAGATGGGGACCATGTTGGCTATCTTCCAATCATCTGGCACCTGGTCTGAGCACCACGAGTGCTCATAAAGCCATGCCAAGGGCCCTGCAATAACCCCTGCTAGCTCCCTCAACACCCTGGGATGGAAAGCATCTGGACCCACTGATTTGAACACGTCCAGACCCTCCAGAAGCTCTGTAACCTGGTCCTCCCCAACCTGAGGTCTGGAGGTGTTCCCCTTGAGCCCGTCTTGCATCACAGTGGGGAAGGCCTGGTCCCTGCCCAAGAAAACGGAGGTGAAGAATTGGTTAAAGAGGTCTAATTTCTCCTCTGGCGCAACCACGAAACTGCCCAGAGAATCTTGCAGGGGCCCCACATTTCCCGGTGCTTTCTTCATCTTCCCTATATATTTGAAAAAGAACTTTTTGTTAACTTTGAGTTTGGATGCAAGTCCTAGCTCTATGTCCACCTTAGCTTTCCTGACAGCCCCCTACAGGCCCAAGCAGAGGAGATATACTCCTCTTTGGAGATAGCACCCCCTTTCCACTGGTTGTATGCCACCTTTTTGGCAATCAGGCATTCCCAGATGCCCTTGGTGAGCCAGGGGGGCTTACAGGCACTCCTGCCCCCCTTGCTTCTTGTTGGGATGGTCACCCCTTGGGCCCTGAGTATCGTCTCCTTAAGGAACGACCACTCATCTTAGGCACTGAGCTCCCCTGCCCTCAAACCCCAGTGCCTCCCACTAATCTCAACTCACTGAAGTTGGCCCTCTTGAAGTCTAGGGCTACCGCCTTGCTGCAGACCCTTGACACCCTGCGCTGGATGGTGAATTCCAGCAAGCGATGATCACTATCACCCAGGTGGTCAAGGACCTGGAGGCCCCTTACCAGGTTGTCGCCTGTGGCCAGGGCCAGGTCCAACAGGGCATTTCCTCTGGTGGGACTGTGCACTTCCTGAATTAAGTGGAGGTCCTGGATCTCAGCCAGGAACCTCCTGGAACAGTCCAACCTGGCTGACTGTTCCTCCCAGCAGATGTCCGGGTAATTTAAATCTCCCAGGACAACTACATCCCTTGCCTTAAGTGCCTCTGCAAGCTGGCCCAAAAATTCCTGGTCTAGCTCCTCCCCTTGGTTGGGGGGTCTGTAGTAGACCCCCACCATTAGATCCCTCTCCCCGCAGCCCCCTTGTATCTTGACCCAGAGCACTTCCACTTGCCCCTCTGACCCCATTCTGCTGGCAGAGGATGTGTAGTGCTCCTTGACATAGAGTGCCACACCCCCACCTTTCCTTCCTTCTCTATCCCGCTTGTAAAGCCTATAGCCCCTAATGCTAACTGCCCAGTCGGGGGATGAATCCCACCATGTTTCTGTAAGCCCTATTATGTCTGGGTCTGAACTGGCTATTCTGAGGGTTAGTTTCGTCTGCTTATTCCCCGTACTATGAGTGATGGTATAACTGGAACTGTACCAGGGGCTTCTACTGGCACAGCCCTGTCAATCAGGGATCCTACTTCTTCCTATCCCTGACTAATGTGCCTTCAAAATGTGTGTGAGGAGTTGAGGTGAAAGTTGTGTGAAGGATTTAACTGAGATTCCAGAGATTTAGCAACTCTGCTTAGAACTGATCTATAATTTCAGTTTTTTCCCCCTCTACGGGATTAAGCTTTAATATTAAAGCCAGAGACGACTGTTTTGGCCAAAAACTAAGAACTTTTATAGTCTGTGAGATTGTACGGAAGTCCATGCTTGTGGCCAGTAACTCTTCTTTTTATACTGTTTCAACAATGTCAGTTGTTGAAAGTGGGTGTAGTAAAGAGTAGCCTATGACAGTAGAGGATCAGAAAGGTAGTGTTTGAGAGGGGAAATAAAACTAACAGTATTTAAAAGATACTGCAGTTTTTAAGTGAAACATACAAAATCTGGCACAGGGCAAACACTTCATAATACAAATCAGTTTGCAAGCATTAGATTAAAACAGATGAATATTGATAAGAAACAGTTTCCTTCCTCCCCCTTTTTTTTCAGCCCAAATCCAAGAGAAAAGTCTGATACAAGTCATCAAAATTACAGACGAAGTGTAAAAACATGCAACACTTTGGAAGGGTTCATAAGTTCATCCCTCCTGTCTGCTTAGACTAACTTTTTGAGACAGGAATGATCTTTTCCTGTATGTTGGTACAGACCTCATAAATCACTCTTCAAGAATTGTTTTATATTCTGCCATTATTCTTCTTTCCTTATATTCTTTATATTTACCACATTACTTTTTAGGGCTAATCTCTGTTTTTGCTTTACGCAGCCCCTTTTACCTTTGTATTAATTCCCCAAAGGATCCAGACATTTATGAAAGTAATCAGTTGAGAATGATTTACGTTTTGATATTCAGCTGAAATTTTGACTATGTGTTGCACCATATTTGGGTTGGAATGAATCCCTCGTCATAATGAAATGTGACTACGTGAAATAAATGGTCTTAATCCTCAGAAGACAGTGCCAAGTCATCCAGGGTAACTGGAAGTATTTGTGCTTTTCTCTGAGCATTAAAAAAATCCACAGGATCTATATTGTATTGACATGGCATTTATAAAATATTGTCAGTTAAAAATCACTTCAGTTATGGAGGAAAAGACAAAGGGATTCATTTCTTCACTCAGACACACAAAGTTTTTAACACAATATTGCGATAGACTTTTCCTGGCTACTTTTTCCTTGGTTCTTTCCAGACCTTGGGTGGAAGAAAGTGAAAATTTTTGTCTAGGTTTAATGCTACTGCATTAAAATTAAGTGGGGTGAGCAGGGCAGGGTGCATTTTGGGGGCAGGAGGAAGGCACAAGTATAGCGTTGCTGCCAACTGGGCACCATGACTGCTGCCACCCAGGATTCAAAACTGCCCAGCCATGCTTCTGGCTTAATGTTGGATGACGCTCCCTTGTACCAGTTGGCTCTAGAAGTTTTCTCCACAAAATACTATGAAACAGTTGAAACCACACATCCAGCAGTAGATGTTAAAGAAAGGGGCTTGGTTACTTCTGCAGAGGAGTACTGTATTTTCTTGCATACAACACATCTTCCCCCACTCAATAATTAGCCCCCCAAAAATTAGGGTTCAGATTTTGAGTGGGAAAGCTGTTTTCTTCATGGAAAAGAAGCAAACCTGGAGACGCTGTGCATGCCATGCAATTGCCGAGATGTCAGAGTCCTGTATTTAACCCTCTCACAGCTATAGCTGTTGGCTGAATGCTATCGGTTGTGCTTGAAGCAAGAAGTGAGCTAATAGTAGTATCTTGATGAAACTTGTGATGTGGAAACAACATTTAATTTACAGGAACCTTTATATGAAGAACTACTTACAAGAAATAACTGGTTACTACCTCTGCAAGGGTCTGGGGTCTAATGTTGCATGACAGAGTGTGTCCAGGAAATGTGGCAGCCTGGGTAACTCTGTTTTCAGGAGGACTTAGAAGTTTCAGGAGGATTTCTAGAGCCATGACTCTAGAAAAATCTTTTTTCTCTCTCTCTCTCTTTTTTCGAAAACCGAGTGTTTAAAAAAACCCCAAAACACAGTCTGTGTTTTATTTGAGAGGGTATTGTATGTGAAAAAATATGGCAACTTATGTGAATGCTAATGGTGGACCAAATTTTGTTGTCCTTGCAGTATTACTGTCATGGAAACTTTGCTCAATTAAGGATCAAAGAATTTTAGCTCTCTGGGCTCTGACAGATGGAGGGGATGGGCACGAGGGAATGCACTTTACCAGAAGCAGCAGCACATTACTTCAACCCAGCTCCACAGCATCTGGTATAGATTGGGTACTTCAACAGGGCTTTTTGGCACTTTTTGCTAAAGCTGAGTCAATCAGCTTTTAGACAAGTGCCCAAAAGCCCCACTAAAGCACCCGATCTATACAGACGTTGGGAAAGCCAGGTGCAGCTAACACGGCTTCTTCTGGGCATGCACTGAGCTTGGCACAGGAGCACACTGAATTTAAAGTAAAATGACATTTTAGGGGGCTTGGGAGGGTGGGTTTCCCCATGTCCACAGGCAGCCTTTTTGGCTCACTGCTGTTACCTTCTTGGCAATAGAAGAGACTAGCTTTTCCAACATTAAGTGCCAGTGAGAAATATATGGGCAGTGAGCAACTGTTGATCTCTATCTTTGAAATACCCAAATAGGCAGTGACTGTTGGAATCTAGTACTAAAGATCTGGTTTGGATTAGCTTAAATTCTGGCCCAATACTGGATATTTAAGTAAAGGGGTATCTATTGTTGGTCCAAAGCCCGCTTTCAGTTGCGTACAGTGGAGCTACTGTAGATTTACATCAGTTTAATCAAGGAGTCATGTAATGACCTTTATTAACGTTGATTCCCTTCTCCCCGCTGAAGAACTCCATTTATTTTGACACATTTTCTGATACCACACAATGATTACTTGTGTTTCAGGTGGGCAGTTACATTTTTTAAACAGACAACCTGCTTTAGTTTTCATCTATTATCTACAAACAGGTTATTTTAATGAGAGGTCAGAGTGGCATTGCTTCACCTCAGTTGCTCCTTTTGACTCCGATGGAAGGGAAAGAATGAAACTCTTCTAACACTTATTCTTCTCCTTATCTTTCTTGTGTATACAGAATGATCTGAAACTCTTTCTAGAAGCTGGGCTGTAAATCTCATGGGAACAGGCATTATTTAAAAAAAATGATATCTTCTGAAATTAATGGTAAAAATCTTGTTGAAATTAGATGTGTCCAGGCTTTGGCACCTTGATTTGTAGGCCTGTGCAAAGTGGCTAGTATTTGCTTTGGATTTGGCTGATTCAGGGGGCAGTGATTCGATTTGGTGATTTGAATCACTGTTCCGATTTGATCTGGCTGAATGTGATTTGGAGATTGGGCTGCTGCCAAATCTCCAAATCAGCCAGGCCCATGCCCTGTCCCAGTTCCTGGCACTTGTTTAAAAAAAAAAAGCCCCAGCTCACTGGGTGCTGCCAGGTGGTGGGGTGATCCCTGCTGCCCCACACTGCATGGGGGGGCTCTGCACGAGCTCCCAACCTCTCCCCTCACTCCCCCAGGCCCCCCATGGATGCCCCGCCCGGGCCAGCTCCAGCCCTTTAAAAAAAACCCCCAAAAATGAAAAACCCGAGGACTTGCCACTCCTGCCAGTGGGGGGGCTATCCATGCTGCTCCCCATTGCCCCACACCATGTGGGGGGCTCTGCATGAGCCCCCCAAAGCCCTGAGGCCACTGCAGGAGTGGTGAGTCTTGGGGCTTTTCTTTGTTTTGTTTTTTCTTAAAGGGCTGGAGCTGACCCATGTGGGGCACCCGTGGGGAGGGGAGCAGGGCGAGGCTGGGGGGCTTGTGGCAGAGCCCTCCATGCAACATGGGGCAGTGGGGGGCAGCAGGGATCACCACCCTGCCTGGCAGTACCCAGTGAACACTGGGGCTTTTCTTTAAAGTACCGAGCTGGGGCAGGCAGGGACAGGCATAGGGGGGCTGTGGGAGTGGGTCCCTTCTCCTGTTCCTGGTACTTACCAGCTCGGAGTCAGCTGCAGCTCTCTGCTGCAGTGGGTGGGAACTGCCGAAATCATCAAGCTCTCAGATTCAGAGAGCTTTGAATTGATTTGGATCTTTAAATTGGTCCCCTGATTTGATTCAGATTTGAAGATTCGGCCATCGAATTGGGCCAAATATCCTCCAAATCAAATTGCTACCCGAAGCACAGCCCTATTGATTTGATATGTGGCCATGGAGGTAGAAGTATCTATAAAATGGGCCTGAGAATTTAAATTAAAAGTATATAAGTATATCTAGGTTTGAGTATTGTTTTTCAAGGAACTCCCAAGAAAGTATACATATGGGTTCCATTTCCTGCAAAAGTTTGCTTTGAACATTCAACAAATCAGTTGATCATACTTCAAAGGACTCTTAGTTTAGCTGGAAATGGGAGTGAAGAAGTTCTGTTCAGATCATTCACTACATTTTAGTTGATGCTATCAGTCAGCCCACTTTATACCTGAGGAAAAGAGTACTTCTCCTTGGCCTGCTAAGGAGCTCTGTGGGCCAGATGTCAACACTGCAGTCAGGCCTATAAATCCCTAAGATTATTTGTATTTTGAAATTCTCTTGCCATTTAGATGAGAAAATAATTGGGTTTCAGAGCTCCACCAGTTAAAATTCAGCTCATTCAGTTTTATTTTCTAACACCATTATTATTTTACAAGTGGAAAAAAATACATAAATGTAAGTGGACACATATGGCTCTAATATTTTGAACAGTCTAATCATTCTGTTATTACTTTTGCCAAATAATATAACATGGATAAACTACATCTTAGCTCCTTTTTTACAATTTTAACCAAAGTAATCATGAATATTGTGGTGTTTGGTTTTATGCTGTATTATGTTTGATCTTTGCTCAGCTATAAAAAGTGGAGCAAGAAAGCATCCTCATTACAAGAGATGCTCAGACTTTAATCATTATTTGGTTCCTTTTGACTCTTGGTGTCAATGTCCCATTGACTGAATTGTATCAAATGAATTTGGAAAGGAGACCACTTTTTTTTCTTTGACAGACTGCATGGTTGATCCATGAGAAAAATACAACACTGCTTTTTTTTCCATTTGCAGGTCACCAAGTTTTAAAAGGCACCTCTAAGACCCCATTCAGCCCGTGACCTGCAAAGCATGTTTGTTAGACAAGAGGTAACAGTGTCCAGATCCAGGAAAGCTTGCAATGCATTGCTTGAGAGATAATCTGAACTTTAACAGCCACTATCTCTAAATTTAGATCTGACACTCCAAATTAAAATGGTAGAAATATTGCCAGATCCTTGTTTTTATAAGATTTTTGTCTCCCTCCATGCTGTCTGGGGCATGACTAGAGATTAATAAGGGGTGGCCCTGTTGCACCTTGGTTCTGGTGGAATATTATCTGGCCTCCTGCTAGGGATAGTGCCTATGAGAGGAGGGAATGCATCAGTTTGATTTGAATTGAATCACAATGGACATGTGGAGACCTCTGAAAAACACCAAAGGGGGGTTCCATCAAAACTGTTCTGTAAATGGTTTACCATTTGAGAGTTGAACAATGGATTGGTGACTCTAGCTTCACAGATCAAAGAAACTAAAGACCTGACTGTCTGCTGGGGGTACTGAAGGATTTTCTAGGGCTTAAGATCTGATGAGTGTTTCTCAGGACAGCCATTGAACACAAACTGCTTGCAAGTTAACACGATTCAGTTGTGCATTGAAAACGGAAGGTGACTTTGATATAGATTTGTGGTGCCCAAACTTTTGGCTCTCCAGGCTAGAGGAGTAGTGTGGGGTAAGTCTATGGGCTGGATCCAGTCCCCAGGCCCAATCTGGAGTATGCAGAGCTGGGGTCCAATCTGCACTGCCCAATGCTGAATTGGGTCTCCTTACCCTGGGCTCACAAGCACCAGATGAGGCCCATTGACCCAGCCCCAGCCCTGGTCCTGTGCATACCGGAAGGAGCCCATACACAGGGCCAAGTCATCTGGCCTACAGCATTTGGAAATTTGGCAATGGGGGAGTGGTGGCAGTGTTAACTGCACTGTTCTCTGTCCTGTCAAATTTCCAGGCCCTTGGGGAGCCCCATGCGCTGGATCGCATGGTTTCACAAGCCAGAGCTGACCCATGGACTGTGGTTGAACACCACTGATATAGATCCTTTAGCTCATGCACAATGAATTAAGCTCTTGTGCCTCCAAGAGGTCAATCGCAGATAGGGGCTACATAATGCTCTGACTGACCCAGCAGCATTTGGAAATAGACCAGCGATATATGAGAACCACATTATGCCTCCCAAGGAGATAAGTCTCAGTGCTTTGTTTTGGTTTGGCTTTTTGTAATGTGAAGGACTTATTTTAATGAGCTCAGGTTCTCTTATGGACAAATGGGCACTATAACCTTTAAGAGTGTAATGTATAAGTTGTTACATTGGCTCAAGGATTGCAGGAGGGAACTGCAGGGAACAGCAGAGGAGTAGTAGGCTAGGTGGCTCTCTGAATAAACAAGCGTTATCATTCTTGGTCTTTTGAGATTAACACGTGGTACCAGGGGTAGGGTGCAAAAAAAAATGGAGCATCTCAGAATTCCAGAGTAAAGCTGTCCAGAAATGCAGCAGAAAACTGGAAGAAATTTAAGCAGAGCTTCACCATGTATATGATGGCCAGTGGAGCTACAGAGAAGAAAGATCCACTCAAGGTCACTATTTTTTTTTAAATATAGCAGGCCCAGAAACTCTGTCTGCTTATAATAGCCTACAACTATCAGAAACAGAGTAGAAAAGCTATTGTAAAGTAATAAAAATGTTTGAGGACTATTGTATACCAAAACAAAATGAAACCTTTGAATGATATAATTTCTACATGAGAAAGAAAGACATTAGAGGAGTTTGTAAAGATCTCAGACTGCTGAGCCAGACATGCAGCATTGGAGACCTAAAAGAGTCCATGATCAGAAACCACTAGTATTATTTATAAGAGACACAAGCCTCAGGAAAAGATTGCTAGAGGATCCTGAGCTTGATTTGGAAAAGGCAGTTGCTATCTCAGCCTCTTGGCAGATTCTAAATGCCAGGCTGTAGAAGCTGAAGGAAAAAAGCAGAAAAAACTGAACTAGACAGGTTTACAAGACTGCAAAAACCCTAAGGCAACACATAAACAACACAGAAAGGAAGACCTCACTATGAAGCAGGCAGGTGTTTAAAGAGTTTGGAAACAAATATGGATTCCATCACAATGTTTCAAGTCCTAAATACCCACAATCCAATGCTTTGGTGGAAAATGGAGTACAAATAGTGAAAAAATCATTGCAAAAAGCCGCAGGTTCACATCCCAGTGTTTACCTGTCACTCTTAAATTAGAGGGTAACACCTATGAAACATGAATTGTCCCCAGCAGAAATACTGTTTAACAGGAAACTCAAAACCAGGCTGCCAAATCTTGTGGATAATGCTTGCAAGAAAGAAAAGCAAAACATGAAAACATTAAAAAATTCAACAAACTTGAACAAAAATGGTACTATGACAGGGGTCCCAGGGAGTTACCACAACTGCACAACAAAGATATGGTGGTCATTTCAGATGGATGAATGTAGAATCAAGAAGCACTAGTTTCCCATCAAGCAGCCCCCAGACCCTATAAAGTAGTCACACCAGAAGGGCAGGTATTAAGAAGGAACAAATGACGCTTGCAACTCCATAACGGGGGGAGACAAGTAGCAACATCATGAGTCACCAAAGGAAATGGAGCTAACAACAAAGCAACAAGAAACAACAGAGGTGATTGAAAAATGACACAGAAGTACAGATATCTGAACAAGGAAACCAAACAAGGACTGAACCAATAAGGACTGAGAATGCAGAGAAACTCAGATCATTTAGAGCTAAAAAGCCAACACAAAGACTAATAGAGAGACTTGTTAAAATGTGCTTTAACAATGGGTTAAACTAAACTTTCATTGTGCATATTAAGTGGGGGATATGTTACAAGAGGGAAGATGTATGGATACTTTTAAGAGTGTTATGTATAAGTTATTACCTTGGCCTGGGGTTTGCAGGGAACAGCAGAGGAGTAGGCTAAGAAGGCTCTCTGAATAAATACGTGTTATCATTCTATAAATTTAGCTGCTTGGGCTTTTGAGAATAACAGAGGCACTGTGCTTTTCAAAAGGATACTGTTAAACAGAAAGATATTAACACACATTCAAGGGAAGTGCTGTGCCTAGTGAGGGTGAATGGGCAAAAAGTAAGAATTAGATTCTTCAGGACAAGCCCGCTGTTGCCTTATGAACACATTTCACCTCCAGGAGTAACCAGTAGGGGTGTGTGAAGCAGATCCTATTTGATTTGAATTCTGATTCAGCCTGAATCGGGGACAGTGATTTGATTCATAGCACTGTCCCTGATTTGATTCAGCTGAATCAGAATCTGAAGATTCGATGCTGATTCAGAGAATCAGCAATTCATACATAGACACAGCTTTAAATGTTTTTTCTACATACCTCAAGGTACTAGGCACAGCTTGTGAACACTATGGTGTTGGGGCAGATGGAGCATCCCACAGGAGTGTGGGGGGCTCCCCAATGTGATTGGCAGCAGACCCAGAAGGGGTGCGGGGGAAGCACTGCCCCCCCCAGCTTGGTGATCGGCCTCGGGGGGGACCCCAGGTGTCCCCTCAGACCCAGGAGGCACCAATTGCCAAGCCAGGGGAGGGCATGGTGGGCGGGGGTGGGCACTGCACTCTCTGGTAGATCTGGAAGTGGACTGAAAGTGCTTCTGGTTTACTTCCAGGTCTGCTGCCAAGTGCACTGGGGAGCCCCCTGCACTCCTGTGGGACACTCCATATACCCCAGCATCATAGCATTCATGAGCCACCTGCTACCTAGAGGTATGTAGAAAAAACATTTAAAGCTGCATCTATGTCCGAATCACCAAATCTTTCAGAATCTCTCCAAATTGATTTGGAGAGATTAAAGGGTCCTCTGATTCAATTCAGATTTAGAGATTAGGCTACCGAATCAAGCTGAATCTCCATTGAATTGAATCAGGGACCAAAGCTTTGCGCAGCCCTAGTAACCAGTGCTGGACTGTGCTATCAACAGAGATCCCCTGTGAACTTTAATACACACACAGCAAAAACTAGTCAGCCTTGTTATCAGATGTGTTTTCTCAGACTCTTTCTGGACTATAAAAGCCCAAGAGAATAGAGCATCCTAAAAAGGCTTCTACTAGCAAGGCAAACATTTTTGTCAAAGAATATTTTTTCAGGCCAGAAAAGAAATTAAACCTCTGGAGTTCCCAAATCCCCCATTCCACTGCCCCCAGGTTGTTGGGTGGATGTGTCTTCAGAGAAATCCATGCAGGATCTGTTTTGACACATGCTATGGCCTATAGTTACTCTACTGTTTGGATTTGTTCTTTCCCTATATATTTTTATGTCTAAAACAATGTGCTGGCATCATTATTTCATTTTGCCTACTCCATCTGTTCAAATAAGTCACCACATGCTGTCTGGCATGGTTTCTTTAAGCCATTGTTATAAATCAGTGGTCTCAACTTTGTTGGTTATCCCTCAGAAAATGTCACTCTTATCTTTCTCTTTTTTTCTTGACTGTAGAAAAATAATATATCAGTTTGCTATTGTAAAGAGCTTGGGAAGGCCTACAACAGGTCAGATTATTTTTGATATTATGCATTCCTGTTTGAAATCTTAGTTTTATCTTGTGACTCATGTAGGTGTTTGTATACCTAGGAGCACTAACATTGCACAGCACTTTGTGGCACCCTTAAAAAGATCTCATGGCACCCTGTTTGAGAATTGTAACTTTAACTACATTGCTATCTCTGCCCTTGTTTGCTCTGACATGAGCTACTGTACCAACATCATCCATACCTCAATATAATTATCTCCTCACAGTTTCAGTTACAAGTTCTTTATAATCTCTGTGAGTGTTTGACCTTGCAGCCTATGATAATGTGAAAGATGAAGTAGGAATTTTACAGTGCTGGGGATAGATTTCTTTGTCTTAACATTGTAGCTGATCCTGAAGTGGATCAGGTTTTTATGTGTTTTGGAACAACTCATACTTGGCCAAGCACCTAAGGGTTTTTTTTCTAAGGTACCTCTTAACTCCAATTTTAAAACCACCAGAATACCCTCTTGACCTTTTTCAGTAGAAATATACTAATCAGCATCTTTTCCCAACACATATGAGCCTTAGAAAAACCTGAAGTTCTTCTAACAGGAAAAATAAATAAAAATAAATTGGTTTTACTAACATTCACCAGAATCTCCAGTCTTGGAAGAGAGAGACAGAAAACAGCGCTAGGGTCCTGACTTGCCTCTCCAAGTAGTATAAATTAGGAGAAAATTCTCAATCTCACTAGAATTTCCTGTGTGCAATTCTTATATAAAGATGATTGTAGGGAGGTGCTGCCTTCTGTTTGAAGTTATGTTGTCAATCCACCTGGAGTGCAATAGAGGTTTATCATCAGGAGTATGCTTTCCAGTGTGCTGCTAGTGAGGTTTAGTCTCAAGGGAGGATGCTTTCACCAGCAGCTAAATGTGTCTGAATATAATTCCTCTTCTCCTTTAAAATAAAGAGTGGAGTGGGGCTGGGGTAATTTAGTTTGTTTAACTTTTTTAGATACAGGGAATTCTTATCCTGCCCTTTCTAGGTCACTTCTGTAGAAAAGAGTGGGCAGATTCAGTGGCCATACTTCGTTACACCTTGGCTTTCTGTTGTGAGTAACCTTCCTGTGTTCCAGTGTTCAGCTGATTAGAGAATAGATGCTGGAGTCCTTAGGACCAAATAAAATCCAGTATTATTTCCTTTGCTCACTGAGGGTGGCCTCTTGTGGGCCACAGGTCTTCATGGCTGCAGTTGTGACTCATGGATTTGCTCTGCTGTCTTAGCAGAATTTCTTCCACCCTCAGACTTCTTTACCTTCCCTGCCCTCTGGGATCAGTAACTTGGCTCTGGACTTTGGCCTTAGGTAATTAACAGTTTGGTAGTGCTAGATAAGAGCTAAAATGAATAGAACTTATTTGCTGATAGCAGTGGGGGAAATGTAGATGAATACATGTTTTTATTTCTGAAGGGATGCTAGTTATAAGTGGAACAGTTCAGTTGCTGGCACCAAACCTTTACTTTTAACTCATCTGTCTTTGCTAATGCAAAAACACCTGACCAGATCTGTGGATTCACTCTGGTGGAATTAGATGTTTACTCACTTGTACTTCAAATGTATGCATCTAAAATCAGGCACCTTTTATTCCAGAAAAGTATTTGGAAATGCTGATATTGATTATCTGTGCATTTGGTTAAAATATGGTCAGTGTTACAGGAAGAACTGAAGAAATCCAAATTTATACAGGGTAATTTTGATCAATTATAGGCAATGGTTTATAGTCTCTCCTAGGATTGTCTTTGAAAAAGCAAAAGTTAAGTAACTGACCTAGTCACTAGATGGCATCAGTGGTTCATTTCAAATGCATGCCTGTCAGATTTTTAAATAAGAGGACCAAAAATATGTTACATAGTCTTGTTATATAGATACAACAGGTGGACTGATGACATTACTAAGTTTCCTCCCAACATGTGTTGGGGCATTATTCCATTATGCTGGCTTGTGGGAGCCAGAACTACCATGGAAACATTGTATCCCCTTAACATGACATTGCCTTAAGAGCACTCCGCTATGACAAGAAGCAATTATTTCAGTTGATTACACACAGCCCATTGCAGACATTAGTGGGGAGTGGAAAAAATCTTGTCCAGCTAGACTTCTGCATCAGCAGTGCTACTTGCTTTCTTTTTCATTCCAACTTCTCTTCTTTTAAACCTATTTTGTTTTGCTTTGTTCTTCTTAATCTGGCAAAAGGGCACACAATCCTTGCTTTTTGAAAAGTACCGATGCTCGGATTGTGGCAGAAATCAAACACTTCAGCTGCTTCATGCCTCAACTTATACAACAATACCCTGGAACTGAAAATCTTTCCAATTTGGGGAAAAAAATGGAATGAGTTTTACATCTCTTGATCCAATCCCAGTTCATGTGTGATCTGTATTTCCGAAAAACTTTTGTCCAAGCAAGAATTCAGCCCCAAATTTAAATTTTGGTGGTAATGAACACAAACCCTGATTTGACCCCTATTTTATACACCCTTGCTTTGAGTAGGGAGTTGGACTAGATGGCCTCCTGAGGTCCCATCCAACCCTTTGATTCTATGACTGTCCATGCATTGCACAGCAGTGTTTGTACACTAACTCTGGCTGTAGTTTAGGTAAAAACCTGTCCTGAGGTAAAAGACCCAACAACAGAGTATGCCAATACATCATAACATCTGTCCCACAGCAGTTGTGTAAACTGTTACACAAGGCAAGTCATCTTTGTGGAACTTGAACAATGAGGGGGAAGGAGAAATAAAAAGAAAGAAGGGTAAAACAGGGCTATCAGGGTAGCGGGTCTATCCTTCCCTATACGCACCCTTGGAGATTATCTGGACAGCTAAAACCCATGATCTAGAGCTAGCTAGAGTAGATGCTTCAACCCAGATACAGTAAAGATTGGAGGGATGGATCCAAGTGCTAGACAAGTCCCTGGAGAAAAGGTTTTCTTCCTGATTATTTTACCCTAAATGAGAATCTTCCCTCTCTCAAGTGTCCTATAATTCCTTTGTCAATTAGTTGATTCTGACTCTGCAGGGGAAATCCTGGCCCAATTCATTGACTACTTGATCCTAATTTTATTTTATAAATTTGAAACTAAAATTTTTCAACAGCATCTTAGATGAGTACTTGCCTGGTGTGGTTTAATTTTGAGAAGGGGTCTGCATTAGATGACCTGACTATCCTATGATCATATGTTAGACAGGCAAACTTATTTTGGATAATATCCAGTTGTATTCTGTAGCACTTGATGTGGTTCATAGTTTCCAATTAACTCCAGGAGAAGAAGTGAACTATTAAACAACTTGAAGGCCTGCAGAAACTTTCTTTTGCTCCTTTTGCTGCTGCTCTGGCATCCTAGTTTTCAGAGGCTGTGGCTGGGTAGACAATGTGCAGTTTGGCTCTCTTCCTTCAAAAAACAGAGCCCAGCTTAATCCTTATACAGAGTGAAATATCACAACATGAGTCAGTCTCAAATTAACGTCTGGTACTGCAGACTGAAGCAGTTGCAAGAAGTCTCTCCACTGAAAAATGGCATGTCTGGGAACCATGACATGTAGCTGAAAAATGGCTTCCATCTTTGTCCTTTGATGTTCTCATTCTCCTGATTTTAATTCTAACATGTTCATATGGCTAGAACTGGATTCATTAATACAAACAAATAACCAAACAAAACAGAAACAACCTTCTCACCTGTCTAGAGCCAGACTTAAAGCCAAGTCAAGGGAAGGGTGATGTCTTATGAATAAATAGTCACCAAGTAAGGAGAAAACAGATAAGGTTTTTATTTCTGAAATGCTCTTTAGGAACATCTCTTTACTTTTTTATTTCCATTCTACTAATTTTTCTTGCAGTAACCCACATCTATGTGTCCCAAACATAATGTGTTGTGACTGAGCCATGTAGTCAGATTTCAAAAATATCTAGGTAACTAGAAGTGCAGCTAGGACTCCTGTGAGGTTTTCAGAAGCACCATTGGGAACCTAGATGCCTAACTTGGTTGGAGCTCTTAAATCTTTCAGCATCATGAGGGCTTATAGACGTATTAAAAAGCAGGCTGTAAGTGTGACATTGGCAATCTGCATTGAACTACAATGTGTGGCCAGTGTTAGGGAGATGACTGTTTCATGACATGAGAATAAGAAATAAATGCAAGCCCTGATAAAATGGTATGATCCCCTTCCAAAGATTCACCCAATATCTGGTTCAGACTGGGTCATACATCATGTCTTATCTTTATTCTAGTACAATTTCCCAAGGTATTTCTGAGTGTCCCAGATCATTTCCAGAGGAGGTCTAGCCATATATATGGCTTAACTAGTTGTCTTTTATTGTTGCCTCTAGGCTTACTGTTTCCTGGGTTTGTTGACAAAACTGGAAGGAGTGATTGCATTTAGTAATTCCTGGAAAGATGGTGATTTAAGACCTAAAGGGCTTCAGAGGATATCTCCCTCCATGAAAATACACTTCATTTAATGAAATGTGTGAGACTGTACTAACCAAAAAAATCATAGAATCATAGAAAATGAGGGTTGGAAGGGACCTCAGGAGGTCATCTGGTCCAACCCCCTGTTCAAAGCAGGATCATCCCAACTAGATCATCCCAGCCAAGGCTTTGTTTAGCCAGGTCTTAAAAACCCCCAAGGATGAGGATACCACAACCTCTCTGGGTAACCTGTCCTAGTGCTTTACTACCCCCCTAGGGAGAAAGTTCTTCTTAATATCTAACCTAAACTTCCCTTAGTCTCAATTTGAGGCCATTGCTCCTTGTTCTGTTGTTTGCTACTACTGAGAAGAGTCTAGCTCCATCTTCCTTGGAAACATCCTTCAGATAGTTGAAGGCTGCTAATTAAATCCCCACTCATTCTTCTCTTCTCTTTAGACTAAAAAGCATAGTTCCCTCAGCCTCTCCCCAGAAGTCATTTGCCCCAGCCCCCTAACCATTTTTATTGCCCTCCGCTGGACTCTCTTCAATTTGTCCACATTCTTTCTGTACAGGGGGGACCCAGAACTGGACACAGTACTCCAGATGCGGCCTCACCAGTACTGAATAGAGGGGAATAATCACTTCCCTCCATCTGCTGGTAATGTTCCTACTAATGCAGCCTAGCATGCTGTTAGCCGTCTTTGCAACAAGGGCACACTGTTGGCTCATATTCAGCTGCTTGTCCACTGTAACCCCCAGGTCCTTTTCTGCAGAACTGCTGCTTAGCTGCTTGATCCCCAGCCTATACATGGTGCATGGGATTGTTCCATGCTAAATCCTCATCTGATTGTTGGAAACCTAGGCTAAACCATTCATTGAAAAAATAGTATCGTAACATCTGCAGAAGAGAAATGAATCCTATTGGGGACATGGAAATCAATCTCTTCACTCTTCTCCAGGTCAAACAGTGTCTGGACATGATTTCTTTTATAATCTTTTGATATTTTCAAATGGCTGTTCTTTGGAAAGGGAAAAGGAATACCACCCACAAGTAGTGATCATTTTAGTTCTCTTCCCACCCCAGTACTGGTTTTGGAGTCGTAATAATGCAGGCAGATTGGAATAACTGAAATAGGGTACGTCCTCATTTTGTTAAACAAGTCTTAATTCAGCTTCATTCAGCTCCAGCTCTTGTGGTATTTATTTCATGACATTTGATAGAGTGGAGAATCCTCAAAAAACTGTGGAATGCTCAATAGGGAATTTTTCATGTAGTTTGACTGAGTGGAGATGCTAAGTAGAGATATAGAAAACTCTCTCAGTTCATACTGGGTTTTTAATGTATATATTTAATGTTGTGTAGAGAGCAAAAACAAACCACTAAGAATGTCTGAATTCCTGATGATGTTTCACTGCAAACTGTGAACTTTGCTATCTGAACATAAGTTATATTTAGGTTTCATTACAGAGGCTCCAAGCCCTGTGAGCCTTTTTTCTCTGTGACTTATTTAGTACAAATGCAATTGAGGATGGGAGTTGCCATCCAATTCCTCTTTCAGCTTCTTCACTTTTGAAATTAACTTCTGCATTTGTGGCTCTATCAAGTGTATTGGTCATGCAGGCAAGGAGGTATTATTCACATGTAACATATTGCAGTATTCTACAGTGATGGTCCAAAGCATGCTGGGTGAAACAGCCATTTCTCCTCAAGTTAACTAACTCAGCTGAAAATACTGGCTTCCAAACTGTAGATATGGGCCAGTATATTCTGTATTTACTTGACTGCAAAACTACTTTCCTTCCCACCCACCCCCCATCTGTATGGGGGAAGGAAAGGGGGATATCTCCTCGCCTTACATTCACATACAAGGAAACTTCATTACGTATGTTGTTTATCATTAGCCTGCTGCCAAAAGTAATGGAAACCCACTATGAATTTTATTTAAATGCAGCCAACACTGAGCATGGCTATAAAACACATAACCCATATTGGGCAAGTATACTGATGGGAAACTACCACAAAAATAAGTTAGTGCAGTTCATCATTGAACACAGTCCCCTTCATCACTGAAGGTTTCAAGTCATGGTAAGCCACTGCATTGCATACATCTCAAATTCCTCTTTACTCCAACAGCTGAATTGCACCTTTCTTTCCCATTTCCAATTATTCTTTTTTTTCACCAGTCTTAAATGTCTGGCAAATTCCACCAAATGGGACCTCAAACAGTTCACCCTCTGATTGCCCCTTTCTCAGCCTGTTGCATATGACTAGCATGGCACCATCCTCCATGAGGTGGAGCTAGACCAAGTTGCCCTGCATCTCATCTTCACATACATTTTTGAAAGGATCCCAGGACTCCTGACAAGAAAAGCTAGTTCCAGGCATGAGTGGGGGCCCAACTAGCACGTGGATCCCTTTTTTTAGGGGGAGGAGAGGGAGTATTTGGAGTACACGCACCTACTGAACAGTGGTGAGCTGGGGTCTTCATGGCTTGAAATGCTGTTGACTCTGCTGGAGCCCAGCCCAATTACTGATGTGGTAAATAATGAGCCGGCAGTGTAACAAGGCCATCAACAAGACCAATTGCACCTTGTCATGTATTAGCAGACGCATGACCAACACATTGAGGGAGGCGATGCTCCCCCTCTATGAAGCATTAGTCAGGCCACAGTTGGAGTACCATGTCTGGTTCTGGGTGCCACACTTCAAGAGGGACACAGAGGATCTGGAGAGGGTTCAGAGGAGGGCCACTTGCATGATTAGTGGCCTCCATGAAAGAACCTATGAGAGGAAGTTGACGGATCTGGATCTTTTCTGCCTGCATGAGATGTCTGAGGGGAGACCTTGTAGCCACCTATAAGTTTATCAAGGGAAGACAACGGGGAATTGGTGATGCGCTATTTACCAGAGCGCCCAGGGAGTAACTAGGAATAATGGGTGCAAACTAGTGGAGAGTAGATTTAGGTTAGACATTAGGAAGAATTTTTTTACAGTAAGGGTGGCCAGAAACTGGCTTGGGCTTCCAAGAGTGGTAGTGCTATCACTTAACTTGGAGGTCTTCAAGAGGAGGCTAGATAGTCACCTGGCTAGAGTCATCTGACCTTGGTCCTCTTTCCTGCCGTGGGCAGGGGGTCAGACACAATGATCTATTGTGGTCCCTTCCAACTCTACAGTCTATGAATCTATGAGCCTTTTGGCTTTGGACTAATATCATGCACAGTTTTAATTCTATATATGTAGGTACAAAAGTAGTGCTTAAGTGGGCTTATGGGATACCTGTGCTAAAACTTGCAGTGGCTTCAAAAACATAAAATGTATCAATTCTAGATGAACTAGGTCTATGGGTGCTATATGCAAATTACTATAGGTAAGCTTGTTTCAAGGTCAGTGTTTTCAAATGTGCTTGTCACTTCCATGTGCACAGGGAAAATAGGGTCTGACAGTAGTGGGGGGGAAAGGGCTGTGGGGGGAAGAAGTTGGGGGGAGGAGGGCCATTTGACTCTTTCTCCCCTCCTTCTTCCCCCAGGTTAATTTTCCACGTTGTAGCAGTGAGAGAGGATAAATTCCAGGCAAACATCCAATAATTAGATTATAACACTTAAATTTTCCATATATAGAATCTAATTATTGGGGGTCATCTTATATTCAAGTAAATATGATAGTTCCCACATCTGGTTTATGGTAGTGAAGAAGCAAGGATTCAAAGAGCACTGTATCCTACAGGCTTTCTCTCCCAATGGCCCAGGATGTGCTGTATCATGATGTGTTTCTTCATGAGAGCTGGTAGGGAGTGTTCATGGAGACACCCAAATCTTGCCTGAGTCCTTTCCTCCCCCACCAGAGTATTCCACCTTCTCAAACATCAAAGATGAGGACTTCATGTTCTCTCTTACTGCCCCAATCTAGGGAGGCACCTGTTTCCTCATTGTATAATAGCAATTTGATATGGTGGCTCATGTGGGTCAAGCCTACCTCGGGACTTCTCCATTTTCATCAGTTTCAGATGTTTGTGTATTGAACTGAGTGATTAAGGAGGAAACAAAGAAATTAGTTACTCAAATCCTCCTTAAATTTAAATGAGAGTTGGTCCCTTAAGTATTTATAACTAAAGTTCCAGTGAAAATAACATAGTACCAGCAGGTCCCAGAATAAGGTAAGAAACTGAAAAATAAGCAGAATACCTGGCAAAGGACAAAGTGGCACTTGAATGAATGTGAGTTGGAAGGGAGAGAAGGGGAGGAGTATACAGGAGTCTAAGTGAAGGGGGAGTCAGTTGGTGAAAAGTATATGGTGATGGTAGAGATGAGATTGCAATAGCAATAGGAACAGACAGGAGGGCATAAGATTATGTGAACTAAAATATCCATATTTCCCTGCTTAGTCGTGCTTTTGGTCCTGAATACGTAAGGCAGGGCTATGCTGAATATTTTCTTGGTGCATTATGGATCAGATGGAGTATATGAAGTTAAACTATTCAATCCAGCACTTTTCCTAATTTCCTTCCTCCCCACCCCCCCACCCCCCAGTTATTATAATTTTGAAAATTACCATAGTTGTGCATTTGGTGCTATCTGAGGTGAGGCTAAACCTACCCTGAAATTAAGCATAGAAAGCTGAGACGATTTAAAGCATGTGACATGCATAGTAAAACACACTGCATTTTTAAATACCACATTTCTTATAAAAAAAGGCAAATTTAAATCTCAAAATATAGCAATTACTTTCAGATGTTTGATTTTTCTTTTTGGAGACCTGTCATGTCAGTCATTTAAAATTGACAAACACTATTTTGATTTCCTCTGCATTTTTTGTTAAGCACCTTTTTCCCTGCCTTGCACTGAAAATTATATACTTCCCTCCTTTGTCACCTGCTCTATTGTAATGTAGTGTGTGTGTGTGTGTGGGGGGGGGTGTTTTGGGGTTGTTTTGTTTTTTTGAAGAATACCTGGCAGGGCAGTGGATGAGGAGATATAGTTACAGGAAGCCCAAAAGCTGAGCCTCCCTTTCAGCCGAGACAATTAGATTGTTGTTTTTGGTTGGAGCTCAGAAATTCTATTAGATCCAAATGCTTTTCAAATGTCTTCATCAGCTGATACTGATGCCAGAAAACTTTCAGGGCACAATATAGAGCCTTTCATTTCAGGATCTGTATCTGAAAACCCTTAAGTTTTGGATAAATTCCTATCAAGACCTAAACTTTATAGCTGGAGATGGAGTATACTGGAGCAGAAAAAAACAAAAGGTGGGGAAGGAGTAGTAAATATTTTGCAGTCCTTCTCATTTTGCACTAAAGGTTGATACTTTCCATCCTAACTAGTTGTGTTTCTGAAAGAAGGTGTTAATTTTGATACCTTGGAGTGCTACAGCTAAAGTATCAGAATGTAACTTGGGTATCATGACACAGGTCCCAACCCTGGCACTGATTCTTGAGACATTGATCACTTCCTTTACACCTCTGTTCCCTTTATCTGTAAAATTGCCTTTCTTACCTTTGCAAAAAGAAGTATTAATGGTGGTTCTAATTTTTAAGCTATCTGGCACAATATTTAGTCATTCATAATTTTTGTTTCCTACTGAACTACAAGAATGTTGGAGCCCTAGACTTTTATATTCCTTGAAACATTGTACATGGCTGTGTAACACTATAAGACAACTGTAGGAAAAAGTCTTTAAAATGTACTATAAAATAGTCACCTTTCTATATAATCAGGCTTGGCAGGATTGGATTATTAAAAATTGATGAATGGTGATTTCACTGTGCACCCGCAAACAAACAATTTCCATCATTAAAAATCAAAATTTAAAGAAAGGGGTCTGTAACGGGGAACCCTCACCCCTGTTATTGGACAGCGGAAAAAGAGAGGTAGGAACAGTGGACAGGAGGATTAAAGAGGAAAACAATGGGTAGCTTAATGACCTGTCAAGGAAGCAATTAGCTGCTCCTGTGCCTGGAAGCTGCTGGAGGGAGAGAGGCTACTTAAACAAACCTCTACCCAAAGCCTAGAGCGGGAGAAGTGGGGAAGAATATTCAAGACTTCAGCAGGGTGGCATTAGAGTCCTGCCTGGGCCAGGCCAGTTAAGCGTGGGGGCCAAGGGTGCCCACTGCAGCTCCCTGTGTTCCCAGAGCTCTGGGAGTGCCACTGCCTTCCTCTTCTGGTCCCTGCCTGCCCACCTCTTTCCTGATGAATGAACACAGTGGTTTAAAGCATTTATTGATTTATACATATTTTTACATTATTTTTATAAAGCTTTTAACAGTATACTGTTATTACCAAATTGTCTGCAGCCTCACCCCTCCAACTTTGAGCAATCTTGAACATTTAAATAAATAAATTACTAAAAAATAAACATTGTTTAACCATCAACATGATAACAAAAAAAAATTTTTTAATTCTGCCAAGCCTATATAAAATGGTTGATTAAAGCACTGTAGAATTTTTCCCCAAGGTTATGAGAGCCTGTTTCATTCTTTCACAATGTACCTAATGCGCTGAGAAGATTTAATCATCCAATAGAATGAATCTTATTTCTCTATTAATTCTCATGGGCTGGATTCTTTAGTTGTAAAGAGCTCCAAGGGTATAAGGCAAGGCCCCTCTTCAGCTTCTTTTATCTGACTAATTGGTGAAGTGGTTACCAGAGACAATTTAGCATTGTTAGTGCCTATAATGTTTCCCAAAATATCCTGTGACTGAAAAGGTCATATAAATGCACAAAGGGAATTTAGCTGATGTGATGTGTGTGTGTTTGATTGTTTTCTTTGTTTGTTTGGGGGATTTTTTTGTTTTTTAAGAATTATTCTTGTAGAACTTTCTTGGTTCCCTCTCAGTTAAGCTCTGTGGTACTCCTCCCTAAGAGAGAAACAGACTTTTTCCTCATTATAAGGACACTACAAAATGTGGGGAATCTCCATGATACAGTTTTTAACATGTGGATTTTTTTAATATTTGCTGTCTAAAACCAAAACAAGCTGCAGGAAGCTGCCATAGTGTAGAATATTAAGCAGTAATGACTTCTTTTCTTCCAGAAGTCACACTTGAAAACAAACAATAGTCATGCATAAGATGCTATACAATGAGCTAATGTCTACTTGTCAGAAAAATTTCCATTAAAATTCATGATGATGTCTAACATATTCCTGCTGCTACTGCATGCACACGTTTTGGATATCACAAGTATATAATTATCATGGTTCACTAAATTCCAATGAGCCATATCTCAATTCATCCTGTCCTTCTCTTTAGAAAATAACCTTTCCCCAGATAAATTTGTAACAAATCCTTACCCCTGGAAAATATACAGAATCCTTTAACCAGAGTTATAGAGAGAAAAGAAAAAACTTGCAAGAGAGTCTAACATTTTCTTGAAATGCTACAAATTATATCTTTTTTTTTCCTCCCCCTGAAAAATAGAAATTTATCAAATGGAATAGTTTCTTTACTTTCTTGGAAAACACACTGACAATGATCATAAAGAAATTGATTCTGGAGATCTTTTTTCTGTTTAAAATTAAGGACTTCAGCAAATGACAAGCACTTGAGTATTTTACCTTGTCCTGTGCAGCTGATTATTTTAAGATCCTAGTGATGACTTTACTTTAAGATTGCCTTGCTTAGTCTTAAGCATTATGGATAACTTATTCAGACTTTCAGAACTGGGTACACTTACATTTAGATTTTGGAAAAGAGCTGGACACTGGCAATGCACTTGCTATTCGCCTTAAGATGGCTGGACTCCACGTCTGTTTGAGGTCAAAGGAAGTTGTTTTCTTGATTCCAGATCAGCTCCTAAAAAAGTTGTTGTTGTTTTTTTTTAAAGTAAGAATTTAAACTATAACAGAACTGTCCCACCACCAGTTTCAGACACCCTTTTGCACAGATATTAAGAAATATTGATCAAGATTTTTCACCATTTTTAGATGTTTCAATTAGCACAGGGGTTTTCAACCTTTTTTGGTTGGTATACCCCAGTGGCCAGTCCAGAAGTAGGGAGTCCCCTGGCCAAGCAGGGAGGTGGTGGGGGAGAGGGTCCCCCAGCAGCAGACAGAGGAGTGGGAGGGGGGGGAGGGGTCCCCCGTGGCGAAACCAGAAGCACTGGCAGCAAACCCGGAAGTGCTGCTGGCGAAATGGAAGTGCCCCTTCTTCTCTGCTCCGCTGCCACTGGGGACTTCCCAAGTACCCCCCACTTGACAACCCCTGAATTAGCCGTTTGACTTTCAAAAAATGTTCTACACTTCAAAGCTCCCATTGACTCAAGTCAGAATTCTTGGAATTTAGCACTGTTAAAATTCAGGCTACTGGTTTGGGTGTCTAAATATGGATGAAAGAGCAAAACATTCAGCTTTTATGTTTGAGACTCTTAGTTGTTCTCAGGCTACCAGTGTAAACTGTAAATCAAATGGATTTCTATTTTTCAGAAAAGCTCTGTGAGTATTATTCCCCACACAGATCTAAGGAAACATTTTACACCTAGTGACATGAAAGCACTATACAATTATCAAGTGGTTCGTACAACAAATGAATGGATTCAGTGAAACTCATTCTACTGTACATTGATTATGTCAATGAAAACACTATGCCCCTTGTTGCAGAGGGCTGCAAAGAGTCTTCATAAACTTTTATTTCAGTGTGATGTACATGAATCTTGTGCAACTAAGCTCCAAATAGGAATGAGTTAGACACTGAAACAATGAGAGGATACTAATATCTATTGATTGACCTCTTGTTTCATAGTATTTTGCGTGCACTGCTGCTTTTACAGAACGCAAAGGATTTTGTGTCTATTATTCAGAATACCATAATTTTAAGGCAAAAACTGTTGACCACTGACACCATTGTCCCTTTTTTGAAATCATGCTGTTGCCTCTGAAATTCCCCCTTTCACAGTGGCAGAATACTGCAGAAGTTGAACTCAACATTTAATGTAAAGTTCTCACAAAAGCTCTACTGTCTGCAAACTTGTATGTAACCATCATTGAGAAATATGCAATGGATCCAAGGTTTGCTGAAGTTAATGAGAAGAATCCTATTGACTTCATAGTTTCTAGGGCTGGAAGGGACCCGAATATATCATCAAGTCCAACCTCCTGCCCTGGGCAGGAACGAGTGCTGGGATCATAACACCCCAGCCAGATATCTATCCAACCTCCTCTTGAAGACCCCCAAGGTAGGAGAGAGCACCACCTCCTTTGAGAACCTATTCCTGAGCCTGGCAGCCATAACCATAAAGTAATGCCTCCTGATAGGTGAAATTGCAGGCTGAGTCTGGGTTCTGGGGCCCTGCACCTCTGGCTGCAAGCAGACAAAACTCGAACATCTGACTCCCCAGGTACCTCTGAACTTCTACCTGCGCTGCTACATCCCCCTTTCACCCCTTTCCCCTTCATCCCAGCCTGTCCCTCACCCCCTGATGCCTCCATTTCCATTTTCACTGACTGGCTTTCTTGCCTGCATTACATGCCAGGCCATCCTCTGGCTTCTTTACTATTCCTTCTATCTAGAACCAGGAGACGCACCAACTACAGGTGCTTCCTCAGCCTGACAGGATTTTTCAACCCAAAAGCTTCCTAAGATATATTTTTCTAACTATTTTGGGTTTTTTCATAATAAACATATACACATAAAACACAAGATAAGCCATCACATACCATGAGTAACATATATCCAACACAACATCTTTACTTCTTGCTGTCAATTCCTTTATAAAAAGAAAGGCTATGTGACAGTTTTGTCTGGATACCTTTAATGCTTCTGGTGCTATTGGTGTTGAGCGAGCTAAATTATTTTGACCTGCTGTCGTTTACAGCTGTGGATTGGACCATGGCTGTAGGGGAGGAGGAGGCCTCACGGGGGCACACTGCCATGTTGTGCAGAGGCCCCAGCACCAGGAGGTGCGCACCTGAACACACACAGTCCCACAACCACCCATGTCATGAGTTTTGCCTGCCTGTGGCCAGAGGTGCAGGGTCCCAGAACCCAGACCCCCCCTGCACCTATCTCCTTGACAACTGGCAGGCTTAGTGGCTACAGCAGGGGCTACCAACCCTGCAGTTTTCACCCCTCTGTACCTTAACCCACACACAGGGTCACCTATGTCATGAGTTTTGCTTGTCAGAAGCTTGAGGTGTAGTTTTCCAGAACCCCCTCAATCCATCAACTTGAAACTTGGCAGTTTTCATGCCCCCAGCAGCAGCTATCATCCCTGCAAGTTTCATCTGAATCAGGCAAAAAACAACAAAGTTATAGATATTTCATTGATTCCCTATTATGGCAGAATCTCCAAATCTTTTCTGAATCTATTTGGAGCTTCTGAATCGATTCAGAAAGCCTAAAGCTTCTAGTGATATGATTCAGACTCATAGATTTGGCCTCTGAATTGTCCAAATTATCTCCGAATCTGAATCATGATCCGAAGCTTTGCACAGCCCTGCTGCAGAGGGCAGAACCCAACATTACAGCACTAACCAGAGGCAGCAAACACTCTTGGAAGAAAGGAAGTTGATGAAGTCAAGGGCCAAATTTCTACTGATATTCCCTGCCCCTCCCTTATCCCCATCTTCTGCAAGAACAGGGTCAGGTCCAAAGTTCCCAGGTGTGTTCTGCTGTTTCTAGTTCAAGACTCTAGTCCTTTTATGCATGTACCTGTAGATTGACAGTGATTTCAGAATGAAAAAAAATCCTTCCATTTAATTTTTATTTATAATTTAAAAGTATTAGAAGAAGCTATCCTTAGTATACAACAAGGATCACATAGAGCTTTTCTATGAAGTCATGAGCACTTTTGGGTTCCCCTGTCAGCTACAGTTCACAACAGTGGAATAAGGACTTTTGGTTATTGTTGACTGAGAGGTATGCATGTGCCGTATGCAATATGGGAGGAGGTGGGGAGGGAACAGCATGTTGTGGCAGTTCCTTGTTTGGGTGAACCAGAGTCATGGTTTCTTTTGGTGAAGCAAGAGGGAAATAGAGAAGGGGAAGAGAACAGAAAAGCTCAAGAAAGTAAGGGAATAGGAAACCCAAGGATAAGACCTGTTTTCCCTCCTGCCCTGCCTGGACTGTTTGATTTTTATTGGTCTGATTTTCCTAGATGTGTTTCTTGTAACATGCAACTGAAAGGATAAAAAGTAATTTATACATATATATTTAAGCTATAAATATTTTTGCTACACCCTTCAGTTAGGAGTTGGGTGGCTCGTGCTCCTGCTGAATCAAATCTACATTTCTTTGCTTCTCCTTCAGATTAAAGAAACAAACTATACAGAGGAAAAATATTTCAGATTTATGGGTACTACAAAAAATAAGGCCAACTCCTGAAGTTGTTTATGTAACAAAATCTTATTGGCTTCATTTTTCTTTTTCTAAGGAAGAACTGTGGAATATCTGACTGAGGGGAAGAAAAGGCACCAGAAAGTACATGTCCAGCCATGTTTTTTGAAAATGGTGCCCCATGGATGGTTTTGTAAATGGCACCACAAAATGTGGGGCATCATAGAGCTGTCATTTGCATGTCCACACTTTTTGTCAGGCAAAATTATCTTGTGAAAACACTTCGAGAACAAATTTGTAGCCAATTTTCTGATAAACTAATTTACGTATTTTAACTAGTTTATTGGTGTCACTTACTTCCTTCTCCTATGTCCTGTGAACAGAAAACTGTGGCACAAAAAACTGGCAAGGAAAAGATTTTAATCTGAACACTATTTTTACAGGGTTTCTTCAATTTTAAAGGTAAAAATGCACATAGCTTGCCTTTTGTTTGCTGTCACATTCTCTTTTCTGTTTTTGCCTCTTACTGCCTGTGAATCCCCTGCTCCTCTCACAGTGACATAACTATGAAGCATCCCTCTAGGCATGCACCAAATTTTAGGACAGAAGATATTAGAATGGCTTCTGACAGGTGAATTGCATAACTATTTTGTTTTAAGACATGAGAAAAGTTTGGTGAGAGTCCAGTGGAGGGCAACAAAAATGTATAAAGGCCTGGGGAACATGACTTATGAGAAAGGGCTGAAAGAACTAGACTTCTTAGTCTGGAGAAGAGAATATTGAGGGGGGATTTAATATCAGCCTTCAACTCCCTGGTGGGTTTTCTGAAGAGGATGGCGCTAGACTGTTCTCAGTGGTGGCAGATGACAGAACAAGGAGCAACAGTCTCATGTTGCTACAAGGGAAGTTTAGGTTAGATATCAAGAAAAACTTTCTCACTAGGAAGGTAGTAAAGCACTGGAACAGGCTACCCAGAGAGATTATGGAATCTCTGTCGCAGGGCACTTCGGTGCCCTGCTCCTACAAAGAAGTACAGGCGCTGGTTGCCGGGGCAACTGCAGTTGGTCAGCTGACCAGAAGGGGGCAGGGCCTGACCTATATAAATGTAATCCAGGCTGAGGCCAGAGAGGCAGTTTCCCACTTGCAGCCAAGGAAGAAGGAGCTCTGCTGGAGTAAGCAGAGTAGGGAAGCCTGATGGCCTGAGCAGCTTCTGTTCAAGGATACCGGGTGGAGGAAGCCCTGGTAGAGAGTTGAATGATGGTTAGCCAGATGGCTTAGAGTTTACATTATAGCCCAGGGGCTTGAGTTTTCTGTTTGTAGTTTTATAAGACCGGAGGACCAGGTGAGGCTATTAGGGGTTGGAGGAGGCCTCATAGGGGCTTCACGGTAGTGTGGGGACCCCAGTACCAGAGAGGGCACGGCATTCAGGGGTGCACTGACCCCAGCCCTGAGAAGGGGCGCAGAGGATTGGGGGCCAGGTAAGGCTGAGGCTGCCTGACCCCACAGGAACTTTTAGACCCAAGGAGGGGATTTGGGGGCCAGGTATGGCTACGGCCACCTGAGCCCCAATTGTGAGAAGCCCCAGGGTGGGCGCAGGTGAGAAGCCCCTGAGGGCACTCGCTTTAAGACCCAAGGAGAGGATTTGGGGGACAGGCACGGCTACAGCCACCTGAGCCCCAATTGTGAGAGACCCCAGTGCGGGCACGGTTGTGAGAGCAGGCCCCAGTGCGTATCGGTGAGAGTGTGGGTGACTGCAAGAAAAGAGAGGCCAGGGAGCACCCGTGGGACGCAGGTTGCAAGACGAGCCAAGAGGCGCCCGTGAGGGTGCCGAGGGGAGAATTGAAAAGACAATGTCTAGTACATCTGCGAGGCTTGGGGCATGGTACAGGGGTGGTTGGAGCCACGCGTAGCCCCTAAGGCTTTAGTGCACTGAGTCACCTAAGACAGAGCACAGCCTGGGATACATCAGGGCACCGTGTCAAAGAAGACAAAAGGCAGCCTCCCTTAAAACAATACTAACAGCAAAGACGTGGCGGGCAAGATGGTAAGGGTTTGTTGGCACCAGCTTGGCACGGTAGGGGGCACTAGGGGAGTTCACGGCACCCCTAGGCCGCGCTCCAGTCACAATCTCCAGTTCTAAAGGTTTTTAAGACAAAGCCTTGGGTGGGATGATATAGCTGGGGGTAGTCCTGCTTTGAGCAGGGGGTTGGAGTAGATGCCCTCCTGAGGTCCCTTTGAACCCTCATTTTCTATGATTCTATGAAAAATGAGACGTGATGGGCAGAAATCAGTATAGGTCAAGATGCTTGATGTTTTGTAATTCAAAAACACAAGCATCTCTCCAGGTGCAAAATATTCCCTTTCTGTCTAATAGAAATTGAAAGAAATACAAATAAGTTAGAACTACATTTGCCTATATTGGCAGCACAAAATGTTGCAATTATTGTCAAGACTTTGAGATATTTGAATTGCAACCAGAAGCAGAAGCAACAAGGAAGGAAAAGCATTTTTGTATATTTTTCTACGAAAAAGTTAAAAAAAAAAATATTTGGTATTTCAAACGATTGCTTCTGAAATGGCGAGCCAAGTTTCTACTTGATTATATTAACAGAAGTGACTAATGCCATAATGTCTTTTCTCTTTCTTTCACTTTCTCTTTTTTTCTTTCTTTTTTTTTTTCAGAAGCCAGTAGTAAATTTAGAATTGTTCAGATAGTTATTCTGTTAAATTTATTAGCTGTGGTTGTTCTGCAAAAAGCACTTGTATTTTTAAACTTTGTAAAGAATGGAGTTAATCACCTTTGTGTCACTCCACTAAAGCTGCAAACATAGCTAATTTAAGCTGGATAAGGAAAGTTATCTTGTTTCCTGTTTAGTGAATGTGGATGATGAATAAGAGAGATGATGTTGGGTATATATGCATTGGGCAGTTTTACTGCATGCCATTGGACTAAAGCAAGACATTCATCATTCCATGTAATGTGATCAGATAACAGTAATGCCTATCATGTGGCTCACCACTACATGACCTCACCTCAGATATCCTGCAATTTCTTCTTTTTGGCTGACTTTCCATAGATATGGCCCAATCAGGGGGGTGCTGAGTACCTCCTGAATGTTTATGAGCATCCTGAATTCTCAAGATGTACTCTGCATCTCATAGAACGTCCAACCCCGATTTGGTACAAAATGTGAAAATTGAGCTGTGAAAATTCTTTTCCAGCTGCAGAATGAAAGGGGAAAATATAAACATGGAAAAATAAGTTACAAGCCCCTGGTCAGAAATGTATCTAAGCACCTGAAGAATTTCAATGTGTAGTGGCATTTATTTCATTGACCAGGAGACTTCAGTGGAACTGTTCTCATGCTTGCGGTTATGCACATGCATAAGTACTTTATTAAATCGGAGCTATTCTGTGTTTCTCATCAAGGATTTTAAACCAACATTATATATTTTAAGCTGACATTACTCCTGTGAGGTAGGAAAGTATTATCTCTTATTTGAAGGTGATGACTTGCCTCAGATCACGTGAGTCAGTGGCAATGCCAGAAATTGACCCTGTGAATCCCAAATCTTTAGTTTTTTGTTCTAACTGCTTACAAATGCTAAGCACCTACACCCTCCATGCAAAATCGGATCTGCCCTAACATGAGAACAAGAGCAATTGCTAATACTTTCTTGTCACCTTCATTTGGGACAATCTTAATGATTTTTTCCCTCCATGTTATAGGGGAAAGTTTCGTAGGATCCGAACACCAAATTTTATGGTAAGGCCACAAGGTGGATTAAGGATTGCAATTTCAGAACTAAATGGGTGGTCTTAGCTATTCAATCCCTACAGGCTTCAGGGAGAGAATTAAATGCCTAAAATAATTAGGAGCCTGCACTGTGCTTCACATATAGTTGTAAAAGTCTTGGCCCAAGCCAAAGAAAGCAAGAGCTCCTCTCCCCACAACCACCCAGAACTTTAATTTGGCTCACTGTGCCTGAGGAGCTTCTCCGATTTAGACTATGTAAGTCCTGTTCTAGAATGAAAAACACAGATTTCACTGTGTGATAGCAATTTCCTTACATGTCAGCACAGTTTCCTAAAGCAAGTTTACTTGTGATATTCTCACATAGTGGTGAAGCATAGCCATAGTACTCAGAGATGTCAGATGACTTCCAAGTGAGGTTGCAAAGCTGCAGCTCTATTACCCAGCCGTCTAGGGGCAGTTGCTTATGAAGACGATGCCCTTCCCAGGCCATTAGCCAGACAAATATTTACAGCAGCAGAGAACAGCTTAGCAACCTCACAGAGCTATGGAGGAGGATGTTGCATGCTAAATGGTAAGCCTCAAAGCAGTAGGAAGCCAAAATGGAGGAATTATGGGGCCAAACTGAAATTCTGCCAGGCCTTCAGGATAAAATGATGTATCATGTTGTCTCCCTCTGTCTCCCTCTGTGTGGCATGTCAATACTCATTGAACTTTGACTAAGTTTTGGATTTGTGATGAAAACCAAGCTCTGATGGGACTCATGGGTTTTCATTTGAAAGCATTTTTAATTCCAACTTTCAAGTTGCCTGATACATAAGAGGGTTAGGCAGTGCCAGCCAGGATTGACTATCTCTGAGAGAGGCACCTGTAATAGGAAATACAAAGTGTAAGTGGTATGGTGTAATTTTAGCTAGGTTATTTTTATGTCTCTTGAAAAAGGAGGAGGAAGAGAAAATACGCTTTCCAGGTCCCTGCCCTTGCCAAATTCAACAGAACATTTTTTTATCCATCTTGGAATTTTTATCAGCTTGGTCTCCTTTTTATATGGAAAAAAATGAATTGAAATGCACTTTTTGGTATAAATGGAAAAGAAAGAAAAAGAACAAGCCCCACACATAACTTACACATATCAGTTATGACTGAAATTCCCCAGGTACAGGTTCTTACCATAGCAAGGAGCCAGTCCTGACCGGTCAGCTCTTGCTGACTGACTTATTTGCTTGTCTAAGCTACCTCCTAACAGAACAGATACTTCCATGTGCTTTGTCTGAAAAGGATAAATTACAAGCGTAAGTGCTGTGCCAGCTGTTGGCTAGCTTATTCCAGGGAATTACTGTGGCAGCCCTAAATACAATAACGGTGAAAGAGCAGAAGGAATGTAACTTGCTTGGCCTTCTAGAGCAGAACGATTACCTATGGAGTTAAATGGATAGGTGACAAGGTCCTTGGTTACCATCCTGATTTTTAGTACTGACTGAAGCAGAAAAAATTTGAGATAAATCACATTCCCTCTTTTCGATACCCAGCTCACTGAAATGTTGGCCAGTACTGCAGCTTTATTCACTGGCTACAAAAAAAATTGCGAAAGAAAAAAACTAAAGGGAAGGGACACAGCCAGCACAGAAACATTTTGGATCTGTGGAATGTCACAGCATACCGAGAAGGCAAAATTTTCCTTGGTTTCTAAAGACTTGATTCAGTAAGAATACTTTTATATATACCTAACCTTAATTACAGGAGTAGTTGTGTAAAACTGCTCATGTGCCTAGTTACACACATAGTTAGGTTTGTTGTTGATTCCAGACCTTAAACTCAAATTGCTGAGAATAAGCAAACCCCAAAATATCAATTTCACAAAAGTTTCAAGTTTTCAGCAGTATTTTTCTTTTTATGTGACTTGAAACAACTCATCATCACCAGCAGGAACAGACGTGCAGATTCCATCCAGTTCAAGAGATGAAAATGACTATGAAATTTTCCACTACTACTTTGTGTCTTTTGGGGTTTGCTTGTTTGTTTATTTTAGACACACGCACACGCACTATAGAGTAAAATGTTTGGGGGTTTATATAGTAACTAGTACTGCAGCATGTTAGCCCCCCCCCACACCCCTTTTTCCTTCCCCGTGTGAATAAAACTCCACAATGGGATATAAAACGCATATAAAAAGCATTCTTACTGTTGGTTAGTTATTCTTTCTAAGGCAACATTTTAAGTGCTCCCTACTATATGTAATTTTTTTTTTAAGTGTGAATACACTGCAGAATAAATCTATACAAGGTGCTTAGATGGCTGCTGTTACCATAGTATCTGAGTATCATATCACATTATTATATGTATTTTTATGGTACTTTTTGAAATGGGGCTGAACACCCCATTTTAGACATGAGGACTGGAGGCACACAGGGAGACTAAGAGACTCAGTGCCATGCAGGAAGTCTATGTGAGCAGAAACTGAAATTGGGTATCAATTCAATATCAAGTGTTCCAAAGTCAACAGTGCAGACACTGGAACAGAGAACTGTACCCTTCACCAGACCATGAAATCTGCCCATATTTTAAACCATGTTTCAGTTGTGGGGAAATCTTGTGACCTACCCCAAGGCATTGAATTACTCTTTATTTTTTTGGAAAGTATAGTCCACTAACTAGATCATAAGCTGCATTAAATGTTTCTTTAAAGACTGGATTTTTCCCCCCTCCCATAATTTCATCAACTCAGTGATATATTGAAGAGATTCAGATCAGAGATAATACCATTGACTGAGCTATTATACTATACACATGAAAGGGTTTTTTGGTGACCTGGCAACAAGAAGATAAAGCATATTAAAAGTTAGAATGATGTTAAGATCCATGTCACATCAGTAGCCCAGTAAACTAGTCAAGTGCCATTGGATGTATATAATTAATAAAACTGTCTTACAAAAAGCAGAGTGTTAACTAATGTGTCCAAATGAAGCATGTAAAAATGTGCCCCTCAAATATTTATGCAGGAAGGGATAGCTCAAACACTACCAAATACAATACGTTCTTTCATTTGGTTGAACTCCCACCGACAACTTAGGAACAGAAAGAACCTTTGGACAGAAGCATAAAGTAACAAGAGGTTCTGGAAACAATTCAGGCCATAAAACCTAGCAGGAGTCCAGGGGTTGATGGATTCCTCAGACAATTCTGTAAAAAAATATAAAGATGTGCTCATACTAATTCTTGGGGGAAACTATCTGAATCTATTTTGCACAAGAAGGTTTTGATGATAAAAATGTTGCTAATGAGAATCCTCAGACTTCTGAAAATACCGGGTAAGCGTAGAAACTGTAGAGCAATTTCCTCAATAGAGGTAAGATACTGGTCATGATTTCATGGGCAGATGGGAAGCAGTCCCCTTGCCATAAAATTATATTTAGTTAATTAAAAAGCAGGTAGCTATGCAAAGATGGTAAGTGCTTAGTTTCATTGTTAACATGACTAAGTACAAGTCAAGTCATACATCAGTCACTCTCACAGGTGGGCTTTTGATAGGGTGGGGTAGGACTGCTACTTTTTAGGCATTGTGGCCATGCCAAGTTGGGTAACAGATTCTGTGAATGAATTAAGCTCTTGTGTCATGAAGAAGAATCTTGCCTAGCAATTTGTGATAAGATATCCTGCCTATATGCAAATGGGAGGGGTGATTGCTAGGGCTGTGTGAAGCTTCGGTCCCTGATTCAATTCAGCGGAGATTCGACTCAATTCAGTGGCTGAATCTCCAAATACGAATAAAATCAGAGGACACTTTAATCTCTCTGAATCAAATCAGAACCCTCTGAATCAGTTTGGAAAGATCCAAGGATTTCAGACATGAACACAGCTTTAAATGTTTTTTCTACATACCGCAAGGTAGCAGGTGGCTCGGGAATGCTGAGATGGTAGAGCGCATGGAGCATCCCACAGGAGTGTGGGGGTCTCCTCAGCGTGCTCAGCAGCGAACCCAGAAACACTTCCGGGTCCACAGGGGAGCACACAGGGAGCACCCGAGGTCTCCCCATAATCAATCGCTAAGCTATGGAGGCACAGGGGGGCCCCCTGCGCAATCCCCAGTGGACCCAGAAGTAGACTGGAAGTACTTCCAGTCCACTTCTGGGTTCACCACCGAGCATGCGGGGGACACCTCCCGCCTGCCCACTCCTGTGGGATGGTCTGTCCATCTCAGTATCTCACCATTCATGAGCCATGCCCGGTACCTCAAGCTATGTAGAAAAAAACATATAAGCTGCATCTATGGCCAAATCGCTGATTCTCTTAATTAGCACTGAATCTTCAGATTTGGATTCAGCTGAATTGAATCAAGGACAGTGATCCAAATCAACTAATCGAATCACAATCCCTGATTTGGGCCGAATCTGAATCAAATATGGCCTGTTTTGCACACCCTTAATAACTGCTAGTATTATCTTTCTCTTTTAATCTTTTATTCACTTCAAATACTGTGTGACATTTGATGTAATTTGACTTTTTCTACATCAGCCTTGATTAGGAAATTTTGCCCCTTCCTCCCAGACAAGTATCTAGCTGTAGACGTCAATCCAAAAATAAATCATAAAATAATGCACAGTCTTAAGCTGCTATAGAATGAAGCTGTCCACCTTCTCTGGTTTAGGCCACCATGAGTATATTGGCTTAAATCTTGAAGGTCTACAGTTAACTGCCAACATCAACTTAAAGTCTCAGCCTTCAGTTTCAAAGCAAGGAATGGATCAAGTCTCAGGTATATCAAAGACTGAATTCATGAAAATTTTGCACTCCTGAGATTGTACAAATCACAGAACCCAGGGCAAAAGGCATGAGAGCTGGGTACAAAGCACTCTCGATTGAGGTGATATAGCTATGGAACAAATTTCCAGAGAAGATCTAGTGAATCCTCAGTCTGATTGTCTTTAGGAAACTTTGCACAGCCTTTTCATAATAGTCCTGACCCTATGTCACAGGAGCACCAATGTGTCCTGTGCCATGTAAGTGAAAGTAACAGAGCTGTCAATCAGCAGGGCAGCTCAGCTGTCGGTTGCCGTCACAACCAAGCAGGTCAGGTGGCCAGAAGGGGGCAGGGCAGGGCCTTTATAAACAGCCCAAGCCAGAGCCTGAGCAGCAGTTCCCCTCTGGCAGCCGCAGGAGCTGAAGCTCTGTGGGAGAGCTGAGCAGCAGAGTCAGTGGTGGCGGTTTGACCGGCTGCAATGATGTGAGGGGGGAGAGAGAGAGAGAGCCCTGAGAAAAGATATTGGTAAGAGCCAGCGTTGTATAGGGTTTGTATTATAACCCTGGCGTTTATGTTATGTTGTAGCCGGCTGACTGACTCTTTGGTTTACTTATGGCTACACCGGAGGACCAGGTGAGGCTGTAGGGGCATGAGGAGGCCTCACAGGAGTGCCCCAGTGGCTTGGGGGCTCCTGGTGCCCAGCGGGGGGCACAGAGCATGTGCAACAGTCGGCACAGTGGATGAGTGCCAGAGAGGTGCTCGGTGAGTGGGGGTTGTAGCCTCAGCGCGCCGTGCGCGGCACAGGCCCCGGAAGGGGGCAGCAGGGCGCGCCGTGCGCGGCACAGGCCCCGGAAGGGGGCAGCAGGGCGCGCCGTGCGCGGCACAGGCCCCGGAAGGGGGCAGCAGGGCGCGCCGTGCGCGGCACAGGCCCCGGAAGGGGGCAGCAGGGCGCGCCGTGCGCGGCACAGGCCCAGGGGCGCTGGTAACAACAGAAGTTCTAGAGAGGGGCGCCGGGGCAGGACAGCCTCGGGGCGCCAAGAGTGTGGTAAGCCCAGAGGTGCCAGAGAGGGGCACCAGGGCGTGATAGGCCCAGGGGCGCCAGAGGGCAAGGGACCAAACAATGTCCAGAGAACAGCTGCGAGGCTTGGGGCGTGTTAAAGGGGAGGTAGGAGGCACGCATTGCCCTTAAGGCAGGGGTGCGCTGAGGCACCCCTTACGGAGTAGGGGTAGTAACACTCACACCATTCACCAGGGGATAAAGGCAGCCTCCCTTCTGAACTAATTGTCATCAAAGACGTGGCGGACGAGAACCAGAGGGTGTTGAATCACCTTGAGTGACGGTAGGGGGTGCTAGGGAGTACATGGCCATTCCTAGGCCCCACGCCCTCGCACCCTACCAGTGGTAGCCCCTTCTATATACTGAAGCTCTATCAACAACAGTAAAGGGGAGATATTGACGAGGGAAAAAAAGCCTTTCTCAAATACTTTGGAGCCCATAAATAGAGAACTTTCAGGGAATATAGGAAGTCCACTAAGGGCTTTATGGTTGCTATTGATTGCAGGTGTATGGCTTTCAGGCACTTTGGTTATGGGTGGTAGTATAATACCTCACTCTCAGTAGTAGTTACCAGAGTCTCTCACTATTGGAAATTAGAGAAAGAAAATAAACCTGACAAACTTGGCATACCACTGCAGATTGTTGCTGGCATGGTTCAGATAGCCTATGCTTCACTACAGCTTCTTAGTAGCTTGATTTGGTTCCCTATAATTTACAGCACAAGGTTAACCGGGGTAAGTGTTAGCTGTGGTCAGTAGTGAGGGGATTTTCCAAATCAGTGCTGGATTGTTGGTGGGTTAAGTGGATGTCTGGGAGGTTGAACTATTTGGCTTTGATGATAATACAGAGGACAAGAGTTAATATAAACAGTGATTCAGTTGAGATAAAGCTTGATGAGGAAAGATGGACAGAACTGTAAATCTGCCTGACAAAAAATAACATTCATGAGAATGAATGCTATTCCCAGGATTCCGTGCTAATTAAAATTGTATCCTTAAGTATTCTCACCACTTCCAGACTACATTTTATGGAGTCTGGGAAAGAAGCCTAAATTGTTTCTGTATACAATGGGAAGAGGTACAAAGAAAGGTGAGGGGAGTTTTAAAAAGTGATTTGATTTCCAAAAATTAATATACAACAGGATTCTTTCATTCTAAAACAAGCACTTTTTTGGAGAAAGATGAAAAGGCACCACTAAGGTTTTCTATGAGAACTTCCTCCCCACATCTGCATTCCCACTCCCCCCCTTGTTAATTGGCAGACAGCACAACTTCTTGCAGCGGTGATGTGTAGGGGGTGCACAAGAGTGCACGTGCACCCTCTGAGAGCACAGGTGCACCCCCTGACAGGCCACACTGCCTGCTCAGGCGACAGACATGGGGGACAGGCGGGAGAACTGGTGCCCCCCCGTGAGAGCCAGCTGTCGAGTGGGAGTACTGTGGTCACTTCCAGGAACACCACAGCCACCTTCCAGCTGGCGCAATTGGCCATGAGAAACCACCCCCCAACACACACCTGTCGGCGTAATCACCCACGGGGGACATCCTTCCTGGTCGCTGCCTGGTGGCTGGGGGGGCACCTGTCACCCATGACTTCTTGTAACGCTCACATTTAAAGAGCCCCTCTGTATCTGTAGTATAGAATTTAATATCTGCTGCCTTTAAAAATCCAGGTTTTCACTATGGAATAGCCCAAGTTGTGAGACCAAGGAGAAAAAAGGTATGGGGGGACAAAACGGGATGCATTAAAATGTTTTTCAGTTTAGCCAACCTACCCCAGGTAGCTTTAGACAGGAAAAATAGCATTGTTAGTAAAGGGAGCCACCTACCATAAGTTTCCATGTAACATTAAGCAAGTATTTTAACACCTCTGGCCTCAGTGTCCTCATTTGTAAAATTGAACATTATTATTTACCTATTTCACAATGGATGGTTAAGGAATTCACGTTTGAATGAAAGTTGATTATAGAAATCCCAAATATCTTAGTATTATTATTACTGTAACCATAAGTTCAGTCAATGGTATCCACATCATCTTAAACAAGAACAGTACTGGATAAGCCATAGTATTGGACAGGTTACCAGCTGAGAAATTCAGTGACACAAACAATAGCTCTGAATTGGCAGGGTGCTGTACAAGATCCCTCTCCCTTAAGGCTTATTGTAGTCTTGGGCCACATAAAACAAAGCTGCTTCAATTTTGTATTATTCAATTAGCTTGTTCCACTGAGGAACAAGCAATTACAAGTTGGACTGAAGCCAGAGAGCCAGTCCAGCAGCGTGGAATTGTGTTTGTGCAGATGTCACAACCTCCACCTTTGACTGAAGGTTGAGGATGAACCAGCAGAAAATAAATTTTTCAACAAAAGGAATGCTGTAGTTGGAATTTAAAGTCAATGACCCCTGCTGTAGACTGGACAAGTGTAATCCTCTCCCTCTCTGAAGTCTCTAAGGGTTTTACAACCATCTTTGGAGGGCCAGAATTTCACCCCAGGTGTCGGTTGACTACTATGTTACCCAGAGGACATAGATGATTTTATAATATCAGGGCTACCAAAAACATAAGGTTTAGGTGTAGACCTGAGGTTCTATACCAGTAGCAGCCCCCTTTAGTGGGTAATCTGCTGGAAGATGTTGAAGCACCTCCATGCATCACCCTGGTTGTTCATCCATCAGCAGCACACCTACAGTGAATTAGTACCACACAAAGTGATGAAACACTGGGTGAAGAATACAAGTAGCCAGGGCATCGGTGGTTTAGGCTGAGGCAGTGTGCCAACTTGGCATTAGTGCTTGCCTGCCTGTCCTGCATATAAATCTTCTTAGTAGCTCAAAGAGCTGCCTTTCTGTAGACATTTGGTGGTTCTGCTCTTTTTAAGTTAAATTAGCTCAGATGAAGGGAGAATTCCTTCCAACTAGAATATTGTATTCTCTGTAGGGCTAGACTAAATTGTTTTGCAGAAGAATACGTTTGCCAAAAATGCAGTTTCAGGGGGACCAAAACAATTGTAATAAATTTGGGTTGAATTCAGCAAATAGTTTTGACCAAAAAGAACCGAGAGAAAAGGAGATGATGGAATTTTAGAAAAGTCTAAATGTTTGATCAGAATGAAGGTTTGATTTTAAATTTCAGAATAATATTTTCATTTCAAAATTAACTTGGAAATTTGGGGAGAGAGAAAAAGGTAAATAACTGGGAAATGAGAGAAAGTTGTTAGTTTGACCACTAGCCCACCAAATAGAAACATCTCTTTTATGCAATACTAGTTGTGTGCATACATTTTCATCTTATATGCTGAACATGTTTTTACTTGTTTTACTTTGTGCTCCTCTGTACATTCCAATTCAATCAGGCAGTATTAAGACACTGTGGGGAAAAAATGTAGTTCTCGTAGTATCTCCAGCTTCATCAGAAGCAAAGCTCTTGATAGATTTCCAATAAAACTAATGAGTCAGGCTGCCCAGTTTTACATTGCAAAGCTATTAAAATCTTGTAGACATGCATTCAAATATGGGTTGCTTATGTGGGCAGGGACTTTGAAACTTTTCTGATCTGCATTGTCTTTAATTACAAGATTAGGTTCCTGAGGAAGAGAATTGGGGATGAGATTTGCCCCTAAAATCCGTTTGAATGGTATCCAGTGATCGTGTACTAGTTTCTTCTCTCCTGACCCATTTGCGATTATATATCATGCTAGATGCTGAACCAAATCACACTAGTGGGTATTATGCGAGGATTGTGGATTTTTTTTTTTTTAATACTATTCCTACCTCTCATGCATTTCCCTGAATTCAGAATGCTTTAATTCTCTTGAATTTGAGTCAATGTAAATCAGATCAGAGTCAGGCATGTTATTTGCATTATACATCGAAATAATGGAATTCACCCTCGCCAATGAAGCCAGGAGTCATCTCCTTTTCTGAAAATTTGAGATTATGAAATTTTTAGTGAAAATGAATCACTCTAGATTGTTTAATGATATCTTGTAATATATGAACATGAGATCACTCTATGACTTTAGTGTCTGCCAAAAAGTTCTATTTTTGAAGGCTTATGAAGGAGCATTTAAGTGATTTGTTGGTCTTGAGGAGACAAAATCATAAAAAGGGCCATTTTGGATCAGATCAGTGGTCTGTCTTGCCTAGTAGCTTGTTGTTTACCATTGCAAACTATGGGGAGAGCTGCTCTGAGCCTTTTGGATTGGGCTGGATAGAAATCTTAAAAATAAATAAATAAATATGAATGGTACATGATCCGTTTTGTGTCACATGCCCCCTTGCATTTAGCTATTATTGGTTTAGGAATATCATAGGATGCATCCCTGTTTTGTTTTGTTTTTTTTCTTTTTCCATGTAATGCAATGGAGCTGTCCTCTGTGAATCTGTTTCTGATCTGCCATCTGCTTTCTGTCAACTGCCGTTAAGTCATTATATATTAGTCACTGATGGCAGCATGATAGTGATAATGGACATGGATTCGGATGCAGAAAGGCATATCTTATTTTCTTAGAGTACACACAGTAGACAGTGATTCTGATTCTCCCCTTGCTTTAAACGTAGTGGAACGCCCCTGATTTAAAAGAGTGACTTCTGATTTACACAAGTGAAACTCTGAGGAGTGTCTGCCTGTCTTGTCGGTCTTAATATATTTTCCTAAACACTTCACTTTTATTTATTTTCTCTAGACAATTTGATGAAATACTCCTGCCTGTTCTGTAAAGGGCGTAGATTTGCATTTAAGCTTCTGTGCATATTGAGAGGGTGTTTTTTTGTTAAACTAACTTTTTCCAGTAAACTCCCAAGGTGCTTGTTCAAGAGGCTAGTCTGACAGATGAACCCTCACAACCTGCAAGAATTCAGATTTGTTCTGTCCTTCCAGTTTACAGTTCACTAGCTTAGCAGACAGGCATATATGATATTCACATAGAAGGGCTGGGCAAAAGCCATATACTTATTTTTGTCACAAATAACTTGGAATGAACTGTAAATCTGCTGCAATAAACTCCTTTTAATGTATTGAGAATTATGGGCAGAAAGTCCGGGAAAAAATACTAGATTAGGCCAGAAGTGTCAAACTCACCTTGGTCCCTGACTCAGGTCTGGACTGTAGGGTTCCAGATCCAGATCAAAGCACAGGGAAACAGTGGTGGGAATAGCTACAGCTCCAACTGGGAGCATACAGTGGCAACAGATCAGCCCTGACCTGGATTGCACAACAGCAGCTCTGGCCTCCACTGCATGCCCATGGTAGAGCTGCTACTGTTGTATTCCCTATGCCATAGCAACAGCTCCAGGTCCATCAGTATGGAGCATGCAGCAGGGGCCAGTAGCCGGGGAGACAGATCCACAGCAGTAGTGACAGACAGGGTGACTGGTGGGTTGCTGGGGGTGTGTCAGGTATCACTTGCCTGGCTGCTGCTGATTGTCATGTCTACCAGGGCCCAAAGGCCATGGATTCTGCAACAGGCCATGCCCCCAGCCACATCCTCTAACTCCTGCATGACCTGCAGAGCTGCTCTGTTTGACACCCCTGGATTTGGCCATTTCTACTGATGTTCCAGCTACAGGATTGTCCAATCTTTTTAACATAACACAGCTTCTGTTAAAGGGTACAGATGCCCAGTAAACAGCAGTAAGCAAGGTTTGGGTGGGAATCGTCATGTAGTCCAAACTGTGTAGATGTCAGGAAAGGTATTCCTTACCCCAGCACTTTAGCTGCACACATACACAACAGTCCTGGGGAGAAATTTTGGCTGATTCTACTGTGAGTTTCCATGAAGAGCAGCAGCAGTCCAACACCCTTTCAATTTCAGGAGCCTATGTATCTGCACAGTTTCATTGACTGATGAGAAGGGAGTATGGCCCTGTCCCTTTCACCATCACCCTATTACTTCCCACAACCTCTTGTACAATTGTAAGCATCTCCTACAGTATTAGCAGGGCTTTTCATCCCACAATTATGTAGTGCATGGCCTCTCAGGCAAGGAAGTGAAGGCTCCTTGTGACTTCCCAGTAAAAGGAGGCAGAGGGAACAATCCAACTTAATAAGGGTCCATGTTCAATCTATTAAAGAAAGGAGTAACAACTAAGTAGTGTAATTCCACTGTACACATTACACTGCTATGCAGGTAACCTAATTAAATCACTCAGCTTCTACTCATAAGTGATGTGGCTGTCACGTGTAATGATGCCTTTCATGTTTCAATAATGCACTGTTTATTTTTTTTTGCTTGCTTTATGGTATTTTCTTTTTAAATCTACTTCTAGATCCTGTAATGCTCTTAACATATCAGCAAAGCTACTACAGTAGCTACTTTATTTAATCAACAACACTTCCCCTTGAGTGAGGAATTAAGCAGTTCTTATTGGCAGCAGTGCTTAATTCTGAAAAGGTTGTGCAAAACCCAGGAAGAACAACTGAAAGAATGTTTTAAAAAATCAGAGCAAAAGTTTTTGTTTTGTTGCATTAGCCATCTGAATTGAGAGTTTTTTGATTTTTATAGCACAGACGCTGTCGCTTATCTGCACTTGTACCTTGTGACAAATTTCAAAACAGTTGTCTGATTCCCAGGCAAGGAGCCTTCACTTCCTTGCCTGGGAGGCCATGCACTGCATAATAGGGCAGTTAGCATTAGGGGCTATAGGCTTTACAGGCGGGATAGGAAAGGTGGGGGTGTGGCACTCTATGTCAAGGAGCAATACACATCCTCTGCCAGCAAAATGGGGTCAGAGGAAGGGCAAGTAGAAGTGCTCTGGGTCAAGATACAAAAGGGCTGTGGGGAGAGGGATCTAACAGTGGGGGTCTACTACAGACCCTCCAACCAAGGGGAGGAGCTAGACCAGGAATTTTCGGGCCAGCTTGCAGAGGCACTTAAGGCAAGGGATGTAGTTGTCATGAGAGTTAAATTACCTGGACATCTGCTGGGAGGAACAGTCAGCCAGGTTGGACTGTTCCAGGAGGTTCCTGGCTGAGATCCAGGACCTCCACTTAATTCAGGAAGTGCACAGTCCCACCAGAGGAAATGCCCTGTTGGACCTGGCCCTGGCCACAGGCGACAACCTGGTAAGGGGCCTCCAGGTCCTTGACCACCTGGGTAATAGTGATCATCGCTTGCTGGAATTCACCATCCAGCGCAGGGTGTCAAGGGCCTGCAGCAAGGCGGTAATCCTAGACTTCAAGAGGGCCAACTTCAACGAGTTGAGATTAGTGGGAGAGGCACTGGGGTTCTCGAGGGCAGGGGAATTCAGTGCCCAAGATGAGTGGTTGTTCCTTAAGGAGATGATATTCAGGGCACAAGGGGGTGACCATCCCAACAAGAAGCAAGGGGGGCAAGAGTACCTGAAAGCTCCCCTGGCTCACCAAGGGTGTCTGGGAATGTCTGATTGCCAAAAAGGCAGTGTACAACCAGTGGAAGGGGGGTGCTATCACCGAAGAGGAGTATACTTCCTCTGCTCGGGCCTGTAGGGGGGGCTGTCAGGAAAGCTAAGGCGGACATAGACCTAGGGCTAGCGTCTAAGATCAAAGATAATAAAAAGTCCTTTTTCAAATATATAGGGAGGATGAAGAAAGCACTGGGAAACGTGGGGCCCCTGCAAGATCCTCTAGGCAATCTGATGGTTGTGCCAGAGGAGAAAGCAGACCTCTTTAACCAATTCTTCACCTCCGTTTTCTTGGGCAGGGACCAGGCCTTCCCCACCATGATGCAAGACGGACTCAAGGGGAATGCCTCCAGACCTCAGGTTGGGAAGGGCCAGGTTACAGAGCTTCTGGAGGGTCTGGACATGTTCCAATCAGCAGGTCCAGATGCTCTTCACCCCAGGGTGTCGAGGGACCTAGCAGGGGTTATTGCAGGGCCCTTGGCATGGCTTTATGAATGCTCGGGCCAGGTGCCAGATGATTGGAAGATAGCCAACATGGTCCCCATCTTTAAAAAAGGGAGGAGGGAGGACCTGGGCAACTATAGGCCCATCAGTCTTACCTCAATCCTAGGGACTGTCTTCATGGTCAGGGCAGCTAGGATCTGGAACCAGCCTCCAAGAGAAGTGGTGCTGGCTCCTACCTTGGGGGCCTTTAAGAGGAGGCTAGATGTACACCATGCTGGGGTCGTTTGACCCCAGTACTCTTTCCTGCCACGGCAGGGGGTTGGACTAGATGATCTACTCAGGTCCCTTCTGACCCTAGAAACTATGAAACTTTTTGAGAAGATCATCAAGGAGCACATCTGTGATGGCTGGCTTCAGGGATAATGCTCAAGGGCAGCCAGCATGGTTTCATTAGGGGCAGGTCATGTCAGACCAACCTGATTGCCTTTTATGATCAGGTCACAAAAGCACTGGATGCAGGTGTTGCCGTGGATATAGTCTTTCTGGACTTCAGCAAGGCACCTTTGACGTTGTCTCCCACCCCATCCTCATTAAAAAATTGGGCAACTGTGGCATTGATGCCTACACAGTCAGATGAATTGCAGATTGGCTGGAGGGTCGTACTCGGAGGGTGGTGGTGGACGGGTCATATTTGACCTGGGGGAAGTGGGCAGTAGAGTTCCCCAGGGCTCGGTCCTTGGGCCCGCACTGTTTAATCTCTTTATCAGCGATTTGGATGATGGGGTGAAAAGCACCCTGTTTAAATTTGCTGATGATTACATTTGGGGTGAGGTGAGCACACTAGTAGGGAGGGAAAGACTGCAGCAAGACCTGGATAGGTTGCAGGGGTGGGCTAGCAAAAACAAGATGCATTTCAATACTGACAAGTGCAGGATGCTGCACTTGGGCAGTAGTAACCAGCAACACACTTCTAAGATGGGAAACTCCCTTCTTGAGAGCACAGAGGCAGAAAGGGATCTTGGAGTCATTATTGACTCCAAGATGACCATGGGCCGACAATGCGAGGTCACGGTTGACAGGGCTAACTGGACCTTGTTGTGCATCCACAGGTGCATCTCAAGTAGGGCCAAGGAGGTGACCCTCCCCCTCTTCAGGACACTGGTCAGGCCACAGCTGGAGTACTGTGTCCAGTTCTGTGCACCCCACTTCAGGAGGGATGTGGGCAACATGGAGAGGGTACAGAGGAGGGCCACCCAAATGATCCAGGGACTACAGGGCAGGCCCTACAAGGAGAGGCTATGGGACCTTAATCTGTTCAGCCTTCACAAGAGGAGGCTGAGGGGGGACCTGGTGACAGTCTATAAACTCACTGGGGGGGGCCAGAAGGGTTTGGGAGAGACCTTGTTTCCCCTGGAGCCCCCTGGCATAACAAGGAATAATGGCCACAAGTTGTTGGAGAGCAGGTTTAGATTAGACATCCATAAGAACTACTTCACCGGGCAGCTAGGATCTGGAACCAACTTCCAAGGGAAGTGGTGCTGGCTCCTACCCTGGGGGTCTTTAAGAAGGGGCTTGATGCCTACCTGGCTGGAGTCATTTGAGCCCAGTTTTTCTCCTGCCCAAGTGGGGGGTCGGACTTGAAGATCTACAAGGTCCCTTCCGACCCTACTTCTAGGATTCTGTGCTTTGTCACGGTCATAAAAATTTGCCCCACATGAGAACAGAAACTGTTACAAACTACTGCAGAAGGCTCCTCTACCATTTTAAATAAATCTCACTTTTCAGTAGACATCTTGGGAAACTGCTTGGAACAGTGTTTGCTATAGTCATATTGGACACAACTAAGATGTAGTTAGTAAAATAGGCCTTGGATGCGCAAATCAGTCATCTCCTTATGAAGCAGTGGTTGAATCTATGGTTTTTTCATTTTGTTTGGACTGGAGCTTTTGGCATCCGTTGCTAACATTTTGAGATGTTTCTTGGACTGGAGTACCTTTAGCAGCTATTAATACCAATAAATGTAATTTTTTTAATAGAACATATTCCTCAAAGAAATTTGCTCAGAAAACTCAAAAGTCTTATGCAATAGGTTTTATACAGTTAGCATACAGCAAATCAGTTTTGTTGCCTATTTTTAAAATGATTACTTCTCACCTTCAACTCCCATAATCTTGCAAGGCAACAATGAAGTATGTTGCCAAGGTGATCAGCTTTCCATACTATGCAAGTATGATATACCTAGGGAGGTTAAAGAGTAGCAAGAGTCCAAAAGATTACTAGAAAAGCTAAATGTGTGAATGGCTAAACAACAGTTGTGGTGATGTAGGACATGGTAAAATATCTAACACTCCTTGGGAGAGTCAAGAATAAAAAGAAATAACTCAGTGGTATAGAAGGGTAAAACAATGAACTATAAACTATATAAAATTAAGAAAAAAATTATGTAGGCTAAATATTATTAAAAATTTTCCGAGTTTGAGAAGCATTAAACAAAGTCTCCCAAAGCAAATACTGAAAGCTTCATGGCTTCTGATGTACATGCTTTGGTTTACAAAAGCACTAGAAAGTGTATCACAGAGAATAATGCTTGATTGGTAGTGTACTGGAGTAGATGACTGTTAAGTGTTCTCAGTCTTTAACATCTACCTTTCTAGATGACCGTATTCTGTACTCTTGCTCAGGTTGAGAAGTCCTTTGCTTTGCCAATAATTTTATTGATTCCAGAAGGATTTTTCTTGGGGCTGGGTGTGTGCTACTTGTTGTGTCACATACTTTAGCCATAATGGATGACTTTACATGTGGTTGGGGAATGGGGGAGGAGGAGGAGGGAGGAGGAAGTGGCACTTTAGAGCCACTTTCAGAGCAACTCCAATTAAAGCACCCAGAGCTTCTTGTGTATCAGCATCCCTGCACTTCAAAAAATGGGAGCGCTTTATCTAAAGCCTTAGTTAAAGTGCCCTCTCTGCCATTTTGAAGTGTGGGGACTCTGATACATGAGATATGGAGGCTGGTTAGACCAAGGTAATTACCACGCTCTAGCAGACTCGATTAATTGTAATTACAGCACATTAGAGCAGTCTCCCGGCCCATGTACAGGTGCCCAATGATTATAAACTGGTAGCACAGCTTAATAAAAGTTGGAGAATGCCCACTGAAAGTAGCTAATGTTGCTCTCAGTTTAAGGTTTAGAAGCAGCTGGGTTATGGATGCCTCTTAGGTTGGGAAATATGATGAGGATAAAGACCTAGAGAATCTGAAATAGCTTCTGTATTTCTTATCAAAAAGATGGACACAGCATAATCTATAATCCAACATAGCACCACTGTCACAAATCATGTAAACCTTACAAAATTACCTGGGGTACGTATACGTGAATGTTGCTAAACGATTTTAGCTATGGCAAAATAGAAAAACACAATCTTAGTCACTTGCACAAAGATTCTGAGCAAGTCAGTGGCATGACTGAGCACTGTAGGATTTCTTGTTCTTAGGTTTGTTCTCAGACTGTTTCCTCCATTGGCATTAGTTGCCCAAGCCAACTCCCATTAAAGTTGGTGGAAACTTTGCAATTCACTTTAAGTTCTAATTCTCCTTAAGGCTGAATCAGATACTAATTTCTTAACAAGCCTATGTGTTGTTTTTGTAAACTATTCATATTTAATTCTATAAATATTATACATACATAATCAATGATCTATATAGAACATTGAGTCAATATCATATTTTAGGGCTGTGCAAAAGGACACTGTTCCATTTCAACTTGCATTTCGACAGAACAGCGTTTTGTTTTGAATTTCATTTTGATTCAAAACTGCTGTTCCATTTAATTTCGTCAAAACAGCAATGCCATTTTGACGCTGTTTTGAGTTTTGTCTATAGGCTAATGGGGAAGCTCAAAACGGCTTCTGTCATGCAGCAGGTAGATTGGGGGCCAGAACCATGAGAGGGCTGCAGGGGCTGTGCAATTGGGCTTAGTTCCCTTCCCCAGCCTGATCCTAGTGTTTGGAAGGGGAACTCAAATGGGCTGCTTCGAAACTCTAAATGTTTCAAAACTTTCAAAACATTTCGACTGCCCTCATTGTGTTTTGAGGCTGTTTCGAAGACCTTCATTTCAATTTTCCTGTTTCCAGCTCGAAATGAGTCAAAACAGTGTCGAAATCAAAAAGCCAGTGAAATTTCACACAGCCCTAATATTAAACACTGGGTGTTTTGTTTCAAAGCTGTTTTGACAGGTTTCAAGCTCAAAACAGTGAAATCGAAATGAAACAAAAGGCTTCAAAACAGCTTCAAAATGCAACACAGGCACTCAAAGCATTTCAAAAGTTTTGAAGCCTGGCTTACTTGGCTTCAGCACTGGTCCCAGGAGGCAGCAGCAGTCTCCTCTCATCTGGCACGCAGATCTGGGGGCCCACACCCCTGGAAGGGCTGCAGGGCTGTGCCAGATTCCTCTTGGGGGTGTAAGTCGTGGCTCTGTGCACTGAATGAGAGGAAACTGCCTCTTCCACCTGGGACCAGCACTGGGCATGGGCTGCACCCAGCACTGGAGAAGATTGCTGCTGCTGCTGCTGCTGCTGCTGCTGCTTGTCCCAGGTGGCAGCGGGATCCTGAGCCTCCTCTCATCTGGCGTGCAGATCTGGAAGCTTGCACCCCCAGGAGGAGTCTGGCATAGCCTGGTAGCCCTCCAAGAGACCCAAGCCCCTGGATCTTCTTACCAAATGGGAGGAGGCTTAGGCTGCTGCTGCCCCCTGGCACAGGCAACAGCAGCAATCTTTTCTAGTGCTGGGTGCAGCCCATGCCCAGTGCTGGTCCCAGGTGGAAGAGGCAGTCTTCTCTCATCCAGGGTACAGATCTGGGGGCTTGCACCCCTGAGAGGGCTACAGTGTTGTGCTGGACTCCCCCTGGAGGTGCAAGCCCCCAGATCTGCACGCCGGATGAGAGGAGGCTTAGGCTGCCGCTGCTACCTAGGACAGGAAGCAGCAGCAAACTTCTCTGGTGCTGGGTGTGGGCTGTGCCCAGCGTTGCTCTGTGGTGGCAGCAGCAGTCTCCTCTCATCCAATGCACATATCTGGGGGCCTGCACCCCCAGGAGGAGTCCGGCATAGCCCCACAGCCCTCCTGGGGGTGTGGGCCCCCAGATTTGCGCGCCAGATGAGAGCAGGCTGCCACTGCCAACAAGTGTCAGGAGTTGTGTTTTGAACAGTTTGAGGTGTGGTTTCCCAGAAACCTCTGCACCTATCTCCTTGAACCTTGGCAGGCTTTATGCCTGCAGAAGGGGCTGTCATCCCTCCAATTTTCATCCAAATCAGGCAAGAAATGACGATGTTTTAGGCATTTTCCTGATTCCCCATTATAGCCTATGGGCAAAATGTTGAAACACGTCAAAACAGCAAAATAGTTTTGATGAAACAAAATGGGACAGTGCTTCAAAACAAAATCAAATAACAAAATGAAACACTGTCTCTTTAAAATTACGACACAGACATTGAAATGAAATGATGGTGTTTTGCACAGCCCTGTATGCCTGACTCAATGTTGTAGTTGTTCATACAGAATGTTATGGTACAGAAAAAGGAATATACATGTAATTGGTCCTGGGTATGACTTTAAACTGCATCTGACTAGAGGGAGTGGTGGCAACATGGTAGGGCTATTCATAGTGAGGTAACTCCTATGAAATACCACAATGCTGCAACCTCCAGTGTAAGTTAAGTACAGACTGCCTCAAAACCTTAGCCCCCACTGCCTTGTAGGTACTCCCTGGTTGGAAAAAAGCTAAGGGACATTACCCTGATATTCCCCCACTGAGGCGTTAGGCAGTCAGCATCATTCTTTTCTGTTGCTTTCTGGCAGAAACTATAACCATTGAGGCACTGAATGAATGTCTGGACTCAGTCTCACCTTTGGATTTTGTTTCAATCCAAAGGCCAGGCTGTCTAAGTGGCCTAAAAGGGGATTGGGAAGTTTTGGGCAGCCTCCACTCCTCCATACTCTTGCCTAGGTGTATGTTTTGAAGGTCTTTGTGTCATGGTGGCCAGACTCAGTACAAGCAGATTCATCAGGCACCTAACTAAACCTATTACACATGCACCATGATCCAGAGGATTGCTGGTTGCCTACTATATATATATAATATATATATAGGGGGAATAGGTTATATATAAATCAAAGGAATTGATTATGTATATCAATTTTACATATATAGAAAATTGAGAGTGTGTGGATATTTAAACCTGACTCAGTGTTGTATTTTTAGTAAAAAATGCTATGGTACAGAAAAGGGAATACATTCCTTTTGTATTTTCAAATATAATAAATAATACTATTAGACATTTATTTCTTAGTGTTTGCTCTGTACCTAATAACCCATGCATTCAATCCAAATGAAAAAGATGAGTCTCTAAAGCTTAATTCCATCCACCAATCAAAAGTTTTTAAAAAGACCCTTTTGGAACAGATTTTGTGGGTATATCTATACTGCCTCTATTTGTTTTTAAAATTATGAACATCCAATAGCCTGTTGTTGGTTTTGGTTTTTTTTTTTGTCATCTTCAGTTTGTGAACACTATCTTGAAATTGTTTTTAATTCATCAGGGCTATTAACAGCATGCTGAAAGCAAATAAATATGCCATGTATCAGTCAATTAAGTCCCATGAGTATGAAATCACATGAATTTGTCTAGTGAGAGCACATGCTGTTGGTTGGTTGAACTAAGGCCAGCTTGATTCATCACTAAAATGTGAACCTGGAACTGATGCTCATTTTGCAGATGTGCATAATAAAAATCCCTGGAGTTTAAAATAATTGACAACAGGGAAAAACACAAAGAATGTCAACAGCATTATTAAGCTAACAGAAGCTAATCAGTTACTCTAAATCCTATTAAAATTAGTTGTCTGCATTTGGTGTCTTGTTGATTCTATTTTATTTGGTCCAAATAACGATTTTTTAAAAATAAATACACCAAACATACATGAATCCTGAACATTTCTGAATGGTCTTCATGCTTATAAACAAGAAAAGGAAGTAATGTCATGCATGAGACTAAGAGCTGAGAACTGGCGTATGCCTGTGTCTACATATGCATGTCACTGTAAAATTTTTCAATTGTAGAGCTTTCAGGGAGGCAGGGAGGAAAGATGTTAGTATTGAAGGCAGAGACAATTTATTCTGGAGTGATTGAATGTTGAAGACATCAAGCCTGTATTGAGATATTTATACTCAGTGCCCAGGAAAATGGCCCTGTAAGTGTAAATTTGGGATCCTAGAGACAATCAGAAAAGCAACATGTAGTTGGGGGAAGGGGGGAAAGACAATGATCCCCTGTCTTGCTTCTGTGTTTTTGTAGGCTCTTGTCCAAAGCAATCACAGAATCAAGTAGTGTTTCCAAGTTTTCTGTCTACTGGAAATCTGTACCCAGGCTGATTCAGAGGTACGGTGACTATAACAATTCAACTGAGCTGATGATTTCTGAGCTGATTTATGCCTCTGTCTCCTAACATTCCGCTGAGTTGCAAAACATGGTTGGGGTCATTCATTCCTCTCTCTCCTCTTCAGATTGAACCTTTATGTTTTTTAAATGTCAGCATGGACAAACCCAGCTGGCTCCCCTTTTCCCCTTTTCACTTGGAGTGCATTACTTAAAATAGATGCTATGTTAATACTTGGCTTTTATTTAAAGGCCCACCTGCTGATACCTGATAGAAACATTTTAAAATACTATTTAGAGACAATTCTGTATGTATGCTGTCAATTTTTATATATTTAACTTCTTCCAGTTTAAATTGGTAGGAAAACCAGCTATATTATTCTGATTTTCTGTCATTCAGCTTATTTATAACTTTAGTGCCAGTGCCACAATTTCTAAAGTAACCAGTTGTGCTGCCATAGATAAGAAATTATGGTCTAACTTTTCAAAAGCATTGAACACTCACATTTCAGCCTAATGTAGATTCCAGTTCTTGCATCCACAATCAAGTATTGATCTAAGTGATGGCACTTAGGTATCTAAGCCTACATTGATGTGCTTTAGTTAATGTGCATTATATTTAGTACCTCCATTGTGAGGTACTATGAAAATATGCATTATCCTGTCTTAATATGTGTTAACTAAAGAACACATTTTTGAAGTGACACTTAATACACGTTAGCCTATTTTAATGTGCACTAACTAAATAGCACAGGGTGCCTTCACACCAGTTCAGAGGCTGCTCCCATACACTGTAATTACAGCATGTCAGAGCAGACTGGATTAATCAAGTCTGCTGGAGTGTGGTAATTACCATGCTCCAGCAGACTCCTGTGTCTCTTGTATCAGTGTCCCCATGCTTAAAAATGGCAGCAGGGTGCATGTAGCAGGTGCAATTAGCCAGCTGGTAACAGGCCACCACCTAAGGTGCTGCAGCTAGCTCAGTCCATCAGTAGATGAGGGAAGTTGCCTGGCTGACCTGGAAATAAAAGGAGATAGGAAGAGGAAAGGAGAATATCTGCATGGAGGGGGAGGATTCCTCAAAGGAAGACTAGAGGGTGAGGACTAACCCATGCTGGAAGTGTTTATTTTGGGACTGTTTGATTTTTCTCAGCAGAGCCCTGTGGTGTTGATTTACCCAGGGCTTTGAAGCTTGTGTTTCTGGGAATATGCTACAGGTGTGTTCATTTGGATTGTTTGCTTCTGTCTGAGCCCTTGGAAGCAGAAGAACCCAGGGCATTATAGCTTGTGTTTCTGAGCCTGGAGAAACTGTTGCTGGTACCAGACTAAAGGGCTCAAGGACTTACTTGAGCCAGGCTAGTGCTACAGAGCAGTTGAACTAAAGCTTGTTGAATGAGCTTTAGTTCAAGTACCCCCACCACCATTTTTAAGCACAGGATGTTGATTACCTGAGATGCTGCAGCACTCTAATTAAATCACACTCCACCACAGACCACATGCAAAAGTGCCCATAGTTTTTTTTTTTAAATGGAAAGATACCAGTTCTAAAGGAGAGGAGGTAGCTCTCAAGTAAACAGTATATAGTTTAAACTCACTAAAGCCACTGTTCCTCTAACAGACTTTATAAAAACATACTATCATATTCTACAGTGATAATTCAAAAGACTTTATGCTAGGAAAACTTCAGATTTGTGAGTTTTTTTCATATTATAAGGAGTACTAATTATTTAACTCTACTGAGATAAGTAGAAAAATGCCACTAAAACCATGACTAGAATAAATCAACAGGAGATGCATTTAGTTAGTTTTTTGGGGGGGGTTAAGTCATCAGGTGAATTTTACTCGGCAACAAGCTAATGCCCGAATCATTAGCCAGGTCCTTTTATTCAGGAAAACATGTTTCTTGTCTGCCTGTCTCAGACAGTGCTGTTCTTCAACCCACACAATGACTGCTTGTCTGCTTTGTGTTGTTAAACGTCTTTAACAAGGTCCCCAGAGCTAAAATGAGACTCTTTGGCCAAAATTTTCCAAATGTCTTTGCCTAAAATTAGCTACCAATATAAGGGAACATATTTTCAGAGATGCTCAGCATCTGTAGCCACCATGAACTTCAGAGGGCTGTAAGTGCAAAGTAGATCACTTACAATATTGAAGGGTACCTATAGACATGCAGTGAAGCTGCTCTAATGTGCTGTAATTACAGCACATCAGAGCAGACTCAATTAATTGCAGGAGTGTGACAATCACCAGCACATCAGAGCAGACTCAATTAATTGCAGGAGTGTGACAATCACCATGCCCCAGCAGAATTCGACATCACCTGTATCAGCAGCCCTGTGCTGAAAAATGGTGGTGGGGGCACTAACTGAAGCTCATTTGACTAACTTTAGTTAAAACACCCCCACCACCATTTTTTCAGCATGGGGATACCGATACAAGTTATGCTTTGGGCACTTTAATTGGAGCAGCTCTTGGAGCCACTCTAATTAAAGCACCACCCCCCGCCACCACCACCTCCACTCACAGGGAATGTTATAAATGTCCAAAGTGCCTAAATACAGAGTTAAGTGCCCTACTGAGGTGCCCAAGATTTAACAATTAAAGCATTAGGGATTTGGATTAAGTGTTATAATATTTCCCTGTTGTTTTAAAATTTGTGTTATGTGAATGAAACTAAGATATGCATTTGTGGTTGATAAATTATTAGTTATGATGAAAACAGCAGTAATACATTAAAGCCATATTATGCAAGGTTAAAGTTAAGTCTGCTTTTCAGGTGTTCTATTTTAGCTGGCTTCTGTGGGAGTTCTGGAAGAAAATTATCCAGTAGGATTAAGATCATGCAGCAGATCACAATCAGGTCTTGCAAAAAGCTCAGGTGTTCAACCCAGTGACATACTGAACTGAGTCATTTACAGCATTTGTCTCCAGCATCCTACCTGCTGACTGCTCTTCTGGGGGAATTAAGGCTGTTTGGTGAATAAGATTTGGCATAGAAACCAGCGTAGGAGATATTTCCATGATTCTAATACAATGGGCTTAGTCTGCCTGCCTGTGTCTGTCTGTAATGCTTTTGGGCAACTTTGCATGCACTGCTGAGAGGGCAGGTGATTGGCTGTGCAGCCCGGGCTGTGCCAGCTCAAGTTTGAGCTGCTGCTGGGGAAGTTTGTGACAGTGGTGAACACACCTCAGCTGCCTGAGCAGCAGGGCTTCCCCATGCCTCCCTGCCTGAGAGCAAAGGCAAAAGGATCATAGTGGCTGCCCATGCCTGGCCCTGATGTCCCCCAGAACAGTGAGCAGGGAAGGAGGAAGAAGGATGTGGGCCAGGTGGATGCAGAGTGGTGCAGGGGGTACAGCAGGGCTAGACACAGAGTGGCAGGGAGGGGGGTAGAGTGGGGCCAGACCTGGAGCAGCTTGGGGGTGTAGAGCAGGGCCGGACCCAGAGTGGTGGGGGGTAGGAGTGTACAGTGGGGCTGGACCTGGAGTGAGGGGGGGGGGGGGGTTGAGTGGGGCGAGACCCAGAGTGGAGGGGAGGTGGGGTGAGGTTGGGGTGGAGTGGGGCCAGATCCAGAGCAGCAGGGGTGGAGTGGTTGAGCAGGGCTAGACTGAGAGTGGAGCTGCACTGAGAGCTGCAGAGGGGGGTGGAGTGGGACCTGACTCAGAGCAGTGGGGAGGGGTAGAGTGGGGCCAGACCTGGAGCAGCAGGGGGGCATGAAGCGGGGCCAGACCCAGAATGGGGCCAGGCCCAGAGCAGCAAGGGGGGAGGGGAGTGGGGCCAGACCTGGAGCAGTGGGCGGGGGCTGGAGTGGGGCCAGACACAGAGCCGCAGGGGGAAAGGGAGAACGGGCCTGGACCTGGAGCGGTTGGGAGTGAGGTGCGGGGCCAGATGGGCATGGGGCCAGACACAGAGCTTTGTCCCTGTCCGCCCTCCCCCTCCGTCATTGTTGATGGGCAGTTTGCTAGTTTATTCATATTTCTCTCCTCTTGACTAGCAGTTGAAAAAAGAACCACCCTTGTGTTAGAAATGGAATATTGTTAGAAATGGAGTATTGTTAGAAATGCACAGCTTGCATCTTGCACCTGATAAGAAAGAAACACTGCCAAGGACTTTTTTCCTTGGCCAGCCTTGGCACAGCTCTTCTTATACTAAATCGCAGACTCTCCCCTAGCTTCTCCCTAGCCTTTCTCATGCAGATTACAGAAGCTGGAATTCAACTGACTGTGTCCTTGAAAGGGGGGAGGTTTAAACTCTTGGTGACCTATAGTACTTTCTGAGCATGCTCAATTAGCTAATGCATATTAACCTCTCTGCCCTGCATACTTAAGTAGTTAATTATAATATACATGCGATGGATGTAGTGATGTAACCACATGTATGCTTGTATGAAACGGAAATGAGCTGTAAGAGTTCCTGTTTCTGCACACGTGCCCAGGAGGAAAAAGATAAATACAGCCTGCAAAAATTCCTTGGTGGGTTCAGGGTAATCTGAGTTTTTGACTCTGCTCTGACCCTATTTGCAAATACACCTTTTGTGCCATCTAATGTATGTGTGTCTGTGATACTTTGCGAGCCTCCAAGAAACGGACCGCTATTTTTTTGCATCACTTGTTTGTGACAATTCTATGGAAACCCAGAGCCAATCAATACTACCAAAGTGTACAGGAGATCAGCTCGTCACCACTCACACCCTGCCAGAATTGGGATTTACAGGGGTCAGCTTTTACAAGGTCAAGTCTGGGTTAACTATTCTATGGAACAGCATTAAGGAGTATGGACTGCTGCTGCTGAATTAATGAGATGAGTGATGCCAGGTACGAGGGAAGACTTGACTATAGACTCTGGATCTGAAACCAGGCAAAGTATCAGAACTTTTCAATGTGAAAAGATGTGTGAGTGTATGTCTTGTTACTAGCTTTCAGGCTCCAAGCACATTGCTTGCACACAGGAGTAAAAGTGCAAAAATGCAGTGCAAGTCTCCTATCCTTCCTTCAGATTTTTCATGTTCCCTTCTCTTTGCTGTGAACTTCCTTTGATTCCTCCTTTGATATTTTCCCACAAAGCCATGAAGTTTTCTCACTCTCATTAGTGGAATGAGAAACTCTCAAATTAAGTCGACTGTCATTTTTTTTCTGTTGCAACAGCCATTATAAAGATAAATTTTCTGAGGAAAGGGCTTTTGTTCCCGTTCTTGCTAATAAATCTTCAGGCACTGCTATTCTGCTAATGAATTGGTTGACCTTATTCTACATCCTAGCGATCAAGTATCCACATCACAGAACACCACCCTACAAGTAGTAACCTTGTTAGCAGCCTCACATATGTAGGTGTTGTACATCGACTGGGTGGCGTGGAGTAAACTTACAGTGCTGCAGCCAGTCTTATTCTTGCTCTGTGAATAAACGAGGATTTCAGTTTCTAGGACTGTAAATTTGAGCACATTTGGCCAGATACAATAAAGAACTGAAGTGCTTCAGTGCCTGACTTCTAGGCACCTAGCCCAGAAACCTGGGTGAGGCACCTTTGTGATGCATGGTGGGAGGGAGGGAGGGGTCCAAAGCATCCAGCATGGCAAGCATAGAACCACCTAGTGTCAGCAATCTCAGCACAAAGCTGCCTAGTGTTAGCCACAATACAAAACAGTAGCAACTTTGCTCAGAACTACAAAGTGGAACTTGCATTCATCTGAGATCTAAAAACAAACTCCACCCCCGAACCTAGGTCTGCCTATACATGTGCTGGTTCACATTCTAACTGGAACGTGCCAGAGCAGACTCCATTAATTGAGTCTGCTTTATTTCTAATTGGAACACTCCAGCTTGGCCTCATTGTCACATGTATAAGCCCCTCCAGGTTTAAATTGACTACTGGAATTAAACCTCATTGAATGTGATTTAGATAAAGCATCCCACGGTCACTTTTAAACTCATGGGGTTTTAATGTAGGTGATGATGAGACATTTTAATTAGAGTGGTTCTCGGAGAGCCACTCTAATGCCTCCCCTACCCCCAGTCCAGTTATATACCTATGAAAATGATGTGAATCTGGTGCATATCTATAAGCAATGTAGGTTTCTACCTTAATGACCTCTTTAGAAAACATTGGCCACCGCTGCATAGTTTTTAGGCCCCTCATCCCTTGGTGTATGGGAGGTGTGCTCTGAGAACACGTGCTGGTTCGAGCACTCTGGTAACTTGTGCAGAGAAAGACCTAGCTTCTGGATCCCACCAGAAATTAGGTGCAAGCTAGTATTGGAGCACCTAAATTTGGATTTAGCCTTAATTTTGTATTTTTCAATTTACATTTCAACTGCTGGAAATATATGAAATGATATGGAACTCATGTAGTATTTAAACAAGACTTAAAAGGTGGTCTTGGTGTTAATCAGTGAACTAATCCAAATCAATCTATCCTAACAAGGTAATGAGTCATGATTAACACCTACAGACTGCAGACTGATGAAAAGAAGAAATCAATACCGGTGCACGGAAGCTCCTTTACTGTATTGTTAGTGCAACAAAGTCTCCAGTTTCAGTTAATCAACACCAGAGACCAACCGGTTCCTCAGACTGAATACCACCCAATCGACTGATTGTGGAGCCCCTATTCATGCCAACAGTCACCCCATCCCTCTCCCTCTTCTCAGTTTCTGTCTGCTGCAAGCCTTCCAAATCTCTGAATCTCTCCAAATCAATTTGGAGGCTTCCAATTCAATTCTGACCTTTTAATGGATCTCCTGATTCAGTTCAGATTTGAAGATTCAGCTGTCAAATTGGGCAAAATCTCCTCCAGATCAAATCAGCTAGAGAAGCTTCGCACAGCCCTAATGTGCAGCCCCCAGGTCTAAGGTGGCGCTGCATCACTGCAGGTTTGTGCCTGCAATAGCCATGAACATCCTGATGGTCTGTCTGGCTGCTGCTGCCAGTGCCAGGGGCTGTGTTCAGCAGGTGGGGAGGGCAGCTGTGTGGTGGACTCACTCAAACTCCCACACAGCCCCACCACAACCAGCCATAAACCTCACAGTCCCCTACCCCAACATCCCTACTTACCAGGAACACAGCCTGAGTCTATCCACTGCTGCAGTCTTGCCCTGCTCTTATTTGCCCCAGCAAGCTGAGGCAGCATGGTGGAGCAGCAGGGGCATGTGGCAGTCATAATGACACTCTGGCAGGTGCTAGAGTGTCTCCTTGGAGGACCCAGCATACACCACTTTTTTCTGGAATGATTTTTTTTTTTTATACCAGCATTTCCCGGTATCAAATTTAGAGCCCACGCTGTAAATATGCAGTGCAGAGAACATTTTTTCATTCGTGGCGTGCCTCCTGCAGCATCTTAAACTGCTTTGAGGTACCACAACAGGCAGGTGCTCACTCATCTGCATGTGGCCAAAGAGCCCATTTTTGAGTGAGCTGCCGCTTGCTGCACTGCTCTTTCCCAGCTGGTAGTTGAGGTGTACAGATTGGGTCCTATTCAAGTCAGATTTGGATTCAGCCTGAATCAGGGGCAGTGATTTGATTCATTGATTTGGATCGCTGTCCCTGACTTGTTTCAGCTGAATCAGAATCTGAAGATTTGATGCTGATTCAAAGAATCAGCAATTTGGACACAGACACAGCTTTAAATGTTTTTTCTACATACCTCGAGGTGCCAGCATGGCTTGTGAATACTGAGATGTTGGGGCAGATGGAGCTTCCCACAGGAGCGCAGGGGGTCCCTCCATGTATTTAGTGGTGAACCTGAAGTGGACTGGAAGTACTTTCAGTCCACTTCTGGGTCCACCAGGGAGTGTGCAGACCCCCCCCCCCCAGTGCCCCCTGGCTCAGCAGTCAGCCACAGGGGACCCCAGGTGTCCCCCCCCCGACCCAGGAGACACCAGACGTCTGGCTGGGGGAGCGCAGGAGGGCCCCCTGGCACGGACCCAGAAGTGGACTGGAAGTGCTTTTGGTCCACTTCCAGGTCTGCTGCCGAGCGCACTGGGGAGCCCCCCACGCTTCAGTGGGACACTCCATGAGCCCCAGCATCGCAGCATTCATCTGCTACCTAGAGGTATGTAGAACAAACATTTAAAGCTGTGTCTATGTCTGAATCGCTGAATCTTTCCAAATCTCTCCGAATTGATTTGGAGGGTTCTGATTCAATTCGGAGATATTAAAGGGTCCATTGATTCAATTCAGATTTGGAGAGTCGGCCTCCGAATTGGGCCGAATTTCTGCCAGATCGGATCGGGGACCGAAGCTTCAAAGAGCCCTACTGGTAAATATGTGTGATTCCTGTTATGTGTTTTGCCCTTTTTCTCCTGAGGAAATGGCAAGAGTGGAAATACAGTATAACCCCAGAAGGAAGTCTGAGGCTTTCCAATTGGTTTTGTCTTTGTTGTTAGAATCCAGCTCTCCTGGGAAAAGGAAAAATGAATGTGTAAAAAAGTGCACCTCAGATTCATGTTGAAAACATGTTCTGTCATGCCACACTGTCAAGCATTCCACATCTTGCAGAACAAAACTAATTTAGGAAAGATTTTTTTATTTTAAATCTTGGACATATAAGTTTTTCTTCCTGTGCCTGTAAAGGCAGCAGATTCAGTTGCTATGAGATGGACTATGTAGAAATGGGAAGGAGAGAAATGTTAACATTTTTAAAGGTAGAGGTACAAAAATGCAAATGACTAAAAATATTTTTCTATCCTATTAAATAGGTGCCAGTTCTTTAAAATTAATATCTTATGGCACAGCAGGCCCCAGAATGAGTGCTGTGTTCCACTGAAAATAAAAAGAGTATTTCCATCCCATTCCATGGTTTAAAATTCCTGTTTCTAATTCTTGCAGTGTTCTGAGAGAACAGACTTTAAAACTAAGATATTTTTATGTACAGAAAAACTGCCATGAGCCCAGCATTGAACCTTGCCCATTCTTGGTCTTGGGCAAATGTAACTTTGTGGGGCAAGAAAATGGAGGCAGCATTTCTCTGGCAAGTTGTGTGTGCTTTGTTTTGTTTGTTTGTTTATTTTTCAGTTTTAAATGATAGCTGTTTGACTACTTCCCTTCTGAGATGCATAAGAGTGAAGTTATTGACAGAGAGGGGGAGACTACAGCCTGAGTTTCCAGCTTCTTGCTCCAGAATGCTAATCAGGAGCTGCCTGTGGATTTGGACTGCTGCTTAAGAGGAATTAGTAGACATGTGGTGCTTTCAAAGACATGCAAGTAGCATGTGGTATTGTGCATTCCCTGCAAACATACAGTAGCATTTTTTATATCTGCTTTTTTATCTGCTGGGACTTTACATGCATTTTACACTAGATAAGCATTGGCTAAAAAACAGAAATAGCCCTAGCAGCGGGGACTGGAACTGAGGGCTCCTTACTCCCAGGAGACTGATTTCTTCCCTAGGCAACAGAATTAGGCTCTTACTTACTTGCTTTCCTTCTGCCTCTGTGACTCCTGTGCCCCTATATGCCCAGTGGCTGAGCTTCAACAAGAGAAGAAGGTATCCTTACCTACCCAGCCTCATTATAGCCTCCTTATGAAAATACCTTCCTGGATAGGTGGCAGATGTGGGTAGGAATGCCCCTCAGTTTGAGGAAGGCCTGTAACACAGGTCTTCCATTGTATGGGTGAGTGCTGCAGGTGGGCAGTGTTCTGAGGCCCCAGTGGCAGATCAAGGCCCCAGTGGTGAGGGAGGGAGTGGGGCAGAGGCTGGGGGTGCTGCCCAGCCAAGGCAGTGCATGGGGCCAGGGTGGGGAGCAGGACAGAGCCACAGGCCGCTCATCTAGAAGTGGGAGGGATGGGGGGGGCGCATACTCCCTCCTCCCCTGATTTGTGTGTGGGGTAGGGGTGGGTGCAGGCTGCCCACCAAGGGCTCGGGACTGCTGCTCCGCCCCCAGGGCCTCTGCCATAGTGAGGTGCCCCCTGAACATCCAGCAGCAGCAGGGGTAGCAGTAGCATGGATTTGTGCCCCCTGCTGCTGCTGGATGGGCAGAGGCTATGCAAGCTGGCATGAGGTTCCCAGGGGGAAGGCAGCAGGACAGGGAGACCTGAGCCCACAGTGGGCAGCCTGCATCCACCCCCTCTCCACTCTGGTCTGGCTGTGGTGGTGAGGGGAAAAGGTGGGGAAGTCATGCATGTGTCTCACTTTCTCCTTCTGAAAAGGTGGTCACCCTATTTACAGGCTCTAGAACTTGGGCAGAGTTCAGGCAGCTCACAGTACAGGTCTCCATCCCAGTAGCAGGTAAGTGGAATATAACTTCTGGGGAGTTGATCTATATAGCTTTTCAGTAGGTGTGCTGGCTTTACTGAAGACACTGAGGGAACTTCTCAGGTTGAAATGAATGGGCTAATGAATCTAGGTGCTTCTGGTTTTACAGTTGCTGGTGCAGGGCCAATCTAGATTGATCTGGGTGACCTAGCTTCCAAAACTGGCTCAATTCCACATAAAGTCCAGTTAGATACCTATGAAAATGATGCGAATCTGGTCTTATTAACCCAGTTTCTCTAGTCATGTAAACATAATATAAATTTATAACCCTTATGCTCGAAAAGGAAATCTTGAAAACACAAACTGGCTCTAGGGCAGGAGATGAGTAGGGCCTGGCTTCTGCTGCTGTTATTCCAGGGTGGGGACAGTGTGTGCTGTATCCCTGCTCCTGAGGGGTCCTCTTTTGTCAGACTTGAGGGAGATAAGTCATGTACTGTTGTTTCTGCTTCTCGTGGCTACACAGCTGAATCGTCAAAAGGTGAGTCTCTTAATTGCCTCAGTTTGGCCATCCTTGCCTCTTCCCTCTTTTCATTGAACTTCATAGCACTTACAGGGATTGGAATTAATGCTTAATTATAAAATAATTTCCACAAGGGATAACTCATCATATTATACTATGGACTGAGATTTTCTTTCTGAATTTAACCTCCTTTAGTTGGGAAAATACCATGTGAAAGGGGGCCTGGAAGTTGCTGATTTGTATCATGGAGTGTGGACCTCATCCTGTGACCTTGACTCCAGGAATGCTCCTGTTTTAATCAATGGGAGGTTTGTTTGGGGAATGAATGGAGAAATAGCCCCTGTCAGGATGGTCTCAGACTATTTGTCGACGTGCAGGAATTTGATACAAATACGTGAAAATTCCACGATCTGAAAGATTTCAGCAGTGCATGGAGTTTGAGGAATATAAATTACACAGGTAAGTCCAAAGGGAATTTCATATAACTTTGAGGGAAAGTGGATTCATACTGTAAGAAATTATGTTCACGGTGTGCGTGTAGAGACAGCCAGACAGACTCCTCTGGCTAAATTTTTTGCCAATTTATTTGCCAATTTCCAGATTTTTGGATTTTAACAGCAATATGTTGTTTGTTGTTGGGTTCTTGTTTGTTTTTTATATGTACAAGATGCCCCACTATTGCATTGTGCTAATTTCCCTGAGGTGTGCAAGTGCAAAGGAGTAAAAATAATACCTTAGAAGGAACAAACCCTGTGGCTATGCTCATGATTTCCTGTAGTGTTTAGCCACCAATGCTTAAAGCTTCTACTACTTACATAATGCTTAGCTGGCAACCTTTCCTTTGTTTGAAGATGACTGTTATGCTCCCCCATCCTAACCTTCAAGAAAAATATAAGGCCCAGTTTTTGTTTGGACCACTGTGTGTTGCTGCCTTCTGTTTTCCATTCATCTTGGATACATATAATCCCAAATGAAGCTTGCTTCACTTTCTTATGTAGTCTGGCCCCCTCCAAAATTTGAAGGGCTTTAAGCTGTGTTGCAGACTGGAGCAGATGTACTTCAATAACAGTGCTGAACTAGATACCAATTAATAAAGAAGACACAGATAACCATAAATGAGTGGTCACCAACCAGTTGATCTTGATCAACTGGCTAGTCATGGAGCCTCTGATGGTTAATCTCAGTCTGTCAGAGGCTCCACAATTGGGACCGGCAGGACGCATGTGGCTCGGCTGAGCCACATCCCTTGCCACCCAGGCTGGGCTGGGTGAGTGGGGGCAGAGCCCAGGCAGCTTGTCTGGGAGGTGGGGTAGGGGGTGGGTGGGGCAGGGGTGAGGGCAAGGCAGGGGAGCGGAGCCAGGGAGAGCAGGTGGGGAGGGAGGTGTGGTAGATCCTGGGGTGCCAAAAAGTGATCTTCGCTATAAAAAGGTTGGAGACCACTGCTGTAAATCAAACCAAGAAATTCGATGGGCCCCACATCACAAAACCATATGTGGCCTATGCAACTGAAAATGGTGTTTGGCCTCATTTAGTGTGAATTTTGTTTTAAAATGACCTCAAAAAAACTGAATGATAAAATGGGTTAGAACTAGATCTGATGAAAGCATGTTCTAGCGTTATTAATTTTAACTCAAAGGCAGACAAAGATCATTCATTTATGCTTGTTCCCTGATGTGTCTTGAATGTTCTAGAGAACTGAGTCTACTGGCAGAAATCTTCTTTGAAATTCTAAATTCTAAGTGAAAATTGCAGAATTGTCATTGAAAGAAAATTGTAAATGTATAATTGCAATCCACCAACTCAAATTCTAAGTACCTATGCTTATCTGTCTAAGTATAGGAATTTACTACATGACCTGTGCGCCCAATAATAACAGGTCATATTCTGAATATTGAATACTACGAACAAACCATTCATGAGCATGCTAGAAATATTCAAATGAATAGTTTTATTTAGTAACTGTGTCAGAGAATATCAGGCAAATTTCTAAATATTAGAAGGAAGTTCCTCATCAAGGAATCATTACTGTTAATCTGTCTTTAGCTGGAGTATTGGTTTTTCTCAATTTTTCTAATTAAAGTTCATATTCTGACTCTAGGCATGCATAGAATTTAGGAGGTAGACAGATCAAATGAGCTTGGAATTCAGGTCTTTAAGGTCTAATGGGAATTGAGTATCCAAATTGCCACCTTCCACAGCTTACCAAAACTCCTGGGGTGCTCAGCCAGGCAGCTGGGATGGGGCCGCAGGCAGGTGGGGCCTGACATCCAGGAGCAGGACTGGTGGTTGGGGGCATGGCTAGGGCTGGGATCACTGGGTGGACACAGCTTGGGACTGGGGCTGGGGCTGAGGCAGAGCCATGATCCACTGCTACACCCCACTGTGACGGGGGCCAGTTCTGTGGGCAAGAGCATTTGGGGAGCAGATTGAGGCTCTGCCCTGAGCCTCACTGCCCAGAGACCTGGGGGGTCTTCAGGGAGACTGGCTGGGACCTGTGCTACCAGGAGGACCAAATGAAACCATGGGTGGGGAGGGACCTGTGTCCAGGATCTTGGGGTGGTGACAGCGCTGGGACAAAGCACGGGCAAAGTTGTGATCCGCTTCCCACATGCCCCTGCCTGCAGAATCTGTCACAGGCATGTGTGGGCAGCAGATTGTGGTTCTGCCACTGCCCTGGCTCCATGCAGTCACTGTCCTGCCATCCTGCTCTGTGATCCTGGCCTCACCTGCCCATCCTGCTCCCGAACACTGCTCTTCACCTGGCTGCAACCCCATCCTATCTATGCAGCCATGTGCCCAGCCTACACAGGTCCTGCCCCAGGGGTGGGCACAGGGTGGATGGGCTTGTGTGCCTGGGGACCAGGGCAGGTTTGGTGATGGTGGCAGCCAGAATGAGCCACTGCCGCTGGGTCTGCTGGGAAGCGAGTCCAGCTGCCATGCCATCCCAATCCTGCTGTGCACTCAGGGGTGGTGGGACTGGCCATATGTGCCACAGCCCAGGCTACTGCTTGCACCTGGGCTAGGCTGGGCTGGAGGACCCACCACGGGCCATACAAAATCCCTCTGCAGGCCAGATCTGGCCCGTGGCTAACTGAAGCAGGCAGAGTCTTCCACTAGGCACCAAAAAAGTGAAATGCTTGTTGAACCAAATTGTACCTCAATTTAATAGCAAAAAAACCAAAATAAAGCAGGAACACAAACGAAGTCCTGCTTCTTCCAGCTAAGCTGTTCTTAGAGTTTCTTTCTTGGAGACCCATCTGTCAAGAGTAGCGTCTAACAAGCCATATATGATCTAATGTCTCAGCAGTAACCCCTGTTACTGTCTCTGTAATTCCAGCACCTGTAGGTTAGGTGAGTCGGCAGTAGAATCCTGGCACCATTTTATAGCCAAGTTAGGTGAAGAAGGTCTGTGAGTCATAGGAGATCAATAAAAGGCAAAATGCTTTACTTGGCTGTACATGTCATTTTGAATGGAATTTTTGTTAAGAGTCGACTAAATGATGTGGTTACCTTTCTATACCATTTGATTATTTATGAGGCATGTGAATAAGGCAGATGCTCTAACCAAATGGAATCCTCTTTAGAGTATGGGGAGGGATCTATACCAGTTTAAGAATAGGTTGATACTGTTTTGATGATCTATACGAGTGCAAGAAAAACCTGTTAAGCAGAAATGCAGTAGAGCAATAAAACATGGGTACCTGTCCTAAGCCTGATAAAAGCTGGAACCCTAACTGTGTGGCCTAGTTGGAAGTAACAATTGAGTAAAGCACTCACAGCACTTCCATTGGTAACATTTGTGTATCAACATATATTAAGAACCAATTGCTATGAAGTGCTGCTGTCCACAGAAGGCATTGACAATACAGTGCATCATACCAATGAAAATGTAATTTCAGCAAAAGCAATATAACAGATCATGTTGCAGAATAACCTGGTGGTATAATCTCCCCCTAGCATGCAAACAGCATTTTTGGTACAATGGTGAGGAATTACAAATCTTGCTGTTGGAAGTGTGTGTCTACTGCCCAGAATCACACTTGGGTGCAAAGACATTCCAGATCATTTTCAGAAGTGCCAGTTCTTTTGCCATTGAGCATGGGAAGCTATGTATTTTTTTTCACTCATCTTATCAAACAAATTCTGATCTTGTTCTGTTCTTGTTCTTGTGCACCATGATCTAATATGGTTAACAATTTGTTTTTGACAAGCTGATGTGATCACAAAAGCTTCTGTGTATTATTCCTCTGATAACATTTCTACCGTACTGAAATATGTTGTGGCTCAACACAACACGTAGAAGAAGTTTGCTGCGGTAAATCAGATGAGCTGTTGGATGTCTTTTCCTTTTACTTCACCTCCAAATAGATTCCAGCAGCTCTGAGGGTACCTATCCACATGAAAAAGCTCTGCTCCTACGCTGCTAATTAGTAGGCCTGTGCGAGTCGGTAGAGATCCAATCCGGCTTCAGATCTGGCCACTTTGGATGGCTGCGATCCAATCCAGAGCTCCAGACTGGGTTTCCACCTTGATCTAGCCAAAGCGCCTCCAAAGCTTCAGAGCAGCCTCGGAGATCCGGCCATAGGGTATAATGGGGAATCAATGAAATATATATGACTTTGCTGTTTCTTGTGTGATTTGGATGAAACTTGCAGAGATGGTAGCCTCTGCTGAGAGCATGAAACCTGCCAAGTTTAGTGACAGGAGTTTTGCTTTCAAGAATTTGGGGGGCTGTTCCCCCCCAAACTCCTGCACCGATCTTGAAACATGGCAGGCTTCACCCTCTCTGCAGAGTCTACCACCCCTGAACATTTCCTCCAAATTGGACAAAAAAACAACAACCTTATAGATATTTTATTGTTTCCCCATTATACCCTGTGGCCAGATCTCCAAGGCAGCTCTGAACCACTTTGGGAAGCCAAACAAGGCAGCACTTCAACCCAGATGTGCTGCTTCAGATCCCAAAGCGTCTGAAGCTTCTCCAGGTCTGAAGTTCTGTCCGAAGCCTGGCACAGCCCTACTAATTAGCAGGCATTGGAATAGAGCCCCGTCACATGTATAGGTGACCCCAGAGCCTCTCTAATTAAACCTCCCCCCAACCCAGTTTCATAGATTTCACAGATTTCTAGGGTCAGAAGGGACCTATTAGATCATCAAGTCTGACCCCCTGCCCTGGGCAGGAAAAAGCACTGGGGTCAAGTAACCACAGCCAGGTCCTTGTCTAATCTCCTTTTGAACACCTCCAAGGAAGAGGATAGCACCACCTCCCTTGGAAGCCATTTGGCAACCCTCACCGTAAAGAACTTCTATATCGTGTCCAATCTAAATCTACTCTCCTTCAATTTCTGGCTGTTGTTTCTAGTAACCCCGAGGGGCATCCTCGTAAACAGAGTATCCCCTATTCTCTGCTAACCCCCATGGATGAGCTTGTAGACCGTCACAAGATCACTTCTCAGCCTTCTCTTGTGGAGGCTGAACAGATTCAGGTCCCTCAGTCTGTGTTCATAGGATCTTACCTGCAGGCCCTCAATCATATGAGTAGCCCTCCTCTGAACCCTTTCTAGGTTCTCCACATCTCTCTTGAAGTGTGATGCCCAAAACTGGATGCAGTACTGTAGCTGTGGCCTCACCAATGCCACATAGAGGGCACGTATCGCCTCCCTAGACCTACTTGTGATGCACCTACTAATGCAGGAAAGTGTGTGGTTAGCCTTCCTTACTGGAGCACATGTATAGACACCCTGAAGGTGCAACAGTATAGAACTGAATAAGAAATAAGCTGTACAACTGCAGTAAACAACAGCTCTACCCATATATCTTAATCTTTACCTGCAGCAATCCTACTATTTTTGTCCTAGAACAAAACTTGCAAAGGGTGTGGTTTCCTGTTGTGTGGGTATAGGGTTAGAACAGCAAACCCACTGTGATTTGTCATCAAAGACAGTTTTAACCAAAGTCTTATGTTATGGAAAAGTTATTAAAGGAATAGGCAGTGCACAGAAACCTAACACTGTCACCAAGAGACATTCATGTTTACATAATCTCCCATAATCCACTGCTTTGTGGAGTTGTTGGGCTATGACTTCTCACACCATGTATCACCAGGGATCTGGGTTTTTCACTTCCCATGGAAAAAAACCTGGAGAAAAATGCGGATTTTCCCCCTTACCAGAGAAAAACATGGATTTATTTTAACAGAGAAACCTGTGGATTTTGTGGATTTGCAAAGAGTTCTCTGCAGGCTGGCACAGTTCCAGACTGCAGGGGCATGGGAGAGAGCAGGAGGAAGGTGGTCAGGCAGGAGGCACCATGTATATGTTGCACATGGCAGCCTGGACAGCAGTTCCTGCAGGTAAGTGGTGGTGGGGATTTAGGCCCCCATAGGGAGGGAGGGAGTTGGGCTGGGCTGAGGTTGTTGCCCAGCTGGGCAGTGCATGGGGCCTGGGGCAGGGCCCCAGTGGGAAGCGGGACAAGGCCATGGGTGGCTTATCTGGGAGTCAGGGGGAGCTGACTCCCTGCCACTACATGCACTCCAAATCTGTGCGCAGGTTGGGGGTGGTGCGGGCTGCCTCCTGTGAGCTCAAGCTCATGCCCTGCTGTCCTCTCCTGAGGCCTCCACAGCCCACCAGGTGTGACCTGGTGCTGCAGGGCAGAGCAGGGCCATGCAAGGAAGCTGGTTGCTGCTGTGAGCCCTGAGCTGCCCTGGTGAGGTGTCCCTTGCATGTATAGCAGCAGAAGCAGTGACACCAGGTTGCGTCCTTCACTGCTGCCACATGCACAAGGGATGTGGGCCATGCAGCTTTCCTACATGGCCCCACTGTGCCCTGCAGCACTGGGTCACACCTGCTGGGCTGTGGAGGCCCTAGGCAAGGGCAACAGAACAGGGAGCCCGAGCTCACAGCCCACATCCACCCCACACACAGATCTGCGGGGAACGGGTCCCCCCTGGCCCCACTACCCAGGGAGTGTGTGCAGCAGCGGGGAATTGGCCCCAGGAAGTTGGCAGCAGTGGGGGAGCCAGACTATGCTCCACTGCAGCAGCAGCTGCCTCCTGCTGGGGAAGGGAACCGTGGACCCAGAGCCCTGGCAGCTGGAGGCCCCTTCCACCAGGGCTCTGGGGCAGGAGGCAGTGGGTGGGGGGTGAGGGGCACCAGCAGGACCAGGAGGTTGTGGGGGGAATAGTGAGGGGTCTTTCCTTTTAATCATGGATTGGGGGGTGGTTTACCAGAGAATTTGCAATTTTTTATTGTAGAAAACAAGGATCCCTGCTTATCACCCAGATCAAAATTAGGAGAGAAAGCAAGAGAGCAGAGGAAAAGAAGAAAATTAAAAGAACACTTTTAATTTGGCTAAAGGGTTTCATTTTGAGGGAAGGATGAAATTTTCTATTTTATTTGAGCTTTTTCTCAGCATATGATATGACTGGGGACATGTTTACACCTTTGTAAAGGAAGAGAGTGTATGTGAAGTTCTGCCAAGGCAGAAGGGAAGTGTTAACCCAAGTGGCAAAACAAGGGGAAACCAGCCTTTTCACATCTGTAAAATTTGGGTAGGCAAAAAAAACCTCCCAACTTTATTTCACAGGATTGTTGAAAGAAGATATTAGTTTAGATATTAGCTGTGAAGAGCTGAAGTGATGTAAATACTAAGTGATGTAATGACTGTGCCGGGCAAAAGCAGAAATTGCAAATTACCCTCTTTTTGAGGACTCCCTTTGTAGGATCACGGCAAAGCCTTACATAGTGTACTTCTGACACAAGCAATATTACTGACTCCCTCCTTGTCAATAAAGTTAAATATGTATTTTTTTGTTTACTTGAAGTCATGTTCATTACTGGGGCAAGAAAAGGCACACTCCTGTGTGGGACGAGATACCTACTTGCTGTTTATTCTCCTGAGCTTCCCCTCCTGTTGTTTTTAAGTACTTTATCTTCTTTTTTTCTCCAAGATGTAATTCAGTAAAGTTTTTTGCTTCATTTCAAACTTTTGGTTCAAATAAGAAACAGAATGTGCTTGGATTTTACTTCTAATGTTCATCCCATAAACACTGTGCAGGAGTCCCAATTCCATGTAAATACCATAATCAAATTAGTATAACAATTCATGATATTTTTATGCTTTAATAAATATAGATTTAACATATGCCAGAAAGCTAATACATTTCATGATCAAGGAGAAATGTATTTACAGGAAACCATCCTAACAGTGAAATCATTAAGGAATTATGAACGGTCTGTCAGCAAATGGTGTTGACAAGGTAAATGAAGACAATTTATCCCATCTCTTTCTATGATTCTGCTTATTTTTCATTTCTGGAATGCTTTTCTACTCAGGCTTTGAGGTTCAACACACTTTCCCTGATTTTTCAGTTTGCAGCATGTGAGGATTTATTCTGTTTTGGGAGGATTTTGTTTCTCTGTTTTCCATCCATTCAGTAATTAACAGTGTCATCTAGCAGAATTTCTTCAACAAATAAGTCTCAGAGTTGCCTTTGTTAGTCCATATTCAGCTGGCCAAGAGGTGCTCTATGAAAGTCTCTTGAAGAGACTGTTCATTAGCACTTTTTGGTCTGCTGACTGTGCAGTTACATTTTGTATGACACTCTGTCCAGGGAATAATCTACTAACGAAAGCTAAGGACTTGGGTATTAGAATTTCCTGCTATGCCACTACTTAATTATCACACTAGAAAAATTTCTTAACCTTTTCTAATCCAGTTTCCCTGGATTTAAAATAAGGATAATCGTATTTCTAGGGATGGACATGAACATATCAGTATGGTATTTAAAACAAGTTGATTCACTATGGTAATTGAGATGTTTTTGCCCCACTATGGAAAATAACAGAGAAGTCTCTCATGACAAATTGTACTAATTGACGAAAAGGAAATGACGTTTAATGTCTCTAAAGCACTATGAGATCAAGAAGGATGGTGATGTGCAATCACAAAGCTCTACACAAAAGGCTTAGTTTATCATCTGTTTTGGACAGTTTGTTGGAGCAGAGGCTGTCTTTGTGTGTGCATGGGCGTATGCGCACGCACATGCATGCACACTCAGCGTTTGCCATGGGGAGACCTTTATCCATATCTGAAGAATATCAGTACTGCTGTAATACAGATTAATATTAAAATTTAATGCCATGTGAGAGATTGTTGGCACTTAAATTTATTCATCCTAATAGACCATAGCCATAGGAGAAAATAAAACAGGCAGTGTCTCGTGTAACACATGACTGTCATTTGTAACCATTTCTCTTGCATTTTCTCTTGCATTGAGTGGGGAGGGCAAAGAAAAAGGAAGGTTTGGAGGGGTGGGGCGTTAAAAGAATTTTTTATAAACAGGCTGTCTGGTAGGGAACCAGTTAATAAAAAAACCGTTGTCAAGGCTAAGTGCCTGGGGAAATAGAGCTTGTCTGAAATCAGAGAAATTAGCCGGCAGATTAATTGCAGGAACTATATTACTGGATAATAAATCCTTTACAGTCCGACATTAGTTGCATTCTACATTGCAAGCGTCTTTGGTGTATGTCTGCTTGATAACTGGAAAACGTAGCCCTGTTTCCAGAACAATGCAAATAAAGCAGAGATTTATTGATGACAGAAAACATTACATTCAGTATTGTGACCATGCTGGGAAAAACACTTTTCATTAGAGAGCCTACCACACCAGAAAACAATGCTGCTTGAAGAAACCCAGTTTCCTCTTTCCAGATATGTATAGAATATGCTGCACATTCCTCATATGTTCCCTGGACCATCACAGGTACAACAGCACTATGACCACAAGAATATGTAGAATATCTTAATTCAAAATAGCCTCAGACTTCCAAGATGGTATAAAAGTAGTGAACTAAGGTTCAGAGAAGGACCATGGACTCCACATCTTCTGATCTATGTATATAAGTCATTATCAGCAGCAGCAAGACATAAGCTCTTTAAAATATTAATATTTCTTAGAATAATCTTACAGTGCCCTAGGGAAGAGGAAGGAATTTATTCAACCTGGTGGAATTTAGTCTTAACACTGAGTCATAAAAAGCCATGAAGATCAGGAGGATCTCCACATGCTTCTTGTGTTAATGATTTGTTTGTGTTTTATGAGGACTTGAACAAGATGGGCTACAATTTCACTTAAGCACCAGTAAGTGGAACAGATTCAACGACCACATCTAGTTTAACTGGAAATCATGATGGTGCAGAAACAGACAGAGGCTTTGTTCATGGCACTGTGCATTAGGGCTGTGCAAAGCTTTGGTCCCTGATTCGATTCGAGTAGAGATTCAGCCCGATTTGGTGACTAAATCTCCAAATAGAATCAGAGGACCCTTTAATCTCTCTGAATTGATTCAGAAAGAGAGATTTGGACATAGAGACAACTTTAAATGCTTTTCTACATACCTTTAGGTAGCAGGGTCTCGTGAGTGCTGCAATGCTGGGGTGCATGGAGTGTCCTACAGAAGCACAGGGGCCTCCCTAGCACACTCAGCAGCAGACCCAGAAGTGGGCCAAAAGCACTTCCACTTCTGCTGGGGAGCGCACCCCACCATGTCCCCTCAGCTTGGTGACTAGTGCCTCCTGGGTCAGGGGGGCACCTAGGGTCCCCCCATGGCTGATCGCTGAGCTGGGGGGGCACAGGGTCCCCCCCCGTGCACTACCTGGCAGACCTGGAAGTGGACTAGAAATACTTCCGGTCCACTGCTGGGTTCACCACCAAACATGTGAAGGGCCCCCCCCACACTCCTGTGGGACACTCCATCCACCCCAGCATCACAGTGTTCACAAGCCATGCTGGTACCTTTGAGGTATGTAGAAAAAACTTTTAAAGATGTGTCTGTGTCTGAATCGCTGATTCTCCAAATCAGCATTGAATCTTCAGACTCAGGTTTGGCCAAATCGAATCGGGGACAGTGACCTGAATTAACTAATTGAATTGATGTCCCTGATTCAGGCTGAATCTGAATAAAACAGGGCCCACTTTACACACCCCTACTGTGCATGTATTATGACTGTTACATGGCTGGCGGTGTTTGTGGCATAGTCTACCAGATAAGATTGTCCTCCCTTCCCACCTCCAACATCCCAGAGATATCCACGCAATGAATCCAAAATGCAATGACTGTTTCATTTCTAATATGTACATGATCTAGGGCTTAGTTGCTACATGGCTGGTTTGTTTTGCAATGGATGTTAAAACTTAATTGGTACTCTTAAGAGTCTTGCTTTCCATGTCTAAATTTGTCCTTTTCACTCACTACTGGGTGATGCTGTCACTCAGCTTTCACTCCAAAGGGGATTTCAATTCACACTGCTTCATCTATAGAGATGGAAATAAACTCTGTTTAGCTACTTCATTAAAATCATGTGTGGTTTGAGTTGGATCTTCTGATTGAGAAACAGATGTCAGGACACTAGGTTTGGTATGAACATAAATCATTTTCATGACCTTTGGTGTATCTGTGCAGCACTAACCCACTGAAGATAGTTGGGCTGTTGGCAACCTTTAAGAAATAAATGTTCCAGAATCTCAATGAAGTTTCAGTGGAAATGTTTTATATTAAGTCAGCTTCTGTTGGCAGATGTATTAACAACTGCTGAGCCACAAAGTTTTTCAATTGTTCTGTGTTTAATGTAAACCCCCCAAGGCTTATTTAAAAAAATGGTTTCCACACTTTGGGATCATGTGATTCCTTAAGTTACTTATAATTGAATTAGAGGGTGCATGCTTTGCAAGCATTCTGGCCAATTAATAGAGTCTCTTACAGGCTGGAAACAGAGCAAAACAGCCTGTAATCCAATTCTGCCATGAGTTTCTCCAGGAACAATATAATTACGTTATAAAAAAAAGTTATTTTAAACTAAAGAAAAAGAAACGATTAAAAAGCCAAATTGCAGTTTGTTTTAACATTCAGGGTATTTAATCCTCTGCTATTGGTGATGCTGTTTTTAAAAACCTGCAATGAGTTGTATTTAGTTGGAGGAAGCTACAAAATGTGACACTTGACCCAGTCATTCATAGTAATTTGGTTTGAACAATTGAACAAACTTCCTGACAATGCACTGCATGTTGAAATAATCTTCCCAAGAAAGCAGAAGAAGCACCCTTACTTACAAAATGTAGACTGGTGAAAAAAGTGCTATTGGGAAAAGATGTTCTTTCATTTTCAGGGGGGATAAACAGAGCTTTTCCATCCTGAATGTCTATAAAAAAATAAAAAGGGACTATTCATAGCTAGCTGGTTAAGATAAGATTCCCATCATCTCCCTCTCAAATAGATATTAGTAGAAGTGATTTGATTCCTCCATTCTTTGGTGCTGGTAAGGCCTCACCTGAAGTGCTGTGTCAAGTTTGGGGCCCCACACTTTAAGAAATATGTGGACGGATTGGAAAGAGCCCATTGGAGAGCAACAAAAATTATTCAGGGCCTGGGAGATTAAACTTATTAGGAAAGACTGGAAGAGCTAGGAGTGTTTAGTCTGGGGAAGAGAATACTGAGGGGGTATTTGAATAGTCTTCCAATATCTGAATCAGAGAAAGTTAGAGTTGGGAGGGACCTCAGGAGGTCATCTAGTCCAACCCCCTGCTCAAAGCAGGACCATCCCCTACTAGGATCATCCCAGCCAAAGCTTTGTCTAGCCAGGTATTGAAAACATCCAAGGATGGAGCTTCTACCACCTCTCTGGGTAACTTGTTCAAGTGTTTCACTACTCTCCCAGTGAGAGAATTCTTCCAAATATCTTACCTAAACTGAGAACATTGTTTCTTGTTCTGTCAACTGCCACCACTGAGAACAGTCTAGCTCCATCCTTTTTTGAATGCCCTTTCAGGTAGTTGAAGGCTGCAATTAAAGCCCTTCTCAGTCTTTTCTTCTCTAGACTAAATAAGCCCAGTTCCCTCAGTCTTTCCTCATAAGTCATGCTCCCCAACCCACTCTCCATTTTGTTGCCTTCTGCTGGACTCTCCAGTTTGTCCAGATTTGGCTCACCACTCCAGATGTGGCCTCACCAGTGCTGAATAAAGGGGAATAATCATTTTCCTTAACCTGCTAGCAACACACCTACCAATGCACCCCCAAATGCTGTTAGCCTTCTTGGCAACAAGGACACACTACTGACTCATATTCAGCTTATAGTCCATGGTAACCCCCAGGTCCTTTACTGCAGAGCTGCTGCCAGCCAGTCAGTCCCCAGCCTGTACTGGTGCATAGGATTGTTTCTTCCTAAGTGCAGGACTTCGCACTTGTCCTCATTGAACCTCATGCAATTTCTTTTAGCCCAATCATCCAATTCATTTAGGTCACTCTGAATCTTAGTGCTGCCCTCCAGCATATCTACTACTCCCCCAGCTTGATGTCATCTGCAGACTTGCTGAAAGTGCACTCCATGTCATCTTCCAGGTCATTGATGAAGACATTGAACGCTGAAGGGTTACTATAAAGAAGATGAAGATTATTCTTCTTTCTGTGGCTGTAAGGGACAGGACGAGGAGCAGTAACCTCAAATTTCAGGAGAGGAAAGTTAGGTTAGAGATTAGGAAAAACTTTCTAACTGTGAGGATGGTTGAGCATTGGCACAGGCTACATAGAGAAGTACGGGATCTCCATTCCTGGAAATTTTCAAGAGCAGATTAGACAGATACTTGACAGGGGTGGTTTAGTCAGGGATGATTCTGCCTTGGGCAAGGGGCTTGACTAGATGATCTTGTGAGGTCCTTTTCATCCCTACTTTCCTATGATTCTAAGTACCAGAATATTCACATATTTATCTGATAAACAAGTGATCTCCAAACCTTTCTAAGGTTTGTTCATCTTACAATTAATCAGAATGTTTACTGAATGTTCCCTTAGTAACTGACTATGATTTTTTTTAAAAAAGGTGGGCACTTAATTGGCATATAGTGTATATGTGAATGGTATTTGTTAAATTCTTTACTCAGGACAGAACTTTTCCCTTTAGCCTCAATAATCTTCTGTGCGACTAGAAATTGTCCTCACAATTCACTGGGAAAGAAGTAATGTAACAGCTCAGCTTATTTCAGTAAAAGAACCAGGAACATACTGTCAGATATCTTAGTATAACATGTTTGAGTGAATGTGTTGCCAATGTCAACACAATGGTTGACATGGAATTGCAGTGTGACCACACTCAGGTTAAACTAAGTCTAAAGGAGTAACTTAACTATAGAGTTCCTGAGCTCATTCACCACTGAAGGCATATCCTTACTCAGAAAAGGTATGTACCTGCTGTGAGAAGTTGTATATTTGTTGCATTGTGCTCTATTAAATGGGCTGTCCAAGGACAGGTTAGTTGTTTGAATTTAGTGAGTTCTCATCTCCCTTATAAAGTTCTGCCAGCATAGTTATGTTATCCAAGGTGTGGGTGCCCAGTAACAACAAAGCTCTGCTGGAAAACCCCCTGGTGCTGACACAACCCTGTTGGCAAAAGGTGGCTTCTGTCGTTCAGGGGCTATGATATAGACATATATAAAATAGGTACTACTGGTAGAGACTTACATAAAATAATCCTTCTGCCAGCCATCCTGGGGTGGGTGGGGAGGAGCCCCACCATGGGTAAAGCAGCAGCAACCTCCATAGTATAGATATAAGTACAGGGCTCAATGCCTGCAGGAATGGGGATTTATCAGAGCCCTCTTCTATCTTATGTGCTAGATGCTTGTCTTCAGGGCTCTGAATTCTAGTCACTAAGATGCTTGTATAGCATACATAAGACCTGATCTTAGTCCAGATAACATGAATAGAAGTTCTGTCAGTAATGTCACTGGGAGTCAGGAGCACTGTGTACTTTCTGCTGCCAAAGATATGGAACATTTCCCCCCCTTAAAAATAACAATTCTATGTTTTGTTTCTACTCATGTCACAACTCTAATCTATGAAAAAAACTGAGATGAACATGTCTTTAAAAATAAAAATTGGCTGCCATCTGATGACCTTCAAATTTTCTACAGTTGAGTATAAACATCTTGCATCTCATTGAAGAACTGTGAGAAAACTTCCAGGAACAGGGAAATATACAAGAGATGTAAGTGGGAGCTCTTTAAAAGAATGCCTCCTTATGTTATTTTCATGGCTGAAAGTCATTCTACAGCACCCTGGAAATTCCCAAACTGAAGAAAGGCCATGGAAACCCTCATCTGTCTCTCAGCCTTAGCAGTCATGTAGTATGCAGCACCACAGTATTATAAATAGCCTCTCTCTCCCTCTCAGCAATTTATTAATGAAAATGTGAGAAAAAAAGCTCATCTTTTATTGGCTTGATCAAGTGGCTTGATTTAAGGGTTAGATATAAGATATTCCTACTCCCACTGAACAGCTCTTCATTCCTCAAGTGGCCCGCCTGTAAAGAATGGTGTTCTAGAGTAAAGGTACTATTCAAAGTAAGAGTTGCAGAATCTGGCCCTTGATTTTTAGTGGAATCAATCTATTGACGTCTTTCTCAGAATCTTTGCAGTTCTAAAGTAAAAAATTGAAGTAGAAAGTACTTTGTAACTTTGTAAACATTATAGTTTACACTGTCTTTCTAAAATTACCCAAATCCTTTGTCAGAACTTTTCTATAAGAATAACAGAAAGTTCCTTAACTGTCAAAATGATTGTCATAGACACTGCTAGAACAAGTCAAGGACTCATGACATTGGAAAAATAATACTTCAGATCTGTGACAAAGAACTCAGACCACAACAGTTCAGAATTTTTTTAATGCTATAGATTCCAATTTGAAATCTCTGGGTTTATTTTCTGAATCATGTTAGCATGCTGCCTAACTCTACTCTGAGTGGTATCTCTTGCATATTTGTGTTCATGTTGTAGATTAATCTCCGTATTTCTATCTGACTCTTAGTCCTATGCATATACATCTAGTCCAGGTGATCTCTTTAGTAACCACTTGACCAAAAATATAATAGTAGCTTCTCCAATTCCTTCTTTAACAGCTTCTTAAATTTGGGGGTCAAATTACAAAAGATAGCATATCAATCCTGTAGTGGTTCTCATTTTCTTTATATTCAGGGCATTGCTCATTAGACTCAAGGTTTCCCAGGGAAAATGCCTGCTTTTAATTTTCTCTCATTTTTTGGCTGCAGAAAAATACTAAACTAGTTTTTCGGCTGCAAAGAATATAAAGAAACTGCAACAGGTCATAATCTTTTTAACACTATGGATTCCTTTGTGAAATCTCTGGGTCTTATCTTATTAATTATGTTCGCATGCTAAACAGAGTCAATGTTGTATGGCCGGCTTGATAGGATCTCAGGTACCTCAAGGTGCCATGGCACTTCTATATTCTATTTTTTTAAAATTGGGCTGTGGAAGGAATCAAGATTTGGGCTCAGCACTTTGTTGGAGGTACCTATTGAAAGAATATCCCACTCTTCAGAGGGGGAAAGGTAAAGTTTGATCTTTCTTCTTTGCATGTAAGAATCTGGAAACAAGTGGAAGCTGCTGAAGTGCATTTTGGTGGGAGAAATGACTCATCACATCCTGCATTTCTTTTATAAGTCTACATTATGGGATTCTCCTATTCCTAGAAATAGTCCTTTCCTAGAAACATAAAATCTACATGTACCTGAAAGATATTAACACTATCAAGAGAGATTAATTATTCAATATATTACAGTGAGGTGTAAGGGGGGCTGAAATTTAAAAAAAAAGGGAAACATAGGGATGAAGAGTAAAGAAAAAAGTCCTTGACAGTGAGTGCTGGGATATGGAATTGCTAGCAATGCCCCTCTTGGGACCTATAAAATTAAGCGCTAGGAAATATAGTGCAGGGAACAGTACTGTATTGGCAGAGAAATGGTCTGGATCATCTAATTCTTTTACATCTTTAATGTTTCCAAGCCTATGAATGACCAGGCACCTCCAGCAGCTTCTTCTAGACTAGTTTCCAAGATATAATTGGCTAGGGATTTTTTTTTCTTAACAAGGGCTAATTCCTTTAAAAAAATCTCTTTAATCAATCCTTCTCCAGGCTCACTCAATTGCAGCCTATTTTTGTGAAGGAATTAAGCTGTTCCACTCTTCTGCTTTCCAAAGCTCTGAAAGGTTTAGTAAAGTGGTGTGTTATGACACATACTTTTAGTATTAAATCTCAGACAAATGTTACAGCGGGGTTCATAATATGTTTGTTTTTTGCTTATGAAAGCTTCTATCAGTGATTGTCCTCCATGGCGCCTGTAGTTTATCATGTTGTATTTCCTAATGATAAGAGAATTTGATCCTGTCAGGTGCTGAGTGCCCTAAAATTCAGTTGGAATCACTTTGTAACAGGTTGCAGGTGCTAAATATTGTTTTTTAATTGGCCAGGAGAATTGCTATTAAACAGCAAGAGGCTTGTGTTCCTCCACAATGTCTGAGCTTGTCGTCTTCACAAAATGTATGGTGATTAGTTGAAATTAGTTTTGTGAAACATAGACCACTGCTCTAGTGACAATGTGGTGCTAGGCCTGTTGCACTGACCTCACAACTCCCACTGAATGGTGTTTAGTCTGATGCATGCAATCTACACAAGGCCCTCTAAAGCCCTGAAATGCTTCATTAAGCACTTTATACATCTGGAGGGTCTTCTCTGAGGTAATGTAAGATAAATCAGGCTCAGATAAATTTCATTGTCTGCTGAAGGAGGACTGTACTAGACATGGCATACAGACCCTTCCTCTATTAAGAAGTAAAACTTAGGTTGGATATATCTTTCTACTAGGTTGAGTTTTCTCCCCTCACATTTTGCTTTGCTCCAGTTATAGTGTACATGATGACTTGGATTGTCCACCATTCTTAGGATGCAACTATATAGAGAAAAACCCTCTTAAAATGTCATGGTACTACTATTGCTCAGATTTTATAATATATTTATAACCCCAGCTCTTGGATTCACATGACAATTGGTAGCATTTATTATACACTACAAGCTTCCAACCCTCATAGCTGTAAATAAAAACTTGAAGATGTGAACTCAACTCAAACTCCAACAGACGAATAATGAGATTCCAAACTGTATTTAACCCCCGCCCCATCTTCAACACCAATTTAATTTTTTTTTCTGATTTTTTTTTTTTTTAAACGTGTGGTTGGCAATATAAGTATGAACAGAGAGAGAGAGCTGTTTAGGTCCTCAGTCTGAAGGAAGCTGTATGGGAAAAATTCTTGCTATGAACCCTTAAGCCCCTGCTAACTGAACAGTTGTCTTGCTGATACCTTCCAGAGACAGCTAACATCACATTTCATTGTTGTTGTGTTTAGGAGGGGAATAATAATTAAAATTAATTTTATCACACACTACACTTAACCAAATTAGAATCGAGGAACATAGCATAGAAGCAAGTAGTACCTGCTGGAGGGGGGAACCTGGGAAGCAGGTTCCCTAAAAGATTCCCCTACGGTATTGGGGGAACAGATGGAAGCCCAGTAAGGGCCGGAGTTGTCTCCCACATACATGCAGGGATGACAGCAATGGCAGTGGGCAGCAGGAGTAGCAGCAGCAGCCCTACTTTGTAAACTCCTGCTTGCTGCGAATCGGCAGGTGTGCAGGAGCTGCCAGTACATTCAGACATCTGGCGCTGGCAGGGGGCGGAGACGGAGCAGTGTGGAGGTGCAGCCCCAGAGCCACACCATGGTGAGAACCCAGCCAGCATCTCTTATGCTGGCGAGAAGAGCAGCTCCATAGCCAAGAAGCTCAGAGGAGCACTCGGGGTCAGGTGCCCAGACCCCCCGGAGAAGAAGCAGGGAAAGCATAGATTGGAGGACCCTCTCAAAGCCAGGCAGAGAATGGAGAGCCTCACCATTTCTTCCCAGTAATAGCCATATGTAGTCCAGAAACAGAGTGTACAAGTTGGAGTGCATAAGTGGCCCAAATGAGCTTTTATTTTTCATATGAACTTTTATTGTGCACAGAAACTGCCTGAGAAGATAAGCACATGAATTGGTTGACCAGAGAATTAATTTAATGAATTACAGCCAGAACTGATCAAATTTATTAAATTTTACTGGACTGTAAATTAAGGCATAAATTGATATGGACTGCTGTTTATCTACAGGCAAGGCACCACATCAAGCTAGAAACCTGAGTCTATAACTTCTCAACCTAAACGGATGTGCTCTGGGTCATGCTTTGGGATTAATAGCAACTGGTGGCAGTGGTGGGACATCTCATCCTGGGGGCAGAGCAGACCTAAATCTGGTATCTGGTTGGCATGTGGAAGGGGTGCAAGGGGAGGCAGAGCCCCAAATGTCATTGTTGCTTGCAGCTTACAGGGGTTCCCATAAGTGATCAGGGACCGTCCCACTAATACCCAAGATCAAGGAATGGCAGGAAAAAAGAGGGACAAACCTTGTGAAAGAGACTTGCTGAAAGACAAGCTTCCCAGGCTCAAGAGCTGACACACCAAGGGTATGTGCACATGCACTTCAGCATAGTATGTATTGGCACCACTACCCCACAACAGTTTTCCACTGTTGAGAACTTCTGTGGAAATGGTAACACAATGTACACAAAAGGAAAATCATGCCCAATAAAAAAGCCAGTTCAGAAAAGTTCCAGGGAAACTACAGCACAAGCAAAATTTGGGAAGAGTTATAACTATTAGCTCATTAAAATGAACTCTGATTGGCTACTAATTGACCCCATGGATGAGACATTTTTAGTAGTTTCCTAAATGTAATTATAATAAAAATTTTTACAAGAGCCAGTGGACGCTTAAGAATTAGTAAGCTTCTGGGCACATTATAAACCACATTGAGAACTAAGGAAGGTTGTTGAGATGGTTGACCTGTGATGCTGATGAAGTTAAAGGGAAAAAAAAGCTGACTTTCCTATCTGAGTTAGAAAAGTTATATTTCCAAAGCTTATGATAAAAACATTGACATAGTTTCTGCAATAGCAGTACAAAAGGCATCTCTAAGTTCAAAATGACATGAATTTTAAAGGATTTATACATGAAGGCTTGTGATGGAAAAAAAATAATCTTATTTCTTTTGTCCAGCAGAGGGCAATGAAAATGATTTGGGGGCTGGGGCACATGACTTCTGAGGAGACGCTGAGGGAACTCGGCTTATTTAGTCTGAAGAGAAGATGGAGAGGGGGATTTAATCCTTCAACTACCTGAAGAATGGTTTCAAAGAGGATGGAGCTAGACTGTTCTCAGTGGTGGCAGATGGCAGAACAAGGAGCAATGGTCTCAAGTTGCAGCAAGGGTATTGTAGGTTAAATATTGGAAAAAATTCTCATGAGGAAGGTAGTAAAGCACTGGAACAGGTTACCCAGAGAGGTGGTGGAATCTCTATCTTTGGAGGTTTTCAATACCCAGCTAGACAAAACCTTGGGTGGGATGATCTAGTTGGGGCTGGTTCTACTTTGAGCAGGGGGTTGGACTAATGGCTTCCTGAGGCCCCTTCCAACCTTCAATTTTTATGAGTCTTTGAATTTCAAATTAAAAGAAAGTTACCCAACTAAAAAACAGACCCTTTGAAGTTTACCTTTAAATTTTGTTTCATTATAAAATGTTCTTGGAATGCATAGGGAAGTAGACATGTGCACTGTAAAGGGAACACAGCAAACTAGTAATTAAGCATTTTAAAAGAATAAAACTTCAGCCTTTATTTTGTTCAAGATACGCAGTTGAATTGGAAACAAGCAACAGACAAGATGGCTCTGAATTCTAAGTCCTAGAGTAAATGAGCCCAGTCTTGCTCCCATTAAATCCAGAAGACTTTTTATGGGAGCAGATCCAGGCTCAAGTATATTGTTGGACCTCTCTTATTATCACTCAGGAAAGATTTTTTTTGAGACTTGGCAAAATGATAGCCATTTTCTTACATCTCTATGAACATGAGCTCCTGTAGGAATGCTTTAATTAAAGCGGAATATAAGCCACCCACAGATCTTTGATAGACTTTGTTCTTTCCTTTGTTTAATAACAGAATAGAAACATAAAAGATAGGTTTGTTGAAAGGAAACTGGACTGGCTTGCTGGTGTGAAAAAAGTTGTTCATTTTCCTGGAGTTATGCCATCAACCTATGAAGTAAAAAAGGTTCATATATATGAAGGAGTCTGTATCATTCATTTAAACTGAATACAGAATATTTTAACAAATAAATCGACCTTTTTCCCCAAGAATGAGCATGCCTGTGTTTGTATGGAAAAAATCATCATAAAGGTCTCATTCAGAAAAACTACTTGGGTAGGTACTTAACCGTAAGCAGATTAAGTCCCACTGTGTACTTCCTACTGTACAGGGGTTTTCTGCATCAAGGTTATTCAGCATATAAGCAGAATGACTATGCAGTTTAAATGTTTGCCAGAAATAGAAAAGTAGGTTTATGTTTTCATTAGACATAAAATCACAAAACAAAAGAATGTCTTCCCTTCATTTCCATGCAGGGGATCAGAATATAGATAATGATTAAATATTACCCTCCTAATAACCAGTGCAAAGGTGTTGAGTGTGGCTATTTCTATTTTTTTTTTTTATCTTGTCATCTATCAGTCTTACCCTTCATATGCTTTGTGCTGCATTTAGTCTATTTCTTAACTATCATTTATGTGCTCTTCATCCTATCTTCTAAGAGCAAACTGTTCTCATTTATAACTACATAGCTTCGGAGGTGGTGTTGAAACTGACTTTAGTCCCGTGTAGCTTGAATAGCCAAATTTCCATTATGTTCTATGGAGCCAGAAGTTTGGCTCTCATTACTCAACCAATCATCAGTATATTTTCATTTGATTGTCCATGGAGTTTGGACATATTGCTTCAGACTGCTGTAGGGCTCGTTGCCAAGGCTAAACTATTAAAATGAGCCCTCCGCCACTTGCACAGAGGTCAGGAACACTTGCTGTCCTTGGTGATCTGTCATGAGGGCAAGGAGGCTGAACAGCATAAAAAGCAACATTGTTTGAGCCGGCCTGCTTTCTGCCTTGGGGTCTGACAGTTACTGAAATGTGTCTTCCAGCAGCTCAGGAGCATTAGACAACAAAGGCTAATACTGGCACTGATTTGAATGATTTCCTACTTGCTAGCCTAGCCTAGCAAGTGACATTCCAGAATACCTTTTTCTTTCTTCTAGACCCTTTTATTTTATTCATTGATTTATTCTTTTCAATTTTATAATTATATTGGATATTACACTATAGAATTTAATTTATCTAGGAAGGGAGATGCATTTCTATTTTATTTCTATACATTTATACCTTAGGGCACAGACTACACACCTTAGGGAATTTACATAGGAACACAGATACATGTATATATTTGTATAAAAGTAAGATGCTATGAAATGCATTATGATGCGTGGTGGAAAGCCAGGTGGCCTATCAAAGACAACAAAACCCAACTACCTGTGGGGGCACATTCTTCACCCAAAAAAACACTCTGCCTCCAGTCTCTCAGGCCTGATCGAATTACAAACCACTTTTCACAGCATGTCAGAATTCCACTGACTGTACTGAGCTCGTGTTTCTGTACCTACTACCTAGGAGGCTGATGAAGTGAACTTCATAGGCCCAGCTCTGAAAAGTGGTTTGTAAATTCCCTTTCAGGATCAGGCCTGAGACACTGGAGACAGAGTGGGGGGTTTTGTATGAGAAATGTGCCCCCACAGATAGTTGGGTATCCTTGTCTTTAATAGATTCTGGTGTGCAATCTGTGGGCATACTGGAGATAGTTGGCAGGTTTTGTGATACGTTCCTACCCACTAGCAATAACCAATGACCAATTCTTCAGAGGTAGGCAAAATACAACTCCCAGAATCTAAATCATATTCTGATGGGGGTTGATGGGGAGTCCTTCTGGCAACCAGGGTAAGTCCTGAACTATGGAATAACATGAGATCCAGACCTACCAGATAAACATCAGACAGGTATGGTGCTCCTTCTACTACCCGGCTGATGTTTATCTGGTAGGTCTGGATCTCATGCTCAGGATCAAACAGATTTGGGAACAGGGAGAATATTTTCTGGGAAGGACCACTGTGGGGTTTTGCCACCTTTTGTAGCAGAAGCTGTGAGCTTCTCTTCTAGGATCATTTGGGCATATTTTAAGCCAATAAGTTTCCTACCACTTCAGTAGTAAGGCATTGGTGATTTCCATACCTTTCCTGTTTGCACCTGTAGCACATTGGGTTTGTGTTTATTTTCTTTTATTGGGCTCTTTGTGGCTTCAGTGCATGGAAGGGACTGGAGCAAGTGTTCTTGTAAATGCTTTTTTTTCTAATATATATCAATAGTTGCCTGAGAATGCAGGGAACTGGATTTGATTGCCAAGGAAGACCTTTCAGTCCTATATGTCTTTGCTTTGTTCTGGTACAACTGAGTTCTGCCTCATTAAAAAATAATCTTATACAAACAGCAAGCAGGTATTGCAACTATCATGGACCCAATCTTGCTGATCAAAGGTCTGCCAAAGCCTACTGGCCTATTAGATTGTCATAGTTAAGGCACACAAGTTTCTGTAGCCAGTGGCATGAAGGGAATGATATCATATCCAGACACCATGCCCTTAACTTTCTAGCAGGAGTGACCAGTCACCCATTTACAGCTGGGTCAAGTAGAGGCAGCCTTCAGTACGTGTCCAGAGCAAGGCTCGAATACACAGCTCTGGAGCTGTAGTGAGATGCCTCAACTGCTCTGTCTCATTAGGCCAGAAGTCGTGCTGATACCAACAGCAAAATGCCAAATGGGTTTTCAATGACACTGGTATTGATTGCTTCTCCCCCACTACATTTTGCTGCTTTCTAGTTTTTCTTGCTCCCTCATTTGCCCATCAAGCAGATTCAGTAATGAAAAGACAAATGTTTTGATGTATAGATGCCTCTGAGTTCAATACTTACGATTTTGGATTGATATGTCCAAACCAAAAACATTAAATATTTACTTCATTTTGAGATCTCCTCTGGCTTTCCTCCTATACAGTATCTGAACACCTCACAAATAGTCATCACTTCACCATGCTAAAACCCATGTGAGGTACAGATGTACCCTAAATACCTGACTTTTCAGTGGAAGTGGTATTAAATGACCTACCAAAGAAAACCTGTTTTACAACCCAGATCCTTTGGGGTCTTCCTTTGGTGCCTTAGTACCAGACCCCTCCTATATTTAACCTTATGCACATAACCTGTTTATCACAAGAATTATCTGGATCTGGATAAAGTGAGCCAGCACCAACTGCCATATAGAAGAAAGGTATAAAATTAGGATGCAGTACCCATCAGAGAGCATTACTGTAATAAAGTGATTCTCCCCTAAAGACCCTCTAAATTATGATCTGTGCCAGAGTACAGATCACAATTTATTCCAATTAATCAATTAAATTACTAACACAATAGTAAATAGTGAGATGAATATAATGTAGGCATTTGCTGTTGGTAATAGTTTACCCTAGGCCTTAAGTTCAGGTGTACACAAGCCTTTACAGAGAATCTGTGCTAGAATTTACCATCTGGCTAGTTCATTCAGGTAAATTGGCAATCAATTCCTGGAATGTAGACGTACTCAGAGAGGGTGCATAATGATACCGCAGCTTGCATTTAATCAAAATCAATCTCTTCCAGTTACTGAGAGGTCCTTTGGAAAAAGAATATGTAACTTACGCTTCCCTGTGTGAGCTTTGACTGAATCTTCTATATGTGTATAATAGGTATTAGATTAAAAGTGTGGAAAAAAATTCCCATTTACACACAGTAGCATGTATGCCATAGTTTTCAGTACTTAATTTACCTATATTATTAGTAATTATTAAAATATTTTTGTTAAATATAGGAATACTATGGTTAAAATGCCCTTCCTAGGATGGGGCTGACCATGTAAAAGCAGATACCAAACAATGACAAAATTAGAATTAACTCATTTTTTAATCTAAATATTCATAGATACACACACAGGGCTTCTAAATAAGGGAAATGATCATTGACAAATCTGTTTGTTTGTTTTAACTTTAACTAAGATGACTAGCCATGATGACATATTCTGTGTTTGGAGTTTGATCTGTTCTGTACTAAAAAAACTCCTATTGAAGATTTTGGACCAGAACCCAATATAAAAAATGACAAAAATTAAATTTAATGAAATACAAACAGAGCACGTTCTCCCATACATATATGCAAATGATTAAGGAAAATGAAATTAAATCATTCAGCCCAAAAAGGAACTGCTGTATTATGTGAAGCAAGGTTCACATGTTTTCCAAGTGAAATCTTGGTTCTGCTGAAGGGCAGGGGCATAAAGAACAGAGATCTGATAGGGACCTAGAGATCTATAAAGAAAAACAAAAACAAAATAGAAAAACCAACCCCTTTTCCTGTGCTCCCCGTCTGCCCAACACCTAAAACTTCTTATCACTTTGGACCCATACACAAGAATTATTATCTTCCCCCATTTGATAGTCTCAACTATTCAAAGGCACTACAATATGAATTTTAATGTAGAGTGAAGTTTGAAACAAGCAGGTAAAATTGTTAATCTTTGCAGCTGAACATTCAGCTCTATTACATCATTAAATAGGTAAACTTCACTCGGGGCTTCTTTTCACTGCAGAGTTAAGTATTACAGCTCAAGTATTGTTCCTGACTTGAGTCCTCTTCAAACACACAAAAGACTCTTAACTCAAGTTGGTCAATGGTGGTCTTGTCTTCATTGGAATATGGGCCAAAACTAGGGTTAGCACAACTATCATCTATTAATGTGACCACTTTGGCATATGGATGCAATCTTGCTCCACTCAGTTTCTACTAGTCTTCCAGTGCCTTCCCTAGATTCTGGCACATGCCCAGAAAAAAGGCATGTTTGAGGAAGAATTCAGACAGCATCTTCACTCACTGCAGTGAAGAGACCCATGAGATATGCCCCTCAAAGTTTTAGTACAACATGTGAGTGAATGAGGCCTCTCTGGCTTTTACTTGAGCAGGTTTAGTATATATACAGGAAATAATGCAAGCTTAATTCTGTCATGAAAAAATATGCAAACAATGAGTCTTTAAAAACAGGGAATTTAAGAGAAAAAAATTGTGTAAAAAAGCACTCAGAGATAATGACTCTGGAGGAAGTGGAGTATATCTTTGAAACCGTGGTTTTTCTGCTTTCACTTTTTATATTTCTGTTTTAGTTCCTCCCATGAACCAAGGCATTCTAAAGTATTCACTGCTGTCTGCACTTCAGCAGGGGAATGCAAGTATTTGTCTAAGAGACGGGATTAAAAAAAAAAAAGGATACGTAAAAACAAAGATTTTAATTAATCAGTGCTGTGTTTGATAACGTGCAGTCTAACTTGTAATAATTCCCTTAGCTCATGAATATTAGATAGAACTGTGTATTAGGGCTGTGTGAAGCTTCTGTCCCCGAATCAATTTGGCAGAGATTCGGCCCAATTCGGTGGCTGAATCTCCAAATACAAATCGAATCAGAGGACCCTTTAATTCCTCCAAATCAAATTGGGACCCTCTGAACTGATTCGGAGAGATTCGGCGACTAGAACATAGAAAGCTTTAAAAGTTTTTTCTACATACCTCTAGGTAGTAGGCAGCTCATAAATGCTGAGATGTTGGGGCAGATAGAGCATCCCACAGGAGTTTAGGGGGCTCCCCAGGACTCAGCAGCAGACCTGGAAGTGGGACGTTCCATCTGCCCCAGCATCACTGTGTTCACGAGCTGTGCCTGGTACTTTGAAGTATGTAGAAAAAATATTAAGAGCTGTGTCTGAATTGCTGATTCTCCAAATCAGCATCAAATCTTCAGATTTGGATTCGGCTCAGTTAAATCAGGGACAGTGATCCAAATCAACTAATCGAACCACTATCCCAGACTTGGGCCAAATCCAAATTGAATAGGGCCCGCTTCATGCACCCCTACTGTATATTTCAACTTAGATATTTCATTTTCTCTTGACAAAGAACTTTATTTAAATGAAACTGTATAAAGAGGGGAGAGGGAGGGGGAAATAAAGTGCCAGTGTTGGTGGAACTGTGCTAATAAGCACTTATTTACTTTGGGGTTTCATGCTAACTTATGATTTTCAAATATATTTATTCTCCCCCTCTGTGCTGAGTTGCCATCAGAATGGCATTGATTTACTGTAAGACTGACAGGCAACAATTCTTCATGACCAGTGTGCTTGGGGGACAAATGTGGTTTCATTCAGAGATAATCATTAGCTAATCCTTTTCAGAATTCAGTAGCTTAGAATTTGATCCTTTTTTTTTCTTTTGACAAAATATATCTAATTCATTGGATGAAAGGTACCCAGGAGCATGAACTATGGAAAAAATAGGGATAATTTTAAAACATGTACATTACTTATGTGTTCTGGACATTTTTTTGCTCTGTATTGCCTGCAAAAATCCCTGATCTTAAGTGACTGTTAGAATACTGGCATAGGTGCACAGATATTTTATTTTATATATATATTTAAAGCCATGTATTAAATGTATATTGTTGTCATGAAGATGCTGCCTAGAGAAGTGAGTTCAGTCTCCTGCTCTATCATGTGCCCTTGACTAGGGCTGTACGAAGTTTCAGGTGATGATTCGATTCGAAGGAGATGCGGCCTGATTCAGTGGCTGAATCTCCAAATCCAAATCAAATCAGGGGACCAATAAAAAGGTCTGAATTGAATTGAAGCTCTCAGAGTCTTCAGAAAAGTTTTGGAGAGCTTCAGTGATTTGGGCACTCCCCACCCACTGCAGCAGGAAGCTGGAGCCAAACTTGGATCTGGTAAGTAGGGGCAGAGGGTGGGGCTGGAGAAAGGGGGACTGTGGGGAGACCCCTGCCAGGCCCCATCCCCTGCCTGCTCTCCCAGCCCCCTCCCCATGACTGCCCCACCTGCCCCAGCTCCTAGTGCTTTAAAAAAAAAGCCCCACTCACTGGGTGCTGCCAGGTGTGGGGGGTGATCCCCACTGCCCCATGCCATGTGGGGAGCTCTGCCAGGAGCCCCCTGCTTCCCCATTCCCCATGGCTGCCCCCCCCCCCACCTTTTAAGAAAAAAAAAAACTTGAAACAACTCCAGACTCCCCACTCCTGCAGCAGCCTCGGGGCTTCGAGGGGCTCGTGGCAGAGCCCCCGACATGGGAGGGGGCAGCAGGGATTCCCCTCCTCCACTAGGCAGGAATTAGGGAGTCCAGGGTTGTTGTTTTTTCAAAGTGCCAGAAGCTGGGGTGGGTGGGGCAACTATTGCCAGGCTGGGAGAGTGGGCGGGGGATGGGCCTGGGTGATTCAGAGATTCAGCAGCAGCAAATCTCTGAATCGATTTGGATGAATTGAATCGGGACAGTGATTCGAATCACTTAATCAAATCACTGTGCCCCAAATTGGCCAAATCCAAAGCAAATACTAACCACTTTGCACAGGCCTACCCAGGACCCCATTGAGTAACCCATGAAGTGTGTAGGCTAAAGATGATCTTTGCATTCCTCTCAGAGATGCTATGAGAATAAATACATTAATGAGTCACCCCGATATGACAGTGGTTGGGAGCAGTCAAAGCCGTATTGACAGCTGCCTCCTGTATACGACCAACCTTTTGTAAATAAGGGGTGTGCCTAAAAGGTGAGCCAAAACATAAAAAAGAAAGCTGTTTCTTTAACGGATGCTTTCAGTTTCAGCCTCTCCTGGAGAGTGTTAGAAACTGTGAGGTGAAAAAAAAAATTAAAAAAAAAAAAATCACTAAATGGTCATGAAAATACCGTATTACATTATTAAGGCATTTGCATGTACCACATGGACCTTTCCCACGAAAATCAGCTCTCCGAAATTGAGGCTCACATTTTAAGCAGGGGAGATGATTTCTGTGCTGGAACTGAAGCATAGGAATGGTATAACAGCTGCTAGGGCTGAGTTTCTTTACCTGCCAGGGAAGGGGGCAGAGTGCAGTCTTCAACATCACAGTTAGTTTTAACGTTTTCATGGCTCCCGCTAATTTTGCACTGGTGAGGGTTAAAACGGTAGCTTTTAGTCAAGTAGTGATGGTCATGATTCAGGCATAACTCTGGAAAAAATATTGTTTTTCTTCATTCTGCCTTCCCAAAAGAAGATGCACATTTTATTTGGGAATGCAGGGGAGGGCATGTGTGCATGAGAAATTCTGAGTAAGTACAGTTTCTTTTCCACGGTGATGTGGAATGCTCAGATGTGAAGACGCTTATCCTGGTAGTTGTAATGGCAAAAGTGCTTTCACACAGTATTTTAATTCTACCACTGCTGAGTTACTGAATTAATACATAGACTAAAGCAGTTCCGAAAGAGCCTAAGGGCCTTACCTGACAAACACTTACTGCAAAAAGTGTGGTATGAATGACTCTGTATACTCCTAAATCACTCCTCAGCATGTACTTGGCTCACTGTGTTCAGGATCTTAAAATCGATAAATGCTGTATTATGGCCAGTTAAGTGTTCTGGCATTGTAACTACATGAGGATCAGGCTTCCAGAGGCGGAGTTTCTAAGATGAAACTAGAATCCTCTAAATCAAAATTCACTTGTTTGTTATTTTATGTAATGCATGGATGAAGTTTTTCTTCTCTCACATCTTCATTTCTGCTACTGGCCTTTTGTGCCTGACTGATGTGAAGTTTTTTTGAACTACCCCCTGGTCTGCCTCCATTATACCTGACATTTGTCATCCCCAAAGTTTTGTATGAACAAGATAACCTGCACTTACAGGGGTGCCAAACACACACAGATCTCCCTAGCAGTTGCATACCAGGCTCTCAGAAACTCAAGATATAGCAGCAAGTTTTCTATATTTAAGGGGTATTTATAGAGTTGGGGGGAGGAGGGGGTGGGGCTCAGGATGAGCCTGGGTGCTTTGGAGATTTGGCCATATCAAAAATCAGGACAGTGATTCGACTAGGATGCGCTTTGCCTTCCCATGGGGCTTCAGGCTTGCTCAAAAAGCTTAAATCAACCTGTGCTGCCTCTTCGTTTCCTTTAGGGTGATGCAAGTCTCCAGGAACATATGACAGAGCTATCCTTCTAAAGTCACCAGTGTAGTGATGGTCACTGGGTTCATTGAATATCACCATACAATGAATGAGAACTAAAACAACAAACTGTAATTGTGGAGCAGTAGGCAACCTCTGTAGATGTTTGGTCTCTGTCCATTAGCTAGCTGCTCCCTAACAGAGGGACCATCTCCCAATTCCCAGCTCCTTCAGTCTCCTGTTAGAAGACACCTCTAAATTATAACTTCTATCACTGCAACCAGTCCTAGAATATTGAGTAGCTGTTACACAGCCATACATGCCAGGATGTTCAGCAAAACACCACCATGTGCAAGTGTTAGTTGCAATCTACAGTCTTCGAAGTGCCTGTCTAAGATGGAAAAGTCAGAATTACTCGTATTGTATTGCAGAGAAGTGAACGGGGAAGTGGAGAAGCTGTGTTATGTGATCTTGCAACCCCTTCCCCTGACTTCCCAACTTAAAAGAGAGTGGTAAGGCCATAGCTCTAATCTGAAAAAGAAAAAAAAAAAAAAAAAAAGTGATAAAATATTGCCACAAAAACCTACCAGGATCACTGAGTTTATTTGAGGAAATGTTTGGATGATTCATAAGTGGTTCTCAGATCGCCAATCTTTTTACGTTGGTTTGCTGTGCATGTAACACTGTGCGTCACCTGCTGTTAATTATAGCATTCTATAAATCTAATGTTAGAAACCTAGCAGAGAGATTCCAAGAGCCGCTGTTGGTTAAGTGGACTCCACAGGGGGGAAAAAAGGCAACCTTCAGAATCCATTTTAGTAAAGCTGGCATTAATGCAAACAGATAGTTCTGTTAAGAAAAATGCAAGTGTGTGTTTTTAAACAAATAAGAATCTGGCTTAGCATTATCATCATGGTTTCAGGCACCATAACACCAGACACCACAACCACAAGCTATCATTTAATAAATCAAAATAGTTTGTGTGGTGATGCACATTTTTCTTAGAAACCACATTGTTCTCTCTCCTATGATGACTTCTCAGTTCCTGTGTTTTCCAACATTACTGGAAGAACAAAGAAATGAGGGAAGCAAAACTCAGACGGGTAAAAATCATTTGTCTTACTGAGGCCTACGCAACATTTCTGAGAACAATTTAAAAACTTATTTTTTTATTTTGAGCACAGGCATTCAAAGCCTTCCCTCACCTAAATAGGCATGATTCCTATGAACTCAGAGTTACACCTTGAAAAAAGAAAAGAAAAGAGGGGAATCTGGTGCCTGCAAGTCACTTTACCTCTTTTTTCTGCTTCACAAGCTATTAAAAAATAAGATGATGATGTTGTTGTTGTTAATTAGATTTAGAGCCCGATGTGTCAAGAAAGGCTCTTTCTAGGCCTGTTCCAATTACTTTTTGTTAGTACAGAGCTTGGGGGACAAACTGTAGAAATGCCACTTAAAATTCTATTATATAATAATTAAGCCGAAATATATGCTGCCTTGGGTGCAGTCAAGATAGCTTCTGCTTTCACTTAGAGATGCGTGCCCCTTGAGTAGAATAAAGTGCAGCACCACAATAGCAGGGAAATAATTCATTTTGGAATCTGAAGGAGGAAATAAACTTAGTGATCCATATTCTGTTATTGGTGACACCTACCTGGAAGCAGGATGATTCTGACTCATCCTGGATGTAGGCCACTCCTGTAAAGACCTATGCACTTAAGTAAATGCATATGTAAGTGGCTCCATTAAGCATAATAGGTCTCACTGAGCACCTATACATGTGCTATGACATATTCAGAGCAGACTCAAGTAATTGACTCTGCTGAAGCGTTGAATGCTCCAGTATGCTACAGCATCTCATGCATTCAGCATTCCCACATTTCAAAGTGGTGGCTGGGGCACTAACTAAAGCTTGTCAAATGAGCTTGTAGTTAAAGCGCCCCTACCACTATTTTGAAACATGGGTTGCTGAATATAGGAGACAAGTGTGGGTATTTTAATTATAGTGGCTGCTGAGAGCTGCGTTAATTAAAACACCTCCCACCCCACCCTGGAGCACATGGAAAAAACACTCATGTGAAGTAACTCACTTGCATAATCTTTGCAGATTCAGGCCTATTATCATTACTGAGAATAAAATCTGGCACAAAACATTTAGTGACGGCCTTTGTTGAAAATACATGCGTGTGCACCCAATCGCATTTAAGTTTTAGTCCCTGAAAAAATATATGTATATAAACACTTATCCTTTAAATCACATCTCCCTTAAAAAAGCCTACAGGAGCTGCAGCATGTGTTAGGAAGGTTATAAAAAGCAAATGCAGTACCAAGTTAAAGGCTTAATCTACTCTATTGGGAATGCTTTTACAACTTGCTTGAAATCAACGGCTTTCTGTATGCTTTCATTTTTTGTTCCACCTCAAAGCAAGTATTTAAGCATTCTGGGGTTAGAAATTACACTTTATATAAAGAGAGGAAAAATGGGGGGTGGGGAAAGAAGCAGGGTGAAAGTATGTTTTTATGGCTTACTGGCCCTGCTTGCTAGTTAAAAATATGGTTTTAATTACCCTTAAAGCTCCTGATTCCACCTACTTTGGGAAAGTGGAGATATTATTTTTTACTACCCACACAGCATACTGAGCATTCTAAGTCAGCTGCGATCCAAGATGCAGTACAGTGGACGTACATCAAAAGAGACTGTTATGGCAAGCCTTGATTGGAAGAAGAAATGTAACCTAAGAAATATTAGTAACAGAAAGATAACAGGAACCCAGTTCAGATTTTGGACTCTCCAAGTGCTTCAACCTGGTGGGTTATAAGACATACAGAGGGGAGAAAAAGGAGAATAAAGAAAAGATTATTAAATCCCTGAAAAAAAGGTACTGTTTGCCTTAAAGGAGGTCTTTAAATGACCTCAAAGAATTAAGAGCCACATCTGTTACTGCACAGTGTTAGCCCATTGCTAAATGTTAAGGCTGAGGTAGCTTGTTTAAATGCATTCATAATACGCCTTTACCTATGACCTGTCTTCCTCTGACTCCTAGCTTTGCTATTTTTTTTTTTGGGGGGGGGGGGGAGGGCATGGGGGGATAGATGTGTGACACTGGGCACATCTACACATTGCCATATGGTGCTGTTGCTATGGTGCTGTGCTGTAGTACTTCCTTTTGGAAGTTGTAGAGCGCGGCACAGTAACCACCTGTACTGTGCCGTGCTCATGGTACAAGTTAGATTTCACCGCTACATCACTGTAGTGGTGCACTAAAATGGGGGGGGGGTGTCGCTATGGCAATGTAAATGCTGGTCACATGTAGACCCATGTGATCAGTCCATCACCATAGCGTGCCATGCAGTGATGTAGCGTGTCGCTATGATGCTGTAGGGCGATGTGTAGATGTGCCCATCATTCTTCCACCAACTGTATGTCTTGCCTGAAAAGAATTAATGCATTGCATCAAGGACATTTTTTTTTGAGTCTGTGCTTTGTCACTAAGCAATATTTGGACCTCTTAAAAAAAAAAAAAAAGACTTTGTGAAAACTGCAGCTTTGTTGGGGTCTACAGTCAGGGACTGCAAACAACTTTAGCTGTTTGCTACAAATACAGCTGAAAGACTTAACACACTACTAGTTAAGGCAATGGTATACCTGAGGGAGAGGGGATGCTGAAAATCATCTGAAGGCAGAAGATCCTTTTGAAAGGCAAGCAGGTATACTTTATCCTCAGACAGGTTTTACTCACTGTCCATTTTTCTCAGCCCCTCTGCCCCCTCAAGGGCTCTGGCCTCCAGTCATCACTTTTTGGGGGGTACAGTCAGGCTATTTGCTCCCTCCAGCTTGATCTCCTAGGCTGCAGACTTTTGCAGTTCGCTATTATCACCTCAGCACATCTTCTCTCAGGGTCAACAAGCAGGGTTAGTCAGTGACCAGCCAGCTCTCCTAAAGCAAACTAGCATTCATTCAGAACAAAGGCATTTCCAAGAAAACGTGTCTTAACATAATAAACAAGCCTATAGGCATGTAGTGTTCACCAGCTTCCCCACAGAGGCCATGCAAAGACTGTTCCCTAGGTCACAGTCTTATGCCTGTCTGTTCTGGGATGAAGAGGAGTGTATGCTCATTGCTCGAGCTCTCCCTCAGTTTTTAGTTTTAATAATATTTCAGGTCCTTTTGTCTTTAAGGTCTTGGATGCTTGTTGAGCCAACAGGTGCCCTATTTTACCTAAGAGTTGAAATTTCAAGACTTCTTACCTGGATTGGTTCAATATTGGGCATTTGCATGAATTACCTCCCTATACTTTTAGTGACTGTAGGAAGAATCCTTTTCCCATTTAGTCAAGAGTACAGTCATTAAGCAAACCCATAAAGATGCATATGACTTTATGTGTAGCATTAGTAGTGTTTGAATAGTCCATAATTATAGGGCAGTAAATCTATCACACAGATATTTTCTTCTTACTGGGAAAGAAGCTGATGCTTGCACTTGCTTCCAAAACAAGGATCTGTGTGCTCATCCCTAACTAATATGACATTGCAATATTCATGGTGATGGATAGAGCCAGAATCTTACTGCCAGTTAGCAAATTAAATCATGTTTCATGCCTTTTGGGTCATCCAACACTGCTTCACAGCTATGACATTGTCTTGGGGGGATTTGTTGAGGTGCTTAAAGAAAAAAAAACAACCCCCCCACTAAATAAATTGCAGTAAGTCAATTATCTAAATTTAATACAACAATATTTGAATGAATTAGCTCTTCTGCCCAATCTTCACATCCAGTAATGAAGAGATACTACCAGTTTTTCAGATCAAGATTTCTGTTTTTTTCAGCTGGAAAAGACTGAATGAGTGTGTTGTGTATGTGTTTGTGAATACTGTCAGTCTTCAGAATATTAATAAGGAAGAGACAGAATTGTATTTTAGTTGAATATTTATGTTGTTTAAAAGTTTAGTATATTTTCTTTCTCTAGTAATTTTAAAATTAAATCACAAACTGAGATAATCTTATGCATATGCAAGATAGTGTAGAAGAACTGTGCATAAGTCTGTTTACACTTCTCAGGATAAATGAAGATACCATTAATTACTTAGATTTTCCTCTTTGTATTTCTGGTGAGATTGTCAGAATATTCATATAATCTATATGAGTAGCCTTATAATTCAGAGCAACCTGTGAAGCGTTTTTTCCTTTGGACTGTCTGTCTTATTTCAGAGGCCTGGTATTTTCTTCCACTCCTGCAAGGCTGCAGTTTCTTTTGTGTAACAGTAGTTTCAATCTGAGAACTATCTACAAATTTGAATGAATGAGAGCTGAAGAATTGGAAGTGTAAATATTTTACCGCACAATGTTAATCTTTTCAGTTTATCAGAAAGGTCAGAAAACAACAAATTACATCAACCAAAGCTATTACCTAAGTGATTTTTTTCTCATAAATGAGTAACAGTCGGCAGTTCTGGAATGTGTACTCCTCTCCCATGAAAACATTTTTTCCACTCTGGCTTTTCCAGAAACCAAAAGTTCAAAGCTTAACTACTACACATTATAAAAGAACAAATTTACCATGACACTTAAACAAAGACATGAGTCAGTGAATTTGGCTTTTGGGTGGTTGGGGTGGGGGGGTTATGTTTTTTGTCAAGATGAGATTTGAAACAAAGACATCTGTTTGGAAGCTGTTGGATTTATATCCTTCTTGTTACAGAAGTCATAGGTATAAGTAAATTCTCTCTTTTACTGTACAGCCAAAGCTGTAAAATAGTTTGGCCTTTTCCCTTGGAAGATCTCAAAGCACATTAGAATGATGAATTCACTAAGCCCCATTACTAGGAAAGCAAAATAGTATTTCTTCATTTTGCGGATAGGGAACCTTAATTGTAAGGGCTAAATACAGAGGTTCAAAAAGCCCAAGATGGAATTGATTCCATCTTTGCAGGCTTTTCTAAGTTGCATATATTGAATTGATAAACTGAACTGATGTTCAGTGTTCAGGTCGCCAGGACCAAACAGAAGCCTGCACTGGTCCAGGCTAGAAGCCTGGGGGTGCTCATGTGTACCACCCCTCATGGCCACACTGCCTAGGCTGCTGAACCCAGCCCAGCAGCAACCCAGCCCTAATTGACTGCTGGACACAACCCACCTACTGTTACACCCAGGGAGGGGAGAGCTAGCAGGCAATCTTTCCACAGACCTTGCCTCTGGGGAGGGGCAGAGAGGGGAGGAATATACCCCCTGGGCCGGTACTGCCCCACCCCCAGCCACGGTCTGCCTGGTGTGAGAGGAAGCCCTCATTGCAGGGGCTTTTCACGCCCCACCCCCATGGCGAGCCTGTCTGGGACTGGCTCAGTCCCACCCCCTTAATCGCCTGCCTGCATTTGAGAGGCAGAGGTTGTGGAATGCTCCCCCTTGGCTCAAAACCAGCCAGGGTCTGCCTGGTGCAGGGGGTAAGCCCCCACTGGGGGGCTTCTTGCCTGCCGTGGTTGAAATTGACTCAACCCCACCTCCTCCCCAGCCATCTACCTCCGAGTAGCCTGGGGGGCAGAATGCATCCCTCTGGCCTGTCACCAGCCCCCAGCCAGAGTCTTCCCTGTGTGGGAGGAAAAAAATCTCCTAGTAGGGGACATTTGGCCCCCCTGCAGCCCAGCAACCCAGTCTGGGACTGACCCAGCCATCTGCCTTTGAGAGGCCAGGAGGTGGCACAAGGAACTCACCTCTGGGCTGCAGGGGGTGGGGGGACTTCTGGTGGGGGATTTCCTTCCTGCACTGGGCAGACCCTGGATGGGGAGGGTCATGCTGGGCTGTGCAGGTGTATGCCTCCCTTGCCTCTTGGAGATAGATAGCTGGGGAGGGGGCGGGGCTGAGCTGATTGCAACCTGGCTCACTGAGTTCTGGAATGGGGCAAGCCCCAACTGTTGAAGTTTTCCCTCCCCTTGTGCTGTACTGGTTTGGACTAGGGGGACCTGGGCATCTATTCCCCTGCCCCCTGTCCCACCAGGCTGGCAGGCACAGGCAAGAAGCAGGCTAGGGAGCAGAGGCTCTATGGCCTCAGCTCTGTGACAGCTGGAGGTAGGTCCAGCCCTGCTCTTCTGGAGCAGACAGCACAGCCCAAAGCTGAAGAGCATCCCAGGATGCTGGGGGACTATGAGTCAATTTGAGTAAGGAGGGGATCTGGGACAGAAGTTCTATAAACCAGTTTAATCTAAATCAGTTAAGTCTGATACTACATCCAACCAGGTTGATCTTAAACTGGGGTCTGCCATGTTGAAAGCAGTTTATGTGTACTTAATTTCTGTTCTGTTACAGGGTTAAATCAGTTTCTGATCACTTTAACTGGTTTATGTGAAACTTCTGTCCCAAACCAAGAATGTAAGCGTTTGAACCAAGATCACTCAGTAATTCAAATGGCAGGTCTGCAAGTAAAACCCAGTAGTTCTGACTCCTCCTTTCTTGCTCTAACTATTAAATAAAGCTTCATTTCATCTGAGAATTGCACAAATAGAATAAATGGTATCTAAGCAAAAACAAGCATAGGAGAACAATATGAGAAAAATTCTGGAGTACTGTGCATGGAACAAAGTCCATTCTGAGCAGTAGTGAATGTAGTTATGTTCTCAACTTTACAGTCTTCTTCAAGGTGGGACATATAAAATATACTGAGTAAATCAACTGGTACCTGAGGAAACCAGGGATGAAATCTGGCTTTGCTCACAATCAGCAGATGTTTTGGTCTTGCCATTTTGCCCTAACAACACTTCATTGGAATTGAATTCCACCCCAGGAACTAAGGCAGATCTGCATTTATTATAGACTTTAAGAGTTTTAAAGCTGCAAAAGAAATTTGACTTCCCAATTTTCATTTATTTCTATAAGAGATGAGTAGCTATATCACCTACTTGGCTTTAATAATCCCAGTTTGTTTTGGAATGAAATAAAAGAGGGTGTTTGAAAGTCATCCCTGGGACAACTATGTGAAAAGACGCACTGTTATTGTTAATGCTGACCCTGGCTCTCACTAGTGATGGGCCCGAGTTGCAAAATTCCAGTTTGGATGTCTACCTTTGGGTTGGGCTCACCTTTGGGTTGGGATGAGCCCAGCACAAAGTCCTAGATCCCAAATTGATCACGTGTTCAGCACTGTACTTGTATTCACATGGGGCTGAATCAAAACCTTCAAAATCAGAATATGCTCAAACTTTGAGAAAACTGAAGTCTGGCTCCAAATGCTTTGGTCCAGGCCTGTCTCCAGGTTCAGTTTCCTTTTCTTGCATTATTGATGTGCACATGAAGGAAAGTTTATGCAGAGACTGAGAAATTCTTGAAAATTCTTTTTTCCCTACCCCTATTTTTATTTTACCAAAAGACTGAAACACAGGACTCCATTATTATCTACACTATATAGTCCATTTCTTTCCAATGCTCTGGCAACATGGCAAAGAGGCCTTAAAGAGTGTAAATTATTGTTGCAAATTACGTATATAGCCGCCCCTGAAGTTCCATTACATTGCCAGAGCACAAAGTGACTGCAGTGTCAATGACTAATAGACCTAATCTGTTAAAATGGGAAGTTTTGAAAAGGTTCCCTCTCTCCCCACTTCTGGACATGAAGTAGGAAGTATGAATAATCTCATGAGAGAGAGAGAGAGAGAGAGAGAGTGGATGCATAAGATACTTAGTTTGCATGCAGATGTTAAAAACAAAGAAAGAAACAAAAACCCTGCACTTTATTTTAAACTCCCCATGCTCCTGTGCCAAACCCAGCATATGCCCAGAACAGGCAGTGCATAAGTTGCACCTGTCTTGCCTGACATCTGTATAGATTGGGTGCTCTAGTGGATATTTCTGGGCACTTTTATCAAATAGCTGATTGAATCAGCTATTTAATAAGAGTGCCAAAAAGCCACACTGAAGTGTCTGATCTATAAAGAAGCTGTAGAGCTGGCTCAATATAACATGCTTCTGGTAAAGTGCAGTTTTGCTTTTTTAAATGTCTTCAAGCATCCCATATTACTTTAAAAATATATTTCATTCATTTTAAGTGTTTTGCTGATGACTATGGCTCCCCTTCTTTTGTAGCAGTAGCCTCTATTAGCAACACACCTGCTTATAAAGGCAAATGGGTTCGTTCTTCTTTGCCTGGAAAAGCCTTAATCTTTGGAAGGGCCAGGGCACCAAGAGGAAGGACCAGCATTACGTGCTCCACTGACCACTGGTGACAAGGATGCCACAGTCTCACCCTTAGTCCAGAAACTATCAGACTGAGACAAACTCTTTTTGCACAAACAACTAAAACCATTTGGCTTTTTAACCAACATGTCTTTAATCCCTTCCCATCTTCTTCCTGTCCCCAATAAAAAAAACAAAACAAAAAACAATCAAGGACAGCATGCAGGCATCTATTACTATTAGCTCCATGTGGACTTTGGCAGAAAGCAGGCTGCTCATTAACGGCCTGATTTCCTATCTCTGTCAGAGTGGGGAAAGACTTTCCCCCCCCTTCAGTCCCCACTTACACTAGACTGTATCTTTATCCTCATGCGCCTTGACTGAGCACTTAAGCAATGCTAGCAGCAACACCCTTTCCAAAACAGGTGGGGAAAAAAGGAGGTCCATGAGCCAGCGCCAGACAACTTTAAAAAGGGCAGGCACATGCTGCTCTGGTCTATGCTTCCATCTCTAATTCTGTGCAAACACACAGGAAAGAGACGCTCAGCAGAGAGGTTAGGAAACTGTTTGATTTATAAACTTGGTGGTAGGTAGAACAGGAGAAACTGTAGACCCAAGATAGCCAAGTATTTTAAGCATCTGGTGTAGGCCTCTGCCAGACACAGGATACCAGACAAAGTGTGCCATTTGTCTGTTCTTGAATGGAATTTCCTCTGTTCCTAATACCAAGCAAACTGTTTATTTATAATATAACAGCTTCTGTTTTTGTAGAGATGATATACAGCACATTTAAATTTTCTTTTAAATTCTCATAGTGAAGTTTAAACATTGAAAAATAATTTGTTTAGCCATTATTGGGTGGACTTGTAGGCTGGGAAACTGCTGTGTCATTTAATTCCTGGGTGAATCTCTAAAAGTGTAGAAATTTTGTGCCAGATAAATTCAGATTCATTCTTGAGTCATTTCAGAGAAAAAAACCCTTTGTTTATCAAAACCAACAGGCAGGACTTGAGTTAGAGGCTCCATTCACGTTTTCACAACATCAGGGCCAGTGACTAGTCTGATTTTGTAAATCCACCCAGAAACCTTAAAAGGGCACGATCTTCTAAAACTGCTGACTACTTTCCATCTGAACATCAAGCTGTCTAAGATGCCTCAAGTACAGCTAAACAGATACAAAACATGTCATTATTGTTGCCAATTGAATGCTAAAATATTTTGTAAAGATATATGTACCAAAGCTGGCAGGGAACATACGTTGTCTGTGGTATGGAATTTCTGGTCAAAACCAAAGATGGGCCAAGCCATTATAGATATCAGTAGTGAGATCATTTGCCCGACATGTGAAAGCGCTCATTCAACTTCCTGTTCTGCTTTACTCAGAACAGAAACGATAGGTAGATATAAATAACAGATAGGTCCAACAGTCTCCTTCAGCCCAGATGCACTACCTGGCCACTGGAAATTAGTTATTTAGAAGTGAATACATCTTTTGTTTCTCACAAAATAGCTTTGGAGGAAACTAAGACATTTCAAATGTGAGGAAAGGATTTTTTTTTAACCTCAAAGTTTTGTAGGATAGGAAAATGGTCCAACTCTAATCTCCAGTTTGTCAACCAAAAACTTAAGGCAACTGAAATCACTAGGCACTCTTGAAAATCATGGCTCAAGTTCCTCCCATGAGATCATTAGAACTTTTTAAATTGTCCAGTAATTGTCTGCAGAAACAAATTAAACAAGTTCAACCCTCTCTGCCTGAATTCCTCTATGTGCAGTATAAGGAAGTAATTCTTACCTGCACTGCCTTCCTGTAGTACAGTTTTTTATTCTGATTGCCATAATAATCACAGCAACAGAAGCTAGCATCTGGTTCCAAATAGTGGAATCAGATATTTAAATACTGACCATTATCTCAATCCTACTTTTGTAATAGCTGATATATACACTTCATAGGGCTGAGAGAAAAAACGTTCACACTCCTTTCTAGGTACTGCCCAGCCACTTACAAACACAACAGATACTTTATTTTTCAGAGTGGATTTATTTTCAGACTCACTAAATAAACGTAGCTGTTCTTAGCTGTCACTGGAAAAGACACAGCTGATCTTGTTGGCTTGCACAGTATAAACTCAGCTTTCAACATTAGCTTAGTCAGAGACATTTTATGAAATTATTCCTTTGTAAACAGTGTTGATCTGCACTTCTTATATGGCATTTTATCTTTTATGAAGGCCTGTTAGTGACTGAATGTCTCATTCTTGAATTTCCAAATTGCATTAGCTATCAGCTTTGGGATGGCCTAGATGCTGGTAGCAGGGATGAGGTAGATCTCACTTACTAATTCTCCTGTGATAGTGTACTTGACCTTTAAATTTAGGTAGCCTAAATAAAAAATTAAAAAAAAGAGAGCGAGAGAGAGAGATTTTGTTTTTCTTATGGACAGGAAGCTCACACACGCTTGTAAGTATGCACTCTGGGGTAGTCAAAATCTAACTGTAGGTCCACATTGGTAGCTTAAGAGACACTCTCATACAGCTAGCTCACAGCACCTGAAGAGGTTCCAATTGGGCATTGACAGTCCCTGTACAGGTATAAGCTAGCCAAGAATAGCATATGCTTCCTCCTAAGCACCCAGCATAACTGTAGCTAAGCAGCTGCTTATCTTCAGAAACAAATGAAATATCCAACATTAACATGGATCCTTATGGATGCAACCACTATTTTTTAATTATTACAAAAAGCAGGGCACATATACACAAGACGTTTTGTTGCCACTAGGGCTGTGCAAAGCTTCAGTAGCTGATTTGATTTGGAGGAGATTGCGGCCTGATTTAGGGACCAAAATCGCCAAATCTGAATTAAAAAAAAAAAAACAAAAATCAGGAGACCAGGTAATAGCTCCGAATCAATTTGAAGCATCTGAATAGATTCAGAAAAGATTCAGCCAATTCAGAGATTTGGCCATAGACTAAACAGGCAGCTGACAGCTGCCTGCAGCTGGTAAGTCTGTTGGGGCTGGGGGAGGGAAGGGGCAAGGGAGAGGGAGGGATTGGGGCTGGGACAAGCTGCCCAGCCAGGGGGTGTGTTACTTGGAGAGGTGGACAGAGGGGTGCGGGCATGGCAGTGCCGGAAGCGGGGCTTCTGCCCTGGTGCTACTTGCCCAGCTGGGGCGGAGAGGTGGGTGGGGCAGCAGGATGTGGGTGTGGCTCACTCCAGGCAGAAGGGGGCAAGTGGCAGCAGGGCAAGGCCCCCACTCCCAGGCTGCCGTGCCTACATCCCACACCCCCCTGCACTGGCTGGAGCAGCAGTGCTGGGAGTGGGGGCTATGCCCTGCTGCCAGCTAGAGTGAGCCACACCTGTATCATGCCCCCCATGCCGGCTGGGAAAATGGCAGCAGGGCGTAGCCCCTGCAGCTCTCCCCACTGGGGCAAAGGCAGGCACAGCCTGAGGGGCCGCAGAAGAAGCCCCCATGGCTGCTCTGCCCAGCCCCATCCCCTGCCTGGCCCCAGCCTAGCCCTGGCACTTTTAAAAAGAGGCCCTCACTCACCAGCTGAAGAAGCAGTGATTGAGGCCTCTGGGCACTCGTGGCAGAACCCCCTTGTGCAGTGTGGGTCAGTAGAGATCTCCCCCACCACCTGGGACCTGCATGGCAGCTCTCACATCATGCAGGTGCAGCATGGCTCAGCAGGGCGCCTCACACTTTCTGGGAGGTGGGGTGACTCCAGCAGTCAGCCAGAGCCTGGAACCGTTCAGCCCCAGCTCTCAGGCAAGGCGCAGTGCCCTGCCAAGCCGCACTGCACCTGCACTATGGTGCAGCTGCCGTACGGGTGCCAAGCAGGGGGGGAAGTGATCCCCACTGCCCCCCAGTGCCCCGCGCTGTGCTGGGGTGGGGGGGAAGGGCTCTGCCATGAGCGCCCAGAGGCCCCAATTGCCACTCCTGCAGCCATTAAGTGCAGGGCTTTTTTTGAGTGCCAGGACTAGGCTGGGGCCAGGTGGGGGATGGGGCCGGGCAGGGTAGCCATGGGGGTTTCTCCCGCGGCTCCCCCTGCCCAGGGAGAGACAGGCACAGCCAGGGGAGCCACGGGAGAACCTTCAGCCTGCCTCTCCCCAGCTGATCTGAATCACCAAATGTCTCCAAATCTGCGCTAAAATTGTCCAAAGCTGATTTGGCCAAATCAGTTCAGGACAGTGATCCGAATCAAATCACTGTCCTCTGAATCAGCCAAATCCAAATAAAATTTTTCCCTATTCGCACAAGCCTGGTTGCCATAGCAATGTGCTAATGGCTACAAAATGTTGATGACTCCTCAGCTATGTCACCGTAGCAACACACTCCCTTGCTATAACATGTTGCTACGCTGATGTAGCAGCTAAAAATAATCGTGCACTACCAGCACGGCGCAGTACAGGCTGTTACTGTGCCATCATTTAGTACTTCCAAAAGGAAGTACTAAATGACGGCACAGTAATAATGTCTCCATAGGGGCATGCATAGATGTGCCTGCCCGAGAGCATCCAGAGATCTGAAGATAAAAAAGAGAGACAGTTTTGGAAGCACGGACATAGGTTGCCTGTTTGAGGCCATATTCACAGGATGGTAGTCTCAGAAAGGAATAGGTACATCTGGAAACAACATAATGCTGATTGCCAGATTTTGACATGATTCCTAAAAATGCTCCTTTCTCAAGGTACCAAAATGTGGCTGTCTGGCCTACCAACGGGTATTGGGGCATTTTTCTTGGCAGGCCCAGGTAATGGCAATTATTTTTGCCCACAACTGGTCTCTCCAATTTTTTTGCTGAAGAGGAAGGATAGGCTTGTGGTTAAGGCAACTGGACTGGGGATTAAGTGATTTGGTCTCTGTTCTGACTTTCCCTGCATCCTTGGCCAAATAGCTTGCCAAGTATTCGGCACCCACAAATGGAATCAGATTTTTCAAAAGAGCTCTGCTTCCACCGGGGCCATTACTAATGTGGCCAGATGCTCAAAAGAGAAAAATCTGGCCATGAGCATCACAACTGGAGCAGCTGGATACTGACCACCACTGAAAATCTGGCTCAAAAGTGCAGTGGCTAGCTGGGAATGGAGCTCTTCTGCTAGCCCTTGCTGAGGTGGCTAAGTGCTTTGGAAATCTCTGCCTCAGTTTCCTATAAAATGAGGATAATATTTCTTCCCTTCCTCATCAGGGTGCCTGTGAAGATAAATTCATTAATTTCCTATGTGCAATGTTCTTGGACACTTCTGTAGGCAGGAGAGGGAGGCAGAGTGTTTTTAGTACGCTATCTTTCCAGACATACCAATCATCTGTGTAAGGAGGAAGAGTGTCTTTGGAGGGTTGGAGCAGGAGGCTGGGAGTCAGCTCTAGCTCTGTGTTAAATGCCGGGTTTCTGCAGAACTTGGTGTGTGCTACTATCATAAATATGGCAGGTACCTCTTAGGGTCCCCTGTCATAAATATGGAGGCTCTTAGATTAGTGCTATATATATATAAAAGAAATAGAGAGGGGGAGCACAAGGTAAACTGTTGGATGTAAACAGCTTCTAATGTTTTGTTTCACTCCCCTCCCATAAGTTTTGTGTTAGTCATATTCCCCATCTTTGATGGCCTATTTTTGTATTAGATGCATGTGTGCAAAAAATAATTCCACACAGGATCTGCCCCACCTGACACCCCCGCCACCCCATCATGCCTTGGAAAATGGCGTTTTTCATTCAGAACAGGCTCACTTTTCCCCTAAAATTGGGAAGTCTGAACAATTTTGTGTATCCTGTAGCACAGCCACCTCTCTGCTGGGTCCCCCTCAGGCCCCGGGGGAGGCACACCTGGGCCACGGGTTAGTGAGGATTTAGTTAGGGAGCTTCTGGAGGGGTCGGACGTATTCAAGTCAGCCGGCCCGGATGATCTTCACCCTAGAGTTCTAAAGGAACTGGCCGAGGTCATTGCAAGTCCCCTGGCACGGCTTTACGAGCACTCGTGGTGCTCTGGTGAGGTACCGGAGGACTGGAAGAGGGCCAATGTGGTCCCCATCTTCAAAAAAGGCAGGAAGGAGGACCCGAGAAACTATAGGCCGGTTAGTCTTACCTTGATCCTAGGCAAGCTGTTTGAGAAAATTATGCTGGCACACATCCAGGAGGGGCCAGCTGGGGACTGCATGCTTAGGGGCAACCAACACAGGTTCATCAGTGGCAGGTCCTGTCAGACCAACCTGGTGGCCTTTTACGATCAGATCACCAGATCATTAGATGCAGGGGTAGCAGTGGATATAATCTTCCTGGACTTCCAGAAGGCTTTTGACACTGTCTCTCACCCTGTTCTCATTAAGAAACTGGGGGGCTGTGGTGTAGACACCCACACAGTCAAATGGGTCGCCAGCTGGCTGGTGGGCCGCACCCAGAGGGTGGTAGTGGATGGGTCCTTCTCAATCTGGAAGGATGTGGGCAGTGGGGTCCCCCAGGGCTTGGTCCTCGGGCCCACACTGTTCAACATCTTCATCAGTGACTTGGACGAGGGGGTAAAAAGCACCCTGTTCAAATTTGCTGATGACACTAAGATGTGGGGGGACGTGGGCACATTGGAAGGAAGCAACAGGCTACAATCAGACCTAGACAGGTTACAAGGGTGGGCAGACGAGAATAGGGTGGGTTTCAACACAGACAATTGCAAGGTGATGCACCTCGGGAGGAACAACCGGCACCATACCTACAGGTTAGGGAACTCCCCTCTTGTCAGCACGGAGGCAGAAAGGGATCTGGGGGTCATCATTGACTCCAAGATGAACATGGGCCGGCAGTGTGGGGAGGCAGTTAGGAAGGCCAGCCGCACCTTGTCATGCATCCACAGATGCATCTCGAGCGGGTCCAAAGAGGTGATCCTCCCCCTCTATGCGGCACTGCTCAGGCCACAGTTGGAGTATTGCGTCCAGTTCTGGGCACCACACTTCAAGAGGGATGTCGACAGCATGGAGAGGGTCCAGAGGAGGGCCACTCACATGATCAAGGGACAACAGGGCAGGCCCTGTGAGGAGAGGCTACGGGACCTGAACTTGTTCAGCCTCCAAAAGAGAAGGCTGAGGGGGGATCTAGTGGCCTGTTATAAACTAGTCAGGGGGGATCAGCAGGCATTGGGGGAGTCCCTGTTCCCCCGAGCACCGCCAGGAGTAACCAGGAATAACGGTCACAAGCTGGCAGAGGGTAGGTTTAGGTTAGACATCAGGAAGCGCTACTTCACAGTTAGGGTGGCTAGGAGCTGGAACCAACTTCCAAGGGAAGTGGTGCAGGCTCCTACCCTGGGGGTGTTTAAGAGGAGGTTAGATGAACACCTTGCTGGGGTCGTTTGTCCCCAGTACTCTTTCCTGCCATGGCAGGGGGTCGGACTAGATGATCTGCTCAGGTCCCTTCCAACCCTAGAAACTATGAAACTGTGAAACATGCTGAGAACAGGGGAGTTTACTGGTCCATTCAGGTCACCACACCTCCTTCTCTTCTGCCCCTGATACCTGCAAGATTCATCTGGGCATTATTTCCCATCCAGAGATGAGCCAGCCCTCACTTTAATATTCTCATCCACTCAGCATTGATCAGAAGTTCAATGCTGGAGTGATATTTCTGGTCTTTTCAATCCCTGCTAGTATCAAACACTGCTAGTATTTAAACAGTACACAGCAATGCTGCAAAGCAATTTTAAGACATACATGTTGGGGGAGGGAGGGGTCAAACAAAATGCTGTATCCTGTAAGTTACAGAAGGGGAGATTCTAGGGGAGTAAAGCATAAGTTCCACAACTGCAATTTAACCAGGATGATGACAGTAAGACCCATTGTCCTGTGAAAAGAACGATGGCCATGTCCAGACAAGCACAGCCATGTGGTACGTGACACCTCAAACATATCCATGGCACCACATAGCGCCCATTTAGATGTTTTCCATGCTGCAAGGGTGCACTGCCTGTGCATGCACTGCTCTGCTTTTTTTCCCCCATGGGTTTTTTTTTTTTTTTTATTCATGGATATCCAGGGATTAAAATATATGACAGAGGAAAAAAAAACAGAGCAGCACAAGCACAGACAGTGCTCACTGCTTAAAGGCAGAGCTGGGCTGTCCAGAGCCATGCTCCAGCTGCCAACCAGCCTCTGCACAGCAGAATTGCCACAGTTGCAGCCCCGGGAAGCCCCCCAAGATCCCAGGTAAGGCTGCTGGAGCCAGCCTCCCCTACCCCACCCAGGACAACTTGCTGTGCATGAAAGTGTATGTGGCATGGGCATTCCCCAAGGACAAGTAACAATGGTGCAAGGTGCACTGCCATTACTTGACCCCAGGGAACCAAACATCCATGCTCATCTGGATGCACCCCATGTGATTAAGAGACCACAAGAGCAGTTCACTGCAGTTTCACATCCTGACCAGAATATGGCATTGCCAGCAGCACACATACCTCTAGAACCAAACTGAGACATTTACTTCCAGGTCACCACTGGAGCAGAGCACCACTTAACTGAATTTCTAGCTCCACTTCCTGTGGTAGTTGAATTTTCCCTGGTACACTGCCAATCAAGTACTTAACAACTCAACCCAGCTTTCCTTGGTCCAGAACTTAAATGCTGGACAACACAATCCACTTTCTAAGTCTTCTGTGTTTATTCTGTTGCTGTATCAGGAGTAAGGGACCAGAAAAATCTAGCAATCTCACAAGTATCACTGTTTTAAAATATGTAATATACTAAAACATTATGTTGACCATTTTGAGAGTCAAATACTAGAGTTTAAGCAGCACAACAGAAGTGTTTAGTGGATTAGCAAGTGATTTTAAGTAACTTTGTAAGCCAAAATATTTCCTGTTGCAATGTGTTATCTTATGCGATGGAGCAAAGGGAGAAATGATAGGTTACTATGTCTTGAGGCTGAAGTTACAAGGTGCAGAGTGCAACCTAGGAAGTGCTAAGTGTCTTCAGTTCTCTTTAGCTTCAGTGAGAGTTGATGAAGCACAACATGTCCCTTGAGGAGTTCAACACTTTTGTCTGTGAACTTCCATTAAATTATAATTGCTTCTGTCAAAACACACCTGATGGATGGGCCCACCTGGAAAATACTTTTTGCAACCTTCTCCTTCTCATGTCCTAAAATAATACTAGAGAGTTTAAAAGGATTGCAGCTGGGAGCATATCTCCAACTATCGGCAGATTTGTCCAATAAATAATTGAACTGAAAATATTCTAAACTAGTGCTAGGACTGGTGTGTATTTGTGCCTGAAATTTCATAGATTTTTAGGGTTGGAAAGGACCTTAGTAGATCATTGAGTCCGATGATTATAAGAATTATTTTTACTCAACTGAGGACTAGAAATAGAGCACAGGACCCTTATGCCCTGTCAAAATTAACCAAATGTTTGAAATTTAGGTATTAACTATTTGTAACCAGCTGCTCATGAACCAGCTCGAGTAAACCATTAATATTCATGAAGTCTTTTTAAACCCAACAGTTAAAAATAATGTGATGAGTTTAGCACAGGAACAGAAGATTAAAAAACAGACCCTTGTTTCTAAACTGCATTTTTTGCCTTTGATTAGTGATATATCGATACTGTTCCCAATTTATTATCACAATGGCTTTTACCTAGCCTACATGCATTAACTCATTTTCACATACAAAGTTATTAATGGCAAAAAATGGTTGGCCCAGTGATGGCTTCAGTATTTGATTGTTTGCACAAGAAACCATGTCAATTCTGAGAAAACAATTTATGGCTTGTAGGGAGTTTGTGGCTGGGCACTAGGAAAACACTCCCTGAAAGTATTCATGGAGCAGCAGTAACTGTGGAAACCCATGCAGTACATATTCAAATTGGACCCAAGCTGCCTGGAACTGGGGAGATCTTCAAGGGCCATGTACAGACATTACACTTTTACTGGCATAAGCGATCAGAAACCTGCCTATACCTGTAACATAATGAAGTTTGGCACAGGAACTGGTTTAAAAATGGTGGAACCTGGCCTAAGATTTGCTGCCCCCCCCACCCCGCCCCCACCAACATAAGGTGAATGTGTTGTTCACTACTGATCTAAACTACACTGCATAAAGAAAATGGCATAACTTAGATCAATTCTGCCTCGGGCTTTTCTAATGTCTGTATCAAGCCCTGGAGTCACAAATGGCCAGCACAGAGCCTCCTGTGGCTACAGGAGGAATTTGCTATGCTGCTGCCTATCTATTCCACTTGTTTAATTCACGTGCACATCATTCTGCAATTGAATGGGCTGAGGAAACCAACAGACATTTTTGCCAAGTCCTGCCACCCCCTTTGGACGAAAGAATTTGGACCAGCATGCCGAGTTTACCTTAGACACCTTTTTGCCAATTTATATTCTAGAGTTTATTCTCTGTGGCAACCCATCAACCTGATAAGACAGAACAATCATGGCTAGTGCCTCATTAGCTCCCACAAGGACTGCAAAGTAGGGCACAAGCATAGTAGTGACCCTGACTAGACAGTCAGCCAATGATTTATAAGTTCCAGAACTACCAAGAGTTCACGTACCTGCCGCAGCACCACACTGGACATTGTGTCCAGGGCTAGTCTTGGACTAGATTGAAATAGACCCCAGAGAGACTCCACAGCATTCATGGGAAAAGTTAGATTTTGCTGAACTCCAGTCTTCCACCCCCAATGTACACACCGTTTGTCAGACTTGGAAGGACTCTCTCTATTTGCTGGAGGGCTCTGTTCAGCTGGAGGGTTCTTAAACTTTTCTTTCTGGGTTGACCAGAATGTGGCTTTGGCCTCTTTAAAACTCCTCCCTATCTGATCAGCAACCACAGAGGCAGTTTATTACCAAAAAGAAATCTAAGAATCAGTTTTGGCCACTTTCCTTGGAAAGTTCATTTATTAACATTGCTTTGGTTTTATGTCAAAAACACATTGACAAGTGCTGACATTTTTGGAACTGTTAAAGCTCAAGAGACTTATTCCTCAAGTCCTAAAGTTTGCACTTTTTGTAGCAAACAATGTGATTAGCTACTATGGTAAATTCTAGCCACTGGTGGAAAAGAAATGAGTATCAAGCACTTTACTTTTTAAAAATGTATTTATATGGATTTTAGTACCTGTTGGAGGTTCTAAATTAGTTACTCTGTGGGCACATCTACACATGCCCCTCATGGTGCTGTTATACTGTGCTTTCCCAGTGGTGCATGGTTATTTTTAGATGTTATGTCACTGTAGCAATGCACAATAAGGAGGTAGCTCATTGCTACACTGACATAGCATCAGGCTCATGTTTTGTGCCTGCCCGTGCTATGTTGCTGTATTGGTGAGCTACAGCAACATAGCGTCACCAGCAGAAACAACCTGTAAATTTAAATTAGTCTTTTATCCATAAGGGACAATGCAATAAAGGCTCTGGCAGTGTACACTTCCTCTACTGCCCTGCTTGTTTGCCTTTGCTCCTCAGTCCTGACCTGGCCTACCCACCTTTTGGCTTCTTGGTTGAGACTGCCAGAAAAGCCCCAGTCTTGTGTTAATGTCTGTCAGCTAAGCACTGGACTAAACTTAGCTAATTTACTTCACAAAAAAACCTAGGAAATGGAACATTTTTTCTTTCTGCTTTTTGTTTCCTTTTAAAGACAAATTGAAAGCAAATTTTGCTCTCTGAAGCATGCAAAAGATCTCTGCTCTGATATTCTGCTCACACTGGAGCTCCATGCATGTTAGGGATAACAGAACACGAGAGCTAAGATCAAGTGTACAGCCAAGGGACTGCTCCAAGGTTTTTTCCAAGGTTTCTTCACCAGCAATCTGATTGCATTTGCTTTGAGTAGCCCCGAGGCTATGCCATCTTCAGTTATGTACCTTTAAAAATCAAACTGAATAAATCTGAGATGATATCAGCACCTCTGTGTCAGGGCTTGTGTTATCTTTTTGTCACTTTGGTTCATATCATAGGGGCTTTGTTATATCTGGGATTGATTCTGTTATTCTGGTAGTGTAGGTAGCAAAAAAGGGCAAACATTTTTCTTTTCCTTTTTCAAGAATGTTTTTCCTTTAATGTCAGAGGCAGGCTCTCCTGTGTTGATATGTGCCTTCCCTGTGTCCAGTGAGAAGATTATTGCAGTGAATAGTTGCACAGAATATAAGAGCGTATAACACAGACATACCAAAGAACAGGCTTCAAGCTTATTCGTAGATGTTCTTAGTGGTGCTGGTTTTGATTAGGAGGATTTCACCTCATGTAAATGTCCCCCGTCTCCCTCTGTCTGACAGCCCTAGCAGTTGCAATCAGCTAGTGCACTTGACCTCAGGACTAGGGGAAGACATTACAGAAACCAATTTAAGTGATCAAAAACTGGTTTAAACCTGTAACAGAACAGACGTTCAGTGCATCTAAACTGGTTGGAAAATGGCTGGAACCAGTTTGAGATAAATCTGGTTGAATGTAGTATCAGACTTAACTGATTTGGGTCAAACCAGTTTATGCAATGTCTGTCCCAGACCCTTTCCTGGTTTACTTTAAATCAGAGTTCCCCAGCATCCCAGTACGCTCTCTGGGCTGGGCAGGACCCTCTGCTCCAGAGAGCTGGGCTGGTCCTTCCCCTCTGCTCCCTGGCTGCAGCTCTGGCAGAGACTGCATGTACAGCAGGGTTTGCCTGGCTTTCTCCTGCTGCCCACCTCCCCCTCACCACTCTGTGCTGAAGTAAGAATTCTTCCCTCCCCTCTGCCATATACAAATACTTCTCAGCATTAGCTAGCATACCACAAGATGGCTATAATCCATGCTGTGGGAGACTGGACAAAGTGCCACTTATGGCTTTTTGGAGCTAATCAACAGGTAGCTGGTAATATCCTTCCATTCCTTCTTTAGAACAAGTTGTTTAAGAGGAGCTTGAACTAATGAGAGATACTTTTGTTTTGCTGATGGGCTGATAAATGCTCTCTGCTGTATAACTAAGTGCTGTGTGAATCCTTGCTGGCTCCCTCACTGATCAGTGAGGGGGAGGGACCCCTCCCTAATCAGAGCATCCTGCCAGGGCCTGGCCACACCCCACCCCCCTCAGCTCAGTGCTGTAGAAGGGAAGGGAGGAATGCTTTAACACTGCCCCTGCCCTGGCTTCTAGCCTGAACTACTACAGCCATATGCCTGCATTTTCAGTACAGAGAGGATGTCTGTACTATCACAAAGTGGTTCAGCCTAGGGAGGTTAGACTAACCTGCAAAGATTGAATCAATTCAGGGTCAGACTTTTTGAATGTCTGTCTCTAGCTCAGGACTCTACAGATGCATGTACATAGGGACTGGGGTACAGGGAGCCCCCGCTTAGTGCTCTTAATTGGTTCCTGAAAAACTCAACATTATGTGAAACAAGTGTTAAGCGAAGCTGAAAGTATTTGATGACCCAAGATGGCAACCACAGTTCTTTTTAATGATCCAAGATGATGGCTACAAGCATTAAAATGAAACTCACTGAGCACTAAGTGAAATCAGGTATCAATTTAAAATGAGCATTATAGCAAAATGGCACTAAGCAAAACAGTGTTAAGTAGGGGTTGCCTGTAGTTCACTCAGGGATTAAAAGCCCCTGATTATGGAATTTGTTTTTTCATTCCCACCTGTACTGAAAAGAGCTCATATCCATTTAAATAGCAGGCCTATCCTTTAGAGTACAGGGAAGATGGATTTAGGCTCTTTTTCTGTTTTGTAGCTCTTTTTCCATTTTTCCTGGTATCATTTAAACATTCTGTGAATATAGATTTTTTTCAAAAATCATTGACATGCTTTGTGAACACCTATGATATGGATATATTTGCCAGAACTATGTTTTTAGTGTATAAATACAATGAAAAAGGTAGGCTTGGAAAAGAAAAGCAAGGGGTGTGTGTCTCAAATATTATTCACGATAGAGGGATGTGTTAACTGAGTAGGCTGGTAGATCACGGGCCTGGCAAGATGCTTTTAAATCCTTAGTGGAATGTTTCTAGCCTTCCGGGAACAGACTATTATTTTTGAGTGCCCTCCTGTTGAACTCAGTGTAACTGTGGATGCGACCCTGTAGAGAATGATGTCCACATACATACACAGACACCATAGTCATCAGTGCTGTGCCTTTGTGTAGCACTGCGACCAGAACTTATGACCTTCCCCTCCACAAACACAGCTGTTTTGCAAGCTGCAGCCCTTGCAGCCAGGAGAGGGAGCTGATAAGCACTCCAACAGGTCTGATCTTTTTTCAGCCAGAAGAGAGCAGTATTTCACACTTAGTATTAATAAGGGTCCATTAGATCTAGTCCACTGATTCGCAACTTTTCTGGACTCAAAGCACCCCTCAGAAAATGCCAACTTAGTTTTCACTCTTTGTGCATGTGTAAAAATACTAGAGCAATTTTTCTGTTGCAAAGAACTCAGACCATAACTGGTCAGAATGTTTTTGACACTCTGGATTCCTATTTGAAATCTCTGGCTTTACCTTGTGAATCAAATTTGCATACCTAACAGTGCTAACATTGCATGGCACACTTGGAAGAATCTCAAGGCACCCCAGGTGCCATAGAACCCTGGTTGAGAATTACTAATATAGTCCCTCAGTCATTTGACCTTCCATTCAAAAAGCATTAGGATTTTATCCATCTGGCTTTGGCCAAGAATCAGAAACTTTGCATTTTAGTTCACTAAAAGACACCCATATGCTAACTAGAGATAGAAATCTAGAATACAGTTATGAGACACAGTAGATTACTTATACATGACAATGTTTTCAGAAACCGTTGCTTTCTTTCGGGAGGACATGAATAAAAGGCTAAGCACTATAATTCATCCATATGTTCACACAGACCCTTGTCATTATGTTCCAAATTTACCATCCTCTACAATTTATTCTAAAGGCAAATGCCGTTGGCTGGGGCCAGTAGTAGATCTCTTATCCTCTGTGAACTCCAGCTATCAGAAGGCAAACTCAACTGCACACAGTTACACTGAAAACTTAAAGGATCATCTGCCCAATTAGGCACCTTTAGTTATCATTTTTAATTTCCCTAATTTTCCATCAAGGACAGAACAAACCATCTATGCTTCATTGCCTTTCCTTGTAGCCTAGGATTGCTCTCCATTATAACATGATTAACAGTTTTTATTTGCAGAAGTACAAAATTTGCGAAGATAGAAAAATCGCCCCCAGAATAAGAAAGAACCTGAAAGCTCACAATAGATGGTAGGTCCAGAAACAAAGTAGACAGTCATAGGATAGGCAAAAGGTTCAGAGGTAAAGCCAACCTCTTCTCCTCTGCGATTAGTAAAACGTGGTAGCAGAGAGACAGAAAATCCCATATTTGCTCTTCCTGAATAATTCGGTGTGGCCCAGATACTGGAACAACATGCTTCTTCTTCCTGCGGCTGACAGAAAAGAATTACTCTGTGGCACTCTCTATGGCACCTGCAGCTGGATGGTTGCGTATCAGCCTGGTCATACCCCCAAACAGGATAGACTCCCCACCCCTGACCCCTCTCCAGAACAGCACCTTACAAACAGACCTGTTAATTAGTGCGCAAAAAAAATGTAGTGGGGGGAGGAGGATGACCAATAAAGCTTTGCTTTTACTCAAACCTGTTTCATTACCATAATAATACACTATCCTCACCTATGTGGACCAATGAGCCAGTCTCTATTTATATATGCAACATGCTCATATATGCAAAGTGTTCAGATATGCAAGATGGTAATATAAAGTGTCCAAAAAGAAATAAAGATATAAAGCCCCTATGCAACAGTCCAGAACTTTTATAACAATGCTATTACCAAATCTAATACAAAAACCTGGACATGCACAGGTATTTGCTCTTTTTTCCCCTGACTTTTCTTGTATAAGGCTTGGAGTTGAATGCCCATATAAATGGGGTTCATGTAAGTGAGGGTCTACTGTATGTACAAAGAAGTTTTTTGTTGTTTAAAAACAAAAAAGCAAACAAGAAAACCTTATTTTCCAGGTGTAAGTATGTGGGATAGACACTAACTTCCTGCTGCCAACCCTTAAGTGTTAGAGCCAATTTCTTGCCAGTTTCTATTAGAGTTGTGTATTTGACTGGTCAAATAAAATTTGGTCAATAAGCTGGTCAAATATTGGTAAAAAAAAAAATTATAAAAAAATTCCAATAGGTCCAAATAACACATAGGAAAAGCACATGTTTTCCATTCAGAAATGTGTCAAAACACACACGCAAAAAAAAAGTATAAAATTACAAAAAAATTGCTTTTCTTGTAAAATTGCTATAATTGACCAGTCAAAAAATAGGCAGTCATTTGACAGTATTGACCTGCTTGCTCACCCTAGTTTCTATGAACCTATTTACAGCTCTTTCATCCAGTTGCAGCTTGTACTTTTGTACGTATTCTTTCACTTACACTACAGTATTTCAAGGCACATTATAAACCCAGCTCAGTTGTATATGCCTTTTGGTTATTCGTGTTCTAGTGAGCAGCTTTCTTTATCGGTTCTACTGATCTGTTAATTCTCTCCCACATTCCTTGTTCTGTCCCTGGGCTTCTTGTCAGTCATGGAAACTTATCTTGACAGAAGGTGAGCCAATGGCCCCAAAGGCATCTGTGGCAATTGTTTCATAGACCAAACATCAGTGTGTGATAACACATTCTAAGAGTGGAGACACTCCAATTCTCTCCTAAATAAGTATTTCTTATAGAGTTGTGGACCATTTCATATGCCTTGAGCTAACCAGAGTCTAGACTTTTGCATATCTCACTTCATATGTGTCTCATATTTGGGCCACAGATATGGGGACCACACTTCTCTTTCCTTCAGGCTTTCCATCAGAGAGAGAGCATGTTTCAAATTTTATGCACAGCACATGAGGAAGAAGCTCAACATTCTTACAGAGATTTGTTTTCCCCCTCAACTCCGATTTTAGGACAGCACAGTTACAAGACCACAGCAGCTATTAACATTCTACACTTTCAGACGGGGCAATGCAAGGTTTATAGAAAAGCCACCTAAAAGAGTGTAAAAAGGATTATATGGTTTACAACTGCCCTGTCCCAATGACAAAGAGCAGTAAGACTCAGGATGACAGTGGACTCCTAATTTTCTCACAGAAGTGGCAATTTCTTCTTTTATCATGTGACCTCATTAAAATAAAAATATGCAGTGCATCTGATGCTCAGCATATGAATTATTTTGCATAATTGCCTCCAATTTTCTATGTGAACTTGAGTTTTGAAGTTTATTAGAACATTATTGCCAAGTGTCAGGTCTACTGTGTATGCTTTATATAATTTCCTGGCTAGCAATGGTAGGAAGAGATGGAAGATTGGGAAAGGGGAAGAAGGAAGGGAGAATTTTTCCTTGTTCATTTCACCAGGATGAGTCAGTCCTAAAGAACCAAGTAGGGTTTTACAGTGAGAAAGAGAAAGGATATCTTTTGTTGGAAGTGCTGGACTGGGACCCAGAAAAACAGGGTTCAGGTCTCTGCTCTGTCACAGATTTTTGGCATCACCATGAGCAAATAATTTTCTCATGCCTAAATTCACCAGCCACATTATGTGGGGGAGACACAGGGGGACAGGGCTTCATAGAGGTACCTGGGTGCTCGCTAAACACCAATAGCAGAAGTCATATTATGACTGTAGATAGTTGTATAGTTTACACTGTGTAACTAGGGATTTGGTACAGAGCCCATTGGCAGTGGGAGTTACTCCATCAACTCTGGACCAAGCCCCTTAAACATAAAACTGACTGGACATGACCACCCTAAGATTGTTGCTGTCATTATTATGTCTCCATTAGTGTAACTTAAAAATTGTGGTGTTCAGAATTTTTTCCCTGTGGTTTTTATCTTATTCTCAGCTTCCTAGTATCCAAGCCAGTTTTCTCTCAACCCCTTACTTGTTTAGCATGTGGTTGCCACACCATTTTAAAATGATAGGGTGCATTTTATAGAGTGTGTTTTTGTCATGATAGGAGTAGAAACTGGTCTTATACAAAGCATTTTCATTTCAGCACCAAGATAAACAAGGGCTGTGTAACAAAACTCAACAGCACATTTCTGAAAGGATTATTTTTCTGGAAAATGTTCTGCACCCAACTTCCCTTCACCCACTGGTATGAAATGACGCTAAGTTGAACTATGGGATGTGTTACCTGTGAGAGATGCTGTACTGTCTGATTACAGATGCAAAAAGGACGTGCCTACATGAGACGTTTACTTCAGAGGTGACTACTTAGCTTTGCAGTAAATGTCTCAGCATCTACATGTACAGGCCTACTAGGAAGCAGGAAAGTAATATATTCTGCAGCAGGGTAACACTTGTAAACACAAATACTACCCTGCATGGGAGTTTTCATGCACAGCAGCACACATGCAGACACTGACATGACTGGCTGGGACACAAGGGTGCTTCAGTGCAGGAGTTGCCTGCTGGCTAGCCCTGCACTAAAGCATCCCTGTGCTCCAGCCAGCCCCTCCACAGCACGTTATTGAGACTGGTGGGAACAGCCTTAGGCTGGCAGTCTGACCCTCCCCTCCTCCCCGCTCCCCCGATGCCACTGCTAACTGGGGCTGCTTCAAATGGGCTCCACGTGCAGCATATTAATAAGTTCCAGAGTGGATTGATCCAGAGTTAGTTGTTCCTGGGCACACATTTAAACAGCACACCTGGGAGCAAAAGACTCTGGAGCAATAAGCTCCAGAGATTATTCAAGTGCACTAATTACATGTGTAGATGTGCCTAAAATGACACATTTCAAAGCAGCCTCCAACAAAAGGTATTTTAATACATGTAAATCTTTTGAGTCAAAGGCACTTTATGATGGGTTTCTTCCTTGCTTACTCTGTTAAAGTAAAATTGTGCATGACAAATAGAATTTTATTATAACCTAAATTTTATAAACAATACATTTCTAAAATTATTTGCTGCTGCAAATATCAGATGTTAACTAGGAAATAAAAATTTGCAAAAGAGGCATGAAAATGTCTTGGGGGGTGGGGAAGGAACTCTTTTTAGGCTTTATTTAATTAGTCTTCTAGACAAAATGTATATGGATCAGTTGCTTTAAAAAGAATTTTACTCCAAAGCTAACCAAGCTGCAGGAACTGAGAATATTTTAAAAGATACTCATGTAAACTTTCTAGCAAATTGCTGAATAAAGACGTTTCCTATATTCACATTAGGGAGCTACAATAGATCATGTATAAAATAAAGGTCAAATCTCAATACACTAAAAAGAAAAGGATGGCATAACAGAGTTAATGTTATAAAACTCTATAGTAGGTACTGTAAGTATAGTTAATGTGCAAAAATACTCGTATTTATATGAAGGTTTTTCTATTTAAAAAAAACCCAGAAAAAAAAGCACATTATTACTTGAAAAAGAGATTTTTGGCCACAGTAAAGAAAATATTCACTGTTAACTGCAGGAATGTGTTCTGTCTAGGAGATTTACAGTAGATACAATCAATATCTACTGTTTGCTTACTATTAATTCCTGAACTCTCTCATTGCTGAGTCTGATGGCAGGATTCTAGGATTAGAGCTCATATGATGGAATTTCTTTAAACAGGTGACCATGTGCTAAAAATGCACGGACTCACAACATGAGAAACTGGTTCTAGTCATTGAGATTTGTCTCTGTGGAGGTGGACAGATGCAAAAGGAAGTGAGTACCACCCTGCTTTTGAAACACTGTCTTCTGTTTAATGTGCTTCAGCTTTTTACTCTATCCATCAGGCTATAATATTTTCTCTTTACTACTCTTTTCCTGTACCAACATAATATTTCTGTATATGTAGCCAATAAAAATTTAATTCAAACAGCTATCATGTAAAGGAACAGCACACAAAGTTCTGTTGTTACAGGGAATAAAACTTTGCTCTTAAAACATGTTCCAAAAGCATAGTTAGTCCTGAATGGTAAATGAAATTCACCTCTTGTAACACCCAGCTCATCACTAGATCCTGCCCAAATCCAGTAGTTCAAACAATTTTTTTTTCAAAGCAGTAAAATCTGGAAAGATGCACTTTTCTGATAAGATTTGCTAAAACTCTCTTGTAATTTTCCAAAAATCTCCTATATGATCACCAGGCATTTTGAATGTACTATTTCTTTTAAAGGAAAAATATTAGGCAGCTTTAAACTACGTTTTTACTGATAGCTTCAACTGAGTTTTTCTTTTTGAGATGGAAAATAGTAAGAGGGATTTTAAAAAGTGTTAAAATAATCCTGCAGGATTTGATTTTGAGACCATTAGAAAGGATCAGAAGAGCCTTTCTCAAGCATATCTGTCAGTGTGTCCCAGCAAGATATGTTTTTATTTCATTGCTAAAACAACAGATTGTTACTGACCTAAATGTCAGATGACACTTCATTTGAAAAAAGCTACACCAGCACCACCCAGCAAGGCAGTGGAGAGCTGGCATTAAGACTTCCTCAAAATAGCCTGGGAGAACAGAAGCCTGAAGTGGCAAGAGTCTTACCTTGAGTACGCAAGATCCAAGGAGAGAAGATCACTGGCTCACAACAGTGGAGGACTGAGAAAGTGCTCTGATCAGCAGCTGGTAGCATGCTTTGGCTTTTATGTGCAGGTGGGAGGAGCTGCTCCTTATAGTAGGTGGGCAGGGAAGAAAGCAAGCAGGCAGCACTCAGAAGGCACTGTGTGGCTGATTTTTGTTCTTCAGGGAGTGAGAAAGAAGTGGAAAGGGAAGGAAATTGAATGGCATTCACAGAGGAAGAAAAGCTTGATTTTATCTGTTTGTTTGCAATCAGTCAACCCATTAAGGGCTTAATGTTATTTCTTTAGAACTAGTGTATTTTTTCCAGTTAGAGTTGCAATGCTCCAAGGTCCGTTTTTGCCTAATTTGAGGATTTTTTACACCAGTAGGATAATAGTCCAAAGAAGTTGGTGGAAAAGCTGATATCCCTCCTTCTCTGAAGGAAGGAAACTAGAAACAGCAGCCTCTCAGTCCTTAATTTTGCCTACTTACACAGCTACTGGGTTTCTATTACACTCTATTCCTCTACTCCTGAATACTTTTATTTTTCTGTCTCTGGTGTTACCCTGGTTTTTCTTGATACAGCTGTAGTGTGTCCTAGCTACACACTGAATCTACCCTCATTTGGAGCAGTTTCCTTGTTCCCTTGTGATTGAGTGAATCATTTTCCTTATGCGTTATTCCCAAAAACCCAGCAAAGTTAAAAAGACACATCTTTCCTGGGGGCTTCTGTGTTACTTTATTGCTCATACTACCACATTTGCTGTTTTCAGAACACTGGAAAGCAGTATTTTGGTCATGTCCAGAGGCATCCATTCATTTGCTTAGCCTCACAAGAGGAAACAGGTGCTAAATGAATATGCAGCTGAAATGGAATAATTCTTGATTGGTGCCACAACCTGCATTAAAGAACCTTGATCCTGTTGGTGCCTCTTGGTTCTGCCATCGTACCAATGGCAAATGAAAACATGCTTTTCAAAATTGTGTTAAACAAGCACACTAACAAATTCAGAGAATGGGGAAATAGATGAGGAGAGGAGAGGAGACCAAATTGGATGGGCCAATGTAAGAGAGAGGACAGTGGTATTACCAAATTAATAACATACATAGGAAGTAGGACAGTGCTCAGCTGAAGGAGAAGAGTTTAAGCGGGTCATCTCTTCTGTACTTCCGCAAATGATGGTGCCCATGAGATAAGGGAGAAGGGGGATAAAACATTACAGAAGGGAGATTAGATAAATTCATTTGGAAATGGATGGATAATACACAGTGAGTGAATCTATATGTGTAATTAATGCATATCACAATGGAGCTTCTCACTCCTGGGCACCATGTTTACACATGCACCTCGGACCACAGCGCATTAAGCTGGATTGGAGTATCCCTAGGTGGCAGTAGGCCCAGGGGTCAGCTGCCAGTTTGGGGCTGCTCTCTCCCAACTTAATATGCTGCAGAGGTGCTGGCTGGTAGGAGTGTGCAAAATGAGCCATATTCAATCTGGATTTAGCCCGAATTGGGGGCAATGATTCAATTAGTTGATTTGGATCACAGACCCAGGAAGCACAGTCACTGAGCTGGGGGGATGTGTGGGGTCCCCCCCTTATACTCCCCAGCGGACCCAGAAGTGGACCAGAAGTGCTTCCAGTCAATTTCCAGGTCTGCTGCTGAGCGCACTGGGGAGCCCCCTGCATTCTCATGGGATGCTCCATCCACCCCACCATCTCAGCGTTCAAGAGCTGCCAGCTACCTTGAGGTATGTATAAAAAACATTAAAAGCTGTGTCTATGTCTGAATTGCTGAATCTTTCCAAACCTCTCCAAATCAATTCGGAGGGTTCCAATTTGATTCAGAGAGATTAAAGGGTCTCCTGATTTGTTTTGGATTCAGAGATTCGGACACTGAATTGGACCAAATCTCCACTGAATCGAATCAGGGACCGAAGCTTCACGCAGCCCTATTGGCTGGGTCACCAGAGGGCTTCAATGCAGGGCTAGCCAGCAGGTAGTCAGTGATGCACCCTCATGCCTTAGCCAGCCCCATCTAAACAATGCCACTGCAGGAGAGTACTTGTATTTACAAGTACTAACCTACAGTGGCATTTATTAGTTTACCAACACCTAACAGAGCTGCATGTTTAGATGTAGAGACTTTACTGTGGAGTGAATTATTCAGCTCTGCAATAAAAATCTTGTATAGCTGTGCCCAGTATCTACCACTCCCTAGACTAATGATATGAATACCTAATGCAGTGCCATGCAAGATAGAGACACCTAACCTAAGTTCAGGTGCTAGACATGGTATATTGGCAAGAATGTGGCTTTCTAATTAGCCCTATGGACAAGCATGGCTTATTAGCCTTGTGGAGAGCCAAACTGAGACAGCCATACTGTTCCTGATACCCAAGCCAGCTCACGTATTTCTGCATGACACTGCCTTGTACCTGTAGACATACTGTTTGAGGCCAGTCTGGCTACAGCATTCTAGATATCAAGACACTGGTTCTTTGCTGGATTGCGACACTACAGGTAGTATCTTGAAATCTGGATGCCTCATACTAAGCTTTTCAAACCAGAATTAAGAACCTGAGGCTGAGCAGCTACAGCTTCTGCCAAAGCCCTGAGGAAAATGTAACTGAAAGCAGTTCAGGACCTAAGTTATTTTAATGATGGAGTAAATCCAGAAGGTCAATTAAGATGAGAAATGGTGGATTATCTTTACCTTTCCTTTCTTCCTCCACCTCATTACCTTTCTTTGTTTCTCTTCACTGTCAGGAAGCTAAAGAGCCATGTCTTTGGTAGCTCAGCTGACTTGGCTGTTCTGATCTGGAGGAACAGATCAGCATACTCTAGAAAGTGACCTCCTGTATGCATGACTGTTAATGTTATCCAAGAGCAGTTTTTGGTAAGCATAGGAATCTGCCCCACTGTCCTTGGTCAGTGACTGCTCCTATTCTTTGAACTGCATAGCTGCTGCTTTCTAAACCAGACCTGGATGCCAGAGCTGGGTGTTGGGAGCATATGGCACCAATTGCTTACACGTTTCTGGATCAAAGCTATCTTATGTTTGATTAGACATAAGTTATTCAACAGCAGTTCTGTACTGAATGGATTTCTGTAGCTAAGTATGAATGAACTAACATTCTTTTAAAACCTCATATCTTACAGTTCACTTAAAAAGGCAGGGGCTGTGGCCTGAGAAGTGTCCATCTAATTTTAGACCGGAAATAAATATTAAGGAACGGATAAGTTGTGGACCCTTGCAGTAGCTTACATTGTAAGTCAGTATACATACATGAACATTCTGAAATGACCTGACCTTTAACTGATGTGACCAGTCAAAACACTAGATCTTCTCCGCAAAACTGGAAGTAACCATCATGTGACATGATGCTTTACATGATGCTAAATAATTAGGCAATTCTGCACAAAAAGAAATTTGAAGTCAAGGTTACCAGGAAAAGAAGTCTAACTTTATGCATTCACTGCCTTTCTCAGTGCCACAAATTGGCCTGGTTTTCAAAGTCAGCAGATAGTCCTGGGTCTCGGGTGCTTTTAAATATCTAGCCACTTTTTGTGGGGATGTAAGCTTGGTTTGAGAAGCCTACAATTAGTCTTCTCTCTTTGAAGAGCTTGGCCCTCATATTTAGACATGAATGTCTCAGAATTAACTGGTATTAAAGGAACTTTGTGCGACTCATCCACAATCCCTAGTATAGGGAGTCCTGTTTGGATGTACATCCCAATAGATTTCATTTCAGTGCAGCCTCAGCTTTTTATAACAGAGTGATAGGAATAGAGGACCTGAGCAAAAGAGAGATTGTACTTGCTTAGCGCTTTCCAAAAGTACTCAACAAACCTTGTTTAAGCTTTCCAGTGTCTCTGTAAGGGAGGGGAATGGTATGCCATCTGTTTTACAGATCCTTAAATTAAAGCACCATCAGTTTAAATGGTTAACTCCAAGTTATCAGACAAAAGTGTCGGGAGTATTATCTCCTTGTTCTCACATCAGTAATAAAGCGCTTTCCTTTCCCTGATGAGTTTAGTGCATAGTGTGGCAGAGTACCTTCGGTGCCTGCCACGTTAAGGTTTGGGAGCAGGCAGCAGGGCATGGGCTACCCTTAATCAGATGGTCCCATGATCCCAGGAGGGCCCTGGACTAAAGGAGGGGGCAAAGTGTAATCTTCCATACCAGTCTCTGGTCCACCGCTTATATTATTCTACCTAGCCCGCACTATCTGCTATCTGCTACTTTATGGGTCTACAGTTTGGCCAGCCATGTAGATTATTAAAGTCACCAAGAGTTCTCACCTGCCACATCTTGGTTGTAAAGTAATTTTGGGGAGGATGATGTTGACCTCTCTTCCTTTCCCCCCTTTACACCTGCACACAGTGTAGCTTGGACATGGGGCTCTGCCTCCCCTACAGCCCCCCCACCCCACTGCCACCCTGATGGTGCAGCGTCAAGTCCAATGTATATTTGTTTTGGTTTACTCACTTACAAGAGTCTCTGCCATGATAATAGTGGCATAGGCTAGCAGTGACAATGTCCACAATAAATACATCTATTTCTACTCAGTCTCATGTATCATTTCCTTATGCAAGGAACGTGGGACTTGGACATGCCTAAACACAGTCCCAGCCTTCTTACTCACCATTTTGTTACTCTCCTTTTGTCTTTTGTCTTTAAGGTTCAACTTTGATCACCAGTGTCTGCTTCCAATGGATGCTGCTGTGATAAGTACGCTGACTCCTCCAAGTCTGTTTTAGTGATGGCCTCTCTAAACTAGGCCTCCACCAATCGCCGCTGCTGGGGCATTCTGCCTTCTTGCACTATTCCAGATGAGGTGGGGAACTCACTTCTAGTTCCCCTTTGATGCTGTCCTGTGGCAGTTTTAAACCAGTGCCTGGTTTCTGCCCTACAAATCACCACTGGCATGCACTTACAAGGTGTGCCCCTGATAGGGGCGGATACTTTCTCTCCTTCCCCTCTTCCACTGCTGGCAGCCAGTCAGCTCGTGGTCCCAGCATCTGTGGTAAGTCTCTTGATGTTGCAAACTCTTAATTCTCTGCCACATGAAGCAGCCTCCATTTTAACCCAGGCCCTCAGAGGTAGGGCAGCAATCTGCTGCTGGCAGCTGGAAGAACACCTCCTGGCTGAGCTGCTGCTTGGAACATTCTTGGAGGTAAGGACACGAGCTATGGGGATGGAAGGAGGCTTTCGGTCTTGGGTATGACTTGAAACTGCACCCTAATGGGGAAGGATGGCCTGGTGGAACTGTTTGTTGTGGGGCAGTTCCCCAGAAATGCCAGACCACTTGTATTCCCAGTGAAAGGCAGGTAGGGGTGCCTTAAAACCCCAACCCCCACATCCTGGTGGGTTACCCCAAGGTAGGGACAAGCATGGGGCCAGGCACAACTAGAAAGAGGCACCTGAGCCCATAGGGTGAAAGACCCCGATGGCCCAAGTAAGGGGGCAGAGACAGAGCAGCCTCAGTGAGGTGGTAGAAATATGTGGAGGACCACATAGAGTAGGGTGCACAGTTGACACGAAGTTCTGTGTGTGAGAGAGGCCAGCAGCTGAGTTCAGCCTGGAGTAAGACATAAGGCCATTGGTCACATACAGTAGGGATTGTGAGAGGATGGCCTGAAGTGCTGCATGTACCCCAGCTGAAGAGTAAGTAGGGAAGCCTGAAGTGCCATGTAGAATAGTGCCTGAGGAGGACCTGAAGTGCTGCATGGAGTAAGGCAGGTTGGGAGTGGCCCGGGAAGGGGGATTTTGTGAGAGGCCAAGTGAGAGTGGGCAGAGTGCAAGAGGCCCTTTGAGAGAGGGTGGTGTGAAAGGGGCCCAGTGAAGGGTAGAGTATGTGTGCTGGATGTTAGAGGCCCTGCAAGGGGCAGAGTTTGGCTTGGGCATGGGCTGGAGCTATCATCAACTTATGTTGTCATCTGCGAGGCATGGGGCACAGTAAGGTTAGATTGGAGCTGTGTGTATTGCCCTGATCACCAGGGCAAGTAAACGGGCAGCCTCCTGCCTGATTGACACTTTAATTATTACCATCAAGGCATGGCAGGAAAGGAAGGTGGGAAGTTAGCCCAGAGAAAGGTGGGTGGGCCAGTATTGCAAGTCATCCCTGAGCTGGAGGTGTCCCTGTCACACAGAGAGACTTTATAAATAAAATATTCTGAAGAAAACTTCACATTATCTGAAGATTCACATTATCTTGCCATTACAGTAGGTTTTAGAGCACATCATATTTCACTTGTGTAGAAATCCAGCAGGAAAGAAATGGTAGCTACATCTGTGCAGCACCATGGATGGGCTAATTAGCACTGCTGAATGATAATTCCATTTAGCCCAACCTCATGCAAATTAGCCTATTCATGGCACCACAGAGGCCCAGCTACAGTGCTTCCAGTAGAAAGTGGCCCACCTGGTAAAGCTTAGTACAGTGAGTGTACCACGAAGATATGGTCCAAAATTATTTGGTTCATTTTGCCTAGTATGGCGCTGTCAAACTGGTGGCTTGCAGGCTGCATGTGACCCACAAGTGATTAATTTATGGACCTCCAGGCTCCTATCAGCTTCCATTCCTCCTTTTGCAACAGCCAAGATCACTGAGGTTTTGTTCTGACTTCCACTTCCAGTGCCTGTCCCAGGAACAGCAAGACCTGTGGGAGCTCATGGCATTGCAGCAGGGAAGCCCATGGCTGCTGATGGGGAGGGAAGTGGTGGGGGGCACTTGTGCACATGCATGATGGAGCAGCTGCCCAGGCACATGGTTGGGGGAGTCCATCTGATGAGGCCTGAGGTGGGGGAGTGAACTGTCTGCATGTGCAGTAGAGCAGGGAAGTGACCTGTCCATTAATATGGTGTTGGGGCTGCCCACATGCGTGCAGTGGAATGAAATGGGAGTTGGCAGCTCACTCTCTGCATCAGTGGGGTGAGGGGCGCTGCCTATGCATTCCCTCCAGCAGGAAGGGTGCCTGGTGGCAGCCCCTGGCTTGCACTATTATGGTCTGCATGGGATACAGCCCCAGCCACTGAGAAGTTGGAAAGCCCTGGCCTAGTAAAATACAAGTTGAAATTGGGTCCAATTACTGCATATAAATAAAGAGTGGAGAGGAATGAACTGTTTAATCTGAAGGACAATGCTGGCACTTGAATAAATCAGTATAAACTGACATTCAGGTTGGAAATTACACGAGAATGCCAAGTAGCAGCACGAATCGGGGCAAACTTCTGAGTAGCTACATATTGCTAAAGGAACATGCAACTGATTAGTAACTGTATAATGTAATTGTTCCATCTGCAGACTTCTGTAGCAATACATGGAAGCAGCTTCAACCCTGTTTCATTCAGGGTTAAATTTACAGTGATTCAGCTAAACTTGTATCCCTATAAGATCATGAAGAGGTAACAGTTATGGTACAGCAGCTGATGCAAACTCCCTTTCTGAAGTGGTTAAAAGTTACCTCTGCCCATACCCAGAGATTGTACTAAGGAAATACTGTCAACATAGAAGGGACTTTAGAAAAGTATTTTATTCAATCTCTCACAAATAGCAGGCGATCTGCTGATCAAAAAGGAGCAAGAACTCATAGAATTTAAGGGAAGGAAGGGAACTGCCCTGTAGAAACAGTATGCATCAGTCTGTGGTTGACTGGAATGCGGTTCTTTGGGCTTTTTCCGTAGAAGAAAGTGTCTAATCATCAGAGGAGTAAGGCACTGGAAGGGTTGCCCGGTACCAACTAGGAGGGGCAAAAAGCCTAACTATTTTTAAAATAGAGCTCAATGGGCACATTTACATGAGACAGATATTGTGGAGATGCCAAATTAGCTCTTCAGAAAAGTCTCTGCATCTACATGTGTGGCCCTATTAGGCTGCAGTAATCCATTTAACTCTACCATAGGTTAATACTTGTCAATACAAGTACTATCCTGCAGCAGAGTTTTTTACCGTGCAGCAGTGCATGTGTAAATACTGACAGGGCTGGCTGGGGCATGAGGGTGCTTCAGGGTGGGGGCTGCCTCCCAGCTAGCCCTTCACTGGATCACCCTTATGTTCCAGGCAGTATGTATAAAAGTGGTACCTGGAAACAATACACACCGGAGCAATAAGCTCCACAGTTTATTTAGGTGCAGCACATGGACCTCAGGCAGAGCAGCCCTGGCTGGCAGGGGACCCCAGAGGTCAGCCTGCTAGCCCAGGGCTACTCCCCTCAGCATAATGTGCTACATAGGAGCTGGCAGGAGCATGTGTCCCAGCCAGCCAGGCAGCATCTACATTTGCGCTGCTATGGAGTTTTTTGCTTCACATTAATTGCACGTGTAGATGTGCCCAGTGTGTATGAAAGAAATTTGCATGGGATGATGCCAGTGATATCTGTACTCATTGACCCAGTCCTATGTTCCTAACCATTTGAATCTTCTAGAACAGGGGTCAGGAACCTATGGCTCATGGACTCATTTGATCTAGCCCACAGACATGGAGCTTAGGCACCGTTCAGCAGCAGGGGGCTTGGGGACTTTGCCTGCCTGTCTGACATTGTGGGGAAAGGCGCTAGCTGCAGATGCTGAATGCTTTCTCTGTGCTGTCATGGTGAAAAGTGAAAGCAGTGGAAGCTTTCCCAATACTGCCATGGCAAAAGTGGTAGCAGCACCTGAGTCCTAGCACCCACCTTTCTGCTACCCAGTTCTGACCCAAACTGGGTCACTCCAGCTTGCAGCCCAAAACAGGTTGTTGCCCAGTGCTGTGGAGCACTTTAACTTGCCTCTTATCCACACACAAAAAATAGCAAAACTGATTTATGTGTATTCCAAGAATGATTTGAAGCAGACTAGGCTTTTTAGGCTAGTCTAAGGTCTAGACTAGTCTAAGGGCCTTGTTACATGGTGATTTTGGGCTGCTCTTGGAGATTTTAGCCCTTTGATTGCCACACATTAACACCTTAAAGTAGTATTAAGCACTTGTTATGTAGTTCCATGCTACCACTCTAGGGCAGGATTATCTCTGATCCACACTACCCAGCTCCTGCTCCATTAAGGCATGGCCACTCCCTATAGATGTGCCACACAAGCTGAAGTCGCCCAGTATCCCAGGATCTCTCACACCCTTGACCCTAGAGCAGGGATAGAAGTCTGTCCTGGCTTACCAGCCCTCTAGGGGCATCTTGCAACTACAAATACTAGTCCTGCCCCTGCTCACCAGGCCTCTAGAGGCAAGTCACAGCTGGGCAGGTAAGGGACAGTCAGAGAAGGTTTTTACACTAAGGGTGTGACTGCTCCAAACTCCATGGAGACCCCAGCTGCAGCTGTGCTGTGATAGTGCAAGGCTGGGCTTGCCATGGAGACTGGCCCCAGCTGTGCTGGCAGGACACACAGCAGAGTAGGGCAGGGGGCGCTCTGGAGCTGCTAAGATCTTGTGGTGGGGGCAGCTTGATCCCCGGCCAGGACAGAGCTGCAATCTCCAGCCTGCAGACTCCGGACAGGGACATGCAGGCAGTGGATCGTGGTTGTTCCCCTGCTCTGGACCAGGCTGTCACTGCTGCAAGGAGCCAGGGCAGAGCTGTGATCCACTGCCGGTGCAACCCTACACAAAATGTGCAGGCTGCAGGTCGTGGTTCTGCCCTGGCCCTGGACCAGTCTGCCCCCGCTGCAAGATCCCAGCAACTCTGGAGAAGCTCCCTGCCCTGCCCTGCCCTGCCCTGCCCTGCCATGCACCCTGCCAGTGCAGCTGGGGCGGGTCTGCATACTAAGCCCAGCCTTGCACTATCACAGCACAGCTGCGGCTGGGGTCTCCATGGAGACAAGCCCCAGCCATGTAGGCAGGGGCTGCTGGGAAATGGAGTCCAGCTGCTGGCTGGATCCACCATTTTGCCCACCCTGGTCTAAGAACTGTTTCAGGTGACTAATACTAGGGCTATCAAGCTGTGTCTTCACTGGAGAATAGAATTTTTAATAATGCACTTGATATAGTGAAACCAGTTCAAACATGAAGAGTATGCTGCATCCACACTACTGATACCCACACTGACTCATTTCAACAACTGTTTCACTTAATCTGAACCAGTCTGTTTCCAGAGAGAGAAAAGGCTATTTGACACAGTCCAGTTAGTTCTCTTGTTTTTTGTCCCATATGCACAGGGAACTTCTGGTCTCCCAGAATTCCTTGTTTCCATGATCTGTATCAAGAACATTTTAGGATGGGTGCTTGGATGGAGCCACTTAAATGGTTTAGAACAGGTTAAGCATGGATTAGAGTTAAAAAAAAATACAATTCCTCCATAGAATCAGCCTAACTAGCATGGGCTTGCTGACTCTGACCCAATCAGAGCCGGTTCAGTTAGGAATGGTCTGCTCTCTAGTGCAGAGACAGCCCCAGAGTCTATTGGTGTCAGTAGCAGCAGCATTCCCAAACGGGTTATGGTGAAGCAGGGCTATGGCACCTTTCCATTCAGCATATCTGGCCAGTTGTAGGTAAGAACACATGCTGCAGCTAAAAGCAAAGGCTTTTCTGGGCATGCTACTCCAAAGATCTAGGGCAGAGTGGGCTAAGTCTTACTCTACCTATTGGGTATTTAAGTGGCACTTAAATGTCTGATTGCAATCCTATTTCACTCTGCTTGAATCTCTGAAAAAGGTGCAAGCCTTCAAATATCCATGTTTCTTGTCCTGGAATAAATTCTAAAAAGGTTCATAGGATAAGAAGTATTAACAGTTTATCCCAGGATATTGCTATGTGCATCTGAACAGTTATTCAGGGATTATATCACTGAATCAATGACAGAAAAGTGGCTGTGCATTCAGCCACCCACTAAACCCCTATTGGAAGCGTGACCCTATTGGAAGGGTGATGTGTGTACATACCAGTCCTGCGATATTTCTGTTTTGGGGCTAACATGGGCACAATTTATCCGGGGACAAATGCAACATCTGTTCCTAACCTAAGTGGAATAGGATCTGGCCTGTTACATTTACTGTTGGTACTGATGTCTCAGGACACCTCTACTAGGGATTCTATCCAAGAGGTACTTTCTAGCTTTCATAGCATGCTAACGCACTGCAACCACTATTTCTTAATGAGCATGATTTCATTCTGTATTATATAGCATAGCAAATAATTTGGAGACTATCAGAAGGATTCTACATAGCTAGGAATGTATATACCCTTTTGCCTTTAAATCAATGGCTTCTATTATTTTTTCCCTCTGGCTTTCATGCTAAAGTACACAGTAAAAGGATATTATGAAAAAAGAGAAATGAAAAATTCAGGGCAAAGCTACAGCTCTATCTGCATGGCTCCTCAAGTGTCTTTCAAATGGACATATACTCATACAGAAAGTAATAATATTATTTTTAATAATAACTACGTACAGTTATTTAGAAGGCAATGAATCTCCGTTCAGATATTTATTAGTGATTTGAATGCTGGCATAGAAACCTTTTTGAGCAAGTTTGCAAATAACATGGGGGTCTGGGGGTGAAAGTGGGGGATGGGGCTGGGCAGGGCAGCCATTGGAGGGGTCTGGGGGACCGGGGTCTGGGGCTAGGTGGGGCAGCCAGCAGGGGAGTGCTGCAGCAGCCGGTGGGGGATGGGGCCAGGTAGAACAGCAATCAGAGGGCTCGGGTGGGGCATGTGGGCCCTGCAGAGGGGGTGGTAGTCCCTGCGAGGGCCATTTGGCCCCTGTTGGGGGGGCTGTTACCTCTGGGGGGCTGTAGTCCCTGTGGGGGAGCTGCTACCTCTGGTGGGGTGCTGTAGCCCCTGTGGGGGAGCTGTAGTCCCTGTTGGGGGAAGCAAAATATATGTTCATGTATTCGTGAATTCATGAAATGTATTTAGAGTTCACTTTATTATTATGATAGAGACACTGGTAGTCTTCCAAATTGCTTTAACACTGTAGATCTATCAATAAAACATTACCCAACTGTTTGCTGTCCCAGTCACTCTCTTTCTTTATAGTGGTCTTTTGTTTTAATTGTGGAGGAACATGGATCTTGGGGTATTTTACAGAGTGACTTTGGGATTTTTTTTAATCAGGGATTTTTCAATTTTCCAATAGGGAACACCAGAATTCTTGCTAGGGAGGCCAGTGGCAGGACCCTGCCTTCTCAGAGCTGGCACCTTGGACCCAGCTGGCTGTGGCTGACCTTCTGACCAAATGGGGCCAGGAGGACATGCTTTGACAGTTCAGAGCAGGCCACTGCACCCAGAACATCTTCCAGGCGATAGCTACACAGATGGCCAGGCAGGGGGCAGACATGGCAGTAGTGCCGCACAAAGGCCAACTCTGCAGCCACAGCCCACCACTGGCAGCTGGCCCAGAGGGGCAGATGCCTCATTCGGGTCTGGCAGGTGTGCAGCAGGTCACAGCCAGGCAGCATCCCCCACTGTCAGACTGCTGCAGTGGGCAGAAAGTACAGGGAACTCTCAGGGCTGCTTCAGCAGTCCAGCTGGCACAAGGGATAGTGTCCCCAGGTACCAATTGGCTGGGCCCCAGAAGATCCTGAGAGCGAGTAGCCCTGACCTACTTACCAGGGCACTTTTTTGTATTGATGGGGCCAGGACAGGGCGCTTTTTATACTGCTGTGGACAGCACAGGTGCTGGCCCTAGGCTCTAGCTCCCACGGCTGCAGGTCTAGGAGGAGCCAGGTGGAGTTATTTTGCCCCAAGTAGCACAATTTGCTCCACAACAAAGTGCATGTCCAAGCATGTGCACTAAGGCAAAATTTGCACCGCTTCTATTTGAGCTACTGCAAGTGCACATGCTTGCATGTGTGGATGCGCCCTGGGAGTTTTTGCCTTCCTCAGTAGTGGCGGGGTATGGCCTTCTTCCTGGGATCTCTCAGTTTTGACAACCTTTGCAATACCTATTGTCCCCCTGCTTTACCTGTCACAGAGTCAGATATTATGTCTTGTGTTTTGTCAGGGTTGACTGTAGTTTTGCTGGGAGTTTAGACAGTGGACTTGTGTAGGATGGTTTGGATAGGAGTTGGACTAAGATGACTTCTAGAGGTCCCTTCTAGCCCAATATCTCTACAATTGTATGATTCCATAAGTGAATGGATAAGGGAACTGGATTCATGCTGAGAAATAATTCTAGTCACTAAGGCTGTGCAAAGCTTCAGTCCATGTTTCGATTCAGCGGAGATTCAGCCCAGTTCAGAGTCTGAATCTCTGAATCCAGATTAAATCAGGAGACCCTTTAATCTCTCCAAATTGAATCAGAACCCTCCAAATTGATTCAGAGATTTGGGAAGATTTGGCAATTCAGACATAGACACAGCTTTAAATGTTGTTTTTTTCTACATACCTCAAGGTAGCAGGTGTCTGGTGAATGCTGTGATGCTAGGGTGGATGGAGCATCCCACAGCAGCATGAGGTGCTCCCCAGTGTGCTTAGCAGCAGACCCATATGTGGACCAGAAGCACTCCCGGTCCACTTCCGGGTCCACCAGGCAGAGCGCAGGGGGCCTCCCCTTGCAGCCCCCCAGCTCAGCAACTGGTGCCTCCTGGGTCTGGGGGGGCACCCAGGGTCCCCCTGTGGCTGATTGCTGAGCCAGAGCACCCCAGCAGACCTGGAAGTGGACCAGAAGTACTTCCAGTCCACTTCTGGGTTTGCTGCCAAGCATGCGGGGGGGCCCCACACACTCCTGTGGGACACTCCATCTGCCCCGGCATCAGCATTCACAAGCTGTGCCTTGTACCTCAAGGTATGTAGAAAAAAACATTTAAAGCTGTGTCTATGTTCCAATCGCTGTTCATTTTTTTCCCTAATTGTAACTGCAAAAAAAAAAAAAAAAAATTAACAATCCAGCAACGGATAGACAATTTCTTTATTGCCAGTTTATAGTTAAAGATCCATACCTGAAAAAATACCTGATGGGAAATTGTGCTGGATCCACTAAAACAATTTGGCTAAAGATGGATTGGTGGCATGAATGCATGGAAGATTCGCCATAATGCAAAAATGATAGCTTGTATCAGCAGCTTAAAGCAGTCACCAATACTGCTAAGAGGAATAGTTGCAAAGGGTGGAGTTCAGAATAGTTATAGAGCTGTGATGACAGAATATTGAAAATCAAGGAGGAGAGACTGGGAATTTTTTATATAACTTACATAGAATTACATGTGCCCTATGATATATAACAGAGCTAAAGCAAATAATAGTAAATGCATGGTAAAAGTTAACATTTCCAATTTTCATCATGTCCCATATTTTTTAAAAGTACATTTTAGATGTTTTTTATGTTAGCTGTTATTAAAAACATTCTGAACAGCCTTTGGGTAAAGTTTCGTTAAGCTACATTAACCTTGTGGAAAGTTATTCTTCTCTTCATTTTATTTATTGACTGTAGGACAGAAGACATAAATGATTTCTCTGCTTGTTTAAAGTATATTTGTTAACCTATGGTTTCAGGAAACATTCTAAGATCTCCCAAAGTCTTTGAGACATATTTGCCTTTTAAAGGATTAATGATGTCATTTCTATAATACAACCTTTTTATAATTAAGATCCACAAATCTGGAAGGGAGAATAGGGAGAGAAAATGAACACACTACACTTTTTCAGAGTTAAAAGTCATGAACTATTTGGTCATTTTCCCCTATGTACAAACCTAGCCTGAACAGTGTCATTCAGAGGTTACTTGTTAGATATATGACCATACAGAAGGAACAGCCAGATGGTTCTTCCAGGATGCCATGGTTCCCCTGCCTCACCTGTGAAAAGTTAAAATGTTATGTCTTGTGTTTGTAGCAGGATGCTTAGTGCACCTGCCCCTTAAAGAGAATTAGGACTGGTGAGTGGTGAGGATTAGGACTAATGAGTGAATCACCTGGCTGGAAGAGGGCTCAGGCTTGAGCTGTATAAGCCCAGAGCCTGAACCGGTCAGGCAGTCCAGGTTTGAGAGCCCAAGGAGTAGGTCTTCAGGCAGCAGGACAGTAAGGCTTCTGAAAGAACAAGGGATTACAGTAAATTATTCTGTGGGCCTGGGGTATATTATCTGGGTATAGACAGAGATTGGATTATGTAGGCAATTAGCTATTGTTGATGCTTCTGTTGGAGTCACAAGCCTTCAGCCCTGTTTCATATGCCTTAAGCCTGATACCAGAGAGCTGAGAACAGGGTACAGAGGGTCCCCCTAGCCCAGAGGAGGGGCTGAGTGGAGTCCAGAGGGTTTCCCCAGCCTACTGGATGTGACAAAAGAAAAAAGGAACATCAGAAACTATAACAGCTGTGAGGCTTGGGGTGTGGTATGGGGGCAGATGGAGCCATACACTTGAGCCTTATGGCCACAGCTGCCCTGGAGGGACTAGTTAGTGATTCAAAGGACTAAGACTCACCCTAAGCCCTGTGGGTAGCCTTCCTTCCCTAATCTTTATTAAGAACAGGGTGTGGTGGGTGAGTAATAAAGGGAGGGCTGTCTTAGAGCTTGAGCTGGGCAAGAGCCATACAGCCACCAGAGGGTATTATGGCTGCCCCTGGGGCTATGGCCGTATCACAGTGTTGTTCCAGGGTTGATGGTAGTTTTACAAAGATTATGAATTTGTATAGGATGGTTTGATTACTCCTAAGAAAAGGACCTGGGTGTTACAGCAGACAGTAAACTGAATATGAGCCAGCAGTGTGTGCCCTTGTTGTGAAGTAGGCTAACAGCACACCGGGCTGCATTGGTAGCAGATCAAAGGAAGTAATTACTCTGCTCTATTTGGCACTGGTGGGGCCACATCTGCAGAACTGTGTCCAGCTTTGTGGCCCCTGTTACAAAATGGATGTGGAGAGATTGTAGAGAGTCCAATGGAGGGCCATGAAAATGGTGAGGAGGCCAGGGCACATGACTTCTGAGGAGATGCTGAAGGAACTGGGCTTATTTAGCCTGGAGAAAAGAAGACTGAGAGGCAATTTTAATAGCAGCCATCAACTACCTGAAGGGGGGCTCCAAAGAAGATGAAGCTAGCCTGTTCTCAGTGGTGACAGATGACAGAACAAGGAGCAACAGTCTGAAGTTGCAGCAAGGGAACTTTAGGTTAGATATGAAGAAGAATTTTCTTACCAGAAGGGTAGTAAAGCCCTAATTTGATATATTTTCTATGATTAGGAATGATCCTGCCTCAGGCAGAGGATTGAGCTAGATGACCTTTGGAGGTCCCTTCTGGCCCTACTCCTCTATGCTTCTGTGAAAACTCTATTACACCAATCCAGCAATGGATTGGAAGTTAGAATAAGATTTGAAACTGCAAGTGGTGGGCTGTGGATGAACATATATAGGGATGTGATTGTCAAATGTAGTATGAGGAGGGGCAGATTAAGATAAGAGTCCTGCCTTTTACCAAATAGCATTGCTCATGTGTGACACTTTTTAAGCCACACACTGCAACATGATGGGAAGGATGTGTACTATAAAAAACTGAGAAGAGCTTACATAGAACATTTTGTTCTGATAACTCATGTTCTTTTGTATATATCTGGCCCACACTGACCCTTGTTTAGTCTTCTTTGCCTCTGGTAACAATGTAAAAATAAGAAGAGACTCATAGGAACTTTCACTTCCAACTGTTTAAACTGATGCCCTGAAAAGTACACATGTTGTACCTTTTTCTGTTGTCCTTAATAGTTTGCAGTGCTGGCATCCTGTATTTGCAGTACCATTACAACAAAAAACAGATAAAGCTTTCTAGTGAGATTCACTAGTTGGTAGCTGAAGGTAAGCATACTCTGGCAAGACATAAGGCATACATTTTTAACAGTGAGGGTAATAAAACTGTGAAACAACTGAGCAAGACAAGTGGTCAATCTTCTATCACTCACAATCTTTAGGTCAAGGCTGGATCTTATTTAAAAACAAATGCCATGACTAACAGAAGTTATGACCTTCGTGGGAGAAAAAAAAAATATTGGTCATAGTCTGTATTGTTCAGGCAATCAAACTGAATAATCATAAAGGTCCATCCCGTTCTAATAACTTACGAATATGTAAGCTGGGGCAGGGATCATCTTGGAGAATTTTACCGCAGGTCTACGTGCAAATACTGATCAGGATACCCCAGATACAGCAGTAGAACATTTAATGCCAGTTTATGTATTGCTAAAAATAATCCAGACTTGTTAAAAATGGAAATCTTAATTTGTAACATATGCTTTGGGAAGTAAGTGAGACTTTTCTTCAGTTCCATTAGAATATGCTTGGTGGCAGTATTATGCACTGTTGTATTTTTAAATAATTTCTCTGAAGATTTATTTAATGAAACCCAGCGTCATGCATTTTGGCTGCAATGTATATTACTTTCAAATCTGTGCCAGAAGATTATATAGTGCTTTCTGTTTTAGAAAACTAAGTCCTGTTCTGTTTCAGCTGAAATATCAGCCTTGGGGAGATAATATTTCTGATTGAAGGAAATATGTGCTCCAGTGACACTGGCTTAAAAAAAAAAAAGTGGGGGATGGGGAACAAAACAGAACTTGAAGCTATTAGCCAAGGGTTCTCAGAACAGCCTCCCCTATATAGTCCTTTATAGTATCTGCTGTAGCCATCTCTTGGTTCATCTCTGTACCATTTTTTTTTTTTACCTGACTCCTTAGAAACAGGTGTCTGGCTCTTGGATCCCAAGATGGAGGTGCCCAGAACCCCTGAAAGAGAAATGCCTGCCTGAACTAAAATCCCTCCCTCGCTGTGAAAGCAATAGTAAGTCCGGTGCAAAGCACAGTACCTATGTTTGGTTGTAATGGTGCCCATCTTTTGTAGAGTAGCCTAGTAGCTCGAGCATTCACCCAGGATGTCATAGATGTGGATTCTAGGCTCTGTTCAGCCTTGAAGACTCAAACCCACTTCCACCCTTCTCAGGAAAGTACCATAACTATCAGGCTTGGTGCACCTTTTTGTTCAAGCTGGACTACCAAGAAGACGAGAGACTAAGATTCATGGGTCCAGAAGCAGAGGTGGCATAATTCTCTAACCCAGAAATAACCTGTCTGTGAAAAGGAGGGCTGGGTTCTGGTCCCTGCTGCCAGGTTTGTTTTGCATTTTTAATCAATGACCAATATAGAATTACCTAAATCCCACCTGTGCCTGTGTTGGTATGTATGAAAATAATTTGGGATTGATGTTTGATTCCACCTATACTATAAACTTTTTTTTTTTTTAATCTTCAAGAGTGCATAAAACTCATCTTAACTTACCTGTTGATCATAGTCAGAAGTGCTTTGTAATAATGTTCTAACAAGATATATTCTGGTCTCAGATTCTTCTTGCTACTAATAGCTATAGAGAGATATAAGCAAGAGAAGAATTTGTCTCAGTATTTTAAAAATAACCCTTAACCTGTAGCTGTTAGATAAATGTCCTGTATTAAGATGAATATAAAAGCTTAGGCCTGTATTTCATAACCTCCTTTTCCAGCATTCTGCTCTACCATACTGCTTGCCCATAAGAGTAAATTGGACAACTCATACATATAGTGATCACAGATGGCCTCTCTCACTATCTGTCCCACTTGGAAAGGGAATACCAGTGAATACTATATTCCTTCCAGCTGTTGCTGTTTTTATTAAATTAGCAAATTGCCCATCAAGAATGATTGATTGGGGTGGGGGGACGCTTCCCCCCCGCCCGGCCTTGATTCTGGCTCTGCTTCCTCCCTGCCCTGGGTCTTACCCTGTGCACTCCCCCATCCCCTGCCACTCCACTCCACTCCACTCCACTCTATGCCACCACTGCCTCCCAGGAATGGGGTGGGAGGACTTGCATGCAGCAACTGCAGCCACCACCCAGTGTGATGTCCTGCCACCTGTAGCAGGGCACTAGGTTGCCTGCTACTGAATAGTAGTAAATGGGTTTAGCTTCCATTTATTAGGGCAGCAGGTACCAGTTGCTATGGCAACTAATTGGGTCAGCTGACTGCCAGGGGGCAGGGCCTGGCCTTTATAAGCAGAGAAGGCTAAGGCTAGAGTCAGTTCCTCTCTGGCAGCCTGAATAGCAGGAAGCTCTAGAGCAGAGCAGAGCAGAGCAGAGCAGAGCAGAGCAGAGCAGAGCAGAGCAGAGCGTCGGCATCATGATACGTGGTGGAGAGAACCCTGACAGGGAGACAGAGAGTAGCCAGGGTGGTGTTGAACAGAGGTTATAGCCAGGAGGCTTATTTTGTGTTTCAGCCAGTAGGCTTGTGGTCTTGAGTTTCTGTTTGGGGTGTTTGAGTAACACTGGAGGACCGGGCAAGGCTGTAGGGGTGGAGGAGGCCTCAAGGGAGCTCCCTGGTAGAGGGGGAGTTCCTAGCACCACAGAGGGTGCTGCGTTGTGGGGGTGTCCTGACCCCAGCCCAGTGTGGGCAGCTTTGGGAAGAGCTCAGTGTAGGCAGAAGCCCAGTGGGGCATAGGTGCAGGAAGGCGGGTCTGAGCTAGTGGGGAATCCTGACCCCAGCCCAGCAGGGGTGATATCAGGACGAGCCCCAATTGGGAACAGCCCCAGTGGGGCATAGGCCCAAGAAGGGATCCGGGAGCCAGGTAAGGCTGAGGCTGCCTGACCCCCAATTCAGGGAAGCCCAAGTTGGGCATAGAAGGCCCCGGTGAGGGCGGAGAGCGGGGGGAGGCGCGAGCAAGGCCCCGGTGAGGGCGGAGAGCGGGGGGAGGCGCGAGCAAGGCCCCGGTGAGGGCGGAGAGCGGGGGGAGGAGAAACCCCAGGAGGGGGCAAGCCTAGTGAAAAGCCCAGTTGGGGCAAGTGCAAGGCCCCGGGGGAGAAGGTGGATATTGGAGCAGGGCCCCGGGAGAGGGCACGGGTGTTGGAGCAGGCCCCGGGAGAAAGGGAGTATAGGGCGTCAAGTAGAGTCCTGGCATCGTAAGGTGGGCACCGTGCCACAGTGGGCAGGAAGGCAGCCTCCCATTAATAACATAAGATCAAGATGTGGTGGGCAAGATAGGGGGTGCATTCAAGACCAGAGTTGGCACGGGTAGGTAGGGCCCTGGGGGAGGTCATGGCACCACTCTGCATCTAGCCACACACAGCATCCCCCCACCTCCCATAGGTGGTGGAAGGAGGCATTAACAGGGATCAAGCCCCCAAACACAGGGCAGCCTGACCACAGGCTGCTGCAGGGGGGGCACACTGAGAGACCCTGAGCAGCCAGAACTTCAGTTGGCCCAGGAGGCAGGTAAGTTTCTTTCAATCTAGTTGCTTTTTGACTGCCTGGGCTTGGGAGGGTGCAGATCAAGACCCCCACAGTGAAGGAGGGAGTGGGGTGGGGTGAATAATTCGCCCCTGCCCCTACTTTGCTCCCTCCTCTGCTTAGGGTTGCCCCATGACCTGGCCGGGTAGGGGCCCCATTCATCATGGGCCAAGCTGTGTCGTGGGGCAATCGGAGCCCAGTAGGTCATCCAGGGGTGCGGCTTGGGGGAGCCAAGTGGGGGGGGGGGAGTCCCCCCAGCTCCTCTGCATCGTGCACAGTGACAGGAGCTGCCTGTGCATGCCCCTGGAGGAGCCACCAGGTTCTAATTGCTCCATGGCCCAGTCCAGCATAGCCCCAGACCCACTGCCCCCACTTCCATGGCCCTTCCCCTGCTGGTGGCAGCAGGCTGCTGTGACTTGCCCCCAACTGCCTCCATGCCCTCCCCTGAGCCCCTGTGCAAAGAAGTGCCTGCATGTGCCCAGGCCAGCCAATCGCTGCCTGCCCTCTTGGTGTGGCATACACAGTTGGTCTGGAGCATTACAGACAGACAAGCAGATGCATGGACTAGGGCTCTTATTATATTAGAATTAGTTACTTGGTCAATTGAAATTTTAACAACAGCAGCAGCAAACTGAATGAACTGTTCTCCAAATAGATATGTAAAACCTTTGTTAAGTTGCACCAAAAACCGCACAGCATTGTAATATGTTGATGTTTACAGATGTCTAAAGCCTTTTTCTTTTCTTTTTTTTCCACATTTCAGTTTGAGGGATGGAATGCATGACAATACCTTAACTTATAGTACTATTATTATGGAATCTGTAGGTCACCTTCTGATCTTGGTGACACCCAGTGGAAACTCAAGTAAGGCCAAATCTCAGTTCCAGTGTAACAAATCAAAACTAGGGACATAAAAGGTTAAATGGCAGTTTACCATTTACCGCTTACCATATACCATTTAGTGATCTTTAGCAGGAATGGACCCAGTGCCTTATGTCTTCACTAGGGCTGTGTAAAGCTTCCATCCCTGATTTGATTCACTGGCTGAATCTCCAAATCTGAATCTAATCAGGAGACCCTTTAATGTCTCCAAATTGAATCCGAACCCTTGAAATCTATTAGGTGATTCAGACATAGAAAAAACATTTAAAGCTATGTCTATATACCTCAAGGTAACAAATGGCTGCTATGCTGGGGCACATGGAGCATCCCACAGGAGTGTGGGGGGTTCCTCAGTACACTTGACAGCAGACCCAGAATCACTTCCAGTCCACTTACAGGTCTGGGTGGAGGGGGAGGAGGCAGGTCAGTGCAGGTGAACTGGAAGTACTTCCAGTCTACTTCTGGGTTCACTGCCAAGCATGTGGGGGGACCCCACAGGCTCCTGTGGGATGCTCCATCTGCCCCAGCATTGCACCATTCATGAGCCATGTCTGATACCTCCAGGTACGTAGAAAAAACACTTAAAGTTGTGTCTGTGTCTGAATCGCTGATTCTCCAAATTGACATTCAATCTTCAGATTTGGATCGGGTCAAATTGAATTGAATCACTGTCCCCAGTTCAGGCCAAATCAAATACACCCCATTTCACACACCCCTAGTCTTCACCACACTCCTAGCACTGTGTGGGCCGCTGGCAGGAAGCCATGGTTGCGAGGCAGCAGGTATGGCCAAGCCACTAGGGGGTGCTGCCCAGTTGTAGAGCCATGGCTTTGCCTTTACCCATGGGCAGGGGTTGGGTTTGCAGATGGAGGTAGTGCTGCAAACTTCTCCTGTGCCCAGATGCTGCCATGACAGGAAGGGAGGGAGGTGCTGGGCTCCCCTCAGGGGTCAGACAGGGCCTTCCCACTGCAGCAGTGAGAGTCACAGCCCCACAGTGGGTCTGCTCATCTCCCTGCAATGGCGGGACTCAAGCAGCGTGATGCTCCCTGCACCTCCCACTGCACTTATGCCACTGTTGCCCAGACCTGGAAAGTCCCATTTAGTCCCAGTGCCATGGGGGGGGGGGGGGAGGAAATGCAGTGCACCCAGTGGAAGCTGCCCAACTGGGACCAGACCCCTCTCTTCCTCCAAGGCAAGCTGGGGAGGACCCAGCCCAGCAGCATGCAGCTTTCTGGGTCCAGGTCACAACAGCACAAGTGTGGTAGAAGGTGCAGAGCACCCATCATCCTGCCCAGGCTCCACAGCTGCACACCACCATGTGGCCCAGAGTCTTGCTGCTACAGTAGGAAGGTCCCATCTGCCCCCTGTGGGAGGTCTCACACCTCCCTTCTTTCCTCCCTCTCTGTAGCAGTAGGATCTGGACACAAGAGAGGTCCACCACCCCAGCTCCATCCCTAGACCCACCTCCTGCTCATGGGGACAAGGGGAAACCAAGGCTCTGCAGCTTAGCAACACTTATTAGTGGCTCGGCTGTCCTCACTGCCCATGGCTCCCTGTCAGTGGCCGGGGGCCTGCACAATGCCAGGTGCATGGTGAAAACATAAGGGGCTGGGGCCAAAGCTGGAGTTTGCTAAACTAGAAACAAACTATCTGTTAACTAAATGATATAATGGAAGGAGGTTAAGTGGAAATTTTTTAAGTGATATTTACATCTGTAGTCAAAACACATCCTTTGGAAATTTTCAGTCCCTGAGAGCCTGTTGTTTGAGCAAAGTTTTGAAGTGTTTGATGGCTTCCATTTTTTGTAAAGTATATTTAGTTGCAAGAAGTACTCGGCTATTGATTTTGGTTTACTGTTAAATGTTTCCCATTATTCCATGTAATGCAAACATTGAAGGTGCTGAAAGATGCAGAGCCCCTCTCCCCCATTCTCTTAACTCATGGCATTTTACATAAAGTGCCATGAGTTAAAGCTGCCTCCCTGACTCAGAGTGTGTGTGTGTGACAGACAGGTAACCTGAAGCACACTGCTACAAAGAGGGGCTAAAAGAGGGGAAACTTACCTCCATGCAGCCGGAGGAACCGTGGCAAACCCCAACGTGGTCTAGACGAGTGAAGTCAGCTGGGGCCACAGCAGATCAAAGGCTGCCGCGGCAGTCCCAGCCGCCAGAATTCAAACACAGAGGAGGAAGACCCAGCATGGGAAAAGAACAAAAAGAAAGAAAGAAGTACCACACTGGTGAGCAAAGAAGGAACAGCTGGGTCAGGCAGGCAGGCAATAGAGACCTACCACGGTGGACCTAGCTGAAGAGAGGGAGATTTAAGGGATGCCAAGGGACCATCCCAGGAGAAGGGGAAGAAGAAAGAAAGCAGAGGAGAAAGCAAGCAAGTGATGGTGAATGAGTAGAGGATCAAAGGGTAGGCTCTGACCCTGCTACTTACCAGATGAGGTCCAGCCAAGAACTGGAGCCAATGAAGAAGTTTGAATGACTGGCAAGATAGATTCTGAAGGGTAAAGGTCCCTGGAGTGGTTCCCCAAAAGACGAGGAAGGTGACCTTACTTTCCCAGAAAGGGAGGACCTCAGCCACAAGAGCGTGGTATGGGGAGAACCCGGGAAGAGAGGTAACCATCTTGGGACCAGTGCAGGGAAGAACGGGGCAAGCGGCCACTTAGGCAAGGACCTTAGTCAAGATCCTTCAAATAAAGGTAGTAACAAACCTTAGCAAATCAACAGCACCTGCAACATCAGCTGTGGGGAGGGGAGGGTATGGGGATGGTGGAGCCCTGTGAAGAACTGCAGGCATTTTTTGAGTCCATAACCACTCTCAGTTGCCTCCCAGTAATGTCTAGGCATATCTCCCATAACATCGAAGGCGTGGCTGGTGATCTATTACAACGAGACACTACTGTTCCAGCCAGGAGGTGATGCGACTCTGGGTGGTGCAGGAAGTCTTCCTTACAATGTATCTACTTATGTACATATTCACTGGCACCATGATAATACAAAGAGGAAATTAAGTATCGCAACACCTTTCTAATGCAGAGAATATTAACCCTATTATACAAATGGAGAAAATGTAATGCCTGGAATAGTTAAATTACTTGCCTTTTATAGAGAAATTGGAAGGAAAAAGACAAATAACTCCAATGATCCACACACTTGACTGATAACCTGTAGTATAGTTTGATAACTGTACTCGAGTGGTTATCAACAGGTTGTGTCAAACTGGAAGGATGCACCCCACAGGGTTCCTTGAGGTTTTCTTGTGAGTCCTGAACTAATCAATATTTTCATTAATGACTTGGATGATGATGTAGGGAGAACACTTATTAAATCTGTGAACCATACCAAGCTAAGAGGGGGAGCAAGCCATTTGGAAGACAGAATTAGAATTTAAAATGATCTCGACAAATTGTAGTAATGGTCTAAAGTGAATAAGACATAATTTAATAAGGACAAATGATAAGCACTGCAGTTAGGAAGGAATAATCAACTGCACACATACCAAGTGAATAACAACAGGGTAAGCACCAGGTCTACAGAAAAGGACCCAGGGGTCAGATTGAACTAAAGTGAAGATGAATAAAATGTCCCATACTGTTGGAGGGGAGAAAAAGCAAATGTTGTACTGGGATATATAGCATTCCTACTTGTACATAAGATGCACAAAGGAATTTTTCCACTTTACTTAGCACTGAAAATCTTCAACTAGACAGCTGCTCAACTGGAGTTTGGGGCATCACGCTTCAAAAAGAGGTTGAACCAACTGGGGAGATTCCAGAGCAGAGAGAAAATAATCAGAAGACTAGGAAGCATGAACCTATGAAGAAAGACTGAAAGAACTGAGTTTGTTTAGTCTAGAAAAGACAAGGATGAGAGAGAGATTTGAGAACTATATGGTATGTAAAAGGTTGCTGCAAAAAGGGGGGTTCTAAACTGTACTTCTTGGCCACAGGGGATAGGGCAAAGAGGCTTAAATTGCAGCAAGGAATATTTATATTAAACATTATAAAAAAATAAATAAATAAATAAACTTTCTAAAAGTTAGTGGAGCACTAGAATGGATTATCTATGGAGCACAGAGAGTCTCCATCATTGCAGGGTTTTAAGGACAGATTAGACAAACATCTGTCAGGAATAGCTTAGTTACAGTTGATCCTGCCTTGGTCCCGTCCAGCCCTATTGTCAAACTTCTATGTACTGGCTCAAATTTTTTTTTTAAAAGGACAAAACCGATTTTAATAATTTTTTTTTTTTCTTTTCCTAAGAGAAGGGTGGAGAGAGGCTCTGGGGCAGATGGGAAGGAATGAGAACTATTTTTGCTATTTTCAATAATACTGGGCTAGTAAGATTGTGGGATGGTGGGGCCTAATTATGCGCTACTGAAGTCAGGAAGAATTTGGCCGTTGACTTCAATGGCAAGGGCTAGGAACAGAAGTTGCACATAAACCAGTTTAAGTGATCAGAAACTGGTTTAAACTTGTAACAGAACAGAAGTTCAGTTTGTATCGACCAGTTTCAAAATGACTAAACTAGTTTACGATAAACGTGGTTGAACATAGTATTGGACATAACTGATTTGGGTCAAACTTGTTTGTGAAATTTCTGACCTGGTTCAAATTAAATCACAGTCCCCCAGCATGCTTTGGTGTATGTTTCAGAAAGCAGGACTGGCCCCACTCTGCTCCCTAGGTGGAGCAGTGAGGGCTAGTTGACAAGGCGGTTGGTGGGGTGGAGGGACACAAGCCTGGCTGGGGGTGCAGCTGGGAGGGGGAGAGGCTGCTACTCCAGGAAAACCCTGGCTGGAGCCTGGGGTGAAGGAGGTGGTTAAACACCACTTCACCTGCTCGCACTTACTGCTGGCTGCAACTGTGGACAAAAAATCCCAGAGACCTTGGGGGCAGCAGGAAGAAGTGGTGAACACAGCCAGTAAGCCATGCTCTAGAACCCCCTGGCTTCTGGCCTGAGCCACTGCAGGCATGTGGCTGCATTTCCTGAATCAAAGATAACTGTTTGTTCACTTCTGTTTCAATGTAATCTGTGCAGCTTAAACTAACCTGCAAAGACTGAATTGATTCAGCCTTGGGCTTTTTGTCTGTCTATATTTAGCCAGTAGGACTAAATCCTCAGTCACATGAAGCTTAGTTCAGATTGTTGCAGGAAGTTCAGTCCATAAAACTGCTGTTTTGGCAATGTCAACTTCAAAGCCAGCTGCAGGCCTTTGACAGTGACTCCAGTGGGTGAAATCCAAAGGGGCAGACACCACATACCTCAGGCCACCCACCTCCAATTGTTGTCCACACAGGGTGTATAGTGTAAATTAAAAACAAGCAGGAATCTAATCAGGGGGTAAGGCACAATGTTGCATTTATTGGAACATAAAACAGTAAGGTTATCTCCTTCGCTCATTTCTGTGCATACTTATTCATTCCTTCATTCATTTATACAAAAGAAATAAGCATGCATGTACACACACACACACACACACACACACACACACACACACACACACACACACACACACACACACACACACACACACACACACACGGACAGTCCTGCAAAGGTTAAGATGTTACCAAGTTCTAAAGTTGCCCAGGTCAATCTGGTGGCTGGCCAGACTAACCACAAGGACTGAAGTCAGGTCTTGTTGGATGTGTCCAAAACTCTTTCTTGCAGGTGGAAAAGACCCAACGCCTTGTCTTTGTGTTCATTCTTTATAGTGATAGCTGTCCATACAAGCCTATGGATTCTGCTGAGTCAGACGCAAAGGTCATCCTCCTTGTCCTGTTGGCAGGCTGGGATTGGTAGGATGTGATCTTCTGGCTTTGTGGTCTGCAGTGTTCCGCCATCAGGGTGAAGCATGATCTAGTATTTGGTAATCCTTAACTGCTGACTCAATGTCGTTGCACCCTTTAACAGTTAAACCACAGACGGCTATTTTTTACCTGTTGCAAGAGAACTGGCTTTACCTACCTACCTACCTTTCTTCATTACCTCTTCACATAAGCCAAGCATACTGCTTACAAACCTTACACAAGCATTTTCCTTTTACTAAATTTAAGTTCTAAAATCATGAGACCAATAGGTCAAATATATCTATGCTAAGCAACAGGAAATTTAAAATGGATGGTTAATTCCAGAACACTAATAATGACTGGTCAAAATATTATAAAAAGTAAATCATAACGAGATTAACTTTATCTTAATGGTTAAATATTTCATTATATAAAAAGAAAAAATAACATAAGCAATTACAGTTACTGCAATACTACACAAGCTCTGTGTGCTGGCAGTAATTTCAACATATTCTAACACCACAGCATTGCCTGCTTGTTTTATAAATCCTAATCTACTGCTGACCTCAGTGAGCTTCTGTAAAGAAGAAAGAATACAGGAGTCGGAACTGACCTGATAAGTGCAGTGTTCAGTGTTATCTTTGTTAGAGAGAAGATCAAGTGGCTAGAGTTTGGCACATCATTGTGACTAGAAGTATCCTCATGGTTCTAGAGAACGAAACAATATAGTCTTCTTAGTGTCCTCTTCAAATAAGAGCTGTAAGGATTTCAGTGTTGATTCACTGACTGTTATTGAAAGAAAATGGCAAATGATACTCATTGCCTCAGTCTGTTTGTCCAAGTGTTTTATCATTCCTATTTAAGTAAATATTACTGGTTAGCAAAGAAAAAAAGTGTAGATAATTTTTCTCCTAATAACTCTCACTTTTGAGGGGTTTTTTTACCAAAGGGCAAGAGCACTTGCCATACAAATCTGTATTATGCCCAGTATCTATTAGAAAAAGCAAACCAAACTACAGCAGCTTTCCATCTGAACCCCCGCTTTTTGCAGTGAGCTCAATGTCTATGCAAGTCTCTCAGCTCAGCCTAGATTTGAAAGCACTTCATATCTTTTTAATCATTTATTTTTATTTATGTTGGATTGAAGTAAGTGTTCAACAGTTATTTTTTTTTCTAAAACCATAAAATGTTTATGTGTGTTACTGTTAACATTTTAATAAACACAGAGCCAAGACCGTTTTATCTCACAGGCTTTAGATGAAGTTTATGCCAATTGGAGAACTTCAGCAGCCAGTTCTTTTTATTTGTTTGTTAATTACTTTTAAATGTAGAGCTGCTGGGCTGATCACTTCACTTCTCTACCTAAGGCATTTCAGTAACGTATTATAGTTCTGTTTGGTATGCTGGTCCTGCCACTACACATGTTGACCACTCCTAACAAATCCTGGGGGTGTCTGTGAATCGTAAAGTGTTCTGAGTTTGGTTTTGGCTTGAATAACCAGCTGAACTAATGCTTATCTGAACTATCTAATTCAACAGAACAAAAGATCTGTAAATGTGAGAATGGACTGTCTTGCAAGATCTCTTGTACTTTTCCTTTCAGGCTGGATAGGAAATGCCACAAGCAGAGTCGTCTTATACTTTTATAATACGTGGTTTTGGAGGAAGGTGCAGTCAGTCCAAGCATTCTGTTAATGATTTGGAATTTCAGGCAAGTTCTCTTTCTGTATCTTTTTATTTTTAAGAAAATCAATTCGCATTAATTTTAAGATCATTTCCTGTTACTAGCTGTGTGTGTGTAGGGGTGGGTGATATATTAAGTCCAGTAGTGTTAGTGGAAGACCAGCTGATGCCATTCAGAACAGTTATCCACTTTACAAACTTCATCGTTTGCACCATAACACTTTGTCATCTGTCCATCATACATATGATCTTCCAATTCTCTGCTTGCTTCCATAAAGCAATAAAGGTAAATGTACCCCTCATGGTTCTCTCTTCTTGTGCAAAGACCTTCAGCATTTTTTAAAAATACCAATGCTCCAATAATTAGTCCTCTTCCCATCGCTTATTTTTACTGCTGAAGACTCAATGGCCTAAGCTGCATTGAAAACAGTGTTAAATTCAGTAGCCATAAGCTAACTCTATGGTAAGAAGAAACATGTTCCTTTTAAGTAGATTGTGCAGCACTGTTTAGACCATGGGTATCAAACACACCTTATGGCACCAGGCCAGGACTGAACCACAGGGCACTTTGTGGACTGGGTCCAGCCTGGGGCACATGGTGGTGGAGGCAGCAGCAGCAGTGCCAGCTCACATGGCATGTCTTATACCAAAGCCAGAGAAGCTACCACTGCCACATGCCTTGTGCCACAGCAACAGATCTAGCTCCAGCACAGGGCATGTGGTGACAGCAGCTCCAGCATAGTGCAGTGGTGGGGCCTCGCTCACCCTCCTGCCTCTGATCACTGTGGCTCAAAGGCCCTGGATTCTGTGGCAGGCTACAACCCTCTAGCCATACACCTCTGACTTCTGTGCACTTTTGCCAGTAACCCAGCAAGCTATATTGTCCATGGGTCATATTTTTGGCATGCCTGTTTTTAGACTTTTGTATCTGGGAGGGTGGGATTTGAACTATAAGGTGGCTTTGTCTGCCTGAAGATCTCTCATCCTGTCCAAGTGATTTCATGCTGTAGTAATTTGCCTTAATTTGAAAATACAGACTTAGAGTGACTAATAGGGCTGCACAAAGCTTCGGTTCCTGATTTGATTCGGTGGCTGAATCTCTGAATCAAATCGGAGGACCCTTTAATCTCTCTCCAAATCAAATCGGAACCCTCTGAACTGATTCAGACATAGACACAGCTTTAAATGTTTTTTCTACATACCTCCTAGGTAGCAGGCAGCTCAAGAATGCTGCAATGCTAGGGCACATGGAGCGTCCCACAGAAGTGTGGGGGGCTCCCCAGCGCGCTCAATGGCAGACCCAGAAGTGGATCAGAAGCACTTCTGGGTCTGCCAGAAGGTATACCGGGGGTGGGGGGCTGGCCCTCCATGTCCCCCCCCCCCCACTGTTCCCCCCCAGCTTGACAACTGGTGCCTCCTGGGTCTGGTGGGGGGGGGCACCCAGGGTCCCCTTACAGCTGATCTCTGAGCCACGGAGGTGCGGGGGGGGGGGGGGGGTGTCCTGTGTGCTCCCTGGTGGACCCAGAAGTGGACCAGAAATACTTCCAGTCTACTTCTGGGTTCACCACCAAGCACGTGGAGGGGCCCCCTGCACTCATGTGGGATGCTCCATGCGCCCCAGCATCACAACTATCACAAGCCATACTGGTACCTGAAGATATGTAGAAAAAACTCTTAAAGCTGTGTCTGTCCAAATCGCTGATTCTCTGAATCGGCGTTAAATCTTCAGATTCGGCCAAATCAGATCCAGGCCAGTGATCCGTATCAAATTGCTGTCCCTGATTCGGGCCGAATCCGAATCGAATAGTGGCCTGCTTCGCACACCCTTAGTGACTAATACATATAAGGTTGGGCCTTTTAGCATATCTGCAATCCTAATAAATTAAATAATTGAAACTGGGGAAAGACTTGCAGGGAGCTTGAAGGAAGAGGAAAGATTGGTATTTTAAGATCTGATCCTGCAAAACAAAGAAAGTACTAAAAACCAAACATCTGCTGTAACATTTTAAAAATTTGTATTTAAAAAAAATTGTCCGGGCTTTTGTTTTCTTTAAGTAGTGTACATGGGGACAATTGCATAATAGCTCAAAATGAATTTTTACTTGTATATTATATGAGGAGGGGTTGGGAGAGTGGAGGGGTTGGGTGGGGGAGGGTATCCCTGTGCACTAAGCTGTGGTCCACTTCTTATTTCCCGCCCTTTCCCTTCCCACCCAGGGTGGGCCACCTCACCTCACCTCCAGCAGCTCCTGCTCCTCCCTGCCCTTGCTACACCACTCCAGGTGGCAGGTAGCATGGGGAACGGTAGCAGCCATGGGAATATGTGCTAGGCACCACATACCTAGCCAGGCAGTTCCTGCCCCAGCATGTAGGGCTCCAGCTCCTAAGCACCATCTACCTGCAGGTGACTGCTCATTGCACTGGGCAAGCAGGCAGAACATGGCTGGGAGCTGGAACTGGAGCCCTATGCACTGGGGAAGAGCTGCCTGGCTACAGTTTATCCCCAGGCCCAGATTAACACTTAGGCAAACTAGGCACGTACCTAGGGCCCTAAAGTGAAAAAGGGGCCCAGTTGTGCTTATTTTATTCTCTTTCACTTACTGTAAATTTATATTACATACTATTATAATTATTAAGTAGAGGCTCATGAGTTTGTTTGCTTAGGACCCACTAAAGGGTTAATCTGGCCCTGCTTATTGCCTGCCTGCCTGCCTGGGTGCATGGTGCCACCCCTTCCTGCTGTACCTGCTGCCCAGAGCAGTGCAGCAGGGCAAAAGGAGGAAGAGTTGTTGGTGGAGGTGAGCTGAGCTGAGCAGGCAACATCTACGTGGGTGCTGCTGCACCAGGAGCAGCCCTCCTGGGAAGCTGGCTGGGATGGGGGCCAAGGCAAGGGTTGTCAGTGGCTTGGTCAGGAGCACAGGCTGCTCTGGGTGGAAGCAGGCAGGCCTCAGCCCCATGCAGAGTGCTGTGGGAACAGCCATTGGCCAGATGCAATCAATTGGTGGGCATCTGCTTATGGGCCAGATCTAATCAGTTGGCAGGCAGGATCCAGTCTGCAGCCCTTCTTTTTGCCCATCCCTACTATACTTTCAGCCATATCAGAAATACTTGTCATGATATCCTATCCCAGTTGTTACCAGATTTGCCTGCAACTTTGGGGTGTGCTCATTTATTAGGGCTAGGGTCTTGGTAATTCTATCAGTGTGCTGCTTGTGTTACTTGTGTTTCTGTATGGAGTTGTATCTCTCCCTTCTGCAAGCCCTCACCCCCAGTGGAGCTATCTTGCAGGACTCAGTTCAGTGGGGCTGGGTTCCTCCAGTCCTCAAATCAGTCATACACAGATTAACGTGACACGCCTGACCTGGCTGGGTTGATCAGCATGGACAGGCTGACACCCTCATATGCCAAGAATCAGTTCATCAGAGCAACAATAACCACAGTCAGACACAATCACACAGTTAAACAGAATACCTCTGAATCCAGCTGGGTGTCCAGATGACACCCTCATGGACCAGCATTCAGTTCATTAGGGCACGTCTGAGCCAAACTGGGTCAATCAGCCTGTACAAGCTGATCCCCTTATGTGTTTCAAACTCAGCACGTCCCAATCTTTTAGCCTCTTGATGAGCAGACCCCACAGTATTTCTAGGCTTCACAGGGATCTTTAGCTTAGGTAAGAGAGGCGTTGCTACAGAGCAAGTGGGGAAAGAGAAGTAAAGAAGGCAAAATATACCCAGTTACCACCAGTTTGACTATAAAAGTTATTTATTGCTAAGTAGATGAAATATATATTGACACTAGTAGTGATAGACATGCAAAGGAAAAACAAACACAAACAGTCACAGTATACCCTGGTTTCACTAAGTATTTGGGGAAACTTAGCTCAAGCTTAACTAATACAGTTCGAGTTCATAAATCTATGCTTAGAGGGCGAGAAGAGAAAAGAGAGAAAGAGCTGGGATCTCACCAGTTCAAGGCACTCGGGCTGCAAAGCTGACAGGTCAACGTTCTCAGCACGATCCTTGAAGGGAGATGATCTTCCTCCTGCAGCCTCTCCAGAAGAAGCGAGTGGTGTCAGCACACACACTGCTGCTTCTTTTACAGATTTTTATACCCTCAGTTCAGTTTCTTTCAAGCATTCTCAATATTGTAAATCAAATTGTCTTTTCTATTGACAAGGGGTTATCTGGGTGGAACATCTCAGGAACTTGATTGATACTCAGGAAACATCTACTTGGAGCCAGCTTGATAGCAGATATACTTGATGGGATCTCTCTTGGTGTCTTCAGAAACAATAGATTGCAGCATCAGGGTTTTTGGATTTTTACTTGCTGTGAACAAGCCTCAGCTTAGCATGACTTTTCCAGATCTTACTTTAGTCTTTTAACAGACTTAAGGCACTTATTGGAGTGTTCATAACCTGTTGTGGAGAGGACTTCCACCAGTCGTCTCGGGAAAAGTATGACAACACTTGTGGTCAGGGCTCCAATGGGCTGGACACTGTGATGAACCCTGTACCATTGTTCAAATGTTGCCCATACCCCCTCTGACTCAGTCTATTGCCTCAGCATTCCCTAACCCAGCAACCGAGTTGTAGCCAATTAAGTTTACATAGACCTCCCATAGTGGGACCGGGAAATGTACGGCCCGAGATGCCTAATAAACTTACTTTTGCTTAGAGGTGTGGGGGGGGCGGGGGAGGGAAGAGTCCTTTGTAAATCTAGATTAGAACTGGTCTGGTAAGTGCTGAGCTGGGTGTGGGGGTTGATTAGCATTTGGAGCACAGCTTCCCCATCATGCAGTGCTCCCCTGCTTTGCTGATCCCAGAATTCACTGCGGTCTCTGCTTCAGGTTTTCTGTTCTCCATCTCTCATGTAAATGAATGGTCATCTGTTCCCATCTCAGATGGAAATGAGACCTAGGGCACTTGTTGCACTTTTGTCATCCTTATCTGGAGGGTTTTAGGTGTGTCTCTCACTGCAGCTTAATCAGCTTCTGTTTGCGGGGGGCGGGCGATTCTTTGTGAGTCAGACAGTCTGTGTCCTGTGTCAGGGTTCCCCAAGAACATGGAGCTGACAGGTAACACAGTGGACCTATATAACTTTTGGCAGTCATGACACAAATTTAAGTTTGCATTCTCTATAAATGACATTCTGATTCCTTTACCTTACCCAATCTGCTGCTCAGTGTTCTGTGCTCCCTTACCAAGCTACTGCTCTGCTTTCTGCTTCCTGCCCTACTTGCTGCTGTGTTGCCTGTCCCCGCCCCAAACTGCTCCATGCCATACACACAGGATTCCTGTGCTTTTTTTGGCACCTGTTCCATAGATTGGCCACTTCTTCTGTCCTATCTCATGTACTTTGGGCATATTCAGGGCCAGATTTAGAAATAAGATAAGTACCCTTCAGCTTAGAGCCTCACATTATGAGGGGCCTGTAAACCAAACCCTGGGCTGTGAAGAGCTAGGTGGAGAGGCCATGACTCCTCCCGCAGGGCCTGTAGCAGCTGTGGCTGAGGTTTGGGGCCACCCCCCTCTCCCCACCCACTTTGGGGTGGGAGAGGAGTATCTTTACTTGTTTTCTGGATGGAAATTCCTGCTGTGGGGCTCCACTCAGTGGTCTGCAGTTTGTCAGGCCACAGCTGCTTCTGGTCTGCAGTCTGCTGGGCTGTGACATAGAAAGGTTGGGAACCCCTAGCTTAGGGCTCCAGCATGTCATAATTTGGCTTTGGGCATATTTCTTTTCTTCCAGACCTGTGAAATCAGGACATGGAGGGCTCTTCAAGAGAAATAATAATAATTATTTTTTTTTTTTTTAAATCAAATTTTTAAGCTTCAGAACAAAGAAGTCAGTCTGTTTGGAGCCTACAATGGCCTGTTAAGGTTCATCCGACATTCACTTCCATTCACTGTTTTAAAACAGGAGTTGGGATAGACTATTATTTGTAGCATGGGTTGTAGCTGATAAGGGAATATAGGTATCTTTTAGACCTGTCACGTTAAAATACAGTCATTGCATCAAGTAATAACAGAAAGGGACTCTTGAACATTTTACATTCTCGGTACCTAATGCCATTTTGGGAGTATAATACTTTCTCCATTCCTAAAAACAAGTGAGAATTAATGACGATGCTATGCAGGGGTGGTGGGGGGGGAATTGATAAAAGACTCCATTAACTTTTGATTATTAGTCATGGTGATTTTTATTCAATTCCATGAACTGGCTTTTATCAATATAGACATGCACAGTTGTCCCCTACTTAATTGAACCAGAGCTGTTGAAGCATGCATTGTATCATTCATAGCTAATAAAGATCCTACTTTATATCGGTCAGTGTGGCTTGGGCTTTTGGAGCCAAAAAGATCTGACTGGGGGTCTTTTGGGTTTGTTTTTTTTGTTTGGTTGGTTTTTTTTCTATAAGTACTATGAGCAAACAGCTGTCATGCTCTCCAAAAAGTGACATGGGCTTAATGGCCACTGATGGTTGGGTTTTTTTGTTTGTTTTGTTTTTGTTACATTGGGCTGTTCAACTTCTCAGTGGCCAGGGGCTGTACTCTCTGCAGATCGCACTGGTGCAAGTCAAAGGGCCTCCCCAAGCATCTACTCTACTTTCCTTGCCTCTTTCCCCTTGCATGATGTATATGGGCAGTTTTCACCACCTCTCCACTGTGCTCATGGGCACTTCCCTTCCCCACTCTACCATATATGCAGGCAGTTGTGATAGAACAGTGGACAGAAAAATTATCTTTTCTACAGCTGAGCAGGCAGTCCCCCTTCCCCAATCCTCTCCACTGTGTATAGATGCATGCTGCCCCTGCCTCCAACTCCCTGAACTTGCCACCTGTGGGTTCCTGCATGCTACACCTCTCACTGGGGCAGTAGCAGGAAGCAGAAACTGGAAGGAAAACCCAGAGACCCTGGCTACTGCTGCAGTCAGAGTAATAGGGGGAGTGAAGGCCAAGTGGGAATCTGGGGACTGCAGACTAATCCCTTGCAGCCCATGGACCACCAGTTAGACAACCCTGTGTTTACATTATTTATTTGTACACTACCATTCAGCTGGTATCATGGTTCTCAAAAATGTAAGCTGAACAAACTATGAACCCTAGCTTCAGATCTCCAGAGAAAAGAGAATTCTGTTTATATTAAAAATGTCAAATTGTGACCTCTGATATTTGTGCATAACTCCCATTGGAGCAGATTCTCCTCCAAGTTGGCTTTGGCTTAATCATGTTGTAAACTCTGGGGAGGAGCAAGGCAACTCCCAAGCAACAACACTTTCACAAGCCTCTGTTTAAATATGGACATGTGTAAGTCCACACTCATTGCCCTTTTATTTGATTTCTGGGAACATTAATATAAACAACATTGTATCCTCAAGTTTCAGAAATTGTGATGAGAACATATATGCACACTAGTATTTATACTGGAAGTGTTTGTGCAGCCAGTTTTGAAAGCTTTACATGGCATTGGGTTTCAGTGCAAGAATCGGTGTCAAACAATCAGAGTCTGAATAGCATATCATTGCAGCAGTAGTTATGGTGAATAAATTGTGAGACATCCATAAGCTGAATTTCTGAATAATTTTGCATACAGAATACATGCCTAAAATTTGACATCTGTTCCCAGAGGACATTGAACAACAAGAAACTAAATTGGTCCCACAAATTGTTCATGCAGCTCTACTTGTGACTTTTATTTGTTGTCCACTTTCTCTCCTGTCTTTCATCATTACTGCTGCTTTCCACAAGATTTTTCCCTGTCATTATAGCTTTGTGCTTTAGATTAATTCTCCCTAATTGTGTGTGCTTGTATTAAACAGAATGTTAGATTTTTTTGTTTTCTGTTTGTTTCTAATCTCTGTAATTATTTTCCATGTTTCTATGTCCCTGTTAGCGTAGGTATTGATTAAAAAGAAAACAAAATGGGTATTATCTGAAAAATGCACTTACAAAATTTCAGAAGAGATGATTTCTTTATATTGAGGGAGTTTACCAACACATTTACTGAATCCTGAACATCTCTTGTTGAAAATGCCCCAGTTTATGTGCTGTCTCAGAAAACTGAAGGGAATCAATACAATGTTGATCACCTTTCCAATTACTTCCACTTCAAAGACAAATTTTTCCAGCTCCTGACTCCTACATCTAACTCTTTTTCCCTAGTAAAATAATAGACTATTATGAAGGGAAATGACTAAATTCTTAGATAACAGGACTGATTCAAATTATACCATGCTTCTGTTTGTAATAGGAGGAGTTAGCAGAAACCCCTCTGATTTTTGTGCTGGACAATTCCCAAATGAAGATTTGGATCCTGCAGAATGGAAGCTTTAATGAGGGGGGGCAGGGGGTTCAACATCCAAATTCCTGAGGAAAACAGGTTTAAAATTTGAAAAATTAGCTTGCTGCCTTCTGATATTACCCCTATTCTGAAAAGTCAGTGTATCTATTCAGAAAATGGCAATAGCTGACATCCCCCTGACTTCAGAAGTGGATAGTCAATGGTGAACTGCAGTTGCCTGTGGATCGATATGGCTGGTAGCGGGAGAATGTGTCATAACTGCAACGGGCTTTGCTTTAGTAGAGTTGTGTGATAAAGGAATAGGCTATCTGAGGCCTGTGTGAGTAGGCAGCTTTTCAATCTGGCTTCGGATCTGGCCACTTCAGATGCCAGGGATCTGATCCAGAGCTCTGTACTAGGTTCCTGCTTTGATCTGGCCAAAGTGGCTCCAAAGCTCTGGAGCCATCTTGGAGATCCAGCCATAAGGTGTAATGGGGAATCCATTAAATATCTATAACTTTGTTCTGTTTTTTGTCTGATTTGGATGAAACTTGCAGGGGTGATAGCCTCTGCTGAGAGCATGAAGTCTGCCAAGTTTCAAGAAGCCTGTACCCCAAGTTCTTGAAAGCAAAACTCCTTTCCCATCTATGTGTTTATACCACAGGGGGGTGAAAACTGCAGGGATAGTAGCCCCTGGTGAGGCCACAAAGTCTGCCAGGTTTAAAGAAGATTGGTGCAGGGGCTTGGGGGGAACTGCACCTCAAGCTGTGGACAGGCAAAACTCATGACATAGATGACCCATGGAAGCGCAGCAAGTTGAAAGCTTTGGGTGTGCTAGTCCCTGCTGTGGCCATGAAGCCTGCCAGATGTTGAGGGGGTAGGTACAGGGCTTATGGGTTCTGGGGCCCTGTTGACAGGCAAAACTTGTGACATGGGTGCTTGTGCAACTGACTCTCTCTGTCTTGGCAGTTGATTGTCTGTATTGATTCTTCCCTCTCCTTAGTCTGTGGTTTTGTAGCTGTTAATTGTTGCTAACTAACTAGTTACAGTAGCTAGCAACTATGTATTGAGCTGGTCCCTGAGTGAATCATGAGTTGACTAGTAACACAGTAGCTTAGCAGCCAGGCCTGCAGTAGTTCTCCCCTGCCCCCCACCCCAAGACAGACACAGTTGCATGATAACCCATGTCGCAAATTTTGCCTGTCAGCAGCTAGGGGTGTAGAGCCCCAGAAGTCAAACTCCCCCTGCACTTATCTCCTTGACAGCTGGCTGTCTTCATGGCCACAGCAGGGGCTACCATCCCTGCAGCTTTCACCCTGCTGTGTCTTAACACACACAGGGTCATTTATGTCACGAGTTTTGCCTATCAACAGCTTGAGAGGCAGTTCCCCCCCAAACCCCTGCACCGATATCATTGAAACCTGATGGGAAACCTGGGCTACTACCCCTGCAGTTTTCACCCCCCTATGGTGTAACACATACACATGACATGAATTTTGCTTTCAAGAATTTTGGGTGCCATTCCCCCCCAAACCCCTGCACCTATCACCTTGAAACTTGGGAAGCTTCATGCTCTTAGCAGTGGCTACTACACCTGCAACTTTCATCCAAATCAGATAAAAAACACAGCAGTGATAGATATTTAATTGATTCCTCATTATACCCTGTGGCTGGATCTCTGAAACGGTTCCAAAGTGCTTAGGAAGCTCTGAAGCACTTCGGAAAGCCTAACAAAGCCAGTGCTTCGATCCGGACATGCTGCTTCAGACACCAAAGCTTTTCTGGATCTGAAGCACAGTCTGAAGCCTCGCACAGCCCTACTGTCTGAGCCTTTAGCATGGTTTGGGGATATAGATAAGCTCTGTCCCATACTGTATGATTAGAAATTATATTTTATCTGTCTCTCATGTTCATGTTGCAACAAAGTCCTCCTCTCCAGATGTTTTTGTGAGGAAGAAATTCCCTTATTCATAAGGTTATGGAAAGAAAAAACAGAGGACAAATCTCTTCTGCTACTGTACAGAACTTGTTGCAAAAAGAAGCTTGATAATTTATTTTTTTTTTTTGCCAAAGAATTTTGTCCATTGTATGGTACAAAAAAAAGAGCAGGAGGAAAAAAACCCAAGGATAAGCCAACAGAAGTAATGTTATGTCTAGGACCTATATTTAAGAAATGGCTACTTTCAGACCAGAGTAAATGGGCTCAACACAGCAAAAAGACTGGCCCTACATACTTTCCACTGTTAATGTTTTCTCTTCCCATAATCATAGAGATACCTTGTCATGTTAATATATAGAACACTCCAAGCAAACATTACTTAGACCTAGGCTTACCATAAATCCATCCTGACACGTTCTGTTTTCAAATATCTCAAGCGTGCCCTTTTTCTACACTTTCTGTCATAATGACTTGGTGTTTCTAGATTTAATGCAAGGCAATAGCTGTTTGAAGTATTCTTGGACAACAGCAGAGTTGGAAGTCAGCTAGCTTCCTGAAATGTCGAAAGCATTGGTAAGATTTATACACTGGAAAATGAAGGATTATTAATGTGCTGAAACTGTTTCTTTTCCTTCTACACTATGTATAACTATAGTCGCATCTGTTCAGGACCACTTATGCCTGTCCATGTAGAGGTGTACAAGTGAATTCCATTTATCCTTATGTGGGAGCTACTATGTCCCTGCTAGGGGCTCTCTTGTGTACTAGCCATTGGCTAGCTGCTGGTAGTCCTCCAACATGGGGGTTAGCTGTGAGTTTTTGGTCTTTCTAATGAGAACTCTAGGTGGTTCTTTTTTAAAATCTGTAAATTTTATGCACCTGCTTTCACTATTCAGAATTATCTATATTCTTAAAACATACTTAATGTTCTGCATTATAAGCTTTTATTTAAAAAAAAAAAAAATCCAGGAATTTTTTCAAGGTTTATTTTCCAAGTGTAAAAACGGGGTTGAAATTGGGATAAAAGGGGGAAAAAACAGTTTAAAATGGGAGAGGGGGAGGGAGTAAGGCTGGGACTAGGGAAGGGGCAGGGGAGGGGAGTGGCACAGCCCATTGCTGCTTCTAGGGCTGGAGCAGGGAGCAAAGCAAAGGAAACTGTCAGTGGGTGTGGGGCAGAGGTTTGCAGCTCATGCAGCTACCTGCAGGCTGGGGGGGCTGCACTGGGCTATTCCCAGGGAGTGCATGCCTCTGGATCTGTGTGTGGGATGAAAGCAGGCTGGGGCTGGCAGTGGCACCAGGTTCTTCCTGGTGCCCAGGGCGGGTGGCAGCCTGCTCTCATCTGGCATGCAGAACTGGGGACATACACCCCCTGGGAAGAGCCCGACACAGCCCTCCAGCCTGCAGCCCTCCCAGGGTGCACATAACAGCAAGAGCCATGTTCCCTCTACAGCTGGCACCAGCTGTTCCTGGGGCTGCTGCAACAGGACCTGGGGTGAGTGGGAACAAGCAGAGCCCCAAGGGTTGTGGGGTGTCCCCACTCACCCCAGCCCCTGCTGCAGTGGCCCCAGGAGCACCCAATGCCAGCTCCCTGCAGGTGCTGGGCAGTACTGCACCCCAAATCCCCTGGGGCTCTGCTTATACGGACTCACCCCAACCCCTGCTGTAGTGGCCCCAGGAGCAGCTGACACCACCTGCCTGCACCATGGCATGGCGCAACTCAGGCTGGGGGGAGTGGCGCATGGGTGGATGTAGGGGGCATCCTGACCCCAGCACCTGCACTTCCCACCCTGCCCAGATCAGAGCCAGGAGCCCCACAGCCCTGTGCGGAGTGGCCAGGTGCAGCACCCACAGCAGGCTCTCCTGCCTATCCCCCAGCAGGGCTTGCAGCTCCCAGTTAGGGCTGTGCAAAATTTCAACAGACATTTCGTTTTGAAGGTGTTTCAATGCGTTTTGAACTCAGAATGCCAAAACCGAAATGAAACGTAAGGCTCTGAAACAAAATGGGGGCACTCAGAACATTTAAAACATTTTGAAGAGCTGGGCTTGCAGGGAAATACAAACTAAGGAGAGGGAGGGGAAAGATGGGGGAAGGACTGCTCTGATGGTGACATGTAGCTGGCTAGTGACTGTGCTCCTTCCCTGAGGTCCCTTCCAATCTCAGTGCTCTGGGGGAGGGATGGAGAAGGAGCATAAAAGCATTCTTTGAAATGAGTCTTGTCAGCTTATTGAGCTGTGTCCTCCAGGAGCATCAGGAAGGTTCTCACTTCCTACTTACTAGTCTGTTCCTAACAAGTGGAATTTAATTCTTTCCAAAATACCCTAATACCCCTTCCTAATCCATTCCTTTCAATTTATTCCTCCCCCAAAATCCTCTCTTTGTTTTTGTTGTTCACTGTAATTCTTTCTACACACAAAATATATCTGTGTTTTCCCTGACAGTCTGCATTGACTGTGCAGGAAAGTGCAACATATATTATACAACATACACTTATGTATTGCATAAATACATGCGTTACATTACAGAAACGCACACAGATTTTCCAGCACACCAAACATGAAGCATGCTGGAAAGGCAGGTGGCTTGTCTTCTGGTTGGGGCAGAAAAGGGGGCAGACGGAGAGCTCTAAGTTTCTCCCCTCCAAAACTTAGACTTAGCCGCTTTCCAACAACTAGCCACTAGCAGCAGAAGTGGCATGGCTGCGCCAAGGAGATGGGAGCAGTGTCTGCATCCCCTCCAAGAACGCCTGCCATTAGGACTGAGCGGAAACTTGAGGACAGCCTCCCTATCTTATCTTTTCCAACAGGTGAGAAGCGAAGGTGTTCACATGGCAGAACTGGCAGTCACAGGGCCCTAGGAGTATCACGGCCATCTCTAGGGACTCTGCTCTGTGACAGTGCAGTTTTCCCAGAAACCCCTGCACCTAGCTCCTTGAAAGCTGGCAGGCTTCATAGTACCAGCAGGGGCTACCATGCCTGCTGTTTTCACTTCCCTGTGCCTTCACACTTGCACGTCGGGAGTTTTTTGCTCTGAATAGTTTGAGGTGCTGTTTCCCAGAAACCCCTGCACCTATCTCCTTGAAAATTTACAAGTTTCATGGCCTTGGAAGGGGCTACCATCATTTGCTTGGTTTCATTTGAATCAGGCAAAAAATAACGTTATAGACATTTTTGTGATTTTTTTTTTCCCCCCCACCTCCACCTCTTTTATAGCCTATGGACAAAATGCTGAAACGTGTTGAAATGGCATCAAAGCAGCAAAACGGTTTCAGCAAAATGATACGGAACAGCGCTTTGAAACAGTGAAATGAAACACTGTCCCCTCAAAATGGCAACTCTGAAATCAAAATGAAACGTTGCCCTCTTGCACAGCCCTACTCCCAGTGCTGAGGGGACAGCTGCAGCTGGAGCCACCAGGGTACAACTGAGACCCGCCAGCCGTGGGAGAAATTCCTGTGGCTCCTCCTGCCACACCTGTAGCTGAAGCCAGGAACCCCCTTCCCCCAGGAAGTGGTTCCAGCCACTCTCTTCTGGCCCCCACGCAGTCACCGCCCCCCTCTCTGCATGTGGCTGTTGCCACCCCCCCCCCCTTCACGTTTGGTGTGCTGGAAAATCTGTGCATGTTTCTGTAATGTAACACATTTACATATTGCATAAATACATATATGTTGTGTAATACATGTTGTACTTTCCTGCACAGTCAATGCAGACTGTCAGGGAAAGCAGATTTATTTTATGTGGAGAAAGAATTACAGTGAACAACAAAAACAGAGAGGATTTTGGGGGAAGAATAAATTGAAAAGAATGGATTAGGAAAGGGTATTAGGGTATTTTCGTGTGTCCGGCAAGAAACCTGTGCCTCAGGTAACCGGCACTTTTAGCTTACCAGCACCCCTCAGCCATTCCCCACTCATGCCAGTTAATAGGGATTTTACTGTACCCGGTAAAATTGAGTGAATTGAAAAATGGGTGTAAATCAGTAAAAACCCAATAACTTCAATTAAAAAATCAGGGAATTTATCGGTAAAAACTGAAAATGCAGAACACTAAGCATACTTTTTAAATGCATGGTTTATCATCTCCCTGTTTAATCAATCCAAGATGCTGCTGCCAACATCATCATTCTAGACTGACTCTAACATGCGATTACATATTTGCTATGCTTCTCACATCTCTCTTGCATCAAATTTTATTTGCATCTGTTTTTGTTGTTCAGAACTTGGCCTCACTTTCTCTGGCTACACTTTTGCAGGACAACATATTAGCTTCTTTACTCGATTCCAAGCTGAGTTCCCCTCTCCCTTTACTTACAAGGGGTTCCCCCCCCCCCCACAGTTTTGGGATCAAGGATGAAGTTGTGGTGAAGGCAAGCAACTTCTCTGGCTTCAGTTCTGGCTCCATCCTTGGCCTAGACCCCTAGGTTCATAGCTGCTGCTGCCTGCTTCCCTATCACTTCTGCCTCCACCATCTACCCCCCTGTCTCCTACTCCCATCCCTTAGCCTTGCTCCAGTGCCAGCAGGCTCTGTTCCCATTCCAGCCTGGGGAGCATGTTTTTCTCTGGCCTGAGCTCAGCTTGGGAGCAGTGGTGGTGGCATGGCAGCTCCAGAGTCATCTTGAGTTCAGGTAAATATCATCCCAGGCAAAGCTTTGTCTAGCTGGGTATTAAAAACCTCCAAGGATAGAGATTCTGCAACTTTTCTGAGTAACCTGTTCCACTGCCTTACTATCCTCCTAGTAAAAAGTTTTTCCGAATATTTAGCCTAAACTTACCTTGCTGCAACTTGAACTCTGGTACCACTGAGAACAGTTTAGCTCCATCTTCTTTTTAACCACCCTTCAGATAGTTGAAGACTGTTTATTAAATCCCCCTTCAGTCTTTTCTTCTCTAGGCTAAATAAGCTGAGTTCCCATAACCTCTCCTCAGAAGTTGTGTTCCACAGTCCTCTAACCATTTTTATTTCCCTCCTCTGGACTCCCTTCAGTTTGCCTCTTCACATCCTTTCTATAGTGGAGGGCCCAGAACTGGACATGGTACTCCTGTGGTGGCCTCACCAGTGCTGAATAGAGGGGAGGAATCACTTACTTTCATTTGCTGGCAATGCTCCTACTAATGCAGCCCAGTATGCTTTTTAACATTCTTTACAACAGGGGCATAACGGCTCATATTCAGCTGGATGTCCACAGGTGATTTTCTGTAATGCTGCTAGCCAGTCAGTCTGCAGCCTGTATCGGTGCATGGGATTGTTCCATCCTAAGTGCAGGACTTTGCATTTGTCCTTATTGAACTTCACAAGATTTCTTTTTGCCCAGTCCTCCAGTTTGCTAGGTCTGTCTAAACGCTAACCCTACCCTCCAGTGTATCTACTACTCCCCCAGCTTGGTGTCATACACAAACTTGATGAGGGTCTATAGCACCATCCCATCTTCCAGTTCGTTGATAAAAGTATTGAACAAAACCAACCCTAGGACCAACCCCTGGGGCACTCCACTTGATACCAGATGCCAACTGGACCTCTAACCATTGTTTACTACCCTTTGAGCCTGACAGTCCAACCAGATTTTTATCCATCTCTCAGTCCATTATTCATTCAACCCATACTTGCCTGGCTTGCTTGTGGAATCTTGTGGGAGACTGTAAAAAAGCCTTGCTTTTGTGGGAAAGTCTTGCTAAAGTTTAAGGTATATCGTGTCCACTGTTCTCCCTGGATCCACAGAACCAGTCATCTCACCATAAAAGGCAATCAGGTTGGTCAGGCATGACTTGCCCTTGGTGAATCCATGCTGACTGTTCCTAATGCCTTGCTACATATAATCAGTAAATCATATATGAAAGGTAGGGAAGAAGAGAAAGGAAACAAATCTGCAGAGTTGAGATGGGGGTGGGGTTAGTTATATTTATTTTTCCTGAGATACCAAAGAATTTGGGTTACAGAAAATTAGTTGAAATGAATTAAATAGGATTTCCCTATAGAGTTTAATAATGTTTGAATAATCTTAAAAGATAGTTAAGCACAATAATATGCAATCAGCTACACTTAAATTGTAAGCATAAATCTTTGAAAAGTTTTATGGCTCTCCTCAGTGAGACTACTATAAAAATGTACTGGTATTTGTGAATATCTTAGGATTTCCTTACATATGTCATAACTTTAAATGGTATTGAGTTTATCCCATGAGCAAGTCTTGCCATTTCTTAAATTGATATAATCCTACTGAATTGAATACATGCCATATGAATGCAGAATGCATATGTTTCTTACAAAGTTAAAGCTCTTCCAATTCACGCCACTAATGAGTAATCAAAATTTATCAACAGCAGTATGAGATGAGGCACATAACCCCCTTACAATGGTTAACATATAACTTCAAAATTATGGATAATTTCCTAGGAGATTCAGAAAAATACTTGGTTACCGAGAGTTTCCCACAGAAACTAAGTCTAGTCTAAAACTGACTAAAATCTATGGAATAGGCTTTCACTGATGTCACTGGACTTTGACTCAGTCCATACAAACTGTGTTGTATCAGGAAATGGCCCATACATTGTGTTCTGACCTTAACTTGAAAAACCCCATTTTGTACATAATGGTACATATTTATGTTTTTAAACATAATCTAAACTGCTGCAACAGTTGACAAAGGAAGCATTGAATCAATTAACTCCTCCAGCCATCAGTTTGTGCATGTGACTGAAAAGACTGGTTAAGAAACAAGCATCAGTAGGCAGTCCTGCTCAACATCAGGCAGTTGGATGGAATAGAACATGTAAAAGTTGATTACAAAAACCCCCACATAAAATACACACATACTAACACTTAATTTAAGTAAATTTGGCAAGAATCTTAAATATGCATTTTATGGAAATATGGAACATATTTTAAATATGTTAAAATATCACAGGAAACACAGTCAAGCCAAAGGTTATTTGAAAAAAAAAGATGGGAAGGAACGCATGCTTCTGTCTGCCTGCCTGCCTTTGGTATTTATATAGTGCCTCTCACAATATGCCATATATGCTGATGCATGATGATCCTGTGTAGAATTTTGGCATCAGCAGCAGCACACTGGAGCCAGGACACCCCCAAGCATGGCCAGGCACATCAGCACCTGCTGACATGCTTCTAACTTAGAAGTATACCAGCAACGTTTCATGAGGTGACTCTGCTTCTGCTTTTCAGCCTAAGACTCAGGTGTGCTTGAGAGCGGTCAGTGGGGACCACCGTGGAGCAGCATATCCAAAGTAGGGCGGGGGAGGGGATTTTTATCTTCCTTTGGGACTCAAAGAAGTCCCTGGCTGCTGCTCCTGTGGCATGTTTTACTGCATATCCAAGCATGGACTAGTCATGCAGGGGAAGGAAGGGTAGAGGGAAGGCTCAGGAATGGCCCAACCAAAGCCCATTTCCACTGTGGTTTAGACCAACCTTAAGATAAAATCATAGAAAGTGAGGGTTGGAAGGGACCTCAGGAGGTCATCTAGTCCCACCCCTGGTCAAAGCAGGACCATCCCCAACTAGATCATCCCAGCTAAGGCTTTGCCTAGCTGGGTCTTAGACCACTGCTTGTTCTGTCATCTGCTGCCACTGAGAACGGTCTAGCTCCATCCTCTTTGGACCCCTTCAGGTAGTTGAAGGCTGCTATTAAATCCTCCCCCTCTCCCCCCGGTCTTCTCTTCTGTAGACCAAATAAGCCCAGTTCCCTCAGCCTCTCCTCAGAAGTCATGTGCCCCAGCCCCAAAACCATTTTTGTTGCCCTTCACTGGACTCTCTCCAATTTCTCCACATCCCTTCTGTAGTGGGGGGCCCAAACCTGAGCACAGTACTCCAGATGTGGCCTCACCAGTGCTGAATAGAAGAGAATAATCACTTCCCTTGACCTGCTGGCAACACACCTACCAATGTATCCCAGTATGCCATTAGCCTTCTTGGAAACAAGGGCACACTGTTGGCTCATATTCAGCTTATTGTCCACTGTAACCCCAAGGTCCTTTTCTGCAGAGCTGTTGCCCAGCCAGTCAGCCCCTAGCATGTATGGCTGCATGGGATTTTTCCATCCTAAGTGCAGGACTTTGCACTTGTCCTTGTTGAACTTCATGAAATTTCTTTTGGCCCAATTGTCCAACTTATTTAGGTCACTCTGAAACCTAGCATGCCTTTGAGTGTATCTACTCCTTCCCCCAGCTTGGAGTTATCTGCAGACTTACTGAGGGTGCACTCTATACCATCTTCCAGGTTGTTGATGGAGACATTGAATAGAACTGCCCCCAGGATTAACCCCTGGGCCACTCCACTAGCTGCCAACTAGACATGAAGCCATTAATTACTACCCTCTGAGCCGAATGCTCCATCCAGTTTTCTGTCCACCTTACAATCCATTTATCCAGCCCTTACTTCCTTAGCTTGCATGGAAGAACGTTTCATAGTTTCATAGTTTCTAGGGTCGGAAGGGATCTGAGTAGATCATCTAGTCTGACCCCCTGCCATGGCAGGAAAGAGTACTGGGGTCAAACGACCCCAGCAAGGTGTTCATCTAGCCTACTCTTAAACACCCCCAGGGTAGGAGCCTGCACCACTTCTCTTGGAAGTTGGTTCCAGATCCTAGCCGCCCTGACTGTGAAGTAGCGCCTCCTGATATCCAGCCTAAATCTCCCCTCCGCCAGCTTGTGACCGTTATTCCTGGTCACTCCTGGCAGTGCTTGGGGGAACAGGGACTCCCCCAATGCCTGCTGATCCCCCCTGACTAGTTTATAACAGGCCACAAGATCTCCCCTCAGCCTTTTCTTTTGGAGACTGAACAGGTTCAGGTCCCGTAGCCTCTCCTCATAGGGCCTCCCCTGCTGTCCCGTGATCATGCAAGTGGCCCTCCTCTGGACCCTCTCCATGCTGTCCACATCCCTTTTGAAGTGAGGTGCCCAGAACTGTATGCAGCACTCCAACTGCGGCCTGACCATTGCCGCATAGAGGGGGAGAATCACCTCCTTGGACCTGCTCGAGATGCATCTGTGGATGCATGACAAGGTACAGTTGGCCTTCCTGACTGCCTCCCCACACTGCCGGCCCATGTTCATCTTGGAGTCAGTGATGACTCCAAGATCCTTTTCTGCCTCTGTGCTGACAAGAGGGAAGTTCCCCAACCTGTAGGTATGGTGCCGGTTGTTCCTCCCCAGGTGCATCACTTTGCACTTGTCTGTGTTGAATCCCATCCTATTCTCGTCTGCCCACCCTTGAAACCTGTCTAGGTCCAATTGTAGTCTGTTGCTTCCTTCTAGTGTGCCCACATCCCCCCACATCTTAGTGTCATCAGCAAATTTGAATAGGGTGCTTTTCACCCCCTCGTCCAAGTCACTGATAAAGATGTTGAACAGTGCGGGCCCGAGGACCGAGCCCTGGGGGACCCCACTGCCCACGTCCTTCCAGGTTGAGAAGGACCCATCCACTACCACCCTCTGGGTGTGGCCCTCCAGCCAGTTGGCGACCCATTTGACTGTGTGGGTGTCGACACCGCAGTCCTCCAGTTTCTTAATGAGAACGGGGTGAGAGACAGTGTCAAAAGCCTGTCTTTGTTGTGGGAAACCGTATCAAAAGTCTTGCTAGAATCAAAATACACCACATCCACTGGTCTCCCCACAACAACAGAGCCAGCCATCTCATCATAGAAGCCAGTCAGGTTGATCAGCCGTGACTTGCCCCTGGTGACTCCATGCTGACTGTTCCAATCTCTGTCTTCTTCTCCAAGTGCTTAAAAATGGATTTCTTGAGGATCTGTTCCATGATTTTTCCAGGGACTGCGGTAAGGTTGACTGGTCTATAGTACTCTGGATCCTCCTTTTTCCTTTTCTTAAATATAGGCACTATGTTTGCTCTTTTCCAGTCATCAGGGACCTTTTCCAATCACCGTGAGTTTTCAGAGATAATGGTCAGCGGCTCTGCAATCATATCAGCCAACTCCCTCATCATCCTCAGGTCCTCGAACGCACTTTCTTTCTCAAGTGCATTCCTTTGCAGGCAGACCTTGCTTCCTGCCCCTCGCTGTGGGCGGAATCATTAGGTTCATGTGTCTTGGTTCCCCAACTGTGTTGATGTGACAAACCCAATTCGGCTTGTCACCATTTGTCCTATGACCAGTGATCAAATCAGAGCATCTCCAAAACAGTGTCTGCAGAAAAAAATACCATTTAATTCACTTCCCCCAGAGGTACAAAGCATAAGGATAAGAACAATACACGGTCTTTATATACCTGTGTCTTGTACCTTAATTTTCCATGGCCATATTTGTCAGTTCCCTTCAGCCAAGCTAGCCTATGTCTTTTTGGCAGGAAGAAGCAGGCTGGTTTTGCTCAATACTTGCCCTGTCTTTATCTCTTTGCCAGTCTGTCAGCTATTCCTGGCACCCTTTGGGCAATCTCTGGCCACTCACCTTCCCTTTTCTTGGCCTCCAGTTCTTTAAAGGTTCTGATGATTCTTTTAGTTTTCCTTTCTCCAGCTCTGGCAAACCAGTCTGTCATCAGGGGCCAAATAGTTGCCTCCTCTCAGCTGCAAGTCTGGTTACTGTGTTTGTTGTGATATTCCTTTTGGGAGCCATTGTGTTGCCTTTCCTGCTTCATTTGACTAATGGCCTCTTTTGGTCTAATGCTGTACCAAGTAATCTGAGAAACAAAACCACAGAGGCTTGTTCCATATTCATAAAAAATAATACAGATATTCCCAAGTTCTTCATGGGTAGGGTGGGTGGAATAATAACCATGGCTCAGTACCCACACGCAGCTCAGGTTTAAGTAATATCGTATCAGTCCCAGTAAGAGTGGATCCAGAGGGAGTGCAGGGGAGCAGTTGCATCCCTCCCCTCACCCCTTTCACAATATACCACAGGAGCAGCAGCCAGTGATTCTTTTAAGTCCCTGAATCAGATAAGAATTACACATGCTCCCTTCCCCTCTATGCTCAACAGCATGTCCTCTGCTCTCCCATTCCCTCCCTCCATGACCTGCCTTTGCCACTGTCCCCACTGTTTCCAGCTCCTTTGGGTGGAGAATGCTCCAGAGATGCTTCTTCCCTGCTCCAGCTGAGCTACACTAGGTGCTAGACTTAGCCCAGGACAGCAGACCTGAGAGCAGACTTAAGGAATGGGAGCCCACCTGCTATTGCTGCCACTGCTACTATCTCCAGCTGAGCCCTGCTCTACTCAGCCTGGCTAGAGTGGGTAAGAGTGACTCTGGAATGCACCTGTCCCCCAAAGCAGCTAGAGACAGAAGCAATAGTGAGCAAGGGAGGGGGAAAATGGGAGAGGAAGGGATGTGCTGTTTAGCACAGTGGGGAAATGCTGGGAGTAAGGGGAAGGGAGAGAGATTTCTACCTGATTTGGAGACTTAAAAAAAAAAGTTTGCCCTTCCCAGTGATGGGGAAGGGGGGCGGCATTGCGGGGGGGGTGCCGCCACTCCTGCAGCACCAGTCACTTCTCTTGCACCCTTCTTTACAAAATCCTCGATCTGCATATATATCGCAATTAAATGAATAGTCCTACACAGCCCAGGACTGGCCTACCTTAATGAGCACTTCCCTCCCTTCTATAATACCATAGCTGCAGTCAGTAAATGTAGACTCTTTTCAGAGTAGAACACGTAGAAGGTCTTGCCAGTCTTTTCCCATGATAATGCAGAATATATTCTTCTTGATTTAGAATATCCTGATCATGGTAACTTTCTGGTACACCAAGTCAGACATCTGTTGAGAAGGGAGAGGGTAGGCATGCTCAGTGAGACAATGAGTAACCTGCTGACTGAGTTCCTGTAGCACTGATGATTTTAAGGTTGTTAAGTTTTGATCCTAAATGTGATTATAGGAAAATGTGTAGGTTAGACCACCATAAGCCTGGTGTGGGTATCTTTATAACTTTAAATTTCAGTCAGTAATAATGAGACCAGCTGTGGAGTAACATACTAGACCAGTGGTGGTGAACCTTTTTCACCAACAGGCTAGATTGGTGGTGCCTGGTCCATCCATGGGACAGATCCAGCCAGTGTTTCCCAATCAGACACCTGGGCAGACATAGCAGGCACTATCTGGCCATGTGGAGAGGGGTTGAGGAGCAGGCCTGCCCAACAAAGCCCAACAGAAGAAAGGAGCTTGATCCAGCCCCCTGGAGAAGGAAGGGAGCATGGCTCTGCCCTAACCCAGCCCCATGGGGGGAAAGGGGCATGGCCCAGCCTTGCAGAGGAAATGAGCATGGCCAGGTTCCAATCTACCATGTAGAGGGGAAGGGAATGTGGCCCAGCCCTGAACCAAAGGTCAGGGTTGGGGAGGTGTGGCCTGAACCTGCGGGGAAGGGGTTGCAGCCCAGCTTGGCCCTGACTAGCCATGTTGGGTTTGGAAATTTGGCAGGGGGAAGGGTGCCATGCTAATGGCCACCTCTTCCCCACTGCCAATTTTCCAGATCTGTGGGGAGCCCTGTGAGCTAGATATGATTGCTCTGAGGGCCATATTTGGCCTGTGGACCAGAGGTTGAGCACCCTTGTACTAGACACTATTTGACAGCCTTAGACACTTCCCTTACATTTATGCTCAGGGTTTATGCCCTTTCTAAATGGCTCAAAGAGAAAGTGTTGTTAGGACAGGGTTAAGGTTGTGAATCCACTTCATGTGCCCTAAGCAGGTTTTTGTGAACTGTTTCTTGGTGGGGTTTTGGGGTATGGATTTTAACCATTTGACAGGGAGCTCTTTGAAGTTTGTTGCAATCACTGTGCAGTTATTTGTATTTTAGATGAAAGATTTAAATTGTCCTTGAAGGCTGGTGTCACTTGTGTAGCTGTAATTTTGATTTTTTTTAAATGCATCACATGTGTATCTGGTATATTGCTATCATTTAAAATAAGTTCTTTTTATAAAATCTTACCAACTGTAGTTTGCTAAATAACTTGTACAGTGGGATGGTATAGCAGAGTCACAGATTTTCTGTCAGCTTTGTTAAAATGTATGGACACGTACATTTGGAGCCATTTAACAGGGGAATGTTTCAAAAGGGCAGCAGCTGTTACATTGTTACTTGTGGACAAAGCCATACAAATGTAGCAAAATGGCTCCAAACTTTAACCTTGGATGAACCTAGGAACGATTGGAATGTAACAGCTGCTGCCCTTTGGAAATGGCTCGAAAGAATTATGGTATTTGTATTGGAGAGAGTTGTTGATGTAAGACATGAGCTTTCAGGTGTCAGGGGTTGTGACCTTCCTCTCTTTCTTTATGACTAGAGGGGTTGTCAAAGACTTTTTTTTTCTATTGTAACATGGAGAATGGTGAGAAAGATGTACATGTGTATCTTTTCCCCTAGGACCTCCATAATGGACAACCCACAGGCTCAACTTATCATCAAAATAAATCCAAACATTGGTCATGACTTCAGAAATAATCTGGTGTATTCTAAGGTAACAGAGTGTCTATCCAAAGGCTTGTTTTGAAAATAGGATTATGCAAAAGAAGAAAAATACAATTTTGTTGGTTTTTTTTCCCAAGAAGTGACAAATGACAGCTCCTCCTTTTCCATGATCCAGTTTCCCAGGAATGTCAGGTCCAAGTAATCTCTTACTTCCCCAAAATACTCATCTCTGGCTGTAGGCCAAATGTGAATTTAAAGGCAAAAGATGTTCCTTATCTAAAAGGTTGAACGTGTGTGAGTTGAGAAAAGGAAAGGATTCTCAGCATCATAGTAAAATAGGCATAATAAAACTATACTTGTACATATTTAGTAGGGCTGTGCAAAACAGCACCATTTTGTTTCAATTTCCATTTCAATGGACAGTTTTGCTTCAAGTTTCATTTAGTTTTGAAAGCACTGTTCCATTTTGTTTTGTTGAAACTGTTTTGCCGCTATTTCGATGTTTTGCCCATGGGCTATAATGGGGAAGCACAAAACTTCCTATAACTTTGGCATTTTGGGGTAGATTTGGATTAAAGCAGCAGGGATGGTACCCCATTCTGAGAGCACGAAGCCCACCAAGTTTCAAGGATATAGATGTAGGGGTCTCTGGGAAACCTCAAGGAGATAGCTGTAGGGTGGGTAAGATAACTAGTAGGGTGGAAGTGATTGACTCTAGGAAAGCTAACTTCAGTGTGCTCAGGAGTGTAATCAATGATGCACTGCAGTTTAGGAGCATTGGCGAGATGGGAGTCCAGGAAGGGTGGTCATTCCTAAAGGAGGCAGTCCTTCAGGCACAAAGGGGAATGATCCCAGTATGAGGAAAGAGAGGAAAAGGAGCCTGTCACAGTAGTGCTGTTTATGTATGACACCCTAGCTGAGAGGACCACTGTGCAAGGCTCTTTCATAATACCAATAATAAATTATGATAGTAAATGCCATCCCCAGACTGTTGAAATCTCATCTGTCTCGTGGCAATCCAAATGATTATGAGGATGAATTGCCATGGGATGTCCTAGAAAGAGCAACAATCCCTGAGATAGCATACATCCACTTCCTGTTTTGAATATGATCTAGTCTTTGATAGAAGGCACAGAGATTAAAACTGCTGACATATCTGCATCAGCCTCTGTTGCAGAGCCTGTGAGCTGCTGCCCCCTAGCAAATTTGCTGTTGCTTCTTTCAAGACCCCATTTTCCTTTTGTGGTCCTATACATCAGATTAGAAAAACAAGGGACTCTGTGGCCAGGGGCTCTGTTAGTCAGAACAAGCTGGAGTGATTCTAACCAGTCCAATGACCACATGTTGCCACTGATGCCTGGAAAACAGATGCCCTGGACTGAAAGTAACATTATGGAGATGGGTTATTTGTTCCTGAAGGGTATAGCAGGTTTGAACTACAGGGCTGGCTGTATGACTCCTGCCTGTCTCTAAGTTTGCCCTCCCTTAATTACTCTCCTGCCATGCTTTGTTGTTATAAAAGTTAAGTAAGGGACGCTGCCAATGAGCCTGAGAGAAAGAGAGACTGAGTCCAATTATCTACTCAATGGGTCCCACCTGGCTCCTACTAGTCTCAATCAGCTAAATAAGCCGTCTCCCCCAGCAGTGCCCCTGCAGCGCACCTATAGCCAAAGCCTTGCAGGTGTTACCATTTCATCTGGTTATTTTCTTAGCCCCTCCTGCAGGGCCGTTCCAGGACCGGCGTGCACTGGTGCTGTGCACACATTGGAAGAGTATGTGGCAGGGGCACTGGGTGCAGCACTGTGGCGGTGGTGGCACTGTAGCTGCTATGACTGGCCCAGTTTGTGGGTGCTAAGCCCCATTAGCCCTGGCCTTCTGCCACCCATGGTGCATTGGATCCTTTCAAAGGTGCTACAGGGTGCCACATAGCATTAACACTGTTAGGTGTGTAAACATGAATCACAAGATAAATCCTGAAATTTCCAATCTGAATTCGTAGTGCTAAAAACATTCTGACCTGTTGTGGTCTTTCTGAGTTCCTTGCAATAGAAGACTTGCTCTTGTATGCTTTTCTGTAGTTAAAAAAGCAAGTGAAAACTAAGAGCTGGCATTTTTTGAGGGGTGCCTCAACCTGGGACGCCTTGGATCTAAAAAGGTCAAGAAACACAGGCCTAGCAGTTCTAGCCAAGAGCAGGGCCTCACTGTACCAGGCACTGTACAAACATAGTTAGAGATGGTCTCCTCTCCAAAACAGTTTACAGTCTAAAGAGATTTTTCTAATCTTTAAACTATGATTGTTGAAATCTGCTACATAAGAGATCAGAAAGACTATGAATCTGACTAATGTCAGAATGAATTATGACCCCGTCATTGCTTTCCCATAATTTAAAAAAACAAATAAAAACAAACAAAAAACCCACCAGTAGGCAACTAAATAAGCAAAAACATACTGTCTCATAATATGCCAATAGAGAAAAGAGATAACCAGCACTGGAGGCTGCTTTTATTTAATTGTTGTTTGGTGCTTAGATAGAATGATGATAGCTTACAGTTACTTTTGTAGTCCATGCAATATAGAGATGATTGAATTCAAACAGCCAGCTCTGCTCGTGCCACTGGGTACTCTACCTTCTGCAGGACTGCATTGTCCAAAACCTACAGAGTGCCTGTAGTGGAAAGGGGAACACATGAGATCTCTCTCCATGAATGCTTTTGGCCTTTGAAAGATCCCCTAAGACTTGTGGATTTGGCTGACAGTCCTTTCCCACATATGGAGGGAAAGGCAGAAAATCCCTGCCCTCAATTATTTAAAACCTTTAAAGGAAGAACTCAAACTGATATTTGCAGGACAGCAGCATTCCAGTGCAAGAATGACCCATGTTAAGTGAAGCATTTGGCTACTCACTGTAGATACTCTACATACAGCCATTAACAGAATTACTTTATACAGTTTACAGCAAGAATGTGGGTAGGGGGGATCCAGTAATCATGTAATACTTTCTTAACAAGGAAGTTGGGTATACAGATACTGTGACTTGGAATAATTTATTCCATGTTTAGTAAGATCATGTTAAAGAATATACCATATTTGTCTTTCCCTCAGTTCCTGCCAACAAAATTTATGAATCACTCATTTTCTGATAGACACACGCCATGCTGCTTTCCATACTAATTTCCCACAGATGTTATCTTGGAACTCATCAATGTCCTAATTTGGGCACAAGCATCTTTTCCTTTCTTAACAAAGAATTACAAATGCAAGGCAAGCCAGATGTAGATGTTTGTGCCTAAATGGCCATGTGATAGGAATCGGTTGCAAGGAAAAGCAATCGAGGGAAGTCCAGGGGGAAAAAAAATCAAAGAAAAATGAAGGAAAGCAAGTGGCATCAATGGGGTTAATTTCAAACAGCTAAAAAGTAGAGGGAAATATGTGCAATGAATTAAGTTCTGGGGTGTTACCTGCCTTAAAATATGCCATACAATAAACTAATTTTGGTGCTATTTTGCATTGTTGTGTGTTTCATACCAGGATTTCTATGTATGTGACAGACATTAGAAAGGTCATGGCTTTAGCTCTTACAAGCATGCTACTGTGAATGCCAGGTTAGACTGAATACTGCAGTGGTGCCTGGAGTTATTCTGCCTCTGGAGAGCAGAAACTGAGAGAATGTCTAGGACTCCTGGAGGCAAAACCCTTGAGAGTGATTCCTCTGATCATGAAAGATGCACTGTACAGAAGAATAAATATGCCTGTGATCCATTAAATCCTAGTTATCTCTACCAAGTCTCTCAAGAAGGGGGTCATCTGGGGTGGGTTTTGTGATATGCACATTTTCCCGCTAGAACTTGACTGAAGTTTAGCATTCATTCCAGAGCATATCTTTTATTGCCCTGTTCAGGAAATATCAGACATGCAGCTAATTGTTCAGAATAATATCCAGTCAGATTTTACTTTTCTTCACATAAATTTCCTAAGTAAGGTATCTAGGCTTTTCAGGTTTTCACCATCAGTCTTCTCTTATGACATTGCAGCACATCACAAAACTCTGTGGGTGTGCATGTAGAAATTCAAAAAGGGCCTGTAGGACTTAGCACAAGTCCTGTATGTCAAGTAGGCTTGTGCTCCTAAGATATTTCAGCTCTTTAAAACTCCTACCTCATAACAGCTTTCTTTAGCTTCCTAAAGTTATTGTATAATGTCTATAAATCCTGTAAATCAGCAGTTTGTTTAATGAAGAGGCAATGCAGTTGCTGCTGTCCCAAGAGAAACTATTAAGTGTACAGCTGTTCAGGGTTATTCTTCCAGAGTAAAAATGGCTGCTCCAGGAGAAAAATAACCTGAAAATAACCAGAGTTGAATCACTCGCAGGAGATATACTCCTGGGAAAGCGAATATTTGTACATGCTGTGGCTTTTCTCAGACAAAAATATAGTACCCCAGCATCCTGCCCAACCCAACTCTTCCCTGGGGAGAGTGTGCCACTTGCTGGACTCTGCTGCTCCACCAGGAGCAGAATATGCCCCCTTCTCAATCCCTACATTGTACTGCAGGGAAACACAGGCTCACCATGGGCAGTTTGGGTCAGCTAATCAGGGCTTCCCTATGCACTGCTGCCAGCTGTTGCCAGGCAGACTAAGGGGGCCTGCTGAGCTGTGTACAGAGAGCCTGTACCCCTCAGTGCACAGTATCAGCACTGCAAGCTCTCCACTCCTCAGGGCCTCAGCATTCAAAAGTCTATATATGCTACTCTGGGTAAGCTTTTCTACCAGGAGAACAAACCTGAAATAATTCTCCTAGACTATTTGAATGTATGTATGCTGCTAGATCCTAACTGCCGTGTCAGTTATTTTTGCATCTTCAAAGGCAGCCTCTGGGATTGCTGTGCAGGGTGTCCTACCACTCAGTTATGCTGCTGATTGAAAGAAGTGGGTAGGTCTTCTCCTCACTGATTTTTTTTTGTGTCCTTAGCTTAGACCTAAGATGATGGTGTGTTACAAAAGTAGAGGCACTAATGGATTTTCAGAGACTCAGGCAGGATAGAATAGGATTACACTTAGGCACCTGAGTCCGCTGACATGCTTAAGAGATGGAATAGAATCTGAGACTAACTAGTCATCACAACCTCCTGTTTGAAGCATACATGTGAATATTAGCCCCATTTTAAATGAGCAGAGAAAGGGAAGCAGGATTCACCAACCAATAAAGCAGAGATGATTTCAGATCAACACCCCAGATCCTATTATTTCAGCATTTGAGGAAGTTCACTGATGGAACTAAACACTGCAGCTTGAGTACCTACATACTACAGAAGGAAGAAAGTGAACTCAGAAGCAGAGCTGGGCAAAATATTCAATGATTTTTTTAAAAACCAAAAACTGCAGATTTTTTTAATTTATGCTAGCTCAGCAAATTGTTACAGTTAAGAACCTAATTTAAAAAATATATTAAATATTTGCTTTTGACATTTTTAATGGGAAATTTTGAAATAAAATGCTCAATTTAAAAACAAAACAAAACAACCTATTTGAAACACAAGCAATTAAAAAAAAAAACCCAGAAAGAGAATGAGAAAAAGCTGAAAGAAAATGTTTCATTCAGTCTCAAGCAATTTTTTTCAGGCTGTTTTTTTAACCTATATTTTAAAATATTTCTGGTTACCCCAAAATACTTTTTAAGTGCCAGTAATTTCAAATAAGAACCTCCTTTCCCCCAAAATATTTGCACAAATATACCCAGAAGCGCCTTGCTTATTTTGAATGCCCTGGGCTCAAATTACATTGTTCACAAGATGATATCTCTGTCATTAGGAACTGCCTTTTGTGATAGGACTTGGGCTACAAGTACTCTCTGTGCTACCTTTCTACAGCAAGCTGAAACAAAAGAGCTTCAGTAGATCTAGAAACAGGTAAAATACCATTTAGTGGGATATTTGGTCTCCTGGACAAAATGAATTGATAATCAGGAAAAGAAGTGAAATTGCACTTTGTTTATTTAAAAACTGATAATATTCACGTCTTGACAGGACCACCACAACATCTCTTTGCCATTTCATACCCAGATGAACCCAGTTAAGTGTTAAGTATATGGGCCTGGTCTGCCCTTCTGCACAAAGTGAATTTCCCCCTACATGAATTCCCTTTAATGTGCAGCACCCAGCTGCCTTTTGGCACGTGATGTCAATCAGTTATTTAAAAAAACAGATATTATGTACTTAAATACACTGGGAAAGTGGTTCTGCCTTCCTTAGGTTGAAACATATTTTGTTCATTCTTTTGCATGACAATGTTTGATTGCATCCCTCATTATTTCTGACAGTATGTCATTTCCTCTTCTGCTTACCCTGTGCCTACAAAAATAAAAGGAACAAAGTGAATCTAAGACAAAGCAGGCAGGACCATTTATATGTGTGGGGGGGTGCTAAACCAAAAGCTCAGATCTGAACATCCCTCCTCCCCCGAACTTTGGGAGACTCCAGAACCAGAGTCTGAATGTTGTGGCTTTGGTACTTCTCCAGTTTGTCCATATACCCATTTTAAATATTTGGATTCACAATTAAATGCGTTTTGTTGAGGGGGATTTAAATGGTACTGATTGACTGAAAATCCTTTGCGAAGAGGTTATGAGAAAAGACTTATCATGTAAATACAGCCAAGATTTAAGTCATTATTTAAGACATGAAGCATTTGGCAGCAGCACATCGTTGCCATTAAAAAGGAAGCCTGAGTTCATTATTTTTGGTCTGAGAATAATTTAGCTCTCTGTCAATGCTACTCAATCTACCGGCAACACAGGGAAGTTATATAAACAGAACGAAAATGATTTACATGAAAATTCTGTTTCAATCACATAACACAGCACCCTGAGGGGAAGAAATAAATTACATTGTTATATGGTGCTACGTAAACATCCTATGGTATGCAGTGTCAGTAAGAGGGATTCAGTGCACAAGTAATCTAAGGAGACCATACCTGTTTATTTTGAGTATGGATTGGCATTTTGGCTCTAATGATGACAGCTAGATGGTAATTTTTGTTTTGTTTTCTCATTGTAGTTATTCAGCATAGCTTTGTTTCTAGTGAATAGCTGCATTTGTAACTGGGGTTATCGTTAGTATATTATATCCAACAGATGGAATTACACAGAAGGTTAGTTTGGTTATGCATGCAGAAGTTCAGGTGTTTAATTACAATTTATACAAAGTATAATTGAGATTTTGAGGTTACTTCTCTCCCTTCTTCTTCATCTTCTTTTGTATGGCTAGGGCAAGCAACAGTAGAGAAGGTGCAGGTTAATTCAAGTTGTATGGTGAGTTCTGATAGCCAGTTAATAACATCCTGGCCAGCTAAGTGAATTGCTTCAATCCCACCATGATATGCAAGTTCAGGGCAGAAGTTTGCCATGTGACTCATTAACTGCACCTCACCACATAGGCAGTATGGCGAGTCCTTGATGCCCCATTTTTTTTCTCTCCCAAAAATGTGTCTCTAACCACCATCTCCAAAAACAGTAAGCATTCTCCTGTGATCACCCAGAACAGTTCAAGATGACCTTCTCTGTGGTGCCACTCTGAGAAGTTTCTTTGCCTTTCCATAATCCAGTTGCCACAGCTCCTTGACTCTTTTTATCTTCTTTGGTATCCAAACAGGACCGAGTGCGACCTGGCACATGGCTCAGGAGCCAGCACAGATTCCAGACTTAACAGGTTGGGTCCACCTCGGTATGTGGTTCTGGAGCCAGTGTGCAGAGACAGATTTGGCATGCGAGGGTGGGGGCTGTATATGGGGTCACACCTGACAGGCCAGTCCTGTACATCAGCCAAATCCAATATACGTTTGGGGAGGGGGCTCTCCATGGTTCTGGAAATTTGGTAATGCAAGGTGGAGGAGAGGGAGTGGTGGCAAGGTTAATTGACAAGGTTCCCTGAGCTGTGGAAATTAATGCAACCACCACTCCTCCCTTCCTACCCTCATGCCAAATTTCTGGATCCATGGGCTTTTTCCTTGCATGTAATGTGCATCCTAATTTTCCTCAGCTGTTCTGAGGGAAACAGCTGCAGGTTATATGTCATAAAATATGGTATCTCTGTTTCTCTGAAGTCTGTAGATTTTTTCTCCCCACTGATTTCAATGACAGCATATTAGGTTAATCATGACTCTCACGTTATTTTCAGTGCATGCACTCAAATGCTAGAAGGAAAGATGTTATACAAGTGCAGCTGAAAATAAGTCTGTGAAATAACATGCTTTCTAAAAGATTTTTCCCTCTTTTGTATGTATCTAGATCCTTGTGAAGCAAGCCCAAAACTTCAAACCTACCTTTGTTTAGATTGGTATTTCATAGGCTTCTGAATAACTTAGGCAAAAAAGATCCTCCTGAAAATATTACAAAAGAGGAGGGAGAGACCTTGCTTGAGAAACCTGACTTTTTAAAGCAGCAACAAAAAACCTCCTCAGAACCATTGTTCTCTCTTTGCCAGTAGCTTGGGTCAGCCTAGAGGAATCAGTAAGATTTAGACCAGCCAGCTAAATGCCTACAATTAGCTGATGACTGTAACAGCTTTCATGAGGATAAGAGAAGCCAAGTTAGTGTAAGAGATATCTGAAGGGACCTACCAAATTCACAAGTTTGTGGATTTTACGGATTCTGCAAAATCCAGCATTGCCCATGAAATCCACGGAGATAAAAAAAATGTATGGAAAAGAGCCAGTAGTCCTCACTCAGTGCATTGGGGCAACTGAGGTGTGGGGAAGGGGAGGCTATCCACACGAAGGGCTGCAGGCTAGATGGCTCCCTCCTCTCACCACTGATTGTCTGCAAGGGCTGTCTCTCATACAGCCCCACTCCTGTTTACCAGTTAGCGGTGAGGGGTAGGGCTGCATGATGGACAGCCCTCGCAGACCATCAGTGGCAAGGGATGGAGATACATGACAGGCAGTCCTGCAGACAGTTGGTGGTTAGGGGTGGGGCCAGTGGGGCTCCTTGGCCAATCAGAAGCATGGGGGAGGTGGCTGCACTCTGCCCATGAAATGGCTTCCCATGCCTGTGTTCTGCCTGTGAAATCGGGGTGCAGCCCCTGAGAATTAGGTAGGTCCCTAGTTATAGTATAAATGATAGTCCACAATGATTTACCTCCTACAATTTGGGTTGGGTTTTTTTCCATGGTATCAGAGCCTTGACTTGGAAACTGTGTTTGACAGCTGTGTATTTTTCAGTCTGTGAAAATCTTACATACTATCACCCACTTCTGTAGTGATGAGTGTTTTGAGGTGCCTTCATATGGGGTATCCATCAGAAGACATTGTTCAGGGTGATTTCCATAAGGGGTTGAGTAAACTGCTGGCCCTTTTGAGACACATCTACCTGGTCACTCAGAATCACAGGTTACTTTTGTAGCAATATGGGATATCCGTTCTAATTCTAAAAATGTTCTATGAATGTACTAGAAATGACCTTCCTAGGATCAGATCCTCTCGGCTTCATTGGGTACTTCCTCATACACAAGCATCTTTTTATGACTAGCTGCTGGCGGTACAAATCAAACTTTTTTATATATGTAAGTTTTCCAAAATACCAAAGAGATGTGACAGAAACATTGTCTGTATGGTTTGCCAAACAGATTGGCTTCAGTTACCACAGAAATTCTCTGGACCTTTTGATCAAAACCTCCACCCTGTTGCAAAGATGAAGTTCATGCCAATATTGCATCCAGGGAAGAGAAATACAAATTCTTTTATGTGAGCTACAATAGATTTTTTTTTTATTAATGTTAATGATTACTCTCTGTGTATATTACTATTAGAGATGTTCAGATAATTTCTTTCTCAAATAATTCACACACATCCACGGTATGGATAATAACAGTTGCAAATATGGTAGGGTTTGGGGTTTTTTTTCATGTAATGATTATTTGCTAAGAAATACTGCCAGCTTTAAATATTATCCTAGTTCTTAATTCTTGGAAAAGATGTTGCAACAAATCATTTTTACTGGACCAGGGGTTTGGATAAGTAACACATAAGGTAGACCGTGTCCTTGCACTGAAGTCAGCAAGCTGCAGAGGAGCAATGATGCTGCTCGGTGCCCAGAGTAGCTGTCACACACGGGCAGTGCCAACTTCTGCCTGCTGCCATGCCACTGGTGTGCTTGTATGGCTGCAGCAGCAGCCATTTTCTTTGTCTTCCACCCCCCAGGTCAGCACCCAGAGCAGCTCCCCCAGTCACCTTATCCTAGTTAGGCCACTGGTGGGCTGTTTGTCCATGACTTTGGTCAGTGCTGGCAAAACTACTGTGGCTTAAATATGTCAGAATGTATTGATAAAGGTATTTCTAGTTGAGATGAGGAAATGCTAGCACCACTGTAGAAGACTCCAGTAAGACATCATCTGCAGTACTGCTTGTGATTCTGTGCATCCATTAGTTAGTTAGGAGACATGATTTCAAACTATAGTAAGGGGATGCAAAAGAGGGGCTATGGAGAGCTTATCAAAGAAGCTTGACTTGTATAGTCTAGCAAAACAAAGGCAGAGAGGGGATATGTTTGTTCTCTAGAAATAAATCAGGAGTATAATAATACCAGAGAGGGAGAAGAGCCCCACAAAAATTCAGCACTTCCTGCTTCTACCTTGTCCCTATTGTGGGCCAAGCCCTGCTCACGGGTGTCTACAGAAGTTGCTTTTTTGCTATTTAAAGTGCTCGATTGCCATGATTTAACAGAAGTGCACAATTTACAGCACTTTAAAAATTGGTACAGCATTTTAAATTAAGCCTTGTTAAATGAGGTATTAAATTTGAAGTGCTATATTTTACAGCACTTTAGCAACTTACAGCACTTTAAAATAATTTGTGTGTTCTGGTCAAATTTCTGACTAGTGGAGAAGCCCCAGGAGGCAGCAGAGTACTCCCTGCCTCCTAGCCTGGAAGGTGCAGGGAGGTTCAGAACACCGCTTCCCTCCCTTCCACCCCACCAAACACTGCACGTCTGTCATGTTGAAGAGCACTGTAACTTTATAATGCTATAAAAAGTGCCCTAAATTCAGCACTGTAAAATGTGCGTGGCACACTGCTGTACATACCCTATGTTACTTGTGCAGGCAGTTCCATTTGATGTCAGTGTGGCCTCCCACGAGAATCAGAGCCAGATCAGCCTAAATTTCCACACTCTCTCTCTGTTAGGAAGAGTCAGGTATCGAGCTATGTTTGCCCCTGATGGAAGCAGAGCTCCTATCATAATAACGTTGTAGAAAGGAACATAGATGACCCTGGCTTTTACAGAGATCCAGAAATTGACAAGTCTGAGATTAGAATCAGGTTTTCATGGGTTGTAAAGAAAAGACATTTTTGCAGTGGTTCCCAGGACAATCGCATCCTCTCTGTATCAGTTGCTCCATCTATAAAATGGGTTGGCAGCATAAACTGGGGTGGGCAAACAGGGCACATGCCCCAAGCATTGCCTAAGGGGAGGGCATCAGAAAAATAGGGGTGGGTAGGGTGCCTCACCCCAGGGCTTCTACCTGCCTTGCTGTTGCCTGTGCTTTTTGGCTACAGGCAGCAGCTGGCACAAGTAGCATGGGTCAGGGAGCACAAGACATTATGGAGATCGTAGTTTTATAGAGCAGCAGTGGAATTCACTACTGTTGGAGAGAGAATAGATCTGATTTTCTTGCAGTCAAAATTAGCTGCTTTTTTTCCTGCTTGTGGGCTTTGGCAGCAAAAAAAATGGGGTGAAAGTTTCTCCCAGGCAGCAGCAAAGTCCACTGCCATTCTAGAGAACTACAGTTGTACCAGAACACCTTGCGTTCCATACTTTTCAATATCTTTGTTAACGATTCGGATGTGGGAGTGAAGAGCTCACTGGCCAAGTTTGCAGACGACACCAAGTTACGGCGAAGCATGGTCACGCTTGAAGATAGGCTACAGATGCAAGTGGACCTAGACAGACTGGCAAGTTGGGCAGATCAGAATCTGATGAAGTTCAGCATCGAGAAATGTGAAGTGGTCCATCTTGTGATACACACCTACAGGCTTGGCGGCCCCAAACTGATTAGCACCACAAATGAAAGGGACCTGGGGGTAATAACAGACCACAGTATGAATACGAGCCGGCAGTGCAATGCTGTAGCCAGTAGGACAAATAATACTCCGGCATGCATCAATCGATGCATCTCCAGCAAAACCAAGGAGGTGATTCTTCCGCTCTACTCAGCACTGGTGAGACTGCAGCTGGAGTACTGCATCCAGTTCTGCACTTCAGCAAGGACATGGACAAGCATGAGAGAGTCCAAAGAAGAGCCACCCATATGATCAGTTTCTTACATGGGAAACCATACAAGGAAAGGCCAAGGGTTCTGGGACTCTTCAGCCTGAGGAAAAGAAAGCTGAGAGGAGACCTGGTAGCAGCTTACTGCTACACCAGGGGAATAATACATCATGGGCTCAGTGAGCAACTGTTCACCAGGGCACCCAAGGAGAAAACCAGGAATAATGGCCACAAACTCCTGGAAGATTAATTTAGGCTCATCATTAGGACAAATTTCTTTACAGTTAGGGTGTGGAATAAGCTCCCTCCAGAGGAGTACAATCACCTACCCTGGAAGCCTCCGAGAGGAGACTGGACAGTCACCTTGCTGGGGTCACTTGACCCCAGTTCTCTTTCCTGCTTGGTGCAGGGGGGCTGGACCTGATGATCTTCCAAGGTCCCTTCTGGCCTTGGCCTTACAATCTATGGATCTGTGATGCTGCCCAGCCATGCTTGTTGCTGTTCCTGTGCTCTGTGGGTACTTGTACATGTGCTGTGGGTTTAGTTCTCCCTAAATTGAAATGGTGAGTTTTTAATTGGTGGTTTTATTTGTGTCAGTTAAAAACACACTGTTTCAATTTAGGGACTTCCATCACTGTGATGGAAGAGTGATGGCCCCCATCAGCTCACATCCCCCATCCCCTTGGTACAGGCAGGTTCTGCTGAAGAAAAAAAAAAGTGGTGAGGGGCCCAATCCTTTTTTCCCCCAGAGCCTGCCCACCTTTCCCACGGCTGGGGGGAGGAGGGGAGCTGCCGGTGGGCCCTGAGGTATGGAGGGGCCTGGTGCTTCCTTCCCCAGTGGTGATGCCACCCACCTGCTAGCAGCCTACCCATGCAGTCCCAAGGGGTGCTGTCACTGTGAAGGGAAGCACCAGGTCCCCCAGCAGCTTAGAGGCAGCACAACCTGGTGGCAGCTCATACGGGCAGGCTCCACTGAGGGGAAAAAAAAAAAAGGAAAAAATCAGTGAGGGGCCTGATGATTTTTTTCCCCCCTCCTGGAGCCTGCCTGCGTCTCCCATGGCCGGGGGTGAGCTGCCAGTGGGCTGAGTGGCCCCTGAGCTGTAGAGGGCCCTGGTGCTTCCCTCCGTGGTGGTGCCCCCTCAGAATGCCTGGACGAGGTGCTAGTGGGCAGGTGCTGCCCAGAGGGTGCACTGCCATGGAGGGAAGCACCTGGGCCCCTGCAGCTCAGGGTCTGCTTAGCCTGCCAGCAGCTCACTCCCCGGTTGTGGGAGACGCAGGCAGGCTCCAGCAGGAAAAAAAAAAAAGGGATCAGGCCCCTTGCCACTTTTTTCTTTTTTTTCCCCTCAGTGGGACATTTGGGCAGGCTCTGCCTGAAAAGAAAAAGAGCCTGCCCATGTGAATTGCCACTGGAACTGCCACACAGCCCCTGAGCTGCGGGAGGGCCCAGTGGTTCCCTCTGCAGCAGCAGCACACTCCAGGGCCTCCCAGGCAGGGTGCTAGCTGCGCAGGTGCTGCCCCAGCTCACAGGCAGCACCCAGCCCGATCCTACAGTGCACAAGGTGCTGGAAGCCTGTGTGTGCTTGGGGAACCTCAGGCTTGGTGGACTTCCAACACCCGGTGTACTGTCCCTGTCACCTTCCCGCTACCTGGGACTGCCCGGGAACAGGCTGACTTGCCCCTGCGGCAGTGCGGGAAGGCAACAGGAGGACAGCTGGGTGTGCTGGCAGCCACAAAAGGTAGCAGGGACAGTGGAAGTCTGCCAAGCCCAAGCTTCCCCGAGCACACCTGGGCTTCCAGCATCCCATGGACCATCCCTGCTGCCATCTCCAAACATATTGCTGTAATTTGTTACATAGCAAACTAAAATACATCAGATCTGTTTTACTTTGCTATGTAAAAAAGTCAGTTAAATCGAAATACACCACCATATGTGTACACTGTGACTCAATTAGATCACTAAAAGGGGCAATTTTGACATGTGTACAAGGGCCCTTCAAAACGTGTACAAATGCCCTGCATGGCAGATTAGGGATGAAGGGGGAAGGGTGAGAAAGGACTGCCTCAAGCATGTTTTTTCCTTGCTATACCTCTGAAATTAGTATAATATTCACTAAACAAAAGTGTGTTGGGATGATTAACTGATTTTTCAGAAACTTATGGGATCCTTTGTGGAAATCACTGTATGCATGAATTATTATTATGACCTTTCCTAGAAATGAGATTGCATTGGAAGTTATAGTTGCTTGTGATAACAGGTAAGAAAGGATGATCCCCCTGATATACCATGGCTGGTTAGCCTAGTCTGACAACTTGCATTATTACTTCTAATTGTTCAGTGACACTCTGTGCTATTTTCCCAAGAGCAATCACCAGGGACAATAGACCCAATCAGTGGCTCTTTAGTTTTTACTAGATGACCTCATAAAATTCATGACCTCAGAAGCTTCTCAAAAAACCTTTTGACTGCCTATATGTGTGTATAGCAGAGTCTTTCAAAGGAAGGGAAGAGGGGAGCATATGAGGCATGGGAAATAGAAGCTAGTATAAAATACTGAGTAGAGAGCTAAACTCCACGCTGTTGTGTTGTGGCTGCATCCAGAAAGCTCGGACATTTTCTTCTTTCTCTATTCTAAAAGGGAGGACTTATTTATCTGTAATAGTTTATTTGACTTTGGCCTAACATATTTGTAGGAAATTCCTTTTCATATTGGACAGTTCAATGAGAGTTTTTAGAATTAGTGATATTTTCACAGATATTGTTTTAAACAGCTCAGTGCAAAATCTTCACTCTTTAGCATCTAGTATCCAACGTTTAAAGGGTAAAATCACCCCAGGTTGTGTTCAGGACACGTCAGAATAGCAGCATTTCCACCTAGCCAAGTGTTTGGATTCTAGAGGGCATGAATACTGAGATCAGGAGCTCTCTGGTAATGGTACCAACATATTGTAACTCCAAAACCAAGAAGTTGCTCTGAACACAAGATAAGAATTCCCAAACTTCCACAAAGCCCATGTCACTCAGAACATTTCAGGTAATGATGGGGAAAGAGGATGACATAGGTTCCATGCAGAGTCAGAGCTCAGCTCCTCCAGATTTTAATTACGATGCAAAGGCTGAATGAATGTTGATGTTGACTTTACTTAGTATGTGCCCTCTTCCATGCTGTTCTTCTGCTTTATTTCCTTGTCATACTTGAGTTTGCCTGCCCTTAACATGCCTGTTATAGCACAAACAGAATGTATAGTAAGTGGCTTGAACAGAAGCTATCTATATATTTCTTTCTTTTGAGTTAGAGACCTTCTTTGTTTCTACTAACTAGAAAAAGTGACCTCACAAAAAAATCTCTCTCTCATTAAGACTGAGAACACTGGCACTTTCAGGGCTGCTCACTGAGTAATCAGTAGTAGTCTTTACACTGTGCAGAAGCTAAAATGTTATCAGATTATATAACATCCTTAGGATTTAGAATCTGCCACCATACTGTTCTTGATCTAATGTATCTTTCCTTGCCTTCATACTTTTTCCTATCACATTATTTCCACCTTTTTTATCAATATTTTATTGGCAACATATGCATATTTGATGCTTATTATGGCCAGAGACCTCCAAAAGCCACACAAGGACAATATTCCCTCCCTGGTTTGTCCATAGAGATAACAGAATGCATAGCCCCACTGCTGCTCAGCACTTGCCACCCCACTGCTGCTATCTCCCAAGCACCCTCCCTTGTAATCTCCCTCAACAGAGGATTCCCACAGCACAGCAATGGGAAGCAACACAAGTTACTGCCACCTCTGCTTTCTTGTAATATACCCTGGCTTCCCCAGCAGATTTGATAGGGAAAACATAACAAGAACTCAGCCCCCAGACCTGATCTTTCTAGCTCTAACCCCTTCTCCCTGCCTCTGGACCCTAAAATGTGTGGACTCCCCACAAAATTGCCTGGAAGAGGATTTCCTTCATTCATAGGATTTAGGGAAGTATGCAGGGGCCATAATCCCTGTACCATAGTTTTTATCTGATCATAAAATGCAGGTCTTTCACATGATTTAAATAGTTAATCTTTATAAAATGTAGTGAGGATGGCATGTGTTATATAAGCATTAGATAGCATTGTCAGCTTCAATGTATTAGCATGTTCTGGACAATATATTTCTCTCTCACTTTATTTTTGTTTTTTATTCCTTATGTTGCATTGATCTAACTGCCAAATTCAAATGAGTATGGTGGTTTTCAGTGAATATTTTTATATTTGGTTCTCATGTTTGCACTCAAATAAAGTTTACTTTTTGCTAAAGAATCTCTTGAGGCTACCCTTCAACCCAATCAAGTCTTTCTTCCTCAGGAGTACATGGACAATTAGCCTCTCTAGAGCCTGCCATCTTAGTACTAAACTCTAAAAAACATAGGCAAAGCTTTTGTACACTCTGGATGAAATCCTGGCAAAACTTCTCTGGGCTTCAGTGAGAACATGATTTCATCCTCTGACAGACTTACAGTCCTGCAGTGAACTCCCAGGAATCCTTCTGGGGTTCAGCCTTCTCTAGGGGCACAGTGGCAGTGTTGTTGAAAAATAGGTTTCTCTAGCATTTGAAAGTACATTTGCCTTGCAATCACTCCTCCCTTTCACAAGCCTTGCTGTGTGTTTATCTACCCCAGTAATACTGAAATCTGAAGACATTATTACAATAAAAACAAATGGTTAATTATATAAACCATAACCTAGGTCAAAATTAAGCTTCAGCTACAATAAGTTTTGCTTGGAATTTTTTTTAATTGGTGTTTTCTCTGTTGAATTGAGAGTGGTTTCAACCCAAGCCAGGCAACTTCAAAGACTTCACTCAATAAATTCTGTGGTTCAGGCAGAACTAGAACTTTCAAGCTGCTGGCTGGAGATTTTAAATTCTGAAGCCCCAGTGTTTCTTTCTCTGCTGTTTGTTCCTTTTCTTTGGCATGAACGTGAGAGAGGCTGCAGCACTGCTAACAGATTCTGATCCACATTGGAATTATTTTATAGCCCCATAGGGGAGAACCTTTGTCAGCCCATTATTTTTGTCCCTAAAGCCTTACTGTTTTATAAAGCTTTCAAGAAACTAAAAGGAAAAGCAGTGGATTTTAATTAAAGGATATCACACATTCTGTAGAGCTTATCTAATATTGCATCCACTTTACAAACAGCTAAGCTTATATCAGTCACATAAAGTGAGTAGACAACATTTATCATCCCTATCTGCTGGTGCAGCAAACTAAAGCAAAGAGATTGTGCCACTCAGTTTAAGACAACTAGAACTTATTTTCCAAAGTGTTGAGAGAAACATTGCCAGCTCAGGTGAGTTGGGGTGGGTAACTGAGTGCCTCAGAATATCAGACTTAAATATTTACATTTTCAGAAACTTTTACTAATTCTGTCTTCCCCCAATTCTGGAACCCAATCTGGGACCTGTCATCTGCCACCACTAAGAACAGTCTAGCTCCATCTTCTTTAATACCACCCTTCAGGTAGTTGAAGGCTGCTATTAAGTCCCAGCCCATTTCATGGGTGTGTGTTCAGTCCTACTGAAAAGATGGCTCAAAGTGTCTTAACTTTGGAACCCCACAACTAAGTCATCCAAAATTAGTGGAAGCTTTTATTTTTTTCTTTATTAAATTACTTGCCCCAGGACACAGACATGATTGGTGCTCAGATTAGGATCATAAATCAGACATTGTTTTAAAATGTGTCTGGTACATGAGACAATCCTTCAGTCATTGAGTGACGGACAAAAGTCTTGTCAGAAAGACCTTCGTAGGTATATCCTTAACAGCTGAGTCTGACAGCAAGCACTTATTGGGCATGTCTACACATGCTATTAATGCACAGTAAGCTTTTCCTGAGAGTGCATCTATACATAAGCCTGAAGAAAGCAAATTTGTTCCCAATGGAAGCAGTTCAGTGCAGAGCTACTCCTTCCCTGCTTTGCTCCCCTACAGCAGCCAGGGGGAGCTCCAGGCTCCTCTGGGTGCCAACCCCAGGCTGGCAGGGAGCACTGGTATCAGGCCTGGGCTCCAGGGGGCAGAGGCAGCTGCCCTGGAGGTTGGACAGCTCCCTCCGAGCCCTGCACTCATGCCTGTGGCAGCAGGCAGCTGCTTGGGGCATGGAATGGTGTCCCAGCCTCTGCTTCAATCAGTCATTGGAGTGGAGCCCAGCAGCAGCCAGCTGCCTAGGGGACACCAACACCTCCTCTAGGCAGCTGGCTAGGGGAGGTGTAACCATGCAGTAGGTAACCATGCAGTAAATTGATTTATTTCACAGTAAATGCTGTGCACATATAGACAGTGATGCTTTTCTATGCAGATTAGTTTACTGAATGGCAAAGTGTCTCATGTAAATGTGCCCACTATATATCTACCATATATCACTGGAACTATCTTGTTCATGTGCTGCATGTACTGGAAAGTTCCAGCAGATTAAATGAGTTGAAACTAACATCCAGGCTGTCAAAATCCATGGTACTGAATCTAGAATAAAATAAAAAATAGAAAAAGAACAAAGTTGCATAGCAGATTACATTTCTTGTTTTTATATAAAGGATGTGTCTACACATGCATTTAAGTGAAAGTAAATTTAATGCACATTAAGCCATTTTTGGCAGGTGTCTACACATGCAGTGACTTGACACTATGGTTAATGCACTTGTCGCTAACGTAGTGCCAAGTCCCTGCAGCCCTGCCATGTGCTTCTAGTGTCTGGGCAGACCTGGCACTAAAGTTAGTGCTGGGTCATGTCCATACACACATTAATGCACTTTAACTAATTGCACCTACATTTGTACCTGCATTTGCATGTATCAATTTTAGGCATGATTAGCCTAATTTCAGCATTTTTAATGTGCATTAAGGGTATGCATGTGTAGACGTGAACCCATAATGCACATTAATTTAGCTTAATAAGCATTAACTTATCTTGTGTAGATGCACCCAAAGTGTGCCAAGCCCTGAAACCATGGGGCTCAATCTAAGAAATAAGGATCTCCCAGCACTGGGCCCATGACTGAGGAGTGGGGGCTGAGAGCTCCCTGCTGCTGGGGCAAGGGAAGCAGTCTCCCACCCCGTCTTGTCTGACTGACAGGGAGCACCTTTGCTTCTGGTCAGGCATCTACACATGTGCTACTGCACAATAAGTAATCTCTTGCATTTGCAGGCAGCAAATTTACTCATGATTAGGGCCAGTTTACTCATGATTAGGGCCAATTACAGTAAGCATCTGCATGTGTAGTAATTGGCTGTACTGTGCAGTAAAGCGTATCATGTAGACATGCACAATGTATCATATGTACCCAGTGAATAGCTAATCTTATTAAAGCATCCGTGACATCTTCATGAAGATAATTACACACACGCACCACTTTTAAAAGCAAGTCATAATGATACAATAATGCCTTACTTTGTATTTTTACTAGCCTTATTTTCATGAAAGAGCAGGAATTTCCAGGATGTCTTTATATGGATGTGTAGAGGACGTCTGTATACCGGTTTCAGATAAGTTGTTTTGTATTTTGAACAGTGTCTGCTTATGAGTGTATATGTTTGTATTATGCGAGGATAAAATGTTTTGGCAAATACTTATATAAGCATTTTCCAGTGTATAAATAACTCTGACAGGATTATTGAATAAATCAGTATTTATATATACAGTACATGAACACTTTCCAAATATCTTCATATAAATCTCTTCTATTTCACAACCTGTTTCTGACGTTTGCCTATAAAACCTTTTGAGAAAAGCTTGGCATTCAATTAACTTCTGTAGAAATAGCATTATTTTTCTAGTATTTTAGTAGTCTGTCAGCAACATCATGATAGCATTTACCAAAGAAATAGTCATTATATCAATCTAATACTTAAGGACACTGGAGCATCTTTTTCTTCCAAACAAAAAAATGTAGTTTTTGTAACCAAATACAGCTGTTAAAAGCAAAACTGTATATGACAAAACCCAACAGTTTTACTGGCCTGTCTTGCTTTATATTAGTTGTATCTCATATTTGTTAGCTGAATTTTATTTTCATTATCTATTACTAGTACTTCATAGCTGAAATACTAGTGACAGCAATGGTTAGCTTGTTCACATTCTTATGTCATCTTTTCTATTTGTACTAACAACCCCAACAGTCGTTTTTAGGGACAGAACTTTTGTTCCTTCTATGCTTAACTGCAAACCCTTTTTTGTAAGTTTTAATAATAGCAGCTGAACCAGTTTTGAACAAAAAGGAAATATGTTTTCCATTATCTATACCTGTATATAAGTACAATTGTCAGCACAGTGTTTCTGAACAGCTGTCATGCTGAATTGGGTGTGGGTAGAATGTTGAAGTTTGATGGGAAAATATCCAGGAAGTGCCTTTTACAATTGCATGCTCTTGGAAAAAATGACTTCGGTTAAGTTATGAACCCATTGTGCCTGATCAGAACAGTCTATTTTATTTTCCATACAGACCAGATACTGATGGTTTGGCAGTGTCCTGAACTTGAGTGGCAACAGTGTAAAGTTAGGTCAACCCAAAGGGGCCCAGTACAGGTATTCAGTCTTAAAACTGCCATGTCTCTTGACTTTCCTACTGATCAAGGAAATGTTACACCAGCTGCTATGTCCCTAAAGATTACAGTATAATTATTTTATATAATCCAAGGGCCTATTCTGTGCCCTCTTGTGGTAGGGTGACCTATTTCATGTAGAAGGTAGGGAGTAGGCATTATGCTCCCCTGAGCTGGGGGATGGCAATGCTGCTTGAACCTTATCTGAGCTATGTGAAGACCTCTTGTCTCCCTAGCAAAGCCAGAAGTGGCCCTATCTGTGCTTGCTTGTGAAATCTCCCTCCACAGGGTATGGGATTCAAACAATACAAAAATAGAAGCAATGTGAATTACTGCACACTGATTTGTGGTAAACTATACTAGCTATCCGCACAGCTTTGGTCAGAAGAACCTGAAAAGGACCTGACCCCCATCTTCAATCATGGAATCATAGTGATCATAGAATCATGGAAAGTGAGGGTTGGAAGGGACCTCAGGAGGTCAGCTAGTCCAAGCCCTTGCTCAAAGCAGGACCATCCCCCAACTAGATCATCCCAGCCAAAGCTTTGTCTAGCCAGGTTTTGAAACCCCCCTAAGGATGGAGCTTCCACCACCTCTCTGAGTAACCTGCTCCAATGTTTTACTATCCTCGTTGTAAGAAAATTCTTCCTAATATCTAACTGGAACTTTCCTTGCTGCAACTTGAAACTGTCGCCCCTTGGTCTGTTAATCTGCCACCATTGAGAATATCCTAGCTCCACCCTCTTTTGACCCACACCCCTTCAAGTAGTTGAAAATTGCTATTAAGTCTCCTCTCCATCTCCCTTCTCTAGACTACGTAAGCCCAGTTCCCCCAGTCTTTCCTCATAAATCGTGTCCCCCAGCCCCCTCACCATTTTTGTTGCCCTCTGCTGGACTCTCCAATTTGTCCATGTCCTTTTTGTAGTGTGGGGCCCAAAACTGAACACAGTACTCCAGATATTCCCCTCTATTCAGCACTGGTGAGGAAACAAGCACTTCCCTTGACCTGCTGGCAACACGCCTATCAGTCCAGTCCAGTATGCTGTTAGCCTCCTTGGTAACTGGGGCACACTATTGGCGCATATTCAGCTTATCATCCACTGTAACCCGTTCTGCAGAGCTGCTCCCCAGCCAGTCAGCCCCCAGCCTGTACTGGTGCATGAGATTGTTCCATCCAAAGTGCAGGACTTTGCACTTGTCCTTTTTGAACCTCATGAGATTTCTTTTGGCTCAATCCTCCAATTTGTTAATATCACTCTGAATCCTAGCCCTGTCCTCCAGTGTATCTAGTACTCCCTGCAGCTTGGTGTGATCTGCAAACTTGCTGAGGGTACACTCTATAGCATCTTCCAGGTCATTGATGAAGACATTGAACAAAACCAGCCCCAGGACCAACCCCTGGAAGCCTCCACTTGATACCGGCTGTCAACTAGACATCGAGCCATTGCTTACTACTCTCTGAGCCTGATGCTCCAGCCAATTTTCAATCCAAAAAGCAGAGCTGTAGATGGCAGGATTTGAACCTGCTCAGGGAGGGGACCAATTTCTAATCTATCAGCATAACCACTTAGCCACAACTACTTGACTTTTATCTATGAATCCAGACCATACTTCCTTAGCTTACCTGCGAGAATAGTGTGTGAGACCATATCACAAGCCTTGCTAAAATCATGGTACACCACATCTACCACATCCACAATCCTGCCCACTCCAGCCATAACCCCTTCTCCCTTTCTCTGGATCTTAAAACCTGTGGTTTTTTTGCATCTTCTCCATCTTCTACCACTGTCAGCAGAGCTGGAATAGGGCCTGAATACTGGAGTTAGCACTCCTCTTACTGCAAAAGTTCCTTACAATCTTCAGTGACAATATTTTATCAGGATTGAAGGTTTTCATGTCACACAAAGAGCACTTCTGGCATCACAGTATGGTATCTGTTCAATAGTGATTCAGACACACAAGTACCACCTACTGAATCATTAATACAATCTTATGCAGCATTTGGCTATTCCTTATAGATCTCCCAGGTACTGACTGTGTAATAAAAGTGACATTATTTTGGAATAATTAGAAAAATTATTCTAGCATAGGATGCTGAGTTATACCAAAATAGCTACAGCAGAGTGTTATATATGGGTCAAGTTCCCCATGTGGAAAAACCCCGACAAGATTGACAAGGGTAAAAATTCATTAGGAGTATTCAGAAACCACTGCTATTAAAAGGTCATTCAGTTTATTGTTAGTCCCGTGTTAGACCATCTTCCAAAGTGCTGTGGAAAGCATACAAAATTATTTGCTCAATTGAAACATTCTTGCTGACTTTGCCAAATGCCAATACATTTTATTCAAAATGAAGGTCTCCTTCACTGCCACCCCTCCTCCCCACTTTCTTTTCACTTTCAAAATGACTAGACTGAGTTTGTGCCTTTATGGTTACCCACCTCGCAATAGAGCGCAAGCACATTCTCTTTAAAATGTTCCCCAAACTGCTGGTATTTGTCAGTTCACTGACCCTTCAGGACTTTCTTTATCCCTCAGTTAAGGAATACCTTCTTAAAATATCTTTTCACCCTGGTCAGCAAATGCTCAGTTGTTAGTAGGAGGGTAACATAAAGGCTGTGTTTTTATAAAGGTCAAAGGGCAGTTTGCCAAGAATCCATGCATATTTCAAACAGGACCAATAGCCTTCTTAATCCCAAAGAAGGAACCAAAAAGTAGAGATGTTAAATAGAATAAAAATAAATAAGTGTATCTGTTGCTCATCATTAAAATGGCAAATTGCATTAATTTTTTCATGTTTTCCCTGAACTCCTAAGGAGCTGAATCATTCAATTTGTAGAGTTTAGTCATTTGAGCCAAAAACTGAGATCCAAGAATTTTCCAATTTACTTCTGGCTTTGTTATAGAATCAGTATGTAACCTGGATTGGTCTGGTAAGGAACCTCTAGATCTCTCATCCCTAAAATGGGCAGAGCAACACTGCTAACTAAAATGAAACCCAGAAGCATACGAGGGCTGTGTTTCAGTGGCCAATTCAATTCGGAGGTGATTCAGCCTGATTTGGAGGCTGAATCTTCAACTCCAAATCAAATCGGGAAACCCATTAAAAGTCCAAATCGAATCAGAAGCCGTCAAATCAATTGAGAGATTCAGGCAGTTCCCACTCACTGCTGCAGGTAGCTGGACCTGGGTTCTGTGCTGGTAAGTAGCAGGCAGGGGGGCTGCAGGAGGGAGAAGGGGACCGTCAGGGAACCCCCACCCAGCTCCACCCCCTGCTTGCTCCCCCAGGCTCCTCACCCAGCTTCAGCAATTAAAACAAACAAAAAAAAGCCCCATAATCACATGCTGCAGCAGCAGTGATTGGGGCCTCTGGCGGCCTGTGACTGAGCCCCCCCAATGCAGCGCAGGGCAGTGGGGGAGCAGTGGGCATTGCCTCCCCCACTTGGTATCTGCACAGCAGCTGCTGCATCGTGCAGGTGCAGTACAGCTTGGCAGGGCACTGTGAGGCTCTGCATGCTGTCCGGGACCTGGAGCCACTCAGGCTGAGTGCTGCTGGGTCCCAGGTGACTGCTAGAGTTGCCCCAGCTGCCCAACAGTGCACAGAGACCTACAGCACCCCACTGAGCTGCGCTGCACCCAGGCAATGCAACAGCAGTGACTGGGGGCTCATGGCAGAGCCCCCCCATGCAGCACAGGGATTTCCCTGCCCCCACCTGGCACCCACATGGCAGCTGTCGCATCTCACAGGTGAAGGGCGCTGTGCACTGTCCCAGAGCTGGGGGGCTCCAGCAGTCACCGATTTGGATTTCTAAATTTGATACTGGCTTTATGCAGGTATCAAATTTAGGCTCAAATTTCCTAAAATCATCATTTTTAAGATGCATTAAGGGTGCACACATGTAGGTGCATGCTCTTAATGCACCTTAAATTGGGCTAATGAGCATTAAATGTGCACATGTAGACACATCCAGGAAGTAACCAATGGCTTTAGATTTAGATGGTGTGTCCTCACTGTGGTTAATTTGAGTTGAATCCAAGTTTTTTCCCTAACTCAATGCCCGCCTATACACAATAACTCCTTAGTTTAAAGCTAATGCTACTTTTTCCTTTTGCTGGAAGGCTCAAGGGTATATTGGTGTTGACTTGTGTTAGCACAACCCCACTACTGTTAACACTTTTGCTTTATGCTGTCAATACAGTCTTTCTCTATATGGGTTATTTTGCAGTATGGCCATACTCATTCATGCAAAGCTAACTGAATAGGATAAGCCCAGAATGTAGATAACCTGAGTTAATACTGCAGTAAAGATATAACTTTAACTAGGTAAAGATCATAAATGACCTTGCTGTGGGCAATGTGATATGCAACAGAGATAGCAGAAGCCATATTGAAGGGGATTAAGGAGAGAGATAGATAAAAGGAGGTGTAGGTTGTGATTATAAGCATGCTGCATGACCCTAAAACAAAGGAGAGAAGGACTGGAAGGACATGGAAATATTTTATTTTGTTTTTCAAAACTGAAAGGACATTGATTGTGGTAGGAGACACTCATGCACTTTAGAATAAAATGTAGCCCATATATTGTATAACTATGTTAGTACATTGGTAAGGCTGTTCATCTGTTGAAACACAGGCTAAAATGCACATACCTATAGGCAGCCCTGTGTTTCCAGGGGTTTATAAATGTAGAACATTTTGCTGCTCTTCTTCACAACGGTAATATCTCAGCAAATATTTAGAAAGGATTAAAAGTAAAGTTGCAGAAGGAGCTCAGGTAGCATTTAGGAATTCATTAATCTGAACCATAAAGTGCTGATTTGCAACAACTGTGGCTTTGAGCACTGAAAACTTTTAATACCCTTCTAATTTAATGCGATGCCAGTGTGGGAAGGAGGCCACAAGTGCTTATTTCTGACAACTTGTGTTGAGGCATTTACGTATTTTTCATAAGGAAGGGGTTAGCCTAACACATTTTTTTATGCTCTTAGTACTTTTTCTACTTACTGAATATTGAACTTTTTTGCCAGCCCATCCAATGATGTTATCCCTTTTTGTCTATGGGTAACTGTCACAACCAAAATACCAGAGTAAAATATTACCTGTATCTACTAGAGCTGTGCAAAATGGGCCCTATTCGATACAGATTCGGCCCAAATCAGAGACAGTGATTTGATCTGTTGATTCAGATCGCTGTCCCTGATTCGATTCGGCCGAATCTGAAGATTCAGTGCTGATTCAGCGATTCACAGGCACAGCTTTAGAAGTTTTTTTTCTACATATTCTGAGGTAGCAGGTGCAGCTCATGATTGCTGTGGTGCATGGGGCATCCCACAGGAGCACAGGGGGCTCTCCGATGTGCTTAGCAGTGAACCCAGAAGTGGGCTGGAAATACTTCTGGTCCACTTCTGGGTCTGCCGCGGAGCACACTGTGGGGCTCCTCCGGGCCTTCCTGGCTCAGCAATCAGCCACAGGGGGACCCTGGGTGACCCCCCCCCCAGACCCAGGAGGCACCAGTTGCCAAGCCAAGAGGATTCTGGGGGCTGTCCCTGTGGGCTCCCTGGTAGACTAGGAAGTGGACTGGAAGTACTTCTGGTCCACTTCCTGGTCTGCTGCCAAGAGTGCTGGGGAACCCCCATGCTTCTGTGGAATGCTGCATCTGCCCCAGCAGTGTAGGGTTCAGAGCCCCTGCTGCCTAGAGGTATATAGAAAAAACATTTAAAGAAGTATCTACGTCTGAATCTCCAAATCTGTCCAAATCTCTCTGGCTTGATTCAGGGAGTTCCAGTTTGATTCAGAGAGATTAAAGGGTCTCCTGATTTGATTCGGATTCAGAGATTCAACCACCAAATCAGGCCAAATCTCTGCTGAATTGGATCAGGGACCAAAGCTTTGCACTGCCCCAGCATCTACCTTTTTTTTGCTTGCAATTTTGGTGGATTTGTAGGAAACCAAAAATCCGTCCTAACAATGTAATAAAATTTGTTCAAATGGGACTTCAGTCGCTTGTTATTTCAAATATGTGGGTCCCTTCATGTATAGGGACCTACATCAGACAGAACATGGACCTGAGCAGCCATTCTGTGGGAGGAGAGTGGCAGCCCCCCCCCCCCCCACATCCCTGGCTGAGGGGCCCCAGTGGCTCCACCCCTCACTTCTGAATGGCTACAGGGCTATCCATCAGGCAGCCCCTCCCCTCACTGCCAATTGGCGAAGAGAGGCTGGGCCACATGGCAGGTAGCCCTTGTAGCAATCAGGGGCAAGGGGAGCAGCCATCTTGCCTACAGCCCTTCCAGCAGGCAGCCCTCTTCCCCCTTCAGCCTTCCCCACTGTGCCAGGCTGCTGCAGCTCCCTGAGGACTGCTGGCTCCCTTGGAGGAGCTAGCATTTTCTTTTCTGTTAAGTGGCTTTATTTTATTTTATTTTTTCCCCTCCCAGATTTCGTGAAATTAGGAATTTGGTAGGTCCCTACTCATATAGTACAAGGAGCTCCCCTGGGACTGTTTACTGACTGAGACCATGAGGCTGTGACTAGTGAGTATCTGTAATTGTTAATCCAGTTTGGATTAACTTGGCTTCCAGTATTTGCTAACTGGGAATCCACAGGTTCATTAAGAACAGGAATGAGATCTACTACTTTTGAGAAACTTTTTAGCATCCATTGGGCATGTCTACATGAGATTTACTGCAGAGTAGACTAATCTGCAGTAAATGTCTCATGTCCATATGTGCAGGCCTTTTAGGGTGCAGGAAACTAATTAACTTTGCAGCAAGGGAGGTCCTGTCAGACCAACCTTCTATAATCAGGTCACAAAATCATTAGAGCAGGTGTCACGGTGGATGTAGTCTTTCTGGACTTCAGCAAGGCCTTTGACACTGTCTCCCACCTCATTCTCATTAAAGAGCTAGGCAACTGTGGTATTGATGCCTACACAGTCAGATGGATAGCAAATTGGCTGAGGGGCTGCACTCAGAGTGGTGGTGGACAGGTCATATTTGACCTGGAGGGATGTGAGCAGTGGAGCCTCCCAGGGCTCAGTCCTTGGGTCTGCACTGTTCAATTTCTTTATTAGCGACTTGGATGAGGGGGTGAAAAGCACTCTGTTTAAATTCGTGGATGACACCAAGATCTGGGGTGAGGTGGGCATGCTAGAAGGGAGGGACAGGATACAGCTGGACCTGGACAGGTTACAGGGGTGGGCAAATGAGAATAGGATGGGATTCAATACTGACAAGTGCAGGGTCCTGCACTTCAGCAGTAAGAACCAGCAGCATACCTATAGGCTGGGGAACTCTTTTCTCGAAAGCACAGTGGCAGAAAGAGATCTTGGAGTCATTATCAATTCCAAGATGAACATAGGCCGCCAATGTGAGAACACAGTCAGTAGGGCTAACCGTACCTTGTTGTGCATCCACAGATGCATCGCAAGCAGGACCAAGGTGGTGATCCTTCCCCTCTATGCGACACTGGTCAGGCCGCAGTTGGAGTACTGAGTCCAGTTCTGTGCGCCCCACTTCAGGAGGGATGTGGATAACATGGAAAGGCTCCAGAGGAGGGCCATTCGCATGATCAGGGGCAGCAGGGCAGACCCTACAAGGAGCGGCTACGGGACCTTAACCTGTTTAGCCTTCACAAGAGAAGGCTGAGAGGGGACCTGGTGGCCGTCTGTAAACTTACTAGGGGAGATCAATGGGGAATGGGAGAGACCTTGTTCCCCTGAGCACCTCCCGGAGTAACACAGCATAACAGCCATAAGTTGTTAGAGAGTAGGTTCAGACTAGACATTAGAAGGCACTACTTCACAGTCAGGGCAGCTAGGATCTGGAACCAACTTCCAAGGGAAGTAGTGCTGGCTCCTACCCTGGGGGTCTTTAAGAGGAGGCTTGATAATTACGTAGCTGGGGTCATTTGAGCACAGTTTTCTTCCCTGCCCAGGACTAGAAGATCCGCAAGGTCCCTTCCGACCCTGTATCTATGAATGATAGTACTTGTAAATACAAATACTACTCTGCTGTAGAGTTTTTTACCCCATAGCAACACATGTGTAAATGCTGGCGGGGTTGGCTAAGGCATAAGGATGCTTCAATGCAAGAGCTGCTTACCGGCTAGCCTACACTGAAGAACTTTTGTGCCTGAGCCAGCCCCTCCACAGCACATTGAGCCACATCAGAGCAGGTGCAAGCTGGTGGACTGACCCCTCAGGCTCCTTGCCAACTGGGTCTGCTCTGACCTGGCTCAACATGCTGTGGTCCCAGCTGCATGTTCAAGCAGCAGGTCGAGGAGCAGTAAACTTCAACACAATATGCACTGAAGTTTATTGCTGTGTGTTAATAGCATGTGTAGCTGGCCCATTGGGTTTGAGGTGAAAGATTCAGCAGGAACAGGTTATCTGTCTAGAAAGTGCTGTGGTGGGCAGAATACCTCCAGGGTACTCCTTAAGAGAGCACTCAGCAGAAGCTATAGTACACCTTAAAAGGGTACGTTCCCTCCTGTTAGTAATGGGTGCTCATCTGTTCCTTCTAGGGTACAATACATTGTGAGGGAACTTATTCACCCTCTTGCAATCAGAGTGTGAGCACTGGGCTTTGTTTTCTGGGTGAATATTCAGGGCATACCTGATACTCTTCCCAGCCCCACTGGCACATTCACATTAAGAGCAGCCACAATCTGGCTGTAATCCTTTCTCAGGACTCTGGCCAATCAGCTTGTTATTCTGTCTTTGGAACTGCAGGACTAGTGGCCGCTTGGGACCATCTGACTTCTTAGTAATAAATCAGGTTGCAACTGAGCCTGATTAGGAGCTTGAATTTGAAGCTGTCCTTGGAACACTCTGAGATTTGATCAAGGAAGTAAGAATCAATTTTCCTATCCTCTTAACTTGGCATGTGAAGCTGTTTTTTGAAAGAATTTAAACTATGTAATCAAGTCTCATTTTTTGCCTTTGTAACAAGACTAATATGGAAATGTAGAGATTTGAATAGTCCCTTCTGAAAGTGCCTAATGTTGCTATCAGTATCGTTCCTTTTTATAAACGGAATTGTTACAGTTCTAAGAAATAAAATATTCTAGGAATGCACTCATAAAAGATTACACAGACAGTGGAATTTTTTAGCCTCGGTGGGAACAGAAACCTTTGGGGGGAAGGGGGTATAATGAATACCCTGTTCAAATCACTTCTCGGTCACTGCTAAAGATATCACGCTTGAAATAATGGAATACAAGGGCATTTTATGCATTCCTCCTATAGGTCAATCAGCTACTCATTTCTTCAGAGCATGCCAAGACCCTAATGTGTGACACACATTTATAGAGTGTGAAACAGCTCTTCAGAAGAAAACACACAATGGAAAAAACAGAATAGGAAGGAATTTTACATGCTGTGAGGTTTATTCATACATCCTATAACCTCATCTACTGACTCAGCAATTTGGATGTCACTGGGTTAGTTTGACATACATCACATGTGAGCATGACAGAGATAAGGGAGGAAAGGAAGTCTCAGATGGTAGACTACACAGATCCTGCATATGATGCTCCTGGAGCATCCTGTGCAAGGTTCCAAGAGGATGTAATCAATTAACCAATTATATGCCTGACCTAACCATGCCTGCAATGGTCAGCACCCCATTAGGGGGTTATTGTAGGGCGGTGGTCACCAACTGATCGATCTGGATCAACCAGTGGATCCTGGAGCCCCTTGAAGTTGATCCTGGGCTGGAAGGGGTGAGTGTGCACCCCTCCCACCTCCCATCCCAGCAGGTCAGTTGGTGGGGGAGGGAAGGAGTGGCATCTGGGGACCACATGCAGTGGGGCTTGGGGCACAAAGTCCAGTCTGCAGTGGTAGCTGCTGCCGCCTCACACAGACTGGGGGGCATGTGTCCTCATTCCCAAACATGGGGCAGTGCTGGCGGCTGCAGCAGCTTTGAGGTAGGGAATGGGGCAGGAGCAGTTCCTGCACAGCCAGTGCAGGGCATGGGATGAAGCCATGAGTGGCTCATCTGGGGGGCATGGAGAGGCAGGGCATGCAGCCTGGGACAGCATGGGGGCATGTGCCCCTGGATCTGCCTGCAGGGTGGGGCAGGCTGTAGAATGAGGCTGGGGCAGAACCAGCTTTTCCAAGCTGGGCTATGGCAGTGCTGGAAGCGAGGCCACGGGGGGGACCGTAGCCCCCCAACCACCACTCCCAGTGCCAGTGCCACCCACTCCAAGGGCAAGCGCAGATTAGGCCCAGTGAAAACAACCCAGTGCAGCCTGCTCCCCACCCCCCACCTGCAGGGACTTAGGATCCGGGGGCTGGCGAGTGTGGGGGAGGGCAGGTTGCAGCTGCAGGCTGGAAGGCTGCACCAGGCTTTTGTTACTGGGCCTGTGAGAAGCAGTTGGGGGGACTATGGCCCCCTCCCCAGTGGCCTCACTCCCAGTGCCACCGCAGCCCAGCTGGGAAGAGCCAGTGCTGCCCCAGCCCCAGCATACAGCCCACCCCTCCTCACCCCGCCCTGCCCCATGGGCAGATCTGGGGGCACCCCCCCTGCCCTCCTGGGCTGTGTGCCCCTCCCATCCCATTCCCTACCTCCCTGCCATTGGTGGGGGGTGCAGATCAAGGCCCCAGTGGTGAGGGAGGTAGTGGGGCTAGGGCTGAGGTATCAAGATCCCCCTGTTCCCTCCCCTTCCCATAGGTGGTGGAGGGGGTAGACCTTCAGTTCCTTTTAGATTCCAAAAGTGATCTCCGACCTAAAAAGGTTGGAGACCACTGTTGTAGCTCTTTCCTCAGTTGCAGCCTGTGCACAGCATATTTTTTGCTGCTTGTGGCCTTGTTGACTGCACTTCACAGCTCAGACCCAGCATTGTTTAAGCTAAGCCATGGGCTGCTGTAGATCTTCAAGAATGTATTATTCAACATTATCCAGTAAGTGGTTTTAATGAAAGGATTCCAGTCAATAGGTTGCTTGCAAGCTATTTACTATGAAAACTTGGAAACTTTGCTACTTCAATTATGTTATTGGTAACCTGTTATCACTGGGTTCTATAATGACAGTCGGGTATAAATGAGAAGAACTAAACAATTTTTATTGTAGTGCGGTAGGCAAACCTCTGCTTTCTCTAAGCTAACTAACAGCTACTCCTTAACTGAGGGACCATCTCCTAATTCCCAACTCTTCTAAATTAAGGAACTTCCCTAAATTATCATTTTTATCTTTACAATATAATTGCTGCACTTTGATTGGATGACTTACAAATCTATAATTAATTGTCAGGAAAATTGCTGGAAATGACCACAGCAAATATATTCCTACAAGTATGCATAAAACTTTTGTTTCTACAAGTATCCTCATGAACAAAAATCTATTCATAAAAATGCCCATGGATAATGAATGAACTGAGAGCAAAAAGGGCAAATTTATGGTTTTTACTCAAATAAATACCAATAGAAACATTTTCATGACAGTTGTGCAGAACTGTGCAGAGTTAAATCTCTGATTGAAATTTCTTTACAAATTTTGCTATATTAAAAACAAATCGCGTATGCTTATTTCAGCAGTGATTAATGCATTTAAAAGCTGTTGGAATTAGTATATGTCCATTTACAACCTTCTTCAGTCCTTCTTTGCTATCGGCAGCGCTCTGGTGGGCACGTTTGGTAAAAGGGGACAAAAAAAAGAGACGAAGGTCACTGGAATGTTACAAGCTGTTATTGTCATTGAGAGAGACTGGGCACACGCACAGAAAGCTTCTCTGTCCAAAGCTGACACTCTGGTGAGAAAATGTAGATTTGTTTGATACTTCAGAAGGTGATGAATTTGCTGGGGCATCTTTTTTTAAATCATTATACAAGTGTAAAGCAGCCCTGAAATTCCTGTTCTCCCTCTTATAGTAGAGTATCCCTCTCCCCATTAGTTCCTATACCTTAAAATATAACTCACTTTTAAAATACATTATAAGAAATAATGCAGTCTTCAAATGTTCAGGGTTCAGGTGAGACTGTTCTTTAGATGTAAGGGAAATTGTATGTTTTAATACTTATTTTAACACTACAGTCCCACTTTAAAAAAAACCAAGCAGATTAGTGTCTAACCACAATCAAAGGGAAGTCAAAACCCTGTCCTGTGCTGTATTGGTGCAGTGGAAGAGGAAATCCATTTCCTCCTGGCACAAGCAGCAGAACAGAAATGCTCCCAAGCCCTCAGGAAAGTTCTAGGAGTGAAGCCTAGTTTCCAGGCTACCCTGTGCACCATATGCCCCATGGGATGTCATTCGGCAGGGAGGGGCATGGGCAGCCTCTCTCAGCCGGTAAGTGTGTGTACTCTGCTGGCTAAAGTCAGCGGGTGGAAGGTCTTTAAAAGAAACAGCAAATTTTACCTCACTATTTTTCATTCTCCCCCTCCCCTTCCTACCATTCCCATTCCCACACATGGGTTTGTGTCCTGGACATCAGGATTCATTGAGCATTCTTTCTTTCCCTCCCTTTCTTTCTCACTCTCTCGGTCACTCTCCCTCTTTCTCTCCCTTCATGCCCCAAACCAGGTTTTTATCACTGTATGCAATTGAGAGCCATCCAAAAGGGAAAACAAACCCCAAACTCAGGAGAGACCAAAGGCCTAGTATGCATATACAATTTTCATCTTTCTCCTTTTCCTTCTCCTCAAAGAACTCACCACAGCAGGATTCGTCCTTAAAACATTTCTGTTTCCTAATAAAAATTGTTATGGGCCTGACTCAAGTCACAAAAGAGTCAGTGGAAGGATTTTAGTTGTCTGGTCTTGATCCATAATTCACTGAGGAGGGTTTAATTCTACTGGCAGTTTAGGGGTTGAGTTGTATGGTTATGTTGTATTTTAAGAAAATTTTATTTCCCCAAGAAGTTACATATCCTTTTTTAAGAAGGTTAAAATATTATGAGTTTAATACCAAATTGAATTCTGGGGAATAGGAGTAGGCCAAAGGAATTAAAATAAACAATAACCCAAGTGATCAGACTTGAAACATCAAATGTTTGGGGCCTGATCCATGTCCCCACAAGCAGGGGCATACGGTTCGTGCGGGGGAAAAAAGCAGCAATCACACTCTGATTGCAAGAGGGTGAATAAGCACAAATTTGCACCGCTGTTTTTTGTCCCAGCACGTGCCCTTGCACATGGCGGTTAACATGTGCAGCACATGCAGTTTGCAGCACAACAGATGGGTCTGTGGCACTGCAAACTGCACGTGCACGCTTGTCTGGATGCAGACTCCATGAAAAGAAAAAGAGGACCGGGCCCTTCACCACTTCGGCCTTCAGCGTGCCTCTCTTGTGGCTGGGAAGTGAGCTGTCAAAGACTGCAACATTACAGATAACTACATTGGAAACTAAATTACATGCAGATGTGGTTTAGTTTGCAACATAGCAAACTCATTTAATTCATAAAAAACCCCAAAACCCATATGTGTACAGCGTGATGCAATTAAACCTCAAAAACGGCCGATTTTTCTCATATGTACAAGTGCCTTAAAACTACTAATTATCTCTCTAACAATGCTGGTAGTTTTTCAAAATTACTTCAGAGGAAAGGCCAGATAATAAAGGAGATGGTGATCAGGACACAATACAGTGATTTAATTATTCCACCTGACTACAAGTTGTATATGAACTGTTAATCCATGTAGCCTCAGCAGTAGCACAGTGCTTCTGTTAAATCATGTTAATACAATATGCTGGTGTACATGATCACAATGGCAATGTTTGTCTAAGAAACTGCTCTAAATTATTTCTCCATCTATATATGGAGGTATTGTTAACAAACACTGCAGTCCAAAGACAGGTTGGTAAACCAGCGGGTCAGATCAGTGGAATTTTTCTTCTTTCCAGAAGCCCTGCACAAAAATACGAGGAATATTCAGGGGTTACATAAACCAGACAGCTTTATTCTTTGAAACCTGTTGTTTGTAATGTGTGCAAATCCTCAGCTGACATGACTGCACAAGACATTTAAATGAAGTCCTGCTGCTGCTATAGTTGCATGAACTGTAAAATGGTAATAAAATACGTTGATAGCTTCATTATGCTAAATGGAGGGATATTAGGCTAGTAACATAGTCTGGCCCTGAGCACTTGAGGTGGCTGAATGGAGAATAAAGGACAGCTTTCTAGACTGCTGATAGCTCTTTTGCCCTTACACAGCTCTCTCTCACGCTGTGTATTTGAACTTAGAAAGGGGTTACTTTGCTCTTGTCTCTTTGCTTTAGGAAGCTGATGAGTATATGAAATGTTCATTCATATATTTCTTCATATATTATTTAATGTAATATATGCATTAGGGGGGTTGTCTTTTTTCTTGACCGTGAAGTTTTAAAGAGCTGTTTTAGACTGAGGTCCTAGATTTCTTCTCAAACTACTAGATCTTCTAGCTTCATGACACTGGCATTAGGAATGCCAGCCAAACCCTACAATGTTATTAATTTAGCACCTTCCCTTGTCTAAACTGTCATATGAAAATTTACTGATATGAGTGCAACTGAAAAGAGGTCCCAAGTCAGCTCTATGTTTTATTTTGATAACATCTCCATGATTTATCTCCCTTAAGAAAATGGATGCAAAATAGAACAAAACTTTATTCTCCTTTTTTGGGAGCCTCTAAATAGCCTCAGCACTTCTGTAAGTATTAATTTAACTTATTTTTATTCTGATGCTAGTACTGTTATGAGCTAATATGCCTTGGAAATATTTTGGCAATCTTTCCCATTATGGTCTGATCTTATCATTTCTCATAAAATCAGCAGTGTAGGTCTGGTCAGTGTCTGGCTAAGAAATATATGTGGAAATTCTAGAGTTCTGCAGGAAGTGCTATGGCTGATTCAGTACAGCAGGTGGCATTGTTCCCCTCTGATAAAGAGCTTGTCTACACAGGGAATTTAATTCAGATTAAGGTAAAGTGTGAATTTGTAAAACACAATAGCTATTCCTGATTTAGTCCCTGTGTGGGTACTCTAATTCTGGAATTAGAGCATTGCCACATAGTTTAATGAGGAAAAAAAATAAGGAACAGCTAGTTTGAAAAAAGCTCACGCAGGCAGATAAGAATATAAGAACATAAGGACTGCCATTTACTGGGTCAGACTAGGTCCATCTTGTGCAGTACCTATGTAACACAGTGGCAGAGTCGAGGCTGAAAGGGAGAGTGAACTAGGTATGACCAGGGATTTTTCCCCACTGTTCTTTTCTCGCTTGCAACCTCCAGCATTTAAGGTCTAAGAAGCTATAATTCACTAATTCCCATGCTCAATGGCTACTGATTCCCCTTTCCTCCAAGAATTTGTCCAATCCCTTTTTGAATGTAACTAAACTATCATCTTCCACCACATCTTGTGACCAGTGGCAGATTAAAATTTACTAGGGCCCTGGGAAACTGAAAATTGGAAGTCCCCCACCAGGTGAGGGCCAATTTCCTCTTCTCCCACCACAGGGCTATGGCTGGGTCCACCTGTCCAAGTCGGTGCATCCTGGGCAAGCCAGGGGGCATGAGCACCACTGAGGTGAACATGGGCAACTGGTGCCTCCCGAGTCTGGGGGGGCACCAGTGGGGCACAACCTGGGGGGGGTCCCCCAGCAGCCAGCTGGCAACTGGGGGGGTGTCCCCCAATGGCCAGCCAGTTACAGACTGGGGGGGTCCCCCAGTGGCCGGCCAGCAACCAGGGAGGAGTGCACTTCTGCTGGTGGAGCCAATTTCAGGGGGGGCACTAGTGCTCTCTGTGTCTCCCTACCAGCTTGAGCGCTTGCTGTCAGGAAGGGCACCAGCATTCTCAGGGGGGGAACATGCCCCCCCATACCTCTCTATGCATTGCCTATGCAGGTGAAGGTGGCCCCAGCCCTGACCTGGCCCATCCCCTCCACAGAATGGGTGTCACACAACCGGGGCTGCAGTTCCCCAGCACTGCAGGCCAGAGCCGAGGCTGAAGCTGGCCTGGGCGGGGGAAGCATGGGTTCCTTGCTGCCCCCAACTGCCCATCCACTCCTATGCGAGCCCTGGTAGAGTGGGACTGTCCCATCCTGTCCCACTGGCTCTAGAGCCAGTGCCTGCCCACAGACAGCAAAGCATGGGGGCCGCCCATGGGGTCTCCTGGCTGTAGATGGCCCCAGAAAGCTGCCACCACTCACAGGAAGCCCCACACCCACCCCATAGCCTGTGGCCCTGGCCCAGCCAGAGGGGAGGAGGCACTTATTGCCTGCCCCAGATGCCTGCAGCCAGGATGCCTGCATGGGCCATGCTGCCACTTGCACCCCAGAGCACCCCGTTTGGTAGGGTTGCCTGGACATGGGTCCTGTGAGCCTATGCATTAATCTCCCCCTGCTTGTGGCAATGAGTTCCACACAATTACACACTGTGTGGAAAAAACCCAACTTCCTTTTGTTAGTTCTAAACTTACTGCCTACCCCTAGTTCTTGTACTGTGAGAGAACATAAATAATAAATCTCTATTTACTTTGTCTTCATCATTTAGTATTTTGTAAACCCTTATCATGACCCCTCCCCCACCCCATGTCTCCTTTCTAAACTTAGTAGGCCTAGTCTCTTTAATTTCTCCTTGTATGAAAGCCCCTCCATCCTTGTTACCCTTGTCTGTACCTTCTCTAGTTCTTCTATATCCTTTTTGCAGTGTGGGGACCAGAACTGGGCACAGTATTCAAGTTGTGGATGCACCATGGATTTATAAAAGGGTGTGATTATGCTTTCCATTTTGTTTACAGCTCCTTTCTTAATCCCTAACATTTTGTTTGCTTTTTTGATGGCTGCTGAGCACTGAGCTGATGTTTTCAGCAAACTGTCCACAATGTCTCCCAGCTGACTTTCCTGTGTAGTAACGTAAGTGTCAAGCACTGAATAGAGAGGGTTATAAACACAGAGGGGTAGGGGAATCTCAGAACTTTCATGAAAAAGTCTGTATCCTTGATTTTTGCCCCATCTGCCATCACTGCAAATTTTCTAGGACATTGTGTGGGGCAATGTGTTGTTTATTCCAATAAATGATAACACTGAAGTTATGGATGTTGATGAATTTTTGATTAAATGAAATGTTGAAATCTCTTCAATGCAGGAACAGTTTTTAGAGATGTGTTACTTTCAGTGAAGTTTTGGTTGGGAGGAATTTTTTTTTTCCTTCAGAGCAGGGAGAGAGTTCTCCAAAGCTCTGTCACCAAGTAGTCAGGGTCATTAGAATTTGGGGACTCAAGCTCAAGTACCTACCTAGAGCTGTCTCAGGGGTTGGGCACAAACATTTGGAGCTGGTTCAGAACAAGAACATTTCACAAGGGGAGAAGTTATTATATTTTAATTGTTACTTGTGCTTGTTCTATTGCTTCATCTGAATTAAAGCTGGAGTAGGCTTGCTACATACCATTCTTGATCTGTTCTCCTTCTAAAATATTTCTAAAAGCATGCATGTCCATATGCTGAAATGCAGAACTACTCTGAATCAGCCTCACTCTTGACCAAGAGTAAAGAGTTCCCATATCCCAGACTAGAACCTGAGCCATCAGGCACTAGGCAGCTGCACATCCCCACCCTATCCCAATCAAAAACTTTAAGGTTTCCAAAGGGAAATAGATGTTCCAGCAATACCTTTTTTGTGAAAGGCTTTTTTTGGGGGGAGAGGGTTGTTTTGGGGGGTATTTTGTGTGTGGCTGTTCCCATATAGAATGAAAACAAATCTTGAAATCTTGAAACTAGCCACAGTGAGAATAAACTGGTTTGCCCTCCAGCCAGCTCTACTGGTGATTTGGAAAGAACCAGCAACATTTTTGCAAGATTAGAGAACATAACTGTCCCCATCTCTTGACAAAAAGCAGTGTATTTCTGTTGGTTTGTTACGTACACAATTTGAGTCCTAAGTATGAGCAAGGTAACACACAGTGGTTAAGGTGTCTAGTGCAATTCTCTTGATTACTGCTCCTTCTCAGGGTATTCTTGTTCAAAATAGTCCATGGTGCTGGCAGAATCTTTTTCACTTTCCTGTTATCAACTGATATCTGAGTTCTAGTAGGACTTTGCAGATCATTTCTTCCATGTCTGGCAGCTTGAATATAGGTCTGTGAATCAGGAGTTCTGAGTTCTGTTCCGGTCTCTGCCAATGACAGACCGTGCAGCCCTGGACAAGTCATTCCCTTCTCTGTGGCTCAACTGTTTCACCTGTAAAATGGAGGCTGTGACATTTACCTGCCTTTAAGGCATATTGGGCATTTTTGCACATGCACTGGGAAGTGCCAGGAATGGGGTTTTTTTAATTAGCAAGCCATGCTAACTGAAAATGCCTGAACGTCACATGTATCGGCATCCCCCCACACTGAAAAATGGCAGTGGAGTGCTTTGAACCAAAGCTCATTGAACAAGCTTTAAAAGCTTTAGTTCAAAGTGCCTTACTGCCATTTTTTAGTGCTGGGACACTGATCCATGTGACGCTAGAGTCTACTGGAGTGCATTCATTTCCATGCTCCAGCAGACTCAGTCTTTCTGCTCCAACGCTCTGGATTTCCAGTGCACTGGAGCCGGCTCCCTGCACGTCTATAGGAGCCCAGTGAGACTTGTAGAGGAAAAGGGCTCTTGTCAGTGTCAAGTATGACTGTTCTTATTATTAGGCTTTTTTTGTGGAACAGATTAGTTGGTTTTTGTGGCCTAGGGAAATGAAACGAAAATCCTCCCAGTCGTGGAGACTGCTGCTTTTGCTGTACAGCCATTGGAATAGAACTGAAGCATTTCATATGCATGGACTTCTACAGAAAGACTGTCAAGCTTGTAAAGTCTTAGATGGGCTGACCCTGCTAAATATTTACAAGATCTCAAGAGCACTTCATAGCTTTTGTTTGACCTTTCTTTGGTAACACTGCAACTTAATATCCTTGAATAAGAACATATATTATGCATTAGCATTGTTAGAACAAGAGATTTATAAATGCAATTCACCCTCCTCTCTTCAGAAACGTAATTAATTTCATTTATATACCAACTGACCCAGCTTGAGAGTCCAACTTGAACACTGTAAACATCTTCTAATCCAAAGCCTATGTTAGGCTGTGATTAATTGTGAACCGCATTCATTTGTTAAGGGTAATTCCATAGTGGTGCATTAAATAGCCTCTTGGTATGATTTCAGAGTTATTCTACTGGGAGTGATGATTGTATTGGTAGTCACATTTGAAATGCAACTTTCTGTATAAACTATCTCCCATTTCAGAGCACCTTTACTTTCACAAATTGTTTCTTTAAAGACTGAAATATTCTGTTCATGGTTGGAGACAAAAGACAATTTTTTCTGCAAATTTCCAGCACATTTTATCTAGCCATGCAGCAGTGATGCTAGGTATTAACACACACACATATTTCATACATATTCCCATCAAAACAGTCTACATGTGCATAATTCAATAATAGTTGTAATCCAGGGCTGTAAAACTGGTTTGGCTGCCTGAACCAGGTAAGAAATCCTAAGAGGCCAGAAGCAGACCCACCTCTGGTAAGCAGCAGCTGTGGCAGGATGAACAGCATCAGGGAGCGGCCAGCGGGTTAAAGCAGCCATTGCTCACCCTCTTCCAACAAAGCCTGCCCCTATTGGGACTCCATTGCTTAGGTTTTGGCAGTGGGCCATGCTCCTGCTCACCCCACCCCTTAATTCCTGGGCCGTTTTGGAGCTCTGCAGGCTGGAATACAGTCTGAAGGTTCTACAACTCGCGTTTAAAAGACTTGTTCCAGCTTGCCTCGTTCATAGACCTCCTTGAGCTATGAAGATCAAATCTGTTTTGAAGGTGTTCGGGTTTCAGTGTTCAGATTTGGTTCTTCACTGTCTTACACTTCATGCAACCATTCACAACTGTCAAGTGGGTAGAAAATATTGCCATTTTAGTAACACTGTGCATTGACTTTAAAAGGGTGCACATGACAGTCCAAGGTACAAAGGAGAAAAAAATAATAACCTTGTTTTCCTGTTTTTTCTCGATATATTTTGTATAGTTTGCTTTAGATTTTTTTCCTTACCCTACTTCTTTGATTATTACAAGGTACTAAGAAGTGGTTTCATGCACTCTAAACATCTAAGGACTTTAACACTCTGTCATGGCATTACAAACACTTTCAGAAACCTATAATTATTATTGCCGTCAGTACTGTGCCTTGTTAAAAACCACACTAGCTAAAAGAATGACTGCAAAGCTATGAACAAGCACATCTGAGTTATCTTCCCACCTCTGCTACTGACTAATCTTAATAATGCTTTATTCCAGGGGTTATCAACCAGAGCTACGTGTACCCCCAAGCCTACTTAGAAAGGTCTTTGGGGGTACACGCAGGCAGGCAGGTGGTGATGGAGCACACCCCAGGGCACAGCAGCAGCATTTCCCTTTACACATTCACTTCTTACCTGGGGGAGAAGAGGGGTGTGCCAGGTGCCACTGGCACCACACAGCACATCATGGTGCCTCCCTACCCGAAACCCAGCTCATTGTCCTGATTGGCTGGGTGGCTGCCGCCTTCAGCCAGTAGTGGGTGGCAGCGGCAGCTGCCATGTGTGAGCTTTCTCTCCCTTCAGTGCCCTCCTTCCAGTGCCACTGCTACACACCCCAGGAGGGCATGGGGGTGAGGAGGAGCGCATCCCTGGATCTGTACGTGGGGCAGGGCAGCACAGGGCGGGCTGGGCCACGCTGTGCTGGGGGAGGGCAGTGGCAGCACTGGGGGGAAGGTTGGAGGGGCTAGAGCAAATTCTGGAGTGACTTCAGCTCTGCCCATAGTCCCCCTGACGGCGCCGCCGCCATTGCCTGCCCCAAGTGTAGCCAATCCCAACCCCACAGTGGGAGAAGCCTGATGCTATTCTGGCCCCAGCCTGCCCTGCATGCAGATCCAGGGGCACTGTTACCCCTCCAACCCCCATCCTAGTGCTGCCGCTGCCCACCCCAGTGCAGCACGGCCCAGCCGCCACCAAAAAAAGTGTGGTGCTACCCTGACTGCAGGCTTCAGCCCGCCCCATTCATATGCCCCCCATGCCCTCCTAGGGGTACGTGTAGTGGCGGGAGCCATTTCCCGCCCCCCTGCATGGCTCAGTCCTGCACCCTGCCCCAGCTGGGCAGCCTCTGCCCTGGCTGCTGCCCCAGCCCCACTCCTTCCCTGACCACAGGGGTAGCCCACTCTGCCCTACCCCATGATGCATGCCCCCCATGCTCTCCTGAGATGTGCAGTGGCAGGAGCTCCCCCAACCGACGCTTGCCAGACAAGCTGCTCATGGCTCCCTGCTCCAGCCTGGCTGTGCAGCACCTGCCCCAGACCCACTCCCTCCCACACCACAGGGGCCTCAATTTGTCCCACCCTCCACCTCCCTTAAAAACAAGAAAAAAATACGAGGGGGTTCAGGAGCTGAAACTTTGAATCAAAAAGGATACACTTATTTAAAAAGGTTGAAAATCCCTGCTTTATGCCATACAAATATTAGTGAGTAAGGTTTTACAGCACCTTAGCAGTCAAGTCCTTATCCTCATTTTGCAGTTGAAGAAACTAAAGCTTGGAGGAGCTTAAATGACTTGCTGAAGGGTGCACAACAAATCAGTGTCCAAATTAGATACTGTCTTATGTGCACCTGTTTCCTCCAGGCAAATGGCTTAAAAGTTTGTCTCTTGTTTTTTTTACCTGCAAAATGGGAAGATAATGTTTTGTTATTTTAATCTGAAACCCATACTTGACTTGTTAGCACTTTTGCTTGTCAATTCTAGAGGGACTTATGAGTAAGATAGTGCCTCTCTCAGCTGGAATGTGCACCAGTTTTGAGGCCATTTGCCTCATATAGCACTCACTAGATTCTCTCCAAGAGGAGAAAACTACGGATGCAGACAGCAAACACATTTACTGCCGAGTGATTTACCCAATTTTTACTTCACACTAAATTTACTCTGTAAAAAGGAATGGACAAATGACCAGCTTCCTCAAACTGGCTGCCTTAAGTAGGGGGTATTTCAGTGCCTGGCCACTGAGAGGAAATTAGTTTGCATATAGTAAATGGCTGTGCTGGAATGCAGTTGGCAATGGTACTGTATGTCTTGTATGTTCCGTCTGTCCCCTGGAGTAAATTGTGAATACCCCACAGTAAACATGCCTTTTTCCCTGTCCAAGGACAGGGACCCATGACAAGGGCTTGTGGTTTCTAGAATTCTCATACTGCCTCTAATGTGCTACACATACTAATGGAGAAGTTAGACGTGTGCTTCTCAACTGCTTTTCACTTGTAGCCATTTGCAGTTGTAGAAAATGAGTGTAAGGTGTAAACAGCCACTAGACTGACATTCTCCACTTCCTTGCCCAGTTTGTAGCTTATTACTCACATTTTGTATAAAGATGAGACACAATATTAAATAGTAGAGAACCCGGGTTGCTGGAATTTAGAGGAATAACAATCATTTGGGGAGATGAGTTTCAATCTCAGTCCTAACACTACTACACTGCATAATAGGGCTGTGCAAAATTTTGGCAGCCGTTTCATTTCAGAGGTGTTTTGGGCCATTTCAGCACCTGAAACACTGAATATAAATTGAAATGGAAGGCTCAGAAACATCTCTGAAACAAAACGAGGCATCCGAAATGTTTCAGAAATGTTTTGGAGATGTTTCCGAAATTTCGGAGTTTTGGAGCCAGGCTTGCAGGGAAACAGCTGTACGCTGCTGCCCTGCTGTGTGACTTAGCTCCAGAAGAAGCAGGGATCCATACCAGGGGTCTCCTCGCTGCTGCTGCCAACCCACCCACACACTGCCCTGGCAATACAGGGCTGCACAAGGCGAGCAGCAGTGGCGAGGAGACCCCAGCATGGATCTCTGCTCCCTGCAGAGCCAGGTCACATGGCAGGACAGTGCTGGTCCCTGCTGCACGACCTGGTTCCACAGGAAGCAGAGATCTAGGGGGCTACACGGGACAGGCAGTGGCAGGGAAGAGGTCCCTGGCGCAGGTCTCTGCTCCCTGCAGAGCCAGGTCACATGGCAGAGCAGTGCTGGTCCCTGCCACATGACCTGGCTCCACATGGAGCAGAGATCCAGGGCTGCACAGGGTGGGCAGCAGTGGTGAAGAGACCCTGGAGTGGATCTCTTCTCTCTGTGGAGCCAGGTCATGTAGCAGTGCTGGTCTCTGCCGTGCAATGTGGCACTGCAGACAGCTGAGATGCAAAACATGACCTGGCTCTGCATAGAGTCCCTGCCACGTGACCTGGCTCTGCACAGAGCAGAGATCCATGTGGGGGTCTCCTTGTCTTCATGGAGAGCAGTGGACCTTCCCCTCCCTTGAACAAGCCACCCACAGCCCAGTCCTGCTCCCCGCTGGGGCCCTGCAGCCCCTGGCCTCATGACCTACCTGGTTGGGCCTCGAAACAGATTCAGTCAAAGCAAAACAAGACAGTAATCCAAAACACCGACAAATCACTGTCCTCCAAAACAACTGAATCCAAAACCAAATTGAAACACAGCTGTTTCACACAGCCCTACTACATAATCAATAGAAGTCCAGAGTAGCTAACAGATTTATTCATGATTATTAACCATGAATAAGTCTGTTACTCTGCACATCTGTTTTTCATTCTCTAGCTTTTATATGTTGTTTGTTTGTTTGTTAAAAGTGTATTTAATATAATGCAAACAAGGATTTCTCAAGGAAGAAGTAGCAAATTTCAATACAGGATATGCAATCTTTATATGTGGATTTATCCTTTAGTTTCAGTGGGAGTGTCTACATGAGGCATTCACTGTGGAGTTGCCTAATTAGCTCCACAGTAAATGTCTTTGGGGTCTACATGTGCAGTGTTATTAGGACAGAGTAAACTAAGTAACTCCACCTTAGATTAGTACTTGTAAATGCAAGTATTACCCTACAGCAGAGCTTTTTTACTCTGCAGCACTGCACGTGCAGATGCTGCCAGGGTTGACTGCGGCATAAGTGGTCTTCAGCCTTGGCTGCTTGCTGGCTAGCCCTGCACTAAAGCATCCTCAAGTCCTAGCCCATCCCTCTGCAGCATCTTGAGCTGAGTTGTAGCAGTCCTGGACTGGCAGACTGACCCCCGGGCTCCCTGTCAGCTGGGGCTGCTCTGACCTGGCTCAACATGCTGTGGTCCTGGGAGCACACATTCAAACACAGCACCCAGGAGCAGTGAACTCCAGTGCAATATGTCAGAGTTTCTTGCTGCACATTAATTGCATGTGTAGATGCACCCAATGAGATCTACAAATAAGTCGAGTTTGAAGAAACTTGTTGAGTTTTAAAGTTAAGAGTATTTAAAAGCTGCTGGGTTTCAGACTTTTGCTTTGGATTTTGGAAAGCTGAGCAGCAGGTAAGTGGGTTTCATTTGTAGTAATAAAATTGTGGGCAATAGTTCTTCATTTGTAAGTCGGGTGTTCCATGCAGTCTGTTTGTTTTAGAAACTGTGCATTCTCACACTTCGCTCTGTAAATTAACTGTTCAGGCAGTAAGCCCCATTTTCGGTAGGATATTAAGATTTTCTTTCCATATCCTCTGCTTACAGTTGGATGGTTCCTTCTGTGTGCCCTGTTTGTAGGTCCACAAGAATTATAGCTGTCCCCAGAACATGAAGCAAAAAAGAAGTGACTTAGAAAACCAGTGATAGAAATTGGTCCATGACACACCTTCAGAATATATTTCTGCACCCACAGTAGCTAACTGAATGATTCAAACTAAGAGAGGCCCTGGGATAGCTGTCATAACTTGTCCGTGCTTCATTTCATTTTGAGATATGTGTGTAATTGCATAAACAAACATTTATTCATAGAATGTAAATTTGGCTGATGCATTGTGCATATGTGAATAATTTATTCTTGAACAGAGCAACAGTCATAATTCAGCAAGCTAAATATTATATAACCACTTCAAAAGTTGTCTATTTGGGAAAAAAAGAAAAGCTAATTTATTTTGGGCGTTTTCTTGCATTTATAAACATTTAAATTGTGGTTCTACTTTGAAAAGCAAAAACGAGGTCATTTTACTTGACAGACCTACTGCTGTGTTTTTTCAAAATCACATAATCCAAGTAAGATTTTACTGCTTTTACTGTCTCTGAGATCTATATGCATCTCTTCAAAAAGTTCAGTATCCTTTGATTCCCCACAGAGAGAATGATTAATTCCTAGGAAAACCTATGTGGCCTGCCCATCATAGGGTCTTTGCATAGCATGAAAGCAAAAGGCTCCCACATTGTGTCTCCAGACTCTACTGAAAAGTATCTGTTTGTCTCCACCTCCACCTTCCTGAGTACATTTTGTGCTCTCCTATCAATTCAATATATGTAAACAGTAAAGATCATAACAACTAGGTCAATGCACACTATTAATACATTATTACAGGCAGCTCCAAAACTGTCACAGTGAGGTAAATTGCTTCTTGTTTTGAGTAAAAAGCTGTACATGAAAAAAACACAATGGGACATTGTATTACTTCTGCCCTAGGAGTCAAGAATAAATCAGAATAAGACAGACATTTATTTAGATAGATACAACTTGCTTCAGTGCATAAACCATGCTTAGTCTGTGGTTTGCTTTACTACTCTTTAATGTTGGGGGGGTGGGAGATTTTCACAAACACCTATGTGATTAATGATTACAGTTCTCTTTGAAAAATCCAAGAGATATATGTATGTTTAGAAGACATCTAGACACTTTAAAAAATCCCACAGTGTGCCAGTTTCTTCAGTCTATAGCACTAGAAAACTAGGAAGGCAGTAGGCACTGTACTACACTGTAGCTCCGTGGTGACAGTGCTGTTTTCAAAAAAGCAAGCTAGTCCACATACATGTCTAACATGGCTGAGCTCCATCATCCTGAAAATAGGATGTGGTTTCATCCAAAGTGGGAGATATTAGCTTAACTTTCCATTTGCAAAAGAGTTCCACTGTTTTGTTGACATTACTTTTCTGTGTACCTTTCACAGACCAAATACACTTGGTAAAATTCTTTTAAAGGACTGACTTTTTTTTTCTTCCCCTGAAGGTACTTTTTTGTATCACTCTCAGGATGCCAAGTGCCCCTTCTTTTCTCTTTGACTTTACCCTCACTGATCTTGGCGCTATGCAAATCACCCCTTCTGACCAAAAAAAGGATTGGTCTTGGCTCCTGTCAGGGTCCATCAGCACTGCTAGTTGAGTCAGGCAAAGGGATGAATGCAAAGCATGTGTTTGTTTTCACTTCCTGCTACCCAAGCTATTTGCTGCTTCCACAGCTCACCTGCACAGTAGAGTACAGCACCTGGTTTAATAAGAATGTTCCACAAACAAAGTATCCTCTACCTTGCTGTCAACCCTGTGTGATAAAAGGGGTATAAGAGACTGGAAAATGTAATAAGTTTTCCTTGCGAAATTCTTCATACTTTAGGAATGAAGCAGTACCATTTAGTAAATAACCTGGTGTTATATGGCTATTTGCTGTAATTTGTTTCGCCTTTATGCCTGAAAACATATAATTTAGTGAAGCACAGTGCTTTCTGTGTAATCTGATAAGTTGCATGTGTACACATGTGCATGTGATGGGCTATAAATCCCTTTGAAAATATTTTTAAAAACTTATACTCAGTACAGGACCTCGATGGCCTTTCCCTTTAAAAAATCTTTGTGTCCTTTTATGAACCTAAAAATGAAGCTTCTCTGCCAGAGATGATTAAAATGTATCCAGAGATGGAAAGGAATTCCTAAGTGGCAGGGAGATCACTCCAGCTTTTCTTCAGTTTGGTGGCAGAGTTTTGATCTGGAGCTCCCATGAGGTCAAAGAGCCTGCTCTTGGGAGCAGCTTGTAATGCTTCAGGCCCTTCTAGGAAAGAGTTCAACAGCTGACCTTGAGTTTCCTGCATGGTTGCTTGTTGTATTACCATGAGGCAAGGACTGCTAACCCTGAGGAAAAACAAATGCAGATGCCAGGATGTACGTAGAAGCCTCCTTTCCATCTGGCTATAGAGGGTTTTGCTTTTCCACTTGGCGTCAAATTGATCATCAGATTTGATGGCAGAAAGGCATTTTCCTTTAGGTCAGATGAGCAAGCATTGTGGAGGGTTGCCTTCCTCTTTAGCCTGGGGCAGGATCCTCTTCTTAGGTTCTTCTGAGCATATATCAATCATACTTCTCTGCTGTTACAGTGGCATGCCTACTTTGTAATTGTGGCACATCAAAGATGTTGTTGGTTTGTTTTCAAAATATGCTTTGTGGCTGTGGTGTGTGAGACATTGGAAAGGGTGATTTTTAGAACTCTTTGGATCCTTGCTACATGTGGTCACAGGGTATTGGCCCCATTAGCCCAAGAGGCACCTTCCAGACTTGTGCTCATGTGTTCCTATGAGATAGCCATTGTATAAGAGGGATAGGATCAGAGGAGCTACAGCCTACTTTGGGGAAGGAAAGGCCTGAAGAAAGATGTGGAAAAGAGAAGGCTGGACAAGAGCAGAGAGAACCAGTGGAAAGGGAGGGGGAGAAGGGGCTAGGATGTAACCAGGGGGCTGGGAGATGATACAGAGGGGGTGGAATAACAAACAAGGGAGGTATTGGGCTGAGAGTGAAAATTGGAGGAATAGACCAAGGGAGCAACAGCATCAGAGGTCAACAGCAGAGAGGGTCTTTTGCTTGCTGGACAGAGCTCAGATTCAGATCTCCAGGCTTCTTCACCTGGCAGTGACACCTCAGGAGAGCCATCTCATCATCTTTGTTCTTTAGCCACCTCTATGTAAATTCAAAAGAAAAATGGCAACCTAGCTTACAAGGAGGTTGAAACACAATAAGATCTTTTGGAAGAAAGCATTTACATTAATACAAAGTGTATGTAGTGGTGGATCAGAAGTATAATTGGTTGCTTTACTCACATCTGTAACACTGTTACTTAAACTAGTTAGAACTGAATAGTTGTGTTCTAGATCCACAGGCATTACAGTCAGCACTCTTTTACAGTATATTCCATAAGGCAAAAGCAAATGGTTATATTTGCTTTTTGTCATATACCTTACTAACCTTTGCATTTTAAAGCTACAGTTTTTTTAGTGTCTGGGTCATGTGAGTTTTCATTTGATTGCTTTTGAACTTTTAGTTTTGTTTAGCTTTTGTGTTTTTGCTCTAACTTCACATAGGTACAAGGAAAATCCATATTAGTTTCCATTTTGTCAGGTAGTACAGACACTTAGAAATTACAGGAATAATTCACTAAATCCTTTCCCATGCTATTCCTCCTGCCAACACTCCTGAATGCTGAATGAGCTAAATTTCATATTTAAGAGCCAACATAAACATTTCTTCCACTTACTGCTCAAGGTTAGCCTGAATCCCTTTTAAACTACAGTAATGATGTGCCTGGACAAAGAAATCCTGGACTACTGAACATTATTTAAAATGTATTACAGAGCTGGATATGTTTTGCTTATCAAGGATACTCAGTTTTAAATATCCACATGCCAAGTGCACTTCTATTGTTTCTATGTAAAGATATATATGGATTTGTAAATGTTGTGTGTGTATATATGTATACAAACACATGCATCTCTTTCTAAGGCACAGAGCTTAAATTTAAAAACTAAATTTTCACTTCAGTGTTTCATAGTAGTGATGAGAACCTGCTGTCAATTGCAGTCTGTCACAATCTATTCAGCTTCCTGCAGTCCAGGACATCACCTGCCAAAGTGGAGGATGAGTTTTGGTCTCTGTAGTTTCTCACATGCCCTTATACAGCATCAACAGCTGTTCCATGCATTGTATGTATCCATATGTTTTGGCAGTATAGCTAGGTACAGACATTCAAAAAGCCTGAGACGGAATTGATCTAAGTTACATGATTTTCTGTAAGCAATATAGTTTAGCTTGGTAGCGAACAGAACCCACATTCACCCCTTGGTGGGGAAGGTAAATCTTAGACTGGATTCTGCCACTTTTAAACCAGTTTGTGTGCTGAGCTTCTATTCTGTTACAGGTATAGACTGGTTTCCGTTCACTTATACTGGTAAAAATGTGATGTCTGTACCTGACCCATGGGTCAATCTAAACTGGTGCAAATTAATTTGTTGTACCACATCATTATGACTTTCTATATGCCACACCTCTTTCAGGCAATCCCTTTTAGGAGTATTTTTTTTTATTAGAACTGTTTCATGTAACCTTCCATCCATAACATGAGTTTCATTAGTTGCCGTGAGTACAAGACTCACAGCAAAAGAAAAACTAAAGCTAATGAAAGTAAAATGCCTAGAGAAATGATCTGAAGTAGATTCTCTATATGTAAAAGTGTCATCACTCTAAGGTCATGCATGGTATTTCAGGCTCTCTCAGAACTAGTTGCAAATGCAGGATCCCATTGAAAAGGAACATTGCGGACTTCAGCTTTACAAGATTGGACAGAGGTATAAATTAGGAAGTGGAAGTGGCTGAAGGTAGCTGCAGCATCCTTATAGACTCGGCAGTGCTACGTTGGATAGCACTACAGAAGAAAGAGACTTGGGGGTCATCATTGACCACAAGATGAACATGAGCCTCCAATGCGATGCTGCGGCTAGTAAAGCGACCAAAACGCTGGCTTGCATCCATAGATGCTTCTTGAGCAAATCCCGGGACGTCATTCTCCCCTTGTACTTGGCCTTGGTGAGGCCGCAGCTGGAGTACTGCATCCAAGTTTTGGGCTCCACAATTCAAAAAGGATGTGGAGAAGCTTGAGAGAGTCCAGAGGAGAGCCACGCGCATGATCAGAGAGGTCAGGAAAACAGATCTTACGATGATAGGCTGAGAGAAATGGGACTCTTTAGCCTGAAAAAGCACAGGCTCAGAGGGGATCTGATGGCCACCTATAAGTTTATCAGGGGTGACCACCAGGATCTGGGGGAATGTTTGTTCACCAGAGCGCCCCAAGGGATGACGAGGTCGAACGGTCCCAAACTCCTGCAAGACCATTTCAGGCTGGATATAAGGAAGAATTTCTTTACTGTCCGAGCCCCCAAGGTCTGGAACAGTCTGCCATCAGAGGTGGTTCAAGCACCTACATTGAACACCTTCAAGAGTAAATTGGATGCTTATCTTGCTGGGATCCTATAACCCCAGCTGACTTCCTGCCCTTTGGGCAGGGGGCTGGACTTGATGATCTCCCGAGGTCCCTTCCAGCCCTGATGTCTATGAAATCTATGAAAAGGCCCAAACCCACAGAAAGGGTAATGTGTCAGCAGGGCTAGAGAGTCCAGAGGTCTGAAGCCCAGGAGGGGCAAAGACTGGGGCTGGAAGCCTGTAGTCCAGGAGGGGTGTATGTTAGCAGAGCACCTGCAAGGAATGGGAGTGTGTACTGGGGAGGATGGAGCCCATGAAACTAGCCCTAAAAGGCAATGACCATGAGCACCTGCAGTCATAAGAGTAAGACCAGGCTTGGGAAGCCCTGAAGCAGTCTCCCTTTTCTCAGAAATTAGTATAATCGAAGCATATAGGTGAGTAAAGGGGAGAGGGCCCCAAGGGAAGCCAGACTGGGAAGGCTTGAGTGGCCACCAGGGGGCATTGTGACTATCCCTGGGATAGACACTTGCTACAGTAATAAAGAGTTGTTCCAAATTACAAACTGCCAGATACTACATTTATCTTTTGTTTTTAATTTTTTTTTTAACCTTTATAATATAAAAAGGAGTCCATTCCATACTTCCTTCTAGACCCACAGACCCACTTGTCTGAGCCCCCAAGGGCACACTTGCCTGCCTGTACACTAATGCCAGGAGCTTGGGCAACAAGCAGGAGGAGCTCGTCCTCCTGCTCAGTGCAAAGAATTATGACGTCACTGGGATAACGGAGACCTGGTGGGACTCCACCCATGACTGGACCATGGGTATAGAGGGCTATACCCTGTACAGGAGGGATCGTATTGACAAAAGGGGCGGGGGTGTAGCTCTCTATGTGAAGGAAAGCTACAAGTCCCTGCAAGCTGGTGTTGGCAACCAGGATGGACAGCTAGAGACCCTCTGGGTAAAAATTCGTGGGGAATACAGCACAGGGGACACAATGGTGGGAGTCTACTACAGACCTCCCACTCAAAGTCCTGAGCTTGACCAGGAGTTTGCCCGGGAACTGACTGAGGCCGCTTGCTCCAGGTCCTTGGTTGTCATGGGTGACTTCAATTACCCAGACATCTCGTGGGAAGATCACTCAGCAAAATCCGAGCGGTCGCAAAGCTTTCTCTTGTGCGTGGATGACCTCTACCTGACTCAAGAAGTCTATGGGCCAACAAGAGGCAAAGCGCTGCTCAACCTGGTACTGGCTACGGGGGACGACCTAATCAGCGACCTAGTGATTGATGGGAAGCTGGGTGACAGCGACCACGAGCTGATCACCTTCACCATCCGCCGTAAAGCTGGCAAGTCAGTCAGCAACACAGAAGTCCTTGACTTCAGAAAAGCTGACTTTGACAAGCTCAAGAGGCTTGTCAGTCAGGCCCTTAGGGACCATGACCCCAGGGAGATGGGAGTTCAAGGGAGTTCTCAAGGAAGCAATCCTCAATGCACAAGCTAAATCTATTGCAACATGGAGGAAAGGCAGCAAGAAGGCACAGCAACCCTGCTGTTTGTCTGAGAAGAGCCTCCTCCCCAGGGGGGAGAGGTGGAGGCCATCTCTTCCCAGCAGCTCGCTGCCTCTCTCGCCAAAGAGCGAGCTGTGGTCATGGAAGCCAAAGCCTTCCTGATGACACCAGCTCCGCAGTCTTTGGTTCACTACGTGGATCCTCCTCTCCCTCCTTAGCCCATGGCCCCACTTTCTGCCCCCTGGCAGGCCCCAGGCACTAGAGCCTCTCCCAGTGCACCCTAGTCCTCTCTGGGCACTGGACCCTGCTTGTCTCCCCGCTCTCCCCACACCAATCCCCCAGGCACTGGACATTTTCCCCAAGTACCTACCTAGTCCTTCCTAGGCTCAAGCTCTGTTTCTGTCTCTCTCCTCTGCTCCCAGGTCTATCTGTTCTAAGGCCTGGCCAGCTCCTCTTGAGTGCTGGGCCCTGGCCCCAGGCCTATTTATCCTAAGCCCTGCTTCACCCCTCTCAGCCACTGCTCTCTTTGCTAGCTGGGCTTCGGGCATTCGGGCCCTCCACTTTCTGCCACCCCGCTCCAGACCATGGGCTCACCCACTTCCATTCCCAGGCTGAACTCTTCCTGGTCTGGTCTGGTCTTGGGCTCAGTGCTGCTTGCCCCAGCAGCTATCAGGAGACCTGCTTGCATGAGGTCCTCTCACAGTGGCATTCAGAGGTAGGCTGCCGAACCAGCTCAGGTCTTGGGCTTATATGGCTCAAGCCCAGTCCCTTCTGGTCAGGTGACTTCCTAATTGGCCCCTCTTACCACCTGCAGGCTGCTTTTCTGGCAGCCTGTACTCTTAGTGACGGGCACCCCAAATATCCTGTCACAGTTACATACAGAACATACAGCTATTTGCAGGAAGAGGTAACACTTTTGCTGCTGCTCTTGCAAAGGTCTTGTGTTTGCCTGCCTCTGTTCCCTGACCTAAAAGTCCCTGATGACCTCACCCAGAGCCTCATGAGATAACACGCTTCCTGGATACTCTGTGCATCCAGAACAACTTGCTCTGTATCACACATTCCCCTTTTTATAACTAGACTAATAACATTAAAATAACAACTATTACAGACTCAAACTGGTATGTCTCCATCAATCTTTTTGGCCGTTTCAGCAATTTTCCAGCTGCACTGCATTGCGACCCCTCTTTATCTATAGTCTTATTTGCATTTAATTGTTTAATCTCCTGGTCACATTCTGGGTGAATTTGTAAATTAGATTCAACTAGTGGCTCTGGTCCTATATCACTCACATCATCCTTATCGTTACGTGTTTTGGAAAGATGTCTTTGATTTCTTTTTAACATTTTTCCTTCATTTGCTGTCACTAAGTATGAATGAGGTGACTCTTTGACTACAGCAGTTTTAACTGCCCAGTATCCGTCTTGCCAAATAGGCACAGAGTCTTTGTTTTTTAACTGTAGAAGTGGCTTTGCTCCTCTGTTGTAATTATGCATCCGATATGACTTTTCCAGTTATTCCTGCACTATCACTGACTTCTTTGTCACCCTTCACTTCTGGCTTACGTCAGAGTCAAGTTTTTATATGCCTGTTGTAGAGAAGTTCTGCAGGTGACCTTCCACATTGTAGTAGTGAAACTCTGTAGTTTAGTGGTACCAAGTAAGGATTTTCTTCCTCCTTTGCATTTCTAAACAAGTTTTTCATAATGCATACTCCACATTCTACCAATTCATTGCCTTGAGGGTATTTGGGACTGGATGTCTCATGACGAAATTGTACAATTGAGTGAAGTCTCAAAATTCCCTGTTCTTGATCTGTCATCCATGGGCAGCAATTGCAGTTCTTGGAATTCCATAGTGTGCAAATATAGATTTAATATGTCTGACAACTATTGTCACTGGTATTTTTCAAATGTCACTACCCCTTGGAAATTACTCTAGTAGTCCATTATAATCTGTTGCTTATGTCTTTCCTATCTGAACAGGTCAATTCCTACCTTGTCTGATGGAATAACAAGTTGCTCATTGGGTAACATTAGTTCTTTTGCTGGAAATCTCTATATTTCTGACATGTTTCTCACACTCTGTCTTCAATGTCACTATTTATCCCTAGACAAAAAAAAATCTCTGGCTTTGTTTTTTTTATTTTATCATTCCCAGATGCCCTTCATGTATATGTTCCAAAATGTTCTTTCTCATCACTGCAGGCAGAAATTGCAACCGGTGTACCCTTCATGGTTACAGCCGAGATCACCAAGAATTCATTTTTATTTTGAGAACATGCTGATGGGAAATGGTGACTTTTTTCCTCCTCCTCTATTGCTTTATCATTGCTTGCAAAGTTTCATCTTTCACCAGTCTCTGCAATTAATGGTTTGTGATCGGTTTCTTCAGTGAATCTCTGACTGTACAATAAAAGAGTTTTGACCAATGAGATTTGCAGCCAATCAGTTCCATGTCACTATGGGCTCCGATACACATGCAGGGAGGCTGCTCCAGTGTGCTGTTATTGCAGCACGTTGGAGCAGATTCAGTTAATTGAATCTGCTGAAGCATGGCAATTACCATGCTCCAGCAGACTCCTGCATCCATGTATCAGCGTCTCCACACTGAAAAATGGCAGCCGTGTGCTTTGAACTAAAGTTCATCTAATGAGCTTTAGTTTAAAGCACCCTGCCACCATTCTTCAGCATGGGGACAATGATACACGTGACACTCTGGGTGTTTTAATTAGCATGGCTCCAGGAGCTTTTTATATACCTGTTGTAGAGAAGTTCTGCAGCACACCTCTTCTTCCCCCACCTCTCGAAGCACATCTGTAAACACCCAGTAATATTACTACTCCCAATCCATCTTTTGATGCATCTGTGGAGAGTTTGATCCCTTTTAATGGGTCAAAAAATTGTGGCACTGGTACTGATATCAATATGCGTTAAATTCACCTTCATGCTTTGGCATCCAGGACCATTTCCTATGTCAGTAGAGAAGATGCCTTAAGTGAGTTATGCAGGCTCTGTAGTTGGGAATAAACCTGCTGGCATCATTCAATGTTCCCAGCAATCTTTGAATTCCCTTTTTATCTTTAGGTTTTGGCATGTTCAGTATTGCCTGAACCTTTGAGTTGTCCAGTAATATTCCCTTGGGGGTCACTTGTTTACCCAAATATGTTATATTGTCTGAAACCTGATATTTGTACTTACTGAGTTTGAGGTTATTAGCTCTTGCAATCTCCAGTACTTTTTTGTGTCATTCTTGATGTTCAATGGCATTACTGCCCCATTTTATTATGTCATCAATATAGACCTTCACACCTGCTGGATCCTCTAGCATGTAGCAAGGACTGTACACCATGATGGAAAAGCCTACCTCCCCACCTCACTCCCCACAGGCAGAAGCTCCCCTCTCCACTCACCAGCTTTCCAGTCACACGTGATCATGCTCAATGCCTCCACATGCGTCTCCCAGCTGGAGTGCCGGGAGCCCCATGGAGGTGGAGGCACAGAGCCTACCCAGTCCAATGGTGCACAGCCTCTGAATGCCCACCTCCCACTGGCTTTCAGAGAAGCAGCTGTGAGCTGGTTATAATTGTTTTTTGGAGGGGCCTGATGGGCCAGGTAGAATAGCCTGGCAGGCCAGATCCAGCCCACAGACCATATTTTGCCTGCCCCTGGTCTAGAGGCTTGTAATATAGAACAACTCTTGATTACATATAGAAATTATATATGGCTATTTACAATAAAAGGTAATAGTTTTGCTGCTGACTTTGAAAGGGTCTTGTAACAGCCTTCCCTTGCTCCTTGATCAAAAGTTGCTGCTGACCTAACCCAGAGTCTCATTGGGTAAAACACTTCCTGGACACCATGGGTATGTACTGATGTTACACTTCAGTCTCTAGCTTGTGAAAGCAGGCTACATCCCATTTCTGAGCTGGCATTCCCAGAGGTTGTTAAACAGTGGGAATTGGATCAGCATGTCTGACTGACACAGGATTATTCCTTAGGCTCAGTATACTGAAGTGAAGAGATGAACTGTGCCCTCCACCACACAATTGAGAAGGAGTTCCGTCAAGGTATTTCTGCAGTACCTTCCCTCAGCCTCAGAAGGTACCTGGCGCTCTCATTGACCCAATCTAACACAACTGTGCTGAAACAAGCCTTGCTGCTCCATAAAAGGGCTACCTCCATCACCAGAAGCAGTGTACCTGCCTTTGCATAGCATGGTCAGTATGGGTGACTGGTGCCTCCTGAAACTGGGGGAGCACAGTTTGTGGGTAGCAGCAGCAGGAAGACAAGCAATGACTGCCCACAAAAGCTGGTGGCAGCATCAGGAGCATGGGGACAGTGCCCTCCCTACCAGTTACCTATGATGGTGGGTGAGCTCACTAACTGTGCCATCAATGCAGCTAATTAACCCAGGTGTGCTGCTGCATAATCACTGCTGTTGGTATAGGAGGTAACACACATGGATCAGCACAGTGCATGCCAAGTGTCATAGTCAGAGTCATAAACTATCCACAGCTTTCTCCTGCAGCTTCCACTGCTGGAAGGGACCATCCACTTTTTTGCAATGTGGCAACTCAGCTGTTTTTTACAGTTTATCCAGACACTTACTTTTCCTCACAGGCTATTTAAATGCCAAGTTTCATGTTTCATTGTTTAGCCATATTTGAATAATTGCCCTGGAAATAAACCTGCAAACAATTTTCTTACAATGGGCAAAATGTTCAACAAGTTTCTTGCTCTCACATAATTCAGAAATAGCTCAATGGTTGTGTTTGTTTTGTTTTGGGTTTGTTGGGCTTTTTTGCTTAGTTGTTCCAAAAATTCACCTTTGTTCAGATACCAAGTATGGAAGATGTTGGCAAAAAAGTGAAATGCTTTACAAAGTTATGAAGAACCAAAAGCAAAGAATTATTATAGGGATTATTTTGCAACCTTTGCTGTGACTAGTAAGAATAGTTTGCTATGATGTACATGCACATGCATTACAGGCATGGCTGATAGTGGAGCTAATTATTAAACTTTTCCCACCACTTCCCATTATAAGAGCTCATTTTTGACCACTTACAGTTTTGTCAAACTGTAATAGTTTGGTCTGAAATTTTCCATAGCAGGTGTCTGCCTCAGGCAGATATTTTTTGGAAAAAATCAGTTTGGCCATTTCCAAAACTCAGGCCAGAGAAAAATAAATTGTTTTGCCTGTGTTAAAAATTTCTGGCAAACTTTTTCTTCTCTAAAAAACTCTATAGCTCCCATTCTATAGAGTGAGGTTATAACATACTGACACAGGGTGCACGGGGGGAGTTGTTGTCAGGGGTGTGCCTTTTGCTGTTCCCATGAAAAATCCACTCAAATATATAAGCCTCTGAAAAATAGCAGTTTGTATATGCTCAGCAGAGACCTGCTGGCCTTTCATTTAAATTCCCTGAAGGTTCCATCCTCTCCACACATGCTCCAGCCTAGGGGTAAGCAAGATTTTCCCTATGGTCCTTCCAGTATGAACTGTATAAGAAATAAGAATAGGGAGACTGTCCCTCCTTTGCCCTTCTGTTGGGCTCAGGAAGTATGGAGGAGGCAGCATTGTTCAAAGGCAAAGAAGACAAATAGCATATCTGTAGGGGTTCAAGAGAGGTAGCTAGAGGGGAAAAGGAAACCAGGACTGAAACTGGATTGGAAAGGAGACTCAGACTTTCTGAATATGAGACTTGGTCTCGCTAGTTAAGGAGATTGTGACAATAAGCCCATGTAGAATGGGTATGTGATGGGCAGAGTAAGACTGATAGCTGTGGTGAAGACTGAGACTCACTGGACAAGGATGTTGAGACTGAGCGGCAAGGGAGTTGATCTGACGTAGGGCAACAGATCAGGCAAGGAACCACAGCAAACGTGAAGAACTGGAACCGGGTTGACAAACTGAAATAAGGGATTTGTGGAGGAGATGCTAAGAATGTCACCAAGGAAGAGAGATTGGGAATGCTAAAGATAGGATAGAGTACTGAGATTGGCCAGTTAGGGAAGTGGGGTGTAAACTAATGGGGCACATTCCCACATGCAAGTATGTGTGCTTGCAGCAGCTCAAATAGAAGCAGTGCAAATTTGAGGCAGGGCTTTTTGCCTCGGCACACATGCTCGAACACGCACTTTGTTGTGGAGCAAATTGTGCCACTAGGGGCAAAATAACCCTGCCTGGCTCCTCCCAGACCTTCAGCCAGGGGGAGCTACAGCCCAGGGCCAGAACCTGTGCTGTCCCCTGCAGTAAAAAGCTGCCCTGGCAAGTAGCTCAAGGCTACTAGCTCTCAGGAGCTTCTGGGGCCCAGCCAATTGGTACCTGGGGACAATACCCCTTGTGCCAGCTGGACTGCTGAAGCAGCCCTGATAGTTCCCTGTACCCTCTACCCACAGCAGCAGTCTGACAGTAGGGACTGCTGCCTGGCTGTGACCTACTGCACACCTGCCAGACTCGGATGGGGACTGCAGAGCCAATAGAGGCACAGCTGCCAGTGGACTGCGGTTGCAGGGTTGGCCTTTGTGCGGCACTACTGCCACGTGTGCCCCCTGCCTAGCCATCTGAGCAGCTATCACCCGGAAGATGCCTCCTTTGAACTGTCAAAGCATGTCCTCCTGGCCTCATTTGGCCAGGAGGTCAGCCACAGCCACATGGGTCCAAGGTGCCAGCTCTGAGCAGGCAGGGACCTGCCACTGGCCTCCCTAGCAAGAATTCTGGTGTTCCCTATTGGAAAACTGAAAAATCCCTGATAAAAAAAAAATCCCCAAATCACTTTCTAAAATACCCCCAAATCTATTTTCCTCCACAAGTAAAACAAAAGACCACTATAAAGAGAGAGAGAGTGAGACAGAGACAGCAATCAGCTGGACAATGTTTTATTGATATATCTACAGTATTAAAGCAAGTCTCTTATCATAATAATAAAGTGAACTCTAAATACAGGTTTCATGAATTCATGAATACATATTTTGCTGGGGCTGTCAGCCTGCCCTGCACTATGTGGGCAGGGCCCCAGAGAACCACACGGTTTTTTGGTTTTTTTTAAATATGGGGGGGCGGGGGGGGTTTGTGGGGATGGGTCCGGACAAGGCAGGGGTCAGGGGCTTGGGCTGGGTTTGGCAGGGATGGGGCCGGACAGGGCAGGGGGGAGGGGGTGGTTGGCAGGGGGAGAGGCCATCCCTGGCAGAGTTTGGGGGTGCGGATGGGGGGAGGGGGGTCTGGGGGAGTGGATGGGGCCATTGGGGATCCCCCCCCATAGTCCCTTCCCCCTTCCTTCATCCCCCCGAAGCCACATATACACCAGCACCGGAGCCCTGGTGCTGAGACATGCGGCCTGGCCAGCCACATGTTTCAGCACCAGGGCAAGGGGTAACCATAGAGAGGCTCTGGCAGCCAGAGCCTCTGTATGGATGACCAAGCCTCTGGTTGCCTCAGGGCACAGTCAGGGACTGTGCCCTGCGCTACTTTTTTAAACTTCACTTTTTTTTGACCCCTGGATATCCAGGGGTCTAATTTTCTCCCCGCACTGCAAGTTTGCAGCAGGGGAAACATTTTTTTGTCCCCGCACGTGCCTGTTGCCCTGCCTCAAAGGGGTTTGAGGCGGGGCAAGAAGCACATGCATGCTCGTGTGGATGTGCCCAAGATGTTCAGAAAAGGAGCCAAGAGTGAGGAACTGAAAACAGCTGGGCAAGAACACTGGTAATAAGGCACAAAATCTAAAGGAGGACCAGTACTGGCTGGATAGAGAGAATGAGACTTGGCTGAGAACCCAGACAATTGGCAACTGGGTCTAGGTAGATGAAAAGAAAAAACTGAGGACAAGGATCAAATGGTGGCAAAAAGACCAGGACAAGTCAGAAGGGACAGAGAGGTTGTGCTAGTGGGAAATGTGAACAAGAGTCTGGGCCCCACTCCCCAAAACCCCAGAGCCTGAAATTGATCCCAAGTTTCCAGAGTCTGTGAAACACTGGCAGAATTTTTCATTCCATTCTAATACTGGTCAATTTGAAGAATAACAAATTACTGTCTTCAGCAAGCTCAAGTGACAGTTTAGTGTGATGAATCTAAAGGTTGTAGCCCAAGGGATGACCCATGTAGGTGTCAATATCATACTGCCTGTTAAAATTTCTCTTTTTCTCAATTGCTTTTTCAAAAATTTAAGAACTCATGTCCAAGAAACTGTCAAGAGAACATTATTAAGGTTGAAAAATCAAATAATAAAAAGTGAAGAAAGACCAGAATTAAGGTCATCATACACATGATGATAAGTGTTTAATGATATGATCACGTACTATTTAAAAGTCATCAACAGCAGAGCAGGAAGATGAAAAAGGAATACTTCACAACAGCTTCAGGAGAAACTGAAAATAGTTAGAAAATAAGCTTCGTTTTTGCACAGAAGAAGCTGAAAAGAAGACATGTTCAGGCATCTTTGCAGTCAAACATGAGGATCTTGTATTAGCCTCATTCATCAATGGACTCACCAGTGACTTTCTTATTTACTGAAAGACTTTCATCCTTTTACTGGGGGACTGCCAGCACTGTTGCCAGCACACTGATGTGCCCCAAACTAATTTCAGGCACAGGATAGCCCTGCTCTAGGAATGGATCAGTGCTGTGTAATGAGGGACATTGTTGTTTATTGGAAATCTGCTTCTTTTCCTGTAGAAGTAAGAAGGCATGTATTGAAGAATGGTGGGCCTATACCTATGTAGGGCTGTGCAAAACAGCAGCATTCTGCTTTGACTTCCATTTTGATGTTTCAATGAAACAGTGTTTTGTTTTTGAGTTTTTTCTTTCCTTTTGAAATCATGGTTCCATTCAGTTTGTCGAAACAGTTTCGCTGTTTTGACGCTGTTTTGAGGTTTTGCCCATAGGCTATAATGGGGAAGCACAAAACAGACTATAACTTTGTCATTTCTTGCCTGATTCTGATGAAACTTGCAGGGATGGTAGCCACTTCTGAGGGCATGGAGTCTGCCAAGTTTCAAGGCATTTTCTAGGAAACTGCACCTCAGGCTGCTGACAAGTAGAAGCCAGGGAGCAAGAGCAGTGTTCTGTGATCTGGCAGGCAGATCAGGGCCCGCATCCCCAGGAAGAGTCTGGCAGACTCTCTGCAACCCTCCCAGGGGTGTGGGTGGGCCCTCAATCTGCCTGCCAGATCACAGGTCACTGCTCCTGCCACCTGGGACCCAGTGCTGGGGAACTGAGCCTAGCTGGGGGAAGCGCTACCTCCAACTGGACTGAGTTCCCAGCTCCTCACAGCACTGGGGAACTCAGCCAGGCAGGAGGGCTCTGCCCGCCTTCTGCCACTGGACTGAGCTCCATGCAGCTAGTGGAGCTGATTGGACCACAGCCCAGTGGCGGGAGGCAGGCAGAGCTGGCTCTGTGCTCTGATCGGCTCTGCCAGCCCCATGGAGCACAACCTGGGAGCAGGAGGCGGGGGGAGCCATGGCAGTGCTCCCTGCTGGGCTGAGACACATGGGGCTGCAGCCCTGGCTCTCCCCTGCCTCCAACCACCTGCCTGGCTGCTTTTAAATTCGAAACATTTCAAAACTTTTGAAACATGTTACTGGCCTTGTCTTGCTTTGAGGCTGTTTCAAAGCCCTTTGTTTTGTTTCAATGTTGCTGTTTTGAGCTTAAAATGAGTCGAAACAGCATTGAAATGAAACATCCAGCAAAATTGCTCACAGCTCTACTATCTAGCACTAAAACCCACTCACTTTAAAGTGAGGCGGCTGCACTACATAACCAAGGTCCAGATTACTGGAGGAGACAAAAATATTTAAAAATGGCATGGGAGTGTGGCCACAGGATCAAAAGTGAAGGATCTAGAAGGCATCTCTGAGACGACAACAATGGAGTCCATGTGGACAGCAAATAGCCCAGAGAAACTCTGCCCATATGTGTGAGTCAGTAAGTGGCATGAAAGCTGAAGAAGCTACAGGTAAGGCACACTCTATGGAGATTGCCCCAAGGTTACCCACTGCCTGCAAAAGGGGCATGTACCAGGAAATATTTCAACTGTGGTATCAGCATGTCCATATCCACAGGTCCTACATGAAAGATCTCCCAGTGGCAGTAAATTGCATACTGTTGGAAGAAATGGATTGGCCCCTGGTTATGGCAGCTCTAACAGGTGATTCTTTCTCTGCATACATGAGAGAGTTCCTATGTGAAGTTAGGCAAGTTGCTTAAACTTTTCCTGAATAGTCCTTCTTTGTATGTTCCTCATGTTGTGCAGGGCTTGAGTTGAGATCCCTTGGTCTGATGCCCTGAAAACCATGCTTTGAACATTTAGATGCCCCATAATGCCAGATTCTCCCAGAATTGGGTCTTCAGAGTCTCAGAGTAGGTACCCAAAGTTAGTGGGTGCATTTGACCTTAATACAGGCAACCCCTGCTTAGCGCTGTTTCGCTTAGCACTATTTCACTATAACGCTCATATTAAATTGATACCTGATTCCACTTAGTACTCAGTGAGTTTCATTATAACACTCACAGTCACCATCTTGGGCCATTATAAACACTTGCACTCACCATCTTGGATTATCAAATACTTTCATATTTCAAATTTTATTGATACACAATGATAACAGATAAGAGTAATGCAGGCAAGACAAACAAAATAACTGCCTTCCCCCCTTCCCAATTCTATATCTATAAGTCCTAGGGCTGTCATGGAGGTAAGGTACATCTGGCCAATATATGAGCTTCACCTTATGGTTCTTTCTTGAATGTCAGATGTCAACAGCCTGGAGGTTGAGGGCCAAGTCCTAACCCCCCCCACCACCACCACCCCTGCCCCTCTGTGGGGTGGGCTGGTGGTGTGTCCTCTGTCCATGGAGGCCTCGGGTTCCCCCCTGGGGATCCTTTGCTGCTCTGAAATCCCTCCTTTTGTATTATTTTTCTCCTCTCTAGACTCTTCATTCCTAGGCATCATTCATTGGTCTCCCTGTGGTCATCATACTGTCCATGTTCTGTTCTGTCAGCATATTCCTTTGGGCTCAGTACTCCCTTTTTGGCAATGCCCTCTTCCCCCTCTCCCCCAGCTGTGTTCCCTGGAGATTTTAACTTTCTCTGGGCCAGATGCTCATTGCTCTCAGGTGCCCTCCTCCACCTTTCTCTCCCCCAAGCAGGCAGGTTATCACTCTTAACCATGCTCCCACTGCTGAGCTACATGCCTTGTTACACCCCCTAATATGTCATTTGTGCCCAAGTAGCTCTTGACCATATTAGTATTAGTTGGCTAGTTTCTTTCAGGCATTACAATAAAATGGCTTGGGTAAAAAGTTGCAGTGCTTGCTAGTTTAATTCATGGGAAGTATCCCTAAGAAGACTACACCTTCAGCACTATGAAAGGGCCTGAGTGTTATATTACTTTACTGTTATACCAATGTAATCTTGGAAATGACCTTGGCATAAAACTGGCATAACACACTGGTACATCAGGCTCAGCTTGTTGAGAACGACAAAAATTACTTACATTTTTGAAAATGTAATGTAACATTTTGGAAGTAAAAATTGTTTTTATATAAATTAATCAAACTGCCACTTTTTTTATTACTTGAAAAAGATTTTTCAAAGTCCTCATGAGGAATGTAAATGTCACTACTGTATGTCAACATTCAAAAACTTGGCTTTGGAAAGGAATCTGCGGTAATATCATATTCATATCCAATAAGTATTAGCCAAGTACCCGAGCCATTAGTTTTTGGATTGTTTCCAATGCTGTGCATTCATATTTTACTGAGGAAAAGCCCTTTCTTATTGGCAATATATATTTGCTGTATGTAACAGCATGGTGAGAGTTATGTGATTTGGAAAGAAAGAAACATGGGAAGATCAGATCTTGCTTTTGTATTACTTTTATGGAATCTGTGGACAGCAAGAGAATTTCTGATAAGGACACACTCCAGGCTGCCATCTTGCCCAGCAGGATTCACCATTTAGAAATACAGAGTTGTCTTACTGAAGTGGCAACCCCATGTATGAATCACACATAGAATCCATTTTTTTGCCAATAAAAGTTTGGTATCATAGCCTAATGTAACATATTTTATAAGCCTTGTGTCCTATAAAGCTAGATTAGAAGCATGTTTTAAATTTTATTTGGAGTGTTTTGTTCATCTTTATTGATGGAAATCTATAGCCCAGGTTTCAAATTCAGAATTAGTCCAGAATCTAGATCCTCCCAGATTTGAGAGGCCCATTCAGTTTGGAGACAAAAAGGGTCCAAATCTAAAATCCCAACATTTGGGGAAAAATTCATATTTTCCAAAGGATCCAAAGGTTATGTCTCAGGTTCAGGTCTAACAATATGATATGCATGGATATATGTATGGGAGCTCACTGAGAAAGACTGCTCCACTACATGGGATATGGTGGCAGATCAATTACAGGACCGTGCTTATGTCTTAGAGGAATCTATTCAAATTCTGCTATGGGCTTGTATCAAAGGCTGCCCCCAACTGACCCAACTGTAAATCGGTACTTATTCATATGGGCTTGGGACGCAAAGGCACCTGGATGAGATACAAACCACATCAGTCTTTTGTATGCTGTTGGCGTCTGAAATGGGTATAGCTTCACTATGCTAGCCCTATTGGCTGCTGCAAAGATCTTTGGGCCTTTTGGACATGAGGGCACATCCAGAATAATTAAAATGAAGCTGAATGAACAACAAATTAATAAAAGGTCCAGAACCTAATTCATATACTCTCCACAGTGCTGAAGAAAATCATGGTGATCTCCTTTTAAAAAAAAATCTTCCCTGCCTTTAAACTGCTGAAATTTATATAACATTTAATAATCCTTTCTTTATTTTCAGGCTTATTTGTTAGGTCTAAGGATTATTATTTCTTCTTGGCAACAGCAAATCAATCATTCTCTAGTTTCTCCACCTTGGAAATTGAATTTTTATTTTATAGTTGGCATCATCCTCAAAAGAAAACAAACAAGCTGCTAGTCAGTGAAAGAAAGGAAAAGAAACATTACAGAAAGGAAAAGAAAAAAAAATCTTCAAATCATGTTTAGCCCCATCTGGCCTAAGGAAAACATGGAAGTGGGTGATCAAGTACATTTTCCAGAATGGGCTGTCTTTCAAGGGAAACAAAATCTGGATATTTCTATGTCTAGACCACAGAGGAAAAAATGCTTTTAGTGCTAATTAACCCATCAAAAGCAGACAAGGCCTGAGTGGTTATAAGCAACATACTCAGGGAGGTTAGCAGATTTAGTCAGCCAAAGGGCGTGGGCTGAATGGCCAAGGCAACAGACTGGAGACCCAGGTCTTACTGCTGACTCTGCCACCGGTACTTGCTGTATGACTGTAGGCTAGTGAGTCAATCGGGTCCTCTCTCCCTCATCTTTCTTCTCTGTAAAATGAACCTGGTGACAGTACCCCTCCTGGTTAAACACTTTGAGGTCTATAGATGAAAATTGCAGTGCAAGTGCCAAGTATTATTCGAGCAGAAGGTGTTTAATTTATGAAATGTCAAGTAATTGCTGAAATAGAAACCATATTCTGTAAGTGCATATGCATGCATATGTCCGTTTTGAATTGCTTAGTAGCTGTGCATCAATGTCCTTGAGAAAAAGGCTGAATTGTTCTAAGGGTGTATTTACTTGAACATACATATGCTAGGTATTTTCTGACTGACCAGTCACCAAAGGTCACTAAGAAGAACAATATATTTAAGGGAGGTCTTTAAAAGAGGCATAATTACATCAATTCATAGTAAGGAGTCCAATGTGTTGTAATGCTGATGAAAGTGAAAGAACAACAATCCTAGTTTCCCCCAGTTATGTGCCTCACCATACTCTTCTAGTGCTCCTCAGTCAACACCGGCAACCACCATTCCTGAGCAGAGGATGAAGGCCTTCCCCATATGACAGTTTTTCTAGTTAAAATAATCATAGAATCATAAAAAAGCAAGGCTGGACAGGACTTCAGAAGATCTAGTCCAGCCCCCTGCTCAAGGCAGAATCATCCCTATCTTAACCATCCCATACAAGTCCTTATCTCATCTATTCCTAAACATAAACAATCAACTCTGTTGCACAAGTACAAGGCATACAGTCCAGAGGCACCAAGAGCGCTCTATCCTGCCCTAGATAAAGCAACAGGTCGAGGGCTGTCAGTGTCATGCTGCTGCAAGGAATATTAAAATGCACTCAAGATCCAAGGAAGATGGCCACACCATCTGCTACAGAAGAAAGCAAAAATCCCATGGTCTCTACCAGTCTGATTTTGGGGTAAAGCTCCTTCCTGATTCCAGATGTGGAAATTGGTCTGATCCTGAGTGGATGGGCAAGAACCTCTAACCAGAAACTTCCGGGTTTTAGCCCTACCAGGAGCATTGGCCTTGGCTCAAAATCCCAGGCCTTGACTGCAGCCTTGGCTGCAACACCCAGTGCTTCTGAGGAAGCTGAGATAAACCCTGATAACTTTAGCAAAGGGAGAGGAATAAATCTTTCCCAGTCCCGTGTAGCAACCAGCAAAACCAAGAAGCATGGGAAAAGAACAAACACTCTCCCTTCTGCAAGCTTCCACACATCACAGTCTCTAACCACAAAGCCAGAACTCCTTTTTCTATAGCCCTTCATGAACTTATCCCAGCTGCTTTAATCTTCTTTCATAACTAAGGCCATCATGGAGTTCTGTTTCATTCACCTGCTGCTGAGCATTGTCTTCTCCAATATTCATCTGCTCTAGGCTGCCAAGCAATTCTTGTAATCTCCTAGTGATCTAAGAGAGAGACCAAATAGAGATACAAGGGTGCCTGGCATTCCAACTGTTGCTTTTTACAAAGAATTCAGGTATAACTACTCCAGTATCATCCCTGACCTATGCTTATCCAATCTCTTCTTGAAAAGCTCCGAAGATTCCACAGCTTCCCTTGGCAGTCTATTCCACTGCTTCACTGTTATAACAATGAATATGTTTTTACTGACATCCAGTCTACGCCTACTTTGCTGCAACTTGAAGCCATCAACATGCATCCTGCTCTCTGCAGGAATGGGAAAAAAGTATTCTTCCTCTTTCAATGGAGCCCTTCATCTATCTGAAGGCTGATGCCATGTCCCCTCTTAACTGCCTCTTCTCCAAGCTGAGCATGCCTATTTCTTTCAATCTCTCCTCGTATGGTTACCTTCCAAGCCCTTTATCATTTTTGTCACCAACTTCTGGATCCTCTAACTTCTCCACATCATTTTAAAAGATGGAGACCAAAGCTCCCTGTAGTACTCTAGATTAGGCTCAACCAGTGCAAAGTAGAAGCACTTTCACCTCCCGTGTGTTGCACCTAATGCTCCTCTTGGAGCAACCCAAAACTACATTTACCTTTTTTGTATCTGCATCACACTACAGACTTATTGAGTCATGATCCACCAAAACTCCTAGATCCTTCTCTGTTGTTATGCCATTCATCCAGTTCTCATCCAGACCATTCCTTGTGCTGTTTTATGTGCTCCCATTTTGTATTTGCATTTTTATTATTCTTCCCAAGGTGCAGCACCTTGCATCTGTCAATATTGAACTTCACTCTGTTTGCTCCAATCCAGCTTTCCAATTTATCAAGATCCTTCTGAATTTTATTCCTGTCCTTCAGTGTGTTCTCAATCCTTCCCAATTTCCCAGTGAATATTCATTGGGAGGCTAGCTAGAATGAGATCAAAGGATGTTCTTCTAACTAATACCCAAAAAGAAGTGGATCCAAGCCCAGGCTTGTTCAGAGTTTTGACAGTAAAGCGACTGTCCAGCTTTGTGAATTTATCTTCTGTTTCTGTGCCAACTTCCTCTCATTCCTTGCCAACATGCCAATGCTCCGACCAATGTGCCAGTGTTCTTGCCACCTCAGCTCTCTAGTAGGCTTGTCTGTGCTGCTGTGGGAGTCTGTACAATATGTTCTCCCCTCCTCCCCCATTTCTTGAAACATATAGGGTGCTCATCAGACCATTCCATTTGCTGTTTTATGTGCTCCCATTTTCCTGGTCATGGTTTGGCTTTAGCAATGTCAGGGATTTCAGAAAGTGCTGATGAGGAGCAAGTGATTTAGAGGTGGATTGTACTGAAATGGATGTAAAGAAGAAGGGTAGATGTGCAGCATAAAGCAGGTATAAGGCCAGGTACAGGCAATACCATGTTTCCTTCCAGTTTTGTACAAGTTCCCTAAGGCCTCGTGCAAATCTTGCTTTAGCTGGAACTTGATGTGTCTTCCAAATTTCCAGAAATGTGTGCTTCGCCCACTGTGTTTGTCAGACTCTGTGTGGTATTGAGTGTTTTAAATCACCAGTGGTCAGGTTGCATGAGAAATGACCCACCAACTTGATTAGACATTGAGTGTAAGCTATCATTTCAAGGTGCTGGGAGAGAAGCACAGTGACTTAAGGCAGAAATTATATTGGGGGATCAAAGCAAACATAGTCATCAAGCTATCAAAACCACTCCCTAAATGATCTTAATATTTTTTCATGAACTGCTTCCCTCTTCGTGCTTTTGTCTTTTGGCTCCTTGCATCCTTTAAATCTCCATGCTCAATGGGCTCGCCTTTTCTTCTTTACACATGCTTTGGGCTGCTTTTTCACTTTCTATGCACTCCTCTGCTGCCTATTCTTTTCTTAATTGTAGCCTTGGCTGTCACATCAAACAGGAGTTTGTGGAATGGATGCTACAAGGAAAAAATCACTAAAAACCCTAGACAGGTTATGGAGCAACACTGGTACTGGCAGAAAAGTAGTAAATACATTAAATACAGGAAATGGGCAGAACTCCTTGTTACAAAGTAGAACCTATATGTATTAAAGCTGTGCGAAACAGCACCATTCTGCCTCGACTTCCTTTTCGATGGAACAGTGTTTTGTTTCAAATTTTGTTTCATTTTGAAAACACTGTTCTGTTTTGCTTCATCAAAACTGTTTTACTGTTTTGATGCTGTTTTGATGTTTCCCCTGTAGGCTATTCTGCAGCCAGCACCAGGAAGATTGGTGCTGTTGCTGGCCCCAGGCAGCAGCACCAGCCTCCTGCAATCCAGCAGGCAGATGGGGGCCCACACCTCCAGAAGCAGTCTGGCACAACCCCCGCAGCCCTCCCAGGGGTGCAGGGGAGCCCCTGACCTGCCTGCCAGGTGACAGGAGGCTGGTGCTGCTGGCTGGGGCTAGTGGCACACCTATCTTTCCAGCACAGGTTGCATCCAGCCAGCAGTACTAGCCTTCTGTGATCCAGCAGGCAGATTGGAGGCTCCCCTGCATCCCTGAGAGGACTGTGGGGGCTGTGCTGGACTGCTCCCAGGAGTGCAGGCCCCCAAACTACCTGCTGGATTGCAGGAGGCTTGTGCTGCCAGCTGGAGCCAGCATCAGCACCTATTTTCCCAGCAATGGGTGTGGGCTCCCAGGCAGCAGCACCAACCCCCTGTGATCTGGGAGGCGGATCGGGGGCCCACACCCCTGGAAGGAGTCCAGCACAGCCCCAGCAACCCTCCTAGGGGTGCAGGCAAGACCCCAATCTACCTGTTGGATGACAGGAGGCTGGTGCTGCTGGCTGGGACTGGTGCTGAAGCCAAGTAAGCCTGTCTTCAAAATTCAAAACCTTTCAGAACTTTCAAAATGTTTCGAGTGTCCTTGTTTCATTTTGAAGCCATTTCAAAGGCTTGTGTTTCGTTTTGATTTTGCTGTTTCAAGCTTGAAATGCATCAACACAGCTTTGAAATGAGAGACCAGGCGAAATTTTGCACAGCCCTAATATGTATACTCTCTGAGACCACCATATTTGTGCCATCGGAATATATGATACTGAGTACCAGGACCCTGAAGAATGAGAAATGGGGTCAGGAACAAGTCTCCTCTGAAGGAAAGTTTAATTCTAAAAAAGTGGGAAATCACTTAGAGGAGAATCAATGCAGGAGCTATTAATTTCTTAAATTAAAAAAAGTGGACCTCCAATAAGAGGTATGGAATGAGGTACATTTTCCTAGAGAAGGTAAGAACAGCTAGCTTTGTGGGAGGAGACTGAAACTAAGTTTGAAGGAGAGATGGAAAACAAGTCTATCTGAGGATAGCAGGGGTCCAAGTGCTGGTGAGACAGGGTGGAGCGCACACTGGGGAAAGAAGAACTTAGATGCAAGGTTGCATTGCAGAATGCACGTTGCCAAGGGGAAGGAGCCAAATCACAAGGGCTAGTTTTGCCATCATTCATGGGCCACCTTTAGGTCACTTGGATTTTCTCCCCTGAATTTTTCACCAAGTTCCAGCCCTAAGATATAAACATTATTTGCCCTTGACAGACTCTTAATAGGTTCATAAGCCCTAAATCTTAAATTATATCCTGCTAAAACTAATGCCAAGAATGGAACAAAGCGGAGTCTAGAGGCGTCAATCAGAGAAGAAGTCAAGTACACTGACCTTGTAAATCTGGTAAGCACATTTTTAAAAACATACTAAGATTTGAGAACATTGAGAGAATGTGTTTGAATTTGGAGGTTGGTTATAATTTATTTTAACTCCTGGGTCAGATACAATGTGCCAAAATATCAGAATAAAGCTGAACTAAGATGGACTATAAAATTAAGGATGATTTATAACCTGTGATCCCATCAAATTAAAGTAAATAAAGCCCTTGAATCGTTTAGCTGTAAGTTTAGTCGTAGTCACTAAGGGAACTAATTTCTGTTATCGTTCTGAAAGCATTGTGTTTTTAAAATGGGAAATCTGCCCTTTTTCTGAGATTGGGATTCAAAGACATAAATTCACTGTCTCGTTGCTTGTAAATTAAAACATTCTTGTTGTTCTTCACACAGAGGCAGAATTTGTGACCTGCTTTATACACCATCTATGTGCATGTGCTATAGAGGAAACAGCGCCCAATTTATTGCCCTCATGGGTTTTGTCCTCACTGGTAACATAAACCTCAGCCTAAATTTTGTGTTCAAACTTAGCCTGTTCCTATACTACAACTTTTCACGGCCCTATCACAGTGCTGTGCAAGTGATTTTTCAATTCAGTACTCAACCCATTAAATTAGGAGAAAATGTTTGATCTCAATTGGAATATTGTCTTTCTATTTGGAGCATTTAGTGCAGGCAAAATAATGGAATTATATAGTTACACTTAAATGCCATTCACAGAACCAAGAAGGAAGAAGTGTCCTCCTCCTCTTTTTTCCAGTAGCCCAGTGGATTAGGCATTAACTCAGAATGAATCCCAAGTTAATTAACCCACATCTCTTACATCCCAAGAAAGTACCTAACTCACCCTGCTATCAGCTATTTTGATGTGAGCTGCTCTCAGTCTCTCCTCTGGATACTGTTCCATATTTTTCTAAAGTTTGTAAGTAATCCTTGGATTTAATCCTTGGATTACAGGCCAGGTGAGTGGCCCTAACACCAGTCTGGAAAGTCATGTGCTGGTTTCTCTGGGTCAGTGAAAATGAGTGTTCCATTCCAGCCCCCAAAGCATGGCCTGAAAGCACCTCACTCCATAATAGTTTAAGAGTTATGGCAGTCTCATAGGAGGTGGGAGATGCAGTGTTAATCCACTCTGACCAAGGAGGGATTTTAACCCAGGTATCCAACTGGGTGACTGGATAAGAAGGGGACATAAGTAACATTAGTACTTATTTTTCTGTTTATTACTAATTTGCCATGATGAAATTCTGGTTTAGGTTGAATGAGTAAAACTAGGTTTTCTTTTTTTTAAAATTTTGGTGAGAAAATACACATAAAAAATAATTCAGTTTAATCTAAACACCTAAATTAAAAAAACTAAAAATCTATTTTTTACTTTCTTGATTTGCCCATCAAATGAACAATCAATTATTTGCACAGCCATATACACAACCCCTTTTATATGCTAGATAATAGGGCTGTGTGAAGCTTCAGGTGCTAATTTGATTTGGAGGAGATTCAGCCAGATTTGGTGGCCGAATCTCCAAATCTGAACTGAATCAAGAGACCAATTAAAAGATCTGAACTGATTCAAAGCTCTCCGAATCGATTCAGAAAAGGTTTGGCGAGCTTTGGCAATTTGGACAGTCCCCACTCACTGCCTATGGGACCTGGACCTGGACTCCATGCTGGTAAGTAGGGGGCAGGGAGGTGGGGGCTGGAGGAGAGGAGAGGGGACCATGGGGTACACCTGCCAGGCCTCATCTGCTGCCTGCGCCCCCAGACCTGCCATGGCTGCCCCGCCTGGCCCCAACTCCTGGCTCTTTAAACCCCCCCCACCAGACTCATTGGCTGCTGCAGAAGCCATCAGGGCTTCTGGGGGCTCGTGGCAGAGCCCTCACACAGCAGGGGGCAGCGGGGATCACCCCCAAACCTGGCAGCAACCGGTGAGTCAGGGCTTCTTCTTTTTTTTTTAAAGGGCCGGGAGCTAAGGCAGGCAGGGCAGCCTTCACGGGGGGGCTGGGAGAGTGGGCAGGGGTTGGGGGGCTCATGGCAGAACCCTCCACACAGTGGGGGACAATGGGGATCATCCCCCCCACCTGGCAGCAGCCGTTGACTGCAGGCTTTTTTTTTTTTTTTTTAAACAACCAGGAGCTGGGAGAGGATTGAGAGCAGGCAGGGGGATGGGGCCAATTTGGAGATTCGGCCAATTCAGCTGCAACCCAATCACCAAATCAGATTTGGCCGAATTGATTCAGGACAGTGATTCGAATCACCAAATCAAATCACTGTCCCCCGAATTGGCCGAATCCGAAGCGAATACTAGCCACTTCACACTGGTCTAGAGCTAACAAGATCCATCTACCAGCAAGAGTAATTTATCTGCAACTAGAGACAGAGTACTAATATCTGAATTTAGGGTGACTTGGATAAGCTCAACATTCCTGTGTAACATCTGAAATCTTGCCAACTTTTTGTATTTTTTTCCAAAAAAAATAATTATAATATTCTGCCTAAGTAATTGAGTGGTCCAGTAATAAATCACAGTAATATAACAATAATGTTTTGTATCATGATTATGGAATATTGTATTATTTTTAAGGCTATATTTATTTTTCCTCTGAGGACTCTGATGCTAAAGAGAGACATTGCATTAGATCATGGAGAAACCATTTTGTCCCAGGACAAAGTGCAGTCATGACTCATGTCTATTGTCCTGGGACAAACCCTGAAAAGGTTGATGGGATAAAGAGTGAATCAGAAAATTGTCCTAGGATTGCATCATTGAATCAATGGCATGTGTTCAGCTAGTCACTAAACCCCAATTCATGTGTGTACAGGCCAATCCCAGGACTTTTCTATTTCAGGACAAACTGGGGCACAATTGGTCATGGGATAAATGCAATGTCTGTTGCTTGCTTAAGTAGTTAGACACCTAAGCGTGTTGGGTACAGCTAAGATAAACACTTCTGTGAATATGTAAACCCAGTTTTTCTTCAATGGTGAAAAATACCTTGTTGATTCAGGTGTTGCTCTGTTACACCATGAAGCAAAAACTTTGTAAGTGCTCTTTACTTAACAACTGTACTTATAAATGACCATATTAGAGAAGGAGGCAGCCTTGAGTCACAGAGATACGTCTGGCTGTGGGATACTGCTTGTATGTGCTTCAGGTTATTACAAAAGTAGGAGACTTCTGTCAAAGAACTTAGGGAAAGACAAAGGCAAGGTAGTGCCTCAGTAGTTTTGGTAAATCAGAAGTTAACATGGTATTATGACTTGGTAATGCAAATATAATGAAATAACATTAGAAGTAGAGATGGGCAAGTAATGCACCAAAAATTATACTGAACACTTGTTTCAACAAAATAGAAATTTAAATTTGGATTTCATTTTCTACCAGCATTCATATGAGCCAATTATTTCACAGGTACATTTGCTGATCAAGTGTCATGAACACTCTTGTGTGTGTATATATATATTTACTAATACTCATAGTAGCAGTATTAATTCTTGGTCTCTTTCAGAGAATCATCTGTTCAGGGAGCTGAAATTAAGTCATGTGATATACACAGCCAATCACAGTGTGAAAACATACTGAGCAGGCAAAGGGTATGTCACAGCAAATAGTTTGTGACTGATTTTTAGGCTGAAATTTGTTTACTTAAACTGTTCTGTGAATACTGGTGAAAGAGGAACAAATCTGTAAGGTTAAGAGTCTGTAATTTGTGAACAGCAAAAGTTCCAGACTTGTCTCATTCATGGGTGTTTATGAATAGTTAAGTCAATTGTATTGGGTAGAGTTGGGTACTGGGGAAAAAATGTATTGGGTAGAGTTACACCAATATATTAATCAATAACAGATCAGCACTAATAAAAGGAAAATTGACATTATTGGCAATCGGCTTTTTTGGCCGGTATAGCCTATAATGTCACTGATAAATGTCACGTGCATCTGACTTACCAGCCAGACACTGCTCTCCAAGCTTCTGGGCTATTTATTGGCTATCGGATCAGTATCAGCCGATATGGCTGGTTAGTAATCAGCCATCGGTATTGGCCAAAACAGTCTTTATTGGTACACCCCCAGTATTGGGTGTACATCTGTCCTGGTTGGTTATATCATGGTAGGCCCCACCTCACCACAACTGTTTAAGCACTGTTTTGAAATTTGAGTTTTTAGGTGGTGTCACTGGGATTGTACTCTGATGCCACCACTCATCTAACTAACTTGAGAGGTGTTGGAGTTACTTTGTAAAGAACTGGTAATTAGCCACTGTGGTAGCTTTCCTGTACTGACTAAAATCTGTCTTTCCTCAGTTTCTCTTACTTAATGCTACTATCTACTTTTCTATCTATCTTTGAACTCTATACTTCCACCATCATTGTATTATATAAGCATTTTCAGGTCATATCATAATCAATAGTATAGTCCCCAGTGGACTTCATCGAGTCGCTAGGGCTTTTTCCCTTTGTGGAATCAGATCTCTAGTTGGAATATGGATGTTTTTTTTCCATTTTTCATTTTATAAATATTTTATTAATTTCTTCTTTTGGAAGCTGATAGAGGGCTTAGGGGTCAAATAGGTGCTTGATCTGCTGATCTTGTTAAAACAACTTTAAGCCACTGGGGCTGGGTTGGAGGAGTGGGACAATCCCCCTTCATGCCCCCTGCCACTGTATGAGTGGGGCCCCAGCCAGGGGAGGGTCAGAGCCCAGGCGTCTTGTCCAAGTGCGAGGGGGGGCTCCTGCTACTGCACGCACCATGGTGGAGGCCTGGGGAAAATGTGCCCCCCTGATCTGTGTGTGGGATGAGGCAGCTACCGTTGCACACTGGATTTTGTGCCCCAAACCCTGCTGCAGCCATCTCACCCTGAGCTTTGTGCCCCAAACCCCCCAATCTGTGTGCAGGGTGAGGCGGCTGCCACTGCGCACTGTGCACAGCTGTAGTGGAGCTTGGGATGCAAAACCCAGTGTGCAGCGGCAGCTGCACTGCCCTATGCACAGATCAGGGGAGCATGGGCCCCCAGGCTTCTGCCAGTGTGTGTGCAGCGGCAGGACTGCCCCCACACACCTGGACAAGCCTCGCCAGGGTCCCACTTGCCCCTGCCCCACTCCTTCCCTCACCATGGGGGCCTCAATCTGCCTCCCTCCACCATTCCCCCTCACCCCCCCAACTGAACTGCTGGGTGAGGGAAGGGGTAGGCAGGTCAGGGAGGCTGTAGATCCTGAGTTGCCCTTTCCTTCAAAAAATTATCTTCACCTTAAAAAGGTTGGAGACCACTGACCTAGAAAAACCAACATTGACATCGTGGCCCTATTCAAATTAATAACAAACTTGCCACTGAATTCAGTAGAGGCAGGATTTCACCCTACATAAAAAGAGGGGTACACATTGCATCTGCTTTTGCATCTTTGGGGTATCAAGCAAGATGGTTTGTACCGTTTACATGTATGCAACCTTGAAAGCTCCATTCAATTAGCAAGCTACTGGGGTGAGCAGCTGGGCTTTCCCAAGCCCAGGGATGCACTGAGAACAAGTACAGGCATTCATGAAATCAGGTTGACCCTTTTGTATATAGAGTTAACCTGATCTCTAGCTAAGTGGACCTACTCAGGTGAACTAACTTGAATCAGGCATGCCAATTTTTGCCCTTTTTAACTGCTCTGAATGCCTGCACAGATGGGCATTCTAAAAGTACATACCCAAGGGTAGTTTTAAACAATTCTGTGTGGCATTACAAATGTCTAGGAATAACATACCAACCTTATCAATATTTTATAGATTTCATAGACATTAGTGGCTGAAAGGGACCTTGTGAGATCATCGAGTCCAGCCCCATACCATAGGGAGGAAGTCAGCTGGGATCAATTGATCCCAGCAAGAAAAATATCCAGATGTTTTTTGAAAGAGTTCAGAGTAGGTGTTTGCACCACCTCTGGGGGGAGTCTATTCCTGACCCTGGACACTCATACCATAAAGAACTTTTTTCTTATGGTGAGTCTAAATCAGCATTCCTGGAGTTTATGGCCATTAGACCTTGTTATCCCTTGGGGAGCTCTGGTGAACAACTGGTCTCCCAGGTCCTGATGTACCGCTCTTATAAAATTTTAGGCTGCTACCAAGTCACCCCTGAGCCTTCTCTTTTCCAGACTGAAGAGTCCCAAATCCCTCAGCCTCCCAATGTACGGCCCGCCCTCCAGGCCTTGGATCATACAAGTTGCTCTCCTCTGGACTCTCTTAAGCTTTTCCACATCCCTCTTGAAGTGGGGGGCCCAAAACTGGACACAGTACTCCAGCTGTGGCCTCGCCAAGGCTGAGTAAAGCAGGAGGATGATGTCCCTGGTTTTGCTTGAGATGCATCACTAGGTGCGCACCAGAGTTTGATTTGCTTTGCCACCCACCGCATCACATTGGTGACTCATATTCATCTTGTGGTCAGTCAGGACCTCCAAGTCTCTTTCAGTCATTGTGCTAGTAAGCGGAGCACTGCTGAGCATGTAAGTGTGTTGAGGGTTCTTCCTACTGAGGTGAAGCACCTTACACTTCTCAATATTGAAAGCCATCTGGTTTTGGTCAGTCCACCTTAAGAGCGTGTCCAAGTCAGCCTGTATCCCCAGTGTGTCCTGAAGTGTGACTGCCTTCCCCCATAATTTGGTGTTATCCACAAATTTTGCCAGTTCTCATCTGACTCCTGACTCCTGATCATTAATGAAGATGTTAAAGAGCACTGGCCCAAGTACCAAGTACTGAGGAACTCCATTGCTCACCCTGTGCCATGTTGATTTGCTACTATCAACTAATACTCTTTGGATCCAACCCTATAGCCAGTTACCTAACCATTGGACCATAAGATGGTCAAGGCCACAGCTCCCCAGTTTAGCCATGAGCACATTGTGGGGAACTAGGTCAAAGGCTTTCTTGAAATCCAGATATGTGACATCCATATCATCTCCCTTGTCGAGGGCTCATGTCACCTGGTCATAGAAAGAAATGAGGTTGGTCAGGCAAGACCTGCCAGTCACAAAGCCATTTTGGCTGGCTTTCAAAAGCTTGCCTTCTGTTAGTCTGGTCTTGATGGATCCCTTGACAATTTTCTCTAGCATTTTTCCAGGGATGGATGTCAGACTGATTGGTCTATAATTCCCTGGGTTATCCCTCCTCCCTTCCTTGAAGATAGGGACCATATTGACCCTTTTCCAGTCTTCTGGGACCTCACCCGAGTGCCACAAATTTTCAAATATCTTTGCCAAGGTAGGGTGCAAGGATGTCTGCCAGCTCCTTCAAGACTCTCAGATGCATGCCATCAGGGCCCGTGGACTTGTGAATGTCCAGATTTTCAAGGTGTTCCTTTACCTGATTCACATCAATTTTGGGTCTGCCACCCATTCCCAGGCTGGTTCATGTCCTTTCTGACAGTGTGATCCCCTTGGGAGAGTGAAAAAGCGACACAAAGAAGTCATTTAGGAGATTGGCCTTTTCTTGGGCGTCAGATGTCAGCTACCCCATTTGATCCTGCAGGGGCCTAATGCAATCTTTATTCCTTTTTTGACTTCCCACATGTCTGAAGAAGGACTTTTTGTTGTCCTTGATCCCCAAAGCTAGCCTGAGTTCAGTTTGTGCCCTGGCTTTTATCTACTGCCTTATCCTACTGCAGCACCATCCAAATTAGAATTGGGTCTTGGCTGCAGAATATGAGTCTGTTTCCAAGTTTCACAGAGTTTTGGGGAAAAAGTTTCCAATTTGGAAGTTTCTTGAGTCTGAGATTTTAACTGATCTCTTTGTTCTATCAATATTTGAACTCTTCCAGTGACTTTAAGAAGATAAGAATTGGTTCTAATAACCCTCCTTTGCTTTGGCCAAAGCAAGTCTGGATGTAGTGCTAAGTGATAGCCTGGAATGTTATGTTTAATGATCTGTTGCAACAGGATGTTATTAATTAAAGCCCATAGGAAAAGTAAGTCAATACTATAAATTCACACAATTGACCATATTCATTAACTATCCCTTTTTCCCATTAAAAACGTGGCTTCATTGTGATAAAATATTAATAGGATTCTCGCATATAGAATACCATATTTTCTTGCATGCAACATGCCTGCAAATGAAACATGCATCTTGTTTTTTAGAAAGGAGAATGTAGGAAAAAAAAATCCTAGCATCATGGCTGACTGTAGGTGCATCAACTCATGCATTAAGGCACATTTTCCTAATGCACATTAAATTTAGTACCACTACTGTGAGGTACTAAACACAAGCACATTAGGCTACCTTAATGTGCAGTAATGATTGTCCATGGTTTTGGGTGATGCTTAATGCACAGTAGTCGGTTTTACTGTACATTAGCTTAATAGAACTGTTTTTTATGTGACACTTTAACACACAGTAAAATAGGCTACTGTGCATTAAAACACACGTGCAGACGTGCCCTTTGTGACACAGAGTAAGTCCTCCTAGGAACACAGAATTCTCTCTGGAGGACTGGCTTCTGGGTTACCTCAGAAGTGTGCGTGCTCTGCTTTTTTCCCACGTGCTTTTTTTTTTATACCTGGATTTCCAGGTACATTTCCTGGAAACATTTTTTCATTTGCAGCATCCCTTTTGTGGCAACTCAAACAAGAGCCATGTGTGCTCTCATCTGGATGCACTCAGAAAAGGCAAAATAAGTCAAAATGTAACACTATGGATTCCTGTTTGAAATCTCTGAGTTTATTTCCCGCCCCCCCCCCGACTCCCCCCAAAAAACAAAACAATCCAGGTCTGGCATGGTACAAATTATAGGCAAAGATTAAGGCTGGTGTATTTTCTTAAACCATGTTTGGCACCCAGGAACAAATCTACAGGTCTAGAGAAATGGTGAAGGTAACATTATGTATGGTCTTGGAACCTGGTTTGCCCTCTAGAGCACTGATTGAAAGCCTTTGAAACAGCAGAGGAGGAGGGAAACTTGATGGGATGATGAGTTGGAGGAAGAATTCCTCTTAGATGTACTGTATCCTCTTCAAGTTCCCAACTGGATGCTGTATCAGGAATGTACATTTTCATTTGGCCTAGCGAATCCAATTTCTTTTTTGCAAGTGGTTATTGGCATGTAAATCTGAAACCAAAAGAAAGAAAATTGAAGAAGCCAAGTACTGCATGTTAGAATAAGAAAGAATAGTGTTACAGACATGTACGACACAATGCAATTACAATGCTTTTTCTGTTTTTATAACATGGTAGTAGTACCTGTGATCATCAGCTATTTTCTCTGACTCTATGGCTCTATATTTTCTGTGGAGTTCTGGTGGTAGACACAACACATTCATTAGCAGCCCAGTTCTGCAGTCATCAAAGCCAGAAAGTTTTTCCAGTAACATCAGTGGAGGCAGCACCAGAATCTTGGAGAATACATGGGGGTAAAGAGCTCAACCCTGAAAGATTATCATTAACTTGAAACAGCAGTGGTACAGGCTGGGGTGGAAGAGGTTACAACCTGGAAAAGAGAGAGGCTGTTGACACCCTAAGTGCAGATGCACTTGGGAAGGAATGTGTTTTTACTGACCTGTATCACTAGGTCATATTATGTCCTTTCTACTTCAGTGGAGTGGGTAGAAGTACAAAGCCCTATAGTGTCAAAGCAGCTGCCACATGAAGTCAATAGGAAAACCACAGTTTGTGATTCTAAGCTTGTTCTGTAAGAGGGATGATTGAAGAAGGAGTGGGATAGAAGAGGAGAGGGTTGCAGGCCTTTCTATATGCTACTGGCTGCCTGCACAAAGGGCATTAATAATGAAGCAAAGGTGTGAGAGGAGCTGAAGGTGCACAAGTCACAGCCAACAACTGCATTTCCATTTTTTCATTCTTGTGTTGAAAGGCAGATCCCAGCCTCAGTGGAATGCTAGACTGGTTGATATTTCTTTGTCTCCCCATCAAGGCCAGGTACAAACATGATACTTTACTCGTATAGGTGATTGGAAACTGGTCTATGACTCTAACAGAACAGAAGTTTGGCGCACACACAACTTTAAAAATGTCAGAAACTTGTCTGAGATTTGTGCCCCCACCAAAGGGCAAATGTGTGTTCTGTTCACTACTGATCTAAACTACGCCTCTTACAGACAACTGCATAACTTGGATTGATTCTTGCTTTTTGAACATTTGTACTGACCCCATAGGTCTCCACTAGGATTAGTCTAAAGCTACCAGATCCTATGGATACTCATTTTCTGCCTCTGTATTAGTAGGTTGCCTGCCAAATCATTTTCCTTCTTGCTGGTCCTGGGCCTTGGAGCAGCTCTGGGGAGCGGGCTGGCAGCTATCCCCAGTTCCCTGCCTGCCTGGCAGAGCTTCCAGCTCCATGGGGCTCAGAGCTGCTCTGGGGAGCAGGAAGGAAGCTGTCCTCAGCTCTGCCACCCTCCCCCCCAGCCCAGAACTTACCCCACTCCATGTCCTCTGCCATCCCAGACCTACCCAAGTGCCCCATGCTGGATGTAGGCTGGAGCTACCCCTGGCTGCTGCAGGAGGAGAAAGCAGGGAAGAACAGCCCTGGACTTGATTGCTCCCATCGAGAGCAAATTTGCTTCTGAGATGGGCTCACTTTCAGACATGTGCCCGGGCACAGTTCAATTCTCATGAATTTTCTGCACAGAAAATTCAGGTACATTAATTGCATGTGTAGACATCCCCACAGAGGTGCTCCCACAGCACCTGAGTCTGATATAAAGGTCTTTCCTCTGAAGGAGGAGAGAATGACAGAGGCAGGCTTGAGGAAAGCAGGGGCTTGAAGAAGGTAGCAACATGACTCAGTTGGCTGTGTGACTTGAGCTTCTGGATCGTAAAGTTTTAATCCCAGCTCTGTGTCTTTGCATCCATCATGTAACTGCCTCCTGCTTCTGTTTCCCCATCTGTAAAATGAGGAAAATAGAGCTGATATACCTCACAGAGATGTTGTGATGATTTAAAATCTAAAACTGTTTGGAGCCTATGTACAAACAGAGAAATGTACTGATCCTGAGGTATCCTTAATAGCAATAGCCTCTAATGTCTCACCAAGTGTGGTTAATTAAACACTTTTAAAATTATGTTTTAGGTAGAGATGAGTCTGAAACCTCTCTTTTTGGGAAAGTTCAGGTTTCAACTGCTGAGTTGTTCCATTGCTGTAAAATGGATCTATGCTGCCTTCCAGCTCCTCCAAGTACATAGAGAGTTGGGAATTTAACACCTCATGTCTTCTCTGCTTTCATTGGTGCTCAGTGAATATATCAGGATATGAAACATGAGCTTTCTGAATATACCTGTGTTCCTTCCATATGTTGATGCTTTGCATATTGTGAATGACCAGCATCAAGAATTCTATAGCAGACAAGCAAAGGAATTATTAAAAAGACATTGGTGTTGTGTTAATCTTCTCCTGACCATTTTGAAATGCAAGCACTTGTAATGACCACAGTAAAGAGGTCTGAAACAGAAGGTATTAGGGCCATGCAAAATGCCTGCGTTTCGTTTCAGTTTCGGATTCGGCATATGGGAGGGACAATGTTTCATTCAGCGTTTCGTAGGGCTGTCCAAAATGGCTGTTTCGTTTTGTTTCAGATTCAGCATTTTGGAGAGACAGCAATTCGTTTCAGTCTTTTCAATCACTGTCCCATTTCACTTCAACTGAAACTGTTTCAGAATTTTGACCGTTTTTCAGTGTTTTGGCCATAGGCAATAATGGGGAAATCACAAAACTGCCTATAAGTTTGTAATTTCTTGCCTGCTTCAGATTACACTTGCAGGCGTGGTAGCCCCCTCTGAGGCCATGAAGCCTGCCAAATCTCAAGGAGATAGGTGAAGGGGTTTCTGGGAAACTGCACTTCAAACTGTTCAAAGCAAAACTAAACTAGTATTAGTATCACTTGCCGGCAGTGGCAGCCTGCTGTCATCCCATACGTAGATCCGGGTGCCCACACCCCCCAGGAGGGCTATGAGGCTGTGCTGGACTCCTTCTGGGGGGTCCAGGCCCCTGGATCTGCACATGGGATGACATCAGGCTGTTGGCTGGGACTGGCACTGGGCGCAGCCCATGCCAAGTGCCAGGAAGCCTAGTGCTGCCGCTGGCCCCAGCCAGCAGCAACAGAATGCTGTCATCCTGCACACAGATCTGGGGCCCCCAATGCCTGGGAGGAGTCTGGCACAGCCCTGCAGCCTTCTCAGGGGCACGGGACCCCGGATCTGCATGAGGGATGACAGCAGGCTGCCACTGCCGGCTGGAACCAGTGCCAGCACCGAGTTCTCCCCAACCTCAGTGTGGGCTGCGCCAGGCAGACTTGAGTGCTGGTTTTGGCCCCAGACAGCAGCAGCAGCATGCTGTCATCCTGCACATAGATCCAGGGGCCTGCGCCCCCCCAAGAGGAGTCTGGCAGAGCCCCGCAGCCCTCCCACGGGTACAGGCATCAGGATCTACATGCAGGATGACAGTAGGCTGCCACTGTCGGCTGAGGCCAGCTCCAGCACTGGGTTCTTCCTGGTGCTCAGCACAGGCTGTGCCAGGCAAATTCAGGTGGTAGCACTGGCCCCAGCCCCAGTCAGCAGCGGCACCATACTGCTATCCACATACTCCACAGCTGGTCAGTGCAGAAGCTTAAAAAAAAAAAAAAGCCCTTCACTCACCAGCTGCAGAAGCAGTGATTGGGGCCTCTGGGCACTTGTGGCAAAGCCCTCCTGTGCAGTGGGGAACAGTGGGAGGCAACAGAGATTGCCCCCTACCCCACCTGGCACCTGCATAGAAGCTTTCACATCACATGGATGCTGCGCAGCTCGGCAGGATGCTGTGCACTGCGTGGGAGCTGAAGCCGCTGGGGCTGAGCAGTGCCAGGCTCTGGCTGACTGCTGGAGCTGTCCCAGCTCCTGCACAATGTGCAGCGCCGTGCAGAGCCACGCTGCACCCGTGCCATGGGGAAGCAGCCATGCCGGTGCCCCCTACTGCCCCACACTGTGCAGGGAGGCTCTGCCACAAGTGCCCAGAGTCCCCCGATCACCACTGCTGCAGCCGATGAGTGTGGGGCTTTTCTTTTTTTTAAACAAGCCCCACATTCATCAGCTGCAGCAATGGCAATTGAGGGCCTATGGGGCCTCATGGAAGAGCCCCCCCATGCAGCATGGGGCAGTAGGGGACAGCAGGGATCACCCTCCTGCCTGCCACCCATGCAGCCCCTGGCCCATGGAGTGGATGCAGTGTGGCTTGGCAGGGAGTTGCATGTTGTCTGGGAGCTGGAGCAGCTTCAGCAGTCAGCCAGAGCTCCTGGTTCAATCCCCAGCTCTCTGATCATTCCCCAAGCTCTTCCTGCGGGGTACAGCCCCACAATCTGCACACAAGGTTTCAGCAGGCAGCTGCTGCCAGCTGGGTTCTGGGTATTTCCTCAGCTGGCAGCAGCAGCCTGCTGTCATCCCACATCATCCAGGGGCCCACACCGGGGAATTTATCTGGGAACTGGGGGAATGTTCAGGAACCTGAACACTCCCCCAACTCCCAGCTCAATTCCCCAGCCCCTGGTTTGATTCCCCAGTACTGGGGTTGGAAGGGACCTTAGAAACAGATTGTTATCACTGGCCAGTGGCCAGCTACAGATGTCAATATCAGAGCAGTCCTTTTCCCCCTCCTTCTTTCCCTGCAAGTCTGCCTCCAAACAGCTCCAAAACATCCAAAACATTTTGGATAGCCCATTTCACATCAGAGCTGTTTCAGAGCCCTGCATTTCATTTTGGATTCGGTGTTTCAACTGTCAAAATGTCCGAATCCAAAACAAAGTGCAACAGCTGCCAAAATTTTGCACAGCCCTAGAAGGCATGCTATAAACTCCTAATAAAATATTATTTAATGCCATGGTGCTTAGCTGTTAACAGCAGAGATTCTCAATCTTCTTTTTCATACCCCTTTTCAGCATTCACATAGAGGGGGATTTATGGGAGATTTATGTAGCAGATACACTAAATTGACTAATATCACTGAATGACTTCATGCTTTCATGAATCTAATCTGATCATCAGTCTATTTGTACATCATCCCATTATAGTTTACCTGCCAAGAAGCTTGGCTAACATTTTTACATCAGTTTTAACAGGGTAAGCTGGTTCCCATATGGTAAAGGAACTTTCTTGCTTTTCCTTATGAATTAATAATTGTCACATTAAACGGATAAGGTGCATCTGACCTCCAGACTGAGAATTAATTATTGTATAATAATGACACCTAAGAAATAGGTTGAAAGAGATTCTGTTCTACAACTACCTACTTTGAGACTTTTCCAGCAAATAAACATTTAATTACGTCTGTAAACCTACACTCTTTGAATGGCAATGGCAGCTGCTATTGGTGTTGATATCCCCTGTAACTCTTTTACAACCTGATAATTGTACATGTTTTTACAGGGACTTACTAAGACATTTTTCAAATTATAGTGGCCATTTTATATTGTTTAATGTCTTTTCCAATTTGCCTCAGCTGAATCAGATGTTCATGCTGTATGCAAACCATAAAAAGTTTTAACACTGTATATGCAATTTGTTAATTGTCACTAGCTTGCACGCTTAATATTTTGTCAAAAAATGTCTTTGCACTCTTTTCCATGTATAAATCTACACATCAAGGAAATCCTTTTGCTGTGGAAACTGTTACCTGCACAGAGTTTACACACTCTTGCACAATTACAGTTATGATGAATATGAATTAAGGTGATGTGGTATATGAGAATATTCTTAAGAGTGTACCTATCCAGTTTGCTTATGGAAGATGACAAAGCTTTTATTATTTTGTCTGCTTTTTTTTTCCAATAAGGAGCTGAAACTCACTAAAAGCACAAACCACACATATGCAGTTACGTGACAGCAGAATATATCAGGAACAGGTCTAGAGGGGTCGGCTGTGATTTACACTAGGGGAAAAGAGAGCAGAAATAAACCTTTTTAGTAGGGGTGTGCAAAACAGGCCGTATTCAATTCGGATTCAGATCCAGATCCAGATCCAGCCCAAATCAGGGACAATGATTCAATTTGTTGATTTGGATCATTGTCCCTGATTCTATTCAGCCAAATCCAAATCTGAAGATTTGATGCTGATTTATAGAATCAGCGATTTGATGATAGACACAGCTTTGAATGTTTTTTCTACATACCTCAAGGTACCAGGCATGGTCGTGAACACTGCAATGCTAGAACGGATGGAGCATCTCACAGGAGTGCAGGGGGGACCCCCCACATACTTGGCGGCTAGCCCAGAAGTATTTCCAGTCCACTTCTGGGTCTGCCAGGGAGCATGCAGGGGACCCCCACATGTCCTCCGGCCTTGGAGATTAGCCACAGAGGGACCCTGGATGCCCCCCCACCCCCAGGCCCAGGAAGCACCAGTCACCAAGCCAGGGGAGCATGGGGCGGGGGGCCAGTGTGCTCCCCAGTGGACCAGAAGTGCTTCTGGTCTACTTCCAGGTCTGCTGCCAAGTGCACTAGGGAGCCCCCCGCACTTCTGTGGGATGCTCCATCTGCCCCAGTATCTCAGCATTCATGTGCCTCCTACTACCTAGTGGTATGTAGAAAAAAACATTTAAAGCTGTGTCTTATGTCCGAATCTCCGAAACTTTCCAAATCTCTCTAAATCAATTCAGAGGGATCCGATTTGATTCAGAGAGATTAAAGGCTTCTCTGATTTGACTTGGATTCAGAGATGTGGCCACCGAATCGGGCCAAATCTTTGCTGAATCAAATCAGGGACCGAAGCTTCACGCAGCCCTTCTTTTTAGGTCTAATACTTTAATTTGCGTTGCTTCAGCCCTGTAAGCCTCATTAATTGAATAGAGTTTCACCAGCAGAAACATGGAATAAAGCTGAAATGAATTTGTCAAGAATTCACCCTAAGGGCAGGGCTGATTTGGGGGTTCAGAGGGCACATCTACATATTAATTAATGAGCCTTAGATACTGTACATTTACTTTAGTACTTGCTTAATAAAGTACTAACTACTGCACAGTCGTGTTGGTGCACTGTTATTCACTGTTACTGTACATTAACCTAATGACACTACTCAGTAGGCTATTAGCACAGTTTTTGGTGTGACACACTACTGCTCAGTATTATTAGACTAATGTGCAGTAAGCACCTCTTGTACTGTGTGTACTATGCGTAAATGTTTTCCCCATGTTAGGTTTACTAACATAGTGTTTGGCCTCTATTTCTAGACCATGTTAAGCTATGCTCTGTCTTATCTTTTTGTGTTTGTATGAGCCATGGCATTCAATCTGAAATGTATTTTTGTATTTTTATAATATGACCAGTAATAGTCAGTAGAGCAAATGCTAATTGTCAAAAATGTCCCTAGACCATATGTAGCTAGAGTGAGGTGGATTAGTCTGAAGCAGAGGTAGGCAATTATTTGGGCTGGAGGGCCACTTAATGAGTTTTGGTGACCTGTCAAGGATGCCACCCCACTTCCCCACCCTGTAGCTGGAGTGTGTCCTGCCTCCACCCCTCCCTCCCCCCCCCCCCCGCAGGTCTGGACCCAGCAGCTGTCAGCCATGTCCACAGCGGCCCAAATGGCAGCTTCCGAGTCAGGGCTTCAGACATGGAGAGGGGGAGTGGGGCATGCTACAGCTGCAGGCTGCAACCAGCACAGAAGCCTGAACACACCCACAGCTGTAGCATGCCTTTCCCCCACCTTCCCCTCCCCACTGTACCCTGAGCCTCAGCCAAGAAGCTGCTGGCTGCATTTGGGCAGCTGTAGACAGCCAGCACCTGTCAGGTATGGGAAGGGGAAGGGGAAGGGTATGGTACAGCTGCGGGCAAGTTCAGGTTTCTACTTCCACTTCTGTGCTGGTGGCAGCCCCAGCCTAGAGAAAGAGAGAGAGAGAGAGAGAATTTCCAGCCTGTTGGAAGCAGCCCCAGCTGCCCGGCACCATGTGGCTGCCAGAACTGGAGCCACGGGCTGGATCCAATCAGTTGGTGGGCTATATCTGGCCCACAGGCCGTATTTTGCCCACCCTTGGTCTGCAGCCACATTCACATAGACATAGCTAGTCACGCTTCAAATGAACTATAGCTAGCAATTTCCTGGAAGCTTATACAGGAGTTACTAAGCCTGTAAGGTGGCAGAGTGATGGCAAGCTCATATGCAAACAATGGTGGTTTACATTTCAAAGTGAAAACTGTTAACAGGGGGAATCTGTCCTCAGGAGATGGACACATGGAAGGAATCTCATCAGAGGCTGATCTTTTTAACCCTTGAATAGAAAAAAAGAGAGGCTGTATCTCTCAGTCCTTGTGACCAGGCTTACCTTGAAAGTAAGAATGTTTATTTATTAGGCTACCACAAGTGATCAGTTTGTAGCATGCCTGGGAAGAGAGCAATGGGCACTCAACTCCTAAGATGAATGCCTTTGCTTGGCCTCTTATACTCTAGTTATTTATATCTTACAAAGCATTTTCCTTCTGACAAGCATTGCCTCAACATATATTTGGTCTAAGTTAGTAAATAAGAATTTGTCTGAGTTAATGGTTATTTTAGTAAACATTATGCAATTTTTCTCAGTGTGGCGTTTTCAAGACCTTTCCGTTCCGTTTATCTGATATCACCCTGCTGATAAGCACCAGTCCTTTGTTCATATCCCATTGTGTAATCTGCTTTACTCAACTCAAAAGCACCTCAAAAGTAAAACCCAGAATCATTCCCTATAGCTTTTAATTTGTATCTTGAGTGTTTCCACAAGCATGTTTTAAATGTTTTAGATTGTAATTCTGTGCCAGATAGACACACAGGGATGCATTGACATGGACTCATGCTCTAGTGAAAATGGTTGGCAATTGAAGTTTTTTTTCTTTTCTTTATTAATAGCTTCTTTTGTCTGCCCCTTGCTGAATGATTGGCTTAAAAGACCAGAATTTTCCTAAGCTGGAGTTCAGGCTCTTTGAGCTATCCCAAGGGATTGTGCAGAGGACTGCACACACACACTCTCTCTTTTGTATGTGGGAGTAGATCTGGACAAAGTTTTTCAAAGTTGTTTTTCCCCAAAAAATATAGATTTGAGCCATCAAAATACTTAATAAAATATTTGTTATATTCACAAAATTGCTTTAGTCAGGGGTGTAGGACTCTGAAAAAGCAAAGCATTTTAGGTCAGATTCAACATGCAAGTGGTTTTAGGCATCTGAGTATAAGTCTATTCCACTCTACTCACATACTTAAAAATCAGTTAATACAAAGGTCTTCCACCTCCTTGCCACCATTTTGTGAGTCACTCTTAAAGGTCAGATAGTGGTGTGTTACAAAGATAGGTGCATTAATGGATCTTCAGGGACTTGAAAAGGGTGGAATTGAATCACAGTGAGTTGAAGTCTGCTTAGATGCTCATAAGTGGAATTTGGACCTTTGTTACAATATTTGGAAAATGAAAAGTTCTCTTATATGTAATAAAAAATACTGTGAAACTTGCTGGTACTTCAGTTTATTAGAAGAAAGAACCTTGAAAACTAAAGATTTAAGTTTGGGCTCAACATTTTTTTTTTCAGTACTGCAGACAAACTATAAAATGAGTTATTAGCATAGTTCTGCTTAATACTGCAAATCTGGGAAGAATGAGGATACTCCCCAGAGCTTTGCCTGGAACAGTAAAATCTGACACTGATACACAAAAGAGGCAGTCAGAGGAATCTTTTTTTTGTTTTGTTTTAATATAGTCCTGACTGTTCTATAGTCATATAGTTCTGACTGCAACTACACATTAACTAGGGATGGCTACAGAAGTCAAATGCATCCTACTCAGAATACTTGTCAGGATCCAGGTACTGAGGGTGGGGTTCCAGTCTTCAAAAAGAAAAGTAAAAAGGAGAACATTTGCCACAGGGTGGAGGAAAAATAGATATTTCCCTACTCTTATAGGGCACCTTCCTGATCTTTAGTGCTCACGCTGGTCCTTATTCCCTTTTGGACTCACCCGCCACACCTTGATGGGAGAAAGTAAAGAACATACCAAAAAAGGGAAAGGGCAACTCATATAGAATGATGCATGTATGGTGTACTGGCCACCATTGCATACTCTGTCCATGCCCAACCAATCATGTTTCAGAGATCTGTCTTTCTGGTGGCTGTGAACTCTTCACCCAGCTTGCAGCTTCAGCAGGTTTTTTCAGCCAGCAGCTCTTTCTGTTGTCTTGATAAAGAAATAGTCTATTCCTACCTCTCCAAGTTACCCCCAGCAGGGTCCTCAGTAGTCCTTAGTTGGGCAAAAGGGCTTCTGCCACCCCTGGCCCCCAGTGTCTCTCCCTTCTCCTTTAGGTCTTCCAGGTAGCAGGGGCCACAGACACAAAGATGGCCTTCTCATGTTGCTGTCTATACCCTTTCCCACTGGTTACCCAGCCCCCAGTGCCTCATCTCCATTGTGCAGCTACCTTGTGGCCATGTTGTTGGCACTGCCATGTATCCATGATCGTTTAAGTCCATGTAGCTCTACACCTCCATGTAGACTTTTGCAACCCTCTTGGTTGCCCAGCTGTCCCGTCTCTGAGGGCTCACCTTCTCTGGTGTTACCTCTTTTATAGGTTCTTCTGGCCATCTGGACCAATCGGGGATGTCTCCTGCACTGCCAGTTTCAGAAGCTTTTAAAATAACCTGCTGCATGACGTGATTGGGCTGCATTGAGCATCTGTCTCTGGTAAGTAACTCACTGTGTTTCTTCTCTCAAACAGGAGCCGGTACTGGCCCTCTGTTACACCTACAAACAGAGACCTTGGAAGTCATTTTTTAAACATGCTGCTACAATAATTAGATCTAGGCCAGTGATTCTTAGCCAAGGTGCTACAGAACCCTGAGGTGCCACAAAATCCTTTGCAGGGTGCCACAAGATGTGAGCAGCTGAGCAGCTAAGTGCAGGCTCGAGCTTGTTCCACCCCCACTGCCTGGCCCCTGTGCAAGGAGGCAAGCACTTAATATATACATTATTCTTTTTAATTGGGTGCCACTTCATTCACAAAAGTTACGTAGAGGAGCATCAAGTCCACTGAGGGGTGCCCCAAGTCCAAGAAGGTTGAGAACCACTGCTCTAGGCAAACGTATACATTGATAAATTTTCCCTACTGCAAGAGCATCTGCGGTAATGAATTTACATGTTAATAAGGGTTTGCTTGGAACATATAGCTTCAGATGACCCTTTAGCACCATGATGCCTGTAACTGAAGAATTAAATATCCAACAGTGAGTATTTTCAGAGCACATTCCAGAGTCTTCATGAATTTTTTACTCTAAAGAAATGATAAGAGAGCTTAATTCATACATTGGAATGTCATTAATATGGTAGTTTGATTTACCACACAGTCTTGTTTAATCAAAGCTTATGGTTAAGGGATCATTGCCTGCATCTTCAGTGCACCGGGTCTCACATTTTGTTTGAAACCCTGTTTTCCCCAACATTTTTTTGATTGCCGCCGTTAAATAGATGTATTGATCTTTCACTGAAATTGGTTGTCGCTAATTGAGATGTTTTGATCTTCCGTTCCTGCACACTTTTTATATGCTAGTAAACTTCAGAGGAGATGAGTGTCCTCTGTTACAAACAGAGTTTACAAAACTTTGCTGTGTGAAGACAGAAGAGGAATTACCAACAGAAGCCAAGAGATAGTGAAGTGTACGAGAAGCCACAAGGCAAAAGAATGTAGGCCTCAAATCAACAAGCTATTTAGGTAGCTATCTAACTAACTTTAAGCATGTGAGTAGCCACATTGAAGTCAATGGGAAGTGGAAATGCCAAGCACCATCAAATTTGATGGTGCTTGATTCCATGATTCCACTTACCACCTTAAAGAAGCACAAAAATCAGTGGCCAGCTTTAGCTAACAGCACTTGCTCAGATGTCAAACCTATTAGCTAGGGCCCCATTTTTCAAAATATGATTGTTGGAGACTGTTAGTCTCTTGCACTCCATTTACTCTTTGATAATCCATTAATCATACCCATTAATTATATCAAACAAATTAGCCAGACTTTAGGTAAGGTCCAAGTTTAGAACAGAATTAGTAAAAATGGACATTAATATGTATTCCATCTTTACTCTAGAGCAGTGTTACTTTCCCAGAGTTATAAATAAGACACTGCATATGACCTTGTTTCAAAACAAGTACCATGCAGTGGGCTGAATAATAAATTCGAAACAAGTGTCATGCAGTGGGATGAATAATACATTCAAGACACTTTACTTCATGAGAATAAAAAGAATCTCATAACACAAGAATGTTACAAGTATGATAAGGTAAGGAAAAAGCCTGTCACATAAATGGAATTAACAAGCCTTCCTACTAGGTCTCATGCTTTCTGCTTTTTTGCCTCTTGTAACAAACTAAAATAAGAGGAAATTTGATTTAGATTTTCCAAGTTGCATTCCCAGATCCTTATGAGAAAAACAGACTCCAAGAAATCATTAAACAAAATGTATTCCATCAAATCTGTAGCATTTACACTCTCTTATCTGGGCCAACATTTGTTTAATAAATTAGGACCCAGTTTATAACCTTTCACTGTCATAGGTGGTCTAAGAGCTGCAGTGTTTAACACAGAAATCTGGGCAAATACCTGAGTACCAGCACAAATAAAAAATAAAACATTCCATTTGCTTAGGCTGCTGTTCACCTTCCTTTGGTGTTTGTTTCCACAGTGACTCTTGCCAATTAGTTTGATGGAAGAAAAGTTCATGGAAATAGCAAATTTTAAGCAAATGCTAAATAATATTGTGGAAGAAGAATTTTAAAATTGGTACCTACCTATCTGTCTAATCTCTCTGTTTATCCAGGTGCTTATAGTGGGAAATGTTAGCAGTAGAAATCTGGTTAGATACCTCATAGAAGCGGAAGGGAGAAACAGATATTACTCTCTGCCCATAGCTTAAAGAAAGGCAAGCCTATAGCTCTTGCTAAAGTCAGAGGGGAAATTCTTTCTTCCTCATCAGAGCAGCTGAAAGCATGACAGGGGAAAGGATTTGCCTAGGGCACAGAGAGCAAGAGTATTAAGGCTGGGAGTTCCTGACTCCCATAACTCTGCTCTCACCTTCAAACGCCCTGTCTAGACTCACCCTTTCTTCAGCTCAGGGACAAATTGTTACAGAATCATGCAAAGGATTAAGTTAAGGCTAAAAGGATGGCACATGCCAGTGAACTGTTATCAATCAATCATCAAATGATTAAATTATTGTGATGGGCTAGCTGGTGGTGATTTGGCCCAGGGGTTTTGAAAGGTAAAAGATGATTGGAGGGCCTGGGATTCCCTTTCCTCACCAATCAGGCCCCAGAGACTCACCCTTTGTGTCCCCCGATTGGCCCCTTGGGTCACCAGGAAGGGGATAAAAAGGGCAGCGCAGCTGACTCAGGAGAGACCAGTGAGGGACCACTAGGATGGAGCTTCAAAGAGCTGGGCCAGGGGCCTGAAGCAGTTGCCCCAGAAGCACCTGAAAGAGCAGGACCTGCAGGCAGTAGTTGGACCCTCAGCAGTGCAGTGTGCCACCAGCAGGAGGGGCTCCCCGCTGGGCTCCAGGATCCCCTGGGAGAGGCTGCAGCCAGCAGGAGAGGCTCCCCAGCTCCAGCCAGGATCTGAGCAGTGACCTGAGAGGTTCCCAGCTCCTCCAATTGGAGGCCAGAAAGCACAACATGAGGCTGGGGTTCCAGGAAGATCAAGACCCCTAGCAGCTTAAAGCAGGCTGAGCCCTGGTGGTTGTGTGGTAGAATTTCTGGCTGCCATATAGGAGATCCAAGTTCAAGCCCAGCTAGGATGACTTGGGGTAAGTGAAGTAACAGAGCGAAGTTCTTGTTGCAGTGGAAAGGGGTCATTGTGTTTTTTCCCTCTTTCACCCCCTCCAGGTACCTAGCCCCTATATTCCTTGTTGTTTGACGTTTTGTATTTTGTGCCTTTTTATATTTCGTCAACTAGTGTTGTTTGTTCTGCTGTTTGTGTTTTATATTTTGTTAACCCTGTCTTTTGTCAACTGGATGAATATGTCTGTGACTGTAAGTGTCTAAACTTTGTTGAATCCTGCCCCCTCGGGGCATTGTAGTGTACCGTATAGCCCCTGATTTATGCTGGTTATGTTCCCAGTATTGTTCTCTCATTAAAAGGAATATGGTTAAGTCCCCATTGGTGGTCTGACTCTGCTCTATAGGGGTGGAGAGTCCCTACACCTCCCACAGTGCTTGTGCACCTGCTCTGATCTCTTCAGTTGGAGAGGAGGTACCTCTTGGAGTACCACCCAGATTACATTATTAAATCATTTTGTAGTAGTGATAACTAGATGGGTCCCTTAACTGTTCATTTCCAAACATTTTAATTTTTTTTGGAGGAGAGGGGGAGAGGGAGGGGCAGAGAATGAAACGTGATGTTTTGGGGCATTAACTCAGCTTCACTGAAACACACTTTCAACATCAACTTTCTTAAAACTTATTTTTAAGGGGTTGATATTGCTAGGGGTGTCCTTCTTACTTGAATCCAACTGATGATAAAATTCTACAGAATTATCTGCATGGAACAAATGTATTCTACAAATGTAAATGAGTAAATACATTCTGGAAAAGTGTAAATTGATCATAAATGAGACATGGAAAACGAAACTTACATTCATTGCATTAATTGTCCCATCTGCTCTGTTGAAGAAGAGTAAGTTAGGGCTGATAGGGCAACATGAGTCCTAAGGATCATAGCTTTTGGTATCTCTAAGTCACAGATTCTCACGCTGTACTGTGGACCACACTTTGTTCACAGAATACAGGTTTCAATGGGGCTGCCTCTCTCTATATTAAGGGATGATAAATTGCTTTGAGAGACAGGTGAAAGTATAGATATATTCTGCTAATACTTGTGATTCTAATGCAGCTCCCACTACAGTAAATTGGAGCTTTACAGTTCACTTCAATGATAGGTTAGAGGAATGCAGAACACTTAAATCCCACCTGTAATGAATTGATATAATTTCCATGGGGATGGTCTGTGATGGGAAACATGAGAGGACCTGGTGCTATAAATTAAGACGTACTCCCACCTCTGTGCTGGTACAGGATCTGGAGCTCAGAGTTATCCTGTGGGCCAAATCACTCTATTCAGAATGTTTTCCTTACCATCAGAGGTTTGGATACTACAAGACTAGTTACTAGTTACTCCAGTTTTGGGCACCGCCCTTCAAAAGGCATGCAGAGAATCTTGAGAGGGTTCAGATAGATCCAAGGAGGTTCTACTTTCCCTCTATGCGGCATGGGTCAGACCACAGATAGAGTAATGCATCCAGTTTTGGGCACGATACTTTAAGAAGGATGTTGATAGACTTGAGAGGGTCCAAAGGAGGGCCACTCATATGGTCAGAGGCCTGCAGGCAGGGCCCTGCAAAGAGAGCCTGAGGGATCTAGATCTCTTCAGCCTTCACAAGAGAAGGCTGAGAAGTGATCTTGAAGCTGCCTATAAATTCATCAACGGAGGGCAGCAGAGAATAGGAGACGCTCTAATTTACTAGGGCACCCCCTGGAGTAAGTAGGAACAACGGCCACAAATTGACAGAGAGCATATTTAGGTTGGACGTTAGAAAAAACTTCTTCACGGTAAGCATTGCCAGAATCTGGAATGGGCTTCCAAGGGAGGTGGTGTTCTCCCTACCTTGGGGCCTTCAAGAGGAGACTGGACTTTCACCTGGCTGGGGCTGTTTGACCCCAGCACTCTTTCCTGCCCAGGGCAGAGGGTCAGACTCAATGACCTACTGAGGTCCCTTCTGACCCTACCATACATGAAATAGTCCTTCGCTCCTGTTTTGTCCTGGTCTTCTCTTGACATGTCCTTTATATTCATACCCATAATGCTTCCTTTCCTAAGCAGTGTTTGACAGGGATTTTTTTGGTTGGCGCTCCAAAATGTAACGCCTGCCATGACACCCACTAATTTTACTTTTTTAACATTTGTCCCAAGTATCTTCTTCAACCTTTTGGGGTGACTTTGGAAATACAAGATGGCTGAACTCTCTAACTGAATCTTAGCATTTCCTGGACATCCCATCCATTCAGTACCTAGTGATTTTTTTCTAAGGAATTTGCTTTTGAAGGCTAACAATTCCTGAAGTCTCTGAGGTCCCTTCCTAATGTGCACAGGGCCAGGTGACAGTTGCCGCTGCCACCAGCAGAGCTCTCCTGGCCCTTTGCCCACTGGGACTGGTCCTGTGCCCCTTGCCAATACCTAAACTACCACTGGGGGGAGCCTAGAGTTCCCCCTGGCTGCTGCAGGAAGTCAGAGTAGGGCAGAAGCAGCCCTGTACCAGGTTGTTTCCACTGGGATAACGTATGCTCCCAAGAGGGAGCATGTGTACATGTGCTCATCGGTAGGCTTATCGCACAGTATTTTACTGTGCAGTAAGCCTACTTCAAATTAATACCATGCGTAGATGTCACCTGTGTTTTGCTTTTCCTCTGATTTCAGTTTTGAAATGCACTTGCAAAGCTTCTCTCTGCACTGCTTGTCTCATTCCTTTCCTTGCTTCCTTCCCCCGTGCCCCTAAAACTTGTTTCCGAGGCCATGTGCACACATGCCCCTCATTTCATCTGCACAACACTTTAAAGTGGGTTAAATGCTTTTCCACTGCTTTAATGGTATTGGTGTTTGCATGTGTCGAGGGTGTCTTGCGCAGTAATTCCAGCCACTGTAGCAAATTCAGTGGCGTAATGCACCTTAAATAACTTGGGGCGCAGCAAACTAAACTCCTCTAGTATTCCTTCTCTTTTGAGTGCTTCAGTTTGTGACCTTAACATTCTCTGCACATGATGAGGAGAGTAGGGGGCTGTATGCGTGGAATATTGCAATAGTATCCAAAATGTATAAGGTTCTGCCCCAGAGAGCTTACTTTTTAGTAGTATATGTAACGTAACATGTGAGAACTACAGTGGTAAGTTGGGAAATAGGAGGATGGATGGCAATTTTAAAAAAAAGTCACATTGTTACTGAGCAGGCACATGTTCCATTATAAACATTTCCCCCTAACATGTTCCCCTAATATTAACACAATTAGGGGAGTGTACACATACTCTGTCTCTGCCTAAAACCCCTTTCCAGGGTAAAATAACCATCTCCTTAGCCACCATCCTCACTTTACTATTTGGTGTAACCCCACCTCACTTCAGTTATTGTCTCCAGCCAGCCAGTTGTCTTCCTTCTTTGATTCACCTGGTAGTGCAGATAAGTCACTCTGCAGAATTTTCTCAGCATGAATCTACATACCTCCTGATGACTTCTAGAACTGGAAACATCAATATATATATTTGGATAAAGGGAAAATGGAGAAAGGTTGTCAAGTTTCACCCTTGTAGTACGGAGCAAAATGCCTCGGAAATTTACAGTCATATAAGTACATAGATCTTGATACGATACATGAGGCACCTCTATTCAACACCTACTTCTTATTGCAGTATCTTAAAAAATATATCAGAGCTATGCAGTGTTCCAAATATGATTCTTACAACTTATTAACAATGGACAAAGTAATTGAACGTATCAAGTGTAGCTCTTCTATCTCAGCCACTCAAAGTACAAATTGTGTTTCTAGTTTAATGAGACCAGTTGGCTTTATCATGGTGTATCTGTGGTTTAATCTCTTGTGTGCTTTGTATGTTGTAGAAAGGTGTTAGATCTTCATTGGGTGGAATGATATAGATATTTGTTTTTAAAAAGTTGAGATGGTCTCAAATCAAAATTCCAGACCTGTGCATTCCTCAGTTTTAGGAAGATGGAAAGCAAGGAACTAAAAATGGACCCAGATCTGAATCTGTTTGCCAGATGGCATGTGGCTATATGAGATTAACATATATGCCAGAGGTGAGCATACCAAACTTTTTGGCCTGAAACAATCTCTGATCAAAGGATGTCACGTGTAATAATTCTTATGTCTTATAACAAGAATCGTAGCAAATATTAAGTGCCATTTCCTCAGGTTATAGCTTAAGAGTCTTTACAGAATACCAAAGTTTTGTTATTTCTACTGCGGGGCAGAGCCTACCATAATAGACCTTTGAATAAATTGTGTATTGAATTATGTAGTCAGTGACATATCATCAGTCTTTAGCAAGATCCAGTCTTTCTTCCCTTTTAAGATCTGAAAGATGTTTACATATGGCTAACTCAGGCCTGTACCCTTCACTAATCACCCTTCCTTCCAAATCAGTGGTTTTCAGCCTGTGGTTCACAGACTATGTCTGAGGTCTACAAAAGATTACTATAATCAATCAAAAGTATGTAAATGCTTACAATCCAAAGGGGTCCACACCTCCATTCAAAATTTTTTAGGGGTCTGCAAATGAAAAAAGGTTGAAAACCACTGGTCCAAAACAAAGTTTAAGGTAGTAGCCAGGAAAAAAATTAAGGTATAGCATATGGGGGGGAAAAAAATAAAAAACCATAACTTGTTACATAAGTTCAAATACCAGCTCAAATTACAAGAAAGTTGTTATTTCAAAGCTTTTAAAGGATATAACATAAAGTCCAGCTATTTGGCCCAGGATACTTAAAGGGCTAAATTTCAATGCATAGCTTTTCTTAAAAGGCCAGTAACAGTATTATTGTTGTATATGTCTGCTAACCACTTTCTGTATCCTTGGCTCACAGAGTTCCTCATGACTGCAAGGAAAAAAAATGCAATGCTTAAGAAACATTTCCCCTTCTTGTAGTCAGGCATATTTAATGGGTCCATGTTCCCACAAAGCATAGCTGAAAAATACTGAATGTTTAGACTTAAATTTCCTGTGAGAGAGAGATCTCAGGTTCTGGAACAGACTCAGGAACACACAAAATCTGAAGTCTGCACACACTAGACAAAATTGAATCAGTCTGATTAGGAAACAGGATTTGCATCCTTAACGACAACATCCTGTAAGCTAACCAACTCTAGCCCACAGTACCGGCAGGGTTGGTAGCATCGCTTGTTCTTAAAATTAACCAGCGTTTCCCCCTGTATTCACTTACTTATGTCTTTGCCAGACTTTAATGGTTTGGAGGGAAATTTCCAGTGCCAGGTGTCTGCTTCATGCTGTGTTTTATTATTTTAGCCAGAATGGTTCAGCCATTTCTAAGAATTAGACTAAGAATACTGGGAGAGAAGGGGCGGAGGGAGCGGGGGTGACTTTCTTCTTTTTTTCCCCCTCTCCCAATTTTAAAACAATTCTGGTGAGCTTTTCTTTAAGTAACTTGAGCATGAAGCAAGGGACATTTTCATGTGCCCAAAACAATGGCTCTTTTCTTTCTTTTTTTTCTTTTTTCTTTGCATGTGGGGCTTTGTTCCTTTTATTGCCATAATGACCATAGAGCCTGATATTAAATGTATTGTGCTGGACATCAGCAACACAGAACAAAAAGCAGCTTCTATGTGTTTAGTGGAGACTTAATGTTCAACAACTAAAAAGCAGAGGAGGTGAGACGGATCTGACAAGGTTAGTGTAATTGGGCAAGGAACCAGATGAAAGAAATTGGAATCCAGAGGATGCAGAGAACATGGGTGGCATGATCTGGAATCTAGGGTTGTAAAACAGAGGTCAGGTGAGGAGCTCTGAGGGAGAACAAATGGTTTTATTTGGAAAATGAGCCAAGGTAGGGCAAGAATATTGTGAGCGGCGCCATCCTGGGGGTGGGAATCAGGGCAACCACCCCAGGCCCCGTGCTTTGGGGGGCCCTGCAGAGCCGGGCAGAGCAGTGGTGGCGCAGAGATGGGTGGAGCAGTGGCTCCATGTCCAGCTGCTTGCTACCACCCCCTCATTGTGGATGATGGCGGCAGCAGCAGCTTCTTTGGGTCCGGGATCAGAGCAGGGGTGGGGCCCCACGTGGGTAGATTTGCCCTGGGCCCCACACTCTGCTCAGGTCACTTCTGATTGCAAGTGCATATACCAGTATACTAGGACTGAAAGCAGCAAGCACATTGGTACATAGGTGAGTATGTCTTTTTACACATCAGATAGTGCAGGTGCACCCTGTAAGCCTGCTTTAGAAACAGTTCCCTAAATGGCATGTGCTGTAGCTCTGTCTCTGTGGTAAGAGCTGTCAACAGAGCTGTCTGGAGTGTCCACAATCCACTCCAGACCACACGTTCCTCCCCTGCCTGCGTCTTACCTCAGGCAGATCCAGACTGGATTCAACACAGGGTTTGCAAGGCTGGGACAATTTATAGTTTTGAGCTGAATACTAACCAAGCTTAGGGCTTTGCTCTACTTATTCGAAAGGCATAAAAGAGAAGTAGTTATTTGTTTGAGGTTAGGTGTTGCTGGGGGTGGGGGTTGTTGTTTTTCTTTTTTGAAACTCGCTTAGTGTATTTCCTCCCTGAATCAAATGTGAAGTGGTATCCCTTGGTGAGTAGGTGGGCCTCTCCTGCAGGTCATCCCAGAAGGAGTAATTCTCAAAGCCTTGGTGGCCCATAAAGGAAACTCGCTGCGCGATACATCTGAATTCCATGCACTGCTTGTGGCATCAGCCAAGACATACTTGTTCAAGTGTTAACAGCAGCAGCTCTAAGTTCTGCAATTTGTTAGAAAGCATGCCAGCAAAATAGTAAGAAAAAGAACATCCTGAAATTAAAAGCCGTACAAGCAAATGTTCTCTGTATTCTTTCTGCTGTGACTCAGTTTGATTTGAAATCATTTAGGAACTGATGTAAATGAACATATGAAGACTGGAAGTTTCAAAGGCAAGGGCTAGGTGCCAAAATCCCATGGCTTGCAGGAATAACTGATCTCTTAACTCCCTTTGGCCCAATTGAAAATCCCAGCATCCGTTCTTAAATGATAATAAAAAGGAGGAAACTTATAGTTCTATAAAGTTCTAAAAAATGCATGTGTCTCAATTGATAGAGCATCTTGATACACTCAGGTCAGCTGAGTTTTGCTCAAACTTCACACATACACTGCCATTCAGAAGGATGCTGCTGTCTAAGTTCACATTTCCATATCCCTCTAGTTCAAGCCATTCCCTGTGAGGCTCTCCCACTGAATGCACATGATTTTACATCCCATTATTTTCCTGTCCATCAACATGTAACAGACAGACTAGAAAATTGTGTGCCCTGAATGTCAGATGAATGTTAGTCTTAATTTTTCAGCCAAACACAATATTTCTGTAGCTAAAAATGAATTAAAGAATCTGCAATACATGCTTCTTTTTTAATTTCCCAGAGAAATAAAGTTTAGGGAAAGTTCAAATGCATTGGATAAGTTGAATGTAGCCAAAATGGGGTACATTGTGAGAGAGGGAGGGAGGAAGTGGTGACATCCCAGGTAAATATGCAGTTCAGTCAGAATAGAGCCTATTTACCCTGGGTAGGAAGCTCTCCTGCTCTGTCCCACACATGGAGTGGTGGGAAATGAACCCACAGACAGAGACCCCATGCAAATAGCCTATGCAAGGAATTGCACAGGAAGTAAAGGTGGCTCCACATCTTGTAGCAACATGGTGAAAGGGAAGAAAAACCAGCAGAAGTATTCATGTATCATGTTTTTACACATTCCTTTAATTGTTTCGCTAGACTTAACCCCCGCCACATTTCTTCTTTATCTCCAGATTCCCCTTTTGGCAAGCAGGTCATTAAATTGATACCCCAGGGGTGGCCATGCATGCACTGAAGCTCAGTTTGTTGTTTTTTAATTGCAGTAGGAGCTATTGACGTGTTTAAAATGTTCTCCATTTTAACTTTGTAAACATCTGGAAAAGTCATGTCATCATTTGTACAATCCCATTTGTTTGTTTGACGTTTCAGCCCCTTCATTTGCCAGTGAATCTTTCATTTGTCTGAGATACAGTTTAAGGTTTCTGCTCTGAGAAAAGACTGCAAGAAAATGACATGGTTTCATACTTGTCTCTTGCTGGTTTCCAGAATGGGTACTGCTGCTCTTAGAACATTAAATGTGGATTTTCCGAGTTCATTATATTCAGGAGCTGTCTTCGAATATTTGCTTTTATTGCATGCACTATATCCCTTGCACTGCATGCTTCTGTTGCTGTTCAACTCTTTCCAAAAAGTATTCCAAACAAATCTGGTATCTGACATCTGTTTATCAGTGGGTTCTACCCTTTTTTTTTTTTGCTTGTGATGTGCATCTTCTACTAGCTTTGTAGATAAACTGTCCTTTGGAATGTCACTTTTTTTTGCTGTTAGTAAGTTTTTCCACAAACAATATGGCATCTAAAATGTCCATCCGTTAACTGTCCTAACTCTCATGGCTTTATGCAGGTCAACAATAATAGTTGACTGTCACACCTAGCAGTTAGACCTTTATAAAGAAAATGTTCTTTACCAAAGTGACTTCATTGTATGGAAAATATTAAGATTCCTTGACCTGAGTGGCCAGTCTTGCATGTTGTTTGCATGAGGAGGAGAATTAAATGATGGAGTTGAGCATTCCACTGAAATAATCATGTTTGTTTACAAAGAGTGTACACGAAGCCCTGTTCACCTGAATGCAGTAGGGTCACAAGACTTCCACCTGTCCACAGTGCCTTCCTTTCGCACAAGTCCAGTCCTTCCTTTCTAGCCAGTCCTCTGCCTTAAGAGCTTGCAGGCCCACTCTATGGCTAAGTACCGACAGTCAAAAAGCCCAAGGCTGAATCAATTGCAAGTTAATCTAAGCTGCATAGATTGAACCAATAAGCAAGTGAACAGACCTTCACTTTTGATACCATAAATGCAGCCACATGCCTGCAGTGGCCTAGACCAGAAACCGGAAGGGGCGGGGGCGGCGGCGGCATACCCCCCTGCTCAGCTACAGTAGACAGCTTGGGCCAAGGCTAGCCCACATGCCTGTCCTGTGAAGTGAGGTTTTCAGGGGAGTTGCAAAGTATCCTGGGATGCTGGGGTACTGTGTGTTAACTAGAATCTGGAGGGGATCTGGGACAGAAGTTTAAGACATTGATTTAACCTCAGTCAGCTAAGTCTGCCTTCATTAATGATTTTAATCACTCTCACTGTGTGTTAGAAAGCCTACCCTGTTTTGTCTGTTCCACATTTTCCCTCCCAGCAGAGATCAGAGGGCATACCTTTAACAAACAATCCAGAGCCACCATTGCCTTCTTCATAATGATTTTCGCTCTTTTCCTGCTAGAAATCCTTTACATTTCAATGATAGAAGAAAGGAGCCATGGAGTGACAGTGCATGGGCATGTGTGGATTTCCTGATTGTGCCTCCTGTAGCTGGCAGATTTTGCCTGCCTCCACACCCACTCTTTCAGGTCACTCACTAAGTTGTGATATTCCCATAAAAGCCAATCCCCAAAGAAGCTCCCTTAGACCAAGCACAAGTATCTTGTCTAGTCACTACAGCACTCCTCTGAGAATAACTCCCTTCCCCATGCAGATGGTGGAGTGGAAGTAAAGCCACTGCACATTTGTGACTCCTTGGCTCTTGAGTTCTGTGGCCCAGCTGCCCTGTTCAGGGGTATAGGTAGGGAACTATTTTCATAGAATTTTCACAGAAACCACAAAAAAGTATTTTTTATGATTTTGTGCAGAATTGCCAGGGAAAAAAAAACTTACTAAAAATAAAACAGGAGCTCCCCAGTGGGAACAGTGGCCACTGCAGCCCAGCCTTGCAATCCATGGAGGACAGGGGAGGGAGAGGGGAGGACTAGCATGAAGGGGAGCAGCAAAGATGGTGGCTACTCCATCCTCCCTCCACCACTAATTGGCTGAGAGGGTTGCTTTTCTTGTGGCCCCACCTCTCTCCACCAATCTGTGGTAAGGAGTGGGGACACATGAAGGGCAGCCCTCTCCACCAATTAGCAGCAAGGGGTGGGGCTCCACAAAAGGTAGCCCTCTTGGCCAATCAGTGGTGGAAGCCAGGGGGGCTCACTGTAATAAGCCCATGAAAATGGCAGCTGGTGCTGCAATCAGCCCAGGAAATTGCCCATTTGTCTCCTTGATTTCGGTAGGCCCCTAGTTACAGCCACAGAATCCAAGTAACAGTAATTCCTTCAGTCCTTCCCATAACCGTGTTTTGCCCTGTCTGCAATCTTAAAAGGCAGAAGCACACCAGGAACTCCACAGAGCTGGACTCTTTTTATATTTCTTCAAGAAATGTGCCTGCAGCCTAAGTTGTTTTTCTGAACTCAGCTTTTCAAAGGGTGTTTCCCATCCTCAGTTCTTGCCTCCAGTTCCCTCTACCCCAGATAAATCTTCAACAGCCTTTGTATTCCTGTGTCAGAACTAATAAGACTTGCCTCATCTGGTCATCAAAATGATCCACCAGAAGGTCATAGCTATGGTGAGCAGATAGTAACATTGATGCTTCTGAGTTTTTCCCAATGCCCTGCCTGGTCTTTTATGTGAGGTGTAGGAAATGGTCCTATGAAAGGGCTGTGCTTTGCTCTACCCTCTACAGAGCCCCCAGTTTGCTTGAGTTAATCATATAATTCTGCTTATGCATGCATTTTGAGGCATATTTCTAATAGAGCAAGTGCATACCTTAATTCCTATTAAGTTTGGTGAACCTCTTTAATAATAATCTCTTATGAACTGATAATTAGATGATAAATATGTAGTCAGAAATCAAGTCTCATTGTTACCTGATACACTCACAGTCTGAGCTGGCATTTGTTATATGTGAATTTTTGGTACTGACTTGACATTATAAACTCCATTCCTATAACTTATCCCAGGAAAGGACTGGGTACTCACATCAAAGGTAAGTTACTCATGATCACACAAACATGCATAACTAGTTGTTTCGTTAGTAGCATGAATATTAGTGAGAGTACAGCTATGACCCTAAATGGATTTCTGCTTGTGCTTTTAGGCCTGTTAAAGAACAATAAAATTAATCTTCAAAAAGAATTATTCTAATTTTCATGTTTTGTCTTTGCAGAGCTTGCTATTTGTACCAAGAAAAACTCATTGAAATTCTCTAAAGAAATTTGAAATAATAAACTTGTCTTAAGTCAAGAATAGATCCAATCAGCTGTTGGCTCCTAGAACTGTTTTGAAATGAGTGATTCTGTGCTAGCTCCAATCTACCCATCCTTTTAGTTTGTTTCCCATTAAGTTTTGTCTATAGGCTATCAATAAGCACCAAAGTTGGTCAAACATTCACATTACTGGAATTAATAGCTTGTGACAGAGCCCAGTAGAAAAACATTTATACACCGTACACCTTGCATGATTGATTAATATAAAATCTTGGCATACTAGGACCTGCTATTTTTGTTCACTACAGCAGAATCCACTGAGAAAAAGAGAAAAAACAAATCCCCACTTCAAACCTTCTTGTTTTTTTTTCCCAAGAACTGAAATGTTGTTTAAGAATTTGGGTAATGTATGCGCATGGCTCTCTGAGTTTATTGAGAATTTATGCAGGATGGAAATCAAAATACACGGCCTCTGTGTGAAGAATGTATGCTTGTCCTAGGGAGATCTGACATACAAGCAGCTTGATAGAAACCAGACCAACCAGTACCCTACAAGCTGACTACTATATGCACTTCCCCTGAGTGCATTTAGCTTCCATTCTATTGCTTTTGGAGTAAGTGTTCTTTGAAGTTAATGGCTTCCTCAATGGGATAAAGCTCCGTACATTAGTGAAGAAGTACATTAATAAAATGAGCTATTTAATTTATTGGTATTTGATGCTTTAGGGCTGCTGGGCAACTAAACAAAAATGAGCTAAAAATATAGAGGGAAATAAACCTAGAAGAAAAACAGGAGAAAAAAAAATGCAGAAATTGTTTTGCATACCCACCCAGAATGGCATGGAGAACGAGTGGATTCAGGGATTGGAGGGTTGGGGTGCTGTCCCACCCCCTTTTGATTCCTGTTCCACTGAAAGTCTAAAACAAGCTGTCTAGCAGGGACAGCCTCATTGCTATTCAGGAGAAGCTGAGGAAGTCAATTGACTTCATGAATCATTGTTATTAGGGGTGTGCAAAGTGGGCCCTCTTGGATTTGGATTTGGCCAGAATCAGGGACAGTGATTTGATTCCTTGATTTGGATCACTGTCCCTGATTCAATTTGGCTGAATCCAAATCTGACAATTTTGATGCTGATTCAGAGACTCAGTGATTTGGACACAGACACAGCTTTAATAGTTTTTTTCTACATACCTTCAGGTAGCAGACATGGCTCATAAATGCTGATATGTTGGGGAGTATGGAGTGTCCCAAAGGAGTGCAGAGAGGCCCTTCACATGCTCGGCAGCAAGCCAGGAAGTACTTCCAGTCCACCTCTGGGTCTGCCGGGGAGTGCGCAGGGCCCCCCCCTGTACTCGCCCGTGCTCGGCAATCAGCTGCAGAGGGACCCCAGGTGCCCCCCCAGCCTCAGGAGGCATCAGTCACTGAGCTAGGGGGACATTGGCGGTGGGCCTGCATGCTCTCCGACAGACCCAGAAGTGCTTCTGGTCCACTTCTGGGTCTGCTGCCAAGCACGCTGGGGAGCCCCCCACGCTCCTGTGGGACTCTCCATGTGCCCCAGCATCTCAGCACTCACAAGCCCCTGCTACCTACAGGTATGTGGAAAAAGCATTTAACACTGTCTCTATGCCCAAATCTCCAAATCTTTCTGAATCTCTCCAAATCAATTCAGAGGGTTCTGACTTGATTTGGAGAGATTAAAGGATGCTCTGATTCAATTTGGAATCAGAGATTCAGCCACAGAATCAGGCCAAATCTCTGCTGAATTGAATCAGGGAGCGAAGCTTTCCCCAGCCCTAATTGTTATTTGCATGATTTCTGCTAATCTCTCACTCCATAGATGTTAATTGCCCCTTGATCTTCTTCTGATCAAGCTAGCCTTTTCTTATACAATTGGCTTGGGGGTTGCACCCAGAGAGTGGTGGTGGATGGGTCAGTATTAACCTGGAAGAATGTGGGCAGTGGGGTCCTGCAGAGCTCAGTCCTTGGACCTGTATTCTTCCTTGTTTTCATCAGTGACTTGGATGTGGGTGTGAAGTGTACTCTGTCCACGTTAGCGGATAATACTAAATTGTGCGGTGAAGTGAACACACTGGAAGGTAGGAAACGATTGCAGGTAGACCTGGGTAGGTTGGAAAAGTGGGCAAAACACAATAGGAAGCAGTTCGACAAGGACAAGTACAGAGTGCTGCACCTAGAGGTAAAAATATCCAGCACACTTACTGGCCAGGAAGTGACCCTCTCAGCAGCACAGAAGCAGAAAGGGATCTCAGAGTCATAGTGGACTCCAAGATGAAGATGAGTCATCAGTGGGACTAAATCATCAGCAAAGTTAACCACACTTTATCATGCATTAGCAGATGCATGACAAATAGATCCAAGGAGGTGATACTTCCCCTCTATGCAGAATTGGTCAGACTGCATTTGGAGTACTGAGTCCTGTTTTGGGCACTGTACTTTAAGAAGGATGTGGATAACCTCGAAAGCATCCAGAGGAGGGCCACTCATATGCTTAAGGGTTTGTAGACCAAGACCTATGAGGAAAGACTGAGGGACCTGGACCTTTTCAGCCTCTGCAAGAGAAGGCTGAGAGGTGATCTTGTGGCTACCTACAAATTCACTGAGGGGGGGCAGCAAGGAATCAGAAATGCTCTGTTCACCAGGGCGCCTCTTGGGGTAACAAGGAACAATGGTCACAAACTGACAGAGAGTAGATTTAGGCTGGACATCAGGAAGTACTTCTTCACAGTGAGTGTGGCTAGAATTTGGAATGGACCCTTGGGGGTCTTTAAGAGAAGACTGGATAGGCATCTGGCTGGAGTTATCTGACGCCAGCACTCTTTCCTGCCCAGGGCAGGAGGTTGGACTCAATGATCTGTTGAAGTCCCTTCTGACCCTAGCATCTGTGAATCTATGAATTATCCCACCTATTACCTATTCCTGATAAAGTTCTTCTACTCATCCCCTGAAATATCCAAGAAAGATGTGCTGCTACCTAGGAACCTGTACTAGTTGGCTTTGTTCTTAGGGGTTTTGAACCCACAACAAATAAGAGACAGGAAGGGAGGGCTAGGGCTAAAGGCATTCAGACCCCTACAGACTTCATTTTATTTCATAGATGCTAGGGTCAGAAGGGACCTCAATGGATCATTGAGTCTGACCCCCTGCCAGTGGCGGGAAAAAGTGCTGGGGTCATGTGACCTCAGCCAGGTGCCTGTCCAGTCTTCTCTTGAGGACCCTCAAGATAAGGGGAGAACACCACCTCTCTTGGAAGCCCATTTAAAAATTCTGGCAACCCTAACTGTGAAGAAGTTCTTTCTGATGTTCAACCGAGGCTTGGGGGACCCGCACTTCCCCCATCTTTCGAGGTTGATACCGAGTTGCCCACCACCACTCTCTGGATATAACCCTTAAGCCATTTTGCCACCCACATGACCATGTAATTATCTATGGCACAGCCATTCAATTTGTTTATAAGAATAGAATGGGATACTATGTCAAAGGCCTTATTAAAGTCCAAGTAGATGACATCTACCTCAACTCCTGCATCTAAGCATTTAGTGACCTGGTCATAAAAACAAACAAGGTTAGTCAGGCAGGATCTACCCGCTATGAACCCATGCTGGTTGCCGTTTAGCATTGTATTACCCACTGGACTCCTACAAATGTGATTCTTGATAATTTTTTCAAGGGTTTTCCCAAGGATAGAGGTGAAACTAATTGGTTTATAGTTACCCAGATCATCCTTCCTCCCCTTCTTGAAAATAGGGGCCACATTGGCCCTTTTCCAGTCTTCTGGGATCTCACCTGAGGACCATGAGTGTTCAAACAGTTGTGCCAGTGGCTGTGCTATGACACTGACTAATTCAGCACCCTTGGATGGAGCCCCTCCAAGTGTATCTTTACTAGGTCGGTGCTGACAGTTGGTGGGCTGGTGTTTCTCCTGCTTCTCCTGCTTCTGTCAGTAGTGCATTTGGAGATTTGTCTAGATCCAAGCTCAAGATTACAGAGGCAAAAACTCATTGAAGAGCTCTGCTTTGTCCCTCCTATCTGTCACCAACTGCCCTTGTCTATCCTGTAGGGGTCCTATGCTGCCCTGTCCCTACTTTTTGCTCCCTATATATCTGAAGGACTTTTTGTTGTCCTTAATTTTTGACGCCAGCCTGAGTTCTAATGCTGCTTTGGCCTTCCTAACTGATTCCCTGCAGGTGTAAGCCAAGGAGGTATATTCCTTTTCGGTAGCTACCCTCAGCTTCCACAGTCTGTATGCCCCTTTTTGCTCTTAGGCTTTCCTGGATTTCCCTGTTTAGCCAGGAGGGCTTCTTGGCCCCTTTGCCCTCTTTTCTACGCAGTGGGATTGCCTCCTGCTGTGCCCGAAGGAACACTTCCTTGAGGAATGACCACCCTTTCTAGACTCACATTTTGTCAATGCTCTTGGGCTTTAATGCCCCACTAATTAATCTGCTAAGCACACTGAAGTCAGCCTTTCTGAAGTCTAGCACTTCTGCCCTGCTGGTTACTTTTCCCACCCTTCACCGGATAGTGAATTCAGTCAATTGATGGTCACTATTCTCTAGGTTGCCTTGTACCTGTAGATCCCCCATAGCCAGCACCAAGTCCAGCAAGGCGTTCCCCCTAGTGGAACCATATACCACCTGTGTTAGGTGGAGGTCCTTTATGCAGGTTAAGAACCTACATAAGCAATTAGTTCTGGCTGACTGATCCTCCCAGCAGATGTCGGGGTAGTTTAGGTCACCCATGACAACCGTATCTCTTGACCATACAGCCTCTGAGAGCTGCCTGGAGAATTCCAGGTCTAGCTCATCCTCCCGGTGTGGCGAGCTATAGTAGACCCCCACTACCAAGTCCCTTTCCCCTCAACCCCCTTGGATCTTAACCCACTGTAGCTCAGTTTGGCTCTCCTCTGATCCCATCTCAATTATAGAAGATGTATATTGCTCCTTAACATAGAGAGCAACACCCCCTCCTCACTTTTTTTCCCCGCTCTATCCCGTCTGTGCAATCTATAACCTTCAATGCCTACCACCCAATTGTGAGTAGGGTCCCACCAGGTTTCAGTTAGCCCAACCAGGTCAAAATTGTTGCTTGCAAGCAGGAGTGCAAGTTCCTTCTGTTTGTTCCCCATGCTCCTAACAGTAGTGTAGAGACATTTAAGCCCTGCAATGGGTGCCCTTGGTGCCCTGCTGTCTTGTTATCTATCAGGCCCTGTAGCACTGATCCAGCGCATGACTCATGATTCATAGTTTCTAGGGTTGCAAAGGACCTGAACAGATCATCAAGTTTGACTCCCTGGTCAGGAATGAGTGCTCAGATCATAATGTCCCAGCCAGATATCTAACTACCTCTTGAAGACCCCCAAGGTAGGGGAGAGCACCACCTTCCTTGGGAGCGCATTCCAGAGCCTGGCAGCCATAACTGTAAAGTAATGCCTCCTGATATCAAGCCTGAACCTGCTCTCAATGTGTGGCCTTTATTCCTTGTTATCCCAGGTGGTGCTCAGGGTAACAGAGCCTCACCTATTTTCCACTGGTCCCCCCTGGTGAGTTTATAGATGACCACCAAATCCCCTCAGTCTTCTTTTGTGGAGGCTGAATATATTCAGGCCCTTTATTTTGTCTTCATAGGGCTTGGCCTGCTGCCCCGACCATGTGAGTTGCTCTACTCTGGACCCTCTCAAGGTTAGCCACATCCCTCTTGAAGTGCGGTGCCCAGAACTAGACACAGTACTCCAACTGTGGCCTGACCAGTGCTGCATAGAGGGGAGGAATCACCTCCCTGGACCTGCTTGTGATGCATCTGTAGATACACGACATGGTGCAGTTAGCCTTACTGACCACTTCCTGGCATTGCCGGCTCATGTCCATCCTGGAGTCAACAATGACTCCAAGATCCCTTTCTGCCACTGTGTTGCTAAGCAGGGTGTTCCCCAGCCTATAGATGTGTTGCAGGTTCCTTCTCCCTAGATGCAGCACCTTGTACTTGTCTGCATTGAATTCCATTCTATTCTCATCTGCCCACCTCTGTAACCTGTCTAGATCTAGTTGGATTCTGTCCCTTCCCTCCAGTGTGCCCACTTCTCCCCATATCTTTGTGTCATCAGTGAATTTGGACAGTGTGCTTTCCAGTCCCACCTCCAAGTCACTGCTAAAGATGTTAAATAGCACAGGCCCGAGGACCAAATCCTGGGGAACTCCACTGCCCACATCCCTCCCCATCCACCACCACTCTCTGGCTGAGACCATCGAGCCAATTTGCCACCCATCTCACTGTGTAGGTATCAATGCTGAAGTCACCTAGCTTTTTTATGAGAATGGGGTTAAAATTCTCTGAACTTAGGTTCTCATTGTCCACTGCATCCCCATCACCCGACAGACCTAGTTCAGAGGAGATCAGCCAACCTGTAAGAGGAGAGACTCTTACCATTAAAAGAAAGATGAAGGCCGTCTCATCCCAGGATATCTCTGTCATGGAAGTGCAGATCGTGGTTGTAGAAGCCAAAACCCACATGATGACACCAACTCTGGAGCTGCAGGTTGACTTCTGTGATTCAGGTGTCTTGGTGTTGATGGCCACCACTGACCAGAGGGATTGATGAAAAGACCACTTGTGTCCCCAGTTTCCTAAGCCTGGCCCCCACAGCCTTGTAGTCACTCATGATGTGGTCCAGACTACTCCTGGCTGTATCATTCATGCCCACATGGACAAGGACCATGGGACGAGGACCATGGGATGAGGTTGGGAAGCCTCACAGTGATGTCTCGGATCCTGGCACCAGGCAGGCAGCAAACGTCCCGCGCTGTGGGATCTGGTCAACAAATAGGCCCCTCCATGCCTCTCAGGAGGGAGTCACCCAGCACGATGACCCAGCATCTCTTCTTCCAGCTTCCCAGTTGTTGCTCAGTCTGCATAGTTGTTGCAGTCTTGTCTTCCCCTGAGACTTCCTCTGCTGCATCATCCTTCAGTGCTGTCAGGGCTGTGTATCTGTTCCCCAGTTGTGTTGGGGAAGTAGTCACAGCCGCACACTTTCTGGCTCTGGAAGTGACCATCTTCCATTCCACTACCTTTGTGGTGTCTCTGTACTAGGTGTCTGGTCTTGCAGAGAATGAAAGTACCCATCAATTTCATCTGCTGCAGCCCTGATTCCCCACAGCTTGCTCACTTCAGCCTGGGGTTCCCTCACTTGCCTCTCCAGATCCTCAATCCGGGCACATGTGGGACAGGTGAGGAGACCCCCCACAGTGCCCCCAGGCCTCAGAGGTCCCACCAGGCAACTCCCACAGACCAGGGGGCAGGGCACTGCTGACTCAGCCAAGGAGCCTGTCTGGGTGCAGGCCTCACAGAAGCTCCAGGGCAGTGGCAACAGCAGGGCAGGATCCCTGGCTGCACCCCATGTTACCACCTCCATGGTAACACCCCTCCTCATTCACTCACCTGAAGTGTGTCTGAAGCTGCTGACTTATAGAGCTCAGGCCCCTCCTGTGCATCCTCCTGCATAAACTCCCATGAAAACTCCAGCGCACACCTGAAGAGTGCATCTGTTTACTGAGCCTGTTCGTGTGGCTCCTGCCCAACTCAGCTATATGGGGGCAGGAGGGTGAAAAAAAACCCTTCCCGATCCCCTACAGCTGGCCTAGTTCCTTGCCCCTCCCCCTCTCCCAGCTTAACTGATCATTGCTCCTCATCCGCCAATCAGGCCATTCTGATCCACTGTGCTCCACTGTGGTTGGGGGGAGCCAAGAGCACACGTGTGCTGGAGCACACGTGTGACTGCTTCGGCATCCAGGCCACTTGTTTTTGCTTGTCTCATAGCTTGAATAATACTGTATATCCCTAATCCTTAAGCATTTTAGTAAAGCTTCTAGTTTTCTTTTTAATTGAAAAAAATGCATTGTGTTATGGAATGATGCACCACACCACCTGCACCCCCTTTTTCAAAATCCTAAATGCATCCATTCATGGAGACATATCTAGAACTCCATATGCACAGATTACTGGAATCTGCAGGGAGGAAAGCATAACTGGTGCTAGTGACTACTCCCTCTTTTTGCAAGTGGACAGCCATCAACAATGGAGAGCAGTTGAAGCTTTGGCTTCAACAACTCACTGTCCAGAAAATGGGAAATTTTATGCCCTATACCAGTTACTTCCTGTCCAGAACAACAGGGAAGCAGGAACCCAGACTTGCAGCAGGAAATCAGACTTGCTGAAACTCATTCTGGTTGCTCTGCTACTGCAGGGGCAGAACAACCATATCTAATGATAGTCAAGAATAGTTGTGGTCTGGACATGCTAGCATGGGCTTCAGTTTTCACAGTGCATCTAGGATGTCCAATTAGATTAGCAGGTTACAAATATATATTTTTTCCAAATGAGACCTTAAGATTCAACCTGGGCTCTGAGAATCAAAGTATATCCTTTCTTTTCATAGAATCATAGAAAATTGGGGTTGGAAGGGACACCAAGGGGTTATCTAGTCCCCCCCCTGCTCAAAGCAGGACCATCCCCAACTAGATCATCTTAGCCAGGGCTTTATCTAGCTAGGTCTTAAAAACCTCCAAGGATGGAGTTTCCACAACCTCTCTGGGTAACCTGTTCCAGTGCTTTACTATCCTCCTCTTGAGAGTTTTTCCTTATGTCTAACCCAAACTTCTTCTGAATCAGACCCAGTGGCAGACTCTATATCCTTAGTTAGCCCTAGTTCCATTTGCCTTCATTAAGAATCCAATGGTATTGTCAAAGATTAAATCTGGCCCAAGGAATTATTACTAGCATGATCCAGGAGGAAAAAAAGGTAAGAACTACATTATAAATAATTGTCATCTTGCAGGTAGAAAGATAGTTACCACAGGTACTGGGTGTAAGGTTTCCTGCACTCTCTTTCTGAATATGCAAGCTGTTTTCTTGGCCTGTTACTAGGAGTACTGAAGATTTCCTTTGACTTCTCTAAATTTTGGATTAGATCCCAAATGAGGTCAGCCGCATTAATTTTTCTGTTGTGCCACATCTCTGCTAAATATAATTATACCCTTTACTCTATGGGCCGCAATTTAGTGTTTGTATTTTCTCTTGAGGTTCCTGAAAGACAGACATATATAAGTATGCAAATTTATATCAATATGTAGGTGAAATATTAAAGTTCTAGCAAATTGCCTGTCAAGAATGACAGGAACCGAGGCGTAAGGCTGGATGCAGGGCTCCATCCCCACTGCCCCCCACACCGCTCTTTGTCCAGCCCCACTCCACCCCCCTGCTGCTCCAGGTCCAGCCCTGGTTTATCCCTACCCCTTTCCTACCATTTCAGGTCCAACCCTGCTCCCCCCGAGTCCCCACTACTTTGGATACAATCTTACACCCTTCTGCTTCTTGTCCAACCCTGCCTCCCCCTTTCCCCCCACTTCGGGTCTGACCCAGCTCTCCACCACCCCCTGCTACTCTGGGTCTGATCCCGATCCCCTCCACATCCTTACTTTGGGTCTGACCCTGTTCCCTTCCCACCCTCTCACCACTTCGGGTCCAGCCCTGCTCTCCCCCCCCTCAATTTGGGTCCAACCCTGATCCCCCACACTGCTTCAGTTACAGCCCTGCTCCCCTCTCCCCCTGCCACCTTGGGTCTGGCCCCACTCCCCACCACAGCTTCCTTTTGGGACAAAAAAAGCCCGGCAGTCACCGGCTGCTGCCAGGCAGGGGGGCGATCCCTGCTGCCCCCCATTGCCCCATGCTGCATGGGGGGCTCAGTCACAAGCCCCATACCCTGCCCGCTCTCCTGGCCCCAGCTCCTGGCTCTTTAAAAACTAAAAAAAAATTTAAAAGCCCCGATTCACCAGCTGCTGCCAGGCAGGGGGGCAATCCCCACTGCTCCCTGCTTCCCTGCACTGCAGGGAGGGGCTCTGCCACAAGGCCCGAGAAGCGTAGCTGCTGCAGTAGCTGGTGAGTGTGGGCTTTTTTCTTTTTTGTTTTATTTTTTAAGACCTGGGAGCTGAGGCTGGGTGGGGTAGCCATGGGGTGTGGGCTGGGAGAACAGGCAGGGGTTGTGGGGCTCATGACAAAGCCCCCCCCCCCCCCACATGGCATGGGGCAGCAGGGATCATCCCCCACCCCCCTCACCTGGCGGCAGCCAGTGAGTGGTGGCTTTTTTTTTGTTTTTAAAGAGCCAGGAGCTGGGACTGGGCAGGGCAGCCATAGGGGGCTGGGAGAGTAGACAAGGGTCAGGGGGCACTCAGGGAGGCTGGTGGAGCAGACAGGGGATGGGATCTGGTGGGGGTCCCCCTGTGATTCCCCCCTGCCCCCTACTTACCAGCACAGAGTCCGGGGTCCAGCTCCCTGCAGCAGTGAGTGGGGACTGCCCAAATCTCCTAAGCTCTCAGAATCTTTTCCGAATCAATTCAGAGAGCTTCAAATCAATTCAGACCTTTTAATTGGTCTCCTGAATCAATTCAGATTCAGAGATTTGGCTGCCGAATCAGGCTGAATCTCCTCTGAAACAAATCAGCAGCCAAAACTTTGCACAGCCCTAGTTTTTAGTTCCTTTTTGAATTTGTGCACATGTTGTACCCATAGCTGCAGAGTTATCAGAAGTGACAGGTAAGGTGGGATGTAGCTGGGGGTGAAACCCATTGGCAAAGAAAGTCATTTGCCCAGTCAAGGCAGCTGTGGAGTTGTTACAGGCAAACTTAGTGAGTGTTAACAGGGGTACCCAGTTGTCTTGCTGGAAACTGAGGTAGCATGAGACGAACTGCTCTAGGACCTGTCCTGCTTTCACTGCTTGACAGTTTACTTATGGGTGATATGTGGATGAAAGCTGGGCATGGACACCCAGCAAATGCAGGGGCTTTTTGCCAGAATCAGGAAATGAACTGGGGTCTGCAGTCAGAGGTTATGTGGTCTGGGAGACCATGGAGGCAAACCACTTGGCCAACCATAATTGGGCAATATCTTTATCTGAGGGTGGCCATCATAGAGGACAGTCTGGTTGTCTTCTTTCCTCTCTTGAAGAGAAAAATACATGACATAAATGTGTCTGGTTTCGTATCAATAAAGGATAAAGGAGCCGAAAACCAGAATATCTTCTATGATGGCCACCCTAGTGAGGACCTGTGTCTTGTGTCATGCTCCTTCAGAGTAGTGCCACCATTTCCTGACAGCCACAAGGATGGCCAGTATTTCACAATCCAGAATCTTGTAATTTTGTTCTGATGGGGTAAGTTTTCAGGGAAAGAAAGTGCAAGGGTATAGGGTCTGTTTTAGGTCCTGCCATTAGGAGAAGCCTGCACCTATGGCAGCATTAGATGCATCTGCCTACCACAAGTGGCAGGGCAGAGTCTGGATGGGGGAGCCCAGGGGCAGAAGTGAAGACCTGTTTCAGGTGTTTGAATGCTTGCTGGACTTCCTTGGACCAATAGAAATGGACATTCTTCTGCAGAAGCATCGTGAGGGAGCTTACCACCTGGGCAAAGTTTGCCCAGTGAATCTGCAGTAAAAATTCACAAATCCTAAGAATCTCTGAAGCTCTTTGACATTCCCTGGAGCTTTCCATTCATGGATGGCTTGAATCTTCCTGGAATCCATTGTCAGGCCTTTAGAAGATGGAACAAATCCAAGGAACTTGATTATTGTTTGGTCAAAGGCGTATTTCTCTAACTTGGCAAACAGCCGTGTTGGTACAGTCTTTCCAGTACTGTTCAAATGTGCATAGCATGTTGGCTGAGAAAATCAGAATGTCATCCAGGTAGGTGGTTAAACACTGGCCCAGTAGGTTTTGTAGTACATTGTTTAAAAAGTGTTGGGAAGTAGCCAGGGCATTAGTGAGTCTGAAGGGCATGACTAGGTATTTGAAATGCCCATACCATGTCCTAAAAGTGGTTTCCTATTTGTCTTCAGCATGGACTTTCACCAGGTTATAGGCTCCCTGAAGATCAAGTTTGGTGAAGTTATGAGCCATTTTGAGCCATTGAAGCAGCTCCAGGATGAGGAGTAGAGGGTACTGATTATGGATAGTAATCTGGTTCACTGCCCAATAATCAGTGCGTAGATGGAGACTCCTGTCCTGTTTTTTAACAAACAGGACAGAGACTCCTGAGGAGGAGATAGGCTGCATTTGAAGCCCCAGGCCAGGTTCTCTTCCGAGTGCTCACAGAGGGCAGAGAGTTTGGGTTTTGAAATAGCATAAATATGTTCCAATGGAATTTTCACTCCCAGCTGTAGATCAATGGGATAATCATATTCTCAATACAGAGGAAAAATGTCTTCATTTTTCTTTTCAAAGATGTCCATGAACTCTTAGTGTTTCCTGGGCAAATGGGTTTTGTGTTCTGGAGGATGTACCTTTGTGGGGCTGCAGCAGGCAAGCCTCTGGCTTCAATTGCAGGGCAATCTGTCCCCCTGGCCTTCCAACAGTGTTTTTGACAGTAGTGTAAGTTCAACTGGACCTCCCAGGATTTCCTTTTGATTAATGAGTTGATGTGTGCAAGCCAGGGAAACCCCAGAATCAAGGGGTAGTGCAGGGACCAAATGGCCCCAAAGTGTCTGGTTTCTCTGTATCCAAAGAGATTCATCTTAAAGGTGGTGGTCTCCCATTCCATAGGACCTCCCATTCCATAGACCCTGAAGCCAGAGGTCAGTCATGCATGGTCTCTATGGTTTTCAGTCTGCATCACCACTTTAGCAGGATTTGCAGTCTCATGTATGAAATTATGTGTGGCTCCAGAGGTCAGTAGGGTGGTCAGGGAATGAGTTGTTCTGCCCTGGGAACAAGGGAGTTGTTTTGCCCTGGAAATCGAAGGTGGACAGATAATGGTAACTGGGGATTCTGTGGGCTGGGTTTGCCACAGACTTCATGGGCTGCAGTTGCTTTTGGGACTTTGAATGACCCCAAACTGGTCCCCTTTTACCAGCCCTGTGATCACTCCTTTACCTTGAGCCCCTCACTGGGGACATGTGATGCGCTCGTGTTGTGAGGCCCCCCAATTTTGGCAGCACTCATACTGCTGGTGGTGTTCCCTTTCTTCTGGTATGGGGCACTAGGGCTCCCCACCCACTGGCATGGGATTGAGAGCAACCATGGGAGGGTGAGGCCCTGGAGGTGGCAAGCCATCTTTCTTTTCTTCTCTTTATTCCTGGAGGTGGAGGTCAATCTGGATGGCCAGGTCCATGAACGTGTCAGATTCTGAGATTGTTTCCACCTGAGCTAGCTCATCCTTGATCTCCTCCTGCAGAAATAATGGAGCTGAGCTGCCTCATTCCACTGTATATCTACTGTGTAGCAGTGGAAGAAGGAAGCATAAGCTGTAATAGAATCTTTCCCCTGACACAGACCACAGCACAATCTTGGATTCATAGATTCATATATTGTTAGGGGCTGGAAGGGACCTTGCAGATCATCAGGTTCAGCCCCCCCCCCCCCCCCCGCTCTAGGCAGGAAGACAACTGGGATCAGGTGACCCCAACGAGGTGACTGTCAAGTCTCCTCTTGAAAACCTCCAGGGTAAGTGACTACACCACCTCTGGCAGGAGTTTATTCCACACCATAACTATAAAGGAGTTTATTCCACACCATAACTATGAAGGAGTTTTTCCTGGTATTAAGCATAAAGCGGCCTTCCAGGAGTTTGTATCCATTGGTCCTGGTCTTCCTTGGGGGTGCCCTAGTGAACAGTTGTTCACTGAGCTCCTGAGGCACTCCTCTGATACAGCGGTAAGCTGCTATCAAATCCCCTCTCAACCTTCTCTTCTTTAGGCTAGAGAGACCCAGATCCCTGAGCCTTTCTCGTATGACTTGCCTTGCAAGTCCCTGATTATATGGATGGCTCTTTTCTGGACCCTCTCAAGTTTTTCCAAGTCCTTACTGAAGTGCGGTGCCCAGAACTGGATGCAGTACTCCAGCTGTGGTCTTACCAGTGCTGTCAAGATGGAGCACCTTACACTTGGAAGTGTTAAACTTCATCTGGTTCCAGTCTGCCCATCTCTCAAGCCTGTCCAGGTCTGCCTGTATCTGCAACCTATCTTCTGATGTGACCACACTGCCCCATAACTTGATGTCATCTGTGAACTTGGCCAGCGAGCTTTTCACTCCCCCATCCAAATCATTGATAAAGATGTTGAAAAGCACCGGTCCAGGCATGGACCCCTGAGGGACACCACTGGCCATTTCATGCCAGGATGACACAGAGGGGTCTGGTAACTTGAGTGGGGCCAAGAGAGAGAGACCAAAGGGTCTGAAGGCCCCGAGTGGGGCTGGGAGATGCCAAAGGGTTGGAAGGCCCAGTGAGAAGCTATATCAGCAACTGGTAGAACTTCTGTAAGGTTGCCATCTGCCAGGCATAGGATGTGGTTAGGAGAAGTACGGAATCATGTGATTGGCCCATGAGGCCATGACCACAATTCATTATAATAAGATCAGGGTCATTATAGTAAGATCAGGACAGCCTCCTGCACTATACATATCTATTAACATCAAAGCGTGGCAGATGAGAGTGGGGAAGACTGCACATAGACCAGAGTGCTTGGCAGACTCAGCACTAAAGTTAGTGCCAAGTCGCGTCTACACATGCATTAAGGCACTTTAACTAATCATGCCTAAATTTGGGTGCAGTTAACCTATTTTCACCAGTTTTAATGCACAGTAAGGGCACACACATATAGACACGTGCCCGTACTGCACATTAAATTAGGCTAATGCACATTAACACATCTCCTGTAGACATGCCCATAATGTTTAAAAAGGAAATGTTGGTGCTGGAGTAATCAAAAAATAGTCTGATGGAGGGGTGATGATTATTAAATTTGTGATGGAAATCAGATTGCAAGTTTGGGGTCCAAATGATGAGATCATCTATATGACTTAAGTATAGCATGGGTTTGATGGTGCAGTTCTGGAGGAATTCTTCTTCCAAGTGACCTATAAAAAGGTTAGCATATTGGGGGGGGAGGGGCCATTTTGATGCCCATAGCTGTGCCCATGGCCTGGACGAAGTATTGGTTATTGAAATGAAAGTTGTTGTGTGTGAGGATGAAGTGTGTAAGTTTAGTAATATCTTTAGGTCTATTCTCTGAGTTGTAATCTTGCTCTTGTAAATATGTAAGGCAGGCTTGGATGCTGTGCTGGATGTCGGTAAGCTGGTAACTTGCTTGGTGGCTAGGAGGAAATTGCTGGGAAGGGGGTCTATGTTTTTAAGTTTTCATAGAAAGTCTGTTGTGTCTTGGACAACACTCGCTGTTTGGGTGACGAGGTTTTAGGATGGATTCGATGAAACCTAATATGTTGTCAATTAGTGTGTTCCTTGGTTGGATATTATAGGTCTGCCTGGGTTCCCTTGTTTGTGTATTTTTTCATGTAGTTTACTTTAGCAAGGCTTTTGACACAGTCTCCTGCAACATTCGCATTAGTAAGCTAAGAAAATAGAAATCAAATGAAATTACTGTAGGGGGATATGTAACTCACTTCTTTGGCTGCTGGACAGGACAAAGAGCAATGAAATTAAATTGCAGCAAGGAAAATTTATGTTGGATATGAAAAACAACTTTCTCATTATGACTGTAGTTAAGCACTGGAACAGGCTACCCAGAGAGGTTGTGAAATCTCCATCCCTGGAAATTTTCAAAAGCCAGTTAAACAGACCCTTCTCTGGGATGGTTTAGTCATGAGGGTTGGATTAGATGACCTCATAAGGTTCTCTCCAGCCCTTCTTTCCTCTGATCCTAAATATTATCTTAATTACTTGCTTCATATGAAAAAGCCACTCTTTATAAAGAAGAGTTGATTAATTATGTTTGCTGTCTATAGCAATGATTTGTGAATTACAGATGTTCTCATTGTTTATAAAATGAACACTGAAATTTAAAACAAGTGATTTCATATGTATTATTCACCACAGTGAAATAATTTGAGGCCATGTACATATAAAGCACCTCTCTTCTTTCAAAGACACCATTCATCCCCATCCCAGAGTTACTGATAGGGCTCTCTGAACTAAGGTTCAAGATAAAAATGGGCAGTTACTCAGCAACTGTAAGTAATAATAGGAAAAGCTATGATTTTTTTATCTACTGTACCTCTTCACCCCAGAATGAGTATAGCAATACAAGCATGGCACACAGCAAGGCGAATTAATAGTGCAAATGCAGTGTTAACATTATTTGATTTCTGAATACTGGCAACATCTTTTAAACCTCTCACACACCATTTAATTCCAGTACCTCAATCAACTAATCTACACTGCTTAGAAATGGATCCAAATCCAAACTTTCATCTGTATTTTTCAATCCAAACTTCCTCCTCATACAGATATGCAGTTATGTTTACTTATAACTCAGAGAGACATCATTAGCCAGGTTAATGGGAAGTCAAGTAGAAGGTCAGGCAGATTTTTACCTTAGAGACCAACCAAAGTAGAAATATTGTACCTGAGCAAGTTTCTTGTATAGATTGACTACAGTCCATTTTATTTGGCTGGGGATGGTGCCATCAGATGAAACCTGATTTTTCACAAGCTTAAAGGCTCTTCTCTCTGTGGACTATTTTCAAACCCAAATTTAAACTTTCTTGAACAAGGGCTTTTAATTTGCAAAGAATACCACAGACCATATTGTAAACTTCATGAACAGGAACTAGAACCAGAACTTGTAGGTTTTGTCCTTGTTTCTGTACCTGACTCTGCACCAGTGTGGGCAAATCACTTGCCTTTTCTATGACCCTCTTAATTCTCAAGAATGGGAATGATGTTTATATACTATGCCTCAAAGGATACAACCAAAGCAATGGTCCCCATGGGCAACAATACTGAATAAGTAACATGTGCACAGCATCACATCTTGCTCTCCCTGTCAACCTCAGATTTATTTTTTCCATTTCCTACTAGTGTAACCAACTTCAAAGTGTCTCATGAGTTCACATGCCACTGACAAGCTATGGCTTTGGGATCACTAATCTAAAGCTTAATTCACTTAGAGTGAAAATATAATATCTGTGCAAGGTATTGCTTATCACAGTGAACCTGGAAAAAAATCATAAAATATTCTCAGCTGTGCAGAAATATACATGAGTGGCATTAAGGAGCATATTCTTTCAATGAGGATATTTGTTTTGATAGTTTTTATATATCAAAAAACTTATTCATCATTGTCATCAATTATTAAAGCAATAGCACTCAGCTAGAATAATTTATGTTAGGTTCGATACTTCATCACGGGTTGTGTACCATTTCATTTTTGTAGTGTATTTGGAAATGAAAAATATTTATGCACGTGTTAGGGTGAGATGTTTAAATTAACGTTCCCACATCTTTTAAGGAGAAGGCAAACTGCTGCTTCCCAGTAGTTTGGGGAAAGACTTTGGATAAGGAAGGGTTGAATTCTTGTCTACCTTTCCAAAAATTCATAGTGTCAAGTGAGTCCTGAAGCTAGAAAAACATTCACTACCTGCCAGTACCATTATGTTTATGAAGCTGGCATTTTATAGGGCATTAAATATTTTGGCCATATTTGTAGTTACTTTCTCCTATTAATGCCAATTCCAATATACATTCTGTTTTCTAACTTTGGTTATTTTATTCCTGACTGTCTCACTGTTCTCAATCTCTTTTTCTGATTCTCTGCTTTTGTCCTTGTGTCAGGGTAGTCTGTCCCCACAGCATTGAAAGAGTGGGGAGGAGGCAACCTGTGAGGGAACAGTTTGCTTGGAGCAAAAAAGCAGTCTGTAAGCTGAACAAATTGCACAGAGGGGTCAGGCTCCTGTGCTGGGGCCAGAGCCAAAATGTTCCTCTCCGAGTGCCCATGACAGGACAGGAGGGTTTAGTTTTGTTTATTTGTTTGCTTATTTGGCATTTCAAAACTGGACGAGTCTTTGGGAGGACTGGCTGAGGAGTTCCTCCCGAGTAAAACTCCCCCACAGAAGCCAGCAGACTAAGCAATAGGGCGGCGTAAAACAGAACCATTTTGTTTCGACTTCCATTTCACCATTTTGACGGGACAGTGTTGATGAAGTGGAGATCATAGGTTTATCTGTGAAAAGTGGTCTGTAAGTTCAAACAAGCACTGAACCTCACTAATCTCATCACCAGAAGCCAACTTCCTACAGCCCAAAACACACTGAATGGATCCAGGCCAAGCCATGACAAGACATGCAAAACCTGCCAACAGTATTTCCAGTTTGGAGATATCTTCACAATACAATAAATAGCTCCATCAGGGTACCAAGTGCCCTGATCAAAAATATGTGGAGACACCAAGCAACAGCTGTGCACCAGAATGAGCACACACCGAAAATCTATCAAGGACAACAACAGAACACCTCCTGTCTCCGATCTCAAAGGGAATTTACAAACCACTTTTAACCGACAAGCCTATGAACTGCACTTTATCAGCCTTCTAGGTGCAGAAACTCATGGACTCAATACATACATTGGAATTCTGACACACTACAACCTGCCAGACATCTGACTCCCCAGGTACCTCTCCGCTTTTCCCCTCCCCCCGACACCCCACTCCAGCCTGTCCCTCACCCCCCTGATGCCTCCATTTCCATTTTCACTTACTGGCTTTCTTGCCTGCATTGCATGCCAGCCTCTGGCTTCTTTACTATTCTTTCCATCCAGGATCAGCAGACACACAAACTGCAGGTGCTTCCTCAGCCTGACAAAGGGTTTTTCAACCTGAAAAACCCTTGGGGTGCATCCCAAGCAGTTAAGCTGAGTTCACCTGGACCCTCACAACTCCATTGCAACCAGCAAGCCTCAGGCCTGTCAGAGACATGACGGGTCTGAGCTTTCACCAGCCAGGACTGTGTGTGTGTGTGTATGGTAGCTGGAGGTTATGGCATCTTCTACCTGCCTTTCACCAGGGGGATCCTCAGTCCTGGCATTTCCTGAGGCTGCCACACTTCCAGCAGTCCCACCAGGCCTCCTGACCCTGGGAGAGTGCAGATTTAGTGGTCATGCCCAGGACCTGAGGCCTTCTCCTTCCTCAAAGCCCTAGCCCATACCTCCAAGTTTGTCCTGGCATGGAAGTTTCTTCCCCTGATGGCTGGTGATGCAGTGAATGCCCCCTCCAGCTCTGAGAATGGGGCATTAAATGTTTGAGTTTTTTAATGAAAAAAGGAAATACATGTGGATGGAGTGAGGAGGGTGGCATTCACTCCATCTGCACCTGGAACTTGGGGAACCCCAGCACCAGGAGGTTCACCTTGAGGAGCACCAGCTGCACCATCAAACCAGGATCCAAGCAGGTGTGGTGAGGTGTCACTACATCCCCAGCAATGCTGAACACCCTCTCGCTTGGAACACTGGTCGGTGGACAGGACAGGTGTTCATGGGCAACCATGGCCATATCCAGCCACATCTGGCTGCAGCTTGCCCAGTAGGCCAAGGGGTCACACAGCAGTTGCTCCATGTCCTTGGCGAGCCAGGCAACCACCAAGTCCTGAGCGCTACCTGCCTGATGATGAGGTCTGGTGCCTCTGGACCCCACCATGGAAGCTGTGCCCTTGGCCCACATTGGCAGCACCTGTGGTGGAGAATGAGACTGGCTGGTAGATCCCCCTCTACCATGTCCCCCTGCCTCCACCATTCTGCCTCCCTGACTCTCTTCATCAGCACCTCCATCCACTGATCCAGGCTTTGGCTGCTGCATACGCTGCCCTTCATGCTTGGGTCACACATGGGGGCCAGCACATGGACCATACTGGACTGCAAGGGATCACACCTTTTCCTGATGCCCTCCTTCAATGCCTACACATCTGGTGACAGTGGCTTGCCCCAGCCAGGCACATTGGCTGGAAGCTCTCCATTTGGCTCTGAAGCTCATAGAATCATAGAATCAATGAGTCAGAAGGGACCTAGACAAATTATCTAGTCCGACCCCCCGCCATGGGCAGGAAGGAGCACTGGGGGTGGAAGGGGTCAAAAGACCCCAGCCAGGTGCCCATCCAGTCTCCTCTTGAAGATTTCCAGGGAAGGTGAGAGCACCACCTCTCTGGAGAGCCTAATCCAGGCTCTGGCCACCCTTTCGCTGAAGCAGTTCTTCCTAATATCTAACCTAAACCTATCCTCCCTCAGCTTGTGGCCATTGTTCCTGGTGACTCCAAGGGGGGCCCTGGTGAACAGACTTTCCCCGAGTCCCTGCTGCTGGCCCCTGATAAGGTTGTAGGCAGCCACAAGATCCCCCCTCAGTCTCCTCTTGTGGAGACTGAAGAGATTCAGGTCCCTCAGCCTCTCCTCATAGGGCTGGCCACGGAGGCCCTCAACCATATGAGTGGCCTCCTCTGGACCCTCTCCAGGTTCTCCATGTCCCTTTTGAAGTGCGGCGCCCAGAACTGGACACAGTACTCCAGCTGCGGCCTGACCAGTGCCACATAGAGGGGGAGCAAAACCTGTCTGGACCTGTTAGTAATGCCCCTGTTGATGCATGATGGTGTGGTTGGCTCTGCCTATTGCTTTGTCGCATTGGCGACTCATTCATCCTGGAGTCAATCCTGACTCCAAGATCCCTCTCTGCCTCTGTGCTCCTGAGAGGGTCATCCCCTAACCTATAACCATAATGCTGGTTCCCTCTCCCCAGGTGCAGCACCCTGCACTTGTCCTTGTTGAACCGCATCCTGTTCAGATCCGCCCACTTCTCTAACCTATCCAGGTCTGCCTGGATGCGGTCCCTGCCTGCCGGTGTATTCACTTTACCCCACAGCTTGGTGTCATTAGCGAACTTGAACAGGGTGCACTCCACACCCTCATCCAGGGATCACCTAAGGAGGGCCTCACCAGCGCTGAGGGTCCCAGTGGCCTCAAGGAGGGCTTGAGGACCACCAAAATCTGGGAGATGGTATCCAACTCAGCTCTGTTAAGGGGCCCGTTGATCCCAATATCCCTGAGCAAGGCCACCTCATGGATGGCCTTCTGTTGCTCCACCAGCCTCTTGAGCATCAGGTATGTGGAGTTCCAATGAGTCTCCACATCCTGCATGATTTTGTGCTGCGGGATGTTCAGCTCTTCTTGTTTGTCCCCCAGCATCTTGCCCCCCTTGATGCTCCGGTGGAAGTAGCCTGCCACCTTCCTGCATTTGGAAATGAGCTTGCTGGTGGTGTTGGCAGCCCTGTCCCCCTCCAAGATCTCCCTGACTACAAGGTGGAACTTGTGTGCCCCACAGCGGATGCCAACAAAGTTGGCACCACAAACTACCTTAACTATATTGGCCCCATTGTCAGTGACCATGAACCCACGGGTGAGCTCACCCTGCCCAATGAGCTACCCCTGTACCAAGTGGTTCATGGTTCCCATGATCTCTGTTGCCATGTGAAACTCATCCATCACCTCCACTTGAAGGAGAGCCCACCACTGGCCTGACCGGTCACACCAGTGCCTGGTGAGAGCGAGGTAGGCATGATTTCCACCCCGGCTGCTCCAAATGTCTCAGGTAAAGTGTAAGGCCACCTGTGGACCTGTCTTGCAAAGCTCATCTCTCAAGTACTCCCCACATGTCTCATACAGGGAGGGCACCACTGTCCTACTGAAGGTAGTGAGTGCAAGCACTAGGTAGGATGGGGCCATGAGGCCTGAACCCTGGCCACTCAACTAAGAAGAAGGGCTGGCTATTGACAGCAATCATCTCCCCAATGGCCTGGGTGATCTCACTCAGCCTTGCAACATGCCCCCCTTTCTGTCCACCTTTCCACCACTGTTCCAGGGAGGCCTGCCTCTGCTTTGGGGGGATAGGAGCTTTGGAGCAAGAGGGGGACTTCCCTTTGGTCAGTGCCAGGCTGAGGAGAAGCAAGAGCAAGGGGGTGGTGCCTGCAGAAATGCACCAGCATCCCCATTGTGCTCATGTGTTTTGTTCCCTTGCCCTGGCTGGTTTTGGCTCAGCAGTACAGGCAGACAGTGTATGTGGGATCATCTACCAGCTCAAAATTATCTCAGACCACACCACCCACTCGCTTCTGTGGGTGCATGTGTAGATGCTGCAATTTTCCCCTCCTCAGCAGGCAGAGGTACAGGGACAGGAGGAGCAGACTCAGCTGAGTCACTTGCCTTGGCAACCATTACCTCAACCTCCTCTGAAGAGCCTTCTCAGGAAGGAGACCTGGCTCTAGGGGAAATCTGAGGGGTGTGGAGCACAAACTCAGTTGATTCCCCCTCCTTCCCCAGAATTTCCCTTGCTAGGGCACTCAGATCCAGATGCAGCTCTTCCTCTGGCACCTCCTTGCAAGGCTTAGCATGGGAAGTGAAATGGGGGTGGAGGAGACAGTTATGCTGGTGCAGGTGCTGCTGCTTGTTGTCATGGTTGTTGGGGGGGTTATGGCTGGTGCTCTTGGAGGGGATGCAGTCTCAGGCATGGGCTGTGGTACTGTGCCTGCTACTTGTAGAGCCAAGATAACTACCCAGGTGCTGGTTGCTAGTGACCCACATCTGCCAGTGGTCAGCTGACTGGAAGGGGCAGGGCCTTGCTCCCATTTAAACCCCAGGGCTGAGGTCAGGTGGGCAGTTCCCTGCTGCCAGCCAAGGGGGAAGGAGCTCAGCCTGAGTGAGTAAAGGGAAGAGGCCTGAATGCACGGGCAGCTTGATACGCCCTTGGGGTGGCTCGAATGATGTTTTAGCCGAGTGGCATGAATTTATGTTATAGCCAAGGGGCTTGTGTTTTGTTTGCTGTTTAATCGGTGGTCCTCCCTTGATAAACTTATAGGTGGCTACAAGATCTCCCCTCAGATGTCACTTGTGAAGGCTGAAGAGATCCAGATCCCTCAAACTCCCCTCATAGGGTCTATCATGGAGACCACTAATCATGCGAGTGGCCCTCCTCTGAATTCTCTCCAGATTCTCTGTGTCCCTCTTGAAGTGCGGTGCCCAAAACTAGACACAGTACTCCAACTGCGGCCTGACCAATGCCGCATAGAGGGGGAGCATCACCTCCCTCGATCTGTTGGTCATACATCTGCTAATACATGACAAAGTGTGATTGGCCTTGTTGATGACCTTGTTACACTGCCAGCTTATGTTCATCTTGGAGTCAACTATGACTCCAAGATCTCTCTCAGTCTCTGAGCTGCTGAGGAGGTCACGGGCAGCTTGATATGGGTGAGAGATGGAGCACCCTTGGGGTGGCTCCAATGACATCTTAGTTGAGCGGCATGAATTTATGTTATAGCTTGTGTTTTGTTTTCTGTTTATCTGGTGGTTTGGGTGAGGCTATTAGGGGATGGAGGAGGCCACATTTTTGGGGGACCCACTCTGGAGCAGGAGCCCCAGTGCCAGTGAAGGTGCAGCTTTTGGGGGCACAGACCCTGGTGCCAGTGAGGGAGCAGCTTTTGGGGGCCATAGACCCCGGTGCCAGTGAGGGCGCAGCTTTTGGGGGGGGGGTGCACAACCCCGGCGCCAGTGAGGCACAGAGTGAGACCAGGTGGCGGAGAGCCTGAGTGCCAGTAAGAGTGTAGTCTGGGATGACATGAACACTACCATTCAAAGGATGATCTTTAAAAAGGCCAGGGAGGCTGGTGCACCTGGGTTGCAAGTATATTTTTTGGTTTTTTTGTTTGGACTGGTGGGGTGGGGGTCCGGGTTTGCAGCCTGGTTTTGGGCTTGTGGCCCCCATGCTTCGGGGCCAGGGAGAGCCGTGCTCCAGAAGGGAGCAGAAAAGGGAACCATGAGCCTCCAGGCACTGGAAGAAAAAGCTAGCGCCTCAAGAGTCGAACCCTGTTTGGTGGGTTTGACCAGGGAGGCCTACCTAGAGGAAAAAGGAGTCTGGCCCTCCTAGGAGAGACCCCAACATACCCAGCATACTAGGCAGTCTCCTGCTAACATCATAATTTCCATCAAGACATGGCAGGCAAGATTAGGGCGGGACAGAAAAATTCCAAGGAGGACTCCAAGGGCGCCCCACACAGGGCACAGATGACCAAAAAGATGGCACTGGGGGAGGTGACTTGTTACACACTGGCACTGCTCCCCTCTCCTTGCTGCCTGTAGAGCTGGAAGCTTCATCCCTGCTAGTTGTAGGAAAGAGGCTGCATCTCAGTTTGGGTGGGAGGGGAACTTACACTTCTCCATCTACCCCCTCTTCTGCCCCTCCCTGAAGGACTGCTGGCTGCCTTTGCAGCATGCTTTGTGATGTGTTTCATAGTGTCTTGTCTTTATAAAAATATATACATGTATATGTGCCTTCCTATATCAATTCTATACTACAATATCCAATAGAATTATGAAATTGAAAAGAATAAATCAGTTAATATAATAATAAAATAACAGGGTCTAGAAAGAAAGCAAAAAGTACTGTGGAATCCAACTTGCTAGGCTAACAAGTAGGAAATCAAATCAATGATAGTAGTAGCCTTTGTTGTCTAATGCTTGTGAGCTTCTGGAAGATAGCTCAGTAACTGACCCCAAGGCAGAAAGCAGCCCAGTTCAAACAATGCTGCCTTTTCTGCTGTTTTTCCATCCCTCCCCTAGAGCACTAGGATTGGGAGGGACCTCAGGGAAGGATCACAGTCAGCTACACAGTGAATGTCAAAGCAGTCATTTCCCCTCCCGCCCCTTACTTTCTGTTTTCCTGCAGGCACGCCCAGCTTCAGCTTTGAAACTCAAAACATTTTGAAAATTTCTAAACATTTTGACTGCCCTTATTTCATTTTGAGCCTGTTTCAAAGCCCTTCATTTTGTTTTGATTTTGCTGTTTCGAGCTCAGAACAAGTCAAAACAGCATTGAAACAAAACAGCCAGCAAATTTTCACACAGTCCTACCAAGCAACTTGCTTACAGCCCTGATTTCATTTGTGTCTTCCTCCAGATGCAGACTCTTCTCATGTCATTAATTCCATTGTCGTCTTTTTCTCTTCTTTGGTTCCATTCGTTAGTCACTTTTCCTCCTTCCTGCATTTATTTATTATACTCCTTTTCACTTGATTTCTTTTTTTTCCTGTTGATTACTTATTCATCTCTCTCTCTCCCATGATCTTTTTTCAAGAACAGAATAGTATAGGAAAGTTCCCTACAGCATAGGGACTGAACCAGAGCTCAGTGAAGGCAGTGACCCCATTTTGAAGTCCAGTTTTAAATGACTCCATGAAGGGAAGAACTTATTTCAATTTATGATATAGAACCTGAGTAGGGGAAATGATAAAGGAAAATAGGCTAGGTGAGAAGTAAGGATTAGATGCTGGCATTAGAAAATAATTTCTGGAAATAGTGTGCAGACTGGATAGGAAGCTGAGAGATGCAACTGTCAGAGGATATTGTAGGCTCTCTGGGTACAGGTTCATTTTGTGTTTTCATAGACTTATTATATTTATATTGGTCATAGTGGGGGGTCTGCTGCATGTATTTATATGTATATTAGCAATGCAAGGGTGGCTTGCATCTTTTCTTTTTATAGCCCTTTGTGCTTGAAACAAGCAAAGGCTAGTTTAAAGGACAAAAGACCATAATTATTTTAACTTGCTAATATCATGAGTAAGCAGGGGAGACTGGAAACATAAAATATTTCTGTTTTTATAGACTCTGAATCCATAAATAAAACGTATTGTTTTTGTGAGTGTTATTAGAAAAGCAAAGTATGACAACTGAGATTTTGCTGAGGAGAAAATGCAGCTGCCAATGTCCAGCTCTAATAAATATATTCTAGCATCATCTAGCAAATGCCAGACATAACTCCCAGCATCATGCGTACTTTTGAATGGTGTTCTAAAAAAAAATCAGTAAATAAATCCCATAAATCTTCATAGATTTATCCAGCATTAGTAATGATAATAATTAAAGACACTTTAAACTCCAGTGAATGTTGCAATTCATTATCCAGTTGTCACAAATCATCATTTTCTCTCTAGAGTGTTTTACTGGAATCCTAGCTAACTGAACATATGAAATGATGCTCAAAGAATGCAGGATGACAGTGTTTCACATGGCCCAGGAATCAGATTTATCATCAACAATGTTGTAATGAAGAAGAAAAATATACTGCATTAAAGTTATGTAAGACAGAAACTACAGTAGGAGGGAGAAAACAGATTCTATGTTTCGTAAGACAAGAAATTGAATCTGATGAGAACATGTCTGCATAAAGAAAGAGGTAACACACAGGCATTTTCAAAGCTCTAAGGATTTGAGTTACAGTGGTATTAGCGTATGATGAACACAAAAGAACTCACAAAAGTCACTGAATCTGCTGGGAAATATTCTACATCTTCATACATTTTCCAGGAAGCTGTGTTATCTAAAACCTCTTTGATACTAGACTTTTAAATAAAATAATAGAAAATGGAATCCTGAATGTGAGAATGTTCAGCACTTTACCACTGAAATTGTAAGGAGCTGAAGGCATTTTCTACATTGCTGTTTCAAACTTGAGTCAGATTTTCAGGGTGAGCAGGGAGATCCTAATTTATTAAATGTTTGTGAGATTATAGGATTAAAATTCACAAATAACTAGAAACCAAGTGCTCTTGTGATGCAAGCCATCTGACTTCTGCAAGTTTCTAACAGCAGAACTAAACTCTGCTACAGAAAAACAGTTCCTATACTTTCTAAATAGTGAATTGTGCTGATAGAGAGCATACTCCTGCCTCCTTAGAGAATGCCATCATTTTGGCCTTTTAATTTATGACAGTACTGTTTGTTGAAATTCTAACTGCTTCTCCATTGAGACTTAAAGGAATCCCTCTTAAAAAGATACCTGTCTCTTTTTCTAAAATTACCTATATTATGTTTAGATTAGGGTATACATTTCTTCTTGGTATACATTTCTTCAACAAGAGTTGTCAGTTATTCTTTCAGGTGAATTGTTCTTTAGATTTCCTTTTCTTAAAAGAAGGGAGGCAGAAGCCTTTAATTTTCATCCAAGCAATACTCTGTACTTAATTAAGATATTGGGAGTCTGTAGCCTCATTGATTTTTATTTATTTATTTATTTTTTTAAAGACTGGAGGGGATGTTTTGAAAGGACAAAATCAGAAAGGACAAGGCAGGGAGCAGATACAGGCCAACCTGAACAGGTTGGATCAATGGGCAGAACGAAATAGGATGCGGTTCAACAACAATAAATGTAAGGTATTCCATCTAGGAAGGAGGAATTCCCACTGGCACTGGGGTCCGTGCCCCCAAAAGCTGCGCCCTCACTGGCACCGGGGTTCCCACTCTGGAGTGGGTCCCCTGAAAATGCGGCCTCCTCCGTTCCCTAATAGCCTCACCCAAACCACCAGATAAACAGAAAACAAAACACAAGCTATAACATAAATTCATGCCACTCAGCTAAAATGTCATTGGAGCCACCTCAAGGGTGCTCCATTTCTCACCCGTATCAAGCTGCCCATGACCTCCTCAGCAGCTCAGAGACTGAGAGAGATCTTGGAGTCATAGCTGACTCCAAGATGAACATGAGCCAGCAGTGTAACAAGGTCATCAACAAGGCCAATCGCACCTCATCATGTATTAGCAGATGTATGACCAACAGATCGAGGGAGGTGATGCTCCCCCTCTATGCGGCATTGGTCAGGCCGCAGTTGGAGTACTGTGTCTAGTTTTGGGCACCGCACTTCAAGAGGGACACAGAGAATCTGGAGAGAATTCAGAGGAGGGCCACTCGCATGATTAGTGGTCTCCATGATAGACCCTATGAGGGGAGTTTGAGGGATCTGGATCTCTTCAGCCTTCACAAGTGACATCTGAGGGGAGATCTTGTAGCCATCTATAAGTTTATCAAGGGAGGACAACAGGGATCTGGTAATGCGCTATTTACCAGAGTGCCCCAGGGAATAACTAGGAATAATAGGTGCAAACTAGTGGAGAGTAGATTTAGGTTAGACATTAAGAAGAAATTTTTTACACTAAGGGTGGCCAGAATCTGGAATGGGTTGCCAAGAGAGGTGGTACTATCACCTAACTTGGAGGTCTTCAAGAGGAGGCTTGATAGTCACCGGCTGGGGTCATCTGACCTTGGTCCTCTTTCTTGCCAGGGGCAGGGGGTCGGACACAATGATCCATTGTGGTCCCTTCCGACTCTACAATCTATGAATCAACTTAGGTACAAGAAGATGATGCTTTTTAGTGGCTGCAGTTGAAGAGGGTACATAACCTCTAATGTTGCAATATGTAGTAATCATCTCTAACTCAAGTTCACAGACCTGTGCATTTCAAGCAGAATTCTACGTGTGGTCTTGAATTTTGTGCCCTTTGCCTTGTGGGCATGATGTAGCTGGCACTGTGTCAGTATGTACTGCTGGTTAGAGCATGGGGGTTTCGGGAGCTCGTTGTCCTAAATGTCACAGCTAACCTTCTGTGGTATTCTACAAAGGAGGCATTCTGAGTTCCTTTCCTGGATATTTTATTTTCCTGTTCCTATTGTCGTGAATGGAACTGCATCCATATAAAAAATGGTATAAAGCATTTGAAATGAGGCTCAGTGCATCCCTTACAATTTTGGGATAAAATGTTTTAGGACACAAGCCATGTATTCCCCTGTTTATAGCATAGGAAAAACTCAAAAGGTTCTTACATTTCCTGAATCAGTTCACTCATCAGTCTTCCAGAGTCACATATCCTATACCATGAATCAGGCATCAGGTGCCAGGAATAATGTCTCACGTGACCTTCAGTACTTATTACATATCCTGGAGCAGGGTTTGTGTTTTAGTACATTAACTTACAACCTGAAGACAATAAGACTGCCTGTACACATGCTCAGGGGTGGGGGTCTGTTTTAATTACAGTGGTTCCTGGACAGCCATTTTAATTAAAATTGCTCACTGTCACATGTATTAAGCCCCTGATTTCAAAATGGCCATGGGACACTTTTATCTAAGGCTCATTCAGTGAGGCTTAATTAAATTTCCCCTGTGGCCATTTTGAAATGTCTGGGATCTTAATACACATGATGGTGAGGTGACAGTGAAGCATTCTAATTAGAACATGGATGCATTCTAATTAGGAGATGAATGAGCACATCTACAGGCACCCTGAGAGAATGGAAATGTTTAAGGTTTAAAAGCAATGGTGGTTTTTTGTCTGCGATCTTTGATAGGATGTAATTTGCTTCCCATTAATTTGGAAGCATTCCTTTTCATTGGAACCATGTCTAGTTTATCATCACCAAAGGGGAAGTGATTCTCACAAAGCAGGTTATGTATAATTTAGTCCACATGGCTGTATGAGCTGGACTGGGCAAAAAACTCAGGATTCTTGAACTGGCAAGATAGATAAATATCTCATTTTTTCATTTAAACAAGGCTCTGTATTTTTAAAAATGCTGTTTAAAGTATTAAGTGATATGTATCAGAGGGAGACTGGTAAATTCATTTCAAAGATTTAATTGAGCCATGGAGGAGAAGTAGAAATGAGGTCACAGATGTTCACAAATGACCTGTTCAACTGTGCAACCCAAGATGGAACTGTATATTTCATGCCAGTTCTCAAAATGAAATAGGAGGGCAGAGCAAGAGGAGGATAGAGTAGAGACCCAACAACAGTGCAAAGAAAGGTGAAGTCGGGCACAATGAGGGCAGGGGAGCAGATGTCTGGCACCAGCAGGAGTTGAAGATGGTTTCTTTTATTGTCTGTCAGCTCAAACCCCAAATGCCAAAGATTGCAAAAGGGTTTGTTATTCATAGATTCTCCCTTGCCCCCAGCTGTATTTGAATATGAACATTTAAATGACAGCATGGGAAGGAGAAGATGGAAGGAAGCAACTGTTTAATATTGCATGTATTTATAAGCTGAGCAAGTGCCTGACCTAGAAGCTCAAACATTTGTGTTGAGACTTAAGTCACAGAATTTAGCAATGGGTCTCTAGTACATACTTGGAAAAAATTATAGTGGTCTCATTTTTACCTACACTCTAGGTAACTCAACAAAAATGACCGAGAGTCAAGTCCTGTGTAACCCCATGGGGGCTCACCTCGTGCTGGGCTGTTACTAAGCACAAAGCACTCTTACAGTGTTATCCATGAAAACTGTTTCCCATGTGGCTGGTGGTTATAGGCAGTCGTCTTTGGGGAATGTGCAGGCCCATATGGACAGGGGTAACCCAGAGGGAATAAAGACACTCGATATAGATATAAATGTCTTTTGTTTTAATTGTGGAAGAACATGGATTTGGGGATATTTTAAATAGTGAATTTTGGATTTTTTTATCCAAGATGTTTTAGTTTTTAAGTAGGGGATACCAGGATTCCTGCTGGTGAGGCAAGTGGCAGGACCAAAGCAGAGGAGCCTGCTCAGGGCTGGTTCCTGAGATCCAGCTGGAGGGCAAAACAGGTGGCTGACCTCCTGGCCATTTGGGGTCAGAAGGACATGCTTTGACAGTTAACAGCAGGACACCACACTGAGAACAAGTTCCAGGTGATGGCTGCCCAGATGGTAGGGCAAGGGCACACATGGCAGCAGTGCCACACACAGGCCAAATGTGAAGCCACAGCCCACTAGCAGCTGGCCCAGAAATGAAAACACTTCCACTGCAGTGCCTATGCCACAGCCCAGGCAGTCTCCCATCTGGATTTGGCAGGTGTGCAGTCTTGGGGATTCATGCTGTCACAGGTGGCAGCAGGTCATAGCCAGGCAGCAGCCCTGAGTGCCAGACTGCTACAGTGGGTAGAGGGTACATGGAACTCTAAGTTAGGACTGCTTCAGTAGTCCATCTGGCACAAGAGGCTAGTGTCCCCAGATACCAGTTGGTCAGGCCCCAGAAGTTCCTGTCTATTTGTACCATCCAGTTTAGCGTGGGCCCTAAGGCCCACCTGCTAACTCATACCCCCTACTGTGTGGAACCAATACCTGAATGATACAGCTAAATTCTTGAGACAACAAAAGCAAAAAACATGAGAGGAGTGACATGAGAGTCAAAGGGTCAAAACATGAAAATGAATGCTCCTAAGGTGTACACCAAGCAGAGCCCCTGGGTTTGTGCCCACCATGGATGGGTGTCCAAAAAATAAAAAGGTGGGGGGTGAAGTTCAACCAGAATCTCAGGACAAGGTTCTGGAGGTGGAGATAGGGGGACTGCAGCCTCGCACACTCAAGTGTCATGTGCACCAGGGTCTCCCTCTGCCCACACAAGGTGTAGGAGACTGGGTTGTCTGCAAAACTTGCCAGATGAGGTCCCCAGTGGGATGAGGGTGGAGTACAGGCTCAGTCACTGGGGTGCCTAGCTATGCTCTTGCTGAGTGGGTCCTACCACTTGTTGACTGGGCAGGACGTGAAGGTGGCATGGTGGATTGTGCAGCACACAAGCATGTAGAGATGGCAGCAATGGATGGAGAAGTGACCAAATTGCCTCAGATGGCAGCTGAGGTGATAGAGTGGGGAGGGCTGCGAGGCCAGGCGAGGTGCTAGCCCTATGACAAACTCCAGTGGACTAGAGGACATGAGGGGATGGGGGGAGGCGAGGACCACCATCACACAGGACCTGGTTAACAAAGACAAGGGCATTGGGAGGTAAGGCAGATTTCACCTTCTGGACTAGGCCTCCAGAAGCTCCTGTTTATTTGTACACCAAATTCGAGTGGGCCCTAAGGCCCACCGGATTAGCCAGTAGCCCCTTGTGGGGCTAATTAATGAGTGGTACAACTAAATTCTTTAGACAATTAAACAAAAACAGGAAAGAAGTATCATGTGGGTCAAAGGTTCAAAACATGAAAATAAGTGTGCCTGAGGGGGACACCAAGCAGAGCCCCCAGGTCTATGTCCACTTGTCCTCAAAGGCATCCGAGAAGCCAGTGGATGCTACTGACTGGTTCTCTGCATGGAAATGTGCATGGACAAGTGAAAGGAATGTGGCCTCACAGTCCCTAGGCACCTTCCCAGCCAGAGCCTCCTTCCTGGTTATATACAGGGCCCACTTGGCCAGGGCCAGGAGGAGGTTGACCAGGAGATTCAGGGACTTGGTGGGAATGGAGATGGTGTGCCCAAAAATAAAAAGGTTGGGAGTGAAGTTCAATCAGAACCTCAGAAGGAGGCTCTGGAGGTGGAGATAGGAGGGGCTGTAGCCTGGAGCACTTGATGGTCATGTGTGCCAGGTTTTCCCTATGCCCATAGAAGGAGTAGGAGACCAGGGTGTCTGTGAAGCTTGCCACATACATGCCCATGGTGATGGCTCCATGGAGGAGCTGCCAGCTGAGGTCCCCAGTGGCTCACAAGATGAGGGTGGAGTACAGGCTCAGCCCCTGTGGTGCCCTAGCTACACCCTTGCTGAGCAGGTCCGACCACTTGGCATCTGGGTGGAACATGAGGGTTGCATGGTGGATCGTGCAGTGCATGACGGTGTAGAGGTGGCAGTGATGGATGGTGGAGAAGTGAACCGGTTTGGTGCCCTCAGTTGGCTCAGGTGGTGGAGCGGGGAGTGCCATGAGGCCAGGTGAGGTGCTTGCCCCACTACAAACTCCAGTAGGCTGGAGGAGGACTGGGGGTGGGATGGGGAGATGGACAAGGACCACCATTGCAGCAGGACCTGGTTGACAAAGGCAAGGGCGTTGGAAAGACAGACAGATTTCACCTCCTGGACTAGGCCTCCAGAAGCTCCTGAGATCAAGTAGCCCTGAGCTGCTTGCCAAGGCAGCTTTTTATACTGCTGGGGCCAGCACAGATGCTGTCTCCAATCTCCAGCTCCCCCTGGCTGCAGATTCAGGAGAAGCTGGACAGGATCAGTTTGCCCCAAGTGGCCCAATTTGCCTTACACCAAAGTGTATGTTCAGGCATGTGTGCTAAGGCAAAAATCCCTGGCACAAATTTATGCTGTTCTTATTTGATCTGCTGCAAGTGCATGCCCCATTCAAGGGGTAGACAAGACTTCTCCTTTTATATGTATAATATATCAAAGAGGAAAAGGAAAGAAAAACTAGGGACACTGGAACTGCTCTTGAAATATCTGCTCTCCAGGACAGTGAAGATGTAAACAAGGGTGGGGAAGAGAAGAAGTTCCATAGCCAACCAATCAGATTGCAGAAAGGTGGGACGCATGAGAGCTGAAAGCATTACAGCATTACACCCTTGCAACTCACTGAGTATATGAAAAAAATAGTTCTACAAATAAACAGTGTAATAAGTGTTGGCAGGACATGAATCCAGCCTCTCTGAAAAGGTTATTTTTGTTGTGTTTTGGTTCTTTTTAGGAAGTATTAAAACAGCTACAAATTGCATTCTTCTTTGTCACATCTTTAAGGTTTGTAACCCTGTGCTCTTCTCTGAGTTGCCACATGGCAAAAGAAACAGGATTTAAAACTGTTTTGTATAGAACTGTAGTAGACATGAATACCAAATAACTTCACAAAACCACTAAATATTTGGCTGGCTCCTACTCTACTGTAATTTTTTTTTAAATGCTGAAGACAAAAGTTTGTTTCAGGGGAAATGTCCCCAGAATATAGCCGATCTGGCAATTAATGGATCATTTCAGGTTTCTTTTATAACCCATTGCATAAAATATACTGCACAAATGGTGGCTAGTATAACTAATTAATACTTCTTAAGGTCTTCAAAAAGTGTTTGAATTGTGAATGGATGCTGCTTTGGGTCTTCTGGCATGTAACATGCAGAAAGTCTGGCCAATTCTTCAGTCTTTTATAAAAGCTACTGATCCAAAATATTTTCACCAGACACCCTTAAGTGGAAGCATAAGTTTGCCAATTTCCATTTCATGTATCTTCCTTAGAAAACTGAAAATTACAGCCTGAAAATATGGGTGATATGATTGTTCAATGTCCAAACTTTTAACTCACCACGACAAAATAACACAAAGAACAGTTTCAAAAAATAACACCAGCGCTGCACCAGTCAAAATCACAGACATGGCTCTTTTGTTCTTAACAGGTGGGAAGGGGTAGTCATTTTGGTGAGAGAGGTGCTTTAAACTATTGATGATATGCTGATTGACAGCCTTCCACATACATCTGTCTGAAAACATAACCACATTGTTGTGCTGACATTTACTGAACCTGTGTTAAGTGTTTAGAAAAGCAGACAAAGCTTAGTGTCCATGCACTGTGTAATTTTCAATTGTCCAAATTTTTCAGAGCTCTAAGTCAGCACTTTTTTGAGAAATGCATATGTCAAAAGAAAATTTATCAACAAAGGTTTCATATTCTGATATCTTTGGACTTCACATCAGGCAAAATTCTGGTTCACTTTCAAATGGTGGTGAGGCTGCCAAAAATTAAAAATGCTTGTTATAGAGTGAGTTATAGATGATAACATAGTCCAGTCCACTTTTTTCCCCCTCAAACCAGTGCTGCAAGACCTTAAGCAATGTTATTTCTCTGGGCCAGGAAGTCTAGGCAGAACTTCATTAAAGTAGAGCTGAATGACCTGCTATATGAACCTAGCCGTGGAATTGTTCAGTAGTCAGAAAATGAGCAATGAATCCAACATGTCACTTGGTTCATCCTTCAGTTCCCAAAACGTTCCCTCTTTCCCGCACACCCAGTTTCCCACTGTGGCTGGTGATTTGAATGCCTGCTGTCTCCTGGAGATCTCTACCTTCTTCCTTGTCACCTTAATGGGGTGCCAGATAACAAGGTAAGGCTGCTGACCTCCCACCCTCTGAAACAGGGGTGGCCAACCAGTGGCATGTGTGCCACAAGTGGCAAAGCCAGGCTGTGTGGGGCATGCTGCACATCAGGGAGGAAGTAGGAAGCAGAAAGCAAACCAGCAGATCATGCAGGGGAAAGGGATCAGAGTAGTATTTGTGGGGGGGTGCAGGGCTTAACTTTTGGCTCACAAGCCAAAAAGATTAGGACCCACTGCTCTAAAAGGTCTTTTGCGGTTCATTTAAAAGTCCTGCTTGCCTCATCTGCCAGGTTCATATCCATAAAACACGGCGTGATCAATTTTTCCAAATCTAATATATGATTCTACTAGTATGGGCACCCGTGATCTCACAGAAAAGCAAAAGGAAGAAATGCTTCTCACTCATAACTGGCAGGTAGACTGGACTGAGGGAAATGTTGTCCCAGAACCACCAGCACATGCTAAATGAGGGAACCCTCATGTCCCCTCTCACACTGATCTCTGCACACATGTTCAGGCTACTTCCTCTCCCTGCAGGAAACATGTTAGACTAGAGGCAAGAGGGAGGGCTTTACCTACTAGTTTCTAGAGGATGCACAATGGCAATGGTAATCTGACTCATGAGGAGGAGGGGCAAGAGAGTTGTTAGGTGGGCTCCCACAAAGTAAGCAATGCTAGGTTGAGTTCAGAACTAGGTGGTAGCAAGCTAGTCAATTGGCCAGTCAAATATTGTCAATTGACCAGTCAACTGACTGCATATTTTTGACTGGTCAAAGATTATAGCAATTTTACCCAAAAAGCCCTCCATTTTGTAGTTTTCTTGACAGAAATATGAGTTTGAGTGCTTTTGACACATCTCTTAATGGAAAATTTGTGGGGGGGGTTGTGTATTATTTGAACCTATTGGCAATATTTTACAATTTTTGACTGATATTTGATCAGTCAATTGGCCAAATTTTATCTGACCTTTCAAATACCCAAACCAAACCAAAACACCAGGAGTGAGGATTCCCAAATACATCTGAAGTCATAGATCCCTAGAACCTAAAGAAGACCCACTTCAGGAGTGAATGCAAATGCATAACAACAGGGGATGAAGAGTTAGCTGCGGTGGAGGAATTCTGAGAGGATCCCAGGTTGGTCTAGCCACTGACTTAGGCCAGAGTTTTCCAAAGTAGCTGTCTAAGCCTGAATTGCAGAGGTGCTCAGCACCTGCAGTTCTAAGAAAGTCAAGGGAAGTGATAAGCACTTGGCACCTCAGACAGGCTCCTGTAATGAGCAATAGGGAAAGCAGGCAGTGTGGTGACACAGTGATCACAACTGAGAAGTCTATGCAAAGAAGCATGTGTGGGTCTGGTGGCATCTTGGCCACCAGCTAGCACTCTTTGAGTGATGGCTAGAAAATGGTATTTAGAGGTTTGCTTTTGGGAACTGGCTTGTAGGTAAAGTAGATATGCTTTGGAACAGTGGTCTAGGGCAACAGCAAGAATTAATTGATTTATAAAAACCTGTTTGTGACACAGTTTCCTTCAAGACCCACTGTGTCTAGAATTAGCAGACACTGTGCCTGAGACCAACAGACAAGTAGGCATACATACACAACTGGGAAATGAAATACATGTACCACTGTGTTCCATAACAGAGACAAGGGACTCTGCCACATTGGCCAGGTCACAGTGACCAGCTGCAGAGCCCTTGGGATTTCTGGATTTGGTGGACGGACCAAATTAGGAGACTGATAAATATCTTAATTTGGTTATGTATGCATGTGATGTGTTTGTGAAACAAAGGAATAGGCTGACAGGACAGAACATAGACAGTATGATGACCACAGGGAAACCAATCAACCTGGGATCCTCTCAGAATTCCTCCACCGCAGCTAACTCTTCATCCCCTGTTGTTATGCATTTGCATTCACTCCTGAAGTAGGTCTTCTTTAGGTTCTAGGGATCTATGACTTCAGATGTATTTGGGAATCCTCATTCCTGGTGTTTTGGGTTGGGTTGGGTATTTGAAAGGTCAGATAAAATTTGGCCAATTGACTGATCAAATATCAGTCAAAAATTGTAAAGTATTTTTAAAAATTATTGCTCTTTGTTATTTAGATAGTGGTAGTGCCTGGAGATTCCTGGGGATTTACCAAAAGCAGATAAGACACCAGGCGTGAATCACTTTCTGTCTTCTGCAAGCATGAGCTCTAGCTCAAAGACAGTGGGAAGTGGATGTAAAGCTATATGAACCAGATCTCCACTGCTGTCCAGTGCTATAGCTCCTTTCAAGTCAGTGGAGTCATAAAAAGTATCTTAGGATCTGTCCGTATCACTTTGTGTATTGTATGTCTCCTTTGCACAAAGGATGACACAGTATTCCAGAGAGCAAAGAATCATGCTCCTATTGATGTGGAGAAGCTCAAGAAAGTCCAAAGGAGGGCCATGCACATAATTAGAGGCCCGGTGCCTACAAGGAGACGCTGAAAGACTTGGGACTGTTCAGCTTGGAGATGAGAAGATTCAGAGGGGATTTGGTGGCAGCCTATAAGTATATCAAGGCCTGGGGGAGCATCTACTCACAAAGGTCTCCCAAGGGAGGACGAGATATAATGGGCACAAGCTGATTGAGGATCGCTTCAGGCTAGACATAAGGAAAAACTTGTTTATGAGTACTGAGGGTTTAGAACAGGCTCCCCCGCCAGAGGTGGTACAGTCACCCACCCTGGTGATCTTCAAAAAGTGTCTTGATGCCCATCTTGCTGGGGTCATCTGATCCCAGCAGTCTTTCCTGCTCAAGTGCAGGGGGCTGGATCTGATGATCTGTAAAGTCCCTTCCAGCCCCTGACAACTATGAAACTATGAAACTTTCCATTAAGAGACTCTCTCTCTCTCTCCCTCTCTCTCTCTCCATTTTCCATAGTTGCAGGCAAGATCAGAATGCTCAATAAAAATATAATATTTCTCTGTAAAAGTGTAGCATTGCCCTGACTGTTGGTCTGCAGCTGCTTGCAAGTATTAATGTAATACAGTGAAAATATTTCATAAATAAAAATAACTGAAATCTCCAAAAACAGATTTTTCTGAATAAATCCAACATTTAAAGAATTACAGAAACTACAGACAGATTTTAGCTCTCTTCCTTCCAAGTTATTCCAAATATCCCCTGAGTTTTCCAGGTTTGTGTTTTTGGGTGCAAATTAAGGAGAAAGTTCATCCATAACCAGATTATAATTTTCAGGAGGAAAAACATATACAGATTCCTTCAGTGCAAACTTAGTCTCACATTCAGGAGCTGTAGTAAGCTCTTCAGTCTGCTGAAAGCTGAACTTTCTTCACAAATGCTAATCTCCCTCCCAGAAATACAGCACTGACATTAAAGTTCTTAAATTTATAGCAAGAAGCAAAATATTGAGAAGAACCTGTGATATAGATGAAACTACTACAGAGCTCCATCTACCATCTTAATGACCTCCATTTCATTGTAGTTACAATTTTGTCAGTTTAGCAGAGTTTGTGACCTGCAGTCCATTAACCATAAAATGTTGAATTATAATTTTTCTGAAGTATAAAAGAATGCCTGCATCCCTGAACAACCAAGCAAAACATACTGAAAAAAATTAGCATACTGAGAATATGTTTTCAAACCTGTAAATTAAAGTTAGACATTTAAATCTATATTTAGGTACCAAAATAAAAATGGCCTCATTTTCAGAGATGCAGAATTCCCAATGAAGTCCATAGGAGCTGTAAGTTATTCATCATCCCTGAAAATCTGAACACTTATTTAAACTGTTAGATATAGCTTTATGACCCCAGTCGAGCAAAGCACTTACATATGGGTAGGCACTTTGCCCTTGATTCAGCAAAAGACTTAAGCATGTGCACAGTCTCACTGGTTGCAATGGAAGTTAGTAATCAGCATGAGCCAGTTGTCAAGTTCTTAAGGACTCTTGGGAAGGGAGAGTCTTGGGATCCATGCCCTGCTCCCATGATTGTTTATGAATTTTATAGTAAACAGTCCTTAGATAAATAAAAACAAAAATAATCCTTGAAGAAAGAACTAGGACAACAATTTCCCTCTCCCAGATGAAGAACCTGACTCCTGTGCTACAAAGTCATTCTCCTTTGTGCTCGGTCTCCTTCTGGCCCCATGAACCTTTCATTCCTTCTGCATTTTCATCACTTCTGTGAGGGATGAAAGATATCCTCATCCAGTTAGCTTGTAGATTGGTGGTTAGGGTATGCTCCTGGGAAGTGTTGATCTGAGCCTCCCTTTAGGCTTAGGAGGACACTGTGCCCAGGTCCCCCCATTTCTGGAGAAATTCTCCAACCACTTGTCCCACATTCATTCCTTAAAAGAAGAGAGAAAGCCAGTCGCCTGTTTCCAGAAGTCCAGAAAAGAGTGTTAGGGTGTGAATCCCATGAGTTGGTCCATCTTTTAGCATTTTCTACTAGCCAGCTTAGATGAATAAATTGAGGATGGAAAGCAGAAGTTTTCTAGCCATCACAGGAGTGGGGTTCTATGCAAAACTTTAAGTAGGAGTATTTGGGGCAAAATGCCCACCTAGTTTTGAAATCGTATTTGAGCCCCATATAAAAAAAAGTTACACTGATGTGTTTAGCAGTAGGGGACTGGACTCAGGGATCCAAGAGATTCTTTCCAGTCATATGCTCTGAAGGCCTTCCTTTTTCACACAGAATTAAGGGTATGTCTGCATTGCTGGTATAACTACAAGTTGGCTAGCTGTTTACAGCTAATCAGGTATATCTACCCAAGTCATGTATGGACTATATTGCAGACATAGCTTCTTATGAAAATCAGGGGAAGGAGTTTTGAGAGACAGAAAACTTTCCAAGAATCCCCTCACAGAGAGGTGTCTTTTTTTTTTTTTTTTGTCTGAAGGATGGTGGTGTTTGCTCAGTAGAAAAAAAAAAGCTCTGAAGACAGTCATGTTTGAGTCATTGGATGTTGATCCTTGGTCATGTAACACTGGTACTAATCCTTTGCACTCCCATCTCATATGTGGTGCCTGCTGTTTTCTCATTGGAGTAATACAAAGTAATACTCTGCTGATACCACTCTTCAAATATGTTTATTTATTTAATACTTAATCCAGATAGAGAACTACTCAGAAAAGCAGCTGGAGAGCTGGTGGTTTGCTAAATTCTGGGTTGGCTAGAGAGCTGGTTGGACTGCTAAGATTCCTTTAGACATACTGTTGTGTTGAATGGAAGATAATCATTTGCCACTGAAGTCCAAGTGAGTTCTTCTTTGACTCTGAGGACACTTTGCTATGCTACGGAGCAGTAGAGCTGTGCAAAGCTTTGGGTGCTGATTCTCCTTGGAGGAGATTTGGCCTGATTCGGTGGCTGAATCTCCGAATCCAAATCAAATCAGGAGGCCAATTAAAAGGTCTGAATTCATTCAAAGCTCTCTGAATCGACTCGGAAAAGATTCAGAGAGCTTCAGTGATTTGGTCAGTCCCCACTCGCTGCCACAGGGAGCTGGACCTAGACTCCATGCTGGTAAGTAAAGGGAGGGGACCATGCGGGGGACCCCTGCTAGGCCCCATCCCCTGTCTGCTCCCCCAGCCCTCCTGAGCACCTCCTGACCCCCACCAACTGTTCCAGCCCCACTCCCCCCATGGCTGCCTCGCCTGGTGCAGCTCTTTAAAAAAAAGCCCCTACCCACTGGCTGCTGCCAGGTGCGGGGGTGATCCCTGCTGCTCCACACTGCCCCACACTGCATGGACCCCCCTGACCCCCACTCACTCTCCCAGCCCCCTCCCCCACCATGGCTGCCCCTCCTACTCCAGCTCCTGGCTCTTTAAAAAAAGAAGCCCCAACTCACTGGCTGCTGCAGCGGCCTCAGGGCTCCTGGGGGCTCATGGAAGAGCCCGCCCATGCAGTGTGAGACAGTGGGGGGGGGAGCAGGGATTGCCCCCCTGCCTGGCACCAGATGTTGAGTGGGGGGGTTTTCGGGTTTTTTTTAAAGGGCTGGGAGCTGGGAGAGCGGGCAGGGCAGCCATAGAGAGCCAACGGGGGATGGGGCCAATTTGGAGATTTGGCCAATTCAGCAATGGCTGAATCTCTGAATCAGATTTGGCCAAATGGTTTTGGGACAGTGATTCGAATCACTGAATCAAATCACTGTCCTCCGAATCGGCCGAATCTGAATCCAAAACAAATACTAGCTGCTTCACACAGGCCTGCTGAGCAGTAGGATTTTCTTTCGCTTTCAGTATTCTTTGAACTAAACTACTTCCAGAAACAACTGCAGACATATAACAGAAAGTACTTCTGCTTGGATCTAATTGGTTTAGAATTATAGGTGGCCTTTTATTCCCCTATTTTGGATACTGTAGGAACCCAAAAAGGTAGGCATTTAATTCCAGGTAGCCAACAGTTTGTACCCTAGATAGTTTAGCCAATGATGTGAGTCTTGACTGAACACACTCTGACTGGACTTGACAAAGGCACAACTAAATTCAGATTTGCAGAAAGACATTGTGTAAATTATACTCACCAAGTGGTCACGAGAGTGTCAATGTTGGTGCTTCTAACATGCCACAGTGGCAATGAACCAACATTAGCTTTATCTTCTTTATAGTCCAATGAGCTGCTTTTCCTGCTATATCTCTTTCTTCCACTTCTTCAGTGTAGGAGTCCCACGAGCCACATTCCAAAGGCTTGTATAAAGAGGGTAAGCTGCACTTTGGAAATCATTTGCAAGTCTTGAAGTTTGGAAGACTTGAAGTTTGCAAGACTTGATGCTGCTTAGGTGCTAATGAGGATAGGAGAAAATGTAAATTACATCAACTTTGTTTCAATTGCACCGCTCTCTAAATTTGGCCTGAAAGTCATCAAAAACCCCTTTCTGTTCTGCTATTTTTTACAATCATAGAAGAACATGATGGCATACCTGCACTCAAGTCTAGGTGAGGGGGGGTTGGTGAGTTTTCTGGCTTTGTTCCAAGGACAGAACTTGGCCCCACCAGATGTTATCTCAGTGCAGCACTTCTGAAGCCTCACCAACAGTGGAGGCACATGAAGTGTGCTAGTCAAACCCACGTGCATAAGTTTGTTATTTTTAAGGGTATAAATTCCAGGTGGCATACAGTAGTGAAGAGCATGTAAAATGAAGGGAGCAAAGTCCCAAGCACTGTGGGAGGGGGGTGGCAATCAGAACAGTGTGACTCAAGCTAGGAGTGTAGATATGATGGACTGAACTTCCTAAGGCCAGTAGAGGAGTTGCCCATTGACAGAACTGACAACATGAATGTCAGGCAGCAGCGAAGCACAAAGGCTGCTTATAGACATGAAAAAGAAAACAGCACTTAACTTTCAGCTCAGTGCCCCTCACCCAGAATCTGTATAGCTCATGCACTTCAGCAGGGCTTTTTGGTGCTTTTATCTAATAGCCAAGTCAAACTGAAGCAGTGTCTCTTCTGGTAAAGCACTTTTTTCCCTCACGTCTGTCAGCTCCCAAAGAGACAAGAGCAGAACAAGTGAAAGCAACCTTCAGAAGTGCTCACTCCATGGAGGAAAGGAACTAATCAACCTTTTACTTGTACATGCATTTCCGCCACTGCAACATATAGGGTGCAGCTACACATGCACTGTAATGCTCTATAGCCTATTTTACTGCGCATTAGAGCATCACAGCAGAAACAGCTAGTATGTCACTGCACAGTAAAATTAGGCTACTGCGCATTAAGCGTCACTAAAAAAGCATGCACTTTTGCTACTGTGCATTAGGGCAGCCTAATATGCATTTAGTTAGTACTCAGGAGGCTTGTCAGTGAGGCCCTAAGGAACCATGACCCTAGGGAGAGGGAAGTTCAAGAAGAGTAGTTGCTCCTCAAGGGAGTGATTCTCAATGCACAAGCTAAGTCTATTCCATCTCGGAGGAAAGCCAGCAAGAGGGCACAGCAGCCCCCTGGCTCTCCAGGGATCTAGCAGACCTCCTGAGGCTAAAAAGAAAGGCCTACAAAGGATGGAGGATGGGATTCACCTCCAAGGAGGATTATTCTGCACTGATCCAGTCCTGCAGGGAGCAAACCAGGAAAGCCAAGGCTGCAACTGAACTCCAACTAGCTTCAAGCATCAAGGACAATAAAAAGTCCTTTTTCAGATATGTGAGGAGACGGAGGAAAAGCAAGGGCAACAGTGGACCCCTGTTGAACCAGGTGGGGCCACTGACAACTGACACCCAGGAAAAAGCCAACCTATTAAATGGGTATTTTGCGTCAGTCTTTCATCAGTCCCATGGGATGCCCGTGCCCACTACAGGACAGGGAGGTCCAGGTAAGGGAGATCCCCTGCCCTCCATTAATGCTGACCTTGTGAAGGAACACCTTGAGAAGCTGGATACCTTCAAGTCAGCTGGCCCTGACAATCTGCACCCCAGGGTACTCAAGAAGCTGGCAAGCATCATAGCTCAGCCTCCGGCATGGATCTTTGAAAACTCCTGGTGCTCTGGTGTAGTGCCTGAAGACTGGAAGAAGGCCAATGTGGTGCCCATCTTCAAGAAAGGGAGGAAAGTGGATCCAGCTAACTACAGGCCCATCAGCCTGACTTCTATCTCGGGAAAGATCTTAGAAAAGTTTATTAAAGAGGTCATTCTTAATGGACTGGCTGACACCAACATCCTAAGGGATAGCCAGCACGGGTGTGTTACAGGTAGGTCTTGCTTGACCAATCTCATTTCCTTCTATGTCCAGGTGACATATCACCTGGACAAGGGAGAAGAGATTAATGGATTGATGAATTGATGAAGTCATAGATCTTGACTTCAAAAAAGCTTTTGATCTGGTATCCCATGATCACCTCTTGGTGAAACTGGCCAATTGTGACCTTGGTCCACCAAGATCCACTGGCTGGGAAATTGGCTCCTTGGTCGGACCCAGAGGGTAGTAACTGATGGAAGTCACTCATAATGGTGTCCTGTGACCAGTGGGGTCCCCCAAGGCTCTGTCCTTGGACCCATAGTGTTCAACATCTTCATTAATGATGTGGACATTGGAGTCAGAAACGGACTGGCCAAGTTCACCGATGACACCAAACGTTGGGGCAAAGCATCCACACCAGAAGACAGGAGGGTGATCCAGGCTGACTTGGACAGGCTCAGCAAATGGGCAGATGAGAACCTGATGGTGTTTAACACCAAAAAATGCAAGGTTCTCCACTTTGGGAAGAAAAACCTGCAGCATCCTTATAGGTTTAGCAGTGCTACGCTGGCTAGCACTACGGAAGAAAGAGACTTGGGGGTCATCATTGACCACAAGATGAACATGAGCCTCCAATGCGATGCTGCGGCTAGTAAAGCGACCAAAATGCTGGCTTGCATCCATAGATGCTTCTCAAGCAAATCCCGGGAGATCATTCTCCCCTTGTACTCAGCCTTGGTGAGGCCACAGCTGGAGTATTGCATCCAGTTTTGTGCTCTACAATTCAAGAAGGATGTGGAGAAGCTTGAGTGAGTCCAGAGAAGAGCCACACGCATGATCAGAGGTCAGGCGTGGGGTGATCTGATGGCCACCTATAAGTTTATCAGGGGAAACCTTTGTTCACCAGAGCGTCTTAAGGGATGACAAGGTCGAACAGTCATAAACAACTGCGAGACCGTTTCAGGCTGGACATGAGGAAGAATTTCTTTACTATCCGGGTCCCCAAGGTCTGGAACAGCCTGCCGTCGGAGGTGGTTCAAGCACCTACATTGAACACCTTCAAGAGCAAATTGCATACTTATCTTGGTGGGATCCTATGACCCCAGCTGACTTCCTGCTCTTCGGGCAGGGGGGCTGGACTCGATGATCTTCCAAGGTCCCTTCCAGCCCTGATGTCTCTGAAATCTATGAACACATTAGAGGTACTAAATTTAATGCACAGTAGCAAAAGCACATTAATGAAAGTACAGACACACTTATAGAGTAGCAATAAAATGTTTTGGCTTTGTCACAGGTTACCTTAAAATGGGCATAAAGGCAGTTAAAATTAGAGTAGTCATTAATTAAAGGGTTTAAAACTGTCAAATGTACCCCATAAATCTTTTAGAGTTATGCCACTCCTGCTAAGGTTCATCTTTGATCCATTTTGCCCAGGTTTTTCCAGGGATTGTTAGACAGCTCCTGGGAGCTAAAACAATCAATTTGCAGTCCACCACAGCTCTGGCATGTATGCCTCCCAGCCACTCTAGCCATCTCCACCCTCCAAACCACTACTGGTCTCTCCTTCCCCACCACCACACCCCACCCCTTCATGCTTAGAGCAGCTGCATTGTCCTGGGTTAACTGCTGTGAGACCTTGGAGCCAGGGAAAACATGTTTTCTTCAGATCCAGGATTTGGCCACCTGGCCGCTCTAAGCTTAGCTTGGAGCCCCTGGGCTTAACTGCAGTGAGATCCTGCTGCTAGAAAAAGCATGCTTACCATGCAGCAGTGCCACACTCAGTGGTCACGTCTACATGTGCATTTGACCGCGGATCAGTTTACTTGTGAGTAAAGCACTCGTGTGTAAACGCTCCCAGGCAAGCTTACCCACATGTAGGGATGTGGCAGCAGATTTGCTGCTCCTAACAGCAAACTGCTCCTACTTCCTGTGGCCCTGCAATAGGTCCCTGCCACCACCAGGGGGAGCTCAAGGCTCTGGCTGCAGCTCCCAGCAGCCAGCAGCCATCTTGAAAAGGCAAGTCCACTCTCTGCTCCCTGGCCAGCCACTTCCCCAGCCAGAAGCAGTATACACAGTGCAAAGACAGCATGTGGCAGCTATCTCATCATTGCCTCTGCCTCCCCATGCCATGGTTGCTCCAACTCCAGTGATACCCCAATAACCTGGCCCATTGCCATCTGGTCCCTACCAGCTCTCTCGCATGCAGTGACCACCTTCTCTGGCCACACTGTGCCATCCCACCCTGCAGCTGTGACCTAGACCCTATCCTGCTGGCCAGACCCCAGTTGGCTTAAGTTCCTATTCAACCCTAGAGTACACAAAAACCAGCAGACTGTCCCTGTGCCTGAAGAAGAGTGTTTGTGCCCAAAAGCTTGCAAAGAACAATTTTCTAACTATTCAGTTAGTCTGATAAAACATATCACATTTACCCAAATAACTTTATCTACCTATGTTCTTAGACCAACATGGCTATAACCAACACCTCCAATAGCTTTTGTTCCAAGAATTTATCCAATCTCTTTTTGAAATTCATTGATTATACACATGAAATTCATGCAAAAATGTAATTGATTAATGAATAATGTATTTAACATATTTAGTTTATTTAATATGATTTTAATTTATATAATGTGTATGTGTATATTTTCTGTAAATTGTATCAAGTTAAATGATCACAAATACAGTTCCCCGTAGTTTTAACTATATGCCAAATATAAAAAGTGCCAGGTTCAAGTTGTTTTCAGCCTATTTTTGTGCTGAAATGTTCAGTGTGAGATGAAACTTCCTGCCTGGGAAAGAAAAAACTCTTTTGCCTAGGAAAAACTGTTATAAGTTAAAGTGTAGTTGGAAGTATAATAAAAGTGTAAAGTGCTTTATCTTGTTCCCTACTCACTTTTCCACTGTTTGAGCCACACGTTTAGTTGTCTTTGGAGGACTTTGCCCCTGATAAGCCTTCAGAAAGTGGTCTCCAAAGTTGGCCACTGTTCCTTCTCTACACTTATCTTCTTCCTCCCAACTCAGACCTGTCTACCTATCTGTGTCTCTATAGTAACTACACTTATCTCTTACATGGTCAGTTAACACTGCACTGTTGCAACACGGGTTACTTTTGTCACCTGTTATATGTCTTGGACCTCATATTACATTGCCATTTCTATTTCAGCCATTTGTTAAAGGGCCCAATGGCTCTGAGAGAGACCCCATGTTTGATTTTCGTACTATCTCACTGCCTTTCTTCAATGACATTCTAGTCCCTTAAAGCCTCCTCAGCAGGGAATGTGCCAGGGAAGGGGATGAGTGAAGCATAGCTAGTGTAAAGCCATATGGAAACTATAAACACACATTGAAGAGTAGAGTAGCTCCAAACTACAACACAAGGCCCAACACAGAATCTGGCTCCACATCCAAGCTTTCAACTTTATGTGCCTCCCTCCCATGTGGCCTCCCCTTCCACAGCAGTTGCACCCAGATATGCAAGTATTAATGTAAATCCGACCCAATGAGTATAACTTTCCTCCAAACCTGCAGAAATTGAGACCTGTGCCCTTTAAAATATGGCTCTCAGAAGAAGTGGGGAATTGTTCCAGCAGCCTTCCTCATAAAGCGCAATCTCTGGTTGACCGACAATGTCAGCAACATTCAGATTTGCAAATGTTTTTCAAAAGATGACTCAATATGAGAAAATGGAACGAACTTTCCCATCAGGTAATTAATTTCTGTGGGCACACAAATGATCTTTTAATATGTTAAATGAGGTCACAAGAAGGCAATGAAGAAAACATTACCATTAAAAAAATTATTGATCAGCTCATAAAAAGTTTGGCATTGGCCAAAAGGGCTTGCAAGGAATCAGCCAAAAGGACTTACGATGCAGACAAAGCAAATAATTCCATTCATTCCTTCAAGATGAAATGTAAATCAAGGCAGACATCCTGCTAAACACAGAAAGGTCTCCAAAAATATTTCAGGTTACCAGTTTCTAATCCAGGCTGCTTGATGCTCATTCAGTTGACACTTATTGCTCTTTGCAAACTTTTAATTCTCCAAGAGGAACTGCCTTGAACTTCTCTGAGCTCCAAGTACCAAATTTAATTATGCATTCATGACAGTCATAAAAAAAGGGGAAGATGACAACTCTGAGAAAATATAGTTCTCCACCCACATTTGTCCAAGTCAGTTGGTTTTTGGTTTTTGTTCAAAGGCCTTTTCTTTGTGATATGGGGCAAAATCTAATAAACCTATTTGGGTGTCATTTGTTTTACTTACCCAGCAGCCTGGAGACAGCTGACAGAGCCCAGGCAATGAGCAATGCTGCTTGAGGAAGGAGCCTGTCCAAACACTAGGATGGCAATGTACTTATTCAGCATGTTACCCAGACCACCTCTGCTAGCTGGTGGGGGGTCCAGTAACTCAAAGCTGCTCCTTTTTGTCAGAACCTCCTCCAAAAAACAGAGCAAATTCTGACCACACTTAACCTAGTCTAACGCTTATGTAATGCAGTGGGGTGACTCCTAATTTACACCAGCTGGAGTGAGATCAAATTTGGGCCTCACAATACATACATCCACTTGCCTGTGCCAAACAACTTCATGATCCTTCAGATGCTTTTGATCTTACCATGCAGATGCTCCTCTAGGAAATAAATTCCACAGCTGTGCTCTGCATGACCACCTCATCAGTCCAGTCAGTTGTTACCCCTCACAATCATGGGATACCATGTCACAGTGGGGGAGGGGGAAATGACCCCATCTTTATGTAGCCTCTTCATTCTAGATAACTGAGCAGTTGTACAAGGCATCCATACACATTTCAGTATCATTAGTGCTTAAATCATGGAGGTGGACAATGAAAGAAGGACTGTTCAGCAGGGGAAACCCAAACCCAACTGCTGTCAGTTGTTATTTGCATTGCCTAGAGAAACCTCCCAAGCCCAACCTCCTCCCCCTAGTGTGGTAGACGTTTTATGTACAGTATGAGAGTCTCTGCCATGAAAAATTTATAATGTGCATAGATGAAGCAGACAAAAAGGAAGCAGCAGCATCTCCACTGCGCAACTAGGGAATGCAGGCACAGAAAAATGTAAGTCCCACTCCTGGAATGATCCCCATTAGAGAATTGGGGCCTGTCTATGACTTGCACAAGGCCACACAGAAAGTCTGTGCAAGGGACAGGTTTAGACCCAGGTCTCTAGGGTTTCCTAGGCCCACATCTCGACTGCCAAAACATCCTGCCTCTTTTCTTAATATGCAGGTAAAGGTAAAACCCCTCCCCCAGTATATGGCATATGTAAAGCTGGAGAACACTGCGCTCTCAGTGAAAGAATCCTCCCTTGACAGCTGCCCACTAAAAACAAATTTCTTCCCATGCTGTAATTGTCACTTTGCAAGGCTACAAGAATAGATGTCAGAGAATGTGCTCTTATCTGGTGCAACAAGAGCAAGAAGAAAAAAACCAGCAAATATCCAGTGATCAAAGAATTCACATCTTCCTAAATGTTGACCAAGCTACAGAAGCCAGCTGGCAAAGAACCCTCTCCTTGCAAGCTCCTCTCCTTTGTTGACATGGGGGCAGGCTCTGTAGTGCTATTTCCTGTCAAAACTCTTGTCATCTGGAAGAGATGATATTTTTTCAAGTGACTGAATATAATGTCTTTCTTTGGAGATCAAAAGAGGTGACGGTGGCTGCCGAGGAAGACCCACCCCAGCTCTGACCCTTTAAGAAAAAAAAATGAGAAAAAACTTGGGACTCACCACTCCTGCAGCAGCCTAGGGGCTTCAGAGGGCTCGTGGAAGAATCTCTGAATCAGATTTGGCTGAATCAATTCAGGACAGTGATTTGAATCACTGAATCAAATCACTGTCCCCTGAATCGGCTAAATCCAAATTTGAATCCGGAGGAAATACTAGCTGCTTCACACCCAATGCTGTAAAGCTGTTAGCACTTTACAGCATCAGGTCCTTTAAAATTTAGGGCCTGACTCTCTCCTTCGTCCAAACTCTGCCTGCTGTGAAAAAGTGGCAGAAGAGGAGGTCCATAGCCTTACACTAAGAGCAGGTGTCCAAGTGTCCCTTCCCTTGCTTGGATTAGAGCAGCATATACATTCTCTCATTTATGCCAGTGTAAAATCAGTAAAACAAAGCTCCACCCCGACATACACTAGTCTAGGGGCCATGTTGCTTAGGATATATTAAATGCACTTAAAACAGGGGTGGGCAAAATACGGCCCGGGGGCCAGATGTGGCCCGGGGGCCATTCTATCTGGCCCGCGGGGCCCCTAAAAAATTTAGAAAATCAATATTTACCTGTCCTGGGCTGCCTGCCTGCCTGTCCTTAATGGCTTGCCAAAACTCAGTAAGCGGCCCTCTGCCAAATGTGAGTGTCTGCATGTTCAACCACATGCTAAGTGTGAGCATATCATAGCAAAGTTAGGATTTCTGTGGGGGGAATATCTTTAGATCATCTAAAGGAACACGTGCTCAGCTATCTTTGGACTGGTCCACAGAGATAATATGAGTTCCACATTCCAATGTGATGCCAGGGCTGGGACTGACAACCAGCTGATTGTCAGTTCCCGCCCAGCACTGCACTGGACCTGATAGTTGCCATTGGCAGTGTTGAACACAGCTTGTCCCACAGACCCAGCAATAGACACAGCACCTTCTCCTGGGCTCGTCTGCCCATTCTGTCCCTGCTTGCCGCCAGTGGCAAAGACTCAGCTTGCCCCAGCATGGCAGGTGCTCCCAGGCTTGGAAGTTCTGGGCAAGCAGGGGAGATGGCATGAACTCCAAGCCTGGTGTTTGCATGTTCTCACAGATAATTGTGTAAGCTGTGGTGCTATGCCCAGTGCTGGGGTGGGACACAGCTGGCTCCAGCCCTGTCCGGAGCAGTCAGAGTTTATAGGAAGCATTACTGTGCAACTGCTCAGAACATGTTCTAGCATTTAATGCTGCACAGTGATGCTTACTGCAGTCTAAATAAAACACATACTAAGTGACAAGGTTTTAGCATGGACATAAAAGCTTATGCAGGGACTCCTTTGGAGTTCATGGTGTTAGTGGCCATGTCTACACAAGACACAGATTGCAGTCATTTAGTACTTGTATAAACAACTACTAAATGACTGTGCAGTAACCGAAGTTACTGTGCAGTAGTGCCGAGGAATGGCTTTTTTTGTGATGCTGACTGCGCAGTAGCCTGCGACTACTGTGCAGTAGCATCACGTCATGCTTTCTGCAATGCAACACTACTGCACACTGATCTTGGGCCACTGCACAGTCAGTTGCTTGTGTAGATGAGGCCAGTGTGACTCAGCCAACATGGGCCAGAGTATGTTCCAAAGTCAGACATATGCTTAGGCATCCCTCAGAATGAAAATGAGCCCTTTTCATCAACCATGGCAACATGTTCCAGCCAGCATTTGATACCTTTGTGATATGAGCAAAAGCCAGATTCTGGCCCCATCTTGGTTATATTATTTTCCTCTTCCTTCCTTCCTTCTCTTTTTCATGTTTTTGTGACAAGGTATTTAGCAGAATTTGCAGACTCATTGGGTTCTGACAGGCTGCACCATGAGAGCTTCTGCTATGACCTAAAACTATGAGATGGTTGCATTTGGTCACTGAGGTGTTATTTCTAGCAGTACTATGCAAAGCAATATTTAATCTTTTTCTCTCTCTGCTTTCTCTATCATTTTTCAAATAGCCAGGTTTTTAATTCAGTGCTTTTCCAAAGTAGTTGGTGTAACAGGGTGCCAGTGTAGGCTCACCAGATTGGCTAGGGATAGAAACAGTGCTGATGAATCCTGAGTGACCTCAAGAGTGGAGCAGAGGAGCCCTGCCCTGTGGAAAATGAGAAGCCAATTGAAAGAAGACCCCATCATGCCGGGTGTCCCGGAGACTAGGGGTGGCATTCAGCCCCCCACTCTACTGTGGAGAAGAAGTAGTGTCCAAGAGCGTAGCAGCATCCATATCTGGAGCAGAGAGCTGGGTCGGTGAGTTGAGGAAACCCCTTACCTTTCCTGGGGAAGCAGGACAGCAGCAGGCAAGGCGTTGGGATCCTGAGGAGCAGCAGAGCACGAGGACGAGGGTCCCTGGGAGCTCAGGGCACAGGCTGGCGCTCGGAGCGGGACTGGCGAGCTGCGAGGTGTGTGGGGTGCCCAGCCAATCAACTGGAGCAAGGGTTTAGAGCAGTGACTCCTGGGAGCTGCCTGTGCTGCTGACCCTCTGCCACTGACTGCTTTGGGGGACTCAGTCCTGTCCCTTATTCTGCAGCTGATTGTCATCAGATGGAGTCCCTGAGCTTTGTGCTTGGGTCATGCCGATTGCTGCAGGAGCCTACTCTGTTGCTTGTTGCTTGCCTTGTCGGTTGTCATGGAGGATCACCCTACAGCCTCTTTGGGGGGGTTGGGGTTTAATACAATTTGATTGCTGCAGACCAAAGAGCCTACACTGTTGCAGTCTGTCGCTTACTGGGAAGCCTGTTGGAGCTGCTGGAAGTGAGCACCTTGCTTCCTTGTGGTAGCATCTCGGCAGTGGCTGAAAGCTGCCAGTTACCCTACCTGTGGTTCTTGAATCAAGGGTTGACTAATGCATTCTGGTTTGTTTTGTGATTCTGGTTATGCCATTTAAGTTCACTTGTAAATAACCTTTCCTATTAGTCTTGTTTTGTAAATAAAGTGTAAATAGTTAAATTAGTTAAGTGCTAGACCTTCTTGGGACCACAGGCTGCTCTGTGGAGAGCAGGGGCCGGCTGGAAAGTAAAGTGGTGCTGGCCGGAAGCCTTGCCCCACTCTCACCACACCATCCCTGATACTGGGCAGGGGTGCCACCTGGGTTACATTAGTATCATTTTAATTTTCAAGATGGCAAAATTTAGGTAGTATGGCATGTTAATACAGTAGAGACTTTCTGCTACTTTCTTATTTTGTTTTAGGTGTTTTATTTCTTTTTCTTTCATTTGTGACCCTTACAAGACAGTTCTTAGTATGGTGTATCAAAGACTGAGCTATCCCATGTAGCACCAAAACACCCATCAGTCAAAATTCACAAAAGGGAGATAAGATCATGCAGACACAAGTCTTCCAGAAAAGGAGAAAGGTGGAGTTCGAAGCCATCAGAACAGCATATTTTTATAATATGCACCATGGATCTGGTCTAAAGTCCTTTTAACTTAATTTATCAACTTCACTGGACTTTGGATCAGGTCCATATCCATACAAGATAATGGTAAGAGCTGAAGTTCTCGACATATAGCAACAGGCAGCAGGTTCAGCAGTCCAGACACAAAACAAAGCTTGGTTGTCAGTGCTACAGTTTATCGAGGAAAAAAGCCAAACCATCCTACAAGATCAGCCAGAGGTGATGGTGACACCTCGTGTGACTTCACACAGATTTACGAGCCAGCCCCCGGACTGGAAAGGGTAACTCACAGAGAGAGGCTGGAAACTCTCTGCATAGACACAGTTCTTACTGTTCATTATGGGAAAACATGAAACAAATGCACCTGAGTCAGTGCCCTACATGGCCAGCTGCCATGAGACATACAACAGAGGGACAGGGAAGGTGAAACCTCTGGCCCCAGAATTTCATCTCTCACTGTTTCCCCCCCTCTTTCCAAAAAGTGAGAATTTCACATTCTTGCTTTTCCTACCATGTTTCCCCCTGCTCCCAGGTATCTTCAAATTCTCTTGACCAAGCACCACTCTGCCAGTCTCTTTCCTTCAAGATCTTTCTTTCCTCCACCAGCCTGGAGTTCTTGCCTTCTGCTTCAGGGGTTCCTCCATCCTTTTTCCAGCATCCTTGCCTTTATTGGGTCCCCATTGCCCTCTTCCTTTAACCCAGTGATTCCTTCTGGGGTGCCACAATATTCTTTAAAGTGTGTCACAGAAATTGTAATGAGATAAGTGCGGTGGGAGGAGATAAGCACACAAGGCCAGGCTCAGGCTCTCCCTGCCTGGCTACTCCCTGTGCCTACTGCCTGCCCCTCTCTGCAAAGAGCTAAACCCTGTAATAAATCATCTAAAAATGTTGAGAACCACTGCTTGAACCACTGGTTTCCATACTTTCCCTAATGCTCAGACTCCCAACAACTACATTTTCATGTCCCCATTACTTACCCAGGTACAAGTTCTGAATATTTATTTTGTTTTCCTCGTGGCTGAGTAACTGAAAACCATAATCCTGAAACATCAGAGCCAAAAGTATTGTAGGAGTCTCTAAGAAACTGAGGTGCTTTAATGGCTTAAAGCGCTTGTACTCATGATGGTTTTCCCATGTGCACATGACAAAAATCACTATTTATCTAGCATAATGGCATCACCATATACATGTGCATGAGGTTTGGTTGTGTCAAATTGTCTCACATTGTGGCAAACTAGGCTTCATCCCAATGTATTCTAGTTTGACCATGGTGAATTGTCCCATTGTGGAAACAAAAACTGTTGTGTACATGGCAACTCACTAAGTTATGTGTCCTGAGCCCCCTTGCCCACCAGGTGCTACTACAATTTGAAGGTACTTGCAGGTAATTTGCAGTGCAATGCTTTAGTACATGAGGTATAGCTACAGAGCCCAACATGGACCAATATTCTGTTCGCCTCTCTTTTTTTAGTTCATTAATTAAATGAATAAATACTTAAAACAACCTGTTTTGTGTTAGTCATCTCCTATTTCACTGTACTGACAGCTAGGGCGTGTTGGGGAGTTGAAGTTTGGGGTGCTTGAACTACGCCAGGCATCCAGGAGCACAGGAGCATTCAGTAAAATCGTGTTACAAGCCCTCCACTTTTTACATGAGATGCCCTCTTCAGTGTCCAAACCCCAACTTCAGGCTCAGCTGGCTACTGTGCATGTTAGGTTCCTTCCCTGTACTCCATTTTTTAGCAGTGCCATTATCACTGCCACAGCTAGGCACCAGACCCCAAGATTAAAATGCCACTCGTGGTTTTGCAGGGTCTCCCATTACCCGCTTTTTATATCACATGCCCTCAGCAGTAAAACTATGTGGGTGCTCAGCAGACCATTTTAACCCCGAATCCCAAATTATGGCTCAGGTGTCCGCTTTGTGTATTAGGATCCATGCACCCCATTTTTAATAGGTCCCATTATCACTGCCACAGCTAGGTGCCAGACCCCAAGGTTAAAACCCCACTCCCAGTTTTGCAGGGTCTCCCAGCACCCCCTTTCTACATCAGATGCCCTCAGCAGAACACTTCGCCCAAATCCCAAATTCAGGCTCGGATGGCAACTGCACATGTCATGCCCGCCCCCCCCCTTATGGTTATGGACACTACGGGACACCCCTTATAGCCAAAAGCATCCCCCACACAAAAATAAAACCAGCACCCCCCCTCAAGGGAGACCTACATCACCAACAGCAGCCACCAGTCACAAGACTGATGCTACACAGGTAAATCTTTGCGTACATTGACTGAAAACACAGAAATTTACAGGAATAAAACTTTAATTCAAATATAAATAAACAGCAAAGGCAAAAAATGGTCAAAATGTCTGAAACATTTCTATATACCCACTCCCCTATCCTAAATGACCCCTTCAAATTCTTCTGCCTCCCTCTTCAAGAAGCGCCAGACGTGGTGCAATGGAACAAAGACAACGTTGTGGTTTGTCCCATACTCCTAACTCAGTTTTCTTGCCTCCCCTTATAGCAGATTTCCTGAGCGAGATGTCCCAAAGCCTTCTGTGAAAATACCTGTGCACTCAGGTAAACATCCGTCTGCAGGGGTCTGTGTGGATGCATCAGCCGTTGTCAAGCACAGTGGGAGGGTAATTGGGAGAGAGGCATGGCAGTTAGTCTGACATGTTCAAACATACCCTAACCACTATTTTTATGGTTTCCCGTTACCATGTCACCAAGCCCTCCGCAACAGAAAACTTACCACTGGCTGCACTTCTGCCCCTGACTCCTGGTCCTGGTCCTGAGAAAGGGGTGAGTTTGTGGGAAGCCAGGGCTGGGGGACAGAAGCCACTCCATAGTGGGTGGCATCACCACTGTTATAATATATATGGGAGTGGTGAAGGGTGTACGGCAGTGGTTCCCAACCTTTTATTTTCTGTGCCCCACTGCTGGAAGTGGAGTGCGGCAGCAGCAGTGGTGGCAGCCTGGAGGCAGGGGAGCTCCCAACATGCGGCGTGGCTTGTCTTTTCTGTGCAGCACTACTGGCATTGCCCCTATGACCCTCATTTGGGTCGCGACCTGGGGTTGCAAACTGCTGGTGTAGGGTGAAGTGGGACAAGACTGGGGCGGAGAATGGGAGATGTTGGTAGTCATGCCTCTTTGGCAGACCTGATCTCCTTGCTCACCTGGAATCCATGGCACTTCGAACAAAAACTGCTGCCCTGCCCTGCCCTGCATTTCTCAAAGGACAACTCCCTTTGAACTTAGGGGACACATTCATTAAAGTCCTATGAGGGGTTAAATGCCCAGAGCAGAACACAACCAACAGGGCCAGGGATGACCTCCCCTGCTGTTGCAAAGGTGCCCTTTTGCCTGGCATAGATTTGGATGTGTTGATGGTACCTATTGAGGAATAGGACACGGGGACTTTACACCCCTTGTAGCCACCCCACCCTTGGGTTCTGGTGCCTAGCTGTGGCTGTGATAATGGAAACTGTGAATATTTGTTATGGTTATGGACACAGACACTACGGGTTCATGGCTGCTGGTGAACTTCCCTTGGGCAGGTCACCCCAATACTTTTCTGGTCGTCTGAGGTTTGACTGCCCCCTCCCTTCCCCCAGTGCCATCAATGTCTGGGCACTTTTATGTAACACTGAAAAGTGGGCTTCTATGAACCTGCTCATTGACCTAAAAGCAGAACAGGTTTATGAATAGTGTGTGCTCACTGTCCCATGTCTTCCATATCCAGCATGCCCTTTGATGCACAGAGGGGCTTTGGGCTCAGACAGAGCCTGGCCCCAAAATGACCTAGGAGAACACCTCACTTTGGCACCAAAAATTGATACAGTTGCAGAGCATCTCTGCTCTTCAAACTTTGCCCAGCCACTATAGGGTTAGCGGGTGTTGAACTCGCCTTGGACAAGTTACCTCAAGACCTATTGACTGAGCACACAGCTACCCGCAAGAGGGGAGGGGGAGAAGGCCCTTCTTGATCTGAGATGTCTGAGGTTCGTATCAGAAGTGAGTGGCCAGCAGTGCATAGGTGTCAGGCATACCCCGCCATGTCTTCACAGGTCCCATTATCACAGCCATAGCTAAACTATGTTTTGAGATGTCGTTGTCCCCCCCCCCAGAACTCACTTTTTACATGCAATGCCCTCAGTGGTAAAAATGTGTGGTTGCACAGCAGAACACTTTAAGACCTGAACCCTATGCCTGCCGCTTGCTGGCAATCCAGGCCACTCAAGTGCAGAGGAAAGTGGAAGGGACCCAGGCATGTCATCATCTGGTTCTGAAGAACAGGAGAGACAAGGGACCTCCTCCTCCACACAAAGTATGTTAAGCCCTGGGGAATGATCAATCACCTGGCACCTAAAGTGACAGCTTCAATTAAAGCTATATGTGAATTGAAAGCGGGGGGGGGGGAGGAAGGGATTTTTTTTTCAGCTGCAGTTTTGCATTGGGATAGCACTTCTTTACAGCCAGTCAAGGCCTGCTACCCCCGCCCCTTAGCCAGGCACACATTCTTGGGCATTTTGGGACAATTTTTTTTCCTGCTCACAGGATTCACTGAGTTTTGTAGCGGCAAGCATCCATAATTAAGGCTTATTACCACATTTATTTATAAAGTTTTTTTTGATGTGCATTTCCAGGCCCAATTGCAATGCTGCCACCAAGGATAGAGACAACCCAGCCAGGCAGCAGTGGGTGGTAGAACTGACAGGTTGATGAATGCCCTAAGGGAATGTGAACCGTGTTTAAGATAGCTGGTTAAATAGGTCCACTGATCTGCAGGAAGCCTCATGAGGGTATCGCAAAAACCACTGCGTTGAGTCAAAGATGCATAAATAGACCTAGCAGGCCCGGCAAGTAGTGACAGGTGTACTGCTCACCACTTTGGTACTGGTGGTTGTCAGACCAAGTTCTGCAGCACCCTTTGCACCTTCTCATTAGGGCTGTGAGAAATAGCACCATTTCGTTTTGACTTCCATTTCACCATTCTGCCAGGACAGTGTTTTGTTTTGAATTTTGTTTCACTTCGAAGTACTGTTCCATTTCATTTCATTGAAACTGTTTCACTGTTTCGATGCTGTTTCAATGTTTCGCCCATAGGCTATAATGGGAAAGCATGAAACTGCCTATAACTTTGTCATTTCTTGACTGATTTGGATGAAACTTGAAGGTATAGTAGCCCCATCTGAGGCCATGATGTCTGCCGTGTTTCAAGGAGATGGGTACAAGCATTTCTGGGAAACTTCACCTCAAAATCTTGAAAGCGAAACTCCTGTCACTTGTAAGTGTAAAGCCACAGGGGGGTGAAAACAGTAGGCCTGGTAGCCCCTGCTGAGATCACAAAGCCTGCCAAGTTTCAAGGAGACAGGTGTAGGGGTTTCTGGGAAACTGCACCTCAAGCTGCTGACAAGCAAAACTCATGTCACGTGTGTATGTTCAGGCACAGCAGGGTGAAAACTGCAAGCATGGTACACCCTGCTGAGGCCATGAAGCCTGCAAGTCTTCAAGGAGATAAGTGCAGGGGTTTGCTGGCAAGCAAAACGCCTGACATGTGACTGTCTGTGTGTGTTAAGGCACAGCTGTTTTTCCGTCCCTCCCCCAGAGGACTGGGATTGGAAGGGACCTCAGGGAAGGATCACAGTCATTGGCCAGCTACACAGTCAATATGAGAGCAGTCCTTCCCCCTTTTACCCCTCCCTTTCCTTACTTTTTGTTTCCCTGTGGGCAAACCCAGCTTGAGCTTTGAAATTCGAAGCGTTTCAAAACTTTTGAAATGTTTCAACTGCCCTCATTCCGTTTCGAGGCTGTTTCAAAGCCTTTCGTTTCATTTCAATGTCACTGTTTTGAGCTTGAAATGAGTTGAAACAGTGTTGAAATGAAACACCCGGTGAAATTTCACACAGTCCTACTTCTCATGCCAGTCAGCAGCAAGGTTTGGCACATATTCACCCAATACCAATGGATAGTTCTCTTTGTAGCTCAAAATAACTACTGCATTGTTGTTTCTTTTTTTTAAGTGATTGTTTTGTTCTTGTTTTAGTAATAGTTTGCATGCTTATTGTTATGGACTAGTAGTAGTGTATTACTAGTATAGTACAGTTACAGAATACTGATTCATAGTTATTTATATAGGCAGTTCTCGACTTACAACATTTCGAATTACAACGTTTTGCACTTCCATTTATAAATTGACACTGTTTCAACTTTCTGACATCAGTTTCAACTTTATAACACTTGATCTGATACAATGCCATGCCAATGAACAAGTTTGCTGCATTGCCCATCTCCCTGGAGAACATCTGTCCAAACTTCCTTGGACACTTTCTTTAAGAAAGCAGACAAGACTCCTGAAAACCTGCAGCCAAAACTCCTGAGAAGACTCCAGCCAAGAACCCTTCAAGAAGTCCAACCAAGAGCCCTTCAAATATCCAGCAAAGCTACCTCAAAGAAGTCCTTCCAAATCAATATGATTGCTATTTACAGTATAAATACATTAATGTAGCTATATTACTCATCTATAACTGATTGAATACAAAATTCTTGGTTATTTTTTTGTGAAAATAGGGTATTGGGCCTTGGTTCTGGAACCAATCCCCCATTTATAACATTGTTTCCTATGGAAAAATCGGTTCTGAGTTACTGTTTCAACATTAAGATGTGGGGGGATGTGGGCATGCTAGAAGGGAGGAATAGGCTGCAATCAGACCTAGACAGGTTACAAGGGTGGGCAGATGAGAACAGGATGGGATTCAACACTAACAAATGCAAGGTGCTGCACCTTGGGAGGAAGAACCAGCAGCATACCTACATGCTGGGGAACTCCCTTCTCATCAGTGCAGAGGCAGAAAAGGATCTTGGAGTCACTATTGATGCCAAGATGAACATGGGCTGGCAGTGTGAGGATGCAGCCAGGAAGGCCAACCATACCTTGTCATGCATCCACAGATGCATCTCAAGCACAGCCAAGGATGTGATACTCCCCCTCTATGCAGCACTGGTCAGGCCGCAGTTGGAGTACTACATCCAGTTCTGGGCACCGCACTTCAGGAGGGATGTGGACAACATGGAGAGGGTCCAGAGGAGGGCCACTCGCATGATCAGGGGACAGCAGGGCAGGCCCTACGAGTAGAGGCTATGGGACCTGAACCTGTTCAGCCTCCACAAGAGAAGGCTGAGGGGGATCTAGTGGCCTGTTACAAACTAGTCAGAGGGGACCAGCAGGCATTGGGGGAGTCCCTGTTCCCCTGAGCACCGCCAGGAGTGACTAGGAATAATGGTCACAAGCTGGCAGAGGGTAGATTCAGGCTAGACATCAGGAGGCGGTACTTCACTGTCAGGGCAGCTAGGATCAGGAACCAACTTCCAAGAGAAGTGGTGCTGGCTCCTACCCTGGGGGTCTTTAAGAGGAGGCTGGATAAACACCTTGCTGGGGTCATTTGACACCAGTACTCTTTCCTGCCATGGCAGGGGGTTGGACTAAATGATCTACTCAGGTCCCTTCCGACCCTAGAAACTATGAAACTATCTTGGTGCTCCCCCATGACATACTTGTAGGTGGCTATCAGGTCACCTCTCAGGTTCCTCTTACTCAGGCTAAACAAGCTTAGTTCCTGGAGTCTCTCCTCATGCCTCTATGGCAGCCCCTGCCTCAGGCTTTAAAAGCCTGCATGCATTACCACTTACCACTAAAGGCTTAGTGAGCAGGGGTAGATCTAGGGCAGGGGCAGGCAATTATTTTGGCTGGAGGACTGCTTAACAAGTTTTAGTGAGCTGTCAAGGGCTGCAAGGGTAGCCCTCCACCTTGCCAGGTGCCCCGCCTCCAGGTCATCATCTTGGAACTGGAAGTCCTGCCCTGCTATCCTCTGACATTTGTCACCAGAAGTCCCTCCCATTGCCCTCAGAAGTACTTCTTTTGCCAAGGGTATTTGCTGTCCTAGAACTGGAAGAAAACTAAATTATATTCCAAAAATCAAACATCTACTACAACATACATTAATTTGATTTCAGAAAATATGTTTGTCCTGATTTATACATGATTGCATAGCATACATAGAGGTGATTGCATAATAGCTCAAAAATGAAGGCATACTTTTGTATATTGTGGGAGGGTATGGAGGGGTGTGGGGGATATGGGTGGGTGGGTACAGGATTTGTGGGGCTGTGAGTGTGTGTATGTATGTATGTGGGGTGTGGGGGAGGGCATAGGTGTGTGTGGATGTGTGTGGGATTTCTGAGGGGAGGTGGATAGGTGTGGGGGGTTGGGTGTTGGGGGTGTGGGTATGGGGTTTGTGGGAGTATGGTTGTGTGTGGATGTGTGGGATGTGGGGGGATCAGGTTTGTGGGGAGATGTGAGCATGTGAGGGGGAGGGTGGCTGTGTGGTTGTGGCTTGTGTGGAGGGGGAGGGTGGCTGGAGTGTGTAAGGGGGTGTGGGTATGGAGTGTGCATGATGGGGTGTGAGTGCATGTGTATTGCAGTGCAAGGGGAGTGTGGGTGAATGTGTATGGTGGGGTACATGTCCCCCCTCCCTCACTGTGCATAGCCCCTGCCATCAGTGGCAGCAGCAGGCAGAGTGGACTTCAAAGATATTTGCTGATAGCAAAGAAAATCTTAAACTTCATACCAAGTTCTGGAGGGAAGTATTTTTAATGGGCATGAACTCTTCTGACTGTTTGGCCTCAACTGCCTTATCTACCTACAAACTTTCTCTATCCCAGTCCTGCCTCTTCTCCATGGCTCCTTGTCCTAGTCTTCTTTCTCAGTCTGAGTCTCCTTGCTTCCTTCACAGCTGCCTCACCTGTTATCTCTGTTCTACAGATGTGTCTATACATGCTCTTACATGCACCTAAACTTAATGCATGTTTGCCTATTGTGCATTAAGGCAATTTAGGCACGCATCTACACATGCTTGCGCTAAGATGCATTAACGCAGTGTATGGACTGACTTGGGACTAATCTTAGTCCCAATTCAGTCAATATACACAGCATTAAAAAGCCTTAGCATGTCTACATGTGTGTTAGGGTGCTTTAGCTCTTTGCATATAAATTTGTATTGGAATTGCAATTTTTAAGGTGCATTAAGTGTGCAAATATATAGACAAACATCCTTAATGTGCTTTAAAAATGGCTAATGAGCTTTAAATTGGCATGTATCAACACACAATTATCTACCAACTGTAGCCTATTTCCCTTGGCTCCTCATCCAAACCCAGTCTACCCCCTAGCCATCTCCCCAGTTCATGGACCCAGTTTCATGGTTCAGCTAATATTATTCCCTTTCTTCATCAGTTCCTGATCCAATGTTATCTTAACCCCTCAGCCAAGGGGCTCCCCCTCCCCCCCACCTTATTTTGTTCAGCAACTGCCAATCCCAAGGTCTTCTTCCCTCCAACAAACTTCTCAACCTCCAGTCTCAGTATCGCAAGTCCCTGATTGCAAGTTCCAGTCTACAGTAGCCTATCCTAGTGATAGGTTTCCATGTGAGTAATGTATTTTAAAGCAATGCTCCGTGTTGTCTGCATTTGATCAACTTCATGATTGGTTTTCCATTAGTGTGCACATGCTACTTTTAGCACCAGTTGAAAGACAGGCAATGTTTTTAATGCAGTTTCCTTGTATGTAAATATAAGGTGAAGGGTGTTTCCTCTGTGATGTTCGGGGGGGGAAATCCCTCCCTTACATTTGAGTAAATAAGGTAATTCTAATACTCAAGGTATCAAGGCTGCAGAAAATGGTATCATGAAGTTTTCAAAGGAATTTATTGAGGAAAGTAGATCTAACCGTAAGACATCTTACTGATCAATTTATTAACTTTTAATGCCTATAGAAGCAAGAAGAATAATTTAAAACATCCTAAAGTGTTGCAACATAGTAATAATGTGATGAATTCTTTTAAACATCCAACTCTTTTTTTTCCATGAGACAGAAATCTTATTTATATTTATATGAATATTATTATAATTTATATATTTTTGTTATTTATATTAATATAATATTCTCACAAGGTGGCTAGTCAAATTCAAACAAAGAAGTGCATAAATACAACATGGGAAATCAGTGCTGGTGAAAGGTACTGGTTTGACAGCTCTGTCTTTAGCTGTAGAGCAGATGCAGTGTGAATAAGGGGTGGCAGAAGATTCCTGCACTGGCCACCAAATTGCCATGCATGTTACCGGAAGAGAATATTCAGTTTGTGTTCGTTCCCTACTCCCTTTTGCATAACAGCAATAACAACTATAACTTATTATGTTTTACTCTGGATGATGGAGCTCCTTTTAGGGAATGAGGAGATAGATTTTGGACTTTGCATTTGTGGGTGGGCAAGGAAACTAACTATAATTGGTAAAATTATTGTGAAAATAATAGGAAAAGGTGTAAGAAAGGAGTTACAATGCTCCACAGCCCCAGAAGGTGAGACTCACCATGGCAGAGCAGGGGGGGAGGTTAATTCCACCATGGCAACATGCCCCCTGCCTGTCCAGCAACTCTACACCATCACCCCCACTGCTGCTGGTCTGTAAAAGAGCATCTCACCATGGCAGCATAAGCCACCCCAGTCCGCTCTGCCCTGCCATGCTGGGGCCCATCCACTGAGCAATGGAGGTCCCAGGGGGACAGGCAGCTGGGCGGGGAGCCCTGAGCCCACAGCCACCAGCCCACAGCTGCCCCACACACATATCTGAGGGGCACATGCCCCATGCTTCTCCCAAGGAGTGTGCACAGTGGCAGAGAGCTGGGGTTCCCCACTTTCCCCTGAATGAGCCAGTGTTTACATTCTGGAAACAGAATGTGTTTCTGTAAACCAGTGTTTCTACTCTGCTCCTAGCCCGGGCCCTGTGGCTGTACACTGGAATGCCTCCACACCTAGGTTGGGGAGGACCGGGTTAGAGAGCTTCTGGAGGGGCTGGATGTGTTCAAATCATCGGGTCCAGATTCTCTGCACCCCAGGGGGTTGAGGGAGCTAGCAGGGGTTATTGCAGAGCCCTTGGCACGGCTTTATGAGCATTCGTGGTGGTCGGGCCAGGTGCCAGATGATTGGAAGGTAGCCAACGTGGTCTCCATCTTTAAAAAAAGGGAGGAGGGAGGACCCAGGCAACTATAGACCCATCAGTCTTACCTCAATCCTAGGGAAACTCTTTCAGAAGATCATCGTGGAGCACATCTGTGATGGGCCGGCTTCAGAGATGATGCTCAAGGGCAACCAGCACGGTTTCATTAGGGGCAGGTCATGTCAGACCAACCTTTTATGATTGCCTTTTATGATCAAGTCACAAAAGCATTGGATGCAGGTGTTGCCGTGAATGTAGTCTTTCTGGACTTCAGCAAGGCCTTTGACACCATCTCCCACCCCATCCTCATTAAGAAATTGGGTGACTGTGGCATTGATGCCTACACAGTCAGATGGATTGCAGATTGGCTGAAGGGTTTCACTCAGAGGGTGGTGGTGGATGGGTCATATTTGACCTGGGGAGAAGTGGGCAGCAGAGTCCCCCAGGGCTCGGTCCTTGGGCTTGCGCTGTTCAATCTCTTTATCAGCGATTTGGATGACGGGGTGAAAAGCAACCTGTTTAAATTTGCTGATGATACCAAAATTTGGGGTGAGGTGAGCACGCTAGTAGGGAGGGAAAGACTGCAGCAAGACCTGGATAGGTTGCAGGGGTGGGCTAGCAAAAACAGGATGTGTTTCAATACTGACAAGTGCAGGGTGCTGCACCTGGGCAGCAGCAACCAGCAGCACACTTATAAGATGGGAAACTCCCTTCTTGAGAGCACAGAGTCAGAAAGGGATCTTGGAGTCATTACTGACTCCAAGATGACCATGGGCCAACAATGCGAGGTCACGGTTGGCAGGGCTAACTGGACTTTGTCGTGCATCCACAGGTGCATCTCAAATAGGGCCAAGGAGAGCCCCTCCCCCTCTATGCAACACTGGTAGGGCCACAGCTGGAGTATTGTGTCCAGTTCTGTGCGCCCCACTTCAGGAGGGATGTGAACAACATGGAGAGGGTCCAGAGGAGGGCCACCCGAATGATCTGGGGACTACAGTGCAGACCCTACAATGAGAGACTGTGGGACCTGAACCAGGTCAGCCTTCACAAGAGAAGGCTGAGGGGGGAACCTGGTGACAGTCTATAAACTCACTAGGGGGGACCAGAAGGGTTTGGGAGAGACCTTGTTTCCCATAGCACCCCTTGGCATAACAAGGATTAACGGCCACAAATTGTTGGAGAGTAGGTTTAGATTAGACATCCGTAAGAACTACTTCACTATCAGGGTGGCTAGGATCTGGAACCAGCTTCCAAGGGAAGTGGTGCTGGCTCCTACCCTGGGGGTCTTTAAGAGGAGGCTTGATGCCTACCTGGCCGGAGTCATTTGAGCCCAGGTTTTTTTCTCCTGCCCTGGCAGGGGGTCAGACTTGAAGATCTACAGGGTCCCTTCCAACCCTACTTCTATGATTCTATGATTCTATGCACATTCTGGCCCAAGACCGCAAGCCCCAGACCCCATGCACTGGGCAGCATCCCCAGCTGGGCAGAACCCCCAGTCCCAGCCCTGCCAAACTCCCTCCCTCTCTCACTATGGGGCCCTCAATTTCCCACCCCCACCCCAAGACTTACCTGTGGGGGGCTGTAGGAGCTGTTCTCCATACTGCCTTGGCTGCCAAGTGCATGTGTGCATGCACACATGCATGTGATAGCCCCTGCCTGATTGTCCTCCCACTCCCCCAGCCCCTTGCAGGCTGAAATTCTGCCATCCTGCAAGGGGAAACCCACTGTTTCCCATTTTTTCTCCTGTAAAAGAGAAAATCTGTGTTTTACCACATTTTTCTGTGGCAAAAGGAAAACCCAGATCCCAGCTCATAAGTGATGTGTTCCAGGCTTCTGCTGGACTTTTTCCAATCTGTCCACAACTTGAAGTTACCTGTAGATGCACATTTTTCACAAGGCAACTACTCTCTCTCCAATCTCTCATTTCTAATTCTCAAAGGAAATTTACAAAACACCTTTTATATATGAGCCTATGAACTTCACTTCATAAATCTACTGGATACAAAAATCATGGACTAAATATAGACATTGGTTTTATGGCACATTACAACCTGCCTCCCATCTGATTTACCCCAAGTAATCTCTCTACATTTTACCAGCTACATTTTATCACTTTATCACTGGTCAACATTCCCCTCTTTTGTTTCCCCACCCCATCTATCTGTCTCACACCCATTAAGTCCTATCCCCTCTGATCTTCCCTGCCATACATTTGCATTTTCATAGACCTGAATTTTGCATATTGGCTTAAGTTTCTATTCGATCCTAGAGAGAAGACTAACACCAGCAGATTCTCCTTATGGCTGAAGAAGGGTTCCTGTTCCCAAAAGCTTGCAAAGGACAATTTTTCCAAGTGTTCAGTTGATCTAATAAAAGATATCACATTTACCCAAATAATCTTGTCTGCTCATGTTGTTACACCGGGGGTGGGCAAAATATGGCCTGCGGGCCGCATCCAGCCCATGAGACCATTCTATCTGGCCTGTGGGACCCCTAAAAAAATGTAGAAAATTAATATTTCTCTGCTCTTGGTTCCTGCGAGCAGCTGCAGTGTGGGGCACTGGGCACTGGGTGAGGAGGAGCTGCTTTCTCCCCCCACACCAGGCTGGCAGCAGGGCTGGGTTACAAGCTGGTGGTGAGTGCGGGGAAAAGTGGCCCCTCACCCGCCCCATGGCCGGCACCCCACACTGCAGGTGCTCACAGCCCATGCGGAGCTCTCCAAAGCAGGCACAGGCAGCCCCAGGCAAGCTGCGAGCAGCTGCAGTGTGGGGCGCTGGGCACTGGGTGAGGAGGAGCTGCTTTCTCCCCCCACACCAGGCTGGCAGCAGGGCTGGGTTACAAGCTGGTGGTGAGTGCGGGGAAAAGTGGCCCCTCACCCGCTCCATGGCCAGCGCCCCACACTGCAGCCACCTGCAGCCTGCATGAGGCTGCCTGTGCCTGCTCCAGACAGCCCCGCATGGGCTGCGACCACCTGCAGCGTGGGGTGCTGGCCATGGGGCAGGTGAGGGGCAGCTTTTCCCCATGCTCAACACCAGCTTCTTCCCTGCTGGCGAGCAGGGAGTTGGGGCTGTGTGCTGCCCCCTACCTGTACCACAGGGTTGGGGGGCACTGAGTGTGAACAGGTGGGGAGCCAGTGGGAACATAGGACCCACATCAGTGTCCCGGGGCCAGTGCCAGTGGGGCCCAGAGCAGGTTGGCAGGAGCCTGGGGTCCCAGCTGGCACGGGCTCTATGGAGCCAAGCCAGCTCCCCAATCTCCGTGGGTGCAGCCCAGCCCAGCTCCATAGACCCCTGCTGGCCTGTACCCCATTCTGGGCCCCACTGGTGCTAGCCCTGGGACACTGGTCCCAAGACATCGGGACTTTGGTCCCAAGATGGTGACCAGGGGGCAGGGTACCTGTCAAGGGGTGGGGCAATTGTCAAGGGGCAGAGCACCTGTCAAGGGATGGGGCTACCCATGCAGCCCTCCCCAGCCTGCCAAAACTGGGTAAGTGGCCCTCCACCCAAAATAATTGCCCACCCCTGCATTAGACCAACATGGCTACAACTAAAGGTACACTGATACATTGGTCGCATATTGGATCAGCACCGATATAAGGAAATTTGACTGTATTGGCAATTGTGTTTTTTTGGCTGATGTGGCCAATAAATGCCACATGCGTGCGTGCAGGCACAACACAGCACACAGGCAGCTGGGAGCGCAGCCCAGCAGCAAGGAGAGCAGCCGGGTCTGGCTAGTAAGTCTGTTGTGAAGGAAGGGGCATGGGGGAGAGGCATATCAAGTCCTCAGAGGTGAGGCAGGGAGTGGGGCTGGGTCTGCAGCAGGGGCAGGGGCAGATACTTCATAGCCAGGGTGGGGCAGGGCACAGAATGGAGCCGCAAGTGGCTCATCCAGAGGGCATGGGGTGGAGGGTGGCTCCCACAGCTGTGTGTACCCCAGGACAGCACAGGGGGGCGTGTTCCCCCAAATCTGTATGTGGGGCTAGGTTGGGCTGCCACTGCGGGCTGAGGCCAGGGCTGCACTGGGCTCTCCTGGCAGGGGTGGTAAGCTGTGCTTGGGGCAGGCGGCAGCAGTGCTGGGAGAAGAACTACAGGGGTTATGGCAAATTTTGGGGTGACTGCATCCCCCCTCCTGTAGCCCTCCTTCCAGCACCACCCCCATCTCCCCAAGCTCAGCCCCCCAGCCCCCTGCTGGGAAGAGCCCAGTGCAGCCCCAGCCCACAGTGGCAGCCCGCCCTCACCCCACAAGCAGATCCAGAGGGACATGCTCCCCATGCCCTCCTGGTGTGTGTGCAGTGGCAGGAACCTCCCCCCCACTGCTCCCTGGATGAGCCACTCATGGCTCCATCCCGCACCCCACCCCATTCTGGCTAGACAGTACCTGCCCCTGCTCCAGCCCCACTCCTTCCCTCACCACTGCGGCCTCAATCTGCCTCCCACCATGCCCCTTCTCTCCCCTCCCCCCTTAGTCCTTCCCCCACAACAGGCTTACCAGCCAGACATCACTCTCCCTGCTGCCCAGCTGCATATCAGAATCTGATCAGTATCAGCCAATACAGCTCACTAAAAATTGGCCCTTGGTATCTGCTCAAAAAATTTCTATCAGTGCACCCCTAGCTACAACCAATAATCCCGAGGTCCTTCTCTGCAGTATTGCAACCTAGTTGATCATTCCTTAGATTGTACTTGTGCCCGCAATTTTTAAGCGCAAAATTCTGTACTTGGGACATATCCTTATTGAATCTTATCTGAGATTCAGTCCATTGCTAAACTATTGCCATCCTCTCAATCCTACATGCCCAACATTTTAGCATCCAAAAGACTGTGCTAATAGTGAAGACCTAAGAAGCATAGTTACTTCAAATAACTTTCTAAGGATTAGTTACTAGGTGTTTTCACACTGTTGTCATGATAGTGACCTAACCAGATGTGCTAGTGACCTACCCAGATCTACTGCAACAACACTCCAGCCACATAACATTAAAAATATGATGATTTGTTAATACCCTGCTCTTTTTACAAATGGATTATTTTTTACAACAGAAAACTTTACATCTACTTTAGAACAGTCAGTCACTGTTTTATTTCCCTGAATTGGAAAGCTGAAAAATATTTCAGTGTCATGTTTTCAATATGATCTCATTTTTGGGGACATGGGGGGAAAAAAGAAAGAAAAAGTATTGTTACCACATATTTTCATTCTGTCCAAAATAGAAAAAGGTAGAAAGCATTAGGCAGTTAGTATGATTTATACAAAAAATGCTAGCAAAAAATTATACATCTTGGCTTCTAAATACAGTTGTCCAGATTATTGGCTTCAATATTTGTCCCTTTCTAATGAAAGAACAGATTTTCATCATTTACCTCTTGCCTACATTCTTCTTTAGTAGTGTTGCAAAAAGCGGGTTCGTTTCTTTGGAGGCTCGCAAATAAATCTCCGACACACACTATTAGCAGCACAAAAGGTATATTTCCAAATAGGGTCGGAGTAGAGTCAGAGGACTTCAGATTACTCCGCCCCCTGAGGAAATCTGCAGCAGGCATTATATCCCCTCTCTCCTGGGCACGTGTGCAAAAACAGGAACTCTTACAGCTCATTTCCGGTTCATACAAACATATATGTGATCACGTCACTTCATCCGTCGCATGTATATTATAATTAACTATTTAAGTATGCGGGGCGGATAGGCATATATGCATCAGCTAATTGCGCACGCTCAGAAAGCTCTCTAGGTCACCAAGAGTTGAAATCCCCCCCCTTTCAAGGACACAGTCAGTTGAATTCCAGCTTCTGTAATCTGCATGTGAAAGTCAGGGGGAGGCCGAAAGAGTGTGGGAGGGGGAGTGAGTGATTTAGCATTAGAAAAGCTAGCAAACTGGCCAAGGGGGAGAAAAGTTCTTGGCAGTGTTTCTGCTTATTAGGTACGAGATGCAAACTGTGCAGTTCTAACAATACTCCATTTCTAATCATATTCTAACAATACTCCATTTACTATGCATTTCTAACAATATTTCTAACAATATCCCCCCTCAAGATGCTTTCTGCTCCCCATTCTTGACCAGTACTCTTAGCATCCGCCTTATCACTTACCAACTATTTTGGGGCCAAAGGAACAGCCCTCCAAGGCCACTGTTCTCCGGCCTCTTGGAGCCCCCCACAGGCCCAGCAGTTGATAAGATTGAAAGTATCTGCAATTCTTTCTATCATGTCAACATACAAATTTGTCCCTGGGGGAGCAATTGGGGGAAGCGGGGGTATAGGCTGGTGGCTAAGGCTGATCAATCCTGCTTCTCTCACTATACAGATAACAACAAGGCATATTAAGATTCCCACCATATTCTCCCTTTCATGAGATCAAATACAGCCTAAATTTTTCTCTTTTTACTTTCTTGTCTAATTTTCTGAACTTTGATTAAGCCGTCTCAGGCGCACTTGGAGATCACCAGTAGGTTCACAGCTCTACTTGCTGGCTTCTTGTTTCGAGGACGACTCAGCTTCCGGAGTGAGCTCGTCTTGGGAGCTGATGTCCTCTGATGCTCGTGGATGTCGTTTCACACGGGTATGGTGTATCCAATGGTCATGGCCAGCAATCTTTACAGTGGTGTGGGTTGTTAGAAGTACCTGGAAAGGGCCACTCCACCTCTCAGTCAAAGGTTTCTTTTTCCACCGCTGCACCAAGACCCAGTCTCCCGGGGAGAAGTCATGTACCGGTACATCTAAAGGCAGACGCTGAAAGGAGGCTGCATACCTGTGAAGAGAAGACAAGACAGACTGTAAAGCAATAACATACATATGAAGCTCACTATTATTTAATTCAAAAGTTACATTTTTTCGCATCCCAGGGGGTAAGACTCGAGGCGGTTTGCCAAACATAATTTCATATGGGGTCAATTTGAGGCCCCGTCGGGGAGTGTTTCGAATGCAAGTAAGAGCTAGCGGCAATGCTTGAGGCCACTTAAGGGGTGTTTCAATACAGATTTTGGTGAGTAGAGTCTTTAAGGTCCTATTCATGCGTTCCACTTGTCTTGAACTCTGTGGTCTCCATGGTGTGTGTAGTTTCCAAGTGATCTTGAGAGCTTGTGCGACTTCTTGAACTACCTTTCCCACAAAGTGTTGTCCTTGATCCGACTCGATGGATTCAGGCAGGGAATACCGAGGAATGATCTCCTGCAACAAATACTTCACTACTGTAGCCGCAGTGACAGTCCTGGTGGGCCAGGCCTCGACCCAACCAGAGAGCTGGTCTACCATGACAAGTAAAAACCCATGATGTCCGGACCGTGGGAGCTCGGCAAAATCAATCTTCCATGCCTGTCCAGGGTACGCTGCCCAGGGTCTACCTCCCATTGGCACAGGGGGTTTCCTTCGAGGGTTTACTTTCTGGCATGTGATGCACTTGGTAGCAATGCGCTGAGCTTCTACATATAGCCCTGGGGCTACTGCTTGGCGGATCACTAGATCACCCATAGCCAAGCCTCCCATATGGGTTCTTGCATGGAGCTGTTGCAGCACCTCCCGAAGCAATGGCCTGGGTATCATGACCTTTCCTCTCGGTACTATCCACCACTCCTGGGAGTTCTTTTTTGCACAAGCTTTCTGTGCAAATTTATCTTCTTTAGGGGAATACTGCGGGACTAAATCCTGGACGTATGGCCATATGGCATGGGACAAGGTCTGTCTGGATACTTCCTCCGCTTCTCCCTCAATAAATGTGGCTTTCTTTGCTGCCGCATCAGCCTTTGCATTTCCAAGCTTATGCTTTTTCTCAGCAGCCTTCCCATGGGTCCGCACACGAATGACTGCTACCTCTTTAGGCTGGTGGAGTGCCTCTAGTAGCTTGATAATCTGGGGGCCATTAGCCATTTTATTCCCGGAAGCCGTAATGAAACCCCTTTCTTTCCACAATAGTCTGTGCGCATGGATCGTAGAAAAAGCATAGCGGGAGTCAGTGTATATATTAACCCGCTGGTCTGTCCCCAGCTGTAATGCTCGGGTGAGCGCAGTGAGTTCCGCGGCCTGTGCCGACCATGAGCTCGGCAATGATCCCCTCCATACTACCTTATCCAAGGTTACCACTGCACATCTTGTTCGTCTTTTTCCATTGATGACAGAGCTGGAGCCGTCTACGAAGTATTCCGCATCTGGGTCTTCACTTGGGTCCTCAGCAAGATCAGGCCGCACCTGTGTGGTTTGATTCAGGACCTCAAGACAGTCATGCGTCGGTTTCCCTGGCTCCGGCAGCAAGGTTGCAGGGTTTAAGGCTGTAGTATGTTTGAAAGTAAGTCCTGGATTAGAGAGCAAAAATATCTCATACCGTGATTGTCTGGAGGGGTTAAGAAACTTTCCTCCCTCAGTCCCTAGAATCTGGGGAACTCCATGAGGGGTGTGTATTTCCATGTCCGCTCCCATGACTATCTTCTGGGCTTCTTCAACAACCACTGCTGTGGCTGCCACAGCCCGAAGACAGGCCGGCCACCCAAGTGCAACTGGATCTAGAACCTTTGAGTAATATCCCACGGGTCTCCAGGTTGGGCCTGACGGCTGTGTCAGCACCCCTAATGCGACCCCTCGATTCTCATGAACATACAGTCGATATGGCTTTTTACTATTTGGGATGGCCAGGGCAGGGGGCTGAATTAATGCTGCCTTAAGCAGATCAAAGGCATGCTGCATTTCTTTATTTCATTTCCATTTAGTGAGACTCTCCTTAGTCAGTGAGTCATACAGTGATCTAGCCTTCCCACCATAATCTGGTATCCATAGTCAACAGAACCCAGTTAGCCCTAGGAATGCCGGCAGCTCCTTGGGTGACTTAGGTGAGGTTAGACCTTGGATTGCCTGTATGCGATCTGCACTCAGGGCTCTGACTCCTTTTGAGAGCTTATATCCCAAAAATGTAACTTGAGGCTGACATATTTGGGCTTTCTCTCTAGAGACTTTATATCCTTTTTTTCTAGAGTGTTTAGCAGTGACCTGGTGGCTTCCTCGCAGAGCTGCAAGTCTGGGCTTGCAACCAGCAGGTCATCCACATACTGGAGGAGAGTCACTGCGGGGTGTGATCCCTTCCACTCCTCCAAGTCTTTCTGAAGGGCAAGTCCAAAAATATGGGGAGCTGCTATGAATCCTTGTGGAAGAACTGTCCACATGAGTTGGGCTTTATGGAAAGTATCTGGATCCTCCCATTCAAAAGCAAACAATTTTTGACTCTCTCGGTGAAGGGGAATGGAGAAGAAAGCATCTTTCAAATCTAGCACTGAAAATATTTCAGCTTCCCCCGGTACTTGTGTCAAAATCGTGTGAGGGTTCGGGACTACAGGATGGTCTGAAAGGACCTTCTTATTTACTGCTCGCAGGTCTTGGACCAGTCTGTATGAGACCCCATCTGCCTTCGGCACTCCAAGAATGGGGGTATTATATGGTGAGGACCCTTCCACTAGCCATCCGCACCTCTTGTATTTCTCTATTAACGGCTTGAGTCCAGCTCTGGCCGCTCGGCTGAGTGGATACTGCTTTACCCGAACGGGCCCCTCCCCATCCTTGAGTATGATCCTTACCAGGGAGACCGACTTAGCTCGCGCAGGGGTTCCATCAGCCCATACCGAAGGGTCTACTCCAGTCATATGACCTTCCGAACTTACTGCAGGACGCCGGTCCTCCAGGACAGCCATCTGATAGTTCGAGCTCTGCTTGACAGGTAGCTGGACCACCATCTGGTCGTCTCTGAAAAATATCTCTGCTTGCAATTTTGTGAGTAGGTCCCGCCCAAGTAGTGCAACCGGGCAACTTGGAGAATATACAAAGCAGTGCTCAAGCGAATGATCCCCCACTTTGGTGAGGAGTGGTTTACAAACAGGGAGTCGGGATTGCGTTCCCTCAATCCCTTCCACAAGTACATGCTGTTCAGTAGTTCCTGCACGGGGGTGTTTCTGGAATCATTGAAAATGTAGCCCCAGTATCCACCAAGGCTTCAAAGTTTTTGCCACCAACCCTAATGGTTACCATGGGATCTTCTCGGGCTCCAACCCGAAGGGTAGTGGTCTTAGATCCCCGTCCCCTTCATTCTGTGTCCTCACCCTTTTCCTCTGCCCGCATGAGGTGACCTCTCGGTTCCCTCTCTCTCTTCTCCTTCAACTTCGGGCATTCCCTCTTCCAGTGTCCTTTCTCTTTGCAATAAGCACAAACGTCTGCTCCCACTCTTTCTCCTTTCCCCTTCTGCATCCCAGCCTTTCCAGGGTTACCTCTAGTTATAGCAGCTGCTAGTGCTGCCATCTGTCGCTGAGCCTTTTTATCCTCCTTGCGCTCCTGCACTTGCTCACAATTCTCATATATCTTACATGCAATTTCCACTAGCTCTGAAATCGGTTTCCCAGCACCTCCCTCAGTTTTCTGTAACTTCTTACGAATATCAGCAGCGGATTGACCAATAAACATAAGATTTACCATGCGTTAATTATCTGGCGCTTCTGGATCTAGGTCTGAAAACCTGCGAAACGCCTCATACAGCCTCCCGAGGAAAGCTGAGGGATCCTCTTCTCTTCTCTGTCTCACTTCATACAACTTAGACAGATTAGTAACCCGAGGCACTGCCTTCCCCATTGCTTCCACTATAATCCCCAGATACCGTGCACTCAGCTCTCTTCCCTCTGCAGTATGATTATCCCATCTCAGTTCCTCAACAGGGCAGGTATCACGCAAGGTACGACCAGTAGCTCCCTCTGCTTCTACCCTGGCTGCTGCAATGCGCTCTGCTGTCCTCAACACTAATCTCCTTTCCTCCGGGGTCAGGAGGGTTTGGAGCATCATCTGGACATCAGCCCAAGTGGGTCAATGGGTTTGCCCAATAGATCGAAACAGGCCCCTCATCTTTTCAGGGTCTTCACGAAAAGAGGGGCTCTGATTCTTCCAGTTAAATAAATCTGAAGTACTAAATGGGGTGTAGACAAAAGTTGCATTGCCCCCCTCTCCGATAACCTCTCGCATCGGGCAGTTCAGCACTGGCTGTGATTCTACAGTCTTGCGCAAATAATAGCCCTTATTCCCCGATTCAGATGGGGCACTTGGCTGAGGCTCACGCTCTGAATCATTAGGTATGTTTTGATACACCGGTGGTAGTCTCCCTGAGGGAGGGAGCGGTGGTGCAGAGGGACTGGATCCTGAGGAGTTGTCTGATTCATCCTCACTACTTGACAGGGTGACCGGAGAGCAGGTCCAATACTCAGCCAATTCAGAATTCCCCCCCTCATTAGACTCAGGGAGTACAGGCAGTCCTCCTTGAGTCTTTCCTTTAACAACCATCACATGAGACTTTACTAAGCATTTTTTAATCCAAGGTGGTTGACTTTGAACCACCCACAACCAACAATCAATATAAGGAAATTGATTCCAATACCCATTCTGCATAACTATTTCATGGATAGCTATCACTTCTTTTACTACAAAGGATCCTTTCGGGGTCCAGTGGACCCCAAATGTTGGCCACTCGAGTTGACAAAACTTAATTAAATCACTCTTTTTCATCTTCACTCCATAATCTGCCGGCTTTGCAAATTTATTAAAATTCCATAACATGCATTTTAAGGGTGTATCCGGGTTTTCTACACGGGAGCGACCCGCACCCATTGCCCACAAGAGTGCGCCCAAGGCACACCAAATACCAAAAGATCCTTAACAACAGATGATTTACAATGAGAACCAAGCCAAATGTCTCTCAGTAATCATTCACATCTTTTGTTTTTGGATCCAGACACCAAATTGGGCAAGGGAATTCGTGTACTCACTCAGATACCCCAGAGATCTTGATCAGAATGCTGGAGTGTGTGTCTGGCGTCTCCAGAAACTAAAAATTTGCACGGGAGCCTTTAACTTCCCGAATATCCCGACTCACGTCTCAGACCCCAGGGCGAGCCCAAAAAGTCGGCTCAGTGCGCACTCCCTGTGGTGCCGGAGGCGATTCGTCGCTGGATTTCGGGGTAGTCCAAAAGATGCCCCACGTTGGGCGCCAGAATTGTTGCAAAAAGCAGGTTCGTTTCTTTGGAGGCTCGCAAATAAATCTCAGGCACACACTATTAGCAGCACAAAAGGTATATTTGCAAATAGGGTCGGAGTAGAGTCAGAGGACTTCAGATTACTCCGCCCCCTGAGGAAATCCGCAGCAGGCATTATATCCCCTCTCTCCTGGGCACGTGTGCAGAAACAGGAACTTTTACAGCTCATTTCCGGTTCATACAAACATATATGTGATCACATCACTTCATCCGTCGCATGTATATTATAATTAACTATTTAAGTATGCGGGGCGGATAGGCATATATGCATCAGCTAATTGCGCACGCTCAGAAAGCTCTCTAGGTCACCAAGAGTTGACATCCGCCCCCCTTTCAAGGACACAGTCAGTTGAATTCCAGCTTCTGTAATCTGCATGTGAAAGTCAGGGGGAGGCCGAAAGAGTGTGGGAGGGGGAGTGAGTGATTTAGCATTAGAAAAGCTAGCAAACTGGCCAAGGGGGAGAAAAGTTCTTGGCAGTGTTTCTGCTTATTAGGTACGAGATGCAAACTGTGCAGTTCTAACAATACTCCATTTCTAATCATATTCTAACAACACTCCATTTACTATGCATTTCTAACAATATTTCTAACAGTAGGGTTACATATGTCAGGGTTTTCTCGGGCATGTCCTCTTTTTGGGTCCTCCCATCTCCATCCAGGTGTTTTTTTAAAATATCCACAGATGTCCAGTATTTTGCTGTGCCTCTACTTTCCTGGCACTTCTAGGCTTGCCCCAGCAAGGAGATGCTTGGGGCTGGGGGGAGCAGGGGAAGGCAATTGGAACCTGAGGCATTACATGCCTCTGCATGCACCCTGGTAGCTGAAGGCAAATGTGTGTGTGTGTCTGTGTCTGTGGATCAGCATGCAAGGAGGGAAGGTGCCTGCTGGTGCTGAGGCTGCAGCAGGGCTGGGTGGCAGGGGAGGTGGGGGAAAAGGGTGGGTAGGTTCTTCAGGGACAGCAGGGAACTGCGTGCGCCAGGGGCTGTGGGTTGGGAGTGAGGGTCACCAGGAGTTTGGGGGACTGTGGTCAGGACTATGGGGCACAGGCAGGGCCAGCAGGCTGTGGGTCCAAGGTGAGGGATATCAGCAGGAACAGGAAGGCTGCAGGTTGGGAGTGAGGGGCAGCAGCAGGGCTGGGGGTGGGGCTGTGACTTGGGAGTGAGGGGCAAGACATGGGCATATCACTGCTCCCCCCCCGACAATCATATGCTCCCTCCTGCACACACATGGGTCCTCTTTTTTTAAACTGGAAATATGGTAACTCTGTCTTTAGAGAACCACATTTAAAGTTCCCAGTGGCCTGCATTTGGTTTTACTTATACTGGTTTTACACCAGCAAGCTAATTTAAAGAAATATGTCTCTGCATGCATCCAGCAGCAAAAAATCACTTGTGAATCCAGCCAAACTGGTTATTTAAGCCAGGTGCACAGCTGCTTTGCATCACCAAAGTGATGCAAAGCAGCTGGATTATACTAGTGAGTCTACTCTGAGTACTCTGATTCTGCTCTAATTGAGCTTCATTACTTTAAAGGCAGGGTAATTCACTTGTGGGCATGAAGATGAGCCATTGTAATGGAGCTCTAGCATAACCCACTACACTGAAGAACTTAATGAGCCAGATTTTAAGCGCTTCACTAGAAGCAATGTGACATTCTTTACAGCTTCCAAAGTGGACACCTGCTATTTCCAGGAAACATACTTTTGCTAACGTGAATATTCTAGTAAGAGAACTAGAAAGCTATGAATAATTACTCTTAAAGTGCACATCCCTCACAAGATCAGAGAGAGAGAGAGAGTGCTTAGCTTGGATTGGTACCAGAAAAAAGTATTTGCTAAACAAATAGGGCCAGATTTCCCTGATCACTGATCAAATATTTCAGTATCCAAAAATCAGTGTTTGATTTCTGCTCCTTGGATCACACTCCTACCAACTTGAGCTAGGCCATGGACCCAGCAGGTTCTGATACAGCCCTCATGGTATGTGCAACCAAGATTATACAAATACTTCACACTGTAGCTGAGCTTCCGTGTATTTCCTTTCAACAACAGCCATTAAATGAAAATGTCTGTGTGTAAATATGTAAAACCTTTTCTGTTTTACAGCTGGTTTCTGTAGGGTTTTGGTTTGGGTTTCCCACTACATATCCTGAGGTACATTTTCATCAGATTGTATGGAAAACTCAGCTATGCAGCTTTCATTCTTGTTAACAAGTGTTGTTGGCCTGATTCCTGTTTTACTGGAATAAAAATTCAAAGACGTTTGTTTTCTTTTGCAACCTGTGCCGAAGGTGTATATAGCCACTTGAGTGAAATGGTAGTGACTGTTTAGACCTGAAGCTGCAGAAGCTCCAAAATATCAACCCAATGATTTCTGAGTGCATCTGAGCTGAGCTGTAATTTGTCCGTGTACACTGAGTACCACAGAGCAAATGGGAAACACACCTGGATGCCTGTGTTTTCTCTCTGTGCACTAGGTAAGGAATTTGTCTATTCATTTTCAGGTTGTAGCATTGATCCTGCAAGATCCGTACCTTTCCTGCACAGAAGAAAAAGAAATGTTTTCTGCTTTTAGACTGCAAACAGATGTCTCATCTGAGAAGGCCCTAATTGATCCCAGTCAAAACCTGAGAAGTGCGCATAGCCCAGAGGTAGGCACAATCTGGTCCACGGGCTGGATCCAGCCAGCAGTGAACTCCATTTCCCAGCAGCCCCTGCCCACTTGGCTGGGGTCAGTTTCCATGGAGACCCCAGTAGCAGCCATGCTGCGATAGTGCAGGGCTCGGTTTCCATGAAGACTGGCCCCAGCAGCGCTAGTAGGGAGCAGCAGCAGCAGCCTCTTCCTGGTGGGGGGCTGAGGAAGGGATATGGGTGGTCTGTGCTGCAGGTGGGAGCAGGGCTGGCCCAGCTGCTGCCAACTGTGTAGAGCAGGCAGTGGTGGCAGTGGCGGTGGCGGTGGCGCCGGCGCCGCTGGGAGGGGTAGGTACAGGGGTTTACAGAGAATTTTGGAATGGCTATATGCACCCCAACCCTCCTCCCCCCCGTACTTCCCCTGCTGGCAGGGTGCACAGCAGGGTGCCGAGCTGCTCCAGAGCCTGGCTAGGATCCTGCAGTGGTGACAGCATGGTCCAGAGCTAGGGGAGAGCCATGATCTGCAGCCTGCATGCCCCAGGTTTGCCCCAGCTGCAGACCACGCTGTGACCACTGCAGGATCCTAGCCAGGCTCTGGAGCAGCTCGGCACCCTGCTGTGGGCCCTGCCAGTGCTCCTGGTGCTGGTCTCCACGGAAACCCCACCCTCACACTATCATCGCATCTGCACAGAAACAGACTTTGGCCAGGAACTCAGCACTGGCTCCAAAGTGGATGTGGAGGTGGCAGTCCTCTGTCACAGAATGTCCCTCCCCCGTCCCAGTTTCATCCCAGCCCCATGACTGTGCACTGGAGTGGTTCCCGGAAGAGTACTAAAGATTCCCCCCACCCCCGGCAGAAGCCCTTTCTCCTGCAGCTGGGGGGGAGGGGGGGTGTCAGCCATGCTCTTGTGGCTGCATGGAAAAGGGCTTCAGCCAGGAACTCAGCACTGGCTTGAGGGGGGAGGTGTAATCCTCAGGGCCCTTCGCAGAACCACTCCAGCGCATGGTCCCGGGTCTCAGAAGGAACTGGGCTAGGGGAGTGACACTGTGCCCCGCTGACCCAGGCCACGAATGTGGGGCTCACCACTGGCACCACCTCTAACCAGCAGCTCAGAAGCCCCAGTTCCCACCTCCCTCCTCTAACTGGCTGACAGCTAGAGAGATCAGGGGCAGGGCTGGGTAGGTGCTTGGCTGAGCGCCTGAGATGCTGGCAGACAATGACCTAACATAAATCAATAGAGGAGCTGATGCAGAAGTTCAGTAGACTGATACTACATCTATCCAGCTCTATCTTAGACCAGGTTCTACCACTTTTAAACCAGTCTATGTGCACTGAACTTCTGTTCTGTTACAGGTTTAGATGGGTTTCTGATCATTTATACTGGTGTATGTGTGATTTCTGTATGTGGCCCTGGTGAGATCAATTCCAAAATTACACTTATGGGATGGGACTAAATATGCTTTTGGGTGACAGGCACACATAGCTGGTGCACACCGCTATTTCTGGTTTAAAGATGTGCTGAAACAAATCAGTTCAGAGGGAAACAAACCAAATTGTATATGGCAGTGTTGCTACAACTCAAGATTTTATTACAATAGGTGATGTCTCTTCCTAATCTGCAGCTCCTATACACTTGTGAAAGAGTGAGAATTTTGGTTTGCATTTCTTCAATAAGAAAAGGAAGTGCAGCCTGTTGGGAAAAACTGCAAGAAACTGGGAGAATTTAAAGAGACAGTGCACGCAGCGCAGTGAGGCTGGCTGATGCACTTAAGATCAGGTGAGTGGGAAGACAGTCCACAAAACAAAGCACATTTCTGCCATGGATTGTGTGAAGCAGCACTTGAATGAGGAGTGCATGTACTTTTATTTAGGCTACTGGTGGTGAGGGGTGCGAGCCAGAGGGCCGGGAGAAGTGGCTGGTCAAGCAGGGCTGAGGTGCTAAGCCCACTCGGGGCCCTGAGGACTGTGGCTATGCTGGGTGGGAGAGGGGAGATGGGAGCAGGCTGTGCAGAGTCAGGAGGGTTAAGCTGAAGTGGTGGGGGTCGGGGGAAGTGGGAGCCCGGCACTCTTCCTATACTTGCCACCTTCCCACAGTCATCCCCACCTCCTGCTCCCAATCCCCCATACTCCTGCTGCTTCAGATTAGCTCTCCATCCCTAGCAGATTTTTTTTCTTTTTCAGCAGCTGTTTTTGAGGGCTGAACATGCCCACGGCTGCCATAAAAAAAAGTGGTGAGGGGTGGGGATGCCACTGGCCTCTTGGCCAATAAGCTGTGTGCAGGGGAGCAAAAAAGAAAAAGAAAAAATGGCGGCCACCAGTGTGAAAAATGCCTGAAATCAGTGGCTGCCAGACAATAATCAGAGCCAGCGTAATTTAAGTAGGTGCCTACTCATAACTTTACAAGGCTTTTGATAAAAACCTAAGCGTGAAATCCTAGCTTCAGTGAAGCAGTAGAGGCATACAAAAAGGGATCCTGCTTTGAGTCATTATAACACTTAATCAAATTATGTGAGTGATTTTTCTAAGTGTATTTTCCATATTCCCACGTGACTGACACAAAGGTTCAAAAAAGTAAAAATGTCCCTATTTTAGACAAAGTGTTTTGGCCATTCTCAAGGCTAAGTATATCCCTCTTCCCCACATTCCCCTGCTGAGGTGAGATTTTGTTACACTTTGTTCCACCTCAGATATTACCTGCCTTTTTACTGGAGCAGGGATCCCGCAGGGATGGCAGTCTCCCCCGCTGTATGGCACTGGGCCCTTCATCTAGTTCTGAGAGGCATCTTGATCCGACTGAAGCAAGCAGCAGTAAAACAGAGGTCCTTTTCTCAGCAGAACAGACTTCGGTAAATGTCCAGGTGACTGGTTCATGAGGTGATATTTTTGCCTTTCTCTTTAAAATATACTCTGTGTACAAAAAAAATAGAAATAGAACATAAGAAATATATAACTCTACACCCCATCCAGAGACTGTTGGGGTCTTGTGCTCTTAATATGAAAGCTGCCCAGTACAAAATGTTGGTAAGGTGCTAAATATAAATGCAGAAATGCATCCACCTCAGCCTTCTGTTCACTTGATCCCCATTAAATGGGACAGCGGTTCACATGCTTCAAGTGGTTGTGGCTTTCAAATATCTTTACTTCTATCTTAACTTACCATCTATAATACAGGGCCCTTTACCAACTCTATCTCAGGGCATAAGTTCTTGGACTCAGTGCACAAAGCAGGATTGTTTTTCTTCCCACTTGTGTGATCATTTTAACCTTAATTATAGCTGTTCCTTTATTAAAATAAATAACTTGGGAATATAATGTTTTAAATCCAGCTGTTTAAACAGTCTTTTTATTTTCTTTGTGTGCACAGTTTGGTAGGCAATTTATCGTATCCATTTTCCTTTAAAGTTCTAGCAAACGAACAAGATATTTTCCAGATTTCCTCAAATATCTATGTATAATGCACCAGTGGGGTACAAGCATACCCGCTGAATGGCATTGCACCAATTATGAAATTGGCCCTACCTTTTTAAGAGTACAGGTTAGGCACCTGAGTTGAATGTACACTTCATTGATCTCTGTTCTAGGAGGTGTTTGAGAGAGGCTGCTTGTGGCTGGCTCAGTTTCTCTCGTGATCCTTGATACTGTAGGCACCCCTTTTTCCTTGTTCTTGTGCCAGCTCCCTGAGATATATAACCATTTGTCCCTGGAAGAGAGAGAGGACACCTGTTAGGACATCCCGCTCTGCCTTTGGGAAGCCCGTTCACCATACAGGCATACTCTGTAGTAGCATACTTTTTTTTCTCTATGTGAAATGCAAAGCTGTATTCTTTCATGCAGGACAAATCTTTCACCATCCCCCACAGCATATGGTCAGGGGCTTCTCTCAATGTTATCAATATCTTCATTTCCCCATCTTCCAGCAGGTGGAAAAAGAGTAACGGAGAGAAGACTTTCATGTGTATACAGAAGACAAGCAAGGGAATCTCCCAGCAGTAAATAGACACTGTGTTACTGGCCTGCATCCAGCGTAGATTCAGAGCATGAACTGTAAAATCACATTTAAAAGCTAAAACATTATTATAAGAATATTTTATACTGTTAACTTGGGCTGGATGGACAGCTCAGTCAGAGAATTCAAATGGTGTCTATAAAAGGGAATTTGTACTTTCTATTATTATTCTTGGTTACTAGTATGATAATATGCAGAGGCCCTAACGAAAAAACAGGGCCCTATTTTCTGCGTGTTGCACAATACATTGTAAGAGCCTGTCCCTGTCTCATAGAGCTTACAATGCAAGTAGATAACAGGGAAAGGAACTGAGGCACAACTGATTCTTATTAATATTAAAGACACCTTTACACATGCCTGGGAGCATAAAGTAGCTTTAAAATGGGTGTGAGGTACTTTAAACCCCCTCTATATTTGGAACACTGTAAAATATCTATAATATAAAAGGAAACTGGGACCAAACACACATACAAATGTGCGTTACAATGTGTCAGCTAACGTACTGTAAACTCCAGAATAAACAAAGTGTTTTGTAGTTTTCATGCAAATTAGCTGGTTGACTTGAATGACTGGGGACAGCATAAGGTTTATCTCAGCCTGTGAACATGTATGTACATTACCACTGCCTTATTCATACTTCTTCTTTGTCACATGGTAAAAAAACCATATTTCCTTGATAAGACAAGGCCTAAATGATTCAGCCAGGGTTACCCAGGAAGGGTGAATTTGAAGTGGGAGGTGAATCCAGTGTCTTAGCCAAAAGAACATCCCTCTTTTCTAAAACAAAATGAATTTTTTTTTGTGAGTCACTCACTGAAGAACTCACTCCATCCTTAATTCTGCTGATCTCCTAAATCCTGATGTTCTCAGAACAAAATACTTAGATGTTATCCAGCTTCCTGGCTGCAACAGAACCTTCAAAGAGAAAAATGTGATGGCATTTACTATGGAAGGACAATGAGCTGTCCCATTAAAGACTTTTATGGGAAGAAAGAGGCAATAATGAAACCTAATATTGTCTTAAATTGTAACAGAACACTGCCAGCTGTGTTATACAGTATGTAACATAAGAGAAAACTTTAGTGCCTTTCAGCTATATTGGCTTTCCTGGATCATTGAAGATTCACATTCATTCACATACTGTAAGGGTCTGATCCAAAGACCATGGAAACCTATAGAAGACATACCTCAGGAGAAAAGATTAAAGGAAAAAGGCAAAAGAGGACATGGGCAAGAGAAGTAGTCTCTTGTATATTAATGAGGAAGGCTAATGAGGTAACAGTAGAAGTTACCCTATCTTCAGAAATGTTGGCCTGTAATTTAAAAACTTAATAATGCTTCTTGAAAAATCCTTTTAAAATTATCTTTTAAGGCAATTGCATCTTTATGTTGTGGGCAATTTTTTTCTTCCCCCCTAAAACAGTGATTCTCAACCAGGGTGCCAGGGCATCCTGGGGTGTTTTGTGATCCTCTGCAAGGTGCCAGGCAATGTTAGCACTGATAGGCAAGCAAACGTGATACACAAGATAAACCCAGAGATTTTAAATAGGATTCCATAGTGCTGGATCTTTGTGCCTTAGTTCATTTATTTTCCTAATATTTATCCCTAAACGTAAGCCTCAGTTCTCAGTGTATGATGACTCTACTTCCATGGTAATAGTTTTGCAGTCATAAACAAAGATTTAAGGTCTTTATTTTGAAATAATTCTAATCTAAAGCAAGAGCAAAGGAATCTAACTCTGAGGAAACATACAGGCTTTTGGTTCTAACATCTCAGAATATTGCTTTCTAATCATAACCCTGTCCATTATTAAAGAGTTTCAATCCCAGTTATGCAAGTGGGCTACATGAAAGTGCCTATACCTCCCCAGGTAAGGTCAAAATGTTTTACTCCTCGCGACAACTATGAACAGATGTAGAGTGAAATCTCCCTCCTTGTGGTTTAAGCTATCTTCACAAAGCACTGCTTTAGGACATAAAAAAGTCTTGTGCCTCTGACTGATGGGCAGTGCTCTTCTGAATACCACACATGTTACCACCTCCATTGTATTCAGGGATGCCTTCATTTTTCTGAATCCTTTCCTCTCACTAAAACTTGTGTGTATTTCAGCCTTCATCTACTTCCATGCATCCATCCTAGTTTTCAACTGCTCATTGGGTTCCCTGTAAAATGTGCAGGCCATCTGCCTTGAGTCTATTTATTTTTCAGTTCATACATAAGCTATTTCTTTGTGAATAGGGTACTTACCAGTTTGTCTTGTCGTTATTTCTACTTTGAGGTAGGTTACAGGGAGTCCAAGACCACCAGCACACTCCTAGAATGGCCAGATGCATACAGAGCTATTTACTGTAAATAACAGAAGAAGCTTTTCCAAACAAATATTTATACTTTTAGTTTAATTTAATTTTTTTTCATGAGTGCTGGCTTTCATGTGTGCACTTTTTAAAAATATGTTAATAAATGCAGATAGGAAAACATCTTAAGTATATTAGGGCATCATTAAAAGTGCTCATAATTCTTCAAAGAAAAATTCTAGTATATACTATTTAAAGGAAAATGAAGGGAATCATCAAACATGTATTTCATTGTTTGAGACTAATGTTTTCAACCATGTGTCCTTCCATGTTCAGTGCCAGTGAATTTTACTTTTGGTATGGATACCTTAGGTCACGTGCATCAAGTAGCCTGCAGGCCAGATCCAGCCCATGGAGTTAGGTCATCTGACCCACAGGTCTTCTGTTAAGTGGAACCATCCACTTTTGTCAGTTGGATTCAGCCCACAGTGTTCATCGCCAGAGCCCTTGTGGTGGCAGCACTAATTCTTGCTATTTCAGCATGGCTTTGGATCCCCCTTCCTTCACCCCCCCAAACCTCCACCCACTCAGCAACTACTCAAATCAGAGTTTTAATCTCTCCTGGAGATAAAGATTGGCATCAGGGGAAAAGGGTGGGCAAGCAGTAGTAGTGTTAACTGTTTGGATTTCAGACCCATGCTGAAGCAGCAGCTCTGGGAACCCTTGGAATTAATGCTGTCATTGCTGCTCATGGGTTGCCCAGTCCACAGGAAGTCCCAGAGTCCAGAACCACCCCATGAGAATCTCTGCAGTCTGGATCTGGTATGTGGGGCCCAACAAATTTGACATCCATGACTTAGGTTGTTTCCATTATGCTATCTAAATGCTGAAGATGGCATATCATAATGGTGTCTTTACTTTCTTTCTCTTTTCCAGAGACATCTTTCTATGGGCATTTATACACATGCTTTTCTGTCCCGTGATGCACCAGAGATCCACTGCTTCCAAGCAGACTCCATTCATCGAGCTGAGGTGAACTGTGCTGCACCGTGTATAGCTGTATAAGTGGTGAAATGCACTTCAGCATGCAGAAAATAGCAGCAGCACACTTTTCAACTAAAGCACCTCTGAAGTGTTTTAGTTCAAAAGCATGCCACTGCCATTTTCTCAGGGCTGATGCACATTTTGCCACTTATACAACTATAAATATTGCAGCACTGGGTGGTTTTCAAAATGCCTGGCACCGCAGCGCCTACATGCATAAAAATTTCTGATGGAACTCAATCAGAGATTACAGGTTTTCAGTCCAAATGATGAAGATGTCATTGATATATCTTAAGTATAGCAAGAGTTTGATGGTGCAGTTCTTGAGGAAGTCTTCCAGGTGGCTCATAAAAAGGTTGGCATACTGTGGGGCCATTTTGGTGCCCATAGCTGTTCCCATCATCTGGAGGAAGTGTTGGTTATTAAAAGTGAAATTGTTGTGTGTGAGGATGAAGTGTATAAGGTCAGTAATATCTTTGGGTCTGTATTCTAAGTTGTAATCTTGTTCCTGTATATATAAGGCAGGCTTGGATGCTATCCTGGTGTGGGACGTTGGTATATAGGCTGGTAATATCCATAGTGGCTAGGAGGGTGTTGCTGGGAAGGTGGTCTATGTTTTTAAGTTTCCATAGAAAGTCTGTAGTGTCTTGGACAAAACTTGCTCTGTGGGTGACGAGTGGTTTTCGGATTGATTCAATGAAACCTGATATTTCCTCATTTAGGGTCCCATGGTTGGATATGATAGGTCTGCCAGGGTTCCCTTGTTTGTGGATTTTAGGGAGCATGTAAAAAGTCCCGGGGTTAGTTAGTGGGGGGATCAAGGTCTGTAGTTTTTCTTGTAGTCCTGATGGAAATGATTGATGGTATTGTTGAATTTCTTGGTGAAAAGGGGAGTAGGATCTTCTTGTAGTTCTTTGTAGTAGGTGGTGTCAGAGTGTTGTCTGCTGGCTTCCTTTATGTAGTCTTCACAGTTTAGGATGACTATGGCTCCTCCTTTATCTGCTGGTTTTATTAGTCTTTGGTGGTTAGATCTTAGAGATTCTATAGCCTTTTTCTCTAGTAGAGAGAAGTTGTTATGGTGGCGTGTGTTGCAGATTATTTCATTGTTCATTCTTTCCCTGGAGCAGTCAATGTAGCGGTCAAGGTTAGGTTTTTGTCCAGTGTGAAGTGTCCAATCTGATTTTTTTGAGGGCTTTTTGGAGTTGATCTTTTCCTGAATGTTATCAGAGGATGAGTTGTTGTTGGAAGTGGGTTCAGTGTGGTCATGGAAATATTCCTTGAGGCGGAGGCATCGGAAGAATTCTTCTAGTTCTCCACATTGAAGTATTTTATTAGGGTATTTTTCTGGACAGAAATTTAGGCCTTTAGAAAGGACAGATTTTTCAGTTTTAGTAAGCATGTGTGTGGAGAGATTGATAATATTTGTGGGTTGGTTGCTGCTTTCAGTTTTATCAAGTCTGAGGTTGGAATGTTGTAAGCTGTTGGCGTTGTTCCTCTGATGGTTGTTTTGTGTCTGGGGAACTTGTTTTTGGAGTAATTTGTTCCATTTCTTCTTTATATGTAGGATGAATGTTGTAGAAAGTTTTTCATAGTCTCTTTGTATCCATTGTATATTATTAGGGAAGATGATTAGATTTCTGTCTTTTAAGTTGTTGTAGTATGTGGTGATTTCCTTCCTGAGTTGGTCTCTTTTGGAGTAGATTAGGTGAAGCAGATGATTTCTAATTGTCTCTGAAGTTCTTCTGCATAGCTGTGAAGCATATTTGGAGTTGTGTGTAGTAGTCAGAGGATTGTAGATGTTTAGTCCTCGAGGAAAGAAGTTGTGTTTCTTGCATAGGCTTAGAAAATATGTATCGCTGTTGAGTTTGGCCTCTTTCTTTTTCATGTTGTATAGTTTCCATTTCATTCCATTTCATGTTGTACAGTTTCCATAAAATGATAGGCTCTACCATTTTAAAGTAAACGAGAAAGCACTAATGGCCAAATTGCCTGTGAACTAGATATGAATAAATATGGCAAAAATGTTTGTAAATAATAGTAGGCAACCATCAACCCATGGATCATAGTGCACATGTAAGAGGTCTAGTCGGGTGTCAGATGAATCATTTTGTAGCTGAGAAGCCCAATTTGAGAGCAACATGGCTTGTTACAAGTTTCACAAATCCATATGTTGTCTGAGTTGAAGTCCAAATTTACAACACACTGTTTTGTTCTTTCTCACTTTGCTTCCAGCCTCTGGATCAAAGCCACTTCATTTTGAGCTGCATGCAGTGCCAGATGTTCTCTCCAGATTAGACAAGATTCTGTGTGCTCCTCCCAGTTTTCTACGCTGATGTTGGATGACTTCATATCATTTTTGCACACATTGTGGTCCCACCATAGAGGGTGACCCCACTTTCTAGAGCTGTCTTGAATATCACTATACAAACTATTCTTGGGGATACGGTCTTCTCCCATTCTCTTGACATGGTCAAACCATTGCAACCATATTCCATCACGTGCTGAAATTCCAGCATCCTGGAGCACCCTCAGCACTCATGTATAGGAGCCCATAGGCTGGAAAAACCAGAACTGTTTAGTCTGGAGAAGAAAAGATTGAAAAGCATTTGATAACAGTCTTCAAATACCTGAAGGATGGTTATCAGGGATCCTGGTTTTCTCTGCTTAAAAATCACTAATTCTCTGATAAAAGTGCAACTTATCTTACTAAAAACCCCAGTATCCGCATTTCTCCATGATTAAAATGAAACACCACTATATATATAGGTATCAGTTGAACATGATATTTTATTGATATATTTGTAATTTTAAAGCAATTTGGAAGCCTACCAGTGCTTCAATCACTATAATAAAATTAATTTTAAATACCTATAAAGTTTGACATTTGATTTTGGGTTTTTTATCATGGAAAAACAGAGCTCCTCCTTCCCCCTTCACTCACCAGGATGCCCCATGAGAAGTAGCAGCTGCTTTGGTGGAATAGAGTGTGGAGCCCAGCTCCCCATCCCGCATGGGTGGCATGGCTGAAGCGCAGCCCATAGCAGGGGTAGATATGGGCTTCCCACTGTGGGCTCAGGCTCCCTACCCAGCTGCCCTCCCTCTGGGGCCTTCATGGCCCAGAGGGTGGGACCCAGTGCAACAGGGTGGAGCAGGGCTAGGCAGGGAAGCTTAGTGACACTGCCACAAGCCCTGTGCTACCATGGCAAAACTCCCTCTGCCCACCTGGCAGCAGTGGGGGTGGCAGTGTGGAGTTGTGCCTCTCACTGCTGCTGGGCAGGCAAGGGATGCTTTGCCATGGGGCTTGTGGCAGTGGCAGTAAGCTTCCCCGCCCAGCCCCACTTTGCCCTGCCACACTGGCTCATGCCCACTGGGCTGCAGAGGACCCAAGGGGAGGGCAGCAAGGCAGGGAGCCAGAGCCCACAGTGGACAGCCTGCAACCACCCCACGCACAAATCTGGGGGCACAGGCACCCATGCTCCCCCCAGGAGTGCACACAGTGGTGGGGAGCCAGTCCCCATACTGCCCCCTGGACAAGCCATCCGTGGACCCATCCTGCTCCCCACCCAGGCTATGCAGTCACACATTCCAGTCCCAGGCCCCAAGATCCACACACCTCACAGGCTAGGCAGCAGCCCCAGCCCCTGCCCTAGCTCCCTCCCTCCATCATTATGGGGGCCTCAATCCACCTCCAACCCCTCACCACTACCACCAGACTTACCTTCCAAAACTGCTCTCCAGACTTTCTGGTGGCCATCTACATGTGTACATGTGCACATGCACATGGTGCCCCCTGGCTGATCGCCCTTCTCCCACTCCCCCGAGTCCCTTGCAGGCTGGAACTCTGCCAACCTACAAGGGGAAACCCAGTTTGCTACATTTTTCTCCTGGGTTTTCTCCTTAAAATGAGACCATCCAGGTTTTACCTCATTCTTCTGTCCCAAACTGAAAACCCAGATCCCTGATGATTATAAAGAGGATGAAGTTAAACTATTCTCTGTGGCTGCAGAGAACAGGAGAAGGAGCAATAATCTTGAAGAAAAGGAAGTTTATGTTGAATATTAGGAAGAACTTTCTTATTCTGAAGATGTTTAAACATTAGAACAGGCTGCCCAGAAAGGTGATGGACTCTCCATCCTTGGACTTTTTAAGCCAATTAGACACTTGATTAGGATGATTTAGTCAAGAAAGATTCTGTCTAGAGCAGGGGTTGGACTAGATGGTTTCCTAGGGCCCTTTCTAACCCTCCTATTCTACAGAGGCATCTACACAGTGCCCTACCATCACTGTAGCACTGCGCTACATTGCCATACAACATGCTATGGTAATGTAGCCACCACACAAATCTACACGTGACTGGCAGCTACTTCGCCATAGTAGCACACTCCCCCATTTTAGCAAGCTGCTACAGTGAAGTAGCAGCTAAAACTAACCATGCACAGTGCAATACAGGCAGTTACCATGCCATACATTAGTACTTCCAAAAGGAAGTATTAAAGCACAGCACAGTAACAATGTCACCATAGGGCGATGTGTAGACACACCCTATGACTTTATGAACACAATCACGAAAATGACAAGCTTATGTCAGAAACTTGCACTCAGAAAAAATAACAAAATTTTATCAAACAAATTATCCACTAAGAATTGTTTATGTCTGTTGTTCTGAGTATGGTCTAGACTAGAGCAGTGGTCCTCAACCTTTTTAGATTCCAGGCAACCCTCCAAACCTTTTAAAAATTCAGCAGCACACATTTTTAAAAATGGATATAACACTATTATGTAAATTGTAATATAATACAAATATTGTAATTCTATTCCTAATTAGTAAGTTATTAATTGCTGCAGCCCTTCCCAATTATCTGCCACTAAACCTTGCACAGTGTCTCCCAGAAACAGAGGCACGCAGGGAGGTGGAACTGTGTTGTGTGCCAGGAGGTATGTCGGAGGTGGACTGGAGAGAGCTACAGCAGAAGTAGCGCAACTGCCTGCATAAGATCATGTCTGAAGGCGCTACTTTTCCTTGTAGCTGCTTCCAAAAGGTGGTGGCAGTGCTGACTTTTTGACATCCCTGGAAGGTTATTGTGCCACCCCAGAGTGCTGCAGCACCCAGCTGAGAACTAATGGCCTGAAGATACTTAAGGGCTGACAAAATCAGGTTGACTACTTGGAAAAGGTAGAATCAGCTTCTCAGTTCAGCTCTGACATGCCTCCTGAAAAATAGAGGTATGCAGGACAGTTCCACCTTGTGGTTTTTTAAGAGTGACTCTTAGATTGGCTGGTTCAAACCAGTGTTGTGGGAAATTCAGTTTAACATAAAGGCCTGGAATTTATAATCCCCATGTTGCTATATCTCATTTTTACAGAAGTAACTATATGAAAGTAATAGAATCTTTAGGGTCATTTCACCCACTGCTAAAATGCAACCTTTGATTAATAGTGCATGCACTGCCGCATTACACAACAGTTCAGGAAAGAAAGCAGATAATAAAATTTGAGCTTCAGGTGAATTTAAGACAGCAGATGGCCCATCTTGGAATCTGGCTTACATACCTCAGCTGTATAACCACTCATGACATGATGTATCATGGGTTAATAACATATTATTTTAAGTATCTTTTATAGGCTGCTTTAATATATAGTGGTAGGGATTTAGAGTTTTTCTGACTCACATAGACCTACAAAAGCCATTGATATTTAAATAGCACCAAGGCCCTATAGTTCCTTCCTCTTCTGCATGCAGAACAAGATATTTAAAACCCTGAGACTAGGAGTAAGGAATAGATATAGAGAATTTGCAGCAGGTGTTCTACCTGGAGGGTCTGTCCCTTATGATTTCATATGTGATTCTCTAATTCCAAACAATACAGTTCTGACTGTGTCTCCGTACAATGTTAAAAGAACTTTGGGACTCTAAATTAGAAGTGAGAGGGAAGCAGAAGGAGGTGTTCTGGGCCTGCCTTTGCACACTAAACTTTTGCCTGTCAGCTATTTCCTCCTCAGGAAACAACAATGTGAAATACAAACACTGTCAGGTGCTCCACTTGTTAAAAGAAAGGTAAGTGTCAGATGTGTCCTGCTGTTCAATTGACTTAGTTTTGACATATACAGAATATTCAGTTGTATTTGTGATGGTCTGGAAAGTTGTGTTGCAAACCACAGACATGGTGCTCTTATGGTCCACAACTACCTGTGTTTCTTTTTAGCTTCTGTACCCACTGAATTCTTGAAATATAAGAGAGTGGCGAATGAGGGCCATAGTTGCAATGAATTGTGAGGAAAGGCTGAATCATTTAACTGGGAGAAGAAAACACTGAAGGGGGATTTGACAGCTATCTTCAAATAAAAAAAGGTTTGTTATAAAGAGGATATTGACCAACTACTCTCTGAGTCCCCTGTGGACACAAAAAAAGTAATGGGCTGAAATTGTAGCTTCTAGGTTGGATATTAGGAAGAAATTCCTAACTATGAAAGCAGTACAGTAATGGAACAAATTACTAATAAAGTTGTTGGGGGTGGGGGTGTTGTTTGTTTGTTTTTAAGTAGAGGTTAAACGAGTATTTGTTTGGGTTGCTCTTGCCTTGAATACAGGGTTAGACTAGATGATCTTGGACTAGCTAACAGGGGCAAAAAGCAGAAAAAAAGATTTATTTAAAAAAGTAGACGTCAAATCCCAATGAGGAAAATAAAATAGATCATATACACTGGCAAATTAAATGCAAAACTGTAATAAGACAAGTTAAGAGAGAAGGGCAAGTACAGTGGGAGAATGACGTCCCGGGATCTGCTTGAGAAGCATCTATGGATGCAAGCCAGCGTTTTGGTCACTTTACTAGCCGCAACATCACACTGAAGGCTCATGTTCATTGTAGCAGGGCACTAAGGTGCCTGCTACTTGGAAAGCCAGAGTAGTGGCTCAGGTGCTGGTTGCTAGGGGGCAACCGGAGGGAGTTAAGGACACACACCTGTTTAGTCAGCTGAATGGAAGGGGCAGGGCCTGGCTCAGATATTAATCACAGGCCAAAGCCCAGGGAGAGGGAAGCCTGCGGCCAAGGAGGAAGGAGCTGGGTCCTGAATGCGTGAAAGAGAAAAGGTCTGGATGTGCAAGCAACTAGTGACGCAGGTGAGCAATGGAACACCTGTGGTGTGATTTGGAGGACGTTTTAGCCATGAGGCATGGATTTGCATTATAGCCGATTGACTTGTGTTTTTGTTGTTGTTACACCAGAGGACTGGGTGAGGCTATTAGGGGTTGGAGGAGGCCTCATAGGGGGCTCAACGGTAGTGTGAGGACCCCAGCACCAGAGAGGGCGCAGCATGCGGGGGGTGCACTGACCCCAGCCCCAGAGGGCGGGCGGCGTGAGAAGCCCCAAAAAGGGGGCAGCAAGCCGGAGTGGGCCGCAGGTTGCGAGACAAGCCTGAGGCGCAGGCTGCAAGACAAGCCAGAGCACTGGTAGGGCGCAAGTTGCGAGACAAGCTCGAGCACCTGGGGTACGCTGATTGCGAGACAAGCCAGAAGCACCGGTGGGGCGCAGGTTGTGAGACAAGCCAGAGTGCCTGTGGGGTGTGGGGAGTGAAATAGACCAAACAACATCCGGGACATCTGCAAGACTGGGGTGTGGTATAGGGGCGGTCAGAGCCATGAGTATCCCATAAGGCTGGGGTGCCCGGAACCCCATTATAGAACTGAGACGCGGAGTAGCAGCAGAACTGTAGCCAAAGGAATGAAGGGCAGCCTCCCTACAATAATTACATAACATGAAAAACATGGCGGGTGAAATCCCGAGGGTGCTTAGCGAACATTTGGCACGGTACGGAGGGCCCTAGGAGAGAGCACGGCGACCCTAGAAGTCCATCCTGCTACATTCATCTTGTGGTCAACCGTGACCTCCAGGTCCCTTTCGTCTGTAGTGCTAACCAGCATAACACTACCGAGCCTATAAGCATGGTACAGGGTTTTCCTCCCAAGGTGGAGAACCTTTCATTTTTCGGTATTAAACACCATCAGGTTCTTGTCCTCCCATTTGCTGAGCCTGTCCAAGTCAGCCTGGATCGCCCTCCTGTCTTCAGGTGTGGATGCTTTGCCCCAACGTTTGGTGTCATCGGCAAACTTGGCCAGTCCACTTCTGACTCCAGTGTCCACATCATTGATGAAGATGTTAAACTGTATAGGCCCTAGGACAGAGCCCTGTGGGACCCCACTGGTCACAGCGCACCACGACTATTGGCTCCCATTGACCACCACACTCTGGGTCCTACCTCTGCGCAGAGCCAGTTCCCCAGCCAGCAGATCGTGCTGATGTAAAGGCTGCAGTTAGCCAGTTTATCCAAGAGGTGATCATGGGATACCAGATCGAAGGCTTTTTTAAAGTCGAGGCATACAATGTCGATCTCTTCCCCCTTGTCTAGGTGATAAGTTAGCATCCCTGCATTGAAAAATGGTAGCAGGGATACTTTAACTAAAGCTCATTAGACAAGCTTTAGTTAAAGTGCCCCTGCTGCTATTTTTCAGTGCTGGAGCCACTCTAATTAAAGTATATCTCCACACACACCCCCACCCACCCCACACACATACACACACACACACTCCCAAAGCACATGTATAAACTCCCTCTGAACTTGCAAAACTCTTAACTCAGAAATTGCCAAACTCTTAACTGTCATATACAACCTAGCACCAAAAAAACAGTTTTGGTAGCAGAGCCTGGAAAGTTGCCAATTTGACTCCCGTATTTAAAAAAGACTCTAGATGGGACACAGGGAACTATAGGCCAGCGGACCTAGCTTCTGTTCCTGGAAAATTGGTAGAAACAATAATAACAAAAAAAGAATTATTCAATACATAGATGAACATAACTTATCGGTGAGGAAACAACACAGCTTCATCAAAGGGAAATCATGTCTCACCAAAAGTTCTTTAAGGTTATCAATAAGTAGGTGGAATGGGGTGATCCAGTTAACTTAGTATATTTGGACTTCCAAAAAGCCTTTGACAAGGTCCCCCAACAAGATGCCCCCATCTTAACTAGATTAGGTAGTCATGGGATTACAGGGAACATTACTTGTAGATTAGAAATTGGCTCAAAGATAGAAAGCAAAGAGTGAGAATAAATGGTCAGATTTCCAAATGGAAAGATGTAAACAGCAGGGTCCTCCAGGGAACTGTGTTGGGTCTGGTGCTCTTTAACATATTCATAAATGATCTGGAAAAGGCGTGAGTAGTAAAGTGGCTAAATTTGCTAAAGACACAAAATTATTCAAAGTGGTAAAGACCAAGGCAGACTGTGAAGAACCACAAGAGGATCAGGTACTATTGAGCAAATGGGCAACTAAATGGCAAGTGCAATTCAATGTAGCTAAATCTAAAGTGGTGAACCTGGGCAAAAATAACCCAACACCCATCACTATAACCCATTCTTATATTATGATGGGCTCTATAGGAGCTGTTATCACACAGGAAAGAGACCTGGCAGTCTCTGGGACAGAAATTACACATAAACCAGTATAAGTGATTGGAAACTGGTTCAAAACTGTAACACAATAGAAGTTTACTGCACGAAAACCACTTTCAAAGTGGTTGAAACCAGTTTAAAATAAACCTGGATGGATGTTGTATCAGACTTATTGAACTTCTGTCCCAGATCCCCTCCAGATTCAAATGAACTCACAGTCTCCTAGCATGCCAGGGTGCTTTGCACCTCCTCTGCAAACCCCCCTCACAGGGTGGGTGAGCTAGCCTTGGCCCAAACACTCTGCTCCAGCTGAGCAGGGAGGCATGCTCTCGCACCCCCCCCCAACTTCAGGGCTTGGCCACTGCAGGCACATGGCTGCATTTCCAGAGTCAAAAATGAATGAATGTCTCATCACTTGGTATTGGTTCAGTCTACACACCTTAGACTAACCTGCAAAGACTGAATCAATTCAGCCTCAGGCTTTTTGGCTGTCTGTACTTAGCCTAAATGCTGGAGGCTGCAAGTGAGAGAGGAACAATGGGGAATAAAAACCCTGGTCATGCACAGTTCACTCTCCTTTTCAGCATCAACTCTCTGCCACTATGTGACAGAATACTGGACAAGATGAACCTATGGCAGTAAATGGAAGTCTTATGTTCTTATGATCTCCCGAGGTCCCTTTCAGGGACTTTCTATGACCACATGAGTAGAGAGGTAGAATTTTCTTTGTGTCTTCTTCTCAAAATAGGGGTGTATCTGCAACTCCATTAGCAACTTTCATATTTTTCCAAGAAGGAATAAAGTAAAACAAGTTGCTACTCCCTGACCTGTGAGGATTAAGCCAAGGAAGATTCTATCCATTCTGAAAGGAGGAACTAAAAAGCATGACCATCTGATGACCAACTGGTGGCCTGTGTTGAAAGAGTGGGTGGATTTTTTTATTACCACACTTGTAGCCCCTGTTGAGAATGAACGCTAAAATAAAAGCTGAGCAAATAACTGATTTCAGTTTACTGGAAGTTCTGAAAAACTGAAGAAGCATTCAGTGAATAGAAAAGTCAAAAATACTTCATGTTGAATCTGCTTCTTCATGAAACATTTGGTTTTCAGGTGTTTTAAATCGTTTTAAATCTTTGAAATAAAATTTTCAATGAAAAAATCAAAAATCAAAACATTTCATTTTATCAACATGTAGCCTCACTATCTCTCTTTGCAATGATGAAGTTCCAAACAATTTGGAAAATTCAGCACACATTTTGAAACAATTTAACAAATCAACACAAATTCACAAAGTGTTTCAGTTAATGGATTCTACATTAAAATAAAAAAGTGGACCGCCATGGCTACTTCACTCCAACACTAACAAAACATTTTCCAAATAAATATTTCAAGCTCTATGATGTAATATATATTACTTTCACCTGTGAGGAAGTGGAGTGCAGAATGCAACTTTGAAGAGATGAAGTCTGAAGATGAAAGACAGCAATAATAAAAAATAAATTAGGAAATTCTTAGGCTATCACTGCATGGTGGACAGGTGAGTGTAAGTTGGAACATGAGCGAAAGCTTCCCTTTATCCACTGAATTCCTCTTCAACCTAGCAGTTCTGCACACTGGAACACAAACTCATAAGCAATAGGCAGGGAGTGGGCAAAGAGAAGGGTGAGGTAAGCGGCATGGGTGGAGGCAGTGAAGGAACATCTGGAGGCAATGGAGGGAGCGAGGTTTGAAAGGCTGTGGATTTGTTGTTATGGGGAGAGAAAATGGCATCCAGTAGTTTAGAAGTCAGTCTCTGTCACACGCTCTCTATTTGGCTATCTGAATCCTGAAGTGCTGCATAAGGAGTAGGCTCCAAGTATCTCTGAATAACTTGATTTCATAAAACGTCTAGCCCATTTTCCAGGCCAAGGAGATTTGGATAAGTTCAGATAAGCAAGCATCAATTCACAGAAACAAAAGGTCTTTCAGCTTTGCGTAGGTACACACATGGCTAGTTTTACATCCTACTGCCGTATCCTGTAAAATGTATGCTGTGCTGCTTTATTGGCTTATTAAACTTTATTATCTCCTTCTAATCTACAAGTGTACTCTTTACTAAACCATTGACTACTGTTTCCTTAAAGACCCTGAAGTCTTTCTTATAAGGCAGGTTGAGTTCAGCAAACCACACCCTTTTGTCATGCACTAAAATTTTAATTTGAGGAAGGATGGCTGACAGGTGTGAGGATCTAAATTAGAACATACAACGTAATCACACTTTATGAGTGCCACATGAAATTCGGGCTACAGTCTTTTACTAACAGTTTTCATTGATTGGGAGCCAGCAAACTCCACTAAATTCTTCACTGAGATTATCATTGTAAAGTTAATTACCCATGAACAGATAAGATTGTTTCTGGAGACGACATGCTGGTAAAAAATAGACACACAAAATTCGCTCAGGGAAAGAAAGGAGTGACTGCAACTTCTTCTCCAGCAGGGGACATATATACGGCTGTTACAGCCCCAACAGTGCCCTGTGCTGACTGTAGGGGTGTGAACCAGACAGCTAAATGATTCAGTTTGTACCTGAAAGTAGGCCTGTGTGAAGTGGCTAGTATTCACTTCAGATTTGGATTCGGTCAATTCGAGGGACAGTGATTTAATTTGGTGATTCAGATTACTGTCCTAACTCAATTCGGCCAAATCTGGTTAGGAAATTTGGCTGCTGCCAAAGCCCCGAGGCCACCACAGGAGCGGTGATTCCAGGGGCTTTTCTTGAGGTTTCTTCCTTAAAGGGCCGAGCTGGCCATAGGGGGGCTGGCAGGGGTCCCCCATGGTCCCCTCCCCTCTCTCTCAGCCCCCGCTCCCCCGCCCCTAGTACTTACCAGCACACAGTCCAGCTGAAGCTCCCTGCTGCAGCCACCAGGGACTGCTTGAATCATCAAAGCTCTCCGAATCTTTTCCGAAGATTCAGAGAGCTTTGAATTGATTCAGACCTTTAAATTGGTCCCCTGATTCGATTCAGATTTGGGGATTTGACCACTGAATCGGGCCAAATCTCCTCCGAATCGAATCACCACCCGAAGCTTTGCACAGCCCTACCTGAAAGCTGCATTGTTCTAAGCACAAAATATGACCCACAACATTAATCAATCTATATAGTCCACTGTTTTTTTCTTGGTATGTATTAGGGGCTGTTGTGTCACTACTCTCCAAACCATGTCTTCCGAGCAGCACTACTGTTGATACCCAATGGCTAATATTTGTGCACTTGAACCTTCCCCACATGCCTCCTCCAGGAGCTGTACAGTCAAGACTGTTCTGAAAAGATTAAAGCAGGCAGGAAATGGTGTCAGAAATAAAATATGGGGCCATGAGCATTTGCACAGTGGATTGGTGAGAGATGCCTGAGATTTTGCCAATAATTCTGGCCTTTTTGTGTGACACTGAACTAGTTTTTTGGATGTTTCACTCTTCCAAACTTTTATTTTTGAACTGCTGTAACAGTGTCAGAATCTCCTGTTACTTTAAGGGTGAAGAAGCAGCAAGGAGAGCCTCAAGAGGGGAAAGCTGCCCATTAGGAGCTGCCAGGGAACAAGTACCTTGGGATTTACCTATTACAAATGATTACTATAGCAAAGGCCAGCAGCAGCAAGTTTCCCTGGGATTGAGCTGCCAAGTTAAATCAAAAAACACCTGGGAGTCACATGACCAAAATGGGGTGTGGCTTCCAGCTACATAAACCCAGGACCAGAGCCAGAGTGGTCAGTTGGGCTCTTAGTGCTGCTGAGGGAAGGGCTTCACAGCAGGATCGCTGCAGAGGAGCTCCTGGCTAATGCCTGGATCATTCTAGGCATAATGCAAGTAGAGGGTTGCTGACTTGCAGGGGAAGAGGATTCAGGGTAGGAGAGAGCTGAGAAGTACAGAATAAGGGCTGCAGTTTGTGCTTAGCCCCAATTGGGAAGGTGTCTTATAGCCAGAGGGCTTACTTTGGGTTAGAGGCTTACACTGGTGGTTTGAGTCAGACTAGTCTGGCTTGGAGGTCCCATTAGTCCCCAAGGGGCACATGACTGTCTTGAGCTCTGCCAGATGTCCAGCTCAAGGCACAGATCCTAGCCTGGCCTGAAAATGGCAGTGAGTGGCAGAGCTTGGGGTCAGGGGACCCAGAGCCCCAGAAAGAGAGCCCAGAGACGGGCAGAGCTTGTGGCCATGGGGTACAGAGCCTGAGAAAGGCAGAGAGAGCCCAGAAAGGGGCAGAAGCCCAAGAAGGGCAAAGACGTAAGAGCCTGTCAGAGGAAAATGAAGTCAGAGGCTGAGTGGGGCAGATATAAAGGCCCCAGAGGGCAAGATAAGTGGCTGGAGCCCAAAAGCCACATCTGGGACAGTGGACATTGTAAAGGACCAGCTAGAGGAAAGGGGCAGAATCTGGGAAGGCACAGCCCCAACAAGAGAGTAAAGGCCTGAGGTGGCCTGATGGCTTTAGGGACAAGTATCCCACTTGGCAGAGGGGACCAGCAGGCACTGGGGGAGTCCCTGTTCCCCTGAGCACTACCAGGAGTGACAAGAAATATCGGTCACAAGCTGGCAGAGGGTAGATTCAGACTAGACATCAGGAGGTGCTACTTCATTGTCAGGGTGGCTAGGATCTGGAACCAACTTCCAAGAGAAGTGGTGCTGGCTCCTACCCTGGGGGTCTTTAAGACAAGGCTAGAGGAACACCTTGCTGGGGTCATTTGACCCCAGTACTCTTTCCTGCCATGGCAGGGGGTCAGACCTGATGATCTGCTCAGGTCCCTTCCTACCCTACTAATTATGAAACTATAAGAACAGTAACTTAGGTTTCTTTAGCATTATTCATCCCAGAGTACTGCTATGATAGACAGACTACAGAGAGAGATCAGCCACGGTTGAAATGCAGCCAGCACTGAAGTAAAATATAGCAGCCATTAAATAGCATACAGTAGGCCTGTGCAAAGCAGAAAGTACTCGCTTTGGATTCAGATTCGGTGATTCAGAGGACAGTGATTTGATCCGGTGATTCAAATCACTGGCCTGATTCAATTCAGCCAAATCCAAATCCACAGATATTTGACACCAAATCATATTTGGCCACAGACTATACAGGCAGGCAGTGCTGGTGGGAGCAGCTGGGGGAGCCCCGGCTTGAGCCGGCAGCCCCAGAAGAAGCCGTAGCTCATCCAGGTGCTCTCCCGACTGCACCCTCCCCAAGGTGAGGCAGGAAATGCTGGCAGCTCTGAGAGAAGCCACAGGAATGACTGGGAGCTGAGAGATTCCCCAGTCCCCAGTTTGATCCCCCAGCTTGCCAATCATTCCCCATGGATGCCAGCACTGCCTTCCTTGCCCTGGTGAGGGAAGCAGCCGGATGAGCTTCGTCTGGGGTTGCAGGCTCAAGCCAGGGCTTGTCCAGCTGCTCCTCCGGCTGGTGCCTGCCTGTACAATCTATGGCCGAATCGATTCGGAGTCTTCCAATTCAGTTCAGATTCAGCCGCCAAATCTCCTCTGAATCAAATCAACTACCGAAGCACAGCCCTAGCACACAGCAGCATTTCACAAGGAAAGAGATAAAGGCAAGTAAAACTTTCAGGGAGAGCTCAGGAATACAAAACTGGTTTTGTTTAGTAAAATAAAGTGCAGTTTAAGTATTTTAAAGGTGAATAACATTGCTCAGCACTATAATCTGTATGGTAGGTGTGGTGGGAAGTATGCAGTATTGGAGTCCAGCTAGCAGAAGGGTAGACTTCATGCTCTGTTTGCCACATTGCCATTCTTTAGCCTCTTTTACACATAATTTCTGTTTATTCAGACAATTTGAATCTTGAAATGATGGAAGAATGCCTGCAGCCTCCTGGGTAAACTGGTGCTGTTGGCAGTCACGCTGAACATTTGTGCTATAGCTTGCGACTCCACCAGAGTTCCAAAAAAACTCCAACTTGTAGACTCCAGCCCAAGCAGACAGTGTGTAAATGTTTAGTCTGAGGTATTTTATTATCTTGTTTCTCTTCCATTTGACAACCAACATTTAACCTGTCCTCCTGGATATTTTTTTTTTAAATGCTGTGTTCAAAAAATATAATGAAGTCAAATTTGCTGAGCCTGTCTTTCTGGTCTTGGTGAAAGCATAAGAACCTCTCTGGGAAATTATTGTTATAGACTTTGTTTCTGAGAAAACTACAGCCCATGTTTAGGAAATATTACTGAGGCAGAATCTTTGAATGTAAAAATAAAAAGTACAGAACATCGTAGTTAATTAACATGGGTAAAAACATGCATTCCTCAAATCTTGGAGCTGCCCCAGTGTGTAGTTCATCTGAATAGCATTGCAGATAAAATTAAGATTTTGCTTATTGAATCTTTTATATTGCTTGATGGTTACAGATGATTACAGTATGCGGCGAGTAGGATTTGCCATTACTATTGCTTTATCTAACAGTCCTTAGATGTTTACTGCTAAGCAGTTAGAAGGGTTTTGGATATAGAATTCACCCCACCTGTAGGCTGGCTGACAAGTCTAGTGGAAGGAGGGTCTCTTTTGGTCAGGTTTTTATTTGTGGATGTTACCATGGTTGGGAAAGCTTGCCTAATAGCATGATGGTCTGAAGAGAAGGTGTTCAGGACACTTACTGTGGAGAACTCAAGTCAGTATTATGGCTTTAGTTTATCATTTCTCCATGCTCCAATGTGATGTCTACAGGAAAATTAAATACCTTTCAAATGGTCAGTTTTGGGACTCAGTATCACAACTGTTTCAGATTACTTCAGCCAACTGCAGTAGGCCAAACTTTTTCCTAACCGACTAATACCATCAACACCCTTGGCATTGCATCAGAGTTTCTTTTGTGGTAGAAAGCTGTATTTTCACACTGTGGTCAGCTAAGTTGGGGAGTTCAAATTGCACTTTCCAATAGTTAATCACTAATGTGACTTAGCGGAACATTTGGGTGCCTGGATGTGCATCTGAGTGCCCAGCTGCAATTTGGAAACTGAGGCACTCATATAGCCTTTATGACTGTTATGCTCACCATCATGAACTAGCTGAGTTATTTATCCAGGCCTGCACTGCTGCATTTATCAACCAGTCTACATTTATTAAGCTATCCAGGTGAGCTAAACTGGGCAATTTAATCTATAGTTTTAAAATGTAGGCTGATTTTCCACTAGGGCCAAATAAGAATTCCTCTTCCTCTTGCAAAACTGGCTGGATGCATTGTTTGTGTATTAAACTTTCCTTTAAAGTAAAACATACTGGGCATGCCTACATGTTCATTAACATGTAGTGCCTACTGTGCATTAAATTTAGCACTCGTATAATCAAGTACCACATAAATGTTCAGCAGACTGCCTACTGTACATTAGCGTGATAACATGCTTTTTGTGTGACACTTAATGTGCAGTAAACTAATACTATTGTACATTAGCTATTAGCACAGTTTTTGCCATGCACACTAATGTGCAGTAGCATTCGGCTACTGTGCATTAAGCATCTTATGTAGACTCGCTCACTGTCTATTATCTGTGCCAGGAACTTAGTTAAGTACTACATGCAAGTATAGCCCCCTTAAAAGTACAAAGAGAGGGCAGAGGATCTAGGTGCACCTACACCACTGTCTAATGTCTCTGTCATTGAAGTCTCTGTCAGAGTAAGTTGGAGCACCTTATGCTGAGTTCAAATATGCTGTATCACTTCTGCTAGTTGAAGTGTGGTCCTTCATTCAAAGAACATTACGCAGACACCTTCTTGTGCTATCATGTGAGCTATCAAGTTGGCATATATTCACAGGGTGATAGTAAAGCCTAAACTTCAGAACTTCCTTATGCAATAAGATTCACAGACAGGATTGAACACATGAGCTTCTACTTTTCTAGAGACTAAAAATGTGACAGTTTTATCACTCACACTACATACCTGACCAATATCTGCAAACATAATAGAGGTGTGTATTTATGTAGGTAATATTTTACTATACCCCTGTGAAAATAAGGGAACTTGGCTGTAGCCAGCCAAATAGTGTCAGTTTTTCAGAGCTGTACTGACAGCTCAACATTCCTGTATCCCTGAAGGCACGTGCAAAAACAAATAAAACCTCTGTCAGCAATTATTCCAGGACTGAAATCACTCTGAAGGGTGATTGGACATAACAGTCTGATATAGCATTTGCCACCATTAAATGCAGAAATAAATAAATGTATATATTAACATAGCATCCGGTTTGGACTCTCAGTGTCCCTTTCCCAAGTCTTCATTCCCAGTGTCCAAAGAAGTTCTTCCCTTTTTAAATTCAGCAATAAAATGTAAACCTCATGTTATAGAGATGCTTTGCAGAAAGGACGGTTTTACTTAACACACGTTCCATGCAAGATGGATAGCCACATTTTAAACTTCTTATGAAGAGCAAATCCAAAGTCTGTTCAGTTCAATGGGATTATTTTCCAGTGGCCAAGTCCTTCATTGTTTGGATGGACCTGGGCAAAGTATGCAAACTGGTTTCTGTGACTGGTCATTTGAAATTTTAAAATAATTTGTTTGCTCCAAAGAGCAGTGTCTTTCTTATTGCTCTCAGTGCTCTGAAGATCTCAAAATTTACCTCTGTCTCCTACCTATTCCATATACACATTCTTTCTAACACCCCTCAAACATATAAAACATCCCTGGATAAGAAGATATGAGCAAAATTATCCATGGAAACAGTCTTCCCCATTCCTTAATACTGTAAAATGTGTGTTATTGGATATATCTGCCTGCTAGTGACAAGAAGAAGAAACTCCAATAATACCAAAGGAGAGTATAAGCATACTTCCCAAGGGATGACGTAGTTCAAAAAATAGGCTGTTAAATTTTTTTGGTTCTTTCCTTCTCTTGTTAATTCTAGCTACTTTCTGCATGATCTCAGAGTTGGTATATATGGCTATGCACCTGGAATCTTTTTTTTTTCTAGTAATCTCCAAGATCTTAGTACAAATCACATCAACAGGAGTCTAACCAAGGAAATTATGATGCTTGGACTGTGTCTTTGAAAAGGATGTTTTGAGTGATACATGGTTATAATTTTTCAGATTGCATTCAGATGTCAGAATTGGCATTTGTTTCCCCAAGCAGCAGGTGTTCAGATTGACAGACAAAATGGTAATAGTGACCAACAGAAAATTATAGTGTAGTGCTGGCATGTTTAATAGTATGCAGGGTCATTACATGGTGAACATTTTACTTGACTTCCAGAATAAGAATAATAGAGATTGAATTTGGTTATTGAATATAGTTAAAGTTGCTTTCCAAATGAAAAGAAACTCAACCCACAGTTTTATTTGAGCATTTCTTCTGCTTATGAGTTTAACAAGAGTAATCTCCAGCATGGTCTGTCCCCTAAGGCTATGCAAAGCTTTGGTTGCTGATTCAATTCAGTGGAGATTCGGCCCAATTCATTGGCCGAATCTCCAAATCCAAACTGAAACAGAAAACCCTTCAATCTCTCTGAATCGAATCAGAACCCTCCAAATCAATTTGGAGAGATTCGGGAATTTGGACATAGACACAGCTTTAAATGTTTTTTCTATATACCTCAAGGTACCAGGTGGCTCGTGAATGCTGAGATGCTGGGACAGAGAGAGTATCCCGTGTAAGTGCGGAGGGGATCCCCGTGCACTTGGCAGCAAACCCAGAAGTGAAGCAGAAACACTCCCAGTTCACTTCCAGGTCTGCCGCAGAGTGTGCAGGGAGTCCCCTGCCCCCCGCCCCCGCACTCCCTGGCTTGGCAACTGGTGCCTCCTGGGTCTGGGGAGGGCACCCAGGGTCCCCCTGTGGCTGATCGCCAAGCTGAGGGAGCACGGGGCAGGGGGGGCCCCAGCACGCTCCCTGGCAGACCCGGAAATGGACCAGAAATACTTCCAGTCCGCTTCTGGTTTTGCCACCGAAAAAGGGGGGGGGGGGCCTGCACTCCTGTGGGATGCTCCATCCACCCCAGCATCACAGCGTTCATGAGACTCACCTGATACCTTGAGGTATGTAGAAAAAGCATTTAAAGCTATGTCTATGGCTGAATCACTGATTCTCTGAATCAGCATCAAATCTTTAGATTCGGATTCGACCAAATTGAATCGGGGACAGTGATCTGACTCAACTAATTGAATCACTGTCCCTGATTTGGGTCGAATCCAAATCAAATAAGGCCCTTTTTGCACACCACTACTGTCTATCTATGTACCCCATTACTGTTGCATCTGAGCCACACTGTGAAACACACCAAACACCATGGCATGTTTTATTTTAGACTGAAAGTTATTTCTATCTTTATTTAGTGTCACTATTAGCACCATATCCCTGCAAGGGGCTTAGGTGTATGACAAGCAGATCCAGGAGATTTATGCTGCTGCATTCAAAAATTAAAACTAAAGGGACTGAACACCTCCTTTTCAGGAAAGCCCCTTACTATTCCAAGGACCAGGGGGTCAGGGAACTAAAAAGAATCTGATCAGAGGGGGAAGAAGGGAGTAGGAAGAGCTCAGTCCCATGGCTGGGGTGAGCAACTGGTCTTTCCCAGCCCTGGGGCTGTGTTCTAAACGTAACAGACATTCATTAGATCTGGCTACCCCATTCCTGATCTAACCAAGTTCACCTCCTCAGGTGAGCTACTTTTGATTGAGCCAGCCATTTTTTGCCCAATCTGTCTTCCCCAAAGGTCTATAAGGATCAGCACTTAAACTGACCTAACCTTACTTAGGTCAATCCAAGGATAACATCTACATGTACCCTAAGTGGTAATCCAGGCCACCTTCTCCAAGACTTATAATTAGACACCACTACCAAACACTGCCATTCACACATAGATGTAGCAAGAAACCCTTTACAAAAAGGAAGTGCATCCAATAGTTAAACACAAACTGGGCAGCCAAATCACGCATGAAATGCTCCAAAATTGTACTTCTGTTTTCAAGGTGAGTCTCAAGTTTCAAACTATAAGAAAGCTTCAGGTCTTACTCTCTTTCCCCCTAGACGGGTGTTCCTATCCTAACATGTACACATGCAGAGAATCTATATTTTTTTATTTTGTTCCAAGTCGGTGTTAACCTAAAAATGTCGGTGATCCAAAGAAAATGGGTTTGCAGTCCAAGATGCCTGTTGTTCTTTCACTTCAAATATTGACGTTTGTCTGGGGGACTCTAGCTGTTTAGGTTGTCCACAGACCAATTTAACTTAGGCCAGGTTGCCAAGAAATAAGACTTGTCTCAGTGGGAAATTTCATAATTGTGACCACTCTTCAGTGTACATTTTTTGTCTAACTTGAATCTTGTTCGGAAAATGTAGTAAATCACCCTAATTGAAAAGCCTGCACACTGTATATTACATTTTGTACAGGGAGTGTCCTAATGTACTATAAAGTCTTCCTTCACAGTAAACTTCAGTGTTGCTTTTTCTTCTTCTGTTTGTTTTTTCATGCATGTTTTCAAAAAGGTAACATACAAAGGTTTGCTCAGTGATTTTTTAATTCATTCACCTGCCTCGGTTATAAGGCAAGAAGTATCATGCATGCTTATGAGGAGAACAGGTCAAAGACTTTACAGAAAGGGTAGAGTAACTTTCAATCTAGTACTCTAACCTTAGCAAAACAATCTATTTCCTTATAAAGAAAGGCAACCTTACTAATTTTTTTGAAGTTTGCATTCTTAAAGCAAGGGATACCCATTGCATTATGACATTGATATCTCACTTCCTGAAACTCTATTGTCATCCCATAACATAGTTCATTGGCACACATATAAGAAAGAGATTGTACTATTATCACATGCCTCATCTACACGTTCATTAATGTGCAGTAGTTACTGCACATTTAGTTTTGTACTTGCTTATAGGGTACTTTAAAGCAATGATTTGATGTTGATTCAAAGGGATTTAGGGAACAGGCAGTTGAGTGAAATTGTGTGATTTAGGGAACGCACAACTTTTTTCTAGCTGGTTTCGTGTTCACTTCTTCAACTCTGCATCTGCACATCACTGCCATCTTCTCCTGAAAGCCACAGGTGTAAGAGGAGTAGGCTATGGGGTTCTAATCAGTCTTGAATTCTGTTGCATTTATATGGCTTGTGTTACCTTGCATTCATGTTGCCCTCTAGAAAGTATTTGGTTTGGTTTCAGAATACAATTCTGAATTTGGCAAATCTTTTCCTTCCTCATTGTAAAACAAAGGAATTGAGGTTGAGACAAGCTAAGAAATTTGCCTTTGATCATAAAGCAAACTGGTGTGACAATCACAAATGTAGCCTAGGTTCCTGGACAGTCATAATATCTGAAGCACTCCAAATGACTTGGAAGCACTCCAGACAAAAAGTGTACAGATTTGCACAGCTAAAGCAGCACTTCAGAAATGATCCTCAAAAATGAGGTATATCTTGCAAGTGTGTCTTTTGAAGCACTTCCTGAAACACCTGTACACTCCAGCAGAGTGCAACAGGGGTTACTTCAGCCTCCAGCAACCCATAGTGCTCTACTTTTCCCCTCTCCACCATGCATTTGAAGTGCTCTAAATTCTACTCCAAGTTGAAGTACTTCAAATTCAGAATGTTTCAATGGTCCTCCCCCCCCCACCTTCCCCTCCAAAGGTCTGGAAGCTGCATGAAATGCATGGATTCCTACTCTTCAGACAGGGGGCTGCAGGGAAGCATTACTTGTGCATCTCAGCTTATGGTCTCTTGAGATTCTCAAGAACAGCCAGTAAACAGGAAAGTGCTCATTAGCTGTTTACCCTGCTCTCCCCCTCTTCATTCTTGGGGACAGGGGTGGAGCTTTGTGGAATGCTGAAGGCCCAAGCAACCCCGTATCACACCCCACAAGCTGGAGATTACCACCACTGCATAGCATTGTGGCAATTCTGAAGCACTCCAGCAGAAGGCAACAGGACTCTGCTGCATATCTCTGTAGCACTGAAGCACTGCAAATTTGAAGCATTCCAAACTGAAGCAAAATTTGGAGTGCTTCAAATGCATGTCTGTCCATGGCCTAGGTTTCCTGTCCATGGCCTAGGTTTCCTGTCCACTAATTAAAGGACAATAACACTAAAACACAGTTCCTTTCAGGCATGTACCAGCATGTTGAGGTCTCATTTTTTATGAAAGTAATGATACCTAGCAATGCGACTGCAGATACAGCTACCTTAAATCCATTGCTTGGGGATTTTGTATACTGTAAGTATTATTACCTGAATTTACTGATATGTAAAATAAGATTCAGAACAGATTCCAAACAAGACCTTTAGCCTTTCTATGATTGTTTGCTTTCTTCATAAAATGGGCTGAAGAAATTATATTAACAAGACTTGCTAAAATGTCCTGAAGATTATGTAGTTTAGTAATGTCCAATTCATATGGCCTTATGGGTCAGATGGGTGTGGGGCTTGTCCGCAGACTGGGTGTAGACTGCAGAGCCACATCATCTGGTCCACAAGGCTAGAATTTGGAGGCAATATTGTTAATTGCTGCATCTCCCAAAATCACGGCAGCTAGTTCTCCTCCCACTATCAAATTTACCACCCCCTGGGCAGCCCCACAAACCAGATTACATGGCTCCATGCCAGGTCTGAGCCGCAGGTTTTCCTGCAGGTTTTCCCATGGGTCCAGAAAGTAGCAGTAGGACAAGCAACAGCACTGTTAATTGCCCCAAGAATTAATGCTGCTCCCACTTACCGTGATGCAAACTTTCCAAGACTGTGGGAAACCCTGCAGGCCAGATCTGGCTCAGGGGCCATATCTTGGTCACCCCTAATTTAGCTTTTGAAAATATGAACTTCTCCATTATTAGAGAAAAGGAGCATCTCCATAACTAACACTAGGATTAGCTGGGGGTGGGGGTTGTTTCCTTTTTTTTAAAGACCACATGCTTTTAACTCATTGACTCCACCTTCATTCTGCCAAAACAATATCCGTCCTCCTGAAACCATTCACATATGGTAGAGGAATTCCTAATTGCTATCCATAATTGTAATATCACAGGAGTTATTTATTTGAAAAACCAAATGGATGGCTTGTCCACCACCCTGACAATGAAGGAATCACCCTTACAGTGCAGTTTCAAAGTTTTTTTCATCTAGCTTTAAATGTCTCAAGTTATACAGCTTGCACAACTTGGCTAACTATTAAACAGCATTTGTGACCTCAACCTCAGGAAGTCTTCCCTAATATTTATCTTGCATTTTTCCATCTTACTTTCATCCTATTATTTCTAGCTTTATCCCCATATGCCATATTAACAATTTTTCTTCTGCTTTGCTGTTAATGGGTTTCAGCTACCATATTTACTTGAATACAAAGCAAGACTTTTTCCTCAATTTGCATGAAGGGAAAAGGCCCCTCATTTTATAATCGCATAAAGGAAATTTCACTAAATTCATTGCCTATCATTAAACTGCTTACAAAAGCAGCATGTGCTCAGCAATGGAAATTAATTATGATGCTAATTAAATGCAGTCAACACTGAGCAGGACTATAAAACACATGGCCCATACTGGGTAAACATGCTTATGGGAATCTTTTTTCATGTGTGGGGCCCTTAAAACCAGGCAGGCATTCCCTCCACAGGGAACTGGCACCAGTCCTGGAGGTACTGCAATATCAGACCAGCACCAAGAGGGCCAGAGCCAGCACTGACACCCTTCCCTCTGTCTCAAAAAGAACAGATTTAACTTTATTAGTAAATTACAGGAAGGAAATTTACAAAGTTGAAGGGGTAGAAGAAAATATAAAGACCTGGATGAGGGTGACTACATAGTGTGGGGTAGGAGGTAGCGGCACAGCTAAGTTACATATTAAGGGTGTAGTCTACTTGGCCCAGGGTTAAGGGAACTAGGGACACAACACTTACAAAGAGGAGAGGATACATAAGGGCCCACATTAGGAAGCCACATCATTACAAAGTGGTGGGTTTTGAAGTATACACAGATATAAGTAGCATCATGTGGGCATACAACCACAGGGGTGAGGTATGAAGGTTCACAGTCACATTCCGGCTAGAAGTGACTCAGAGTGGGAGGTTCAGGCAGGCCCCTCTGGGTCAATTCTGGCTGGTGGTCTGCTGGGGTCCACATACTGGCACTCACCCATGATATTTACATGTTTAATGTAGAAGTCTCTGGACCATCTGATGGTGTTGGACACTATGAGTTGCCTTATCAGCTTGATGTAGCGGCAAGCTACTGAGCAGGTCTGTAAAACACTGTCATTGCTGAAGTCCCGTGTTCCAAGTGCATCATCGATCAGTGCTTCAACTGACATCTCATGTCCCTGGCTACTCATTGTGTCTACCAGTGGCTAGTACTTCGAGCTTCCGTTCATCGGCTTCCATTAGACTTGCCACCAGTTCTCAAATGCAATGGTGACATTGACCATCACAAAGTGATTGTTCTCATCATCTGCTATGCTGATTTCTGGGCACAACTGGCTCTCATAGCCTAGGATGGTGCAGTTGACGGACATGGTCCCAGCTGAGGGGGCCTTCACTGGCTGGTCCTGGATGCCATGGTGTCTGAGCTGCCATGCTCTGGCATGGGGATTGCAGGTGCTTAGCACATGGAGAAAAGTCTTTGATTCCTAGATACATCTTCAGCACCTCCTATCATGGTTCTTGTACTTGAAGGCACTGCTGAGTGGCAGGCAATACAGTCAGGTGTGCTGGGTGAAGCACCAGTTCATGAAATACATTAAGTTCCTGCTGGTCATGAAGTGGTTGTTTGAATCCCACTTTGAGGTGAGCTCAAAGACCTTACCCTGGTCAGGTTTTGCCCTCAGGTCATCAGTGTATTTGGCCTGGACAGCATCCTTTAGGAATCTTTCCAGGCAGGACCTCAGGCGAGGAATGACAGTGATGTAGCTGGCATTGGGGACTGGGAGCAGCGAGACTCCCAGCTTCTGATACTCCTTAGAACATGTCCAGGCACAGCCAATGTGCTTCTAAGGCAGCATGTGGCATTGCGCGCTCGGCTTCACAGTGAGGTGAAGTCACTGTCATTTCAGCTGAATTCACCCTCCAATGAGCTGCTCAGGTCTTTGCCCACAAGAGGATCACCAAGTAACCCATTGGCAGTTTCTCTCAGGGCAGTGGCAGTGATGCTGCTTACTGTCTCATCCTGGCAGGTCAGAAGGCAGAAGGCATGGATGATCACTGCAATGCCGCAGAGGTCACTCATGTGAGGGATGTTGGCACCTCCTTGCCCACAGGTGATGTGCAGAATCTCATTGCTGGCCTTAAGTGGCAGATGCAACCACTTCTTTAGCAGCCAGTTCAGCTCATTGTTCATTTTTTTGAAGGGGCTCTTAGAGATTGCCATGCCTCTTAAGACAAATGAGATTCAGCGGATGAGGAATGTGTTTACCACATTGATCTTCTGCCAGGGGACCAGCAGAGATGAGTCCAGCTTGTGGGCATCCTGCCCAATCCCATGTATGGGTTCCTCCGGTGTCTGCTTTGTCCAGTGATGAATGGGCAATCCCAGGTGGAGGTAACTATCACCATTCTTCAAGTGCCTCATCTACTTAACCTGGATGGTGACAGTGGAGTCCAGGATGATGTTTTTCTTTCTTCAGTCAATATGTGGGGAGGTGCATTTGGAAGCATTGAACCAGAGTTCCGTCCACTTGGCTGCCTCGGAGCCAATGTCCAGCATCTTCTGCAGTTGTTCAGGGTCACTGGTGAGGAGGACAAGGTCATCAGCATAGGTCAGAATGCTCACCCTGTGTCCATAGGGGCTGAGCCCTATAGGGCCTACTGCCACTGCTCAAAGGATTGGTTCCATAGCCAGGCTGAAGATGATATGGCTAAGCAGGCAGCCCTGATTGACTCCAGTTTGTATGGGGATGTCATGCATCTCACCCTCTGAAGGCTAGATAGTAGTAATGCAGCCATCATAGAGCTCCTGGATGAGGTCAGTGGCCTTGTCTGGCATCACAGGTTCCTAGAGGGTGTTGAGGATGTGGTGGGACACAGAGCTGAAGGCACTGGAGATATCCAGCCGTGCCACCATACATTGTCTTCTTGCCCTCTGGGTGTCATCTAGACCTCATAACAGCTTCCGTTGGAGAGGAAGCCCTTCTGGCTCATGCTGATAGCCTTTCCACTCACTGCCCAGTTTGTGATCCAAGCTGCTATGCAGCTGGTCTACAGCTTGTAGATGGTGAAGGATAAGGCAGTGGGCTTCCAGTTGCTGGGAATATCTGGCTTTGGTCATCTGCTATATTTAGCCTTAGACAAAAAGGCCAGGGGTTTGTTTGTTTTTTTGGGGGGGGGGTTGTTGTTTATGTATATCCTCTATCATAAACTTTCTATCACACACCTTCAACCGCATCAGAAAACCCATGCACCCATTACAATAAACACACCTGTTCCCCTGTGCACCCACCCACTGCCCTCCCTAACCCAATTGCAGTTCCTTAGTCTAAGCCCCGATTTGGGGTTTACAAGCTCAATTCATTCACTCTCCTTGTCTCTGTCAATGTTGCTGTCACTTCTGCTGCTGCCTTTCCTGTTGATTTCCTTCTCATTGTCTCCAGGTCTGGTTGCATCACAGTCCTGGCTGCTTTTCCTCCCAGACTGTGCCAAAAGTCCCTTTTTCAGGTGGAGTTGGCCACATCTTCTCTGTCCTCTTCCACCAATTTCCGATACTAGGACCAGAGTTCCTTCAGAAACATTTTGACAGTCTGTTTCCTCAAGCTCCATGTGTCTATACATCAGTAGGTTCCTGCATTGCCAGAGGGCACTCCCAACACAAAATGCAAACTGGTCAAAACGAGTTGTCAGGGACCCATGTTGTTTAGTCAGGTGTACATACAAAGCTGCCTCCCTTATCATCAGCCTGACTCCTGTCACTTCTTCAAGGAGCCAGAGTGTCTTTTTCCACACCCCCTTGGCATAGGGGCAGAGCCATAAGAAATGTTCAATGGTCTCTTTCAGTTTGGCAAGATTTAGACAAAAAGGCCAAGATGCTGATAGGAACCAACATAAGGATAGATTAGTACAACCCATCTGAACAAATTAAATGGTAGTGCCAATTAACTGCAAACCCCTCACTGCCAACACTTTCAGCTCATGGTGAGCCACTACATTGCATACAATTTGATGACTTCTTCACACGTAGAGCTGAATTGTGCCTTACTTCCCCAATTTCTAATTATTTCTGTTTCATCACCAGCTTTAAATGCCAATTTCTAATTATTTCTGTTTCATCACCAGCTGGCAAGCATCATGAAACAGGGCCCCAAACAGTTCACCCAGAATCCCCCTGTTGCCCCCTCTCTCAGCCTGGTGCATATGTGGTCAAGCTGGACCAGGTTGCCCCATGCCTCATCTGCATATAAATATTTGAGCATCCAATGACTCATGACAAGAACACCCAGTTTCAGTTATGAGTGGGAGGTTAATTATCACATGGATACTTTGTGAGGTCTGGTATCCAGAGTACACACACACACTGAGCAGTGCTGAGCTGTTGGGTCACCATGGCTTGAAATGCTATTTACTCTGGTGTGTCCCAATCTAATAAACTATATGGTAAATCATGAGCCTTTGCCTTTAGACTAATATCATGTATAGTTTGTAGAGGGAGAGAAGGCAGAGTGTTGCTGTCCTAAACCTGGACCTGGAGAAGGCTTATGACAGTGTCTCATTGGTTCCTGTTCCAGATGCTGGAGCAGATGGGACTCCCCTCAACCTTCAGCAGATGGATCAGGATCCTCTGCGCAGAAGTGAGCAGCGAAGTACAGATCAACTGTTTCCTGAGCACCTGGGTCATGGTGGAGTCAGGGGTCCAGCAGGGCTGTCCACTCTCCCCAATCCTGTTTATCTGCACCATCAAGTCCCTGGCCCAGCACCTGAGGCAGGACCCAGGGATCCAGGGGGTCTACATCCTGGGAAGCAGCAACTGAGAGGCCAAGGTCTTGGCCTACACGGATAATTTGAACATCCTGTGCCAGAACATGGTTGTCAATAGGGAAAGCCCTGCTGCACAGGTATACAAGGCGGCGGCAGGGGCCAATGTGAGTAAGAGCACCTGCCTGGCCATGGGCAAGCTCAGGGACCTGGAGTCCCTGGGGGTCTCTGTTCCCCATGAGAAAATCAGGATCCTCGGGATAGATTTTGACCCTGAGCTGAGTGGCAGAACAGCGTGGGAGAAAATGGAGGCAAAGGTAAAGCAGAAACTGGGGCTGTGGCACATGCGTTCCAGGGCTGGGGTGCATTGTGCTTGTGAAGGCAGTGTTTTTACCGGTGCTTCTGTACACTGCACTGGTCTTCCCCGCTTCCAAGCATGTCAACCATAGGATTCGGAGGGCCGTGTGCATCTTTCTCTGGGGCTCCAGATGGGAAAAGTTCACCTGGAAGACCCCATACAAGGACAAGAGGGCTGGGGGCAGAGGCATGCCAGACATCCTCCTGTTCCTGTGGGCAAGTATATGAGCTTGATCTGCAAGCTGGTGATGGACACAGAATCCATAACTGCTTGCCTTACAAGGTACTTTTCTGGGCATAACCTGAGACATGGTGGGGTATCACCCCAACCAACCATAGACTGTAGATCATGGACACACCGTGGTTCTACAAGACCCTGAACCAGTGCTGCAGCGTGTACGACCTGCAAAGCGCAGGCCTAGTGACCATAAGAAACCACAGGAAGATCCAGGAGACAGTGAGACTAAGGGACACCACGTCAACCATGGACCTGCTCCCGGGTGACATGTGCCAGGCCGAAGGGACAAACGGAACAAAGGATAGTGACAACGACAGCAGCAGGTCCTCCAGTGGGAGCTGGAGTGACGACAGTGATGAAGAAGACACTTGAACTGAGTATGTGACCCCTGTAAGCAAGGCAGGTAGAGAAAGGAAGTGTTGCCTGGTCTGAGGGACCAGGTGTTTGCTTATTTGTTTTATGCGTGTTGCATGAGATGCGGATATTGTAACAAGTTTGGGTGTCCAGCGGGCCTTTCTACGGGTTTGGCTGGGTTTTTTTGTAACGGGTGAAGGTTTTCTTTTGTGGTGTGATATGAACAGTATAGATGTATATATATAAATATGAGCGAGAGAGAGAGATTTTTTTGTAAAAATATAAGTTTGTACTGCATATAAGTATGTGCCAAAATGCTATTCAAAAGTGTGTTTATGGAGTACCTGCACTAAAACTTGCAGCAGTTTCAAAAAAAGTTAACATGCATATGTTCTGGATGAACCAAGTGTATAGGTACTATATGCAAATTACTAGAGCCATGTTTAATTTCAAGATTCTGGTTAGGGACCTCACTAACTTGAAGTAGTGCATTGGCTTGCCAGTTTTATGGGCAGACTGGGGCTGGCTGCCCTTTTCATGATACTCATCATGGCTGGGTTCCCCATGCCTCTGATTGGCCAAGGAGCCCCTGTGGCCCTTCCCTCACCACTAACTGCTGAGAGGGCTGTCATGTGGCCCCACCCCTCACTGCTGATTGGCTAAAAGAGCTATCCATCATGCAGCTCTGCCCCTTGCTGCTGATTGGCCAAGGGCTGTCCATGTGGATCTACCCCTCACCACTAATTGGGGCTGTATGACTGGGTGAGAGGGGTGCCTATCTGAATTGAGGGGTGGGGATGGCCATCTTGTCTGCTTGCTTTCATTTTGGTCCTTCATGCCAGACTGAGCAGCCAGGAGAACCAGCGTTTTTTAATTTTTTCCCCCCTGTGTCTTTCACAGAGTTCTTCTGATTTCATGATTTCCATGAAAACTGCAAAATCTTTATTTGAACAGGTCCTTACTTATTGTTTTCAAATTAGCTCAAATTAGCTCCTCACTTCCATGTGCTGAGGGACAGCAGAGTAACAGTAAGGAGAATGGGAAAGGGCTGCCAGGAGAAAAAGTTGGGGAGAAACAGAGCAAAGGGGCTACCTGACCCCCAAGATTTATGTTTCCTACTGTAGCAGTGGGAGGGGGACAAATTCAAGGCAAACATCCAATAATTAGATTCTAAACTTGGAAAATTATAACTGTGATGGGCTAGCTGATAGTGACTTAGCCCAGGGGTTTTGAAAGGGTAAAAGATGATTGGAGGACTTGGGATTCCCTTTCCTCACCAATCAGGCCCCAGAGACTCACCCTTCGTGTCCCCTGATTGGCCCCTTGGGTCACCTGGAGGGGGATACAAGGGGCAGCATGGGCTGACTCAAGGAAGAGACTAGTGAGGGACAACAAGGAAGGCGCTTCACACAGCTGGCAAGAGCTGAGCCAGCGGGGCAGGAGCAGTGCCCCGGAAGAGCCTGAAAGAGCAGGGCCCGCAGGCAGCAGTGGGACCCTCAGCAGCGCGGCGTGCGGCCGGCAGGAGAGGCTCCCCACTGGGCTCCAGGATCCCCCGGGAGAGGCTGCAGCCAGCAGGAGAGGCTCCCCCTGCTCCAGGAAGGATCTGAGCAGCGACCTGAGAGGGTCCCAGCTCTGCTTCCAGCTCCTCCAATAAGAGACCAGAGCTCCTAGAAGGTCAAGACCCCTAGCAGGTTGGAGCAGGCTCAGCACTGGTGGCTGTGTGGTAGAGTTTCTGTCTACCATGTTGGAAAGCCAACTTCAAGTCCCAGCTCGGGTGAGTAAAGTGATAGGGAGAAGTTCTTGTTGCAGTAGAAAGGGGCCATTATGTTTTCCCTTTTTACCCCCCTCCAGGTACTTGGGCCCTATATTCTTTGTTATTTGACATTTTGTATTTTGTCCCTCTTATATTTCACCAACCAGTATTGTTTATTCTGCTGTTTGTGTTTTATATTTTGTTAACCCTGTCTTTTGCCAACTGGATGAATATATCTATGACTGTAAGAGTCTAACCTTTGTTGAATCCTGCCCCCCTTGAGGCATTGCAGCGCCCCCTATACCCCCTGGTTTATACTGGTTATGTTCCCAGTACTGTTCTCTCATTAAGAGGTACATGGTTAAGTCCCCATTAGTGATCTGGCTCTGCTCTATAGGGGGGGAGGAGGGTCCCTACACCTTCCCACAGCACTTGTGTACCTGCTCTAATCCTTTCAATTGGAGAGGGGGTACCTCTTGAAGTACCACCCAGGGTACATAACAAATTTTTAAAAATGTTCCATATATAGAATCTAATTATTGAGGTATCATTTTATAATCAGGGTCATCATCTATTTGAGTAAATACAGCATATGCATGCTGTGGTTGTAAACTCATCTTAAACAAATGAGCAACTTAAATATCTTCATTTTTCTCCCCTCCCCCACAAGACACTTTCCCCAACAATCTTTGCTCTTCTTCCTCACACTCTTTATATTTTCAGATAACAGGGTGTCCCAAACTGAACACAGCATTCAAAAAGCAGTTACACCCAAGTCAAATGGAGTTAAAAACATTGCCTCCTGGTTCTGTGGTACAAAAAAAGTAAATCCATCTATGCAGCCAACAAATATACTGGGCTTTCTATCAAAGGGCTATGCTACAAACTCAGGCATAATTTGCCATCCACTGTTACGGTTAGGTCTCCTTCAGCATTATTGCTTCCTGAAGTGTAGGTCACCAGAGATGCTTATTTAATGCAAATAGGAAGCAGCTTTTGGTTTTAGAATGTTGCTTGGTTCACATTCCACTTAGGAGAAGATGTGAAAATATAGCAAAGTGAGGCCCTATATATACACTACAACACAGACAAACTGCATAAATTGTCCCCCAACTGACTTAAAATATGGGGAGATTAGAATCACAGAAAGTGAAGGCTGGAAACAACCTCAAGAGGTCATCTAGTCCAACCCGCTGCTCAGAGCAGGACCATCCCCAATTAGATCATGCCAGCCAAAGCTTTATCTGGCTGGATTTGGAAACTCCATCTTTGGAGGCTTTCAACCACCTCTGAGTAACCTTTTCCAGGATTTTACTACCCTCCTAATGAGAAAAGTCCCCCAGCCCCCTCACCTTTGTTAGGGGTGTGCAAAATGGGCCATATTTGATTCAGATTCAGCCCAAACCAGGAACAGTGATTTGATTTGTTGATTCAGACCATTGTCCCCAATTCTATTGTGCTGAATCAGAATCTGAAGATTTGATGCCAATTTGGAGAATCAGTGATTCAGCCATAGACACAGCTTTAAAATGTTTTTTCTGTACACCTAGAGGTACCAGGCACAGCTTGTGAATGCTGCGATGGTGGGGCGGATGAAGCATCCCACAGGAGCAGGGGTGGCGGGGCCCTACATGTTCAGCAGTGGACCCAGAAGTGGAGGTGCCCCCAGACCCAGGATGCACCGGTCGCTGAGCCGAAGGGGAGCAGGGGGGTCCCCCCCATGTGCTTCCCAGTGGACCTGGAAGTGGACTGGAAGTGCTTCTGGTCCACTTCCAGGTCTCCTGCCAAGCACTCTGGGAACCACCTGACACCCAATGCCCCCCCGCACTCCTGTGAGACAGTCCATCCCCCCACCATCACAGCATTCATGAGCCACCTGGTACCTTGAGGTATAGAAAAAACCTTTAAAGCTGTATTTATGTCAGAACTGTTGAATCTTTCTGAATCAATTCAAGGGGGTCCAATCCAATTCAACCAAATTAGTTTTACAAGCATCTGATTTTAAAAATAGAGCAGCACAGGAGATAAATCTACAATTACTGAAAAGTTGTAAAACTGAATCATGTAAAGTAGATGCCAAGTTGCCAAAGCCCTTCCCATTCCTTTAAGTGAGGCAAAAGTCAGGGTATCCATATGCTAGCAAACCAATCTTTGCCAGTAACCCCCTCACAAATGAAAATGCTGTGCATCTGTATTTCTGCATCTGATGGAGTATGATACCCAGAAAGTCTCTTTCATAGTTTCATAGTTTCTAGGGACAGAAGGAACCTGAGCAGATCATCAAGTCCGACCCCCTGCCATGGCAGGAAAGAGTACTGGGGTCAAACGACCCCAGCAAGATGTTCATCTAACCTCCTCTTAAACACCCCCAGGGTAGGAGCCTGCACCACTTCTCTTGGAAGCTGGTTCCAGGCCCTAGCCGCCCTGACCGTGAAGTACCGCCTCCTGATGTCTAACCTAAACCTACCCTCTGCCAGTTTGTGACCGTTATTCCTGGTCACTCCTGGTGGTGCTCGGGGGAACAGTGACCCCCCAATGCCTGCTGATCCCCCCTGACTAGTTTATAACAGGCCACTAGATCCCCCCTCAGCCTTCTCTTTTGGAGGCTGAACAGGTTCAGGTCCCATAGCCTCTCCTCATAGGGCCTGCCCTGCTGCCCCCTGATCATATGAGTGGCCCTCCTCTGGACCCTCTCCATGTTGTCCACATCCCTCCTGAAGTGCGGCGCCCAGAACTGGATGCAGTACTCCAGCTGCGGCCTGACCAGTGCCGCATAGAGGGGGAGGATCACCTCTTTGGACCTGCTCGAGATGCATCTGTGGATGCATGCCAAGGTGCGGTTGGCCTTCCTAACTGCCTCCCCACACTGCCGGCCCATGTTCATCTTGGAGTCAATGATGACCCCCAGATCCTTTTCCGCCTCCGTGCTGACAAGAGGGGAGTTCCCTAACCTGTAGGTATGGTGCCGGTTGTTCCTCCCCAGGTGCATCACCTTGCACTTGTCTGTGTTGAATCCCATCCTATTCTCATCCGCCCACCCTTGTAACCTGTCTAGGTCTGATTGTAGCCTGTTGCATCCTTCCAGTGTGCCCACGTCCCCCCACATCTTAGTGTCATCAGCAAATTTGAACAGGGTGCTTTTTACCCCCTCGTTCAAGTCACTGATGAAGATGTTGAACAGTGCGGGCCCGAGGACCGAGCCCTGGGGGGCCCCACTGCCCACGTCCTTCCAGGTTGAGAAGAACCCATCCACTACCACCCTCTGGGTGCGGCCCACCAGCCAGCTGGTGACCCATTTGACTGTGTGGGTGTCTACACCACAGCTCCCCAGTTTCTTAATGAGAACGGGGTGAGAGACAGTGTCGAAAGCCATCCGGAAGTCCAGGAAGACTATATCCACTGCTACCCCTGCATCTAATGATCTGCTGATCTGATCGTAAAAGGCCACCAGGTTGGTCTGACAGGACCTGCCACTGAAGAACCCGTGTTGGTTGCCCCTAAACATGCAGTCCCCTGCTGGCCCCTCCTGGATGTGTGCCAGAATAATTTTCTCGAACAGCTTACCTAGGATTGAGGTAAGACTAACTGGCCTATAGTTTCCCGGGTCCTCCTTCCTGCCTTTTTTGAAGATGGGAACCATGTTGGCCCTCTTCCAGTCCTCCGGTACCTCTCCAGAGCACCACGAGTGCTCATAAAGCCGTGCCAGGGGACTTGCAATGACCTCGGCCAATTCCTTTAGAACCCTAGGGTGGAGATCATCCGGGCCGGCTGACTTGAAAACGTCCAACCCCTCCAGAAGCTCCCTAACTAAATCCTCGCTAACCCTTGGCCCAGGTGTGCCTCCCCCGGGGCCCGAGGGGGGCCCAGCAGGGAGGTGGCTGTTCTGGTCCCTACTTAGGAAGACGGAGGCAAAGAAATGGTTAAACGTTAGCTTTGCCGCCTGGTGTGATGACCAAGTTTCCCAACGCATCCTGCAAGGGCCCCACATTACCCAGGACCTTCTTTTTACCTCCTATGTATTTAAAAAAGGACTTCTTATTGTCCTCAGTCTGGGAAGCTAGTCCCAGTTCCATCTCCGCCTTGGGCTTCCTAACTACCCCCCTACATCCCCGAGCAACTGTAGAATAGTCCTCCCTGGAGATGACCCCTTCTTTCCATTGTGTGTAAGCCTCCTTTTTAGCAAGGAGACATTCCCGGATGCTTTTGGTGAGCCATGAAGGCTTGTGTGCTCTCCTACTCCCTTTGATCCTCATCGGGATTACCTTCCTTTGGGCTTGGAGGATCGTCTCCTTAAGGAGCGACCACTCACCTTGGACTATTGAAATAGATAAATATTCAGTACTACTCAGTGGTCTATATTACTAAACAAAGGCTGACCTGAAAATGTAAACTGAGTTCAGTGTTTTCTCTCTTAAAACCATTATTGAGGGGTCCCATCTAAATCTGGTTTTGTTTACGGTGAAACTTGGTTGCAGGATTTGTGAAATGAAATGGCCCTTACCAAGTCTGCAGATGACAGTAGCTATGCAGTCCTTAGGTAGTCACATCTGTCAAAAGCTCGGGGGGGGGAAAAAAAAACAAACCCCACACACACACCACTTTTCACTTGGTTAACAAGAGTAAGTTTTTCCACTTTTCAAACACAGCTCAGCTTGTAAATACCACATCCCTGCTCTGATGCCTCTAGCAATCCACCGTTTGAGCACATTTATTTGGCTTGCTAGTATTTCAGTAAAGAATGTTCTCAATCTTATTATATTATAAAAACTAAGTTGATTTTCATCTCAGAGTTACTAGTGCAGCAACTTTTCTCTGTGTCATATTTAACAGTTTGTTTAGTGCTTGTAATATATGCCAGTTGGTCCTTCCAACATTGAAAGAACAATAAATTGTCTTCTTTAGGCAGTGTTTATATATAACAGGAATTTTCACCCTCCTCAATTTGTGGGTCACATCCTGCTTTGTACTCATGCAAAACTTACATTAAAATTTTAATGCAAGTCACTTATGCTGGATGATGGAGAATATGGCTGTCTCTCCATGGATAAAATAAACAAACATCTATGGATGCAAGCCAATGTTTTGGTCACTTTAGGAGCCACAGCATCACATTGCAGGCTCATGTTCACCTTGTGGTCAATCATGAACCCAAAGTCTCTTTCTTTCATACTGCTAGCCAGCATAGCACTGCTGAGCCTATAAGGATGCTGCAGGTTTTAATTCCCAAGGTGGAGTACCTTCCATTTTTCAGTGTTAAACACCATGAGGTTCTTGTCCGCCCATTTGCTGAGACTGTCCAGGTCAGCCTGGATCATCCACCTATCTTCTGGCGTGGATGCTTTGCCCCAAAGTTTGGTGTCATCGGTGAACTTGGCCAGTCCACTCCTGACTCCAATGTCCACCTCATTAACGAGGATGCTGAACCATATGGGTCCAAGAACAGAGCCTTGGGGGACCCCACTGGTCACAGGACACCCTGATGAGTTACTTCCATCTATTACTACCCTCTGGACCACGGAGCCAATTTTCCAGCCAGTGGATCATGGTGGACCCTAGGCCACAATTGGCCAGTTTTGCCAAGAGGTGATCATGGGATACCAGATCGAAGGCTTTTTTGAAGTCAAGATATATGACATCTATCTCTTCTCCCCTGTCCAGGTGATAGGTCACCTGGTCATAGAAGGTAATGAGATTTGTCAAGCAAGACCTACCCGCAACAGACCTGTGCTAGCTATCCCTCAGGATGTTGGCATCAGCCAGTCCATCAAGGATGGCCTCTTTAATAAACTTTTCTAAGATCTTCCCCGGAATAGAAGTCAGGCTGATGGGCCTATAGTTAGCCGGATCCACTTTCCTCCCTTTCTTGAAGATGGGCACCACATTGGCCTTCTTCCAGTCTTCAGGCACTATACCAGAGCGCCAAGAGTTTTCAAAGATCCATGCCAAAGGCAGGCTACGATGCTCGCCAGCTCCTTGAGTACCCTGGGGTGTAGACTGTCAGGGCCGGCTGACTTGAAGGTATCCAGCTTCTCAAGGTGTTCCTTCACGAGGTCAGCATTAATGGAGGGCAGGGGATCTCCTTCACCCGGACCTCCCTGTCTTGTAGCGGGCACGGGCATCCCATGGGACTGATGAAAGACTGATGCAAAGTACCCATTTAATAGGTTGGCGTTTTCCTGGGCATCAGTTGTCAGTTGCCCCATCTGGTTTAGCAGGGGTCCAATGTTGCCCTTGCATTTCCTCCGGCTCCCCATATATCTGAAAAAGGACTTTTTGTTGTCCTTGATGCTCAAAGCTAGTTGGAGTTCAGTTGCAGCCTTGGCTTTCCTGGTTTGCTCCCTGCAGGACCGGACCAGTGCAGAATAATCCTCCTTGGAGGTGAATCCCATCCTCCATCCTTTATAGGCCTTTCTTTTTAGCCTCAGGAGGTCTGCTAGGTCCCTGGAGAGCCAGGAGGGCTGCTGTGCCTTCTTGCTGCCTTTCCTCCGAGATGGAATAGACTTAGCTTGTGCATTGAGGATCACTCCCTTGAGGAGCAACCACTCTTCTTGAACTCCCCTCCCCCTGGGGTCGTGGTCCCTTAGGGCCTCACTGACCAGCCTCCTGAGCTTGTCAAAGTCGGCTTTCCTGAAGTCAAGGACTTCAGTGTTGCTGACTGACTTGCCAGCTTTACGGCAGATGTTGAAGGTGATCAGCTCATGGTCACTGTCACCCAGCTTCCCAACAATCACTAGGTCTCCGATTTAGGTCATCCCCAGCAGCCAGTACCAGGTCAAGCAGTGCTTTGCCTCTTGTTGGCCCATAGACTTCTTGAGTCAGGTAGAGGTCATCCACGCATAAGAGGAAGCTTTGTGACCACTCAGATTTTCCTAAGTGATCCTCCCACAAGATGTCCGGGTAATTGAAGTCACCCATGACAACCATGGTCCTGGAGCATGCGGCCTCACTCAGTTCCCGGGCAAACTCCTGGTCAAGCTCTTGACTTTGGTGGGGAGGTCTGTAGTAGACTCCCACCATTGTGTCCCCTGTACCATGTTCCCCACAGATTTTAACCCAGAGGGTCTCCAGTCCTCCACCCTGGTCACCAAGATCAGCTTGCAGGGACGTGTAGCTTTCCTTAACATAGAGAGCTAGACCCCCGCCCATTTTAGCTACACAATCTCTCTCTCCTGTACAGGGTATAGCCATCTATACCCATGGTCCAGTCATGGGTGAAGTCCCACCAGGTCTCCATTATCCCTATGACATCATAATTATTTGCATTGAGCAGGAGGGCAAGCTCTTCCTGCTTGTTCCCCAAGCTCCTGGCATTTGTGTACAGGCAGGCAAGTGTCCCCTTGGGGGCTCTTGCCTTGCCCACAGATTGCACCAGGGCTGGGGCAAGGGTGGGCTCCCTTAAGTGCCTTGGTCTGCTGGCTTTGCAAGGGTTGCTTAGCGGGCCAGCAGTGGCAGTAGTTCTCCTGTCCCCCAACGGGCTTAATTTAAAGCCTGGTGGAGCAGGTCAGCCAGTCTGGCTTGATCATGCCTCAGTGATGAGGAGCACACTGGTCAAGACTTTCATACATCATTCATGATTCAGAGGACCCAATTTGAAATATTCCAAAGTTGGATTTTCAGAGGGCATATACTTGACACTTTCTGAGTATTGGATCCATTCAGACTTTTTCAGGTTGGGAATACAATAAAATAAAATTTTAAAAAATCACAAGTTACTTGTCTCACTGTGTACAACAGTGCTTAATCTTTATGTCAGCATATGACTAAACTATCCCAGACAACCAGACAAACATCTACCAAACATCACAGTCATTTCCTAACCTGCTATGTATTCTGTCCAAATAGGAGAATTAGCCATCTTGTCTTCTAATACTGTTCTCTTACTTTTTTCCTGTTGCAAACTGTTTTCTATAACCCCAGATTATTAATTTCCAACTATCTGCCATACACAACACTGCCCTCTTGTGTGAAGTTTGGTTTTAGGTTAGAGAATAAAACCTTAATTACTATGCTGTTTGGATCAAGTAACCTTCTTTTCAATGAACTATCAAAGGGAAAGGAAGCAAAAACTTTACATAGACTTTTACACTGAGTGTTGTCAATAGTGTTAGCAAAACCCCTGGCAGTGTCCTTGACCTACTAAACAGACAGTCTGGAGCATCCTTGAAGAAAATGAAAAGGGTTTGTTATGTTCCAATAAGGAGGATACTAAGACTACATTACCTGAGCCACAAGTGACTCCTCAATTTATCACTGCTGGCTCTTCACAGAAAGTGTCACTTTTTTCACATATATAAAAAACACTTCATGCAGTAAGTACATCTATCCTGCATCGGACAACACCTATATTATCTATGCCTACCAAGTCTAACCGATATACTGTAGGTTTTTTGTTTCTGTGCTGGCAGATATTAGCCATAGTTCTCAGGGGTGTTGATGTTGCTGTGTTTCTTTGAGCCAACCAGGACTGAGTGTGTCACTGCCGTGTTATTTCTTGCAGAGAGCACTCTACTGTATTATAGTAATTAGTGAGGATTTATAGTTTAATTTTAAAAATAACACCTATCATTAGCTAATCTCAACATGTCTTCCAAAGGACATCAGCATCATTAACCCTAGTTTATAGATAAATGGAGGCACAGAGGAAGGATGTAGGCTGCAGGCCAAAATTGGAAAGACAGGAATTGAGCCCCATATGTTCTAGATAGTTCTTTATTGAGCAGGGCACACTGCTTCCCTTAAGCAGATCCCATCATCTATGTGAAAAGAGATTTAAAAGAGCAGCCTTTCTGTCCTTCATGTATTGCAGGGTTTCTTTGCCCCAGTGAAGTCAGATAGGCATTGGCCGTCATTAAACTACAAGTAAAAGGCTTAATTGAATACATTTAAAAAAGGGGTGGGTCCATGAATCAGATCTCTGCTTGGTGTTATTGGATCCAGCCTCAGGAACCCCTCACTGAGCTTCACTAACCCAGGCCCTTGGACCCATCTGGTCCTGCACTCTATTCTTTGACCCCTCACTGGGCCACTGGACCCATGCTGTCTTTCTTGCCAAATGCTTTGCTGTTGGGGTGTGCTCCCCTAGCCTCCCCCCTTTCAACAGTAACCCACAGGCAGTGGGAGCTGAGGTTTTCCAGCACCCCATCCTCACCTTTCCCTGAAGTGGCCCATGTGAGGCATTTCATGGAGAGTGCCCCACCATGCTAACCAGCCCCAGTAGGATGCAGTTTTAGATCTTACATAGGACCGGTCTTAAGGCCCATCTGATCTTATTCATCCCCCCTGGTTTTGGCTCTGGCTCCATCTTCACTCTGTCTCCCCAATCGCTGGCCCCCAGCTTACTCTCGGACTCCTTTCCTTGATTCCCACCCCCTCAGATGGCCTAGTATCAGCCACTGTCATTCCAGGCTGCATGCCCCTTCACCCCTTCCTCTCGGCTGTGGCCACACAAGGACCTTTGGCCTCTCCTAGGCCCTGGTCCTGCCTCAGGCCAGTCAAGCACTCCAGGCTCTCAGGGCTGTGGCAGTCTCTACCATGGTCTATTTCACCCTTTTGGTCCCCTGCACCACACAGGCCAGTTGAGATTCCCAGGGTCAGTACCCTGGCTGTATGCCCTCTTGTATCTGTGGGTCCACCTTCTCAGGCCCCTTCAAGGATCAGATGATCCCAGCAGCCAATCTGACTGTGTAGGTGTTGACACCACAGTCCCCCAGTTTCTTAATGAGAGACAGTGTTGAAGGCCTTCTGAAAGTCCAGAAAGACTACATCCACTGCTACCCCTGCGTCTAAGGATTTGTTGACCTGGTTGTAGAAGGCCACCAGGTTGGTCTGACAGGACCTGCCTCTAATGAACCCGTGTTAGTTGCCCCTAAGCATAATCTCCCCTGATGGCCCCTCGCAGACATGTGTCAGAATAATTCTCTCAAAAAGCTTACCCAGGATCGAGGTAAGACTAACTGACCTATAGTTCCCCAGGTCCTCCTTCCTCCCTTTTTTGAAGACGGGAACCATGTTGGCCCTCTTCCAGTCCTCTGGCACCAGGAGTGCTCATAAAGCCGTGCCAGGGGTCCTGCAGTGACCTCAGCTAATTCCCTCAGCACTCTGGGGTGGAGATCATCCAGACCAGCTGATTTAAATACATCCAGTCCCTCCAGAAGTTCCCTGACTAGATCCTCCCTGACCCTTGGCCTGGGTGCGCCCCCCTGCAGCCTGAGGCAGGCCTGGTGGGGGGGCTGATCTGGTCCCTGCTCAGGAAAATGGATGCAAAGAAGTTGTTAAATAAGTTAGCTTTGTTGTCTGGTGTGACCAAATTTCGTAGCGTGTCTTGCAGGGGCCCCACATTACCCAGTCCCTTCTTTTTACCCCTATGTATTATAAAAAGGACTTCTTGTTGTCCTTGATCCAGGAAGCTAGTCCCAGTTCCATCTCCGCCCTGGCCTTCCTGACTGCCCCCCTGCATCCCCGAGAAACCACAGTATAATCCTCCCTGGTGATGGCCCCTCCCTTCCATTGGGTGTACACCTCCCTTTTAGCTAGAAGTACTGTCACATGAGTGACTCTACCCTACTTGCTTGTGCAAAGGGTTCATCTACTTGTGCATATTAATTTCAACACAAACTCCAGCACTTATCACACAGGAATTGCTTGCTTGGTCCGGGTGGTCCTTTTACGCATGTGCCTGCTGCAGCATAATGAGCCAGGTTGGAGCATCTCTGGCTGGCAAGGGGCCCTGGAGGTCAGCCTGCGAGCCTGGGGCTGCTCCAACCCAGTTCAGCATGTTGTAGAGGGGTGCCTGGGGCATGAGAGTGCTTCAGTGTTGGGCTAGACAGCAAGGAGCCCTCACACTGAAGCACCCTCGTGCCCCAGCCATCCAAGTCAACATCTACACATGTGTGCAGCTGCAGAGTAAAAAACCCCTCAGCAGGACAGTAATTGTATTTACAAGTACTACAGTAAATTTCTTGTGTAGAAGTGCCCAAATACTCCTAGTATGTATTCAATGCAAATCAGTTTGCTCCACTTTGAAAGCTGCTTTTGCACAAAGGCACCCTGAGTATGCACTGAGTGTCTGCACCAGGGGTTAGGGCAGAATAACCATTGTGCCATACACTATCCTACCCTACTGCTCACTTACTTCCACATATAGCCACACCTTTAGTGCTGTCCCTTCCAGTTACTGCCCCACAGTCAGAAATGCAGAGAGTTTGGTTCAACCTTCCTGACATTTTATCTGCAAAATGATATGAAACTTCCCCACAGCAAGAAGGCTGATTCCCAAGTGGAAATTCAGACAGCCTCTTCAGAGAACGACAAGAAAGACAGAACCCCTGTTAGTTAAATAACCCCTCTCCTACTGACAAAAAATCCACTACACCTGCTCTCCACTGCTCAAACAAGAGGATCTCAGCCTTGTACTTTAACAAAGGGCTGTCCAACTCATGGCTTTCAGGTGACATGGAAGGCCCAGCTGCTCTGAAATTGGACAGCCCTGCTTAAATATATAAAGTGTTGAAGGCATTCTTATTTGTAGAATAGTTGTGCTGTACTGTAATTCAAATACTTGCAGGCATCATCATTTCAAGCTCTGTGACGGCCGTTCTTTAGGTAACTGCATTCTGGCACTAACATTTTGGGGCTAATACTCAAAGGGGGAAAGAGAACAAAAATGTATCTTGGCAATGCCTTTTCTTATGAATTATTGCAGCAGTTCCCAAACTCTGACAGATTGCACACCACCAATTTAAAATGATACCACCTTAAGTACCACCAGCAATTTTTTGTCATATAAAGTAATTATAACAAATCTGCTAACACGTGCCACTGACAGGTTGTCAGGGTACCACTGGTGGTACCCATATCACAGACTGGGAAGTGCTGAACTATTGTATACAAGTCTAGTCTTGGGCAAATTGGGGCATGGAGTGGCCATAGCCACCTTCAGGTCTGCAGCATATGTACACTGAGCTTGCTGAGGTGGCTCTGGATCCCAGAGGGTGAAAGGCACTGCTACTTGCCCCCTCCACCACCTTTACCTGTTGCCAAAAATCAGCAGCAGGGGAAAAGAAGCAGGGGGTTGAGGTAAGGCAGCATTCAGTCTTTGTGTTCTGGAGTTGTGCCAGAGCAGAACGCTTACAGTACATGCTCCACATCACCAAAGGAGGACACAGTTGCAACCTCTGCACCCCCTCTGGGAACTCCCCAGAGTCTAGTGTATCCCACTTTCATTTGTATTTGATTTGTATTCATCTGTATTTCTATTCATTTGTATTTGATTTGTTTCCTACTTCTTCAATGCTGAAATTGAGTACATAAAGTTATCATTGGGGGAGGGCATTATTTTTTTAAAAGCACCCTAAATGTTGGAAGGCATAAGAGAATTTTTAGGAGAGCATGACTAATTGTAATCAGTATTATCTAATTCAAAAGCATTTGTTTTCTCAGCACAGTCACGGAAAGCCATTTATATATCTTTATCTAAAACGATGATTCCCACAGTATGCTAGAATCTAATTATGTGCATTTCATGTTTAAATAATTTTCAAATATCTCTTTAAAATGGCCAGTTCCTAATGGGAAACAATATCTTCCCTTTGTTGTAATTTCTTATCCATATGTTCCTGGAATTTTTTTTTCAGGAGGATACTAGTATGTTCTGCCAATTATGTACTGTAGTTTGGAATATTACACATTTTTTTCCTCTTTTTTTTTCCAAGCATGCCCTGCAGCTGCTTCTACAAGTTGTTGGACAACTAATCTGCTGATGCTGGACCTGTCTATTAAGGCAAGTGGTACTAGGGATAGCACTTTAAACTGTCACATTGGTCATGTTTTGGTCTTCCACTTATTGACCAATAGAGACTGTCTGTATAAGATGTTTTTGATCTTTACATGGACATTAGTTACTCCAAAGGGAAAGTCCTGTGCAGTCTACTATGATCAGCATGGCACAAGCATTCAAAAGTAGTATATATTAGCAGGTAAGTGGTAAGGCAAACACAAAAGCGCTAAATGTTACTTATTTTAACACCTAGAAGTCATCATTTTTCTGCTGGACACTAAAAAGTATGGTCATATTTTAACTGGTAATATTTTCTGCCACTTCCTTCCATCATTTTTGTTTGTCATTTATGTAGACTCAGTAATTAACATGCCCCTTCCCCTCCTTTAGGAGCTCACTGCTTAAGATCCTGATCCTACAGAGAATTCTCTTGATTCTGTTTGCCCTTTGACTCCAATGGAGCTGCTCCCATGTGTAAAATTAAACACATCTGTAAGTCTTTGAAGGATCAAAGCCTAAAGGAGACAAACACATGACAGGACACTGGACACCAGACTAGAAAAGGAGTGTGTCTTCAGGAATTATTAAAGAGCAAAAGTAGAGAGAGAATACATGAGGAGGTAGGTTTAAGGAGGGGCGTTTGGCATGGCATGAGAGAGTAATTATTAGTGGGAACTACACACAGAGATTAGACTTGCTGTGAAAGAGGCTTGTGTTTCAGCATATCTAAAACATTGCTTGCAAAAACACTTAGAGTAGGTTTCCAGTTCTAACAAATTATTTGTTGCATTTCTTCTCTATTACTACAGGCCGATGCTGGCTAACCTTACCACCAGACCACAGTGATAACCCAAACTTAGCCTTTCATTTCTAAAGCAGTTCTCCACCATACTTTTATCATAAGTTCCAAACCAGCGGAAGGCTCTAACACACACCTTCCCCCTCTTAAAAGCATGCTTGAATAGAAGTCCTCTACAGCTCAATTCAAGGTCTCATAGGATGCATCCTCAAATGCAGAGGCATGCGTTTGCCACGACAGATTTGTGCTGCTGCTTTGTGCTGCAGGGCATGGCCCTGCACATGCGCTCCAGCACGTGCCAAATTGTCCTGGGTGAGAGCCTGTGCTGGCCCCACCAGCCTTACCTGAGGTATTGGGGGTCTCCCGGGGCACAGCAGCAGCAGCCAATCTGGCTAGATGAAGCCTGGCTGGTAGCTAGAGCATGGCTCTGGCCAGCCAGGCTCCATTTCTAGTGGCACTAACTGCTGCCATGTGTGCTACACAACCTTTTTTTTTAACAGTGGTTTTTTTGGTTTGTTTGTTTTTTACACTGGGATCTCCTGGTGTCAAATTTTGGTGCTGTGCTGCAAATTAGCAGCACAGCTAACAGATGCATGTGTGCCACACGTGGTTTGTAGCACCTCAAACAGCTTTGAGACACAATTGGACATACTCATAGGGTCTAAAACAACTTCTTAGTTGCACTTCCTGAGAGACATGGCACAGGCACAGCCCACATAGTACAGAGAAAAGATCGTTTTAAGCTACCTTTCTGCTACCTGGGCTATGGGAATTGAATTTCCCATAACTGAAGTAAGTTTGTGCACTTCCCTACTCTACCTATGGTAACTTCTCCCTACCTGAAGATAGGCTGTGCATCCCAGCAACTCAAAACCACTGACTATTACAGGCCCAACCCCAGCTGTGAGAGTGGGCAGTGTATTTCCATATATATTGGCTCTAAGCTACATAGTCTTCACTGGCACTTTACATGGCTTTTATGGTCTCCATATGCTGCAAGAGTCCAGGCAGGGCCAGAACTGGCCCCTTTACCTTGGAATCCTAATGCCACTGCTGGTGATCCCCTCTTTTCGCCAGCTACTGAATTCAGTAAGGGGAGGGGAGAGAAGGGATGATGGACAGTGGTGGCATTCACCCACTGGGCTCTGGAGCCATGCAAAAGTGGTGGCTGACTCTGGCCAGAGCTCACTGCTCACATGGAGCTCCAGCAAGAGCCTATGCTGATCAGGCACTAAGCTCACAGCTCACTGTGCACATGTGGCACAGCCAAAGATGGGGTACAACTGCATCACCACACACCCCAAATCCACCCCTGTTCCAGCTTATTCATCTCTTTGTCTCAATGCAGAGGACTTCCTTCTAATCAGAAATTGCCTAAGGGCTACTCTGTAGGACATTTAAAAGCCTTCCTATTAAAAAAAATAATAATAATCACACCCACATCATATTTTTCTTTCAACATGCATTCAGGTGCTTTTTAAAAAAATATTATTTTCATAGCTGAATTTTTAATATTATTTATGACTATCCTGGCTGCTTTACATATTCCTTCTAAAAATGAATCATTTAGGCTGTGAAAGGCAGCGTGTTTCAGTGGTTTGGTCACAGGGTAAGATACCAGGGCCTAACACCCACTTCACCACTGACTTGCTGTGTGTGGCCTTGGGCAAATTATCTAACATCTGTGCATACCGTTTTTTTCATTTGCTTAAAGGGCAGAAGAATAAAAATGCCCACTTGAGAGGTATGATCACCTTGGTTTTGCACTGACATTTATATACAAAGTACTGTGCAAGAACTGAATAGCATTAATAACGTTCACCTCTGAAAACCCATTGGTCATAAGCACACACCTTCCTTCATTGATTTTTATGTATGCCCTCAATAAAATAGTCTTCCAAGGCAAAACTGGAAAGAGGAAGTGAGGCAGATGGTTTTCACAAATGATGCTTGACCCAGTCGAAATGCTTGACTCCAGTAAAATTAAAGAAACCAACCTTTTGCAGACACTAACCCCTTAGTTAAATACCTCCTTTGGTGCTCTGGATTCCAGCTGTTGTTGGATACCTGCTGTAGGACTTCACATAATATTTTCCAGTGGAATAATTCCATATGTACAACATTAGAAATGTGTTTGTTATTTTTCTTAGAATATATATTTTTTACAATAAAATTGCACCATTTAAAAATGCAAGGTAAGCATAAGCCAAATAGGGCCACATCCATTTTGATCTTTACTTAATTTTTTTCACTGAAATATCTTTCAAGTGAAGACTGGGGCAGACAGCACCAGCTGCCTAGTGCTCTGCAAGTTCTGCCAAGCTCCAGTTGAAACTAGTTATTATCTAACCTGCAATAATAGTGTATTTCACTGTGTATTATCTAGGTATAAGTGAGTCACCAAAAGAAGTATGCTGCTTTCTATGCACACTATTGATGTATACAGGAAAATCCAATTAGTAAGAGCTACATCAGGAATATATTTAATAAGCCATTTTCTTTTCCCTCTTTGACCTAGAGATATATCCTCCACTTTTGTTGGGTATGCAATATTTCCTGCAGCCTTCAATCCTGTGTTGCTGTTGACTGCAAGCCCCCATTGGCTTAATTGATCCTCCCCAGGGTCTCGTTTTACCAGCAAAAGGACAACTCTAAGAGTGTGGACACACATAACAATTGAACAATTCCCAAATGCCACTGATCGGGAACCAGTTCACACACTGTGAAGTGCTAAAGCTCTGTTCACACCTATGCTCTCTGCAATGTGCTTGCCAGATTTAGAGGGAAGAGAATGGGAGATAGTGCTTGGACCCATGCCTTTTTATCCCAAGAGCCCGGGGGGCAAGGAAGAAGGAGGAATGTGATGAAGGCCTGTTGCCAAGTGGAGAGTGAAGACAGTTCTGGTTGTCAGAAAGACAGCTTTTACTGAATAAGTAGTGCAAGGGAGTTCATTGATAAAAAATGTAAGCAAAAGGAAAGGAAGTGGGGCAGTGGAGTTCTGGCTGCATACTGAATAGCCTGTCACAGCAATTGGGTAAGTCAGGACTGATGCAGTGTGGGATGCCTGAAGGTCTGACCCTGGGACTGGTGTGGGGTGCCTGGAAGACTGGACATGGGACTGACCAGCCCCATGTTATAGAACGTTAGGTGTCCTCACATATACTGAACCAGTTCAAAATAGTACTTAATTTTACAGGTGCATTTGTGAACCATCCTAGGAGGCTTTCAACTGATTTAACAGGCTTGTATGTCCATCAGCTTCAGGTTTGATCTGCTTTTTTTATGTGTGTCCAAGCCCTAAAACCAAGACTGCAATTTGATTTCTTTCCAAGCTGATCAAAAAGGTAGATTTCCCTGATTCATACATATTCAATTTTGACTAAAGCCTGAAATTTTTGCAAGAGGGAAATATTCTGATTTCATTTTTGACCACCCAGGGAGAGGTATAACTGTTTGACTTCTTGAGGGGAAATATGTGAAAAATACAAATTGTCAGAAATTTAAGTTACAGGGAAAAAAAAATAATGTTGTTACCTGCATGCAAGGTGATATATCAAGTGCTCTATCTAGTTCTTGTGGGTGGAAGGGACCAGATTCTATAGTCATCTGCCTGCAGGATGTTCACTCAGATGTGGGTAGGGAAGTTCATATCTTTTGCCTGATTCTACCCGTTAGGCACTTAAGTGGACTTACAGGATCCTATACTACCCTGCTGAAGTTCCTGAAAAACAGTCAACAGAAAAGGTGGCTAGGTACTCCTCCTCCTCTCTGCTTTTTGTGACTTGGTTTTAAGAGGTGAAGATGTTACGAAGTAGGCACCTTAACCATTTTTTCAGGGACTTATGCAGGGTGCAGTATGCTCACACTTAGGGTATGAATCAACAAACTGATGACGATTCAAATGTAGCAAAACGGCAACTTGAACCCTGCCTTATCCACGGTTAAAAGTTTTGATACTTTTGTATAGTTCTCAGCTGGTTCACACATAACGATTACAAAAAAGCAGCAGCTGTTATTTTCAAGCATTCCCTTTCTGAAAGGGCTCCAACTGTACTTGTGCCCATACTCTCAGACACCTAAATTCATTCATATGTAAGAGTTGCTATAACAGGACCTGGCCCAAAGGCATCCTCAACACCTGATGGTGGCCATGAACCTCCTTGGTTCCCCAAGGTACCCTCCCTTTCCCTCTCACCTGCAACTCATTGATGGAATTATTTTTCTGTTTTAGAAAGCAGGCTGCCCCAGGCTCTCTAAGCAAGCCCTAGCCTGCCTTGGCCAGAGAGTCCCTCCTATACCCAGCTGACCCCAGTCCTATTTTTCAGTGCCCTAAGTGGAGCCTCCCTTAGCCCCAGGGCATCAGTTGCTTTATGGGCTATTTGAGGCCTCTGTCCACCCTAATAGCCATGCACATGCTTTCTCAAATGTTATTGTAGATTCATGCACTAGTTTGGTCAAATCCTCTTGGGTTTAGTCCACTGGTTACTCTTCACCCACTTCTTCTAGCCTGGCTTCTGAGTTTCAGCTTTGTCTGGCCCTTGGTCCATCTCACCCTGATTGGACCAATGGCCCTTGGCCCACATCAAACTGCTTGTTCCTGTGGCCCTCCACCCTTTCAGCTGGAGCCTGTCCCTATATACCTGTCGGGGTGCAGGCCCTGGCCCTCTCAACTGGAGCCTGCCCTTGATAGGGCTAAAGATCTGGAGCACCTCCCAGGCACCCCCGTGTGGTCTCCTCCAGCCACTATCCAGTCCTCCATTTCTCAGTCAAAACAAAAATGCAAACCCACAGACTGCGTAACAGGAAAACTCTCCCTCACTGAGTCAGTAACTTCCTCATAGGCTATAAGTCCCCTTTAGCTATATACCTGCACCTCTCAGGGACAGCCTGGGTGCTGGTCAGTCCCCTTCTGCATCCATGCTACTCAGGAGCTCCTCACCCTGCTGCCTGCAGGGCCAGGCTGCCTGCTCTGGGTCAGGCCCTTGGCTTATATACCTCAAAGCCCTGCCCCCTCTTCCTGTCAGATGACTCCCCAGCCACACAAGGAGTTTCCCCTTTTAATTAAGGGCTAGCCCCCACAGCCATCTTGGCTTGCTGCATTCTCTTAAAGCCCTCTCATTCCCTTTTACAGTGGGCAAGAGCAGCACCAACCTCAGGCACTAATTTAGAGGGGGCATCTGCACCACAGCATAGCAGCCCTTGGTAGCAGCAGCCCATGTGTAGGGAGATGAGACACTCTCCAATTCTTGGTACTTTCTCCTCTCCGCCCAGGACTTACACCTCTCCTTTTAGGCAGCTAGCAGGTAGAATAGGATCTGGCCCTACCAGTTCCAAAGAGACTCTAAAATTGAAAAAGTTACATCAAGCTGGTCCTTCTGCTCAGATCATTTTCCTGTGAAAACGTTTATAATTGTAATCATATCTCTGTCCTCTCACATTGGCCAACATTTTCAAACTTGAGTGCCTACATTTAAATGCTTAACTATGTTGCCTCATTTTTAGAAGTACTGAAGACAAAAATCTCACTGAAGTTAATTGGAACTGTGGATTGTCAGCACTTTTGAAAACCACCCCACTTACTTAAGTCTCTAAATATAGATTTATGAACCTAACTTCAGACGCACCCAAGTTTGAAAATTATGGTGATAAATATTTGTATGTTCTCCCAGTACATCACACTTTACATTGACTAATTCTGAAGTGACATTCTAGGGTCAAATTTGGCCTAAAACATTGGTCTGATATAAATAAGTTTTTTCCAAAATTAGAAGCCAATGAAAATGTATCCATGATTTATTTTAATTCAGCAAACAAGAAATAAAATGTTCCACTGAAAGGTTTGGATTGCAAAGATTACAGCATGTGCGTTGGCACATGGAAATCTAAAAGTGAAACTGTCTAGTTGGTTTTTACTGTCTAGTTTTTGCTAGTATTTATTTTTATATTACAGTATGCACTAAATCCATAGGACTTCCTGGGGATGGGGTAAAGCTCATCATAAAAAGGGTGTCACAATACAGTAACTGCTTTGCCTTTGGGGCAGCAAAGTTAACATTACCCATTACTTATGGCAGTGGTCTTCAACATTTTTAGCCTCGTGGCACCCCTCCATGTTTTTGGAATTTAGTGGCACCCCACTGAGATGCACTGAAGTAAAATTTAGCTGGTGCCAGGTGAGGATGGTGGGGGCAGTACCTCACCCCACTGTGCCCTGCTTTTTCTACAGCCTAACCCTCCCTGCCCCAACTACTTCTCAAGTGACTGGCATGCTGGGGACTGGTGCCACATCCACGCACACCCCCAAAGAGCATAGGAAGAGTAGGGAATGAGCTGGGTTGAAAAGCACAGGGATGGCCAGGGCAAGGGCTGTCAACAGACAGGGAGCAGCTGTGGGTGCTACTTGTCCACTGCACACTGGGGCACCTGGCACCATGCAGGTGGAGGAGTGATTGCACAGGGACCAGCTCTAAGGTACCCATGGAAGGATCTCACAGCACCCTGAGGTACCATGGCTGAGGATTGCTAGCTTATGGCAAAATCTTGATCTTGCCCCTTAGAAGCAGAAGCAGGTACTAAAGCTATGCTTAGCAGTTCAAAGCTGTTTTGTCAAAGCTTTCCTGGGAGGGGAGATGTGGTGATTAACTGCTATAGCTTTACTAGCTAGACCTGAGCAGGTATGTCCGTAATTTGGGGGGGTTACAAGCTAGTTGGCAAGGGTTTACTTTCAGCAAAACCACAAGATTTGGTGGTTTGGTTTATCCAAATTCCCAACGTTTGTGGCAGGAAGGTTCATAAAATTATTTGAGTTTTGGCTGGACTCCAATACAGAACACATATATTCATTCACTTGGCAGTTTCTGTTTGGGGTGACAGTATAAACTTGACACACACAAACTGAAGAGGAAAAGTTTATTGTGTTCTTTTCTCTAAATTTTGAAGGGGAGAACCACAACAGCTGCTAATAGTATTCATCAGGTATCAGCTACAAAGCATTTTCTTCACTGATAAACTTGCCAAGGAACTGCCAAAGACAGAACAGTGTACACTTTCATTTTCTCTTTCTGTTTAGTGTAGGGAATCTGTGAGTTCTCAAAAAGTAGCAGAATTCATAGATAAAGATGGTCCAGAAAAATGAATCTGTGCTTGTTGATTTGTGTGGTACAGCTTAAACAAATATTTTCTGCTTTGGTTTGCTCTCTTAGGTATAGCCTTACAATATCTCTTCATTCATATGTTTGTTTCCTTGCATTTTAAGACAGTATAATCTCTTTCTAGGCTGGAAAAATCAAGTGTGCCAATATATCTCAACCAGAATTTTTCAAACTGTTACCTACAGTTAGATTCCTACATCAAACATTACGAATATGGTGATACTCTTATATTGAATATTACCTTTCATCATGAGTAGTCCCACTAAAGTCAATTAAACTATGTATGGAGCAAAGCCATCCTTGGTTTGAAGACCATGGAAGCTAGGAATACTCAGCACTTTTGAAAATCAGTCTGATTATTCTGGTGCCAGTCTTCATCATTTAGGAACTTAGGGCCACATCCTGTTCTACCTCTTATGTGGGTAAATGGACTTAGGCACTTACATACTTATGCCTTGATCAACCTTCTCACAAACTGTTACTTTTTTCATGCACCAAAATCTGACTTTCAAGACTATGTTACAAAAATAGGGTGAGGAGAACCCACCTATCTCTTATCATAACTGTTTTCCAGCAGAGTAAAATAGGATCACACTTAGGCACCTAAGCCCACTTATATGTCCAATAGGTGTAATGGGATCTGGCCCCCTATATTATTTCTTTTAAATACTCTCCAGGTGTGTGAAGGCTGGAAAATGCTCCTTTTATTTTTAGATGCATTATAATGGTGCTAGTGTTTAAAAGACACAAAACCAACTTGAAGAACCAAAAGTGTATCTCTACCTGTGTAACCTCCTAGCTTCAAGCAAGATTCCATTCTTTGAGCTGACTCTGCCAGTGCTCTGTGTTTGCTGTGTACAAACCCATTGTCTAGGATGAAGTTCCCGTTGATTTGCAGTGGTCCAAGATCAGGATTAGGGCTTTTATGTCCCTCTGAACTGTGAGCCTATTCAGCAGTTGTGACTGACTGTTCTGTAGTCCAAAATTGCTGTCCCTAGGCATGTCCACAAGTACAATTAATGCAAAAAAAATGAACTCAGGAACTTATTGCTCTGGAGTTTTTTGTTCCCAGGTTGCCATTCAAACAGCACACCCAGGAGCAATGGGTAGGGGGTGCACATGGGTGCACGTGCACCCCTTGAGTGTGGTGGTGCATCCCCTGCAAAAAGGCACTGCCGACAGTGTTGGTGGCACATGTGGGTGGTCGCCACTCACCACCGACACCTCCAGTGGCATCTGCAGGCAGTCCACAATTGCTGCTGCCCGCTACCAACACTGCTGGCAGTGCCTGCAGGTGGTCACCAACCCCTGGTTGGTGCTCACCATCCCCCCACCCCACCCCCACCACCGACAGTGCCAGCACAGTCTGTGGGACCTCCCAGGCTCACACCACCGCCAGCATAGCCATGCCCCGCCAGCTTCCAGGGGCATGTGCCGTTTCGTAGTAGCTAGGGTCAGGAGGGACCTGAAGAGATCATCTAGCCTGACCCCCTGCCACAGGCAGGAATGAATGCTGGGCTCACAAGACCCCAGACAGGTGATCATCCAACCTCCTCTTGAATTTGCCCAAGGTAGGGGCAAGGACCACTTTCCTAGGAAGCTGGTTCCAGATTTTGGCCACCCTAACTGTAAAATACTGCTTTCTGATCTCTAACCTAAACCTATTCTCCATCAGCTTATTACTATTGTTCCTCATCACCCCAAGTAGTGCTGGGGAGAAAAGGGCTCTACCTATTTGCTATTGATCTTCCGATGAGTTTGTAGGCAGCCACCAGGTCCCCCCTCAGCCTCCTCTTGCTGAGGCTGAACAGGTTCAGGTTCGTCAGTCTTTCCTCGTAGGGCCTGTCCTGCTGCCCTCTCACCAAGCAGGTGGCCCTCCTCTGAACCCTCTCCAGGCTGGCCACATCCCTCTTGAAGTGTGGAGCCCAGTACTGGACACAGTACTCCAGCTGTGGCCTGACCAGTGTTGCATAGAGGGGGAGTATCACCTCTCTGGACCGGCTTGAGATGCACCTTTGGATGCATGACAAGGTATGGCTGGCCTTGCTGGCTGCGGTCTGGCATTGGCAGCTCATGTTCATCTTGGAGTCAATAATGACTCGAAGATCCCTTTCCGCCTCTGTGCTTTCAAGGAGGAAACTCACCAGCCTGTATGTATGCTGTGGATTCCTTCTCCCAAGGTGCAGCATCCTGCATTTGGCTACGTTGAACCCCATCCTAGTCTCCTCTGCCCACTTTTGTAGTTTGTCTAAATCTATTTGCAGCCTCTCTCTCCCTTCAAGTGTGCCCACCTCGCCTAGCATTTTAGTGTCGTCAGCAAACTTAGACAGCGTGCTTTCCACCCCCTCGTCCAAGTCGCTGATGAAGATGTTAAACAGTTCACGCCAGGAGCAAATAACTCTGGAGCAATTAGCTCCGAAGTGGGAACTACCCACAGTGATGAGCTATGGTGATGTAGCTTGTCACTACAGTGAAGTAGCATCAGCAGGCACAAACCGTGATACCAAAGCTACAGTGCAGTAGGGTCAGAAACGACCCATCCAGCACCAGGACTGTGCACTAACAGCAGTTACTGCGCAGTCCAGCGCACATGTAGAAGCACCCAGTATATTCATAAGCAGCATGTGGGGCCCACTCAGAGCAGCCCTGGCTGGCAGGAGACCCTGGAAGTCAGCCTGCAAAGCCAGGGCTACTCCAACTGGGCTCAATGTGCTGTGGAAGGTCTGGCTGGGGCACAAGGGTGATTCAGTGCAGGGCTAGCCAGCAGGCAGCCCAAGCACTGAAGCACCCTTATAGTCCAGCCAGTCAGGCAGCATCTACATGTGCACTGCTACACACAGAGAAACTCTACAGCAGGGTAGTACTTACATTTACAAGCTTTACCATGCTGTGTTTATCAGTTTTGTGTGCCCTAATAGGGGCATGTGTGTAGACACTGAGACATTTACTGTACAGTTAATTAGTCAACTGCACAGTAAATGTCTTGTGTAGATGCACTCCTTGAGGGTTTATATACCACCTCCTCAGCGGTGGAGCCAGCTCATGCAGAGAGCAACTCCAAGAGGGAGCCAGTCATGAAGCTCTGAACATTTTGTAAGAGCTGGCTTAAAGAGATTTCGTGTGCTCCCTGTGAGGAAACTTTGTTTCCTCTCTTTTTTCTGTACCAAATTTATATATCTAAGCATGGTTTATAAAGCCTTGAAATAGGGCCCCCTCTTAAATTACCAAAATCCAAGGGCGGTTGTCCACGTTGCACTTTTCCTGTGTCCACATGCCAAAAATCACCATTTCACTAGCTTAATCACTTTTGAAGTTCCACGTTGTCACCTTGTTTCATTGTGTTAGTCTTTTTTATAATGGTACTTTTAACATCTCTGACACTTCCTATTTTTAGTGGATGAATTTGTGCCAAGAGAATTTTTTTATCGTATTATTTTTTCAATGTGGATTTGACATATGGGCAAAAATGGCATTTTCAATGCCTTGCAACAATTTCACCACCAGGTGCCTGCTTGGATCCACTTGGAATTCCATGGAAATCCATGGAATTTCTATTGCAATACTGCAACAAGATGCCAGGTGCTAATCTTGCACATTTTTACTGGTGATTTAGTTCAAGGTTCAGATTAATGAAAAATACAACTTTTTTGGACTTCAAAAAAAAGTTGTTCCCCATATTTGCATGCACTTCATGGCAAAGATCAAATTGTTATGAGTCACGCAGTTCAAGACTCAGGTTAATTAAAATTACTTTCTGTTGGACTGGGTTTTTGGTTGTAGCAGCGTTGATCTAAGGACATAGGCAGTCCTCTGGGGTTTTAAACTTAGGGTTTTTGTCTCCCTGTGGTTCAGGAGCTGTGAGTCAGGAGTGAGGGCCACCAGCTGGGCTGACAGGGGCAGGTCAGGAGTAAGGGGAACTGGCAGGGCCGGGGGAGCAGGGGACTGTGGGTCAGGAGTGAGGGGCACCAGCAGGGCTGGGGGGAGCAGATCAGTAGTGAAGGGAACCGGCAGGGCTGAGAGGGTAGGGGGCTGCGGGTCAGGAGTGAAGGGCCCTGGCAGTGTATGGTGAGAGCTGTGCTAAGCTTTTATATGTGGCCATAGCACCCAGCTCTGGGGCATATCTCGACCCTCCCCATACACTGTTATTTGCAGCTGTTACACCCCAGAGCTGGGTGCACATCTGCCATTCCCATGTACTGTTATATGTGGCTTACACCCTAGAGTTAGGGCTACCCTATGCCAGGCCTCTGTGGACACCCCTGGCCATATGGGCTGAACCAGGAAGAATTTCCAGCTGTAATTTCTATCTGTAATCCCAGCCCAAAAACCAACTTGGTTCCAAGAAAACCAGCAAACTAGAAAAACCACAGAGGCATGGTACAGGGTGTCCCAAGAAGGATTTCCATCTCTAATCCCAGCCCAAAAGAAATTTCTTATGTATACTTAGTACAGTAGCCATTGGGGGACTGTCAGTTGGCAGCCTGGCACACAGAAACCACACTTTGGGCCAGGCAAGACTCAGGCCAGAGATGTCCAGGAGAGTTCCCTGGTGCCACAGGGGTATGCCATGGGGTGGCCGAAGAAGGATTTCTAGCCATACTCCCAGCCCAAAATCCAGTTCTTGATTTGGGTCCATATACTTAGCGCTGTGGCGAAGAGCTAAAAATTCTTACAAGAGCTAAAAATCAAGCCTGTGACAAGACTTAAGAGGTCTTGGCTTATTTCCAAGGAAACTATCTGAACACCGACTGGAGAATCTGGGCCAGCTCCCAAAAATGGCTTTATTCAGCTCAAGAGAAAAAGTCTATGTTACCAAGTGTTACCAAGCATTTGTCTTTGTTTTATAACCATCTCTCTGCAATACATACCTAAGGACAGATTTTATATTTTCCACTGACATTCACTTAGCTCCCACCAGGCTGCTGTTTACATAGCTGTTCCCAGTGTGGTGTCTACATAATCGTTTCTCTATTTTTTGCTGTACTATTAGGCTGGACCTGTAAGCTAAGCATTTGTTACAGGCTCCATAAATATGTATAAAGAGTGACAGAGCAAAGGGAAGCAGGTTAGTGCTCATTCATTTATCCGAACTAGCCTGGGAAACTAAACTTAGCTCTGAGAATGATAGCAGCAGACAAATAAAAGAAGGGAATCTCCAAACAGAGGTATAAAGACACATGTCAGGGCTTCAAAGGAAAACATTTTCAGAAAACTGCCTCCCAAGAAACTTAATAATAAAACCTCTGATTCTGCCCCAGTCAAAAGCAGTGCAAGTTTCCCCATCAGCAAAGGCATAACTAACACATTTTGCACCCTGGGCAACACCCTGCAAGAAAGGTACTGCCACTGTCATGGTGCAGGGCTACTGCTGTTGCCAAGGCAAATACTCCCGCAGAGGCCACCATTCAAGTGCCCCTCTAAGTTGGTACCCAGGGCTGGTGCTTTAATGCCCACCCCTAGCTATGTTACTCTACTGCCCATCAGCTTCAACAGGAAACTCTTTGGGCCCAAAAATGTAATTTTGAGAGTCCTAAGCCTCTTTCTCCACTGCATAGTTGTAACCATCTATTAAATAGATAGAAGGTCTGCAAATACTCTGGACAAACTTGGACAACCGTGAAAAAACATGACCTCATTCTTTGAGGGGACTAGGGAAATCAGAAGACAATTCAATAAGCCAGGCTCCAGCACATCTGTTTTTAAAAGTCTGATAGTACCTGTATAGGAAAGAGAGACTTGACTGTGTAGTCATATCTGCTGTGATTTTGGTAGGAAATGGCAGTATATCAAAAAATTGATATACTGATCACAATAAGTCAGATTTCCCTGAGTGATGTAAGGAAATTACAAGTTTCAAGTGAGCCTTCATATACCTAAAGGGAAATACTGAAGCTTCAAACTTAGAGCAAATTCTTATAGGCATTCTTACTCACTCATAATTTCAATTGAAGATAATCAGAGTTTTGCCTGAAAAAGTCAGGTCTTCTCTCTATGCTGGTTCACCCTCACTTCTCCAAGTGAAGTAAGTTCTACTCACAAATGCACTTCTACCTTGGCATAACTGAATCTACACAACTACATAAGCAACTTTTATGCTATCAAAGGAATGGGTCAAAAAACGCCCTCCCAACCCACCCTTCTAGGCCAGCAAAAGTGTAAAATTAGCCTAGAAGGGGACAGAAATGAACCCTCCATTTCAAAGAGGCAAGCCAGCTTTATGCAGAGGACAAGGAATTCAGCCTGGGGCTCATTTCTGAAAAATGAAAAGATACTTGACCAATTGTTGGGACAATTTTAAAACAGTTATTCTCTTGACAAGTTCTAAGGATGGGTGAACAGCAATATCCACCCCTGTAAACTGTTATGGATAGAATTCATGAGGTATTTCCAAAAACAGTAAAAGAAACAGTTCTTGCCCTGAAAATATTACAGTCTAGAAAAACAAAGACAAAGGGCAAAGAAATCAGATGTAACATACATCTGATGGGACTTGGGACTTTTCAGTCTGGAGAAGAGAAGGCTCTGGGGTGACTTGGTAGCAGCCTACAATTGTATAAAAGGGGTACATCAGGACTTGAAAGAACAGTTGTTCACCAGGGCTCTCTGAGGGATAACAAGGTCTAATGGCCACAAATTTTAGGAAGGCTGATTTAGACTAGACATAAGAAAAAAGTTCTTTACAGTGCGAGTGCCCAGGGTCTGGAACAAACTCCCCCCAGCAGTGGTACAAGCACCTACTCTGGACTCTTTCAAAAAACATCTGGATATTTTTCTTCCTGGGGTTACTTGATCCCAGCTGACTTTCTGCCCCTTGGGCGGGGGGCTGGACCCGATGAGCTCACGAGGTCCCTTCCAGCCCCTAATGTCTATGGAATCTATGAAATACATGTGAAGTGATTAAGGAAGCATCAGGAAGACGTATGCTTAGTCACCTGGTTGTTTAGTTAGCTGATGGTAGCTGTCCGCAGCCTCCTACCACAATTCAGCCCTCTCTTCTTTCTCCTATTCTGATTCCACCTTTCAGGCAATATCCACGTATTCCTCCCTTCTTATATTTGAGACCTTCAAAGTCAAACAGATAAGCATGAGAGTTATCTAGTTCCTCACAGGAAAGTGATGGGTCTTTAGGAGAGATTTAAACAAAGATGAGGTGACCACCCCAGGGATAGCATTCCACGTCCATGAGGCAGAGTGAAGGAAAGTTTGGGGTAGAGGATAAATGGAGGAACAATCCTGGAATTGTTGATGGAGTGATTGAAGTCAAGAGTGATGCACCAAAGTATAAGTGAGAAGAAGTAGAGAGAATTAAAATTATTTAGAGCCTTGAAGAAATGCCTTGAATTTTTCTTTCATGTGGGGATGTGCAAACTATCAACATATCAATGCAAGACCACCACTAATACTTTCCATCTCACAATCAAGCTGCCTCATAGTCTGGGAATGAATTGGTCTAAAAAGCAGAATGCTTTGAAAACAGTTTTGCCAAACCCCAGATAGTGAAACAATGATAGAGTGTATTTTCAGTGTTTAAGTATAATCAAACAACAAGAAGTTATCAAAACAATTAATGAACTGAAGTATTTCTAGGAACTGTACTGTGTGGGGAAGACAAAGTGTAAAAACACCTGTTGGAGGTGAACAAACTGGCATATTTGTTTAATTGTATGGGCCATAGTGAGCAAAATACATCTTTATCCAGACATTGCTGGTTTTCTTTTGCCCCACACACCTCATCCACTAGCATTCCGCTGAAACCAAAGAAACGTACACAGCCAATGTACTTGGCAGTAAATTATAATGGATACCGACAGATTATATGCAACATAATAGGGCTTATGTCATTAGGACAATGACATTATATTCTCCTTTTTTCAGTACTATCCATTTTAAAAATAAAATGACATAAGAAACATGATAAGATCAAAGGCCGGGTCCAGATGTGCAGGCACGTGTGGTTTGTGGCATCACAAAACGCTTTGCAGTGCCACAAACCATACTTGTTGCATGCTAAACCATGTGTGGTGCTCGTAATTTGCAGTGCAGGGCAAAATTTGCTACTGAGATTTTCAGTAGCAAAAAAAAAAACCCTAAAGAAAAAAGTGGTGCAAAGCATGCCGAAGTGGCATCTGCTGGAACAAATACGGGGACAGGGAAGCAGGCAGCCCAGAGTTGCCTGCTCCCCCATCTCAAGGCACACTGAGCCCCAGGCAGCTGGGGAATGTCTGGCTGGGGGTGCAGGGTGTCTCAACGCTGGGGCTCTGCAGCACATGGAGTTGGGACAGCAGGTAGCAGCTGCCTGCCCCTATTACCATATGCAGCTCCCCGGTTGGCTGGGGCACAATGTGCTTCAGTGCTAGGGATGCCTGCTGACTAACCCCCACTGAGATACAGTCAGCACTGCCCCCCGCACCATATGAAGCACAGCGGGACACATTGTGTGCTGGCAGCGGTGTGCAGTGTGACACAAAGTATCGGCACAAATTTGCGCTGCTGCTATTTGTGCTGCTACAAATGCATGCCCCTGCTTAGGTTGACATGGCCAAAGAGTTTCATGTGGTGGGAGAAGAATGTAATTATTGTATCTAAAGGAAAAAGAAACACAAGCATGCATATAAGGTGTGTGAGATTACTGAAGAGGACTGAGACCTTGGAGATTTTGTTTTTGTAGAATATGATGTCATCCTAGAAGTCCCAGTTATTGGTGTAACCTGCTGAGCTAGGCCCTTAACAAACACAAAACAAATTGCTCCAAATTGTTAAAAAACCTTTGCCCTTACTTTGTCATGTGTAGGTTTTCTTAACTGGTTTGCAGTTAGATGTTTCAGGGCCAGTTTCTCATACTGAGCCCTTTACACACCATAGGCTCATGAGTCTTTAACCCAGTGGCTCCCAACCTCAGATCGCGACCCAGATCAGGGTCGCAGGAGATCTGGCCCTCACTCCGACCCTCTGGTCTGCAGGGCTCTCCCGGCACACGGTCCACATGGCTTTCGCCACCGCTGCCCCCCATGATCCTGGCCTGGGCTCTGCTGGCGCCACTGGGCATGAGTGAGTCTGCAGCAGGGCTGGGTGCAGGGATTGTGACCCAGATTTAGGGTCGCAGCAAAAAAAGGCTGCTTTAACCCATACATAGAGATAGACAGCATGGGTGGTTGTGCTTTTTCTCCAGTCCATGTCTTTATAAAGGGAAGCTCTGCCACTCAGCCTCTTATAAATCGGTTATTTTCTAATGAATTAAATTGTCTGGAGAGGAATTTGCAACAAATATAGAATTAACTGAAATCTTGAATCTCACATGTGTAGGAGGCAAGCTGCTTTCCTTTATGCCTTTGAAGGAAAGTAGAAACATTTAAAAGCATGTTATATATAAAGTAGCTGGGGATAACCTTAAATGGTCTGATGCACCTAATAATTTAAATCATTTTGAACATGCATTATAGCTGTGGTGTACCTGGCCTAATAAATTGTGTTTTTTGATACCGGGCTAATGTAGTTCTGCTGTTTCTGGTTCCAGAGTCTGCATACAGACCTACTTGGGAGTATCTCTCCATAGGATTGTAGGATAATAGGAAAGCAGAGATGGAAGGGACCTCACAAGGTTACCTAGTGCAGCCCCTGCTCATGGCAGGATCATCCCCGAGTAAACCACCCCAGCCAAGTATCTGTTGATCTTGAAGATTTCCAGGGATGGAGATTCTACAACCTTTCTAGGTAGCTTGCTCCAATACTTAACCATCCTCATAGCCAGAAAGTTCTTCCTAATCTCCAACCTAAATTTCCTTTTTTGCAGTTTGAGGCCATTCCTCCTAATCCTGTCCTTTACAGACATAAACTTTTCTCTGTCTCCATATTTTTTTATAATTGCCATTCAGTTATTTGAAGACTTATCAATACCACCACCCCATCCCCAGTCTTCTCTTCTCCAAGATAAATAATCCACGTTTTTCAGCCTTTCCTCATAAACCATGTTTCCTAGGCTTCTGATCATTTGTATTGCTCTCTACTGGATTCATTCCAATCTGTCCAAGTGTTTCTTGAAATGTCAGGCCCAAAAATGGTCACTGGTCACAGTACTCCAGGGGATGATGCTTCACCAGTGCCAAATAGAATGAAAAATCACTTCCATTGATTTGCAAAAAACACTCCTTTTAATAAAGCCCAGTGAATGAATCTACACATTTTATTAGCACTGAGCAATAAACTCCAGCACTTACTATGTCTGAGTTTATTTCTCCCAGGCTCCATGTTTGTAGGTGCACCCAGGACTGCAGCATGTTGAGCCAGGTTGAAGCAGTCCTGGCTGGCAGGGGACCCAGAGGGTCAGCCTGCCAGCTTGGGGTTGCTCCAACCAAGTTCAATGTGTTGCAGAGGGACTGTCTGGAGCACGAGAGTGCTTCAGTGTGGAGCTAGCCGTGAGGCAGCTCCACACTGAAGCACACTAGTGCCCCAGCCAGCCCTGTCAACATCTACACATGCATTGCTGCCCACTAAAGAACACTGCAGCAGGATAGTACTTGTATTTACAAGTACTAACCTGCAGCAGAGTTAATTAGTTTCCTACGGCCTAATAGGGGAACATGTGGACTTTACTGTGAGGCTAATTAGGCTGCTCCTCAGCAAGCGTGTCATGTAGATGCATCCAGTATACAGTATATAAAGTCTGGGGGCTTTTTGCAATAAAAACACACTGTTGGGTTATATTCAGCTTCTGGTCCACTGTTACCCCCAGGTCCTTCTCTGAAGTACTGCAACCTAACTAATTATTACCAAGTCTATATTTGTGCATGCAATTATTCCATCCCAAGTGCAGGATTTTACATTTGTCCTTGTTGAATTTCATCCGATTGATTTTGGCCCATTTCTCCAGTTCATCCAGGTCATCCGAGGCCTTTCTTCCAAAATGCACTCCACCCAGCTTGGTGTCATCCATGAAATTGCTAAACATGCACTCAGTCTCATCACTCAAATCATTAATGGAGGTGTTGAACAATACTGGAGCTAGGATAGACCTTTGGATCCACTATGGTTTAACATCTTCATAAATGATCCAGACCATTAAGGAATGAATGTGTAGGATAATCCTACAATCTCTCTTATGACTCCATTCCATAATTCCCATTAAGATCTCCTGTTCAAGCCCACCCTTCCAACTTAGAACATGGAGCACTGCCAATTTCCTTTTTTAAAGAATCTGTGGAAAACATAATAGGTACAAGAAAATATTCTGAGATGTGTGGCTGTAGCCATACAATTTCTATGCTTACATACTTTTCTCTGCAGCTCTCTAATTAGAACCTTTTGCCTGTCCACTATGGAGGAATTCTAGTGACATACCAACTGTTCAGGTATTTAACATAGGGTAGGAGTGTTGCTGTAGCTGTGATTGTCCAGGAAATATGAGAGGCAAAGGTTTTTTTGGTTTTGGGGGGATTTTTTTTTTTTTATATATCCTTCATTGTACCAACAGCACAGCTGAGAGATGATGGACAAGCCGTTAGACACAAAATGCTCATGGCAGTTGCCCTGCACTGTGGACAAATACCCAAGGAGGCAGACACCAAAGAGAGGTTCCCCCTTGCTGAGCCTCTTTCTACAGTCAGCCTAATATGATCCTGGCCTGCATGTCAGTATATTTACCACCACAGGAAATTCCGTAGACTTTAATGTGGTTAATCAAAGGGTTCTGGGATTGTTTCTCCTCTCACTCACTCTGATTTTAAATTAGTTAAACTCCATTAGCATGGTTAGAGCTCCTCCCAATTTACAGAGAATCCAGCCCGCTCTGTTAATGATGCTTCAGTTTAGCCAATACAACTAATTAGTCAAAGGAGCTACAGCAGTGTAGCTGAGAGCAGACTGTTAGTTTATTACTCCAGCCGAGAACAGCATCAATTGCTTTTTGACATCTGTTTCTGTCTATGAGCCATCAGCACATTGTATGTGAAAGTATTTTAAGCCTTTGTTTTTTACTATGTCAACAGGAATCAATGTGTGCAATATTTCCCATCAGATATTTTGCATTGATTATGTAAATGAACTTAAATTTAAGAACTGTGAAAATTTGGAAAAATATGCAGACATTGAATAAAGTCTGCTTTGGCTTCAACCGTCTGCAAACAGCTGGAATCCCAAGCCTGACAAGCCTTCTTTGTTTTCCCAGGTTTCCATTACACATTGTACCACACATGTAAACTATCCAGGCCTGTTAAACAGGGACAGTTTTTACTTTCTGAAAAAATATTTGGCATATTCCATTCCACACCCCTCAAGGCTCTCCCAGCCCAATACATTTTATGCTGTTGAGAAAAGCCCTTATTTTTCCCTACAATAGCATTACAGACAACAGGACAAATTCTAATCTCATGCCATATCTAATCCAGCCATTCACCATTCACTTAAATAGCATTACTTTATATTTGTATATAGATGTGCAATCAGATCCATAAAGCTCTAATTCTTGTACTATGCACTATATTGGGAAAATTCAGACTTAACAACTTCTTTGGTGGGAACTTTGATGGAAGCCATAGCTTATGGAGGAGAGAAGGTAACACGGAATCTTCTAAACATGAACCCATCTAATACCTGGCCTGGTCTGCAAAAATGTTCTCAACATGATTAGCACTGGTATAAAAATACATGTCCCTTTATTTTTTCCTAAAGTAAATAAGAGCATATCAGAGAATATGGTGATTACAGGACCTATTGTTGCAATCATTAGAAAAATGTAATTGCCATTGACTTCGATTCCCATTGATTTTGTCTAAATACATGGTTGAGCCCTACAACAGACTGGGGTTTTTTGTCTGTCATATTGTTGGGGTTTTTTGTCACTGGCATCTTTAGTATTATTTTTTCTGATGAGCTTCTTCTGTAAATGTAGTGACCTATGTAACATATCTGCTCTAGAATATTTTGGAGTGAATTGCCTCTGGATGCTTGGGATCTCAAAAATGTCCTGGCCTGTTTGGTAAATGACCTGACCTTCCATGTCTAGCGGACCAGGGGTCTTCTCAGGATTTGAATTTTCTTGCATGAATCATTAAAGATAGAAACTGGAACTACAAGGCTGTGTATTCTAATTTCCCAGGGCTATGTGCAAATGTTTCTTAATCTTTGTAGATCACAAGACTTCAGGGATTCAAATCAGATTATTCTGATTACACTCTTGAACATCCTTGGCACTAAAAAAATAATGCCTTTACCCATAGCCGAGCCCAGCTGCCCTCCTAAGTGTTGGTGATGTGAAGTGCCTGTGTTGTGCAAATCTGAAGTCAGAAAGTTGATCAGCCCTTACCCAAAGTTTTGGATTCAATGCCCCATTTGGGGTCTCTCTGTATTAAATATAAGTAAAACCCTGAAAGCTATAAAAGCAAACTCTTGTGATTTCCATGACTTCAAAGCTGGTCTTCCAAAATGTTTTAAGGCAAAAATAAGATCTTCTGTTTAGAACATTTTAGCTGCAAAACACAGAAGCCTGGGTCCAAATAACTGCATCTTGTGTGCACTGTGAAATGATACATCAGCATGTGTAAAAGCCTGGTGCAAACAGCTGTAGTGGTCCTTACTGATATATTTTATTTTAGCTGTCTCATGATTGTAATAGGGTTCAATTATGCCCTATGATGGTCCAAGAAATGTGCTCCAATTCACCCACCCCACCTTCCAGTGCTAGCTAGGGAATCCCTAGAACAAAGCTCCCTCTGCTCCCTTTCTACCCTCCCATTCTGAAAACAAGAACAGGTGGAAAGGGAGAATGGGCGGTTGCTAGGAGAAACTGGCTGCCGATTCCCAGCCAGCAGCTGGATTCCCCTCTCCCCTAGAACCAACAGTGAACTTGTTTGTTGTGGCGGATCGCTGTAACTCCGAATGCTTCCTGCAAAGTGCTGTCAGTTACAGCAGGGAGCTGCACTTCTGTCCACACCTTCTAGTCAGCAAAGTTCAGAGCAACATAAAACACGCACCTATATGTTTAAATATAAGAATAATCCAAATGGCCTCAGTGGGGCTATTCATGTGCTGGAGTGTTTTGCTGGATCAGGCCAGGTTACCTAGCTCCTTGCAAAGTCCAGACTTAAGTGCAGGGTACAAGGGAGTTGTTTTCCTTATTCAGTCTTAAGAGATGCTCTGGCCAGGAGACAAAGAAGCATGTAAGATGGCCTGGTAGGACTCTGAAGTTGCTGTCCCCACAATTTTTTTGGAAAAATACCTATAGCAGAAGAAAGAGAAACTCCAACTAACAGTCCAGCAGATCAAACATTGAGAACTTCTGAGCATCTGTCCCACAATCATTGCCACACTCCTGTCCCACATTGCTCTGAAACAGGAACACGTCCCAAGGACAGGCAAGTTCTATGTAGTCATTTAGAAAATATCAAAGTAATGGGATCTGCAGCTTAATGCAATGGCATACTTTTTGTCAACTCCTAACCAATTATTACAGAAATGCACAGTCCCTCTGCTTCTCTGCAGTCCATGGGCACAGCTCCATAATAACAGTAACCGACCATTGAACCAGTCTACTCACCCATCCTGAACACAAGTGGCTCTGTTATCATTACTTGGAGCTGTTACTATATTTGACACACTGTTTGTCATGCTCCCTTTTGGGACTGGGTAACACTTAATTGTACAGCAATGGTCCAAAGCCAGTTAGGCATTTTCCTCTGCAAAACTGGATGGTGAAATTATCTCCCCTACATAGTTTCATGCATTTGACTTTCCAGCACCTCCCCTCCTCTCCCTTTACACACACTTTTTTTCCAGTGATTTTCAGCACTGTGACATCTGCAGGATTGTATTTTATTCAAGGCAAAGAAAGAAGAACACAGGAGCTTAAATACATTACAGCACTGAATTATGTTCTCAATAAAAGAATGCCAAATCACCCTGGCCGCCACATTAGTGAGCCAGAGCCAAAGAATTAGGCACTTATGTCTACTAAAAGATGTCAGTATCAACTCTTACTCCCAATGTCTGGTGAGAAAAAGCTGTTCATTAAACAGTTTACCTCATTTGACCCATTTGGCACTCACCTGTCACAGAGCTAGGATTCTTGATCAACCAAGTGATTGTGCAGGTAAGTTAGAAGACAAGCATGTAGGACCTTCCATGCCTCCTGTTTCTATCATAATACAAGTCCTACCTATTCAGTTTATAATCTGTTTTAAAAGAGAAAAGATCTCTACATTGCTGGATAGGTGTAGTGACCCTTGAGCTGCGGGGAGCTCTGGTCCTTCCCTCCATGATGGCAGCACCCCCCGGGGATGCCCAGGCAGGCTGCTAGTGGGTGGGTGTTGCCCCAGCTCAGAGGCAGCACCTGGCCAAATCTAACTCTTCCCCAAGCCTGTTGGAGCTTCCAACACACTGTGCACTATCCCTGCCACCTTCCTGCCACTTGGGGCCACCGAAGAACAGGCTGGCTTGCCCCTGGGGCAGCTGGGTACGCCATCAGCCAGAGAAGGTGGCGGGGCAGGTGCACAGGGTGCTGGAATCCTGCCAAACCTGTGGTTCTCTGAGTCCACCTGGGCTTCCAACACACTGTGCAGCATCCCTGCTGCCTTCTCTAGCCGCCAGCACACCCAGCCACCCTCCTGCCACTTCCCCATGTTACCCCAGGGACAAGCCACCCCATTCCAGGGCACTCCTAGGTGGCAGGAAGGTGGCTGGGATAGCGCACAGAGTGTTGGAAGCCTGTCACGGGATGGGGTCCTTAAGGATGGCCATGTTCTCCTAAGGCCCAACAGGCTCAGGGAAGAGTTGGATCTGGCCAGGTTCTGCCTCTGAGCTAGGGAAGCACCCACCTACTAGCAGTGGTAGCCCCAGGGGGCATCACCACTCTGGAGGGAAGGACTGGGCCCCACCCCCAGTTCAGGGGCTACACAGCCTGCTGGCAGTTTGCCCCCGACCATGGGAGAGGCAGGCAGGCTCCGCAAAAAACCAAATAAAAAGATCAGGCTCCTTGTCACTTTTGCCTTCAGCAGGTGCCTGCAGCAGCTGGGTACTTGCTGAAGACAGAAGTGGCAAAGGGCCCAATCCTTTTTTTCTGCAGAGCCTGCCTGCCTCTCCTACAGCTGAGGAGTAAGCTGACAGCTACATCGTTGCACTTTGCAATATTGCAATCTAAGCTACATCCAGATGTAGTTTAATTTTCAATTATGCAAGTCATTTAAAACCCCCAAAAGTGGCCCACGTGCAATGTTTAACAAACATTAAGCCACACAAATTACATTTGTCATGTGTACATCATGACAATCGACATGTGTACAAGCACCCAAGGTACTTCGAACAGGTAGACAGAGTGTGTGGATGTACTAGTTACATCTACACTCACCTGAGGCAAAGATTTTGTATCAGCTCCATATTTCTTTCATAAATGAAGTAACTTATGTACAAAACCAAAGATTCCCAGTCATTAAGGCAGCCAGACAAAAACAGCAAAAAGAATGCTGCAGATATTCCACAACTATCCTGGCCAGGGTGTGCCAGCCATGTGTGCTCTACGTAGTGTTTTCCAACCTGGCTTATGTGCACCTTCCTATTCTAGGGAGGAGAGCAGAGCCATGAACCAGCAAATGAAAGTTCTGCCTTTATGTAAAGGTGAATATGTGGGATATCTGTCAGATCCAAATGCATAGCTAGGAGTGCTAGGTGCAGTAGTGCCTTCAGTGCAGCTCATGAGAAAATGGAAACTCCATCCTAGATGATTTCTAGGATTTGGAGTCCATTAGTTCCTACTCCACCATAAACCCTGTTTGCTCTTTCATCACCTGGGCTGTTATTAGATGGCACAATAGCAAAAGAATGAGAAGGGATTTTCAGTTACCGGCTGATTGGCAGTTACACAATTTTATTTCCTACTGCTTTGAAACCAGAGTTAACTCAATGTCTGCAAGAAGAGATAAGGGGGTGGGGCACTGCAATGATAAAATGTCATCTTACTCAGCCAGTGGCAAAAAACATGCCCAATAAATTCAATACACAACAGGCTGCCATATTCCCATTACCACATGCTCCTGAAAAGAAGCAGAGCACTAGCTAATTACCTATTTCTAAATGGCTGTTCATCCACCAGGCCACTGCCTTTGCAAATCAATTCAAATACAGTCATCTGACACAGGCAGCTATTGCTGAAAGGCAAATGCCAGCACATCTCCCCAGTTATATCACTGTAATTGTCAACAGGAAGAAAAGAGAAGCACAGTTGCTTCTGGAACCTTTAGAGTACCTGTATAAAGAAGAAAGACTAGCAGGTCAGCATGTATGGCTAACAAAGCAGACAAGTCTAAGTTACATTAATACAACCAGATTCCTCCTTTGATTTCCCAAGAGATATTGGGAATATTAAGATAAATCAAAGAGGGAATAAGAAGCCAAAGATGAGGGGGAGCTAGGTGTTGATCTATTGGCATAGGCTCATTAGCAAAGTGTTAAAGGTATGCCATGCATACACTGCTTACCTTGTTCCACCATTGTTAATATAGGGCAAATTCTGTTCTGGCATAAGTAGCTCTGCAGCTCACATGGTCTTCAACAGAATTGCATCTGTTTACGCTAGGGTGGCCCAGCCTCTCTGTGACATCCAGCTGTCTGGAAATGTGTCATCTTGAAAAAAAAAAAACAACAACCAAAAAACCCCACTTTTTTAAGGCTCCTGCTACATCTTACATATATTACACAATTAATTGGTTAATCATGCAATAAATTTAGACCAGCCACACATGCAAAGTAATTATCACATCATAAAAATGACTATCTAGCCAACCAGGTAAAAGAGCCAACCAGGTATAAAGTTAGTGCTTGAAAAAGTGTAACAACTCTATAGCTGATTTCTATCCAGCTTTAATTTGAACATGTAGCAAGACCCATAGTGGTACTTGCAGAGTCTGCATCTGGCTCAGATTCTGAACCAACTCTGTGAATCCCTCCCTCGCTGACTAGAGACCTTGTGTGCAAGTTCTAAATTCTGTGTTTGTAAAGCAACTTTTGCATTTTGACTGGGGCTAGAGGATAATAGGGTTGGCTGTGATGTTCTTCTCTTAGCCTTAAATCTTCAGACCTAGATACCCAAAGCTAGTACTGATTGCCATATTTAAGTAGCCAGATAACCAAGCCTGATTTTGGACATACTGAGACCACAACTCTGGGGAAGCTCAGTGGGAACAAAACTTCTGAAAAATCAACCCACTTATTTAGGTGCATGCTTTTCATAGAACACAACTTTGAAACATTTGGCTAGTGTATGCAATAGTGTCCTGAGTGGATTTCCAGCCCCTTTCACCCTCCTTATAAAGGTTCTGAGTGAATGCTTTTGGTGACACCCATTTTTCTGAACTAATAACTTCTTAATGGGCCATTAAGCAGTGGCGTGAATGTGACATTCTTACATTTGACTGTGAAGGGACAGCCTCTGGTTTTCCTGCAATCCTCTGAAGAAAGACCACAGGAAAGGCCAGCATACTCAAGGAAATTAATGATGCATTGCTAATATTGTTTTTCTTCACTGACCAGGTGGCCAGTGGCAATGCTATAAAACCTAAATCTCTGCTTCTGTGCATGCCTCAAACTGTCTGTCTCAGCAAGACTGAGCAACTCACCACCCATCTCATACCTTGGCTCATTTGAAACATCCTCAAAACCAGATGTTCCTTAGCTTGTCTTCTATGGGGGGATCAATCCAGGAGGCACACTCAGAACGAGCCTAACACAAGGTCTAAGAGTGAGCTGCATGCAAGAAACAGCAGTTACAAACGCTCCCATCAAAAAGCAGAGAAGGCAGCAGTGTTCCCTCTTTTACACAACAGTTTGATCAGAACAGACTTGGGATCCAGTCCCTACTTCAAGGGCTGCTTTTGTACTCCATCCAGTGACCGTTTAATGTAAAATGTACTAGCAATCCTTGAAGCAGGCAACGGCACCAGGTCAGCCCTCTCCCAGGTAAATGTTCTCCTCAATGGGCTACAGTTTTGCTCATTCTTGTTCCCCTTCTCGCTTGGCCTCCATGAATCTTACTTTCTTTTCAGTCCATCGGTCCAGATTTGAGTGGGTTGTGGGAGCTGGGGAGAGCAGGGAATGCATTCCCATGCCCAGCCTAACTTATAGCTTGGCAACTAAAGCACTCTCCTTGGAAGTGGAAGATGCAAATTTAAGTCCCCTCAGACTGACGGGAGCAATAAAGACCAGGTCACCCACTGCTTTTGCAAGTGCATTAACCATTTGTCTATGTGTCTATGACATAATGGCCCTGGGTATGACTGTAAACTGCATCTAACTGGAGGGCCTGGTGGCAATATGATAGGGCTACTTGTGGTGTAGTAGCTCCTATAAAATACAACATAGATGCACCCAGGATTTGTGTAAGCCTACTGATCCCCCATTATGCTGAGTGGGTATGTCTAGATTAATAAATTTGCCCAGAAATCATGATTTACCATGGCAGTTCAGTAAACTCACAGAAAAACAAAAGGGTTTATTACAAGAAAGAACAAAGGGTATAGAAAAGAAAAAAGTGATCAAGTGCTTTGACAACAGAGTATGACAAAACAAACCTAACAAAATCTTTCCCCTACATTCAGACTACCTAGCCCTCAGAAAAAAATCCTGAAAAATCTCCCAGAGTCAGCATCCCCTCAGTCACCACTAGCTCCCTTAACGGGGGACCTACAATCCCCCATTCTTCACGGGGAGCCCCCTCTTTCACCACCCCCTCCAGAACACAGCCTCCCCCTGACACCTACTGTGACAGGCTCCTGGCCACAGGTGTGGCCATGATGGCCCCCATGGCCTCGTAGCTCCTGCCTGACTTGGACTCTAATGTCACTCTCTCAGAGTGCTCACCCACCATGCCTTGTTCTTAATATTAAAGGTTGTTTAAGGGAGGCTTCCAGCAGGCCTTAGAGTGAGTCCTAATCCTAATAATTTCCCACTGAGTTTCTCATGAGCCCCCACTAGCCTCAATCCAGACCTCAAGCCTGACAGGTCCCTTTCAACCTGACTAGACTTCTGTAGGGCACCTGTAGCCTTAAGGGCAAATTGCATAGCTCCTTTTCCTCCCCTACACCATGTTCCAAGCCTCACAGATGTTTTCTCCCTTTGATGTTAACTACTTATACATTCAGCCACCTTGGGCCCTCAGACCCCCTCGTCCCTTACACAGTCTCTCCTCTGGCTCTCAGACCCCTGGTCCTGCACACAGCACTTCCTCTGGGCTCTTGAACCATCTAGTCCACCTTAGCCCCCTCTGAGCTTGTGGACCCTCTGGCCCAGCTCAGCCCTTCCCTGGGCATATGTACTGTCTGGCCCAGGTCCCAGCTTTTTCCTAGGCTCCTGGACCCCTTACTGGGCCCCAGTCTCAGTCTGTTTAGCTAAATTCAGGTCCCCGCAGCCTGGAGCTTCTCCCTTAATGGTTGCCAGGGAGAGACTAACTGACCAGTGCAGGGTCTGGACACCTATAGCTCTAGCCTGAGCCCTCTTTGGGTTAGGTGAGACCCTTTTTAGCTCCCCTCTTACACCTACAAGCAGCCTCTCAGGCTTAAAAGAGCTGGCACATCCCAGTGCCCTGCTACCCCTACCTTCAGGGAAGCCAGAGAAGCTTCTAAAGAACGGGATCTGGCCTGGAGCATGCAGGCTGCAGATTGTGGTTCTGTCCTGGCTCTGGACCATGCTGTCATGGCTGCAAGATCCCAGCCTAGCTGTGGAGCATCTCCCTGCCCTGCCATGTGCCCTGCCAGCAGAGGTGGTGGTGAGGGGAGACTTGTGGGGGGGCTATAGCCCCCCCTCCCATCGACATCACTGCCACTGCTGTGGCCACTGCCCATCCCGCACAGGCAGAAGCAGCTGAGCCGACCCCATTCCCACCTGCAGCTCAGCCCCCCTTCAGAACCAAGAAGAGGCTGGCACTGCTGCTGCCTGCCAGCACTGCCGGGGCCAGTCTCCATGAAAACCCCAGCACCATTATCACAGCAGACCTTCTGCTGGGGTCTCCATGGAAACTGACCCCAGCCACGTGGGCAGGGGCTGCTGGGAAATGAAGTCCACTGCCAGACAGATCTGGCCCATGAGTCGGACTTTGCCTGCCACTGTTCTAGAGTGTTTCTGCTTGCAGATCCATAACAGCCTCCTCTTATAGACTTTTGTTCTTGTTAATGCCAATTTTAACCCATCATCTGCCACCTTTTCAAACCAGGCATATAAGCTGGTCAAAAGAGTAGCCTAATGTCTCCAGTAATTTTTGTTCCAGCCTGTTAACATACATATAATTCAGACATTTGAAAGCTGTTTGAGGGAGATTCATATTTTGCAACTCAGTCCCATTTCTAATTTGGATGATATTGCATAAAAGAGCTGGCAGATCAGAGAGTTTTACCTGGTAATGCTGAATAGAAGAGTTCAAAACCATTCATGTCTCTGACTTTTCAGCTTGACCCCTAAACCTAAAAGTGGCACTTCTAATTTCACACCTAAATAAATACTGGGGTGACACTAGACACTTCTGATATCTTCTTCAGTTACCATAGGGTGAAAATACTACATGGCAGAAATACAAAAATGACCCTAAAAAGCAAACATATTTGTATTTTGGCTCAGGGTGGAGATGGACCTACTGGCAAAATTCTGGATGACTTTATTGGGGCCAGGATATCAGCACTTGTATGTAAGTGGACATACAGACTGTAACAAGGAGCCTCCAGCTCCTGTTTCTTTAAGAGGGCAAAACAGTGGTAGACAATACTCAGACAGTCAAATAAAGGTTAGCTGCAAAGGAACAGGTAATCAGAAGCCAGAAGCTGAGAAGCTAGCAGGCAGAAGCTAGTTGCACAGCAATACTATGATAGGACAGAGCTTACCTAAGCAAGAAAGCCACTGGTATAGGAGTCAGGGTAGCAACACCAAGCTGCCCATTAGACTAAGAGAGAGGCAGGCAGTTGTACCAGGCTAGCAAGCCCCCTGACCAGAAGTGAGTAGCGTCTGAGGGAAAATATAAGCCAGGACTGGAGCCATAGCAGTCAGCCTGGCTCTGGAAACACAGAGGGAAGAACTCTTGTAGGGAAAGAGCTGAATCTGCAACACTTGCTGAGCTATGTACACATGTGGGAACTAGGTATATGGGAACTAGATATGTACACATATGAGAACTAGAGAGTAGGAAACAGACCTTGCAGGACTCAGGGTGAAAGTGCTTTTGGTATGCAGCCAGTCAGCTAAAGATTTTGTGTTACATCCAGGGTGCTCATGTTTGGTTCTTCAGTTTAAACTGGTAGTTTGGGTTTGGGACTGTAGGGGTGGTTTGGAGGTTCCATTAGTGCCCAAGGGACATGCGACTGCTTTAAGCCCTGCCAGGGGTCAGGCTCAAGGCATTAACAGGGCTGGAGGGTCTTTGCAGGGCAGAGATAGGGGCAAAGGGGGCCCCCATTGCCTTGAGGGGGTGAGAACCAGGGTCAGGCACCTGTAGCCCATGAGGGGTAAGAACCAGAGTCAAGGAGCATGGCACTGCTCAGGAGGGTTGAGAACCAGAGTGAGAGATCCATAGGCCAGGAAGGGCTAAATCAGCCCAGAAGAGCAGAAACTAGGGGCCAGGGACCCAGCTACCCAGAAGGATGAATTCTATGGGCCAGGGGCTCAGAGACAGAGATACAAGGGCCAGGGGCCTAAGCTATTGATAACTGACAGGGCTGGAGCCCAGAAGCCAGGTCTGGTACAGTGGGCCACGGCTAATAAACCACTTAGAACAGAGGGGCAGAAGCTGAGAAGGCCAAAGCCCCTACAAGTAAGTAAAGGCTTGAGGTGGCCTGGTGACTTTGAGGACAAAAGTCCAACCAGAGTGATGATGCATAACACCTGAGAGGCATGGGCATAGCTGATGGAGAGGTCAGAGGTCATGATTAGCCCATAAGGCAACAGGTGTCCTGGGGGACAAGTACAGGCCTAGTGGGGTTGAGGGAATCTGCTGGCAGAAGGCCAGTATGGATCTTGCTCTAGGTTCCTAAGGCAACCTCTCTTTCCAAACTTTACTAGGAATATCAAGGTATGGCCGGCAGGATTCTTTTTGTTTCATATGGCTGATGTAGATACAGAACAGCAATTGTAATTTTACATTTAGCTGGTTGAGCCAGACAACAGTATCAGGAGCAGAAGGATATATCACTCTGTATTTGTGGATCATGCATTGAGTCATCATATGTTCCATGGTCAGTTCTGGGTGACCACAATCACATACTGGAGAGTTTTTAATTTTCCATTTGTGCATTGAGTATCCGCATCTCCCATGGTTTATACAGATACAGTGTAAAGTTGCCCATGAGCACTGCAGGAGGTCAAAGCCTGGATCTATCACAAAATGTTTATTTGGGGCTTCCTGTGAACTCCATTTGGTTTTCCAAGTTTCATCAGGGTTGAAGTCACATTGTTAAAGATTAAGAGTGTGGCTCCAGAAGGGCTTGTGTGACTTTAGGTGATGGCAAGGGGCATTGTTGAGGTCCTGGTAAATGAGGAGAAGTTTGTTTTCCTTACATTCGCTGGACTTTCTGCAGAGTTGCTGCCTTGCAACAAATGGGTAGAAGAGTGGGCATGGACAGCCAAGGAGTTGCAGCTGATTAAAACAGTGTTTCTCAACCTGTGGGTCATGACCCAGAAGTGGGTCATGAGAATATGTAAAAGAGTTGCAAACAACTTTTAAAAAAAAAAAAATTATATATATATATATATAAAAAAAAATAATGAATCAAAAAAATTTAAAAATGGATTCTCCTTTTTCAAAAGGAGAAAAGTGTGAGAAACTGTGGCTTTTCCTTTGCAAACCATCAGAGTTCCAGACTTCAAGGGACTGCTTGGGCCCACATATACACACACCCCACTCCACACACTGGGGGGCTCGGGGTGGGAGGCACTCGGTTGCGACTGGCCATCAATGTTTACAAATGGGTCCTGGTACAAAAAAAGGTTGAGGGCCACTGGATTAGAGAGTTCCAGTGATGGACTGCATTGTAGAGTTCAGCTGGATGTCAACAAGACAAGTGTGGTTGATTCTGGTCCACAGTACTTGGCTACAGAGTATGCAGGGGACAGCAGTGATGTCTGTAATACTGATACTGATGCCCCCCAGCTTGTGCTTGCCAATTGCTGAATCAGATTGACCCTTATCTTTGTCTTGGCAGCTACCTTCTTCAGGTTGTTGTGGAACATTAACATGCAGCCCAGCCCCAGTCTGAGATAAAGTGAAAAGGGGTTATGCCGTATAGTGTTGCTGCATAAAGTTACCTTCAGAGTAAGCTTAGTGTCCCTGTTATCAAGATGGAATGCAGTGACTGTTGTTTTGTGAGTATTTGGCTTGAGTCTCCATTTCCAAAAATATTCCTCCATGGGATTCAGGTCCTCATTCAAGGTAGACTTGATGTCAGTGAAGATGGCTGCTTGCATTGCCAAAGCAAAGTCATCCATGTATACTAATTTACACAACTGTTGAAGGCATATCCCTTGTACCAGTGCTCTTTAATATATACACAAGTACTGAACCTTGTGGCAGCTCATTTCTGAGGAACCAGGGTGAGCTGACTCATGTCACTTAGGTGGACATGTAGTAGCCATCTATTACTCAGCATTGCTCATATCAGTGTAGTGTTTGGTGGCAGAGTATAATCTTTATAAGCTTCAGCATCAGACCTTTAATCAAGACTATGTTATAGACTGATGACAGGTCTACAAAGGATCCACCAGTCTTGGCTTTTTTCTGAAAACCAGCCTTGATATGCATTGCTGCGGCAAAATGGGGCTCCCCAACTAGCCACTGTGCTAGTTTCCCCACTTGCCTTTGAGTACGCCAACCCCTGTCTCACCTGCAATACCTTGTTGTTAATTAATTAGGATATTAATTAAGGCAGGAGGATGCCCATTCTTGCCCTGATGCCAGGGGGCGCTATCTGCAGCTCCATTCCTCCCCTACACTGCTGCCCAAGCCTCACAGATGGCATCCTGGTGACACAGTGCTCCCAGCTTACAGCCAGACCAAGCTTAGGCCTCATTGACAGGCCTCAGACACTTACATTCATACCGCCCTCCTCTCACTAGGGCCTCTCACACTCCACCCACTCACAGGGTCTCTTTCACACATTAAAAACTCATACTGCCTTGCTCCCTCTTGAAGCAGGCCCCTTAGGCCATAGGCTTTATCTAGTCCATACCTTGGGCCTCACCGGGGTAGCAGCCAGCCAATTACTCAACTGGGTCTAAGCTTGTCCCTTCCAACTCTATACATTCCAACATATTTCCCCCCACCACCACCACTAGGGCTTCTCATCTTTGCCCCCCACTGGGGCTCCACACAGCCCCCCCACTGGGGTAGTGGGGCTTCCCTCCCCAGTGGGCTCAGGTTGCCACAGCCATGCCTGGCCTCCAGTCTTCCTCCTTAGGGTCTTGCACCCTACAACACTCAGGTGGCCACAGCCATGCCAGATCCTGACTCTCACTCCTCAGGGTCTTGCACCCCACAGGGCTCAGGTGGCCACAGCTATGCCTGGCCCCACTACCTCCAATGTTACATAACCTCCAATGTTACAAAGGTGAGGGCTAAAGTTAAGGTGCCCCTACCCACCTTTCATCAGGGTAATAACTGGCCTGGCATTTACTGGGGGCTCCCATACCACTGAGAGCCCCACCAGGCCACCTACTCCTGGCAGGGTGCAGTTTTAGGTCATACCCAGGACCAGAAGCCTCCAAGCCATCCCCCACAGCTCCTGCTCTCACCTCCAGGCTGTTGCATGTAGTCTTGCAGCCAGGCAATGTTACTGCCTGGCCTGCCAGCAGGCAACTGCTCTGTTTATATAGGCAGCCAGAGATCTAAAATGGCCACCGCAATCAAGCACCTGCTGGCTACTTGGCTCTGCTCTTAAAGTAGCAGGCACCAACAGTGTCCTGCCACAATTACAAAGGCCAAAATTTTGGTCTCAGCAACTTCACTTAGGCCGGAATCCCACTTGTTCATCAGGGGTCATGGGATCACTGACTCAATAAAAGGGCTGATTGTCCTGAGGATGATATGTTCCAAGAGTTTATAGGTTGTGCAGAAGAGTGATATTTATTGGCCTGTAGCTTCCTGATCAGCTTACCTGGTTTGAGTATTGTAATGACAATTGCCTCCTGCCATGCTTTTTGTATGCATCCAGATTCCATGGTTTCACCAAGCACTGGAATCCCTTGGAGCCTAAGTGATGGAGAAATTCTGGGAGAATACCATCTCCACCAGGTGCCTTCCAGCAGGAGTGAAGGGACAGTACCTAGAGCCAGAGCAGGACAGGAGCCAAAAGGTCACTAGAAAGCAGCGCAGCTGCCCCTGGAAAATGGTCCTATTACATACACACACACTAATGGAATAGACACACACATATAATTACAAAATTAGAAATTTCATCTCCTTAAAAGCTAGCATTTTTTTTCTTTAAAAAGATGATGTGTGTGTATTTATGCATAACACCTACAACCAAATCCCCTGATATTGTTTGCGGTCTTGTAATCTCATTTTCCAGCTTAGAAAAAAAAGTTCCATATTACTGTGAGAAAGGCCCAGACAAACAACTGGAGAAGCTTACCATGCTGGGGAAACAATGAAACTAACTAAACTCAAGGGCTAAGTATAGGCCTTCCCTGGGCATTAGGGGGAGGATAAATTGATTCAAAATGGCTGCCCGATATCAGGTAAGTCAGGATGGGGGCCTAGCTGGGGAGTTAGGGGTCCAGCAGGCTTCAGGGAATTGGGGGTCTATCAGGGGATGGGAGGGAGGTATGACCTTTGGGTGGGGTGAGGGGGCAGGTGTGACTCATGGGTGGGGTAGGGGGGCAAGGCATGGCCTGCTAGAGATAGGGGGAGCAGACATGACCTGCAGGTGGATGGTGGAAGGCTCAGCCCATGAGGCATGGGGTGGGGTCCCCCAGCAACCCACATCCCCATCCCTCCCCCCCCTTTCCCCACCCAGATTTAGTTGCTAGGCACCAACAGCAGTGAACACTGATAAAAGCGGGTGCACGCACAGCAGCTTGTGGGATGGGGGCTGAGAGGGCTGGTGGGGAGGCAAAAAATAGACCAGTGGGGCGGGGGGGAGAGAAGGGGGAGTGAAAAGAGCCGCTCCATTGCTGGGGCCAATGACTGAATTTTCCAGCCCCAGGGCTGCGCAGGGGAAGTAGACAGAAGTTCCACGAACTGGTTTGACTTAAATTGAATAAGTCTGATACTGCATAGATCCAGGTTTATCTTAAATGAGGTTCTGCACTTTTTAGACCTGTGTGTGTACATGGAACTTCTGTACAGTTACAGGTTTAGAATGATGGCTGGTCACTGAGCCAGGTCTGTAAGTGTAAGGTCAGCACCAGGATGAGCTAAATTTAAACTGGGCAGCCATTTTGAAACCAATGTTACCTCCCAAATATCTGTAGTTAGTCAAAGTACCCAAGGTAAATAAATCAAGACATAGATCTGTTTTTATCTATAGGTGCTATGGGGATAGTAATTGAATTATAGTGGGTATAAAAAAACCAAAAACCTTAAATTTTTCATTTAGAAAATTGAATGATAACCCACTTATAAACCTAAGTCATTACAGGATGGTCTTTCTCTGCTTCTTCATCACACTGAAATAATAATCATGCTTAATTTTTGCAGGGGCTTAATTGCAAATTTGTGGTATAAATCTAATCTGGCAGACTCAGCTCTTACAAATATCATCTTTATCAGCCTTACGTGGAAGCTTTATGCCAGGACCACCCCAGTGACATGATTTTACCATGCATAACAGAGGAAACTGGGTAGGCTTAAATTTCTAAACAAGCCCTGTTTCTCAAATTCCAAATGTATAGAATAGGAAGATGGAAACTCAGGACCCATTACAATAAAAACACATTTGACATCTGTTTTATAAGAGAAAGCCTGCTTATATGCCTGCCTTCAGAACACACAATGCCTGTGTGGCGATGACCTGAAAAATGTGTATGGTAGAAAAGAAGTCCTGCCTTGATGGGAATCCTAAAAAGTCTGTTTCTACCACCCAAAACTATTGGTCCAGGTGACTCAGGAGCTTCCACACTGAATCCCTAAGCAGCTCTGAGAGGGAGAGGAGGGCCGTTACCAGATTAAACTACTTAGAAGGTCAGCTGAAAGCTGAATGCAAACCAGGGCTGTTTGGAGTTTTCCTCTGGCTCAGTGAATGAACCCTAAATCATCCCGCAAATATGTGTTCCACCAGGGGATCAGAGGGGAAATAATCTTCCCCTAATGGGCAACCAATTTAATCTTCTGTCACTGCCAAGTTCCTCCAAACTAGCCAGAAGCAGCCCTCTTACCACCCTATTCTCCCTGCACTTCCTGTGAGTATCAGCTCTCTCCCACTATGAACCTTCAAGTATTACACACTGGACACATCTACACGTGCCCTGACTGTGTATTTGGTACTGTGCAGTCATTAGACACTACGTCACCATAGTGACAAGCTATGGAACGTAGCTCATTGCTATGGCAACGCAGCATCAGCATCATGGTTTGTACCCACCCATGCTATGTTACTGTAGCAGTGAGCCCTGTCACTGTTGCTATATCACCGTAGTGATGAGCTATCTCATGTCGAGGCGCCCACTAAGTAGAATCAGAGACAAGCGTGTGCAGGCAGTGCTTGCTTATCTTTTCTTGACAAGACAGCACAGCTTCTGTTTAGCTTTTGAATGCTATGTTTTAAAAGGGTGAGGGGGATGAGATGAGACAGCTTGGGCTTCACACTTGAGTGTCTTCTTCTCTAGTTTATTGACTTACATCTGGCCCACATGATTAATGACTGCAAGATGTTCCAGTCTAATTTCTGTTTGATGACCTCTGTGAAGGGATTCAGAAATATTCACAGGGCACCTCACAAAACCAACACACCCCGAACTCTAATGTATCAGTCTCAGCAGAAAGACGTGTCATCCCATCTGCTGAGGTGACATGATTCCACAAGGTTGTGGGAGAAATGGTGTGAGGGGAGGGGGTTTGTGTTGCTGCCCTCTGGTCTATACTGGTTCTGTGGTTAAATAAAACTCAATCCCTGAGCTTCCCAAAATGGCTGCACTAATAGAAGGAGGCTCAATTTAACAAAGATAACTATTCTGAAAGTCATGTAGAAACAAGATCAGTTCCATCCTAGGTACCAGAAATAATCATATTCATACATGCACTACATAAACAGTATATTATACGAAAATAATATATTGAAATATATTTGACAATATATTCAGGCTTATTTCTAACACAGTAAAACAAGCTGCTGTAGGGAAAACTCCCTGGTGAGCTAACCATCCTAAAACTTTATGGTTACCTATGTTCATGAAGTTTTTAGTGCTACAGCATGGGCTTGGATGGCAGGAATCCACAGAAGTGGCTAGAAGTGATTTCTCATTTTTCTCTGAATAAAGGATACATAAACCTGCCTTTAATTAAGAGATTTTTGATCAGCAGTGGACCAGATATTTGGACAGTGCATTCACTTCCTGCCTGCACCCTCAATATTTTTCCCCCAGACACAGAAAAACTCATCAGTGTATTTAAAAATAAAGAAGTGGTGACACCTCGTGGTGAGTCAGACAAAATACCTTATTTTATCAGGAATTCAGAATTGTTTTTCATAGAAATGTTTTCTGGCAGATTATAACATGAGATGTTCAGGCATCATCCCCATGACTCTAAACCTCCAATCAGCCTCTGGTTCCTTTTAAAGCACCATGAAATGCATCTGTCATGTTGCATCAGACTAGTGTGTCCCCCTTCATCATGGCATCTGCATTAAAACACAGTGTTCCAGCTATTGTCACATCACTTTTTAAGCATTACATAGAGCAACTATTTATACAGAATGCAGGTTAAATGCTTTGAAAGCTGAAAGTGTTTCCTCTTAAAGAAGCCAGTCCTGGGGTTAGACTGGCTGGGTTTTGCAGACCTTTTCAAGTACTTCTGCATCAAAACTGTTTTTAGAAAGTGACTCAAAACTAGATCATATGGCATGCAGCAAAATCCTGGCAAGCAGTCAAAACTGAGTCAGTTGCTGGCAAATTCTTTTGCCTTTGAAGACTACACAGAGACTGCCTTGGTCAGCAGCAGTCAAAAGGCTCACACTGGCTTTGATACTGTGACAAGAAGTCATAGTGAAATGCAGTAAACTAGTCTAGACGTGTACAAAGAAGGTATGGATTCTTTCCAAACAGTGGCAAGTGCTGGAAATTTTTTTAAGGGAAACAGAACAGCACAGAGCTGTGCTTGTGGCAACTAAGCTGTGTTCACTCCACATCACCAAGTGGAAATCTTTCTTGGCATGTTGAGCCAATCAGTTGAGTACCAGCCACTTCTTATCAAAGGAAGCAGCTGCAATTCTGCAACACTCAAGTCAAAACATGCTCAGTGTTGCTTTGGCATCAGTGTGCATGTTTGTTTTCATGTGTAAGAGCTTGTAGCAGTGCAGCTTCTCAAGTTCATGTCCATATTTGTGCATAATCTATTAAACTTAGTTTCCATTGCCTCTATTGAGAGAGAAGGGGGGAAAAAAACCCTAACCTTTGGTATGGTACGTGATTCTTTTATGCATAATTCCAAATTATAAGGATGGAAACTGAAACATTTGAAAAACCATCAGTTAGCTCATCCATAGATTCATAGATTTCATAGACCTTAGGGCTGGAAGGGACCTTGGAAGATCATCGAGTCCAGCCCCCTGCCCCAGGGGCAGGAAGTCAGCTGGGGTCAAAGGATCTCAGCAAGATAAATGTCCAAATGTCTCTTGAAGGAGTCCAGAGTAGGCACTTGCACCACCTCTGGTGGCAGTCTGTTCCGGGCCTCGGGGGCTTGGACAGTAAAGTTCTTCCTCATGTCCAGCCTGAAATGGTCTTGGAGGAGTTTTTGACTGTTTGACCTTGTCTTCTCTTGAGGCGCTCTGATGAACAGGCATTCCCCCAGCTCCTGATGTACACCCCTTATGTACTTATAGGCAGCCACCAGGTCCCCCCTGAGCCTGCGCTTTTCCAAGCTGAATAGTCCCATTGCTCTCAGCTTCTCATCATGAGGCCTGTTTTCCTGCCTTCTGATCATGCGTGTGGCTCTCCTCTGCACTCTCTCAAGCTTCTCCACATCCTTTTTAAATTGTGGAGCCCAGAGGTGGATACAGTACTCCAGCCGCGGCCCCACCAAGGCCTAGTACAGTGAGAGGATGACATCCTGGGATTTGCTTGAGAAGCATCTATGGATGCAAGCCAAAGTTTTGCTTGCTTTACCAGCTGCAACATCACACTGGTGGCTCATATTCATCTTGTGGTCAATCATGACCCCCAAATCCCTTTCAGCAGTGGTGCTAGCAAGCATACTACTGCCAAGCCTATAAGCATGCTGCAGGTTTTTTTCCCAAGGTGGAGTACCTTGCATTTTTCCATGTTGAACACCATCAGGTTTTTCTTCACCCATTTTCTAAGCCTGTCAAGGTTGGCCTGGATCATCACAAGATTATCGGGCCCAGCTCCACTGCACTAGGCAGGAAAGTTTTATTTTACTACACATGACTATTACACTGTATAACTTTCTTAATTTTCCTAGGTATTATTAAGTTTACTGCTTTGCAGTGCCGAGGTACAATAAAAATTAATTTAAAAGCACTGATTCTGGCCAAGGGATTCTAACTTCCATCCTTTCAATTGCCAGCATGTGATTTTTTCTGTGATAGTGCGCTTTATAACAATTTCTTACTGTTTTCAAATCACTCAAGCTACTTAGAAGGTATTGTAAATGACAATTTTTAATGAAAGGATTTTGTTTGAGTGGGTAACTCAAACTGACTAGTGGCTATCCACAAAATATGGTTATGCAGTAACAAAATGAATCATTTACAATCGGTTGGCAAGGAGAAAATGTCATGTGGTAATGAGATTGGCCGGCTGGGGGTCTGGACTCATATGTTCTCTTTTGGCCCTACTACTGATCTGCTCTGAAGGCTTAAGTGAATTTGTTTACTACTCTGCCTCCATCTTCCCACTTGCATAATGGAGAAAATAGCTAGGCAGTTAAACAGATTTAATCCATTGATAGTTGAGACTACTGCCTGGGAGGGTTTGTAGAAGTCCAGGTTTGTAGTGCTGTGCTTTCAGTCATCACCAGGAACTAGCATCACTGTCCCTAATCAAAAGAAACAACAAGAAATGAAAGAACAGTGTTAACCTAGTTTTAGTTTCACTGCCCCCCATCACGCACAGTATAGAAAACAAACCAGAACAAAATGGATATTACAGCTGGAGGAGCAGAGAGCCAGGTATGGCTAGACACTTTCGACAGAATTTGGTCTGCTTTATATTTGTCGTGATCATCACAGTCTCAAAGCATAACTAAAGTGGTTATAAATAAAAATGGAAGTAAGGTCTGTCCCTTTCCAGCCTTTAAGAGATAGAGCCTAGCAGCTTTATAAAGAGAGAGGCGGTTATATATTTGTGTGTGTCTATGTCAGTCTGTGAGAGGAATTTAATGTAAAGTGGGAGAGCTTTCTCTACAAAGTTTGGGCACAGCCTAGCACAAATGGTCAAAGACTCCTATGCCTACATATAATACAAATAAATAACAGTAATAACAATAATAAAATATTGGGAAATCCCTTCCATAGGGAGGGGAGGTTATCACATTGGGAGACAGAACTGTATTTTTCCAGAGATTTCTTTAAGACACTTGTCAATATGAGGCTAAATTGGCTTTTATTGGTACACAAGCAAATTCCTGCGTACACGCTTTGGGGCCAGCCCTCATGTAGAGCAGACAGGTGTGGAAAAATCTCCCCTTCTTCTGACCATGAAATGACTGTGATGCCATTCTGTGAAAACTTAACTAGCCAAATAGCTGTCTCTAATGGGGGACAGGTGGATATTTAATACATGCTAATCAGTGGGCCACCACTCCACATACAGCCAACACCCCCATACTAATACTTAACTCTGCCATACATGCTTAGCACATCATTTGGCCAAAAAATCCGATGCAATGAACCTTAGCTCTAGGCAACAAGACAGAACATGTGTTTATCATTAATCTTTTTGAGCATTAGTTTTGCTTGAGTCTGTCTCTAGTGGACACGCTTATACAAATAAGCCTATGCTTCAGATGGAAATATGAGTCATAACATGGTGAGTTGTTATTACATGAACTCACGTTGTGCAGAATCTCTCTTTAAATCTGGGGGGAAAGGAAAGTTAATGAGGGCCCCTTTATGGGTGGCAATACTCTGAAAAATATACATCACAGTTTGCACTGTCTAGTAAGAAATCAAGGAATCCTTCATCAGGAGAGGAAGATAATTGGCTCCAAGGTTCTGCTCTATACCAAGTCTCTATTTGCTATCTCAGAATCAATCACCTTTGCAGCAGGAGAATGAATGCACACAGGGATGAAACGTTGTCTCTTCTTTCATTACAGTAGCAGAAACTGTAGCCACAGCAGCTGGATACCCTGGCCAGGTGCCTTTTATCCACTTAATTTTTCATTTTTACAAGATTAGATGCAAAAAGTAAAGGATAAAATGAGCAAAACTAACTTCTGTTTAAGTGTAGGGGAAAGAAAACCAAACCTGTATTGTGCCTGTGGTGCTATTTCAGGACATAGGTGGTGTGTTTTGTCTGTGTTTGAATATAACAACATATAAACTATCAAAATACAGATTTGCTTGCATGATGTTAGAATAGTGAGTTAAAGTGCATAGATTTTGTTCTTACAAAAAACTAGAACTCTTGGTTCCAAAATGATACCTTTTATTAAACCAACTAATTTTGTTCTGGATTTTATTCTTCTCTGTCTTTTTGCAAACCAAAACTGTATCTTTTACAACACTGCTGTGAGCCTGGGACCAGTAAAGCAACATAAAAGCAATTCGCTAAATATCCTGAGGCTTCTTCTTCCTTTTGTAGGATGTCAGATATCAACTTCCAAAACTATGAGCTACTGTCTGGTATTATCACTCTATGTGCAGATTCCATCTACCCCATCTGGGCATTTATAAAGACTGCGGCTTTCAATTAAGTGCTGTGCTGTTTGTTGAACCAAGGCTGTGCCACTGGGGTGGGGGAGGGCAATCGGGTCGACCGCCCCAGGGCCCGCACTTTGGAAGGTCCCGTGGAGCCGGGCAGAGCAGCCACAGCAACTCTGCGCCACTGCTGGCTTCACATCCGGCTGCTTGCTACCCTCCCTGCCCTGCCTCCAACTCCATCGCTGCCAATGGTGGCAGCAGCTTCTTCAGGTCCAGGGCACAGAGGGGCAGGGCAGGGCCCCACACACGCTGATTAGTCCTGGGCCCTGCACCCCGCCCTGGTCAGCTCTGTGTTTGACACTGCATTCACACAGAGGGCTGGCCAAGATGTTTATCTTGTTAAGTGTTTTGAAGCATCCACATGCAGGTCTCAGTCCGCTAGCTTGACCCACACTTTTCTGTCAAGTTCATGTTCAATGGGAGATCCATTTGGTGTCGCTATAAAATGGTGTAAGAATAGGTCTGACTTTTCCCAGCAGTTGGCCCACTCCATTGCTACCCATAGCTTTAGTTCAATATCCCCAATCTCTTCCAGGAGCTTGTGGATTTCATGTACAAACAATTTATGACTTTTAAGCCTTTTAAGCCTCCATCCATTCAGGTCTTCAGTTAACAGTTGATGGAGCAAGTAATTTTCATCATCACTTGCCTCTATTGAGGGTAATGATATTAGGGTCTATCTTATTATATCACTTGGTCTAATGCCTGAGAGTACAGACAGTACATTTGCATAAGGTGTGCAGTTTGTAATAAGTCTCTGCACACAGTTAAGTCAAGCTTTTTAGTGTGCTAACTCTGCCACACAGGAGCACAATACTCTGCTGGGGCATATACCATTGCAAGTGTGGTGATTCAGACAGAGAACTTTGAAGTTGGTACCCCATATCATGCTGACTAAACTTCTTAAGGCAGCTATCTATGCAAAGAATTTACTGCTGACTAGGGGTGCACCAATAGAGATTTTGGGGCTGATACCAATGGCCAATTTTTCACAGATTTCATAGACATTAGGGCTGAAAGATACTTCCCAAGATCATTGGGTCCAGCCCCTGCCCAAGCTGCTGGAAGCCAGATAGGGTCAAAGGATCCCAGCAAGATAAACATCCAAATGTTTCCTAAAAGAGTCCAGGGTAGGTGCTTGCACCACCTGTGGGGGGAGTCTATTCCAAGCCTTGGGGGCTCAAACAGTAAATAAGTTTTTCCTTATGTCCAGCCTAAAATGGTGTTGGAAGAGTTTGTGACCATTGGACCTTGTCATTCCTTGGGGTGCTCTGGTGAACAGGTGTTCCCCCAGGTGCACACCCCTTAAGTACTTATAGGCTGCCACCAAGTCAGACCTGAACCTTTGCTTCTCCAGGCTGAAGAGTCCCATGGCTTTCAGCCTCTCCTCATAGGGCCTGTTCTCCTGCCCTCTGATCATGCACATGGCTCTCCTCTGGACTCTCTCAAGCTTCTCCTTTTTGAATTGTGGAGCTGAGAATTGGATGCAGTACTCCAGCTGCGGCCTTACCAAGGCCAAGTACAATGGGAGGATGATATCCTGGAACTTCCTCAAGAAGCATCTTCCAATCTTCAGGTACTTCACCTGAGTTCCACGAATTCTCAGATATCCTTGCCAGTGGCCACATTTTAATGCCTACCAGTTCCTTAAGCACTTTTGGGTGCAATGTGTCTGGACCAGATGATTTGTGGGTGTCCAGCCTCTCAAGGTGTTCCTTCACTAGGTCATCACCAATAATGGATGTATATTCACCCTCGCCCTGGCCATCCCACATCATGTTAGGCAAGACGGTCCCTTTGGGCTGATGAAAAACCTATGCAAAGTAATCATTAAGCAGGTTGACTTTTTTCTGGGTGTTGGTTGTCAACTGGCCCATTTGGTTTAGCAGGGGACCAGTGTTACCCTTGTTTTTCTTCTGACTCCCCACATATCTGGAGAAGGACTTTCTATTGTCCTTGATTTGTATAGCCAGTTGGAATTCAGTTACAGCCTTTGCTTTCCTGGTTCACCCCCTACAGGTGCAGACCAGTACAAAATACTCCTTAGCAATGCTTCCTGTCTTCCATTCTTTATAAGCCTCTCTTTATGGATGTAAGAAGTCCACGAGTTCCCTGTTGAGCTAAGGGGGTTGCTGTGCTCTTTTACTACTTTTCCCATGGGTTGGGATGGACACCCCTTTTGCTTCTAGGATTGCTTCCTTAAGGAGCAACAATTCATCATGAACTCCCCTCCCTGTTGAGTCATGGCCTCTCAGGGCCTAGACAAGAAGCCTCCTGAGCTTATCAAAGTAGGCTTTCTAAATGACTTGCCAGCTTTGCGTTGGATAGTAAAGGTGATCAGCTCATGATCACTGTCTCCCAGCTTCCCTTCGATCCTTAGATCACTGACTAGATCATCCCCTTTGGCCAGTACCAGGTCCAGCAGTGCCTTACCTCTAGTCAGCCTATAAACTTCTTGAGACAGGTAGAGCTCATCCATGCATGCGAGGAAGCTTTATGATAGATTGGATTTGGCTGAGTGCTTTTTCCATGAAATGTCATGGGGGTAGTTGAAGTCCCCCATAACAACCATGCACTGAGAGTGTGCAGCCTCAGCCAGTTCCCTAACGAATTCATGGTTGAAGTCTTGTTCCTGATTAGGAGGTCTGTAGTAGACTCCTACCATTGTGTCCCCTTCACCACATTCCCTTCATATTCTAACAGAGGGTCTCCAGCCTTCCTCCATGTGTGCCAATCTCAGCTTTTAGGGATGTGTAGGCATCCTTGACATAGAGAGCTACACCCCCTTTTTTCAGCACAATCTCTCCTGTACAGGGTGTAACTGTCTATACCTGTAGTCCAGTCATAGGAGGAGTCCCATGTGGTCTCTGTTATCCCTATCAGATCATAGACATTTCTGTTTAGCAGGAGGACCAGTTCCTCCTGTTTATTCCCTGAGCTCCTGGCATTAGTGTATAGACAGGTAAATGTGCTGTTGGAACCCATAGGCTTCCTTGCACTCAGGTAGGAGCTCTGTTCATGGACTGGGGTAGGAGTGAGTTCCCTTGATCATCCAAACCTGCTGATTATGCAGTTGATTTTGGTGGGCTTGCTTTGGTGGTTGTCTGCCCATCTCGTGGCAAGCAGCCATTCTGGCTGAGAAGAGCTTCTTCCCCAGTGGAGTGAGGTGGAGGCTGTCTCTTCCCAGAAGACCTCTGCCTTTCTGCCCAAAGAGCAGAGTGTGATCATGGAAGCCAAAGCCTTCCTGATGGCACCAGCACTGCAGTCTTCTGTTAACTATCTCAAGTCATCTGTCCCTCCTCAGCCCGTGACCTGTAACTGGGAGGATCAAGGAAAAAACCACCTGCACCCCCAACTCCTTAAATCCCACTCCCAGAGCCCTGTAGCCATTCATGACCTGGCTAGGATTGCTCCGAGCCATGTCATTCATGCCCACATGGATAAGGAGCATGGCGTAATGGTCAGAGGGCCGGATAAGCTTTGGGATCCTCTCAGCTATGACCCAGATATGGGCCTCTGGGAGACAGCAGACCTCCCGAACTAAGGGGTTGGAGCAGCAGATTGCTCCCTCTGTCCCTCTCAGGAGGGAGTCTCCCACAATGACCACTCTGCGTTTTGTCTTGGGGATGGTAGCTGGTCGCAATTCCCCTTCACTTGCAGGAACTGGCAGCTCTGCAGGTTCCACTGGTACTGCAAGAGGTTTGTACCTGTTGCAGAGATCCAGGGAGAGGGGAGGGGAGAGGACCCTGGTGCAACGAGCCTTGGGGCTGGTGACAATCTTTGTCCAACTCCCTGGCTGGACAGTGTGGGAGATCCTCATGTCCTCCTTTGTCCTGGCAGATGACCTAGGTCTACCTTCTGCTTTCTTTGGGTGAAGGGCCCGGCAATAGGAGTTGATCTCCTGTTCACCATCGCTGATGGCATGTAGCCTCTGCACCACAGTCTGGAGCTCCACATCTGGCACTCCAGAGACTCCAATGCAGACAAAACCTTATGGGGGAGGTGGCAATGCTCCTGGTCCCATGTGCCTTGAGTCATGCCAGGCAGCCCCTACAGCCAAGAGCCAGTGCAAAAATGTTGAGAACCACTGCTGTAAGCACTAGAAAACACATTTTCCAAGATCCCAGGGAGCCTTGCAGGTTGAGATGTCACATCAGAGCCTTGGAGACTGGTCTTTCAGGCTCCATCTTATTTTAAAATCCTCAGAACAAAATCCTAGATTATTCCTAAACAAAACTTTTCATAGTTTCCTTTTCACAGGAAAGTTCAAAATTTTTACTTTTCATTTTGGAGTGGATTTTATATTGTTGTTACTAAATAGACTTTGACCTACACTCTCTGCCATATAGCAATAAAGCAAAAGCAGAATGGTCATCATTATTATAGTAGACTAATGTAATGAAATCTGTTTTTTTGGCTTTACAGAAAGATCTGCCAGAAGGAGGAACTGCGTTCTCAGAGAACAAGGTATTGTTCTACAACAACTATGGATATTGTCCTACAACAAGTATCAAAAGAAATAATGGACTACCCAGCATAAGTGTTTTTGACTAGAGATACACTATAATCCAAAATACTGTTACAGATGCATATACATAAATCTGAACACAGTCTTTCATATATATTCAATCAAAGGGTTAAGCTATTCTGGGATTTCTAATGAGTTTTTGTTTGGAGATTACCCCAAGTCTGCCAACTGTTCTAGACATCTGATTATAGATAAAAGGAGATAGTCAATGATGTACAATAATATTTGATCTTGCTGCCTCAAAATGTCGTCTGAATTTAGAAGGGGCTCCAAAGCACTATTTTTTAACTATATTCTAACTGACTTATGAAGAATAAGAGAGTATGATGTTGAATGTAAGCTTGGCAAACTGGTTCTGTAATTGTTTCCAGGTAGTTGAAAAGCAACTGGAGCGATAGCAGGAAGATTCCATGCACAGAAAGTGTCCTGCTGTGAGTCAGTTGTTGGAGAGGAAGGAAGTAGCTTAATCTTCCACAATGCAAATCATCTCAGTTTATTCCCTGCCTCTCCTTATCCTGTACTTGAAATTTAGTAGAGATGTAGACTTGCTGATTACTGAGTGTGTCTACACATACACTTTAATGCGCATAAGTCTGTTCTAATGTACATTAAAGCATCACAAAAAAGTGCTCTTTAGCTCATATGTATTTTTCTAGTTTCTCACAATTGAGGTAATATATTTAATATGCATTAATGAACATGTAAATGTGCCCACTGAGTAATGGGCTAGCCCATTGGCCCACACATAAAAATCCCTGAACAATGGGCCATTTGAAATCCAAATATGATTCCAGAGTTTGCAGGTGGGCCTTCCCTCTGTAATGAACAAAACAAAAATCCAACTCTTCCAAGGTTCAGGGTGTTTGAATATTAGTTTCTGAATTTTAGCATCATAGAAAAACAGATTTAGAAGGAAACTCATCAGGTCATCTAGTTCAACTCCCTGCTTAAGGCAGGATCATCACTGACTAAACCATCCCAGTCAAGTGTCTGTCTAATCTGCTTTGAAAATTTAAAGGGATGGAGATTCCAGAACGTCTGTAGGTAGCCTGTTCTAATACTTAACTACCTGCATAATGATAAAATTCCTAATCTCTTGACTAAATATCCTGTGCTGCAGTTGGAGACCATTGCTCCCAGACCTGACCCTATGACCAGAAAGAATAGTCTATCTCCATCCTCTTTATAATCACTCCTCAGGTACTTGAAGACTATTATCAAACAGTCCTCTCTTCTCCAGACTAAATGATCCAGTTCTTTCATCTTTTCCAGGTAGTTCTTGTTGCACAGATCTCTTATCATTTTTGTCACTCTCTTCAAGACTTGTTCTAATTTGTCCACATCTTTCTTCATTACTTTATCTATCATTCAGTGCTCCAGGTGAGGCTTCACTAGTGCTGAGTAGAGTGGAAGAATCACTTCTCTTCATTGCAAGTCATGCTTCTATCAATACAGCCTAATATGCTGCAGGCCTTTTTTTGCAAGAGCACACTGCAGTGTTCTCTCTAAGCTGCACAACATGCACTGTGGTGGGCCAGAGGGGTTGCTCCTGCACTGAGCCACCCACCTCACTGTACCCGACCACCTTCCAGGCTCCGAATGCCTCCTTGGGGGCACCTTACATCTGGCTGACCCCCTTCCTGGAGCACACCCACTAGCCTGGGGGTAAGGCCGCCACCACCCAGAGTCTGGACTGATCCTGGACCTGTCCCCTCTGGGAAACACCGGCCTATTAGCCCTTGAGGGTACCTGACCCACTACAAGAACTTGGGGTACTTCCCTCAGTCTAGAGCACAAACAGTGGTCTCCCTTAGTCAGCCGAACCAAGGGGACTCCAAGGCCTAATCTAGCCCCTCTCCCAATAGGTCTCCCACTCTAGGTACAAAAGAGAACTTTATTGGTTACAGGGAGTAGGTTTGGAATAGGGTACAGGGTAAAGCAATATCAGAGAAAGCCCTTGGAGCAAAATGGCATGGTAGCCTTTGATCACACATCTGAGTTACTGCAAGCTATATATCTAGTTAGATCTCAGGTAACTTACTCACAAATATCATCCACAGGCAGGTGGAGATTCCCTCTAGAGGCAAGCAGGTCATTGATCATTAGTTTCGAGAAAGAGAGCAAGTTTCAGATGGTCCAGCTTCTCTCTGTGAGTTTTCATCATGGCTACTGCCCCTCCTCCTGGGCAGTCCTTAACTTATATAGACCTTATGACCTCATTTACCTGACCCAATGAAGGCCAGCAACTGTTGGCTGCCAGCTAACCAATTTGAAATGCATTACTGGTTGCCGGGTAGGCCAGCAGGGTCTTTAGCCCCTTCCCAGTCATGTCGGCATTGCTTAAACAATAGGGAGCTTAAGCCCCCTCACCCAGGTATGTTATGCCAGTCATGTAGGCAGAGGGAGCAGGTTTCTCCCACCCCCCTCAGGAATGTATCCAACTCAGGTTACAACTCAGGGTCAGAGGTGTCTGCCCTCTGTAGTAACCATGGTAACCAAATTGTCAGATAGCAGAGTTTGGGGAGAGATAGAGATGGTATTCTGCCACATGCACAGCCATGCAGGCATACTTATGCTGTGCTGCTAGGTGCGTCTGCATGGCCATGCATGTCACACAGCTTAGAGGAAACGCTGGTACACTGTAGGTTCATTTTTCCAGTTTATCCAAGTTTATCCAATCTGAACAGAGGAACAATATCCCAGGAATGTGTCTGGAGCAGCCCTCTCTAACCCTTTCCCCACTTCTTTTTGCTTACACACAAGGTAGCACACAGGAGCAGTGCAAGTTGTTCTGTGCCTTGTAGTTCTCTAGAGCATCAGGAAAGTTCTCTGCTGCTGGGGGGTGAAGAAGGAACTCTCAGCCCTTTTTTTTTTTTTTTTTTTTGCTGTCACTGCTGCTCTATAAAACTAAAAATCCCAGAATGCCTTGTACTTCATGATACACACTGCCTGCCTGGCTGCTTCCTGAAGCCCTACATGCAGGCAAAGCGTGGGGCAGGAGGATGAGGCCACCCTTCCTCTCATTTTTCTGATGCACAACTGAACCCCAGTCAGAGGCCAGACAGTGCACAGCCCCTGATCTTATCTCTGAAATGTTGCAAACTCTCACAAAAGGCTTCTGTCTCATGCCTTTGCAGGGCCAACATCTGTAGGCAGAGAGCCCACCACTGGAGTGGTCCAGATGTGCTGGCTAAACCAGTGGCACACCAGGGACTGGATCCTGCTGCTCTAGTGGCTGGTGATGGTGGCAGAGGAGTGGGAGGCATGGGAGCAGTCACAGATGTGGGAGCAGGCCAGGTGGGCAAAGGACATCACCTGGGTGAAGGCACAGAACCAGGTGCAGCGGGCCCACTTGGCCCACATAGAGGCCCTGGAGCAGGAGTGCCTGGAGCAACTCCAACAGCAGAAGAACACTGAACACCAGGCCATGGAGGCCCTCCTGGCCCTGGTGGCTACATACATGTCCCCTGCTGCCTGGCCCCTCCCATGACCCCACAGGGCCCCTGGGTCCTGTCTGATGCCCCACGGAAGGCCCCCACCTGGCCCTGGGAGAAGGTCCTAGGGTGCCTCCTGCCCACTGACCCTCTGGCCCAGCACCCACCCCAGACCTGCCACCCCTGCCTGGGCCCAACCCTGCCACTCTCTCCCACATTACGCAGCCAAAGACCCAGCCCTGCATGAGGCCACCACATACTGGGGTTGCCACGGCCCCTGGACCAGCAGAGGAACATCCAGGGGCTGGGGTGCTGGGCACCTTCCCTGGGCCTCTGCCTCCTACACCTCCTCCCCCATGGCCTCCCACTCTGGGTTTGAACAGCCAAAATATTGTAAATAGTTTTCAGTATTTATATAGTTTGCCTCTTGTAAGTGGGTTTTTTGTTGATGGATGGGAAGGATGGTGGAAGGGCACAACTTGTTGAGGGGGGAGAGATGGAAATGGGAGTTGAGGGCAATAAAGGTTTTTTGTTTCACCCAAACGCATGTCCTGAGAGTGGTGCTGGGGGTGGGCAGGGGGTAGGAGGGGTGTGGGCAGTGCAGATAGGCTGGAGTGGGGAGTGCAGGAGAAGGGTGTTGTGCGGGGCATCCCGAAGCCAGTACCCTGCCCCCCACTGGCAGATGCATGGCTGTCCCGGGGCCTGGTCAGGGGGGAGCCTGCTGGGGCCAGCAACACGGCCAGCAGCACCTCAGCGTTCTGGTCGTATAGCTGGCAGGAGCCAGGATGGAGCAACGGGATGCTGGGCACCACTTGCAGGGGCAGCCCTGGCATAGGGAGGCAGGGTGGGCAGGAAGGAAGCTGGTGCATGCTGCCCCTGCTCTAGGCATGCAGCTTCTTGGCAGGGAAGGAGCTGAACAGGGATCAGAGCTTCCAAGATGGCTGCCAAGTGCTGGCAGATGGCTCTGGCTTCAACATGGCTGCCAAGTGCTGGCAGCCATGTGGCCAGTGGCCACAGGGATACATGGCAGGGCTGAAGGGACTTGGGACTAACTTTAGTCCCAAGTTCTTCATGTGTAGACACCAGCCAAAAATCACTTAATGCACATTCAATTTAGTTGTGTTTATTTGCACATATAGACACACCCTATGGCTTTGACATTACCTCATCCAATTCTTTCAGTACTAGGGTGCATCTCATCTGTCCACGCTGACTTGAAAAGCATGTAGCTTCTTTAAGTAATTCCTAATACGAGGTGTCAGATTCATCCGGCCCAAGGGGCCAAATGAGTGGCGTAGGGCTGGTCTGCAGGCCAGATCAGGCCCATGGACTGGCTCTGTGCACCAGATTTAGGCCTCAGGGCTTGGCTAGGCCTAAATCAGCTGTGCAAGCTTCTTGCAATATATGTGCTGGCTCCAGCCTTTGCACTGTATGCAACACACATTGGCCTTGGGGCCATTTCAGAGCATGTGCTACTCACAGTGAATGGGGTTGGTTTGGGGCCCACGCTGCACGTGGTGCCAGTGCTGGAAAGGCCCTGTGTGCTGGATCCAATATGCAGGGCCAGTCTATGGGCCTGATCCCACCTGGCCCCATGCTGTGTGCAGGCCATGCCAGGCCAGCACCATGTCACATGCAGCAAATGGGGCTGGAGCCAGCATGTGCTGCATGTGGCAAGCAGCACTGCAGGACAGATAATATGGTTCCATGGCCCATATCACTGACACTTCTGCACTAATCTATTCTTACTCTAGTCTAGGCTGCTTCTCTATCTTTGCCGCCATACAGTTTTGCTGCATGATCTTGTGGTGTATGTAGCTGTGAGACATAATGCAAGAATCTCTGAATTTCTAAGAAACCTGCCTGTATTCAGCCAGTAGCCATTTGGTTCTCAATCTTAGTGCAAATTCTGAGGAAATTCCCACACTCCTGCAGACCCTTTTTCTTGGCTCTGTTCTATTTCATTTAAAATCAGTGTCTTTTAGTTTGATTGCATCCATTGGCTGTGTGTACATGTGCATGTGTACATGCATTACCTGCTACCCCTTCCTTCAACTGAAGTAACCCTTCTTTTGTGGATTAAGTGTGCCTCAACAGTCTTCTGCCATTTAAACACCTGCTGTTTTATGTGTGTGCAGATATACATATTTCAGATGCTGATAAGGCTGCTTCCAAGTTCAAGAAAGTGCTGTTTTCCAAAGTAATAAGTTTCTTCCAGCTCTAATCAAGTTTTTAAGACTGGAACAGGCCCAGACTCAGAAAATCAAAGCTATGCAACAGGCAAATAATAGATATATCCCATAAATACAGGTTTCTGTCTGAAGCAATTGTTTTCTATGCAGTGAAAGCTAATTTCAGAGTAGATTAGTACCTTACAGACTCTCTGAACAAGTTAGTCTACAAGGGCATTTGTATACATGCATGCACTGCAGTGCTGGGCACTTTTAAAAGCAAACAGTGCTGTGATGCATGCATTTGTCTAAACGGCGAAATACATGTCAGCGCTAAGAATATGGCAGTGGCATGCTTTTGAACTAAAACACATTAAAGGTCAAACAAGCTTTAGTTAAAGTACCCCCGCCGCCATTTTGAAGTATGGGGATGCTGATACATGAGATGCTGTAGGCATTTTAATTAGAGAGATTCTTAGAGGGTCCCCACACCTCTGGAACACATGTAAAAATACCCTGTGATGCCTATTTCTAAGGTTGATTGGATAGTTCAGTCTCCACACCCATTTAGGACCTGGTTTCCCATTTTTCTAATTAGTTCTTATAAGGATGGTTTCTCAACCATCTGATCATTTTTTTTAGTCCACGTGGCAGGCAAGTTCTTGAGCTGTGTTCAGACTGGAAAAAGACATCAGTTAAAGAATCTATATTGGGGTAAGCAAAATACGGCCTGAGGGCCAGATCTGGTCCACCAACTAGTTGGATCTGGCCATAGGTGGGTACCCACCAATCAATTGTATGTGGTCCAGGGCAATCTGCACTGTGCTCCTGCCCACACCCCCACAACAGCCCTGGCCCTGGCCCCAGCCAACATGCACAGCTTCTTGGCAGGGCTACTTCCAGGGTACTGTTTGCGCCTGTCCCTGCTGTGCCACTCCAGGCAGCAGGTGGTACTGGGAAGCGGAAGCAGCAGCAGCAGCAGCAGTAGCAGGCATGGGGATGCATGCCAGGCACCACACACCTAGGCAGGCAGGGGGAAAGCGGTAGCAGGCAGCTCCTGCCCCAGTGCACAGCTCCACTGCCCCTGCCCCAGCTCCAAGCCTCCTTCGACCCACTCTCCCTGCTCAGCATTATTTTTGAGCTATTTTGCAATCTCTATATACACTACTCAAAAAAAACATAAATCAGGACAAAAAAATATTTTTTTAAATAAAATTCAAATTGGTTATAGTAGATGTTTGATTGTTAGTATACAATTTTTTTATCTATAATTTATTAAAATGATATTTTCAGAAAGACTGTATTTGTACAGTCCTTGATAACTCACCAAAACTCATCAAGTGGCTGTCCAGCTGAAATAGTTGCCATCCCCTGATCTATATCCTCAGAACCATCTAGTCCCCTCAGTCATTTTCTTGGATGCCTTCTCAATTAATCTGAACCTCTTCGGCCTAAATTTCCATTAGTTCTCAGACAGCAAAAAGACATCACCTTTGTGCCGCCTTAGAAATGGTTATAGAAGCACAAAGCCCAAGCAAACAGATGCCTATACCCCTTGTCATGCTGAAAATGCCTAAAACTGTGACCACAACAATATATAGTATAAAATTGTGCTGGTACAGAGGGATCCCTGGGGTGTACTGTCAGACATCTGTGGTTCAAGTCAGCACATGGCACCCGGGGCCATTGTCCCTCAGGATAAGACCCCTGAAGCCCTGGGAGCAGCAGGGGCCCAACCATACAGGTGATAAGGAATGGAAAAGTACTGAAAGAAGTGTATACGTGTCGAGGCAGGATGGGGGATGTGGGTGAAGGCCGAGCGGGAACAACACAGTGGCCTTCAGGATAAGCTTATCAAAAAACAGCTTGAGAAAATGCACCTGGTTCAGCGATACACCAGGATGAGTCACTGTCAGATTGCCAAGAATATGTGACGGGGTGGACAAATCTGTGTGTGACTTATCAGTATATAAAGAAGTCTGTGCTTTGCTCTCGTTGAGAATTAGCTGTCCCTTGCTTTTTCTCCCATGGCCATGCAAAATAAAGTGCTTCTGATAGCCAAACAGTAATCCCGTCTAAATTTCCACATCACAGGACAACGGTGATGTCTATTTTTGCTGATCCATGAGATCAACTACGTTGGGACACATACCAGCACAGCTGATGCTGTGACAATAACATCTTTTTTCAGTTTCTGTGATAGCCAGTCAGAAATGAAATGAAATTACCCCCTCAGAATCTTTTCAACTTTTGAGTCATGATTGGAAAATATCCATACATTTAAAACAAAACTTCAGTATTGTCCAGTCTTTGTGGTTTTGATTTAAGCATTAAGGTCTTGTTGATGGCCAGATTCATCAAGTACATGCTATCCAAAGCCACACATCCCATCTCCTGCAAATAAAAAAATACTTTTCTAAAACTTGTTCAATCTCACACTGTATTGGACAGAGCTTTATTTAATCTGTCACTAGAGCGGTATTTGCTGGAAGATACTTTTCATTTAGCAACAAAAGTATAAAATAAAGCTATGCATTTTATCTTGATTTGTTTCTAATTCTCTACTAAGATCACAAGAATCCAAGAATACAATGCTGACTGAAGTCAGTGGAGCAATTCCTAGGTGTTTCAGTGGCTACTAGCTTATGTTCTAAATCCGTACGCTACAGAAATAACAGTATTTCAGAATTCAAACACAGACTTGTGTGTATGTATTTCTTCAGTGGTTTATTTCATCAAGAGACATTAAGGCTAGGGACAGATATTACACATAAATCAGATTAAGTGATCAGACACTGATTTAAACCTGTAACAGAACAGAAGTTCAGTGCACATAAACCAGTTTGAAAATGGCTGAAACTGGTTTGAGATAAACCTGGTTGGATGTAGTATCAGGCTTAACTGATTTGGATCAAACCAGTTTTTGCAATGTCTGTCCCAGACCCCTTCCTGTTTTAAGTTAAATCAGAGTCCCCCAGCATCCCAGCAGGCTCTCTGGGCTGACCCACACCCCCCTGACCCTGCTGGTGCCTGACCCCCAGTCCCCTGCTCCCCACCCCCGTGACAACGCTGGTGTCCTTCACTCACAACCTGCAGCCCCCTACCCCTTCCAGCACTGCCAGATGGGCTCCCAGATGCCCCCATCTCACTCAGGCCAGAGCACTGTGGCTGAGGTAGCTCTGGCTCATGTGATTAGCAGCTGATCGAGTCCAGCCCCAGCCCAGGCTGGAAAGAGGAAGAGGAGAGGCCTGTGGCACCCCACCTGCCCTGGGGCACCCCCCCCCCGCCCCAGGCTGAGGCTGCTGTGCCGCACCAGGCAGCCTGGTTATGGCCCCTCCTGCTCCCCTGAGTAGCATCTCCCGGCCACCCCCCACCCCTGCAAGCACAGGCACCTACCAGCCCCAGTACCACCAGCCCAACCACACAGTTCTCCCCGTACAGTCTCAGCTCCTGGCCACCTTTCTTCAGCGCCAGCATGTACACACACTCTCACTCTTTCCAAACCCTGGCCCCCCAACCCCCACACACTTACCTGCACCCAGCTGCTGAGGCTGCTCTCATGACCCTACCTGGCTGCATGTGCACACAGATACACAGGTGTGTCCACTGCCTCCAACTGCCCCAAGCAGCCCCTTGCAGGCTGGAATGCTGCCAGCCTGGTACAGTTTGATTGCAGAGAAGGTACCACACTTTCATTAACTGCATGAGCACCTGTCTCTATCTGATTCTTCTCAGGATTTTAAGGTCTTGTTTGTGCTGGGTATGCTCTGAAACTTCACACGCCATTGGTTTTGCCCAGTCACTCCCACACAGAACACTGTTACAATAGTTCTCCCACAATCACGTAGCACATGCTTCTCCAGGACTTCTTCCTGGAGACTCTCCTTTTTCAGAGGGCTCACTATGCCTGGAACCCAAGTAACCATGTGTTGCAGTGCACGCCGGTGCCCTGCGCCTAAAAGCAGAGATGGCAGGAGAGACCTCTAGTGGTGAGAAGGGGGAGGCTCAACTGCCAGTCACCAGGGCAGCACAGGTGTTGGTTGCCAGGGAAACCAAGGGGGTCAGCTGACAGGAAGGGGCAGGGCTTGGCATAAGGCCAGGAGGGCAGTTCGTCTCTAGCAGCCAAAGAAGGTGGAGCTCTGTTGGAGCAAGCAGGGCAAGCATAGCAGAGAAGTCTGATGGCCGGAGCAGCGTCTGCTTGACAATACTGGGTGGAGGAAACCCTGACAGGGATATGCATGCAGGATAGCCAGGTTGGCTTGGAATTTACGTTATAGCTCAGGGGCTTTGTGTGTTCTGTTTTGTTGTTATGTTAAACCGGAGGACTGGGCGAGGCTATTAGGGGTGGAGGAGGCCTCATAGGAGCTCCACAGTAGCGTGGGGTCTCCTAGCACCGGAGAGGGCACAGCATTGTTCGGGGGCACACTGGCCCAGCCCGGGAGCCTTGGAGCGAGGGGGGGCGGTGAGAAGCCCCGGAGTGAGGGGGGGGGGGTGAGAAGCCCCAGAAGTAAAGAAGAGGGCCAAGGCATAGGGCAAAACCATGTCAAGTACCATCTGCGAGGCTTGGGCTGCGGTGTAAGGGAGGAAAAGGAGCTGCAGGTAGCGCCCCCTGACACCGGGCATATAAAGTGGGCAGCCTCTCGCTAATTACATCACTCAATCAATTAAGATCAAGGCGTGGCAGGTGAGTAAGCAGGTGGTTAGCCCAAGACAGGAAGGCGGAGCCCCCCACAGAAAGGCTCCAGCGCACGAGCATGTCACACCATGCGCTCACCATTTTCTTTCATAAGTTATATATTAAAACATATTTATTCTACTCAAAGAAGCATGAGTATGATGGGCAACAATAAAAATTTAGCATTCTAAAATAAGAATAGGAAAACTTCACAAAAATCTTAATACAAGATGGGTGTGTCGACATGTTCATTAGTGTGCTTTTGCTACTGTGCATTAATCTAATATGAGGTACTAAATAAATTCAGATTAGGCCACCCTCATGTGTAGTGGCAAAAGCACATGCTTTCTTAATGATGCTTAATGTGCAGTAGCCAATTTTTACTGTGTATTAGTGTATCAGCACGGTTTTTGACATGACGCTTTAATGTGCAGTAAAATAGGTTACTGAGCATTAAAGTGGACAGGTAGACGTGCCTGATGTGTGCTAAACGTTACTATTCTATCACTCTGCTTTCCTCATTGAATGGTTTCCACATTTTTGCTTATTGGACTGGATTTTTTGAAGTCCTTATTTTACTTTCTCCTTAATCCTTACTCCAACAGAGTCTACTTGGAGTGAAGAAATTGTACTACAAAAGTAACAGGATTTCTTCAACAGGTTGTGTGAACTAGAAATGCATTTGCTTAAAAGGCAGGGGGAAAGGATTGCCCTGAAAAATAAATCTGGTTTTGTAGCTTCAGATTTGTGTCGCTCATGTAACTACAGCTACAGAAGAAAACTGTTTTCTTTGTACAAGCCCAAATTTACCCCTCAGAGTTTAATTCTGCTGTTGTCTCAGATGGCTAGTATGCCAGTATCTGTACCCCAGTTTTCTCCATTAGCGTGGATGAGATAGAAAAGCTGGGGTGGAGAGAGATAGAAAAAGACTCTCTCTCTCTCTCAGTTTGGACTATTCCTAGACATGTGTGTACCATATGGCAGTGCAGAGAGGCTACTGCCACAACAGCAAGCCAGCTGGGCACCATTTGCTTTGAGAGGAGGTACTTACTGGAGAACTGGAAAATGCTGACAGTAGCTCTTGGATAGGTAAGTATTGTATTTGTGTGGTCTTTTTCCCCACTACACTTAAGTAACTAAATAAACAGGAAAGCACAAGTTCAAACAGCTTTTGTCTAGCACAGCATGGTAAGGCTAGTTAGAGGCTCCACTGTGTAAAGTGATAGTCAGGCTGATATGCTCATGCAGCGCGACAAATGAGTCTCCAAAAGGCTTTTGGAAATATCCTGCAGTGCCCTGTTTAACGGTGAAAGTAAACTGCTGATATAACATAGCTCTGCGGCACATAGGGATCATTCATCATGAACAAGCTGCTCCGTGTCTTGGCAGATAACAGAATTTGAAAAGTTTTGAAATGTTCTTTTCTTCTTAAAGATTAAGGGTAAGGGAAGGAGCATTTAGCTTGAAGACCAAATGCTAGAAAGTCTGTGGCACTGTGGCACTTTGTAACTCAGCCTGCAGAGAGGGCCTGATTCCAATTATAATGTAATTGCTTTTGTTTCTATGTAAACTTAAATGTAAGATTTCAGGCTATTCTGAGTCTTTGCAAATACAGGTCTAGTGACAGTCTTATGCCATTGTGGGGTTCATGCAGCCTCTAGAAGGGAGGATTATAATCTTCCTAAAGTAACCCTGGCAGGATATACGAACCATAATGAAACTGCAAGTAGTAAAGTTGATGTAAAGGTTGTACATAGCGCTGTGGGAATTCTGGATTGTGCTGCAGCCCAAAAGCAGCCAAGAGTTTGAGAACCTGAGGTGTGTTTTAGGCCCTTGAGTAGCCCAGAATTTGGAGGGTGCAACATGTCACTGGAAGGTGTCTTTGTGCCGCCTCTATCTGGGCTATGCTGAACACCACAGACCCTAGAAGAATAAATGGAAATTAAGTGGAACTTGTGTGAATTTCAATTTCAACATAGACTTACTTGTGCAAATCTCATTGGTATGTTAAAAAAATCTCTTCCAGAGGTTATCAGATGAGCAGATGTTAACTATTTGGGTAGTTTTAGTCCTATGAAAGCCAAGAGGAATTTTATCTTTTACTTGCATTGGAACAAAACTTGGCCATCAAAGACTCACTTACATTACAAAGAAAGGAAATGTGATTATAGAAACCACTGGAAGGATTTCTGTACAGTTAGGCTAGGAACAGACATTAAAAAAGCCTGAGCTTAAATTGATTCAATCTTTGCAGGTTAGTCTAAGCTGGCTAAACTAAACCAGTTTGTAACCACACAGACATCCCATCTGGACTGAAAAAATGCTGGCATATGTCTGCAGTGGCTCAGGGTCAGCCCATGGATCTTTGCAAATGCATCCTGGCAGGAAAAAGTTTGAGATCCACTGATCTAAAGCGGTGGGGAAGCCAATGCAGGTTCAGAAAAGGCACTGAATGAGGTCAGAGGGAAGAAGGAGGTTAGATGCTTGTAGCAGCATCCTGGATGGATTCAAAGCAGGGAGGGAAATGCAGCAGTAGTCTTGGAAGTGGGAGTAAGGAAGGTTAAAAAAAAAAAAAGAAAAAAAAAAGATCATTGCCTGAACAATGAATTTGACAGTGAGGACCAACAAGAATAGAACTTCATTTGATTTATTAGCATTTTTACAAATAATAATCAAAAAGCTCATAGGCGTCGACTCTGTGGATACTCTAGGGCTCAAGCAACCACTGAAAAAATTAGCAGGTGCTCAGCCATGCTTGCAGATGTTAAAAAAGAAAGAAATAAATTAACACACTTTATCGGAAGAAGTGGCATGTGACTTCAACATGGCTCTGCATCATCTGTAAAGATCAGGGCGTTTGGGGCACTTTTGGATAAAGCTGATTCAATTTGTTATTAGATAAAAGTGTTTAAAAAGCCCCATTAAAGCACCCAAACTTTACAACCACTGCAGAGCCAGGTAGAAGTAATGCGCTGCTTCTTTTGAGCATGTGCTGGGCTCAGCATGGAAATGCACCAAGTTAAAAGTAAACTGCCAGCTTTTTTGTTTTGAGGGGGCGGATTTTTATATCTGCAAGCACCCACCAGCAAAATACAAAGTTGGCACCTCTGAAAAAGCTACTCATCTAATGCCGAGTACCTTTAATGAGCTCTGAAAAGCACAAAGAATAAATAGGGAGACCTGTCATTTCCCTAGATCAAATCAAATGAACTAGCTACAATGGAAATTAATTACCTTAGTGCACAGTCCATGGCAGGCATACTGCCAGAGCCACTCAGCACCCATCCCCTCCCAGACCAGGGGGAGAGGCAACCTTGTCAGTGTAATGCCAAGGCTGGCAACTTGGGATGTAAGAAGCCAGGGCAATAAACAAATGTCAAGGCCCTGGAGTCAGAAGTCATAAGGAAAAAAAGCCTCAGATTTACTGATAGCCCTGAAATGAAGAGGTAAGGAAAGAGGGGAATTAACGCAGCCAGGATGTGTATTAAGCCATTGGTGAGTGCCTGGGATGGGAAGGGTTTGAAAGGAAAAATTACTTGGAATTTAAAAAAAAAATCTACAGGCACTTCCCTGACATAAAGCCCAGGTTTTACTATCTTCAGGGCACATCTACACAAGCCCTTTACTGCAAAGTTGCCTAATTAGCTCCACAGTAAATGTCCCAGCATCTTCACATGCAGTGTTATGAGGACAGAATAAACTAATTAACTCCACCATACCTGTAAATACAAGTACTATCCTATAATGGAGTTTTTTACTCTGCAGCAATACTCATGTAGACACTGACCAGACTGATTGGGTCACAAGGGCACTTCAGTGCAGGGCTGCCTACCAGCTAACCCCACACTAAAGCACCCTTGTACCCCCCAGCCAGCCCTCCACAGCATGTTCAGCCAGATTGGAGCAGCCCTGAGCTGGCAGGCTGACCCCCCACAACCACCACCACATACGCTCCCTGCCAGCTGGGGCTGCGCTGCCTCAGATCAATGTGCTGCAGCATCAGTGCATGTTCAAATGAGCAATAAGCTCTGGCACAATATACACTGGAATTTATTGTTGCACATTAATTGCACGTGTAGATGCGCCCTCAGTCACCTTGAATAGCACTATGCGTTTTGATTTTGGGAGTCTCTCAGATTCAAAGGATTTTAAACACTTTCAAATACTAGTTAGTGTAATGATAACAAAAATTGTATTATTGTGTCCTTTAACAAAAGAATGCACTGATAGAGATCAGGTATTTTCAATGTCTGCAACCTCTCTCATGATCTCACCTAATATATTTATTTCCCACCAGTTCCAAAAGGGACTCCCGGGGTAGAGCCGTCCCTAGGGGTGTGCGAGGCCCAGGGCATATCAGCCTGTGCGGAGCCCGGGAGGTGAGAGGGTGGGGGGCGAGCAGCCAGAGTGGGGTCTATGGAACGCTGACCATAGGGCCCAGGGCAGTCACCCCAATTCACTCCACCCTAGGGACAGCCCTGCCCAGGGGATTTAGAATGAACCTGGATCCAAAGCCAGAATAAGCAGTTCAGTTCTGATCCATTTAATCTGAACAGCCCTTGCAGATGATGTTCAGGGTCTCAGCATCTGAGATTTGATTCAGGTCCCATCCTTAATTAGATTATGGCCATTTTTCTTCTTTAAATAAAACTCTGAATTGAGATGGAAGAGTGTGCAATTCAAGAGGTCTAAGTCAACCAGTGCATCACATGCTAGTCTTAGCCTTATTTTTCTACCCTTCTACCCATGCCACACATTTTTATAGGACCTACACATTTTACACTTTGCAGTATGTTCAGGGCAGGAGACTAAGTGCATTAATTAGCCGTGGCTGTGGCTTCCATGGTGCTGCAGGAGGAGGGAGGATTCCTCTGCCAGTTGTCCAGCATGTCATTCCTAAGACATCTGACATCTCAAAGAGCCCTGCTGGCTCACCTTACCCACTATCCTGGTTATGTGAGGCAGAAATGAATAGGTTAATGTATCCAAGATGCAGTCCTGAGATTCTTTTTAAAACTTACTCTATTGAGTACTTAATTTCACTGCAACTAGTTGCATAAAGGCTGTAACTTCAGGCCCTGAAGTTTGGGCCCACAGACTGGCTTGTGCACTAAATCCAGTGAACGGGGTTGTTTTGGTAAATGTGCCCTGGATCAGCCCTGTGTCCTGCCTGCCTGCCTGAACTGCACACGCTGCCTCCCACCCCGTACATCACATGCAGCATGCAATGGCCCTGGCCCTGTGGCACATAGTGTATGAGGCAGATTCAGGGGACACTCTGCATACAGTGTTTGGGCCAGTCCAGGGGATGCACTACATGTGGTGCTTATGCCAACCTGGCAAAAGCGCTGCCTGCAGCATGCACCCTGGACCTACCCTGTGCACCAAATGCTGGCCCCAACCCCACATACTGTGCAGCACACAAGACTGGTTTGGAGTGCGCACTACATGTGGCACCCTCATCAGACTGGCCTTCCACACTAGATCCGGCACATGGGACTGGTGTATAGACCCAATTAACATGGTCTCATGGATCCAACGTGCAGGACTTGTCTGGCATGGGTACCATATGCAACATATACCTTATACAGTGCATGCCCCATATCCAGCCCAACTGGGCTCTGCACAGTGGGACCACCACTTGCTGCATGTGGCACATGAGGCCAGTCTGAGACAAACAACCAGCAACATGGGCTGGATGATAGGGTTCCATGGGCCAGATCTTTGTCACCCCTTCACTAGGACAAGGACTATCCATCTCTAAGTAATTACCTGTGCCATTTTATACTGTAACTATGGTAATAGTACATGATGAAAAAATAATATCTAGCATAGTGATTCTTGAGCAAGATGCCACAGTGCCCCGAGATGCCGTGAGATCCTTTTAAGGGTGCCATGGGGTGCTGCACAATATTAGCACTCTTAGGTGTGCAAACACCCACACATGGCTTACAAGATAAGCCATGAGATTTCCAATTGGACTCAGAAACATTCTGTCCTGTTGTAGTCTAAGTTCTTTGCAACAGAATTGATTATTTTTTCCATAACCAAAAACATAAGTGAAAGCTAAAACCTGGCATTTTCTGCAAGGTAACTTGAGTCTAGCGAGGCTGAGATCCACTGCTTTTTCTAGTCCCCAGAAAGTTTGGCTTTCTAGTCTCCAGAAAGAAACTTTTGGGACAGGTTTTCAAACAAGCCTCAATTAGGCTTCTAAAATTGTAAATACAGTTTAAGAGAATATTACTTTGTGGGTTAAAATTAATGTTTTTCTTTTCCGAATGGGAAATAGAATACTTGGGGGGGTAGAATACTTAACTATATACAAGATTTGTTTGTTTATATAGTAACAATAGAATGTTTATATGATGCTGCCTAATTCAGATAAAGCTATTGTAGACTGAAGAAGGCAGAAAAAAGCTTTTGGGTGAAGATATTAGCTATATACACACCTAAATCAACACAACACTAAAAGGTTTGTAAAACTCTTAAAATGTGTTTAATTAAGAAGCTGATACCATAGCTCACTGAAGAGACCTGGGAAAGGGCAGTGTCTGCCCAAAGGTTTGACAAACCTCTCTCTACACTATGTAGTTTGTTGAATAAAAGATACCACAATAATCTTTACCTCTGATGAGGCTTTCCAAGCAGTACTAAAAATATAATACTGAAGCAGTGGATGTTTTTCACCAGTAGAGGGGAGCACTATGTTACAAAAATGTTAAATTCTGTAATTTCTCTAGATTTGGCTAGCTGGTCTTAACCAAATAATTCTTACCTTTTACATTTATGGTATATGATTTCTTAGCAATTAAATAATTTACAATTGTATTAAATCTGAGTAACGTGTTTCATTAGCAAACATTTCTAATTATTGGTGTTACTTCTGATGCTGTTATATTGTGGTTTTTACGAAACACACAAGAGGGCATGGTCTTTGCACCAATAAAATTTACAGATGAACTCGCCAGATAGGAATACATGAGATGAGAGCTTCAGGAAGGTATAGACCTCATACAGGTCAGACTACAGACATAGGCAGGCTGTAATGTTCACTGTCGTTTTTTTGCTGCCCGAGTCATTAATTACTGAGGCTGACTGTGGCAACTGACCACTCTCACCTGTTGTTTTTGTCTACCTATAGTTTCATCAGCAGAATTTGTTTAGAGTTTTATTTGCAAAGCAAAGTAAAATGGCAGGAGGAGAGGGGGTTATATTTCAATTTTCATAATTTGTTACAAAAGGAGAAAGTACTCAGCACGGTATCTGCCAGAAGAGATCCTTTCTATGATAAATTACTATTATTACTACCCTTGGAGGCAAGTGGTCCTACCAGGCTGTTGTCATCTCTTCCCTGTCATATGGGTGTGAAACCTGGACAATATATCTGAAACACCTGAAAGCCTTGGAACATTACCGTCAGCAAGGTCTTCAGAAAATCCTCCATGCCAAATGGGAGGACAGAAGAACAAATGCCAGTGTTCTGACTCAAGCAAACACCACCAGCATTGAAGGCATGTTTATATGACAGCAGCTACATTGGACAGGACAGGTCATAAAGGTGCTTTACAACAGATTCCCAAAACAGGTTCTATATCACCAACTAGTCAACACTCAAGAAATAGAATAGAATAGAAAATATTCAAGAACACCTTGAAGGTCAATCTGAAGAAATGCAATATTAACATCAATATCTGGGACACTTGATCACTGAATTGTCTCCAATAGTGCCATGAAGTATGACTATTTTAAGGAAACTCACCTCAGCATGGAGGCAAATAGACACGAGAGACTAAGGGAAAGAGTTGTGACCCAACATCACCATGATCCACTCCTTCCTTCTGGAGCAGTATGCCATGTCTGCAGTCAGACAAGCAGGTCTCAGATTGGCCTCTTCAGTCATCTCCAGACTCGATAATGATTCCCCTGTCCACTAGAAGATTCATCCTTGTATTGGGGGACTACCACCGACAATGAAGGAAAGTGGGTCCCCGTCACAGGACATGCCCAGAGGGTTGCCATGACACCCCCTCACAGCCACCGTAGTACTGTCCTGCTCTCACTCCAGCCTCTCACCCTGCTGCCTCACCTGCCTTGCCTTGATGGTTTTATTAAAGAAGGGAGGCTACCCTTAGAGGCTGGTGAGTTCTAAATGCTCTTTCTAGTTCTCCACTCTTCCTTGACTTGACACACTTGTCTGGGGACTCAGATCCCATCACAATCTCTCTCAGTCTGGGGCTCCAACCCTACCACACACAGTCTTTCTTTATGGTTCAGACCCCTTTGGCTTTAATTACCATAAGGGCCAGATCTGTGGCCTCTGTCTTCCTCTACTCCTATGCCCATGCCTGTTATGCCATCAACACTTCTCCCTCCTGTTAGAACCTCAGCTCTCTTGTCTTTAGCCCACCATTATTCTGACTGCAGGCCTCCAGCCCTGGTCCACTTGTTCTGGCCCAACTTTCTTGGCCTCAGTCCTCTCTATGGTTCATTCTCCAGGCTCCGGGCCCAGTCAGGTTTGTCCCAACCTCTTGGCATCTTGGACCCAGGTAAAGCTGCTCTCCACTTATCCTAGCCCCCTGGCATCCCTGACCCAGATGTGGCTGCTCTCTGCTTTTTGACAGCCCTGGCCCTTTAACTTGGCCCCTGGACCTTTAACTAGGTTCAGCTCTCCTGAGTCCCCAACTCTGCAGGGCTGCCATCTCCTTCCTCTAAAAGCATTTGGGCTTCTGTCTCACACAGCCCACCAGTTCCTAGACCCTGGAAAAACTCTATGCTGGGTGCTCCTCTGACACCCACATGGCCTCCTATCCATAGGTTCATCTATGCCAGCTACAGTGCCCACTCCTGAAACCTATTCAGTCTTCCCAGGGTCCCATCCCCTCCTCCCCTGTAGCTACTGGCTCTCACAGCTTCCCCACATACTATTGCTGCCTGGGTTCCCTGCTGGTACCACTCAGACCAAACATTGCTCTCCGGTGTGTCTCTATTTCCTGCTGTGGAGGTGTGAGCCATTCCACATCATTCTAGTTGTGATCTTCTGGGTTTACTTTTTGTATCTGTGGTGCCTGTCTACCTGCCTTTTCCTTAGATGACCAGAGCTACTGCAGACCTAATGTCCCAAGACACCTTTTCCCCATTCTGAGCTGGACAAGTGACGAGTTCATCTAGTCTGTGAAATATTCTCTTTGGAAGAAACTGCTTTTTACAAGCTGATTTTGGGCCACCTCTGTTCTTTCCTTTAGGATTGGCATCTCATTTTCAGTAGGCTATCTATCTGGAGGCAAGTCCCTATACAACCACCTCCTTGCAACGCTTCTCTGATGAAGACCCAGCATTTAGCCTGTGCTTTCTCAGTGGAATTGGTCTATTGGTGACTCTGAATAGGTTCTTCTTTTGATTCCTTAAAGATAGTCAACAGGAAATAGAAAAGGTGCATGATAAGGGAAAAAATACTTACCATTAATCTGATTGCTGTATCATCTGCATTTTTATAATCTAGATTTTATACCAAACTCAGCACCATCATCTCTGAGACCATTTCTGCCTTGCTGTCCTCTTTCCCCAGCCTTTGTTTCCTTTGCCCATAGGAAAGTGAAAGTACCTGCCAGGTGGGAATTTCAGAGTTCAGCATTAAATTAGATAAATGCTAAGTGCCAATTTTATAATCTTTGCAGAATTATTATTCTCTAAAAAAAAAAGACAATTTAAGAAAAACCGGCTAACAGACCCCAGTTTTTAAAGTGGAACAGCTCAGGGAGTTTGTTCCATTAAGTAGTAATACATGGTTTCAGTTGTAATTTAGATACTTATTCATAGAAGTAAAAACAACAAAAAAAGGCAAAATGTGCACAAGATTATCTATTCTATTAGAATTCCACATAATAAATTATTGATATGCAAACAATCCAAAGTCCACAGATAATATAAGCCATATTGTCATATACCATAGCAACTGAAAGCAGATTATCAGTATGCCTAAGAGTTACTATGACTCTTAAACTTATTATTATCTGTACACAAAAGCACTTGGTTGAAAATTAAAACACAGTTTAATTACCACAGTTTTAAACAGGGTAACGGATTGTCTATGTATGAAAGGATGGTCCACTTTGTCTGCTGGAATGTATTTCCTATGGGGAAAAGCTATAGCAAAAACAGTTTTATGTTATATCACACACTGTAGACTTTGTGCTACAGCCCTTTGGAGGAGTACCTAGTCTTAGAAGATCCTCTGATGACTACTTCCTGGCTACTTCCCTGGGCCCTAACAACCTTAGCTACCATATTGTCTCCTTCATTCAGCCAGCAACAAGTGGAACTTAACACAGCCCATCAGCTCCTCTAAATAGGGGTGTCAAACATAAGGCCTGTGGTCTAGATCTGGCCCATGGAGCCACTCTGTCTGGCCCACCAGACTCCCAGCAGGACACAGAAGTTGGGCGGCAGCAGAGAACGTGGCAGCAGCTCTAGCCCCTGCTTCATGCCCCATACTGAAGCCAGACTTGGAGCTGCCACCACAGCACAGTGTGTATTGTGGCAGGACTCCAGCTCTGGCACAGGACATGCAGAAGGTGCTACAACCACGTGGTCTGCTGCTGCCACTGCCACTGCCACCACATTCTCTGATGCTGCTGCCATAACCGCCATGTACTTCACTGCCACCACTACCACTTTCTTGTGCACTGAACTGGATCTGGCCTGAGGCACAAAGTGAGTTTGATCCCCCTGCTCTAAAATGCTCTGGGATATTGGTCCAGTGTATGCAATCAGGGTTGCACAATGCTGCAGATCTCCTTACCCTATACCTTCCTCCCCAAGTTGAATTGCATGCATTCCAGTCACAGAGCACAACTAGGGCAGCATTTCTCAACCGGTGGGTCATGATCCAAAAGTAGGTCACAAGAATATTCAACAGGTCGTGAGCTATGGCAGACAGTGCCATAGCAAGGGGAGGGTGAGCAGGTTGACCTCCCCAGGCACTGAAGTGAAGGGGAGCCGATAGGCACTGCCCAGCTGGGGCAGGGCACAGGACAGAGCCACGAGTGGCTCACTTGTGGGGCATGAGGATGGGAGAAGGGTGGCTCCCGCCACTGTGCGCACTCCCAGAAAAGCATGGGGGAGGCATGTGCCACCCAAATCTGTAAACAAGGTGAGGGCACAGCAGGGGGGTGCCACAGGCCTCTCCTCCTCCCTCCAGCCCATACCAAGGCTGGACTTGCTACGCTGTGGTCCACATGAGCTGGAACTGTTGCAACCACCACACTCCGGCCAAAGCAGCACAAGGGTAGCTGGGGTTCCCTCCGGCGGTGGGGTTCAGAGGACTGTGGGTTGGAAGTGAGGGCCCCAGAACTGCCCAGGGACACAAGGGACTGAGGTCGGGCACTGGCAGGGGCAGGGGCAGGGGGCTGCAGGTCAAGACAGGCCATGGATCTTTGCAAATGGATCCTGGTTAAAAAAAAAAAAAAAAAAGTTGAGAACCACTGAACTAGGACATCTTTATCTTACTGAGTAGGTCAGCATTGCTCTTGACAATAAGTTCTTAGAGAAATCCACATAGAAAATGATAGACGATCCAACCTAAATTACTTAGCTCCTCAACCCCACCCTCTCTCTTCAGTGGGATGATATAGCATGCTTAGGAGTTATAAATAACTTCATAGAAGTTATTCAAAATACCAGGTCTAAATGAGCATAAATATATTTGCAGTGTTTTTTCTGAAGGTGCACTGACTGAGAAGAATTCTCAGAATAATGAATTACTTTGCAATAGTAGTGGTTCCTCTTAATCTATTATAATAGCCAAGTATCTTACCTTTGAAGATCCATTGCCTTTGTATAACAAGAAATGTAAACCCTTTCAGGTTTCTTACCGCATACAGATTTTCCACAGAGGATCTCTAGAGTTGTCTAGGGTATCTTCTATCCTCAATTCTGATTTCTGTAGTACTGCTGTATATTCAGAGGAACAAAGTAGCTTTTATAAGATTTCCTAAGAAAATTAGGTGTCTTCTTTTCCAAGACAGGGCTGGAAGTCATTGTGTGAGTAGAAGTTATTGCATTCTGGTGGTGGTGGATAGCCTGTTTAGGCATCAGTTGGTGATTGTAGGCGATTGTCTGTTCCCAGGCATGGATCCAGGCTGGTGCACTAGTGTAGTTGCACCCCTTTTTGATTCCTGCTCCACCCAAAGTTTATAACTACCTGCCTGGCAATGGCAGCTGCATTTCTAGTCAGACAGTGCTACGAGAGTCATTTGACTTCATGGTACATTATAAGCTACCTGATCCCTTCTAAACTCTTGATTCTACAAGTGTTAATGACTCTTCTTTTTATTGGTTTCGATGATCCACCAGTCAAGCTATTCTTTGTTCTGCTGTTAGCTTCTCCTGGTAATGAAGCTCCTATTTTATAGCTGTCCAGATTGTTTTTAACTCATTCCAGTGAAGTTATTTTTATATTTGTTTCAATCTTAAACTGAATAATAAATCCCTAGGCCCCTAGTGTATTAGTAAAACTTCTAGTCTATTTTTAACTGGAGAAAAATATGTTATATGTGAGGATGTGTCTCACCATCTGAACCCCTCTTTTCAAAATTTTAGATCCATCCATGCCTGTTCCTTAGCAAACTTGAGGCCTGAGGCATCAACCTTTTTATCTACCTGTCACCTCAGTAGTGGAGTCCATCTGAGCAAGATGTGCACCTGAAGACTGTAGAACATTCCCTGGCTTGGCTGGCTCTGTGTTCTCTCCAGGGCTGTTTCCACCAAACTCCAAGGCCTGGTCAGCTGTATTCTCATTTATTCTGATGTTCCTGGGGATAATTTTTGTGAAAGACAGTCTTTCTTACATCCTGGTTCATGGTAGGCAATCGTATAATCTAATAATGGTGTTTTTATTTAAGGAGGGGAAGACTACAGAAAATGAAGTAAGTTTAGTTGGGCAAATAAGCATCTCTCTAATACTGTTGTGCCGTAGTTCTTAAAATCCTATTCCTCTTTATTCTCAACAAAGTGCCTTCTTTCTGATCTTCCATGGGGCTACCAGAGTAGTTGAAGGTCCACTAGCAGGAGTTTGTTATTCTTCAGAAACAGCATTGCTGCCTGGGATGGAAAACTTCCTGTACAGCAATGTTGCTGAAATACTGAGGACTGAACTAGTGCCCACTAAAGTTAACGGGACATTTTCCACTGACTTCAGTGACTATTGGAACAGGCCCTTAGAGCAGTGGTCTCCAAAGTGGGGTGCACGCAAGACGATCCATTGGGGTGCAGGAAGAAAATATTAGAACTTTGATTTAGATGTATATTTATATAACTATACATATATTGGGGGTGCGTGCTCAAAAAATTTTACTGATAGGGGTGCGCAATCAAAAAAGTTTGGAGACCACTGCCTTAGAGAAGGCAGTTGCAGCTTGGAGGAATAAATGCTAAAAGTAACTTCCCCCCTCTACCCCCACCTCCATTTAAAGCTACATACTCTACGGAACAGGACAAATCAACCCTTACTGCCCCACAGGCAAATGAGTTTATTTTAAATGCAAAACTACAGTGTTACTGAGACGATCTCCCTTTTATTTTTTTATCTAATATTGGAACACTGTTTATTTCCTTCCATGTTCTAAACTGTGGTCAATCTCTTAGTCCTTCCACTAAAGGAAATTAAAAACTACAGGGAAATCTGGAGAAATATTTGCCTTTTAATACTAGCTGCACGTCGCCCAGTGTCCCACCAGAGGTGATGTAATTGGTCCTAACTGGCAAAGACCAGTCACATGGGAGGTGATGTTTTTATTATGATCAGCTGCAGAGAAGCAGTGGGGATGATCTCACCTGCAGCTGAACATGTTTGAACTTTTGTACCTTTCAGTCTGTGAAACAGAAAGTGAGGCACATCAGACAGCAAAGTTTCCTGCAAACCTTAAGGGCACTTGTACACGTGACCGGTTTAGTCCTCAGGGTTTTATTCTGTGCCCCCTAAATTGAAACATTGGGCTTTTAATTGAAAACCACCATTTCAATTTTTCCGTCACATTACGGTGAGGGGCCTAATCCCCCCACCTTTTTTTTTCAGAACCGGGACCTGCCCACTGCCAGGGAGATGAGTTGCTAGTGGGCCAAGCAACCTCTGAGCCATGGGGAGCCCCAATCCTTCCCTCCATGGTGGTGGCACCCCCCCAGGGCTGCCCAGGCAGGCTGCTAGTGGGCCAGGTGCTGCCCCAGCTTGGAAGCAGCACCTGGTCTGATCCAGCTGTTCCCTGAACCCACCCGAGGAGCAGCACCCTGTGGTCTTCCAGTAGGCAGGCTCAGGGAACAGTTGGATCAGGCTGGGTGCTGCCTCTGAGCTGGGGCAGCACTTGATCTGCTAGCAGCCCACCTGGGCTGCCCCAGTGGGCACAGCTGCCATGGTGGGAAGGACCAGGGCCACCCCACAGCTCAGGGGATGCTCGGCCCACTGGCAGCCCACCCCCCACCAGCCAGAGGAGAGGTGGGCAGGCTCCACCAACAACAAGAAATGGACTGGGTCCCTTGCCACTTCTACCTTCAACAGGTGTCTGCTGAAAACAGAAGCAATGAGGGGCCTGATCCATTTTTCCTGTGGAGCCTGCCCACCTCTCCTGCAGCTGCGGGGTGGGGGGAGCTGAAAGCTGCAATACATCGTTGCAAACTAAACTACATTCTCATGTAGTTTAGTTTGCAATGATGCAAATTCATCTAAACCCCCCAAAACTGGTGTGCATGTAATGTGTGATGCCATTAAACTATAGCAAAACCCCCAGTTTTTCTTTTTTCTTATTTAAAAATATACTCCCTCCCCTTCCCCTAACCATTTCTGACTTTCTGTCTGCCCTCTGTATCCCTTATAAGTGATTACAAGTAATACTAGGTAAACTAAGTTCTTATACTTCCACATAGTAATAAGCTCCTTTTTATGTTGTAAATAATGTTCGCTTATGTTTGTATTAATTTTCAATTTTATATTGAATTTTTATGATTTAGGCTATGTCTGTAAAGTCAAGTAATGTCAAGTTTCCATTTTGTATGTCAAGCCTCCATCTTGTGTCTCCTGCCCAGGCGTAATCTATGTTGTAACCTATGACTCATGTCTAACCAGTATCATGTACACTGGTTCCTGAATGAATGGGGGATAATGGTAGCAGGCCTCTACTGAATAATCAACTCAATGACTGGACCAGACCATTGCCTTCCATTGACTCACCCAGGAACCATGGACCCAGCATTTGAAATCAGCCAACTCACTACTGCAACACAGGCACCTGGCACTGCACGTCCCTGCCTGGAGTGCACATGCTCAGTACACCAGGGCTGACCCTTGCCTGGGCATGCCCCTGCCACTAGGGTCATAGAAGGTCTGCCCCTATAAAAAGGGGCAGTGAAGACAGACCCAGTGGGACGCCCTCACCATCTGAACCAGCACTGCGTCATGTCACCCATTCACCCAGAGGCCCTGCCAGCAACCCCCTCTGGACAACACCTCACTAGAGAAGACCCCAACAGGCCATTGAGGATCAACTCATAGCCCAGGATAGGTAGCTATTGCCCAACTTCCTTTCCCAAACACAGGATCTAGACTGTGTCCCTGCACACTTTAACTTCAGTCTCTCCACCAAGCCTTTCTCCTTCCCTGCTGCCACTGTGCGTGTGCAGGAACCAGCAGCCTCCTGAGCTGCTCATTTAGAACCCGAGTCGGGTCCTGTCTCCCAGCCCTGCTCTCTGCCCCTCTGGTCTCTCTCTGCCTTCACCTTCTCCCTGATCTTGGTCTCTTCCTGCCTTCTCTCCCTCTGTTCCCGTTCCCCATCTCTGCCCTGCTGCCGCCACCTTCTCTCTGCTCTCCCTCCATTTCTGCCCCAGCAGCACCCAGCATCCCCGCAGCTTTTCCCCACTCCCGGCAGCCCCTGCAGCCTGTCCAGCTGCCCCCGGAGCCCTGATCTGACCCCCAGTACCGCCGCACCCTTCTGGCCTGGCCCTGGGTCTCCCGACCCGGCCACCGTCCTCCCGGCGCTGCCCCACAGTTCCCCTCCGGTTCCCGGCACCCGCTGCCACTCCCTGCAGCTTTTCCAGCTGCCCCGGAACCCTTCTCCTTCTCCTTCTCCCCGGCAGCCCCGCAGCTTTTCTCCGGCTCCCAGAGCCCCTCTCCACAACTCACTGCTCTCCCCAGAGCCCTTATCTGGCTTCCCGGCTTCTCCCCGGCAGCCCCTCTCCAGCACCCCCAGCTCCCCCCAGTCCCAGTTTCCCTCTCCCCACGTACCTTTCGGCTTCCCCACAGCTCCAGCTCCGACGCCAGTTTCTGTGCCGGCTTCTCCCCGCTTCTCTGTTCTGGCGGCTTTGGGCTTCTCCTTCAATCAATTAACATCCATTAACCTAAAGTAACCCCAAGCCTCAGTTCCTCAGCACATCTTCTCTCTAGTCTACCTGTTCTAATCCCCATCCCTGCAACTTTCACTCTCTCACTTTAACCTTCCCCCAGGTATCCCAAAGTACCCCAAGCACACACATACACACACACACCATACCATCCAAGTTAGGAACTCACCTGTATGTATGTGTAGGTGGGTGGTTGTCTGTGAACTGGTGAATGTGTGTGTGTGTGTATATGTGTATATATATATCAATATCATCATGTAGGTGATATACAAATGAGTGATCCATGTATGTGTATTGGGTGTGCAGGTATTGGTAGCTGATTTAGTCTAATTTTTGGTGTGTGTAGTGAATATATGCTTGAATTGGTGATAGGTGTGCATGTGCCTACGCTGGTAATTTTGGATGATGTATGTGCCTGAGCTGGCAGTGGAACTGTATGCACCGTGTGTGTATGCGCCCGGTGTGTGTGCATGCATCTAATTGCTTTTGGAGGGAGGGGTGTGTATGTGCAATTGTGTCACACCCTCCCATCTAACAGCACAATTTTGAGATCCTGAGAGTTTGCCTGGCTCCACAGCACGACAAAGCCACATACATGACATTTTCGCCACTTGTACATCATGGCACCGGTCACATGTACAAGCGCCCTATGAGGTTAATGGAGAACTGTGAACAATGAGCTCTTCAAGAGGCAGAAAAAAATGGAAGTGGAAATCTACCACATTGTTTGTTGAAGTAGCTTTATTCCTAGAGGAGACATTAATGTCTGTTAATCAAATCCCACCTGAACTAAGAATGGACTGTATTCATGGTGCAAATATCAACGTTAGTTCTAATCTTAAATTTTCAGACTAGCTAAAGGGATTTTTCTATGTTTATTTTCTTGTAATACATGCAATAGAAAGCATTTAGGGTCTAAGTCTTCCGAAGTGCTGGACCTCTTCCATGAGGTGCCCTCTGAGCTCCCATTTGAAGTCTCAAGAACTAGTCATTGGTCTGATCCATGGTAAATGCATGTCACGTCTGCCTCACTGAGATGATTTCCATGCACATCATTGCCTTTCAGTAAAGAGTAAATGGCAACCTAGTGGCACATCTGGTGTTGTCTGCAAATCAATTTGCATAAATTAAACAGATTTGAACTGGGGCTCATTTGCCTGAAAGTCTGATTGAGCAGTTCTTTGTTCACTTGGTCGCATTGCTCTGGCTGCTTAACAGTCATATTTATCTTAATGCCAATTTTGTTTTGATATTTTGCACATGGCTACATTCTGAGGCAGATCCTGAAGTAAAAGCAAATAGTCTCCCAGCACAGTTTGTAGCTCCAATGACAGCAACAATCACTTAATCTGCACATTTCTGTTTCCACTGGAGTCTGACCTAATAACCAGGACCAGACTAGATTCAGAGGGAGAGCAAGGCATGGAAATATTTCCCTGCACCGCTGGTCTAGTTGAGTTTTTATTTACATACATTAGAGAGATGCTTCTAAACCAGAATTTTTCAAGTGCAATCTGGAATGTAGACATAAGGCAAACATGTTTTGTCTATGCTAAGATTTCACGATGTATACATGCAATTCATACTGTCTGTCTTACCCCATATCATGTATTCAGGTGGACATTGTATTGCTCTGAGACATACTGAAAAAGAATTTGACAAAGGGAAGGAGCTCCAGGGCTGGATAACATCACCACTTTTTTGGGTTTTTTTCAACAATTTAAATAAGAGCAAAATAACATGCTACATTCAATCAAAAGAACTTCTATTAGCCTGTAAGTTAGAAACCTACTTTCTGGTCTCCCTGTATTCTTTCTGGGTGGAAGCAGGGTTTTGGTTTTTAAGTTAAACACAAAAAAAAAAAAGATTTTGCATTTAAGGCACCAAACTGGGACTTGGAACATCTATTTGGTTCAGTTCCTCTATTTGCCATAAACTTCCCATGTGAGGTAATATCCCAGTGCCTTCATTCCATATGTATAAAATAGGAACCAGGATATTCCACACTTACTGAGGTGTTCTGTGTATATGTGCCCAAGTGAGAGACATTCAGATACTCTGGTGATGGGTGAATATACAAGTCCTTAGACATAAAAAGAAGTATACTATATCTTGGTAAACTGATGTGGGAGAAGTGAGTGAAAACAAAACAAAACAAAAAACTTTGGTCCAATCAGCATTTCCCAGTGAAAACAAGAGCTGTGGGCTGGGCACTGGGCTGAGTAGCGGGTATTCCTGATCATTCTAACTCTGTCAGTGCTCTCTGTGCCCATGGGCATTTGACCTCACTGCTTCAATACTGACATCAGTAAAATGAGCCTAAGGATATTTTCTTACCTTCACTGGGGATAGTGAGAATGAATCAATGTTTGTAATGTGCTCCAGGGGGGAAGCAATGCAAATGGAAAGCTGTTCTGATGGAGGGGGTAGAGTCCAGCACTAGAAAATCCTCTACATAAAATAAATCCTTTTTTCTATCAGAAAGCTTTTTAGTGTGTCCAGTAACAGCAAATTAGCTATTCCTGTTATTTTTTAGCATTCAGTATTTAATTCTAAATTCCACACGTGGTTGTTTCCGGTCTCTTAGCCATATAAATCCAGTTTGATCAGTGTGAGACAAGAAGTTAACAAATTATTGTTTTGGTCTCATTTTAACCAGAAATATGGTTAAGATATTATTGCTGGTATCTCACAGACAGTATTGACCTATAAGCTGTTTTCCAGCTTGTGAATAATTGGAATATTGGGAACTTCCCATCATCTTAGTGAAACACCAAGTTGTGCAATGTGAGAAATATTTGAAACGGCCACTGAAGCCGGTTCTGCAGTCATAGTGAACTTGTGCTAATTACCTTCCATGCCACTTTCCATCTTTCTTTCCAACAATTTTATTACTGCTGTAACTTCCAGACCACCTCTCAACATATGCCTCTGCAGTACCAGTGAGATCAGTCCTACCTCTACACTATCTGACATGAATTGACAAGTTCCTGAGAGGTCTGCTTGTCTGCAGGGGGGCAGATGGTTCCAAGCAAATGCTGCAGCTATTTCCCTCCCATTAATCATTGGTGGTATGAATTACCAGAAAAAAAGATGTTTGTAATTGCCACATGGGACTATTGCTTTCCTAACCATAAATTTGGAAATCTTCTGATGCTGTTTCTGTGGCCAGTAGTGGTGCAGTATGATTAACCACTATTGTTGACATATCATTGACTAAACATAAAGTAACCATATCTGCAAATTAAAAAAAACAGGATGCTTTGTGGTGATGCTATTCATATAAGAGTCCACTAATTTTTAAAACCATGTGCCGATATTCTTACTTCTGACTCAGCAGTGACACATGCATTGTTCTTGCACAGAAAGATATTTTCCAGTAGCTTTGTGCTCTGAATGATGTGGAATACCAACCATGAAGTGTAGCAGTCCCTTTGAGAAAGGATAAAAAAAAGTTTGGATGGTGGCAATCAACTTTCGTCGTTATTTTCTCATCATTCCAACTCTTGTTAAATCACAGCAACCACTTCTGCCACTGGACAAGTTGTTCCTGATAAGCATGGAACAAACTCTGGTCTAAAATAATTGATCACAAACAATTACTTCTATAGTTATTTAAAAAAAAATATGAGTATTTTGTTTGATAAAATGATAAACAAACTAGGTGTCCTGAAAGGCATTCTGAAAGTCATAGGACATCACATGAAGAGCTAGGCTGCTAAACCAGGGATTTATGATCATTTAGGTTAAAGAAGCTTGGATTGTGTAGTTTACTTTGTTTCAGAGCCCTAAAAGAGTTCTGGGAGCCCAAGAGCACTCTCTGACTTAAGAGACTCCAAGGATTTGTTCTAGCATTGTTTATTAAGGGGGTCGGTAGATGCCAGTCTCTTGAGTAATTTTAAGAATGGGAGGGGGGCAAAACACGCAGTATAAATACCCCAGAGACAGAATGATAGCATGTGGGAATTAATGACAGAAGGTCACAGAGTAAAACTGATTGCAGAGGCAGAGTACTAAGTTCACTGGAAAGAAGGTGTCCTTTCATACCAGTCTTTAGAACCATTCACTAGGCCCATCACATGGCTTTGTGTGTTGCTCTAGACTGGGAGTTATTACTTAAATATCATACTTGTGCTTCTGTTATGACCTCTCTCAACATACCATAGACAGACATATGGGGCCAGCTCCTTCACTGATGTAAATCTGTGCAACTCCATTATACCCAAGTTCTCATCTCAAGCTTCAGATGGACAGTATAGGGTTGGTTCCAGAAGGGAGGAGGAGAGGCTATCACAACACAGCACTAAGGCTAGGGGCAGAAATTAAAAAAAGTCTGAATTGATTCAATCTTTGCAGGTTAGTCTAACTGGTCTTGGCTAAATCAGTTTGTAACTGCTCAGACATCCCAGACATGCAGGCACATGCCTGCAGTGGCTCAGGCTAGAAGCCAGGGAGTGCTAGAGCAGCCCTCACTTCCCTTCCACACTGCTGAGCTGAGGTGGGCATAGCCAGGCCCTGGCAGGACCTCTGATTACGGTGGGATTCCCACCCCACTTCTGACCAGCACCCCCCTTCTCCCTGAAGGGTGCAAAGATGAAGCAGACAGCAGGGGGGGGAAAGGGGGGAGGGGGACAGGCAAGGCCAGCACCACTGCCCTCCCCTTCTCCCTGTCTCTGCAGGCGGTGATGGAGCAGATGGATGGGGGACGGGGCCAGAGGTGTTGGCCCCGCCCCCTTTGCTCCCTGGATGATCCGTCCCTGTCCCCATCCCCATCACCACCCCCATCATTCTTGACAGGCACTTGGCTAGTTCTAAATAATAACCAGTAACATCTCACAGGATTTTCCTAGATGATTTTCAGATGAAAACACTAGTACATGTGAAATTTGGTAAAGGAAAACCTGTTCCCAAGTGTTTGAAGTAGGTCAAGTCACCAGATGATTCCTGACAGCTTATGAAATACTGTTTGCAGGCACAAAGTTCCTAGCTCAAATAGTGTACTTAAAACAAAAGGATCTAAATTACACTCCCATGGCACTTGACTCTACTCAGGATTGCCTAGGATCAAAACTATTTCCAAAATACTCAGCTAAATATTATCAGGGCCCTGCATGTACTGTGATTACAGTGCAATGGAATTTGCTGTAGAGTTATGTTCCAGAATCTATTATCATTAGCTATCCTGCTGTGGAGGAGGGGTGGCTATAAGCCCTAAATGTGTCTCATAGGCCCATTGTGTTGGGCACTCTGCAAACATATGGTAAATGATTCCTTGCCTAGTTGAACCAAGGATAAATAAGGGTATAAATGCATACAAGACTAACACATAATGGTAGCAGTCATTGTGCTGATGTATGCATCTTAATAGTAATATTTGTTCTTTGTCCTCATGAACGTGCCAGTCATTTGGTGCACTGAAGTATTTCTGAGGATTTAAACAGCATGAAAACAGTCCTGAGAAAGGGAAGCTGCCCCATTCATCTGAAAGGGCTATTGACACTGGAACTCAAAGAGGGCTGTGACAGGCTCACGCCTAGAAAAGACTGGGCAACGTGCGTACCCGGTTCACCTGCTTGCAATGCACCTTCCTCTTCCTACCTACCATTACCAGCTATTTCTAAAATATTAATATTCAGTGATGGGGAGGTGGTACCTGTGGTCACTCAATGGACTTAGTGTGGTTGAGTCTGCATTGGGCTTCTGTGGAAACTTGATGGTAAGTAGGGTCTCCACTTAGTTCCTTTCCTTCCAGGTGCTACAAAAAGATCAAGCCCGCTTAGGATGTGGCCTATGCCTCAGCTCCAAAGGATTGCAACAGAAACAGATCATTAAGCTTAAATTGCTCAGGCAGGGAATTGGTGCCTCTGTGTTAGCCGAGCACCCCCCTTTACTGGGGTAATTAATTCAGTCCAAGGCACCTTGTCTGGGATCTCTGTGCCTGCCAATCCAGAGCAGCCAAGCAGGCAACCGCTTGAGTGGGGTCATGTGCCTTTCTTCTTCAGGCTCACACCAACGACCTGCCAGCAAGTTGGCAGCTCAGCCAGAGCCCTGTCCCCACAGCAATTTAAGTGGCAGCACAGCTGAAATAGCTAGTAAGCCATGCTTATCCCACAACCTCAAACCACATCTTGCATCACTGTGACTTTGAAAAATCCCAGATGTCTCCTGCCTACCTACCCAAGCCTCCAGCTTCTTCCAGCAACCTCCACAATAGTGTTGTACAACATCTGTTCAGCACAGAAATCTGTTCTGTACTGAATATGAAAAATATGAGTATACCATACAATCAATTGCAATGTGCAGCATGCTCCACTTACCTGGACACCAGAGAATGGCATGATTCATATAGTTTCATAGTTTGTAGGGTCAGAAGGGACCCCAGAAGATCATCAAGTCCAACCCCCTGCTGTGGCAGGAAAGCGTGCTGGGATCAAATGACCCCAGCAAGGTGTTCATCTAGCCTTCTCTTAAAAACCCCCAGGGTAGGAGCCAGCACCACTTCTCTTGGAAACTGGTTCCAGATCCTAGCTGCCCTGACAGTGAAGTAGCGCCTCCTGATGTCTAGTCTGAATCTACCCTCTGCCAGCTTGTGACCATTATTCCTAGTCACTCCTGGCGGTGCTCAGGGGAACAGGGACTCCCCCAATGCCTGCTGGTCCCCTCTGACTAGTTTGTAACAGGCCACTAGATCCCCCCTCAGCCTTCTCTTGTGGAGGCTGAACAGGTTCAGGTCCCGTAGCCTCTCCTCACAGGGCCTGCCCTGCTGCCCCCTGATCATGGAGTGGCCCTCCTCTGGACCCTCTCCAAGTTGTCCACATCCCTCTTGAAGTGTGGCGCCCAGAACTGGACACAGTACTCCAGCTGCAGCCTTACCGGTGCTGCATAGAGGGGGAGGATCACCTCTTTGGACCTGCTTGAGATGCATCTGTGGATGCATGACAAGGTGCGGTTGGCCTTCCTGACTGCATCCCCGCACTGCCGGCCCATGTTCAGCTTGGCATCAATGATGACTCCAAGATCCTTTTCTGCCTCTGCACCGATAAGAAGGGAGTTCCCCAGCCTGTAGGTATGCTGCTGGTTCTTCCTCCCCAGGTGCATCACCTTGCACTTGTTGGTGTTGAATCCCATCCTTTTCTCATCCACCCACCCCTGTAACCTGTCTAGGTCCGATTGCAGCCTATTCCTCCTTTCCAGCGTACCCACATCCCCCCACATCTTAGTGTCATCAGGAAATTTGAGCAGGGTGCTTTTTACCCCCTTGTCCCAGTCACTGATGAAGATATTGAACAGTGCGGGCCCGAGGACCGATCCCTGGGGGACCCCACTGCCCACATCCCTCCAGGTCGAAAATGACTCTTCCACTACCACTCTCTGGGTGTGGCCCTCCAGCCAGTTGGCAACCCATTTGACTCTGTAAGTGTCAACACCACAGTCCCCCAGTTTCTTAATGAGAATGGGGTGAGAGACAGTGTCGAAGGCCTTCTGAAAGTCCAGAAAGACTACATCCACTGCTACCCCTGCATCTAAGGATTTGGCGACCTGGTCATAGAAGGTCACCAGGTTGGTCTGACAGGACCTGCCTCTAATGAACCCATGTTGGTTGCCCCCAAGCATAACCTTCCCTGCTGGCCCCTCGTGGATATGCATCAGAATAATTCTCTCAGAAAGCTTGCCCAGGATCGAGGTAAGACTAACTGGCCTATAGTTTCCCGGGTCCTCCTTCCTCCCCTTTTTGAAGATGGGAACCGCACTGGCCCTTCTCCAGTCCTCTGGCACCACACCAGACCACCACGAGTGCTCGTAAAACTGTGCTAGGGGTCCTGCAATGGCCTCAGCTAATTCCCTCAGTACTCGAGGGTGGAGATCATGTAGACCAGCTGATTTGAATACATCCAGTACTTCCAGAAGTTCCCTAACTAGTTCCTCACTAACACTTGGCCTAGGTGCGCCTCCCCTGGGGTGTAAGGGGGGCTCAGAGGAAGGGTGATTGTTCCGGTCCCTGCTTAGGAAAATGGAGGCAAAGAAATCGTTAAATATGTTGGCTTTCTCATCTCTCATGTTGGGGTGTGACGACCAAATTTCCTAACGTGTCCTGCAGGGGCCCCACATTACCCGAAACCTTCTTTTTACCCCCTATGTATTTAAAAAAGGACTTCTTATTGTCCTTAATCCAGGAAGCTAGTCCCAGTTCCATCTGTGCCTTGGCCTTCCTGACTGCCCCCCTGCATCCCCGAGCAACTGCAATATAGTCCTCCCTGGTGATGGCCCCTCCCTTTTTGCTAGGAGACATTCCCAGATGCTTTTGATGAGCCATGGGGGCTTATGTGCCCTCCTGCTCCCTTTGATCTGTGTTGGGATTACCTCCCTTTGGGCTTGGAGGATCATCTCCTTAAGGAGCGTCCAACTGTCCTTGGACACCTGGCTCCCCTCACCTCTCGGACCTCAGTGCTTCCCCGACTATTCTCCTTAGCTCGTTGAAGTCTGCCCTCCTGAAATCTAGGGTTGCTGCCTTGCTGCAGGCCTTTGCCACCTTGCCCTGGATGGTGAATTCCAGCAGGCAATGATCACTGTCGCCCAGGTGGTCAAGCACCCGCAGCCCCCTCACTAGGTCGTCACCCATGGCCAGCACCAGGTCCAACAAGGCATCTCCCCTGGTGGGGCTGTGCACCTCCTGGGTTACATGGAGGTCCTACATCTTGGCTAGGAACCTACATGAGTGGTCAGACCTGGCTGACTGCTCTTCCCAGCAGATGTCTGGAAGGTTCAGGTCACCCATGATGACCACATCCTTTGACCCAACTACCTCCGTGAGCTGACTTAATAATTCCTGGTTTAGCTCTTCCCCTTGGTTGGGTTGTCTGTAGTAGACCCCCATCATTAAGTCTCTTTCTCTTTGACTGCCTTGTATTCTAACCCAGAGCACTTCAGAGTGCCCCTCCTCGATTCTTTGCTAATTGACAAGGATGTGTATTCCTCCTTAATGTAGAGCGCCACACCCCCACCTATTCTCCCTGTCCTGTCCCTCCTGTATAGCCTATATCCCTTGATATTCACCACCCAGTCATGCTTTGGGTCCCACCACATTTCAGTGAGCCCCACTATGTCTGGGTTGGTGTCAGCTAGCTTCCTCTTGCTTGTTTCCCATACTACGAGCGTTTGTGTAGAGGCATTTGAGGCCTCCTGAGGATGTATGCACTGGCCCCCTACTTTCAGCATTACCCTGGCCCCTGTTGCTTACCTGTATATATGTTCCGCTCATCAGTTTAGGCTGGGCTGTACTGTGGGTGTTGCTTGGTTTGGCAGTCCAAGGCTTCTTCCACCCTCGTCTTCCCCTTCCCCCAACGAGCCTAGTTTAAAGCCTGCTGGAGGAGATCTGCCAACCTAGAAGAAAACACGTGCTTACCTTTAGGGGAAAGGTGGAGTCCATCCCATCCAAGCAGGTCTTTTGTCATGATGTACAGGTTGTTGTCGAGGAAACCAAAGCCCTCCTCGAGACACCATTCCCAAAGCCACCAGTTGGTCTCTGCGATGTACATCACATGCCATCTTCCATGTCCGCTCACTGCTAGGACAGAAGAGAAAACCACCTGTGCACCCATCTCCTTCAGCACGCCCCCCCAGAGTGTGGTCTGCCATCAGGTGATCAGGGCTTCTCCTGACCGCATCATTAGTACCCACATGGATTAGGACCATGGGGTAGTAATTGGTGGCCTGGATCACAGCCTGGATCATCCTCTCCACATCCTGAATCTTTGCTCATGTACCTGGATAACATAATGCCTATCCCAATTTGTTGCCTGTTCAAAGTCTGCTATTAGTAGCCTTGAAAATGGCAGGAACTAGCCAGAGAGGCTGAGACCAAATTGGGAAGACACTCAAGCCCCAGGAGGAAAGACAGGCTACTTGCATGCCCTGAGAAATGCACGCCAAGGCAAAGCCCCAGAAGAGAGTCCCAGAGAGGCTACCAAGCCTGGCTGCAAAGCAGGAAGCAACGTGGAGCACAGTTGAAGCAGGCTGTATTTGGCCAAACAGGTACCCTACAGGGAAGCACAGGGAAGGGATTCGCAGAGCACTGCCAAAAGGCAGGGCAGAAAACCTGGCCCCAGGCCAAAAGGAAAGAAAGTGAGAGGTTGGCGACTGGTAGAAAGCTGAGAGACCTGAGCAGAGAGGCCCCTGCAAAAAAGGGCCGACATTTAGGGCCAAGCCAGGCCGCAAAGCAACCACTGGCACAGATGCCTAGGGTTGTAGATAAGGGGGTGGAGACATCTAAAGGCCCCCAGTAAAGCTGAAAGGGTGCAGCAAGAAGCTGACAAGCCCATAGAGCAAAGCAGTGAGGAACACAGCCATGAGTGCATAGCAGCAGAACTGGATTTGGGTTGTACTTTAAATGGATTCATAGATGCTAGGGTCAGAAGGCCCCTCAACAGAACAGAGTCCAACCCCCTGCCTGGGCAGGAAAAAGTGCTGGGGTCAGATGACCCCAGCCAGATGCCTATCCAGCCTTCTCTTAAAGATCCCCAAGGTAGGGGAGAGCACCACCTCCCCCAGAAGCCCATTTCAAATTTTGGCCACCCTTACCATGAAGAAGTTTTTCCTGATGTCTAGCCTAAATCTGCTCTGTCAGTTCATGACCATTGTTCCTAATTACCCCAAGAGGCAACTTGGTGAACAGAGCATCTCCAATCCCCTGCTGGGCCCCCCAATGAATTTGTAGGTAGCCACAAGATCACCTCTCAGCCTTATTTTGCAGAGGCTGAAGAGATCCAGATCCTTCAATCTCTCCTCATAGGGCTTGTCCTGTAAGCCCCTAACTATATGAGTGGCCCTCCTCTGGACCTCTTGAGTCTATCAACATCTTTCTTAAAGTACAGCGCCCAAAACTGGATGCAGTACTCCAACTGCGATTTGACCAATGCCATGTAGAAGGGAAGTATCACCTTCTTCAATCTATTTGTCCTGCATCTGCTAATACATGATGAAGTGTGGTTAGCTTTGCTGATGATTTTGTCATACTGATGACTCATGTTCATCTTGGAGTCCACTATGACTCCAAGATCCCTTTCTGCTTCTGTGCTGCTGTGACGGTCACTTCCCAACCAGTAGGTGTGCTGGATATTTTTGTGCCCTAGGTGCAACACTCTGCACTTGTCCTTGTTGTACTGCATTCTGTTGTGCACTGCCCACTTTTCCAACCTGCCCAGGTCTACTTGCAATCATTCCCTACCCTCCAGTGTGCGCACTTCACCCCACAATTTAGTATAGTCCACAAACTTTGATAGAGTACACTTCACACCCACTTCCAAGTCACTGATGAAGATACTGAAGAGTATAGGTCCAAGGGCCAAACTCTGCAAAACTCCACTACCCACATCCTTCCACTCTCTGGTTGCGACCACTAAGCCAATTTGCCACCCACTGGACCATGTAAACATCTGTCACAGCCTCTTAATTTATTTATGAGAATGGGATGAGATACTGTATCAGAGGCCTTGCCAAAATCCAAGAAAATAACATCTACCTCTACTCCTGCTTCTAAGCATTTTGTGACCCCATCATAAAACAAAACTAGACTGGTCAGGCATGATCTACCTGCTACAAATCCATACTGGTTTCCCTACTGCATTATTTTTCCCATTGGACTCCCACAAATATGATACTTCATATCTTTTCAAAGACCTTTCTGAGGATGGAGGTGAGACTGACTGGCCTATAATTACTCAGATCCTCCTTCCTTCCATTCTTGAAAATAGAGAACACGTTGGCCCTTTTCTAGTGCCCTAGGACCTGACTTGAGTGCCACAAGTGCTTAAACAGCCATGCCAATGATTCTGCTATGACACCGGCTAATTCCTTCAGTACTCTCAGAGGCAGCTTATCTGGGCCATTGGGTTTGTTCTGATTTTTCCTTAGAAGAATTTCATTAGCACAAAGCCATGGTGAGTCCCATTATGGGGACATCAGCTTGTAGTTAAAGGATGGCCTAAAAAGAACTGCCAGCCAAGGAGGTCTCATCCCCATAATGGCAGGACCTGCAGGTGAGAAGCAATCACCTATAAAAGTGGAGCCCCGCAAGAATAACACCCTTTCTGGCCCTGGATGTGGTAAGGGTGGGTAATGGGGAGGTTGGAGCCCCATGAAGAAACCAAAGGTGTGGGACCTCGTAAGCCATCTGTGGGAACCGTCTCACCAGAAGAACATAGAGTTGTGGTAGACGAGCAGGAACAACTATCAAAACACACAGGTGACACTACGTAGGATCCCACCCACATGTTGTACGGGGGTAAGGTATTGGTTAAGAAAGCACTTAAGCCTTACAATACATACACGCAACAATGACCATCTCTCCTTTCTAATGGTCTTGATGTTCCACAAATTAACCTACCCTTTCTTCTGCAATTCTGGAAGAAAAATGTGGAACACCTGTGACTGGATGTTAATGGTGTGAAGCACAACACAAGACTGAGTGTGCCTGAGGAGATGGTAGCACCATAGATGGCTAGCAAGAACACAGGTGATTTGAAAATTGCAGGTGGTGGGAAAACTGTGGTAACCAAAATGGTATATAGAATATTAAGCACGGATACTCAAAACTGTGGTTGGCTAAACCATGCTAGGTGAGGGAAACCTCTAACACTGTACAGAGATAGCATTAAGGTATAAGCCATTTAATCTCAGTCTCCAATTTTGATAGTCTTGGGTTGACTAGTTGGCTTTATCCCATCATGGTTTTATACATGAGACTAATGGAGTTGCAGTAACAGCCATCCTAGCAGTACAGGAGTATAGGAATAATCACTGCAAGAAACTGGCACTCAGAGTGCAGAAGAAGAAAAGCCAACAGATGCATCTGAAAATGAGCCAAGTCTAGAAGGGTCTCCAACACCAATCAGGAATAAGCCAAGTTGGATATGCTTGTCTTGTCCGAGAGAAAAATATGCCATTAGTTCCCCAGTCATAATAAATATTCAGTAAAAAAAAGGTGATTATTTTTCCACTAACAAGGAAATTAAAAACAACCCAAGATGGGCCTGACAATGACTTGAAGGTACCATCTTGGGGGAGGGGGGTGCAAATTGGGGCAAACACCCTGGGCCCACTGCTTTGGGGGGCCCTGCAGACAAGGCTGTACAGGCCCCACCGCAGCCACTGCCGAGAGCTGCTAGCTCCAACCGCTCACCCCCCTCCCCACTCACACACGCTCTGCCAGCTCTGGCCAGTCGCCATCCCCCTTCCCCCACAGGCTGATATGCCCCAGTCCTAACAGCTCTAGTCATTGTAATAAGTGGGCCATCCCAGGGCTGGTTCAGAAGTTGGCTCGCCCACTGCCTTGCCTTTAATGTAATTGAAGATGCTCCTAGGCAGGAGGCTGCCCATTTAATTGCCCTGATGCCAAGGGCAAATACATGATCCCGAACCTCCCCTTATACCATGTCCCATGCTTCATGTATGGCATCCATATCCACAAACTCCCCCAGCCCCTTAGCTGGGGTGCATTCATCTTAAACTTGGCCTCAGGCATCCTCAGAGCTACCTGGGATCCCAAGGCCCCCTCACTGGGGCCTCAACACCTGGTTCCCTCACTGGACTTCTGGACCTAGTGCCCCTTGGGCCTCAGGCCTTACTCAGTGGGCCTGGACCCTGCCTCAGACCCTACTCAGTGGGGCTTGACTCTGTGCTTTTCTGTCAGGGTGTGCTCTCCCAGCCTTTCCACTCTACAGGATCACCCGCAAGTCAGTGGGGGTTGAGCCTTTCTGGTACCCCATACTCACCCTTCACTGGTGAGGCATTTCATTGAGACTTCCCTCCCACAAGCAGCCCCACTACATCATCCCCCTCAGCAGGGTGTAGTTTTAGGTCATTCCCCAGGACCAGGAACCTTCTCCACCCCCATAGTCCCTACCCTGAACCTCCAAGCTGTTCTGGGATCAGCCAGCTGGGTAATGTTCCTACCTCAAGTCCTTGGAGCAACTGCCAGTTGTGCTCTTGGGGCCTAGCCTTATACCGAGGCTCCCAGCTTCTCCACCAATCAGGCAGCCTCCTGCCTAACATGCAACTGCCTAATTGGGCCTGCTCCCACCTGCAGGCTGCTTACTGCCTGATCACACCCCTTAAAGCAGCAGGCATAACCTGTTTTCTGCCAGTCAAAATACAGAACTGTAAGGAACCTCCCAGGTCATCAAATTCATCCCCCTGATACTTCAGGCAACGATCCTAATAATTCATTTATCAAGATCCATCTTAAAATAGGCCTTTTGCTGCCAGTAAACCTATTGCAAGGGTCTTGCCAAGTTTAATTTCTCCTCCAATTTCCAATCCAAAAAGTTATGCACAACTATTTGGAACCAGTCTGTTCTTGTGCCAACATCATTATTTAGATTGAGGGACAAGCTTCATGTTTATTCCCTTGTATAATTATAGAAAGCAGCTTCGTCCTTTTTCAGCCCTCATTTTGCCCGGCTAACTCAACCAAGCTCTTAGTCTCGTCTTATAAGATAATATCTCCCTAATTACCCTGGTAGGTTTTCCTTCTACCTGTTCCAGTTTGAACTTAATCTCACAAATGGCAGGTGATCAACGTTTCGCACAATATTCCACATGAGATCTCACTAATGTCTTACAAAGTGTCATTGATCTTTACTGAAAACTGAAGCAAAGCATTTATTTAGATTCTGACCCATGCCAAGATTAACTTTGATCCCAACCCTATCTTCACTATACACTAAAGGCCATTTACCATTAGTTTGTCCAAAGGAAATGAAGACAAACTCAGTTTCACTCCCAACAAGTTTTCCTATATCCTGCATTTTCTCACCTCTGAGACATCACTGAGGTCTCTTTTGCCATTCTGTGGAGACTTTCTGTTTATGTCTAGAGGTGACAGAGTTCAGTCTGAAGTATTTACCTCCAACCATTTCCCATTGCTGGGGCTTGGGATTCAAATTTTTGCACATTTGATTTAAGGAAACTCCAAGCCTCTTTGTAGCAGGTCCTGGCCCTCAAGAGCAGCTGTGATGCCCCCTGGTGGCCAAGCTACCCCTGCCTCACTTCTGTTCTCCAGGGTACCCTCCCTTGTTTGTCTCATCTTCCACACCTTGATGTGTATTTTAGTCCTTTGGGAGGCTGCTCCAGAGCCCCAAAGTGAGCCTCAGTTCACATCTTTCCATCATGCCTGGCTGGCACCAGTCTTGTCCTCTGTCAAGAAGCCATCTTGAAGGCATTAACTGTGGCCTCCAGCTTCCCCCCATAGCCATGGGCATGCCTCATGGTGGTCACTTCATCATGATTTACTTTTCTGTGTAAGTTTTGGCCTTCTTAGTCTTAGCCTACAGGTTGATCTGGTTGTCTGTGGACTGGTAGCCTAGACCCACTTGGTCTCAGCCTCATCAGCCACAGCTAGGGTGGTCATCATAGAGGACAGTCGTCCTCTGTCGATACAAAACCAGATGTTATGTCCTCTATTTTTCTTTTGAAGAGAAAAATAGGACACAAAGGCATCAGGTTTCATATCAGTAGAGGACAGATTAGCAGAAAACCAGAATGCCCTTGACCACCCTAGCCACAGCCTGCTTCTGTTGCCCCTTCTAGACTCAGGCTTTGGCCTTCTCAGCTTTAGGCTACCCCTATCACTCCACTCTCAGGGAGAGATTCTGGACTTTTTGGTCTCAGCCTGCCTGTGCCTTGACCTCAGGGTCAGACTCTGTCCCTTGCAGCCTCAGTCTGCTTCTGTCTTGTGCCCCTGCCTTGGCAGGTCTCAAAACCTGGCATGCATTTCAGGCACCCCTGTATGGCCTCCTTAGCACCCCTACAGCCACCATCTGCTCCTCCAGTATAAAACTAGGACAGAAACACAAACAACCACTTTTAACTCAAAGCTCCCCTCTGGGTCATCTTACCATTGGGACTACCTAACATGGCCTGCAGCCCCTGCCCCTAGCAGCCATTCTTCTCCCTACAGAGTTCAGGGCTATACTGCCCCTTTTACCTCAAGAACTCAGGCTTATATACCCTGGGCTCCTCCTCTTCTGGTCAGGTATGCTCCTGAATGGCCACAGGTGTGCTCTCTCACCTTGATGGCCAGCTTACTGTGCCTAGACTGCAGTTGATCCCCTGCTGCCTCCCCTTTCACAGCTAACTCCTTTTCAGCTGCTTGGAGTCCTTTCTGCTGTAGTCTCTCTCTTAAAGTAATAAGAGCCCTGGCTCCCTGTTACATTTCTCCACTTCCAAGTTGTTTGTTTTTTTAGCCCTGTTGACTTCACTAATTAGGTACTGATTTTTCATTAAACTTTTTATTTTAAAATTGAAAATGTTTGTTGTGGCCCTGTTCTATTTAATTCAGACTGAATTAACTTCTAATCCAACAATCCAAGGTTCAATCCCACAATCAGCTCTTCTCCAGTAATGTTCCTCTTTATGAAATGGAGCAAAAATCCATGGTGCTTACTTATGCTTTACAGTAAATATGGAAGCATCATCCTTCCCTGAGGTAAAGGAAGCACACTGCAACAGTAAAAAATATATATTCCTCTCATTAGGGTAGCATATCATGCACCATGCTTTAGGTTCATCTGATGGCAAAACTTTCTGTTCAATCTCTGATTTACAATGATGGAGCAACTGATTCACTAATAGTGTATTCTCCCCAATGAAAAAATGTGCCTCTCACTGATTCAAGCCACAGCTTATGGATCTTTGTGATAAGTAAGGGCCAAATCACCCATATTTACTTATTCTGGGTATTGTCATACTCCCTGATTTCAGTGGCCACATCCAGGTGTGCAGGGGCCTAGCACTTGCAGCAGCACATACGGTAGCAGCACAAATTTGTGCTGCTACTTTGTGCTGCAGCGCATGCCTCTGCATGTGCATTTTGGTGAGGAATAAATTTGGGCAAACTGCCCTTTCGCCTCTCCTGGTGTGCTGGAGCAGCTCCTGGTGTGCTGGAGCAGCTGGGTCACAAATGAAATAGTAGCGATGCTCTGGCCAGCAGCCAAAGCATCTCTCTAGAAGACTAAGCCTCCATTTGTTCTGGTGCACGCGCGTTGTAGCATGAGCTGCACCACTTTTTTCTCGGCAGTTTTTTTTGCTACTGGGAAATCTCAGTAGCAAATTTTGGCCCCATGCTGCAAATTTGCAGTACAGGGTACATTTTAATGTTCACCACAGGTAGCGTGTGGTGGTAGAAAGGTTTGCAGCACCACAAATAACACATGCCTACATGTCTGAACACAGCCAGCGGGGTTAATTTCCCAAGGAAGTTTCTACTCTGTAAAGGTTGGCAGGATCTGGCCCTGAAGGGGGACAGGATAACAGTATGCAAACATTTGAAGGTAAAAAGATTCATTATTTATTGTGGTTCAAGAGGAAGTGCCTAGAAATTATGGAATGAAATTAAATGTGAAAAAATAGATTGTATATCAGGAAAAACTTCCAGATACTGATATAGATTATGGTATAGAAACATTTCTCAAAGGAAGTGGTGAAAACCCCAGAAACTTGAATTTTTAAAAGTTGGTTTGACAGTGCAATAGAACATCAGGCATTTTTTAAACTGGGTGGTACTGATTTATTCCGTGATTTTATGTTCTTTGCTTCCTCCTTACTCCCTGACAGCCATTTCCCTGTTCATTAACTAGCCTGTCTAGCAAGTCCCTTTAATAAAAATTGTTCTTTACTTTCACCCAGAATGTTAGTCCCCTGTTTGGAGTAATATTGTACCACTTCCTACCTACTTCATTGAACTTAATTCCATCCTAATGCTCTCCTTTAAGGTGCTGTTTCCATCCGTGGCTCAGTCAGGTAAAAAGAAAAAAGAATTAGTTAGGTACTATTTAGTAGTTCTGCTAATGAGAAAAACATCCTTTCAGAGCACTGCCTGCAACCTGCATGTGATGGAGTGAGCCAAAGCACATATGTTCTCATTCATGCTGTTTAATGTCACATCCTGAAGTTTGCAGTACCAGTGGGAGGGGGTTGAGTTTTATAGGACTGGTTCACATACCTCTCATTTCTTCACAATCCTTCTGTGTACATGGTGACATTTACATGCATTCCATTTCTAGCATTGTTGTGCAGCCATTCTTCATTTTCCAGAGTTACCTAATCCATCAGTGTGTACCCATCTCAATGTGCAAGAAGTGTTTGCTTTTTAAAACCAAGTTTTCTTACAACAGCTTGACACTTTTTTCAGTTGGACAAGGTGATTAATGGTGTTAGCATTGTGCATTTGCAGTTAATACTAAGCAAAAGATCTACTGGCTTTTCTCCATACATTGTACTGAAGGTTTGATCCTGCAAGATGCTACTCATGTGAATAGGCCCATCAGATCAGTATGAAACAAAAAAGAAATAACTGTATGTTAGTCTCTCATATGGCTCCTGATATAAAATGTACATAACTTCAGATATTTTTTTTCCAGTCTTCTGGCAGTTTCTTCACTGTAGGGCAGTAGGATTAAAGCCTACAATCCAGCCCCTAACAACTATGAAACTATGAATGCCAGTGAAGGTAAAACTCCTGCTGGCCACAGGAATAATTTTACCTATGAACAATTCATTCCATAGTACTATAACTATTATACAGTTGTGATTTCTCCTGGTATGTGTAGCACCTATGCATATGTAAAACCTGATTTTCCTGTAATACGCAGGGACTAATTCTCAAAATTGAAACCAGTGAAGTAGGGATCCAGCCAAATGAAACTGGTGGAAGAGAGAAGAGAATCAGACCCATTAATACAGGGACAATAGAACTGGTGCTGGGGCAATAAAACTGAGCAGGGAATGCCCTGTGAGCAACATGACTGCTGTAACTCTAAACCTCAGTCTAATCTTTTTATTTTCCTGGGGCTGTAAGCAACACTGAAGGGGCTCTCATACAACACTTTGTCCACTTGGGTGGGGACTACTGAGAGAACAGAGATGGCCCTGAACTACAAAGCCAGGGTTCAGTTCCAACTTTGCAAAGCTCAGGAAGTTGTCAGCTCCAAGTTTTTGATCTGAGCCCATGATATATCATTTCCCATGATACATCATTTATTAGGCATAGATGTTCACAGATGATTGACTGACAAAGACTTTGAAGATTCATGTATCCCACATAGAGATGAAATAAATCTGCCCTAACCCAGTTACTGAAAGTCCCACAGAGTTCAAACCTGTTTGTGTTTAAAAAGGACTTTCCTTTATTCTAGGCAGAATAGGAGAGACACAATGGACTACACATCAGCCTAAAACCTCACCAATCTCAGTGGGTACAAGTGAAGGGTACCCATCGTGTCACCCGACCCTTAATGCTTTCTGCAAAGGACTAAATGTCTTCTGTTACCACTAGGCAAACAAGGTTCTTTGGGTAAACATGATATATTTTATTAGACCAACTAAATAGTTGGGGAAATGAGGTTTTTATAAACTGGCTTCGAATGACAGTTTATAAAATAGCTCATTTACCCAGTTGTATTTATCCCCCCCACACACACACACACTCACATTTGTCTGGAACAGAAAATCCACATATATCCACATAACATAGGGTCTTGCATCTCCATAATTAGAGTGGCAAAACAGCTCTTCAGTTCTGTTGGTCAGTTTCCCTGTGTAGCCAAGCCCTAACTTTGCCAAAGTTCTCAGTCTTTGAGTTTGGGTTTTAGCTAAACTACAGAAAGCAATGTTCTCAACTTGAGTGATGCATGCTTTGATGCCCGTTATTGAACAAAATGGTGGCTATCACAGATAGATGATTTAAGAAGAGCTGATTCAGGGAAAAAAAATCAAAACTTCAGTGTAATAATATCTTATCATCCAAGGCATGATTAATTCTTGGTTTTTCCATTTTCAGAGAAAAAAACTGTAGGGATCACTTGACCCACCAGCTACATGCAAAAAAAACTAAGAAAGTGTAAGATAAAGAAGAACACTTCTATGTTGTTTTTCATTGTCCTATCATTGCCCTGACCCCCTAAATCTTTTTCATTTCATCAAACAGAAGTCTTGCCTACATGCAAGCTTGTACTGGTTTAATGGGGTGTTTTTAAGCTGATTTAGTTAAACCAGTACAAATTTGTATGTATTCAAGGCCTGGAGGTAAGGAGGAGTTCTCACTAGGCAATTCATTATGTTCTTTAGAGCCCATTCTAAAGAACATAGTGTGTAACCTAAAACAGCTCCTCAGTATCTCCATCCCCTTCTGATACTGTAGCTTCTCAAAGTTTGAGAAGTCTTCAGACTGAGGCATTTGATTTGAGCCCATGATATACCTTTTATAAAGAATCAATGATCACCAGTGAGCGACTGGCAAAAGCTTTGAGTGTAAAGCACTTACTGAAATACTAAAAAGTACCCTATGGCAATCCTCACTAATTGGGCTTTCATACACAGGTCTTCATGCTGCATAAGGGAATTATAGATGACAGAATAAAAATATTTTTGTTGCTTATTGATTTTCACTATTACAAGTTTGGAATTTAGTGTAATGAGATGCAGGGGTTCTATTCGGTCTTGGAGAGAAAAGGATTATTTCTGATTCAGCTTCTTGATCCCTTTGCTGTAGAACAGCAGTGCTCAATGTTTTTGTCTGTAGGGCCGGATAAGTGGTGCCCGGTCCCTCCAGGGGCCAGATCTGGCCGGTGTACATAATCCAGCCCCCAGGGCATGTGCAGTGGGGCTCCATCCAGCCATGCAGATAGGGGTGGGGTGTAGTCCAGCCCTGATTCAGCCATGTGGGAAAAGGGGGCTTGGCTCAGCCCCAACTTATCCTGGCAGTGGGGGAAGAGGGCATGACCTAGCCTCAATCCAGCCCTGTGGGGGGGAAAAGGTGTGGCCCAGACCCAGTCAAACTGGTGGGGAAGGGAGGCATGGCCCAGACTCCTTTTGTGGAAAATTTTATACATGGCCCAGCCCCACAGGAGGAAGGGGGCATGGCCTAGCCCCAGTCTGGCTGTCTGGAGGGAGAGGGGCAGGGCCTGGCCTCAAACCAGCTGTGCAGGGGGAATGGGCATAGACCTGTCCCTTGGCTAGAAAGGGGTGCAGCCCAGCCCCACCCTGGCTCTGCGGAGTGAAGGGGGCATAGCCCAGTCCTGATGTAGTCATGCTGGGGGAGGGTCACAGCCCAGTTCCAACCACCTGCAAGGGGCTTGGGATTTTAGCAGTGGGAAGGAGTGGCAGTATTAACTACCACCAAATCTCCCAACTCATGGGGAGCTCTGTGAGCCAGATGTCAAGGCTCTATGGGCCACATTTGGCCTCCATGCTGGAGGATGAGCACCCATGCTTTAAAGGTAAAAGATACACTGTTTCAGAATCCAAGGGAAAGAAAGGCTTTGGACATTCCTACATTTAAATGTTTTCCAATGTAAAATTTGCCACAAAAGGAGTCTGTTTTTTGACAGGTCTCTAAACATCCTGTTTACCTTCAGATAAAAATGGCATATTTTGCTATGTTATTTTATCCTCTAACCCTTGTAAGAAAGACTTGGCTGGTTGCACTGTTTCTTTAACTGTGGCCTACATTTAATTTTTATTGTCCTTTTATCTCTCTGAGGACTAAATCTTACATTCTCTATCCTCATAAAACTCCTTTTAAATGAATTTGAATTTTTCTCAAAGGGCCTCAGAATTCATCTCCTAAACTTTAAAACAAAACAGGAAAATATAACTTACTATTTAGTTTATTATTATATTGTGATATAATTAAGGCTGATCCATTGTACTAGATACTATAACAACATAATAAATAGTCTTTGCTCTGAGGAGCTCACAGGGTGAATAAGCAAAACAATGCTAGGGTGAAGAAAGGAAGCATTATCTTCATTTTACAGATTCAGGATGCCTAAAAATGTTAGAATCAGGCAGCTTGTACTAACAGAGCATACCAGCGACAAGAAAGAGTGCTGCTATCCAGCAAATTCTCTTCTACTCTCTGATTGCTTTGCTTGTCCAGGTCCTGAAGAAGCCCTTGATCACTTGAGTCTTCTACACTCAGCCCTGCATAAGCTATCTTAAGTGCATGAGAACTTGGAGAACTTGCACTTTCTAAGCAATTGGAGAAGAAAATGATCGGGAACACTCAGCATGGATTCACCAAGGCATGAGTGACTGGTGCCTTCTGAATCTGGGGGGAGGCACCTGCAGAAGCCACCGACCCTGTCAGGGGTGGCACCAGCCCTACCTACAGCATCGGTGTTGGCTGTCAGGGAGGACACTGGTCCCGTCAGGGGGGGCATATGCACCCCCTACTAGTTGCCTATGTACCAAGGGCAAGTCATGCCTGACCAAACTGATTGCCTTCTATGATGAGATTGTTAGGGTGACAATATTTGGATCTTGGGGAACAGTGGATTTGCAGCTGAATATGAGGCTTTAGCCCATGGCCTAGTAAAGCTGCTAACCACAAGGCAGAATGATATATTAAAAGTAACATTGCAAGACGTTTAGGCAAGCATATTCTTAACAATATAGTAGTGTTGTAAAATATGTAGCGTTAGGAGATAAAGTAGATTTTATGAATGCTTTGCTAAGCCAGCCATTTGCTTAGGCTAACTAACCATCTTAACTGTGTCAACCATTTTCAAGTGAGTCTGTGTGCTGTGAATGACGTGAAGTCTTAGGAATGTGGAAGATGGTAAACCTGGGACTGAAAAACAGACTGGAATGTAAAAAACAACACGTAATTACTAACAGAATCCCAGATAAACATATGCAAAAAGGTGAATGGGGATTGGTGAAGAAGCTTCCAGGTTTTGGTCAAAGTCCGCCCATTGACCGAAGAAGTGAAGTCAAGGTCTCAGACATGCGCTCATAGCAAAAAGACATATAAATGAATGAAATACATAAGTAATTCCATGCTAATGAAACAAACAGTAAACAAAGGCGGAGTCAACAGGAGCTGAAAACAGTGTGCCCATTGCTAAAAAGGCCCCTGCCCACTTTCCAGCTCCTGTTGTTGTTATGAGGTTTCAAAGTACTGAGAACCCTGCAGCAGACTCTTCCTCTATTTGGGTCAGTCCTGGGCAATAATCTCCCACAAGTTTACATCCATGTTCCATTTTTTTAGGTTGGTCTTGAGGAGATCCTCGAAGCACTTTCTCTGCCCTCCTCTTAAGCATATGCCTTGGCTGACCTGGGAGAATAAAACTTGCTTCAGTACTCTGGAGTCAGCTGCCCAGTGAAGTTGATGTCAGATGATCATTGCCTCAATACCTGTGGTGTTTGCTTGCAGGAAGACACTAATGTTGTTGTGTCCGTCTTCCCCTAATAAATATGCTTGGTACACCATGAAGAAACCCCTATGTAAAGTGATTCATCTTTCAAAACTTCCTTCTAGCAATTCGGTAAATGATGATGAGATTAATTGAAGCCACTTGTTGTAAATAATGTACAATCAATACCCATTTTCCTTTTTAAAAGGCTGCAATAAGATCCAACTTTGCAACTGGGATATCTTTTCTTTAAAAATGTCTGAGCACACTATTCAGAAAAAATCAAAACAAAGATGAAAAAATGAAAATCGCAACAAAGTAAAAGGATAAAATAGTGACTTGTTATGGGATATGAGAGCCTGTCATTTGTAAGGGTCTGATCTTGCAAAGACTCACCACCATCAAGATTGAAATGGCAAGAGCCTGTACTTCAGTTTAATAAATAAGCAGTTATTAATTCTGAAGATGCATTCAGCTCAAGGCGACACTGTAAGTGTTTAGAGTTGGTATTTTTTTTAAATATTGTGTATAATTTTGAAATTTCAAGTGTTTCCTATTTGCAAGGATGCTAATGGATCCATATTCAATTTTTGCTTTCAACATTTTTATTATATTTAATTGAATTTTGTATTGAAAGGTTTTTTGGGAGGTGTTATCTTGCTACTTAAAGTGGGACAATGGATTTGTAAGTCTGTAGGATCCTAAAATAAAAGGCTTTGTCCTAGGAGAAATCCAAAACCTGTTTTTACCTTTAGGTATCTAAGCAGCTCCTTTGAGGTCAGCAGGAAAACTCAGATGCTTAATATTAAGAGCATATTTAAATGCTTTGGTAGATCATAGATTTCTCAAGCTTGCAAAATCAAACCTTAATAAAGGGTGTCCCTGAAAATTTCTGATGTAAAGTTAACAGGCAATCGTGAAATGTTTGTTCCTAGATTTTCTGGTGTTAAGAAATGTAAATGCATGAGCCCAAACTGATGGTACTGCAGCAGCAGATGTAATCTAAACAGCATTAGGGCATCGTGTGATATGGTTATTAAGCAGATAACGTAATTATCTTGGCTGAAATCCCATCTGAACCCCTAGAATGCATTTTGTGGAAAAAATAAAATAAAGCAACTGCCTAATCATTAAATGTATATCAGAGACAGGGTTGCCAATTGAAAAACATTTTTTACTGCCAATCTGCCAACTTTTTACTGCCAACCAAACTTTTTTATTGACATGTTTTACATAATGTAAATGTAAACCTGTTGCCACGCCCTGGTCAAGGTCTGGGTTCAAATTTAGGAGTTTAACACCAGCCACAGTAAAAAAAAGTTTGGTTGTCAGTAAAAAGTTTGCAGATTATCAGTAAAAAAATGTCTTCAGTGGGCAACACTGTTTGACTACAGCAGTAGTTTTATACCATGCTGCTCCTACCCTAGGGGTCCCCTACATGCCTTGGCACCTCTAACCCCACAACTACATCCCACACCATGCTGTCTCCCACCAGCACACCCCGCAACCTGATCCCCACTGGCCCTGCACCTCCATCCTGGTACAGACGCCCAAAGGACAGTGTTACAGGCAGACTGTGGGATGCAGCAGCAGCACATGACTTGGAGGGTGGAGCTAAAGCACCAAATATTCTGCTAAACCAGAGGTTCCCAATCTGTGGTAAGGGTACCACCAGTGGTATGCAGACAACCTGTCACTGGTACGTTAACAGATTTATTAACTTACTTCATATGACAAAAAATTGCTGGTGGTACTTAACGTTGTATAATTTTATATTGGTGGTACACAACCTGTCAGAGTTTGGGTGCAGGGCACTGGGGCTGATGCTCAGGTACCACGTGGCACTAATCTGCTCTGTCTGTCCTTCAATGCATACCTCTGATTTCTTTCCAATAATGGACCTTCAGTGAAACTCATGGTTGGTTGCTTAATTTTTCACAAATAGCTACGTTTATTTACACTCTTAAGGACAGATATTTTCAGCCTTTTTACAAACCTTCCATGAATGTATGGATAGTTTGCAATCCTAATCTTAAATATTAACTGTGAAACTGAGAAGGTTCCAAGGGTCCAGTTAAGAGTAAAGAGGAGGAATTTTGCCTTCAGATGTATGTAAAGACCTCATTTTAGCTTTGAAAAGAGTCATTTCCACTTTATCACCGAGTAAATCTATTCCAAAATGTGAAATTTCAGGCTTCATAACAGGGAAAAGAAGTGTTTATAAGCATATGAATTTGAATGTGGATGAGAAAAACAGTATTTCAGTTATTAGTAATTTGCCTAGCTGAAATGTCACTTGTTTCCTTTCACAGAAATAGAAGGTGTCTCCCTGGAATAAACTTGCACTGTGTAAAAGAACCAAACAAACCAGTGAAATTAGACTCATTAAACTCATCTACAGCAACTCCTGACAATCAGGACAGCTCCCTATTGTATGTTAACTAATACATTAGTCATTGAAATATGTATTTGAAATAAAGTGAAAGAAATGTAGAAAGTATAAGGTCAGAATTGGGGAAAAAGCACTGTGCATCAGTATCCTTTCCAGGGAAAAGAGAGAGAAAGGCAAAAACAGCAATAGAGATAGTCATTTAGGGTGCATCTACATGTTACCCTATGGCAATTTAGTGTGTTGCTATGTCTCCGTACAGCACTCTACAGCAATGTAGCTATCACAAAGGTCTACACACGATCAGCAGGGATATCGCTGTAGCAGCATGCTCCCCAGTTTTAGCATGCCATTATGGCAACATAGCAGCAAAATCTAACCATACGCTGCATGCACGGTGCAGTAGAGGCAGTTTCTGTGCCATGCTTTAGTACTTCGAAAAGGAAGTAAGTACTAAAGCATGGTGCCACACCAATGTTGCCATATGGCGATGTGCTGACGCACCCTTAATTTACCTCTGGAAAACATTAGTACTGTGAAAGAATTATCAGAGAAATATTCATTAATTCTTTTTTCTTTGAAGGTCTGGCATGCTTGTGTATGTGATGAAAAAAGGTTGTGACTTTTTTTTTAACCTCAGAAATGCCAGATTCTGTGAATTCATTTCCTAATATTTGTTGGCAACTAGCTTCATGATACAAACATGCTTCACATAATATTTCAGTTTAGTATGGGTTAAAACACATGTCATTTTTATGCCAGATCTGGTTGTCCCAGACTTTCACTCACCTGAAAACACATGCAGTTTGAATGGCAATTAACTGGTATCAGCCCTGATTGTCCTGGGAAAAAGTCCTATCTTGGATACTTCACAGGTACTTCACATGGGACAATGTGTTTGTATGTCTGTAGGATCACAGAGTAAAAGGCTTTGTCTTGGGGGAAATCCCATGTCTGTTTTTAGCCTTTCTGTTAATATAACTCAGGATTACCTAGCTCTAGAATGAATACAGGAGACCCTCGCCATTCCCAGGGATTAAGTTGCAGAGATCCCCAAGAATGGCGAAATCTGCGATTACGTCATGAACGGTGTGTGCCCCCTGTGGCTGGGGGGGCACGGCTGCGCTGGCAGTGGCAGGAGTGCTGCAGAAGCCCAGCAGTGGGAAGCGCAGAGCTCCCGCAGACGCTGCCAGTGCTGTAACAGTATCATCACATGGCCAGTGGGGAGAGAGCATGGATTGGCACGGCACCACAAATATTTGAAACCACGAATGCCAAACCTGCGAAGTGAGGGTTTCCTGTACACTAAACTGGACACTATATGAACAGTTCCATTCCTATTGAGAAGACCTTGAAGGTTGCGATTTATCATCTTTTGCAGCTAATCTAACTAACTCTGTTTTTGTTGAATGCTATTCAGGATAAAAATGGACCTTGCATGTGAGGTGGTTCTGACTGATCCAAATCAAGACCTGGGAGCAGAGTAGCCCTTTACACATGCAGACTGTCTCTGGCATAAATTAGCTGCAACTGGTCCAGGAAAAAGTGTTCTCTTGGATACTTCAACAGTAATGAAAATGGGACAACGCTTTTGTACATCTGTAGGATTCCAGGACAGGCCTGAAAGAAATCTGATACCTGTTTGTACCTTGAAGGATTCTAGGACAATAGGCTCTCTTTATGAAGAAAAGCAACATGTTTTTACCCTTAAAGGAAGGAGGTTATTTGAAGCTGGATAAGACTTGAAATTTCTCTCTAGATCTCTGGAATGATTTAAATAAGGTAAGGTCATACTAGGATAGCTGGACTCCTGTGAGACAATGTTTACTCCTTACTCCCTGGCCCTATAGATTCTGGAGGTCCTTGGCTATCCAGGTTATCCCTGTCTATCAAGGAAACAACAGACAGATAAGTACCTAAGAGCTACTAACAAAACATTCTTGGTCAAAAGATTTGGTTATGGAGAGATTAGGCCAACCCAGAATCAGAGGATATCTACCTTGCCTCCATGGTGCACAGAGGAGTGCCACAAAGAAGCACACTGTGCCAGGCAGTGTGGAAGTGCCTAGTCATTCCTATTTGACAAAAACTGCTAGAAATTAAGCTGCATATAGCACTCCTGAACACACACACAGTTACTATCAGGCGTGCTTCTGGACTGGAGCAGGCAAAATGCAGAAATAACAGCATCTGACACTGTCACCCATGTGGCTGCTGCCCCTGGGCACTCAAGTACCCAGTTACGCCTCTGCTCCTCCGCCCAAGTCACTTCCAGTGGGAAGATCTTGGCTTTATGCCCACTTTATGGAAATGGGAGACTCCTCCCTAGCTTGCTCCTGGGGCCTTATGGTTATGGGCAAGTGAAATTTGGGGGTATCTGAACCCCAAGCCACAGAGCCTGAGCCTGCAAGTAGGATGTCCGCCAAAAGGATCTGGAAACATCTTTAGCCCTGACGTTTGCCACTTACGGTTGTTGACTGACTCACGGATTTGGCTTGGAACTCGAAACATTTTCAATTAAAAAAAAAAAGCCCTGCACTTCGGGTGCGCTTAGCAGGGCCTTTCTTCAGTTAACACCGAGGCTTGCCCCGAAACCGTGCAAAATCCGGCCCCGCATTTCAAATAAGGCGAATACATCCAGCGGGCATTTAAAAAAAAGCGGCAGGGACTGCTCGAGAGCCCCCAGCAACAACTCGCCCCCGGGTTTCGGCGGGAAGCGCTCGCAGGGCGGCTGCCCACCCAGGAGCGCGGCCGCCTCACAGCAGCCCCCTCCCTCCGGAGGGGCGCGGCGGAACCCGGAAGCGGTTGCGTCCAAGGGCGGCGGGCAGTGGGCGGTGGTTGATCGGGCCGGGCCGGGCGCGGGGGTGCCGCTCCCTGGCCTGCGGCTGCGGGCAGAGCAGGGCAGTATCGCGGCACGGCAGCCTCAAACCTCTCGCCCCGCCCCTCCCGTCCCCGGCCGGGATGCGCTGGCGCCGCCGTGGGGCATGGTGAGCCCCGGGCCGCCGTCGCCGCCGCCGCTCCCCGCGGGGGCTCGCCCGCCGCCCGCGCCGCTCCTCCTCCTCCTCCTGCTGCCGCTGGGCGCCGCCGCGCAGAAAGGTGGGTGCGCGGCCGGCCCGCCTGGGACCCCCTGTCCCTCGGCCCGGGGGGTGGGGGAGTGCGCCGCTATGGCTGGTTTCTTTCGTTTGGGAGTGAGGGAGATTGTATATCTTTTTAGTCGTTTTGTTTTGTTCTTTATAGTTTTATTTTTCATGTAGTTTCATTATTCGCCCTAGTTATTATAGTTCTTCATTATTTTCATTCATCCTACTCTTATCTTTCATTTAATTTCTTGTCTGGGGGTTGATGATTTTTTTTCTCATTTTTTATTTTATTTTTTGTATGTTAATGGTTTTCATTTTTATTTGTTTTTAATCTTTTTAATGCACTTTTATCTTTATTTCATTCTTTTCATTGGGTTTTTTTTAACTTTATTTAGTTTTTAGAGTGCGGGGGGCATTCTTTGTGGGGAACTGCCGATTGGGGGGCCTTGGTGCTGTGGAAGAGAGGCAAGGGTTTATCAGGCTGTGTCTTGTATTGCCTTAGCCCATTGTGAGAAATCAAGTAGAAGGCAGGGGAGATTTGCACCTGGACTGTCCAAAGTAGGTGTAGATATATGTGTCTCCAGAGATGTTTAAATGGAGATCTACAGATATGGATGGATGATGGAGACAGAAAGAGGTAATATGCTTATGGTGCATGTTGGGGCAAGGGGTTACATATTGTTTAAGCTATTGGGAAAAACTCTCTCACTAAGAGGGTAGTAAAGCACCAGAACAGGTTCCATCCTTGGAGGCTTCTAAAACCTAGGCAGACAAAGCCTTGGCTGGGATAATGTAGTTGGGGATGGTCCTGCTTTGAGCAGGGGGTTGGACTAGACAACCTCCTTAGGTTCCTTCCAACCCTCACTTTCTGTGATTTTATGGTACATATACACACACACATTAGTACACACACATGAGTTGAAGCTTACATCAGATGTGGGAGAGATCTGGCTCTCTGCATGCATATGGCAGCATCTCTCCCCACACATCCCTCCCAGATGTGTGGGGGCAGGCAGGCAGGGACCCTGCACTGAGGCATATGTAGAAATTATCCACTTTACTGATAAACCAAAGTGCAAATCTATCTTGCTTTCCATCCTATATTGGCCCAACTGCATAGCTGGGATAGAGTTAGACACGCTTTTGAATGCAAGTCATTCTTCAGGTATGAAGAGTGAAAGCCAGCATAGTTTTGGAAAAAACAAAACAAAACACAGTTGTGGTGGGGAGAGGAGGCAACATTTGGTCACTGGAGTGAGGGGATGCAGATCAAGAAGTGTAAAATTGACTGTCACTTTCATCTCAGGCTGGGGGAAAGTGTCTGAAGCAAATGCTTTGGTGCCAGTTTAAATGTTCAGAGTTCTGTATGCATATGTGAAAGGGAACAGATTTAACAAAACAAAAAGCACAGAAATAAAGTTTATAAAAAGAAAAAAAAAAAGCTTATTCTTCAGTTTAATTTGTTTCTGACAGTATAGCTAGACTTTGAAAGTATTATTGTTCCCACAGGTTTTTTTGGTCTTGTGCTTGTGACTTGAATGGGAAAGGAAAATAATATTTTAAAGTCACAAAAGGGGTCTGCAATAGAGATAGGTGTACACATGGTTAATCTACATTTCACTGATTTCTTGAACTGGCTAGGTCAGAGATTGCCCAGGTGGTGTTTTACAGACCACAGTAACAACATAACATTGGGTTTCTACTTTGTTTCCAGGTAACTGCATTAAAAAGAAATTACTTCCTATGTAAAAGCGATGCTAGAAAGCAATTGCTGCCATAGCCACACGGTGGCTACATAGTGGGAGAAACAGTAGTTCCGTAAGCAAAGCTTAAAGTGCCTAGAGAGGCAGCACAACTCTGCACCCCTACCACAGGGCAGGGAAAGGAGGAATACAATTCCATGCATTGCTGCTGCAGCCACACATTCTGCTGTTGGTGCAGAAATTGCCCCACCACTCCCACAGCTGGGCCCTAGCTCCAGCCAGGCTGCAGCCCCATGCCCTGCTGTTAGTGTAGAAACCGGGGGGGGCACCTGCCCCTCCACCCCCCATTCCCTTGTGTGGTGTCACCAATGGATGGTTCATTTGTGATTCAGAAAGGAATTTGACAAACCTTTTTTAACCTGTTAGTTCCCAAAAGGAAGTGGTTGGAAGACTGCCCCCCACCCCCTTTGTTATTCAGTAGAGGTGCACTGATTTGTCAGTCTAATGTTGGCTCAGCATCAATATAAAGAAAATTGTCTGCATCAGAAATCAGTCTAATATGGCCAATAAGTGGCCTGTGCACGCGCAGCCACAGAACACCATGTAGGCTGTGTGAAACACAGCCAGGCAGCTTGAAGAGCACTGTCCAGCTGGTAAATCTGTTGTGCTGGAAGGGAAGGGGTGGGGCATGAGGGAATGTGTGGGGCTGGGGCAAGCACTGCCCAGCTGGAGCCATGGGTGGGGGAGGGGGCAGGAGCTCCCACCACTGTGCAGCACTCATCCAGGAGTCACTTGTCTGGGAGGGCATGGGGGGCTATGTGCCCCTGGATTGGGGCAGGGCAGGGGCTGTGCTGTGCTCAGGGCAGGCAGTGGTAGCTGCAGCCACCCCAAAATTTGCCATAGCCCCTGCTCCCAGTGCTGCTGCCACCAAGTACAGCCCAGTGAGCCACCCCCCAGATGAACTGTGGGACCTGCCAGATGAATGGGCAAGCAGCTCCCTGATGAACGACATGCAGCCATGGGAGTTCCCCCTCCTCCTCCTCCTCCCCATGCCCCCCCCCCCCCCCCGATGAGCTGCAGTTCTGTTCTACACCTACCCTCCTGGGCAGTGCTTGCCCCAGCCCATCCCACTTCCTCACTGCAGGGGGCCTTGCTCCCCCCCCCCTTCCCCCACAACAGACTTATCAGCTGGACACTGCTCTTCAAGCTGCTGGGCTGGTATCCAAAGTTAGATTGGTATTGGCCAATAAGCCTCCTTAAAAGTTGGCTATCAGTATCTGCCCCAAAACTCTCCATCAGTGCACCCCTACTTTTCAAGCTTGTTTGATTTGCATACCTCCCTATCTAAAGTGTTTGGCTCCCCAAAAGCTTAAGGCTTCCACACATCTACTACATTGGAAAAGAGATAACATGAGACAGAGACAGAGAGACAATTATCAAAATATCATAAGTTTTTCCTAGCTTGGTCCCTTTAAATAAGTGTTTGATGCCAGGAAAGATTTCAACCCCAATTAGAGGGGTTTTGTCTTCCTTATAGAAAAAAAATAATTTCATTTAAAGCAAGTTCCCCTTTTACTGCCACTTCCAATTATGCATCACCAACATTGCTGAATGTGGTGCTGTTCACTGAGAGTAGTTTTGGGGTGGGGGGGTGTTTCATAGAAAAAGGTCAACTTGTGATAAATTGCAGGAGTACACAGATAAAAGTGTTCTTGGCTAATATGAATAATCAATGGATTAACCAGCCATATTGGCAGAGATCCAATACCCAATATTTAGTAATAGTAAAAGGCAAAGGCATTTTAAACTACTGACATAAATAAACTTTTGTTTATTTTGCATTTATAAAGCCACACACACCTCCTGCCTTTAATGAGGAAGGCGGTGACTGCCTCATTCACCTGAGAGTCACCCCCTTACCCATAGCTCCTCCCCACAGCTCCACTCCTCATTCAGCCCATGCTGCCGTGCCAGGTGGGCAGGGCAGATCCTCATGCAGACAGTGGCACCAGGCACATTGGGAGACCCAGAGCACACTGCTGCCTCAGTGCCAATGGGCCCCATGCAGCTGAGCTCCTGCAGCTGCCAGGGAGTAGCCACTTCTGGAAAGGCATCCAGTGCACAGCAAAGCAGAATGTCCCACACACAAAACACACCTTACCCTGCCCACACAGCCCAATGTCTCCACACCAGCCCCAGTGCTCAGGCCCCTGCTATGCATGTGGTGTTGCTATGGCAGTGAGAGCAGCAACAGCAGGAACTGGTAATGGTTCCTTTGTTGCCAAGCATGACACCCTGTAACCACTCTCTGGTACCCCTCCCACTGTACACCAGGACCTGTAGTTTGCTGCAGACTCAGGCCAGTGGCAGGACTTTGGGACACAACTATGTTCACCAGGGTGCTCCGAGCATGTGGATGTAATTATCAGCTACAATGACCAAAAAAAAAAAAAAAAAGACAATAACTTCATTTTTCCTTTTATCAGTGCCAATCTGATAGCCCACCAATATATTTAGTGCACCCCTAACAAATTGTACCCTTACCAAAATGGTGTTTCAGGATTTCTACCAGAAGATCATAATTTATCATCTTATCAGGGTAGGGGAGTTGCCAGTGTTGCAAGAAGAAGTAGAGGTGCACTGATATAATTGAGCCATATCATATCTGCACCAACAAAAGGAAAAATTGACATTAATCGGCAATTGGCTTTTTTTGGCATATGCGGCTGATAATGATGCTGATAAGTGCCATGTGCACATACACAGCTGTAGCATGCATGTGGGCAGAAATACAGCCTGGCAACTTGGAGAGCAGCATCTGGCTGATAAGTCTTGGGGGGGGGGGGAAGGAAGGTGGGGGTGCAGATCAAGGCCCCCCACAGTAAGGGAGGGAGTGGAGCAAGGGCAGGCACTGGTGCTGCCCTGCTGTGGCAGGGTGGGGCATGGGACAGCTGTTGGTGGTTTGTCTGGGAGGGAGAGGAGGAACAGCCCCTGTCACTGCACACACCCCTGGGGGAAGGCATGGGGGGCAGGTGTCCACCTCCCAAATCTGTGTGCAGGGCAAGGGCAGGCTGCCTTCTACAGGCTCAGGGCCAGGAGCTGTGCCAGCCTCTTTTTGGCAAGGGCAGCAGTGAATTTTGTGGTGGCTGTAGTCCCCTCTAAACCCCCCTCCTAGCACTGCTGCTGCCCACCCTACTCCACCCAGCCCAAGTGCAGCCCTAGCCCAGACCCCTGCTAGGAAGAGGCTGGTGCAGCACACCCTCACCCCACATGCAGATCCAGGGGACACAGGCCCCCCATACCTTCCCAGGGTGCGTGCAGTGTCAGGAGCCATCCCCCCCACACCCAACAAACAAGCTGCCCGTGGCTCAATCTTGTGCTGTACCACAGCTTCGCAGCATCTGCCCCACTGCCTCCCTCACTGTGGGGGCCTCGATCTGGCCCCTCCACATCCCTTCCCTCCCCAGACTTACCAGCTGGACATGCTCTGCTGCTGGGCTGCATGTCTGCAATCTGATCAGTATTGGCCGATATGTTTCATAGATTTCATAGACATCAGGGTTGGAAGGGACCTCGGGAGTCCAGCCCCCTGCCCAAAGGGCAGGAAGTCAGCTGGGGTCATAGGATCCCAGCAAGATAAGCATCCAATTTACTCGTTTGGTTAATAATTGGCCGTAGGTATTGTCTATGAAGGTCTTTCAGTGCATCTCTAGTAAAAAGCTGCAATAGCCCTAAATGGTTAGAGTCCTGGATTTTAAGTAAGACACTTTTCCTTTGTAATCCATTGTTAATTCTAGAACTGTCATTATTCATGCATGCCTGCCCCCGCTCCCTGCCACATTGAAAGAATATTTATAAAGATTTGAGTGCTTTAAATTTTGTGAAGTTAGGAAGTGCCAGAATTAAAATTGCTTTCAGTCTTTAATTACAAGAAGACATGCTGTCCTTTCTACAAGCTCCATTCAGTGCATAGAAAGACTGATACTCACTTAAAATAGCCATTCATTATTTTTCTCATTCAGTATGTTGCTTTAAGCCTTATTTTACTATGCACGATTCAAACCCTGATGTGAAGATAAAAATTGTTCATTACCTCACAGACTTAACTCTGGAGTTTATCACTAGAACGGGGAGAATTTAAGCTCTTAGCTTATTATACATGTGGTTGTGTGCAAATTTGGGCCAAAATGCCAAAGCTTCAACTTCATTTTTCTTTTTGGGTGAAGTGAATTAACTTTTTACCCAATAGCCCACTCTATAGGAGTGGTTCTCAGCCTTTTTTGCACCAGGACCCATATGTAAACATTGATGCCTGGTCCTGACCTGCTGCCTCCAGCCCCCCAGTATGTGGGGGCAGGAAAGGCCCCCCACAAACAGCCCCTTGCAGACTTCTTGATAGCCTACAAGTTGCTGGCAAAATAAATTGGGAGGCAGCCCATAGGCCTTAGTGTGGCCCCAGTCCACTGAACCCCACCAAGACTCACTGGTCCTTGAGCCCTTTGCTGTCCTCAGTATTGTGTTGCATGGGGCACCTCAACCCTTATGGGCTAAGCAAGCCACTACCCATCAGGAATGACCAGGGATGGGAGCAAGGACAGAATACCGCCACTCACCACCCCACGCTGCTGCTGTGCTACCATCCCCCTCAGCAGGCACTCTATACCACCACCCCCTCCAGGGAGCAGAGCGGAGGGGGGGGGGGGAGGGAGGGAGCAGTGTTGGCCTCACCCCCTTGTTATGTGCCCTCTGCCCCCACCATTATGGCAGCACTCTACCATGCCACTACCTCTTGTGGAAAATACTCTTGGAGCACTCTGATTGGTTACTGAAACAACCAGAGTGCTCCAAGAGTGTGACAGACAGACCCACCAACCCCTTTCTTATATAAGAATAATTGCCTGGCTCCAAAACCTCCCCTTTACCATGCCTGGCAGGTGTTACATGAATATTGTTCCTTCTGCTGGGCATCTCAGCCTAATCAGCTTCTGCCCCTTTAGTATAGCTAGGCCTTCTAGCCTAGACCTGCTGTGTCAGGCCCAGCTTTGAGCTGCTAGCTCTAGTCAATCATTTCTTGTCAATCAGCTCTCCAGCCCCCATAGCTGCCCCGTGGCACCAAGGCTCTCCAGCCCCTGTAGCTGCCCCACCTTTGAGCACTAATGAGGCCTCCCCCACCAGAGGCCCATCTCAAACCACCAGTTCAAACAATAGCACAAATATAAGCCCCTAGGCTATAACATACCAATAACTAAAAGAAACTATGCGCTGTCCCTTAAAGACAAACCACTCTCATTGCATACCAGGTCTTCTAGCCCTGGGTACCTTATGGGCTCCTGGAGCCTTACTGCACTTGAAGATAGCAAAGCAGGTGGCAAAATGTCACAGGTAGCTCTTTTGCAAGAGCTCTTTCTCCCAATAGTTGCCAGAGAGAGTGAACCCTAACAGCCCTAGTCTTGGGCTTATATGTACCCTGGGCCCTGCCTCCTTCTGGTCAGCTGACTGCCTGCAGGTGCCTGCTAATTAACTCATTGGCTGATTGCTCAGGGAACTTGCAGCTGTGGAGCTCTGCCTAGTTCTCAGGGCCCCCTTGACTAGCCTGCCTTTGCCCTTGAAAGGAACCAGCGCGCCTTAGTACCCTGCAACACCTAGGTTTATATATTTTTTTTTCTGTGAACCAGTGAAGAAATGAAAGCTAAAACCTAGTTAGCAAAGTGGTTAGACTACTCTCCTGTATGATGCAAGTTTAAATCCCTCTATACAGCCAAGTCTGGATTTCCCACCCCCTTAGAGGATGCCCTAATTACTGGGCTGTTGGAAAAAGGAATGGCAGCACTGCCACCACTTCTTCCTCTTTCTATATTTCTTTCTCTTCCAATTGTGAATGGCATCAAAGTCTAGTCCTTCATTTCCAGTGCTTTATTTCTGCTAAAAAAAAAGGCCTGGAATAGAGAAAAGATGGAAAATTTTTAGTTTTGGCAAGGAAATATGTTAAGTTTGAATTGATCCAAAGTGATTTCTTTTTTATTTGTGTGGAGGAGTAGGCCACAGAACTGAAAAAAAGTCGGTTATGGATGCAGCACTTCTCATTGCTATTGTATCCAAATATTTAAACTTTATAACTGGGCTGTCCAGCTGGTGGTCTGCAGGTCACATGTGGCCTGCTGGGGTTAACATGCAGTCCTCAGACTCCCACCTGTGGCCTTTATCGCTCCATCTGCAGCATCAGCTGGGGTCTTGGGGCTCCCCTTTCCTGGACTTCTGCTGTATGTCTTTGCCCTAGGGAGTAAGGCAGCTTAGCATGGAACAGTCCTTGGTGCCAGGGAAGCTAGCAGCCCAGAGCACCAGTGTGCTGCGGTACCCAAGAGAAGCCCATAGAGAGCTTAAAGTGAGGCAGTGTGCTGTGCCATGCCTACCTGGCTGCACATGCATGATGAAGCAGGTTGGGGGAGTACTGTTTTATAACATCGCTGCAAAGTAAGGGGGTGGAATTATCATCTCTGTTTTGCAGATGTGGGCTTGAAACACTACAAATAGAAGATCAAAAGTGTCTAGTAAGTTGGATGCTCAGTTCCTGCTTAGAACGTGGAGAGCCTGCTTTTAAAGAGTTAGTGTTTCATAGCACTCTGTGTTCAGAAGGAATGCTTCCAGTCTGCGTCCCGTTCTCCTGCTTCAGTTCTTTATCCTAGTTTGTTGGCCAGCCAGTCCTAGTTCTCTCCCCATACCCTAGCTCCATTTTAGACCTCTCTTCACTTGCACATCTTTCTCCCAGCTGGAATCCTGGTTTTCCTCTTTCCCCCTTCCCCTGCCCAGCTCTTGTCCAACTCTCCAGCTCTTCCTTATTTTTGTCCTCTGTCATGCTCAAATTGGGCATCTTCCTTCTCTGTGCTCCGATTCATTGAGAGCACAGAGGAAGCAGGCTTTCTACTGTCAGATCTTGCAATGATTTTTTTTGCTCATCTAGTGGCAGCCCAGAGTTGCAGTTAAATTAAGTCCTGCTTAGGCCTGAGCTGAAATGTGCCTAATGTGCAGTCTTGAACTGCAAAACTCAGGCCAACACTACTGAGCTTGTGCAGACTTCAGTTTTTTCAGAGGTTCATGCTTTAGATAAATGTGGGTGGATTTTCAAGTGGACAGTGTAAGATACATACCTTAAAAATAAAGCCCACCTGCTGCCAAATTTCAACTTCCTACTCAGATATATGGAGGTATTAGAGCTTCCCCCCAAAAGGATCCAGGCATCTTTTTATGCAGGTAAAACAACATTTCTCTTTGAAAACGGCTGAACTATCTTGACACACATTTTCCCCAAAAAATCATTCTGGGGCGGATAACTAAAACAGAATGATTTCAGCATGAATGCCTAGTTTGACAAAGTTATAAGCAATTGAAATCAAGAACTCTTGGGCAACTTTCACAGGAGGTGATGCTACCAGCACTGCGTATAATAGTTTGAATTCAGTTTGATAGTTTCTCAGGGTACTTTGAAACATACCTGTTTTTTCACAAGAGTAAAATGGTGAGCTTTCTAGTGATATTTTTATTCAGCATAGAAAAACATATAAAACTGATGGTTTAATCAATTTAACAGCAGTTATAAAATACCCAACAATATTATAATTGCCTCCAGCAAATATGGAATCATACCAAGTTCTGATCAGCTCTTGTGTATTTATATCAATGTGAGAGTTCATTTGTTACTTAATGATTTCTTCCACATTTCACAATAAACATAAAAAAATTAACATCAACTTCTCATGGAGAAGCTGATATTCCTTTATAAACCATTGTGCTCTTTATCACATTATGTAGAGCTATGTTGTTTATAATAGGCTCTAACACACGGTTTCTCATCCTATTTTATGGTGAGGACCACATTCCGATGCAAACTATCTCAACTGTGCAAATCAGCTCTTTCATGATTTTATAACATCCCTATGGCAACTATAGCAATTGCTTCATGGAAAAGTGATATTGGGAAAGCATTTAATGTATTTTTAGCTGCTTTTAATGCAGTTTAACAGCTGGAAATGAGAGAGAGCCAGCACATATAACTAGCCAGCTCTTCCTGGATCAGATTTTGGGAAACTATGTTCTTAACAGATGTTCAGCTATTGTCACAAATGTAGTATGTCCTGTTCATTAGTTAAACTTCAATTATTTTGGCTACTAAGTAACATAAAACAGTTATGTGAGAAAGGAATGTTTATTTTATTTTCTAAATACAAATTCAGAATTCTTTCTGCATCTTGAAATTTATTTAGATTGCAAGGTCTTTGGGGAAGACAGTTCTCTGTTTCATTAATAATTTACAGTCTTACTGGTATATAATGGAGTGGTCTGCAGAGATCAAATCATTGTAAGACTGCATAACTTACATTTAAATCAAGATTACATTTCTGCTGTGTTTTACTTTGAACTTAGACTCCAAATTGACATACAGAATGATTTGAGGAATAATTTAATTTTGTTTGCAACTATTTAAATAAAATATTAAACTCTCGAAGATCAAACATGTTGAAAACATTCCTCTTTGAATTTTTGAGATTCTTTTCTTGAAGTTTTTTTAAAGAACACATTGTCTGCACAGTACCAAACTTAATGTGCATTTGGATATAGACTATTCATTTGCTTATTGATTTTTTTTTTAAGAAAAAAAATTCCTTTTTACTTTTCATAACTAAGGGTTGAAACATCTACTTATCCTAATATCAATAGGACTCTATCCAAAGTACATATCATTGACTACTTATCATTTAAACAAAAGAAAAAAATTAATTTTCTAGCCATTAAGGTGCAAAAAAGGCCTTCCCAGTATAAAGTCTTAAGTGTAAAGGAGTCCCTTCCAAAGCCTGTTGAGAGTCAGCTGATGTCTCACAACTAATTATGGTATGGGGAAAAAAGATTTGGCTACAGCCTCTTTCTTTTCAGAGCAAAGGCATTTCTTTTCAGAGCAAGGGATTTCACAGCTTTTAGGTACCAGACTGGGTGGCTTGTTCTTCTGGCTGCCTTTGCAGAGAGCTCTGGTAACAGGAAGGAATACCAAAAGAGGTGCACATCAGTCCATATCGTATCGGCACCAATAAAAGAAAAATTGACATTATCAGCAACTGTCTTTTCTTGGCTGATGTGGCCAATAATGTCCTCGATAAATGCTGTGTGCATGTACACAGCTGCAGCATGCACATAGCCAGCCTGGTAGCTTGGAGAGCAGTGTCCAGCTGGCAAGTCTGTTGGTGGGGCGGGGAGGGGCAAGGGAAGAAAGGGGTGGGCGTGGCAGATAGAGGCCCCTGTGCTGAGGGAGAGAGTGAGGCAGGCACTGCCCAGCTGGGGCAAGGCAGAACATGGGATGGAGCTACAAATGGCTCATCCAGGGGCACAGGGAGATGGGGGGGCTCCTGCTGCTGTTTGAAGCCCTGGGGGAGGCATGGGGGGCAACTGACCCCCGGATCTTTGTGCAGGATGAGGGCGGGCTGCCTCTGTGGGCTTGAGGCAGTAGTGGGCTTTTCCTGGTGGGGGCGCTGGGCCAGGGCTGCCCTTGGGGGAGCCCAGCACCACTGCTGCCCCTGCCTGGCCCAAGCCAGGCGTAGCCCCATCTCGGCCCCCCTGGCCAGGAAGAGCCCAGCTTGCAACAGCTGCCCGTGCCTGCCCTCACCCTGTGCACAGATCCAGGGGTCACATGCCCCCCATGCCTCCCCTGGGGGTGAGTGGAGCAGTGGGAGCTATCTTCCCCTTCCCATACCCCCTGGATGAGCTGCTCACAGCCCTGTCCCATGCACTGCTCCACCCTGGCTGGGCAGTGCCTGCTCTAGCCCCCACTCCCTTCCTCACCATGGGAGTCTCGATCTGTTCCCCCATGCCCCTTCCCTCCCCTCTGACCTTTCCCCCACAACAGACTTACTAGCTGGATGCTGCTCGCCAGGCTGCATGTAGGCAATCAGATCAGTATCAGCCAATATGGCTCGTTAATAGTTGGCCATTGGTATCAGCCCAGAAAATCTTGATTGGTGCACCCCTAACCAAAAGACATTCTTTTTGGCCCCTGGATGCTAGTAGCATCATTTTCTTGTGTGCTGGTGGCTACAGAAAGTAGTGTGCTATAGTTCTTTAACCCTGGGTCAGGCACACATTTGACTTATTTTTTTGGTCAGAATGAGAATACTGATCAAATAGCCAAGATGTATTAGGCATTTGTTTTCTGATGAACAAAGGAAGGCTTCTTTTACCATTTGCCACTTGCAAAAGGCATGTGTAGATACTCACACTTTCTGCCATCTTTAGCAGTTCATTCAACTGCTGCTGCCTTCCAAAGGATGCATTTTGTGCTCTGCTGAAACAACTGCTGCAGTGGATCCACACAGAGCTGCCAGAAGCACATGAAGTTGTACACATTCAAGCAACTGAAGAGCAATAGAGCTCTTCCAGTGCTTCCTAGCCAGATCTTCGTATCCTACCAGGAAGACACATCGTTTACTTTGGGGAAATGCTATTGCTATGGATTAACAGGGAACTTAAATATTCTATGGACCTTCTTCCCCCAGCCTTGAGATCAGAGTCCATTTTTCTTTTTTTAGTGTAGTCTAATCACTTTGATTTAACTTAAATCAGCTCTGGCTTAGCCAAAAACTTCATTATATACTAAGACAGAAGAAAACAGTAAAAAGAAATACTATAAAACTTAATTAGTGCTAGTCAGCTAACGTTTTCCAGATAATCAGAGACCACTTTATGGCAGTCTGTGGCAAAAAGCTGCATCCTAATATCTGAAGACCCCTAACTAAAGTCTTGAGTACAAAGATATATCCCAGAATATTAATGAGTGGGTTTCACATCCAATATAATTATAAAAAAAAATCTATGAAATTTCAGGTTTTGCTAAATTTCAGCCTTTGCCAAGTGAAGATATATATTTTTGATGCATTGATAAATTATACCGAAACATTGATTAAATGTTCCAATGTATCCTTTCATCAAGATTTTGTCTCATTCAAGGGGTGTTTGATTCTTTCAAGTGTTGGTAATGTCAGTTGATACTTCTTTTGTTTTGCTAATGAATCTAAAATGATGGTTTGTAATCTGAATGGCCCTGTCAAGGAAACAGGTTGATAGCTATATGGAAGGGGTAGGCAACGTTTCTTGGCCCGAGTGCCGAAAAAACCACAATGTCTACCTTGTAAGGTGCCAGAGTGCTGGCACGCCACAAAAACAAAACTGGGGTGGAGGGGGTACATGGCAGGATGCACTGCATATTTAATACAATTAATAATCATTAATGTTGCTTTTCTTTTCTTTTTTTAACAGTAAATACCAGACTTTCTAAAAATTCAAAACCTGATGACAATAAATAAAACTTCATGAACTGCCTTGTACTTGCGATTTTTTTTCTTGTTAAGCATGTTGTGATGAAGGGGAAGAGAGGGAGAGAGGAGCAGGGAGCAGCAGGCACGGGGGGAGTTACTGTGGGCAGGCTGGCCTGGCCAGACCCTTGGGAAAGCTGCAGCTGGAGGAGAGCTGGGGTCAGGCAGGGAGTGGGGGCTGCCCCAGGGCTCCACAAACTCAGGCCACAGCAGGGGCGGGGCCAGCAGCACTGGAGGTGGGGTCCAGCCAGCCCATGCAGCTCTGCAGGGATGGGGCGCAGCCACCCTGCCCACAAAGGGATGTTGCCTGACTGGGGCAGGACACTGGGCTCCTGGAGCTCCCTGCTTGGTCTCTGTGCCAGCCAGGTACATTATGATTGGGATCTGCAGCCACAGGCTGTTCCCCGGGCTCTGGGAACAGCCGCTGCAGCCAGTGCTCAGGGCCAAGCGGGCTGGGAGCCTGCAGCACAGAGGCTCTGTGCAGTGCCTGACCCAGCCCTGGCCCCTTGAAGGAAGCTCTGGGTGGGCAAGGCTGGGACCCGGGCAGGCTGAGGCAGCTGCGGTGGCTGTTCCCAGGCTCCAGGGGGCTCCCATGGCCATGACCCTGAACCGGGGATGGTTCTGGTCTGCCTGCACTGTGCCCATCGTGCAGGGAGGCCAGTCCTGGAGAGGTAAATCCCCAAGCCCAGCGTCCTGCCCCAGCCAGGCAGCATTGCCACGTGCGCAGGATGGCTGTATCCCATCCCTAGGAGCTGCATGAACTGGGCCACACCTCCCTGCAGGTGCTGCTGGGCACTCCCACCTGCCCGCCCACCACAGCTTGAGCCTGCAGAGTCCCGGGGCTGCCCCCACTTCCCACCCAGCTCCCACGTTCCTAAGGGCCCAACTGGGCTGGCTTGGCCCCCCACGCCCCACGCCACTCAGACCCTGTCCCAACTATCTGACCTCAGTGCTGCCCCGGGTGGGACAGGGTGTCTGCCTGCCTGCCTGGGCAACTCCCTCCAGGGGTTAGCCACAGCCTGGGATCAAGGGGCAAGGGGCAAGGGCGGTAGAACACAGACAGCATCCCTGTCTGTGTTCTTCTGGCTCCGCCCCAGTGCCTGCCGCAGCGCTGTGACTTGTGACTGCACAGCCTGGAGCAGCAACTTAAAAATAAATAAACAAACAAACAATTTCTTTGTGTGCCTCCCACTGTGCCGGGAAAAATGTCTCCATGTGCCACTAATGGCATGTGTGCTGAGGGTTGCTGACCCCTAAGGAAGGGTTAATATTCCTTTTACAGAAGGTTGAATCAGGCATCATTAATGTTGAACACATTGAAAATAATTATCACATTTTATAGTGCCAGCAACTAAATTGATTTTATGAAATCATTTCTGGATTGAGATCAAGAAGAAGAACCTTTATCCAAACATTCTGATTGACTTTTAGCATTATTAAGAAAGTAACTAACATCATTTGCTTCATTTATGTAGATCACCGTTGAAAGTTCTCTAGGTACAATATTTTGGTTCCCTAGATAGAATTTAAATATTTATGGTTCTTGTATTTTTGAGATTAATTAAAATAAAAATTATTTTCAGGGAATCCTGTGGGAACATATGAAGAATTTTTTCCTTATTAGGTCATGAGCAGAGTAGAGAATTAAATCGTGGGTTGTAGGTTAAGTTGGTCAGTTATTTCACTTTCAGCATATCAGTAGGAATATAGGAATCCTCACTTGGATTACTGGTCTCAGAAGCATTGAAATTTGTGAAACTTACAATGAAAAGCCATTACATAATATATTACTTAAAAGTGACCTGCAAAGGGGTGGGGGTAAATATTAGTCTGCTGAAATAATGAAAGACCACAAAGATTAAAACACTTTTATCTGTTTTATATTAATGTTGACAGTATAAAGTCTTATCATTCCAATGTTATTGGAACACCCTGCAGAAAATAAGAGAACTGAAATGGGTCATCTCGGCCCCCAAATGAAGGGCCATCTTTGATGAATGTGTGGTTTCTTCCTCCCAAGTGTATGTCATCCTTTTTGAATTGTGGAGCCCAAAACTGGACGCAGTACTCTAGTTGCATCCTCACCAGGGCCGAGTACAATGGAAGAATGACATCCTGGGATTTGCTTGAAAAGCATCTATGGATGCAAGCCATTATTTTGGTTGCTTTACTAGCCGCAGCATTACATTGGAGGCTCATGTTCATTCTGTGGTCAATCAAGTCCTTTTCATCTGTAGTGCTGCCAAGCCTATAAGCATGCTGCAGATTTTTCTTCCCAAGGTGGAGAACCTTGCATTTTTTGGTGTTAAACACCATCAGGTTCCTGTCCACTCATTTCCTGAGCCTGTCAAGGTCAGCCTGGATCGCCCACCTGTCCTCAGGTGTGGACGCTTTATCCCAGAGTTTGGTGTCATTGGCGAACTTGGCCAGTCCGCTTCTGATACCAGTGTCCACATCATTAATGAAGATGTTGAATATTGTTGGCCCAAGAACAGCCTCAAGGGTGGGTGCCACTGGTCACAGGGCACCACGATGATTGACTTCTGTCAACCACCACCCTCTGGGTCTGACCACAGAGCCAATTCCCCAGCCAGCAGATCATGGTGAAGCCAAGGCCACAGTTGGCCAGTGTTGCTAGGCGGTGATCATGGGATACCACCAGATCGAAGGCTTTTTTAAAGTCAAGATGCACGACACCAATCTCTTCTCCTTTGTCCAGGTGATAGGTCACCTGGTCATAAAAGGAAGTGAGATTGGTCAAGCAAGACCTACCTGCAACAAACCCATGCTGGCTATCCCTCAGGATGCTGCCATCAGCCAGTCTGCTAAGAATGGTCTCTTTGATAATCTTTTCTAAGACCTGCCCCAGGATAGAGGTCAGGCTGATGGGTCTGTAGTTTGCTGGATCCACTTTCCTCCCTTTCTTGAAGATAGCACCACATTGGCCTTCTTCCAGTTTTCGGGCACGTCACCAGAGCACCAGGAGTTTTCAAAGATCTGTGCCAGGGGCTGAGCTATGGTGCTTGCCAGCTCCTTGAGTACCCTGGGGTGTAAACTGTCAGGGCAACTGTCAGCTCTTTATTGTGATTGTTGACATGAGTTACAGTCTTATTTTTCATACTAGAGCTCTGAGCAGTCATATGGCTCTTTTACATAATGAGCAACTCCTCCTCCTCCTCTTCTCCTCTGCTTATCCTTCATGAACAGTTGGTATCCCTTTTTTATAGATAAGCATGAACTCAAGACTAAGAACTTATAGAATATGTGTGAGACAAACAAAAAATGTGGAAAACATGCTAAGCCACACAGAGCAAATTATAAGGCATTTTAGATTACAGAAGATGATCACCTGTGAAAGGTATCACTAATTTCAAGATCTTCATTACATAGCCAAGCTACTCTGATTTTCTTCTGAGAACCTGCAGTTCACTGTGGCCAAACTTTTATATCAGAGTCAATGTTGTTCCCAATATCAGAAAAATTTCAAAACGAGAGACAAGACAAGAGAATCTTCCCACATTGTCATTTGAGAAAGAGTGTGAAACCAAGTCTAACTACAGTCTACAAAACATTAATATAGATTTTAATACATAGGATGTAGGTTTGAAGAGAGAGCATTTAACTGTTAAGCTGCTTGAGAAGGTTTTATCTGCACAATTCACCAGTCTGCAAACAAAAAATGACAGACATGTAAGGTAATATATCAAGAATAACTCTCTTAATTACTTGGAATAAAGGCATTAGATTTACCTAAGCAAAGAAAGGAATTTCAAGCAGTCCATTTTAAGTCTAAATATGTAACGCTCTCTACTTAGATGGACTACCATAATCTGTCTTGCCCTAAGAAGCAGCTATGAAGTGAGTTTGCCTGTTGTTTATATGAAAAATTGCTGCGTCAACTTCTCACTACTCAGTTGAGGCAGAAAAACTCAAAAAGATGTAACATGAAAATGAAATCCTAAAATTAAGGAAAACAGGACCATCAAGTTGGAGATAGCTTTGAAATTTATTTAAAAATACTTGGACTCATTCCCTTTCTTCAAACACAAGACTGCTCCTATTGAACTTCACAGGATCTCTGGGAGCAGGATTCGCTGTCTCCTAGATTTCTTCTTCCCCACCCCTTCTTTCTCTGCAGTCATAATTCATACGCATAATTCATGTTATTTCTTTATTAAAATAATGTCAACCTCTCACACCCAGTTCTGTTTCCCAAAATGAAGATATGTTAGTGTTATTCATTGGAGAAAAGTCTGGGGTTGCAAGGGAGGAAGACAGACAGAAAAAGGAATTTAAAAGAAATGAACAAGATATTGAAAAAAGGGAAAGAAAAGGAAAGAAACCCCAGAAGTGCAAAGAGCAGACCATTGTTATCATAATTTTGAGTTTATGGAGAAAGAGAGGTTACAGTTTTTTGTTCTTAGATGAAATATGAATTTTAAATATTTTATTGTATGATAATTTGATCTTTTTCACCTACAGCAGGGGTTGGGAACCTACAGAACATGGAACCATAATCTGGCCTATAGATATGGGGTTTCAGCAGCCAGACTGACCAAGATCAGGTCAGAGGTAGGAGGGTGCTCGGGCACATCTTCCACTGTTGTTTTTCCCCAGTGGCTGTCATCACTCCTCCCCAGTGGTAGGGGAAAGCAACTGCTACCAAAGCCCTTTTGTTGCTACAGAGTAAATATCTGGCTGTGGAGACTGTCTTGCAGCTGCACAGAAACATGGTGGTGCGTGCTTTCCTTATGCAGCTGCTGAGCAAAGTAGTGTTGTGGTAGCTGGGTCCTAGCACCCGCCATCTTCAAATCTGGCCCACAGCCTAAAAAGGTTGCTGATCCCTGACCTACAGCAAACCCTATATCCTGTCCCAGTACTACAGCAGTTAATCTATACTCTTCTTCCTTTTTAATCCCTCTATTCTGTTTCTTGTTCATTTTCCGTTTAGTACCATATTTACTCAAATCCAAGATGTGTTTTTTCCCCATTCAACGTGGGTGGGGGGGCTGGGGAAGAGGGCAAGAGGATAGGTAACTGCTGTAGACCTGCCAGAGCCACAGGCACCTGCTCCTTACCCTGCTCCCACCTCCGCTTACCCTCGGTTGCAGTTCTAATTCTGGCCCCACTCCAGCCTGGGAGACAGAGTACATACCGCAGCAACCAGGGAGAAGCAGCAATGGTGGCTGAAGCTCCAGTCCCAGATTCAGCCCAATCCAAGAACTGCTGCTGTTGCAACCGTTGTTGCCTGGCTAGGCAGGGGCCAGAGCCATGATGTACTTGGAGTCAGAGTTGAGATTCAGAGTAAGCAGTAGCAGGGGAAAAGAAGGGCAGGGGCTGGGAGCACAGGCACCACAGCAGGCACCAGGGGGTACAGGCACCACAGGGGGCAGTGGAGGGGAAGGGGCAGGAGCCAGGCCATTCATCTCCTACACCAGCAGGAGTCAGTCCATTTGTCTCATACACCACCTGCCCTCCTGGAGCTCCCTGCTGCAGACATAGGCAGCCCCAGGCGGGCTGTGAGCAGCTGCAGTGCAGGGTGCCGGCCACGGGGCGGGGCGGAGCCGCTTTTCCCCGCGCTCAGTACCAGCTTGTAGCCCACCCTTGCTGGCAGACTGAGCCCTGCGCTGGCTCCGGGCTCGCCCATCAGGGTTGCAAAGGGCAGCAGCAGCTGCGGCCCCCGCCGCTTGCCATGCCAGGCAGTGTTTTTTGCTGCTGCTGCCCGCCCAGAGCTCATGCACTCTGGGCAGCCCAGAGGCAGTGGTGGCAAACGCTGCCTGGCACAGCAAATGGGGGGGAGCCGCAGCAGCTGTCGCCGCAGCACAGCCATGAAGGGTGAGCCGAGAGCCAGTGCAGGGCCTAGGCTGGCAGCAGGAGCGGGTTACAAGCCGGTGCTGAGTGCGGGGAAAAGCGGCCCCACACTTGCCCCATGGCCAGCACCCCACACTACAGCTGCTCACAGCCTGTGTGGCACTGCCTATGCCTGCTCTGGACAGCCCCACACAGGCTGTGAGTGGCTGCAGCAGGGAGTGCTGGCCATGAGGTGGGAGAGGGGGAGGGGCCACTTTTCCCCGGGCTCCTTCCCTACCCTTCCCCCCCACCCTTACCTGAGTTTCCTGTGCTGGTGCAGCCAAGGAGCCACATATTCCCAGGCCAGAAGCCCCTGCTGGGGCTTCCGACCTGGGGCGGGCAGGACCCAACCAGGCTTCCCCTGGGTCCTACTGCCCTGGGTTCCTGTCACTTTTCTAAATTTCTTAGGGGACCCATGGGCCAAATAGAATGGCCTCACAGGCAAAGAAAAGACCAAAGCTGTCTCAATTTTTGTACTTAAATAAAATATGATACAGTTTTTCCAAACTGGAAGGGGCAGTAATATGAGTGAAAAACACTAAATGTCTCTACCGACCTACAAAAGTAACTTCTAACTTGGGCTGAAAGAAATGTTGGTTCATAGGGCTTCTCAGTGCATGGCAGCAGTCCTAAAGACTAGGCAGTTGCCCACGCACGGTGCCGGATTTAGGTACAAGCTAAGAAAGCTGCAGCTTAGGGCCTCACATTATGAGAGGCCTCTAAGCCAACCCCTGGACTGGAAGTGACCATGAACCAGCAAACAGTGGCCCCACAGAGCCGGGCAGAGGCTGCAACTCCTCCTGCAGGGCCTGTGGCAGCTGCAGGTGAGGTTTAGGCCCACTCCCCTGCCCGCGGGGTGGAGGTATCTTTACCTGAGTTCCAGTTGGAAATCCCTGCCACAGAGCTCTGTATGCTAGTCCACAGTTTTCCAGGCCACAGCCACTTCCTGTCCACGGTTTGCCAGGCTGCAGCATAGAAAGGTTGGCAGCCCCTAGCTTAGGGCCCCACCCTGTCATAATCCAGCCCTACCCACCCAGTATTATAGATCTCTCAAACATTTTATAATGCCAAGTAAGTTTGAGTCAGAACACTCAAAGCAATATATTTTGCTGGGCAAATCATAACTCTTCACTTACAATTATGTGAGCCCTTCTAGAAGTGTTATGCATCTCACAAGAATCTGGCATAGGGGGTCTACACAGTAGGTGGTGGTCTTTGCTTAAGTCAGGGGCAGGCAATTATTTCAGGTGGAGGGCCACATACTGAGTTTTGGCAAGCCATCGAGGGCCACATGACAGGCAGCCAGGGTCAGATAAATATTAATTTTCTAAATTTTTTAGGAGCCCTGTGGGCTGGATAGAATGGGCTGGCAGGCCGCATCTGGCCCACGGGCTGCATTTTGCCCACCCCTGGCTTAAGTCCTAACACAAATACTTGTCAGAGAATCTAGTCTTCTGGGATTTGTATCCAGTGGTACAGTTTAGCTGGATGTAATATATTGAGAACTATTTTCCATCTTGAACCAACTTCATAGAATGAGTACTAATGTTTGCAACTTACATAGTACTCTCTCCTTAAAAATAATTTTAAAATACCTAGTTACTATTAAATATCATTCATCTTAGTAGTCATGTTATGCTTGGCATGAATGTTTTGGGAATACCTTTGGTTTACAGCTGTTATATTTTTTCTGCTCAAAAGTCATAAATCTTCACTAACATGGTAGCTGTATCCATTTATTTATGTATTATCATTTACAGTGTGGTAATACCATTAACTATTGCCAACTGACTTCCCAAAATAGGAAGTCTGTTTCAGTGGTGTGATTAGGGAGAAGGGGAGGGTGCTAGGAGCAACTGCCCCTAGCTCCAGCTTGGGGGAAGGTATGAAAAATGTGCCTGCTGCTGGCCACCACACATTTGCTGTCATGGTAGAAATCAGAAATCACTGCTTCTGCTTTGCCCAGGGTGCCTGGCTGCATCCCTACACTGCCGCTCTTTCCCCCAAATAGGTTACTGTTGTAGCTCTTCGGATAGATGGAGTAAGGAATATAAAGCATGTTTACACTGCATGAAATGGTGCATCTACAGATGTCCAAGCATGCTCAAAACAACTGACTATTGGGACGACATGCAGAGTAACTACATTTGCCCAGGTTAATTTAACCTGCTGAGAAAGGTAGCGCTAACTGAAATGTTTGTATTTAGACATTAAGCCTAGATAAAGTTTATTAAATCCTATCGTGTTATGTTCATAGTTTCCCTGATGCCAGTTTTGTTTTTGAGTTTAATTACCACATTTGAAAAAACTTGAACCAATATTAAAGTTGATGAGACTACAAATGAAACTTTGAAGATTTATACTGTGTGAATTTTTGTTATAATTTTTTTTTAGGTGATGGATGTGGACATACTGTTCTAGGCCCTGAAAGTGGAACTTTTACTTCAATAAACTACCCACAGACCTACCCCAATAGTTCAGTGTGTGAGTGGGAGATTCGTGTCAAACCTGGTGAGAGAGTTCAGCTCAAATTTGGAGACTTTGATATTGAAGACTCAAATTCTTGCCACTTTAATTACCTGAGAGTTTATAATGGAATTGGACCCACCAGGACAGAGATAGGTATGAGCTTTTATTCCTTGTTTTCAGTATCGAATGTTGTAATTTCCTGCAGATCATGGCAAAATATTTGCTTTTTACTGTTGCTTTTTAAAACACTGTGACAGGGGGGCGACTACAAGCTCCGCCCTTGAGCCACTCACATAATTTTCCTGCCCCCTGCCTAGGGCAGTCTACCCTGCCTCACCTGCCACACCGTTGATGTTACCACAATGGTTGTTGTGTGTGGGAAGCTGTCCTAATCTTGGCCATGGTGTACTGGGCCAAATACATGGCTCCAAACTACCTCTACACTGTGTCCAGTGCCTGGGAGGTGGCGTCTAAACTGCTGACAACTCCGGCCCCTTGCTAGGCCTCAATCACTCTGCCCACTCCTGGGCCTCACCCATTCGGCCCCTCACTGAGCCTCACCCATTGCACCCTACTCCACGCAGCCCTTTGGGTCCCACCCTGGCCCTACTCTACACAGTCCTTTTGGCTACATCGCTCACACACTTTGACTAACCTACGCACAGTCTTTCAGACTACCTGCAAGCCCTAATCTACTCAGCCTCTGGCTTTCTGCCCCACATTGAGCCAAACTCAGCCTCTAGTCCCTCTCTGGGCCACTGGGCCTTACACCCCACTCAGTGGGCCTTGGCCCCTGTCTCAGACCCCACGTGGTGGACATGGGCCCCGTGCTTTTCTGTTGGGGTGTGCTCCCCTAGCTTTTCCCCTCCACAGGGGATACCCACAAGGCAGCGGGGGCTGAGGCAATACAGCATCCCAGCCTTGCCTTCCACTGGGCAGGCACTGGTGTAGCATTTCCTGGAGACTGTCCTGCCACACAATCCAACCCCAGCAGGATGCAGTTTCGGGTCTAACCCAGGACCAGAAGGAACCTCTTCCACCCCCATAGTTCCTACCCTAACCTCCAGATGTTTCAGAAGCTGCTCTCAGGCTATGCAGTGTTGCTCCAGCGGCTCCTAGAAGTAACTGCTGGCTCTGCTTCTAGGGCCTGGGCTTATACCCTGGCTGTCCAGACCTCATCCGGTGGGGGGGGGAGGGCATGTGATCATGTGACTGCCTAATAGGGCCTGACTGCACCTGCTGGCTGGTCCACAGCCTGCTTCAACCTCTTAAAGTGGCGGGCACAACTTGTGCTCTACCACAAACACTTTTAATAAAATGTTCTGTCCATAAACAAGTATCCGTGTCAAACATTGTAGACAGTAATTCATATCTAAACTTCAGAGAATTGTTACATTTTCACTGAATTTCAAGCAGGCTTTAATCTTGACTGTGTGAGGAATGCTTATTTCAGTGGTATGTATTAATTGCTGCTGTAATACAAAAGTGATGAAAGTGTTGAGTTATGTACTGGTATACAGGAATTTCTAATAAGGGAAACAGGAAATTTTAGTATGGGACAATTGCATATCCCACAGTCCTTGAGCAAAAAAAATCAGGCAAAACTTTTTCTTAATGCGATGGCATCTGGTCTTCACAATCAAATGAGGAGATTAATCAGACAGCAGTTCTAGTTGTTTGGCTCATCAAGCACTTATTAGAAATCACTGTTCTAGAACAGGTAATCTGAAGTTGTGCTGTGTGTTTTTCTGATAGATGGAAAGGAAGATACAAATGAAATCTGTCTGTATTCAATTTAACAGCGGTAACCAGAAAAGGAGTCTGACAGTCATTCTGTCTTCAAACTTATAACTGTCCACAGAAAGTCTGGACTGCTAAAATCCTTTATTTTTTTTAATAGATTTTATAATAGATGAAAATGTTCATTCGTGGATCTATCCACTATTGCCATCTGCTGAAATTGCTGCTATCTTGGTTCTTGTTTGATGCGAAGATTACCACTTCTTTCTCATATGTGCAACTCACTGTGACTGAGTATGTTACAAGTCAAAATCTTCATTCCTTCATGTTCTGTAATTAAAACCTATTTCCAGTCTCTCTTTAGCACTTCTCAAAAATTTGTTTTAGCAGAGTGACCAGGGAGTTCCATCTACTTATGCTGTTTTACACTAACAGATGGGGAATGAATTCCAGAGTTGAAAGGACCATGGAAAAATGCATTGTTAAAAGCTTTTTTTTTTTCAGTGTCAGGATTCCAGACTTCTCTTGATCTCGCCTGATGCCTTTGAAAAGATAACCACGCTTCAGAAGTTTCCTGCTTTCAGAGTTTTCTCTAAAAGGGCAGAGAACTCTTCTTTTGTTTCAAACAGCAGTGTAACAAATATAAACTTTCTGCTTCAAGGTTGACAACATGTGACGGAATTTTACTCAGGTTTTTAGGCAAAAAATGCCAAAGCACTGATGTTTTCTGCACAGCTATATTTTGGTTTTTAACTTTTTTCCAACAGCTTTGAGTTAGTGATGTTTCAGCAATGATTTGGTTTGAGTTAGTGATGTTTCAGCAATGATTTGGTTTGTGTAACTTATCAGTAGGGATTTGGGTTTTCTATTTTCTGTGGAAAAACAGATTTTCTCCTTTAAAGGAGCAGGGGACAGGCAGGATAGAGATGCCAGGTCCCGTAGCCCTAGTAACTGGAGGCCCCATCCAGCAGGGCTGAGCAATGGGGAGAGGGGGAACAGGAAGTTGCAGGTCAGGAGTGAAGGGCACTGGCAGGGCCGGGGGGCTGTGGGTTGGGAGTGAGTGGCACTGGGAGGGCTGAGGGGGACTGTGGCTTGAGAGTGAGGGGCAAGGGGCAATGGCATGGGCAGGACAAGGCATTGGCATATCAGGCCTGCTTAGCACCACAAAGCAGTAGGGGGTTGGGGGGACAGCTGTAGCTGGACCCATGTCCTAGTGAGTGAAGGGGACAGGGAGAGCTTTTATTTTCCATGATTAAAAAAAAAAAACCAAATGGAAAAATGTGTAGGTATTTAGAATGTATTTTATTATAATGATTGTGGCACCTGATAAGCTTCCAAATTGCTTAAAAATCATAATATATCAGTGAAATGTGTTCAACTGAGATATATAAAATGAAACTCCATTTTATATATATATACAATGGAGTTTCCTTTTTATATATATATACAATGGAGTTTCCTTTTAAACATGCAAAAACTCTGCGGGGGTTTTAATCAGAGAAATTTGGATTTTTAAACAGAGCAATCCAGGATCCCTGCATATCAGCATTGAACCGGCTAAAGCAAATATTGTTGTAAAGGCACTTGTAGAAAGCTGGCTTTTTTCAGGTTGACTCATTTTACTGTTACATAAATGTGTGTGTGTGAAAATAAGTATCAGCTTGGAGTCTCTTTAAGCCATATTTGCTCCAAAATAATAAAACACTAAGGTCCTTAAATGGCAAGGAACGTTCAGTGCAGATCAGTCTGTTACTCGCTTACAAGTGAGTTAGCTGACTAAAGTAAATTTTCTGCTTTTTGTTTCTCTTGAATTTAATCTGTTCCCAGCTGGTGTAATGGCATGATAGCTTAACTAAGTATTAGTTTTGTTCTGTTAACAGTATAATTCGTGGAACTAATGGTGAGTCTAAGAATTGCATCCATACAGTTGCTAATACAATTGCTTAATATTTATATATTTGAAAAAAGACTTTAGAAAAGTTAAGTGATTGTCCCCCATTTTGACCATAAAACAAAGCTAATAATTTATTAAGCTTACTCTAAGGTAAAACAGAACAAATCTTATATCAGCTAGAAAACTCATAAGAAAAAGTGGAAGACCTCCCCTTTCTGCTAACTCTTTAAAATAAAAGCAAGTTTTCCTACAAATTGATATTAGAATCATAGAAAACTTAGGGTTGTTATGGACCTCAGGAGGTCATCTAGTTCAACCTCCTGCTCAAAGCAGGACCATCCCCAACTTTGTCATCCCAGCCAAGGTCTTAATATTCTTAGGTGCTACTTCTCACACTCTTTGCCTGGGAATTTCCTTACATCATAAAAAAGAAAACTTTTAATGAAAGGAGTCTTGCAGAAACTGGAAGTCCAACAGAGCTTTGGCAAACCTTACAAGTCACTTAGGAAGGATTCCATTCATTCTAGACAACATCCATCTTTAATGTAGCTCAGTATCTCTGATTGCCTGGTACATGGTTACCTTCTATATGCCTTTCCTTGGGGAAGGAACTACGAAAGGAATTTTACAAGGAGTCTTAAGGAGTTCAGTTTTATAGTTCATCAAAGGATATTTCTACCCTCCATACTGATATAGTTTAGCCAGATTCATTCCCCAGCACAGTGTCATCTGGCCCATAGGGCTCCCCACAGATCTGTAGGAGATGCTGTGGGCCATGACCCTGTATGCTAGATTGGGTGCACAGGGTAGTGTGGGGCCCCTTGGACCCGATCCCAAACAGGCAGGTATGGTGCAGGGGCTTCTAGGGCCTGCAGACTAGCCCACACCATTCATCTGACTCATAGGACCAAAACTATGAGCACAACTGGTTTAGCAGTATGTGAGTTAATTATAAACAAGCTAGCCTGGAGAAGCTTCTTGGGATGGTAAATTAGCCTGTGCTGAACTGTGTTATTGATATGGCTAGACAACTTTTGATACCCAAACTAGCAGTTTAAAACTATGCTATGCTATCTCTGCATTATACTCTAATCTATAGTTTAGACAGGGAAAGCTAAACAACAGTTTATTTACAATCTATCAGTATCTATAATGAGAGAAGAAATAGGACAGTAGTGGCCTCTACCTCTATCACACGATAGCTTAAGACGACCAGGTAACTAGAAGCTGACGTTAGGAAAAAAATCAGTTGGTAAAAGAGACAGCAGTTCTTAATAGTAAATGTAATTAAACTCATTGGAACAGCATAACAAATGAAATGGTAAATTCATATGGCTTAGGATCTAATTTTTATGACTCCAGCAGACAACTAAAGTATATGGTGAACTGCTAGATTAGATTAAACATGTTTAACAGGAGTTAGCCTTTATAAAATAAAGTTATACATTTTTCATTTTTCATATGACTAGAAAACACTGATTTATTTAAGAGTAGTCACAGTAAGCTGCATTTAGGAAGTCATTGCAGAATGATAAAAATGATCTTTTGAAATTATGTCAACACTTCTTGGGATTTCTTATTCTATATATATATTAGAAAAGTCCAGACTTCTATTAAATATTTATTAGCAAACTACGTGTACACTATATATGCATGTAATGTGCAGTTTGCAGGCATTTGTTCAAAGTTCTGTCACAAATTCTAATAGTGTAATCTACCCTTGGCTGAGAGGGTATCTGGTTTTCTTTTTGTTTATCCTAGAGTCAGATAACATTGCTCTTATGAAGAGAATGAATGAACTTGAATAGTAAACCATTAAGTATGTATGGTGTAACAAGTGTGCCGTCCCAGGGCCAGTCCAGACATTGGCTCTCCCACTTGTCTAGGGCAGTTTGCTCTGCTGCCATGCCTTTAATGTAACTGAACACGTTCCTAGGTGGGAGGCTACCCATTTAATTGCCCTGATGCCAAGGGCAAATACACAGCTCCCAGCCTTCCCTTATACCATGACCCAGGCCTTGCAGCTGGCATTCATATCTACAAACTCCAAACTTGGCCTCAGGCATCTTCAGACCTACCTGGGTCCCTGTGAATCCACACTAGAACTTCAGTACCCTGCCCCTCAACACTCAGCTCCTCACTGGGCTTCTGAGCCTAATGCCCTTCAGGCCCCACTCAGTGGGCCTTGGCCCTATGCTTTTCTGTTGATGTTGGGGTGTGCTCCCCTAGCCTTTCCTCTCCATGGGGTCACCCACAAGGCAGTGGGGGCTGAGGCTTTCTGGTGCCTCATACTCTCTGTTCATTGGGGGGGCACAGGTGTGGCATTTCCTGGAGACTACCCTCCTACAGGCAGTCCCACAATGCAACCCTTCCCAGCAGGGTGTAGTTTTAGGTTATGCCCCAGGACCAGGAACCTCCCCCATCCCCATCATTTCTACCCTGAACCTCCCAAGTTTTTCTAGAAGCAGCCAGCTGGGTAATGTTGTTCCTTCAGCCCCCTGCAGCAACTGCCAGCTCTGCTTTTTGGCCTAGCCTTATACCCAGGCGCCTAGTCTCTCCACCAATCAGGCAGCCTCCTGCCTAACATGTGACTGTCTTCTTGAACCTGTTCCCCCCTGCAGGCTGCTTACTGCCTGCTCAGACCCCTTAAAGTGGCAGGCACAACTTGTGCTTTACCACATAAGTTATCTGATGTTTTTAATTGTGTTTGTTTATCAGGCACAACATCTTAAATAAAATCATAGGGGAGCTATATCATCGGTAATTCAGAGAAGCATGCAGAGTAGGCAATACGCTTTCTCCCCACTTCTCTCCCCACACCTCTCCCCCTGCCCCTTGCACTTTCTCTCCCTCCCTCCTTTAATTACTTTGTAAGCATAGGGTTTAGGGTTTTCTTGTTAGCTCATTTATCCTTAACATTCATCAGTTCTTCACCTCCATGGGATGCTGTGGCAGGACGGCCCCTAGGGGTGCCATGACCTCCCCTAGTGCCCTTGCCTACCGTGCCAACCTGGGCTTTGAATGCACCCTCTATCTCGCCCGCCACGTCTTTGATCTTGGTATTGTCAGTGGAGGCTGCCTTCCTACCCTTCTTGGCACGGGGCTGATCTTACTATGCCGGGATTTTCTCCGAGTCCCAGTGCCGGTCTTCTCCCGGGGCCAACTCAATACACGCGTCCCCTCCTGGGGCAGCTCTCTGATTGCGTCCCCTCTAGCCCAGCCCGGACTTCCCAATGGGCTTATTCCCCTCTCGGGGCTTTGTATCTCACAGGCAGTGCCCCACTCGGGCCTGCCTCCCTTATGTTCCGCGACCACTCACGTACCGGCCTATTCTGCGCTCCCCGCGGTCTTTATGCCCGCACTCGGGCCTGTACCTGCGCCTCTCACGCTCTTTGCCCGCACTGGGGCCTTTGCTCGCTCTCCTTGCGCTCGCTGCCCGCACTGGGGCCTTCTATGCCCGCACTGAGGCCTGTGATCGCGCCTCTTGTGCTCGCAGCCCGCACTCGGGCCTATGCCCCACTGGGGCTCTTCCCAATTGGGACCTCCAATTGGGGCCTGTCCCGGTAATGCCCACACTGGGCTGGGGGCGGGTCCCCCCCACTGCTTAGACCCACCTTCCTGGTCCCGTGCCCTACTGGGCTTCCGCCTCTACTAGACTCTTCCCGAAGTCGCCCCAATGGGCTGGGGTCGGGACAGCCCCACAATGCGGCACCCTCCATGGTGCCAAGAACTCCCCCTCCTTACTGGGGAGCTCCTGAGGCCTCCTCCACCCCTACAGCCTCGCCCGATCCTCCGGTGTAATAATCACAACACCCCAAACAGAAACACAAGGCCCCTAGGCCATAACATGAATCTTTAAGCCAGCCTGGCTATCCTTCTCTCATCCCTGTCAGGGTCCTCTCCATCCTGCATCCGCATGCTGCTGCACAACACCGCCCTGCTCACTCTAGCAGAGCTCCAGCTCCTTGAGCTGCCAGAGCGGAACTGCCTCTGGCCTCAGCCTTCCCTGCTTAGGAAGGCCAAGCCTCGCCCCTTGGCGGTCAGCTGATCCAATTAGTTCCCATGTCAATTGCCACCTGCTGCCCTAATGAATGGCAGCTGAATCCATTTCCTATTATCAGTAGCAGGCACCCTAGTGCCCTGCTACAGATGCCAAGCCTATTTTTGGCAGTTCTGAGATTTAGCAGGGAAATGCTGTCAACGTGTCTAGGATCTTGCATTTCAACATCTAACCATTACACTTATAATCTTTCATAGGTGCAAAGCTAAACTACCATATGTGAGCTAGATGCAAACTGATGCAGTACTATCTTACTACTGACAGCTCTAGTTTCCAGACTCCTACTCGTAGCTATCCTAGCTTCCAAAGAATGAAAATGGACCAGTAGCAACTTTACATTGCTCCTACTTGCATCTCCTTATGCCACAAGCATAAAATGCATCTGGCCCCATGGACCAGATTTTCATAGATTTCATAGACATTAGGGCTGGAAGGGACCTTGGAAGATCATCAAGTCCAGCCCCCTGCCCCAGGGGCAGGAAATCAGCTGGGGTCATAGGATCCCAGCAAGATAAGCACCCAAATTTCTCTTGAAGGCGTTCAAAATGGGTGCTTGAACCACCTCCAATGGCAGGCTATTTCAGACCTTGGGGGCTCGGAAAGTAAAGAAGTTCTTCCTTATGTCCAGCCAAAAATGGTCCTGGAGGAGTTTATAACTGTTCAACCTTGTCATCCCTTGGGATACACTGGTGAACACCCCTTATAAACTTATAGGTGGCCACCAGATTACCACTGAGCCTGCACTTTTCCAGGCTGAAGAGTCCCATGGCTCTCAGCTTCTCATCATGAGGTCTGTTTTCCTGACCTGATCATGCGTGTAGCTCTCCTCTGACATTCTCAAGCTTCTCCACATTCTTTTTGAATTGTGGAGCCCCAAACTAGATGTAGTACTTCAGCTGTGGCCTTACCAATGCTGAGTACAAAGGGAGAATGACATCCTGGAATTTGCTTGAGAAGCATCTATGGATGTAAGCCAGCATTTTGCTTACTTTACTAGCCGCAACATCACACTGAAGGCTCATATTCATCTTGTGGCCAATCATGACCCCCAAGTCCCTTTCATATGTAGTGCTAGCCAGCGTAGCACTACCGAGCCTATAGGCATGCTACAGGTTTTTCCTCCCCAGGTGGAGAACCTTGTATTTTTTGGTATTAAACATCATTAGGTTCTCGTCCGCCCATTTGCTGAGCCTGTCAAGGTCAGTCTGGATCACCCTCTTGTCCTCAGGTATGGATGCTTTACTTCAAAATTTGGTATCATTGGCGAATTTGGCCAGTCTACTACTGATACCAATATCTACATCATTAATGTAGATGTTGAACAAAATAGGTCCAAAGACAGAGCCTTGAGGGACCCCACTGGTCACAGCACACCACAAAGATTTACTAATGTCAACCACCACCCTCTAGATCTGACCACGGAGCCAATTCCCCACCCAGCAGATCATGGTGAGGTCAAGGCCGCAGTTGGCCAGTTTTGCTAAGAGGTGATCATGGGATACCAGATCAAAGGCTTTTTTGAAGTCAAGATATAGGACATCAATCTCCTCTCACTTGTCCAGGTGATAGGTCACCTGGTCGTAAAAGGAAAGAAGATTGGTCAAGCAAGACCCACCTGCAACAAACACGTGCTGGCTATCCCTCAGTATGTTGCCATTGGCCAGTCTGTTAAGAATGGCCTCTTTGATAATCTTTTCTAAGACCTTCCCTGGGATAGAAGTCAGGCTGATGGGCCTATCGTTTGCCACATCCACTGTCCTCCCTTTCTTGAAGATAGGCACCACATTTCATAGATTTCATAGATTTCATAGACATTAGGGCTGGAAGGGACCTCGGGAGATCATCGAGTCCAGCCCCCTGCCCAAAGGGCAGGAAGTCAGCTGGGGTCATAGGATCCCAGCAAGATAAGCATCCAATTTACCCTTGAAGGTGTTCAATGTAGGCGCTTGAACCACCTCCACTGGCAGACTGTTCCAGACCTTGGGGGCTCGGACAGTAAAGAAATTCTTCCTTATGTCCAACCTGAAACGGTCTTGCAGGAGTTTGTGACCGTTCGACCTCGTCATCCCATGAGGCGCTCTGGTGAACAGATGTTCCCTCAGATCCTGGTGGTCACCCCTGATAAACTTGTAGGTGGCCACCAGATCACCCCTGAGCCTGCGCTTTTCCAGGCTAAAGAGTCCCATGGCTCTCAGCCTGTCATCGTAAGATCTGTTTTCCTGACCTCTGATCAGGCGCGTGGCTCTTTGCTGGACTCTCTCAAGCTTCTCCACATCCTTTTTGAATTGTGGAGCCCAAAACTGGATGCAGTACTCCAGCTGCAGCCTCACTAAGGCCGAGTACAAGGGGAGAATGACGTCCCGGGATTTGCTCGAGAAGCATCTATGGATGCACGCCAGCATTTTGGTTGCTTTACTAGCCGCAGCATCGCATTGGAGGCTCATGTTCATCTTGTGGTCAATGATGACCCCCAAGTCTTTTTCTTCTGTAGTGCTAACCAACGTAGCACTGCCGAGCCTATAAGGGTGCTGCAGGTTTTTCCTCCCAAGGTGGAGAACCTTGCATTTTTCGGTGTTAAACACCATCAGGTTCTCGTCTGCCCATTTGCTGAGCTTGTCCAGGTCAGCCTGGATCACCCGCCTATCTTCTGGCGTGGATGCTTTGCCCCAAAGTTTGGTGTCATCGGCGAACTTGGTCAGTCCACTCCTGACTCCAATGTCCACATCGTTAATGAATATGTTGAACAGTATAGGTCCCAGGACAGAGCCTTGAGGGACCCCACTGGTCACAGGGCACCACGATGAGTGACTGCCATCAGTCACAACCCTCTGGGTCCGACCACGAAGCCAATTTCCCAGCCAGCGGATCGTGGTGGAGCCAAAACCACAACTGGGCAGTTTGGCCAAGAGGTGATCATGGGATACCAGATCAAAAGCTTTTTTGAAGTCAAGATATATGACATCAATCTCTTCTCCCTCATCCAGGTGATAGGTCACCTGGTCATAGAAGGAAATGAGATTGGTCAAACAAGACCTACCCGCAACAAACCCATGCTGGCTGTCCCTTAGGATGTTAGCCTGGGCCAGTCCCTCAAGGATGGCCTCCTTAATAAACTTTTCTAAGATCTTCCCCAGGATAGAAGTCAGGCTAATGGGCCTGTAGTTAGCCGGATCCACTCTCCTCCCTTTCTTGAAGATCGGCACCACATTGGCCTTCTTCCAGTCTTCGGGCACTACACCAGAGCACCAGGAGTTTTCAAAGATCTGTGCCAGGGGCTGGGCTATGACGCTCGCCAGCTCCTTGAGTACCCTGGGGTGCAGGTTGTCAGAGCCAGCTGACTTGAAGGTGTCCAGCCTCTCAGGGGGTTCCTTCATGAGGTCAGCATTGGTGGAGGGTAAGGAATCTCCCTCACCTGGGCCTCTCTGTCCTATAATGGGCAGGGGCGTCCCATGGGACTGGTGAAAGACCGACACAAAGTACCTATTTAATAGGTTGGCTTTTTCCTGGGTGTCAGTTGTCAGTTGCCCCATCTGGTTTAGCAGGGGTCCAACATTGCCCTTGCTTTTCCTCCGGCTCCCCACATATCTGAAAAAGGACTTTTTGTTGTCCTTGATGCCTGAAGCTAGTTGGAGTTCAGTTGCAGCCTTGGCTTTCCTGGTTTGCTCCCTGCAGGACCGGACCAGTGCAGAGTAATCCTCCTTGGAGGTGAATCCCGTCCTCTATCCTTTGTAGGCTTTCCTTTTTAGCTACAGTAGGTCCGCTAGGTCTCTGGAGAGCCAGGGGGGCTGCTGTGCCTTCTTGCTGCCTTTCCTCCGTGTTGGAATAGATTTAGCTTGTGCACTGAGGATCACTTCCTTGAGAAGCAACCACTCTTCTTGAACTCCCAACTCCCTGGGGTCATGGTCCCTGAGGGCCTGACTGACTAGCCTCTTGAGCTTGTCAAAGTCGGCTTTTCTGAAGTCAAGGACTTCTGTGTTGCTGACTGACTTGCCAGCTTTACGGCGGATGGTGAAGGTGATCAGCTCGTGGTCGCTGTCACCCAACTTCCCATCATCACTAGGTCGCCGATTAGGTCGTCCCCCGTAGCCAGTACCAGGTCAAGCAGCGCTTTGCCTCTCGTTGGCCCATAGACTTCTTGAGTCAGGTAGAGGTCATCCACGCACGAGAGAAAGCTTTGCGCCCGCTCAGATTTAGCTGAGTGATCTTCCCATGAGATGTCCAGGTAATTGAAGTCACCCATGACAACCAAGGTCCTGGAGCAAGCGGCCTCAGTCAGTTCCTGGGCGAACTCCTGGTCAAGCTCGGGACTTTGAGTGGGAGGTCTGTAGTAGACTCCCACCGTTGTGTCCCCTGTGCCGAATTCCCCACGAATTTTTACCCAGAGGGTCTCTAGCTGTCCATGCCGGTCGCCAACATCAGCTTGCAGGGACATGTAGCTTTCCTTCACATAGAGAGCTACACCCCCGCCCCTTTTGTCAACACGATCCCTCCTGTACAGGGTATAGCCCTCTATACCCGTGGTCCAGTCATGGGTGGAGTCCTTCTTCCAATCTTCAGGCACTTCAGTGCGCCAGGAATTCTCAAAGATCCATGCCAGGGGCTGAGCTATGATGCTAGCCAGCTCCTTGAGTACCCTGGGGTATAGACCGTCAGAGCCAGCTGTCTTGAAGGTGTCCAGCCTCTCAGGGGGTTCCTTCACGAGGTCAGCATTGGTGGAGGGTAAGGAATCTCCCTCACCTGGGCCTCTCTGTCCTATAATGGGCAGGGGCGTCCCATGGGACTGGTGAAAGACCGACACAAAGTACCCATTTAGAAGGTTGGCTTTTTCCTGGGCATCAGTCGTAAGTTGTCCCATCTGGTTTAGCAGGGGTCCAATGTTGCCCTTGCTTTTCCTCCGGCTCCTCACATATCTAAAATAGGATTTTTTATTGTCCTTGATACTAGTAGCCAGTTGAAGTTCCATCGCAGCCTTGGCTTTCCTGGTTCACTCCCTGCAGGTCTGGACCAGTGCAGAATATTCCTCCTTGGTGGAGGGGGAGCCCATCCTCCATCCTTTGTAGGTCTTTCTTTTTAGGTGCAGGAGGTCCACTAGTTACTTTCTGAGCCAAGGAGGCTGCTGTGCCCTTTTGCTGGCTTTCCTCCGAGATGGAATAGCCTTAGCTTATGCATCTAGGATCGCTCCCTTGAAGAGCAACCACACTTCCTGAACTCTCCTCTCCTTGGGGTCGTGGTCCCTTAGGGCCTCACCGACAAGCCTCCTGAGCTTGTCAGAGTCAGCTTTCCTAAAGTCGAGGACTTTTGTATTGCTGACTGACTTGCCAACTTTATGGCAGATGGTGAAGGTGATAAGCTTATGTTTGCTGTCACCCAACTTCCCTTCAATTGTTATGTCGCTGATTAGGTTGTCCCCAGTTGCCAGTACCAGGTCAAGCAGCCCTTTACCTTTCATTGATCCACAGACTTCTTGTGTCAGATAAAGGTCATCCATGCACAAGAGGAAGCTTTGCGACTGCTCAGATTTGGCCAAGCGTTCTTCTCACAAGATGAATGGCTCAGGACCAGTTCATGGAACAGGTCAGACCTACAGACCACCTCCACCCCCACATGCTGGATCCTGAGGTACCTACTCCTGGACCCATGCTGCCTGTTCTGGCTAGTCCAGGATTCACACTTTGGCTTTTCTTGAACCCGTGTGTGGTGTGGATCCTGTACCATCAGGGCAATTGTCATGTGCAGCCTGTAGGTCTACTCTGAGACCCAGGGACAGCACCAGGGGCTAAGTAACAGGTCTCCACAGGCTGTATCTTTGATACCCTTGCCATATAGAATTAAACCTGAGATTAGTTAAATATCACTATAGCTAAAAGCAATGAGCAACAGCAGGGACATGCAATTATTTGGAATGACCAAGTAGCTGGCATAATAGAAGGACTCTGATTTTCTTCTGGTGGTAGCTCCTGAACAAGAACCCTGTCACCTTGGTTTAGTCCTTTTGACTACTAGGTCTCTGGTAGTTCTTGAAAAAACTGTAATATGAGAGGGAAATAATTAAAGGAATTGGATGCACTGAAGATGTTTGCAGAAGTTGGTGGAAGGGGGCAAGAAGCTGATAAGGGAATAGAAAATTTGGCATGGAGGAAGTAAGTGAGAGACTGGAGTGGGGTGGGGTAGGGGCATGGAGAAAGGAGGTAGAGGAGATAGAGCTTTCCATGTAAGGAACGAAAGAAATTAAGAAGAGAAGGAAAAGGGAACAGATTTCTAAAATAATGAGAGAAAAGATACATTCTTTGTCTTGGGGATAATTTTTTTATATGGATGGTCAAGAGGCCAATTAGGGAGGGAAATTCTTCTCGACTTACTGCTCCCAAACGGGAGGAATTGGTTGGGAATTTGAAGGTGGAACGTAACTTGGGTGACAGTGACTGTGGAATGATAGAGTTCAAGATTCTAAGTGGAGGAAAGGAAAGAAGTAGAATACGGCCACTGAACTTCAGAAAAGCAGACTTCAACAAACTCTGGGTGTTAGTGGGCAGGATCATGCATTTACTGTTGCCTCAATAACTGAAATATATTCAGTCTTTTCTGTGCCATTTATCCTAAGCATGTACTATATATGTGTTTCACTTTGAATGATGTCTGTGGATCATTTAAGGGTTTTTTGTGTACTTTGAGGGTAATGTGAGCTTATGCTAAATGTAAAAATACATATAGCACTTTTTTCTTTCTAGGAAAATACTGTGGGCTGGGCTTTCAGATGGATGGTTTGATTGAGTCAAAAAATAATGAGGTTACTGTGCAATTCATGAGTGGTGGACATGTCTCTGGACGTGGATTTCTTGCTTCATATTCAACCACCGATAAATCAGGTACTCAATAGATTTCCTTGCCTTTCCTTGTAATGATTAAATTGGAACAGTATATTGAATGCACAGTACAAACCTATTTTTCTGTAGTCTTAACATGAGTATTGGATGTCTAAAAATACATGCAGACTTAACATTCTTGACTATTCTTGCTGAGTTGCAGTAAGTTACTACTCGAAATGGTGTAAGAAATGCTAATATAAAAGCTTACTCTGGAGGACAAACAAATTAAGAACCACTTAATTGGAACAAGGGTGGACAAAATGTGGCCCGCGGGCCAAATGCAGCCTGCCAGACCATTCTATCTGGCCCACGGGGCCCCTAAAAAATTTAGAAAATTGATGTTTATCTGCCCCTGTCTGCCTGTCATGCGGCCCTCAATGGCTTGCCAAAACCGAGTAAGCGGCCCTCTGCCCAAAATAATTGCCCACGCCTGGTTTAGATTTAAACATGTTTTAGATAAGAGGTGATAGTGTTTATTTGGACTTTAACAATGAAAATGATAAATAATTGGGTTTGAAAGGATTTCTTTTGTAAAGTGGCAGTCTGACAGAAAGTTTATCCAATATTCAAATTCTTATTAAAAATCCTCTGGTTACTGACATTTTTCTACCTTGTCTACTTGCTCATGCATCTATCTGATCATCTTTTTGACTTTTCTGCTCCTTGCTGCCTCCTCCTTGACTGGCCTTTTGTTATCCTTGCTCCTTTCTGAGTAAGTTCATACTTACATCCCAGCTGATGGCTAGTTGTTCCCTTTTCTATAGTTCATGTGTTCTCATGTCCTTATGATGCTGTGGCCTCTGCTAGAGGCTTCTGTACTTGTTCCTCCTCTTAATGCTGCTTCTAGAAGTGAATGCAGAACAAAATGGTGACCCTCCAGTTTTCCTGCGGACCACAAGCGTTTTTCAGATTATTCATTTGAATCTCTTTGCCAGAGTTAATAGTACAAAAAGTGTCCGAGGACTTTTTATTCTGAATTTTATTATTTGGTCCTGTGTATTTAAATTTGACAGGCTCACATTATTGTTTTTCACAACGTGGGAAATGCCCTCTTGTATTCTGTATGCCATCCAGCTCCCATGTCATCTGTTAAAAACTCATAATTGTTTTAGCTAATATGTTAATTTCATCTTTCTATTCACCATCGTCTTGTAACTCTACTAAAGTGTACATTCATTTATTAGAATTGTATAAATAATGGGAATTAAATCACAAAAAATGAGCAATACATTTTTAATCCTATAGTTTCAAAATATTTTGTTTGTATAATTCTGTTGGCTTTCTAAGTCATTCATACAAATTATCAAGGTTCTACTGTATATACAATACTTAAAAGACGTATAAAATTAAATGAGTACATTGTTTTAATTCTGAGACTTTATTTGAACCAAAAGGCTTTAGTCTGAGAGACTCAACCTTGTAGTCTTTGTGCACTTAAAAATAGACTAGAATTGGTTGTCTTTTTGTTATGTTGACCTAACATTTTTCTCTTTCCAGACCTAATAACCTGTTTAGACAATGCAAGTCAGTTTTCTGAACCAGAATTCAAGTAAGATTATCTGCTTGTTTTTTCCCCTTCACTACAGTTACTTTACTGTGCTTTAATTCATATTAGTATATGCCCCATCTTCTACTGATACCATTTTGTTTTGAAGTTATTTTAGACATCTACATTTAAACTGGGTTACTATCAGGACTTGATGATTTTGACATTTACACTTTGCAAAAATGAGGATCTTTTAGCATCTCGATATACAGTAGAACCTCGCTAATTTGCGTTATTTCATACATAGAAGTTAGCAGTGTCCTGCTTTCCAGCCAAAAAATAAGAGATAGTGACCTCTCCTTATTACTGAGAAATATGATTATATATAATATACTACAGAACATATACTGAAAGACAAGTATTACCGTATCAAAACTACATTTGTCAAAGGATCGAAGTACATTTTAGGATTCATTAGCTTGCTTTTCTATTGTCTGCTTCCCTCAAATTTATGAAATTAATTTAATTTGTGTTGGGTTTCATAGTGTGAATTAATGAGGTTCTGCTGTGGCATAAAAGCAGTTGTATTCTTCCTGCTTGAATGGAAGACAAAGATGGACAACAGGACTTTTTCTAAATAAGTATACAGCTTAAAAGTACAAGCTATTGTAATGCCCTTAAATTAATTTGGGTAACTCTAGTTAATTTAGTAAGTTCTTCAGAAGTCATGTCGTTGCCAAATCTTTCAAGGTTCATCCTTTTCACACCTCCCTTCTCTATCCATAAATTTCACCTCTCCATAAATACACCTCCATTTAGTGGTATATGCCTATTCAGCAAAGCACTGAATTTGCATTGGAACTAATGTAGGTGCTGAAGTGGTGACATTTAGGCCACAGTATAGCACAAATAGCTTTCTCTTAAGTTTTGCACTTCCTTATTTGCGGTAAGAAATGGCACTAAAAGACAATAAAGGTGTTTTCATGGTATAAAAATATTAATCAAAATCAGTCAATTTTTATGATTATTTTCTGAAGCTGCTGTAAAGTACGTACACCTTTCAGATGCATCATTTTTTTTAAAGTACAGTTTCTAGATACTGTCTAATGGTGTGTAAATAAAATACACTAGAACATTAGATTCTGATTTGCAATATTCATATGTTACAGCTGTTATATGTATGGTACCAAACATTAGATTTATACATCCTTTATTAAAAAACAGCAGTCTAGTTAAAAAGCACATTTTCATTCCATGCTTTAAATGCATGATCTTTAACTGTATGACTCTTTTCCTGAATAATAAATATATTTCTTACTTGAAAGCTGTTTCAAATTATGACATACCAATAAGTGGTTTGTTAGGGAGCAGTGTAGAATATTATAAGCCAAACAAACCATGAATTTCCTGTTTGTGGTTTTTAATACAAAACTTTAAACTCAAGTGTGCTGCTTCTTAAAGCAGTATTTTTTTGTAGAGTAAATCATGATGGTGGTATGCCTGTTATGACTGCATGCTTCCTTCTCTTTTAGTAAGTATTGCCCAGCTGGATGTGCGATTCCTTTTGTTGACATTTCTGGAACTATTCCTCATGGATACAGAGATGTAAGTAAGCATAGCTATATGCATTTTGATTAAATTCCTTGCTCTGTAATAAAAGCCTGTTATGGGTGTTTGTCTTACAACATTGTTGTGAGTGAAGGTCTACTGTTTTCCCCTTCAAAATAACCATAAAAATTGCATTCAGCTTAAATGCGGAACTGACCTATAATTGTCCCTTGGGCACAATTTTATTTTGTTTATGTGTTTTTTTTGTACTTACACTATTTTGTGCACGCATTAAAAATCAGAATCAAAAGTCTACTTTAGGTTAATATTAAGTTTTAGCTAAAGACCTTATTTTCTTAATATCCTATTTCACACCTTCTATAGAAACAGGTAAATGCAAATCAATGTATTTGTTTTAAACCTTATTTTAAAACAGATATATGATTTCTGTGTGTAGTAGGGAGATATTAACAGTGTGTATTTTATGGTAATAAAACAATATATGAACAGTCTGAAGGAATTGGAATATAACATTGACATTTCTTTTTTTCCAAAGTCCTCATCTCTTTGCATGGCTGGTGTGCATGCAGGAGTGGTGTCCAATTTTCTGGGTGGCCGAATCAATGTTGTAATCAGCAAGGGGATTCCATATTATGAAGGTTCTCTGGCTAACAATGTCACATCAAAAGTGTAAGTGTATTTTGTATGTTATATTTTTATACTTATGTCTGGCTAATAGCAGATCTACGAATGCACCTGTAATCATCAGGCATAGTCTTAGTATTCTAAATTAGTGAAAATACCCATCCACAGGAAAGGTATATTCTAATCTGTGTAAGTGTTTGTTAGAGGTGCACAGATATATCTGTGCTATATTGGATTAGCACCGATAAAAGAACAATTAACATTATCAGCTATTGGATTTTTTTGGCCAGTGTAGCCAATAATGTACCAGTAAATATAATGTGACTTCTGGCCATGGCCCCGGATGCAGCATGCACATGGCCAGGAATGCAGCCGGGCAGTGTGGAGAGCAGCTTTCTACAAGTAAGTCTGTGGCGGGAAAGGGGCGGGGTGGGGGCAGATCAAGGCCCCCATAGTGAGGGAAAGAGAGGGGCAGGGGCTGGGCTGGGGACAGCGAATGTGACCCAGGGCTGGGACGGGGAGTGGGCAGTTCAATCAGGGGGCACAAGGCAAGGTGTGGGGGGGGGCGGCTCCCTTCCACTGTACACACCCCTGGATGTGCTCCCCTGGATATGTGCACAGGGTGAGTGCAGATGTGCACTGCCTGCTGTGGGCTAGGGCTCTCTGCCCTGCTGCCTTTGCACCAGAAGCATCCCCTGCCCATCCAGCAGCAACAGTAGCAGCAGCAAGTTGTGCCTTCTGCTGCCAGATAGGTAGGGGATCCACAGCCAGTGCACAGCCTCTGGGGCAAAGGCAACAGGGTGGAGAGCCTTGAGTCCACAGTGGGCAGCCCACATCCACCCTCGACCTTCTTGGCTCCAGTTAGAATCTCATTTGACAAGCTTTAGTTCAAGTGCCACCACTGGCATTTTTAAGCACCAGGACACTGATCCCCTAGACAAGCCACTTGTGGCTCCGTCCCACTCTGCACCCTGGTTCTAGGGTCCCATTCACTGCCCAAGCTGGGCAGTGCCCCAAGGCCCTTCCATGCTCCACTCCCTCCCTCACTGTGGGGGGCCTTGAGCTGCCCCCCTCACACCACTTCCCCTCCACAGATTTACTTGCGTGGAGATGCTCTCCATAATGCCTGGCTGTGCTCCTGTAAATCAGTTATCAGATCAGGATCGGCTGATAGCTTGGTGAATAATCGGCTATTGGTGTTGGCCAAGAAAATATTTATTGGTGCCCCTCTAATGTTTATATTGTTTTCATTCCTGTAATATGATTGATTTTGTAGACTATCACAAGGGACACCTATATCACAAGGGAAATTATATCTTCCTTGCAAAATTAGAGAGGATACCTTCAGAATTTATTGTCATGCCATGTGCTTTTTAAGTCTTTCGTTTAAATCCATTCTTGATTGAACATGGCTAGTCTTGACTGAAACTTTACTGTTCAAGTCCAATTTGTAATTCTTTGTTCAGTTTTCTTATTGTGAGTCCCTCCCTTCCTCCTCCTTCCCCTTAAGAATAGATTAAAGGGCAAGGAAACGATATAAAAAATTCTAGCCTATTTTCCTTGTTAAACTTTTTCAGTTTGAATTCAGCAGCTTGAACCACACCAGGAGTCTCAAAATCATCTGGCCCCAGGGGCCAAACAAGGGATGCGGGGCTGGTCTGCAGACCAGATCAGGCCCACCGACCAGCCCCATGTACTGGATCCAATGTATAAAGCAGTCTGGCATAGGCAACATGTGCAGAACATGCCCCATGGACCCACTGTACCACATGCAACATGTGCCTAGATCTGCCCTACACAGTGTGCCACACGGAGTGCCAGAGTCAGCTCACACTACATGTGGAGTATGGGGCTGGAACCAGCATGCTTACTGCAGGCAGCAGCCAGGGTCAGTCCAGGGCACACGCTCCTTCCAGTATCCTCACCAGACAGATCCTGTTGCCATGTGTAGCCTGTGCCAGACAGGCTCCATGCCTGTCTATACTCCAACCTACCCATAGGGCTGGGGCCAGCACATGTGACATGTGAGGTTGATCTGAACTCCACAGGCAGCACTGCGAGCCACTGATTGATTACCATGGGCTGCGTCTTTGACATCCCTGAACTACCCCATGCCATATAGTTCTTTATACGTTTGTGAAAAAAGAAGACCTGTTTCTGTTTCAGGTTAATTTCTTAGGCTGACCTAACATAGATAATGACTTATATTTGGACACCGTCATCTATCTCTGACATCTGATCAGTTCCACTGTTGATAGCAGGGTTGGAAATTTATTATAAAAAGCCCATTGGCCACTGCTGTTATTTTCAGTAAGCTTGCTCCAAGCAAGTCACATTTATTGTTCTGATTGATGCAATGTTGTTCTGTTCATGGGCTTCCAGTGTGGCTAACATCACTGGAGCTGAATCAGCATTAGTAACAGTAGAAACTTTTAAAAAAATTACAAGCCTTGAGGAAAGACAGGAGTCAGTATTGAAGTATCTTCTTTGAGACCTGTACTGATACTTCAGAAGAAGTTATCGATACCATATTATGTAGCCAGCAGGATTTTTAGAGGATTAGAACATTACTTTTGTTCAGAAGGCCAAAAAATTGTTGTCTATTGTTTCTCCAAATTTGAAGCCTTGAAAAGAGAAGGCTGAGGAGGGGACATGATAGAGGTCTATAAAATCATGAAAGGTGTGGAACTCTTGTTCACTAACTCCCAGAATACTAGAACTAACAGACACATGTAGGAGACAGGTTTAAAAATAACAAGAAAAAATACTTTTTTACACAATGTATAGTTTACTTGTGCAGTTCATTGCCACAGGAGCTGGTAAAGGCAGATAGCATAGCCAGGTTCAAAAAGGGACTGGACAAATTCATGGATGCTAGATCTATTAATAGCTGTTGAACAGAATGCATGGAGATGTATCCTCTGGCATCTCGAAACCAATAATAGTGGATGCCAGGGAGGGTAATATATAGGGGACGGATTACTCCAGATCTATCTGGTTCAGTGCTCTCCCTCTAGCATCCACTTCTGCCACTGTGAGAGATGGAATACTAGCCTGGGTCGACCATTGGTCTGACCCAGTATGGCACTTATTTTTCCTTATTCCTTCATTAGAACATAAGTTAGGCAACAGTTTGAATTAAAAGTTCCCATTGGCACCCACACAAAAAACTTTTATTTCTTCCTTTGTTTCTGCAGAGGTCCATTATCTACAAGCCTCTTCACATTTAAGACTAGCGGTAAGAATATCAATGTATATTCGATTTATTCATTATATGCACTTTCTATGTAGGAAAAGGTTTTCTTTAATAAATGCAAGAAGCAAGGAATTTTTAAGATTCTATCTTTTATTTGACGCTCTATATAGTTGGGATTTTATAAAAACTTGGGCTTTTAAAATAAAGCCAATGTGCTGCAAAATGGGGGGAGGTCTGGGAGGGGGGAGTCCAGCTGCTTCGAAGATCCGCCATTTTGCCCACCCCTAGTATAAGGAATAATTTAGTGATTCTCAATCTTTTAAATTTTATTCAGCTGTTCTTAGCTAGAACTCTATTTATCATTCTAAATTAATCTTCTGTGTCTAGATTGGAGACATCCAGAAATGTTTCCTAAACCCAACAAAGATGTTGGTTAACCAAATTGTACTTGCATGGCCCTTTAAGTCTTTCCCTGTAGAACAATATGCGACAAAACTATTTTGCCACAGAAAGATAATGTATTACTTGTTTCTCTTTCTTAATATGGTTTAAAGTACAAGAATAAAATTATTTCAATGCACTGAAAATTGGAGCTATTGGCATTTGCTTAGGTACTCTGTATTTACAGCAGTTTTTCAATTTGTTTCTTATTTATATTCCATTCTTACAGATCATTTGTTGCCTATTGCTAAGTAACTTAGCTTTTAAAAAAACTCAGTTCTCTTAACTTATATCTTTCTGGCATTGCGATGCTCAAAACTGAATGGAGTGTTCCAGATTATTTCTCTTTAAGGTGCTAACAAAGCTGCCTGATCTATCATGACTGCCCCTCCTTTCTCAGACCTAACTCACATTGACCTTCACTGTTAGATTGTTGCCCAGAATTGTCAGTTTTGCACATTTTAGGGCTTTATTGCTTTTCATGTTTACCCTTTCTAGAATATCTCTTAAATTATCCTTGCTATGGTAAATTAGTTGTTGTTTTCCAAATTGAAACCGCTTTTCTTGTAAGTTTTCATATAATATTGTTGCGTGTTATAAATATCAGTAAGCCCAATGTAGGTTCCGTTAAACTTTACTAATGTATCATTTAACTGAATAAAGAGAAAGTGAGTCCACAGTGCATTCATGGTAGAAATAAAGAATAATCTAGGTATGGCAAAAACCTAAATTAGTATTTCGTCTCAGTGTGCGGTAAGGCTGATGATATAGAACTCTGGGACAAAGAGAGCATGGATCATGTAGATAAGGATCTGGAAATGGAAGTTTGCCCCATCTGAGGTAGAAGCAAAGCTCAGAGCTTTATGGCCATTTGTTTTGGAGGGAGAACCAAAAATCTGAAAGAATGTGTGTGCAATTGCAGGCCCAGTAACAAACAGTTGTATTAAATCTATCAAGTTGTTGGGAATTGCACCATATGATTGGAAAATATGTAATGTAGGATTTCTTTAAGAAAAAGAAAGGGGGAAAATTGTCTGAGAACATACACAACTATTAGTCTGACCTCATTAATATGCAAGGCCTTATAACAAATAATCTTACCTACACATTTAAAAGACCTGGAAGTAAATGAGAAGTTGGACAAAATACAATACTGATTTACCAAAGTAGATCATATAGTTTCATAGTTGGTAGGGTCAGAAGTGACCTGAGTAGATCATCGAGTCCAAACCCCTGCCATGGCAGGAAAGGGTACTAGGGTCAAACGACCCCAACAAGGTGTATATCTAATCTCCTCTTAAAGACCCCCAAGGTAGAAGCCAGCACAACTTCTCTTGGAAGTTGTTTCCAGATCCTAGCCACCCTGACAGTGAAGTAGCACCTCCTGATGTCTAATCTTAATTTACCCTCTGCGAGCTTGTGACCGTTATTCCTAGTCACTCCTGGTAGTGCTTGGGGGAACAGGGACTTATCAGGCTAACTGATAAGATAACTAATTTTCTAGGTGGGAAATTCAGTAGGTATGTCTGCACGTCAGTACTGCATTTTATAACGCCAGCTGAGAAGTTACTGGGAAGCTGGGTATGATGACTATTACTGCAAGAAGTCTGAAGATGGAACTTGGCAAAGAGGAAATGATAGTTTTTCTTTTAACTTAACCATTATCAGGTGAAAAGGAGGTTACTGAGTGATCCATGAGATCCCTTCCAGTCCTGTGTTTGTTCTGTTCTTTACGCTTGTTATACTGTAGGTGTTAATATCAAACTAATATTACTCCATGATATGCCATTAGACACTTCTGTCTTTACCAAGCAAGTTGCCCTTTGTGCCCTTATGATTGCCTGATTTTTAATCAAATTTGAATTGTCAAATATTGAGGTAATTTGTCAGAGTCTAAAATTAAATGCCAATATGCAAGTCCAGTATTTTTCATACAGACTACAATTGTGAACTTTAAAGGTGAATTCTGAACATGAAAATGCTATCTGTGTAGCTTTGACTTTTTTTCCCCACTCCACCCCTTCTCCTTTATCTCTTGTGTTGTTCAGGTTGCTATGGAACACTGGGAATGGAATCTGGAGTAATCCCTGATTCTCAGATTACTGCATCATCAGTTCTGGAGTGGTCTGACCGAATGGGTCAGGCAAATATTTGGAAACCTGAAAATGCCAGATTGAAAAGGTTTGGACCTCCTTGGGCTGCTTTAACCACTGACGGAGATCAGTGGTTACAAATAGATCTGAATAAAAAAAAGAAAATAACAGGTAACCAGATCAGAGCTAGCTTTAAAAATGCTATTATCAGTACAGGGAGTGACTAAATTTTATCATTCTAAATTAGGACTATAGAGGAAGTTTAATGGGTTTTTAATTAAATCAATGATGCTTCCATGGTCTCTAGTTAGAGGGCGGGTTTGTATTTTTCCTTTGAATTTTGTGTCTGATTCCTGCCTCATATTGGATCTTGAACCCTTCTGTTTCTGCTGGCTGTTCTGTCCTTGGATTTGCTTGTGGCTTAGACCTTTCTTAGATTCATCTCAGTTGTCAACTGTCACTGATTAGAAAATTTGCATTTTTTTGAGGAGGATCACTGAAATAAGACTTCTTATCTTACATAACACTTACAAGCATTTACTAATGGCTCAGTGCTTTTAGGTCTCATGGTGTCTGCATTTTAATTTATTTTCTGCCTGTCTAACAGGCGTAAAGTGAACTATGCTGGTCCGTGTTCTTTTCTTATTCAATTTTCCTTCAGTATGCAGTTTAATTTTTATATCCCCTAACCTTCTGTGATCATTTGTTATCTTGGCAGTGTCATTATGTTGAAGGGAAATGGCAGGATCATGCTTCCAATCTATAAGTATTACTTGAAAAATCAGGGATTCCATGTTATGATGATGGTTTTTGTGTTAGTGTTACACTCTCCTGTTAGCCTTCCACATTTCTGTTTGTTGTCCCAACAGTCTATTCTCTTTTAATGTTCATAGTGTCATCACATTTATAAATCAAAATTCAACCAACTTTATCTTGCCTTCATCTTAACTTACCTAGATTTCAGAAGGGCAGACTTTGGTTAAACTCAGGAGTCCAGTTAGAAAGGCCCTCTGGAACCAGTGACTGGATGATTTGGGAGTTCAGGAACAGTGGTGTTTCCTTAAGGGGGCAATTCTCACTACTCAAAAAGAGATGGCCATCCCCACACAGTCAAAAGGCAGGAAAGGAGCCAAAAGACCCACTTGGCTCAACAGGGATATTAGGGAACTTTTAAAAAAGAAAAAAGAAGCATATCAGTAATGGAAGAATGGTTCAGCATCCAGAGAGGAGTACAGTCATATGGCCAGGGTCTGCAGGTATGAGACACGGAAAGCCAAGGTAGGCATGGAGATCAAACTGGCAACCGAAATAAAGGACAACAAAAAGTCCTTCTATAGGTACATAGGGAGCAAGAAAAAATATCAAGCTCCACTCTGGGACCCCTACTGAATATGGGGGGGCAGCCTACAGTTGATCCTCGTGAAAAGGCAGAGCTCTTAAATATTTACTTTACATTAGTATTCCTGAAATCAGATGGGAGCTGTTCACCTGTCCAGAGGCCCAGGAAATATGGGGAAAACAACAATCCACATGAAATCAGTCCTGAACAGATGAGGGTACTCTTAGAACATTTGGATGTGTTCAAGTCTGTTGAGCCAGATGACCTGCATGAGAGTCCTGAAAGAATTGGCTGAGCTCATAGTAGGCTGGCGAAGCTGATCAAAGAGTCATGGAACTTGGGACTAGTCCTGAACAACTGCAAGAGGACTAACGAGATACCCATCTTTAAGAAAGGGAAGAAGGGCGACCCTGCAAACTATATACCTGTCAGTCTGACTTCAGTCCTGGGAAAAATCTTTGAAAAAATTGTCAAGAAGGCCATCAGCCACAAGCTTGTAACTGGTGGGGTATTAAGAAGCAATCAGCATGGCTTTGTTGAGAGTAGGTCATGCTTAACAAACCTGGTGTCCTTTTATGACCAGGTAACTAATCAGCTGGACAAGGGATATAAGGTTGACATCGTTTACCTAGACTTCAGCAAGGCCTTTGATACTGTTTCCCATGAGTTTCTTTCAGTTAAGCTGGAGGGTGTTGGCCTAGACCAGTCTACAGTGAGGTGGGCTGGCAGTTGGCTCAGAGGCTAATCCCAAAGAGTTGTAATTGATGGGATGGCCTCATCCTGAAGGGCCATCTCCAGTGGTGTCCCCCAGGGGTCAGTGTTTGGGCTGTGCCCTTTAACATCTTTATCAGTAACTTGGATGAAGTTGCTGATAAAGATGTTAAAGGGCACAGCCCAAGCACTGGGATGGAAAGCTCAGTGATTAAGTTTGCAGATGACACTAGGCTGTGGGGAAATGCAGGCACATCTGAGGATAGGGTAAGGTTCCAGGATGACCTTGACAGACTGGTCCTATGGGCTGAACATAATCAGATGAGGTTCAATAGGGACAAGTGCAGGGTTCTTCATCTGGATAGGAAGAACCTTCACCACAACTATATGATGGGTGGTAATCCACTGGGTGGCACTGCATCTGGGGGTGACAATTGACTAGAAGATGAATATGAGCCAACAGTGTGATGAAGTTGACAGCAGGGGAAGTAGAATTCTGGTGCGTATCAGCCGATGTGTTGCAAACAAATCCAGAGAGGTGATTCTCCCGCTGTATTCAGTGTTGGTGAGGCCACAGCTGGAGTACTGTGTCCAGTTCTGGGCACCACACTTCAGAAAGGATGTGGATAAGCTCAAAAGGGTACAGAAACGGGCCACTCACATGATTAGGGGGCTGGAGGTTAGGCCTCATGAAGAGAGACTCCAGGAACTGGGTTTGTTCAGTTTGAGCAAGAGAAGACTGAAAGGTGACTTAGTAGCTACCTACAAGTATGTTAAGGGTGAACACCAAGCTCTAGGGGAGCAACTCTTCAGAAAGGCACCCCTTGGGAGGATGAGGTCCAATGGGCACTAGCTAGTTGAGGAAGAATTTAGGCTGGACATAAAGAAAAAATTCTTCTCTGTAACGGTATCTAGAATCTGGAACACACTCCCAGCAGAGGTAATGCAGTTGCCATCCTTGGAGGTGTTCAAGAGGAGACTGGACAAGTACATCACTGAGCTTGTTTGAGCCCAATTACCTCCTGCTCATGGCAGGGGACTCAACTTGATGATCTTACAGGTCCCTTTTGGTCCTTTGATTCTATGATTCTCTCACTGATCTTATAACTCTAGCTGCTATCATTCACCCCTACTTATATTAAAGATGGCAAAAACATAACAACTACTACAAAATGGCTGTCTTCCCTGGAGCAGGATTTTCTTTTGTAACTTCTCACCCAAATGCTTTTTTCTTTTTCCATTCTCTCCTTTCCTCATGCCATGTATCTTGTAAATCTTCCCAGTTGTCTAACATAGATTACAAAATTCTTTGAGGTGGGAGTCATTATGTTTCTCTTTACAAGGCTGTGCACTTCTCTGCAACTCTATACATTATTCACATTTATATATCTCATCTGTATTATGCCATTTATTCTTATGGTAGTGCTTGTCCTGTCTCTTGAATCTATTTCTAATTTCTGATTCTAGTCAAATAAGTATATATAGTATGTCCTTTCACTGCACAGGATGCCAAGTATAGGGTGAAGTTGTAATACCTATCTTTCAAAAAGTATAACATGTTCACCATTGTGTAACCATTTATAATTTCATTCTTCGGGGTGCATAATATCTTCATTTATCTTTTTTTTTAATATCTCCTTCCTCTCACTCTCAAAGTTGATGTGCTGCATCTATACTTCCTTTGTTGGAGAGAACAGAATAAATGCACTCTTCTCATTTTAATGGTAGGCAGTCATGTGGTTGTAGAGAAAGTAGCTGCTACTCACATATACAGTGCATCTAATTAATGTCTATGCATGTGCTCAATCTCAACAGTCACATGTGTATTGTCCACTTTCATCTTTACGTGCTTCAAAATTTTTCATTTTTTAATATGGGTGGTAAGAGCAACAACACCAACTTTGAAAATTTGGAGAAAATTGCAAAGATGATTGGCAGCAACTTTCACAATGCTTAATTTTTAATAGAATATTTAATAGGACTAACTATTTATTGCTTTCCTGGAGGTCTCATTGAGTAGGATGTTTGTCAACTTTACAGGTGCAATAAGTTTTCTAGTTTCACCAAATGGCACTGTTCAGTATTCAGAGCAGTAAGCCTGTATTTGGTGTAAGTAGGAGCACAAGTCAACTAATAAACCATCTTGCATATAGATGGCAGTTTGTGTCAGCTGGAGAATAGCCTCTGGCCATCGTAGCTCTTAGGAGTTCTCCCAAGATTTTGTAGTGGGCTTGCATATTGTGACTACTGAGTTTTCTTATGTAAGTACAGTATAGTTGGGGTTTTGGGGAGTGGGGTTACCCATACAATTGTCCCTGTTCTTTTCTATGTTGTCTTTTTTAAGTAGATATGTGTAAGGTAAGTGAACAGCGGTCTGTGAGAGAAACTCTTTTGCAGTTCTTTAAGACTGTTTCGTCTTTAGTAACCTGTGTTTGTGTAGAAAGATTATCATCTGCTGTTTTGCCAGTTTCACCAAGGCTTTTTTCTTTCTGTTTATGGAAGCCAATGAGGTTATGGTCTCTGCTTCAGTAAGTGTTAACTGTGTTCTGTATGAAACCCGCAAGTGCATTCTAGGTGCCATTGACTTCCATTTCTTCTGTGTTAACTCTTCAAACTGTTTCACGTTGTTCTTAATGAGTGTGTTCGTATGTGTGTGCACAATCTTTTGCATGCAGAAAGTGAATTGGTTTTAGACAGAGTAGACATTGTCTTCATTACCCAGAGAGTCAAGAAGATGATCCATAATTTTTGTGTGTTAACCAGTTTGGTCTCTCACTCTTCTCAGAAGTAGAATGTGTAAATTCAACTACTTATACTGTTAATGGCTATAGGTTGGCTTTCTTTCATTCTCTGTCTCAGTACAGTTTAATTCAGGGGCAGGCGATTATTTCGACTGGAGGGCTGCTTAACAAGTTTTGGCAAGCTGTTGAGGGCCACAAGGGTAGCCCCGCCCCCTGGTCGCCATCTTGGACCCAGAAGTCCTATCCCCTAATCTTTGTCACCAGAAGCCCCTCCCATTGCCCCTGGGAGTACTCTTTTTGACAAGGGGGTTTGCCATCTTGGAACTGGAAAATATATGTATATATATTTTAAAAATCAAATAATATACATTAATTTGATTTGAAAAAATATTTTTGTCCTAATTTATGTGTTTGTGTAGTGTGTACATAGAGGTGATTGCATAATAGCGTAAAATGAAGTCTTCTATATATTGTGGGGGGGGTATGGAGGGGTGTGGGGAATATGGGTGGGTGGGTACAGGGTTTGTGAGAGCTGTGGGGGAGTGTTTATGTGGGTACTTGTGTATGGGTATATGGGTAGATGTGTGTGTGGGGTTTGTGGTGAACTGTAAGTGTGTGGGGGGAGGGTGGCTGAGAGTTGCGGCATGTGTTGAGGGGGAGGGTTTGGGGTGTGGGTGCACGTGAATGGCAGTGCGAGATGGGGGCTGTGGGTACATGTGTACGTTGAGGTGTGTATTTAGGACCTCCTCCACAGACATGCCCCCCTCCCTCATTGCATACAGCCCCTGCAACCAGGGGCAGCAGCAGGCAGCGAGGCCTCGGGGTACTGGCAGCCAGTGGCAGGTGGAAACCCCCGGGGGTGCACAGTCCCGGTGTTCCCCAGGACTACCAGGAGGGAGAGGGGTGGAGCTGGCCCGGCCCCTGTCAGTCTGGGCTCTGCATTCCTGCTGCCCCAGCCTGGGCCCCTGCTGGCCCTGGCCTGAGGACACTCGCAGGCCCAGTGCTCTTGCCCACCTGCCCACTCACTGCCTCTTCCCCTCCCTACCTGTCATTGCTGCCTTCCCCTGCTGCTTCCCTTCCTTCCTTCCTGCCTGTTGCTGCCACTACCTGCCTGCCACTCCAGCAGCGCATGGTTCCTGGCTGCACAGCCAGATAAAATGGCCTGGTAGGTCAGATGTGGCCGATGGGCTGTATTTTGCCTGCCCCATATCTAATTAATATCCATACAAATACTATCTTTTGTCTGGCTGCAGTTGATTATTTTAATCTTACACTTATTTTAATCTCACTTCTATATTAATACTGTATATAAAATACCTGTCTTACGCAAGTCCATTTATAATATAGAATCACCCAAGCTTAAGAAAGCTTGGATCCTTTCAGTGTTGTTGAAATCTATAAAGTCAAAAATCACGGTGGTTTATCTTGTTTTAGTATATCAAGAGCACAAGTATGCCAAGGCCAAACACTCCATCAAAGAATGGAAAGAAAAAAAATGTTTAGAAAATGTATGTTTATAATTAAAACAGAAGTTATTTAAAATAATTACAAGGTCACAGTCACTAAATGAATACATTACAGATCCTTCTGTTTTAAGACAAGCCTTTAAAATACTGATTGACCCAATAAAGAGAATGTGTTTGACTCCATCTAAAGTTGGCATATGTTGGGTGAATGCTGTATATTATGAAATATTGGATGAAAATGCTGCTAAAAATGCCAAATATCCAGCTGAAAAATGGTTATGTAAATGGAGCCTTCATGTTTGCAGGCATTGTAACTACTGGATCCACTTTAGTAGAATACTACTATTACGTCTCTGCCTACAGAATTCTATACAGTGATGATGCACAGAAATGGACTGTATACAGAGAATCCGACGTTGATCAGGATAAGGTAAAATTACTCCAGGTTCTCTCTATATATGACCAGGCATAATGATGGAAATTGTAGAGAATTTTCCTTATATCGCGGAAAAAGAAAGTTTTGATTCTTGAGTCATGGACACAACTACACGTAAACAAAAGCAGTGTTGAATCCATACAACTATGAGGATTTGTAGTATGCTGAAAATATAAAAATATCTTTAAAACACTGAAATTTGGAGGCAACAGAGGTCGTGTCTAGACTAGACTTAGCATGCCATGCCCACTACTGGCTGGACCAGACTCTCAGCATTATGTATTAGGCTGTACATAGCAGATGTGGCTACAATTCTACCAGTCTGGGAATGCCCCATAGCATATTTGAGATGAATACTGCTGGCCAGGGTAGTTTGAGCTAGATATGACCAGAGGATAGAAGTCTAGCTATTGGAAAGGGTAAGTAGAATTTTTCCTTTTTTTCTATGCTCATCAATAAAAGATGTTATTTTCTTCACCTGATGAATGTAACAGATTTTTGGTAGGGGTGTGCAAAATGGGCCATATTTGATTCGGATTCAGCCCGAATCGTGGACAGTGATTCAATTCATTGATTGGGATCACTGTCCTGATTCAATTTGGCCATATCTGAAGATTTGATGCTGATTCAGAGAATCAGTGATTTGGCCGTAGACACAGCTTTAAATGTTTTTTCTACATACCTCGAGGTACCAGGCGTGGCTCATGAATGTAGCGATGCTGGGGCAGATGGAGCGTCCCACGGGAGCATGAGGGTGAGGAGGGTGGGGCCCTGCGTGCTTGGTGGCAAACCCGGAAGTGGAGCAGAAGTGCTTCTGGGTCCACTACCAAGCACATCTGGGACACCCCCGCCACCCCCACCCCTCACGCTCCTGTGAGACGCTCCATCCGCCCCAGCATCTCAGCATTCACGAGCCACCTGGTACCTAGAGGTATGTAGAAAAGACATTTAAAGATGTGTCTATGTCCGAATCATCAAATCTCTCCGAATCGATTAGGAAGGTTCCGATACGATTCGGAGAAATTAAAGGGTTTCCTGATTTGATTCAGATTTGGAGATTCAGCTGCCGAATCAAGCCAAATCTCCACCGAATCAAATCGGCAACCTAGGCTTCGTACAGCCTTAGTATATGGAGTTATTTCAGTTTTTATTTTCTTTCTATTATGTTCATCACTCACTACTTGAACAAAACAATACGTGCATTTTACTTTTCTTATAGCAGTTAAGTACTTGAATTCTGTCATTAATACTTTGATTGTATAAAATTCTCATTCAGAAAAGAACTAAGGTGTGTAGCGTCAAAATAAATTAACTTTAAGAATGTCAGATTAAACATATAAGCTTAAAGTATTTGGGGACAGTATTGCTTGCATTTTCATAGATGGTAAAAATTAAGAATAGTGCTCTGTCCTTCAGTTAGTTTGTTTCCCTCCCTCAATGGCCAGATTCTCATTCTGTTAAAATACTGGGAAGATTGCTGTTTATTTCAGTGGAACCAAAATTTGGTCCCTTTTACTGCTGTGTTTTACTTAATTTGTCTCATGAAATGTCTAGAAGAATAAGGAGCATTTAATGGGCTTTTTTGTAGGAGTTTAGCATATACCCTAACATGAAAATGGATATATTTTTTCCACATACAAACAAAATAATAAAGAAATCTAAATAAGTCCAAAGAGTGGGATGATATGGCATACTTTCTATAATTTCATTTAGAAGTTGTTTAATGCCATGAAGTAACAATAAGACAGTGTTGATTATTCTTTTGTGAGTACCTTGAGAAATTGTTTTCATCTGGCGTAGGACTGGTTCATTTTATAATAAAGCTTCCATTTGCATCTCTTTATATTAATAATATATTGCTTTTATATATCTTTCAGCAGTAGGCCTTAAAGTGCTTTACAAAGTGAAGTCAGTGGCATTGTCCCCCATTTTGCAGTTATGTAAATTGAGGCTCAGGCAGATGGAATGACTAGTTAACAGTCATCCAAATAGTGGCAAAACCATGAACTGAAACAAACTTTTCTGAATCCCAGTTCAGTGTTTGTTCATGAGCCGAAAATGTGATATGATCTGGGTGAGACAGGTCTCTTTTTTGCACACAAAATGTTTATGTAATTGAATGAGATTTCAAAAAAGGGAATAGTTGAACTCTCTAAAACAAAAATTGGAAATACTGGACCTCATGCTTACTCATATCTTAGTTTGCTGTTCCACTGCTTGGTTTCCCTCACTTCTGCAGCCTTAGGAGGGAAGTTCAGACCTGTTAATAACTGAAGAGCATTGTTGGTCCTTGAGAAACTTACTAGTCAACCAGAGATCCCCTGCCTTACTTGTGAACACCAATGAGGAGAAGGACAGTCATGGTTAAGAACTCCTTGAAACCACCCTAGGCATCACTTTTACAAAGGGTGAGCCCTTGGCTCCTTGGATTCTCAAAATGTGGCTTTTTGATCCATGATCCCTCTCCTCCCCCTGGCTATTTGTGTCCTCTCTTCCCCCAAAGAGCTACCTTTTGGCATAGAGAGATTTCATCTCTTCAAAGGCACAGGGTACCCAAAGTCACATGCAGTGAAGCAAGCAGTTCTTTAAAACAATGTATATTGGTTAACACTCTGGGGCAGAACTGTACTGCTACCTAGCATGTCCACATATGGCAAATAGTTGAATGAACTTCAGGAAAGGTTAGCTGTGAAATAAGTAGGGGTAACTGATGAATAAGCAGTTGAAGACCAAGTGGCAGAAGCACTACCATGATGTGGTGGGGACAGCAGATGACAATGCTTTCCCTCCTGAAAAGCTGCTTATATCCTTTAATGGTGCTATGACATGGTAAGTACAGATTGCTACTATAATAGGCCTGCCCAGCCCCCAGCCATGAGTCTACAAGTCCTGAGCAGTGGAGCAAGCAGAAGATATTAGAATCTCAACAGCTGTGAAAACGGATGAAGGCTGCAGTGGAACAAAATCCCCATTATCTTGGTCTCCTTCCCATTGGAGCAACATCCTGTTCTATCAAGAGCCATGTAGAAGCTGATGTGCAGCATCTAGTCCATGATAAAAGAAATCACGTAGGCATCTTCAACAAAGGAGACAAGTCTGTGGAAACTACAGAGGGATCACCTTGCTGTCCACCACAAGAAAGATCACTGCGAGAACACTCCTGAACCATTTCCTTTCACTTATAGATTTCATAGACATTAGGGCTGGAATGGACCTTGGAAGATCATCAGGTCCAGCCCCCTGCCCAAAGGGCAGGAAGTCAGCTGGGGTCATAGGATCCCAGCAAGATAAGCATCCAATTTACTCTTGAAAGTGTTCAATGTAGGTGCATGAACCACCACCGATGGCAGGCTATTCCAGACCTTGGGGGCTCGGACAGTAAAGAAATTCTTCCTTCTGTCCAGCCTGAAATGGTCTTGTAGTAATTTGTAACTGTTTGACTTTGTCATCCCTTGGGGCACTCTGGTGAACACACGTCCCCCCAGGTACAGGTGGTCACCCCTGATAAACTTATAGGTGGCCATCAGATCACTCTTGAGCCTGCCCTTTTCCAGGCTAAAGAGCCCCATGACTCTCAGCCTGTCATTGTAAGGTCCGTTTTCCTGACCTCTGATCATGTGTGTGGCTCTTCTCTTCACTCTCTCAAGCTTCTCCACATCCTTTTTGGATTGTGAAGCCCAAAACTAGATGCAGTACTCCAGCTGAGGCCTCACCAAGGCCAAGTACAAGGGAGAATAACGTCCCGGGATTTCCTCGAGAAGCATCTATGGATGCAAGCCAGCATTTTGGTTGCTTTACTAGCCGCAGCATCACATTGCAGGCTCATGTTCATCTTGTGGTCAATGATAACCCCCAATTCTCTTTCTTCTGTAGTGCTAGCCAGCGTAGCACTGCCAAGGCTATAAGGATGCTGCAGGTTTTTCCTCCCAAAGTGGAGAACCTTGCATTTTTCAGTGTTAAACACCATCAGGTTCTTGTCCGCCTATTTGCTGAGCCTGTCCAGGTCAGCCTGGATCACCCGCCTGTCTTCAGGTGTGGAAGCTTTGCCCCAGAATTTCTTGGCATCGGCAAACTTGGCCAGTCCATTTCTGACTCCAGTGTCTACATCATTAATGCAGATGTTGAACAATATGGGTCCAAGGACAGAGGCTTGGGGGACCCCACTGGTCACAGGGCACCATGATGAGTGACTTCCATCAATTACAACCGTCTGGGTCCGACCATGAAGCATGGTCATAGAAGGTAATGAGATTGGTCAAGCAAAACTACGCGCAACAAACCCGTGCTGGCTATCCCTCAGGATGTTGGCATCAGCCAGTCCATTAAGGATTGCCTCTTTAATAAACATTTTTAAGACCTTCCCCGGGGTAGAAGTCAAGCTGATGGGTCTATAGTTAGCTGGATCCACTTTTCTCCCTTTCTTGAAGATAGGTACCACGTTGGCCTTCTTCCAGTCTTCGGGCACTACACCAGAGCGCCAGGAGTTTTCAGAGATCTGTGCCAGAGGCTGGGCTATAATGCTAGCCAGCTCCTTGAGTACCCTGGGGTGTAGATTGTCAGGGCCGGCTGACTTGAACGTATCCAGCTTCTCAAGGTATTCCTTCATGAGGTCAGCATTGATGGAAGGCAGGGGATCTCCCTCACCTGGACCTCCCTGTCCTGACTTATTGAAGAGCTCCTCCTGGAATCTCAGTGTGGGTTTAGGGCATCAAGAGGCACAACTGATATGATCTTCACAACTCACCAGCTGCAGGAGAAATGCCAGAAATAACGTAAAAATACTCCGAACCCTTGGCAGTGGTTATATCTTTTATTAGACCAACTAAATCATTGCAAAAAAAAGTCTTTATTTTCAAGCTTTTGAGCTCACCTGCTTGAAATGTATATACAGTATATGAAATTTCATTTCCACCTGGGAGAAATGTTACAATCTGTGCATTCCTCTTTGCCAGAGGAAGGGCATGTGAGCCTGAAAGCTTGAAAATAAAGACATTTTTCGCAACTATTTAGTTGGTCTAATAAAAGATATAACCTCTGCCAAGAGTTCTGAGTATTTTTGCCTGTAGACCAACATAGCTAAAACTTGCATCTCAGGAACAACACAAGCCTCTCTATATGGTCTTCTTTGACCTCACAAAAGCTTTAGATTCTGTCAGCCCAAAAGTCCTTCTGAAGTTTGGATGTCCACTGAATGTGAATCTATGATGTGTCACCATTTTCTGCCTGCTCCATGATAGTATGCAAGTGGTGGTTCTCACTAATGGATTTAACACCAATCCCTTTGAGGCTTCATCATCACTCCAACTCTCTTCTCAGTATTCCTTGCTGCATCTGACCACCAACAAGCTTCCAACTGGAGTGGAGCTAAACTACTGAATGGATGGTAAGCTGTTTAACCCCAGCTGACTCTGAGCCAAAACGAAGACCATCCCAACCTCAATCATTGAGCTCCAGTATGCTGATGATGCTGTAGTGTGTACTCACTTGGAAGGAGACCTTCAGGCAATCATCAACATCTTTACTGAGGCATACAAGAGAATGGGACTGACACTTAACATTCAGAAGACTAAGGTCCTCCACCAACAAGTTCCTAATGAACAGTCCTCAGCTCTGGTATTCCATATCCATGGTGCGACTCTGGAGAACACTGAACATTTCCTGTACCTTGGAAACCATCTCTCACAGAAGGCTGACATGACAAAGAGATCCAACATAGTCTCAGTTGTGCAAGTGCAGCCTTTGGATGCCTGCAGGAACAAGTGCTCAAAGATCATGACAGCAAATCCAAAACCAAGGTCATGGTTTATCAAGCAGTCATGATCCCCACCTTTCTGTATGGAACTGAGACATGGACAATGTACAAGTCTTATTCTCCCAACTCAGCCAAGAATCTGCTGCAGGGTTCTCAGTACTTTGAAACCTCACAACAACAACAGGAGATTGAAAATCAGGAGAGGCAGAAAAAGTGTGTCATGGACCAAATCAAGAATCCAGCACCACCTGCACATGTCCAAGGTGCAGTAGAGTCTGTTGATCCCAGATAGGACACCCCAGCCATCTTTGGACACACAGATAAGACCATCATGGAAGAGAATCATCCTTGACTGCAAGAGATTTAATAGCAGCCTCCAACTACCTGAAGGTGGTTCCAAAGAGGATGGAGCTGGACCGTTCTCAGAGGTGACAGATGGCAGAACAAGGAGCAGTTGCAGCAAGGGAAATTTTAGTTGGATATTAGGCAAAACTTTCTCACTGGGTGGGTGGTGAAGCACTGGAACAGGTTACCAAGAAAGGTGGTAGAATCTCTATCCCTGAAGGTTTTTTAGGCCTGGCTTGAGAAAGCCCTGGCTGGAATTATCTAATTGGAGCTGGTCCTGCTTTGAGCAGGGGGGTTTTACTAGATGACCTCTTGAGGTCCCTTCCAACCCTAATTTTCTATGATTCTTATTTCCCTGGCTACCAGAGCACTTACTTTTTGCCTGTGGGCTGACCATGCTTACAGATCCAGCCCCCTTGGGACCAGAAGCTTGAATGCTGCAAGCCTAGATGGACTTCCTCTTAGAATTAGTGGCCTGAAGAATTTGGAATCAATGTTTATTTATGATCTCTCTGGCATCAGCTCTAGTATCGGATTTGTGTCTTGCTTTTACTTTGTGATTCTGTCATTAAAGTAGGTAAATGGCATGAAATGTAGTTATCTGAAGTCTTAATGGCCTCTCTGAGCTGTTTGACCCTGAATATTTTGGAGGTATAAGCAAAGTAGCCCTAAATGTCAGACTGAGATAAGAAAACGTTAACATATTTATTATAATTAGAAGTTAGAAAGTAACTTCTAAACATCCTCCTCATCTACATTGCAGTGAGGTGATGTTGTAACTCAACGGAAAGTGCTTTGAACAAATCTGAAGTGAAACATCCTGGAAGTATTTTTCCCAGGTCCAATAATACCAAAAATACTTTTTTTCCTTTCCTGTACCCATATGTAAAGCTGGGATGCCTGTGAAACTATGCCCCTTCAGCTTCATCCAGTGACAAAATCATATAGAAGTAGAGCTAGAAGGTAGAGATGTGAAAGGTTAAACTATTAATAATTTAACTGATAAGCCCAGTGATCACCACAGTCTGACAAGGACGGGGTCGGGAGGGAAGCCACCCAGTGTCCCAGCACAAACCAGAAGGTGGCAGGGCAGGCCGGTGGGAGGAGTGAAGGGGAAGGGTGAGCGGGACTAGTACCCATAGCCTATGAGGTTAAAGAGGAAAACAGCTGGTGGCCTAATGACTCATCAGCAAGGATCCTGGTTTTCCCTGATAAAAAAAAAAAAAAAAAATCACAAATTCTCTGATAAAACCCCCAAAGTCCATTACTAAAATTAAAGATCCTCACAGCCCTCCGCAGCCCTGCTGGTGCCCCTCTTTCCCCCCCCTATGCCCCCACCCCCGCTAGTGCCCTTCACTCCACCCACAACAGCCCCCTACCCCTGCTGGTGCCCACCCACAGCCCCTACCCCCCAGCCCTGCTGGAGGGGGCCCCCAGCTGCCAGGCCTATGGGGCCAGGGACCCAGGTCCGCCACTCCCTGCCCCCAACAGGAGGCAGCTGCAGCAGAAGGTGCGCAGAGCTAGCTCCCCCACTGCTGCTTGCTGCGGTCTTGGGCTCAGGCAGGGGCGCAGCCAGCTCCTGGGGGCTGCGCACGCTCCTGGGGGGTAAGGGGGATCTGTGCCCCCCAGTTCTGTGCTGGGACAGGCTGCGGGCTTGAGCTCCTGCCCTGCTTCTCTCCTGTGGGGCCTCTGCAGCCACACAGGCATGACCCAGCATGGCTGGGAACAGATGCGCCTCCTGGCCTGCTGCTTTCCTCAGTGCAGCCCCGGGTGCAGGAGGCACATCACTGGGACAGTGCAGGGCAAGCAGGTACTAGGAGATCCCCATGCAGCTCTTCTGTCCCCAGCCATGCCGGGTCGCATGGGAGGGAAACAGGGTGGCAGGGAAGTGGCAAGCCATTTCCAGACTCCAGAAGAAAAGTGAGCCAGAGGTAAGCCTTGGCCCCGTAGCCCTGGCACCTGGGGGCCCCCCTGCCAGAGAGAAAAAGCATTCTTCATTTTTATTGCAGCCCTTCAGATTTTTGAAGATTGCTATGTCGTTTCTTAAGTGCCTTTTCTGCAAGCTGAACTTGCCTATTTCCTTCGACTTCTCCTCGTACAACTTACTTTCCAAACCTTTTATCATTTTGTTGCCTGCTTCTGGACCCTTTCTCAGAGTCGTTTTAAAATGTGGAGTCCAAAACTGTGCACACTACTTCAGATGTAGCATAACCAGTGCTGAGTAAAGAATCAATATAGCTCCCATGACTTGCACCTAATGATTCTGTTGATGCTTCCCAAAACTACATTCAGCTTTAGTGTAGCTACATCACCCTGCAGACTCGTGATCTACCAAGACACCCAGATCCTTCTGCATAGTGCTGCCATCAAGCCAGGTATTGCCCATTTTGTATTTGTGTTTTTGAATATTCTCCCCAAGGTACCTTGCATGTGCCAGCTTTGATTTTAATTCTGTTAGCTCCCGCCCAGTTTTCCAATCTGTCAGGATCTTTCTGAATTGTGCTTTTGCCTTCCAGTATTTTCACAATCCTTCTCAGTTTGTAATAAACACAGTGAACAACACTGGACAGGACAGACCCCTGTGGGATTCTACTTGAAAATTTGTCACTCTCACATGGATCCATTTATTGAGCCAGTTGTCTGTCCACCTTATTTGTCAGGCCCATGTTTCCCCCATTTCTTTGTCATTGCCAAGGGATCTTGTCAAAAACCTTGCTGAAGTCCAGAGGCATTATACCCACAGCATTTCCTTTATCCACACAACTAGTTACTCTGTCAAAGGAGATCAAGTTTGTTTGGCATGATTTATTCTTTGTAAATCCATGCTGGTTGCTTTTGATCAGCCTTTCATCCTTCAGATACTTGCAAATGGATTTCCTTATGATATGCTCCTGTGTATTAAGGTGAGGATAAGCAGTCTCTCGTTTCCCATGTCCCCTCTTTTTTGTCTTTTTTAAAGAGGGGCATTATCTTGGCTTTTTTCTAGTCCTCTCAGACCTCACCTGTCTCCTACAACTTCATAAATATTATTGCCAAGGGCTTTGAGGTAATCAGTCCCTTCAGTACCCTGGGATGCATTTCATCAGGCCCTGCTGCCTTGAATTAATTCAGAGCCATCAAAAGCTCTCTGACTGGTTCTTTTGTTGGTCTAATCCCTCAGCATGTCCCCTTCCGTATCCAAATAATCCTTATTAGGTATTTGGTTGAAGCTTAATTATTTTATGAATATTAAGGCAAGGTAGCTGCTGATTTGCCCCATCTTCTTTGCATCTTCTACTCAGAGTTCATTCTGGCTATATAACAGTGAAGCTACAGCTTTCTTGGTCTTTCTTTTCTGGCCGGCACATTTATAGAACCTCTTTGTGTTGCCCTTATTTTCCCTCACCAGGGACAGCTCAATTTTTTACCCTTGCCTTCCTAATTTTGTCCCTGCAGGTTCTTGCTGTTTCCTGCTTTGCTTCCTTGGTGACCAGCTCATCTTTCCATTGCCTCTGTCCTTTCCTTTTGCATTTGAGGCATCCTAGAAACTCCTGGTGCAGCCACATTGGTCTCCTAATGTTCTTTTGTGCTTTCATTGTATTGGAACAGTTCCTTGTAGGGTTTCCAATATTGTGCCTTTTAGTAGCTTCCAGACTTTATCCTTCAGTCTGTCTTCCCATGGCACCATACCTACTATCTCTCCTTGAATCGGTTGAAATCTGCCTTTTGAAATGTGGTGTTTTAGTTTTGCTGACCTTACACTTTTCCCATCTCAGGATCTTGAATTCTGTCATATTATGATTGCTTCCTTCCACGTTTCCCATCATTTTCATATCTTCCACCAATCCTTCCCTATTGGTCGGGACAAGATCCAAGTTAGATGATCCCCTAGTTGTATTCCACACACATTAGGGACTGGCTCATCATTTTGTTTGCCTGTATAGTTCTTCCAGCAGATCTCTGGAAAACTGAAGTCCATCAGTACCATCTCATAACTTCTGGATAATTTTGTCTTGGAAGCATATAATAAATCCCCACCATTATATCAGTTGTATCTTTCACCTTTTATCTTCACCTAAATGTGTTCTGATCTGCTATTTCTTCCTTCTGAACTAGGGAACAAATGTATGTGTTTTTGACATGCAGCGTGACAACACCACCTTTTCTCCCAACCCTGTCCTTCTGAAATCTCAATGTTGATATTCCAGTTATAAGAGCTGTCCCACCACGTCCCTGAAATACCAGTCAGATCGTAATTCTTTTTGCAGACTATGACTTCTAGCTCATCTTATTTCCCCTACTTCTCACATTTGTACACATATATTGGATATACCTTGCATTTTGACCTACTTGTTTCCCTTTTACATAGCTTGTTGCTGTCCAGTGACTGTCTTGCCCTTTCCCGGAGTTGAGCTGCTTCTTCTGGTCCTTTTCCCTCTGGATAGTTTTTGTCACTGGAGGGTTTCATTCACCATCCCTTGTAGAACCTAAGTTAACACTCTACTTACTAGGTTTGCCAGATGATGGCCAAAGATTTTCTTTTCAGTCCCAGGTAGATGGATCCTATCTCTTGATAGCAGCCCTCTATGCCAAAACATCATACAATGTCAAAGCCAAAGCGTTCATGTCAACACCACCATCTCAGCTACGTGTTTACTTGCAGGATGCATTGGTCTCTGTCTGGACCCTGGCCTTCCATGGGAAAAATCGATGAGCACACCACTTATGCGCCAAGCTCCTTACTTCTTCTGCGAAGAGACTCAGTCTCCTCTGACCTGCTCACTGTCATTCAGTATCAGGGTGCCTACATGACAGGGTAGTAGTCTGAAGAATGGATGAGCTCTGGCAGTTTCTTTGACATTCTGGATTTGGGCTCCAGGCAGAGAGCGCACCTTCCAGGACCCCAAATCCAGATGACATACCAGTGTTTTTGTTCCCTGCAGAAGGAAGTCACCAACCACTACTACTCTCCTCTTACTTCCTGGTGCAGTTGTCTTGGAGCCCACATCTGTGGGGCCCTGCACTTCCTGTTCTCTAGGCTGCTGAGTCCACTGGGTCTTGCCTGCTGATGTTCTCACCTCTGCCTTTTTCTCAGCGGACATACCACGGAGTGCTTGAAAGCAGCTGCTGACTTTGTTCTATTCCTCTTGAATTCTGGGACCCTCCATCTTGAAGCAGTCACATGCTGCCACTTCTCATTTCCCTTTTGCCCCTTCATTGTCAAATTCTCATAACTGCTATTCAAGAAATCTTCCTTTTCCTTGATAGCATGCAGTGTGGATACCTGTGCTTCCCACCTTCCATTAGTTTCCTCCAAGATAGACACCACCTTACATTTGGTGCAGATAAAATGATTCCAACCTTGTGGGAGGAACATGCCACCCCATAGATTGATGAGTGATTGAAATAGTTGGTAAGGAATTCAGGCCTCTTGTAGTTGATTCTTCTTTGATTTTTGTATTCCCCTTTTCTGATAAGAAATACTCAAATGATTGAAAGGATTTTTCCCACTTTGTGATTTTTTTAACTGATACTGAGGCTAGAGAGATGCCTGGGGATCAGTTCCTTATTATACCCCTCCCCAAAAAGGAAGCATCAAAGCTAACCTAGATTTGAAGAGCTTGAATGTATGCCCACTTGAAAGATTTATTCCTTTCCACATCACAGAAAGTGTTTGCCTTTACCACATCACAGAAAGTTCTGGAAAAGATCCTTGCATGAAAATGAAGTGGGGATGGATTCAAATTAGGATATGAGAACCTGGACAGGATTCAGTTATGGAGATGATGGCTTTTTTGGCACTTTTAAATTGCAGTTCAAAGTTACCAGGTAACGAGAAGACTTTTGCTGTCAGGCAAAAGATAGGAGTGCTTTTTTTACCTATTTATCACAATATTGAAGAGAATTTTCCGCATAGGTAGCCTTTCTGAAGGGCACTGGTCCTGGATACTGAAACTCCCTAGGAAACCAGCTAGAAACTGAGTCTTAGATATTCAAAAGAAAAACAATCCAGACATTATCTTTTTAATTTAAGTTTTGGCTGCCCTCTTCTGGCCTTGGTGATATACAATGTTCACTATTTAGCCTTATAAAATCAGGCTGGGTGACAAAAAATGTTCAGTTGGATTGCTTTATTGTCTAAAAAACTAAAGGGTTTTTTTCCTTTTTTATATTAATACATGAGCATATTTGTTCTGTGTATTAGTGACCATTTGGAAATCCCTAAAGTCTAACACAACAAATAGCATAGCATTCCCTTGTAGTTCAAATAAATCTTCAAAGGATCAATATATTAAAATGCTTTTGTAGATATGGCCTTGGCCAAAAAGTGCCAACCCTGATACAAAGTGTATTTAAGTTTGTATAAAAAAATCTATAGGTATACCTTTACAAATTTAAAACCTTTCCCTCCTTTTCCAAGATCCTCTTCAGCGGAGCTGTGATTTTCAATAACCTTTCACATGTACTTGTTCTCCCCTTGAGTCTTAAATGGTGGGCACTGGGCATATGCCTGCAAAAATTATTCCACTTTATATTGTAAAAATAAATATAAACAGTCACAATTGAGCAATATTGTGATTTCCAGTAGTAGCTTGGTAACAAAGAGAAAGAAAGAAGGGAGAGATAACAAACAGAAACAAAGGGAAAGTAAATGCACATGCAGCTGTGGCTTTTATTTTGAAAGACTGGGAGAGAAATATTTGAAATTAATTGTGTTTTACCCCTCACTTCCTGTTTAATCTGTTGTACCTCATTTGCTGTATGAAGGTGGAAAGGGAAAGAACCGGGTGGAAATGGAGTACAAATGGAATGTGTTTTCCTAGCATGGAAATGGGCGCAGCGTAGCACAAACAAAAATAACAATAGGGTAGGTATGGTTTCTCTTCATGGGTTCTATTTGGCAACCAATGGTAATGTTCTGTTTGAATTTTGTTTTCTCAAGTGATATTGTGAGATGGCACCAAGATCCTTTTAAGAATAGAACAGTATTAACACTTTTAGGGGTGCAGTAACATACATATAATTCACAAGATAAGTCCAAAGATTTCAAATCCATAATGTCAAAATCATTCTGATGTGTCGTGGTCTTTGAGTGCTTTGCAACAGAACAATTGCTCTTTTATAGTGTTCTGTATTCCAAAAAAAAGATGGAAAGCTAAGAACTGGCATTTTATCCAAGGAGTGTCGTGTCTAATGAATGGTTCCTTGAGTCTAGAAAAGGGTTAAGAACCACTGGCTTATATGAAAGGCTGTAGACCAGCAGGTAATTTCACCCTTTGAGACAGGGAAGTGACTTCTGTGTAACACAGATGCACTATTGGAAGCTAAATATGATGGTGTTCAACTATTTCAAAATAAACCACATATACTTGCCCTAAGATTTGGTTCTATTAAAAATAGCTTTTTGGGGTAAAGATATGGTACCATTCTTGCTCAAGACTTAGAAAAGCTATTGGAAACCAGGGAAGGGTTATGTACTAATAATAATACTTTACAGTAGTTTGAAAGAGAAGTTGTTCATGTTGCTCTTCATATGTTGTGTTAAAGTGGTCATTTATCTTTCATTTAAATAGAGAAAGATTTAAATTGGAGCTTGGTAATATTACTGGTCAAAAGGATACAGTGATTTGAAAGCATGACAGTTACCAATTTGAAATCTCTTTTAACTGACCCCCATGTCAAAATAATGAAATACAGTTGTAATTGAATACTTATGAATGCACTGAATTGCTTGATACCATGAACTGATGAGTTCTTATCTCTAAATGGTGAGTTTTACACCTAAAGTCATGCAGCTAGTCCTTGAATTAATTAAAAGTCAGATCCCATTTGTCAGATGGTGTACATTTTGAACATGAGACCCATACTTGGTTTAAAATCTTCTTTGTAAGTACTCCTTATTCTTAAGATGAGGCTATAGGCTCACTTAAATACTCATCTCTGCACGCTGCTGAGCTTGGGATGCTCTGTTTCCTCTTGGAAGCAGAGAGCAGCTAATTAACATGAGACTAGGTTAATTGGCACTGTCTCAGGAATACTAAGTAGCGTACCTGAAACCTACTCCAAATGTGACTATTTTGCGTCTATCTCATAATTAAATATGCTTTTTGAGGCCGGTTTGCGACAGACTGCTTTAGTTATATAACGGTTTCCTAGAGTGTGTGTGTGTGTGTGTGTGTGGTGAGGTGAACAATATAGTGGAAATGACCAAATCCAAACCCACCATTCTGTAGCCTTATATGAGATGTTTCTGTACTAATATACCAAGAAAATAGAGTCTTAGATACCTTTGACCCCAGGTATTTGACTCTTCCTCCCTCCTTACCCCCCCCCGCCATAAGCACCTGATGATTTTTGCCTCCACTGCTCTGAATGAAGGGAACAACTTTCTTCTGAGATCTCATCATTTTATACCATATTTACTCTATTCCAAGAAGAGGTTTTTTTCCTCCCTCCCCATTCAACGAAGGGAACATGAAGCCTTGTCTTAGGTTGGGGTATCAGGTGAAAATTCAGTACTTGCATTTAAAAGAGACAGTAGGATTCCACTCTGAGACAGGGGGCAGTACACAGACACTTGGCACATGGCTTTGGCACTTGGCAGTGAGGTACATGACAGGAATTCACCTGGCCAAGAGACCCAGTGATGAGGCATACGGTGGCCTGTGGCAACAGTAGCAGTAAGGCATGTGCAGGGAGCACATGGTGCGGAGGCAGATGGAGGCAGGGAAAGCAGTGTATTACAGGGCCTGATCACCAATTCTGCTGGGCAAGCAGCAGCAGGGAAACTTTCAGTATCATTATGACAGATCACATAGAAACACAAGTAGTAGTGGTACAAATATGGAGATACTGGAAAGGAATGGGGCACAGCTGTGATACATACTTATAAACGATGGTCATAAATAATCCGGAAAAAATAAATAAATAATTGAGAGGCAGGAAGGGAGTATATGTTTCTGGAGCAAATGTTAATTGATGGAGACAAATGAAAGGTAAACCCCAAGAATGCTAAGTCCACTTGGAAATCTTTCAGTGGCCTAAGAAGGGGCCACTTTCCTGAAATTGATAAGTGAATTCTTAAGTATGCTCAAGAAAAGAGAAATGAGGGACTGTCAGTTAGTCATGAAGAACTTAGACTCGAGCATTAGAAACAAGAATTGAACATTCTGCGGCAAAAAATTAAAAGCAAATAATGGGTGGTTTCTCCAAATGATGCAACGGCTTAAGAAATACATTACTTGCACAAAAGTAACCACCAGGCTGCAGTGAAAAGCTTGTTGAATTATTGCATTGTGCAAGGCACATGATTACCAACTGGGCCAGGCAGGTAATTCTGCCAAGACTCTAGTCTATTTTAACGTGCTGAGCAATGTCACAATCAATGAGAGGTGCAAAATTCATAATTTTGACAAGTACAGGAAATGAAGGGTTGCAAATAACATTGATGTTAGCAGTATTGGTGTATGGGAGAAAATTGCCATCCTGTGTGATTTTGAAACAGAAATCTGCCAAAAGATAACTTATCACCAGGAGTAGAGGTTAGGCTCCAGAAATGAGGATGCATGTCAAGTGAACTGATGAATGACTGGTTAAATGTGTGGAACAGGAGACCTGGGGCACTGCTGAAGAAACAAGGAATATTAGTGTTAGAGGCATTTAGAAGACATGTAACACCCAATGCAAAAGCAAAAATTTGAGAAGTACTGTATATATGAGGCCTTGGATGGACCCGAAGATGATGTTTTGTGGGAAGATGAGGAGATGAGAACAGCGAAGAGAACGAAGAGAGTAGTGAAGAGAGCAACAGTAAGATTGCCTGTGAAAGTGACCAGTTTTAAATTGTAAGATCGAAGAAAGGAATAGGACTCACCAGGTTTTTCAGGACAGAACCTAATGTAGATAACTTTCGTTGAATTTGATTTGCTGGTTTTTGTCAGTAGGTCTGTTTATAATAAATAATAGCACATTTAAAATTTTATATATGTGGAATTTAATTATTGGAGGATCATTTTAAATTCAGGATTGTCTTGGAGTTGAGTAAATCCTTTCCCCAAATGCAAGTATTTATGATGAGATCTATTTTCAGCATCATACGGTTGACTACTTTTTGAGACGTTGACTATAATGCATTCAAGGACATAGTTGTCTTTCTGGGTCACTCTTTGTCATTGGCAGTTGGCTGATAACTGGAACAACTGTCATTTGTTTGACTGTCTTTGTACAATGACTTTGTGGCCTATTAAAACCCTATCGTGCATTTACGTACGCACAGCCACATGCCTGTTTTTAGGTTTTGTTGTTGAAGGTCTCTCTCAAATTTGAACTCCCAGAATAGTGATCTCATTCTTTTCAGCTTTAAGGTTAGCTGTCTTAGCATACTGCAGCCACTAGAGAGCAATATGACCGGGTATTTCAGCAGACGTCTGTGTAGTAAAGGCCTTGCAGACACTCGTGACACACAGCCCTAAAACATAATCTAAAAAGGCAAAGGTTTTCTGTTCCTATTGCCTGCTATTTCTGAGGTACAAGAGCAGGATGGCAGTATAACAGGGCATAGCAGGCTACGGCACAGGGCACATGAAGGAGTTGGATCCACCTCACAAAGGTCCAACCAGGTAGGGCAGCATGGGGGATTGGAAGGCACATATCTGTACTGAACCACACATCCCCTCTGAAGTGCTTTCTACTGCCTTTTCATGCCTGTGGCGCTTGCCCTTTCTGCAAAGTGACCAGACATCAGCAGGAAGGGCAAGTACAGGTGACTTGGGTGCTGGGGAGTAGAGATAGGAATTGCAGCCCACAGCAGGAGGCCAAACTCAGACCTATGGCAGCAGAAGTTGCCAGTTTCTGCAATAAAGGACTGATAGCTGTGAAATGCAGCATAATTTATCAGCACTATTAGGAGTGAATTTTTAAATAGGCCTTATATATAAGATGTCAATAGAATAATGTTAAGATGCTTAGCAGTTTTTATTTTGAGATTTAGGTGGTGAAAATACACGGAGCATATTAAAGTTTCTGGTTCTCTACATTTGAAGTAACATGTTTTTGTTCATATTTCTCTGAAATTTTCTCTCTTTGGAAACCTGGTCAACAGCACTTTTCAGGGAAGCAAATGATATATTACACAATACTTTGTACAGCTTATTTAGTTAAATAGGCCCTGATTAGCATAGAATTGGTAGAACATACATTGTAGGAGCTAATAGCTTGAATGTCTTCTTTCCTCTTTTTCTAGGTATTTCAAGGAAACACTGAATATTATCATGAAGTTCGTAATAACTTCATCTCTCCCATTATTGCACGCTTTGTTAGAATTAACCCCTTAAAGTGGCACCAGAAAATTGCAATGAAAGTGGAACTGCTAGGATGTCAATTTACTGTAGGTAAGACAAATAAAATGCCTCTGCCGTAAAAGATGACATCTGTGTAACACTGATGAAATGTGTGTGTGTGAAGGCATGTGAACACTCGACTCTTCAGAAAGAAAATCTCTAAATGTTTCTCTCTAAAAACAGTCATTTTGAAGAGGGGCAAAAAATCTTTTTAGATCTAAAACTTCTATTTGACAAATTATTTTAGCTGCAGAGTGGCCTGAGACTTTTCCACCTAGGAAAAAAATACCTGTTTTAGCTACCTTGTGATAAAGATAAACACAATTGTTACTTGCAACACTAGTAATTTGCTTGTTTAATCATAGGCACATTTTTTTTCAGTTGAACAAGAGGCACATAGTAAACTATTTATGCTTTCTTTTCATGCCAAGGGAGCTTGTTAAACTTACACTAATGCTATGACTGAGTACACTTTTTCCTCTTAATTTTTTCTTTTACAAAGGTCGGTCCCCAAAACTTACAATGGCACCGCCGCCGCCACCGCCGCAGACCAGTAATGACTTTTCCCTGCAAACTGATAAAACAACCTTCATTCCTGAAATCAAAAACACCACTGTGACTCCAAGTGTAACCAAAGGTACCAGCATTCAAACAGCTGCAGCAGCAGTGTTTTAGAACTAGAATAGCATATGACTTACGTTAACATAGTTTATTTAAAAGGCATTAATTGGCACGTACTTTCTCCATTTTTGGTACTGTAAATATTTGTTTTCCAATTTAAACACTAACATTCTACAAACTCATTTCTTCCTTTTAGATATTTATTACAGTATTTGAGATGCATATAATCCATGCTCATGTATACTTACCTTTAGCAATTAAGTAAGTGCATGCAAATTCAGTTTCTTCTGCAGTTATAAATTTTAAGACGTAGAATCCTGAAATTAGATGCACTCTTTTAATTATGTGCTACTGGTTCTTGTTACAAGAAATCTCAAATTTGAACTCCCAGGGTTCATCAAAAAGTAATCAATCTCTTACTGAATTTTGACCATTTGTACATGTCAAACAGTGATCTTTTGAAAATTTTTAACGTTAATTTCTTCCATGAAGCAGTCATGTTGGCCTGAAACTTGGTGAGAAAATTTAACCTGGGCTAACAACTTTGATTTAATTTAAAAAAAAATAGTATCAAAGTCAGCAGTAGTATAAGTTCAAACATTGATAGAGGGTAGACATATGCCAAATAATGCATAAACAAGTGCTTAACGTAACTGATTTAAAGGTATGACTTGTATTGTGGGACGTTCAGACCTATGCAGATGTATATTCCTGTGTTGTTCAGTTTTTATTAGGTTGATATTCAGACATATTTCATTCTGGGTTTTTTGTTTGTTTGTTTGTTTGTTTGTTTTTTCAAGTTTCTGACTCATATTTGGCAACTTGGGAAAAATTCCTACTTGTGTATGCACGCATATGTACACGAAAGAATAGATGAAAGAATTTTTGAGTGCCAGATTAGGCACTAATGGCATCTTTCCATGTGCTCCAGGGCTGGGGGTGCTTTAATTAGCATGGTTCCAAGAGCTGCTCTAGTTAAAGCTCCCACAGTGTCTCATGTATTCAGCGTCCCATGCCTCAAAATGGCGGCAGGTGTACTTTTACTACAGCTCTCCTGCCACCATTTTGAAGCATGAGGACACTGAATACATGAGACACGGATGATGCTGGAGCGTGCTAATTAGCACACTCCATCAGACTTGATTAATCAAGTATGCTCTGATGCACTGTAATTACAGTGTATTGGAGCAGCATCCCCACATATCTACATACAACCAATTTAACATTTACTCTGTGGGAGCACCCATAAGCCAACAGAATCCCAGGGTGCCAGGTACCATACAGATAGAAAATTACATGTTCCCCAAAGAACTTGCAAAATGAGACTTGATACATAATAAATTGCTCTCTTTTACACCACTTTTGCTTAATGCATTTCAGATGTTGCATTGGCAGCAGTTCTGGTTCCAGTGTTGGTGATGGTCTTCACTACTCTGATTCTGGTTTTGGTGTGTGCATGGCACTGGAGGAACCGGTAAATGAATGTTTTGTAGTTTCACAGTTGGTAGGGTTGGAAGGGACCTGAGCACATCATCAAGTCTGACCCCCAGCCATGGGCAGGAAAGGATGCTGGGGTCAAACGACCCCGTCAAGGTGATTATCAAGTCTCCTTTTGAAGACCCCCAGGGTAGAAGCGAGCACCACTTCACTTGGAAGTTGGTTCCAGATCCTAGCCACCCTGACTGAAGTAGTGCCTTCTGATATCTAGCCTGAATCTACTCTTTATCAACTTATGGCCATTATTCCTCGTTACTCCCGGTAGTGCTCGGGGGAACAGGGACTCTCCCATAGCCTGCTGGTCCCTCTTGACCAGTTTGTAGACGGCCACCAGATCCCCTCTCAGCCTTCTCTTGTGGAGGCTGAACAGGTTCAGGTCCCGTAGCCTCTACTCATGGGGCCTGCCTTGCTGCCCCCGATCATGTGAGTGGCCCTCCTCTGGACCCTCTCAATGCTGTCCACATCCCTCCTGAAGTGTGGCGCCCAGAACTGGACACAGCACTCCAACTGCAGCCTGACTAGTATCATGTACAGGGGGAAGATCGCCTCCTTGGACCTGCTTGTGATGCATCTGTGGATGCATGACAAGGTGCGGTTAGCCTTCCTGCCCACGTCCCCACACTGGCGGCCCTTGTTCGTTTTGGAATCTGTAATGACACCAAGATCCTTTTCTGCCTCTATGCTGACTAGAAGAGAGTTCCCCAGCTTGTAGGTCTGCTGCTGGTTCTTCCTCCCTAGATGCAACACCTTGCACTTGTCAGTATTGAATCCCATCCTGTTCTCATCTGCCCACCCCTGTAACTATCCAGATCTAGTTGTTGCCTGTCCCTCTCCTCTAGCGTGCCCACTTCTCCCCACATCTTAGTGTCATCCACGAATTTAAACAAGGTGCCTTTCACCCCCTTGTCCAAGTCGCTGATGAAGATGTTGAACAGTGCGGACCCGAGGACTGAGCCCTGGGGGACCCCACTGCCCCCATCTCTCCAGGTTGAAAAAGACCCATCCACCATCACTGTCTGGGTGCAGCCCTCTAGCCAATTTGCAATCCATCTGACTGTGTAGGCATCGATGCCACAGTTGTCTAATTTTTTTATGAGAAAGGGGTGAGATGCAGTGTCAAAGGCCTTCCTAAAGTCCAGAAAGACTACGTCCCCTGCGACACTTGTGTCCGATGCTTTTGTGACCTGGTCATAGAAGGCCACCAGGTTGGTCTGATAGGACCTGCCTCAAATGAACCCATGTTTGTTACCCCTAAGCATAATCTCCCCTGCTGGTCCCTCACAGATGTGTTCCTGGATAATTTTCTCAGAGCTTCCCCAGGACCAAGGTAAAACTAACGGGTCTGTAGTTTCCTGGGTCCTCCTTCCTCCCTTTTTTGAAAATGGGGACCACATTGGCCCTTTTCCAGTCCTCCGGCACCTTGCCAGAGCACCACGCGTGCTCGTAAAGCTGTGCCAGGGTTCCCTGATTCGGTCCTCACTGACCCTGGGCCTGGCAGTGCCTCCTCTGCTCAAAAAGATGGAGGCAAAGAAATTGTTAAAGAGGTTAGCTTTGCTGTCTGGTGTGACCACCAGATTTCCTAGCGTATCCTGAAGAGGCCCTACATTACCCGGTACCCTCTTTTTACCCCCTACTGTATTTAAAAAAGGACTTTTTGTCATCCTTGATCCAGGTCACTAGTCCCAGTTCCATCTCTGCCTTAGCCTTCCTAACAGCCCCACTATAGTCTTGAGCAATGGAGGTATAATCCTCCTTGGTGATGGCCCCTCCCTTCCATTGGGCATACACCTCCTTTTTAGCTTTGAGACATTCCTGGATGCTTTTGGTGAGCCATGGGGGCTTTTGAGCACTCTTGCCCCCTTTGATCCATGTTGGGATTGTCACCCTTTGGGCTTGGAAGATCATCTCCTCCTCAAGGAACAACCACTCTTCCTGGACACCCAACTCCCCCCACCCGGGACCTCATTGCCTCCCTGACTAGTCTCCTTACCTCATTGAAATCTGCCTTCCTGAAGTCTAGGAAGTCTTGACACCCTGCGCTGGATGGTGAATTCCAGTAGGCAATGATTGCTATCGCCTAGGTGGTCGAGAACCCACAGTTCAAAATAATCTTCATTCATATGAAGATGAAGTGTTCTTCATTCTGAATACTCAATATTTTGTCAGCTAGTACTAGTGTACACTTCTTGTAAAGCACTTTCGAGGATACTTTCCCTGTACTTTTTCATTTCTGTGGCAGGAGGTTAAATTGTCATAATGAGAAGGAAGTTTATTGGGATTGATATCTTGAAACTTAAGCCTTAAACATGTCAATGTTATAAATTGTTGGGATTTTTTCTTTCCAAGAAAAATGTTAAACTGGCATTTAGTTTATCAGAATTAATTTGATTTGTATTTAATTGGTATACCTAAATATGCTTAACATTTTTTTCTGCCTTGCAGAAGGAAGAAAACTGAAGGTACCTATGACTTGCCTTACTGGAATCGTGCAGGTAAGAAAATGGCTGGAACGTTCTTTAATCTAACCATCACTTAAAATGTACATTTCAGTCTACAGTAACATCCATCTTTGCCTCCATCGTAATGAGCTATGAGACTATTCTCTGCGATTGGTGATTATAAGCATTGGAGTATTAAATTTGAATTTACCTGCAGTTTAGACTTGTAACTTCTGTTTCTGTGTTTTGGACTTAAAGATAGCAGCCTGTCTAAAGTATTCTATTAAATCTATTTTAGGATCTTTGAATACCAACTTGCAATAATTTTTTTCCTTAAAAACAAGAAAAATAGAACAGAGAATTTCACTTTTGAGAGAGAATTACACGCAGATGGGAAGTGAATGTCTTATGTGTTCTGAAATTGATGAAAAAATCTAAGTCTGACACTCTTCGGGATAAAGCCTATGATCTAGGTCGATGATTCTCTACCCTTTTAGACTGAGGGCACCCCCTGTAACTTGTCTAAATTTAGCAGCACCTCATTTCTGAAACTTATTTCACTTGTTTTTTGACTGTGTAAAAATGGGGTGATTCTTCTGTTGCAAAGAACTCTAAAGAGCACCACAACAGGTCAGAAAGTTTTTGACTCTGTGGATTCCTATTTAAAATCTCTGGGTTTATCCTGTGAATCATACAAAGGTATTTGTATACCTAACAATACCAGAATACTGTGGCACCCCAAAATAGCCTTAAAAGGATCTTACAGTACCCTGACTGAGAATTGCTGGTCTAGGTGGTATCAAAAGCCTTTAGTATGCCTGTCAGCTTTTCATATTTGTAACAGGGTGCCTTCTTGGGGCCCACCTGTTTCTGGGCCAACCGCTTGCCTTCTCTCCTGTCATGCCTTGCTATTAATTCATTAAAATGTTAATTAGGCGGGAGCCTACCCATTTCTTGCTCTGATGCCAGAGGGCGCTATCTGCGGCTCTGTTCCTCCCCTACACTGCAACCCAACCCTCGCAGATGGCATCCACTGTTCTTATCATCTCAGGGCGCCAGAATCCTCCAATAGGGACCCCTCTAAGATCCCTCCATTCAGGCGGCTTACTCCGCCTTCATTCGGGGCTGCCTAGTTCCCTGAAACTATTTCCCCTCTCACGTGTGGTCCCCCTGGGACCTTTGGCCACACAGGACCTGGCTTCGCCTCCAAGGCCAGTTGGAACCCCAGGCCCTCAGCTCTGGGAGTCACTCATGGTGGGCCCTTGGCCCTTTGACCATTCTGGTCCTGGCCCCAGCATTGACCAGTCGAGGGTATTCTACATCAGGCCTCTGCCACTAGCCCCCCCCTCACTCTCTTGGGTCTGTCTCTGGCCCCTACTAGGGGTTAACCCACCCGGTTGCAAGAGCTGGGGTTATTAAGGCACCCTGACCTGGCTTTCACCAGGGTGGTAACTGGCCTGGTATTTCCTGGGGGCTCCTGCACCACTGGGAGCCCCACCAGGCCACCCACCCCCGGCAGGGTGCAGTTTTAGGTCATGCCCAGGACCAGGAGCCTCTGAACCATCCCCTACAGCTCCTGCCCTTACTTCCAAGATGATGCATGAAACCTTGCAGCCAGGCGATGTTGCTGCCTGGCCTGCAAGCAGGGAACTGAACTGTTTAAATAGGCAGCCAGGGATCTAAAATATCTGCCGCAATCAAGCACCTGCTGGCTGCTTGGCTGGGCCCTTAAAGTGGCAGGCACAAACAGTGCCCTGCCACAATATTCCTTTACTGTCCCATTAAAAGTGTTCCTTGTATGTATTTATTCCCTTCAAGCCATTTATAGATTCATAGATGTTAGGGGCTGGAAGGGACCTTACAAGATCATCGGGTCCAACCCCCTTGCAATTGAGCAAGAAAGACTGCTGGGGTCAGATGACCCCAGCAAGGCAGGTGTCAAGTTGCATTTTTTAAAGATCTTGCCAGGGCAGGTGACTGTAACACTTCCTGGGGGAAGTCTGTTCCAGACCCTCAGGCACTTGAATTGTGAAAGAAGTTTTTCTTTATGTCCAATCTGAAGCTATCTTCAAGCAGTTTGTGTCCATTTTTTCTTGTCTTCCCCTGGGGTGCCTTGTTGAATAGATGCTCACCCAGGCCCTGATATATGCTTATATATACGCTTATACATTTATAGGCTACCACCAAGTCACCTCTAAGTCTTTTTTTCTCCAGGCTGAACAGTCCCATGTCTTTCAGCCTCTCCTTGTATGACCTACTCTCCAGACCTCTAATCAAGTGTGTGGCCCTCCTTTGGACTCTCTCAAGCTTCTCCACATCCTTTCTGAAGTGCAGCGCCCAGAACTGGACACAGTACTCCAGTTGTGGTCTCACCAAGGCCAAGTAGAGCAGGAGGATGACATCCTTCATCTTGCTTGAGGTGCATCGGTAGATGCATGCCAGTGTTTTATTCGCTCTGCCAGCTATGGCATTGCATTGGTGGCTCTTGTTCATTCAGTGGTCTCTTAAGACCCCCAGGTCTCTTTCAGTTGTGGTGCTGGCAAGTGTAGCACCGCCAAGCCTGTAAGTGTGTTGCAGATTATTTCTCCCCATATAGGGCACTTTACATTGCTCTGTGTTAAACATCATCAGGTTTTGCTCTGCCCACCTTGCAAGCCTGTCTAGGTCAACCTGTTTCTCCAGCCTGCCCTCAGTGTGACTACACTCACCCATAATTTGGTGTCATCTGCAAACTTTACCAGTACACTTTTAACACCCAAATCCAAATCATTTTAATGAACATGTTGAAAAGCACTGGTCCGAGTACTGAACCCTGAGAGACACCACAGGTTGCCTTCCACCATGTTGACTTAGTGCTGTCTGTCAATACTTTCTGGGTCCTATCTCATGGAGCCAGTTACTCTATCCACCAGACCTTAAAGTAGTCAAGGCCATGCATTTTCCCAATATTAACCATGAGGAAATCATGGGATACTAAGTCAAAGGCCTTTGTGAAATCCAAGAATATGACATCAATCTCATTTCCCTTATTCAGCTGGCAAATTACCTGATTGTAGAAGGAAATGAGTATCATAGTATCATAGTATCATAGTAGCTAGAGTCGGAAGGGACCTAGGTAGATCATCTAGTCCGACCCCCTGCCTTGGCAGGAAAGAGCACCGGGGTCAGATGACCCCGGCAAGGTGCTTATCTAACTTCCTTTTAAAAATCCCCAGGCTAGGAGCCTGCACCACTTCCCCTGGAAGCCGGTTCCAGGCCCTAGCCGCCCTGACTGTGAAGTAGCACCTCCTAATATCTAATCTAAACTTACCCTCCGCCAGCTTGTGACCGTTATTCCTGGTCACTCCTGGCAGCGCACGGGGGAACAGGGACTCCCCCAATACCCGCTGATCCCCCCTGACCAGTTTGTAGCAGGCCACAAGGTCCCCCCTTAACCTTCTCTTGTGGAGGCTAAACACCCTCCATTGGGTGTATGCCTCCCTTTTAGCAAGGAGACATTCCCGGATGCTCCTAGTGAGCCATGGGGGTTTATGTGCCCTCCTGCTCCCTTTGACCCTTGTTGGGATTACCTCCCTTTGGGCATGGAGGATCGTCTCCTTAAGGAGCAACCACTCCCCTTCGACATCTGATTCCCTTCCCCTCTGGGTTGACCTGCTCACAATGAAGTTATGTTGGCTGTCATTTAGAAAACTGCCTTTGGTTAGCCTATCAGTAACAGATTTTTTGATCATCAGTTTTTGAACAGCACTGTCTGCACATTAACTCTAAGATTCTTCATGCTTCCATGCCATGGGCATAAAGATTTATTTGGCTCCACTGCCACTCAGTTCATTCTCACTGCTGTGTCTGAGTACCTCTGCTTCACTTTCTTGTCCTAATTCATAGATAAATTTTGTTTCAATATCAATTTGTCCATTAGTAATTTTTGTACATCATTCTTTTTTGATAGGAAATTTAATTACCTTTTCTTTGTTGTATTTCCACATGGTGATAGCTCCCAGTGCCAGGATCTTAGGATGGTGCATTTTTTTAGGTGCCCTGGATTTAAATATTGCCCTTCTTGCAAGAGAGCAATCCCTATTAATGATGAGTACAGTAAGTGTATTGTGTATGTAGGGGAAGTCCATGTCCCTCGGCAGAGGCAGTCCCTTGGAGTCAAGGATGACATCCATCGGGCTTGATGGGTCCCCGGGTGACTGAGGATCCCGATTCTGGATACACACATTCTTCGGCAATGGGGGCTTGTTGCATGGAGGATTGGGATTCATAGCACCAGTTTGGTCTCCTTCTCCTTCCTCTGCTGCTTCCATTCCGCCTCAGTATTAAATCATTGGGCCTCAAAGTGGTGCACGCCTTGGTGGACCTGGTGGCACCCCACCGAATGGTCAGCAGCTTGCTTCTCCCAGTCGTTGGTGTTGATGCCTCTGCTTGAGAGTGACCTTGAGTGTGTCTTTGTACCATTTCCTTTGACCACCCTTTGAGCATTGGCCAACAGAGAGCTGGGAAAAGAGAATCTGGTAAAGGAGGTGGTTCTCAGACATCTGGACATGTAGTAAATGTTCAATATGCGAGTCTCCCTCCGTCACCCTACCACACTCCCCAAAGACAGAAAGTGCAACTTAAAATGTTTTGCTAAACTGCCTTGTGCTCTGCTCTGATCCAGAATGGGTGACTCCCCAGGACAGTAATCACTTTTGTCAAGAAATGCCCTCCTGAATTCTGGGTCTGTTGAATCCTGGGCTTCATCTTCCAAGGCTCCAGATGGAAAAAAAAAATTCCAGTAGGCTGTTTCTGCTAAATCCATGGAGGGAAACAAGCATCACTACTCATCTAAAACTGTAAGCAGATCTCTGCAGAGAACTTACAGCAAAGAAAGGTCTGAATCACCTTTCTACTCCCATTCCAAGAAGGCTCTCTAGCCTGAATTAAGAACCTCAGGGAGCTTGACAGGATCTTGGCTTCATGCTAATTTCTTTCACACAGTTTCAGTCACATGACAGGAGTTTTTAGGATTCAAGACTAACCAAATCATTCTAGGTCCCATTGGAAAAGCATATGGGACCCTGCTTAAGTTTGTAGGTGTTCTCTACACTCCTTTGCCAGGAAGAATCTTTTTTCCTGTTTAATGAAATGTCACTGAACTTTGTCAAGAATGTTTGGCAGACGCTGACATCCATGTCCTCAATTTCAAGGAAAACAGACAAAAATGGCACAATGTCATTTAAGACAACACAATTCAAATAGAACATTACCTTTAGGGAACCAAAACCAAATGGTAACAGAATGTCACCTCAAATATTTGTAACTTAAGGCAGCTTAAAGTAGCATTCTGCAAGCTGAGGGGCCTGCTTCTTCTCTTGAGAATACCTTTATTTGTCTCCATAACTGGACTTTTTGGTAGCTGCCACAACTAACAGAAGGAATAAACCAAACCTGCCAAAAATGATCATAGCTAGAAAGAAGTCAAAGCAATTGAATCTGTTGAGTTATGAATGTAACTTCTGCAAACCTACAGTGGTTGCATTTCAGGTATCAGGCTATGGGCATGTCTTTATGTGCCTTTAAAATGCAGCAATGAACTGCAGAACTTATGGCTCTGTAGTGCAGGGGTTCTCAAACTGTGGGTCGCAACCCCCTGGGTGGTCACGAGCAACTTAAAAAGGGGTCACAAACTTCTTTTCCCTCCCCAATGCGCATACACTCTGCCTGCTTCCCTTGCCCAGCGGCGACACACATGTTCTTGGACTTACTCACATTGGAAGTGTCTCTTTTGTTTTCTAATCTCGGCATATACAGGTTAGTGAAGCTCAGTATTTATCTGCCAACAGTTCGATTGACTGTGTGCGATTGAGTGAAAGTTTTTTCAGCAGTTGCCACTATAAAGAGCAAATAATGGTCAAAAATAAATGTGGAACACAAAATGAGACTGGCAGTCTTGAAAATAAAGCCCAGGTTTGAAAAACTAAGCAATACCAAGCAAGCTCATCCTTCTCATTGAAAACTATTGACAGTTTTAAATTTGACAGTGTTTTTTTTAGTGAAAGTTTTGAATTTGATAAATTTTATAAAGTGATTTTTGACAAATATATTTAATTTAATATACAAAGGTAAATGTTCTTTATTTATCTCCTGCTTAATCCTAATTAAATCAATAGCTTTAATCATAGGGAGTCACATGAACTTACATATTATTGTACAGGATCTCATTATCACAAAGTTTGAGAACCCCTGCTGCAGTGTATTGCACCCAGGCACATGGTTTACATGTGCACCAGGACTGCAGCCCATTGAGCCAGGTTGCAGCAGCCCCATCTGGCAGGGGACTCATGGGGGTCAGCCTGTCAGCCCGGGGCTGCTCTGACCGGGCTTAGTGTGCTGCAGAGGAACTGGCTGGGGTATGAGGGTGCTTTAGTGTGGGGCTAGTTGGCAGGCAGCCCTTGCACTGAAGCACTCTTGTACCCCAACTAGTCCAATCAGCATCTACAAGTACAACCCAGGTGTGGCGTTTATTAGTTTCATGTGCTCTAATAGGGGTGCATGTGTAGACACTGAGACGTTCATATGTCTTGTGTAAATGCACCCTGTATTTCTAAATTACAATGGAATCCAGTTAATAAATTGCAACAAAAAGAATAGTCATGGATTTATATTTCTAATTTTGAAGGTCACATTACAATATCTTTAGAAGCAGCTCCAAATGCTTCTCATGCTGTCTCACAATTTATGCCATCCAATGATCGTAGTAAAAAGTTATGTTTGCATCTTGGAAAAACTCCAGTCCTTGTACAAGGGGCATCTCTATTGTAGACATCTGCAAGCCAGCCTCTTGAAGATCTGTATATACCTTTACCCCATGCTGTTCATAGTTCCATAGTTGTTAGGGGCTGGAAGGAACTTTAAAAATCATCTGGTCCAGCCCACCTGCACTTGGGCAGGAAAGATTGGTAGAACTGTACTTGCCCATAATGTATTACAGTTCATTTTTAGGCAGACTCTAAACACTGATCAAGAATGGAATATACATACAGACGTACTGCAGAAGAAAGAAATGCTGCTTACCTGTAAAGTTACTGGAGTTATTTGAAGTTTTGTCCATATATTCCATGAGCAGTCCTCTTTCCTGTATCGTTATGACAGGAAAAGAACTGAGTAGTTGTTGGACTTGCACTAACCTTTATGCCTTTGACAGAAGAGCACAAGGGGCATTTATATACATACCTTTGTCTGCTCTGATACACTGGAAGTCCAGCACATCAGAGCAGACTCAATTAACCCAGTCTGCAGGGCACGCAAGCTGCGTTATATACATTTATATAAACAGCAAAATGAACGTCAGCATGCAAAAAAAGGTGGTGGTGTGCTTTTGAACTAAAACACCTTCAATGTGTTTTAGTTCAAAAGTGCACTGGCACCATTTTCTCAGCACTGACACATATGTTGCCATTTATACAAAGGTATGCGCAACAGCACCAGGCGCTTTTAATAGCACATGGCATTGTAGTGAATACTTGTGTATAAATGCCCAGAGATCCTTGTAGGTCAGATGTGGTCCCAAAGGACAGTAATAGCCAAATAATTCTGCCCTCAAATGCATGAGGTACGTGTATACTAAGAGTGGACAAGAAATCTTAAAGAACTCTATTGTAAGATAACATTTTCCATTTAACCTTGCACACCTGCAATACTGACTTGCTGCTTTTAGTTTCCACCTAACCTGAATCCTCACACAAAAACATAGTGCACAAAAACACACAAATTTGTCAACTGGGGAAGCCCTTTAGCTCCAAATTAGGACAGGGTGGGTTTACTTTGTTAGATGGGGTCTTGTAATACAAGATTGCTCAAGGGAGCAATCCTCAATGCACAAGCTAATTCTATTCCATCTTGGAGAAAAGGCAGCAAGAGGGCACAACAGTCCCCCCAGCTCTCCAGGGTACTTTGCGTTGGTCTTTCATCAGTCCCATGGGATGCCCATGCCCACCACGGGACAGGGAGGTCCAGGTGAGGGAGATCCCCTGCCCTCCATTAATGCTGACCTCGTGAAGGAACACCTTGAGAGAGTGGATACGTTCAAGTCAGCCGGCCCCAGGGTACTCAAGGAGCTGGCGAGCATTATAGCCCAACCTCTGGCACGAATCTTTGAAAATTCCTGGTGCTCTGGTGTAGTGCCCGAAGACTGGAAGAAGGGCAATGTGGTGCTGATCTTCAAGAAAGGGAGGAAAGTGGATCCAGCTAACTATAGGCCCATCAGCCTGACTTCTATCCCGGGGAAGGTCTTAGAAAAGTTTATTAAAGAGGCCATCCTTGATGGACTGGCTGATGCCAACATCCTGAGGGACAGCTAGCACGGGTTTGTTGCAGGTAGGTCTTGCTTGACAAATCTCATTTCCTTCTATGACCAGGTGACCTATCACCTGGACAAGGGAGAAGAGATTGATGTCATATATCTTGACTTCAAAAAAGCCTTCAATCTGGTATCCCACGATCACCTCTTGGCGACACTGGCCACTTGTGGCCTTGGGTCCACCACGATCCGCTGGCTAGGAAATTGGCTCCGTGGTCAGACCCAGAAGGTGGTAATTGGTGGAAGCGACTCATAACGGTATCCTGTGACCAGTGGGGTCCCCCAAGGCTCTGTCCTGGGACCCATACTGTTCAACATCTTCATTAATGATGTGGACATTGGAGTCAGAAGCAGACTGGCCAAGTTCGGTGATGACACCAAATTCTGGGGCAAAGCTTCCACACCTAAAGACAGGCAGGCAATCCAGGCTGACCTGGACAAGCTCAGCAAATGGGCAGACAAGAACCTGATGGTGTTTAACACTGAAAAATGCAAGGTTCTCCACCTCGGGAGGAAAAACCTGCAGCATCCTTATAGGCTCGGCAGTGGTACGCTGGCTAGCACTGCAGAAGAAAGAGACTTGGGGGACATCATTGACCACAAGATGAACATGAGCCTCCAATGCGATGCTGCGGCTAGTGAAGCGAGCAAAACTCCGGCTTGCATCCATAGATGCTTCTCAGGCAAATCCCAGGACGTCATTCTCCCCTTGTACTCGGCCTTAGTGAGGCCGCAGCTGGAGTACTGCGTCCAGTTTTGGGCTCCACAATTCAAAAAGGATGTGGAGAAGCTTGAGAGAGTCCAGCAAAGAGCCACGCACATGATCAGAGGTCAGGAAAACAGACCTTACAATGACAGGCAGAGAGCCATGGGGCTCTTTAGCCTGGAAAAGCGCAGGCTCAGGGGTGATCTGATGGCCACCTATAAGTTTATCAGGGTGACCACCAGGATCTGGAGGAACGTTTTTTCGCCAGAGCGCCCCAAGGGATAATAAGGTCGAACGGTCACAAACTCCCGCAAGACCGTTTCAGGCTGGACATAAGGAAGAATTCCTTTACTGTCCGAGCCCCCAAGGTCTGGAACAGCCTGCCACCGGAGGTGGTTCAAGCACCTACACTGAACACCTTCAAGAGCAAATTGGATGCTTATCTTGCTGGGATCCTATGACCCCAGCTGACTTCTTGCCCTTTGGGTGGGGAACTGGACTGGATGATCTTCCGAGGTCCCTTCTAGTCCTAATGTCTATGAAATCTATGAAATAATGAGAAAGCGCTTGTTTCTTCTCAATAAAATCACTTTTTTGAAAAGCTAGACAAGAGATTAACTAGCATTCACATCAGACAGTGGTAATGGGGAAAAAATATATTCACCCCTGCGAGGAGAGGGGTCGGCTGGACTCCAAAAATCTTTGGGCTCTTGCTGGGTACTGGATTCCTCAAATCCTTCTCCTCCCCACATCTGTAAATGCAGGTACTACAGCCATTTATTCATTCAGTGGAAAGGAGGGCTGGAAAAGGATTAGATTCATGACTCAACCTTGGGGTGTCTTGAGATCCTTTTAAGGATGGCATGCAGTGTTAGTGCTGTTAGGTTTACAGACATGGTTCATTAGCTAAACCAGAGATATCAAATAGGAATCCATAGTTGTGAGTCTTTCTGAGCTGTTTGCAAGAACAAAACTGCTCTAATATTTTTCTGTGGGCAAAAAAAGAGTGCAAACTAAGTGCTGGCATTTTCCAACGGGTGCCCTTAGTGTAAAAAGGTTGAAAACCATTGGACTAGATAATATCTGGTCTATGGTATGATGGTTAGAATGTTATGCTGGCAAGTCAGGAATGCCCAGGTCCAAATTCCTTTTGGGTGAGGGTGGCCTAGAATCTAGGACCTTTGTTTCCTAGGTGAGTCTTTTGCTCTCAGCTATTGAGAGCAAAAGACAGGAAGCCCTTCTCCCTCTCCCCGCTCCACCCCTTTCTCTCTCTTCCCCCCCCCCCCCACATGTCTACAAGGTGTGTGCATATGTGCCCCAGGTACTACTGCAGATGTCCACTCTGTGTGCCTAGGTGGTTTTCTATACATGCAGGGCTGTGCGTTCAGGAACACAATTCCACTTACTATAATGTAAGTGCCAGAAAAATGCCATGTAGTTGACCAAAAAATGGCCATTTAGTGATCAGAAAAGACTACAATGTCACCCTTTAATGTGTAATGCAACACAGTTCTTGCATGCAAATTCCTACATTCTTGTGTTTCTCAAATCTGCATAAAGGATGGTGGAAAGGCATGAAGCAGTTTTTTCCTGCCAAGTCAGCCGAGCATGAAGAAACCCCTGTTCGCTATAGCAGCAGTGAAATAGGTCACTTGAGACCAAGAGATGTCCCAACCATGTTGCAAACAGAGTCTGCAGGTACCTGGGGTTTTCTTTGCTTGTTTTTACCTGTTTGTAGGCTAAGAATTCTGAATAAGTACATCAAATAGTTTTATACTTTGTATCTATTTGCTGCATGCAAAATCTATATAACTTCTGTTCTATCCTAAGGATAAAGAATCCGAAAATAAAGTTTAGCTTGTAATTGCAGGTGCCATTTGGAGAGATGCAGCTATTTTTTTGAGTGCAGCAATTCCCAGAATGCAGTTTCTGCTTCTTGATAATCTTTGCTGCCCCAAGATGCTAACATAATTTGGGATTTAGATGATTAACACTTAAATATCTTAACATGTAAATCTATTAATGTTTTTTGTGAAATAGAGGCTAAGACATTGCGTACATCATTCTAAAGTTCCTCTACAGGCACTAAACAGCTTGAAGTATTTTCAAGTTTCTTACCGAGGAGAAACTAATAGAGGCACAATGTGTCTAACCAGCCTGCTCTTAATGTAATGCATTAAAAATAATTGAATCGCCTTTTGACATACAAGTAATAAAAGTAGCATTTAACTGGGTTCCAACCTGTGTGGTGGTGGGGGTTAGATTCTTCCTTTTTGTTCAGGTAAATGTTCTCTTCCCACTTTTTTAGCTTCCGTTTCTCTTTCTGCTTCCTGGCTGACCTCCCCCCCTCAACTCCTTTTTTTTCCTTTTCTTCTGCCCAAGAATACCTGCAAGGAACACAGAATTTCTTATGTAGTACCAAGATTAAATTTCAGTTTCTTTACAAATAGAAGGGCAGAGAACAGTGAGTGAAGGAATGGCAAATAATTAATGTACTGCAAAATTGTCCTGGTATTGTTCATGCAAATAGCATTATTTTGAAATCAAGTTGATTGCAGGCTGATTTTCCCCTCATGTGCAACATTATCTTCCAGTGATGGCAACCTGCATCAGGTTTTTGTCCATTTGAATTACCTTTATATCGTGCTGTCCCCATTCAGAATTTCAGCAATACCTGGAAACCTGTTATTTTGTATCATTCACTTTCTTCAAAGGAGTTGATAGCTTATTTCTGACCAGGCAAATGAGTGACCTGTAAGGGATCTTTTACAGGAAATCAGGAATTAAGTAGGAAGAGCATCCAGAAACGGTGAAAGGCTGTCTAGGACATCTCAGGGGAAGCCCTGATTTTACCAGATGCCAGTGTCTAGTTTGGTCCCTTTTGGTAACGATCCAAAACCTAGTCTTCGTTACTCCTATTGTAGTGTAGCAGAGACATTCCTTAGCTAGCTTAGGTAGTGGCAGCGCTCTAGCTGTGTGATCTGTGGGAGATCTGCGCTATAATGAGCACGAACTCTTAAGTGGCTTCTATTTTGTCCCTGTCCTGTCTTGCTTTTCACCTGGCCAGTCCCTGTGTGCTCACCCCATGCTCCCTCACCCTTTATCTCTTGTGTTCAGCTGTTGTTGCTGCCAGCTAAGTCTGTACTGAACATAAGTAAAATTTATTTTCAAAAGCCAATGGCTTACCCAGGTGGCACAAACCATATCCCTGACACCTAAGTCTGGGAAGGGGATGAGCTGTTTTTGCTGTACCTTCCAAACAATACAGCCTTAATTTCTCAGCATGGGAAATTTTCATCCCATAAAGGTGAAATTGGGTTTATAATGGAAACTATTCAGATTTCACTATAGGCACAGCAACTGTTTACTACTGGGCTCCTTTGCAGCTTCCTCCAAAGCATCTGACACTGGAGGCACCCACTAGGCTGACACAGTGTAATATTTCCTGTGGTTCACATGAGAAGTTCTGTCTTTAATATCACGCCACTATATTGGAGTTGATAATGTTCCTATTAGTAACTGTTTTCTTTTTTGGGGGTGTTGCAGAGTATGCTCAACCACTGGTAGGTGGAGTTGTTGGCACTCTTCATCAAAGATCAACCTTTAAGCCAGAAGAAGGAAAAGAAGCAAGTTATGCTGATTTGGATCCTTATAATTCGCCCGTGCAAGAAGTCTATCACGCTTATGCTGAACCACTGCCTCTAACTGGACCAGAATATGCAACCCCAATAATCATGGACATGTCAAGTCATCCTACAGTCCCTCTGGGTGTCTCTTCAATTTCTACCTTCAAGGCTACAGGGAACCAAGCCCCTCCCATATTGGGAATTTATAATAAACTTTTATCTAGGACAGACAGTTCATCATCCGCACATGCATTGTATGACACACCTAAGGGGATGCTGGGACCAGGCTCCTCAGATGAACTGGTATACCAGGTACCACAGAGTGCACCACATTCCACAGGAGCCAAGGATGAACTGAGTTAGGAAAGGTGACAGTTTTTTAAAACAAAATTCTTTTATGGTGGCTATGAATTTAATTTTTTTAATCATGGTTTTTATATTGTTAGTTGTAGTAGCGTGGAGGTGGATAATAATGTGATATCTGTAGTCCAGGAAACTAAGACTCCTGCCATTTTTTATGACAATATATACACCCTCAATTACTGCTTGCCTGCTCAGAAAATATGGACACCAGTATAGTACTCTCTTAGACAGGAGGAAATGAACTTCCACAGTGAACTGCTGAAGTTGTCATGCTGCATGGACACGAACAATCCATTTGGAAAGATGATTTTTATAGTACAAATATCAGTAATTTAAGTCTGTCTGAAAATAGTGTTATACAAGATTCACCTTCCCACTTAAAGCACATTTCAAATACTCACATATAATATTGAAAAAGCAAGTTGATTGATATAATTGAGGACTGCTCCTGCTCTTATTGACCCCAGTGGCAAACTCCCACTAACTTCATTGGAAGGAACTACAACTCTTTTAGGAGCAGTCCTGTCTTTTGTCCATGACAGAGAAGCAACTCAGGCCTGCCAATCTGGATTGTTTTTTAGCTTCTTGGGAGAAAACAGTTTCCTGCCCCTTTTAACTCTGAAAGGTGAAATTGGGTAGTTAAGTAGTGTTTTTGCTTTATTCTGTCAAATCTTCCCAAGCCACTCAGACCTGGTCTTTCCAGGGAGAACTTTAACTTCATACTAATGGATTGTGTGCACAGACTTGAGTCTTCTAATTAGTTGCTTTTTAGTTCACACCTTGCAAGTGAAGACTACTGAATAATCTGAATTTGAATCCTCCAAGGTTTCCAATTGCCTCTACAGTTGGTCTGACAACTTGGTCATTCTTTGCAGAACTGCCAGGTCTACAAGGGTGCCTGCCTTTCCAAGAACTTTTAGAGATTCTTTCATCAGGAGGCAAGTATGGTTGATAGCTTATGAGATTAAGGGATGTATTTTAAAACATGCAGGTGTAAGCTTATGAACACCCAGGTAAGTGCACAGTGTTCATGCATGTACCCAAGCACAAACCCCGGTTTGCCACCATGGTACACTTCAGGGTTACTTACACGTAAGTGTGTGTGTACAATGTGGCACAGGCACATCTGAAATTTTGGCCGTAGGGCCTTAAATATAACCACTTTGTCGTTAAAAGGGTGGAAATGACCAAAGCTTAACAACAAAATTGGCACTTGTTTTAAAGTGTATCAGCTTAAAAGCAATTATGTAACCAAGTGGATTCATCATACACTTGACTGGTTTTACCTTTCTCTGCAGTATATTAGTTTTAGGTTTTGACCTATACTGAATTATCTTCTGAAAAAGATTTACTGGTATCTATAGTAGTTGAGATTAGATAGAAAGTCTTGTTTAATTGTGCCAGATGCTATTTAAAACAATTTAGAGTTGTTATACTTAATTTTTAATAAGTCATATTTATCTTGTAGAAAGAAAGCACAGCTGCTGCTTTTACATCGGTTAAGCAGAAACAGTGAGTAGTGAAAAACCTCTTTAAATGGCTCTTTTTATTTTAATAGCGTGATGGCACTGTTGAGAGAATGCTGAAAGAATTTATGTATGTGACATCAGTGTATACACATTACCCCAGTTTTATGGTCGTTGGTAGAATGTTTCTTTTTTTGAACACACAATTCAAATAAGACTTTATCGTGCACAGTTTGTAGAGTAGACTTGTAGCATCCAGATATAAATAAACTAGTGCTGACAAAGGTGATTATACCCCTCACAAGTCTTAGAATATTTTAATCAATTATACTTAGGGTAGTACTTCATTTTTTCCTTCAGTTTAGGATATTTACTCTGACTTTCCCTTGATATTTAGTTTGTTATTATGAAAATCCTGTTTTTGTGGTACCAACACTTTTCACTGTGTCGTACTAAACAGTTTGAATTTGGGATTCTATACACTGTGCTGCTTAAGGCCTGATTCTACAAACACAGGACTAATCCTGCTAATGAGAATAAGATTTTGCAGGATTGGGCTCCTCATGCCTAAATGTGAATGTTTTAAGCTTGAATGGTATTCTAGAGTCAGTCTTCTGCTGAAAAGTATCAAACCCCATTATTGTTTCAGTGTTGTTAAACATGGTGAGAGTCACTCTCCACAATGTGTGATATTTATTTATTTTAAGAGAATTGAATCTGTAGCTCTTAAGTGCATCTTACTTTCTTGTAACTTGATAATAAGTAATAATGTTCTCATAAAACCCTTTCCCTACTGTTCCATATACTTTGAAATTAATCAAACTTCATCCAAAAAATTACAACTCTTTTTAAAAGAAAAAAGGATTATTTTAGTGATTGAGGGGACGTGAAGAGAGAGGAAAAAATGAAAAGAGAATTGTGCATACTGTACCCAATTCCTGTTGGAAATGTCGTTGGTCAGTCAAGTAGTGGTTAATGGAAATGACTTACTAAAAAGCCATTCTAAAAATCCCCTCATTTCTAACTGGGCACAAATTTTAAATTACAATTCAGAAACAGTAGAATGCATCCAGTGCAAATAAAAGTTTGTTCATAAAACAAGTTATTGAAGCCACTTTGCTTTCTGAAATCCATATTCATGCGACCTATGCTGTTACTTTGTCTTAAAAGCTATGATTAAAAAAGAAGAAAAATCTTCAGGGTTTAGAAAAACTTGGTACAAATTGGTGTTAAGACTGAAATCAAATTGATTTCACTACTGGCACTGTGTATGGAATGAGTTTTTGATCAATTCCTGCAAAATAGTGATTTCAGTCAAGGTCAGCATAATGCAAGTTCCGTTCCCTAAAACAAAAGGGTGTAACTTTTTGTTCTTCTCAGAGGATGAAATGCTGGAAGTTGGAGACAGTGCAGTTTGGTTCACAATATCTAGGACCAGTTGAGATATTCACTGTCTCATTTTCTTAAAATGTTTTAAGTGAGGTATTAACCCTCCCTGCCCCTGCCCAAATGGATCAAGCTTGAGTTAACATCCTATATTGTAGATCTTGATTCCTGAATGTAAAATGCATGATATAAAAGGCATTCATTTTTAGACTTAATTCTGGCATTATCCCATGTACAACATAACTGAAAGGTACGTTTAAGGTCTTTCTTTTAATTATTGAAAAGATAGATACAAGGAAATGCATATAAATATTGTATGAAAATGGGAATGGCTTGAGTGTCAGTTATATTCTCCCAGAATGTATTTTTCTTACCTCAGCATGTATTGGTAGTTGGTCTGTATTTGTATATGTTGCTAGAATTTAGATTGTATAATAAGATTTTTATGTATTTTAAATAAATTGTACATACGTATCATTCTTCAGAGTCTGTATCCTTTTCTTAAGTTCTGCAGGATTGATGTACTCATACCTTACACTGACAACTGCTTCAAGGTCTGTACTTCTTCTAGTTACTCTTTTCTCCATTTCTACAAGCGTAGGGGTTTGTTATTTTAGGTACAGCTGTGACCAAATGGAAGAACAGCTCTGGTCTCCCATTCCTGCCTTGAACTAATTTGTTTCAAGCTTGCATTTATCTGCTACCCACATTTTATTTAACCTACAAATAAGATCTGCTCTAAGACAGCAATAAGAATTTATCCAGAGCTGATTTAGACCAGGACGTGTAAAGCCTGTGTATGCAACTTCCCAAAACAGTAGTGACAACAGCAGTAAAATTTTAACATACAATATACTTGTATATTCATTTTTCCAGGAACATCTCAATGAAGCATGACCTTTGGGGAAAACCATTTATATTCAAAGGCACAAACATTACTTAGAGCAAGCTTATATATTTATATTTTATACACACACTATATACTTTCAACTGAGCTTTCTAAAGCATTGTCTAAACTTAAAAAATATGATTTTCATTTTGTCCTTTCATATACCCTGTATCAAATTCCTAGTAATTTTGACCTTCCTGCTCATAGTAATTCATAAGTTTTAGTATGTTTTCAACACTAGCCGTGCACTCTAAGAATGTATATACATTTGTCACAATTTAGCCCTGTTTTAGTTTAAATTTTCAGAGTTCAAGGGATGTTTAAATGAAGCTTATGGAAATATTTTCATGATTTTGTTGCATCCTCAGTATTCTATTTGTCTTGTTTATTAATACATCTTTTCAAGTATACAAGCTACTGGTCTTTCCTTAGACCTAGAGTTGCTTTGAGTCATTTGGATTTAAGGATAGCATCCCTTCAATCCAAATGACTCTGGATTATTTTTTCTCTTTCCAAAACAATATCTGTTCTTTGCAGGATTCTGTTTAGTCTCATCTTAAGATAACCTTCAAGATCTTGGGTGCTGTTCACTGACTGAGAAAAGGCTGCTCTCTCTTGTAATGCCGTCCTTGTGTTACCGAGATGTTCCTAAAAGGAGAGAAATTTAATAGGAAAAACAATTATTACTTTATCTATAAATTTCATGATCAAGTCTACTGGACTAGCCAGTTCAAAGGAGACATTTGCCCTCTGCTGAAAGGGAAATGCCAAGTGTCATGGAGTAACTAAGTAAACTGCAGTTATTTTTTGTGACATACAGGGACATGAGCCATCTATTTATTATTCATTATACACAGGCAGATCGCTAGCCTCCTGGACCAGTTCTTTCCTCATCACCAAGTTTAAGTTGTCTACAGGCTATATGCCCAATTACATTTTTTACAGTAAGCAAATTCAGCAATATGAGCTAGTACTCAGACTGCTATAACTATGCAACTCCACACTCTCAATCTCAGATTACATTCCATGATTTGTCCCATTACTGAAAAAATGCCAAGGGGAACAGTCTACCGGATTATCACAAAGCCAGCTAGCCAAGACTTACTTTTAACAGCTTGGACTGTTTTTCCCCACCAGTTTTTAAAAACATACAGTTTATAGAAAACCATTGCTAAATAACTTTTTTGGGCTAAGGTAGTATTAGTGAATCTAAGCTTAGGTTGGTGTTACCATCCTAAAACAGTATTTGTACAAAATTTCTCCATCAGTCCTCCAACAATGCAGTACTTGATATACGCACCGCTCTAGCCAATCGGAAGACTTCACATCCCAACAGTGCTAAGACAGAACATGTTCCTCAGTATCCCTTCCTTTTACTGAAACCTTGCCATATCTTCTGACTGACCTGAGCTGCTGCTACTTTTGTTTGTGCCGCTGCAACTTCACATTCAAGATTCTTTGTCTTCCTTGTGGAAAAATGTTTTTCTTGAACACGCGGTATCTTTCAAGTAACTTCAGATGAATAATCTTACAGAGAGACAGAACACAGAAGTGAGCAGAAATTAACTGAAAGTAAGAATGATTAAGTACCAAAAGGAGTTTTTCAAAGGAATACCTTGCCATTGTTGAACCTTCACAACCCAGATCCCTTTCCGCCTCTGTGCTGACAAGAGGGGAGTTCCCCAACCTGTAGGTATGGTGCCAGTTGTTCCTCCCAAGGTGCATCACCTTGCACTTGTCTGTGTTGAAACCCACCCTATTCTCGTCTGCCCACCCTTGTAACCTGTCTAGGTCTGATTGTAGCCTGTTGCTTCCTTCCAGTGTGCCCACGTCCCCCCACATCTTAGTGTCATCAGCAAATTTGAGCAGGGTGCTTTTTACCCCCTCATCCAAATCGCTGATGAAGATGTTGAACAGTGCAGGCCCGAGGACCGAGCCCTGGGGGACCCCACTGCCCATGTCCTTCCAGGTTGAGAAGGACCCATCCACCACCACCCTCTGGGTGCAGCCAGCCCCCCAGTGTTACTTGCTACAAAAGGTCTGACAGAATGTAACAATACAGCTATCCAAGATTAATTTAGCTCACTTTGGCGACAATGAAATGAAGACCTAGTCCTGCCTGTTATACTCTCTGTTCTGCTTCCTATATTTGGTGTTTACAAGACTCATTCCAGGATAAAACAAACAAACATTATCCTCCTAAATTCCCTTTGTTTCAGGTATCATTAACACATCTTTATAGAGTGTATTACTACTACTAGTAGTTGGGGTTGATACGGAAGAGGTTAGTTGATGATGAGTGATTTAAGAATCTGAACTGTCCAGACTGTTACCGTTGAGATGAGAATTAGTTTTGATCTAAAAACTACAGGTTGTTTTTTTCTTTTTAATGCAACCATAAAATAAGTGCAGTCTAACGAGCAATAAGAGCAAACAGATTGCTGCTGAGCACTCAGGCCAAGAGTGCTTTCTAGTTGGACTGCTGTTTGCAACCTTGCCCTTGTTGTGCATGTCCACTTTTAAAAAGCAGATGTGATTAAAAGTATTAGCTGGCATTGAATTTAAATTAGCCCAAACTTGAACTTCACCTTCTGGCAAAAATCTAACTTAATATGTGTGGTTTAACATACTTTGGGGAGAAACCCATGAAACTGTGTGTTATCAGAGCATAAAGTTATCAGAGATTAGTCACTCAAAGAACTGAACAATTCTGCAATCTCTGTATTAAGTTGTAGTTAAATTACAAAATAGAAGGGGAAAGACTGTCTTCCCGCAACCCCACCCCACCTTTATCCCAACCCATTGGTTTCTAGACCTATTGCTGGTTTCTTCAGCAGCTGGGCTCTGAACTATTTTAACGTTTTCAGCTCTTTCCTAAGTGCCTGAATTTCAGACCATTCTTGCTGGTGAACCTGCTGCAGCTTCACAACATTTAGCTACCCAAGCACAGCTTTAGGAGGTACCCTGGAAAGTTCTTCCAAATTGGACTGCTCTATAAGTGAAAATGCAAAAATTAAGTTTTATTAACAGAGTAATTGCATGATTCACCATGTTAATGTAAATGACACTTAGGAATGCGGAGATGTTCTTGCTCTACAAAAAGGCATCATGCTGTATTATACCAATAGTCTAAATCAGGGCTGTCCAACTTCTGAGTGGCTGCAGGCTACATGGCAGGAAACAGAAGCTGAAGGAAGAAGCAGGAGAATGATGCCTGAACCCATTGGGGAAGGGCAGGGAGCTAAGGAGGTAAAGGTGGTGGAAGCCATGGACTATGAGTTAAGAACTTGTAGCCCCTGTGTGGCTTGAAGGCCTGCAGTTGCAGCCTTGTTTCATAACTGCTCTAAAGTGGATGCAGGCAAATTTATTATCTTATAGTCACAACCTTACCTGATCCACAAAGGTGGATTAAAAAGGAATAAGCAGGACTTATAAAGCCTTGTGTGTGACAATTCTTAACTAGTTATCACTTCAACCACCTCTGGAGGGAACACAGCACATGTTTAACAGCAACACTTCACAGTTTTGGGGAACACTAGAGTTTGGTCAAGGCACAAAGCTAAGACACTTCTAAAAAGTCTCGGGTGAATATTCATGACACCAGATAGCCAGATGTTGGTTCAGTTTCTCAACTGAAAAAGAGACCCATGTTTTTCCACTGGTTTTTAAAGGACCCTTTTGAGCACCTAGCCAATCACAGAAACACTGCCTCAGGTATCACCTAGGAATTGTTGGGCGACCTTTCACATCTAAGTTATGATGCTGCAGGCAGGATGCATCCAGACATGAGTTCACAGCAGCAGCCACCAGACCTACAATCAGAAGCTCATGTACTCTAAGGGGCCTCTGGAAGAACAAAACCCACATACAAATCTCAAGGTAAGAGTTTTTAAAGTGACTAACTAACCACTACTTGCACTGGAGAGAGGATAAAGCAACTTGCAGTATTAATCCAGCATGGTAGCTGTTACATGGAGGGCCAGTTACCATTTGTATGATCTCTTTGCACTTTCTCCCATTGTGCCTGGAGGAACACCTTTGCCTGACAGTTTTTAGTTCCTTTTGCAGATGTAAATACTTTGCCTGGAAAAGCAGTTTTGAGCTTAGTATGATGCACGCATGTTCTTTAGGCACTAAAAGTTCAAGGTATTTCCAACCATGAAAAATGTGATTGTCAAAACCAGAACCACCTCTTTTTCCAGGAACATTTCTGCTTAGTGGGCCTTTTTTTGTAGTTAAATAGTTGTGTGACCTTAAATCAGCAGCTACATATTTCCTCACCATGATTCCACGTGACTGACTGTTGTTCTGTTGTTTTATACATTTTCCCTCTCATCACCAGAGTCTGTGGCCCTAGATGGCCAATGTCTGGTTTTGTTAAGTTATTAAAATAATTACAGGATATTTTTCTTGCCTTGCTTACAAAATAACATTACAGTATTTGGTTACAGAAGACAACAATACCCTTAAAATTGTACTCCAGCCTTTGAGCCTTTCAGAACATGATGTTTCCAGAGATTTCACTGGGAAATTACTGGACAAAGTGTGTTTTTTCAGATATTTCAGTTCCAGCGTTACCAACAGTTGGCAATGTGCGAGAAAAATGCACTACAGGCAACGCCTGCTTAATGCTGTTTCACATAGTGCTATTTCACTGTAACGCTCATTTAAAATTGATACCTGATCTCAGTGCTCAGCAGGTTTCATTATAACGCTCGCGGTCACCATCTTGGGTCATTAAAAACAGTTGCAGTTGCTATCTTGGGTCATCAAATACTTTTGTTTCACTTAACGCTTGGTTTTTCAGGTACCAGTTAAGAGCACTAAGCAGGGGGTGCCTGTATTAGAAGAGTCAGTCTCATAGTATACAGATTCCTACCCCACTGTCACCTCAATCATACATCTTAACTACAATTTCTCAAGCCATCCAGTCCCCGGACAATTGCCTATGGACTTTACTTGATAATTAGAACTCTGCTCGTCCTATTAAAGGCAAATTAGAGATGTATATGCTTTCATGAGCCACAGCTCGCTTCCTCAGATACTGAGAGTCATAATTCTTTAAGGCACAGCTTTGCCTTGCCTTCTGCCTGACTTGAGACTAACATAGCTGGCTAACTCCCTGCTAAACACAACCATAAGAGCAAAGGGGTCCAAATCTATGTTGTGGTCTTGAACTACTAGTCGTTTTAACACTGTAGGGTTCCCAATCTCTTCAGGAAATGAGCAGAACTAAAAACTTGTCTTTGTGTTTTTACCTTTTATGTCTAAAACAGGAATATACTTATGTTCAGTGCCCATACCTGTTCTTGATTTTTAATATGTTGGAGAAATTCCATGTTTCCCTGGTGCAGTTAGCCTTGTATTTTGGTCATTACCATTGACAGGTTCATTTCACTCAACCCTAATTACAGAGGAAAAGCATATTTAGTTGCTTTCAGTCATGTCACAAGTTTCTAGATATGAGCACGTGCTCCTAATCATGGGCAGTATCCAGTGTCAGAGGGGAAAATGCTAGAATATGTTGTTTGAGGCTTCTCCTGTGGCCAATGGAAAAGAGCATCATCTGTTTTCCCTATAGCATCTATAATCTACATGAGGTTAAACAAGAGCAAAAGAACACCTGGGGATGGTTTACTTTCAATCTAGCCAAACCTCATACAGCACCCTAATAAAAAGGACTAGAAAATCACCCAAACTGCCAAGGCAAGAACTATGGGGTGCCTGTTGATGTGCTGGGAGGCTGCTATGACGCGCTGTAATTACAGCACGTCAGAGCAGATTTAACTAATCGAGTCTGCCGCAGCATGGTAATTACCATGCTCCATCCAGCCTCTGCATCTCGTATCAGCATCCCTGTGCATCAAAATGGCCATGGGGGCGCTTTAACTAAAGCTCATCAAACGAGGTTTAGTTCAAACACCCCCACCACCAAAGTTTCTTCCTCTCTACAGATATAGGAATGTATCCATCTCCTCGTCTAATAGTCACCCACTAGTGACTAGCGTTGTCCAGGGTCCAGTCTTACTAGGCCATATAAAAGATATACATTATTGTACAAGTGCAAAGAGAGTAATACTTGAGAGCAATAGCTTGTGGAAGACTGGCATAAAGAATTATTGTTCGAGTGGTTTTTTTATCCATAACTCCAAAAATGGTTTGAATCACTGCTATATGCCTTTGAAAGTTTAACAGTCAGTTCTTACTGAAGCTGGTATTTGTGCAATCAGGAATTTTAATTCAAATGCTAATTATGAGATGATCGGGCAATCAAAAATTACACCGAATGAAAATATAGAGCTCTTGTTTTAAAAAAAAAGCAAACACTATTATAGGAGTTCCTGACATAGGTCCTCTCTCTCTCTTTTTATTTGAAAGTTATTTTTTCTGCTTTTATGCCCTTTAAGGAGGTAGCTCCACAGCAGAATGAGTACAGAGTAATTTATCCTAGATTTAACCTGGAGTAAGGAACAGGCACACAGGTAGCTCTCCCAAGCTGGCTACCCACAGTAGGAACTAGTTGCCAGGCACTGCAGTAAGCATCAGATGAGTCAGTTTGCCCTGAGCAAATAGCTACCCTAGAATGAACTGGGCTAGGATAGCAGACACATGACTAGGAGTAACTTCACTACATTTTTTCAAAGTGTACCTTTACCCTGGAGCTGAGTAATTTGCGACATGATGAACATCTACCCTCTTAAGAGGAAAATGAAATCTACTACAGGCAGTTCTCAACTTACAATGTTTCGAGTTACAAAGTTTTGCACTTACAGCGTTTATAAATTGACACCCTGGTGTGACGGCTGTAAGTGTTGTAGGGCCTGAGCTTGTCTGCCTACAGGTGGTGCCAGGGTGGACCTTGGCTTTGGATCACCTGGTCTGCCAGGAAGTTGGTCTCACCTGCCATGACTGATAAAATATATTCTCAGGAGGCACTGCCCATGGTGATCCTGCCTGGTCTCAATCCCTGTTTTTTCTGTGGGGCTCCAAACCTCCCCTTTATCCCAGCCTAGCCTCTCCAGATGGTACTCAGAAAATCCTTCTGCAGCCAGGTCGCAGTGCTGCCTGTTGTGGTATTGTTTGGCCTTCTACCCCCAGGGTGACCCTTGGTCTCGATTAGGTACACCCTTCCAGGGCTAGTCTTGGCCCATGCTCAAACCTCAAAAAAAGAAAAGGCAAAAAAAAGAAGGAAAACCTTGGCTGCTCTCAGCTTCCTTGTCGGGCTCAGTTCACATCCCCTTTTACCCAGGATCAGGTTCTCAAAATCCCAATCACAACGATCAAGACAAACCCTTTGTCCAGTGTTTGTTATGTGCCAGCCTGCCCTGCACCGCTGTGAATATTCAGTCTCCTTGTGGTCTCCCTATGTGCAGAAAGGCTCTACCTGTAACCGCAGTTTCCCTGAGGCCCCTCCTCCAGATCCTCTTTTGAAACTCTGCTCTGGAGATTATCACAGGCCTTGTGGATTCCCTCTCTCCAGATACCTAGCTGCGGCTCCGCTCCAGAGATTGTCACCAGCTGTGTGTGTGCAGGCCTCCGCCTGCCTCTTGCTCAGAGTCACTCCCGCAGCGTTCCTCTGGCAAGTTCCGCAGCCCTTGCCTGCCAAGATGCTCAGCCGCTCCTCGACCACGACCCATACTTCCAAACAAGAGACATGCTCGAGTGGGATGGGTTAAGTCTCTCCCCCAAAGGTAAGCATGTGTTCTCTTTCAGGTTGGCTAATCTGCTCCAGTGGGTGTTAAACTAGGTTCATCGGGGGAAGGGGAGGACAAGGATGGAGGGATCCACAGAACACTAAACCATGAGATACCCACAAGATCAGCCCAGGTAAGTATCAAAGAACCTATTAGACAGGAGTATAGGGGCTATCTAGGAGTAGCCACCATGGGAATTAAATGTATATATACAAATGCCAGGAGCATGGGAAACAAGCAAGAGGATCTAGAACTCTTGCTTGCGAGCAATAACTTTGACCTAGTAGGTGTAACGGAAACCTGGTGGAACTCTACTTGTGACTGGGTAGTAGGAATAGAGGGCTATAGGTTGTACGGGAGAGATAGAGAAGGGAAAAAAGGAGGGGGTGTTGCTCTCTCTGTCAAAGAACAGTACACATCTTCCCTAATCAAATTGGGATCAGAGAATGGACAAGTAGAGACTCTGTGGGTTAGGATCCAAGGGAGTTGGGGGGAAAGGGACCTAGTGGTGGGGGTCTACTACAGGCCTCCACACCAGTAGGATGAGCTAGATGGGGAATTTTCCAGGCAGCTCTCAGAGGCTGTGCGGCCTAGAGACATGGTAGTTATGGGGGACCTTAACTACCCAGACGGACATATGCTGGAAGGAACAGTCAGCAGATCTAACTGCTCATGCTTAGTGACGGATAGCAGGGACAAGGCAGAGCTCTTCAGTAAGTTTTTTTGCCTCTGCTTAAATAGGAATCTAGACAAACCCTCAATACGCATCACGGACATCAACAAGGGGAACATCAGCTGATCAACTTTCAGTGCTGATACAGTAAAAGGACACTTGGAGGGACCAGACGTGTTCAAATCACCGGGACTGGAGGGACTTCACCCCTGGGTAATGAAGGACTTAGCGAGTATAATAGCCAAACCACTAGCAAGGATATATGAGCACTTGTGGTGCTCAGGTCAGGTCCTGGAGGATTGGAAGAGGGCCCATGTCATCCCAATCTTTAAGAGGGGGAGGAAGGAGGATCTGGGGAACTACAAACCAGTCAGCCTTACCTCTATCCCAGGAAAAATTGTAGAAAAAATTATCAAGGAACACATCTGTGGGAGCCCATGGGCTAATGTGATGCGGAGGGGTAACCAACATGGGTTTATAGCAGGCAGGTCCTGCCTGACTAACCTAGTTTCTTTTTATGACACGGCCACCAAATGCTTAGATGCAGGAGTCGAGGTGGATGTTATCTATCTGGACTTCAAGAAGGCCTTTGACACAATACCCCATACCATCCTTATTAATAGAGGAGATTTGCCTTGAATGATTATATGGTAGACTGAGTAGCAAACTGGTTCAGGGGTCGCACTCAGGATGGTGGTGGATGGGTCAGTGTCAACCTGGGAAGGTGTGTGCAGCGGAGTCCCTCAGGGCTCAGTTCTGGGGCCGATGCTGTTGAACATCTTCATCAGTGATCTGGTCCAAATTTGCAGATGACACAAAAATATGGGGTGAAGCTAACACCCTGGAGAGGAGGAACCAGATCCAGGCTGACCATGACAGGTTGGGGAAGTGGGCAGAGAACAACAGGATGCAATTCAATAAGGACAAATGCAAGGTGCTACATTTAGGGAGAAAAAACTGCCGTCAAACCTATAGGCTGGGGGGCGACCTTCTCAGCACCACTGAGGCAGAAAGAGATCTTGGAGTCACTGTTGACTCCAGGATGAACATGAGTCATCAATGTGATGAAGTAGTCAGCAGAGCCAGTCGCACCTTGTTGTGCACCCATAGGTGCTTCACAAACAGGTCCAGGGAGGTGATTTTCCTTCTACGCGGCACTGGTCAGGTCGCAGCTGGAGTACTGTGTCCAATTCTGGATGCCACAGTTCAAGCGGGATGCGGACAACCTGGAGCGGGTCCAAAGAAGAGCCACTTGTCTGATTAGAGGCCTGCAGGGAAGGCCCTGTGAGGAAAGGCTAAGCGACCTTAACCTCTTCAGCCTCTCCAAGAGAAGGCTGAGAGGGGACCTTGTGAGGAGAGGCTGAAAGGGGGGTAGCAACACAAAGTATTACCAGGGCACCTCCTGGAACAACAAGGAACAATGGCCATAAGCTACTGGAGAGTAGGTTTAGACTGGACATTAGAAAAAGTTCTTCACTGTCAGGGTTGCCAGGATCTGAAATGGGCTCCCATGGGAGGTGGTGCTCACCCCATCCTTGGGGTCTTCAGGAGGAGACTGGACAGGCACCTGGCTGGGTTCACATGACCCTTTTCTTGCCTGCCAGGGACAGGGGGTTAGACTAGATGGGCCACTGAGGTTCCTTCCAGCCCTGGAATCTATGAATTCTCTCTCTCTGCGGCATGCAGGGAACTGACCCCTCTCTGCCCCTGTCCGGGGCCGGAAATAACTTTGGCCAGCCTCCCTCCTCCAATCCTGAGCAAGATACTGGTCCAGAAGTGTGGTGGGTATTTTCCTTCCCTTCCGGTCTCCTGCATCGGCCTGGCCGGCTCTCCACACTGTGAGCTTTGTCTCACTCTTTGGCACCTGGTTCAACTTTCTAATGTCAGTTTTGACTTTATAACACTTAATCTGATGTGATGCCATGTCAGCAAACAAGTTTGCTGCGCCACTCATCTCCCTGGAGAACATCTGTCTAAATTTCTTTGGAAACTTTCTTTAAGAAAGCAGGCAAGACTTCAGAAAAATCTACAGCTAAGACTCCTGAGAAGATTCCAGCCAAAACCCTTCAAAAAGTCCAACCAAGAGCTCTCCAAAAAGTCTAGCAAAGCCACCTCAGAGAAGTCCTTCCAAATCAATATGATTGCTATTTACAATATAAATACATTAATGTAGCTATGTTATTCATCTATAATTGAGTACAAAATTCTGGGTTATTTTTGGTGAAAAGAGGGTGTTGGCCCTTGGTTTAGGAACCAATCCCCATTTATAACATTGTTTCCTATGGGAAAAATTGTTCTGAGTTACGTTTCGACTTAACACACAGTTTTCAGGAACCAGTTGTGTTGTAAGTCCAAGGACTGCCTGTATTCACGAGCGGACCACCCATGGCAGCTACTGCACAACATGGTGCTGACCGCACTAGAGAGACCAAAGCTGATCCCCTGTCCACTTCCCTGCCCCACCCCTCAGGCTCTCCAGGAAACCCAGGGCCCCCACCCTCGCCTCATCCCAGGCCAGGCACTAACAGGTGCCGTGCCGTCCAACTGGGCTCTCTCCGATGCCAGGGCATTTACAGATGTCAGCCACTCCGGCATTTTCTTGCTGCCACACCTTGGTCCCCTGCTAGGCAGAGCAAGCAGCTGATAGGCTGGTGGCTGTCAGTGCCTGGATTGGTTGCCTCACCAGCCAATCACAGGAGACTACCCATCCAGGCAAGTGTCATGCACAGCATGCTTTGCTACCCCCTAATACCTAGCAAGGGGAAGCTGGGCCTCAGAGGCAATAGGGCAGTGCCAGGCTATTGCTCACCAGGTCCTTACAACTCCAGGAGTGCCAAAGGTGCATAGCCTTGGGCACCAGAGGGCACCTGAGCCAGGGTGGCAGAGCAAAGATCTGGCCAGGGATCACCCTGCCCCACTGCTTCTAAACCTTGGGGGGGGGGGGCGGGATTCTTGGCAGATGCGCCACAAAGTAGTCTTGCACCCTCCCCAAGTGCCATTCCCACCCCTGCCTCTATTCAATCTGCTTTTCTGCTTCCTGCCCTGGCCCCCTGCCTAATTCACTGCTCTTTCTGCTCCCTGCCGTGTCTTGCTCTGTTGCCTGTCCCCCGCCTGCTCTGTTGCCTTACTTGCATGCATGTAACATGTATACACGTGTGCTGCCTGGGCCACTTGTACCACCAATACTACAGGTTGGTTTCCCCGTGCTCTAAACAAAACACCTGCCCTTGTTGCTAACAAGCCATGTTCATTGTTACAGCTAAATCAAACAAAAAAAAAAAATCACAGTTGACCACCATGCTCAGTGCAACTGCCTCCTAAGTGGATAAAATGCTCAGATACAGCAGACATGAGCACAGATAACACTGTTCAGAGATACGGCATCAACACCCAGAGGGCTTTTTCAAGGGAAGGAGAGCCACTTACTAACTCCCCCAAATTTTGTAGTCTGGACATCCTCCCTCAACCTCTGTAGTGATTTTGGCTCCATGGTCCAGGTGAATGGTGCAGGACCAGTCTGTCGGCCAGATTAGGCCCCACAACTCCCCCACCCAAACAGGACCAGGCTGTAGAGGCTCTGTCTGCACTGCCCCTGTGGGGCAGATGACATGGCACTAGGGGCTGGATTTGGCACACCAGCCAGAGGTTGAGTGACCCTGTTCTGCTGAACTGACAAGGCTCAGCTTCCAGCATCCAGTACAGAGGTTCTCAGCCAGGGTGCCATGAGACCCTTTCACATATGACACAGCATGAGTGCCCCCATTGTCTCAGCTAGGTGAAACTGCCCCACGTGCTTTTTTTTCTAAGAAGGGATGTGGGTCCCGCAGGGAAGCAGCTGTGGCAGGAACATTAGCATTAGGTTTTGCTTTCCTCACCTATTGGCTGGAAGTTTATGAATAAAAAAACCCAGGCAGCAGCTGATAGTGGGATTCTTTGGGTATAGTGCAGTCATATTCAGCTTCTGCAAAGCTTGCAGCTCGTTTTTACAAACTGCCAGCCAATGGGGAAGGGGAGCAGAACAGGGAAGGAAGCAAAACATAATGCAAGTAGGAGCACCACTCCTGCCATAGCGGCTTCCCCAACCAGCACTACATGCTCCTCCTGGAAACAGGCATGTGAGGCAGGGTCCACCTGGCAGCATCGGCAGCGTAGAGATAAAGTAGAGAAGCTGAGACTTCACAGGGGATCTCAAACAGTGTGTTGCCACATTCAGGGAAGTCATGGAGGGTGTCTTGAGTCTAAAAAGTTGAGAACCACTGATATAGCAAGGGCACAGACTACTATCGTTTGCCTGTTGTGCAGAAAAGCCTCCTTCTCTCTTTGTCTCAGAAAGTAAACCTTTATCACTAAACACTACTGTATATTCAAATGCCAGACTCCTCAACTAACTTGTCTTCACTGGCTCCTTCTCACACAGGAACCGTTAAAGAACACTCTGCTGCCTACAGTGTCAGTGGAACAATGCATGGAAGACAAATATATTTGTGACCCTTACCTTTTTTGATATTGTTGACACACTCCGTAATGCAGACTTGCAGTATAACAATGAGCATTTTATTAATTGAACTGATCCAGCTACAGAGGAGCATTTTATAAATGCATGTAGTTATCAGATTCTCTGTCACTCACTGTATGTTTAAAAACTACTGTGCCACTTCTCTTTCCAAACAGTACTAATGACCTAATCAGGCCACCACAAGTTTTGGCTGAGATCCAAAATGACTGCACTGTGAGAGCCATGTCCAGCTTCAGATTCATCTCAACTAATTGGACAATAGTCCTGAAATCTTACTGGTGCATAGCCCAGGAGTGTCCTTCTCCATGTTTTTCAAGAGAATTCATTATGCAGGACATGTGTGAACACTTAAGGATTATCTCTGTGCAGTGGCTGTCTTAGGATGATAAGGAAGCCCCACAGGAATTCCTTAATGGTCAGATCCAGTTCTTTTTCATTTTTTGTTTTTTGGTCTTATACTCCCAACAGGTCCTATACTCTCAACTGGCCAGTGGTCATCACTCCAGAGGTGGGCAAAAGAGATTCGAGGACACTTTAAAAGCCAATCTGAAAAGAATTAGATACAAGCATCAGTACCTAGGAGACTTGAGCACTAAATCTTTTGCAATGGCACCATGAAGTACAACAAAGTATCAACAGTTCAAGCAAACTCACTTCACTATGAAGGCACATAAGCAAGAGAGACAAAGGAAACAAGCTGTGATCTGACATCACAGGGATCCACTCCATCCTTTCTGGTACAGTATGCCACGTCTGCAGTTGAACATGCAGATCTCAGATAGGCCTCTCCCATCATCTCTGGACTCACTTCCCTATCTATTGGAAGTCTGTCATCTTCATATCAAGGGACTGCCATCACTGCTGAGACACATAGGCAGTGTGTCCTTAGGGATCTTCTCCACAATGTCTTGGATGCGGGCCCCCGGGAAGCAGCAAACGTCCCAGGCTAAGGGGTCGGGATGGCAGATCACTCTCTCTGTCCCCCTCAGGATGGAGTCTCCCACAACAAACACTTTATGTTTTGTCTTGGGGAGAGCAGGGAGGGTAGCTGCAGGTGAGCCTGTGTTGCCTGCAGGAGCTGGCAACTCAGCAGGCTCTGCTGGGGCTGCAAGAGGTTCATACCTGTAAGAGGTAACATCCTTGACCCTTCTCTCTCCACTCTCAGTTCAGTGACTTCTCAGTTTCTTTTCCCCATGGCCTGGTCAGTTCACTTTTATTACCATCACCTCTTCCTTCCCAGCGGCCCCGGGTCTTACCCACAGCTCTCCATTCTGTGCCTCTTTTCTGCTCTCCTCAAGTCTTCTCTGCTGTGGCCCTGCCTTGCTGTCCTCTTCTGCCAAGCACCTGCTTTCACCTTCACCTCCTTCCAATCTCTGCTTAACACAAAAATTTAAGCCAGCATTCCTCTCTTATTATCAAAAATCCACATGCTGGCTCAGTCCTGAGCTGGTGTGCATATCTTTATGGTAGTGTTAGCTTGATTTTTCAGAGGAAGGTAATGTGTTTTACACTGCCATGAATCATTAAAGTGTATGGCACTCTATTAATGTTTTAATAATCTCCATTCTGCAGACCTGTTTGTCCTGAAAGGACACAGTATATAAATAGTTTTCTTTCCCAGATAACAGCCGTCTGTTTCAGAATCATCAAAGAATGCAACCTTTTATTTTAAGTCCACATGAGTTAAGCAAAGGTGTCTTGTCTGCAACAGAGGAAGACAAACCAAAGCAAGCAGATAGTGGAAGTAACTGTATTAGCAATGAAACTGCAAACCCTGAAAAAGACTTGGCAAACACAGTAACCATACTGCTACTGAAAGGTCCTGTAATTCATGCTCCAGTTAATATATATTTCCCATCAATGAAATTCAGTGCTGATGGAATCTGACAACAAAATAAAAGAAGTGCAGCAGTGTTTGACATTAAAATATAAGTCCCTTGTATACTGCCACTTAGAAACTGATCTCAAATCAAAATAGGATTTTTATAATAGTGGAATTCTTTTCCCCTGGGAGTAATGTTAAAGGTGAGCTACATAGCCTTCAAGGTCAACAATGACTTTATTAATTCAAATTAATAGCACCCATCTAAAACTACAAGTATATTAATTAAAACACAGAAAACAAAATATAAAAGAAACAAAATCCTATTTACTTCAGCTCCTTTAGTCCAAATTCCTTCACTTGAGCTTTGATTATGTCCGCTGGTATGAATTTATTCAGTAATTCCTTCAATTATCCACCCCTCCAATTATTTTATTGACCGCAAATATTCAAATGAATAAGACTGCTTTAAAAATAATTTCATTCCTGTATTTACCTGGTCCATAAATAGCTGATGACAAGAAAACTGCATACTCTGCACCACTTTAAGCACATATGATGACATCAACTCTGGCAAGACGGCCATAAGTTGTTGGAGAGGAGGTTTAGATTAGACATCTGCAAGAACTACTTCACTGTCAGGGCGGCTAGGATCTGGAACCAACTTCCAAGGGAAGTGGTGCTGGCTCCTACCCTGGGGGTCTTTAAGAAGAGGCTTGATGCCTACCTGGCTGGAGTCATTTGAGCCCAGGTTTTTCTCCTGCCCTGGCAGAGGGTCGGACTTGAAGATCTACAAGGTCCCTTCCGACCCGACTTCTAGGATTCTATGAAGACAAACACACTCTTGCGCTCAGCTCCTGGCACATAACTTCCTGTGGGGGGGGGAGGCAAGGGAGGTTAGGGGTTTTTTGCACGTAATAAAAATGCCTGGATCTGTCTGCTTCTCAGTGCTGGCTATAGTGCAAGGCTGCGAGATGAGGTTATAAAGCATTAGTGGTAATGACTCCAGTTTTTTCCTTTCCAAGCAAGAATGAACGGGAGTATTCTGGAGTACTGCATAATTTATTAGGGTAACAACATCCTTAAGAGAAAGAGTTGAAACACAAACAACTTCATCATTTTGCAGTTTCAGATATTGTAAATTCCATCAATAATTTTCTTAGACTTTACCACAGTAGTGCTGTTGGATTGGTCTTACTGTGGTGGGAGTGAGGGCCCGCTTTCTTTAGCATTCTTAAACTCCAATCTTGCTTTGCCAAAGACAAGCCTACATAAATAACTATATAGGAAATAAGTCATCTACTTTTCAGTATTCCTGATATGTAAGCTCAATAAAATTGTAATCTCCAATTTTTACCTATCAGGATGCTTTTCCGTAAAACACATATGCTACCATATGACATGAGAATGGCAGTAATGCTCAGGTTACCAATTTGCTGAAAAAGGCAATACAAAGTGAACTCTTAGGTCCCTGAACCTCAATGAGATTATTATGACTACTGTGGTGTTTTCACAGCTTTGCTCCCCATGAATAGTTTAGGGTCTGAAAACATAAAAAAGTTTGTGTCCCACCTAGGTTTTGTTAAATGGTTGGTTACAAACCAGTCTGAGTGGGTTCAAAATCACAAGTCAGTTTCCTGTTTGGACCAGTCCCATTTTCTGCTTAGTCCAACTTGCTAACTCCCACCATGATTAATACCCAGAATGTTTTATGAGTTAATTCCTTGATAATGACCTCAGTGTGGGTTCACAATCATCTGTACAGCTTTTTTTTTACTGTGCCAGAGTGCCAGCCAAGCTGCAAGAGCCTCACCTCTTCTCCAGCGCACCTCTTTCAGCCAGCATTAAAGGTTGAAGCAGTATAATGGCATCCTACAAGCCTCTAATCTTGTCACAGGAGTCCTGCCTCAATGTAGGCAGCATGGAAGATCACCAGAGACCTGCCTCCCCTCAGACACTTTCCTTCCTCTTCTAAAAAGCTTGGATAAGACTTTCTGTAAGAGTGGCAGTATTCTGGCAATACCCTCATCCCTTTACTCCTATCATTTTGGGCTAGGGATACCATGTGAAATGACTCAGAAGATGTAACTGGAAGCGTCTACACAAGATGTTTACTGCAAAGCTACCTAATTAGCTCTGCAGTAAACATCTCAGCATCTACATGTGCAGCCCTATTGGGCCCCAGAAAACTAATCAACTCCACTGCACAGTAGTAGTTGTAACTCTGTAGCACCATGCATGTAGAAGCTGGCTGAGGCATGAGGGTGCTTCAGTGCAGGGGCTGCTTGCTGGCCCCACACTAAAGCACCCTCAAGCCTCAGCCATCCCCTCCATGGCATGCTGAGCTGAGCAGGACCAGCCCTAGGTGGACAGGCTAGCCCCCTTCCCCCCCAGGTCCCCTGCCAGCCGTGCTTGCTCCAACCCAGCTCATGTTCAAATGGAGCACCCAGGAGCAATATACTCTGGAGCACTAAACCCTGGAGTTTATTGCTCCACTTTAATTGCACATGTAGATGTGCCCACTGAGTCACTAGGATTAAAAACCAGTAACCTCCCAGTTCCAGAGACTTATTCCAAGGAGATTATTTAGAGGCCATGATAAGAATTAAAAGAATGATACACCCATAGTAAAAGAAAAGAAAAGAAAATGTACTTTTGCTTTCTGAGGCAGGACCTAAACAGCAGCATAACGGAAGAAGGAAGATTCATTACATGATAGTATTTTCCTCTTAGGGGTTTGAAGACTTCATAGATGTTAAGACTACAGGCAACCTACTTCCATGAACAGTTGAAGGATAATAATGGGTATATTGTAAGCATTGCTTGCTAGGCTGAATGGGCTTTCTAAATAAGCAATTTTTTTTTAATTTGGGTATACTCCCCTCACACTGAAATACATAGATTATTGTTTATTCTTTTCCTGCCTAACATTTTTACCAGACTCTGAATGATGAAATAAAACCAGTGACAAATGTTCTGTGGCTTATACACCTATAATGCATAGCAGCTCCTGAAACTCTGTTTTGAGTGAAAAACAGCCCTCTGGTCTGTCTGAACACAGGGCAAGAAGCCAGAATTCCTGAGTTCTAATCCCAGCGCTGGCACAGGCTGTTGCCTCAGTGATTTCAACCGAGTCACAGAGGGTAACATTTTCAAAAGTGCCTTAAAGATTTAGAATCCTAAGTCCCATTTCTAACAGCAATTTAGACACATAGGTAGTGTCCACGTGAGCAGGGGCGTGCGTTTGCAGCAGAACAAATAGTAGCAGCACAAATTGATGCTGCTACTTTATGCTGCAGTGCATGCCCCTGCTCACATGGTTTGCAGCAGGACACACTGTTCTGCTGCTCCATGTGCTGCAGGGGGCCTGGCTGGGGCAGGGCTAGCCAGCAGGGAGCCCCCATGCTGAAGCACCCTGTGGCCCAGCCAGCCAGGAAGTAGCACATGGAGATGGGGCACCCTGTGCATTGAGGCACCCGGCACCCTGGCCAGCCACTCCCCAGCTGGCTGAGGCACAGTGTACCTTGAGATAGGGGAACAGGCAGCCCTAGGCTGGCTGATCCCCTGTCTTTGCGTGCCCCAGTGTGGGAGCTCTGCTGTGAAGCCCGTGCTATGACGTGGTGCCCCAGTGAGCCGTGGAGCAGCTGCCTGGGGTGCAGTGTGACTCAAGACAGGAAAGCAGGCAGCCCAGTGAGCAGGCAGCCATCCATGGTTTAATATGCAACACATGCAGTTTGTGGCACTGCAAAGAGGTTTGCGGCGACAAATCTCACATGCCTGCACATCTGGATCTGGCCTTAGAAGCCTAAGCTTCACTACAAATATTACTTCACACAGAGAGGTCCACAGCTGAAGCAGGCCCCAACTCAGGGGCAGCACCAGCTCCTGCTGTGCAAATTACAGTGGTGTGGTCAGGTGTCACTACAGGAGTAGCTGTTTTGTCTAGTCCCCCCCTCTTGCCTCCCCCACCCCACAAAGATGGCACCCGGACTGCTGCCCCGGTTCCCCCTTCCCTCAGTTATGCTGCTGAATGAATCAGTGGGAGTTTTGCCTGATTACAGATTCAGCAAAATCTGAGGACCTGAGTTTTGGCCCAGCATTTGCACTTGGTAATTACTCAGATGATCTCTTGAGGCCCCGTCCAGTCTCACTTCTCTATGAAGGCACTGCAGTTCAGGATTCCAAATAAGTACAGTGGTCCAAACAGCACAAACACCTCTCAGATCCTGAAGATTGGTTCTTAGTAGACAACTGACATTTGGGGTTATTCATCCGGAATCACCTGATGAACTTGTGGCTATTTGGTATTATGGAAGAACATTGCAATGCTCGGGACTCCTGTGTGTTCACCACCTCTTCTGTGTTTGCAGTGATTCTACGGGGAGGAGGAATGTGTGAAAGGTCCATGCTTCTCTGTCCTCTCTTCAGAGGACTGCCTTTATTTTGGTCCAAAGAGTCATATTGTCTAGTTATCTTTGAAAGTAAGTTTTCCTTTTTTTGACCATCAAGTGAATGGCAGTTATGATAAAACCTGCCAGCATTACCACTGCACCAGAAACTGTATAGGCAATTCCCAGGAAGAGGCTGCTTCCCCCACACCACACCACAGTTGAGAGAATCAGGTATTTCTTCCCTTTGAACCTGGAAACCGGGAAATCTGATGGGGGTGAAGTTAAAGTTTCATTAACAAATTGTAGCATATTGTTTGTCAACGATGCTGACCAGGCAGACCTGCCTGGGCCACACCAGCAGTAAACCTCAGCTACTTAACTCTCCCGCAGTTTAGGAGCAGCAAGCCTCCTCCCTGGCATCAAAACCTTGGGCCTTGGGTCTGCAGGCCAGTCAACAGTTCTGCTGTGGCAAGCCTCCTAGTTCTTACACTCTGGTTATCCTGGTTCCTGACCCTGGTTTTTGGCTTATTTTTGGACTCCAGCTTTGGATTTCCCTGTGGTTCTTTTTCCTGGCTCCTGATCCCGGTTTGGTTTTGTTTTAAGACTTTGCCATGTGGATTGCTCTCTGGATTGGTACTTGGCATCTGATCCCTGGATCCCGACCCTGGACTATGTTGTGGACTCTGCTTCTGGATTTCTCTCTGGCTTTGGTATATGGATCTTGCCCTTTGACTCAGCCTCAGGCCCTGCTTTCCCTCAGTGGCCTAACCATTATGCTAGACCACCTATGCTGCAGTCCTTTACACTGTCATGATGAAATGTACAGAGAAGAGTTGGCAAAAATATCTTTTGCTGCCTCAAGTTGGTGGGGTAGAGGTAAGAAGTTCACACATGCAGCACGATGGCCTCTCATAAGAGCTCCAGGGGCATGCGGTCAGTGCCCGATAAACAGGTACCTGATCATTCAGGCTGGGGAGTTCAAGGTAGCCAAACATACATCACTCCCTTGAATGCCATTGGCCTGCCTCAACTACACTGGCCCTATAGTCCACCAGGTTTATGAAGACCTTTGGTGTGCCTTTACAAGGCAGATTATGGAAAAGCCCTTGGATCCTTTAATGTTATGATGTCAGGGTCATGTGTCATGTAACTGTTTAATGCACTGGAGTTACATCAGGGTTTAACTGGGCCCATAATATTTAAAGTGAACACATCAAATTAATTGGGAAATCTGGGTGGAAATTGTACAAGAGAACCACCGCCTGCAGACACCAGGCCCTGACATGCCAACACTCTACATAATGCTTGTAGGATATCCCAATCTCTTCATTGTGAGACACTAGCATCCCAGGCTTCATCTCTTAGAACAGGATGGTATTACAAAGATTTGTTGGCCTTCTGCTTCACCTAGGAGTATGAGAAAGTCACGCCATTAGGCTGATGACTTATGCCAGCACCATCCAGGGGTAGATGCAGCAGTGTCAATGCAGCAGTACTTCAGGCACCCCAAGGTTAACACTTGGGAAGGAGACCTTGCTACACTGGCATAACAACTCCTGTTCCCATAGGTTGCATCTCCACTAGGGGTCTCTGCTGACATAGCCATAGCAGCACAGACTCTTTCAGCATAGAAAAAGCCTTTGTTCTGATAAAAGAATAAATAAACCTGTTCTCCACTGACACATACTCAACTGGAAAAGGCCCTCTGACACATGAATACCTTACCCCTGGAAGGTAGCTCAGTGTAAAATATATTGATTTAAATTCCTGTTTTAGGTTACCTGGAACAAGTTGGTTTCCCAACCTCTACAAAAGCTGCCACTGCTGTGCTTCGTCACTAAACATCAGACGAGCAGCGGGATCAGAACTGAGGTACAATGGCTTAAGCTGGCCCAATACAAAGCACTTGAGAGATGTGTCTAAAGCCACTAGTGCAGACTGCAGAAAATCCAGGGTTGTCAAAATTGAGATCTTCCTTAGGGTTTTATTTCTTGCCATAATGCTGCCAAGCCAACTATCATCTAATTTATACCTATCTAAAAATGAAGGAATACATCAGGCATGATGAAAGGATACTGTAGAAAATGCGAAAGGTGTAATTCCCTGCTGGGAGACCATCAGCAAACTGCTCGGTGCGGCTGAGGCGACGGTGGAGGTTTCTGAAAGTGTGGAAAGCTGACACCCGCATCCATATGATAAAGTCATCATTGATGTAACCATTATTCCTTTCATTCTCCTCATCCAATAAATAGGCTGGTTTCTGCCAGTAGGGAGGCTTTGCTGTCCCTGGGGAGGAAAATGGAGAACAGGGAAGGAATGCTGCTCAGACAAGTAGTTACTTATTGACACCTGCCGGGCTTCTGATGTTTAACTGAGGATGCAAGAGCAGAGAATGGACAGAGGTTTAGCCCTGCTTTTGGAAGACAGGCACAGCAGAGAGCTGTTTCCATCCAAAGATCTTAGAACACAAATGAACTGAGCTTAATTATATACTAATCCTTATGTAATAGAGAAACCCGTGCAAAAGAAAGTGATTCAGGCATGAACTATTACCATTGTTTCTGGTTCCTACCTTCTGTACTCTCATCACGTGGCAATGCTCCCACGCTTAATCTTATCACCCCCTCTTTTTGATAGCCTGTTTTCTGCATGTCTTTTCATAGCATCTGATGAAGGAAGCTGGAGATCACAAAAGTTCATGCAGCTCTCATGCAGTTAAGCTATAAGGTGCATCTCTACCCTGCTTTTTGCAATTAATTGTTTACCTGTGCTTTGATAGATTGTTTCTTTTCTCTTTGCTCACAAAATGCACTGAAAGATAGGTCAGTATTTATGCATTGTTTATCTACAGTTGGTAGCTGTGGTGCTAATCTTGCACAGACTTCAAGTTTTTTGGGGGTAGGGACCATTTTCCAGCTCAGCATTTGTACAGCATCAAGCGAAGTGGGGTCCTGGTTCATGATTAGTACTCACAGGTCCTCCCCACAATACAAATATAAACTAACAGCAGCACTACCAGTAGTGATGCTATTAATATCAATAGTGACAGCTAGTCATCAGTTTAAAGAGCTAACGAAGATGACGATCTGACAATAAGTCCCACTTTATTCACTCTTTTTGCCCAACAGTCTTCCTCAGTAAGGAGAAGAGGGGAAAGACTTCACTTTTCTGTCTTTCTGGAACATCTTTTTCTCTTTATAGCATCTGTCTTTCCATCCCAGATGCTGATTCTGGTGTTTTTCCATTGAGAACCTGGAGACGGTTTTGTGAGGTTGCTCTTGTGGTTTTTCCATTGGATAAATTAATTGCCAGTGGGGAGAACACACAGACCATTCTCACAAGGCCTGAGCCTGTCTCAGGGGGTGTCCACCCACAGCAGGCAGACTTTAAAAATAAGGGAATGCAAATGAAATAATTCTTACCTGCAAATGCAGAAGTGAGGTTGTGTGATGTTGGATTGCAAAATTTCACATATTTATCTGTCCACCAACTATTTCCAGTCTTTAGTAGTGGGACTTGGATAGCAGTGGATAAATTAGTATAGTAAAAAAGAGAAATTGTATCTGCAGAAGGATCAAAAGTAATATGTATTAATCGCTTCTCGGCCTCTTGAAGGCTCAGATCGAGCGAAAACATTAACTGCCCTGCAACTGCCACCTGTCACTTTAGTAATTAGCATGACCAAGTGAAAGCTTGAAGGTAGGTGCAGGTATGTGTATGCACACACCCACACACACACACTAACCCCTCCCCTCCATGGAACAGAGAGAAATAAAGAGATAAGAGAATATTTTATGATTTTTTTCAGCCTCTACCCATTTGGTGTATTCCACCAGAAGTTTACCACTGAAGAGCCTTAAACAAGAACAATCTTTGAAGTCTCAAAGACTGCTGCTACTCAGTTACTTACTACAAGGAAAGATCTTTTTTTCTTTGTTCCACCTTTCAAAAAGGTATTATATCCCAGGGTGTGTTGTATGAGACACCAGGAGAATGACTGCAGCATTAGAAAAAGTGTGTTTTACTGCAAATGAGCTTATACAGGGCAGCTTCCTTATTTTAAAATTCCAGAGGAATCAAGAAACTGGTTGCTTCTTTCCATGTAAATAAGGCTAATATTATACTTCCTATCATGAGCTGCCCTCAATTCCCTGTATCAAGATAAAAGCAACCTGTGCCTCTTCTCTACTGAGATGTCAAAGTGAGACTATATAAAATCAATATTTTTGGAAGTGAACATAAAGACCAGGGAGTCTTTGCCTTAAGGAAACATCCTGATTTGTCATTATGAGACTATCCAGTAAAGTTGAACAAGTCTAATTACAAATTAGTTGAAAACTGGTACAATCTCCTGGGTAGAAGAGTGCATTTTTTGAATGATGTTTATGTCACATTATTGAAAAGCTTTCTTAAGTCTCACTGAGACACAGGCTAACATGTCTGAAGCCATATTGGTTGGTCTGCATGGAAGAGTGGTGCTCTCTCTCTTTTAGCAAGTGGTAAGAAGCTTTTTCAAACAGGTTAGATGAATTCAACTGGGCTAGTAAGACTGAAATACACATTTTCTATGCCCATGAAGACAGGGCCTATGTATGCACACTTTGGTCTTGTCTACACACACAAGTTGTAATAGTTCAACTACACCAATGACATTTTAGTGACACAACTCCCTAGTGTGAACAGAGTTCTACAGCATGTGATGGCCAACCACCACCACCATTAGGGATGCTGCTCTGAGGTAACTACGTTAGGAGAAAAAGATCACACACACAACTGACAGTTGAGTATAGCAAGAATGTGTTGTTTCACACTTGCAAGCACATCACCCGATGAAGCTAGATTCCGGGTCTTCTGTGCTCACCCAGCTGCACACTTTCCAGCTAAGCTACTTTACTAGGCTACTCAGAACCTCAGTCCTGCAAATGGTTTGTAGGATTCCTTGCAATCCTCTAGACACGGCAATGTATTTAGGCTTGCAGGCAAAGTGGTAGAATGCTATTCAGTGCTGTTTGGCATCTCCATTCCAGTCACATTGCCTAACAACAAGTGGGAGCAGAGACCAACAGTGGGGCTCTGGGTAGACTCAGGGCCACAGAGATGTTTCCACTGGGTACAGCCAGGCAGTTGAATAAATGAGATGTGGAAGACACCTACCATTGAACATGCTGTTGGCGATAGCACCGCATGGAGCCATGGGAGTTCCATTGCGATAGGTTGAGAAAGGTGCACAGTTGCTGTTATGAATCTGAATGTAAGGACACAGAACAATTACATCTTTTCCTAAGCAATCTTTTGCTTAATATTTTATCTATTTCCCCTTTTTATTTTTATTTTTTTAAACACTAAACACTTAGGAGTCTCCAGGGCCTCTCAGTCACTTTGGAGACAAACCCACCTGGAATGAGTCAGGGTCAATGGACAGAGCATTAGCAGACTTGTGCTCTGCTCCAGTCTCTGCCAGTGGCTTGTTACATGACCTCAGATCCATTCAGCTCCTTAGAGGATCTCCTGTGGCAACACAGCCCTTCTAATTCTCTTCTACTGCAGGGTATAGCTATAACGCACAGCCAGATCTCAAAATAGCAGAGCTCAATATTTTTATCCTTCTCTCTTTTAATTTTGAAACTCTGGATCTGGGCCAACCTTTCCCCTCTTTGGGTTGTAAGACATGTGGTCACCTGCAAGGGGCTGCACTGCCGCTTTCAAGTCTATGGTTAATGTCACCTCCAGGAGGTCTGAAGTCACTGTGGACATTTTTCTGCTGGAATTGCCCTCTGATACCAATTCACAGAGCAGCTGCAAACCTTCTGGGTTAAGTAAGAAATCAGTGTTCATCAGCTCTGCCTCTGATACATGGTTTGTTGGGTTGTCCTAGAACTGACAAGCTAGGGAACTGATGGGGAAGGAGGGGGATTTGTGTATTCATTTTAAACTAAGATTTAAACCAGCAGGATCCCCTGGGAGGCCATAGCTCTGACAGGAACAGTGTCATGGATGGGTACAAACTGTTCAGGAGGGACAGGCAGGGGAGAAGAGGAGGAGGAGTTGTGCTGTATGTAAAAGAGCTGTTTGATTGCTTACAGCTCCAGTATGAAACTGGCTCTAGAAAGTCTCTACGTTTAGAGGGGAGAGCAGCAAGGGTGATGTTGTGGTGGGTGTCTTCTATAGACCACCTGACCAGGAGGATGAGGTAGACAAGGCTTTCTTCAGACAATTAACAGAAGTTTCCAGAGTACAGGCCCTGGTTCTCCTGGGGGATTTCAATCACCCTGACATCTGCTGGGCAACCCAAGAAGTTTTTGGAGACCGTTGGAGACAATTTCCTGGTGCAAGTGCTGGAGAGATCAACTAGAGGCCATGCTCTTCTTGACTGAGGGCACAGGAACTAACCATCCTGATGTGCAGGAAGAATAGCAAATGTGGCAAGCAACCAACCTTGGCTTAGCAGAGAACTCTTTGGTGAGCTTAAACACAAAAAGGAAGCTTACAAGAAGTGAAAGCTTGGACACATAACTTGGGAGGAGTATAAGAATATTGCTCAGGGCATGCAGGGATGAAATCAGGAAAGCCAAAGCACAATTGGAGTTGCAGCTAGCAAGGGACATGAAGGGTACAAGAAGGGTTTCTACAAGTATGTTAGCAACAAGAGGAAGGTCAGGGAAAGTGGGGTCCCTTACTGAAATGGGGAAGGCAACCTAGTGACAGATGATGAGGAAAAGGCTGAAGTATTCAATGCCTTTTTTACCTTGGTCTTCACAGGCAAGGCCAGCTCCCAGACTACTGCACCGGGCAGTACAGTTTGGGGAGAAGGTAAACAGCCCTCAGTGGTGAAGAACAGGTTAGGGACTATTTAGAAAAGCTGGATGTGTACAAGTCCATGGGGCTGAGATGCTAACGTGATGCATCCAAACAGGGGAGGTGCTGAGGATTGAGTTAGGCCCATGATGTGATTGCAGAGCCACTGTGATGACTATTATCTTTGAAAACTCAGTGCAATTGGGGGAAGTCCCAGATGATTGGAAAAGGGCAAATATATAGTGCCATCTTTAAGAAAGGGAAGAAGAGAGGATTGTCTGGGGAACTACAGACCAGTCAGTCTCACCTCAGTCCCTAGAAAAATCATGGAGCAGAATCCTTAAGAATCCATTTCTAAGCACTTGGAGGAGAAGAAAGTGATCAGGAACAGTCAGCATGGATTCACCAAGGGCAAGTCATGCCTGACCAACCTGAATGCCTTCTATGATGAGATAACTGGCTCTGTGGATGTGGGGAAAGCAGTAGACATGATATACCTTGACTTTAGCAAGGCTTTTGATACCAGATCTCCCACAGCATTCTTGCAAGCAAGCTGAGGAAGTATGGGTTGGATGAATGGACTGTAAGGTGGATAGAAAGCTGGCTGGATTGTTGGGCTCAACAGACTAGTAATCAATGGCTCAACTCTAGTTGGCAGCCGGTATCAAGTGGAGTGCCCCAGGGGTCGGTCCTGGGGCTGGTTTTGTTCAATATCTTCATTAATGATCTGGAAGATGGGATGGATTGTATCCTCAGCAAGTTTGCAGATGACACCAAGCTGGGATGTAGCAGATATGTTGGAGGGTAGGGCTAGGATTCAGAGTGACCTAGACAAATTGGAGGATTGGGTCAAAAGAAATCTCATGAGGTTCAACAAGGACAAGTACAAAGTCCTGCACTTAGGACGAAAAATCCCATGCACCAGTACAGGCTTGGGACAGACTGGCTAAGCAGCAGCTCTGCAGAAAAGGACCTGCGGGTTACAGTGGACAATAAGCTGGATACAAATGAGCTAACAGTGTGCCCTTGTTGCCAGAAAGGCTAACAGCATACTGGGCTGCATTAGGTAGGAGCATTGCTAGCAGATCAAGGGAAGTAATTATTCCCTCTATTCTGCACTGGTGAGGTCACATCTGGAGTACCGTGTCCAGTTTTGGGCCCCCCACTATGGAAAGGATGTGGACAAGTTGGAGAGAGTACAGTGGAGAGCAACAAAAATTTGGGGGCTGGGGCACATGACTTCTGAGGAAGGCTGAAGGAACCCGGCTAAATTTATTTAGCTTGAAGAGAAGACTGAGGGGGGATTTGATAGCAGCCTTTAACTACCTGAAGGGTGGTTACAAAGAGGGATGGAAACTAGACCGGGGTGGGCAAAATACGGCCCGCAGCCACGTCTGGCCTGCCAGGCCATTCTATCCAGCCCATGGGGCCCCTAAAACATTTAGAAAATTAATATTTATATTTATCTAAGACCCAGGGGAAGTGCCAGCAGGCTCCTGCAACAGCAGGGCCATCCTGGCCCCACGCCCCCAGCTAGAAGCCCGTGCCTAGCCAGTAGGGCCACTCTAAACTATATGGCTCCCATACCCACACACACATCCACACAAACCCCCATATGCAATTATTTCTGCATATATACCACAAATGTATACAATTAAGACAATTTAAAAAAAAATTAAATTAAAATATATTATTATGGGTATTTGATTTTTAGTACATAATTTGGTTTTTCCCCCCTAAGATGGCAAACCCTCTTCCCCAAAGGACTAATTCCAGGGCCAAGGAGAAGGTCTTCTGGTAGCAAAGGTCAGAGGTTAGGGGTGGGACTTCCAGTTGCAAGATGGCAACCAGGGGGTGGGGCACCTGTCAAGGGGAGGGGCTACCCATATGGCCCTCTACAGCTTGGCAAAACTTGGTAAGTAGCCCTTTACCTGAAATAATTACCCACCCCTGCTAGACTGTTCTCAGTGGTGACAGATGACAGAACAAGGAACAATGGTCTCAGGTTGTAGCAAAGGAAGTTTAGGTTTAGTCTTGAGAAAGCCCTGGCTGGGATGATCTAGTTGGGGATGGTCCTGCTTTGAGCAGGGGATTGGATTAGATGACCTTCTGAGGTCCCTCCCAACCCTCACTTTCTATGATTCTATGACTCCTCTATAATTTAGTGCTCCCAGAAGGAACAGGTTTGATAGGTCTGGAGTCAGGACCAATTTCCTTTATTCATCCTGAGATAACATACAGCAGGTGCAGCAAAAATGCAACCTTCCCCAAAATTTCCCAGCCATGACTCTCAACCTCCAATTAAAAGGACTTTTAGGGGAGGGTAGTTCAGTGCCACTGGTAGCTTGTTAAGACAGTCACCAGAGTTACAGAATCATTTTTTGAAGTTGACCCCATGCCACTGAAGCCAGCAAGAATATGTATTCTGCTTTTGCAGCACCTTCAACCACAGGAGCTCAGGCTGCTTGATGTGCTCCAGCAAATTAAGCATTACAACCTCCCCGCTTTCAGGAGCAACATTATTTGCACTGACTGTAGCAGGAATCTGAAGTACAGAGAAGTATACCAACTCAACTATGCTCACAGCAAGTCAGAGACGGAGCCAGGAACAGAACCCGGACCTGTGCTTTAACCACTCTCCTCTCCTCTTCCATACCTCTCACCAACTCATGTCACATGGGCTTAACCAGACAGCAGTGACTTAGCTTGGAAAAGCTTTACCTTATTACCAAGCCAAACACTCAGACACCTGCATTAGAGGCTATAGCGGGCTTACATTAGCTCTCTGTACACTAAAACAGGGCTGTACAGTGGCAGCCTGCAGTGCAGCCTGTGAGGGGTTAATTTATGCTCTCCAGGCTCTGACCCAGTTGCTGTTCTCCCCCTGGCTCCAGCTGCTCTGGGCTCCCCTTCCCTCTTCTGGCTTTTGCTTCATCACCCTATCTTCGTGGGTGGTAAGGTGTGGCTCCCACCCATGGTGCTGAGGGAGCTCACTGCCACAGGAGACTGCAGCTAAGATGCAGAGACTGAGGCCAGGGCACTGCTCACATGTCATTTGGTCCAAGAGGCCCACAGCTTGCACTGGTGCAGTCTGCGGAGTGTGTGGCCCCTGTCTGCTGAGAAATTGGATGGCCCTGCACTAAAATATCGATCATGCAACATTCTTACATCTGTATTTCGACCCAGCAATTGCGCGTTGCTCCTGGACATGACGTACCGACGGTGGTTCTGATAAAAGTTTTGCAGGCCGTAGTACATAAAAACATCACCCTAGAATTCAAAAGAAGAACTTAGGCAGAGAGGGGATACAAGCAAAAAGATACATTTCACAAGTGCAGGCAGCTGTATGATGACTATTTAGATGCTCATGTTGTTAACATTACAGCTGATCAGTTTATTTGAGACATCCATGTGCTTTGGGCTTGTGGATGGAGGAGAGGTGGAACACCATCATTCCCCTACTCCTTGTAGTCTGAAATCATTGGAGAGGACATACTATGGTAATTCAAAGATATTATTTTACTCAAAGTAACAGGTATTGGACATGATCCAGCAAAACTTGATTCACATGAATAAGCTCCCTTGTGGTACTTCAGGAGGTCAGTTCCTAAAGATCTTTAACAATCTAGATGCTAGCTCCCAAGTACCTAACAGCAGTTAGACATGCGCTCCAGGAGTAGAGGGAGGGTGTGCTTTAAACAGAGTAGCTCCAAGGGCCATACTAATTAAAGCACTTGGGAGTGTCTCATGTATCAGTGTCACCATGCTGAAAAATGGTGGTGGGGGCACTTTAACTAAATAAAGCTCGTCAAACGAGATTTAGTTAAAGCACCCCCACTGCCATTTTTCAGCATGGGGACGCTGATGCACAAGATGCTGGAGTCTGCTGGAGTGTGGTAATTGCCAGGGATCCTTGTTCTCTCCAATTAAAAAAATCCCAAATTATGATTAAAAACCCCAAATCTATGTGTTTTTTACAATTAAAATGAAACACAACTTATATATATATCAGTTGAACACAATGTTTTATTGATATATTTATCATTTTAAAGTAATTTGGAAGCTTCCCAGTGCCTCAATCATAAAGTACATTCTAATTACCTATATATTTTGGCATTTGATTTTTTCTTTTTTATCATGGAAAATCAGAGCTTTCCCTGCCACCTTCATTCACCAAGACATAGGTCCAGCTGTGGCTATCCTGCCTCTGCTATTTTGTCACACTGAGCAGCCCTGATATACTGCCCCCCCACACACACACACTGGTGCCCTTCATTCCCAACCCGCAGCCCTCCATCCCTGCTGGTTCTCCTCACTCCTGACTCGCAGCCCTCAGTTACCCCCCACCCCGGCCGGCCCCACACGGACTCACAGCGCTGCAGCAGGGGGAGGGGGCAGGGGTCTTTCAGGGGCAGTGAGGAGCTGCATGATCAGGCTGCCAGAGGCTGGTGTCCATGCTCTCAGAGGCAGGGAAGGCCATGTGAAGTCGGGAGATACTGCTGGCTTGGGGGGGAGGGGGAGGAACATGGCTAGGCTGCCTGGTGTAGCATGAGCGCCCCAGACTGGAACAGGATAGTGCCACTGGCTCCCCCTCCTCCTTCCAGCCTGTGCTGGGGCCGGGCTCACTCTGCTGCCACCTACATGAGTGGGAGCTGCTGCAGCCACAAGTGGGACTGAAACTGCTTGGAGCCCCTCACCCTCCTCCAGCTGCACACAGCATGGCCTGGGCCAGAGCCATACTTCCAGTCCTTCCCATCATGCCCCAGCCCCAGCCAGTGGTGCAGGGCAGCATGTGGTGCCTCAGCCACTGCCTGGCTTCCCGCCACCCCCAAAGAACACCCTCCCACCTCCTTCCCCCACCGGAGGGCCAGGCACCTCTGGCAGCAACACTGAGCTGGGCTCATTGGCAGCACCAAGTGTTGCTTCAAAACCCACTGCCCTGCTGCAGCCCCAGCACCCGGATTCCCTCCCCCAGTGCTGGCAGGTACCCTAAGATACACAGACTCCCACACACATACACCACACACACGCTGCAACACACACACACGTGCCCCACATACAGCTCCCCGGACAGTCCCCCAGTCCTGGCCCTCCAAGCCCCCCGTCCCATAGATTTACCTGTTTCCAGCTGCGCGGGCTGCTCCCACTACCCTGCCTTGCCAACCACATGTGCGTGCGTGCGCAAACACATGGTGCTCCCTGCCCGCGATTTCCCTCCCTCTGCTTCCCTGAGCCCCAAGTAGATCCTTGTCGGCTGGAACACTGCCAGCCTGCAAGGGGAAACCTGAAGTTGCCAGCTTCAAAGATAGAATCCATGTTTTTCTCCTTTAAAAAAGGAAATCCACTTTTTTCCATAGGAAATGGAAAACTCAGATCCTTGGTAATTACCATGCTTCAGCAGATTCAATCAAGCCTGCTCTGATGCACTCTCGGAGCAGCCTCATTGCTGTATATAGGCCCCCTAAGTTACTGAAAATGGGAGCTGGGTTCCTAAGTCACTTAGGGTCAGTTTTTTAGAAGGGTGTAAGTCCTCTGTCTAGAAGAGGTCTAGGCTAAGGAGAAATATGTACCTAGTCTTTGTAGCCAAGAAAGGAATATATTTTACCTTTGATTTTAAATGCTCTACAACTCTCAAAACATTCTTGCACCACATGTATTAGTCTACGTAATATCTTTGGGGCCTCTTCTGTGCTGAGGAATCTCATAGTGGCTTTAAAAATTTAAATTGCACACTCTGATCACTACTGAAATATAGCTATCCCATGAAGTAGTTTTGTTTGTCGTAGTTCAAGGTTCAGCAACGTTTTTCAGCAGAGTGCCAAAAACACCAGCAAACTCAACTTGTAAGATGTTGATGTGCCAGGGGCAGATGGCGGGAGAGCCACAGGGGACCTGATCCTCATTGTGGCAGCACAGCCCTGGCCCCTTCCCTGCCCTCTGTCCCAAAGTGTGTGTGCTCTGGCACCCATGCTGGGGGTTGCCAACCCCTGGCGTAGTTTTTTTTCATTGTTTTTAACAGTGCATGACAATATCCTTCAGCAGTTTAGGACAGAAAAAAGTAACTTTTCCAGTTAAAACTCTAGAATGAAATTACTAACATGAAAATGGAGCCAGGACATTAACACTACAGCCCTTGTGAAAAGGGCTACAAGAGGTTACCTGTATTTATTGAAATCCAAGATGACTTCAAATTTAAGATAACCCCCTAAAATAATTAGATTCTATTCATGGAAAATTATAGATGTCATAATTTTCCAGGTATAGAAACTAAATAGTAGAATGCCATCTTAAATTTGTCCAACCTCACTTTGGTGGTGGGGAAAGCACTGGTGAGGGGCCAGTTCCCTACCCACTGCCCTCCCACTCCTGCCCACCCTGCTGCCAGTCCTACCATATGCCCCCCTTGCCCATACCTGCCTCCCCCACCTCCTGTTCCCCTGCAGCCTGCCTCCCCAGGCCACTTGCACCCTATGCCTGTGCCTGCCCCCACCTCTTTGCCCACCCCCCTTACCTGCTGCTGTTCTTCTCATCCAGGACATGCTACAGCAGCACAGCCCCAGCCCAGCCTTAGCCAGGGAGAAGTGGTGGCATCCTCCAGCCCCACCAGGTTGGGGCTGGAGCTAGAATAGAAGGTAAGGGGGGAGGGCACAGCTGGGAGGAGAGAAGCAGAGGGGAGGGGAGGCAGGCACAGGCATAGGGGGTGCTGGGGGAGGAAGGCTGCAGGTTTCCCTCCCCCCAATTTCCCCTGTGCTCCCCCCAGCCATGTTCCGCATCTGCCACCAAAAACTATTCTAGGCTGGGGCAGGCAGTGGCCCAGCTCTGGCTTCAGCCTGGGATCAAAGTCAGACCAGAGCTCCCACCTGTCCCAGGCTGGTCCTCAAATCCAAGGCAAGGCTTTGTTTTCCCCATGTGGGAACCTCATTTTGGATTCAAGTAAATATGGTAGTTAACAAGTGGTCAAGATTTAATGTCTTTTGAGAGATGTTCACTTAGCAGCACTGTGCCCCCAGGGTATAGACATGGGCTCACTACTGACTCAGAGGGAAAAGTCACGTCTTGAAATGCCACCACTTTCTAGAGCCTCTACTTTTACCTCATCTCCTGTCCAAGTATTAATGAGGCCTGACGTTGCTTAGTTAACAGAATGTGCCAGGATGAACGCCAGTGGCAAAGATTTAGCATGCCCAGGGTTTTAGATTTGTGAAACACAGCAAAATGAAGGACTTCAAGGAAATCATTTTGTGTCTTATGTAGCCAAATGTATACTTCATATCACATAGGAATTTAGTAGCTATAGTTTGTGGGTGGTTTCTCATGTTACTTACCTGTATTTTTTCCTCTAATTTGAAGTCAGCAGAGCAGAGGCATTCAGTATTCCAATTAGAGGAATTTTCACGCAGTTTTGAACAGATCAGGCATTTGTCTGAATAATTAATCTATCCAACATAGAAACAAAGCAAGAATCAGACGTTGTAGGACATCCCCTTGAGTCAGCCTCATATCTTAGCTGCTAAGACTCAATAACCAGTTCTCATGCGTTTCCAAGGAGCATTCAAGTAACCAGGGACAAATATTTTCAAAGGAAGTCACTCACTTAAGACTGGGATGCCCATTTTAGGCACTTTGAACACTAAATCTCATTGAATATCAGAGGGACTTATGTCTTTAAGTCAGATAGGTTCTTCTGACAACTCTACCCCTATCCATGAGACTCCTGTCCTGAGGACTGAGTGTACTTCCTCCTTCCCCAGAAAAGCAATGTACCCTTACATTGCTCAATAATCATCCCATCTGGCTGGTGAAACATCTGACTGACAGATAGAGGTGTGCGAAGTGGGCCCTATTCAATTCAGATTCGGATTTAGCCCGAATCAGGGACAGTGATTTGATTTGTCAATTTGGATCACTGTCCCCGATTCAATCTGGCCGAATCTGAATCTGAAGATTTGGTGCCGATTCAGAGAATCAGCGATTTGGCCGTAGATGCAGCTTTAAATGTATTTTCTACGTACCACGAGGTAGCAGGCGCAGCTTGTGATACCTGTGGTGCTGGGGTGCGTGGAGTGTCCCACAGGAGTGTGGGGGGGGGGGGCCTCCACCTGCTCAGCGGCGAACCTAGAAGTCCACCAGGGAGTGCATGGGACTCCCCCCCACCCCCATGATCAGCCACAGGGGAACCTCAGGTGCCCCCCCCGATCCAGACGGCACCAGTTGTTGAGCCGGGGGGACGCCCAGCATGCTCCCTGGTGGACCTGGAAGTGGACCAGGAATCCCCAAGGCAGGGCTGAAGCCAGCTGGCACACAAAGAACAGAGCCATCAAAAAAGTCACTGAGGCAAGCAACGTATCTAAATTGACACCATTTTGCTCTGTTTAACATTTTGCATTTATTTAGCACCTTCTACCCCAAACAAAAGCTTTTAATGCTGAAAATGACCAACACCCTATTATAATTGAATATTTAGTAACATCTTTTCATCATAAAGGCTGACAATTTAAGGGCTGAAAGTATATGCTTAGGTTATACAGTATCAGAGACAGAGTGAGCTGCAAGGCCATCATAATGTCTGAAAAATCCACTTTTTCTGTAAGGAAACCAGCTCACACAAATGTTCTCATGCTATTTTTTTAATCCCTTGGGTCATACAAAAATATCCCAGTTATCCTAGTCAGTCCTAGTACACGCTATGTGCTCCATACCACATGAATGCTGCATATGGCAATGTGCATTAGGGAAGGCTGGGAAACCTTGGGTGGTACTGCACGATTGATTCACTGAGTAACCAAGAATAAATCATTGTATGTTTTAACTCATCCTGTGTAAAACTGATATTCGATTACTTACCTATACCTAGAGCTGGTTATTTATTGTGAATAATGCTACTGGTAGATTTATACCACTTTTCTGTTCATAAGTCAGTCACAAAGTGAAAGTGGTTTCTACAGATGCATTTGCTGTTTCGTAAGTATTCACCAACATTGTTTACACAACCAATTTTAACCTATGAGTAGTTTCTAAACAGTTAACTTGGACTAGTGATTATTTCTTTTGTGCGATTAGTCAGCTCAGTCACCTGGTAGCGTACTGATACTAGCTGGAAAACCAAACCAAATAAAAAGCTGATAATGCATCCCCAAAACAATTGATCAGTCTCTTAATCACTTGCGATAGTCTCTGAAGCTTTCAAGATTTATGATTATTCTCACAGGTCCTGAACAGCTGCCAGAAACATCAAAATAATGTGAATTGATAGATGACCATTGACATTATTTGATCACGATCAGTCGCTTTGATTTCTCACTTGGACTTATAGGCTCCTTGCAGATGTTAAAAAAAACAAAACAAAAAACCAAAAATGGCGCTTTACTTTAAACTCAGCATGTTCCTATGCCCAGCCCAGCACATGCCCAGAAGAGGCAGCATGTTAGTTGGATCCAGCTTGCCCAACATCTGTATAGATTGGGCACTTTAGTGGACCTTTTTTGGTGCTTTTATCTAATAGCCGATTGAATCAGCTTTAGCTAAAAGCACCAAAAAACTGCCTGAATTGCCAAATCTGTACAGCTCCAGAGCCAGGTGGAAGTAACACATTGCTTCTTCCAATAAAGTACTCTCTTTTTTTTAATGTCTGCAAACAGTCATAATGTTTAATCAGGTCTACCTAGAGTAATTTTGTTAAAAAGCACGGACACTTTCTTTTGTTGTCGTTGTTTCTTTTTTCTTTTTTTTTTTAAAGATTTTTAACATGACCAATGTTTATTTAAATGTTCTAGTAATTACAGTGACCAGTCTCTCTCCTCCCCTAAGCACATGGAAAAATTACAATGTGGTAATCTTTTTCCTGGTGATCACTATAGTTTCACAGGGGCACTGCAGATTCTAAACCAGTTGGGCTGACATACTTGTATGAAGGAAGCACATACAAGTACACAGTATCATTGCAACCATCTTTGTTTTGAAGCACAAGCTCTCTGTTATTTTTCTCCTAAACACAATTAAATCTCTATGTAATAATGTGTCAAAAAATACACCCCAAACCAACCTGCACTTCTTTGACGCTCTTTGCGGACAAGATGAGGCAGACTCCCATGGTGAGGCAGAATACGCTGATAAGAATGAAGCCAGAGAGGACAGACGCAGGTGTGAGTTTGGGCTGCCAGGCTGACAGTTTCTGTTGTCTGAATGCGCTGTTATCTGGACATCTGGAGTTGGGGGGTTGTGCATCCTTCCTGCTCTTGCTTGTCATGATGTCCCCGTTGGAAAAGGGCAAGTATTTGGGATGGAGAACTAAATTTTTGACCCTTTCTGAAGGGAGAAGCTGTGCTGTTTTTTTCAAACCTTTGTTACTTCCTGGTATTACTCATTAACTAGCTCTCCCTTCCCCAGCAGACTTATCTTTTACACCTGGTGGTGTATTTCAGACAGTTGCTGGGAAAACATCTAATACATTATGGTTCTCCAAGATAGTTAGTCTTTTCCTGCCTCACAGTTTAATTGTTTGTTAGATTTGACTAAGCTCTGAGCTACTGATCACTGGCAGCACAGTTTCTACTTGGAAACGGGATACTTGCCATTCTAGGGTACCATCAGATCCATTACTCTTTCTCCTCTTTTTATTTCCCTAGCTGCTCCAAGCAGAGATGGGTTATAACAAGCAATGGATTACTTGGGCTTCCCAAGCAGCTGCTGCATTGGGTGACAGTGTGAAGGGGCTCCTATTCAGTGTCAGCCTGAGGCAACATTTATCTGGAACCAACCACGATACCTTGAACAAATGGACAGCACTGAATCATTGGTGCCAACCCCTCCGAGCTCTTAGATGCCACTTTTGACGTTATACATCATTTCCTGTGTGAACTGGGAACACAAGATACAGGGAAATAGGATCCCTATAGCTACTAGGGCTGTATGAAATTTCACCGGCAGTTTCATTTTGGCACTGTTTCAACTCGTTTCGAGCTTGAAACAGCAACATCAAAACAAAACAGAGAGCTTCGAAACAGCCTCAAAATGAAACGAGGCAAGTCACAATGTTTTGAAATTTTCTAAACGTTTTGAGTTTTGCCTGCAGGGAAACAGAAACTAATGTAAGGAGAGGGAGGGGGAAGAAGGGGGAAGGAGTACTCTCATTATTGACTGTGCAGCTGGCCAGTGACTGTCATCCTTTCCTGAGGTCCCTTCCAATCCTAGTACTCTGGGGGAGGGATGGAAAAACTGCAAAGAAGGCAGCATTGTTTGAACTGCCCTGCTTTCTGCCTGGGTCTCAGTTGGGTGAGGGCGCACCTTAGCGCGCGCACACACACACACACTGTCACCCACCCGTGTCATGAGTTTTGTCTGTCAGCAGCCAGAGGTGCAGGGCCCCAGAACCCAGACTCCCTCTGCACCTATCTCCTTGACAGCTGGCAGGCTTTGTGGCCACAGCAGGGGCTACCAACCCTGCAGTTTAGACCCCACTGTGGCTTAACACATACATGTAACATGAGTTTTTTGCTTTCAAGACTTCTAGGTGCAGTTTCCTGAAACCTTTGCACCTGTCTCCTTGAAACCTGGCAGTCTTCATGGCCTCAGAAGGGGCTACCATTCCTGCAAGTTTCATCCAAATCAGGCCAAAAAGGCCAAAGCTATAGGCTGTTTCTAGCTTCCCCATTATAGCCTATGGGCAAAATGTCGAAACAGCATCAAAACAGCAAAATTGTTCCCACTAAATGAAACAGAACAGTAATTTTGAATCAAAATGAAATTTGAAATGCTGTTCTGTCAAAATGCAAGTCAAAATGGAATGGTGCTGTTTCGCACAGCCCTAACAGCTACCTTTTTCCCATCTTTCTCTAGTCCACAATGCAGCCAGCATGGCAGCTGCAGTTCAAAGGAGATCCAGCAATGGAAAGAAGGGGCTTGAATGAATAAAAGGTTATTTGTTGCTCTTCCAAGTAATTCAGACTGTAGCCCCCCCAGTTTGTTCCCACCTACACACTAGCAGACCTGCATTATAAATGGGATTTGTTAACAAATCGCACCACTGTTTGACTAAATATGTTCCTATTAAATTGCATCCAGATACAGGAGGCTTTGAATTTCAACCCCAAACACCCCTGCTTTCTTTTTTTAGACAAAACTTTGCTTCATTTTCATTTTTCAGCCCAGTTCTACCATTCCTTTGATAAAGATCTGTGTTTTACTAACCAGTAAACCAGCATATTTTACTCAGTTTGCTCAACACAGCTTAGGGACAGCAAAATGGACTTTTTGCTAGTTTGCGAGTCACCATCCGAATTAAGTGAATTCTAAATTTACTTGATGTACAAACCAGATACAGCCCCAGCTGCTTTCAGGTTCTGCTGTGACTGCAGAGCTAGTAGTATGGAGAAGGGGGGTGTTGGAAACTTTTTACTTGTATTTTTTACTAATAAAATAAATGCATTTGATCCAACAAACGCAGAGCCCCATGATGCCATTTTTACATAGTCAAGACTTTAGAACTGCACCCAAGAAAGAGCCAGGACACAAATCCATCTCCTTTCAGAAAGACATTTGGAAAAAGGAGGCAATTTCATAACCCAGATATCAACAGTGTTTCCTTTTTCTCTCCCAAAGGACTATGAAGTTGTGTATTATTCTCATACAAAAATATTCATTATAAAATGAAGAAGCAAGTGGGCCTGTTTTATTATTTCCTGATCTGATGGTAAGTGGATTGCACTGGAAAGACACTACACTGTAGATTACATATACTCGCTGTGAAACAGGGTAACACCCACCTTCAAGTGTCCTTCCAGCTGTAAAGCTGATAGAACAGACCAAAAGATTGTTAGATTAAATTGGAGGGGGGGGGGGGGGGGGTTGATGCAGACTGGTGCAATGTGCTGAATGCTAGTAAACCAGTTCTGCATATCAAACACCAAAATCCCTGCACTGTGGCAAGCTCTCCGGGGAGAGACTTCTTTAGAAGTCTATTCCTCAGTGGCAGTAGGAAGGTCAGGGAGGCACATTAGAGACTAACTGAAACAAACCCTGATGAAGTGGTTCCTCAGTTCCTTGGAGAGAGAGAAGCACAGCTTGTCAGAACAGGCTGCGTGGTATGAAGAACAGAGTAGGTTGGTTACCTGGAATCTCTCGGGTATGATGTTCATCTGCTTGCATCTAGTCAGCAAAAAGATATCTCAGCATACCTGAACAAGTTTCTTGTGTAGATTGACTGTCATCCATTTCATTTGGCTTCCATGTGTAGAGAGACTAATTGTTAGTCTAAATGCCAGCCTGCCCTACCTTCTGACTGACTTCAGACTAATAGAGCTAACTATACTTCTATTCCTTACTGGAGATCCTTACTGGAGATCCACTCTGTACGGGGCAGTCCAATCAAGATTTAAAGGGATCCGGGAAGACTACTAAGACTCTCGGTGCTGAATGTTGAATTTAGCTGGTCTGTAATAACTTTTTTATGCTTGGACACCCTGTTGAGATGCAATGGGTCTACAGTTTCTCTGGAGAGGGCTGGGAACCTTAAGCTCAGACAACAGCAACAATAGCTCAGCAACGTAAAATCTGGTCAGAATTGCTCTTGTGTGCTCTCTTTCAGGCCCTTTATGGAAGGGAAAAGCAAAATGCAATACGGCTGGGATCCTCAACCATCACAGAGTGCTCAAAGCTCAGCAAACCAACCAAACAACACCCTTGCAATGTTCACAGAAACTATTCCGACTATCAACAGGATCCAATCCCTCCAAAAAGGCAAGGAACAACTGTGCAGTCCGCTTGTCAGCAGGAAAGTGCTCTTCCAGACCTCCTCCATGACGCTATCATCTTGCTAATATGCCAAAGGTCTCTGTTTCTAGCAGTCAGGGGCCCACACAGCCTAGCTGCAGCCAAACCACACTATTTAATTAACTGTTTATAAAAGTCACATTTAGCTTTTCATAGGCGATAATGAATAACCCCAAAGAGAGACAAGCTGGGTAAGTGACCCTGTGATGTTATGAAGGTGCCAGAAGGTGAAGCTGGCATGCTTGTTAAGCAAGGATGTATAGCCAAGTCTCCAGAGATGAAAAGAAAATCCTTTCCCAACTCAACAATGACCCTGTTGCTTTTAACTTACAGCAGTAGCCCCACTGAACTTGGTGGGACCACTCACCTGAGTAAAGGTGGCAGGATCAAACCCCATTCCATGTCCTGGTAGGCGTCTGCATGGGGGGGGGGGGGGGCGTGTCAGGAAAGTGCTCACCTTCCCAAGTTCTCCACCCCAGCCTAAGCACTGCCAAGACTACATGAGCCACAGTCACTTCCAGCGGTGACAGGGTATGGGTGGGATAGGAGGGTTCTCTCTCACCAAGGCATTATGAAGTCAGATAACGTGGTAATGTAGGAGTGGTAAGGATAACATTTCTTGTCTGAATGAAACTGAATTGGCTTCTTTAAGGGTCTAACCCCCTCCTCACACGAAAAGGCAATAATTCCTGTAGGAAGCCAGCAATGGTGGGGGCTGTCTGATATCACTCTTAAAGGGGCACAGAAGGAAAGAGATCATTAGGGCAGAGGGGCTGCAGGAGGCAGGCAGGACACGTAAGGTCATCTTCAACATCTTTAGGATGATAAAAATCCAGAGTCACTATTTTACTGTCAGTGTACATGGAATTTCAGCACAACAGTGTTCATGTAACAACAATCCCCAACACAAAAACTACACACTCTCCTATTTGGGGTGTGTGTGATCTTTATTATAAAAAGAAAAGGGAGCTCCCAAATTTCTGCTAAGCACCTGGAGAATGGAACAGTCGGCCGTTGCACAGTTGGTAATAACAGACAAGACAGTAAGTGAAATACACCTGCAAAAGTCATCGCAGTTAGTTACATCACTAAAAGAGTCCCAGCTTCACAGAGCCCTCTTGACACAGCTTTATAATGCCCATTTCCAGAAGGTCGATGGTTTCTTTCTTTATCTGAAGAAAACAAAAATTGAACAAAACGTAAAGGAGGGAGATTACCAAAAGTGCTCAGGGTGATGCATTACTCTAGTGATACATTCAACCTATGTATTCAAATAAGTATAATTAGTTAAAGGAGAGGCCCACACACAAATGACAGTTTTACAAGAGAAACAGGACAAAGTCTAGAACTTATTTGTTCAGTCAAATGTTTCTTCTCTATGTTGCAATCCAGAAGTGGGGACACACCCAAGTCAATTTAAAAAAGCAAGGCTCATGACCAGTAACAGTGGAGCCCTGAGTTGCTCACGGTTCAGCATGGGCTCCCCTTAGAAGGCCCCCTAGGTGGCACCTAGGACAGACAATGGTCTCATACCAAGGCAGTCAGCTGAGCTCTGTAATGCCACAGATATGCTGCCATTGGCACTCAAGCTGAATGCTTTCGTTCGTCTGCATAAGCTGCAAATGTTCTTCTGGATTGCAGTGTAGAAATACCCCAAAATTTCCTGCCCTCAAACCCCTAAAATGTATTTGAAATGCCAGCTGGAGAGTTATAGCAAGCACAGAACCTTTCCTAAAGTCATGACTACATCAGGACTTTTATTATCATCTCCTGTTATGAGCAATTTACCAAGAAATTTACTCTTTGGACTAAACTAGGGGTTGGTAATCTATGACCTGCAGGACAGATCCAGTCTCTTTTGGGGCCAGTGATTCCCTGTTACAGGCTAGCCATTGGATTCACTCCGGATTCCAGGTTCCGCATTGTACGAAGGGCCAGCTAATCTCGCTACAGGCTTCAACAGGAGAGCTTGTGAGCAATGTTGGATCAGGGCTCCGTGCAGGGCAGTACGGTCTCTGCTCACCAAATTAACAACTCTGAATTGTCCCTCACAATGTCTTTGGGGGGAGGGAGAAGGTGGGAGATCAGCCCCTCTACACAAAGCAGGAACTGGGGTGCAGCAGGGGATGGGCAGCACCATCCAGATCCAGGTGGCCCACTGTTAGCAAAAGGTTATCAATCCCTGCACTTAACATTACCATGCTTCATCTCAGCCATTGGAAAGGTCTGGCCAATGACTCCTCTGGCCTTAGTGAGTTAGGCAAAGGGGGAGAACAATAGCATATTTTCTCAAATCTAAGTTGACTGTGATTTAGGATGACCCCCCCAATTATCAGATTCTATATACAGAAAATGTATATATTTGTTATAATTTTTCTTGTATTGAAAATAAGGTTGCCCTGAATTTATCCCTCCCTGATGCTACAGCAAGGAAAACAGTGGCGGGGGAGGGGAAGGGTGTCTGGCAGATGATTAGGTGGCTCTCCTTGCTCTTTGCCCCACTCTCCACTTCTTCTTACAGCCTTCCTCCCCCCCACCCCACCATACTACTGACATGCTCCCACTCACAGCTCCCCACAGCCTCTTCCCCACCCCACCCCACAGCCTCTTCCTGGGCCCTGTTCCCTCCCAGAGCATGGCACATGCAAACTCACCCCTTGCTGGGCCATGCAGCAGTGCCAGTGCTGCTGACTGGCCAGGCAGGGGACAGTTTCCATGTGCTCCATGCCAGGGAGGGAACCCACGCCAAGCCAAAGATAAGCTGCACTTGATAGTAAGTGAGGGGAAGAAGGAAGGGGGAGGGCAGAAGCTCCAGAGGGCAAGTAGAGGCAGGGCAGGAGACTGACTTGGCCAAAACCAGGCTCAGGGCCGGGGGTCAGGGCTGCAGCAGCTGCCTGCCTCTCCCTCACCTCCCCCCCAACCCCACTTTCTACATGAATATAAGACAAGGGGCTTTTTCCTCCCTTGCTGACTGGGGGGGGTGGGGAGGGGAAAAGGCTGAATGGGGATCTTGTTTTGAGTTCAATTAAATACGGTAATTCTCCTAATCTGAAAAAAAAAAGCATAGTACACATCACTGAATTTGCCATTGGCCATTTTCAGAACTGTTTACAAAAAACCCCAAAGAATAGGGTTGCAAATGTGCTGGGAAAAATAAGTAATGTGGTGCTTGCAACACTAGTAACTTTTGCAGCTTCAGAGGCTATGATACTACCACAGGCTGGAATCAGTGTCTAAGCACAAATTTTTTCAGTGCCGAAATCTTTTTCTACTGACATATTTGAAATGTATAAACAGACTGCACTGAAATCTTTATACCTCAGTAGAGTTAACATGTTCCTCCAAAAGGAATCTGGTAAGTTCCTCTTAGCCTGATTATTCTGACTCCTCTTGTGGTTTCCCTCTCCTGTTTGGGGTGTGTACAGGAAAGGACAAGAAATCAAAAGAGCACACAATAGTTTTCATTAATGTGGTGTTGAGGTTATGTACTTGGTCACTGAATGTTAACAAAGATGGAAAAATGCCTGACTTGCAAGTGCCCTGTGTCACAAGACCCTAACCATCCAGAAGTAATGGAAAAGATTACCACTGAAAGGGAGGAAGAGAGGCTTGGTTTTAAGTCCATGTATTTATCAGAAATCCATGCAACACCACCACACCCAGAAACATAAGACCTCTACGCTGATATCATGGCTGTACTATACCTCCAAAAGTTATTCTTACCTATCTCCCTCTTGTCTGTTCTAACCCTCTCCCTCCCTCACTTCTGGGAATTAGGGAAGTGTGAACACAGCAAGCATGTTGGGTGCTTTGCACCTGTTAAAATCAGGACATGAATTTTAACATATGCTGACATAAAAACATACTTGAGTTTACAAAGACATGCACACACACATTCATTTCTAGGACTTTATGCTTCCTATGAATTTAATTAAACAGAATGGGAAGACAAAGTAATGGAGGACCATTGAACAGTAACGGAGTTAACTGGAAAGGCAAGGGGTCATATTGTAAAAAAAGCTTCAGTTGTAAGAACACAATTTCACATACAAACACATAGTACATCAATCTGAGCAGAGTTGCAAATTAAGTTGCTAGCAGTAATGTCTATCATCATTTCACTTCAGGTCTACAATTGTACACAAAAATAGGAAGCCATTTCTGAAAAGCAACCCCCTCTTCCCCACAGCTGACTATTTATTGCAGTTTATGATAAGGTTGTCATTGTACACACAACAGACTAAAAGGAGAACAAGGCCCTGGTTCAGTAGGAATCTACTCCACATGTAATGCCTTTTTTCTGCTAGGACCCTTGATAAGTATCGCTATTACTGTGTTATGGCACTTTCTAGTATGCTATCTACACACGGTTTATTACATGCTTTCCAAGTAAATGATTATAATAGACACTGGTGCCCGAAGCAGTACAAAGTACTGCAAGATGTGTCACATATATGGCTAATGTTGCTGAGCAACAGTGTCTTACGTAGTGCTGTTGTACAAAAGCACTTTGTAACTGAAGACTGGTCTGTAATGCCTACATACAGAAAAAAGGGCTAAAACTCTGGTCAAATATTCCTCCGTAAGTTGAATGACTCCTGAGACTTTAACTCTGTAACTTCAATTACCTATCTAAATCCAGTCAGATTTACAATTTTGCCTTGATGACAATATCCCTGATACAGGGCTACTTGCTATAGGTAATCAGTTAGTTGGGTATACTACCTGCAAGGCAAGAGTTCAGTGAAACCTGAAGGGTTTTCTTAGAGACCTGAGAGTCAAGTCTTCAGGTTCATATCTCAGCAGTGCAATCCTGAGCTCTTGTAAGCAAATCATGTAGAATCTGCAGTTTACTGTGGGCGCCTCTACACAAGATGCTTAATGCACAGTAGCCTAATAACACTGTGCAGTAGCGTGCCAGGCAAAAACTGTGCTAATATGCTACCACACAGTAGTATTAGGCTACTGCACAGTAAGCGTCACAAAAAACACCCCTGTATGCCTGGCTCTACTGTGCAGTAACTGTAGTTACTATGCACTGAGTTAGTACTTCATTAAGAAAGTACTAAACAAAATGTGCAGTAACTACTGCACATTAATGAATGCGTAGACATTCCCACTCTGCATGTATTTCAGGTGACTCACAGAAACCTAAATCCTTTTTCATTCCACAATGAATGGCATTCTTTGTAATAGTAAGATTTGTGCCAGTCACCTTTGCTATCATTTCTGTGAGCCACTCTAAGTTCATCATTATTCAAAGAGGTTCACATGCCTTGTAAGTTTCAATGCAAGAACTTTGTATCATTTTCACATTCATCACAAGGGGGAGCCTTTCTGCCTCAATAAGTAAAGCTGCTCTCTTTGCATCCTCAAAAGCTTGTCTACATTTTTTTTCAGTTTGAGGAAACATGCCTGTTGGGCCTGGTTGTTGAGGGAATGTCTCTGCAAGGAAGAACATCTAGCTCGCAGATACCTCTGTGGGAAAGACTGATAAGTGTGCTGGTGATAACTGGTATTAATTGATGCAGCTCATAAAATATGAGGGCATAAACCTCCCCACTTCCAGGTTGGAAAGCTGAGGATGTAAAATTTTAAATAAAATATTAACTTCATTGTTACTAGAATACTAACTACCAAAAGTCGGCTTTTATATTAAAAAAAACCTACTGGCTTCCCAGCATCTATGGGTTAAGCACGTCTGAACTGGAAGGCACATATATTTAAAATATCTTTAAAAAAAGAGAGTTGACCATATTGTACCTCAGGGATATCAATCATTCTCCTTAACTTCTGATCTCTCCAGTTCCAATCCAGAATCAGATATTTCAAGGAGTTCAAGCTAAGGCCATCTGAAAAAGACAGTGCAAGTTTGACTATAAAAGTAATGTGACACATGCTTATCGAAATTATTTTTGGCTTTTATATCTTTTGTTGTCTGCTCCCAAGGCAACTCATGGTTGAAAATTACATACTTTGTTTACCAGTTAGAAAACGAATGCAATGCTACTGCATTCTTTACTGCATAATACCAGGCCTTTCTGGAAGCTAAACACAAAAGGAGAGCAACTACTTTTACTAGACATATCAACAGCTAATAGTCTTCCTGCAAATAATTCCCCAAGCTTCCTTTTCCTAAAACCAAAGAAATTGGATTTCTATGGCTGAGAATGAGCTGGTAAGTTACAAGAACCCAGGCTTGAAAGATCCCATCAGTGGAAACCTACATGCCTACTGGGTAACGCCATTTTTATACCAGCTTTCTGTATTCTGGGTCCCCTCTACATGATACATCTATTACATAATTACCTGGTTAAGTGGGCAATTAATTTAAACTGGCTACATGTGCAAATTAACTATGGCACTTTAAAAAGGTCCAACCAGCTATTAAATTATTGCTGGAAAACATGTAATAACTTCATAGAGGATTTATATCCAGCTTCAACTTGCACATGTAACCTGTGTCCCCCTGGCTAAGAGACCGCAACTGCTGAGATCTCCTAGCTGCAGGGTGCATGGAGCACCTCCAAGGCTGCGAGATCACAGCAACTGCAGTCTTCCAGTCACAGGGCTTGTGGTGCACCCCATGGCTGGAAGATCACAACAGCTGTGGTCTCTCAGCCATGGGCTCCATAGGGCACCCCTGCAGCTGGGATCCCCCTCAGCTGAGGGGGCTCCCAGACGTGGGAACTTGTTTCTTGCCAGTGCAGAGGGAGTATCGGCTCCCCCTGTACCAGCAATAAGGCATGATGGGATCTGGTTTCACGATCCAACAATCATGCTTCTTGTCATGCACGTGTAGCATGGCAAGTGTGATTGTGCAGATTGTCCATTAGATCCCATAGTGTTTTCACCTGCACATGTAGAAGGGGCCTCGGAGATCAATTTCAACACCAAACTCAAACAGCTCAAATGTGAGGAATGTCGCATGGTCAAGCTCTGCCCCTCCTTATCCAACTACTTTTCATTTTTATGCAGTCATATTGATAATTTAACAACACCAGCTCTTCACTGTGATGCTGAGTTGTGATATCTGAACTCTGCTGGAAAAGACTGCCCAAATAAACCACCATTCCTGTGCTTCCTGGAGGGAGAGATGATGGAGGCTTACACCACAGCCAGCTCCCTCCCTTCAGAGGCATCACATACAGCAGGGTATGTTGAACTGCCTGAAAAAAGGATCCATCATGATAAGGTAGGTATTTTCACCACATATTGTTTTTATAAGTTCCTACTTAAGAACCAAATTATATGGCAAAAGGTTCTGGATTTGGGTTCCCCTTAAGACTGCATGCTATGGTGCCTTCTGTCATTAGTTCTTTTTGACTAAATCAGGGCATTTTTAAATCTTAGATTCTTGATCTAATTTTGACCAATATTTGAGACAGTGGAAATAAAAAAATGCCACAGGCTGGTCACCAGATTTACAGGCTCAAGTCACAATAGAAATCTCCCACCTTGCTCTACCAGTGCTTTGATCCTCGCAGGTGTCCCAACACCCAGGTGGGTGACACCTTTCTCCAGCAGGCTCATCTGGTCTTTTATCTAATTCAAGGACAGAGAGGAGGGAAAAGATGCATAAGTAAACCACAAGCACTTAGTATTCCTTTCAAATACCATTCTTTACTCCAAATAGCACAGTACCTTTTCTTACATAACTTAAAAAGACACCAACAACCTTTACCTCTCAGACTAAAAATGGACTATTCATTCACCAGAGATTTTCAAAGATACAACAAGCAGACACCATTCCAGCTCCCCTTAAAAGTGGTCAGGCATTTGTGCCTTTGAAAGTCTCCTGTTGAACTGACTCTTCTCAGACTGTATGGAGAGATTTTCACCTCGGGGATCCTAAGGGAAACTGAACTTTGCACTAATCAACCCCAGATGAGACTATGAGGAAAGGATGAAGTAATATGTATGGCATTTACCTGTTTGATAATAAGCACATGAAGGGATACATAAACATAGGAAGGGACAAATTTTCATCCACAGTGTCTGATACAAGCATCATTTGCACACATAAGCAAGCACTTACATTATGCACAACAAATATAAGTGCAAGTTCAGGTTGTGGATACAAATACAAACAGGAGCTTCTTTGATTTGGTTTCTAAAACGAGCACAAAATCAGAGGCTGATTTGAGGCAAGCTGAAAATTGACCCAAAATATCTGACTGGGTCCCACATACCATATTTACTTAAATCCAAGACAAGGGTTTTTTCCCCATTCACTCTGGGGAAAAGAAACCTTGTCTAGGATTAAAGTACAGCCAAGGACAGACGGCTGCTGTGGCTCCAGCCCCAGCCCCAGCCCCAGCCCCAGCCCCAGCTCAGGGGAGGCTGTGTGATGAGGGTGGGGAGTGCAGGAGATTGTGTGGTGAGGGAAGAGATTGTATGGTTCATGTGTGGTGGAGCACAGGGAAGATAGTGCAGCAGCAGGGAAGCTGGAACGGGGACTAGAACTGCCACCACTGCTGCCACCTGGCCAGAGCCAGAGCCACTACATGCTCCATCATGCCCTGGGCCAGAGCTGGAGCCACCACACAGGGTGAGCAGAGGGAGTAGGGAGGGGAGCAGGGCAGGTAATGGGGAAGCACAAGTCCTGTGGGGCAAGGTGTCTACCCCACCCTGCTTTCCCTGCTGCAGTGGCAGGAGGATGAATTTAAGACAGCCCCACAATAATTAGAAAATAATGCATGTATGGAATCTAATTACGGGGGAGGTTGTCATATATTTGAAGTCATTTTGGATTCAGGTAAATAACAATATGGATGTTTACAGATGTTTTATCCATGTTCTGTATGGCTCCAGACTTGGTGTCATCAAGCAGGTTTTGGCTTCTTCTCACATTTCCACAAAAGGAGCACCCTGGGATGGGGTGGTCTTCATCTCTCTTCAAAAGGTAAGAGTCTGTTCTCTTACAAGTTGACTGATCTCCTCTTCAGGGCTTTATATTAGGTTTGTCAGGAGACGGGGATGCAAACAATAGTAAGAACCTAGGATCAACAAACCATGAGCCACGCACTGTAACAGCTCACGTAAGTATTAAGGGGCCCAGTGGGCATCAGGAGAGGGGGGCACCAAGGGCACCCATCGTGGGGCTCAAATGTCTCTATACTAATGATAGGAGCATGGGCGACAAGCAAGAGGAACTCACACTCCTGGTTGCAAGCAAAAACTTGGATCTAGTTGGGCTAACTGAAACTTGGTGGAACCCTACCCATGACTGGGGAGTAAACACTGAGGGCTACAGGCTGTACAAATGAGCTAGAGTAAGGAGAAAAGGGGGAGGTGTGGTTCTCTACGTCAAGGAGCAATATACATCTTCCATAATCAAGAAGGGATCAGAGGAGGGGCAAATTGAGGTATTGTGGGTCAGAATGCAAGGGGGTTGGGGGGAAAGGGACTTGGTAGTGGAGGTCTACTACAGGCCGCCACATCAGGAGGATGAGCAGGACATGGAATTCTACAGACAGCTCTCAGAGGCCATACAGTCTAGGGACACGGTTGTCATGAGTGACCTAAAGTATCTGGACATCTGCTGGGAGGAACAGCCAGCTAGATCCAACTGTTCACATAGGTTCTTAACCTGCAGACAGGACCTTCACCTAGCACAGGAGGTATACAGTCCCACTAGGGTAAACATCTTGCTGGACTTGGTCCTGGCTACAGAGGATGATTTGTTAGGGGATCTACTGACATGAGGTAACCTAGGGGACAGTGACTATCACTTGACTGAATTCAACATCTGGCATAGGGTGGGGAAGATAACCAGTAGGGCAGAAGTGCTAGACTTTGGAAAGGCTAACTTCAGTGTGCTCAGGAGATTTGTTAGCGAGGCACTGAAGAACAGGAGAATTGGTGAGACAGGAGTCCAAGAAGAGTGGCTGTTCCTAAAGGGAAAGTCCTAAAGGCACAGAAAGAGACAATCCCCTTGCACAGGAAAGGGGGCAAAGGGGCCAAGAAACCCTCTTGGTTGAACAGGGAAACCCAGGAAAGCATATAGGCTGTGAAAGCATGGGATAGCTACCAAGGCAGAGTATACCTACTTGGCCCATACTCACAGGAAGGCAGTCAGAAAGGCCAAAGCAGAAATGGAACTTAGGGGCAACAAAAATTAAAGACAACAGAAAGTTCTTCTTCAGACATATAGGGAGCAAAAAGAAAGCACAGGATAGCACAGGCCCCCTACAAGACAAACAAGAGCAATTAGTGACAGATCAGGGGGGACAAAGCTGAGCTCTTCGATGAGTTCTTTGCCTCTGTATTCCTGAACTCAGATCAGGACAATTCTCCCAGTTGGATCACAGATAGGCCTAAAGGGGGAACCAGCCCACCAACTGTTAGCACAGACTTAGTGAAGAGATACTTGGAAGGGCTAAATGCATTTACATCAGCAGGCCCAGATGATCTTCATCCAAGGGTGCTGAAGGAATTGCCCAGTGTCATAGCAAAGCCATTGGCATGGCTCTTGGTGCTCAGGTCAGGTCTCAGAGGACTGGAAAATGGCCAGTGTGGTCCCCGTTTTCAAGAAGGGGAGGAAGGAGGATCCAGGTAACTATAGATCAGTTTGTCTCACCTCTATCCTTGGGTAAACCTTTGAAAAAATTATTAAGGATCACATTTGTGGGAGTCCAGCAGGGAAAGAAATGCTAAAGAGCAACCAGCATGGATTCAGAGCAGGTAGATCCTGCCTGAATAGCCCTGTTTCTTTTTACGACCAGGTCACAAAATGTTTAGATGCAGGAATCAAGGTGGATGTCATCTACTTGGATTTTAAGACGGTCTTTGATACAGTATCTTATTATATTCTTATAGATAAACTGAGTAACTGTGACGTAGAAGATTACACCGTCAGGTGGGTAGTAAATCGGCTTAGGGGGTCGCACCCAGAGAGTGTTGGTGGATGGGTCGGTATCAACCTGGAAAGATGTGGGCAGTGGAGTCCCACATGGCTTAGTCTTTGGACCAGTGTTGTTCAATGTCTTTATCAGTGAGTGGGATGAGGGTGTAGAAAGCACTCCATCCAAATTTGCAGCTAATACCAAATTATGGGGTAAAGTTAATACACCAGAGGGTAGGGAATGAATCCAGATCTGGACAGGTTGGAAAAGTGGATGGAACAAAATGGGATACAATTCAATAAGAACAAGTGCAAGGTGCTGCACCTAGAGAAAAGGAATCATCAACATACCTACAGGCTGGGTGACAACTTTCTCAGCAGCACAGCAACAGAAAGGGATCTTGGAGTCACGGTTGACTTCAAGATGAACATGACTCGTCAATGTGACGAAGTGATCAGTAAAGCTAACCGCACTTTATCATGCATTAGCATATGCATGACAAACAGGTCCAAGAAGGTGATACTTCCCCTTTATGAGGCACTGGTCAGGCCGCAGTTGGAGTACTGTATCCAGTTTTGGGAGCCACGTTTCAAGAGGAACATGGACAACCTTGAGAGGGTTCAGAGGAGGGCCACTTGTGTGGTTTAGGGCCTGAAGGCAAAGCCCTTCAAGGAGAGATTGAGGGCCTTTGATCACGAGACGGCTGAGAGGTGATCTTGTGGTTGCCTACAAATTCATCCGGGGGGAAACACACACAGCAAGAAATAGGAGATACTCTGTTTACCAGGGCACCCCTTTCGGGTAACTAGGAACAATGGCCACAAACTAACGGACAGCAGATTTAGGTTAGACATCAGGAAAAACTTCTTTAGGTAAGGGTGGCCAAAATTTGGAATGGGCTTTCAAGGGAGGTGGTGCTCTCCCTTACCTTGGGGATCTTTAAGAGGAGGCTACACATACACCTGGCTGGGGTCATGTGACCCCAGCACTCTTTCTTGCCCAGGGCAGGGGATTAGACTCGATGATCTGCTGAGGTCCCTTCCAACCCAAACAAACATCTATAAACAACATATGCAGGAACTTGAACAGCACATAAAGCCACAAAGTACAAGAGAAAATGAGGAGGGCTTGGAGGCACTGTTTGTAATCACATAAGAGGCTACAAAGAGGAAACCTTATGCAGTGATGTAATTGAAACATATTATTAGAGCCAAAGGCAGTGACATGTGAACAGTTAGCCACATTATCAAAGTAATCTTGAAACCTGCTCACCTTTATGTGTTTTGCAAACAATTTCAGAACTTTGCAGTCTCCTTTGAATGCTGTCATTGACCTAGCATTGGATAAATTAAAAACATAACTAAGATATCAGTCCTGTAATGAAGAGTGCACAAGGTGGAAAGCAAAAGGACTTTCTGGTACAATTATGGGAGATTGGATTTTTCAGGAAGTTAGTAAACAACTCCAACTGACTCGCTTGTACTTTCAAAATCTCCCTTCAAATAATGATTTATATGTATGATAATCTCCACAATCATGATAATAAGAGACGATAATCTCTTATAAGTAGCTCCAAGGGTACAGAAACAATAGAGGGTGTAATTTAGGAGCAATTAACACAAGCTATTTTGACGTGCATTTAGATAACATTTAAAGGACAGGTAGGGCTGTGCTTTCAAGATTAATTTATTCTAACATCATTGACTGAGCAACTGCCAAATTTAAAAACAAAAATGTTTCCACCATGGAACACAAGACCCGAAGTAAACCATTCCCTACTGGCAAAGCTAAGTTTTATAGTTACCTTATGTAATGCCACACTTAGGACCATTATCCCTCCTGGCCTCCCATAACCTTCACTGTAAGAGGAGCTTCAGTTATCCTTACTCCAGTTACTCAGAAGTCTTGTTTATCCAAAGATGAGAAAAGTTCCCTGAGATTCCACTTTGACACAAAATTCTCTATAAAGAAACCACTCTATACTACATAAATATAAACTATGCAAGACAAAATAAATGTAAAATTCATCCAGCCTGGCTCTTCTCCACTTGATTATTGGGCCACAGAATACCCTCAGGAATTGGGATGAAGGCAAAGAAGTCAATTGTAGGAGTACTGTAATAAAATTATCACTACACATGCATCCAACTGTGCAGGTTTTACTGCGCAGTCCTTTAGTTCTTGCTTTAGCCTGTGCAATTACCACTGTTACTGAGTAGTCCTGGTGGCACACAGGTCATTTCTGACTCTACTGTGCAGTAGCTGGTGCCACAGTTCATGCCCACAGATGCTATGTTGCTGTAGCAACAAGCTAGCCGTAGCTTGTCACTACAGCAACATAGCATCTTGTGTACACACGCCTACTGATACATTGTTTACTACTACTTCTGCAAGGGGACAGCATGAAGACTACAGGCCCCAAATAGCTTTTGGCCAATGTGAGAACTGAGAAGCTTTAACATAGACAACAGGAAACAAAGACCAGACACGCAGACCTCTGCTAAGGTCCTGAACACTCTGTCGTGCTCTGTGTTATAAATGTCATGACACGGCATTCAAAAACATTAGTTTTCACTTGTGATCCTTTAGTTTTTTCTGTTTCTAACGATACTAAGTTTTTATATCTTTCTAGAAGCAATGTACTTTTTTAACAAGTATAGTAGCTCTCTGCCACTGAGTTATTAAATGATACTTTAATCTAAACCAAATGCCACAGCACCACTGTTTAAAGTAGCTAGGGAAACTGCATTAGTTGAGTGAGTAAATTTGTTAGCTAACAGAGGACAGTGTTCTGGTTTTGCCTTTATATCCGTGGTTCTGGGCAAAACCCCTGAATGGGTGTTAATCTCAATGAGACAGTTACTATCAACATACTTAATAAGCTCCAGGGAACGGAGAGCAGAGCTGCAAAGAATCAGCATCAACACCGACTTCTTCTCCTTATGAGTTTTACGAAGCTTTACCCATTTGGGACAGACTGTAAATGAGAAGCACAACTTACAGAGAGAAAGCTACTACTGAAATACAAACCACAACTGCAAATGACATGTGCGCATGAAAAACAGAGCACACTTCCTGCACATTGACCACTACAAGATCTAGGTTTGTAGCAAAACTTGTAGTTTAAGGCATATCTGAGAAATTAATAAAACAAAATCTCTAACGTATCCTCCAAAAAAATACAATACCAAGTATATTATACAACCACATAGGTTAAATCAGTGGTTCTCAACTTCATTAGATTCAAGGCACCCCTTGTTAGACTCAAAGCACCCCCCAGAAAGTGTCATCTCTTTCTTAGTTTTCACTTATTTTTGACTACAGAAAAATAATAGGGCAGTTCTGTTGCAAAGACTCAGACCACAACAGGTCTGAATGTTTTGAACACTGTGAATTTCTGTTTGAAATCTCTGGATTCATCTTGTGAAACTTGTTTGCATACCAAACATTTCTAACATTGTATGGCACCCCGTGGTTCCCTTGAAAGGACCTCAAGGCACCCAGGGAGCTAGAGCACCTTGTTTCAGAATCACTGGGTTAAAGAAAGATAACATTTCCACTTTTGTGCATGCATATGTAAATTCATCAATTTCATTTTCTCATTCACTTGCTATGCAACATGATTTATATCAGTGCTTTAATTCAGGGAGAAATTGTAAAAGATGGACAGCTCTTGTGCCACAAAACTTAAAAGAAGATCTATTTATCAGGATGTAAGATAATAGAAATTCCCATTGTTAATTCTGCTACACAGGGACAGTGATACAATTATGTTACAATTATGAAAATTATGAAAACACGCTTACTTGTTTAACAAAGCCTGGTCACCTATGAGAAATATTTCCCATTTCTTTAAAAGCAAAATTGAAAAACTCCAATGCAGAATAATACATTTTCAGTATAAAATAATGAAGAAACAAACCTTTTAATGCAAAATCACAGATGGTGCATGACTGTTTTACAGACTGATAAGTTCAAGTGTACAGACATAGATTCTTTAATGTTATCTTTCCTAAATTATAAGGTTTCTATCTTGTCTCGAATACTGAATTTAAATAGTTTCAAGGACAATTTTGTGCTTCTCCTAACCAAGTTCTTACTCACTTTCCTTCAAGTATGAAGAAAAACTGTGGGTGAGGTCATTGGCTGGCAGGAAACAGGAATCTGAAATCATACAAGACAAGATATCTTTGTTGACAGATTTGCAGCAATATAATGGAGCGGATTTACATGTTTTTGGTGTATCAGTAGGTATGCCTGTTAAATTGCACTTGACTTAAATCCACTGGAAATGCTAGTTCTTTGAACACCACATAGACTGCTTTTTAGGAAATAGAATGTCATGATCACCATGAGGCCACAAATGCAAGATTTTAATCTGGTTAACCAAATCATGGCAACACCTTTCAATACAACTTTCATTCCTTCCTCAATTATCTGAACTGTTCCTCTGATCAGATCTCCTTTATGTACAGAACTGCACAACTAACTATATCCATAGTAGTGGGCTTGCACACAGCCTGATAATAGCAATCAGAGGCCACAGCAAGAAACTTTACAATGAACTTGCTGGACCACTGAGTCACTGCTAGTGTGGCAGATTTATATTCATATGTTACCAAAATAATTGTACTGTGTAGAACAAAAGAACCCACTGATGCATTACACATGGGTCACCAGGTCACTTTTTAATCAATGAGTTTGTCACAACTGAAACCCACAGAGAAATGCAGCCTGTAAATTACACACACAAGTCATATAACTATTTGCATTGCACTGAATCATAGAATCATAGAAAAGTCAGGCTGGAAGGGACCTTTAGAGGTCATCTAGTCCAAGATCCTGCCTGAGGCAGAACCATTCCTATCCAAACCATCCCATACAAATCTGTCTAACCTATTACTAAAACTACACAATCAACTCCATCACACAACCACAAAGCATAGCACCATAACCTGCCAAAAATAAAGCAGTCGCATAACTACAGTCAGCATCCTGCTGCTGCAAAGACTTTTAAAATATATTCAAGACATCCAAGGAAGAAGCTCTCCACTATGAGACCTTTTCTAGGATATAAAGATGCCATATTTTATCCAACCAATAGGCAAAGAGCTGCCACAGGCCAGTAGCCCCTCACTTCATTCATGCACAGTTTTAACACTTCCCTCCATAGCCATCCTACAGCATGTTATCATGCTATTGGAAGCATGCTACCTCAGGCAGCATTAACTTTTGCATAGGGTACTGCTTGGTGAGGCGTGGAAGCATATAGGCTAAATGTTTTCTGTTTTGACAATGGTAAACCAGTTCAGTTAAAAAAAAAAACATACATCCATGGTAATATGTGAAGTATTTTAAAACTGGTGAACTAAAGGCAATGTTATGTCAACCTGAAAGACAGAGGACACAAAAAGGCCTGATTTGTGCCAAATAATAAGAATGGGCAATTCCCAAAGCTCTAACTGTTGTGTCCTTCCAGAATGCCACAAAGGCTGCTGACAGATGTGAAAAAAACCTAAAAAGCAGCACTTTACCAGAACAGAAAGCATGTTAATTTGACTTTGCTCCTCAGTGTCTGTATACATCAGGCACTTTAGTAGGGCTTTTTGACACTTTTGTCTAAGAGCTGATTCAATCAGCTCTTAGACAAAAGTGTCAAAAAGCCCTGCTGAAGTGTGCAATCCATACAGATGTTGGACAAACAGAGTTAAATGAATGTGATGCCTCTTCTGGGCATGTGCTGCACTTGGTAAGGGGGCAAACTGAGCTGAAAGTAAAGCACTGGGGTTTTTTGGTTTTTTTCATGTCTGTAAGCAGCCAAGAATCTAGCTTGGTGTTTTTCAAAGGAACTAGTACTGAAATTACACCTTGTGCTAAATCACAAACTAGTGGTCAGGTAGTACAGTTTTTTTTCTATTTTGGCATTGCACTGCTTTAAATAATTAGCATTAGGCAGTAAGAGAGAAGAGTTTTAGTTGTGGACGATTCTGTCAGTGTGCTCCTTGTGCAAGCAGGGAAGAGGATATTTCCTTACTCTCTAGTGTGCTCCAAGACAAGATTTATCCCAACATTTCATTCCTTGTACGCTAAACCCACAGCATTCTCATTTTCAAACAGAGAACAGGAGATATTATTGCTGAGTGTCTCATTCCCCTGATTTCTCACCAGGAGGCAGATTTACTTTATAGCTGGAGCCTGGAAAAAGCCTTGCTAGTGAAGTTTGCCAAGAAAAATTGTTTGTCGTCATTGCACCCTCCAGCTGATGAACTTCCTGTTGCTCAGGACCTAGATTTATAATGGTTGAAATCTGAATCTAACCTCTTGTATTAAGATCACTGTTTCATGTACTTAAGGCTGGGAAGGGAGGGATCTCAGAGGAGGTAAGGGTGCTCAGTAGAGCTGTGCAAAACACCATCATTTCATTTCAACGTCCGTTTTGCCATTTTGTTTCATTTCAGTTTGAAGCACTGTACCGTTTTGTTTCGTCAAATCTGTTTTGCTGTTCCTGGCTGCCAGGGCCAGGGGCTGGGGAAGTCATAGCTGAGGCCCGCAGATGGGACAGGAGCAGAGCTGTCACATGCTGCCTGTGTTCGTACCATGCTGTTCATCTACACACTGCAACTGGCTGCCCAGACAGCACAGAGTGGGGGGGAGGGAAGGGGAAGGATGGTTTAAAGATAGCTGCCAAGTGCTGGCAGCTGGGGCTGGAAGCTGGAGCTCCCCCACAATGGCCACAGGGGCACATGACAGGGCTGGAGGGACCTGGCACTAAATTTAGTGCCAGATCTGTGCACATGTAGACACCTGCTAAAAATCACTTACTGTGCATTTCCTTAATGTGCAATAATTCTAGTCACAACTAACTGAATACACAGATGCACCCACCATCCTTCTGAATAATCATGTCATCTCCCTTTGTTGCTATGTATGCTAACAAGGACCCAAGCAGGCTGAATGTGATGTCTCAAACTCATAAGAACATAAGTGTCATAGTGGGTCAGACCAATGCTCCATCTATCTCAGTATCTTGTCTTTGACAGTGGCAGGAGGGGAATGCTTTAGAAGGAGAACACTGAACCAGATATATCTAGCGTGACCTATTCCCTGTTCATTACCTTCTGTGGCATCCATCGTTGTTTGTATAAATTAGAGACAGAATCATAGAATCATAGAAAATGAGGGTTGGAAAGGACCTCAGGAGGTCATCTAGTCCAACCCCCTGTTCAAACAGGACCATCCCCAACTAGATCATCCTAGGCAAAGCTTTCCTAGCCAGGAATGTAAAAGTCTCCAGGAAATTAAAAGTCTCCAGGAATGAAGACTCTACGACCTCTCTGGATAAGCTGTTCCACTGTTTTACTACCCTTCTAGTGAGAGAGTTTTTCCTAATATCCAGACTAAACTTCCCTTGCTGCAACTTGAGACCATTGCTTCTTGTTCTGTCATCTGCCGCCACTGAGAACAGTCCAGCTCCATCCTCCTTGGAATCACTCCCCAAGTAGTTGAAGGCTGTTAAATCCCGCCTCAGTCTTCTCTTCTCTAGACTAAATAAGCCCAGTTCCATCAGCCTCTGCTTGGAAGTCATGTGCCCCACCCCCTTCACCATTTTCATTGCCCTCCTCTGTTCAGCACTGGTGAAGCTGCATCTGGAATAATGTGTTCAGTTTGGCCACCCACTACAAAAAGGATGTGGACAAATTGGAGAGAGTCCAATGGAGATCTCAAAGGATATATCTTTTGACTGTTCTGCTTACTAGCTAGCAACAATGTTAATAACCAAACAACACTGAATGGTTCAAAAGAAGATTGACAAGGACATGGTTCTTTTCTATCTTCCAACTCAAAGACTAAATAAAATCACTAATCTTCAGTATCATCAATGTTAATGACACCTTAGACAGGCCCAGAAAGGAGAAAACTGCAGACTCAGAGCCTGCTGCAGACAAAAGCAACACTGGCTCAGAGCAGAGCATCTATACTCACTGTATTTTCCTGGCATGAACAAACAACTCAAAGTAGTTGCTCTCTGTTCTGCCCAGTGATCTGATATGAATGACTTGACAGCTGTATAAGTCACTAACCCCCTTGGCTTTGTAAGCTTCCAACTCCTGACCAAAAGCAAAAAGACAGAAAAAAACAACAAACCCAATCCATATGTAAATGAATTGCTTCTCTGGCTTAAAGGCCTTTCTGACTGGGAAAGAGATCACAGAGATGTATTATTTGCACAGTACCCTATAGATTCTAGAAATACAAAATTTAAGCAGTTCAGAGCAGTACAGAAGGAACTTCTCTGCTTTTAGGCTCTAATGTGGCAGAAGAGCAGATTTCTTGATTCACGAAGAAAGCTAAGCTGACCCCAAAGGCAGAAATGAGGGTCAAACTAGGATCATGTGTGTCCAAACAAAGCTGTCAAGATAGAGCAGTTATCTAGAAAGACAAGCTTTAAGCACTACAAAAGAGAGAGCACAGCTGGAGTGAAATGTTCCATTAGGGGCACAGGGCAGAAAGAGTTCAGGGAGTAGCAATAAACTAATATATAAGTTAATTAACTTGTAAGTAGGGTCTTACTGGCTACAAGTACACAATATCTAAAAACAGGTGCTCATGTTAACTTTTTATAATTTCAGTTACTAGGATTAATGCTACCTCCCAGGCTCAAAATGAAAACCCCCTAAAAGTTTTAAGCTAAATCTATCAGGAGCTAAGGTAAGCTACAACAGAAAAAGCCTTCTCACTTTCCAAACCTTAAGAAAAGTATACTTTGACTTTTAAACTGAAACAAAATAACTTTAGGAATTTGAAGCTTTTAAAAGATGCTGCATTGACAGTTCTGGAAAATGAATTTTCCCCTTATCCACAAAACAAAGGGCAAAGCAGAACAGTTTCACCTTCACCTCTAGCAAGCTTTAAAATTTCAGAGGAATGACATAAAACTTTTGTCTCTATGCCATACTCTCTTAATGGTTGATCTGTAAGGGAAGCGATTCCAGAAGACTGTCAACAAAAGAGCTAGCTGTGGTTGAAATCCATCCACTAAACACTGAACTACAGTTACCAGCTCATTTCATAAGCTCCTTGAAAAGTCAACAGGTACAAAGAACCTGAACCAATCAGAATGACAACTGTTTATTTTTCATTTAAAACATGCTTCAGTTCAGGTGAGCCCATCCGTTAAGTATCTGGGTGCAATTCAACCAACACCAGAAGCCTTTGTTAGCCATTATCATCATTCATAAATCCCATTACTTCTTATAAGAAAGAAAAGTTCTTGAAATAACATTTTACAGAGAGTGGGTCTATTTAAAAATGCTTCCCTTCCATTCCCATAACCATGGAAACGAGAAAGCAGAGCCACTACTTACTCCAAAAGAAATAATCAATTGAAACAACACTGCAGTATAACTTTGAAATTATTTTTATAAAACAGACCCACCAGACTTAGATATGTCCTAAAATATCCTCTGTTTCCTAGAAGAAAATAATTCTTCTCCTGTGCAAAAAACAGTAAAACATCTCTCTTTGTTACAGCATTTTTTACCTGGCAGTTTTAATTCTTCTAGTTCAATTACCGAACGTTTAGTACCAAAATGCCGATTAAGTAGATTTTGCAGGTCTTCAGGGACTCCTGGTTTAGGAGATGATTTTGCAAGAACATCAGAAATTTTCTTCTACAAAAAAGAACAAAACAGGCATGTTGAGTAGAGTATGTGTGTATTATTCAATAATCCACAATGCTACATAAGACTATGTTTCTTTATTGTTTTATGCCTGTGCAGCTCACATACAGTTCTTGTAATCAGGCAAAAGTTCCACTGTAGTCATTAGGAGCAAGGTTTTCAGAACTGGGTCAAGGGTCTTTAAAAAGATATACTGTGAAGCAAAATCCCCAGGCACATTGCATACTCTCCTGCAGTACTGGCATATTAAAACTGACCTGAAAAGGTATGTCTGTGCATAAGCTTTACTTTGATTTTAACTCTAGCATTTTTAGCAACTCTCAAATCTCCCAATGTCTGGTGTTTTTCATTATGCTTCAGCTTCAGAGCTCAAGTGATTGCATACAAATTCTAGCTTCCTTTAAATTAATAATGATAGCTTTCAGCCCTTTTGTCTTTAGGGAACAACCTGGAAAACATGACTGAAGTGCACCACCCTGGGTCAAAAACCAAAATTCAAAGAAAAAGAACTCAACACCGATTTATTTTATTTACTTCAAATACCATGAGTACATATGTTTGGGGGAGTTGGTATGTGATTCTGAATGATGGGATGTGACAATACTACTTTGAAAATATCGAGAATACCAGGTGATTTGTTTGTTGGGGGATTTGGTCAAGATCTTTGTAGGACCTGGACGTTCTAGGGAGGCAGACACATGAATGGAGGTTTTCAGTGGGCACTTCTACACGAGACACTTAATGAATGGTAGACTAATTCTACTTCACATTAGTGTGTCACAACAAAAACCATGCTAATACACAGCAGAATTACTCTACTACATCATTAAAAAAAAGTTTGCTTTTGCTACTGAGTATTAGCACAGGCTAATGTACTTTCATGTAGTACTTTATGTGAGAGGTACCAAACTTAATGCGTAGTAGCAGAGGTGTATTAATGAATGTGTAGACGCACCCAGTGTCTAGTAGGGCTGGTAGGAGAAGGAGATCAGAGAAAGAGAGTCCATGTGTGTATAGGAGTGTCTGCAAGATGCTGTATTCTACATGGCTGTATTTGGGAAAGATTGAAATTTCAAATGCAAACCTATGTTTTTAAAATATAACTTTTTTGAAGATTATTTTGCAACATAAAGAAGAGCAACAAGCTTTTCTGTAAATTATCCAGAAGCCCATCTGGAACAAGTAATCAGGAAAGTAACTTTTTAAAGGGGAAGCCCACATATTAGTGCTTAATCCTCGTCCCATTGAAAACGGTGCGACATTTTGCCGTGATCTTAAGTCACAATTTGACTTTCTAAATCAGGGCTGTCCAACTGGTGGCCCATGAGGGGTCAGCCTATGGCCCACAAGAACTTAACATGCAGCCCATGGACCCCTCTCCCACTGCCACATGAGTGGGGAGGGACATGCACTGCCAGTGCAAGTCAGCTGCACCAAAGCCAGAAGCCCTGTTCTACAGTACTGAATGAATAAAAAAGCCTGGATCCCTCTTTATTTAAGTAGATATCACCACTTCTAAAAATAAAGCAGAGAGCAGCATGGAGCAAAACTGGTATGACTGTGAACCCTTCCTCCTGATGTTAAGAAGCTCTCATTTGAGCAGTCCCAGCTGACTCCTCCATCCATTGTGTAAATAGGATTGCAGCCTATGACAGACCTCATCATCATGGATATCAGTATTTTTGCCTGGTCCACATACATGCAAGGCCTGATCCAAAGCCTTTGGAAGTCACTGGGAGACTTTCCATTAGCTGTCAGCTGTCTTTGGACTTGGCCCTGGCAGTATCCAAGCCTGTGATTTCAAACGCACTCAGTCAAAAGCAGTAATTAAAGTTACATCCTCTGTGGGTAAAATGTTTCTGCTGTGCGGCACTTGCAGGCAAAGGCACTCTCTAGTTACTTTTTACATACTGCTTCACAGATAATAACCCAAAATCAACCAAACTCATTTACTCAGGGCCTCAAGATAATTTGCCATTTCATAGGATCATTACATCATTTACTGAGTCACTCAATTCCTTTAGGAAAAATATATTTCTCTTAAGGGGAATGCTGATATTAACAAGAAATTCCATAACAGCACAAGCAAGGACACCTGAACATGCTTTATTCCTTCAAAGCAAGATGTGGGGAAATGTTCTTCACATAAGAAATTTTATTATTTTTCTTCCAATTCTTTCCAGATGGTTAAAAAGCAAAGGATTTTTTTTTAAAGAGCGAACAGCTTGTTTGAGACCTACAGATTAGGCTGACAAGTACTGCACAACAATTTCCTGACAGGTTGTGCACCAGGTTGTGTGTCAGTGACATGTTCCCACTGAAGCAAAAGCTTTGACTAAACCCCAACTATTTGTGTGCAAACTGAAGACTCATTTTAAGGCCTCATTCACCCTGTCCATCATGGGATGCTTTTGCTCTGGCTGTGGTAAAAGGCACAAGACACATGATTCTTTCTGCCAACCTTGCGTTTAAAGCTAAACCCTGAAATTCCCCAGAGGATGGATGAGTTCTGACATTAAACGAAACCCCTACCAACCGGCAGGGTGAGGGATGGTGGAGGATGTCCATGGGTGCAAGAAAGGATCATAGCTAGGGACCTCCTTAATTTGCGGTTTTGTGGAAACTGTAAAATCTAGGATTGTCTATGAAACAAATAACAACAACAAAACTTAAGAATTTAATACAAATAAAATGTTGGCTCCCTAGCATATGTCCTCACTGTTGGGAGGCTAAGGTGCCAGCTGGGGGGACAGCACAAAGAGCAGCAGACAAGATAGAGGGCACCCTCTCATCTCTCGTCCCTCCGCTGGGGCCTTTCTTCCAATGAGTGCAGAGGAGCCAGGCCGCATGAAGAGTAGCCAGCAATCAAGATGGTGGCCACCCCTTGTCCCTCCCCATACTCCAGTCTCTCCACCAATCAATGCCAAAGGATAGAGATGCATGAAGGGCAGACAGCAATCAAGATGCAGCTGCCCACTTGTCCCTCTTCCCCGCCCCCAGGCCTCTCCACCAATCAGCACCAAGGGGCGTGGCCACTGTAAAATGACTGCAACATTAGAACTTTACACCACAATCAACCCACAAAAATTGGTATGTTCCGATTTAGGTAGCCCCCGAAGCATGGCCAAAGGTCAATACTTAGAGCTCACTCACTGGTGCTATGTAGAAAAGGGGCACCAGAGATAGCTCTCCCATCCATGGTAGGAAGGTGGGGCAGTGAGATACCTTGGAAACTAACTATGTACTTTACAAAAGCATGAGCTTTTCTAGCTTAAAAGTAGGCCATCACCTGCAAAAGCTCATGTCTCTCTGAAGCAGTCTCTAAGATGCCACTGTGCTTTGCCTTCTGCTTGATTTCAGACTAACACAACTAATTGCTTTTCTTTACCCACGACATGGAGTAATTGAAGTGGCTGGCTCCTCCTATGCTTACAATCCCTCCATTAAGCTCATTCACTTTATTTGTTCAGGATGAAAGGACAAGGTTTGGTCCATGTATTTGCTGAAGTCAATGAAGAGAGGGATTATCTCCTTTCTAAAACTCACTGGAGTCTTTTAGTCACAGTACATTTGAGTTGTCCTTCTAAAAATAACATGTTTTAGAAAAGTAAAAATAAAGTGGCCCACTTTTCCCCTTGCTCCTGAATTGTCTTTGTGCTGAACCTTTAGCAAAGAGTGAGACGTACCTTCCTTCTCCTTTTTGTCTTCTCAGTGCTTTCTCCTTGTTTTTCAGGCTGAGTCAGAAAGCATTCGGCAGGCTGCAAAGCACATGTAAAGTGAGATTCAACAGAGATATTGCTATCCTAAAATACATCAGACCATGACTGACTAGTAGAGAAAAACATATTAAGATACAGTTGGGAGTCAAATTCTGCTCTCTCACAATAGTGTAAACCTAGAGGAACTTTTGGAACTACTTCAGGTGTATACTCCTGTAGCTGAGAAAGGAATAAAAGAAAATAAAGGTGAACCATGCAAATTGTAGTTGCACATTCATACCTGACCAACAGCAGGTTTAGATAAACTAAAAACAAAAATCAGAAGGACTAGGTTAACAGAACTCCTCAAATTAAACACACTTAATCACTGTTATTATGCGTGATCACCATTCTAAACTTTCCCAAATACACCCTGATAATAACTGGGTCTAGGAACATCTAGATCATGAAAAACACTGTGCAGCAGGGAGAGAATAACTAGAAGTAATGACTGCTCTGGATTTATGGTTCCCTTCAACAGTCGCAATACAATATTTTGGAAGATGTTTCAGATCTGAGCTGCCCTACTACCTGGTGTATCTCTTCCTGCTTATACCACAACGCAAAGGTTAAAAAAAAAAAAAGAAAAATACAAAAAAACAGTGTTTTGGAAGGCTTTCCCACCACTGTCCCTCTGTTATTAACTCTTCTCATACCTCTAAAAGCAGAAGACCAACCATAGAGGCTGCATACACTGATATATGAGCTAGTGATCCCCTCATGGCTACATAAAAACTGTTTCAAGTCTTGGCTACTGAGGTACTCATTTTTCTTGTCTGAAATATAGTTGTTCTTCTTCTTCTATTACCTTATAAGGGACGTTGGCCTTAAGAAGGCATAAAATGTTGTGTATGACTATAATGCCTATGCACAGAGATAAATTTGCATTAGGAGGTTCCTAATGATGGCCTGCAAGTATCTGAGGGGTGTGAGCATCACAGCTAGAGATAATGCCTCTGCAGCTTAACTGGAAGGAAATGGGCTGAAGCAGGAGAAACAGCTTGAGCCCAAAACATATTTGCAAGTCTTCTCTCCACTAAAATGGGGGAAGCCTCATAATCTGGAACGCTTGATATGGGACTGGACAAAGTCCTTAATAAATGTCTGCTCAGGAATAATGCTGCACTGGCACTTGGGAAGAGACTGGAAGGAAAAGGAACAGCACAGACAGACTTGGAGCCACGTTGCAATGGCAGCCCCTAGATTCCCAATAACTAGGAGCTCCACAGAACAGAGGGAGACTGAAGTAGTGTTAATAAAGCATTGGGCTCCTTGAACCTTTCCGCATGCTTCCTGTGGGATCTAGGATGTGATGCATAGAATCATATGTATTATAGAATCATCAAAAATTAGGGTTGGAAGGGACCTCAGGAGGTCATCTAGCCCAACCCCCTGCTCAAAGCAGGACCAACCCCAACTAGATCAACCCAGCCAAAGCTTTGTTTATCCAAGTCTTAAAAAATTCCAAGGATGGAGATTCCACCACCTCTCTGGGTGACCCGTTCCAGTTTTTCACTACCCCGCTAGTGAGAAAATTCTTCCTAATGTCTAACCTAAACTTCCCTGGCTGCAAGTCCAGCTCCATCCTCTTTGGAACCAACCTTCAGATAGTTAAAGGCTGCTGTTAAATCTCACCTCAGTTTTCTTTTCTCCAGGCTAAGCAAGCCCAGTTTCCTCAGCCTCTCCTCAGAAGTCATGTGCTCCAGCTCCTGAACTGTTTTCGTTGCCCTCTGCTGGGCTGTAATTTGTCCACATCCTGTAGTGGGGAGCCCAAAACTGAACACAGTACTCCAGATGTGGCCTCACTAGTGCTGAATAGAGGGGAATAATCACTTCCATTGACCTGCTAGCAACACACGTATCAGTGCAGCCCACTATGCCATTAGCCTTCTTGGCTCATATTCAGCTTATTGTCCACTGTAACCCCAGGTCCTTTTCTGCAGAGCTGCTGCCCAGCCAGTCAGCCCGCAACTTGTACCGGTGCATGTACTGTACTCTTAGATTCATGGTTCAAACAAACCTGAGTGGAGTCACAACAGGGACAGTTACTGGAAGGGGCAGCGTGAAAAATGAGTTAAAAGACCAGGAATCTGAACAAGCGCATCTGGCATGAGAAGAATACCAGAGAGAGATGCTGACACATAGATCAGGGTACAGGTAGGTGCAGTGACATGGACGTAAGGCACAAGCCATGAATACAAACAGGAGGGCCGGGTGGGAGGGCGAAGCGATGGCTGTGGAAAGAAAGCCAGAAGCAGAGTGACAGACAAAGCAGGAAGGACCAAGGGCAGCAGCAGGCAGTGGTTAGCAGCAGATGGGGGAAGATGAGGGTAAGTTACTTAATCAATTATTTTCTGGAAGTCCATCTTCTAGCCATTCTCTCTCTACTGGGCTCATCTAATAGAGGATGCACCCTAGCCCCTTGACAAGTATCTGAAGATTGTGCCGTCCTCTTAATTATTTCCTCTCTTTTTACACTGAGTCTGCACAGGGGACTTTATCAAACTCTGGTTACTGCTGCTGAGAGTTTGCTGCATTTTAAGGATGAAAAGAATGTTACATGAGAAGCTGCAGAACAGCAATGGATTTATTTGACTCTCTTCTCTTTCAGAGTGGATTACGGTGAGATAAGGCTGGGTCCTGACATTCACACAGTTCCTTGAATCCTTAAGGATACTTTCTCCTAGTGCAGGGGTGGGCAAAATGCGGCCAGATGCGGCCCGCCAGCCCATTCTATCCAGCCCGCAGGGCCCCTCAAAAATTTAGAAATTTAATATTTATCTGCCCCTGGCTGCTTGTCATGCATCACTCGATGGCTTGCCAAAACTCAGTATGTGGCCCTCCGCTCAAAATAACTGCCCGCCCCTGTCCTAGGGGCTGGTCAGAAGCTGTAATTTCCATTCAGCTGGAAATCCAGACATTTTAAAATTAGAACAAAAAATAGAAATGGCAAAATTTACCATTAAACAAAATTCCTGGGATCACTGAGCTTGGAATAACTTCATTGCATGCACTATTTTGACAAGGTGAAGATAACATTGCTTCAGTGTTATTGTTTTGACTTTTATGTTTTATTGTAAATAATATAACAAGTCTAAATGGAGCACTCCAACTATTACACCACGGCATTTACACGCATTCCCATAGAAAAAAAAAATCACCAAAACATTTCAATTTTGTCAAATGAGTATTTTCTGATGGAACATAGTTCCACTGGAACAATTGTTTCACTTCACATTTTTGGTCCTTACATGTACACAAAGACTCCTTTTATTTCCACTGTTTTGGTGGCATGAACATGGCAATGCACTTGGGAGTTTAAGGACCCTCCCTTCATCTCGAGGATGGGCCACATTCTCATACCATGTAAATGGAGATCATTCCCAAGGAGAAAAATCCTGCTCCCAGTATCCTTGATATAAAGGAAGTATATCACTGCAGTTAATGGGGTTCACTGGAGCCGAGAGTGTTACTCTGATCTTGCAATAGTGCCTCTTTCTTCCCCATCCCACATTTCCAGTGTTATTCAGAACCAAAAGTTGTCATTAAGTTTTCCTTGATGTTCAGGCTGGAAGTTTCTTTCTGTCCAACTATTCCTGTTCCATCCTCTTGCGTGTTTCCGGCTGTCCACAGACACTCAGGAAAAACTTGCCATAGGTATTCATCACAAAGTCACCATTTGGCACAACTTTTTAGGCAGAAACATAGGTATTCATCACAAAGTCACCATTTGGCACAACTTTTTAGGCAGAAACTAAGCCATCAGTTTGACATAGTCAAAGAATATCATCACAGAGCCAGTCATAGGCAGACCCTCTCCTTTTTCTTCCCATAGACGGACCCTCTCCTTTTTTTTCCCATAGAATAAGGATGATTCCACTGGCCACCTCATGAGTTTCATCCACTTGCTATCACCATACCTATAAAAGAGTCTGTTCCCCCTGTTCACTCATTCTGGATGCCATTCAATTGAAGCTGGTTTTACACACGTGACACCACTGACCTTATCTGTGTTACTTCCAATTCCAATCTGTAGGAGAGAAGGATCAAACTCTGTGCTGGTAAGTGTCTTTTCTGTACGAAGTGATCCTGGGTTCTTGCATTTTCCATCCCTTTCCACCATTTAAAAAGGAAGCAGTTTCCCAGGTGGATAGTTTCCTCTGTGCTCTGCTTCCAACCTGGTCTGCCTTAGGAGCCTTCCTCTAATCTAATGCACAACGTTCCAAGCAGCTGTTTGAAATGCTAATATTTTAATTCTCTACTATTTTTTAGTAGCTTGTCTAGACTGTTAATGCTAACCTTTGTGGTATCAATAGTAAACATCCTAACATGAGAAATGACTCGCACCATTTTGGTGGGACCAAAAACCTGGTAGGCAAGAACTCTGATCCCTCACTGAAGACCTGTTAAAGAGGCAACATAGCCCAGCAGAGAAAGCTCTTTGGCCCAGATTCTGGAAATCTGATTCTATTCCCAGCTCAGTCAGTCACCTGTTTGTTGACAGCCCACTTCTACACCCTCATCGATAAAATATGGATAATTTTTAATTCATATACTGAAATTAAAAAGAAACTGTGGAAGAGAAATTAACTGTGATGAATAGTTGTAAGTTAACATATCTTCTGATGACTGGAATCTTAGGCATCTTATCCAGACTCAATTTCTAACCTTTCTGAATATATTAGTCACCTTCTCATGCATGTTCAGTTGCTTTTTGCACACTGCTTTAAAAATAAAAGCCATTTGTATTTTTTCCTTCTGAAACACACAGTACAAACAACCCACTACTTTCTGACCTGGCCCCATGTGCTCTGTACATTTTTATACTATTTTAAAAATGCAGAAAAACAGGAAATTTGTGCTGAGACCCTTGATTTATGAACTAAATGTCATGAATTCCTTGTTTGTTAATCATAGACAGAACATAAAATATTTCCTGTGTTATGGTCCTGATGCAGCTTTTCTTCACGTTGCCAAGTTACTAGAAATCCAAACGTAAAGTGAAAACATTCATGGGTGCATGTGCATGTGCGTGTGTGTGAGAAACCTTGCAAGCCAGTTAGGCCATCGGCTCTGAAGTTGAGATTTAGTGACAAAATAAACATATCACTGCCACTTTAGAATGGAGACGCATTATTCATTTCATTCTAGGCCTGCAGACAATCTGAGAATTAAATAAACTATCCAAACAGTCTGTGGATTGAAAATAGAGTTGTCCCTAATTCTATTTAATTGTCTCCTGACTGGCTTCCAGACAAGAAGGCCACAACAAAATACCTTCTGGACTATCAATCTAAAGAGACAAGGGAATCAAGTATGCAATTTAGTACACATGAGAAAAACCTTAAAATGACAGTCCTTATCATTCTGTGCACTGCTGGCACATGGAGCTTCATGGCTGCCCATGGAATAAAATTCAAACGCCCCTGTTCCAAACACTCAGACTTCTGCTCTTTAAGCAATCTCCATTATTATTGTATGTCCTAAGGTCAGACTGACCAAAGCCTCTGTGTGTGGCACATGGCAGATAGGGGAAAAGGCAGGCAGCACAGTAGTAGATGGGGCAAGAGGCAGTAGACCAGGCAGGGGAAGGGGACAAGAGTGGCCCCTGGGGAGGACAAAGGGTTACTTTGTGGCACACCTGCCAAAAAAGGTTGGCTTCCACTGTCCTAAGGCAAAAAAATAAGCAATCCTGACTCCTCCCTGCAGGAGGCAGTCATACAAGGAGAGTAGCTTGTTCACTGCAACATCTTTCTCCTTGTTTAAAATATTTAATTTACGCTAATAGCTGTAAAAGTTGCTGTACTGTCAAAATCAAGATAGGCACGGGAGGGGTAAAAGTAATGTAAACTTTCTTCATATTACTCCAAGTGCCTCAATTCTGACTCCTTCCGTTCTTGTGGACCACTCAGTCTTTGGTCTACTGTTAGAGACTCACATGAAAGGTGCCAATTTGGGCCAAGTGTGGCAGTGACACTTGACATTACAAACTAGAATGCTATTACAAACTTACTACACATATGTCAGTGGATGGGCAGGCTCAGCTGTACCACTGCAGGTTCATCTTAAACACAGGCCTGAGGAAAGAGGTTGTGGCCCCTACTGAAGCTATATAAAACTAGAGTAAAATAATTAACTGGAATCTCTTAACATTCAAACTTGATAATTTCCAAGGAGTACAGCAGCAATCAACAACACAACAGTATTAAGCAAAGATCAGGATCTGAAGTGAAGAATAATGCTCCTTATTTAGAGAGAAAAGCTGAATTTCCTTATTTTTATAGCCTCAAAGTTCAAAACTGTTGCAAATCTTACCAACCTGTTTTCTTTTCTTTGATGCAGCAGGTTTGGAGGCCATGTCTTGTTTCATTGCTCTAGTTGTAGTGGTTGCTTTTTCCACTTCATCATCATCAGAAGGATCTGAGAAAGAAATGCCATTTCTTTACATAAACCTACTACAGTGTTAATATTTCATACCTATTCAGAAGCGGGGAAAATAAGGTTGTCATAGTGATACCACTCTAAATTTAAACCTTAAAGACAGCTCCAACAGGAAGTAGTAATTTCACAGTACAAATGGTAGCAAAAGTTTACTTTCAAAGCACAATATTTTCACTCCTCTGTATAATATTTACTCTAGACAACAATACATTTCCTGAGCTCCATGAAATTCTTCAAATCTGCTGCAGCTTGCAATTTCCACTCCTTCCAGAAACCTCACTAAAATTCAGCTAATTGCCAAAAACTTATTCAGTTATTGCTCACTGAATGAGCACACTTCAGGCTTATTGACATCTTTCTGCTCTAGTTCAAGATGGGTAGAAGTATTTCCCTCAGCAATAGTTCAGGGTTTTCTCTATTCAAGAGTGGACCAATTCCAAAGAAACTGCTGTTAGACAAACAAATCAGTGACAACACTACAGCTAAACACCAGTGATTCAGGCCACAGGAACACTGGGAAAAAAATCTGTCTTTGCAAGGTTTGCCAACACTTCTCATGGACTAAGTCAGTTTCTCCCACAAAAGACAAATGAAAAAAAAATCCAAATGGCTTTACTGATATTAATTACTTACAAGAACAAGAATGTTAAACTTGGCATAGTGTCCTAGTTTATATAAGTATATATTCAGATCTACATACACAATTGTGGACTCTGAGAGTCTCATTAAGGATAATTAGCTGATGGCACCATTCCCACAGTTGATATAGAATGACCACAAGGCAGAAACATGCATATGTTTTGAGACAAAGCATTACAGATTAAGGGGAAAATCCTTTCATCATCATTGCCAATTATAAAGAGTGCAAAACACAGGGAAGAAATACCAGCAATGGAGGGAATCTGTTCACAGTAATGTTACAGCCCTTCATTTCAAGTAGATTTTGTATTCAATTAAAAAACTCTCCCCTAGAGATCCCCAATTACTATGTCGCCAGTTGCCAGAAGCACCATTATCTAAGTCCAGCTGAATTAGCAGAAGTAACTAATCAATTTACATATCCAGTTATTTGGGGACTCTTTATTTTTTCTGTTCCTTAATACCTATTGGGCAAGTGTTGGAGTCAGCAGCATTCTCAATCTAAACTTAGCAATCACCTATTGAAATATCTTGCTTTTTATTTCAGGTAGAAACAGAACAGTTCTTTAAGCATCAAACAAGCATGGGAGACATGTCTATTATGATGCGACATGAGTGTAAACCAGAAGCAGTTCATGCTTTCAGGTTTAGGAGACTTAAGACAGACAGTAAAGCAAGTGTAGCTAGTATTTAAAGTGGTAAACAGATAAATTCACCGTGATTCACTTATGGAAAAATAAAATGGAAAACAGAGGGATGGAAAGGGACAGATAGCAAGGAGGCAGTTAAACCCTATTTCAGAAGCACAACTGTGTACATTCAAATTCTCCAAAGGAAGCTTGGAGATATTTAGAACCAGATTTTTAGGTGACAATAGGACAGTAGTTTGGAACATTTTGAAAACCCTACTATACACAGGAGCTATCAATAAGTGTATGCATTTATGCCTGGAAAGTATAACATTCTAACTTTAATGTCCTCTCATGACAGTCAGCAACCCTAAAATTAGGCTTTGGACAACAACTTGAGTTTAAGCTGCCAGAGTCTGAAAGCTAGTAACTGAAGAAAATCAGCAAACGCTCTGTAACAGATTGGATGCCATCTGTTATGAAACCATTTTATATACCATGTTTTCTCAGATACAAAACATGTAATTCCCCACAAATCAGCCCTCCCTAACAAAACTGGGATGCATGGATTAAGCAAGGAAGCTGATTTTCTCCCCTCCATAGAAGCACACTGCTTTGATTCCTGCTCCACAATGAAACATCATTACTATTCAAGCAGCCAAGGAAATCATTTGACTTAATGGCCCATTGTTCTTCACTCCACAGGTGTTAACCATCAACACTCTTTTTTAATAGTCTGGATGATCTTGTCAAGAAAAGTCAAACTAACTTTTCTTATGGGAATCTTGCCAGTCTGTTAGCTGTTCCTGTTAACCTAAACAGGCAAAGTAGTGAGCCAGCTAAAGACATGGCTCTACCCCTGCTCTATGCAGCCATGACTCCAGAAAAATCTTTTTCTTCTCATCCTGTCTTTCAAAAACAAGGTGTGTATTATTTTCCAGGGAGTGCTGTATGTGAGAAAATACAGAAGATTAGATTTATGGAAAGCTATGCTCATTTAAGAATTGAGACAGGGACTGAAAAGAGAAATTCCATTCTAATTTCTCAGCAGTTCAACACGAGCAATAATGACCACTTTAAGAAGGTCATTTTAACATGTTATTGAACTTATATTTAGACCAAAATGTAGGGAAGAGACAAGAAGTATCATCTGCCACTTACGCAAGAAGAAGATGGATCCTGAAATTTTGAAGGGAAACTGAACAAAATACAAGCTCAGAACTGCAGCGCTAGTGTGGTGACACAAAACGGACCTCACCTGGAACACTGAGTCGCAGGCCTGCGGGAATGATCTACGCATCCCAAAGCAAAGTTTGCAAGATGTTGACTGAGGTTAATTAGGTGCACAGGAATGTTTAGCAGCCATTAGGGGTGACTAGGTCAGGGGACCCAGAGGTTTCAGTTTACAAAATTTTAAACTATCAGTTTTATTCAACTATGGGCAGTTTGTTTTAGTAAAAAACAAAAATAAACACAAAACCCCCAATGTAAAGTCCTACAGAGCACAATACTGTGAAGCAACAAGTAGGGCAGGGTACAATTTTGTGGATTTAGCAGATTAATCAAGCTCAATAATATCTCAAAAGCTTGGATATCAGTGCCCGTTGGATTATTTCTCCCTGTCCTCCTGATAATACCTTGAGATACACTACTAAGCATTTCCCTCTCTCTGCCAGCCAGCAGTGGTCCCGCAGCCTGCCTAACATTATGTCCTTCCAGTCATATTGAAGTATTAGATGGCACTCTTCATTAGCATATGCTGCTAATGTCCTCTGGTACATTGTGGAAGTTTACATACATAGTTGATGACCTAGCTATATCAGAACACTTCCCCCTACCAATTTCAGGATAATATCATCTCCTGCCCTCCAGATCATCTGTCTACCAGCATGATTTTTATGGCTCACCTTGATGGAACAGCTTCTCTGGCCAATGCAAGAAGCCAGTACTGGCATCTAAAATAAGTTATGCTTCTGCTTTTGTAAGTTTATCCTCTATTCCACACCCTCCAAAGCTTGCAGAGCTGCCAACTTGTATACAAGCTGGTATAACCCTGCAGCCTTTCCTATGCCCTGGTTATGTGACTGCAGTCCATCCAAGGGCTCAGTCTTCACTTGCAACTCATCCAGTCCAATACAGCCCATTATGGAATATATTTGCTGCTACTTGATGCAAGTGCTGAATCAGTTCCTTCTCAGAATACTCCTCACATACTGCAATGAGCAGGCAATGCAGAGGATGCAGCTAGCCAAGGAAAACTAACAGCTATCTTTAAACATTTCTTTATAAATCCTGAGTTGGCATGTCCAGAAAGGGGAGGGAGAGGGGCCTCTAAAAGGCAATAATAAATAACCCCTAAATTAAAAAACTGCTGGTTATGCAAGTCTAAGACAGGACAACCAGTTTCCATAATATAACTTCACAAACAATGCGCCACCTGTTCGCTGCCTGTCTGAATTTTGGCCTACATTTTATGATGCAACATCCTTCTCTACTTTCAGCTGGGTATCTAAAGGAGAGGTGCCAACCTCTAAAGGCAGCCCCTAAACCATAATGAAAAATGTCTCCTCTGCAAACATCTCCCATCTGGGTTTGTCTTTACAATGAACTATTTCTTATTCTAAATGACATCTGAATAAGCTACCTACTCTGGAAATAGACATTTCTATCTCAGCAATACAGTAGTTGGCTTTGAACTATCATTGCTTGTGACACCATGTCAGCTCTAGCTCTCCTGATGATAGAAATGTTTTATTATATGCGTTTAAGTGCCACAAAGCCAGATTTGTGGCTATCCTTATACATGGTAAGTAGTACCTTACTCTGTATACAGTTACTTCTAAGTCAGTGGGACTACCAAAGGAATAAAACCCTATTCAGTGGGTGCGTCTACATATGCCATTAATGCGCAGCAATAAACTGCAAAGCTCTGTAGTTTATTGCTCTTGGGCACATGGTTTCCACATGTGCCCAGACTACAGCACAATGAGCCAGGTTGCAGCAGCCCTGGCTGGCAGAAAGACCCAGGGGGTCAAACTACCAGCCCAGGGCTGCTCAGACTGGGCTCAACATGCTGCGGAAGGGCTGGCTGGGGCACAAGGGGCTAGCCAGCAGGCAACCCCTGCACTGAAGCATCCTGTTCTCCAGTCACCTGGGTCACCATCTACACATGCACTGCTGCACATGAAAAAAATCCAGAGCAGGGTAGTACTTGTTTTAACAAGTACTTGTATTAACAAGTACTACCACTGTGGAGTTTATTAATTTTGTGCACCCAGATCAGAGCACACATGTAGACACCAAGATGTCTACTGCACAGTTAATCAGTCAACTGTGCAGTAAATATCTCATGCAGACATGCCCAGTGGGTGCATCTACATGTGCACTTTACTGTGGAGTTGACTAATCAGCTCCACAGTAAACCATCACCATCTATACCTACACCAGTATTAGGACACAGCAAATTAACTAACTGCACTGTAAGATAAGACCGTTGGGGTCAGTACTTAACTCTGCCAAAACACATGTGCAGATGGTGACAGGCATTGGCTGAGATACAAGGGTGCCAAAGTGCTGGGGCTGCCTGCCACCTAGCCCTGCACTTTAGCACCCTTGTGCCACAGCCAGCACCTCCACTGCCTGATACTGCTACGCAGAGCCCGGGGCTGACTCCCCAGACCCTCTGCCAGCCCAGGGTTGCTCCACCCCAGCTCAAACTACTGTGCTCCCAGGCACACATGTAGACGTACTGAATATGTGTAAATATGGCAACACTTGGGTCAAAGTGATCAGCATCTTTAGATCAGATACTGCTCTTTGCTTTTTAGCTTGATTTTTTTATATGCCAGGTCACAATGAAGATATTTATGTTACAGAATGACAAAATGCACTTCCTAAGTGCCCCTTTCACTGATCCAGTATCTGACTTTTTAGTTCAACATTGACTTTCACATAAGTAAACACCTGTCCTAAATAGCTGCATGGATGGTGTTTTTCAGCACAACAGCTGTCTATATCATTTTGCTATTTTGGTGCAGATGATCATATAAGTATCTTGCATTTTCATGTAATGCTGTTGATTTGGATAAGTAAATAAGAATACTAGGGCTGTTTCACTTTCTACTTCAGTATTAGACTAAGGCTAGAAATAGATGTCACAAAATGAAGCAGATAAGCCAAGGCAAAATATGGCCCACACGCTGCATCTGGCCCACCACACCATTCTATCCAGCCCGCAGGGCCCCTAAGAAATTTAGAAAATTTATATTTATCTGTTCCTGGCTGCCTGTCAAAGATGCCAGGAGACAGGGGAGTAGGACCCAGGCGAAGCTGACAGGACTCAGAAGCAAGGCCAGCTCAGCCCCCTCCCACATCCACTTCCCCAACCAGAAGCCTCTTTCTGCCACAGCTTTCACTGCTTCCCTGCATGCCTGCCGGCTGCTCCAGCACCACATGACTCCTGGCTGCATCACTGGACTGTGGGAGCATGAAGCCCACACCAGTACTCCAGGACTAGAAGCAGGAGGGGGGGGTATGTACATGTGTGTACACATGCGTCTGCCCCTGCAATGAGGGAAGGGGAGAGACAAAGAAAGCAATGAGGGAGGGAGAGAGAGAGAGTGTATGGGTGTGTGCACACATGCAATAAGGGTTGGGTTACCATATTTCCAGCATCAGAAAAGAGGACACCTGGGGGGGGACGGGGAAGCGAGGGAGGAGAGGGTGAGGGACATATGATTGTGGGCAGGCAGTGATATGCCCATGCCCTGCCTCTGCCTCTTACTCCTAAACCCCTGCCCCCCCAGCCATGTCAGCCCCACCCCCCCAGCACTGCTAGGGTCCCTCATTCCTGACCCACAGCCCTCTGCCCACATAGCTCTGCTGGTGCCCCGCACTCTGGACCTGCAGCCCCCTGGTCCCCCAGCACTGCTGGTACCCGACGCTCTGGATCTGCACCCCCTGCTCCCCAGTCCTGTTTGGTGCATCTCACTCTCAACCTGCAGACCTCTGCCCCCCAGCAGCTCCTGCATTGTGCACGCACTTGCCCACACACACACACACACACACACACACACACAGTCTCTGTACCTGGCTTGCTGGGGCCCACATGGGAAGCACATGGCCCCTGACAGCCAGTCACCTTGCCCACTGCTCCCTGCCCCAAGCAGCTAGCCTGAAGAGCAAAAAACCCAGACATTTGCTCTTATTTTAAAAACCCACCCAGACATAGCACAGGCAGCCAAAAAAGTAGACATGTACAGTAACCTTAAATGAGGGAGGGACTCTGTGTGTGCACCCACGCACGTGCGTGTGTAATGAGGGGAGGGAGAGACAATATGAGTGTATAGATATGCAATGAGGAAGGGAGAGACTCTGTGTGTGTGTGTGTGTGTGTGTGTGTGTGCGTGTGCACGCGCGCAATGAGGGAGACAGACAGAGAGAGAGAGCGAGAGAGAGAGTGTGCATGTGTGTGCACATCCTACCATGCACATGCACCCACATCCTCCCTCGCACTGCCATACATGCAGACCCCCATACCGACATCCCCTCACACACCTCAGCCACCTTCCCCCCCCAAAAACCCCATACCCATCCACACTCCACATATCCTTCTGCCTGCAGGTCCTGCTCTTTCAGACTCTTCTGGGGCACTGCTCCTGCCCTGCTGGCTCAGCTCTTGCCAGCTCTGTGAAGCTCCTTCCTTGTTGTCCCTCGCTGGTCTCTCCCCCGAGTCAGCCCATGCTGCCCCTTTTATCCCCCTCCAGGTGACCCAAGAAGCCAATTGGGACATTGGGGGGGGAGTGAGTCTCTGGGGCCTGATTGGTACAGAAAGGGAATCCCAAGTCCTCCAATTATCTTTTGTCCTTTCAAAGCCCCTGGGCTAGGTCACTGCCAGCTAGCCCGTCACACAGGTAACTGTTTTAATGACTGAAGGGGCAGATAGATATGACAATTTTTACCCAATCTGGCCCCTGAAAGTACTCTACAGCTGTGACCAAATAAGTGCACAGTTGCAGGGCACTTTAAAAGGACCCAATTCTGTGAAAATCTGATCCTCACTACATAAGGCTTCAGATGAATGTACTCCAAAGCGGAACACCTTCATTAACTTGTGTCTGTGCACACCGGAAGTGGGGCTCAGCTGACCTCCTAGCACTGCTCCCAGCATTGTTTTCAGAATGGGGGGTGGGGAGGAAGGGAGCAGAGGTAGCTCATTTGGTAGTTGCCCACCCACCCTCCCATTCTGAAAACAATTCTGAGACAGAACGGGAGCTGGGAAATGGGGAGCAGAGCCAGGGGAAGAGACTACAAAGACACAGCCTGTCTTCCTGGATCAGCTTCAAATTGGAGTTTGATCCTCTACCCTCCCGACCCAACACCTAACATCCGTTGGCTTAGGAGGGTCAGTCTAACTCATGATGCTTTCTGTGAAGCATCATGAATTAGACCCGGGAGCTGTGGTGAGAGATAACTTTTTTATACAGGAGATGAAAAAGGGAAACCAAGAGAGGCTCTTTTAAATTTGAGTCTGAACAAAGAAGCAATGGGTTGAGAATATGAAGGTGGACACTGGTGACAGGGGCTACAAAATGAATCAGCCCATGCTTCTTAGGAAGGGAAGGGAGAATAGCAAAATAAAGAAAATGGACTTAAAAAAAGGCAGGCTTCAATCAACATAGAGAACTGGTATACAAGGGGAAACATATCTGAGAAGGAAAGTTCAGAAGAGTTGGCAGTTTCTTAAATAAATAATATTAAGGGAACAATACAAACCATTCTAATGTGAAGGAAAGACAAAAAGTGCAGTAAGAGGCCGGCTTGGCTAATTATGAGCTATTTAATGCTCTGAAACAGCAAACAGACTTTGTATAAATAGGGGAAATGAGGCCAATTACTAAGCAAGATCATATGGGGGCAAAATCATAAAGGCCAAGGCACAAAATGCAGCTGACAAGAGGATATCAGAAGTAACATGAAAACCTTTTGGAGATTAAAAGAAAGCCCAAGAGAATTGGTCCACTACCCAATAGAAAAGAAAAGCTAGTAGCAGAGGGTGCTAAGAAGGCTGAAGAGCATAATGTCTTTTTGCTTCACTCTTCAATAAAATGCTAACTTTGATAAAAGGCCAATGTGAGGGGCCCCAGCCCCAGATGCAGCCTGGGTGTGTCCTTAAGACATACTCCAGGAGTACTTCCAGAAGTTGGGGTGTCCTTCAGCCCCAAACCCCTCTTTGCTGCCTGCTGCTTGATCCCTGAGAACCAGCTGAGGTGTGCCAAATGCTAACTCCTGGCTTATAGTGCCTCAGGCCTACCGGTCTCGCTCAGGCTTTGCCAGCCTTTAGCAAAGGGGATTTTGCCAGCTAAAAGGATCACACCTTTGTGCAGCCATACACTGATAAAAGATAGATCCCTCTTTCTGAGCAAGTCTGAATGGTCAAAATACTTTGGAATCAAAAGCACCACTGACATCACATGGGTTATAAAAAGAAATGAAAGGATTTATTTTAAAAAACAAGAACAAGCATAAGATAATCAGTGACCATATGTTGAGATACAGTCAGAGATAAAAGAATAAACAATGGACAATATTAGAACAGTAAACTGTTCTTAGCCTGCATCTTAAATCCAAGGATGTAGTCCCTAGCTAGATTCACCAGGTTAAAATGCAGACCCTGCCTCTGACCTTCCTATTAGGACTTCCTCAAGTTTTCCTGCCAGGTTGCTTTTCTCAGCCAGGCCAGTACAGACTGAAGACAAAACCAAGCCCTTGACACAGACTTAAGTACTGTTGCTTATTTGGGCATTAATATATATCCCCACTTCATTGCTAGGGAGGCTCACACTATGTCAGCAACTTCTTCCCCTCCAATACACAGGACACAGACAGAAGTGCAGCTCCCTGCTGTAACTGACAATGCTTTGCAGGAAGCATTCGGAGTTACAGCGATCCCCCGCAACAAAAAGAAGTTCGCTGTTGGGTCCAGGGGCGAGAGGAATCCAGCTGCTGGCTGCTAACCTGAGGCTGGTTTCTCCTAGCAAGAGCTCCTCCTCCATCCCAGCCTGCCACTGTTTTCAGAGTGGGAGGGTGGGAAAGGGAGCAGAGGGAACTTGTTCTAGGGGTCTCCCAGCCAGTGCTAGAGGGTGGGGTAGGTGAACTGGAGCTCCCCCACCCCGGGGGGAGCTCCAATACACCCACCCCACCCTCCAGGGGGGCTGAAAAAAATGCCAGACTGAACTTCCTCCTCTCCCTTTCCCCCTCCCATTCTGAAAACAGCTGAGAGGCTGGGAAGCAGCCAGACTCAAGTTAACATAAAATGCTGCGTTTTGAAACACCTTCATCTGAACCAGCAGGACTGGCCACCCACTTGGTGAGAGGGCAGCAGGACAGGCCCTATGAAGAGAGACTGAGGGACCTGAACCTGTTCAGCCTCAGCAAGATGGGGCTGAGGGGGGACCTAGTGGCTGCCTACAAACTCATGAGGGGAGATCAATAGCAAATAGGTAGAGCCCTTTTCTCCCCAGCACTACCAGGGGTGATGAGGAACAATGGTAATAAGCTGATGGAGAACAGGTTTAGGTTAGAGATCAGGAAGCAATATTTTACAGTTAGGGTGGCCAATATCTGGAACCAGCTTCCCAGGGAAGTGGTCCTCGCCCCTACCTTGGGCAAATTCAAGAGGAGGTTGGATGATCACCTGTCTGGGGTTTTGTGAGCCCAGCATTCATTCCTGCCTGTGGCAGGGGGTCAGGCTAGATGACCTGTTGAGGTCCCTCCTGACCCTAGCTACTATGAAAACATGACTGCTTCCACCCACTACTGATGCAGTAGCGTCAGCTATGCACCTGGGTAGACACCCTGATCCCCACCCGGAACCTGCTGGGTGTGTTCACAGGTGATGATTAGGGCTGTGCAAAGCTTCAGTCCCTGATTCAATTCGGCGAAGATTCAGCCCGATTCAGCAGTCAAATCTCTGAATCTGAATCAAATCAGACGACCCTTTCATCTCTCCAAATTGAATCTGAACCCTCTGAATCGATCTGAAGAGATTCGGAAAGATTTGGAGATTTGGACACAGACACAGCTTTAAAAGTTTTTTCTACATACCTCAAGGTACCAGGCAGCTTGTGACTGCTGTAATGCTGGGGTGCATGCAGGGTCCCACAGAAGTGCTGGGGCCACCGCAATATGACCGGCAGCAGACCTGGAAGTGGACCAGAAGCACTTCTGGTTCACTTCCAGGTTCGTCGCAGAGCACATGGAGGGTCCCCCTGCACTCCTGTGGGACGCTCCACGCGCCTCAGCATCGCAACTTTTATGAGCTATGCCTGGTACCTTGAGGTATGTAGAAAAAACTTTTAAAGCTGTGTTTATGTCCGAATCTTCAGATTCAGCTGATCTGAATATGGGACAGTGATCTGAATCAATGAAACAAATCACTGTCCCTGATTTGGGCCGAATCTGAATCGAATAGGACCCACTCTGCACACCCCTACTGATGAAGGCACCTACCTGGGGCTGCTTCTGCTGTGCAGGGTGGGTGGTGATCTAGGCTCTGGATCACAGGCAACACATGAGGGGGGCCTGGGCACATGCCTCCCCTCACAGATTTCTGCACCAATGGTAGGACATGGGGCTGCAGCCTGGCTGGACCCAGTGCCCAGCAGCAGCAGGGGCAGCAGCAGTGACATGGAGTTGCGGACCACCACAGTCAACACTTACACATGTCTATGCTGCAGATGGGAGGGATGGGGATTAGGGCATGCTACAGTTCTGGGAGAGGGTGGAGGGGGAAGAGAGATGTGGCTATCAAAAGGACACCAAAAACTCATGTGACCCTTGAGAGGACATCAAAACTCATTAAGTGGCCTTCCAGCCAAAACAACTGCCATCCCCTTATCTAAAGGAAAGCACTGTGGTGTTGGTGTATAACTGGTCAGAAACTACACTAAAAGAATAATTATCAATGCCTCATCTCAAACTGGAAGGATGTCACAAGTGGGGTTTCTGAGACATCTCCCTTGTGTCCAGTACTAATTAATATTTTTATTCATAACTTGGATGAGTGTATTTATTAAATCTGCAGATGATACCTAGCTGGGAGAAACTGGAAGCCCTTAAGAAGACAAGTCAGTATTCAAAATAATCTTAACAATTTAGAGAAGTGGCCTGAAATAAACAGAATGAAATTCAATGAGGACAAATGCCAATGATACACTCATGTAGGAATAACCAACTGCAAAAATTAAAACTGGGGAATGACAGGCTGGGCAGCAGCTGTGTAACAAGAATTGTGGTGGTATAGTTAATATATCACAACCTGAAAACAAGTCAACCATGTCATACTATACTGCAAAACACTGAGATCCATTTACTCTATTCAACACAAAGGCCTCTGTTGATACTGTGTGCCCAGTTTGGGGCATTTTAAAAAATATGTAGATCAGTTTGAAAGAGAATAGAAGAGAGAAACAAAAACGATCAGAGGTTTAGAAAACTTGATGTATGGAAAAGACTGAAAGACTTGTTTTATTTAGTCTAGAGAAAAGAAGACAGGAAACATCACGTTCTTCAAATACATAAAAGAGGGAAGTTATACATTGTTCTACATGCTAAACTTCACTACAGGAGATTTAGGCTAAACATTAGAAATTTCTTTCTAACTAAATAGTCAATCACTGGAGCAGATTGTGGGGGAAGCGCTGGAATCTCAATCAATGAACATGTTAAGACCAAAGTAGAGTGTTTTAGGTATAGGGAGTCTTGTCCTGGGGTAGGTGGATTGACAAGAGTACCTTGACAAGGTCCTGTTCCTCCTTATTTTCTGATTCTAAGATTCACTTACACTGTGGAACATAACACACTGAGTAGCCCAAGTTAAAGAATTACAAAATCTGATAGAAATGAGGGAGAAGAAAAGAAAAACAAATTAACAGAGAATAAAGCAGGAGCACTATCCAGATATACCAACGACAAAACAAATTTACGACATAATCTGTTGTTATAAACCTCTTCCTCCCTTTCTTCTCTTTCACCCCCTCTGTTCATTTGCTCTAAAATTACATCATATCTATAAATAGCTTATAAAACATTTGGGACAGGACCCATGTTCTGTAAAGTACCTTGGCCATGCTGGGTGCTATGAAAATATTTTCTTTTTTCTATGTTGTCTTTATAGGTTTAAAAATACTGCTGGAAATCAAAAGTATTATTTTTTACTCCATAGGTCCACCCTGTCTAAGTATGAGGTCACTGATGAATAGAAAGGTTTTACTGCTCTTTCCTTCTGTCTGTTTTTCTTTTTTTCAACTATATTGACCTAAAATATACCCAGTTAACTTAAGAGGAATTTTATTTTGCACTGCTTTTACCTTTAAATCCAGCACAAAAAGGAATGTTTCCTACTGGGTAAAAATAACAGCTGGGGTGATCAGAAGAAAGATAAAATACATTCCCCTATTTTCTCACTCAAAAGCTCAGATTCCTAGAGGAGAAAAAGTCAGGCAAACAATTTTTGCATTGTTTTCTTACTTTGGTCTTTTACAAACAAACAATTCTTCAGTGAACAGAATTCATTCATCTTAATGTTAATGCAATTCTTTGAACTCCTTCTAATGTTCTCAAGTTACCACAAGGATGGACTGTAGGTCAACCACAGGGGGCTCTCCTCAAAATTTAACTGCTGCAGAACAGTTCCTAGCTCATCCTAGTTCAGTGACCTTGACCACCATGACTGATCTTGATATGGAGGAGGAAACAGCATTTTTCTTCTGACGAATGTTATCATTCCACTGTCATTCCTCATGGTAATGGGTAAGAAGAAAACCACCACTTTCCCTTGCAGCCTATCCGTGATGCTAACTGGTGTCTAGGGAACAGGTCAATTCTTCCTAGATGAAGCAGGAAGAACTGGGAGCTGATTAGCAACCTCAATACAGCCTAATAAGTATGACTAACCACTTTAAAGTATCCCAGCTCAAATACCTACAAGTAAAGCAGATACAAGGAAGGACTGCTACATACACACACTCAAATCATCTGGGAGAATTCTCTCAGATGTATTCTCCTGGTAGGAAAATTTATCCAGGGCTGTGTGTACAGACACTTGAATCCTGAGGCCCTGAAGTGTGGAGAGCTTGCAGTGCTGGTAGTAGACAGCCAGCAGGGGCAGAGAGGCACCTGTGCACACATCGTGTGCTCTGCACGCTCTGCTGACAGACGGCAGCCCATGGTCAGCCTATGCTTCCTGGCAGCACAATGTGGGGACTGTGAAGAGGACATGTTCTGCCCTTTGCTGCAGCAGCAGAGTCCAGTAAATGACACACTGTCTCTTGGGAAAGAGGAAGGGCAGGGGATGCTGGAGGACTATGTTTTTTTCAGAGAGAAGCCACAGCATTGACTCATATTTGCTTTCCCAGGAGAAACTCTCCTGGGAGTAATTTAACCCAGGTTGTTCCCAGGTTATTCTTCTCCTGAAGCAATCATTTTTACTCTGAGAGAAAAAGCCTGACTATCTGTATTCATGGTTTTGCTCCCAGGAGAAACTGAATGTCTGTACGAGGCCTAAGAAAGAGGCAGATCAAGGAGGAGACAGAAAAATAGTCTAGCAGAGGGAGAAGAAACAGTTTAAACTACCTATTGGATGTAACCAGAATTTCCCAACAGTGGGCACATCTCCATATGTGTGTGACGGCACAGTTGTTACTGTACAGTACTAAATGAGTGCATAGTAACCACTGGTACTGCACGCTCCTGGAACTACATGGGTTGTTCCCAGCCCTACTGCACAGTAACAATGATTCATGTCCACTGACACTATGTTGCTGTAGCAATGAGCTAAGTCGCTATAGCTCATTGCTATGGTGACATAGCATCTCATGTAGACATGCCCAGTCAGTCACAAACCCTATACCCAACAGTGGTTCTCCTCCAGTTTTAATGGCTCTGGAGGAGAACTGGAGTTTCTTCTCTACTAGAGATGCAGAAATCTGAATTCCCACAATGTGCAGTCTAGTAACTGCTGTGATGCTGTAAGGAGGTGGTAAGATAGTTGGTAACCATTTGTCTGGTCAACACATAAACACATGAGCAAGACTATGTTGAAGAAGAATGGTTGCTCTCCTCACTTCTAAAGCAATTCTGACCAAGCTGGACAGAAAACAAGGCTGAACTGGCAAAATATTTCCCTACTACACTGGTGATTTTCTCCCCCTTCCCCCCCCCCCACTCCCCCCCAAAAAATAGTACTCCCTCCCACAGAGGCACTTCTGAGAAATCAAGATCACCCAACTGTCCCTCTCTTGGGTGAGGACTAGTGGACAACTTTAAATTAAGACAATAAAACAAGATAAAAAACTAGAAATCAGTGAGTAAGGATGTATAATGTCAGGAAATAAAATAATATTGCAAAGAATAGTTAAAGCTTATTTAATGTCTTTGATATAGGATGACATAATTACTCAAAGTGCCTCTCTTCTTTAAAAATTAACACCGACATTTCCTTTCCAAAGTATTGTGCTAAGAAAGAACTTCCTATTTAGTTTTAAAGTGGGGAACGTCTAGATTTTTTAGACTGAAGGCAGGGGCTATAGACAAGCCCACCACAAGAAGTCATGCAAATATTCAGAAATACGGGCTCTGAGTTTCTAAAAAAAATTCAACAAAAAAGGAATCAAATGACATCTAACAGCTTACTAATAGGAGTGAAGTTGCACAAATGTACAGTTTTGTTGGTTAATAGATGTATCACATTAATTCTGAGAGCAAAAAGCCCTTAACTTATAAAGGAACAACTTAAGAGGCAGAAACTTTCTCCTGTTATGGAATGACCAGGTTTGGTTTCAGTGCTTTTCCAATCCATCTTACCCAGCTTGTAGCTAAGGAAGAAGCTATTATAGAAGTACTGATTCTATTATTGGTTTGCAGTGAAGGCACAACTTTTTTCTACAAAGAAAAGTTTCTTACAGAATATAGCCTTCTTCCTGGCCAGATCATAAGACAAATGTACTAAAACTGATTTGCCAGACAAGTCTGCTGGAATGGCATTCAGTTTATTTTCCATCTTCCTATGCTGAATGGCAACTTAAACTGAAAACCCTACCGCTCAAGTAGGAAAGAACAGCTTTTGATGGGAACATTTCCTGTTAATTTTAGATCTGCTCTGATGTGGTAAGACACGTATAACATGCAGCCTGTAATATATGTTATGTGGCTCATCATGCAAAGAATCTCTAATGGAGCATTTCTAAGAATTACCTCTACCCTTCCACATTCTTCTTTCACCTCTAATCAGAGATGGTGCTTCCAGACCAATCTTAGGTTACAAACAAAAGGAATCTATGAGCAATAAGCAGGAAGAACCTTTTAGCTGAGTGTAACACACTCAAAATGTAAAAGCATTTTCTGCTGCAAAGTGTTCATGCTACTGTAAAATATCACTTTAGTTTGAATATGACAAGATTTAATACGTTTGCTCTGCTGTGTCTTGTCTGTTTCTTAATCTGAAAAGAAATGTGTGGCACGTAGGCAGGAAAGCTCCTTTGTTTCAACCTTTTGTCTGCTCCTGTCCATTTACTGTAAACAAGAAAACCTGGCTTCTTGTCACATAAACAGGGGGAAAGCACACCCTTAGCCTATTTGGCTAACTGGGCAGCGTTCTTTTTTCAAATGAATTGATTAAGAGAAAAACTAGAAGCTTGGCGACTCCTGATCGGATACTTGGGGTGACGTCACCCCAGGTACATAGGAAGAGGGAAAAGAAGGGGCTGGGAAGAACCCCAGGGAGGGCCCAGTCGGAGAAACCAACGTAAAGGGGAACTCTCCGGTATAGGGGAGTGAGACAGTCTCTGAGTCTGGGACCGTTCTCCTCTCCCTTTCTTTGTCCCCTCTTTGTTTTTCTGCATTTTGGGTAGGATACTGTTGTGGCAGGTATCAATCCCTGAAGCAAACCAACAGGATGAGAGCCTGGTGAAGTATGGGTCAGGATTTGGAGCCTGGTCCCTGTTGTGGCTGTAGCAGTTCCTGTGTCTTAGCCTAACTGGGTAGCTGAGCCTATCTGCAGTTTGGGCCCAGGAACCAGGGTAGGCCTGGTTCCCTTGTTCTTGAGTTCTTTTGCAGTTTTTGCCCCAGCTGGAGCTGGGGGATTTGGGACTAGGAATTTTGCGGTGTGGTCACCCCCAAAAGCTACCACATGGAAGTGGAGCTTGATGCTCTACAACTTCCCAAGGAGCATGCTCACTAGCAGTTTCCTGAGATGCAGTAAAACCCATGGAGCAGCTTTATAGGACTCTCCTGCTATGAAGCAGGTATAGGGGTGCAGGCCCCCCAGAACTAACCCTTGGGTGAGCCCCCATGTCTCAGACTGCCTGGGAATGGGTGGAGTATCCCCAAGTGGGATGCAAACTAGACTCTGTACTTTGTAGTTGGTAGTGTTTAAAATTGCATTTGGTGTTTCTCTTTGTTTCCTTGCCTTTGTTTTCTGTAATAAATCTGTCTTCTGTGTTTACACTATTTGCAAGGAGGGGGGTTTGTTTATGTGAAACACTGCAGCCAAATTCAGTGAGCCCAGATTTCTGGGTGGGGGATCAAGCCACAGTGAAAACTTATTGGGTACCCTGAAATGTGAAGAGTTTACATAAGCACCACTTAAGTAATACTTGCATATGTTTGAAGTTACATCCACATATGCTACAGTGCTCTGTTTGGCTCATTTTTTAGTGCAGCCTAATTTCACTTCAGCCTGTTAAGTACAGGTTTCCCATGCTTTCTGCGGGTTTTGTACATGCAAATTCACTCTTATGCAATGACTCATTTTATACCAAAAGGTCATTATATGCAAGGTAAATTCACTCTTACGTGATCAGTGGGGTGGAAGCCTGCAGTCAGCTGCTTTGTGTAGTGCACTGTGGGAATGATGTACACCAAAATAGTCTTCTGTGTGGATTTGTGCTCCTTGCTTGTTGACTGACACATGTTTCTGTAGTTGCCATCCCTATTATGATAGTGCCCTGTGCTTGTGTATACTGTCTGCTGTTGGCAAGTACCAAAACTGTCTTGTAAAAGTGGTAGAAATGGATCTGGGGGTCAGTACAGTTGAGATCTTGGAACATATCCCTATTTGTTACATTGTAAAGAGGGTTCCCTTACACAAATTTAAGTTATGCATCGTTTTTCAGGAACACATGTACAGCATACAGCAAGGGAAACTTGTATTTAACCTTTTTGTGAAAAAAAAATATTGCCTTGTGAGATCTCTTTGCAGATAAGGGGAAAATATACAAACCCTCCCTCCCCCAAAAAAACCAAAACCAAAACCAAAAAACAAGACAAAGAAACAAGTGCTTATTGATAAACATTACCCTTTTTCTAACCAGAATGACTTTCTTGTCCTGTAATCAAATAGCCTCATATAGGGTGACCATATTATTTTGAAGGAAATCTGGGACAGGGTAAATACATCCAGGATGGGGGGCACCATGTGTATGCGTGCACATACACACATCCTCCCCACAACTCTGCAGCTCCCAGGAGCCCTGAGGGCAGGGCAGGGTAGGACAGCATGGAGGACTGTGGCTAGGCTCCATCCCTGTGGGCAGGGGCTGTAACCAGCTGGGAGAGGCCCCTGGTCTCTGCTAGCCTCCATCCCCTGGCCCACCCTTCTCCGGTCTATCCCCAGTCAATCTCCCTCCAGGCAGGAGGTGCAGTGTCTTAGCACCCCCATAGCCTCTAGCCACTACTCAGGAGGACCCAGGCAAAGCACATGCAGGTAGGGTGGTGCCACCAGTCCTGGACTTTTGCATCAGTTTTAGCCAACCAGCTAAGACTTCAGGAGGGCCTATGAAATCCAGGACTGTTCCAACCAAACTGGGATGTATGGTCACTGTACTCACATAATATAATTTTACCTTCTGAAATAAGGAGGGTAAGTTGGACCTCCTTCTTCATAGAGGGAAAAACAGGCTTTTAGGAAGTTAAATCTCTTAAAATCTTAGGTATCGAGCTATGATTTTGATGGCCCATTCTATTATTTCCCATTCAGCAGAGCTCCCCCATGACAAACATGCCACTAGAATAATTAGCACCTGAAGATATATTTGTAGTTCAAAACAATATGTAAATAGCATTTTTCACATGCCATGGCAAGGTTGAATCAGTAACTCTAAGTGAAAGCTCAGGCAGTACCTTTCCCCTTGTAAATTCCTAGGTACAACTGCTTATCAATTTTTCCAAAATTAATTTTTTGGGCTTTTTTTTACCCAGTCTCTTTTGGCATCCTGGTGAAGTTTTAAAATGTTTCCATAAAGTTAGGCTTCAAAAAAAGCTAACATGGAAAATGAGGATTGCAGCTGTTGACAAGTGTTCTGGATGCCTATTAAAGTATTTCATACATATGCAGGGTTTTTCAGCTTGATGGATGCCAAAATGTTTCTTGTATATACAATAATCACCTCACAAACCTCTCAGAATTATTGCCAATGTTGGATTTAACCTTGCACCACTATGCAATAATTTAGAGCAGCAAGGGGCTTACCGCATCTAGCTGAAAAAAAAATGAAGGAATTAATAGATTTAGAATAAAGTCACCCAACTAGAAAAACAGCTAAGATATTGACATTAACATTTCTGATCTTAATGTAAAGTGCCATGAGCCACATGTGTCCAGGACTTGGGTTGTACTCAAAAGATAAATCAATTGATAGCTATCAACAGCAGAGTGAACTGTCATATAGGAAGGGAAAGGGAGAGCACACCAAACAGGTAGTTCCAGCTAAAGTATTAATGTAACCAGAGGCTGCTGGGAGCAGAAGGAGCCTGGCACCTATAGGAAATACACTCAGTTCATTCCAGGAGACATAAGAAAGCTAGAAAGTTTGACTGTTATGGGGAAAATAGCTCCAGAGAGAGACAGGCCTTGGAAATGCTCTTGGGTAAAGGTCCTGAGCTTGGGAAGGGTTGGACACAGATGCCTAGGAGGGTCCTGTCTCCCTCAGAGGCTTTCCAGTTGCAGGCATGATAAGAAAACATATGAGGAAATGGACTTAAAAGATATTAGGGTCATTGCTGATTAACTAAATAGTGATGCATCCCATTTTAAGAACTACTATCTTCCCTCTGATTTCCTTTTCTCTTTGCCCCGTGAGGTTTGGGTCTTCCTGGCATACCAGGCAACAATGATAGCTGTTCTATTTGAAAAGCAACAGCACTCTCTACTTTCAAATCCTTTTTAACAGAAATATTAAAGAACATCCCTATATCCCATTTATTTAGCAATTTTCACAGTGCATTCATATAGGACATTGCTCCTGACATATTGTTAGTATCCCCATAATTGAAAGCCAAATTTTCCAATGCTCCAAGAAACTCACAGTCTGCATATAGACAAACAGGTAGACAGACTCTAAGAACGGAAAATGACAACAACGGGTAATTTATACAAGTCCATTTGATTCACTGCAAAAGACTTATTAGAAATGGGTCCATTAAGAAAGTAAACTGCCGAGGTAAAATATCTGGGGAGAGACAGAGTGAGTAAAACTGCTTGTACATATAACAGGGATTTGATCCCCTAAATTGATATGGTGGATTTTTTTTTTTATTGTGGTGATTAAAAACCCACTGTTTCAATTTAGGGGCTTCCATCACTGTTACAGTGAGGAGCCTGACCCCCCCACCTTTTTTTTTCCATGAAGCCTGTCCCTATCTCCTGTGGCCAAGGGGTAAGCTGCTGTTAGATTGAGCAACTCCTGAGCTGTGGGAGGCCCCAGTCCTTCCTTCTGCAGCATCAATACGCCCCAGGGCTGCCTGGATGGGCTGCTAGTGGGTGGGTGCCACCTGGGGTACGCCACCACCATGGAGGGAAGGTCAGGGCCCACAGCTCAGGGCCCACTGGCAGCTCACTCCCCTTGGCTGCAGGAGAGCCGGGCAGGTTCCACAGAAAAAAAAAAAAAAGGATCAGTCCCCTTGCTGCTTTCCCCATGTGGGCTCAGGGAAGAGTTGGATCTGGCAGGTGCTACCTGTGAGCTGGGGCATCAGCACCTGTGCAGCTAGCACCCCGGGGGGGGGGGGCGCCACCACCATGGAGGGAAGGACTGGGCCTCCCTGCAGCTCAGGGGCTTGGTGGCAGCTTGCACAGGCAGGCTCCACTGAGGGGGAAAAAAAAACACGGCAAGGGGCCTGATCCTTTTTTTCCCCCCATGAAGCCTGCCTGCCTCTCCCATGGCCAGGGTGCCTTCAGCCCTCCTCTCGGTGGGGGTGTGTGCAAACTGAGGCTGCAATGTTACAAATCGCTTTGTTGCAATTTAAATTACAGTCGGATGTGGTATAGTTTGCAATGTAGCAAACTCATTTAAATTGTAAACCCCCCCACACGTACAGCATGACACAATAAAACTGCAAAAATGGCCAATTTTTGTCACATGTGCAAGTACCCTAAATGTTTAACTCTGTTTTTCATGCGCTTGTCTCACACTATGAGGCCCTGGAACCTCCAAAACTTATTATGAATCACAGTTTCCTTATACAAGAATACATCTGAATACATCCAGAATACATCTGCAGAAAGGGACACCATCACTAAGCTATACAACGAACAGATTCACTTAAGGGACCTTTCCTTTCCATTCTCATCTGTGAATGAAGAAATACAGACTAACAACTTGAAACCACAACCCTCTCCCCCCTGCATACTTTATAATGCATGATGTCTACTCTCATACTGCATATACCCCTTCCCTAAAAATCAGTCCTCCAAAATCAGCGTGCATGTCTTAAGCAAGGAAGCTGCTTTTCTGCCTGGAATAGAAGCATCATATTTTGATTCCTGCTCACAGCATCAGTGACATTTCTATTCAGGCAGCTGAGGGAGTCAACTCACTAAATGGCTTGTTGTTGTTTACTCCACTGGCGTTAATTTTTTTCTCTCTTGGTCTTGATGTTCTATTAATCAAGATAACCTTTCTTCTGACATTTTTTCTGTCTGTTAGCTACTCTTGGTCTCTCTTCTCCTATATCACAGTTCTTCAGAATTTTTAGCTCTTCTCAAAAAATGTAGATCCATCCATGGAGATCAGTCTTCAGTAGCAGCTAGGGTTTCAGCTTTTGATTAAACAGGAAAGGGAGGGTGAAGTTTGCTGAATGTTAGGCTCTGTCCTTGTTCTATGCAACCATAACTCTGCAAACATCTTCCCAGAAAACAAGGTGAATCTCTTACTTGGGAGTATGTAGTATGTAAGAAAAGTTGGTATTAGGAAAGATAGGGAAGAGGGGAACTTGATTTCACTATTGATTAAAAATTACAAATCTGGAGACTGAATGATGATGCAAACTTCTCTTGCAAGCCCTACCACCACCCTTTAGGCCTGATCTGGGGGGATACCTTTCTACAGATATGGGTGATCTAATCTCAGAGACTCGTACTATTCCCTGCTGATCAGCCTGTATCACAATAGGTAAAGGAACTGAAAAAGGCACGCAACAAACAAAGGCCTTTTTAATAAAAACATGTTCAGAATGCCACAGGAATGTAGTCCCAGCAATCAAAAATTATGCTAATTCATTCCATAAGTGAAATAACAGTGTTTTTTCCTCCTGTGGTTGTCCTGACATTTGACATCCAAATGAGAAAACATGCTACCATGACATTGCACAGACATCTGGGGCGCGTCCACATTTGCAGGCACATGCATTTGCAGCAGCTCAAACAGAAGTGGCACAAATCTGAGCAGAGGCTTTTTGCCTCAGCGCACATGCCCAGACTTGCACTTTGGTGTGGAGCAAGTTGTGCCACTTGGAGCAAAATAACCCTGCCCAGCTCCTCCCACATCTGCAGCCAAGGGGAGTTATAGCCTGGGGGGCAGCACCTGTGCCAGCCCCAGCAGTATAAAAAGCTGCCCTAGAAAGCAGCTCAGGGCTACTTGCTCTCAGAAACTTCTGGGGCGCCTAGTCCAGGGAGTGAAATCTGCCTTATCTCCTGATTCCCTTGCCTTTGTCAACCAGTTCCTGTGCGATGGTGGTCCCTGCCCCCCCACCATATCCTCCAGCCTGCCAGAGTTTGTCATGGGACCGGTGCCTTGCCCGGCTTCACAGTACTCCCCACTCCACCACCTGAGCTGGCTCAAGGACACCATACCAGTCTGTTTTTCCACCATTCATTGCCACCACCTCTACATGTTCATGCACCACACAATCCACCATGCCTCCCTTGCATCCTGCCCAGACACCAAGTAGTGGGACTTGCACAGTGAGGGCATAGCTGGGGCGCCCCAGTGGCTGAGCCTGTACTCCACTCTCATCCCATGAGCCACTTTCTCCATGGAGCCATTGCCATGGGTGTGTATGTGGTGAGCTTTACCAACACCCCGGTCTCCTGCCCCTTCTGGAAGCAGAGGGACACCCTGGCATACATGACACTCAAGTGCGCCAGGCTGCAGTACCTCCACCTCCACCTCTGGAACCTCATCCTGAAGTTCAGGATGAACTTTACCCCCCACCCTTTTATTTTGGACACCCCATCCATGGCACCACCAAGTCTTGGGACCTCCTGGTCAACCTCCTCCTGGCCCTGGCTAAGTGAGTCCTGTACATGACCAGGAAGGAGGTTCTGACCGGGAAGTGCCCGGGGACTGTAAGGCCACATTCCTCTCACTGGCTGGTGTCTACCAGCTCTGAGGCCCATCTCTGAGGACCAGTGGGCTTGGCCAGGAGGGCTCTGCTCGGTATCCCCCTCAGCACTCATTTTCACATTTGGACCCTTAAACCTCAAGTCACTCCTGTCCTGTTTTTTTGCCTTTGTTGTTCCAAGAGTTTTGTTGTGTCCCATCTATTAGCCCCATACAGTAGGGCTACTAGTTAGCCGGGTGGCCCTTAGGGCCCATGGTACTTGGATGATACAAATAGACAGGAGATTCTGGGGCCTGGCTAATTGGTATCTGGGGACACTAACCCCTTGTGCCATCTGGACTGCTGAAGCAGCCCCAACCCCCCTTTGCAAGGCCCAGAGTTCCCCCCGCAGGGCCATAGCCTCCCTGCAGGGCCCCAGCCCTCTCCAACAGGGCCTTCAGCTCACTCCTGCAGCAGCAGCCGCCATGGGGCACTCAGGGCCCACTGCTGTCAGAGCCCCCCCGAGGCATGGTGCAGCCCCAACTGCCTCAGAGCCGGCACCGACTATGCCGCTCAGCATGTGTGCAGCACAGCTCGGCATGGTGCTACATGGGGCTATGCACCTTTCTGCAGCCCCAGGTCACTTGGGCTGTCACCAAGTGTCATGCTGGGCCGGGTCCTGCCTCCACAGGCCCCATGTGCCATCAGGCTGGGCTGATTCCATGGAGGCAGGACCTGGCCCAGCATGATTCACAGTCCCCATGAGCAGCGCCGATCACTGGGTGACAACCTGAGTGGCCTAGGGCCACAGAACGGTGCATAGCCTTGTGCGGTGCCAAGGTGGGCTGCACCCACGACAAGCGGCTCAGCCCCCAACCCACACCGAACCCCCCCAACCATAATCTCTGCCCCCCCAGTCCCAACTTACCCCTGAAAGTGCCCGGGTCCCGGTCATGCTGGATTCTTGCTGCACTTTCACTTGCCTTAGCATGCTAAGAATATCCAGGTATCAAATTTTGAGCCTGTACTGCAAATATGCATTGCGGGGGAACTTTTTTTTGTTCTCAGTGTGCCTCTTGCAGAATCTCAAACTGGTTTGGGATGCTGAAAGAGGCATGTAAGCGCTGGTCTGGGTATGCCCCTGGGAGTCGACCTGCAGGCCTCAAACAAAATCAGCAGCTGTCTTGTAGCACAATTCATTCTTTTTTTCTTTTTTTCCTTTTTTTGAAGTCACTCAGCCTCCTAGCACCTCAGTCTTCAGGAGCCAGCATAAGGTTGTCACAATACTCCCTTTACTTTACAATGGTTTTGGGTGCTTGCGGTATCTTTGACACTTGCATAACTCATGGATACAGTATTGCCTTTTTTCTTGTTTAATTTTTCTTTTTTCTTTTTTTTTTTTTAAACTTACCTATGTTGTTATCCAGCCCTTTTTATTTTTCAGGTATTCATGGCTATACCATTATTCATGTCTACAACCCTTCCTGAGGTTAAGAGAAAGAACAATGTGTGTACATGTATAATATTCATTATGTGGGAGCCAACTTGTATGTGGCAACAACAATCATGCTGAGATAGAGAATGATATTGGAAATAATCTTGTTTACTCCACCCTTTAATGGAAAATATGTCTATAATGATGTGTTTTCATATAAATCATTTGTGACATCATGGGATTATATAGCATTAAGTTATATGTGCACCAAATTAACTCTGCTTCAGGTTGAGAACAGACTTGCTGCCATTTTAGGTCAATGGCAAATTCACTGGATTATAAACTTGTATATCTTTTTAAAAGCATTGGCTCCCTCCAAAGGCTGCAAAAGTCCTATTTCTACACCTCCCATTTCCCTCCTAACAGCTATTTTGCATATACTGATTATTTCCTTGTTAACTGGCCTCAGATATTGATACTTACACTCCCCACCCAAGATTTCTAAATTTGTAAAGCTCTACTCATACAATTCATGGTTTACCCTAAATTTTTCCCACAATCAGAGGAAAGCCAGCAACAAGGGAAAGAGAAGGAAAGGAAATATATTTATAAATGTTAATATACAATTCTTCCTCACTTTATGCTGTACATGTGTTCCTGGAAAATAGCACATAACTCAAATTCACATAAAGGGAACCCACTTTACAGTGTAACAAATATGGATATGTTCCAAGACCTCGACTATACTGACCCACAGACCCATTTCTAACACATTTATGGCCCCTCACCAGCTTCTGCACAGTTCAAAATCTCCAGCTTTGTCTCCAGTGTTAGTGAAGTTCTCTTGCACTTCACTGATGGACCAGGGAGAGGGGTAGGAGGTAAGCTAGTGGGACACTTATAAGCCATAACTGGGATAGCAACTATAGAAACAGACAACAAGTAAGGAGCACAGATCCACACAGGAAACCAAAATTTGGTACACGTTACTCCCACCATGGGCAACTGGTGCCCCCCGAGTCTGGGGTGGCACTCACAGACACTGCCGCCTGTGTCAGCAGCAGGAGCAGAGCTGGCGAGCTCCAGCAGGCATTGGCATTGGGGCTGGAGCTGGTGAGCTCCTGCAGGTGCCATCACTGGTGGCAGTGGCCCTGTCAAGGGAGGCATGTGTCCTGCCCCCCCCACCATGTCCTCCCTACGCATCACCTATTACTCCCACAATGCACTGTACAAAGCAGCTGACTTCAGGCTTCCATCACACCGATCGCATTTACCTTGTATATAATGAACTTTTGGTATAAAAGGGGTCATTGCATAAGAACGAATTTGCACATACAGACACCACATAAAACGAGGGAAACCTGTATTATATGTTAAAGTATTATAAATTCTTTACTAAGAATACTGCCTAAACACTAACCATACAGCCTGATGTCACTGCTTTTAACAAGGGAAAGGTCATGCCCCTTCTACTCAGATGTTTTAACCCACTTCAGGAGGTTAGAAGGGACAAATTGATTCAAAGCAATAATCCATCTGTGCACCCCTGCCCCAAGCATGCATGCAGAGTATATGTTTGAAATGACTAGTCAAATACAGAGCACTCTCTCTTTTTCTAGACTGCATTTTCCAGAAAAATACTGCACTTACCTATAGTTGTCTGCTGCAAGCAGATGGCTGCTTGCTTTTTTTGTGCCAATTAAATTGCAGCCCCTCAAGTCCTCAATCCCTCAAGTCTTCTCTGTAGAGAGTGACAGTCTGTGAGGTCAGTTTTCTGACAAGGTCATCTGCCTTCAGAGTATGGAGGACTGCACTGAAAGTGGGCTGGGTTATATTTAGTTTGGTCCAACTCAGTGCCAGGGGTCCCCTGACTGTCTCTCCCTTGCAGCACTGTCTCAGGTCTCCAGGTCGAATTTGCTGATGTTTCTCAGCGCACAGAAAAGAGAGGAAAAACTGTTCAGAATTCCTAGTGGGATTAGGTTTTTTAGCTTGCTACAAATGAATTGAGAGCTCTGAAGAGGAATCCATTTCCTTATTCCAAGACAATTTTCTTTGCTTGAGTGGATATATCCCTTTAGAGTGAATGAGAGGGCGACAACTTCCTAGGATACAACGAAGACAAGTTCCCCGCACTGAGGTAAGCTTGTTTAATTTTAATAACATCATCACTCGCACAAAGAGATCAAGGCTAGTTTGTTTAATGCACCAGGTTTGGTTCTTTTACTAGACTCATAGTCTATTTGCTCTTAGCATGAAGGTTTCTTTGGGTTAATGAACTTAGTATGAGTATGGATGAATTCTCAGAAATTCAACTGATGCATAAAGCTTCATTTCACATTATCAATGTTGGAAAGAAACAGGAAAATAAGTAAAAATGCTGCAGTATGTACAATACAGTATGCACTAACTGAAACACAGTAAAGAATCACAAAGTATATATTGATTTGTTAGTAGAAAGTACACCCTAGAAAATAATGTTACAGTCCAAATGGTAAGCAAAACATAAGTGAATGGGGGGGTGCAAATACACATGTAGTTGTGCACGTGTGGGATTAGCAATTATATTATTTGCATGGACCATTTGCAGTTTCAGAAAATAAGCTTTTGCCTGACAATAAACCTGCAAAACAGCATTTCACAGCATCTCACAAAGGTCACTTTTAAATAAAGACCACTCAAAGATGCACATGTGTTCGGACCTTCCACAAGAAGCTGCACAACTGCATTGAAGCTGTGGGTGGGCTTGGGGCTATACAGTAAGGTGTTTTCTTTTCAACTGCCCAGGTTCCTTGTAAAACCTAAAGGCAGAAAGAGTTTAATAGTAATATGAAGCTTTCTCGTAAGAGCTCCTACGCATGCTTCAGGTCACAAGACATCATGATACAAAGTTGTGACTCCAACATGTTACCTGATGAACATGTCAGGCAGTGGTGATGGAAGCCTGGCACACAGCAGTTGAACACTGCAATGACTTTACATTGAGGGAAAAAAGGGTAAACGGAGAGGCTAATTCATATGGCATTCACATATCCAGTACTGACCAGTTCAGTTCCTGTTATTAATTCATGCCCCCCTCTTCTAGCACACTATGCTGTTGAACTCTGGTATAGAATATCTTACATCAGGCTATACAAGTAAAATATGTACTTTCTGAATATTCTCACGTGCTGAAGATATTTAACCTGCTCACTTCTCAGCTTCTATGCAACCATCCTGACCTTCTCTTCTTTCTGACTTCATTTAGTAACTTGCTTCCAAAATTTGAGACTGTCTGTCATTGTGCCAAAAATCATAATGGCTGCCATCCCTTTCCATAAAATCTCTACCTCAGAATTCATCACTCCTAACAAATAATTGTTAAAAGAATCTACCTAAGTGGTAGGCCAATAATGAAGATTTTCTGGTGGATTTTTAACGTGAGAAAATTGGAGAACACGCTACTGTTGTAGCTGTTGGCTGTGAAAGCGGTGCTAATTTGTCCTTACAGTTCATCAGTAGAGGAAAGGCTTCACAGTATTTAGCATCTAGTTATGTAGACTAAAATGACAGCACATTTTTGCAAAGAATGGGTTTAGGGAAAAATATACGTATTTGTTATGAATTTTTGAACATTAATAATTTGCTCTTTTCTTGCTTATCGTTACAAATTACAAAATGATTTTGTTCTTGTACTTCCATATACTTGAAGGTGCCTGATCACTGAAATTGTCTGCATGTTGAAAAAGCAGTCATTGGCAATGTTTTGTAGATTTTACCAATTCAATTAAAGTAATATTTTTCTGAATTAAAATGAAAAAAAATAGGTAGGGGTCTGATTTAGACCACAAGTGTGGAAGCTGCAAGGGATTTCTTGCAAGGTAGGCCCAGGCACTACAAATTTTCAAGGAGAGCTGGGGCACCAATTTGCTTAGGGAGCTTTGAAGAGATCATCCTACTGTCCATTAGGGAGGTGATCATGACTCTCTGACTGATCCTGACCCCGCTTAGTCTTCTTCATGCAAGCATCCCTAACCCAAACAGATCAATGGAGGTATCCTCATAAGGCTTGATCCTTTACTTTGAAAGGAAACTGGAAAAGTTCAACTAATATTTCAGGACATTATTACAATAAATGAAAGTTATTACTATTCTAGGTGAGAAAAAGCAAATTGGCAGCATAAAAAAGAGAGATGTAGGAAAGAAAAGGGTTGGTATTCTGACCTAGTCCATGTAAGTGTTGAGAGCCCATAGGCTAAGTACAGACAGTCAAAAAGCCCAAGGCCAAATCAATTCAAAGATCAGTCTTTGCAGATTAGTCTAAACCGTGTAGAATGAATTGATAAGCAAGCGAAGACATGTTCGCTGTTGATTCTGGAAATGCAGCCACATGCTTGCAGTAGCCAGGCCAGATGCCAGGGGGCACTAGAGCAAGCCTCCTTGCTCCACCGGAGCAAATAGCCTGGGCCAAAGCTAGCCCATCCACCCTGGAAGGTGGGGTGGGGGTTTGCAGGGGAGGTGCAAAGTATCTTGGGATGCTGGTGGACTGAGAGTCAACTTGAGTCAGAAGGGTATCTGGGACAGAAGTTCAATAAATCGATTCAACTTAAATCAATTAAGTCTGATACTACAAGCCATCTAGGTTCATCTTAAAACCAGTTTTGGCCATTGTGAAAACAGTTTACGTGCACTGAACTTCTGTTGTGTTACAGATTTGAACTGGTTTTCAGTCACCTATACCGGTTTGTGTGTAGCTTCTGTTTCTAGCCCTAAAGTTCAAAACAAGTCTGATGGCAAGTCTGACCTAAATCCTACCTTGCCTATATCCTTTATAGCCATATATCCTGCTCTGCAAAGCCTTCTCTCCTTAACTGCTGAACACCTTATACATATAAGGTAAACACACCTTTTACCCAACTCCTGAAGGTACACACCAGCTAAGTCTTCCCCAAGCCCTGCAAGCAGTCTGAATGCGCTAGTATTTTGTCTCCCCTCCCCCAGGGAAGGTGGCAGCAGCAGAACCAGGCACCTTTGTTATGCTTCCTCAGCCAGTGGAAGGAAGGCAGCAGTGTGAAGATTTGAGTCCTCTTCCCCAAGAAGTGAGGGAGGGAGCAGTTACAGTTGGGAATCTGCTTCCCACATCCACTCTGGATGGCCTTCACCCTTGCTTTACTTCTGCCCAAAAGTCATGAAGTGGTGCACTTGGCTGCTGATATGGTACCAGCAGGCACGAGCTCCTTGCCCTAGTGCTGTCGCATGCAGCTGACTGCTGTCAATATGTCAATGTGGCCAAACACAAACTGTCCCCTCCCAACTGCGAAATTCCAGCTGATACTCAGATAGCCACAAACAGTAAAAATATGCCTGCCTCACAAAGCAAACATGCAGCACCTGGAGCCGGGACCACCAGCTTACTTTTCCTACCCTTGAGCCAAAAGGGACTGGGAGCAACATGCTCAGGTTTGAGGATGAGCCAGGGTAGGGTGAGTCTTTTTGGCAGGTAATCCAAATACACTTGTCAGACACACCAGAGTGAGCACTGCCCAGCCTCTGTCAGTCCCAAAAAGAGTGATGTAATGGAGGTCCATAGGGTGAAAATGAGGGAGGGAGGAAAGAGAAGAGCCAAAATGTGGCTGAACCACCATTCAATGGACTGGACTTTGTTTGCTATAGCAAGCATTTATATTGTAGTGATACCTGGAGGCCAAGCAGATAACAGTCAATTGTGCTAGGCACTGTACAAAATAAATAACAGTCCTTGATTTCTCACCAGCTGGATGTAATCAGGCTGTAAGTCATTTCTAATTGATAGCATGTTGTGCTGGTAGGTGAATTAATTTCATAACTGTTCCATGCTTATTATCACAGCTTGCAGAGCATCTTTTACAGGGAAGAAGTTAATGGAGATGGTGTCCTAACAAAGGGTTGGCTATTAGTGCACAGCAAGGATAAACAATTTCAAAGAAAGAGTTAAGCAAAGAGTTAATTACATCATTTCATTTTCTGCTAAAGAATAATTCCCCTCAAAATGTATTGGTTACAGGAAAGGAAATAAAAATCAAAGTTTGTCCTCGAAACAAGCCACATAGCCCTAAGCTCTGTCTGACCTGCTTTTACAAATCTATCTCCCAGAAGAGGTGGGAGGGAATATGGAAAAAAAAAAAACCTTAGCCATGGGGTCCCCTTCTGGATTTCTCTGTTTGTATGTCATAAATAAATTGCTTTAGTGACATCTCATTGTTGAACAATGGATATTCTGCTCTGAAGTAAAATGCTGGCCTGCAGTCTGCATGCTCTATCGGTCTGGTACAGCCAGGGCTAACACAAGTCTCTCTTATGCTGCTTTCCAATGGTGAATTAGAAAATACTATCTCCACACAGGGAAATTCATCCTTCCCTGCCCAAACCACCAATAAACAGGTTTTGCACTTGCACCAGCAGAGAAGCTGAGTTGGATATAGTCCACCCTGAAGCATACACACACAAACCAATTCAAAATGTTTTAACCCTTTGAATTGTTATGCAAAGAAACATCTCAGTTCTGCACATATCCTGAATGAAAACAATTATCTACTTTATGCATCTGTTTCCAACAGTACTCAAAGAGCAGTGATGTGTACAGAGCTATGTGTTGGGTTTATTTCTATTTTAAAGATGCTTGCATGGAGTTCCCAGTCTATAGACAAAATGTAGTCTTAATCTGAAAATAGAGTGCTAAGGTTGAGGTCATATTTTTTCCAGTGGCAACAGATGTTCAGTAGCAGACTCTCAGTCCAATTCTCACTCTTTCAGGGGATTAACTCAAAAAGTCCTGAAGGAAGAAAGCAAAGAGGGGAAAATACTAAATTTCCACAGTAGCTTGAAACTTGAATTTACACTCTGAAATCAGCATCAGACACAAGTTCAGAATGTCCCCATTCAATCTCCAGCACACTAAGTAAGTCCACAAGTTAGAGAGAGAGGCTGGAAAGCTTGGAAAGGCCTCGCCAGCAATGCCAGCATTTTGCTGAAGTAGCCTTTTTAAGAACAGTGTATTTGTGGGCTTCGCCTGCTCCATGACAACTGCCAAGTGAGCGTAAGACATGCAGTGCTGAGTTATATTGGTACATTTCATTCTAAGATTACTTTAATGGTTATTTTTAAATGATTTGCAATAAAAATCCCACTTGCATAATGTAGCCTTAAATATTAAGGAAAAAGGTAACTGAAATTCATATATATTCTTATAGAAAATTGTTTTTATTCAAGTATGTAATCTGGAGTTCCACCAGTTTAAGCAAACTTGCACTGATCACCACTAAGACTAAAGAGTTAATGAAACTGTATCAAAGATGCAGAACTCTCAGTCTCTCCTACTGTATTGAGTGAACATACATATATGCAGATGCAGCCCCTGTACATTATAAAGTTACACCTGGATTAAATACAAACTCCAACAGAGACTCCCTTATTCTGGTACAACTTTTTCTAACTTTTACACCTGACTTCTGTGGGAGGCCAATTTTTGCTAGTCCTTTGGCTCTTCTTTATAGTATAAAGAGGAACCGTGAAAACTCTCTTACACATACCACAGATATTATTGAAAATATGTATTTATTGTGCCTTTGTATTTTATTTCACCTCAGGATTTGTGGAATTTCCTCTATCCAAACAATGCTGTGTGTGAGAGAATGTATAAGCAAAAAAAAGAAAAAATGTAAAACATTCCCAGCATTACAGTTAGATGATAAATGTCCAAGAGGATCTCTCTATGGAGAAATTAAACAGCTTAAAAAATAGTGTGCACAATACAATGAAAATCTGTTGGTCTAATAAAAGATATTGGATATCTTTTATTGGATATCGGATATACCCACAGAACCTTGTTTGCCTATGTCCTTAGACCAACACGGCTACAACCTATACCCCTAAAACAATGGAAATTTGGCATTTTTGACATCTCAAGACATCTTCTGCCTTTCTTGAGTAGTTCCATCCAATAAGATAGCTTCTCAGATTAGGCAGCCATTTGCTTTTCAGTCTACCTTTCTTGACTATTCATGGTCAGTGAAATTTAGTTCTATATCATTCATAATATCTAGCCCATGCTATTATTTGGCCACTGAATTAGCTTGAGGGGATCATTATTTTTAATATGGGTTTATAACAAACTCCACAAAAAAGTTCAGGTTTTGTTTAGAAGAATAAACAATATATAGTTTCACCAGAAGGAAACAAATGGGCAGAATCAAGAGTCCGATGCAGTTCTGCCCACAGGTTTACACGACACTGCTCCAAAAAGGACACAGTCCTGTCTAACTTTGTCCGGTCTCCCACAGCAGGGACCATAGCCAGCATGTGGTATGCTAGCTAATGCTGATTGGTGTCTTTATAAGGCAGAGGGGAGGGGGAAATCCCAGCTTAGCAGGGAGTGCTGAGGGGAAGGGCGGAGAGAGCAGGGGGAAGCTAGGCTGATGCCTGAAGTATCTGCCAGAGCTGCAGCCAGGGAGCAGAGGGGAAGGGTCAGTTCCGCTGTGGAGCAGAGAGCCCCGCCCAGAAAGCATGCTGGGATGCTGGGGCAGTCTGGTTTAACTTAAACCAGGAAGGGGTCTGGGACAGATATTGCATAAACCGGTTTGACCCAAATCAGTTAAGTCTGAAACAGCATTCAACCAGGTTTATCTCAAACCATTTTCAAACTGGTTTATCTCAGCCATTTTCAAACTGGTTTATGTGCACTAGAACAGAGATGCCTATATGGTAAACGTTTATGAAACAGCAAGAGATGCAGATGCCACGGGGGTGCCTGAAGAGAACTAGCTGCTATTTCAGAATTTGGTCAGTTCCTGCAAGCCAGTCCGTCCCTCCTCCAAAGATAAACAAACCAACTCCTATTTTAATTTGTTCTTTACAAGTCCTTAGGTTTGTGAATCAAAACTTCTCATTAGCTATATCTGTAATGAGGAAGAGGGAAATCCCCACTTAGAACAGAGGAGGGGAAAGACTTGATTAACTGATTTGTACTTGTGCAAAGTGAGAAATGAAAAATCTTCTGGCTGGATGCAAAATCTCCTGCTGCTCTGCTATTATTCCTGATTAACTAGGCTAACACACATTCTATTCCTATAAATGTCTTACACACACATGCACACAAGCATGCACACACAGTCTTAGGTTACTTTTTTTTAATATCAACAAGTGGACATCTAAGGTTATACCTAAAGTATGCCAGTGCTCCGGTTGTAATGTAGAACGTGAACCTTTGTCTCAACAGAAAACCTGAATGGTTAATCAGCTGACTGGGGCTCCCAGCCACAGGAGTGCAGGGAGCCAAGCTTTTTACTTGCTGGGGTAGGGGGAGCCCCCAAGGCTCTCCTTGTGCTGGCAATACGGCATGATGGAATCTGATGTCAGATCCCACTATTGCCCCTCTTGCCATGCACATGTAGCAGGGCAGGAAGCATGATTTTTGGGGTCCTGCATCAGATCACATCATGTCTTTACTTTAATGTCTGTCGGGGCCTAAGTGATTCCCCCAGTCCCCTTCAGCCAGCGGAAGAAGCCAAAAGAAACTACAGGCAGTCCTCGGACTTACGACACAATTGGTTCCTGAAAACCGTGTCTTAAGTCAAAACGTTGCACCTTGGAACCAATTTTCTCATAAGAAGCAATGTTATAAATAGGGGATTGGTTCCTGAACCAAGGCCTGATACCTTATTTTCACCAAAAATACCCCAGAATTTTGTAGTCAACCAATTATAGATGAGTAATATAGCTACATTAATGTATTTATATTGTAAATAGCAATCATATTGATTTAGAAGGACTTATTTGAGGTGACTTTGCTGGACTTTTTGAAAGGCTCTTGGTTGGACTTTTTGATTTCTCCAGGGAGATGAGAGATGCAGCAAACTTGTTCACTGGCGTGGCGTGGCGTGGCATTGGATCAAGCGTTGTAAAGTCAAAACTGACGTCATAAAGTTAAAACAGGATGTCAATTTATAAATGCTGTAAGTGCACAGTGTTGTAACTCAAAATGCTGTAAGTTGAGGACTGCCTGTACAAGAAGGTTTCACTAAACAGCACAGAGCACTGGACCAAATAGGACTGGCTTCTCTGCTGTGCTTTCCTGCACTGTCTTCTAAAAAGTGCCCTCATTAATGAAGACACTCTTACAACACATACAAATACAATAAATGCAAAGCATATCAGTTATGTGTTGGCTTAGATATGGTAAAGAACCAAGTCACTATGTTTTCATGTTTCACAATTGTTCAGCATGTTAAATGGATTCGATTAAGCTAGACATATTCTTTAAAATCTGTATGAAGGCCCACTGAATACAGTTAGAGTAGGTAGCCCCATGGGTTAAAACTTGGATTGGAGTCATATGCAGGTATGTGGGGAGAATATTAGGGATGTGGGGAGAACAGGTATTTGGGGAGAACAGTGAGGATTCTTAGATTCTGTTCTGGCTCTGATACAGACTGACTTTGCCCTTGAGAAATCAAACCTCTTTGTTTTTCTCATCTGCAAATAAAGTAATAGAAGAGGAGTAGGAAGGCAGCAGCATCATAATACTTCCTAACTCCATGAGGTACTCTGAGGCTTTACTAATGCTGGGACAAACATAATGAGATTCTTGAAGTAAAAAATTACTGAATTTCCTACCTTAATTTTCAACACTGCAAGAACAGAAAGAACTTCAAGTCTTTGCCTGAGCACTCAAAAGGCATCTAAATAATGAACTGCAAGTATTCACCTTCAAAATGTCAAGATGAAAAACCTAACTGAAGGCTGCCTCTATCAAGGCTGCCACCTAACAGTTCTGGATGAATGAGATCTGGTTTAACCCTGAAGTTACACCACAGCTAAATCTGAATAGTCATAAGAGGTGTCCAAAGGGCCACTTCCTTATAGCTCTACCAGACTATCTAGGGGCGTGTGTAGACAAAACGGGGGCCCTAAATTGAAGCAGTGGGTTTTAAAAAACGATTTAGGGCTGATTAAATCCCCATGTTGTGCACACCCCCTGCTGACTTACCTGCCTCTCCAGCAGGGAGGGGATGGCGAGCTGCTGGCAGGTGGAGCAGTCTCTGGACTGAGGGGGGGTGGGGGGCTGGTGCGTCCCTCCATGGTGGCAGCAGCAGCACCCTCCCGGCAACATCCACCCGCACGCACCCAGCACAGGCAGTCTCAGGGGGCACAGCGGCCACAAAGGGAAGCACCAGGCCCCCATGCAGCTCAGGCAGTCAGGCTCTGGGGTGTGGGGAAAAAAAAGATCAGGCTTGCCACACTTCTTGGGTGGAGCTGCTTTCCCGGGCTGCTGCCAAGCTGCCTGCACGGGCTTCCTGCACAGCCAAGGAGCTGCATGAAGCCTGCTGCTTCATTCCGCAGCTGTAGGGGCAGCAAACTAAAACTCCCTGAAGGAGTTTTAGTTTGCGGCACCCTAAGTCATTTAAGATGCATTACGCTGAATTTCCTGCAGTAGCTGGAATTAATGCGCAATACCTTGCCGAGGAATGCAAACACTGACACCATTAAAGCACTGCAAAAGCATTTAGCCCACTTTAGAAGTGTCATGCACACAAGCCTCTCATTTTGTTTATAGACAGCCTAGGACAGGGGCATCAAACTCACCCTGCACCCTGTGCCGGATCTGGACTGTGATGCTCCTTGGAAGCCAGATCCAGACTTGACAGTGGTGGGATAACAGTGACAAGGCAAACAGCACTGTGTCAACACAGCCCCATAGCCCCAAATTTTGAAGCGGTCCCCCTTCTCTCCCCACCTCTGATTTCCCTGGCTCGCCAGGTTCCTTGCAGGTGAGATTTGGATAGTGGGCCATATGTTTGATGCCTTGATCTAGAACGCATTTCTATCAGACACAAGACTGATAAAGACTAGACCAATCCAAAGGATTTTACTATTGTACACAACTGAAAAATACTCCAAGAGTTGCTGAAAACAGAGTTTATCAGGCTAGAGTTGGAAAACATGACACAGAAGCAATGGATTTTTTTAGGTGTTGGAGGTTTTAGTTCATAAAACAAATCTTCCTAATTCATATTTCTTCCAATATCCTGTAAAGGTCACTAATAGGAGTTTGTGAAATGGGCCCTATTCGGTTCGGATTCAGCCCAAATGGGGGACAATTATTTCATTTGCTGATTTGGATCACTGTCCCCAATTCGATTTGGCAAAATCCTGGCAACATCCAAATCTGATGATTCGATGCTGATTTGGAGAATCAGTGATAGCGGACATAGACACAACTTTAAATGTTTTTTCTACATACCTCAAGGTACCAGCGCAGCTTGTGAACGCTGCAATGCTGGGGCACACGGAGCGTCCCCCAGGAGTGCAGGAGGGCCCCCTGCATGCTCGGTGGTGAACCCAGAAGTGGACCAGAAGTGCTTCTTATCCACTTCTGGGTCTGCTGCCAAGCACACTGGAGAGCCCCCTGCACTCCTGTGGGATGCTCCATCTGCCCCAGCATCGCAGCATTCATGAGCCCGCTACCTAGAGGTATGTAGAGAAAACATTTAATGTTGTGCCTATGTCCAAATTGATGAATCTCTTCAAATCTCTCTGAATTGATTTGGGAGGGTTCTGATTTATTCAGAGAGATTAAAGGGTCTTCTGATTTGATTCAGATTTGGAGATTTGGATGAATCAAGCCGAATCTTCACCAAATCGAATCAGGGACTGAAGCTTCACACAGCCCTAGTCACTAAGTCAAGGGTGGACAACTACTTGGGCCCACGGGCCACACAGGCAGTTTTGGGTAGCTGCTGCAGGACGGTCAGCACCTTCTTCCTCCTTGCAAGAACCCAGAGCCCGCATGTCCTGCAGCTCCACCCCACCACTGCCACCAGTGTCTAGCAGCAGCTGAGCACACAGCCCTGGCCTACTCTGTGCCCGCTCCAGACTTTCCCTAGCCAAAGCAGACCAGTTCTGGAACAGCCAGGACCCACATACACAGCCCCGACCCTGAGCCTGGCCTGTCCCATGCCTGTTTCAGACTGGCCTGCCCACAATGAACAGCAGCAGCAGCTGGGCAAAAGCTACTGCTAGGCACAGGGGAAAATCAGCCACCTTCCTTGTGCACTGCCAGGCCTTTTTTGCTGTGACTCCCCTGAAGTCTGTGTCCAGGCTGCCCTGCAGCTCCTCTCCACTGCCACTGTTGCCCCGCTGGAGGGCCCAGAGGCAGTGCTGCAGTGGCAGAGAGAAGCTGCAAGACAGCCCAGCTGGCTGCAGCAAGGACCCAGGAGCGGCAAGGGGGAAGCGGCTGCTTTTCACTCATGCCCAGCAGCAGCTTCTGCCCTACTGCTACTGCTATCTAAGCCACTCCTCACAGGCGAGTGGGTCCAGAGTGGGTGTACAGGGGCTGGGGCTGTGCGCATGGGTCCCAGCTGGTTCAGAGCTACTCTATTCCAGTTGGGACAGGTCCAGAGCAAGTGCAGGGTGGGGCAGGTGGGGCGGCATGCCTGGGTCCCTACCAGTCTCCATGGGACTGGGGGTAGGGCCGGGGCAAGCAGCAGTGACAGGCAGAAGGAGCCACCGCTGCCTGGGCTGCTGAGAACTGGAGTCCAGATGCAGAGCTGTCCCAGCCCCGCTGCGCATTTGGGGGCAGTGGGATGTGCTCGGGCTGGATGACACACCTGGGCCAGGCAGGACCAAGGGACCCATCATAGACTGGATAAAGTCCCTCTGTAGGCCACAGCCAGCAAACGGGCCATATTTTGCCCACCCCTGCTGAGACCCCTGCTTCATTAACAGCAAACTATGGCAGGAACATATGGAGGTAGAAAACTATTGTATGTACACTGTCCACCAGCCAAATTACTGAAACATTAAAAGGAATCAAAGGATTAAAATGGAGAAGTAGCAACTCCTCACTAATCAGGGATAATTTAATGTCTTCCTGATCCCATCTTCTTGCAGAAGAAGTTGGCCAATCCAGCTACATCCAAAAGTTACACCAGACAGATGTGGCAAGCAAATAAATAGTCCTGTGTGTTGTTGAGATGTCTAGCCTATTTTAGCTTCTGATTGACCTGATCGCTGTAGTGGGAACCTAAAGGTCAATATGCAGGCTGTAACAAAGGCAAAAACCCTAGAGGAGAAATATAGATCAAGTAGAAGTTTCGGTTGGCTACGTTTTAATTATCACGGCTGTTCTGCATTCTAAACTCCCATGTACCTCGTCTCAGCCTACATACCAAAATACTTGTTCTAGGTCATCTTTTAATGTTGTTTTAATAAGCTGTGCAACATTTTTTTTTACAAGCCTCAGAGGTCATACTTTTTGACTTTTACTCATTCCTGTTATGGAGCCTCTCAATACTCTCACACTATAAATCTGCACAGTGATGTAGCTTCTAAATGCTGCATATAACCTTAAATCAAAGGAATCCTGAATTTCCCAACTTTCAAAAATTTTTGTTCATGACTACAGAGAACTGTAATTAAAAAAAAACACTTAGGCCCCTATTATTTGGATTAATAACAACTGTGATGTCATGAAGCCTGGATACATAAGCATTACATAGACATCATGGTATTATACTTGGCCAACATGCTTACCAGTAAGGCAGAAAAGCAGAACATCAGAAAAAAAATTATAATTTCATAAATATTAATTCTATAACACAAGTACAAATCTATAGTGATTACAGATAAGCAAGAAGTCCCAAGTTGCAAATCTTGCAGTTTCCAAAATAACCCTGAAAACTGGGATTTGATTGCAGTGTATTCATCAGAATTGGAGTTAACCAGGCGCACAATCTGAGAAACACATGATAAATGACAAATTGTCATGTAAGGCCCAGAGTGTTAGATTGGCATAAACATCTGAAACATTATGAAATGCTTTTGCAGCCCAAGTTTTTGCACGCATTTTGCAAGTGGATAAAAAAAATTAAAAAAAGGTGTCAGTAGTGAGGGAAGGAAGAAAAGTTTGTCTTGACATACACATATAGTGAACCTGATAGCACTCCTCTGCATACTTTGAAGTGATTATATAGCAAATAGCCACATTTAGGCTTCTCAAGCATTCCTTATTACATGGGAAAGCTGAATATTGCCCTCTTTTCCATGACATTTTGCTCCTATAACTGCAACACAGCATGAAACACAGACTGACCTTGACCTGCAGCTATCTCTTGCTCACTCAAGTGCAGCTTACCTGAGTTCTCTTTCCTGGGTGCCAGACTGTGACTATAAAAGCTTAGAAAGCAGACCAGACTAGAGGCAGCTGTCAGTACCCTAGGGTTTGGATACAGTCTGGATTCTAGTTCTGAGCCAATGGGTTATATGATATTAATTTTACATGGAAGGTGCTCAGAGAACTGTTGTCGGGCAACAGCATTAAACCCACAGCTAGACAGATAGAAGGAAAAATGCTGCACATCTTCTTGCTGCCCAGAGCAGGGGGGCTGAACCCAATGATCTGCAAGGTCCCTTCCAGCCCCTAACAATCTATGAATCTATGAAACATGAACAAAAAGTAACTAGATAGACTCTGCAAATGCATCTATCATTTACAGCAGTGAAATAAAATGGCTCACTTTCAGTGGGACAATCACATATGTATGCACAGATATATATAGGTATGCATAAGCTTTTCATCCTTTACCTGCCTACCCCTTCCAAGGTGAAACTGGATTTAGTTGAAAAAGTCACTCAGTTTAACAGTAGTGAAGTGCACACATGATAAGGTGGTAATAATGGAACACAGAGAGAAACAAACCTGCCTGTGAAAAATTCTCACTTGGTAAGCAACTATTTGTTCCATCTTTTTCTTGCTTTTTAACCTGACAGTTCTACAAACATGCAGTTTTACAGTGACTTTATGGTAAACATCACGGTGGTAAGTCATAGCAGTAAATCATCACTGGATTCGACAAAGACAAAGATATTCTCAGGTGCATGTGAATTTTTTCCAGACTAGAAAACAACCATTCATGTCTAGCAAGAATTGTTTGTGGAACCAGGGTTTACAGGGAGTTTAGACTGAAAAGCCAAAAGAGTAAAGCATCAAATTACTGCATTAGAACAAGACACACCCAGCTTTTTTACTTGGAGAGGCAACTTCTGCACAGGCATGTGAGCTCCAAGCATTCAGAAATTTTTCATGCTGAGCTACCAGCTGAGTCCTTAGCTCAGGTTTCAGAAGAGCTGAAGTGATACATCTAACACCTGCTGTGGATACAGAAGGTTAGCACCATGTTCCAACCAAAACAATGTGAACAGAAATTGAACTACACTAAGAGACCAGCAAGAGGAATCCCTAACAAGGAAAGATTGACAGCAGTAAAACACATATGCACAGGTGTATGTGACACACGAATTATCTAGATTTTCCCTCATTGTCTACCCTTCTTCTTGCATCTCCAGCAGGGAAGCATTTCTTAGAACCTTGCAGGATGCATGAGCAAAACTAATTGCTGCAACAAATACTCCCTGCAATTTACTCTAAAGCCACTTGGAAACTGGGGCAACATGTAAGTGCTATTTTGCTAATGAACACCCACTCTCCTACCTTCACAGTCTCAAAGGGGTAACAGGTGCTGACACTGCAGAATTTGCCTGAATGGAAACACTCAGAAAAGTTCAGACAAACTAATTAAAGGTACAAAGTGAAACCTAAACTCTTGTGCAGATGCTCTTATTCAGAGGTCATTAAACCTTAGCTCACCTTAAGCTTATTTCTCCAAAGCTGGATAAGGAGTTCCATTCTCCTAACAACTATGTTCTAAGACAGAGGTGTCAAAACATCTGGCCTGCTGCACCATTTCATCAAGCTAGATGTTGGAGGTGTGGCTTCCTGCAGAATTGAGAGCAGGGGCAGAGTAAGATTCACTGGGACTGTGGGCCTGGACTCCCCAACCTGTGCCCTGCTCTGCAGCTGCAGGCTGCATCCCTGGTCTGTACATCAGAAGCAGCAGCCCGAGTGCGATGTGCTGCCCCCCAGCACAGGGCAGGACCCGCGGCCACCTCCACCTGCAGGTCCATACTGGAGCCAGCTCCAGGGATGCAGAGCCGCTGCCCACTGGGCATATGCAGCACTGACTAAGCTCCAGGAGCAGCCTCTTGCCCCACCACAGCTCAGTCTGGCTGCAGTGGTGCCCAGCAAACAACCTGGGTATGACATTACAGTTCATTAGATTTAACATAAAACCCATGCAGATGAAAGGGAATCAGTAAGTGAAATTCCTTTACTAGGGTTTTTTTATATCTCCATTTCTTAAAACTCCTCTCATATAATGCACTGAAATTGGTTTTGCTTTAGAAATGTGTGAAAACTCAATACGATTTTCCAAACCTACTTTGAGGAAAGAGCATTGTGACTGTTACACTTACAAAGTACTTAAGCTGTTTAAATGGAACAAATGGTTAGAGCTATATCCTGTATTGCCTCCAGAACCAAGCAAGAGTCAGTCGAAATGGTTTTCGTGATTCTTCTTGCTCTTATCATGGAGCTGAAACGGGAAGCTGCTCCTTCTCACTGTAAGTGCACACCAGGGCATCCCAAAAGATTAGACCCAGTCCCCCTGAAGATCAATATTATTAATCTTATCTGAAGACAGCACCAACACAGCATGGAAAAAAAAACAGCTCCCAAACTCACCCAAGCAAAATGGATGCCATGTCCACATCTAGGCAAGTTTCTTAAAGCCTTGCAAGATCCTTAACAATACCTTCCATGGAGCCATCTTTTTTTTATTAACTACCGGAGATATCCACAGCCTGGGAATCTGACTCCATCCTGTTATACCTTCAAGCCCACAGTGGCAAGTAGTACTTTTTTGTATCCTTTAACTAGGAAAACACTGCCATGCCACCATCACCAACTCCTCCTCCTCTTCAAACAAAAGCCTGGTTACACTGGGCCAGATTTTTGTTTCTTGACATGGGCTACTTATATGCTCCCTACATGGGGCTGGCCAGAAACTGAAATGGCTCAGAGCTCCACAGCACATCCCCTCAGCACACAGGACAGACCTTCCTAAAAATAAGTAATATTATTACCTTGTACAATTCAGAGTCATCCTGGAATGCCTCAGTCGGCATCTGGAAAATGACATGATAAAAGATTCCTTGCCAGCCAAAGAGTATAATCAACAAATAGAATGTGGCTGTTGATATAGTAGCAATATTCCCAACTCTCATGTTTTTTGCCGTTGTTCTTAAAATCTTAAATATGAATAGATAGACAGACAGACAGATAGATATAAAAGAGTGAAGTTTTTCACATTAATGAAGCACAGACTTTAAGAACAACCACCAAAAATCATGAGAGTTGGCAACACTGCAGTAGGCAATGCTCACTATCAGTAGATGTTCAAGTCTTCTAACATAAGCAGCAGTGGATCCAGAATGCTGGAAAGGGCAGGGTGATGATGATGGTAAGCTCACCGCACACGCATTAAGCAGCCAAGACTAAAGCTCTCCACTGTGAAGGGAGGGGCAGTCACACTGCTGCGCCCCTTGGATCTGCTCCTGATTATAAGTGATCTAACTGAACATAAGACCTGTATTCTAGAAAGGTAGGACAAGCCTTATTTATTCAATATCCCATCCTAGAAGTGGTCACACTGACAGGCAAGTTAAAAAAAAAAACAGTGAGATGAAATCCATCTGTGATTTAAGAGTCCCGACATGGCTTCTCATATGAAATTCCTGTATTTAGCATGTAATCGGTTGGATGGCTTCAAATATATGTACATGGATAGATAGTCAAAGTAGCTGGCCAGTGAGCAAACAGCTCTCAGAATGACATTTAATTTTGAACAAGAATCCTCACTCATATCAATACAAGATTGAGCACAACCCTGTGTGTGATAAGTGACATGTTCTAGGAATGATCATCCCATTACACTACAGCTATCACTGCATGTACTGTCCTTCAACAAGAGCAAAATCTTAAATGTTAGGAATGAAGTTGAGATTCTTTTTTACATGTAGAAAGGAAACAAGTTTGTAAAGGCAGCTTCAACCATTTGTAAAACAGATTCTAAATTGGTTTCAAGGGCCCAAGAGTCAAATAGTAGGAAAATATAAGTTACAGGTTGATATGTTATAAACTCAGTTGATAAGAGATCATTCAAAGCAATCATAAACTGCTAATATAAACTGGAGTCATACTGTACATTATAGGGAAATACCCAGTATAAATGAAGTAAATCATCAAACCTTGGGAAAGGCTCCATGCTTATGCGTGGGGAAGTGCTGTATGGTAAATAAATACTAACTTAAAAGGTACAGTTCATGTTATACTCCTCTTTTCTTCAGTAAAAACTATGTACATCAGATGACAATCAAACAAAGTTTTTAAAAGGACATCTATATAGAACATCTGTAGCTGAATAGCATTACACTACACACCCTACCCCATCGCAGTGTGTGAATATCATAATTAAACTCCTTAAAAACACATTTTTGATAAAGCAAACTATCTTTTTTCTGCAGCACTGTGCAGATCACAATACTTGCACTCATACATCACTCTATGTAAGCATCATTCCCATATTTAAGACCTAACTTCAAACCTGTGCCATTGACAGCAAATTGAAAACTTGTAGGATTTGCAGATGCTCCTCTTCTTCAAGTCTACCAAGGTTTTTGGATCATGTATACCCCCATGCAAGCGAAACGGGTAGCTGTCCCTCTCAAGCAGCCAGACCACAAAAACACATTTGAGACTGTTACCACTTCCTAGCTGCTGGATTAAGTCCTTTCCACTTCTATTTTTAGATTATCGGGTCCCAGATTCAATCCATAAGGCCAGTAGTTACAGAAGTCAAGACTTCTCATACTCCAACCTCATTAGACATAATTACACCCACTTACCAATAAGCAAGCATGAGGAGATCTAAGTAGGTCTAAAGGACTCTTAGCTGTCATCACATTAAAGAGAGGCTGGATAAATATGTCTGTTATACCAAAAGATTCCCTGCAGACACCACCACACTTGTATCCGAGTTTGGCCCAAAGAATATGCCACAATTTTCTATTAAGCTACATCCACCATGCTTTCAGAACATTGCAGGAACATTTAATTTCTCCATTACCTGTTGTCCCATTAAGCAGTGGTCTTAAGACTCTGCTAGATAACAGACATGGGTTTAGAGCCAAGTTCTTGCCCGTAGATGCAGGCCATAAACCAGATCAAAACATGCACTGATTGGAGAGTTGGATTTTGCTTATATTGGCCACAGTAACTGTATTTGTTCAAGTGAAAAACACAAAAAGAGCAGAAATACTTTGGAACACTGAAGAAAATTATGGTCATGTGTCGCACTTTAAGAAACACTGACAGAAGAGTTCATAGCTGCTGCCAAGTTTATTGTCAGTCTGAATTATAGGCTGTTTAGACGCCGGTCACAACAATGAAAGGATAAAACTTCTAATTTAGTGCATATATTTTAATACAAATTGAGTTATACTTCATGGAAAATAAATTACTTTTTTCAAAAAGAAAAACCCTCTACACATTACTGATATAATCTGCATCTTTCAGGAGCATTTTAATCAATCACAGCAACTTTATAAACCTATTTAAAACATAAATATTTAGAGATCCTGGAACTAAAGAACTAAAACCATGGCTTTAGGCCAGGCATTGTGTAGACCGAATGATGCGATTTCCCAGATATTTTGCTGTACATGAACTGCCATAAAACAGATTAAAAAAAATAAAATACAAAAAAAATTAGAGAAAAGCAGAGGAATTTTAACCAACAGTATCACAATGACCTAAGGTGGAAAGGAGGGCTGGAACGGGGGAGACAAGATGCGAAGAGATGATAACTGTGGAAGCAGACAGTGGGCAGATGTAAAGGGGGTGGCATTAATCCTACCACTCAACAATGAATCAGGAAGAGAAGAAGGATCACTTAGGGTAGGAGCAGGAGAAAAGAAGAGAGAGGAAAAAAGGAAAGGGAATGAATGAGAGAAGGAAGTCTAAGGGCAGAACAGCATAAATTACAGCTGTTCTTGAATGGCCATGAACAATACATTAAGAAAAAGTGCTACAGCTGTCTCATTTTCTCCTTAAAGGCATTAACTCAATTGGCTAAATAGATTTTCCCTTCACCCAGTTTAACTGTTATTTGTGTGGGAAAGGGAAGTGGATGATTACCCAGTTAAGCAGCCATCTCAATGTCAGTGTCATCTCAATGTAGTGTAGCCATTCTTTAAGCTCTGTTAGCACACTCTTTGTTCACACAGACTATAATAGACTTTTTCCAAGCAGCTTTTTTTGGAGAAGGGAAACTACACATTTCTACAAGTATGTCAGCAACAAGAGGAAGTTCAGGAAAAGTGGGGGTCCCTTACTGAATGAGGGTGGCAACCTAGTGACAGATAATGTGGAAAAGGCTGAAGTAATCAATGTCTTTTTCAACTCAATTTTCACAGGCAAGGTCAGCTCAGACTACCGCACCTGGCAGCACAGTTTGGGAAGGAGGTGAGCAGCCAACAGTGGCAACACCGCTCACCTCCAATGGAAACACTGGAAGGTAGGTCTAGGATTCAGAGAGCCCTTGACAAATCAGATGACTGAACCAAAGGAAATCTCATGAGGTTCAACAAGGACAAGTGTCAGGTCCTGCACTAAGGATGGAACAACCCCATGCACCAGTACAGACTGGGGGCTGACTGGCTGGGCAGCAGCTCTGCAGAAAAGGACCTGGGGGTTACAGTGGATAATTAGCAGACTATAAGCCAACAGTGTTCCCTTGTTATGAAGAAGGCTAACAGCAGTAGATCGAGGCCACATCTGGAGTAATGTGTCCAGTTTTATTCCCCCCCCAATCCCAACTACAGACAGGATGTGGACAAACTGGAGAGAGTCCAGCAGAAGACAACCAAAATGGTTATGGGATGGGGCACATGACTTCTGAGGGGAGGCTTAGAGTAGTGACCTTATTTAGCCTGGAGAAGAGAATACTGCGGGGAGGGGGAGGGAGGGTTAACAGTAGCCTTCAACTACCTGAAGGGGGGTTCCAAAGGGGATGGAGCTGGACTGTTCTCAGTGGCAGATAACAGAACAAAGAGCAATGGTCTCAAGTTGCAGCAAGGGAAGTTAGGGTTTGATATTAGGAAACATTTTCTCACTAGAAGGGTAGTAAAACATGAGACAGGCCACCTAGAGAGGCTGTGGAACCTCCATCCTTGGAGGTTTTTAAGACCCAGCTAGACAAAGCCTTTGCTGGGATGATATAGTTAGGGAAAATACTGCTTTAACCAGGGGGGTGGACTAAATGACCTCCAAAGGTTACTTCCAACCCTCATTTTCTATGATTCTGTGATACTGTCACTATGGGGTGCCTGTGATATATTGCAGTATCTCTTGATCCTACCTGTGATAGCCATCCTGATACCTGGTCCCACACCCATGGCAACTGACCTCCCATAATCTGACATCTTGTAACTGTTCTGCTGCTTTGATTTCCAAAGATGCAACACACCAGTCCTCTCTCTTGTGCATTTTAAAGGTGTTCAATAGAATTCCCTCTGTGCCATTGGACCTTCAGTGTTAAACAGGATACCAACCCCAAGGCTGGGGACAGACATTACACATAAGCCAATTTAAGTGATCAGAAACTAGTTTAAACATGTAATGGAACAGATGTTCAATGCACATAAAACAGTTTGAAAATGGCTGAAACTGGTTTGAGATAAACCTGGTTGAATGTAGTATCGGACTGAACTGATTTGGGTCAAACTGGTTTATGCGATGTCTGCCCCAGACCCCTTCCTGGTTTAAATTAAATTTGAGTCCCTCAGCATGCCAGATGCTTTGCTGGGTGGGGCTCTGCTCTCTGCTGCAGCCTAGCAGGGCTGGCCCCTCCCCTTTGTTCCCTGGCTGCAGCTCTGCCTGGCTTCCTCCTGCTCCCTTCCCCCCACTCCCTGCTCAAGCAGGGATCCCCCCTTCCCTCTGCCTTACACAGATATCTCTCAGCATTAGCTAGCATACCACATGCTGGCTACATCCCTACTATGGGAGACAGGACAAAGGAGGCGGTGGAGGGCTCTTTGGAGCCAATTAACAGATAGCTGGCAATGTCCCTCCATTTCTTCCTTGGAAAAAGTTATTCAAGAAGACTGTGAACTAATGGGACATCCTTTTGTTTTGCTGATGGGGTGATAAATGCTGTGTAAACCCCTGTTGGCTCCCTCACTGACCAGTGAGGAGGGGGGAACCCCTCCCTTATCAGAGCATCTTGCTGGGGCCTGGCCATGCCCCCCCTCAGCTCAGCATCATGGAAGGGAAGGCTGCCCTAGCACCCCCACCCCCCTGGCTTTTAGCCTGTGACACTACAGGCATGTGTCTGCATTTTTTCAGTCCAGATGGGATGTCTTGGCGGTTAGAAACTGATTCAGACTAGGCAGGTTAGACTAACCTGAAAAGATTGAATCAATTCAGGCTCAGGCTTTTTGAATGTCTAAACCTAGTCCGAGTCTGGGTCTACTTACCAAGTTGCTGCAATATGCTTCCCTGCACTGTTCCATGAAATGAGAGGCAGACACATGTGTAGTAAATCTTTCCTTATCTGTCCATTGGAAAAAACTCAACTTGACACACTCAATATCAGCCATGATAAGTTGCACAAAATTGTCAAATCACAAGCACATCATCTTCTGGAACTCTTTTAAGCAAAGGCCATTTCTCTGCCATGTCCCAATTTTCAAACCTTTCAAAAGATGTTTCAAATATAAGGGCAGATGTTTGCCTAAAAAAGAGAACAGATAACTAGGGGGATTTTGATAGCAAAAACGTGTTTTTAAAAAACTCTTAGTATTGAAGCAACGGGAATCCTTTGTGCTCAAACTTTAAAACAAGTTATAACCTCAGAATTTTTTTTTTAAATTACAAATGACTGAAAACATGGGGTTGGAATAGAACCTATTGTGTAACCTCAACAATAGCAGTTGCTGCCCCCACTGTTAATGTAAGTATGCTTTTAAATTTTGATTAAGCAAAGGAGACAATCTTCAGGTACCACCTAGCTCAGTAACAAATCTTTTCAAAACATAAATGTCTTTTCTTAGAGGTCACATGCTTGAATATTAGCTGTGAAAGCAGAATCACTACTAAAGGTGAATGTAATCCAAACCCTTACTGTAGACACTTAACACTGTTTTAGAACTTGGATCCTGTTTCTCAGAGTGACATGGAGCAGTGTCATAGAATTCAATCTATTTATGGGCAAATACCACTCCAAGTCTGCATCTGTAAGTTTGGCTTACTCCCTCCTCTCACATTTACCTTTAGCTTCAAGGTCCATTTGTTCCTCTGGCCTATCTATAATGTGCATTACATATTAAAACAACTCAAAGACGTTATGTTGCATTAACACTGCAAAAAATTGGGACAGTCAGTTAGGTTTCAAAAAGGAAACTACAGATCTGCTCCTGGAACACGTCCCATAATTAACAATTATACTATAAAATCTGTAAAGTTACTAAGAAAATGGACCATACGTTACAGAGAAGGGTGAATGTTATCTCCAGGACAGGCATGGGAAAGTGAAGGCCAGAACGGGGAAATGATTTTTCTAAGATCACATACTATGTCAGTGACAATGCCAAGAACAGACCTCAGGTCTCCTGTTTCTAAAACCAACACCTCCACTATTGCTCAGACTGCTTTTTGAATTACTGTATATAGTGCTAATTTCATTAATTTCCTCACTAGGGTGATGTGAGATTGATTAATGTTTGTCTAGTGATTTGGAAATGCAACATGTTGCATGCGAGTGCTAATTATCATTATTGCCTTGTGTGTATACATAACCAAGTTACTGCAGCAGTGGGAATTGTACATTTGAATAACCTGACCTTCGTGCAATTAAAGTCTTGGCCTCGATTTTGTAATTAGCATACTTCAATTCTGCACTTAATTTCCTCAGCTCTTTAAATAAACACCACACACAAAATGGAGTAAAATACTACAAAATCAGGTACATAATACCTACAGAGCACTTCAGATATGTGACATTACAGAATGGGATTTTCAAAAGCAGTAAGCATGTTCTAATGCATCCCATTGGTCAGTGGGAACAGAATTGTGCTGACTCAGCCATCCTGCAAAATAAAGATGCAATAAATTGATATGAAAATGCAACTGGAACTGGCCTCCTGAGCCAGCAAATGCTTACAGGCAACTATTTACCCGAAGCTGCCTAAAATCAGCTACTCCAACTCCTTTTACACTAAAAGGGATAAGAACAGAATCATCAGAAACACACCCCAACCTGCCACAGATAAGAGCAGAGGTGATAAGGGCATTACCACTAGCCTGCCACCACAACAGCAGAAAAACAGTTGGCTAGTATATGCTCAGAGGATTCCAGGAACAAAACAAAATGACACAGAAGGTCTTACAAGTTCCCTCCCATTTGTCTCTGAGCTGCTATCAGGCAAGGCTTTTCCCTGCTTTTTTTAGTGCTGGGACATGGCTTTTCATAACTAGCCATTACCGGGACAGGGACAGATGTTTTGTGTTAACATTACTGCACTAGGCTATTGCAGGCAATGAGGTTTTATCACCAGGTGCCAAATGTGGACCATTTCAGCGTAAGGACATTGTTAAAAATATTCCCAAACATTCCACCCTTGGTGATTCCATCTATATCTAGAAACATTTTAAGTGTCACACTCCATTTCCCAGGTGATGACATGACAGACCTTCAATGTGGTCTTGTGTAACCAGTGCAGGGGAGGTCACTGACTTGGCAAAAACAAAGTGTTTTAGAGCCAGCAGCAGGGACAGGGAATTCAGAGACCTACTGATAATACTTTCTCATTTTTCTCCTCTCCAAGGCTCTAGGGTCATGGCAGTCTTCTGCATACAAGAACGACTTGAAAGCAGTTCCTTCACTCCCTATTCTCCCAGACAGTTTGATCTGGTTACCGGAAAATTATGCAAGGTGCTCCCCTATTCCCAGCTGGCCATGATATCTGGAACCAAGGTTATGGAAGGGATAACTGAATACAACAGCTCCTAAAATTCTGTGGAAATGCTGACAGTTTAGCAGACTAAAACAAAGACTTTCCTCCTTCAATTTTATCCAAAACATCTGTCCCTGCCCCAGTGGCAAGCAACCTCTTCCCTTTCTTTCTTAAAAGGAGAAGATTGGGCCTAGATTTCAGACTTTGTTCTGGCACACCACCACTGCATGCTTTGCAATATGCTAGGACACCTTCAGTTGTGTGTGTGCTAAGCTGATGGGAAGTACAGACTGCCTCACACTCCTCCTTTGCATACCTGCCAGGACCTGGTGTACAAGTTAAACTATGTGCAAATGAATTGCATGCAGGCACAGGAGACAAAATCAGGATACAGGACAACTGCTGAGCCTTTAATTAACATGAGGTCATGGTAAGGGTTGCAGTAAAGTCTACCAGGTGAGATGATCAGCTAACTGGGACCTGTTTGACTTCAATGGGATCCACAGCTCAGCACCTTTGTAGAACAGGTAATTACTAAAGCCACAGCACCCTATGTAGTTCCTTACTAGACTGAAAAGAGAGTCAGAAGGAGCATTCACTGGAAAAGTATGTATGGAGAGAGGGAAACAGAGAGAGAGAGAGAAGGGAATGGAGTTTCCCAAGAAGAAGCAGCCAGCAAGAAGGTCTGTAAGGGAAGCAGTGTTGCCAACCCCACCATGTCAAAAATCCAAGATGCAAACTCTTAACAATCAACAAATTTGGTATGTAAATTATAAGATTCTATTTCTGAAGTATAGACCAATATAGATATTTTGACTGTTGGTTTATAAATCCCATTAGTCACTGATTTAACTTCTAATAGGTCAGAGATTTCTACAAAAACTATATTACTACAACTGATAACGCTTTAGAAAAAAAAATTAAATTCCTACATGTTGTTACAATTGGGACAACATCTGTTGGACTGTTATGCATTTAGCACTTTCCAGTGGCTGGTGGGAAGGTTTCAGTTCACGGCAGGCTGGTCCATTTGTTCTTGTTACCAGTAAAGCAGATGAAAGTTTGATGCCCATTATAGATCAGAAGGTGGTTTTGTTTCTCCTCATTAGGGGGAAAACAAGCTCTATGCTAGTCTGATCATATGAGAGAATCAGAAGTGTTGCTATCAGTTTTGAAAGAGCTGGATACCGCTTTTCTTGTGTTCCCATTTTGTTAAGATCAAGGACTTGCCCACACCACTCATCCAGTTTTGTTACCTCTTGGAAATCAGGCAGCTCAGAATCTACTTCATACTGATGCCACTCATTTAAAATTGTTTGGTTTTCATCAGTAAATGTTGTTATAGCTAGAAATCATGTCAATAGATAGAGAATTTTATCTTCATCATAATCCAGTTTTTGGGGTGGAGTGCCTGAAGAATTCTGTCTGTTAGTGGTAATTTTTTCAGTAGCTTCTGGACCACCGCAGAATAAAACTTTCTGACTCCAGCATAGAACTTTTCAAGTGTAGCATTCTCTAAATCCTCATTAGCAGCAATGAAGATTTTAGCTTTCACATCAACAGACAACTTATTTTTTTCTTTCTGATTAATTAAATCTTGGAAATCCAACATAGTTACATCAGCAGCACTGCTTACCACATCCGACTTTACAAATCAATTAAGCAGCGATTTTAGCAGTTTAATGCCTTCTTTCTAGTGGTAGGCAACTCTTGAATCCTCAGCTTGAAAAAAAATTGTAGGCTACTAAATCATCCCAACCATGTTCCAAAAAAGGAAGCAAAGGTGCATTTCCTCATCTTGTATGTAGGTGTATATTTGCAGAACTCATCTAGGTTGTTCCATTTAGTTTCTGCTTCCGAAATAGGCTTTAAGAGGTTCCCACTGGTTATTGCATCTTCCTACTGTTTGGCGGAGACTAAGCCACTTTGTTCATCCGTGTTTTAGTAGCTGACGCTTGTCTGCACCACACCATTGCTGATACTCCTCTTTTTTTTTAGCACTACCATTGAAATAGTGTAAAATGTCCACAACCAGATCTTCCACTGGTTTTGAAACTGCTTTAACAGCATCTTTCACTGTAAGGTGCACAATGTGGCAAACACAAGGCAGACCGTACATGGAACTTGACTGTTGTTTTACCCAACTTAACAGAGTTACTTTTCCCAATCTTGACATTAGCAGATTCTGAAGAGAAACCAGTAACATTCTCCCATGAGGTTGTGAGCAAAAACCAAATTTATAACACTGAAGAGGTTTCCTGCATTTGCTACATTACGTATTTCCATGGTCAAGAGGTCTGTTTTCACAACTTTCAGAGTCTGGTGAAAGTGTACCTAATCATAATGCAAACCTCCTTGTCATTGCAAACATCATTACTCTCATCCATCATTAAAGAATTCAGGCCCGCCTTAGCATGTGTTACAATGGATTCAGAATGGTATTTGGCAAGAGCTTTTATTATTGCAGTAGCTTTTGTTCGTCCACAGGAAAATTATTTTGCAAAGTTAGAATCAGGAAACATCAGCTTAATGAGTTTTGAGAAATGATCTGAAAATGCAGTCAGTAATGTGTGTTCTGCAATGGCTTGGCAAAACAGTACTTCAGCATTTGTAACCTTTTGCTCAAATGTCTACTGAGCTGGGCTAAAAAAAACCTTTATCAAGTGTTGTGTCTTCAAGGCTGCAGCCCAATTTACATGCTTGCTAGTTTCCAGGTACTTTTTGAAGTCGTTTACTCCAGAATGTCCAATGCTAATGTCCTCCAAGCAAATAAGGCAAAGTACACAGTCATCTGAAAGTCTGCTTTTTCATACTGGGTAGGAACTGCTCCAGTCAGCACTGTATTTGCACCTGTACTGCCTGCACCTGTATTACTTTGTCAGCTGTTCCGCCATGACTAATTATTAGGGCTGTCAAACAATTAAAAAATTTGATCATGATTATTTGCGCGATTAAAAAATTAGCTGCAATTAATCGCGATTTTAATCGTACAGGTAAAAACTCAAAAATCTGCACAGAAAAACTCAAAATTCTGCAAAATTATACAGGTATGGTTGGGGGGTTATTTGTAAAGGTGTGGGGGGGCTGTGGCTGTATGTGGGATTTGGTACCTGGGGAAGGGGGCTCCCCACAGACCCTGGCAAGATGCTAGGTACTGTGAGTCAGGAGTGAGATGCAGCAGCAGGGATGGGGGGGGCTGTAGCTTTGGAGTGAGGGGCAGGCACACAGACACACAAGCAGACAGACGCACAGACAGGGGGCCCAGCAGAAAAGTCGCAGAGGAAGGGGCAGGGGGGAGAGGGAAGCAGTGGAGAGGAGGGGGCAGATTGAGGCCCCCACAGTGAGGGAGGGAGTGGGGCAGAGGCAGGGGCTGGGATGAATGAAGCCCCAAGGCTGGGGCAGGCCACATGACGGAGCCACTGGCAGCTTATGCAGAGGTGCATGGGCACATGGCTCCCCATCACTGTATACACCCCGGGGGAGGATTGGGCAACACGTGTCCCCCGGATTTGTGTGCAGGGTGGAGGCAGGCTGCCCACTGCAGCCTGGGGCTCTGTGCCCTGCTCCTTTTGCCCCGGGAGCTGTGCAAGGCACCTTCCACTGCCAGGTGGGCAGGGGATATACGGCACAGCCAGCACACCACTCCCAAGGCAAAGGCAGCAGGGCAAAGAGCCCCAGCCTGCAGCAGGCAGCCTCTCTCCATGCCACACACAAATCTGAGGGGCATGTGGCCCCCATGCTTGTCCCATGGGTGTACGCAGTGGTGGGGAGCCATACCCCATGTCCCGCACTTCTGGACAAGCCACCCATGGCTCATCCACATGACCCGGCCTGGCTGTAGGGCCCCAGTCACCCTAGCCCCTGCCCCACTCCCTCCCTAACAATGGGAGCCTCGATCTGTGTCCCCTGCCCCTTCCCTTTCCCCCTACCCCTTCCTTCCACAGACTTATCTGCTGGGTGCTGCTCTACACATGCCAGAAGAAAAAATCCCAAGGTTTCATAGATTCATAGATGTTAGGGGCTGGAAGAGACCTTACAAGATTATCGGGTCCAGCCCCCTGCACTTGGACAGGAAAGACTGCTGGGGTCAGATGACCCCAGCAAGGTGGGTGTCGAGAAGCTTTTTGAAGATTACTAGAGTGGGTAACTGTACCACCTCTGGGGAAAGCTTGTTCCAGACCCTTGGCACTCGACTTGTAAAGCTTTTTCCTTATGTCAAGTTTGAAGTGATCTTCAGTTTGTGCACATAGTCTCTTGTCTTCCCCTGGTGTGCCTTAGTGAACAGATGCTCCCCAGGTCCTGATGTACACCTTTAATATACTTACAGGCTGCCACCAAGCCCCCTCTGAGCCTTCTCTTCTCCACGCTGAACAGCCCCAAGTCTTTCAGCCTCTCCTCATATGACTTGCTCTCCAGACCTCTAATCATGCACATGGCCCTCCTTTGGACTCTCTCGAGCTTCTCCACCTCCCTTCTGAAGTATGGCAACTAGAACTGGATTCAGTGTCACCAAGCCCGAGTAGGGTGAGAGGATGACATCCTTAGTCTTGCTCAAGAGGCATCAGTAGATGCATGCCAGTGTTTGAATTGCTCTGCCAGCTATGGCATTACATTGGTGCCTCATGTTCATTCTGTGGTCTATCACGACACCCAGGTCTCTCTCAGTTGTAGTGCTGGCAAGTGTAACACAGCCAAGCCTGTCAGTGTGTTGAGAATTATTTCTCCCCAGATGGAGCACTTTACATTTCTCCACCGGTGATGTGCAGGGGGTGCACATGCATGCACATCCACCCCCTTAGCGTAGTGCTGCACCTCCTGCGAAAAGGTGCTGCAGAAACTGCCGGCAGTTGCCACCTACCATCCCCCACCTCCCGGCCGGCATCTGCAGGCAATCACTACTTGCCACTCCCTCACCCCCACTGCTAGCAGCATCTGCAGGCAGTTCGCGATCGCTGCTGGCTACCACCGACATCATCTGCAGGTGGTCACTGACTGCTGGTCAGTGCTCACCACCCTTCCCCCACTGCCAACAGCCCTGCAGCTGCCTGCAGGAGATCCCCACTTGCCTCTGCCATGCTCCCGCTGCCAACAGTACCACCGCCACCGCCTGCAGAAGCTTGCCGTGCCCCCCGGCCACTGGGGGCACACAGCATTCATGCATTTCTCTGTATTAAACGTCATCAGGTTGAGATCCGCTCACCTCACAAGCCTGTCCAAGTTGGCCTGTATTGCCAGCCATGCTCCCATATCATTTGGTGTTGTCTGTGAACTTTGCCAGTTCACTTTCAATACCCAAATCCAAATCATTGATGAACATGTTGAAAAGCACTGATCCGAGTACTGAACCCTGAGGGAGGCCTTCCACCATACTGACTCAGTTCCATCAATCAATACCCTCTGGGTCCTACCTTGGAGCCAGTTACATAGCCATTGGACCATAGAGTAGTCGAGGCCGCATTTTCCCAATCTTACCATGCGGACATAGTGGGAGACTAAGTCAAAGGCCTTTTTGAAGTCCAAGTATATGATATTGACCTCATTTCCCCTATTTGAGATTTCTGTTGCAAGATCATGAGTCAGACTTAATTTTACTTAGATATCGCAAGCCTCACGATAATTTCTCAAGAATTAGCATTACTGGAGAAGAGCAGAGCTGGGGAGATCAGTGAGGACGTAAGGAGGAAACTAGGGACAATATTTCAGGCCAACAATAGAAGTTAGCTCCTTCACTGAAAAGGTTCAGGTTTAACCTGGAGAAGCTAGACAGTTTCAAACAGATTCCTAGTCATAAAAATCCATCTATGTGTTCCTGAGTGGCAGTGAGGTAACCACACCCTGAAAGCCAAGAGAACTTTTTGTTGCCTGGAGCATAACCTGGAGAACACAAGGATCAATTTGAAACAGACAGAAAGAAGAATTAAAAAAAAACACATAAATGTTCATTTATACTCTCCTCACAGGAATGTTATTGAAATTACATTTCCCAGCAACATCCTCTCCTGCTGCCATTAGTGAAACACTGAGGAAAGTGATATTATATCATATGAGACTGTTCTTCAACCATTCTCTAAAATGGGTGGTGATTGGCTAAATCTACCAATCAACCACCTTCCCCCTGCTTGCACACAAGCCTGAGCCAAGTAACCCGAGGAGATTAGCAATTCATCACTCGCTGCAACTTTATGTTGTGGTCTCACCAAGTGGTACAAGTACTTAACCACAATCCTTAACAGCAGCAAGCTACACGCACTAAACTGCCACTGATATTTCTTGTCAGCTCCCATTGTGAGGCAGGATAGAAAGCAATGCACTTTAGTTTACTACTTTAATTTGGCTTTTCTAGTGGTTTTTGGAGTGAGGGGATTACTGGGTACTAAGACTACTGATTTGGGCATGGCTAAATAGAGCAATGTCATTTTAACAGAAACATTCGGAAACATTATTCATTATCAGAGTTAATTCAAACACCATAGGAGTGTGCACTGTAATGGTGTACAACATTTATAGGAACATAAGACTGGCAGGGGCTCCTGGGCCATTGAATCCAGCCCTCTATGTTCACAGCCAATCATTTATCCAAGGAATCCTCAAAATCACCACTTCAAAGCACATGTATGAACTGCCATTCATTATTCTAATGGACATCCAACTGAATGTTTCTTCCTTGAAGTTCGTATCACTGGTGCTTGGGCTCCTCAGGGATTTCCTGGTAATAAAGTGAAACATGAGAGAGTACCAAGACCAGTTCAAATAACAAATTAAAACACCCAAGATTCAAGGAGCAGCCACATATACTCAAGAGAGAAATGTTATTTTTGCCCTGAATAAGAAAGTATTCTCCATGATGTATTTCTGGCCACAGCCTCTTCTCCATACCCTCTTCAGAAAGAACTGAGCACTGGAACTGCAACAATTCTATCCACAGGGAAAACTTACCTCCAGCATTAAACAATAATAGTATAGCTTAAGCCACAGTGGGTGCATCTACATGTTCATTAATGCACCCTAGATACTACACATTTACCTTAGTGCTTCCTTAATAAAGTACTAACTAAATGTGCAGTCCCTAGAGTTACTGCACAGTAGCACTGGCTTCAGTGACACTTACTGCGCATTAGCTTAATAACACTGTGCAGTAGGCTATTAGCACATTTTTTGCTACTGTGCAGTGTTATTAGGCTAATACGCAGTAAGCATCTCATGTCGATGCACCCAGTGATTCACATTTGAAGAACTACAGAGAACAACATGTTCTAACAAGCACTTCCTTGCATGCTCAGAAATAATGCTTTAATACTGTAACAAGCATCTACAAGGTCTGCTTGGACAAGAGAGATTAAGGAGGTTAAAAGTACACAAGAGAGCAATGCGGCCTGCGCTGTATTTAGCCATCTTTGATTTCCTCAGCCCAAATGATCAGGTACCCCATTACACCTGGGCCAATGAGGGCCCAAAACAAATCCAAAGCAAGGCTTGAACTCAGTTAGATTTTTTTTTATAGCTGAGTCGACTGTTGTTTACTACTACCACTAGCTCAAGTCTGGGTAAGGATTCAAGTCACACATCTGGATTCATACAAAGTGCCTTATTGTTTTTACCAGGGTTCCCCACTTAAGAAAGGAAAAGAAGTTAAGCTAGAGGGATGGCTATTCTTGGTGGGGAAAGCTAGTAAACAAGTTATACCATCAACATCTTAGGACACTGCTAAATGAAGTTAAGGCATTGTTCAACTCTCCTTGCACAAGTCAGTTATTTCTTTCAACTATATCTTTCAGCAATTGCAAAAAAACATATTCCAGAGAAGTGCGTGAGTTCAAATGTGGGGATTAGTTGGAAAATTAAATAGCCAGTAATTTTTTTTAAAGAACTGGATATATAATCAGAACATGTTTATTCTCTCAGTGACAGTATAATTTATGGAGTCTATTATTCAGTAATATGGTAGGAATCAATGTCCTGCTAAACATTAGCTTACTACATGGATTTTCTGCCTCCTATAAAACAATGGGTCTTTCCAAGAAACCTCTCTATATAATCCTAGAGTTTATAAAACAGATAATACAAATGCTTTTTCACATCGCTCTGGAGAACTGCACAGTACACTTGAAATCTCTACGGAAACTCTTGCTGGGATAATATTTAATAGTTGAGTTCCTCAAGGAACATTTTTCAAATGACTTCAAGTTTAAAGTGACACATCAAAGTTTTAAGTGACAAGATACCTTTTTTATCGGCTAATTGCCCACAGTAAGTTTTCTTTACCAGTAGCAGAATAATTGCTCATCTTCCAAACAATCTTTATCTCCCACTCCCATTTTGTCCAGATGTTATACAGTATCTAACTACCCTGCAATGAAATAGCTTCACCCTCATTACTACTTTTTACATCTTTTAAAATATCACACTTTCCAATGTTATAGTATGACCAGCTCAAGGTGAACTATATAATTCTCTGAGCTGGCTTGATCTCTAAATACTGGCTTTGAACCAAGTACTTTACTATTGAAAAACAAGTGTGGAAAGGCTGAATCCCAAGATAAGTATGAAATAGGGCTGACCTCATTAGCCATCAAGATCGCATAAGGTTCCTGAAAATGTTATATGAAAAATAGGCTTTGAGCTTTTACCATCAATCAGCAGGACGTAAACAATATTAGGTGGCAATTAAATGTGACTGTAATTCAAAGAAATCTGAAACACAAAAATCTATGTAAAGAGTATGCCAGGGTTAGTGTAGTACTTGTATGGAACAAAGGTCTGTCACTGGGTGCAAAGTTAAATTCAAGCCTGAACAAGGTGCATGTGTTCACAGCCACAAACATTTGAAAAGTTATGGGGTACAGGTTTTCTAGTATCCACTAAAATCTGAGGCCTAGAGGTGAGATTTCCAAAAACTCAGCTTGTTTAATTTTCTTCCTACGTTGAAGTCAAGAGTATAAATTTCCATGGGCTTCCATGGGAAGAGAAGAGAATTAAATCCAATGCTGAACACTTTTAAAAATCCCATCCTATAAATATTCTCTCTGCCAGACAACATCATAGCCCATATAAATTATTTGTTTTGCTTTGCTTTTGTCCAGTGCAAGGGCAGACACATAGATGGCATGGATTTCTTCCTGAAGAAAATTACCGTATGTTCAGAATGTGATCCAAACTTTCATTAATGTTGAGGATTACCCTGCCATCATAGCCCACTGCAGACTTCCACAAGGACTCCACTATACTAACAGGAAATAGAGAAATGCTAGCATGTTTACAGTATGACAAAAGATAAATACAATAGGCCAAATTTTCCAACAGTTTTGGGCCCACAGCATCTATCATCTTGTGTATGCTTAGTTCATTGAAGCCTTCACTTAATGTAATAAAACCCTGGATACAGTTTGTGGGGAAAGAACTTGGGAATTCTGGATCTAAAAGCGTGCATCTGAGCCACTTCAACTGAGGGATGAAAAGTCCTGAAGCTGGTAGCCACAAACAAACCTCTTCTTGGTCCAGCAATAAGTAGGAGATAGTGGCACACACTGTGTAAATATTTGTAACACTGACAACTCATTGCAGCTGCAAAACTGAAGACACTAGATTCAAAATGAGTCCTAGGTTGGTCTAACCATCTGATTACTGCCTGCATTAGGAAGGAAAAGCATAGCTGTAGCTAGGCATGCTAACTGGACGTTTTTCACTTTGCCAGTTGTATACAAAATGTGAAACCTAACACTTCATTTTTGTAATAAAGCATCAGCTAACATACTTAGCAGAAGGTAAGGCCAGTTTCAGTCAGCCAAAGTTTTGCTAAAAGCGTTGATGTTAAAATTTGGAATGTCCTTCCTTCCAGATACAAAATAACCCAAATATAAAATAGCTTAAAGGTGCCTTTCAGCACCTATCTACGTCACCACCCCCCTGCATCCCAGTACCTGAACAGGCCAATATTAATGAGTTTATTCCAAAACTCCTATGAGCTATGTAAACCCTAAATTCACTGGTAGAGAATTGAAGCAAAGGCAGAGTAATGTGCTTGTACATAATGGTAAAATTGCCTAGAGCTTAGAAAACTGAATGAGACAGACATTTGTCTTACCCAGCATTGCAATGTCTGTGAATGCTCCTCAATTAGTCAATAAAGAGAATAATGTGCCTTTATGCTAGTGGTTCTCAACCTTTTTAGATGCAAGGCACCCCCTGGGAGACTAGAGGCACCCCTCTCTAGACTCAAACACCCCTTTGGAAAATGTCAGCTCTTAGTTTTCAGTTGATTTTGACTACAGAAAAATAATAGGGCAATTTTTCTGCTGCAAAGAACTTAGAGAGACCACAATAAGTTAAAATGGTCGGAACACTGGGGATTCCAATTTGAAATCCCTGGGTTCATCTTGTGAATAATGTTTGCATGCCTAAGTCTTGACATTGTGTGGTACTCTACAGCACCTCTGAAAGGATCTCAAGGCACCCCAGAGTGCTGCTGCACCTTGGTTCAGAATGCACCTTGGTTCATTAGAGGCAGGTCCTGTCAGACCAACCTGGTGGCCTTCTATGACCAGATCACCAAATCCTTACATGCAGGGGTAGCAGTGGACATAGACTTTCTGGACTTTCAGAAGGCCTTCGACACGGTCTCTCACCCCATTCTCATTAACAACTAGGGAACTGTGGCGTCAACTCCTACACAGTCAGATGGGTCGCTAATTGGCTGGAGGGCCATACCCAGAGAGTGGTGGTGGATAGGGATGTGGGCAGTGGGGTCCCCCAGGGCTCAGTTCTCGGACCTGCACTGCTCAACATCTTCATCAACGACTTGGACGAGGGGGTAAAAAGCACCCTATTCAAATTTGCTGACAACACTAAGATGTGGGGGATGTGGGCACGCTAGAAGGGAGGAATAGGCTGCAATCAGACCTGGATGGATTACAAGGGTGGGCAGATGAGAACAGGATGGCATTTAACAACGACAAGTGCAAGGTGATGCACCTTGGGAGGAAGAACCAGCACCATACCAACAGGCTGGGGAACTCCCTTCTCATTAGTACAGAGGCAGAAAAGGATCTTGCAGTCATGGTTGATGCCAAGATGAACATGGGCCGGGAGTGTGGGGATGCAGTCAGGAAGGCCAACCACACCTTGTCATGCATCCACAGATGCATCTCAGGCAGGTCCAAGGAGGTGATACTCCCCCTCTATGCAGCACAGGTCAGGCCCTAGTTGGAGTACTGCATCCAGTTGTGGGCACCGCACTTCAAGAGGGATGTGGATAACATGGAGAGGGTCCAGAGGAGGGCTACCCACATGATCAGGGGGCAGCAGGGCAGGCCCTACGAGGAGAGACTATGGGACCTGAACCTGTTCAGTCTCCACAAGAGAGGGATGAGGGGGGATCTAGTGGCCTGTTACAAACTAATCTAGAGGGGACCAGCAGGCACTGGGGGAGTCCCTGTTCCCCTGAGCACTACCAAGAGTGACTAGAAGTAACGGTCACACGCTGGCAGGTAGTAGATTCATTCTAGACATCAGCAGGCACTACTTCACTGTCAGGGCGGCTAGGATCTGGAACCAACTTCCAAGAGAAGTGGTGCTGGCTCCTACCCTGGGGGTCTTTAAGACAAGGCTAGACAAACACCTTGCTGGGGTCATTTGACCCCAGTACTCTTTCCTGCCATGGCAGCGGGTCAGACTTGATGATCTGCTCAGGTCCCTTCTGACCCTACCAACTATGAAACTATGAAGACTCCTCTATACAATTATTTTCTGTGTGTTATTCATAAAAGTTACTAGCTAGGAGAAAGAAAGGCAGGGAGCAGCTGCTGGCTACAGAACGGCCACTTAGGGGCTTGTCTTCTCTGAGGGGAAAAGAAAAAAGAGAGCGATGTGGGTGGGGGGGTTTGGTATTCAAGGCACACTTGTCTACAGTTGCAGTTGTTTGTCTCCATTGAATTCAAAGGACCAGGTAACAAGCTGGGACAGGTTTCTAGGACTTTCTAGGTTGACCTTACACTTGGGAGGATGAAGACTGCATTCTGCATGTGTCAGAGTGTGCAAAACTTTGGTTAGTCTTCAGTGGCCCTCTTGTCAGCCTCGACTTCAGTCCAGGGTACATTTTGCTGAAGTTAAATCCATTCTAAATAATCTGCCAAAGAGTTTATTTTTTGTACACAACAGCTTACATACAGGAAGTTTTAAAATCATAGATTATTGAATAATAATTCTTATTCTCAGTTAAGCCAGTGCATTTCAATAAAAAAATACCAGAAATAAAGATAGATTCAAGTTAATATGAAATTCAAGAGACCATGGTCTACGTTCATTAAATCAGTAATTCTCTTGGCTGCTTCAACGTGTGGGAGTGCATATAATATCATTAGGAAATCATAACTTAATTTTTGACCAGAGACATCTAAATAGGCATATCTATTACAATACACATGGCCATACAACTGTAAAACATTTGTAAGACTGAAGAAAGATGGGAACAATACATTTCTCTTTAGCTACTGATAAAAGAAAGAAGCATGGATATGAGACAGTCCTGCAGAACAGAATATAAGGCATGTGTCAGTAAGGTTGTATAGAAACGAAAAATAGCTATTATTGTTGGTATTTGGATTGCAGCAACCCTTTACAGCCTTTATCACTATCTAGGTTTCACAGTGATATGTACTTTACAGAGAGGAGAGTAGGGAAGTCTCCACTCCAAAAAGTTTGCAGTCTAAAAAACACGAGGTGGAAAGAACAGAGAAGGAAAAACAAGTGAAAAAGTAATAAGAGGCATCACATATAAGACGGACATGTACACCTAGGTGTATAACTTATCTTAATTATGAGGAAAATCTTGTTTGCCCATTTGTTATATTCAGAGTACAAATAAGAAAACAAAATACCTAAAAGAGTCTAGCTTTTAGCTACCACAAGTCTATATGAAGCTGTTTCTCCTGACTCTTGAATCCCTTTTGAACTCCACTCTCATTCAATTATGTTAATGTTTCTTAACCAGGGAGCCATGAGGTGTGCTACAACATAGGTGTACTACAACATAGGCAGTGCCATTGCCATGGTGGCCAGATAAAATTGCCTAAGCCTAAAGCCCTTCTTGGTTTGGCTATCCAGCTGGTGCACGGGGCACTTTTACCTGGATGCAGCAACACCTAATTGAGAACTGCTGAGGTAAGATGAGGCAACACCAACAGTGGTTCTCACCTGGGGATGCTGCCACAGTCAAAAAAGTAGTAGTGGAAGGGTCCTCTGACTCTAACAATGTCAAGAACCACTGAGTTATGTCCTCGTGCATTAAAAAGACGGAACAACCCATGCACAGAACTGAAACGAAACATATGGGGGTATTATTTCCCACCAAATTTGTAAACCGGATCATTCCTGAATTTTGTTCACATTGTTTACTGCTTCCTCCCCAGTAACAGCCTCAGTGAGATTCCATATGCAGATAAACTGCATATGACCTAGATATAGCAATCTGAGAAGGAAAAGCGTATAGATTTAATGTGTTAGTAACCCAGTGTTAAACTTAAAGATGACAAAGATTTTGGTCACATGAAAGGTAATGTCTGGTTGCATCTACACATGCAATTACAGTGCCTAAATAAACTCCAGAGCTTATTGCTTATTGCCAAGCCTGGCAGTACTAGTATTATCCTGCTGCAGAGTAAATTAGTTGACTCCAGCCAAATGCCACATGTAGATGCCGAGACATTTACTGTGAAGCTAATTAGTCAACTGTGCAGTAAATAGCTTGTGTAGATGTGCCCTCTGTGACCAACTTGCTTTGATGTCTCCATGTTTTGTGTGATATTATGTTGACGTAACTACAGCAATGCAAACCAAAAACAAAACAAAGGGCAGCATGTCGTGTACTTAAAAGAAGGCAGCAACCACAAAAAGAAAAGAAACATCTCAAATACCCATGTCAGGAGTTGAAGGTCTAGAAAACAAAAGAGCTGGAAGGGAGCTGGGTAAGAAATTATCACGTTGGTGTTGTATAAACTCCAAAAAAATTCATATTTCACAAACTTTGGAGCAGATGGGCAATTTTACCAGTGCATGGAATTACACAGTGTAATTTTCATGAGAATTCTAATTTGCCTGTAAACTTTACACATGGATCCTGTTTTTCACAGCACCTAAGATTTAACTTGGGCATGAAAGACTTGTAAGGCACCTGCATGGCTTCCATTACCAATCACAGCACCAAAGAACATCCCAGTCTAATACAATAAAATTTATCCTCAGAACAGCCTAGTGAGGTAGGACTTACAACCCCCATTTTACAGGCAAGAGATGTGATGCTAACACAGATTAATTGATCTGCCCCAAACAGCTTACAAAACAGTGGCCAGGCAGGGTACTGGGCATTGGGTCTCCGAAACCCCCATATATCACCTCTTGACCCCAGCATCATTCTTCTTCAACTGACTGCCTGCTGTTATTAAGAGATGCAGATACTTGTCTTCTGCAAGTACCACATTGTAGATGATTTTACAACATGCAAGACAACTTGGTAAAGGAGCTGGAAGTGTACATGTTCCTGTACTTCTTTAATCAGAACGGTGGTGTGAGGCAACAAAGATGATTTGCCCTCTATTGTTAAACAGGAGGGACAGCATGATAGGGACTTCAGCATGGAAATTATTTATTTCAGGAAATATTAGAGGACATAAATCAGGAAAACATCCTCACACTGTACAGCACTTAAACACATGGTCAACAGCAATGGAATTAAACAGGTGGAAAAAGGGAAAGGTTCTTCAAGGTAGAGAAGGACATGTATGAACAGTTAGAAGATGTGGAAAATCAAAAGATGCAGAAAGAGAAGTTCAGATGTTTAGAAAGGGATCTAGTCAACAAGAAACCACTCTGTAATTTTTAAATTGTACACAGAGAGAAAACATGGTAGCAAATCTAAATATATGGGATTAATGTTTACATGTTTAATCACATGTATGCATGCATATACATACATTGCTCAGAGAAGAGACAGAGACACAGAAGTCCTGATATTCCTCCAAATGCACCAAAAAAATTTAAAAGAGTAACTAGTGAACTTACGTGAACACACCACTCAGTCTAACTGTCCTTAACTTCAGATATGTTACCTGGGATTTTTTCCCCCTTTAACCAAACATTCATTACATTGTTCATTCTTTTCTTGTACAAGTGCAAATAAAGTTAAGCTGTGGGCTTCAAATAGGGTACATGTGGACACTTATCACTAAACAGAATTAGTTAGTAAAGTGAAGCAATATAACAATCAGCACTTGCATGTGTTGCAGCAAGTATGAAATTACCTTTTTGCTTTTTTTTCTAATCAAATCCATGACAAAGCCCACACTCAACTGGATAATGGAAAAATATTTCTTAATGTGACATTTCCAAAGTATGGCATTTCTGATGCTCTGCCAGTAGTACAGTGCATAAAACAAGGCAAGCCCTGGTAATTTTTCTCATGTGTAACCACAATGGCATTACAATACAGGTTATTTTAAGCCTTGTGAGATTTGCTTATGACTCTGGGTAAAGCCTGCTTTTCAAAGTATTTCACTGGCCAGTGCCTGAAAATCTGTTCCAAACGCTGAAGTGCAAATTTCACAGCCTCTAGCTCTGATTTACAGTCAAGCACTTCGTGTCCTGTAAAATGATCAGAAACTTTTATCTTTTGCAGAATAGTTGGCAATGCCCTAGCAGACACTTTTTATATTTTGTTCCCTAAACCATAAAAATGTCACGAGATCTGTTAGTAGTCTGAAAAGAATTCAACAAGACCCCAGGGACAGTTTCTTTTTTTTGTTTTAAATTCTTCAGAGAGTCCAATGATCAGAATTTTGTAAAGTACATGGGTATGTTTTGTAAGCAGATTGCTAGATCAGTTGGCTTCATATTAGAAGGGCCATAAAACAAAATTCCTATTATGGATATTTCTTGATGCTGGTGGTATGTCATGCATTCCTACCACAGATGGTCATTTTCTTTCTCTTGCTCCAAGATCTGTTTAAAGAACATTGCAGCAATACCTCCTCTAAAATGCTGTAATTTGGGAAATTTTCTTCAGGAAAAAAGGAAGCACTGTAGTAATCAACTTGTCTATCAATTACGTTCCTCTTTAACTAAGGTCAAAGTAGCCAGCAGGGTTGCAGTTATTAAGCTCTTACTTGCTTTGGCTGGCATATTCATTGGATGTTAAGTAAGTTTTAAAAAATTAACCTAAGCAGCCAGATTCAGCTGCATCTGAATGGACAGTGAAGTTGCACAGACTTAGCAACGGGCACAATTTTACCCTACAAGAACTATCTTAATTAGTATTCCTGTGCCGCTTTACACAAAAGGAAAGATAGTAAACAAACTGGGACACATTGGGCACATCTACATGTGCATTTAAACACTACTAAATTTGCATTAAATTTAGTGCCAAGTCCCTGCAGCCCCACCATGTGCCCCTAGTACCTGGGCAGACCCAGTACTAAAGTTACTGCCAGGTCACATCTACACATGTGTTATTGTGCTTTAACTAATCGCACCTAAATCTGAAACCTGCATTTTCAGGTATCAAATTTAGGCGCAATTACTCTAATTTCACCATTTTTAATGCATGTTAAGGGCACACACATATAGACACGCACCTGTAATGCGCACTAAATTAGGTTACTGCGCATTAATGCATCTTGTGTAGACACACCCATTTTGTACTAAACTGTCAACTTCCTGGATAAAGTGTAATAACGTTGCCTTTGATTTATAAAGTTCTTCATATTTCTAGTCCCAGTTATCACTGACAGTGCCCCTTGCCTCCCATTGTTACTAACGGAACCAGCAATGGGCAACCAAGCTGATGGCCCCATACTTGAAAATTGCATTTCGCTGTAGAACTTTTATACACCAGAAGAGCTGCTGTAAAATGTTAACTATAGGCCCAACTAGAATTAGTTATTTTGGGTTTATGCCTGTATGACATGGCAAAATCTAACCCAATAGATTTAATTGCCCTGAGCCAAATCTTGGTCCTACTGAAGTCAGCAGTAACATTCTCATTAATTTTAGTGAAAACAGAGATTAGTTTCAAGGTATACCATATAAAAATGTATATATAAAGAAACTCAAACCAACTTACTTTGTTGGTACACTAAGGGGAAGTACTACTTTGTTATATTTTCACAAAAGATCATAACATACACCCCAAAAGTTAACATCACATTGTGTTTCTGTTTTACTATAAAGTGCCATGCTCCTCCACATGACACTATAAATAATACATTTTCATTCTGCAAAACAATAAATCAAATGTTATGGACCTCCACGTACTTTTTCCAGAGGTGATCAAGTCATGAATCAAACTCTACTGGCTAGTAAGGATTTCTTTTCAAAACAGTTCAATCATCCTCCCTCTGAAGAAAGACTGAAGCAACAAACCCTATAGCCTACTACCCCTGTTAGATTGTCTTAGGACAGCAAAGGCCTTGTATGCTGAATTAGTTTACTGTTATTAATCAAGCTCTTCAGAAACAAGTAGCAACAATTCTTGGCAAAGCAAGTCATGGTGTTCAACCTCCTTTCAAAATTAAAATATACAAACAAACTCTGAAAAAAGCTTCTGACAAATTACCAAATATTTAATTTTTAGCGTTATTAACATCTTCATGAACTACAGAGCCTGCAATTTCCCTGCCATGTATCCATTAATGTGTGGATTAATGTATCCTCAACAAGAATTGTTAGAGAGGTTTTAAAGGAATCTGAGGACAGTTTAATAATCAAAAATGAAAAACTCTGAACAAAAGATGTCCAAGAGCAAGTCACTAATATGCATGAAGAGTTAAAGACAAAAAAAGAAAGAAAAAAAAAGTGTTCATGAAACTGAGGACATAGTAATTTATTGACTACGAATATAGCTGATTTGCTAAAAGACTATCAAAGGACCACGTTAGCATTAAACAGCATTCATTTTATACCTGATGCACTTTCCACGCAAAAAAATTAGCACGAAAGACGTTGAGTCTAAGCCCAATGCTGGACACACTTTGTATGCACTCAGGTGTGACAGCATTCCTAGGGAGAGTGGAGGTGGGGAAGCTGATTCGTTATTTTTGTATTAAGTAAAACAGCAGAAGCATACTGGGATAAACGGTATCATGTATCAGTATCACCTAAGATGCGGATAATAAAACTGAATTATTCACTCTTGGAGGAGTTCAAGTTCAAGCACACTGTACTCCTCCTTGACACAGCAGGGTACCTGCCTTCCAAAGTTGGTAAGAATGTAAATAGTTATACCTATACCTGTTATTGCATCACAGCTAAAAGAAAGATTAAGTAGCCAAACTAGGAGAAGGAATCACCTGAAAAAAAGGACCTGGTGGTTACAGTGAACAGTAAGCTAAATATGGGCCAACAGTGTTCCCTTGCTGTGAAGAAGGCTAATGGCATACATTAATATGAGTGTTGCCAGCAGATCAAGGGAACTGATTTTTCTCCTCTACTTGGAGTACTGTGTCCAGTTTTGGGGCCCCCGCTACAGCAAAGATGTGGACAAATTGGAGACAGTCTAGTGGAGGGTAATGAAAATGCTGAGGGGGTGGGGCACATGACTTCTGAGAAGGGGCTGAGGGAACTGGGCTCATTTAGTCTGCAGAAGAGGAGACAGAGGGGAGATTTAATAGCAGCCTCCAACTACCTGAAGGGGGGGTCCAAAGAGGGTGGAGCTGGACTCAGTGGTGGCAGATCACAGAAGAAGGAGCAATGGTCTCAAGTTACAGCAGGGGAAGTTGAGGTTGATACTAGGAAAAACTCTCACCAGGATGAAAGTAAAGCACTGGAACAGACTCCCCAGAGAGACTGTGGACTCTCCATCCTTGGAAAGTTTCTAAGACCCGGCTAAAGAAAGCTTTGACTGGGATGATCTAGTTGGGGATGGTTCTGCTTTGAGCAGGGGGTTGGACTAGATGACCTCTTGAGACCCCTTCCAGCCTTAATTTTCTATGATTCAATCTCTCTTAAAGGAGGTAATTTGTGCAAAAAAGGACATTGCACATCAGCAAACTAAAATAGGAACTTCAATAACTTACTTCCTTCCACTTGGTCACCCATGAGCACAGTTCTGTAGATTTCTTAAGTCACTTTCTAAATGGTGAGCACAGAAACATTTATAGCAGACTTACCTTTTGAGGTCCAGATGAATCCTGGGCTTGAGATTCTGCAACTCCAATTGGTGGAGCCCATTAACCAATCAGAAGCAAGCCAGGGTAAGCAAGGCCATGCCCTTTCCCTGAAAGGAGGGGGCAAGGAGAAGTCTGGACCTGGTTTGAGACTGCGCCCTGCCAGGTCTGGAAAACTTTGAGGGTGGAGCCCCCGAAGTATATAAAAGGAGCAGCATGCCCAATGCGACACGGAAGCTGAAGAAGGAAAATGGAAGCAAGAAAAGCTGGGGTTGAGCTGCCCCAGTGGGGAATAGCCCCGAGCTCCTGAAGATCCCTGGGAGGGTGTGAGACCCTTGGGCTTGTCACGGTGCATAGACACACAGAGTCCAGGCCCTAGGAGTGCAGCAAGATGGTTCGAGCTTGCAGACCCTGGCAAGTGGCTGACAGCCACTATGCACAGGACCTGGGCAAGATCCACGAGTGGTGAACAGCGAAAGGCTGCTTGGGTTAGCCACTCAGTGTGAGACTGGAAGGCTGGAGCCCTGCATAGGGCCCCAGTGAGCTGAAAGAGTGCCAGTGGTGATCACGGCACAGAGAACAGGGAAGGCTGCCCCAGCATGAGGCAGGCAGTTGGGAGCCCAGCAACCCTGCTGGGTGAAGCAGCTAGCCTTTGGTGCTCAGAGCAGGTCACAGAGCAGAGCAACCAAATCTGCAGAGGGCTGTGAGGACTGAAGCAGGTGACATTGCAAGGCTTGGTTGCCCAGGCCAGGGTCACTGGGTCATGAGGGGAGTCCAGAGGCAGCATGGGAGAAGAGACCCCAGCAAGGAGCATCATGCTGGGACAAGCCGGGCCATCAGAAGGACCGTGAGTTACTGGAGCACTGGGGCCATGAAAAGGAGGGGAGGTATTAGAAGTGGCCTCACTAAAGCTGGGTGGAAGATCCCTCCCAGTGGATAGGTCCCAAGACCCTGTTGGGAGTGGGTGAGGAGACCCCTGTTCTCCAGGCTTGGGGAACAAATTCATAATTAGACACCTATGTGGTTGAGGTTCTGAGTTTAGGTTGCGCTTTATATTTTATAAATAATGTTGTTATTATTTTAGTGTTATTAACCATGATGTTAATGGGTTTAAGAGCTTGAAGAAAGCTTTGGGTCAGTTGTCCATATATTTTTAAGTACTGGGTTTTACCCACAGGGGTGAATATTATTGGATTCACTGGGTTAGGTAACTCATTTCTTGACTTCTTAATTATGAAAGTTATTTTGTAATATCAGGTATTCAGTTAGTTCTGGCATGTAAATGTTTTAATTATATTTGTAATAATAGAACTGTATATATTTAATTGTATACTCTACTACACCAGTTTCCACATTCAAGGCAACTCTGCACTTCATCCACCTGTAACAAAACAAAAAACTGCTAACAAAACAACAGTAGAAGGTGACTCAACCTAAATAAGATCTAATCTTTCAAGGAGCTAATTGTATGTGGTAGGTCATAGTTGTATGATTCCCAGAAGCACATTTCTTTGTCAAAGTCTATGTCTGGAGAAACAGAAGATTTGAGCATAAAAATATCTTGAGGGAGTTTCATGCTGGGGCAAATTTAAAGCTAAAGACTGAGAAGCAAAAGTCCAAGTGGGCTGAAGTGGAGAGGTAATCAGTTACTTCTCTGTCACTACACTGTCCAGAATAGCCAATGCAAAGAACTGCAACTGAGTATATTTCCCACTGAATCTGAAAACTGAACTTTTCTAGAACTTTGTTCATGTTCCCCACTGCCCACTTCCTACTTACGGTACTAGTGAAGGGACTGACAATTCCCTTGTCTCCCTTGCTTTATATGTGGCCTGGCAGCCTGGAGAGCTGGTAAGCCTATTGTGGGAGAAAGGGCATGGGGGCACGGATTGAGGCCCCCACAGTGAAGGAGGGAATGGAGCTGGCACTGGGGTATGCACTGCCCAGCTGAGGAGGGGCAGGGCACGGGACAGAGCCACCAGTGGCTCATCTAGCAGGCGGGGGGGAGGGGCAGTTTCCACTTCTGCACGTACCCTGGGAGGGCATGGACGGCATGTGCCCCCCCGATCTGCGTGTAGGGCGAGGGCAGGCTGCCACTCTGGGCTGGGGCAGGGCTCTTCCTAGGGGAAGGAGGGGGCTGGGCCAGGCTGTGCTCAAGGCAGGCGGTGGCAGCACTGGAAGGGGGGGCTATGGTGAATTTGGGGGCAACTGTAGCCCCCTCATAGTTCCCCTTCCATCACTATTGACACCCACCCTGAGCACAGCCCAGCCCAGCCCAGCCCAGCCCAGCCCCCGCACCAGGAAGAGCCCGGCACCACCCCCAACCCACAGCAGCAGCCCGCTCGCCCTGCACACAGGTCCAGGGGACACATGCTCCCCATGCTCTCCTGGGGTGCATGCAACAGCAGGAGCTCTCCCCCTTCCTCTCCCCCAAAAGGCTCCATCCCATGCCTTCTCCCAGCTATGCAGCGCCTGCCCCTACCCCAGCCCCAGCCCCACTCCCTCCCTCACTGCGGAGGCCTCGGTTTGCCCCCCCACGCCCCTATCCCTACAACAGACTTACCAGTCAGATACTGCTCTCCATGCTGCAGGGCTAAACACCTGGCTGGCTGCGTGCAGGCACACAGAATTTATTGGCAACATTATTGGCCACATCATCCCAAAAAAAGCTGATTGGCGATACTACCAATTTTCCTTATATCAGTCCTGATACAATATGGAACCGATGTATCAGTGCACCTCTACCACAGACCCCTCCCTCTTCCCCAGCAAACCTAATCCACTTGCTGCTCTAGGCAGTCTGGGACCCATGCTGCATGCAGCACATATCCCAGAGCAGGTGCTGCATGCAATGCAGTCAGGCCACAGCAGCGGCCTTGCTGCATACAGTAGTCACCCCGGCCAGACTACACCGCACACGGTGCCTGCTCCAGCAGTTTTGGGACTGCTGCACATGTTGCCCAGTACAGCCAGTCTGGGATTCACACTGCACATAACGTCTGCAGGCACCACATGCAGTGTGTGTCATGGACCAGCTGGATTGGGTATTGCATACACTGTATCTTCCAGAATGAGGACTGCAAGTGGCACAGTCCAGCTGGGTGGCTACCATGTGCAATGCAGCTGCTGCTCCAACTGGACAGCGCCGCATGTGGCACCCACTCTGGGATCTGGACTGCACAAAGTGTGGGTCCCATACTGGCTGAAGCAGCACCACATCAGGTATGTTGGGGAGGGGAAAAGGGAAGAGGATCCCTGGGCATGATCTGGCCTGCGCACAAGCCCCATGGCATGGGTGTGCACTGTGCCCTGTGTGGTCAGATCAGACCCAGAGGCCCAGCCAGGGCATACTGCAGGGCTCCACAGGCCATATGTTTGATTCACCTGCTTTATGATGTCCCTGGTTCTGTGACTTCTAGGTACATGTGAGGGTTTGAAGTTGTGATTTTGGGCAACCTGTGGGCAAGTGGCTGCCTACAAATGCCAGGGACTGGACTAGATGGCCCAGGAGGTCTCTTCCAGGACCATATTCCTGTGTAATCATGGTCTTCCAGGCTCCACCATAAAGTAAACTCTGCCTGTGTGAGAAGCTGCACACAGTAGACTGCGGGACATTCAAGATCAGACCATGTGAACTCTGCTGCATTCCTTGATTAAAGCTTATTTTTGACTAAAGATAAATAAATAAATGGTGGTATAGCATAAAGTAAGGCCTCCTGGACACACAGCATCCAGGAAGTATGTTATCCTATAAGACTTTGCATGAAGTCAGCAGGACCTTCGAGGTGGCAGAACAGGCATAGGCCAGGCACAAAGGCAGCAGCAAACCATTTTCTCCGTACTGCAAATAGCTGAATACAAGTTTCTGTAAATTAGAAAGAGTTGTTTCCACATCACAAGCCTCAAGATACTACAAAAGTTACCTCTCAAATGACAGCCATTCTCATATCACCAAACTGAAGTATCCAGAGAAGTGGCATGGAAAAAATGTGCCCTGGGCAGCCCCCTACACTCACCTTTCTCCACATGCAGAAACTCAGCACAGAGCCAGGCTGAGGGCAAGGCACTCTGAGAATTGTAGTTCTCCAGACATTTTACTAGGGGTGGGGGAACATTTACTTTTTTTTTTCCTGTTGAAGCTCCGATCCAGGAGGCAAAAAAATGCTGAATTCAGCAGCAAAAAGTGGGGATCAGTTCCTCCCCTTCTCAGCAACAGCAAATACCATTGCTGCTCTACAAGACTATGATCCCTAAGAACCATTGTTCTGGGATCTTGTTTCCTGAAGCCAGTCATTAGGTTACAGCAAGGCAAAGCAGATGGCAGAGCAGACAGCAGCAAGGAAGGCTTGTTCTGGGTTCCCTACCAACCCAGGAAGCCACCACTGCATAGGCTACACTTCATTCACATCCTGAAAAGGTATGTTTGGTGGGGGAGGGGGTTACAGCTGTAATGGCTTAAACTCTAGAAATAATAATTTATTTAAATGAAAGTTCACATTTTGGAGATTAATGAAGCAGCTTGGATCAGGTTGCACAATGGTACATCACAACACAAATCCCAAATCTGAGCTCTTCCTAGAAAAAAAGGTGATGCCAAACACAGCAGCAGAGAGCACACGTTTGCCAAGTTCCAGAAAACACACTTGGTTTTCATGCAGTCTGATGGCCATTTCTGCAAACTCAACATCAAGTTGCAAAATCAAGCTGAGCCCTCCCTATTCGGGGCATTATTGCTAGGAATATGAATCCTCCAGGCTACATGGCACCCATTATCTTTATGAGACTGCAAAAGCACAAAGGAATAAATGACATCAGAATTGAAACCTGTATCTGGAACCTATTTAACATAATTACTGATGATACGCACACATGCCAGAAGGGAATCCAGTTCATTCTACCACATGTCTGCAGGACTGGGGCGGGGGAGGAGGAGGGAGAAGAAAAGAAGTAGATCTGAGTCTACACTGGATAAATAGTAAATTCACAGAGTAAGTGACATAGTCCCTGACACACCTGCACCCCACTAAGTAAAACCACACTTTAAGGAGCTATGTTTGTACTGTTTAAATGCTTTCTTGTAAGGGAAAACTTCAGAAGTCTAAAACTGCAAATTAATGGTGACTTCTCTTCTTCATCAAGACCACACTTTGAACTCTATGCAATAATAAAGCCTATGAGCTTTAAACATGGGTGACCTTCCTGCTGCTAGTGGCAACCTTACTAAAAAGGTGATGTCATTCATAAGGACAGGTTTGGAAACCAAATATTAATTCAACTACTACAAACACTTGCACTGTGCCTGACAAAGGAGCTTAGAAGCACTCTGATCTCCTATATGAACAATGAGCAAAGCTATAATTCTAGTCCTGGCTTTCACAAGAAATGTTTTCATATTAAACTATTGCAAATTGTTTAATAAAATAAAAAAAAGTTTAATTTGAGGGCAGTTTCTGTCATTTTTCAGTGGGAGAAGAGAAACTTGATTGTCACTTGCATATTCCCACTGTCATCTTAGGTACCTTTTGCACAAAGATTACCGTGATCAATCAAAGGCTAAAGAAATTATAAATCCACTATTATTAATTATTAACCACCCACACTAGGCCAAATCCTGTAGTACTTCTTCAGGTTTTATACACTGAAGCCACTACTAGCAGTTCTTCTTGAATTAATAAGAAAGAAAAATCAAATAAGGATTTCTGGGTCTGAGGTGCACTACATAGTTCACTGATTTTCAAACCAGTCTGCTCTCATGGAAACTGAAGTACTTTTAATATTTTCAGGAGTTAGCCCTTTAGGCAAGTTCTTATACTTGGTTCTTGTTAGGCAGCTCTGAATCACAGAGAAAGCAACTTATCTGGTGTTGCAGTGGCAAGGCATTGATAGGCTAGAGCCCTCATCTCTTCCCTGCTTTTACTTTCTGTGGCAGATGATAGGGCATTTCTGGTTTCATCCCTTGCAGTTGTGTAGCTCTGGTCTGAAAAGGTGATTTTAGAGATCTTTGGGAAATTGCTGCTTATACATGCCGGGGACTAGACTGGACTCAGTGGGTGAGGATTGCCCCTTCCACTCCTATACTCTATATTCCCAAGTCAGCTTCCATTGCTAGAACAAAACTAAGTCTCCCTCCAGGAGCACAAGACAAAAAAAGCCATCAGAGAAGAACCTGAATGGACTGAAAACTAAAGCTTTAGCAATCAAGTGCATACAGGCTAGCATGCTGGCAAAGTAGGGTTTTTAATACTTTGCCAGAGATCAAAGGCACAGTCAGACACAGTTCCAAACAGTCTGCAAATGGGAGAAAATCCTTGAAAGAACATTTTAGGCATACAGCTTGTCACCTTGTTTGATCTGATCGCCTGGGCTAAACAGGAGTAAATGCAACCAGTACTGCGATTGGAGGCCACTGTTGGAGAAGTGGTGCTGCAGATTCAGAACCTTACTCTGGTCTATTTCTTCCTCCTAAGCCAGTCTTAAAACTCCACCTTGCGGCTGGATGCTCAGGCCACAGTTTTGGAGGAGCTCTCTTTTATAGAAGGCATAAAACTGGAATCTTGGCCACTTACACTCATGACAGATGCTCACCCCTGTTCCCTACTCTCCCATGGTCTGGCCAAATTCCAACTTGAATTAAATCATTCCATCTCCCTAAATCCCCCTAGAGTTTCAATTGGATAAGTGATTCTTCACTTCCTGTCCAAAATTGCCAAAGTAGTGCACTGTTAAACAGCTGCCATCTTTCATCCTAAAAGTGGCTGCATTTCCGCCGATGTTTCTGTTTGCTAAGTGCTCCTATAACTGAGCTGCCAGCACATTTTTCAAGTGGTTTGGAGGAAAAGTCTAAGCGGGAGATTCTGGGATAATTTGAAAGCTTCTCCTTTTGGGACAAGAACAGGCTTTTATTGTCTTTGAAATGAGCAATGCATGCATCAAGCAGGCAAGCATTATTTTAAAATCTGAAGTAACCACTATTAATAGATGCATTTACAACAGCAGCGATGAATGAAAACAGGGCTGCAAGGCAAATTTTAACAAGCCAAGTTGGCCTGTGATCAAGGAAAGAGGTGGTTGCCTGAAGCTGCAGAATAACTGACAGAGCTTCCTCAGCAATCTTCGGAGCACATGGACAGATGTTATTCACATTTTCTGCAGAAACGAATTCTCATAATCACATCCATCAAAGGAGGGAAGTTATGTTCTAATGTTACTAATGGTCACTGAAGTATCACAGCAACTGACTGTAGCCCTATGTAGAATGATCACGGCCAAAATGTGAAGTCATGGACAGAATGAGAAAGATACTGATGAGAAAGGAAGCATAATATAATGTCACTGCTTAGTTCTTCACTATAGTGAAGGATGAGATGCTGCCTTTTGCACTGAATCATTCATTTAAGCTCTAACAATGCACCCAGCAGTGTACAGGACACAGGCTACTTGAAAACCTCAGCTTTAATTTAAAAAGCAAACAAACACATTTCTAGCCCTTATGGTGGTGTAGAACAGCTTCAGAAAGTGACCTCTCATAGCTCAACAGAAAAGAACCCTAATACCCTGTATTCTGTTTTTCCAATTCATAGTTTTCAAGTCAGTTTGATTTTCAGGGGCCTGACTCATGATTTTTGCATACCTGGCAAGTGCAACACTGTATCTCAATAACTAAATTCAGGAAACCACCCCAGGGAAGGCTTAATGAAAGCCTTTAACATCAGCAATAAATTGACAATACTGAAAGACTTAGGATGCCAAGATTGCATGTTCTTAACAAAAGCAAGAACAGTGTAATAAAGCGCACTAAAGTTAAAAAGAAAACATAAAAACATTCCATCAAGGATGAGAAGTATCACCTGCTAAAGATGAGACATCAGTGCACCTGCTTCAGCCATGTCTTAACAATTTAAGGTTGGCTTTTGTTCCCATTAATGAGGGGTGTGGGTAAAAATCCCATTTATCTGAATGCTGCAGGACTGTTACTGTGACGAAACCTCAGCCTTGCATTTAGAAACCCAACTCTGTAAAATGTACACGCAGTAGGCCCTCCAGTTTGCCACACCACAACAAAACATGCTGTTGTGAACAAAAGCAATGAAAAGACATCAGCTCACTTTCCTTACATGGCCTCAGTACATATCTTGCTAATATGAGGAAAATAAGAGAATAATATTTGCCAGCCCTGGTTTGGGCACTTATAACACAAAATACTGGAGACTCAAATTTATTGCAGATATCATGTAGTAAGCAAGATAACTGTGGGGTGACTTCAGGTTAAAACAGTGAAGCTTCTGAAATTGTACATGGCAATCAGACACAGACAATCTTCTTCTCTGTCATGTCTCCAGTCCACCCTTTCTATATGGTCTGTTCCCAACATTCTGCACAGGCCACTGCTTCTGGTGCTGATGTTGCCAGATCTTGCGGGGTGCATTGTGAGACAATATGAACTACCATTACTATAGTGACATGCTGCAGCAACACTCGCTGCTCACAACTGATCCAGTCTGCTGTGGCGTAAATCTGGTATCAGCCACTTTTCTCTGCAGCACTTAGCCCTTTCCAATATCATTAAGGTTCTATTCTCACCAGTGCCTCCCCCCACTCATGTCACTCCCCCTCTGAAAATCTGACCCACATCTCCAAGAGAGCAGCACCCTTCAATTAGCTGGCTTCCCTTGTTGGTTTTCTCCTTTCCATTCTGTCGCAGTAATTCCCACCAACAAACAGCTGGAAACTACTGCTGCATGCTAATGGCTACAATATCAATCAGATAGTCCTTTCCACTGCTTTAACCACAAAAGAAGTGAAAGAGGGTGATCGGATCCAAACATGCACAGACACCCTTAAACACCAGGGAAAGTCAAAACTTTACGGAGGAAATGATGTTTTGGATGAAGTTAAAATGGCAACAGTTTCTATGGCCTGTCTTATGCATGAGATAAGACTTAGATCGATCCTAACAGTCTTTTCTGGCCCTAAAATGTATTTGTTATGAAATATTCAGAATGAGGTTATTAGGTCTGCTGACTTCACTGAGAGCAGGGCACAGATGGGCTTTTAAAACAGATAGGCACAGGACAGAAAGCAGAGATTATTAATGGGTGCTGCGTTTGTGATACTCAGATACCATAGTTAGCACCATTATGCTGTAAATGTACTGTTGAAAGCAAATTTGTAGTAGAGACTCAGACTTTATTATAGCTCAGCCATATTTACAATATGTATCTATTTTCACTAGTACCATGGTAACTGGAAGGGAAAACACACAGTAACCTGAAATAGGAGCAACCACATCCAATTAAGTCCATTGCTTATTAAGGGAATGAGTAAGTACAGGGTGACCTGTGTCCCCGAAAGCTGGGAATGCTGTGGTTTCAGGGCCTGTTACAATGCCCCTGGTATTTGGACCAAAATGGGTGGTTTGGTTGTTGTTCTTACAACCCCTGCAGATGCTGAGTCAGTGAACCTCCTAGCCAAGCCAAATACAAATGCTCTTCTAGGACCTCTCTGAAGAAGGAATGCTGCAGCCCTCTGAAGGTCCTCCTCATGAGGTCTTTCAGTGAAGCCCCCCAATATCTTTATTGTGATGCTTTTAGCCCTTCTACTACTGGACACTCATAGTTGCACAGAGGTCCACCAGTGGGGCTCCATGAAGATGCAAGTATCTACTTACATGGAGCTTCTTGCAGGATCAAAGCCCACTCCCACCCCTGCCCCCCCTTCAGGTCCTAAGGACTATTACCCTTCCAGCTCCCCGCCCCTTCAGCTGCATTCACATCATCTTTTAAGATTCACAGCAGGAAAGCAAACACGGCATAAGAGGGTTTTACTCTGAGAAACTATACAAAATTGAGCCGTAACAAAGAATCTTTCCGTAAACTGTATTTGAGCAATTTAACTTTTTTTTTCCTAATAAGCCCCCTCAGACAACAGTTTACAGGAAGATGATTATTTTCAGTTAAATTCTACAGGAATTCCCCCTAAAGATTAGTCCCAGCTTTTCCACTTTGAAAGTAGGATTAAACTTTCCAGGCAGTGGAGGGAGGGAAGAGGGGGGAGCAGGGAGAGACAGAGACAGAGAGAGTGAGATGATTGTATACTTACTATCATCTTCAACATGAAGCATTGCCTACTAGGAAGCATTATTCGCTAACATCACAAACATCCTGACAATTAGCTCTCTCATATACCACATTGCACTTTTCAAAGTTCAAATGGATGTGAATTAGCAAAACTGAAAGTGTCCAGAATTTTATTTTTACAATGATTTTTCAGCTGTCTTGTCACTGATAAAATCTTTACATGCACACAAATGCATTTTGATAAAAACTACCAGCTTGATGCAAAAACATTTCAGAAAGTTATGAAAACTGGAGATGAGAGTGGATACGCTTTTCCAACTGTCAGTGCAACCAACCTGTTTTTTTATTCCTACTAAAGTCTGACTTATCTTGAGCCCCCTAGTGGAAACAAGGGGTTTGACACCTTGGCTAGGGACAGAAGTTAGTTTAAGTGATCAGAAACTGGTTTAACCCTGTAACAGAAAAAAAGTTCAGTGCACATAAACCAGTTTCTTTTGTTTTTAATTGCCTGTTAGATGCATGCTGCCCTCCCTATTAAGCTCTGCCTCTTTCTCCTCCTGCACTGACTTTTTAAACAGCGATTCATAAATATCTGGCATTCCTTTCAACCCCACTAAAACAGCTCCTAGTGGTCATCTGGTTTATAATTCTCAGAAACTAGAAGTCCTAACAACTGTGGGGGGGTTTTGAAGCTTTCATGTGCTTTCCAGTGGAAATAAAGTATTTAAAGTTTAGAGAAAGCAGGCCTGGGGACTTCCCGCTTGGAGGGCTTGTATCTGGATGTGAGGAGATTTATGAGTGAAGTTCAAGAACTGCCAGGTTCTAAAGTGACAACACATTAGGAAAAAAATTCCTATGTGCTTTGTATGCTTGAAGTCGGGTCTATTTAACATCTGAGATCAGACATTTTAATATCAGCTCTAATGAAATATAATTTTACAGTGACAGCTGTTAAGTTTAGCTTTTTTCATTTCACTAGCAGGCAGGGAGGCTTTGGCCTGAATAACAATAACAATTAATTGATAAATAAATAATATGTGATTATATGATTAATTATAATTATACTAATTATTATTACTATTATTATTTATATGGAGCCAAAAGTGTTTTAAGCTGTTCATATATGTATGCATTTGAAGACTAGGTCTCTGCCTTGTATCTGGTATATGCACAGAGACCATTGGGTATTCAGTCTATCTGAACATATCAGATTTATTTTCACAGAACAGCTCTAGCCAAGCCACACTTAAGGACACAATAACGTAAATACAATGTGAGCAATACTTGGCTTTGCTTTCTTTACTGTTTCAAATTCTCTCATCTATCTTTTTCAAGTGGGATTCAATTTATTAACAATAAATGCCTTTGGTGATAAAGAAAACCCCAGCCAGAACCGGAGGCAAGGGTGTGGGAAGATAGTGGTGGTATTGCCTGGCATGAAAAATGTTGGCTTTTGTTCTTATGTCCTCAGCAAGAACCAGATTCAATATTCTGAGTTTCTGATCAACATGCCAATGTCTCAAATAATTTATTTTGGACAAATGTTTGTGTACATACACATAACAGTTCAGCAACATGACCAGTGAAATAAAAGAAGAAATCCAACACTTTGATCTTTAAGAAAGCACTAATATTGCTAGCCAGACAACTGTGAAGTGTGCAGCCTTCCCAAAGTCCTTAATAGCCTAGGATATTGGCAGGCATAAAATTGCCAGTACTGGCCTCATCTGCTTTCCTGGGGCCTGACCCCACCGCTGATAGTGGCCTGAGATGGCCAGAGACATCAAGAGCAGGAAAGGAAAGAGTAAGTCTTGTCTGATCAACAGCTTAGAAAGTAATTCTTGTTAGGTATGAAGAGCACTTGCAGGGGGGACCTTGCTCCTTCACCACAGTCCTGATTAGAAAGATCATTTCAGCGAGGCTGAGTGATAGTAGGAATAAATATTCACCTGCCATTCCACATGTGCTCTGGATGGTATGCATCCAGTTTGAGTTGTGCACACATGGGTACCTGCATTCACACAAGACAGCAGCAGCAGCCTTACATAGAGAAAGCAAGCTTCTCAGGCAAACCCTTCCCCAAGCCCATTACAAAGGCCTTCTGCATGAAAACACCCCATCCTGAACTACAAGGCATCAAACTGCAACCTTGAATGACGAGCAACAATCACAGTGCAAGGGCTCGATTCGTTTGCACTTCTATGAAAAAGCAGAAAAACCAGTATTTGCCTCCTTAGCTTTAAAGGAGCAGAGAGAAAAGCTGGACCCACCAGATAGATGTCTGGCAAAAGTTAATGTTATACTTCTTTCAAAGGGTGGTAGCTTCTTGTGTAATCATAATATTAACATCTTGTTTGATCATAAAATGCAACAGCAGCTAGATTCAGTAGCAATGTTTCCTGAGGGCTGGATTATGATCTCATGAGGCAACTGAAGAGCTGTGCCCTTTTTCTGTATCTTTCTGAAATCCTCCAGGGCTTTCTGGTGTGGATCTGCGGTACATGAACTGCTGTCTAAACAAATTTCAGATTCTTAGTGAATGACAACAATATATCAGCTCCTTTTGAGGTTTCAGCATATGTTGAAAGGATCCATGTTTACTTTTTCCAGTTGTGGAAAAAAGCTTGCGTAATATGTTATGGCCCAATATGCAATGGTGGCAGTGGCTGCCTATGTCAATCCTGTACTACTTTTCCAAAAGATAGCTGTGGAGAATGAAGTAAGCCTTACCCTGCAGTTTCTCCAGATTACTAATGTTATACTTGCTCTCTAATGCTTCAGGAAGATAGAAGATTAAGTGAAAAACAGTGTGCCCAATCTGCTCTAAATTTCCTCTGCTAGGGCAAAGGGGCACAAGGAGGCTTCCAGCTGCCTACAGATTCACCCTGGCAGGAGTTAGGGGCAATACAGACCTTGTAATCCCTTGAGGGCAGCTGCAGATGTTTAGCATGAAAGGCTACATTTTTGAGGCCCAGGGGTGGCATCCAGGACTTCACCCACATGCTTGCTGAGATAGTTGCAAAACTGAGGTCAGGTCATTGGGACTTGGCCCCTCATGAATACTGGCACTTGCTTTTCTAAAGGCAAATAAATACAGAACCTTTATCTAGGTTTTAGTTAATATTTTCTTTCTTAAACAAATACTTCTGCAGACACTAGAAATATTAGAAGGTTCTGATTTATATAACTATGCAGACCTGTAAAAGTAACATTACATTTTAATTGACAGTCTTGAGTTTTTTCGTACAGTAAGGATGTATGGTACACCCTGGGGCAAGCGTAGGCAGGCTGGCGGACTTAAGAGGCTGCACAATTATGGAAATAAAATATTAAAAAACAAAAAAATGTACTTTCAGAGTGGAACTTTCGAGTTAAGGATCCATCAGGTAAAGTAATACTATTAAAATACATGGTTCTAAAAACAAAATGGCAAATCCAATACAGCACTCTCAATAAACCAGAATTTAGCTATGAAAACATCTTTCGCAAGGCAACTCATTAACTCTAAAATGAAACACATTCATAGAACTCTCATCTGAAAAAACTGTGTCCAATAGCATTTTACAAAGATTTTCATTTGATATAGCTTTACCCACTGAAATTCCAAAACATGAATCACTTGAGCAGGATTTCCTCTCAGTTATGCCCTTGGAAAGGTAGAGCAACTTCATTAAAACTGGAGGTTTACACCAGTATTCTGGATTTACATTGGCATAAGAAAGGTTACAATGAGGCCTAATGCCTATTAGAGGCATCTACTATTACTTCACATCAGAACTTGGTAGAAAATATCATTATGCAATAATCCCTTCTTTTAGGAACTCTAATTTTCTGCCCGCATTGGGGTCTAGAGCAGGGGTGGGCAAAATATGACCCAGGGACCAGATTTGGCCCAGCAGGCCATTCTATCTGGCCTGTGGGGCCCCTAAAAAATTTAGAAAATTAATAGTTATTTGCTCCCCCAGCTGCCTGTCAGACATGACAGGAGCCAGGGGCAGTAGGATCCAGAGGAAGCTGGCAACAGGACCCAGCAGCAAGGTCTGCCCAGCCCTGCTCCTCCAACCAGAAACCCCTGCCTAGCAGAGGCTTCTGGCCTAGGACCATGGGGCTGTTCCTGCTTCCCTTCACCAGACAGGGAAATGTGGCCCTCAACAGCCTGCCAAAACTCAGTAAGCAGCTCTCCGCCAGAAATAATTGCCCACCCCTGGTCTAGGGGATACATCATTGCATTCATTATAACAAGAAAACTGCTATTGCATTAATACATAATTTCTGAAACTTTCACAGACTTGTACCTTAATTTCTTTTTAAGGCTTTTTCATTTTATAAGAGCTCTGGTGCCTCTGTTGGAAGGTACAGCGGGCTAACAAATATCTCTCTCCAAAGACTGCACCCTTTATATCTGGTGCAGGGGAAGGAAACATTTTCGCAAGGAGGAGAGAAGAGGAGGGTCACATAAGTAATAAAGGCCATTACAGATGTGGGCTATTTAGATAAATTGTTTTTATTAGTTAAAATGCTCACCAAAAACTAGTGAGAGCCCCTGCCTGTGAATTTCAGAGTGCTATTTCTCACACAGAGTTCATATTAAAAACTCTAGATTCTGTATAATTCTATCTTACACCCACACAAATGGAACAGTTCTCCCGCTCCCTAACTCCCAGTCTCAAATATCCTGGCATAAAATGATCAGACAAAATAGGTGACTTATGTTTTTATTGGTTCCTCTAGACTGTGACGACATTTCCTAAAACACTGAGCCAGGAAACTATTAATGCCTATGAAAAAATGAAAAGGGTCAGGCTATTCTGAAGGGTACATACAGTATATGTTTGCTCAGAAGGCTACATTGTATGATTTCATTAACAATAACATTAATATTTTGCTTTTACACAGCACTTTTCTGCTTCAGAGTACTTTAGGAACATGCTTCATAACCCCTCAATGTGTTAAGAAAGTACTGTCAGTTTTTCCTTTGGAAAACTGCTTTGGAAAACTACTTAAGGTAGTAAGTGGCTTGCCCAAGACTTTATACATATGTCTGTGTCAATACCAGGATTAGAAGTTAGGTCATTTTTACTCCTAGTCATATGCTCAGATCAGCAGAAAATGCTGATGTTTCAGATGTTGACTATGTTTACAAAGGGAGAGAAAAGAGTGATCTTCATTGGCTTTTTAAAAAACAAAAAAACCCAACCAGATCAGACCCCAGCTTTTTCTCAGCCCTTGCTGACTGGAGTTTGGCAAAGTGGGTTGGCCCACATTTGCCAACAGAGCCAAGAAAACTTCCAAGATCTGGCCATATGCACACATCCCTCAGGAACTTGCAGAACCTGAAGGCATTTGTAGGGGGAGCTAAAGATTCCTGATGAAAATCTGCTGCAATTTCTGACCAAAGAGATTAGTGCTTTGAAGATAGCATCGCAACTAATGCAATACAGACAGCACACACCCGAACGCTACAGTGCTAGTACAGCTCCTAGGGGTTTAAAAAGGTGTAGGCATCATGAAGGTGTATTTTATGACTAAATGTATTTAAAAGGCATAAGAGCTTTCCATTTAGTAATGACTTTCATTAGGGATGTAATGCTGATTTTGATCCGGTGTATATCAAAATGCCTCCAAAGTCAACAATGTTTTTACCAGTGCTTAAAACTAGCTATGCAGTACAATGTGTTTATAGACACAAAACAGCATATAAATATTCTACAAAAATATATATATCCAGAGAAATTTTTTCAGGGACTGACTGCTGCACTTTTAGGGGACAGCAAACTAAGAGGTCTTTTACATCTCAAACAATTATGACTCTATCATACCATACATATCCCATTATTGCACTGAGCCATCTGCTGGGCAAGCATGTCCTCACCCCTTCTCTGGCATCTGTAATTTCAGCATCTTCTTTCGAGCTGTTGTGCTAAAAGGGATGCTGCTCTCTATGCCCAAGCACTAAATTCTTGGAAAGAAGAGCTGAGTTTTTATTATTCCAATTGTGAATCAGCAGGGCTGAGCAAATCTGTTCTTAACAGAAGTATGTTCACAAGCTACTAAACCTAAAACATGCTGTTTGCTACAGTGCTGTTAGTTAATCACAATTTGTTGATTCAGGTTTCCTTTTACATCCACACAGGAAACTGGAATAGAAGAAGGGAAAGCAAAATAAATCTTTTTATGTTAACTAGGTACACAAGCCATTTCAGTAACAAATCTTCTGTGAGCTTATCTACAGCCAAATATATTGTCTACCTCAACTTCAAGCATTTAATATTTCTCTTTAACCTCAAGCCACCCATTTTAAGAGGGATGTATATATTTCACTCACTCTGCACTTCAGACCAGAAGCTTAACAGCAGAAATGAAAAGAAAGTCTTGCTTAGGTTTAAAGTTTGGGAATGTATCCTTTCCTGAACTATGATTATTGCCATTATCACGTCAAACTGTCATGAGAGCATCCTTGGTCTCCCCAGCAACTGGAAGCAAACAAGTTCTTTGCTCTAGGTTTAGGCCCCCTCCCACAAAGAATGCTTCAGAATGACAACACAACACTGAAAAATACTAACTAAGGCAAAATCAACAAATGTTATTCAACTCCAATCACTTGCCGCACAGCTTCAATGTGATAGGGATTTCCTGGAGGAACACCTTCTTCCCTGTCAAGTGACCTCACAAGTGACAATAGTTAGAAAACCTCTGGACATAAAACAATTCCCTGAGGGTGGGTCACAGTGTCTGACATAAAGGGCCCTAGAATGAAAATTCACATTTATTAATGACAAACAATTTTTCCTTGCTCACTCCCCTCCACATCAGAGGGTATTTAACCAGGGGAAATAGAAAGTACAATCCCTAAAGAGGGAGTATTCAAGTTATCCTCCCAGGAGCGCAAAGTAACATAATGGGTACTGGGGCACCCTCTTTCATAATGATCTCCTACTCCAGTGCTTTTCAACTGGTGTGTCATGGCACATCAGTGTGCCACGAAGAGCTCCCTGGTGTGCCATGGGAATTTTGGAATAATGAGAAGAAAGTTCTCCAGCCACCTAGCACTAACGAATATGCCACATCGATGAAATGTTTACAGAAGACTTGCACATGGGTTGGCTGTGGGGGAGAGAGAGAGAATCAGGCAAGCAGAAGGAGATTCATCTACTGCGCATGTGTGGGCTGTGGGGGATGCGCAGTTCATGAGCCTCTGGACAGGTGTGCTGCTAATGATCTTTTAAAGTCCTTTGAAACCTCTGCTACAAGATGAGATCCTGTGTTGGCTACAAGTGTCACTTGGAGGCAGAGAGATTAGTTGCTCTTGAGATGCAGTGCTAAGCTCCTGCTCTGAGCAAAGATTTGTTCTGTCTCCAATTGTCATGAGGTCAAAGAATGACCAGTAACACTTGTCTGTCTAGCACGAGGGGTCTGAGAATGACAGTGTGGAGGTTTATTCCTCTTAAAAGCTGAGAAGCAGAGACCAAAAGCTCAGAAGCCACATAAACATCACAAACAACGTTCTGTGTACCAGGTTGCATTAGCAAGGCCAAGGCCGTAGGCTGGATTTGTTGTGTGGCCTGCTTAAGAAATGCAACGTTGTAGCTCTCTTTGTGATCACTATGCTCATGATTCAAACAACTTAGTTTATTTTTCCTACCCTATGGAAGTGACTAGCTCCATATAAACAACATAATTAAGCTCCATAAGGAACTGCTTGTTGTTAGAAGCTGAAACTTTACAGTTTGCTAAACATTATATTTGGTTCTTGGAATCTGACTATGGCCAAGGAGCTAACATTTAATTAACTATGACTATGGGATTATTTTCTCAATAGAAAGGTCAAAAGAAACAGCCACACACATTGCAAAATCAACTTTCTCCCCTGCTATGCCTCAGCCACAGACCATTCTGAGCCTCCTGTGGTTACATTGTTACCTTCCCCATCTCTGATCAACACTTTGCCATCACAAAGTCGAGGCAAAGGTGCCAGAAAAACTGAGCACACTGGCACAGGTGGCTCCAGTACCCCAGTAAAGATATAGAAGTGAGGGCTGAGCTGTCATGAGCCACTGAAAGCAAACAGGTAATGAGAAGCTGGTTTGCGAAGTCAAGATGTTCAGAATTTTTTCCTAGTATAACTCAAAAAGTGTCCAATAAGAAAATCAGAACCTCAGCATTCCAGCCACATACTGGCTTACAACTACTTCCCAATACCTAAACCTCTCTTCCCCATTCTCAGCATCCCCACCAACTGCACTTCCTCACACTGGGTATAAACAGCCTTGGTTTAATGCCAAAATAAATGTATTAAATGATGCATGTGAAATGCATCTAAATAAAAGTGATACAAACAATCTTGGGGCTGCTTATCATAGCCACACAACATGCAAGTGCATCCAATCATGTCTAATAAAGGGAGGAAGGTACAGTTCAGTGCAACAGATTGACAAGGGCAACTGCTAGATGGATGACATATCCTGTTTTTCTGGTAGTAGCCAAGTAATATACAGCAATAGAAGAGTGTGGACATACAGACTTGCTTTTTGATACTGGCTGTTCTTTTTGATACACTAAATAAGAAAGCAAAATTTCAGAAAACAAATGCCAACATTTTTTTTTTTAATCTTGCCTGCCAACAGTAGGGGAGGCAGGGGAAAAGGCAGAATAGACTCATCTCTTCCTGAGCTTCCTATCAGGTATAAAAGATTCTTGGATTTTGAGATTAAAAACTTGTATATTACACATTAAACAGAAATACTTAGTTACGTTGCAGAGTGGGAACCCCCTCCCAGCAGATAGCATAGAATCATAGAAAATTAGTATTGGGATGGACCTCAGGAGCTCAAAGCAGGACCATCCCCAACTAGATCATCCCAGCCAGGGCTTTGTCTAGCCTGGTCTTAAAAACTGCCAAGGATGGAGATTCCACCACCTCCTGGGTAACCTGTTCCAGTGTTTTATTACCCTCTTAGTGAGAAAATGCTTCCTAATGACTAACCTAAACTTCTCTTGCTACAACATGAGACCACTGCTCCTTGTTCTGTCACCTGCCACCACTGAAAACAGTCCAGCTCAGAGGTGGGCAAAATGGCAGATCTGGCCAGCAGCCAGACTCCATTTCCCAGCAGCCCCTACCTGCATTGCTGCAGCTGGTTTCCATGGAGACCCCAGGAGTGATGGAGCTGTGACAGTGGGGCCAGGGTTTCCATGGAGACTAGCCCCAGCAAAGCTGGCAAGGTGCATGGCTCAGCAGAAAGATGATCCGGGGCCAGGGCTCGGATCTTGCAGGGGTGACGGTGTGGTTCGGAGCCAGGGCAGAGCTGCAATTCATTGTCTCCACGCCCCTGCTCAGGGTATATGGGCAACAGATCACAGCTCTGCACCAGCTGCCAACCACGCTGGCCTGGAAACAGCTCCCCACCCTGTCGTGCCCTGCTAGCACTGCTGGGGCCAGTCTCCATGGAAACCCTAGCCCCATGCTGTCATAGCTCTGCCACTCCTAAGGTCTCTGTGGAAATTGGCCACAGCATTGCAGGCAAGGGCTGCTGGGAAATGGAGTCTGCCACAGGCCCAATCCAGCCTGTGAGCCGGACTTTACCCATTCCTGCTCTAGAACCACAATGAGATGCCTTAACCATTCTGCCACTGCATCTCAGTTGACAAAAAAGCCTTATTAAAAAGAAGGGCGGGGGAAATAATCAAATAGGTGACAAACTTTGTGTATAAATTTGTTGAGGCTTCCATCTTCCCCTAACTCAATGCCATCATGTGCCTTTCTTAAGGTCAACAGCAGTCTTGCCTCTGATACCTGTGAGACCCTTGCTCAGTTTTTATCTCAGTCCTCATACAGGAGGCAAATTTTCTGTTGAAATCAATGAGAGTTTTTCCTAAGCTAAGGTTAAGGACATCAGGATTTGGCTCTTTGGAAGACTGCTTACAGTAGGTCTTCTACCCATCTTGCCCTCTAAAATTCTAAGGGCTCAGAAAGTGCTCATGATGACCATGATAGTTTAAACAGTCACACAGTGGTGCTCAATTTATGGCCTATGGGATGGATCCAGCCCCCAAAGTGATTGGATCTGGCCTGCAGCACAAGGGATCAACAGCAAGCAGCTCGGCCTGACATCCCCTTCCCTGCCCCAAACCATGCCACTGATCCTTTCTGTAGCCCTCCCTGCCCTGCTCCCTTCCTCTCTCCCTCTCCTCTGACATTAGCAGCCTACCCCGTTCCTTTTCCTACTGGAAGGGAACAGTGATCTCTGCAGCATAGGGTGGGTAAGATAACTAGTAGGTTGGAAGTGCATGACTTTAGGAAGGCTAACTTTAGTGTGCTTAGGAGTCTAGTCAATGATGCACTGCAGGATAGGAGTATTGACAAGATGGGAGTCCAGGAAAGGTGGTCGTTCCTAAAGGAAGCAATCCTTTGGGCACAAAGGGAGACTATCCTAGTACAAGAGAAAAGGGGGAAAGGAGCCAAAAAACTTCCTTGGCTAAGCAGGGAAATCCAGGAGAGCCTAAGGGCAAAAAAGAAGGCATATAGGCAGTGGAAGCAGGGGAAAGCTACCAAGGAGCAGTATACCTACTTGACCCGCACTTGCAAGAAGGCAGTTAGAAAGGCCAAAGCAACTACAGAGCTGAGGCTAGCAACACAAATTAAAGACAACAAAAAGTCTTTTTTTTTTTTTAAGGTATGTAGGGATTAAAAGGAAGGTACAGGGCAGCATAGGACCCCTAGTGAACAAGGAGGAGCAATTAGTGGAAGAGATGGGGGACAAGGCTGAGCTATTCAATTAGTTTTTTGCCTCAGTGTTCCTGAACAGGGCTCAAGATAAGTCTCCTAATGGGCTCTTAGATGGACATCAGAGGGACACCAGCCCACCAACTGTTGATGCTGACTTGATGCAGAGTCACTTGGATGGACTGGATGTGTTCAAGTCAGCAGGCCCGGATAACTGGCATCCAAGGGTACTGAAGGAATTGGCCAGTGTCATAGCAGAACCGCTGGCACGACTGTTTGAGCGCTCATGGCACTTGGGTCAAGTCCTGGAGAACTGGAAAAGGGCCAATGTGGTCCCTGTTTTCAAGAGGGGAGGAAGGAGAATCCAAGTAATTATAGGCCAGTTAGTCTCACCTCCATCCTTGGAAAGGTCTTTGAAAAGATTATGACGGATCATATTTGTGGGAGTCCAGGAGGGAAAATAACGTAGCAGGGATTTGTAGCAGGTAGATCATGCCTGACCAATCTGGTTTCGTTTTATGACAGGGTCACAAAATGCTTAGATGCAGGAGTAGATGTGGATGTTGTTTTCTTGGACTTTAGCAAGGCCTTCGATATGGTATCTCATAAACAAATTAAGAGGTTGTGACATAGATGTTTACACGGTCTGGTGGGTAGCAAATTGGCTCAGCAGTCACACCCAGAGAGTGGTGGTGGACAGGTCAGTATCAACCTGGAAGGATGTGGGTAAAGGCGTCCCACAGGGTTTGGTCCTTGGACCTGTACTCTTCGATATCGTCATCAGTGACTTGGATGTGAGTGTGAAGTGTACTCTGTCCAAGTTTCCGGACGATACTAAATTGTGGGATGAAGTGCACACTCCAGAGGGTAGGGAACAATTGCAGGAAGACCTGGACAGGTTAGAAAAGTGGTCAGTACACAATAGGATGCAGTAAAACAAGGACAAGTGCAGTGCTGCACCTAGGGTGCAAAAATTTCCAGCACACCTACTGGCCAGGAAGTGACCCTCTCAGCAGCACAGAAGCAGAAAGGGATCTCAGAGTCATAGTGGACTCCAAGATGAACATGAGTCATCAGTGTGATGAAATAATCAACAAAGCTAACCGCACTATATCATGCATCAGCAGATGCATGACAGATAGATCCAAGGAGGTTATACTTCCCCTCTGTGCAGCACTCGTCAGACCGCAGTTGGAGTACTGTGTCCAGTTTTGGGCACCGTACTTTAAGAAGGATGTTGATAGACTTGAGAGGGTCCAGAGGAGGGCCACTCGTATGGTCAGGGTCCCTCTGATGGCCTTTCTCTCCTCATAGGGAGAGACTGAGGGACCAGGACCTCTTCAGCCTCCACAAGAGAAGGCTGAGAGGTGATCTTGTGGCTGCCTATAAATTCATTAGGGGGATGCAGCAAGGGATTGGAGATGCTCTGTTCACCAGGGTGTCTCTTGGGGTAACAAGGAACAATGGTCACAAACTGACAGAAAGCAGATTTAGGCTAGATATCATGAAAAACTTCTTCACGGTAAGGGTGGCCAAAATTTGGAATGGGCTTCCAAGGGAGGTGGTGCTCTCCCCTGCACTGAGGGTCTTTAAGATCAGGCTGGATAGGCGTCTGGCTGGGGTCAACTGACCCCAGCACTCTTTCCTGCCTATGCACGGCATCAGACTTGATGATCTGTTGAGGTTCCTTCCGACCCTAGCATCTATGAATCTATGATGCAGCCAGGTCATAAGCACCTAGCCCACAGCTCTAAATGGCTGAGCCCCCAAACACTAATATATGAGCATCATGTTTCTTAAAACATCTGTAAGTCTAGCTACTGCGAAGCAGGACATTACAAATTACCCATAAAACTTAAGATGTAGTTGACAGATATCCAAAAAAAAGAAAAATACTTATAATTTTAACCTACTGATCAGGTAAATGAGGTTGTACTGGGGTATCTGACACGTTAACTTACTAACAGGCAGATTAAATGTGTGTTTAGAAAAGTTCCCTGTCCTGTGTGAGTATGCGCAAGTCTGTTTCCTGTCACCCAGTATGAGAGGAGCACACATGGACTCTCTCGTAAAGTCTAAATACAGCACATAACTCATATAAAAGAAAGTTGACTCCAGGATCTCCCGGGGTCAGAAGGACTTGTGGAAAGAAAAGCAGGCCAGCACAAGTAGGGGTAGTGAGCGTTGCCCAAAACCAGAGCCTGGCTAGCCAGAGCCACACTCCAGCTGCCAGTCAAGCTGTGAGCAGCAGGCTTGCCACTACTGCAGCACTGGGAGGCCCTCAGGGGCCCAGGTATGGCTGCTAGGGCCAGTCCGGTTCTGACCCTAGTCTCCCCTACCCCACCTGGGGGAACCAGCTGCATGCCAGATGGCACATGGCACAGGCATCCCCCAGGGACAAATAGTGTCAGGTCAAGGTGTGCTGCTCCTTCTTGTCCCCAGGGAAACAAATGTCCATGCATATTTGGCTGTGGTCTTAGTGGGCAAATTTAATTTTCCCTTATCAGACACTTAAAATAGACAACCAGTAACTGAACATGGAGAGATTTGCCAAAATCAGTTCTTCTTTAGTTTCAGTCAGATATTCACAGTTCTCCAGCCTCCACACATGCAAACCTCAATTATCCACCTTCTCAGTACAGAGCCACAAACCCAGTTACTCATTTCTCATGCAACACTCATATCCCAAAATTCACTGTGCTGTTTCTGTTGAAACTAAACAAGACCAAATTCTGTAAACAAATAGTAATTTACTGCTTTTTAAGTTTGCTGTGCCATATTAGGCCAAAACTGTTATTTACAGGCAAGGCCAGGCACTTTTGGTAATTTAATATTTTAAGAATATACAGGCAACCCCCACTTAATGCTCTTAATTGGTTCCTGAAAAACTGAGCGTTAAGTGAAACCAAAAGTATTTGATGACTCAAGATGGTGAATGCAATGGTTTTTAATGACCCAAAATGGCAACCAGAAGCATTATAACGAAACTCACTGAGTGCTAAGTGAGATCAGGTATCAATTTCAAATGAGCGTTATAGCAAAATAGCACTAAGTAAAACAGTGTTAAGCGGGGGTTGCCTGTATTGACTTTTACATGATGTCTCTCTTTGGCCTTTTTCCCCCCCTGCTTTCTTTCCCCTCCCTTATCTGCTTTACCTTTTGTCTTTCTAATTTCTACCTATTGACATTCTCACTGACATCCTGCCACACTTTTAGCTTCTCTAATTCCTTGAAGTTTCAGACCAGACTCGCCATGCCTGAAGAAGGGTGACTGAGCCTGAAAGCTTGCCAAGAACTTTTTTCCAACTACTTAGTTTGTCTAATAAAAGATGTCACATCTACTCAAAGAACTTTGCCTGTCTGTGTCCTTAGACCAACATGGCTGCTACCAAAAACCCAGCATTCATTTTTACACTTCATTTTTTATTCAGAATACTATGAATACCTCACCCCTGAAGGATTCTATAAATATAGTTACTGCATCTTTTTAACCTATGGAATGGTTTTCTTTGTAAGCTCAGCAATGACAAGAGAAAAATTATTTTTTCTAATGAAAATGTGCTATTCTGTAGAAAATCTTGAAATTTTCCCTTTCTTCCCCATGAAAATCAGCTTCATGTTCCAGTTTGGGTAGGCAGACATAACCTCATTAAGGTTTCCCACCTCTACATTTCTTTTGCAGTGAGTTCATCTTTGTGCAGCTCTGTACAGGATAAAAGGCTCTACAAGCTGCCATACCTTGGGTATCTCTAATAAGTCACCTTTATTACAGCAAGCATGATTAAGAGAAACTCTCACCTTGAAATTAAATGATGTTTCATTAAGAGAATTTTAAGCAGTGCTACATTTACCCAAGTCCTCCTGTTAATTCTTATGGTTTTGCAATCTTATTTCCTTTAAAAAAAAGAAAGATTCTTGCTCTTTCTTTGCTGTCTGAGAGACCCCACACAAATAGGGGAATTGCCAGGCTAGCTATACAAATTAAACAGTGAAACTGAATATACTCAAAGAATGCCAAAAGGTACCACCGAAAATAAATTAGATATATATTTTGCTCAAATCTCTTTCAGCTGTAGCAACCATATGTATTACTGGTAACAATGACACGTAAAAAATGTTAAGGCAGACGTATGTATTCTTAAGTTAATGATGTGCTTTAGTCTTGTATCTGAGGAAGTGTTGCTTTGCTGAACTTTAACGAGAGCATTTTGATATTGTCCACATAACTGGCTAGCACTGGTTCCATTACTCGATGCAGCATATTTTTCATATTACATAACAGTCATTCTTTGTATTATAATGATACATAGCTGTAACCAGTCAGTAAGACTTTCACAGGAGGATCATATGGAGAAATCTGATACAATGATAAAGAGTAAGTACTTGATTGGTTTTTCTTATTCTCTTTTAGGCTTTTCAGGGCTTGTTAAGTCAGTATCTCCTAATCAGTTCTTCTAAGCACTCTTATTGCCACTGGGAAGCCATATGCCAGTCAAACTTAGATTTAAGTACCAGTTCTGGCCAGAGGAAAGATGTGGCTTTGCTGTAGAAGAAACAGATTGTTAAGGGTCACTGTTTTATTTCTGCTGAGTCATTAAATATCAGTAAGTGCTGTCTTTCATAGTTCTTTTAGCACATGCAGGTTCCAAAATAGTTGGAAAACAAAGTAGCTAGATGGGGGCTCACTGCGGACAGAGGAGGGGAGACTATCAAAATATAATACCATATTAATTAGCCCTTTTATAGAATATTCCTAATATAAATTGTATGTGTCATTGGGGGAGACTTGCAGAAAAATCCCAATCCAGTGCAATCAAGTTTCTAATAAAACTGGTTAGACATTTTCATCACCGAAGCCAAGTCTTCATTAGTGATCCTTCTCTGGTTACTCTGTTTAGCTTTCTTCATTTACAGAACTTTGTCAAAATTACCTCTTAAAGGACTTGAGAATGAATTAGCCAATACCTTCCAGGGGGCTATTTGTCATCAAGAGAAAGCTTGTTCATTTGGACAGGTTAGGTTATTCAGATGGTATTTCTTTTCTGTTGAGAAATTTCAATACACTTGTTACATCATTCTGCTGAGTATGAAGAACATATGAAAAAGAAGCACACCTATGCTCAAACTCCGATATTTTAATTGTATTAAATTACAATTTCATTATTAAAAAGAGCAGAGTGCAAATGAGGGCCCATAATAAACTTTAAGCATTTCATAGTTGCCACTTCTGCTCAAAGACCACAAAGACCTAAGCAGCAGCACAAAGTAAAATTTGCACAAAATAAACAGGTTTGATTTATTATTAAAAACTGAAGTAAAATTAAATGAATGTGTCACCACTTCAAAGTCAGGGGGTATATAATTACCACAGAAGATTGCTCGTATGCCTATTCCTTGGCCAGATAGTCTGAAGTCAGTACAAAGTCACTATAAACTGCTGAGTTTGAAGAAACAATCAAAAGGAGCAGATTCTGTCATGAACTGGGGGAGGCATGGCAAGCACCCACAGGCAGTGATGACGGTGTTGCCGGTGGGAGTGTGGCACCGACCGGTGACCACCTGTAGATGCTGCTGGCAGTGTCGGCAACAGCCAGCGGTGATCGGGGACTGCCCACAGATGCTGTCGGCAGTGTCGGTGGTGGGGGGAAGACTGGCAGTGAATGGCAACCGCCTGCAGGTGCCACACCAGCAGCGCTTTTCACAGGGGTGCACCACCAATCTCAGGAGATGCATGTGCACCCCCTACATGTCACCAATAGATTCTGTTTTTAAACTCTCAAGACAAGGCCTCATTCTGAAATTCATAAAATTCCAAAATGAGATCCCCACAACTGCTCTTTAAAATATTTCTTAGGGGATCTGAGATCTTATATTTTGGAAACAAAATATTTGTACCTTACAGACTGAAAGGGAGTTGGGGGGATGGGTAATTTGTCTCTCTTGCTTTCTTGTTTTTTTTAAAAGGTGCATTTTTCATATACCAGATAAGCTAAATCATCCTTTAGACATGCAGCAAAAGGCGGTGAATACCAAAAGCAGCATTCAGTAAGCAAGGCCCAGGTGTTACCTATAATACAGCAGCATCCTAAATGTGTCAGGCACTGTCCAAACAAAAGATTCAGTCCCTGTCCTTAAGAACATCAAAAATCTGTGAAAGCACAAAACAGATGGTGAGGGGGTAGGAAAGGGACAAAAGTACAAAACAAAGCAAGCAGGGTAAGTGGGCACATCAATTCTTCAGTTCCAGAAGATTCTTTTAACTGGTTTGTTGTTTTGGTTTACGTTTTTTAGGTCCTTAAGGGAGTGTTTGTTTGAAAAGACATCTCAGGAAGATCATTTCAAGCATCAAAGGCAGCATTGAAGATGACATGGAAATAAAAAAGGAGTGGGTTTGGAAGAGAAAGAGGAGGATTCTGGTACAGTGGTCAGAATAGTGAGAGGGGAAAGGAAACAAGAAATGAAAAAAGGAGAGACATGTACAAAATTTAGTACCATCCTGAGCTCTGAAAGCAGAGGGAAAAAGGTAACGTGACATGCAGTGTGATGCAGAACTCAAGAAGCAGGGAGAAATGACAGTAGAAGCAATGCATAGACAAAAACTATTTGGTCAGTGGAAAGGTTAAATAGGATAAGATTTAGCACCACAAAGACCCAAAACAGGCCAGCAGGACAGTTAAGGTAGGTAATGACTGAAACACAGACTCTTGGTTGATCTGGCAGTTGTGAGAGGGAAGAAAGAAAAGAAATTCTTTCATATTAATAAGTCATGGGATTATTTTTTTTGAGGGGAGGTTGGATAGGACATGGGGTCAGGAAACCGTAAGGAGTTAAAGGTGATTTTGAAGTTGCAGGCTTAGGTGATAAGAAGAATATGGAATTTGACATCTATTCATAAAAAGGATATGAAGTTTAAATCTGTCTGTACATGTCTAAGATGCCTTTATTTTATGCTGCACTCATAGAAATAACTGTAATATAATGCAGAGATACCCGCAGTAGCTTTAAATTAAATAGTTGGGGTACCAGTGGCAGTTTTTTTGCACAGCATGGATCACAGAACAAGCTAACAAGCTAACCCTGTCAAACCTGCTAATTCAAAACCAACTCCAGTGTCTCTACCCTACAGTGTAGGCATACCCAAAGTGTCTGAGGCACCTAATCTTGTGGGTTGAGTACTCTCAACTCTTACTGCTTTCAGTCATGCTTCAGGATGCTCAGCACCTCATAAAGGTCTAAAATGCCCAAACTGGGTGCCTGAATGGAGGTACCAAATGTCAAACAGATGCCACTACCTGTGAATTTGGATATGTAACCTGGAGGCATGTGAAGGCAGAAAATTCTGGCCTTATGTGATTTTGAGCAGCCAAATACAAACCTATGGCAACAAATTGGAAAGCTGGACTCGCACAAAAAAACCCTACTGCCAAGTTTTCATTCTTCACTCTGAGGCTAGTTTTACTTAAGATTCACACATGTACATGCACCAATTTCAGCTATCACAACATTTGTTTTTCTCCAGAACAGAGTGAAAACCTATCATGGCATTTCATAGTACAATGTGAAGTGTGTCCCATTAAGTAACAGACTGGATCAATGTGCTCCAGCAGATGGATAGGTCACACTGACCAGAATGCAACTCACTCTAAGCTCATTCCAGCTTAAACAACACACCAACTGATGCCAAATATGGTGGACATGGTAGTGTGGACAGCAGTCCAAAGGGAAGGGAATGTCAACTACTGATTCATTTCACTAAACTAATATTCAGCAATGCAGATAAGAGTTTGATTGTATCCTTCAGGCAGAGGCCCATCTATGTTTACAGAAGGTGGTTAATATCTTGTCTGTGTAAAAAACTATTAACAGTGGTGTAAACTAGGTCCCCTGTGTCTGCTCTGTCAGTATAGACAGGTACCAAGTCAACGTATATACCTGATTACTGAGAAGACATATTGTCAGAGGTTTTGGGGGCAACTATATGAAGCACAGGGAAAAGAGCTATAGGGCTAAACAAACCAAGTGACATGGACATAATTCATGCCATGGAGTCCAGAAAGAACTGATTAGTCAGGGCTTCTGTGGTTTTGCACAGACTTCCATGGCACAGAAGATATTTCTGTAAAAAAAAACTATGTCCATGCTGTAAGTGATTTCAGAGACATGCCCACAGCTTTTGGAAGGCAATACCAATGGAATGCAAAACCATGACTCCAAATCCCCGCTAAAGTGAGTATCATAACATGATTCCTAGATACTACACACCACCTTTTCTACAACTACACCAGAATGTGAAGCATGCTATGACAAATCCTGTATCAAATCAGAGCATTGTCCAAGACATACGCAATCTGCAAGACAGAAAAGGAAAGGACAGAAACAGGCATCTCCACTGATTTTTGTCCATATAATCTCACCAGTGACTTGTTAGTCAGCTACCATGGATTAAAAATGGAATAGCAGCTCTCTTACCGTGGAACCACCCCTACCCTATTCTAGCTATATCCATTCTTCCAATACTTTCCCCTAAAATGGCTCTAAATTTAAGCTTTTTTTCATTTTTCAACTAGCATAATATTAAGTATGATGTGATGACTGGTAAGCATACTATTAACTCTGTTTTTTAATGGAAAATGCTGGGCTGTATTGGGTGACGCCAGGACTAAATATCTGAGTGAGAAATGTACATGGTTTATAAGAGACAGATTATACTCTTTAATTCATGGTTCAAGGAAGTACCAATACACTTCTTCAGTGTTTCACCTTCTGGGGAACCATGCACTCCAGTCATACTAGAAATGTAGCAATTCAGTTTATTGGTGGCACATGAGGATTCACTGATTGCTAAAGATAGCTGAATGGAAAAATAACCATGAGTAAATCTATTTGGATATTCTAAAAAAAATAAAGAAAGAAAGAAAAGAAGCTTGGATGTTTTTCAACTATAACTAAATCCTGAAAGAAATGCAGTTAAAAAAAGTTAATACCCCAGAACTGGATCCCCGCCCCACTCCTATTTTTTTGGTAACCAGATTATTAATGAAGTTAAAAAATGGCCTACTGCACATTTGTAGTAATTTCTCTTGCATAATGCAAATAGCAGGGACGATTTATAATGATCTAAACACATATTTAAGCAGTTAGACAAGTCTATTATGCCAAGTCTCATACAGTTCACTGAAAAAAGATTTTTACAAACACCACAGTATAATCATAGTAGCAAAGGAATAAGTTGAGCTTCTCAATCTTTACAGTGATACTGGAGGTCTGGTTTAAATCAGGTGCATTCAGTGTCACCTCTCTATAATAGGTAAAGGGATTAGGTGGAAGTAAGACCAAACCTTCACCTGAACCAAAGGAGGAAGGGCAGGGAAGAGAGTGGGAGTTGAGAGGAGGATTTGGATCAGCTCTTTTACTTCTTTTGTGCACATTTCTTTTCCCCTGCAAATTCAGCACTAGGATATGGGCTCTCAGGGTATCCATGTGGCAAAGAACAGGATTTTTTTCACCAGGCCCAGGATGGCTTTTTGCTGAGTGAGTCCTGAGAATGGAGCTCCTGGAAGGGAGGAGTAAGAACTTCTAACTTCCTACCCCTTCAATTTCTGTGTAATAGGTCAGACTGGATCAGAGGTGTCAAACTCACTCCATGCCCTGGGCCATGTACAGACCATTGGCCAGGTCCACGGTGCGAGCAAAAGGCAAGGATTTGTTACAGTGATATCTTTTATTGGACCAACACTGCAGCTGGGATAAAGTAAGACATGCTTTTGAATGCAAGGCACTCTTACATATTTTGGATTTAAGAGTTAATGGTGTCTTGGCTACCATGAGCAGCAGCAGTGACAATCTCCAAAAGCCCTCCCAGCAAGTCTGAAACTGGGCAGGTATGAAACTTTGCAGATGCTATAAGAAAACCCTTCTTTTCAGGCTGAATGACCTGACAGGTATGATTACACAACATGTTATTAGAATAACTGCTTATGTACACAAAAGAATACAAGTCTACAGGCTGGATCAGGGCACAAGAGAGCACAACAGCTGCTGCTTAACATGATAAATGTCTGTTTTCCCATTAGGATGACTACTTCAAGGTTAAAAGGCCAGCAAATGTGCTGAATTGCAGAGATGCCAGACCTCATTCTAAAATCAGAGGGGGGAAAAGGCACTGCAGCACTATTATTTAGCTAAGAAATAAAAACCACTGTGGTTGTAACAAAAGCAAAGCAGACCTTTCCAGTCTGATTCTAGACTGAGAGGCGCGGTGCAAGCTGGAACATGACTCGAAACAGCCACGCAGGCTATGGCCGGGAGATGAGATTCAGACAAGACTTTCATGCTAGCTGCCAATGTCAGAATAGTTTCAAGACCATTGCAAAAGATTGTGCGTCTCCAGAAAGACTTTTGAAATATATATATATAGTCTTTGATAGACATGTAAAGACTGGCTTTGCTTCAGAGTTGTAGTCAGCAACTTTGCAGAACCATGGGCCAGAGCAACCTGCCATGGGTAGGAGGTGGGGTCCGGTACTCTGCCATGGCAGCTTTTCCCTGCTTCCAACTGTGGTGTGGGTGCAGCTCCTTGCTATCTGGCCCAACTACTGACATACCACTAAAGCCCCACAGCTCCACAGGCTGGATTCAGCCTACAGGATATACATTACTTTGCAGGATGCTTGGGAAATAAACAGGAACCAGATGAAATGCGCTCTCAGTATGCCGACTGCTAACACGTCTCGTTTAGAGACACAAATCGATATCATCGATGCATGGCTAGTGCTGGCCTAAAACTTGATGGAGGGGCTATGACAGAGAAAATTTACATGGGGAGAAGGGTATGAAGGTAAATGAGTAGGGCTGACCATTGAAGAGTCAGAACCAGGTCAGGTGGGAGGACTTGAGGATTTAGTATTTCTCCCTAGCAACTTTCACCAGGAGCCTTGGCTGCAAATTGAATCTGTAGAAGCCTCAGGGAAAGGCAATATGAGAAACACCACTTGCTCCCATGCAGACTGAATCCTCATGGGATGCTGGAGCACTGCTCATGGAGTGAAGTGCAATTTATCTATCACCGAGCCAGCAACAATGGCTACGGCCCTATGCCTGGCACTTGTAGGAAGGAATTGTATATCCCTTGGTTTTCACTAGCTCAAGCTTTATCCTCCCACTTTATCCACCATGCTTGATGGAAAGACCAAAGTGAGACACGGTAGCTCTCTCTTCAACTATGTTCAATTTTTGAACTTTCTGCAGAAACTGTTGGTGAAGGTGACAGTCCACGCATAGTACAATGGTAGCATCTGAGAGGAGAATGCCTGTTCCACTGAGAACTATACTGGAAGCTCTAACCCATTCCAACCCAAAAGCTAAATTAGAGCAAGTGATCCACTGGTGAAAAATCCTGTATCCAAATATTAAATGGCTGAGCTGTCTGGGATCTTCCTGTCTACCACATTTGAGCTACTTTGGTAAAAATCTCAGCCAGTTTGCAAAGGTTGTGGTTTTTCAGTAAGATTTCTAAAGATTCTAACTTTTTTTTTTTTAGTATGGCAAAGAATGCAATTTAAATCTATTTGTTTTATTACATACTCAGCTACAGCAGTGGCATGGGTGGTCTGTGAACAGAGTAAAATGGATCATATAATAGAAATGTTTTTGTTATGACCTAATCTAAGAGCTTAAAACTGATATGACTATGTCAAAAAACCACAAGGCATCAAAGAGATTAAAATGTGTTACAGACAGACATGAGAGTACAAGAGATCTGGCAAGTATTGATAGGGTAACATTTAATTTGAATGAGAAACAGGAAGAATTTAGAGACACATGGTTACTATTCACATAAGTTTATGACCAGGACATTTCTTGTACTGTAATTTTCTTTGTACCAGGAGCCATACACAATGGCTTGGTTTTTTACATGTAGTGTCCATTTTATGTCATGTTTGGGAAAAATTAAGGAAAGGTTTTTGAATCTGGCTAGCAATACTGTGTAAGCTGTGAAGGTGCTATACAGTTTCTACTCCTCATAGAAGACAAAGGCAGCAACAGAATTCACAGATGGAAACACACATCAGTTACAACCCAAGCTCTGCAACATGTATACAGGAAAAAACAGTTAGTAAACCAGAGCACATATTTTTCTTTTTTCTGTGTATAGAACTGATATGCGAAAGCAGCATAGATGTCCCTACAGAAAGTATAAATTAAGAAGAACCCTCTTAAAAGCTGTCCAAAAGTCCCTCTTAATATAATAGTCCCTCCAAGGGACTGGCTGTTTTAAAACACTCTTGGTGTGTATTTTCACATTTCCAAAGTTCCACCAGGCATTTTCATAAACATTGTGAAGTGTGGTCTAAGGGTGATCTGCTGTTAATTGCCCATTCTGTTAATCCCCATCCTGTTAAGTGCCCCTGGGTTTCTGGTGTAATTCTGTTCACCCTTCATGAAAACAGCCACCTCTACAAAGACAGGAAATATATGCTGGACATGCTGGGCCCTGGGAGGCCAGGTCTGGGGATCACCTCAGGGTTGGGAGAAGCCAGGAAGTCAGAATCCAGGAGATCTGTCCAGGGTACCAAGCTGGGGATCCAGAGGGCCAGGCAGAATGCAAGGTCAGAGTGGCTAGCCAAGCCAGGTATCCAAAGGGTCAGGCAGAGAACAAAGCCAGGAAACTACCCAGGTCTGGTATACAAGGACTCCATCAGTCAGCTGCAACACAAGTCAAAGATACTGCAGCCTACATACAAGGCTGGGACTTGTTACCCAGACATTTCCTCTTCTGGATCACAGGTTTATACAGGTTTCATTTGCTTTATGCAGGTTGTGCATGTGCAAATTTGCTCTTACGTGATGACCAATTTATACCAAAATTCTTTATAGCGAGGTAAATTCACTCTTATGTGATCGGTGGAAATTCAGTCTTATGTAATCAGTGTGGTGAAAGCCCACAGTCAGCTGCTTTGTGTGGTGCATTGTGGGAGTGACATGCACCAAAATAGTCTTTTATATAGATCTGCGCTCACCTGTTGTCTGCGACACGTTTCTATAATTGCCATCCCCATTACAGCTTCTAAGCATCCTGCTAGCTTATCTCCAACTGTCTGCTGTTGGTGAGTAACAAAATTGCCTTGTAAAAGTGGTAGAAATCGATCTGGGGGTCAGTACAGTCGAGGTCTTGGACCACATCCCTATTTGTTACACTGTAAAGTGGGTTCCCTTTATGCAAATTCAAGTTATGCGCCATTTTCCAGGAACGCATGTACAGCATAAGGCAAGGGAAACCTGTACTGGAAGGGGTGAGGGGTCAGCTGACCCTGGCAGCCACTCGTGGCAGGGAGTGGGCATGTGGCTAGGCCCTGCTGGAGGGTTCTGGATATCAGTGTCTACCAGCAACCCTCTATTGAGGTGGCAGACCAGGGCGAGCAGTATACCAGGCAGGCTGAGGCCCCAGGTCCAAAGCTGCAGCCTGACAGCTGGTCCCTTGAGTAAATGAATGCAGATATGACAAAATACAAGCCAAGTACAGACATCATTCCTTGCACATTGCAGTTCTTAGTAGGATTCCACTATGCACTCTATTCAGAATAAAGTTCCTAGTGGAAAATTGCTGTTGTAACCTATGCGAGGCAAAGATAAATTTTCGTTCTGTGTTTTTATAGCAGAGATCTATCACAGGCACTAATAGGCAATTAGATACAATAACAACAGCTTCATTTCGTGGATCTCCAAGGATCTCAGGCAAGCATGGCTAGCTCTTAAGGCTGCCTGTCTTCCTCTTCGTTTACACACTGCAGAGCAGCAGGACTGTGGTCTCCATGAAGCAAACACTATACTCAATGTTTCATCTGGGGGGCTTCAAGCAATAGAACTCAGCCTCTCAGTTACAACAGAGTCTTCCAGTATGGAATACAAGCACATCAATTATAAGTTGCATCAGTCTCTTGGTATCTCTTTATCAGATGATGACTGGGGCAAGAAGCAACAAGGCCATGGCTAGAATTCAACTTGCTGGAGATTACCTGATGAAAAAAAAATCTTCATCAAAATAATACTGCCAAATCTCATCAAAAACTCCAGCTAAATTCTCAGGACGTTGCCCCTTGGGCTGGGAATACAGAAAGCATAGAATCATAGAAGTAGGGTCGGAAGGGACCTTGTAGATCGTCAAGTCCAACCCCCCGCCTGGGCAGGAGAAAAGACTGGACTCAAATGAGTCCAGCCAGGTAGTCATCAAGCCTCTTCTTAAAGATCCCCAGGGTAGGAGCCAGCACCACTTCCCTTGGAAGTTGGTTCCAGATCCTAGCCACCCTAACTGTGAAGTAGTTCTTGCGGATGCCTAATCTAAATCTACTCTCTAATAACTTGTGTCCATTGTTCCTTGTCATGCCAGGGGGCGCAAGGGGAAACAGTGTCTCCCCTAAACCCTTCTGGTCCCCCCTAGTGAGTTTATAGACAGTCACCAGGTCCCTCCTCAGCCTTCTTTTGTGAAGGCTGAACAGGTTTAGGTCCCACAGTCTCTCATTGTAGGGTCTGCCATGTAGTCCCCAGATCATGCGGGTGGCTCTCCTCTGGACTCTTTCAATGTTGTCCACATCCCTCCTGAAATGGGGCGCACAGAACTGGATGCAGTACTCCAGCTGTGGCCTGACCGGCGTCGCATAGAGGGGGAGGATCACTTCCCTGGCTCTACTCGAGATGCACCTGTGGATGCACGACAAGGTCCGGTTAGCCCTGCCAACCGTGACCTCACATTGTTGGCCATGTTCATCTTGGAATCAATAATGACTCCAAGATCCCTTTCTGCCTCTGTGCTCTCAAGAAGGGAGTTTCCCATTCTATAAGTGTGGTGCTGGTTTCTACTGCCTAAGTGCAGCACCCTGCACTTGTCAGTATTGAAACACATCCTGTTTATGTCAGCCCACTCCTGTAACCTATCCAGGTCTTGTTGTAGTCTTTCCCTCCCTAATAGCGTGCTCACCTCACCCCAAATTTTGGTATCATCAATGAATTTAAACAGGTTGCAATTCACCCCGTCATCCAAAACGCTGATGAAGAAATTGAACAGCGCAGGCCCCAGGACCGAGCCCTGGGGGGCTCTGCTGACCACTTCAGGGTACCTGTGGGGTACTTGGCCACAGGTCAGACATGCCCAGGGGGTCTTCCTTGTGGGTGGGAACCCTGGTAGCCATGTGCAGCTGTTCAATGAAATTAACATTCTTGACTTGCTGGCATTAGCAGTGAAACTGACAAAAATGTCAATTTCACTGACCAGCTGCAGGATTTGGGGGACTTCCTAGATGCTGAAAATTTTGAAAATATGTTAGGGTTTGATCTGAGTTCCATTGAAAAAAAAAATCCAGCAAACCAAAAACCATCTTTTCCACCAGCTCAGCTAAGGCATTATCAGGATAAAGAAAATTTGGAAATAAAAACTAAGTACAACTAGTTTTGCAAAATGGAGAGTTTTAGGGTTGTGCTTTAGGACAGCCAAGGACGAGTTCTGGCTAATATTGTCCTAAGCATCTGAGTAATCTAGAGCTCAGGTCCCATTTTCAAAACTGATTTACGCACATAGGAGTCTTAGTCTCACAACTTCTGACAACAGGGTTGAGGTTCTTAAATCACTTTACTTTGTGGGTTGGCAAATAGTGACTAATGGCAAGAGACAATTATTGCTCTGAAGGAAAACAACATGCTGTCAAATAATGAGAATCAACACTGCTTGGTGAATTGACAGTGTGAATCCCTCGTGTTTCAATATTTCCTTTAGAATAGTAGCAGATTTTCCATACAGAATGTCTTGGCTTAGGGTTTTCTGGGGGGGTTTTTCCCTTCATTTTTTCATTTTTTAAAAGGCAAAACAAAACACAGTGTTGGGGGGGAGCTCCATGTGGGACAAGCACTCTTGGCATGGAAAAAAATGCCTCACGCACATCATGGTGACATCGCTGATTGTTTCAGCCTGCTGGTATGCTTTATGAAAACCACTTATATACCACAGGGAATGAAATGTCAGACCAGTTCTTGACACTTCACCTATATATTGATATATATATTTCAAAATACTGCAGTTAGAGCATAAGGGTAATGATTTACACCTCAAATTTTTAATCTGCTACCTACATTTTCTATTTTTCTTCAGCAAAATAATCAAATTATTGAGCAGATTGGAATTTTGGCTTCCCTGTTTTGCAGCTCTGAAAATAATGACTTATCAAACAAAATAAAGAGGAAATTCTACCATTGCTAATTTGCTATTCAGTAATCTCTCCAGAAGTGAACATGTGACATGAGTGCCTGATCCCCCACCAACCTTCAATGGAAGTCAGGTGTCTATATCAATTACAGTTTACCCATTACAGTTCAAAATGTGCCTGGAAATTTGTTGGGAGACATTCTCTACAGATTCCCAACACAGGCATCAAAGAATGTACTAGCTAGAGATATCCCTTTCTGAAGTTTTACCTGGACTCTAGAGTGACAAGATATTAGGAATTTACTCCGCTTTAAGTAAACATGCGATACAGGTGTCATTAATAACTCTTATACCTTGTAAATCTCAGTACTTCAATTTAAGTAACATAAAACACACCAAAGCCATACTTCAAAGCTTACATCTAGAATTATATCTCAATTCAAACTCCTGCTTTGGATGTGTTATTCTTGTTCAGGACCTATTCTCCTATTGCCATGATAGTTTTCTACTACATTAATAATGCAGATGTTTTAAAACTTCCTAACACTAGTAGCTCAAGTCCCAAAACTACTTCCACCATGCATATGAAATACTAGGCCACTCAAATCAGGTTTTATAACATCATTTCTGATCACAACATCCCTCCATGTGGCAGTAGGGCTGGCATATAGTGGTAATTGTGATGATCCAGAAAATGTACTAGTGGCAAAGATTTTTTTGGTGATATCTTTTACCAGGCCAAATCTATGATTGGGAGTAATGTTAGACAAGTTCTGGACACAAAGTGGCCTTCCTCAGATTACAGGTGATCTTCCCCAGGTGACTTAAGGAAGAGCACTTTGTGCCCAACAGCTTGCCTAACATCTCTCCCAACTATACAATTGGTCCAATAAAAGGTATCACAAAATTTCTTAGCTTTCGTAACATTTTTCGAGTTGTTCTACTATAGCTAAAACACCACGTAACCAATAGACTGCTATAAGCCCCAAATGTTGACCAGGTAGGAAGGACAATAATGTGCTGTGATAGGCAGAGCACAGTAACAATTTTACACCAGCACAGAACAAACTGCTCATTTCCCTAAACTAAGGATACCTCTGGATCAAGAAAGCTATTTGCTCATATCGAACCGATGTTTAAAACTGAAAGACGTTAAAAGGCACAGGTTCTCCTTAACAACTGATATTTGGGCACAGATTTAAAAATTCCACATTTGTCTAATTCTACTAAAACCAGATCACACTTTTGGGATTTTTCCACTGTAGGGTTAACAAGAGAAAGGTCTGGTTTTAACGATGTAACATGGGGGACAAGGGTGAAAGAGGAATATCACCTACTGATTTAGAAAAGCTGATTCTGCGCCTATGCTGATATACCCAAGGCTTTTTATTTCAAATTTCATATTAAAACAGATTACAGCCATTGTGCCTACTACGATTGCTGCACATGGGATTACAGGACTAAGATTTGAAGTAGTCATGTATGCAATAAAAATTATATCAGCCATTGCAGCAGAAATGGAACATTATGTGGCATGGGAAACTCTCTGACTATTGCTTTAACAACAGTTCAAAACACACTTGGCAGTAGAACAAGCAAACCACCCCCCAACCAAAAAGAAAGACATAGCTCAATAGGTTCATACGCTTAACGTAATGCACATTACAAGTGGTTTGTAATAATTCACTCCAATGCAAATGTCAGTATTAGTCCAATGCTTCAACAAAAAGCTACTCTGATTTATTTGTGGATTAAGTTATATTTACTAATGTCGATTTTATTAACTAGTCAAGTAGTCATCCCCTTCTACATACCAATAAAAAATATTTTTTTATATATATGGTTATTGTTGGATGGATGGAAAACCCCCTAAAAATTTCTCAGTAAAAAAACCTGTCACCCTCTAGGCTTTTATTAATACCTCATTCATCACCATGGCATCATAGTGCCTTAAAGTAAATAAACAGATAGTTGCTAGGTTCTTAAAGACAGAGGGGTATTTTCCATTTGTCCTGGAGAGGGAGGGGAGGGCAGTAAGAAGTTTAATCTTTTTCACTAGGTCACTGAGAGAAAGTTAAGGCGAAGAGATGATTCTTGTATTTTGTTGGGAAATGGGGGAGGTTTTTCTGCTACTCCAGCCTCCTTATCACACTTTGGGACTCCTCACAGGAAAATGTGTAAAAAGCAGTGAGATCCAAGCTATGTAGGCACAACAGGGACAACAAACAAGCACAGGGAAAGCAGATGGTGGGAAACACTGCTTTCCTCTCATTGTTACTTTTGAACCCCAAAGGTCCCCTCATCCAAGTGCAATGCCCACCTAAAGTCTGTGCCAACTTGGGTGTGCTCCTGGTACATGCACACACTTCTGACATGTTCTGGCATCCCAGGCTCAAGGATTAGCAACTGGTAGGACATGCCCTGGCAGACTGACTCCCCAAAAATGAGGCTGAGGAGAGCCTGGAGGCAATCGGAAAACAGGACACCTGTTCTTCAGGTGGTTCTAGCTTATAGACGCGCTTTCCAGCTTCTTGAGCTTCAGGTGAAACCTTCTGTTGTACCAAGGAGGAACAAATCATCCACAGCAGTACACAAAGAGGGAGGAATCCACCTGGTCTCTACAAGGGCTGGGCAGTGGTGATACCAAGTCTTATTTACACAGGATAGTAACATGGTCTGGCTGAATGCACACAGGCAGATTGCAGTATATTACAACATGAGTAGCGTGTTGAAGCATCAAACTTCAGAACAGTAAAATCTCTAATGCAGAACTCATTTCAGAAATGGTACACTGCACGATAGCTTGTGCCCCATTGTTTTCACCCTGTTGTTCCAGGAAAGCATGTGGAAGTGAAAGGAAATACAAAACAATATTGTATGGTTCGGTAGCTGCATGAAGGCACTTCCTATTTACAAATTCTTGATCACCTGCTTGGCTAAATTAACTCCGAGTCCCAAGATTTGGCTATTACCAAGTTAACAAGGAGCACAACTGGAAGTCAGTTAATCTATTATGATTTTCCATGATCAGGATTGGCTTTAAAAAGTATGCAGTACCTGGGCCTAAACTTGCCAGTTTATGAATCATCCACCCAGAGTTTCAGCTCTAGAGCCGATGGACAGGACTGTCAGCTGCCATACCATTTCTCCCCCCTCTATTCCTTTAGCTAGATAAAGAAATAGGGCTGGCCTGCAAAATGCTAAACTTGCATAAGCAAGCTTTCCCCACTACTCTGCCTGAAGACCCAACCAGCCATGTTTGTGGCTCATGCTTAGGGCTACCCCAGCCAACCATTTCAAAATTCTAAGACATAACTGGATGAAAGCATAGATATAACAAGAGTCCTGTCAAATCAGCCAGCGCAACTTGCTGAAGTGGGAGAGGCACAGGAGTCGGAAGTGAGGCAGTGTAGTCCTCCAACTAGGGACATGTCCTGCAACTAGGGACATGCAACAAATGTCCCTAGTTGCAGGACATTTTGCAGTGCTCTCTGAAGCCCTGTTTTAAGTTACATGAGTAATGCCCCATCCCTTCCCTAGTGAGGCCATCCCAGAGCCCAGTACTTTCCACTGTCTGAATATTTAATACAGTTTTTCAGTGTTTTGGTGGAATAAAAACAGCCCCAGCCCTTGCCCGTAAAAAGCCACAAGGCAGCTAGCTTTTCTTACTAGGTAGCTCCAAATTGGAGAAGGCATAAAACAGCTTAATATCTGCAATGGCTAATCCCTGCACTGTGCTGAGCATTGCAACATCTCCTCCTTTTGAGGGTGGGAAGGAAACAAAGATCAAGGTGAAGTTTGGACGCATAAACCGTTCACCCTGCTTCACCCCAGCCTGCCATGCCGTGTGCATTCTGTCTCTCTCTATAACCAGAATGTATACAACTAACTCTGTTTTCTAGAACCGCAATTGTTGATTGATGAGTCATTTTTCCTGTAAATGTATTTTTTAAATGATTTTGGCATTGTTCCTTGAAATTCCTGCCTTGCTATGTAATGGAAATTTTGACCTCACACTCTGGTTTCTTTAACATCACAGATACAGAGATTATGAGTTTGGAAGGATCAGGCAGTTGATGAAGGGATGCAGTAGAGAAATGTTCAGTTTAGAAAGGAACAAAGCTGTCCTAAATAAACTGGAAAGTAAATATTTAGTTTTATCAACATTAGGTTACTTTCATAATAATATAGCAACTCATTTGTTACAATTAAGGATATGTCTGTTTTTTTCAGGAGTTTATCATCCAGCCATAAAAAGCCATTCTCAAATTAAACTTGGCTTATAAGAGTTTAGCAATATTCTTTTTTAAGAGGTTAAATTATAGTTTCTAAAACTGTTGTATCTAAGCAACAGAAAGCAAGATTAAATGTATAAGACCATAAAGATTTAAATGTATAGAACCAGAAATAAACTGAACATAATATACCATACAATGTGGTGTTACCATTTGAGGAACTATTTTTGTTTTTAATCAATCACCAAAGCACAATGGTTCGCTGCCTCTTGTTCCTTCAATGGAGAAAACGTGGAAACAACAAGGTGGTCTGATATCCCTCCCCACCACCAAGGTCAGACATGCAAAACTGAGAATGCCTGGCCTAGATGTTAAAATGATGTTTTGCAATAATATGCCTTAACATCCTGTGAAAGATGATGATAGCTTTTCTGGATTGTCATACTTTGAATCAGATCAGAATATATATAAAATGTGCCTGGATTCACACAGGAGACTGCAGAGAATCAGTTACTAATTGAAAGTGTAGTTCTAAGCACACAGTCCAGACTCAATCAGTGGAAAACTGACCTATTTAAAAGACAGACAGATGCATCTGCCCCCCTCTGAGGAGTTCTTGTGCTCAAGGCCATGAAAGATCAAGTTACTCTATTTAATCCCACAAGGTGAGAAGTTCATGGCTCAAACATAGCTCAGACCTTCAAGAATAAGGACTGCTCATTCAGGCTGTTTAAGTGAGGAACCTGAAATTTGGGGCCCTGAAAAAAAAAATCACAAAGCAGACTCCCTTAAACAAGGATGCCACCAAGATACTTTTTCAAAGTGATACCTCCTGTTAATGTGAACCCTCCGTCCACTCTGCCCATATAGTTTGAACTAACCAATTTTCAATCAGGTTTCCTAAACCGACTAATCTCGGAGAGCTTTTGTGCCCGCGCTCAGTGCCACATCACTGTTTCATCAACAGACTGATGACACTACAACTCACGTAGTGCTGTCCCCCCTTTCCTGCCACACATGTACACACAGGTTTTGTGTAGGACAAATTAGAGACCAAACTGAAGCCCCAGAGAATACCACAAATTAGAATAACATTAAAGTAACTTTGACTGTGTACGCCAGGATCTACAATTGTGTTAAAAGCTCCCCATGATCCCTTATGTCAAGGGCCAGGTGAAGCATCAGCAAGGATTGTTTCCCTGTGCCTGTTTTCATGAAGAAACTAGTTACCCTTACAGTCTTTCACTTATGTCACAGCCAGGTGCAAAGCCTGACTGACCAGACCATAAAATGTTTGAGATAAGATATCATTGGATCTGGCCTGCAACCAACCCCTCAAGAACCTTGCCAAGAACTTACGGAGCAGAATTCCCAGAAAAGATAGCTTTTACTGGAGAACCTGGAAATTGGTTATTTTTCAGTATAACCACTGAGTTTGTGAGAAGTTATATTAATCTTCTGTGCAAGTGTCCCTAAAATATTCTTGTGCAGAAAGGTCTATGTGGAAAACTTTCTTCACCTGTAATCATAAAATAATTATAAAGTTATTTTATAACAACAAGGTTGAATCTGTTTCCTTCCTTCCTTCCATAGTCTAAAGGCTAGAGTGGGAGGCAGGGGCAGTCATGTGTCAAACTTAGCTCTCCATTGTGCTATTTCAGTTTATGTATACAGTACATGCACACAGAAGAGCTGGGAGTGTGTGTGGGGGGATCAGTAATAAAATGCAGTCTGCCTGTGATCTAAGATGATATATGGACAGCTTTAACACAAAGCATCCCAAGAGACCCAATGTATAAACCATCACTGGGCACAGGAGAGAGAGTATCAAAAGCATTTTTATGACACTAAAAATCAAAAGATGCATTTACTCTTTTTCCTTTCAAAGTCAAGTGGGTCCTTCTTACAAATCATCCTTTTCACCATCACAAGCAGGCTCCCTGTTTCAAGCTCAAAGCACAAAATGTGCTGGGAAGGGGCTCGCTAATGTGAAGGAAGAACATACAAATGTCCATAACTTGAAAGAATTCAGTTGGGTAGAGAACAGAAAAAAAACAGACCAACCTCTTGTCTGGGCAGTTAGTCAAGGCACTAAGGAAACTTGCACCAGATGTTTCTAGATGTTACCTCAGCTGCCTCCCAAACCACTATCACGTCTATGCTCTTCCCTATTAAAATACCAATGTTATTAACTGGAACCATGCATGCATTTCTCCTGGGAAAAGTCTTAACATCATTTATAGGCACGCTGAGAACCATGTCTTTATTAGAAACACAAAAGCTCAAAAAGTGTAACTTATAAAAAACCTCAGTAACAGTGAATTTGTTTAATAATACAGAATATGCAAATGAAACAGGAAAGAAACATAGATACCCTTTCCTTATGCTCCTTACCTTGCAGGAAAGAGGACAGGCTCAACTTTACACAGTAGCAGTACCTTCCTATTAATCATTCAGGACAAGATTTACCCCCCAATCCAACTCAGCACAACCCAACTTCCTCTCCCAATACATGCATGCTATGAGACATATTTGCATGTCAAGAAGAACACACCACAACCATCAACTCCACCAAATCCCCAAGGGTACATCTACACTTCATCCAGCAGTACAGCTGTAGGACATGCAGGTAAATGGGAGACAGCCAGGTCTGCAATATGGAAAAGACCTTAGCTCCCTGGCTGCCAGGGTCGGAAAGATGTAGCCAGCCCCACAAGTATGTTGGGTCCCAGATAGACATGTACAACCCATGCCACTGTGCCTCCACTATGTCATTGTCTACAGTAGCTAAATTATAGCTAGCTCATGTACAGCAACCACTTCTCCTAACACACCTCTGACTGCAAGGAAGACAACCCACCACACAGGACTAGAAAAATTTAAAGAGAATGAAATGTAATGAGCCTAAAATGACAATTCTGTCTGTTATTTCGTATCAGGAGGTCAGTGCTAAGTCCTAGAATAGCCTTGGGAGTTTGATGATGTAGCTTCACTTCCTTGATCAGCAACAAAATCCTTTCAGGGTCCTCAGGCAAGTCACTTATTTATTTCATCTGAAAAATGGAGAAAACAACATTTCCCACCTGACAGGAGTATTGTGTGTGCTCAGATACTGTAGTAATAGAGGCTGCATAAATACTTAGATAAAAATAAATCTTTGCCAGTTTCAATGGACATACAAAGAGCAGCACTCTTCTAGTACAATGGTCTCCTGTTCCTTTTGAAGTATCAAACCACAGGCATAAAATGCAACTCGGTGGTGTTTGTGGGCTCCTACAACTGCCTCCCTCAGCGCAAATCTCTTACAAATGTAGGTATTATCTGGATTCTTTGCTGGACAATCTTTTCTTTACCGTATGCTTAATTGGCTAGTGAGAAAGGAACGCAAAGAAAGAATATTTGAAATAAACTCAGTGAAGCAGGGGAAAGTAAAGATGCTTCAACCAAATCAAAACAAAAACAAGATTATCTGTATTCATAAACTCATAGCAAAATAGGGCTGGGAAGCGCTTCAGGAAGTCATCCTTATCCAAACCAGGAGAGCTCAAGTTCTTGGCCCCAGGAGTTTGCAGGCCGGATCCCAGGGTCAGCACCCAGCTCAGGCTCCACGCCACCTTAGACCAACCCCATGTGCCCAGTCCTGGCCCCACACTGCCTCAGCCTAATCCCATGTGTCCAGCACCACGCACAGCACAAGTGTTCACGTCACAACCCGTCAGGTAATACCTGGTAATGCCTGCAAATTCTGCTCATGCTCCAAACCACGATTTTAACCCTACAAATTGACAGCTGTAACCAGTCATTATGTTTTGTGACCAAAGTAGACATCAACCCTCCTTAGGGCCAGCAATGACAGTACTGTCTGTAAACCATGAAGGGCTTTCAATGGCAAAAAAAAAAAAGGAACAAATCGTAAATCTATGTAAGAAAGTCCTGCGTGATGTCTTCTGCTTAGAAGAGATGCACCACAGGCCTCATAATAACTGTCCTTCAATACCTGGAATGACTATAGTGATTGAAAGAAAGCAATTTAAAGGTGCCATATTTGCTAAAATTGGAAAGGTCATCATTTCTACAGAAAAGACTGAAGAAAACAACACTGAAATCTTGACTGTTGAACTCAACAGAATCACAATTACTTCAGTCTACGCACCATTCTAACATGAGTTTTGCCTTTACAGATACACCAGAGATCACTCAAAATAAACCATGGGCGATCACTGGTGACTTTAACAGCTACAGCACAAAATGCAGCAACAATAAGACCAATAAAGATGGTGAGGCAGTAGAAGCTTAGTCAGATGCATACCACCTGAGTTTGATTCATGACCCAAAGCAACTACCTAAATCATTCAACAGCAGCTGCTGGAAATAAGGTCTGGGTTGTAACCTTATATTCACCAGCAACACCATCAGTGGGCTTAGTAACAAAATGGTATTAGACCCTAGCCCACATTCCTAAAAATCAACCAACAGGCATTCAGCTCAAAGGTGCAGTAACTTCTGTAACAGTGCCATGTCACTAATGTTTCAACTTTAAAAAGGCAAACCTGAAAGGCTTTTCAGAATACTTTGATACCACAGTCAAAACCATCAAACTATGGCCTGAGACCTATAACCAATTAATAAAAGCTATACAGAAATCTGCAAGGAAAAACATAAGAATGCATGAAATCCTGGCAAACCCTGATTGAGTCACCTGATATGATGCACAATACTAAAAAGTCATGGGTGACAATACATAAACTAAGTGACAACCCATGAAAGGCAGATCAGCAGCATAATGTCACTGCTAACCTAATTGCTTATCAGATGATTCTCAATGGAAAAAGCCTAAAAACCAAAAACAAACAAAAAACCCCTCAGACTGGAAAGGTACAAGCACCCCAGAGACCTGGGTTTTACAAGCCTCTTCTCAATAATGGAGCTGAATGCTGGTATTAATGCACTGAAGACTAGGAAAGCAGCTGGCCTTGACAACATACTTACTGAACAAATTAAGCAATTCAGACCCCAGACTCAAGAATGGCTCCTCTGCCTATACAACTCATGCACAGCTAGTCAAAAAATTCCAATGATAAGGTAACATGCCCAGGTAGCAGCACTTCTGAAGCCAGGGAAAGATCCATCTGACCCAAAGAGTTTCAGACCTATTTCTCTGCTCCACATACAAATTATACAAATGACTGATATGAAACTGGCTTGCCCCATATGTGGATAAACACCTAATCTCTAAACAGTGTGGCTTTTGCCCTGGAAAATCAAGAATGAGTAGCTGCTCAATCTAACTCAACATATTGATGATGGTTTTGAAAGAGGCCAAATCACTGAAGCTGTATTTGTTGACTTAACAGCCTCCTACAATACAGTTAACCACTGGCAACTCCTCCACAAGATCCTGTAAATGACAAAAGATCTATTCCTTACAGAGCTGATACAAACCCTGGTTGAAAACAAACTTTTTCTGTCAAACTGAATATGAAGTAAAGCAGATGGAGGTGGCAAATTAATGGCCTCCCCCAAGGAAGCATGCTTGCTCCAAATGTTATATAACGTCTACACAAAGGACAGACTACTTGATTTGGAAATAAAATTTGTCATCTATGCAGATGACCTGTGCATAACAGCCCAAGACCCTGGCTTTCACCATGTCAAAAAATCCCTAAGCGAGGCACTAATTCACCTAACCTCTTACTACACTGCAAATCAATTATGTGCCAACCCAGCAAAAACACAAGTATGTGCCCTTCATCTGAAAAACCATGAGGCCAACCAACTGCCAGCTCAACATTACATGCTCTAGGACCCCACTATCTCACTGTCCAAAACCAGTTTACCTTGAAGTCATCCTTGATCAAAGCCTCTCATACAAAGAATACATCATGAAGACAAAAGCAAAAGTGAGCACTAGAAACAATGTTCCATATAAGCTTGCCAACTCGAAATGGGGAGCTAGTCCCTCCACTATCTGAACCACTGCTCTAGCTCCCAGCTTCTCTTTGGCCAAGTATGCATACCCTGAATGGGAGATATCCATACATGCTAAGAACCTTGGCCTCATTCTGAATGATAGCTGCTGATGCATCACAGGATGTTTGAAGCCTACCAGCCTAACGTGTGTACCTGCTAGCTGGCATCAGTCTACCTGACATGAGAAGAGCAGTGGCCAGCAGGATAGAGCAACTGAAACAAACTGAAGATGCGAGATACCTAGAGAGTGGGTTTTCTGGAAAATTTTCCAATGCCCTAAATAGAGTGCGATCTGATTTGGCATGTTTATTTGACTTATATTTAGTAAACCAAAATAAAAAAGTACTCCCATGTTAATTTTATGTCCCAATAGATGTAAGTATTTGGACTGAAATATTTTATTAGGAAAAAAAAAAATACAGCACACTTAAAGTGGTTCAAATGTTATAGTCAAACAAATTCAAAACTTTATGTGGAAAGAAATTATTTTTATTGGAATACTTGTAAAAATGTAAAGACACTAAACAATAGCATGTACTTCATAGTTTCATACTTGGTACGGTCGGAAGGGACCTGAGCAGATCAAGTCCGACCCCCTGCCATGGCAGGAAAGAGTACTGGGGTCAAATGACCCCAGCAAGGTGTACATCCAGCCTCCTCTGAAAGACCCCCAGGGTAGGAGCCTGCACCACTTCTCTTGGAAGTTGGTTCCAGACCCTAGCTGCCCTGACAGTGAAGTACCACCTCCTGATGTCTAGCTTGAATCTACCCTTTGCCGGCCTGTGACCGTTATTTCTAGTCACTCCTGGAAGTACTCGGGGAAACAGGGACTCCCCCAATGCCTGCTGGTCCCCTCTGACTAGTTTGTAACAGGCCACTAGATCCCCCCTCAGCCTTCTCATGTGGAGGTTGAACAGGTTCAGGTCCTGTGGCCTCTCCTCATGGGGCCTGCCCTGCTGCCCCCGATCATGTGAGTGGCCCTCCTCTGGACCCTCTCCATGTTGTCCACATCCCTCTTGAAGTGCAGTGCCCAGAACTGGACTCAGTACTCCACCTGTGACCTAACCAGTGTCACATAGAGGGGGAAGATCACCTCCTTGAACCTGCTTGAGATGCATCTGTGGATGCAGAGGGAACAGTTGGCCTTCCTGACCCCCACACTGTTGGCCCATGCTTATTTTGGCATCAATGATGACTATAAGATCCTTTTCTGCCTCTGCACTGACGAGAAGGGAGTTCCCCAACCTGTAGGTATGCTGCTGGTTCTTCCTCCCCAGGTGCAGCACCTTGTACTTGTTGGTGTTGAATCCCATCCTGTTCTCATCCACCCACCCTGTAACCTCTCCAGGTCCAGTTGCATCCTATTCCTCCCTTCTAGCATGCCCACATCCCCTCACATCTTAGTGCCCACTTCCCTTACATTGTTTGTTTAAATTTAAGAAAAAAAACAAAGGCACTGAAAACTGCTGACACACTAATTTTAGCACACGCAAAGAACTGTGCATGATATGCCGTGGTTGTTCACTCATCAACTCTCTTCCACTGAGGTCATTGCAGTACCTCCAGTTCCACTGTCACCATCTGTAGAATCACTTGCACTACTTATTAGTTCTATTTCAGAATCCGATTGAGGCAAACCTGATTCAGAACTACTTGAACCACATTCTCTTTTGCTAAAGGATGGTTTTACCAATGAGTCTATGGAGAAGAGAAACTTATCAACACACTGCATCTTCTTCACTAATTGTGCTTCTGACCAATTCTCCAGGAGCAAGAGATTTTGAGAAGTAGAAACAAGCTTAGTGGAATATTCATTTGTTAGTCTATTCCTCTTTTTTGTCTTGATTGAGCTGAAAGCCTTCCAGTTCCATTCACAAGAAGCTGCCGCTGGTGGAATGCTTAGGATCCTCAGAGCAGTCCTGGACAACAGTTGGGTGTTACAGTATCCCTTCCACCATGTGAGAGGAGATATATTTTCTGCTGCCTGCCAAATGATGTCTTTGCTCCAAAGCTTTTTTTTTTGCCCGGTATTCAGTAATGTTTGTCACCGCAGCTATTTAATTGATATTGGGGGGCATTCTTAGCTACTTCCATTATTGTATCAAGAGCCAGTAGATAATTCATCTTCTGATAAATGTTGTCCTCTGTGTTGAGGATCCAAAAGGTTTGATGCCAGATGAACTGGATGAGAGCAAAACTCAGACCTCTTAGTAAACATTTGTTTTACTACTTCTTTTTTGAATCAAGGTGAAGGCAAAAGCTCAATTCAATTTTCATTCAGTTGTTTGAATATCTCTGGAATATTTGAAAGGCTTGGTGCATCTCCTTCAAGTCTCCTGATAACCACTCAAACTGGTAGTAGCAAATTCAATGTTCCTTGAACTCGAACCCAGAACACATCATTGTCGAGAATCTGCTTCCGAATGTTCACAAGAATAGCCTGGGATACTGCGTCATTTACTGAAGCACACTGCAAATAGTTCTTTGTGTGCAAACTATATAAACACTTTGTAGCCAAGCCCCATCTAGTTTCTCCTGGCAATAAAAGTACACTTTCTTTCCCCTGCTTTCTGTAATTTCTTCAAAATCTGATTAGCAACATGAGGATTGTTGCATACCTTCACAATCACTTTGCAGTTTGCCAATATTGTCTTCATTGTATTCACACTATGTTCTTTGCCAGAAGATTCAACCCATAAGCAAGACAGCCAAATACTATTAAAGGCAAAGTATCCTCATTTAATATTTGCCATGCAGCTTTCATGTTACTTGCATTATCAGTTATAAGGGCTTGTCCCCTGAAGGGACCCGCACTTTCTTCCCCCAGACCTGGCAGCTCAACATTTTCATTTTCCATTTCTTGCAAATCTGCTATTTCACTTGAGCTACCAAGTTTCTGCAACAAAAGGGGTGAAAAATTTTTTATTTAACCTATTCTAGTCTAGCCTCATCCATCAGAAGGAGAAGCAGCAGAGAGCTTGCTTCCTCCCTCCCTCCCTGCCAGAAAGAACACTGTGCTGCTCTACTTCTGCTCAGTTTCCCTGAGACTGAAGAGCCAAAGGGAAGTATAGTCTGACTTCTGCCATCAGCCAGAGGAATAAGCTCGCTCTGCTGGGTTGAAATAGTTAACTATTTATCTATTATGTAATTTTAAAAAATATATTGTTAAGTCTAAGCCACTTTGGGTGCTTAATACAAGCAGAAAAGCAGGATACAAATATTTTAAATAAATAAATAATAGTCCAGAGTTGCATTAACAACTTTTAAAATTATAATATTTTAAAACAGTATAGATGATGGTCTATATTGTGTGTTGTTTAGCATAGTAATTTGTTGACTTACACAGGATTCCTAAAATAGACTTTTCTCAAATGATGTTGTTCCACCACTTGTTGTATTAGCTGTCTGTATATGGCTTGTATTCCTTCAGGACAGTTTCTACATGTTATTAAATATTTTTTTCATTCTTTTTGTGTTGTTAGCATACTCCTGCCTGCAATATCTACATCTACTAACTTTCTTCTTTCCTTCAGTGGCTTAAACTTCACTAGAATGATGCCCCACGCTAGTTTTTTTTCTGATTAGGGATTATTATAACTACTTCAAACCCAAAGCACTAAAAAAACTAACAGATCTTATCCAAACACTTCCAACTTCCCCAACTCAAGAAAAGAAATGGGACACTGCTCTGTGTGTCTGCGGAACTGAAAGTGAAACAAAAATTAATCAGTTTTAGTTTTGCTTTCACTTGCAATCTGGAGTTAAATAAAAATTTTATCTTTGGTTTTGATTTGATCTGCACTGCCAATTAGGTGAATTCATAACTTGATTTTTGGTTTGGATTATGTGAGTGTATTTACCCTCCTGTTTACAAATCAATACAACATGTATGTACTCTCTCACACACCTCCCAGGAAAAATCACCTAAAAGACATTAATTACAACTTTGAAACTGCCAAGCCTGCCTAATATTGTATTGCCATCCATTCCTTGTTACTAATGAATTTTATGAAACAATGAATTTTTAGAAATGGAAAATTTCCCACAGAAAAATAAAGCACTGGAAAATTTTCCACCCCACATCTCTGGAGACATCTGCTGTAGAACCATCCTGCAGAACACAAACATCTGAAGTCATGCAAGAGCTTCTTCACCAGCAACCTTTTGATGCTACACCCAAGGAGACATGGTGGCAGATGTGGAACGAGAGGCTGAAGAAAATACCTGACAGTGAAATATGTACATTCCAGCAATGGAGTGTTTACTACCAGTGGCTGACAAACTGTGGCAAAGGTGGCGATGTCTCAGCTGCCTACATACTGGAGTTAGGTGTACCAAGGAACTAATGAAGAAGTGGGGCTATATCTTTGGTTCAACTACCTGTAACAGAGGTGCCACAGAGCCTCAGACTATGCAACACCCATCCGGTTAAAGGCCTACAGAAAAAACCCTATGAGGACCAATTGAGGAACCCGAATCTCTTTAGCCTCTGCAAGGGAAAGCTGAAGTGATCTTGTGGCCATCTACAAACTTATCAGAGGGAGGGGAGGGGGACAGCAGGAAATAGAAGATATGATGTTTACCAGGGCGCCCGTCAGGGTAACAAGAAATAATGGCCACAAACTGAAGGAGAGCAAATTTAGACTGGACATCAGGAAAAGATTATTTACAGTGAAGGTTGCCAAAATACAGAATACGCTTCCAAAGGAGGTGGTGCTGTCCTCTTCCTTGGAGGTATTTAAAAGGAGACTGGACAAACACCTGGCTGGGGTCATCTGACCCCAGCACTCTTCCCTGCCCAGAGCAGGGGGTTGGACTTGATGATCTAATAGGTCCCTTCTGACCCTAAAATCTAAAAAAAAAAAAATCTATGCTCTGACACACTGGATTTCCAGTACATTGGAGCCAACTCTCCGCATGTGTATAGGAGACCTCTGTTCCTAAATGAGGAGCAGATTACAAAACATCCTGTTTTTCAGTTCATTAGTGGAAATACATGTCAATCATTTGTCCTTCCAATTTTATTGGCTGTGCCTAGAGGTAGGGCAGTGCACAGCCAGAAGAAGCAGGGTTCCGAACAGGCCATGGAGGTAGACAGATTGCATTTTTTGTGGCGGTCCTATCCCTTGCTGCTGATTGGTCAACGGGCCCTGAATAGACTGTAAGGTAGATGGAAAACTGGCTGGAGCATTAGGCTCAGAGGGTAGTAACCAATGGCTTAATGTCTAGTTGGCAGCCGGTATGAAGTGGAGTGCCCCAGGGGTCGGTCCTGGGGCTGGTTTTCATAGACATTTGGGCTGGAAGGGACCCCGAAGGATCATTGAGTCCAGCCCCCTGCCCCAGGGGCAGGAAGTCAGCAGGGATCATAGGATCCCAGCAAGATAAGCATCAAACATGTCTTGAAGGCGTTCAAAGTGGGTGCTTGAACCACCTCCGATGGCAGGCTGTTCCAGACCTTGGCGGCTCAGACATGGAGTTTGTGACCATTCATTCTTGTCATCCCTTGGGGGGCTCTGGTGAACAGACATTCTGCCAGATCCTGATAAGCACCCCGATAAATTTACAGGTGGCCACCAGATCACTTCTGGGCCTGTACTTTTCCAGGCTGAATAGCCCCATTGCTCTCAGCCTCTCATCATAAGGTCTGTTTTCCTGACCTCTGATCATGTGCATGGCTCTCCTCTGCACCCTCTCAAGCTTCTCCACATACTTTTTGAATTGTGGAGCCCAAAATTGGATGCAGTACTCCAGCTGTGGCCTCACCAAGGCCGAGTACAAGGGGAGAATGACGTCCCGGGATCTGCTTGAGAAGCATCTATGGATGCAAGCCAGCGTTTTGCTCACTTTACTAGTTGCAGTGTCACACTGAAGGCTCATGTTCATCTTGTGGTCAACCATGACCCCCAAGTCCCTTTCATCTGTAGTGCTAGCCAGTGTAGCACTACCGAGCCTATAACCATGGTGCAGGTTTTTCCTCCCAAGGTGGAGAACCTTGCATTTTTCGGTGCTGAACACCATGAGGTTCTCATCCACCCATTTCATGAGTCTGTCCAGATACGCCTGGATCACCCTCCTATCCTCAGGTGTGGATGCTTTTGCCCCAGAGTTTGGTGTCGCCGGCGAACTTGGCCAGTCCACTTCTAACACCAAAGTCCACATCATTGATGAAGATGTTAAACAGTATAGGCCCTAGGACAGAGCCTTGTGGAACCCCGCTGGTCACAGTGCAGCAAGACAATTGGCTCCTGTTGACCACCATGCTCTGGGTCCTACTGCGGAGCCAGTTCCCCAGCACCAGATTGTGGTGACATCAAGGCCGCAGTTAGCCAGTTTAGCCAAGAGGTGATCATGGGATACCAGATCAAAGGCTTTTTTTTTTGAAGTCGAGGTATATGACGTCAATCTCTCCCCCTTGTCCAGGTGATGCGTCACCTGGTCATAAAAGGATATGAGCTTGGTCAAGCATGACCTATCCCTCAGGATATTGCCTTCAGCTAGTCTGTCAAGGATGGCCTCCTTGATAATCTTTTCCAAGACCTTCCGCAGGATAGAGGTCAGGCTGATGGGCCTGTAGTTAGCCAGATCTACTTTCCTCCCTTTCTTGAAGACAGGCATGACATTGGCCCTCTTCCAATCATCAGGCACTTTACAGCACCAAGAACTCTCAAAGATCTGTTTTGTTCAATGTCTTCATCAGTGACCTGGAAGATGTCATACAGTGCACCCACAGTATGTCTGGAGATGACACCGAGCAGGGGAAGTAGTAGATAATGCTGAAAGATAGGGCTAGGATTCACAGTGACCTAGACAAATCGGAGGACTGGGACAAAAGGAATATCTCATGAGGTTCAAGAAGGGCAAGTGCAAAGTCCTGCACTTAAGACAGAACAATCCCATGCACCAGTACACGCTGGGGGCTGACTTGCTGGGCAGCAGCTCTGCAAAAAAGAACCAGGGGTTACAGTGGATTATAAGATGAATGTGTGTCAGCAGTATGCCCTTGTTTCCAAGAAGACTAACAGCATAGTGGTCTACAGATCAAGGGAAGTGATTATTCCCCTCTATTCAGCACTGGTGAGGTCACATCTGGAGTACTGTGTTCAGGTTTGGGCCCTCCACTACAGCAAGGATGTGGACAAATTCAAGAGTCCCACGGAGGGCAACAATGGGGCTGGGGCACATGACTTATGAGGAGAGGCTGAGGGAACTGTGCTTATTTAGTCTAGAGAAGAGAAGATTGAGAGGGGATTTAATAGTAGCCTTCAACTACCTGAAGAGAGGTTCGAGAGAGGATGGAGCTAGACTGTTTTCTGTGGTGGCAGATGACAGAACAAGAAGCAACGGTCTCAAGGTGCAGGGAAGTTTAAGCTAGATATTAGGAAGAATTTTCTCACTGGGAGAGTAGTAAAACACTGGAACAGCTTACCTAGAGAGTCTGTGCAATCTCCATAGGTTTTCAAGGCCTGGCTAGACAAAGCTTTAGCTGGGATGGAAATGGTCCTGCTTTGAGCAGGGGGTTGGACTAGATGACCTCCAGAGGTCTCATCCAACACTAATTTTCTATGATCGTATGAGAGAAAATAGCATCCATCAAAACATGGCAATCATATGTCAAAATTGCAAGGATAACCTCCAGAGAAAATAGCATCCATCTACAGTCATTACTATAAAAACAAATATTTTCAAATATATTTGACAAGAACATTATTTTATCCACAAACATGATATATATGAATCATATGATGCACAACTCATAATTACACAACTCATCATTAATGGCCTATTTAACCACTGACAGAAAAAAGTAAAGTAAAAGCTTCTCGTTAAATAAAAGCTGTTTACCAAAAAATTAAGAATAACATTCTTTGGTAATTGACCTTCCCTGTAAACTCATCGTTTAATCTTTACTGCTACCAATTCCTTTCTCCTTTACTCATTTACCAAAGGCTTATTTACTTGAACACCACTACTGGCATAAACTGGATTTAGTCCCTGTTTGCAGCAGTGGAAGGATTTGTATTTGCACATATATAATAAACTACAAACCTTTATTTCTTACTCACTTCTTTCTGGCAAACTATCTATTTTGGAATATGAATCCTTACCTACCCTTAGCTTATAGGTTGCACTTAAGTAGCAGGCATTTACTGTCAACAGTATCAAAAATGTGTCTGCTCAAGTTTTTACTGATAAGGAAATTTGCTCAGAAGTCTGTAATTCTAGCCTTTCAGCTAGAGTACCAATGTCTCAGCAGATTAAACAGTTTGTTTTAGGGATTTATTAGAAAAGGCTAATTAATGATTCCCAACAGACCTCTCCCATCTTACTGGCTGTTCAAACTGTTTGCTACAGAAAGATGTTTTACTCTCAGCTATATAGAAATGTTACCCATATTTACTACGTGCAACATGCTATACCAGGCCAGGGGGAAGGGGGGGGCGGGGAGGGGGAGGGAACACCAAGATACAGCCCACTGCCACTGCTTGTCCTGCTACCAGAATTCCAGACCCATGGGGAGTCCTGTAGGCCAGATGAAATGGCTCTGTGCACTGGATTAGGTTGGCAGACTGTCCCTGTGTGTTAGATCAGACTCACAGATTGTTCCCATGGCAAAGATCTGGCCCAAAGGGATGAATAAATTGGACATTACTGCACAACTATAAAAGGTATGGTCTATCTTAGGGCTCTGCAACCTCCATGCATTGTGGGCTACATCATACTTTGCTCATCTTGTCAAACTTAAGAAACACTTCTGTGGAAAGCAAAATTTCCCATAACTTCAAGCAGCAACAGAAAGTTTTGCAGGTAACATAGTACCCAAGGGCCACAGGTTGGGACCCCACCAGCCTGGCATTTAAGAAGTTACCAGGAGTCAAGAATTCTCAGTTCTTGCAATGCTGTTGCTGACATGCTGAGTCAGCCTGTCCAAGCCACTCAGTCACACGGGCTAGGAACAGACATTCAAAAAACCTGAGCCTGAACTAATTCAGTTGTTTTAGGTTAGTCTAACCTGGCTAGGCAAAATCAGTTTGTAACTGTTCAGACATCCCAGAAATGCTGGCACATGCCTGCAGTGGCTCAGGCTAGAAGTCAGGGGGCACTAGAACAGCCCTCCCTTCCCTTCCATACTGCTGAGCTGAGAGGCTTGTGGTCAGGCCCCGGCAGGATGCCCTGATTAGGGAGGGTTCCCACCCCCCTTCTGACCAGCTCAGCAGGGAATTGATGACATAGTGTTCATCACCCGTAACTCAGTGTTTATCAGCCTATTAAGAAAACAACAGAGGAACATTACCAACAACCTGTTGATTCTGCCTTTGTCCCATCTGCCACAGCATGGACCATAGCCAGCATGTGGTTTGCTAGCTAATGCTGAAAGGTGTCTGTGTAAGACAGAGGGGACCACAGATTCCTGCTTAGCAGGGAGTGGTGAGGGGAGCAGGGGAAAGCCAGGCAGATGCCTGCAGTCTCTGTCGGAGCAGCAGCCAGGGAGCAGAGGGGAGGGGCCAGCCCTGCCATGGGGTAGAGAGCCCCTCCCAACCCACACAGCATGCCAGGACGCTGGGAGAGTTTGGTTTAATTTAAATTAGCAAGGAGTCTGGGACACACTGCATAAACCAGTTTGACCCAAATCAGTTAAGTCTGATACCACATTTCACAGACATCATAGACATTAGGGCTGGAAGAGACCTTGTAAGTTCTTAAGGTCCAGCCCCAACCAGGTTTATCTCACGCTGGTTTCAGCCATTTTCAAACTGGTTTATGTGCACTGAACATCTGTTTTGTTACAGGTTTAAACTAATTTCTGATCACTTAAACCAGTTTATGTGTAATGTCTGTCCCTAGGCATGGCAACCCCATGGGACCTTCTTTCTCTGTCCGAAAAAACGGCAGCATATACTTAATTACTTGAGAATGGATGGAAAGCCTTGGTAACATTAAGCAGATTGCAGTCATGAGACAGCAAGCAGTACAGAAATGGAAAATATTACCATATATTCAAGGGGAAAAAAATCCCCTTGCACAGATATTTCTAACACAAATAAATACCTCCAAACCTTTATTTCCTGCTCTCTAATTTTCATGATTTGTATTGGGTAGAGAGAATGGGTCTTGACAAAAGAAAAATAAATTAGGTGCTCATATACAAGATCAGGGGTAGGTTACATTTAAACAGCTCTTGTGAGCCCAAAGGTTGCCAGAGAAGTCCTGTGTAAACCACATCAATGAAATACAGCCATCTCCAGAGGAAAAGGTGACACCTTCTGTATAGCAGTGCGGACAGGGAAATTCTGTCCAAGGACACTGAGGAGAAAAACACGTGGGCAGGACAGTAGCATCCTCCAAAACAATGGTGCATATGTAAATCCTTGATTCTGCAGAGGGGACATGGAGGCGTTGTGATTCAGGCACAATGCCATAGGTGACCACTGGCAGGACACAGTGTTCCTCCTTTTGAAAGTAAAACAAGCGCTCTTCTTGCCAGCCAACACTTCCTTGTATGTGCAGAGGTTCTTTCAGTACAAATGAATGTTCCTGCAAAAACTACTGTCACATTCTCCTGGCTGTATCCCATAGATAGGTCAGCAGCAGTCAACAGAAACTTGGAGGACTGCTTGCTTGTAATCTGAGACCCAAGTCCAACAGAACCATCCAGTGGTGATAGCAACAATGAAAGGCCTTATGTAGATGAGGCCTGTGCATTTAGGGCTTGACAACTCTGTGAAAAAAACATGACCACCCTGGCCCTATATATGTCTTCACTGTTACTCCTAAACAAGCTGCATCCATGATTAATTATGACAATGAAGCTTGCCAGCATAGCAAGGCTATGGTGCAAAAGGATAGAGAGTGCAATCAGCCCATTTGTGGGTGATAAAAGGGAGGCAGGTATCAGGAAGGAGTTAGGAACCTCTCCACAGATCTAGACACATGATTAGTATCCACACAAGGCAGACAAGAACTTGATTTTATAGCAGTCTGCCTCCAAAAATTACCAAGGACGTTTGTATTTTTAAAGAGTAGCCATCATTTTGAAAGCTAGTCCACTTAAAAAAAAAAATAAGTCTAGTCTCACAACCACATTTCCTCCTTATGTTTTCCCTCTCCCACATCTGTGAAAGAAAGTGACACAAAACAAAGGGAGAAATGTGCTCATCCTTATTGACTCTGCAAAGGAATTAGAGAAGCTATCTGCATGAACACTGCTGTCAAGTCCACAGCTGACACTTGAAAAAAAGATTTTTCAGTAGTATCTTTTAGTAATAACCTTTCCTTGTTGTAATGACTGCTTTTCAGACAGAAGTCTAATCTTTGACTGAACTGTATCCTCTTAATCAGCAGTCTCTCAACTTGTAAATCTTAATAGATGGATAATGAGAATGAACATTTCTCCTCCTCATGTGTCAATTCATGATTAATTTAAACAATTAAGGGAGACAGAGTGCATAACACCAATTGGTTTCTTGGAGCATTCATCCATACAGCATGTCTGGCTGTGGCTTGAAAGAAATCTGGATTAAATAACAGGATTCATATGTGAAAAGACTGACAATAAACAGAATTTTGGTCCTATTAAGTCATAAAACAGCCAGCTTTTGTACTACATGTCCACGTTAGGAAAAGCATTTCCTCTCAAAACATCATGCTGGGTGTTCAATCTGAGCACCCCAAAATAAAGGAATGTTCCACCTTCATTTTAAGCAGCTGAAAGAAGCAGGAGACACAAAGTTAATTACTGAAAAATTAAAGTCCTCTTTTAAAACTGCATAAAATAAAATGTACTCAATTAGATTATCCAGTGTTGTCATTTTTAATAAAGCCAGTTGATAATGCTCTTTTTCTTAAATGATAACATCTGCATCAGACAAACCCCAAAATGCCTTTTGTGGGCAATTAACTGAAATGAAGGAGAGGGCTTTGATCAACACAAAAGCTGCTTGCTAGAAGCATGCCATGCTGCTAAAGCAATCATGGTATTATTCAAAAGCAGGACAACAAGATGTTCCTACACAACTGCATGGGGGGGAAGAGGGGGGACTCCAAGGAACTGGAATTGACCACTCCTTCCTCCACTCTCTGAGTACCACACAATTTAGCAGCTACCCATGGTGGGGGGGTGTTAAAGTAGCAAACTATTAGTTTATGACACAAAAACAAGTCAGTGTTCTATGCAATGGGTTACAATCAGGCACTGGTGATATGTAGGGGGTGCACGCAGGTGCACATGCACCCCCTGAAATTGGCGGTGCACCCCTTGCGAAAACCGCTGCCGACACTGCCGGTGGTGCTGCTCACCACCCCCACCACACCACCTCCCCCCACCACCGGCAGTGGCATCTGTGGGCAGTCTGATTGCCGCTGACCACTGCTACTGGATGTTCATGTTAAATCAGGCATGTATGCAGTCAGTATGGACTGCACTGTCCTTTGAATTTCCTTGACTGGGGCTAGTTGAAATCCTTATCTCACAGCAAAATAAACATGCTCTAGGACTGCATATTGCAGTATGTCTTACAACAACGAGATAAGGACTAATTAAAAATATATGTGGAAGAGGTCAGTGTGCACTTCATCACACAACTCATGCAATGAGACAGATTCCTATTAACACAGTGCCAACTATGAGACACCTCTTCTCTTGAACTGCAACACCACATGAAAAACAAGACTGCAACCAAAATATATGCAGGATAAGTGGATGGAGATAGGTGAGCTATATACAGCTGCTGTCTCCTGGTTTATGATTTCACCTGAAACTCCTGGAAGCACTGCATCCTTTTATAACATGTTTGAGTAACTGTCACTGTTTTATATTTGAGGTGAATTATGCAAATATTGCTGCTAAAGATATTGTCTTATAAACAATTGTAAATTAAGAGACTCTAATTGGGCTGAGCTGACATGAAGCTTGAGGAGTTTAGGCATTTTCTACAGTCAGGGAGTGGTGAGCCAGAGTGGAGTTCCAGGCTTTTCAGGTGGTCCCTGTAGATCACCTAAGCTTCACAGCTGTAGAGAAGAGTAGGCACTTTGTTTGAGTCCTGATATCATAATCTTTGAACAAATGATGATTCAGTCTTCTGAAGGGAGAGCTGCTATATTGGATCCTATTCTGGATCTCCTCACTGAGGTTGGTCTTTGAGAGATGGCTGCTGAGGTATGCCAAGCGTTCAACATTCTCCAGCTCCTGTCCGTCAGTGAGTATCTTTGCTGGGGCGACTGATTAGCCCAGAGCAGGCTGGTGAAGCACTTCGTTTTTCCGATGTTAAGGGTCAGTGCCAGGCACTGGTTTGCTTGAGAGAAGCAGTTAAGAGCCGTTTGGAGGTCCTCCTCACTACATCAATGACAGCACAATGATCAGCATACTGAAGTTCCACAATCAAGGCTGAATTAACTTTGGTTTTGGCCTGGAGACAGGAAAGACTGAAAAGGTTCCCATCCATCCTGTACTCAATGCCAATGCCATGAGGTAGATGGTCATAGATGAGTATGAGCATTTTGATGACCACAAGAAAGATGGAAAATAAAATTGGTGTGATCACACAACCCTGCTTGACGCCATTTCAAATGGCAAAGGGCTCCATAGTGAAGCTACTGCATAGGATGGAGGCAGTTATCAGCTCATGAAGGAGTTTTAGGATGGTAATACATTTCCCTGGGTGGGCTCTCTGTAGCATATGTAGGCTCAACTGTGCAAGCTTTAATCTGGCCAGCTTGTGTTACAATTGCAGTAAAGATGCAAGCGGAGTGAATAACCATCCATATTTACATATCCATACGTACCTGGGAGGCTGGTACAGAGGCCACGCTGAAGCTTGTTCCATGATGGCTCACCACTGTGGATTCCCATATTTCCCATATAGGTAGATGAGCTCTATCTCAGGTTCACCTACCCACAGTGTTATCACACCTCTTGACTCCAAGGTGGGCACAGGCCTAATGTTAACACAAAGGGGACCATTTGTGCTATACTGTTATCAAGTCCATGTCCCTGTCCACTACTCTTCCCTAAGTGTGATTTTATATCTGCAGAGACCCTTGAGCACCAGTTGTCTTTCATTTCTCTCGGACTGGCTTGGTGCACTGCTTTCTATTGAGAAGCTCTGCTTTCTGCAGTCCCTTCATAGCACCTGATAAAGCAAGCCACAGCTTATGAAAATGTATGCGTTTCTGATTTAGTTTGTCTATAACCAGGCTGTTCAACTGGCAGCCTGTGGGCTCCATGCAGCCCACAAGAAGTTGATTTATGGGTTTCTACCCAGGCACCATTGCCTTCATTTCTCTGGCTGCAGCAGCAGCTGGGGTCTCCAGGCGTCCCCTCCTTCCTCTGTCCCCAACCCAGGGGGGACTGAGGGTGGTGCTGAGATGCCAGGTAGGAGGGGACATACATGGTGCAGCAGGGACCAGGGTGTCTACATAGCATGCAGCCCAGGTCCCCATCTCGTGCAGTCTGCAGTGCATGTGGCACCCAGTCACTTAGAAACTGGACAGCCCCAATCTATAAGGTGCAAATCTATCCTGCCTCCAGACTAACAGAACCGACTACCTCTCTTTTGGTGCACTGCTGCCAAATGTCCTTGTTTTCTGAAATGATAACCAAATACCTTTGTTCACAAGCTAACAAGGAGGGTTTCTGCATTACATTACAGCATGAAATGAAAGGGAAACCACCAAAAGCCTTGTAATTAAAGCATGTACAGCTGCTGATCTTTCAACAGTATCAAAGTTACCTAACAGCATGTGTTTATTCTTCTTTCTCCATCTAGCTTTCTGTAAATGTTACTCATTATTATACCATGCCCACTGGCTGTACAGTAGGAAGCAAGATTGTACAGATGTGATATTACTAGATGATCATATTTCACATGCACAAGGGTTTTAGGCAATAGCATACAATCCAGTAAATAAAACCCATAGATTTTGGGGAGCAGCTGAGACCATTACAATAATTTATTCCGACTCCCCTGAACAACATAACCTAATAACCTCTTCCAGCAACTTTTCATAGACATTATTAGGGCTGGAAGGGACCTTGGAAGATCATCGAGTCCAGCCATCAAGCTCTTGACTTCTGCATGAGCTACAGGCATGTCTTTCCAAACCATCATCTGTTTTAAATTTAAAGACTTAAAATAATTCCCCTAACAATCTATGAATAATGGAGGATCCACAAAATCTGTAGGTATGTTGTTCTAATCTATTTTAAGGTAGCAAAAATAATTATGACCATACAAAATCATCAATTGATATAGACTGATACAAGCCTCGATCAAACCTTCCTCTCTATTGTATCAAACGCTATCACCACTATTGTGGAAAAGAAAGCTCACACATGCACATGAAAATTATTGTGATTGTACATAATGACAGAATCAATGTCTAGTAACTGGGCACCATTACCCAATTAAAGGTTTAATTCCTATTATCTTTTCAAATACAAGAGTTTAAGTCATACTACTTTTTTATTAAATAGTATGCATCTTTTCTGTATTGTTACCCGTGCAAAACACATACATATCCAACCATGGAATTATTTAGAAACCATCACTGACTTTCAACCTTGTCTCCTTGTCTTTTAACGGGCCAGCTTCACCCACCATTTTATGAAAAGCTGGCTGTTCTACAGAAATATTTTGTTCATGATAGAAAACAACTCATAGAATTAAAAGCAAGAAATGGAAACTCTTACACATGATGTTACAACTTCTAATTTCTGTCCATATTATGCTAAAATGGCATCAAGGAATTACAGACACCATGTCACTGATTATAAATTGAATAGTCAAATACACTGAAAGGATTAAATTGTAATCCTGTTCTAAATAGTTCAATTTGTTGCTTGCCTGGAAACTTCTGGAGGTCAAAACAAACAAGTGATAGATATTTTCCTAAATTGAACTCAGACGTCAACTTTCTTTCCACTGTACATACCACTTGTTAGTAAACTGGTACATATTTTCCATCCATTTATGCTCACTGCCACCATGCTTCCTTCTCCTATGCAGCATCCTCTCTAATCTTTGTTAATTTAACTAAAACAAAATAATGGACTGGATAAAGTGCACCCATCTACTTTGTTACAACATATTAGTCTACACCCCAGCATGAAAACATGACATTCATCTTAACAGGCCTTTTAACAATGACCAAATGTCCCATGGCTATTTACAAATTTTTCAAGCTATGATGTAGTTTATATAAAATTTACAGTATATAAATACAGTGGGTTCTTATATAATCAAGGCTCCACAACAAAGTTTTGCATTCACTTGAAGTGATCTATTTTCAGCATATGTCAAAGTCACTCTCAAAACCCAACCTTATCATCGCTCTGCAGTAAAACTCATAGGAAGAACTTTCTGCAAGGACTCACTTCTCTTGGAAGCCCCCTGGAAATGGGGGGGAAGGGGGGAGGCACCTCTCTCAATCCTTGGAAGAAAGGCTTCAGGGACTGTGCCTATACCTGGCATATTCCAGGGCATCCGTGGGAAGGTCAGTACCTCCAGTGTCAGCTTTGGACACCAGTGCCTCTATCCCCGGCTTTCTGGAAATGCATCTTCACGGTGTTTGATTCTGAATGCCCTGGCATCTCCACAGAAAAGATAATATAGCCCTAAACTGCGTTATCTCTTCTGATTATGCTTTGCAGGACTGCCAGGGTAGAGAGGTTATAGCAGAGGTACACTTTAACCCCATCTTCAGTCATCTCTCCCTGTCCTGCTTAATTTCTCCCTCTCTCTGAAGGGTGAAGGAAGGACAATGCCAAGGAAGTTAATCAATATGCCCATTTGTATTGGAACGAAGATATCCAACCACAGAAGGCCCCTTCCCTCGATATGGGATTCAGTGATCTTGGCCTTGTCTGAACTAGGTAATTACACAGGCAAAGCTGCCATGAAAGGCAACAGGAAAGGAATAAAAGCCAAACATGTAAGCATTTCAGGGGTTGGCTCTCACTAGTACAAAATAATATTACCAACTGCAACTTGTGGTGCTAACTATGAATTCCTTTTTTAATTTAGAGGACAAAAATGTTAAGTCTTCTAAAGATATCAACAGAATATTTCTGCTTCTATGTTACCAAATAGAAGGGCCAGTTCTAGGAAGCAACCCCAGAAGTTCTGGTGGCCTGACAGACAGTCAGCTGGCAAATTCCTAATGTTGGCCTCAAGTTGCCTCCCCTACAAGTAACAGGTGTCCAGCAGTTCTTCCAATATTCTTAACACCTGGAATTAGTGGGGCTTTGGAGCACATTTTAAACTCCCATGGCAATTAGCGCTTTGTAGGTCCTTATGCTTGCAAATACAATTGGCATCCAAACACTTGGCAAGAGGTGACTAAATACCAACTGAATCTATCCTTCAAGCACCCAGACAGCAAACATGCATTTTCTTGCCTTCCTCCTGAACAACTAATATGTAAAGGTGACTGTGTTCATAGACCATTGCAATAGGTCTCACATTTGTTGCATGCCAACAATATCTTGCTTAGAAAAAAAAAGGTTGAACGTTTCAAGTTCTTGAAGCTAAGAACTAAGATGCACAAAACTGAGGCATTAGAAAATTAAAAATAATCATCTTTAAACTAGGAGAGCAGAGCTGTAATTTTGTTCAGTACAGCATGACATCATGGTTTATACGGGGCCAACTCAATAAATCAAACCTCTCCTAATTAGAGATCCTACTGCAAATCTACATTATTTGGATAAATAATTAAAACAGGACAATCCATAACACAAGCCAGATATGTTTACTAAAATATATTCTTTTCAGATTCGTTTAGCTTCACTGATGCCTACAGAGCTTTCATATTTAGCAAATTATATATCCTAAGCTTTTATTTTAGTCTGACTTCACTTTGAAGGAATTCTTCAATTAACTTTACATTGCTTTAAGCTCTTCATCCAATGAGAAAACAATATGCGGTTTCTAACTTCTTTCAGTGCCAATGGCTGCCATCCATGTTTGACTTTCAGACATAATGTCTTTTCAAAGCTAGGCTCTATTTGCCTAAAACCAACTAGCTGTCATAGCATTTTGACAAAAGGAAGGAAGGAAGAAAAGATGACAGAAAGAAGTTATGGTGGGAATAATTAGGTCTGATGACCCTTTCTGGGCAGATTAGAGCCTACTTTTAATAAGATCAAAGCAACTGCCCAAATTGTAAAGCCCATATTGGGAAAGTTATTACAACATCTTATGTACATTTAATGCTCATTCATGATCTGCTCCTGTTATTTTTATGTGTGGGTTTTGTTGAAAGCAGAAGTTTCCAAAATGCTCAGTCATTTCATAGTTGGTAGGGTAGCTAGGGTCAGAAGGGACCTGAGCAGATCATCAAGTCCAACCCCCTGCCTGGCAGGAAAGAGTACTGGGGTCAAACAACCCCAGCAAGGTGTTCATCAAGCCTCCTTTTGAAGACCCCCAGGGTAGGAGCCTGCACCACTTCTCTTGGAAGTTGGTTCCAGATCCTAGCTGCCCTGACAGTGAAGTACCGCCTCCTGATGTCTAGCCTAAATCTACCCTCTGCCAGCTTGTGACCGTTATTTCTTGTCACTCCTGGTACTGCTCAGGGGAACAGGGACTCCCCCAATGCCTGCTGATCCCCCCTGACTAGTTTGTAAATGGCCACTAGATCCTCGTCATCCTTCTCTTGTGGAGGCTGAACAGGTTCAGGTCCTGTAGCCTCTCCTCACAGGGCCTGCCCTGCTGCCCCCTGATCATGCGAGTGGCCCTCCTCTGGACCCTCTCCATGTTGTCCACATCCCTCTTGAAGTGCAGTGCCCAGAACTGGACTCAGTACTCCACCTGTGGCCTAACAAGGACCAGCAAGTGTTGCATAAAGGGGGAGGATCACCTCCTTGGAACTGCTTGAGATGCACCTGTGGATGCATGACAAGGTGCGGTTGGCCTTCCTGGTGGTTGGCCTTCCCCTGCTGTTGGCCCATGTTCATTTTGGCATCAATAATGACTCCAAGTTCCTTTTCTGCCTCTGCACTGACGAGAAGGGAGTTCCCCAGCTTGTAGGTATAGTGCTGGTTCTTCTTCCCCAGGTGCAGTACCCTGTACTTGTCAGTGTTGAAACCCATCCTGTTCTCATCCGTCCACCCCTGTAACCTGTTCAGGTCCGATTGCAGCCTATTCCTCCCTTCTAGTGTGCTCACTTCTCCCCACATCTTAGTGTTATCTGAGAATTTGAACAGGGTGCTTTTTACCCCCTCATTCCAGTTGCTAATGAAGATGTTGAACAGTGCGGCCCTGAGGACCAAGCCCTGGGGGACCCCATTGCTCACGTCCCTCCAGGTCAAATAAGACCCGTCCACCACCACTCTCTGGGTGCGGCCCTCCAGCCAATTAGTGATCCATCTGACCGTGTAGGTATCGACGCCACAGTCTGCTAGTTTTTTAATGAGAATGGGATGAGAGACAGTGTTGACACCTTCTTAAAGTTCAGAAAGACTATGACCCCCATGACACCTGCAACACCTGCGTTGAAGTGTGTTATCTAGCAAAGGTTACAATCAATGGAAACAGAAGATATTTTTCAAATTGCTAAATAGCCTGTTGCTAGCATAACAATACTTTATTGTATAGGTTAAAAGCCAAATGCAATTTAATAAAAACTATGAACTTAGAAATAGGTTTCTTTGCTAAACAGATTATTTGCTAAACAGAAACAGTGCTGTTTTCATTCCAGGTTTTTAAAAAAGAAAGAACCCCCAAAATATACATTTTACTTGTCAACTAGACTGATAAACAGATTATTGAGAAAGCTAAGACACCATCTTTTCCCATATACAGCACACACCTTTCCCCACCCAAAAAATTTGCTGTTGTGCCCAGTAGGGACCAGTTTAATTTGGGCTTCAGGGGATTTCAGAGGAAAGCCCAAAATTTAACATTTCCCCCAAAGCTGTGGAAAACTGTGATTTGACCAGAAATGGCCTAAAACCATAGGGGAAAGGGAGGGCAAGAAAAATTGTTTAAGTAGTATTTAGTGAAGAGAGGAAAGGCAGCAGACTCCTGGAAAAAACTATGGAATCTCTACGTGTTTCTGGGGCTCAACTAATCAAGTTGTTTGATTCCCCACTCTGGTGGGGAGCTTATAAGCCCTGCCCAGGGTAGAACAGGTAAGTACCCCTGCCTTAGGGGCTGCAAGCACAGGCATGCTGGGTGCCTGCTCCCACTGCCAGGCATGGGGCACAGGATGCCCCCACCACAGGGGCTCCTGCCCATCATGGCTGTCCCAAGCCCCACTATTCTCTGCTGCTGTGTGGGAGCAGAGGAGAATTTCCTTCTCCGCTTCTCTGTACAACAGGAGAAAATGGGGCTCGGGAGACCCATGCCAGGCAGGGAGAAGCCCCTGCAGCAAGAGCACCCTGAACTCTACACCTGGCTAGAGGTGTGGGAGAGCCCACCCAGAAAAATGCCTGAAATGGGCTCTGGTGAGCCTGCAGGGAACCTGCTTTTCCCCCTGCCAGAGCCTGAATTTCAGTGGTCCTTAATTATAAGCGAGGAAATATGGCAATAGCAAGTTCTGTTGCTTAGGCTTCTGCAGAGCAAAAGTGAAAGAGAGTCTGTAATCTACAGGGGAAAAAAACAATGAATACTTGCATTACTTATTTTAACTCAAGATTACTTTCTACCCAACTCACTCATGATAAGCAAAACTAAAGGAATAGTTTTCCTGCAAGCTGGCAGGAGTTTAGAAGTCAACAGCAGATCTGGAGTTAGTGTTGTGAAAAGTCTAACCTAGTGATTTTCAACCAGGTTGCCACAGTACTCTGCGATGCCTTGAGATCCTTTTAAAGATGCAACAGGTTGCTGCTCAATATTAGCACTATTAGGTATGCAGGCACCTAAAAGTGATTTACAAGATAAATACAGGGGCTTCAAATAGGAACCCCATAGATTCAACAACTTTCTGACCTGCTGTGGCCTTTCTGAGTTCATTACTCTGGTCAAAAAAATAAGTGAAAACTAAAGGCAGGCTTTTTCCAAGATAGACCTCAAATCTAAAAAAGATTGTGAACCACTGGTCTAACCTCAAGACATAACCCAAGGCTTTTTTTTCTGTGATTCTCACCTATAACCAGATATTCAGTTATTATTTATATACCAACAAGAAATAGCTGTGTTGACAGGGCTGCTTGATACCTGGAAGTCATAAATTTCCTCCTCCTTTGCTCTGCTTCCCAAGTCTTGATGCTGTGAGTCTTTGGCGGTGGATGACAGGAAACACAAAGTGACTGCACTGCACCTCAAATGTTAACACAAGCTATGGATTGCTAGAAAGTAACTAGGCATGCTCCTCTGATTAAGCAGCTACATGTCTCAAGCTCTACAGAAGCACCCCAAGGAAACATGGATTTTAGGACAACACTCACTAGACAAAGGAGGTGTTTAGTTCCATACTTCACTTGAAGGCCTTGCCATTTCTACTGAACATTAGCTTGTGCAAAAGGGGCTGCATTCAATTAGGATTTGGCCTGAATCAGGGACAGTGATTTGATCTGATTCGGATCACTGTCCCCGATTCAATTCAGCTGAATCCAAATCTGAAGATTCGATGCTGATTCAGAGAATTACCAATTTGGCCACAGACAGCTTTAAATGTTTTTTTTATACATACCTCGAGGTACCAGGTGAGGCTCATGAACACTCTGATGGTGGGGCGGATGGAGCGTCCCACAGGAGTGTGGGGGGACCCCCACATGCTCGGCAGCAGACCCAGAAGTGGACTGGAAGCACTTCTGGTCCGCTTCTGGGTCTGCCAGGGAGCACGTGGGGGGGCCCCGAACGACCTCCTGGCTCAGCGACTGGACAAGGGGGGACCCTGGGTGCCTCCCTCAGACCCAGGAGGTACCAGTCGCTCAGCCAGGGGGGCACAGGGGGACCCCCCAGTGTGCTCCCCGGTGGACCCGGAAGTGGACCAGAAGTGCTTCCTGTCCACTTCCAAGGTCTGCTGCCAAGCGCGCTGAGGGCATCCCACCCCCCACACTCCTGTGGGACATGCCATATGCCCCAGCATCTCACCATTCATGAGCCGCCTAGTACCTTGAGGTATGTAGAAAAAAACATTTAAAGCTATGTCTATATCTGAATTGCTGAATCTTTCTGAATCTCTCTGAATCGATTTGGAGAAATTAAAGGGTCTCCTGATTCAATCTCGATTCGGAGATTCAGCCATTGAATCAGGCCAAATCTCTGCCAAATCAAATCAGGGACCGAAGCTTCACACAGCCCTTCTGAACATAAGTAATTCAGTGGCTGCCCAGTTAGCTCAGTCATGCAGGAATGGGTTCCCTTATATGCACCTGCTCATTGCTTTTTTGCTTGACATTCAGTATCTGCACTATACCCAATCTTACCCTTGTTGTCTAAGAAATAACATTAACATTATTGCCCTTTCAATGAGCAGCAAATTATAGCAACTGATTTTCTACAAGAACTGCTAAAAGGAAAAAGTAGCTTGCCTGGCCCATGCCTTTCTTATCCTTTGTCTCTTGTTATCTTGTTATCTGTTTAAACAAGGAATACACCACATTCTAGGACACATTGATCAAAAACTTCATTAAGAGATAATGTGAGTCCCACCAAAAAATAGAGGGCTGGGGTGCCCTGTAGGACTTCTGATGCAAGCTGAGGTCAAAGAGGTAGGAGACTTCTGTAACTTCATTAATCTTAACTTCATCATCTCACAGAAACCTACTTGTAGAAGTGGAGCAAGTGGGATAGGTGTAGACAGATTTGGGGTGCAGAAATAGCTTGCTCTCCATAACACTGTGCTTCCCCCATTCAGAAAAACAAGGAGCTGACAAAGCCTTCTTATCTGCTTGTGGTTATAATCTCCTTTTCTACTGGCAGTTTATGAACAGTCAGGAAGTTGGGGGTCAGATTGAAGACAGAGGGTATGTTTTGGATCTTGAAAAAGAGTTTTTGGTTTATGAGGAATGATTTCCATTGCATGTGCAGTCCCATGAAGTTTGCCTTCTCCTAAAGTGGGAAAAATCCAACCTGTGATATGGCACAGTACATAAATCGTCAACCATTTTGCCAACATCTGTCCTCCTGCTTCTTTGCTTGATATAAAGAATGTTCTTTCATCCTTATCAATAATGTAATCTTGGCACTACTCCTTCAGGTAATCCAAAAATCAATTCAAAGAACCATGGATGACTTTCTTGGAATGAAATCTAAAACTTCTCTGTCCAAATGAGTAACTGTGAATTTTGGCACCCTGTGTATGTGGGGAGGGAGGTACTGAGCAGAGGAGAGACTTCTTCGAGATTCAGAAGACTCCAGCTGCTGTCCTGCTACCACAGCGCAGTCTCCCTTCGCACTTGGAACTGTTGCCACTACAACTCGGTGTCCAGGGCTGGTGCCCCACTTGCTCACTCACAGTTATGCTGCTTGTCTACGTCATGAACTTGTTTGCAAAGTAATTCTGTTTTTTAAATGACTACCTCTGTGGACAGCAGCATAGAGAATGATTTCTAAAATAGAGAAGAACTACTACTCCAAAGATCACAAGAAAACAACAAAAAAGATTTTCCAACAAAATCCAGAATTTCCCACACTTAAAAGTATTTCAGCAATCAATTGAGAAGTTTAAAAATGATGACCTCCCTTTTACAGTACATATTTTCATAATATGTGCTTTCAGAACCCAATGCTTAAAGAATTAAATATTTTGCTCCCTTCTGTAAACTTGTACAGATTGCTTGCTATTGATCTTCTGAGTCATGTTTCTGGCAGAAAATACATATTCTAGAAATTATAAGCACTAGAGAACAAATTATGTAATCTATGTATAGGTTTAACCCCTTCTTCATAAAAGTAGGATAAAACTGTTCAAAATCAAAGTGATAAGACAAAGTCATTCAAACCAAAGCAGCAAAACATTTATAACATTTGTAAGATAACAGTTTAATGTAAAGGGCTTGGATTCTGCTTATTTTTTGTTAAATTTCAGGTTGTGAACCACACAATAGAAAAAGTCCTTTTTGATGGAAAATGGTTGCTTCAAGTCACAGGGCATCACTCAAAGAAGAAGAATGAACATCTATCTATCTCACTCTGTAAAATCTGGATTTCTTTTTATACAGATTGCATCCAGTAAGGTTATGTCATAATTCAGGGAAAAATCAGCTCCATCCCCAACCAACCCTAAATGTCCTATGATTCTTCAGAGGACCACCTCCATTCTTCCTATGCTAACAGAAAGCCAGGACAAAATGAACTAGATGGCAAGCCAACTAACAGGTAATTCAGCACAGTTTACAGAAAATCAAAATCAAATATGAGTGAGTTGAGTGTGAGGTGTAGCCATGTCAGCGATGGCCATAGAAAAATCAAATAGAAGGATTTTGGATGCAGCCTAATTTAGGGTGTGCCTTTATCTCCTCCTCCTAAAATGCATGTGCTTCTGTTGGGTGACTGCACTGGGACCCAACAAAACTTGTCTCCATACAGTCAACCTGAGAACACCATAAAACTATCTGACAGGTAGAAAGGTAATAACTAAGCACATCACTGTCTTCATCAAGATCAATAATTGAGCCATGTAATCCACTTTGATTTTATTGGAGTGCTAAGGCAAAATTCCAAAGACATAAATAAGCTTCTGATTAGTGAGCAAGGCTTTTGGCCCTGCATTACACAGAAAGTCTAACTAGATTATCATAATGGTTCTTTCATACTTATAATACCATGGTAATTTAGAACGCCACAGTATAAAGTAAGAGATCTCATTTCCCAGCAGCAATTACATTATTTCCTTATTTTAATTTTAGTCCTCAAAAAACAAAGTCCAGAGGTATATATGATATACAGCAGTTTAGAAAAAATGAGCTTTTGCTTGCCTCAGATGCAAACAGCTACATAGCATTCAAGTGACACACAGTTTTGACCAACTAGATAGCAATGTCAGTGTTTCCATAATTCTTTATTAAGAATTATAGAATTTAAAATGTCTATTTCCAACATTACCTCATGCCTGGGTCTCTCACTGATTATTTAAAACTATATACATCTAGAAAAATCAATGACAGTACTGCAACAATACATACCAATGTATAGTATGCTTGGCAAAAACAAAATGGTCTGCTGTTCTCCGCCAAAAGTCCATTTCCATAAATTAACTGTGAATTGTAACTGGACAAGATCTCTTTTCTAAAGTTTCCAGCCATTGGCAAATATGTCCAATACACAGGAAGTTGTATTTATAGTTGCATTACTCTTCACAATATACTAATTCTCTTCCAGCCAGCAGGACCAGTGGCAACTTCTAAATGAACAGTCTTTTTCCTGGGATGGCATCATCATAATGTACAGTTTCTAAATCCCGGGTCAATTTTGGCCATGGAAAAAATACAACACAGGGGTTCTTTCCATGGCTAAACACTAAGACTTATTAGACTCCTCTGTTTGAAATGGTAGGAGTATGAAATCTTACTCTTGTAGCCTTTGGTCTTATTATTCAGGAAAATCTTTAAATGTGCACTTAACTTTAAGAATGAACTGTGCCATACTGGACAAATCCTTGAAGCAGGGATGTCTAATATATAGTCCAAGGGCTATATATTAGACATCCATCTCCCAGAACCTTCCCACCTTGCCTGCTGATACTCTGGCAGACTACTGAAAGGTTGGGGGTGGGCATTGCCTGCCACAGAATATGTGGTACTAGGGCCATGATGGACATGGTCATTGGCAACAGGGACCAAGTAAGAGTTGAGTTTGACACCTCTAGCTTAAAGTTATACATGTGGTTCAATGCCTTACTGAATTAGGGTCTAAACAAGCTACATCCTCACTTTACCAGCTATCTGCAGTCTCTCTTAGTCTTGGAGAGATTCAGCAAGATTCAGAGATTTGAACATAGACACAGCTTTAAATGTTTTTTCTACATACCTCTAGGTAACAGGCAGCTCGTGAATGCTACGATGCTGGGGCAAATGGAGCATCCCACAGAAGTGCAGAGGGCTCCATAGCATGCTCAGCAGCAGACCCAGAAGTGCACCAGAAGCACTTCTCATCTACTTCTGGGTCCACTGGGGAGTGTGGTGCCTCCTGGGTCTGGAGGGCGAGCCCAGGGGGCCGCAGGGAGGCCCCTATGCATGCACTCCAGAGAAAGTACTTTGGGTCCACTGCTGAGTACATGGAGGGCCCCACCCTGCACTCCTGTGGGACACTCCATCTGCCCCAGCATCGCAGCTTTCACAAGCTAGGCTGGTACCTCGAGGTACGTAGAAAAAAACATTTAAAGCTGTGTCTATGGCCAAGTCGCTGATTCTACAAATCAGAATCTAATCTTCAGATTCGGCTGAATCGAATCAGGGACAATGATCCAAAACAATGAATCAAATCACTGTCCCTGAGTCGGGCCAAATATGAATCCAAATCAAATAGGTCCCATTTCACACGCCCTTAACAATAAGAAAAGATTCTATGGATATTTTGACCAGACAAAAAGACTAAGAAAGCTATGGGTACATTATTAAATAATTAGGGCAAATTCTTTAGCAGAAGATATAAAAGGGCATATCTGCTCAATAACTCCTTTGCCTCAGTCCTCACAGAAAAATTAGGCTGCTAACAAGTAGAGCTGTGCAAAATTTCGCCCTGTGTTTCGTTTTTAAGTTGTTTCAATGCGTTCTGAGCTCAAAACAGCGAAATCAAAATGAAACAAAAGCCTTTGAAACAAAACAAGGGAACTCAAAACATTTCAAAAGTTTCAGATTGTTTAGAGTTTCGAAGTCAGGCTTACTGCCTTCAGTGCCAGTCCCAGCTGGGCGCACCCATTTCCTGTCATCTGGCAGGCAGATCAGGGACTTGCCTGCACCCCCGAGAGGGCTGCAAGGGGCTGTGCTGGACTCCTCCTGGGGGTGTGGGTCCCCAATCTGCCTGCAAGATGACAGACTGGCACTGGGCATAGCCCATACCCAGTGCCAGGAAGATCGGTGCTGCCGCTGGCCCCAGCCAGCAGCACCCGGCTCCTGTCATCCAGCAGGCAAATCGGGGGCACACACCCCTGAGAGGACTCCAGCACAGCCCCTGCAGCCCTCTCGGGTGTGTTGGCAGCCCCCGCTCTGCCTGCCGGCTGACAGGAGTCAGGTGCTGTCGCCTGGGGCAAACTGGGGCAACCGCCCCGGGCCCCGCACTTTGGAGGACCCCGTGGAGCCGGGAGGAGTAGTCGTGGTGAGTCTGAGCTGCCAGCGGCTTCGCATCTGGCTGCTTGCTCCCCGCCCACCCCATCCCACCACCAATGGCAGTGGTGCCAGCAGCTTCTTTGCATCCAGGGCATGCAGGATTGGGGCAGGAGCAGGTCCCTGCACTAAGTGATTTGCCCCAGACCCCACACCCTCCTCAGGTACCCTGGCCCTACCCACCTGTCCCACTCCCAGTTGCTCTCCCCACCCATCCACAGCCCCATCCATCTGCCTGGCTGAGTGCAGGGAAAAGCCACTTAAGGAATTTTGGTGAGCTGTTGTGGGTGGGGGCAGGGGTAGGGGACTGACCCGACTTGTGACAGCTCACCTTAACTAAGTGGCCCTCCAGCCCAAATAACTGCCCACCCCTAGACTAGATGACCTCTAGAAGTCCCTTCCAGTCTTGCTTTTCTACGATTCTGTTTACTTAGCATTCATCTTGTCTTTCATGTTTTGCTATGATACAGAAAACCTGACACCATTAAGGATGGCCCCACTGAAGAACAGTGCTTTGAAAAGTTAAAAAAATATACAATTTAGCACTTTGAAAAAAAATAGATTAATACTTTACCAACTGAGGACTCTATAAATGGCAAAACCAGATAAAGAAGAAGTGTTCTTACCTAAAATTGAGAAAAGGAAAAAAAGAAAAGAAAAAAATGGTCACTCTGAATACCGCGCCTTCAAAATACCAATAAACTCCACAACAATACATTATGGTTACAAAGGCAGCCATGGAAAAATAACACGTTAATTAGTTCTTGCTTTAATCACACACGTTAACAGTGATTGACTGACAGCCCTAATACACACACACACACACACACACTCTCTCAGAGGAAAGAAAACAGGAAGTTGCACTAGAACAGAAAATTGTAATTTCTTTGAAGAAATAATTAAAATTAACAAGGAAATCACAACTAATATTAATAAACAAGTAATAAAGAAAACTTAACATTAGTACTATGAAAACTGTTTTAAAGCAACCACTCAAGGAGCTATTAAAAGTTTGTTAATGGAGTTTGTTATATCTTTAAATATAATTCACTACAAACTATACTGAGAAGCATACGTGTGAAGAATAAGATGGTCAATTAAGCCAAGGAGTTAACTGTTGCAGACTCAGTTCCTTGTTCAGATTTCATTGAGCACATCATCAGTACCATAGGGCACAGACCAAGCGTTGCTGGTGAACTCAGACTGGTGAGGCAGTAGAGCATCCCATGGGTGGGCGAAGAGGGGGATGGTTGCAGCCAGCTGGGAGCAGCGGGGTTTGCAGCCTCCCCGCTACTAGCCAGAGTGCCTGGCCAGCTGCAACCCCCCCCACTACTCCCAGCCATTTGCAAACCTCCTTCCCTTCTTCCCCACCCCCCTTGGGACACTCCACTGCCCTACCAGTCTGAGTTCAACAGCTGCACCTGGTACAAACAGATATTAGGACCCCACTTTAACTCATGGCACTTTACATAAAGACAACCCAACCCCCCAACCCCCACCCCCAGCCTGGCCCAACAGACATTCAACGGTTGGGTGGGTGGGCAGGGGGAGGGGAGAGGGAGGGCTGGAACCAGCTTACATCAGCCCAGGCAAGCAGGCAGGGACACTCAAGCAACCTCCCAGGAGGCTGTTGAACCACCTCTCTCCCCAGTCCTGCCCCCCACCACCCAGCTGAAGGACTGTCAGCAACGGAGGGGGATGGAGGAAAGGACAAAGTATCCAGCTGTTCAATGGCCAGAGAGGAGGGGGGATGGCTGGGAACAGGGTCCCCTTGCCTTGCACCCCCCATTGCCTCCCAGCTACCTGAACTGGGGTATTGGGGGGAGCTGGTTCAGACCTGGAGGTGAGGCAGCTCCATTCCCCACTCCCTGCCAGCTCTGGCCATTCAGCAGCTGGGAGCTTCCTTTCCTTCCCCTTGACAGCCCAGGGGGCAGGGCTGAACCCTGGTACTGCCAGCCCAGTTGCTTGGGGCCCTGGATGGGGCTTGTGCATGGGCACACCCCTGCTTCCTGGGGTACCCACCTGGAGTTTGCACCTGGGCTGCTTTACCACTCTTCTGCTCTGCCACTGCTGGGCCACCCAGAGGCAGCAGTGATGACAGAGGGGGAGGGCAGCCTGGGGACAGGCTGCAAAACCATGTGTGAGATAAAGGTGTTAAAAAAAATAACACGTTAATTGGTTCTTGCTTTAATCACGCACGTTAACGGTGATTAATTGACAGCCCTAATGCACACTCACACACATACACACACATATACATACACACACACCCTTACAAGGCATCTGACAAACCATAGTTCTAATATCAGCCCACCCCAAGAGGGAACTGAAATAAGCTGTCTTTTTTTTTCTTTTTCTGAAATTTTAAAGAAAAAAGTTGAAAAAAGTCAGAAGTTCATTAATTGTCCTGTTTATTTTCTGCCAATTCTAGATGGAAGTAGTAGTTCCTTTTCCCATGTGGCAATTGAGACCAAGATATTAAGCAACAAAAGGACTCAGTGTCAGGGTTAAGAGCAAAAAACCTTAATTCCCTGGCTCTAACTCCTGTGCACAGGACAACAGAACGCCTCTTTCTTCCAACAGCCATGCTGTTCAATGACAGCTAACACTTTCTTTCACCAGATGAAGCTACAGCAATCTTAACCTTACATCCTTACCTGTGATCTTGTCCTCTCATATAGACTGTAGTACTGATAGTCAAAAAAACTAATTAATATTACATGTTATGTTGTGATTTTGAGATAGGGACCTAACTACTGTGGTTCAGAAGACAGCACTGAAGCTGACATTACATCAATTTGACCCATGGCTCAAAGTAATGAGCTTTGAAAATTGGCCTTGAATTTAGATTACAACACCACTTTTGCTTGCATCTTTCAGGCAAATTTTACTCCTGTCTACTGCAAGGACTTTTCCAAACACTGAAATAACTTGTGATTTTCTGAAGTCATTCCATGATTTTGCTATGAAAACGTGTACCCTACCTTTAGTAACAAGATCTCCAACATGGATCCACCAGACTAGGGACAAGGGAGAGCTCTCAAATTTAATGACTGCATTTTGACCAACAGCACCTCTTCTAAAGACTTGGCTAAGTTCCAAGAGCTAGGTTTTTCTGGGAAATGGAAATTCCCCAAAATTGAAAAGGCAGGGTATAAAGGAGAACACCCATCTTGCTGGGGTCGCCTGATCCCAGCGGTCTTTCCTGCCCAAGTGCAGGGGGGCTAGACTCGATGATCTATAAGGGATGCTGGTAAAACCATAGGGACACACAGGAAGCCTGGGACATAAGAAGTCATATGCTATTTTTAGCAGGTCAAGTTGAGGGAAGTTACCTGCAATAATCTCAAGAGACTGTCAAGTGAAATCATGCCTAAAATACCAACATCTTTTATACATTACTAATGACCACAGAAACACAATAAATGCAGTCTCTCCTATCCCTTCCCCCAAAACAACTGTTTTGCTACTATTAATATTCAAACAGGCTTCTGAAGAGGCTTTGTGGGTTTTCAATTTAGAGGGAAAGTGAGAGGTACTGAAAGGTTGTTGGCCGTTTTGTCAAACAAAAGACAAATGTAAAAATCTGTAAAGTGAAAGCATTTAGTTTAAATGAAACATGGTTCAAACGGTGGGGGGGGAGGGGGTTGGAAGAGAACCTTGTCAAACTACACACAAAACAAAACCTGGCAATTAAAAAAAACCCCCCAGCAATAGTAAAGAGCACTGACTTCAGTCAAACTACATGTGAAGGCAAGACACACTAAATGTTAAACAAAGTGAATTGATTTTGTTCTAAGCAAGGCATGTCAGGCATAAGCACCATATAACATTTTACAGAAACAAGAATTAGGTAATCAAGAAACAACAGACAAGGCACTATGATTCTGGCCATTAAACTTAGTTCTTCTGGCTCACGACACTAGTTCTTAGATTACCTGAGGCACAACAGTCTTATTAATATCTGTTTCCTGCTTTTGGGCCCTTCCTTAATCACAACTTCCAAAAAACTCAGGAGGCGCATCTACATATGCAAAAGACCCAGAAGCAATTTACTCTCGAGTAAGTACTCCCAGGCATGTGTCTACATGTACAAAGGACATGGGAGAAGATTAGAGAATCATAGGAAATTAGGGTTGAAAGAGACCTCAGGAAGTGAACTAATCCCTTAGTTGGGTTCTCCAACACTTCCACCAGGCAGTTGTCTCCAATACTTTCCAAAAACTTCCTAGATTTCCTGTACACTGCTGTATTGCCCTCCCAGCAGCTGTAAGGGTGATTAAAGTCCCACATGAGAACCAGGGTCTATAATCTAGAAACTTCTGCTAATTGTCTGAAGAAAGCCTCGTCTACCTCATTCTCCTAGTCTGGCGGTCTATAGCAGACACCCACCACAACATCACCCTTGCTGCTCTCCCCTCCAACCTTAACCTAGAGACTTTCAGCAGTCCTATCTCCAGTTTCATACTGAAGCTCTGAGCAATCAAACAGCTCTTTTACATAACGAGCAACTCCACCTCTTCTCCCTGCCTGTCCTTTCTGGACAGTTTGTACCCATCCAAGACAATGCTCCAGTTACATGAGCTATCCCACAAAGATATGCTGCTCCCAGTAGCAGACTGTTCCCACACCCTGCAGCCCTACAACCTACATGGTAACAGGTCAATTCATATTACACAGAGGAAAGTCTGCTTTTAAACATGTTTGAACAAAATCCAAAGTGACAGTATCATAGTGGTCTTTGGCAGCTGTACTGGAATGCTGCAGTCACCATGCATTATTTCTTTACTGTTGTTGATGGCCCTGCTATTTCACCATCTTCTCTTCATCTCTTTTCATTCTGTTTATGCTTAGTGCTTTCCATGTGTTCTACAAGCATCTGCTTTTTAACATGATCTAAAGCCTTGCTGCATGCAGTGCAAAATAGCACAGTACCATCAGTGTGAAATGTATCCTTGCCAAACGGTGACTCAGTTTAGGGGTGACTTTTGCACTTCTTGGCAACTTTTCTAGACTTGAATGCAATGTCCTGAGGTTGAAGTAAAATTTAAGGTGCATCAAAACACCAGCCCCTGTACATCGGGACTGACTCAATTTGCAACTGAATTTGTACCACAAAAAGTATGAAATCAAGTGTTTTCCATGAAAAAAAAGAAAGCAAGCCCCAAAATTTTGTTAGGGTTGGGGGGGGGAAAAAAAGACTTCCTGGTTCCAAGCAGAAAAGGTGAGAAGCCTTCCCACCCTAGAGCAAATTGTGGCAAGCCCTACCTGAGCCTTGGAACATGGGGGTGGAGGCCTGAGGGCAACACAAGACTGCCAGGCTGCTGGGTGCCAGCTGGCACTGCCTGCAGGACCAAGGCAGAGGCCATTCCCCTGCTGCAGGAAGGCAACCTACTCCAGTCTTTACCAATCTGAGCAAGGGAAAGTTAATTCCTGAACCCAATGCAGTGTCAGTTTGGCCCTGAGCCAGAAGGGCCATACTGTGTAGTCTGGACCCTCTGCGGCTGAGTCTCAGCAGGAGCATTGGCACATCCCCACCCAGTAGCTAACCAAGCTCTTCTTAAACACCTCCAGTGCTGGAGAGTTCACAACTTTTCTGGGTGTCTCTAACTGGGAGTTGGTAAGAGCAGCCTCCTGGGCACAGCTAGCTTTCTCCCTCTGCTCTTGGGAGAGAAAGAAAAAAACCCCAACAACCTGGTAATAGCAGCTTCCCAGGCACTACTGACCTTCTCCCCTGGCTCTTGGGGGAGAAGAAGAAAAACAAATAAATAAAAGCAGCAGCCTCCCAACCACATGCTTATCCCCCAGCCCTCTGGGAAAAAAGAATAAAAAACAGCAGCATCCCAAACCTGCTCCCCGCAGTCTGCCTTCCCCTCCCTGTTCCCCCCAGCCCCATGCACCATCCCCATCAGACCTGCAGGGCTGGGGCGGCTGGGTGCAGCAAGAGCAGAATGGAGCCTGAGGACATGGTGATCCTGTGAAATTAAGTCCTGGGCTCCACAAATTAAGCCCGTCCCTATCAATTGCCCAACTCAGGAGCCCTGAGCTGGGCAACTGGGTCTCAAAAGGCTGCTGTGTTCCCCCCAAACCCATGTGGCAAAAGCTGCCCACCCACACACCCCTGCCCTGCCCCTCGCCAGCCCTGCCAGCTCCCCCCGCAGGCCTGCCCCAGCCCTGGCAGTGTCACTCACACTTCTGCCCTCCCAGCTTTCTCTGCAGCTCCCTGCCACTGCCCTGGCAGCAAGACCAACACCCTACCCACAGGGCCCCCTCTGGCCCTGCTGGTGCCCCTCATTCCTGACCTACCATGCCCTGCCCCCCCCCCCACTGCCAGAAGGGGGCCCAACCTGCCCCTTGGCCTCAGCCCTTGCTGGTCTCATTCTCAAGACCCGCCCCCACCCCCTCCTCCTGCGGACAGGGCTTAGGGTTTCATGCCCTTTTTGCAAACAGCTGTTGCAGGCTGGAACTCTGCCAGCATGTGGAGAGCTGCCTGCAAAAGGGGGAAATCCTCATTTTTCTCCTTTAAAGGGAAAAACCCGTGTTTTTCCACAGGAAATGGAAAAACTGGATCCCTGCTTATAAAGCAGTCCTATACTCCTCAAATTAACCCTGTTTTGAGGAATGAAACTTATCCCAGTCCCAAATTTATCTACAGCCCACACAAACTTAAAGTTCCCTCACTTTTATTGTCAAAAATTATCAGAAATTAAGAATTTTGAAGCTGTAGAAAGAGTTATTTTCTGAAAATATGAGCCTCTCAGTATTTTAAGTTTCCTGCATGACCTTTTCATGTTCGCTATTTCAGGACTTTTCTCCACACACTGTGTCCCTGATATGGGCTTTGGCAGGCTGAGCGATAAGAGCTGCCTGAAAAGTGACGGCATTCTCATTATTATCCTCTATTGTTATACTTAATCTGTATTGTGTTATGCAAGAAGCACTTATTGTTTAAGCAGTTTATACATGCAGTGCTATCCAGGTCTACCCAAGAAAAGCAGAGATTCACAAATACACCAAAGACTTCATGACTTTCTTATAAAAGGAAACACATTAATTTCGCATCTCCTGATGCCTTTCTTGCAAGGCATTCATTACCCTCATGTCTCCAGTGATGTTTTTAATAGGATTTGAGGGAATCTGACACCTGGCCTAGTCCTAACAAACCAAGCAAGTAACATATACATGCTATTAGCAGTCCATAAAGAATCTGTGATTTAAAGAAAATAATAATGGAATAGAACAGAACACTAATCCTCAAGGAGCAGAGAGAAGAAGCCTAATCCCCACACTATTAGACAGTGTCCGAATCTTTAATATGAGTCAAGGACAAAGTACATGCTCCATCAGCACTACAAACTGGAACATGCAGTGACCTTGTTACAGAATCAACTGTTAAAAAAAGCCTCACCTAAAAAACAGTTCTTGCTGCAGGCAGGTCCTCAGCCAAGAGGCCTGGAAAGCAAAAGCAGTGCTCAAAAGCCAGTTGGCTTGGCTATAAACCTGCATACCTCTTACAATGTAAAGTCTCCACATGTGCATACACACACAACACATTATTATATGCCTACTAAGGCCAGTCCCTGACTTATGGTCCTACTGCAAAGCTTACTAATGCTATAAAGCTATCATCATTTAATCCTCAGGTATTTAAAATACCAAAATGTTGATAAAAGCAGCATTCATTTAAGGACAGTGATATCCCCACAGAGAGCATGTCTGAAGTTGCTGGAACCCCAAATATCTAATGGCTCATTCAGTTTCATTGCGTGGTCACTTATTGGTAAAAAGTAAATTTAATGCTTCATAAATATAAGGCTTAAAACAAAAGTGCTTCTAATCAGATCTGGCACAAGATGGAGAAATGCACAGAGTGAGGTAAGTGTGATGTTGCCCAGCTGAAGAACAGGGGATGGCAGGGCTTCAGCACATGACTCACACAGACACTAAACAGCAGAGAGCTGGAGATAATTCTCAGGTAAACTTTGTGCGAGCCGCTACGTCATCCCCTCTGTAACCTTCCTGCATTAATCATGTCACTTGTAACCTGATGCAACCCAAGAAGAATGTCTGATTTACAAGGAGCAGGGCAAGGCTAACAGAACAAATACTTTGGCATGTCAAGAAAGCTGAGAGAGGTAGTTAGCCATGTTAGTCTGAAGTCAGGCAGAAGGCATGGTAAAGATACATCTTGTAGACTAAATAAGATTGTATATAGATAGTATAAGTTTTCGTGAGCTTGAGCTCACTTCATCAGTTGTTCTTAAAGGACGCGCATAGAGCTTGTCATCACATAATTTTAATCTCTCATACATGTTGCAATTGTATGTTCATCATAGTGCTGCTTCAGTAGAGTCTCACAACATTTTAAACATGTTGGTCCCTTGTAAAAGCCTGCCTTTTAAATACAATGCAAGTTTCAAAACCAAGTTTGATCTGAGTGTTTGGCTACATGTTTAAATGGGTTCCTCTTTATCCAGCCCTACTTGGATATCCCTGTTATTTGTATTCTCCATAACTTGTTCATCAGCAATCCTTAACTTAGCAACCTCCTGGTGGAATAGAAGTTTTGATTTCTTCTAGGTGTGTTAACTTGATTAAATGAAATTCTTGATCTCAAGACCACTTCTTCAGATGCTACGAAAGGACAAGCATAGAGCAGTGTGTAAACTGGATTGAGTGATTTGAATACAAAAGGGATGGGAAGAGGGAGAAGAAGAAAGGAAGGAGATGGGGGCAGTGTTGGAAGAGGCATACAAGTGAAGAATCCATAGGAACAAAAGTGTTACCAGAGCTAATCCAGGTAATGAAATAAGAATTTGCGGTCTAGTTGAGGATGGTTCTACTTTGAGCAGGGGGTTGGATTAGATGACCTCATGAGGTCCCTCCCAACCCTCACTTTCTATGATTCTATGGAAGTGTCAGCTGTTTCTCAAAACTATGTACATCAATTTGGTAAAAATCTTTTTGGTGCAAAGAAGTACTGTTTGCATTGCAGTACATGGCTCATTTAGCTGCATCTTCTCACAGAAGAATGAAATGGTCACCTGGAAGAACTAAAGATAAAGTTTCATAGATCCTAAAGGAAGTTAAAGTGTATATATTTTGCTTTAAGACTGTGTGAAGTTATCCTCAAATATTATACTTAAGTTATAAATCTATGAAGTTTTCACAGTAAGTAGGAGCATTGTTTACAAAATGTATTACAAACCATACAGGGCCTTATCTACCACACTGAAGGTAATAGAAGTTGCGTCATTGACCACAGTTGGAGCATGTTCAGACTAGCAGTATTTATAGACATCCCTACTACAACAGCTTACTGGAGTCGAGTCTCTGTAGAAATATGTAAACGTTCCCTTAACATCATTCAGTACTCCAGCGCTTGAACCCTATATTCCTCATAACTTAAGCATGATATTTGCCCTTAATCTTTCTAAATCCACTGCATTTTTCTCTCCTTTCCAGTTCACCAAAAATCTCCCTATTGAACGCATTTCTCATTAGGAACAATCCTGCCAGATGCTCATTTATCTCAGCATTATTACTAAGTCACAGGTTGGTGGCTTTAGTTTTTATCTCAAAAGCTTACTCTAATTTCCCTTCTAGACTGTCCCTGCTCTCCTGCTCTAGCCATCAGTGTTCTCCTATCTTCCACACCATGACCCCACTATCATATGTGCACTGCAAACTACCAATAATCATCTTTATTGTTTATGTCGATTATTTATATACATTTTGTAGCTGCTCCTTTTCCCTTGGCATTCCTTGCTCAATATTTATAAAAATAGGCCATACAAATACACAAAGCCTATAATTTAAATATAATGTAACAGCTTACATATCAAGTTTTCTACAGGAAAGTATTAAATAGTGCAAAAATTAATTAAAATGAAAATATAAGCTATATTTTTCTTTTCCTTATATCAGTTTGGAAAGCATCTCTAATACTATGTGTGCATGTACATGTGCACGTGCGCACGCAAGCGCACACACACACACTATTTATTTTCATTAAAACTAAAACCAAGAATGTAGCTGGTTCACAGGCTTACACAAATGGACACCTTCCACTTCTATCTCACCAGTTCCAATCCAACACGAATGTAGTGACTGAAAACCATTGTCTCCTGACAGCTGTTCAGCAATTTGTGAAAAGGGAAAAAAAGGAAAAAAGAAGTGATGAGCTAACTCAGAAAAGGGCAGACATCTGCCCCACAATTCTTCACCCTTCCTGGTGTACTTGGCTTATTGAGCTAGAGACCAACTTACCCTCCAAAAAAAGAGTTCAGACAAAGTGGGCCACCAGTATACAGGAACCTTGCCTTGGCAGTGCCACATTTCAGCCATACTGAACACATCAGCACCCAGAGCTCTGAGCCTACCTACCTTTCACAGACAATACATTCCCTTCGGTGTTTTTAAAATCTTTTATCAGACTTTGAAACAAAACTAAACTTCCCATGAGAATGCCAAGAGCCTAATGGACACTTTCACACCAACTATGCACATGCATGAGTGGGCAGACAGTTCTGTGAGGAAACAGATTGTACTTCCATGTTATACAAAGGTTATAAACCATGAACAAAATTTATGATGCTTAACTTGACAGTGCTTTTAAAACAAGTACCTTGACACCTGAAAGAATGTCTACCAAATACTGCACTTTGTGCGTAATTGGCCTTGGTCTAAATAAAGTGTCATGTGTTTAAAACATTCATTAGAGAACATCTCCTTGGTCCTCCATAATTAACACACTATCACATGCATGAGAAATTTAAGATGACCTTTGACCTGCCTGAGTAAGCTAACATTCTGTTCCAGTCAATCAACACACACCTTCATATATTACTTGAAGCTATTTCAAATATATTCCTTATCCAACTTCTACATATTGCAGGTAAGACTGACCTTTATCAACATGGACAGGGGTGAACAGAGTTTTCCCAGACTTATGGGGCCCCTGTAAAGGCTAATTACACATGCACCTCCCCACTGCTGTACACAGGAACTAGTGCTTCCTTGCATGGTCATGCCCTATATGCACGTACACAGCTCTAGGTACACCAGGAATATACAGGCATACCTCGTTTTATTGCGCTTCGCTTTATTGCACTTTGCAGATATTGTGGTTTTTTTACAAATTGAAGGTTTGTGGCAACCCTGAGTCGAGCAAGTCTATTGGCACCATTTTTCCATCGGTTAGCATTTTTTAGCAATAAAGTATTTTTTAATTAAGGTATGTACATTGTTTTTTTAGACATAATGCTATTGCACACTTAACAGACTACAGTATAGTGTAAACATAACTTTTATATGCACTGGGAAACCAAAAAATTCGTGTGACTCGCTTTATTGCGATATTCGTTTTATTGCGGTGGTCTGGAACCGAACCCGCAATATCTCTGAGGTATGTCTGTATACAGAAGACAGTGTAGTAGTAGTAATATGGAAGGGATTATTTAATGGGTGAGACATCAGGTATGAAATATCTAGATTCTTTAGAATCCCAAATTGAAACCTTACGCCTCATTTAAATATTTTTTTTCTGAAATAAAGAAATACAGCTTCATATAGTTTTCAGTATGTAGTTTGCTTCATATAGTTTGCTCCCTTAAAAGAGTCCTTTCAAAACATTGTAAGAATATGTTACAATGGAGGGTCAGTATTATCATCCTCCATTCACAGGTTAGAAAGTTGAGGCCCCAAGCCTGAAGTAACTCACAATACATCCCTGAATGAGTTAGGGGCATAGCATACAAAGCAGGTCAATTGCCATCCCCCCAAAATGATGAAATCTAAGGAATTATGGAATTCAGTTAAAGTGATTGTGAAGCTAGAATAAGGAAGCAATGGTTTATAAAACTTTATAGTGTACACATCAGTTACAACCAATAAAACAACCTAAAATACACAGAAAATGTGATGTTGTGGAGGAGTTTCAACATTGGGTTAAATCCACTTAGCCTGGGGTGGGCAATTATTTTGGTTGCAGAGCTACTTAAGTTTCACTGTGCAGGGAAGACGGGATGGTCCCCCTGAGCCTGTCAACACCCCGCCCCCTCCACAACAGTCTGAGAGCCCTGTGGGTCCTCCCTGCCATTGCCAACAGCATGCAGCCCCAGCTTCTACCCCAGCCCAGTCCATGACCTCTCTGGACTTGCCCCAACTGGAACCAAAGCACACAGTCCCAACCCCAGCCTGCCTGTGCCTGTGCCTGCTCTGCACTGCCCGCCCACGCTGAGCAGCAGCAATGGCTAGGCAGAAGCTGCTGCTGGCACAGGCAAAAAGCAGCCCTTTCTCCTTCACTGCTGCCAGGCTGCTCTTGCTGCACCCACCCAGAGCCTGCGCCCAGCTGCCCTGCAGCTCCTTTCTGCCCCCATCACTGTCACCTCTGGGCCGCCCCGCCGGGCAGTGGTGACAGTGCAGAGGAGCCACAGGGCAGCCTGGGCACAGGTTCCGAGTGGCTGCATGAAGAACTACCTAGCAGCAAAGATGGGGAGGGGCCACTTTTCCCCCATGCTGAGCAGCAGCTTCTGCCTGGCCGCTGCCACTGCTCAGCATAGGTAGGCGATGCAGAGCAGGTGCAGGGTGGACCAAGGATGGAGCTGTGCCCATGGCTCCCCACCAGTAGCATGGGGCCACCAGCAATGGCAGCCAGAAGGAGCTACTGCCACCTGGGCTGCCTAGAAAGGCAGTCCAGCTGTGAAGCTGCCTCAGCTCAGCTGTATGCCCAGAGGGCAGCTGGACATGCCACAGGCCAGATAGTGCTTGGGCCTGGCAGGACTGAGTGACCTCCCACAGGTCAGACAAAGACCCTCCACACCCAAGGACCATATTTTGCTCATCCCTAACTAAGCAGAATGTCTAAAATCTCCTAAAAGGAAATTCAATTTCACTCCTTCAAGAAAATGCATGGATTGTTAACGTCTTAAAAAAGGGCTATAAATTCTATAAACCACCTCAAATACTCGACCACTTCTAGAAGACCTTGAGCAGATGCCATTTCAAATGTACTACACCGGGGTGGGCAAAATACGGCCCACAGGACGCATCCAGCCTGCGAGACCGTTCTATCCAGCCCACGGGGTCCATAAAAAGATTTGGAAAATTAACATTTCTCTGCCCTTGGTCCCTGTTAAAAATGACAGGAACCAAGGGCAGTAGGACCCAAGGGAAGCCTGGCGGGCTCCAACAACAGCGGGGCCCACCTGGCCCCGCCCCCCCAGCTGCAAGCCCCAGCTGCAAGCCCCAGCTGCGGTTTCTGGGCTGGGAGCACGTGGCTGCCCCGGCAGCGTGGGAAGCTCAGGTAAGTGAGGGGGACCCTGGGAAAGGAAGAAGCATGGGGGGGAGGGGGAAGAGGCCCCTCCTCACCCATGCCCAGTGCCCCGCACTGCAGCTGCTTGCAGCCCGCATGGGGCTGCCTGTGCCCGCTCCGGACAGCCCCATGCATGCTCCAAGCGCCTACAGCATGGGGCGGGGGAGAGGCCACTTCCCCCCCGCACTCAGCTTTCCCCTGGGCTCCATCCCTGCGTGGAGAAAAGCGTCCCCTTGCTCGCCCCATGCCTGGTGCCCCGCGCTGCTGGAACTCTCAGCCTGCATGGGGCTGAATGGAGCAGGCAGGCTGCGAGCAGCTGCAGCATGGGATGCCAAGCATGGGGCAAGGAGAGGCTGCTTTCTCCCTGCCCTTCCCCAGTACCACCCTGTAACCCGGCCCCACTGCCAGGCTAGCAATGGGGCAGGTTACAAAGTGGTGCTGAGCATGGGGAAAAGTGGCCCCTTGCCTGCCCCATGGCCAGCGCCCTCGCTGCAGCCACTCGCAGCCTGCCTGGGGCTGCCTGTGCTTGCTCTGGACAGCCCCATGTGGGCTGAGAGCACCTGCAATGCAGGGCACTGGCCATGGGGCAGTTGAGGGGCCACTTTTCCCCATGCTCAGCACCAGCTTCTTCCCTGCTGGTGAGCAGGGGGTCGGGGCTCTGTGCTGCCCCCCACCTGTATCATGGGGCTGGGAGGCACTGGGTGTAAGCGGGTGGGGAGCCAGTGGGAGCACAGGGCCCACACCAGTGTCCTGAGGCCAGTGCTGGTGGGGCCCAGAGCAGGGTGGCAGGAGTGTGGCGTCCCAGCTGGCAGGGGCTCTATGGAGCCAGGCCAGCTCCCCACTCTCCCTGTTGGTGCAGCCCAGCCCAGCTTCACAGACCCCCGCCAGCCTGTGCCCCGCTTTGGGCCCCACCGGTGCTGGCCCTAGGACATTAGTCCCAAGACACTGGGATGTTGGTCCCAAGATGGTGACCTGGGGGTGGGGCACCTATCAAGGGCCGGGGCTACCCATGCGGCCCTTGACAGCCTGCCAAAACTGGGTAAGTGGCCCTCCGCTCAAAATAATTGCCCGCCCCGTACTACACCGTAAGGAACACAGAAATTTGTTGTTGCCCTTTTTTATTTACTGAACTAAGAACTCTGCTGCACCTTTCACTGCAGTGCTGTTAATGCTGTGCCATTATGAACTTCAAGTGTACAACATGGCTCAAAAATTCAATTAATCAAAAGCATGTTTGTTTTAAGCAAAGAATAATATGTAAGACACCTGCTTTTTCTAATTCTTTTAAATAAAAAACCCACAGATATTCAGCTACGAGCAATGGTACTCAACCCCTAGACCATGGGCCAGATCTAGCCTGCAAAGTTGTTATCTGACCCATGGGACTCCCCGTAGAACTGGAAATTTTAGGGTGGGGAAGCAGTAGCAATGTTAATTGCCACTCCCTTACTGACAAGTTTCCAGACCCACAAAGAGTCCCACAAGCCAGCTAGTGTGCCTCTACATGCTAGACAGTGCTGGTGTTCAGTCAGGCCGGCATGTGATATCAGGTGAGCACATAGGATTCCACCTGCAAAGGGACCCCATGTGCTGACTGTGTGAGATCCACCCCATGAATTGACCCTGCACCACTCATCCAGCCTGTATAGCCAGAAGATTGGGCACCACTGGCTCAAAGCTCTCCAAAGACCTCTGTTACACACTCCTTCCACCTCAGTCTCATACTTATAATTGCCAGCATGCTATTATACCCAATTAGGTCTCTGGTAGAATATCTGATTGGTTTGTACCTCAGTAAAAACAGATGAATGTCATTTTATTACTGATGATTTCAGTGTCAACATATAATTTTCCTTCCAAGTCATCCAATATATACTTTGACTTTTAAAAATATTATTGAATAAAATACTAGCAGAAGGATGCCATGGGAACATACACACCACACAAATGTACAGTAGCATTCATACAGCTGTTTCATGGAGATAACTGAGGGTTTCTGTTTATTTAGTGATAATATTTTAGTATTTAAAATATATAACTTGTTTTGCATATATATCATAAAAGAGGGGGGAATTGTTCACATGTTTTCAAGAACAATTGGATCTGAAATTGCCTTTTAATCATGAAAAAAATATTAAGTATATAATATTAACAGCACAGCTCCTTCCTTTCCTTCCTTTTGCTTTTCCATGTGACAAGGTATTTAGCAGAATTCACAGATCTGTTGGAATCTGCCACGGCCACTCCATAAGCGTTTCTGCTGTTGCCTCAAACTTGTAACCTTAGGGCTAGCTAGACAACATGAAACACTTTTCATTACATCTTGACACAACCCTGATCTTATAAATCTCTTATGATGACAAAAGATTGGAAAGGCAAACCAGCATAATATTGCATGACATTTAAGATTAAAAAAAAATAGAAATTCACTGAAGGAAGGAAGGAACAAACAGGATGATGTGTTTACATAGTGTTTTACTAAAAGTGGCATTTCAACAATAGCAAAGATTTGCAAAGGCACAAATGAAATTAAAAAGAAGCAAGGTACTCAAGCCAAGCTGCTCCTTGTATCTTGGAAGTAAGACTTTCTAAAAACATGCCGAGTAAATAAAGGAGTGAGATGGCGCAAAGCAAAGTAAATGGGCCAAGGCCCCTGGCTATATTTTACTTGGTGCAAGTTATGAATGACTGTGAGAATACTATGTACTAATCAGTGCAAGCAGGCAGCGGGGGGAAGGAGGGAGCAGGAATCTGTGCTCACACCATTTACTGAGGAAAGGATAAGTCATTCCCCTGCAAAACCTGATAATTTTGAGCATATTACCAAACTCCTCCAAAATGTCACTGAATTCATATTTTGTGGCTTACTGGAGCCAGGTAACTTACCCCAATGACCTCAGAAACTACTGTCCAATTTCACCCTTTACACACAACATGCAAGCTGCTGGAGAGGGTGCTGCTGAAGAGACCAATTCCTCAACTCTGCGAACAGTGCCACCAGACAAGCCAGGTTTCAGGCTACAAGGAAGCTGTTATGATCAAATTCTTGCTCTTATGATGAAAATAAACAGAAACTGAAAACAATGGTAGCTTTCGGATTTGGCATCAGCCTGCCCTATGACACAGTTTGATACTGTATAAAGAACTCCTGCAGAAATTATCAAATGTATTGCAGCGTAGTCAGACAATTCAACTTAAGACAGTATTCACAGAGTGCCATTTTCAGGTTTATCTTGGCAGTAGAATGAGCAAAGGTAAAGCCTGGTGGGAACCCAAAATGATGAAACCGAAGGAATTCAGTTTAAGTGATGGGTTCCCACCAGGTCTGGTTCTATCACTGTCCCTTTTTTAACTTGTACTCAAATGATATGCCTGTAACAATGAGTTATTTCTGACAGAAACAGAAATCTCTTTCAGTGAAGATCTATAAAAGATGGAGAAACAATTTCAATGAAGGTATTTAAAACCTAATCTTGCCAAGACAGTAGTCTCAGGATTGCATCACAACAATCAGCATCTTAATATCATAGAGAAGTAGAGCTAGAAGGGACCTTGAGAGGTCATCTAGTCCAATTCCCTTCCTGAGGCAGAATCATCCCAATCCAAAATGTCCTATACAAATCCATTGTCTAACCCCTTAGCAAAACTACACAGTCAACCCTGACAAGATGTACCATCCAAAACTGCCACAGCTAAAGCAGGAGGATGACAGTGGCCAACATCCTGCCGCTGCAAAGATTCTTAATATACGCTTAAGAGATCCCAGGAAGAGGGACACCCCCCACCCCTGCTATAGAGGAAGGCAAAAATCACCACAATGGGGTAAAATTCCTTCCTGATACAGAGGGGCAAGACTCTCTAGCAGGAAACTCCAGGTTTAATTCCCAGCAGAAGCACTGGCACTCCCCAGTCAAAATCCTCAGTCTTAGCTGCAGCCAGTACCCAATGCCTCTGAGTAAAGTTTAAAAGGAAAACGGAAGCCCTGACATGTAGCAGCCCCATATGACAACCATCAAATCAGTCTCTAAGTTGCAGAGAGAGGGAACGAAGCTCTGAAAAAATGGAAATATACTTCTGCAGCATAAGGACTGCCCATGAATTATATCCATATTCTGGGGCAGATCTAGAAGGGATGCAATGACAAGGATGCACCTTCACCCCTTTCAATCAACAATGCTGTGGGAGCAGCAGCAGGGCTTTTTTTTTTTTGCTTTTTTTTCTGTCCCTGAATTGGGTAAGAACTCCATCCATCCCTTTCTTTCCGTGCTCAGAGACGCCTCCCCTTCTCTTCCCTGTCTACCACAGCCACTGCTTCTGGCAGCTCCAGGGACAAGGATAGGCTTCAGAGCCACTCCTGACTGCTCCAGCTGCACTCTGCAGGGAACCACACTCAGCCAGGGACAGCAGCAATGGCAAATGAGTTCCTCCTTCCTGCCCAGTCCCTCTGGATGTTCCCTGTCAGCCTGGGAGCAGGTACAGGAGTGGGGAAGAAGGGGTGGAAAGCTGCCCACTGCCATCCCTGTTGCTGCCATCTCTGGCTGAGCCTGGATCCCTGTGCAGCCCAGCTGCAGCAGAAGAGAAGTGGCTCTGGAGACTTCTCCCACCCTGTCCCTGGGACAGTGTCAGCAGCAGGTAGGGGATGGAGAGAGGAGAGGGGAAAAGGGAACATGGAGAGAGGGAAGACTGTTATCTGACTGACAGACTTTAAAAAGTTTCCTTTCTGCTGCTCCCACAGCACTGTCTGCCTACCAGGGTACTGGTTGATATACCTGAGGCAGCTACTGATATATTTGAGGTATCCTTTGAAAAATGCGAGCTCTTAGCTTTCACGATCTTTTTTCACCACAGAAAAATAATGACACAATTCTTCTGTTGCAAAGAGCTCTGAAAGACCACAATAACTGACCGTTTTTAACACTACAGATTCCTATGTAAAAATTCTGGGTTTAGCTTGTGAATCATGTTTGCACACCTAACTGTGCTAACATTGTGCAGTGACCCACAGGAGCCTTGAAGGGATCTTATGGCACTCTGGTTGAGAATCACTGAACTAGATCAAAGCGATACAGGCAGAAGCATAACATGTAATAAAGCTCTGTAAGGTTGTTAGAAAAAACAAATTACTCAAAATCTAATGCAACCCATGGATCCAAGAGCGACTTCAGACAGCGCGCAGCTGTTCAGTTCCTAAAACAGACTTGTCTATTGTCTGTGACAATGTGCTAAGAAGCACTATATTGTCACAGAATCATAGAAAATGAGGGTTGGAAGGGACTTCAGGAGGTCTTCTAGTCCAATCCCCTGCTCAAAGCAGGACCATCCCTTTGGTCAAAAGGCTTTGTCTACTTGACTCTTAAAAAACCCTAAGCACGGAGATTTGACCACCTCTCTGGGTAGCCTGTGTCAGGGCTTTACTACCCTCCTTGTGAGAACAGGTTCCATGACCTACAATCTCCAGTGAAGGGCAAATGAATTTGGTCACCTAAATCTTTGTAAACACATGTCATGCATGCCTAATGTGACATAGCCAGCTATGAAAATTATGTGATAAGTTTGGATTTTCCCCCTTTGAGTGGTTGATTTTTACCAAATACTAGACTATTATTATTGCCTGTAAAATGGCATTTGCCATAAAAGAGAAGGTCATCAGTCTAACTAGTTCAGCAATCCATGTCTAAAACTGTCCAATAAGTTATATTTCAAAACAGGTACCAACAGATCTTAACACTCCTAACTGTGCAGGGCTGCATATCATACTAAAGTTGTCACCTAACTCCTGAAGCATAATCTTCAGTCCCCCCTCTTGCCACCGGTCACGAAAACATCCAGTAGTCTTTCCAAAACCTGGTATTGCTCTTATGGTAATGAATTCAACAAACAACTGTTCACTATAGGAAAAAGAATAGGTGCTATTCAGCCTCAGAAAGACATTAAAGATGGGTTGATTGGTCAAATACCTTTTTCCCATATCTATCATCTCTTTTATGTTCTTGCTACAAAGATGTGCCCTTTGCACAAAACACAATTCAGCTATGTGGGGCTAATTCCTGTAAAGTAACACATAATAAACCTAATTCTAGAGTGATTTCACCTATGATTTCATCAGTAATACATTCCTATAAGAACTCAAGTTCAGGGCTACAATTTTCAAAAGTGCCTAAGTGACTTGTAGATACCTAAATGACTTCTCAAAATGATCTGCAGGTTCTGAAACATGAAGCTCACACTGCAGAACTGAAATCTTGCACCTAAACGTTCAAAACTCAAAGATGCAGAACTTAAAACAGAATTCATCAGTGTATTAAATGGGGCCCATCAGGCCATCTATGGATTTATGACTTGCAGGAATGCCTTATTATTATGGATGATGTTCTAGCTAATAAGACATTAATCATTCAATTGCAAAGATGGAACAAAACAGGATTAATTGGTGTAGTACCTCTAAGAGTAAGGGTGTGGTATCTTGGTGGTATACAAAGTGACCTGCAAGTGACTTGGAAAAGAAGACAATTCATCATGTCAAAAAGGCAGTAACAAATCAGCACAGGGTGACAGAATTTCACAAATCTAGGAGTTCACTAAAGAGTTATCCAGAATACATAAGTGAATGCAGACTAACTGGTGCCTTCTCCTTCTGCTCTGTCATTATCTATCAGTAATAGATGGTTTAATCCTAAAAATATATTATGTGGTTTTCACTCTTGGCACTTACTTTCAGAAAGAATGGTCAAATATAATATCTAATTTATTTCATAAAGACTCTGTGCATTAAATAAATGAGTTGCTACCACTAAGATAACAGAAATTATCTTCCTGCTTTTGAGGATGACCATTCAGCTTCCCCTTTTTCTTCTACATTAGGTTTTTGGGGGTTTTTTTGCATCTTCTCTAAAAATACAGATCACTTTTATTTTAGGCCTCCGCATAAAGCAGGTTGGGATTTTTACCAGCACTTTATCCTCCGTTTCAATATCCCTGTTTCATCAACTCATTGAGCCATAGAAAAGAACTCAGATGAGAAAGACAAACTGTTCCTAGTCAACAAATAATGTATTCTTCTCTTCTCCTGGTCCCAATTCTGCTCTGCAGCAGGTCATATACCATACTGATACAGACCAATGGACAAGCTTGACATAGATGTTTGCACTTTTAAGTTAATAACCAGCATAAAAAGTAGAAAAATGGAGCATACTTTTAAGCACAGAAAAAAGTTTTTACATAGTGACAAGATACATAGTTCTTTAATTAAAAGTAAAATGGCCACTGCCCAAGGCAGTGCCTAATTCTAATACTTTTAACTGATACAATTTAGCCACCAAACCCATTTGACCAATTACAAGGGAAGAACACTGGGACACCATTGTTGTGTTATTTGGTAGAATCCCATGTTTACGCTGAATAAATAATTTGCACAAATTTACCAAATTAAAGGTAATTTCAGAAGTTAGCAGGAATTTTTGTACTGAATTTAATGGGACCTTAGGTCAAGCATTTATGCAATGCCAGCTTTTATACCTGTTACAAAATTCTTACAATTTTTTTTAATTACAGATTCACACTGTAAGAAAGATGATACTGTAAGAGAGAACGCTGCTAAGGTATGTGATCTAATGGAAAAGCTCTTTCTTCCAAAAGAAAAGGAGAAAGATAGATTTTATTTTCATGCTTTTAGGATGCTTTTAAACAAGAACTGAAAGTACAAAAAGAAATAGGCTGTAATTATTAATGAAAAAAGATATCTTTACCTTGTTAAACAAAATATCTTGTTAAACAGCAAGATAAAAATAATCAACCTATAAATATTACAAGACATTTTCTTTATGTAATTTGTAGGCTGACTATCAGTCAAACATGCCAAATCTTTTCAAACACCACTCCTTTATAGTGGTCCAAGATTTTTTGGGCAAGAGTTTTGGAAGAGGTTTTCATATCCCTTGAACTGAACAGGCACCATCCTAGATTGCCTCTTAATTTTAAAATATACAATGCTTAATGAAAATGAAAAAGCTAGAGAGGTTTTATTTCCACTCAGTACAGAAATGTAGCTCCTACTGAATTTACATATATGACAAGAGATCAGCTGATTCTCAGTTCATCCTGCATAAAAGATGTTTTTAAGTTAAAATGAACAATCTGTAGTTCTGCCCCACTTTTTTAAGCTGAATCATCTCTTCAACACAACAAACAAAACTGTCTCAAATATTTCTGAACCCTACCACCAATAAAAAGCAACTCTATGGATATAGCAATCTAATTAAATTACAGTAAATGGAGGTTATTTTAGTGCACAGCATGTATTAAAACAGCTTTGAATTTGCCATTTGTATAATAATGAAGAACAGTTTTTTGGACTGAAATACCGATGTTGTAAATACATTTTTATGTAAATTTAATTTTACCATGCAATGTATATTAAAGTTGAATCTTTCAGTAAGCAGCCTTTTGGGAGGGCATATTTCTGATGTTTTTGCATGCAGCATATACATTTCTAGAACACTTCCTTTTTTGCAACCTCTTTTTTGGGGGATATTATCACTACACTATGACAAGCATGAGGTCATCTAGGATTGTAGGGCTAGTTTGCAGCAGCTGTAAGACATTTATTTGAAATCTATGAGCATTTAACTCCTAAACAGCCTCCAGGAAAAAAAAATCAATCTAATATGAACACTAGAGGAATAGGACACTTCTATTTATAAGATGCCTTCCGCTCAACAATCACAAAGTGTTGGTTTTAAAAAGAAAATGGATTAAGTATTCCAGATGGATAAGGTAAAGCAACAACAGAAGTGAATGGTTTATTCCAAGTCATACAGGGAATCAGCAAGCAACACTGTCAGGAAAGGGAACTTAAGACCACATATCTAATAAGGAATTTTAAGAACAAAGATCTCCATTCAGCAAAGCATGTAAGCATCTGATTAGGGCCATCCCTACCCACAAAGAAACTCAACATGTACTTAAAAAAATCATACTCATTTCAGAAATTGTCCACAGTTAATACTTTTTTTTTTCATTTTAGCCTGTATGTTTGCTTCCCCTATAATCTCATCCTGAGCTTGATAACCTCATAAATAGGCATGAAATGCTGGAACAAAAGGTAAAAGTTGCCACAATGTGTTGAGCGTTCTCTCTCTGTCTCTGTGACAGTTCTTTGAAGCAGCAACATCTGCTGTTCTGTATACTCAGCAACCCCATTTCCACTTACTTTCTAGTTGTTTTGACTAGTCTAACCTTTGGATGGTCTTCATATGATCTCTTGAGATTCTGGTTAAAAATGAGATGAGAATTAGATGGGATTCAATACTGACAACCTAGGGAGAAAGAACCAGCACCATACCTACAGCCTGGGGAACTCACTTCTCCTCAGTGCAGAGGCAGAAAAGGATCTTGGGGTCATTACAGACTCCAAGATGAATATGGGCTGCCAATGTGGGGAACGCAGTCAGGAAGGCTAACCGCACCTTGTCATGCATCCACAGATGCATCATGAGCAGGTCCAAGGTGATCCTCCCCCTCTGTATGATACTGGTCAGGTTGCAGCTGGAGTACTGTGACCAGTTCTGGGTGCCACAGTTTAGGAGAGATGTGGCCAGCATGGAGAGGGTCCAGAGGAGGGCCACTTGCATGATCTAGGGACAGCAGGACAGACCCTATCAGGAGACGCTACAGGACCTGAACCTGTTCAGCCTCCACAAGAGAAGGCTGAGAACTCTCTGAAGGGAGAACTCTCTGAATAGGCTCTACTGCAAAATCTTTCAGGCAGCTAGAGAACATTAAAAAGAGAGAGCCATGGAGTTGATGGGGACTGTAGCAGGATCTAATCATCTAGTTTACAACTCAATTTTACTACTTATGTTAGAGCGTGCATGGTGCTAAAAAGTGTGTTCCTTCCACAGTCAGTATACAAGTTACACAATGACAGGCAGTCCACTCATCTGCTCTTATAAAAAAAGCGAGGGTGTAGGGGAAGAGGGACATAATTCTCAATTTCCAACTAGCTCTCATAGATACATCCTGTGGCTGCTTCTGTTCCTACGGAAGCTGAGGCATGTACATGTAATATATTATACCTGTATGTGCACGTCTCTGGTGCCACCCTCTCATCTCTTCTCCATATGGCAACATTTCAAAATGTATGAAATTTGTAATGTACACAAATAAGGGGATTTCACAAGCTAAGCAGCAAAGAAAAATGGCTTTGATTTTTCAGACTGCAGATGCAAGCAAAATTAATGTGAAATTGTTTTAATACCTAATTTCTCACCAACACCTGCAATCAAACCAAAACTTTCAAGGTCATATTAGGAAATCACTATGCACTGAAAGAAAATAAGACATAATGCCAGCTTGGCATCACTATTTTTAACAGCATATCTAAACATACTGTGACAGGGTGGGAGAATTCCTTTTGCTAATTTAAAACTTATTTTAAAACCTTGTGGGTTCTAAATTTATAACGCAACCTGAGGTTTCGTGGTTAGCGTGCCATTTGTATCTGACAAAGGACAGCCTCTTGTTTCTTGGATATGTTCAAAGTAAATTACCAAAGATCATTTTAGCACTACTCTCTCGCATGTTTGGTAAGCTAGTTATAGTACAATTTTTGAACAACTGCAGAAAAGGGTCTCAGGGTCTAGTCTACCCTAATAGAGGTAAGTAGTTTAGCTTTCTCTTCCCAAGCAATGAACAACAACAACAAAAACAACAACACGGTATCCCATACCATCCTTATAAATAAACTGAGGCAATTTGCCTTGGATGATTATACGGTAGACTGGGTAGCAAACTGGCTTAAGGGTCACACTCAAGAGAGTTGTGGTGGATGGGTCGTTGTCAACTTGGAAAGATGCATGCAGCGGAGTCCCTCAGGGCTCAGTTCTGGGACCAATGCTATTCAACATCTTCATCAGTGATCTGGACGAGAGGGTGGGAAGCACCCTGTCCAAATTCGTGGATGACACAAAAAATATGGGGTGAAGCTAAAACCCTGAAGAGGAGGAACCAGATCCAGGCTGACCACGACACATTGGGGAAGCGGGCAAAGAACAAGAGGATGCAATTCAATAAGGACAAGTGCAAGGTGCTGCATCTAGGGAGAAAGAACTGCTGTCATACCTATAGGCTGTGGGGTGACCTTCTCAGCACCACTGAAGCAAAAAGAGATCTTGGAGTCACTGTTGACTCCAGGATGAACATGAGTCGTCAATGTGATGAAGTAGTGGGCAGAGCCAATTGCACCTTGTTGTGCACCCGTAGGTGCTTCACAAACAGGTCCAGGGAGGTGATTCTCCCTCTCTACGTGGCACTGGTCAGGCTGTAGCTGGAGTACTGTTCAAGTGGTATGCGGACAACCTGGAGAGGGGCTAAAGGGGAGCCACTCATCTGATTAGAGGCCAGCAGGGAAGGCCCTATGAGGAAAGGCTAAGCGACCTTAAACTTTTCAGCCTCTCCAAGAGAAGGCTGAGACGGGACCTTGTGGTGGTGTACAAATTCATAAGGGGGAAGCAAAACAAAGTAGGCAATGATGGCACCCCCTGGAACAACAAGGAACAATGGCCATAAGCTACTGGAGAGTAGGTTTAGACTGGACATTAGAAAAAAGTTCTTTATGGTCAGGGTTGCCAGGATCTAGAATGGGCTCCCATGGGAGGTGGTGCTCACCCCATCCTTGGGGGTCTTCAGGAGGAGATTGGACAGGCACCTGGCTGGGTTCACATGACCCTAGGTTTGGTGACACTTTTCTTGCCTGCCAAGGGCAGGGAGTCAGACTAGATGGCCCACTGAGGTCCCTTCCAACCCTGGAATCTATGAATCTAAAAAAAAAAGCAAACAGGTTAAGGGATTAAAATAAGTTGTTTTATTTTTTTATCTAACTGCTAAAATATAGAAAATACAGTATCCTAGTTAAGGGAAGAGCATGAATAGACATGAGTGAAAAAAGCTTCTGTTTCTAACAAGGGAATTACCAAATGACTTTGATCATTAGAAATATTTTTCATCTGATGTTGGACTGGAATGGAGCAGTTAGAGAGAAAACCAAACAGAATAAAGATAAGAAGAAAAAAACCCTTCAGAGATTTGCATCAAAAACGGTTACCTATTTTCTGGCAGCTGATCAAAAAGCACCTCCTCATAAGTAAATTACAAGAATTTATTCTCCATAAGTTACTTTTCTTCTCTAAATGGGAACTGAAGATCTCATGAACCTGCAATTGTACTTTTATTTTTAATTTAAAATTTGTTTTAGAAAACCCTTGCTGGGGTCAGTCCTTGTTTCTCCAGCTGCAGGAACTATGGAGGTCAACAGACCACTACACACCATCAAGAAGGTGCAGTCGTGATGTTCTAGTTATGTTTCATTATTAAAATTTTACCCCCTGTTACTCCTAAGTCAGTGACTTGAAGTTTCTATTAGCTTTGGAGTCAGTTCAATGAAGTATGCTTAGAGTCACTAAATCCAAGTAACCAAAAAGTATTTAGTGTCCTCACAGCCAAAAAATGAAAACATTCAAGTAATGCTGGCACGTAACTGTCTTCTACCCTCATTCACAGCTACGCTGATTATAGGTAACATCAAAAGCACCAGACAAGCAACAAAGTCAACAAGAGCCTCCCAGAAATAGCCACATTGGGAAAACAATTTGTAAAAATTACACTATTCCTCCAGGCTTCAACAGCAAAATAAGTTAACCATGTCTTGATTGTACATTCTGTATCAATTGGCAGCCAAATCTGTTCAGAACAAAACTGCAAGTTCTTTAGAGATGCATCACCCTTGATGAAGTGGAAAAACTGTCCAGTTCATACAAATGGTCTGAGGGATTAAATTTGAACATTCAAATTAAGGATCTGATTCAACAGTATGTTAATAACACAAGAAGTCCTACTGACTTGAATGGGAATATTCATATGCTTTAATGCTAGGCACCTGTGGAATTGCCTTGGCTCAAATGGGGCCTATAAAATTATGAAAATTTAAAAATCACCAACTTAATTTCAAAACTCCAGTCTGAGGCAAATATTTAAAAATAAATATAGTTTAAAAATTTAACAGCTGTATTTATCTAGAAAGAATATTGCTACCACTTGTTTTCCAGCTGAGGAAAACAGCACCTATGTAAAATGGGTATTGTCTTTTCTAAGCCCTTTTACAAAGCACATCATGGGAGTATGCCAGTCCCCAGGGTTAGGAGTTACACAGCAAATCAGAGGCAGCATTAAGAATGCAACAAGAATCATTTTGGCAAGGTGAGCAGCCAGCCAAGTTCTGCAACTCTTAAGTGTATTTCAGTGATGAAAGCCTAAACGACAAAACACTTTAGACTACGTACTAGAAAAAAAACTCCCAAGGTCTTACAAAGACTGCAGAATCATTTTCAAATGGAAACTACATAAGTATATCTCATCCCTGGAGATACCTAGACTGCATGAAGCAGCATATAGGGACTAGAGGGAACAACCTCGTTCTATAGTGAACTGTACTAAAAGAAATAAAGTTTTTGGTCATTAGCATTGTTATTTTGCATCTCTAATGTCTACTAACAATTTCTACACCAGTGATTCTCAACCAGGGTGACAGGGCACCCTTGAGTGCCATGAGATCCTCCAAAGGGTGGGCAGGAAGTGAGAGGAGATAAAGCAGATAAGAACAGACTCAGGCTATCTCTGCCTGGCTGCTCTCCTGCAAGGAGGTAAGCCCTGTAATAAGTAAAATAGTTTTTGAAATGGGGTGCCAGTCAATTCTCGAAGTTATGAAGGGGTGGCCTTGAGTCTAGAAAGGTTGAGAGCCACTGTTCTAGGGTCTTGAGACAGAAAGGTAGAAGCTTCAATTTGCTGTTCCACAAATGCAAACCTAAATCAATATAGTTCTATTGTACCATGACGGCTTCACTTGCACATTTCTGATACTGAAAAATATTCCCACTTGAATTATAACCTATGTCAACAGAAACTCAGATTATTTCACCTAACAAGAAACTTTCAAGAACTTTTTTTTTTTAAACTTGTCAAGTTGGCTCTTTACGTTATTTTAATCATTTCTGCCCAGCAACTCTTACACGAACTGTATTATGCTGTAATTATGCAGGTAATGTTAAAAGATAAAAGAGTTTAAATCAGTTTCCACACAGTCTCTCTGATAAACATGTTGAATGGCTGGCAGTTGTTTCATAATGATTTGATACCCAAAATTCAAAGGTTGTTTGTTATTTAGCAATCGGGGTTATAATGCCCCATAACAAAGACATTGATTTGATTTGATTGCAAGAAACTAGATTCGTCCCATGAAGTGCTGAATCAAAATTAGGGCTCTAATGCAGTGGGAGCCAACCTTCTGGCAGGCTTGCACAAATTAGCCCGGCACCCTCCCCACATTCTACTCCAATTCCTTTCCTTCCTTCATCTGCTGCTCTACTTTCTGCTCTTTGTCCTGGCTCCCTGCCCAATTTGCTGCTTTGCTTTCTGCTCCCTTCCCTGTCTGCTACTGTGCTACCTGTTAGGGGTGTGCAAAGCGGGCCCTATTTGATTCAGATTTGGCCCGAATCAGGGACAGTGATTTGGATCACTGTCCCCGATTCGATTCAGCCGAATCTGAATCTGAAGATTCGATGCTGATTTGGAGAATCAGCAATTTGGCCATAGACACAGCTTTAAATGTTTTTTCTACATACCTTGAAGTACCAGCGCGGCTTGTGAACGCTGTGATGCTAGGGTGGATGGAGCATCCCACAGGAGTACGGGGGAACCCTCCACGTGCTTGACAGCAAACCCAGAAGTGGATCCAAAGTACTTCCTGTCCACTTCCAGGTCCATAAGGGAGCACACAGGGCCCACCCCCCAGACCCAGAAGGCACCAGTCACCAAGCCAGGGGTGCACGGGGGAGCCCTGGCACACTCCCCAGTGAACCCGGAAGTGAACCAGAAATGCTTCTGGTCCACTTCCAGGTCTGCTGCCGAGTTTGCTGGCGAGACCCCCACACTCCTGTGGGATGCTCCATCCATCCTAGCATTGCAGCATTCACAAGCCTCCTGCTACCTAGAGGTATGTAGAAAAAAACATTTAAAGCTGTGTCTGTGTTCAAATCTCTGAATCTTTCTGAATTGATTTGGAGGGTTCTGATTCAATTCAGAGAGATTAAAGGGTCCTCCGATTCGATTTGGATTCAGCCACCAAATCAGCCCAAATCTTCACCAAATCAAACCAGGGACCGAAGCTTTGCACAGCCCTACTACTGCCTGTCCCCTCCCTGACATGCTGCATGACACACAGAGGCTATCTGTACCATTTGTAGTACCTTTGCCACAAGTTGGCTACCCCTGCTCTAATGGAAGTGTCACCATTGCAACCAGTAATAGATATAAGCCACAACCAGATGAGTGATTTCTGCTCCATACTCAAATATATATGAACAGAGTCACACAGAAGGCAGGGCAGAACTGCACCTTATAGACTAATTAATCCAGAGTTGCATACATTTTTGTAAGCAAGAGTTTACTTCATCATAGCATCTGATGAAGTAAGCTGCTGTTTACAAAAGCTTATGCATCTTTGAATTATTTAGGTTATAAAGGTACAATTTTGAGATGCCTCAAATATATAGGGATATCTAAGCTGTTTATTAAATATGACACTCATTGTCATTCACAATAAAGCCAATTTTCTAAAAATACATAGAACGTTACCCCAAATGTACACAGATGCTCTTCATTACAAAAATCTTTTTTTTTAATAGGGATATTGGACAAGAGGCATTTCCAAATTCCATTCTCTTCCCCCTGCTGAGTGTGTATATTAAGTACTAAAAAAAACAAAATCCAGACCAAAGTATTTAAAATTCCAGTGCAAAGTGACTACCATTGCCTTGGATTTAACAGATATTAGTTCCCCTTTCTATTCATGACTTGTCCTCCAGAGCTGTGGATGGAGTTAAAGTAGGAGATGGAGCAGGACTGGTCTGGTCAGTTCTTGGCAAACAGGGACTTCCAAAGCAACTAGCATCTCCAACATCTAACGCAGGGGTGGGCAAAATATGGCCTGCAGGCCGGATCCGGCCCATCAGAGCCAGGGGCAGTACGACCCAGGGGGAAGCTGCTGGCAGAAGCCAGTGGCAGCAGTAGCAAGGCCTGCCGGCCCGTCCCTCCACCCTTCCTCGCCCCCAGCCAGAAGCCCTTGCCTTAGCAGAAGCGTCTTGGCCTGGGAGCCTGAGGCTGCTCCTCGCCTCCCTCTACTGGAAAGAGAAATTCAGGTAAGAATGGGGAGAGGTAGGGGAGGATCACCAGAGCACCAAGAGCCAGTTGGCACCATGCGGTTCCCAGTTGGCAACCACGTGGTTCTCCTGCTGTGTCGCATGGTCCCAGCTGTGCAGCCACAACCGTGTAGTACTGGAGCTGCAGGTGGGAAGTGGCAGGCATGGGGGGTGGGGAATGGGAGTGGTGGTGCAGGCAGGCACAGGACCTCAGGGCCGGTGGCAGCAAAACCAAGCTGGGACCTGCAGGGCCAGGCTAGCTCCTGCTATGTTCTGCAGTTCTGGCATTGTAGGCAGGAACAGCACTTTGCTGGGATGTGCCTGGCCATGTGACACCGCACTGCTTGGTTCCCAGCTGCAATACCTGGATCACAGAATGCAGCAGGAGTCAGCCTGGCCCCACAGCTCCCAGCTTGCTCCTCCTGCTGCCTCTACCACAACATGCCTGCATCTCCTGCACTCACAGCAAGGGAAGCCCCGTGGTAGAGCCCATTGCCTCCTCCATCCCATGCTGCACAGGTCCCCAGTCTCTGCCCAGAATGCAGAGTCCAGTGGGAAATCCTCTGTGGGAGTGCAGGAGTTGCAGGCACATGGCATGGAGCCCCCGTGATAGAGGTGGCCAGGCAGCACTGCCCAGAGCTGCACCCTGCCGGGGATCAGTGCCTGGGCCAGGCACAAGCTCCCTAAGTGCCCCCCCCCGCCTGCTGCTGCTGACAACAGGGGCTGCATGGCATGTGGGGGAGTGAGGGGGGGGTCCCCACACCCCACAAACCTCACATACCCACACCCTGTCCCCACAGTCCCACTGGCATGTACACATACCCTATGCTCCCCCACACAATATAAGTGAGACTATTTTTGAGTTATTATGCAATCCCTATTTACAGTACACAAACACAAATCATGACCAATATTTTTTGCAATAAAATTAAAATATGTTATAGTAGGTGTTTGACTTCTAGTGTGCGATTTGTTTTTTTCTGGTTCTAAGATGGCAACCACCCTCCCAAAAAGAGTATTTCTGGGGAAAAAGGGGAGAGACTTCTGGTGGCAAAGGTCAGGGGTTAGGGGGCAGGACTTCCAGTCCCAATATGGTGACTAGGGGGCAGGGCAACTGTCAAGGGGCAAGGCTACCTATGTGGCCCCCAACAGGTCACCAAACTTGTTAAGTGGCCCTCCACCTGAAATATTTGCCCGGCCCTGATTTTACAGGTCTCCTGTTACATGCAGTCAGGATGCTTGGGTAAAGCAAAACAAGGTGTAATGTTATGCATATATTGAAATCAAAGATAAAGCCACCTATTAAGACTGCTGCTGTAATAACATCAGGAAAACCATCATTAATATTGGCACTCTCAGCAGAGAAGTTAAGGTTTGAACAGACCTAGGGAATAGCTTCTCCTCTTGCTCCTCAAGGTAATCTCGCTGGATCAGGGTTGAGCCAAGTTCAGGTTTACACTGGCCAGGATATACTTGCTCTCTAGCAAGAGAACTTTGTTGCTCAGAACCACCAATTTGGCACATTTCACCAGTACTAAACTCACTCAAAAGAGATTCCAAGACAAACAAAGGCTCTTACAACCACCAAAAATTTCTATTGAAAACACATGGACTCAAATGTCTTTGTCTACATATATAACTTAAGTATGTCTTTTTAAAGAATGGTGACATGAATTAATTTCATAATCATTGTGAGAGCCCATGACTATGCATGGAAAGATGAATCACTGTTTTCAAAGGAAACTATGAGACTGGAGACAGCTGCAACTTTTGCTATAATGCGTCCAATGTATGAAGCTAGCTTGCCTTGCCACTGTATAATAACTAATGGATAGGAACAAAACGTATTAAAGTATCAGATTTTAAAATAATTTGTGCACTGACATTTTAATCTACCTATACCTTAACATTATCTGGAGCCACTGATTAGATATATAATCCATCTACTGCAATTACTTTCAAAACAAAAACCCTTGACACTCAATTAAATTTTCTCTGCTTCATTCAGCAAATGAAGTGTGTCATACTGGACTTGAGTTTGCTGGTATATTTTCATTATATCTGCAAGGGCTAGAGATTTTGTTGTTCTTGCTGTTGTTTGGTTAGTTGGGGTTTTTAAAATTCCTTTTGCCTATGCACAGTGCTTAATTGCAAGCTGTGAGCTTCCTGTACCTATAGCAAAACTTGCTTTTTGTACCAAGTTTCTTCTGAAAATAAACCCATTATTTTTCACTGACTCAGTTTCCAAGAGAATGAACACGAGGTTTCAAAATCACGGGTAACAAAAATGGCCAATATAAAATAAAGAACTTAATGCACATGCCAAAAATCATAGAACCTGGCTCCCTAAAGTTAGGCTTCTGAATCCACATTTAGGCATCTAAATGAAGGTGACAGGATTTGCAGACGCAATGAGCCAACCACTGAGTGAAAATCTTCAGCCTCTCTGCCTTTATCAGCTGGGAAGCAAACTGAGTCTCCTCCCAAAAAAGGAGCTTATTTCTAAGTGTAAGGAAGGAAATGCTGAGCTGATGCAATATGCAGCTGCTAATCAAAGCTCTGAGCTGGTCAGAAGTGCGGAAACTGCCTGATTAATCCTGCTCAAGTTGGGACAGAGCCAGAGTTCCTGCAGGCCTTCCCACACCCATCTGGCTGATAGACATAACTGTATTGTCATATCTTCCAATGAAGCAGCAAATGACTCCAAATCAATTCTTAGCAAGGCAGTTGCAAATTTGAAAAGGCTAGTTCTTACAAGTATTGTAGAGAGTCTATGGAAAGGAACAGGGGCTAACTCTCAGAAAAGTTACGCCTTGTACAGGTGGCCTGTATAACTTCACAAGAATTCTGTTTTTAATATTTTTCAATGTCTGCACACTACATTTCTGTCTTACTGTAGTTCTGACTAAGCTCCCAAACTATTTTTATGGGCCCTGAACAATAGTAATCATTTAGGGTCAAGTTCAACTTGCTAAACTGAATTAGATCTACTCGAAAACCTTAAAACCTTACACCTCCAGCATATCCCACTAATCAGGAAACATAAAGCTCTAGAATTAACTGGGATGTTACTTGTTTAATAAATGGGAGAAAAGGAGCTGAAAGACAAGAATAGGCCTTTGTTAATTTTTTCACCAATATGGCCCTATGGAATGCCATATGTTCCAGTATTCTTTTTACCCACATATTGCTGTCAAAAACATATAATTAGATTAATGAATGTGCAGATGCTTTAATTTTTTAATTATGGAATAGCAGTACTTGTCAATTTTTTAAAAGAGAATATGAAGATAACCTACAGCAGGGGTAGGCAATCAGGTGCCAGAACAGGGCACGCAAAGGCATTTTTCTTGGCACGCATGACTTGGGGCAGATAGTGGGGAAAGGCCAGGGCTACACTACCACAACAAGGATCAAGCCCCTCACAGCTCCACAGCAATCTCCCCTGGCATGCCAACATCTTACAAGTTGCATTGAGTTGAGCTTGCACTCTGCTCAAAAACATTGTCAACCACTGATCTACAGCATTCAAAACAGTACAGCCAGAACTGCAGAAAGGTTTTCCCATTTTGTTTCAAATGGAAGTGATCAGATAATCTTGGATATTTTGACTATTAGAACTAAAATTATTCTGAACAAAGCAAAAACAAAAAATATAGCTTTTACTTTTCACCATTTTACTCTTTTATTTTTGTATTTACATTAACTTTAACTACAAAATCAAAACGGCACAATCATCTTCCACTTCCACCAGCCCTAATACTCTTGCATTTGAAACAGAAATAGCTAAGTCCAAACATTTAAAAAAATGGAAGGTAAAATGTTATTTTAATATTATAAAGATGTATATTGGAGTTAGCCAGGTTATTCCTTAAAGCCAAATAAATATAGAATAATAGTATCATAGAAAATTAGGATTGAAATGGACCTCAGGAGTTCATCTAGTCCAAACCCCTGCTCAAAGCACAACCGTGCTCAACTGTATCATCCCAGCCAAGGCTTTGTCTACCTAGGTCTTAAAACCTCTAAGGATGGAGATTCCACAACCCCTCTGGGTAGCCTGTTCTAGCACTTTACTTCCTAGTGAGAAAGTTTTTCCTGATATCCAACCTAAACTTGCCCTGCTGCAGCTTGAGGCCATTGCTCCTGAGTCCTGTCCCCTGTGTACACTGAGAAAAGCCCATCTCCATTCTCTCTGTAATTGCCCTTCAGGTATTTGAAGATTATTATGAAATACCCTGTCAGTCTTCTCTTCTCCAGACTAAGACCAGTTTCCACAGCCTCTACTCATAAGTCATATTCCCTAACCCTCTAACCATTTTCATTGCCCTCTTCTGGACTCTCTCCAATTTGTCCACATGCTTTCTGTAGTGGGGGAGCCCAAAACTGGACACAGTACTCCAGATGTGGCCTCACCAATGCCAAATACAGGGGAAGAATCACTTCCATCGATCTGCTGGCAACACTCTTACTAATGCAGCCTAGCATGCTGTTAGTCTTCTTTGTAACAAGGGCACACTGTTGGCTCATATTCAGCTTATTGTCCACTGTAACCCCCCAGGTCATTTTCTGCAGAGGTGCTGCTTAGCTAGTCAGGCCCCAGCCTGTGCCAGTGCATGGGACTGTTCTGTCCTAAATACAGAACTCTGCATTTGTCCTTATTGAATTTCAGACGATTTAAATTCAATCTTCCAATTGTTCTAGGCTACACTGAATCCTAGCCCTACTCTCCAGTATATCTTCTATTCCACCCAGCTTGGTGTCATCCACAAACTTGCTGAGGGTGCACTCCATCCCATCTTCCAGATCGCTAATGGAGATGTTGAACAAAACTGGCCCCAAGACCAATGCCTGTGGCACTCCACTTGATACCAGCTGCCACCACCAGCTAAACTTTGAGCCATTATTTACAACCCTTTGAGCCCAACAGGCCAGTTTTCTATCTAACTTACAGTCTGTTCATTCAACCAGTACTTCCCTACCTTGCTTGTGAAAATGCTGTGGGAGATCATATCAAAAGCCTTGCTAAAGTCAAGGTATATCACATCCACTGGGGTCTCCGCATCCACAAAGCTAGTAGTCTTGTCACAGAAGGAAATCAGGTTGGTTAGGCATGGCTTGTCCCTGGTGAATCCATGCTGTTTCTAATCATCTTCTCCTCCAAGACAAAGAAACAGATTCCTTGAGGACTTTCCCCATGATTTTCCAGGAACTGAGGTGAGGCTGATCATTCTGTAGTTCCCCAGATCCTCCTTCTCCCCTTTTTTAAAGACGGGTATCATATTTGCCCTTTTCAATCATCTGAGACCTCTCCTGATCACCACAAGTTTTCAAAGATAATGGCCAGTGGCTCTGCAATCACATCGGTCAACTCTCTCAGCACCCTAAGGTGTATTGTGTCTGGCCCCTTGCACTTGTACATGTCCAACTTTTCTAAATAGCTCCTAACCTGTTCTTTCACCACTGTTGGTTGCTCACCTCCTCACCAAACTGTGATGCTAGGTGCAGTAATCTCTATGCTAACCTTGCCTGTGAAGACTGAGGAGAAAAAGGCATTGAATACTTCAGCTTTTTCTGTAATCCCATTCATTAAGCTCATTCAGTAAAGAACCCACATTTTCCCTGACCTTCCTCTTGCTGTTAACATACTTGTAGAAACAATTCTTGTTAGCCTTCATGTCCCTTGCTAGTTGCAACTCCAATTACACTGTGGTTCCTGAGTTCATCCCTGCATGCCCAAGTAATACTCTTATATTCCTCCCTAATACTTTGTCCAAGTTTCCACTTTTTGTAAGCTTCGTTTTCTTGTGTGTTTCATCTCACTGATGAGTTCCCTGCTAAGTCAAGTTGGTCTTCCACCATACTTACTAGTCTTCTGGCACATTGGGATAGTTCATTCCTGCACCCTTAGTAAGGTTTCTTTAAAGTATAACCAGCTGTCCCAGACTCCTTTTCCCCCTCTGACCTTCCAGGGGATCCTGCCCATCAGTTCCCTGAGGGAGTCAAAAGTCTCTTTTTCTGAAGTCCAGGGTCCATACTCTGCAGCCCTCCTTTCTTCCTTTTCTCAGGATCCTCAACTCAATCATGTCATGGTCACTGCTGTCCATTTTGCCATTCACTTCCACACCCCCCACCAATTCTTCCCTGATTGTGAGCAGTAGGTCACAAAGAGCATGGCCCCTACTTGGCCTCTCCAACACCTGCACCACAACTTCCTGGGATGGAGTTTCTCCAAAAACTTCCTGGATTGCCTGTGCATTGCTATATTGATCTCCCAACAGATGTCAGAGTGACTTAAGTACCCCATGAGAACCATGGCCTTTGATTTGGAAACTTCCACCAGCTGTTTGAAGAAAGGCTTATCCACCTCATCCTTCTGGTCTGGTAGTCTATAACAGACACCCACCATGACATCACCTTTGTTGCTCTTCCCTCTCACCCTAACCCAGAGACTTTCAACAGGCCTATCTCCAGTTTCATACTGGAGCTCTAAACAATCATACAGCACTTTTACATAACAAGCAGCTCCTCCTCCTCTTTTCCCCTTCCTGTCCTTCCTGAACAGTTTATACCAATCCATGACAGTACTCCATACATGTGAGCTATCCCACCAAGTCTCCATTATGCCAATCATATCACAGTTCTGTGACTATGTGAGGACTTCCAGTTTTTCCTGCTTGCTTCCTATGTCACGTGCATTCGTGTACAGATGAAATATTTTTTCATCAGATTTATTCTAGCAATAGGAGTTGCACAATACAACCCAATCCTCTTTCATACAAATAGTTTCACAGACTTCAACAGGACTTTTAGTATGAGTATATTCTGAAGGATTCCCCCATGTATACTACAACTCCTAAGCACGTGTACCACAACTGAGGTAGTCTCAGTAAGAATTGCAAGATGGAGTCTTGATTTTTTTTTCCAAGACAGTCATTCCATATGACTAACATTTGCCCGCTGAAAATATAACATTGTGTTGTCAGAGAAATATTCTGACTTATTACACATCGTCATTCCTTGAATTCTAAATGGCATATGAAGAAACCACCTGTTATTCAGGTCTGGATATCCTCTTAATCAAGGTAACACTATTAACACCTTTTAAATACTTATTCACCCAAACAACACTGAATTGATTGAAAAAGAGCATTAAGAAAATTTATCCTCATACAGAAAGAAAATACGTATCTTTTCATCTGCAAGTGTACCTAACCACCTGTAGCTTGTTAACACTACTCTTTTCCAGCCATTCATGAATAAAATGTCACGTTAAAGCATCTTTTTTATAAGAAAATTTCCTAAGCAGATCAGAGCTAGCAAGTGCATTTCCCATTAGATATGGGCATTGTTGCATACTGTGAAGATAAGCTTTGTGTACCAAGACAAATGGATCCAGAACAGTGGTTTTGAAACTTTTTTCATTTGTGGACCCCTAAACATTTTCAAATGGAGGTGCAGGCCCCTTTGGAAATTTTGAATGGAGGTGCAGACCCTTCTGAATTGTAAGCATGGGTATTCACAAACTTTTGATTGATCATAGTCATCTTTTGCAGACCCCTCAGACATAATCTATGGACCGCAAGTGTTTGTGGACAACAGGTTGAAAACTACTGGTCTGGCATCAGTGTTCCTCACAGGCTTGAATAGTACAGTTCATTTTTTTAATTTTTGGAAGGCAGAGGATTTGTACAACACAAGTATTAGTCACCTCTGATTTTATGAACATGAGCCACCAATGCAATGCCATAGCTGGCAAAGCAAATCAAACACTGGCATGCATCTACTGATGCATCTCAAGCAAGACTAAGGATGTCATCTTCCCATTCTACTCAGCCTTGGGACACCGCAGCTGGAGTACTGCATCCAGTTCCAGGCTCCGCACTTCAGGAAGGATGTGGAGAAGCTTGAGAGAGAGTCCAAAGGAAGGCCACATACATGATTAGAGCAGGTCATACGAGGAGAGGCTGAAAGACATGGGACTGTACAGCCTGGAGGAGAGAAGATTTAGAGGGGACTTGGTGGCACCTTATAAGTATATTAGGTGCGTACATCAGGGCCTGGGGGAGCATCTGGGGGAAGACAAAAAACAACAGGTAGAAACTGACTGAAGATAGCTTCAGACTGGACATAAGGAAAAACTTCTTTACAATTTGAGTGCCAAAGGTCTGGAACAGACTCCTCCCAGAGGTTGGTACAGTCACCTATTCTGGCAATCTTCAAAAAGCATCTTGATGCCCATCTTGCTGGGGTCATCTGGCCCCAGCAGTCTTCCTGCCCAAGTGCAGGGGGCCTAGACCCGATGATCTTGTAAGGTTCCTCCCAGTCCCTAACAGCTATGTATCTATGAATTATTCTGTCTGGGTCTTTCTCCAAATACATCCACATACAACTTCCTCTCTAGCTCAAAAGCTACATAATGCACTAGCCTGTCCAGTGCCATCAAAATGCTGCTGTAACTAGATAATCTATTTACCAAGGGAAGTCAACGACAAAACTGTCTTTGACTTCGTTGGTACAGATCAAGCCATAAAATTCTCAGAAAAAACTTTTCGTTACACATTCTTTTTCTTGAAACAACATCCCCTACCAAGTTTTCCCAATAGTCAAGGTTAATACTAAAAAATACTTACACTGAAGTTAAAATAAAAATAAAAATATCTTAATTAAAGGAATCTTGCATTTCCAACCGCCCATGATTCCAACTCTGCATCTGTCCGACTCCAGGATACCCATCAATAGGCCAGTCCCAGCCAGAAGCCAAGAGAAAATTTATTGCTACTCACTTCAGTGTCAAAAATACATATATACCATATTACTCAAACATAAGATGACCATGAATATAAAACCATCCCCCAATAATTAAATTCTATATATGGAAAATGTATACATCTGTTATAACTGCCCAGGTATAGAATAAAATTATGGGAGGTTTGCCTTATATTTGTCCCCCTCCCACTGCTATAATGGGGAAAATAAGTGGGGGATTCAGATAGGTCCTTTACCCTGTGCCCCATCCCCCAACTTCTTCTACCTACAGCCCCTTCTCTCCCCCTCCCACCACTGTCAGACCCTGTTCTCCCTGAGCACATGGAAAATGAGGGAAAAAATTGAAAACACCGACCTTGAAATAATAATACCTATAATAACTTGCATATAGGAAAATGATTATGGGTGCTTATAAACTTAGTTCATCCAAATTAATACAGTTTTCTTCTGAAATTGCTGCAAGTTTTAGCAAAGTAGTCTATAAACACTTTTAAACAACACTTTTGTATCTACTTACAAAAAGTAGAAACTCCCCCCCCCACCACCAATTCCAGGTCATATTAGCCAAATCAGTTCTGAATCCTTTTGACTGAGTAAAACTCAATCGTTCAAACACCGTATGTGTTGCTACAACTGGCAAGTACCCTCCACCCAAGACTTTTTAGCCTGGGGCTTCAGGTCTTCCCAAATCCATTGGCAGGCATCCTACATGCATGCCCAAGCCTGGAGGCTGGAGGTTCAGATACCTCCAAGTCTCACTTGCCCTTAGCCAACAGCCACAGAAGCAAGCTAGGGAGGAGTCCTCTATTTTCATAAAATAGGCATCTAGCTGAGATGCTTCCACTGGATGCTGGCCACTGGGAAGCAAATTACAAGACTTGAAGGGTGTCCTGTCTACAGTACACTGGCATTGTGCAGTGGAGGGTGAACCCCTGTCCATTCACATTCATTTCAGTCTTGGCAACAGACCCTGATCTTAGCCCACAAAACTATACATGATATTGGTCTAAAGCCAAAAATCAGCAGGGCTGAGGATGCAGGGGGGTGTGGGCTGGGAGTGAGGGGCACTGGCAGGGCTGGGAATGGATCAGGATTGAGGGGCATGGTGGGGGAGGGGAGTGTGACTGTGGGTTGGGTGTGCAGGGCACTGGCAGCGCCAGGGGGCTGCAGGTCAAGAGTGAGGGGTGCTAGCACGGAGGGAGGGGGCAGGGTACTGCTTTTTGGGAATGACGTGTACTGGCAGGGCTGGGTTCAGTGGGTGGGGAGTGAGGGGCAGCAGCAGGGCTGGCGGGCAGTGGCTTGTCAGTGAGGGGCAAGAGAAGGGGCAGGAACAGGGCACCGGTATGTCACTACCCCCTACCATCATATTCTGCTCCCCTCCCCACAGGTGTCCTCTTTTTTGGAGCTGGAAATACAGTAAACCTAGTATACTTCATCCCAGCAGAGACAACAGCATGTAACGCCATGGTGATCCCACAGCGTGGCTCTGATCAGTATGTGTGTGTACTTCAGACACCCCACACAAAGTACCCATGTGCTAATTAGCTCCCCACTCATGACTGGAACTGGATGTTCTTGTCACAAATCCTGGGATCCTCCAAAAAATTTATACACAGATAAGGCACAGGGCAACCTGGTCCAGCTCCACCTCATGGAGGGCAGGGACAGACTAATCATTTACACTAGGCTGACAGAGGGATTCTGGATGTGCTGTTTGGAGCCCTGTTTGGTAATCCTTATCAGACATTTAAGGCGGGTGAAGAAAAAGGAATAATAGGAAAAGAGACAGAAAGGCACAGCTTAGGTGTAGGATGAATAGGAAGTCTAAATGTATGCAATACAGTATTGCACTGTGACTGTAAAAAGAGTTGGCACTAAGGGAGACTGCACACAACAAGCATTGCCACATATCTTATTCAGATGGGCTGCACATATGCCCCATATGGGCCATGTGACCCATATTGGCTGCATTTAATCAACTTCATAGTTGGTTTCCATTAGTGAGCACATACTGCTTTTGGTAGCAGTTAAATGATAGATGGTGTATTTAGTGAGGTTTCCTTGTATGTAAATGCAAGATGAGGGGCCTTTTCCCCCATTCTGATTGGGGGAAAACCTTTCTGATATTTGAGTAAATATAGTATTTCAAAGCACCACTTCACCTAACCATATTGCAAACAGCTACTAGAGAGACAGCAAGGCTTGGAGATAGCAAGGCTTGGTTTAAAATGTAATAGGCCTTTTGACTATATGAGAAACAAGCATCTACAGAAGGATTTTCAGAGAAGGATGAACACACTAAAGCTTTCACACACTTTCAACATCCTTAGGACACTTTGAAAATCACAACCTTAAAAAAACTGTATCACTACATGTTCATACAGGTCTGTATATTTCCTCATCCTTGATAGCCAACAGCCACTGAACCAACAACTGAATGCTACCGTCTTTACTGGAACAATTCAGAACACAGAGAAAGAAACAAATTACAGTTTCAGTTCAAAGTCACCTCTGCAGGGTGCGTTACCCCCGGCAAACTAAATTACATAAAGTCACAGATATGGTCCCAATTAAACAACTTCTTTCTTTCAACATAAAGCGTATGTAGGAAAAATTGTGAGGGTTTCTATCTAGCAAAAAAGGCACTTATGAGTTTCTCCATTTACCCTGCCCCAACCTAAATATGATGACCAAGTGGCAAAAGTTCAACCAAGAAAAATGAAGGACACACAAGAGGTGAAATTATCTTGCTTATGGCTACAGACTCCACTTCCTTTTTCCGTGTGGAGGCAGTTTAACTTTAGTGCTTTCAAGAAACTTCCTATTAGGAAAGCTATGGTTTCCAATGGCTTTTTATTGCATTTTCCAAAGTTACATCATTGGAGCTGGATATATTCCTTAGGGAGCTGAATGGCCTAAAAAACTCTAAACCACTGCAATAAATAATAATGAATATCATGGCTAATAAAACCTGTAATCTGAACACACATACACAACAAAGAATTTTTACCGTATATAGTTACTTTTCAAAATCTGCACTTTTCATGCTCCCCTTTGTTTTTCTGCCAGAAATGTACAGCTATAACCACCAACTAATAATATGAGCAATATAAAATATATAAACAATCTCTCAGAGCCAAAGTCATGATTTTACTTGGGCTTATTTCTGACAATAAATAAAGCAAATATTAATATCAACATGACTTCCTCCTGCAAAAACTGACAGTCAACAACTGATGGCCAACATCTCCACTGCCACCATAATCAACTCTCTCCACAGCTAGAGCATCAGAATATATAGAACCTACACACGCTTATAACAACATGCCACATATCTTAACTAATACACAAAATAGCCTAATGGAAAGTAAGTGGGTGAAACCAACCATCACTATTTCACAGAAAAATAATAGCATACAGAAAAACCTTATTGATGGGAGAACATTTTTCATAAAATCACCACTCAACATTTAACTACACAGTTCTTCTCAGAAGAAACCGAAATAACAACTTTAAGCAATAAGCCTCGGAACAGAAATTCATAACTCTACTAGACATTAAAACACTATGGAATCAGAGACATAGGCTTATTGTAACTCACCTCATACCCTTCCCTCTACTTAATTCTGTTTAGTCCACAGGCAATAACTTCCTACTTCCCTTTCAATGGACTGAGTTAATTAAGTTAAGTTAAAGCTATTGTTTTGGGTCAGAGATGGTTAACCTTTTAGCCTCATGGGCCAGATGAGGGGTGTGGGACTAGTCCATAAGTCTAACCAGACCCCATACACCAGGATTGGGCCCGGGGCTCCAGGCCACCCCAACCTGGTCCTTTGGGTGGGGATCAGACTCCACAGGACCTGAGTTACCCCCACCTGGGCCCATGGGCAGAGATCAGGCCCTGCACTCTGGGCCATGATCCACAGGGCTCCCCCATGGGATCCACGGGGAGTCTTGTGTGCCAGATGGCGTGGCAGCAGGACCAGATCTGGCCAATGGGTTCGGGGAATTGTGGGAGTCCGGAGGGCACTCACCTAGAGTGCGTCCCCAACCAGGGCCATAGACAGCACTGCGCCACGACATCCATGCTACAACGGGAGCTCCCCATCCACAACTGCCCAGCTTTACCTCCTCAACAGGTGAAGTGGATTGGTGCCAATCTGCAGTGAGGGCAATATCCGGAGGCCGGGGACAGAACCCGGGAGAGAGAGAAGGACGGCAGAAGAGGAGAAGAGAGGAGTCTGGGAGCTGGAGATGCGGGGTGAAGACAGGGAAGATTGGGTAAGCCCTTGGTTGGACCCCAAAGAGGTGGTGGCACCCTTGCCATGAGAGTGAAGAGGAGGGTGGAAGAGGCAAGGTGGAGGAAGGCAGATCGGGGAAAGACCCTAGGAGCAGCAGAGGTGACAGATCTGTCCGAAACATCCACCGTGGGGTTTTTTTTTCCTTTTTTTTTCTCCTTTGATGTCTCTTCACTGGCTAGAGAGCCCAGATCAGGGCCGGGGATTCTCCCAAGAGAAGGTGAGTGTGCACTCTGAGGTCTCCATGCCTGGACCAGGAGCAGGCAGAAAACCCCCGAGCTGTGAGAAGCTTTGGTCCTTGGACCAGTGCTGTTCAGTGTCTTCATCAGTGACTTGGATGAGGGTGTGGAGAGCACGCTGTCCAAATCTGTGGATGACACCAGATTATGGGGTAAAGTAAACACTAGTGGGCAGGGTCCAAGCAGATCTGGACAGGTTGGACAAGTGGGCAGAGCAGAACAGAATGCAGTTCAACAAGGACAAGTGCAAAATGCTGCACCTGGGGGGAAGGAATCACCAACACATTTACAGGCTGGGGGATGAACCTCTCAGCAGCACTGTAGCAGAAAGGGAGCTCAAGTCATAGTTGACTCCAAGATGAACATGAGCCGTCAATATGATTAAGTGATCAGAAAAGCTAACTGCACTTTATCGTGCATTAGCAGGTATATGACGAACAGGTCCAGGGGGGTGATACTCCCCTTCTGTGTGGCACTGGTCAAGCCACAGCTGGAGTACTGTGTCCAGTTTTAGGCGCTGTGCTTCAAGAGGGATGTGGACAACCTCAAGAGGGTCCAGAGAAGACTGCTCAAATGGTTAGGGGCCTGCAGGCAAGGCGCTACGAGGAGAGATTGAGAGCCCTGAATCTCTTCAGCCTCTGCAAGAAGGCTGAGAGCGGATCTTGTGGCTATCTACAGATTCACTGGGGGGACAGCAAGGGGTAGGACATGCTGTATTTACCAAGGACACCCCTTGCAGTAACTGGAAATAATGGCCACAAACTGATGGAGAGCAGATTCAGGTGAGACATCCGGAAGAACTTCTTTATGGTGAGGGTTGCCAAAATCTGGAATGGGCTTCCAAGGGGGGTGGTGCTGTCCCCTACCTTGGGGGTCTTTAAGAAGAGACTGGACAAGTGCCTGGCTGGGTCATCTGATGCCAGCCAGTGCTCTTTCCTGCCTGGGGCAGGGGGTTGGACTTGGTGATCTGCTGAGGTCCCTTCTAAGCCGAGCATCTATGAACCTCGTCCCTTCCCAGCTGATTGCTCCATAGGGAATTCCCCTCCTTGTTAAGCGGCATGTACCACCAATTAAGCCTGGTGCAGTCCTGATTCAAAGTATCTGGGAGGAGTCCAGGGCAGGGAAAGTAAGCCGCTGAAGACTCCTGGGGATAACCGACCCCAGGCAATTGGAACCAGACCTTGACGACATCCAGAAGAAGAAAAGGACAAAGGTCATAAGATTTCAGTGAACCCAAAAGAAATAAAATTAAAGAAAGTAAAGAGATTGGTTTTAAGTTGGTCCTTTCCTCGCTTCCATTTTTGAACTTCAGGCACTGGGACAGCCCCTACAATCGATCCGGGTTTGGGATGGGTAGTCACCACCTCCCTTTTGTATACCTCTTTTTATCATCAAAGTCGTGGCAGAAGGGAAAAGAAAGGGCACCAGACCTCACCCAGATCGACCATAAGGGGTGCAGCCACCCTGAGGGGCCAGTGAATGTCAGCAGGGACGCAGGGGTACATGTCGGTGACTACCTGACAGGGGTGCACACCCCTGTTCTAATTTAGGGTTTAAATATAACTTAGAATATTTCTTTCCCAGCTGTAGTAAGGAACCTGTGGCAAGGGACCAGGCTGGAAAAGGTTTCTTATCCCTGACCTAAATCTCAGGCATATACAGCTATTTATCATAAAAATTAAGTAGAAAATATAATGTCTGCTGCTGGTATCAGTGAAATCAACAGATCCATGGTAGAAACCAGTGAGAAAAAATAAAACTCCCTACCATAAACAGAGATTAGAATCAGAGGTCCTGGTCATGCAAAGCAGAGAGGACTTTTAAGGCCTCTCATGCTGAGAAATCATGTGTTCAGAGTCTCTTAGGAGACATTTAGCACGTTGAAGATCTAGGGCTTCCAAGCAGAAAGCACCTTGGAGATCTGGGGCTTACAAATAGAAAGCAATACAATGCAACACAATATATATTGTGGTTAGCAGTAAATCATGGTGAGTGAATGAATTTTTTTACTTATACAGAAGGTGTCACAAGACAACAAAGGTCAGGACCAACATATAGCATAATACTTTGGTCAGAAGACAAGAAATAACTCCTGTCAACTCTCCTATGTTCTTACTCTCTTCACCAAAAGAACTTGTTCCATAGGAAGCAGGGTCTGCCCCTCACTAAGAAAATAACTAAGACCATTGGAAACCGTATGAAAAAGATTCAGGTCCTTCAGATCTTAGTGTACTAAATGTAAAATGAAGGACCAAGCTTTCAAGGGAGCAGGAGGAAGAGGGAGGGATGAAGAAACCCTTCCAATGCTTTCAGTACATTGCTACTTTGTGTTACCATACAGATGCAATTAGAAAGCAGCATAACACAGAAGATTTCTGACATGGTGCAAGTTATTTGGGTCTGGCAATCATGACTGGGTGTTAATTTATTATTATAAACTCAAGAGTCCCCATACTTATATTATTCTTCTGACTGAGAACCAAACTAGAAGAATATTAATACATATGGTTTAAATTACAGATTCAGATCTTTTGTATTACAGATCTTTTGTATTACAACATTATCACAATATTTCCTCACTTATAGCAGCACAGCCTAGCAGTTCACTGAACACAGTCTAAATATCAGCTGATACTTAAAGATGTAAAAGAAGAATCCAGAGTAGAATCAGAAAAATTCTCTGAAGTTGTAGCACAAATGAAATATATAGCACAGATTAAATATATATTGCTCAATTTCTGAATAAAAAACCCTTGGTGCTTATTTTCAGATTTCTGGATGGTTGCAAGATTGTTTTTGAGGGTTGTGTGAAATGTATGAAGTTAACCATCTTAGGTTTAATTATGGACCTAAAACTCAAACTAGTTTGAGCTCCATATAGTTAGGTATTATGCTGATGAGCACATCGTAAATGCTTAGCCTGAGAAATTATTCTCTAAATAGTCCTAAGAAAGGGCTACAATCCACATCTGGGGGTACAAAGGACTGCACAGAAGACACTATAGATATATACACAAAGAAAGGCAGTCCCTTAAAAACACATGGCAAGACTGCAAAGAAGGCAGAGGGAAGGACACAGATGGATCCATTTCCACGCAAGGGGAGGAGAGGACAAACTGTCTAAAGTCCAGGAATGCTGGATTAAAGAGAAGTTTACAAACTTTCAGAGCAAATTTGGCTGATGTGTGGTTTTATGTGGTTCATGTGCAAAACCAGATGATACTCAACACCCATCCAAACCAAAAAAATCAAAAAAAAAAAATTTAAATAAACCCTTTCAAACTTAATCCGGATATTTAACTAGCCACAAAAATGGATGAAGTGGAATATTAAGAATCTGAAAGCAATTACTGTTTATCCAATACATTTAAATAGGTAAGGCACTAAATGGTACTCTCTGAAGTTCCAGTAGAAGATTCTATACAAGACAGAGGAAGCACACCATAAACACTGTGTCATGCACAGCTGGTTTATTTATGTCTTGACAAAATTAGTGGACATGTGTGGGCTTTTCCTCTCCCCCCCTCCAAACAAGAGTCATCCATATTCAAACTAGGTTGCAAATGATCAGACTAGTGGAATAATGATCATGATTGTCTTAGCCAACTCTTTACAGACATGAGTTCATGAGAGATGACAGGCATGCAGCTTCATCAGACATTAGTAAACACTTTTGATCTTTCTTTGAAGAAACTATTCCCAGGATATTCAGAAGTTTGTGGTTTATTTTCATGTGTAGAGAAGAACAATGCTGAAGAGAACCCTCCTACATAAAGAAAGGTCTCAACAAAGCTATTCTTGTTAAACAATTCCTGAAGAAATACCAAAAAGTTAGGATACACTAATTGTGTTCAGTTTATTTTACCATTCTCGTGGCGGTCTCTGTTTTCCATTCTCCATTTCTTTTAGGTCTTTTGCTACTTTGAACACAGCCTTATCTCTAATTCTATCGCCAACACAAAGTCGGTGTTGAAAACAAGTGAAGGCAAGAACAGAGATTGCCACAAGAAGCTAAAAGCAATGTAGGTAATAAACATTAGAGGCCAGAGAAATTTTTAAAAATGAAATGCTAAAGGTTAGACTACAGGGGTGTAGGTTGTAGCCATGTTGGTCTAAGGACATAGGCAGACAAGGTTCTTTGAGTGAATCTTATATCTTTTATTTGACAAACTAAATAGTTGGAGAACAATTATTAAGCAAGCTTTCGGGTTCAAAAACTCTTCATCAAGCTAAGGAAGTTTCAGCAGTTGATGCATACTCTTCCTGGATGGAATGAAAAGTAAAGAAGCCAGAGGCTGGGCTGGGCTGCATACAAGACAGGCAGTCAGTGAAAATGTAAACTCAGGAATCAATGGGTGAGAGACAGACTTGGGGGGGGGGAGAAGGGGGATGAATAGTGGAGAAGTACCTGGGAAATCAGCTGACAGGAAGGCTACAATGTGTCATATATCCAATGTCTATATTCAGTCCATGATTTTTAGTATCCAGGAGGTTGATGAAGTGGAGTTTATAGGCTTGTCTCTGGGAAGTGTTTTGTAAGTTCCCTTTGCGGATCAGGTCTGAGAGAGTGGTTTTCTTGTGAGAAATGTGCCGCCACAGGTAATTGGGTATTCCTGTCTTTGATAGATTTCCGGCATGCACTCATTCTGGTGCACAATTGGTGTTTGGTCTCTCCTATGTATTTTCCATCAGGGCATTTGGTGCATTGGATGAGATATATTATATTTCTGGAGGTGCAGCTGTAAGATCCAGGAATGCTGATAGCTCTGTTGTGGGGTGTACTAATTGTGGAGGTGGTAGAGATGTGTTGACAGATTTTGCATTTCTTGTCATGGCATGGTCTGGATCCATTTGGTGCGTTCTGGGTCTGAGGATGTTTTCTTCTGGTGATGAGTTTGGCGAGGTTCAGTGCTTGTTTAATATAGCTACGATGGGTGGCTCTGGGAATATCTCTTTAAGAATAGGATCTCTTTCTAGTATGGGTTGCAATTGTTTGAGGACTTTCTGTATGGGTTCGAGGGAGGGGTGATATGTCATAACCAGCGGTGTGCGATTTGTGGGGGTTTCTTCTGTACTGCAGCAGTTCTTCACGTGGTATCCGGGTGGCTCTTTCAAACGTGCAATCTATCTCTCTGGAGGAGTGTCCTTGGTGGGTAAAAGCCTTTTTACGATTGGTGAGGTGGCAATCCCAGGTGTTCTCTTCGGTGCAAGCTCAGTGGTATCTGAGGGCTTAGCTGCATATCACAGCTTTTTTGGCAAGTTTAAGGTGATTGCTGGTTCTGTGCAGATATGTATGTTGGTCTATGGGTTTATTGTATAACGTGGTCTATATTTTATCATTCTGGATATTGATCATTGCGTCTAAAAAGGAGATATTGGTGCTGGAGTATTCTAGAGAAAGTCGGATAGAGGGATGGCGATTGTTGAATTTCTGATGGAACTCAATCAGAGATTACAGGTTTTCAGTCCAAATGATGAAGATGTCATCGATATATCTTAAGTATAGCAAGGGTTTGATGGTGCAGTTCTTGAGGAAGTCTTCTTCCAGGTGGCTCATAAAAAGGTTGGCATACTGTGGGCCCATTTTGGTGCCCATAGCTGTTCCCACTGTCTGGAGGAAGTGTTGGTTATTAGAAGTGAAATTGTTGTGTGTGAGGATGAAGTGTATAAGGTCAGTAATATCTTTGGGTCTGTATTCTATTTAATCTTGTTCCTGTAGCTATGTAAAGCAAGTTTGGATGCCATCCTGGTGTGGGATTTTGGTATATAGGCTGGTAACGTCTATGGTGGCTAAGAGGATGCTGCTGAGAAGGTGGTCTATGTTTTTTAGTTTCCATAGAAAGTCTGTAGCGTCTTGGAGAAAACTTGTTCTGCGGGTGACTAGTGGTTTTCGGCTTGATTCAACGAAACCTGATACTTCTTCAGTTAGGGTCCCTTGGTAGGACATGATAGGTCTGCCAGGGCTCCCTTGTTTGTGGATTTTGGGGAGCATGTAAAAAGTCCCTGGGTTAAGTAGTAAGGGGGGATCAAGGTCTGTAGTTTTTCTTGTAGTCCTGCTGGAAATGATTTGATGGTATTGTTGAGTTTCTTGGTGAAAAGGGGAGTAGGATCTTCTTGTAGTTCTTTGTAGTAGGCGGTGTCAGAGAGTTGTCTGTTGGCTTCCTTTATGTAGTCTTCACGGGTTAGAATGACTTTATCTGCTGGTTTATTCTTTATCTTCTGGTTTTATTACAATTAGGTGGTGATACTGTGCGAAAGCTTGCTTAATAATTGTTTTCCAACTGTTTAGTTGGAATAAAAGATATCAGATTCACCCAAAGAACCTCGTCTGCCAAAGGTTAGACTAGTTACTTCTTCCTATTTTGCCTGGATCCATAAAAGTCAATGGTATAAGTCTAGGAACAGTTGCTGCATCTACCCTTGAATAAGTTTATCCCAGAACAAAAATATCCCAGGATTGGCATGTACACAGATAGCTCTTCTCATTAGGGGTTAATGAACCCCAAAGCACTGCTGCTTTTCTGCCAATGATGCAATCCCAGGATAACTGTACTGACATGTTACTCAATATCCCAGGATTAAATGTTACCATCAGAAAGCTTTTTTTAGGGTTTATCTTGGAACAATGGACATAGGCATCTGTATGACTGCACATTGTCCCAGGATAAAATGGTTTATCCCAGGATAATGTGATGTCTGTTTGCAGCCCAAAAGCAATTGTTTCTTGAATTAGAATGTCTTGGGAAAGACCAGATTAGAGAGAAGTTTACAGAAGATTTTATAGCAAATTACTGGCACACTCCAGGACACATCACTACCTTGATACAGCAATTCTGTCTGCCAACAGAAATCATACTGCAAGCAGCATTCTAGCAGCTAAAAGTGGGAAATAGATGTATTACAGAAGTTGGAAATGGAAGTGTCACAGAAGATCCTATCACCTCATTTTATCAATTACTCCAAAGAACTGCTGTCTCTAACTGTATGTGGGTGGTTTTTCTACTATTGCTTTGATCAGATGTTATTCTACTAAAGCAGCAGTGCAAGCTAATATAGCATAGAGTGTTTTTTAAATTACTATAACGTAGCACCAGTGTTTGGGGGGCAAGAGGGAGTCCAATAATTTCAGTACTAATACATCCATGCAAAACTGATCCATGTACCTGTGACTTGTACATTAACTGTCACGTTCAGGCATGACCTGCTTTAGGCATCAAAATAGCTGGCAGTTATTTAAATGGCCAGAAAAAGCCAGTAAGTAAGGAGTAAGCTGAGCAGTAAGGAGAGCAGTGGCTTTGGGATAAGCAGCTCAGATGTGGGGCTTCATTGAAGAGGCTTTTCTCTGTGCTAGTGATCTGGGGTGACTGACTGGTGGCACACAGGAACATAGTGTGGCACCTACCTGGCCCAACCCGACTGCACATTGAGGACTCAGGGCAGCAGAAAGGGTGCAGAGAGAAGGGTGCATGAAGAAGGGGGCCAGAAGCCATAGATTTCATAGATTTCATAGACATTAGGGCTGGAAGGGACCTCAGGAGATCATCGAGTCCAGCCCCCTGCCCAAAGGGCAGGAAGTCAGCTGGGGTCATAGGATCCCAGCAAGATAAGCATCCAATTTACTCTTGAAGGTGTTCAATGTAGGCGCTTGAACCACCTCCGCTGGCAGACTGTTCCAGACCTTGGGGGCTCGGACAGTAAAGAAATTCTTCCTTATGTCCAGCCTGAAACGGTCTTGCAGGAGTTTGTGACCGTTCGACCTAGTCATCCCATGGGGCGCTCTGGTGAACAGATGTTCCCCCAGATCCTGGTGGTCACCCCTGATAAACTTATAGGTGGCCATCAGATCACCCCTGAGCCTGCGCTTTTCCAGGCTAAAGAGTCCCATGGCTCTCAGCCTGTCATCGTAAGATCTGTTTTCCTGACCTCTGATCATGCGCGTGGCTCTCCTCTGGACTCTCTCAAGCTTCTCCACATCCTTTTTGAATTGTGGAGCACAAAACTGGACGCAGTACTCCAGCTGCGGCCTCACTAAGGCCGAGTACAAGGGGAGAATGACATCCCGGGATTTGCTCGAGAAGCATCTATGGATGCAAGCCAGCATTTTGGTCGCTTTACTAGCCGCAGCATCGCATTGCAGGCTCATGTTCATCTTGTGGTCAATGATGACCCCCAAGTCTCTTTCTTCTGTAGTGCTAACCAACGTAGCACTGCTGAGCCTATAAGGATGCTGCAGGTTTTTCCTCCCAAGGTGGAAACCTTGCATTTTTCGGTGTTAAACACCATCAGGTTCTCGTCCGCCCATTTGCTGAGCTTGTCCAGGTCAGCCTGGATCACCCGCCTATCTTCTGGCGTGGATGCTTTGCCCCAAAGTTTGGTGTCATCGGCGAACTCCATGTTCTGAGGGAAAATACAGATGGGGGGGTGGGGGGAAGACAGGGGAGGACTGTGGGTGATCACCCCAGTCCTCAGAGCTGACTGGGCTGACTCCTGCAGTCCCAGCACTGCAGCTGGGAACCACATGAAGTGCAGAGGCCAGGCGTGCAGCAGAGCTGGCAGGGTCTCTGCCTACTGCGGAGGGGGTGGCAGGCTGTGGGCAACCCTCCACCTCCAAGCAAGTCACAACCCTCCCCAGCCACTCTCCCCTCACAAACTCACAGTCCCCCACAAACCAATACCTACCCACACACCTATCCACCTGCCCACAAATCCCACACACACCTATACCCATCCTTGCACCCACATCCTCCCACAATATACAAGAGCACACCTTCATTTTAAGCTATTATACTCTCACCTCTATGTACACTGCACAAACATGCAAATCACGAAAAAATATTTTTTTAAATGAAATTAATGAATGCTATAGTACATGTCTGATTTTTAGAATATAATTTGGTATTTTTCTGGTTCAGAGATGGCAAAACCCCTTTCTGAAAGGATTCATTCTGGGAGGCAAGGGAAGGGACTTCTGGTGGCAAAGGTCAGGGGTTAAGGGTGGGACTTCCAACCGCAAGATTTCAACCAGGTGTGAGGCAACCTATGTGGCCCTTGATGGCTTGCCAAGCAGCCCTCTGCCCAAAATAATTGCCTGCCTCTGTTCTACTGGCTGTGGCTAGAGGCTGGGTTGTTCTCAGCCAGAAGGACCAGGGTTCCCACCCGAGGCAGGAGGGAGGGAGATGGCCTTTTTGTGGTGGCCCCACTCTTGCTTCTGATTGGTGAAGTGGCCTGGTGGTCCCACAGCTCACTGCTGACTGGCCAAGGAGGCAGCAGCCCCACTCCTCATTGCTGACTGGCCCAGGGAGCCCACCCCTCAGAAAGGGGATGTCCTTTATTCTGGGAATGCAGCAGTAGCCACCCTGTGCTCTGCTGGCTGGGGTTCTGCAGTCTAGGGTGAATGCGAACATATTGAAGGATATGATATACAGGAGGGACAGGATAGGAAGGAAAGGTGGAGGAGTAGCACTCTACATCAAGGAGGAATATACTTCCTCGTTAATTAGCAAGGGGGTAGAGGGGGGCACTCTGAGGTGCTCTGGGTTAGAGTAAAAGGCAGTCCAGGGGATAGAGACTTAACGGTGGGAGTCTACTATAGACCTCCCAACCAGGGAGAAGAGCTCGACCAGGAATTCTTAGGTCAGCTCACAGAGGCAGTGAGGGCTAAGGATGTGGTCATCATGGGGGACCTGAACTTCCCAGACATCTGCTGGGAGGAGCAGTCAGCCAAGTCTGATCGCTCACGTCGGTTCTTAGCCAGAGTGCAGGACCTCCATCTAACCCAGGAGGTGCACAGCCCCACCAGGGGAGACGCCTTGTTGGACCTGGTGCTGGCCACGGGTGATGACCTGGTGAGGGGGCTGCGGGTGATGGGCCACCTGGGAGACAGTGATCATCGCTTGCTGGAATTCACCATCCAGCGTAAGGTGGCAAAGGGCTGCAGCAAGGCAACAGCCCTAGACTTTAGGAGGGCTGACTTCAACAAGCTAAGGAGGATCGTTGGGGAAGCGCTGAGGACCCAGAGGGGAAGGGAATCAGATGTCGAAGGTGAGTGGTTGCTCCTTAAGGAGACGATCCTCCATGCCCAAAGGGAGGTAATCCCAACAAGGGTCAAAGGGAGCAGGAGGGCACATAAACCCCCATGGCTCACTAGGAGCATCCGGGAATGTCTCCTTGCTAAAAGGGAGGCATACACCCAATGGAGGGACGGGGTCATCACCAAGAAGGACTATGTTACAGTCGCCCGAGGATGTAGGGGGGCAGTCAGGAAGGCCAAGGCAGAGATGGAGATAGGACTAGCTTCCCGGATTAAGGACAATAAGAAGTCCTTCTTCAAATACATAGGGGGTAAAAAGAGGGTCCCGGGTAATGTGGGGCCCCTGCAGGACACGATGGGCAACTTAGTCGTCATGCCAGATGACAAAGCTAACATATTTAACGATTTCTTTGCCTCTGTCTTCCTAAGTAGGGACCAGTTCAGCCACCTCCCTGCCGGGCCCCCCTCGGGCCCCGGGAGAGACACGCCTGGGCCAGGGGTTAGCGAGGAGTTAGTTAGGGTACTTCTGGAGAGGCTGGACGTGTTCAAGTCCGCTGGTCCGGACGATCTTCACCCTAGGGTTCTACAGGAACTGGCCGAGGTCATTGCGGGACCCCTGGCGCGGCTCTATGAGCACTCGTGGTGCTCTGGTGAGGTGCCGGAGGACTGGAAGAGGGCCAATGTGGTCCCTATCTTCAAAAAGGGAAAAAAAGAGGACCCGAGAAATTACAGGCCAGTTAGTCTTACCTCAATCCCGGGTAAGCTCTTTGAAAAAATTATCCTGGCACACATCCAGGAGGGCCTTGCAGGGGAATGCATGCTCAGGGGCAACCAACATGGGTTCATCAGTGGCAGGTCTTGTCAGACCAACCTGGTGGCCTTTTACGATCAGGTCACCAAATCATTAGACGCAGGGGTTGCTGTGGATGTAGTCTTTCTGGACTTCCGGAAGGCTTTCGACACTGTCTCTCACCCTGTCCTCATCAAAAAGCTGGGAGACTGTGGTGTCGATGCCCACACGGTCAAATGGGTTGCCAACTGGTTGGAGGGCCGCACCCAGAGGGTGGTAGTGGATGGGTTCTTCTCGACCTGGAAGGACGTGGGCAGTGGGGTTCCGCAGGGCTCGGTCCTCGGGCCCGCACTGTTCAACATCTTCATCAGTGACTTGGATGAGGGGGTAGAAAGCACCCTGTTCAAGTTTGCTGATGACACTAAGATGTGGGGGGATGTGGGTGCACTAGAAGGGTGCAATAGGCTACAAGCTGACCTTGACAGGTTGCAACGGTGGGCGGATGAGAATAGGATGGGGTTTAACACTGATAAGTGCAAGGTGTTGCACATGGGGAGGAAGAACCGGCACCACACTTACAGGTTGGGGAACTCCCCTCTTGCCAGCACGGAGACGGAAAAGGATCTTGGAGTCGTCATTGACTCCACGATGAACATGGGCCGGCAGTGTGGGGAGGCAGTCAAGAAGGCCAACCGTACCCTGTCATGCATCCACAGATGCATCTCGAGCAGGTCCAGGGAGGTGATCCTCCCCCTCTATGCGGCACTGGTCAGGCCGCAGCTGGAGTACTGCGTCCAGTTCTGGGCGCCACACTTCAAGAGGGACGTGGATGATATGGAAAGAGTTCAGAGGAGGGCCACTCGTATGATCAGGGGTCAGCAGGGCAGGCCTTATGAGGAGAGGCTACAGGACCTGAACCTGTTTAGCCTCCACAAGAGAAGGTTAAGGGGGGACCTTGTGGCCTGCTACAAACTGGTCAGGGGGGATCAGCAGGTATTGGGGGAGTCCCTGTTCCCCCGTGCGCTGCCAGGAGTGACCAGGAATAACAGTCGCAAGCTGGCGGAGGGTAAGTTTAGATTAGATATTAGGAGGCGCTACTTCACAGTCAGGGTGGCTAGGGCCTGGAACCAGCTTCCAGGGGAAGTGGTGCAGGCTCCTAGCCTGGGGATTTTTAAAAGGAAGTTAGATGAGCACCTTGCCGGGGTCATCTGACCCCGGTGCTCTTTCCTGCCAAGGCAGGGGGTCGGACTAGATGATCTACCTAGGTCCCTTCCGACTCTAGCTACTATGAAACTATGAAACTATGAGTACAAGTCAGAAGAATCTCAACAAATTGGGAAGTGGTAGACCTAACAGGATGAAGTTCAATGCAGACAGATGCAATGTGCTACACCTTGGGAAGATTAATCAGAAAAACAAATACAAAATGAGTGACACCTGGCTCAGTGGCAGCACTATGGAAAAGGACTTGGGAGTCTTGGTAGGTCACAGACTCAAGACAAGTTTGCAGCGTGATGCAGCCACACAAAAGGTGAATGTGGTTTTGGGATGCAACAACAGAAGTATTAGGTGCAAGACACAGATGATAGTGCCTCTTTACTCGGCACTGGTTAGGCTTCATCTGGGTTATCTGCAGTTCTGGGTTCCACATTTTACAAAGGATGTGGAGAAGTTAAAGGGGGTCTAGAGCCAGGTAACAAAGATAATAAAGGGCTTAGAAATCAAGTCTTATGGGGAGATGCTGAAAGAGCTAGGCATGTGCAGCTTGTGGAAGAGGTGCTTAAGAGACGACATGATAGCAGCCTTCAAGTACCCAAAGGGCTGTCATAAAAAAGAGGGAAAGCATCTTTTCTCTCTTCTTGTAGAGAGAAGGATGTGGACCAGTGTCTTGAAGTTACAGCAAAGTAAGTTTAGATTGGACATCCAGAAAAACTTCTTCACTGGTAGAATACTGAGACAGCTGCATAGACACCAGGACCCTCCATCACTGAAGGTGTTCAAGCAAAAGTTGGACAGCCACTGGTCAGGGATGATCTAGGTGTAACTATGCCTATGTTCTACTATGGGTATTTCCTATACTTTTAGGCTTTGCTGGCTGCCCCTGCCTCCTTCCCTCCCCCCACCCACTTATCCGCTACATTTTTCAGGAGTGTTTTTAAGCCTTCCTCAGAGACACTGGGTGTTGGCTACAGCCAAGGCTGTGGACTTTGACTGGGGTGACCTAATGCTCCTGCTGGGAACAAAGCCAAAGTTTCCTGGCTAGAAAGCCTTATTCCTCTACTCAGCAATGAACTGTAGAGGTTTTGTTTATAGAAGGATATTGGCAACCATGGTGTCATGGTGCAGGATCCCCAGAGATGGTCGTGATGCCCCTAAGACTCTGTGACCATGCCAATCTTGCCCAATGGGCACCCTTTTCCTCACCTAGCACACCTTGCTGGCAATTATAATAAAATAGGGAGGCTGCCCTTGAGTTTACATTTGGACCAGGTCCTGAGGGACACCACTGAATCCTGTGGGTTCTTGGACTCTTTTTGGGTCCCACTCAAAATAGTTGCTTCACGGGACACCCTCAGCCTTATGGGCTAGATCCGTGGCTCCAAAACTGCCACTTTACCACAACCAAAGCCTTGCAGATGGCATTCAAATATTGTCCCTCTGAGGCCTTAGTGTAGCTCAGCCACCTGTCACTGCCGGGCACTCTGCAGCCCTGTCATTACTGCACCCTCTGGCACTGGGGTCTGCTCACCCCCTTTGTCACTGTGCCCCATGATGCTGGGGCCACCACATTGTAGTAGGCTCCAATGAGGCCGCCTCCTCCCCCAAAAAGCTCTGCCCAGTCCACTGGTTTATAAACAACAACCAAAATATAAGCCCCTGGGCTATAACATAATACAACAGCATGCACTGTCCCTTTAAAAGAGTTAAGCTTCCACCCAACCCTTAAGTGCCTTGTGGCCCAGGGTACCTGGTAAGCTCCTGAAGCCCCATTAGGCATATAAGCAGCATATCAGGCAGCCACCAGTGTGTCTGGGCAATTCTTCCCTAGAGGCTCCTTCCCCTGGCTGGTGCCAGAGAACTAACCCCTGCTGGCCTCAGACCTGTGGTTTATATGTACCCAGGGCCCTGCCTTCTTCCAGTCAGCTGACCAGGTGCAGGTGCAGGCTAATTCCCTTGTTATCCCGCTGCCATAGTAACCTACACCCATGAGGTTTCTGCCTGGCTCCTAGGCCCCTCTCCCCAGGCAATTTCTGCTCTTAAAGGAGCAGGCACTTTAGTGCCCTGTGACACATGGTTCCCCCGCTTTATCTGTAGTGGAGTAGGGTATTGGAGCTATGTTGGGTTAGGGTTGATAGCAGTCTTCCACAGAGCTTAGCTCATGTTTGTATGGGATGGTTTGGACAGGGATGATCCTGCCTCAGGCAGGGGACTGAACTAGATGACCTCTGGAGGTCTCTTCCAGCCCTTCTGTGACTGCTTGTACTCTGACATATGAACAATCTCAGTAGGGGAGGGTGCATAATAGTGTGGGTACATTCTACCTTGAAGAGGCATATAAAGCTTACATTCATACTGCCAAAGGTAAAGAGTGCTTCCAAAGCAGTTGAGACAACAGGACAGGAGCAGTTCTGTAGTCTCCTACTTGCAATTTAACATGCATTTGTAGATAAGTGTCAGAATTTAACCAGATGTGGTGTTGGTCTACTGACAATATTGAAACATACTTTTAGTTTTGTATTCATTTACTTTTCCCAGAGTAAGAATTCGGTCTTTCTGTGTACCGCATACCATGCCTAGAACAAGGGAACACAGATTTTGACCAGAACCTCAACATGTTAACATAATGTAGGCCAATAAATAATATGGTTGTCATAATAAGGTTACAGTAAGATTGGAAGGCATCAATCTTAGGCTTGTCCTTTGGCATTCAAAACAAGTAGCCTTGTGATACGAGTCCTGGAGCTGCCATGACAGATGAGTATTCTGCCAATGACAGTAGTCAGTAATAAATGCAACAAACCTAATAATGTTCAACGATGGAATGATCCACTCACACGGACAGATCCTACCTAACCTAATAATTAACAGTTTGGCTTATGCCCTGAATCCAAGTACCAAAACCACTCCCATTTCTTAAAGTTTATTCCTGGAAAGTTTCATCATGAATGTACATGGTTCTCCCTTCTCAAATCTTGGTATGCCCCATTGTTTCTGTGACATCTTCACCATTTGCTTCCTCACCACATGAAATATTAAGTTTCCTGTGAAAAAACTATGTTCATACAAAAATAGGGAAGGAGATAAACAGCCAGGAGCAATAGCAGAGCAGGCTAGGGATTACTTAAATGCTTTAAATCAGCAGGGCCAGATGGGATTCAACCTAGGGTACAGAAGAAGTTGGCTAAGGTAATTTTAGAGCCACTGGCTATCCTCTTCCAAAACTTATGGAGATCAGGTAAGGTCCCAGATGATTGGAAAAGGAAAAATATAGTGGCCATCTTTAAGAAAAGGAAGAAGGAGGATTTGGGGAACTACAGTCCAGTTAGCCTGACCTCAATACCTGGAAAGATTGTAGAGCAGATCCTCAAGGAATCTATTGCGAGGTACTTAGAGGAGAACAATGTGATCTGGAACAGCCAGATTGGATCCACCAAGAGCAAGTTATGCCTGACCAACCTGATTTCTATGATACAGCAACAGGCTCTAGATGAGAGAGCAGTGGATGTGGTATACCTTGGCTTTAGCAAGACTTTTGAAACTGTCTCTCACAACAGTGTCATTAACAAGCTAAGGAAATACAGATTAGATGAAAGTACTGTAACATGGGTATATTTGGATCATCATGATCAACAAATAGTCATCAATAGCTCAACATACAGTTGAGAGGAGGTATCAGGTGGGATTCCACAGGGGTCTGTCCTGGGTCTGTTATTTAATATCTTCAGCAATTATTTGGGTGATGAGATTGAGTACATGCTTAGCAAGTTTTTTGACAACACAAAGTTGGGTAGGAGTTGGCAAGGTAAGGCTAAGATGCAGAATGAGTTGGATAGGCTGGAGAAATGGTCTGCAATCAATCAGATGAGATTCAGCAACCACAAGTGCAAAGTCGTACTTTTGAGATAGAAATGCATGCACAAATACAAACTGAGGAATGACTAGCGAGGGTGCACTACTACAATTACTGATCATAGGATCATGGGAAAGTAGAAAGACAGATCTGGGGAAAGTAGACATCTTATGGTATACAGATTCAGTAGACCATAAGCTGAATATGAGCAGTCAATGTGCTTTTTTTTTTTTTTTTTGGCAACAAAAGACCCAACAGCAGTCCGAGTTGTATTCACAGGAGCGTCACTTGGAAATCAAGTAATTCTTCTACTCTGTCTAATGCTGCTGAGGCCTCACCTGGAATACAGTGCCCAGTTCTGGGCTCCACACTTCAAGAAAGATGTGAAAAGTTTGGGTAGAGTTCACCATAGAGCAATAAAAATTATTAGGGGCCTAGGAGACAAGACTTCCGAGGAAAGGCTGAAAGTACTAGGGTTATTTAGTTTGGAGAAGAGAAGACTAAGGGGAACTCTCATAACAGTCTTCAAATACCTGAAGGGCAATTGCAAGAGAGGATAGAAATGGGCTTTTCTCAGTGGACATAGGAGACAGACCTAGAAGCAATTGCCTCAAGCTGCAGCAGGGGAAATTTTGGTTGGAGACTAGTGAAAAATTTATGACTAGGAGAGTGGTCAGGTATTGGAGCAGGCTACATAGAGAAGTTGTGGAATCTCCATCCTTGGAAACTTTCAAAAGCAGGTTAGACAGACACTGGGCTGGGATGGTTTAGTCAGGAGTGATCCTGCCTTGAACAGGGGGCTGAAGTAGATCAGCGTTTCCCAACCAGCGTGCCACAGAATCTGAGGGGGTGTGGCTACAGGCAGTGATGCCACCATCACCCTGCACCGTCACCGCACCCCAGACAGCCCTGTGCCGATACCCCCCTCCTCTTGCTTGGTGTCTGGCCGCTCACCACCACCCCTTTCCCCCCTTGGCATTCAGAGTTTGCCACCCTCCTCCCTCCCGCTCCATGCTTGGCCAGTGTGCTGTGGGGCAGAAAAGGCTGGGAAACGCTGAACTAGATGCCCTTCTGAGGTCCCTTCCAACACCACTTTCCTATGATCAGTTCTGAATTTGCAATCTGTCAGATTTGCTGGGGGCACAGGCAGACAAACAAATTAAACCAAGTTAAAAGGCAGGGAGATTTACTGAATGACCGTCACTTTGCAGCAAATGGTTTGTGTGGTACTATTCTGCAGTGAAAGCCAAACCAGAGCAAATTACACTTGAAAGAAACAGTTAAGTTACTCCACTTCAACTTCCCCCTACCACAGGTTGGATGCAGTTACTACATACACAGCACTGCGAGCCCCTTCCCTCCTGTCCCCCAGGCTCCAACCAACACTAACTGAACATGTTGTTCTGAACGCCCTTTTCACCTCATTGTTTCCATTCTAGCTTCTCTGTAACCTCTGTTAATTTTAAATATAGGTCATATTTATCTTCAAGTACACTAGAAATATAAGATTTGAATCTTCTTGCTACATAACTGTCTAGAGTCCAGTTAATTTCAGGGTATAAAAAAAGGCTGCATTTAGATATGTAATTACTTAGGTAGGAATATTTTCTTTTCATGTAGCACTATTTTCAGCTTTTGCTTTGGACAATGCTGTAACTACAGAGTAATTCTATTCTTAAAGCTAAATTACAGCAGCTAAATAATAAATATTAGGCAACCAGCAGCATCTTAAAATAATGATAACTGCATCTTACACTATAAAAAGGGAGAAAATTCTACGGTTCTATTAACGTAACATTGCAGAATAGCTGAAATTAGAGCAGCTGCATTATTTCAATGTGCTTTACCAAAGATACCACATATGCACAGGCTAGGATCACATCTGTGTTCAAAGGGGAATAGAGAATAAAGTACCCATAGTTCCAAAAGTTTACAAGATTGCTTTCTAACAGTTTTCTCTAACACGTTAAAAACATTTCTCCTCATTGAAGAACAAGTTCCATGCGGAGTTCAAAATATCAGAAAGAACCCATATAAAGTATTTAAATTTAAACTAAGCATGTGAATAATAATACTCTTTTTACACTATGATACCTCAAGAGCAACTGAATTGAATCAGACAACCTCCCTTCAACTAGCCTATAGGAGTACGACATAGATTAATGTTCCTTCTCCCCAAATCTACAAGTTCCTGAGAAACAGAATCCGTCTGGCATAGCCATCTCTGCTACAGCCAAACAATAATGCGCATCTAGTTTCAGAACCACTGTAACTCCAAGCCATGCTCCCTCTGAAGTCAACAGCAAAATCCCAAGTGAGCCAAATACAGAGATAAATCTAGATAAAGGTCTACCCGCTTCCAGCTTCCTATGTCCAACTTTGTGTGAAGCATGCATGTGTATGTGTGTCTTCACATGCATACACACACATGCATCACACACACACACACACACACACACACACACACACACACAAAGGAAATACTTCACATTGCCCAAGTGTGACCTACTTAATACCTACAGGAATTTCAGCTAGTACAACACACTAAGGAACAGGAAAGCCGGTGGGTTTAGAAAGAAGAGCAATCAATAGAAAGGTGCAAGATAAAGTCTGTATGTATAGGAGAAGGTCTGCATTAGCAGAGGCCAGAAGTAAGTGTACATTACAGCATTTCAGATTAATCTGAATTTGAACACTGACTTCAAGAAGAAATGGATTGGGCTTTGTAAGAGTGTTGTCAATTGGGAAAAGGTTTACAATTTTGCCAGTTAACTTTGATCTAATAACAATGTACAGAAGGGCTGGTAGTGTTCGACTGGAAGCGCACCTCTTTCAACACATTATACATCAATTAAAAATGAGTGCTTAAAGTTTACATGTTAAAACACATTTTGGGTATGTGAAGTGTGCATTCAGAGTGCTGGTGCTGTGGACAGCAGTTCTCAAGTTACCACAGTATCAACATGAGATCATTCTTATATTGGTGATTCTTGAACAACAGTGAATCACCCAATACTGCTGCTGGCAGGAGGAGGGCTGGCTAGACACATGCTGCTGGCACACTCTGTTTCCAGATGCGACATTGCACTTGGAAACTAAAACTGTTACAATTACAGTCCCCGCCACGGAAAATGCCCAGGGCTAATGAAGGCAGCCATGCATATTAGAAGTGCTAACCATGTGCTATCCCTGCAAATCTTAGTGATAAAAGTCATTATTTATGTCATGTTAAATGTGCTGGCTATTTTGTGCCGTCTAGTATACGCATAGTTTTTGACACTAATGCCAGTCATATCATCCACATTCTATGGCTATTAGCCCAATGAGCAGTTAGAAGTGGTAGGACTGTGTATCTTAATACTAACATGTAATGATAGCTGCTACAGCAGTAATTCTGTACCTTTTTATTGCTGAGTCATCCCAAGATAAACGCAAGGCATTCCTCAGAAAATGCTACCTCTTAGTTTTCACTCTTTCTTTGACTATAGAAAAATAAGAGAGTGGTGTTTCTGTTGCAAAAAACTATGGATTTTTTGTCTGAAATCTCTGGGTTTATCTTGTGAATCCTACTTGCAAACCTAACAGTGCTAACACTGTGGCACCTTACAGCTCCTGTGAAAGGATCTTGTGATGCCCTGGTTGAGAATTACCATGCAACAGGAATATAATAATGGCTGCTTGTAGACATTTAAAAAAAAGACCAAAAAATCAGTGCTTTACTTTAAACTCTGTGCCAAGCCCAGCACATGCCCAGCAGAGGCACTGTGTTAGCTTAGGCCTGGCTCACCCAACATCTGCATAGATCAGGTGCTTTAGGTGGGGCTTTTTGGGCTCTTTTATTTAATAGCTTGAATCAATAGATTGAATCAGCTGTTAGATAAAAATGCCAAAAAGTCCCACTGAAGTGTCTGATCTGTAAAGACGCTGTGGAGCCACGTTAAAGTAACATGCTGCTTCTTCCAGTAAAGCACTTTTTTTTTTGGGGGGGGGGGGGAGTGTTTAACATCTGCAAGCAGCTTTTATGTGCTTGTGAACAAAAAGAGCTTGTCCACATACTCATGAATGAGAAAGGAAGTGATCCATGTAAAGGAAAAGGTGACTGCTGGGACCACTGCTAGAGACGATGGCATTCTCAAAATGTTTTGTCTATTAAGATGAAAAATGTTGAGACTCCTGATTTGTATGCTAAAGGCTACAATTCAGTAAATATGTAGTTACTGCATGTGTACAGTATGTGCAATATTCTATTTATTTTTTTAAAGGCAGCTCTCTTGAACTGTGAACTGTTGGTAAGACCGGAGATGCAGGATTTTGAAAGAGATACTAAGACTAAGTACCAGTTCACACAAGTACTAGCTGTCACACAACTAGATTAGCAAGAAAAACCTCAAGCTGTTTGCTTACTCTCTCTCCCTTTGAATTGATTCCCTGGTATTTGCGTGCATCATGCCAAGAGGCTCAATTGTAGGGAGCAAGCTGAAAAGCTCCCCTGCATCTCATTCTCTTGGATAATTAATTCCCTACCTTGCAGATTCTGCACAGGAATGGAAACACTTGCCAAATCCTTGAGAGCCCCCATGTGTTGCCTGTTTCAAGAAAAAAAAGCTTGCTTGTTCCCTCTCTTTCCATTTATTCCTAGGCCTATACCCCAAAACAGTCCATAAAACCAGTGTGATGACGGCCCTGATGAGATAATCTTTTAAGGTAAAACCAAAACATCCTTCTGGAGACGGGCCATGACAATGTTGTCATGCAAGTTCTCTGGACAGTAGCCAATCCAAAAAGAAAATGCTTCATTGTGGAAGTGGTGTTGATCTACCAGAAAGCACAGTCTTCATGCAGGAAAGGAGAAAAAGTCATTAAGCACAGAAATATATCAAGCCAGAAAGCTTTGATGTCAGGAAAATCCTCAGGGGGCATTACTTAGACTGTCATATGTAGCAGTTCTCACTAATAAGAAACTCTTACCATCTCTTAAGACAATTCTAGCTGGTGCCTTCCTCTTTCATAAGGGCCTCCTGATAGTTGCCTCATGCCAAAGGTCAGACTCTGGTCATTCAGGCTCTCACAGAGTATCAGCATGGAGAGAAAGCCTTGGCCCAGTGCTGCAGCTCTTTAAAAAGGCAGGTTTGCTCAGGGGGGAGGGAAGAAAGGGATAGGAGGGGCCAGGTGGGGAAGGGGCCTGCCTTTCAGTTGAAGTAATCTGACTATATCCCTTTAAGAGAAATTTTTAAAAAACCCCACATAATTCCTTTTTTAGTCACAGGCTCCTGGAAAGAATGACAAACTCTCAATAATCCAGGATCCTTACCATGGGAATAACAGAAGATTTGCTCCTGTGAGAGAATTTGTTAGTTCATAAGTCAATCTGTACTAAAGAGAACATGCTTACGGGAAAAACAGGGTAGGAGAGGAAGAATGGATGGCTGTCTCTTAAAGCCCTTTGGTGTCTATGGTGAAGTCATCTCTGCAGGATATTTCAGTCTTTCCCATTAAAAAAAAGAGCAGGGATTTCTGAGCCACCTGCTTGTTTGCTGCTGCCAAAGAGACAAATGTAGTTTCGCCTCCCTTTCAATACAACTTGAGAGGGTGGAGATCGAGTTAACATGATAGAAACATTCAGTCGTTTTGTCATGTGGCTCTTAAGGAGAGCATATTTTTATCCCACAGATTACTTGTCCATCAATGAGCGCTGAATTTCTTCTTTATATGTAAAAAAGGCAGCTTACATGTTTGGACATAAAAGAGCAACTTCTTTTAAAAGCACAAAGAGATGGGGACATTAAATCCTTGGCTTATTTGAAGAAATTACTTCCCAACAGGAGAGAGCAAGAGCAGGAGTGAGAGTAAATGAAGGTAGCAGTAAAAAATGCTCTCACTTCTCTGTCAGTGTGACCAGCATAGGTCTATAGAGCTGCACTGCATCAGGTAAGCAGGAGCACAATCACCCTACCACAGAAGACAAGATGTCTGAAAACCACTACCAGGGATGCAGATCCTATGTAATGCAAAGGCAGTGAATGCCTACCCAGCCAGCAGGAGCTCTGATGCAAGGGGCATACCTTGCACCAGCCCTCCTCCTCTCCTCTAACACCAGCTACCAGCTTTCACTCTGAGCTGCTATGGTACTATTCCAGCTAATGGTACAGAGAAATATCCTCTTGAACACCTGATCATCTGAACTGGGATGCCCTCCCACCCTTCTATCACAGCCTTGCCAGGTCTGCTGGACCTCCTTCTGACTAAGACCCCAGGACAGGCACCTGCAACTTCTAGAGCTCCTGCAGGAGCCCCTGGTCCATAATCTATCCTAACAGCACACACACCAAGCTGAGCTTCTGGAAACCTCATTGTTTCCCTGGTATGGTCACACACCATCAAGCTGATCCACCTCCTCAACTGAGCCCAGTTCCCCTGGCACTCAGCAAAAGCATCAGCCAACCAGCTGGGCCTGTACTTTGTCCACTTTGCTTTGTGCCTCTTGGCTGAAGTGAAAGCTGCTGTCCCCACAGATGCACTTGCTGCCTTAGATAACCACCTTTGCACATAGTGAGCCCTCCCTAATGGCAGCTTGCTAGACAAACCCTGCCCCCTTCCATTGCTGCCTATTTTTCCAACCATGGAGAATTGGGAGAGTAGCAGGCCCGGTATCCTGCTGTCCCTCCTTGTGCCCAATAAGAACACTGGTGGGATCTGCTTTGCGATCCACGTCTTCACTGTCCACCTTGACATAACCTACGCACAGAGCCTAGAGGCAGCAACACAAGAGCAATGCCACCCTGTACAATCTGCCCACTGCCAAGAAAACAGGTGACCTCCAGTGGCAACTGCTGCACAGGGCCTCAGTCATAGGCACCTCTCTGTCCACCACCTAGACCCAACAGTTTTGGTGGCCTGCTCTTTCTGTGAGGAGGAGGTAGAAGAGACACCTTCCTGGACTCTTCCATACTGTTACAGGATCTTTCCCTGGTCGGGCTTACCACAGATCACGAATAGGCGGGAGAACAGTGAACAGGCTTGGTAGCTTTTATTACTGAATATCAATGTAGCCACGCAGTGGCTAGAACTCACCACGCCTCACACGCCCTAATGGTGCGTGAGACTGATGAACCTGGCTGGTGAGTGGTTTCTGGGGTTTCAGGTCGCCGGGGTCAGGCGGGTCCTTGCGTCCTCCTTCAGTTGGCCACTCCGAAGGCCGATCCGTGTCCGTATTAATCTGCCGTGAATCGTTCCGAGTCCGCTGGATGCAGAAAGGACCCTGACGATGAGGTCCAGGCTCCTTTTATAGCTTAGGTGATGTGCAGTGGTGTGATTGTGTGAGGCACCTTTCGATAGGCCCATGGCACTGACTGACTCACGCTGGACTCCGCCTTGTGCAAAGCTCTAGCTACCGCTTATCTCTTACATTGATGGCAGAAAAACAACTATGGTCTGCCTAGCAACTGTTATATAACTCTGTGTAACTCTTCTGATTGGCAAACATGGCCACTTAACAAACATAGTGATCACAACACATACCTCCCTAGACTGCCGCTGGCTGCAGCCACTCTTTGCTGACCATAGAACCCTCTTTGGCACACTAGAGTTACGTTTCTCTGAGACCATGTATATTTTCACTATCCTATACTAAACAGCCAAGGGGAGCATGCTCTGCCTGGCCAATTTCCTGCTGGGCTAGACCAAGATGGTAACCCTGAAAAGCTGCAGAAGCCAACTCGTGGGGGCCTACTTCAATGATATCCTTCAACTCTTCCATTTCTTGGTCTAGGCACGCATCACATTTGAGTTTGGACACTTCACCTTGCAACAAAATGTGAATCAGTTTGTGTCATGCTGGTCCATCAAGGGGATATGCACTGAAAGATGGAAGATGTACTGCTAGTCCTAAACATGTAACCCCATGAAGGGTATTGAGGGGGAAGGAGATTCAATCTCTCATGACATGCTTTTTTGTTGCTGGAAGGACTGCACACTTTTGCACTTTTACCTTTCGGGGGGGTTTGTACAACAAATTTGTAATAAAGGTTTACAAAAGTCAATATGTATGTGTCACCTTATGGACACACATACATTTTGACTTTTATATAATACATATAAAATATATATATTACAGCCTGAATTAGCTCCAAGACAACCTCTAGAAGAGATCTGAGATGAGGCTAACATTGCCTCTACACCATAAACTGCCACCTACACTACATATGGGAAGAATATATTTTTAACCATGTTGCAAGTCATTTCTGCTGTAACTGGGTTGCCTTAACACAATCATTGTAATGCAGACTGGCTAAGACAGACATGCAAAGGGCAAATGTTTCCACTTGTTAAGCTAACACGCAAAGTCCTGACTTTGGAGAGATGACAGACCCTTCAGGGTGCTGGGAAACAATTGATATTCAGAAACTTCATGGGACTATTAAAATCCTGACCTCTAAAAATAGTTTCTGTTAATTAATTTTTATGCAGATGGAAAAAGTTGGTAAATGTAAAAATGGTAAAAAGCAAAAGTGGAAAGTTTAAAATGACATTCTTCCAACTTACAAGGTACACTGGGATCATTCACAAGTTAAGTCATCTTACAGAACACCAACATGATATGCAGTACAGTGGATTATCTCTCTGCAGTGGTGACAAAGCATTAGGCAGCAGCCAATGTTCTGTCTAAACTGTCAAGAGCACTGCAAGGCTCAGTCATTAGACCATGTTGAACTGTAAGGAGAAAAGGTTTTCTAACCATCTGAAAGAGAAAGGGAAGAATTTCAAGGTGGACAGTTGAGGTCTACTTTTTCCCAATTCTGCAGCAATTTTTTGATGGGTTCTTAAACATGAAAACTGTCCGCAGTAACATGTTTCTTTTGAATGATCCTTCTTGTACTACAAGCCAAAGATGTGACTTTTCCATAATACAAAGTTAACTGACAGGATGACTACCAAATTTGAGAGCAAAGGGAAATTGCTCATGCAACCAGCAGCATACTTTCTGTGTTACGATTGTTCTTTTTACCAACTCACACAGCTATAATGTGCAACTGTAACACAGTTACTCAACACACCTACAAAAGAAAAACAGCATATTATGCATAGAATTCTTCACCTTTTCTGCACAAATAAAACTGTTTTCTCCCACATATGTTATAGCATTTGGGTTAAATCCCAGTCCCTTCTTACAAATATGTTATACCCAAAACGTGCAGGAAGAGAACAAACAAGCCAAAACTCCCTGATTCATCCCTTTTCAGTCCCAGAAGAGACATTCTAAGGTGAAGACTAAAGTCATTAGACACTGCTTGCACATTTTAGCACCATCCTTCCTTGTTGTGACCGTCTCATCTTAAGTGACTCTCATGAAGAATAACTGAAGAGGAGGGAAGCAGAGGTGGGAGACTACATGGGGCCTACAGCAGGGTGAGAAAATACTGTAAGGTGTTATTTGAACAATACTTGATGCTTATATTGCACTTTTCCCTTTCAGCTCTTGAAGGACTTTACAAGAAGTGAGTAATATACTGTTCAGATTATAAACTGATGCCACATTTTCAAGTTCCATTTTAGGAAAAAACCAGCTTTTTCCCTGGAGATAAATTTGACAGCTCTGGATAAAAGTCCTTGAAATGCTATTGCTCTTACAAAAATCCCACGTGAGAATTAAATAATGATGGAAAGGGCACTAAAATACTAAAATAAAAATGCACAGAAAAAAAATCTGATTTGATATTTTTATGACATGCACAAACATATAGTAAAATCTTTGCTCTCCAACATTTAACAAACCAGAAATTCCATTAATGGGAGTTTGTACATGGTGGTGGCGGTCACCACCCACCACCCCGCTCTTCTCATTCTAAGTGGTCAAGCAAGGAGTGAGGACAGATTTGGTGGTCAGAAAGATATCTTTTATTGAACAAGCAGTGCAAGGGAGCTCACTGATAAAAAGTACCAACAAAAGTTGAAAAGAGGGGGAACAGAAGAGTTGTGGCTGCATACCAGAGTGGCCAGCTGGATACCAGAATCGGGGGAAGAGGGGGCAAGAAACGAAGTGTGGGATACCTTAAGGACTGACCATCAAATGCTTGGTGTCCACACTTAACACTGAACCAGAGCACTGTGAGCTGGTACTTGATTTTTGAGGTATATTTTGAACCATTTCAGGAGGCTTTCAACCAATTTAACAGGCTTCTATGCCTGCCAGCTTCAGGTTTAAACTGCATTTCAACCATTCTAAGCACAGTGGCCACTGACAGATGTGCAGCTCCCCTCTAACTCATGGTGCTTCACAAAAGGAGTCATAAGTTACAATGACCCACCGACTCAACAGATATTCGCTGTTTGGTCTGGGAAATGGAAGGGAGGGGAGAAGGGGAGGGGAGAAGGGGGGGGGACAAGAGAGGAAATCAAGCTCCACTTTGGAGCCAATCCAGAGGAGAGAGGCTGATGTCTGCCTGTCTCTCCTTGAGCCCCACTCCCTCCCTCCCAGCTCCAGTGCTGTCTTTAGGATGGGGGGCAGGGAAGGGGAAGGAGCTCCATCTGGAGTTTGTCCAGCCTGGACTGGAGGGTGGGGAGTGTGGATTGGAGCACCCCAACTCGGGGAATCTACCCACCCCACCCTCCAGCACAGGTTGGGCAAACCCCTGGATGGAGCTCCTTCTCCTTCCTTCCCCCGCTTCCATCCAGAAAACAGCAATGGGGGCAGGGCTGGGCTGCACCAGCCCAGTTCTGCTCCCAGGCAGGGACAAACAGAAGTTAATGAAGGTGCTCCACTATGGAGTGTCTTCATCTGAACCCTCATTAAAATAGGGTTAATTTGACCCTTAAGTGGGCACTTTTAAAGTGCTCTGCAGCTATGCACTTCTATCACAGCACAGTTGCAGAGCACAACAAATATAACTTCTGTCTGTGCCTTATGTGTGACCATGTCTTTACAATGCCACACTACCCTACCTTCTGCCTGGCTCCAGACTAACACAACCAACCACCTCTCTGTATTTAACACTAAAATTGGGGTATTATGCAATTCAAAAGGTACATCCCTGGAGCATGAGTAAGGAGTGAAGCTTTCTGTTCATCACAATGAAACTCACCCCAGAGCAGAGGGTCCTTATAAGACTCAATACATAACTCAAGACTGGTATTTTAGTTGTTAGAGCAATATTAATTTCAGTGCAGTGGTTTCACACAAGGTCCTATGGACCATTAATACTCTTAGTGCAGGATTTTAAGCCCACTCAAGGGGCACCTGGAGACCTATGCAGAACTTCTATTCTGGGATGAATTACACTTTGCATAAATACCAGACATTTTCTACAACCTAATTAGTGAGATATTTAATTTTTCTCTCTTCTCTATAGTTTCAGAGATATAAAAATGCGCTCCAGAAGTAACAGCACAGAAATTCCAGACAAATCAAAACAGTGCCAGCAAAGGCAAAGAGATCACCATAAGGAAGATACTGTTTTCACGGGGATAGTAAATACAAAAAAGGGAAAGAAGGAGAATGACTATACAGCACAAAGTAGCACTATACCAAGAAGCCCCACGTCTGAAAATAAACAAAGAAGCTATTCCAAGCAAGGAGAGGACCTTTCTCGAGATGATCTCCTATTTCTTCTCAGTGTCCTTGAGGGTGAATTGCAGGTGAATTATTTTCTTGTTTTATATTCCATAAATTCACCTCTTATACACAGTCTATCCTTTGTATATAATCTGTTGAAAATGGATGGTGCTTCTTTTGTTTCTGTTTTCTTTGTTTTTAGACACTGTGTCCTTTTAAAGTATTGCATAAGCACAAATGCAAAATTGTAAAAATACATCCAAATACCAGAAAAAAAATCTATCACCCCTGAAGAAGTCAGAGATCTTCACAGCTTATCCCAAAACATATTAAACTTAAAAAACATCAGTTGACACAATGGGAAAATCTTTGTAATGCAACTTTTAATAGTTTTCTGAAACTGAAGAACCAATAAAAAGTTTATACCACGCAATCCCCTCTCACCATGTAGTCTATGACATTTGTTATAGAACAGGTTATTATATGAATGCCTTTGGAGACTAAAAACTTTTATTGGAGCTATTACCAGGATTCCTTGTCTTATAAAGATACGTGCACTGCTTACTCTGAGTACAACTCTACAGGGCTAAGGAGAAGTAAAATAACCCTTTAAAGGGCACATCTACATGTGAATATGCTACTGGATGGTTTTACTCCAGAGTAATTTACTTTGGAGTAAACCTACCCTAGGCAGGCATCTACACATGCACCCATTTGGGAACAGATTTGCTACTTCTGGCAACAGTTGCTCCTGCCCACTTTGGCCCTACACAGGCCCCGTGCAGCAGTCAGGGGGAGCTCTAGGCTCCCCCAAGGTGCTAGCCCAGGGGCTGGTAAGGAGCACAGGGCCAGGAAACAGCCATCTCCTGGCAGGGACTGGCAAATTGCTCCCTGCCCCTGGGAGCTGCCTGCTGCTGGGGTGGACCCTAGTGGCAGAGCCCAGGCAGGGATAATGTTTCCCTGCCCTGGCAACAGGGAGGTCCTGGCCCTGCCTCCTCAATCAGGGGCAGGGGGCTTAGCAACTGGGGACTCACTGCTAGCTGCCCCACCTACAGATCAGGTCATGGGGCTGGGACCTGTCTCTCCCCCATAGCTCTTTCCAAGCCCTGTGCCTCAATTGCCCAATCTGGGCATAGAGCTGGGAAAAAGCTATGGGGCTGGGACCTGCTCCCAACTGGGACAATTCCCATTCACCCCTGGGCTGCATGGGAAAGTCTGAATATGCAGCCCAGAGCTAGCTCAGGACTGGCCAAAACAGGACAGTCCCCAGTCAGCTCCAGGCTGTATGTGCAGTCTTTCTGTACACCCTGAGGCTGGCCAGGAACTGTCCCCATCAGGGGCAGGTCTCAGCCAGCTCCAGCCTGGCCAGGGAACTCTCCCCATGCAGAGAGCTCCCTGCCTCTGCTCCATGATCACAGGGATGCTGGGGCAGGGGGACACTGTCCCTGCCCCAGCTCCAGTGGTAGAACCTGCCCCGGCAGCAGGCAGCTCCCAGGGGCAGGAAGCAATCTCTCATCCCCTGCTGCCAGACTGATCAGGAGCAAATTTGCTTTCAGTCAGCCATCTACACATGCCTTACTATGCAGTAATTACTTGGCAGTTAATTTGCTAGTTGCATTTGCAGGTAGCAAATTAACTGCCAAGTAGAATAAATTACTGCACAGTAAGGGTATACATGTGTAGACAGTGATGCTTACTATACAGTAATTTGCTCTACTGCACAGTAAAGTGTTTCACTTACATGTGCCCAAAGTGTCCTAAAATATGTACTCTTTATCTCAATATTATCTCAGGACCTCACTTGGTCCTAGGAGAGCTACAAGAGAATAGATTTTAAAGTTGTAACTTGCCTAAACTTGCAAGTGCCCTAGTGCTGACTGTTGCCCACCATGGGAGTAAAAACGGATCTTCATATTTGCAGAGAAGAAAGGAGAAATTTCTGTGGCAGGCTGATTTAATGAAAGGAATAACAGCTGCTTAAAACTGCTTAGAAGCTTGGTATGTTTGAGAGCAGATGGCATGTGAAGTGGTCAAAGGTACAGACATGAATTTATCACATAGTCCTGCAGTTCATGATCTGGTTATAATATGTGTGCGTGCGTGTGTGTGCGCGCGCGTGTGTGTGCATGTGTGCAAAATAACAAATAATAAATAGAATATAAAGAATAAAAATACAGAGTTATATAACCAGATCATAAACTGCAGGACTATGTGATAAATCCCTGTCTGTACCTTTGACCACCTCACATGCCATCTGAAGTGGTATGTATATATATGTGTGTGTATATATATAATTCCTTCCAGCCATTATTATGCAATATTATGTAAATATTACATAATAAGTGCATATAGTAACCAAAGTTGTGCACACCACTTGCAAACCCTGATTTTCCAGGCAGTTTTATACAATGACATCTCTCACTGCGTCTCCTTTCATTTTAAAGAAATATTCAAACTTTTGAGTATAAGTTTGAGTACAGGAAGCAAAAAATAGGAACATATTGGGGCCACCATGTTATTTTTAATTTTGCTTTTGAGTTCAAGTGAAAATACTTAGGTGAAAAATCATTTTCGAATTCCTGATTATTCCAGTGTATAGTAGTATCAAAATCAAAATTTCAACCAAAAACACACACACACACACACACACACACACACACACACACACACCAGCCCACAGAAAGAACATGAATTTGGCTTCAAAATGAATTGATATCCAGAATAAAACAATACATCTTTTTCATCTTTACTTTCTGTTTCCTGAGGGTTCATTTAAATCAGAGCCATCCAGCTTCAGAGGCTCCGGGGCAGCATGCAGCACAGACTGCAGGCCCTAGGCCACACATGGACTGCATGCTACAGGGGCCACACAGGCTCTCCAGGACCACCACCTTGCAAGGAGCACAATCCCCTCAGCACACAAGTAGCCCTGCTGGCACTGACATGTGGGCAGTGAGCTCAGCAGGCCTCCTGTCATGCTGTACCCCCCTACACACCCACTGAAGCAATGGAGGCAGCCGTGGCTGGAAAGAAGCCTGTGTGTGCTGCCCCTTAACCCCTCATAGGCTCCCAGTTAGACAACCCTGATTTATATAATTTTTTCAGCTTTTCTTCATCAACTAGAAAACTAGAGAAGTTTTTGTTTTATTTTTTGTTTATTTTTTAGCTAAAGATTCTCATGAAGCAGCATGACTAGGATTTGAGTTTCTAAAACACCAGCATCATGCTTGTCATAAAGCACCATGAGTGTAACCAGTAGAAGAGTACGGCTTAAGATTATGTCATTGCCAGTTTTTTTTCTTAGAGGTTTAGTATAAAATGTTTTTAAATGACTTTTCTGCATTAACTCAAAACATGTTGAAGGAAAAATCAATACTAGAGTTAAAAGTATTGATATTGTATACCTTGACTTGCAAAAGGCCTCTGATCTAGTATCCCACAATATCCCCGTGAGAAAACTGGAGGACTGTGAGCTTAACTCCAAGACAGTCAGGTGGGTGAGAAACTGGCTGTGGGATACAACCCAGAGAGTCATAGTGAATGGATCAGGGCCATCCTGGTGAGAAGTGGAGAGTGGTGTCCTGCAGGGGTCGCTGCTCGGTCCAGTATTTTTCAACATCTTCATCAATGATTTGGATGTGGGAGGTGAACAGCTCACTGGCCAAGTTCATGAATGACACCAAGTTATGGGGAAGCATGGTCACACTTGAATATAGGCTACAGATACAGGAAGATCTAGACAGACTAGCAAGTTGGGCAGATTGGAATCTGATGGAAGTTCAACGTTGAGAAATGTAATGTGCTCTACCTCGGGACAAGCAACCCCCAACACACCTACAGGCTTGGCTGCACCAAATTGACTAGCACCACGAATAAGAGGGACCTTGAAGTAATAATAGACCACAGTATGAATATGAGTCAGCAGTGTGATGCGGTAGCCAGTAGGGTAAATAATACCCCTGCATGCATCAATCAATGCACCTCCAGCAAAACCAAGGAGGAGAATCTTCCACTCTACTCAGCACTGGTGAGACTGCAGCTGGAGTACTGTGTCCAGTTCTGGGCTTCAACAAGGAGATGGACAAACTTGAGACAGTCCAAAGCAGAGCCACCCATATGATCAGAGTCTTAAAAGGCAAGCCATATAAGGAAGGGCTGAGGGATCTTGGACTCTTCAGCCTGAGGAAAAGAAAGCTGAGAGGGGACCTGGTAGCAGCTTACTGCTACACCAGGGGAGTACATCAAGGGCTCAATAAGCACCTGTTCACAAGGGGAAAACCAGAAGTAATGGCCACAAACTCCTGGAAGTCCGATTCAGGCTTAACATTAGGAAAAACTTCTTTACAGTTTGGGTGTCCAGACTGTGGAATAAGCTCCCTCCAGAGGTGGCGCAATCGCCTACCCTGGAAATCTTCAAGAGGAGACTGGACGATCACCTTGCTGGGGTCACCTGACCCCCAGTTATCTTTCCTGCTTGGTGCAAGGGATTGGACCCAATGATCTTCCAAGGTCCCTTCTGTCCTTGGCCTTACAATCTATGAATGGCCACTTCCCTTCCCCAATTCCCAACACCTGCAACCATGGAACTGAAAAATTGCATTTTTAAATTTTTATTTATGTATAGTATATGGCTGCTTTCAAACATTCTCAAAGCCCCACAAACACATGCAATATGTTCCCACTGTGAGGACTGTTACAGAGTAACTATAAAATAATAAAATGCATGCACCTGCTGGCTTGTGACAGAATGTATGAAAAAGTATGACAAAGGAAACATATTTGCAGTCTGCTCTCTTGTGAGAACATGTTGGCAAATATTTTCCATATAAAGCAAAACACATACATTACATATACAGGGCTCATAAAAGCCAACATCTTCAAAAAGTGTTCTGATTTTTTGATGCCTGAGGCACAGTGTTCATACAGCAAGGCTTGGGACCTTCTATAAATTTTGACCATTTACAATACCTTAAAATAGGTGTGCAAAAATTGAGGAACCCAATATAACTTACTTCTGAAAACCCTGTCTTATGTATTTTATATGTAATACCTAATAAATAGTCCCTCACTTGCTCTTTTGCAGATATATACACCAGTCACTACTACCTGCTTTAAAGGCAATTAATCTTGTTTTAAAGAGCTGCCATTATTGCATGCTCTTGGAATGCATGTTGTGAAAGGTCACATCCTCTGCACCATGTACCTCACAAGCTTCAGCACAGAAACATGCATATGTAACGATAGTAACCAAGTACCTCTTGGCTGGTTTAAACAACAAAAGGTGCTTTTGTACTTGGTGTGAACATAGAACATAACACTGCTGGGCTTCCTAAAGCATGCTCAAAGACTACATGAAAATCTAAAAAGAATACCTAACGTCATTTGATCCTAAAATCTTGTATCAGGAAAAGTAGGGGTTGATCTGAAGCCAGGGTTAAAATCTGCCTAATCTTTAACAAAATACTGACTATCAGGATATCCGAGTTCACATTGTAGTAATAAATCTTTAAAAACATTAAGAGTACAATACAAAGCCTAATACTCCTCTGGTAGTTTTAAGCAGCTTCCACTTTACTGAATATTTATGATGTACTGAACACATACTTTAATGAACTTTTAAAAACTACTATCTAATGTGAGAGCAGATACTGAACTACACTGAGCATGCCAATATGTACTTTGTACTTTATCTTTCTGCAGGCTCAAGATGAAGTCATAGGAGTTCTTAAGGCTGAAAAAATTGACCTGGCTTTGCTCGAAGCACAATATGGCTTTGTAACTCCCAAAAAGGTGCTAGAAGCACTCCAACGAGATGCTATTCAGACGAAAGCTGCACAATGGCAAGAGGATATCTATGAAAAACCTATGGGAGAGGTATGTATATACAGTCTGAAGTAGCAGAAATCCTGTTGACTTCAGTGGGAGAAAGCTTCTATTCTCATAACATACAGCAAATATTGAGATACCAGGAAGCAGAGCGAAGCAGAGCAAAGCACAGAATATATTTTGTTGTAAACAAGATAGCATCATATTCAGCAAGAAATAAGGGTCATTTTATGATCTCTCACTGGATTAACTGTTGTTGACTATACCAGTGGCCAGCAACCTTTTCAAGCCATGGGTGGGAACAACCCACCATCAGTTCAAAGCAGGCTGGATGGCTTCTGTGGTGCATCAGCAATGGGGGGCTTTCCATGGTTGGGGCCAAGCAGCTGTAAGCTGCACCTGCACTGCTGCTGGTTCTCCCAGCCACATCTTCTACCCCGAGGGGAGCTGGGTTAGGGGTTAGGGAGCTAAAAGCTCTGCTGCAGCTGGGAAAGGAGGTGATAGAAGTAGCAGCAGTTTAGACCCAGCTTCCAGCTGTCTACCTTGGCACAAATCCCTGCCAGCTGGAAGCTGCTCCTGTGCCCCAACCACGGAGGGGCTAGGGAGAAGCAACAGTAGTGGCAAGAGCACAGCTGGAAATTGCTCAACCCCACAGCAGCTTTCCACTGGTTAACTCTGGTCCAGGTGCAGGCATGGGCATAGCAAAGTCCTCGGGCTCTGTGGGCCAGATCCAGTAGCCATGTAGGCTCTATGTTGCTAGCCCGCTGGTCTATATAGTTGTTCCACAAAAAGGTATCACAAAAAAAACCCTTGCCTCTTACATTTCCTGGACAAGCTACTACACTCTCACCCTACTGTATGTAGCATGAATTGACTGAGCAAAAAAAGTGGCGACTCAAGGCTTCCTGAATTTTCATCCTGGTGTCCACAACTTTTTTTTTCCTAGCTGACCCTGAAGCAATTTAATCTCTCTGGAAAAAAATTCAGACCCATATTCAGTAAATGAAGCAGTACTGCAGTCAGTGGGCTCAGCTGCAATAGGTGTTTACCTCAGATGAAAAACGGGGTTAACAACACATACTTAGCTCACATTTGGGATAATAAGTGGTTATTAACATCTACCCAGAGCTTTGAAAAAAAAAATCAGTGTAACATTTACAGCATTCAGTGCAACAATTTACCTTTTGGAGAATCAAAGTCATAGCTGATGCAAGCAGTTTTAACTGATACCCCCTGTAGTTTACTGCAGTTTTCCTGCAAGTTAACCTGGCTCCTAGGGCTTAGCCTGGCGTGGACACCCAAAGTTCCCACCCCACTCATTCAATGAGAGAGTGATGGGCACACAAGAAGCTGTAAAATCCAGAATCTCTACCTTTTATTCAAAACTCTATCACTTAGAAACCCCATTGAGCCCCAAATGTAATATGCTGATACTTAAAGAATATTTAGTTTGGAGTAATAAAAGCCATACTCTTTCTCAATACCATTTACCAGGATTTAAACTGTGCCCCCTCATATGTAACATTTAGATTTTTTTTAAACCTTCTTATGTGAATGTGTTTTCTACCAAATATTTTCCCCTTCCCTTTAAAATGCAGTCTTAGCACATTGCTTATTACAGAGCATTATAATTAAAAAGTGTCATGAATAAGATTCTTTGACCAAGTGTTTTCCAGGCTTTTCAACAGAAATGAAAGCAGGGATGCAGAGTTCAGTTCACAGAAAATAATGTCAGCAAAAGGGCAGGACTCATTTGAGAGGCTCAAAAGGTTAAAATCTCTGGCTGTAATCTAAAACAGATAAAATTTGATTGCAGAAGTTAATTTATTTTAAAACTCTGTTGCATTATGTCATAGGAACTTTGAATGGGAATGATTTGAAGAGCAATCCAAAAAAAAGTTTAAAAATATATGTTTGGTCTCCTATTTTGTATAAATTTATACAGCCATTTTCCTTCTAACATTAATGGCAAAAAAAGGATTTCTAATACCACTGAACTTTGCAATTACAAAGGTAGAAGTAACCAGGATAGAAATGGTGCAAAGATCCCTGGTACTCAGCACTTTTCAGTAAAGCAAAATACTGACAAACTCAGAAGTACATTTTCAATAATTTTTGTATTTTGAGTTTTAACGATGAATTTAGTTTGTGTTCATGGGGTTTTTCTTCTTCTTCTTCTGTTTTTGGTAAACGTTTATGAAAAATGTGGAACAAGCAACCCTTGTTATAACCAGACTGTGGGAAAGAGCTGTGTGAACCCTTCTCTGAAGCTCTGGCAATGTACCTCCACCCTGACCTCCAAAATCTCTGCTATACTTGGGCTTGGGATAAAAACACTCCAGTAAAATGACAACTGTGAGAGAGTTGTGACATGAACCAAAATCTAGAAAATTTTCAGTGGCGGATACTTGCATTAATTTTAAAATGTGTGCTGACTTAAAATTTATATCCGATTAAGGGGCAAGGGGGAACAAAGCAACGCATTTTTTTTGCCCAACAGTAAGAATAATGCATTGCTTTCCCCCTACTGGGAAGAATTTACAAAGACATGGTAAGGGACAGGGAACTAGGCCTCCTCATCATCTTGAAACGTTTGAGGATCCTCCTGGTTCACCCTACCCATCTTTACAACTGCAAACTGCCTCATGAACTGCTGCAGCAGCATTTCCTGCTTGGACAGGTAGTTCACTAGGAACAGGACTCAGGCGATTAATTTCATGGGGACCAAGACATTTAACAGAGTGCAGAACAACAGCCAACTCTCCTTCTTTGCAAAGCTCATGCTGATTCAAGTATATCCAAAAAACCTGTCTTACTTGGATGTGAAGCAATTTTTTTTTTATAAACTATGAGTTTATCAGGCCATATTTATTTTTAAGTCATTTCTCTGCAGAAATGTCAGACAAGTTTGTTCTTACCAGTTGCCATTAATATGTAATAAACCCATTCATATTTAAAAGGCCTTAAAGGAAAAAGGCCTTAACAGAAAAGAGGAAGGGTATCTGTACCCGAAAGCTTGAAAAGTAGAACTTTTCCAACTATTTGAGTTGGTCTAATAAAAGATAACATTACCCAAAGAACCTTGTCTGCCTATGTCCTTAGACCAACACACAGCTATGATCTACACCCCTTAAAGAAAAAGACAATGTCATTTTATTTTGTTTTTGCATACAAAGGCCTGAAAGGACTTTCCCCTTGGTTTATAACATCAAAAATTCCACTCCTGTCACCTCACCATCTTCTCAGTGCAAGAGAACTACCTAAAGGAGATTCTGTTCTGTGCCATTTCCTGCATCCGCCTCATCAGTCCAGTATATGACTGCTTTCCAATAGCATGTTTAACAAGGCTGTTAACATCTGTCTTCAGCAGTTCACCTACTAGCCTTGTCTGCCTACTTGCATGCTAGAGGATGGATATAAACAACACTTGCTTCAGATTAGTTGGTACCTAAAAGAAGCCTTATCTTTGAAAATGGCATTAAAAAAAAAAGGTGGGAAGAGAAGGGGGAAAAGAAGATTATCAGTGTTCTCTCATTATTGATTTTAATAACTAAAAAGCCATGTTAAGTTTCGGATCCTCCATGGATCCTAATACATTAGAAGGCAAGGTAGATATGCACCTTTATAGACTGACTAAATAAGATATACAGGCAACCCCCGCTTAATGCTGTTTCAGTTGGCGCTATTTTGCTACAATGCTCATTTTAAATCAATACCTGATTTCACTTATTGCTTAACGAGTTTTGTTATAATGCTTGCAGTTGCCATCTTGGGTCATTAAAAACACCTGCAGTTGCCATCTTGGGTTGTCAAATACTTTCAGTTTCTCTTAACACTCCATTTTTCAGGAACCAATTAAGAGCGCTAAGCAGGGATTGCCTGTATAGAGACAGCACAAGCTTTTGTGGGCTGAAGCTCACTTCATCAAATAGATTAATTATAGATGAAGTGTTTGGGGCCTCACTGTTTGAAAAAGCAAGTATTTTGCTATTGCCTCCCCCCACCCTTTTTGATGCTTTAAAAGAGTCCTAACACTAAGATTTGTCAACCATGTCACCTGCTATGAGCCCCTCCCCTCCCCAATCTTCAGACTGTGGGCTTAAATTTGACCTCTCTGGCCTTGTTCCAGCTTTAATCCATTTTGTATACCAAATGGCCATCAGCCTGGAGCATGGTGCATTCTTATCACTTATTTAACAAAGGATGTTAAATGACATCTTTGTAGCATGTTGCAAGATTTGCCCACAGGTTACCTTCCTTCTCTGATGGGCATCTGAAGTGTCCGGGGATTACAGTCACTGGAGCAGAAAGTAACAGTAATGTTGTAGACCAGCAGTTGGGACAAGCAGACAATTGTGTAATATGATTTTGGCTAAGTATGTTGAAAAGGAGAGGAAAAAAAGTTGATACATATTCAGGAAGACCCAAATCTCCTCTAATTTTAAACCCAAAATTATACATATGCACACACACCCCAACCACAATAGCACTATTAATGGGAACAATATTTCACTGAAAACTGGGTTTATATAAAAAAGCTCAGTCAGATTTTACATTGGCCCAGTGCCTCAAAACACAAAACAGTTGAGAGAGAGAGAGAGAGACCAACTGTAACACAGCGGATATGCAGCATGCTATTCTGTTTAGACTTAAGATACAAGTGGGTGGCAAACTGTTTTTAAATGATTAAATTCCAATGAATTTTTAGCTTGTGAAACTACTCAGAGTTACATAAGAAGCAGCCTCTCTCATTTTCCATTGTGCATGTTCAACTATTAGTTCTAGCAAAAAAAAATAATACCCCCAAAATAACACATGACTAGAAAGAACAAAACAATGCATCATTTCATTAAGATTTATAAACATGTTTTCAGCAGAGGACATTTAGGAGGCTGCTCATTAGTTGTCTCAGGGCTCTTTGGGGGAATGTATAGTGGAGCATGGTGTACAGATGCAGCATGTGAGCTGGGGGTGAAGTGAGGAGCAGTGCTGCAGGAGAGTTCTTACGCTGGCATTGTAGTGAGATCCCACAACTCTCCCAACACAGGTCCCCAGATTTGCAGCACCCTGTAACTGCTCACTCAGCTGGGCTGAATGAATTCAGCTACCTGTAGGTCTTCTCTTTGGGAACTGTGATCAGTAGCTGAATGCTATGACCCTTTTTTAAAGCAATGGATATAGAGCACAGTCACTTTAACTCCCTTTTTCTCTGTCCATGAAGAAACATGCCCCAAAATATCCAGTCTTCTATCACCTCTTGTGGGCCTGTTCTCCAACCTGCCCTTGCATCAATGACAGTGCCTCACTACGGTCCTCAGGAAAGACTCACTGCCCACTTACACGTGCTTATTCAGTACAGCAAAGCAACGGTCGGCAATCTTTTCTTCGTGGGGGGCCAACCCTCACAACTCAGCTGTCACTACAGGCCCACCAATCTTGTACTACTACCCCAAGTGTCCCAGCTGCATGCACAGGGCTGCTCTCTTGCCCCCTCATGCAGTCTCTGCCGAAAAACATGCTGCCAAAAACTGGTGAGGAACAACTGAGGCACCTAATTCAGGGGCAATGGTAAAGAGGGGTTGGATTAGGAGAGGTGAGACAGTGGCCCTCCACACAGTTACAGAGACTGGAGCGGCAGCAGGGAATCAGTGCAGCTTTAATAAAATGTAGAATTGATCAGGCAGCTGCGGCAGCAGCCAGGGTTTGGCACACTGTTACTAAAATGAAGGCTGGATAACACCTTTGCAAGCTGGATCCTACCCACAGGCCATGGGTTTCTGACTCCTACACCAAAGGAATGAGGATGTTTGTTTATAGCCAACATTTAAGCCTGAAAGCTAGTCAGAAGATTCTTAGCTGACAGTGGGATGACTCTGCAATGGGCTTCAGCAACCTGCAGATGAAACTTTTGCCAATTAGATGCAGAAGCTGAGAAATGTAGATCACCTGCTTCAAGAAATGGACAAATATTTCAGAATTTTCAGGGGGGAAAAGGAAAGATTTTGATGGAATTCAAAAAAGCTCTTCCATTTCCCCATTTTGTACAACAGAAATAGTTAAAATATTTCTATTTTCTCATTTTAAAAAAAGAAAAGAAACGAGTTTAATTTTTCTTCTTCCCTACCTCCCACCAGGTTCTGTTTACTCTGCAGTAAATAAAGGATTATTTTCAACTCCATCCTGCCCACATCTCTTCTCTTCCCCAACCCTCCAACCACTTTGTCACATACATTTATGAGAAGGGCTATAGCAACACCTGTTTATAGGCAGAAAGCAGCGAGAAGAATGGACACCACAAACTAATGGCCCATGGATGGGATGGACCCCAGGCTACGGAGTTTTCCATTTACCATCTGATTGAGTTAAATTATTTTTCAGAGAAGAGAACCTGCTGAATGGGATGCTCCACCACATACTATGGTTGGGAAACCCATGAAAAAACTATTGAGTGTGTATTTACTGAAATCAGTCACTAAAAAAAAAAAAAAAAAAAAAAAAAATCTCATATTCTGGCTAGCAAGCAAGCAGGCCACAGTAGACAGTCTATCATTTTATTGCCCCCCCCCCCCGATGTACCTCATGCAGAAAGAACTCTCAGTCCCTTGATAAGTCAGTAAGTCTTCTCTAAATACATTTTTGGCCAGTAAACAACACTTTCTAAGAGCAATTCCCCACTTTAACCTTCTACAAAATAAGCTGATCTACATAAACTTCACAGAGGAAGAAAATCTCAATATCACCCTTGCTTCAAACTATCAAACTGAAGTTAAAAAAACACTATTGCCCTTGTCATAAACTGTCAGACCAATCTCAGATCACATGCGCGTAGAAAGAATGGTTGTCACTGAAAACCAGTAGAAAGCACCAGAGCCAACAGAGGTCAGTGGGCAAGTGGGGAGGAGGGAAATATGGACTTCAGACTGAAGTTTTAAATCAGTTTACTACATCTGTGTAAGTTATGATAAAATGGAGCCAAAGCTACTGTAAGATGAGATTTTGATTTACTCAGAAAAATAAACATATCTGAATTAGGTAAAATGTTTTCTTATCTGAAACCTAGAGAGACTTCTCCAGTCCAGGAAGTCACAATTGTATTGGTCAAAGGGCTTCCATCTGTGGCTGTACAATGCAGAGTAAGGAAGATCTGTTCCATTTTATGTTTCCCTTAATCAGGCACAAATTCAAACCAATGTAATAATATGGGTGTTTTACCAAATCAAAGAAGAGCTGAAACAGGCACTTGTGGAACTAAACTTTTTCCTGTTCTCAGCTTAGGTGAAAGGGAACTTGAATTTATTTGCATCATGGCTAGACAGGGATCTTTCTTTCACCAGCAGATTTCCTAGAAGTGAGAGGAAGGGATGTGTCCAAAATAATAAGCCATGCAGACACATTTAAAGAAATCCCACATGAAAACCAAATCTCTTATTCAGAATACCGAAATCTTGAACTAAATCCAGCCAGTGCTTCTGATTTTTTCATTACTGTCAGTATCAGTGATAGGATACTGATAGCAACAAGAAAAAAAAAATCAACAGTGATCAGAAAGAGGAAGGGCAAGGAGATGCACTTAAAACAGAGAATGCTTATAAAAGGGGACCTACTTAATTTGCCAGGTGTCTGGGAGAGATAGCACCTCCAGAAAAAGAGTAAGTTGCACTCGCTTGAGTGACCCTTCCTCTCTTGGTCTTCACCAGCACTCAACTCTCACTTGTGGGTCCAAGTAGCTGTCTGCATGCTACAGCGGCCAGCCACACCCGCGTAAGCTGCCTTGACATGCAGGCCAAACCAGGTAAGGGTACCCAGTCAATCTTAGACCTCTGAGGAGATAGGGACATGCCTAACCCTGTATGCAAAGTCTGACTCCAGCTGACTGGGCAGATGAGACCCTTGTATGGTCCAACAGCCATGATAGTGGTATAGCACTGCACCATGGATCACACAGAGCAGGACAAGCCACAAAAGACATCCTGATCATCCACTGCATCGGGGCCAATCTCCAGCCACCTTGATGCTGTCCTCCCACTGGTTACCAACTGGCTCAGACAAGAGAGGGAGGCCAATGCTGTGCAATTCTTCCTCACTTAATTCTAAATCCTGTGCAACTCACATCCAGCACAAGCCCTGTGGTGACAGGCCAGTGACAAAACAGCAGATGTGGACACACTGGATGCTGTACCCATAAACCCACACACAGGTGGCCAAGGGCTTTGGGTCACTTTCTACTGGACACAAGCAGCAGTAGAACTCAGCAGCCCCCTGAGTGACTGAGCAGTCTATTCAAGACTACACTGCTCACCTTCTAAAATGAGGAAGGGCCTAGAAAAGGTGCCTCAAGCATTGTCTGCATCAGCTGATCCTGGCCAGCTGGCAGGGTCCTACTACAGCAGTCAGAAAGGAAAGAAATCAATCCCTCTTAAGCTGGGCACATGGAATGTATGTACATTGACTGACAGAAACACCAAGAGACCTGAAAAGAGAACTGCTCTCATCAGGAGAAAACTGGGCAGATACAACATCCAGATCACTGCCCTCAGCAGACCCACCTACCCAACGAAGGGCAGCTCACAGAAGGAAAATCTGGTTGCACATTCTTCTAGAGTGGTCGTGGCAATGAAGCTAAACAGGAAGCAGGTGTTCGCTTTGCTATATAAAACAGCCTTGTCAAGAAGCTCACCCACCTGCCCAACGGAGTGAATGACCAACTGAGGATGCTCAGGCTCCCCCTGCTTGGCAAAAAGTGTGCCACTATCAACAGTGCATACACCCCTACCATGACCAACTCCAACAAAGTCAAGAACCAGTTCTATAAAGACCTCCACTCTGATCACCGCTGTACTGATATCTGACCATCTTATCCTCCTTGGCAACTTCAACACCAGGACTGGCTCTGACTGCCAAGCATGGGATTGGCGTCATCGGGAAGCACAGGATCAGAAGCTGCAATAGCAATGGTCTTCTCCTGTCCAGACTATCTGCTGAACATGAGCTCCTGGTTATTAACACTGTGTTCTGTCTCCCCAACCAGAAAAAGACATTGTGGATGCACCCTTGCTCTGAGCACTGGCATTATATCAACTGTGTCACCGTCTGAAGGAGGGACAGACACAATGTCCATGTAACCAAAGCAATGTATGGCACTGAATGCTGGACTGATCATCAACTCATCATCTCCCCACTAAAGATGACAATTCAAACCAGATGGCATCCACGAGGATGAAGTGGACCAAAGCACCTCAACATTGCTGGGCTAATGAACAACAGCACCAGGCTGTCTTTTGTGAATCATCTGAAAGATCAGCTTCACACTACATGGCTCTAGTCTGGCTCCATTGAAGCCAGCTAGAAGCAGCTTTGTAAAGCTATACACTCTGCAGCTCTTGAGACCCTGAAGCCATGCATCCGCAGACACCAAGACTGGTTCAATGAAAATGAGGAGGAGATGCAATGGTTGTAGGAAGAGAAACAACATCTCCAAAGAGCCTACCTCTATGATAAGTTCACATCAGCACAACATGCCTATAGCTCGATACAGAAGAGCATTCATTGCAAGTTGAGAGGGATGCAGGACACATGGTTGAAGAACAAAGCAGATGAGATCCAGCATATGCTGACTGAAACAATGAGAAGAAGTTCTTCAATGCCCTAAAGGCCATTTATGGTCTGCAGGTCCTTGGATCCTCCCCTCTGCTGTCTGCTAACTGACAAGGCCCAGATCCTCCAGACATGGGCTGAATACTTCAGCACGGTCCCCAATCGAACCTCCTCCATCAACATGGATGCCATATACAAGCTGCCTCAAACTGCCATCAATACCTCGCTTGAAGCTCCGCCTACAACTGCAGAAGTCCAAAAAGCCATACAACAAATGTCTAGTGGCAAAGCTCCTGCAGCTGACACGATTCCAGCCGAGGTCTACAAATCAGGTGATCACAACCTCACAAAGAAACTAACCAAGATCTCCTGCAGTATGGGAGTGCAGGAGGTAGTCCCTCAAGAATTCATGGTAGTCCCTCCATCATCCACCTGTACAAGAGGAAGGGAAATTGCCAACTATGTGACAACCACAGGGAGATCTCCCTCCTCTCAACTATCGGTAAGATACTCGCAAGAATCCTCCTCAACCAGCTGACCAACCACCTACGTGACCTACTGCCTGAGAGCTAATAAGGCTTCAGAAAAAGATGCAGAACCACTGATGCGGTGTTTGCGGCCTGGCAGCTTCAAGAAAAGTGCCAGAAACAGAATGTTCTCACATTAATTGACGTAACCCACAGGTGGGTAAAATACAGCCCACGTTCCAGATCTGGCCTGCCAGGCCATTCTGTTTGGCCCGTGGGACCCCTAAAAAATTTTTACAATATTTATCTGCTCCTGGCTGCCTGTTAAAGGCATTTTTATGTTTCCAAGATGGCAAAACCCCTTGCTGAAAAGAGTACTTCCAGGGGAAAGGCAAAGGACTTCTGGTGGCAAAGGTCAGGGGGCAGGACTTCTGGTCACAAGATGGTGACCAGGGGGAGAGGAACCTGTCAAGGGGTGGGGCTACCCATGCAGCTCTTGACAGCTTGCAAAAACTTGGTAAGCGGCCCTCCACTCAAAATAATTGCCCGCCCCTGACCTAACCAAAGCCTTCAACACAGTGAGCCACGAAAGCCTCTGGGAAATCATGAAGAAGTATGGACGCCCTGAAAAATAATCAGTATGGTTTGACAGTTCCACAATGGCATGATGGCACGCGTCCTTGTGAATGGCAAATGCTCTGACCCCTTTCTGGTCACAAACGGTGTCAAACAGGACTGTGTGCTCGCACCTACCCTCTTCAACATGGTACTCTCTGCCATGCTGTCAGATGCCTTCCAAGGCGATGACCTTGGTATGGGAATCAAGTACTATTTTGACATCTTCAACCTGTGCAGGCTCCAAGCAAGCTCCAAAGTCCAGACAATCCAGAACAGTACAAGGACACCCTACAGGGGTCCTTAAAGAGTTTTAGCGTCGACCTGGAGTCATGGGAGCAAATCACTCATGACTGTCCATCCTAGAGGTCATCAATCCAGAAAGGAGCACTGGCCTTCAAACAGCAACACATGGCAGAAAAAATGAGGAAACACGTAGCCAGGAAAACGAAAACCTCTCATATGCAATCCTCATCGATTTCCTGCCCCTGCTGCCGCAGATTGTTCAAGGCAAAGATTGGGCTTATAAGTTACCTGTGTACCCACATGACCTAGCCTCCACCCTCCTCCTTTCTCTCACTTTTCTCCTTTTCTCTTTTCTCCATCCCTGTTTCTTTCCCATTTCTTTTCTCTCTCCTTTCCCCAACCCCTCACTGGATGCGGTCATCTTCGCCCACAAAGGATAACAATGCTTAACTTGTGGTAAGGTGAAGCCATTTTCACGGCTTGCTCATGGCACGAAGGGCCAATTTAGTGGGCATTTCTCGGTAGTCCCACCCCTCGCTGCAGACTGGCAAGGCCTCTGCCATCACCACAGACAGTCAGTAAGTCTCAAGCATGTGACAGTAGCTGCAGTGATTGCTGTGTTAGTTTCAATATCATGGTAAGGATTGAGAGATTCTAAAGCAGCATATTTTATTTTTATATATTTTTTTTATGTTTTATATATTTATTGGGAAATTGTGGCCTATGGAATATTTCCTGCCAATTGTGGATACCACTGTTGTTCACAAAAACCGCAAATTAAGTAGGTCTCGATTTATAAACAGTCTAGGTAAGGTATAGGAGAGATAGTGCTCCTGATTTTGAGAAGCCTGGGAGTGGAACAAAGGAAGTTCTTCATATAAGGACCCATGCATTGATAAAATGATAGATGTACCGTCACTACATTTTCCATCATCTACCTTAGAAAGAAGAAAGTTGAACAAGCTTTACTGGAAGACAATCAGTACAGCTATGTGGTTTTAGATGTTTTAAGTTTTGTGCGATGGCCTAAAGAATTTGAGGCCCCAGCATTTTTAGGGGACATTCTGTGGGGGAAAAGCAGCAAAAAGATCAAATAACAACTGAAGGCTGAAACTGGCCTCTGCTTTCCCTCCTTTACCCACTTCTGAACTCTTCAAGAGTAAAATGCTGCAAAGCAGTTTTGACCTACACAAACTGAATGTGGTTAAAATTTTGGGCCTCAACCTTCTTAGACTCACTCTACAACTTAGGCACTCCTCTACAACTTTTCCAAACTTAGCAGCACCCCTTTCAAAATCTAGAGAATAAGAATAGAGAAACAGAAGAATTCTGTTGCTAAGAATTCAGAAAAACTAAAACAGGTCAGAATATCTTTGATACCAGGAATCTTATTTGACATCTCTGGGTTTATCCAATGATGTTTACACACCTAGCAGTGATAATGTTTCATAGCACCCTTAAAAAGATCTCATGGCACCTCAGTGTGCTGCAATATCCCAGCCAAGAATCACCGAGTTTAAAAAAAGACTGTTTCATGGTTTATGCAGCAGACTTCACATTTTCAAAAAGGAAATTAGCCTGTTCAAATCAGCATAGGAGTAAAGATAATTCACTGAGATGAAGTAGATGAAAAAACAGCAGGACAAAGATTCTGCAATTCCTGCAGGGTTCTCTGGTGGGTCTACAATCCTTTCTTTTATCCCCTCAGCAAGATCAATGGCTTTAAACGGAAAAAAAAAAATCTTCTGTTTTTGGTTTTAAATAAAGGTTTTAAAAACCTTTATTTCCAGCTTTGTGCAAGTATGCCCAAGTAACTTTGTCAAATACTGAATTAAGAAGTATACCATGTATTCAGACATATTTTTATGAAAAAGCTTCTAGATTCAGTTCCAAAAACTGGGTGCCAAATGCTGCTCAATAGTTTGAAGCAGTTTAGGAAAATCAAAATCTGACCTAAAGTTTTAAAGGCTAATGGTTTTTGGGCACTTGGTTTAAGAAACCTTCAAAAGGAGATGATGATTTTCAGCAAGCACATGCTTCCTGTCCTCTGGAAAACAGGCCCACATGTCCTATATATTCATATGTCCTCTGGAAAATAGGCCCATTTAAGTTGTCTCAAGGTGTGGCATTCACAAATAGAGGCACACAAAAAAACACTAAGAACTGTGGAATGTTTAGGATTATATTTCTAAAAATAAAATGCATTTATTTGGAAACAACCCTGTTGCTTAATAGAAATGCTCCCAATTGTTAGTCATAGTTTTCCTGACAGTTCTGTCATTTTCCCTGTGATAAAAAATGAGCTATATACATGTTCTCAGAAAAAGAGGAAGAAAGGCCTGGCAGAATGAAGGCAAGGCAGAGACAGAAATTGTAGCAATAATCCTAGCTGTACCATAAATTTGCTACAGGCCCTTGAGGAAATCAGTTTTTGACATCTGTACCTACCTCAAAAAAAGGATGCTGCAAGAATTATTTTATTACTCTTTGCAATGAGCTTTCAATTTAAAACACCATGTGGGTGTTAACTGTTATTTCAAAGTGGAACTGAAATTGAGATGGCCACTTTTGCTTAACCCCTCCCTCCAAAAAAACCCCAAACCACCCCCCCAAAAAACCCAGTAGTTTGACCTAATGTGGATAACACCTTCTGCCAAGACATCTGTTTCTCTATCAGAATCATCAATTATATGAGTGTAAGTCTGGGAATAATAATTGTTAATTAATAGCTGCTAGACAGCCAGTTGCAGAACAAAATATATTCAAGGGTCCTACAAAATACAACCTTCTTATATTTAAAATTCTCAGCAGAGAAGTTGTGGAATTAAATAACACTTTCCAGAGTGATTCTATGAGATCTGACCACCAATTCATAAAATCTATGCTATAGTAGGTGAAGCCTTACGCCTGCACTACTGGAAAATCTGTTGTCATATCTGGAAAACCCATAACAACTGAAATAAAAACAGATGAATAAGCATAATTAGAGCAAACATACTGAAGCAAATAAGAATTCCACAGCATTGCAAAAATTTTTGTTTCTTTCGTAGCTTGACAAAGTTGTTGAGAAACAGAAAGAAACTCACAGACGAATGCTGGAGCAACTCCTAATGGTAGAAAAATCACACAGACAGACTCTGTATGAGCTGGAGGATGAGAAAAGAAAGCATACAGAGTATATGGAAAAAAGTGATGAGTTTACCAATTTACTGGAACAAGAACGAGAAAGGTAAGCTTGCATGATATTTATTATGGTTACTAAGTTCTAAACTTAAAATGACTTCTAAGTATCTTTAGATTTATTGCAGAAGAAAAAGGTGAAAAGTAGAAAACATAACTACAAAGTAGTTCTGAGCGTTCAAGTATCAAGAAAGTTCTGCTAATTTTTTTACATGTTCACCAACAGCATATGCATCCCTGTACAGTAGATGCAATATGTAAAACAGTTGTTTACTAGATCCTTATCCCAAGCATCTTGCACTGTAAGAGGAGAGCAGGCACATTATCCTACAAAGCAAATGCACAGCACCAAAGGCACCTTATAAGCTAAACCCAGTAAGGAAGAAGGTCACCTTTTCAAAGAGATCAGTATACACTGAGGTGTCCAGGAAAACAGTCTAGAATGGGGAAAGGGGACCGTTTAAACAGAAAATATAAAGGCAGTCTAAAAAGAAGCAATAAGAAAATTAAGAGATGAAGGTAGATAAAAAAGGCAGAGGGGAAGTTATCGAGAACTTAGAAAATGAAGAGGAAGCCCTTAAGTTCCTTCATACCCACAATGGTATACAAGCATAAATAAAACTTCTTTAAAAAAAAAAAAAGTGACACAAAAATCAACAGATCTGCCTAAACTCAATATCAAGATATAACAGCAACCATCAAAAGATGAGTTTGATGTTATTTATTGCCTTTAAAAGATCTTTTTTTAAATGTTGCCACCTCTGTTCAGCAACTAAACTGAACACATCCCCAAAATGAACAGGAAAAGAAATAACTGAGGAACATTTCCTATTCCCTGGATAGCTTCACCAGGGAAGATATGAGAATATTGTCTCTATTTCCTTTTACTTAGGAACAGATTCCAGATGGAAATGTTTGGGTGTGAGAATGTCAAGCCTATTCTAAACTCACACGATGCCTAGATAATTCTTCCTCCGCTTCGCCTGTATAACATCATGTTTCACATACTTTAGCAATGCTTTTTACTTTTACCTTTCCTGCTGCACCTCTCATCTTCATGTCTATTGCAGACAGCACACTTGCTTTCCACGAAGTACAAAGCCAAATGTATGGAAATGCGATTAAAAATAAATCTAATGTACATAACAGCAGAAACAAAAAATTCTCACTTATAGATAAATGCATACAGATGGAGATAGACATGGGCACTCAAGGTACAAGGGGGGGAAAAGGCTCCCTTTTGCACTGATAAGCTTTATTTCTTACCATTATATTTAGGGACTTACTCAAATTGTGACTGCATGGATTTCGCAAAACTGGGCAATCCCAGCTTCATAGATTTCATAGACATTTGGGCTGGAAGGGACCCCGGAGAATCATCAAGTCTAGCCCCCTGCCCCAGGGGCAGGAAGTCAGCAGGGATCATAGGACCCCAGCAAGATAAGTATCCAAATGCGTCTTGAAGGCATCCAAAGTGGGTGTTGAACCACCTCTGGCAGCAGACTATTCCAAACCTTGGGGGCTTGGACAGTAAAGTAGTTCTTCCTTATGTCCAGCCTGAATTGGTCGCAGAGGAGTTTGTGACCATTCAAACTTGTCATCCCTTGGGGCATTCTGGTGAACAGACGTTCCGCCAGATCCTGATAAGCACCCCGATAAACTTATGGTTGGCCACCACATCACCTCTGAGCTTGCGTTTTTCCAGGCTGAAGAGTCTTATGGCTCAACCTCTCATCATAAGGTCTGTTTTCCTGACATCTGATCAAGCGTGTGGCTCTCCTCTGCACTCTCAAGCTCCTCCACATCCTTTCTGAATTGTGGAGCCCAAAACTGGACACAGTACTCCAGCTGTGGCCTCACCAAGGCCGAATACAATGGGAGAATGACGTTTCAGGATTTGCTTGAAAAGCATCTATGGATGCAAGCCAGTGTTTTGTTTGCTTTACTAGCCACAGCTTCACCCTGAAAGCTGATGTTCATCTTGTGGTCAATCATGACCCCCAAGTTGCTTTCATCTGTAGTGCTAACCAGCATAGCACTGCCAAGCCTATAAGCATGATGCAGGTTTTTCCTCCCAAGGTGGAGAAGCTTGCATTTTTCGGTGTTGAACACCATCAGGTTCTCATCCACCCATTTCATGAGCCTGTCAAGATCTGCCTGGATCACTCGCCTGTCCTCAGGTGTGAATGCTTTACCCCAGACTTTGGTGTCATCAGCGAACTTGGCCAGCCTGCTTCTAACACCAATGTCTATATCATTGATGAAGATGTTAAGAAGTAGAGGCCCTTGGACAGAGCCTTGAGGGACCCCACTGGTCACTGCACACCAAGACGATTAGCTTCCATTAACCACCACCCTCTGGGTCCTGCCACGGAACCAATTCCCCAACCAGCAGATCATGGTGAGGCTGAGGCCTCAGTTAGCCAGTTTTGCCAAGAGGTGATCATGGGATACTAAATCGAAGGTTTTTTTGAAGTCAAGATATAGGACATCAATTTCTTCCCCCCTTGTCCAGGTGATAGGTCACCTGGTTGTAAAACGAAATGAGATTGGTCAAGCAAGACCTACCCGCAACAAACCCGTGCTGGCTATCCCTCAGGATATTGCTGTCAGCTAGTCTGTTAAAGATGGCCTCTTTGATAATCTTTCCCAAGACCTTCCCTGGGATAGAGGTCAGGCTGATGGCCTGTAGTTTGCCAGATCTAGTTTCCTCCCTTTCTTGAAGATAGGCACCACATTGGCCTTCTTCCAAACTTTGGGCACTTCACCAGAGCACCAGGAGTTCTCAAAGATCCATGCCAGGGGCTGAGCTATGATGCTTGCCAGCTCCTTGAGTACCCTTGGATGTAAACTGTCACAGCCGGCTGACTTGAAGGTATCCAGCCTGTCAAGGTGTTACTTCACGAGGTCAGCTTTGATGGAGGGCAGGGAATCTCCCTCACTTGGGCCTCCCTGACCCACAATGGGCAGAGGCGTCCCATGGGACTGGTGAAAAACTGATGTAAAGTACCCATTAATAAGTTTGCTTTTTCATGGGCATCAGTTGTCAGTTGTTCCATCTGGTTTAGTAGGGGTCCAATGTTGCCTTTGCTTTTCCTCTGGCTCCCCACATATCTAAAAAAGGACTTTTTATTGTCCTTGATATTTGTAGCTAGCTGGAGTTCCATCGCAGCCTTGGCTTTCCTGGTTTGCTCTCTGCAGGTCCGGACCACAGCAGAGTACTCCTCCTTGGTGGCAGATCCAGTCCTCCATGCTTTGTAGGCCTTCCTTTTGAGATGCAGGAGGTCTGCTAGTTCCCTGGAAAGCAAATGGGGCTGCTGTGCCCTTTTGCTGCCTTTCCTCCAAGATGGGATAGTCTTAGCTTGTGCATGCAGGATTGCTCCCTTGAGGAGCAACCACTTTTCCTGACCTTGCTTCCCCTTTGGGTTGTGGCCCTTTAGGGCCTCAGTGACAAGCCTGCTTAGCTTGTCAAAGTCAGCTTTCCTGAAGTCAAGGACTTCTGTATTACTGACTGACTTGCCAACTTTATGGGGGTTGGTGAAGGTGATCAGCTCATGGTCACTGTCACCCAGCTTTCCTTCAATCGTTATGTTGCCGATTAGGTCATTCCCAGTTGCCAGTACCAGGCTGAGCAGCATTTTACCTCCCGTCGGCCCAGACTTCCTGGATCAGACAGACGTCATCCAAGCGCAAGAGAAAGCTTTGCAACAGCTCAGATTTGGCTGAGCACTCCTCCCATGAGATGTCTGGGTAGTTGAAGTCTCCCATGACAACTGTACACCAGGAGCATGCGGCCTCAGCCAATTCCCTGGCAAACTCCTGGTCAAGGACTTGGGTAGGGGGTCTGTAGTAGACTCCCACCATAGTATTTCCTGTGATGTGTTCCCCATGGATTTTAACCCAGAGAGTCTCAAGTCATCCACCGTGGGTGCCAATGTCTGCTTGCAGAGCCAAATAGCTTTCCTTGACATAGAGAGCTACACCCCCGCCCCTTCTGTCCACTCGATCCCTCCCGTACAGGGTATAGCCGTCTATACTCGTAGTCCAGTCATGGGTGGAGTCCCACCAGGTCTCCGTTATCCCTATTACATCATAGTTATTTGCGTTTAGCAGGAGGACAAGTTCCTCCTGTTTACTCCATAAGCTCCTGGCATTTGTGTATAGGCAGTCAAGTGTCCCATTGGGGGCCTTTCCTTGCCTACAGTTCATTCCAGGCCTGGGGCAGGGGTAGGTTCCCTTAAGTGCCTTGGCCTGCTGGCTTTGCAAGGGTTGCTCAGCGGGCCAGCAGTGGCGGTAATCCCCCCATCCCCCAGCGGGCTTAGTTTAAAGCCTGGTGGAGCAGGTCAGCCAGTCTGGCTGAGAAGAGCCTCCTCCCCAGCGGAGAGAGGTGGAGGGCGTCCCTTCCCAGCAGCTCGCTGCCTCTCTCACCAAAGAGCAGACTGTGGTTATGGAAGTCAAAGCCTTCCCGATGACACCAGCGCCGCAGTCTTTGGTTTACTACCTGGATCTTCCTCTCCCTCCTCAGCCCGTAGCCCAAGACTGGAAGGATTGAAGAAAACACCACCTGCGCCCCCAGACCCTTTGGCCCCACTCCCAAATCTCTGTAGTATTTCATGACCCAGCTGAACTGCTCTAAGCCACGTCATTGGTGCCCACATGGATCAGAAGCATAGGGTAGTGGTCAGTGGGCTGGAGGATCTTCTCCACTAAATCTGAAGGAAAACAGAAACAAAAAGCTTACTAAAAATAAAATTCTGGTTCCTCATCCTTATGGCCATGCAGCCCAGCATGAAGGGGGCTGCAAGAACAAAGGTGAGCACACAAGTTGGCTGCTGCTCCTGCACCTCACCACTGATTGGTTGGTTAACAGGGCTATTTGTCATACAGGCCTTCCCCCTCTATCAATCAGACAGCCGTCTCAGGCAAACAGCAACAAGGGGTTGGGCCATACGACAGACAGCCCTCCCCACCAATCATTGGGGCGGCAGGGGCACCAGGCAATAAAAGGCATGGGGGAGCGGGGGTGCAGCACCATGATTGATAAGACCATGAAAATGGCAACTGGCCCAGAGATCTACCCATGAAATCAGCCAGCCACCTCATGTTGGGCAGACTCCTATTTACACTGTGAAAACAAAATGTAAAAGAAATTTATCGTCCAAGAACTGGAGCAAAATTACTGAAGTTACCGAATGTAGCAAAATGTTACATCAGCTACACACATGCAAAACTTGGTGAACATTTGCACAAGGGGACAAACTAAGTCAATCAACTTGTTAAAAAAAGAATAAAAGTTTGATTAACTCACACATGTATCCCTCACTTTTTTCAAACAACTCTAAAATGTTGCACTTTTCTCATCTGCAACATTTGGTAATATCTGCTTGGAAAAAAAAAATATGTTTTACTGAGGTGCCTAATGAGGCCTTAGAGGATGTAATAATAGATTTCAGATTAAGTCTCAATTTTTGTGTTTTCTTTGGAGAACTTGTTTTATGTGGAAAACCCTAAAGGAGTGTGATGTCACTTACTGAACACAGTCCAAAATGTTTGCCAAGTGATGTCGCCATCAAGATCTCAAAGCAATTGCCTGCCATAGTGAAAGAAAAAAAATCTCATACAAGTTAAGGCATAGCTCCCTTAATATTATACTCTATGACTTGATGCTTGAAACACACAGACACAGAGAAAATGACAATTTTTTTCCATATCAAAACTTTAGTTTAATTATATTCTGATGGCCTGAAGTGTGCGTTTGGCTTGTAAACAAATGGAACTGTGTGTGAAGCTTCACACATAAAGCAATGCCAATTATTTTTGGCTATTTTTTAAAAATTCCATTTAAAAAAAAAAAACACACACACAAAAAGTAGCCAGTTTGATCAATGCAGTTTTAACATTTCCCCCCATATTCTCCTATATAGATGGAAAGTTATGTAACATTTCTAATAATATTTCACTTCAAATCAAAATCTTGAACTTGACTTTGAGCCTTGTTATTTCAACTCACAAACTAATGAAACTGTAGTTATAGGAAAAAAGATTTAACTCTGGAAGGGCAGAATGTGTGGCAAGCCAAGCAAAACGTACATCCAAAGTGAACAGATTCCAATTATGCTGTGACAATGGAAACTATCATTGAAATGTTAGTGAAATTAGAGGAACACTTTAGTCAGCTGTGACTCTTACCTTTTGCCATGACTGCATTTGTAATTCAGGAGAGAATTAAATACCTGCCCCACTATGCACCCATCTCAACAGAAGGCAATCATCCTCTATTTTGGGGCATCCAGTATTAAGAACAGAACGAGTTAAGTTTTTCTGTGATATTTTTGGTGATGGATGAATAATTTGTGAATCATTATCTAGCCAAGACAAATTGTAAGTCCCATCTCTAATCTATCTATATTGCTCTTATACAAAAGTGAAGGTTTGATCCTTGCGTAGTGCTGAACTCTAGGGCTGACTCAGCAAAACACGTTTGTTTAGAATTAAACACATAAGAAGCCACATTGACTTCATGGGATAGCAACAGGACTCTTTTTGCCTGGAGTGTTTGTATGTTTTCATATCCAAAATTTAGACCTGCAAGATGATTAAGGCCTCTACATAGATTTAAGAGTCCATCTCAGACTGGCTTTCAACAAAGTGTGCTTCTACATCTGATAAGCATTTTCAAACACCCATTGTCATCCTAAGAACACCACTTCACGGCTCTTCTCTTATTAAGTACAAACTAGTTTACAAATTGCATGTGGAGAGTTAATATCCCCTTTGTTGAATTTACTGAGATATTAAAAACATAAACACTGAATTTATTTTTCTGCTCTTTCCTCTTTCTTGATTTTGGTTGCCTTACCAGAATATATTTCTTAGCAAAAGAGTGTGAAGTGAATGTTATTTTCACTGTAATTTTCATTCCCAGCCATCTGTAGAAATGTTGTATTATTTTTACTTACTAAAAATAATTATAAAAACGTAAATACGGAAAGAAATGGAAATGGTTGTAAAGGCTGCCACAAATTTACCTACTGTAAGAAGTAAACACCAGTTTTTAAATATAGCTATAATGCCTAGTGTGTACACATATCTCTTTGCAACTTTAACTAACCAGCAAAAGTTTTGCAAAGTACAATCCATAAGCTGATCACACAGAGATGCCCAGGTCCAAATCCTAGAAGTATATGCAACAGGAAGTTGGTACTTTTCCAGGGCCCACACAGAAACATTTTACTTTACTTTAAATATCTAACCTCAGTGATCGTGAGTGATGGAAGGACTGGAGACCTGACTAAAAGGGTACAGGTTGCAGGGAACTTTTATGGGCATGTTGAAGGGTGGAGGAGAGACAGAAATGTCCCTAGGAAATAGGATGGCCATTGATCCTGTTTTATACCAGACCATACCATTTTTAAACCCTTTATCTCCTGTCTGTTCCTGAATGAGGACGGGATTGCAGAAGTCCTGTTTTTCAACTCACTGGTAGAAATGCATGTCAGTAATTTGTCCTCATGATTCTATTGGCTGTGCATAGAGGTATGGCAGTGCACAGCCAGGAGAAGCAGGGCTCCAAGCCAGCCAGGAAGGGAAGGAGGGAGGGAGGTGCCTTTGTGCCTGTGTGAGGAGCCGTGGCTGCTGTGCATGTGCAGACACAGCGAGAACCAAGACACTGCTGCATGCCTGAGCTCCATGACCCTGGGCTTGGTGTGTGTGTGGCTGGGTCCAGGCCCCAGGGTAGTTGAGCTGCCAGGGCCAGGCAGTTATTCTGCACATGTACCCCCCTGCGCTGCCTCGGCACAAGGTAATGGCCTTTAGAGCAGGCAGGGGAAGCGCTGCATTTGTATCTGCTGGGATGATGGTGAGACTGAGAAGAGGCTCTTTTCACTATCTTCACACCCTGATGAGTCCCTGTGGCATTCTGTCCTGTGCGGAGGGGTTGGTCTGGGCAGAAGGGCCTCCAGGCTCCTGGGTAGCTGGGCCAGCTCATTAAGCCATTATTTTTCCTTTGGAAGAGACAAACCTGTCTGCCTCTTGTGGAAGGAAGGGAAGGTCCTGCCAGCAGCTGGCTGCACTGCCACAGGCATCCAATGCCCACTGACCCCACTCAGCCCAGCTCTGATGAGAATGTGGCCAGGGCAGATTCCTGGGTGCCCAGTGTCTGTGCTGAATGCTGATGGGGGGAGGTGAGGTCCCTGTGCAATGGTTCCCAAGCATGGAGCTAAGCAGGAGTGAAACCAGATCCCAGTGGGAGGGGGTGCTAGAGCCTCATACCTACCATGCCACATGCTCTCAAGGCTGGACTGTCTGGAAAGAATGGCAGAGCTGTGGGATGTGTGAAACCGTGATGCAGGAGGAGCGAGGCAAGCACCTTGTTAGCTGAACTGCAGAGGCTCACAAACTTGCTGCTGATCCTAGCACTAGCCTTCCCTCATTTCACGTGGTGCCACACATTCATCATAGACTGATGTGTCTTTTGTGGTGGCCCTGCCCCTTGCTGCTGATTGGCCAACAGGCCCAGTGGCCTCACCCCCCACTTACTGGTTGAGTAGGTGGCAGCCCTGTCCCTCACCAGTGATTGGCCAAGCGGGCTGGTGGTCCTGCCCCTCACCACGGGAATGTCTTGTATTCTGAGGATGCATTAGTGACCACCCCACTAGGGAAGTCATGCTAGCGATGTACAGGGCATTTTGCATCCAAAATGTGTTTTGTGGTCCAGGGAATTGTGCTCTACTGAAGAAGAATAATTAGTTGCTTGCAAGCTGCAGACATTTGCTTTCTTACAGCAACTGTTGAGGAAATGAGAAAGCCCTACCTCAGAAGTAAATCCACCTTTGAAGGCAGTTCTGTGCCCTTGTAGCTGCATTGAACACACTATTAAAAATACAGCACTTGAAGAATCTTGGGATATAGGCTGTAGGGCCTGTTTAGAAGCTACTGCATCCTGCAGGCAAAATGCAGGATTTAGAATACATTTTTAAGTTGCAGTTCCTGCTCTGTATCTCTGCATGGGCATTTCTTCTTCTTCCTAAGCTCTGCCCACCCCTTTCCTTCACATTTCATTTCTCCTTTTCCTTCTCTTCCTTTTTATCATTTTGTATCACACCTGCACCATGCTCAGGGCTACACAAGGTTGAAAAAGACATTTCAGCCAGGAACAGTTTAGTCTAAAACAGGCTCATTCTTTTTTTTTCATTTAAATGAAAGGCAGCCAATAGGAAGGTGAGAGAAATGGGGGAGAGAGTCCAAAGGCAGGACACTGCTGTGAATTCCATGCTTACTTATTGAAGGAAGAAAATAAAATGATAAACACATCAAGGGCAGGAATGTGCTAAAGACATCTACCATGCCTAATCTTCCTATCAGGAAACAATGGAAGATGTCCCAGCAGAACACAGCTTTCAAACATTTAAATTAAGTAGTAGATACTACAAATCATATTACATAAAATCCTTTGAGTTGCCAAATTGTATCTATCTACATCCAATATATTAATAGCTTAATTAATTAAATAATAAAAGTTATTATTTTACCAGGTAGCATCACACATGTACAAGTTATGAAATGATGTCCTGCTTACTGATACAATTTTTCCATAATTTCAAACATATATCGTGTATTCAGGAATATCAATGCACAACAGTTCATTGGTACCACAAATGTGAAAAAGATGTGTAAATAATAAAACACTTAGGGAGAGATTCACAAAGGGACCTCCACTTGATGACGGTTGGTGACACCATGCCTAGAAGTTAGGTGTCCAGCTCCAGAAATTAAATTCACAAACCCAAGTTAGATGCTTAAGTTCCCTATTAAGTTCACAGCACTCAACAGGGTTGGAGGGTGGAGGGGTGACCCCTAAACCAGCCAGTATGAAACAGTGAAGGGAATAGTGAGCCTGAAATCTCAACTCTCCCCAAAATGTGGGCACCTCCCTACAGCTTTGAGTTTTGCACCTATGCAAAACTGGGATTCACAGACTGAAACCATGCCTAAACTCAGACACCTAAATCAGCCCTCCTTGTATATATGAGCAAACCAAGTGGTATGGCCCCAGTCCAGTGAAGAAGCAAATCTTTTGAGGATGGAGGAGTCCTGGCCCCAGTTCCCAACACTCGTTATGCCAGTGGATACATCTACACGAGATGTTTACTGTGCAGCAGACTAATTAGCTGCGCAGCAAGTGTCTCAGCATCTACATATGTGTCCCTATTAGGCTGGAGTAAACTAATTTACTCCGCATATTATCCTGCTGCAGAGTAAAAACAAACAAACAAACACACACACTTTCCAGCAGTGCACGTGTAGACAACTGATAGGGTTGGCTGCAGCACAAGGGTGCTTCAGTGTGGGGGCTAGCCCTGTGCTGAAGCACTCTCGTGCCCCAGCCAGCCCCTCCACAGGATGCTCAGTGCGGGAAGAACAGGCCTGGGCTGGCACACTGACCCCTGTGACACCCTGCCAGCAGAGGCTGCTTCGCCCTTGCTCAATGCGCTGCAATTCCAGGCGCACGTGCAGATATGCACCCAGCATCAATAAACTCCAGAGCTTATTATTGCGCATGAATAGGCACATGTAGATGCACCCAATGATTCTCAACTAGGGATGCCTTGAGATCTTTTCAGGGGTACCACAGGGCGCTATGCACAGTTAGCACTATTAGGTATGCAAACATAATTCACAAGACAAATCCAGAGATTTCAAAGAGGAATCCATAGTGTTAAAACTATTCTGGCCTGCAGTGGTCTTTCCAAGTTTTTTTTGACATGGAAGATATTGCTCTACTGATAGTCAAGAGACTTTCTTGGGAACTGCAAGATATGAATTTGAATCCCTGCAAGCTGAGAAAGGCATAGAACATGTGTCTGCCACTTCCTGGATTACTGCTCCCATCATTAAAATAGTATATAATTAGGGACCTACCCATATTGAGGCAGCAGACAGGTGATTTTGTGGACCAGTTGTGGCGCCAGCCATTTTCATGGTCTTTTTGCAACACCCTCTCTCCCTGCCGAAGATTGGTTGAGGAGCCCCAGTGGCCCCAACTCATCACTGCTGATTGGCCAAGAGAGCTGCCCTTGTGTGGCCCAATCCCTTATCGCAGACTGGTGCATGAAGGCAGCCCTCTCAGCCAATCAGCAGCAGAGGGAGCAGCCACCATCTTGGCTGCTACCATGTATGCTGGCAGCTTCTCCTCCCCAGCGGGCTGCGAGGCTGGGCTGCATTGTACAGGGGAGCCAGCATTTTATTTTTAGTAAGTTTTTTTTCCCCAGCTAGTCCATGCAAAATTGTGGAAACTAAATTTTTTGCAGTATTCACAGAAACCACTGGTTTTTGCAATTTCCATTAAAATCACAAAATTCCAATTTGAGTAGGTCACTATTTATCCAATATGGTGACCATCACCCCCATCAGCCATGTTTTTCATGTTCTAAATTAAGCAGAAAATGGAAGCAAAACAAAAGCCTGCTATAGACTTCCATGGCTCCGAAAAAGCCTACAAAACTACTAATCACTACATTTAAACAAAATTAACTCAGATTATGTCATGCCATCAATAATTATACCAAGTTTCATTCCAGCACCAGTACAGACATGAAGTGACATTTAACAGTACACTGTTAATTGGTGTTTGTGTTTAAATGTCAGGTGAAATAGCACAGCTTCCAAACCAAGTGGGGTGGAGAAGTTGGGGGGGGAGGGGTGAAAGGTGGCTCTCTCTCATTAATAAGGTGTTATATGCTGTCAATGTAAGATTAAGATCATTTTTAATTAAATTTGGCATATTCAAGGAACACAATAAAAACATTTTACATGTCTTATACTGGAAATCCACTATTCCCCAAAAGTTGCTATATTATGTAAGTCCTGCTCCTTCGCGTACCTAAACAGAGAAAGAGAGAGAGACAGAGAGAGATTGATCAATCTCTGTTTAGGTACACGAAGGAGCAGGACTTTGTCTACATAAAATGCTACAGTAAAAATAAACACTGTTGTCTTGTTTATTCTGTATGTGTGACCAGCAGTTTTTAATTTCATGCACACTAAACTATTGTTGTAGATTGCATTGTACTCAAATGCAATCATTTCCTTTTGGCTTTCTGGCAATGAGTTATATATATTACATATGCCTGAGACTATGTCTTGCAAGTTGTGAAATGGATGCCAGATCTCTGTACATTTGACCTTTTCATGGGTATCTAGTGTTTTGTAGGTGAATGAGCAAGACCCACCACAAACAAAATTTCAGCATAGTAATTCTATATTACACCCCAATGGAATAGGCTCACTACTAATACCATTGAAGCATAAAGACAGACTCAAAGAAGTGATGCATACAGATTAATTACCTCATTGAGCATGTGAAAAACCAGGTACCAGTATGCTGCATAACCTTCTACAGATGTTTTGAAACCCAAACACTTGTCAAAAACCATGTGATTTCAAAAGTTTTCATAGTTCCTGTACATGATGAAAGAATATACATCTTTTTCCCCTTCTTCCTTAAAAGAAAATAAAAAGGTAGAGGTGGAAGAAATATTTAACCTGCTTTAAAATGTTGTTTTCCTATATGCTGACAAAATGTGTTTCTTAAACAACTCAATAAAAGCACAAAAATGAAGCAACTGAAAAGCATTCATTAGTTTTATGCCGTTATTTTTAAATATTCTAGCTATTGCTAATCTGTAGACATGTCCAAGAACCACAAGCCAAGACCATCTCTTGTGTAATTCCACTCAAGCCAGAAGAACTGGAGACAGGAATTAAGCTGATATTTTTATTTATTTAGATTGTGAACAAATAAAAAGATGTCTGTCCACAGGTCTAGGCATCCTGCCATCAATTTAGTTCACAGACAGTGTTGTACAATACAAGAAAAATCAGCTGAAAACCTTAGGAAACTTGGAACAGGAAGACAATACCTCATTCCATGTCATCGCCCCTATGCTGCCACCCTCCCAACAAGGCTGGGAAAACAGATGGTCTGTGCAGCATGCCCCGAAGGTCAAGTTTGGTCTGCTTCAGACCAAGCAGGGGCAGAGAATTACGTAGTCAAAAGACCATAATGGAAAGCACCCTGTTGGCAGCTCCGAGTCAGTGATCACATCCATAGCTATACTTCCCCAAAAGAAAGATGACCTTTCAAACTCACAAGTTCCAAAATATTTATGGCTTCATAAGTTGGAACCAATTCGATCTATTCCATCTAAAACTTAACCAGGAATCAGTGCAGACCATAAGACACTGGTAAAACATTCTCCAGTTTAGACACTGTTCTCATTATTCAGGCCTCCCATTCTGCAACAGTTTAGGCTTACAAATTAATATTCAGGGTGATGTTACATTTATATCACATAGTAATTGTTTGAAGCTCAAAGCAACAAGGGCATGGATGACTGCAACAAGGTTGTCAACCATAAAAAATAAACTGTACATTTCTGTCCATGTAGAGTTAAAAATGGCACTAAATTTCACAATTGGGCTTTAAAAATATTCAGGACAGAAAAGTCTCTATTTCATTTCCCAGAATAGAAGAGGAACCTGAAAATGAATTATCATAATTCTCCAGAATAAGATATTGCTAAGAAAATTATTATATTCCTATTCGAGAGTAAAAAACATAAGCAATTAAGATTATTCATATGACAGAAAAAATAAACTTTTTAAGTGCTATAAGTAGCACTTGCAGGCAAGAGAGAACTGACCATGAGAACAGATTTAAAAAAAAGGTTGACCGTCAGCTATCAAGGCATGCAATCTAAGCTTAAAAATGTTTCCCATGACAAGTATGAACTTCACCTTAATGATATACATCTTGAGTACAAAACACTGAAGATTTTTATATAGTGACATACAAAATATTAAGTTGCATGTGTGACGGAAACATTGGAGGGTTAAAAGCATCACAAACTTTGCCCCCATGCTTAATACAGAAATTTTAAATATAGAAACAACAAACAGAAAAAGGTAAGGGAAATATTAGGTCCAAATCTGCTGAGAACAGTAGAGACTACAGTAGAGACTTTTAAATGAAAACGTAACTTGTTGTGTTCCTTGAGCCTGCAATTTATGCTGTGGCAAACATCCAGAAGAACGATGCACACTTAGACAAGGTAACATATATTTATTCAAACGTCGGAAGATCAAAAAAAGTGAATATATAGTGAAAGAGCAATGCTCTGTTTCCCAAACCTGTTCTATGCCTTTACAAGTTGGGACAATGACACAAGATTTTGTGAACTATGGAAATAAGCTCCAAGTGACACAAAAACACTGAAAGGTCAGAATGGATAAATGAACTGTCTGCTTGGTTTTCCCCTCCTTCTCCCCACCCCTCCCAAACCTGTTCCATTTCAAAATATTATATTGGGTGAGGATGGCTCACAACATAGGAAATGGAAACAGAAGAAACAAATACAGGAAAACCCATTAAGTCACCTAGTCTCATCCCTGACAATGCAGGATTGTTCTAAAAAAATACTGTATGCTGCTTTGTTCACTTCAGTTTCTAACATCCCAAACAAGGAAACTTTCATTCCTCCCCCAGGAGAAAAATTCTGCAGGAGTTGCATGGTGAGGAAGGATTTTTTGCCACTCTATTATTCATCCTAAGATTTCACTTTCCTATATTTCATCCCATTACTCCTCATTAGAGCCTTTATAGTCTCTAAATATTTGCAAGTGGTAATGTTTCTTATTTAATCACAGCTTACCTAAGTGTAAACCAAGCTGAGGTCAGTAGCAGGTAAAAGCAGCTCTAAAATGGCTGTTCAGTGGCCTGCCAAGCAAGCATGCTGCCTCAGAGTAGATCCCAATGAACAATTGCCCACCACTGAAAAAAATCAGACCCTGAGCACTTTCCAAGATTAAGGTTTATGATCAACATCTCTGCTGGCCATCTGAGAAGGATACCCAAGGAATGAAGGGTCAGGAAAAATGCAGTATTCCTTTAACTCCTGGGCCATTCAATGTTGAGGGACACCAGCAAAGAGCATGCAGAAAACTTAAAACAGTCGATACTCATGCAACAATGATTCTGAGGCATGAACCGATCTAGAATTTTGAAAAGGGGTTTGCAGATGGTGAGGTGCTCCCATCATATATAAAGCAACACGTTTTCTCCAGGTAAAAAAACAAACAAACTACAAGCTTTATTAATACACTAGAGGTTTAGGGCTGTATTATTCAATTTAAGATTGAAGCAATAAACAAATATAACTTCATTGGAATGAGTTAAAAACAAATCTGCAGGTCTGTGAAACAGGAGCTTCATAAGCAGGAGCAGCTAACAAACAGCAGAATTGCAGAACGAAGGATAGCTTGACACATGGAACATCAAGATCCTTACAAAGGAGAGAGGGTCATTAATACCTGTGGAATTAACATTTTAGAAGGGGTCAGGTAGATTATAATGAGTCATGAAGGCAATGATTCCCTTAGCACTGCCTGACTAGAAATGTTGCTGCCACTTACAGGCAGTTGGTTTTAAACTTTACGTGGAGCAAAAATCAAAGAAGGGTACAAGTGCATCTGGGACATTTCCCTCTGGATCTGTCTCTGTTCTGAGAACAGAGGATTCAGTATTCAGGGCTGTCAAACTGGCACTTCTCAGCAACAACAAGTCATTTAAACCATTTAAAAAAAACAATTGCTATGACAACTTGTGTGATATGCCAGTGAAGGACAGACACACACACTAATTTCTACAGAGATGCCAAAATGTGAGTCTCCCAAGGGAAACTTTCAAAAAGAAAAAAAATAAAGCTGGAGACCGTTATGTCGAAAATGTCCAGAGCATTACTCAGCCAACTGGAATGAATAAAAAATACTGCACATCAGAAACTGCACAGGACAGCACAAAACAACTGTTTCTTGAAATGGCCTTCTTTGTTAGAAGTAAAAATTGTTTGTATAAATTTACTGCGCCACAACTGACTTTCAGCGTCAGGTCAGTCATATAGGACTAGGATCCCTTTCTGTGGACTGGCCTAGGCTGCATCTCACAAGTAAATTTTGATTCTGAGTTTCTTTGACAGCTGGTGCTTGCATTCTGCTCCCAGACTATTTCTGCACACCACAAAAGAGGACTGATAGCATCTGTTGGAGTTACATTATTGTAAATGGACATCAACCAGGCTGTTCTTCTGAGCGAGGCTTTACTTGAGGATAGATCTAAACTTCCACAAAGCCTGGAATAACATTAGCAGCTCTCAGCAACTATCAAAAGAAGTTCTTGGTTTGCAACTTCTCAGAATTTGGTCTGGTAAAATGACTTCTTGGGCTAAATCATAAAATGCTTTCTGAATTTCTATCCAGTCAAAACTCCAGCTGAAGTGCATAACATTGTTCCTTGCACAAACCTGAGTGGGGCTTGAGCAAGGACCGCATAATCTGATTCTGATGAGCAGTTTTTCAACTGAATAATTTGCACAGGTGGAAGCCTTGGAAGAAGTATTCTGGTGAGTACTTGCATTTGTAAAAGCACACCACTTGATACACTTCCTATATGGACCTTACAAGGGACAAATGATAAGTTATGAATTCTCCTCTCCTTTTAATCTGTCAAGAATGATGAATACCACCCCCACATAAATTCCTTTATGCATTTTCTAGCCTGCTCCTGTCTTGAAAACCTGGGAAAACAGATTGACCTATGTGCAGAAAAAGGAACACCAGCCACTAGAAGCAAGGAAAATTCCTCTAAACTCATCATGCAAATGCCCATTTTTTTCATTTCAATTTATACATTAAGAATTCTTAGGGTTTTATCACACCAGAAAACTCCTAGCCTCCATGCACAATATTCAGCCATCTAAATGCATGATCACTTAATTTAAACCAGTGGCAAACAGCCTGATTTTCAGGGAAGCTTAGCTCTCTGTGAGTGGTAAGACAAGTGGGTGTCCTCCAGCCCTTTAAAAAATGAAGCCACCTATTTAGATGCCCTGATAAGGAATGGTGCACTCTCATGTGAAAATTTTAGCTAACATTCAACTGAGAGACTATTACATAAGAAAAGCACACTCCACAACCACACTCTTGAAAAACCATGTTTGAGTCTTCATAGTTTTGCCAAGAAAATCCTGCATTTGTTTGCATTCTGTCAAATGACAAGAGTGAGCCAATCAGTCCCCGACTGGCTTCTTACAAGAAAACTGAAAATTTTGATGAAATACTTGGACAAACAGGCTCACTGGATAAAATTACTCAAGTGTTTACATCTCCAAGTTACATCTATAAACCTCTGAAATCCTTATAGACAAGATTTAAGTTTAGTTTAGCTAATAAAAACTGGAGATTATGAATAAACAACGAAAACCGATATATTAAAACACAAAAGACTTTGTAAATATGCTTGTCAAAGGTTCATTATTATAATACAGTGCTAGAGCCATCAATCTGAGATATTAATTGCTAATCAATCACAACTATTGAAATGTCAGACTTGTGAAGAGCATCTTGGTTTCAGAACTAAATTGCACAGATAACAGCCAACACTAACTCTAACTGACAGGCTGATTAACAAGCTAAGAGCTGGCAGGCTTCACCTCATTAAACAGAGACTGGACTCTACTGTTATCACCTGTATCTACTACTGTTATCAACTGTATCTACTTCAGAGGGTTTTTTTAAATGTGACAGCTTGGCCTGAGAACAAGTGATACTTGCTATATACCATTTCAAATTCATGTAAAAGGACAAATACTTGGTTCTGCTTTTAAGGTCCACAGAAACATCAAAACATCTCACTTCCAAAACAGTAGTGTGTTGTCTTGCTTTTAAGGCTAATTGATGCAACACAACACATTTGCATAAATTCAGTTAGAAACTGCAGTTTAGCCTAGGCTTCCCAGACAAGGTCATGAACCTTACCAAATCTTTAGATTAGTTATTTCCAAATGTCACAGTAGACCTTAAAACCAGGTCCTTTCTAGATGATTTCAGGTTTCACTGCTAACTTTTCATACAAACCAGGAGTTAAGGCTTTGCAGACTTAATACTTAAAGATCTAGGTCTACTTAACTAGCACATGCAATCCATGTAGTGCAGACAACAGAAGAGAGCTCCAGTCCATATTGGTATATAGCCACATTTTAAGTTTATCCTCCCTGTTTAGCACATTTAGACAGCCTGTGCTGTGTGTATTATAATGTCACTCACTGACAAATAAGACATGTACCTTAACAGTTGTTTTTTCTTAACAAACAAAATCCCTTATGCATTCAAATTCTATAGACTTGAGATAGTACAGTTTTACTATGAAAAGTGATTTTGTAACAATGGCACCTTCTTGCTCTCAGCAGACCCGATTGCTAGGCAAATTCCATTTTTACTACTTTTAATTCCTGTCAGCCTCATTGCTCCACATATACAGCTAAAAAGAGAGAAATAGTGCTAGATAATAAGGGATCAATAGAACTGTTTACTAAGCTCTAGTCACATACTATTGTTCAAATCTTTTAAATGCAATTAGACCTTTAAAAGAACAGTTTGGTCTGCAGATTCTTACAATTTTTTAAAATAAACCAAGAGAGACCCACCTGCCTTTGCAGTATCTATCAACATCAGTGGAAACAAATTTGACCTGAACATCATCAAGAGGTAACATGTAAGGAAACTCCTCTCAGTTACCAAGCAGAACTGCACTTTATTTACTTGAAGGTGTATCAGGTACCCAAACTGCAAACCTGAAGGATTTGTTCCGAAAATACAGGGTGAGTTCTTCAAAAATGCCCACATACAAGCCCACATCTCACCAATTATCAAAGGAACTTGTGCCCTTGTATCACATAGGCAGACAAGGTTTTTTGCGTGAATCTGATATTTTTCATTAGACCAACTTAAATAGTTGGAAAGCAATTATTAAGCAAGCTTTTGGGTTCAAAAGCTTTGTCAGGCTAAGGAAGTTTCAGCAGTTGGTGTGTGCTCTTCCTGGATGGAATGAAAAGTAAAGAAGCCAGAGGCTGGGCTGGGCTGCATGCAAGACAGGCAGTCAGTGAAAATGTAGATTGAGAAGTGTGAGAGATAGGCTTGGGGGGGAGGGAGGGGAGAGAGAAGGGGGATGAATAGTGGAGAAATACCTGGGGAGTCAGATGTCAGGCAGGTTATAATGTGTCATAAATCCAGTGTCTATATTTAGTCCCTGATTTTTAGTATCCAGGAGGCTGATGAAGTGGAGTTCATAGGCTCGTCTCTGGGAAGTGTTTTGTAAGTTCCCTTTGCGGATCAGGACTGAGAGATTGGAGAGAGAGTGGTTTTCTTGTGAGAAATGTGCCTCCATAGGTGACTGGGTATTCCTGTCTTTGATAGATTTCCAGTGTGCGTTCATTCTGGTGCGCAGTTGGTGTTTGGTCTCTCCTACGTATTTTCCATCAGGGCATTTGGTGCATTGGATGAGATATATTACATTTCTGGAGGTGCAGCTGTAACATCCAGGAATGCTGATGGCTCTGTTGTGGTATAGGTTCCATATAGGTTCGAGAGAGGGGTGATATGTCATAACTACAACTGAAAACCTACAATCTCTGACTGAGTTCCATCAGAAATTCAACAATCACCATCCCTCCATCCAACTTTCTCTAGAATACTTCAGCACCAACATCTCTTTTTGAGACATGATGATCAGTATCCAGAACAATAAAATACAGACCACGATATACAGGAAACCCACAGACTAACGTACATATCTGCACAGAACCAGCAATCACCTTAAACACACCAAAAAAGCTGTGATATACAGCCAAGTCCTCAGATACCACTGAATTTGCACTGAAGAGAACACCCGGGATTGCCACCTCACCAATCGTAAAAAGGCTTTTACCCACCAAGGACACTCCTCCAGAGAGATAGATTGCATGTCTGAAAGAGCCACCCGGATACCACATGAAGAACTGCTGCAGTACAGAAGAAAACCCCCACAAATTGCACTCCGCTGGTTATGACATATCACCCTTCCCTCAAACCTGTAAGAAAACCCTCAAACGACTGCAACCCATACTAGAAAGAGACCCTACTCTTAAAAAGATCTTCCCAGAGCCACCCATCCTAGCCTTCAAACAAGCACCAAACCTCGCTAACCTCATCACCAGAAGCAAACTTCCTCAAGCCCAGAACACGCCAAAAGGATCCAGACCATGCCATGAGAAGAAATGCAAAACCTGCCAACACATCTCTACCACCCCCACAATTACTACACCCCACAACACAGCCATCAGCATTCCCGGATATTACAGCTGCACCTCCAGAAATGTAATATATCTCATCCAATGCACCAAATGTCCTGATGGAAAATACGTAGGAGAGACCAAACACCAACTGTGCACCAGAATGAATGCACACCAGAAATCTATCAGACAGGAATACCAAGTTACCGGTGGAGGCACATTTCTCACAAGAAAACCACTTTCTCTCCAATCTCTCAGTCCTGATCCTCAAAGGGAACTTACAAAACACTTCCCAGAGACGAGCCTATGAACTCCATTTCATCAACCTCCTGGACACTAAAAATCAGGGACTAAATATAGACATTGGATTTATAACACATTATAACCTGCCTGACATCTGACTCCCCAGGTATCTCTCCACTATTCATCCCCCTTCTCTCTCCCCTCCCTCCCCCCCAAGCCTATCTCTCACCCTTTGACTCCTCAATCTACACTTTCACTAACTGCCTGTCTTGTACGCAGCCCAGCCCAGCCTCTGGCTTCTTTACTTTTCATTCCATCCAGGAAGAGCACACACCAACTGCTGAAACTTCCTTAGCCTAACGAAGAGTTTTTGAACCCGAAAGCTTGCTTAATAACTGTTTTCCAACTATTTAAGTTGATCTAATAAAAGATATCAGATTCACGCAAAGAACCTTGTCTGCCTACGCCCTTAGACCAGCACGGCTACAACCTCCACCCCTGTATCACATAGGCACTTTTGCAAAACCCATCTGCGAGGAGTATGGGTTGCGTGTCCAGGTCATTTCTGGGCTTAAGACTTAGATAATGAATTCAGATTTTTTTTTCCTTTTCTTTGAAACATGAAAACAGGGAATTGAAATACAACTGTTCTCTTAAAAATATGTAGATTTAACCAGCTTTTCAAGTGGATTAAACAACCCATGATGGGAGTCGTTTCAAAAGAGTTCAGCTGTGTCACCTAACCAAAGTATGGCTGGATTTTTGAAAGGGCTCAGAACACAGGACAGTATGACCTGCTGGCATTGAGGTCATAGGGCAATATGGCCACTGATTTAAACAGACAGGTGTTAAGTGATCTCTTTGGAAATTCTGCCTCTTAAAGGTCATGTTTTATGAAATTATAAGAGAAAAGACTAAAAAATAGGGGGAAAGCCATAATTGTGGTTCCCCCTGACCAGTACAGAGAGACTGCTTCCTCATGAAGCTGTCTTCAAACTGGAATCACTAAGATGTGTAACTAGGCCAGATGTGCATTCCTATATGTATATTGTCCTGACAACCCTGCAACAAGGACTGTGCACTTTTTTCCCCATGCAGCCTCTACATGTACCAGGAGGGGACAGTACATGGCAGCTGCACCTCAGGGTTCTTATGGTTGGAACATGAGTACACATTAAGAATGCTTTTTCCGAACAAGTGTGCATACTCTATTTGGGAGGGTGCCTCGCTCTCCTGAAATTCCCAGAATCCTGCCGTTACTCTGTAAGAATTATTTCTTTAGACTGTCTTGTCTACTTATGTCATTTGGGCAGGAAAGTAAAGTCCAGGGACAAAATGGCTGTGATCTTGATCAAATCCTTTCCCTTCTTTGTGCCACAACTTTCCCATATGTAAAATGGGGATACTGATACATAACTTAAAATTTCAGGATTGTTCCATCCTACCTTTACAAAATGTACAAAGGCATTTATTTCTGAGAAATTGTCAAAATAAAGGAGTATATAGAAAGCTACGCAATACAGATGAGAAAAATCAGCAAGCATGGTTTATTTGTTTTTTTAATGTTTATTCCTCTTGGTCAGTCTTTTCTCAGATACATAAGTTACTAATATTAAACCATTGTGCCTCACATAATTCTTTTATTCTTGTCATCGGTTCTATACATAGTATTTATTTTCACAGTCATAGTGATGAAATGCACTTAGTGGCTGCTTTTACTAGAATTCTGAGCAAAACTAACCTAAAAACTCTCCTCAGACCTCCCTTTGGAGGCATTTTTTGCTCTAATGATTAAAGGCATTTACACTTTATGAGTCCCAAGTTCTCTACCATACTCTGTTAGCTTCCAGGTCAACAAGTCATCTAATCATTCTCTGTCTCAATTTCTCCATCATTATAACAGATATAACAGGTGTCTCAAAGATTATATTAAATTTGACTAATTAGGACTAAGTTTGGCCCTAGCAACGTGTTCCATCACCTCTTATTGATGTCAACAAGAGTTACACATGCATGTTCAAGAGCAGAATTTGATTCCAACATCAAGTATCTGCTAGGTTTTCTGCACAATGTAGATAATGTCATCATGACCTCCAATTGCCTTCACTTAGGGGATAAGAAAAACAACTCTTCTGTGGACTTACGTGTACATATCAGTCCAAAATACGGATTTTCTAAAGTACCAATGCTGACCATGCTCAGTGATAGAATACTCAACTAGAAGGACAGTATGGAAGCTCCAATGTTTCCATCAATCACTTTCCCAGCTTTCTGGGGCTCTTTGGTCTTGCCTTTCCTGCCTTTGCTTTAGTCAATTCTGTAGTCAACTCTCTCTGTTTCATTTTGTCTGATGCTTGACTTCAACCCATTCCTCGCAACCTTGACTTGCATCTAACATCTGCTCCCTTCTCTTTCGGCCCACAGTCATCCTCAAGTTCAACACTACCATCTTCCTTGTAAAATAAATCTACTCCTTCCTTGTAAAATAACTACTCCTCATTCTTATTTGCCACCTCTCCTGGGAGGAAATAAGAGAACTAAAAGAAAAAAAAGTAGAGTTGGAGGACATCCATACAGAGCATGGGTTTGTGATAAAGGGTGCCCAGGAAGAAACAAGACAAGACTGTTCATGTCTGCACTGACTTATCGGCTATCAGCTTGGAGACTTTAGCTGAACTTGTACAAGTGAAAGGGTTTGTCCCCAGAAGGAAGGAAAAAGGGACAAAAGACAGAGAAACAACAGGAAAGTCTGGATGCTACAGAAAAAGAGAGGATACGAAGGGATAGAGGTTATTGTGCTGTTCCAGGTGTGTGTGTGTGCGCGCACGTGTGTGTGTGCATGCAAAAGTTCCCTAGGTCAGGGACTATCTTTTGTGTTATACAGCTCATACATTGTTGGTGCTTGTGGTCCCAGCCACAACTTTATATCTTAAATGATGTTTTGGCTTCAATACTTTATGGCAATTTATAAGGTCTTTGGATAAAAGGTGTGATAAACACAAAAATATAATTAATGGAAATATATCTCCATATAATTTAATCTTGAAGCACAATCGGATTTCTAGATTTCCCTCTCTCCATAGGCTTGTTAAGCATTCACTGCAGAATCATTGTGCCTACAGAGACTACCCCTCTCTCGTGTCTTAGTTCTTTTAACAAGGAATAAACATACCTTTTGAAAAGGTCATAAATTTGAAAAGCAAAACCCTAGAAATATCTGGAAGCTAGCTACAGATTTTATAGAAGCCTACTAATTTTCATTCACTACTCTCCTGTTTGGAACAAATGGAGCTGGGTTGGCAGATACTCAGTGGATTGAGGTTGAATTAATTCTCATAAGATTCTACTTGGCAGTAAAAGATAAAATAGTTAGGAAATCGGTGCTAAAGCTACACAGAGCTTTACAAAAAGAAAAAAATATAAAAATAAAGAGGAAAAAAACCTTCCCAAGCTTACAGCTGTCATTTCTCTTTATTCACTTTTCTTCCTATTTATCAGCAAAGCACAACACTGAAACAGACTCATAACTGCCTTTTAAAAAAAAGTCAGCTACATGTAGAGTCACAAAAGTTGTTAATGGTAAGAACCCAAGTTCTGTTTGAATGTTTAAAATAAAAAATATGTAGGCTGAGATACTAGCAAAGTAAACTGTGTATTCCCATTGTCAGTGTAAATTACAGGTCTTGCTTTGCCTTAATCCTTTGCAATGAGTTGCTGGCAAAGAGTCAAGCAAAAAGTGCATAATTTAAAACACTCAGTCACATTCTGAGGCATTTTGTTTAGTGGTTAATAGCATCTCTAGGGACAGGAAAATTACTAAAGTGCATTGTTTTGACATGAGCTACAATGACTCATCTCTTCTCGCTACATTTTGGAGGATTTGGCATTACATTTTTTAGATGACCGTTAAAAAAAATGTATACCTACACATTTCATATCTGTGTTTGTACTTATTCAACACACTGTACACTACTCATTAACCAGCTCTGCAAAGAAAATGTCTTTTAGTTAATTCTGTCTCTAGGAGGCTATCTATATGCATTCATGTGAAGTCCATTTTATCCAATTTATATCATTTGTTATTTTAGATAATCAAAAAGGGACACAAGTATACAATTTAAGATTATACAAAATAGACAATTCAGTAGTTTCTCTTCTTCCTGTCCCATACTACAGGAAAAAGTGAACAATTAATTAAAGAAATAAAACATGTTCTAAATTTGATCAAAGAAAATACTAGAAATGTACCAATAAAGATTTTCTTGGCCAATACTGATAGCCAATTATTAACCAACTGTATCAGCTGACGCTGATGCGATAACCAATATACTTTAAAATGCAAGGCATTTTAAAAGTACTGATATAAACCTCTTTTTTTTGGCATATTCCAGCAGCCTCCTGCGTCACATTCATCAGCATCCCAGTGCTTAAAAACGGCAGCGGTGAACAAAATAGTTCAAGCACCACCACCACCATTTTTAAGCACAGAGACACTTTTATATAGAGCAGAGCTGAGTAGGGCAAAGGCGAATGCAGACTGCCTGCTGTGGGCTCAGGGTTCTCCGCTCAGCTGCCTTTGCCTTGGGAGTCCTGCATTGGCCACATGTCCTCTGCCCACCCAGCAGTGGGGGGCACAACTCACCACCTCCACTGCTGCTGGATGGGCAGGAGTGGTGCAGCTAGCGCAGGGCAGAGAGCCCAGAGCCCACAGCAAGCAGCCTGCATCTGCCCCACGCACAAATCTGTGGGGACACATTCCTCCCCCAGGCAATGCTCACAGTGGCAGGGAACTGCCCCTCCGACCCCCTTGGATAAGCTGCCCTTGACTCCACCCCACTCCCCACCCTAGCCCCACATCCCATGCATCCAGGGCCCTTGCCAGAAGGCATAATTATTGGTAAACATTAATCAGCTACAATGGCCAAAAAAAGCCAATAGCCAATAATGTCATTTCCCCTTTCATTGGTGTCAGTCTGATAGGCAACTGATATATCGGTGCACCTCTACAAAATAGTTCCTTTATATAAAAAAATTCATGTGTAATTAGACAAACTCATTGCCAAGGGAAAATATTACAGCCAAGAAACTAACATGTACATAGCTACAAGCATGCCCACAACTATTATTACCATTGTTGGAGATTAGGGCGGGTGGGGGAGGAGAGACACATTTCAGGAATTAAGTCAATCTGTATTAGATATCAAAATGAGACTAAACTTGGGGGGACAAACTGTTCCGTATCTGCCTAGTATGTGATTCTTACATCTTCCCTGAAGCATCTTATACTGGCCACTGCCTTGAGTCACAATATTAAATTAATTAAACCTCAGATCTCATCCAATATGGCAATTTGGATGTTGCAATTTGAGCCTTACATCACAGTTTTTTGGCCTTCACCTACGGCCAATACCATGCCACAAGTAAAAGGCAACCCAAAGAGGACTTAAATAAAATATGGAAAAAATGGAATATATAGAATTCAATGGATTCTTTTGGATTACATCACCCAAGGCACAAAAAACATCCCTTCTCATAAGAAAGCAGGGAGTCAGCATTGCCAGGAGGGTAACAGCCTTGATCTATATTGATTTATCTTGATTTATACTAATTAATATGTGTATCGCCTTCCTTTTCTAGATATTGGAAAAGGCAGAGAAAAGGGGAAGTGAGGAGAGAATGTATACCTTTACCTTATTTTTAATTAAAAGTAAAGAAGTTCACTGGGAGATCAAGAGAAGAGCCCTATGGCCTACAACCAGTGGACATTGGAGAGGACCAGGCTTAGCAACAGCTGAACGTAGCACAGCTCCATAGCTGGCTTTGTAACAGAGGAAGGTTAAAGGAGCAGGAATAAGTTTATGGAGGGGATATACAAGGGGGCGTGTTCTGGTTCTTTAGTTAACAGGTATAACGTGAACAGTCATACCTGCTGTCTGCAGGCTGTAGACCAGTGGCGGCTGTGTTATTTTTCCCCATGCTTCCAGGCTTTGCTGATTAGTACGTAAAGCCAGGAAGGAAAATTTTTCCCGTTTTGTCTTTTCTACCTTCCTCTCAAAAGCACAGGCCTTCCCTCATCCCTCTGCTTTACCTATTGCCAGTTAGGGTGCTCTTGGTATTCTGGAGCAACGTGTCTTGTAGTTGTGTAAGCAATCTGATTACATAGTTTTAGAGATAAGCACTTGTATGGAATGGTTTGGGTCAGGATGATCTTGCCTTCGGCAGGGGTTGGACTAGATGGAGTCCTGAGGTTTCTTCCAGCCCTACTTTCTTATAATTCTATGATGTAGAAAGCACTGTCGGTTTTGCAGGTGGCTTCCTTTATCTTCTCATGTTCCTATGTTAGAAATTCAGACCTTCTGGATGATCTGTAGGTCTATCATGCCACACACACAGAGGTGGTGTGACAGACCTACAAACAGAGACTGATATAGCCTACAAATATAGGCTGTTCTTGGATCATTTCTGTAATGAGAATAAAAGCCTTTAAACTCTAAAAGGCACCTCATCTACTGTTCCCAGTCACAGACAAGAGTTTATCTCCTGCCTTAGTAGTATGCTATGAGTGGAGCCCTGAAGAGATGCAGGGAAAGAGAAAGGGAAAGGGGAAATAGTCCAAAACTGGGTGATACCAATTCTTCTTCTTACTTTCTTGAGGACAGCTCCTGTTCCAGAAATTTTTAAACTCTAAAAAGAAGGCTAAAAGGCAAGAGATCCAGAAGAGGGTATGGAAGTGGTAATCAGGCTTTCAATATTCACAATGGAACTGTTTTTAAATGGATGACCAAGGCAAAGCAGATACAGGAGATTCAGCTTTTGTGAAATCTCTGCCTGTATGTGGGGGCTCAGACGTTTAAGGCTGCAAGCAGAACTTAGCTTGTGGTCCTCCTCTCTAGTAAGGTAACTGTGAAGAAGAAACTTGGAGCCCTAAAGGCTATAAGGTCACTCATGTCCTAGAGGCCATAAAGTGTCTGATCTGAATGCTTCTGAATGATTTAGACCATTCAAAAGAGAGGTCAATCTGGCCCCCTGTCAAGGAACTCTGGCCACTGGAAGCTATGACATGTAGCCTTATGACAGTGGTTCTGAACATTTTTAGAGTCAGGAACAACTTTCTGAATTTGGTGACCCTCCCAATTGAGAACCACTCTTGTGCTGCCTGATTACCTCAGTGGTTCTCAGCCAGGGTGATGCCACATGCTCCCACCTATAGTAAGGTTTTCTGATAAAACTAAAGCAGGCAGGAGCAGAGACATTACTAACAAGTTTTGCACCATAGGCAAAACTCTCCTGTGCTACTGGGGTGACTGGGGAGAAGGAGGGTGGTCTTATCTGCATCCAGCTCTTCTGGCTGGACAGTGCAAAGGACTGTTGCTAGAGTGCACAGTCTTGCCACAACCCTTCCTGGTCCAACCCCACATGCTTCTCCCCAAAACAGAGAGGCATGAGACAGGTCTCACATGTCCAATGCTCCCCTTTTTCTGAAAGAAAGACGTGGGGTTGGACTGGAAAGGGCTGCAGGAAGAGCATGCACTCCCACTTCAGCGGCTTCTCAATCAGCCTCTGCAGGAGGCGTGAAGGGCAGTTCAACCTGGATGTGGCAGTACCCATACTGCAGCAACCCTGGAAGTGTTTTGTGGAACCTCACTTGAGAACCACTGCCTTATGGCAACAGCTCTGACAACAGTCCCTGATGCTGTGTCTCAGACACATCCTGAAAGAATATTTTGATGGTTAGCTGGCCTTCAGCCATCAGTCTTCAACTCATTCTCAAGCCACTCAGGTCTTTTATTGGGCAGGTTTGAAAGCCACCTTCTAGAGAACACAATTTCTAAAGTAAGATCCAAATCAAATTAATTTTTTATGTTTCTTGGGATGTTTGTAAGATAAGTGCACTTGGGACTGGGTGGATAGAAATACTCAAAAGCCTTTGTTGAGATGTAGTACTTTTTATCTGATCTCCTGCAGGTAGCCAAAATTGATGAAGGATTGCGTCAGGTTGTTTTGGCAGATTCAAGGTGGCCCTATTTTAAGGGCACTGCTAGTCTGTCAGGTGTATGATGTCCAGTAGTTTATGCCATTATTCCAGTATTACTTATAAAAGAATACTTAGGAACTGGGCAGGTCCTGGAAGATCTAGGATTTGTTCTGCGAGGTTGAGGGAAGATCACAAGATGCCCTGGGGAACAGAATTCTGTCAGCTGGATAGATATGGGCATCCCACCAAGTGGAGGAGCTGTAAAAGGGTGCTTCTCAGAGACGGCAACCTAGGTCAAGACAAGGTAAAAGATGGCTTTCTGACATGGACCAGTAAGACCAGAATTGGCTATCATGAGGCAGAAAGTGAGTAGGGGAGGAAGAGGGAAATCATTTCTGGAATATCTGATTCTCTTATGGGTCAGTAACAGCATGAGGTGAAAAACCTATGCCATACTTTCGAGATAAGGAGCCATTCTGTCTGGGTCAGCTGGTCCATGAGAAAGGAGCAGGTACAACATCAGATGGAAACAAAGATAGGAATTTACAGATTGCCTCAGATCGCACAGTGACTTCCATAAAATGCCTATAGTGAAATTGGCCAGGGTCAGCCATCAGTGCTATAATATACATCACTATGGTAAAAGACAATTGGTGGTAAAAAAGTGAACTTTACCAATGGTTTTGGTGCCAAAGTTAGTATTTTCAGCAGGGCAGGCCCTGAAATCTGAGGAGTGAGTGAGATCCCTATGTCATACACACACCTCAAAAGCAGTATCAGAGCAAAACACAAGCAGCATTTGCTTTGGCCAGTCTCAGACTGCTCAACATCTGCTACAGCTAGTCTGGGACCCACGCTGTACACACTGCCTGCCCTGGACTGGCTGGAGTGATGCTTCATGTGGCACATATCCTGCGCCCTGTGCACAAGACTGGTCCAGCTGCATGTGGGTCAACTCTGGACACAGGGGCAGCACCTGGAGCCAGATGATGGGGCTCTGTGGGCCAGATTCGTCCTGCACAGGTGACCTTTGATGCACCTGATTTATGAGGATGTGTAAGACACATGAATGGATGTTGTTAAAACCTGGTGACTTACAGCCTACCACTACAAGGGGCAAGGAAGGCATAAAAGAAGTAGATTCCTCTCCACCAAGCCAGCAGACAGAAAAAGTAAAAAAAGAAAAATCCAAAAACAAACAAAACTGAACTACTTTTAATTTGGGGGAGGAACGGGAGGAGGGAGTTACCAAATCAAGCTGTGCCAAATGACCTAGGGAATATGGATGCCACAAGTGTGTCTCAGGCACAGGAATTAAAATAGGCAGTGGCTATTGAGCTTCCCTTTAGGCTGGCCACAAAAGCGTGTGAAACAGAGTCATGGCTCCAACAGACATGGCTCTACAAATGAACCCAGTTTCACATACAAAAAGCATGTGAACATCTAGGGATGTATGGAGATCATCAGCAGGACAAGAACGGACATTTGTTCACATGACTTACATTACACTTACTAGCCTCCATCCTTTTTCCCCAAGCTAACTGGGTACTCATATCATGAATAACATTTCACCTCAATAACTGGTGCTAATTAGCTCATCTTCTGTAGGTATTTTAAGCAGACAGAATAAGGATGAACTATCCCAGGGAGACTGAACTAACCTTTTCCCCGTCTGTTGGTCCCTTGAGACTGGTGAAGAAATATGGGGATGTCACATTGCTGTATATTAGTCACATGAGGGAAGATGGTGTTGTCAATCCCTAAGCTTGCTGGGCCTGTTTACTGAGGTTTCTCGCAAAATCTGAAATTCTTAGTGCTACTGTTGTAAAAAAAAATAAAGTTTTGCCTCCAATAGTATTTGTCAAAAAAAAAAAATACAGGTCGTGTACATTTAGTTGTTAGCAAGAGTCTATATAGCCTAATAGTATTTTATACTTGCCAACTCATTTTTCCTGAATTATTTAAATAAGATTCTGCCATAGGTTTGGGGGCAACTTTTTAAGTTGACTTGTCTTGATAGCTGTATGCTCTTTTGTGACAGAAACTATTAATTAACATTGTTTATTTTGAGGCAGAATGTATTTTAGATATACAGAGCAAAAACTAATCACCCTATTCAGCTTCATTATAGATTTGTTTTATAGGTTTGTAAGTTTACAGAAAAGAGTATAATATAATTATGGAGTGGATAATGGGTTATACATTTGTTTTTCAAATCTAGAATGCTTTTGATTCTCTCTCTTTCTTTGTGTCTCTCTCTCTTTCTCCTGTTTTTTAAATTGTTGCATGTGTTGAAGTGATATAAATACCTAGAATGGATTGGATGCTGTTAAAGAAAATAAAAGAGCTTGCATGTAGACAAAGAAGTGAAACAGAATATGTAGCTAAGTTACAGGTTGTACATACATGTTTTGATCTTCAGGTAATAATGTTAGAAATTTTACAGGAATTTACAATTTGTGCTTTAAAATGGTAATAAATGCTTATGATCCTCTAACAGAATAAATGCCACAAATAAAATACATATTAAACTTTACTTTTAAGACCATTTTGGGGGTGGGGTATGTGTATGTTTAAAGTGCAAATTAATGCAGTTAACTTCATTTATAATAGTCCTGTTACAGGGAATAGAAAGATTTCCCAAACCAAACCTATAAAATTCAGTACATTTTTCCTCTGTCATTTTGATAACATTTTCTGGATTTTTTAAGGAACATTTTCTAGCCATGCTGGGGCACTACTAGTGTCCTGGTGACTGACTGCAGAGAGCAGCATTAGAGCTCTCCTTCCCATTGCAGAAAATACTTGCAGCGTTTTTCTTTGGCCTGGACCTGGGAATTTTTCTGCCAAATATAGATGATTTTTTTAAAGGTGGTAGAGATTCAGTTTTTCCATTGAAAGGACAGTTTTTACAGTTCTCCACCCCCACCCCCCCAAAAAAAAGGACGTCTGACCAATCCTACTCCTCACAGTACTGGTTCATATTCTGGTGTGTTATCTATTTAGTTTTTCCCCTCCTATGGTGTGGCTTGGCTCCCAGCAAATCATAATTGAATGTTTGGGAGCCTCAACAGATCATAGCCTAATGTGAGAAATTCTTTATCCACAAAATACAAGGTACAGTTGAGCAGGTACATGTTGGATTCCTTTCATCTTCTGTAGCCTTATGTTTTTGGCTATTTCTCAGTACTGGATGGGAACTGCACAAATATCTAGTTTTAAGCAGTGCACCTTCAAACCTAATGTCTTTTAAAAGTGAACTACACATATTTCATTAATTTTTCTTAAATTAATGGAGGGAGGGGTAAATGATGTTTAAGATTCTAGCATAGATATGAACTCTGGCTCTTTCTAAAGAAACCTCCAGAAATGACATTAATTAGCCTTTTTAACAGCGGTAACTCCTAACATTTTGAGGAATCTGAGCTGCATATTTTCTGGTTTCTTCACCAGAGCGAGTGACTTCATAAATGCTGTAGACAAAAGGAATGAAAACACGGGTTTTGAGTGGAAACCTGTTTATGTTTTTTTGGGTTGTCACTCATCCTAGAAAAAGCTGGGAAATGCTTGGTTTTATATTCAGCAGGCTCCAAACCATTTGGTGACAATCTTGAATTCTGTTAAAATTAAAACGAAGACCCTTCTCAAGGAAGAGTTTTAGGGATAAAAGAACCCCACCTTTTCCAATAACTTTTGTATTTATTATCCTACCAAAGTGTGCTCATTGGACCTACAGACTTCACTGACTTCAGCAGGATTGCTTGCATAGATGGTTGCAGATGTGATGTGATGTGATGTGTGTGTTGCCCTTCAATCAGTCTAATTCAGTTCAAGTCAGTGGGCTGCCTAACATGAGTACAAGTTTTCAGTATTAGGCTTGTTTAATGTATAATCTTATCCAGTGGTCACCGTGAAAGTTCATTTACTTGAGTCTTCTTAAATGAAACTTAAGAAGAGCACTGGAGGATAAATCATAGGAAGCATACTTGCATGAACAAGGACAGATGGCTTCAGTAGTTTAGCATATCTTTTTTTTTTTAATCCATGACCCTAAATAATCTGTGGAGGTTCACGGTTGTGTATGTGCTTTCATTTGCTTTCTGGTTCAGCCCCATGTAAGTAAGTGACATTCCTGCAAAAACCACAACATGCTTTAGTCATTTTCTGCCAGCAGTACCAAGTGTGTGTCTGCAGTGACCCCTTTATTGTCTTCCAATGGAAACCAGTAGTGTAGAGATCCAAAGTAGGAACTGGTAGGAGAAATGGGATTTGTATATAAACACCGTAGGCTTGAAATAGGGGAAAGGGGTTTGTGAAAGATGGACATGCATTAGAGATGTTGCCAGATTTGGCAGCTATGTGGGTTCTTACTAAAGTATGGAATATATGCAGTTAATTGGAATTAAATTATGTTGATTGTGGGAGTCATGCTTATGTTCTCATTTTGTGGTCCTCGGCTCCCTTGTAACTGAATTTTGCTAAGAGGATGTTGAAGAATAGTTGGCCTTATGATGTTCTGTCTAAGTTCTATTTTATGAACAGTCACTAATTGCATAGGCGGATTGTGACATGGAAAATAGCTTATTAGTCAGTTGACTTTGGTTTCTCTGCCTTGAAGAATCATGTCAGTTTAAAATGCCTCAAAATGCTTTGACTAGTTGCCCTGGCTGATGCTGAGATATTTGCTTCAGTACATTTGGTTAACTATATCAGCTAACATGCACTCTAAGCGAGTGGAAAAAAGTAACTCGATGTCTCTTATGTCATCATATGGCTATGGTATATTTCACAACTGTGAAACTGTAGTCACCAAATATGACATTTTTATGGTGTGAGAAACTCCAAACATTTTGTACAGCCTTCTTAACTAACAGGGTTGCATTATGTCTATATTCACTAGTTGGCACAATCCCATGTAACAGTATATTTTTGAAAAAGCCCATACAGGTGGGCATGGGTGCATTGTGTATGTGATTTTCATTTCTTCTTTAATGCCAGCAACCTTTTGAGCACAAATGAAAGTGGACACTTCCTCTTCCTTTCCTCTTCCCCTGCAGACTGCTATAACTCTGCCTCCCTCTGTTACTCGAGTCCCTGTACCACGAATGCTGGATCATGGAACCTCCCAAATCCCTGAGAGAGAGAATCACGTTTCCTTTTGTCATGTTTTAGTCTTTCGCCTACCTCTCTCATGAAGGTGGACTGACTGGCTGCTCACTTACTGCACAGTAACCTTTTGATGCTCCTAATGACCTTCTAAAGCTGATGGTAAGGATGGAAGTCAGGGCAAAACATAGGCTGAGGAAAAAGGATAGAAAGGCAAGAGTCTTGAAGGCAAGAGTCCCAGCCATATCTCTGTGTACCTAGAAGCCCTCTCTTTTGGTTCAGTGTCTGTTCTTGCCCAAGGTTATTTCTGTCATTAGAAGCTGGGTTAATGCAAAATACATCTGGAAACTAGCTGTCACATTATTGGTTAAGCTTGTGTGATCCATTAACTCTATAAAACGTGTAAGATATGGAAACTTTGAAAGAGACTATGCATGTGTCTTCAAGTGGAGAAGGTCTGAATCAGATAGAGTTTTCCATTTGTGACAGCAGGGGAAGATAGCTGTAAGCACATTCATTGTATTCTTTGGGTGAATTTTGTCTAGGGTGGCTTCTAGAAATTTGTAGCATGCTTGAACATCTGCAGCTGGACCCATATCATGTAGTGAATATACTCTCACATTCTGTGAATGAGAGAGAGAGAGAGAGACTGAGGTTCCATCTGGAACAGACTGAAGTGATCCCAGTGAGTTAGGAGGACACGTTGTGAGATACTGATAGGTTCAACATCTTCTGGTCCTTTTGAAGAGATTTGTCCCTCCTGTTAGTATGGTTTGCTGTCGGTTAGCAGGGAGAGGTCTTGATTTTTGTTTGCTTCTGGATTCTCAGACAGCAGCAGAGGCTCGGAGTGCTTTATTCCAACTGTATCTGCCTGCATAGTTCTTACTGGTTTCGGCTAATCCCATCCAGCTGTGGACCTTGCTGTTGTGACCATCCAGACTGGAGAACAGCATGAGCTTTCTCCTACCTTTTCATTGTGTGATCTTTGCATAGAATTACCTTCTTTCCCAAAATTTAGGCCTTGGTTTTCCAAATACGTCTTTCTTCGGGAAGATCTGCAGAAGGATTGTAGTTAGAGACTATGGGTGCCTGTACATGAGTGCGGAGGCTGTAATTACAGTGTGTCAGAGCAGACTCAATTAATTGAATCTTCTGGAGCGTGGTAATTACCATGCTGTAGCCAGTCTCACGTCTTGTGCATCAGTGTCCCTGTGCTTCAAAATGGTGGCAGAGGCGCTTGCATTAAAGCTCGTTGACCGAGCTTTAGTTCAAATGCTCCGACCACAATTTTGAAGCACAGGGACACTGATATACAAGATGCTGTGGCACTTTAATTACAGCTGTTCTTGGAGTCACCCTAATTAAAGTACCACCCTCCTCCCACCTCCTGAGCACATGTAAAAGTGCTCTACAGGATTAGCAATAGTGCAATATTGCAAATGCTGCAATAGTAACTACTCTTTGAGACCACTACGAATGTGTAGAATGTTGTGCCACGATTATTTTGTGTTGCCCATTCTTACTAAGACCATATCTCAACCCTTCTAAAATGCGCAAAGCTTTATTTGACTATAAAACCATGGATTGATTGGTTTGGCTTCAGACTTAGTTAATATTTAAAATGCGTTAAATGAAGTGTTGTCTTTAAGAACATCTTGGACTCTATCGGTCCATTTAGCTGGAGCTTTTTGGGACCCTCAGGTTCAATAATTTGTTTCTCCCTTTGACCCAATGGAATTTTGGTGTATTTGCTTTCAGGACTTACTATAGGAAGGGACCTACCTACCTCATGGTGAAATAAAGCAATTTCACAGCTTGGTAGAGGCCCAAAGAGCCATTTTGTGGTTGTGGCAGGCCTGCCCTTTGGCACTGTTTGGCAGAGAGGCCACACATTTTGGCTCTGATTGGCAGAGAGGCCCTGGGGCTTGGGGGGGATGAGGGGGCAGTTGCATGTGGCCCCACCCTTCAGCACTGATTGGTGGAGAGGCATGAGGAGGCAGCTGCCCCTTGTGCCACCCTGCCAACCAGTGCCTTCCCTTCCTAGGCGGGCTGCAAGGCCAAGCTATAGTGGCAGTGAGGACCGCTGGCTCCTGCAGAGGAACACCTGGACAAGGCTGCTGAGAAAATGGACATAAGTTTCTCATGAGCCCTTCCCTCTGTCACAGGCAGCAAGGAGAGACAGCCATTCATTTGTAATGCTACAACTTGTCTCAGCACAAGGAAGGTACGGCTGGAGAGCTACAACGTCATATCAAAGGTGAACTCCATCAAAGGGATGGATAGGACACCCAGAGAAGTCCAATTATTGACAGCCTAGCCTCTCCCCTGTGGGAAAGGGGGCCATACTGTCAATAAATAGCTGCTGAAAAGCTGCCTGAGGTGGCGGTGGGTGTGAAAAGAACTGCTCCTCTTACCCTCATCACCTTCAGTAGTGCTGCTGCTGGGGATCTGTAAGCAGGAATTCCCTCACTTTCACCCCATCTGCCTGCTCTGTTGATCAGCTGATTAGTGGAGCCAGGCAGCAGTGGCTTCATCACAACTATAAGGTGCAGGCAGCACCAGCTCTGGCATCCTGGAAGTGGCATCTGGAATTGCTACTGCCTCTGTAAGAATTTTGCTGTAAGAGTCCCTTTCTGGGACCCTTGGAGCAGCGCTAGCAGCAGCAGGGTCCCAAGCAGGACATCCCAACAGCTTGCACCTGGGCAGGTGGTCAGGAAGCCAGTGCTCTTCCTTCCTCTCTCTCTCCCTGGAGGGGGAGAGAGGATGGTAAGGGAGGGACTATGGGATCCTGAGGGTCCTACAAACCCCTGTAAAACAGGTAACTGTATAGGTGTTATACATAGTGCTCAAAAAGTAGCTGTATGGAGAGGTTCCTCTTCGAAAGAGGTAATATTTTGTAGCACTTCTGCCCTCTTTTGTAGAGCCACAAACAGCTTGAACAGCTAGCTATATGGCCCCACTCTAGTCACAGTGCTGTTCCTTTTAAATACAGTACCCAAAATTAGGACATTACCTTTGGGTGTGAATTTAACCCTGAAAACACTGTACGACATGCCGCCTCTTCTCTTCATTAGTAAATTCAATATGCTGTGTGAAGCCATCAAACATTTTTAGTAACTTCAACTTTCAATTAAAAGCCATCACACTTCCATTTTCAGTTTTACTTTTTTTCCTCATTCCAAAAGACATGCTAAAATGAAGCTTGTGTGTTTTTTGCATCCAGGTATTCCCTTCTTTTCCTTAGCAAAGATCTCCTACATCCCACATTTCTTTTTTCTTTGAGACCTGTGCAGCCATGGGTTTAACAAAGAGGCAGGGGAAGATACAGACTGGACTGCATACAGAAAACCTGCACCAACAGGGAACACAGTTTTTTTCTTTAAATAAATCAGTCTCTCAGAAGTTAAGTGCACCAATTATGTGGCTAACATTAGGGCAACAAATTTTCCCTTGCCTTCCTATTGCCATATGCCTGTCATTTTTCTCCTACAGTTTCCATTCACTGTTTCAAACATGTGTTGCCACTTATGTGCCAAGAAAGGAATCTCTGAAGTACCCCCTTTATGTATGATGAAATGGCAGACTGAATGGAGCCAGGGAGAACACCATTACCAGTTATTCACACTTCTGTTTTCTCTTAACTTCCTTTTCTCTAAAGTTTATTCCTTTTACGCAAAAGGATGTGTAACCATAAAGACATCCATGACTCATACTGCAGAATATATAACTTTAGCTATGTACAGCAGAAGTAGGCTTTAAAAAAAATTAAAGGCCACCTTAAATAAACTTTTTGTCCTTTCAGTTTCCAGATGGAAGATTCTTTTGTGAATTGCTTCCCAAAGCAACAACACTGGGGATCCAACATTCTTTTCATGTAAACTCATTGCTATAGTTTACCAGTGTTTAGCTGCCTATCTTTTTATGGACTAGTTCTTTCAAGGACAGCTTAGGAGAGGCATATTTTACAACTATTGTTTAAAGAAGTGGACCCTCAGAAAATATGTAAAGCAGCATTTCCCCCCTAAAAATGGTAAAAGGAAAAATCTATGTAAATACTTCTTCACAAAACATATTTTGTAGAATAAATTAACAAAAATGGCAACCCAGTTTGATGACTTAAAACCCCCCAAACTTAAAATATACATTTTCCTGAGGATTTCTATTATTACTGCTGGGACAAATAGTGGAATTCCAGCTAAGTGACATCCTAGTGAAGTAGGTTATCTAAGTGCTGTGGTAGCTCCATCAAACAAAAGTCAGTTTGCATGTTATGAGTCATTCACTGACCTGGTTAATTGCTACAAGCTTCCTAAGAGCATGAGCATGGTAACAGAAACATATTCCATCAGAATATACATGAAAATACAGGACAAAAATAACTAAATAGTGCCACAGTGAGTCATGCAAAATTAGATAGCACAAGGACAAATTCTAGAGTAATAATAAATAAATAAATAAAATGTGCTGGACAGATTAGAGAGAGGCAATAATGTTCAATAATGGTCATGATAAATCTTTCAAAAATAAAATATTTAAAGAATCAAGTCCCAGTTAAAGTATGCCTGGGACTTAAAATGGTTATGGTCAAATGGATTTTCAGTCTGAATGTGAAATAAAGGGGGACATCCATGCAGTAATATATTGCTTATACACACAGATCGCTTAACTTCATGAGACCTCCTCCGGGTTACAGTAACTAGATAATAAGTTTTTCCCCAGTGTTGGGTGTGCACAGAATTGCCAGGTATCTTCCTCAAACACTCCCTGCAAGTTATAAAAAATCCTGCTAAATATTTAAAATGTTCCAAAAGAGAACTGCATAACAGCATTGCTGTGTTACACTGACATTGATGAAAAATTTGGTAAGAATTCATTCAAAAGAGCTAAAAGATAAACTAAAATGCGCTTGCATAAAACCATGCATAAACTCTTCCCTTAAATCACTGCAGTTAAAAAAGTGTACAATTAAGTGAAGGGGAACACATTTACTTCACGTGAAAAGAATAAAAATTTGCCCCGTCTTACCTCTTTATGAATACAACAAAATAGAGCTCAAGTTCAGTGTTTTACCCCTCTAGCCCTGTGGACTGAATAAGTGGCACAGGGCTGCTCGGTGGGTGTGATCCAGTATAACAGTACAGCCTCTCATGCCAGACCCAGCTGCAAAGCAACCATGTGCTGGCAAGATCTAGCATGCAGAACCATGTCATCAAGACCATGTGGCTTCTCACAGGTCTGGAAATTTGGGGGCAGGGAAGTGATAGCAGCATTCGTTACTGGGGTTCTAGGAGCAGTGCTTCAAGATGAAAGTCAGGGAAAAATCTATAAAATTTGCAAGTATGTAATTAAATGTGTGAAAATGTGGTTCTATTCTGAAAAACAATTCTAGAAGGGACATTGTGGACGTCCATGTATATTGCTTCGAAAAACGTTAAATGAAAGATGCTCTATTTATAAGTAAAATGGTATTTTCCTTTACCTCCCAGTCCTGTCAACTCAAGCTGCAACCTGAGACTCAAGTTGGGTTCATTCTTGCTACTCATCATCAGGAAGGTCTGCAAGTTGCTCCTCCAACTGGCACTTGTCCAGTCTCACTGTCAGAACTGAATAAGCATTGCTCATGACATGCAAGAAGGAACTGAACCAATATACAGTCTCTTCACCATGTTGGCTCTGAAACGATAACTCAATACAAGATAGCAACTTACTTCTGCTGCTGAAAAACCTAGCATGACACAAGATGGTTTTTAGAACGTGGTCCTGCTGATTAAGGCAGTACTGCTTATATAAAACCAAGTGGAAAACTGTATTTGAAGTATTTTTGTTTAGTTTTGTTTTGACCAACATCATCTTCAATTAGTGTTACACAGAAAGAATTTAATAGGTGATATATCCTATCACCAAAAGGTAAATTCCAGTTTCTTAAGGAGTCTCATTCATGGAAAGCAAGTACATGTACCTAACAAATACAGCTCACAATTCTTTGAGATAGCACCCAGTTTACTGCATTCCTGCAGTAAAAATCACTGGGGAGTTTGAAAAATCAGGATGATGATCCCCAATAATGAGCAACAGAAGGAGGAAAGGCTACAAGAGAGAGTCAGATTGTTTGCCAAGCAGAATACTTGGTGGGTGGAAGGGAGCAAGAATCAACTAGTCAGGTACCAAATCCCATCTTTGGCCTACAGAACTAGCATAGCACTTAATTCCACCATATTCTTAAAGATGAGAACTTTATACACTTCACACCTTCCCTCTAAAAACCTCAAGTTTGGCATTTATATTCCACCTAAATTTGAGGTATCAAGCCTAATTTATAGAAAAGTAAACTGAGGCACACAAGGCCAATATTTTGGTTGCCCACCTGGGGATCTTGATTTTCAGGGGTGCCGAGTATAAGGAAACTTAGTGCTCCTGTTACTCTAAGAGAGTGAAACTGCAGCAGCTGAAACCCAGGAAGCTGAGCAGGGGGTAGCTACAGAAGGAAAGGCTGGCTGTTCATCAAGCCCATAATGAAAATTCCTGTGGGTAGCTGGGGAAGTCACCTGACTGGAAGGGGGGAGGGCTTGCAGAGCATATAAGACCAGAGTCTGAGCCAGGGCAGTCAGTCTGGCTCTGCAGGCTGAAAAGGAAACAGGTCTGGGAAAGGGAGGCTTCTGAAGAGGTCCCAGCTTGACCCCTGGGCTACCCTGGGGAAAATGCAAGTAGGATACTACTGGCTTGCAAGGGAATTGGACTCAGCATAGGGTGGAGTTTGTAGCACAGCTACTTTTCGTGCAAGGGTAGCATGTCATTAGTGTTTTTGCTACAGGGCTTATTCCTCTGTTATAGCTTGAACCAGCAGATTGAGCTGGGACTATCAAGGGTGAGTCCCAGCAGTGCCCAAGCAGGGCAGAGACAGGATCAGGGGGCCAGTGCCTGAGCAGAACAGAGATAGGGCCAGAGGGCCCAGAGCCAAAGTAGGTGAGACAAGGGCCAGAGCCCAAAATACGAGAAAACTAGGGCTGGAAGGGACCTCAGGAGGTCATCTAGTTCAAACTCCTTCTCAAAGCAAGACCGTCCGCAACTACATCATCCCAGCCAGGGCTTTGTCTAAATGGGTCTTAAAAACCTCCAACGATGGACATTCCACAATCTCTCTGGGTAGCCTGTTCCAGTACTTTACTACCCTCCTAGTGAGAGAGTTTTTCATAATATCTAACCTAAACTTCCCTTGCTAAACTTGAGACACAAGAAGCAGGATTGCAAGCAATGGGGTCTAATAGATATGTTGGTCAAAGTCAGACAAGCGCACAATCTGGGATCCAAGGGCAGCCTCCCTTTTCAACCTTCAACTCATGACATCAAGGCATGGCAGGAGAAGAAAAAGGAAGGGAAGCCAGGGAGCTTGATCAGAGCAGGAGTTGTAAGGCCACCAGGAGGTGTCACAGCCAACCCTGGGATCTGATCCTTCCTACATGAGGATCTGGCAAATCCTATTTCCTTCTACAGGAATGAGAGGTACTCTGCAATACAACCAGCAAAAATTAAGGATGCTAATGAAATAAACATAGCAGCGTATTGTTTCATTATGATGCCTAACATATTCACTATTTGACATGCAAATCTCATAAAAAGATGTACCTTAAGGCTAACTATTAACAGACCTAATCCTGAGAATGTTTAGCAAGGTTTGATTGTGATCCTCAAATTAAAATGCCACTGAAAGAAAAATTAAGACGATATCACCTTTCAACTCTATGATAGTCAATATGTGCATTTTTGTAATGTGTGACTTTCTTTTTTAAAAGGACTTTGTTTCTAATACTTAACAAGGTACATCATATCTTTACACCTCAGCTTGTATAATTAGCATTTATTTACATTAAAATGAGAGTAAAAGAAACAGGAAAAATCAAAAAAGATGAAATTTTGATACCCACTTCACACTGCTCTCACTAAACACTAAGTTGGTTTTGAAATTGAATACTTGAACTTGCCAGGCATATAACAATAATTTTCTACACATGGTACTTAACAAGTGAATAACTCTAAAAGGAGCTTAAATTAACTTAGAAAGCGAAGTTTAATATTCCACGACCAAAAATATTTCTTTCCAGTATTTTTAAGTGGATCATTCTTCAATAAATTAAACTATAGATTGTGTGGAAATTGGTCTGCCTTCTTTGAATTCATTAATAATAGCAATTACACCGTGAAATTTCAATAAAATGTTTTATAAACTTAATTGTGTGTGTGGGGAGGGGATTGGTTAAATCAACTTTAGCCAGTCTTTACTGAAAGAAACTGAAAGTGAACTAGCACCAAGTTATAAATCTCATCTACTTAACATATACCCTTCTCATGCCATTATGTTTGTAAGGGATTATTTCACATACTCAGAATAATACATTAGAATATTTACAAAATATAATGAGATGACTACAAAAGGGTTAATTCAATAAGATTACTTCTTCCCCATAAAACTACCATTCAGCATCCTACCCTCAGGGTATCATCAACCAGTAAAGCCTTTGTTCTGATGATGTAATGCTTTTGATGCGATATCCCACTGGGGAGCCTTTGTGGAGGCATAGACAAGTAGAGTAGTGACTCTGCAAATGAGATGATGTAATGTTAGTATGGAAGTGACTACGTTATACTGGTTTCAAGACTCTATGAATGCCCAATATAAAAGCAGACACTTTTAGAGGCTGGGCATTTTTTTTCACATGAGCATGAATTGCTCAAGTAGTTTTCAGAATAGAGTATTTGCACTCCTGACTCACCTGCCTTTCCAGTATTCACACAACTTCTGACACCAAAGACAGGACAAGTACTTCTTTCAACATCCATTACCAAGAAGTGACCCAGAAAATATGGCTTCATTTTAAAGTTTCCAGTCCTCAAGTTGTGGTAACAGGGATCACCGGTACATACAAGTAGCTGGTGGCCAAAGGACCGAAGACAAGCCACGTGATCAGCTTTCAACTAAATCTTACCTTAAAAAGGAATCTCTCTTAAAACCCATGTTTGTGATTAAGTCTGTGTATTCCAATAATGGAAAAAAAGGTGTTTTCTAGCAATGGAGTTTTTTTTCCAGCCTAAAAAATGTGTTTTCTCCTGGCTAAACATAAGAACATAAGAAATGCATTCAGGCAAAAAAGAATGATTACCCTTCTGCAGCACAGGAATTGTAGATTTGTTGAGATACCCAATACATGGAAATCAATTTCACATAAAAGATGTACAACTGAGACACATAAAGGAATTCTACTAATTAGAATGCCCTTCAGATTTTGACATAAACTTTGGAAAGGAAAACATACCCATTACTCTCACTGTTAAATTAAGCAGAATGAGAAGTAATCGATGAATGCTATGTGGCTATTTACAGCGTGCATGCAAATTTGAGTTCACAAATCAATAGTCATATTCTGGGGCCCTTATCAGTTCCTTAATAGCAGGAAAACTAAGCAAAATGTATTAATAAAGACAAAAGAAACTTTTGTATTTGCAGAGATAATTTTCTAAAATTCTCAGGAAGAACTAAACACTTCATATGTCTCCACCATTATAACCTTCCAAAATAGTTATTCTTCCAAAAAAAAGACTAGTAGCAAACGGTGGCTAATAAATAAAAATGGAAATAGGGAGAGATGGAATATTTGAGCAACAATGGCAGAAAATAAAGATAGGCTGAAACAAGCTGACAACCCCAGCCCAAAACTCTATTATAGGCCAAGACACAATAATTCTTCAATGTCAAAAACCACCAAACCATGCCAAAGCAGCAGACTCTTTTCTTTCACCAAGACATCATGCAGCCCACAGCAGAAACATGTTCCATTTGATATAAGAGCTTCTCCATATGCATGAATGTCCATTTGATGCCCATACTATCGCCATTCCTGAATTCAGACTAACGTGAGACTGAACATCATTTGTTTAAGGCTGTGAATCGGGGCAAATCTCCTTTGAATCGAATCAGCTACAGAAGCTTCGCACAGCCCTACTGTTTCCCAGTGGCTAGCCTAAAACTTTCAGTTACTTGCCCCCATCCCCTTTCTCCTCTGTAAGAGCAAAAGAACCACCACAAACCTCATCATATTACAGTATGAACACTGAAAATGCCTCTTCAGTCTTTTCTTCTTCCTGGAGCCCATAAAGCAGAAATTCATTCATACAGAAAAACACTTTTGCTCTTCTTCTTGTTAAATAAATCACTCCCCTACATGCAGAGAGAGGAGTGGGAAGGGGGGTTGATAATTAGTACCTGCATTTAACTCCAGAAGGGACTTAGATCCACAATGACAAGTATCGGATAAGACCATAGGTGAAATAAGCATAGACAATTTTGTGTTGTTTGTTAACAGCTGGAAAAGAAAATAAGTTAGATTTATCTATTTCCAGTCTTTTAATAAAGAGTGGATGGAACTACAACCCCATTCTAATTGAAACCAGGTTTCAGAGAACCAATCACCTCCCTCCATACACCCTTGCAGTTTGTAAAGAGAGCTATAACATCTAGCTTCCTTTATATACCCTACCTACAAAACCCCTAAACCTTAACTATAAACCATAATTACAAAAGACCCTCTGAGGCATCTGGGAATCCATTCCCAAAAAGCAGCAGCTCTCCTACCATCAAAATATGCTTAAAATGGAGAAGATGACATAAAAAATTCACTTCCTGTAATACAGAAGCAATGGAAATGAGTCAAAGTATGCTTAAACAACCCACACCATGACTTCAATGTGTGTGTACAGTACCCTTTTCAGGGCTGTATTTAAAGCTAAGGTCTAATCAGGCCTCAGTCATTTGTTCCAGAGAATAAACAAAGGAAGAAATCAGGGACCTCAGGGCTGTGTTTCATAAGAGCTTACGCAGATCCCATATTACTTGACCTCATGTCAAACAATATTTAATCTTACTGATACAGGAAGTGCTATCATGTCCTGAAGCACAAACTTTCTGGACACATTCTCATATGTTAAAAAGTTTCCCAATAAAAACATTGGTAAAAGATTTTAATGTGCTTCAAGAAACTGCACATTTATGTCACTTGATTTTTCAAGTCCAGTTCTATAGGAATGCAGAACTTCCCTTAGAATTGTGTAAGCACGTTATACTTTCTCCGCTCTGATTCTAATGATAAGGTAGTCCAGCCTCTATCTCTGTCAGACATAGGCCCCTCTGCCAAAATTATCAGCTAAGATGTCAACTGATCTCAGCTACAGCTGTGGTTTTACAACACAAATACCTATCCCACTAGGAATGCTACTGAGTCCTCTAATGCACACAAGACTGGCCAGTGAACAAGCTGTATCTGGCAACAACATTAGATACATGCTGAAGGCTAGTAGTTGAAAGCTCCATGTTACATTCCCAAGTCAAAGCCGTTTCATCCTTTCCAAATAAAGTGTTTATTTCTACCATTCTTGCTATTAAACTTAATCATCCCAAACATGCAGTTGGCTTGCCTGTAACAAAATAACTTCTATTTTAATCTAATTACATTCAATCCACCTCTTCCTTCCTCATCAGGAATGTAAAACATTAACCTGTTGCACATGTACTTAGTCCCTTCTCATCTACTAGAGACACAACCAAATAAAAAGGATAACAAACTTCCTATCACCAGAATTCTATTGAGTTAGTGTAAAACAAACAAATGTTAGGCTAAAACCCAGTCAAGACTTACTGCAGTTATCTGTAACAAAATATTCTTGAGAAAGAAGGTCTTTAAAAATCTGTGCCTATAGTGCTTTATCATTCATTCAGCCCACACACTTCTTTATAATGTATTTTTATAAAAATTAAAAGTTTATTGGAAAAAATGTAACTAAGACTTTTATCCTTCAGCCCTGCTACTGACTATTGCTATCTATAAACAACTGTAATCATAGGAAGCATTGAAAAAAAAAAAGGCCTAGATTTTTGTATCAGTAGGATCACCCAAGATTGGAGAAGTTTTATGGCCCTGTTAGGAAAAAAGGTAAGAGATCTGGAAAAGTCATAAAAATGGCTTGTGCTCATGCAGTTCAGTTAAACAAAAAATGTACACCTTAAACTTACAGTTGTCTTTTTTTGGGAAGAAATATATTCTGTCCAGCTTACAATTTTACCTTTTTTTTACATTTTATCACTGTACTAAATATTCCAATACATCTTTTAATACACAGGAAGCCCCAAAATGAAATCTGCACATATGTACTGTGATCACAAACTCAACGCATATACAACTGTGTTAAAAGACTGTAGCCATCCTATCCTCCATCTAAGGTGTGTTAGACTTTACATTATGAGCTCTCAGCCTGCTGCCCAGAGACAGAGTAAGCCAAAAAAGAGTTCTACAAGAATTCCTTTAGCTATGGAAAAGTTACTGGGGGAAATGTCATTAAGTGAGTGGCATGGAACAGCGTTTGTACAGGAAATAATCAGATTTTAGAGAATGACAGGTTTTGTTTTGTTTAGTTTTTACTGTTGTAAGTCTCTGACCATGAACTTTTTAAGTAACTCCCTTGTGCTCCAGCAAACGCTTTTAGGCATGAAGCACTTTGCCTGAATAAGCTGCATTCAGTTCATCCCCCTTTGGTTTTCTTAGTTACAGTTCAGTCCATCAACAGTGTTATCTAGAGGTATCAGATTGATAAACGCATTCCCAGATATGACCATACCTGTCTTGCTGAACTTAGTATAGCTCCTTCTGCTGACTGTCCTTCAGAAGCTTCCAGAAGGGTAGATGATTTAGTCAATACTCCCTTATATTTCTTCCCCTCTTTGCTTGAGGTACTTTATTTTATTTTGAAAATTTTGTTGCAGACCTTGAAAACCAAGCAGTGGCTGAAGCCTGCTAAACACATTCCCAAAACCCAAGAGACTCCTTGAAGAGCACCAGCTATCGGCAACGTTAGTACAAGAAACTACTAGAGACTGTACACTAGGAGATCAAGAAATTCTCTAAATACTTTTCCAGACTAGGGAACTGAACCACACAACCAAGACAAATTCCTAAATCATTAATCTATCAGAAAGCACAGCTCTCCTGAATCCCAAATGGACCAAAGTCTTGCAAGCTGTATTACATCTCTGGAAATCTAAAATCCCAAATAGCCTATATGGGATACAACATGCAGCTTTCCCCTCCATATCAGCCCACCAAAATTGAGGTGTTCATTTTAAGCAGGGAGTCTGATTTATGCCTGGATTAGAAGCAGCCTGCTCTGACCCTTGCTCCACAATTTAGCAGCTATAGTATTACTATTCAGGCAGCTAAATAATTGAGTTGATAGCTTATTGTTCTCCACTCCACATGTTTTAAATGACCGTATTTCCTTTTTAATGGTCTTGATGTTCCACTAATCAAGCTAACTTTTCTTAAAGCAATGTTCCTGTCTGCTAGCTGCTCCTGATCTCCCTCCTCCTATTTCACAGCCTAAACTGGCAAAGGAAGTTGAGTTAACTGAAAACTGGGCTCTACCCCTACTCTATCAAGCCACAGTTCTGGAAAAAACACTTTTTTTAATTAATTCTGTCTCTCAAAAACAAGGTATGTTGTATGTGAGAAAATAGGATATTTGCCTCTCTATTGTTTCAGCACAGATTCTTTTAAGCAGGTATCAAAATTATCAGTAATCCTGAAGTACTGTGAGAACTATGGTATCATTAAACAGGGAATACTGTCTGGGTAACTGGGACTGTGGGAAACAGCACTAAGATTACACAGCAGAATATGTTTGAGAGAGTGGTTCCATAAAAAACACCATTTGAAGCAGAAAACTCATGTGTCAACTTGTACAATAAATAGAAATGTTCATAATTGCATTTATACAAGTCAAAGACTTTCTACAGAAACTTGGTGTAACAGCTATACTTTTACATTACAAAACCATGCGAAGCAGGTAAGGACCCAGAAAGGAGAAAATTAAAACAGTGAAGCAAAAGATTCAAATAAATCTTGATCATGGAACAACCCTAATCAATTATCAAAGCACTTGTGACCTCATTACCATTTGTAACACAAAGAAGCCTCCTTATATGTCAGACTTGCATCCTACCCATATTCATGGAGGAAACTCACAAAAAGCTTGGGACATAAAGATAGAACATGGCTCTTGCTGAATCTTGTAGCAGTTGCATGAGAGCCAGTACACAAAATGCCAGATCATTTCATTCTTTGGACTGGGTTTTGCATTCCCAGGCATTTGTGGAGTAGGGCTTCCAAGTACCATATGGGGAAACACAAAATCTTAGTCATGCCTCTGAGGACACTCAAGCAGATCAAGATATAAACTCCACTCAGGAGCTGAAGGGACTTATGACTGCTAAAGGTACTTCCCTGACTCTTCTCAGAGCCTTGAAACAGATGTGAATCAGCACTACCCAAAGCCATGACTGCACCAAAAAAATATAATCATTAATTTAAATCAGGTTTAATTTGAGAATGTCCACACACAGGTTTGTACGAATTTAAATTAATGCTTTAAGTTAAACACTGGTCTCTCATGTAGAGAAGCCCTGCCTCCACCCCCCCAAAAAAAAAACAAAAACAAAACCAGGATTCATGATGAGAAATCTGAAGGGTGGTCAAGCATGAATCCATCCCCGAGGTTTTAGAGGCAGGAAATGGAGGAGAAGACAAGACAAGCCTCTTCCACATAACTACTACACAAAAATATTTCAAATGTTCTGTTTCCAAGCAAAGACACGCATGCATAGCATGACTGTCACGGGAGGACACAAATGTAACCAAGTCTTTAAATGGCTAGGTGGGTAGTATGGCTATGGAACAGGTTACCCAGAGAGGTTGTGGAATCTTCATCCTTGGATGTTTTTAAGACCCAGCTAGACAAAGTCTTGGCTGGGATGATATAGTTGGGGGTGGTCCTGTTTTTACCAGGGGGCTGGACTAGGTGACCTCCTGAGGTCCTTTCCAACCTTTATTTTCTATGACTCTATGATTCTGCTCCCACTGTTCTACTGAAACAGCCACGGATAGCATTTTTGTTTTCTGCTGGGGATCTTTGTGTATTTTTAAAAATGCATGGGGAAAAACTACTTGAAAATGAGGTGAACTAACTGAGAAAAAGTTATACCTTGATTAAAATAAAATAATAGTCATCAGTAGGGACCTACCCAGTTTGTGGGGGGTGCCCCCCCCCCATTTTGTGGGCAGGAGGGCCTGATTAGCTATTTTGCAGGTGGAGTATGGTGGACCCCCATACCTCTGATTAGACAAGGGGCATATTAGTGGAGAGGGGCAAAGCCATATGGCAGGCAGCCCTCACACCAAATCAGCAGTGAGGGGCAGCCATCCTGCCAGCAATCATTTGAGCAGGCAGCCCCTTCCCCTCCCCCTGCTGGCAAGATGCCACACCACTAATTAAGTCTCCCTTCCCCCTCCATGGATTTTGCAGGCATTGTCTGGATTTGTGGAATCTGCAAAATCTGTGGAATCACAAATTCAGTAGGTCCCTAGTCACAAGGCTTGTTGTATACCCCAAACAAAACTGGTCCAATCCCACTTTTCTTGTCTATGTTCCATTTCCTCCCAACACTCAAGAACAAGAAATAAATAATTCTGGATTTAGGTTAAGAAGAGTATACAAATATCTAGTTTATGTTTGTTTGCAATAAACTGTACATGAGTAATTTTTATCACAGATTTTCTCTTGGTCCCATAAAAAATAAAGGAGCAACTACATGGGCAAGTATGGAACTCCTGCCAACTCCGTTAGGAGGAAAGGAATTAGTAGTTAAATGAAGACTTGCAGGCACATCAGATGTCAAAGCTGCATCCTCGGGAAAAAAAGTACCTAATTAATCTTAATAACTGGCTCAGAAGTTCAGTAGGATCTGCCAAAAAGAGAGAAGAATGGGAATACTGATAGGACAGTTTGGAAGGACAATTCTTCCCTCTGCCAAGAAATTTTAAAAAATGCACTAAGAACATATACTGTGTTTACTCCAATCCAAGTTTTTTTCCGCCCCCAAAATCTGCATCAGGAAAAAAAAGCCTCATCTTGGATTTGAGTATGTGCTCAGGGTCAGTAGTAGCTTAGCTTCCACTTTGGCCTTGGGCTCAGGGCTGAAGGTCGAAGTGCCTGAGCTGAGTTGCCACCTGCCCTGGCCTGGAATAACCCATTTGGTGGGGGAGGGCGCACACAGCTGGGGGGAGCATGAGGAAACTGTTGGGGAGGCAAGACTGCAGCCTCCCCTCTCCACCCATTGGTCCCTGTAACTGAGCCCCCACCCCTGTCTACCTAATCACTTACTTTCTGCTCCAGCTCTGGTCCCTCTAGCTCCAATCCAGCCTAGCCAGGAGCTGCTCCCATATCTCCCTGGCCAGGCGGGGCCGGAGCCATGTTGCTGCTGATTGTCCTACAGGAGCAGAGCTGCAGCAGAAGGTAAAGGAAGTAGAGAAGGGCAGGCTGCAGGAGGGATCAGGGGATAAGAGGGACAGGCAGGGAAGGGTAGCAAGCACAGACATGGGGGGCAAGGGGTAGGGGTAGGCACAGGCATGGAGGGGTAGGCAGCAGTGGGACACATGGAAAGAAGTGTATGGTGGGGGACAGGCAGAATGGGAGGCAGGCACAGGGAGACAAGGGCAGGGGAACAAGGGGTGGGGATCTGGCCTCTTGCCCTCACCACTGCTTTCCCTGCCACAGCAGTGTGGGGATGAATTTAAGATGACGTTCCACTAATTACCATGTTCCAGCAGACTTGATTAATTCAGTCTGCTCCTAGCATGTCTACAGGCACCCACACAGTCCTGTCAATGGACTTCAGATTCTTATTTAGCCCTAGTAGCTTCAAAAACTAAAGAAAAAAAATTATCATGCAAATCAGAAAAATTATTAAGTATGAGATCTAATAGCATGTACAAGATCCTAGTGGAAGTGATAAAAAGTTACATATTTAAATCATTTAAAAGATAGACTATCAAACTACAAAATACTTTTAAGACTCCAGTAAGAAAGACTCTAATACGAATAATGTTGGGCATGCATTCAGGGAAAAATATCCTTAGCTAAAGCATTAAGTCAGTGGTCACCAACCAGTGTATCTTGATCCACCAGTAGATCTCAGAGCCTCTTGGAGTCAGTCCGAGGCAGGGATGGGGGCGGAGTGGCTGTGAGCATGCATGCATCCCAGCCCAGCAGGTCAGTCCGAAGGGGAAGGAAGAGGCAAGGGCTAGACTGAGGCCCCCGCAGTGAGAGACAGTGCTGCAGAGGTAGGAGCAGGGGTAAGTCAAGTGAAACCTAGACTTACCTGCTGGGGAGGCCCCCTCCCAAATAATTTTTTCTCCCCCCCTTCCCTCCCCACAGACTGACCTACTGGGTAGGGGATGGGGGGATACGGGGTGGCAGCACACAGTAGATCTTAGGTTGCTTTTAAATGCCAAAGGTGATCTCCTACTGAAAAAGGCTGGAGAGCACTGATTTGAATAATACAGGTTAGCAAAAGAATGTTTTAAACATTGGTTCCTTTTTCACCATTTACACTGGCCATTAAAATGCAACCAATCAATTCATATCCCCGGTTGGGGAGGACCAGGTTAGAGAGCTTCTGGAGGGGCTGGATGTGTTCAAATCAGTGAGTCCAGATGCTCTCCACCCCAGGGTGTTGAGGGAGCTAGCTGGGGTTATTGCAGGGCCCTTGGCACAGCTTTACAAGCACTCGTGGTGCTCGGGCCAGGTGCCAAATGATTGGAAGATAGCCAACGTGGTCCCCATCTTTAAAAAAAGGGAGGAGGGAGGACCCGGGCAACTATAGGCCCGTCAGTCTTACCTCAATCCTAGGGAAACTCTTTGAGAAGATCATCCAGGAGCACATCTGTGATGGGCCGGCTTCAGGGATAATGCTCAAGGGCAACCAGCATGGTTTCATTAGGGGCAGGTCACGTCACGTCAGACCAACCTGATTGCCTTTTATGATCAGGTCACAAAAACAATGGATGCGGGTGTCACTGCGGACATAGTCTTTCTGGACTTCAGCAAGGCCTCTGACACCATCTCCCACCCCATCCTCATTAAAAAACTAGGCGACTGTGGCATTGATGCCTACACAGTCAGATGGATTGTAGATTGGCTGAAGGGTTGTACTCAGAGGGTGGTGGTGGGGGTCTTCACAAATACTTAAAGCAAGATACCCCCATCCCCAAAGGAAAAAAGAAAAAAAAGATTTAAAATGGTTTAAGACTAAAAAACAAAACAAAAACTCTGACAGCTTCTATTTCTTTAAGTGTCTATTTTTAAAAGAGGAAAACACAACCAAAATACAACTCCAAATAATAGAGTTTGGGTTCAAAATTTAAAGTCCTTGTAAAAATAAAGCCATCTACTTTGGCAAGACCCACATAAAACTAATTAACTGAGGTTCTAATTTAGCCAGACCTTTAAAACATATGAATAAAGTGAGGCATGCACTGAAGTCCCTCCCCTACACAGAGAAATACATAAACCCCACATTTAAGTGCTTTGTTGAACTGAGGCCCAAGTCCTAGTTTCCTTTATTTATTTTAGATGTGAATGGTTAATGAAAGGGGTTATGGGTTTACAGACATTGTGACTGTTGCTACTAGCTGCTGGGGGAAGGATGACAGTAAGTTTAACTATGGGAAGAATTGAGCAAGTTTAATTTAGAACCACCAAACATGACCAAACAGTCATTCCTATCACACCTTCATCTCTGCTTATATGCTATATCCCTTTCCCCCACCTTTCATCTGTCTGTCTTTTTTGCTCCTGTCTTCCAAGTGTCCACACTGCATCTAGACTTATCACACCATGATAATACTGGACCAGCTAAATCACTACTAGGAATCCTGTATTGGCATGTGATGTGCTAGATGACTTAATAGTTTGTCCCCTTCTAATTTCTATGATTCTATAGTTTTCTACCCTAAGCAGAATAACTACAAGAACAGCAACACTGGAGAACTAATATTCTCTATGGAAACAAAACTTGTTTTCAGTCGTGGGGAGGGAGAAAGGTAGAGAGAGATAAAAATGCTTAAATAACAGGCAGTTCCATCTTACCTCGTTCTCTTGTCCAGTAGTCAGCCCTTATTGTCCAGTATGTCCTCTTAATAACAGAGAATTTTACTTAGGAGGGCTGTATCTTCTATGTCACCTGGAACTAGCAGTTCCTCTGTAGGAGGGTTTCTTAACTTCTTCAGCTAAAATCTGAACTGACAGCAATATGGGAACTTAGGTATACTGTAAGTTGTTTGGGGCAGGAACGGTCTTTTTGCTCCATTTGATCTGCATGTAGTACCACAGGATCCTGCTTGATGACTAGAACTCCTAGGCAGTACTTGCTATACAAATAGCAACCAAAAGCACTTGGCAGTTTTAAAGCTACAAGATATTAGCATAAAACAAGGGGTGTGAAAAGCAAAACCTTAATAAACTTCATAAGAGCTCAAACTTCAGGATAATCTTGTGAGAATGTGCAGAGTTTTAAAACAAAAATCAGTTATAAAAAAAAAAGATGTTTCCATGTGTCTGCAGATACAGCCAAGTAAAATATGCAACTACACTATACTAATGAATTCAAGCATCTTCACTGAAACCAGAAAAACTCAGCTTCAGCTTCAACAGTCGAGTCTGTAGTGGATAGCTTTTGAAAAGGCCTGGCTTGGAATTAAGTCATTCTGAGCTACAAAGCTGAAGCGTCATAGGTAGCCTGACATGCTAGGTGCATCCATTAATTAATTACTACAGAAATATTGGATAGCAGTCCTAGAGCAAAATGGAAGTCGAGAATCATGCTTAAACTAGGGGAACCAAATGCACAGGCATGTGCAAGGTATACGGCCAACAGACAAAGGGTAATCCTGATTCCACTGCAGTTAAAAGGAGTTTGCAACTGGACTTCCACTAGGCTCATATTTCACCCAGCAATTCTGGACTACAGGTATCAGAGGCAGCAAGGGAAAGCTTACGGGCAATTCATTACATTGCCTAAAGCTGCCATTTGCTTTTTAGTTTAATAAATCACCTACTAGGAATTCTAATCACATATTTCCTTGACACAAACTTCTACACAACGTAGTGCTTGGAAGAGTCTTCTACTTCAGCTGTTATTAAACTGTGAAACTGTAGCAGTAACAAGTGGAAGCAGGTAATTACACACTTGGCTGATGCACTGTAGTAAAGCTGCTTTGCAGCGGGACACAGATGTGAACATTTCTAAAGGCAGAGCGGGATTAATTAAGAACACTAGAAGGTCATACTTTGGCCATGCCTGTTGTAAATACAGATTTATAAACAGGGGAATTTATATTTCCCCCCACCTCCCACCCAGGCAGAAGACTGTCACAGGCTTGCAATTAGCACCATCCGGGCTGTGGTCCATAACAGCCAGGTTTCCTTGTAGCTGCACCAAAACAGAGCCAGACTGGAAAGCACAAGCCTTCTGTTTTGTAGTGTTGTCAGGAAGTTCTCCTTGTTACAGTTTTGCATAAACCATGATAAAATGATTGCTTTAGGCAGAAAGATGGTGCAAACCCAGGTTAACTCAACAAGGAGACAGGATGAAAAAACAGAGGCCCTGCCTAAAAGGAGGAGAAGGACTCAGAAGAAAATAGTAGGGAAGAAAGGGGAGAGACAAGTTTACTTTAGGTTGATGTGGGGGGAGAGGGAGTGTTGTTTGTTGTGTGTTTTTTTTTAAATATAGACTCCTACCTAAATCCCTCTGCAACTTTTATTAGGTACAACGATATTCACTTTCTGTCACTGGATGTTGCACATTGCTGCTTTGTTCTGTTGAACAATTGAACAGTTCCACCATATGATGCAACTACCCTTTCAGTGGAACTTAAATTTTGTAGTAGTGCAAGGTACTTTACAAGTGCATTGTCTCCTGGTCAAACATGTAAGCCATGTGATCCGAACACCACAGTTTCAGTCAACAAACAGGATGCCAATTATGATACCATAGTACTCTAGCCATCAGATTAGTAACTTTAACCAATGCATCAAAACCATGATGAGAATGACTTATGTGTAGACACGTCACATCAGCTAGGTTCCAAAGATGCAGTTTATTTGTATAAATGGGGAGGCCAACGTACCCAAATGATTTATTTTTATACACACATGCAAAAAAGAGAAAAACCTGAATGGATCCCACTGTGACAGCACTGCAACAAGACCCTGAAATTTTCAGGTAACACAGACAGAAACAGCTTTTAAAGGAGAGAAGTGGGGCCACTCCATCTGTATCCTGCTTAAACATTTTCCACAAAAAACACAAATTTGGTTTGTCGAAACAGATGGATATAATATCCCCAAGCACAAGTGCAGTATAATATATTTGCACTCTTAACCACAATTTAATTAAGATGGTCTAATATGTGCAGCTTTTTTGTTAAGCAATTAACACCCATCAATTCATCTGGAGACTAAAATTTCAAGTGATGCAGATAAAGCAGATGCATCCGTAATCCATTTAGCAGAGCAGAACATAACAGTTTAGAAAGCACTTTAATGGTCTAATTCTCTTAACAATGTGGTGGAAGGGATTTATTCTACTAACTCCCATTAACTCTTAATGGTGCTCCTGCACGCAAATCTCCTATACAGTGTGGCTTCCCCTTCCTCCCCCACATTTATTGTCGGGACAAGGGGTCATGAGCAGGAGCAAGGACACATGAGATAATGAGTTAAATTCTATGGTTTAATCCTCCTGCTTGCTCTTCTGTCCTTTTCTGAATATTAAAACCAACAGATACTTTTCTTTAAAACCTTCTTATTAAAAATAGTTCCTAATTGCATTAGCTGAAACACAAACATGTCAAAAAGAAAAAGGGGTTTGTAGAGAAAACACTGGAGAAAAAAAAACATTAGATTTCATCTGGCCTTCCCATCATCACTTGAAGAATTGTTTTGTAGTTACATCATCAGGAAATAAAATACTATCCTCTGTGGACCCTGACTCTACAGAAAGAAAAAAAGGGGAGGCTTGAAGTTCATATCATTCTCAGAGGAGATCAGAACAACTTACTTTTTTTATATATTAAAAACCCCCTGATCCAAGTCCTTTCAAGACAGCTTAAGGAAGATACCCATTTTCTACCCTTACACTCTGGGCTGGACACCTAAAAGGAAAACATTAACTAACCACCTAATTACTTTCAATGACTTTATTATCAATAATAAAGAGGAACTGCCGTAACCCGAGCCTTCCGCACATTCTTTTTGGCCATGAACTGAGTAGACAAATAAAATATTTCACACAGTCCTGAGCGTCAGCTGGAGCCAGAACATATTAATAAGCTTTCTAAGTTCTGGCTATCACTAAAGTACACTAGTCAGACACCATACGAGTCTGCACAACACCGAGTTCCTTATATGGCAATGCAATGACGTAATGCTCCATAGGCTTAGGGCATGCAAAGAGTCTATCTCTCATTGTTTAGTAGAACTGCTGGAATGCTCACATCTCTGATGCTTAGGAGAACTGAAATCCCAACATCATGGAGCAATAGCTAAACCAGGGAATTCTATAGTCCATGCACAAAGGTAAGAGAGAGGTGGGAGGAAAGCTTCTTTTAGCAACCACTGGACATTTTTGTTAAAGATAGATATTTCTGGGTGATGATATTTTAAGTTATTTCCAAAAGACACAAGGTTTAGAAGATGTGGTAGTCAAAACTAATGTAACTTTTGCAAACAGTTCTTAAATGTCTCTGTTTTAAACAATTTCTACAGATCCAACAGATGAGGCATTTATTTAATGTTAAGAAGGATGGGGAAAAAAACCCTATGGAATTACACACACTTTCCAAATGGGCTGGACAGAATCATGACTGCATTTAAAACTGTGGAAAGAGTCCAAATGTATTGTATTATATTAGGTAAAGCTACTGCCTCTCTCTATACTGTGTTTATATGCATATGCTATATATTAACATTAAGGCATACCAACATGTGTATTTGAGCATTTATTATACTTTTGAACATCTTTTATTGGAGCTTACACTGGAACATATAAAATATACTCAGGGTGCTGAAACTGTTGCTGTGAGCACTATTTTGCAACTAGATTATGGTAGCTTTGAAACAAAAACTAGCTTAATTATTAATAATGATGATGCTAGTCTTATGCACTAGTTCCTTCTTCTGTGTCCTATGTGCAAATGTCAAACTGAAAGAGGACATAACTGTCATCTATATCTTAAAGACTTAATTACAGGACTTCTAACAAGTGATGGTATTTTAAATGTAAGAGCACTCATTACTCTCTGTAAGACTGGTTCTGTAAGGCGTCTGTCCAGCATCCCAAACTCCCATGCCCTCAGCACCTTTAGGGAGACATTCAGCATGTCGCAAATCTGGATCCTAATATGGTATTATGTTTTTCTGCAGAATGCAGACTTGAAACACGCTGTTCCCCTTAACTAAGGACCCAATCCTGCAAAACACTCATAAGTAATCCTTATTTACAAATAAATGTTCAGTGAAGCCATCTAAAGTAATCTGAGCAGACTAAAACACACAGTTTGAAGGATCAGGTCCCAAGTGTACACTATTTTTTGTTTTTCAACAGTCAATAAGTTTAATGTGCAAATTAGTCAGTTTAAGACATATATTGTTATACTAACTTTTCATACATATTAACCTTTACATAGTAATTGAAGGTCTCATGTTTACTTACTTCTTTTTTTAATTGTCCACAAAGTCAGAAGTCTGCATGATATGTTGGCAAAATTAACAGAAGCCTTCCCCACTATTTCATGAAATGGTACACATCTTATAGTTTGATGGTATGTGTGAAAAGAATGAAAACTCATGTATTCACAAGCCTTGCTACACTATTAGCTACACAAGGATTTAATATACTAAGAAATAGATGTGGCTGGAGAACCAAAACAGTGTGTGCTAACACTTTTTTTTTTTGCTTTGAATTGTAATTTGGATCAAATGGACATTTTCTATATGGTTCCAATAACTTAATTATAGATCAAAACTAACTTCAATTGTAAATTAGGTATCCTTATTCCTAAGACTGACATTAAAGGCAGTCAAGGTAAATGCTGTTAAAAATGAACAAAGTTCACACCCTTCTTGGTGTTCTCAGCCTATATAGCTATAGGCTGACCAAAAGGCTGCTGTAACGATTTGCAGAATGAAAAAATCGTAGTCACCAAAAGAAACAAGATGATCATAAGTGAGATTCAATAACCCTTCTTACATTACTTCCCTGTATGGACTCCATCCACACCCAGCACCATTTGACAGAAGAGGGGTAACAGCGTTTCCTATATAGTCTACATCCAACATATTTAACTTACTACCTGATTTAATGAGTTAGTCATCACTGTAATCACTAAACACAGAAAACAGAAATATTCACTACAGTTAAAAAACCAAACAAACAACAAACAAACAAAACAACAAAAAACAGACCAGAGTTGAGTAATAGGTTCTCAGAAGTTGTGTTTTACAAGTCAAGGGGCAACATCTACAGCAATGTGATGAGGAAACAACAGATAATTCAGTTATATGGAAATACTGCATGTGCAATAGAAAAGCTGTTTATTTGATAAAGGCTGTAATTGGAAACGGAAAAATTCCACCCTTAGGCAAGAGACGTTTTAGCTCTTTTGGATCTAATAGAGGAGGGAAACAGAAACCATTAATTACTGTTTCAGCAATACCCAAAGTACCATCTGTACTATAAAATGTAGCTAGTTTAATGCAAATCATAACATACACCAAAACCTTAACAGCTGTATTTTTTAGTCTTTTTCAGATTTAAGGGGAAATACTTTTCATTTTACACTCGCAGAGCCATTCCTGTTCTCATTTACACTAGTATAAATCTGCAGTAACTCCCCTGAACTTATATAAAACCAAATGACCAAATTCTTGTTTCATTATGACCTATCTTCAGCACACAACTCTGCACAACAGCACATTACCCTAACACGACTTACATAGCTGGTTTCAATTAATTATCTTTTTTCCCTTACCTGTGTTGACTGTAGATTATATAAATTCTATTTAATTTTAAAATTAATTGTTTTAGTCAAATGTTCCCAGTAGAGTCTTCAAAAGGATTCTCTCTGCAGCTAAGCAAAGATTACATAGAAATCATTACAACATTCTATGTGAAAAGTTAAAACATGAACATGTACAATTGGTGGTAAGACAATTTCTAAGACAAATTGCATGATGCTTCTTTCCATCCCTATCAGCCTCTACATGGAGAAATGTGACAGCATTATTTTTAAATCACTAAAGAACAGAAGTTATACTGACTTGACCCAATGAATAAGATTCTAATCCTATTTTATTTTTTCCATCGGTACCTGTAAAATCAAGTCACCAGCTGATGATATTGCTGATTAACAGCACACTTCATGTGATTTTTGTAATGTTGGGGATGATTCTACAATAAAAGCCAGTATACAATACCAGTATACAACTCAGCCCTTAATTTCGATCCCAACTACAATTCCCAGCCTATGCAAATTCTCCAAAGGTGAATGGTTTTTTTTAAATAGTCTTCTGCACCAAGTTTATTTTGATATGGGAAAGTGAATAAACACTAAATGTGTTGGAATGCTTCTGCAAGCAACCTTTTGTCAACTCTTCCGTATGGCAGTAACTGAATACTACTGATTGGTAAAAATGCAATTACATTTTCCTGTTAAAAACTGGTATATGTAGATATCCTAAAAATGTTATAATGGTGACATAATTAAAGCTCTGTAAGACTTGTATGTACAGTTTTAATTCTGACCCATTAATAGGTCACTTCAACGCATAGGCTGTTGACTAACTGATAAGATCTCCAGTACTAACATGAATTATTTTTAATTGTCCATGAGTAGATTCTACCCTGACGCTCTAAGGTTTCATCTATGCTAGTTTGATGTAGTTGCAAGGTTAGTTAGTTCAAGCGCTTGTTTTTTTAGCAAGCTGTTCAAGCATTCATCTCCTTGGTGGGCATGAGGTACTGGTGAAAAAACCTCTAAATTGGGGTCACCAGTGCCGTGTAAAGAAGCCAGTGGAAATAGTGTTTCTCAGCACCTCTCAGAACTGAGCCCATAGTCTGAAGTCTACAATGCTTTCCTGCTAATGAAAGGAGAGCCAGTTTAGTTGTGATTTCAGGCCTCCATATTGCTACTGCTCCAATCAATAATAAAAATTACACTGACTAATTGGGTTGGTTCAGGCATTTCAACTCTCTCTCAAGTGTCCTTAAACTCAGGAGATAAAAGTATTTTTATCAATTCCAACAGCCTCCAGTTTGAAAACAATTCAAAGTTAGAATCTTCCTCTCAGTGCTGTCTCATTAAAACTGCTGAAGCAGGAAGGGAAAATAATATGAAGGAGGGAATGGAGGTGGAGAGAAAAAAATGTAACAGAGTAGTAATAGATTCATTGTTAGGAAGGTAGAATTAAGGCACACCCAGCAACACAGTACAACATAATCCTCTTTAAAAAAAAATCTCATTTGAAACTGTTAAAATGTCCAACCTAAGCTTATTAGACGGCAGTCCTGCAAAAATAAACTTAAAAACAAGAGGTTCTGCTCATTCAGGTGCACAATGCAAAGTCTCTTCCACTGCAGCAGATGTCAGCCTCTCTGCACATGCCCCCAGTAAAAATATTCTGGGGACATAGGTAGCTGCTTTCCAGCAGGCCAGGAGGCCTACTGACTTTTTCAAAAAGAGAACGCTAATTATGTAGATCAGCATTTCTCTGGGTCACAACCCAAAAGTGGGTTCAAAATATATGAAAGTAAAAGGGTCACAAACAAACTTTAAAAATGGATTCTCCTTTAAAGGAGAAAAATGTGGGAAACAGTAGGTTTTCCCTTGCAGGCTGACAGAGTTCCAGCCTGTAAAGGGCTGCTTGGGCATCCCCCCATGCCACCCACAGACTCCCCCCTGCCCCACACTGGGGGTTGGGATCTAGGGGTGTAGGGCAGTGAGGGGCACTGGGTCAGGGCTGGACAATGTTTATAAATGGATCCTGGTCCAAAAAAGGTTGAGAACCACTGATTTAGATGATGTTCAGGCTCCTTGCAGGTTCATATTTAAAGTTGGGCACTACACATCCCAATGACCCAAATTACAATTGTGGGCACTATGAGTGTTTATACATGTACTCTGGGGGGAGGGGAGGGAAGCATGCTTTAATTAGTGCAGCTCCAAGAGCTTCACTAATTAAAAGTGCAAGAAGCATCACGTATATCAGCGCCTCCTCACTGAAAAATGGCAGCAGGGTGCTTTGAACTAAAGCTTGTTGAATGAGCTTTGGTTTAAAGCATTCCACCACCTTTTCAGTGCAGGGATGCTGATACACGTGATGCTGGAGTCTGCTGGAGCACAGTAATTTCCACACTCCAGCAGACTCCGTTAATCAAGTCTGCTCCGATGCACTGGAATACAGTGCATTGAAGCAGGCTCCCTGCATGTGTATAGGAGCCCTATAAACCTTCCCCTTCAAGCTTCTATGCCCTGCATTACTCAAATCTGCTAGGATAGATGAAATCTGAATGTCTGTTTTCACATACAATACCCAGCACAACAGGGCCTAGTCCAGACAGGAGCTTTTAGGTGCCAATATAATAGCCCCTACCTTTTTAAGGGCAAAAGAAAAAAAATATTTTCAAGCCCTTCTGAACAGCCCTCAACCCCAATTTTATTCTTTTTTGTATGGCCCCTCAAGCCTCGCAAGGAACAGCAACACACATTTGCAATCTCACAAGTCAAACCTGATACTGAATCAGATCAGGTGACAACTTAGCTCTGTGGGGTATGTCTTAACCCAGAGGTGTCAAACGTAACGCCTGTGGGCCAGATCCAGCCTGCAGAGCACCATAATCCACCCCTCGTTGCTGACTTGTTGGCTCACATGCTGCACCAGACTGCCCCACATGCAAGGCCCCAAGATGTACCCTGCCTGCAGCACCCACTTGGGCCAGTGTCCTGGACTACGCTGCCTGCGATGCCTGCTTGGGCCAGTGTCCCAGGAAGCCCCAGGCAGGTGCTGCATGCACTGGATCAGGCATCATCCATGGGCTTGATCTATCCTGTGGACTGGCCCCATGCCATTCATCTGGGCCTGCAGGACCAGGTGAGTTTGATGCCTCTGCCTTAAATCTAATGTTCCAAAAAAGTTTCTTTCAAATTGTTCAAATTTATATCCAGTTAAATATTTGACTTCAGAGTCTGCAAAGTAAGATTGCAGCCAGTGTGGGAAAAAGCAAGAAAAAAATAGAAACACAGCTGAAACTAAAGTAGCAGTTTAGTCACTGACATGAGAAAGGTACAAAAGGTAAACTGCATAGAGAAAAGTAGATTGCAGAATTATGTAAATTTTAAGGATCTAAGAGGTTGTGTTTATATAGACAAAACCATTTTTGTAAAGAAATTATTTTTAACCTGACAGTGTCTCCCAACTTGCCTTCACTCTTTATCCATATAACGTACATAAACTGCTATCATTTGATCAAAGTATGCAAAGTTAGAAAATTTTAACAATACTAAGTTTTGCTGGAAATCCTCAGGAACTAGACTTCCATGATGTCATTCACTGTATCAGAGACTCCTAAATGTATCTGATAAAATCTGCAACACAGAGACTTCACAAAGCAAGCCTAATAACCTCCTGAGATTTTGCTTTCAACTTAAAAATATTCCTCCCCCTTCAACTCTTTTTTTCAGGTTCAAGTGGAACAGCTTTGTAATAAAGCCTGTTTGTTAAAATGTGGTCATCCTAAATAAGGGGACAGAACTCCACATACAAAGCAGCTAAGCACTGACATGAATACCTGAAATCTACTATTAAATCCTCTCCCATGTATGCTTATGGCTGAAACTAGGTTCTCTAACTGTAATAATGATTTTACACAGCAGAACAAAATTTTTCTATGCTCAAAGTCTCCCACCTGGAAGAAAAACTTGCAAAATGTTACTATATTCTCTTTAATACAACAAGACAATAAGATAAGTAAAATCCTGAATTCAGCACTGATTAGCATCCTCAATAAGGACATCATTAATATTGGAGGTCTCAAACTTATACCTCTCCTGAAATGGATGTTTCTAAAAATGTCTTTCTGATATATTGAAAAGAATAGTGACCTCTCAAAACAGATCTTACTAGCCTATTTCAGTTACTTCACTTTCTAAGCTTAGCAAGGCAACATAGGTTTCTTGGAAATAGAGGCAGACATTCTTGCGACATAAGAAACAATACACACACTGCACTGACCCTCTGTGGGATAGCAGTAGACTAACACTGACACTGCACTCCTAGAAGAGAGCTGGAAAGAAGACAGAGAGAATAGAATAAGTGGACTCCACTTGAATGCCTGTCCGATAAGTGTCTAATTTGCCAAACTGCGTGACAGTGCCAGGCCAGATTTCTTATTTGTTGCTTATACTGTAACAAACCTTGGCTATATGAAAATTAAGTGCATAAACCATTTAAATGCATAGCATTTTCTTAGCTCCGCAGCCTACTTTGTAACTTACTTTATTCCTTGGAACTGCATAAACATTTAACTGTCCGCCTCCTGACTAACTGCAACCAGAAACAGGGGAGGAAAAGCAGCTGTCAAATGGCTACTATATGAAGCATCAAAAAATGACAGGTAGTAGAGTCAATTTCATGATTGCTATCTCTCCATTTTTTACAAGACTTTTAATTGGCAGCCTCAGAAAGAAGGGGAGCTGGTCAGCTTTGGAACCATTAGTACCACAGCAATGACAACATAAGCAATTTTTGTTACACATATAACACTGACAGTGCATTGCACTTAAGTGCTGTTTACATAATTTTGGATACGCGTATGAGATTTTATGCCAACGTTTTACAAAATAGCTACTTACCTAGGATGCATCAATTTCTTGGTGCTCAAACTGAGAGTTTATTTTCAGTGGCAATGAATATCCACCACTTCCACTTCTTTAAAATGAAACTGCAGTTGTTTAAACATTAGACAGCCACTGCCTGCCCCTCCACCCCCCCAGTATCTCCAGTGGGGCAGTCAAAATGAGTAGCCTCCGAGGAACGTTTTGGCCTCAGTATTCTGTTTTGCTGCTGCTTCAATCCTATCTTAGGTTGGAGCTTTAGGCTGTTGCCATTAGCTTTCTGAATACAGGATTTCTTCCACCATAATAAAGAGATTTTAAAACTTGAAGATTTGAAGGACAGTCTATTTTATAACCTACCAATGACACACTTGACAAACAAGCTAATATGGTTAACAAGCAAACAGCAAAGACATATAATAATACAAATAATATTTTACTCTTATAATTAAGTGTTAAAACTGAATATTTTAGCTAAAATTATTAGCCAAGGAAAATATTTTACATGTAATCATGCTTGAGCTTTTCCATTCAAAAAAAAGGGAAAGCTGAAAACAGGACAATGTAACCTAAACACAATAGATCATTGATCGGCCAAGGCAGGAAGGGCTGGACTCAGAAACCAAAAAATTGTTTTGGTAAGCGATATTAAATAAAAGGTAGTATGGATTATACAGATTACAAGTAAAGCAGCCAATAGAGCCCCAAAATACGATGTTTTACCTCTCCGATTAAAACAATGCACACATAAAGACTTCCAGCACTCAAAGAAACTAAGTCACGTATCCATACTTCTTGATAAAAGAAAGAGGTGGGGGAAAGAAATCCCATACAATGAATAGCTTTTGAAACAAGCGGGTTTTTTTGTTTGGTTGGGTTTTTTTAATGGTTACTAACACCTTCACTGAATCCTTACCTAATTATCCCTTTACAGGGGGCAGGTGACTACACATTTGTATAGCCCTTCCCTTCCCCCTTCAACATGTTGTTCTATGACCCATTTTCTGTTTGTTTCTTTGCTTTGGTTTTGTTTCCTTTGGTCTTCGGGCAGCGTGCAGGAGGTGAGAGGAGACACAGTACCTACTAGTTATGGAAAAAAAAAAAGTATCTCTTGGCTTTAAAAGGAACATTCAGACCAGTTTTAAAATACACTGGCTGCAGAATAGCTCTAACCAGCAAATCTGCTTTCTGCATGCTAGTCAATTTAGCTTTTCCTCTAAGAAACAGAAAAAAGCACTTGGTGTCCAAATTACTTTTGCCGCTCAAACCCAGATAGATGGCTTAAAAAAAGCACATTCCAAAAACTCATACCTTTGTTCACTTTTAGTGGGTGTACATGTGACTGAAACAATCTTTCACCATGTATTATATTAGAAGAGAGAGACTGAAAAATGCAGTGGAACACTGAATTTTAAGGAAACAAAAAACCTTACTTTGATACACAGTAACCACCTGTGTAACAAAATCTTTGATTCTGCTATTCAGTAGTAAAACTATAAGAGAGAGCTTATTAGGATAAATCAGGGAAACTCAACCCCCAGCCTGTGGGCCAGATCCCCAGACCTGTGGGGAGCCCCATGGGGTGTAGCCCTACGCACTAGATTTGGCATGGAGGGCAGCATGAGGTCCAAACCCAATATTCAGAACCCCAGAGCCTAATCCTGGGACACAGGTCACATAGGGACAGCACAGGGCTCATCTTAAAGGTATCAAGCAGACTTTAGTCAAATTTAAAATCCTCTTTTGAAATAAAACAAAATTGTTCCTTGAATAGTATCAACTTTAGTTGCTGACTTCAGGCTATTACCCCATGACTTACTCTTAACACAGTTATCCTTAACACAGAAGATAATAAAAAAGCAGAAAAGCAACAGTACTTTACTCAGAAATAAGAGCACCTGAATGGAGTTCTAACAGCTGTTTACTGACTTCACACTTTTGGTTGCTTTGCCTTAAAACGTTCTTGAATGACTCTGGATCAATATGGCATCAGATTCTACTGAAACCGGAACAGATGCAATTGCTAAATACACACACTGCCAGGTCCCACATATTTGGACTGGGGGAAGAATAATTCAGCAACTTCCAAGGGCTGGAACAGATCATAGAGAAAAACAGTTTCCCGAAAACCCAGGAACCTAGCCAGCTAGAACTTCAAAAATCACCATCATAAACACCTTGATTTCTACCTGAAAGCAAACTGATGTCTTTGAAGAGTTAATAACATGAATCTTGAAGTTTACATTGAAAAACTTTTTTCAATTTTTTTATTTTGCGCTGGGTATAACTTCAAAGTAGTCTTGATAGGTATACTTGATGCCATGCACTGCCAACAAATCAGTCTGGAGGACTAAAATAAAGGACAACTAAGCCAGGTCCACACTAGAGTGAAATGGATGCACTCACATTTTCCGTTATTGCTGAAGTGACTTATAGTTCGCTCACAAATCAAAGTCAGAAGGTCATAAAGTATTCGTTTTACTGCAAATACTATTCTTACCTATTTTTTAAAGTATTCGTTTTACTGCAAATACTATTCTTACCTATTTTTTAATTTTATAAAGCTAGATATGCAATCCTAATCCTAATAATGTTTTTTGTTTATAAAAGGCTCAGTTGTGGGATTTAAGAACATTTATCACCACAACATTTATAGCAAGTTATGGTTATGGTAACAATTAGGGTTGGTACTTTCTGCCACAAACATTGTGTTAAATACATCAAACTACATCAAACAAAAATCACTGCACCCACTGGGACTAATTCCCACATCAATGTGCATATCAAAAGTATTGCCTTAGTGCAAGTAATCACTGTGATCTCACAGTTGTCCCCAGGAAGTACAGCAGCCTGCTACTAATTACTAGAACAGCTCTCATTTTAGCTAAATGGCAGATGCCTCAATTTTAGTGCCAAGGGTCTAAGGTTCTACCCCTGCGGGTGGTGGATGACGTTGTACAAATATTGGCATGGTCCATTACATCCAGAGCATACAGCAGATATGTAGACATGACTGAAAACGTGGCTCCAGACATTTATTTCTATATAATACACGTGAAGATTATTTTAAAGAACATCTAGTTCCTGAAAATGTTGTGGGAAAGTGACATTTATGTCTAACCATTCTCCTCTGAGTAACATAATGAGTTATTGTTGGCAAGGGGCCATTCTCAAAAAGTCATCCTAAAAAAAAATAACTAATTTAAAGGGGTAGAAAATGTACATATGGGGTACTTGCATAATTATCCACAATGCTGGTCAAGGTACCTGTTCCTGGTGAATCACAGAAAGACTAAACAATGCAGTAAGGGACAAATATGAGACTTTATATTATGCTATTGTACAAGAAACAGAAGAATCAACAAACAACATGTGCTGTAACCACCCAGTGGTTCCATATTTGTGACATTCTTTATCTAAAGACTGAATAATAACACAATGAAAACTGTGCAAGCATGGCTTAAAGGAGGGATGCCTCATGCCTTATGGCAGTGTTTCCCAACCAGTGTGTCATCAGAAATGAACAGATGTGCCACAGAATTTTGCCATAGCAATGAGCTACAATGAGCTCATAAGTATGAGGATGGGGAATACCTTAACAGGTGTGCCGTGAAAAAATTCTATTAATACAAGTGTGCCTTCGGCTGGAAAAGATTGGGAAATACTGCCTTATGGAACCAATATTTGGGGCTTCACTGAAGACTTTAGCAACCAGACTTCTGTTCAGTGGAAAATAGCTTTGGCAAGTCAACCTTTTGCTCATTTAAATCAGTCTGGTTGGAATACAAAGATAAAATTAGGGTTTTGCTCCTCTGGCATCTTCACTGTTTTCAGAAACAGTGTTTAACAAAACATCAAAAGTGTTCTGGCTAACATCATTTGAAATATGGTACTGTACCCACTAAAATCAGTGGGGCTGCCACTCACACAAGCAAGGCCTGGAAGTTCCAACAACTATTGTTTAGCCTTCGAGTGAAGAATACAGGCAAAAATATTAGAACCAAGTTATACACACACACACACACACACACACACACATCTCGACAAAAATCTATGGCCAACATTTAAACAGAACAGAGATGGGGACCAAGATATAATACTTTTTTCTTCATACCTAAACTTAACAGTTTGCAAAATAATACAATGCTAGTTAATAGTTATGCATGACGGGCTCTAGGATCTGAAATTTTAAAATACAAACAAATTTGGGTCAGAGACTTTAGAATTCTGACCTTGAACAGCTACTGAAACTTACCAGGGCCTCAGTTTTGAATGTCTGTACATGTGGCTCTGGGTAGGGTTTTATACCGGGAGAACAAACCTAGTAGGATTCTCTCAGATTATCTGAATGTGTGTATGCAGCCACAGATAATGTTTTTGCACATGAATTGTTACATATCTAATCAGCAATAAATAAAACCATACAGAAACACTGGGACCTGTTTACTGGGTAATATTTTTTTATTGTAAAAAAAATTAAGTATTTGATTACCAAGGTGTAAGATATTAGCTCCTCTTCTAGCCTTGCTACAAACTCTTTTACCTGAGCAAATCTCTCTCTATCTTAATTTTTTCATCTGCAAAAAATGAAAAATAGCAACTTTCTTTCCCACACAGTTTTTAGAAAATGTGCTGTATTAATTTTGTAGAGTGCTTTGAGATGCTGAAGGAAAGCATTATCAAAATATCATTATGAAAAGATGCTGAACTATCACAATTAGTTCTTGCTACAAATTTCACTCACAGTGTTACAGAAGCAGTGTGCATAATTATACTGATACCACCACAGGGAGAGCGGTCCTTATACACCTGCCCATGGAGAAAATTTAACAAGAATTCAAAAGACAAATAACATTCTTCTTCATCTTCCTGGCTTTGAATAATTTGTAATATCAGCAATTTGACAGTATTCAGTATCAGTTAGTGGAGAGAGTTTTCAGCAGTGACACTCAAAACATAAAAGAAAAAAAGAGATTTAATAAATGATATAATTTTCTGTGTAGACTCAGCTGGTTAAAGTCCTATTTAGTGACTGATACACACTCAATCTGAAAAAGCCTGATTAAAAAATTCATAGCATATGCAATGGTATGTACCATAGTTTGAACAACCGCAATATTTAACATTTTAAAATGACTTTTTCTATCATTCATTCTCAAAATGAACCCATCAGGTCCAAATTACTGCCCATTTCAATAAGATGGATGCTCATAGATGCAGAGTGTTAATGGCTCAAAGCAAGGAGGGGAGACAGAGACAGAGACAGAACCTGGATGAGAACTCAGAAGTTCTTGCCTCAGTCTTGCTGCTCTGACCACTATCCCACATCTCTCATGGTTCATCTTTCCATTTCCTTTTGTAAGTGCTCCAACTGTAAAACTATAATTTCCTGCCTGACGTAAATTTGAGCAGTTCCAAATTCTGATGTTGCATCTGAAATTACTTGCTTTATTTCTGGCATTTTAATGTGTCCTTTTACACAACAGTTTGCTTGCAAAGAGGCAGATGGAAAAAAGGATGCTCTATAGTAACTAGGAAAAAAAAAATCAGCCAACAAAATGAGTCTTGTTCAGGTGGTACTCCAACACTAATTGTTCACAGTTCTATTTAAAACCTATAGCAAAAGAGGAAATCAGACTTCAGAACAAAAAGAAATCAGTATTCACACTGCAAGCACAAGTATATGCCCCTGAAATATGAACAGTAATAGAAGTTGACTTTAACATCAAAAGATGACTCAAATAGCTGCTAAATCCAGGAAGAGGGGGAGGAAAAAAGGCAGCTTCGTTTCGAAATGTAACATATCAGAACAATACAGCTCAGAACTCATAGAGCCATGCTTTCCAACAGCTGCATTCTGTGGGAGTTTTTCAAGGCTAAACCCAAGTAAAACTCATTACTGTAGTCTGGTCAGTACAAAGCTCACTTGTAGCTGTTTTTCAGATGAGCATTTGATCAAATTTTCAAGAAACAAAAAACCCGAAAAACTTTTAATGTGGCACCCACATGATTTTGCACCCACCATAATAACTTTTAGTATCTGAAACTACCACCCCTATAAGAGATTATAAGTAAAAATCATGGGGGTTTTTTGTTTTGGTTTGGTTTTTTGCAGAATGTAAACCAAAACCACTTACTGTATGGATTTGAGACCATGTTTATTCAAGTCAACCATTTTCCATTTTGTTGTTGGTCAGTTCAACTTCTACCACACACATCAGCATTGTTGGGTACTGCTATGGTGGAGGAGTTCCTGGGAACACATTTGCTAAAGCCCTTCAAAAGGGCAGATAAGCATTAAATGAAGAAGTGACAGGCAATTGTGGACCAAAAAAAAAAAAAAAAGAGGGGAAAAAAACTGGGGAGACCGAGTAGATTCAGGCATGTTTTCTGTTAATGTTCTTAGGCCCACCGGAGTATCTGTTATAAAGATCAATAGAAGAACAAATGCTTAATAACCACCCTTAGTAGAAACAGTCTTTAAAGACGCTACTTAGCAGGCATGCTCCATTTCTTCAGCTGACTGTCTGTGATTCTGTATCATTGTCAGCTTTCAGGTGACAGCTATCAGAAGACTGAAATGTTGTAGAATTAGTAAGAGCACTGATAGACATGCAGCTGTCCATGCTAACTCATGATGCTTCACAGAAAGCACCAAGAGTTCCAGAACACATCCCCCAACCCAACCCAACAGACATTCTCATTATGTGGCAGGGTTGGGGACTGAGCTCCACTTTGAAGCCAATCCAGGAGGAAATGGCTGTCTGCAGCCTCTCTCCCCTAGCTCCTCCCCTCCGGTGCTGTCTGCAGGACAGGAAGTTTTAAGCTGCGGTTTGCCCAGGCGGAACTGGAGGGACAGCGCATGGACTGGACCCTGCCTAAGGTGCGGGGCTCCAATCCACACTCACCACCCTCCAACTCAGGCTGGGCAAACCCCAGCCCAGAGCTCCCTCCCCTCCCTTCTCCCCCTCCCTTCCTGCAAACAGCACCAGGTATGGGGCTGGACTGCATTAGCCCAGCCCTGATCAATGCAAGGACAGACAGAAGTTAATGAATGTACTCCTCGTTGGAGTGCCTTCATCTGAACCTTCATTACACAAGGGTTAATTTGTCATAAGATCAGGCACTTTTAAAGCACTCTTTAGCTGTGCACTTCTGTCAGGGCACAGCTGTAGTGCACTTTCAAGTGACTGATTATGCAATAAATATCACTTTTGTTAGCACCCTAAGCATATAGGAAAAAAATCAAATTATTTCCCCCTTTAGAAACATAATTGACAACTTTGCCAACTGACTTATACCTCTATACAATGATTAGGAGTAAAGCTTCTCTCTCTATGCATGTGTTTTTAATTCTGATTGTTTAAATGTACCCTAAAAGATCTACTGCGAAATAGACATTGTGTCAGGCCATTGTTCACCTGGGTAATCTCCACTGAACACCCAGAAAGCAAGAACTGTTGTTGGTAATTTAGGAGCTTACACTCTTTCCCTGAAGCAATACAGAACTGGAACTACTGATACAGGGTGATGGGCTTTAAAAACATTTTTTCCTTGTATGAACATACTAAGTAGATGCACACAAAAGTAGGTATCACAGATAAATTCCAACTAAGTGACTACATTCTGGTTCCCTACACTCTGCAGATTTGAACAGACAAAAGATTACTTCCTGCCTGGAACTATTAAGTTTCAGCTGAGTTGGCAGCTCAGTTCATTTGTATAGGAATTTGTGAAAATTTGAAGCAAAGCAATTTGGGATTGTGAGCATGCAGTAAAAAGGCAATTACTTCTCAGTGGACAGTATGTTTCATGGTGAGGATGCCCATTTTAAATTAAATTTCTTTACCTGCACTTTTTCTTGAATGTGCTATCTTTGCAACTGACCTACCATTGGTTTTCTTTTAGCTCACATTTAGGCTTTTAAACATTTTTTTTTAGAAGACATAAAATACTGAGAAATGCAACTTAACAATTAACTGTTACAATTCTATTGGGAAATGCCAGCTGGCCCAAATAAGGCCAACAGATTACATAACTGCCATGGTATGCTGTTGCTTTTTTAATTTCAAAAGCCTTTGACTTTCTTTACAGCAGGAAAAAAAGGAAGCATCAATAAAGATAACAAAGAGACTATAAACATAGGCATGACGTATTCATCAAAATCATACATCAGTAGTAAGGATTGCAAGGTGGGGAAAGATATGTATACCCATCCTGAGAATGGAAGCTAAATAGTAAAACCAAATGTTACTGACAAATGCCAAAGGAGGCAAAAAGACTGGTTATCTCCTTAGGAGAAATACCTAATTGTATTGGTGAAAAAAATTAAACCAATTAGTTGGATTAATCAGAAGTGATATTCTTCCTTAGTTAAAGGCCAGACCTTATCTAGTTACCGGGAAGAATCTCTCAGACTGAATTACTTCATCTAACTTTTCTTATTCACATTGTATGAGGGAATTCCAATTACAAGTCCTCATGTTGAAACTTGAGTGCTTTTTGAGTACTTATTGAGTGCGTTTCTAAAAATATATTCAAGATTTATAAATAATAATAAAAAACTAAGTGTACGCATACTTTTCAAAATGAAGCCAGAATACAAAATGCTCTTTAAAGAAAAAGGAAAACAAAAGAACCCTATTAAAAGTCAAGAATTACCAAATGGTAGGTACTTAAAGTATTGTCGTATCTATAGAATGATGCAGTTAGCTTTGTTAGTCTGAAATCAAGCAGAAGACAGGGAAGACCTACACCGTGTAGAGTAACCAAGGTGCCTGAGCGCGCGTGCATACAACATAAGCTTTTGTCATCTGAAGCTCAGTTCATTAGATACTTGTGCAATGATGTAGATGTAAAGCAACACAGTGCCCAGTATATACATACATACATATATATATAAATAAAATCTACTTTGGTTAATCTAAGGTGTCCTAATCTACCCTAGTCTAATCTACCCTGCCTTCTACTTGATTTGAGACTAACATGGCTAACTGTGTCTCTCTGCTCATAGATAACACCACACTCAGCCAAATAAAATGAACAGCAATCAGCCAGCATATGAGACAGCATCTGAAAAAAATGAGCTTTAGCTCATGAAGGCTTGTGCTATATCTCCAAAGTAGATATACATATGTACATACATACACACACATATATATGTATGTCTGCTTTGGGTAGTCTTTAAGGTGCAAATCTACCTTGTCTTCTACATATCTATAGAATGAGCAGAACCAAATTGCACCAGAGCTGTGTCACTATTTTAGAGAGGGGTGTCAAGCTTAACATTTGCAGAGACCAATTTCCATTATGTTCCAGAAAACTTGGCGTTTCCTATGGCTCCCTGTACAGAATTCTTCAGCTTATATTTTACTCTTACTAGTTTTTTTAAAATGAGTATGTCACCCAACTAAATATGGAGAGACAGAAAAGTAGACACACACAAAAGATTAAAAATAAGGAATCTCAGCCTTGCCACAAATCCCCTAATTTCTTATTACAACATTTTAAAGCAAAAACATTTCTCTACAATCCCACATTTCTGATCAAACAAAACCAATGTAACTCAGTACCTTTGGGCAGTGGAAAAACCCATTTACAAAGCCATCATATGATACCATAAGGCATCATGTGCTGTTTGCAGGAAGCATATACTCATATGATACTAAATATAAGTGTGTTATCTAACCAATGAGCATGAGGATATGGCAAACAAGAGGAAATACGTGATCATATGTATGGATTCCAACAAGCTATAATAAGTGCACTATAAAAAGCAAATAGGGTGTACAAATGAAAATTAAGGATGACAAATATGATTTCTCAGCGAACAAACAGGCAACTGGTATTGCATGCAAGTGTAAAAATAAACTACAGTAAGGTTATAACAGAAGTGTTGAAGAACAGCAGTAACTGCTTTGACTCTGTTTAACTGCTTCACATTCATATCTATAAAAACAGCTTCCAAAGCCTTTTTTTTCCTGGACTGGATTCAGTAAGTGTTATTGTGGTCCTGTGAGATAAAGACTTGCAATGGTCTGTGAAAGCTTTATCTATATGATGCATCTATCTTCATCTAAGACGTTATTACATTCTTATTTATGAAATACAATTGGAAAGCAAAATAATTAAAATATTTAACCAAATTGGACAGTCCATTTCTATTGACAGTTTCCCATTCTTCACATGTGGTAAATCTGCTCTATCTCCAGTAACATGCATTTTTGTCCCATAAAGAGACACCCAGCAGGCTAATCTCATCTTTAAAAAATAAAATTTGTTATGTTATGAATACAACTTAGATTATTGAAAACTCAACATTTTACAAGACCAGGTTTACTCTCCACTTTTTATAATGCTTATAAGACTAGACCAGAAGGGCAAAAAGTAAATGCAGACTTACCACCACATGCAGTACTTGGAAAAATTTCCAAAAGAAGCAGCACACTGCCCAGTAGGCAGTCAGGTCTTCATCCTAAAATGAGCTCCAAGTGATGAGACCCCTGCAGAGTGCCCTGGGGTCCACCCACACTGAACTCACTGTAGGATTAACATCTCAGTGCTTGCACAGATGAATTTTCAATTTGAATACTGAAAACTAACTAGCTAGTTTCATCTTGTTAGTTTTATTTAGGGGCTACCTAGCATTATCATGGAATGTCTGAATTGCAAACAGGGAAGGGGAATGCTCATACCCAGCAGAAACATCTATGATGCCTACATGCAAATTCTGCAGTCTAAGCAAGAAATAAATCACAGCAGCTATTTAATTTGAAAGAAGCATACAAATGGTATGCTGCAAGTCAAAACAAATAAATCAATACAATGAAGCAATACGTTAGGTTCATATTCATCCTCCTAGAATCTCTTTCCAAAAAACAGACAACTGTCATAAGATTATAGCTGTCAAGAAATACTGGACATTACCAAAATATTTCCGCATCCATTTAATTATTTATGCAAAATTCTCTAAAAAACATACTAGATAAAAATCAAAATCCAGTGGAAGTAAATATGGAAAATTTTCACACTATCCCAAGTGTAAGAACATTATTTTTAGAAAGAAATTTCAGCAAGGCAAACAAGAAACTGATGCGTTTCATATTTGTATTTTTGTACTTTGTTTTCTAGTTTGGCAATTATCAACTGTATAAACAGTAAAATGTTATGGACTCACATACATTATTTAGATATTGAATGTTCTCCCTGCATTTGGTGCTTTCTAAATGCAAGGAAAGTTATAAGGTGCATAGTTAATAAAAAATGAATGATAGGTAAGTGAACAGGATTTAACATGCAAGTAAAGGGATCTGGATGAGATTAAGTATATGTATTACTGTGACACAAACAGGGTACATTTCACCTTCAGGGGAGTCCTTCAGTCCCAAAACCTCCAATGTCTGCTGTTTGACCACTGAAAAGAAAGTGATATTTGCCAAGGGGCCAACTTCTTGATCCAGTCCATTTAAGCTCCATCAGTCCCACTGCCAACCTTGCCAGCTTTTAGCGGAAGAGATTCTACCATATTAAAGCATTACACCTTTTATTCACTTTGTGTAAGAAACCACAGATCCTTGTCCCCACGGAAGTAACCAGCCTGTATAGCCAAATGCTCTGAAATCATGCTTACCATTGACATTTGGTAAGGTACAAGAAATGACCAAAAGATTTATTACATAAACAAGAAATCATAAAGCAGTGACCCTACATTCAGACAGACAGATGAAAACAAAACAAAACTATAAGAACTATAAGAATCTTACCCACCACACCTTCTAGAATGCAGCTATTGGCTCTGACCAGGGGTTGGCAACCTAGGGCCCATGGGCCAGATCTGGCCCACAAAGCCACAGGATCCAGCCAGTGGACTTAGTGCTTCAGTGAGGGGCTTCAGCTGCAGGTGCTCTTCCTGGGCTGCCACAGAGACAGGCAGCGGCAACGGCCAGGTCCTACTACCATCCTGTCCACCTCTGACCCAGGGTGGGTTGTTCTGGCTTACAGTGGGGAAAGCTTTCTGCAAGCAGCTTGTCAGCCTGCACTATCCAACTTACCCACTACCCTCCTCCCGAGGTAGAAGGCTAAATCACCCAAGTCCAGAGATCCTTAGGCCAAAAACTTACTCCCTGGACATTCTCAAGTGCCTACTCTTATCTGCTCATCTACATTCTTCTACAGAATTCTCAGGGGGCACATGCATATTATGAATAACGTTTCCTCCCCTCCACTATGTGCATCTGTTTGACAGGTTAGGTCTCACTGATCCACTTATATATAGGAAATATTTATATCCTTTTACACAAATCAGATATCCTTAGTTATCAATTATTTCAGAAAGGTCTTCTGCCTTGGAAATATAAACCTCCACTGTTTGTGTGTAAGCCTATGCACGGTCATCTCAAATATGAATTCTCAGCAATTATGTCTCAGATATGTAAATAGTATTGTCAGGAGACAAACACTTCTTAACTTAATCCTTATCATAGTACCCAATCCCAGTCAAATTACATAAATACAGAAACATTTAATTAAACGTTGTTGTTCATATAAGCATGAAAAAAATAAAACTAAATGCAGCTTAACAATAGCTACAAATAGGAACTAAACTTTATGGTTTTTACACACGTGCTCTGGGAGTGGGGAGACAAGGGCTGCCACTAAAAACTGCCAGTGGGGACACTAACTAAAGCTTATTAAATGCACCCCCGTCACCACTTTTTAGCATGGGGATGATGATACACGTGATGCTCCAGTCTGCTGGCGCACAGTAATTATGCTCCAGCAGACTCAATTAATCGAATCTGCTCCAACACACTGTAATTACAGTGCATCGGAGCAGCCTCTTTGCAGGTGTATAGGTATCCTAAGTTAGGAAATCCAATTCAGGAAAATATCTATGTATGAAGTGCCACACAGGTAGATTTGTGACAATTACACAATCTTGTTTCTGGGAAGGAGGGAGGGAGCTGCAACTGCTCTGTTTAACATGTTATACACCCCTCCCCTCTGTCACATTCCACATAAGTAAGTCACCTTGCCATTCTCCCACCCCAGCTTCTAGCCTCTAGCCCAGGAGTGGGCAAAATACAGTTTGTGGGCCACGTCCAAACTACTAGGCAATTTCACCTGGCCCACGGGCATCCAGCAATTAACTGTAACCCCTCCAAGTCCACATGCCTCACTCCCATCCTCATATGTGGAAGGGGCCCAGCCCAGCCAGGAGGCTGCTTCCAGATGGGCTGCTGTTCCCACTGCTACAGCTGCCAGGGGACCTGCTCAGTTTCCCCAGCCTCCACTGGCTCCTCCTTGTCTCCCTGCTGCAGCACTCACTCTGAGTAGCAGGTAGGGAAGCAGTGAGGGCAGGGGAGCTGCAGCTGGACAGGGACAGGGAGCATGGCACCGCAGCTGGTGGGAGCACGGAGCCCATGCACAGAGGGGTGACAGGGGTGTAGAGCTAGGATGGGGCAGAGTGGTGGGGGTGGGATCTCCCCATTCCTCTCATATACTCCCTTCATGGCACACAACACACACCACTGGCAGCAGCAGCAGGCAGAGGCCCTCAGGATGCTCATGGCCTGTGCAGGCACTGCCATCTGGCGCTGCACAGCTATGGTCCAAGCTGTGCAAAGCAGTAAGCAGCATACCCAGGTTGGCTCGCCTCTATCATGCAGCACTCCCCATGGTGCACGTGCAGCTGCTTTCCCCAGTGCCGCCACAGAAGCAGGGGGTGGGGCTCTTCACCACTTCCGGCAGAGTTCTGGCAGCTGCATGTGATGGCAGGCAGCAGGGGAGGCAGCCAACCTCATTGCACAGGGCTTTCCCTGGGGGCACACAAGTGCTGGGAGCTGCACATGTGCTGCAGGGAGCCCTGCACGATACAGACAGGCTGGCCTGGGTAAGTTTCTTGCTGCCATGTGCAGCTCTGGCCAGAGCCATACAGCACTGGGCAGTAGCACCTGTGTGGGCCACGAGCACCCCAAGGGCCTTTGCCTGCTGCTGCCAGTGGCGGGGACTGTGCACCATGGGGGGGAATGCAGGGAGCTCCCCACACCCTCCCTCACACCCCACAAACCCTACACACACGCACCCTGCCTCCACAAACCCTTCACACACACACACACACACACACACACCTCATAACTTACCTTACATCCCCCCCCCACACAGCCATCCTCTCACAATCCCCCACACCCCACCATACACACACCCACACACACCTCCAACCACCTCTCACACACAATATACAAAAGTAAGACTATTCTGAACTATACCCACACACGCACCACAAACACAAATCATGACAAAATGATTCTTTGTAATAATATTAAAATATGCTATAGTAGGTGTTGACTTTTAGCATATGATTTAGTTTTATTCTGGTTCAAAGATGGCAAACCCGCCCCCTCCCAAAAGAAGTACTTCCAGGGGCAAGGGAGGGACGGTGGCAAAGGTTAGGGGTTATGGGCAGGACTTCTGGTCCCAAGATGGTGACCAGAGAGTGAAGCACCTGTCAAGGGGTAGGGCTACCCTTGCAGCCCTTGACAGCACACCAAAACTCATTAAGAAGCCCTCCAACAAAAATAGCTGCCCACCTGTGCTCAAGCTACAGCTCCTTCTCTCCCAGTATTCACCAGCCCTAATCTATGCAGATGAGGATTTCATCCATGGGATAAATTAAATAGATGAACAGATGGCTTAGGCCTCTATCAAAAAAGTATTTTCAGCATCTACTAAAAGACAAACTAGAGAAGTGGAGAGGGAAGTGACAGTTAAAATACCAGCTCCCAACTCTCCCTAATTATCAGAGTGATATCACAACTTGCCTACATGGGAAGTTATTCCTAATTCACAATTCCTGATTAACTCCCTATGTGCTCTTACTCTGGAATAAGCCTAATATATTCTGAATCAGTTCAATGTATTCTGATTAAGCTCATTTGAAACATGCCTTATTAGTTCCAGAATCAAAGCATCCACATGGGCAGCTAATCAGAAATAGCTATAAAATTCCTTTAACTAACTACCTTGTATAGTAGACAGACCCATAGTGACAGAACACAAAATGGAAATCAAGAACAAGAACACATTCTTACACATTATAAAACGATATACTATATCTTAAGAGTACATAAAGGAGTTTAGGTAAAAGGACTAGTTCCGTTCCTTAGATGCGTTTGTGGCAGCTGCTGGTGGCCCCAAGATCCTTCACTTTGAGCTATACAATAAGGAAACCATAAAGTAAAAAAAAAAATTCAAAAACAGACTTCTTAGCTGGCTGCCTTGCAGCAACTCTCTGCTCTGCACACGAGATCACTATCAAGTAACATGACCAGAGGAACTTTTTCTAAATGTTGTTGAATATGAATATATGGATTAAAAAGTATCAAAAGCCAACACAAAATATTGAGTATATAAATATTATGAAAGAAAAGTAATTGTGTGGGTGTTTATATTAGTTGGGGTCCTGTTTAATTAATGATAGTTCTGGGTTTGTTTTTTTTATTATTCACATTCCAACTTTCATAGCAAAGAAAATTCCTTTTTCTCAATACTGCCTCCTGAAATACACTCTGTATTACCTGAGTTAGCTTTACACTGAAATGATTTTATGCTTGTCATTATAAATTCAAAGTGATGGATTTGAACATTCAGATACACCTGCTTTTTATTCTAGTTAGGTTTCTAAAATTCCATCTTTCTTTAAGTGAAGGATGAGGTTTTCAATGTCTGGAGGAATCCCTTCTAAATTTTCAAAAGGCCTAGAGACAGTCACCAAAGAATCCTTTCACAGTTATGCAGTGAGCCAGGGCAAGGACCAATAACATAGAATCATAGGAAAGTAGGGCTGGAAGGGACCTTCAGAAGTCATCTATTTTCACTCTCTTCATGAGGCAGGAGGCATCATCCCTGCCCAGGCTATCCTGTACAAATCCATGGTCTAACCTATTAGCAAAACATAGTTAGTTTTGTTCAGATTTTCATGCACTGAAGACCTGATCAACACTCGTGACTCAGGCCCAGACCCAGACTTAAGTGTTTTGTCAAATCAAGATTCAAGTACTTTACTTTAATGAACTGTCTGCAAGGGCTTGGGGGTTACTGTTATAGCAAAGAGTGAGGATACAAACTGGAAGCACATGTGGTGCACACACTAGAAAGATTTGAAGTGACCTACTCAGCCAAGAGCAAATACATATATATTTTTTTAATCTGTTACCTATTTTGCATTATAATAATTACCGTAGAGCATCCATGAGCAAATCAAAATGTTTTACTAATTTGTGGACAACCCCATCCCCTAGAAATTGACATTTAAGGGAAAGCAAGAGTTCAAACATTTTCATTTACTGCTTTAACTTAATTTAGTTCATAGAGGGCATGTCTACACAAGACACTAACTGCGCAGCAGCCTGATAATACTGTGCAGTAACGTCGCATAGCACAAACTGTGCCGAGACGCTGCAGCGCAGTAGTATTAAGCTACTGTGTAGCAGTGTCACTTAAAAGGCGTTCACATTTATTTAGTACTTTCTTATACAAGTACAAATAAACGTGCAATAACCATTGAGCAGTAGCATCCTGCATAGACGCACCCAGACAGGTTTTAAAGTACCAATTAATTTGGGTGTTACTCCCTCATCCTGCTAATATCACTGAAAAAAAAGAATTACAAGATAATGAAACAAGTTGGTCAAATAAAATGAAAACTATTAGTCTGTGCCTATTCTGCAGATATTATTTTAAGACAGCTAACCTCACCCATATGTAAGAGCTGAGTAAGTCCAAATGAAATTGCTAGTTATGCTTCTGTTATGATTTTGTATCTATAGTAACATTAAATCATCAGCCAAACTTCACTACTAAAGCACTCAAGGGCAGAGGTAGGAAGGACAGGAAATTTTACACTGAAGAGAACACAAATACAAGTTATAACATACTTGCAGGCATTACTTGCAGTAATATAATATACTTGCAGTTATAAGTAGACATACATGCATACACAGACAGACACATGCGCACGCACACACACACACGTGTGTACTATATCTTCCCTGAATTTCCTGCCATCCTTGGCACCTTTCCATAACACTTTACCTTATCAACCCTACTTCATCTCTCAAAGCACATTTAGCAAACCTCTCCCTCCTGCAGGCATCTTTAAATGTCTACTTCCCAGGCACATTAGTTTGCTCTATAAAGAATTTGGGGCTAAATAATAGCTTCCTTAAATAGTTTTCCATAGCTGATTGTTACAACTCATGCTGCACAATTCACATATAAAGTGCTTCACTGCCACAGTGATGAGCTTTTGCAGGATAAATAGCTCATGGGTGATGGACTGGTGGAAGATTTTGTATTCAGTTTCAGAAACCTCCACCCAATACCACTATCAAAAGTGACCGAGCATCTTACACAAGTAGCGGTGGCTTTCTCCTACTAGACAGGAAATCTAGGTTCTATCTCTACCAAACAAGCAGCAGGCAGTAGCAAACTGTATCCCAAGGAGTATGAGTTCCAAGCCACTCAGCACTCAAAGAGCTGCACAGATGAGAGTACTTGCCAGCTCTATGAATAAAAAACACGGTTGCAATATGAACTTTGGAGATCACAAGGCCACAAAAGTGGAACACTAAGTGCTCTGAGAGAACAAAGGACTTCACTTGGGAGAAGAGATGTTGTACAGCAACAAAAGTTGAAAAAGCAAAGCAGTGTGACACCTTAGAGACTAGCTGGTTCAGAGAGGCATGAGCTCAAATCTCCTGTCACAAGTCTTTTGCTTCCCTCCTCTCACCCCAATTAATGACACTAAGCATACTGGTATATTATTCAACCATATACTAGCACTGTATAGAAAAGTTAATGTTTTTCACATACTTGCTTAATGCCTCAGGGATCTTACTTATTGAGGAGAAAATGAAAGAGCTGATGAAAGAGAGAGAAATACTGACCACTTTATTTCTTCCTGACAGAAAAGCAAAGCCAAGAAAAGATCCCATATACTAGAATATTTAGGTTAATTCAGGTTATTACGTAATATAAATGCACAGCCCAAACTTTAGACATGAAATGTCTCCTGCATTTCCTTAAAAAAGTGGATTATACATGTATACTCGAACAATAATTCCAGATTAACCTCTGAGTTAGGAAGAATTTAAGGAAATAACTAAATAAATAAAGCATCATGAAAAAGTGGAGTTTCATCCAAATATATTTTGTTTTTTACTGTGAATTTTGGGTTTAAGACCAGAACTGTTTTGCATAACAAGGTGCCCAGGTATGTTGAGGTTCAAAAGAAAAACCTTCCTTGGGATTCACTTGTTTATAGCAAGAATTGACATTTACAGGATAAGTATCCCACTTCCACTCTGGCCTTGCTTACACACAGTTTTGTTTTCTATGAGATATCTGTTGTTCATCTGATTTATATACCACCCTTCCAGAACCTGGCAGAGTCAGATCAGTGCAACCCCCTCGCATCTGCATAATTATACTGACATAAAACACTTTACTGTTGGATTACAAATTTATGTAGATGCTGTAGTAGCCTGTGTGAGCTTCTCCTCTGCACTAGAGTGGGATCGGATTACACTTTGCTCTCCTCTGGTACCCATGATAAAGTAATTCCAATTTTGATTTAAATATCCATTAAACCTGCTACAAAAGTTAGATATTCTCTGTATTTTTCAGACTGAAAAAGCTTCTTGAACAAGAAACGGCTTATCAGGCAAAAAGAGAGAAGGAAAACAACAAGAAGACAGCTAAACTAAAAGAAGAACTAACAAAATTGAAATCGTTTGCGTTAATGGTGGTGGATGAACAGCAAAGACTCACTGAACAACTAAACGAACAGAGTCAAAAAATTCAAGAGCTAGCCACCACTGCAGATCAAGCATATGCAAAACTCACCATTGCTGAAGCAAAATTTCAGGAAGAGGAGCAAAAAGTTATCAGGCTGGAGGTTGAATTGCAGGCCCAGAACAACAAGATTTCCCAAGACCAAGAAGCAATGATGGCCAAGCTAACCAATGAAGACAATCAGAATCGCCAGCTTCGGTTGAAGTTAACTGCACTCAGTCGACAAATTGATGAACTAGAAGAGACTAATAAATCTCTGCGAAAAGCAGAGGAAGAATTGCAAGACCTAAGGGATAAAATGAATAAAGGAGAGTGTGGAAATTCTACCCTTATGGCTGAAGTTGAAGAATTACGGAAACGTGTGCTGGAAATGGAAGGTAAAGATGAAGAGCTCATAAAAATGGAAGAGCAGTGCAGAGAGCTTAATAAAAAATTAGAAAAAGAAGCAGCACAGAGCAAGAACCTTAAAGCAGAAGTTGACAAACTCAACAAAAGAATCATGGAACTGGAGAAACTAGAAGATGCTTTCAGCAAGGGGAAACAAGAGTGTTACTTTCTGAAGTGCAATCTAGAAAAAGAAAAAATGTTAACAAAGCAATTGTCCCTTGAACTGGATAGCTTAAAAGCTAGAATGGGAGAGCTTGAAGCCATTGAAAACAAGCTAGAAAAAACAGAAGTCACACTTAAGGATGACCTAACTAAACTGAAAACACTAACAGTGATGTTAGTGGATGAAAGGAAAACAATGAGTGAGAAAATAAAGCAAACCGAAGAAAAGTTACAAGCTGCAAATACTCAGCTTCAGGTGGAGCAAAAGAAAGTTCAGACAGTTACAGAAAAGCTAATTGACGAAAGCAGAAAGGCACTAAAATCAAAATCTGATGCAGAGGAAAAACTGTCTACTGTAACAAAGGAAAGAGATGAACTGAAAAACAAACTGAAAGCAGAGGAAGAGAAAGGAAGTGATCTTGTTTCCAAAGTAAATGTTCTAAGGAAAAGGCTTCAGTCCTTAGAAGCCATTGAAAAAGAGTTTCTGAGAAATAAACTCAAAGAGACTACTAAATCCAGCACATCTTTACAGCAAGAGAACAACAAAATAAGAGAACTTTCCCAAGAAGTTGAGAGGCTGAAACATAAGCTGAAAGAAATGAAAGCCATAGAAGACGATCTCATGAAAACTGAGGATGAATTTGAGTCTCTAGAACGAAGATACATTAATGAACGAGACAAAGCAAAGTTTCTGTCAGAGGAACTAGAGGTTGTAAAAATAGAACTGGCTAGGTATAAACTGGCAGAGAAGGCAGAGTCCAACCAAGAACAGTGGCTTTTCAAAAAGCTTAAAGAAGAAGAAGCTAAGTCGGGTCACCTGTCTCGGGAGGTAGATGCATTAAAAGAGAAAATTCATGAGTATATGGCAACAGAGGACTTAATAGGTCATCTAAGGGGGGATCATACAATCCTGCAAAAGAAACTCACACAACAAGAAAACAAAAACAGGGAGCTGGCAAGAGAAATGGAAAACCTCACAAAAGAATTAGAAAGGTACAGGCGCTTCAGTAAGAGCCTCAGACCTAGTCTCAATGGAAGGAGAATTTCTGACTTGCAGGTTCTCTCTAAAGAAGTCCAGACAGAACCAGCTGACAATGAGCCACCTGATTACAAGAGCCTTATTCCATTAGAACGCGCAGTTATAAACGGGCAATTATATGAAGACAGTGATAATGATGATGAAGACCATAATGAGGAGGAACAAATGATATCTTTTAAATGCAATTCATCCATTGCAAATGCTGTAAACAAAAAATTATGGATCCCATGGATGAAGTCAAAAGAAGGCCAGCCTCAAAATGGAAAAATTCATGCAAAACAAAATGGAAGTTTTGCACAGCCAGGAGATCTAGTTCTAAGTCATATACCTGGACAGCCTCTTCATATAAAGGTTACTCCAGACCACGGACAAAATACAGCGACACTTGAAATAACAAGTCCTACTACAGAAAGTGCTCACTCTTACACTAGTACTGCGGTTATACCCAACTGTGGCACACCAAAACAAAGAATAACTATTATTCAAAATGCCTCCCTAACTCCAATAAAAACAAGAGTGGCAGAAGGCTACATGAGCCCAGAACAAGCTATGTCACCTCTTACTATGGCTGCTTTTGCAAGATCTCAAACACCCGAATCATGCAGCTCAGTAACTCCTGAAAGGACAATGTCCCCCTTGGCTCTGCCAGGCTCTTCCAGTGCTCAGGAACAGATACTTTCAACAGAGCCTTTGGAAATCAGTGCCAAGCATGCTGTTTTTAGACTATCTCCAGACAGGCAATCATCCTGGCAATTCCAAAGATCTAATAGTACTGGTTCAAGCGTAATAACTACTGAGGATAATAAAATCCACATTCATTTAGGAAGTCCTTATGTTCAAGCTCTTAGTAATTCAGCAAAGTCCAGCAGCCCTTGTACTCCAATGCAGGATAGCAGAACACCAGCACTATCTAATGGAACACCCAGTAAACCTACCAATAAAATCACCAGCAGTATCACTATCACACCAACAGCCACGCCTCTCCCACGACAATCACAAATTACAGTAAGTAATGTCTATAACTGACCCCCGTCCATGCTGACACCCTTACCAGCAACCCATCCTGTTTTTTTCATCCCAGCAAGAATTATTTGGAGTACCCTTTTATTTTGGGAGAGATCTGTGCATGAACTGTACTACAGTATATGGAACTAATGTTACGTTTTGCCTGCTTAGTCATATCAAGTGTGCACTTACTGTATATCTTTTAACTGAAATACTTTAAGTAAAATACTTAGTATTGCACTTGTATAAATGCATCATTATGTATTTACATTTTTAATAACACACATTAATTTTTACTGCAACTTGCCTCAGTGAAAACATTTCTAAAACAGTAAATAATGGATTATTTTTATTACTGCTTTCAGAATTTTTGTTCTCTCTGTGTGTGTCTTGTATTTGTGCATGTATGACAGAATTTGACCTTAGTCCTTGCAGTGCCTGCTAACTACAGATAAGACCTGTTTTGCTGCCTTTCTTGTATTCCCCAGTATATCCTAGCCCTATTTTTTGGATGATTATTTTTAGATCAAACACACATAAAATTATATGTACAATGCTCATTTGAAACTCAGTCCACAAATTATGTGTTTTAGGGCATGCCAATCCCCACTTTGTTTTGTGGTTTTTTTTAAATGCCGTCTCCTTGTGTTAAAGCACCGTGTCCTTCCCTTATTATTGAGTTGTATTTTGAATTTGTATCATAGAATTAATATTTTTCCCCCAAAAAACAAGTTCCTAGTCTACATGAAAAACGATTACTGGTTAAAAACATTGTAAAAGTGTTAATGGAGACATTCACATTTTTAAAACTGTCAGCTTGGATTCACAGTATCTTTTTAATATTCAAACTGTGTGGGAGGGGAGACAGGCTGGAACCTAAACAGCAGCCAAGCATTCTTTGTATTGGTGAGTCACCATGAAGTAAAGGCAACAAAAGGTATGCTAGGGCACCCTAAAGTTTCTGAAATAAGGTAAGTGCATTAAAACTTGCAAGATCTTTCAGCAATTTGAATGAACAACTCCCTTCACTATTAGTCCAACACTTATTTTACACAAAAATTGGATAAGATACAACAAGACGTAGGCTGTGTTAGTCCATATAACATAATAAATAATGACTGTAGAATAGAAATATTGCCCTCAATTTATCTGTCTACTGAGAGCATGAAGCAGTCAATCCTAGCCACCTGAAAATGTTGCATGCAGTAGGACCAGATTCATTTTGAATGATTCATATTATCAGGTCAATTTTTTAAAAATCCGTTTCAATATCTTTCCCTCTTTTCCAATGAGGACCTGTCATTACAAGTCACACTTTTCAAAGGAGCTTTTTAATACAGTTCAATACCCATTTAACTTGTGTACTTAGAAAAAAAATCTTGTTACCTTCACTGCTAATAAAATGTGCATGTAAAGGAAAGGTCTCTACCTAATAAACCATAGAGTTTTATGTCAAATTCACCTGGAGCTGAAAAATCACTTCCTTGCTTACAAAATCTAAACGTAACTAATTTTCAACATACAGTATTTGCAACTCAAGATCATGCCTTACCTCCTGTTCCATTGACATATATGCAAATTCTGCATGTATCCTGTTTACCTCAGCAGATAACTCTAGATGCCTGCACTCTTATAGTACACATTTTACAGTACTGCATATGTCTGAATCTTTAAAAATTCCTACGCTAGTCCTCATAAAATTAGCCTAAAACATTCTTGCTTTGACTTCAGTTTTATGAAAAACAAAATATTCAGCAGATACACAGAAGATGGATAGACCAATACATTACATGTCTTTCAAAAGTTAATTTTAGAGGTGCACTGATATATAGATCCATATCGGATTGGCACTGATACAAGGAAAATTTACATTATGTATGGAGGGATGGGGGGGGGGCAGCTCCTGCCACTGTGCGCCGCCCCAGGGGGGGCATGAGGGACATACACACTCTGGACTTCTACACAAGGTCAGCGTGGGCTGTGCCAGCCTCTTCCCAGCAGAGGGACTGGGCAGGCAACAGTGGCACTGGGAATGGGGCTACAGGGTGGGCTATGGCAAATTCTGGGGTGGCTATAACCCACTCTGTAGTTCCCATCCCACCTCTGCCGCTGCCCACCCCAAGCACCCCATCCCACCGCTGCTGCCGCCCACCCCAAGCACAGCCCTGCCCCAAGCCCCCTGCCTGCAAAAGGCCAGAACAGACTCTGGCCCCAAGCCTGCTGCAGGCAGCCAGCCCTCACCCTGCACACAAATCCGGGGGCACATGCCCCCCACACCTCCCCTGAGGGGAACAGCCCCCCTACCTGCACCCCCCAAATTAGTTGCCCACGGCTCCTGCCTCTGCCCCTGCCCATTCCCACCCTCACCCTGGGGGCCTTGATCTGCCCCCTCCAGGCCCTTCCCTCCCCACACACTTACCGGCTTGACACGGCTCTCCAAGCTGTGGGGCTGCATATCAGTATTGGGTTGCTACTGGCTGATATGGCTAGTTAATAATTGGCCATCGGTATCAGCCAAAAAAGTCTTTACTGGTGCATGATTAGTGTATTATATTGCAAGAACTAGATTCAGTCAATTTTAATAAGTGCACTAGATCCCTTGTATAATTGCCCAGTTCTTTTGAACAAAGGCGTTTAGATTTTAATGGTGGTAAGTAAATACAAAACACTAGACCTAAGAAAGTATCAGTAAAAAAAATTAAATACTAAATGCTCTGGTTTTTAGCTCTTGCTCTCTTTTTGTTAATAAACAATTATTTTCCAAAAATGAAAATGTTTATTTAACAAAAGGCAAAGAAAATAGCCATACAATATTACAACTCATAGAAAAGTCAAGTCAACATGCCTATTAATGACACTTTTTGTAACGTTTCCCCCAAAACAAAGTATCTGTTGGTTACAATCCACCCCTTTCTCGTGTTGAGAAGACTATTTTATCTGCAGCTACCACACTGAACTTACTTATTTGCTTCCACAGGATTAAGATCAAACAGTTATCCTAAATGAAGCAAGACTTTCAGAAAGAAAAAGCAATTCACCTTTTTCTGTTCCTGCTACTTAGTAGTATTTAAAAGAGAATGAATTCCAAACATATACACATACAGTGGCATAAGCTACTTTGAATTGCTGTCTTCAATATATAAATCAGCCTTGATTTTGTCACAAAAGAAAAAAAAATGGTCTAGGAATCGAAGCCATTACCCTGCATTTGCTAGGAAATTTTGTGCAATTCACTCTCCTTCCGAAAAGCATGGATAATATTTATGTAACTTACTATGGAGGGTCTGGGTAATGAAAATGGCAAAGAGGAAGTTCAATAATGGTCTATAATTTGCTTTAAGAGGCCTGAATGAAAGTTGCTACAGAAATGTGAACTTATTAAAACAGAACAAATATCAACTTAGCAATATACGGCCATTTTCAGAGAATCTCAAAACATTTTATAAGGGAAAAATATTACTATCCTGATTTTACAGGTGGAGATAATCCCTTTTGTGTTTGCCCAGTATCTAGCTTAATTAGCCCCAAACCTGATACAGCCTCTATGCACTACTACAGTAATACAAATAATAGACAAGTAGTAAGTACAGGCACAGAAAATATTAACCAGGCTCAACCAGATGGACTGGGCCTATAAAACAGATCAAAACTTTCCATGTTCAAAAGCAATGACTATTTGAAAAGAGGGAGGCCAGGCCAGGGGTGGGCATATTATTTGGGCCAGTGGGACACTTAACGAGTTTTGCCGAACTGCTTAGGGCCACGTGCATGCGCATGCACATGTGCACACATGTGAGCACAGACACAGACACAGCCATGCACACACACATGGATATGAGCTCCCCACAACTCTTCTTGTACCATTTCCCCTGTCCCAAGTTCCTGGCACACACCTGGGTTGGGCAGGAGTCGCTCTAGCTGCATCTATGAGGCCTAAAGTAGAGTGTGGGAATACAATGTGGCACTAGCCCAGCCTGGCTGTGTGCTGCAGACTCAGGATGGGGGAGGGGGGCGCAGGGAGAAAAGGAGTTATCCGGGCTCAACTGGGCTGGTGCAGTGCTGTGCTCCCCACTTCTCCTTGTACCCCTCTCCTGCCCTGAGCCCCTGGCACACAGCTGGGCTGGGCCAGGCCGGTGCTGTACTGAGTTTCCGCGTGCCACTTCAGGCCATGTGAACACAGCTGAAGCAGCTCGGGCCTGACCTGGCCACATGCTGGGACTCAAGGTGGGGAAGGGGGTGCAGGGAGAAAGGGATCGGGAGCCATGGGTTATCCGGGCCCAGCCAGGCCTGTGCCGTGCTGTGTTCCCCGCTTCTCCCTGCACCCCTTTGCCCCAAGCACGCAGCACACAGCCACACTGTGTTCCTGCGCACCACTTTAGATCATGTAGGCACAGCTGGAGTAGCTCCTGCCTGACTTGGTCACACGCTGGGAACACAGGAGCTGTGCCAGTCAGGCAGAAGCTGCACCCGCCACGGCGCAGCCTGAAGTGGTGCACAGGAACAGAGTGCGGTACTGTGTTAATGGCGCCCACACTCCTACCAGTCCCCAGCCTGGCAGGGCCCAGATAACCCACAGCTCCTGGGCCTCCTCCCCCTACACCCGCTTCCCACCAGCAGGGAGAACCATATCTGAGCTTCGACTCTTGCCAGGGACTGAGCTGTCTGGTCTGTGAATGGCTGTAGGGTTGGAGCTGCACGCAGACAGCCTCACTGGGCAGAAGCTTGGCCAGGAGCTCAGTACCCCCTGCTTTGGAGTATATACTGGTGGCTGGGGCAGGGCAGGGAGTGGCTGCCTTGCCACTGGAGCAGCTGCTACATCCAGCTATGGCAAAGGGAAGAGAAAAGGCCAAGAGGCACCGAAAGCCAGGGCAGCCACAGGTCAGCTGCAGTTCTCCATCAGAGGAACAGCTGTGGGCTGGACAGAATTATTTGATGGCCAGATCCAGCCCACGGGCCATATTTTGCCCACTCCAGAGGTAGGGTATTTCTACCAAATATTTAATGGCACAAAGCCAATGCACATCTCAGGAGAGTGTGCCTCTGAGAGGAAAACTGAAGACTACATGAATCAGACTCAGGCAACAGAAATACATGCACCTGAAGCACTCCAAATTCTGCCCCAATTCAGAGCACTTCCAATTTGGAGCACTTCAATGCCATGTAGATATGTCACCTCCTCACCTGTAACCTCCCCCCCACCAGAGCATTTCAAAATTGCTGCAACAAGAAGCAGTGGCAGTGCTCTCCAGCAGGGGTGACAGAGAAAAGAATTCTTTACATGACTTTCTATCTGTGAAGTCTCCTAAGGACAGCTGAGTGCACAAGGAAGTGCTCAGGTGCTGTCTGCCCTGCTCTCCCCACTCATGAGGGAGGGGGAACACAACACTGTGGGCTACTGGAGGACACAGACACATCCTATTATGATCCACTGGAGGGTACATAATATTTTGGGAAGTACCTCAAAAAAGTACTTCAAAGATGTTGTTCATTTTTTGAGGATCTGAAGAACTTCAGCCACACTACCGTGCTACACTTGCTGTTTGGAGTGCTTCAAGGGCATTTGGAACACATCAAACAGAACATCTATGGACAGGGAGGATAAAAAACAACACTTAAAAAAAATCAGGTTTTTTTATTTAATTGTGTTACAATGCTTTAAAAATAAACTTATATAAAGATAGTTTTAACTGAAAATATATTAAAGCTCAAAGATATCATCATGGAATAGGGTTTATAACTTCTAATTATATACTAACTTGAGACAGTATATTCATGTAACCTTTTTTTTAGAAGTTGTATAAATCGGTCACAACAGACTATACCAGGAGCCCAATCTTACAGGGATCCCAGAGGCTTCTTTATAGATGAGTAAAGATTAAAGAAAACCATTCTACCCAATGGGTCTCAGTGCTCAGTCTAGAAGATCTCATTAAACATCTCTGTGATACTTATTTTCAATTCTCAAACTGTGGATTTGTGTCTCCACGGATCATAGGCAGACAACGTTCTTTCAGCAGAGGTAATATCTTTATTAGACCAACTAAATAGTTGGAAAAATTCTTCTCTGCAAACTTTCAGGCACCAATGCTCATCTTCAGGCACAGGGAGAGTTTATTGTCTCCAGAGATAACATCCTTCCTAACAGCAGCATATGACGATGAGAGATAACAGACCTGATTTACCTACCCATTAGCCCTATAGTGTCTCTGCAAGATTGTGTAGAGACAGTTAAACCCTCACCTTTCTCTAAAAATGCAAAAAAGTTTCAAGAAGTTAAATGAATAAAGGATATCAAACAACAAAAATGCAATTTTGGAGAAAACAATGATTAAATCAAGGCTTCCTGACCATCATTATTTAAATCAAATCCACACCGTCTATTGAGGCACATAGTGTCAAAAGTGCTGAAGAAAATGGATTTGTTTTAAAGCAGTTAATCAAATTGAGTGAAGATATTAAAATGGTGAATAATCACCGTGAATAATCCATTAAACTAAATTTACCCCATTCTAGTGCTACAAGATATGGAACATTCTCTGAAGCAACAATGGAGTGGATAGATTTGCTGACTCTCCTCGTACTATAACAGGTTTCCTGCTATTGTCACTGTCCCATCTGCTTCCAAATTCCCTTACCTTCTTTTTCTACTCTTAGCTGTGCTATTGCTAAGGAGCTGGAACAAAAAATTAGATTAAGATACAGTACATTAAACTTTTTTCCACTTTGTTAGGTAAAGGTTTATAAAGTGTGGGAGGGGGGCTAGACACAGTTAAAGCCTTTTACTGTGTTTCATTCTGTATGAAGAGCATCTAAGAGATTGTAAAATATTTCATTCTGCTGAATTAGAACAGAAAATTCAGATTTTTTTGCTGGATGGCTCCAGCAAGATTTTTGAAGGTAGGACATTCCATTAAATTGAAACCTCATGTGCTGTTCTCCCTCCATGCAATCAGAGAGCAGGGTCCTCTCATTCTTGAAATGGGAAAAAAAAAAGTATCTTGTCTTACTCTGTTTCAGCTTGGGAGACAACAAGAAAACTGCAGCATACCTAACATCTCACAATTCAGGACTTCAAGAGATCTTACTACAGTTCTCCACCAAAAAAAATAGTATCTGATATTTGGAATGTTAAACAAAAAAAACCCACACACATGCATACCACACGACTGAAGCTATCCTTATACATTATAAGGAAACAAAAAATAGTACAAAAAGGACAAGCTCCTCTGTTTTAATTTACAGCTCACGTTTAAGAAAGAAAAAGCCAGCAACTTCAAGAAAATTAGCAAAGTGTGGTAAAATCTAAAAGGGAAAACAATCAGATGTTGTCTTTGCTAAGAAACAAATTCAAATAATGCCTTTGACCTCTCCTAATAAGATATATGTATATAAATGTCAGGGTCACAAGATATATTTATGACCTTGACTACTTATATACCGCTATAGGTAGGTCAGGTTCACAAATATCCTAATACCTAGCATTTTTTTTAGTACTTGGAACTCTAGTGATTCTCAAGCAGAGTGGTGTAAGGTATGAAGAGATAAGCAGATAAGCTAAGCAAATAAGCAAAGGTGTGGGCATGTCCTGAATGATCCCCTATCCCTAATGCCCAAGCCCTCTGCAAGGAGGTACACACTAATACAGGAATTAGTTTTTGAAACTGGGTTCCACTCAATTCACAAAAGTAATGCAGGGGTGACTTGAGTCTATTGAGGTTGAAAACTACTCTGCTATTCAACTGAACACTTCTAGACCTCAAATACCACCATCAAAAAGCCTGTCAGATGTTGATATGAGCCCTTCACCTCTCAGACCACTCAGCAAGCCCTTTTCTGCACATATTACTGAACTAATCCCTGCTTCTGCTGGATGTAGAGTCAGATCCTCAGAACATAAAGAAGGAAAGTTGATTAGTGAAAGAAAGGAAAACATCTACACGCTAAGCATTCCTACTCTTTAAAGCACACCTTTTTGGCACCTAACTGGACTGTCCCCCCATAGGCATTAAAATCCTGGTTTCCATGAGAAGTACCCTGGATTTTCAAGATAGGAGGTAAAAGGAACGGAAGTGAAAGCAATATGAACTTTTGAGTGTGCAGCTTCTTCAAAAGTCAATTTTACTGAGGTGCACAAATATGGAACCAGGAGCCTAACTTTGGGCACTGAGATTTGAAAACCTTTCCCCAGTCATTTAGGAAGGAGGCAGCATTCAAACAGCTTTAAAAACTAAATGCTCATTCACTGAATGAATGGCAGTGCCTTTTCCAAAAACACCCTTTAAGAAGCCAAATAAGGAGCTGAATTAATGAAAAGTAAAAGGAACAGGCAACTAACTAATCCTCCATAGGCCAAGATGAGTAGGCAATACAGTACACAGGGAGAATAAAGCTGTTATGAGAGATATAAGAGTTCTCCATTTATTTTTCCTAAGGCCTGAAAAACCATCCTTTCCTGAACAGAAAAGTAACTGGAAACACGATAGTACAACAGCATGTTCTGATTTAAAATTAAGTTGATGCTATAGGGCTGGGGCATGGAGAAACCATATGCAAGATGACTTTGTCCCTAGGAAACAGATACTGAGGCAAAACAAAAGCTTACAGCTGCTAACTCTCCAGGCTTAAGCAATGGCTACCAAAACATTATGTTACTAAGAAACAAAAGAGGATCTTAAGGTTTCCACACAGTATGGGTAGGCATGAAGAAACATTTTTAAAACTAAAATCAAGCATCATAAAAGGTAAGCGGTCCAAGAAAAAGGAAGATCTTCAAAATATAATTTAAGTGTGAAATGTTTTAACATGGACAAAATCCTACAGTAGGGGTCGGCAACCCCTTGGCATGTGTGTCAAGTATGGCATGCAAGACCATTTTGCTCAGCATGCCACGGCCAGCCCTCGTTCTGAGTAGCTGCTGCCAGTGATGGAGCCTGGGCTGCTCCCAGCATGACTTGCAGCATCTCAGCTGCCTGGTGGGAGCAGCCTGGGCTCCCAGCTAGCAGCAGTTACCCAGAGCAGGGGCTGACTGCAGCCAGGAGGCTGCAAACAGCTGCACTGGGCTCCAGAGCTCCAGCTTCAGCTCCATGCTGGTGGCAACTGCAAGTACACCTCAGAGCTGACAGCAGAGCAGCACAGCCTGGTACAGAGATGATGCCTGGGCTTGGAGCCCAGCACAGCTGTTTGCAGCCTCCCGGCTCTGGGTAGATGCTGCCACCCGGGAGCCCAGGCTGCTCCCTGCAGGCAGCTACTGACAGTCACAGAACCCAGGCTGGGGGGGCAGGGGCTTTGGGTGGGGGGCAAGGGGCACAAGCAGGGCATCCTGCCATGTACTGCCTGCCCACATTTCGTTTTTCTGGCATGCCAGCACTTCGGCACCTTCCAAGGTGGGCATTGTGGTGCTTTTCGACACTCCGGCCAAAAAACATTGCCTATCCCTGCCCTACAGTTAACAGTCAGTGTTGTCCTAGTGCAGAAAATGCATGAATATTTTAATAGTCTAACATGCTGTGGGTAAATCAGGAGCACAAAACAACAAGTAACCAAATGATTCACACCAAGTGTGAACATTCTTTAAAAGCTATCTTGCCAGTGTTTCCTTTGAAAGGCAAAAATGCATTCGCTTGGGCTTAGATCCACAAAGCACTTCAGGCTGAATGTACGTGGCTAAATCTATAAGTGTGATCTACCAAACTCACCTGTAACCTCTTGTGTGGCAGCAAGACCTTAGATGCCTCCAGTTTTTTCCCAGTAAAGTTTCCGGGGCAGCTACAGTTCTGCTAGTGTCCAAGTCTAGAGGCGCCACAATTTTAGCAGAGCTTCTCATGTCTAGATCCCACTTGGGCCTAGGAAAAATGCTTTAAAAAAAAGTTATCACAACAATCCTCAACTGACCATAATCTGTATAGAATCATCACTGCTGCCAAGCATCTTATGCAAGGGACAGCCAAACAGATTTAGTCCCAGGGCTTTTCTCCCTTTTTTCTTCCTTAAACATCTGGAGCTGGCCCAGGCAGGGCACCCGTGGGGGGTTGGGGGAGCAAGGGGGGGAGAGGGAGGGGGACCCAGCAGCACCCAGTGAGAACCAGTGCTTTTCTTTAAAGCACCAGGAGCTGGGGTGGATTGGAGCAGCCATGGGGTGACTAGGGGAGCAAGCAGAGGTCAGGGGGCTGGTATGGTCCCCCGTGGTCACCTCCTCCTTTCCCCAGGACTCCCCCTCCGCCCCTAGTACTTATCAGCTCAGAATCCAGCTGCATCTTCCTGCTGCAGCCACCAGGGACTGTCCGAATCAAAGCGAGCAATCACATGGCAAGCAAAATGGTCTTGCATGCCATACTCAGCATGCATGCCTGGGGTTGCCAACCCCTACTGTAGGGTTTTGTCCATGTTAAAACATTTCACACTTAAATTATATTTTCCGAAGTTCTGGAGAGCATTGAATCAATTAGGACCTTTAAATTGGTCCCCCGATTCAATTCAGATTCAAAGATTCGACCACCGAATTGGGCCAAATCTCCTCCAAACTGAATCACCGCCCAAAGCTTCACACAGCCCTAAAAAAATATGACTTCTTAGTGCTCACCCTAAAAAAAGAAAGACATAAAAAGTTTTTGCTAAGGCTCTTGAAAGGCACTCAAGGTAGCTGGCTCCCTCAGCTCTGCTTGATTTTTTGTTCCTCAGTTCACCATTATCAAAGAAGTGTATTAGAACTTGCCTCTTCCTAATCAGTGCTCAGATATCGTGGTATAAAACTTGATAGAAGGTACAATAGATAGAAGGTTCCATGCCACACTCATGTAGTTGACACCATTGCTTAAAAAAATGCCGTGTGAAGAAATCTGTTCTACTTGCAATATAGATTTGTCTTCTGAATAGTTTGTTTGTGAAATCAATAGCACTACGCTAGACCCATTACAAAACATTTCATGAAACAGAAATGCCCTCAGAGCATCTTATGTATTGTAAAGCAAAATGAGTAAAAAGTTATTAAAATTTAGCATTTTCTTACCTCTCCTCCTCCAAGTTTAGAACAGAAGTTATTCTAATCATTAAAAATGGCAGAATACCAGTACTTTTCTCCACAGCAGAAACCATCCACTCAATGCAAAATTACAATGCAAGGCTGGTTCAGTGAACCAACTGGCTCAACGCCCATAATGCTTTTTAATATGATAATAGTGGGTCATTCACATTGTATAGCTAAGGAATGGTTGGAGCTTAGAATTGCAGAATCATAGAAAATTAGGGTTGGAAGGGACCTCAGGAGGTCATCTAGTCCAACCCCCTGTTCAAGACTAGACAATCCCTAACTAGATCATCCCAGCCAAAGCTTTGTCTAGCCAAGTCTTAAAAAATTCCAAGGATGGAACTTCCACCACCTCTCTAGGTAACCTATTCCAGTGTTTTACTACCCTCCTAGTAAGAAAATTCTTCCTAATGTCTAAACGAAAGTTCCCTTGCTGCAACTTCACACAGATGCTCCTTGTTCTGTCATTTGACACCACTGAGAACTATCTAGCTCCATCCTCTTTCAAACCCCCTTCAGGTAGTTGAAGACTGCAATTAAATCCCCTCTCAGTCTTCTCTTCTCTAGACTAAATAAGCCAAGTTCCTTCAGCCTCTCCTCAGAAGTCATGTGCCTCGAGCCCCCAAAACATTTTTGTTGCCTTTCTCCAGAACTGAACACAGTACTCCAGATGTGGCCTCACCAGTGCTAAATAGAGGGGAATAATCACTTTCCTTAACCAGCTGGCAGGCAACACTTCTACCAATGCAGCCCAGTATGCTGTTAGCCTTCTTTGCAACAAGGGCACATTGCTGAGCACCAGCTTTTGAGAAGTTTAAAACTGAACCATAAAAATGTGCTCCAGTCTAAAATTTGTCACGCAGGGCTGAATACACAAAAAAACCTTTTTTTCCTAAAGTCTGGCATAAAATTCAAAATCAATCTGCCTTTTTTTAATGGCACTCTTAGAATTTTAAAATATTCTCAAAGAGTTTCTGAAATAGTACTGTATATTTTTTCAGAAGTAGTCATATCTTGTTTGAAACGGTTATTACTACTTTCCTATGTCACTTCCAATTGAAAACATACATATAAATAAAACGTAATAGAAATAAATAATTAACCCCATCTTACAAATGCAAAAACAGGCTCAGAGAGATTTCTTCTTTGCAATGTTCTGCTGACAAGCCTATGCTTGCTACAGTTTTGAAAAGACCACCTAATAGCCAACAAAGCTCTGCCAGCAAAAGTTCCCACATAGATGCAACTTCAGCTACTTAGAGAAACTGGAATACCTCTAGCAACAGAAAAAAACTCTTCTTCCAACAGAGCTGTGTCCACACCAAAAGAAGCAGCAGCCATAGTGGTAAAGCAACAGGGGCCTCATACTGTAAACATGAGCAGAAAGCAAAGTAATGGCAAATCTAGATTCTCAAATGTTTTGTGTGTTTGTAAGTGGATCATAAACCACTGCAAGATGACAGGTTTCCAAACGATCCTCAAACCAATTTCTTAAAAAAAAAAAAATGCTTTTAATTTTTTCAAACACAATAGCCAGTGTCCATGAACATATCCTTTAACCAGAGCACATGGCTAAATCTACTCTTGGCAGACTGGGACAGTCGACCCAGAATGGAACAAATTTCTAAATAACAGTGGTTTAGCCTCCACATACTGAACAATAAAATATATACATGAATATATTAGATTTGTCATAGATTTCTACTTTCTCATTAACTCAGCATAATTTGGTTGTCTGCACTCTAGACTGGTTTTTGCTTATACACAATTATACCTGGCTGATGCCTTGCTGGTGGTGGATGCACACATGCAATGAGCCAGGCCAGGCTCTGTGGACCGCAGTGCAGACTGCTGGCTGCCTGCCACAACTGGTCCAGGACCTTGGTGCAAACTGCCTGCAGCCTCCCCACCTGCTGTTGCAGGCAGCCCTCCCCACACCCCCTTCTTCCCCACTCCCTGGCATGTTCAAAGACAGGGCTTCCTGCCCACTTCCCAGTTTTGTTGCGTTTTTTTTGCAGTGAGCCTGCCATTTTTCACGGAGCCCACCCTATTTCACACTGTCCACAAAAATCACATAATTGAGAATTTGTTAGGTCTTTACATACGCCTCTTCAGAAGTAGTATTGTGAAACAAAAAACCGTTTTTCTTATATGAACTAGTAAAAACGGACTCAAGAGAAGTTACTGAACACTACTGGAGTTAATTTCAGAACTCAGTCGAGAACATCTGAAAACACTCCATGGACAGGCTCTAGCTACCTCAGATGAGCCACTTTCCCACCAAATGCTTTGCATTCACACATGCTGCTCTCTCCTCAACTGTTTGTACAACCTTCTCAGCAGTTCCTGCAAACACTTCTGTCCCATCAGATTTCCTCCTCTTACTTGAAAAACTTCCTTTTTTCTCTGAGACTACATTTCTCCCTACCTTCTGTCCTTAGGTCTTTGACTAAAAGCTTTCTTATACTTAAAATGTATATCTCGGCTATAACTTGGCTCAGTTTCTCTATTATCTTATAACTATGCCTAACATTTTGAAAAACAGGTGAAATGAAGCAGTGAAATATTGTAAATTAAATGAGGAGCTGTTCTCTGTCCACATATTATGAATCAATATAATGAGCAATGTAATCTCTAAAATACTACAAGATATCACTAGTTTTCACGTTTTATTTAGTCATGCAAAGGGACAAATACATTTAAAAGTTAGTTGGGATGCTTTCACTTCTCTAACATAATTCTAATGGAGTGAAAAGCTAAAAAGCAAACAGCTAAGATCGAAAAGCCATATTTCTGTTTCTCTACCTACCAGCAATATTTGTATTTTCATGATTTAGCAATTTCAAAATATTTGGCTTCAAAACACTATAGAAAACATTTAACAAACTATCAGGCGTTGTTTTTTTTTCTATTTGGAAGAAACTAAAAGAAAAACTAGGGTATACCAACTTATATTCCAGACACTGTGTGACAACCCAAAATTCTACCGACTTGCACAGACCTCATCAATAAGCTCCAAGCCTTCTTGTCAAAATTTTCCACTTGGATGCTAGAAGAGTTGCTGCATTAACTCGGATCTAAACAAGAGGCCGCCTTTTTCAAACGTAGTGAGTGCCCTCAGTTTGAAAACTTCAAAGAGAAGTTACTGGTGCCTGGTAACTCATAAGTCAGATCACTTTGTTCACCTGAAACACAGATCTAGATGGCCAACTTTACACACCAAAGTTGGACATTCTTGGCTTTAGAAAGTTGAATTGCATTTGCAAAGATAAAGAGGATATTAGCTAACCTGAAACTAAGAGTTAAACAATTGTAACCCAGCAACTATGCAAGGACCAAATACTGCCACTGTCACCCAAAATACTGCCAAAGAATAGTGTTTAGGATGACTGTTACAGAATACTACAGTGCTTTTATAGAAAATAGTCATGAATCATGAAACAACAGAGCAACTGAAAAACCTTCAGTCTGACTTTGAATTCAGAATGAAAACAAGATGGGCTCAGTGAAACAAGCAGAGGGAACTAGAGGGCCCTCGGACAGTTAGGGAGGTTGGAGAGAAGAACTATTCAGCCAAAAACCTACTCTTTAAAACTTTAAAGAGAATGCTGTTTCCAGCCTGATATTGCCAACCTCATTTATAATTAACTCTCACCTGAATAAGGGTAGCTGACAGAGCTTTCAATGAACTCAGAAAGCACAGGAAGAAATGTTTTAACACAGCCTTAAAAGCATTTGCCACATTTCTTCTTGGCAACCTCACGTTTGTCTTTTCTAAACCTGGCCCACATGCAATCACACTCAATGATCTGAGAACAAACTGAAGTCTACCAAAATGTATATATACATGTAAAGAACTTTGGATTTTTGCATTACAAGGCTATAATGAGCATCCTATTTAAACAAAAATTGAGAGATGGCTCCCTCTAGTGTTCAGAGCTCATTTTTTCAAGTGCTGAAAGATCCTGATTTAACATTATCTTTTCCAGATGCAGTTCACAATGGATACTGAAACATAAATAAGGCAACCTAACCATGAACAATGCATGCTCACTTCTGTCCCTTAAAATAAAAAAAAGGAATGTCTATAGAGCCCTGAAACAGAAAACACACAAATACATGATCTGCTGTATTCCCCAGAAAAATCATATTGGAGATTTAGGGCTAAAGAGATGAGTCTTTGAAGAGTTCAAACAAATAGCTAGAACTACTTTTTAAATCTCCTTATGGCCTAGAAGTATACATGGAAGAACGGAGAGAAGGAATGAATGCTTATGAGTTACAAGAGAAGACACATTTTCCAATATATTAAAGTACATGAAGGCCTGATTTAAAAGGATATGTTAGCATTGATACTCCTTACCAAAGGAATGAGAACAATAAAATGCAAACTGTACAAGGGAAGTAAAGCCAAGCATTGACTGCCTGACATTAAGAAAGAACATTCTCCTCTACCGCCATCCCCATGCATGTTATTCCATACTTGTCCCTTGTGGGGTTCCCTAAACCTTCCCCGGTGCATGTCATGTTGTCCACCATCAGAAAGAGGACACTGGGCTAGATGTGCCACTGGTCCAGTCTTGCAAAGGAATTCTCACATAAAATGTTTCCCTTCCAATTCGTTTTTCAGGTAACGGGCACCTATTCTGAAACAGGATTTAAAACACAGAAAATTGAAGCCTATTATCAAACTGCATTTGCACTGCTCCCCAGACTCTAACAATCAGTTTAAAGCATTCATTTCTATAACTGCTGACGTTAATGGACAAAACCATAACCTCACCAAATACTGTATGCAAGGTGATAAACCTCAGGAGGAATAATTAAACACACAAATACAAAATACACACTGAAATACCAATACAGCTGGCCAGATAGCAGCACTACAGAGAAGGATCTGAGAGTCTTGGTAGATCATGGACCCAGTGTGAGTCTGTAATTTGGTGTAGGTGTACAAAAAGCGAATGCAGTTTTGGGATCATTAGGTACAAGGCCCAAGAGGTGACAGTGCCTCTCCACTCAGCACTGGTTAGGCTTCATCTGAAGTACTGTGTGCAATTTTGGGCTACACATTTTAAAAAGAACATGGAGAAGTTCAAGAGGGTCCAGAGGTGAGCAACAAAGATAAAAAGGGTTAGGAAGGCAAATCATATGAGGCTAGATTGAAGGAAAGAGGCATGTCCAGCTTTAAGAGTGTTGAGCTGGCAGCAGGGCAGCCACCAGGTATAGGCCAGCCCTGATGAGGCAGTCACATGGCCTCAAGAGGGTTGTATGGTTGGAAGAGGGGGATAAGCAGTCTCCATATTAACTCAGACCCTCAGCGCTGAGCTAGCAGTCTCCTGCTGGCAGTTGGGAGAACACCACCCTGCTGAGTGGCTGTTCAGAACATCCTGGGATGTAAAGGCAGGAGCCTCCTGGTCCTAGGTACAACTGAAAATTACACCCTGCTGAGGAAGGATGGCCTGGTGGGACTGCCTGTGGTGGGCTAGCTCCCCAGAAATGCCAGGCCAGTTGCCTCCCCAGTAAAAGGCAGGTTGGGGCACCTTATAACCCCAGCCACCAACAACTTAGTGGGTGGTAGAGCAGGTACTGGGGCCAGGCATGTCTTTGGACACCTGAGGCCATGAGGTGCAAGACCCTGAGGCCCCAGCAAAGGGGCCGAGTGTTGGCCTCAGTGAGGGAGTGCAGCAAGAAAATGGGCTGCGTAGAGTAGGCCTGCAAAGGAGGCCTGAAGGGCTACACAGTAGTGGGTACAGAGCAGGATTGCAGGGGGCAACCTGAAAGGCTGCACTAGAGTAATTCAGGGAGTGACCCCCAGTGATGGGGAGTAAATTGCTACCTCAGTGAGCAAGGGGAAGGAGTAGCCCCAGCAAAGGAATGGAAGAGTTGGACCCCAGTGAGTCCTCAGATAAGGCAAGGCTGAGTTTTGGGTCAGAGGAAGACCCCAGTAAGCCCTCAAACATTGTGAGGCTGAGTGTGGGTCATAAGTTAAGAACTTCAGCTCTGTACAGGAGCTGGGGGAGTTGTAGTGGGTAGCTTGGAACATAGTGTGGTTGCACAGTGATGGCAAGCTCCAAGGGGGAGTGAGAGTCCTGGGTGAAACCCTGGAGCACAGGTCACGGTGTGAAGCGCTGCAATATGAAAGCCATATGCAAGGCTTGGGACACGGTATAGGGAAGGTGAGAGCCATGTGTAACACCCTAGGCATCAGGGCATTAAATGGGTAGCCTCCTGTATATTGTTTATTACAAGTCATGGCAGGTGAGATACAGTGGACTGCCCTAGGCAGAGGAGCAGGCCAATATAGTGATCAGCCACTGGACTGCCCGTCACAACACTTAAGAAGGGATACTGAAGGGCTGCCATAAAGAAGGGAAACACCTTTTCTCTCTTGCTGCACACAGTAGGGCATGGACCAGTGGCCTGAAGTTGCAGTAAAGTAAGTTTAGTTTGGACATCAGGAAAATCTTCTTTACTTTTAGAATAGTGAGGCAGTGGAGTAGATGCCTAGGGAGGGTTTTAAGCCTTCCTCAGAGGCACTGGGTGTTGGCTACAGCTAAGGCTGGGGATGCTGACTGGAGTGTGCCAATCAATGGTCCTGCTGCAACCAAAGCTGGAGGTTCCTGGCTAGATGGCCCCTCTGCTCAGGGTCAGACCAATAGCTATATTTGGGGTCAGGAAGGAATTTTACCCCATGGTCAGACTGGTACAGACTGTGGGGGGTTTGCCTTTATAACAGGCTGCACCTAAGGGGCCTCAGTTGGCTCAAGCAATCCACAATAATGAAGGGAAGCGAACTGGCTGACCAAAAATAGAGGCAGGAAGAAGAAGTGAGGGAAGGAGGACCTGGAGAGGTATGTGATGGTCGTGTGGAGAGTGAGGATTCCTCAAACGAAGATTTTAGAGTGAGAACTAACCAGTGCCCATGGGTGTTCATTCTGGATTGTTTTATGTTTTCCGCTGAGCTCTGTGGTGCAGATTCAACTAGGGCTTTGAAACTTATGTTGCTGGACCCAGAGAGGGACTGTGTAGCTGGGACCAAGGTAAAGGCTGGATTATTTTGAATTACTTAGTTTCATCTGAGCCCTGTGGAACAGAAGAACCATGGGCATTATGGCCTGTACTGCTGAGCCCAGAGAGAGACTGTGTCACTGGGACCAAATTATAGGAGTGGGTTAAAGGGTTGATTTGTGCCTAGGGGGAGCTAGGCTAACAGACCCCATTACAGCCTTCCTCTATAGCAGTGGGCATGGCCCTCTTCCTTGGATCCATGGAGTACATATTTTTAATCTTTACAGCAGTAGGACATTGGCCACTGTGGTCCCCCTGCTTTACCTGTGGCAGATTAGGTTCTTATGTTTTGTGTTGTGTCAGGGTTGACTGTGGTTTGGCTAGGAGGTTAGACAATGATTTTATACAGAATGGTTTGGACAGGGGTGATCCTGCCTCAGGCAGGGTGCTGGACTAACCTCTTAAGGTCTCTTCCAGCCCAACTTTTATGATTCTATAACTGAAATCAAAACAGCTGAAGTAGTGTTATGTGCCAAATTTATAAATGGTCTCTCTGCTTTCATTACACATAGCAAATTATGACTCTATTTAAAATCTAAATATAAGCATGGCTTCATTTCCCCTGAATTATCCAATCTAAACATAATATGTAACGGGCATTTTTGGAAATGGATTAAGTCTCACTTAGGTGGCATCTGGGAATTGTCTAGTTTCTATGGCTCTATAGACAGCAGTAATGAGAACCGTGATTAAAAAAAAAACAACCCACAAGCAGTCTCCTGATTATGGGAGGCAAATCAATTGGTACTTGAAGGACGAATGAGCCTACATAATCTCATCACTCAGAACAGGGTGCAGAAAAAGGAAGTCAGGCAGACAAGTAGCTGCAGTAAGGAATCCACAGAGCAGGGAGCTCTACCACCTCAGGAATAGTTCTTACAGGTTGTCAGAAAGGAGACTGAAAAGGTGAGCAAACTCTTCATCTTCTCAGAAAAGAATTACAGTAGAGAAGGACACTGTGGGCAAAGGAGAGTGGGTGTGCATTTGCAGAAAGACCATTATCAATGACCTCACTGACTTCACTTCATTCACTTAAGAGCAGTTATCTTGCTGAAGGCACAAAAACCACCATATGGCTACTTTCTAAACATTGAGATTTTCCCAAAAAGGGACCCAAAACACCACCTAAACATACCATTACCCATACCCTACAATGCAGCCAAGGACACAATCATAGAATCACATAGAAGTAGGGCTGGAAGGAACCTCCAGCCAGAGGCACAATCTTCCCTGTCCAAACCCTCCTATATAATCTAAACTCTACATAAAACTACCAAAATGGAACTCAGAACCATCAACCTTGACACAACATGGACCTAACACCCTAGCTTGCCACAGATAAAACAGGGGAATCATTGCAGCCAATGACCAACTTTTATGAAATGTTAATATAGGCTCAAGAAATCCTGGGTAGAGGACCATGCCACTCACCACCACCACCACCCCCCCCCGCCCACAGAGGAAAGAAAAACCCTCCACAGTCTATACCAATCTGACCATGGGGTACAATTCCTTCATGACCCCAAATACAGTGATTGGTCTGAGCAGAGAGGTAATACTCTGTAACCAGAAACTTCTGGCTTTGGTCCCAACAGGAGCACTGGGACACCCTAGTCAAAGTTGCTAGCCTTGGCTGTAGCCAACAGTCAATGCCTCTGAGAGAGTTTAAGAATACTCTGACACACGTCCAGTTCTGGGCACCGCACTTCAAGAGGGATGTGGACAGCATGGAGAGGGTCCAGAGGAGGGCCACTCGCATGATCAGGGAGCAGCAGGGCAGGCCCTGTGAGGACAGACTACGGGACCTGAACCTGTTCAGCCTCCAAAAGAGAAGGCTGAGAGGGGGGATCTAGTGGCCTGTTATAAACTAGTCAGGGGGGACCAGCAGGCACTGGGGGAGTCCCTGTTCCCCTGAGCACCGCCAGGAGTGACCAGGAATAACGGTCACAAGCTGGCAGAGGGTAGATTTAGGCTAGATATCAGGAGCTGCTGCTTCACGGTCAAGGCGGCTAGGATCTGGAACCAACTTCCAAGAGAAGTGGTGCAGGCTCCTGGGGTGTTTAAGAGGAGGCTGGATGAACACCTTGCTGGGGTCGTTTGACCCCAGTACTCTTCCCTGCCATGGCAGGGGGTCGGACTAGATGATCTACTCAGGTCCCTTCTGACCCTAGAAACTATGAAACTATGTAGCAGAAAGGGAAGGCAGGGACAACCAGCAAAGCTCAGAAGCATAGAAAATGTGCACAGTAGAACTTACGCAGAGCTATGCCTAAATTATCCCCAACCACTGGCTGTTCAACCTCTTCTTGAACAGCTCCAGTGATGGAGAGTCAACAGCTTCCCTAGATATCCATTCCAATGCCTCACTATTTTAACAGTAAAGAAGTTTTTCTGGATGTCCAATTTAAACTTACTTTGCTGCAACTTTGGGCCATTGGTCTGCATTCTTGTTTCTGCAGCAAAAAAAGAAAATGTGTTTTCCCTCTTCTTTATGGGACCCCTTCAAGTACTTGAAGGCTGGTATCATGTCCCATATTAAGTGCCTTTTCTGCCATCTGAATATGCCTGACCTCCAGCCATGTCATATGACCTGTTTTCCAGGTCCTTTATCAACTTTGTTGCCCACCTCTGGACCCTCTCTAAGTTCTTTATCCTTGTTTAAATGTGGAACTCAAAACTGCATACTGTACTCCAGATGAGGCCTAACCAGTGCTGAGGCACTATCACCTTCAACGTCTTGCATTGTCAAAACTGCATTCACCTTTTTTGTGAATGCATCATGCTGCAGACTCATACTGACTCTGTGATTTACCAAGATTCCCAGATCCGTCTCCATAGTGCTGCTACCCAGCCAACTGTCACCCATTTTGTATTTGTGTTTTTTGATCATTTTTCTTGAGGTGCAGTAACTTGCATTTTTCCACACTGAACTCCAACCTGTTAGCTCTAGGTCAACTTCCCAACCTGTCAAGATCTTTCTGAATTATACTCACATCCTCCAGCATGTGGGATGAGAGGGACCTGGTGGTAGGGGTTTACTACAGGACACCACATCAGGAGAAGTAGCTGGATCTGAAATTTTCAGCTCAGCCTGGGGAGGCGGTGCGTGCAAAGGATGTTGTAGTCATGGGTGATATGAGTTACCCTGACATCAACTGGGAGGAGCAGTCGGCCAGGTCTAGCCACTCACGAAGGTTCCTGACTTGCGTACAGGACCTGCACCTCGTGCAGGAGGTGCTTGTCCCCACTAGGGAAAATGCCATACTGGATCTGGCGTTAGCCTCTGGGGATGACCTGGTGGGGGATGTGCTAGTACAAGGGAGGCTAGGGGACAGTGATCATGAAATGATCCAGTTTGCTAATCAGAGAAAGGTGGGGAGGGTAACTAGCACAGTACAAATGCTTGACTTTAGGAAAGACAACTTTGATGTACTCGGGGCAGTAGTCAGGGAGGCACTTGGAGCCCAGGGTGTAGCTAGTATGGGGGTCCAGGAAAGGTGGTCCTTTGTCAAAGAGGCTATCCTTGGGGGGCAGCAGGATGCAATTCCATTGCACAGGAAGGCGGGAAAAGGGTCCAAGAAACCTTCATGGCTGAGCGTGGATATCCAGGCTGGCCTGAGGGCAAAGAAAAAAGCATACTGGAGGTGGAAGCAGGGGGCAGGGACAAAGGAGGAGTATACCTCCCTGACCCGAGCTTGTAGGAATTTGGTAAGGGAGGCTAAAGCAGTACTGGAGCTTAGATTAGCTTCTGGGAGTAAGGACAAAAAAAGTCCTGCTTCAAATATATAGGTAGCAAGAAGTCGTCTCAGGGTAACACTGGACCTCTATGGGGCGGGGCGGGGTGGGCCAGGGCAGCTGGGTGACAGACATGTGAGAGAAGGCAGAACTCTTTAACAAGTTCTTTGCCTCCGTGTTCCTGTCTGCTGACAATGGGGTGCTCTTGGGCAATAGTGTAGAGGCCCAGGAAGGATGCGAATCCCCTGACTGTTAGTTCAGACCTAGTTAAGGATTACCCGGAGGGTGTAGATGCATCCAAGTCAGCCGGCTTGGATGACCTTCATCCGCGGGTGCTGAGGGAATTGGCAGGTGTCATTGTGGAGCCATTGGCATGGCTATTTGAGGACTCCTGGTGCTCAGGCCAAGTCCCTGAGGACTGGAAAAGGGCCAATGTGGTCCCTATTTTCAAGAAAGGGAGGAAGGAAGAGCCTGGCAACTACAGGCCAGTCAGCCTCACTTCTATCCTGGGGAAGGTCTTTGAAAAAATTATCAAGGGCCACATTTGTGAGAGCCCTGCAGAGGAAGTGATGTTGAGGGGTAACCAACACGGGTTTGTGCCAGGCCGATCCTGCCTGACTAACCTGGTCTCTTTCTATGACCAGGTAACAAAGAGCTTAGATGTGAAGGAGAAAGTCGATGTCACCTTCTTGGACTTCCAGAAGGCCTTCGACACAGTGTCCCACCCAATTCTGGTGGGCAAGCTGAGGGACTGCGGCACTGACGAATGCACAGTCACGTGGGTGGCAAACTGGCTCCAGGGGCGCACCCAGAGGGTGATGGTGGGCGGGTCGATGTCGACCTGGGAGGGTGTGGGCAGCGGAGTCCCCCAGGGCTTGGTCCTTGGGCCAGTGCTGTTCAGCATCTTCATTAGCTACCTGGACGAGGGTGTGGAGAGCACCCTGTTCAAGTTCGCTGATGACACCAAGCTGTGGGGTAAAGTGAATACACCAGCAGGCAGGGACTGCATCCAGGCAGACCTGGATAGGTTAGAGAAGTGGGCAGATCTGAACAGGATGCAGTTTAACAAGGACAAGTGCAGGGTGCTGCACCTGGGGAGAGGGAACCAGCATTATGGTTATAGGTTAGGGGCTGACCCTCTCGGCAGCACAGAGGCAGAGAGAGATCTTGGAGTCATGATTGACTCCAGGATGAATATGGGTCGCCAATGCGATGAAGCAATAGGCAGAGCCAACCACACCCTGTCATGCATCACCAGGGGCATCACTAACAGGTCCAGAGGGGTCTTGCTCCCCCTCTATCCCGCGCTGGTCAAGCCGCAGCTGGAGTACTGTGTCCAGTTCTGGGCGCCGCACTTCAAGAGGGACGTGGAGAACCTGGAGAGGGTCCAGAGGAGGCCACTCATATGGTTGGGGGCCTCCATGGCCAGCCCTATGAGAAGAGGCTGAGGGACCTGAATCTCTTCAGTCTCCGCAAGAGAAGACTGAGGGGGGATTTTGTGGCTGCCTACAACCTTATCAGGGGCCACCAGCAGGGACTCGGGGAAAGTCTGTTCACCAGGGCCCCCCTTGGAGTCACTAGGAACAATGGCCACAAGCTGAGGGAGGATAGGTTTAGGTTAGATATTAGGAAGAACTACTTCACTGTAAGGGTGGCCAGAGCCTGGAATAGGCTTCCCAGAGAGATGGTGATCTCACCTTCCCTGGAAATCTTCAAGAGGAGACTGGACAGGCACCTGGCTGGGGTCTTATGACCCCTGCCACCCCCAATGCTCATTCCTGCCCATGGCAGGGGGTCTGACTCGATGATCTGTCTAGGTCCCATCCAACTCATTGCTTCTATGATTCTATGAACGTATTCACAGTCTTATCCCATTTCATGTCATCTGCAAACTTGCTTAAGGAGCTTTCTATGCCAGCACCCAAATTGCTAATAAACATAAATCTATGATTCCTCGCTGAACACTACTGGGCCCAGAACCAATCCCTGTGAGACTCTGCTCAAAACCTCCTGCCATACTGCATGGCCCCATGAATAATTACCCTTTGCTTGCAGTTATTGAGCCAGTTATCTATCCACCTTGTAGTAGTTTTATCCAGCCCACATTTCTCCAATTTGTTTATGTGAAGGAAGGCCCTGTAGACATTGTCAAAAGCCTTGCTGAAGTCCAGATATTCAACCACCCAACTAGTTACTTTGTCAGAGGAAGAGATTTGACACAATTTGTTTTTCATAAATCAATGCTATGTGCTTGCGATTGGCCTTTCCTCTTCCAGATGTTTGCAAATGGCCTTCCTTAGGATCACACAATCATAGAAAATTAGGGTTGGAAGGGACCTCAGGAGGTCATCTAGTCCAACCCCCTGTTCAAACAAGACCATCCCCAACTAGATCATCCCAGGTAAAGCTTTGTTTAGCTAGGTCTTAAAAGTCTCCAGGAATGGAGAGTCCACAACCTCTCTGGATAAGCTGTTCCAGTGTTTTACTACCCTTCTAGTGAGAGAGTTTTTCCTAACATCCAGACTAAACTTCCCCGACTGCAACTTATGACCACTGCTGCTTGTTCTGTCATCTGCCGCCACTGAGAACAGACTAGCTCCATCCTCTTTGGAATCACTCCTCAGGTAGTTGAAGGCTGTTAAATCCCCTCTCAGTCTTCTCTTCTCTAGACTAAATAAATCCAGTTCCCTCAGCCTCTCCTTGGAAGTCATGTGCCCCACCCCCTTCACCATTTTCATTGCCCTCCGTTGGACTCTCTCCAATTTGTCCACATCCTTTCTGTAGTGGGGGGCCAAACTGAACACATTACTCCAGATGCAGCTTCACCAGTGCTGAACAGAGGGGAAGAATCACTTCCCTTGATCTGCTGGCAGTGCTCCTACTAATGCAACCCAGTGTGCCAGTAGCCTTCAACAAGGGCACACTATTGGCTCATATTCAGCTTATTGTCCATTGTAACCTTGCAGGCCCTTTTCTGCAGAGCTGCTGCTCTGGCCAGTCACTGCCTACACCCTTGGGTTGCAGGGCCAGATTGGACCGGGCTGGGGCAGTCCATTGCCTCTCCCTGTGGCTGCCCATGCCCCTGACCTTCAGCAGCTCACCCTGAGTGCCCGGCACCACTGTGTACAGGTGACAGGTGCTTCACCTCCAACCGCCACAGTAAGTTTGGTCCACTGCTGGGAAAGGGGGGGACATAGGGAGCCATGCTACAGCCCACCTGCAAACCGTGGCCCCCACATGGGGCTGGAGGTGGGAGGGACAGGCAGTGACTCCTGCCCCCCTGGGGCTGCCCCACCCCAGGCTATGCTGTCACAGTAGGCGGCAGTGGTGATTTGGGCTCCATAACTAGCCTCAGCAATCCCTTCCACACCCCCCACAAAGTCAGGTCACATCCCCCCTCCCCCTGACCAGCTGGCCGCTCCTCAGAGGGACTCTGCTTAGGGTGCCGTATCTGGCATCTGGTTGCCATGGGCACATGAGAAGCATGCAGAGCCTATCAGTTTGTGTGCTGCTGCCCCTGCAATGGGGTGAGTAAACCCCACTTCCCCTAAGGCTACTGGGATCTGCCCCACCCCTGCTCCAGTGAGGGGTTGAGGGGCTGGGGACACCTTACAATGGGTGCTGCTCCCTTGCCAGGCAGACCCAGCAACACTCCAGAGCAGGGTTTCCCACCCCCACTCCTTTCTCCAGCTCTCTGAGTGGAGTGAGTAGCAGTAATGAGTGGTCCATTACTTTGGCTAGGAAGGAGAGACCCTCCGTGGCTGGAACAGATGGCCCACCCCAGGGCTGCAGAGCATGCTGGGATGCTGGAGGACTCTGATTTAACCTAAGCCAGGAAGGGGTCTGGAACACAAGTTCCATAAACCGGTTTGACTTCAATCGGTTAAGTTTGATACTACATCCAACCAGGTTTATCTCAAACCAGTTGCAGCCATTTTGAAACTGGTTTATGTACACTGAACTTCTGTTGTTACAAGTTTAAACTAGTTTCTGATCACTTAAACTGGTTTGTGTGTAACTTCTATCCCTGGCCTTTATGTTTGGCTACATTGTTCTTTCAGCAGATGTCTGGAAAATTCGAGTCTCCCCATAGTTTTTGATAGATTTGTCACCAGCTGAAAGAGTGCCTTATGTACACTGAAGAGCAGATAGGAAATTAATGAGATTCTACAGGACTTTGACCATAACACCATAACATCTAGGAGGTATTTAAGTGCTTTGCAAATGTTCACAGTTTTGCCAGAGCAAATGCTAAATTATTTCAACTCCACATACACAGAGGTAAGCAACACAAATGTCCTTTCCAATCCCTTATCCACAGTTCACATTCTTTCCCTTACTATTTGTAAAAATCAAGATAAATCTCTCTTTACCCAAGCCAGGAAATTTAAGCATGTGCTTAAGTGATGAAAGTACTTTACTAGGACTCTGACAATTAAAAATTAAGCATATGCTTAAGAACTTTTCTGGATACAGATGTTAGTTTGGAAAAGTTAACTGTCTTTTGTAAAAAAAAGTTACTCATTCCCCTCTCCCTGTTTCAGAATTCTCCTCTTGAAAGACCAGGGACAGAAAAGTCTTATCCAGGTACTGAAAGAGGGAGAAAACTATAAGAAGAGTCTGCCATTAAGTCCTTTTGTACATACAAATATTATACAACTTTAAATGTACAACATATTAAGTAGCACCACTACCAACTCTGTATACAGTTATTCCAGCACAGAAACACTGACAGCAATACAATGTATTTGCAAACAGGGCACGAAATACATCTTATAAAAATGCAGAAGTTATATTTCCAGTATAACTGTGTACATACCATACCATCAGTTGTTTAAAATGGTGTTGGGGGGGAGGGGGGGGGAACCTGTGACTGCACACCACCTACCAACAAGTCACATTTTTCCAATACATTTTTCAGTAATAAGTGATAATACTGCAAATGCACTCAGATCACTAAAAAAACAAAATAATATCAAGTGGAAAAAATGAGTTAAACCTCCAGCAACAAGAGTTTATTTCTCAGCAATTCAAGTCAACAGCAATAACATCTGGTGACGATTTCTCATTGCAGTTATTCTTAAGATTCCCCTCTAGACTATAAAATTATACCAATGTGATGAGCATTAGAGGAATGTTACTGTGTATTTTGCTTAAACTAAATGCCCTATACTCAAAAGACAATACCAAGGAGCTCTAACCTGGGAAAGTTGACAGAGATGGAGATAACCAGTAGTCTGCTCCCTTACTTATGAGTCCAGAATTATTCCTTACAATGCTCTTTTTAGCATTTTGTCCGCTTCTAGAATTAACAAATGCCTCCTGTGATGGAATTTCCAGCACTTCCCTTGGAAGGCTATCCAAAACAAATAGCAGTGAAAAAAGGTACTTATCTTCCAAAATTAAATTTAAGTTTTCTTTTTCTGAACTTCATTATATTCCTCTCAAACCCAATATCATTAATTTTAAATAACATTAGGCAGCTACTGCATTTTGTCTCTCTCCTGTGAACTCACCAGCTTGTCTGGATATTTTTTTTTTTTTTTTAACTAAAAACAATGTCCACAACCATAATAGTTACATGTATATTTTCACAGCAAACAACTTCCATAGCTATTTTCATCTATAGACCTTAGCATGCTTTGCAAAGGAAGCTTAGCATAACTGTTATGCTTTACAAGCAGGAAAACTGAGGCAGACATCAAATTGTCCTGATTCACAAGACAGTAAGACAGCAAGGAACTGACCAACATTTCCTAATTTTTAGTCTTGTAATATGATGTAATAGGGTTCCATATGCTCCCAGAGGACAGGACACTATGAACTCAGTATTTGAAGCAAGCTCATAAAAACAGTGGAAGAAAGTGTTATCATCTACACTTCTTTCTTCCATGGTAAAGTGACTTTGGAGATAGAGACAAAGTGCAGGTAGGTCAGGCTTTTGTTTTTGGCTGATATAATTCACAGTGATATTTTTGACCATCTTTAATATTCACACTCTTTATTTATTTATCTTCCTATTCATTATTTAGTGCCTTTAGTTACAAAGGCTCATTTTGTTTCCAGCTGTAATAAGCCAGTCAAGTGCAAAATATTAACACAGTTATTACCCATGTCAAAAAACAAATTCACATTTTTAGGCTATTTTTGAACTAGGTAAACTGTGCTGCCATCTACAGAACAGAAGTTTGCAATGAACTCAAAAACAACACCCAGCTATGAACTCATTCTTCTCCTATTACATTTACAATTAAGAAAGAAGCTGTTTTTTGTCTTAGCTGTAACTTTAAAAAAAAGCTAGCTTAGGAAGGCCAGAGGAATAATTCTGTCCTTTCTAAAGACACCCACATTAACTGCTTCCTTTTTTCCTTTGGTTTATTTCAAGATTGCTGATATGTTCCGGCGTTCAATTCCTACTCGGATTCCCAAACCAAAGTCTACAAGCATAACCAAGTTACCCATGAGAACTCCTACTGGGCAGCTCCACAAGCCACTCCATGATAGCAATAATGGAAAGCTACACATCGTAAGAACTGTATCTAAAACTTGCCTTCAAAATGGAGGGAAAAGGTAAAATATTCTCTACTATGCCTATGTGTACCATCTCCTTGAAGAATGTGAATCTCTGGAACAATCACTTCCAAAGAGCTGTGTGAGAAACAGCTAATACTTCCACAAAGGATGAAATAAAAAAAGCTAACCATTCACAGGCCAGTAAAAAACAGCAAAATTCACACTAAAACAATAATCAATATACTCTCAGGCCCAGACTGTGCTCTCATTTCCAGTCTAAATCCTGATCTCCAGGAATTTTTTTTTATTATTATTTTTTTTTACAAATGATTGCAGTTTTTGGCTGTACCATGAAGTGACAAATGAGGCTACAAATAAGTTCCCACTTCAAGTTCAGTTCTGACATCCCTCCTCATACAAATAAAAACTGCAATTTTACAATAGATTGGTGAATGTTTTATAACCAAAATGATGAGTAACTGTGTGTTATTTTTAAGTTGGTCTTACAGAAGTGTGTTTCAGTGTGGGTAATTTTATGTTAAATATCACGTAAAATAAGACAATGAGCGGAGGGATGGTGAAATTTGCTATTTAATAGTGCCAACTGAGCATAAAGCGGCAAGCTTTGGGTTGTATGCATTATTATTTTTTAGACTAATGGAAAAAAGTGTCAATTCCCACAATGGTTAGTTAACTGGTGTGATGTAGCCACACTTGTATGCATACAAAAGCCATATTATAAAAATGGATGCAAGAATTAAGACTTTCAATATGACTTCTTAATCTGCTGTATTAATTTCTCACACTTTACTAGAATTATGGTGTCTAGATTTCTGATTGTTTATAAGCTCCCTACTGGAGCAGATATCATGCTGTGGGTACAGTAGTTGACTGAGAGTTGGTACTTTGACAGAATGCTCCTAATATCCTGATATATATGTACATACACTTGAGTCTCCACTCAGCCACTGAACAAACCAATAAAAATAACTGCTGGCTACTTGCCTCCAAAGTGATGCTGCCAACACAAAGCTGTATTAAGATACAACAGTATCATTTTATTTCTTGAAGGATGCTTTTCATTGCAATAATTCTCGAATTCCTTTGAAAGGTTTATTTCAAATATTACTGATACCGTTCTATTTTTTCATATGAAAATCAATAGAAAACTACTATTGGTGACTGTAACAGGCATCCTGTAACACTGGCTAATTCTTGGCTGCTGTACTAGAACAGCAATCCTCAACCTTCTAAGGCTGAACAGCCCCTCAGAAAATGTCAGCTCTTAGCACTTATTTTTCAACTATAGAACAATAAGCTAGCAATCCTCTTTGCAAAAAAAATCAAAGAACAGATTGCTTTTAATACTATGGATTCCTATTTGAAATCTCTGGGTTTATTTTGTGAATCATGTTTGTGTGACTAATAGTGGCAACCTTCAACTCCCTTGAAAACGTTTCAAGGAACCCCAAAGTGCCACAGCACACTGGTGGAAAATCACTGTACTACACAAACCAGTTCTTTCAGCTTGCTTCTCTCATTCTCTCCTGATCACTCTCTGCCTCTACTGGAACTTGTCTCAATGGTCACACTAAATCTGTAATTATTAGATTAGTAATTTGTGGAGCTGGTGCAATTTTTAAATTCTGGCAACATGGAACTTTCCACAACAAGAGTGGTTTTCTAAACTCTAAATAAAGGGAAAGACTCTGTCACTGAGAAGAAAGGAACAGGAAGAATCCCTGAAATCCAAAGCCTAGTCCCTGGTTCTAGAGATGGTCTCTTCTTAGCAAGGGGGTCATGATACATTGCTCAAAGGCAATAAGATGAAGTTTGTGCTGCTGCTCCCAGTAATTCTCCTGCTGCATGGAGAAAGGACAGCAGTCACCAGGACTGTCAAGCAAGCCCCTTTCATCAGAATTAGTTCATCTGAGACAGGCAGCTGAACATTATCATTCCTTCTTTGTTAGTACTCAATGCAAAGGGTTAGTAGGATTGGACTTTAAGGCTACATCACTCTAGGGAATGGGGGTCCAGCAGAACCCAGATGATTAATATCAGGGTGGTTTGCAACTAGCTTTCTTGGCACCAAGCTGCAGCTCAGCGGATTGTTTCAGCTGTTACTTCAAAGGACACTGCTTCTCCTCACAGCTGGAGCTCATCAGCAGTCCCATACAAACCACAGGAAAGAGCTGGAGCAGCTCAGTGCAGCTGTTTGCTAGATTCACACATACCCCCAGCTACTTCACAAACCCTCGACTTGGCCATGGGTAAGGAACCTAACCCTATGAAGAATTCAGGTTTGACTGTATTAAACCAATAATTCCTTGTGATGCTCCTACCATACAATAATCCACTCCAAAACAGTTACACCAGCTTATCTTGAATTTACCAATTAACTCCAATAACCAGAATCATAGCCTTGATGTAGAAACTAATTGATGACTTTTAGCCTGTGTCCTGCATGAAGTCCTGTAGTCATTAATCACTTACCCCAATACAGCCATGTCCTCAAAACTAAGCACTAACATGAAAGTATATTTTCTTTTTAAACAATGTTTCTGAGTAAATGCACTTAAGAGAAGATACTGCAGGTTTTAATAGTGGCCCCAAATACACAAAAGATCTACTTACATCCCAGCCTGGTTTTAACTCCATTGAGTGAATATGAAAATCTGTTCCGGCTGCTTTGTTTAATTAGTTTTTCTTACCTTTAAAATGTTGGGCTTAATAGAAACCAACTTGGTGGGGCTGAAGTTGTGTATTTCATGTAACAGGACATGCCCAATATTTGGGGGATTGATGCTTTTTATAGCAAGGTGCTTTAAAAAAAAAGTAAACAAATAAAGCTGGGATAAACAAACACTATTTTTTAAACCCAAAGGTAACTGGATATTTCAAACAAATGTGTTTAAGTCCATAAGTGAGCTCACTGACAGTATTTTCTTATACTTCACATTGTAAATTCTAATTTATTTCCAACTGTCAAATGATGTACAACCATTTTGTATTTTCCATAGGACACAGTAAAACTTCAACGTATGGTTTTTCATCCCTACTATGTAAAAAGTAAATAAGTGAATTAAAAACAATGGAAAATACTGTAACAGCTTCTTAATTGATGCTTACTTGTGCCATTGAATTACTTGTATGCTGCATATGGTTCCATGTAGAGACCCTGTCAGAGGAAGTACAGGCACAGGATCTAAGCTACAGGTTATGTGGGCTTTACCTATGATCACCTGTTGTCATTTCTAGTAGTGCATACTCCAGGGGGGGGAAAAATACCACAAAACAAAATTATGCAGAGGTTTCTGCAAAAAAGAGCAAACTGAGATGAGAGAAAAAGGGCTTCTGAGTAAGTATAATACAGTGTTCTCCAAACTCATGTTCTGAATTCAGTCTTCTAGTTCAGAAAGTAAGAGTCTCAATGACCAATATTTTTTCTGGGTATTCTATACAAGCTCCCAGACCTGCAGCCAGTACAAAAATTATTTATATTTGACTTTCCCACAAATTATTCCTCTTTATTTCTTGAAACAACTGACAGCAAGTTTAGCACAAATGGAGGTGAAAATGACTGTACAAACCAGCATTTTTTTTTTTTTATAATTGCCTTCAGAAAATATATGATAGCTGTAAAGCCATAATATTGCATCTTCCTGAACTTGCCCAACCTAGAAGACTCCCAGTACTCTGGGCAAGATTAGCCCCAATACCATCTTTCACAGTAATACTCAAATGTGTTTTATTAAACATTATATGTATTTTTAATGGATTGTAAAACTGTTACTGTAATTGACTGTATGCCTTGATCATCACATGGAGTAAACAAGAGAGATGATTAGCTCCTTGCACAGGATGTTTTCACAAAAAAAGTGACTTGTAATACACGTAAAATGCTCATGCACACACGCAAAATATAAAATGCTCATGCACACATGCACACGCATTTTGTGAGCTACACACACACACACACACAGCTTCTAAGACCTGCAAAATATTATTTTTGAGAGAATTTTCTTGCAGTAACTCTGTGTTGCATGGAGGAGTTAATCAACAGGGGTACCAAACTTATGGTCCACAGGCCAGATCCAGCCTGTGGAACCATTCCATCCAGCCTGCCAGTAGTCCATCAGGCTGCCAGATATTGTGGAGTACAGCCTGCTGCAGAATTCAAGGTTCCCAGAAACTGATGGAGACCCACTGGCAGATGGTCTCCAGACCTATACTACTGCCTGAACATGGACCCACACTGCCACCTCTACACAGATCTATGCTACCGCCTACCCCTTAACCTGCATTGCAGTCACTGTTGCTGGCTCCATGGATCTAGCCCAGGATGAGTTTGACACTCCTGCTTTAGGGGGTAGAATAAAGCATAGCACAAAGCTTGTGCTGCCACACTCTGTCAGCTGGTGGAGCTGGTGAGCCATTTTCCCAGAGTCCCATAGCACTTTGTCTCCTGGAGCTGCCAGGACAGCAGAACCCCTAGCAATGCACTTACTGCCTGTTCAGTGCAGGGCTCCTTACCCTACTTCTCCCCTTGCACTGGGGCCATGGAGCCACAGCACACCTGGTTCTTTTGGTGTCTAAGGCTCCTTTTTTGTGCCTTTTTTTTCCTGCACTCTGGGTCACATGAGAGACACTAAATTTGCCATGGGATGCTGCTGCACCAGAAAGAAGTTTCTGATGTAGTCTGGAACTTCGCTGAGGAGGCAGATTTGTAAATTCTGTTGTGGGTTCACCATTTTCTTCATAGGATAACTTAACTGAATGTGTAACATATAAAAAAAACCCAGTTGCACAAAACTTACTTTTACCCCATAACAAATGTAACATGTGAAGGGGGCCAAGAAGCACTATGTGTTCACTGAGGGAGAGTGGAATAGGGAAAACCATGCTCTGATGCTCACAAGCCATTATCATAAGACTCTGAATTCCCCACAACAGATGTCAGAATAATTGCATGTTTCATGTTTGCAGCTCAGCATCATAATATGTCAGGTGAATGTTATGATTGCAAAAACACTGGGAAACTGGACAGCTAAAGGAGATGGGATTCACAGTCTGTCACGTCAGGACAACTGGCTCATCTCATCTAGGCTAGTTGGGGCCAAAAGCTGTCCTGGGAAAGGGAGAAATTTTGTTTCCGGCCCAGGAATTCTGGGAGGCCCGAGAAGGCCATTGAATTTACTGGGTTACCAACAGGTTAAACAACTCAATCCTACAACTTACTTAGGCCGTGACCCTAATTTTAGTACCCACAAAGCACTTGGAGTACTTGGTAGGGAAACTTATCCCGAGACATCAGCTCGGTTTCTCAGGGTGCTAAACTAACTCATCGCTCCAAAGGGTCTACAGACAGCTTCTGGAAAGCTAAGGCAGTGCTTCTCAACCTGTGGGTCACAACCCAAAAGTGGGTAGCAAGAAGATATGAAAGGGTTGCAAACAAGCTTTAAAAATGGATTATCCTTTAAAGGAGAAAACCATGGAAAATCACGGCTTTTCCATTGTAGGATGGCAGAGTTCCAACCTGCAAGGGGCTGCCCATGCCCCACACACTGGGGGGCTGGGGCTTCTGGGCAGGGAGCAGCAGGTTGGGAGTCAGGAGACGTTCCCAAATAGGTCCTGGTACAAAGGTTGAGAACCATGGCCCTAAGGGATCTGAGGGTGCTGGGGGCCACCACTGCACAGCAAACAATGCTGCCACTGGAACAACATTCCTACCACAGGATAACCTGCCCAGGTCCTGTCTGCAAAACTCCTGTGTGAATAAAGGAAGGGGGGAGACACAGACAGGTCATGAAGTTGTGAATTGGGATAGAGCATACCCTGGACCCGGGCAGAGGCAGAAACTTAAAAGAGTCCCCTATAAGCATCCAGGGGCCCGCTGAACTTCGCACTCAAAGCAGAGTCCCCCCCCGCTTGCTTCATGTCACTGGATCTCGGGGCTTCATTTTCCCTCACGCATTTCCCCAGGCCGAGGGGAAAGGGCACTGGGCCCCCCTGAAACACCCTGGCCCCGCTGGGGAGGAGGGCGCCTGCCGCCCCGGGGAGCACGGCAAGAGGAAGAGGGGGACGAGGAAGTACCTGGGCTGCTACTACTGCTGCCAGCCCCGAGCTGCGCCTCCCACCAGGGCTCCTCCAGCGCGTCCCCCATGTCCGCCACAGGCCACGCTGCCGCCGCACGCGGGTAGGGAGGTGCAAGGCCGGGGGCGGCGCTGCCGCCGGGCCCCGCCCCCTGCAGAGGCAGGGGCAGGAGTGCGGTGCCCCAGACCGGGAGAGAACGGGGCCGAGCCGAGCTTGTCTCAGCACGGGGAGCTGAGCTTCGATCACGAGAAGAAACTTTCTAGCTAGGAAGGGAGCGGAGGGGCGAGCAGTGGAGCAGGCTGCCCAGCCGGGCGGTGGGATCTCCATCCTTGGAGGCTTTTGACCTGCTGGGATGCTGTCGTTGGGGCTGGGCCTGCGTGCGGCAGATGCCCTGGCGACCCGACCCTCCTCTCCTCTAATACGATTCCAGGAGACACACCGCATTGCAGGTGTCCCCAGCGCCTGCCCTCGGGCCCGGCTCTGCCATGGGAGGGGGGAGAGGGGAGAGGAGCTGCATCCGGGGCGCCGACAGTAGTTGCCGTGAGCCACAGACTCCACAATCTGCAAGTTGTTGTTTTTTTTAACTGGTAAAAAGACCAAAGTGAGTTGGAAGTCCAGCAATGGATCGCATGGGGGGAGGAAGGAGCTGAGCCCTCTGACTTGTCGCATTTTTTTTTACAGAAATGCCTCTCTCATTGGGCCCTGAAACCAAAACGATAAAGCCTGTTTTTTCACTGAGATTTTTTCCTAACCTCCTGCCTGAGAGAATATAATACAAACACATTGCCTTCAATATACTTTTTATTGCCCATAATCTGTATTTTACAAGCATTTAGGCAAGTGTGCATCTTTCCTCAAAAAAAACGAGTCATAATGAAGTCAAGGAAGTGGGAAGTATAGGCATCAGATTCTTCCAGTGACTGCTTCCACTGAAGTGTGTGAAGAGCCACTGTGAATTCCCCACAACAGATGTCAGACTAATTGTGTGTTCATGGTTGCAGCTCAGCATCACTAGATGTCAGGTGAATGTTCTAATTGGAAAAACACTGGGAAACTAGAAAGCTAACGGAGTTGGGATTCATAGTCTATCACAGAAACATAGAAAGTGAGGGTTGGAAGGGACCTCAGGAGGTCATCTAATCTAACCCCTGCTCAAACTGGGACCAGCCCCAACTAGATCATCCCAGCCAGGGCTTTGTCTACCCATGGCCTTTACAACTTCCAAAAATAGAGATTGCACAACTGCTCTGGGTGACCTGTTCTAATGCTTTGCTAGCCTCCTAATGAGAGAGTTTTTCCTAATATCTAACCTAAACTTCCCTTGCCTAGAGTAATTTTTTTTGTTGTTCTCCTCAGGACTCAAATTGTTTTCTTGCATCTTTCTTCAAGCAAAACTGAACACAGAATTTCAGTTGAAGCCCCACTGGTGCCAAGTGAAACGATTACTATTTCACCTTGCGTATCATGCTCTTGCTAATACATCCCAGAATAAGATTAACTTTTTCTCTTTTTTAAGTAAGAGGATCATAATGCTGATACATCATGAGTATCCAAAAATAATTACTGTGGTTCAGATTGCTTCAGTTAGTACTAAGTATTTCATCCAGCCCTGCTTACCTGAATACATCTAATTTATGTAAACTCTTGGGTTTTTTCCCCCTCATTCTGACCTATGCTCTTACCTGTTTGACAAGATTGTATTAATAGTCACAATTAACCTTTTTTTAAAAAAAAAAGCAGTGACTATTTCTGCCTTCTGTCATCCCTTGTCTTCCCTCCTTTTTGCAATGCATTATTTAACTAACATATTTTTGTCTTTTTTTTTCTTCTAACATATTTAAATAAACTTTTGCACGTTGCCTTATGTCCCTTACTAGCTGAGAAATTCGTTGTGTACCTCATTCCTTGTGATATGATCTCTTCATGCTTGTGTTATTCTTAAATTCTCATCTCTCAATAAATGCCGTTGTTTCCACTTTTTGTATGACTTTTTTTGATTTTCTTGTCATTATGGAGCTGCTGATACAGTTGTATTGATCTCTCACTAAAATTCCTGTCTTACCTCCACACGGGGTTAGTTTGCCTTTGTGCCTTTAATACTATCTCCTTGAGATACTGCTGGCTCTTCTAGATTCCTTTTTCCATTTGAACAGCTTCCCAAGGGACCCTATTATTGAAGTCTGTTTTTGAAGGCCGTTATCCTTATTCTTTTCTCATGCCTTCCTTTCCTCAGAATATTGAATGCCCTAATTTTCATGATCGTGTTTACCCAAATGACCCTCCATGTTCAAATTCTCAACCAAACCCTCAGTAGTCAGAATCAGGTCTAAAATAGCCACTCACTAAGAACTTCCTCTACCTTCTGAGCCAAAGAAGTTGTCTCTATCTCGTTCAATTGGCTATAAATAGCCTGTAAAATACATTCCTATTGGCTACAAATGGCATGTAAAAAGTTTGAGACAAAGCATACAAAACATCTATACATATATTTCCTTTCCAGAGCTTCCTGCACTTTTCATGCCTTAACTGCATTGTTTCACTTCATGAAAAATGGAAGCAAACGTATTTTAATAATATTTATTATGCAATTGCTTGCGTTAAAACCTACCGTCACCTATTCCCTTGAACATGACGATCCCTACTGAGGTGATTCCCCCCATTGTTTACTTTGTGGTTTGCTAGTGTGTCATCTGCTCCCTTAAATAGCATTGAACTTATATCAAAGAAATGCATCATGTAATCACAGGCTAAAAAGAGGATTTAGCTTTTACTTTAGTTCAGCTAGTTTTCTTGGTGAAGAAAAAGGTTTTTTCAACCATAAAGGACACAAATACACCAGGAATCATGAAGTTAAGAATGTCAGAGGAACAGTAAAGCAGGAGAATTGGGAGAAGTATGAAATGAGGTCAGAGATGCAAATGGGTAGCAAAACAAAGTGCAGTCTCAAAGGTGATGTGTGAAAGCCTGAATTTTATCTTAGTGCAGATGAGAAGCCAATGAGTCATGCACTACCTTGGTAAAACTGCAGTGGTAAGAGAGAAATAACAAAAAAAGAACTAGGTGGGGAGGGAATAACCACTAACTTTACAGTTAATGGATTTTAACCAGACAGCTCCTGAGAAATTCTCCTCCAGATGTATGAAGACACCCTTTCCCAAGTAGATGTCATTTCTGTGAAAGATTGGCTATTTGATGCCTTTTTAAAAAGTACTGTTATTACGTTCTATTTATTTAGGCTTCCTTTATTGCTTAGCTATGTCTAGTAATTTTTACAGAACACACAGTTTGTAGGCAAAATTCACAATTACACAGTAAAGTACTTCTTTTATATACAGTATCATTATTTTACTTGCCCACCATAATAATCATTAAGTCTAGACAGAACTCCTTATAGTCCTGAAGCTTGTATTCATCTCCAAAATATATATTGGTGTTGTAGATCCTGAAAATCTTTTCCATGGAACACTAGTGCCATCACATGACCAGGTAAGGTTATGGCACATGCATATTCTTTCACATTTGTGCCTTAAGATGTATTCCAGGTCATATTTATCTGTCTATTAAAAATCCAGTATATCTTAAAAATCCAGTATATTTTTATCTCTCTGGACCTATACTACTAGGGTAATTCTGGTTGGGAGGAGAAATTGGTGATGGAGACTGATCTGTGATGTAATTTAATTCACAAGAATGTACAAAATTCTGCTTTCATGAGCACAGGCAGAATTAAGACACCACAGAGATCCTGCTCACAGCTTTGAAGCATTTCCAGCCAGATCCCCAACCCAGAAGCTATTTCTGTCATTTTTGTATAGAGTTACACACCCGTTTGTTCAGTCTGTGTGAAAGCTTCCTTCTCTGGGAATGTATACATGATTCAATTGGTATGAAGCAGAAGGCATGGTAAATGTACACCTTACAGACTACCTGACTTCAGACTAACACAGTTTAGTGTGGTGTGATTTAATATAACTTCCAGGGCTCCACATGGTCTGATTCTCAGAAACCAGGTATCTTAGCAAATCTGGATATACTGATTCTAGTACCTGAAGTAGCTACATTGTGCCAGGTAGATCTACCCTCTCTCCTTCTCTGTGTGTTCTCTCTCTCACTCCTTGTTCACCTGAGTTGTATCACATCCATATACACCTTTGCAGGGTCTTCAAAAAGTCCTTGTGTACTTCTAAACTTTAATAACTCAGGTTATCATTATCATTTTAGGACAATTAGAGTACACAATGCTAGACTTCAACGTAACCACTATCCATCATGATACAGTGCTCAATCTGATCTTCCAACTCAACTCCTTGAAAACGTTTTCCAGTTGCTTTTGAGTTACTGCACTAATTGCATTGTTGATCCTAGCCTTAAGTTCCACCAAAGAATGTGGTTTTGACAAGTAAACTACACTTTTAACATGTCCCCATAAAAAGAAGTCCAATGGCAACAGGTCAGTTGAACGAGGTGGCCAAGCAACTGGTCCACCTCTGCCTATCCACTTCTCTGGGAAAACATCATTTAGGAACTGTCATACATTCAGGGCGTAGTGGCATGGAGCTCCATCTTATTTAAGAATAAATTTGTTATTATTTATGAAATCTAGTATTGTGTATGCTAGGTGTCCTAAAACTTTAATAAATTTGCTTTTAAATGCTGTTTACAGATTGTTTCTATCTTACCTACAGCCTAAGTTATTAAAGTTTAAAAGTGCACAAGGGCATTATGAAAACCCTGTATAGCAAAGCTCCTGTGCCTGTCATTTTAATTCCTGAGATGTTCTGTATTTACCTTTGTTTTAGGCAGAATTCTGCACAGTAGTATCTCTTATAGCCATCTAAAATTAAGAGTGGCAGTTAAACCTGCCAGGCTCAGTGAAGCTTTGTCCAACTATAACAATAGCTATGATAACTGTTATGGCTGTTTTTTTTAAACATGATATTAATTAGTTGCATTAGACAGGTGTAATTTCTATCTTACCTTGTGTGGCTTGGATTGTTAAATTCTTTCTGCAAATGACTGATACTAAATGTAACAGTCTTTAAAATTAAGGCTGTACTTAAGGCTCTCTATCACATCAAACTAAATTAGTGATGTTGCCCAGAGTTTATTAGCATGTTCTTTTGGGCATGATTGTATAAAAACTTATGTATGTGCTTATCCTGGAAACATTTATGTTTGTGTTCAGGGACTTAATTCTCATTAACGTGCTAGTTATAGCTATTTTCCTAGGTCCACTAGCTTAGATTATCTACACCAGTGGTTCTCAAACTTTTCACGGACCACTTGAAAATTGCTGAGGGTCTTGGCAGACAATGTAATAAACTTTTGTTTTTGTTCTACAGATGAAAGCACACCACTCATATTTTAATATCAGTAGTCTTACAAATACAGATATATTCTCAATTGTTTCACAACCATTCTGTGGAGAACGTGAATGGAGCTCACGGACCAGCAGTGGTCCGCAGACCACAGTTTGAGAACCTCTGATCTACACTATTACCTTTCATGTAGGAGGGATGTAAGGGGAGCCACTGAGGCTACCTGATGCTAAGGGAACTTGTGGTCATATTAAAATGACATTGGTGAGGTTGAAATGAATTTTTGGCCCCTGAAGAACAAAACAAAAAATACTTCCTAGAGTGTGAAGGAACCTTGTGGGAAGAAGATGCATCCTGGCTACAAAAAGCAGCCTTGTAGGGCAGGATTTTGTCATGAAAAATATTACTCTCTCTCAAGAGAGAAGGAAGTTCAGTGCACCACTACATTATAGGTCAGCTGTCTTGTCACCAAAGTACCTGCTCCCTGTTTTTGCCAGCCAGGGATGGGAGGCTTTGGGGTGTGCAACCCAAAAGATGAGGAGAGGAATTCCACTCCCAGCCATTTTCTGAAAAAAGGGGATGGGAGCAAGGGGGTTTATGTACCCTTTATTAAAAACAATACAGCAGTGATTCACAGCCAGGACACCCAGGCACCCTGGGGTGCCACCAGGTGCTTTGAAGGGTGCCACGTGTGAGGAGAGAAGCAAACTGCAACATTACATCAGGCTCCATCACTACTTTTTCTTCCCAGTCAGAACTACCCCAAATTTTGGCTAATTACATAGATCCAGAGAAATAAAGATACCCACATTATTTTTAATAGGCAGATAAACACGATGACCTGGACTGTATCTTATGGCACAAGCGTGAAAGAACATGAATGCGAAAAGAGCATGTAAAACGAGCACGTGAAAGAGCAGAGAAGCCAGGCTCAGGCTTGCCTCTGCCTGGTCGACCCCAGCCCCCGGGCAGAGAGGTAAGCGCTGTCACATGTAGGCATTCTTGTTTTGCAATTGGGTACCCCTCCGTTCGCCCAAGCCATGGAGGGCGCCTCGAGCCCAAGAACCGCTACCGTAGAACAAGAGCCGTAACGCGGGCTGGGCGCGGCCTCTCCCCCCCCCACGCCCCGACTGTATTTACTGTAGCAAGGCGCACGGGCTCCCGTCCCGCTCGCTGGGCATCCTCGGAACGTGTAACAGCAGAACCCCGACACCTACCCCACCCCCTCTAGACTTGCGCGCGCTGCTACTGCCAGTACTACGCACGCGCCACAAACAGCCTCACAACGTCAGCACCCCCCGCCCTGCAATTTACGGCCAAGCCCGGCTTTTACGACAGTGGCGTGGTAAAGGAAAGGAGGAGGGCGCGGCGGACTGTCTCGGGTGTCGCAAAACGATAGCGTGCGGTTTACGGCTGAGCGAGGGGCACGTCAACAGCGATGGCCGAAGGGGAAGAGGCGCTGCCGGGTAGCTGGTGAGTGTGAACGGGCCGGAGGCTGGGGATGCGAGGGTGGGGGCGGGAGGGTGGAGCGTTTCCATGGGCGCCACGGACGGACCCACGGACACGGAGACAGACCGACGCCCCCCGTGTTGGGGGGACGGGGAGTGTAACTGAGGTGCTCGGGTGGTTCTGTGGTGTGGCCGTTCATGGCTTTACGCAGACGGATGTCAGGGGCAGAGTTGTGCAGCTGACTACTAACTGGCATTTACTTGGAAGCTTAAATTGTCTCGTTTTCGTAGTTGAAAATTGACACAGTAGTATAATGTTTGGTAAAGTATAGACCCATACAGGTGGATTTCTGCTGTACAGACCTTGCGATATACAATGATGCAGTAGAGCACCTGCTCAAAATCCTGTTGGGTCTTGACCTGTTAGGTTGTAAACACTGAGATGAAATCTGAATCGCACTGAGTACCCTTTGAGAAGAACAGCTGTGCTTCTACTTCCTAAGTGCTTGCTGTCAAGAGCACATGCAACCTGCAACATGCAGAACTGCTAAAGCTCCTACTAAAAAAACAAAAACAAACTTTGCAGCCAGGTTCTGGTTCCAGATGGAGCTCCTGCAAGAATAGGAAGGGTTTTGTCAATCATAGCTTGCATTCATACCTTGCTGACTAGTAATTTTGAGTTGTAATGACAGTATGTTAAGCAGGATTGGTACTGCCTGGATGCAAGAGCTTTTAACAAAAACTTAGCTGCTGTAGGAGGCTGTGGGGTTCAGTCATTTTTATTCAAAATAAAATTCCACATTATGGTGCTGAGCGTGTGTGAGTGTGTACACACCTTTTCACTTAAGCTGTCATGCAGCACATTCCTCTGTACTTTGAACAGTTTCCTATCAGAACAGATTTGATTTTTGGGGGTGGATGAGTTGAGTTTTTTTTTTCCTGAGCAGAGAGCTTTTCCTTGGATAATGTTTGAAATATTTTGGTGTAAAACATTTTTGAAGTAGGATTGGAGAATATGGAGCTTATATGTGAGCATTGGTAATTAACACACTCATGTCAGGGTATATTGTATGATAAGACATTTAGATTTTGCTGATTTGAGATGAAAGATGGTGGGAATCACTTAGACTATAGTGCCTGCATTCAGCTCCAGTGGGCTTGAAACCACGCTAGAGCTAGAGGCTCCATGTTGATGCGAGGGCTCACTTAAACCATTTAATTCTATGATCAGTGTCTGTGACTGCCTCAAATTTGTAGCATCTAAAAATGTTTAATGACAACACAGGGCTCTTGACCCCTTCAAAACCTTTCAGTTGGTCAGCTTACATCACTGTTGGTAAATGATCTTATGCATTGAAATAAAGCAAAATAAAGTAAAATAAGATGATCCTGAATGCTTCACAATGAATACCTGATATGCTGCTTTTCTAAAATTGAGAGAGCAATTCTGTCACTGGACAGTGTGGTTAAAAATACTAGCCTATTGTAAAGGGTCATCAAAATAGAACTTGAAGGACAAAAGAAGAGAAACTCAAAGGAAACAATGTAGTTGGATCAGGCACCTACAAGGAAGACCATTTTTGATCAAGTTTAACATAGCTCTCCTGTTGGTACTGTGAAGCACAATCGAAAAACTACCTTAACTCTATTTGTCTTAAGAAATTCTGCAAGAAACCCATACCTGTCTTGCGATGGAGTGAGTTTGTTTGTTTTTGTTTTTTCCTTATTAGTAACTGATTATAAGTATGTGTTGAAATGTACAGCCATTTATTTCTGAACTAGATGAACCGATTTAAGAAAAGGTGGGGCATATTGTATAAGAGAATGTTGTTTTACTTACTGAATTAAAGAAAACAATAACATTTTCTTTTGAGGTCAGAAAAATATGCTATGGTTTTATAGGATAATTTGTAATACTTTGTGTTCAGTCAGGACAAAAATACCGTAACCAGGATTTTTTATCCATAGTTTCTTTTAAGAGCCAACTTCAAGGTGGTTTAATTTGTTTTAACATTTTTGGTTGGAAGTGCATATTTTATACTTTGCTGTAAAATAATTTATTTTAGCTATTTTGCCACTTCTGGGAAATTGATGTGGGATAGCACCAAAAGTGTTTTGTATGTTTGATGCCAGGCTAAATATTTGCATCTAGCTATAAGAGCACTGTGAAATAGGTATAGGAGCATTCACATTATGCCACAAATTTATATACTGTATTTTTCACGTACAGCAACGCAGGCAATATGGTAGGAGCAATTTCCAGAAGCTGTTTTTCTGGGGAAAAGGTGTGTGTTTGTGAGGGAATACTTTTGTCTAAAATTTGCATATTTTATTTTTTGCATGGTTTTGGTAGATCTATTTTTGTATATGTACCTTTCCCGCTGAAAATAATTGAGTCCCTAAATTGGGGCTGTCCAACTTATTTGGCCCCTTAAGGTGCTCATTTTGGTGGTAGGGCAACAACTTATTGGTGCAGCTCCAGAACCCAGGGGTTGAGTGCTGCCACCTTTCATCCCCTCCCCTCCTCTCCTGCTTCCAATTTTACTCTTCAATGGCAACTAAAGACCTCAAATTCAGTAGTGGGAAAGGAGGTCGGGGGTTGAGCAGCAGCATCTACAGCATTTATGCCCTGAATTCGAGAGTAGTGCCCACAACACCTGCAGGCCACAATTTAAACTCCCACAGACTTCCAGTTGGCCAGCCTCATACTAAATTATAAATTTAGGTATGTTGTTTGATTAGGAGATAAAATGCGTATTGTTTAGGTTCCCTTGCATCGGACACTTTAAAACTTAGATTTATAGCTATCCTTGCATCGTAAAACTGTAAGTAGTTCTGAAGATCTACTGACAATGCTCAGTATAATTATTGTATCATAAGTATTTGAAGCAAGTAGATCACAGAAACGTACCACTGGAAGGAACTTCAAGTGGTTATCTAGTCCAACTCTCTGCCTGAGGCAGGAAATGTCTTGTCCTGTACAGGGATCAAACCTGTGACACTGGAATTATGAGTATCACACTCTTACCAACTGAGCTAATTTACCACCTCAATGGAACAGGATTTTTTTAATGGTATCGAAAGTGTAATTGTTTTAAGATTTGCTTTACCTCAGGGGTTTTCAACCTTTTTAATAAATGAACCCCCAGCAGCCCCCTTTTTCATAGGTGTATCTGTGGGGGGGGGGGGGAGCAGCTGGCTGCAGAGTGGGGGGCAGGGGCAAGTGGTTGGATGCAGAGCAGAGGTGGGTCGAGCAGCAGTAGCACGGCATCTGTGTGGCCCTGCTCTCACCCCACCCTGGCCCTGCTCCTGAGGCAGCAGCATGGGGTGGCTGTGCTCCATCCCCACCTGCCCCCATGTACCCCCTGGGACCTTTTCAAAATACTCCCAGGGATACGCATACCCCCAGTTGACAACTCCTGCTTTAACTGAAAGGCTGAACACAGCCTTGACTATGGATGGAATCAGTAAAAATGCCTAAGTTCAACCCTTGGGTTCCTGGTCACAAATCAGTTCTTATAGTTAGAATCACGTGACATGAAATAGCATTGCTCTGGGAAGTTTTTCAAAATCAGTTTGACTTAATTAATTTTTGAAGCAAGCACCATAAAACTACTGCTTAACACCCAGGAACATCAATGCTACACCAGTGCCTCTGTATATAATTTTTTGAGTTATTCCAATATGATGCAATATTTGAAATAACCAGAATTCCAAATTGGAAATGTTTGTCTCTACCTGTCTTCCAGACTCCTGTGTCACATTGTAGATTGCAGCAGCTGGAACAGAATCAAAGGGGGGAGTAAAAATGCCAGGAAAATAAAAATAAAAACCCAGATAGAATGGTCCCAGGTATATGCAGTCGTGCTGAGTACAGATGACATTTTCAAGTAGTGGTGAAGGACCTGGTTAAATAGGATGTAGTTCAACAAAGACAAGTGCAAAGTGCTGCACCAGGGCAAAAAGAACTGCCAACACACTTTACAGGCAGGGGGATGACCTTCTCAGCAGTAGAAAGGGATCTTGGAGTCAACTATGACTCCAAGATGAACATGAGTCATCAATGTGACAAAGATCGACAAGGCTAACTGCACTTTATTGTGCGTTCGCAGGTGCATGATGAACAGGTCCAGGGAGGTGATGCTTCCCATCTATGTGGCACTGGTCAGGTCGCAGTTGGAGTACTGCATCCAGTTTTGGGCGCTGTACTTCAGGAGGGATGCAGAGAATCTTTAGGGTTCAGAGGAGGGCCACAGGCTTGCAGGCAAGACCCTGCAAGGAGAGACTGAGGGACCTAGATCTCTTTAGCCTTTGCAAGAGAAGACTGAGAGGTGATCTTGTGGCCGCCTATAAATTCATCAGGGAAGGGCAGGAGGGAATAGAAGAGATACTCTATTTACTAGGGTACCCCCTGGAGTAACTAGGAACAATGGCCATAAATTGATGGAGAGCAGGTGCCCCCAGTAGCTGGTCTCTGCACACAGTACCTTTGGATGCCACATGTAGCACAGATCCCAGACCAAACAAAGCGCTACATTTGATGCATGCATCTAGGGCCCTGCCTGCAGGCCCAGTCTGAATCAGTTCAGACCCAGGGCCATCACTGGGGGCCACATGGTTAGGCTCTGTGGTCAGAATCTGGTCCATGTTTTTTAGCTAGATGGGGGCTTTGCAAGAGAAACTTCATGAAATAGATGTTCCTGGTTTTGTTTTCCTTCCTTAATGCAAACATCATAATGAGACTGCAATAAATGTCAGAGAGGCATTACATAACTGCATGGTTCTTTACGTTTTTGAATTGGATGGTATAAGTTAATGACTTTGGTGAAAAATGTTAAACAGAATCTGTTTTTTGTTAGGAAAACAGTACTTCCTTAGTAAGATCTGTAACAGCAGCCCTGCTTGTTGTTCTCACCTGGTTCCTGTGTCTCCTGATGGCAGGGGATGTGCCCTCTATGCTCCTCCTTTCCCCTTTGTCTGCATATGGGGCAAGGTTCTTGAACAGAGAGAAGCTCAAAGACCAGAAAGCCTTATAAAAACCAGAAATGATATCTTGCTTGGACATATTCATTGAATGATAGAAAATTAGGGTGGGAAGGGACCTGAGGAGGTCATCTAGTCCAACCCCCTGCTCAAAGCAGGACCAGGCCCAGCCAGCATATCCTAGCCAAGGCTTTGTCTATTTGGGTCTTAAAAACCTCCAAGGATGGAGACTCTACAACATCTCTGGGTAACTTGTTCCAGTGTTTTACTACCCTCTACCCTCTTAGTTGGAGAATTTTTCCTAATTTCCAACCTAAAGTTCCCTTGCTGCAACTTGAAACAATTTCTCCGTGTTTTGTCATCTCTCACTGCTGTCTAGCTCCATCTCTCTTGGAACCATCTTCAGGTATTTGAAGGCTGCTATTACATCTCCCCTCAGTCTTCTCTTCTCCGGACTAAATAAACCCAGTTTCCTCAGCCTCTCCTCATAAGTCATTCCGCTAATCATTTTTGTTGCCGTCCTCTGGACTCTCTGCAATTTGTCCACATCCTTTCTGTAGTGGGTGGCCCAAAACTGGACACAGTACTCCAGAATGTGGCATCATCAGTGCTGAATAGAGAAAAAGAATCGCTGCCCTTGATATGCTGGTGATGTTCCTACTAATGTAGCTCAGTATGCCATTGGCCTTCTTTGTAACAAGCGCACACTGTAGGCTCATATTCAGCTTGCTTACCACTGTGATCTCCAGGTCCTTTTCTGCAGAGCTGCTGCTTGGCCAGTTGGTCCCCAGGCTGTACTAGTGCATTGGGATTGTTCCGTCCTAAGTGCAGGACTTTGCACTTGTCCTTATTGAACCTCATAAGATTTCTTTTGGTCCAGTCCTCCAATTTTTCGAAGTCTTTCTGAATCTTAGCCATACTCTTCTGCATATCTACAACTCTCCCCAGTCATCTACAAACTTCCTGAGGGTGCACTCCATGCCATCTTCCGGATCATTGATGAAAACATTAAACAAACAAAAACAAAACCCAAGCATTGTGTAGAGAAGTGTTTTTGTTTTTTAATTTAAAAATAAATTGGAAGTGGTTGGTAAAGTGATGAAAGCCAAGGGTGTACCTGGGTGGAATGGGAGTATAATGCGTTTTATTGGTGACAACCTTGCATCTGTCTGAGGGGAAACGGATCTTATTTGATCTATGTAAACCAGGGGTGGGCAATTATTTGGGGAACGCCCCCAGGCAGGACAGCTCCACATGGGCTGCAAGCAGCTGCAGCAGAAAATGCTGGCCTGGGGCAGGGGGTGCTTTTCCCCCCACAGCAACCTGGGTGCGGTAATTGTTTTTAAGCTTCCTGAAGACTAATAAATAAGATCTTTAACTAGAGGTGTACTGATAGTGATCCATATTGTATCTGCACCAATAAAAGGAAAATTGACATTGTTGGCAATCGGCTTTTTATGGCCGATAATGTCACCGATTTAAATGCAGTGTGCATGTGCGTGGCTACAGCATGCATGCGGCCAGGAATGCCTGGTCTGTAGGCTGATTGGTCTGTAGTTCCCTGGATCCTTCTTCTTCCCTTTTTTGAAGATGGGCACTATATTTGCCCTTTTCCAATTGTCTGGGACCTTCTCTGATAACCACAAGTTTTCAGAGATAATGGTCAGCGGCTCTGCAATCGCATCACCCAACTTCCCAACACCCTCGTGTGCATTGCATCCAGCCCCATTGACCTGTACATATCCAGCTTTTCTAAATAACTTGTTCTATTAGCACTGAGGGCTGCTTACCTTCTCCCCAAACTGTGTTGCCCGGTGCAGTAGTCTGGGAGCTGACCTTACCTGTGAAGACTGAGGTAAAAAAGGCACTGAGCACTTCAGCCTTTTCCTCCTCATCTGTCACTAGGTTGCCTCCCCCATTCAGTAAGGGACTCACATTTTCCCTGACCACCTTGTTGCTAACATACTTGTAGAAACCCTTCTTGTACCCTTCCCGTTCCTTGCTAGCTGCAACTCCAGTTGCACTTCGGCCTTCCTGATTTCATCCCTGCATGTCCAAGCAATGTTCTTGTACTCCTCCCATGTTGTTTGTCCATGCTTCCCTTTGTAAGCTTCCTTCTTGTGTTTTAAGCTCACAGAAGAATTCTCTGCTAGGCCAAGCTGGTCACCTGCCACATTAGCTATTCTTCCTGCACATCGGGATGGTTTGTTCCTGCACCGTCAGTAAGGTTTCTTTAAAATACAGCCAGCTCTCCTGGACTCCTTTTCCCCCTCAGATAGGCCTCCTAGGGGATCCTGCCCATCTGTTCCCTGAGGGAGTCAAAGTCTGCTTTTCTGAAGTCCAGGGTCCTTACTGTGCTGCTCTCCTTTTCTTCCTTTTGTCAGGATCCTGAGCTCAAACATCTTGTGGTCACTGCTGCCCAAGTTGCCATCTACTTCTACACCCCTGCCCCCCAACAATTGTTCCCTGTTTGTGAGCAGCACAGCTTCTAGTTGGCCTCTCCAACACTTGCACCAAGAAGTTGTCTCCAGTGCTTTCCCAAATCTTCCTGGATAGCCTGTGCACTACTGTATTACCCGCCCAGCAGATGTCAGGGTGATTTGAAACATTCCTCCCCACCCCCCCAGAGCCAGAGCCTGAGATCTGGAAACTTCCACTAGTTATGTGAAGAAAGCCTCATCTACCTCATCCTCCTGGTCAGGTGGCTTATAGCACACACTCAGCACATCACCCTTGTTGCTTTCCCCTCTGACCTTAACCCAGAGACTTTTTCAGTAGGCCTGTCTCCAGAGCATACTGGACCTCTGAGCAGTCATACAGCTCTTTTACGTAAAGTACAACTCCTCTTCTCCCTTGCCTGTCCCTCCTGAACAGTTTGTACCCATCCATGATAGTGCTGCAGTCCTGTGAGCTATCCCACCACATCTCTGTTTATTCCAATCACATTATAGTTTCTTGACTGTGCGAGGACTTCCAGTTCTTCCTGCTGGTTTCCCAGGCTCTGTGCGTTTGTGTGCAGACACAAGGTAACTAGGTGATTTGCCCTACTTTCTCAGAAAGAATAAGGAGGCCTCCCTGTTGTCTCTCCTGCTTCTGCTTTCTCCAGGTCCCCTGCTTCCCTGCTTACTTTGTTTTCTATCCCCCAGCGAACCCAGCTTTAAGGTCCTATTGCATTACTGTGATTACTGGATATTAAGACACTCGCATCCTATAATTAGCTCCAACCGACTGCCTACAACACTTTTTAAAGCATGCCTTTAGGAAGAGTTCAGGAGAGGAAACTTTACTGTGAAGCAATGGTTCATCTATCATAAACGAAAGGTGTAAACCTACTTCTCATATCCATACAATGTAATACAGATGTGTTGGTAATAACCATTAATAAATGAATTATTATTTAAATACAATTCTCAAATGTAATTATATAAAACTTTGGACTTTTCATAAAAAGCCCAGTAGCAGGATATGCTTCTCTTCGGGTTCTGGTATTGCTTCCTGAGGTCATAAGAACGCTACAGTTTTTATTCTGTTAATTCACCATCCTAATCATGGATTAATTCCAACCACATGGTTAATATTTGAATGGCAAACCATACTTTATCCATGCCATGGGCCTACACATGGCTGTATCTGTTACAAGTTTGGCATGCTTAGCATGTATATAGTTCAGCAGCGTAGATGGAGACCTCTAACCATATCTCTTCCTTTATCTCAGTTTTCATTTGGAGTAGGACTGAGATTTGAGTGTATTGCTATAGAAACCACTAGTTTTGCTCTGCATACGTGTCCTGTACACACTTGATCCTCTTCTCGGGAAGAATGATACCTATACTTTGGATTTTTTTTTAAATACATTGACGCAAACATAAACAACATGTTTGGGTCGGATGTACCCATATGCTTGCATATTTTTTGCCCGTTGTGTGTCAGTATATGGGCACATTTCAACTAAATTTGTCTTGTGTTAAGGAATACTAATTTGTTTATGTAATTGCAAGCACCAAAACAGTGGAACATATGGCATCAATATACTTCCGTGCTGTGTGTTGGTCTGCTGTTTCTCAAATAGTTTGATCCTTTTGTTGCCACCTCTTAAACTGAATTTCTAAGCAGATTAATATCAGCTAGGTACAGGCTTCAGTTTTTTACAATGGATTGCACAGCCACTTCACAGCAGAACCACTACCTTGGCCATCCCCAGCTGTCACTGTTAAGTGTTTGGGGGTTTTTTTATTAAGATTGGGCTGTTTTTTGTAGAGCCTTAAAACAAAAGTGACTTGTTCACTACTCATTTGATTCCAGATTTGTAATAATTTTGTTGAATGGTTTCACTTCTCTGTTTTGCTTGGATGCCTCCGTGAGGAACACTTTTATGTGTATTGTATGAATGATTATGCAAGTGATTTATTTGGCTCACCTTGTGTTCATTTCATAGGGATGAAAAGTTACAATTGAATTGAGCGACTGATGTTTATGATGTAGCTATCATATTTTGAAGAATTTATTACATCTATTAAATGTCTAGATCAGAAGCATTTTATTGCAATAAGTTTTTAATGTTTTATCTTTTTAACTACTGCTGGTTCTTTAGACTCCATAGTTTAGAACAATTTTCTCTCCCTTGTCCTTTTGAGGTTACTTAATACCTGTGTAATAAATGAGTAGCTTGGAGATTAAGGTAGTTTAATCTAAAATAAGTTTTCTGCACTAACATGAATATGTACTATAGTTGGGTGCATTTCCATTTAGAAGACGTGTGCTGGTAAACTATTGAAGGGTTCTGGACGGCCACTTGATAAACCTAAATAATTTTTAATTACCGAGTAATTAGACTGATAACCTGCAGGGACAAGGCCTTGGATTGTAAACTTTGTGTATATGTGCACTGCATATATACAAAATGGAGGTTCTAGGCATGAGTATGATACAAATAACAGAATGATTACAGTGACTTGACAGGTATGCCTTTTGCAGAGCCTTTCTACCTCATCCAAAGTGGGAAGGTAGAATAAAGAAAATAAGTGATTTTACATAAAATTGACTTTTACATAATGAAATTCTTTTAAAGCTCTTATGAAACTAATGGAAACAGGTTGCATCAGCTAATGGATGGGAGCGAAACACATAAGCCCCCAAACCATAAATATTTTCAAAAACTGAGTAGACTTTGGAACTGCACATATGGTTAATGTTAGGTGTGTACATAAGTGTTTGCAGGATTGAGGTTTTAATCTATATTCAGTTGAAGGGTTATCTAGAAATTCAGGATTTGCATGTACTAGACTTGATATGCCTTTATCTAGAATTTCCACTGGGACTGAATAGGTTGCTCAATAAAGTAGGTGTGCCAGTCTCCAGTATCTGACTCTTCTTCCTCCCCCTTGGACACTTTATCCATTTTGTGAATATGCCCTGTAGAACACCAGGTGCCTAAATATGAGGCACTTTACTAGATATATTTAGCACTGTGTAGACTTCAATTAATACCACTTTTTTTTTTTTTTATGAAACATATCTGACTTGCTATGAAATCAAAAGGACAGTGACACTTACTAAGTAGTATATGACCTGGCAACTGTAGTTAGTGGGGTTGAATTGAAAGATTTAGCACAGGGGTGGGCAAAATACAGCCTGTGGGCTGGATCTGGCCTGCCAGGCCATCCTATTCGAACTGCGGGGCCCCTAAAACATTTAGAAAATAAATATTTACTTGCCCCTGGCTCCTGTTTAAAGATGACAGGAATCAGGGGCAGTAGGACCCAGGGAAGCTCCAGCAGGCTCCTGCAACAACAGGGCAGTCCTGGCCCTGCCCCACTTCTTCCCGCCCAGCCAGAAGCCCCTGCTACGCAGGGGCTTCTGGCCTGGGACAATGGGGCTGTTCATGGCTGTGCCAGCTCTGGAAATTCAGGTAAGAAGGGGAGGACCAGGTGGATTGCCCCAGTCCTCCGGGCCAAGCCAGCTCTTGGTGAACCCCCTGGTCCAGCAATGCTGCCAGGAGCTGGCGGGCGGGTGGGGAAGTCGCAGTGGGGGCTTGGAGGGGGAATGGAAGCGAGCGGGTGCGCGGGGCCTGTCCTGAGGCCAGCACCATCAGGCCCAGAGCAGGGCAGTAAGAGCACGGGGTGTGGGCTGGCAGGGGTCTGTGAAGCTGGGCTGGGCTGCAGCAGCAGGGAGAGGGGGGAGCTGGTCGGGGAGACTAGTGCAGGCCCTGCGCTTCCGCCTGGCTACTGCTAGCTCCCGTCCACCCGCTTACTCTCTCCATTGCCGCTGTTGCCCCATGGAGCAGCGGTGATATGGTGGAGAGTCAGGACAGCCCTGCGCAGGCTCTGAGTGGCTGCAGCAAAGGGTGCTGGCCACCGGGAGGGTGGCTGCTTTTCCCCCATTCTGAGCACCAACTTATTTCCTGCTGGTGAGCACAGGGTTGGGGCTGCACGCTGCTCCCCAACTATACCATGGGTTTGGGGTGGGGGCAGTCGAACTGAGCAGGTGCACAGGAGCCAACAGCAGCCAAGTGGATGTGCAGGGCCAGAGCAGGGCAGCAGGAGCACGGGGTCCCAAGTGGTAGGAGCTCTGTGGAGCCGGGTCAGCTCCCCTCTCTCCTTGCTGGTGCAGCCAAGCCCGGCTCCACAGACCCCTGCACTCCTTCTGCCCCACTCTGGGCCCCATCGATGCTGGCCCTGAGACACCTGATGCAGGCCCTGCAGTCCTGCTGCCTTCCCCTGCCCCCCAGTATTTTCCCGACATTCCTGCCCACCCACTCTGCACTACATGCCTCCCATACCCACACATCCCCACAAACCCCCATATACAATCTCTTCTGCATATAGACCACAAATGCCCACAAATCAGGATGAAAATACTTCTTTGTAATTAAATTAAAATAAATTTATATTATTATGGGCGTTTGTTTTTTGTTTTTGTTTTTTTAGTATGTAACTTGGTGTTTTTTTCCCTTAAGATGGCAAAGCTTCTTCCCCAAAGGAGTAATTCCAGGGGCAAGGGGATGGACTTCCAGTGGCAACAGTCAGAGGATAGGGACGGGACTTCTGGCCCCAAGATGGCAACCAGGGGGCAGGGCACCTGTCAAGGGGTGGGGCTACCTATGTGGCCCTCAACAATTTGCCAAAATTCAGTAAGCAGCCCTCCACCTAAAATAATTGCCCACCCCTGCTTTATCATCTGTTAATCCAAATGAAGGAGCACATCAGTTGCTTCAAGAGATGCACATCGCTGTAGAGGGGTAGAATCTCTATTGAATATTGGACAGGTGTTGCATGCTGTGCTCACTGAGTTTGTATGTGGTTATGTGGTATATTCAAATATTTAAGGATAGAAAGCAAAGTTTTGAGAACTTTATGCCAGCGCTTATGAAGACCGTTTAAAGGTTACAATAGGAAAACCTTTTTGTAGACAGAAACTACGTATTATTCTGGCTGTTTTTACTTCAGTGTACCTGGTATTTTGCCATCATGCTGTAGTTTCATATTGCAGTTGCTGAAGTGACAAGATGTGCCTCAGCATGTACAGTCTACATGCAGGTGTGTGAAATATTGAACTGTGCATAGCAGGAAACTGATCTATTTTAAAATATGTTTTGTGCTTGCTTGCTAAAACTCATGTTTTAATCTGTCTGTTAAGAATATATTGGCAAGACATCTTTAATAATCTTACCTAGACTGTCAGAACAGGAGACCCTCGCCATTCGCGGGGGGTTATGTTCCTGAGATCCCCATGAATGGTGAAATCGGCTAATACTGACATGGCTCCCTGTCAGACCCCACAGCTGCCCCTGCTCCCCCCCCACCATTCTTTGCGGGGCTCCCCTGCAGCACCTGGGGACCGACCCCTTCCCCCTAAGCACCACCGTGGCTGCTTCTAGGGAAGAAGATGCCGCCATTGCCACCTCCTTCCATGTCCCCGGTGCTTGCTCTCCACCTGCTTCCTAGCTCTACCCTCCCCCACAAACATTTGAATCTGCGAATCCAGAGTTTCCAAATAGCAAGGGTTTCCTGCAGCTCCATAATGATCTTATTTTGTTTTGACTACTGCACTGATTACTGAAACTTTTTTTTACTCTACTAATTTTTTTTCATTACAATTCTCTATTACTTAAGGTACGCTTATTTATTTACCTCTAAAAAAAATTGAAGAGCTAATTGCCTGATGTCTGATGATTTGAATGTAGCTTAAAAAGAAATTTCAATTTCAAGGAAATACAGACTTAAGAACCAAGTATTAATAAACCTCTGGAAAATATTTTCTGGTATTTAGGTCATCTAATGATTTATTTAAGGGAAGCTGTCACCTAACTACATTTGAATGTGTAGTGTGTGGGTGGAGAAAAGTACTGTCATTGAATCTGAAATACTGAAAACTGGAGTTTTTCAGTTTAAATATTATTCTGTGACTTGCTTCATGTTTTGTAACATTGTCTCCCTATGAGATTCAAAAATGTAATTCTATTCAATTTAAAGAATGAAAAGTAGATTTAAAATCAAGCAAATAATAGAGGCACCAAAAATAGAATGAATGAATAAAAATAATCTAGATCACAGAAATATTTGGTCTCAGTAATCTAAATTTAAAAGTAACACACATCAAGCAAACTTTATTGTTATTTTAGCTTACTAGTGTCCTCCGATTTGAAGAATCTTCATTAGGTATTTGTGTATGTGTGCAAAGGACACTATTGTTTAATAAAAATATTGGATTGTTTTAAAGTACTTTAAGTTTTTTGTTGCAAATAACTTTTATAGGGAGAAGGAACTTGCAGAAGCCCTGGAAGAAGGAGGCTGTGATCTAGAAACTGTAAGAAACATAATTCAAGGAAGACGATTGCCTGATGATCTGAGGGCTAAAGTCTGGAAGGTAACTGACTAAAGTCAAAAAATGGATGATAGTTATTTTTTTATTTCTTTGGAACTGAAGAAGTCATTACCTTGTATCACTGTAATAGGAACCTTCCTATGTGTATGTATGTGGAAGATGAATATCATCCAGGGTTCTTAAAAGGTTTTGAAATGTTTGCTGTTCATTTAGTTTAAACCTATTGAAGTCAATAACTGGATCTCTGTATAGGTACAAAGAAAAGTGATTAGTATTTTCTGTTTGTTTGTTTTTTCTTTCCTCCCCAGATTGCATTAAATGTTGTAGGGAAAGGAGACAGTCTAGCATCCTGGGATGGTTCTTTAGATCTACCAGAACAGAGTATAATATATAAGGATTGCCAGGAGCTAATTGGTAAGTTTGATTACACTGTCTGCATAAAAACTTTTTGCCATCTCTGCTCTCTTACAGCATATAATTAATATAATTGTCTCAATAAAGCTTGCATTGGTGAGGAGGCTGGGTATGGAAGGCAAAAGCAGAACACAGAAGAATCATTAGATACCTTTTAATGTGTAAGCAGAATTTTATCTCAACTTGGACCTTTGAATGGATGACATCATAGATATACAAAGTATCCTCTGGTACATGCTAAATTGCATAAACTAAACAAAGTCCAGTGGGAAGAGAGCTAAGAGTTAATTATCTTCCAACAAAAAGTTTGGCTTCCCAGTTTTATGGTCTTAATGTCCTTCATGCTTCAAATTAGAGGTGAGCTGATAAATTGGTCTGATATCAGATCGGCACCAATTTTTATAAAGAAAATTGGCTGTATTGGAAATCAGCCTGATGCGGCCAATAACTTGACTGATAAATGCCTGTGCATGCAGATAGCGAGGAGCACAGCCCCGGCATCTTGGAGATCTGCATGCAGCTGGTAAATTTGTTGTGGTTGGAGGAAAGGGGCATGGAGGGGCAGATCAATACCCCCTGCAGTTAGGGAGGGAGTGGGGCAGGGTCTGGGGCAGGTGCTACCCACCCAGGGTGAGATGGGGATGGAGCTGCAGCTCCCCTGGAGGGGTGTGTGCTTTCCCCACTCCTCTTCTCCCTCCCCTTCCCCCAGTCTGGGAGGGGCATGTGGGTTGCAGCTGTGGGCTGGAGCTGGGACTGCATCGGGCTCTTCTTGGTGGGGGCTGGGCTTAGGGCAGGGAGTGGTAGCACTGGGAGGGGACTATGGGGGAGGCTGCATGCCTCCCCAAATTTCAGTGTAGTCCCCCCACAACCCTGTTCCCAGCATTGCTGCTGCTTGCCTGGCACAGCCCTGGCTCAACCCCCACTTCCACCCACGCCCCGGGAAGAGCCAGGGCTGTGCCAGGGAGGTGGTGGCAGCATTGGGAGGGGCTATGGCAAAACTTAGAGGTGGCTGCAGCTCCCACCTCCCCCCACCCCTGTAGTCCCCTCCCAGCTCAACTCTGGCTCCAGCCTGCAGCTGCAGCCTGCCCAACCCGCCCTGCACAGATCCTGGGGACACACACCCCACCTGTGCTCTTGTCATGCGCACAGTGGCAGGAGCTGCCCCTGTCTCCATGCCACTCTGAGCCACAGCTCCATCCTGCGCCCTGCCTCACCTGACTGGGCAGCGCCTGCCCTGCCCCAGCCCCACTCCCTACCTCACTGGAAGGGGCATTGATCTGCCCCTTCCCTCCCCTCCCTTCCCCCCTCCACTTCAACAGACTTACCAGCTGAATGGAGCTGTATTGGAAATCGGATTGCTATCAGCCAATGTGCCTCTTTAAAAATCGGCTACCGGTATCAGCCCCCAAAATCTCTGTTGGTGCACCCCTGCTTCAAATTGTGCAATAAATGGTACATATTGTAATCGCCAGGGGTCCTGGTTTTCTCTATTTAGAAATCCCAAATTCTCTGATTTCTAAAACTCCCCAAATCCATGTCTTTCCATGAACACATTGTTTTACTGATATATTGACAATTGTAAAGCAGTTTGAAAGCTTACCAGTGCTTCAGTCATTTTAATAAAATAAATTCTTAATATCTTTATATTTTGGTGGGTTGTTTGGGTTTTTGTTTGTTTGTTTTATCATGGAAAATCAGAGTTCCTGTTGCCCTCCTCACTCACCAAGACATGAGTCCAGCTGCAGCTGTGTGTCCCCCCCTCCAATGCTTTGTGACGTTGAGCAGCCCTGATATGACAGTGCTTTGCCCCTGCCATTGCCCTCACTCTCAAGCCGCAGCCTAGCCCCAGCCCTCCTGGTGCCCCTCACTCCTGACTCAGTCCCTCACCATCTAGCTCTGTTGGTGCGCCTCATTCCTGATCTAGAGCCCCTGCACCCTGCCCTTCTTGGGGGGGGGGCCCTGCTGACACTGCCTTGTCTGGCCCTGCACAAACTCACAGGATGGCTGTCTGCGGGGACATAGCAGGAACAGCCTCCAACATGAGGTGCATGCAGTGCACCTCGCATGGAAGCGTATGCAGTGACTGGTGCACCACACACTGCCCTGTGCCACTGGCTGGGGCTGTGGCATGGTGGGGAGCACTGGCCACTGGGTTGGGCTGGAGGAAGGAGGAGGGGGGTGCCTGTGGCACTCCCCTTCCTGGACTGTAGCTTCTATGCCCTGCCAGGTGGCCTGCCCCCTCTGCCCCCCCGACAGCATCTCCCAGCCACCCCATCCTTGCCTCTGAGGGTATGGGCACTGGCCCCTGGCCTGTCCATTAAGCTCCCCACCACCTCCCCTCCCCACTCCCACCACTGGAGGGGCAGGAGCCCCTAGGCAGGCTCCACTGGCCACAACATGGAGCTGGGCTCTGACGACACCAAGTGTTGTCTCAGCCTTCCTTCCCAGCCGCAGTGCCTAGACACATTCCCCTCCAGTGCTGGCAGGTACCCCCTTCCCTTACCACCCCCACCCCCATCCCCTTTTGTATACATGCATATGCACACACATGCCTCCCACAGCTCCCCAGGTGGTCCCCAGGCCCTGGCCCTCCAATCCCTCGCTCCCCCCATAGACTTACCTGTATCCAATTACTGGGGCTACTCCCACTAACCTACCTGGCTATAGGTCAGTCACGTGTGTGGACACGCACATGATGCCCCCTGTCTCCAGTCACCCTCCTGCTGCTCCCCCCATGCCCAAGCAGCTTATTGCAGGCTGGTTTCCTGTGGTTTTCTCCTTTAAAGGGGAAAATCCACAGTTTTCCACCTTTTCCTGTGGGGAGACAGAAAATCTGGATTCCTGGTGATCACCTCACATAGAACTAATATTGTAGATAATCGCAGTTTTAAAGGCCAAATTCCATTTCCAGCAGAAAACAGAGGGAAATTTAGCACAGCAGAATGAGCCAGCCCAAGTTGAGCTTTTGACAGCGCATGAGAACTAAAATGTTTAGATACTTTTATGGAAATTGCCAAGGGATCTTTAACTGCAGGTTGCTAGCTCATCACAAAGAGCAGCAAAGTAAAGTATCCCCTGACACAGTGCAGAAGCAATGGCTTGATTCTGGCCCACAGGTCAGAATGCCAGCTACTTTTATCATTAATACCACTTCATGCAGCATTTTTAGAAAGAAAGATCTCTAATTCTACTGTTAGCTGCAGCTTAACTCATTCTGTTCTACTAGACAGTCAGATTCTAGCTACAATACTATTTTTATAACTGTTGCAAATACTCAAGTTTTGAAATTTATATCTAGTTCTAAAACCAAGAAAATAAACTTATCCCCCTCTAATATTAATATTTAAAAGAGGCTTTCTCCCACTTTCTGACTCAGAGTTTTCATAATGAAGGTAAAAAATAAGCCTAAATGGGCACTGTCCATTTAAATACACTTTTGTCTGAAAATGTTACCAAATGTGATTAGCTCCTCCAAGATGGCCTTTTTTTAAATTTTCTTTTGTACAAGTCGGCTTCCCCCTTTCTTTAGGTCTTTCACCTAGCAACACAGAAGAGTATGTTAAAGAAAAGAAACTGCAACTTCAAAAGTACAATACCTGCTACTAGACATAGCATAGTGAAAACACCTGTATTTCCTTACAGAATTCTCAACTGTTTTGAAAGAGCAGCTATTGTTTGACTCTTTTCTTCTCATTCACCCCTATTTCTTTACCTTAAAAATATCATTCTGCACATGCCCCACCTCTTAAAATTAACACTGAAGAGCAGCCAAATTTCAGAAGCCCTTAAAATACATCATTTTCATTGGTGTTAAAATTTATTTTGAATTTTAGATTAGTTTTTGAGCACAAACTACTGTTTCTCAGGTTTGGGCAAGACATGCAGGCCACAAGTTGGTGGCATAGCTTATTAGTAGTAGAAGCCAGAGATGGAGAGTCAAGGACACAGAATAAATGTAACCTATAGGTTACAATTCCCTGCTGACCAGGCTGTTTCTAACAAACCCTCCTACTACTGCTTCCCATATTAAATGTGAATCAAGGTGGCAAAATGCTAATATAAAAAAGAATCTGAAACTCATCTGTGAATTAAGCCAGTCATGCATTTCCTCAGAATGCAGTCTCAATAATTTGCAGTACCAGCAAATAAGTTACCATGCACATCAGCTTCACTTTATATGTTGTACCATTGAAACGTTGTAATTGGATTACTGAATACTTTGCAATTCCAATGCTAGAAACCTAAGCTTTAACTAAAGAAGAATTTTTTTCTTTGGTCACTGTGGTTACCAAGTTATCCTTGAAAGACAGAGTAGCATATAAACTACTGTGGCCTTATCTTCCAGAGTCCAAACTGCTGAAGCTACAGCACTGAGAAGAGTGAATTTTCCTTTTCATCTTAGTTAATTAGGAGACCTAAAGATAACCTATTTAACTGCTCATTATTTTTAGCTAACAGCTAATATGTTTATTCCATAATCTCAGGCTGCCTTCCTAGATACCAAAAGAGCCCAGCTACCAGCCATTTAGCTGGCAAGACATCCCTTTTCCCAATGTATAGATTCTGCTATACATTACATTACTAGCAGAAATATTGACAATGTAAAGGCAAAATTGAATGTAATATGAAAATAAGTAATGATTGTATTGTAATTATTCTTATTCATTTATAAGTTGATTTAAACTATGTTTTGCTGACTTGGCCTCATCATGACATGTAAATTAGACATGGAATTTCCAAGAGAATATATAATAGCCTCCAACCCCAGCCTGTAGTTCCTTTTGAGCACTTTCTCACAATGAAGTGCAGAACAACCTTAACTTCGTTTTCATATTTTTTATATACAGATAATGCATCATAGGCAGTACCGTTGTGCTCTTGTATAAACAGAACATATCTTAATCAAAGTGAGGTCAGAGCTTATGTTTTGTATGCAAGTAGGCTTGTGTAGAATTGGAGGTATGCACTGTGGGTTGAGCTTTGAAACTGAAAAGAATTTGTTGTGAAGTCTGGGGAAACTGAACCGCTTCTCAGCCTCTTGTGGGCTCAGAACAAGTGTTGTGCTGAGTTCTCCAAATGGGAATAGAAAGGGGCATTCAGTGCACAAATTTATAAATATGGAGTTTCCAAGGTGGGGGGGGAGGAGATTTCTCTGTTCGTACTGTGCTATGACATGCCAGCATGCTTTATAGCTGTACAGTTGTATACAAAAGAAAAAGTTACAGCTGCTCATGAAAAGTTAGGCTAGTAGTTTAATCCTGTTTGCACCTCTGCTTTCAAACTGGGTTCAAGCTTTTATCTACAAGCAAATGCAGTACTCTATAGGCATGATTAGCCTCTGAAACGTCCATAAGTTTTTCAACCTTTTTTAGTCTAAGTACCCCAAGCAGCTGGACACTGAAATGGGGTGGAGGGGTGCGTAACTGGATGCCGAGTGGGGGGGGGATGGCACACAGCTGGGGGGGTGAGGGCGGAAAGCCACCGCCTCCCAGGAGCAGGGCCAGGGCAAGGTGAGGAAGTTCACTGGGCTGGAGTGAGGGCAGCAGCGCCCCTTTGCTGGATGGGGAAGCTCACCAGGCTGGTATGCGGTGGCAGGGGCTGCCACATGTGACCTTCCCCGCCCCACAAAGGGGTGCCACTGCCATCACCCCACCCCAGCCCTGTTCCTGGGAGGCAGCAGCGCTCAGTCCCCTCCTACCTGCATTTACCCGCTAGGACCAGTACCCCCAGGGGTATGGGTACCCTGGTTGACAACTCCAGCATTGGCAGACTCCATGAGGCTGTTAACATGATTTCTAAGTGTTATGCTTGTGCTTTTCCAGACCAGCTGTCAGTTCCAGAAGAGGAGAAGTCAGTATTATTTTTGGACATTGAGTCTGTTATTACCTTTTATTGTAAGTCACGTAATGTTAAATATTCTTCTTGTCTCGGCTGGATACATTTACTCAAGCCTCTGATTCATCTTCGAATTCCACGTAGTGATTTGTACAACTGCTTTTATGCTATCATGAACAAGTATATTCCCAGGTAAATGCATGTATTTTGCATGTGATCTGTATTTGTTGACAGTGAATGTGTGAAATGGCTTTTATCAAAAAATATGTGGTGTCTTTAGCAAATAACATATAGCTTACTGCAGAAATAAAGCAATATTACTGTTTATAGCAGAACTGCCAAACTCCCTTATGCTATTGTAAATTTTATTGCATACATAAGAGTATATTTAATCCAAGTGAAACAGATGCTTGCATTTAGATTAGCTACTCTCCCAGTATGACTACAAAAAAATTGTGTTCTAATTAAAATTATGGTAGTACCTTGAGATTCTAAATGAGATTTGATACCCCAATGTGTGTGGTGTTCCATGAATGTGTATCAGTAGATAGGTCATACTCAAAGAGTTTAATCTTAGGAGACGAGACAAAAATTGGCTGAGAAAATATTATTCCTATTATAAAGATAAGGCAATCAAGTTAATTAAGTAATTCACCCCAGGATACATAGGTGGTCTGTAGCACAGTTGATTCATCTAGATTTCCAGTATCAGAGTTAATTGCAAAAGGATATTTTCTCTATCAAAAATGAAGCGACTTTTATGAAAACTTTTATGATATATAAGTTATTGATATTGATAATATCCTGCCTCAAATGCAAATTGTGCTGTGGTCCAAAGCTGCCTTTTCATTTCTCCAGTGGCTGAGCTTGCTGTCCTGCTGCATTCTTTGCCCAAGAAAGGGGTATCCAAACTCACTCACTACTCTTGAGGCAGTGAGTTGCATGTCAACTAGATATATGGATAGATCGCTAGAAGTTTGGTTTTCTTTGTAAGCGTAGTGAAGAAATTAATGAATTGGCACTAAAAAAAAAAAAGTTCAGTCTTGAAATGCAATATTTATTGTGTTTATTTCATTGTAGGTGGAAGTACAGAGTTCTCTAAATTACTGAAGCTGGTTTTTGTTTTGTTTTTTAATATGAGCCTATTTTTAGTATTAGGACTTGGCAAAGTGTGCTTGAATGATTTAAACAGCTTTATGCCTTAACCAAGCAGAAACCAGACAGATGTTATGTTGGTAGTGCTACAGGTGTCAAAAGTCAAGCAGACAGATGTGTACACCCAAAGTAGCACCATCAGAAATATTCCTGGATTTTCTGTAGCACTCTGTTTTATAGTATCACATGCAATGTCTGTACTTTTCTGGGACAAGGGATCTTTTGGTCCCTGAACATCCCACTGTGCCACACTGGGTATGTGAGGTCAGAGAATATGGTGGACAATTATTGAGCATTACTTGGGTTCTCAGCTGTCATTTGATCAAGGGGGACAGAGAACAGAGCTGCAGCTCCCAGAGACTGGAGGTAGAAGTCCACTCACTGAGAGTGTGCTGCTGTCCTACAGAAGGTAGTGGGCTGTTGCCACCAGTCTCTGGAAAGCTGCAGCTTTGCTTGTTGCTTCCCTGCGGGATGCCAGGAAATACACTTCTTGCCCCTGGTCTCTGGGGAGCTATGCTTTTATTTGCCACTTCCCATAAGCAGCAGTAGGCTGTCAGTCGGCTAGCTACTTCCTTGTCCACCCTGTTGTTGTAGAGCATGCTGCTCTGTGCCTCTGTGGCAGTTTTATAATGCTCCTTCCAAGGGGGCTACAAATGTAACATTTGTCCAAAGTGAAATTAATTTGTCAGCTCAAATTGTTATGCTAAAAAAAGGTTAATGAACTATGTACCTTCAGTGTACACTTACACTGGGAAAGCAGAAGTCTTTTAAAAGACTGTATTGAGCATTTAAAAGAATGTTTTTGGAGTGTTTACCAATTGCTTCAGTACCTATGAAGTGTCCACATATGAGATGCTCAAATTGATAACTATATTTGATTGGAGGTCTTCATAGAGAGTTCATCTTACCATAAAAGCAACTTCTATCTCCGCTATCTTACAAATGAATTCTTCCCCTTAAATGGCCCATGCTTTCAAGACGAGCAGTGGACACTTTTAAAAATCACTTTGGTCTGTTTTTTCAGTGTGGCGCACTCAAGTTCATGATGCCTTTCAGTTGTGTAAATCTGTGTGGATGGTACTAGTACATGGCAGTTCAAATCTTGTAAAAGCATCTAATTGTCCTTACTACTCAGCCAGTTTCAATGTGGCTGACTGCATAAGTCATCACATGATCAGTCCCTATGTTTTTTTTTGTCTTAATACACGTGAGATTGCCTGCTGACTGGAGTATTGTGGACTTGTTATAATTATTCTTGCTCCTTATTTTTCAGGGATTGTTTTCTGAAGGGGAGACCATTTCATCTCTTCAGGCTGCTTCTCCAGTACCATGAGCCAGAACTCTGCTCTTTTCTTGACACTAAGAAGATGACACCAGACTCATATGCACTCAACTGGGTAATAAAGTGAAAGTAGGGAAACATAATGAAAAATAAATTTCTGTAGAAACTTTAAGTGAAAACTGCCAAGTTACAGAATGCTAATATAAGGGAACTTTAGGTTCTATTTTTTAAAATAACTTTAAAGTGTATTGGAATATGTGAAGATCATAGAGATGTATTTGTTGTGCATGTGTTATCTTTTTATAATCAATTCTAACAGGGAGCAAGGTGCTGTGAACACCAGATCTTCATTCATAATAAATAGCTTTTAATACAACATATGTATACAGAGGCATTGATATTAGGAGTTGGAAATAATTGGCATTAAACTTGGGTGGCAGTATATACATCAGTGATTTGTCATATTCCAAGAGATTAATATACAATACTCTAGAGCAGCAGTTGACAACTAGTAAAGGCTGTGGACCAAATTGACCCAGTTTAGGCCAGACACAAGTGGGCACTAGAATCTAACCACTCCTACCACTTTTCCCCACTATTGCCATGGGGAAAGTGAACAGTACACTACTTTTCCCTGCTTCTGCCAGGGAAAAACAGAGGCAGCAGACACTTTCCTTGTGTCCATCACCCCTGTTTTCTTTTCCTTCTCTGCTGGTCCAGGAAGAACACCTGCTGCCACTTTTCCCCATGCTGATATGGGGAAAGCAACTGCTGCTGAAGTCCCATGTCCATGTCTGTAGGTTGCCAATGTCTGCTCCAGAACACTTATCCACCCGTGTATTTGTGTCTGCTCATGGATTGTCAATACTAGCTCGAGTAACTTGATATAAACTCAAATCCCTCTCTGCTAAATATGTGAAATGAAAGCCACATGCAGAACTGATATTCAAACCTGTCATTGTTTATAGAATTGTAGAATGATATTTATTTAAGGAATTAGGTTTCTTCCTACTTTAGTTTTTAATTAACTTCATTGAGAAGTAAGGCAAGTATGTGTCATATTGATTTCAACATTAGTATTGTGTATCAGGACCACAAGATTGTACTGAAAGTTTGATAGTTTTATTGATGACTTAGCACAGAAAATTACATGCTATAATACAATTCCATTCTGTTTTTAAGAAGTCTGTGTACACACACATGTGCACAACTTCAGTAGTGACCCATAACATTTCTGGGCTGCTAAAATTTATACGTATGCACGTACAAATCTAGGTTTAGCCAGCCATCATCCAAAGCAGCTTCCTGCCCCAAATGGGCAGGGAGGACAAGGTGTTGGAGGTCTGGCCTCTTGCCTCCCACCTCTGCTTTACTCGCCACACTGGGGGGAGAATGAATTTAAGATGACCTTTCAATAATAGTTTTCTATGCATAGAACACTTGCTATGTAAGAGACTATAGGATGGTGGTAAATTTCACTTAGTATTAGGAAGCTTAATTGGGGTGACTCCTTTTTCTGATTTTTTTCAAGGGCTGAGATGAAATTTGTAAGTACAGAACTATGTAAGAAGAGGCTCTTACATTATGGTTGCATCATTGGCCTTCAAAGAAAGGCTGCTTTCAGCAGTTCTTCATTTATACTTGTGCTAAGCCTCTGACTCTTATTACAGCTGTAGATCAGGAGGTGTTAAAGTCTCACAAAGTCACTCTTAAAAGCAGGTGAAATGCTACTGAAAGTTTATGACAATGGTGGTAATACAACAGAAGGTTCAATAAGCTTCTAAACTGATAAAGTAGTTTACATTTCAGTTGAGCATTGTTACAAATTTTGCCTGAGATGTATGGAAGGAAATGAACAATTTGTTTTCTTTCATCTGCTATGAATTTTCGTAGCAACAAAAGATGCTTTTTTTAGGATTGTGTATACCTAAAGATTAGTCTTTGGTTTTTTGTTTGTTTGTTTTTGGTTTTGTTTTTCAGTGATTAAAATGCTACCATTGCTGGCAGATGTTTAGTAACTTATCTTTCAGTTTTATGAAGGTGCCACATGTGTCTGTGATAATGAATGACCCTGTGAAAAGGAGCTGTATAAAAAATGGCACCATCTTAAAAAGAACTCACTGCTTCTCTTGATGTATTCAGTCATGTCTGCTGACATTTAATGGCTAAATTTCATAGATTTCCTAGACGTTAGGGCTGGAAGGGACCTTGTAAGATCGGGTCCAGCCCCCTGCCCAAGGGGCAGGAAGTCAGCTAGGGTCAGAGGATCCCAGCAAGATAAGTGGCCAAATGTTTTCTTGAAAGTATCCAGAGTAGGTGCTTGCACCACCTCTGGGGGGAGTCTGTTTCAGGCCTTGGGGACTTGGATAGTAAAGAAGTTTTTCCTTGTGTCCAACCTAAAACAGTCTTGCAGGAGTTTGTGGTCACTGGACCTCGTCATCCCCTGAGGTGCTCTGGTGAACGGGCATTCCCTAAGATCATGATGCACACCCCTTTATAGGCTGCCACCAAGTCACCCCTGAGCTTGCGCTTCTCCAGGCTGAAGAGTCCCATATGTCGCAGCCTCTCTTCATAAGGCCTGTTTTCTTGCCCTCTGATCATGCACGTGGCACTCCTCTGAACTCTTTCAAGCTTCACCATGTCCTTCATAAATTGTGGAGCCCAGAATTGGATGCATTACTCCAGTTGCGGCCTCACCAAGGTCGAGTACAGCAGGAGGATGACATCCTGGGTCTTGCTTGAGATGCATCGGTAGATGCAAGCCAGAGTTGTTTTTGCTTTGCCAGCTGCAGTATCTTATTGATGGCTCATATACATCTTGTGGTCAGTTGTGACCCCCAAGTCTCTTTCAGTCTTAGTACTAGCAAGTGTAGCATTGCTGAGCCTGCAAGTGTGATACGGGTTCTTATTCCCAAGGTGGGGCACCTTGCATTTCTTTTTATTAAATGCAGTTGGGTTTTCATCTGCCTACCTTGCGAGCCTATCGAGGTCAACCTGGATCACCAACCTATCCTCAAGTGTGGCCACTCTTCCCTAAAGTTTGGTGTTGTCAGCAAACTTATCCAGTCCACTTTTGACACCAGTGTCCAGATAGTTTCTGAAGACAGTAAAGAGTACAGGTCTGAGAACTGAGGTTTGGGGGACGCCACTAGTCACCAAGTGCCATGATGATTCAGTTCCGTAAGCTGCCACTCTCTGGGTCCGACCTCAGAGCCAGTTCTCCAGCCATCGGACTGGAGTAGTCGAGGCCACAGTTGCCCAATTTTTCCATGAGGACATCATAGGACACCAGGTCAAAGGCTTTTTTAAAGTCCAAATATATGACATGAACCTCTTCCCTTTTGTCCAGGTGATATATCACCTGGTCGTAGATGGAAATGAGATTTGTTGCAAGTAGGTGTTGCATGACCAACCTGTGCTGGCTATCCTTCAGAATGTTGCCTTCTGTTAGCCTGTCAAAAATTATTTTTTTGATAATTTTTTTTCCAAAATCTTCCCAGGGTTTGAGGTCAAACTGACTGGCTGGGTCTTCTTTCCTGGGTTTTCTTTCCTCCCTTTTTTGAAGATGAGCACCACATTGGCTCTCTTCCAATCTTCAGGTACTTCACCTAAGTGCCACAAGTTCTTGAGTATCCTCGCCAGTGGCTGCACTATGATGTCTGTCAGTTCCTTTAGCATTCTTGGGTGCAACCTATCCAGACCAGCTGATTTATGGGGGCCCAGCCTCTCAAGATGCGCCCTCACAAGATCCATGCCAATGGTGGGCATATATTCATCCCCACCCTGGTCATCCTGAATCATGTTAGGCAGGGTGGTCCCTTTGGGCTGGTGAAAAACAGATGCAAAGTAATCATTAAGCAGATTGGCTTTTTCCTGGGTGTTGGTAGTCAGGTGCCTCAGCTGGTTTAACAGGGGTCCAATGTTGCCCTTGTTTTTCTTTCAACTCCCCACATATCTAAAGGACTTTTTATGTCCTTGATTCGTGTAGCCAGTTAGAGTTTAGCTGCAGCCTTGGCTTTTCTAGTTCGCTCCTTGCAGGTGCAGACTAGTGCAGTATACTCCTCCTTAGTGGTGTTTCCTGTCTTCCATCCATTATATGCCTCTCTTTCTAGATGTAGGAGGTCCATGAGTTCCCTGTTGAGCCAATGGGGTTGTTGAGCCCCTTTACCACCATTTCTGTGGGTTGGGATGGACTTCCCTTGTGCTTCTAGGATCACTTCCTTAAGGAGCAGTCACTCATCATGAACTCCCTTCCCTGTGAAAACATGGCCTCTCGAGGCCTCAAGAAGAAGCCTCCTGATCTTATGAAAGTCAGCTTTCATAAAGTCAAGGACTACTAAACTGCTGGCTGACTTGCCAGCTTTGCGATGGATAGTGAAAGTGATCAACTCATGGTCCCTGTCACCCAGCTTTCCTTCAATTCTTAGGTTGCTGATTAGATCATCCCCTTTGACCAGTACCAGGTCCAGCAGTGCCTTGCCTCTTGTTGGCCATTAAACTTCTTGAGATGGGTAGAGCTCATCCACGCGTGTAAGAAAGCTTTGTGACTGATTGGATTTGGCCAAGTGCTCATCTCATGAGATGTTCAGGTAGTTGAAGTCTCCCATGACAACCGTGCACCAAGACCATGCAGCCTCGGCCAGTTTCCTGGTGAATTCTCAGTATAGAATATGATGGTATATAATTCTTGGAATAGAATACGAGGGGAACTTGTCCCTGGTTTGGAGGTCTGTAGTAGACTTCTACCATTGTATCCCCTTTGCTATGTTGCCCTCATATTCTAACCGAAAGGGTCTCCAGTCATCCTCCTTGGGTGCCAGTCTCAGCTTGTAGGGACATGTAGCTCTACTTCACATAGAGAGCTATACCCCTGCCCCTTTTATCAGCACGATCTCTTCTTTACAGGGTATAGCCTATACCAGTAGTCCAGTCATAGGAGGAGTCCCACAAGGTCTCTGTTATCCCTGTGTGACCATAGTCATTTTTGTTTAGCAGAAGGACTAGTTCCTCCTGTTTATTTCCCCAAACTCCTAGCATTAGTGTACAGGCAAGTAAGTGTGCGACTGGAGGCCCTTAGGCTTCTTTATACTCATGGAGAAGCTCTGTTCTTGGGCTGGGGTAGGAGTGGGTTCCCTTGAGCATCCTAACCTGCTGATTTTTGCAGTTAATGCTTGGTGAGCTTGCTCTTATGGTTGTCTGCCCATCCCCTGTGAGCTTACTTTAAAGCCTGGTCAAGCAGGTCATCTTCTTCCCCAGTGGAGTGAGGTGTGCAGGCCATCTCTTTCCAACGACCCACTGCTTCTTTCTCCAAAGAACAGGATGTGGTCATAGAAGCCAAAGCCTTCACGGTTGCACCAGTGCTGCAGTCTTCTGTTTACTGCCTTGATTCATCTCCCTCCTCTGCCTGTGACCTGTAACTGGAAGGATCAAGGAAAAAATCACCTGCGCCCCCAACCCCCTGAACCCTGCTCCCGGAGCCCTGTATCCACTCATGACCCAGCTGGGATTGCTCCGAGCTGTGTCATTTGTGCCCACGTGGATAAGGAGCATAGGGTAGTGGTTGGAGGGCCAGATTAAGTTTTGGGATTCTCTCAGCCACATCCCAGATACAGGCTTCTGGGAGGCAGCAAACCTCCCAGGCTAAGGGGTTGGATTGACAGCTCGCTCCCTCTGTCTCCCTCAGGAGGGAGTTGCCCACAACAACCACTCTGCTTTGTCTGAGGGATGATAGCTGGTTGTGTTTCTTCCTCGCTTGCAGTAGCTGGCAGCTCTGCAAGCTCTACTGGTACTGCAAGAGGTTCAAACCTGTTGCAGAGCTCCAAGGGGATGGTGACCCTGGTACAGTGAGCCTTGGGGCCAGAGGCAACCTTTGTCCAGCCTCTTGGCTGGACAGTATGGGAGTGCCTTTTGGCCTCCCTGGTCCTGGCAGGTGACCTAGGTCTTCCCTCTTCTTTCGTGGGGTGAAGGGCTTGGCAGTAGGAGTCAATCTTCTGTTTTCCATGCCTGATGGACACAGCCCCTGCACTGCAGTCTGGAGCACCACTATCTGGCATTCCAAAGACTCCAATATGGAGCAAACCACACAAGGGGAGGTTGCAGTGCTCCTGATCCCATGTGCCTGGAGTCATGCCAGGCAGCCCCTACAGCTGAGAGCCAGGGGCTCTGTCTAAATGGATGCCGGAACCATGGGTTCTGTCTGGGTGGAGGCCTCAGAAGTACCAGAGGGGAGGGATCCAGCTGCAGGGGGAAACCTTGGGGTGTAACGTGCCCCACCCATCATTATGCCAGTAGTAATTTGGCTACTACTATGCCAACCGCTGCCTTGAGGCTCACTGTCTAGGCCCTCATGCCCCTCCTGTCCACCCTCCTGCATGAACTCCTGCGCTAACTTGGACACTGGGCCTAGAAGTGCACCTGTTTGCACCTTCTGTTCGCAAGGCTCCAGTAGTATTGCTCCCTGGGGGCCTGGGCCAAGGGGGGGAGGGGTGACCCTTCTCAGCTCCTCTCAGCTGCCTCCACACAGCTGGGCTAGGTCCCTCTCACCATGGACCCTGCTTACCTCTGGCTAGGCTGGGGGTCATCAGGGGTCCTGGAGCTCATGGGGGCGCAGTGGACTTCCATCCATGCGTCTTGTTCTGAAGCTGGGGCCGAAGTGTGGCTTTTTAAATAAGTAAATAAACAAACTTTTGCTAGTTTTTGACTGGTATTATGTGCAAATGCAGAACAAGGAAAATGAACTGTATTCATATATGCCTTGAATGTCAAAACTATAAGCCAAATACAGCTTTTCAAAATCTGTTTTGCTGAAGGCATATGAGCCACAAAAAAATCCCAGTCTAATCCCAGATCTCAGAATGAGCTTGTGGGATAGGCAGTTTAGTGCTTGAAAGTTGTTTTCTTCAAATTAAGACCTATTTAATCATTGAGCCTCACTAGTGTGCTTTTTGTAAAAGTGATTTTAAGGGTAAACCTAGCCTTTAATCCATAATGCAGATATAGTATTTCATATGCCTCTCATGCTTGTCTTTTAGCTAGTTTGTCTCTTTGTTACAGTATTGTTGTCATACTAAAATTATTTCTAGCTCTCTTTTCAATTGCATTTTTTAACTTTTCAGCTTGGAAGCCTCTTTTCTTATTACTGCTCAGTTGAAGTCACTCAGGCAATATGGGATGGATACCTACAACAAGCAGATCCATTCTTTATGTATTTTCTAATGTTAATCATGCTTGTCAATGCAAAGTGAGTACATAGTCAATGTAAGCATTTGTTTTCCCCATGCATTTGTGTTTGTTTGGGTTTTTTACTTAATCTACTGTTGTGGTTCTGTTGTTTTCAGAGACACCATCTTGGCACAAGAATTGGACAGAGAAGAAATGATAAGTAAGTATGGTTCTTGCAAAACTGGTAGAAAAATCTTCCCCACTTGCCAGTCTGCTTTCATGAAGTCCTCATTCATCTGCTAGCTAGCTACTTTTCTTCATGATGTTCCTGACTGTCCCCTTCAAAAATCTGTGGTGTAAACCTGTTCCTGCCTATATTTTGTTTTCGTATCTTCCTTTTCGTCCTTCCTCCTACATTGCTTCTGGCCTTTTATCCATTCTTTTCTTATCTCCCTTTCTTCAACAATTGGTAGCCTTTATTTGTGCTATATACTTGAAATTATCCATGCTTCAAGGAGTCTCTTTCTTTAAACTTATTTCATTCACTGTGCTTTCCAGTTTTTTATTTTTATCTTGTACTCTATATGCAATCACTATTTAGTTCATCTTTTCCCTGGGCATTCTATTGATATAAATAAGTCTCTAAGCTTTTCAGGCAGGGATATTCTCGACTAGAGAGGCATATTGGTTTGTTAACTTCAGTGAAAACGTTAGTCAGTGAACCTTAAACTTAATATATTTACTTTTATAAATCTCTTAATACGAATTAAGATTTTTTGGGGACAGCTGTATCTCTTACATACTCTGGTGAGTTGATTCCCTTTCACTGTGGTGCACAGATAAACATCTGGTACCTGCACTCAGTTTTTGCTGCATTTCCCTAGTCCTTCCTCATCATTCTCTTCCCCTTTCCCCCACCCCAATGAAGTTCATAAGAATTGTGAATGAGGGTTAAGCTGTAAGGCTAGGGACCGACATTCAAAACGCCCAAGCCTGAATTGATTCATTTTTTTTCAAGTTAGTCTAACTTGGCTAGGCTAAACCAGTTTGTAAGCGTTCAGATATCCCCTCTGGACTGAAAAAATGCAGGCATATGCCAGCAGTGGCTCAGGCTAGAAGCCAGGGGGCACTAGAGCAGCCCTCCCTTCCCTTTTATAGTGCTGAGATGAGGGGGGCATGGCCAGGTCCTGGCAGGGTGCTCCTGATTAGGGAGGGATCCCCCCTGCTTCTGACCAGCCCAGCAGGAAATTGATAACACAGTGTTTATCACCCCTAACTCAGTGTTCATTAGCCCATTAAGAAAACAATAGAGGGATATTACCAGCTACCTGTTGATTCTGCCTTTGTCCTGTGTGCCACAGCATGGACGGTAGCCAGCATGTGGTCTGCTAGCTACCACATGTCTGTCCCTAGACTAAATATATAGAGAAATGCACTAAATGTTCACAAACTTGAGTAGAAACTCCAGCCAGTGGCATACCAACTGCGGGGTGGGGAGGATGAGGAAGAGCCATGCCCCCAGGTGCTGGCCTGGGAGTGGGGCAGGAGAGAGAGGAGTGTGCTGGCCAGGCCCTCCATAGGTCCCCGCTGGCACTTCTGGGCTCAGCATTCGGCTTCCAGGAGACACCGCCCTCCCTCCCCCCTGCTCAGTGACTGTCCGTGGATGTGGCGGGGCACAAATGCAAACATTGACCCTTGAGCGCCAGAGACCCACAGTATACCACTGACTCCAGCTTCTAGTAAATAGTTTGCTTGCACTTCTGGTGTTCAGAAATGTGCACACACATCTCCTGCATTGTCTGGCTCCACCATTCTGTAACCTATACATGAGTGCAGAGGCTGTTTTGATGTGCTGGAAGTCCATCGCACTGGAGCAGGCTCGACTAATCAAGTCTGCAGGAGCGTGCCAATTACCATGCACCAGCAGCCTCCTGCATCTCATGTATCAGTGTCCCTGCACTTAAAATGGCAGTGGGGGTGCTTGAACTAAAGCTTGTCTGACAAGCATTCAAGCGCCCTGCCATCATTTTTAAGTGTGGGGACACTGATACAGGAGACATGGCAGCACTTTTCGTTGGAGCAGTTCTCAGAGCTGCTCTAATTTAACATGCCCCTCGCTCCCCCATCACCCCCAGAGCATGTGTAAAAGTGCCCAGTGAGACTTGGCTAACTGTTACATTTGGTCATTCAGTAAAGGCCGTTTTAAGAAGCTACTTCTAAAACTCCAGTTATCCTATACAGACCACACATATTAAATATGTAGCTTCCATAATGACTGTGTTCCTGAATGTGGGGACAGGTTATTTTGTGTGTTAGTTGATGAGCTTAACTGTGTTGTGCTCTAGTAAAGTATGTATTTTGCTGCATGAAAAAGCTATGTATAATACTGTGTTTAAATAGAATAATATCCATATGTTGCATGTTTCAGAATTCCTAGAGACTTCCCCAACAAATTTGGACATAGAAGATATAGAAGATCTTTTCTCTTTGGCACAATATTATTGTAGCAAAACTCCAGCTTCTTTTCGAAAGGTAATAACAAAGCAGTTATGAGGTTGCCTTTATAATTTGGTGATTATTTGAGCACTTTGTCAGGAACTTCACTGAACATTCTTTAGCCTAATACACAGTTCTTGGATGCTGTTTCCCACTTCTCTTGGAAGTTTTAATATCCTTGAAGGTTAATCTAACAGTGTTTTATATAGAGCCAAACAGTTTGCAGTCTCTTCTGATGGAAGAAGCAGTGCTGTTGAGTTCAAGTATGATATAAATTCTTTATGATAGATTAATAATAGGGTTTATCCGAGAGACACGATTTCCTTAACAACCTTCTTTTGGCTGAGATGAGTTTGTTTGTAAACTAATATTTTTGCCAAACATGATAATGAAATCCAGTCACTGTAATGTTTTTGGGGTTTTTTTTTAGAAATTCTTATGAAGAAACTCAACTCACCAAAAAAGCAAATAGTTTTTTATTTTAAACTTGCCTATAAAGAACAGTGTATACGTATGTTATTGCAGAAGTAATTTTAGGTTGGAGTCTGTTATGCATGTAACTTCGGTTAATGTTGCAAGTATTTTCTCTTGCCACAATAGGACAACCACGGTCTTTTTGGCAGCAGCTTGTTGGGACTCAAGGATGATGACACAGACTTGAGCCAAGCTCTCTGTCTAGCAATTTCAGTATCTGAGATTCTTCAAGCAAATCAGCAACAAGGGGTTAGTAGCAAGAAATAATAAATTTTTACTGTTTTCCATATGGGGGGGAGTGAGGAGATAAGGAAAGGAAATGAATTCTTGATATTTCAGTATTTCCCATGATCTCAAAATGCAATAGAGTATTTTTCTGTTTTATGAGAAATAGTTTAATGCCCGTCTCCTTTGTTGGCCACAGCACAGGCCTGCTATAATGACTGGAGCAGGTTTTTGTTATTGGGGGGTTTTTTTGTTCCTGTCCCCTCCCCCCCTCCCCCCCCCAAAAACAAACAAGCAAACAAACAAAAACAGATCTATTTTGGAAGGTCTGGAGATCTGGAGGAGCGGGGAGCCTAAAGTGACATTTTCCTAATCGAACTTCCTGAAACAAGGGGTTAGCAGGAAAAAGGGACATAAATCCACAATTATTTAACTCATCAATTCTGCTCACAGCCAGAACACTGCCGCAAGAGACCTCTGACTATTGACAATGAAATGTTACAAATCATTTGTCTAATAGTTTATATTACAAATATACTTGCATGCGGAGATTTTTACTCTCAGTACAGTATGTGCATAATGCTGTAGTTTTGTATAAGTTTACTTTAAGAGCTCCTTGGATTTAATATCAGTTTATGGCCTGTGTTCAACAAAATCTTAAGTGTGTGTATACATCTTCCCTAGTCTGTTAAACTCTTTAGTGCACTTGCTTAGATCCAGTTGAAGTCAAGAGGGCTTAAACACACACTTATTTGCTGGGCTGAATAGAAATGGACTGTTAAACTGGAATCTCAAAGGTATGTATAGTACAACTTTGGTATAATGAACCCTGCTTGCAAAAATGATCAAACAAAAAAACCCACAGCAGGAATCCTTTTTTTTCCTGTATTATTATGTAGCAGACTAACCAACCCTAACATAACAAACACCTTTCAATGAATTTTTCTTTTGGTCCCATGGGACCATGGGTATTGATTATAATGATGTGTTGCTGTGTTGGGTTATGTTGGTGTATGCTATCAGTTCTGACTAGTAGGTAAATTAGTTTCAGTGTACAGATAAACAAGAATAGATTACAATTAGTACATTTTGGTGATGCTGATATCTTGCTAGCTGCAGCTTTCCTCATAGTTGGTAGGCCACATCACAGAACTCCATACTTACAACACTGACATTCCTGCTGAAATGTGGATGTAACTTTCATAGTAATTTAAATCTTAAATTTTGTAAACTATAATGCACAATTTTTCTCTTTTAGGAAGGAGTAAGGTTCTTTGTAGTGGATTGTCGTCCTGCAGAGCAGTATAATGCTGGGCATTTATCTACAGCCTTTCACTTAGACTCAGACTTGGTTTGTATACTTTTTGCTTTGGACAGGCTTTGCCCCTGAACTTTAAAATTAAAACTGAGAAGCAAGAGAAAATGTCTGTTCCTGCAAATTTAATCTCAAATTGATTTGCATCAACTCAAATGCTTCCATCTCCATCCCCTTAAAACATTGTATTTGGTACAGGAGTATAAAATATTAAATACGCAGCTTCTTTCTTTAAACAACTATTGTTTGTATATTAAATTCAATTTTAAGTCGATACTCATTCTCTAGTTCACAGGGCCTGAGGGGTAGTCTTCAGTTTGTATTACCAAGTTTCACAACTCTTTCTAGAAGTCCTGTTGCTAAGTAAATTCTTAAGAGTTCAAAAATTCTCAACTCATTTGGCCCAGATTTTCCTAGAAAATTAAATATGGCAGTGAACCTACCAGTGGTGGTAGCTTTCCTGCTAAGAAATGTTGAATTCTTTGTAACATCACAATATGAAGTTCTGAATAAGAATAAAGACACCCCAAAGCATATCTAGGATGCTGGAGTGGTGTCACTGACTAAGCCATCTGGTACTCCTCTTTCAGTCGGAACAAAAGCAACGCCAGGGCATTGTTTTAGGGGCATGGCACCATGCTGTTAATGAAGCCTTTTGAGTGTGTGCTGTAGTATGTTAAGCTATAGTATTCTGTGAGAGAGAAGGTACTTTAGCCTTGGGCTAGGCAAGCAAAGCTTACACCATGCTCACTTGATTAAAGATCTCATGTTAATGTCTAGGCAGGTAGAGGCGATACATTCTGTTTTGAAATAATCTATGCTATTTCATTTGGTTGCCATAATATTCTTCAGTTCCCATCTTAAACTATTAATACTGATTTTTTTTTTTTTTTTTTTTTTTGTCTTAAGAGTAGCTTTTTGGTACTGAGTAGAATGATTGTTTTATACATAGCTGACATGGGGCTTTTTGATCTTCTTTTGAGTAATGAGTCTTTCCCTTCATTTATATCACCAGTTTTTTTGTATGTCAGTAATATCATTTAATCAGTAGAGAGTTAATACTGCCTATTTAAATCCAAGTATTCTCTGTACAGTTAGCTTCTTCTGAAACTAAACCATCATGTATATAGGAAGGAAACGTATATATTTTCATTTTCATACATGTGCATAACTCCCATAAGTTATAATTGAACCCTTATGTTTCTGGAGGCAAAATTGACACTGCAAGCTCTTTTTAATGTTACAGAATAATAATATGTCTTGTTAGTTACAATTATGCCTTTCAAACTGTGATTCTGTCTCTGCAATAAACTACATATACTCAGTTAGCAGGTATTTGGATAAGACATAAATAGGAATTGTTGTCATTTGACAGTTGACCTGACCCAGAGAAGTAGGACTTGAATAAATAAAACAAGCTCTCGTACAGCTGGAAAAAAACCCCTAAATTATAAAAATTAGGGTAACATGGCTACTGTTCTGTCTGTTTAGACTAGGCGTGTTGCAGCAGATTTAATACAGGAATTAAATACCCAAACAATAGTTTAAAGAAAGAAGCTGCTTATTTAACATTTTATACTCCTGTACCAGATACAGTGTTTTGAAAGGGTGGTGGGAGGGAAGCATCTGAGTCGATGCAAATTTATATATAACCTTAATAAGAGGAGGTAGTTGGGTTTAACCTGTAATTAAAAAGACACCAGCCATTTTCTCTAAGAGGATCCTGGATCTAATTTCAGCTAAAATAATTACTCTTGTTACCTTGCCAGATTACTAGATTTTGTATCTCGTTATTCAGTCCAGCTAGAAAACTAGTTAAAGGAATTTTTTTACCCTTAAATTCTGTTTGAACCCCAACGAGCTTAATTCAGCTCCTGACCTTTGAAGGGAGGATAAAAACCACAATTTTCACTAATTCAGAAAGTCAGTTTATGTTGTTCTAGTTGTATTGAGGTCTACAGTATAGAGTGAGAGTCTCAACCAGGGTGATGTGACACCCTGTGGGGTCCCTTTAAGATCCTTCCAAGGGCACCATGCAATGTTAGTACTGCTAGGCATACAAACATAATTTATAAGATAAACCTGGAGGGTGGATCCAGATGTGTAGGAACCATGTGGTTTGTGGCAAAATGCATGAGTTGCACGTTAATCTGTTTTGTGGTACTGCTGATTTGCAGCACCAGGGCAAAATTTGCTACTTAAATTTCCTGGTAGCGACCCCTCCCCCCAAAAATCCTGCAGACCAGCTGGCTGAGGCACAGTGTACCTCGAGACAGGGGAACGGCCATCTCAGGGCTGCCTGCTTCTCTGTCTTGAAGCACATTGCGCCTCAGGCAGCTAGGGAGTGAAATGAGTGAAAAATTAGTGAAAACCTAAGAGCTATCATTTTCTGAGGGGTTCCTTGAGTCTAACAAGGGAAGATCCGAGCCTATTGGGAGGTGCCTTGAGTCCTCAAAATGTGGAGAACCACTGGTGTAGAGGCTACCACAGTTCTGCTTTTAAATGAACTTGGGTCCTTTGTGTCCTCTTAGATATCCCAGACCTGACAGTTTGTTTCAAGAGCTCAGGTATTTGGGACATTATACAGCTAGCCCATACATATGTGTCTAATCTCCTTAACCCCCCACACGTTTTGGTTCCTCTTAGTAGCATTCAAATATTAATGGGAAAGCTACTTAGAAATGTGAGGATGGAAGCCAGCCTCATTGGCTCATCTTTTTTTCAGTGCCTCTTTGCTTCACAAACTTAGAAAGCCCTCCCTTTGCCCAAGTTGCTGTTGCACTGTCCATAAAAATTGGATTAATAAAATACTCCCTTCATGGTGATTATTTTTTTCTTTGAGAAAAAACCAACCCCAAAACCAAAAAAAAACCCCTTAGTGTTCCTTAGTGGTATGATCTCTGCAGCAGACTGATTTTTTTGCCTTGAAAAATTCTGAACACGTTGCTAGTGTTTTAACAAATAAAAATGAAGACCTTTTTTTTTTACTCTGATAGTTTGTATCTTCAATAAATTGTATACAAACATAAATATATATATATATATTCTTTTGTAGATGCTCCAAAACCCTTCAGAATTTGCACAATCTGTAAAATCTTTGTTAGAAGCGCAGAAGCAGTCCATTGAATCTGGCTCCATAGCTGGTGGAGAGCACCTCTGTTTCATGGGAAGTGGCAGGGAAGAAGAGGACATGTATATGAACATGGTGCTGGCACACTTTTTACAGGTACAGCTAAGATACTGGAATTGTTTTAACAATTAATATATTATATTGTTTCTTCATCGAGTCTGTATAAAGTAATAGATACCCTTTACTGGGAACCTTTTACTGTTTTTAGAACTAGTCATGGTTTGAATATTTGTTGAAAGACAAAAGTGGTTGTTTGCTTCAAGTTGGATCTTACTGTCCCTCAAATTGACAGAAGGGCGGGACCTGGTGTGTAAAATGAACAAATTCAAGCTAACAAAGACTTTCTTGGGGAGCTGACTGCAAAATCTCAGTGGGGACATAACCTACAATGTAAGCAACAAAAAAATGCATATGATTTTTATGTGCTTCATGCTTTCGCTGCAGATTAGGAGAAACATGTTCCAAATAACAGACATTTCTCTGCAATTAGCATTTTTCCCCATGAATAGTCCCACTGGTTTACAGTGGGATTATTCATGTGATGAAAGATAAGAACAGGCATTTTTTTTACAAGATTCAAGCTGTAGACCTATGGTCTAAACTAGTCATTTTTTAAACATTAAGTTTACCTGTTTGGAAGCAGCACCAAATCTAACACTTGTTTGGAAGCAGTACCAAGCTAGGGGGAGTAGTAGATATGCTGAAGGGTAAGACTAGGATTCAGAGTGACCTAGACACATTTGGAGGATTGGGCCAAAAGGAATTTCATGAGGTTCAACAAGGACAAGTGCAATGTCCTGCACTTAGAACAGAACAATCCCATGCACCAGTTAACAGGCTGGGGGCTGACAAACTGGACAGCAGCTCTGCAGAAAAGGACCTGAGGCTTACAGTGGACAATAAGCTGAATAGGAAGCCATCTTATGCCCTTGCTGCCAAGAAGGCTAACAGCATACTGGGCTGCATTGGTAGGTGTGTTGTCAGCAGGTCAAGGGAAGTGATTATTCCCCTCTATTTAGCACTGGTGAGGCCACATCTGGAGTACTGTGTTCAGTTTTGAGCTCTCCACTACAGAAAGGATGTGGATAAATTGGAGAGAGTCCAGCAGAGGGTGCCTGGGGGACATGACTTATGAGGAAAGACTGAGGGAACTGGGTGTATTTGGTCTAGAGAAGAGGGGACTTAATAGCAACCTTCAACTACCTGAATGGGGGTTAGAAAGAGGATGGAGTTAGACAGTTCTCAGTGGTAGCGGATAACAGAACAAGGAGCAACACTTAAGTTGCAGCAAGGTAAGTTTAGGTTAGATATTAGGAAGAATTTTCTCACTAGGAAGGTAGTAAACCTCTGGAACAGGTTACCCAGAGAGGTGGAAGCTCCATCCTTGGGGGTTGTCAAAACCCAGCCAGACAGCCTTGGCTGGGATGATCTAGTTGGGGATGGTCCTGTTTCGAGCAGGGGGTTAGACTAGATGACTTCCTGAGGTCCCTTCCAACCCTCCCTTTCTATGATTCTAATAAAGGAACTGTTCTTCTGCTAAGTGTGCTACAGCCTAAAAGCTTGAGCACCTGTTCCTATCATTCATTTGACAAAGCCCATGAGCTTTTAAGTACAATTAAGTACAATGAACCTTTTTTTTCTTATTGCAGAAAAACAAAGAATATGTAAGCATTGCCAAAGGAGGATTTATGGGTAAGATTTTCATTTACTAATGTCTTATATTTACTTTTTACCTAACAAAGCTGGAAATTTGTCAAACTGAATTATCAAAACTACTCTTGGATCTTTGGTGAACATGGCTTATTGCCATGTTCACCAAAGATGAAGCAAAGGTTTTTGTGTTATTGAACACACAAATATTTCCATATTTATTTATTAGCTTTACCATTTTCATTGCGTATCTTGATTTCTGAATAGGGAAAATTAACAATGCATAGCTGTGATCTCATTCTTCCTCCTCTCTAGTGTTGATTCTATATATGCTAAAGCAGTTGCACTGTTTCCTAATACTTGTCACGTAATTCTTCACTAATGGGTTGCTTTAGAAGTTAAGTTCCTAATTCTGTACTTTAAAAAGTGTTATTAGACCCAAGTGGAAATCAGTAAGGCTCTGCATGAGTTTGGGCATCTATTCCTATAAGTTTTAAGATAGGGACCTCGGATTATTAAATTAGGGATTGTTTTGCTGTGTCCATAGGATCAACGATGGAGCATTTGCTTATTTCCTGTTGCTGCTATTTTCTCTGAAATTAAATGTTGTCTCTCTCAACAGCCTTACAATAAGTTTGTGTATTAGTGCTCTGTAATATTGAAAGGAAAAAAACAAAAACAATTGCAATGGCATTTAAACGTTATTTTTTCTTTTTCTAAACTTTCTGGAGCAAAAATTGACATTTGTCTTTGAAGTATGAGATGATCATCCCATTCACTTAGATGTGGCTTTCATCTTTCTTGAATGTCCTTTTCAACAGCACTCCAGCAGCATTTAGCAGATATTAATGTAGAAGGACCAGAAAATGGATATGGCCACTGGATTGCTAGTACCTCAGGCTCAAGAAGTAGCATAAACTCCTCTGTTGACGTAAGTATAAGTTGCACATTGAGGCAGTATTTTTTGTATACTTTATAGAGGCCTTTTCTAAGTTTATGTATGCAGTGTGGATGCTATTATTAGACCTCAGGCCTGTAGTTGGATCTGCTCCAAAATTCATATACTAGCAAGTACCTGTGCACACCTGAGAGTCATTGTGAAGCAGTTTTTTCTATTGAATAGACGGTAGATATGAAGGGTCTCAAATGGTCTAAATCTAGCTGCCTTCTATCTTGAATAATGTAGTGCTTTGCATCATAATCATTTGTATCGGGAGACAGCCTGAAGTCTCTTTTTTTCTTGCGAGAAAAAAAATTATTAAAGAAATCTCGTCCCATTGGTATCTGTTTAGTAAAGTATCTAGAATAAACTATTCTATTCTATGTTTTCACTTTGGGGTGTAAAATATTTAAGGTTATCACCTTAGTTGATAGGAAACCCTGACTGCTCCTGTCAAAATGTCACTACATTTCCCAAAAAAGTTCTATTATATTCTACTGCACAGCAAGTCAGTCATTAATCAAAATTGTCATAATCTTGAATTACGTCTGTTTAATATCTAAAGACAGGCCGACAAGGTTCTTTGGGTGAATCTGATATCTTTTATTCAAAAACCCGAAAGCTTGCTTAAAAATTGTTCTCCAACTATATAAGTTGGTCTAATAAAAAATATCAGATTCACCCAAAGAACCTTGTCTGCCTATGTCCTTAAATCAACACAGCTACAACCTATACCCCTATATCTAAAACCATTTACTTCAGAGAGGTGAGGTTGTACAGGTTTTAAGGGGGCCAAGAAAGCCAATGGCAACGTGGGTGGAATATGAGAATCATCAGCCCTCTTTCTACATGCATGTGAGGATCCACATGGGGTTCTGAACTAGCTGTTATGATTCAGGGAAGAGATTTTGGAGTCATTGTAAGTAGCTCTTAAAAAACATCAGCTCAGTGTTCAGTGGCAACCAAGAAAACGAATAAAATGTTGGGCAAAATTTAAGAAGGGAATTGAAAACAAAATGGAGAATTATAATCATGCCATTATACAAATCAGTGGTGCACCCACATCATGAATATTGTGTGCAGTTTTGGTTCCCACATCCCCAAAAGGATGTATAGGTTTCCCTCACTTTATGTGGGTTCTGTATGTGCGAATTTGCTCTTATGCTATGACTCTTTTTTTATACCAAAAATTTGTTATATGCAAGGTAAATTTACTCATGTGATCGGTATGGTGGAAACCCACAGTCAGCTGCTTTGTGCGGTGCATTGCATGAGTGATGTGCACCAAAATATAGTCTCCTATGTGGATCTGTGCTCCTCACTCATTGTCTGCGATGTGTTTCTGTAGTTGCCATCCCCATGGCTTCTAAGTGTCCCACTAGCTTATCTCCAACTGTCTGCTTTTGCCGAGAACCAAAATTACCTTGTAAAAGTGGTAGAAATGGGTCTGGGGGTCAGTACAGTTGAGGTCTTGGAATGTTTCCCTATTTGTTTCTTTGTAAAGTGGGTTCCCTTTATGCAAATTTGAGTTATGCCATTTTCTAGGAATGCATGTACTACATAAAGTGAAGGAAACCTGTAGTAGAATTAGAAAAGGTACAGAGAAAGACAACCAAAATGATCAGGGACCTGAAACAGTTGCCATACCAGCAGACTATAAAGGCTAGGACTCTTCAGTTTGGAAAGGAGAAGGCTGAGGTAGGATATCAAGGTCTGTAAAACTATGAAGGGTGTGGACCAAGTGAACAGGGAACTATTGTTCACCAAGTCCCAGAATACTAGAACTAGAGGTATCCACTGAAATTAGTAGGTGATAGGTTTAAAACTAACAAAATAAAGTACTTTTTTATGCAGTGTGCATGTAACTTGGGAAATTCATAGCCACAGGAGGTGGTAGAAGCAGATGGCACAGCCAAGTTCAGAAAGGGGCTAGATAAATTCATGGATGATGGATTTATTAATTGCCATGTTGCAGATGTTTCCTTTTGGCATCTCTAAACCAATTATGGTGGATGCCAAGGAGGGTATTGCCTATGGGCTAAATCACTCTAGAAGTATCCAGTTTAGTGTTCTCCCTCTATAGCAAACACTTCTGCTACTGTCAGAGAGAGGATACTGGGCTAAGTGAAATATTGATCTGACTCATGATGGGCATTTTTACACATGAAAGCACCCGATGCTGTGTTGCTTGCAGTTGCATATGCAGCGAAATGCATATCAGTGTGCAGAAAATGGCAGCAGTGCTCTTTTGAACTAAAATGCATAGAAGATGTGGTATTTCAAAAGTGCACCACTGCCATTTTCTCTGCGCTAACATGGATTTCACCAGTTATACAAGTGCAAGCAACGCAATGCCATGCACGGCAGCTTGCAAGCGGAGCAGACTTGATTAATTGAGCCTGCCTCTAGCGTGTTGGCTCTCCAGCTCATCCAGGAATGAAAGTGTATGTGTATAAATGTCCTATGGTACTATTTATGGTCATATGGAGGATGTGCTTGTGACATCTTTGAATTCTTTCTATACCTGGAATATTCTAAAAAGATACGAGATTTTAATTTTGTCATGTATTTAAGATGGAATGGTTGACACTTTCTTCTCTTTCTGTATTTTCAGATAAATGTTTCACTAATACTTTATGCTTAATTTTTATAACTAAATACTAATAAGCACTTATCTGTAAGTTATTGCAATTAATCAGACTCATTTTCTTGTAGCTTGTTTTCATTCCTAAGAAATTACTGGTAAACAGTTCAAATGTTGTTTTATAATTAATTCTCAGGGCAGTTACTTTTACAGGGTGATTCTCCTAATGGCTTAAGTGATGGGAAAGGTGTGAAGTCCTTGGTAAATAAAATGACTGTTGCTTTGAAGACTAAATCTGTGAATGTGAAAGAGAAAGTTATTAGTTTTATTGAAAATACATCAACTCCTGTGGATAGGTGAGTTGTTCATATGCAATTGTGATTTATCAGTGATGAATGACTTTTAATTTCAGGTAGATGTATGTTCTTTAAACACAAAGACTAGACTAAATAACTGGATACAGGAGGAGAAGCTACCTTACAATTTATCAGCTTAAGGGTTTTTTCATCCCTCTTGAAATTTCCTTCCCAAGTACTTTCAATAGATCAACTTTAGAATGTGTACCTACTATGCTGGCTCAGAGCTCCAAAGCCAATGTTTTTTAGTCTGTTCTTCTGGATGATAATCTAGAAGTTTTCAACAGCATCTTATAAATTTTATTAGTGGCATTTAGGATTGGGTTTTACTAACTCAGCAATTTTGAAGTCCATATGACGAGAATTAGGCCAGTGCTGGTAGCTCTTGACAATTCCAACCCCGGTTTACATTTCACCCAGTTTGTATGCATTTGGCTGGATGGGAGTAATTGAAATAAAGAAAAATTGAAAAGTGATTATCTTGAATTTGTGACTTGGATAGATAACTGAGAGCCCTGAACTCTTCAATTCTAAGGGCAGTCCTAAAACACCTCGTTAGGGATAGGTTAAACTCTATCCTAGTTTGTTTTTTTTTGTTAAATAAGGTATCTTCACAAGAGGAGTTTTGCATTAATTCATATATTTTAAAGCACTTCTAAAGTCGTTTGACTGAATGCTAAATATTTATTTTCAATAAACAGAAATTAAGTTGCTGTAATACTTTAGCTACAGAAGTGGCCTATTTTATAATTCTTCTTAAGATTAAAACTAATCATTGAAAGATTATGAAAAAATTCACTTGAGTATTTCAGAAAACACTTGTTAGTAAAATTCAGGTTAACTGCCATTGCTGAGCAATGATTCTCAGATTCTTGACAGCTTAATTTTAATTCATTTAGAACTATTGTTTACAGTGTTGCAAAAATGCTGCGGTTCGTTTCTCGGGAGGCGAAGAACTCTCAGACACACACTATTAGCAACACAAAAGGTATATTTGCAAATAGGGTCAGAGTGAAGACAAAAAACCACACTCTGCCTCTGAGGAAAACTCTCAGCTGGGTTTTATCCCTTCCCTCCTGGGCACATGTGCAGAAGCAGGAACTCTTACAACTCATTTCCGGTTCATACAAACATATATGAAATGACGTCACGTCATCCGTCGCATGTGCATTATAATTAACTACTTAAGTATGCGGGGCAGATAGGCATATATGCATTAGCTAATTACGCATGCTTAGAAAGCTCTCCAGGTTACCAAAAGTTCAAACCCCTCTCTTTCCCAAGGACGCAGCCAATTAAATCACAGCCTTTGTAGTTTACAAGAGTAGAGGCAGAGGAGTTTGAAGGTATGTGTGATTTAGTGTTACAAAGAGATAGTAAATTAGCGAGATGTCCTTGGTGGTGTTTCTGCTTATCAGGTACGAGATACAAACTGTGCAGTTCTAACAACACTCTATTCACTATACATTTTTAATAATATTTCTAACAACAGGGTAGTGTTGCTTAGTGTGTCTATTGGAATAACAGAGTCAACACTTGGGGGGAAAGTGTCTTGTAATGAAAATGTTCTTTAGTTTCTGCTGCACCAGGAGTTCAAATAAGGCTTCTATGCAAACCATACATATAGTAAACTTCTTTTAAAAGATTCTGTAAGCTTTCCAGTGCTTCCTGGCTGCTGCTTATGAAATGTTGTTGGATTTTATTTATAAAGCCTCTTCCCTCGATGAGGATAGCAAGAAGAAAACTGCTGATATAGGGTACTTGCGTGTCTTGCCTAAGGGTTTTTGGGGGGGTTTATTTTGTAATTATTTTGTTTTTGTCCTCTACCTCAATTTGCTATAGAATATCTTTCAATCTTCCCTGGCCAGACAGAGCAAGCCTGGAGCGGTAAGCCATTGAGTAAAGCAATCTGACTAAAACCACCTTTTGTCCTTTTTAGCATGACTTCACAATGTATGTAAGCATTGGTTACACTGACAAAATTGCTGAAATTCCATATATTGATTTTTATAAAGCTGTGTTGCTTTGTGTCAAGTTGTTAACCCTTTCAAGTGTTATTTTGAAGGTTAAGGGAAGAAAAGGGCTGTATTTGCAGAGCTTTCTAATTCTCTTGGTTTTTATATGGTAGTTTTCTGTTTTCTTCCTCTGTTGCTTTTTATGGGATCTATTTTATTTCTTTTTTTAACCTGTTAGTGTTATTTTGCATTTTATTAGTCGTTTGTAGAGAGAGAATATACTAGAAGCTCTTCTCTGACCCAAGTTTTGCGTATTGGCAGAAGAAACTTCAGCTTCAAAGGAACCCTGTTACAATCTGTCCAAAAAGCAGCTTTAGAACTGCTGGTGGTCTTAGACTATTCAAGGTCATTGAAATTTTTGTCAGTAAATCTAAAATTTGCTATAGTTTTAACCCATCAAGAGTGAAATATACGTTTTGAAGGAATGTGCTGGTCAAAAAGAGAGGTGATTGCAGTGAAAACAGTCAAGAAAGTAGGGATAGCTCTTGGGTACTCCTCCTTTCATTCTTGGAATTAACTGTATTGCTCATAAATCTGTTGTCCCCTTATACTTTTTTATATGAGAAATAAAGAACTGGAACTATAGAAAGTTTATTGCATTAAAGGAAGGTCACCCACAGTATTTCATAGAATCATAAAAAAAATCTGTTTTTTCAGTCGTGAATAATATTTTGGTGGTCTGTATTTTGGGGTTGTTGTCTTACAGCTAGGTCTGGGTTGCTTGAAAAGTATGGATGGAGATGATAGAAAAAATCATGAGTAAAAGTGGAAGGAAAAATCTGTTAAGGATTTTGATCTCCTTCTTTCTCTAGTAGCTATTCTTCCATTGTAAAAGGGTATTCATATCTAGCTGACACTTCTGGGCCTACTCATCATCAGTATTATGGAAGGGAGTTGATGTTGGTCATCAAAAGCATTGCTAAATGTAAAGGTCACTTTGTTTCGCTGACACACAATCAAAAAATCTGAAAAGTAAGGCTGGAAAGGACTTTGTCTAGCTCAACCTTTGTTCCAGGTAGAATCATGCCTGTATAAATCACTTCATTCAAACTTTTGTCTAACCTGCTATTAAGTTTCCAGGGATGGAGACTCCACAGCAGGGGTAAGCAACCCTTGGCACAGGTGCCAGAGTGTGGCACACGAAGACATTTTGTTTGGCATGAGCACCTCAAGGCAGATGGTGGAAAAGGGCCTGGGACTCTGCTGCCACATGGATTGGCCCCCTCGCAGCCCCAGCCCTGGCACACCAGCATCTTACAAGTTAAAGTTGTGGGTGTTTTTGCCAATCTGCCCCAAAACATTGCTGACTCCTGCTCCACAGCCTCTCCAAGTGAAGTGTCTAATGAAACTGACACTTGGTTATTTCAGGATTCATAAAGCTGTTTTTCATCACTTCTTAGGAAGCGGTAACAATCCAAGTAGAATTTCTGTTTGACAGCTTTTTTGTATTTAGTTTTCTGTGATGTAAAGCCCATCCTACCTCAATTTCTAACCAAGAACTGTTGCTTCATGAAGCTTACACTTTCCCTTTATTGTGATTTTTCTCCCCCTCCTCCTCTACCCCAATTCAAATTACCTATTTTCTCACATTGGTATTTTAGTACAAGTTTCCAGCTGCATATACTGCATTTGTCCTGGATTCTCAGACTAGGTTTTTCTAAAAATTCCTAATTTTAAAAAGTAATAAGAGAAGTTGCTCCATCAGTTGTGCCCACAGTATTCCTACCAACAAAAAGCCTGAAAATTTTTTTTGCTGTTTAGCATTTGAAAGGAATTAGATTAAAACAGCTCTCACTTAGCTCTAACCAAAATTCCCATTTTTAGTTTGATACATTGCAAATTTTTTTACAGTAGTCCTTTTTGCCTTGCCTAACCTTGCTCTTTAAATGCAAATATGACCATTTTAATCCCTGTCTATAAATTTCAAGTAGCACAGTAAATATATGATCTTACTGAACATCTCTTCTAACCAAAGCTGTTATTTATAGTGGGTTTTTTCTTCTTGTTTACTAAAATCAAAAATTAACCCTGTTCATATTCATCAAAGTGTAAATAAATAATAACACAGAAATGCTTGGATTGTCAGTGTCATTGATGCTTATTTTGTATTTGTTTTTTGTTAAGCATATATCTGGGGGGGGTCTGAATTAACAATTAATTCTTCTGTGTCGTCATCTTTAGTATTCTGTTAACTAGCTTTAGGTGATATAGTAACTCTTTACTCTTAAATGTATTTCCAGGATAGATAAACATCACTCCCACAACAGTGCGTATGCCAGTGTACATCAATATATTGGCTTAAAACAGGAGCAGAATATTATAAATATTTAACAATTATTTTTGTTTGTAAGATGTATTGAATTCCAAATGTTCAAAAGTCATGTAAGATTTGTGATCCTTAATTATCTTCCCTTTTTGAATGTTCACAATTGTACTGTCATGTCTTCAAGTTGCACTCTGCAGCCAGGAAGGCTAGAAGCATTTTTCATTCAAAAGCAGAAATTTTAATCTAGTTGCAGGATTTTATGAGCTAGAGTTCTAAGGAACAAAATATTCCAGTATTCAAAATTGGCAAGAATTGGCAATACCAAGTACTTTAGTTCTCGTGTTGGGGGACTCAGCATATATTTGGATGTGTTTGTTAGCATGATCTGTCGGAGCAGATTAAGTAATTTTGCAGTCGGTACTTGAGCAGAAGTCCGCAGACTAAAATGTACAGGATCAGGCTCGTACTGAGAAATTAACATACAGGAAGTGAAACTGTATACCTTAAGCTTTGATTCTTAGTATCAGTTTAAGAGGCATGAGATGATTTTCAGTGCATCTTTTGGAGAGAGAAAAAAATTCTGAGTGATCCTTTAGTCATTAGAGTGCGCTATCGCATGTACTTACTGGTATTCTTCCACCCCAATTTGACATCCTTCCCAAGGTGTGCAGGGCAATGTAGCATAATTCAGCAGAGAACTAAGGCTGTTCTGAAGGGTATTTTTCAAACTGCCTCTTTAATGTTCCAGGTTGTTAGCATATTTTTATAAGTTGAGAAAGTGATTAGAAGTTGCATTTAAGATGCAGGAATAACTGCTTTTCAATACTTTCCTTAAGCATTCAGCCTGGCAAATAACCGCATCACTGGCTTTATTAACTTTGATGGCTTGCTGGACCAGTCTTCGCTTTCTTGCACTAGACTTTATGAAGCTTTGGATTCCTTTCTGGTTGCACATATGTGTTTGCATTTTGCTGTTGCATACTGCTATAGGAAATGGACCAGCAGTCTTAAGGTTACTTTTCTCTTTTTTCTTTTTTCCTTGTTCCCTATGCCCCTGCACTTTTCCCCATGCCAACAGACATGTCAGCAGCAGTGACCGATTGGGGAAACCCTACCGTGGTGTAAAACCAGTATTCAGCATTGGAGATGAAGAAGAATATGATACTGGTATGGTATGAAATCCTCTTCTTACCTGGCATCACATTGTCCTCCTTTTCTGTTTTGTGGGATATTGTCTCTGTGTTCCAAAATGCTGCTGTGACTTACTAATTATAGTATAGGCAAGGAACTGAGAATAGGCCCCCATTTTGCTGAAAACTATACAATTGATATATTTTTCTGGATAAAAATGGCACTACAGTGGATATTTAATTATATGCTTTTTCTGATTAAGTGAAAGTAAAAATAAAATGTAATGTGGAAAATGATTTATGGGATATGTGTACTTTTCTCAGAGTTCTCCTATAGTGTTGCTGATGGTATGGACTGCCTGCTGTTTTAAGCTCTTGCCTTGTATGTGTTAACTTTCTAGAATTTACTTAGTCATATAAAGTGAGTATAAAATATATGGTCCTTGGCTATTAACACTAACGCTCTATTTTCTGAAACTTAACTTGGGGAGGAGTGCATTCCAGAAACTGTTGAATAAAATAATATGATGCTGTTCCTTGGCATGAGGGCTACAACAGTATTGTTGAATCTATACATCCAGTTTGTTTCTGCTTATAATACCAGACAGATATTGTTATGGTAGAGTATACCAAAAGCAGATACTGGCAATGAAAGTGAACTAGGAAAGTGCTATAGTACTTCTTGTGTCACTAGCAACAGAGCTGTGATTTTTTTTTTTTGGGTGGATATTTACAGATACTATAGCAATAATTTGAACATTTGAGCGCTGTAATCCTATAAATCTCTTGATGGACACAAGCTGTCCCACTCTCCACTAGTGTTGAGATAACCCAAACTAGCTTTGAACAACAGTAGAACTGGGATCATTCACATCTGAGTGGTTTGCAACAACAGATTAGCAAAATAAGGGCAAGCTGTTTGCTTTGGCTCTTTGCCTCAAAGGAATCCACACCTTCACTCAGTTGGAGCATGACAGCAGTACTTGTACAGCTGATCAGAGAAGTGATACCCTTTGAAATAAAATAAAAGCCATGGTAATCAGCTGGATTACTTCAGTGGTCCTATGCAGCTGTTAGCTGTGGCTACATGTACCCAAAACTAGTTTGAAAACTCTCATCTCTGTATGGGACCAGGGCCTCTGGCAGACATTATTACACTTAAGTGGTGATCAGATTAAGTGTGTCTTATATAGTAACCTATTTAAGGCCACATCTTCAGGCAGTTAGTGCCATGACAAAATGGGAAACCAGCCATAAAAATGCTTCACAAAGTATATCATTTTTGTGGCCGGCTTTGGTTCCCCCTGATGCAGACTGTATGGTAAGGCTTAGTTGACAGCTCCTGTGTCAGCAGGCTGACAGCTGTGTAGTAGAGCCCTGCATGGGGCTGCCCCTTGCCGTTTTCAGGGTGCTGAGTTGAGGGAAACTCATTATCTGGGCTGGGCTGGGCTGGGCTGCCAAAGCAGGTTGTTTGCTTTGCCCCATAGCTCCTAGGGAACTGGAACAAGTTTTTTGAGACATTCCCAGCCATGAAAACACCTGGATTGAGGAACCTCTCCTGGATCCCCACTGTACTAGGACCTTAACCATGTATGCAGCTGGGTTGCACATGAGACTTTTCTGACATCCTGATGCATGGGCTATGAGATTGGTCCTGGTGTGGTGCCAGGGCTTAGGTCTGGAACTGGTGATCCAGCTCATTGTGCCTTGAGATGGCACCTTGGGGCTGAGAAGATCAGCTGATTGTCAGTCCCAGCCCTAGGACTGTATCTGTTCCCATCAGGCTGTGGGCACCTGGCTTACAACTTACCAGTGCAGGGGGAGCCTGGGATCATGAACCTAGGCTTCCTGTGCACTGATAAATAGAAATGGTGCAACTGGGATATGATCCTTCATCCCAAAATCATGTGTCCTGCTACTGGCTGGGGAAAACCACGAGTGTGGCAGGGGGTAGTACCCTGACCAACATAATGCATAATTAGCTTCTCACTTTCGGTTCCAGTGGAAAGATCTCAGCAATATGCTGACGTTATGGAAATGGGAGACTCCTCCCTAGCTTGCTTCTGCAGCCATTTGGCTGAGGGCAAACAAAACTAGGGGGCATCCAAACCCTAAGCCTCCAGGCTTGGGCCTGCACGTAGGATGCCCACCAAAGGTTATGGAAGCATCTGAAGCCCCAAGCAGGGGTGGAGGATGTTTGCCGGTAGCAGGGCCACATATGGTTTTTGAATGACTCATGGATTTGGAATTGTTTTGGATGATTTGACTTGAGGCATGGAAAATTCTCCTTTAAGGAAGACAAAAAAAGAGTTGTGATGGCAGCAGTGCCAGCCCCAGCCCTGGGTCAGGAAAGTGAATGACAGTGGGAGTGGAAAGACAGAGGCAGAAGTGGTGGTGGTAGCATGGAGCAGAGGTGGTTGGGGGCAGGGGAGGCAGTGTTTGCTGCTCAGATTCCAGCCCCAAGCCCAGAGTCAGAGCTGCAGCTGCTGTTCTGCTGCCCTTGTACTTGAATCCAAGACGAGGGGCTCTTCCCCCATGGTGAGTGGGAGGAACCTCTTCTTGTATTCAAATAAATATGGCAGTTACCAGTCTAAGAGATGGATGTGCAACTTGACCTTGCTTTGCAGTAAATATTTTAAGTAGAACATCTAAAAATAGCTTTGAGAGAGAGCAGTGAAAGAATGGAGGTGAGAACTGAAGTACTGGATCTCAGCCATGTCTCTAGGATTCACTGCTTTTAGATAACTGGGTTCCTTAAACTTTTGATCTGTTTAGATATCCTCCATGTTCTGTACAGCTATAAAGCCTGTTTTTTTTAACCAACAATAATATTGTAACATTTAAAGACTTGATGGATGTTCTAAATAAAAGTGACTTTTTTTTCTGTTTCAAATAGATGAAATTGATAGCTCCTCAATGTCAGACGACGATCGAAAAGAGGTGGTTAACATCCAGACATGGATAAACAAGCCAGATGTAAAATATAATTTCCCATGTAATGAGGTGAAAGAAAATGGACACATGTTTCCCAGGTATTAAAGTATTGTTGTTAGGGCCTGAAAAGGTGGGTGGTACTATTTAAATTACTCCTTCATGTTTAGTGAACCATAGGGAGTTGCGCCAGTAAATAACTTTTCTCCCAGAAAATTCTAATAACTGTATTATTTGTTCTTTCACACTTTTTTACACTCTGCAAAAGTGTAGTACACAGAATGACATTAGCTGTTTTTTGCAAAGATATTCAGATAAATATTCTCACTAAGATTAGGCTTATTTGCAGCACCAGGGGGTCTCCAGGTAGTCATATGATTCTGCTCTTTCCTTATTGAAGGGCGTGTTGATGTATTGCTATTCTGAAATGAGGCACAGTTCAATTGACCTTCATAAACTGGTTATGAGCAGGAACTAGAGCATGATGTGTATTGCATCTTCCCTTCCCTGGCCAAAGAATGACTGTAGATCTATTGTATTGATATTTGAAAGCTGTGCGTGTTGGCTAGCACATAGTGTGGATTATCTTTACTATTACACTTTCTACAGGCTTGACCACCTACAAGTTCAATTTGTTTGATAAGCTTTTTCTCTTCCTTAAGTCATCTCTTAGTTACTGCAACACACATGTATTGTTTGAGGGAGATTCCATCGCGAAAAGGATTGGCTTACATACAGTCTCGTCAGGCACTAAATTCTGTAGTTAAAATCACATCCAAGAAGAAACACCCTGAACTAATCACCTTTAAATATGGAAACAGCAGTACTTCAGGCATAGAAATTTTGGCAGTTGAAAGGTAAGAACATTTCACATACATACTGCTCACAGAACAAATGGCCTGCCCCTGTGATATGTACAGTGCCATTAACTTCGTTTTACTATTCAGGGAAATCAGTCCTCAGTACACTTTGTTGGAAACACTTAGCATTTTTATAGAAAATGTATAGTGCTTAGTATATCAGTCTGAAAGACCACGTTGAAAAAAACGTTTCTTCTCTACCCCTGTGTTCCTATAAACATCTCTGAATATGTTTAACCAAGAGTTTTATCTCTTCAGTCAGCAGTTGTCAGCTTTTTAAGACTGCAAGAATACCCCAACTCAGGTCAGAGGTAGGTGGGTGCAAGGACCCATCTGCTCCCATTGCTTCTCCCTGCTGTGGCATAAGGACCCCAATGCTGAATGTCACCAAAGCCCCACGTCTGCAGGCTGGATCCAGTGGTTTGGGGCTCATAGGTTGCTGACCCCTTGTCTTAAGTGATTCTTGCAACCATTTTAGTGTTAAGAGTGGATGTGATAAACCCAGTATAAGAGGCTTGAAATCAGCTTTATTATGCTACAAAACCTTTAGTCTGATATCTGGAAATCTTAGGGCAGGAAGGGACCTCATATGATCATCTAGTCCAAACTAGATGCTTCTCAAAGTTGGATTTATGCAGAGAGCAAGAATAGAAGGGCGGGGATGGAAACGTCTTCAGATTAGGGATTGCATATATTGGTGAAGTAAACTCTAGAGAAAACTTGAACTCCAGTGACTAGGGGGTCTAATTAATTTGCGTTTTTGCGGAAGCTGTGAAAAACTGTTGTCCTCAGTCACCAGGAAATATTGCATTGGCCTCAATTTCCCATGAAATCAGCCTTAAAAAAACTCAAAAGTATATTAATATAATATGCTGTTTTAGAATGTCCCAGTGCTTACTGCAGTACAAAAACATGACAATCATTAGCCATAGATGGCATGATTAAGAATTACTCTCTGCCAGTGAGGTAGACTAAGTGAAGGTGCCAGTCAGTGAAGTGAAAATGTTTCTATTAATATTAGCATTAATTAGTATTCCAAAACCTTTTGTAGATGTCTTTTGTAAATGCTACATATAACTATGATGATTATAAGTTACAATTCATATTGACTATAAATTTTATGTTTAAATTTAGATTTAAATGTAATATTCAGATGTATAATAATATGATAAAGTATAATGGTAAATTCCGCAGGAAGTAAATTATATAAAGTAAATGATGATCTTCTCAGGTCCCTTCCGACCCTACTAAGTATGAAACTATATGGCATATGCCTCTCTGCCAGTCAGTGGCAAGGGGTGAGACTGCCAAGAAATACCCACAAAATTGGCTCTTTGTGCCATGACCAAGCTGTGAAAATTGCTTTGTCTCTCTGTGAGTTAAATAGACCCCCCTACCAATGAAAATACCTTCTTTTCTATTAGTAAATTGGTTGACTGATCTCCAGGGGCATTTAACCCAATCATTTTCATCAACAATAAATTAACACGAAGAAAACTTTCGCACTAATGCAGTGGTTCTTGATCTTGTTAGACTCTAGGCACCCCTTAGCAAATGCCAACTTAGTTTTTAGGCGGGGGTTTCTCTACCAAAAAGAGAGCAATTTTTTTGTTGTGATTTTTTTGAGTTCTTTGAAACAAAAAGGCAAAATGTTTTAAATATTTTAAGTTTTCATTTGAAATCTCTGAGACCTGAAGTCTTACTGAGATCATAAATGAACTTTACTTTTTCCACAATGGGTTTATATTTAACAAGAGGGTTTTTTGTTTGTTTTCCCCAAATCTAACCATGATTTAAGTTGGAGAAAAAGACAGACACGATTTTTTTGACTGGCATAGGAATCTTTATAGATGTATTAACGATGGCTCTCTCTCCTCCTTCCCTCATCCCCCAACTTTTTTTTTGTTTAGATATTTAATTCCAAACGCAGGTGATGCTACCAAAGCCATTAAACAACAGATCATGAAAGTTCTGGATGCTTTGGAGAGCTAATGAAATAGAAGACTTTGAAGATAATGGTTTAGAAAGAAGAAGCAACCATATGGACACAAAATGACTGCTTCCCACCCGAATACTTACTGAAGAGAATGGTTCCATTTGCTGCCAGGAGTGTCTGAGTAGCAGGCTTAAGATAGGGTAAATTATTATCAAATTTCTGAGCAGGGTTTTTAATTCTTTATTTTTGTTTAACATTTTCAGGGGGTTTTGCAGAAGTTGTTTATTATAAAGGTCAGTTTGTTTGGTTCTTTTAAGCCACTTTAATGTAGCTGACTTGTACCTTCAAGGATGCAGAATGCAGCTCAGTTTTGTAGAACCGCTATCAAGAAAATGTAGCTCTTTTAGGTACAAAAATAGTAGAAAATGGGAATGTTTTAAGTGACCTTGAAAAGTAGAAGTCAGAAATGACTTATGACTTAACATCTGTAAATTTTGTTTTTTCCTGCTGGGTAGTATCAAGGACTCATAACAATACTCAGGTTTTTAAATGGAAGACACAAAAGCTCAGTAACTCTACTTCCTCCTTTTTAAAATGAAAGGAACCCAGTTAAAGGAATCTTGGACTCCCAAGTGACTGCAAAATGAAAACCATTCTGTGAAACTTTTTAAATATCCTTTGAACTATCAGGTAAAATAATTTGAATGGGTAAATGATGAGAAGCAAAATACCAACCTGAAGTGTGGACAATATTAGTCATGACAGGGTTATGGCTTTGAAGTTATGCAAACTAACGGTTTCCAGGAGAAAAACACTATTCCTGTTTGTAGTAAAAGTAGGTGGGCACCTTGCTATTGGAATTCATGTTATGTGATAGCAGAAGAGTTGAAAATAAGCTGTCTGTCTCCCAGAAGAGTAAAATATGTGTTCTCTGAGCTTTTTTAAGAACCTTCAGTTCAGCATAGATGGATTTTGCACTAACTTGTAGGTGTGTTTGAAGCAAGACTAATGCACACAAATAAAGAGATCCAAGCAATGTATATATTTGATAATTGTATTTAATTGAATGTTGTCTTCATTCAGTGTTTTCAAGTCATTTGTTCTGTTTTTTTTCCTTTCAACCACATCCAAATACTTTAATGTCTGAGAAACCAACAACTATTCTACAAGAAATCTTCAGCTTTCATACTTAAAATAACTTTAGTTCTCCATATTACTAAACCCAGTCCTGGAAGGATGCCCTTATGGTCATGGGAAACTACCAAAACCTGTAGAATAATTATTAAGGGGATTAGCTGTGCTGTGTGGAATCTGCTGAGTATTTGCAGGTCATAAAATGTAAAAATTGATGTATCGTAAAAGAGATCAAATAAAACTGACCTTTATAATAAATAGCTATTCTACGTTATTTTTAGTAGGAATCAAGCTAAGGCACCTTAATTCTGGAACTAACTCCTTTTTACTATCTGAATAAACACCAATAGAACTTAAACTATTGAACATATTTGCATGAAACTGCACTTGGGCCCATGATCCTGTATTTATAGTTCTGCCCTGCAGCTGTTGTCTTACATTTTCCTCCTCCTATCCCCTTCCAAAAATCTCCTGAAGAGCCTCCTGACTCTGTGCCTACTTCAGCAATGAGATTTTTCATAATGTTAATGTAAAGATGTTTGTGTTACTGTTTATAAACCACAGTTGTAAATAAAGCAGTACAATTTGAACATAAATTGTTCTGACCAATGATACTTAATTTTATGCTGTGTGATTTCTGTGGGACTAATTTCACTTTTTTGAATGTAATTTTTATTAGGGGTGAAATTGATGCATAAAGTGAGAGACTTAAGCCACACTTCATGGGGAACTGCTGTCAGATTTTTCAAATTTTCTCATGTTCACTTCACTTTGAAATAACATTTTATATTTCAGTTGAAGTATAAGAATATAACGTGTTCCATTATGTCAGCAATATACTCATAAACATACAGTTCCCTCACCAATAAAGGGAGGAGACAAACATATATTTTAGTTACTTTGAAAGGAGAGGAGGGACCTGCTGCTCCAGAGTATACAGTAGCTATTCTACTCTTTCCTGTAACCATACAAATTAGCCAAATTGCTGCATTTTTTATCCTGAATGAATTAGGGTTGAAATTGAAGCCATTTTACAAGCAACCCCCGCTTAACGCTCTTAATTGATTCTGGAAAAACCGAGCATTAAGCAGAATCGCACTAAGTGAAACCCATTTCCCCATAAGAATGAACGTAAATAGAGATAACTGGTTAGTGCTGCAGCTTCTCACCACCGCTGCTGCTGCTGCCTCCTTTCTCCCTCCAGCCCTGTCTGCCAGCCACTCTGGCCCCATGTGTCAGCCCACACCCCGCACTCCTGCTGCCCCATCCTGGGCCCCCGCTGGCCTCACACCTACCTGCCTGCCTACTCACTGCCCCCGCTTCTCCCCACCCCCCTGTCTGCCAGCCTCTCGGGCACCGTGTGCCAGCCCAGGCTCCCTACTCCTGCTCCCTCGCCCTGGGCCCCTGCTGGTTCTGGCCTCATGGCACCGGTGCAGGCCCCGCACTTATGCCCACCCGCCCACTCACTGCCACTCACTGCTTCTTGCCACCACTGCTGCTTTGCTGAGCGCTATAACAAAACTGGCTCAACGCTAAGTAAAACCAGGTATGAATTTTAAATAAGCGCTCTAGTGAAATAGCACTAAGTGAGACAGTGTTAAGCGGGGGTTGTCTGTACTTGGATTTCTACAGTATCATGTAACTGTTGCATGGTAACAGGTAGTATTTTCTGGTGTTGATACAACTGTTGCATGTCTAATCACTAGTGATCCTGGAGATAAATTGAAACTTCTTTTTTCTGTTTTATTTCATTCTCTTTTGGTGATCATGCTGAAGTCATTGTAAAAAATCTCAGAACTTTACTCCTGTAATATATATTTTTTCTTATTGGGAGGATCTCCATTTTCTTTTATGAAGTCTGGATCAACAACTAGTGTTTATGGTTTCTTAGTTATTTCTCTCATACACTTGATTATTCTTGCAGGTATATTTTTCTTTAAGCCAGCCTCCAAGACAAAATTAATATTCAGGACCTTCTATTCCCATGGAAGCACCAAAAACACTAATAATTATATGTTGTCTTCAGTCCCACAGATTTTTATGCATGTGTTTTTAAGTCTTCATGCGTAACCCAATGGGCCTAACATCCATAAAATTAAATTATATCCACAAATTATTCCTAATACTGCATTATCTCCACAGATAAGCAAAGTAGAAACACACTCTTATTTTGTCATCTTAAGATTTAATAAAAGATTCATTACTGCTCTTTCAGTTATGCTTCTAATCTGGGTATGCCAGGAAGGCCAAAGCAGAACTGGAGTTGCAGCTAGCAAGGGATGTGAAGGGTAACAAGAAGGGTTTCTACAAGTATGGTGGTAGCAAGTGGAGGATCAGCAAAAGTGTGGGTCTTTTACTGAATGGGAGAGGCAACCTTGTGACAGAGGGTGCAGAAAAGGCTGAAGTGCTCAATGCCTTTTTTGCCTCGGTCAGCTCCCACAATACTACACTGAGTAGCAGGGTTTGGGGAGGAGGTGATCAGCCCTCAGTGGTGAAAGAACAGGTTAGGGAAGCTGGAAATCTACAAGCACCCTGAGGGTGCTGAGGGAGTTGGTTGATGGAATTGTGGAGCTATTGGCCATTGTCTTTGAAAACGCATGGCAATCAGGAGAGGTCCCAGATGATAGGAAAAGGGCAAGCATAGTGCCCATATTTAAAAAAGGGAAGAAGGCGCATCCAAGAAACTACAGATCAGTCAGCCTTGTCTCAGTCCCTGGAAAAATCATGGAGCAGATCCTCAATGACTCCATTTCTAAGCATTTGGAGGAAAAGAAGGCAATTAGGAACAGTCAGCATAGATTCATCAGGGGCAAGTCATGCCTAACCAACCTGATTGCCTTCAATGATGAGGTGACTGTGGATGCAGGGGGACTAGTGGTTGTGGTGTACCTTGATTTTAACAAGGCTTTTGATACGGTCTCCCACAATGTCCTCACAGGCAAGCTAAGGAAGTATGCTGGATGAATGGACTGTAAAGTGGATAGAAAACTGGCTGGAGCATTGGGCTCAGAGTAGTAATCAATGGCTCAATGACTAGTTGGCAGCTGGTATCAAGTGGAGTGCCCCAGGGGTCAATCCTGGGGCTGGTTTTGTTCAATGTCCCCGTCAATGACCTGAAAGATGGCATGGAGTGCACCCTCAGCAAGTTTGTAGATGACACCAGGCTTGGGAGAGTAGTACATATACTGGAGTGTGGGGCTAGGATTCAAAAGAACCTAGACAAAATGCAGGATTGGGCCAAAAGGAATCTCATGAGGTTCAACAAGAACAAGTGCGAAGTTCCGCACTTTGGACGGAACAATCCCACGCACTGATACAGACTGGGGGCTGACTGGCTGGGCAGCAGCTCTGCAGAAAAGAGGCCTGGGGGTTACAGTGGACAGTAAGCTGAATATGAGTCAACAGTGTGCCCTTGTTGCCAAGAAGGCTAACAGCATAGCAGGCTGCATTAGTAGGTGTGTTGCCAGTAGGCCAAGAGAAGTGATTATTCCCCTCTCTTCAGCACTGGTGAAGCCACATCTGGAGTACTGTGTTCAGGTTTGACAAAGGGTCTGGACAAATTGGGAGAGAGTCCAGTGGAGGATGACAAAAATGGTTTGGGCACTGGGGCACATGACTTATGAGGAGAGTTTGAGGGAACTGGGCTTATTTAGTAAGAGACTGAGAGGGGACTTAATAGCAGCCTTCAACTACCTGAAGTGAGGTTCAAAAAAAGATGGAGCTAGACTGTTCTCAGCAATGGCAGATGACAGAAAAAGGAGCATCCATCTCAAGTTGCAGCAGGGGAAGTTTAGGTTGGATATTAGGAAGAATGGTCTCACTAGGAGGGTAGTAAAACACTGGAACAGGATTACTCAGAGACGTGGTGGAAGATCCATCCCTGGAGACTTTCAAGACCCGGCTAACCAAGCTCTGCCTGGGATGATCTAGTTGGGGACAGTCCTGTTTGAACAGGGGGTTGGACTAGATGACCTCCTGAGGTCTCTTCCAACCCTAACTTTGTATTCTTCTATACGTCTTTCCAACTCTGCTCAACAGTGTTACATTTTTATATGAATAATATTTTCAAATGTTTCTTCAAAATTATTGAAATACTTGTATCTTTCCTATTTTAATATAGAAATATTATTTAAAAATCTGTAGACTTTTGACACCTACTGTGTAATGACTTGTGTTGTTGAGGGGGAAAAATAATGTTTGAAGTTCAGGCTTTCAGCCCTTCTGTGTTCAAGTTCTGTTTTCAAGCTCTTTTTTTTCCCGTTCAGGCATTATTATCTTATAAGTGGACCTTGCACTTGTGGGTTTCTTATGGCAGTCCTCCTAAGTAGGTGTGTGTACCATGCTATGTATTCCTACCCTTGCCATCTGAACTGCAACATCACCTTTTCAGACCATATTGACAAATATGCTGAATGACGGGATGGTTCTGTGGGCTAGATGTATATTGCTATATAAAAAATTGAACGTCTTTTTCCATCGATGTGACCTAAGCAAGATGTTTTGTACTTCTAGCTATGTGGGTTAAAGCATGTTGTATTTTTTTATCATGCAAGTGATAAACAGCAGAGTTGAGTAAAAAAAACAAACAACAACAACAAACACACCTGAAATGATCTTGAAACCTAGAAGACAAAATAAATTTTTGAAGTAACTTAAAATTAAAAATAAAAAGGTATGTGTCTTCTGTGTGTGTATAAGTCAGGAAATCCTGGATAGTAGGCAATGCAATTGTGGGGGATGCAGTTTTGGCCTCTGGCAAAGATCACATCTTTGTAGCATTTGTTTCTTATTTTATTTTAACATCTAACAGTGTTGTCTATAGAGAAACATTGGATGACAGAGATCTGCTTTCCCTTGACAATTTATTTTTTTAGCCTAAAAGATGATTCTTCCAATGAAAGACATGCTTTAAAAGCTGAAAACAATGCAGGAACAGGAGGGACCTGGCTAAAAGCATAGCACTTGGCTTTAGGGTTGGTTAAACTCATCTGCTTGGGAACCTGTGGAGCATGGGATCCTTTGAAAACAGGAGTCTGAAATTGAAAGTGCCCTGTTAAAAGATGCTGGGTTTTGGTAGTAGCCATGTTGGTCTAAGGACACAGGCAGGCAAGGTGCTTTGAGTACATGTGATATCTTTTATTAGATGAACTGAGTAGTTGGAAAAAAGTTCTTAGTGAGCTTTTAGGTACAATCACCCTTCTTCACGCATGGGGAGCCTCTGCAGTTCTGAACACCCCCCACCCCCAAGGAAAGAGAGGCAAGTTTTGTATTTCTTGTCCTGGCATGATCTGGCTCTATTTGCCAATGCCAGGACAAAAAATGCAAAACCTGCAAACATATCTCTCCCACCCCCACAATTACTACACCCCACAACAGAACCATCACCTTTCATGGATCCTCCACCTGCACCTCCAGAAATGTAGTATAGCTCATCCAGTGCACCAAATGCCCTGAGAGAAAATGTCGGTGAAACCAAACAACTGTGCACCAGAATGAGCACACACTGAAAATCTATCAAAGACAAGAATACCCAGCTACCTGTGGGGGCACATCTCGCAGCACAATCGCTCCCTCTCCGATCTCTCGGAGTCCTTAAAAGGAACTTACAAAACACCTTCTCCAGAGGAGCCTACGACCTGCGCTTCATAAATCTACTGAATACAAGAACTCATGGAATCAATATAGACAGTGGATTTATGACACATTACAACCTCCCTGACATCAGATTCACCAGGTACCTGCCTGACAGCCTCGTTTTTATCTTGTACTATCACTCCACAGCCTCCCTTCAGCCTTTTTTTCCCCTGCTCTTCCCCCTCTGCCTCACTTTTTGTCTAATTTTTCCTATTTACACATTCGCTGATATCCTGCCACACTTTTAGCATCTCTCTTTCCTTGGGGGTCTCCCACAAAGCAGACTTCCCAAAGCTTATCAAGAACTTTCTTTTCCAACTACTCTGTTTAGTAAAAGACATCACAACTAGTCCAAGAACCTGCCTGCCTGCCTGTTAAAAGATGGGTTGTGGTGATGTTTATGAATAACGTCCCTGGCACTTAAACCTGCTTTGACCCAAGGTATCCCTGTATTGCTTTGCTGAATATTAGTGACACCCCATTGTGTAAATTCATTTCACTCGTTCTTAACGGAATAACAGTAGAGTCTTTGTGCTGCTGCTGCTGCTGCTGCTGCTGCTGCTGCACGGGGCCGAGTCCACAGCCCGTCCCTGTGCCTCGGGCTTCCTACGTGAAATCCCCCCTGTTCAGCTTGGCGGGGAGACTAAAGGGCTCGGCCCGGGGGGCGAGGGTTGCGGCTGCCCTCCAGGCTGCGACTGTGTGCCCGGCTTGGCCCGGAGCCTACCCCGAGGGCCCCGCACAGTGCACGGGCCAGGGAGGCTGCCACCGCCTCAGGCACAAACTGCGGGCCGCCATGCGTGCCTGTCACCGCCCCGCCCAGCCAGACCTCATGTCTGCCTCTCCACTCGCCCCGCCCGCCAGCGGCCTACAGCTCCCAGCAGCCCCGGGGCCGCCCGGTTTCCCGGGGCGCATTGTGCATGCGCCGCTTTGCCTCCTGCGCCGCTCGGATGTTGTTGACCCGCGGAGCTATGGCCAGTGAGTGACCTTAGCGGGGCGCGTTTTGGGGCTGCCGGGCGGTTCCCGCTTCAGCACTCCCCTGCTCCTGGAGTGTGCCTGGCTTCTTTTACACGCGCGCGCACACACGCACACACAATGCATGCACACAGACACTGTATACAGGCATACAGACACACACATAAGACTTCTCTGCCCTGCCAAGGCCACAATTCCCCGAAGGGAGAAGGAAGCAAGCCTAGGGCTGATTGGAAAGGGTGGGGCCTGCTCTCTTCCCCCAGCCCCAGGGCTTCCTCTTTGCTTGCCTGTGTGGGGAAGGGGAAATGGGTGTGCCAGGCTAACAACTGGCTGCTGCCAAAGACAGGGTGCAGAGCCTGCTGATCTGATCCAAGTGCCTCACCCCCACCCCGGCACTTGTCATGGCCTTCAAAGCCTTCAGCAGACACTCCTGTTCAGTTATTTGCGTGCCTGCAACATTTAGGATCTAAAACCGAACCTGGTTTGCTCAGTCCCTGCAGGTGGGTAACAGGGGAGCTTATTTCTGCTGGCATTTTCCTCTTATTTGTCCACACAACGTGTTTCCAAAAGCCCAATCTCAGAAGCATTCTGCTTTTGTAAACTACAAGGGTGCTTTGGAGCGTGCACAACATGGGCAAAGCAGTGGAGTGCCCCAAGGTTACTTGCACTCGGCTCCTCTGAAAGGTGCTGGCAGATCTGGAGGCTGGGGTCTTCTAATAAGCCTTTAAATGCGTCTTCTGAAGAAGTCTCAAAACACACTAAATGCAGAGACATGTTGCAAGAAAGTTGCTGTAAGCCCCTACCTCTCTGCTTGTACCATCTAAAGGGAGCAACACATTTAAATATCTCTTATTTATGAAGCCTCCTAAATCTCCACAAAGTGGCTAAGGGCTCTTAACAAGTTAAGAATCTGAGGCATAGAAAAAAAGAGAGAGAGAGTCAGCTGTGGCAGTCTAAAGTCAGGTAGGAGGCAGGGCAAGTTGGCAAAGTAGGCTGTCGCCTATGAAGCCGTTGCCTCTCTGAACCAGTCAGTCACTGAGGTGCCCCACTGCTTTCCTTTCTGTGGCACAGAAAACTTAAGTCACTCGTGGTTTGGTTTTTAAACCCCATGTCAAGGTATTCATGTTCAATATTGTATGTGCTCGGTATATGTATCCAAAAATTTAAAGTCTGGCTTTCTTTCAGTGGCTAATTTCTCCAATGTAGTATTTTTCTCTGAATTTCCAGAGGAAAAAAGGGAGTTCTGGAAAAATCACAGACTCCCACTATTGCTAAATGAGTTGTCTGACTGACTTCATGCCTGTTTACAATTGCAGTGAGAAGCTGTTTACTTGGTTGCCCCTGTAAACAGCAACGTAGTCAGGATTTACCCCTTAGCCCTTATTTGCTTGGCTGCTGAAATGCTGACAAAAGGTGGAAGATGGTTTTTCCCCGTCTGGTCCTGATCACGTCCTCTTTTCTGGGACTAGTTTTTGGCTCCCTCTCTGCCCAGGGCATCCAATCCATTTAGTATAACTGGGGCATGTTTTACTAGGGTTGCTTTGGCTCATTTCATCTTCTCTGTCATTAGACTTCCGTCTGGCACTAATTCAGCTGAAAGTACAGTCCATCAAATCAGAAAACCTGCAACGTGCCTGTGGGCTAGTAAGAGAAGCAACAGCCAAAGGTGCTAAAGTCGTGGTTCTGCCTGTGAGTATTGACCTGATCTCCTCAAACTATTATTCCCCTCTTTCCTATGTCATTTTATACTATGCATTTCTGTACTGTGTGTTTCTGTCTTCTGTCTGGTACATAAGGTGCCCTCAACAGGCTCTGAAAGAAACTAAATCATAGTGTCCCATAACAGATCTTAACAATGCATGAAAGAATCTGTCATGCAGCTAGAATTGGTTAGAGCTGGTAAGTTGTCTTTATGTGACAGTAGTTTCCAAGCTAAGTTGTGTTCATTTGTACTCAAGGTAACTCCATTAACTTGAATGGCCTCATTGTAGATTTGTAATAGTTTAGCTGGATCATGAACAACACATGCCTCTGGCAGCTGCGGGGGCATGGTGGTGGCAGGAGCATGGCAGCAGTAAGCAGGGAGCTCCCGCAGACGCTGCCGGCACTGTGGGTGGCAGTGGGGATGAGGGGGGTGGTAAGTGCTGACCAGGGGTCGGTGACCACCTGCAGACGCTGCCGGCAGCAGTGGCCAGTGGGGATCGCTGACCGCCTACAGACACCACAGGTGGTGTCAGCAGCGGGGGCTGGGGGGTGGCAAGTGACACCTTTTTGTAGGGGGCGCACCACCACGCTTGGGGTGCAATGTGCCCATGTGCATCCCCTACGCATTGCCCCTGAACTGGATGCCTGGGACTTTTCTTACCAGTATGGAAACCTTATGTGACAGAAAAAGAGATGGTTTTCCAATCACCAGAATGTTTATATGTCCCTTGGAGAACACAGATGTCTTTGCCATTTTTTTTTGGCCTTCTCACCAAATATGTATGCAGAGTGAAGAAGTCAGACAGAAAGGATCCAGATCTTTCAAGTGACTTGTTTGTCTCTGAGTTTTCTGGCCCTCATATTCATGTTAAAATGTGTCTTTAAAACCCTGAGATCTGGGTTTAAGAGAGAAAATATCCACCTAAAAAGAGGTGGTAACACTAGCACCCAACTATTAAAATGTGTTTTGATTCAAAAACTCCCCTTCCTGTGACTGAACACTTCTCCTTTCTGATCACTATGTTAGAGATGTGGGTGGGGCACCTACCGTATTTTTTGGACCATAAGACGCACTTTTTTCTCCCCAGAAGTGGGGGGAAAACGAGGGTGCATCTTATGGTCTGAAGGTGTGTGTCCCGGGGAGACGGGGCGGAGCTTGCCCGCGGAGGCGGCGGAGCCCGAGCGGGACATCTGCTGCTTGTTTAGACCGGAAGCCGGCGCCCGTGCCGGTGGCCGGGAGCCGGCAATAAAAATGGCCAGCCGGAACAGACGGGGCAGGAGTCCGAAGGAGGGACTCGCTGCTGCGGAGACTGAGGCTCCAGGAGGGGTGCGTCTTATGGTCCGGTGCGTCTTATGGTCCGAAAAATACGGTATATACATGCCAGATGTCTGCTTCGTTGTGTGCTAATTAGCATGTGTCAGAGCACACTCGGTCAAGTCTGCTAGACAGTGTGAATTAGCATGCTCCAGCACCCCCTGCATTATGTGTATTCATCATCCCTGTGGTTCAAAATGGCAGCAGGGGTGCTTTAACTAAAGCTTGAATGAGCTTTATTAAAGCACCCCCACTGCCATTTTGAAGCACAGGATGCTGAATACATGTGATGCTGCAGGAGCTTTAATTAGAGTGGCTCTTAGAGCTGCTCTAATTAAAGCACCCTCCTCTCCTCCATCCCAGAGCACGTGTAAAGACACCCATGATTTTCATTAAAACCTTAAATGGCTTCTGATCTGCTTTCTGATTTGCATTCTGTTGTTATTTACATAGATGCATGCACTAACAAAGGTGACTTTCAGTGATTCGATAAGCTTTACATGTTCCCAGGGCTAGTCATTAATCCTCTGCTGTGCAATCCTTGACCCATGAAGGCAAAGTTCTTGTCAGAGAGGACTCTAGATCTGAATTTTTAAGAGGCGAAAATTTTTCCCTTCTCCTGTTGGTTAACCAGTATTAGGTAAACTTTCCTGCTCTGTTGTACCAATGTACCTCTGGCATAAGAAATCTGACCTTTGATTACCCTGCCCTGGGCCGCCTACTTTGCCATTACCAATTGTTTGCTAGTTATACATACAAAGGCTAAAACCACCAGACTTTTTTTCATCACAATGCAGGGGTTAGCAAGCATGAACTCTACATGGTTCACCCTCTCTCAAGTTATTTTGTGCTTATATGTAATATTTTGCCAGACAATCTTAAAGCATGAAATGAACATCCCTGATGTAAACTTGTAGCACCGCTGGGAAGTAGGCAGAAATTAACATCATCTTCTCAAGTCTTTTCTTAAAAAAAAAAAAAAAAAAATTAGATGGGGTGCCTACTGCACAGGGAGCTGAAGAGACTTGCTCAAGATTACCTAAAGCCTGTGGCAGAACTTGGCAAGGAAACACAGTCTGACTCCCAGTCCTGAGCTTATGCTACAGGCCCATATTTCATCACTCCAGCCCCCTCTAATACCTGATAGTGCTGCACTGGGCTATACGCCACCTGGCATAAATGCTGAGCTGCAGTGGGGAGAGGGGAAGAATTTTTCCTGTTACACATTTACTACTGGATTTGTCAGTTTTTCCTTTAGTCCTGCACACAGAAACAGCATGGATAAAACCAGTATTTAAAAATTGACATTAAGAAACTTAAATCCAATTATTAGAGTTAAATCACTGTCCCCCAGCCTAAAAATGTATGAAATTTAACTGTCTTTTAAAAAATAGTTTTGACCTTAGAGAACAGTTCCAAGGTCTGTCTTTTTTGCTTCAGGAAATGCTGGCCTGAATGGTCACAGTAATTCTGATGCAGCTTGCAGGCCATTGTATTTGGTCACAGCAGTAACAAATCACACAAGCATATGTGCCTCTGATGTCATGCTTTACATGTCTCTTGGGCACACTAGTTCTGGGGTATTTGGTTCATTGCTCTGGTGCTGAAGGTTGATGGTGCCACATTCTGTTGTCTTAGCTGCACTAGTTGTGTTGATGATATTTCAGGATTGAACATCTGACATGTTCTGAACGTCATGCTCTGAACATCAGCACAGAGGCGGAAAGGGATCTGGAGTCACTGTTGACTCTAGGTTGAATGTGAGCCGCCAATGCGAGGAAGCTGTCAGTAAGGCTAACCGCACCTTGTCATGCATCCACAGATGCATCACAGGCAGGTCCAGGGAGGTGATTCTCCCCTTCCATGCGACACCAGTCAGGCCACAGTTGGGGTACTGCGTCCAGTTCTGGGTGCTGCACTTCAAGAGAGATGCGGCTAGCATTGAGAGGGTCCCACTCACATGATCGGGGGCAGCAGTACAGGCCATATGAGATGAGACTAGAGGGCCTGAACCTATTCAGCTTCCACAAGAGAAGGCTGAAGTGATATCTGGTGGCCGTCTACAAATTCACTGGGGGGGATCAGCAAGGAACAGGAGATGCCCTGTTCCCCTGGGCACCACCCAGGGTAACTAGGAATAATGGCCACAAGTTGATAGAGAACAGGTTCAGACTAGACATCAGGAGGCATTACTTTACCGTTAGGGCGGCTAGGACCTGGAACCAACTTCCAAAGGAAGTGGTGCTCGCTCCTACTTTGGGGGTCTTTAAGAGGAGGCTGGATAAACATCTCACTGGAGTCATATGACCCCAGCATAAATTCCTGCCCAAGGCAGGGGGTCAGAATTGATGATCTGTTTAGGTCCCTTCCAGCCCTAGCTACTATGATACTCTGACATCCAAGGAGATATCGGTGGGATAAGACTGAACAGTAGTTTGAGTCCTGGAGCACATAAAGCTAAAAGGGACCCCTTTGATCATCAATTTCTTTCTTTCCCGAGTAGGAGCAGGGCATGGACTGATGTTTGTACTAGAGACCGAGGACATGAGAATTGTGTGCATAAAGCATTTAACAGATTGTTTCAGGAGGCCTTGAAGAAGGAGAAATACTTTAGAAAATAATTTGGATTGAAAAAAAACTACTTTTTGAATGTGGACTGTGCACAAAAGCAAAAACCCCACTGGTCCTGCTAAGACCCACACAGCTTAGAACTTTGCAAACCAGCCACTTGGGACTAGATGGCTGGGAACCCTTGTGAAATGCACAGATACATTAACTCTAGACTGTTGGATCTTATTTCAACTAGATTGGCAAGTGAGCAAAGCTTGTTACCATCAGTTTGGGCTGCATGAAATGGGCTGGTGGTGACTGATTCAGTTTCCATTGGAGATTAATTCCCATTGAACCACCATCAGTACTGGCACTGATTATGTTCCTTGTGTTAAGCTTGGAGGTCACTTACTTAGGCTGGGGACAGAAATTACACATAAACTGGTATAAGTGATCATAAACTGGTTCAAGAATATAACACAACAGAAGTTCAGTGCACAGAAATTGCTTTCAAAAAGGTCAAAACCAGCTTGAAATAAACCTGGATAGATGTAGTATCGGATTTAATTGATTTAAGTTAGATTGGTTTATTGAAATCCTGTCCCAGATCTCCAGATTCAAGTTAACTCACAGTCCCCCAACATCCCAGGATGCTTAGCACCTCCCCTGCAAACCCCCTCTTGTAGGTTGGGCAGGCTAACCTTGGCCCAAGTTGTCTACTCCAACCAAGCAGAGAGGCATGCAGTAGTGCCCCCTAGCTTCTGGCCTGGGCTGCTGCAGGCAGTTAGCTGCATTCCTGGAATCAGAAGTAAGTGTCTGTTCACTTGCTTATCAGTTCAATCTGGGCATTTTAGGCTAACCTGCAAAGATTGAATCAGTTCAGCCTCAGGCTTTTTGTCTGTCTGTATTTAGCCTTAATGGGCATTCATAATTCTACATGCTGAGGACTGTTTAAAAAAAAACCAACAAAAAACCTAAGTAAATAGCAGAACTGACCTAAGCAGAGTGTGGGGCCCAGGGTGAATCAGCCCACGTGGGATCCCACCCCCTCTCTGATCCTGGACCTGGAGGCCCGGGGCGCTGGGGTGGTGGTAGCGAGCAGCTAGGCGCAGAGCTTCCGCTTCACCCAGCTCTGCACCACTGCTGCTTCGCCCCACTCTGTGGGGCCCACCCCAAAGTGTGGGGCCTGAAGTGGTCACCCTGAATCACCCCCCCTCCCCCCTGGTAAATAGTTTCAGTGGCCCTATCTAGGCATTTAGTGGAGCTTTCAAATTCTAATTTTGTTTCTTTATTTCCCTATCATAGGAATGTTTCAATTCTCCATATAGTGTTAAATGTTTTCGTGAATATGCGGAAGAAATTCCTGGGGAATCCACACAAAAGCTTTCAGAAGTTGCAAAGGAGTGTGGCATCTTTCTCGTTGGAGGTAGCTTGTTCTTAATGTCTATCTTGCTCAAATGCAACCCTCTGGGAGTGGCACAGGCAAGAGTGGCTCTCTTCTTTTGTGCAGCTGGATTAGCATTTCGTATGTTAGAGTTGGAAATCTGTGTTCTGTTCTTATTCAAGGATCCATTCCAGAACAGGCCTGTGGGAAGTTTTATAACACATGCACTGTGTTTGGACCTGACGGTGCAATGGTGGCAAAGCACAGAAAGGTGAGAAAAAAACAGTTTGTCAGCAGGTTTTTTGGGTTGATGTGGCTGATATTTAGCTGTGTTCTGCAAAAGCGATTATGTGGTTTCTTTAATAAGAAGCAAATAAATTAGGTCATGTCCAAAAAGAACAGTAGCAATGAGAAATATTGTGCAACTGGTGGAGTATTTTTCCACTGAAAACCTTAGCATGCTTTACAAAGATGAGTAAATATACTTATTTTCTACATGAGGAAAGGAAGGTTCAGGGAGGTGAGTTGATTTTTCCCAATGGGTTATTGCAGAAAGTGGCAGAACACTTAAAATCACCAAAATCAAGTATTGGCTCCACTACAGTCAGTTGGACTCTAGTCGACCCTGAAGTTCCATGTGAGTTCACTGGGACCAGGATTTTCATCTCAAGTCCTCTGCTCCAGCCACTAAACAATGCTGTTGCAGTTTGCAGATCCATTTGGGGGTTAATTTGACCTTTCTAGCTTTCACAGATGCTTGATAGTGATGGACTTATTCAGTGCTTAGCAACCAGTTGCACAGAATTTGTGGACAAATGCCATCTGCCAGGATCTTACAAGCTCTTTGCTGGAGCTGTCTGCAGTGGGTGATTGGCCATCACCTCATACTTGGCTATTGTTTCTACTCCCTCTGTATCTGGGACAGTGGCGAGTAATAATACTGTTCATTGCACATGGACACCTTTGCTTATGTGAGAGTAGAGGGATTTGTTGTAGGATCACTGAGAAAACAGAAAAAAACAGGGTGCACAATCACTGCCAAACTGAACAAAGTAGGAATGAATTAGGTAGTAGTCACCAAGGTCTAGTGTTCAGCCAGTCACCTTTCCTCATCCTAACCCTTTGTCTTTGCTGTGCTTGTTATATTGATGACATCTCTAAAATGATTTGGACTTCCACATCTTCTTGGCATCTGAGATTTGAGATTGTTGAAACTGTGCGATGTTGGGAATTTACTCGTCTGGGGAAGTTTTGCAGGTTTATAGCTCAGGTGATGCAGCACCCAAAAGACAGTTATTTTCTAAACTAGGACTCAAGGTTTATTTATGTCAAAGTTTTATGTTAATAAGTGTTTTTAATATATACCTACTCCTTTAAAAAGCTGTTCTCCTATTTAGTACAGTGAATGAATTAAATAATATCATCTTGCTATTTCTGAATAAATATTGTTGAAGAAAGCAGAGAAAGCCACTTACAAGTATTTATTAATAATTACTTTCATCTTTAGATTTTTTTTTACATTGTTTCTATTATTAAATAATATCAAACTTGATATATGGATAACTAGGTGCCCATTGATTCAATTCTAGGTGTTTACCGGTGTTTACCAGTGCACAAGCCTTTACTCAAATACCTGGGAAGACATATATTCATCTAAGATAGGATCTTATTTTTGACAAATGTCACCATAGTCCCAAAGCGCTAATTAAATCTTATATTGTAGACTAGGAATTCTGACAAAGCTTTGGTCTATGATAAAAAAGTTGGCTATAGGGTTCATATGTTTAACACAGGATCACATCTGTAAGTATTCTTTTGGGTTGTAGGGAGACATCATTAATAGTGCTATGCTGAATAATTTAGAAGGCATGCCCTGGGTTTGTTTTCTTTAAACAGATTCATTTATTTGACATTAATATACCTGAGAAAATCCGATTCCAGGAGTCTGAAATTCTGAGCCCTGGGGACAGTTTCTCTATTTTTGATACTCGTAAGTATAAGAGAATGAATGCTCTTTCTAATCAGCACTAATAAAATAGCAACTACACACTATTGAAATTGGGTTTTTGGTTCACTTCAGACCATTTTTAGCTTATGCCATGCTGGTGTTTGGAGGCAGTTGACCAACAAAGAAGCAGGGCAAAATGATTCAAACACATCTGAATTCCAGACTACAGTGGGAAGAGTGATGAAGAGTTAGCTAACTTTCCTCCTTCTCTGATGCAGAGAATTGCAAAGGCTGAGTATTCTCTGAGCATTGTGAAGGAATTAATAAATTCGGTTACATGACCTTGACACACATTGGCTTGGAATATAATAAACTGAGTGCTCAGCTGGACCTTCCAAACTGTTTCTTATGAGAACAACAGAAATGGAGACAAAGTTTTAAGCATAGCTCCACATGTCCTCTCCCAATGCATCTTATGTTAGAATGGGGGACTCTTACTATAGAGTGGAGCAAAATTACGTGACCTCATGGGCTGAGCTTTCCTTAGATTCTCAAGTACTGGACTGTGGTCCTCTGTTTTGAATCGTTCTAAGTGTTACTACAGCACAGTAGAGTGTGGAAAGTTTCATTTCCCTTCTGTTTTCAGTGACAAACTGATCAGCCTGGATCCTGGTTTTCTCTGATTAAAAAAAACAACCCTCAAAATCTTATATAAAAATTACAAATTCTCTGATTAAAACTCCCAAATCTGAAAAAGCCAGCGGGCCAAGGCACGTAAGGGAGCCCAGCCCTGATACAATCTGTGGGCAAGGCAGGGGCCCCCAAGGGGACACTTGCCTGCCTGTGCACAAATGCCAGGAGCTTGGGGAATAAGCAGGAGGAGCTCGTCCTCCTGCTCAGTGCAAATAATTATGACGTCATTGGGATAACGGAGACCTGGTGGGACTCCACCCATGACTGGACCACGGGTATAGATGGCTATAACCTGTACAGGAGGGATCATGTAAGCAAAAGGGGCTGGGGTGTAGCTCTCTATGTTAAGAAAAGCTATGCGTCCCTGCAAGCTGATGCTGGCAACCAGGATGGATGACTGGAGACCCTCTGGGTTAAAATCCATGGGGAACACGGCACAGGACACAACAGTGGGAGTCTACTACAGACCCAAAGTCAAGAGCTTGACCAGGAGTTCGTCCGGGAGCTGGCTGAGGCCACATGCTCTAGGACCATGGGTGACTTCAATTACCCGGACATCTCGTGGGAGGATCACTCAGCAAAATCCGAGCGGTCACAAAGCTTTCTCTCGTGCGTGGATGACCTCTACCTGACTCAAGAAGTCTATGGGCCAATGAGAGAGAAAGCGCTGCTTGACCTGGTACTGGCTACTGGGGATGACCTAATCGGCAACCTAGTGATTGATGGGAAGCTGGGTGACAGCAACCACGAGCTGATCACCTTCACCATCCGCCGTAAAGCTGGCTCCACAATTCAAAAAGGATGTGGAGAAGCTTGAGAGAGTCCAGAGAAGAGCCACGTGCATGATCAGAGGTCAGGACAACAGACCTTATGGGACACTTTAGCCTGAAAAAGTGCAGGCTCAGGGGTGACCTGATGGCCACCTATAAGTTTATCAGGGGTGACCACCAGGATCTGGGGGAACATTTGTTCACCAGAGTGCCCCAAGGGATGATGAGGTTGAACGGTCATAAACTCCTGCAAGACCATTTCAGGCTGGACATAAGGAAGAATTTCTTTACTATCCGAGCCCCCTAGGTCTGGAACAGCCTGCCAGTCAGAGGTGGTTCAAGCACCTACATTGAACACCTTCAAGAGCAAATTTCATAGATTTCATAGACATTAGGGCTGGAAGGGACCTTGGGAGATCATCGAGTCCAGCCCCCTGCCCAAAGGGCAGGAAGTCAGCTGGGGTCATAGGATCCCAGCAAGATAAGCATCCAATTTACTCTTGAAGGTGTTCAATGTAGGTGCTTGAACCACCTCCGCTGGCAGACTGTTCCAGACCTTGGGGGCTCAGACAGTAAAGAAATTCTTCCTTATGTCCAGCCTGAAACGGTCTTGCAGGAGTTTGTGACCGTTCGACCTCGTCATCCCTTGGGGCGCTCTGGTGAACAGACGTTCCCCCAGATCCTGGTGGTCACCCCTGATAAACTTATGGTGGCCGTCAGATCACCCCTGAGCCTGCGCTTTTCCAGGCTAAAGAGTCCCATGGCTCTCAGCCTGTCATCGTAAGATCTGTTTTCCTGACCTCTGATCATGCGCGTGGCTCTCCTCTGGACTCTAAATTGGATGCTTATCTTGCTGGGATCCTATGACCCCAGCTGACTTCTTGCCCTTTGGGCGGGGGGCTGGACTCGATCTTCCAAGGTCCCTTCCAGCCGTAATGTCTATGAAATATATATCGGGGTGGGCAAAATGTGGCTCGTGGGCTGGATGCAGTCAGCCAGGCCATTCTATCTGGCACATGGGGGCCCCTAAAAATTTTAGAAAATTAATATTTATCTGTCCCTGGCTGCCATTCATCTGGCCCTTGATGGCTTGCCAAAACTCAGTAAGTGGCCCTCCACCCAAAATAATTGCCCACCCCTAATGTATATGTACATGGTGCCCCTTGCCTGACTGCTCTTCTCCCACTCCCCCCAGCCCCTTGCAGGCTGGAACTCTGCCAGTCTGCAGAGCACTCTTTGCAAAAGTGCAGAAATCTTTGTGTTTCTCTGTCAAAAGGAAAATTATGTGTTGTTGTTTTTTTTCCTTTTGTCCATGGGAAACGGAAAACCCAGATTCCTGCTGATCAATAATTCTTGAGGAGATTTGTATTAAACCAAACAAGGACATAACAAGACAAGTTTTTGCAGATATAGCTGTTTGATAAGGCAGAACAGACAAGGGCTTCCTTCTTTCCTCTAATGCTGTAGCCACATTTGGATCTTAAAAAAAGAAAAATCTCAGATTGGTATTTTTTCTTGGGCAGTGCTTGCTGAAATTTTCTGCAGTTACAGGGATTACAAGTAAGAAAATATAGAATCATAGAAATATATGTTGAAAGTCAATTCTTGTTTCTTATCGTGCAAGGCAGTGTAGCAGAGCTTCCAGGATTGCTAAAGAAGCCTTCCTATGTTCTGCATGACAGTGGCCACTGACTGGTGTCTTTTGTTTTGAGTACAGCATACTGCAAAGTGGGACTGGGGATCTGCTATGACATCCGGTTTGCTGAGCTTGCTCAGATCTACTGCCAGAGAGGTGAGGATGTATTGCTATGTCTAGACTATGTACAACTGAGACTTGCCCGTACTTGAAGTATCAGCCATTCAGAGAAGGCTGCTTCAGAAGAGGTGCAGCCTACTGATCAGTCTGCAGCTGCACCAGGAGCAGAGTACATGAGCTTCTGGTCCAAAACATTGTGTCAGCCTGGGTGGTTAAAGGAGTAGTTCCTTCTCTTGAGATAATAATGTGTGCTGGTCCTACATACACCTCCCCCATGTTAGAAACATGCATGTACCTGTACAGGTAAGCTAAACCATGAACGTAGATCCTGGACTTTTCTTCCTGTAGATGGTTATTTATCAGTAAGATCAAAGTTCTGTATATTTTAACCAGTTATGGATCCTGAAGTCTTGACAAATTCGTTACAAGGCAGAGAAATTTCTTAAGTCTCTGCTACAAATTTTGTTAAGCACAGGCCAGTCCTTGCTTTCCACGAACGAACCTAGCATGGAATATCATTGATGGAGTGTCCCAGCCCACAGTTATTGCATGACTGACTGGGGTCTAACATCTAAGCCCATGCACCAGTTTTGTGTCAGTCCTCATGTTCAAGTGATTTTTGCTGGCTGACTCTTGAAACCATGTGAGTCAAGAAGAGGTACAATCACCCTGAATAACCACACATTTCAAGTGCCCCTCTTGGCTAAGGTATCCGTGCTTCCACATGAAAGCAATGGAGTCATCTTATAAAACATGCATTTTTCCTTAAAGGTTGCCAGCTGTTAGTGTATCCTGGAGCTTTTAACCTGACAACGGGACCAGCTCACTGGGAGCTACTGCAAAGAGGAAGGTAAGAACTAAATAACCAAACCTCTCCTTAGGTGATTTCTTTCATAGAATCATAGAAGTAGGGTTGGAAGGGACCTTGTAGATCTTCACGCCCGACCCCCTGCCTGGGTGGGAGAAAAAGACTGGACTCAAATGAGTCCAGCCAGGTAGTCATCAAGCCTCTTCTTAAAGACCCCAGGGTAGGAGCCAGCACCACTTCCCTTGGAAGTTGGTTCCAGATCCTAGCTGCCCTGACTGTGAAGTAGTTCTTGCGGATGTCTAATCTAAATCTACTCTCTAGTAATTTGTGTCCATTGTTCTTTGTCATGCCAGGGGGCGCAAGGGGAAACAGTGTCTCCCCCAAACCCTTCTGGTCCCCCCTAGTGAGTTTATAGACAGTCACCAGGTCTCCCCTCAGCCTTCTCTTGTGAAGGCTGAACAGGTTTAGGTCCCGCAGTCTCTTATTGTAGGGTCTGCCCTGTTGTCCCCGGATCATGTGGGTGGCCCTCCTCTGGACCCTTTGAATGTTGTCCACATTCCTCCTGAAATGGGGCGCACAGAACTGGACACTTTAACTTTAAACTGATTCACTTTTGTTTAACTGTTGTTTAATAACTTATTGAACTCTGAGGCCATATGAATTAATTGTCTTAACTGCTCCCACTGGAGGTTACTTATCAATCCTGAAGCTTCCACAGTGCATCAGAAACAGGGCTCCATTCACTACTGAGGGGGAAAAACCCCCAGATGCTTTAATTGTGCTGTGAGGGATTCTTAGACTTTAGAAAGCACTTTTTATATGTAGCTGTCCCTGCGCTGTACTTAACAGGCATGGCATGTACAGAGAACAGGACTTGGTTTGGTTTTAAGAGCTGTTCAGACCATAAGCAGCTATTCCCACAGTTAGACTGTGAGGCAGCATTGGATAGGATTAGAGCCCTAGAGGGTCCTGCTACTGTTTGCTTGCTTTGAGATCCTTGAAGCGTTTGGGACTCCTGTGAGTCCTCACTTAAAGCCCATGTTTAAGTTGATTTTAATGAACACCTAAATACTTTAGGCCATTTCTGTGCCACTTGGCATAGATATTGATGGTTTTGACTGTTTAGCGTTCCTTAAGATGCTGAGCAGTGAAATGAAATATACAGGTTAGCTCTCTGGAATAACTTTTTCTGCTTCATATTTTGCTTGAATGCAGTTCATTTCGGGTGTAGGAAATTGCAGGCAATAACTTGTCCTTGTCATTCTTTGAACGCAGAGCTGTCGATAACCAACTCTATGTAGTAACTGCATCTCCTGCTAGGGATGCAGAAGCATCTTATGTTGCCTGGGGACACAGCACTGTTGTAAATCCATGGTGAGTGCATGGTGGTAACAAGATTAAGATCTCAAGCAGGTTTTGTCTAAAAATGTTAATTTGAGGATGAAATATAATCACCTAAGATTCCTTTAGCTAATAGTAAAGATACGAGGGGTGATCAAAAAGTTCTAAGACTTAGCTTTTATTTTAAAGAATAGTGTACAAACAACTTTTTTTATGAGCTGTGCCCTTCAAAGTAATCTCCTCCAGATAATATGCACTTGTCCCAACGTTCCTGCCACTTTTGGAAGCAATGCTGGAAGTCTTCAACTGTTGAGTTTTTTGAGTTCTGCTTTCACATTCTTATGGATGGTTGGAATGTCATCAAATCTCCTTCCTTTCAGCATTTTGATTTTTGGGAACAGAAAAAAATCACATGGGGCAAGGTCAGGTGAATACAGACGGTGTGGTATCACAGGAATATCTTTTTCAGCCAAAGATTCTTGAATGGAGACAGCAGTGTGTGGAGGAGCGTTGTCATGGTGCAGAAACCATTGACCATTTTCACACAGCTTGCAGTGGTTTCTTCTAACTTTATCACTCAGACATATCAAAACCTCTTTATAAAGGGCCTGATTGATCGTTTGACCACTTGGTACAAATTCCTGATGAACAATACCCCAAACATCAAGTCTTAGAACTTTTTGATCGAACTACGCATGTCTGCAGGAGACTCTCACCATTCATGGAGGATACGTTCCAGAGAGCCCCACAGATAGTGAAATCCAGGAATACTGACAGGGCTCCCCATCAGACCCCACAGCCCCCCCCCCCGCTCCTCTCCCCCAGTTGTTCACAGGGCTCCGCCACAGCGCCTAGGGAGCAGCCCCTTCCCCCTGCCGTGCCACACACACTCTGAGCGCTGCTGTGGCTGCCTCCAGGAGAGAAGATGCCACTGTCACCACACTCACTGTCTCCCTGCCTCCTGCTCTGCCCTCCCCTGCTCCATGCAGCGCCAGAGCCAGGAACTCAGTGCACCACCCCTACCCACCCTGAGTGCAGCTGTGCCGTTGGCGCGGTACACCGCAAATATTTGAATTCATGAATCCTGAGTTCCTAAATAGCGAAGGTTTCCTGTATTTTCCCATAATCTGTTTTTTCCAGTTAGTGACTATCAGGAAGTTCTACCAGTTTGCATGGTTTCCCTTGTGGGTTGTGTGGTTTTTCAATCAAAAGAGAGGAACAGAGGAACTGAAAACCTTGTTTTTTTGTGATGAGAAAAAAATGGCTGAGATTCAGGAGTAGATGTAGCACGTGGAATGATTAACCCTTCAGGCAAAAAGCTGAATGTCAGTTGACAGTACCTATTCAGGGAAACATCCAGTTACAAGTTCCTTAATCTAGTGTCTTGTAGAATTATCATGACATTTGAGGGGGGATAGGAAATGTGCTTTACTACTTTGGAGCCTGCGGTCATCCTCCCTCTCCCTCTTGACAAAGGAAATGTGTAATTCAGCTAACAGTAAACATGCAGCAAAGAAAAGAAAAAAAGACTCCTCTGTAGAAAAAATTAAGGACAGAGGGAAACAAACCTGTCCCTAATATTGCTGCAGTCTCTGGGACCAAAGAAAGCTGGTTTGGGCCCATGGTCAATACCCGTGTCAGATGCTTTTAGGTTAGGGAGAGAAATTGCATGTAAAAAGGTATCAGAGATCAGAAAGTGATTCAAATCTGTAACACAACAGAAGTTCAGTGCACATAAACTGCTTTCAAAATGGCCAAAACTTTAAGATAAACCTGGATGGATGTAGTGTCAGACTTAACTGAAAATTGGTTTTATTGAACTGAAATTGGTTTATTTAACTTCTGTCCCAGATCCCCTCCAGATTCAAGGTAACTCAGTCCAGCAGGATGCTCTGCATCTCCCCCACAAAGCTCTCCCCCGGCCGCCCTTACAGAGTGGGCAGGCTAGCCTTGACTCAAGCTTTCTCCAGCCAAGCAGGGAGGCATGCTCCAGTGCCTCCTTGGCTTCTGGTCTAGGCCACTGATTCTAGAAATGCAGCCACATGCCTACAAAAGAGTGCCTGTTCACTTGCTTATCAGTTCAATCTATGCAGTTTAGATTAACCTGAGAGGACTGAGTCTTGGCATTTTGACTGTTTGTACTTAGCTGTAGAGTTCTCCTCTAAATATCATTGGAACTTGAGGTGGCACTTAGATAAAAATCTTAAAAGCTCGTTGGATAAAACTCTACATCTGCTTTTTAAGGAACTCCACTTAATTTTATTTAATCCAGTCAACAGCAAAGGCAAAGACCCAGTAAAACATTACAGAATGGTTATGCTGCATACTTTTAACACACAAAGACAACTTTGTAAGGATAAAACAGTATATTCAAGTTGCTTAGCTTATTAAATCCCACAAAAGAAAGTTATTTACATGACACTTACTTGCATAATTGTACATTAAAAAAAAAATCAAACTAGGTGCTAGGTACAGGGTTAATCTCAAAACAGAGATGTCTTTGGGATTCTCCACTAGAGCCTCCTGAGAAATCTCTTTTCTGAGAAATCAGCAATACTTTGACCTTCTCATAATCAAACAGTAAGAATGACAGAGCAAGAATTTGTAGGATATAAGACAGATATGAAAGGTATTCTGACCTAAATAGAAGTAATATTCTCCTATAAGCCTAAGTAGCTTCAAAGAAATCAGGAAAAATATGCAACCAACAGACTTTCTAGGTAATAATTACTTTTTGTCTTCCAGTAATTAACTCGATTCATGTTACTTGTTAACTAGACAACTTTTAGTTCCCATGTTAAATTGAAACCTGTTTTTAATCTATCTGCCAGTGACTCCACCTTTTTTACATTAAAAGGTGGCAAAAATTAATGCCTATGGCTAGGGGCAGATGGTGAAAAAGTGTCTAGGATCAAGACTTTAATAAATCATCCTGACTAAAATATGCCACTTTGAGTACAGCTGCTATTTGCAGTAAACAAATCAGTAGAATCCAAGATGGGGGTAAAGACTTGGAAAATGGACAGGCCTTGGCACAAGCAGTTTATTGTTCCTGCTAGGCTAGGGGATAAGTCAGGCACTAAACTGATCTATAGAAGGAACAGGTCAATCTACGCCTGTGCATTAGATATTTATTTTTTCCTGTATAAAGTAAGGATGTTTATAAAGAGGCCAGTGCTTGGGCATTCTCCATGTCACCAGGGGACAGGATAAGGAGTAAGTCTTAAGTTGCAACAAGGGAAATTTTAGGTTAGCTAGTACCATGAAAACACTTGTCAACCCTGAGGGTAGTTAAGCCTGGCACAACAGAGTTTTTTCTGGGCATTGTCTTTCCATAAATCATAACATATGCTTCTTTTTTGCAGGGGGGAAGTTATAGCCAAAGCTGGCACTGAGGAAACAGTTATATATGCAGATATAGGTAAGGCTATAGCATTCCTTCCTCCTTTACTACCAAAAAAAAGGGAAGGCAGTCAGAGGTTAGAAAAGCCAACACCCTTTGTAAGCTTCTCACTTACACTTATCTATCTACAGGCATATGGGGGAGTCTGTTCTTTTCTAGAGTGTGAGGTTTCAGCCTGGTGACTGAAAGTTTCTGGATATTATGCAAGGAACCATGCAAGGCCCTTGCTGACCAGGCAGGGTTAAGGGGAAGCTCAGGCTTGGTTCAGCCCTTTGCTTCTCTGTCTAGACTCTCAGCAAAGTGCCACTTGTGAGGGTAGTGTTGGTGAGCTGGATGTTAGTGATCTGCAGAAATGAACAAGCCCAGATTTTTCCGTTCCTCTCCTGCATGAGCTTTGTTCACCCAACTCACACAATGCAAGTACACAAAGGTGTAGTCAAGCTTGACAAATCAAAACCATTGTTCCTCCCCGGTATAAAATAGCCTTCCCCACAGACTTTAGGTTTCCCAAGTACCATGGGTTCTGTATGTCTAACACCTGCTTAATCTTTCACAGACTTGAAGAAGCTTGCAGAAATCCGCCAGCAACTCCCCATTCTTGCCCAAAAACGCTCAGACCTCTACTGTGTTGAGGCAAAGAAATAGTGAGACTTTTAGCCTATGGATCTATTTGCCCAGCTTCTTTTGCAACAAGCTCTTGTCCTTTGCCTTAATCTTTATAAACAAGCCAGAAAATCAATAATTTTCACACAGCCATGAGGAACTTGTACTCAAATGTTATAATTACACAAAGCGAGCTTGAATGCGGACAGCTTGTTCACTGGCTCTTCTATCTCCTTCCCTACTTCAGCTATTTTGCAGTATGCTGACATCAGCAATAATTTTTGCCTGCTGCTTATGATCATTCAATTAACTGAGGGTAGGAATGTTACCATGACCCTCACCTGTCAGTCTGGAAGTGCCCTGAGGGTTTCAGTTTATTGAAGATCAAGGGTGCGAGCCATAAAAGGGTGTAGGCCAGGGCTAGATCAGGCCCCTGCCCATGTTTCTGTGGCCAGTTTCCCTGGAGACCCCAGGAACAGTGGTACAGTGACAGTGCAGGTCTAGGGTTTCCATAGAGACCAGCCCTAGCAGGGTATGGAGCTGCTCCAGGGCTTGGATCTTACAGTAGTGACAGTGTGGTCCAGAGCTGCGATCTGGCGCCTGCATGCCCTGGGCAGGGGTGTGCAGGCAGTGGATCACAGCTCTGCCGTGGCTCTTCTGCATCAGGAGCACATGTAAAAATGCCCTAGGATTCCCAGTTCACAGGTGCTGTGCTGGCTAAGGGAACCAACAGCCCTAAATTGGGCTCTGAAGCTCACCACAGAGGTAATGCCTTGAATTGCCAATATATGAGGGCTGACCCAAAACTCTGAGGAAAGGTGGCTTAAGCTGGCCCTTTCAGAGACCAGCATGCCTCCCTGCTATTCACAGTAATGTTCTTCAGGATCTGCAAACCTGAATTGTTGGGTGCTTCTGCCATGCATGGGAAGGCCATTTGCATTTGCTTCAGCTTTTTCCCTCCAAAGCTAACACAGTACCCACATCAAGCTACCTGCTCCGAAGGTAAGGGTACTCTGTGCTGTAACTTGGTGGTCAGCGGTCACTTCAGTGGTAGAAGACCATAGGCAGAGGCAGCAATTGAACTCTGTGATGTCTTAAGGGGAAAGTGCTCTGAGCCCTTATTTTTTGCCACTTCTTTAACTGCTGAAGCACCTTTGGAATGGAAAACCCACACCAAGAGTTACTGGACCCTGCAAACAAGGAGTTGCACCTGTCACCTCTCCCTATACAGAGATCCTTTAGCCTGCTGAGGACAAGAATTAGCAGCACTAAAAAAATAAAATCTGTGCTAGACTAAATGGAATACCTGCAACAACATTCTTCAGAACAGGGAATAACTTGGTATAAAGACATAACCAGATGTTGCATTGGTGAGTGAGTTCCCTGGAAGATGTAGGCCCTTGCCTCCAGGGAATTTTTAAAAGTCTAATAGCAACTTTAAATACCCAAACCTTATGTTAGAAATCACACATCAGTTTGTCACCCATTTCCTGGAATGAAATTACTTCTTTTCACTTACTGTAAGCTTCTCGCTTGCTCACCTCCTAGCACACAGGCAGATCTGTGTAATTTCTAATTATGATGCTGGTGTCCTCCTTGAAACACTTGAACGGCAGATATAGAAGTGTGAAACACCAGGGACCAAATTCTGCTGCATGCTACTAAAACATGTGAGCATAATTCTGTTGTCATCCGTAGAGACAGGTGTTGGCCCATTGTGTCAGAAAAACAGTGCAAGTTTTTTGTGAACAAGTGAAACTGAATGTTTCCTTTGGGTGCAGTTTTGGGTTTTGGCAGCAGATGGTGCAAGTGAAGTGGTGGAAGACTACTTTTTTTCACACAAGGCCTAGGCCTGACCTGGCATATAGACTTCCATTGATTTCTACCTTCAAGCCAATGCCTTCATCCATTTTTTCTGTAAAAAAATCATTTAATCCTGCCTCCTGCAGGCTTGAAGTGAAGAGGGGGAAAGAAGGATTGCTGCTGAGAAACCTCAGGAAAATGCCAGCCTTTGGGCAGTCAGCTTTCCAAAAGGAAAAAACAATGCTGCTTAGCAGTTGGAACACACTGAGCAGGTAGTCCTTAATGGAGATAAGAGAAACATCCCTGGCAGAGGAGGCCCCATCAACTGCATCAAGCATCCCAAATTCATACCATGGCTAAGATATTAAATAAATAAAATAAACAAAAATTAAGTTTGGCTTTTCTGCTCTGGAGCTGCACATACTTTTTTCAGGGTTGAAAGGGTTAAGGCAGAAAGCAAGGTCCCAGCCCCTTTAGAGAAGCCTCATACTAAGACCTACACAGTACCAAGCCCTCTGTCACCTAGCATTTACCTAGAAAGGTTTCAATAACCTGAGTCACCAAAGGGAGCAGAGGAAAGAAGCCACAATCATTATTATCTGCAATTGAACTCCCGTCTTTGGCTTCTGTTTTCATAGTCACCTACTTCTCCAGCTACTCCAGTCTTCTAGGGAGAACCTTTTCCTCAGGTGTTGATCTGCTGCCACCCTATCAGCCTTCTGGGGTCTGAGCTCTCCATGGCAGCCTCCCCCTGCTCCTGCGAAGATTAACTTCAAATTAAAGCCAACTGTTTACAGTCCCCCTACCTCTTCCTAGGTAACGGTTCCCCTTCATCACACCTTTCAACAGAGGTCAAGTTTGGCATCTTGTGCTCTCCTTAAAGATCCATATAAAAGGAGGTAAGAAACAAAACACAGACAGAGATGAAATGAAAATTTATTAGTTGAAAAAAAATTTTAAAAAAACCAATCGACTGTTTATGGCTTTAATAAATTTCCAAGAAGGCTCACGGCCAGCCACAGTAGCCTCAGTAGATTGGTGCCTATTGCAGCCAACAGCTAGCATAAAGCCAACCTAGCTAGGCCCAATTATAAAATACAATAGTTTTAAATTAGATTCAGTTTTCTAAAAAACATGTCTAACTAATATTTTTCCCCAGAATAGCTTTATATGCAACAAAAGTTTTAACCAGAATGTACTTGCCTTTGGAGGATTTAAAAAAAAAAAAAAAGTGGGATGCTGATGAATCGTCCAAATACTGGTTTTTAAAATAATAAACCAGCATTTACAATGAGGGATAAGCTGAGAAGAAAGTTTGCTTTGAGTAAAAGGCTGTTCTGTCCTGGAGCATCAAATGGAGAGAGATGACTCCACCTTGGCATAAGTCCCAAATGGACAAAGTTGATTAAATGACTCAAAAATCCACCCCAAATACCTCGTTACATCAGGTTCTGCTATAGCTTGAACTCACCTCCAAGGGAGGCCAAGAGGGTTTTGTGTTTGTCAAATTAGACCTTATCCCTAGGCTCCTTAGTAGTTAAAGCAGTTACTACCATTGACAGAAGGCAGGCACTTTAAGTAATTGCTCTTTCCATATGCACCAGCATTCTATAAATATAGAAAATCAATCAACAACAGAACATAAATATTTCCCAAAGTGCAACCCATATGAATACATTCTCTTGGAATAGCAAAGCAAGATGGACAGGGGGCAGGAACATTGGTATCAGCGCTGCTGGGAGGCCTAGTCTGAGCTGTTTACTGGTTCAACCGTTTCCAACACTCCCCAGTGTAGAACCCAGACCAACTGCTGACCAGTTACACCAGTCTTGAAGGCTAGTACCCGCTGCACTCATTCACCTTTGGAAGTCTGGATTTAAATCCTGCTGACTCAAGTCATAACTTCAAATTACCATTTGTGCACCTTGCAAACTTGGCATGCTGTAAGCATCTGACTGGGAACAAGAACTGCAGGGTTTTCTTCACAGGTTGAGGATGAAGGTATATGGCTGGTTAGTGAGGAATGTGCTTCTCACAGCACCAGGCCTAGGGCTAGTCTGTTGTACTAGCTCTACATTCTTTCACTAGGGGTTGCTTTTTTTTTTTTTTTTTTTTTAAATAGCAGCAATAATGTTAACTCCTTGCATTTCTCACATTCTCGTTGCATGGGTGTTTGTGAGCTCTTATGCAGCACTCCTGGCATAAAGACAATTCTTAGGAGCCAGGCTCTTTCCTACAGCAGGCTAACACCCACTCTGCCAGGGAGTGACTGCCACCTGTTCCAATTCCTCTTCTACACGTTGCTGTACTGCTTTCTCTCACCCCCTCACTCAGTGTTGGGCTGTTCATTCTAGGCTTGCACCTTGTCAGCATTTGGAAGATTAAGCAGGAGAAGGTAGAAAAGGAGCAGTGTACTCAAGTATTCATAATCAACTTCTAGATTCAGTGACCTCTAACGTCCACACACAACTGGAGGTCTATGACACTTCCACTGATGCCATTTGCAATCTTCTGCCAACACTTCATCTTACATATGTTGAGAGAGAGACACTTGAATGTAATATTTATTTGTTGACTTTACAGGTGATGTCATTTACAAAAAAATTACAGACAAATGCATCTTTCAGTGCAGTTTCAAACTATTTCAAGAACAGGCAATAGTCCGTGATGATTTGGAATGCTAGGATTAGACAGCACATGCTTGTTTTGTTTCCTTAATCTTTGGGGGAAAGAAGAGGAGAAACAACATCGGCATCAATAAGGCCATGCGAATAAAAACCCTTTTGGGGAACAGGACGTACTACAGTCAAAAGTTTCGAGTAATTTCTGTGAATTTGACATACGGTCAGAGAGGCAGCAATTGCAAGTTCCACAGCAGGCCCAGCACTCAATAACTGCAGCATCCACTGAGAGAGACTGTGTCTTAAACATCTTCCACTCCACACAACATTGCTGCTTCAGGAGCTTAGGACTTCCTGAGCTGGGCATAAAATGGAAAGTTTAAGCCACTGTCTGTCCCTGCATCCCTGGCCAATGAGGCCAAGTTAAAAATATAAACTTGCCACTGTTAGGCATTAGAACTCGGGTGCCACAGTCTCACACTTACCGAGTTCACTTCCGTAAGGGATGTAATAGATTAGCAAATCAACACATAATTTCCATAATTTGGAGTGCAGAGAAGGCCCAGAATACAAGCAGGAAATCTAAATGGACACAAATTAAGCCTTTGTAGGACGTCAGGAGCTCCTCACAATCCCACAAAGCCAGGGGAAGGCAGTCAGAATGATTCTAGAAGCAAAGAGTAACAGGTTACCCCAAAATAGCAGAAAAAGCTCTCTGTAAGATTCCCAGTCACAGAAAGGCTTAGTGTTGAGCAAGTCACCGATAAGGAACATGCTGGTAGTTGAACATCGCATTAGACAGCATCTGTAGTTTCAGCAAACACAGTTCTGCAAATCAAGAACATCAGTTAAGATCCCATATCCATTACTGGGTTTTGCTCCTTAGCTCATCTGCAAAGGACAATTTGAAGGAAGCAGAACAAGAACACACCAGCTGGAGTTAGAAAACTCCAGTTTAAAGTTTTTTTCCATACCTACTACAGAAATTCAATACAACAAATCTCAACAGTTGAGGTCAAACACACACAACCCCAACCCTAGCAGTTAAAGCCTCAGGGAGACTTCAGTCTCTTGAAAGTTCCTTTGAACCACTCAAACTTTTAACAGTTCCCAGTGGTTTTAAAGACAAAAGAACAGCAGAGAGCAATGGCCTTGCCTTTCAGTAATACCTATGGTGAAGTAGTGTTGACTTAGAAAGCTTTTTTTGTTTGTTTGTTTTTTAAAGAGCTCTCACAAACAGTATGCTAGCACTTTTAGGGAGAGGGTACAGGTGATCAAAGTCTGTTAATAGCTGCCACAGGACTATTTCTAAACAGTATGCAGAGGGCAGTAGGGGTTTCAAGGAAAGACTGTGCATGCTGGGATATACTTACAGGGTTTCTCTTCACATCTATTGACTTTTAAAAAAAACCCTGCTAGTAAACAGATTTGTAAATTAAGTTTTTTTTCTTTTTGCAAAACTAAAATCAACCCTTAGGGATTGTGTATAAAAAGAAACCTATTTTACAGCACTGGCTAGTATTAAGTTTAAAATCAACAGAAAAACATGCTGTAAAACAGTATCTCAATAAAGCAAAAATCGCCCACAACATCACCACCCAGAAGGAACCAACATAATGTTTTTATTTGCATGGCCAAAGTAACTTTTTGTTTGTTCCCCTGCAGCTTGATTTCCCTCAAGAGGCTTTATGGTTTCGGCTGCAGAGGGAACAAGTGGCAATACGGCATTCTTCCTGGGACAGCCACTCCCACAACACCTAAACATTTAACAGAGGTAACAAATGACAACGTCACAAAAAGGAAAAATCTAAGTTCCACCATTCAACATGGTTTGCAACAGTGTCTTTGGGGCTAGGTTGAACTGGGCAACTTTACTTAAAAAGGTTGTTTCCTCCTCTTGTTTCTTTACAACGTTGGTGGTTTCAATCCGTATTTCTTTGCAACTTCTGTCTGGGCATAGGCAGCATCACAGAGCGAGTAGAGGTGGGCCATTTCCATTTCAGATTTGGCCAGGTTGATAGCTTTGTTGAACATTTCAATGGCTTTATCTAGATTGCCTCTGAAATGAAGCCAAGTACAATCAAGTTAAGACACTAGGGCTGCATCTTGTATTCCCACAGCACTTACAAATATGAGACCAACCCCTACTGCTGAAGTGCAGCAACAACTGGGAGAACTAAAGACACAGTTTAACATGCACAGGGAACCACCTGTCTCACATGTCTGTGAACTTCTAAACATGAGCTGAGCTCATGATTGATGCGAGGCAGCAGGGATTTAATAGCCTCATCATTACTCAGCTATGACAGCTGGAGGAGAGCTTCCCCCTGAATGCAAATGGATGGTAATATAGATATAACATCCTCTATGAAATGCCACAAAAGATGACAGACCTTGCAGGAGTGTCTGAAGAAGTTTCCAACCCCTCCTCTTGATGAAATGTACTCTTGCCCCATAAAAGCCAACAGGCTGATTTTGTAGTCAAATAGCAGGCTCTGAGGCAAAAGGGCAGCTCAGTTATACTTATTGTTCTGAGCTAAACTGTAAATTATCCTCTGCAGAGATTCAGCTGTCTGCTCTGCTGGTGCCCAGGTATGGAAAGAGGATGTGGTAACAATCAGAACACTGCAAAATATTTACACTAGCATGCTATTCTTTCATCTTTGCCATTTAAGTTTGCAAATTATAGTATTGCCCAGGGAAACAAACCTCAGCAGTTAGAACAGAGTATCTGAAGTCTCAGCCTGGTAAAGCACTCTCCTCTTACAGAGTGTTACTTACTGGACTGTGTTTAATGGATACACAGGGAGCGTCTAACAATGGATGAGCAATTAGTTTTAGGTGTAGAGGTCTCTTACAAAACACACAGTTCACTGAGTACAACAGTTTGCTTTTACGAGGTTTAAGTGTGAGTATTTTTAAGATCACAGTGGCATGAAAAAGTTCTCTTTTAAAACCTGTGATCTTTGTCACCACTATCCCTCCAACTGATACAAGCCTCTTCTCAGCAGATCTAGCTGCACACCAGCTGTATAAATTGGTGTGCAACTCACCCATCCGAGACATGCACTCAGGGGACTTAGATCAAAATCTTAATAAACGTTGCACCATGCTGACTGAAAAGCAATTCCACAAATGCAAGGCATGAAATGTGAATGACATCCTTTACAAAAGTGTTTGGTGAACAAGAACACTGTCCCAGTCAACTTGCTCTCTCATTTGTGTAAACCCTGGGAACAAGGGGAGTTTGTGGAATGCTGAGGTGACGACGTGCCAGGCAAAAAGGAGGGTTTTCTCCAAACTCTGCACAGACCAAGGGAGAAGGCAACCCTCCCCTGGCTTCCCACAGGTGAGCTCTCCTTTCCAGTGCAGACAAGCTTCCAAGCTGTAGAACTGCTATAGTTCCAAGAGTAATTCCAACTCTTTAGACCCCATAAATCGCCAGTGCACTAGTTTAAAATGTTACCTTTGCACTTCAATCGTTCCCATTGTTTCATATGCAAAGTCACATTTGTTATCGATTTCAATGGCCTTGCTTATGAGCTCCAAGCCCTTGTCTAGATCCTGCTTCCACTGAAGTTGAAGTAAACTGAAAAAAGAAGAACTGATCAAAACCCAGACTTGGATGTTGCTATGCTTCCCAAAGATAGCTTGACCTGGATAAGCGAAGTAAAGCTCCAATATGGAGCAGTTTATACATCGTATTTATTTTTTTCAAAAGTGCTTGACATTTATATATTGAGCAGATTAGCACTTGAAAACACATGCCAATCAAATCTGACTGAAAAAATAAGATTTACATTGTATTTGACCAAGTAAGTTACAATTTTAATTTTTAACTTTAAAATTACTTGTGTACTTTCACAGGAAAGACTATTGCTCTGCAACTCAATTATTTAACAATAAAATATGTGGAAGCAAGCAGTAAAGTCTAAAACAGATCTTAAGAAATCCTGGCTGTCCTGTAACTATACTAGAGACAATGACTCCACACATACCCTTTATGAACATATGTAGTAGCATTGTCTGGCTCAAGGTCAATGCATTTATCATACATTTCATCAGCCTTCCCAAACTGCTGTTGGTCTGTTAGTGCCTGTAAAAGAAAAAACACGTTTTCTAGTCAACAAACAATGCATGCATCCTGTGTGAAACCAAAATTACTGGAAACTGTACTGGTGTACTGGCACCGACTTAGCACTCTCACCACAGGCCTGGGTACATACATGCAGTATGTATCGTGACTTGTTTTCATTTCATCAGGACACTTGGACAAATGGTACTGATGGTTTAACTGCACAGATTGGCAACCATGTATGTAACAAAAGGCACACCTGACAGATTTCTATTCCTTTCCTTAAGATGGCATACCCTCAGTCATTTTTCTGATATAAATACACAAACCCCACAAGAGCTCTCTAACCTTATTTGTTCCATATTTGCAAGGCCTATTTAAAAATCAGTAAAGCAGTAGGGGGTATATTTGCAGAACTGATACACAACTATTATCAAATGTTCTTAGAATGGAGACCATATACACAAATGTACCCATGTAAATGGGCCAAATTCTAGCTGCCTGACATTTTTAGCTGAGAAGCTAGCTCTGTTTTATACTTATAGGGATGAGATTTTAAAAAAAAAACACAACAACACACACACCTGAGCATAGAGTGCATAACCTTCAGCACACCTGGGAAATTTTTTGATGACATCTTCAAAACCTTTCATGGCTGCTTGCACTTGCAAAGGATTATTTCCTGTATAGGCTTGGCGATACTATTAAACACAAAATATGAACTTATGAAGAAAGACCAAATAAGCAGCTAGAACAGAAAATTAGATCCCCAAGACAGGGAATGATCGAAAAGAAACGAAAACACCATAAACAAGTTAAAAGAAAGTGGCACATGTGTCTGCGTTTTAGCCAGGCAGGTCCTTGTGGAGTGAAGCATGTTCCCAGCCCTCTGGTAACATGGACCATGAGGAGACAGGGAATCAGGGGAGTCACTAGCAACATCTCCTTTCCATGACCTTTTGATTCTGCTCTCCTCTCCTCAGCAGAGGCTCCCTGTTCTATGGAAGGAGAACCTGCTTGGAAGCGTTATTCTTCCCTCCTAGAAGATGGCTTTGTTTTTCTTCTGGTTCATATAATAGAAAAACTGACATTTAGGACAATTACCAAGATGATTTTTTTTTATAAAAAAGTTCTTGCAATTGCAAGTCCAGTTGTTGCAGTGAGTTGCACTCCCTTTCAATTCCTCCACTCCAGCTGTCCACAGGACCTGAGGGCTCAATCCTGCTGGAGCTGGGCTGCCCCACCTCTCTTCCTGAAGCAGGCATATAGGAAATGGCACCTGTGTGTCCCATCAGCCCAGAGGCCAAAGGTCTGACCCTGACTTACACCCCCTTTTCAAAATCCTAGATCCTCTCTTCACTTCCGATATGGTAAAATAAAAGTGGCACATACCCAAATTGAGCAAAACCTGTACAACTTAGACAACCAAGCTGAAGAAAGTTTCCTATGTGGACTTCAGTACCAGCACATAACAAGATATTCTGATGCATGACACTGCAATTCTCTTTAGTGAAATCATCAGAACAAATCTGGAAGTGTTCAGTAAACATTAAAAAATCCTGCAGCCGCATAGCACCACCTACCAACGCAAAACATTTTTGTGCTTGTGCCAAGGCAGAATCAGGTCGCAATCGAATGCATTCATCAAAATCTTCCACAGCCTCTTCAACTTGGTCTAGTAGAATTTTCAGCTAAGGAGAATAAGAATACAACTCCCGTTTAGACATTCAGCCTGTTTTTACACACTTCACCTGTACATACATTTTGAACTAGCTCCACCTGATTCATGTCCTATTTTAAGACCTGCATGTTCAATGCTGAACATGGAAGTCCCTGGTATTTGCTACATTCACTGCCAAACAGAGGAATTTGATTTTGATTTCATTTGTTCCAGCTGCACTGGAGCTTGCTACCACAGAAATCCTCTTGGCTTATTTCCAACACAGGTCATTAAATTTTCTTGGAAATAATTATTTCCATTAATTATTTAGCCAAGATTTTCTATGTACACAAGTTGCACATGTTCTGTGCTTTCCTTTCCAAAGCCTGTTACCTTCGTTGTATCAGCTATTGATAAATTGTCTGAGGGCCAACGGTATAATCCAGTTATGCTCCACCTCTTGGCTCTTGATGAGTGGCCGGAGCTGAGGGGCTGGATGGAGCCCCACATATCAGGATCATGCCCTGAGGCCCAGCTCCCCCCACCCATGCACAGGGATTGGATCCTGGTGCTGCCCCCTCCTACCTCATGCATTGGGACTGGGCTGCAGCACCAGTCCCTTCCACTAGGATAGCTGGTGGCACTGCTTCCTCCCAGTGCTTGCTGCCCCCACTCCACCGTGACCGGGCCTTGGGACTTAATTCCACCCTGCCTGGCCCTGTGCACTGGGATCTAACAACCAATCCAGTGTGCAGGGCCCAGGGCTCCCCACTGTTCCCCTGCTGCCAAATTTCCAGACACATAGGAAGCCCGGCAGACCAGATGACATAGTGCTAAGGGTCAGATCTGGCCTGTTGGCTGGGCACTGCTGGTGTAATACATCCACGTTTTATTTTTATCTTAATGAATGGCAAAGGATATTTTAAATCACCATACATCTATACAAGTGCAGAGGTCACAATCTCACCCTTCAAATTTGATTGGTTTACTTTACATTATCCAACTCAAGTCAGCTGGGATGGGAGTTTCATCCTCCTAAACGGAATTTGGTTGTTCCCTTGGCACAAGCTGAATAAGCAACACAATTCTTTCAACAACTCATATTCACATCCAGTTCCAGAAGTGATGAATTCCTTGCAGAATTTAATAAAATGCATTTAATGTATTTTGCCATGTACATATCCACTATTTCCTTCCATTTTTAAGAGTATTTGTGTTAGGGTTCATGATTTTGCCTACGTGATGCATCAGATGTGCCTAACAATCTGTTCATGTATTAGTGCAAACTAATTAAATATGTAAAGAAAGCATTTGAAGTGCTTCCCCCCTGCATAATATGGTCTTCACCTGTCCTCTGTGATGGTAAACATCAGCATTCTGAGGATCTATGTCAGCAGCCATGTTGAAGTCTTGGGTGGACAGCATAGGCTGTTGCTGCTGCATGTACATACTGCCACGTTTGATCAAGGCATTAGCACGGAGCTACAAGAGAATTCAAATATTTTAACGTTAGAGGTTCCTGAAACTTTTGGGTCTTGATATTTTGGTTACAATAACATTAAACATTTCATTTGAGTCGCTTCTCCCTAAAGCAGAAATTTGTTTCTAAGTACATTATATATGTGGCATGGAGTTTTAATATATCATCAGAAATGAGCACCAAGTCATTTCGTACCAAGTTGATTCATTACTCCTGAACATAAATTTGCTTCATTTGGAATTCTCTCCTTAAGAATAAAGGACATGTCTTCCACACACACCTGCCGTTTTTATAAGGGTAGTCATTTTTATATGGGGTCATTTGGCCCCAGCGGTCTTTCCTCCCCAGGCAGGGGGTCAGACTCGATGATCTAATACGTCCCTTCTGACCCTAACAACTATGAAACGATAACAATTCTGTGTACAACGACTGTTTAAAACGTCCCTTATGTGGTGATTAGGTTATTCAGAACCGACAGATCCAATGACAATTCCACATCCTATCAGTTCTTTAATTTTAATTGCTGAGCTCAGTTAAGTCCTCCCTGACTCCAATTTTGCAAAAGATAATTTCCTTTTAAAATGAGGCGGAAATGACACAAGGGATTTGCCAGTCTCTAATTTATATTTTTAAGGACGCTTTCTCATTCTCCCCCTTAGACCATTTGCTCTTGATTTCACAAGTACATCAGTTACTTTTCTGTATTTTAATGTTTTCTATAGTCTACAAAAGAAATTGAAGGGTAACATAAAATGCCAAGAAGTTGTGGCACTGAAAGATTCAGACCTGTATTAAGGAACCCAACTAAACTTTTATTTAGAGGCAACATAACAGGCCCATTTCACAGCTTCCAGTCCCTGGGTATTTACTACAAAGGTAATAATTATTTAGCTTTCTAAAATACATCAGAAAAATAAATATAACCCAGAAATAATGAAGTAATGACAACACCTAAAAGTCTTCCATAAAAATGCCAAGGAACTTGGTGGGGAAGTGAGTCTCACTACAAGAAGATTTTACCTTTACGTTAGCATCTTCCATACTGATAACCTGATCCAGATCAGGTTTGGCAGCATTTGCATTGCCAATAAGCAGGTAGAAAGTAGCTCGCAGCAGCAAAGCTTCTGCCATATATTTGCCTTTTCCTTCAATTTCTTTTGTGCTCTCGCTGATTATTTTATCATAATTTTCTTCTTCCATGTATTGCTTTGCCTTTAAATATCCAGAGCTGCAAACAAAGCATAAAACAGTAAATATATACAGAAGAAAAGAAAAGCAAAAGTGAAGGAAATCCAAACTCCTGTTGAAACTTTCTGAAACTAATACCATGTTAACTCAAATAACCCCCCGCCATTAATTAGATTCTATATATGGAAAATGTATAAATTTATTATAATTTTCCAGGTATAGAATCAAATTATTGGAGATATGCCTTGAATCTCCTCTTCTCACTGCTACAGCAAGGAAAATAAATTGTGCTAGTTAGCCCCCCACTCACTGGAACTGGATGTTCTTGTGACAAGTCCTGGGATCCTCCAAAAATGTATAAGCTGATGAGGCACAGGGCGACCTGGCCTGGCTCCACCTCATGGAGGTCAAGGCCACACTAATCATATGCAACAGGCTAAGAGAGGAGACAACTGAGGGATTCTGGGTGAACTGTCTGGGGCCCAATTTGGTCATATCTGCCAAACATTTAAGGCTGGTGAAAAAACAGGAATCACTGAAAATAGGAAAGAAAGGCACAGCTCAGCTATAGGAATGAAGAGGAAGTTGAAATATATACAGTGTAGTGGCTCACCATGACTTGGAAAAAAGAGGTGGCAGAGGAGGACTGAGCACAACAGTCACTACCATATGTCTTATTAAGATGGGTTGTGTTAACTTATCGTGGCAGGTTTCAATCAGTATATAATATGGGCCACGTGTTTTATAGTTACACTCAGTGTTAACTGCGTTTAGTCAACTTTATAGTTGGTGTCCATTACTGAGTACAAGCTGCTTCTGGCAGCAGTGTAATGATGGACAATATACTTAATGAGGTTTCTTGTTTTCAAATGTAAGCCGAGAAGCTTCCTCCCCTCCCCCATGCTGACTTCACCATCGCTGATACTTCCTTAATGCCATAACATTCTCAGACCTGCCACTTCATCTGGAGTCAGAAAGTTATCCAGGGTTTGAAGCTAGTATCAGATCCCATTTCATTTGCCTTTTTAATATTGATGCTATTTTGTAAATGCATTTACTACTGCAGAGTTTTGTGCTCCGTGACAGTATAATATAATACTAAAATATATTACACACACCTACATTAAGACAGGGGGAAGTAACAGAGGCTTCAGCAGCAATTACTAACAAATTCCCAAGTGCACTGCATACTTACTTTTCTTTGACATCCGAAGCCTCCCCCTCTTTGTCCTTATCTTCATCAGATTTCTCACCTTTAAGCAGAGGCTGGGAAATAATATCATCTGTGAAGGAGCTGAAGTAAGATTTGATGAACTGGGGTGAGGGCATTAGAGGCTCCCGGTTCTGCAATAGGGAGAAATGGAACATTTATAAATGAGGAAGTGGGTGGAAACAATACAGCTAACAAACAAGATGTATTCTCAACTATTCTTAGTCCTTTTAGATGGCAGTGATCATGTTTTCACATAAGTCCAATATCAAGGCTAAGGCAGACTATGTGGACTTTCCTTTCATATTTGATCCACCACACATTTGAGTGACATACTGAAGCAGTATTTTCATCTAAGAGAAGGGTACAGCTCAGTCATTATAGTTCTATATACACAGCTGATGACAATGCTTGGGACCATCAAGCAGCTCTTGCCTCTTGTGTGTCCACACACTACCAAGGAGCTGTGGCTCATGCACAAGCAGTGTCTACACCAGGGGTGGGCAATTATTTTGGGCGGAAGGCCGCTGACTGAGTTTTGGCAAGCCATTGAGGGCCACATGATAGGCAGCCAGGAGCAGATAAATATTAATTTTCTAAACTTTTTAGGGGCCCCACGGGCCAGACAGAATGGCCTGGCAGGCCGCATCTGGCCCCCAGGCTGCATTTTGCCCACCCCTGGTCTACATTCATACCTTCAACCAGTAAGTAAGCCATCGCTTGCGACTTCAAGGAAAATTCAATCTAAGGAACATTCTCTTGCAAGACAGCTTCCTCACTCTATCCTCAGCTCACCTCATCTTGATCTGAAGGGAGACCATTACAGGAGTCAAAGTACTTTATGGCATCTTGTTCATAGCTGGGTAACACCTAAGAGTTATAATAATGTGAACGCCCTCTTCTTCAATTCCCAAGTCCTGCTTAGTTTTGAAATTAATTCTGCCAAATTCAATCAGGTCTGAGCCAAGACTACTAATGCTAACCAGGGTTATTCATCTATGTACTATCTTGCCTTCCCATAGTTATGAAAATTCTTACACAATCCAAACCTTTATGCAAAATAGTCTTTTTGCACAAAAGACATGCCTTTATTCACAGTTGACAGAAATAAGGAAACATGTAGGTTGCCTCAAAAGCATGTTCACTCCTGTGTGAACTGTATCTAGGCCCACTACAGATATCCCTCACACTCCATTGCCTCCCCACCCCCCCGGTCTCCCATTCTAATAGTTGCAATAACTAGTATATCAGAACAGTAATGCTTTTATACTTGCACCTCCTCCAGCTGCTGTTATTACCACTCCTAGCTTAAAGATGGGTATAGGACAAAGAGAAAAATCACTAATCCAAAGTAATGCTGGTATTCTGTACCAGACTGAAAAGCACAACTCGGACCTTTCCAGGTAGTGTTTAGTGTACTTATAAGACCAGACTTCCCACCATACCCCTTTCCCTCCAGCAGTTCACACATTTGTCTTCCCCATTCTTTAAAACAAAAATCAATCCCTGATCCTTCAACTCCTCCTCCTTTCCATCTGCTGTAAGGATCAATTTCAGTTTTTAACTTCTCACTGTTCATTAAATCAAGAACAAAACTTGTAAGTACCTCAATGTTCTTCCATATTTTAAAGATGACTGTAATCACACAGAACAGAACAGAACTGATCACAACCACTTTTCTCTCCACCGACAGCCCTCCCTATCCTGGAAGGCACCATACTGAGAGCTCACTTTCTAACAGCACATGACAGAACAGAAACTGAGATGAAGTGACTGCTAGTAACACTGCATGAAAAGCCCTAAAATAGTTCCCATCATGTCTTAATTCCATTAAAGCCCTGATTATGACTCCATATCAGATGCAGGGCATCTCCTGTGCAGACATAAACTAGACTGAATTGTATAAGTCAATGTGTTACAGTCTAAGATGAAACAGCCAAACCATACTGCTCAAATCAGTAAGGTGTAAAAAGCACCTTAAGACCATTGCTGTCCTTTCTTTAAAAAAAATCTTCTTACAGATCTCAGCATCAATAAAACAGCAGCATAATCTAACAATGATCATCTCAACTGTTATTATAAACTACTCACCGTGTTAAGCAGCTCAAATTAAAAAATACCACAGAACACCAACTATCAGTGCTTTTGGGGTACAAAAATGTGTTTAGGGGGAAAGAGAACCATCACTCATCTTCCAAGTCCTACCTTATATTTCTCTTTAGCCTTTTCTTTTCCAAGGAGTTTTAGAACTTTATCAGCTAATAACATGCTTTGCTGGTTTTGGAAACCTTCTAAAATACAGACTGCAGTGACATCTATGGAAACAAAGAAAAGATGGTTAATAAGAATTAAAATAGCCTTTTAAGCAAAAACAACTGCTGTGATAAGTCACACTGAGGACTCCCAAACACCTGCTTCATAGAGTGAAAGTCTTCACTTGACATGCTTAATTTTTCAGTTCACTTCTAAACAGGCATGTGTGCAAGGCCTCCTCCTCTCCCAAAGCACTGTGATAAAGTAGGTAGAAATCATCTTGTCTTATCTACAGACAAAAAACCTGCACCTAAAAGACCTCTTCAACTGCTGATCCAAAGAAGCTGGATCACTTTGAAGCTTATGTGGGACTAGGATCAGGAAAACAAATGCTAAAAAGAAATTTCAGTTTTAGAACTGGGCCCAAGTTGTTGCTTTTTTTTTTTTTTTAACCTTTCCAAATTCCTACCCAGTCCAGCCCTCCCATTTTTCAGTGTTCTTCACCTGCTCCAAACTCAAGCTGTACTGCCCCCTCTGTGCCTGGGAAAGACACCAAGTTTAAAGAAACCTCGCCATCCTGTTTCTGCCTCACTAGTATTAGTTCATGTGGTATCACTTCCACCTAAGCTCGGTGCTTCCCCAACACCAAGAGTTGTTTTTGACATTAGAATCACTGGCTTGCTGCTAAATGGGATTAATACCTGAAGGGACCCAAACAGTTACACCACCTCATTCTGCACCATCTTCTTTTCCCCACGTCCTCCCATTCGAAGGGTGATTTTTTTTTGTTTACTATTCAATATCTGTATGCAGTGTTAAAAGAGGTTTCCCTATGCCCTGTTTAATCTTTCATCCTCTGCCCTTCCTGAAGACTCTGCCCCATTCACAATAGATTTAAAACCCAATAAAACTCAAAAAGGCCCTCCACTAGCCTGAAATGTCATTTCCATTAAGTGTGGAAATTAAATTCTGTTCTTCTGAAACTGAATAATCTCTGAAAGTGTGTTAGTCTGATTACTGCAATGAGCCCCTTGTATTATAGTTGCTGTAATCCTATAGGATTTCAAAGAAGACTTCCACCATGAAGTTCTTCTCCTCACTGGTAAATGAGTATTAGTATAATTGAGAATTTCATTTTTCTTATAATCATACAACAGCAGGACTACAGTGCAGAAATGATTTAGGGACAACTTGAAATACATCAATTAATTAACTAATTAAACCCTGGAATCTCCCTCTGCAATCACATTTTCTTGACTGAATCAATGTTCCCCTCACTGATGTTGGGTATAACAAATCAAGTCCTGTCAAATGCACAAAGCTGACATCACATAACACCCCCCACCCCAGCCAATTTATCCAGTCTAGTCATTTTAGCTGCTATACGCAATAACCAAGCAAAAAAATTCAGACAAATGTGAAGTTGGTATCTATTTAACACACAGGACCAGAGGTTTAAGTTACCTTAATCAAATCGTTCTTTCATTTCCCCCAGCATCCCAGTTTTAAAACCATTTGGCTCCCCCAGAATGGGCACAGAAGCAAAAAAATTGTCACAGCATCATGCTAGAATGACTTACAGCTAAATAATGGGCTAAACTGATAACTAAAATATGTCTTGCACTGACATGCAGACGGTTTACTGAAGCCTGAATGTAATAGATGGTTGCAGTAAGAGCCAATTTCTGAGCAGTGCTACTGCTTTACACCTGAACCAACTGTTCACTGAGAGAGATGCATTTGGGTTTAGAATAACTTGACCGAAGCAAGAAATTTACCGGTGGTAGCTTTTAATAAAGTAGCTCTGCCCCACTATATTTAAAAATAAGACCAAACCCAGGAGTTTTATCATCCCCAAAGCTTCCGTCTTATTATACATTTGTTACTCCCATACACAGAGGTACTCACCTTCTAAACATTCCTTCTTGTTGTCTAGTTTCTCATGTGCCTTTGCACGTCTGAAGAGTGCTTTCACATATTTAGGATTAAGTTCAACAGCCTTTGTGCAGTCTTGTGCCACCTCTTTCCATTTTTGCTGCAGGTGCAAGAACAACCATATTTGAGGTATACTATTCACTCTAAAAACACTAATAACTATTTTTTGTCCGTTCAGAACCCCATCGAGTCACTTTTAGTTGCAGTTCTCCCAATGCTAGTTTCTCCTCCTGGCTTCCAATTACCTGCACCCATTTTTCACTGGGGATAAAGTTGCTGGCCATCAGTGAGAGCCAGTAGTAAAAAAATGCAAAGAAATGGGAAGGGAGTTTCCTGGAGAAAGTGAACGGTTGGAAATTGTACACAAGAGAATGGTGGATGGGAAGACAGGAATAGATGAAAAAAAGAGGAAGCTGAAACAAAAAGTAGCTAGATTATTTTTTGTAAAGCATTTAGAACTACATATCCAATTACTTCTCAAGGATGCAACAATATAGACTAGTGACGGGCTATGCTATTAAACATGGGGATTTCAATTTCCACCTGGAAAAAAATCAAAATTAAAAGAGAACTTTAAAATAACCAGAAAGGAGGAACCTCATCTCAATCAGTCATTTATGCCTATAAAGTGTTTATCTGTTGACATTCCTTTACTAATATTTGTTAAAGAAAGAGCTGTATTTGTTTCTCCCTTGTAACTGTCCCACCAAATTTACTCAGCTTTCAATTCAAGCTGTTTCTAACCATCCAGTCCCAACCTGTTACTTCAGAATGCAAAGCTAAGTCTCTCAGATGCATACGGCTGACAGTTCTGGAATTTGACCTTCAATCGCAATTCTGAAGAATATATCCAGGCAAAATAATTAGCTTAGTTCTAAAAAGACTGTATGGGCTGAGCTGACAGGGAGAAGCCCATCAGTAACTTACGTGTAAAGTTCACTTAAACATTTACCTACATCCGAGGTCCCCTCTACATGTGCAAGTAAAGGCACTATGGGAGCCAACGTGTAGGAACCTACCTAAATCACGGCAAGGCAAAGGGATTTTTGCAGGCCACTCGCAGAGTGTGGACCTGATTTTGTGGTCTTTTTGCAGTGAGTCCCTTGCCATTCACTGGCTATGGGGCTCTGGCTAGGTCCTGCCCCTTTCTGCTGATTGGCCAAGAGGCAAAAACCAAGGCATAATTAAATAGCAAAGTCCATGGAACTATCAAATTATCACATTATTATAAATCTAAGCATTAAATTTAAATCTAAATACAGTAAAAGTTCTGTTAACTGGCATCTTACAAGCCGGCATGCTCAATTAACTGGCATGCCGGCTTGTAAGATAAAGTGAAACCAGAAGTGGAAGTACCCACTGTGGTACTTCCAGTTTCTCTGAGCCCCCGTGGCATGGGGCAAAGCAGCCTGCACTGCCAAGCCCCCACGGCCCAGGGACATAACAGGCTGTGCAGGGCCCGCCTCCCTGTCCCGCGGGGCCTGTGGGAGGGGCAGCAATGCGGCCGGAGGGGCGGTGGGATGCCACACACGTGGCAGGAGCAGCAGTGGCCCGGGCCCTTCAATTAACCGGCATATTTTGTTATCTAACATCCCCCATTTCTGGCTGGCACACATTTTCAAGGTCTAACTTTCATAGAAAATAGAATCATAGAAAACTAGGATTGGAAGGGACCTAAAGAGGTCATCTCTTCCAACCTCCTGCTCAAGGCAAAACCATCCCTAACTAGATCATCTCAGCCAAAACTTTGTCCAGCTGGGTTTTAAACCCTCCAAGGATGGAGATTACAACACCTCTCTGGGTGACCCGTTCCAGTGTTTTACTACCCTCCTAGTGAGGAAGTTCTAATATCTAACTTAAACTTCCCTTGCTGCAACTTGAAACTGTTGCTCCTTTTTCTGTCATCTGCCACCACTGAAAACAGTCTAGCTCCATCCTCTTTGAAACCTCCCTTCAGGCAGCTGAAGGCTGCTATTAAGTCCCCTCTCAGTCTCCTCTTCTCTACTAGACTAAATAAGCCGAGTTCCGTCAGTCTTTCCTCATAACATCATGTCATGTCCCTCAGCCCTGTCACCATTTTTGTTATGTTTCCCTGGACTCTCCAATTTGTCCACATCCTTTCTGTAGGGGCCAGCGGTGGGGCACGACACGACAAAACTGAACACAGTACTCCAGATGTGGCTTCACCAGTGCTGAAGAGAGGGGAATAATCTTGACCTGCTGGCAACAGTCCTACTTACGCAGCCCACTATGCCATTAGCCTTATTGGCAACAAGGGCACACTGCCAACTCATATTCAGCTTATTGTCCATGGTAACCCCCTGGCCCTTTTCTGCAGAGCTGCTGCCCAGCCAGTCAGCCCCCAGCCTGTACGGGTGCATGAGATTATTCCGTCCAAAGTGCAGGTCTCGGCACTTGTCCTTGTTGAACCTCATGAGATTCCTTTTGGCTCAACCCTCCCATTTGTCTAGGTTCCTCTGAATCCTAGCCCTACCCTCCAGCATATGTACTACTCCCCCCAGCTTGGTGTCATTTGCAGACTTGCTTAAGGTGCACTCTATGACCTCTTCCAGGTCACTGATGAAGACATTGAACAAAACCAGCCCCAGGACCGAACCCTGGGGCACTCCACTTGATACCAGCTGTCAACTAGACATCGAGCCATTGATTACTACTCTCTAAGCTGATGCTCCAGCCAGTTTTCTATCCACCTTACAGTCCATTCATCCAGCCCATGCTTCCTTAGCTTGCCTGCGAGAATGTTGTGGGAGATCATATCAAAAGCCTTGCTAAAAATCAAGGTACACCAAATCCACTGGTCTCCCTGCATCCCCAGAGTCAGTCACCTCATCGTAGAAGGCAATCAGGTTGGTCAGGCATGACTTGCCCCTGGTGAATCCATGTTGACTGTTCCTAATCACCTTCTTCTCTTCCAGGTTTAAAAATGGATTCTTTGAGGACCTGCTTCATAATTTCTCCAGGGACTGAGATGAAACTGACTGGTCTGTAGTTCCCTGGATGCTCCCTTTTCCCTTTCTTATATATGGGCACTATATTTGCTCTTTTCCAATCATCCAGAACCTCTCCTGATCACCATGAGTTTTCAAAGATGGCCAGTGGCTCTGCAGTCACCTCAGCCAACATCTTCAGCACCCTTGGGTGCATCCCATTCAGCCCCATGGACTTGTACACATCCAGCTTATCTCAATAGTCTCAAAACCTGTTCTTTCACCACTGAGGGCTGATCACCTCCTCCCTAAACTGTGCTGCCCAGTACAGTAGTCTGGGAGCTGATCTTGCCTGTGAAAACTGAGGCAAAGGAGGCATTGAACACTTCAGCCTTTTCTGCATCCTCTATCACAAGGTTGCCTCCCCCATTCAGTAAGGGACCCACACTTCCCCTGATTCTCCTTTTGCTACTGAGCTACTTGTGAAGGGTAACAAGAAGGGTTTCTACATCCCTTACTAGCTACAACGCCAAATGTGCTTTGGCCTTTCTGACTTCATGCCTGCATACCTGAACAATGCTCTTCTATTCCTCTCTAGTTTTTTGCCCAATTTTTCACTTCTTACAAGTTTCTTTTTTGTGACTTAATTTACCGCTAAGTTCCCTGCTAAGCCAAGCTGGTCTGTCATACTTGCTAGTCATCCTGCACGTTGGGATGGTTTGTTCCTACACTCTCAGTAAGGCTTCTTGAAAGTACAACCAGCTCTACTGACTCTTCTCTCCCTCAGATTGGCTTCCCAGGGGATCCTGCCCACGAGTTCCCTGAGCAAGTCAATATTTGCGTTTCTCAAGTCCATGGTCCTTACTCTGCTGCTCTCCATCCTTCCTTTCCTCAGGATCCTGAACTCAATCATATCTTGTGGCCATCCACTACTACTACATTCATACTGAATTCCCCACCAACTCTTCCCCATTTGTGAGCAGCAGGTCAAGATGAGCACAGCCACTAGTCAGCTGCACCAGCACTGGCACCAGGAAGTTGTCCCCTACACTGCAAAATCTTCCTGGATTTCCTGTGCACTGCTGCACTGCCCTCCCAGCAGATGTCAGGGTGATTGTAGTCCCCCATAAGAATCAGTGCCTGTGATTGGGAAACTTCCACTAGCTGTTTGATGAATCTTCATCCACCATTTCCTCCTTGTCTGGTGGAAATTTATAGCTAGCTGGAGCTTTATGGCCCAATAAGTACTTTGCATATATAGATGGTCTCAAGGTAATTGCACAAGACCTGCAACATGTAGATGGGGCCCTAGAAAGCTTCAATGTTAGCCAATCATTACAAAGTAAAATGCTAACAGAGAGAGTAAGAATTTAAGAGGCAGACCTGTATGAGGAGACCATTTGGGATGAAAACTGCAGAGGACAAGAAACTGGAAGCTAGTACTAAAAGAGCAGGACTAGGAAGAGAAAGACACACGGGACAGACCAAAGCAGGCCAATCAAAAATAATTTTTAAAAGGATCTTGAGACGAATGGGTGAAGGCTAAGGACGTGCACAGGTCACCATTCTGACATAAGCTTAAAACCCAAGGAGGACAATAGAAGAAATCCACTGTCTTCACAGCAACTTTTCCAAGCATAAACACACTTTAAAGCTTCATACCAGCTGTTCATATGCAGCAGCTCTGTTCTGGTAGAAAGTGGAGAGATCAAGGTTTTTCTCAGGGGGACATAAACTGATAGCCTCTGTGTAGCACTGAATGGCTTGCTCATATTTTCCTGCTTTAAAATACTTGTTGCCTTTGTTCTTTGCTGCTTGGGCTCTATCAAGAGGGCTCTGAAAAAGAAAAGAAGAAAACAAAATGACCGGTCAGCCATACTTACCTTAGAGATTATATAAAGGAAAAGATTTATAAGTAATACATATATGGAAGGGTTGATTTTCAAAGGCACAAAATGAAAGTAGCTGCTTTAAGTCCTATTTGTATCCGAAAATCTCCTTATGAATTCTGAAAGGACAGAACAGAGCCATTTTGTACACACAGTCAGGATGGCCAGCCAAATTATGAAAACATTCACTGTAATATTAGCAAACAGCAAAGTGTCTGCACTTGATAACGCTACATGATCTTTGAAGATACATGACTTTTTTCTTCAGATACAAGACTAACTTATTTCCTACAGTATAAATGATACGGCCAACAGAAAAACAAAACAAAACCCACAACTTCAGATCAGCCTGAGCAGGAAGTTTGATCCTTACTAATGCATATATATTTCATTAAATGAGGCTGAATCAGCAGTGTGGGAAATATTCAAATAGAATGGGTATACTATGAAAAGATCTACTGATCAGGAGAAGTAAAACCTCCCCTTTGCTCTATTTTTCACTGGGCCAATTGTATAGTTGGGAGAGATGGTCTATGTATTGTACGAGGGCCAAGATCACAGCTACAACAACACTTCAGCTAAACTGCAGACGAAAGTCAGGTTTAACTATTTTCCAACCACTGGCCAAATTGTTAACTACTTTGAAGAAAGCCACATGTCTACTTATTTCTCAGGTACAGAACAGGCTGTAAAGCCATTCCTTGTTTATAAAGAATCTGAAGTATCCCCAGGACTCCTTGCAGTCAGACGCAGCATGCATAACCCCTGTTTCTGACCTCCTCCTCCCTGCACCACTACAGTTGTTACAAGCAACTTCTTAATACAGACCAAAGCACAAACACTTTTCAGTGTTTCTGCGCGTATTCAGGTTGTATGCCAGTCATATACACCTCCATGAAAACATATTTAAGGACAAGGAAATATTTCTAAGACTGTACAACCTGATGGGGAGGCCCCCAAAGCAACTGCAGTATCTGAAACTACCCTAGATTTTTTTTCTTTTTCAAATGACTCTCTCACATGGATAGAGGCAATGATTAGCAGGGATCCTGGTTTTCAAAAAAAAGAAGTCACAAATTCTCCAATTAAAACCTGCCAATTCTGCATTTTTCCACAATTAAAATGAAACACTGCTATATATATAGGTATCAGTTAAACACAATGTTTTATTGATATATTTACAATTTCAAAGCAATTTAGAAATCTACCAGTGCCTTAATCAAACCCAAAATCAAATGCCAAAATTTATTACACACACACCAAAAAAAAATTTAAAAAAAAATCAAAGCTTCCCATCCCTTTTGCTCAACAGGACGTGGGTTCAGCTGTGACTGACCCTTCCCTCCACCCCACTGCTTTGTGGAGCTGAGCAGTCCTGGTATGCCAGTACCTTGCCCATGCCTTTGTCCCTTACTTCCCACCCACAGCCCCGCCACTGCTCCTCCCTCCTCACCCACAACCTCCTGGCCGTGCTGGTGCTCCTGAAGTCACAGAACCACAGCCACCACCGGTGCTCCTCACTCCCCAACCCACAGCTCCCTGCCCACTCCCCTGGCTTGCTGGAGGGGGCCCCCAGTTGCCAGGGTTATGGGGCCAGAGACCCAGGTCTGCAGCCCCCCCACTCCTCCCATCAGTACCCAAGCCCCACCTGCCACCCATGGAAGATGGTGGCTGTTGCAGCAGAGTGAAGGCACTGAGCCTCCCAGCCCCACCCTGCTCTGCCCTCCCATGCCAGGTCCCACGCAGAAGCTCATAGGGAGATGGAAGCAGGGCAGGGAGCCCTGAACCCACATCCGCCAGCTCATATCTGCTCCCCATGCACTAATCTGGGGGACACAGATCCCCACCCCTGGGGGTACATGCAGTGGTGGGGAGCCAGCCCCGCTACCACCCCAGATAAGCCACCCACACGGCTCCATCCCTACCCCCAGCCAGGCCCTGCGGCCGTATATTCCCACTCCAGCCCTGGATTCCAAGCCCCACCCCAGCTGGGCAGTGCCTCCCTCCCTTTCTATGGGGGCCTGAATCCCCCCACTCCCCTAAGACTTACCTGTGTAGAGCTGTGGGAGCTGCTCTCATGTTGCTTGGCTGCCATGTTCATGGGTGCGTGAGTATATGCACATGGTGCCCCCTGCCTGATTGTCCTCCTTCCGCTCCCCATAACCCCTTGCAGGCTGAAACTCTGTCAGCCTGCAAGGGAAAACCCATTGTGTCCCATGCTTTTCTCCTTTAAAGAGAATATCCATGTTTTACTCCACAAGACAGAAAAATCTTCATTTTTCTCCATAAAACAAGAAAATCCTAATTTTTCTGGGGCAAATGGAAAACCTGGTTCCCTGATTAGTAACTGAACCTCAAAAACACACATGATATAGCACAATGTTGCTGTAGTAAGTATATGATTCCTTTTAGATGCCACTTTCACTGTAAATGTTTTCACATTTAACTGTTGTTCAGAGAGACAGGCCCAACTGAAAGAAATTCAAGCACACAAACGAACAGTTTAGGAAAATAACAAAACAAATGTAAAAACTTGCTCCATTTGTTTTGCATTAGACCCATTAACAGGTTGTAGGACGTTTCTGCAATGATTTCAGATTGATCCTCTCAAATTGCCTTTATACTTAAAAAGAGTTTATAACGACAACAAAAAAGCAACCCAACATTCCATTAAACTATTCTATTTTATAAGATTTTTCTCAATGAATCTATAACATATTGTATGCATGGTGACATATTTGATGAAAAAACCCAACAGGATAATACCCACTTATTTCTTCTCTAGCAAACAGAACAGAAAGACTGCCTTCAAACCCTTTGGATACAGTAAACATATGATGCACTGAACAAAGCATTTGGCCTGTGCTCTGAAAAGTGACACCATTATAAAGCAAATCTCAAATAATGACCAGTCCAAGGTTTTACTTTGGTAAAGACTCCTTAATGACTGTTTGAAGCAGCAGAATGCCTTTCATCACAATTATGGAAGTAACATTTGATGCAATATACAGCTGTGGCAGTATTTATTAGAAGTTATTTTCATAAGGTTTAACTCCTGCAAATGTTTGCTCTGGGTCCAAACCCAGTAAGTGGACTGTCTTCTCTGGAGGCAAGACCAAAAGTGTTTAAAAGTACTGCTTTGGTAATCATGATAGGAATGGCTTTGTACAGTGGGACTCAACATGTGGCTGAGAGGCATACAATTGTGGCAGATAACACCACCACACATGGAACCATGCCATTCAGCCTGTGGGGCTCTCCACAGGTCTAGAAATGCAATAGTGGGGAGGGCTTTCACCACTCCACTCACCACCAAGTTTCTGCACCCTAAGGAACCCCCACAGGTGAGATGACACGGTTTCACAGACTAGATGTGGCCTGCAGGCTGGAGTTTAAATACTCCTGGTTTTATAAAATATTAGAAAATCCATTGCACATTTCTGGAATGTACTTTTCTGAACCAAAAATAAAAATATCAACCTGGCGCTTGTACCCAAAACATAACATACATTTATCCCTTTATAAACACAAGGTACATGTGTCATGTGTCTGCACTTACACCTATGTAACTTACTAGTTTGGCACGTTACCTTTGGAAAGAAGTGCAGTAAACCCTGGCTGATCTAATTTACACTGATGTAGGTAATTGTCCTGTGCCTGCTCTTGTCTCTGGGGAGACATTTTTTTCAGTGCAAACAAGCCCAGGGGACCACATGCACAGGACTAGAGAGATTTATTCAAGAAAAACATGTACATAACAGCACTACTGAGAGAGCTGAAGCAACAATTTTATGAACATCTTTATATCAGCCTGCTACTTAAGACTAGAGCCAGAACATTCGCTCAAGTCTCCCAAGTCCCAAATCAGAACTCTGTTTTTGCCTTGTGGACTGAAATTGTATATAGCAGATTTCTATTTCAGAGTAAATTCCAGCAAAAAAAAGTATTCCCCATATTTTTGCAAATGAGACTAGGAAAGGCTACAATCAGTATGCTCTTACTGAAAAATTTTGGTAAATTCTGCCCACAAAATGTTTGCCCATCTCTCCCTTCTACCTTCTAGTTTGAAGCAGAGTAACCTGGCAGAGAGCTTCCACCACCACTTACATGAAAATCTGCAGACCACACTACAACTTCTTATATAGCTTATGAGCACAAGCTGAACAAACTAGCCCTTCAAAACTCCTACCCATGACATAACAGCACGTACGCCATACTCACAGAGTAACCAAACATGCTTTTTAACCAGACTAAAAGGTAAACACCGACTGCAAGGTCTACTTGTGGCTGGAAGGTGGGATGAGCACTAGAACTGCAAACAAGGCACCTGTTACTCATGTGCTTTCAAAGATGTCCCAGCTAGAGTTAGACAGCAAGAAGAAACCATATGAACCAGATGCCGGTGATGAGCAGCACACAGAGTACATGAGGAAAGTGGTAACTATGTTCAGAGCAAGGCACAAATAACTTTGCAATAAAGCCTGGGGCCACACATTGAACCATGGGGAGAAAAAATATTGAACAGCTGCTCAGCAAGCATTGTCTATGGATGAAGCACGGGACAAGTGGAAAAAACAACCCATTATGCTCATGTAATTAAAGACCATGCCACAATGTACAAGTACAGGGGACCCAAAATAAGGCTGCACAGACCATGTGAACTTTGGCACTTCCTAACATTTGAGTGCTTGCCTTTACAACCTTGCTCATCTTATTTAATGTAACTTGAGTGTGTAATGTCATGCACACACCCCTCTCTTGGGAACTCCAACCACTCCACAAGTGAAATGGCAGCCAGAAGCTGTACAAAAATCACAAAGTAAAATATATTGACACTAATATACAAATAGTACTAGGGCCCTTCAAATCCATGGAAAAAAAAAAGGACAGAAGCGCTGGTTATGACCACACATGAAAACTGCATGGAATTTAGGACCAAAAGCTGAATTCTTGCCTTCAGGAAATCTAAGCGTTAAAATACAAACAAAACACAGATTTAAACCTTGTTCTCTACATAAGAATCTAACAGATATAATTGGAATGAGAGAGAAACCAATAGGTCCATCTACTTCCTTGCATTTATATCAGGATCACTGATCAGGTCACAGCAGAATAAACTGACCTCTGTAAGAAGGAAGTAATAAAAGAGAGCCTGCCATACATAAAATAAAAAATGCAGTTGCTTGGATGTTTGGAGAACATTTAGGATTAAGGAAAATTATTTCCCAAAGCATGACAAATCTTATTAGAAGTATGCTGTACCTGTTTCTGTCCCTAGCCCAAATGATATATTATCTTCTTAGAAACTTTTTTCCTCTCCCCTGCTGCCCTGTTAAAGATTTCACAAAATGAGAAAAATCAGCCTAAACAGAGAACCGTAATACTGAACATGCACAAAGTACCAAACATACAATAGGTAAACTGAAAAACACTGTTCTTTTATTGGCAGTTTAAGGTGTTATTTGTCAAAGAACATTATTTTATTTAGATAAAATTAAATTAAGATAAGAGTGTTCTCACCATCTTTCAATTTTGTTGAATCAATAATTATTATCCTAACTGCAAACAAATGCTTCCATTCTCTGGAACAAGAGCTTCTGGGATGAGAGCATCTCTCACCTAATTCCATCAAGCACAGACTACAGAATCAGACTTGTGCCAGAAAAGAATTTAGGTCTGAGCTGTGTGAATTGCCCCGTATAACAAATGTGATAACCTTAACGCCCCGCCCCACCAAATAATTACTGAAATATGTGAAGCTGAAATGTAAGCATGTCCAATAAATGCACAACAAATAAGGTTAGACTAATGCTTGCATTTATAATTAGGATTAACTCTTCCTGGTCATCCATTCATCAATGAAAACCAGCAACAGACATCAGCAGATTCAGACAAGCAGTATAAAAATGTTAATACAATTCAAAATTAATTTTAGCAATTGAATCTCTGAAGTCTACTTGCAAATCTCCTAAATCAAGAATGCAAATCAGTAGAAGGATCTAAAATTTCATAGACATCAGGGCTGGAAGGGACCTCGAGAGATCATCGAGTCCAGCCCCCTTCCCAAAGGGCAGGAAGTCAGCTGGGGTCATAGGATCCCAGCAAGATAAGCATCCAATTTACTCTTGAAGGTGTTTAATGTAGGTGCTTGAACCACCTCCGCTGGCAGACTGTTCCAGACCTCGGGGGCTCGGACAGTAAAGAAGTTCTTCCTTATGTCCAGCCTGGAGCGGTCTTGCAGGAGTTTATGACCGTTCGACCTAGTCATCCCTTGGGGCGCTCTGGTGAACAAACGTTCCCCCAGATCCTGGTGGTCACCCCTGATAAACTTATAGGTGGCCATCAGATCCCCCCTGAGCCTACACTTTTCCAAGCTAAAGAGTCCCATGGCTCTCAGCCTGTCATCGTAAGATCTGTTTTCCTGACCTCTGATCATGCGCGTGGCTCTCCTCTGGACTCTCTCAAGCTTCTCCACATCCTTTTTGAATTGTGGAGCCCAAAACTGGACGCAGTACTCCAGCTGCGGCCTCACCAAGGCTGAGTACAAGGGGAGAATGACGTCCCGGGATTTGCTCGAGAAGCATCTATGGATGCAAGCCAGCATTTTGGTTGCTTTATTAGCCGCAGCATTGCATTGCAGGCTCATGTTTATCTTGTGGTCAATGATGACCCCCAAGTCTCTTTCTTCTGTAGTGCTATCCAACGTAGCACTGCTGAGCCTATAAGGATGCTGCAGGTTTTTCCTCCCAAGGTGGAGAACCTTGCATTTTTCGGTGTTAAACACCAGGTTCTCGTCTGCCCATTTGCTGAGCTTGTCCAGGTCAGCCTGGATCATCTGCCTGTCTTCTGGTGTGGATGCTTTGCCCCAAAGTTTGGTGTCATCGGCGAACTTGGCCAGTCCACTCCTGACTCCAGTGTCCACATCATTAATGAAGATGTTGAACAGTATGGGTCCCAGGACAGAGCCTTGAGGGACCCCACTGGTCACAGGACACCACGATGAGTGACTGCCATCAATCACAACCCTCTGGGTCTGACCACGGAGCCAATTTCCCACCCAGCGGATCGTGGTAGACCCAAGGCCACAACTGGCCAGTTTGGCCAAGAGGTGATCATGGGATACCAGATCAAAAGCTTTTTTGAAGTCAAGATATATGACATCAATCTCATCTCCCTCATCCAGGTGATAGGTCACCTGGTCATAGAAGGAAATGAGATTGGTCAAACAAGACCTACCCACAACAAACCCATGCTGGCTGTCCCTTAGGATGTTAGCCTGGGCCAGTCCATCAAGGATGGCCTCCTTAATAAACTTTTCTAAGATCTTCCCCAGGATAGAAGTCAGGCTAATGGGCCTGTAGTTAGCCGGATCCACTCTCCTCCCTTTTTTGAAAATCGGCACCACGTTGGCCTTCTTCCAGTCTTCGGGCACTACACCAGAGCACCAGGAGTTTTCAAAGATCCGTGCCAGGGGCTGGGCTATGACGCTCGCCAGCTCCTTGAGTACCCTGGGGTGCAGATTGTCAGGGCCGGCTGACTTGAAGGTATCCAGCTTCTCAAGATGTTCCTTCATGAGGTCAGCATTGATGGAGGGTAGGGGATCCCCAACACCCAGATCTCCTTGTCCCATAGCAGGCATGGGCGTCCCGTGGGACTGATGAAAGACTGACGCAAAGTACCTATTTAATAGGTTGGCTTTTTCCTGGGCGTCAGTTGTCAGTTGCCCCATCTGTTTTATCAGGGGTCCACTGTTGCCCTTGCCTTTCCTCCGGCTCCCCACATATCTGAAAAAGGACTTTCTGTTGTCCTTGATGCTTGAAGCTAGTTGGAGTTCAGTTGCAGCCTTGGCTTTCCTGGTTTGCTCCCTGCAGGACCGCACCAGCACAGAATAATCCTCCTTGGAGGTGAATCCCATCCTCCATCCTTCGTAGGCTTTCCTTTTTAGCCGCAGGAGGTCTGCTAGGCCCCTGGAGAGCCTGGAGGGCTGCTGTGCCTTCTTGCTGCCTTTCCTCCGTGTTGGAATAGATTTAGCTTGTGCATTGAGGATCACTTCCTTGAGAAGCGACCACTCTTCTTGAACTCCCATCTCCTTGGGCTCATAGTCCCTAAGGGCCTGACTGACAAGCCTCTTGAGCTTGTCAAAGTCGGCTTTTCTGAAGTCAAGGACTTCTTTATTGCTGACTGACTTGCCAGCTTTACAGCGGATGGTGAAGGTGATCAGCTCATGGTCACTGTCACCCAGCTTCCCATCGATCACTAGGTCACCGATTAGGTCGTCCCCCGTAGCCAGTACCAGGTTGAGCAGCGCTTTGCCTCTCGTTGGCCCATAGACTTCTTGAGTCAGGTAGAGGTCATCCACGCACGAGAGAAAGCTTTGCGACCGCTTGGATTTTGCCGAGTGATCTTCCCACGAGATGTCTGGGTAACTGAAGTCACCCATGACAAGCAAGGTCCTGGAGGAAGCGGCCTCAGTCAGTTCCCGGGCGAACGCCTGGTCAAGCTCAGGACTTTGAGTGGGAGGTCTATAGTAGACTCCCACTGTTGTGTCCCCTGTGGCGTGTTCCCCACGAATTTTTACCCAGAGGGTCTCTAGCTGTTCATGCTGGTCACCAACATCAGCTTGCAGGGACATGTAGCTTTCCTTCACATAGAGAGCTACACCCCCGCCCCTTTTGTCAATACGATCCCTCCTGTACAGGGTATAGTCCTCTATACCCGTGGTCCAGTCATGGGTGGAGTCCCACCAGGTCTCCGTTATCCCAATGACGTCATAATTCTTTGCACTGAGCAGGAGGATGAGCTCCTCCTGCTTGTTGCCCAGGCTCCTGGCATTAGTGTACAGGCAGGCAAGTGTCCCCTTGGGGGGCCCTTGCCTTGCCCACAGATTGTGCCAGGGCTGGGGCAGGGGTGGGCTCCCTTAAGTGCCTTGGTCTGCTGGCTTTGCAAGGGTTGCTCCACGGGCCAGCAGTGGCAGTCGTCCCCCCATCCCCCAGCGGGCTTAGTTTAAAGCCCAGTGGAGCAGGTCAGCCAGCCTGGCTGAGAAGAGCCTCCTCCCCAGGGGAGAGAGGTGGAGGCCATCTCTTCCCAGCAGCTCGCTGCCTCTCTCCAAAGAGCGGGCTGTGGTCATGGAAGCCAAAGCCTTCCCAATGACACCAGCTCCGCAGTCTTTGGTTCACTGCGTGGATCCTCCTCTCCCTCCTTAGCCCATAGCCTGAGACTAGGAGGATCGACGAAAACACCACCTGAGCTCCCAGACCCCTAAGCCCCGCTCCCAATTCCCTGTAGCGCCTCATGACCTGGCTGGGGGTGCTCCGAGCCCTGTCATTGGTGCCCACGTGAATAAGGAGCATGGGGTAGTAGTCTGTGGGCCAGAGGAGCTGTGGGATCCTCTCCGCAATATTCTTCTTTGGTTGATTCCAAACAGAGGTTAGATTCAACAGAAATACTGCCAAGAGTACCAATTTAAAAATATGTTACAACTGAAACTACATAGCTGGCTTACTTGAAAATTAATTCTGTACTAAAACACTAAGTATGACCAGCTCTGGGGATGAAGGAATTGCCATGTTTCCTCCATAGTAAAATTAAAAAGTAAAAAAATTGTACTGAAAAGTTGGCACATACAAACTAGTTCTCTTAAACTCTTTGACTGCATCCAGATGAATCTGTGATGCCACATATGACACAGCCATGCTCATCTGTGGCACCACAGACAGCACATTCAGGCATTCCCTGGACTTCTATCTTGCAAGGTGGGGGGGTTTTGGCCCTGGGAGATCCTGAGGTCAAAAAAAAACCTCACACAAAAAAAAACAAGACAGTGCACATGGCAGCAGCGCACACCACCCAAAACTGCAGAAGTGCCATGGCTGCAGGTTCCCCAGCCACCAGGTAAGGCTGCGTGCCCTACCCCACCTGGGGTAACCTGCTGCATGCCAGAGCATGCATGGCACAGGCGTTCCCCAGGGGAAAAGTAGCAGCAGCACAAGGTGTGCCACTGCTACTTGTCCCCAGGGAACCAAATGTCCACACTCCTTTGGATGCGACCTTTGAAGCTAATGTGTTGTGAAGTCCTGGAATTAAAATCTTAAAATGGTAGTCATAGCTCATTCTTTATACTTGAAAGGTTTTTAGAGAAACTATTTCAAAGACTCAGGATTCTTATTTTTGCAGGCTGCATTTTATTTCATTTTTAAGAGAAAAACATATCTTCTCTGCCCTCCCTACTTCTGTTTCAGTTACTTGTCTTCCAGTAGGTTTAGAAGAGTGCATATTAACTGCCAAAGGCCTGACATTCATTTGAGTAACTGCACTCCCACTGATAATAACTTTATGGAACCACTAATTTACTTTCCCATATTTAAATGCAAGCCAATTGGCTGCTATCCCATCAGGAAGATTAGCTTTATGGTAGCCTTTCACTACTAAGCTTCCCTTGCTCAACTCCAACAACCACAACAATCATCTTCATTGGAAGTCTGACTACAAGCCTGAAGCAAAAGTTACTTTGCTCAACTATGCAGAGGAACAGATTGGTAAAATACCCTCTGGCTACTAATATTATATTAATACAAAGACAAAGCTTTGAGTCAAGAACTGGCATTACAGCCACATCCCTCTTATGTGTTTCTGTTAGAGGTAAGGGCAGGGATTTTTCCCCCACACCAGAGAGTACAAGCTGTGCCCTGCAACCTGCAAGTGAGCTTTTCATGGGAGTTTCTGCTGTTCACATTCACACAAGTGCAAAGGGTGGAAAGCATCTGCCAGGTGAATCAAAGCTTATGTGTTTACATGTTGAGGAAAATGTTCTGTGCCCTCCTGTTTATGTTAGGGAAATTTTCTGTTTCTGCCCAGGGGAACCTACACAGGGTTGGCAACTTTGAAAGCCCTACTGTAAACTACTGCTACTGAACAAGGTAAATAACAAGTCCAAACAGCATAATTAAAAAATGCCTATAATTGTGCAAGCTTTGTGCTCTAGGGCTGTCACAGATCCCAACACTGCATGTTGCATCAAGAAACACTTGTACCGTTGGAACCATGACAACTGACTGCCAATTTACACACCTAAGAACATTTGACACAAACACACCGCACTGTTCAGGCTCCTGCTATAGTAAAAAAAGCAGGAAGGACATTTGTGTTAAGCCTGGAAAGTTCCTACCCACTCAGTACACATCTGGGGCACTTAACATTCCCACGACAGCTTCATCTAAAGATTCAATGTGCCTCCTGGGGTAAGAGCTCCTGTATTTTCAACCACTATGTATTTTTCTGAATCCTCAAAAAGATTTATTGTACGATTCTTTGACATACTACTTGATTTTTAAAGATTATTTTTATCTAATTGTAATTGACTTAAAATGATGTGTTAAGCCAATTAATCCTTATTAATATTTGTTAAAAAATACTGTTTAAAACTCCTTTCAATCCAAAACTTTAAGTCCAATGATGATGATGAAGCTCATTAGAGGGAGACTTTAAACAGCCCTTCATCTGACACACTAAGTATTATACACTCCAACTGCCTAAACACAATTCCCAACTTGAGGTAAAAAAAAAAACCTCACATGGGTAACATTTGTTAACCGTTAAATGCACTCTTGGTGAATCAGCTTTTTGAAGATGATTCAAAAGTTGCAAATAAAAGGTCATTTCTAAATGATGACATGCGATACCCTGCTGCAAAAACAAAGCCAAAAAGTCTCTAACACCTATCAGTGTCAACATAGCTAGACTGACAGTTTAAAATGCCATTGTATTTTAGGGACAGTGTTTTTTCAAGCAGAATAACGAATTTGCTGCAGATCAACAGATACCCTGTCAGCCAAGGATGACAGTGACTCATGACAAACATGGGCAGCAAGTTTTAGCATTTTCTTTGGAATATTAAACCCCTACAAGAAGCTGAATTTATGAGCCCTCTTTCTGACAGGCAATATACAGATAGGCTGCTGTTCCTAGAATGAACCTTTGCCAGTCAGTATGAGAGTTACCTGGTCTTCAGACCTCTTTCCTGACTCCAAACCTCAGAAACTGAGACATATGCTTCAGAACCTGCACAATCACCAAACAGTTTTGCTTTTACCATCCCAAAAACAATGTATTTTAATTTTTTTGTAACAACACCTCCTACAGTCAGGTTCTGAAACAGTGATCCTTACATGTGCTCTCCATACATTGGAACATTTTGTGCATCTGCATTCTTAAGATTCTACTCTTATACAGAAATGAAACACATCCAGACCAACATAAACTCCATTTGGGGTCACAAACAAGGCAGTGCAGCAGTTAGAAAGGAAGGAAATCTAAAGGCAATAAACATGTAGTGCAATTTGTTAGTGTTCTATCAGTCATCTTCTCTCTATGCACAGTAGATTGTGAAAGCCTTCTGGGACTTACGTGGGCTGTACAAGTAAACTATGCATTTACAAGTATTTAGCAATTATTTTAGTGTTTTTTTCCCTTTTTTTAAGCTGGTGCTCAGTTGTACATATATTGTAGAGTATGTGACAGGAAGACAGAAGATTTACTAGATGACAAGTGCTCCAACAGTATACCAATAGTACCAGTGTTGGTAAATTTTGGTAGCTGCTATTTCTTGTGGGTCACAAGACGTGCTTCCAGAGAATGGAACAGTTCTCATACAAGGCAAAATAATAGCTAATGATTATTTCCAAGGGCAGTCCAAATATGCACCAGATGCAAGAAGGAAGTAAACAGTGAAGCAACCGCTGTTATCAATTAGATAATGGATTCATCTGTTTCTCTTTCAGTCTAGTAGGAAGAGACGCAATGTCAAGTGCTGGCATTAACAGAATTCTTATTAGACTGCTACTTTGTACCCTAAACTAGCTTGACCTTTGGCACACTGGAAATTCAAATTCCTTGTTGGATTTTCCAGCCATATGAGGAAAGCTTCACTTTTTACCAGCATAGTGGTTATAACATTATTTCAGTATAGCAACACACACAAAAGCAGGCCAAGTAAAAGTGCAGCTTTGTCAATATCATGGCACCTACACTAAGAACTTCCTACAGTGTCAGTCAGCAATCACTGCCCTTTACCATCAGGGCCATGCCAACAGAATGTTGTATGGCAAGCAGAGGCCAAGAAAAGGCAGCTTCCAAACAGCAGATGAGATTAGAAAGGCATCAAAACATCTGGTCAAAGTAGGCAAACTACAGGCCCTGAAACAGGTCTGTAAAAAAATATGATGGTACCTTCAGAAAGTGAGAACTAGACAGGGTAGATAAAAATCAATGACAAAAATTAAATTAAAAAAAAAATTGGATTTTTAAAATGTAAATCAGAATTTTTTGTGCTTTTTATTTTTTAAGATGCTTCCCCCCCCCTTAAACAAAAACCTATATATAGTTTTAATTTAAGGTATGTTAAAACTCAAAGATATCATCATGAAAAAGGGAGTATAACTTCCAACTGTATACTATTTGAGACAATATATTCATGTAACTTTTTAGAAAAGTTTTATGAATAGATCACAACAGACCACAGACTATATTAGGGGCCCAATCTTATGGGGTTCCCAGAGGCTCCTCTATACATTAGTAAAGATTAAAGAAAACCACTCTACCCAATGGGACTCAGTCCAGGCGATCCCATTAAGCATCTGTGATGCATAGTTTCAGTTCTCAAACTGTGGATTTGTGTCTCCAGGGATGACATCCTTATTAACACCACTATATGGAGATTCTCATACAGATTCACAGAATTTTAGGGCTGGAAGGGACCTCATGAGATCATTGGGTCCAGCCCCCCTGCTTGGGGCAGGAAAGACTGCTGGGGTCAAATAACCCCAGCAAGGTGTGCATCCAGTGTCCTTTTGAAGATCTTGAGATCTAACAACCTGATTACCTACCCATCAGCCCTCTTGTCTCTCTGCAAGTTTGTGTACAGAGTCAAGCCCTTACCATTCTCTAAAGAAGTGCAAAGTTTCAAGAAGTTAAATGAATAAAGGTTATCAATCAACAAGATTGCACTTGTTGTAGAAAACAATGATTAAATCCAGGCTTCCTGACCAGTAATATATATCAACTTGTTTTAAATCAAAGCAACCCTGGAACTAGAATATAAAAATCATCTCTGTTAAACCCTGCATGCCTAATATTCACAAGCACGCAGAGCCAACTAGCCAGTCCAACCCCAATCATATTCTAACAATTTATTTGTATATTTGGGATTAAACCTGGTCTGACTTCAGACAAATCCATACTAGAAGAGAATGTCAAAGAATGGCACAACACAAGCTTTTAAAAGAAAATGCCCTTTCAGATGGTTGTGGCTGACCTGAAGTAGGCTGGAGGCTTCCACGTAGAAGACCATGGTGGCCATATTTTAAAGCAACACATTTTTTACCATAACAAGAAACATTTACCATATTGCATGCTGCTATCTCATCACATGCCTCTGCACTAGCAGAACAGAAGAAACCCTCCCCCTAAAGCCTACAGCACCTCAGAGAAAGAGCACTCAGCCAGTCTGTGGCTAGCACGATCCTTGTCTCAACAAAAGGTTGCAGTTCCAAAAAGTGTTCCCCTTATTTCAGTTTGTCAGGACACCTTTTGAAGAACTCTGGACTGTGGGGTTTAAACTACAGAGCTTGACGATTTCTTTGAGAGAAGAATCTATAAAAGTTGGTTACCCTAACAACTAAGGCTTTAAACCAGGGGTGCCAAACTTAGCTGGCCCCATAAGTCAGATGAGGAGTGTGGGACCAGTCCATGGGCTGGACTGGATCCACAAACTGACCTTACTCCAACTGCTGTATGCAGCCGCTCTGGCACTGTGATGCATGTGGCGGCCACTTCATGGACATTGTATGGAGCCATCCAGTGTACCCTGCATGCTGCCTTTGAATCACTTGGAGACCCACAGACAACAATAGAGGCTGGATGACACAGCCCTGTAGGTTGGATCAGGCCCGTGGGCCATATCTTGGAGCTCTGTTTAAAGGAGGGATGTCAAAGTCCCCATAAGAGCTTTGAGTCCCACTTCAAGAGCACAGGTCAACACAACCATAACTGTGATGTGCTCATTGGTAATGGGGCCTTTTTAGCCCCCATTCCTTAGCAGTTGGTATGTATACACCTGTGTGCACATCTGACTGCATGGCCCAGTGTACATAAACCCCTATATACAGTGCACATACATGCATATGCAGGATCGTGGAACCACAGAGAAATCAGGCTGGAAGGGACCTCCAGAAGTCATCTAGTCCAACCCTGTGCCTGAGGGCAGGATCATCCCTATCCAAACCACCCTGTACAAAACCACTGTCTAACCTCTTAGCAAGGCTGCTGTCAACCCTGACACAAACCAGACATAACACCCTAACCTGTCACAGGTAAAGTATGGGGACCTCAGCAGGCAACATCCTCTGTCAAATACAGATTCAAGATATCCTAGGGAAAAGGACCACGACCTGATACAGAAGGCAAAGCCCCCAACCCCCAGGCCATACTTATCTGACCACAGGGTATAATTCTTTTCTGAACCTGGCAACTGGCCTGACACTGAGCAGAGGCAAGACCCTCAAGCCAGGAACCTTCAAGTCCCAACAGAAGCCCCGGTGCCCCACAGTCAGTCCCGGCCTCAGCTGCAGCTCACACCAATGCCCGGAGGGGAGCCAAGCGCACATCATGGGAAATGCCCAGAGCAGACCACAGTGCCTGGCTCACCCTGGCCATGGCCGCCTCTTCTCCAACACCTCCAGCAGCAGCTCCTTGGAGCCCGCCGTCCCGCTGCCCCACGCGGGCCCCTCCCCTCTCTGCCCCGCTGGGCAGCACCAGGGACCTCGACACCCGGTCGCCCCTCACCATCTCGTCGTGGCCGGGCCCGTCGGGCTGGAGGCCGCCGGGCCCCGGGCTGGCCCTGCCCTCCGGCGTCTTTCTCTCGCTGGGGCCCTTCCCGCCGCCGCCACGAGCTGCCCGCCGCCGCCGCCCCCACAGGTAGAGCGCGCCCGCGCCCAGCACCAGCGGCGCCCCCAGCGCCAGGGCCAGCTGCCAGCGCGGTAGCCCCGCCGGGCCCGGGCCCGCGCCCGTTCCGGGCCCACCTCCCCCGGCCGCCACCGCTGCGGCCTCCACGGGCTTCGAGGCGGCCATAACCCGCGCTGCGCTCACACCGCCCGCCGGCAGAGAGAGAGAGAGAAGGGTCAGCGGAAACGCGGCGCATGCCGGGAGCGGGGACAGAGGGAGCACTTCCGGCCGGCGGAGGACACGGTGGGTCTCGCCCCGCCCCCCTGCATCGGGGCTCGGCGGGCGCTGCCACCTGCTGGTAGAGGGGTGTGGCGGCACGGAATTCTCCCCCTACAGGACATGGTACCGCCCACTTAGTGGGCTGAGTGGGTTCCAGCAAGGCAGTCAAGGGTCCTGGGGTAGATGGCGTCTTGGGTTGTGCACCAGTGATTTAAAATGATACAACCTTAAGTACCACCGCAGATTTTTGTCATATTAAATAATTATAATAAATCTGTTAACCTGTATCACTGACAGGTTGTCTGCATCCCACTGGTGGTACCCATACCACAGAGTGGGAACTGCTGCCTTCCACCCCGGGAGGCGGACAGGAGGGGGCTCCCCAGCCTGGGGGTGCACAGCAGGAGGGTGCCCGTGCCCCCTTGCCAGAGGTGGGAACAGAACAGCAGTGCTCAGTCCAAACATGTCCAGAGCCATGCAGAAGGCCCCTGGCACTTAGAGACTGATTCTGAAATTTGTTGTCACACCTGGGTTGGACTAGGTGATCTCCTGGGGTCCCTTCCAACCTTCCTTTTGTACGATTCTGTGAGAGGACAGTATTTCTTAGTGGGGTAATAGCTTTTATTGCCCCCACCTTGTATCTGGGCCTGTATGCTCATGCCATGGGATAGAGGTAAACATGCTACACCATGCAAGCCATTCTGCTTTGGGTTTCATGTGGGATTTTTTTTTTAAGGAATACTTGGGTCTTCTTATTATTTGCCTTTGGACTCATGAAAATTCATGGCAGCTATTCCCGAGCCCTCCTTTTGCAAGCTTCCACAACCTGAAGAGTGGCCCATCAATCAGGGAAGAAATCTTTGTAGGAACTAATCCTTATTTTAAATTGGGTCACCTAGTGCTATTTTCTCTCTTCATTAGGAGGAGCTTAAACCATTAGTAGGTAATTCATGGGCATCTGCTTTTTACCCCTGCAGGAGAATGATCATTTCTAGAAATGAAGGCTTTTTTTCTGCTTCTTTACAGTCAGTTTTAGGTCTTTTTTCAACAGGACAATATTTTTGTTATTACCAAGAGCATGAATTTAAAGCAATGTGGTATAATCCTCTCATTCTGGTCTAAGTATCTACAAGGTAGATTACGCCTTTATCACTGTAGTGGTAAATGTACAACCTTTATGAGTACTAAGTAAATGCTTAGGTTGTCTTTAAGGACATTTAATTCTTAATTTCTATTAGGCTGGAAAATCTAGCACCTAGCTGTGCTCAGGGAAATCACTTTGAAATAAAATAAAAAAGGTCCTAACAGCTAATTAGTTTCAGCCAATTCCTATCTCCAGGCACCTGGAAAGTTTAACACTACAGTTATATTTTGGCATGGCTCACTCCCCTGAGAAAGATGACTGGCATTGGCTTTTCAGAAGCACTCGCCTGAAATGACAAGTTTGTTGCTGAAGCTCTTGATTCCCCTTGTTTGACTGAACTACTCAAAAGCAGAAGAAAATGGGGTTTGGTTGTAAAAGTCATTTTTTTCTGGAAACCTCAGTGGAGGGTAAGAAGCTTTTTTTTTTTTTGTTGTTGAGGGGAAGAAAGAGGAGGAAGAGATGTAGGAAACTGGCTTGCCTGCAGTCTTTATTGGAGGGAAGGGAGAAGTTGCTAGTGATAAAGCTGCTGTGATAGGTGCATTTGACAGTGCTGCCATCAATGTTCCCTGCTGCTATATAGTTTCCCCACTCACTGCACACAAAATGTTTTTTTTTAAACCAAATTGCAATTACTTTCTGAAATAACTTCATATATAGCCACAGAAAACAGCTGTGTAGGACATCCGTGATGCTCCATCTAAGTGAAGTAGCACCCTTTGAAGCAAAAGCTTCAGCAATCAGCTGAGTGGCCTGTCCTTCATTCAGCAACTTGCAGTAAATTATATGGGATGTGGACCATCCCAAATGAATGACGACTATGAATGATCTGAGTTCAACTGTATTTTATCAGTTGATCTACAATTTCTTGAATGATTCTTGTATCATTCTTTCCAAGAAACATAATGCCAAAGATATCAGAACATTAAGGTTGCAGAGAGAATCCCTCAAAAGTCAAGTAATACCAGAATAAGAGTTGTCCGAACCACCTTAACTCTGACCCGCATTCCTATCTGTTAGGACCCTCATGGACCTGCATTTCCCTCCATGTCTTTTCCCCTTATTTCACTGCAGCAACCACCGTTTCTTTTCACCTATAGTTTCACAGTTGGTAGGGTCAGAAGGGACCTGAGCAGATCATCAAGTCTGCCCCCTGCCATGGACAGGAAAGAATGCTGGGGTCAAACAGCCCCAACAAGGTGTCCCTCTAGCCTCCTTTTGAAGACCCCCAGGGTAGAAGCCAGCACCACTTCCCTTGGAAGTTGGCTCCAGATCCTAGCTGCCCTGACTGAAGTAGTGCCTTCTGATATCTAGCCCGAGTCTACTCTCCATCAACTTATGGCCATTATTCCTTGTTACTTCCAGTAGTGCTGGGGGGGGGGGGGGAAGAAAGACTCTCCCATTGCCTGCTCGTTTCCCTTGGGTAGTTTATAGATGGCCACCAGACCCCCTCTCAGCCTCCCTTTTTCTCCTTGCCTGTGAAACTGTTGGTCAGTCTAGGGGATGGGAAGAATGACCCTAAAGGTACAGTGTCTTTAGGGCAACTTTTATCAAACTCAGACCTCCAGTTCATGAGATCTTACAATTTCATTTTTTAATGGATGCCAAGTCCCATCATTTGTGGGCAAAAAAGCATGGCAGCATGTGTAATGACTCTGGGATGCTTCGTACCCATGGCCATGACCACTGTGTGTTAGATACCCACAGTATTCTGTACACCCCAGGGGTCAATATTCCCTGATGGTTATGTTTTGAATTTTCCTGGTCCTCTGTCGCCCTGTTCATTTTCTAGACATTAACACCAGCCCAAAGAAAATGTAAAACACTACCAAAACAGAATGGCAGCTGTATTTGAATCTCACTTTGCCCTCAGTTTGTGCTGAGGTAAAGAGCTATGCAAGGTGACAGAGCTTCAGGATCCTAGTATCCAGAAGTTACCTGATGTCATCTGGGAAGGCAGAACCTGCCTTCAAACCCTCCCATTACTAGCCCATGTACACTTTTGCAGGACTTTCCTATACACCCTGTGGCAGGATGGTCCCTAGGGGTGCTGTGACCTCCCCTAGCACCCTACCTACCTGTGCCAACTCGGGTCTTGAATGCACCCTCTCTCGCCCACCACATCTTTGATCTTATTATTAATGGGAGGCTGCCTTCCTGCCCACTGTGGTACGGTGCTCACCTTACGATGCCAGGACTCTACTTGATGCCCTATACTCCCCCTCTCCTGGGGCCTGCTCCAATATCCACACCCTCCCCTGGGGCCTTTCCTAAGTTCACCCTCTCCTGGACCTTACTCACTATCCGTGCCCCCTCCCAGGGCACCCCAACCGGGCTTCTCACTAAGTTCACCCCCTCCCAGGGCCTGCTCAATGTGCGCACCGTACTCCCGTGCGCTCGCCCCCTCCCGGGGCTTCTCCTGCACAGACAGTGCCCCACTGAGGTCTGTGCCTCTCACCCACACTCAGGCCTCCCAAGGTTGGGGTTCAGGCAGCCTTAGCCTTACCTGGTCCCCAGACCCGCCTTCTCAGACCTACACCCCACTGGGGCTCATCCCAATATCACCCCACTGGGCTGGGGTCAGGATACCCCACTAAACACAGCACCCCTGTGGCACTAGGAACACCCCCACCTTACTGGGGAGCTCCTAATGAGGCCTCCTCCACCCCTACAGCCTCACCCAGTCATCCAGTCTTAACAATAACCCAAAACCAAAATCCCCCTCTCCTGGGTTACAACACAACTTCCACGCACCACAGAAAACTCCCTCCCTCCGGGGTTCCAACATCAGTTCCAGGCAAAACCTGGCTCACACTCTCACATATTGCCTTATCAGGGTCTCCTCCACCCAGTACTGCCAAGCAGCTGCTCTCCAGCCACCAGGCTTCTCTAATGTTCTGCTCAGCTTGCTCACCCAGAGCTCCCTCCTTCTCTCAGACTGCCAGCAGGGAAAACTGACCCCTAGCCTCAGCCTGCTCTGCTTATAAAGGCCAGGCCCTGCCCCCTGGCAGTCAGCTGACCCAATCAGTTGTCATGGCAACTGGCACCTGCTGCCCTGGTGAGTGGCAGCTAAGCCCCTCTTTCAACTACTCAGGACTACTATTCCTACTATCAGTAGCAGGCACCCTAGTGTCCTGCTACACCTAGCTACTATTATTCCTACTATCAGTAGCAGGCGCCCTACACACCCTTTTATTTATCCTGTTGTACATTTGACCAAAACAAATATGTATGCCAATGAATGGTAGTCAATATTTAGAGGCAGCTTTCTCTGTTCCCAAGTAGACTTGCATTGGGGTGTTAGACTGACCCTTCCAAAGAAGACAAAACTCACTGCAGAGCAGAGGTGCCAAACATAGCCCTTGTCCTGAGTCCATGTCATTCAGAATGGAGAATGCCTGACCACACTTTGTACTATATAGGCATGGGCCTCATTTATCCAGAGCAGAACAGATGAAATTGGGACTCTATTTGTCCTGGGGCCTTCAACCCATTGCACATGTAAGCAGGGGTGGGCCTACTCTGTTCCTGCTTGTGGGAGATTAAATGGCATTGGTGAAAGACAACTTAATGGGGATGAATGTTGCCTGACTCAGCTTATCTTAATGGAAGATAAGAAGGGTTCTCAGGAGGGTCTTGTTCCCTCTCAGGCACAGCATATTTTTAATAGCAGAAGGAAAACCAGATCCAATAGGTTTTTGTCTTTTTCCTCCATAGAGTCAGTTAAGCCTCAATGGACAGCTGTGCTAATTTCTGACCATTATCAATATGTTCATTTTGCTTGTCTAAATTACAAATCTACTACAAATAGAATGTGCACCTTCCAGGCATGTTACAGTGGGCAACTCTCCATCGTTATTGACAGTTGGTGCACTCAGTGGCAATGAATATGAATTAGGCAACACATTTCCTTTGCCATCCCCTAGGCTGTGTCACACTGGGCATCTCTGTAATGGAAAGATTAAAAGGAACCTTGTTTAAAATAGATTACAAAGGATCGGTTTGTATATATAGACAGTGCCTAGGGGTGGGGGGTGGTTTCTGGGTGGTGTGTGAAATGACAGCACCTTTCCCTCTTGTTGACAGAACAGACTGTATCTCTAGGCTCAGTAGTGCTGTCTGAGTGGGAGAGTCCCCAAGTCCGGAGTACCTGTACATGGAATATGAAGAGGATGATGATGTTTCCTTTGCAAAATGGATGAGCAGTTACTGGGGCCACAGCTTAATTGATGAGCATGAGAAAGAGGGCAGAGGCTTTCGGAAACGCCAGTCCCAAGTGTTTAGTGAGAGGAGAGCTTCCCTTCCGGTAAGAGCTTAATTACAGAAAGGCAGGGAAGGCTGGAGGAAGGTAAGTGCTTCATCAAGGGATACTGTGGTGATAATGACTATGGTACATGCTGCTGAGTACTTCCCATCTGCGATGCTGAAAGTGAAAAGTGCTTGGCCACTCTCAGGAGCAAGCCTTTCCTATGTATTTAAGAAAAGAAAACCAGGAAATCCTTAGGTGGGAAACCACAGAACTGCGAACATAATGGTGCTGCCAGTGTAATTACATGGCACACACCTATTATATTATCACAACGTAAACATGTTATCAGTGGAAAGCCCTGATTCTGCAAAGACTTGAACATCCAGGGTAACTTTACACATGTGAGCTGCCCCATTGTCTTCAAAGATGCTGCTGACATGGGTAACAGTTACATGGATGTAAACATCTGGGCTTCATTTTGCTGCTCTTCTGAATCAGTCAAAGCAGGCAAAGCCTGTTCTGCTTGGCACCAGGATTGCAAAGGTCTCTTCTGGTCTTTGTAGATCTCTGAAACAGAAGATATTAGCTATAACAACTCTGATTACCACATTGCGAAGGGAATCTAGCTACTTTTGCTGTCAGTTTTCTGCATCTGTATCTACCTGCTTTTTTTCCCCTATCTGAGCTAAACTGCTGGAACTTTTTTCCTGGCACATGTTGCACTCTGAGGTTATTTGCTGCTGGATCGCATCTGATTTAACTAAACATTCCACTTGGTGGTGTTCAGGTGACAGGTTGAAACCAGGTTAATTTATTTTCAGTTACTTTTACACATTGGGGCGTAGACCCTAGGCTGATGATTCAGTTCTCAGGGATGTCGGAAACAGAGTGTTTCCATGCAATCCTTGGTTTAGCATGAGATATTTTAGTACAACAGGAAGCTGGTTGGGTTTGTTGCCTCTGAGTTTTGTCTATCTCAGAATTATATATCTGCTAAACCATATATGTGTACGTGTGTGTGTACACATACACACACAAGTCCTATAACAGGAATGCAGAAAAACTTGTGCTTACATTTACTTCTGCTCAGGAAAGTGCTCAAGCCTTGGTTTAATGATATGAGGGTGCTGAAATCCTTTATTTCACTGAATAGTGATGCTTTCCTGAATCGGGTGTCCTATGGCTGCTACCTGGCCTATCTTAGATTCTAGAGAGGAAGGAGTAGGATTTATTTTCTAGGGACCCTCATTCTAGTCAATGAGAGTTTTGCTATTAAATTAAATGGGACTAGTACCTGGTTTTTATATTAGTGATCTTGAACAAATATAATGTATTTACTCAAATCCAAGATGAGATAATTTTACCACACAACACGGAGAGAAAAGTCCCCATCTTGGAACTGAATACAAAACAAGTGGCGGGGGGGAGCAGGCAGCTGCTGCAACTCTGACTCTAGTCCTGACTGGGGTTGGAGTTGGAGCCACAGCTACTGCCCCCTCCACCCACCTCATGCCACTCCTGCCCTCCGCTGCCTCTGCCCTGTGTCACCTCTGTTCCCCTGCCTCCCTGCTGCCACTTCTGTGTCCCACGTGCTCCCTCTGCCCTCTCCCCACCATTCCCCCTCCATCAAGGCTCTGGCCCCAGTATAGCCTGAGGCACAGAGCACATGCTAGTTGTGCCTCCCCCAGCCAAGTGGGAGGGGGCAAGTTGTGGGGCAGTAGGCACTGAGCAACAGGGAGGAGTTGGCAGGAAGGAGCAGGTAGCATGGAAAGCAGGCACTGCAGTGGCAGGCACCAGAGGGTAAAGGCAGGGGGGCAGACAGTGGGGAAGGCCATGGCCAGGGGATGCAGGTGCCAGGGGGGCAAGCACTGCAGGAGGGCAGGCATTGGGGGCAGCAGGTGGCAAGGAGGGTGTTGTATTCACAGGGCATACAATGTGAATTAAAAATAAGCCAGAATGTTATCAGGGGATAAGGCACGCCGCATTTGTTGGAACATAAAACATAAAACATGCAACATGAAAAGAATAAAGAACAATAAGATTATATGCTTCACTCATTCTCATGCATACTCATTCATTCATTCATTTATACAAAGAAACACACACACAGAAGTTAGACAGTCCTGCAAAGGTTAAGGTGTTACCAAGTTTCAAAGTTGCTCAGGTCAGTCTGGTGGCCAGCCAGGCTGATCAAGAGAGTTGGAGTCAGGTCTTGCTGGATGCGCCCAAAACCCCTTCTTGCAGGTGGAAGAGACCTAAAGCCTTGTCTTTGTGTTCATTTTTTATAGTAATAGCTGTTCATAGAGCCTATGGATTCTGCTGAGTCAGATGTGAAGGTGTCCTTCTTGTCCTGTTGGTAGGCTGGGATTGGTAGTTCATGATCTTCTGGCTTTGTGGTCTGCAATCTTCAGGGGCCATCACTTGCAGTCTTCAGCCATCAGGATGGAGCATGATTTAGTGTTTGATAATCCTTTACTGCTGATTCTAGTTTGCTGCAGCTCTTAACCGTCAAACCAGAGAGGCTATTTTCACCTGCTGCAAGAGGCCTGTCTTTCTGTGTCACTGGCACACATGTACATCATTTAGTCTTTCATTACTTCTTTCCATATAAACCAGACATATTTATGTACACCGGACATACCACTACAAGGGCAAGTGGTTTATTTCTCCTAGACTGTTTCCGTTATCCAGGCTAGCTCATTTATAACTAGTTCAACTAGCTCTACACTACGCCATGGTCTGCAGTGTAGACAGTACCAGTGTCTCAGAAGGGAGAAATTTGTTTGTTGCCACAATAAAAAAATTGCTAGTAGAATTTTCTGACTGAGAAACCTCTCAGCAATTAACAGGGTTGAAAACTGTAGCTTCTGAGGCTGACTTGCCTCTAGAACTTGCTGCGAGTACCAACACTAATAATGTCTTATCTAAGAATCTTCTCCTTCAATGAGTTCTTCAGCCCAAATCCCAGAGCTGAGCATCAGGATTTGGAGTTCAGAATCTGGGTCCCTCTGCTCTAAAACAGGGGAAACCAGAATCCTGAAGCCAACAGGTACAAATTGGTGGGGGCTTGAAAATCAAGACTTAGGTACAAGTTTTGGTAGTTCTGGTCCCACTCTGGCCTTGATGGCAAATTACATTTCAAAATGTGCCCAAATTGTGTCCTTGTAAAGACTGAGGCCAGGTCTTTTGCTGTCATCACTATGTCTGTGAAAGAAGTTTCATTCCTGATTGATACAGCTGGGCTACCAGAGGTGTAGGTGCAATTTTACAGGAAAAACCTTGGTCCCTATATGAATTATTTAGCTTGGTAGGGCTGGAGTAAGTTCGACCAGCAACCATACAGTTTTGCTGTGCTGTGCTGCATGTGCTGTAACATTGTGTGGCCATTGCAAGTACCAGCATATCAGTGTCACCATATTGGCAAAATACTCCTAGGGTGGACTGGTCCACATTTCAAGTCTGATAAGTGATCCAGATAAGTTTTATGAAGACTTGAGTTGTGCAAAGCATGTTTTTGCATGGCTCTGCAACAGGTCTCAGCTCAAATTTTCAGAGGCATGAGGCATCTGTGCCTAGGCAATTTTACAACATGACTTCCTCTGCTAGTTGCTATAAGAAGGTTAATACTAATAGCCATTTGTCACTTTACAATTTTAAAATACTTTACAAGTATTAAATCTGTGGATCCAGACTGGGAGGACCCCTACAGTTCAGATCTGGCCCTGTGCCCAGAGTGAGTTTGATACCCCTGACTTAGTGAGTCACTTTGCAAAGCTGGAAACAGAAGCCAGGTTCTCAGTACATCCTTAGAGTGCTGAGCCGTGTTCCCAGAGTAAAATTTGTAGCTATACCCTTTTCCAAAAAGTCAAAGTTGTATATGTTGGCACCTGTGTCAGACATTTGCCCATCCTTGTGAGCCAACAGGATATGTAATGACTGCCATTGGAAGTCTAAGACACCTGTTTTCAAAATCTTCCTGCCCCCAGTGAATTTTGATATCCTTTTAAAGTTTCTGAGGTTGGGAACTGTGACTTTTCTTTACAAGTTGTCTATTCCATGGCCCTCTGTTATAAAGTACCATCCAGTTCAGGACAATTTCTTTCTGCCCAAACATTCAGTACTTGCGCCCGATATGCACAGAGATAATCAGCCCCTTCCTTCAGTGCCGGACATAAATGTGTTCTGCTGCAGGCACATGCAAATTGTAAAATTTCAACTCTTCAGATTTTCTGAGTATAAAAATGGAGTCTCACGGAAAGCAAGGAGAGTGTCCACTTTCAAGAAGACACTAATATTAAGATACTAAAACAGAGGTGAGCATTTGCTTATGAAAGCTTATGCATCTTTGAATAAGCTAGTCTGCAAGGTGTAACTCTTCTCTGGCTTCTGCCTAACTTGCTGTGGTGGGTTTGAAAATAAAACAACATAGGTGCTGGAGTAAAAGTGAGCAGTGTCTGTTAAAGTTAATGGTACTTTATTTAAGAGGCAAAACCAATTACGTCAGACCGAATGCTTGCCTGTCACGCCAGAAGGACTCTAGGCTCAAAAAACTTCCTTCAGGCAAAGAATGGCTGGTTCTTAAAAGGAAATAAAGGAATAGAGATATATTATGTGGATTCTGAATGTCTAACACTCTGTGGTTTAAGTGCTCCAAATGTATCCTGTTTATATAGCCTTAACAAACAATGAACAATAATGCTGGTACACTGAAGAGCAGTTCTGTCATTGGGAGCTAAGGGAGCTCAGTGTCTCAGAGCCCCAGGTCTAAAGGTAGAAACAACAATCATTTTATACAACAAAGATTAGTAACATATAAGAAAATACTGTTTTATATTCTGGGATATGCTGTCAGCACAAAGTCTGCTGCAACGGAGTAGAAACGGAAATGGTTAGCCTGATTCTCAGTTACACAAAGATCCCTCACACTGCTCTGACGCAGAAGGGACCTAAAGTGGGCAGAAACAAATAGTTTCCCTAACTACTGCAGAGGTGACTGAAAGCCCTTTTTCCAGACGTGTTTTCTGCTGTGGCATAAAGCTCTGGTGTGGACACGTCAGGGCAGAGGTCAGAGTGCACTGCACTAAGGCTATCCTAAGCTTCCTGCAGAGCACAGCATAAATAACAGTGAACCTGAGTCTATAATGCTGGGACCCAGCAGTCCCTTTGGCACCAGAATTATAGATTACCACAACTAAAAAACAGGCAAAAAGCTGTTTGGACTATCTCCAAGAACAATGCTTCTCAACTGTCCTGGATCTGCTTCATTGTTGGGATTACATTTTATTACTCTCAGTTCTCTGAAGAGTCAATTTTAAATAAAGGAATAATAATGCATTGTGCTGGTAAAAAGCCATAAAACATACATGCATGGGCAGTTGTGTTAAGACTTATGTCCTATACAGATTACAGTCACAGGGGATGGGGGTGGATAATGATTACGCTGGTGAGCAGAGCTGACATTCTATCTTAGAAAGATCTTAGTGTGCACACACATTGTAGGAGGACCCCTAATCACAATAAGAGATTGGTTGGCTCTAAGTGTATAAGCTGTACTACATTCCACTGAACCACAGAATCACAGAAAAGTAGCCCTGGAAGGGACATCTGGAGGTCATTTAGTCCAACCCCCTGTTTGAGACAGGGTCATCCCTAGTCAAACCATTTCATACACATTGTTGTCTAAGCTTTTACTAAAACTACACCCTAAAACATTCAATCATCTCACATAACCACAAGGCATAGCACCCTAACAGGTGAAGCGGGGGACAGCAGCAGCCAGAGTCCTGCTGTTGCAAGGGTTATTAAAATATGCTCAGGAGAACGAAGGAAGAGGATGCTACACACTGAGGCAGAGACATATTTAGGATGGAGACCTGTTAGCTAACTAGAACAGGGGTCAGCAGCCTGCAGCCCGCAGGCCAGATCCAGCTGTGGAACTATGGGATCTAGCCTGTGGATGTGGGGCTTCGGCAGCAGTCAGCAGCAAGGAGCTTTGGCTGTGGGTGCTCTCCCCATGCTGCCATGAGGATGTGTGCTGGTTCTGGGTGTTCTCCTCCTGCCACTGCAAAGATGAGTGGCAGCAGCTGGGTCCTAACACCCTCTGACCCAGGGTGGGTCATTCTAGCCCACAACCAGAAAAGGTTGCCTACCTCTGAACTAAAGTATTATTACCAGGCCTAGTGTGTGCATCTCAGTCTGTCTCTTTCTTCAGAGTTTTTTTAATAATTGCATAGTGTGAATGTAAATTAAAAAAAAAGAAATGTAGAATATTTGCATATATTACAAAGGAAAAAAGGCAAACTATAATCTCAGATTTTGCTTGTCCTCCTGTTGCTGAAATCTCCCAAGAACAGATTCCAGATTATTTTTTTTGGCAATAATTGATACATACACCCTTTTCTGTAAAGACAGGAAGCTTGGATTTTCAGGAAATAATATATGTTGACACTATTAAATCTACATGGAAGCTGAATTTTTGTTTAGCTTTCCATGGCATATGTACTTTCCCCCAAGCATAATCTGATTACTTTGATGCTTTTTTAAACCATAATACAATATGACCTCACAGTAAATACAGCCATATTGATCTGTTTGAAACTACATTTCTAAGTAAAAATAGTTTGAAAAAATCATTACAGCTTCTCTCAGAGGGAGTTATAATGTACTTACTGAAGTAAGATGAATTTGGAATGAGGGCTGAGACTGACCAAAACCAAATACCCTCAGATCCATAATAAAAATTTGCAAAAAGGACAAAGATTTGGAGAATTTTACTGCAAAAAATGGATTTGAAGACATTTGCAGGTAACAGAATGCTATATACAGAAAGTCTTGAATACACCAATCAAAAACACTGTTGTAATAAGTCAAATAATAGAAGATTCCATTATGGCTCCAAGAGACAGAGTGTTGCAAGAGCTGGAAGCAGCAGCAGATCACCTGATCGGCATTAGCTAGGCATTGTAGCCCAATGGGCCACCTAGATTCCTGTGACCCTTTGGCATTATTTTATCAGGCTTCTGATGGGAAACAACGGATGCAGGCTATATTTCTAAGAGGTACAAATCACACAAAATATCAAAAGCAGTTCCTGGATGCTGCAGATTCTGAGCATGTATGAAAATCAAGTTCCTAATGTCTGTGTGGACTATGGGGTTTGGGAAATCTGAGCTCTCCAGGTGTTCACTAGAGCACAGCTAGGGACCTACTCAAATTGCAAAATTCGGGGAGGAAACTTACTAAAAATAAAATGTTGGCTCCCCAGTGGGAACCAGCAGTCCTCATGACTGCTGCAGCCTTGCAGCACAGCCCTCTGCGGGAGAAGTGTGTGTGTAGCGGGGGGTGCCAACAGAATGGGAGCCAGCAAGGTGTCTGCTGCCCCCCCTTGCTGATTGACTAAGGGGGCTGCCTGTTTTGTGGCCCTGCCCCCCTCTTGGACTAAGAGACAAATTCTGCTTTTGTTTCCTGGAAGGTCCTGCTGACAACATGATTCCCGGGCAGCTAGGCTAGGTCCTTTCTCCTGCAGTAGTGTTTAATGTAGAGAATGGTGTGTATGTTCTGCTTATATGTAACACTGAAGCATGACATATTCAATTGCAGGCCAAGCTTTCATCTATCCACATGACGAGACTTCGTGAGTCAACAAAAGCCCCATCCTCAAGTCACCTGAGAGGCTGCAAGAAAGTACAAGAAGACCAAGATATGAAATACCATTGTCATGTGAAGGAATGCAGAATGCCTTCCACAGAAGGCCCCTGCCCTGAGACAAGAGAACCACACAGTAGAACAAATTCCATCCAGGAACTTTCAGAATCCTTTAAGAAACAACTGCATTTCAAAAGCAAACGCTCAATTTCTTTGGTAGGTAGCAATCATGAATAGATGCTTAGACCATTATCTCTCTGACCTTTGTGGGAATGCATGGAATGAATGGTAGTCTTGTAAACTATGTTATCTTTCCCATTGCTACTGACCTGTTTAATGGTCAAATGTATTGCTAATAAGGTGACCCCCACAGCATAACCATTTTCTATAATTTATTGCCTTTTTTACATGGATGAAATATCTAGTATCAGTAGTTTCTTACTTTCCTCTATATTCTAGTTCTGATTACCAGGATTTTAACACTTATTCTCCTAATACACAGGCTACATTTATAAAATGGAGGAGGAATTATACATAGAACTTGTTTTTATTTTCAGGGTCCTTTACACATAATAGAGGCATACTATCACCTTTAGTTATACAGAGAAGGTTTTATTTATTGCTGTTGCAAGTGACACTGAAGCTTACTAGAACTGAATACAAAGAGGGGAAAATATTTTTATTTTTCCACTTTGTTTACTTTGCATTAGAAAGCAGCAAATTTCAGCTGTGTGTATGGGTCTTTCATAAAGACACTGGGGAGAGAAAAACTTTACTGAAGGAAATGATTGTGAAACCACAACAGCTGTACAGAGACTGAGAATCTGACATGCCTTTAACTCGTTTTTTTGTCCTTTTGATTTTGAGTTGCTGACATCTTTTTATCAATTTATTCTCACAAAATCCCTGTAAGTAAAAGGTAAATATTATTATCCTGATTTTACTGGTATGGGCAACTGAGACAGAGAGGTTAGATAATTTTGCCATAATCAATGAAGAGTTTTGAATCTGAGATGGGGTTAGAGCTCAGATATTCTGCTAGCCAGTCCTGCATGCCTAGAAAAGCCAGAAAAACAGATGGTTATCATACTTTTCCCAAGATATCCGATTCAACAAAGCATTAAGTTCAGTGGGACCACTTACATACTTTTACTTAGGCACCTGCCTAGGTACCTTGCTGAATCCAACCCCAAGAGGGGAGAGCCTGGCTACCCTATCTCTTTCAGAGATGCAAGTTGTTTTAATGGTACTGATTACATTTTCAATCTGCCATCTCTGAGGCTCAGGTCCTCATCTGGCACAAAATGGCATTACTCCACTGAAGTCACTTTCGTTATGCCAATTTACACCAGTTGAGGAGATAATTCCTATTTCATTAAATGCTTGCAAATATCCTTTGATTTGGTGACCTAATAAAAAATAAGGAATGACATATAGAGGAGAAGTGGCTGGCAGTGGGGACAGTAAGGGCTAGATCATGTTGGGCCTCGCCAGGGTAGTTCAGAAAAGAGAGCAGACATGTCTTTCCTTTGGTATGTGCACCTGGTTAGGAACCAGGCACACAATCGCACCCCTTTCACTCCCTGATCACAAGGGCTACACAGAGTCACAGAGTGATGACAGTGCAGCATGTACAACTTGGTAATCTGTTTTTTCCCATCATGAACTGTTAAACTCAAATTTTCTGTCTCTGAGGACCCCATTTGCTCTTCCTCATGTAGCCATTTTTGTTTGTTTATTACTTAGCAGATGTGCCTATAGCTAGGTAGTCTGTCAGTATAAGATATAGTTTGGGTAAATATCCCACATGATTCTCCTTTCCTTCTTTATATCTCTGTGGGACATACCCAGAGTATATGTTAGGTCACTTCTCAGGCAGCAGTGGTGCCAAATGCTCTCAATTCCCATCCAAGTTAGTAGGAGCTGAAGGCATTCAGAACTTTGCCAGGTCAGACATTAGGCTTCACAATGTTGAGAGAGAGAATTTCAGATTTGGAGCTTCAAATTTAGGCAGGACAATTTCCATATCTTTGACTATTGTAAGCACGCTGGAAGTGTAATTCAATAGAGAGAACAAGGAACCCCTTTCTATCTTAGTTTCTGTGCATCTCTTCCTTCTTAAAAGTTGCAGAGATGACATCTAGTAAACTTCAATCTCTGAGTTCAATGAGGTTTTCAGAAGCAACAGAGAACATCATCAAGACACATGATGAACGGTCACATGAGAAAATAGCAAGACTGGGGCTAGATTGAAACAGCAGAACTCTTCCTGCATGGCCTTCAGATAGATGATTTCATAGACATTAGGGCTGGAAGGGACCTCGGAAGATCATGGAGTCCAGCTGCCTACCCAAGGGGCAGGAAGTCAGCTGGGGTCATAGGATCCCAGCAAGATAAGCATCCAAATTTCTCTTGAAAGCATTCAGTGTAGGTGCTTGAACGACCTCTGGTGGCAGGCTATTCCAGACTTTGGGGGCTTGGACAGTAAAGAAATTCTTCCTTATGTCCAGCCTGAAACGGTCTTGCAGGAGTTTGTGACCGTTCAACCTCGTCATCCCTTGGGGCGCTCTGGTGAACAAACGTTCCCCCAGATCCTGGTGGTCACCCCTGATAAACTTATAGGTGGCCATCAGATCACCCCTGAGCCTGCACTTTTCCAGGCTGAAGAGTCCCATGGCTCTCAGCCTGTCATCGTAAGATCTGTTTTCCTGACCTCTGATCATGCGCATGGCTCTCCTCAGGACTCTCTCAAGCTTCTCCACATCCTTTTTGAATTGTGGAGCCCAAAACTGGACGCAGTACTCCAGCTGCGGCCTCACCAAGGCCGAGTACAAGGGGAGAATGACGTCACAGGATTTGCTCGAGAAGCATCTATGGATGCAAGCCAGCGTTTTGGTCGCTTTATTAGCCGCAGCATCGCATTGCAGGCTCATGTTCATCTTGTGGTCAATGATGACCCCCAAGTCTCTTTTCTTCTGTAGTGCTATCCAACGTCGCACTGCCGAGCCTATAAGGATGCTGCAGGTTTTTCCTCCCAAGGTGGAGAACCTTGCATTTTTCAGTGTTAAACACCATCAGGTTCTCGTCTGCCCATTTGCTGAGCTTGTCCAGGTCAGCCTGGATCACCCGCCTATCTTCTGGCGTGGATGCTTTGCCCCAAAGTTTGGTGTCATCGGCGAACTTGGCCAGTCCACTCCTGACTCCAATGTCCACATCATTAATGAAGATGTTGAACAATATGGGTCCCAGGACAGAGGCTTGGGGGACCCCACTGGTCACAGGGCACCATGATAATTGACTTCCATCAACCACCACTCTCTGGGTCCGACCACGGAGCCAATTCCCCAGCCAGTGGATCGTGGTGGACCTGAGGCCGCAGTTGGCCAGTTTTGCCAAGAGGTGATCATGGGATACCAGATCAAAAGCTTTTTTGAAGTCAGAATATATGACATCAATCTCTTCTCCCTTGTCCAGGTGATAGGTCACCTGGTCATAGAAGGAAATGAGATTGGTCAAGCAAGACCTACCTGCAACAGACCTGTGCTGGCTATCCCTCCGGATGTTGGCATCGGCCAGTCCATTAAGTATGGCCGCTTTAATAAATATTTCTGTGACCTTCCCCAAGATAGAAGTCAGGCTGATGGGCCTGTAGTTAGCCTGGTCCACTTTCCTCCCTATCTTGAAGATAGGCACCACATTGGCCTTCTTCCAATCTTCAGACACTATACCAGAGCGCCAGGAGTTCTCAAAGATCTGTGCCAGGGGCTGGGCTATGAAGCTTGCCAGCTCCTTGAGTACCCTGGGGTGTAGATTGTCAGGGCCAGCTGACTTGAATGTGTCGAGCATCTCAAGGTGTTCCTTCACGAGGTTAGCATTGATGGAGGGCAGGGAATCCCCCTCACCCAGGCCTCCCTGTCCCGTAATGGGTAGGGGTGTCCTGTGGGACTGATGAAAGGCCAACGCGAAGTACCCATTTAATAGGTTGGCTTTTTCCTGAGCATCGGTTGTCAGTTGTCCCATCTGGTTTAGCAGGGGTTGCCCTTGCTTTTCCTCCAGCTCCCCACGTATCTAAAAAATGACTTTTTATTGTCCTTGATACTTCTAGCTAGTTGGAGTTCTGTCACAGCCTTGGTTTTCCTGGTTTGCTCCCTGCAGGACTGGAACAGTGCAAAATATTCCTTCTTGGAGGTGAATCCCATCCTCCATCCTTTGTAGGCCTTTCTTTTTAGCTGCAAGAGCTCCGCTAGTTCCCTGGAGAGCCAGGAGGGCTGCTGTGCCCCTTTGCTGCCTTTCCTCCAAGTTGGAATAGCATTAGCTTGTGCATTGAGGATTGCTCCCTTGAGGAGCAACCACTCTTCCTGAACTCCCCTCCCCTTGGAGTTGTGGTCCCTTAGGGCCTCACCGACAAGCCTTCTGAGCTTGTCAAAGTCAGCTTTTCTGAAGTCAAGGACTTCTGTATTGCTGACTGACTTGCTAGTTTTACAGCAGATGGTGAAGTGATCAGCTCGTGGTCACTGTCACCCAACCTCTCATTGACCCATAGACCTCTTGTGTCAGTTAGAGGTCATCCATGCATGAGAGGAAGCTTTGCAACCACTTGGATTTAGCCAAGCGCTCTTCCCATGAGATTTCTAGGTAGTTGAAGTCTCCCATGACAACCATGGACCTGGAGTATGCAGCCTCAGCCTGTTCCTTGGTGAACTCCTGGTCAAGCTCTTGACTTTGGGTGAGAGGTCTGTAGTAGACTCCCACCATCATGTCCCCTGTGCCATGATCCCATCCAATAGGTACAGAACACACCAAGAATATAGAGGAATGTATTTTACAACCTCCTGAGATCTGGGATAGCTTTTCTAAAGGCTCTGAGTTTGAATCAATCATATTAAAGCTGATTTGGCAGATGTAGGTGACCAGTAGGGCTGTGCGAAGCTTCAGTCCCTGATTCGATTCGGCGGAGATTCAGCCTGATTCGGTGGTCGAATCTCTGAATCCGAATCAAATCAGAGGGCCCTTTATTCTCTCCTAATCAAACTGGAACCCTCTAAATTGATTTGGAGAGATTCGGAAAGATTTGGAGATTTACACATAGACACAGCTTTAAATGTTTTTTTCTACATACCTCTAGGTAGCAGGGGCTTGTGAATGGTGTGATGCTGGGGTGCATAGAGTGTCCCACAGAAGCATGGGGGGCTCCTCAGTGGGCTCCCTGGCAGACCCAGAACTGGACTTTAAGTACTTTCAGTCCACTTCTAGGTTCACTGCCAAGCACGTGGTGGGCCCCCCAGCACTCCTGTGAGACGCTCCATCCACCCCAGCATTGCAGTGTTCACAAGCTGTGCCTGCTACCTCAAGGTATGTAGAAAAACTTTTTAAAGCTGTGTCTGTGTCTGGATCACTGATTCTCCAAATCAGCATCGCATCTTCAGGTTCGGATTTGGCCAAATCGAATTAGGAACAGTGATCTGAATCAACAAATTGAATCACTATCTGTGATTTGGGCCGAATCTGAATGGAATAGGGCCTGCTTCGCACACCTCTAGTGAACACTTTTCCATATCTTTTTGCTGATTATGAATTTTCTTGTTATTTGAGGAGTAGTTTCTAACTTTTCTGTATGTTTCTGTTTCAGCCACCTGAGGGCATGATGGAGAGAACAGAAAGAGAAAGACTAGGCATACCCAAGAGCAGGTCTCGCAAGAAAATGGGAGAAAGGATGGAGCCAAAGAGAGGGAAAGAAGAAGAAAACCCACAGGCCTCTGGTGGAAAACACAATTAATGGTCCCCATCACATGCAAGCATTCAGAAGGGCTGTTCTGCCTAAATGGTTACAGTGCATTGGAGTTACTACCTTTTTCATTCTAACTGAAAAGCTTTTGCCATTTTTTTTACTAGAAAGAAGCTAGTTAGTTAAAGCAGACCCTAAGTTTTAAAATAAAATTAACATGATGGAACCACTGAAGTTCTGTTTCTACTGTCCTGCCTTTACATTCACCATTAAAAGTGTGATGCATGTTTCAGAGAGAGTTTGCGAATATATGGATCAAGACCTAAGTGAGCACTGTATGATTTCAGTCAGTTTCAGCATGGCAGCAGGATGGCAGTGCACAAGCTCATTTGGGAGGAGAATACACACAGGTTGTATGCTGTGCTACACCCCATTTCTTTTCAGTGTTATTAAGTGGATATTTTCTTTCTTTAAGAATTCTTTCTTTACAATTTATTGAAGCAACAAAATCAAAGGAATTTAGAGTTTTAACTGAGTACACTGATTGCTTTCTCTAAATCCAGGCCTCATTGACCTGCCATACTACCCCACCTCTTAGTCTCCCTCAGCATTATCCTCTACCTCCCCTCTTCTCTGTCATCTCACATCTCAACCCTTCTCTTCTGACATTCCTCTGACTGCTACCCTCACTGACCACTTCAGTTGTTTCCTCAATGGTTCTCTTGCCAGGTCCCATTTACTGCCTCCCACTGCCAATCACAGTTTGTCTCTTTCTCCTATTTTAATCCTCATTGCCTCACCTTTGCTGTTGCCTTTCTTATGCCCTTTCTTATTCCCTATTCTTATGCCTTTCTTATGCCCAGACTTAGTTAATGGGGGCCTACAGTCTTTCTGGGTGCACTACCCAAGGGATGACCAAAAGAAGGCACTCCGCCTACTGCCCAACAAAGAAGGAACATTAGGGCAAAAGGTAGTAGACATTTACCAGTCACCCTGCTTTCATGACTGGAGCTTCTAACTAAGAACTTGAAAATGGCTAGTCCCAGGGACCCTAGGTCTGTGCCCATCCTGCCCATATACTGGCCACCCAAGTCTGATGATGTATTTCAATATCAGAAGTTTGCTAGTAAAGCTGTTTCAGTCTTGTCCCCAGAGACTAGGGGCTTGAGAGCAGACTTACTGGTGTACTTCCTGGTCTGAAGAATGACAGCTGACTCAGGTGGGTAGAGGATGCCTAATTCTGTCCTCTCTGGGATACAATGCTGCTGCAGTATGCATGAACCCTAGGGGTGTTGGGTCCTAGCTCTGCCTTCTGCAAGCAGGTCCTAGAGAAGCCACCTGTGCTCAGGTGGAAATACCATCATATTTGAATTAAGAGTTCCTTCTTGGCACAAGAAAGCCAGAGTGAGGGTAGGCTTTCCCTCAGCAGAGGAGCCTATGTCATTTATGGAAAGCCCTACCCTTTCACTTTGTTAGGTTAGATGGAAGACTGAGGCCATTGCAGTCAAAAGTCAAAGTTGTTGGGTTGCTCTAACCATGACTTTCCATAAAGACCCCAAATCTTGTTCCTTTGCTTTAAAACAAAAACTTAACTTTGAGTTTCCAAACTTAAAGTTTAGGGTGTCTTTAAAGCTTTTCCAATGCCTAGTTCTAGCTTAACGTTTTATTCACTTGGGAATATAAGAAAGGTGATGGAACCCTAGCTAATTCCTGCAACATACTTTTCCTTTGTACTATATACAATAAATAAATATGACTGAAATATTTCATTTACAGATGTCATTGGTGGGATATTTTCAGGGTCAAACTGGATCTTCATTAGATCCTTCTATCAAGCAAAACTTCCATGAAGACGCAATTTCTTCTAACTGAAATTTTAACATGACGTTACACAACAGTTTAGGGCAGTGATCCTCAACCTTTTTTGTACCAGGACCCATTTGTAAACATTGATAGTGTCAGCAAAACTTGAGTTAGCTGTCCAAACAGGGAAGGACAGCTTGGTCTTGCGTCATGGGCACTAGCCGTGATAATATGAGTCAAGAGACACAAGAGTGCCAGTAGAAAATTTATTGCTTCTGCAGAAGGGTAGACTCCCGCCTTAAGGGCCAAGAGCTACACCTGAGAGGGGCTGAACCTTCTATATTTATATGTTTGTCTTACATATGGTATAATGAGGTTAGTCATCGTTACATATTTTTCTGTTAGTTATAATTATCTCTTGCGATTGTCATCATCGTAAGGGCACCTTCCTCTTTCCAGTTGGGTCAGGGTCACCTTCCTTTTTCCAGTTGGGTCAGGGTCAAGCCTCAGAATAGATGTCTTCTGTATTAGCACTTAAATTTTCGTAAGATTATATTTAGTATTAGTATTACACATCTTAGTTATATATGCTTGGATTAAAACTGCCTACTAGTCAATTTGTTAGACAAATATTTAAAACACTGAACTTATAAACTACTCATGCTTGAACTTACGACTTACTCAATTAAGCAAGTTAGCCTATCTTTTATATCAATAGCCAGTCCCAACCAGTCCCCCTCACTCCCAACCCACTGCAGCCTACAAGGGAAAAGCCACGGTTTCCCACATTTTTCTCCTTTCAAGGAGAATCCATTTTTAAAGTTTGTTGATCCATTTTTTAAGTTTGTTTGAAACCTTGTCATATATTCTTGTGCCCCACTTTTTTATCACGACCCGTGGGTTGAGAACTGCTGTTTTTTGGGCACAAGTTGTCATGGCTGTTGTCAACAGTTAGCACACTCCTGAGATGAAGGGTTTCATTCCCTTTGCCTCTCATAAGGTTGGTACTACATGGTTTGATCACTCTTTGATTGTGTCTCCAGGTAGCAGCCCTCCTATTTTCCAACCACATTAACTGAACAAGTCTAACCATATTTGGCCCATCTAAGAAACCTCTATCCAGGGACCCATCACAAGAGGCTAATTTAAGAGACTCAAAAAAACTTCTTCAAATCAAGCATATGGTTTATGCAACAAGTTGTATAAAGAAGTCAGACAGAAGTCTTAAAATGATAAGAAGTATTCTACAGACCTGTGTCTTCCTTTATCATGAAGTTTACCCTGATGCTTCCAATGTATTGTTTAATCAGCATTATTAGGAAGATGGATCACATTGGGATTACATATTCATATACATACATATATATATATGTATATACATACATATATATATATATGTGTATATATATATATGTGTATATATATATATGTGTGTGTGTGTGTATATATATAGTTATACTATATATATATAGTATAACTGACAAAGGCAGCATGAAGAATTTTACATCTAATCAAATTGTAGGGACAATCCAGGGATATAATTATCCAACTATGAATATGGTCAGGGTGAACATTAACATAGAAAGTGTCAGGTGACCTACAATAATCACAAATAAGATATTAAAGGACTTCCAGTAGCTTTTATTACGTTGGTTCAATATTGATTTAGAAGGAAGAATGCCACTTCTTGAAGCACTTGGGGTTTCCTTGGAAGTTGCACATATCTAAGTAATTACCTTGCCCAAAACGACTTAGTCTTTGTAATCTGAGAATGCACAATGGTATGGCTGCAGTCCATAAATCCAGACTATAATTAGACATACAGTGGAAGAATTAATGGACTGCAAATTGCAGGGAGTTTAGGAAACTGATCTTCTGGAAAAACTAAAGTATACATTGCCTCAAAATGCTCATCAGAACTAATTTCAAAGGACTGAGCTGGTTTCAGAACAAAAACTTCTACCATAAGAGATAAAGAAGTCTGAGAGATAAAGCTAGCTGCAGTAGTAGGTTCTTTATTTTCTTTATGGGTCAGCTACCAAAGGGTGACATCACTCACCAGAACAGTCCAGCTTCCTAGCATACTACTGAAAGTTATGTAATGTTCTATTAAACTAATCTCTTTTACTGTTCTTCTACCATATAGGACTAATTTACGGCAAAAGATACAAGATAGCAAGATAGCAAGAGTTACATATAAAGTTCTGGCATTGTCATCCTGAAAGCAGAAGCCATTTGAAACAAGGTGATTTCTAAGAGGGATCTCATTCAAAACGATATTTAATGTCACCAGCTACACTTTTTGGTTTGTGCCTGGTCTGGATAAGAGCAGAGAAAATACACCCTGAACCTTCTGATGTATTGTTTAATTGTAGCATTGCTAGGAGGATGGATTGCAGTTGGACTTCCTACTCATACATACGAGGCAATTGGTAAGGGCAGCAGGAAACAATCTGTACATGTACAGGTTTCCCTCACTTTATGCTGTACGTGCGTTCCTGGAAAACAGTGCATAACTCAAATTTGTATAAAGGGAATTCATTTTACAATGTAACAAATAGGGATATGTTCCAAGACCTCAACTGTACTGACTCCTAGGCCCATTTCTACCATTTCTACAAGACAATTTTGGTACTCACCAGCAGCAGACAGTACACACAAGCACTGGGTGGTGGTGAATGTTTAGTTGGTGTGAAGAGAGGGTGGTGAAGACTTTACTGATAGACCAAGGGAGGGGTAGGAGATAAGCTACCAGGATGCTTACAAGTCATAATGGGGATGTCAACTACAGAAACACATGTCTCAGAGAACAAGTGAGGAGCACAGATCCACACAGGAGACTATATTTTGGTGCACATCACTCCCACAATGCACTGCACAAAGCAGCAGATTGCGGACTTCCACCATACTGATTGCATGAGTGAATTTACCTTGCATATAACAAAATTTTGGTATAAAAAGGGTCATTGCATAAGACCCTGCAGAAAGCGAGGGAATCCTGTATTTATACTTTAGCATCAGCAAATTAAGGGAAAATACATTAACCACCCCAACTACTCAGAATCACTAAATACACAAATCCAGCAGAATATGAATAAACCCACCCAGCCCACAAAACCAAAACAACAACCACCCCTTCTATCAAATATGCAAAACACACCTCTCTTCCTTGCATTTGTTTTTTTATATATAAAAGAATACTGGTGGACACCCAGTTGGGATTCACTAATATACATAAGTTTCCTTTGAGTCGCTCGCTACGTACAAACAGACCACCTAGTATTGCCACCCCCTGAACACTAATTGCAATAAAGAGACCTACAAATTATCCCATTTTCTACTAAAGCCCAGAAAAGCAGATGGACCAATCAGCATATCTAAAAGGATAATACATCCAGGACCTAGTGGACTAAGAAGGGAAGTAAACTCCCAAGTCAAGTAAGCTTCACAGAAGAAACCCTGCCTACTTCTTGCTTCTTTTAATCTGGATGGAACGCCACCTAACTCTCTATTTCAACAGATGAAGAAATAAAGTTGTTTTCTAAAGTGTCTCTAAACCCACTGACACAACACTAAGGGGCTAGTTTTCATTTACACAAGAGCTGCTTTACACTTTTTTAACTTATGCCAGACAGATTGCCAGACAGGTATAAAATGATGTTAGGGTCAACAACTGGAAGTGGGACTGTAGCGGGGCACGGAGTTACACCTGCTCCTTTAGGAAGGGAAACAAACTGAGAGAGCTTGCAGGTGGGGGTTGTGTTGTATGCACAGGGCATACAGCATGAATTAAAAACAAGTGGGAATCTTATCAGGGGATAAGGCACAACGCCACATTTACTGGAACATAAACCATAAAAGGAATAGAGAACAGTAAGGTTATCTCCTTCACTCAGTCCCGTACATATTCATTCATACAAAAGAAACAAGCACAGACACAGATAGTTAGACAGTCTTGCAAAAGTTAAGGTGCTATCAAGTTCTAAAGATGCTTGGGTCAGTCTGGTGGCCAGCCAAACTGATCATGAGGAATGGAGTTAGGTCTTGTTGGACACCCCCAAAACTCCTTCTTGCAGGTAAACAGACCCCAAGCCTTTTCTTTGTGTCCATTCTTTATAGTGGTAGCTGTCCATACAAGCATATGGATTCCACTGAGTCAGACATGAAGGTCATCCTCCTTGTCCTGTTGGAAGGCTAGGATTGCTAGGATGTGATCTTCTGACCTTGTTGTCTGCAATCTTCAGGGAGGGTCATTGCTTGTAGTCTTCATCTGTCAGGGTGAAGGCATGATTTAATATTTGGTAATCCTTAACTAATGACTCATCACTGAAACCTTTAACTGTTAAACCACAGAAGGCTATTTTCACCTGCTGCAAGAGGACTGTCTTCCTTCACATTATCACATACATACATCATTCATTCTTTCATTACCCCTTTTCAAACATGCCAGATGTACCACGGACCTTATATAAGCATTTTTCTTATACGAAATTTAAGTTTTAAAATCATGAGACCAATAGGTCAAATATATTTATGCTAAGCAGTAAGAAATTTAAAATAGACTGTTAATTCCAGAACAATCATGACTGATTAAAATATTATGAGAAATAAATCATAACAAGATTCATTATAAAAAAAACAACCTTAGAGATGAGACATAAGTCTGGATGTGGGGACTGTAGGGTTTCTGAATTTAGCCTATCCATTTTACCCCTCCTTTAGGCCAAAAGAGTGATCAAAGAAGAGTTGTGCTCCTGTACTGCAGCCAGGGTGCAAGGATTCTTGTATGCAGAGGTAACCTGGGCAGGATGCGGGGCCCAGGGCAAATCAGCATGTGCAGGGTCCTGCCCCTGGTCATGAGGAAGCTGGCAGTGGATTTGGTGGCTGGGAGAGGGGCGGGAGAGTGCCAAGCAGCTGGTGGTACTGGATTCAGTTGGGGGGGAAGGGGGCAGGTGCCAAGCGGCTGGATGTGAAGCTGGCAGCAGCATGACCCGGCTCTGCAGGGCACCCCAAAGCACAAGGCCCAGGGCAGTTGCCCCAGTACATCCCTCTAGGGATGGCCCTGCTTGTAAGTCTCTTCACCAGTGCCCTAGAAAATGACTTGGGCTGTACACTGAGCACAGGATTTAGTCATAAGGCCTCCTATTTTGTCACTTCCACTTGGCCCAGTACTGGAATCTGACCTTCTACAGCAGTGGGGGGGCAATCTTTTTCATAGTCATGCTACAAATTAACCCTTCACTGTCCCTGAGTGCCACTCCAGGCCCCTTCTTCTGCCTTATCTCCTGCTCTGATTTCTACTTGCTGCCCTATCCAATGCTGTGCTGCCTGTCCCCTTCCTGATCTGCCACATGCCACACACAGACTTCCTGTGCCTCTTGTGGCACTTGTACCACATGTTGGCCACTCCTGTTCTACAGCCTCTACCAGACATTGGCCATGCCCTTGTGCATGTAGAGAAGCTCTATACTACCTAGTATCCACTTAAGCTGCTTTCAGGGAAGCTTTGCACTGAGGGAGTGACATTGCATTTTCCTGATGCTGTATAGAAGCAGAGTCTTTGTAGCCAGCTTGTATTTAAAAATAACTATCCTAAATGAAACTGGATGGTTAAGAATTTAGTACTGGGATAAAGTACTGAGCTCTAGTTCAAATGTGGCTCAGAACAGAAGTGACCAAGAGTGGTTTTAACTATTGGCTGATCAGTGTGAAAAAGCTTGAAAGGTTTTGTCCAGTCCTCAGTGGACAGCTGTCCATATGGCAGAAACATATAGCAATAAATGACATCTTTTTGGCCTCAGCATAGTGACCCAGATGAAGTAAACCATGGAAACTGGATTATTGCCCTCTATCGTATTTATACATGGCTTCCTCCTAGGAGATGTCTGAGACATTGTTGGAATAATGTGAGAGAAGCTTGCATTATGGTTGTTTATACTGTACTTCTACAGATAAACGCAGGGACTTGGTCTCAAGGGAAATAAAAGCTAGCACTGAAGTATTTAAAACAGAGATAAAAAAAAATAGAACTTTTGTAATTATATCCTTCTGAAGAAAAATAGCATTGGCCCGACCCTGATCCTATTAAAGATATTTCAGTGACAGCAGGATTGAGTCCCATAACAGTATTTGTTTGTTTATATTGTATTTTTAATAAATTCTTTTAGGAGGTTTAGATAAAGCTTTTAATTTATATGGAAATATACTAGCTGTGCCTTCATGATATGCTAAAAAGTTTTTGGTTTCCATTTTTTTTCTCCAAAGGCATGTTGAAATGTGGCTGGTTAGGGTACCCATCTTGTCTTCATGTCAAAGCTTGATGTCAAAGTCATCCAAGATCAAAATTTTGTAAAAAGACACCTCCTAAGGACTACAAAGAGGACTCATTCAAAGCTTTTATTTTCCTAACAAAAGAAAAGAGTTGCATTGTGTAAAGGCATTGGATACTTGTAACAACTGTAGCCTTGTAATGTTAGAAATCATTTTTAAAGATGCGGGGTAGGTGTGGGGAAAACAACTTCAGACTCTTAATTCATTCTTCCTATGCATGCTATGGCAATATGCCAGCATTTGGGGAAGAGTGGTGAAAAAATACTTACACTTGTATAGACACTTGCAAACAAAATCATGTTTGCTACAAAAAAAATCTTGATTTTCACTTTGACTTTCAGTTGGGTAGGTGATATGGTTTTTATATACTAGAGGGGGCACATTAGTTCAACTGACAATATATACAATGCATCTTTAGTGACAAACCAGTATGAAGTTAAAATTAATCCTAGTATTGGTGAAAGATTCTGAATTTGAATGTTGCAGAGATAAGAGGTGCATGGATGCTGTCAGATCTCCTTTTTCTTTAAACCCCGTATTTCGCTAGTCTCTTCTAATCTCATTTGTGTTCACTCTGCAACCTCCTAAAATGTAATGTCTGCTGACCAGTTGGAAAACAAAATCATACTCTTTGGGCAGCTTGAAGAACTGATTTGAAAAAAGCAATCTGCTTTTTTTCTGTGAGTTCAAAAAATACATTTCATCCTCTGCCCCTGTGCTTTAATTATGGTGATACATACATTCCAGTGATACAGAAGAAAAAGGAAGTTTCTATCTATAATGTCTCCTAGGCTAGCTGGATCTAAGGAGGATTTTCCATTAATCTTTATAGGGTTAAATTATGTCTATGGATATCCATGTGGGATTCTGGCTGGTGTGAATGAGAATAGCACAAATGTGACACAGCACAGCATCTTGATCAGGGAGTGCAGCATACATCCATTGTTCTGTTTTGCCTAGAACAGGTCTCCATCAATGTCTCCTGGGTAGTGAATGAATAGGGGAAGAATTTTCTAAGCAAAAATGCCAATTCTATATGACACATTCTTCTATGTCATCAGTGAGAGATGTTATATATGGGCATTCTGCAAGGACTAGTCTTATGTTCCTATATTGTCCAGTATATATTATATGAGGCCTTTTAGGAAGATTGTTCTTGCACACAAGGCAGCTCATTAGAAGAATGGCAGTGCACATCTTGTACCAGGGCACTGCTGAGTTTGGTCTCTGCTTGGAAAGAATCTTTCACTGGATGCAGATGTGGCACCAAATCCAAAAAGTTTCTAATTGAGAAAAAGGAAAAAGTTGTACTTAGCAGATCTGCCTATGATTTTTGAGTTAGCCACAGCATCTCTTGCCTTATCAGTCAACTAGATGGACATTTTGAGCTTAAGTTTCACTCTATCATCATCCACAGACAATCATTATTGCTCATGTTCTCTGGTCACCATAGCCTCTCCCTTAACCTAAAGAAAGGTTTATCTCAGTAGTTTAAATTAAAAAAAAATCATATATTTCAGAATGTTCCCATTGATGAAAATATGGAAGTGCACCACCAATCCATCTTTTGGTTTGCCATTCTTACATATTTCAGAGAAAATCTGAAGATATACTGTACATAAGGATCCACATTTTGCAGATGCTTAACTTTACTGCTATGAGTACTTGTAAGGATTTCAATGGGCTTACTCATCCTAGTACAGCAAAACACATACATCAATGTTTCCAGGATCAGGGCTTAGGATAATATTTCTTTCTGTTGCATGAAACTACATTTCTTAAGCAACTTTAAAACACTTTCAAAAGAAAGTAAGCATGTGGAAATCAAGCTATTTTTTTTCAAACAATCTCTAGTGTTATCTGGGGACCCTGAACAGAGGAATGTGAGTCATTGGCATCTTTTTATTATTATTATTGTTCCTGCCTGCCATCCCTGAGTAGAGACAGGTAATTAGCCATGTTAGTTTGGAAGTAGGCAGAAGGCAGGGCAGGGTGGCACCTTAAGCTAACTAAGGAGTCATCCCGCCTGCCTTGCCTTTTAACAGCTGAATGACCTGATCTTCTGTGTGTCTGTTTACCACTTTATAAAATGGATAATAGTAATTACCTATTTTTATAGGACAAGTAGGAGTGCACCGATAGAGATTTTTGGGGCAATACCAAAGGCCAAGTTTTAATGAGCCATATCGGAATGGGATTTCATAGATTTCATAGACATTAGGGCTGGAAGGGACCTAGAAGATCATGGAGTCCAGCCCCCTGCCCAAAGGGCAGGAAGGCAGCTGGGGTCATAGGATCCCACCAAGATGAGCATCCAATTTTCTCTTGAAGGTGTTCAGTGTAGGTGCTTGAACCACCTCCGCTGGCAGACTGTTCCAGACCTTGGGGGCTCGGACAGTAAAGAAATTCTTCCTTATGTCCAGCCTGAAACGGTCTTGCAGTAGTTTATAACTGTTCAACCTTGTCATCCTTTGGGGCGCTCTGGTGAACAAATGTTCCCGCAGATCCTGGTGGTCACCCCTGATAAACTAATAGGTGGCCATCGGATCCCCCCTGAGCCTGCACTTTTCCAGACTAAAGAGCCCCATGGCTCTCAGCCTGTCATCGTAAGGTCTGTTTTCCTGACCTCTGATCTTGCGTGTGGCTCTTCTTTGGACTCTCTCAAGCTTCTCCACATCCTTTTTAAATTGTGGAGCCCAAAACTGGACACAGTACTCCAGCTGCGGCCTCACCAAGGCCGAGTACAAGGGGAGAATGACGTCCCGGGATTTGCTCGAGAAGCATCTATGGATACAAGCCAGCATTTTGGTCGCTTTACTAGCCGCAGCATCACATTGCAGGCTCATGTTTATCTTGTGGTCAGTAATGACCCCCAAGTCTTTTTCTTCTGTAGCGGATACTGATCTCTTTCTGATATGCAGCCCCGCAGTGTGGAGAGAAGCATCCAGCTGGTAAGTCTGTTGTGGCGGAAGGGGTGGGAGGAGGGAAGGAAAAATGTTTCATAATGTTATATGTAGAAGGAACCCATTGTACAAAAATGCAAACTTTGGAGGCAGTTGTTCCTCAGTTCTAATGTATTTCCCAAGCTCTCTTCACTTTCCTTCCCCTTGCTTGCCCCAGATTTAGCTCCAAGTTTTCATACTCCATCTCATTTTCCCTTTCCACCTTATTTCATCACTTTAAAATGTGCTTCCCCCACTTATCCTCACTGTCCCTCTTGCTATTTCCTTACAACATATTGCTGTTGAACTGCTTCTTAAGCAGCTGTATTTTGTCATCTGTTTCAGTGTTTAAATGCATCTTAGTGATAGTACATCACTGCTGATGTATATACTAATGCATCAGGAAATGCTGATACATGCCAATGGGGGAAAACTTCTTTTAGTAAAGGAGCAGGAGAATATGGCAGAGAGAAAGAAGGGACTGCCTGCACCATAAGATGATGGCAGCAGTCCTGCCAACCCACTGTCAGGTGCAACTTTTTAATTCTGTATAAGAGATAATGAAATGAACCAGTGTTAACTCACCACTGCAGCTGTAGCTCTCTAAACCATCTGAAATTTAACCATCAGAAAATATGAGACCTCATACAGACTGGCCTGAGGATACAGAGGTGGCATTTGTGTGGCTGGAAGAAGGAAAAATGGGACTCAGTGTGGGAGGAGGTTTGGCTGGAGGGTTCCTGCAGAGATGTGTATGGACAGTGACTCTGACCCACCTATAGAGCTGGGCTTTGTTTATGAGATGTGATTTGGGAGAACAGACCAAACTGCAGGAGGGGTATGGTATGATGATGCCTTGTGTGAACAGAGGAAAATCTACAAGGAACAACTTGGATAAGATTAGTACCTGGTGCCTTGTTTGGAGCGGGATAGGAAATGACAACTTGGCTTGCAGGAAGTCTATTAAGGAGCAAGATTGAAGCCTCTGAGAAAAGGGCCTTCTGGGGGAGGAATGCTCAACCTCAGCACTGAGACATCAACAACACTTGAAGGAATACCTTTCATTGTTTCTGCTTTCCCCTGCACTGACTGCAATCCTTTTAGATCTGGTTCCTGGGGTATTTGCACTCTCACTTTTTAGCCTTTTCGCCATCCAATGTATTTCCCTGGTAGATTTGTGCTACCCCTGGCACTTTTCCTGATCTATATCCTGCATGTTAGTTTATCTGTTAAGTTCTGCATGTTCGTCAGTCCTGCTATGTCTGTTTGCCCTTTACACCCATACATATCTCCTATTGTGAACCAAACCCAACCCAATGTCCTCTGCTGGCCAGCCTGCTTTTCTGAGTCACCAGAGGTACGTGCAGAGTACAACTAGTGAGTCAGAGCTTTCTGGCTGGGAAAACTTTGCTGAAGGTGAAACTGTATCATAAAAAGAGCATGATTAAGTTTGCAATGTCAAGCACTCAAAAGTTGGAAAATGCCAGATTTTCAATATGTATGCAACTTTAATTCAGTTTATCCCCTTGTATATTTGCATTATGAAACAATTTAAATACAGGATCACTGTCAGTCTCCCCTGCCTGCAGGAAATTCAGTGCCAATAACCGAACTAGGGGTGGGTGAGGAAAGAGAGAGAGAAAAAAGATTTTTAATCTATGAACTGCAATCTTTGCTTTCTTTCCCTCTTTGCAGCATATCTACCAAAGAAAACTGATGGATGTGTTAGACTTAAAACAGTACAATGCAAAAGTCTGCAAGGCTAGAGACAGAAGTTACACATAAACCAGTTTAAGTGATCAGAAACTAGCTTAAACCTGTAACAGAACAGAAGCTCCATGCACATAAACTAGTTTCAAAATGGCTGAAATTAGTCTAAGATAAAACTGGTTGAATGTAGCATCAGACTGAACTGATTTGGGTCAAACTGATTTATGAAATTTCTGTCCCAGACCCCTTCCTGGTTCAAGTTAAATCACAGTCCCCCAGAATCCCATCATGCTTTGCAGCCTTAAGTTGGGCTGTGCTGTCCGCTCCAGAGAGCAAGATTGGCTCTGCGCCTCTGCTCCCTAACTGGAGTAGTGAGGGCTGGCTCACAGGGTGGGGGTACGACAAGCCCAGCTAGGGATACAGCCCTGTCTACAGGGGGAGAACTGCTTCCCCCTCCTCACCCCCAGCAAACCCCGGCTTGAGTCTGGGGATAAGGAGTAGGGCTAAACACCCAATCCCCTGCTCAAACTTACTGCGGGCTGCAAGTGTAGACTACAAATCCCAGAGGCACCTGAATTCAGGAAGAAGTGATAAGCATCCCTGCAGAGTCCTACTGTTGCAATTCTGGACTGTAAATCCCAGAGACCTTGTGGTGGGGGGGTAGCAGGAAGAGGAAGTGGACACAGAGCGAGAAAGCCATGCTGTAGTGCCTCCACTTCCCCAGCTTCTGGCCTGAGTCACTGCAGGCATGTGGCTGCATTTCCTGAATCAAAGGTAAATGTCTGTTCACTTCTGTTTTCAATTGAATCTATACAGCTTAGACCAACCTGCAAAGACTGAATTGATTCAGCCTTGGGCTTTTTGACTGTATGTACTTGGCCCAAGTGCTCAAAAGACTGCAGTAGAGTTATTGGGATAGAATGAATAAACATCAATAGAGAGCAATTCACAATATTGGTTATTGTAAGATCACATTTTTTTCTCTTTTAAGCTCTTTTTTCTCCATACTTTAGGCTATAGAGAAGACTCACAAACAAAGAGATGGCACTGAACATGACTCTAAATCAGTGATTCCCAGCCAGGGTGCTTTTGAAAAGTGCCCTGAGGTGTAAGTAGATGAGGTGTTAGAACATAAACATGCAAATTAAGCAGAGAAGCACAGGCTCAGGCTCATCTCTGCCTGAACTATCCCTCATCCCTACAGTCAGGCCCCTTTGCAAGGAAGTATTTTTTTTAAATTGGGTGCCACTCAGTTTACAAAAGTAATGGAGGGGTGCCTCAAGTCCAAGAAGGTTAAGAACCACTACTCTAAATAAATTCCTGCCAAATGTTCAAAGGAGCAACACCTGAAAACAATATTTTGTTATAATTTCTTGGCTATGGCAGTCCTAAAGCAATGTGAAAACACTTCAAATAGCAGTGTGATACCTAATTTACTGAGTCCCTTTGCAAGTACGTGCTGCATGCTTTCTCATTGACATTGAACATTATTTTCAGTGGGGTTAATACATATTTTACTGATGGGAATTCTACTAATAGTAGAACTGAGTCCTATTGTTACATCACCCTATAGGTTCAGCCATGTGTTTTTCCTTATAGCTGTGTAAGCTCTGGGGCCAATCACCCTTCTAACAATTCAAAAAATCTGCTGTGGATAAAAAATAAAATAAGAAAAACTCTCATGATGAATCTTGGGATTGAAATTAACTTTTTATTTATTTTGCTTGGTTCAAAATGTAATGGAAACAGGATTTCAATGTTTTTACTTCTCCTGAAGCTACATCCAATATATTAATTTGTTCTTTACAACAGTAGTTTGAACCAGTAAACCTCTGAAAGACCAGAACTATTCACATTTACTATAGAGGGTATGTTTTCTTAAAAATGATTCTTTTACCACCTTCAGTTATGTACAAACATTTAGATTCCTTGGCTGTAAACTAGATGTGACACTATGTAGACATATAGTGTCTATACCATTGTTACATGAAACAATGATATTGATTATATTGTTTCATATAACAAATTAAACCTTGGAGTTAAGGTGGATAGGGTAGTAGATATCTACTTTCATTTGGACACTGTCACATTTGATAGATGAAGTTTAGTGGGCTGAAATTGGTTCTGGAGACAACTGTGTTCTCTGTCCTGTGAGTGGTTAAGGCTATGACCCTTCAGTGATTTAGCACGTGTCTGTGCTGCAGGCAGAGAAGGGAAAGCATGCCACACTAACTTTAAACTTGCTAGCAACCTAACTGGTGTATAAAGCAACTCACAAGTGTAAGCATTTGGTGTGAGGCTTAGTTAAGCAATTTGACTTTCATGGGAAGTGGCGCTAACAGCATTTGTTGGCTATAATCAAGCATCTAAGACAGCAATGGATAACAATAGTGATATAAGTGCACAGTATTTATGATTACACTATTGAAATGAAGAATTGCTCTCAGTAGTAAATGTAATCTTATAGTCTAGTGTGGTAGAAGGCCACAGATATTTGGCATGATATTGTTCTGTACAAGTCAGTGGGATTTTTCCCTTTATCAGTGAGAGCAGATTCAAGCACTATTTACAAATTCATCACAAAGCTTCTAGATTATACCACAAGTGATTCTTGTCAGAAATAAGGATTCTTCTAGCCTAATAAAGAAGGAGCAACTACAGTAATTTGTGCAATGCCTAACAGAGAAAACCCTGACAGACACCAGAATAAAGTAGGATCTTGGGATCCGTATAACTCGTATCCAATTAGTTTATGATTATTGCTATTTAGCAAGTATTTGTTTTCTGACTTGTGACAGGAAGTCATAGATTCCCATCTCAAAAAAAGTATACCTTCATTCAGGAGGATACAGAGGAATACAGAAATAAGAGGTTTGATTAACACTGGTAGAAGATAACTGGGGTAGTGATAGACTGGGAAGTAAAGCTTCAGCTGGCTGAGAAAATTACTTTTTCATTTAGTAGATGACGCTGCTCCATGGTCCAGTTGCAGCCGGCAGGCTGTTTGACGACCCTAACGTAGGTTCGACATACTTAAACTTTCTCTAAAGGATTTACCCTTCTTTATAATTATGTCAGACATATATTGCCCCAGAGCCTCCTTTGAACAAGAAAAGTGTTTTGTTACTTACTTATCAGCTCCATATTTAGTTAAATTATGCAACCCATGCAGGGGATGGCAGAAATAAGCATAGAGTTCTTTTACAGCAGGGGTTGGCCAAATCTGGCCTGCAAAGCCAATGGATCCAGGCTGTGGAACTGGGGCTTCAGTGGTGTTTGGCAACAGGTGATTCCTGCATGGAGGAGAAAAGTGGCAGCAGTGGCTGTGTGCTAGTGCCAGCCTACCTCTGAGCAAAGGTGGGTCATTCTAGCCTGCAGCCAGGAAAGGTTGCCAACCACTGTCTCTTACACATATCTTTTTAGCCAGGGAAATGGTTTATTGCTTGCTTCAAGTGTTGGTACCTGTGAGGGTTGTGCACTTTGCCATCATGTTTTGATGAAAGGAACTCCAAGGAGTTGTGGACTGTAGGTTTGGTAAGCTAGAAACTAGATACAGCTGTAACTAAGAGGAGAGCTAGGAAGGGTGTGACTTCATGAACTTCACTAGAATTAGCTGTACTTTTAGTTGGGTGTGGCAAAAAAAAGAAAAATACTGTAAGGGATTTCAAGAAGTAAAATCCACTGTTTGACAAGAATATTTCTATTTAAACCATCCTACCCATACTTAATTAACCTGAACTTAAAAACTTCTAATGATGGAGATTCTACAGTCTGTGTTGGTGCTTTGTTCCAATGCTTAACCACCATCATAGAACATTCTTTCTAATATCTAACCTAAATCTCCATTGCTACCTGTACCCTGCAGATGGTGAGAACTGATCACCAGGCTCTTTAGAACAACTTTTTTTGTACTTGGAAACTGTTATAAAATTCCTACTCTTCTCTAGACTAAACTGTCTCAATTCTTCCAACCTTTCTTCACATGTTATATTTTCCAGACCTCTTATTCTCTTGCCCTCTTCTGAACTCCTTCCAATCTGTGGACATCTTTCTTGAAGTGCAGTGATCAAAATGGGATACAGTTTTCCAGTGGAGGCCTTACCAGTGCTGAGCAGAGTAGAAACATTATAATAGAAGCTCTGTTGTCTGTTTAGCCTATGCAGGTACTATGTGATATTTTATACATTTACTTTTCTGTTGTTCCTGTAATATATACTACAAAGGTGTTTTTATCAAAGGTGTCCAAAACTCTTTCTTTTCCAGAAATGCTGTTGGGAATATTGCTACATGGGGAAAATACTTTTTGTAAAGCAACGTTTGTAAAAATGGAAGCACTGGAGTCCTGGAAAGAGGAAAAATTGCTGCCACCTAGGTAAATATATCAAGCAACTGGTAAACAGATGAGGTAAGTGCACTTGTCAAATGCACTGACATTGAATAAGCTTAGTCCATCTGAAAATTGTTCTGCAGCAGAAGTATATCCATTAGGTAGTCCCATTATGTGAGATGCACTCTGCTGTCAATTCTAAAATAAATTGCAAATGAAGTCCCTTTGGACCAGTAAGTAGGAATGGATGTTTTACGGGATGGATCTTATTGCAATGCACTTTTAACAGCCTTGCCAACTGATATTGCAGTTTGGTTAAATGACAGAGGAGAATACAATTAATGTGGTATTCTCATTCAAGGGAGGATACCTTTTATTAAGCTGTAACTGCACATGGCAGACTCATCCCCATCTAGAATTGAGGACAACTTGAAACTGTATTCAGAGTGAGGTGGGAGCTCTGGAAAATGTTCATTAGTATTTCATTTTTAGTCTACATAACACCACCCAACCTGAAAAGACAAAATGATTGCCAATTACATTTTTGCAAATGGCATTTGCTCTGACTCGTTTTACAATGCTGTATAGAACTCTGCATATATGCATAAGCATATTGATAGAAGGTTGCCAAAGGAGTGAGTATGGATGTGTCTGATAAACAGGATACAAAATTAAATAGTGAATGCCCAAACGGGTGACTTTGTATAAAGAATTGTCTCCATTCACATATATCCTTGGAAAGAAGGTTTGGGGCTATAGATAGGGTTTTCAAACACAAAAGAGTGGAAATTGTAGAGGTCTAGGGATCCCATGCAGCCTTATAATCATAGAATCATAGCAAGTTAGGGTTGGAAAGGACCTCAGGAGGTCCAGCCCCCTGCTCAAACCCCCTGCTCAAACTGGGACCATCCTCAACTAGATCATCCCAACCAAAGCTTTGCCTAGCCAGGTTTTGAAAACCTATAAGGATGGAGTTTCCACCACCTCTCTGGGTAACCTGTTCCAGTGTTTTACTACTCTCTGAGTGAGAGAATTTTTCCTAATACTGAACTTAAACATCCCTTGCTGAAACTTGAGACTTGTTCCTGGTTCTCTGCCACCACTATGAATAGCTTAGGTCCATCGTCTTTTGAACCCCACTTCAGGTAGTTGAAGACTGCTATTAAGTCTCCTCTCAGTCTCCTCTTCTCTAGACTAAATAAGCCCAGTTCCCTCAGTCTTTCCTCATAAATCATGTGCCCCACCCCCCTCACCATTTTTGTCACCTTCCACTGGACTGTCTCCAATTTGTCCACCTCCTTTTTGTAGGGGGAAGAGGGGGGAAAACTGAACATAGTACTCCAGATGTGGCTCTCACTAGTGCTGAACAGAGGGGAATAATTACTTCCCATGACCTACTGGCAACACACCTACCAATGTAGCCCAGTATGCTGTTAGCCTTCTTGGCAACAAGGGAACACTCCTGGCTCATTCAGCTTATTGTCCACTGTAACCCCCAGGTCCTTTTCTGCAGAGCTGCTGCCCAGCCAGGCAGCCCCCAGCCTGCATCAGTGCATGGGATTGTTTTGACCTAAGTGCATGACTTTGTACTTGTCCTTGTTGAACTTCTCGAGATTCCTTTTGGCCCAATCCTGCAATTTATCTAGTTCTCCCTGAATCCTAGCCCGACCCTCCAGCTTATGTACTACTCCCTCATCTTGGTGTTATCTGCAAACCTGCTGAGGGTGCACTCTGTGCCATCTTCCAGGTCGTTGATGAAGACATTGAACCAACCCTGGGGCACTCCACTTGATACCAGCTGCCAACCAGACATCAAGCCATTGATTACTACTCTCTGAGCTGATGCTCCAGCCAGTTTGCTATCCACCTTACAGTCCATTCATCCAGCCCATGCTTCCTTAGCTTGCCTGTGAGAACGCTGTGTATCAAAAGCCTTGCTAAATCAAGGTATACCACATCCGCCAGTCTCCCCTCATTCAGAGACCGTCACCTTGTCATAGAAGGCAATCAGGTTGGTCGGGCATGACTTGCCCCTGGTGAATCCATGCTGACTGTTTCTAATCACCTTTTTCTCTTCCAAGTGCTTAGAAATGGATTCCTTGAGGATTTTCTCCATGTTTTTTCTGGGGACTGAGGTGAGGCTGACTGGTTTGTAGTTCCTTGGATCCTCCTTTTTACCTTTCTTCAATATGGGCACTATGTTGTGCACTAGCAGCAATAAAGCATGATGGGATCTAATGGGCCATCCCACACCTCCTGTCCTGCACACACAGCATGGCAGGAGGTGTGATTGTGTGGAGCCTTCATTAGGTCTCATGCCTTTACCTGCACTTGGAGAGGAGTCTGGGAGCAGTCAAACACTGGAAGCTGCCTAGAGAAACTGTGGGATCTCTATCTTTGGGAGTTTTCAAGAGCAGGTTGGCTAGACACTGGGCTGCGTAGTCAGGGAAGACCCTGTCTTGAGCAGGGAGCTGGAGTGGATCCCTGCCAGCCCTATGATTCTATGTTATGTCACTTTTCTTTTGGGTAACTCCTCAGAACCGGGGAAGGCGAGAGAGCAAGAGCCAGCGAGCCTTTCCCCCTGACCCTTTTTTGACTTTCTGAAAGGGATGCCCCTAAGAAAGCGGCGGGTGAAAGCAGGCCGCCCTCCGCGCCCGGGGAGCTAGAGGAGCGGGGCGGGGGTGGCCCGGGGCTGTCCGTCGGTGCCGTGGGGGGGGAAGCCGGCGCTGGCCTCCAAGGCGGGCTGCGTGCGGGACGTGTCCCGGCGCCGGCGCCGGCTCGCAGCGCCCCCTGCGCTCGGCCTTGCTGTGGCCAAGGCAGCGCGGGAAGCCAGCGGCTCCGCACGGCCAGCGGGGCCCCTGCGGCCCCGGACCCTCCCTCCCTCCCTCCTGCCCCGCAGCCCAGTGCCACATCACACCGCCCTCGCCAGCCGCATGTGGGGGCCGGGACTGACTGCGGCCGGAGCCAGTGTGGAGGCGCGGCGAGGCCGGGCCGCCAATGGGAGGCGGCGCGGGGCGGAGCCAGCTGCGGCACATCTGGGCGGCTGGGGAGAGCGCGGGGCCAGTTCTGCAGGGCGCGCGGCATGGCTTGAGGGAGGCGCGCTGCGGCCAGTACCGCGGGGCGGGCGGAGAGCAGGGGGCGCCGCAGACCGGCCGGGGACTGGGAGGGGGCTTGTGCTGCCCCCGGCTGCCGGCTCCTGCCCTACCACGGGGTAAGAGAAGCGCCTGAGTTGCTGGCTCCCTGGGCGTGGGAGCGCCCTTGGCTTCCGTGGCGAGTATGTGACACTTCGTGTTTGCGCGGAGCCTGGCTTTTGGAGAGGTTGAGGGGCCCGCGGACGCCTCGAAGTGTGGAGGGGCTTGGCTCCAGCACTGCTTCTCAACCTTGACAGACCCGAGGCGCCTCTTGGAAAATGCCAGCTCTGAGTTTGCACTCGGGTTTTTTTTGCCGGCAGACACGTAATAGAGTCGTTTTTCTGTTGCAGGCAACTCGGAAAGACCACAACTATGAATGTCTGTTTGCAGCCTGCAGACTTATCTTGTGAATCCCGCTTGCAAGCCGATCAGGGCTAAGGTCCTGTGGCATCTTGAAAAAGATTTTAAGACCCCCCGGGGGTGCTGTGACATCCTGGTTGAGAATCACCGATCTAAACTCATCGGTGTACTGGACTGCTCCACCCAAAGGGTGGGTGATTCTTTCTCATTTTGGGGGACTGGAAATCATTTAGATTAGCTATTCCAAACTGTGAAGTGGAGACACCTGGAAAAATTACGTGTGTGAATAAAACACGTTCTGCACAGTTTTTTGTATAGCTTGCTTTTCTCCCATATTTTTGGCTGTCTCAGAAAACTTAAGGCTAGTCTTAAATTTCTGAGTGAAAAAGCAACTGAATTGGAACTGAATTCATGCTCTCTAGCTAAGCATTAGAACCCCCAGATCTAGACAGGCTCCTCATTTTGCTGTATACTGAAATAATATCAGGAAAACATTTAAAATCCTTGGAAACATACCATTTTCCTTTCTGAAATCACATACATTCTCCTCCTCCTGATAATCCTAAAGGTTACCATGTTCATTACTGTGTGCTCCAGTCCTTTAATTATCTTTTTGGTCGCTGCCTTTTAGAATTTTCAGAAGCTGGAACTTTATTGCACAAGGACAGAGATAGAAGTGCGTTAAGCTTTACATGTCTGTACTGGAATTTGGATGCTCACTTTGCATACCTATCACTTGTTATATATCTAGTATTATATCTTTCTTTTTTATTATCTATGTATTTAATTCATATGTTGTCCTTTCCAGCAAAGATTCAGGGCGGCTGAGAGTAAAAACTCAAAATAGTATTGGTATCCTTTACAAAGGACTTGCACGTTAGATGTACCTTTCACATTGAAGCACCTGCCGTATCGCTTGTGACTTCCTCCTGCTCTGCTTTCGGGGAGAACAAACCAGCTAGCATTTGCTTGTATGATCCTACATAACTACTTTTGTAAGGATATTAAGTAATTGCATGTTTTAAGTTTGACAGGTCATAATTTTTAACCAGAATTTGTTAGTGTCTTTTTTCAGTAAAGATTGATCATTCGCACTGAACTTTTCTTTCCTAGAGTTTATCCACATGCCCTGTAAATCGTTGTTCTGTTTAGCATTTCTTATGTAGGCTTTTCCAATATTTAACCTGTGAAAATGGAGCTGGTTAAAATTAGATCTCACTTGTTTGTTGAAAAGGTGGATCTAAAACAAGGAGAACCACTGTTGGAGAAGGATAGCCTTTCTGAGTAGTAAAGAGTGACTATAGCAATGGTTAGGTAAATTTTCCTCTGTTTGCTATTTTCCGTCTCTTTTTGGGCACTGGATGCTTGTTACTGTCCTCTCACCTAGACCAGCAAATACCCAGACCAGTGGCACCCAAGGGGCCTCATTAGCCTTAAGATAGGGTTGGACTAAGATTTGTCAATTGCAAAACTCCTGTTTATCTCAGTAGAACTGTGGCTTGACTCCCATTTCCTTTTATCACATTCAGTAAGACATTTTACCATATTTCAATAAGCAGTAGACATCTTTAACTTCTTCCCTTCCCAGATGTTTGTTGAATTGGGCAAAGCTTCAGTGGTCCTGGTTATTGAACAAATTCCTTTATAAAAGCAGTTAGTTTTTATAGAGCAAAGAAGAGCATACTATTTCCATTCTTTGCTATTTGGCAGTACAATTGACCCTTAGAATACTAGTCCTTTTCTTTCCACTAGATAACAAGAAAAAGTATTAAGTAAGTCCAGAAGTATGCTAATTATTTAATCAAGATGCTGGGCCAGTTCTTGTATACTGCTTTATACATTTCAGGAAGTGTGTAGCCTAGCAAATTATTCAGGTTATTGTACCTGTAGTTTTTCTCTTATTTTTTCCCCGGAGGTTCTTCTCTTGTAACTTGACTGAAGCATCTGTTGTCACTAAGCCAGGGTTAGGATACTTTGTAATATTTTTCTGTCTATTGCTGTCTCTGGTTTCAAAGTTACAAAATTTCTAGAGCTGTTAAAGCTAGTCATGCTCTGTCTTGGAGGAGAACATGGCTTACTTCCTTGTTGATGTTTGCTCTTGATCCTGTGGCTAGTTCATAGGCACTATTCTCACCCTTTTCAGCAGGAGCTTTAACTGAGGACAGACTACAGAATGGGGGCCTCTAATATTCTACATGACTCAAGGCATCCCTCCATAACTTGTCAATGGAATGGCACCCAATTTCAAAAACTAATTTATATGTTACAGTGTTTTATCTCTTTGCAGAGGGGCTGGCATTGGGGGGGGGGGATCAGCCAGGCAGGGTCAAGCATGAACATGCACATATTGTATCTGTTTATCTCCTCAGACCTTGTGCTCCAGATGATCTGGCTGCACGTATTGTGACACCCTGGTCTAGCCATTCATTATGGAGGATTTTTTAAATTTACTATTGATACCATCAGCATTCCCAAATGTCCTCTAATAATTACAAAGAGGTGTGTGATTTGAGGAATATCCTTGGTTCTTGGGTCCATTTGTTATTTTATGAGAGCTTACTTATGTGCAATATCTTCCACTTATTCATTACTGGTTTTGTGACCTGCGTAGGCCTACTCTGTGATACTACAACAGTTTTCATTTTCTATTCCTATGTTCCTTCAATTTGAACAATGAGTAGTTAAGCTTTCTTCTTCTTCCCCACTGGTATGATGCTATCATATTTCTTTCACACACTGTACGGGAACGTTTAAATACAAGTAGTTTTAAAAACCTCTCTATTGATAGCTGAGCAACCTTTATTTTTTGCAACCTAATGGAAAACAATGAAGTATTTACATTGAGAAAACCAATATAAAGAGTGGCTGATGACTCCTAGGAAAACTTAACACAATGTTAAGTCAGTTGTTAGTTACTGGCACTTCTGCTTGTCATGTCATGGGACATATTTGACAGTTCCATGAAAAATGGATCTTCTTTCTGTAGCAGTCTTTGTTGCTTATTACAGCTATCCATCATGTTTTTTAAAATAAGTACTCTTGACAACTTCCCTATCTTCTTAGAGCTATTCTAGGAAGCACTCAAAAGTACTGTTAATTAGTTGCAAGGGTGATTCTCTGGTTCATAGAACTGATTAATACAGCGCAACATAATAATATGTTCTGTCATTATTGCACTTAGGATGGGCTTTAACTTGCGTATCAATCTTAGCTATGGTGTTAGAAATATCCGTGTGACTTTCCTAATGCAGTTAAAAATGGACACCATCATTGGCATAAGCAGGAAACATGTATGGCTAACAAAACAGTTATTTCTGTATTGTTTTATAATCTTAAAGGTTATTTCTTTTTGCAAACACAGCAACAAAGGGAAAAAAAGAGCAGGCTCTTTTAAAAAGCCCCTAGGCCTTGACACATCTTTCAGGAGCCTGGAGTTACTTTGCAAAATGATGGCTATGGGCTACAAATATCAGATGGTAGAGCTGAGTGAGGGGCATCATTGAAAGCTGAGGAAGACTAAGCAGTATGAAGTTTTCAGATATGGCTGGACTTTGGAGGCATTGTAACAGAGACCTAATTGAGGGGTTTGAATGGGGAAAATGAGTAATATTAGAGACAGCAGTTGGAAAGAAGCAACTCTATTAAGATCACAAGATAAGCTATAGTTGCCTCCTCTCATTTTTAACCATACCTTGTACTCCTGAAGAAGGCCAGAACAGGGAGCAGGGCTGTCCCTGGGGGAGGGTGGGGTGTGTGAATCGGGGCAACTGGCCTGGGCCCCACGCTTTGGGGGACCCCGTGGAGCCAGATGGAGAGATTTGTGGTGACTCTGCATTGCCACTGGCTTACATCTGGCTGCTCAACAACCCCTCCACCCCCCCACTGCTGAATCTGCCACCAGAGGCAGAGCCCCACACAGGCTGATTTGCCTTGGGCACTGCACCCTGCTCAGCTCGTCTCTGACAGGGAGTGAATTTTCTTCCTTTGCAGCTCCTCTTGGACCTAAATTCTCTGCCTTCCACATAACAATCCTTCTTTTTTAAAATGGAAAGCATATGAAAAGAGGGAGAAAAAAGACAAATTTTCTAAATCCTTGATGGGGAAAGTTTTTATTACATATTCAGGGTAATATGCATGACTCACGGAAGAAAGACAGTTACAAATAGGGTCAGGATGAGTATAAGACTGGGAAATGAACTCTTGACTTCTAATTCTGGCACTGACATACCCCCTGCCGCAACTGCATGGCCTTGGGTAAGCCAAACAGGCCAAAAACGTCAAGATTGTCCAGTGCTGTTTTGGGTGCTCAGCTTAAAGCAACTTAGAACTCATTTTCATAAGTACATAACACCTCAATTTCAGCTGAACTTGGAGGAGGAGGGGCACCCCAAACCAGTGACTGCTTCTGAAAATGGATGCCATAACATGTCCCTCACTTATCCTTGACCCAAGATCAGTGTTTCCTTTAACTACCTGTAAGAGGTACTGAAATGCACAATTCCCATTAATTTTGAACATGTTAATCATTGCATATTGTACAGCATCAGAAATATGGAGTAAAACACTTAAATTACTACTACTCCTTGTCTAAGTGCCAACATTGGAATTTTAATGAGTATTGTTGTGAATCTGCATCCTGGAGGTTGCACTGCACTACAGTTATAGGGCTTCAACCTTGTGCATTGATTAATAAATCCTCCCTTTGGTGATTATAATATTATTTCCTCCTTTCACACAGTTGTTTTGTAATCTTAGCAAAAGGCAGAAAACATGGATACCACTTATGTAACTTTGCAAACACTGACTTTCTGATGGCGACTCCTATGGTTTAGTAGGGAACAGAGGAAAATGGCTTTGGAATTTCACTATTCTCTGTCTTTTGGTTTGTTTTTAAAAGGGTCTTTGGTTCACTTTCCTCATTAACATTCACCAAGGTTTGATGTACACAGGAAATTACAGGTCATGTGATACAGCAAAGGAATGTGCAGGGAAAGGGAACTATGTGCATCCTCTGACTTGACAGTAGTTTGGGCCCTACTCCAGTGTAGGGTATGATGTTTCACATTATTAAAAGAGTTTCACATTTTTTAAATAAAGGGATTATGTTAGTACTCTTCAAAATTACCACTGCAGTTTGAAAAAATAGCATTTACCTCCCTTGGTTCTCAGACAGATTCCACTTACCCTATTCCTCACCCCTCAAACAGGCAACCTGTCATACATTTCATATTACTATCTTGGGTGTCTCCCACCTGATCCTATATCAATCCCTTCCTATACCCAGTGGAAGATTAACACTAACTATCAAAGAAAGACAAAGTATTCATCATTATATATCACCTTTTCACGTGTTTTTTTCATAGATTTCATAGACTTCATAGACAGCAGGGCTGGAAGGGACCTTGGGAGATCATCGAGTCCAGCCCCCTGCCCAAAGGGCAGGAAGTCAGCTGGGGTCATAGGATCCCAGCAAGATAAGCATCCAATTTACTCTTGAAGGTGTTCAATGTAGGTGCTTGAACCACCTCCGCTGGCAGACTGTTCCAGACCTTGGGGGCTCGGACAGTAAAGAAATTCTTCCTTATGTCCACTCTGAAACGGTCTTGCAGGAGTTTGTGACCGTTCGACCTCGTCATCCCTTGGGGCGCTCTGGTGAACAAACGTTCCCCCAGATCCTGGTGGTCACCCCTGATAAACTTATAGGTGGCCATCAGATCCCCCCCTGAGCCTACGCTTTTCCAGGCTAAAGAGTCCCATGTCTCTCAGCCTGTCATCGTAAGATCTGTTTTCCTGACCTCTGATCATGTGCGTGGCTCTCCTCTGGACTCTCTCAAGCTTCTCCACATCCTTTTTGAATTGTGGAGCCCAAAACTGGATGCAGTACTCCAGCTGCGGCCTCACTAAGGCCGAGTACAAGGGGAGAATGACGTCCCGGGATTTGCTCGAGAAGCATCTATGGATGCAAGCCAGCGTTTTGGTTGCTTTATTAGCAACAGCATTGCATTGTAGGCTCATGTTCATCTTGCGGTCAATGATGACCCCCAAGTCTCTTTCTTCTGTAGTGCTATCCAACGTCGCACTGCCGAGCCTATAAGGATGCTGCAGGTTTTTCCTCCCAAGGTGGAGAACCTTGCATTTTTCGGTGTTAAACACCATCAGGTTCTCTTCTGTCCATTTGCTGAGCTTGTCCAGGTCAGCCTGGATCACCCGCCTATCTTCTGGCGTGGATGCTTTGCCCCAAAGTTTGGTGTCATCGGCGAACTTGGCCAGTCCACTCCTGACTCCAATGTCCACATCGTTAATGAAGATGTTGAATAGTATTGGTCCAAGGACAGAGCCTTGAGGGACCCCACTGGTCACAGGACACCACAATGAGTGACTGCCATCGATTACAACCCTCTGGGTCCGACCACGGAGCCAGTTTCCCAGCCAGGGGATCGTGGTGGAGCCAAGGCCACAACTGGGCAGTTTGGCCAAGAGGTGATCATGGGATACCAGATCAAAAGCTTTTTTGAAGTCAAGATATATGACATCAATCTCTTCTCCCTCATCCAGGTGATAGGTCACCTGGTCATAGAAGGAAATGAGATTGGTCAAACAAGACCTACCCACAACAAACCCATGCTGGCTTCCCTTAGGATGTTAGCCTGGGCCAGTCCATCAAGGATGGCCTCCTTAATAAACTTTTCTAAGATCTTCTAAGATCTACATAAGGGCAGAAGTCAGGCTAATGGGCCTGTAGTTAGCTGGATCCACTCTCCTCCCTTTCTTGAAGATTGGCACCACATTGGCCTTCTTCCAGTCTTCGGGCACTACACCAGAGCACCAGGAGTTTTCAAAGATCCATGCTAGGGGCTGGGCTATGACGCTTGCCAGCTCCTTGAGTACCCTGGGGTGCAGATTGTCAGGGCCGGCTGACTTGAAGGTATCCAGCTTCTCAAGGTGTTCCTTCACAAGGTCAGCATTTATGGAGGGTAGGGGATCCCCATCACCCGGATCTTCCTGTCCCATAGCAGGCATGGGCGTCCCATGGGACTGATGAAAGACTGACGCAAAGTACCTATTTAATAGGTTGGCTTTTTCCTGGGTGTCAGTTGTCAGTTGCCCCATCTGTTTTATCAGGGGTCCAACATTGCCTTTGCTTTTCCTCCGGCTCCCCACATATCTGAAAAAGGACTTTTTGTTGTCCTTGATGCTTAAAGCTAGTTGGAGTTCAGTTGCAGCCTTGGCTTTCCTGGTTTGCTCCCTGCAGGACCGGACCAGCACAGAATAATCCTCCTTGGAGGTGAATCCCGTCCTCCATCCTTTGTAGGCTTTCCTTTTTAGCCGCAGGAGGTCTACTAGGTCCCTGGAGAGCCAGGGGGGGTGCTGTGCCTTCTTGCTGCCTTTCCTCTGTGTTGGAATAGATTTAGCTTGTGCACTGAGGATCGCTTCCTTGAGAAGCAACCACTCTTCTTGAACTCCCATCTCCCTGGGGTCTCGCCAAAGAGCGGGCTGTGGTCATGGAAGCCAAAGCCTTTCCGATGACACCAGCTCCGCAGTCTTTGGTTCACTGCGTGGATCCTCCTCTCCCTCCTCAGCCCATAGCCCGAGAGTGGGAGGATCGACGAAGACACCACCTGAGCTCCCAGACCCCTAAGCCCCGCTCCCAAAGCCATGTAGTGCCTCATGACCTGGTTGAGGGTGCTCCGAGCCGTGTCATTGGTGCCCACATGAATAAGAAGCATGGGATAGTGGTCTGTGGGCCGGAGGAGCTCTGGGATCCTCTCCGCAATGTCTTGGATGCGGCCCCCCGGGAAGCAGCAGACTTCCCGGGCTAAGGGGTCAGGGCGGCAGATTGCCCCCTCAGTCCCCCACAGGATGGAGTCTCCCACAACAAACACCTTTCGTTTTGTCTTGGGGAGAGCGGGGCCAGTAGCTGCGGTCGAGCCTGGGTTGCCTGCGGGAGCCAGCAACTGAGCAGGCTCAGCTGGGGCTGCAAGAGGTGCGAACCTGTTGCTAAGCTCTGGTGAGGGAGGGGCCTTGGTGCGGCGGGCCTTAGGGCCCTTGACCACCTTGGTCCATGCCCCTGACTGGGCAGAGCGGGAGGTCCCAGAGTCCTCCTTAGTCCTGGAGGGAGACAGTGCTCTACTCTGCGGCTCCCGGGGGAAAAGGGCCTGGCAGTAGGAGTCTATCTCCTGCTCGCAGTCCCTTATGGCACGCAGTCTCTGGACTGTGGCCTGGAGCTCCTCCAGCTGGCACGCCAGAGACCCCAGTAGGGAGCAGACCCCGCAAGGGGAGGTGGCCATGCTCCCGGGCCCCAGAGCCTGAAAAAGCAACAGGCAGCCCCCGCAGCTGAGATCCAGGGGCTCCATCTGCGTGGAGCCTGGAACCATGGGCTCCATCTGGGTGGCAGTCTCTGAGGTGCCCGATGGGGGGAACCTCGGGGTGCGGCTCATGCCCATCTGTGTCATGCCTCTGGTAGGCTGGCTGCGGCTGGGGCTGGCTACTCTGGGGGGGTTGCAGGCAGGGTCTCGTGCCCTCCCACGCCCTCTCCTGCGCAAACTCTGTGCTAACTCTAGCCCCTGTTTATGCAGCTTGTTCACGCGGCTTTGGTTGCGTGGCTCCCTGGGGGGCTGGGCCAAGTAGGGGCCTGGGCGGGGGCTTGACCCGGCCCGGCTCCATGCAGCCGCCTCTTCCCAGGGAACGAGGAGTTAACCCCTTCCCACCATGAGCCTGCTTACCTCCGGCTGTGCTGGGGGTCGGCAGGGGGCTCTGCGGCTGCTGAGGTGGTGTCTGGGGAACTTCGGGGGAGCGGGGGCGCAGCAGGCTTCACCCGTGCGTCTCTTACCGCTCCGAAGCCTTTTGATCAAGACTTTTGAATTGTATATGTAAACATGACTTTACAACATCAACCACCTTTTAACTGCTGGAAAATACGCAAAATAACTGCACTTTCTATAACGCTGGGGACTGACAGATGTACAGGATTTACATAAAGCGCCATGAGTTAGAGATCTCTCTCCCCTCCCCCTGACCCAACAGACATTTGCCTGTTGCATCTGCAGGGATTAAGTCTGCTTTCAGGAGCCTGAAGTCTGCCTGGAGCTGAAGAGCTACCTTTCTCTTCCCCAGCCCTGCCACACTTCCCCAGCTCTGGGGTTGTCAGCAGGAAGGGAAGGGGAATGGGAGCAAGCTGCTGTCTGGGCCTTGCCTGGCTTGAGCTGGAGAGGGGAGAGCTGGTGAGGGGCTCTGATCCAACCAAACCCCAGGCTGGGCAAACCCTACCCAGCAACTCACTTCCCCTCCCCACTCCCTTTGTGCTGGCAGGTTGGGGGCTGGAGATAAGCTGCATCAGCCCAGCCCTGATCATGCACAGATTAACCCTGGGGATCACAAGTGGAGCCTTCTAAAGCGGAGCTCCTTCATCTGATCCCTCAATGAGGGTTAATTTGATGCACAGTTGGCCACTCTAAAAGCACTCTGCAGTTGTGCACATACATCACAGCATGGGTGTATAGTGCTGTTGCAGGACACTAAGGTGCCTGCTCCTCTAAGAGCAGAACTGCCCAGAGAGAGAGCCCAAAGAGCCAGATAGAAGCCCACAGGTACAGGTTACTATGGCAACAGGCTAATGAGCAAATTGGCCTACACCTGCACCTGGTCAGCTGACCAGAAGAGGCAGGGCCCTGGGCATATATAAACCCCAGGCCTGGGACTAGAGGTTTAGTTCTTTAGTAGCAGCTAAGGGGAAGGAGCTGCCAGGGAAGAATTGTCCAGGCACTGCCTGATATGCTGCATCCTGGGCTAATGGGGCTCGAGGAGCTCAACAGGTACCCTAGCCTACAAAGAACTTAGTGCTGGGGGAAGTTTGACTTCTTAAAGGGACAGAGCACACCCTGAACTGCTTATATTATGTTATGACTCAGGGGCTAATGTTTAAGTTGCTGTTTATAAATACTGGTGGATTGGCCTGAGGCTGTTGGGCATCACAGACCAGCTAGGTGCTGTGAGTGTATCAGCTGTTAAGCTTCTGGGTTTGGGATTGAGGTGAATTGGGAGTGAAGTAAAGACAAATTTACTTGTAGCTTAGCATACGACAGTTAACAGAAAGGTTAATGTGATGAACAGATAGTACAGTAATAAAGAGCTAATAGTGAATAATAACAACAGATAGACAGAATGACAAAGAGTTCCCACATGGGGTTGGCAACTTATCAGCAGTCCCTCTATGCCAGGTGCATGCCAAGTTGTTCCAGTGAAGTCAGGTATCCCCGATCAACGCTGTCTGAGGGGTCACTGGGAAGGTCCTTTGGTCAGGATCCGGTCCTTTGGTGAGGATCCAGTCCAATCCACTGGGGGTGATGGTCCTTCTGTCCCGTCCTTCTAACTGGTCACTTGACATGCATGTTCCTTTATGCCTTATCTTATGCTAATCTGTTGGCTTTAGAGCCACTCACAATCTTGCCCTATAGCTGTTACCCTATAGGATTAAAAGGTGTTAGAAATTATCATGAAAGGTTACCACCTGAACTCAGGTTCACCCAATAAGCAAATTACACCACGTTACTTTGAGGTTTGAAATTAGCATTACTGTACCCAAGCTCAACCCCTTGGTTTCTTATTCCTTGGAATGTGCTAATTATATTAGGTGGTCAGATCTTGTTATGGCTGACCTTTAAAAAAACCTGTTGGATCAGCTAACCTTGTAGTTCTGCTTATATTTGGGGCCCATGATCGGTGCAAACAGTTAGATTCAACACTTTGGTTAAATTGTGACGGACAAATTCCATTTGCAGATTGCAAACTTGCAAGCTTTGCGTTAGCTAATCTTAACTGCTAGACAATTGCCTGGATTTCTCCAAGAAATCCGAGCATATTTATTGCTCATGATAGTAACGCCTCTGGTTCTGGTTACCACAATTGGGGAAGGAGTGGTTACCACAATTGGAAGGAGGAGGCCTAATTGGGGGCTCACTACAGTGTGGGGACCCCAGTGCCAGGGGGCGCACTGCCAAAGGGGGTGAACAGAGTCCAGCGCCAGTGTGGGGCACAGAGACTGTGCTGTGGAGAGCCCAATGAGGACAAGAGGCCGAGCTGTAGCAAGGCCCCAGGAGAAACAATGTTTAAATCCCATTTGCGAGGGTTGGGTTGTGGTAAAGGGGTGGAGCCACACATTTAGCCCATCAGGCTGAGGGTGTCCCATGAGGCATCCATTTTGAAGCGGGATGCCAAAGGGGTCTAAGAACTCACAGGTTTCAGTGGAGTCCGGCAAGACTGTGTCCAGAATACAAACTCAAGGGCAGCTTCCCGATTTACTAAAATTGCCAGCAAAATGTGGCAGGAGAGAAAGAGGTTGCCCATTGGATAGGACTGGCATGGTCAAGGTGTCTTAGGGTATCACAGCCATCCCTGGGGATCCCATCCCGTGACAAGTGCTTTCGGAGGACCAGTCGTGTGGCAATATAACTTCTGTTGGTGCCCTTAGCGGTGAAATTGTATTTGTAAATGCAAAATGTTTCAGGAATAAATGTCAGGCATTCTCATTTCTTTGTGTACTTTCTACCAATGGCAAAAAACATGAATTACCCGATCATTGCAATAAATATAGGTTTAACCCCCCTCTCCCTCATTAATTATCCAAATAACTAAAAATAACTAATGCTTTTGTTTGTTTTCATCAGCCTTCCCTCTCACTGCCCCAGGTCTTGGCCTCTGTCTTGGACTCCAGCCAACCTCTCCCTCTCCCCTGCTGCCCCAGGTCTTTTTTCCTTGCCCCAGACAGACAAGGACTCCCATGGCAGGGAAGCATAGGCTGTCTTGCTGTTGGGAGCATAGCCTTATCTCTAGGAATCCTGGTTTACTTTGATTTAAAAAAAAAAATCCCCAATTTTTGGATTAAAAAAAGTAACCCAAAATGGACATTTTTTCCATGATTAAAATGAAATGCCACTAATATATTAGTGGTGGAAAAATAAAATGCTGTTAAGATATATGTGTGTGTATGTCACACCTTGAGTCAGCACTGTGAGTATAGCCCCACCCCACGGTTGGGGTCCTCCAACTCACCTGCCATGACTTGATGGAATATATAAAGAAGGAGGGGGTTCAGTGGTGTTTCTTCCCCTCTTAATCCGAAGACTGGGTACTCACAGGTATGCTGCGGTGTTCCTCGGGGCTCTACTTCCCCTACACCCCGTCCACTCGCCAAGTGCTCAGGTGTTCAGACCTTCGCCCCTACAGGCTATTGAACACTCCACTGTGGGTCCAGTGTTGGCTCCAATAATCTGGCCCACCACCAGGATGCCGACCATACCTGGAGCTTCAGTCCCCAGCCTCAGGGGTCTGAGCCACAGGCATTGGGCATCCTCCCTGAGAGGAATGCCAGCTGGATACTTTAATCCTGAGGGACTGGGAACTGCCCATCCCCAGGCAGGTGCCAACCACTGTCACCACTCCTCTGCTGTGGGGTAGTACCTCCAGAGCTGCTACAGCCGGCACACAGAGCCTCCGCCTAGCTGGTGTGCTCCCAGCTGGCTTCCCCTCTCCTGCAGGGTTTTTAAATTATCTGTGATGGCAGCTCCAGCTGACATAATCATCTGGCTACCGCCCTGCCCGGGAAGCAGCTGCTTGAAGAGCCGGAGAAACGTCATCTCACGTGGCTCTTGCTCCGCCCCAGGCTGCCTGAGAGGTAAGTTTCCCGGGGTGTGGGTTGCTCTGCTGTCCTGTTCAGGAACACTGGGGTTTGCCTTCTGCATTTCCAAGCACTGTGGGGGTTTCTTGCTGCCACAGATCTCCCCCCTTAAGCTGCCTTGTGGCATCTTGGCATCTTGCCAAACATCCCAAGTAGTCTGATGTTGCTTCTTGTGTGCTTGCCATGCCTTCTTGGCTGGCTCATCTTGACTGTTGTACCTGGAGAGGAGATTCGCCATGATGTACCACTGAGAATTTAAAAGGTTGTAGTGCCAGCATCCAACGGGTTATACGGGCATTCTCTATATGGGCTTTTGTTGGCCAGTGAAGTGAGGCATGATCCATGACCACTAGGAACTCCTGGCCCATCAAATAGTATTTAAAATATTACGTAGTATTTAAAATCGTGGCCAGAGGGGTCAGGAATGTATTGCGGAGAGACGTCAGCTGGTGGTCCCAGCCCCATTCTGCTGGCAAATTTGGAGGCTGGCACACAACTCCCTGCTAGGGGGCCATCTAGAGTGTAACAAGACCAGGGTGAGATTGGTCCATGATTTCTTTTGGCCGGGCTACAAGATGATGTGGACAGGTAGGGTGCAGCGTGTCCTGAGTGCCAGAGATTCCAGGAGTGGAGACTTCTGAAGGCCCCCTTGCAACCCATGCCGGTGATTGAGACACCCTTCTCCCACATAGCACCGGACATCGTGGGACCCCTGCCAAAGTCTCATGGGGGGGTACCAATATGTATTAGTCTTGGTCGACTATGCAACATGTTTTCCGGAAGCAGTTCCACTTAGGTTAATCGCGGCTACTCAAGCGGGTGAAGAGCTGTTAAAGTGGATTGCCTGCGTGGGACTCCCCCACGAAGTACTCACCAACCAGGGGATTAATTTTATGTCAGGAGTAATGAAGGCACTGTGCAGCACCCTGGGCATCAACCATCTAAAGACGTCCCTTTATCACCCCCAGACCAACAGGTTAGTGGAGAGACTCAACGGGACCATCAAGAGGATGCTCAGGAGATATGCACAAGAGGATCCACATAGGTGTGATACGGTATTAACCCCACTATTATTCACCCTGCAGGATGCTCCTCAACAGTCTATGTAGTTCTCGTTTTTCCAGCTGGTATATGGCCACAACCCAAGGGGTCTCTTACAGATTGTTAGAGAAGAGTGGGAGAGGCCAGTGGGGCCAGGGTTTATGGCAGAAAGGTATCACCAGGAATTGCAAGAGCATATAAACAAGGCCCAGCAAATTTCCTACAAGAATCTCCAGGCAGCACAAGAAAGGCAAAAGTCCAGGACATTTCAACTGGGAGACAAGGTACTAGTATTGCTTCCAGCTTTCACAAGTAAGCATGTCTCCAAGTGGCAAGGCCCCTTTAAAGTGATCCAGCAAGTAGGTCTGGTAGATTATGAGGCACTCAAACCCGGAGACTGCTGGGAATGCCAGATCTACCCTGTCAACCTTCTCAAAGAGAGGAGGGCACTGCAGGGCTGGATGGCGCAACACGAAGAGATGAAAGAGGAGTTGGGACCTCCTTGCCTGGAGTTGAGCACAGAGCAACTTATGGGGTGTGAGTTCAGCTTGGGGAAGACCTAAACACTGAGCAATGGTGGGAGCTGACAGAGATGTTAGAAGCCTTCTGGGACATGTTCCAAGAGACCCTGGGATGGGCCCAAGGAATAGAACACAAAATCGGGACGCTGCCAAGCGCTCTAGTTAGGGAGCAATGGAGGCCTATGCCTCATCTTCTACAACAAGAAGTAGGGCAGGAAATAGAGAAGATGCAGAGGCAAGAGATTATCTGGCCTTCTTGAAGCCCCTGACCGAGTCCAATGGTACCAGTAGCCAAACCCGATGGGTCACTCTGCCTATGCATAGACTACTGGAAGTTGAATGCACTGGCAACCTGTGACGCGTTCCTCATGCCCTATATTGCCCACCTTGTGGAGAAGATCAGGGAAGCAAGGTATATATCTAACACTGACTAAGCCAAAGGGTATTGGTAAATCCTGATAAGACCCGCTGGTTGCACCAAAACAGGCTTCGGAATGCCCTGGGGCCTAACTGAGTTCTTACAAATGCCCTTCAGGCTTAATGGAGCTGTGGCCACATTCCAGAGGCTTACAGATTCCTTGCTGGTGCTGCACACAGCCTATGCTGCTGCTTACATTGACAACATAATCATCTTTACCACAGGCTGGCCATGACATCTTAACGCCCTGAAGGCCATCCTGGGGGAACTCAGAGTGGCCGGAATGATGGCCAATCCAAAAAAACCTTAACTGGCAGGAAAAGAGACCAAGTATCTGGGGTTTTGTGTGGGCCAGGGAACTATCCGACCCCCCAAAGACAAAGTAGAGCGATACGCTGTTTTCAGGAGCTGTGCAACCGTCATCAACTCTGGTCCTTCCTGGGGCTCATTAATTACCCTTAAAGATTTATACTGCACTTCACGGAGCTTGCCACACCCCTTACAGATGCAGTCCAAGGAAGGGCATCAAGGGCTCTACAATGGACTGCCGAAATGACAAAAAGCTTCAAGAATCTGAAGGAGTCCATGTGTCAAGATGTAGTAGTGCATACCTCAGACTTCTGCCCTTTTTATCTTACAGACCAATGCATCTGGTAGCACCTTGGGGGCGGTCCTGCTACAATGATGCAGGGAAGACAACTGCCTGGTTGCATTTGCCAGCTGTAAATTTGACTTTAGCAGAAGCCAGGTGTGCTACAATAGAAAAGGAGTGCTTAGCCATATGCTGGATGGTGAAGTATATCAAATACTATCTGATGGGCTGGGAGTTCCTGGTGGTAACAGATCACGTCCCACTTCAGTGGCTAACCAAAACCCATATAGAGAACACCCACATAACCTGCTGGGCACTTAAGTTCACGGTGGCGCATTGCCCTGGAAAAGATAACCTTGTGGTGAATTTCCTCTCCAGATACCTCAGTCTGGATGAGCCAGCCGAGGAGGCGCGACAAGCACACCAGAAGCAACATCGGACAACTTGGGGTGCATGGTAAGATACCAAGATGCCACAAAGCAGCTTAAGGGGGGAGGTCTTGCACTGTTACTTTTAATATACTATTCTGCCTTGTGGTTAGCAGCTTGCTAGGCCAGAGGTTATGGCCTTTTCTTCAGCTGCAAATCCAAGCCAAGATCCAAATACTGTCACCCTAACAAATAGTGCACGTGGTCAGTCTTCCTTCTTCTGCTCTTTTTGTGGCTAAATTTGGAGAAGCCTGTTTTTCCTCTGATTTTGAAAGAGAAATATTCGTTTTAAACATATGTATGTTTATATTAATTGACTAACTGGTCCTGTTTAAGGAAATACATCTTGCAGTATTAGTTCTCTTACTGCCTTGTTTAATAGCTTATTTTTATAGCCTCAAATATTGCTGCGTACTAAATATTGCAGTAACATGCTGATTTGCATTTGAATCTGATTTACTGTAATTATAACCTCCCTCTAAGCATAGGCTTCTTACAGATTTCATTTACATTTCTAGTCTAATATCTTGCTTTGATGTATGGTAGAGGGTAAGGCTTTCCTGTCTGCTTTCCTGTCCAAGTGCTTTGCACCTGCAGTGAGTAACCAAATGTGGAATGAATAAAATATTTTGAATGACTGGTGTTCAGAGAGATCAAAAAAATATGGAGGGGGAAGTTTCTTTTTCCTTTGCTCAAAGTATTAAAAATAACATGTCTAAAAATAAAAGACAGTGGTGCCATTGAGGCCAGTGGGTTTTGGAGGCACCAAGGCTAATGCGTCCCATACAGGGGGAATATTTAAAAGCATAAAGCATGAAACCTCTGGGAAGGTGAACATAAACTTGTTTCTGGAATTTCAGTCCCTCTCAGTACAGGGAAGAGCACAGACAAGTGAATGCATGTGTTATTTGGAACCCTTGAAATCACGTTCTCTTAAACTTTCATTCCCCATACTTGAACAGTTACATACCATGACAGTCTTGAGTGGACAGAGCAAGAAATGGACGTATTTTGACAGACAATACCATATATCCCTGTTCTGGTAATTCAGAAATAACCATTCCCCTGAACTTTCCTCTACTAAATATTTTCCTTACTAATTTTAAATCTCTCTGGTTGGGGAGGGAAGTCCCTCCACACCTTCCTTGAATTTGTTTCAGCACAAAGGTTCTTACATTCTTCCATAGCATAAATTATATGTAAATAGCCCTTCATGGAACTTTTTTCCTTTTAAAATTGTGATTGTTTGGGTCATCCTTCCTCCAGCTGCTGGTGGACAACTTTTGGCAGGTTCGGTAATTGCTTATATGGAAATTATTGACAATGCCCTCATCCCGCTGGTTTACTTATGGCAGATTAGGGTGTTCTTGATGTTTTTGAGTAATGTACCTGGTAGTTGCGGGACAGGGTTTTTTGTGTGGTTTTAAGATTAGATTAGACAAACACTTGTATAGAATAGTTTAAATGGGGATGATCCTGCCTTGAGCATGTGTTGGGCTCCCAAGGTCCCCTCTAGCCCTAATTTTCTATGATTATATTTGTAAATGTTAGAAAATAATTTGGATTTTTTTTTTGGCTGTTGCTTTTAATAGAATTTAGCAGGTGAAAACAGGGAGAAGAGCTGGCACAACATGATCAGCTAATACAACATGGGCCATCAAACCACAGTTTGAAAACTGCTGGTCACATTTGACCAGAGGAAATACTTACTGGGAAGGAAGATATACTAGAGCCTCCATATTCTATTTATATCAGATTTGACTCCAGGGTACTGTGGTGTAGATTTATTATTCCTAATATGAAAGATGTAAAGCACAAATTGATAATGGTTCTGAAGTGGTTACTGTTGGTTGCGTATTATTGAATGGCTGTTTCCTGCACAGGGATTAGTGTCTTTTGGGAAAGATGGATGAATAGTATGCCTGAAGTGGCTGATGATGCCTGGGTGTCAGAACTCTTGGATTCTATTTCTGCCTTTGCTGTTCAGTTATTGGACTAAGTAATAACTTTTTGCATGACTGTATTTACCTATAAAATGGGGCAATATCTCTATCCACGGTTGCACAATTTACCTACCATTTAAAGATGTTGAGAATTAGTTAACGTTTGTAGATTACTCTGAGATATCTGGATGAAAGTTGATACAAGTGCAAGGCGTAATTAATAAATGTTTACCTAGCCCCTCATTCCGCTAGCCTTATCCTTAATGAGAATTTATTTTCTCTGCAACTAGTCCCCTAGACTTGGGGTGGGGAGGAGGAGGACATACACTATTTGCAGAGTAAGACAGTATACAGCAACTCATTAAGGGTGTCAGAATGGGTTTTGAATATTTATATGGCCTCTTTATCAGTGTAAACTTTGTCTGAAATCTTGTATTGTGTTCGGTAAAGTTTCATTAATCTGTTAGATTTGTAATATCTCCAAGTTGTGTCACTCTTTTCTTGTTCTGCAAAGTGTTGTGAAGTTGTAAGACTCTCCGCAAGATTTTGAAAGTATCCTAAGGGACTCCACATTTCATTGAATTAAATGATTTTTTTTAATAGTAGGATTTTGGTGCTGGAGTTCTTTAGCCAACTTCGAAAATTTCTAGAATTTTTTGTAGAGCTACTGTAATGCATCAGAATTCTGTGCTTTCTTTTTACATTGTAGAGAAACATGGGCAATTTCAAAGGCCATGCCCTCCCTGGGAGCTTTTTCCTTCTCTTTGGCTTGTGGTGGTCAGTGAAGTACCCACTAAAGTACATATGCCGAAAGAACAAGAATGCTTGCTACCTTGGTACCAGGGCAGGATTTCAGCGCTTGGAATTAATTGAGGGGATCATCAAAGCAGTGTTTGCCTTGATCGGTAAGTTAGACTGTGGTTCTAAAGAGACCAAACAAAGCAAAGGCCACTTTTATTAGTATTTTGATTTTTAAAAAGTCCTATTCACTGTCAGATTTAATACAATTCTAGTGATTGTTTAAATAGTTCATTAATGATTAATGCTGCAATATTGTAACAAGTTTCCCTCTTTTTTTATCAAATCAAGACTGGATTCCATTCTGAAAGTCATGTTTTAGCCCTGGGGTGGGCAATTATTTCAGCTGGAGGGCCACTTGACAAGTTTTGGCGATCTGTCAAGGGCTGCAAGGGGAGCCCTGTCCCTTAACAGGTGCCCTGCCCCTTGGCCACCATCTTGGGACTAGAAGTCCCACCCCCTAACTCCTGAACTTGCCACCAGACCTAGCCCTGGAAGTACTCCATTTGGGAAGTGGGGGTTGTCATGTTGGAACTGGAAAAGAAACAAATTATATACTAAAAGTCAGGCATCCACAATAACATATTTTAATTTAATTTTTTTAAATGTCCTGATTTTTATGTGTTTGCATTGTGTATTTAGAGCATAATAGCTCAAAATGAAGTCTTAGCCACACAATCCCCCCAGTATACAAGAGTATGGGTGGGTGGGCATGGGGTTTGTGGGGGACTCCGTGTGTGTGGAGGGGGGGCAGCGAGCAGGGCTTCCCCCAGAGGCATGTGGGTGTGTCTGTGGGGGCATGGGGAGTTATGGAGGAGTGTGGGAGAGGGTGTGGGTAGGTGCAGTGTTTGTGAGGTATATGATTGTGTGTGAGGGAGGGTGTGGTTGTGGGGTTTGCAGGGGAGGGCTTGTGGATATGGTGGGGTGTGCTTGGGAGCCCCCTGCATGTGTGCTCCCCTGAGTGCCTCCCCTGCAGTACCAGTGGGGACCCGTGCCACAGCCCTGACCTGACCCACCCTGTGCCTATTCTGGACTTGTCCGCTCATGCTAAACAATGGCAGCAGTAATGCTTGCCGGGCAGAAACTGTTGCTCAGCATGGATGGAAAAGTGGCTTCTCCCCCATGCTCCTGCCTGGTGCTTCTTGCTGCAGCTGTCTCTGGAGCCCGTGCTCCAGAGTATTGTGGGCTGTATTTTGTCCGCTTCCAGGGCCAGCCTGTCCTATCCTGTGCAACCTGCGGCCACAGGAGGCCCTGCAGCCAAGGGGCCGTGCCCTGCTCGCGCCTCGCTTCCTGTGCCATGTTTAAAGGGCTTGATGCAGGCAGGGAGTCCCTTTCTGGCTGAGCGGGGCAAGGAGTTCCCGGCTCCACTCCCACCCCGGCCTTGGGTCTGGAACTCAGGCATCCCCAGCATGTGCTGCATCTTTGCTGTACCCCCGGCAGCACAGTCCACGTGCACGCAGCCTGGCCCTGACTATTTTATCTCAGTGAGTTTATACTGTGATTAACCATAATTTTGATTTTTTTTGATGGCTTGGGGCCCCCAAGCCAATCTTGCAGGGAGCTCCCCAAAAATTGTGGGTTTGCCCTATCCCTTCCTGTTTTGGCCAAACAAGTTATTGGGCTTGGTACAGATATAATTGGAGAATATCACATTATCACTGATCAAGTGATCACAAGAACTCAGATCAAGTGATCTAATGATCCTTCTGACCTTAAAGTCCATGAGTCTTAAGAATAACTGGAGCTACCATTAGCCTTTCCATAGCATAGGTACAATTGTAGCATGGTTTCTATCTAACGCACATGCACATAATTCCAAACCACTTTAAGAAGCTCATGCTTTGACACACATAGGGTCAGCTGGAACAGTTGTATGCCAGCTTGGAGGCTGGGATATGGATTTAGTGCAAATGTGAGGTCATTTGACCTCTGATGTGCAAAGTGGCAACTGCATTTTGCCATTTTGCATTCCATGATGGAATGGCTTAGATTCAAACCAAAATGAAAGCCAGACAGATGACTTGGTGAACTAAGTATCATTCCCCTGCTCAAAACCTATCACTCTCATCTAGCCCAGGAACTTTTTCTTCCTGAAGGAGGGCAAAATGACTGTTGAACTGTTTTCTGTATGCGGGTCTCAAAACTGAGGTCTTAAGATAGGGCTGTAATGGTAATTAACCATCTCCAAAAAAACCAAACCATCATAAACCTCTTCTCAAACTCTCCTGGGAACTTTAATAATCATGTACAGAAGAGGCAGCAGCCCCTTTTAAAATTGTATTGGAGACATTCCTTCCCGTGTAATTAATTATATAGTGACAGGGGCAAATATATGTCCTGCAGAGGGATGAAACGCTAAATTGTCTTGTTGGCATTTAACTTTGTGGTTCTAATGAGCTTCTTATTAAACTAATTATAAGCCCCTGAAGAAGATTGCCAGAGATTTAGTTGGATTATCAGCAAGGCTAATTGTTTGAAAGGCAACCTAACCTGCTGATTTGTATTTTTACTGGCTGCAAATTACCAGTGATATAGCATAATTAGGATGCTGTTGCGTTTGTCTCTATGGTATGGCTGAAGACTTAAAATTTAATCTGTACTTTTGAACGGATAGCAGCTCTTCCCCTGTTATTTCATATGCAGGTATGATTGCTGAGCAGTTTGTTCCTGATGGACCTCATTTGAAGTTGTATAATTATGAAGAAAACCACTGGGATCACTTGATGAACTGGCAGCATGCCACCATGTATCTATTCTATTGCATCTCAGGGCTGGTTGATATTGTAGCTCATGGAACGAATGCATTGCCAGTGGCTATGGATAGGATGATGCTTTCATTAGCTGTTTTTGTGGAAGGTGAGTTTGCCTATCTATTCAGAGATTTTTCTGGGGAACTTCAGAGAAAACAAGGAACAACCACATGTTTTAGAATAAATAGCAATCCTTTGGACTGTGATTATTAAAGTGACCTAAAGGAATTAAGTGTCCAATTTCAATGGGACCTAGGTCCTTAACTGCCATAGGCGCTTTTCAAAATGTCAACCTTAACCCTCCTAGATTGATATTTTCGAAGGGCATGTGAAGAGTTCAGAGGCATGATTGTAGCCCATGGGGTGGAAATATATGTTGCCTTTGTGCTGCCATAAAAATGTTTTATGGGGCATAGCGTGAAAGCCAACAGATGTCCATGCCTTCTGTCATGCCACAAATATTCAAATTGGTGGCTGCAACAGAAGGTAGTATTAAATTGGGCCATTTTATTGCGGTCAATGTCTGTTTGCTTATGGCAGAAGAGCTCAGGTAGCATGAAACTACCTAGGCTTTCCAGCATCCCCCAGGGGCAGGGTCTCTTTGGGCTTGAGTGCCCCATCCTGCACACCCAGACTATTCCTGGATTTTCCCCCTCAAGCTTTGGGAATGTCTCTGTTTTCCAGCTTACCCAGGCATGTCTCTCCAAGGATGCATCTGGGTAAGCGTGAGAAGTTAGGACTTCAGGTGTGTTTTTGGAAGCAGAGGTCCACTGCCTGGAGACGCACACTCTGTGCAGTTTATGGGGAAAAGCCTGCAAGTGTGGGGGGGAGAGCGAGGGATGGAAAGAACTCCCATAGTGGGGTTCCCCCTCCATGTTTGCAGTCCATGCTCCACACTGCTGCCAGAAACATGTGCTGGACTTGTTTGCAGATATGTTCACAGTGGATTCCTTGCTCCTCCATATGAGGGGAGCCCATTTGCAAGCAGGGGTTTTTCCCAAGTTGGAATGTGGCAGCCGGGGGCACCTATAGATATCCCTGAAGCGTGATCACCTGCATTGTAACATAGTTCCATAGTAGCTAGAGTCGGAAGGGACCTAGGAAGATCATCTAGTCCGACCCCCAGCCTTGGCAGGAAAGAGCACCGGGGTCAGATGACCCCGGCAAGGTGCTCATCTAACTTCCTTTTAAAAATCCCCAGGCTAGGATCCTGCACCACTTCCCCTGGAAGCCGGTTCCAGGCCCTAGCCGCCCTGACTGTGAAGTAGCGCCTCCTAATATCTAATCTAAACTTACCCTCCGCCAGCTTGTGACCGTTATTCCTGGTCACTCCTGGCAGCGCACGGGGGAACAGGGACTCCCCCAGTACCTGCTGATCCCCCCTGACCAGTTTGTAGCAGGCCACAAGGTCCCCCCTTAACCTTCTCTTGTGGAGGCTAAACAGGTTCAGGTCCCGTAGCCTCTCCTCATAAGGCCTGCCCTGCTGACCCCTGATCATACGAGTGGCCCTCCTCTGGACTCTTTCCATATCGTCCACGTCCCTCTTGAAGTGTGGCGCCCAGAACTGGACGCAGTACTCCAGCTGCAGCCTGACCAGTGCCGCATAGAGGGGGAGAATCACCTCCCTGGACCTGCTCGAGATGCATCTGTGGATGCATGACAGGGTACGGTTGGCCTTCTTGACTGCCTCCCCACACTGCCGGCCCATGTTCATCATGGAGTCAATGACGACTCCAAGATCCTTTTCCGTCTCCGTGCTGGCAAGAGGGGAGTTTCCCAACCTGTAAGTGTGGTGCCGGTTCTTCCTCCCCATGTGCAACACCTTGCACTTATCAGTGTTAAACCCCATCCTATTCTCATCCGCCCACCGTTGCAACCTGTCAAGGTCAGCTTGTAGCCTATTGCACCCTTCTAGTGCACCCACATCCCCCCACATCTTAGTGTCATCAGCAAACTTGAATAGGGTGCTTTCTACCCCCTCATCCAAGTCACTGATGAAGATGTTGAACAGTGCGGGCCCGAGGACCGAGCCCTGCGGAACCCCACTGCCCACGTCCTTTCAGGTCGAGAAGAACCCATCCACTACCACGCTCTGGGTGCGGCCCTCTAACCAGTTGGCGACCCATTTGACCGTGTGGGCATCGACACCACAGTCTCCCAGCTTTTTGATGAGGACAGGGTGAGAGACAGTGTCGAAAGCCTTCCGGAAGTCCAGAAAGACTACATCCACAGCAACCCCTGCGTCTAATGATTTGGTGACCTGATCGTAAAAGGCCACCAGGTTGGTCTGACAAGACCTGCCACTGATGAACCCATGTTGGTTGCCCCTGAGCATGCATTCCCCTGCAAGGCCCTCCTGGATGTGTGCCAGGATGATTTTTTCAAAGAGCTTACCCGGGATTGAGGTAAGACTAACTGGCCTGTAATTTCCCGGGTCCTCTTTTTTTCCCTTTTTGAAGATAGGGACTACATTGGCCCTCTTCCAGTCCTCCGGCACCTCACCAGAGCACCACGAGTGCTCATAGAGCCGCGCCAGGGGTCCCGCAATGACCTCGGCCAGTTCCTGTAGAACCCTAGGGTGAAGATCGTCCGGACCAGCGGACTTGAACACGTCCAGCCTCTCCAGAAGTACCCTAACTAACTCCTCGCTAACCCCTGGCCCAGGCGTGTCTCTCCCGGGGCCCGAGGGGGGCCCGGCAGGGAGGTGGCTGAACTGGTCCCTACTTAGGAAGACAGAGGCAAAGAAATCGTTAAATATGTTAGCTTTGTCATCTGGCATGACGACTAAGTTGCCCATCGTGTCCTGCAGGGGCCCCACATTACCCGGGACCCTCTTTTTACCCCCTATGTATTTGAAGAAGGACTTCTTATTGTCCTTAATCCGGGAAGCTAGTCCTATCTCCATCTCTGCCTTGGCCTTCCTGACTGCCCCCCTACATCCTCGGGCGACTGTAACATAGTCCTTCTTGGTGATGACCCCATCCCTCCATTGGGTGTATGCCTCCCTTTTAGCAAGGAGACATTCCCGGATGCTCCTAGTGAGCCATGGGGGTTTATGTGCCCTCCTGCTCCCTTTGACCCTTGTTGGGATTACCTCCCTTTGGGCATGGAGGATCGTCTCCTTAAGGAGCAACCACTCACCTTGGACATCTGGCTCCCTTCCCCTCTGGGTCCTCAGCGCTTCCCCAATGATCCTCCTTAGCTTGTTGAAGTCAGCCCTCCTAAAGTCTAGGGCTGTTGCCTTGCTGCAGCCCTTTGCCACCTTACGCAGGATGGTGAATTCCAGCAAGCGATGATCACTGTCTCCCAGGTGGCCCATCACCCGCAGCCCCCTCACCAGGTCATCACCCGTGGCCAGCACCAGGTCCAACAAGGCGTCTCCCCTGGTGGGGCTGTGCACCTCCTGGGTTAGATGGAGGTCCTGCACTCTGGCTAAGAACCGACGTGAGCGATCAGACTTAGCTGACTGCTCTTCCCAGCAGATGTCTGGGAAGTTCAGGTCCCCCATGATGACCACATCCTTAGCCCTCACTACCTCTGTGAGCTGACCTAAGAATTCCTGGTCGAGCTCTTCTCCCTGGTTGGGAGGTCTATAGTAGACTCCCACCGTTAAGTCTCTATCCCCTGGACTGCCTTTTACTCTAACCCAGAGCACCTCGGAGTGCCCCCCCTCTACCCCCTTGCTAATTGACGAGGAAGTATATTCCTCCTTGATGTAGAGTGCTACTCCTCCACCTTTCCTTCCTATCCTGTCCCTCCTGTATAGCCTATAGCCCTTGACACTCACCGCCCAGTCATGCGATGAGTCCCACCACGTTTCTGTGATCCCCACTATGTCAGGGCTGGTGACAGCTAGGAGGAGGGCGAGTTCCTCCTGCTTCTTCCCCATACTTTGAGCATTCGTGTAGAGGCATTTGAGGCCTCCAACAGTTGTGCCCACTGACCCCCTAGTCTCAGCAATGCCCCGTCCCCCATCACTTACCTGTTTCTCCCTTTTGACCATTGGTCTGGGCTCGCTGGCTGTTGCTGGGCCTGGTAGTTCATCGTCTCCTCCGCCCTCATCTTCCCCCTCCCCCGACGAGCCTAGTTTAAAGTCCGCCGAAGGAGGTTCACCAACCTGGAAGAGAACACACGCTTACCTTTAGGGGAAAGGTGGAGCCCATCCCATCCCAGCATGTCTCTCATCACGATGTGCCGGTCATGGCTGAGGAAGCCAAAGCCCGCCTCGAAGCACCATTCCTGTAGCCTCCAGTTGGTCTCCGCTATGCACATCTCGTGGCGTCTGCCTTGACCGCTCACTGGTAGGATGGAAGAGAAGACTGCCTGTGCGCCCATCTCCCTCAGCACGCCTCCCAGAGCATGGTAGTCCTCCATCAGGCGATCAGGGGCTCTCCTGGCCGCATCGTTAGTACCCACATGGACAAGGACCATGGGGTAATAATCGGTAGGCTGGATGATGGACTGGAGCATCCCCTTCGCATCCTGAATCTTCGCTCCGGGCAGGCAGTAGACCTCACGTGCTGAGGGATCCTGGCGACAGATGGGGCCCTCCGTACCTCTCAGGATGGAGTCACCAATCATGATGACGCGACGCTTCCTCCACTTAGGCCTCTTGTCTCCCGCCGCCCGCACAGGACATTGTGTGCACAGAGTCTCCTCCCTGGTATCTTCCACTGCTCCCTCCTCCTCCAGGGCTGCCAGGGCCTCATACCTGTTCTCCAGATGGACAGGAGGAACTGGTGCCGCAACATGGTTAATAGCCCTGGCACGGGAGACCGTCTGCCACTCAGCAGTGGAGGGCTCATCCCGGGCTGCCCTCTCCTCGGTCGTACCACCCTGCAGAGAAAGAAAATACCTATCAATTTCCTCCTCTGCCTCACGGATTCCCCTCAGCCTGCTAACCTCCTCCAGGAGCCCCCGCACCCATTCCTCCAGGGTCCTAAGGCGGATACCTACAGGACAGGTGCAGGAGTCCCCAGTCCCTGCCCCCCCAGACCTTGCCGGGCAGTTCCCGCAGGCCAGGGGGTTGCACATATCATAGTGCAGTTCATAGAATCATAGAAGTCAGGTCGGAAGGAACCTTGTAGATCCTCAAGTCCGACCCCCTGCCTGGGCAAGAGAAAAACTGGGCTCAAATGATTCCAGCCAGGTAGGCATCAAGCCTCTTCTTAAAGATCCCCAGGGCAGGAGCCAGCACCACTTCCCTTGGAAGTTGGTTCCAGATCCTAGCCACCCTAACTGTGAAGTTGTTGTTACGGATGTCTAGTCTAAACCTACTGTCCAACAACTTGTGGCCATTATTTCTTGTTATGCCAGGGGGCGCAAGGGGAAACAAGGTCTCCCCCAAACCCTTCTGGTCCCCCCCTAGAGAGTTTATAGACAGTCACCAGGTCTCCCCTCAGCCTTCTCTTGTGAAGGCTGAACAGGTTCAGGTCCCACAGACCCTGTTGTTCCCGGATCACGCAGGTGGCCCTCCTCTGGACCCTCTCCATGTTGTCCACATCCCTCCTGAAGTGGGGCGCACAGAACTGGACACAGTACTCCAGCTGTGGGCTGACTAGTGTCACGTACAGGGGGAGGATCACCTCCTTGGCCCTGCTAGAGATGCACCTGTGGATGCACGACAAGGTCCAGTTAGCCCTGCCAACCGTGACCTCGCATTGTCGGCCCATGTTCATCTTGGAGTCAATAATGACTCCAAGATCCCTTTCTGCCTCTGTGCTCTCAAGAAGGGAGTTTCCCATCTTATAAGTGTGCTGCTGGTTACTACTGCCCAAGTGCAGCACCCTGCACTTGTCAGTATTGAAACGCATCCTGTTTTTGTTGGCCCACCCCTGCAACCTATCCAGGTCTTGCTGCAGTCTTTCCCTCCCTACTAGCGTGCTCACCTCACCCCAAATTTTGGTATCATCAGCAAATTTAAACAGGTTGCTTTTCACCCTGTCGTCCAAATCGCTGATAAAGAAATTGAACAGCGCAGGCCCAAGGACCGAGCCCTGGGGGACACTGCTGCCCGCTCCCCCCCGGTCGAATATGACCTGGCCACCACCACCCTCTGAGTATGACCCTCCAGCCAATCTGCAATCCATCTGACTGTGTAGGCATCAATGCCACAGTCGCCTAATTTTTTAATGAGGATGGGGTGGGAGACGGTGTCAAAGGCCTTGCTGAAGTCCAGAAAGACTACGTCCATGGCAACACCTGCATCCAATGCTTTTGTGACCTGATCATAAAGGCAATCAGGTTGGTCTGACATGACCTGCCCCTAATGAAACCGTGCTGGTTGCCCTTGAGCATCATCCCTGAAGCTGGCCCATCGCAGATGTGCTCCTGGATGATCTCAAAGAGTTTCCCTAGGATTGAGGTAAGACTGGCGGGCCTATAATTGCCCGGGTCCTCCCTCCTCCCTTTCTTAAAGATGGGGACCACGTTGGCTATCTTCCAATCATCTGGCATCTGGCCCAAGCACCATGAGCGCTCGTAAAGCTGTGCCAAGGGCCCTGCAATAACCCCTGCTAGCTCCCTCAACACCCTGGGGTGCAGAGCATCTGGACCTGCTGATTTGAACACGTCCAGCCCCTCCAGAAGCTCTCTAACCTGGTCCTCCCCAACCTGAGGTCTGGAGGCGTTCGCCTCGAGTCCATCTTGCATCATGGTGGGGAAGTCCGGGTCCCTGCCCAAGAAAACAGAGGTGAAGAATTGGTTAAAGAGGTCTGCTTTCTCCTCTGGCGCAACCATCAGATTGCCCAGAGAATCTTGCAGGGGCCCCACATTTTCCGGTGCTTTCTTCATCCTCCCTATATATTTGAAAAAGGACTTTTTATTATCTTTGATTTTGGACACTATTCCTAGCTCTATGTCTGCCTTAGCTTTCTTGACAGCCCCCCTACAGGCCCAAGCAGAGGAGGTATACCCCTCTTTGGAGATAGCACACCCCTTCCACTGGTTGCACGCTGCCTTTTTGACAATCGGGCATTCCCGTACACCCTTGGTGAGCCAGGGGGACTTTCGGGCACTCCTGCCCCCCTTGCTTCTTGTTGGGATGGTCACCCCTTGGGCCTTGAATATCATCTCCTTAAGGAATGAACACTCATCTTGGGCACTGAATTCCCCTGCTCTCGAGAACCGCAGTGCCTCTCCCACTAATCCCCTCAATTCGTTGAAGTTGGCCCTCTTGAAGTCTAGGGCTGCCACCTTGCTGCAGGCCCTTGACACCCTGCGCTGGATGGTGAATTCCAGCAAGCGATGATCACTATCACCCAGGTGGTCAAGGACCTGGAGGCCCCTTACCAGGCCATCGCCTGTGGCCAGGACTAGGTCCAACAGGGCGTTTCCTCTGGTGGGACTGTGTACCTCCTGGATTAAGTGGAGGTCCTGTATCTCGGCCAGGAACCTCCTGGAACGGTCCGACCTGGCTGACTGTTCCTCCCAGCAGATGTCCGGGTAATTTAAATCACCCCTGACAACTACATCACTTGCCTTAAGTGTCTCTGCAAGCTGGCCCAAAAATTCCTGGTCCAGCTTCTCCCCTTGGTTGGGGGGTCTGTAGTAGACCCCCACCGTTAGATCCCTCTCCCCACGGCCCCCTTGTATCTTGACCCAGAGCACTTCAGCTTGCCCCTCCTTTGACCCCATTGTTGATTGTGCTCCACCAAAGATGTGTTTCCAGCCATAGAGGTAGGTTTAAACCATCTGTCCTAATTACCTGGACAGCACAAGTCTGTCCAGGACCCTCAGTGTAAGTACTTGGGAGCTGAAGTCACTGCCTTTGTAGCTTTGCTGATGTTGGTACCAGTGCTAGCTAGTGCAGAGCTTGCTAGTTTGAAGCTAGCTTGGGTGTATCTACACATGCATCAGTCACCAGGAAACACAAGATGAGCATACTACAGCACCATTCTTGTTACACTCTAAATATGGTGATTGTCTCTGTCTCTGTTACCAGTAATGCCTTTTTTTTTTTTAATTGATGAGAAGTATGGTATGGAAGCTAGCATGTCCACCTGCCCCTTACTGGCCATGGGCAGCAACCCACACCAAGGTAAATAATTTATCATCTCCCTCTCCCATTTTTTGTTTTTAGAGTAGAAAGGGACCTGTTTTCATACCTTAATTCATTCTGAAAAATAATTTTTAGAAGGTCTTGATACAAAGAGAAAAAGACCAGTGTTTACTGTTTGGGGTTTTTTTGTAGAGGTTTTAGATGTTATTACAACAAAATGCCTAGTTTAATCCTGTTGTCTTAAGACTGATCTTCTCTGTTGTCACAGGTTTCCTCTTTTATTACCACATACATGGAAGAGCCATGTTGGATCTTCATGTTCATCAGTTACTGTTAGTGGCTATCTTTGGTGCAGCTATTTGCATATTTCTGGAGGTCTTTTTCCGCGGTAGCATTGTACTAGAGATGTTCCGTACAAGTCTGTGCATACTGCAGGGCAGCTGGTTCTGGCAGGTGAGTCTTTGTTTCATGACTTTTAAGATTTCTTCCTTGGTTTCTGTTAGTCGTTATTCCCTTTGCAGATACCTCAGGGATGACCTACTAGGCCAGTGGTTCTCAACCTGTTTAGATCCAAGGTACCCCTTTGGAAAATGCTTCCTCTTCCTTTTCACTTTTTTCTTTTTTGACTACAGAAAAATAATAGAGCAACTCTGCTGTTGCATAGAACTCAGAAAGAGCACAACAAGTCAGAATGTGTTTAACATTATAGATACCTATTTGAAATGTTTGGGTTTATCTGGTGAATCATCTGTAGGTGTTTGCACCCCTAACTAGGATGATATTGTGTGGCACACCATAGCACCTTTAAAAAGATCTGGAGTGCTGCCACAGCCTGATTGTGAATCCTGTACTAGGTATTTGCACAATTCATTTTATACACTGATCCCAGAGTATTCACAAAGGGCCATTAATCATCAGTGCCCTTACAGAGATGTAAGATTTTATTATAATACCAAGTTAAAGATGAGGAAACTATTTTACTGCTACTTCTGTTTTCCCAAGTCCAGATAGTTCCTTTGTCCCCTTGGATTCAAGTACAATTGTGTGGGGGGGGGGCAGAGGGGTAGGGGCAAGCAGCTGTTGTGGCTCTGATTCCCCAGGGTTGGAGTTGGAGCTGCAGCTGCCCAACCTCTACGCTGCCCCCTTACCCCCTCACCACTTCTGCTCCTTTGCTGCTGCTTACCCACTAGCTCTGAATCCACTCCAGCCTGGGTCACAGAACACATGGTTGCCCTGGCCTCAGCCCAGCCATGTAGCAATGGTGTTGGCAGCTCTGGCCCTGACTGCTGCATGGTCAGGCTGGGGCTGGAGCAGATGCATTTTATGCCTTGGGCTAGAGCAGGGCTGGAGCTAGAAGGAAAGCAGCGGAGGGGGCAGTTAATATTTCCTACTCCTACCTAAATATAGTAATTGTGCAGAGAAAGTGTGTTAGTCCATAGTTAATAAAATAAGGCATAAGGTAGAGAAAAGGTCCTGTGAACACTGAAGTTACTGTGAAGAAGAAGGATAAAGGGAAATATCTTGAATGCATTGAGTTGACTCCATCTCTCCACTGAAAAGCATCCCAATGGGTCACTAAGGCTTAAGATATTTAGGCTCAAGGTAACTAAAGATTGGGCCAAAGCCCTTGCATAAAACACAGCTTGCCAATTTAAAAACATTGGGATTTGAACAAGTAAAACTGCAGCCCAGAACTTTATTACTTCAATTATGCAGCATCAGTTACCTTTTTAAGATCTAGCGGGTGTTCCTATCGCCACTTTGTCATTCCACATTTTTAGCAGGAGTTTAATAGCTATGTGTTAATGAGTTATTGTCAGAACCATGTATACTCAAAATAAAGATGGTGGCACATACTTATTTTATGAATTGCTGCACTAACAGGCACTTAGACTTGGCCTGATGCTGGAAAACTGGTCACTAGAGTGATTCTTTGTTTCAGTATGTCTAGACTGGCTTCCCTTTTTATATTCTGGCCAGACATGGAAAATTAAACCGTTGGCTGTTCCTCACAAACCTTGGACTTTTAGCACTAAATCAAATATGTAGAAGTTTTCATTGACAAGGAAAATACCACCTAAACATGAATCTTTTCCATAACTGAGCTCAAGAAAAATGTTGGGCATCTCAGAGCATACTGCTGTATTTTGAAATATGGGCAGTTTTCTTGGTTGATTAAAAAATGGTACAACAGAAGAGTTAAAGGTAGTCATTTATTTTTTCTTATATATCTAGTATTCATTTAGACAAATAATTGGGAAAGTGTTTTTGGTTTCAAAGTACACCACAGATGTAACTTGAAAAAATAAAAGATATGTAAGTGTGGCTTTTTCACGCTTGGATTACAGACTTTACCTGTGTGTATGACAGAATACCACACATTCGGCACTCTTACACATGCTCTGGGGGTAGTGGGAGTGGGGCAACACTTTTTAATTAGAGCGGCACTGAGAGCTGCTTTAATTAAAATGGCACTGCATCTCATGTATCAGTGTCCCCATGCTGAAAAATGGTGGTGGGGATGCTTGAACAAAAGCTCATTTGACCCCTGCTGTTATTTTTAAGTGTGGGGACACTGATACATGAGACACAGAGGCTGATTACTCAAGTCTGCTTCAATGCACTAGAATTCCAGAGTGTTGCAGCAGCCTCTGCACTCATGTATAGGTGCCCATTGGGTGCAGAACAGTACACATGTAAAAAATGAGTGAATTTTCTTTTTGCTTTACCAGTGCTTTGCATGTGAAACTTGCCTTGCCTCAAAAGTTCCCAACTAAATTGCTGAGCACTGACTCTAGAAGAGACTTAGTGGCACAGAGAACTAGTATTAGTCTGTCCTGGGTCAGCTTGGATAGTCACCAAGGCTAGGAACAGACATTCAAAAAGCTTGAGCTTGAATTGATTCAATCTTTGCAGGCTAGTCTAACCTGTGGAGATTGAACCGATTTGCAGGTGGATAGACAATTCACTTTTGATTCAGGCACATCCCTGCAGTGGCTCAGGCTAGAAGCCAGGGGGCATTAGAGTGAGTCCTCCCTTCCCTGCAGCAGTGCTGAGCTGAAGGGCGGCGGCATGGCAGGACGCTATGATTAGGGAGGTATTTAAATCCCCACCCTGTTCTACATAGTCCCCAGCCGGGGTGTACTTAGAGGGGGAGAGGGAAGCAGCCCTTGTCAGGCTTTCCCCCACTGCTTGCTGCTCAAGGAGTGAGGAGTGTTGCCAGACCCTGGCCTGTGGCTCACACTCTGAGGCAAAGCGGGGGATGGGAGAGGGAGGACTGTTTATGTGGACTGCATGCATCTGTTGATGGTACTGAGCTTTCAATCTCCCTCTCCCTGCTTTTTCATACTGTCTGTAGCAAACTGATGGCACTCACAGGTCCCATGCTTTGAAAACCAGGTCATTTTTCACACCTCTCTCTGTCCTCTCTTGAACACTGACAGATTGTGCCCTTTGAAACAAGCCAACAGCCAGCAGGGAGTTTATTAGAACACAAAGCTTATCAACCCATCAATAAAACGAAAACTTCTCACTGGACCAAGCTTTTCTTAAACAGCTTTTTCTTAAAGGCATTTGTAGGGAAGAATGGAGGGACATTACTAGCTGACCTGATGATTAATTCCAAAAAGCCCTGTTCTGTCTGTCTTTGTTCCAGTAAAATTGGAGACACACATGGACACCTCTCACCATTAGCTAGCATGAGGGTGGCATGACCGTGACCAGATGCCAGCCAGGGTCGTGCTGCTGGGGTCCTTGCTGTTGGAGAGGTGGGGATCACTGCTTGAGCAGTGGGGTGGGGAGAGGCAGGTGGAAGCCAGGCAGATGCTGCTGTGCCTGTAGCTTCCACCCCCTCTTTAGCCAGCTGGAGCTCTGGATAGGGGGGAGATGGGAAAGGCCAGCCCAGCTCTCAGGAGCAGACAGCCCAGCCCAGGACTGAAAAGCATGCTGGGATGCTGGGGAATTCTGGTTTAACTTAAACCAGGACAGATGATAGTTTTACACAGTAAAATGAGTTTGTGCTTTTCTACCTCCTGAGACAGTGTCCCACAATTGTAACTGCCAGTAGTTTGCAGGTTCAGATGAGGATGTCACTTCTTCTATTATTTTTAAAAGAAAAATCTTTTTCACAGGGTGCAGAGGAGAGCAGTTCTTATTTGTCTTTATTGTTTTTATGCAAAGTGATACTATGAAACTCAAATTTTGCAAAATCAAGCTCCTTCTCTTGAAATTAAGACGACATATTCAGATACAAACAATTTTTATTTACAGTGTAAGGGGATTATTGCTCCTTCTCATAAAGAAAACCTAGTAAGCAGGCTTTTGGAGTGCAGGGAGTAAGGTCAGTGTTTATGGGAGTTCGGGCAATCTTGGAGCCAGGCAGTTTTTCTAGTTGGTATTTTGTTTCCCCTTCAGACTACAAAATGGCTGTGCATTTGGTCTCTACTCATACCATACAAGCTTGACTACTGCAGGATCATTCAGGCTGGTACGGAGTTTGTCTGCATGAGGAAAGAAGGAGCAACCAAGGTCCCCTGGAATTGTCACTGTCTTTGAATGGATTTCTTTGTCTTTCTGTGCTATAGGGTTTTTTTATGATCAAATTTGAATGTGATGCTGCATAACTGTTTTAATAACATCTTAGACATAATCACCAGTATAAAAAAAATCTGTAAGCAGTTGCTGTTTGACATGTGGTACACATGCAATATGTGATGTGGCATAGCATAGATATCAGATGAGTGTTATAAACTGTATTTCATTTAATTATAGATTGGCTTTGTACTGTATCCTCCAAATGGAAGCCCAGAATGGAACCAAATGGATCACAATAATATGATGTTCTTGACGATGTGCTATTGCTGGCATTATGCCTTTGCTTTTCTTATACTTGCAGTGAACTACACCATTGTCAGCTGGTAAGTTAAATGCAGAACTAAAACATGGGAGAACTGTGTTGTTACACCATGAGAGAGGCTTTATTTCAGAGGGGTCTTAGTTGAAAAAATTAAAATCAGGCTCTTTTTTTGTTCCTTTTTTCTTAAAAGGAAAATGAAAAATAGCATGTTGCGAAGGCATAATATGTAACTGACCCATTCAATAAAAGTAAAGAATAACCCTGGTGAAAAGTTAGAGACTGTTAAAATGTGAAGGTCAGATTAGAATCATTCTCCTACAGCTTGCTTGTTATAAGTGCTTGCCTGTACCAGTATGTTAGTTGGGAGGGTATTAACATTTGATCTGAAGCACAGACTAACGGACTTCACTGTTAATATTTTCCTTGGATTAAATGTCATTTTCTTCTGGCCAGTTGTGTCCAATGATTCTTAATGGTAGCCCTTTATCTGGTCTTGAAAAGTTTTCCTCTGGCAAAACTTCTGGAGTCTTCATTTCTGTGGAATTGCACATGGGATTTTCATCAGTGTTAGACTGCAGGATCTCGCCCATCTTTTTCTCCTACCATTCTCTCGCTCCTTTTTTGTACCCTTTCCATTTATCAGGATGGTATACCCCTGATAGCCATTTATAGTTCTTATAGTCGTCTTAAATCTAGTGACAAAAATGATTGCCTCCTACATCCTTTGCAAAATCACCAGAGTCAGCATTTGACTCTGTTTGATTTAGACTGATAAATGTGTGGCTTATTTTCCCTTTCTTTTACCCTTTCCAGGAGAGTTTGTTCAAAGATTAAGCAGGCTCAGTCTGTGGAGATGGGATTACTGAAAACAGCTGAGCGGGATCAGGAATCAGAAGATGAAATCTAGTATAAATTCTGTTTTACCAGTCTGCTGCCTTGAGTATATTAGGTTAATTGTTACCTCATTCCTAGATGTGTTTACCACCTTGTTCATTCCTTATACTACTCACTATGCAAAAAGCATCCTTTGAATACTGTATAGTTCTACTGGATTGCATTCTTGTCTGCAGAGAGTAAGTAATTTGTGGTGTTTTTGTTAGTACCTTATTTCTCACATGGTTCAGTAGAAAAATATTTTCTTGTTATCCAAATTTATATTGGATTGGGTGATACTGTAAATCAGTCAGTTCAAACTCATTAGTTGCTGAGTGATATTCTGCTGCTGCTGTTGGAGAAGCTAATAGAGTTCCATGTATTAAGATCCCCAAAAAGCTATTTTGTTCCAATTGTGCATAAAAGAACAGTGTAGATGCTAAAACAAATGGAAAAAGCACAAGCACACAAACTGGTAGAAAAGTCTTACATTTACATTGTTGAATATATCAAAGAATGTCATTGCTCATTAGATAATTAATTTGTTCATTATCATATGTATTCATTCCAATTTCTATGAAATGATCAAAGTTTTAAAAAATGACTACCGTCATTATGAGAAGCTACCTATTCCAGGGCCCTCTTCTTACCCTGGGCTTCCCAGTACAGTGACTTTACTCTCTACAGCAGGGATAACAACTTTTTATAGGAGGGTTGCTGTGTGTTGAGTAGAGCAACATTCCAATTCATTTTTTACCCCAGAGATTGTTTTTCCCTCCATGCAGGTTGGGAGGATTTCAGCAGGGCACAGAAGCAGTTGCATGATGACACATGGTGCATAAATGTGCATGCTAGGCTCAGCGTTGATAGCAAGTGTGCTTGCATCCAGCCCATGGCGGAGATACCTGCACTGTTCCCCCTGCACTTCTCTTGCAAATACTGAGCATTCTGTAGAGCAGTGTGCTGCACATAACAAATGTTTTCTCAGTTTTAGCTTTATTTGCGCAACGGAGCAATAGCTGAATTTAAAATAGTTTTCTCGGACAAATTGAAGCCCTGTTCTTTGAAGTGCAGAGTGCCTTTAGCTGCTGTTACAGAAAAGATGTGCCTTCATATCACATGTAGGAATAGGAAAGGAATGATATGTGGCAAAATTTTAGTGAGCTGTATTGCATGCAGTTATACTGCCCCCAGAGGGTATAAAATTGGAAGTACAACTATGACCCAAGTTTATTCTTTTAAAAGACTACAGTTGGACATGAGTGGGCATTTGCTCTTCAACAATAATTTATGTTTTTATAGGGTCTATGTGTTAGAGTATAGAGCAGCAGTTCCCAATCTGTGGTATGGGTACCACCAGTGTTACGCAGGCAGGTTTATTATTTGCTGGTGGTACTTAGGTTGATCTTAAAAATTTGTTGGTGGTACTTAAGGTTGTATTGTTTTAAGTTGGTGGTGCGCAATCTGTCGGAGCTTGGGAACTGCTAGTATAGAGTACAATAGGAATCCTTCAGGCAGTGTTACGCAGGAATCATTAATGGTAGGTCATTTACTCTGCACAAACCTTGATTCTAGAATGCTTCCTTTAAAAATATTTATTAAAGTATTACACTTATTCATTTAAAAACAGAAAGCTGCAGAGTAATATGTTTTATAAAAGAAGTTCCAACCCATTGAGACTAGAACCAGGGAAGTATGTTTTTCTCTTATTATGCTAATGTTTTTACAATATACTCCTTGGCTAGAGCCCAGTTCTGCTTTCTGACATAACGTCATCCTTTTCACTGGCAGCTAAGAGTTGTGGGGGCAGGATTTGGTTTTTATGTGTGTGATAGTCTTCTGGATTATCCTTGGGCCTTCATTGTCAAGCTTAATATAACTTAAAATCAAATTGCAGCAGGACTATCATATAAAAATCTATTTGTCATAACTTATAGATGACAGGGAACACAGGAATAAGGAGAAAAGCTCAAGACACTTTCTTTTGTGTAGTTACTGAACATTTAAATTTACAGATGCACTACAAGAACCTAGGCAGACAAGGTTCTTTGAGTGAATCTGATATCTTTTATTAGACCAACTTAAATAGTTGGAAAACAAATTTTTTTAGCAAGCTTTCGGGTTCAAAAACCCTTTGTCAGGCTGAGATGAAGAAAGAACCTTGTCTGCCCATGTCCTTAGATTAACACGGCTACAAGAACCTGTTTTTTTTCAGGGAATCCTATCTTCAGCTGCTGGTGTTTCGAGAGTGAAGCTATAGAAGTTTTACAGAGATCTTCCAGGCTAAGCTAAACTTTAAAATCTTTAACCTGGAACTAAATTTAAAATATTGCATGCATTAAAAAGCATGGTGCTCAGGTATTCCCCACATTCTTCTCAATAACAAGTAATACTGTACAAATAATTCACATAACTCAGGGCTACCCTGAAGTGAGCTGAGCCTTGAGTATGTTAAAGGACACAGCCTGTTTGGAGTGTCTCTTTAGAATGAAAATTTTAATTGGTTATTTTTAAATTTATTTTAATCCCCATCAAGTGTCAGGACAGGCTGATGCTTGTAGTTAAAAAATATAGTTAAGAACAAAGATAAGCCTAATTTACACCCTGAGAACAGTGTGCTCCCAAACTTTTCATTTGTTTAGGTGCTCTGTGAAATGGGAAAGTTTGGATCCCAGAGCCTAACTTCACAGTACGCGTCTATTGATCCTTCCATTATTTGCTCTTAAGTGCTTTCCTTTGGTTAGTCTTGTATCTCTCTGCAGCAATAAGGAACCCTGCCTTAGGACATTCCTGTGAATTAGGTATCTGTGTTTTCATGTTCCATATTTATTGGCATTTCCCTGTCATCATGTCAAAGTTTTTTTTTCACAGCAGTCCATGGCATTATCTTCGTAGTAGAAATAATACCTACCCCTTAAGACTTGTGTGGCACGTGGGGTCTAATCTCACATTCGTTATACTAATTATAACCCCATTAAAATCAGATGATCTGCTGGCATCAATTAAAGGACATTTCCATTGGCATCAGTGGTATTTTGGCTATTTATATCAGCAAAAGATTTGAAGCAGCATGGTTGTCATTGAATCTGACTATAATGTAAAACTATGTTTTATTCTCTTTCCTTGAGATCCTATGTATAAAAAGAGCTACATCTGTGATATAGATAATACTACTGAACCAGCGGCTGCAAATTTTAAGAAAAGGAGATGAAACAAAACACAGTCCTTTAACAGTTCGAGTATACAATACAGGGGACATCTCTTGCAGTTTCCATTCCAATAGCTGAATGATATTGTTAAAATATAGAACCTTGGGGTTCATTGCAGAAACTTGTGTTGGCAATGAATCCAAGTCATTTGACAGAGTGGGCCCAAGGGTGAGTTAAATATTTCAGTAACCTGCACTAGTTGTGAAACTAGAGGGGATTTAGCATTGCTTTCCTTTCTAAAAACCTTGCTGTTTTCATGCTGATCTGCTAAGCTAGTGAGAGCTTGTGTTGGAACACGAGGGCCAGAACTGGGAAGGGAAAGCTGGGCACCCACTCTCTTTTAGACAGATTGTCACTAATGAGACAAGAAGTGGGTATCCATGAGAACTCTTCTTTTCACTTTCTTGGTTCTGAGAATCTTTGACTGAACTTCTGGAAGTACCCATATTCAAGGAACTAAGCTGTGGCATGATTCCAGCAACTGTGATAGAACTGAATGTTGTTGCTGCTTTTGTCACATGCTCCATTACAGTTGTCATGCAGGAAACCCATGTATGATTCAGTCTCCTGAGAGGGGTGGCCTGCGCCTTCCTGTGCGAGATTCGGAGGGTGCCACATAGAATAATTGGAAAGTTAGGAAAACCAAGAGTGTCTGATGCAGTTTGCCCTCTAGGAATTCAAAGAAACTACAGGAGTCACTTACATATAAAATACTTTTTCTTATTAGCAAAATTGGCATTGCAACTTGCTAAAATAAAAAAATTAAAACATTTCATAATGTCCAATGCTTTCCTTCCAAGTTTTCCCATATCTTATGTTTGCCTTTGCCAAACCTGTCTTTTTGATAAGTAGTTTGGTTTACTGTACAAATAGACCTAAACCTAAATCCTACATTTTAACAGACAGGAAGGCATACCTTGTAATCTGAATCTCAGTTTCAGTGCTGGTTCTACTACTGTAATGAATCAAACCAGAACAGAGCACACCTGCATCACACATCTTGGCATTTAAAATCCATAACTGGAATTTTTCAGCTCAAACCAATTCCTCCTCTAAAACTAGTGATTTATTGGCTGCTCGTGGTTCTTCTGAGTAGCTTTTGACATAGAGGGGTGGAACTTGCCAAGCGGTTAGAGTTGTCACTTAAGTGTGAATTGAAGGCACTCAGAACCTAGTGTAAGCTGGCCTGCAGGTGTATGGTGAGGCTGTTCAACATGACTGGGTGACATTTCTGTCTCCCTAGTCCTCGAATAGTATATTGCAATGCTGCATTGAAATGAAGCTTAATCTATTAGACCAGCCGTTCCCAACCCCGGGTCGTGACAAAATGAGGGTCACAGGGGCAATGCCAGCAGTACTGCATGGAAAAGACAAGCTCCCCTGCCCCTGCGTCACCACTGCTGCCACACTCCGCTCCCAGCAATGGGTCATGGAAAAAAAAGGTTGGGAACCACTGTACCAGAGGCTAACTTCAACATAGGCACAGCTATTTAATACCATGATATATAAAGTCTCGTCTCTGGAGAAATATGTATTGGCAGGAACATATCTTACAGCCTGATGTTTTGAAATTCTGGACTACCAATCCAGAGGTCTGGTGCTACCATGTTCAAATACAAACACGAGACTATAGTAATGTTTACAGTATTTATAGTATACTCAACCTGTCTAGTATTTTTTGTAATAGCACAATGAATCTAAACATCATCTTTTAGGGAGGATTGTTTTTTAAGTAGAAAGTTTCACTCAGTGTTTTCAAATGCTGTTCCTTATCATGTAGCTATAATCATTAAATAAATTTGACCTTTGGCATTTCTTTATCAACTGTTAACATTTGAACTCAAGGAGTGGATGGAGTCTATCAAGTTTACAAATGTCATTAAAAAAAAAAAAAAAGGTAACTGCTTTCGTAAATATTTAAATTATTGTTAAATATTGGTGCCTTTTAACAAATGATATAGTGGTTAATAATAGAAAAGATGTGCCTATAATTGTATTTAAATAAAATCAATTTATTCATCTATGAAGGCTCTTGTTTCCTCAACGTAATGGTGTAACTTTATGGTGGAGTATTAAGTCTGTGTTACAATTCTTTTGCAACTTTCCAAATGACTGCTCTGCCTCCATTTCCAGTTCAGTTTCTTTGTTTCTGTCGTGCTTAATGTCCCTGGGAGGGGTAAGGGTGAGCATTTTTAAATTGCAGTCAGTGGCAGGGTCCACACGAATAAGGGGATGCCCACAAATAGTAGTGGCACAAATTTGTGCCACCAACTTGCCTAATGTGCTTTGCACTGGGACAGATTTTCCCACTGCTCCACGTGCTGCAGGGGGGCTAGCTGGGGCACAAGGTGCCTCAGCAGGGGCTAGCCATCCTCTGCACTGAGGTACCCTGGGCCCTGGACTGGTCATGGACTGCCTGCTCCCCCGTCTTTGCGCTCTGGAGCCCCTTTGCTGAGGCACCCTGCGCCTCAGCCAGCCACTCCATGCTGCACTGGGAGGCAGCCTTGGGCTGGTAGCTACCTGTCTCTGCGTGCTTCAGCATGGGGGCTTCACAGCAGAGCCCTCCTGTGAACCACAATGTGCCCCAGCACAGAGGCTGCATGTGCCTCAGTGCGGAGGCTCTGCAGTGAAGCCCCCGTGCTGAGGTATGTGAAAGCAGCAGAGCAGACAGCCTCAGACTGCCTGTTCCCACATCTTGAGGCAGCCTGTGCTCCAGCCAGCCAGGGTGTATCAGCATGGGGGCTCCACAGCGTGTAGAGATGTGAGAGCAGCCAGCAATGAGCTGCCTGCTCCCCCATCTCTGCATTTGTCCCGGGCCTCAGGACTTTGGCATGGGTGGCCCCGCTTTTTTTCCAGGATTTTTTTTTTTTACTACTAGGAAATTGTGGTAGCAAATTTTGTCCCAGTGCTGCACCCTGCACTGATTAATGTGCAACTTGTGCAGCTTGTGGTGCTGCAAAGAAGTTTACAGTAGGTTTACATACATCAAAAAGCCACAAATGCCTAACATCAAACTTTAATTTGCCTTTTTTATTAAAGTAGGTTCACTTAAAAATGAAGACACAAGACCTGAAATAAATATATCCAGTAAGGTTTCTTATATAAGAGAACAAAAAATTATCTGAATGGATTGGATAAGGTTAGTGCTTCCATTGCAAATTCATTGGTTTGAAGACTTGTTTATGAGATGTCTGGAGAGAACAGCAATTTTTGAGGCTTTGGGAGCAGCCTTGGGTAAAACAGATGTACAACAAACGTGATGTCTTTCTGCCAGAAAAGCAAGGAAGGGAAACTAGAAAACAGGCGTTTGACCTCTATTCCATATGTTAGCCCACCCAAAATATTTGGTAGTTAAAAGGCTAATAACTAATAAATAATGGCTGATTAATATTAAATCACCCAAACAAATTAAAATTGTGGCACAATCATTTTCAGCATTTCAGAGGTTACCTCTACACGTGCAATTAATGTGGGGCAATAAAAACTGCTGCATATCATGCTGGAGTTTATTGATCTTGAGTGCTGTGTTTACATGTGCACCTACGGTTGTATGTAGACAAAATGGGGGCCCTAAATTGAAGCGGTGGGTTTTAAAAAACACCACTTCAATTTAGGGCTGATTAAATCTCCATGTCGTGCACACACTTACCTGCCTCTCCAACAGGGAGGGGCAGGGAAGGTGAGCTGCCAGCAGGCAGATCAGTCCCCGGGCTGCGGGGGGAGGGGCTGGTGCTTCCCTCCGCAGCAGTGGTGGGCCCCCCCAGGCAACACCTTCCCGCGGGAACCTGGCTCGGGCAGTCTGGGGGGGGGGCACCACATTGGGCCCCCATGCAGCTCAAATAGGCAGGCATGCAGGCAGGCTCAGGGGGGAAGGGTGGGAGGGAGGGGGTGTGCAGATTAGGTTTTCCACCTTTCTTGGGTGGAGTCTGCTTTCCTGGGCTGCTACAAGGTTACCTGCAGGGTTTCCTGTGGAGCTGCATGGAGCCTGCTGCTTTGCTCTGTGGTTGTAGGGGCAGCAAATTAAAACTCCTCGAAGGAATTTTAGTTTGCTATGCCTCAAGTCATTTAAGGCACATTACACCGCTGAATTTTCTACAGTGGCTGGAACTAATGTGTAATATGCCGCTGAGGTGTGCAAACACCAACACCAATAAAGCAGTGCAAAAGCATTTAGCCCGCTTTAAAGTGTGTTGCACACACACCTCTCGTTTTGTCTACACACAGCCCTAGATGCGCATGTAAATGTAAATAGGACAGCAGCACATTGAGCTGGGGGCCCTGGGGTTCAGCCTGCCAGCCCGGGCCTGCTCTGACCTGGCACAATGTGATGCAAAGGGCTGGCTGGAGTACAAGGATGCTTCAGTGCGGGGCTGTGCAAAATTTCACCAGGTGTTTCATTTGGGGAGCAAAGAAGCAAAATCAAAATGAAACAAAAGGCTTCAAAACAGCCTCAAAACAAAACGAGGGGAGTCGAAACACACACACACACACACACATGCAGTCACACGTCACAACTTTTGTTTGTCAGCAGCTTGAGGTGCAGTTTCCCAGAAACTCCTGCCCCATCTCCTTGAAACCTGACAGGCTTCATGGCCTCAGAAGGGGCTACCATCCCTGCTGTTTTTGTCCAAATCTGCCAAGCAATGACAAAGTTATAGGCAGTTTCATGCTTCCCCTTTATAGCCTATTGGCAAAATGTTGGAACAGTGTCGAAACAGCAAAACAGTCTCAACAAAACAAAATGGAAGAGGGCTTCAAAATTAAAAGAAACTCGAAACAAAACACTGCCCTGCTGAAACATCAAAATGGAAGTTAAAATGAAACACTGCCGTTTCATACAGCCCTATCTGGTAGGTGTCTACATGTGCGTTTCTGCGCAGTAAATGCTGCTACAGGTTACGAAGTACTAGCCTACAGTAGCATTTATTAATTTACTGCAACATGATAGGGCCACAAGTGTAGATGTGGAGACTTTACTGTGGAGCTGATTACGCAGTTCCACAGTAAACTCATGTAGATGTGCCCCAAAAGAATTAAGTTGTTATACTGTGTGGACTTCCATGTAGCACTGGACCAGCTGCTTAGGATGTAACTACATAAAACAGTTAGAAATCAGATGAAAAACAGGTTAGATAAAACACTATAACATACCCTAGAAACTGCTTGAAAATAGGAAGTAGGGAATTTCTTTCTTCCCAGCCTTTGTATACAGGGTGTTACCTCTCACAAACTTTTCTTCAAACCAAGGTGCCTACAAGATCAAGATCACAATATGTAACAGGAGTTGAAATAAAGTGCCCGTATATTATTATGTCAACCAATGTCAGTCTCTGAGGGGAAAGAAAAGAGCACTGGAGAATACACTACTTACACTATTTAATAGCAAGTAAGCTAAGAGAAATTATTAAATAACTAGCAAATTGCCCATTGGGAATGACTGGGGGCAGGATGTGTGGGGACGGAGCGTTGCTACCCAGTGCCCCATGTTGCTGCCATGCTGCTTCTGGCCCCAGGTGCTCCCTCCCCAGTGTCCGGCCCCAAGGCCTCCCCCCCAGTGCAGCCCTGTACACCCACCTGCCCCCTGCTGCTCCACCTTGCACCACCGCTGGCTCCCAGGAACAGGGAGGGGAGGGGAGTTTGTATGCGGTGGCAACTGCCTCCCCCAGACCCCGCATCCAGCCCTGTGCGCCCAACCCCCAACCCCCTTCTGTTCCTGGTGCGGGCCTGTGGGCCCTCCCCACTACCTGCTGATCCACCCCACACCACTGCCAACTCACAGGAATGGAGGGGAGGGGAGCTTACATGTGATGGTAGCCACCACTGCCACCCACTGGCCCACGCTAGTGCCGCTCTGCCTCTGGCCTTGTGCGCCGCCCCCATCCAACTCTGCACTCCTCCTGTCCCACCCTGTGGCGCCACTGCCTCCCAGGCATGGGGGGAGGAAGTTTGTACAAGACAGCTGCAGCTGCCACCCAACATCCTGTGCTGCCACTGTTGCATGTCTGGGTACATGCAACCCTCTTCCCCTCCCTGGTTCCCAACCCTCCCGGCTGTTCTCAGGGCCCAGCGGCGTGGGCTGCCACTGTGTCCCTCCCCTCCCGCTTCCCTCCCCCCTCCTTTTCCCTGCCACCTCCCCCCCCATCTCTGTTGGCTTTTGTTGTGGCCCGGTGGCAGTGGCGAGGCCGAAGCTGGGGGAAGCCAGAGCTGGGGGAGGCCAGGCCAGCGCTGCACCGCCAGCAACTGCGCTGTCACCACCTCCGGGGAGCAGGGGCGGGTGTGGCTCTGCTCTGTCCACTTCATCGCTGCCATGATGGCGGCGCTCTGGCTGTTTGGAATGCCCTGGGACACTCTGCTTGTTTCAGACAACCAATCAGAGCGCAAATAAAGCGTTATGGGCAGACACACAGACAGACTAAGGCTTTTATATATATAGAATATTCAAAGGAGGCAAAAAGGGTATATTATTCTGCATAATTTTAAACCAGTCAATAGAACTTTTATAATAGGGATATTGTTTTGAAGGGCGCTGACAGACATGGGGAAAAAACCAACAAAACAGCACTTTACCGGAAGAGGAATTGCATCAGTTTGACTTGGCTCCCTAGTGTCTGTGTAGCTCTCACGCTTCAGTGGGGCTTTAGCACTTTTATCTAATAGCTGATTCAATCACCTATTAGATAAAAGTGCCAAAAAGCCCCACTGAAATGTGCAAGCTAAACAGATGCTGGCCGAGCTGGGTCAAATGATATGATTCCCCTTCTGGGTATGTGCTGTGCTCAGCACAGGGGAGTGCTGAACTGAAAGTAAAGTGCTGTTTTGCTTTGGGTTTTTTTTCCATGTCTGTAAGCAGCCTAAAGGATTTTTGTATCTAGGTTCTGCTCATAGCACAAAAACCAATAGCATAGACCTGCCTTGAAATAAATGATGGCGTGAGTGGAAGCAATGCCCCAATGCTATAACTTTAGCTATTTACAACTTCAAGTGAGCCAGCTGCAATATATGAGAAAAGAAAAATATCAAAGATAGTTTTTGCTGCTGGTGTCATACTTTGTTCAGGCTTGAAAGTGGAAAGGAAGGAAAATGAGAAACAGCTGGTCCTAATGAAGGGTCAAAAGAAATGGAGGGGAACTAGGAAAGGCATATCCAGTCATTCAGGAACAGTTTGTTCCTCACTGCTGCACAAACAGATAATGCTATTCATATGCATTGGCAGGTATTAAGATTTCTCCAGATTTAATTCTTGTCTACACTATAGTTTCATGTTTAAAAATAAAGGTGATTGTGTTTTCCAACAGAACTTGTCAGTGGATTGGGACTATCCCATTGTTTTTTCCAATTCATTCCCTTTCACTTGTGATCCGCATTTTTGTCAGACTTGTACAAAAAACTCTGCAACTTAGATGCCCATGACAGATCTTATCCCTAATACAGAGGGAGACAAGGAGCAACTGGGGCTTACTGAAAAGGAAGCAGGACTTGGAGGTCTGAGAATTGATTTTACCTTGCCTTCTACTTTGGGTAATTATGTAACACCATTGCAAAATGAGTGCAAAACCACAGCCACCCTTCCGCTGCAGGTAGTATTTTGTGTCTGCTTTATACTGATACAGAACAATATAGAGGATCAAACAAATTACTAATTCTGGCCATGCCTTTAATGTGCTGTGACCTTCAGCCTTGGCTGGATTTGTACCCCATAACCTTCCAGTCACTTAACCATTCTGTGCCTCAGATTCTGTTTTTGTAAAATGGAAACAGATGCCTTTCTAATTTATAGGTGGAAAATATTATATAAATGATCTAATACCTTGTTCTAACTACCTCCAGACAACTTCCAGGGAAGGGCTGACATCTTCCACATAGTTCTGCAGGTTTTCTTCATAGATCTCTGATTGTCAGGCTCCTCCAATGAGGAAAGAAACCTAACCCTCTGATTGGTTACTGTATCACTGGCCTCCTGAGGTAGGGCAAACTACCTCCATCTACATATTAAGGGGCTTTCCCCTCTATTCCTCTTTAAAGGACTGGGCATTCACCTGGTTCTGCAAATCCTTCTCTTCAGCTCTCCCATGCAGGCTAGGCAAAGGAGAGAGAGAGAGAGAGAGGGAGGGAGGGAGAGGGGGAGAGAGAGAGAGAGAGAGAGAGAGAGAGGAGCCACTTCACTACCAGCCCTAGAGGGGGCCTTCTTGCACTGAGCACCTTACTTCACTTGATATCAACCATCCCCAGGAAAGGAATGCACGGAAACAGAAACCTCAGGAGAGCAACAAATATGGGAGCATTGGCATTCATGGTGTGATGCAGGTTTGGGGATGATGCTGTTTGTGGAGTAGATTAATTTATGAGAGACCAGTCTCTGTGGGAGGGAGGTAATGAAGAAATCAGAGTGTGTGTGTGTGTGTGAGTATGTGATGCAAAAGAATGAACTAGGAAAAATATTGTTGTGTGTTATGGGGTGAATGAGTTACTGCTTGAGATAGCAAGACCTGGCATTGTTTGGAGGGGGAGAGTGCGGGAAAGATGTTGCATGAAGATAGGAGAGAGAAAAATCTTTTCTCTTCCGTTACCCAGTTAATATCTCCCACCTACAATCTGTTTGGTACCCACTCTCAAGTCCACCCTTTGTCTTCCTATCCAAACTTCAATATAATTTTTCTGTTCACTTCTCTCCCTTCCTTCCCAGTTATGTTATATAAGGGGAACCAGATAAGATAGGGCAAGAGGGGAAGAGAGCATCCACAGCCTTTGCCTAGGGTTGCTTATACAAGTCACATTTTTGCACAGCTGGGCTCTTGAAAGTGCTCTACAGCCATGACATAACACATGCATGGCTGCAGAGCACTTTAAAAATGGCCAGCTGTACACAAAATTAACCCTAGTCAAATGAGATATTAGATGAAGGTGCTCTGAAGCAGAGTGGCGTAAGGAACTTGTGTTCCTTCCAGAGTTCATTTTTCACACTTTACAGGGCTGACTGCAGGGCAGGGAGTGAGAGGGAGGGATTGGCATGGAGCTGCTTGTGGCTTTGCTGTGACCAGAGCTTGGGGGTGCAGCCTCCCCCCAGCTACTCCAGCTGGGGTATTGGGGGGAGCCGGGCCAGGCCCGTGAGGCAAGGGGGCATCATTCTGCACTGCTCTCCCCCAGCCCTAGCCACAGCAAAGCAGCCACCAGCTCCATGCTTCCACTGTCAAAAGGCCCAGGTAGGGGATGGGGGAAGCCTCCCCCCTCTTGTAAGTCTTGCCCAGATTCCCCCAATAACCAGGCCAGGGTAGCTGGGGGGCCCCAAGGTGAGGGGGCTTTGTTCTACTCGGCCTGCCCCCACCTCCAGCTGCAGCCAGGCAAAGCAGCTCTGTGCTTCTCCCTTCCCTTCCCTCTCCCTCCCCAATGACAGCCCCAGAGCTGGGGGGTCAGGGCTGGGGATAGGGGCAGTTTGGGAGGTAGGCTCCACCCCACCCCCTGACTTAAGACATGAACATATTGGGTTGGGGGAGTGAACTCTAATTCATGTTGCTTTGTGTAAAGTGCCATGAGTTAGAGCGGGGCCCCTAAACATCTGTAGGCACCCTAAGAGACTGGGCAGAGGCTCCCTGAAACATCCAGATGATTCACTTAAATGGAAATTGCAGAACTTGATCTGGAGGCTTCAGCTGCTCTCCCTATGCATGGTGAGTGTCCTAATGGTATGGCAAGTCTATGGCAACTATTCTCCACTGAAATGAGGGTCCCTACATTATCTGCATCTACTGTCAGGCCTCATCCAGATTGAGAGTTTATATCAGTTACCATCATTGGTTAGTTGTACTGGTGCAGTTTCTAATAGGATAAACAACCATGGGCCATATTTATAAAGAAATATAGATGTTTATAAATCTCACTGTGCCTAATTCCCAGTAGCTTGAATGTTTCCTGGAACTTTCTTATGTCTTTTCTGCAACATTATGTAGGGCTCACAGAGGACCACTGTTAGCGAGGCATGCAGTATCTTTAGTTTTGGAAGAAAGTTCATGATTTCAGGTGCGGTCACCCTTCTTTAGGCATGGGGAGTCTCTGCTGTTCTGAGACTCCAAGGAATGAGAGCAGCTAAAAGTGTGGCAGGATGTCAGGGACAGTGTAAACAGGTAGAAAGGTAGAAATGAGGAGAACAAAAGGTAAAGCGGGGGGGGGGGGGGTGAGGGAGGGAGGGAGGGGAGCAGGGGAAAAAAACCAAAGGTAAGGGAGACACTACAGTGGTGGTAATTCAAGGTAGAAAAGAGGCTGTTTCTGTCTGTCTGTCTCTTTTCACAGACAGCCTCTTTTCTACCTTGGATTACGTACCCCCTTCCCTGCTTTACCTTTTGTTTCCCTAATTTCTGCCTGTTTACATTCTCACTGACATCCTGCCACACTTTTAGCTTCTCTTATTCCTTGGGGTCTCAGATCAACAAAGACTTCATATGCTTGAAAAGGGTGACTGCGCCCAAAAGCTTGCCAAGAACTTTTTTCCAACTACTCAGTTGGTTTAGTAAACGACATCACATCTGCTCAAAGAACCTTGTCTGCCTGTGTCCTTAGATCAACATGGCTACAACCAAAAACCCAGCTTCCTCAACTGAAAAGTCCAAGTCTATTTCCTTGACTACCACAGTTGAAATTAGAGGCATATTTTTACACCCATTTTTTTTTCATCAGAAAAACAAATCTGAACTTCTTAAGAGTAATTTGTTTTGTATTGGGGAAGCAGTGAGTCCTAGAGGAGAGGGCGGGGGACTGAATCTCAGGAGACCTGGATACTCTTCCTGGCTTTGAGACTGGCTTACTATGTAATGAGGGGCAAGTGACTATCAGCTCTCTTTGCCCAGTTTCCCTATCTGTAAAACAAAGATAAAGATACTTCTTTGTAAAATACTGTTGGTGTCACTGGGCATAACCCTGGGTAACTCAGAGGGATGGAATACCACGAGTGTCGAGGAAGTCCTTCTGCTCCAGGCTCAGAAGAGCCAAAAACCCCCCTTGCCCAACCTTTGTAACCCTTTCTTTGGCGCCTGCAATCTCCTGTCCTTCTGGAAAGCAGGCGAGCTAAAACTGTTATCTGTGGAATGCAAGGGCACCACTCGGAGAGAGAAAGGAGGAGGGAAAGGGGAGAAAGAGGGGGGCCAGCTGGTGGCAAATCATTGACAGTGAAACTGACCGGGGTATAAAGATCCCGCTGTTGCAGGGTTAGGTGAGCAGGATTTGAGACTATACAGTCTCCCTGTGCCTTTTACTTGAGCTCAAATAAATTTTGTCTGCTTCTCCCCCAGTGTGTTTATTTGGCGCGACGCACACCAGGCAACGAACCCAATTGTTGCCTCCCTCGGGCACCTTGTGCCGGCAACAATACCATGAAAGCATCTGATAAAAAGCACTAGCTAAGAGCTAGAACTTATTATTACTAGTGTCTAGGAGCCCCAATCACAGATCCAAGCTTCACTAGGCTAAGCATTATACAGACACATCATGGTAAGTAGTCCTTGCTTCAAAGAACCTAATCTTAGTATGATAAACACATGACAATTTACTCAAGTACCTTGTTGCCAAAAGCATTAACTGTAAAGAATCAGCCATTTGAGGACATGAGTGTTATTATTAAGATAGGTATTTTGGCATCTGTATATTTTCTCTCCATAAGGCAGAAGTACAGGGATGGTAGTTCGTTTAGCTTTATCAGCAGATATCACTAGGAGATTTGATCATACCTAATATAATATCCTCATATCTTTAGTGAAAATAAAGTTTCTGCAGTAGAAACAGACTTTCACAGATTTCAAAGTAAAAGTGTTTCCTAATTTAAATGTCTAATTGAAAAATGTCATATACTGGAGATTGAGAGTCCCCCCTGCCTCCATTTGGCCTGGTTTAAACTGAAAAAGAGTCCCAAACACACTGTCTTATCCTGTGGCATTTCAGCTATGTTTTTTCAGGCTTTAAAAAGGCAGTTGAATAAGCATTTTCTTAACATGCCGATAAATCAACTACTGAAATAGCAGAAACAATTTTTCATTAAGCTTCTGAATGACGTGTCCTACAAAACTGCAGAGAAAGTAGTCCCAACTCAGCAAAGTATGTCATCGTGGGCATATGTTTAAGCATGAGAATAGTCTTTTTAATGCAGGGTTTGAGGATGCTTTGAGCAGGTTAAAAATAGATGTATTAAAAAATAGGAGACACTGTTTTTGGCTATTGGATCTAATGTTGTTATTTCTCTTTCTGGTTTCCGTCCTAGTTCCGTTTTTTCTGTCTTTCTTTTACCGTTCCCTTTTTGTGGCCCCTGCTTCTGCCAAAGGGCCTGAGGCACAGATCTCTATGCTCTGTTTTCAGTTCTGTCACTGCTTCACTGTACAACCGTACGGAAGTGACTTAGGGCTAAATTATGCCTTGCTCCAGTGCAGGTGCACCGAGAGGGTTTGAATAAGGCTGTCATCTCAGAGGATGAGAGCATTGCAAGGAGAGGTGCCACAGGTTTGTACAAAGATGGGTGATAGTTCTCATTGTACATAGAACAGTAGCACCGCGATGTTATGGATGAGGCTGTTCTTATTAAGCACTTGCCATTGATACATTTATGTGCTGGTCCCTTATATCTGCTCCAGTTGCAGTTCCCATGAAGTGAGTGCTACTGATGCATCCCTTCAGGTACAAACCAGTCCAAATAGCCTATGGAAGAGATAAGTTCGTTGCTTTGTTTTCCCCTGCACTGGTTGCTTAGGCATGAGGTGGTGTCGTATGCTGTACTCTTCCAAAGGGAACCCATCAGGCACAATCCTTTCTAAAACTCCTCCTGAGGTGACAGAAGCTATTGCCAAATAAAGTCAGTGGCAAATAACTAGAAGGCATCACTGACCAATTAACCCTCAATTCTGCGTGTGCCAGCTCCTCTGTATACCAGATTTATTTACTCTCTGTTCCCCTTTCCAGCTGTTTCTCATTCCCACCATTCTGTTTTCACTTCCTGCCTACACAGGTCAGATGCCTACCATATTAATGGGTCCATGCTGCCTCTCCCTGGAATGTACAGTTGTCATGAGTCTGGATGTAAGGAAAATTGTTGATGAGTAGAAGGTCCCACCATGTGAACCATGAGGTCTATGAGAAGACCATGCTGTCAAAACATTTAAAATGTGATTTGGAAGGATTAGATTGACATTCTAGTTTTGAAGTTAAAACATGAATTAATGGTTTATCCCTCACAAATGTCAGGGCCTCTGATTAGGCATGCCCGGCTGGGCCAGATACCCAAGTCATCCCACCTGGCCCTGATCCCTGACTAATGTCATTGCCTCAGTTCTCTGCAACTGGATTGGCTGCTGAAGGCGCCACTCACCCCTTATAAGCAGACCTGCAGTGCAGGCATGCCTTCACACAGCCTCGGTCTGTTCTGGCATGCCTTGTATTTACTGCTCTTTGGTTCTCTTGGCTTCTGACTTGGTTTTAGCTTTCCCAAACCCTGACCCTGATCTTGGATCTTGGATCTTACCTAAATGTTGGTACCGGCTCAGCTCTCTCTAGTTTCCCTGGCATCCTGACTTGATTTGGCTTGGTTTCCCCAACTGTGACCTTGAATCTTCCTTGGAAGTTGGCACCAGTTCTCTGACTCCTGGCTCTACCTTGCTGATCCTTAATTCACCTCCTACCAGAGGCTTGGCTGCCTAAGTCCTGGCCAAACTCTCACAGCGAGGAAGTGAATTGATACTACCATTTTACAGCAGATCAGGCTAGGCTGTTTACACACATTCAAATAGCCTGAGAGAATTTTCCCAGGTTTGTTCTCCTGGTAGATAAACTTACCCAGAGCTGCACGTACAGACATTCAAATGCTAAGGTCCCGAAGAGTGGAAAGCTTGCAGCTGCATCATGCAGCTGGAGGTGAGAGGCTGTGCACACATCTCTGCATGCTCTGCAGACTTCCTTAGTTGACCTGGTGACAAATGGTTGCAGTGCATAGGGCAGCCCTGATTGGCTGACACAGAGTGCCCATGGTCGGTCTGTGTTTCCCTGCAGCACAATTTGGAGATTGTGAAGGGGTGTGTTCTGCTTCCTGCTGCAGCAGCAGAGTTCAGTGAGTGGCACGCTGTCTCCCTGAGGAAGAGTAGGGGGATTCTGAAGGCTTATGTTCTCTTCTGAGAGAAGCCATAGCATATACAGGCACTTGCTCTCCCAGGAGAAACTTGGTATAAGTTGTCACCCACACACACACACACCAAGTTAAGATTTGTACTCTGGGACAGGAAGCTGGTCCTAATTCCTCTTGGTAGAATGTCTGCTACAGTGATGCTATATAAATATAATGTATAGGAGAAGTTGCATTTAAAGTTAATAGAAAGAGAAAGACTTGGACATTTATAAATAATGATCTTTATAGGAGTGATCTGCAGCTGCTAGCTTTCTGGAAAGACTGTGAGTAGATTTAGAGGGAATTTTCTCTTTCCAAAGTATTTCCTTCTATGTACCTTACCTTTGGAAAATCAATGGGATAGGGAAATGCCAAAGAATAAGAGTTATCAGGTCAGTAATCACCAGGGATTCTAGTTTTCCATAGAATAAAAACAAAAATCTCTAGAAAAAGAACAAAAAAATCTGTGTTTTTCCAGGAGTAAAATGAAACATGCAGCAACTTACCAAAACTATGGTGGAAGTGTGAAATGTGCAGGGGGCAATGGCATCTTTATTTTCACTCTTCTTGCTGTGCCTCCTCCCCACTGATTGTCAGTGGAGCTCCAGCAGCCCCACACCTTGCCGCTGATCAACAAAAGGCAAAAACTACAGCAGAGATGCCACTGTCCCTTGCAGAATGGAGTCTCCAATTACCACCACCCCTTGCTTCTCCTTGGTGGCAGTGCTCTTGATCCTTCCCACCTTGGGGGGCCTGGCCTGTCCTTCTCCATCAATGGAACATGCTTTTCCTCCTCTGTTGCTAGGGCTCCATATCTGTTCTCTAAGCAAACTGCTGCAGGTGGACATGAAGATTTCTGCTTGCTGCCAGAAGTCACAAGCTTCAGCTTCCATCTCCCTTGGAGTCAATATTCTCTTCTTTCTCTAGTACTGCTTATGACAGTTCCTCCTCCACAGTCCTGGAGGTCTCTTCCAGCATCAAATCAATGGAGTCCTCATGGTGTGTGACAGCCAGAACCAAAGAAATTAATAAGCAAGAAATATGTGCTTCTTGGAGGCATTTGGAATTTTTGCCTAATATAAAGCTTGTAAGTTTGAATCCGCAAATGTAACTTGCCTGTCATAAGTTTAACCAAAATGATAAAACTAACTGTTTGTAGAACCGACTGAGCCCCAACAGCAAAGCTATAGCTATAAGATTAGCTGACCTAACGGTTTTTGCTCAGAGTTCAGCCTTGATGATAAAAACTGGATCCAACCACATTACATCACAGCAGAAGGAAAACTTAGGGATGACACTAATTATTTTAATTTTCCAAACCCATAGAAATTAAAATAGTAACAACTGAAAAATTACTGCCTAATCCTTTTTAATAGGATTAGGCTGGAGGACCGCACCCAGAGAGTGGTGGTGGATGGGTCATTTTCGACCTGGAGGGCTGTGGGCAGTGGGGTCCCCCAGGGCTTGGTCCTCGGGCCCGCACTGTTCAACATCTTCATCAGTGACTTGGACGAGGGGGTAAAAAGCACCCTGTTCAAATTTGCTGATGTAACTAAGATGTGGGGGGATGTGGGCATGCTAGAAGGAAGCAACAGACTACAATCGGACCTAGACAGGTTACAAGGGTGGGCGGATGAGAATAGGATGGGATTCAACACTGACAAGTACAAAGTGATGCACCTGGGGAGGAACAACCGGCATCATACCTACAGGCTGGGGAACTCCCTTATCATCAGTACAGAGGCAGAAAAGGATCTTGGAGTCATCATTGACTCCAAGATGAACATGGGCCGGCAGTGTGGGGATACAGTCAGGAAGGCCAACCATATCTTGTCATGCATCCACAGATGCATATCGAGCAGGTCCAAGGAGGTGATCCTTCCCCTTTACGCAGCACTGGTCAGGCCGCAGCTGGAGTACTGCGTCCAGTTCTGGGTGCCGCACTTCAAGAGGGATGTGGACAACATGGAGAGGGTCCAGAGGAGGGCCACTTGCATGATCAGGGGACAGCAGGGCAGGCCCTATGAGGAGAGGCTATGGGACCTGAACCTGTTCAGCCTCCACAAGAGAAGGCTGAGGGGGATCTACTGGCCTGTTACAAACTAGTCAGGGGGGATCAGCAGGCATTGGGGGAGTCTCTGTTCCCCTGAGCACTGCCAGGAGTGACCAGGAATAACGGTCACAAGCTGGAAGAGGGAAGATTTAGGCTAGATATCAGGAGGCGCTACTTCACGGTCAGGGCGGCTAGGATCTGGAACCAACTTCCAAGAGAAGTGGTGCTGGCTGCTACCCTGGGGGTCTTTAAAAGGAGGTTAGATGAACACATTGCTGGGGTCGTTTGACCCAGTAATCTTTCCTGGCAAGGCAGGGGGTCAGACTAGATGATCTACTCAGGTCTCTTCCGACCCTAGAAACTATGAAACTATGAATAACTCCATTTACACCCCTTTCAATAATGCAATGTCTCAGTTTACAATACTTGGGTACCAAGATCATCATTCTCCAATTCCCATTTTTCCTTTAAAGCATTAAACTAAAAGAGTTGTTATCTTCTCTTTTGCATTAAAAGAACATAAGAATTGCCATTGATTGGGTCAAACTATAAGTGCATCATACCCAGTAGCCTGTGCCATGCAGTGGCATAGAGTAGATGCTGAAAGGGAGAGTGAACTGGGTACGACCAGTGTTTTTGCCACTGTTCTTCTTTTGCAGCTTCCAGCATTTGATTTCATAGAGTTCATAGATTTCACAGATTTCATTTACATTAGGGCTAGAAGGGACCTCGGAAGATCACCAAGTCCAGCCGCCTGCCCGAAGTGCAGGAAGTCAGCTGGGGTCATAGGATCCCAGCAAGATAAGCATTCAAAGTTCTCTTGAAGGTGTTCAGTGTAGATGCATGAACCACCTCCGATGGCAGGCTATTCCAGACCTTAGGGGCTCAGACAGTAAAGAAATTCTTCCTTATGTCCAGCCTGAAACAGTCTTGCAGGATTTTATAACCATTTGACCTTGTTATCCCTTGGCGCGCTCTGGTGAACAATCGTTCCCCCAGATCCTGGTGAACCCTGATAAACTAATAGGTGGCCATTGGATCACCCCTGAGCCTGCACTTTTCCAGGCTAAAGGGCCCCATGACTCTCAGCCTGTCATCGTAAGGTCGGTTTTCCTGACCTCTAATCATACACGTGGCTTTTCTCTGGACTCTCTCAAGCTTCTTCACATCCTTTTTGAATTGTGGAGCCCAAAATTGGACACAGTACTCTGACTGCGGCCTCACCAAGGCCAAGTACAAGGGGAGAATGACGTCCGAGGATTTGCTTGAGAAGCATCTATGGATGCAAGCCAGAGTTTTGGTCGTTCTACTAGCCGCAGCATCACATTGCAGGCTCATGTTCATCTTGTGGTCAATGATGACCCCCAAGTCTCTTTCTTCCGTAGTGCTAGCCAGCGTAGCACTGCCGAGTCTATAAGGATGCTGCAGGTTTTTCCTCCCAAGGTGGAGAACCTTGCATTTTTCGGTGTTAAACACCATCAGGTTCTCATCTGCCCATTTTCTGAGCCTGTCAAGGTTAGCCTGGATCACCTCCTGTCCTCAGGTGCGGATACTTTATCCCAGAGTTTGGTATCGTTGGCGAACTTGGCCAGTCCGCTTCTGACTCCAATGTCTACATCATTAATGAAGATGTTGAACAATATAGGTCCAAGGACAGAGGCTTGGGGGACCCTACTAGTCACAGGGCACCATGATAATTGACTTCCATCAACCACCACTCTCTGGGTCCGACCACGGAGCCAATTCCCCAGCCAGCAGATCATGGTGGACCCAAGGCCACAGCTGGCCAGTTTTGCCAAGAGGCGATCATGGGATACCAGATAGAAGGCTTTTTTGAAGTTAAGATATATGACATCAATCTCCTCTCCCTTGTCCAGGTGATAGGCCAACCTGGTCATAAAAGGAAATAAGAGTGGTCAAGCAAGACCTACCCACAACAAACCCATGCTGGCTATCCCTCGGGAGTTTAGGAAGTTCTGATTCAAAGGTTCTACCGCTAAGCCCCATGGTCAATAGCTGTTGATGTCCCTTTCCTTCAAAAAACAATTATTACCAGCCCACAGCTACCCCTCTAAAAGCCTGTTTAAGGCAGGCTTTCAAATGGTTGTGTGCCATTGGACTGGGCAGGCTCTGTGCCTTCACCTCTGTGGGGATCCAGGCAGTCCAGCTGGGAGCCCCATGTGGAAGCACTGACCACTATAGCATGCAACTGGACAGTTGGTGAGTGTGGAGTAGAGCTCCTGCCTACAGTACCAGAAGCCCCATGTGGAAGCCAGTCCAGCCCAGCCCAGCAGTGCATGCTCCTTGCTGCTGTGCCGGAATCTGCATGTGCTGTCATGAGGGGCTTCTGGAAGGAGAACTGGGAGCTTCATGTGATGGCATGGAGCCCACCTGGCCAGATGGCGTGTGTGTGCATGGGTGGATTTGGGTTTGTGTGTGGGTGCAGATCCCCCTGCCACACACTCCTCCCCCATGGTGCACAATTCCCACTGTTGGAAGTGGCAGGAGCAGCAGCAGGCGGCAGGCCTTAGAAGGGCTCAGGGCCCAAAGTGGACAGGGCTCCCCAGTGGCATGTAGCTTTAGTTGAATCCTAGGAGCTGCACATGGCAGCATGGAGCTGCTCTGGCCTGGTCTGGTCTGCTGGTGTAAACACTCCAGCAGGGAGCCGCACATGGAGGCACGGAGCTAGCCTGGCCCAGCCTGGTGGCACATGCTCCTAGCTACAGTGCCAGAAGCCCCATGTGCCAGCACTGAGCCAGCATGACTGACTTGATGGTGAGCAGCTGCTGGAAGGAGAGCCAGGAACTGCACATGACAGCACAGAGCCCGCCCAGCCTGATGGCATGTGGACCAGGAGCCACAGGGAGTTATGCATCACCAGGACACATGAGGCTCCTGGGACTTAGCTAGAGCCATGTGCTGCTGGGAGACTCTGTCTGCCATGAGCCATTAGCACCCTGAGGGTCTGCCACCTGCTGCTGCCACCAGCAACAGGGGCTGTGCGCCATAGGGAGGCATGTGGTGGGGGGCCCACACCTACCCACAGATCCCACACCCACACTTCAAACTTCCCACAAACCCCACACACCCACATCCCTCATACCCCTTTACAAACCCGACACACAGGCGACTCCCCACAAATCACACACACACACACACACACACACACACAACCCCCCCCACACAATATACCAGAGAGAGACTTTATTTTGAGCTATTATGCAGTCACCTTTATATACACTATGCAAACGCACATAAATTAGGACAAAATCTTTTTAAAAATAAAATTAAAATATGTTAGATATTTTATTTTTAGTATATGATTTCTTTTTTTTTTTCTGGTTTGAAGATGTCCTCTCCCCCTCCCCAAGAGTACTTCGGGGGGCAAGGGGAGGGACTTCCAGTGGCAAAGGTCAGGGGTTAGGGAAGGCAATTTGAGTCCCAAGATGTCAATCAAGGGGTAGGGCACCTCTCAAGGGGCAGGGCTACTTTTGTAGCTCTGTACAGCTCCCCAAAAATTGTTATGCAGCCCTCCAGCAGAAATAATTGCCCATCCCATTTGCATTCTTAAAATTACTCCATATCTTGAAGTTATTTAACCTTAATTGAGACATTTTTCCTCTTACAGTTAATTTCTGTGAAGTGAGTGCATATGTGGTTATCTCTTCTGAAGTAATTCCAAGAACATTAATTTTGAATGGATTATAGTAGGTAAATATGGCAGTTTCAGAGAAAAATATACTGTGGATGGAACGTTTCCTTCTGTTCCACTCTCCACTCTACAGAAATGAATTTAAAAGTAGAAAAGATGTCAGATTATTAATGCTTAGAGGATAATCATGTCATCCAGAGAATTTACCTGCATCTTATTACATGGCATTGGGCATGCAGGAAAGTTATTAATATATTATCCATTAATTCTGGTTGGCTTGTGGCTATTGTACATAGAAAGAAATAGTGGTATAGTATCCGATAAGGAGAACTTGAAAAATACATAATTCAAGTGTTTCTGGTGCCTGCAAGGAATTTATGGCCTGTTCCCAATATCCCATACATGGAGTGGCTCTTTAATTCAGTTGGTTAGACCATGGTGCTAACACCCAGGTTGCAGATTTGATCACTGGTTGGACTACATGATCTCTTGAGGTCCCTTCCAGCCTTACTTCTCTATGCTGGCAGCCTACAACATAAATTTTTAATTCATTGAAAAATGGTTACTTGACTGCACAGTCTTTAAGTTTGGGAGAGCAGAAGAGATGTGATTCTACAACTCATACACATGTCCATTCCTAACTTTATTTGCATAGACTAAGATTAATAATTACACTTATTTCAGTGTAGCTGCTAGCATGAGTTAGGATTGCAGTTTGGCTTCCTGAAAAGAAAAATTAATTGAAAATCTTTTGATGTTTGTTTTTATTTCCATGCAAACAGCAAAATAATGCTTGAGGGAATGCCATAACTTCTGTTCATTTGTGTACATATATGCATGGTGTATCTATTGTAATATATTATCTTTATTGTTTTACAAAACCTAAAACTAATACTTCAATAGCCATATGGATGTGCTACAGAATATGTGAAACCGCTACTTTAGAACCCCCCAAAATTCTGAATTGCAGTGAAAACCTGAACTCTCTAGCATTACAGGTAATCTCATTGTTTAGCTTGACATGTCATTTTTAAAGATGCCACTCACCTGTGTCCGTAGTTAAAGTAAATGTGTTTAGTTAGATGAGAATCTGAGTCTGTGAAGTGATTGGTAAGTACAGAGTAAGCTGATACTAGATGCATGGAGTCAGTCAGTGGAGCACTGTGGTTTGCTCATGATTATCCCTAGGAAACCGTTCATTTTAAAAACTCAAATATTAATATTTTAAAATCCTTTTATTGGTGTGAAGTGGTACACATGACATTAATAAATCTAATGATTTTGCCTTTGTAGTTAAAAATATGCAATATATATATGGAGAGACATGTATGTTTCAAAACTCTTCAAAACAGTCAGAAGCAAAAATCAATAGAAGAAGAGAGGGTAAGGAAGGAAGAGGGGAGTGAGGAAATAAAAGAAATAGGAAAAACGTAGAGGATAGGAATTATCTCAATATTAATTCTTAAATGTACCAGTTTTCAGAGACTTTTGTTATTTTCTCTAAAACTAAATCACAGAGGAAGACTGTGTGCAAGTTTGAATGCCTCACTGGAGAATAGCTAAAGACAGGTAGTTAGCATGTTAGTCTAGAAAGACCAGGGGAGTATGGCACCTAGAAAGTATGGCACCTAGTCTAGAAAGAACTCAGGGAAGTATGGCACCTTTTATAAACCAGCTTGTTAGAGAATAGCTGTGAGGATCTGTATAGTCACAAGACTCCAGGATTATTAAATCTATGTCAAAATGGAAGAAAAATGAGGATTTTGCCATTTCCCATGAGCTCCCACTGCCAGTCCGCAGCCCCTACACCACCCACCCTGCACAGATCCAGGGGCACATGCTCCCCCCCATACCTTTCCAGACTGGCGGCAGGAGCAGGAGTCAGAGCCACCAGATGAGCTGCTCCCCCACTTCCATTTTTCTACTTCTTTCCTCTTTATCTGCTTTCAATTGAAAAGATAAAGAGACAAACCTTAAGAAAGCAAAACCAATTTTTTACCACACTCCTTTGGTTGTATGTGGTATCCTGGATCTGTCCTAAGGGGTGAGACTAGATGAACATGAGGGTCCCCCTTTGGACCTTTTGGGCATGTCCAAATGAGGGTGCACATGTGGTTTGTACTGCCACAAATCCCATGCACCACACATTCACTGTGCTGCTAATTTGCAGCATGGTAGGCTTTTTTGACACCAGGAGATCCAGGTGTAAAAAAACCCCTCACCAGAAAAAAAAGGGGCGGCACCTAGAAGGGAGTGCTCCCATGCATCTGCCTCATGTCCAGCTGATCCCCTTTCTGGATCACACCCATAAGCCTGGGTATAATGCCACCACCACCCAGGGTCTGGACTGATCTTGGCCCTGTGACCCCTGGGAAACACAGGCCTAGTCATCTTTGAGGGTACTTGACCCACTGCAAGAACATGGGGTGCTTTCCTCAGTCTGAAGCACAAATAGTGGTCTCCCTTAGTCAGCCAGACCAAGGGGACCCCCAAGGCATAATCTAGACCCACTCCCAATAAATCTCCCACACTAGGTACAGAGGAGAACTTAATTGGTTACAAGGAGTAGGTTTGGAATAGGGTACAGGGTAGAGCAATATCAAAGAATAACTTTAGAGCAAACAGTGTCATGGTAGCCTTTGATCACACATCTGAGTTACTGAGAGCTATATATCTAGTTAGATCTCAAATAGCTTACTCACAAGTATCATCCAGAGGCAGGTAGAGATTTCCTCTGGAGGCAAGCAGTTCATTCAACACGAGTTTCAAGAGACAGAGTAAGTTTCAGATGGTCCAGCTTCTCTGACAGTTCAAATCATGGCTGCTGCCCTGCCTCCTGGGCAGTCTTTAACTTATATAGACCTTATGACCTCATTTACCTGATCCAATGAAGGCCAGCAGTTGTTGGCGGCCAGCCAACCAATTTGAAATGCATCACTGGTTCCGAGGTAGACTGGCAGGGTCTCTAGCCCCCTCCCAGACACTGCTTAGAACAATAGAGAGTTTAAACCCTCCCCACCCAGGTGTGTGAGGCCAGTCATGTAGGCAGAGGGAGTAGGTTTCCCCCTCCCTCAAGAATGTATTCAGTTCAGGTTACAACTCAGGGTTACCTGAAGCTAATGGGGCCAAGGGTTTCTGCCCTCTGCAGTGACCATGATAACCAAATTATTAGATTTGTCATCTGCCTGATAGCAGAGTTTGGGGAGAGACAGAGACGGCATTCTGCCACAGCACACATGGTGGCAGCATGTGTTGCCCAAAACTAGAACCTGGACAGCCAGAGCCATGCTCTGCCTGTTGGTTAGTCTTTGCACACCTGGATCACTGCCACTAGAGCTCCAAGAGGCTCCCAGAACCCAGGTAAGGGGGTCCCAGACTCCCCTGCCCCACCCAGGGCAACTTGCCATGTGCCAGAGCACACATGCAGGGGCAGTCCACAAATGTGCTGCCACTAGTTGTCCCCGGTAAATGCATGTTCCCACTGGTGGGGATGTGCCATTTGATTCTATGAACACCATTCCTGACCCTGTGTCTGATTATGTCTTTTTACTGCATTTGTATGGTGCCCAACATATTGGGTTCCAATGTTATTTGAACACTACTGTAAAATAAATATCAATTTCTGCTGCTGATAAAGACAAGATCTGCATTTATGTAGTATTTCTATTTAATGTGTCACTATCTACAAGGTTCTTTGGGTAAATCTGATATCTTTTATTAGACCAACTCAAATAGTTAGAAAAAATCTTCTTTGCAAGCTCTTGGGTGTAAATAAATATCCTTCATCTGACTGAGGAAGGATCTGCAGTTGGTATGTGCTCTTCCTGGATGGAATGAATAATAAAGAAGCCAGAGGCTGGTATGCATGCAAGAAAACCGGTCAGTGAAGATGTAAATTGAGGAGTCCAACTATTTGAGTTGGTCTGATAAAATATATCAGATTTACCCAAAGAACTGGTCTACTTATATCCTTAGACCAACACAGCAACAACCTATACCCTTGTCACTATCTACAAAGTTTTAAAAATTGTTGTTGAGGTTGCACTGCCATCTAGTGAACCCTAAGAACACTCAATGTTTTACAACAAAACTTTGTGTTTCTAGATGATCAGAAATTCCCACTTTTGAGCATATTTTATTCCTTCAGAAGCCAGAATTTTCCTCAGCTACCAAATGTTTGTGGCATTTGGTGTAAAACAGATGTGCTTGATGGATATGGAAGACCTTTCTCCTGTCAGATATGCATGTAATATTCTTGCAAAGTTATGCAAAATTCACTGCTTCCTGTCAATCTTGGAGGTTTTTTAACCCCACTGTTCAAAATTTCAGAAAAAATAAGGTATTTTAGTTTTCTATGGACTATAGAAATGTTTAAGAGAAATGGATTAAGAATGGAAGGTTCTGTTAGATTGTCCAGTCCATCTCCACAACCTAATGCATCTTGCAATTTTGTAACTTTTCCACATAGTAAATTTTCAGTTTTAACATACTTTTCTCTACTATTTAAAGCAATTGCTATCCCTAGTCTCTGCCAAAACCTTTGAGGTATTTATAGGCTTATGCTCCACCTCCTCTGTGGTCACACAGTCAAGTTATATGAGTTTAGCTCTCTCAGTGTTTCCTTACAAATCAGTCCCTTCCAGAGCCCTGATTATGTTCCTGGGGCACAGCAGCAAAGGCAATCATCAGATCCAGTCACATGAGAGCTCTGTGGGGAGGGTTTTGGATATTTTAGTCCGACATTTCCTATGTTCCTCTGATGGCTTCTCAAGGACCTGTTTGTTTAGGGCAGGCAGAACTCCTTCCACTCAATATCTGCTGAAAAGCTCAGTCAACTCATTGCTTTTCAAAAAGCGGGAGAACTGACTGTGGAGGCCAAATTCTCTGTTTGGGTAACTTAGTGAAGATCCATTTTCTTTACAGGAACTATTTCAGTTTATTCCAGCAAAGAATTTGGTGCAAGTCTTGAGGAACTGACATACTGTACCAGTAACCAGACTAAATATAATTAGGTTCAATTAATCCAGTATCTATTGTAGATAGCAGTCTATACTTAAGAAAACAGAGGTAGATGCAAGAAACCCTTTGGCAGTATAACAGGGCCCCTACCCCATTACTAGAATGGGAAGGGGATCTAGAGGTACCTGGCCCTTTTCACGTCCTTCACCCCACTCCCTCTGCCTTTTCCTTTCTTACGTTTTGTGTGTTTGCCGATTCATCCTGCTCTTGGTAGAGGTCCCTCCCCCCTGGTTTCTTGGTTGCTTGGTTCTGATTCCTCCCCCTCCCCTCTCATTTCCTTCCACTTCACCTCTGCGTCTCTTCTGCCTGTACCTCGGTGGTGATGCCAGAGGCAAACTCACAGGCAGGGGAGCCTGAAGCAAGATAGGTGCTGGGTCCAGGTGCAGGCAAAGCCTGATGCTGATGACCCTGGGAGAGGAAGGAGAGGGGTCATGTGAGCCAGAGAGCCCTGCATAAACCCAATCCTGAGACCAGGGTGGGCAGTCTGGCCATGGAAGCTGCCAGGGCAGAGCCTTCTCTGAGACACATGAGGCCTGGAGCCCCAACTGCAGAGAGAGGGCTCAGGAGGCAGCCCCAAGTGAAAAGAAGCTGGGGACCTGCATAGGGAAGCAAGATGAGTACCTCAGACACTTTCTGTTTTGCTATCCTTTCTACTTGGAGCCTGCCATTAAGGGGTGTGGTGAACCCTGTCTGGGAGATTCCTTTGAATTTGCTTTTTGCGGTTTTAGTTTTCCTCTGGAGGGCCAGATTGTGGCTGTAGGAGAGGTGGAGACCACTGAAAGCGGGTGACTGGAGACACCCCGAACTTTAAATTGAGCTGAGTGGGCGGAGGAGAAGGACAAGAGTGTGTTCTGTGGTGAATGAAGCCAAGCTTGCTAAACTGTAAAGCAGGAGGTGGCAGGGGAAAAACAGGACTCAAGGCCCCTAGGTGCCTAGGTAGAGGATAATGTGGGTGCTGGAACCTGAAGGTCATGGGGCATGACTGAAGCTGAGCTAGAAGCTTGCAACCAGAAACAGTGGGCCCCAAGCTAGAGGGCTCAGCAAGAGTAAAATTGGAATGAGGCCTGGGGGGAGGCTTGGACCAGACAGGGCCCATCTCTTCCAAAGCGTGTCTTACCCTCTGTGCAACCTCCCCTACTATTTTTGACATTATGATGTAGCAGGAGAGACTACTGAATAGGGGAGAGACTGGAGGGTGTAGGTGCTATTAGTTTCTAGAGGCAGGTACCTTGTAGCAGCACTTGGAAACAGCATACAATCTTTTTTTTACACATAGGATCATTGCATAAAACGAGGCTGAAAAGAACATCAAGAAGTCATCTGATCCACCCTCATGTGCAAGGCAGGATCATTCATGCCGTAACCATCCCAGACCAATGTTTGTCTGCCCTGTACTTAAATGCTTCAAATGATGTAGATGTCACAACCTCCTTAGGTTATCTGTTCCAGTGTTTAACTGCCCTCATAGTTCTTCCTAATATGTAATCTATATCTTTTTTAGAATTTAAATCCATTGCTTCTTGAATGACACCCCAAGGAGCCAGACTTAGCTGCAACAGAGGAATTATGGGTTATGTGTGTGTGGCAGTAAAAGCACAGTAAGTTCCTTCAATGCCCTGGGCTGGGAGGTGGAAGGAGGGGAGGAATATATCCATATTATGCCAACTGCTGGAGAATGGGAAGCAAGGGAGGACAGAAAGACTAGCCTGCCATGGCCCAGACTCTCTGCACTCTGGTCATGGCTGCTGCTGTGGCAGTGAGAGCTCAGGCTGCTGCAGCTGGGGGGACAGGCTTATTACACACTGGATGCACTAGTTCTGTGGCATGGGCTCCCTAGGGGCTACCCATCTGGTACCCCCTCTAAATTGGTGTGCAGGACTGGTGCCCCAATTGCTCACCCTTAGGTATGCTACTGGGTACCAATCGAGGGGGAACAACACATAGTGGTTATTCACTTAATCTGTAAACCACCATCACTGGCAATGGCAAACACTTTCCACTGGCCTCAAGGGATATTCACAAGTAGAATTTTTCCCCTTTTATCAGTATGTTTTTTCTACTCTGGCAATGCCCCTTTAAATCTGTATATACAGATACATTACATAGACTTATACTAATGTGAGTGGGATATGAAAATCTCCAGATATGAAAATCTGCAGATCCACAGATTATAATCTTTGGTGGCCTTTGCCTCTGTCCTCCCCAAAATTCCTCCATTTGAGGCCTGGCAAAGGTCAGTGGTGGGGATAGTACCAGCTTCATTATATGTTACAACTTGGGATACTGAACATTTTTGCAAACATGTTTTACAATAATTTTGACGTTTCAAAAATTCCAGCCAGCAGGGTCACATTTCTGATATCTGGAATCTCATCAGAACTAGAAACAAAAAGCTAGAAATAGCCAATTGATGCCATCAGGAAAAGAAAATCACAAGCTTCCTTATGGAATAGAGAGTCCTTTCTCACTTCTAGCTTTTAAAGATCCAAGCTTTAGAGCTGTGACCATAACTTATGTACAGATAAACTATGTTAAGCTACATATATATAGGCTTTACAGGCATTTTTTTCAGGAACTATTTCAATTAGAGTTTGGTGACTAGTACACCAGCTTTCACAAGAAGAAAAAAGAAAAAAAAAGTTCAGAAAAACCATTCTGAAACCCTAAGCCATCTTTAAAATAGTTTAAAAAACAAGCAGTCTTTACAGACTATGGGTGTCACATAGTATCAAGTTTTGATACCACTTGATATATCAAGTTAAGCAATGGCTTGCAATGACCTGAATAACTTACTCATGGCTTTAATGCTCCTGTGCAGTCTATTCACATCAGTGCCATACTGGTAGAATCTTTGCAACAGGCCACATTATTCACATACAGTTAATTTACTCATCCCCACCCTGAGTCACCACCAAGCATGGAAGGTGGCAGCTGTTTAACAGTGCACAGCAAAAAAGACCCTCATATGCAGATTACAGAAGAGATTCCAGGTTCACCATGAAAGATTTCAGTTTTCTTCTTCAGCAGTGCCTGTAGCACACTGGGGTCCCAGAGGTGGCCGTGATGCCGAGAGTGCTCCGCAGCCATTCCCCACTCTGCCTCTAGAGTGCCCTCCCTTCTGTCTCATCTGCCACACCTTGATGTAATAATGGCATTAAAAGGGAGGCTGCCCACAGGCCTTAGAATGAGCCACAGTCCACCAGGGTCCTCCTGCATCCTGATGGTCTTGACTACAGCGTTAGACTCAGTGGGCCATCTTGGCCTGACCATGGCTCTGCAGGGTACCTACAGCTTTATGGGCTAATTGCATAGCTCCAGTCCTTCCCTACACTATGCCCCAAGCCTTTTGGGAGTCACTGTTTATCAGTCTCTCCTGTTGGGTCTTCAGTCTCTTTGGCCTCTGCCCCTTTCCTCCAGTTGGGCCTTCTAGCCCGGGCCCACTGCTTTGGACCTGGCTTTGAGGCACCTTCTCTTACTGAGAGAGGCGCTATGTAATTGCTTCATTATATCAATACATTATATCCTGCAAGCTTGGTATTTTAGTTAATGGTACTTTTGAAAGCGGTAAGGCAATGCCCTAACTCTGCTTCTCTTGAAGTCAATGGGAGCAAGCTTAGGACTGTTCACTTGGAAAATTCTACCCACTGTGTCTGTTTCCAAGCTACAAAATGGTTATGGTGCCCTTTTCTTACACTTGCCCTTGGGCTTAGCTATTTGTATTTTAATTTTTTTAGCTGGGCATGTCTGTCTGAAAGTGGATTGGGCTGGATCTACTTTAACAAGCCTGTTAAGCTGAGTCACAGCCTCAAGGTGCTATTGTAATATAAGCCTATCATAAAATTTCAACTGTTTTATTATTGTTCACCCATAAGAAATTCTTATGCAATGTTTTAACAAAGGCATTCAAAATCTGATGTACATTTTTAAAAAACTTAGTTTTGGCTCGTCAGCCTTATCATCATCTGCATTTATATTGCTCATGCTCAAAAAATTATAATTATATTATAGAATCTACTTGATACTGATACAAGGTTTGCCACATTTTCTCCCAAAAGGATCCCGCTGCTTTATTTCCCCATGCCACTAATTTTGGGGGAATCAGTCTCTTTCTAAAACTGAGCTATTACAGCAAACAAAGATGTAGATGTATTCAGATGTTGTTTGTTGATGGTGAATATAGCAACAGCTTGGCCAGGCCTACAGATAAATTTTTTATGACCAAGCTAAAATAACAGTACATCTTGCACAAAAGTGGAAGCTAGGACCATACAAAATAGAGCAACCCAATTGGGTTTATTCTCTGTGCTAGATTATGCCAAATCAAGAAAATGGTCAACAGAGTACTGACATGCTCATCACGTGTGTGTGCATCTCAGAAGCCAGTAAAGGCAAGGAAGCTACATATGCTTTTCAAAGGACTTAGCAGCTAAAGAAAATAAAAAGTTAAATCTGTATCTTTTACAAGTTCCTCTTGAGATGCATAAAAGATGTCCTGTACCTGACAAACACTTCTCCCAACAAACATCCTAATGTATAGGGCAGGGGTAGGCAACATTTTTTTGGCCGGAGTGCTGAAAACTCCCACAATGCCTAACTTGGAGGGTGCCGGAGTGCCAGCATGACAGAAAACCAAAATGAGGGCAGGGGGTACATGGCAGAATTCCCTACTTGTGCCCCTTCCCGCCCCCTTGGAGTGGGTGGTGTGGGAGAGGCATGAAACAGCGCAACCACGGTCTCTCCCCAGCTCCCAGCACAGAGCTGATGACTGGGGTCCGGAGCCTGGCACAGCTGTTTATAGCCAGCCTGGGCTCTGGGCAGCAGCAGCAAGCAGTGGGCAGGTTGCAAATAGCTGCACCGGGCTCCACAGCCCTGGCCTCTGCTCAATGCTGGCGGTGACTGTGTGCACACCTTGGGGCAGACAGCCAGGCAGTGCAGCCCGCCCCAGTGTGTTTGATGACACCTCTAAGTATCTGACTGCTCAGACCCATCACCTGTAAATTAACCTACTATTGCAGAGTCTGCAGGAATGCACAAGTCTTGACACCTAGACAATCCAGAACAGGAGCTGGGCAATTCACAGTTATGATATGATGATCAACCTTTTCCTCCTGGTTTGTTTGGACCTAATTGGGCAACTATCAAGGAAAAATGTTTTGAAGTTATACAATTAAACAGTATAAGAGCTAACAGAATTTGCCAGCACTCCAAGAGAAGCAGAGAGAGATCACTGCTACATCACACCCAGCTTAACCAGCAATGGATTCTTCTTAGTGAAAGCTGCAAGACTGGGCCAGGTTTCTTTGCCAGCATTAGTGAGAGAATACTACTGCTGTTAAATATATACAAGGACTTTGTGGAGTAGCTCATTTTATTTTGGGAAGGAGTCTTTTTCTGTGATTTGGTTTTATAAGTTTGCTTGTGGTATTGTTATTAAAGCCTTTCTGCTATTGATTAACTGGGTGTTGTGTCAATTTTTGGGGCACTAGGTTCAAAAATCCACTTATTAAGTGCAACATTATTCATGTCACTTATGCATGCTGACCTGATGACATTGGCAACACGTAGTGGGTGCACATGGATGCGCATGCACCCCCTGAGTGTGGTTGTGCATCCCCTGTGAAAAGGCACTGCCGACACTTTCATGTTGGCATGTTCTACTTTCCATTAACTCATGAAAAAAGAGATGTTAAAGGAAAACAACTTACCAGCGGCAGGAATCGCGGCGGGGCTGGAAGCAGCGGCAGGAATCACGGTGGAGCGGAAAGCGGCAGCGGGTCCTGCACGGCTCATTAGCTGTGGTTTGTTTAAAGGGGAAACAGCTGGGGAAGCGGGGGAGGAGAACCAGTGCGGGAGGATAAGAAGGGAGAGTGAGTAGGCAGAAGGGGAAGAGAGGCAGCAAGAGAGCGTGGGGAGAAGAGCTCCAGAGTGCACCAGGAAGGTGGAGGAGCTGGAGAATGTTGCTGCCGTCTCACAGGAGGAATCTGAATTCTGCCCAGGGGAAGACACTGCCGTCGGTCCTGACAAGACCCAGGTGTCTCGACTGTATGTAACCCTGGGGGCGCGAGGAGAGCCGAAGCTAAAGGCGTCGTCAACGCAGGTGGAGGATGACGGACATAGGAGTTAAGAGGGGATCCTTACAGGAAGAGGGAGTGAGACCTACGTCTGGGATACAGGACCCTGACCAAAATTCGTTGGCAGAATATTCCCTCGATAGGGAGCATAGCTTATTTTTGCTGGAGGTGGTCCCTCCAGCCTGGTGGTTAATTAGCATTTTCTTTTCACTACTAGTGTGGCTTGTTTTGTTGGCATTGTTCTCTGTATTATTACTGTTCAGGGCTACTGAGTTAGAGGGAGCCACGGTCTCTAAAGGTTAGACTGGCCATGAGGGAACCAGGGCTTCCTGGGCCCTGGCATGAGCCTAGCTGGAACCCAGAGGGTCCCCACATCAAGCGGAGGGCCAGCTGGCGGCAACCCCTGTAGCACACTGCTGAGGCGGGGTCTAGGGCGAGGTGCAGGGGAGGGTAGAGCCTGGCAAAGAATATCACGCTTCAGCCTTGGGGAGATAGCCAGCGTCAGGCAACCAGACCCCTCCACTACTGAAATACCATCGAAGTCGTGGCAGGCGGGATAAGGAGGGGAAGACCGCCTGAAGCGGAAGATCGAGGATTACTCCCTTAAGAGACGGAGCAGAAGGTTACCACCAGGCCCGGCGGGTGCACCCTACTTAATATGAACAAAGTCCTTTCATGTGAACAGGGGTGTAGGTTGTAGCTGTGTTGGTCTAAGGACATAGGCAGACAAAGTTCTTTGGGTGAATTTCATATCTTTTATTAGAACAATTTAAATAGTTGGAAAATTTTTTTAGCAAGCTTTCAGATTTAAAAACCCTTCGTCAGGCTGAGGAAGTCTCTGCAGTTGGTGTGTGCTCTTCCTGGATAAAACAAGCCTCTCTCTCTCTCAACTCCTTTCATCCATCTAAGCTTTTCATAGTGACAAGAGGTATGAATTCTGAAAAGGAATCCTGACTGTGAATGCCTGGAGATGTTCTATCAAGATAAATAAAAATAACCCCCACACAACAGACAATAACATAGACATTTACATTTTAGAATTTTTGCTTGGTGGTGTTATGCCTATGAAATCCTCATATTTGTCACTAGACCACCAGTATCTGGCCTGTTTGTTCCAAGCAAAAGGTGCACTCATCCTCCCTCAAATTGAACAAGCAACCTATGTTTATGTAGTTAATTGCAGATTAGACACAGATACCCTGCAACTCGCTGTCTGTATAACCCTAAAACTGACAATGGGTTCATATAGACCTGATAAGGGAATACAAGGATCATTTTCAAGTTGAGAATTTTTTTACATTGAATTTGCATATTTTGCCCTGTTGCTTTACTTATCTTCGATATATCCATTTATCAGTCTAGGAAGAATACTGAGGAAGACAGAATAATTTTAGCCATTTTGTTTAGTATTTCAAAGGGAGAGAATTCTCCTCAATTAGTTTATAGATTCCATAGATTTTATAGACATTAGGGGCTGCAAGGGACCTTGTAAGATCATCAAGTTCACCCCCCCTGCCATAGGCAGGAAGTCTGCTGGGATCAAATGATCCCAGCAAGATATGCAGACATCTTCTTAAGGAGTCCAGAGTGGACGCTCGGACTGTAAAGGAGTTTTTCCTTATGTTTAGTCTAAATCAGCCTTCCAGAAGTTTGTGGCTATTAGACCTTGTTATCTCTTGGGGAGCTCTGGTGAACAATTGTTTTCCCATATCTTGGTGCACGCCCCCCCTTATATACTTATAGACTGCTACTAAGTCCCCCCTGAGCCTTCTCTTCTTCAGACTGAAGAGCCCCATGTCCCTCAGCCTCTCCTCGTAAGGCTTGTTTCCTTGGCATTTGATCATATGGGTGGCTCTCCTTTGCACTCTCTCAAGCTTATCCATGTCCCTCCTGAAGTTGGGGGCCCAAAACTGGATACAGTACTCTAGCTGTGGTCTCAGTAAGGCTGAGTAGAGTGGGAGGATTACTTTCCTGGTTTTGCTTAAGATGCATCAGTGGATGCATGCCAGAGTTTCGTTTGATTTGCCAGCTACGGCGTCGCATTGGTGGCCCATGTTTATTTTGTGGTCCATCAAGACCCCCAACTCTCTTTTGGTCACGGTGCTAGCAAGTGTAGCACTGCCAGGCCTATAAGTATGATGCTGGTTCTTCCTCCCAAGGTGCAGCTCCCTGCACTTCTCTGCATTAAGTACCATCAGGTTTTGGTCCACCCACCTTGCAAGTGTGTCCAGGTCAGCCTGTATCCCCAGCCTATCCTCCAGTGTGACCGCTGGAGGATGTTAACAGATATGAGTGCATTGTTGTTTAAGGGACAGATTTTCTTAGTTAGCCTAATAAAAGGCATCATCTCTGAACCAAAATTCTAGATTTTTGCATTTCTTGTTGTTTAAGTGCCCCAGGCTTTATATCCAAACAAGATCTTATGTTAGAGCAGTAGTTCACAACCTTTTTAGAGTCAAGGCACCCCTTAGAAAATGCCAGCTCTTAATTTTCACTCATTTTTTTACTACAGAAAAATAATAGAGCAATTCTTCTGTTGCAAAGAATTCAGAGAGACCACAACAGGTCAGAATGCTTTTAACAATGTGTATTCCTATTATTTTCAACTCTGGTCAAAAATAACTGTGTTGGAGCTTGCTTAGGGGATGCAGTTTGGCTGTAGCATCAAGGTGTTTCTGGTTGTATTTCTGCCTAGTCTCACATTAATGGTAAGTCTGTATTTGTGCTGCGCAAGTTCAGTTTAGATCTCAGGGAAGGGATTGGTACAAGTTTTGCAAAGTGCTATACACCCCACTGTCCAATGAAATAATAAATGGAAACACTAAAGGTCTCTCAACCGTTTCCTTTCTTCCCTTTTACTTTGCAAAGAAAAAATAGAAGAACAAAAAACTGTTAATAGTGTATGTGACTTTAACAACCAGACTTTCCAGTGGAATCATCCCTGCCAAGGAGTATTAACAGAATGCCTTTTTAGAGAAACTGTGATTGATTGTTTAACAAGCAAGCATTTGCTAAAGTAAATTCTCTCAAAGCACACAAATGCACATAGGTCTAGACATACACTAACAATCTGGGCTGGCCAATACACATTAATGTACTAAGCCTTTATTTTGTCACAGTTTTTACTTACCTCCTCTTACCACAGCTCCAAGTTTTAAACTGTAGTCCATTAAACATAAAAAACCCTATGTACAGAGACATCTCAAGTACTAACCAAGGGAACATTTTTAATGCATTCTAGTGCAACGTACACAGCTTTCCTTTAAGGCATTTTCCTCTGGTTGATTGAAATAACCAATATAACACTCAAGTCTACAAAACCACAGCATCTGTGCTGATCCAGAGTATGCTGAAACTGCATGCATTAACAACATAACAGTTTTATGTAACTGAACTGAAAAGACTTTCATACTATAAATAAAAAATCAATATTACTATATTATACTCTGTACTTGATTAGGAAGATTAAAATGGATTTGCATAACAGGTTTACTTCTTTATAGAGGTGCATCAATACATCAGTCCCATATCAGATCAGGACTGATATAAGGAAAATTGATAGCATCAGCAATAGGGTTTTTTTGGCTGATGTGGCCGATAATGTTGCTGATAAATGCCCCTTGCAAGCACACAACCACAGCGCAGCACACAGGTGGCCAGGAGTGCAGCCTGGGAGCATGGAGAATAGTTGGGTCCAAATGGTTAGTCTGTTGTGAGAGAAGGGACGTGGGGGGGCGGTGCAGATTGAGGCCCCAGCAGTGAGGGAGGGAGTGGGGTTGGGGCAGGAGCTGCACAGCCAGGGTGGAGCATGGGAAGGAGCCATGAGTACCTTATCTGGGGGTTGCAGGGAGCGGGTGGTGGTTCCCGCCGCTACACACACCTCAGGGGAGGCATGGGGACGATATGTCCCAAGATGTGTGCATGGGGTGAAGGTGGGCTGCTGCTGTGGGTTGGGGTCGGGGCTGCACTGGGCTCTTCCCGGAGAGGGGCTGCACTTGGGGTAGGCAGCAGTGGTGCTGCAATGTGAGCTATGGTGAATTTTGGGGTGGCTGCAGCCCCCCCCACCGCTTCCCAGTGCTGCTGCCACCTGCCCTGAGCGCAGCCTGGCCCAGCCCCCACCAGGAACAGCTTGGCGCCACCCCAGCCCCAGCCTGCAGTGGCAGCCCACCCTCACCCTGTGTGTAGATCCAAGGGCACACCCCCCCCCGTGTCCTCCCAGGGTGTGTTAGCAGCAGAAGCTGCCATCCCCTCCCTGTGCCCCACAGATGAGCTGCTTGTGGCTCCATCCTGCACAATGCCCTAGCTGTGTAGCACCTGCCCCAGCCCCATGCCCTCCCTCACCATAGGGGCCTTGATCTGCTCCCCTCGGCCCTTCCCTCCCCCCTTGCCTTTTCCCCCACAACAGACTTACCAGCTGAAGGCTGCTCTCCAAGCTGCCGGGCTGCATATTGGTAAATCGGATTGGTGTCAGCCAATATGGCTCATTAAAAATTGGCCATTGTTATTGGCCCAAAAAATCTCTATTGGTGCACCTCTACTTCTTTACATATGAGATATAAGTAATGTTACTGTGTGACAATAAGCAAAACAATCTGCAATATTTCTACTGATGTTCTTGCCAATTCCAAGTTATTACAGAGAAAAGAAAAAGTTCCATCACAGTTGTAGTTCCATCACTTTTCTCATTTTAAAAATAAGGTAATTATCTGAGTAGAGAAAAGCACTTTTCAAGACCTTCTCTGAGCTTTCAGTTCCCAGTGGGTTGGGAGTATAAGAAGGAATGAACAAATGAGAACCCAAGGAGCTATTTCTCCTGTCACTAACTACATGTCTCTGTAAAATTCCTTCTACTACTCTAATACCCAGTGATGCACTATGGAATTTATTGTAATATTTCTGTTTTCAATATGTTCATGCTGTTATGATGTTGTGTTCCTCAGCTTACCCATAAAGCTAGTACATAAGGAATGAATGAGTTGAAAGGACAGTAAAGCCAGAGCTGCTGGCTCACCCTATTGACAAAAGGCAGCCATCTACAGAAACTTGAACAGGTTGTTGACATATAATAACAGAAGTGGGGATTGCAGATAACACCCTCTCCTTGCCTTGCTGCCTGACAGGCTTAGGGTCTGTGGGGCTGTCAGCTTGAAGTAAGGGGTTATGAGACAGAAACATCATGAAGTGTCACTGACAGGGAGGTTCTGTGAGTGGAAAGATCCACTATGACTGGAGGGGTCCTGAGGGGCAAGAGCCATGGGATGTCACAGTGAAGGCAAGTGTTTTCATGGAGAGGAGCTATGTGTGGGGTATCAGGGTAAGAGGAAGATCTCCAATAGGAAAAGACATGGGAGCACAAGAACAGGGAGAGTAGATAGGCTACATGGTATCAGTATGAGGGCCTTGTTACATACAATACTATGAGCAGCATAAACTGATCAACGTTTGTGCAATCTTGCAGTCACACCTTCAATTTGAGCAGCACATCTGTGGGAAGTGGCCACATCTTAATGGAATAGGAGCTGGGTTATGCAGGTCAAGAGATAATCCTGCCTTGGAGTACCATAACTTTGAGCAACATAATGAGTGCTTTAAGCCAGTTAAAGATGTTAACATGTGGACAATCCAGGAGTGGGGAAAATATGGCCCATGGGCTGTGTAACAGGGGGCCTACTGGGGCCGACCTCCATGCAGCCCACCCACCATGCCTTGATCTTAATTGGTTAATTAGTTGGTAATAAGCAGGAGGCTGCCCATTTTCTGCCCCGCTGTCAGGGGGTGCTATCTGCAGCTCCATTCCTCCCCTACACCACAGCCCAAGCCTTGCTGATGACCTCATGATGTTTTCCTACGCACCAGTCCACACAAGGGGCCCTAGAATCCTGCTATAGGACTCCACCTGGGTTTCTCCCTTCAGGCAGACACTGCCACTGTCATGCTGGGCCACATATCGCCCTGCCGTCAGTTCCCCTTCGCGTGTGGTCCCTTCACTGGGACCTTCGGCTCACTCTAGCCCTGGCCCCCCTCCAGGCCAGTTAGGACCCCAGACCCCTGGCTCTTGGGCGTCCCTCTTGGTGGGCCTCCTTGCCTTTCTGACACTCCTGGTCCTGGCCCCCACCTGGGCCAGTCAGGGGAAGCTCTGGCAGGCCTTGATGTATGACCCATACTCTTATCCCAGGGTCCCACTCTCTGAGTCCTCCTCCACAGATGTGGGGAGCTGGGGTTACCTCACACCATGACTGGTGCCTCAGAATATCACAGGGGACTCTCACTCCCCACCTGGGCCACAGGTCATGGTGCTACTACCAGTGTTATCTTTGACCCACACTCTGCATCCCAATAGTGGAGGACTTTTCAGGGTCAGGACTCAGCTCTCACTCTCTGGCTGAGCCCCTGTTCTCCCTTCACTAGGCTCCACATCACCCTCCCCCTGGGGCTTCTGATCGCTGCCCCCTCTCACTGGTGCTCCACAGCACTGTCTCCCTCACACTGGGGCTTGGGTGCCATATTTGACCCAAACTGCCTCCCAACAGTGGAGGACTTACTGGGGTCAGGACTCAGCTCTCTCCCCCTGTGGAAGAGCCCCCATTCTTCCCTCACTGGGGCTTCTCACCATGGCCCCCTCTGTTCTCATGCTGTCCCCTTCACACTGGGGCATCTCACTGTTCATCACACCCCTACTACTTGGGGGTCTCAGGGTTTCCCTCCTCTGGGGGGGCTCAGGTGGCCATAGCCATGCCTGGCCCCAACTCTCCCCCTCAAGTCTCAAACCCCCACAGGGCTCAGACAGCCTCAGCCACACCTGGCCTCCAACTCCCCACTCTCCTTCTCAGGGCTTACATAACTACCTCCAATGGAACACGACCCATGCTAAGGTGGGGGCTAGGGGTTAAGGCACCCCAACCCACCTTTCACCAGGGTGATCCCTGGCTTGGCATTTCCTGGGGGCTCCCACGCCACTGGGAGCCCCACCAGGCCACCCATTCCCAGGATGGTGTAGTTTCAGGTTGTACCCAGGACCAGGAGCCTCCTACCATCCCCTACAGCTCCTTCCTTACCTCCAGATGAAACTTAGCAACCCTCTAACCAGGCAATGTTATTGTGTAACCTCCAGCAGCCAAACTGCCTTGTTTATATAGGCAGTCCTGAATCAAAAATGGCTGCCCACTTTAAGGCCTTGAGGCTGCCAGCTCCAGGGCCTTAAAGTGGCAGGCACACAGTGTCCTGCCACAGGCTGCATCTGGTTTGCCAAGGGATTCTATCTAGCCCATGGTGGCTCCCTCGGCCCACCTGGCCCAGTCTTGAGGGGCTCCTTCAGGACTGGTGGTCTGAGAATGCCTTTTGGTTCGCCTGGTTCACTAACGCTAGTGACATTGCTATAGCAACAACATTCAGCATGTGTTAAGGTGCATGCACCTGGGCACAGTGGACCTCAAGGGAATACCTCCAGGGTGGAGATAAGGGCATCAATGCAGCTTGGTCCTGATCTTGCTCATCTGGGCCACAACTCTGTGTAACCAATCATACCTCCTTGAGAGCCATATGCCGTGATGAACTAGACCTCCTTGTGGAAACCAGGAAGGGCCTCTCGTCTACCTGCTCCCAGCTCCTTGTCAGGAGCTTCCCTGGAGCAGAAAAAAACACAAAGTTCCACTCTACTTGCAGGACAGTCCCCCTCCTACCTCGCCTGGGCATCAGACAGCAATGATTGTATCCATTTATGTTAAGGCAGTATTTCATCCCTGGCTCTGTCTCTCTTCATCCCTACAATTTCTCATAGCTCCCTTTCACTGTCTGTGTGCTTGGGGCAGAGATGTACCACAGCTCCAGCGCTACTTCTTCGCTCCCCCATGCTTCCACCACCCAGATCCCAAATGAGTGCATTCATAGCACCCCTAGGGGTACTTCTCCCTAGAGCTAGGGTTGCTCATAATGCTGTTGGGGTCAGTTCTGATGTCTCTGCTATGGACCAGAACCAGGCTGGGTAGTGAATGGGTCTCCACACTGCTGTGTTTCAGATATTTGGAAAATACCTCAGCCCAGCCCATCTCAGTCCCATGGACAGATTTCATCTGCACGGCTACTGAGGGCATGAATGACACCAGCATGCACAACTCCCTGGTGGCTGCACACATGGTGAATGGACTCATGATAGATCCCCAACCTTGGGCTGGAAAAGGTGAGGGACTGTTGCAGCAATGTCCTGTCCTGGAGACCTATCTGTAGCATGGGATCAAGGATAGTGGAAGTCACTGGCCATTGGCTGGAGCTGGTGAAGGGGATCTGGGAGCTCAGATGGCTCTTGAAGCTGCCACAGTTCACTGCAAAACCAATGCCCAGTCTCACCCACTTCCTTTCCAGATGCCAAAGGCTGTAAGAGGCATCTATGAGAACCTGGATTCCATCAGTAAGCCCTCAGCTCAGCATGACTTGCTGTGTGCCCTCATCCTGCTCAGTTACAAATACATGCTGGAGCTGGTAGGGACTCTGCTGCGCTGCTCCCTGATGCATGACAGCCAGGGTCTGGGTCTGGGTCTGGGTCTACCAGTATTCATGCCCTTTGGACCTTGAGGGTTTGTCCCAGCCCTAGTAGAAAGGGAGTGAAAATCCTTCAAGCATGTTTCTTCCTCCTGCTGAGGTACTGGCTCTCATGGGGAATGGGGAAGCTGCAGAGCTGCCAAGCCAGGAGTACCCCTCCTTTGGTGCATCTTCTTGACTTCCCTGGTGTACACAGTCTGGACCAATCCCTGCCAAACTTTGAAGCACTCTCCTTGCCAGCTCCAGACCAGGGCCATCTTTCCACCTCCCTACTCTATGAGCTGCTTTGCCCAGGCCTGCATCCCCTTAGCCTCCTGCCAGACCACACAGAGGCTGCCAAGATCTCCAAAATAGAGGAGGGAGCAAAGCAGGATGGGGCTGGAGGAGAGACCCAGGGCCTATGGGCCTGCATTTGGTGCAGGAGACCTTGCTGCTGCCAGTGGGTAGGCATAGTCTATCAAGGTGCTGCCATGGTACTGCAGGGACCTGAGGGGCTCTCTCATTTTGTAGCATTGTGGTGCAGAGTTGGAAAATGCTGACATCCTACTCCAAGGTCACAGAGGGTACTCATGGATCTACTCTGCTGGTTGCAATACCAGTCACTGCGCTGGAAACCAGGCTTACCCAGGGATGAGGCTGCCTTTGCTGTCTTGGCTATAAGTACCGGCCAAATGTGGCAAAGAAGGAAGTGTGCTTGCCTATCTCAGTTTGAGATCTGGTCTGTGTAGTGGACAAAGCCCTTGGGGCAGGGATAGGATACTGAAGTGGAAAGGAGATGGATCTTCTGACATTCCTGTTGACCTTGATGGCTACTCTGTGGATGACCTGGTTGATCTGAGGAATAGCATACTGACTTGGGGGGATGCAGTCAGGAAGAACCACACCTTGTCATGCATCCACAGATGCATCTCAAGCAGGTCCAAGGAGGTGATCCTCCCCCTCTATGCGGCACTGGTCAGGCCACAGCTGGAGTATTGTGTCCAGTTCTGGGCGCTGCACTTCAGGAGGGATGTGGACAACATGGAGAGGGTCCAGAGGAGGGCCACTCGCATGATCAGGGGGCAGCAGGGCAGGCCCTACGAGGAGAGGCTACGAGACCTGAACCTGTTCAGCCTCCACAAGAGAAGGCTGAGGGGGATCTAGTGGCCTGTTACAAACTAGTCAGAGGGGACCAGCAGGCATTGGGGGAGTCCCTGTTCCCCTGAGCACTACCAAGAGTCACTAGAAATAACAGTCACAAGCTGGCAGAGGGTAAATTCAGACTAGACATCAGGAAGCGCTACTTCACTGTCAGGGCGGCTAGGATCTGGAACCAACTTCCAAGAGAAGTGGTGCTGGCTCCTACCCTGGGGGTCTTTCAGAGGAGGCTAGATGTACACCTTGCTGGGGTCGTTTGACCCCAGTACTCTTTCCTGCCATGGCAGGGGGTCGGACTTGATGATCTGCTCAGGTCCCTTCCAACCCTACTATGAAACGATGACTTTGACCACAGACACAGTGACACCCTGGTGTCCATTCCCACTGCTGCAGCAGCACAGGTTCCTCTGGTATACAGGGGGCGCTGAGGCTTATGAATTGAAAGGCTAGGTGGTTTGAGTGCAAATGGCTCTCAGCCCATGCCAAAGCTGACTGATGGGTGCATAGACCTTTATTAAAGAACAATGGTCTGGCAGTGATGGCAGCAAAAAAGCTTTTCTTCTCCACTGCTGTTGTCTCTGCAAAGTGTCATCCGTCAGAACTGTTCCGACTGATGAATGGCCTGATTAATTCAGCTTTTCTGTACCTGGAAACCAAGACTTCTTCAGTTTGCTGTGGTGAATTTGCCACCTACTTTGTAGACAAAATTACTTGTATATGTAATGGCTTGAGGACCACTATTTCTGCTGCAGAGCCAGAGTTTGCAGTTAAGGGAATTTGGTCTTGACATATTCATATGGATTGTTTTAAATTACTATCACCCACTGGTGCAGATATACTTGGGAGGATGAGGGCAACCAGTTGTGAACTAGACCTGTGCCCAGCCTGGCTTGTACAAGCCAGCCAAACTGGCTTTCAGTGTCTCCCTTCAAGAGGGCAAAATACCAGACTTTCTTGAGTCTAGATTTGTTCAGCACTACTCAAAAAACCATCACTTGCCGCTGACTCCCCAGTCAGGTATCACTTCATGTCCAGCCACTTGCTACCTGCCTCAGCCCAGTCACAGGCTGGTGCAGGAGGGGCGAGCACACTGAGATACCCGCGCACTCCCAGCCAGGATCACTCATGGATTGCTAAACCTTAGAGAGAGCATTGGAGTGAGGTGCCATCAGTATGCTGATGGCACCCAGATCTCTCTCTTTCATATGATCATATTTCCGCAGTCTCAGTCCTTTTCCAGTGCCTGGCTGTAGTTGAGGATTGGATGCAGGTGAAGGAATTGAAGCTGAATTGAGACAAAACAGAAAAGTGGCAGTGGTGGACAGACTGCTTGACCTGGGAGGGATTGGGACACCCATCATTAACAGGCTTCAGCCTCCCCTTGTCCCTCAGGCTTGCAGACCTGAGATGCTCCTGGATCCTCTGCTGCACCTGGATCTTCAGGTGGTGGGAGTGGTGAGCAGTGCATTTTACCAGCTCCAGCTGGGGAGAAGGCTGCCACCTTTCCTTCAGATTCAGATTTGGCCACTATCATCTGGGTCCCTGCCTTCATAACATCAAGGCTAGACTACTGTAATGCATTGAAGACTGTCTGGATTCAGCAGCTTGTGCAGAATACGGTAGCTGACTTTCTGATGGGGGTGGGTTGCCAGGAGTATATAACTCTAGTGCCCCAGAGTCTGTACTGACTCCCATCAGCTTTCCAGGCACAATTCAAGGTTCTGGTTTTAACCTTTAAGGCCCTAATGGGACTGCCCCTATGTACCTAGTGGACTGCCTTCTCCCTTATGCCCAGTCATGTCCCTAAGGTCAGGTTACAACAATTTCCTAGTGAGTTGTGAGTGTTCACGTGTGCAAACACCTGTTACAGCCCCATGGCTCAAAGGCTCAGTGATCTGACCCCATTCCAACACCCTTCCTTTCACTTGGCCAGCCTCTCCCTCCCCCCACTTCCCACTCTCCAGCAGACCACCTGGCTCTCCAGGGACCTAGCAGACCTCCTGCGGCTAAAAAGGAAAGCCTACAAAGGATGGAGGACGGGATTCACCTCCAAGGAGGATTATTCTGCATTGGTCCCGTCCTGCAGGGAGCAAACCAGGAAAGCCAAGGCTGCAACTGAACTCCAACTGGCTTCAAGCATCAAGGACAACAAAAAGTCCTTTTTCAGATATGTGGGGAGCCGGAGGAAAAGCAAGGGCAACAGTGGACCCCTGCTAAACCAGATGGGGCAACTGACAACTGACGCCCAGGAAAAAGCCAACCTATTAAATAGGTACTTTGCGTCAGTCTTTCATCAGTCCCACGGGATGCCCATGCCTGCTATGGGGCAGGGAGATCCGGGTGATGGGGATCCCCTACCCTCCATAAATGCTGACCTCATGAAGGAACATCTTGAGAAGCTGGATACCTTCAAGTCAGCCGGCCCTGACAATCTGCACCCCAGGGTACTCAAGGAGCTGGCGAGCATCATAGCCCAGCCCCTGACATGGATCTTTGAAAACTCCTGGTGCTCTGGTGTAGTGCCCGAAGACTGGAAGAAGGCCAACGTGGTGCCGATCTTCAAAAAAGGGAGGAGAGTGGATCCGGCTAACTACAGGCCCATTAGCCTGACTTCTATCTTGGGGAAGATCTTAGAAAAGTTTATTAAGGAGGCCATCCTTGATGGACTGGCCCAGGCTAACATCCTAAGGGATAGCCAGCACGGGTTTGTTGCGGGTAGGTCTTGTTTGACCAATCTCATTTCCTTCTATGACCAGGTGACCTATCACCTGGACGAGGGAGATGAGATTGATGTCATATATCTTGACTTCAAAAAAGCTTTTGATCTGGTATCCCATGATCACCTCTTGGCCAAACTGGCCAGTTGTGGCCTTGGGTCTACCATGATCCGCTGGGTGGGAAATTGGCTCCGTGGTCGGACCCAGAGGGTGGTAATTGATGGCAGTCACTCATCGTGGTGCCCTGTGACCAGTGGGGTCCCCTAAGGCTCTGTCCTTGGACCCATAGTGTTCAACATCTTCATTAATGATGTGGACATTGGAGTCAGAAATGGACTGGCCAAGTTTGCCAGCAGCACCAAACTTTGAGGCAAAGCATCCACACCAGAAGACAGGCGGGTGATCCAGGCTGACCTGGACAGGCTCAGCAAATGGCTGGATGAGAACCTGATGGCGTTTAACACCAAAAAATGCAAGGTTTTCCATCTTGGAAAGAAAAACCTGCAGCATCCTTATAGGCTCAGCAGTGCTAAGCTGGCTAGCACTATGGAAGAAAGAGACTCGGGGGTCATCATTGACCACAAGATGAACATGAGCCTGCAATGTGATGCTGCAGCTAGTAAAGAGACCAAAAAGCTGGCTTGTATCCACAGATGCTTCTTAAGCAAATCCCGGGACGTCATTCTCCCCTTGTACTCGGCCTTGGTGAGGCCGCAGCTGGAGTACTGCATCCAGTTTTGGGCTCCTCAATTCAAAAAGGATGTGGAGATGCTTGAGAGAGTCCTGAGGAGAGCCATGCGCATGATCAGAGGTCAGGAAAACAGACCTTACGATGACAGGCTGAGAGCCATGGGGCTCTTTAGCCTGGAAAAGTGCAGGCTCAGGGGTGATCCAGTGGCTACCTATTAGTTTATCAGGGTGTTCACCAGAGCGCCCCAAGGGATGATGAGGTCGAACGGTCATAAACCACTACAAGACCATTTCAGGCTGGACATAAGGAAGAATTTCTTTACTGTCCGAGCCCCCAAGGTCTGGAACAGCCTGCCATCGGAGGTGGTTCAAGCACCTACATTGAACACCTTCAAGAGTAAATTGGGTGCTTATCTTGCTGGGATCCTATGACCCCAGCTGACTTTGGGCAGGGGGCTGGACTCGATGATCTCCCGAGGTCCCTTCCAGCCCTAATGTCTATGAAATCTATGAAATCTATGAATCCATTGGCACAAGTAAATGAAGGTAGACAGAAGGAGGAGCCCATTCCCTCAGCACAGCCTGGGATGCATATGTGTGGCTCTGCTGGAAGTAGAAGGCCCTCTCAGGCATATGCCTGCAGACAGGGCTGTGCTGGGGATAAACCAAGCTGTGCTCTGACAGCCTTGCTGCTGCATGAGTCCTGCTGCCCTCTGTAGCGCAGACTTGGCTGAGGAGATTTCTCAGGGTCCTTGACCCTTCCTCCAGATACATCTCAATCATGTGGACCTTGTGGCTGGGGCAGCTCAGACAAGAACATGGGTAGTCACCTTTCCTACTCACCCTGATACTCACCCCCTCAGGACAGAGTTCCCTTATATCTGCCCATCCCACCTGCCCTACAGCCCTCACCCTTCTCCTCTCTGAATACCCCAGGGCAGGTTTCAAATTCTGTGTCTCCCCAACATCAATTGGGATCTGCCCAGCACCCCCACTCGCCTCATTTAGCTCCCGCAACTGCAGAGCCCTCTTATTGGGGCACCAGAAATCTGTTGCCCATCAGCAGGCTACCCCCAGGACTAGGCTGATGTGCCCAGCCTGTTGACATCAGCAAAGCCAGGCCAGTTTGCACCAGTTACAGACCTGGCCCCAGCTAGCAGTGTGCAACTGGAGGAAAGTCAGAAGCATTTAGATGTGAATCAGTCATTTGGACCCCTCTCTGTCGGTGGGAATGGCCTTCACTGAGTTTCTCCTCCCTCTTTTTTTTCTTTTTTGCTTCCACTTACAGGAGTCTAGCAGGATCCATGGACTCTCCATCTCCCTCTTCAAAGAACTGATGGGTATCATCACAGCCAACTACAAGTGGGACCTCAAGGTATGTGGCTTCTGAAGCTTGGTGCCACTGCTCCTGAATGTCCATAATGAGAATTAAAGGGTCTTCCAGATAGGACCCAACCAGCTGGTGCCAGAGCCATGGTTGGGGACTTAAAACAAGGGAATTGGGGCCCATTGAGAGGGGCTGAGCATTGTGAGTGGGGCCCTGGGGCTACCAGGCAATGGGGGCCTTTCTTGTATCCTGGGGAGGGGAGGGGTTCCCAACAGCACTGATCACTTGAGGGTGGAACGAGCTCTGCTCCCTGCCCGAGCCCATACCATTTTCATTTTCCCTTGGAACATGTGGAAGCCTGTGGTAGAGATGGCTTCATAAGCTTCCTCCTCAAGACTTCCTTCCTCTGTATGGACTGGCCATGAAGGGCTGGAGTGCTTGCCCCTGCCCATGGGGTCCACTAGGACCCTGGCTCCCATCTCTGGTAATTGAGGTGGTTGTCCTTTCCTTCCTGTCTTGCAAGTGAGCTAGGACACCCTCCTTCAGGCCCTGGCATTTCTGGGGTTGAGGCAGTGCCAGCTCCAAGTCCAATGGGAGAAATGTGGATCCTCTGCCACAGCCTAGTAAGGCAGCCCCACAGTCCCTGAGCCTTCCTGGTGTCTGAATACTTGCTGCCACAATGACCAGAACTCACCCCAGACAGAGACCAAGCCTGAAGATGGACCATGGAGCACACCTGGCCAGCCTATCCTACTGCCTTTTCCAAGTTCCTGCATCCAGTGACACAGACACACTCCCCAGGAGATGAATCACCTTGGCCCAGCCAACTGTGCTGTGGTCAGCAGGATGGGACTTTCTCCTGCCTTCCCTCCAGCTCACCACAGGGGATGTGGAGCTGGCACTCAGGACTGCCCTGGTGCAGCACAGAATTCACTGTGGGGGCTGGTTGGAGGGGAGTGGTAGGTGACTGGGGCCCATCTTGCACCCATACATGAGCCTCGGCTCCAGAAAAAACCTTGTGATATGTCTTGCACCGTGGGATCCTCTCCACATAGATGTGAGAGGGTGGGGGAGCCTCTAGGAATGCACTGCCCAGCACCTGCCTCCTGGAGCAAGGGCAGGGTATGTGACAGCCTTGTGCCTCCTGGTCCTCTCCTCCAGGTGACTAGGTACCACTGGAGGGTAGATTACTTCCTTTGCCAGAGCCTATTTTATCTGCATATCTCACAAGACACTCTGCAGTAGCCAGCCATCAAATTTATCGATAAGTCACAAGTCTCAGGCTGCTGTTCTGTCCCCGCAGAACTAACCCTTTTGGCTCCCAGAAAGCTCAGACAACAACTCATTTGCAACTGCCCCAGGAGGCCTGTCCCTGCCCTCACAGCTCTATGCTGCCCTCCCAGGTCTTTCACATAGGAACCTCCTTCAGTCAAATCAGGTGCCCTTTCCTTTGGCTGATGGCTGTGCTGCACCTCTCTGGGGTCTCTCTTCTCTCCCAGGGGCATCCAGGAGCTTGTCCAAGCTGGCCAAACATCTGAGTAGAGTGAGTCCCTGCCTGGAGATCCAGCTGCTTTCAGAGCTCTAGGACCCAGAGCTAAAGGAATGCTAGGAGAATGCCTACTGAGCTAGGGCCCTTGTGGTGTCAGTCTCAGCTGCAATGGCTAGTCCCCTGGGGAGGGGGCAAAAACCCCCCAAAACAATTAGGAAGTTAGCCCCCTCACCCACTCCAGGTTTGAGCCTGAAGACCCAGTGCCCAGGGCAGATGCCATGCAGTAAGATTTTCAGAGGTGGCAGCTGTCATGTTCAGAGGCTGGCGGAGCAGCACAGCAAGAAGTCAAGGAGCTACAGGGAAGCTGCCAGGTGGGAGTATGGATTGGGAGTCAAATGCAATCTGACCATCATGCTCTGAGGGGGAGGTCTTGCTTGGACCCCTGGCCAAGAGGAGGCACTTGTGGTATGGGGGCAGTAGGCTTGTGGCTGGGGAACAGGGCATAACAAAGGGCAAAAGGCTGGGGGAGAAGCAGAGCCCTGTGAGAGGAGCAGTGACAGGCATCTCCAGCGATGGGCACCTTTTGGTCACTCTACAGCCTTCTCTCTTGTTTTTAATAGTCTTGACATTCCACTATTCAAATTATCCTTTCTTCTACCATGTTGCTGTCTGTTAGCCATACCTGGTAATGTCTCACTTCTATTTTACAGCCCTGCAGCCCGTTTTTAGCTCCAGCTACAAACCTTACTCAGGCATAGAAATGACTGATAGTGAACTAATAGGAGGCAGTGTCAAGAAAACTAATTTATTTTACAAATCTGAGTGAAATGTACAGTTAGCTGTAATGACTACAAGATGAATGACACATATCTTTTGACTGTTTTTGTTGTGTTTTTTTAACATAATATATAGACTACCAAATTAATGCAGATTCCAATAGTTGTTTTTTGCTTTGATCTTAAACTGAATAATATAGTGCTAAACCCCTGCCATATCAGTAATACTTTTAACTTCTCTGTAACTGTACTGCTCCTTTACATATAGAGCTACAGGACCTTTCTGTAGGGAGACTGCCACAAACCTCCAGAAAGGCAGGGCTTGTTTAGGGATTCATAAGGTGTCATAGATAGATATTTTCCCAAACTAGATTTACTAATGTAGTATATCATTTTTTCTGTTTTCATGAATGATGATTTGAAGTATAATTATAATTTCATCATCGTGGGTTTGATTTGCACTAGGCAATAAGGTGTTTGTTAGATTAAGCATCCCACTCCTCACAGTACTCTTCATACATCTGAGAAGTAATCTCAGAGAATTGCCATTTGGGATGGCTATGCAGATAGTAAACCAAGGAAGAGGCAGTGTATTTGTGAGCTGAGGCAGATCCACAAAAAACTGGAATTTACATTTCAAAGTGGGAAGCCTTTGGCACAGCAGACAACTGGACAGAGTCTAATCCTCACTCCATAAGAGAACAAGTCAGAGACCATCTCTCTCTCTCTCTCTCTCTCTCTCTCTCTCTCAAATAATTGATAGCTAGGGATATTGGGTTAGCAATTTATACATCTGAAAGGATGTACATATTTTTAGATCTAATTATAATTTAGAAACATCTGGGCTGACAACTAGGTGTATATTGGGGGAGGGGGAGGAAGTTATTTACATAATATACACATGCTCCCTGAGAACTGAATTGAAACATGTAGATGACTAGATAAGGTCACATATTTGAGGGGTAGGTAACTGAGAGAAATTAGTTGTTTAAGGCTCTATAGGCTTTGTGTGATTTTTAGTTCCTCAGCTGGTAGAAGCTGGGTGGTGCAAGCTGAGAATTGACTCAAAATTGTCTTAACAGAGGAAGTAGCTGGAAACAGATCTCTGGTCAGAGGTAGAAGCAACATTTTAGTGGGAGTACAAGGTGAGATAATAATTTAGTTTTTTATGGTTATTTATTCATGTTGTTGTTTCAATGTATGGTTACTATTTATGTGATTTTTCTTGCTTATATGTAATGTAAGTTTTTGCTGTGTCTAATCCCTTATGGATTGCGTGTGGTAAGTGTGATTTCAGAACAAGTAACAAGTACAGGCTAGTGTCTTCTCCAGAGGCGGAGACCCGTAACAAACTGGCTTGGGTGCTATCCTCAAGTTAGCAAGATCTCTGCTACAGCTGGCAAGGCTGGGACTGAGACAGGTAGAGCTGAGGCTTAGTGGACTAAGAAGTCAGCCTAGAAGCAAATCTCAGCTTGTTCGCAGTGGTTAAGCAGCAGAATAGAGGAGAGAGACCTGGAGCTGAAGGGCATCCTGGTAATTACATCACCTGCACCATGGTGGGTACACAGAGATTTACAAAAACGTGCAACTCTTGATTCAAAGTCTAAAGGAGACAAGAGCAAGGTGCGGGAAAGATGATAGAAGCTCACATGCTTGTGCTGTAAGCCAGCTATGTTACTGAGCAAGAGGTCACACTGCGATGCTGACATTTACTGCTGATGGACTGACATCACCCTGCTTGCCAGATAATACTGCAGTTTGAGGCATACAGTACTTTGAAGACACAAACCCCTTCCTACATCTGAACTAATCTGGAGTGGTATGGAAGAGATAGTAGCAGAAGCAATGAATACTGATTCCTACTGAGCAGAGCTCTTCAACTTTCACGAACTCACTGGTAACAACACTGAGCAAGCACCACACTGGAGGCACTATAATACTCTGCTCTCCCTGTCGCCTTGAGTTTTCACTTCTTGATTTCCTGTGGCCAAGGTCACTTGCTGAAGGGTCAAGTAGGGAACATAGTGTTTGTGAGCTATGGGTGGTGGATGACTGCCTCACATACTAAAACACCCTTTCCATCTTGCTTCTGCTCATACAAACACCCGAGCAACATCCTGAAGTATGAAGAAGGGCCACAAGCTACCAGGGCCCTTTCTTCTATGGAAATGTGGATTGAAAATTTTACCCATCATATCTCTCCCTGCCAGAAGATCATGAAGACTTGGACCTAGCAGCAGGTTGATAAAGAATGCTCCTACTCCATTTCTTTCAGAAGTCCTCCCCATCCAGGTTGACCCCTTTCTTTTTTCCACCCCCTTCCCTGCTGTACAAGGGGAAAAAGAGTTCAGGGCTCAGTGAAGATACACATATCAGTCTGGCGCTTGTGGCCCCAGCTCCTTAGATCTATATGATCAGAGACAGCGCAGCCATCATTTCTTAAAGGAAGGCTCGAATCTCTCTGGTGGCTATGACTAGAACACAACCCTGACTGTGAAACCAGGCTTATGCAGCAACAGGTATTTTTTTGCAGCCTAGTTCTGTTGGCTAGTAAAGTGAAAAAAAGCATGAAATTATTCTGGGAAAATACACACTGTAAACAGTGTTGGACAACAAGAGAAAGCTTCTGCCTTTGGTAGGTTATTGCTGTGTCAGCAGAAACATTTATTATCTCCACCTGGTGGCTCTACTCACATCAGTAGACCAGTGTCCGAGTGAGTGACAGAGGCTCTTCTAGTAAACAAGCTCCGTCCAAAACAATGACAGCTGTAAAGAGCCTGAAACACAAGCTCCAAGGTACATAAGCTGCCACATTCATCACCTTGAGGTGTTAACATCAACCCTCCTCATTCCCACATCTCACCCAACACCACCCTAAGAGGGTTAGGAGAAGGCAGCAAGCCCAGCCCACCACTGTAGAAACACCTTCAGGTCCTTATCCTTGGAGGTGAAGAGGAGTCAGATATACCAACCAGTCCCATTGAGAGAACTAGCTGGCCCATTCCCACTTCTGCTATTCCCGAAGAGAGGGCATCCCTGACACCAACCCTTGACTCTTTTGGATGGGGAGGAACTTGCTTTTCCCCAGAACTCCAAATAGAGGTATTTGGCTTCAGGGGTCCCCTGTCATGGCATGACTTTGGTTTTTATAGCCTTAGAACATCTGAGCTAGGTACAGAAGTTATACATAAACTGGTTTAAGTGATCAGAAACTGGTTTAAACTTGTAACAGAACAGAACCTTGGTAAACATTAACCAGTTTCAAAATGGCTGAAACTGGTTTAAAATAAACCTTGAATATAGTATTAGATTTAACTGATTTGGGCCAAACCAGTTTATGGAACTTGTCCCAGACCCCTTCCTGGTTCAAATCAAATTACAGTCCCTCAATATCCCAGCATGCTTCGCAGCCCTAGGCTGGGCTGTGCCATCTGCTCCAGAAAAAAAAGGGCTGGTCCCACCCCGCTGCTCCCTAGCTGGGAGGGCCAGCTAGGTGAGCAATTATTTCTGGTGGAGGGCCACTTACTGAGTTTTGGCATGGGTAGCCCTGCCCCTTGATAGGTGCCCTGCCCCTAGTTGCCACCTCGGGACCAGAAGTCCCAACCTCCTTACCCCCAAATTTGCCACCAGAAGTCCCTTCCCTTGCCCCCAGAAATACTCCTTTCAGCAAGGGGTTTTGCCATCTCAGAACCAGAAAAATACCAAATTATATTCTAAAAATCAAATATCTACAACATTCATTAATTTGCTTTCAAAAAATATTTTTGTCCTGATTTACATGCGTTTGTGTAGTGTACGCAGAGGTGATTCCACAATAGCTTAAAACGAAGTCTTACTCTTGTATACTAGGGGGAGGCATGTGTGTGTGTAGTTTTTGTGGGGAGGTGGATAGCTGTGGGGTGAGGGAGCATGTGGGTGTGTATGCAGGGGAGGGTGGCTGGGGTGTGTGAGGGGGCGGGGGTCTGTGGGTACATGTGTATGGCGGGGTGTGTGTGTGGGACTCGCCCTATGATCTCTCTCTCTTTCCCTCATTGCTCTCTCTTCCCCCTTCCCCCACCCCCTCCTCCTGCTCCTGGGGTACTGTGCTCCAGCAGTCCAGAAACGCAACCCAGAGCCTCATGGTGCTGAAGCAGGCGTGCAAGGAAGCAGTGAAAGCTGTGGCAGGCAGAGGCTTCTGGTTGGGGAAGACAGGCCTGGCCTGGCCTGGCTTGGTCTTTTCTCCTGAGTCCTACTGGCTTCCCCTGGGTCCTACTGCCCTTGTCTCCTGTCATTTTTGACAGGCAGCCAGGAGCAGATAAAAAGTTTATTTAAGTGCTCCACAGGCTGGATAGAATGGCCTGGTAGGCTGGATCTGGCCCATGGGCTGTATTTTACCCACCCCTACCCTAGCTGGAGCAGTGAGGGCTGGGTGACAAGGGTGTATAGGGGGGCATGCCTGGCTGGGGATGCAGCCACTGGGGGGGTGGGGACGGGGATGGGATGAGACTGCACCCCCCAGCAAACCCCGGCTGGGGTCTAGGGCCAGGGTGGGGGGTTAAAACACCCCTTCCCTTGCTCAAACTTACTGCTGGCTGCAACTGGACTACAAATCCCAGAGGCACATGGGAGGAGGAAGAAGTGATGAGCAACTCTGCAGAGTCCTGCTGCTGTAAATCTGGACTGAGAATCCCAGAGACCTTGGGCAGCAGGAAGAAGTGAACACAGTCAGAGCGCCGTGCTGTAGTGCCCCCTGGCCTTCAGCCTGAGCCACTGTAGGCATGTGGCTGTATTTCCTGAATCAAAGGTAAATGTCTGTTCATTTATGTTTCAATTTCATCTGCGCAGCTTAAACTAACCTGAAAAGACTGAATCGATTCAGCCTTGCGCTTTTTGACCATCTGTACCTAGCTCTGGAGCATAGAGAAAGAGAGGGCTTATAAACACAGGGCATGTCTACACGAGACACTATGTCACTGTAGCAAAGAGCAACAGTGATGTAGCTCATTGCTACAGCATCTGTGGGCACAAGCTATGATGCCAATGCTACTCCGCAATAGAGTCGGAAATGAATTGTGTGCCGCCAGAACTGCACAGTAACAGCAGAGTGGGAGAAGGACTATTTGCTAAATCAAGTACTAAGTGACTGCACAGTAACAACTGTGCAGTTGGGGACACATGTAGCCCACAGTCTCAAGTCCCACAGATAGTGTACCTAAATCCTCTCTCAAATTCTAAAGTGCTTCCCCTGTTTATGAGCATCTACATCCTGCTCTGCTCCCATACAGACACAGACAGATGGATGGACAGACCAACTGACCCAGAATTTTTTTTGGCAAGTATCATTTCCCCCCCTTTTATTATACAAAATATTTTACAGTTAAAATTTTCCCAAACAAAATCATATACAGATATTTATAATTGACAAGATCAGTTACAGAGTGGGAGGACTATTTGCACAAAAAGAAACAAATTTTTCCTTAATCATCTGTCATTAAATCTTGACCTGCCAGTACAGCCTGGTATCAGCCAGGGTGATTTCACGTCTAGCCAGCATATCCCTAGATATGCAGCCTAGAGTTCTCCTCTCCCCACTGTGGTTTCAGAGCCTCCCTCACCATCTCAGCAAGAGCAAAGCCCAATATGACACACTAAACAGGATACCGGGATCAATACTGAGCACCTGGAAAAGGAGGGGAAGGGGGTAGGGGAATCCATAAATTTCCTAAAGTGACATTTCCTCCATGTACACATCCTGGAGTCAAAACTCTTGTTTTCTCAGCTGAGAAAAATCGGGGTTATTAGTCCACACAGCAGGCAGAATTGCAGCAAGCCATAGCAGCGCACAATGACCCAGTGCCACTAGCAGGCAGTCTGCCTGAAAGGATTATCACAACAGGGTCTCATGTGAGCAGCTGGTGCCAGTGGGGATTTATTAGAAGGTAGTGCTGCAAGCTTTGTGTCACAGGGTCTCTTTTAAGAGGTGAATACAGAATAAAGGTCCTAATTCCCAAGCCAGGGACAGATACACATGGGAAGATGGTGCCACATGAGCTGCTCACTGATGCTTAGGTCATAAGATGCAAGATGGGAAAAAGTTATACTCTGCTGTAGGACATCCTACAAAAATGGCAGCCAATAATTTGCCCCAGCAGAGCAAAGGGAAGATATGAAGAGGAAATATGCATGAGCCTTAATCAATTTTTCCCTCCCAAGGAATATCACTGCTGGACTGGGCCCATCCTGCATTCACAGGGGAGCCCATCCCCGAGTCACTGCTGGAGGCCAAAGGCCTGGAGCAGGGTGGGGAGGTCCCGGGCATCGGCTGCCCCATACAGGTCACTTTGGCCCAGCATGGAGAGGGCCATGCGGAGGGTGCTCCAGATGTTGTCGGACATGGCACCCTGCTGGCCCCGTGGGCCCCGGCTCTTTTGCTGCATGTGCAAGGCCTCCAGGAAGTGCTCCACTGCCTCCCTGCCAGGTGAGAGAGAAGATACATACACACACCTTCAGCTGGGGTAGATGTCACATCCCCGGGCAAACAGAATTCACCAGGTCTTGTCTCCAGACTGCCCAATGATCATCCATCACATTGCTCAACATTAGACCCTTCACAACAGATGTAGCCAATACCCACGCTGTAACAGTGCATCTTAACAGCCCCAGGCTAAATCCCAAGCAGAGTACAGGAAGTTACCCCTGCAGATCCTGTCTATAGGGAGAGGCTGAGGTTTGAAGCTGTTGCCTGCTTCTGATGCTGGCAAGCCAGGTCAGATGGCACTTGGCTTCTAGGGCAGAATATGTCAACAGAACTGCTCTGCTCTCCTTCCCCTTTTGCCAAAGCTGAGGAGAATCCTGCTCCCAAAGGCACCACCTGGCAGCATTACTGTGGCTTCCCCAGTGACCTCACTCTGCTACCCAAATCCACCAATAGGCTCCAGTGGGTGCTCGAGTTATAGTGGACCTGGCTACCTCATCCCCCAATTCCCTACCCACTCTCATTGCCACTCACCGATGGGCCCCCAGGTTGATGCAGCTAATGCCCAGGTTGTAGCGGGAGCGGATGTAGCCCGGCTGCAGCTCCAGTGCCCGGCGATAGGCAGCCACAGCCTCTTCACTCCTATTTCCATTGGCCAGGGTGGCACCCAGCTTGTTCCACAAAAGGTGATCCTGGAAGAGGCAGCAGGAAGCAAGCAATGAAGTCATCCATTCATCTCCCTTTGCCCAGTAATCCTGTCCTTTCCCAATGCCACCACCCCTTTCCCTTTCACCCCAAACCACTCTCTCTCCCTTGAATTGCCCATCACTCCCATCTCACCCACCACTTCAGGTTAGTTTGTTCTTCACACCAGAAGCCTTCCTACTCAGGGCCCCAGCCTCCACCCCACCTTCCCCCAGCATACACCAATCATGCCACCCACAACAGCCTCAGCTCTACTTTGCTCCCTTACATTGGGGCGTGCACTTAATGCTGCACTGAAGCAGTCCACAGCCTTCTCATACTCGCCACTCAGGTTGAAGAGGACACCCAGGCCACACTGCACATCAGGATCCACTGCTGATGGGTTAAGGTGTACAGCTGCCAGAAACAGCTCCTTCACCTCCATGAAAAGTGAGCTGAGGTCAGAGAACAAAGGAGGTCACATGCTGAAGAGTGCATGCCGTTCCCTCCATACCCTCTTTCTCAAGGGTGACCCGTCTCTGAGCCCAGCTATAAGGCCTATTAAAGTACTGGGACCAGCAAAGAAATATCCCTTTCCTCCCTCAGACTCACTCAGTCAGCAATGAGCCCAGGATACGTCTGGAGTGCCCCAAACCTGTCCCCAAGCTGCTCCCATCGGAGTCCTTTCCCACCAGGTGAGCATAGGTAGGGCTATGGCGCAACCAATCACGCAAGGTCTCGCATGCCTGCTTTTGCAGGGACTCATTTGTGAAGCTAACAGCCAAGGCCATGAGTGCTGTGAGGTTCCCAGGCTGCAGCTCCAGGCACCTTCAGGACAAAGAAGTAGAGGAGGAAAGAGCACGGTATTAATGTATGTGAAAATATGGACGGAATAACTTGCTGACCTTTTAACAGCTCTTCTCCAAAAGTCTTTGGAGCTTAAAAAGCTGAACGGTGAGTGCATCTATACATGTTATTATGCTATTAATTAAAATTAGTAGTAGTTTTAGTGCTATTAGTAAAATATTGCACAATAGGCCTTCCCCAGGAGCATGTCTACACATGCTCCCTGTGGGGAGCAGATTTGCTCCCATCTTGCTCAGCCCTGCATTCAGCAGCCAGGAGGCACTCCAGATCTCCTGCCCCCAGGTGTTAGCCCAGGGGATGGCAAAGGGCATGGGGCCAGTTCTCATGAGGCCAGGAAAGCTCTGCTGGCTGCAGCAGCAACTGTCTCCTGGACCTGTGCACACTGGGAGGGGACCTCATGGCACCAAGCCAGGAGACAGCTGCATTTGCAGCAGCTGGAGCTCTCCTGGTGCTGTGCCCATTGGGACACACAGTTACCAGAAAGCCCCCTGCTAGATGGGGCTTCCCTTCCCAGCAGGGGGTTCACTGGGAGATGTCCTGGATATGGGGCAACTGCCAGCAAGCCTCCTGCCAGACGAGAGGGCATGAGGCTTGCTGACAACTGCCTTGCTTGGTGTGGAGCTGGTTGCTCTGGGGAACAGGTGGGGGCTGAATTCCCAGCCCTAGCTTTCTCTCCAGAGCTCCCAGCCAGGAGCTGAGCAGTGCCAGGACCAGAGACAGACAGCTATCTGTCCCATGGGGCCCACTGCTGCCTAGGCTAACCGGGAACAAATTTGCTTCCAGCTGTCATCTACAAATGCAGTTCTGCACAGTACCTACTGTAGTAGCCTAATTGACTATACAGTAAATGCCCCATATGTGTAGACGGTGACACTTCATTGCACAGTAAATTAGTCTACTGCACAGCAAAGTGTTTCACGTAGACACGCCCAGAAAGTCTCACTTCCAGGTGGGTGAGAAAGCAGCATTTTACAGTAGCCAATAGAGCACTGGGATTTTATCCTTCCAAGTCTCTACTGGGTACATGATAAAGCACCAAAAACTTTGTTTTTTGAGTACAGCAATCATAAGATGCATTACAGGTGTCCAGCTAACCAGCCATCTTCACAAGTTACTCACCGTCTGAGGGCACTGATGGCTAAGAGCTCCTGTTCATTCTCTGCTTGGGTTGTTCCCAGGTACTGCCAAGCCTGATAAAGACAGACATGTAACTTCCTACCTATTCCTCAAGATGTCGGGGAGTCCTAATATCCTGAACTTCTCGGGACTGGGTGTATCCCTACATTCTTCCTCACAGATAAACTGATCTCAGAAGTGATTCAGTCTGATTACAATGATTAGCATGTCAGGGAGGGTGGAGCTGTGAGGGACAGAGTAACCACTAGGTAATAAACCAGTCTTTCTCTAACCATCTTTGAGGTACATTTCTGCCAATCTGATGCAAATAGCTCAGGCTTCCCACCTTCCCAGAAATTATTCTCAGGTTCACATTTATTCAGCTCATACACACCAGACAACTGAACTACCGACACCATTCAACAGCACCCAGCTTTGACACTAAAACGGGTGTCATCCACATACTAATTCAATCTGATATTGCTTCCCCTGGGAAGTGAAACAGGCTCCAAGAGGTAGGATACCTGGGGCAGGCCTGTTCTCTCTGTTCCACTCACCTCCATGTGGTCAGGTTTCTGTTGCACTGCAGCCTCAAAGAGCAGGACAGCATTGGGGAGGTCACCCTCCTCCAGGCGCTTCAACCCCTCTTCAAATGCCTGTGGGTGATCCCTCATGGGATTGTCTTCCTCAAACTGGTATCCCTGCCAAGGAGAACAAATACGGAGTTAACACTGCACAGAGAAAACAGGTGCATCAGGGATTTATGTTCAGCTGATACATGCCATACAGGATGTCTACAGATCAGCACTTCTGTAAGTCCCCCATTCTCCTGTCCCACCCAACAGTATCAATGGTCTGAGACACTGTACTGGCCCCCTCAACCTGTATGTGGAGCAGCTAGTGCTGCTGTGCAAGCAAAAAGCCAGCTCAGAGCAGAAGTGGGTGCAGCAATTTATTGTCCAGCTCCTTCCTTCCCCAGCCAGACTCAGTTCAGAGACCTTTCAGTTCTGAAATCCCTCAGGACTGGGAGAGGAGTGTCAGTTGCAGGGTGTGTGGTAAGTGTGAGCACACACTATCCTACTTCAGGGACCTGCACCAATTGGCAAGTGCAGAAAGGGATGGTATGTGCTGCAAGAAGCACTAGCATTAACTAGTATTGGGCAAGAACTGGCTTGCATTTCCAGAAATAGGAGAAGCACCAATGGCAGGCAGGGTTTCAGCAAGTACAGACGGCTGGCTTTTTTTTTTTTAATCTGACCTTTGGTCAAGGCTACTGACAGACAGAGGCTAGCAGTAGCAGGCCTCCTCACAACATTTGTACCTGAAGAAGAGATGGGCAATAGAATGCATGGCCTACTCCATGAAGTCCAGTGAAGGGAGATCAACAACATCATAATGCTGGGGCCCATAGCCTCTGTTGCTCATTACCTTGTCATAGGAGGAGGCGGTGAGGTCCTCATAGTCTGAGAGCCAGGGATGAGCTTCTGCATCTCGCTTGGCCATCTCCTCCCACTCTGCCTGGAGCTTGTCCCAGAAATCAACGTCTGACTGTAGAAAAGAAGAGGAGGATGCAAATGTTAAAGAGCACCATTCTGCTAAGCAACCTTCACATATTCCCCACATCGCCTCTCTAAAGATCCCAGTCCCTCAACTCTTCCTGACATGCATATAAGGGCTCAAAACTGAACAAGCCCTTTAATGCTTTCTTAGTGCCCTGACCACTCCCCTCCAGCTTTACCTCAACAGCACTCTTGGCCTGCTCAAATTCTGTATCAAGAGCTGACATGCTCCCAGACCCTGTGAACTGATCCACCCAGGCATCAGAAGCCCCCTGGAGAAGAAATAAAACATAACTTTGAAATTGCAAAAATGAAAAGGAATGCATCTCTGCCAGCAGCAAAAGGTGCTCAAAGACCTTTCCTGTCTTACCGCCAGAAAGTACTAAGTGTGCATGGTCAGTGTAAGGGACCAGACTTCCCAAATTATCCCATATACCCAAACACTACCATGAGGAAGTCCCCAGATCATTCCCTGCTCCTAGCTAGGTACTGCTCTGGAGAACCTCATGCTCATGAAGACCCACCCCCAAGCCTGAGCATTAGTAGGACACTACTGATGAAGTCAACCTTGCTATTGACCCTAGCTCTTCAGCTGGGCATGGCTACAAGGAATTTTGCACCCCTGTAAGCATCTGGATCTAGAGTCCTACCTGCTGCTGTATAAACTCAGCTGCCCACTGCTCTGCCTGATCCTGGTCTCTGGGGGTCAGAGTCACCTGATTAGCTTGGATCGACACCCTCCCGTCTCCGATCTGGCGGACAAACTTTAGGAACTGCGGCAAAAAATGAAATAAGGGTGGGCACTTGGGAGAAGCCTTAACCAACAATTCCCCCATCCACACATACCCCTCTCCACTAGGCAAAATGTGTGTTCCCCAAATCCAACAGAACCTGCAAGGAGGGGAAAGAGGCCCACTTCAAGAAGGTTGTCAGGAAGGGGGCAGTCCTGCAATCTCATCAAACGTCTCTCTCCAGGACTCAAAGAAAAGAGGAAAGGAGATACCAGATGGCAGAGGCTTCTCATCCCCATCCCTCAGCTGTCCCCACCATTACAGACATTTTTGTGGAGCTGCAGGACGCTTCTCACCTCAGAATTGTTGAGTTTGGGATCATCCACTTTAGAAAGGAAATCAATGGCAGTTTTCTTAAGATCATCTTCAGGCTGATACTCCTCATACCTGTGTCCAGAGAGAGGAACAGTCTTATATGAGACTTAGCAGTGGCAGGCTCAAAGTTTATTCACACAATCAGACATTTTAAGGGACTCCAATGCTGCCCTAATGGTGGAGAATTTCAGATTTGCTTTTGGCCCCAAACTATTCACTATATCTATCAGTGTGGAAGGAAAAAATATTGCTAGTTAATTACGCAGATGACACCAAAAGTGGTATCATTATTTCTCTCAAAGGATAAGTCAGTCATATCAACATGGATTGCTTGGTGGGTGTGTCACATTCAAACACCATGTTTCACAAGTGCCAAAAGCAAGTTCACACATCTGGGAATAAAGAACATTAGTCACAGATACCAAGTTAGGGGCAATACAGTGTGGTGAAAAACAGAAACCCTGAAAAAGGGTGTAGGGTGATAGCTGACACACAACTCAAGGTGAGCTCCCAGGAGTGGTGTTTAACTAACAGCTCTAATGTGATCATTCAATGTGTAAATGGCAGACTATCAAGTAGAAGTAGGGAAGTGATGTTACTTCCACTAATGACATTTGTAGAGTCACTACAGTATTAGTATATCTGGTTCTAGCATCCATACTTCATTAAAGTTACTGAAAAAACATGTTTCAGGCAACAGCCACAAGAATAACTTGAGATCTAGAAAACCTGCCTTGCAGAGATTAATATAGCTCAATCATCTCTTTTAGAGAAAAGTGAAGAGGTGACTTGATCACGACCAATAAGTACCTACACACAGGAAGAAGATTTCTAATAGAAAAGAGCTCTTTAATCAAGCAAAGAGTACAACAAACTCCACTAGCTGAAGCTAAAAGGACTTGAAATTTGAAACAAAGTCAGACTTGAAACTAGATGAGATTTATCCCTCCCCACCACCAACAAGTGAAGTAACCGCCGGAACAAAACCAGATAACTTTAAGTGATATCTGCCAGCTCAGTCAGGAGTTATTAGGCTTGATGTTGAAACCGCTGAGTACCTTGTCTAGAAGGACAGACTGGATGATCACAACAATCCCCTCCTTTGGGCTTTAATATATAAGGAAGCTGGAACTCCAATTGAATTTTAAGGTAATTGAAGCTGCCAGTCTTGGGTAGGAAGACACTCTGTGTCTCATCTTTCTTTAACCATACAGTTGAACTATTTATTCTGGGTAAAGTAGTTAAGACTCAGAAGTACAGAGACTATGGTGGATTTTTGACCCCTATCCATACCTCACTCATCCTAGACAATAAAAGTAGATATGCTAGGGAAGAACAGAAACTCACCATTTATCTGCTAGTGACTGGTCTTCCGATTCCCCCAGCCACAACTTCTCCTCTGACTGCTCCAGATATTCTTCTGCCCACTTGGCAGGAGACTCAGACAGAGGGTCTACACAACAGATTGAAGGGTGAGGGAAGAATGGGAAAAATAAGGTAAGACACACAAAGCACACACAAACCACTACTCATAAAAATTTCACAGAAATTGGATTTTTTCCAATTTCCACACAGTAAACAATATGGTCCAGGGAGTTTCATTAAGTGGTGGTATTTTCTGATTAATTCCATTTGTTTGTTTATTTTGAAATAAAATATATCATTAGGATTGACCAGCTACCAGATGGACGCCAACCCCTTTACTATTTTTAAACCTGTTTTTGTATTTGCAAGAGTCTTGTCCCACAAGGGGTACAGCAGCAGAGTGGGCTGCTATGTAGGTCAGGGAAATTAGAAATGCACTGCAGATCTCTCACTTTTTAACAGAATCTCTCCAAAAGTTTCAGAATTGTTAACTATGTAGGATACCTATGTCCCAAAGGAATATTTAGGAATAAAGTCACCTAACACTGAGAAGCAGCCAACTCTGGGGGAGGGCATAACAGTTCTTGAGCCGTCTCTCAACAGTCCATGATGGAGGGGATCTGGTTGATGAGAGGGAGGCTAAAGGAAGGAGTTCACATTCTATTCCCAGTCATTCTACAAGCAGCAAGACCTTCACATCAGTTCCATGGCTGAGGCAGCAGGCAGACAGAACCCTTCTAGCTGGGAACAAGACGTTCTCTCATTCCAGGCATAGAAACAATACAATACATTTCTTTTGAAGTGGGAAAAGCAGATCCTCCCGCTAACCCCTCCCTTGATCACAGAAGCTGATGACAGATTTGGCTGAGACATTCAAATTTGTCTTAGGGCAGGACCAAGTTGCATCTTCTAAATAGGCGGCATTGAAGAGCTATGTGTACTCAAAGAGAGGTAGGGCTAGGCACTTCCTATGCCTGAAAGTTGTACTGGATTAGTTTAAATAATTTTAAAACCAATCAATTTAAACTGATATAAACTCAAACACACTTCTGGCATGTGAGCAGTTTACTTCACTTTAAGCTTAAGCCTGTTCCTAGAATCATAGAAACTGAGGGTTGGAAGGGACCTCCAGAGGTCATCCAGTCCAACCCTGTGCTCAGAGCAGGACCATCCTAGACTATCCTCCAACCAGCCAAGGCTTTGTCTAGCTGAGTCTTAAAACCTCCAAGGATGGAGATTCCACAGCCTCTCTGGGTAACAGGATCCAAGGCTTTACTACCCTTCTTGTGAGAAAAGCCTCGAAGCCTAGGGTTAGACTGGATCTCAAGAACCATCTAGTCCAGCCAGTGGAGATGCAGAATTCACTGTTTCAAAGCCATTCCAGACAAATACCTATCCAGCCACTAAATCTTCTGTGAAAGATCACACGCCCTTTCTAGACAAGTGTGTTCCATAGCTCCAACAACAGTTATAAAACTTATAGCTTTTCTCAAGACTTGATCTGCATCTGCTTTGCTGTAGTTTAAACCCATTGTCAAATGTTCTGCCCTCTGTGGCAAGGGAGAAGTGTTCAGACTAGGCATACCAACTTCCTCCAACTTTTCCTCGCACCGATTGCTTTTTTCATCTTTACTGCTCACCTCTGGACCCTCTCCAGATTTTTCTTAACATCTTTCCCATAATATGTTACTTTGAAACTGGGCACAGTACCGCAGCTCAGACCTATCTAGCCACAAACAGAGGAGTCCTGCATACACTGCTTTTGTGAATTCCACCCCAAAACTGTATTTGTTTTTTTTTTTTCTTTTTTAACAACATTACATTGCCAATTCAGGCTGAGCTTGTGATCCACTAGTAACTCCTTCAGCCCTCTCTCAGCAGTGCTCCTGCCAATACGGTTATCCCCCAAGGGCTGGTTCAACTGGGGAACTGGGAGGTCCTCTTTAGCATGAGCCCAGAACAAAGGTCAAATTCACACCTCTGAGTCCACAGCAAGATACCATAACTGTTCTGCCACTCTGACCCCAAGAATTAAGTATTCATTTGTCAGGGACTTGAACCTGGATTTCCAATATTCTACAACTCCCCTGACAGCTGGATTGCAGTCAGTCTCTCAACTGACCAGCTTCTGTTTAAGTAAACTAAAATAAAACACTTGCACCAGAATAAGAAAGTGGCCACAAAGCAATTTAACCCAATTTAGCAAAACAAGTTCAATTTCCTGCTTTAGGTTACACCAGCACAACTTTCCCATACAGGTGAGGTGCAATGCAGAAGCAGCCTGCTCCAAATACTGACTGTGTCTTATGGGTGGGCTCATCTCACATTCAAAGGACATCATCATTGTGGGCTCACGGCAGAGGCACGCTACTGACCAACACCTTAACTCAGCTTCTCAAAAATGTGCCCTCACCTGTCACCTCTGAAATGAACTCCTGTGACCAGTCGGCCTCGTTGTAATCTGGGGACCCATCCGCCGTAGCATCTGAGGCAGCCAGGAATTCCTGGGCCCAGTTCTCAGACAGAGCCAGGGCTGCCACACCTGGAGCTAGGGTAGAGAGAAAGGAAGGAGGGAAGGTTAAGTGATGAGACCCATGTGTCCTATCCCCTGCTGGTGACTGGAGAAGACCTGGCTTCCTAATCCTCAGGCACCTTCTGCCCACATCTTCTCTCTGCTCCTATTAGGATATACCACTAGAGACCCAGAAAAGGCCCTGACATGCCTGACCCTTTCTTAGTCTCCCTCACCTCGCTGTGGGGCTTGGCGAAAACTTGACTGCTCAATCTCTTGCATCTCAGCCAGCAGATCATCCATCTTAAAGGTCTGGGGGACACGGGAGAGCAAGGGAGCACTTTGCTCCTGGAGGAATTCTGTAACCAGCTGCAAAAGAGAATTAGAGAACGCATGCGTATGGGGATGGGAGGACAAACAGCTAAGGCTCTTGGATGAGGGAAGAAAGAAGGCAGAACGTGGGTGGGAGGTGGGGGACAAGAAGGACAGAACGAAAGGGATCAGAGAGAACATGGCTGCAAGAAAGGTGCTGGGCAGTGACACATGGCTACACTTACCTCATCTTCAGATGCCACTCCCAGAGGCTTGGACACCTACAGAAACAAGGGGGCAAGCAATTACTGCAGAGCATCGCCCTCTGCTGCCATCCCTTCTCCTCCCACCATCACCACCAGCACCAGACTAACCAGCGCCCACCCCACTTTCAACCCAACCCAACAAGCACCTCCCCTCTGTGTGATGAACGAAGCCACTCCCAGCACAGCCCACCTCCCTTGGACACCCCTTGTGGAGAGATGTCCTAGCCGACATGATGGCAACTTCCTGCTTTCCAGGACCCCCCCAGGGCGTTGGGAACAGATGCCCCTGCACCACCAGCCCAACACATCCCACAGTAGGGTGAGGGCCCAGGGCCACCCACCTGCACCCTGCAGCCCTACACCCGGGGCGGGGGGGTGGGGGCAGCCACCCTGTCGCAGCGCCTCCATCCTGTACCCGCGCCGCCCTGTCAGGCGACAGCCCCCGCCTCGCCCCACTGCCCTGCACTCACGGCGTCGGCGGGGCGCGCGGGGGGCCAGGCGGCGGGGCCTGGCAGCCCCTCCTGCCGCAGGGCCTTGTCCTGGGTGAAGTGCCCAGCCAGCTGCATGAGCGGGTTGGAGCCCCCGCACTCCGACTCCACCAGCTCCCGCATCGCCATCGTGGCCGGGGGGCGCCGCGCCGCCCGCGCCGGGGCACACACGAGAGCGGGAGCACGGCGGGGAGGGGGAGGGGCAGCCCGCACCCCCCGGCCCAGGCCCGGCACGGCCCGCGGGCGGCACAAGGCCCCTCCGAACGCGGCGGCACCCGGGCTCCGCCGGGCTCACAGCAGGGACAGGGCGGCGGGGGCGGGGCCACGCCTTAAAGGGCCAGGCGGCCCCGCGCGCGGGCCTAGGCGCAGGCGTTCGGGCGCTCTGACGTCGGTCTCGCGAGCTGCCGCGGCGGGGAACCCCGGGGCCGGGGGCAGGGGCAGGGGCAGGGGTAGGGGTGGGAGGCTCCTCCCGCGCCAGCACCGCGGAGAGCAGCAGGAGGCTCTGTGGACAGTCATACAAACATCACCTCGGGCCGGGGGCGGACTGCAGCAGCAGCCTCTCAACCCGCGGGGCGCTCGCATGAACGCGGAAAGGCTCCGGACAGACTTGAAAACAGGATCCTCTTTTAAATGTGAAGCCAGGTTTTTCCCTGGCAGGCTAGCAGGGTGGGGCTGCTTGGGGGGCCTCCTGTCCCACACCCTGGGGTCGGGAGTGAGGGGCCGTGGGAGGGGAATGGCCGTCGGTGTTTACAAATGGGTCCTGCTGCTAAAAATTGAGTACCACTGCCGTGGTGACCCCTGGAGGTGCCTTCCCCCCCAGCCGTGCTTCTCCATGACGCCACCCAGCTGGGCAAAAGAGTCCAAAGATCCTGTGCCCTTAATCCTGCAGTCCTTACACACACATCAGACAGGGAGGGTTGGAAGGGACCTCAGGAGTTCATCTAAGCCAACCCTCTGCTCAAGGCAGGATTAACCCTGACTAAAATCTCCCAGCCAAGTCTCTGTCCAACCTGCTCTTGAAACAGTGACACTATAATAATAAAAGGGAAAAAAAAAGAGCCAAACCCCAAATCTTAAGAAAGAATTAGAGATTCCCTCTCCTGGGAAGGGGAGACACCAAGCCATATGTTATCAATGTTTGCCATGTTATTTCATGCAGGACTGGAAGACATGGAAGGCATGATGAGGAGTGTATAGGAACGTATATAAAACACAGATCAACTAACATCTCTCTCTTTCTTACTTGGATTATTTTCCAAGTTACGGGTAGTGGGAATTCCTCAACAAAAGTGCAATGTAAAGTTTATACAAACGCACCCAGCTGGGCAAAAACAGGAGTCCAAAGATCCCATGTCATTAGCCCTGCAGTCCTTATATTTAAACTTGCAAATAGTCCATCAAAAATGATGGGGGCAGGCAGGTGGGGATGGAGCCCCATGTCGAGCCACAGCTCCTGCCCACCCACCACCACCACCACTACTTTGGGTCTGCCCCGCCCCCCACACACACACATTAAGGTGTACTGAGGCCCTGGGCAAACAAAATTGGAGGCCCCCTTCCCCCCCACAGGAACTGGGCTACAGGGAGGAGGGGAAGGGGCCTCTTCCCCTCCTGCTGCTGGCAGGGCTGGGGGTGAGGGATGTACATGCCCACCTCTTCTCCTTGTTACCTTACTCTGCCCTCCCCCACTATGGCCAAACATACACACACACACACACACGGGCGTGCACTCTACTCTCACTCTCTGCACATGGACACAGACATAAACATATTCTCCCTGCCATAAACACAGACATGCGCACGCACACACAGACACAGGAAGACACAGACATGAACAGACATGCATGCACACACACATATGCAGACAGATGCTATTTTGCACACAGGGCATACAGTGTGAATTAAAAACAGGCAGGAATCTTATTGGGATAAGGCACAACGCCACATTTATTGGAACATGAGACATAAAACATGCAACATGAAAAGAATAAAGAACAGTAAGGTTGTTTGCTTCACTCATTCCCATGCATACTCATTCATTCATTCATTCATACAAAAGAGACAAGTGCACACACACAAGATGGTTAGACAGTCCTGCAAAGGTTAAGGTGTTACCAAGTTCTAAAGTTGCTCAGGTCAGTCTGGTGGCTGGCCAGACTGACCATGAGAGATGGACTCTGGTCTTGCTGGACGTGCCCAAAACCCCTTCTTGCAGGTGGAAAAGACACAAAGCCTTGTCTTTGTGTTCATTCTTTATAGTAACAGCTATTCATACAAGCCTATGGATTCCACTGAGTCAGACACAAAGGTCATCCTCCTTGTTCTGTTGGTAGGGTGGGATTGGTAGGATAGGATCTTCTGGCTTTGTGGTCTGCAGTCTTCAGGGGGGTCATTGCCTGCAGTCTTCAGCCATCAGGATGAAGCATGATCTAGTCAGCAGTTAAGGATTACCAAATATTTGACATCACTGCAGCCTTTAACCGTTAAACCACAGAAGGCTATTTTCACCCGCTGCAAAATGACTGTTTTCCTTCACGTTGTCACATACATCCATCATTCACTCTTTTGTTATCTCTTTTCACATATGCCAGACATACTGCAAACCCTTACACAAGCATTTTCCTTATACTAAATTTAAGTTCTAAAGTCATGAGACCAATAAGTCAAGTATGTCTCAAATCATGAGACCAATTATGTCCAATATATTTATGCTAAGCAATAAGAAATTTAAAATCGATGGTTAATTCCAGAACACTAATAATGACTGATTAAATTATTATAAAGAGTAAAACATAACAAAGATTAACTTCATCTTAATGGTTAAATATTTCATTATATAAAAACAAAAATAACAATATAAGCAATCAAAGCAATTATAGTCACTGCAATACTACAATGGAGACAAAAACACTCTCCCTCCTGCCATGAACACAGACACATGCGTGCGCACGCACACAGGCACACACAAGTGCGCACTCTGCTCACTCACTTTGTGCACATGGATGCACAAACACAAACCTACTTTCTCCCATGACAGATACATGCACTCACAGACATGCATGCACACACAGACTATGGAGTTATGCCCTACCCCCACCGCTCCGTGTCCACCTGCCTCCCTGCTCACCTCCCTCCCTCCTTGCCCACTGCCTCCCCCCCCCGTCAGCTGTTCTGGGGGTGCTGCCACAGTGACCCCCCACCCTCTTTGCCCTCAGGCAGGGAGGCAGGGGAGAAGCACCACTGCTTGGGAAGCCAAGAAGTGTTCACTATCACCAAATTTCCCCAGTGGTGTAAACTTAGGCCTGTGCAGCCCAGCTGGGTGCATGCACAGCTGGCCAGAAGCGTTACGGACAGACAGACAGACTAAACCTTTTATTATATTAGAATGTACATAGAATCATAGAAACTGGGGGCTGGAAGGGACCTCAGGAGGTCATCTAGTCCAACCCCCTGCTCAAAGCAGGACCATCCTCGAATAGATCATACTGTCTTCTTCAGATTTGGAAAACAAAACCTAGCTGCCTTGAGTGCCTCAACAATGACCCCAGATGTCGCTATCCATCATGTTTCACCTGAGTTAATAGGTGACAATGATCTATGAAGTCAGTTGACTCTCTCAATGCTGCTTGAATAGAAATGCCAGTTTCTCTCAGGCAGTTGGTTTTAACATTTGTGTAGAGCAGGAATCAAAGAGGGGTGCAGTGCACCTTTATACAGCCCCCCACCTGAATATGCCCCTGTCTGTATCTGAAGTGGCTTAGGCACATGCCCAGCTAGGCTCTTTTTTGGAAGTTGCCCAGGAGGCAGTCGCCCTCAGTCTCTCCTGCAGCTCTGAGGTGGGAAACTGTAGCCAGTCTGAGCTGCCTGCACTCTCTAACCATCTCTGGCAGGCACCATGAGGGCCTCTCAAACCCCTGGAGCATCTGTCACTTACAGAGAGGCATCCAGGGGATCTTGGGGCCACTTCTCCATAAAAAGGAGAGTCAGGGTTCCTGCTTACAGAAACTCACCCATGATCTCCAGGGGTGGTCCCCATAAGCAAGGACAACCAGGAAAGCCTGTGCAGGTCCTTGTGTGGAAGCAAGGGACCCAGGGAATCCTCACTACCCCACATGGAGACCTGGTTACCCAGACCTGCCCCTGACAGCTCTGCAGAATCAGGAGAAAACCCACTTTCCCAAATTACTCAGACCTGCCCCCAAAGAGCCCAGGGGATGGGTCTAATTGAGCAGGCAAAATGGGGCTTTCCCTACTTACCTGGATAAGTCCCTTGAGCCCCTGGGGGTGGGTCTGGGTAAGTGAGGAAGCCCACACTTTCCCAGAACTGTCCCCTGGGAATGCATCTGGGTAAGGCACATCCTGTTACTAAGTCATGGTGAGCTTGTAATCAACCATAGCACTCAGATCCTTCTTATTGTCATGCTAGTTACTTCCTGTTTTGTATGTGTATCTTCATTTTTTCCTTTTCTAGGTGAAGCACCTTTTTTGAATTTCTTTCTTTCTTTTTTGTTGTCTGTCACCCAATTCTCCCCTGTATCAGGCTTTTTAGATTTTAATCCTATCATCGCAGGTGTGTGCCAGCCCTCCCTGTTTTGTGGCATCTGACATTGATAAGGAAGCTTTCTATTCCCCCATCCAGGTCATTGATAAAAATGTTAAACAACAATGAATGAAGAACAGACCCCTATAGATATGAAACCCCACTTGAGACCTCCTGCTAGGCCTGAAAAAGGGTGTTTGTCACCTGAAAGCTTTCAAAGAAAATATTTTTCAATTATTTTAGTTGTTCTAATAAAAGATACCGGATTTACCTAAAGAACCTTGTCTGCCTATGTCCTTAGACCAACATGGCTATAACATATACCCCATGTCCATTTATAGTTACTCTTGGTTTGTGGTTATTCAGCCAATTATATATATACACGCTGAAAGGGTTATTTAGTCTGGAGAAAAGAAGACTCGAAGTGGGGGATGATGGGGTTGATAACAGTCTTCAAATATCTGAATGGTAATTATAGAAAGGATGGAGATGGTCTTTTCTCTGTGGCTGCAGAGGACAGGACTAGGAGCAGCGGCCTCAAGACGCAGCAGGTGAAATTCAGGTTGGAAATTAGGAGGAAATTTCTGACTATGAAGGTTGCCAAGCATTGAAACAGTCTTCCTAGAGAAGTTGTGGAGTCTCCATTCTTGGGAACTTTCAAAAGCAAGTTAGACACTTGACTGGGATGGTTTTCTGCAGGCTCAATTTCATCCTCTATCCTGTACAGTTCAGTTCCCATCAGTCCCTTCCACATTTCTGGCCACTAGAGGACAGAAGAGTTTCAGAAATCAGTGAATAACAGACCTTGAGTGTTGTGAGCCCTGCTGTTCTGATACCACATAAATTAATTCCTCCTTCCCTATCAACTATTTTGCTGGGAAGACTGGGACAAGCTTTAATTCTTAACTCCTGTACTAGTAAGCTTGATCTTAACCCACAAGAAGCCGAGAAGCAATATATATTAGAAAGAAGGAGCATTTCCTAGGTCTTCTACCCTCCCAAAGAGCTATATGGACCCAGGTATAATAGTTTGCATTGCCCCGTCATGAGAAGATGGGTCAGGGAAAACAGCAAACTCATAGGATTTTCATTTCTTAGAGGCATTATGTCAACTGAGTATTGATAGCTGATATCCTTGACTGTTCTCCAGTGGTGAACAGCAGCCATGCTGCAGTGCAGAAGCAGATGAATTCCTGAGCTGACAGAAGAATATCTGAGTTGCCTGTAATATTTTTCTGACTATCTTATCTCTGCCTGTTTGTTGGACTGCTACTAAATTGTTTACTTTGTAACAACCAAAAATCAAAAACCTGCAGCCACTGGCTACCCTGGGCCAAAAGGTTGGTGGTGACTTCAGATAAGCAATAGATGCATCAACTCCTTTAAAGCTTTACTTCACCCTTGCTGGGGCACCACCAGCGCAGGTGATTTTAAGGGAGTGGGGATCCAAACTTAGGCTTTGGAAATAAAGAAAGCATAGCTTCCTAGGGACAAGGAGAGAGAGAGAGAGAGAGGTAAAAAGACAGTCTGCCTGAAATAACCTAAACCTGGCTATGTTTAGAAACCCCCATACACCCAAAAATCCCTTTCAGTAACAATTCCAACTGCCTGTACTGAATAGAGCATACTTCTGCTGTGCTCTTCCAAGAATTCCAGTTTCCAGTGCTGAGCCATTTAGCAGTACAGTTCTCGGTGCCACGTTTATTTTTCTCAGACAAAAATTAATGGCACTTAATAAACATTTGTCTAACATGAAGTTTCAGTACCTATAACCAACCACTAGCTAAATTCCCTAACAATTTTTATTTTTTTTTTGGTTTAAATGTTATTATTACAACCAAAGAACCATATCTTATAGATAAGGAACCAAACAATAAACATTTTGGTATACAAGTTATGATTACCTATATATTGGTAAATGTTTCAGTGTCTTCCCTTGAAGGCAGTGTCCATTGTGTTTTGCTCAGGTCAGGACTATGCCTCATGCTGCCTTTTCATTTTTTAATAGATTTATATCCCTGTTATGTAGTATAAGCATGATGCTTTTCTTTTTATAATCCTCTGGTGTTAGACAGTTGTAGCAGGGCAATCAGGTGGTATAAAAATCTTCATACTTGTCTTTTATTAAAGCAGATAGCTTTTCCATGATGCTTTTCAGTCACAGCTGGAGAAAAGAGAATTTATTTTACTTGGTGCAATTATGTTGAAAAACTTCCAAACTGCATGTACTTTTAATTAACTTTTGATGGGTCTTGCACTGTTTCTCAGAGTCCCCTGGAATATCAATACTGCTGTTCTCTAGCGTGATAAGTCTATTTATTCTGGCAGTGATACATCCTGGAGCTTGATTATCTTAATCTGTTATGATTGTTGTCTAACTGGGTGCATCTACACAAGACACTTCTGCACAGTGGTTATTGAGCATTATTTAGTACTTGTATAAGCAAGCACTAAATAAATGCACAATAACTGGAATTACTGTGCAGTTACACCAGTGAATGTCTTTTAAGTGACGCTATGGCACAGTAGTCTAATAATACTGCACAGTAGTATATTGGCACTGTTAATGCTGTGACACACTACTGTGCAGTATTATTCAGCTATTGCACAGTCAGTGTCTAATGTAGACATGACCACTGAAAACAACTTCAACAAAAAGACAAACTCCTTACTCTACATTCTAGGGGCCACTGTGCACTGAAGATGTAGTGACGATCAAGCATTATCAAGGTATGGCCCAAGTACTTCCTCAGTCTTCAATAAGGATGAAAAATTAAATGAAGATGATGATAGTGTACAGGTACTCCTCACTTAACGTTGTCCTGGTTAATGTTGTTTCATTGTTATGTTGCTGATCTATTAGAGAACATACTCGTTTAAAGTTGTGCAGTGTTTGGTTATAACATTGTTTGGCTGCCGCCTGCTAGTAGGTAACTACTGTGACATAATTGGATTTGCTTAACATAATTTCAGTTAAGTTGCATTTTTCAAGAACATAACTATGATGTTAAGTGAGGAGTAGCTGTTCTGAATAAGAAGGAAATGGAAGTGGAAATTACCATGTCTGAGTGAAAGCAAAACTCAGTTTACTTACTGTGATGAAATAAAGAGGCCAAGATAACTTCCATCCCAGAATATTGAAAAATCTAGTACATGAAATAGCAATTGTTTTATCCAGTTGTTCAATTAGGCTGTAACTGCTTCTTTCTCAGGTGCTCTGTGTCCAAAAACTTGCTTCCTCCATATTCCCTGGACCAACAATGGCTATAACAGTCCAACCTACCTACTTCTTAATTAAAGGCAGTGCAGTGAATCATAAAATCATAGGAAGTTAGGGTTGGAAGAACCTCAGAAGTTCATTTAATTCACTCTCCTCCTCAAAACAGGACCATCTCCAGCTAGATAATTCCATCCAAGGCTTTGTCAAGTCGGGCCTTAAAAACCTCCAGGGATAGAGATTCCACCACCTCTCTAGGTAAACTTGTTCCAGTGTTTTACCACCCTCCTAGTGAGAAGGTTTTTTCTTAATATCCAACCTAAACTTCCCTTGCTACAACTTGAGACCATTGCTCCTTGTTCTGTAATCTGCCACCATCCTCTTTGCTAGCTCCATCCTCTTTGGAATCCCCTTCAGGTAGTTAAAGGCTGCTATCAAATCCCTCTCAGTCTTCTCTTCCCCAGACTAAATAAACCCAGTTCCCTCAGACTCTTTTTGGAAGTCATGTGCCCCAGCCTCCTAACCATTGTTGTTGCCCTCCACTGGATTCTTTCCAACTTGTCTGCATCCTTTCTGTAGTGAGGGGAGCCCAAAACTGGATACAGTACTCCAGATGTGGCCACACCAATGCTGAATAGAGGGGAATAATTACTTCCCTTGATTGGCTGGCCACATTTCTACTACTGCAGCCTAGTATGCTGTTAGCCTTCTGGGCAACAAGACCACACTGTTGACTCATATTCAGCTTATTGTCCACTGTAACCCCTGGTCCTTTTCCGCAGAGTTTCTGCTTAGCCAGTTGGTCCCAAGCCTGTAGCAGTGCATGGGATTGTTTCACTGTAAGTGCAGGACTTTACACTTGCCCTTGTTGAACCTCATGAGATGCCTTTTGATCCAATCCTCCAATTTTTTTAGGTCACTCTGAATCCTGGCTCTACCCTCCAGTGTATCTACTACTCCCTCCAGCTTGATGTTATCCATAAACTTGCTGAGAGTGGACTCAGTCCCATATTCCAGATCGTTAATGAAGACATTGAACAAAACTGGCCCCAGGACCGACCCCTGGGGTACTCCACTTGATATCAGCTGCCAACTAGACATTGAACCATTAATCACTACCTGTTGAGACTGATGATCCACCCAACTTTCTATCTACCTTATGGTCCATTCATCCAGCCCATACTTCCTTAACTCATTTGCAAGAATGCTGTGGGAGACTGTAGCAAAAGCCTTGCTCAATTCTATGTATATCATGCCCATTGCTTCCCTTGCATCCACAGAGCTTGTCGTCTCATCATAGCAGTCAATCAGGTTGGTCAAACATGACTTGCCCTTGGCAAATCCATGCTGACTGTTTCTGATCACTTTCTTCTCCTTCAAGTGGACTGAATTTAAATCAGGTTAATCAAAGTATTTGGTTCTGGGAAATTATTAGCTACACTGGAAAGGGTGGTGATTAATATACTATAATTGTAAGGTAGATAAGGGGCAGGCTAAAAGGGAGGCTATCCTGGTTTATGTTGAAAATGGAGTTATCAGCCTGGAGAAAGGTTACTGAAGTCAGTGGCACAGGGGGGACTTTGCAGTTCTATTTTCCCTGAGGAGCAGGGCTGGGACTCAACCTGTTTAACATTTCCATTTGTAACTATGGTGTAAGAACCAGATGTGTATTTATGATACAAAGCTGAGAGGTATTGCCAGTGAGAAGAATTAGCTTCCTACACAAAAAGCATAAAATAAAGTGACACAGCAAGAATGGTATGAAGTTTAAAAGGATGAAGTGCAAAGTCATAAATGCATTAGAGACAAATTCTAGTATAAGATGAGAATTCAGACTGTAGGCAGCAGACGATGAGAGTATATAGGTTGATTACAGGATGACCATGATCCACCAGTGTGAAGCAGCTTTGAAAAGATTTAATGCAATTCTAAAATGCATGACACAGGAGGTGTGTCTACACAAGATGCTTTACTGTGCAGTAGCATAGTTTACTGTGCAGTAAACCTCACTAAACGCAAGTAAATTTGCTACCTGCAAATGCAAATAGCAAATTTACTTTTAAATTAGTAACAGCGCAGTAGCGCTTGTGTAGGTGCCTGATGGGGAGCAAATCTGCTCCTGGACTATGTCCCCCTGCCCTGGCAGCAGGAAGCTCTAAACCCCCTGCTCAGAGATCTCGATAAGGATCTCCCAGTGCTGGCCCCACTGTCGTGCAGCTGGCGCCGGGAGATAAAGCTCTCCCAGCCTGAGTCCAGGACTGTGGGGCTCAGGCTGGGAGATAAGGACCTGGTGCTGGGAGCTCCCTGCTGGAGGGGCCTGGGTAGCCTGTTCCCTGCCCCGCTCTATGATTGCAGAGCTGGGTGGAGAACAGGCTGGACCAGCTTGGGTGATGGAGGCACCCAGCTTAGAAAGAGCTAGCTGCTTCACCAGTGAATCAGAGCAGGGGCCTGGGATCTGCCCTTCCCCTGCAGCTCTTTCCAAGTCCCCTGCCCCTGATTGGGGCCAGGAGCTCCCTGCTTCCAGGGTAGGGGGACATTGTCCCTACCTTGGCAGCAGGCAGTTCTAGCTCCAGGCAGGAGACAGCTGTCTTCCAGCCTGTGCTCCCTGGCAACCCCCAGGCTAGCACCTGGGGAACCCAGAGCTCCCCCAGTGGTGGCATGGGCCCATTGCAGGGCTCCAGGAAGTTGGAGCACTTCGCTGTCATTAGTAGATCTGCTCCCACTTCCCTGCATGTGTAGATGCCTACCCTGGAGCGTTTACTTGTACATGTGTAGATGCACCCAGGATAAATCTATACAAAACACTTTACTACAGATTAATCTAACATATAGTAAAGCATCATCTTTTACACATGTGCAGCAATTACTGTGCCTTAATTAATGTGTTACTTCTCTAGTACCTGTATGTATTGGTATTAGCAAGTGGCACATTAGACTAATGCACCAAAGTGCATGTGTAGACACATTGTTCCCAGTCAGCACAGGCACCAGGGGGCCACAGCAAAGCCCTGATCTTTGTGGGGCAGGGGGTGCTGTCCCAACTCTGGGGACAGCTGCTTCTCAGCCACATGGAGATTGGGACTGGACCCTGCACCTGCTGCCAGCAGGGGGCTGACCCCTGGGGGAACCTGGAACTCGCCCTGGCTGCTGCAGGGGGCAGACCAGAGCAGGAGCAGCCCTGGACTGAACTGCTCCCATCCGGAGCAAATTTGCGCCTGGCTGCTGTTTAATGTACCTGTTTCTGCACAGAAAATTCAGGAGCATTAATTACTTGTATAGACACGCTGACAGAGTACTTTTAGTAGAGGCAGAGAGGTATTAGTACTACTATACAAGGCATCAGTGGGCACATCTACACAAGATGCTTAATGTGCGGAAGACTAATTCTATTGCACATTAGCACAGCTGGCAAAAGCTGTGCTAATACACTAGCGAATAGTAGATTTAGTCTAATGTGTATTAACATCACTTAAAAAGCATTCATTTACACTAATGCACAGTAGTGCCAATTATAGCGCATTAAGTAAGTACCTGTGGCAATGAGGTCCACAGTTAATTATGCACTGTGTATGACAGTGACTCTCTACCTCCCAAGGATCATAACCTTATTGTGGCAGAGAGGCTTGTATGCTATGAATGACCTTAAGACCAATACCATCTGGAGTTTTGTACTCCTAGTATGGTGGCAAGCTCACAAGCAAGGTTTCCAGAGTAATAGCAATCCAAAAAACCCAAAAGTCCTCTATGGTGGAGCAGGCAGATGAAGAAGGAATACTTCACAATGGCTGCAAAGGTGGATGCAGGATGCAGTGGAACCAAAACCTCTGGTCATCTAAGTTTTTCTTGTCATTGGATTAAAGGTTTCTTCCCATGAAGTATCATGCAATTGCTGATATGCAACAGCATCCTCACATTAAACAAAGAGACATGATGGTGTCACCCATTACCACAGGACTTGCTAGTGATGGAAAAGTGGTGACAGGGGCAGGTGCTAGTGATTACTGGAAACCCGGAGTCACGGACCTATATGGAGATGATGATTTTATCATGGTTGTTTTGTACTTGGGACTGACACAGGTGTGCCATTTGGCAACTACAGTCATGACTCAGCAGTCTTACTTAAGGTCCACCCTGCTCACCCTGTATGAGAAGGGGCTAGAAAGAGTACCCTAGACATCATTTGTTTCATTTACCCTGACTGGAAAACCATATCCAGTGGGATTACTGTACTTGCAGTCCAAATCAAGAAATGAAATTTGCAACCTGGATTGTCCACATACCGATGATCAACCCTAATAGAGACTGACCAGAGTGAAGGACAGCACTAGTGGCCAGAGAACTTGCATGATTTAATATTGATATTGCTGCACTTAGTGAGACTAGACATGCAGGAGAAGAACAGATCACAAAGCATGGTGGTGACTACACCTTCGTTTGGAAAGAAAAAGTTAAAAAAGACAGACACATCTACAACATCTGTTTTGCTATCAAGACCAAGATCGCTACTTAGATGCTGGAAGGTCTGGTTGACAGCAATATGCATCTCATGACCCTTTATCTTCTACAGACCAACAGATAACATGCAACAGTCATTAGTGCATACGCCTCAACCCTGTTTGCTTTTGGAAATTGCTTGTAGGTAAAGTAGATACTGCATTAGGACAGTGGTCCAGGGGAATAGCAAGGATTAATTGGTTTCAAAAAGCCTGTGTGAGACAAAGTTTCCTTTAAGGCTCACTGTGTCTGAAGCCAGCAGCCACACAGGTGGGGAAACTGAAGACATGTACTACTCTGTTACATAGCACGAGATAAGGTGGCATTAGGTCACAGTGCCCAACTGTAGAGCCCTTGGGATTTCCAGTTTTGGTAAATAACCAAATTAAGATGTGTGCATGTGATGAGTTTTTTGAAACAAAGAAATATGCTGATAGGACAGGACATGGACAGTATAGAGAAACCAATCAGTGATGCCTGGAAATGAAGAACTGTTAGAGAGAAGAAAGAATACAAAAAGAGAGATTTCAGAGCAGCAAAGGGTCCCCAGTGGGGGAACCCAAAGCCATCATGGACAGAGGGCACACCACCATCCCATTTCACCTACCCCACTGGGGAAAGGGCACCCCAGCCTGCAACCTTCAGGATGCCAACATTAGACATTCAAAAGAGAACCTCGGGGTGAAGCTTGCGTACTGGCCAGACGTACTTTCCCTCTGTGACAGCCCTAGGACTGGTAGATATAGAATTTGTTTGCCTTGCCTACATAATTCTTATCTGCCATCACTGTGTATCAAAAAAATGTGCCTATTCTCAAATTGAGAGGTTGTGGTCGGTCTGAGGGCTTGGGTCTGCCTGGAACAAGGTACCTGGGTCATAAATCCAGTGTCAGCAATGATGAAACAAAAGAATACTATTCTAAAATCAACCAAGTCCTGTCATAGAACCATAGGGGATTTATACACATGCTCTGGGAGTGGCTCCAAGAAGAAAGGAACACTTGGAAACAAAGGCATGAGGAAAGTCAATTCAAAAGGAATTCTCCTGCGCAAGTATTCAGAACATGATCTCACCATCACAAATTCCCTATTCCATCAAAGCAAAAAACAGAAGACATCATGGATGCACCCCCACTTAAAACACTGGCAAATGATTGACTATGTCATAGTGTGTGCCCGGGATCATCACAACGTCCATATCACCAGAGCTATGGCCAACACAGATGAATTCAAAACTCTCACTGACAGAAAAAAGAGAGTCTTCAAAGCTTGGTAGAATGACATCAGCTCCAAACAGAAGCAAGACATTTATTGTTGCATTAAAGTCAAGACCCAGAAGAAAAATTGAAAGAGAAAGAACAAATGGCAGGAGGACAAAGCAAAAGAGATCCAAAATTTGCTGTGATGTATGTAATTTCTTCAGCACAACCAAAGCTATCTATGGTCCAGGTACACAAGACACTGTCTCCCTGAGGCCCAAAGATGAAACAACACTCTTTAAAGAGAGCTCTGCAATCAACGCACAGTAGAAGGAACATTTCCAAGAGCTTCTGAACCGAGATTCTGATGTTGAAGGTAATACCATTAAATCCATTTCACAGCACCCTATTAAGGACTACCTTGCAGATCCACCAACTTAACAAGAGGCCTTGGAAGCCATTCAGCAGATGAAAAGCAACAAAGCACATGGTCCTGATGGAATACCAGCTGAAATGTATAAGCATGGTGGAAAAAAAGCTCTCACCAACTACATGCCATTTTTCTGAAAATCTGGAAACAGGAACAAACTCCCAGTGACTTAAGAGATGCCAGAATTGTAACCACACTGAAGAAAGAAGATAGATCAGACTGCAGAAGTTACTATGGCACTGCATTCCTGTACGTAGCTGGGAAGATCCTTGCTTGCATTCTCCTCAGTGGACTCCCATCACCAAGGAAATACTACCTGAGTCCCAATGTGGTTTCAGACTAGGTCTCAGAAAATTTTGTTGCTATAAAGTTGCAGGAGAAGTGCCATGTGCAACACAGAGATCTTCACGTGGCCTTCACTGATCTGACTAAGGCCTTTGATTCAATCAGCGGAGAGGCCCTACATAAGATCTTGATGAGATTTGGATGTTCACCAAAATTTGTTACCATCAGACTTATTTATGATGACATGACACCAATCATTCTAAGTAAGGGCTTGGAAATGGATCCCTTCACCATTAGAACTGGAATCAAGCAAGGATGTGTGACTGCACCAACACTTTTTTCATCTATATTGCAGCTATTCCACATCTCAATGTTGATAAACTGCTATCAGGAGCCCGTATCTAGTATCAGATAGTCATCGATTTCATAGATTTCATAGACATCAGGGCTGGAAGGGACCTCGAGAGATCATCGAGACCAGCCCCCTGCCCAAAGGGCAGGAAGTCAGCTGGGGTCATAGGATCCCAGCAAGATAAGCATCCAATCTACTCTTCCAGGTGTTCAATGTAGGTGCTTGAACCACCTCCGCTGGCAGACTGTTCCAGACCTTGGGGACTCGGACAGTAAAGAAATTCTTCCTTATCTCCAGCCTGAAGCGGTCTTGCAGGAGTTTGTGACCATTCGACCTCGTCATCCCTTGGGGCGCTCTGGTGAACAAACGTTCCCCCAGATTCTGGTGGTCACCCCTGATAAACTTATAGGTGGCCATCAGATCCCCCCTGAGCCTACACTTTTCCAGGCTAAAGAGTCCCATGTCTCTCAGCCTATCATCGTAAGATCTGTTTTCCTGACTTCTGATCATGCGTGTGACTCTCCTCTGGACTCTCTCAAGCTTCTCCACATCCTTTTTGAATTGTGGAGCCCAAAACTGGACGCAGTACTCCAGCTGCGGCCTCACCAAGGTGGAGTACAAGGGGAGAATGACATCCCAGGATTTGCTCAAGAAGCATCTATGGATGCAAGCCAGTGTTTTGGTAGCTTTATTAGCCGCAGCATTGCATTGCAGGCTCATGTTCATCTTGTGGTCAATGATGACCCCCAAGTCTTTTTCTTCTGTAGTGCTATCCAACATCGCACTGCCGAGCCTATAAGGATGCTGCAGGTTTTTCCTCCCAGGGTGGAGAACCTTGCATTTTTCAGTGTTAAACACCATCAGGTTCTCGTCTACCCATTTGCTGAGCTTGTCCAGGTCAGCCTGGATCACCCGCCTGTCTTCTGGCGTGGATGCTTTGCCCCAAAGTTTGGTGTCATCTGCAAACTTGGCCAGTCCACTCCTGACTCCAATGTCCACATCATTAATGAAGATGTTGAACAGTATGGGTCCCAGGACAGAGCCTTGGGGGACCCCACTGGTCACAGGACACCACGATGAGTGACTGCTATCAATTACCACCCTCTGGGTCTGACCATGGAGCCAATTTCCCAGCCAGCGGATCGTGGTGGAGCCAAGGCCACAACTGGGCAGTTTGGCCAAGAGGTGATCATGGGATACCAGATCAAAAGCTTTTTTGAAGTCAAGATATATGACATCAATCTCATCTCCCTCGTCCAGGTGATAGGTCACCTGGTCATAGAAGGAAATGAGATTGGTCAATCAAGACCTACCCGCAACAAACCCGTGCTGGCTATCCCTTAGGATGTTAGCCTGGGCCAGTCCATCAAGGATGGCCTCCTTAATAAACTTTTCTAAGATCTATCCCAGGATAGAAGTCAGGCTATTGGGCCTGTAGTTAGCCGGATCCACTCTCCTCCCTTTCTTGAAGATCGGCACCACATTGGCCTTCTTCCAGTCTTCGGGCACTACACCAGAGCGCCAGGAGTTTTCAAAGATCCATGCCAGGGGCTGGGCTATGACGCTCGCCAGCTCCTTGAGTACCCTGGGGTGCAGATTGTCAGGGCCGGCTGACTTGAAGGTATCCAGCTTCTCAAGATGTTCCTTCACGAGGTCAGCATTTATGGAGGGTAGGGAATCCCCAACACCCGGATCTCCCTGTCCCATAGCAGGCATGGGCGTCCCGTGGGACTGATGAAAGACTGACACAAAGTACCTATTTAATAGGTTGGCTTTTTCCTGGGTGTCAGTTGTCAGTTGCCCCATCTGGTTTAGTAGGGGTCCAACGTTGCCCTTGCTTTTCCTCCGGCTCCCCACATATCTGAAAAAGGACTTTTTGTTGTCCTTGATGCTTAAAGCTAGTTGGAATTCAGTTGCAGCCTTGGCTTTCCTGGTTTGCTCCCTGCAGGACCAGACCAGCACAGAATAATCCTCCGTGGAGGTGAATCCCATCCTCCATCCTTTGTAGGCTTTCCTTTTTAGCCGCAGGAGGTCCGCTGGGTCCCTGGAGAGCCTGGAGGGCTGCTGTGCCTTCTTGCTGCCTTTCCTCCATGTTGGAATAGATTTGGCTTGTGCATTGAGGATCGCTTCCTTGAGAAGCAACCACTCTTCTTGAACTCCCATCTCCCTGGGGTCATGGTCATCTCTTTAACATCAATTGGTTACGTTCTAAATCCAAGATAACCAGCACCTCCTTTACTGATCTTCACTACACTGACAATTGCATCATGTGTGCCCATTCATCTGAAGAGTTCCAGGTCACCCTTGACTGCTTCTGTGAAACATATGAAATGGTTGGACTCACTGTTAACTTCACAAAAACCAAGATACTCTACCAATCTACCCCAAACCAAGCAGGTGACTCCCCCACATATTACAATTAAGAGGACATCCTCGGTGAATGTTGAGCATTTCCCTTACTTGGGTAGTCACTTTTCCCCAAAAGTAAACATTGATGATAACAATCAACACCAAATAAAATCTACCAGTGCTGCCTTTGGACATCAGTGAAATCATGTCTTTCATGACCATGACATCAGGACCCAAACCAAACTTCTTGTCTACCAGGCTGTTGCCATCCCTATCCTGTTGTATGAGTGTGAAACCTGGATGACATATCGGAAACACCGGAAAGCTTTGGAATATTATCATCAGTGATGCCTTTAAAAAATCCTCCATATCACCTAGAAGGACAGAAGAATGAATGCCAGTGTTCTGGCTCAACCAAATATCATCAGCATTGAAGCCATGTTTGTACAGCACCAGGTCAGGACAGGACATTCTTGACAACCAACTCTTGAAACAGGTCCTGTACTCCCAACTCACCAATAGTCACCGCTTTAAAGATTTCATAGATTTCATAGACATTAGGGCTGGAAGGGACCTCAGGAGATTATCGAGTCCAGCCCCCTGCCCAAAGGGCAGGAAGTCAGCTGGGGTCATAGGATCCCAGCAAGATAAGCATCCAATTTACTTATTGGAAAAAGAAGAGATTGAAGGACACCTTGAAGGCCAGTCTGAAGATATTCAATATTAACATCAAAACCTGGGAGACTTGAGCATTGAATCATCCCCAATGGTGTTGTGATGTACAAGGCTGTAACAGGGGCCTTCCTGGGGCCAGTTAGATGTTGGCCTGCCTGCCCACCTGTTTTTGGGCCAACTGCCCACCTCTCTCATCTGCCATACCTTGATGGAAAAATTATTACAATGTTAATCAGGCTGGAGGCTGCTCATTTAAGACCCAGATGACTAGGGGTGGGTGATATCCCCAGCTTTGAACCTTCCCTTACACTGGGGCCCATGCCTCGCAGATGGCATCCCAGGCAGCTAAGCTCACCTGTACCCTTCTCCCTCTCTGGCTGTGGTGCCCTCTCTGGGACCTTTGGCTCCCCTTTAGGCCCTGGCCCTAGTCCGAATCCTGAGTCTCTTGCTCTGGGCATCTCTCACGATGGGCCCCCTTCCCCTTTGACCCTGCTTTGGGTCCTGGCCCCAGCATGGACCAGTTTGAGGGTCCATCCAGTCAGGTTTGAGCCACTTGCCTTCTCTCTCTCACAACTTTACTGGATCAAGTGAGCCTCAGAACTCACAATGATCTCCCAGGTTTGGGCTTCTCCCAGCCATGACTGTGCAGGGCTGGAAGTTATCAGGTGCTCCCTACCCGTCTTTCACCAGGGAGGTTGGTGGTCCTGGCATTTCCTAGGGCTACCGTGCCACCAGCAGTCCCACCATGCTTCCCTAACCTGGCAGGGTGCAGTTTTAGGTCATGCTGAGGACCTGGGGCTTCCTCCATCCCCATTGCCCTAGCCCATACCTCCAGGTTTTTCTTGGCCCAAGGAGCTCAGCAGGGAGATGTTCTTCCCCTGCTGGCTGATCTCAAACTGTTCTTCTCAGCACAGACAGCTGAGCATTAAATCAACACCTGCCATCACCCTGGTCTAGCCCTTAAAGTGGCAAGCACTGACAGTGCCCTGCCACAAAGGCACTGGCCATTTTAAGCAAACTTGCCAGACTATGTGGGCAGATAGATGAGAGACATAAAAGGAAAGAGACGTGACCTGACATCACCAGGATGCACTCCTTCCTCTTGGAACTGTTTGCCATGTCTGTAGTCGAACATGCAGATCTTAGATCAGCCTCTTCATTCGTCTCCAGACATAATGGACACTCCAGACTTCCTTATCTCCTGAAAGTCTGTCATCCTCATATTGAGGGTCTGCCACTGCAACTGTTTCTCAAGCAGGGTGCTATGGCACCCTGGGATGCCTTAAGATCTTTTCAAGGATGCTGTGGGAAGCAAGGTTAGCACTGTTACATGTGCAAATATGATTCACAATCCAAACCCAGAGATTTCAAATGGGAATCTCTAGTGCCAAAACCACCCTGACCTTCTGTGGCCTTGCTGAGTTTTTTGCAGCAGAAGAATTACTCTAGCGTTTTTATGTTGTCAGAAAATGAATCAGAGAATGAGAGAGAAGTCAGGCTGGAAAGGACCTCTACAGGTCCAACCCCCCTGCCCTAGGCAGGATCATCCCTATCCAAACCATTCAAGACAGATCCATAATCTAGCCTCTACCATCTGGAGCTCTTTGAGTGTTTTATAGAAGCAGGACATTAGCTACTTTGGTTCACCTACTTCACATATAGCAGGTGAGGGTGTTCGGTTGTGTCTGTGTTGTGTTGGGGTTGAGAGTAGTCTTATGCAGGGTTTAGATTATGGTTGCATGGGATTTTTAAAATTTATTTAACCTGTATCTGAGGCCAAGTGAGCCAAAACTAATTCCAAATCCAAGACCCCTGGTCAGCACTCACTGTCCCCTGGCCAGTGTCTGCCCTCCCACCGCCACCATGCTCCCCCAGCTGCCAGGGGCACACTGTGTTCATGTGGATGTCCGTGAGTTTTGCTTGCCCTTAGCCATAAGGCCCTCGCAAGGAAGGAGACTCCCATAAGGTGGGCTTAAAGTCACTGCACCTCAGCAGGTACTGAACCACACCAGAAGAGCAGTTCTGTAAAGTGGATCAGGAAAACTGCTTCCGTGGACACAGATACATGCAGGGGCAACGTGTAGGGGGTGCACAGGGATGCACATGCACCTCCTGAGAGCGCTGGTGCACCTTGTCAGGCTGTACTCCCTGTTTAGCCAGCAGGTAGGGGGGCAGGCAGGAGCAGGGCCACCAGCAGAAGCCAGCTTTTACGGTGAGTGGAACTGGACCGGGGGGGGGACACACACACCAGCCCCACAGGCAGTGGGATTAGCTGACTGGTGTCAAGGGGGAAACATGCTCCCCTGACTCATGAGGCACCCACAGACACATAGTATTTCCCCTGCCAGGTTAAGAAGCCACTACGCTTGTCCTGAGCCGTGAAGAGGCCAAGAAGCGATTACGGCTGCATGGGATGGTTTGGATACGGGCGGTCCTGCCTCAGGCAGCCGGTTGGACTAGACAGCCTCTGGGGGCCCCTCGCAGCCCTGCTTCTCCTCAGTTCTGAAAACAACGAGGTGCCATTCCGTGAGCAAGTCTGACCCCGCCGGTGCGTACGAGCCCACGCCCACCCTTGGCGCAGCTCTCGCGAGGCGAGAAGAGCCCATGGCGACACAGCAGCAGAGCCCGCCCCCTGCGCGCACGCCCCGCCCAGTCCTGGCGGGAGCCGGCCGAGCGACGCGGCGCGGCGCGGCGCAGCCAATGCGCGCAGGGGGCGCGGCCACGGGGCCCGGAGCAGGCGTAGGCGGCGGCTTCTGGCCTCTTGCCGCGATGCCTCGGCGGAGCACGCTGCTGCACCTGGCGGCGGGAGGGTGAGTGCGGGCCGGCGCAGAGGGCCTCGGCCTCGGCCTCCCCCCCGCCCCTGCCCCTGCCCCTGCCCCGCGGCGCTCCGCGCCCCTCCCAGCCGCCGCCTCGTGCCCGTGGAGCACCCCGCGCGCGGGGACGAGGAAGGGCGGCTCCTGTCCCTCGGCGGCCAGCCCCCGGGGCCCTGGGCTCTTGACGAAGTCAGGCGCTGGCCACCAAAGCTCGTGCCTCTCTGGCCCACTTAGTCTCCACGCCCCCCTGCCCTGCCTGCGGCTCTCCGGGGAGCCGTGGCCACGGGTGTCCTCTTGCGCCCTTCAAGGACTCTTCCCCACCTGCCCTGTCTGTGAGCAGAGGGAGACCCTGGCGCATGCCCACCTGGAGTGCACTGGGCAAAAGATCGCAATATACCTGACCAGGAAGGAGGCTGTGGGCAGAGGGACCCCTGGGGACTGCGGGGCCACTACTGGCCCTGGTGCATTGGCCTCTCTGGGCAGAGTTTCCCTGGCCCCATGGATGTGTTCAAGGGCTAGTAGGTACTGTCTGTTTGTGCCCTGCTCTATGTCCCCCCTTGGTGCACTCATTATGAACCTTTGGCCTTTACTCCTGTCCCTGTTTTATCTTTTATTTGTCCTGAGCAGTCAGGGATGTGCCCTTAGTGGCCCCCCTCATCAAGTGAGGCTTATAGCTTTATTTGGTGGGCTTTGGCCCACATCTGGAATGGCACATCAAAAGGCCTGACTTCAGACACATGTGTGACCCACCACCTCTGTCCCTATTACCATGGGTGTGTTTGTCGGAGGTGGGTGGGAGGGGGGTGTTTTTTTCCTCAGCAGGTAATCTGCATTTACCTTTGAATCTCCCTCTCCCCAGCATACCCTGACCCTGCTCAGTCTTAATTTGGGAGTACGCCCACATCTCCAGTATTCCCTTACAGAGTACACCTCCATGCCTCACCTGTTTTTCACCCTCTGTTTTTGGAGTGCATCCCTATGTATGACTTTTTTATGCTTTCTGAATGCCTGATACCTCCTACACTTCTAGGCTATAAACTATTGTGGTTTATAGCTCAGAAGTGTAGGAAGCATCTCTGACACCCATGATTCTCAATGAGGGTGCCAGGGCACCCTGGCCAGCAGCTAGCTATTGACCCAGCTGGTTTCAGGCACCTACAAGAGTAAATTGGATGCTTATCTTGCTGGGATCCTATGACCCCAGCTGACTTCCTGCCCTTCAGGTGCGGGGCTGCACTTGATGATCTTCCAAGGTCCCTTCCAGACCTAGTGTCTATGAAATCTATGAAATCCTTGTTCATGTAACTGTAGGTTCTCATGATCTATCGATAAGTGCAAAGTCCTTCAAATCCCATTCAGTTCTTGGGCTCAGTGGGTATTTCTATGCCATGGAAAGCTCTGGTTAGGCTGTTCCTGAGTATACCCTTCCCACCCGTTGTCACTGACATGTTCCAAACTTGCAGATGCAGTGGGGAGGCCACTTTGGGGTGTCTCTCACCAGCCACTTTTGAGACCTCCATCTCTGGCCTGAGAGTGAGCACAAAACAGCCTCGCTGAGGTACTGCCAGGATTGGAGCGTGCATGCAGGTGAGGGTGGGCAGGGCATGCTTAAGAGCAGCCCAGCCAGGAAGAGGTATATCTGGTAGAGGTTGCATCCTGGGCTAAAGACTTGCATCGGATAGACTGTGCACCCTGGGGCACCAGAATGAAGGCAGGGTGGGGCTTAAGGCTTAGCCAAAGCAGGGGCAGAGCACTGCTGCAAGGGTGGGTGTTGCCACCAAGAGTCAGGTTAACCTCTCCTGCCTCACAACTGCTGCAGTTTTATCTGGTGAGCAAGGATCTAAAACCTTTAATCTGACCACAGCTGCAGGGCCAAGGAAGGGTTAGTCTGGCTCTTGGTGACAACCCCTGACACCAGGTAATGCTCACAGAGAGAAGGGGGGTGCTAACGAGGGGACTCCTAACCCTGTTCTGTTCTGTGTGCCTAGAGCCTCAAGTCCCCCTGCTTCCATTTCTGCATCCCCCATTACTGAGCACCCAAGGTTTGCACCCCAGTCACCTATTCTTTGTTACACTACTGCAGCCAGGGCATATCACTGATGGAGGTATAGACATGCTATCTCCTGCCAGTGAGTTCCACAGGCAGATTCAGGAGGGTGCACTGGAGCACTTTCACTCCCATTTGATTCTTGTTCTACCCGGAGTTTAAAACCAACTGCCGGACAATGGCAGCAGCATTTCTAGTCGAGCAGTGCTAAATGAAATTAGCATACTCAAAAGTAATAAAAGGGAATATTTTATTATATAATATATTTATGGACAGATCTAGAATTTTTAAGGTGGGTGTAGATGCTGAGATGCATCATCACATATAAGAACAACACATATTTTTCACTAGTTAAAAATTAAGAAAGAGCTTTACCAATATGCTAGGGGCCTAGGGCTGTATCATTCAGTTTAATATTGAAGAAAAACCAAATATACCTTCATTGGAATGAGCTAAAAGCTATTTGCTCGGGTATGAAATATATTGATCCTATTACCAAAAGCAGCAAACAGATAGCAGAATTGCAGAACAAAGGATACCTTGATTGGTGGAATTTCAAGACCATTAAAAAGAAGATAGCTGCCATTCTTATACTTTCTCAAAATCCCCCTGTAGGGCTGGTGCCCTGGTTGCCCACCCATAGTTAGGATACTGCATTTTTGTCCTGTAGAAATGGTTGGTTTGCCCCTCTCAGATCATGCTCATTTGAGGATTTAGGATTAAAATTTTTAAGTATTCTTTCATCCCATTTTCCTGGTACAAAAATGAAAAAACCTCGCTGCTTGATAATTCCCAGAATCTGCTTTAACAACTTTTTCAAGGGTAGGTAGAACATTTTGCTACTCTCCAAGACAGTAGCTGAGTTTTTATTGAAGTTTCTTATCGTTACTAGCTCATCAGCCTCTTCTGTTTTTAAATTTCTCAGAATTCACGAAAGACTTGCTTCTGATAATTTGCTGCTCTTAATTTTATCAGACTGTTCTAGCATGCCCCATTCTGAAGTTTCAGCCTCTGGTAGGGCCTCAGCTTGAGTATACACAAGAGCAGGTCAGGACTTAATGTCTTCAGGCTCTCCTTGTAGTGAAGATGCCCAAAAAGTAATGACTTTTTGGTAATATCATTATCCTTCTTTACTGTTTCATAGGTTTGAAGGCTAGAAGAGACTAGGAGAGTGCCTTTTTGATCTTCAGCACAACATGGGCCATGAAATTTCACCCAGTTACTCCTGTACCGAGTTTGATAACTTGTGCTTGTCTAAGCCGGGGGGGTCAAACATATGGCCTGGTGGCCAGATCTGGCCTGTGGAGTAGTATGATCTGGCCCACGGGTCACTGGACCAACCCCATGCACCAGACCTGGCCCTGGCTCGCAGCTACATGCATCATGGGGGCTAGACCTGGTGCCGTGCACCCTGCATGCAGCCCTGGTGGTTGGTCCCAGATGCCCATTGCATGTGGCACCCTGCCAGAAGGCCCCTGTGTGCTGACTCAGGCTGGTCTGGACTGAGCTGTGCCAGAACCAGCTCAAAGGGCTGGTCTGGCTGGGCATTGCATGCAATGTGTGCCCTGTGCCAGTCCCCTGAGCTGCATGCAGTGCACACAGCCAGTCTGACCCCACATGCCATGTGCAAGTTGTTTGCATGCAGCACACAGAGCTGACACAGGGTACAGGCTGGGCAAGGCCCTGTGGGGACTGCACAGAGGTTGGTCCTCGTCCAGCCCTCAGACTGACCGAGCAACCTTCTTCCAGCCCACAGGGCCAAATGAGTTTAACACCTGTGGTCTAAGCACACCTCCCAGAAAGGTATCCAGTCCTGATCTCAAAGGGATCAAGAAATGGAGAATCTACTCCCTCAGATTGTTTGTCCCAGCAGTTGACTGTTCTCACTGTTTAAAAGTTGTGCTTTGTGCTTTATTTCTAATTTGAATTTGTGTGGTTTCAGCTTCCAGTTACTGGTTCTTGTTATGCTTTTCTCCATGAGAGTAAAGAGCCTATTAGTATCCTGTGTCTTTAAATCTCTGTTAAGATCCATGCAGTTTAATTAAGTTGCTTTTTTGATAGGCTAAAAAATCAAGCTCTTTAAATCACTCCTAATGAGTCTCTGGCCTTCAAATTATTTTCGTGGCTCTTTTTTTCCCTTAATTTTTTCAGTATCCGTTTTAAAATATGGACTCAGGAACAGGATGTGGGGTCAGGACTGCTCTTACCAGTGCTGAGTACAGAACTAATATTGCCAACCTACTCTTCCACTTGTACATCCTTTTTTGCCATAACATTGCACTGTGAGTTCATAGCGACTTGTTCATCTGCTACAACCACAACATGTTTTCCAGGAACCCTGCTTTCCAGGAGACAGCCCCCTCTTTCTGTATGATTGTTTGTTTCTACATATATAGGCTCACTTTTGTCTGAATTAAAACACCATTGTCTGAGTAGAACCCATTAAAACAGTGATCCAGCTTGTTCTGTAGGTGTACTTTTTACTTCTTGTTACTTACTGCTCTTCCATTCCTCCTATCATCCATAAAATGCTGCCTCTGCTGGTTTTATATTTACTCCCAGAATGTTGATAAAATATTAAATAGTGTAAGGCCTGAAAACAATCCCCACGAAATTCCTTTAGAAACACTCCTATTTAATTCCCCAGGGAAAGTTACATTTTAGATGTTGGCCAGTTTTTAATCCATTTAAGTTCGGTTAGTATTTAAATAGATTAAATGCTAATGGTGTTAAATGGATTAGCATGCATTAGAATCTTAAACAGAATGTTGTATGATACTAAGTCAAATGCTTTATAATTTCCAAGTGCATTGCATTTATGTAGCTACCTCTCTTGATAAAACCCAGTCTCTTCTGAAAAGTGAAATCAGGTTAGTTTGACAAGACCTGCTTTATTCATAAGACCATGTTGACTGCATTAATTATATCTGTAGCCTTAAATGCTTTATTGATTGGATTCCATTATTTTGTCTGACATCAATCCAAGGCAAAGCAGCAACCCTTGGATACACACATCTTGCATGAACTTTCTTACTAATAGTATAGTAATAGCATTCTTCCAGACTTCTAAACTTTCTAGAGTACTCTAAAGTTTATTAAAAATTAACATCAGTTAGGCAGTGATTTCCTTGGCCAGCTCTTTTAGAACTGGTGGATGCAAGATACCCATGTCCCCTGATACAAAACTTTTTGTTCTTAGTGTGAAGCTACATGTTAAATTTAGACCATGTTTAATCTGTGGAATGTTAAGTGATGTTAGATTGTGCTATGTGAGCAGTTGCATATTACAGGTTATTGCTATTTCTTGCCTGCACAGCTCTGACTTGCTACTAAAAGACTGGTGAGCAGGGGCCTGGCTAGTAGGGATGGAGGGGGGAAATTGTGAAGAGGTGATGAGTGTGGTATATCTTTGCATTTTGGGATGTTCGAAGAATGCAAATTGCTTATTTTATGTCCATGGAGTAGACTGAAGTTACTTTAACATGAGTTAGGTAGCATGGCCCAGAGTTAAGCCTTGCCTGAAGCGGCTTAATGTTGAGACACTCAGAGGGCATGTAGCGTAACTTAATGAGCTTTACCGTGCAGATGCTCATGTTTTAAGTGCACTTAGTATGGTCTTAGCCATAGCATCTGGCCTGCAGGGCTTGCAGTGGGTCAGAAAGTTTGGCAGTGAGGGAACAGTGGCAGTTAATACAGACACTCTCCCCTACTGCCAAATTCCTAAACCCCAAGCCCTGTGTGGCTGGGTTGGTGCCAAGCCACACCCCCTCTGCCCATTTCATGGCTGTGTTAGGGCTGGGCCTCACCCCCACTCACTGTGGCTGGATTGGTGCCAGGTCAAGAACCCTTCTCCACCCACAGGGCCAGATTGGGATGGGCTGTCCTTCCCCAGACATGGCTAGATAGGGCCCTGCCACAACTGCCCCAGGTGTCAGATCAGGACCAGTGGTCAGATCTGGCCCGCCATCACATGAGGCCCTGCCCATCTAGCTTGCCAGCCAAGGGGCTGAGCACCACTGGTCTAAGTGGAATGCGTAACTCCACCCTTAGTGCTGTTCAACATTCTCATTAGCTAAATGGATTGCAAAGTGTTTGTTCCTTATTTGATACAAATACATCATCCTGTACCTTGCAAAATACAGATCAAACACTTCTGCCTTTATTATTCATAACAATTGTACTATTTCCATTTAGCATTGCTGGGATTTTGTTCTTATTTTATTTTGTTCCTGAACATTGTGAACTTCTTGCATACCTGTTGGTGCTGGAGTTCCCACCGTGGCACTGCTAGTTTCAGAATTTGCCTCTGAACCTTCCGGGCTACGTTGCACTCAACTTTTAGGGACCATCCTTTGGATCCTGTATTTTGTTGCCCATTCAGATGAGTTCTTCAGAGATCCCTGAGCCAAAATTCTCAGCATTATCAGTCGCAGAGTTCTCTTCTAAACCTGACATTAGATCTGTAGCTAAACTGTGTCCAACTCCCTGTCTTCCATGAGCTTTAGCATCTGTAGATTATAATTACAGTTTACTAACCAATGACTCTGAAAGTCATCAGGGCTGCCCAGGCCCTCAACAGGACTCATTTCTCTAAGTCAAAAATAATACAGAAATTCAGGGCAAGAATGCAGTGCTTCCATGAGTTAGGGTGGCCATATTTCCGAGTTTAACTGGGACAGTGCCAGATTTCAGAGGCTGGTCCTGGTTGACTGTTGAGCATGATAATGGGCATCCTGGAAATACAGGGGTGCAGTCTAGTTGGGAGTTGGAACAGGACAGAGTACCTTGTAGGTGGGTAGGGTGGCATCACTGCCTGCCCAGCATACCACCTCTGACTTGTGAGAGCTCAGCCTCTTGCAAGCCAGCAGGGGAGGCAGTGTCCCAGATTCCTTATGGTCAGCCTAAATAGAGCAGTCCCATGAGCAGATGATATTACCATCTACATTTGTTTTCTTTCTCAATCTTAACTATTTCAGCTGCCAAACCATCAAGTTTGGTGTTTCATTTCACCCAGTTTCTGGCCCTAGCTTAGAAGTGAAGGACATAAGTGTATTTAGTTACAGTACTTGGGGACTGCACAGATTCTACTGGGCTTTTCTTCAGAATTTTAGCCATTCCTGTTCTGTGCCTCTGCACAGCTCTTTTGATGCCTTTGATACTTATCAAAGCCAAGGAGCTTGGGGAATAAGCAGGAGGAACTCGTCCTCCTGCTTAAAGCAAATAATTATGATGTCATAGGGATAACGGAGACCTGGTGGGACTCCACCCATGACTGGACCACGGGTATGGATGGCTATACCCCGTACAGGAGGGATCGAGTAGATAAAAGGGGCGGGGGTATAGCTCTCTATGTTAAGGAAACGTACGCGTCCCTGCAAGCTGGTCTTGGCGACCAGGGTGGACGCTTTGGGTTAAAATCTGTGGGGAACACGGCACAGGGGACACAACAGTGGGAGTCTACTACAGACCTCCCACCCAAAGTACTGAGCTTGACCAGGAGTTCACTGGGGAACTGGCTGAGGCCGTGCGCTCCAGGACCATGGTTGTCATGGGTGACTTCAATTACCCAGACATCTTGTGAGAGATCACTCAGCAAAATCTGAGTGGTTGCAAAGGTTCCTCTCGTGTGGATGACCTCTACCTGACTCAAGAAGTCTGTGGGCCAACAAGAGGCAAAGTGCTGCTTGACTTGGTACTGGCTACTGGGGATGACCTAATTGGTGACCTAGTGATCAATGGGAAGCTGTGTAACAGCGACCACGAGCTGATCACCTTCACCATCTGCCGTAAAGCTGGCAAGTCAGTCAGCAATGTGGAAGTCCTTGACTTCAGGAAAGCCAACTTTGACAAGCCCAGGAGGCTGGTCAGTGAGGCCCTAAGGGACCACGACAACAGGGAGAGGGGAGTTCAAGAAGAGTGGTTGCTCCTCAAGGGACTTAATACACAAGCTAAGTCTATTCCATCTCGGAGGAAAGGCAGCAAGAGGACACAGGACCCCCCTGGCTCTCCAGGGACCTAGCAGACCTCCTGAGGCTGAAAAGAAAGGCCTACAAAAGATGGAGGATGGGAGTCGCCTCCAAGGAGGGTTATTCTGCACTGGTCTGGTCCTGCAGGGAGCAAACCAGGAAAGCCAAAGCTGCAGCTGAACTCCAAGTAGCTCTGAGCATCAAGGACAATAAAAAGTCCTTTTTCAGATATGTGGGGAGCCGGAGGAAAAGCAAGGGCAACAGTGGACCCCTGCTGAACCAGATGGGGCAACTGACGCCCAGGAAAAAGCCAACCTATTAAATAGGTTCTTTGCATCAGACTTTCATCAGTCCCATGGGATGCCCGTGCCTGCTACAGGACAGGGTGGTTCAGGTGAGGGAGATCCCCTCCCCTCCATCAATGCTGACCTCGTGAAGGAACACCTTGAGAAGCTGGATACCTTCAAATCAGCCGGCCCTGACAGTCTACACCCCAGGGTACTCAAGGAGCTGGCGAGCATCATAGCCCAGCCCCTGGCACAGATCTTTGAAAACTCCTGGCGCTCTGGTGTAGTGCCCGAAGACTGGAAGAAGGCCAGCATGGTGTCAATCTTCAAGAAAGGGAGGAAAGTGGATCCGGCTAACTATAGGCCCATCAGCCTGACTTCTGTCCCGGAGAAGGTCTTAGAAAAATTTATTAAAGAGGCCATTCTTAATGGACTGGCCGACGCCAATGTCCTGAGGGATAGCCAGCATGGGTTTGTTGCGGGTAGGTCTTGCTTGACTAATCTCATTTCCTTCTATGACTTATCACCTAGACAAGGGAGAAGAGATTAATGTCACGTATCTTGGCTTCAAAAAAGCCTTCGATCTGATATCCCATGATCACCTCTTGGTGAAACTGGCCAGTTGTGGCCTTGGGTCCACCACGAGCCAGTGGCTGGAAAATTGGCTCCATGGTCAGACCCAGAGGGTAGTAATTGATGGCAGTCACTCATCGTGGTGCCCTGTGACCAGTGGGGTCCCTCAAGGCTCTGTCCTTGGACCCATAGTGTTCAACATCTTCATTAATGATGTGGACATTGGAGTCAGAAATGGACTGGCCAAGTTTGCCAGCAGCACCAAACTTTGAGGCAAAGCATCCACACCAGAAGACAGGCAGGTGATCCAGGCTGACCTGGACAGGCTCAGCAAATGGCTGGACGAGAACCTGATGGCGTTTAACACCAAAAAATGCAAGGTTTTCCATCTTGGAAAGAAAAACCTGCAGCATCCTTATAGGCTCAGCAGTGCTAAGCTGGCTAGCACTATGGAAGAAAGAGACTCAGGGGTCATCATTGACCACAAGATGAACACGAGCCTGCAATGCGATGCTGCAGCTAGTAAAGCGACCAAAACGCTGGCTTGCATCCATAGATGCTTCTTGAGCAAATCCCGGGACGTCATTCTCCCCTTGTACTAGGTCTTGGTGAGGCCGCAGCTGGAGTACTGCGTCCAGTTTTGGGCTCCACAATTCAAAAAGGATGTGGAGAAGCTTGAGAGAGTCCAGAGGAGAGCCACGCGCATGATCAGAGGTCAGGAAAACAGACCTTACAACGACAGGCTAAGAGCCATGGGGCTCTTTAGCCTGGAAAAGCGCAGGCTCAGGGGTGATCCAGTGGCTACCTATTAGTTTATCAGGGTGTTCACCAGAGCGCCCCAAGGGATGATGAGGTCGAACGGTCATAAACTTCTACAAAACTGTTTCAGGCTGGACATAAGGAAGAATTTCTTTACTGTCCAAGCCCCCAAGGTCTGGAACAGTCTGCCATCGGAGGTGGTTCAAGCACCTACACTGAACACCTTCAAGACACATTTGGATGCTTGTCTTGCTGGGATCCTTTGACCCCAGCTGACTTCCTGACCTTTGGGCAGGGGGCTGGACTCGATGATCTTCCAAGGTCCCTTCCAGCCCTAATGTCTATGAAGTCTATGAAATCCTTCCCTGCTATTCCAGTCTAAAGGCCCTCCCAACACCCAGCTCTAATCTTTTTGGCGCATTTTTTCCTTTACCAAGTTAATTGCTTTAGATCAGTGATTGTCAACCAGGGGTTGTGGCACCCTGGGGTGCCTTGCAATCCTTTCAAGAGTGCTGCAGGGTGCCCCACAATGTTAGCACTGTTAGGTGTGCAAACATGATGCACAAGATAAACCTAGAGATTTCAAGTAGGTGTCCATAGTATAAAAAACTCTCAAACCTGTTGTGATCTTTCTGAGTTCTTTGCAAACAGAAAAATGGCTCTGTTGTTATTCTGTAGTCAAAAATGATTGAAAACTAAGAGCTGGCATTTTCCAGGGGTTGCCTCAAGGTGTTCGAGGGGTGTCTCGAGTATGAAAAGGTATAGAACTGCTGCTTTAGTTGTCATGCTGTGTTTAACTCCCATACACCTCTGGCAACTTCATTTCTTGGGATCTTGGGTAAGAATTTTGCCATTCATGTCCCTTATGGCAGAAAGCAGGGGACAGTGAAGCTAGTCATAAACAGAGATTTAAAAACTATCAGAGCTCACCCAAGGTCTTGCATTACCTGCTAGTACTGAGGCCAGGAGTCACCCCTTGAAAATTCATCTAGGTAAAACCTTTGAAGCACCAACTGGATGTGCTCAGAGCCCACAGCCAAAGCCACTGAATGGATGAACCCTGGGAACTGAACATAAGGCAGTTTGGTTCCAGTCTGGCTTTAGGCTGCGAGGGGTGCCTGGCCTTGGAAGACTGGAAAAGGAATATGATGCCTTTCCCCTTTTAGGACTCCAGTTCCAGTCCAATCATAGGTCATCAGGAAGCAAACGCCATTCATGTCTATTAGGCACAAATAGATTTCATAGACGTTAGGGCTGGAAGGGCCCTGGGAAGATCATCGAGTCCTGCCCCCCGCGCAAGAGGCAGGATGGGGTCAACTGGGGTCATAGGATCCCAGCAAGATAAACATCCAATTTTTTCTTGAAGGTGTTCAGTGTAGGTGCTTGAAACTGGCTGGGTGGATAGCTGGCTGCTGGCAATTATTGTTAACTGGCGCCTTAGTTGGCAGCTTCAGCAAAAGTGCAGGACTGACTAGATCATGGTCTTAAAGGGATTTGTGCACTGCAAGTTGAGGCTTGTAGTGAATGTGTCATGTGTGAAAGACAGGTTGGCCTGTCACTGCCCAGCAAAGACTACTCTTCAGTGCTGCAGGGGATACAATCTCCAGAAACCAGCAGGTCAGCTCCTGAAATCACCAGGAGACCTTGAAGTGGGACTGGATTCTGAGCTATTTAATCTGGGCAGCTCCAAAAACAAAGGTCACAGGTTTTGAGTTCTCCCATGGACTTAGGACTCAGCTCATCTCTGATCCTGTCACCTGAGGGCAGCTGTCCAGGGAATGTTTGAGCTAATGCATCAGTAAGTTAATCAGTGTCAGAACAGGAGGCCTTGTATGATGCAGGCTAGGGCACTGAGACTATGGAAGCATAATTGGGGGTTGAGAGGATCATCAATACTGCTCCCAGTTGCTGAGTAGAAGTAATGCTTACTCACTCTGTTCTCCCATGACTTTCTCTCCAGATGTGGCGGCACAGCTGGAGCCATCCTGACCTGCCCCCTGGAAGTAGTGAAGACACGTCTACAGTCTTCCTCATTGGCCCTGCGACCTTTGTATTTTTCTGAGGTACAGCTGCAGGGGGTGAATGCAGGATTAATGCGACCAGCACCTTCTTCCATAGGAGTCCTCAGGCTGCTAAGGTGAGCAGGGAAGGCGGTGACTTCATTTAGCACCAGGAGGGCATTTGGGGACTGGCAAGGAAGCGGGTGGGGTGGAGGGGCGGCCCGGCTTAGAAGTAACTGGCTGACTGACATGCGAAAGTGGACAGGTTGAGGAAGAATGTAAATGATGGAAGTGGGGGTTGCTCTGAAACTTGGGAGATGAAGGCCAGGAGAAGAAAGGGCATCGGCACAAAGTTGTCTGCTTTTGTTTAGGCTGTCTCCAAGGCTTTGGGAATCTGGGCAAAGTTTACAACTCTTAGTGAATAAACAGGCTGTGAACACAGCAGATGGGAAAAGAGGGCAGGTGCAGGGAAGGAACTGAAGAAATAAAAAGGGGAAGAAATTGAAGAAGTGGAGGGAGAGGATGTTAATAGAAACAGAGAGAGATGGGAGAAAGACACAGAGAATGGGAAGGAGGAGGGGAAAGAGGAGAGAGGCAGAAGGATGGGCAGAGCAAACAGCCTGGTCTCTCTTCTCCTCTGATACCTTCATTCCCTCCCACAGGACCATCCTGGAGAAGGAAGGGATAGGCTCCCTCTTCCGAGGTCTGGGTCCAACCCTAGTTGGGGTTGCCCCATCCAGGTAAGAATAACTTGCTAAGGATGACCCCCCACCCCTTGTAAGAGGTCTCTCCAGTGGTGTAACTAGGGCAGGGTGAACAGGACAACCACCCTGGGCACCAGCTTGGTGGAGGGGAAGGTCAAGAAAAAGCAGCTGCTGCTGGCAGTTGCATGATTGTGATCACACAGCATCTGGAATTCAGTGCTGCCTGTGTGCCCCATGTCTGGCTTTGTCCCTATTCTGTTGGATCTGCCTAGGCTTCACCCTTCCTGGAGGGCCTTGCTATACCTTCCTAGAGTACCCAGAGCCCAGCACACAGTACAGGCTCCAGGACTGTTAGAGGGGCACACACTGGAAACCCCTTACCCTGGCTTGTGGGGTTAAACTGACACCTGGTGGCCAAGGGTTAGTGGTGTCCCAAGTAGCATTAATGCAGAGTCTCTCATGCCGTGGTGTTGTTGCTGTTCCTCCCAGGTGTTTCCTAAACATGGGTGTATTTCTCTCCCCAACCAGGGCTGTATATTTTGCTGCTTACTCTGGAGCTAAGGAGAAACTCAATGTTATATTTGAACCTGAGTCCAAGAAGGTGCACATGCTCTCAGCAGCCTGCGCAGGTGAGCTGCTCTCCACTCCAGATGACACCAATAGGCTTCTGCTGCCTGCAGCGCCTGTCAGCATGTGGGGAATGTGCTCCACCCCAGTGTCACTGCTTGAACCCTATCATTACTTTGCTGACTGACCCTTCTAAAGCAGTTTCTCCTACACCATCCTAGCACAACTAATTCTGTGGGTTAACAAAATTTAGCAGGAAACAGGTCACCTTCTTAATTTACCTTCACCTTCTTAAAGTAATTGATTTAGGCCTTAGCCCCTCAATTACTAAGGGAAAGAAAGCACCCCACAAGGGGAAACAGGCAGGTCATTCAAGCCACATACACAACCCCCAGCATCCCAGATTCTTTCCCTGCATCTACTGTCCTTCCTCTCTCTGAAACCTTCCATCTTCAGGAAAGTCTTGCTGATCCTTGTCTCTCACTTCAGGTTCAGCCTCCCTTTTCCTGATTTCAGGGACTGTGAGCAGGAAGCAGAACTTCAGTGAGAGATGTAGAATGGAGGATTCCTTGCAAGGCAGGGAGAGCTAAACAGACCTTTCCCTCGAAACTTTCCTTCTCAAGAGACCCCTGAGACCTTCTCAAATTGGCATACTGCAATGGCTGTTAACCATCATTCAGAGGGGCAATCCAATGGTAACTCCACATGAGCTCTCAGCATCACCCCAACACCTGCCTTAAGCTCTGATCCTTTCTTTATTCTCACCAGGAGTCGCCTCTGCAACACTGACCAACCCCATCTGGCTGGTGAAGACCAGGATGCAGTTGGAAGCCAGGTAAAAGGAGGAAGAAGCCACCTTGTTCACAAGAAGTTAGGGAAGTTGACCAGCTAACAGTACCGGCACTTTCAGCGCGTGGTAGAAACCAACAGATATTAATGACTTTCCACACTCAGTGTAATGGGGTGGCCAGGGGAGGCATAGCCATGGCTCTGGTATTGGGCAGGTAGTTACTGAGTGAGAGATTCTAATCTTCCACTCCACTTGGTCTCTGCAGGCTAAAGGAAGACACCCGCTGTAATGCCCTCCAGTGTGCCATGCGCGTGTACCGCACTGAGGGCCTGCGGGGATTTTACCGTGGAATAAGTGCCTCCTATGCTGGTGTTTCTGAGACCATGATCCATTTTGTCATCTACGAGGCACTAAAACAGCGGCTGAGGGAGCAGCAGCCACTGCTCTCCCCAGCCCTGGGTCTTCCTACCGACACCCTTGACTTCTTTGGACTGATGGGAGCTGCTGCTGTTTCAAAGACATGTGCTTCATGTATTGCATATCCACACGGTGAGCATAGCCCCTTTGACAGCTCCTACCAGGAAAAGCCAGGCCTGGAGGGCAAATCAATTATTACTGTCTTTCTGTTTCTCCAGAGGTTATCCGGACACGGCTAAGGGAAGAAGGGTCCAGGTATTGCTCCTTTGTGCAGACCCTGCATCTGGTAGTACAGGAAGAGGGACTGCTGGCTCTCTACCGAGGACTCCTGGCTCAAATGATCCGCCAGATCCCCAACACAGCTATCACAATGGCTACCTATGAACTGATCGTCCACTTGGCCACTAAATTGTAACTATGCATGCCCACATCAGCCCCTTTGAGAGGCTGCTGGATGTAGGCTGAGGATGCAAGGCCTTGGAAATTAACATGTTCTATTCAGTGGCACTGTACATTGCATACCAGGGGACCTGGGCGATGCTGAGTGCATTTGCTGCAACATCTGTTTTCTGCTGCCAGGATATAGTGTTCCCAGGTCATGGTATTTTGTGTGCGCGCGGTGTCTTTAAATCCACTGGGCATTGTGCTGCCTCTGGGCTTTCTTGACAGGGACACTAACTTATCTGTGTTCCAAGATGTCAATGCATATGCCAGACTATGCACAGCAGGGGGCTCAAAGTGCAAAGTACAAAATCATACGGCTTTAAGAGAGAGAAGAAAATACACAAGTATAAATAATGAACCTAGGAGCTCCACTGCTCTTGGGGCTAATGCTTGGCTCTAATGGGTGTGGCTCGACATGTAGCAAATGATGGGGAGAAGAATGAAATCTGAGTGAAATCCTGCACCAGGCAGAGGTCTTCTTCCATCCCTGGGGTCTCTGCAGACTCTTAAGCTTATGTGTTGTCCATTTTCAAGGAGCTCTTCAAGTTTCATTGACAGATTATGCATCCCATGGCACAGTCCTCCATTCAGGTAATCAGCAGGCAGCATCCGTAAACTCTAGAGGATTAAAGATGGCCATTCCCTTCTCTCTCCCCCCAAAATCATTGAGCAGCTGAGCAGTTAACTCAGCACCCCCTTCCCCATTACTGCAGGAGATGATGGGGGAATAAGAGAGGCTTTGGGCTGAGAAGGGGACAGCCTGCTGTGGGAAAACTCTGTTGGCAGCTTGTGTTCCTTTGTCCATTGTCTTGCTTGGATCTGTTCTGGAACATGGGGAGGGAAGGACCTGCAGCATCCTCTCTGCTATTCCCCCCACCAGGAGGCATGGTGACACTAGGGCTAGTAACTGTGACCTGGGATCCTTGTGCCTGTGAATGACCCGGTCATAGTGAATACAGGGAGTAGAGATAAAGATTTTTTTAATTAATGCACTGAGTGTAAGGAAAGGGTTTTTCTTACAGAAAAATGACTGTATTTTAAAGTATTTGAACTGTTTTAGACTGATCTTTTCCCAGCACCCCAGGCTTTCTGTACCAGGGCCAGATTCTTGACAATCAAGACCTGTTTTGACTGAGTGGGTGACCTCAGCTGAGGGAGGCAAATAGCACTGGAATGTGCTAATTTGAAAGAACTGAAAATCATGTTCTTTTGCCTGGCAGGCCAGGCTGTGTGAGACTAAGCTACCCTGAAGCACCCTCTCTGCTTCCTCTCTCCCAAAGAAGAATCAGAGGCCATGGCTGTTTTATTTTAAATCCTTTTATTTTAAAATCTGCTTCATTCCCTCCTCTGTCCTTCACTTGTTTGTTTTAGGTTTATTGACAATTTTACAAAGCGACACAAGCTGCAGGGTTCGGTTGGGAGTTTGGGGAGGGCTGGGTTTTTGTGTTTTTTGGCAGAGCGGGGAAGGTTGTGCGTCAAACAAGAATAATCCTTGAACAACAACATTGAAAAAATATACAATATATATAATACACAGGGGGTGTGACAGACTCTGCTCAGTCAGCCACTTCTGTTGGGCTCTCCTTTCCTAGTGCATCTTTCCCCTCTGTTCCTTCCTGGAATCAACGTGCAGGCTCAGAGTTCCCCTGTCCCAGCCTGCCTTTCTGGGGAGCAGCACACAGGAAGAGGGGCCCACAAGTGTGGGAAGGTCGAAGTGCCTTTCGCTGGGCTCTGTGCCCCCAGGGAAAATGGCCAAGGAAGAGGGAAAAGTTGGGCAGGGAGATGAAAAACAATGGGAGAAAATATGCATAAGGGCAAGATTAAAAGGACAGTGGGAAAGACTCAGGAGAAGCTGTCACCTCCCCCCTAGGCTGCAAGTTGGGGGAATCCACCTGGTTAGCATCCTCCTCCCCTTCTCCCTCCACTGCAGGGCCCCTAGTAACAGTGGGGGACATCTCTTTTGCCCATGGTGCACCGGTCATGTGCATCATCAGTGCCTGGGGTGTCGGGTGTATCTGAGTCGCTGCTGTCATCCTCATCGTCATCATCTTTCATTGCTCCTTCGCTGACTTTGGCCTCCCTGCTGCCTGCTGTCCTCTCCTGGCAGCTCTGGTATGACTGCAAAGAGATCATTCATGAGGGTAAGTGAAGAGCACTAGAGCTTCAGTCTCCACTCAGATGCCAGCCCTGCTTCCCATCTCTGCTCCCCTTCTCACCTCCATAGGGTTGACAATGATGGTGAGGGATGAATCATCCCAGAACATATCACTTTCCTTGGTGCTGGCTCCCATCTGGCCCCCTGTGGTGGCCCCTGGGGCCTCATGTCCAACCCCCCGGCGATGCAGAGAGTGGATACGTAGGATGCCCAGGATTACCATGAGCGCCAAGAAGCCCACACACACCACAATGATGATAGTGGCAGCACTGGGGACCACTGTGGGAGAAGGGCAGACAAGCAACACGTTACAGGTATCAAGTAAACACATGTTCCCAGTCTGCCTTAAGTTTAGGCCTAAGAGGCCAAGGCCATCAGGGAGGCTTGTGGGAGTTCTCAGGGCAAGAATTTGGACTTAGCTCTTCCTTGCCTTTCTGCAGGTCCAGTTCTGGGCTTCCTACTCAGCATCTCATCCTTGCTAGCTACCCCTGGATAATGTATGTGCCGAGCCTGCTGTCTGGTTCCTTCTGGGGTCCTACAATGCATGACCACCAACCCTCATGAACACCTAGTGCCTCAGAAGGTTGCAATTCACCTGGCACCTGGTGTTTGTTCTTTCATCCTCTCCACTGGGGGAGAAATGCATGCCATGAAGCATTGTATTTTGCAGGGTTTAGCTTTTTATGGGGAAAGGGAGTATAAGGGTAGGTGGAGGATGGTTCTACATAGAAGTGTATTAAAGGCAAGCTTAAAATAATGTTTTGTTCTTGAAGCTGGAGAGGCTTGCAGTGGTCCTTAGTTCCTTCCACAGCCTCTGCACAGATAAGCTTTGGTTTTCTCATGGGCCCTCTCAGCCTTACCCCAATTTCCCTCCCTCTTTGGTCTCTGTCCTGACCCCCACAGTCCTTTACTGAAACTCTCTGCAGACTCGCTTCATCCACTATTACCAACTTAAAGGCCAGTTCTCCAATCTGGCTCCACTGGACTCACCTGAAGGAGGGAGGGGCAGAGGTAAAGCTAAAACTACAGAGATAGTTTGAAGACAGAGTACAAACTGGGACAGTCTTGTAGCAACTGTCCCTGCCCCTGTAGAGCAGTTACAGGACCAGGAACCGGGACAGCCTAGCCAAGGGCTGGGATCAATGCAGGGGTCACTCTGACAGTTCCATGTCCCTTCCAGTGACTCCTTAATGCAAGGGGAATCTTCCAGTGGTCAAATGGCCTCGCTTTGTGCCACACTGCCAATGGAAAGTAAGGATAAAGTAGATGGGGTATATCCAATGGGTTGCTGATTTGCTCTCCAACCCATTCCTCCTTGCCTCCACCAACTCCCACTGTAGAAGCCAGAGCCACCATCTCTGTAGCCCCCTTGTTTCATGGAACTCTTTCCTCATTCTTACTGATGACTACCTAGTCCCAGCAGTTGTTTCTTAGCAGCCTGAGCCTTGATTCTGCTCTTTTGTTTCTGGCCCCCACACTATGCTGTCTCTCAGGATCTGTGTTAATATGCAGCTTTTCTAGGTCACACAAAATGTGGCAGCATCAGCCCACAACTCTACTTTTCTTTGTTTCTGGCAGATAAAAGCTTCCAAGTGCTCTACACCAGCCATCAGCAATGCTTTGGCCTAGCTCAAGTCTGAGATGGGCTGGTGCTAGGACCCTGCTACTGCCACTGCTGCTTGCTGTTGCATCTCCCTGCCACCCAGCTGCAGCACTGCCAGGGCAAAGCTCCCCTTCACTCAACCATACTGCAGTGCAGGTGAATCTGTAAATGCCAAGGCCCCCTGCTACCAAAGCTTCTGCTCCACGTGTGAAATCCACTGGCTCTGCAGACCAGGTTGCTGACCCTTGCTCCACACACGGCACAATGACAGTATGGGGACTGCTTCACCCAAAATTCAAATGTAGACATTTCTGGTTTGGGCTGCTCAAAAATAACTGCGTGGAATAAGAAGCCAGAGAGAGCTATCTGCATACCTGAAACTGTAGGGCTGGGGTGGAACTCAGGGATCTTCTTTCTGGCTTCCAGATACAAAGTTTTACCAGGATTTCAGAATTAATAGCCTGACCCAAGGGACTGGTGACAAAGAACCATCCAGTATGTTGGTTTCATGTTTCATCATGAGCCCATGTCTACTATAGGACCACTCTGAGGTGCTAGGGCTAATGCTGATTTCAAAGAGAGCCCACCCCTAATAAGCCATCTATACCAGCAGTTGGCAAGTTTTTGAGACTGTGGGCTGGATTGACCCAATTCAGGTCAGGGGTGGACAGGTGAGTAGGCGCCAGGCAGCATGGGCAAGCCACTGCTGCCAAAAACCCTATGTCCACAGGCCAGATCAAATGGCTCCGTGGCTATAGGCGGCCAACCCTTGATCCATGCCATTTCCTGCAATGCAGTGTCTCCTAGCTCTGGGGTCAGCATGAAATGCAGGTGTCTGAGCAATTCTGCTTGAAGGCCCTTGCAAGGCAGCAGCAGGGTTACATACTGGAGTTGCGGTGGACATTGGCCAAGCTGTGCCCAGATAGCTCTGAGGGTAGATGGTGACCTCGGTGCATGAGCTGCTGAGAGCTGAGGATGTGGTTAGGATGAGCAGCCCAGTTCATGTTGTGCAGCACATTCACCTGTGGGAGGACAAGAGAGGAATTTGTCTTCATATTCACTGTAACACAGCTCTCCCACATGTGCATGCACAGGGCCCTTGTACCTCAACAGTAAACTCGTTGCTGGAGTAGCGCCCATTCATTTCCGTGCAGGAAAGGCGGAACTTTCTTTCATAGAGGGCAGCGCCATGGCGAATGTGATATGAGACCTGGTGAAGGATCTCCTCATACACTGCAATGCTCTCCACACCTGGGAGTCAGAAGAGTCAGGTCTGTGGCAAGGGAGCTCCCACTTCCAAATGCCACAGCTCCTGTTGATGCATTCCTGTTGAGTCTAAGAGCTGTGGGGAAGCCTAAAGAAAGGCTTGGAGAAGGAATCTGCTTAGGGGTGGCTCTTCCCTGAAAGGCCCCTGAAAGCCCTGTGAAGCCCCTGACAGCTGTTACAAATGCTCCTGGAGAGGAAGGATTAGCAGTGGCCATTAGGTTCCTAATCCATACTAGGAATCCCACCTACACACAACCAGCAACATCAAGCAAAACCCAGGAAGATGAAGCAGAACACTGCTGGCTTCTGAGATGCAAACCACAAAGGGAAAGAGAAAACTATGAAGAATAAAGTGAAACTAAGTCAAAACAAAGGAGCTCATTGAGCATACTCTAGTTCCTTGAACCTGGGATGTCATTGCCTCAAAGTATACATCATTCAGGACACCCAGGAATGAGGACACCCTACTCTGCACTCAAGAGCTATGCAGAGACTTCTCCCTCACTAACATCTGGCAAACAATTGGCCCAGCAGTGTTTGACAGGAAAGGGAGGAGGTAGAGGCAGGAGCCCTGCCCAAGGTTTACCTGCAATGGTGAGGTAGGCAGAAGTGTTGATGAGATCCAAACCCCGCTGCTGTAGGGTGGACCCATCCAGAAGTAGGAACTCCCTTTCTGGGTCCAGGTCATCTCCCACCAGTGAGATTTCACAGCCATCCAGGTTGTGTACAATCTCATCTGACATGCGTGTGTCGGTCACTGAGATGGACAGACAGAAGGGACAGGGTGAAGGAGACAGACAGCCACGGGTCAAAAAGACCAAAAAAGCAAGGCCACTGATCAGAATGGGGAGAGTAGGCAACACTGGCTTAATACAAGAAAGAACTCATCCATGTTAAATCTGTACTACACAATGCCATTGTGCAGCACAACCTGTTGCTTCACGTTTTGCATGGAATCGCTTTCTGTCTGTAAAGTTGTTATTTGCTGATAGGGTTGTCACTTCCTATTCTTAGTTACACTATTTCTGCTTGCTTCGTGTTCTGACAATGCGCCACCTTGGGGATTTTTAGTAACAGCACATCTCGCCTCTAACAGTCCTGATGATACAGCATCATTGCTGACTCTCACAATTGTGTCACAAGTCTCAGGCACGAAGTATCCCCAAAATCCCAAAGTTGCTAGCAGCAGTCTTTTAAATGATCTCTTAGTCATACCTCGTTGTTTTTAGGACAACTAAAACCATCCCTCCCTCAGACAAGCTAGCCCCTCCTGCATGGGGAAAGTGAGAACGCCCCCAGTAACAAAGACTAATTCCTCTTATGTAGAATAAAGCTAAAGTGAAGCTGCCCTCAAGAAAGATGACTGTTGCTTTGGGGGTTTAACAGGAATTGGTGAGCAAAGTGAGAAATGTGAGCACTAGAAGAGAACTTGAGAAGTAGAGGAGGAGACTGAAAGATGTGCAGGAAGGGAACCTGGGAGGGTTGTGAGAAGAAGCTGAGGGCAAGGTGTTGAAAAGATTGGGAAATACAGGGGAATGGGTGACCTAAAAGGGGATGAAGTGTGGCAGGGGAATGTTGGAAGCAGGAGAGAACTACAGATAAGTTAGAGGAGACCGAGTGGGTTCAGTGGTAGGGAGTGGCAGAGGAAAAATGTAAGGTGTTTGATTCTGTTGAAGGGAAAGGCAAAAGTGTGGGAAGAGATACAAGGCAGAAAACTGGGAAAGGAATATGGAAAAAAATGGTACTGTAGAGAAGAACCCAGCATCCTGCTTCTGAGCACCTCGCCTTTCAAATTCTGAGCAAAATAATCCGTTCTTTGAACATCACTCCCAATTTCTAAGTAACCTCACTCCCTGCTATGTTATCTCACTTCCTGCTCGTGAACAACTTATTTTTCCTCGTATCCTGCTCACCTGTGCCATGCCAGCTCTCATCCTTCTTGGCTTCCACCTGGTGAGAGACAGAGCAGGTGATCTGGAGGCTGGGGAACAGGGCAACTCCATCAGGGCTCTCAAAGTCTGATGCAGGACGAGCAAAGTGGGCATTGCCGCTTAGCAGAATCTGGGGGGCATCAGGCTGCAGCACCACAACGTAGCCTTCCACATCAGGGATGGACACACAGGACTCCTCACTGAAGCACCTGACAGAAGGGGAAAGGAGGGAACCTGTCTCAGCCTTTTCTGTCTTAGGGGGAGCATCTCTCCCTTTCAGTGCTGCCCCCACAAGTCATGGCTGATCCCATGACAGCCACCTTTTAATTACTTCCCCACAGCCCCCTGTGTTCTGGACAGCCATGCTCTGGGAATCACATCATTGTGTTTTGGGCAAACAATTGTCCCAGCAGTGAGTGGCACCGTAATATTACCATGAGCCCCACTTCACAGGTAGAAGCAAGACCAATGTGAGTGAACTGGGTTGTACTGATAATAACCAGGAGCCCTGATTGGGCATCTGTACCACCCCCCCAAGACACCAAGGCAGGTGTTCACAGATTCTTTTTTTCCACCCCAGTATATCCCTGTGCACTGGACAGCATCAACCTGAAACTAAAGAACAACAAAAGGAACCAAATGATAAGCCAGCGTTTGGCAGAAAGTGTTGCTTGTAATTGTAACAAGCAGCCAAGAGAGATCTAAACACTGCAAGAGAACCATCCCAACAGGCCTGCCTAGCTGAAGGTCCTGATAAGAGAGGTTCTCCACTCACTTGACTGTGGTGGTGAGCTTGAGGGGGCGGACTCCTGGTGTGGCAAAGCGCAAGGAGTTCATGTAAGCCACATGCTGGATGGCATGGTTGAAGGTTTCTACGTCATCACCTTCTAGAGTGAGCAGGGACTGGGAAGGGTTGACATGAACCTATAAGGGGAAGAAGAAAGAACAAAACCTAGTATTCCATGATGAACACTGACACTTGTAGCTAAGGAAGATGCAAAGGAAGAACAGAGGGAGATTCAGGGGCATGACAAGAGCAGGCAAAACCCTGAGGGGACGAGTAGGGGGTGGGGAGAGGAGGGTCATGCAAGCTGGGGAAGGGAAAGCATACCTTCATCCCTTTGCCAAGGCTGTCAAAGTCACTGTAGTCAAGCCCCTCACGGCAAGCGTAGAGGCACTCAATCACCTCCCGGCTCTCCAGGCTGCCGGGGCGCACGGTGAAGCCAGCCAAGTAACCGTGGAAGTAGTGATGAATCGGCAGAGGGTCTCCTAAGGGAAACACAGCAGGAGGAGGACATGAGAGACAGAGACAGGGGGCAGAGAGAAAGAAAGAGAGGGAGTGGAGTAAAGAGAGGGAAAGGAAGAACATGAGGGAGACAGAGAGAAAGGAAAGCAGGAAGACCGAGACAAGGGGGATTGTGGGATGAGAAAGCAATCACAATCAAAAGGAAGGGTTAAGAGGAACATGTGTTGGGGGTGGAGGGGAAGAGAGAGACTGGGAAACCCAGACAAGACAGGGAGAGACTAAGGAACACAGAACAAGAAAAATGTCTGCCAAGCCAGAGCCCTTGACAGGGACAGTTTCCCTGGCCCCTCTTGCTTTGCTCTCTGTGGTCCCTGTGAGGGCATTTGGAAAGTAGAATTCCCCGAAGACAGTCTCAGGTGCAGCAGCCTCACTCCGTCGTATTCTCTCTTGTCATCATTGTGCTCGTAGACTGACTTCAGGTGACCAACAGTGAGCACTATTTTACATCTGCCTCTCACAAAACAAACAAGTTGAGTCTCCCCAAAGCAAGCTGCACTGTGTTCTTTCCACCAGCCCTCTCATGCTCCACAGAGATAAAATGTCAGCCTAAAGACTGCCAAAAAACAAGGGCCTTCATTCTAGAGAAGATGGGGGAGGGAAGGGAGCCAAGTGGGACAAACACCGTGCAAAAAGGGAATAAGAGTCATGCGTGGTGAAGCGGGTGAACCGCCTCACTCCAATTCCATACCTTGCGCAGTATCTGTGGAGTTCTCATTTCCTCTGCTTTTCTGTTTGTTTTTCTCCTCTGCAAAGGGAAGACATTCATACCATTGATTTAGCATCACCCACTGGAATTGGCCAGTTGCAAGGTCAGGAAAGGGTGAGAATTCAGAACAGGCAGCATTAGTCAGGAAAAAAAAGAGACACCCCTGGGATATTTTGCTCAACACTAGGCCCTTCAGTTCCAGAGAAGCTAAGAAACAAGGCTAAACCTAGAGCCTGAGTGACAGGGGTGGAAGTGAAAGCAGGGGTATTTGTCCTACTTCCAACAATATTGAACTGAGCAGTTTTGTTTCTCATTGATCTCAGCCAGGTTCTCATGCCACTTGGCCTATCCCTTTGAAAACTAGATGCTAATCAAGAGGATGTTACAGGGCAGTCAGTTCTTGTTGCTGCACATGGTCAGAGGACGTTGTGCCACTGGAGCATTTCTGACTAATGTAACTACAAGAAGTGTCTGGCCCAGCTGGTAGCATCAGCTGTGAAGCATCTATATGGCAACTGAATTTCTGGATGGCTTGAAACAGAGGAACTAAAATCTACCTTGTAGAGTGAGTGAGGGAACTGGAGAAAGTGATGGCACCAGTACCTAGTGGACTCCTGGTTTGTTGCAGCCAAAACTTCCCAATCTGACAATCACTGGTTGTTAAGAATGACCTGAGGCATCTCCATTCAGTTCCTAATGGTAGACCAGCCCATATCAATAAACCCACAGTAGAGAGACCAAGACAAGAACAGGCTGCAGAAACTGGACTCCTACTGAGGAATTGCTTAGATGGGATTCATCCAAGGGCTTGTGCAAAAGCTGATTATTTTATTGCCATTATTCACTGGGTTGCTGTTGGCATGGCTGGCTGAGTCACCGCTGAGACAACCCATGAGAGGGCTGATAGAGTGAATGGATTATATTGGTTTTGGTGCTATGGATGCCTTGTGAGCTGGCCATAGTTTTCTTATTACATTAGCAATTGCACAGCATTAGGCACATTTTGTTTTGAGCCTTCCCCTTCAACCCACCCCTTTACTCCATTCATTGGTGGGGAAGCGGGGAGAGAGAGAGAGAGAGAGGGAGAGAAGAGGAAGAAAGGTGTAGGGGCACAGGGATGGGAACTGCAGACACTCACCAGCCCAGCAGGCTCCAATCACGAGTGAAGGTTCTTGCCTGGGAGGATGGATGAGGCCATTGTCATGGATGAGGGCAGGGTCATAGGAGACACCATCAACATAGAGCGTGACTGTTGGGAACTCCAAGTTGAGGGCATAATGATGCCATTCATCATCACAGACCTGCAACAAACAGAAATCCAGATCAGTGAGAGAAGGGAAGAAACAGGGAGAGACTAAAAGAGAAAGTAATATTTTTTTCACCTGCTCCAGTTTCCAGAGGAACTTGACAGGTCTTGAACTCTCCAGCAACGGCCAGTAGAGAAAAGCAATTCGACAACCATGCACAGCCAAAGAGTAGTGCGAGTAGCCATCCTCTGCCAAGGCAAGACAAGGCACATGACGAAAGATGTATTCACTAAAGAGGAATCCTTTAAGCCAACTCCTCTTGGCCCTCAGACAGCTTGGTTGGCCTGAGGAGAGGGATCCAGCCACACCAGGAAGAAACCATTCATACTGCTGTGACCCTGCACCATGCTCATGAGAAGACAGATTGTTCCCAAGACTCATGATGGGACCCTGACTAGCGGGGGAAAGGGAGTAGGGAGAGCACCCTCACAGGATTGGATAGTCTGTTCCAGAACAGGGAACAGATTCCCAGCTGGAAGGAGGGTCTATTCTGGAAGTAGGGTTCCCTGGGGGTAGGAAAGTCAGCCACGAAGGACAGGGATTTGTCCCCAGGGATATATCTCACCACTCTGCACTGTACTGCAGATCACTGTCTCCTCTTCCTTCTTGCCTTTGCCAGGTGTCACAGCATGTTTCATCCATAACGACAGGGTAAAATGGTCACTCAGCCCCTCATGGGCACCCACTCCATTGACCATAGGCACCTGTGCTGCCTGGCTGCCATTGAACCAGTAGATGAGGCTGCTGTCCTGGCTGTAATGCACAGAGAGTCGTGCAGTCCAGTTGGCTGTGGGGCTGGGCACAGGCAGCAGGTCAATCTCTCCTGAGGCAGCACCTACCACAGAATAGTAAAGAGAGACATGGATGGCATCAAATGAATGTGGCACTCGAGGGGCTCCGTGGGATCTGTCTGGAGGATGGATGTGCACAGGGGGCAACTGAGGATGCACAGGGGCTCCCTGTGCTTCACTCAGGACAGTGGGGGATAGCTGCCTGCTTCACTAGAAAGGGAAAGAAATGAAGGAACTGCCAAAGGCTCCTTCAGCAGAGCAGGATGCAGAGGCCATTCCCAAAACGCCTCTCCATATTGAGGGAGGTCCCAGTGACCTTCCCCCAGGGCAGGAACTTCAGAGGTATCTGAAGGGGGTACTAAAGATACAAGGACTATGTCCATGTGGCTCCCTTGGTGGGAGCAAATTGCCTTGGATGTTGTTGTGGCTCCTGTTGAGCTGGGGTAGCACAGGGTATTATCTCCTCGCTTCCCGAGGTGAGGAAGCAATACGCACCGCAGAGTTTGCGCAGTGACTTCTCAGAGTAGTTGTCACGGTCACAGCCCTTGGCCACGTGGTTAGTCTGGAGCTCCACTGTGGCCTGGATGTTCCACAGTGGCTCATCGCAGGTCTCCAGGTGAATGCTGGGAAACAGTGCCAGGCTTCCTGCACCTGGAGTGTACTCAATCCGCTTGTTCCAACCTGTCAGGGACAAAAAAGGAACCCAGTCTTGCTTAGGACCTTCCAAAGCCAAGAGGCCCAGCATGTACCAGCCACATCTATCTTTCCCTGGGAATAACAGATGTTGGGCCTTTCTAGACTGAAAAAAAAAGATTAATGCATCCAGTGGGTTTTCTGATGCTGGGATCACTGAAGGGGCAGTTTTCACAAGAAATTAAAGCATGGACTTTGTTTGTTTATAGCTCTGGCACTGCACTATCAAAATCCTTGGATTTGTAACGTCTTTTGTCAGCTCATGCTGGACTTTCATCAATGTTGAACTCCCTAGCTCCTACCGACTTCAGCCAGACCTGTGGATACATGGCACAACTAAAAAAGCCAGGATGTCTTGAGATAATGACATACAACTGGTTAGTACTTAAAAATCATATATGGAACCTGACACATGAAATTTACCAATCATGCAGGCAACCATCTCTACACACCAGACCTGATAACTGAAAAAGTTTGTAACATGATGACGGTACAAGCATCTGATGGATTGTGCCTGGATTTAAGCACCTATATGAAAATACATTCAAATTTGCAATAAGCTATTTGCCTGAAGGTATTTGGTAAGCAAGGTAAAAAGTCAGGAGTTAGGGTTTTGATACCACCAGGACAGATTAAGATGCAGGTCTGCATGAGTTAGGGGAGATGGAAGGAGCGTGTAGGTGCAGAGATTTAGGGTGTGAGATGGGAGGGAACAAGAGGAGAGGGACTGGGTGGGCAATGGTAGGAGAAGCCAGATGTGAGAGGGGTGAGGCCACGATTAGAGGGGTCAGAGGGTGAAGAACAGCAGAGGGCAGAGTTAAGCATAACAGAAGGCTCTGTACCCTGCCAGCTGGGCTTGCAGGTTGGCTTCACTTGGATTTCCACTTCGGCATCATCAGATGCCCGTTTCTTGCCACAGTCGTAAGCTGTCACTGTAAACTTGTAGAGGCGCTCTCCACTGTACTGCAGCTTCTCTGTGTTCTCAATGTTCCCTGGTGAAGAGAGACTGAGGGTTTATCAGAGCAGAGAGACACACAAAGAGCAAGTAAAAAAGAAAGAAAAAGAAGGGAGGGGGTCAGTGAGAAGGAGGAATGCTCCTGTTCTCTCCACACAAACACAAAGTATAAATATTTTCATTTAAAAAAAAAATCACTCTTATTTTTGATTCATTATAACAGCAAGGAAGAGCCAAAATCATGCCTTCATGCAGTGCTATGTTCATGCCTCCTCTGTAGCATGTAGTTGCACCTTTGGAAACAAAATCTCTCCTGTTTCTGCCCCAGGGCAGATTGCTAGAGGGGATCCAGTTCCACATAGCACAGGTATGTGGTGGGGGAACAGGCCATGCAAAGGTGGCAGGAGACTGTGAAGCTGGGCCTGGGAAGTGGCATGCACTGCAGTCTCACAGAGCCCAGGGGTGGGGTCTCACCATCATTGTCAATCAGGAAAGGGATGTTAGGGGTGAGGATCTCATAGTAGCAGATCTGGCTGTACTGTGGAGAGCAGTCTCCATCGATGGCCTCCACCCGCAGGATGCGGTCATACAGTTTACCCTCCGTCACTGCTACCCGGTACAACTTCTCCACAAAGACTGGAGCAAATTCATTCACATCATTCACCCGCACATGGACTGTAGCCCTGAAGGAGACAGATAGGTGAATAAGCAGCACTAACTGAGGAGCAAGAGACCAGATTGGAAAAAAACTTAGGTCTTGTAGGTCTTCTACATGGCAACACAGAAGAATGGTTCCCTAAATTGCACAGCTTTGGTCCTGTCCTTTGCAGAATGAGAGACAATGACAGGAAATAGGAACTGGGTCCTTGTATAGCACCACAGATCTAGAGGGAGTTCCCAATTCCAGAAAGGAAAACAGCAATAGTAACAGCAATATAATCTGGGCTTTCTGCCTGTACAACAGCACAGGGCACTAGCTCTCATATCTTTAACTGTCCCTCATTTTAAGGGGCCTGGCTCCATTTAATCCCTTCAGTTATCAACAGCCAGTGCACACTTTAATTGTTGGAAATTTCTGACATCAGAGAACAAGGGGGAAACCCAGGCTACAGAGATGGTCTTGTCAACCAAAGAAAGGAAGGACTTCCACAGCACTTTTGTTTCTCTTTGTGTAATCTGCTCCATCTTGGATTTCTGGAACACGTTGCAACCCCCCCAGTTGGGCTCACTTGTGGGATTTCTTGGTGTTGGTCCCGTCAGGTCCCTCTCCACAGTCATATGCTTGGATGGTGAATGTGTGCTCTTTGTGTGCTTCACAGTCCACTGGCTCCTTGGCTCGGATTAACCCCTCGCCTGTGGCTTTGTCCAGAATCACAGCTTCAAACGGCACCCCTGACCCATGGATCCGAAAGCCACAGATCTCACCTGATACAGAGGACAGCAATGGAGTGGGGAGAAAGAAACAGTCGGGTGAGGAGATCAAGAACTCCTCTTCCCTTGCCACCCAGCCCTTCACCATCATGCTATACCTAAGTCCCTCCATCTTCTCCTTCTCCCCCTTTCCCCTCCTCCTCCCACCTTTTCATTCCATCTCACATACATCCTCCTTCCTTTACCCCTCACCTTCTCCATTTTCATGCCCTCCTGTACTAGTTTGGGAACAATCCTGGTTCTCTGGGTCTCTTTACCTCAGCTCTGTACTATTATTGGTACAGAGCACCCCCCACAAGTGCTGCCCATGATGGGCATTGCTGGGGGAAGGCATCCTGACCAACCACTGCACCTTCCCAGTTACAGGACATATCTGTAAATATCTAGTGCAAACTACATAAACTGTGGGCTGGTTTACATACTGTTAGTACTTATACAGGCTCCACAGCTGTAGCACCTGAGCGCCTCCTAAGCTTTCATTCATTTTCCTCACAGCACCTTTATGAGGCAGGACAGTGCTCCCTCTGACAGAACAGAGCAGAGAAAGAAACACAGAGACTCACCCAGGGTCACACAGGAAGAGTGCAACACAGTAGGGGATGAAACCTGGGGCCCCCTGAGCCCCAAGGTAGAGCCTTAAGTGCTGCATCCTCCTCCCAGATAAACTGAGAGACGGCAGTGCAGAAGCACCCAACACAGCCTAGGCAGGCACTGCAAATGGGATCCTGAGAAAAGCCTAGACAGACCTTTCAGAATGGAAGGCTTGTTGAAAAGGGCTTGGAGCTGCTAATAGTCCCTCCCTGTCTGATTCCTATTGTGTCCAAGGAAACAGGAGTTTGTCTGCATTCTTTGTAAGTCAATAGGTTTGCATTACAGAAATCCCTGGCTTCAATCTCAATTTTTTCTCCTAGCTGAAAACACCTGCAGAACCCCAGATTTGGCTAATGAACTGGGCCAATGGCTGCTCTACCCTTTGCTGAGGGCTTCCACCTAAGATGTAGTTCAGAGGTGGTGTAAAGCTATCATTCCCTGGTTTTAGCCATGGTCCAGCACTGATGACCCGAGTCTCTCCTCCCTGACTCCTTCCCCACAAACCCATTACCCACATACCTGCATAGCGCAGCGGAGCATCCTTGTCCAGGGCAAAGAGTGGTGGGTTGAGCAAGACGGTGTTATCATTCTCCATGACAATGCCCTGGTACTCAGCTTCAATCCAGGGTTTGTGCTTGTTTGCTGTGAGGTATTTGGAGTACAGGGATGGGGTAGAGAAAATTATTAACCCCAGAGACGTATTTGTCAGAGAAAGAGCATGATACCATACCAGATCCTGGCTGGGAACACCCACCCCTATCCTGGTGGACTATGAAGCATGCTGAAAATTGTCCTTGTCTCTGTGGTTCTTATAAGTCATCACCCCAAATTATGCATTCTCTTCTGGGCTCTTCCTTGCCAGCAAGATAGTGGCAGGCAAGAAGCAGCTCAGAGAAAAGCATGAGAAACATTCAAGCTGCAAAAGGGGTCAAATTCCAAGGAGACATTCAATAATTCTGGCTCAATAAAGTCATAATTTAAGGGTCCACTGGATGTTTCCTCTGAGAAACTTTACCACACCTGATAGTTCTCTTCCAAAGGACTAGAGCCCAGATAAATATATCTACCATGCCACTCTCTCCATGCACATGGCCCAATTTCTAAATACCTTGCTCTTCCATCCCTGACTCCAGGGCAGGTCCCACATACCCTTGGTCCCTGCTCACTGCCCAAAATTCTAATCCCATTGGTTGGAGCCCAGCCAGGCTCAGCATCAAGGCAGCAGGAGGCTATGAAAAATGTCACAGGCCCAGAAATAGCAAATTAATCTTTATCACACAGGCTCTAGGGCAGGGAAAGAGAGAAAGAAGGTGGGAGGGAGTTGGAGAGAGAAGGAAAATCGTTACAAATTGACACCCCCTCCCCCGGTCCAATCTCTACTAAATGGGTTTCAAGGATTATATTGCAATGGCCTAGTTGCAGCCTCCATCCCCCATCTAACAACCCTCTCCATGGAGACAAAGATTCATTACAACCAGGCAATGCTCTGACTACATGGCCTGGGCGTAGTGGGGCTGGGGAATGGGGGTGCACAGCCTTTCAGATCAAGGGCATGACTTCCAATATGAGGATTCTTTTCCTGCAGCAGAGCACCCCCTAGCACAACACTGGGGCATCAAGATCTGGAGGCAACATGTCCCTGGCAAAGCCAGCTACACACATTTAAACAAATTGGGATTGAGGTGCATCACTGGAGCTGGGAGCAGAAAGCCTACAACTGGGACAGTAGGCCAGGGTGCAGGTTAGGACTGAGATGCATCAGAAGGGCTGTATGCAGAGAGACACAGCCTGGCACAGCAGAGCAGGCTGTGGGTTGAGAGTTATATCTCGCCATATTGATTAGGATTAACATTGCATTGTGTAGAAAATCCAGAGTAACATCCATTGTCCTTTTATTCTTATCAGTATGCAGAAGGAACCCCTTCCTATGTACGAAGACCCACACTCCCCCCTCACAGTAGAGCCCCCCCCTTCATTGCTCCTTGTGCCGGATTCTGGTTTATATTGAGGTGAAAATCGATGGTTATAAATGCCAGGTACGTCTTGTTGCTGGGGCAACAAGCCGGTGTCAGAGGGATAAATCCTTTGCTGCATCCATCTGTCATTTGGAAGGCACTGGGGTGATCTGGGAAGAGGGGGAGGTTCGCAGGATCAGGGAAGGTCTCTGGGCTATCTCCAGAAGGCACAGGTGGAGATAAAAGCTGGGAGATATAAGCTGCTTGTCAAAGGTGGGTGCATGATTCAGACAGTGCTGTCCACAGGGGAAACAGAAAACACCTGGGACAAGGTAGCCCTGATCCAGGATTGGCCTCTTAGGTGCTACCGCAGTACAGTAATATAGTATATTTCCCCTCTCCAGAACCGACCCTTCCACAGCTGTGAACCCACGGTCAACTCCCAGAGCCAAATCTACCTCCCCCAAACATGATGCTCTATCCAAGACATCCCTTCCTCCACCGCCGCCCCTGTAAGTCTGTAGAGCTCTCCACCCTCCAAAATCATTCTGTCTCTCCACGTCCCTCAGAATAATTCTCCTGCATCTGTGCCTACAGCCATAGATCTAGTAACCTACATCTCACTCCCTCACTTACGCGTGTTTGAACAACAATCTCCGTGCTCAGAATATATGAGCCATCGGGCTGGTGGCCCCATATTCAGTGCAGAAAAGACTTTTGCCCCTCTATCCAGCTCCCAGAGATTAAACATTTCTCCATAGGGCTGGTGACAAACAGATGCTAGCTGGACAGGCAAATCTGGTGTGATGGGGAGGGCCAGCCCTAGGTCTGGGGATTAGAGAGAAGTGAAGAGGACCCACACATACATCATTTTACCTCTGATGGTGGCATAGGAAGAAAGCTACGGGGGAAGGGAAGCAGGTGGCAACACATGGAGGGAATCGGGGAGGAAGAGGGAGAGAGAGAACAGGCGAGGGTGCCCGCGTGAGAAAGAGCTAGAACAGAGCGGTGCGGACAGGAGACAGTGGTCGGGAGGCAGGAGAAAAGCAAGGGGCACAGAGAGCCCCTCCGACACAAGCCTGGGACCGGAGAGATGGGGGAAGTTGCAAGGGGCGGCGGGAGCCCGGCGGAGGAGGGAGAGCAGCGGCGCGTCGTTTTGGACACGAGTGGGAAGCCTGGGCAGGCGGGAGGCGGGCATCCCGGGGACCCCAGCCCACGCCTCTGCTCTGCCCGCGCTCACCTTTGTTGCAGGAGCCGGCGGGCAGCAGGGCGCAGAGGCAGAGCAGGGCGAGCAGCAGGGCGGCGAGGGGCTGCGGGCAGCCCATGCTGGCACCCGGTCCCAGGCGGCTGCAGGGACGGACAGCGCCTGGCAGGCGCTCGGCTCCCGGCAGCCCAGCCCAGCCCGGCCCGGCCCGGCCCAGCCCTCCTCTGCTGCAGCATGATGTCAGCAGAGCCCGGTGCTGATTGATGGGCGCCGGCAGCCAATGCGCGGGGCGCGGGAGCCAGGTGCTGCAGGGGCGGAGGGGACCAATGGGGCGAGGCGAGCGGCTGCTCCTCCTCGCTGCAATGTGGGCAGAGGCTGGAGGGGCAGCGGGCCGCAGAGGGGCCGGGGCCGGGGCCGGGCGGCTTTTCCCGCCCCTCGGGGGCCTGTCTCCCGGCGAGCCTCCCAGCCTGCCAGGGCAGGGCGTCTGCTCCATGTGGCACTCAGCGCCCTGCTGGCCTCTGCCTGGGCGGGGTGGCTCTGCCCCTTCGCTCTTCAGGGAGGCCACCTGCTTGGTGCCCACGAGCCTGCTTCTTCCTCACGTGGTGCCACCCACGACCAGGGAGGGGTGGCTAGCTGGGCTAGTCTGCAGACAGGGCAGATATGCACCTTGTAGACCATCCAAGATTTATCTTTTTTTTTAATTTTCATGTACCAGATCGAATGAGCCAGATCTGGTCCAAAACCTTTGAATCTTTCAAAAACCTTATGTGGCCCTGCTACGGGCAAGTGTCCTCCACCCCAGCCTGGGGCTTCGAATACTTCCAAATCTTTTGGCAGGTATCCTGCATGCAGGCCCAAGCCTGCAGGCTTGGGGTTCGGATGCCCCCATGTTTCACCTGCCCTCAGCCATAGGGCCGCAGGAGCCAGCTAGGGAGGAGTCTCCTATTTCCATAAAGTGGGCATGTAGCAGACCAGCCAAGATAGATACCTATTATAGAGCACAAGCTTTCAGAAACACGAGGTCACCTCAGCAGGCAGTCATAGTTTCATAGATGTTAGGGGCTAGAAGGGATCTTGCAGATCATCTGTGCACAGAGAGGCCACTGCTATGAGGAAGACCACAGTTCCTGGATATCTTGCTGGGTTGGTCAGCAACAAGGCATTTCTGAGGCACAGGTCATAGCGCCTAGTATCTCTCCAGGTTAAACATCACAACCACTGGTGTTTTTCTGGGTTTGTGCCTGTACTGAGGAATCTTCTTACTGAGTTTCTCCTATGTTGGGACAGGACTGGCGTCTCCCCATGAGGAAGCACAGAGGCCTACAAGGATCTCTCCTGGTTGGGCACAAACATGGCACAGCCAGGAGGAAGCTCATAGCTGCCCTGATCTCTTCTGGTGGAGCAAGGACAGTCGTAGCTGTGACAGCCATGGTGTCTCCCAGTTGGGCAAGGAGGACTCGCTGCTGTGAGGAAGAGCAGAGCTGCTGTTCTTTTTCCTCTGTGGGTAGTGATGGGTCACTGCTGTGAAGAGCCTCACAGGTACTCGGTGCTCTCCTGGGTCCTGCATGGAAGGGGAGAAATTCTGTGAAGAAGCTTGTACCTGCCGATTTCTCTCAAGCTTGAGCACAGAGTGGAAACCACTGCGAGGAAGCTGATCCCAGCCACGCTGCCTCTTGGGCTGTGCTAGGTCAGGACAGGCCGCTCCTTTCAGAAGGCTGATAACTCTGAGGAAACTCACAACTACTGAAGTGCGCACTGAGTTGGCCAGCAACAAGATGCTGGTGTGAGGAAGCTCACAGAGATCTCTCCCGACTTGGGCAAGAACAGAGAGCACTGCTTTGTGAGAGGTTTGCTGCTGAGGTATCTCCCAGAATGGGCAGTGCCAGTGCACTGCAAAGGGATAGCTGCCAGAGTGACTCAGGAGATAAGCAGGGATAAGGTAAGGCTCTGAGGAAGTTCACAGCTATGGTGGGTTCTCCTAGACTGGGCAGGCAAAGGGCACTGAAGTGAGGAAGGTCACTGTGGCAGATTTCTTTTAGACTCAAGCTGAGACCTGAGAACCTCTCTGAGGAATGTCAAAGCTGTCACACTCTTATAGCCTGGGCTAGGACATGTCAGTGTGATGTCTTTATGGTTGGGCATGGATAGGCCAGTGCATGAACCTCTCATTCATGGATGCTGGATTATCTCTTGATTTGGGAAATAAAGGTACAGAGCTCTTCATGGTGTGGGCCATGAATGGCACATACCCCCAGCAAGTGGGGGGGCATGGCAGCAGTGGGAGCAGCGGGAGCATGGCAGCGGTGAGCGGCGAGCTCGCATTGGTGCTGCCAGTGGCAGGGGTGGGGTGGGGCGGGGATGGGGAGTGCCGACCAAGGGTTGGTGGCCATCTACAGCCACCACCGGCAGTGTTGGTGGCACCAGCGGGATCGGGAACTGCCTGCAGACACTGCCATGTCAGTGGCAGGGTGGCGAGCAGTAACTGCCTGCAGGCGCCACCAACAAGTGTCAGTGGTGCCTTTTTGTAGGGTGTGCACCTCCACACTCAGGGGGTGCACATGCACCCATGTGCACCCCTTACACATTGCCCCTGGTGTGGGCTGAGACAGGGCATGGTTGTAAGCTCTTTTCTTCCAGGGTCTTTTTTCTGTGTTAGGCAAAGATAGGACACTACTTTAAAAAAGCTCACAGCTCCTAGGGTCCCTTCTGTGCCAGGCACAAGTATGGCACAATCTGTGAGGAAGCTCACAGTTGCCAAGGTCTTTCTTTCCTGATGGACCTTTCAGAATGACTTAGACAAACTGTAGGACTGGGCCAAAAGGAATGTCATGTGTTTCAACAAGGACAAGTGCCTAGTCTTGCACTTAGGACAGAAAAATCCCATACACCAGTACAGGTTGGGGGCTGACTAACCGGGCAGCAGCTCTGCAGAAAAGGACCTGGGGGTTACAGTGGACAAGAAGCTGAATATGAGCCAGCAGTGTGCCCTTGTTGCCAAGGAGGCTAACAGCATACTGGACTGCATTGGTATGTGTGTTGCCAGTAGGTCAAGGGAAGTGATTGTTCCCTACTACTCAGCTCCAGTAAGACCACATCTAGAGTACTGCAGTCAGTTTTGGGCCCCCCACTACAGAAAGATGTGGACAAATTGGAGAGAGTCCAGTGGAGAGCAACAGAAGTGGTGAGGGGGCTGAGGCACATGACTTATGAGGAAAGACTGAGGAAACTGGGCTTATTTAGTCTAGAAAAGAGAAGTCTGAGGGGGGGATTTAATAGCAGCCTTCAACTACCTGAAGGGGGGGTTCAAAAGAGCATGGAACTAAGCTATTCTCATTGGTGGCAGATGGCAAAACAGAGCTATAAGGAGCAACAATCTCAAGTTACAGCAAGGGACGTTTTGGTTAGATATTAGGAAGAACTTTCTTACCAGGAGGGTAGTAAAACTTTCTTACCAGGAAGGCAGGTGTCATAGCCCAACCATTGGCAAAAATTTTCAAAAATTCATGACGCTCAGGTGGAGTACCTGAAGACTGGAAGAAGGCGAATGGGGTACCCATTTTCAAGAAAGGGCGGAAAGTAGATCCCAGGAATTACAGGCCAATCAGCTTGACCTCAATCTCTGGTAAGATTCTTGAGAAAATGATCAAGGAAACCCTTCTGGATAAGCTGGCTGAGGACAACATCCTGAGGGACAGCCAGCACGGGTTTGTCATGGGTAGGTCTTGCCTGATCAATCTCATCTCCTTCCATGACCAGGTGATGTATCACCTGGACAAGAGAGAAGAGATTGATGTCATATATCTAGACTATTAAAAAGCCTTTGATCTGGTATCCCATGACCTCCTCATGGAAAAATTGGCCAACTGAGGCCTTGGCTACACCACAGTCCAATGGCTGGGAAATTGGCTCTGAGATCAGACCCAGAGAGTGGTGGTCAATGGCAGCGAATCATTATGGTGCTCTGTGACCAGTGGCATCCCCCAAGGCTCTGTCCTTGGACTGGTTCTCTTTAACATCTTTATCAACGATGTGGTCATTGGTGTCAGAAGTGCACTGGCTAAGTTCGCCAATGACACTAAACTTTGGGGCATAGCGTCCACACCTGAGGACAGGCTAGTGATCCAGGCTGACTTGGATAAACTTAGTGGGCTGACACAAACCTGATGATGTTCAATACCGATAAATGTAAGGTACTCCACCTCAGGGAAAAAAACCCTGCAGCATACTTATAGGCTCAGCAGTGCTACGCTTGCTAGCACCACTGCTAAAAGAGACTTGGGGGTCATGATTGACCACAAGATGAACATGAGCCACCAATGCGATGTTGCATCTGATAAACAAAACCCTGGCTTGGATTTATAGATGCTTCTCAAGTAAATCTCAGGATTTCTTCCTCCTGCTGTACTCAGCCTTGGTGAGGCTGCAGCTGGAGTACTGCATCCAATTCTGGGCTCCACAATTCAAGAATGATGTCGAGAAGCTTGAGAGAGTCCATTGGAGAGCCACGCGCATGATCAGAGGGCAAAAGAATAAGCCTTATGATGAGAGGCTGAGAGCCATGGGACTCTCTAGTCTGGAAAAGTGCAGGCTCAGGGGTGACCTGGTGGTTGCTTATAAGTACGTAAGGGGTGTACATCAGGATCTGGGAAAACATCTGTTCACCAGAGCACCCCAAGGAAAAACAAGGACCAATGGTTATAAACTCCTACAAGGCTATTTTAGGCTAGACATAAGAAAAAGTTTCTTTATGGTCCAAGCCCCCAAGACCTGGAATAGACTCCCTCCAGAAGTGGTGCAGGCACCTACTCTGGACTCATTCAAGAAACGCTTGGATGGTTATCTTGCTGGGATCCTTTGACCCCAGCTGACTTCCTGCCTCTGGGGCAGGGGGCTGGACTTGATGATCTTTGAGTTCCCTTCCAGCCCTAACATCTATGAAATTTATGAAAAATACTGGAACAGGTTCCCCAGAGAGGTGGTGGAAGCTCCATGCTTGGAAGTTTTCAAAACCTAGCTAGACAAAGCTTTGGCTGGGATGATCTAGTTGGGGATGGTCCTGCTTTGAGCAGCGGATTGGACTAGGTGGCTTCCTAAGGTCCCTTCAAACCCTCACTTTCTGTGATTCTATGAGTCTATGACTGCAGATACACCACTGCTCTGAGGAAGCTTGTGCCTATTGGATATTTATTGGTATTGGTTAGCAACAGGGGGCTGCTTTATGGAATCTCATGGCTGCCAAGTTTACTTGTGGTATGGGCAGGTAGAGGGCACTATTGTGAAGAAACTCACAGCTGCATCTATCACTCCTGGGCTGGCATGGTCAGGACACTGCTGTGAGGATGTTTCTCCCAGCTTGCAGCAACAGGGCATCAGTGTGAGGAATCTCACAGCTCCTGAGGTGTCATTCTGAGAAGGGCCGGTCTGAAGAAAACCCCAGTTGCCAAGATCTTTTCTGGTTGTCCGTGGACATGCCACTGCTCCAGTGTTCACACCTGCTAGATTTTATACTGATATTATCCATAACAAGGCACTAATTTAGGGAAGTTCATGGCTTCTGACATCTCCCATGGATTTGGCAGGGGAGATGAATTGGCCAGCCACAGGAAGCCACTGTGAGGAAGTTTGCAGCTTCAGGGATACTTCTGGGTTCGGCAGTGGCAGGTCACTATGACAAGAAAGTGCAGAACAGCAGAAATATTTCCCAAGTTGGGCAGTGGCAGGCAACTGATGCAAGGAAGCAAATGTTATCACCAAAAACCCAGGACCATTCCAGAGACATGGCTATAGCCCACCTGTGATCAGGACCTCTTTTTCAAGCTTAGGCACAGAATTAAGGGACAGTGACAATTTCCTTAATGATTATCCTTTTTGTATACCATGTCAAGATACAATTACACTTCCCGATGATTTCATTCCCTTTTAACAGGTAAGGTTTTACTGTACTACCACCAAGTCAGATAGAGGCAAACAGCAGGTCTAGAACTCAATGTTTTATTGATTACATCCCAAAGCACAAGAATAAGCACTGCTCTCAATGCCTATCTAGCTGTGGGCATCCGTACAATACAGAATCTCACCTATACTATCTTGGGAGACACAGAAGGGAGGAAGAAGGTGGCATCCAGACTGGCAGCAGGTTGTTTTGAATTTGCTGAGATCTTCCAAAATCCCCCTTTTCTCATTTATACTCAGTATATATACACACAGCTTATTTTAATACATAGTCTCTGATTGGTTTTGTCCAGATCTCTTTGTTTCACTGATACTTTGCAAACTAGACTGAACCGGTTTTTCTATGAACTTTGAAGATGCCAATTAGATGGGGTCTGTGTCCTTGTGAAAATTACAGTTCTGGGAGAAAGGACTTCTTATCTTTTTCCTTCACCATCTGGGAATACTACTTGCCATGTTCTGTTTTGGTTTTTTTTGCTTTGCTGTCAAAACCAGTGATAACACATCTGCAAAGGCTCCCTCTGAAACAGGCTTTGGGGCTTTCTGCTTTAGCCACATTTCTGTATCTTAGCCTAAGTTCTCTGAAAAGGCCAGGGCTAACAACACGTAGTTTTGCTGGTGGACTCTTGCTTTTCCTCTGTGCTCCTGGATTCATACTCCCAGGGCAACTTTAATTCACGCTTTTATTTCTTTTCTAGACATAATATACATTTTGCCTCTACCATAGCCAGTTAACAAAGACATTATTATTTCAGTATGATTCCAGCAAACTACGTACAATTAAATTTTTAATAAAAGGCAAAACATCAGTTGTTACTTTTAACTTCCATTAAGTGTTTTCCAAAAACAGTTATTCACACTTGGGTTAGCTTAATGTTAGTGGTCTTGATGAACAGATTCTTGTTCTGTTTTCCCAGGATGCTGCTTGTGACTTAAATGTAAGTTTATTGATTTTGTATCATCTTAAGCACATATTATTTGTAATTTAGGCTTTTGCTAGTAGTAGGCCTGCACTTGTCAGTGTGGTCTGTCAGGTACTGACCATGTTTACAATACTAGATCTTGAGCAGGAACCTGGAAATGCTGTAGGGAACCTCACAGCTGCCACAGTCCCTCTTGGACTTGGACAGCCACTGCTGCAAGAAAGCTCACTGCTCTGAGATCTCTCTGGTTGGTAATAGGTAGACCACTGCTCCTGGATTTCCTACTGAGTGAGAAAATGGCAGGAAATTGCTGTGAGGAAGCTCTCTGAGGGTACCTCTCCTAAGATAATTACACAGAGCACTGCTATGAGGAAGTTCACCACTGCAGCAGTCTCTCCTAGGCTGGCCAGAGATAGGGCACTACTGTGAGGAAGCTCACTGCTGTGGCGGGTCTTATCTAGATTACGCAGAGAGAGCGCAGTGGTGTGTAGAAGTTCACAGCTTCCAGGATCTGTCTTGGGTTGAGTAAGGACAGATCACGCTGTGAAGAAGCTTACAGCTGACCGTTTTTTTTAAGGCAGTATTGTGAGGAAGCTCAGTGTTTCTGCTCAGGACAGAGCAGTGCTGTGAGGGAGGCTTATTCTGGTAGCATTATGGAGAAAGAAAGAAAACCATTACTTCCTTCCAGTGTGAAGGCTAAGGAATTGCTTCTACCTTGCAGCTTTCCATACTGAAGTGGAGACACTGAGATCACTGCCAGCCCTGACTGCAGCCAGGGGACTCTTAATGCAGCAAGAAGCCTATCAATGGGACTGCTATATAAATTCAAACTGGGGGGGGCGGTAAGCTAGAGAAGGACCAACCCGAGGAAAGAGTCCACAGTCTCCACCTTTGTCACTGTCTCACTCTTCCTGCTATTCCTCTCTCACTCTGTGCAGTATTGTATCCAGGTCCTCTTTCCTCTTTCAGTTTTGCTCTGTGATGCCTCCCAACCTGACCGGCTACTACCGCTTTGTCTCCCAGGACAACATGGATAATTACCTTCGAGCTTTAGGTAACTCCACTCTTCTCCTCTTATTGCTTCTCCCTTCTATATCCCACCCTCCCCTCCCCACTCTGCAAAATGATGAGCCCCCCACAGGCAGGGATAGGATTTTTGTTCCCCTTTCTGTCCATTCATTTTTATTCTGATCCTGTAATCCCACCAGTATGAGCAGAGGGATTGTGATAAGGGCACCTGGAATCTGAGGAATAGTCTTGTTGCAGGGAGGTAGAAGTTATGGAAGGGACTGCAGGGAGGAAACCACAGAGGAGCAAGGAAGGGCACTGCTGTGAGGAAGCTCACTGCTGCCAGCATCCTATTCCTTGTCCCATCTCATGTCCCCAGATATTAATGTGGCCCTGCGCAAACTGGTTTGCCTCCTGAAGCCTGATAAGGAGATAATCCACACAGGAGATCATATGACCATCCGCACAATCACCTCACTGAGGAACTATGTTATGGACTTTGACCTGGGAATTGAGTTTGAAGAGGATCTAGGGCCAGTGGATGGACGCAAGTGCCAGGTGAGAGGTTTGTGGGAACAGATCAACTTCTGGAGGTCAACTCAGCTACAGGCACTGTCAAGCAGTTTGACTAATCACTGGAATTTAGTAGGCAAGCCTGTTCCTAATGGGTGAATCAAAAGAGAATCCAGCTCAGGGGTAGGGTAACCTTGTCTCTGCAGACCTAAGCAGGGTGAAAAAAGCAGGGCTTTCTCTTGCTACCTATGATAAACAGGAAATTTAAGTTAAAATTAAATGTAAAATAGAGCTGAGATATCTGGAGTTTCAGAACCCAGATACCCTCAACTCTGTCCTCTGTTAGCAGTACCCTGAAAAATCCAAAAATCAGATGGCTTGCTGGAACAAACAGATTTGTCCTGTCACATGAAAGGCTGGACCCTCTAAGATGCTGGAGTCACTCTGTATTCATGAAAGTCAGAGCAACGCAAAATAAAATGTAAAAAAGGCTCTCAAAATCAGTGACTACATTTCAAAATAAGTCCCAGAGAGAGAGAGCTCAAGTATGAGGGGAGTGGGTTAGAGGAAAGGTAATGGTAAACACCATACACAGAAATAGACATGGGCAGGGACTCTGTCTTCTTTTCCCACGACTGATGGTGTCTCCTGTCTCTTCACCCATTCTTTTCAGACCACCGTCTCCTGGGAGGAGGATCAGCTTGTGTGTGAGCAGCGAGGAGAGAAGAGAAACCGGGGCTGGAGACACTGGTTAGAAGGGGACCTGTTACACCTGGTGAGGTGGAGCTCAGAGCAGGATGTCATGTTAACACCCATTATGGAGAAATCCAGGGGTGCCTATACATGTGCAGGAAGGCTGCTCTGACACACTTTAATTATAGCATATCAGAGCAGACTTGGTTAATTGAGTCTGCTGGGCCATGGTAATAAGCACACTCCAGCAGTCTCCAGCATCTTGTTTATCAGCATCCCCACACTGAAAAATGGTGGTGGGGACACTCCAAGTAGTTAAAGCACCCTTGCCACCATTTTTCAGCATGGGGACACTGACACACATGACACTCCAGGCAGTTTTATTAAAGCAGCTCTCAGAGCCGCTTTGATTAAAGCACCCACTCCCAGAGCATCTCTACAAATGCCCTAAGAGATGCAATAAGATGCCGAAGGCTCTGCCTGGCATGATCATGCCTCCTCCTGTGGATCCCAGTCTCAGTGTCCAGAGTTTCTCTGGGGCAACAGCTGCTTCACAAAAACATCCTCCTATAGGGTTCAAAAGTTGAGTTGGCGGAGCTCACTGGGATCCAGCCAATGTCCCTTTCCTGCCGTGAAATCTGACTATGGCTCCAGAGATTCTGAGAGGGAGAGGAAAAAGAAGAACACAAGGTTTCCTGTGTCTAACACTGAAATCTCAATAAATCTTCAGAAACAAAGAGAGAGAGAGAGAGAGAGATGGAAACGGCAGGGAGGGACTGGTCGTGGGCAGGAGTGGGAGGCTCAGTCTGAACTGCCTGAGGAGCTGCAGGCAGGAATAGCAGGAGCATCTCTTGCAGGGCAGAGCTGCATGGGGACCCCAAAACTAGAATGACTGTGGGTTAGAATTAGGGAGCTTTGGCAGGGATGTGTGGGAAATGCAGGCCTGGAAGAGGTCTGTGGTTCAAGACTGAGGGGCATTGGCAAAGCTGTGTGGAGATGGGGGCAGAACTGGAAAGTGTGGGAGCTGTAGGTTAGGGTTGAGAGTCTCTTTCAGATCTGTCCTAAGTCTCCTCTTGTATCTTATTCTCCTTCCCAGCGCATGACAGCAGAAGATGAGGTTTGTGTTCAGATTTTTCAAAAAGTGAAGTAACCACAGCACATAAGGTATCAAGAATTGATCCATTTGAGCAGGACCAGCTTTGCTGCAGAGCCAAAATCAAAGCTAACAAATCTGCCCCCCATGTCACGCTTCAAACTGCCTTTGGATTAAAGAGATACAAATGGCCAAAACCTCTTTTGTAGTAATTATCTTCATTGCCGCCAATGTTTGCCTTGCATCTCACTAAGGACCACACCCTAAGTAATACTTGGGTTAGGTTTCCTGGCCCATTTTCCCACTCCATAGGGGCAAGGAGCCTTGCTGAGCACCGTATCTCCTTAAGTGAGTTCACTGTGCTACCTGTGAGAAGCACAGATTTCTTTGTGTTCTCCCTCAGTACTCAGGCGCTGGAAGGCAGGAAGCATGCAATGAGTAGATACTGGCTCCCCTTCTGGGTTGCCCCCAGGAAAAGAAAGATTACAAGAGAAGGAATTTCCAGCCTCTGGGGAAATCTGCTGATGGGGTGGGGAGGGGAAAAAAAAGAAGTCATGCAAGGTTAGAGGAGTGAGATGGAAGTCAGGCTGTGGGGTGGGAGGGAAATGGGGCTTCAAGTTTCACTGAGATCCTTTCAGAATAAGAGCTCTCATGTCTGAGATAGAGGGAAGGGAGGGTGAAAAGGAAGAGTCACTGTTTGGCTGACTCCAGATGTAAGAATCCAGAGAAGAGGAGAACACACAGAGTGAAGGTCAGAAGTGAATCCCCACCTTGCTCCTTGGGGCAGAGCTGTGCAGTGGCTGATACACAGATGGGACTGCCTAAGATTCTTGTCTAATCTTATTTGTTCCTCTGCTACCTTTCCTCTCTGAGACCCCTCTGGACTCTGTTCAGTGTGGAGTTGGAGAAAAGAGGGAAAGGGTCAAACCCCTCCAGTCACCTTCAGAGGGAAGATGGCATTGTCATCAGCCCATCCCAGTGCAGTCCACAGGAATAATGCTGCCCTGACCCATAAAACAAGCCCCTGATGTTTTTAGAGCTCATGCCGAGTCCTCCTGGGCATTGCTGATATCCTCCTGGCCTACAGCACATTCTGCCACTCTACTTGCTCCCACTGACACCCCACAAGTCCCCCTGGGTTTAAAATACAGACTTGAATCAAACTTTGTCTAAAAACAGTTTTGCCAACCAGGTGAGTCAAAAATCAGGAGCCAGGAAATCCCCAAATCATTTGATTTTAGGAAATAGTAAACTGTGGATTGTTTTTATTTGATTCTTTTGGGGATTTGGTGCTTTTGGGGGTGGCTTTCTGCTGCTGTCTCAAGAGCTAAAAACTAGAAATCTGTTTATTTAAAGCAAGGGTGTCAACTTCATCTGGCCTGAAGGGCTAAATGAGGGTTACTGGGCCAGTCTGGAACCAATCCCCTAACCCCTGGGCATGCAGCACCAACAGCACTGGGACCCACCCACCAGCCTCAGGGTGTGCTGTGCATGCTGCATACAGGGCTGGCACAGGACACATGCTGCCCTCAGTGCACAAACTGCACCTTTTTTTTATTAAAATATATTTCTATAGATAGAGAGTTATATATGTACATTCCCTATCATAAGCTTTCCATCACACATCTTAAATCCACATTAAGAAGCCCACACTTCCTGTTTCAATAAACACACCAAGTCCCCTGTGCACCCTCCCTCTACCCTCACCTACCCAAATAGTCCTTTAGTCCAAACCCCTATTTGGGGTTTACATTCTCAGTTCATTCACTGTCCTTGTCGCTGTCACTGTTGATGTCACTGTCACTTCTGCTGCTGATCCTGTTGTAGTCCTTCTCGCTGTCTTCAGGTCCAATTGCATCTCTGTCCTCTTCATTCTCTTTATCCACTTCCTTTCCTGGGGGGTCTTTGAACAACCTGTGCCAGGTATTGCTTTTCCAGATAGAGTTGGCTACGTCTTCTCCAGCCTCACCCACCGATTTCCAGTGGTAGGACTGAAGTTTGCTCAGAAACATTTTAACACAGTCTGTTTCTTTGAGTTCAGCGTGCCTGTATACCAGGAGGTTCCTGCATTGCCACAGGGCGCTCCTGACACAGGACACAAATTGGTCAAAACGCGTTGTCTGGGACCCCTGCTGCTCAGTGAGGTGTCCATACATCACCACGTCCCTTGTCATCAGCCTGACTCCTGTCACTCTTTCAAGGAGCTGGCTTAGCTTTTCCCACACACTTTTGGCATATGGGCAGTGCCCTAGGATGTGGTCAATGGTTTCTGCTTCTTCTTAGCAAGTTTCCCTGGGGCAATTGGGTCGAATCCCTTGTCCCTCCCTGTACCTCCACACCCTCACTGGGAGTACTTAGTGTGCTATCAATGAACTCAAGTCCCTGTGGTCCTTGCAGAGGTCCTTGTGGATTGGCAGTCCTGGCTCCAGATGGCTTAGCAGTCCTTATCGGGGAGCAACTCCATGGTTGATAACCTGTCTCTGTCTCTGACTGCCCTCTGTATCTTTTTGTGGTTGGACATAGTCACCAGGCTTTCCTTCTGTAACTGATACTCGCTCCAGAACTCATTCAGGATCCTGTAAAACCAAGGCTGCTCCATGGTCCACTGTCTCCCTACTGCTACAGGCAGCACAGGGGGTAAATCTAGGGTGTCACATGGAGCGCCTTGGGCCAGTGATCCATAGCCAAACTGTATGGTTTCATGGGCCAGATCCAGCCTGCAGACTGTATGTTTGACACCCATGATTTAACATGAAAGCTGAGCATGTCAAGTAATCATCTGACTCCCCCAAGCTGGAGCTTAAACATATGTAATCCTGCTTATGTTCTGCCCATGTGACTGGCTCTGTTCTATAATGGTAGCTTGTGTGTTTTTCATCCGCATACCCTCATTAGTATGCAGGTTTGGGGGGACTACAAATCATAGAGTCATAGAGAAGTCGGGCTGGAAGGGACTTCCAAAGGCCATCTAGTCCAACCCCCTGCCCAAGGCAGGATCATCCCCATCCAAACCATCCCATATATACAACCATAATCTGAACCCTACATAAGACTACCCTCAACCCTGACACAACACAGACCTAGCACCCTCACCTGCCATGGGTAAAGCAGAGAAACCACAGCAGCCAATGTCATGCTTCTATAAAATGTCAATATATGCTCAAGAGGTCCTGGATAGAGGGCCACACCCCCTGCTACAGAGGAAGGCAAAATGTCCTGTCCCACAGTCTATACTGTGTTTCATAGATTTCATAGACATTTGGGCTGGAAGGGACCCTGGAGGATCACCGAGTCCAGCCCTCTGCCCCAGGGACAGGAAGTCAGCAGGGATCATAGGATCCCAGCAAGATAAGCATCCAAATGTGTCTTGAAGGCGTTCAAAGTGGGTGCTTGAACCACTTCTGGTGGCAGTCGATTCCAAAACTTGGGGTCTCGGACAGTGAAGAAGTTCTTTTTTATCTCCAGCCTGAATCGGTTGCGGCGGAGTTTGTGACTGTTGGATCTTGTCATCCTTTGGGGCACTCTGGTGAACAGATGTTCCCCCAGATCCTGATGAGTACCCCGATACATTTATAGGTGGCCACCAGATCACCCCTGAGCCTGCCCTTTTCCAGGCTGAAGAGCCCCATGGCTCTCTGCCTGTCATCGTAAGATCTGTTTTCCTGACCTCTGATCACGCGCGTGGCTCTCCTCTGCATACTCGCAAGCTTCTCCACATCCTTTTTGAATTGTGGAGCCCAAAACTGGATGCAGTACTCCAGCTGTGGCCTCACCAAGGCCGAGTACAAGGGGAGAATGACGTCCCGGGATTTACTTGAGAAGCATCTATGGATGCAAGCCAGCATTTTGCTCGCTTTACTAGCTGCAGCATCACACTGAAGGCTCATGTTCATTTTGTGGTCAGTCATGATCCCCAAGTCCCTTTCAGCTGTAGTGCTAACCAGCGTAGCACTGCTAAGCCTATAAGGATGCTGCAGGTTTTTCTTCCCAAGGTGGAGAACCTTGCATTTTTCAGTGTTGAACACCATCAGGTTCCCATCCACCCATTTCCTGAGCCTGTCAAGATCTGCCTGGATCACTCTCCTGCCCTCAGGTGTGAATGCTTTACCCCAGAGTTTGGTATCATCAGCAAACTTGGCCAGTCCACTTCTGACACCAAAGTCCACATCATTGATGAAAATGTTAAATAGGCCCTAGGACAGAGCCTTGAGGGACCTCACTGGTCACAGCATGTCAAGACGATTGGCTCCCGTCAGTCACCGCCCTCTGGGTCCTACCGCGAAGCCAATTCCCCAGCCAGCAGATCGTGGTGAGGTCAAGGCTGCAGTTAGCCAGTTTAGCCAAGAGGTGATCGTGGGATACCAGATAGAAGGTTTTTTTGAAGTCAAGCTATCACCTGGACAAGTGGGAAGAGATCAATGTTGTATAAGTAACCTGGTCATAAAAGGAAATGAGATTGGTCAGGCAAGACCTACCCACAACAAACCCATGCTAGGTATCCCTCAGGATATTGCCCTTTGATAGTCTTTTCCAGGATCCTCCCAGGATAGAGGTCAGGCTGATGCCCTGTAGTTAGCCAGATCTACTTTCCTCCTTTTCTTGAAGATAGGCACAACACTGGCCCACTTCCAATCTTCGGGTACTTCACCAGAGCGCCAAGACCTCTTGAAGATCTGTGCCAGGGGCTGAGCTATGATGCTCGCCAGCTTCCTGAGTACCCTTGGGTTTAACCCATCAGGGCCGGCTGACTTGAAGGTATCCAGCCTGTCAAGGTGTTCCTTCACAAGGTCAGCTTCGATAGAGGGCAAGGAATTCTCCCTCACCTGGGCCTCCCTGACCCATAGTGGGTAGGGCTGTCCCATGGGACTGGTGAAAAACTGATGCAAAGAACCCATTTAGCAAGTTCACTTTTTCCTGGGCATCAGTTGCCCCATCTGGTTTAGCAGGAGTCCAATGTTGCCCTTGCTTTTCCTCCGGCTCCCCACACATCTAAAAAAGGACTTTTTATTTTCCTTGATATTTGTAGCTAACTGGAGTTCCATCGCAGCCTTGGCTTTCCTGATTTGCTCCCTGCAGGACTGGACCAGAGCAGAGTATTCGCATGTTGTTCTCAAAAGACCAAGGAGTTAAACTTATAGAACAGTAATGTTTGTTTATTTAGAGAACCATCTTAGCCTGCTTCTCTGCTGTTCCCTTTGGTTCCTGCAAATGTACTAACTTATACTTTTAAAGGTATCTTCATGTCTTCCTCCAGTACTAACTTTGGCAGTTTAGTTCAACCCATAGTTAAAGCACATTTTAGCAGGTCTCTATTAGTCTTTGTGTTGGCTTTATAGCTGTAAGTGGTCTTCTCAGATTCTCTGCATTCTCAATCTGTGTTGGTTCAGTTGTTGTTTGGTTTCCTTGTTCAGTTGCCTGTATTTGTGTGTCATTTTTAATCTTCTCTGTCATTTCTTGTTGCTTTATTGCTATCTCTGTTTCCTTCAGTGAATCTCATGATCATAGGATCCTAGAAAGTGAGGGCTGGACCTCAGGAGATCATCTATTCCAACTCCCTGCTCAAATCAGGACCAGCCCCAACTAGATCATCCCAGCCAAAGCTTTATCTGGCTGGGTTTTGAAAACTCCCAAAGATGGAGCTTCCACCACCTCTTCGGGTAACCTGTTTCATTGTTTTACTACTCTCCTAGTGAAAAAATTCTTCCTAATATCTAACCTAAACTTCGCTTGCTGCTCCTTGTTCTTTCAACTGCCACCACTGAGAATAGCTTACTCCATCCTCTTTCAAACCCGCCTTCAAGTAGTTGAAGACTGCTATTAAGTCTTCTCAATCTCTTCTTCTCTAAACTAAATGAGCTGTGTTCATGCAGTCTTTCCTCATGACTCATGTCTCCCAGCCTCCTTGCCATTTTTGTTGCCCTCTCTTGGACTTTCTCCAATTTGTCCACATCCTTTTTATATGGGGGGGGGGGGAATGTGGGAGAGGGGACAAAACTGAACACAGTACTCCAGATGTGGCCTCACCAGTGCTGAATAGAGGGGAATAATTACTTCCCTTGACGTACTGGCAACATACCTACCAATGCAGCCCAGTATGCCATTAGCCTTCTTAGCAACAAGAGCACATTGCTGGCTCATATTCATCTGATTGTCCACTGTAACCCCCAGGTCCTGTTTTGCAAAGTTGCTGCCCAGCCAGTCAGCCCCCAGCCTGTACTGGTGCGTGGGATTTTTCCATCCTAAGTACAGAACTTGGCACTTGTCATTGTTGAACCTCATAAGATTCCTTTTGTCTCAATCCTCCAGTGTGTCTAGGTTCAGCTTGTTCTGTTTTTTCTTCCAGCTTCTGCAGCCTGGGATTTGTTATTTCAGTTGCTTGGCACATTCTAACTACCTTTTCCAAATTAAGCTCAGGATCCTCTAGCAATCTTTTCCTGACCTATCCCTTATACCTAATACTATTTGATTTCTGATCATGGACTGTTTTAGACCTCCAAAGTTGCATGTCTGTCTCAGAAGTCTGAGATCTTTGACAAACTCCTCTATCATCTCACATTCTTTCTACTGTTTCATGTGGAAATTGTACCATTCATAGGTTTCATTTTGTTTAGATATACAATATTCCTCAAACTTTTTATTACTGTGTCACAGCTTTTCTGTTCTGCTTCTGACAGTTGTAGGCTATTACAAAGAGACAGAGAGCTTCTAGGCCTGCTATATTTAAAAAATAGCTACCTTGAATGGATCTTCCTTCTCTGTAGCTCCATTGGCCATCGTATATGGAGCTCTGCTTAAATTCTTCCAGTTCTCTGCTGCACTGCTGGACAGCTTTAACTCCTCTGGAATTCTGAGAGGCTCCATTTTTATTGCTTATATTCTACTCTTGGTACCAGTATTGTTCTCAAAAGACCAAGGAGTTAAACGTATAGAACAATAAAGTTTGTTTATTCAGACAGCCCTCTTAGCCTGCTTCTCTGCTGTTCCATGCAGTTTCTTTCTACTGCTCTGAGGCAAAGGTACATATATATTACACTCTTAAATTTCTCCACAAACATACCAATCTGACCATGGGGTACAATTCCTTCCTGATCCCAAATATGATGATTGATCTGACCCTGAGTGGAGGGGAAGGACCCTTGAGTCAGGAATGTCCACCTTTGCTCCTAGTTGGAGAATTGGCACACCCCAATTGAAGTCCCCAGCCCTCACTCTAGCCAACGTCCAAGGCCTCTAGGGAGGCTTAAAAACCCTCTGACATGTATAGCAGAAAAAGTGGAGATGGGCAGGAGCAACCAGCAAAGCCCAAAAGCATAGGAAATATCCATGGTAGAAAATAGGCATAGCTACGCCTAGATCATCCCTGACCAATGGCTGTCCGACTTCTTCTTGAACACCTCCAGTGATGGAGTCCACAACTTCCCTAGGCATCTATTCTACTGCCTCCCTAGTCTCACAGTGAAGAAGTATTTCTGGATATCCAATCTAAATGTACTTTGCTTCAACTTCAAGCCATTGGTCTACAACCTGATCTTTGCAGCAAGAGAGAAAATATGCTTTCCCTCTTCTTTATGGCAGCCCTTCAAGTATTTGCCTGTTTTCACTGATTGTGGTTGGGTGTGAAGAGTATGAAGGGTGTGAAGAGTGTGAAGGGTGTGAAGGTTCCAGATAGGGATTACTCTGTGGATAGCCTTGTGGTTCATCAGTTCTTTGAAGGAAAGTACATGTTCCGATAGTGGGTTCAGGAACAAATCTGATACTTATTATTACTAAAAATGATGAAAAAGATCCCTGAACCTACTGCTGACATATGTCAGGGTCTAAAGGAGCTGGGGTTGTATTGCAGCCTGAACAAGAGCAGCAGAGGTAGAGACCCCACCAGAGGAATGACAGAGGAGACCCCTGAAGGTGGCAGCCAGAACAACACTCCATAGCTTCCCACCCTAGCACTGCTCCCTAGTCTCAGAGTAGTAGTAACTGCGTGGGCCTCCCCACCCAGCACTTGTTACTTTGGTTGATGTAGGTCATAGAGTCCCTGGAGCAGAGCAGCAACTTCTGATAGCAGGGAACAACAGGACCTCTGGGGTTTGCAAAGGTGGTAGAATCTCCGGATGGTAACCCTGGGTGAGACCTCCTTACCAGTTGACTAGGCTAGGGGGTAGCTCTCTGGCTTGGTTTGCCAGTGATTGTGATCTGCTTTGAGCTAACAGTGAGTGTGATCTGTTTAAGATATAGTTAAGGGTTAATCATTAAGTTTTTCTTAAGGCATGCGCTTGCTCCTCTTTCCCCTTGTAATAAACTATGTTTTAGTTTAACTTTTGCTTGTGAGTGGGGATGTTTGCACATTAGAACACACAGTTAATGTTTATTTTCTCAGGTTTCTGGCCTGAAATTGAACCTGGCCCTTGTTACTGCCATCAAATGCCTGGCAGAAGGGTTACACATAAACGGGAAATGCGTGGGAATCATGATAAAATCCTAAGAGTTAGGAGCTCTGGGAAAAGTCAGTAGCTTCAGCCCTCTCACTGAAGGGGGAAAGTGGAACTACTTCCTTTGCCCCCTGGATTGGGCTGTGTTCTACTACTGTCTCAGCTTGGCTGTCTCATTACTCCCTGCTCACAGCTTCTCCTAGCAGAGGGCAGAGATGATAACCTCATTCAACAAGATTTAGCCAGTTTAAAACTTGCGGGAATTTAATACACATAACAGGGAGGCAATGCTGGAGATATTCGAATTAGAATGCAGAGCAGACTCATTTAATCAAGTCTGTTACAACATGTTCTAATTAGAAAGTGAACGTGCAGGTGTATAGGCAACCAAAGTGTCTAACTCCCATACGAATCACAGGCCATGAAGCACCTGAAGATTTGGACCAAAATGACTTTTTAAGTTGGTAAAATGCATTTTATTCCCACTGAGACACTTTGCAGGGAATCTGCCAGCCTACAAGGAGATTTCCAGGCACTTAAGAATAGAGTGGAGTAGAGCTGTAACTCTGCATGTGAAGACAGCTACTCCCACGGACACAAAAAATACATGACAGCCAGCTGTGATTCCATTCTTATTCACCCATGGTAAGTTGAGATCACAAAACAGAGCTGTTCAGCCTGGCACTGAAATACCTTTGTAAAAACTAACTTTGACTTGCAGCTCCTGCCTTCCCTGCCCTCTGTTATTCCAGTCTTAACCATACTCACAATTGGCAACAGTTTCCCACAGAGTTAGATGGATTTCACAGGGTGAGGTGCTTTGTTAGAACGTCCTGTTGCTGTGAGCTTGTTTTGTATGGTGGCCTCTGGGTGCCAGTCCCGTATGTAATTACCAGTTTCTCTCCCAGCAGTGTTCTTTAGGTGTAAAGTTCCTCACCAGAAATGACTTCTGATTGCAAACTTCCCTGTAAAAAGGACCCTGTCTCTGCAAGCACCTCTGAAAATGGTGCCCTGTGCCTTGCATTGTTCCTCACTGGTGGGTGGGTGATCACCTCCTTCCAAATGATGGCCTGTTGCCACAATTTTCCCATGGCTTCAGGCTCCCTGCCTGGCATACTCTAGATCTGCGTGAACTTTTCCTTTGTGGTTTGATAAAGTAACTTTAAAGAAAACTTACTGAGACAATGTAGTCATTTTAGAGTTATTTGAAAATCAGGAAATTCTAAGCATAAAGCTCATGTCCAAAAGTACAAGAATATTGGACATGGGACTTTGTCCTTTTTTACCTGTAAGTCCTGAAAAGATTTGCATTTTAAATGTTTTCTGTTCCCAGTTTCTTTTCACATTCATAACTTCGGCCTTGTCTATCCTGTTTCTCAAGGAAGATGCTATGAACAAAGAGCAAGGCCTAATCAACTAAGGAAGGGAAACAGGGTATTTGCAGGTTTTAAACATTTTTCTTTGGCTTTGTTAAAATCTATTTAACTCAAATACAATGGTAAACCCCCCCCCACTTTTTTAAAGTTTTCAAATCCTACCTCTTCATTGAAGAACCTGCTGATTCACAACTCAGAGGTTTCTGATGAGTCCTTCAGCAAAACACAGAGGAGAAAACCTGAAATTTTTAATAGTTTGATATTTTTAAAGTAAAAGAAGAGACAGTTTTTAAGACTACAATTTCTGGCCTTTTTCCCATACCTAGAAAAAATGCCAAAAAAAGAAGCAAGAAGGGAAGCAATGATCCTATTATCTATTACCCTTGTAGGAGTTCTTAAAAGCAACCCCCAATTGTGTTTGGATGTAGGAAAATTCACAGTTAAGCATCTCTTTAACAGCTAATGATGTTACTCATTTGCTGCAAAGAGGGTTCTGTTACCACAGTTGTTCTGTTCAGATGTAGACACTGCACAACCCCTACCAAAAACTCTTAGTTTTTGATCTGACAGTCAGTACCACAGTTCTAGCAAAGGAACAGCAGAGGGCAGCAGAACCTGTGTTAACAAAACCAATTGGCTCTGCCAGTCTCTTTTTATTTTAACTGTCTCTTCCCTCCCTCTCCTCTGGGTCTCCCCCCACCTTGCTATCTGAGTTAAGAGTTTCGATTTGGTTACAGCTCTCAAGGTCTGGCTAGAACATTTGGAGGGAGAGAGCGGGAGAGACACACACATCAGACAATGTGAGTGCTGGCAATTTAGGAAGGGCTGGGCTGGCATCTTGGTGAGGAAGAGGTCTAAAGGGTTAGATTTCTGGGGAAGGAAGGAGATAAATGCACATCATCCCATTACTGTTCTGAATGCTCATGTTAGGAATGGCCCTACAGTGTAGAGCAGTGAGGCTGTCAGAGGAGTGCTGGGGCCCCCACTCCCATAGTAACTCAGAGTGCTAAGAGGGTTGGAGGCAACAAAGAATCTGCCCAAGTTCTTGGACCCAGCTGAGGGTCCAGTAGGGAGGAGAGGGTGCTGTCTGGAGCTCATGCGGGGGTGTTGCAAGTCTCCTTTGTTTGTAGCTGAGAGACCTAGATGTGATAGAATAAGCGGAGCTAAACTGGGGGCTCTGTGGAATTGCTCTCCTACGGCTAAACTGAGGTCACAACCTTTGGACCCTGGAGAGCTGTGCTGGGTGAGCTCTTAGAGTGACAACATACAAAAACAACCTGTTGGCCTAGAGTCAAAAGGAGGAGCAACCATGCAAGCCATTATGGCCAAAATTCTTGCACCCTCCCTCACCCCACCCTCAGTTCCAAGAGACCCGGTTCCAAGTCGTCTCCCTAGAAATTGGTTCCTGGCCTGATCCATTTTCTTGGCTTGGTGGATATCACCCAGCTGTTTCCTGATTCACCCGCCTGTATCTCTGATGTTTCATAGGTCTCCTTGGTTCTTAGTGATCAGGGACCAGCATCTGGTGTCTTGTGCCTAGAGCCAGCTCAGCCATGGGGCCATTAGGGGGCTCCTCAGCCTCCTGTGAAGTCAACTCCAGTTGTGAATAACCCAGCTGCATGGCTAGTCCACAACTTGCCTTCCCATGTATGCTGTGTTTACAGGTTTTTCCCATTTCTACTGTGGGAGTCCCTCCTCTTTGGAGTGATCAGTTCCAGTCAAACCCCCAAAAAGCTGTATGGGGAGATCACATCTCCCAGTTATCCCAAGCCATACCCCAACAACAACAGCAGCAGCTGGGACATCGTAGTACCAAAGGGCTTTGTGGTGAAGCTGACCTTCTGGCAGTTTGACCTGGAGCCATCTGAGTCCTGCTTCTATGACTACGTCAAGGTAAGACCTGGGGTGTGGTGTGAGTGGGGAGAAGAAACTAGCGACCTCCAGGTGCAATGAGATGCCCCTTTGCCTGTCTAACAGAGGAAACAGAGGGAGTTAAAAGGATGGTGATACAAGGAGCAGAGACTAACCAGATAGTGGCAGCACACAGAGTGGATTGAACCTCACAAATTCTAATGATTTCCCTTTCCCATCATTCCTCTGGGTAGATCACTGCAGACAAGAAGGATTTGGGCCGGTATTGTGGCCAGCCAGGCTCAGCCAAGGGCAACCACCCAGGAACCAGGGAATTTGTGTCCAAGGGAAACCAGATGAGGCTGAAGTTCCAGTCTGACTTTTCCAATGAAGAGAATGGCACCCTCATCCCCTACAAAGGATTCTTGGCCTATTACCAAGCAGTAGGTGAGTAGGAGATAGCCACACAATAAAAAGGGAGCACATAGGGCTGGTACCATCTGTCCCCTGATGGAAGAATAAAGAGGGGCCTAGTCCCAGTCTACAACAGTTTGAGGTACTGGACAGGATCCAGATTCAGAGTCCTGTGAATCTAGAGCCTTTGGTGTTTATACAGAGCTGTTTTGCTTTTATGCCTGCACCTGCTCTCTCCTTAGATCTGGATGAATGCACCCATGGTAATGCCCTTGAGGAAGAAGAGGGTCCTCAGTGCCAGCACACCTGCCACAACTACATTGGTGGCTACTTCTGCTCCTGCCGTCCTGGTTACAAGCTCCAGAATGATCAGCACTCCTGCAAAGGTGAATGAAAAAGGGGGAGATCAATGCAGAGAGAGAAAGAGCTGAGAGCAGGAGCCTGCTGGTGAGGATGAGAGAGGGAGGAGTGACTTAAGAGGCAACAAGGGAAGAGGACACATATTGTCTCCATGGGTGCACACTGAAGCCCTGGCTCTTTTCCCCTTTCCCCAGTGGACTGCAGCAATGAGCTGTTCACAGAGGCATCAGGATACCTATCAAGCCCTGAGTACCCTGAGCCATATCCCACAGAGCTGCAGTGCAAATACAGCATCCGCCTGGACAAAGGTCTGAGCATCACCCTCAAGTTCTTGGAGCCCTTTGATATTGATGAACACCAGAAGGTCCATTGTCCCTACGACCAGCTCAAGGTACTAGAAATTGGCAAATGTCTCTTTCCAGCTCTGCTGGCACACTGGAGCAGCCATGTGGCCAGGACCACTGGGAGGAAGATTTAAAGATTAGCAAAGGAGGAATGACCCAGGCTCTGGGGCAGAACTGTTTCCCTCAGTCCATTTGCTAGGACCTCTCATTTCCACTACCCTGAACACTGGGGATTCAGGGCCTTCCTGGACCAGTGCTGGTCTCCTTTGCTTTTTTTCACAGAAATCATAGAAAACATAGAGAAGCAGGGCTGGAAGAGACCTGTTCAGGTCATCTAGTCTAATTCCCTGCCTGAGGCAGGATCATATCAATGCCATCCTATATATATCTATAATCTAACTCTTAATAAAACTACCTTCAACCCTGAGACAACACAAGACTTAACACACTAACCTGCAAGGAGACAAGGGCACCAATATCCTGCTTTTGTAAAAGATTGTTAATACATGCTCAAGAGATCCTAGGTAGAGGGCCACATCCCCCACTACGGAGGAAGGCAAAACCCCCCACAGTTCACACCAACTTTTCACCTCCTCTTACCTGCCAGTGTTCTTGCCTCTTCCCTAAATTCATAATTAGATGGGATTGTAGGTCTGAACCCAAGATGGGAGAACCAGGTAAACCTGGTTGGACAAGCCAACTGGTCTGATCTGACAGTGGACATAAGGCTGGGTGGGTCAGAAAGCCAATTCTTTATTCACTCCTTCTCCCCTCCCCAACCCTGCAGCTGCGGAGGAAAGTACCGGGCCCCTGCACAGCTCAGGCAGGCAGGCAGACTCCAGGGAGAAAAGAAAAAAAAGATCAGGCTTTTTTTTTCTTCTTCAGTGGAGCCTGCTTGCATGGTCTGCTACCGGACTGCCTGTACAGGCTGCCTGCATAACCTCTGAGCTGCACTGGGCTCAGTGCTTCCCTCCGCGGCTGTTGCACTTTGTTAGGTAGCAAACTAAAACACCTCAGAGGTGTTTTATTTTGCTATGTCCCAACATCATTTAACAAGTAATACGCTGCCAACAATGTAAACAGCAACACCATTAAAGCAATGCAAAATTGCATTTAAGCCACTTTAAAGGCCAATTTGTGGTGTGTACAGAGGCCCTATAAGATCAAGGGATGGAGCAAACAGATCATTGGTCTGGCCTGACTCAGGGAAGGAAGTGGAAACACTGTGGTGGAGGAGTATGTTGGTCTGATTCTGGCCCCTGTAAATCATCTGTTCTTTCTCAGGTCCAAGCAGGAGGGAGAGTGCTTAATGAGTTCTGTGGCAAGGTGTCACCTGGCATCATTGACACGAACAGCAATGAAGTGGACATTTTATTCTTCACGGATGAGTCGGGGTTCAGTCGTGGCTGGAAGATCCACTATAGCTCAGAAAGTAAGGTGTGCCTTGCCCTGAGCTTACTTCAGGCCTCTGCAGGCTTTTTGCTAACATCCACCCCATTTCTCCACAGGAATCCGGTGCCCCCAGCCTGTACCACAGGATAACTTCACAGTCATCAAAAATCTGCAGCCCGTCTACCAATTTCGCGATTATTTCGTTGTTAGCTGCCAGACAGGCTACAGACTCATGGAGGTAAGACCCTTTTCTCCACTCCTCCTGATCTGTTCTCCACTCTTCTCCTGTCTCTCTTTTTTCTGTTGACCTCACCACACTTCCAGGTATTTCTGTTCTCTTAACTCGTCCCCCTCCACGCCTGTCACTCCCTTCCTTTCCCGTAAAACCAGGCCTTGTCAGGAGATTGGACAACACAGGTCTGAAGAAAAATTGGGAAGCAGTGATTTTCTTCTGGAAGGCTATGAAAAGCCTCAGCTCTGAGCTCAGGAATCTGCCTAAAGGTAGAAGGAGTTACTTACTCCTCTCCTGTACCATTCCTGGGATTGGGTGTATCTATGGCAGACCTGTGAGGAGAATCCAGTTCATGGTTTTGGAGGAAATCAGAAGGAAAGTTGAACTGTAATGAACAAGAAGCATCTCCCCTTTGATTTGGAGTTGGGAATAGAGATACAAGATTATATGGGGCCCTTAGTTCTACTTTATTTTTCATGCAGGGTGGCCAGAAGCTGGCATCCTTCACTGCTGTCTGCCAGGATGATGGGACATGGCATCGACCCATGCCACAGTGTAAAAGTAAGTCAACAACCTCAATTATCTTCTCCAGAAGGGCAAGTTGAGGGTTCATCCACTTGGTCTAATTTAGTCCTTGTCCTTTCTGCTGAGCTTCATTGATGGAAGCTCATTCCCATTAGTCTGACAGTATCATAAGTACCATGAAAATGTCTGTTCCCCCTCACACTGTAAGACCTCTGTAAGTGATGGATATCAGGGTATAATGCAGCCAACATGCTTCTTACTAAAATTTATTTAGTGAAAAATAGCCTTTTCCCCTAACAAGAGAAATTTTGGGCCAAAAAATAAACTGTTTCTAAATGAAGCATTTCCCTTCCCTCCCTTGCACCTTGGACTCTGTGAGTCCCCCGTGGGGGGCTCAATATCATTCTGGTGATGAACAAAGTGGCTACATCTGACTCCTTTTCTGGTTCTGTTTTGTAGTTGTGAACTGTGGTGACCCCAAACTTCTAAACAATGGGTATTTCAATTATGTCAGCAAACCTGGGAACAACGAATACCAATCAGCAATCACATACCACTGCAACAAGCCTTATTACCAGCTGGTCACCAAAGGCAGAAGTGGTGAGTTCTGACTGGAAAATCCCATCAGATCCCATATTACCTTAATTTCTCAGATCCAGGTCAGCATCAACTCCTATCCATTTACTGGGGCTCCAAGTTGTAGCACTATATTCTAACTGATGATGTTCTGAGCTGTTCCTCTGATGAAACAAGTCCCCAGACTCTCAATACTGAAGAATGTTTCCTGGGTTCTTCTTTTGTGGCTTTCTCCAAGCCCATTCTCACTCCCCAAGCAACTTCTCTCCTCTCAGGCACTTTGAGGTTTCATATATTTCATTTCCATGTGATTCCTTCATGCCAGGTGAGCCTAGTTGTTTGAACCTCTTCCCGCCATCCATGTGGAATCAAGGGATCATGGTTCTTGACAAGAGAATTTCATCATATAAACTAACATTATAGACCTGGACCCCAAAGTACCATTTTAAATTGGCTGCTTCCAGGGGTGGATCCAGGGGTTGTGCAGCAGTACCCTTTGGTTATGCCGTGCATGCACAGTGAACTCTCACAGCTCATAGGCACTTCAGCACAGCTCCTGCTGGGAGCTCTGGGAGCTCACTATTGGTCAGTGTGAGCTCTGTGCAGAGTCCCTGCTTTTAAGTAGCTCCAGGGCCTGCTGTTCATCACTCTTCCCCTCCCTTCTTTCCACCTCCTCCCCTCTCCTCCCCCTGCCACCCCTGAATTCAGCAGTAGGGGAAAGAAGGGGAGAGGTTGATGTGCAGCCCCTGTTTTCATTAAGCTCTGAAGGCTTGGCCCTGCCACAGCTCTTTCCATCTTCTCCTTCCCCACTACTTCAGCAGTGGGGAAGGTGAGGAGAGAGGGGAAGAATGAAGAACAGAAGTCTCTGGACTGCTTTAAAGCAGATGTTCTGGACAGAGCCTGCCCTGGACTGCTCAGAGCTCATGGCACATGAGAAGCTCCCTGGCATCCAAGATTACAGTGAGGGGCTGTGGCCATACCCGCTTCAGATGAGCTCCTTTCACTGTGCATGTGCCTTACCCCTGAAGGGAGGTGGTCACACCCTTGTCACTGAAATCCTGGATCTGTGCATGGCCATTTCCCAAGGTACACCCTGAGTTTGGAACTCGGTTCCACACTAGATACATCTAGTGACTGAATGCTATAAAAGTAAGCATACGCTACGTAATGGGGAAGATGAATGCTGAGGAACTATTATGTATTAGGTATTGTCCTTAAAGCCCTAATAAGTGAGTGTTAATGACCCCCAGTCAGTTTTCAAAGATAGAATACCATGCAGTTTCTTTATGAAACATGTAGTGGGCACAAAACTTGATAAACAGTACACAGCATAGCAACGAGCATTTAGAATATTATGGATATTCCAAATATTCATGAGAAACTTGTTAAATGAAAGCCACTGCTGCTCCTCATGGAGGCTTCCCTAATTTATTGCTGTTGCCCATATCAATATATAAAGTTTTGATGTAAACATTATGCTGTTTTACTTCAGCACGGACCTGTAAACACATACCCCTCAAGTTTTCCTCCAGAGTTGGCATGTCAGTCTTCATAGTATGATTGTACTATTGCAGTGCATGTCATCTGGATTCATTAGAGCTTAAGCAGAATGGTGGCAGCATCCCAATCCTTTCAAGACACTTCAGAGCCCTATCAGCAAACAGTCTGTGGTTCTCCACAGCTAGTAGCATTCAGGGATAGGCCATGGGATAATAGTTTCTGGTCTCCTCAGCACCTGATGAAGACATCTATAAAAGGCGTTACTAGGTATTAAATGTCAAGCTAGCTTGCCGCAAGGTAACCTGCCTCTACAGTTGCAGAAGCAGTTATATGAGGCGAACTGCCACACCCCATTTATGGCTGTTTCTGGGCCTGTTGCACTAGCTTACCCTGTCCTGCCCCCTGCACAAGTGCAGACACAAGGTGAAAAGCCATGCCTCCAACCCACTACCTCCTTCCCTTTCTTGGAGCCAAAGTCAAAAGCTGTCATAAACAGCACATATACACTGCCCCCCTGTCCTCATCAGCACATGTTTTTCTCTATTTGAAGCAAAAGTTGCTGTCTTTCTTGAACTAAGAAATTCAGATTTGAGCAAAGTAACTCAGGTGGAGACTTCCCAGAGAGTACAGAGAGGAACCATCCCTCCCTGCCTATGCTGTTCTGTTTCTTGGATTGATGGACTCAGAGCTGAGCACAGCATGCCAGTGGGATGCCTGCTCTGACTGTGGATGACCTCTCCCTGTAGCCCTGGCCTCATTATTTTCTTGCCTCTTCTCACAGATACCTATACCTGCTCTGCCCAGGGTTCCTGGAAGAACGAAGATGGCCATGTGGACATTCCAGCATGTTTACCAGGTCAGTTGGGAAACCACTCTCTTTATCTAGCACTCAGCTATATGCCTTTAGGGTCCCTGCACAGTCAAGATATCAGACAGAGAAAGGGATGAACAAGTAGAAGAGATAATAATGTGGGGACTAGATAGTGATGGAGAATGGGAAAGAGACAGACTGAGAATGAGAGAAAGCAGAAGCAGGGAATGTGATGGTACAAAGAGAAAGACAGATTAAGGAACAGAAACTTACAGTCATTTTGGTTCCTCTCTCTTCCATTTCACAGTGTGTGGGAAACCAGACAATCCTGTCACTTCAATCCAGCGGATCGTTGGTGGCAGCAGGGCAAACCCAGGAAACTTCCCATGGCAGGCAAAAACACGCATCCATGGGCTCGGGGGTGGGGCTTTGCTGGGTGACCGCTGGATCCTGACAGCTGCCCATACCATCTACCCCAAGAACAGAGAACGTGGAATGGAAGCAATTGGGAGAGAGGGCGAGGCTGTACTGACTGGGGATGAGGAGGTGTTCCTTGGACACACAAACGTGACTGAGATCCATAAGCTGGGTAACCGACCTGTCAGCAGAATATTTGTGCACCCAGGCTACAAACCTGGCGACACCCACAATTTTGATGGGGACATTGCACTGCTTGAACTGAAGGAGCCAGTGAAGCTGGGGCCCCATCTGTTGCCCATTTGCCTCCCAGATGTTAAAAACAATACCTTCTACAACACGGGGTACATGGGGTATGTGAGTGGCTTTGGAGTGGAAAAGAATATTCTTCCAGACCATCTGAAATATGTGGCACTACCAGTGGCTAGCCGGACAAAATGTCAACAATGGTTGCAGGATAATAACCGAAAGACCATGGATAAGACCATGGTGTTCTCTGAAAATATGTTCTGTGCTGGCTCACTCTTTGCAAATAAAGACACCTGCCAGGGAGACAGTGGGAGTGTCTTCACTGTGCTGGATCCAGAAAGTGAGCGCTGGATTGCTACTGGTATTGTCTCTTGGGGTATTGACTGTGCTAAAGGCTATGGCTTCTACACCAAGATCCTCAACTACCTAGACTGGATCAAAAAAATAACAGGAGAGAAGACGCTCTGAATGCCAGCAATTGTCTGAAGGCTTAGCAATATCATGTAGGCTTCCTAACACCAGCACATTCTTTGTTGAAACTTTGATGATGCCATTAAATCTTCTCAACACTGCTGTCCCATTGGCTGAAGCCTTGAAGACACCACAAAAATTTCTGAGGCTACCACATCATTGCCTGAATTTTGGTGACATTATCAAAGGTTCATAATTGTGCTCTGCTATTGACTAAAGCCTTGCTGATATTCTAAAGCTTCCAAATATAAGCCTTGATAACATCAGGAAGCCTTGGGTAATCCAACATTCAATCGCCTGAAATTCTGATAATGTCATAAGACTTCTGCAATCTGTTACACTGTTGTTTAAGATGCTTGCAATGTGGCACCCTGTTCTGGATGCTGCTGCACTTGCTGTTGAGTGCAGTTTGTATTCATCCCCAGGCACCAATAAGGTTCTATCAACATTAAAATCACTGCTACCAGAACAAGAAGTTTTTATTTAACTGGCTTTTCTCCAGTCTCTGTATTTAGTAACTAGTACCCTTTTCCAAGAAGGTTCTCAAAGGAGCTTATAGGCTCAGCCATGAACTCCAGGGTGACCCTCTGCCAACCTGTTCCCTCCTTCCAGACCATACAAGATTCCCCCCACAAAAAAACAGTCAGATCCAGGATGAGCTCCCATACATGCATCTACCCATCTCCACATACACTTTTTTCTTTCTCCTTTGCAACATCCAAAGACTTTCTTCTTCCAACTCCTCTTTCTGCACAGGTGACCCCTTTTCATTTCCTTTCACATCTTTCACTGTTCTTCACAAGCACTCTGTCATCATGAGTGCCAGATGGTGGGATCACATCACCTTGAAAAACTGGGTTGACTGAGAATACCTTCAGACCTTCATAGACCTATGTGTGGAACTTGACCCATTACTCTAGCACCACAGCACATAACTCAGGTAACTTGTGCAGGGCAGAAACAGGTTGTCACTTCTGTCTGGCTAAACAGTTCGGGGGTGGCAAATCAACAGTCAGACTGTGGGCAGTGGAAGTGTTATACTATGGCCATCAGCATCAGGGATGTGCCTGAAGTAAAAGCTGACTATCAGGGAAAGTAGTCTCCAAATAGCCTCGGCATCACTGATGCATACACATACCAATCATTTGCCTTCCTGAAGGAGCCAATGAAAATGTTAACTGCAAGGGATACTGCTTTGTTCTGCAGGGTTTTGCAGACCAGAGGGCAGGTTTGTGCAGACAAATGTGTATGGCTCCGGCAAAGTGCACAACACCAGAGCTCTGAAGAGATCAGGTCTTCTGCTTGTGTTTTTCCAAGCTGGGACCTGATTTTTCCCAGTAACAGTAGTCATCCATGGGACTCTGGTGCCCACCTTACTGTGGGGGACCCCACCTGTCCTGTATTTGCTTGTTAAGCTCCCAGACAACATGGGGTTGCATAAAACATTCAGTCACTTTACCAGCAGCTGCAGAATGGTAGTAAAATAGGCATTTGAAAGATTGAAGGTAAGGTGGCACTTCCTTCAAAATCACATGATGTCACTATTCTAAATTCTGGCCATATTGTTGTAGCCTGAAGCACTCTGTGTGGTGTCACTGATGCTAGAGGTGAATGGTACCACATGGAGCTGAAGCTGAACACTGATGGACTCTGTAGCTGAATCACACCGCCTTCATAGGCGGTATTGGTCCAAGTCATGTGTTATGTGCAGGATGAGAGATACCTTATAACATGTCCCAATTTATGACAAGGTTCATAATTGCCCACTGTAGTTATTTGTAATAATTTTTTTTAACCTCTAGAAGTGAAGGGTCTGCTGATGTGCATAAGATATGCCTACCCTGATGCATTTTATGGATTCTGGTGGGTAAAGCATTGATTTATTTTTTTGGCAACAAATGGATGTTTTTAAATGCAGTTTTCTGTACTAGCTAATTTGTGGTCATGGCATACTGTTTCAGTGGCTCTTGTAGATTGCCTGCTTTTATTTTATATTTCAGTACAATTGTTTTGTATGTCCAGTTTCCCTTACATTACCGGTGGGTGGGCAGTGATAAGTGGTTCCACAAAAAACTTTAATAAACTTACAAACATGAGCCGTGAAACCTTAGTAGCAACCAGTAAATGGACTTGTTTTTTTAAAAGTCATGTTTAAACAAAACCAGATGCAAACTGAACTGAAACCAACATGCTGTTTCTGAGGCAGCTGAAGTGCATGAGAAGAATGTACTTCCCCTCCTGTCCTCGCCTTGTTCTCCTTTCCCTGCCTGCCTCTTCTTGCATGCGTGATACAGCACAATACAGACTTACATTGTTTGGCCTCTGCCATTACCCAAGCTGTTCAAGTCCCAGGGGTTGACTGCCATTTCCACATCCTGCACCATCTGCAATCTACTTGCATCATACAGGACAGGCTGGAGAAATGGGGACTTGAACATCTTCCAGTATCTTATTGAAAACTGGGAGTAACACCAGAGAAGAGAAGGGCATATACATCTTCCTGTGTTGTTCCTGTACCTTGGATAATGCAGGGTCTGGCCCTGTTCTAGTCATGACTGTGATGTGGGTAGTCATACCTCATGGTTAGCCTTGGGGTCAGGAACCTGACTCCAGAGCCAGAAGTCAGGACAAATCCTTGTCAGGAGGTACCCAGGGTCAGAAGCCAGGCATGAATAGTAGGAGAGCAGGAACAGGAAGCAGGAGGAAGGACCAGAGTTAGAGCATGGTGCTGGGTTCAGGTTGCTACAGACAGCCACAGGGCTCCCCACATATAGGCCTCACTTCAAAGCCCTACAGCTTTTAAGTTTGTTTGGTGTGGTGGGGTCAGCTTCCTGTCAATGCAGCAGCCAGTGATGGACTGCCAGAAGCTGACTCATACCCCAGCTGGTGCAGTGATTCATCCTAGTTCTTGGCCAGTGTCAACACCAAGTTTTCTAGGACTTGGATCTGTGGGTACTTGCATCTCTTCTCCACTATTGTGAACACGCGCTGCCAGAGGTCCTTGCCCTGCTCCCTCTCCTTGATCTCTTTCTCCCATTCTTCCTGTGCTAGAATCTGTCTTGAACCCATTCCAGCCCCTGCTTTCCTTGCAGCAGCTCCTGGAAGTACGTGACTCTCTTCTGTATTACAGACACAATGTCATCCTTGATTTGCTTCCTTTGGGCCCTCTGTGGTGACATTTGCTTGCTGAGGCTGGTGGAGGTCCTGGCAGTATGTACAGTTGGGTGTTGAGACACTCCATTCATTCCTTTTCCCCACAGGATATTAGGAATGGACTCCCTCCACATGACTTCTATATTACCAGGCCCCAGCATGTAGCGTTCATCATTTTTGCTGTGTCATCCCCATTCATTTTCAAGAACATTGGCCCACAGGTAACAGGGGGTTATTCAACAAGGCAACAGCAGATCACATCATGGCAACCTATTTCTGTGCTTCTTATTATGGATATTCCTAAAGAATTTTTCGTTTCCAGTGGGCAGCAATTTACCTGTCAGTAGAATGGTGTGTCTATGGACCTGTTTTAAAGAGCCTGAATGGAAAAGAAAAGTGTCAGTCCAGGTCTGCAGAGTATGCTGGGGGGCTTTCTAGAAGCCTTGTGACCACACAGCATGGAAGGGTCCAGAGGTGTAACTAGGGTGGAGAAGGTGGTAGTGGCCAGAGCAGTGGCTACTATTTTTGCGCCTCTTCTAAATTGGCACCCCAGGCTGGTGCCCCACTCATCCACTGCTAGTTACATTACTGGAAGGGTCTTGTCAAGTACCTTGCTGTGGGAGGGTACTTGGCGTGCCTGCCCCTTGAAGAAGTCAGGCAACCTGCGGAGCCACCAGCAGGTGAGGGTCAGGGCTAATTACAGAGTCAGGTGACCCAGGGGGCTGATAGGTGAAGCTAGGCTGATAAAGGAAGTCACCTGATTGGAGAAGGGCTGGATTTAGACAGGATAGAAGCTCGGACCCTAAGAGCTGGGCTGGCACTAACATCTTGGGAGCTGGCACCCAGCAGGAAGGCTGCCACTCCTGAATGCCAGCAAGAAGAATAATATCTGGAGGTGTGGGTAGGATCTAAAGGTGGAGGAGGTTCCTGGGGGTCCCAGTACGGGGTCCAGAGTCCTGAGAAGGGGGCTGAGTGCCTGGGGCCTGTTGAGAAGCTGGATGAGCCTGGAAAGAGAGGGGCTGAGTGCACAGGGGCCTGGTGAGAGGTCAGGTGAACTCTGGGAGAGGAGCTGATAGTCTGTGCACCTACTGAGGGGCCAGGTGAGCCCTGAGATTGGGGCTGAGTGTTTGGGAGGCCTCATGGAGGGTCTGGATGAACCCAGTTAGTGGGGCAGAGTACAAGGGCCTATTGAGGGGTCCGCACAAGTGCAGAGAAGGAAGGGACTGCATTGGGGAAGACCTACAGAGGGCTCTGAGCCCAGAGAAAGGGAGTGATCTATGGAGGGGCCTGAGAGGGTGGACCCACAGAGACAAGGACTGACAGCCAGAGAACTGACCCTGGGAATCTCAACTGGCTTGGGCAGGGCCAGGGCCCAGGAGGGACTGAAGGGTGAAACAGACCACGGCAGAGATTGCCAGAGCCGGGAGAGCCTGGAGTCTCAACTGGCCCAAGTCAGGGCCAGAGCCTAGGAGAGCCCAAAGGTCCTTGGGTGGCCACAGCCAAGAGGAAGGGGTGAAGGGGCGTGAAGCCTGGGATGACAATGGCTGGTGCTAGGCCATCTGAAGAAGAGGGGTCAAGGAAAGGAGTCTGGGAGTGAGCTGGGGGCCAGAGATGGAGGACTCAGATGGGAGATGGAGCCAGGGCCAGGAGGCGTGGCTGTTAGCAGCCCAGGAGGGGTGTAGGACATCTAGGGGGAGCTCAGAGGGATGAGTAGGATCAGGAAGGCCTGAAGACTGGTCCTGGGTAAGAACTGAAAGTGCACCCTACTGGAGCTGGTTAATATGGTGGGGCTGCCTGTGGCGGGGCAGCCTCCATGAAATGCCACACATGGGCCACTCCAGGGAAAGGCAAGGATAGGGCGCTGGAAAGCCTCAGCTCCTACTGCCTGTGGGTTACCCTGTGGATGGGGCAAAGCTAGGGGGGCACACCCAGACAGAAAAGTAGTTGGTCAGGGAAGACTGGGACCATGTGGGTCCAGAGGCCCAGAAAGGGGCCAGGAAAGACCCAGGACCACATGGGTCTAGCGGCCCAGTGAGGGGGCTGGGGAATAGAGTGCAGCCCGCGAAGCATAGTGGGACCAGAGGTGTCCAGTGGCCCAGCAAAGGGCAGGGAATAGAGTGCAGAACTGGACAGGTCTGAGAGCCTGGAGAACGGCTGGGAAAATGGAGGACTAAAAGGGTCCAGGAAGAGAGAATAAAAGGAGCTGGCAGCCTGGAGAGGGATTGGGAGGGTGACTGAGAAGCCTGGTAGCCATGGGAGTGGTTGTGCAAGACCAAGAGGTCTGAGGGCCCAGAGAGGGGCTGGAGGAGAAACTAGAGTCTGGCAACCTGTGGTGGGCTGAGAGGGAAACTGAGGGGTCTGGCAGCCCAGGAAGGGGCTGTGTGGAGAGGCCAAGAGGTCTGAGGGCCCAGAGTGGAGCTGAGGGAGACTGAGGGGTTGGAAGGCCCAGGGAGGGGCGATTGGTAGAACATCTGTAAGGATGCTATCTGTGAGGCATGGGGCATGGTGTAAGGGAGGTACAGAGCCATGCAACTGGCCCATTAGGCCAGGGCCACAATCAAGGTGCTCATTATAATAAGACCAGGCTAGCCTCCCGCACTCTGTATAACAACAAACATCAAGGTGTGGTGAGCAAGTGCTGGGCAAACTGCCCCTAAAGCAGGGTATCTCCAAAAAAATGTGGAGGTACCCTGTGACACATACTGCTCTAGGTTTATTTTCCCAAGTAGCCCAACCAACCGGCTAGAATTGGTGCTACCTGAAAAACCTGCAAACATTACCTGCCAAGAATGAGGCATGTTGAGGAAGGTTATTGATAAGCTGTGTAAGTTCCTGCCCCTTGAACAGTGCCTTCAAACTTGACTCCTTGTCCCTCCCCCTACAACCAGCACAGAGGAGGGGAAGAAGCACCGTTTGGACTCTTTCTTTGAGGGCTTCACTGGTTTAGCACCAGTTGAGGGGAGCTTTGCCAAAGCACATTGCCTGCCCCCAGTCTCTCCAGGATAGCTTCAGAGCGAACAGACTAGCACAGACAGATAACCTCTAGATAGTCAAGTGGCTTCCTCATTAGCACATTTTCAACAAAAGGGGCCATGTAATTCATAGGCTCATTAATAACCTAATTTTTGTGAAACTTTACTAGATTTTAATCAATAAACTTTATATTTATACTGCTTATAAAAATGTAATAGAAAAAGCCTCTTGTTTTAATTTTCTGTCTCAGCCCTGAAGTCATACTGCCCTGTAGTGACAAGTAGAGAAGCTCAGGTCATACTGTGAGACTGTCACTTGGCCCTTATTGGCCAAGCACCAAATCCCTCTCCCTTGGCACCAAAACTTTCTTTAATGTCATTAGGAAAATGATAGTAACAAGTTTGGTGTGTGACGCATTCGCCAGCACCTTGCCTAGCTCCATGTAGCAGGGGGCATGACCAGACTTTTGGCTTGCACACTTCTCCCTGTTGTGCTTTGAGCACTCACAGCAGGGAATTCTGCCCCAGTGAACACCCAGCAGAGCAAGTTGCTAGCAAATTACCCTGCTGCTGTAGATGTTCCCCACATTGTGTCTGAAGTCCTGGTCCTTGCTGTGTTCAGGCTTCTGTCACTTCCCCAGTTAGCTAGCGGTACATCAGGAGGTCATGCTGATAGTAGCCATGGAGCAGTTATTCTGGACTGAGCTAATCATTCTGGGTAAGTACACCATAAGGAGTTAAACACTGAAGAGGGGGATTAAATAGCATCAGCAAGTTGCTGGGCAGTAGAGGGTGGAGAGGGGTACAGAAGGGCTGGAAGACACAGGAACAGGGAATTGTGGGATTGCTGCTGAAGGACAGCTAGTGTTCAATCCCCAAAGCTCATGACTACAATGTACCCACATAGTACATTAGGCATATACATATGTGGGCGGCAGATGAAATAGGTACATAGCCAGAAGCTGAACACACTTTGTGGGCTTGGGAGGACAAGACTTGCCTTAGGACACAAGGATAATGGTGGATGGTTGGTTGGTATGGGTGTGAACATGAGCCACAGCTTGTACCTAATAATGCAATTGGTAGACATAGTCTCAGATAAACATATAAAGCTTATAGCTTTCATAGGTAAATACAGGCAGCCCCAAATCCATCACATGTACTAATGAGGCTGTCAACCACTCAGATAATTGCACAGTAACTACACGAGTGGCAGACTGTGCAGTTGTTACTGTGCAGTCATTTAGTACTTGCATAACCAAGTACTAAATGACTGCGCAGTAAATGGTGTTACTACACAGTACCATTCTCACACGTTCTGGGTTGGGTTTTTTTTACAATACTGCGCAATAGCAACAAGCTGCGCGGTAGCTCATTACTACTGTGCAGTACCATCGCCGTCATGGTTAGTGCCCCCCAGTGTTACTGCACAGTAGCATCTCACGTAGATGCTCCCAGTCTTCTCTTCACCTCCAAAATCATTGGCTGTCTGGATTTCCTTCCCTTCACACCCATTTATGACTGTCTCCCATGAAATTCTGTATTCTACACTCTATTTAAATTAATATCACAAGTCTCTTAAGACCTTTTCTGGGACTAATCTCAGGGCTGGGGCACCATGCCCATCTTTGACCCCTCAGTAGCTATTTAACACTGTTAGTTACTCCAAGCTCCATCACCATCCTAGCCATATGCAGCAGGCTGGTTTCCTAACCTGTGCAAGGAACCAAAATTGCTTCCAGACGGACCTTCATGCATTTATGGAGGGCACTGCTGCAAGGAAAGATCCAAGGAAAAGGGCCGTGCTTCCTGCTACAGAGGAAGGCAAAACCCCCCCACAGTTTGTACTAATCTGACCATGGGGTAAAATTCCTGGATCCCAAATGTGGTAATTCATCTGACATGGAGGGAGAGAAAAGACACTAGGCAGAAACTTCTGGATTTTATTCCCAGCAGGAGCATTGACACAACCCTGTCAAAAACCCCAGCCTTGGCTGCAGCCACCACCCAGTGCTTCTGAAGAAGACACCCTCCCCTCCACCACTCAAACAAACAAACAAAAAAAACCCAACTCTGGCACCTGTAGCAACAGGATGGGGAAAAATTCCTTCCTGACCCCAAGTGGCAACCAGCAAAGCTCAGAAGCCTGGGAAAAACCATACAGTCCTCATTCTGGTTTGTAACATGGGGACAGAAAGCATAACTCTAAATATCACACCCTCCTGCTGGAGAATCAGAACTCCCCTTTCTGTATCTCCATCATAAACTAACCCCAGCTCCTTCAATCTTCTTTCATAACTAAGCTGGTTGTGGAGCTCTGCTTCATACTCCTGCTGATGGACATAGTCTTTTCCAATATCCACCTGCTCTAGACTACAGAACTCCTTTCATTATGTCTCAGAAATATAGGGGGAGGGAAGATCTTGGGTTTCCAATGGTCCCTCTCTACAGAGAACTCCAGGCATGGCTACTGCTAGATCATCCTTTGCCAAGACTTATTGGAAACCCCCAGTGCTGGAGAGTCCATAACTTCCCTAGGCAGTCTGTTCCACTGTCACTTTTCTAACAATGAGTGTTTCCTCATATCCAGTCTAAACATACCATGCTGCAACTTCAAGCCATTGGTCCAAATCCTGACTTCTATGTCAACACAAAAAAGGTTTCTTCCTCTTATGTGGATTCAAATATTTTCCATTACCACAAAGTGGATGAAAGGAAGCTTGATCTCTGTGGGAGAGGTCCAGAGAAATCCCATGCTTTGGGGCTTCTGCTGGTTGTCTGTAGGGACCAGAATTTATGTATTTATTTTTGCCCCATGCATGTATTTTGGGTTTAGGGATCTCTTTTCAACTTCCTCCACACTGAACATTGGCCATGACTACAGCCAGGTGTCTGGTTGGGATCCCCTGGTGCTCCTGCTGGCAGCCTCTCAGATACCTAACTGGTGAGTCTAGATAAAATACTCAGGGTTAACAGACGTCAAATCTGGGATCAGGAAGGATTTTTCTCTCATGTCAGATTAGCAAACATTGTTGGGTTTTTTTGCCTTCCTCTGTTGCCTGGGACTCCCAGGATCATGTAAGCCTATTTTAATTTAATGTAATGCCATGGTGGTGGCAAGGCATTGGTGGTACCCTTTTTCTCCCTGCTTTCTGAAATGGTATAGAGGTTTTTATAGGATGCTTTGAGGCTATGGCATGTGAGAGGGGTCAGAGTGGATGTTCTTGTGGACCCTTTGGACATGTGCTTTTCCATGTGCTCTGAAGGGCGGCGCTTTCATTAGTGCAGCTCCCACAGCTGCTGTAATTAAAGTGCCCACAGTATCTCACATATCAGCATCCCCATGCTTCAAAATGGCGGCAGGGGCACTTTAATGCATATTTGACAAGCTTTAGTTGAAGTGCCCCAGCTGTCATTTTGAAGTGCTGAGGCACAGATACATGAGACACAGAAGCTACTGGAGGCTTGCTAAGTAGCACACTCAAGCAGACTCATTTAAACAAATAATACAGCGCATCGCAGCAGCCTTCTAGCGTGTCTACAGGCACCATTCATAGTTGCCTATGAATACCGGAGACTGGATTCAATGGTTTTCAGAGTCCTCTTCCTGTGTTCCTGACATCACACTTCCATTTTGCTGTACACACACCCAGAGAGGTCCCTGAACTGACTGCAGTAATTGAATTGAATTGAATTGAATTGAACTGAGTTCAGAGGGTCCCTGAACTGACTGCAGTAATCCTGGTAATATCTCTTTAGAGTCACACAGAGAGGGATGTTCCCCCAATGTTCCAGGACACGTATGGGGAATTCAGGACTTGGAGTAGTACTTTGGAGAGGAAAGGCCCCATGAGTAACCTAAGACAAACACATTTCCAGTAGGTCATTGACCCTATTGCCACCCAGTCTTTTGTGTGTGCTGCGGAAGTCTGATGATGACCAGGCTTTGAGGTCTGGGGAATGCAAGAAGCACCACAGTGACTTCCTCTTCTCTCAGTTTAATTTAGAGGCTTGGATCTGTGAAATAACTCCTTTTCCCTCAGAGCAACTGTTGCTGGGGATCCAGCCAGTCCGTGAAAGACCACTAGTGCAGCAGTGAGGTATCATGAATCACATCATTACAAAAGGTTGGAAGGATAGGGATGGGCAATATGAAGAGTCATTTCATCTGGGAGCTGCAGGGAAGCCTAGGTCTAGCCTGAAAAACAGAAGAAGAAATGAGACGACATAGGCAGGGAGGTGATTTAGTGATCCTTTAATGCCATTAGATAATGTGTGATGCAGGAAATATAAAAAGCTGAAACCTCTGAACCTCTATGGTTCCAGTGACAAAAAGGTGCAGTGCCTCTTTTTCTGATGATTGGCCAACTTGAGGGTTAGCAATGACCCTGTCTTGTTCCCATTGATGCTGCAGAGCTAACATGCAGATGATGAGGCACAGATAGCTCCTCTCTGAATACCAAGGAACAGAGAACTTTATGGGAAAGGATGAAAAGGGGGCCCTACCCAGAATGCTGTCTGCTCCTGCTCTGCTACTTCAAGTGGGGACTTGAAAGACAAAGACCCTTCCCTGATGAAGTTACAATGTAAAAGTCCATTTGTTCCTGACTCCACTCTGGCACAATTAGTCAGGTGGCTTATTTTATGCAAAAAGTGAATAGGATCATGGTCAGGCAATCTGCTTTGGCAGCTGACCCTCAGCACACAGTAAGACTGGCAGCACCAGGGGGTGGAAAGGCTCTATGTCTGTGAAGCTACAGTCTTTTCATACTGGCTTATGGTCTCTGTGATCCAGTCTACATAACGTACCACCTTGGTATAAAGACCATAGGTACCACACTTTGGTCCCCAGGAAACCAGGCCAGATACATAGTATTTTTCGTCATTATGGGGATCTTCCATAGCATAAGCCCCACCACTGTCCCCTTCACAACTGTCTTTCTGGCCAGTCCCAGCACAGATCATGTTGTCTGTGTATTGGAAACTGCTGGAATCAACTGTGTCTATATCTGTCTTCACAGAACGGCACTTTTCCATGGCTACCACAGGAATCCGTGCCTTGAAGAGACGCTGGACTCTTACCCGATTCTCTGTCCTCCCCCAACCAGCTATGTAGCCCAGAACCCCAATTTGTGGCTCATACTCAGGGGATTGTTCAGGCAAACAGATAGGGGAGATCTTAGGACTCATCTTCACAGGCTCCTTCAGCCTCAGCAAGGCAATATCATTATTAAAGTCTGTTCTTATTCTACCCCGTAAGTCTTCTTTCTTCATCCAGAGAGGGTGAATAAATGAATCCTCTACCTCCAGATGGGTGCCCTGATTCAGGAACTGTTGGCCGATATTAATCACCCCAGCATACATGTCAGGCTTTTCCTTGTCATCCACCACGTGCGCTGCAGTCAGCACCCAGCGGTCAGAAATAAGTACCCCACCTGCTCGTGGGTCTCGAAAAAAGACTTGCCAGGGGAAGTTGCCTTCTTCAGCCCGGGTGCCCCCAAAAATCCTCCCTGTATCTTGGATCGGGACACTAGGAATACCACAAACTAGAAAAAAAAGGGAAAGGGAAAGACCAGGTTTGGAAAATAATGGTTGCATGTAGTACACTACTAAAAACCCCATAGGCCCGCTTTCCTGTGTTCTTGACATCATCTCTGGTTCTAAGTAACCTCTTTCTATGGTTATTTTATAATATAGAACAGGAGCAGGCAATTATTCTGGCTGGAGGGCCACTTCATGAGTTTTGGTGAGCTGTCGAGGGCTGCAAGGTTAGCCCCACCCCTTTACAGGTGCCCCAGGACTCTGCCCCCTGCTTTCCAGCAGAGGCCTGGGACCTGCATGGCATGGGGCGGGGAAGGCAGCTGGCTCCATCATGTGGGGCTTCTCTCAGTGGTGGTGGCACTCGAGTGCCAGGGTGCTGCACATGCACCGCGGGAAGCCCTGAACAGTAGAGGCAGGCCGGCCTGGCTACACTCTTTGCCACCATGTGCGGCACTTTCTGGAGCTGCGCACTGCCAGGAGACAATACCTGTGTGGGCCATAAACACCCCAAGCACCCATCACCTGCTGCTGTTGCTGTTGCCAGCAGCAGGGCTGTACACCATGGAGGAGCAGTGCGTTGGGGCGCCCTCACACCCCACAAATGCCACATGCCCACACCCTGCCCCACAACCCCTGCAACATACCCTATACCCTGCCACACACCCACTCACACCCCCTCATATGCCTCCCACACCCTACCATATACACACCCCAACCACACTCCACAGCCCCCGCACACAACATATAGGAGTAAGACTTCATTTTTGACTTATTATGCAATCACCTCTATGTACACTATGCAAACATGAATCATGACAAAAACATTTTTTGTAATCAAATTAAAATATGTTCTAGTGGGCGTTCAACTTTTAGTATGACTTTGTTTTTTTCTGGTTTCACAATGGCAACCCCCTACTCCCAAAGGAGTACTTTTGGGGGCCAAAGGGAGGGACTTCCAGTGGTAAATGTCAGGAGTTAGGGGAGAGGCTTTCGGTCTCAAGATGGCAACCAGGGTAGGGCACCTGTCAAGGAGCAGGGCTCTTGCAGCTCACCAAAACTCATTAAGCAGTTCTCCAGCCAAAATAATTGCCCACCCCTGGGATAAGATGTGTTCTTTCAGCACCTTCCAGCTCATACTCATTACCTGCTGTACCCAACATTCATTTAAGAGGAAGGATTTCTTTTTTTAAGGTTTGCTAAAAGCCTTACAAAGAATTAGATCAACAAACCCCAGCCTTTTTGAGACTTTATATGTGAATGCCACATATGTATAAACCAGCTGAAACTATGTGTCTCTGATATTTTATTTACCTCTGTACCCTTTTACATTCTTAGTGTATATGCTCTATAATGTAAAGTCCTGTCTTTAGCATGGTCACTTCTGTAGACAGATGGTGAGTCTTTTTTATATAATAAGGTATAAACATTTTGTTTGCTCAGAGTGAGAAGGGGAAAGTTAAGGTTCTTCTCAGTATCATCATAACGTCTGTGGCTTTCCACTTTAGGCTTTTTATTAAATTCCAGTTGAGAAACCCAGTAGGTGATAGAGAGGAAACTTGAGCATAGATGATGCCTAGGCCTGCAAAAGCACACCTATATATCCATACACACACACACACACACACACACACACACACAGAGTCCTTGGTGATACCTGGGACACAAGTTGGCAGCTCTGTTCCCATGTCTTTGCTGACCCATCTTCCACTGGCTGAACACTGATAAGCTCCTAGGAAAGCACAGAAGTATAGAAAGGATTTCAATTCAAAGCATCATGTGGATGTGACCAGGGTATCTGGGAAGTTGGTTCTGTGGGGCCAAGTGACATTACTGTTTAAATGTGACCAACCTATGCATTTCCAGACTAAACACAGCTCTGTAAGCAGAGAGTGAGCAGTGCTGACACATGCAACCTCCTGCCAATATGCCTCAGTCACTGCGTTGGAGTGACCACTCCAGCAGAGAGAATGGTGTTTGTGGCTCATTAAGACCATTACCTGACCACTGACATTGCTTAGCAAAGGAAATGATTAGTGCCAGTAGTAGTGGTGGTTGCTGTAGTTTAGACACTTAAAAACAAACCTCATTACTAATGCACTGCATACAGACCCCTACAATCAGACACCTGGAAATGTATATGCATACAGTTATTTCATAGCACCATTGAATGCAACCTTAGTCCAATGTGGGGGGCTTTCACCAGCCTTATTCTGATATAGGCTATACTATAGCCTCCCTAATGGCTCTACTGCAGGTCCTGAAGTGTTATACTCAAGACAAGGCTGTGACATAGCAAACAGTACAGTCTCCACTAGCTATAGTGGAAACTCTCTACCCAGTCCCATGAGGGAACCTTATTCCAAGCAGTCAGAATACAGCTCTTGAAACAATGCTCTTTTGGGGCCTTTATTCAATGAGTACTGTGGCTAGTGAAATACCTACCATCGCCTCTGGTTTTCAGGGAATAATAAGGCTTTTCACAGACATAGTGAATAACAGCTTTGTAGTGAGTCTCCTCAGATCCCGATGAGTAGATGACTCTGCCATTGTTAATAGGGTCAGGAATACCACAGTCCACAGCTGCAGAGAAGAACCAAACAGGTGCTAATCATAGGTGCTTCCACATCCCACAGTCCATTCACTTTGTACAAGTAGGAGCAGTTGCAACTTCCCATATCCTCCATTAGTCATCATTTCACCCTCAATCCATTCAGCAGCCTCATGCCCCATTCCTCAAACCCTACAGTATTACTATATAAAGGTATGGACTGATATCCGCATTCCCAGAGCAAATATAGCCTACTAAGCAGTAGAGTGAGCTGCACAGATACAGAATCCCCATAAGTCACCCATTCCTCTTAGCTGGGGCCAGATTGGTCAAAGGTCCAAAGCCTCTCTCCCAATCAGCTCTACCATAGAGAAATAGGTCACTTACGGACACATTTGAGGTTAGAGTTGCTCCATTCTCCATTATGCTGACACATAGAGTGAAAGGTTCTTAGGCTTCCGCGTGGCTGTGCAAAAGAAGAATACATCCCATGTCAGCTACTGGGAGGGCAATGTAACCAAATTAAGCTTTTCAGCAGTGGCACCTCACTAAGGGATCTTCAAAGTACTGCTGGGGAGGAAAGGGGCTCTCTGCAGAGGCATCAGGTACAGAGGGAGGCAGAGCACCAACCTAGACAAGTCCACCGATCTAAGCTTGTGTGGGGTAAGAGACAGACTGGATCATGGAGAACCACTGGCCTTATTCTACAAAAAGAATATTCTATTTCAAAGCCACTGAGAGCATCCAGTCACTTCTGAGCTGTTGGAGGAGACCCCATTTGTACCAACAGACCTGTGCTCAAATTTACATACAACATATTCTCTCCCTGCTAGGTTTTTGGGCATTGACCTTCAGCTTCCCAGATAGGAAGTAAGTGGAAGACACTATAAGGTGTATGGGAGAGGCATTTTGAAGTTAACAGCATCCTCAGGCTGTGTAATGGGAAGGGGAAGTAGAACTGTACTGTGGAGCTGGATGAACATACATTTTTGGTGCAGCTTACCATTACAACCTCATAGCCTTCTACACAGGTCACCGTCACGTAGTCCTTGAAGATATAGTTGTCCTTCCTGGGGTCAAGAATGGAGTTGGGGGTGACACTCTGGACACAGGGTATGGCTTTGGGGAATAAAGAGATAAGTGACCGATTGTTCTGACACTTACTCTTATTCCAAATCCCATCCTTCTGTGCCCAACACTGAGGTAGGAACACCTCGGCCAAAACAACAGGCATTCATCCATTCACACACCCATCCATCCATGTAGCCAACAGCCAGCCATTTGGTTAATCAATAACCATCCAGCTAAGCAAGCAGCCAGCTGGCCAGTCAACAGCTGTGAAGCCAATAACATGTAAGCATGCTGCCCCTGCCATGCACCTCACCACCTGGTAGGAACCTTCCTCCCAAAACAGCAGAGTGGGTGTTTACTCACGGTCTCCATAGTAACGTATTTTCCAGCCTTTGCTTTGCCCTGTTCTGTCTGTTCGGAAGATGACGTCCAGAATGTTGCTCCTGGTTTTAATTTCTGAAGGCCCTGGGAATCTGGTACCACAATAGGGACCATAATGCTGTTTTCCAGCAATGAACTAGGAAAAAAGAAAACAAGAGGAAATGGCCAATACCAAAGAAGGAGGAAGGAGGAGACAGAAAGAAAAAGAACAGGACTCTGAGAAGACACTTCTTTTTATGACAATATAGTTGGGCTTTATGGTAAGGGGGTGGTGGAGGTAGCTATGAATTTCCTGGGGAATCGTGACTGGGTCTAGTGGGGAGCAAGGAACAGTGAGCATGAGAGGAGGGGAAATCTCTAGGAGAATAGGGTAGGGTCAGGAATGCACAGACCACAGTTATAAAGGCCTCCTACCTCTATCCCACCACCTACTTTTAAGCTGTCATGGCAATTCCCTTCCGAGTCAGCCGGTTCCACATCAAAGTCCCCATTCCGGACGTTCAACACCACACGGTAGCCTGGCTCCAGGGCCACGCGGTACTGACAGCGTGAATTCTCTGGGTACATGTTGGGGTAGTTGGGGCTGGTGATTTCCCCAGACAGCTCGGTGAACACATTTCCACTGCAGTTCACTAGGGTTGAGAGGGAAACATGAGCAGGGGGCTCAAGAGAAAAGTGGTCTGGATCTTAGGGGACAAGACCCCATCTTCCAGTCTATCTCCATTTTCTCCTCTCACCTGCATTATCATGTCAGAACACTGCATCACTGAGATAAACTATAACTTGGCTCTTGCAGTGATGACTGATTGCACTTCCTGAGGACACCTAGTTCCAAGTGCTCTGTTCTCCAGATGGGAACAACACTACAGAGCCTTCAACACTTGGAACAACAAGTTTTGGGAACAACACTACAGACCCCTCAGCACTTGGAAATGGCTTCGGTGTCCTTCCTTTGCCTCAGTCTTACCCCATTCCTCTTACTACTTCCCCTTCAGAAGCAATTCCCTCCTTCTGTGATTTGTTACCCTCATGCTCATACAGACAGTTCTCATAGTTACAGCCCCTCTCAGCATAGCTACAGCTTTGCCTGCCCAGCTGAATTTAGCTCTCTGAAACAACTCCTCAGGAGCATAGCAGGGTGGGTGTATGCCCAGGACAGCCACTAACACTTGGAGTAGAGCCAGCTTCTGATGTGCCAATTACAGTGGTACAATCAGCTACCTCTGTTACAGCAGCTGCTTTTACAGCCCTCTTTTCCACCCACAAAGGTGGTGCCAGGGGCGACATGTAGGGGGTGCATGCGGGGGCACGTGCACCCCCTGAGTGTGGTAGTGCATGGTCTACAAAAATACAGTGTCAGTGACATCTGTGGGCAGTCACTGCTTGCCGCTCGCCTCCCTACGGCTGACACCACTGGCAGCATCTGCGGGAGGTCAGCGATCCCCACTGGCCACCACCAATGGTGGTGCCTAAGGTTGCTGCCCTGGTCCCCGCCTTCCCTCCCTCCTCAATTACCCTACTGCAACTCTTCTGGTCCCAAAAGCATTTTGGGCTCCTCTGTGGTTTCCCCCAGTTTGTCACTGTCCTACAGAAACTGAGAGGCCCACAAATGAGCATGTTATCTGTATGTCAGGTGTCTGCAGGGACTGTTCCTCTCTGTTCTGGGATGAGAGGCCTCTGAGAATCCACAGCTGACTGCACATAGTATTTTCTTCTCTGGAATACCATAGAGATACTTCACTGTTCCACAATATCTCAACATTTGCAGTCCCCCAAAACTACAGTGGTTTCATGGAAAACCCAAGCACTTTGCAAAGTCCTATATTTTCAGTTCCTGGTCTCTTTAGGCCTTTACTGCTTCCCACTTCCTGCGTTCCATTACTTAGAATTATTTGAGAAACTACAAGTCAGTTAGCCTGATCTTATGCTATGCAAAGCTTTGGAATGAATTTTGAGAGAAGGAATAATTCTTTCCTTCAAAGAACAATAGTTAAGAAAGATGTGAAAGTAAATGGAAAAATGACAAAAACTCTAGCTTGGGTTTACCAAATGCAGACTCTGTTAATTTAACCTTAATATATATCTAACTTTTCTAGATTTCAGTAAGGCCTTTCCTACAGAACCTCATGCAAAATTGTTGGTTGGGATGGAGAAGATAGGTATTTCTAAGGGATCTGCAAGGAAGTGCTGACTGGGAAGAACACAACAGATTACGTTGAACGACTGGGCTGGAAGGAAGTTCTGAATGGAGTTCTTCAAGGGTAAGTCTGGGGCTGATCTTATTCAATGCTCTTATTAATTACCTTGGTATAACAAGGGGATCATGATAATGAGATTCCTGACAACATAAACTGGGAGGCTTTACCATTGTCGAAAGGAATCAAGATATCATAATGAAAGAACTGGAAGGCATTGAGGACTGGATTAATAGAAATGGAAATAAATCCAGGAGTACAAAGTGCGAGGTCATACACTTAGGGATTAAGACTTTATCCCATAAATTGGAAGTTTATCACTGGGAAAGAACAGAGAAGTAAAAAGACTTGGGTCTATTAGTTGATCTTAGAAGGACTATGTGATGTGGCCATGACAGGGCATGTCAGTCAAGTTATTTCTAGTAGAGATATCATTGTTCAGGAAATCATGAGACTTTATCTGAAGTACTGTCTGCAGTTCTGATTACCATTTTTGAGAGGAATCCAAGCTGGAACAAGTATGGACAAAGGGCTATTGAGATGATCAGGCATATGGAGAGTCTATCTTATAAGAAATGACTAGAAGAGGTTGGCTTGTTTAGCCATTGTGAAACAGGCTAAGGTGGGACATGACTACTCCTATATAAGTATAACAAATGGTAAATCTCAGGGCTGGAACAGCTATTTAAGATAAAGGACAATGCTGGCACAAAAACAGAGGGCCATGAACAAAGTATAGGCTGGATATTAAAAGAGGCTGCAAAGTATCAGAGCACTGAGATTGCCGAACAGCCTCCCAGTAGAAGTTGTAGGAGCAACAAAACCAACTGCTTTTAAGAAGGAGCTTGATAATGTTATGAAAAGGATTATATGACATGGTTGCTTGAACAAGAGGGAATTGGACTCAATGACCCAGGGCATCCCTTCCAGTCTATGTCCATGTGCTCCCATTCCCCAGATACACTGGTTTCCCAGATGATGAATCAATTTATTATTCCTTGTTATATCCCATTGTTTCATTTTCCTCCCCCTCTGTTAACTGCAGCTCTTTCTGACTTACCATCCCTTGCAGATTTCCTTAACAATCTCCCTGAGTCCCATGTAAATGGAACATATACTGCCTCCTGCTGTTGGGGACAGCACATGTGGAGCTCTTACCTGAACAAGTTTTCTTGTCATCTTGCAGGAAGTACTCTGGAGGGCAGGAGCAGAAGTAACCACCAATGTAGTTATTGCAGTAGTGGCTACAGGCCTCTTCCACAAAATCTGTGCATTCATTCACATCTGCAGGGATTGAAGTGAGACAAGAATGAGCCAAGTCTAGAAGAAGCTTGGGAAGGAGGTGATAAAGTGTTCTAAACAGTCACTGATAAGAGGAGAGGCTGACCATCAACACAGAGTGCTGCATGGCCCCGTTCTGCCGCAGCTGAACACTTATAAGGCACTGCTCTGAAGAAGCCATTGTTGCCAGCCATACCTCCTTTCTGCCAGCCCCAGGAAAATGGGTTGAGTCTCATATTTACAGGCCCCTCTACAGACTAGGAGGCAGTCCCAGACTTACCCACTGCAACATAGTAGGCAGCAAAACCAGTGAAACGTTGTTCATTGGAAAAGTCTGATTGGAAGGTCACAGTCAGAGAGTTGTAAGGGACATAGAATTCCTCCAGGATTGGGGAACCAGGGACACGACTTGTCTTTCGCCCACAGAGAATGCCCTCAACTTGGTAACCAGACAGAATCTGCAGGAGGACAGACATGGAAGTCTTGATTCACTAAAGAAATGTGTATGATTACCACTGCTTGGTCTCACTGGTCCAACTTCAGCACACCTCTGTCTGCATCAAGCTTCTTAGTCACTATTAGTTACCAGTTAAACTAAGTGCATATCACCTGTAGCTGTGGAGGATTTAACTGTGATGGAGTCATTTGTGGCTTAATGATTTGGGTGCCAGCATAGATAGGAAAACAATGTCGTCCCTGGCTCAAATAGCCCCCCTTCGCCCATGGCTCACTGGCTTACAATGGGACTAGGATAGAAGGTTATTACTGGTGGCTGGGAGGGCATATGTGACAGGAAAGAATGAGGGAGGGACCTTGGCTGGAAGGAACACAGTGGGGCAGAGAGGACTCAGCAGACAGCTTAGACTCAACAACTGAAGTATCTGGGAAATGGCGCTTACAGCCCTGCTTCAAACCTGTAATGGGAACAGATAACCAGATGGCATTGAAACTATATTAGTTTATGACAATGATAGTATGGATGCCAGGCAAAGCCAAGCCAATTTGCCTATGTCTGCTGTAGATGCACTGAAACATTTGTGCTTTATCAATTATTGGACCAGGAGGGACCTGCCATTGTCTGCTTCAGTTCTAGACTACCATACACAGCTATACAATGACCCTCTGTCTTTCTCCATAGGGCCCTTCTGCTATTATAGCCCTGGGAGATGGACACCAGCTCTGCTGCTGCTCCTCCTCAGGCCTGCCCAGATGCTCTGAATCTCTGATTTGGAGGCAGGTGTGTGTACTGCACCTTGACAGGTGGGTGGATGTGGTACTATACCTTCACAAAGTCATACTCGCAGTCCTGAGATGGTTCAATGTCCAGGTGGGTAAAGTAGAGACGGATGCCATATCCTAAGGGAACTGTGACATTCCAGGACTCATGTGCATCATTGGGATATAACTGAGGATAGTTGGGGGATAAGATCTCACCATACATGGGAGCTGCATCATCTCCAACCAGGAAGAAGCAGAGGATGAGGCACCTGGGAGAAGACAATGGAAGGTGATGCAACACAAGTTCTCTGTGTGTGTATATATGCAAGTAGTTAATAGAAAAGGTGTCAGATGGTGGCTCTCAAGAATATCTTCTTGGGTTTTGTTGTAGCAGTAAAACTTGCTGTTGCGATGTGTGCAAATGGCTCCCTCTTATAGCCCTCTACAGCAGGGGTATGGCACTGACTTTGTTCCCGGCTTCAGCCACCCATCTTCTGGGAACTCAGAGTGCAGCAGATGCTGGACCCGGGTTGTCCTTCCAGGCGACCTACATCCCCTCCCCCCCCCCCCAGCTTACTCCTCATTTCCTGGGGGCTGCAAGTGCAGCAGGTACAGATAACAGGATTGGTACAAGAGTTGAGGAAAGAATCATGATTCATAAAATTAACTTATGAACAAAAGCCCCTTGTATTTTCTGTCACTCACCACATCTGCAAAAGTTCTGTCCTGTTTTCGTCCCAAAAATCCTCGGAGTCTGAACTTTGGAGCTATGGGACTAGGACAAAAACAACAGCACTGATTAGTGTTTGCAGTGTGTTTGTGCAGTCGGTGGGCAGGACAGTTATGGCCCCAAAGCACAAGGAACATGCCAAAGGAGTTGCGTAGGGAGCAAACTTCACAACCCATATAGACAGCAACACCTCCTGTGCCAGCAGCCTTGGGGAGGCATGAGGTTCACTACAGACAGAGAAAGGGGTGTCCATTCCCCTACTGAGTCACTGAAATGCACCCCAGGAGCACAGCATCTCCAAGCACTGTTGTAACATTACAATCAGCAGTGACTCAAAGACAGAAATTGTTCCCAGCTGACTCAATCCCACCCCCAACACACCTTTCCCAGTAAAGCCCCCCTTACATGCTGTAGTTAGTCACAGCACCTGCTACTGCGTCTCCCGGTAATGCAGTGACTGGCCCCTCCTGATCCAGGCAAGCCAAACAAAAGTGTTTGGGAACATCTGCCAGGCTCATTTCTAACATTTACGTGGAGGTTTTACCTTCTCTCTCCGTCTCTTTCTCTCCTCTCTCTCCCTGTCCCTCCTCTCTTCTTTCTGTCTATTCACAGCCTCCAAACCACATCCCAGCCCCAATCTTTGGGCATGAGAGAGAAGGATGCACCCCTTTACTGGCAATGTGGGAGCACCCCCTGCTGAGGGGATACAGCTTTGCAGCCTCTCCTCTTCAGCCCAGGCGTTTTGTTTACCAGGCTTGCGCAAAGACTGGAATTTCCAGGGCTGGTTGCACAATCCCTTTGGCTGAGCCTGTGGGGCTACAGCATGAAGATCTGGGTTGGATTAACCTAAACAGCTCTTTCGGGGAAGTCAGATGACTTTTGGGAAAAGCAAAAGCAAGGGAAATTCCAGCTGGTGGGAGTTTATCTTTAATCTCTTTGCAATTCCTGGAGGAAGCTAGGAAGGTGGGCAAGCTAGGCAGCAGCAGAACAGCCACCACAAGCATGCTGCTGGCAGCTGTCGTGCCTCATCCTACCCTTTGAAAACCCTTACGGGAGAAAAGGGGAGTTCGGTTTCTGTGTCTTTCTTACCACTGGGCCTCTCTGGTTGAGGCTGCAATAAAAGGCATGCTAGTGGCAGTTGTTCTGCTGGGGAGTGGTTGTGAGGTAAACACTTGTAGAGCTTCAATCTGTGGTGAAAGCCCACACATCGGTTTCCAAAAGACGTTCTTACAAGAAGGACAAGGAGAACTGATTCTCACACTTCCCCCAGAGCCGTCTTAGCTCTGGTCCACTAGAGAGAGGGACGTTCCAAATGCTATTTCCAGATTTGACCCATACTCAACCCCTGATGGGAAGCCAAACTTGACCTACAGTTCAAGAGGTAAAAGATAACCCTGACCCTTCAGTCAACCCACCCCCCTGCTCCTGAGTTGGGTTAGAAAGTATGTTGTACACTTTCCAGCTACCAAACTTAACCTTCCAAATGGAATATTGCACATCTGAGGTCTTGTCTTGACTAGGAAAATGAAATTAAACTGGCCGTAGCTGACACATACTAGCAAAGCCCAACACAAAACCCACCTTTTTCTGGTGTTTGCACATGGGAACACACATAGGTGGATTTTACCCGCTTGACTTGTAGACAAAAGCAGGATAAAAGCATTACCCTGCATCTACAGTAGAAGGGATTGAATGTACATTAGCAAAGCCTGACCCAAACACAGTAATTTTTGCTCCTCAATACAAATCCTGAGTGGGCAGGAAGAGGCAATAGTGAATCACCTCCCACTCCCTCAAGTCCTGGGGGAACATCTTGTGGTGGTGCTGCATGGGATTTGGAGGACTTAAGGGCTTAGATGTGGCCTGAGGTGCAGGACAAATTGTAGCCCCCTCTTCCCTTCGTACCTGCTTGAGAACGTTGACATTAAGACCAAAGGCCTTCCAAGCAAGGCCAGTCCAACCATTAAGCAAACCAGGTGGTTGCCTAGGGCACCAAAATTTGGGGGGTGCCAAAATTATATGCAGAACAAAATAACAGAAACATCATTCTAAATAACAGCCCTGGCCGGCTATTATAATTGTGTTAGGGTTAATGGAAAGTGTGAAACAATCAATACATTTTTTTTGTTATTGTTTTAGTGTTCATTTCGAATATCAAATAAGTACATGTAAAAGTTCATTCTAGGCTTATTTTCCTCTATATTAGAAGTGGTGGGGGCACCAAGGTACACAGTGGACCTTGAACCAGCCCTGCTTCCAGGCCCCAAACATTTTTTTTTCAAAATAGCCATAATGGAAATAAAATGAATGCTTCTAATATACATAACTATGCATAATATTGTTCATACATTATCTAATTTTATATCATTATATAAACTGCCTCTACTAGCAGTAGCTAGTGTATACATTTGCATGATATTAATAACTCATAAGGAATCATCCATCTTCTAATTAAGAAAAAAAAATGTTGAAGTTGATTACAAGGGTAGCTAGTTTTTTTATGTGCCTAGATTTGTGTAATTTGATTATTTATGCATACTACCTGAATATTAAAGTGCACATTTACACTGAAAAAACAAGCAAATAGGCATCTTATTTTTATTTGCATAGATCTAGAGTGTATGAATTCTTCATAAGATGAATTACTAAGGTAACATTTTAAAATGACTGAAATTACTCACAAAAATATGTTACAAGGACATTTTTAAAGTTGTAAAACCAAAAGCACCCAAAAGCAAAGAAATGGCAGAATTAAGGTTGCGTATGCAATGCTAAATCTGCCCTCTTATGTGCATGCATTCTGTTGCAGTCTTAAATTAAATGATCACATAATATTTTTCTGTTTGATCCCTGCCTCATTCAGTGCAGGATCCTTTCTGAGGATAAATCAGGATTGTGTTTTTATAACCCTTCTGCCAGGTGGTTCCAGAGGTCCTTTGGAAAACCAGCTTCAGCTCCCAGCCACAACGGTGCAAAAATCAAATACCTGTGCATGCTTATGATAGGCAATACTGTCCCATTTGCACATACTTGAGTCTGTGTAGGGAATAAAGAAAACATGTATTTGGAGAGGAAGAACAAGGCATTAATTGGGAAAACACAACGACAATTAATCAAAAGCAGACAAACAGTGAATAAAACACCCACCCCAACTGTAGTTTGGACAGTAGTCCTCTGCCTTAGTTTGTCTTTCTGCCAGCATGACCATCCAATGGACAAATGTCTTCTTGATACCTCACTTCCCCTCCCCTTTACCTCTGTGATGCTCCTTAATCATGTTTTTTTCTCAATGGTTGGAGAAGTCCCAGAGCCCAGGGGTGTACTTGAGGTGTACTCCCTCAGATCCTGAGGATGGAAATGCTGCCTGGCTTCCATGAAGGGACCCTGCTGGTGCTTTTGGCAGTTATGCCTCTTCTAGCCAGGTTGTCATCCCTGCAGTGATCCAGGGTTATCCTAAGGCATCTCTGCCTAGCCCGTTGTCTTCAGTTGTATGGGTGCTGTAGAAAGAGGGATCCTCACTGCAGTTCATTGAGCTTTTGCTGTCCTGAGGAGTTTGTAGTAAAAGCTCCCATTACTTCATACCAAAATGCTAAGTCCAGGACTTCAATTCTGCAATTTCTTTCCAGAGATTTTACTGCATATAGGACCCTTGAGCACTATCAAGGTGCTGGCCCCTTCTACAGAGCAAAATCCTCTCAGTCTCACTCCATCCAAGGTCCACTAAGGGTGTCTGATTGAGGTTTATGCTGCAGGGAACTCCTCAATCAGGGGAAATCTAATATGTATTTGTTACTTCTTTAGTCACACAACAAGGATTAAAAATGTTCCATTACCCCACATTGAAAACTGAAATGAGTTTTACTCATTCAATTGTCATCTCTAATTCATCAATAGATGGCAGCAGAGACCTCCTTCTTGTAGATCACTAGACCACAGTCCTTCATCTTGACAGGAACTGTGGCAGTGAGATGTCACATGATTTTTACAGGTAGTGATAAGAACACATCTTAAGAACAGCTCTACTGGATCAAACCAAAGGTCCATCTAGCCCAGTATCATGCCTCTACTAGTGGGAAATATCAGGTGCTTTAGGAAGTGCATAAGAAACAGGACATTAGTAGAGTGATTCATCCCCTATCAGACTTGGCCTAGCAGCTAGAAGAAAATGCCCTAGCAAGTAGGCAGAAGTCAAGCAGAAGTCAGATGTAAAAGTCACAAGCCAAGGTGTGAAGTCTATGGCAATAGCAAGAGGCAAATCCAGGATATAAGGCCAAGGTCAGGTGACAAAGATGTTGTCAGGATGTCAAGCCAAAGGTCTGAAGCCAGAGACAGGAAATCAGGAGACAAATCAAGGTTAGTAATCAGTCAGAAAGCCAAGAGGCAAGCCAAGGTCAGGAAACCCAGAAACAAGGCAAAGTCAAGGATCAGGAGCCAAGGAACAAAGAATAAGGGCAGGGAGCAGGAGACAAGTCAGGGAGACACGAGCAGGCTGGGATCTGGTCATAGACAGGAAGCACAGCAAAATTCTGCAGCCGGGCTAGTCCTTTAAATGAGGAGCTGGAGCCATTCATGTGACCAAGCAAGAGCTGGGAGACCTGGAACCCAACTGGGAGAGGTCACTTGACAAGCTAGAGGGAAGAGACTTAAACTGAACAGTATCCATATACTCACAGCCAGCTTCTAGATGCCCTCAGCCCAGATTTCTCAGGATGGGCATGATGGAATTCATTAACTAAGTCCAGAGCATGAACATTCTTGCTGGGTTCCCAAGTATATTCTTTTTGGTCAGGGGTTGGCAACATTATGCCCATGGCCCAGATCTGGCCCGTAGAGCCACTGGATCCAGCCTATGGAGCTGGAGGGTTTTGCCTGCGTCTGTACCCATGCAAGTGAGGAGCCGTTCCAGGGCTGATTAGCTCCCAGCTGCTCTCATGCCACTGCTGCTTCTCCCCGTCCTCCCAGCTCCAATCTGATGGTTTGGCAGTATGTTAGTAGTGGGGGGCTTTGCCTGCACCTGCACTGGGACTACTAGGCAGCTGAAAGCTACACCTACGCTGCTGCCATTTCCCACAGCTCCAGCTCCCCAGAGGTGGCACAGGTACAGCTTCCAGCCTATAGGGGCTGCACCAGGGCCTGGCAGCTGCAAACTGTATCTGCACTGCCGCTGCTTCTCCCTGCCCTCCATCTTCCACCACCCCAGCTGTGATGTGGGTGCAGCATCCCACTGGTGGGAAGCTATAATGGAGTCAGGCAACTTCCAACTTCCAGGCCCTAGGGAGTGGGAAGAGGGAGTAAGAAGAAACAGCGGCAGCACAGGCATAGTTTGCAGATTCCTGGTCCTGGTGCAGCTTACCACAGGCTGGAAACTGTGTCTGAGCTGCAGCTGGGGAGAGGGGCCTGGGCGTGGGCAACTGGTGCCTCCTGAGTCTGGGGGGTCACCCACAGAAGCCACAGGCAGCATTGGGGATGGGGCTGGCGAGCACCCACAGAAGCTGCCAGTAGCATTGGTGGCAGGCACAGGGCTGGCGAGCACCTGCAGAAACTGCCACTGTGGGCAGAGGACGACCCTGTCAGGGGGTACACATGCTCCACCATGGCCTCCCTACCAGATGCCTGTGGGCCTGGGAAAAGAGGTGGTGACCCAAGCACAGCTCCCAGCTGCCTGATTCAACATAGGCATAGGGAAAGCCCTGCACTGCTTACCTGGTGCAGAAGTCACCCAGCCTGCACCAGACTAGGATTAGGTTGTGGCTCACAAAAGGTTTACATTACAGTCCCTGCTCTGGCCCATAGCCTCCCTGGCTTTGGAATCCAGGATCTGATTATCAAAAATTCTTCCTCACCTTACATGGTCGTTGGTGGTCAAAGAGCATTAGAGTGGGAACAGGTTTGTGTGTGTGGTTTCAATAGAGATACAGGGATGATATAACTAATCACCATGGTTCTAGGCAATCTTAGTTTACAGGGCACGAATTGATCTGTCCTTTGACTGCAAAGAGCTCTAGATATCTGCACCAGAATTTGGCCAACACTCGTGGATTTCAGGTAATGGGTTGATAGCTATCCTTTGTTTCCTATACAGAAGGCAGGAACCTTTGATCCCATCACAGATCACTGTAATTTCTTTAAGAGACTTTGTTGAGGGTCCTTTTGAAAAACTTTTTGAAAGTTCAGCAATGCTATATTGCTTGTTGACACCCACAAAGAACTCCAGCAGATAGGTCATACATGATTTTCCTTTACAAAAGTTATACTGACTCTTTCCCTGCATATCAAATGAATCAATGCAACTACTAATTCTAATTTTTGTTATACAGTCTACCAATCTGCAAGGAACAGGAGTAGGACTCACTTGTTGGTAATACCCTGGATCACCTTCAAGAGCCCTTTTTATGATTACTATTTCCATTAGCAACTCTTCAGTCCCCTGGCACTGAGACTGATTTGAACCACGTTACATCCTATTGATAGCAGTTCTGCAGTTTCTTATTTGAGTCTCTTCAGAACCTCTGGCTGAATTGGAAGCTGGTCCTGGTGACTTGTAACTGGTCAATGTATCAATTTACTGTAAAACCCCATCTATTGTCACTTCAATTTCAGCTAGATCTTTAGACTTATGCCCCCCAAAAGATAGATCTGGTGTGGTAATCTCCCCAGTATCCTTTGAGTGTTCCTTAGTGAGGGCATTTAGAGCCAGATCCTATTTCAACTTATTTGCCTAAATGGTTGTTTGGTATTTACTCACAGTTTGTGACTCAGTATTGCCCATGTGTACTTATTCAGCATGCTCAGTTGGGTTGCCCTACAGACAGGCACCTAACTTGGCCAGGTATGCACATATGGCCAAGCAAGTCCCAGCATTTTAGTCAGACATAAACTATGGCAAGTAGTTGTTAGACATAAGAGGAGAAGAACCACCCACCTTCTACTTTTTAACTGAACAGTTAAGGCATATGACCCAGTAGTGGGAGATACAGATTATAGACTCCCCTCACCCACAGGGGGTTTGAATCAATTACTTCCCTGAAACAGGTTCCAACTTCTAGGCCCCTTCTCTAGCTTTCCCTTTGAAGCTGGTGGCCCTCTGGGCAGCCAAGAGAGGGAAATAAAGGGGTCCAGAAGGAATAATACAAGTGGGAGGGAGTGCAGGGCAAGGAGATGCATGCTTCTCTGGAGGGAAGTAAGTGCCAAAACCAGAGATGTAGCAGAGCAGCAACAGTACATAGTCAGTGCCAACTTGCAGCAGTGAATATTTTTGTACGTGCCCCTGCCAAAGGCAAAGCATGGGGCTGTTGCACTGGTCACCTTCCATAGGTTACACTACTGGTAAGAACTGTACTTACAGGGCTAGGTATGTGCCATTTAGGTATGTAAAGTGACACAGGATCTGCCTCTTAGCATCTCTCCTATGGACTTGTCTTCTCTGAGTACATCTTTTACACCCTGCTCATCTAGTGGCCTGACCAGGTTTCTGGCAGGTTTCCTTGTTCTGATGCACCTAAAAATATGTTATTTTTAGCTTTTATGTCTTCAGCAAGGTGCTCTTCAAATTGATTTTTGGCCTTTCTTGATGTTACATTTAACTTGCCACAGTGTGTGTGCTTTTCTATTTTCCTCATTTTGATATGACTTCCACTTTTGGAATGAGGTCTTTTTGTCTCCAATAGCTCCCTTCACTCTGCTTTTAAAAGCACTGTTTAGTACCTTTTTGACTGGTGATATATATTTACTCTGAGCCTCTAACATAGTATCTTTATAAACAGCCTCCAATCCACTTGCAGGCATTTTATCCTCTTAGCTGTGCTTTTTAACTTCTTTGCAACCAGTTTCCTCATTTTCGTGTAGTTCCTTTTTCAAAGTTTAATATTTTGGTGGGGTTTTTTTTTACTTATTCATTCTTGCAAGGATGTAGAATTTGATGACATTTTGCTCACTATTCCAGAGCAGCTAAGTATAGTAATCACTTAAACCAGATCACTTAAACCAGGAATAAATCAAGAGGCACTTCTTTTCTAGTTGTTCTAAAAAGCATTCATTTATAGTTTCTTCATATTACAAACTGAGAAGGCCTTTACCCAGCCTATACAGGCATAACTGAAGTCACCATTACTAGTATATGTACTCCTTTTGTGGTTTCTCTGATTTCCCTTTGCATTTCACAATGACTTTCATTAAATGTGGATTCCTCCTTTTCTAGAACTACTGAACATTCACAGCTGCAAAAATGGAAGTAGGAACTATAGTTTGAACATATTAATACTTACACAGTGCTCAGTACTCTGAGCAATCAGGTTCTGGGTTTCTGGAACCAGGGAGGCAGAGCCCCACTTTCCAGTCTCTGAGGGGGGGGACAACGCCAACTTATCTCACAGGTATGTTTTGAAAACACATTCATCACTGCTTGCAAAGGCACTGTAGGGGTTGTGAAAGTACAGGTGACCACACACTTCCATTTGGTGAAGACCTTGTGAGGGAACACCTGGAGAGGCTGGACATCCACAAGTTAGCGGGCCCTGAAATGCACCCAAGAGTGCTAAAAGAGTTGGCTGACATCATAGTGCAACCAATAGCAAGGATATTTGAGATCTAATGGTACTCAGGAAAGGTTTCTGAAGAGTGGAAGAGGGCCAGTGTGGTGCCTATCTTCAAGAAAGGAAGGAAGGAAGATCCGGAGAACTACAGGATAATCAGTTTGACCTCAATGCCTGGAAAGATCACGGAAAAAATTATTAAAGAATCCATCCATAGCAGGCTAATAGAACACATCATTCCGAGAGACAGCCAACATGGCTTCATTACAGGTAGGTCGTGCCTGACCAACTATGACCAGGTGACAGGTCACGTGGACAGGAGAGGAGTGGCTGATGTCATTTGCTTGGATTGCAAAAAAGCCTTTGATTTGGTCTCCCATGATGTCCCCATAACAAAATTGGGTAACTGAGGCCTCAACAACTTTATGGTCCAATGGCTGGGGAACTGGCTCTGTGGTCGGAGTGATAGTCGATGGAACCAAGTCAACATGGTGCCCGGTGACCAGTGACATCCCTCAGGGTTCAGTAGTCGGACCAATACTCTTTAACATATTCATAAATGACCTGGATTTGAGTGTCAGATGAAGACTGGCTAAGTTTGCAGATGACACCAGATTATGGGGAAGTGTGGTCACACTAAAGGATAGGCTGGGGATTCAGGCCGACTTAGACAGGCTCGCAAAGTGGGTGGATCTAAACCTGATGACTTTCAACATAGAGAAATGTAGGGTGCTCCACCTGGGAAGAAAGAACCCACATCATACCTATAGGCTTGGCAGTGCTACACTCACTAACACCGTAACCAAAAGGGATTTGGGATCATAACTGGCCACAAGATGAATATGAGCCAGTAGTGTGATGCTGCAGCTGGCAAAGCAAACAAAACCCTGGCTTGCATCTACCGATGACATCTTGGGTTTTGCTCAAGATGCATTCTCCCACTTTACTTGGCTTTGGTGAGGCTGCAGCTGGAGTACTGTGTCCAGTTCTGGGCTCCACACTTTAGAAAGGATGTGGAGAGCATTGAGAGAGTCCAGGGGAGAGCCACACACATGATCAGAGGTCAAGAGAGCAGGCCCTATGAGGAGAGACTGAGAAGCATGGGACTCTTCAGCTTGGAAAAGCACAGGCTCAGTTGGGACTTGGTGGCAGCCTATAAGAACACCAGGGATGTGCATCAGGATCTGGGAGAACACCTGTTCACCAGGGCATCCCAAGGGAAGACAAGGTCAAATGGTCACAAACAGCTGGAAGACTGTTTTAGACTGGACATAAGGAAAAACTTCTTTCCCCGTCTGAGTCTCCAGAGTCTGGAATAGACTCCCCCAGAAGTGGTGCAAGCACCTATTCTGGACACATTCAAGAAGCGTTTCAATGCCTTTGGGCAGGGAGCTGGATCCGAGGATCTCACTAGGTCCCTTCCAGCCCTGATGTCTATGAAATTATCACCACAAACAAGCCCTTGCAGTCACACAGGAATGAAATAGTGTGCAGGACATGAGGCTTAGTGTGCAGTAAACTACATACAACACAAAGCCCTGAGCGCGTTCTCAGTAATTGAGTACAGCCTGTCCTGTGCCCTAAGCCAGGCTGGGTCCTGAGGAAAAATAGCGTGTGATACTTAAATACTATATCTTATGTGCATATACACAAAATGTTACCAAAAACTCAATTAATTCAGCACTTAGAGACACAAAACTATAGCCCACCTATGATCAGGAGCTCTTTTGTAATGCATGCACAGTTAAGATATAGCCGAAATTCCCTTGAGGATTCCCCTTAAGACATGCAATTAAGATATAACTATAATTCCCTCAGGTATCATCACCTGGGTCAGAAAAGAAGCAAGATACAGATCTACATACCGCAATGGCATAGTACTACATATTTTTCTAGCATCTTATCTAGTTGCTCACAATAACATAATAGAGGTTCTCAGTTATACCATCTGGGAAGATTCAAGAGGTAGCATGCCTTCTTGAATTTGCAGTATTCTTCAATTTTTCCTCCCAATCTATACCCTATACTTAGAGATGACTTATGCCTATAAACATTCTCTGGTTGGTTTTATTCAAATATCTTTGTTTCACTGCAACTTTTGCTACTGAACTAAACCAATTTTCTTGTGGATTTTGAAGGTAGCAAAGTTACAGTTCTGGGAGGGAGAATTTCCTCACTATCAAGGAATGCTGCTTGCCATCATAATGGCTTTCTTTTCACCTTTATTTATGATCCTCACTGACAAAGCTGTTTTGTATCTACAATGTATCTAAGAAATGTAACACAAATGTAACACCTCTGCCATAGCTAAGCTATATCCAATACACAACCACTAACAATTTCAAACTATGAGGTTCTAAATTATAAAAATCATTTACAATTCTTTGGCAATGCCTCGCAGTTGAGGATGACCGTCTTCCATGAATGGCTTCTTGGGTTTGAAAATGGCTGACAAGGCCAATCTGAGATTGGCAAATTCTGTTGCAATTCAGACACGTGGGGGGGGTGTGAATGGTTCTGAATTCTCGATTCAGTCCGTGACACACTGTTTCTGTTGCTCCCACTTTCCATCTCCTGCTGCTGTCATACGGTTTCAAAGAACTAAGATTGCTGCACCAAACTCTTTCTGCATTTGGGGCAGTCCTGAGTAATAGTCTCCCATGAGTTGACATTGATGTTACATTTTTTTCAAGTTGGCCTTAAGGACACCCTTGAAGCACTTTCACTGCCCTCCTCTTGAGTATATATTTTGACTGAGTTGGGAGAATAAAACTTGCTTCAGGAGTCTGGGGTCAGACATCCAGATGTTGTGGCTGGCCCAGCAAAGTTGATGCTGAATGATCATTGCCTCAATGGTTGTGGGTTTTTCCCTGTGAGAGGACTCTAATGTTAGAAGGTCTGTCTTCCCATTGGATTTGAAGAATCTTCTGCGGGCAGCATTGCTGGTATTTCTCCAACAACTTGAGGTATCAGTGTCTCAGCTCCATATAGTAAGATGGGGATTATAACCCATGAGCTTAGTTTTAGATCTGATGTCACAATCTTTGAACACCTGTTTCCTCAGGCATTATTGTAACAATTATTACAATAATTATTTATGATAAATTATAAAATTATTAAAATATTTTCAAGTGTGAGCTAGGCTTATACTGGCATCCTCTCCTGCATATATGTACACCCTCCCCCCCCATACAGATGGTTCATCAGCAGGGTTGAAATCTATAGACATACTACATAGACCTCTTATACTCAAACCAATATGGTAACTGATATCAGTAGTAGGTTGCTATTCATTACGTGGACCAGCATTTTTGAAGGATGGTTCACTTGCTGGCAGGCTTCACAGCTGTGTGTTCATAGCAGAGGAATGGTTAGACTCTGGATTCTTGGTTCCATTCCTGGCTCTGGAGGATGAGGTAGGGGTCTGCTCATAGATGCAGACTCTTCTGCCCACTCCCCACAAACCTGACTCCTTCCTTAACTCTTCCAACCTTAATTTCTTCCAGTCCTGTTTCTGTGCCTGTTCTGGTTCCAGATTCCAGTCTCAGTCTTCTCACCCAAGATTTCAATCCCATTCCCAGTCTCCCTGCCACATAAATCTTATCCTAACACATCCAAAATCCCAGTCCTTATTTTCCTTTCCCATTCTCCTTGCTCAGCCAACCCCAGTTTCCTCCTCCATTCTCCAATCTGTCTCTTCCCCTTTTACACATGCATTTGTTTGTGGTCACTGCCTTTGCTTTTGTTAGATACATCCTTTCCTCAGCCTCTTTCCCTCTGCCTTAGTGGTTTCCTGTCCCAGTCACTCACCAGGGCCCACTGTCTGCTCCTAGTTCTTAACTTCAGTCTTCACCCTCCTCATTTGCCTCCAGTTTCATATTCTGTCCTCTATCTTCCCTATCCTAGCCTACAATCCCACCACTCTTCCACTGTACTTTGTCTGGTTCTTATAGCTCTCCACATTTGAACCAAAGAGCTTCCTCCTCTACAACACCTGGTTACCAATGACAGGATCACTGAAAACACAGAAAAGACAGGTTCACTGCTCTCAGTTCCAGTGCATGGTCCCACCCTAGCCCTGGGAGCAGCTGGAACAATAAATAAACATGTAAATGCTTTCTGAACCCCCACAGCACTAGACTGCGTGTGCATGGTCACACTGGGCACTTCTATGTGAGACACTTTACTGCATATTAGATTAATGTGCAGTAAAGTGTCACTGTCTATGCATACCCCACACTAACTGCACATTATTCATAAATTCATAGATTGTAGAGTCAGAAGTGACCTGAAGGATCATCGTGTCAGGCAGGAAAAGGACTGAGATCAGACAACCCCAGCCAGGTGCCTATCTAGCCTCCTCTTGAAGACCTCCAAGTTAGGTGATAGTACCACCTCTCTTGGCAGCTCTTTCCAGATTCTGGCCACTCTTACTGTGAATATTTTCTTCCTAATGTCTAACCTGAATCTACTCTCCACTAGTTTGCACCCATTGTTCCTGGTTACTCCTAGGGGTGCCCTGGTAAATAGCGCATCTCCAACTCTTTGTTGTCCACCCTTGATAAGCTTACAGGCTGCTACAAGGTCCTGTTGAAAGGTCCTCAGACTCTTGTGAAGGCTGAAGAGATCCAGACCCCTCAACCTCCCCTTGTAGGGTCTTGCACAGAGGTCACTAATCATATGAGTGGCCCTCCTCTGGACCCTCTCCAGATTCTCTGCATCCCTCTTGAAGTGCAGCATCCAGAACTGGACACAGTACTCCAACTGCAGCCTGACCAATGCCGCATAGACAGGGAGCATCACCTCCCCGATCTGTTGGTCGTGCATCTGCTAATGCACGATGAGGTGCGACTGGCTTTGTTGATGACTTCATTAAACTGCCAGCTCATGTTCATCTTGGAGTCAACTATTAAATTAGTCTTATGCACCATTGGCTAGTACCAACACATACAGGCACTAGATAAATGGTGCATTATGTAATGCGCAGTAGTGTAAATTGTAGATATTGATCAGGACCAGTCCCAATCCGCACAGGGCTGGGAGACAACTGCCTCTGCAGCTGGCACAGCTCTCCCAGCTCCGTGCACATCAGGACTGCCCCCCCCCCACCCATGGCCCCTGCCAGCCTCCATGCTGGCTCTCAGGGAAGCCTGATGCTCCCTCTGGGTGCTACAGGATATCAGAGCAGGGCAGGAGCAGCCCTGGACCAGGCTGCTCTTGTTGGGCAGATATCTGCACCCAACAGGGCACACAAAGACACATTCCTGGCCACATCTTACTGTGCCTTATTTTACTGAGCAGTAATCTCACTGCACATTAATTGCACATGTAGACACACCCACTCTGGAAGCGTATGGTGCACAAAGTCTGGTCAACACAAGATGCTGTGCTGAGAGAATCCTGGGAAGAGCTAGAGCATGCTTCTTGAAGATGGAGTCTTCAGAGGTCTCAGTTGCTAAATCCTCCACATCTGCACTTAACATGCATAAACTGCCTGTTTTCAAATGTCTATATGACTTAGTTAAAAGTTGCGCAGATCTTCAAAAGACAGACCATACCCCTGCCAATTCTCATTTGCCTTCTCCTAAACCTGGCAGTGCTAGGGCTTGCCAAAGAAGTTGTCAGAATTTTGTAAATGCTGAAAAATAATGTAATTTCCCTATCCTTACCCTCAGAAACAGCAGAAGCATTTTAGTTGGAAAAAAAAATTAAACACAAAGCATAGAAAATTTCTACCAAAGAAGTTTGGCAAGGCTATAAGCAACTAAAAGTAGGGTGTTATAAAAAATGGCCATATATCTCATTATAACAGAAGATAGAACAACTGCCAGCTATTACATGCTGAACAAAGAAATAGGAATAGTCTAAAATTTAGACTCTAAATATATGTGTATGTATATTTTTATTACATGAAGTATTGATAAAGCAAAATGGCTGAACAGTAATTGTAAAGAATTAATATTAGTTATTTTAATTTACATGAATGCATATACCACTTACTGTTTAGGCAAATTATCTCATCTAATCTTAAAAAGATTAAATTAATTAAGTAACTTGATTTAAAGTGAATACACAAAATTTAAACACTTTCATTAAGATATTAGCATAACATTAATTAGCTGCATGCTACATTGTAGAATAATTTAAAACAATTATGTAAAAAGGAAATAAAACAAATTAAGTATTTGATTTGATGTATGTAAGCTATATATTGTATATATTTAATAGATTTCATAGACATTAGAGGCTGGAAGAGACCTCACAAGATCATCAAGACCAGCCACCCTACCACAGGCAGGAAGTCTGCTGGAGTCAGATGATCCCAGCAAGATAGACATCCAGACGCCTTTTGAATGAGTCCAGAGTCCAGAATGCTTACAGAAACTCAGGGAAGTGGGGGGCATGAGTCTGTTCCAGACCCTGGGCAACAACTGTTCTCCCAGGCCCTGGTGCACAACCCTTATATACTTGTAGGCTACCACCAAGTCCCTGCTGAGTCTTCTCTTCTCCAGGCTGAAGAGTCCCAAGTCCCTCAGCCTTTCCTCATAAGCCTTGCCCTTTTGGCCTTTGAACATATGGGTCACAGGCCACACATAGGGAGGGTATGCGGAGGGAAAGCACATGCCCCCACTGAGATTGGCTGCTAGTGTGGCTGGTGGCTTCTGTGGGCAGTCACTGCTCACCACCCCTCCTACCCCCCCCCCATACACACACTGACACCGCCACCGGCGTCTGTGGGTGGTCCCCACTTGTCACTCACCGCTGACACAGCTGCCTACAACTAGTGCCCTCCCAGTCTCGAGAGGCACCAGTTGTTCATGATACAGGTGGCTTTCCTTTGGACTCTCTCAAGCTTATCCACATCCCTCCTGAAGTGCAGGGCCCAAAACTGGCCACAGTACTCCAGCTGTGGCCTCACTAAGGCTGAGTAAAGTGAGAGGATGATGCCCCTAGTTTTTCTTGAGATGCATTGGTGGATACATGCCAGAGTTTGCTTTGCTTTGCTGGCCATTACATTGCATTGGTGGCTCATGTTCATCCTGTGGTCAGTCAAGACCCCCAAGTCTCTTTCAGTCATGGTGCTAGTGAGCATAGCACTGCTGAGCCTATAAGTATGCTGCTGATTCTTCCTCCCAAGGTAGAGCACCCTGTACTTCTCTGTACTGAAGGCCATCAGGTTTTGGTCTTCTCACCTTCTGTGTGTGTCCAGGTTGGCCTGTATCCCCAGCCTGTCTTCTAGCATGACCACCTTCCCCCATAATTTAGTGTCATCTGCAAACTTTGTCCGTCTGCATCTGATTCCCAAATCCAGATCATTAAATGAACATGTTGAAGAGTACTGAGCCCTGAGGGACACCACTTGTCACCTTGCACCATGTTGATTCACTCCCATCAACTAGTACTCTTTGGGTCCAACCCCGGAGCCAGTTTTCCAGCCATCGGACCATACAGTATTATTTATTCATGGACTATTTCACTTTATATAATATAAAACAAAAATAAAAAACTTAGGATGATTATGCAAAGGAGATTTAAATTTAAAAAACTGACCAAAGAAAATGCAATTGTTTAAACATAATATTATATTTTAGGTAAATACTATATTTAGGTAAATAACTATATAATTGAAATTAGATTTAATGTCACAAATTTTAACAGGACTTTTAGAGCAAACCACTCAAACACCCATTGTTTTCACTGGAATTTGCAAATCCCCCTAGACACTTATCTATGTCTTTACATGCCAAAATACTTCTGAAAACAGGGCTGTTGGGGTTAGAATAATGAAAGTAAGGAACCTAGGTAGTTGTGAAAAATCCCACTGTAACAACCTACAGGTTCCCTAAAGGTTGGAATAAGAGTTGTAGGGGGCTGATTTGGAGGGTGGCACCAGGACGCTTCCAGAGAGCTCCATGTATTTGGCGAATTGTGCAACAGATCTGGGCATAAGATAAACAACATGGCTGCAAGCAGAAGCAGTGAATACAGGACACTTAAGTCAAGATCCAAGTTGATACAGTCCAAATGGAGTCCCTTTTTATCATACAAGCTCTGTGCATGAAACACCCACTAGGTATTTATCCATGTTGTAAAAGGATATATATGTTCCTGTGACAGGGGCATGTCCTGAGGCTGGGCACAAAGCTGGCCTACCTACCCATCCAGGGATGTCTCTTCTGTCTCTCCAGCCATGACCTGATGTATAAAGACAGACGTAATAATGCAGGAGGCTGCCCATTTTAAGCCCTGATGCCTAAGGCATTATACATGGCTCTAACCTTCCCTATACCATACCCCATGCCTTGTAGATGGCACCCAAAAATCATCTAACTTCCCCCGGCTCCCTTGCTGAGCCTTACCACTTGGCCTGTGGCCCAAATTCAGCCTCAGGCGTCTGTAGACTTACCTTGGCCATTACACCCTTTCATTGGAGCCAAAACTCACACCCCCTCACTGGGGCTCACTCAAACTATTGGGGGCAGCCCATCCACAGTCCTTCAGGCCCTGCTCGGACCTTGTTCTGTGTGCCCCGTCCCCCACAGCCCTCTAGGCCCATCTATGCAGACCCTACTCTACGCCCTCTCTGCACAGTCCTTCAGATCACCATAAGGACCCTACTCTGTACAGCCTACTACTTATAATTATGCCCCCTCACTAGGGCCTCAGGACCTTATGCCCCTTAGGTCCAAGACATGTTGATAATGCCTGGACCCATGCCTGTCCCTACTCTGGGGTTACTCACCAGGTTGTGGAGGCTGGGACTATAAGGCACCCTATACTCACCTTTCACTAGGGAGGCAACTGGTGTGGCATTTCCTGGGGATCACCCCACCACAGGCAGCCCCACCACACTAACCTACCCTAGCAGAGTGTAGTTTTACATCATTCCCCAGGACCATAAACCTCCACCACGCCCATAGCATATTATGTGAGCAGCAGCTCTAGTCTGGCAATGTTCTGCCTCCAGCTCCTTGCAACAAACTAGTGGCTCTACTACTTCAAGCCTGCTCTTATATCTAGCAGCTGGTCCCACTCCCCAATCAGGCAGTTTCCTGCTGGTCATGTGACTCCTGATTGGAAGTGCAGCCACTTGCAGGCTGCTGTATTTTTTATTCTAGCCCTTAAAGTGGCAGCCACCAAAGGTGCCCTGCCACAGTTACAAAATCTCACTTAAAGGTCCTAATCCTGGAATAAGTTTTACATTACTACCAATCCCAAATATTGAAAGGAATTACAAATTAAATTTCAAAAAATCATAAGACTGGTATTAAAATAACTATATATTAAATAATTCTAAATGTGGGATTCATTTGATTTACCTTATAGTTTTGGAACTTTTAGTAAAACTTAGTAAACTTTAGAATTTTTTTTTAATTAAAACAGATTTTTCAGTTAAATGGCATGACACAAACATCAGGCGGTCCACATAGCACCATACTTAGGGCATCTTATTTGGTGTTCTGGATATTTCAAATATTGTTCCTTGTAGTTATAGGTAAGGGTTTGAAGCAGTGATTTTGTGGACTTCATAGGGTGACCTGCCCTCCCCCCAGGTCCTCCGGGGCCCAGTGGGTGGGACATGGCATGGAAGGGTGGAGAGGCTCAGTGCTGCTGCCCCCAGGAGCCCTGCACTGGCTGCAGCACTGTGGTGAGGCACCCCTTGTCTGCCCAGCATCAGCTGGGGTGGTAGTGGCAGCAGTGGTGTGGAGCTGTGCACCCTCCTGCAGCTGGGCAGGCAGGAGCCACCTTGCCATGGCCGTACAGTGCTCCTGGGGAAAGGGCAGCAGGGCAGGGAGCTCCAAGCCCACAGTGGGCAGCCTAAATCTATCCCCACCTCTGTGTCCCACAGTCTTGGTTGAGCTCTTTTCCAGCTACATTGGCAGTGGGGAGGTGGACTTGTGTCCTGCCTTTCCATTTTTAAAAGGTGGTCACCCTAGATTCCATCAGTTAATGTTAGCCTTTAACCTTTGTAACAACCTGCAGGTTGGAACACAAATTGCAGTGGGGATGATTTGGAGGGTGACCCAGGAAGCTCAAAGTGCTTGGAGAATTTTGCAGTAGTTCTGAGCACACATTACACCTCATGGCTGCAAGTAGCAACATCAAGGACACAGCTCTTCTAATAACGATCTAAGTTTTTGCAATCCAAATGGGGTCCCTTTATTATTGCCCAAAGCTCTGGCATGATACAACCTGTGCATATGGATACTATCCCAGATCATTTCTGTTCCAGAAAACAACTTCATACATTTTTTGTAATGTACATCCAAAGAAATACTAGACAACATCTTTGATTTCTCTTCCTCATTTTAGCAGCCTGAAAGATGCAAAATTTTAGGCAAGCCATTCAGATCAAAAGGAATACCCTAAGTTTACAATCTGCCCTGAACAACAGGCAAAGCAGAGAAAGGAATTGTGACTATGAAACTTAACTGGTCTCTGGCTGGATTCCATTTTGCTGAAGGGAATAAAATAATCTGCTTGGTCTACCCCAGGCATCCTGCCCTTCTCTTCTGTGCAGGAAAAAACTAATCTTGTGTAATGTCCACCATCCGGATCAATACACTAGGGACTATACCAAGGACTTTCTGAACTGGCTGCCCTAATTCCAGAGGAAAAAGTCTGGCAGAATGAGCTCTAGCAAGGCTAGCAAAGAGCAGCCAAAGGCTGATGTGGAGGTGCCAGCTGGATAGTAAAATGCTTCTGAGGGCAAAGGAACACTTGCTTCCCCCCCTTGTAAAGAGCTGAGGCTTTGGGATAAGTTAATTGCAGACTCTACATCTCATCTCTTGGCACCATGACAGAATCAGATCCATAAAAAGCTATTTAGTGCATGCAGGTAAGGCAGCCTTTATTAGACTACAGTAAGAATAACAGTCATTTTTGTAATAGAACACATACACACATGGACATCATTCAAAACTGAGGAAATCTCTCTCTCTATAAGTGCACAATTTCTATAATACTTTTTATTTGTGAGCAAAATCTACATTTGGTTAACTGCCTGCAAGTGTTTTTAAATGTTGTGGTATTTTTAAGGATACCACCAACCCTGAAAAATCTACACAAAATGTATTAAACATGCAGGTGGCATGAATGTGCGTACAATTACACTGTCAACTTGGCAATAAAATTGGCTAATTTGTATCTTAGGATGCTTAGCGTAAGCTATTTATGAGCTTCCAGTATAAGCCAGCTAGTCATGAGTGATTTAAAAAACCTCTACTTGTGCAAAAGGAAGGGGAAAACACACATTTGCTTGGTCTAAAACTCTTCTGGGATGCCATCATTTCCTCTTTTACTTATTGTAACTACACCCACTTTGACTCCCTTGACACCCAAAGCACCATCCTGTGGTCCAGGGATATCAAACATAAAGCTTTTGGGCCAGATCTGGTCCACAGAGGTACATCATCCAGGCCATGGGGCTTCTTGCTGTGGCTGCCAGAGCTGCTGTGTCAGTGTGGCCAGCACACACTGGGTTAAGGCAGCCCCACTGAAGGTAGGTACCCTCTCACCCCCACTTTTTGTGCCACCAAATGTAGTTTTCAGTCGCTGCTAGGGATGAAAATCAGCGGCAGTCAGCGACAGAGGTAAGCAGTAGTGTTAATTCCCTGGTTCTGGAAGGAAATATGACTCACCAACTAATTTGTCTTTGCCACTCCTGCCCTAGCTCATGCAACATCCTAAAGCCATCTTATTGATTGTGCTGGCCACAAAACTCAATTTCTGTAACAGTTTCACATTGACTTTCAAAGGGGCCAGCCAGACAACTCTACCCTAGTACCCACCACTATTGTTTCTGGCTGGGTGGCCCCTCAATCTCTGCTTCCTGCAACGTCATCTATTTCTCTTTACTCCTGTTGCCTCTTTATTGTTTGCTGCACATTCTTTTTTGTTTCAAATAGCTAAGCAAATGCCAAATCCAACTCAACAAAGCTCAATAACTGTGATGACAGGTATTTATGGGCCATAGAACTTCAACCAGGCTGGCATCCTATGTCCCAGCCCCACAGGGCTGGAAGTTCAAATGCTTGCCTTATCCAGGCTGGTATCAGTGCAAGTCCACGGCCTGGGAGTTTGGATGCACTCTGTCATGCTTGATCTTCACCAAAAAGTCTGGATAGATAGATAGATAGATAGATAGATAGACAGACAGACAGACAGATAGATATTGATATTGATATCAATAGATATTATATCCAGTGTCCAATTCAAATATCCAAATCAAGTATTCGTATCTGTGAATATCTGTGGGCCATACAACTTCAAAGAGGCCAGGATCTTACCTCCCAGACCTATAGGCCTGGGAGTTCAGATACTCCCAGTCTTCAGGTGAAAATCATATGTAGAAGTCCCAGGTCTGGAGGCCTGGGACTACGGATGTGCCGTCACACAAACGCTCCTGTCTGCTTTCCCTTACAAGTGAAACAGTCCTTTTAACTTGAGCTGCCCCTCAGCTTGAACTTGAAGGTCGCTGCCCCACTCCCTCCTCATCCATCTTCACTGCGGTGCTGCACGCACTGACCTAGACACAAACTCCATGTGGAGGAACCCTGCCTGATTTTGATAGGGTTTTTAGAGAAGGATATTGCATCTATCCTCTCCCACCAACCCCCGTGTCCCTTCAACCTGCTGGGGGAGGCACAACAAAAACTAAGAGCACTGATAGCCAAAGGGCACAGGAGACTTCTGTGTAATTGTCTGTGAGGACACAGAGGTTTTTAGTCTGGGCATGAGACGGGCAGATTAAAACAGGCAGATCTGCTGTCTGGCTGCTATGCATGAGAAAGCTGCACGCCCTGCTTGCCTCATGTATTAGCCACGGACCCCACTCTGTGGGCATAAGACCACTTTGGTACAGCTGATGATGTATCAGACCTGCTACCCCTTCAAATTAAAGTTGGATAGAAACCAGCTAGGGACTCATTACACCTTTGCAAGCACTAACTTCTTAGCCAGTTAACTCTTTTTGTGGCAGGAGAGCCATTTTTATGGGGCGCTAGCTACTTTGCACGGGCTCGCGGGCCAGCTTTATTTACACTACATGTAACATGTAGCAGGGGTCGGAAAAATACACCGACGTGTCTAGGGGCGAGGCCTCAAGAGGCGATCTGCATATGCAAAGGAGGAGACGTCGGGGGAGCCCCGCAGGGCTCTGCCCGCCCCGGCCAGCGCGGCTTCCTCATCAAGGAGGAAAACGCGCCCGAAGGCTCACGAGCGAGAGCAGTCTCATTAGCATACGATGAATATGCATGTAGACGGCCCCGCCCACTCCAACGGCATTCGGAGGTTACAGGTACGGCGGTTGGGCTCGTGCAGGCATCACCCCGCTCGTGCCCGATAGTAACCCCGACCTCACTCCCTGCCGCTCCCCCTCCCCTGCCCGGCTCTCTCCTGTCCCGCCGCAACCAATGAGAGAATGGACTCCGCCCCTCGCCCAAACCTCCGCGCCATCCTGCCCAATCAGAGCGCGGATCCCGGAAGCCGCTCGTCCAATCCTTGGCCGAGGCAGAGAGAGCCGTCCCTCCCCCCATGTGGGATAACCTTTGCCTTAGTAAGTGTTCGGCACCGCCCGGCTGCCACATTCGAGCCAATGGAAGGCGGAGGAGGGAGCAGGGGAAGAGCGGCGCAGCCAATGGCCGCCGAGGAAGGCGTGTCTTCGTGCGGGGGCCGCGGTGGCTACCGCTGCCACTGCCACCGCCGCTGCCGGGTTCGGGGAGCAGCGGCTGCCCGGACGGCCCGGGTAGAAGATGGCGGTGAAAGGGTCCGGGCTTGGCCTCGGCCTCGGCCTCGGCCTGGCCGCGGTGGCAGAGGCGCTGGGCTCCTCCGAGCAGGCGCTGCGTCTCATCGTGTCCATCCTGATGGGTAAGGGCGAGGCAGGGGGCAGAGGTCAGGGGGCAGAGCGGGAGCAGGGGGCTCGACCCCCGCCCGCACGTGGCGCTGGAGTGGGGGGGGGGAGCCCTCGGGCCGAGGCAGGCAGCGGGGTCGCAGCTGACCACGTGTGCACCTGCAGCAGGGTGGGCCAGGCGGGTGCTGTGGCCGGGGGCGTGTGCCCACGCTGTGCCCTAAGCCTGGGTGCAGGGGGGAGGAGCAGGTACCAAGGCTGGGAGCCACTTCCGGCAGGGGCTGACTGAGGGTAGGAGCATCTGTCTCCCTGCCTAGCTGCCCTGGTGGCCTGGGCCCCTAGGGGAGCCGGTGGGCTTGGGAGATGCTCAGAAAAGAGCAGTAGCCAGGAGCTGGAAGTGAGGAGGCAGCTCCTTCTGGCTAAATTGGGCCTGGTCCATTAATTAGTTTTGGCCCACCAGTGTCCTGAGCTCCCCAGGCTCCCGTCCTGTGGAAATGAGTTAGGGGTGTGCAACAGTAGCGAGGAGGAGAGAAGGATGGATGGCTGCAGTGGGAACTGGGAAAGCTTCTCCCTTCCCAGTTCAGGCACATCTCCCCCAAAGGCAGAGAAGAGTTGCGCCAAGTTAGTTTGAATGGAAGCATTAGGTGCCTATGTTTCTAGACATGAGGCTGAGCAGGGCTATAGTGTTCCTGGCTTCTGCTCTCTGCTTTGTCCCTGTGTATTGCAAGCTCTTACAGATCCTTTTATTCAGGGCATTTACTTTGTGCATTGAGGGATTTTGAAGTTCCCAGTCTTTTGCAAGATTTGAGATCTTGACGTTGCACGCAAACCTGTTGTGTCATAGTTGTTTCTGTTTCCCTATGAACGCATGTATCTGGACAGGCTGAGTTCAGATATTTGTGAGCCTGTATCGTGCATCTCCACACAGCCAGTTGGGTAGGTGTGCATCTCCCTGCCAAGGTACATCTACCTTAAAAGGGCTGTGTGAAAATGACTTGTTACAACAGTATTTGCAAGGTAGGCTGAAGGAAACCTAAGCACTGACTGGTTAACAGGTGAGCTTCTGCCCTGCAGCAGAATTGCATCACAGCTAAGATATTAATCTTAGCTAGTTAACTAGTGCACCTCTGCAATTCACTTCTATGCCTGTCAAAATGTAGCATATTACAAGCTGTACAGTGACTGAGGCGCCGAAGCGGTGATAGGGGACTAAAGAATATATTTTTTGTCCATTAACTTTAACTCCTCTTAGTTCCTCTTCATCAACTGCCTCTCTGAATACCTGTGGTAAGTGTCCTGAAATGAACTTTGATTTTGTAAACTTGTAACTTCTCAGTAGTCACATCCATCTATTTTGTGTTTGTTCTGTTTTCTCCCACCTGAGTATTCATAGAGGGGTGCCATTGCTACCACCAGTTAGAGTTGGCTTTACGAAGTTGCATTAGTTTAACTTCGAAATCCAAAAGTCCATGGGTTGGATCTAGCCCACAATGCTGCTTTATCTGGCCCACTGGTCTAGGTAAGTTGGGGGTGTGGCTAAGAAGCATGGCCTGCTGCAGAATTTGGGGTCCCTGGTTCCTAGTAGAGATTTGTCCTTGCCAGCAGGAGGGTGAGGGAAGGATGTGCTGGCACATCCCTGCTTGCTTTACAGCCGCCTTGGCCTGTTGCCACCTTTGTGGCAGGTAGCCACCTGGCCCACAACAGCCATTTGTCCTACCACCAACTGGCCTGCTGCCACCCTAGTGCTGGGCCCCAGGCTGCATCCACTACCCTGGCTTGGATCTGGCTTCACAGTCCGGATCCAGCCTAGGACACTGTTACACACAACTGGCTCCAAACTGTACTTTAGAGATGGCACAAAACCTATTCTCTGTTGAAGGGCATAGAGAATCATAGATTTTACTTTGGAGTTTGGATGCTTCCAGGGTTAGGCAAGAACTAAACAGTTTTCAAAATTGCAGTTTTGAACTTGCATACCTAAGACCTTTAGGGGATCTAGTCTCCGTTTAGTGTTTTAGACAGTTTGCAGACTTGGATAGGTAATGACTCTTTCAATTGCACTAAGATGACTAAATTGTTAATTCAAGGTAAATGATGTCAGCTGTTCCACTCATGATCATTTAGTGGATGGCATGACATGTGAATGAAGGATCTGGTAATTGAAAGCTGTTTCAGGGAAAGAAATGTTAATAGAAGAGATACTGGTTTCCTTCCTCTCCTAACCTAAGATACCAGGCTAGATGTCAAATTTGTCTTACTGAATGACAGCAGATAGCTATGAGCAGTCCCTGAAAAGCAGCATGCAGTGCAGCTAGATCTTTTATTACATCCTGTGGTGTACATCTCACAACGTCAGGGGAAGACCAGACCTCAGGAAGAGGACTTCTCCTTTGAAGGAGCCAACTTCTTTCCTGACAAGAACTCCTGCCTACATCAAAGGGCATACAGCAGGGTCAGGTAAAGGAAGCCTTGTGTTCTGGAGGTACCGGACCAAACCACAGGCTACTGACAGAATCTTTGCTTTCATTTTTAAAACTATCTGACTGCAGCTAACTTGAAATTATTTCTGAGGTGTGTGACCTACTCTGGCACCCCAGCATGGTGTTAATAACAAGACCCAGTGCATCCTTAGGAAAAGATACTTCATGTGGGACAGGAGGGAAAGAGTGCAATACCCTCTCACTCCCCACTCCCCCCAGATCCATGCTGTTGCTGGTATTTACCCTGGCATCTAGAAAGCATTCCTACACTTGTTGCTCCCACTGCTTCTCTACTGAGGTGGTGAAAAAAAAATCCTGCCAACACCTGGGGGTTAATATAGGGGCTCCATGCTGCTGTCCTTGTGTCTCTGGGAGAAAAGAAGATTCCCTGCCACCACCATTCTAGGTGGTGCAGGACTGCAGAAGGCCCTGTACAGCTGCCTCCAGCCTGAGTTATCTCCTCTGGAGAGATTTCAGTGGAATGAATGATGCATGCAGTTTTGGGTGCCACACTTGAAGAGGGTTATGGATAACCTGGAGAGGGTCCAGAGAAGGACCACTCATATGGTTAAGGGCTTGCAGGTCAAGCCCTACAAGGAGAGACTAGGGCACCTGGACCTCTTCAGCCTCTGCAAGAAAAGGTTGAGAGGCAACCTCTCCTATGACCCCAGCTGACTTCCTGCCCTTTGGGCAGGGGGCTGGACTCGATGATCTCCCGAGGTCCCTTCCAGCCCTAATGTCTATGAAATCTATGAAACCTTGTGGCTGCCTATAAATTCATCATGGGGGCACAGAAGGGAATTGGTGAGGCTCTATTCACCAAGGCGCCCCTGGGGGTCACAAGAAATAATGGCCATAAGCTAGCAGAGAGCAGATTTAGACTGGACATTAGGAGGAACTTCTTCACAGTTAGAGTGGCCAAAATCTGGAATGGGCTCCCAAGGGAGGTGGTGCTCTCCCCTACCCTGGGGGTCTTCAGAGGAGGTTAGATGGGCATCTGGCAGGGGTCATCTGAACCCAGCACTCTTTCCTGCCTATGCAGGGGGTCAGACTTGGTGATCTATTGAGGACCCTTCTGACCCTAACATCTATGAATCAAGGCCACCATAGTGAGGGAGGGAGTGGGGCTGGGGTTGGGGCAGATGCTGCCCAGCCAGGGCGGTAAATGGAACCCCGGGGCTGGGAGTGGGACAGAGCTATGGGCGGCTTGTCCGGGGTGCACTGGGGAGGCTGCCTGCTGTGGGCTCCAGTCCAGGGACCACACCAGCCTCCTCTTGGTGGGGAGGCTGGGCTTGGAATGGGTGGGCACCGGATGAGCTCAGCTGCATGGGGTAGGCAGTACCAGCAGTTCTGTGAGAGGTGGCTACAGGGAAGGATACAGGGAATTTTGCGGTGGCTATAGCCCCCCTTCCCCAGTGCCACCCGTGCTTAGGGCACTCCACTCTGCTGCCTTTCCCTTGGGAGCCCCTGCAGCGAGACAGGCAGGGGATGCACGGCTGGTGCAGGGTTCCTGAGGGAAAAGCAACAGAGCAGAGTTCCCCAAGCAGGGGCAGTGCTAGCAGGGGTCATGGAGGGCTATAGCTTTCCCTGTAGCTGTTCCTGTAGCCCCCCCTCCCAGCACCAGTGCTGCTGACTGCCCCACACAGCTGAGCTAGCCCCGCTTCCACCTGCTCTGGGCCCAGTCCCAGCCTGGGAAGAGGCTGCGCCAGCCTGACCCTGAAGCCTCAGTAGGCAGCCTGCCTCTACCCCCCACACACACATTCAGGGGGGCACATGCTCCCCATGCCTCCCCTGGGGGTGTGCACAGTGGTGGGGAGCTGCCCTCCCCACCCCTCATTGCCCCCTGGGCAAGGCACTTGCAGCCCTATCCCACTCTCAGCCCCAGGGTCTCATTCACTGCCTTGGCTGGGCAGTGCTCCTTGTCTCCACCCCACTCCCTCACTGTGGGGGCCTTAATCTACACTCTCAATGCCCCTTCCATCCCTCATGCCCCTTTCCTCCCATAGACTTACCTGCAAGGAGTTGCTCTTCAAGCTTCTGGGCTGCATTCCTGGCTGCAGTTGCACACATGCACACAACATTTATCAGTGGCATTATCAGCTACACCAGCCAAAAAGAACCAAATACCCTATCATATTTATTTTCATTTTATCTGTGCTGATGCAGTATGTGACCAGTAGCTCTCAACCTATTTGCCATAGTAGGCCACAATTGCAGCTGTCAGTGTGTTATATGGGCCACACCCACACAACTTACTTCCTGTGTTTTAAAGGATATCTCGTGGGCCACAGCAATGTGCTGATTAGGCCATGGGTTGAGAACTACTGCTCTAGTAGTATTGGATTTCTATAAGGAAAGACTTTTGTTTTTTTACAGTCTTTTAGATTATATCAGTGAAGGGGTTAACTGTCCTCTACTGCCTTGCTGATGAAGGGAAGACAGACTGGCATAGCATGCAGTCAGCCACCTAGAGACATAGAGCAACCTTGTAGAAGCATCAGGCTACTTGAAGTATTGTTTTTACTTGCCTTTCTTGTCACTGTCTCAATGGGATTGTAAAAGTAGTCTTGGCTGGTTACGCTAGGCTTTTTACACAGGAGGCAAAGATGATAAAACAAATGTGAGGAAAAAATATAAGACGTGAGGGAGGAAGTACCAGAAAGAACTCCAGACTCCCATGGCAGGTGGTGTTCAGGACTTAGCTGGAGCTAATGGAGAAGAATATGTCATCTAAGTTCCTCTTTATGGCTCTGACTAGTCAGGACATCTCAAGATCAGCAAAGCAATGGACCAACAGCACCACAGTACATCTGGATGTCTCCAGAGATGCTTGGTGTGGCACAGCCTAGGGCTAGTTGCCAGCACATCAATTTTAGGTTAGTTTCTGATCTTGTGCTCCTCCCGCGCTCATATGTCTGATGAATAGTGTTTGCATGTAGGCAGCAGTATTCACCACCAGACAGATCTTTGGTTGGACAAATCCATTCTTTCTGTCTAACTCTTGCTGACTCAGTTGAACTTTGTTATTATGGACAACTTATAGTATATATGTTTTGGCACCATCTGCTTTAGTGTTACCATCCTACTACACATCCGTTGCAGAAAGGTTGATCTTGTACTTTTATATTGAATTCCAAAGTTCTTTTAGCCACAAAAAACCAAAACATTCTTCTGCCAAGTGTTTATTCTGTGCTGCTTAATCTCTTATTCAATAGGTTTATTTAGAGCCACAAACCAGATGTGTGTATAGGCCATTTTTCTTCTACTTTTTCTCTTTCTTTGTATCCAGGAATGAAATCACTCTGAACCATAAGCCCTATTTTTGTGTCTCAAGGATTCAGGTGTTGTCACTTCCATCCTTCTGTTAGTCAGCACCTTACATTCTTTTAATTTTTTTTGCATTTAAACTAAGTGTATAACTGTAAATGATAATCCCACAGTGCATTTCTTGAACTCCGTCATTTCTTAGACTTTAGCATAAAGCTTCAGAGGTGATGCTACTGCTACATGAATAATCACTTTGTATGAGGGATTAATTAACGGTTTACTCAGTCTAGAATGCTGTTATCAAAAGAAATGTAAGGCAGTGCATCAAAACTGATCTAAGAAAGGAGGAGAAACTTCTAGTGGTCTGAAAATGTGGGGAGAGGCATCTACTGGTATTTCATTTGCAGCTGATCTCCATTGTGAAGTAGCAGGTGAGAGTGCTTTTCAGCAGGTTTGTTGTATGTTAATGAACTCATTAATTGAACTTAATTATCTTCAATTCTTTGTGTTTTCAGTCTTGAACCTTAAATGTATTTAGTACATATTGGTCATTAGTCATAGATTCATAGATGCTAGGGTCGGAAGGGACCTCAGTAGATCATCGAGGCCGACCCCCTGCATAAGCAGGAAAGAGTGCTGGGCCTACATTACCCCAGCTAGATACACATCCAACCTTCTCTTGAATACCCCCAGGGTAGGGGAGAGCACCACCTCCCTTGGGAGCCCGTTCCAGACCTTGGCCACTCGAACTGTGAAGAAGTTCCTCCTAATATCCAATCTAAATCTGCTCTCTTCTAGCTTGTGGCCATTATTTCTTGTAACCCCCGGGGGCGCCTTGGTGAATAAATACTCACCAATTCTCTTCTGTGCCCCCCGACGAACTTATAGGCAGCCACCAGGTCGCCTCTCAACCTTCTCTTGCGGAGGCTGAAAAGGTCCAGTTTCTCTAATCTCTCCTCGTAGGGCTTGGCCTGCAGGCCCTTAACCATACGAGTGGCCCTTCTCTGGACCCTCTCCAGGTTATCCGCATCCTTCTTGAAGTGCGGCGCCCAGAATTGCACGCAGTACTCCAGCTGCGGTCTGACCAGCGCCCGATAGAGGGGAAGTATCACCTCCTTGGACCTATTTGTCATGCATCTGCTGATGCACGATAAAGTGCCATTGGCTTTTCTGATGGTTCCGTCACACTGCCGACTCATGTTCATCTTGGAGTCCACTAGGACTCCAAGATCCCTTTCCACTTCCGTGCCACCCAGCAGGTCATTTCCTAGGCTGTAGGTGTGCTGGACATTTTTCCTCCCTAGATGCAGCACTTTGCATTTCTCCTTGTTGAACTGCATTCTGTTGTTTTCTGCCCACTTGTCTAACCTGTCCAGGTCTGCTTGCAGCTGTTCCCTGCCCTCCGGCGTGTCCACTTCGCCCCATAGCTTAGTGTCATCTGCAAACTTGGACAGAGTACATTTCACCCCCTCGTCCAAGTCACTGATGAAGACATTAAAGAGTATCGGTCCAAGCACCGAGCCCTGCGGGACCCCACTGCCCACACTCTTCCAGGTCGAAACCGACCCATCCACCACGACTCTCTGGGTGCGACCCTCCAGCCAATTCTCCACCCACCGGACTGTGCAGTCATCCAAGTCACAGCCCCTTAACTTGTTCACCAGTATGGGGTGGGATACCGTATCAAAGGCCTTCCTGAAGTCCAAGTATACGACATCCACCCCTCCTCCTGCGTCGAGGCGTTTTGTGACCTGGTCATAAAAAGAGACTAGATTGGTCAGGCACGATCTGCCTGCCACGAACCCGTGCTGGTTTCCCCTCAGCATAATTTGTCCTGCCGGGCTCTCACAAATGTGAGCCTTGATGATTTTTTCAAAGATTTTGCCAAGGATGGAGGTGAGACTGACTGGCCTATAGTTACCTGGGTCCTCCTTCCTCCCCTTCTTGAAAATGGGAACCACATTGGCCCTTTTCCAGTCCTCCGGGACTTGACCCGTGCGCCACGAGCGTTCAAATATTCCTGCCAGTGGCTCTGCAATGATGTCGGCCAGTGCCTTCAGTACCCTCGGATGGAGCTCATCCAGGCCTGCCGACTTAAAGGCATCCAGTTCTTCCAAGTGACCCTGCACCACCTCCGGGTCCACGCATGGAAGTCTGGTGCCTTGCTGCTGCCTCCCTACACTCCCAGTGAGAGACTTGTCGTGCCTCTCGCTTAGGAACACTGAGGCGAAGAACTCGTTGAGGAGTTCAGCCTTGTCCCCTCTGTCCGTCACCAATTGTTTCTGCCCATTTAGCAGGGGTCCTATTCCTCCCTGGGCCTTCCTTCTACTCCCTATATATCTAAAAAACAATTTCTTATTGTCTTTTACTTGGGTTGCCATCCTCAGCTCCATGGTAGCTTTGGCCTGTCTAACTGCCTCCCTACAAGCACGAGCAGAAGAGGTATATTCCTCTTTGGTGATCTCTCCCTGTTTCCACTTTTTATGTGCTCCCCTTTTGGCCCTTAGTCTGCCCTGGATTTCTCTGGTCAGCCAGGGAAGCCTCCTGGCCCCTTTCCCTCTTTTACCTCGCACGGGGATCGTCTCGCTTTGTGCTCGAAACATGCAAAAGGCAAAGTGGAATTCTATAAAAAGACCCATTAGTGGTAGAAAGAAGAGAGAGTTTGTTCATCTCAGATTGAACCTAGTGCTTCTGAATTTGATAGGTAAAATTCCAGGCAGTGTTATTTTCCCATCTCTGCAGATCTAGTTTAGTGTTTCCCAACCTTTTCCAGCCCAAGGCATGCTTGTTGAGGCATTCCCCATCCTCATACCTATTGTAGCTCACTGCCATGGCAAAACTCCATGACACATCTGATCATTTCTGATGGCACACTTTTGTGCCACAGCACACTGGTTGGGGAAACATCCATCTAGTTCATGCTCTACCGTTCTAGATGAAATAGCCATTATCACAGCTCATATTCACTGTGGTAGTCTAAGTAAGGGCATAACTCTGATATTGGAACTTCTTTCTAGAACAGAGGTGCTCAGTCCTGTGCCCATGGGCCAGATCTGACTTGGGGAGCCTGTGAGGCAACCCATGGGTCCAGAAATTTGGCAGAGGAGGAGTTGCAGCAATTAGCACTGCCACCACTCCACCACATTTCCAAGCCCTGCCTAGCTAAATTGGGCTCCAGTATTGGTATTGGCCCTAAAAATCTCTATCAATGTACCCCTAGTCTTTTCCCAATTAATAGGGGCCAATGTGGTCCCTACTTTCAAGAAGGGGAAGAAGGAGGTTCTGGGTAATTATAGACCAGTTAGTATCACCTCTGTGCTTGGGAAAACCCTTGAAAAAATTATGAAGGATCACATTTGTAGGGGTCCAATGGGTAATATAATGCTGAAGGGCAACCAGCATGGGTTCATAGTAGGTAGACCCTGCCTGATTAACCTTGTGGCCCTGCCTAATTAACCTTGATTAACCCTTTGGCCCTGCACAGCTGGATCAGGCCCGTGGACTGACCTGGCACTGCTCATCTGGCCCTTGGAGCAAAATGTTTGGGTACCACTAGTATAATGGGACAGTAGCATTATTAGAGTTAAGGCTGAAAACAACTTATTAACCACCATTTTTTCTGGGTGAGTCACCATGTGAATTTTAGAAGAGTTTATAAAATTACTGTCATGTAGGGCTCTAAAGCAGCATTAGTGGTCCAAATCTGAGGTTTGAGCAAGGGTTCCTGAGATGCAGCCCTTCCTTTCAAAGGTTACATATCATGTGACTTTTTGCAGACTTTGGACTCAGATTATGACTGATCCTCTCCCAAAAGATTTTGCCCACATGAACTCTCAGCTATGTACAGCTCCCACTGCCAGTTTCAGGAAAGCAGCAATTAAAAGATGGATCTTCAGCAGGGCTCAAGCCCTAATGCATGTCAGAGAAAGCCATTTGTGTGTGTGTGAATTGCAGAATGCTTCACATGGAGTTTGCCTGTTGGGTGGTTCAAGGTGACATTGTGAACATTGAACCTGAATGGCACCATATCCTGCAAGTTACTTTCTGCCTTCATTCTACAGGTGCTCTGTATGAATATCTACCTTAACAGCAAAATGTCTTCTGTTTAAGAACTGCTTTTTCATATTCTCTTATTGTGCATACTCCGACTGAATGTTGTTTTCTTGAGGTGGCTGAAAAAATAATGGATTCATTTTCTGTTTGAAATCCAAATGTTTCATAGGAATGTGTGCGTCTCTCTCTTTACTTTTTCACTGAAAAATTTTGAAAATATTTTTAGTGCAAGTGTTCCAGAAGTTCTCTTTTTTTTAATCAATTCTGAATTGAATTGTGTGATTTCCTCTGCTCCCCCCCCCCCCACACACACACATTGGTAGGAATTTTCATTCTACAGTTAATCTCAGAATTTGGATTTTTGGTCTAAATTAGAATTTCCTGTGAAATGGGAATTCCATTTTCCAAATAATGCTACTATTTTCCTTTACGATGTTTACAGAGGAAGACTCCAGAAAGTTGCAGCAGCAGATATAATCATGTCACATGCTACATGTCTTTATCTTGAACAGTGAAAACATATGTGATTAAAGTGAAGTAAATAGCTGTGACTCTCTTCAATACTGGCATGATCAAAAAGATTTCTGATCATTAGCAAATGCACTCATAATGGACAGCAATTTTAAGAACTGGTATAAAGTCAGCATTGACCAGTGTTGTGCTAGAATATTGCAAGCTAAAATAGTAATTTATGGTTTTCCTAGAGAAATAAATGGAGAAAACAAATAACTTGTCTGTAATTATTACAGAATCCACACAAACAAAGAGGCCATACCAACCATTTCCCCTTAAAAAATGCACTGGTACAGGGATGTCAGACTCATCAAGCCCCAAGGCTGGATCGGAACTGCAGGGCTCCTTACGGGCTGGATCCAGACTCAGTGGCAGCAGCAGGGCAAGCAGCAGTGGTGGTGGTGCAGAAGTTACCACAGCCATTGCTCACACCTCTCACTACTGACATATGTCCCCACCTGGGATCCATAGCTGGGAATTTGGCAGTAGGCCCTGCCCCTGAATTTCCAGCTCATATAGGACCCCCCTGGCCAGATTAAATGCATCTGTGGGCCATGTTTTTGACACCCCTGTGCTGGTGAAGTCTTCATCATTGACAACTTGCTAAATAAAGGTTGGGTGTTTTTCTAATACCTGTCCTGTAATTCAGCCATGAATTAATGCAGGGAAGTCCAATGGTCTTTTATGCAGGAATTAGGTAAGATGATCACAGTGATCATTTTGGGGCTTAAAACCTATCTAATCAAGTTCCTTGGAAAAAGATATCTGAAGAGAAAGGTTAGCTGTTAAGAAAATTCAGTTTCATGGCCCTTTCTAATAATCATAGCCAACAATACTTTTTTTCAGAAACTGTATTAGAAAAATAAAATGGTGGGGAAAACCATAATAAAGACATGAGATAATCTGTTAACCTAAAAGACAATTATTTTAGACCTATTTTACACTATTAAACTAGAAATCTGCTGTAACCTTACCTTTAATTGTGCTAGTACATCACACAATACTATTGAGACAGGAGTCCCTGTAGAGTTGGTGGTGCAATTTGCAGGTTCACTTGAATAAAGTAGTCCCAATCTATGGTCTATCATATCATGAACTCTTTTTATTTTTCAGAATGGTCTGAAACCCATGTAAATAATGTGATGAGCTTTGATAATAATGCTATGTCATCTCATGCCTAGGTTTACGCTTCTTGGCATAGATGAGGAGTCATTTGGTCATGAATTTCCTCAGAAACATCCTAACCAACAGAGATCTGATTTTAACATTTGTATTCATACACATAATTCATGGGCACTGACAATGTCTTGTAAAATAGCATAGCTTAACACGGACTAGACTAGACTCTGGGGAAGAGGGATAATAAAACCCATTGAGATGAAAAGGAATCATCATGCTTTTGTCTTCATCCTGTGCTGCAGAGTATTACTTAAGGAGACTTAAGATGACTCCCCCCCGCAAAATACTTAGATTCTATACATGGAATATTACAAATTTGTTACATTATTTTATGTATAGAATCTAATTATTGGAGGTTAGTCTAAAATTCATCCCCCACTGCTGCAGTAGGGAAAGCATTGGCATGTGGGGCAGGCATTGGAGGGGGAGGGGGGAATCCAATGGCCTAACTCCTGCCCTTTGCTCCCTGTCCCCACCACCACATGTCTCTCCTGTCACCTGCTTCCTGTTGTACTTGTGCCCCCCAGAACCAGTCTTTCCTTGTGCCTGCACCCTGAAGTACCTGCCCATGCCTACTACTTGCCTCCTTCTGCTGTCACTTAACCCTCAGTCATGGCTCCAGCACTGCTCCAGCCTGGAGCATGGAGCAAGCAGTGGTTCTAGCCCCTGCCTGGCCAAGCAGCTCTGCTACAACCACCACAACTGCTATTGCCTACCCAGGTGGGGGCTGGAGCCACTACGTGCTCCATGCCTCAGACTGGAGCTAGAGCTGTGATTGAGAGTAAGTGCTGGGCCTAGGGGAGGCAAAGGTGGTGGGGGGCAAGCAGGGCAGCACAGGCAGCAAGGAACAGGTGTGTGTGTGTGGGCCAGGGAATGGCAGCAGATCTGAGCACAGGTCAGAGCCACAGCAGCTGCCTGCCTCCCCACCTGCTACTTGAATCCAAGGTAACGGACTGTTTTCCCCTATGTTGGCTACAAGAGCGCAGAAAGGCTCTCTCAGATTCAACAGAACTGTAGAAAAGTAGGGCTGGATGGGATCTCAAGAGGTCATCTAATCCACCCCCCTGCCTGAGACAGGGTCATCCTTATCCAAACTGTTCCATACAAATTCTTTCCCTGTACAAGTTACTCTGGGCTTCAGTAAGGTTAGAAACAGGAACTAGAAACAAAGGGGTTCTGTCATCCTTGGGCTCTTGGCTCTTCTGCTTCTCCTGGTGGCACCTAAGCAGTGTAAAGGAGGAGGAAGCTTCTGTATCACTTGCAGATGGAACAAAATCTGAACCAAAGGGGAAGGAAGGTAGTCGATTGGGACAAGATGTCTGGTGATCAAGGAAGTGAAGTGGATGAGGGAGAAAACATCTGATTTCAAGGACTAGTGGGACTGGTTTGAATTGGATGGGGCCAGAGAGCCCACAGGGTTAAGAATGATGAGACTAGGATTGATAGTGTAGGAAGGTCAGAAAACTGGGACTGGGACTACTTGAAGGAAGACAGGAGGGAGTTGAGAGTGAGTTAAACTGGGCAGGGAGTTGAGGGGACTGGGGTTAGCTAGTAAGGAAACAGGGAAAAGGTGGGGGAAGGAGACTGATATTGGATGAGACACCCAGAATAGGCAACTAAGGGTTTGTTTGGGAAGAGAGAGATTGGATGAGATTTAAGGTCTGGAGGGTGGGGTGTGAAGTGATTAGCTGAACAAGTATACTAGAATAGGAAACCTGGAGAGTAGAGCCTAGGACTGAACAGGCAAGGAGAAGAAACAGGGTTGACACAAGGAGCCAAGCGGGACAGAGCCAGATTTGAGGAGAAGGATCCAGAGCCTGGAATGGAATCCAAGGTGCCTGGCTTACCACAGATTTTTTTGCTACCATCAAATATCTGTGAAATTCTAGTAAAGCATGTATTCTATCTCCCTAAAAGTATGACAACCTGCTAGAGCTATAAACTTACAGAAATCTAATTGACTGGAAGAGTCCAAGTCCCTTTCTGTCTTCCTGTTGAAAGATGATAAAGTTACATAACCAAATAGTTATGTTAGGAAAAATGCAAGATGTTAGCTGCAGTGATGTGCGATCTACACTTCTGCACCTCAGGGCTCTTAGAGAAGGCGGAACACACAATTCATGGACATGTGACAAATTTGGATTCTTTTAACTTGTCCAGCATTATGCAGGAACTCCAGCCATTTCTTCTAGAGCAGCACTCGATTGCCTTAAGTATATGATTGTCCTTTCTCTTTCTTCAGTCATCTAACTTCTTCACTAACTTCTGCAACAAGAAGCATGGGTCGTATAGACCAACAGCTTCCTGAATTACAGCCCTGATGCTCTTGAGCAGCATCTTGTGCACTGAGACAGACAGGGGTCTTGTGGGGAAATAGTATATTGTTGTACAATTAAAGACTGTTTCATAATGTATGTGTACAAGGGGACTGATTTAAGGCTGCACATGCAACCATATTCTGGCCTTCCTAATTGGTGGGTCTGCATCAGGGTTGTCAAGCCACTGCCATCATGGTGACTGCTCCTGTCCTGTGCCTTGGGCCAGATCCTGCTTGCAAGGAGCCATACTGTCCGGATCCAGCTGAGAATCCAAGATCAGTTTGATACCTGTAGTCTACACTTTGACTTAATAATATTCTTTGAATACAGTTTTCTGTGTATATTATAACATACAGAGTAATGCTTCAAGAGGTGGAAAGAACAGCCAAGGATATGTATATGTAGTAACTGATCTCAAAACATTATGGCTTAGAGTTAGAACTACATAACAAATCTCTCTGCTTGTTTGCAAGGAGTCATGTTGGCTTTTTTGGTTTTGGTTTTTGTTTCCCTTCTCAGGGTACCCATTTGCCTTGTTCCAGCGCTATTTCCTCTTCCAGAAGGAGGTCTACCTCATTCACCTGTACAACACTCTCACAGGGCTCTCAATTGCCTACTTCAACTTTGGTAAGAGAGACCAGGGGCAAAAGGGGGGAGAAAAAGACTATGGAGACAAGAATTTCATTCAGTGGGAAAGGACCTGCTGTGATTTAATTCCTGGTTCATATCTCTCTATAGGGGCACAGTTCTTTCACTCCCTGTTATGTGTCCTGATCCAGTTCCTTGTACTGAGACTTATGGGTCGCACAGTGACTGCTGTCTGCACCACATTTTGCTTTCAGATGGTAAATCTCTTTCTTTTCTGCATCCATCTAAGGGAGGAAGCCTGCTGTTGCTCAGTTCTTCACTTCCCAGCAGTGATTGGGAGTGAAAAGAGTGATTGGGAGTGACGGAGCAAACTCTGCAGGAGGAGGCAGAGCCCGAGTAATCCATACCTTGGTCTCTTTCAGATGTACCTTATGGCTGGCTATTACTTCACAGCCACAGAGCATTATGACATCAAGTGGACCATGCCACACTGTGTCTTGACTCTCAAACTGATTGGTGAGTGATGCATGACTCTCCTGCCATCCCCACAAACTGAATTCAAACCCTGGCCTGAAGTGAGGGTGCCAGAATCCATGATGTTCAACTCCACGTGTCCAATAGGTGTCTTGGCATAATTTTTCTCTCTTTCTTTATTTAGGTTTAGCCATCGACTATTATGATGGAGGACAAGTTGTGGTGAGTGAAGCCCCATCTTTCCTTCCTTTCCTTTCCTGTCAGCTGGAGGCCAGTTAAGTGAGTCTCTGGCAAGAGATGGTATATGCTAAATCCACAGCTCAGCAAAATCATAGCTGTGAGGGAGACATCTGCAAGTGTCTGAAGGGAATTGTTTTGCGGGTTTGGCTTGGGAACATTAGGAATTGCAGATGGGAAAAGCACCTTAACTTTTTGGAAGCTGAACTAGTATCTTACTCTCTTCCCTGCAAACCCTATAAAATCCATTCCTCAGGAGTCCTGGTTCCCAGCATAACAGAGCCCTTCCTTTATGGAAATTACTGCCCAGGCTTGCAGACCACTCAGCATTGGTTTGGTTTCGTATGCAATCTCTCTGGTTTTTTCTTCCTTAGTCATAGGAGTACCTTTCCCTGCAAATCCTCACCTTTTTGCTTCTTGTCTAGGGTGGCATTAGCAGAACCCTAACAGCAAAGTAGCAGTCATCCCAGAGCTCAGTGTGGGAAAGACTGTCTGTCAATAAAGGAAGAGAGATTGGAATCTTTATTGCAATATCCTAATCCTACCCTAGGGTATCAACTCCACAGATCCCATTCTGGGTATTGCCCTGTCATCAGCATTCACGCAATCATTAGTGATTATAAGAGAACAGAGTACAATTATATTTCCCAAGGTAAAGTTAATTGCAAGTGCATTGTGCAGTGAGATTGTGCAAGGAAACATTCACATCCTAGCCCTTAGGACTTATAGAAGTTTGGGTGTGTGCATGCCACTGCATGGGGATCAGAGAGCAGGGCTGCAAGCTCTACTGCACTTAGTACACTGAAGGGGGTGGATGTGGCATGCCCTTTGTTCAGGTATTACCTGAGAATGTGGATCCCCATGACAGGTCTCAAGTGAGGATTGTGTTGTTACGGGGGTGGGGAGGGCAAGGGCTTGGATCTAAAACCAGTAAATGGGATAGTACCCTAAATGTAAAAGTTAAAATTTCCAGTTGTAAAGGTAACAGGTTGCAAATTCTGAGCCTAGATTAGGAGCAGACAGATTATGGCCCATGGGCCAGATCTGGCCTGCCATGTACTTTTCATCCAGTCTGCAGCACCCCTCCCCTCCCCCCACAACAAGTTGTGCTGCATCTAGTCCTTCCACCCACAACAGTGGGAGTGAGGCACCTATACCTGCCCCCAACATTACCCTATTATGCCTCACTCCCACCCTCGTGGGCAGAAGGGGCCCAGTGTGGGGCTGACTGCAGCACGGAGCTCAGGTGGGCAAGGTGTGGGTGTGAGGGAGAAGGTGTATGGGAACGCTCCCCGCCATGGCAACTCTGGCAGGCGGGGAGGGGCACTCTGCTTCGCACTGGTGCCTGGCTCCAGCCAGCGCTGTGAGGAGCGCAGCCTCCACTGAGCAGTTTGCCCTGTGAGTGCTTGGAGTGCCAGGGAAACACAGGAGGGAAGCCCCAGCCACTGGAGCAGGCTGGGGCAGCGAAAGCAGCCAGCTCCAGCACCTGGGGCTTCCCTCCTGTGCCCCATGAGTGCTGGGGAAATAAGTGGCCCAACAGGGGCTGCACTCCTCTGCAGCATGTGTGCTGGCCAGAGCCAGGCACCAGTGTCCCCACCTGCTGCTGTGCCATGGGGGGAGTATGTATGGGGGGGTCCCTACACCCCTCCCATCCTGCCTCACACATCACAAACCACACACACACAGATGTACACGTTCCACCCTACCCTTGTGTTGCCTGCATTGATTGCAGGAGAGGGCAGTGTGTTCTAGAGCTACACATCCACACCCCTCAAACTCCCCCATATCCTATCATAAACACCCCCCTACACACACCCCCAACCACCTCCCTACACACTATATAAAAAGCTAAGAATTCATTTTGAGTTGTTATGCAATCACCTCTATACACAGTACACAAACACAAATTATGACAAAAATATTTTTTGTAATAAAATTAAAGTATGTTGTAGTAGGTGTTTGACTTTTAATGTATGGTAGTTGGGTTTTTTTTCTGGTTCTAAGATGGCAACCACCCTCCCAAAAAGAGTATTTCCAGGGGGCAAGGGAAGGGACTTCTGGTGGCAAAGGTCAGGGGTTAGGGACCGGACTCCTGGTCCCAAGATAGTGGCCAAGGGGCAGTGCTATACTTGTGGCCCTCAACAGCTCACCAAACCTCCTTAAATGGCCCTCAAGCTGAAATAATTGCCTGCCCCTGGCCTAGAGCTATTCTGGGGTCCCTTCAAGGTCACATTAACCCCTCTCATTTTAACATAGGAGGCCCTGACCCCAGAGCAGCAGCGATTTGCAGTCCGGGGAGTTCCTACCTTATTGGAGGTCTCGGGCTTCTCCTATTTCTATGGTGCCTTCATGGTGGGGCCCCAGTTCTCCATGACAGACTATCAGAAACTGGCAAGGGGTGAGATGACTGATGTTCCAGGCCAGAGACCCAACAGGTAACCAGAACCACCCTGGCACCCTCTCCTGAAATGCCAGAACACTCTTTAACAAGGCATGCAACACACTTCCTAGCGCATGTTACCATCTAGCGCCATGTGGGAGCACTGGGCTTAATGGTAATTTAGAGGGGGAGGCAGTCTTCAAAGAGCAGACCAGGAACTTAACATGTTACTTGCTAGCATTTTCCTGGGACATCACTTTTTCTGCAAAGCTCATCCCATACCTGGTGGGATACCAATTTACCAGTGGATGCAGCAGCTGCACTGGACACCATTTCTTTTGCCTGCCCATCCCAGCACTTGTCTTTACTTCTGCTTTTAAATGTTTTTGTTTTGGGGTCTGGTGTCTTTCTCCACTGTGTACTCATTAACCCTCCACTTTTTTTTCCTCCCTTCCAGCTTTGTGCCTGCTCTCAAGCGCCTGACCTTGGGCCTCATCTGTCTGGTAATCTACACCCTGTTGAGCCCATATGTTTCTGACGAATACTTTCTCTCTGATAAATTCCTGGTAAGTGGCTAACCTTGGTAATTAGAGCTGTAGAAGCTCATCTGCTCCTTTAGAGGGCACTTGCTACACAAAACAGGAAGATTAAACTGAATGAAAACATTTTTTTGAGATTACCTGTAACTGATCCTGAATGTAAAACTAGGCATTCTTAAACATATGTATTAATGCAGTTCTTACTGCAGGTGTTGTGGACTGCATCTAATTAAAAACAGCAGTATATCCGATTATAAATTGAACCAGAATTCTAGGAATAGAATGATAATTGTAGAACAACCCTATTAGTGTTGCTGTTGGAACCATAGCATTTGCATTTCTTGATCCTTTAATGATACCAGTCTTTAATCATCGCTATAACAAAGTTCTTTGCATATCATTTCTTAGGTTTTGTTGGAAGTACAGAAGTCACAAAGATATCATGGACACTTCATAATCCAAAATGTCCCCAGTGCCAGCATTCATTCAGGAACCTGCCTCTGTCATATTACTTCAGCCTTACCCAGCAAAATCAGCTGGCTGTGCAGATCTACTCATTTTTGCTGGAGACTGATCTAAATATTTGAGATCCTTAGAGAAAAGGGCGATTCTACATTACCATGAGCAAATGTGTACTTAAGATTTTTATTTCTAGAATTTAGCCCGAAGTCTTTCCAGAATAGCTATTATGTTAGTGCGTCTGGTGGTTTGTGGCTTTACAGCAGTCGGATTACATTAGGTCTGTGGTGCTCAACCTTTTGGCCCAACAGGCCAGATAAGTAGTATGGGGCTGGTCTTGCAGATTGGGCCCTGGGGCTTGGCACCACCCGCATGTGCACTGGGAATGGGTCTTAAATCCTGGGCCAGCTGTTCCTGTTTCCTGTGCTCAGGCAGTGGTTCCCAAGGGCCCAGCACTGTCCATCCTGCCTCCCACACACTGGGATTGAGGACTGGGGGCCCAGCACCATTCCATGTGCCAGGATTGGGTCCCAGAGGCCTGTCCTTTTTTGACCCCAACATATTGCAATTGAATCCTGGTGGCCTGGTGCTACCCTCTGCTGGTCCACCACACCAGGATTGGGCCCTGGGTCCTGGTGCTGCCTCCACCCAGCCCTGCATGCTGGGATCAGGCATCAAATCCAGCACATTGGATTCAGGACTCCCCATAGTTCCAGAGATTTAGGAACAGGGGAGCAGTGGCACCACCCCCCACTGCCAAATTTCCAGACCTGTGGGCCAAATGACAGTCTGCCGTGGGCTGGAGGTTGAGTGCCCCTACATTAGATTGTAGCAGCTATATTAGCTGTCTCCCTTAACTTTTAGAGCAGCTAGTATAAAAGAGATACCATCCACTCAAGTCTAGTAATGCCATTTCTCACTCAAGTCTCAACTCTTTCTTTTTTTACTTCTTCTCATGGATTCTTTCTAATTCTCTGCAGGAGCAGTCTTTCTGGTTCCGTTGCTTTTACATGTTGGTCTGGGGCAAAGTGGTACTCTATAAATATGTCACCTGCTGGCTTGTCACGGTGAGTCTGGAAAGCAGATGTACTCTGTAAAAATCTACCTTTTTAAGATGTAACACAGATGCATTAAAGTTTGAGCCCCTGCAGCTGCTAAGCTCTGCCCTCTTCCCCTAGGGCTGCCATGACACTGAGGGGAGGGAGTCATGTATTGCCTGTAACCTAGTCACGTTCCCCTCCTCACCCCCATCCCTCTATTGTTAGTCCCTCGCTCGGGCAGTCTGTATTTCCATATCAGCTTTGTCATCTTTTTTCTGGATTCCCCATCTAAAACATCTACTAATAAAAGTCAATCTGTTCTGGACAAAGAATGGATGCTAGCCAGTGGCTACTCAGTTCTGCTGTTACTAGCAAGCAGGGAAGTAGCTGGTAGCTGTTTGGTTGTGCCACTAGAGATCTCGCAATTGCTTAACCTTGGCCTCTGTAGGAGGGGGTGCTGCTTTTCCCTTATCATGTGGTTTCTCACAGGAAGGCGTTTGCATCCTCATTGGTCTTGGATACAATGGGCAGGACGAGAATGGAAAGCCAAAGTGGGATGCCTGTGCCAATATGAAGGTCTGGTTATATGAAACAACGCCCTTGTTTACAGGGACCATCGCATCCTTCAACATCAACACCAATGCCTGGGTGGCCCGGTGAGCAGGGGAGATGGATTGTTTCATATAGTATCATCTCAACCTAGACCCAGCCAGAGTTGCAAATGGGATGTGGGGCTTAATGGGCTCCGTGGCTGGGACAGGGATGTTAAAATGGAGTGAACAGCTTTCAGTCTTGTGTGCATTAAGGAGTCCTATTAAAATTGCTTGGTGGTTTGAAACAGCTTTTAGCTGGACAAATGCTTGATCATGCTCCTACTAAGCAGGCATTGCCAGCAGAGTGAACTCTCCCCATCAGTCAGGATTCAATCAAGTCGGGGGTAATATAGATTGGCAGAATTTGTCCCATTTCACTGGCCATAGGTTACTAAGAGGCATTCAGTCTCCTGTGCCCTATGTCTCCAGCCTGGAAAGGGGAGGGTAACTAACCAGTTAGAATTGCACTGAGTTGTTGCATCTCTGATCCAGCTACATCTTCAAGCGGCTGAAGTTCCTTGGCAACAAGCTAGTGTCACAGGCACTAGCTTTGTTTTTTCTGGCTATTTGGCATGGATTGCATTCTGGCTACCTGGTGTGCTTCCAAATGGAGCTCCTTATAGTCATTGTTGAAAAACAGGTAAGTTTTGTCTGGTGTATTAGAAGGGGAGGGCCTACCATACGCAAGTTCCTGTGGGCTCTAGTTACTCCTAAGTTTGCAGCAGCTTTTAGAAACTGCCACAGGGGAGGGTTTATGAGAATCAACTACAAAACTGATCTATGAGCTTTTGGCATATGGGCTGGTGCATGCAAGCACTCAGTAAACTGTGAGTTTCTGCATCAGTTATCTGTCACTACCGTAACAAACTGGCAGAGGAATGCTAGTGCTTGAAGAAACGGCAGTTGAAGTTCTTAGCAACTGCAAAGCTGGCAAGACAAGCACACAAGCTTGATACTTCTGCTAAAACTTCATTTTATCACTTAAACTATGGCTTTTATACTTAGTTCCAGCAGACTTAACAATAAAATTCTGCTGAGCTGGATAGAGCATTTCACTCCCTTCAGATGTAGTATTTGACAACTGCAGTGGAGTCTAATTCAATAGTCACAGAATGCAAACAACCCTGCATAGGTTGCCCCAGGTCTTATTACAGGTGGGGAATTCTAGTGGCCAATTTCTGTTTTTTCAGGCTGTCAGTCTGGTGCGCAACAGCCCTGCACTGAGCACTTTGGCCTCCATCACTGTCCTGAAGCCTGTCTTCTATGTGCTGCAGCAGACTAACCACTGGATGTTCATGGGTTACTCCCTAGTACCATTTTGCCTTTTCACTTGGGACAAGTGGCTGAAGGTACACAAGAGTCTCAAAGTGACTTTTTTCCCTCCCCTTCTCCCCACTGTCCTAACTTGAAGGTACAGCAAGCAGAAGAGGTTTTAATATGATTTTCTTCTTCTCTACAGGTTTACAGCTCAGTTTATTTCATAGGCCATGTGCTGTTCCTCACCTTACTGTTTGGGTTGCCTTACATCCACAGAATGCTTGTGCCACGGAAAGAAAAGTTAAAGAAAGCAGAGTAACAGCCAGAAGGTGAGATAGATAGCCTTCAATCTAACACCTTGAGAGGAGCTCAAGGCTAGAATAATGGGAGAAGGCGGCTGTAGATCGGGATTGAGATAATTAGTGCTTTCAGCTGGAAATTGCTTTGTTTATAATCCTGACTCATTATCTCTTCCAGATTTTACCACGTGTGCATTTGTCACAGGGGTGTTTGGAGTCCTTGCCTGCCAAGTTTGCTGTGTTGAAGTCCAACCCTTCTTTCAAAGTGAGGAGGGGGAAGAGAGAGCACAGGGTCAGAGATCCAAGGACAAGGGATACAGGAGAAAACCTCCCTCCGGTACCCCCACGCTACATGTTGCCTTATCTCTCTACTGCCCCCTGGTGGACACTCCCATTTTTCTGCTGGTATCAGATGATTGTAAAGCACTCAACACAGCCCCTACATGGGAACGGAGCCACATCCTGACTTTTCTACGTTTCAGTTATGCCAGATAAAAAAATCTGTTTTTATTCACTCATTCACAAGCTGCTTTTTCTGTTGGATGGGTATGAGTGAGAAGTATAAGCTCCCCTACTTGGCACAGTAGGTTTCAAGACCTGTACCATATCACCTGTAGGGTGTCTGGCTGCCAGAGGGTTAGCAGAACATGGCTCTGTCACTCTTGCCCATACTGTCCATTGCAGCTGAAGCAGAGAAATCTAGTTCCCTCCTTGGAACAAACCCACACCCTTCAGAATATCTCCAGAATTTCTCCTGTGCCAAATACAAGAACTGTCCAAACATACAAATGTATCAAAATAGCTTTTAATACATCAGAAGTAAATAGCCACCCCTGAAGGGCCTTTCTTAGCATCTGATCCTCAGGAATAGCAGAGAAAAACTCTCAACTGTACACTTGCTCCTCTTTGGGAAGGACAGGAGCCCAAGGCTGTCTCATATACAGACTTCAGTAAAACAGCACCAAAATCTGCAATATATAAGGAGTCCGTTTTCACCAGGGTAAGAACAAAAGGGCTTACGCTACTCCCCAAACCTCCTCAAAGGCTGTAGTGATCTTGGCACAAGTCAATGCAGCAGAAAGAGGATAGTTGCTGATAGAAACCATCTTCTCTGTATAGTCAACATCCAGCTGTAGTAAAGGAGAGAGAAAATGAGGAAGAAGCAAAAATAAACCCTTTCACCTAGTGAGCTACTGCCCTCTACTGCTATAGTAGCCCTAGCATTTAGCACGCACACAGCACTCTCCCCACCTCAAAAACCAAAACTGAAATGCAGCTGCCTCTGGGATAGTCTAGGACAACCTCTGATGCCATATGTCATTGCTGCTGAGACCACAGAAGAACAGAATTGCCCTGACAAAAGTTAAAACCCTAATGTCAGAAAAAGTGAAAACAAATAGCACAACAAATACAACTGTCATATGGGAGCTGAGGTGGGAAGACAGAAAGGGGCAGGGGGAGGAGGAAGGGTTCAGACCAAAGGTCTGTCTAGCCCAGTTGCCCATGTCTGATAGGAAAGTAGTAGATGCTTTAGAATAGAGTGATCCCTCCCCTGTCATACTTTCTCCATGTGCCTGGGTAGTAAATTGTTTCAGACAGCACCAGAAAGAAGAGCTTTAAACAAGTGCACACTACACTCAGGTTAGTATACTTCCACTGCTAGGAATCTGTACTGACAAGAAAAACACCCCATAAAATAGATCCATTGTCCTGCTTGGACATCAGAAGGGTGTGTGCAAGTGCACGAGACCTACCGAGCCATGGGCAAAAGCTCCCACAACAATAGCAACAGGCTGTTCTTCAGGAACCAGTTTGCGTGCATCTGTCACATCAGGAGCTGAGAAAGAAGTGCCTATCTTCATGCAGCCCACAGGAAGATGATCAGTCACTGGATTTTTAATTACCTGCAAAAATGGGGGGAGCTTTAGCACAGTGTCAGGGAGAGAAAATGTTACTACACAAGCTCTGAGTCTTCAACATGTGGCCATTCCCTACCACATTCTCAACTCATTGGGAGCAGTCAGGAAATTGCCTATAAAAGAGCCATACATTTTTTTTACCTTCAAAAGTTTCTGCGGTCCATCAGCTGATCGGACACTGAGTTTATGCAGCAACTGAACTGGCAGGAGACAAGATAAAAAATGAGAAATCTTCCTGCTCCATCCTACTTTTAGAAGCAAGAGCTAGGAAAGTCACCCTAAGATTCCATCTCTGAGACTCCTTGTTTCCAATGTTTTGAGCCGTTAGACTTTCTCATGGAAATACCCCTGAAATGTGGCTCCAGAGCGCTCAACTCACTCTCATTTAATTACCTTATTTCTCACAAACAATGCACCCCTGGGGTCTGCATCCCGACTCATGGTAGAATTGTCCTGCTTTTCTCTTGAAATTGAAGGTTTTTTGAAGCAGGTGTAACTTGCTCCTTCAGTCTTCCCAGGAGGGCTTGGCTTCCCCAACTCCCTCCCCAGGCTGTCACACAGACAAGCAACAGCTTGAATCTCTTACCCATCAGACCACAAAAACGGTCAAATGTGCGGGGAATCCTTGTCTGGGGGTTTACTTCAATCAGCACATTCTTCTGTGTGTGGATGTACACCTGCAGCAAGCCAGCCCGGTTCAGGGGACTGTCCATGAGCATCAGGAGGCTCTGGGGTGGAAAAACAAACAGGGGAAGCAGGCAAGGCCATACAACTCAGTGATACAGGGCAGGGCAAATCAGTGGGCACCAACACCTGGTCCACAGTCACCAGGAGTTGCTTTGCCGAGGCAGGGGTGGGGGATGGACTCTGCAGTGCTACTCGCAGAGAGCTCACCCTTCACAGAAGGGCTGGGGAGAAGCTGTCAGCAAAGGCTCCGCGAAGGGTAAGGAAGGAGTTCTCCCCAGGACCAGCCCTGCGGGACTCGGCGCAACCCTACCTGATGGGTAATGTCAGGCCTGACGGCGCCCGGGTCGCGGCCGCTCCGCGCCAGCAGCGCCTTGTGCTTGTCGCAGTTGAGCAGCTCGTACGTCCTGCCGGCCTATGCGGGAAACTGCGTCAGTGGCCGGCGGCCCCAGCCCAACCCAGCCCGCCCCGCGCGGGCCCCTCCCCGCACCTTCACAGTCTCGAGGCTGGCTCCCTCCAGGATGACCAGGAGCCGCCGCTGCCCTCGGGGCCGCTTCGCAGCCGGAGCCGCGTCCATGTCGTGCCGCCGCGTGGGCGCCGCCATCTTGGGCCCAGGAGCAGATTCACAGGGAACACCACTCCGCCACTTCCGGTCCACTACACGCGCGAGGTGATTCGCCCCCGCCACTTCCGGCCCTCAACTGCGACTAGTTCCCTCCTACCCTGCTTCCTCGCCAAAAGAGCGACCACGCGCGGGGGAGGGTACTTCCGTCCTCCAGAGCCCACTTCCACCGGCCGCGTGTTGTGGCTGCGCCATGTCGGAAGAGGGGCGGGCAGGTTCCGGCCCCGGCTGGGTTGGGGAGTGATTAGGTGTCGGACACTTCCGGTGCCCTTCTCCTTCCGTGCTCGCAGCAGCAGCTGCGTGGGGTCAGGTCCCGGGCCAGAGATCGTGACCGTGCAACCTTCGTGTGCCCGCAGCGCCGCCTCCCCCACATGGACCAGAGCCTGAAAGACCTGGTGGGCCGCCTGCCCTCGGGCCCGCGCGGCGTGACCACCGCCCTCAAGCTGCTGGTGGGCGCCGGCGCCGTCGCCTACGGGGTGCGCGAGTCCGTTTTCACCGGTGAGTCCCGGTCCCGCGGCCCCCCCCCACCCCTCAGCGCCCCGCTGTGCTGCGCTGCGCTGCTCACCGCGTGTCCCGCTCTGTCCCCGCAGTGGAGGGCGGGCAGCGCGCCATCTTCTTCAACCGCATCGGGGGCGTGCAGCCCGACACCATCCTGTCCGAGGGGCTACACTTCAGGTACCCGTGGGGGGGTTGGTTGTCTGTCTGTCTGCGCCTCTGTTTGACCCGGGTTCCCTGGTTCTGCGGGCTGGGTGGGACCCCAGGTTCCCGGGCTGGGAGTGAGTTTGGGGCCTCAAAGCTTGGCCCAGACCCCAGTAGTTGGTCCTCCCCAGTCCCCCTCCTGGGATAGCTGGGCCATGCTCTGCCAAGGAGCTGCTGCACCTGCACCCAGCTACTGGCTCCTGCGGGGTTGGGGGGGGGCATCATGCACACAAGAGGGCCCTGGGCATACCGGGCCCAGGGGAAGAGGTTTTTTCTTCGTTCTGTTAAACAAGAGCAGAGCCTTTCCCAGTCACAAGGTTGTTTACCTTAAGAAAAGGAGAAATGTAAAGTTTCCACATACCAACACCTCTGGGTGGGTGCAGGATTAGTATCGAAGGCATTTCCAGCTCCCTTCCTCCAGAGCCCGCGTCCTTTGGTCTCCTTACCATGCCTTAATGAGGTAGAGGAGTGTCTTTATCCACCTCTTACAGCTGGAGCATGGAGGCACAGAAAAACAGAAGTGACTTGCTAGAGATCACGGGAAATGTCTCCGTTGAAGGAGGAGTACCTGTTTGGGTCTTCAGAGTTGTGGGCTACTACCTGGAGCACATGGTCATCTTCATCTTCTCCAGTGTCATTCAGTTCTTTAGCTTACTGTACATACAAGCTCTGTGTGATTTCCTCTTACTTCACCAGCTGCTTTTCTTTTCATGTAACATGTAACATTTCTCTATACAGAATTCCCTGGTTTCAGTATCCGGTAATTTATGATATCCGGGCTCGACCCCGAAAAATCTCCTCTCCAACAGGTTCCAAAGGTGAGGCCTTTTGCTTGGGCAGGACAGGGGAAGGGATCTGGCCCTCGGCCTATTTTTTGGAGAACAAGAGTGGCGAATCTGTAGCATGAGTGCCACAAGTAGCACAGGCAGCTGCCTCTGGGTGGGGCACACAACAGATCATGGAGAGACAGGCAGCACAGCAGCAGGTAGGGAAGGAAGCAGAAAGCAGAGCAAGAGATTAGACAGGGAGCACAGAGAACAGAGCAGAAAGCAGAGCAGGCAGGAGAAAAGGATTAAAGTGGCTATCAGGGAGGTTGCGGGGCTAATTTGAGGCATGCCTACCGAAAAAAGGTCGGCTTCTACTGGAGTAGAACATAAAGCTTTTCCATACGTCAGGATTGTGAGGTCTTGGTAAGGCAGTGTGTGGGGAGGACTCAAGTACTTGGATTGGGACAGCTGGTCAGAAGCAGGAGGCCCTGGCAGAACGGAGCCTGGGACTGGAGTCCTGGGGTGATGTGCAGAGCCTGCAGGACTTGCGAGCTATGGGGTGGCTATGGCTGTGCATCCTTACTGGCTTTCTCCTCTTAGATCTACAAATGGTGAACATTTCTTTGCGTGTCCTTTCACGGCCCAATGCTGCGGAGCTGCCCAGCATGTATCAGCGCTTAGGACTGGATTATGAGGAACGGGTCTTACCTTCCATTGTCAACGAGGTGCTCAAAAGCGTGGTGGCCAAGTTCAATGCTTCTCAACTCATCACTCAGAGAGCGCAGGTCTGTTTACTTTGCTATGGTGAGGGCTTGGGTGCACAAAAAGGACAGAGCTGAGAATGTGGAAGGTTTGGTCTTTTGACTCCGAAGACCAGGATTACTTTCCTGCTGGGCACAAAGCTGGCAAATGTTGAGACATCTTGAATGACTTTTGTTTAACACTAAGAAGGAGCCTGTGTTTGTGTTATGTTTGATGCTACCCCCATAGGGAGATGGAGAAGTTAAAGTTAGATGCTTGGGAAGAAGATTTGAGGTCAAGTGGTACAGGAAGACTGAACAGTGAGGCCTACCACTTCTAGCTGAGCAAGATGCTACACCTCAGGAAAAATGATCAAAAGTAGGAGTACAAAATGTTGGTGACCACTGGGTGGATGGCAGCACTGTGGAGCAGGATCCTCAGTTGATCGCAGGCTCAGTACTAGTCTGCAGTGTGCTGCAGCTGTAAAAAAAAAAAAAAAAAAAAAAACTAATATAATTTTGTGTTGCATCGGGGGGTGGTGTTTGATGCAAGCTGTGGGAGGTGATGGTGTCCCTTTTACTTAGCACTGATTAGGTCTCATCTACAGCAGTGGCCAGCAACCTCTTTCAGGCCATGGGCTAGAACAACCTAGTGCTGATCTGACATGCACCAGGTGGCTTTGGTGGTGGGAAGGGGGTTCCCTATTCCCCTGCCAGAGCCACACAGCTGGGAGCTGTGCCTTTCTTGCTGCTCTTCTCTCAACCCCCTGCTCCCCAGCTGTCGTGCAAGCACAGTTTCTACCTGGAAGAGAGCTGCACTAGAGTTGGGGAGCTGGAAGCTATTTCTGCTTCTCCCCTGCCCCCCATCCCCATGCAGGTCTCCTCCTCCAGCTGGCAGCTGTGCTTACACCACACACTTGGGGAGGGGGGCATAGCTGGGAGCGGGGCATAGCTGGGAGAAGTGGCGTAGTCACAGCTCTCCTGCTCCAGTACACCTCCTTGTTGCTCAGCTTCAGCATGGGGACAGCACAGGCAAAACACTGCAGCTCCACAGGCCAGAACCAATGGCTGACCTCTGTTGTAGTGTGTGCAGCTTTGGGTTTCACATTTTTACAAAGAACATGGAGAAGTTAAGAGATGGCCCAGAAGCAGGTGACAAAAATGATAAAAGATAGATGGCAAGCCACACAAGGAGAAGCTGAAATAAGTAGGTATATCCAGCTTGCAGTAAAGATGATTAAGATGGGATGTGATAGCAGGGAGAATATTTTTTTGTTGCTACAGAAAGCAGGGTGTGGTCCAGTGGTTTAAAGTTGCAGCAAAGTAGGTTTAGCTTGCATACTAGGAAGAACTCCTTCACTGTTAGAGCAACGAGGCAGTGGAATCAACTGAATAGAGAAGTCATGGAATCTCCATCTTCGGAGGCTTTCAAGAGCAGGTTGGATAAGCTGGGTCAGGGACGATTTAGGAGTAGACCTGCCTAAAGCAGGGGTGGGCAAAATGGCAGATTTGGCCAGCAGCTGGACTCCATTTCCCAGCAGCCCCTGCCCACATTGCTGTGGCTGCTTTCCATGGACCCCAGGAGTGGCAGAGCCAGGGTTTCTGTGGATACCAGCCCCAGCAGCACTGGTAGGGGAGGCAGCTGGGTGAGGAGCTGCCCCGTTGCACACCTTGCCAGCTCTGCTGGGGCCAGTCTCCGTGGAAGATCTAGCCCCACATTGTCACAGCTCTGTTGTTCCTGGGGCCTTCATAGAAACTGGCCTGCAGCGACATGAGTAGGGACTGTTGGGAAGTGGAGTCCACCACGGGCTGGACTTTGCCAGTCCCTGCTTAGAGTATGCTGTACAAAGTTGGAAGCCCAAGTACCATTTACAATCCCTGGTTGGATGTGGGATCACAAGAGATCTGTAGCCTAGAACAAGGTAGATATTGTGCTCAGCAGCAGGAGAATGAAGCAGAGTTTGACAACCAGTGCAGTTACAAAAAAAGATTAAAGTAAGGATATGTTTATGGAGGGACTATGAAAAGGTAGAAAAGGGAGTTCAGTCTGTCTGCTTAGAGGGTGTGACTTACACAGCTGTGCTTGCTGTCCTGTCACCAGGCTGCTGAGTGAAATGGAGGGTGATTTTTTTTCGATACATCTGGGCTTTACTGATTTGCAGGGTGGATTTAATTTAAATCCAATAGATTTAAATCATAATTTAAATAATCAACTTAAATCACTGGTCAGGAAGTCTCAGTCATTGTTAAATGATTTACAGTGGCACTTCCGAGTCTGTCAGGGAGCGTGCTGTCCCCTCGTGCCCCCTCAGCTTGGTGACTGGTGCCTGCTGGGTCTGTGGGGGGACTGGGGTTCCCCTGCAGCTAATCGCAAGCCAGGGGGAGGCACAGGGTGGGGCCCAGCATGTTTCCCAACAGACCCAGAAATGGACCAGAAGTACTTCTGGTCCACTTCTGGGTTTGCTGCCCACATGGAGGGCCCCCCCGACACTCCCGTGGGATGCTCCATGCACCCCAGCATCGCAGCATTCACAAGCCATGCCGGCTGCCTCAGGGTAGGTAGAAAAAGCTTTTAAAGCTGTGTCTATCTCCGAATCGCTGATTCTCTGAATTGGCATCAAATCTTTAGATTTGGATTTGTTCCAAATCAACAAATTGAATCACTGTTGGCCAAATCTGAATTGAATAGGGCCCACTTCACACACCCCTAGTAATTAAACCCTGGGGCTCCTTGCCACAGAATGTTGAGGCTAAGAACTTCCCAAGACAAAAGCAGTCACCCATGTAAGTGACCACTTCAGAGTATGTAGGGTTGTTACAACAAGGATTTTTGTTACTAAACCTCACACTTTGGAGTTCAAGCCAACTTCTAACCATTAAAGAAGAGGATGAGACCTAATGTAGAGAGTGGATTGTTCTGCCATCTGCCTGCTCACAGGATGTTATGGCTTCCTCCAGAGCAGCTGTGTCTGGCTGTTGTCAAATAAGATGCCAGAGTATGGACTCTCAAGCCAGGTCCAATATGGTGGTTACTAGGTTCTGCGCAGAAGTGCTGCAGCGCTCAACAACCCCTTTCCTATCGCTCAGGATACTGAAGTGGGAAGCCTGAGAAATGAACTGTAGCTCTGGAGGAAAATGATTCCTGAGGTATGGTTCTTGCTGCCCTTCATCCTTGCTCACCTTCATTGCAGGTGTCTCTGCTTATCCGCCGGGAGCTGACAGAGCGAGCCAAGGATTTCAGCCTCATTCTGGATGATGTGGCTATCACGGAGCTGAGTTTTAGCCGAGAGTACACAGCAGCTGTGGAGGCCAAGCAAGTTGGTGAGTTGATCCTGCCCTGAGCACTCCCTAACCCATAGCAAGGGGGCAACTGCTATGGAGTGTTGAATCCTGTGATTTTTGCATCTCAGGTGAAACTTGGAGTCTTGCTGAGGCCCCTTGCCACAAGCAGCACCTTGTTATTTTTCTTTTGAAATAAGGGAAGTTCTCTCATCTAATGTTGCATGAATAAAGCTACAAAGTCAGAGCCTAGCCAGCCTGTAGAACTTGGGTATTTCATGGGCAGCCTCTGCAGGTGTTTGGCCATAGGGCCCAGAGCAGAAACTACTGTGTACTCACAGCTGTGGAGAATTGGCTCCTTCAGCTGCAGAATAGCACCTCCTGTAATTGGGCTGTGACTGTGCCAGGAGAGTCCAGTAGAAACGCATGATAGAGTCCCAGAGTGAGAGGCTGGCAGTGCAATTAAAGATCAGTTCTGGATAGGGTCCCAAAGCCAGGTCACAGAGCGCCTTGGGGTTTATGAACCTCAGTGGGTGGACTGTTACAAATGGTGCCCTCATAGGAGGGATGGGACCCATGAAGTGGGTATTCCCCACAGTCCTGATGTTCTTGGCATTTTCCTCCCAAGCCCAACAAGAGGCACAGCGAGCCCAGTTCCTGGTGGAGAAAGCCAAGCAGGAACAGAAGCAGAAGATTGTCCAGGCAGAGGGAGAAGCCACTGCTGCAAAGATGATATCCTTCTTCTGGGTGTGGCTGGTGCTGAGGCATAGCAATTCTAAGAATCTGTTCCCACTCCTGGCCCCTGCCATGCAAATGTGCAAAGATATGGGGTGAGTGGAAGGTAAATGTGACCCATTTTCTCCTGTTACTTGTTCTTCTGCCTTGGGCAAAGTATGAGGCATGTATTCACTGACCTGCCATCTGGGTGGGTGAAGGTGTGGAGTTTCCATTTGCCACTGTAAGGCATTTGATCTGTAGATGTGGCCCCACAGAATTGAATAGGGATCCTGTCTGTGCCCTTGACTTGGATGAGGTATGGGTGCAGCCAGGCAGAAAGTCAAAGGTCAACTGACAGTGTTATTTCTCAGAAAACCTCATGATGGGTTTAGACGATAGTCTCTTAGCAAGTTTCCCCTTAACTTGGTGCGTCTCTCACCTTGGTGAAGCGCTGAGCAAGAACCCAGGCTACATCAAGTTGCGTAAGATCCGCGCTGCACAGAATATCTCCAAGACGGTGAGTTCATTGGCTGGAGGAACCCCCTTCCCTTAGCCATTTGTGCCCCCTTATCCATTCCAGAGGCCATGTGATGAGTCCAAGGCGAATGTGACATGCCTTCCCCTAACTGTTGCTCCTTTCCTGCCCTTCCCAACCAGGGTGAGGGTTTTCTGTAGTGATCTGTAATCTTGGCAGGGGCTAAGAGATAGTATCCCCCTGTTGTAAACACAGGTCTATATCAAACCCCAGCACCCCATGCCTGGTCGCAGTCACCCAGAATCCCCGGTATCTTGCGGCCTAGGACAAGGGGGCATATACCGACCTGTCTGAAGGTTAATGGTCAACAAGCTGGGGAAGAGACAGAATGAGCACACTCAGGAATCTGATGGCGTTGGATTGGAGACCTGGGGCAAGGAGTTTAGCCATGTCCATAATCAAGTTGTACTCGTTCAGTTTAGGTGCTCATAAACCAATACAGAACACACATGCATGTGTATGTTTACATTCAGATCCATTATGTACTTCACCTACTTTGGTTTAACTGAACCTAATTTTGTACTGAATTATTTATTCAATACAATATATTGTATTGAATAAATCAATACAGGCTGGTTTAAATCAGGCTGGGAATCATCATGCAGATACTTTAATCAGTTCTAAGTTGGCTTAAATACAGACTAAAATTAAATTTTTGGCAGTCCTTGAATATCAGCAAAACCTCAAAGGCACCTTTAACACCTCATCCCTTCCTTGTGCTGATGGAGCTGTGAGCAAGAAGCCAGGCTGCATTCAACACCTCTCTCTGGGGTAGTTTGAGATAGCAGAGTAGTTTCACTCCTTCCACCCTTCAGGCAGACTTGCTTACACTGTGGCTTCTCCTGTCCTCATCTCTGTCCCTTCCAGCTTGCTACATCACAGAATCGTGTGTATCTCACAGCTGATAACTTAGTGCTGAACCTACAAGATGTGGATTTCACCAGGTAAGGGTGGCTTGAAGAGGATCCTGGATAGCCACCACAAATGGCTTCTCCTGCCCCTTCTCTTTGAAGGGCCTTTTGGAAGCTTTCATTCTCTCTTTGCTCATGTAGGGGTCAATCACCAGGGATGACCCTTAGAATCCTGTCCCCCATTGACTGGGCTGAGCCCAGAGTGGTTGGGTTGGGTGAGGTCTCAGGGTTCAGGTCACACTCAGTCTAATTATTTTTCTTTTCACATCTCTCCCTTTGCTGCTGCTGCTGCTCCTGATCTTCAGAGGAAGGTAGGGTACAAAGAACTTTGTTTGTACATGGTTTCCTATGTGTGGGGTTATGCAGGCTGGTGGGCATTGCAGGGCAGCAGGGAGTGCTAGACTGCGTGGACAAGGATGAGCTGATTTGAGGTTTAAGGTTTGCTGATCTGAGATTTGAGCAGCATAGGTTTAATTCCCTGCTTATCAGCAGACTTTGTGTGACCTTGGGCAAGTTGCTTAACCCTTCTGCTTCTGTCCTGCCTGTAAAATTCCAGTGGTAGGACACGGCAGCCTCTCAGGGGTGCTATAGGGATACATGCAAGTTGCTCTGTGTGCTAGAAAGGTGGGGCAGTGCAAATGACAAGAAGTGGCAGGCTTTGTGAGGAGTACAGAGTAGTAAATGAGCATCCTCAGTCATACAGTGTAGGTTGGGACCAGGGTGTCAGGCGATGGATAGAGATGATATTGGGAACATGGGTGGGAGGGGATGGGGTGGAGGTGCTTTCTCCTTGCAGGCTTCCTTTCCCTCCTCTTTGCTACCAGCATTATGATTACCTCACAGGCCAAGTGGGCTGAACGCCTCCGACCCCAAGTGCAGGGAAGGGATCTTACTGTGTTGTCCTGCCCCAGGGCAGCTGTCCCCAAGCTTGCTGGGCAGGACCAGTCCAGCTGCAGTTGGCCTTCAGTGCCCAGTTGAAGACGTAGAGCTGGGACCTGGGAGCCAAGACTCCCAGGTTAACATTTCGTTTAGACGCTGCTGAGATTTGTGGCCTCTTAAGTGCTTGTCCCTGCTTTGCCTTTTATGGGTTGAATTTCTGCCTGTCCTGGGCGGTTCACAGGGCTTTGCAGGAAGTGCTGATTAGCTAGGACTGAAGGGTGGCTTCTGGAATACTCATTAGTGTGTTATTAGGGTCTGGATCCAGTCTGAAATGCCTACCATCTGATGTATGTGTCCCCCAGCCTGAACTGTCTTGTTTCTGTTTCCTCTCCATCAGCGACAGCCTCATAGGCAAGCAGATAAAGAAGTAAAGCGGCTAGAACCATCCAGAAGCATTTACACTGACTGGCAGAGCGAGGCCTGCAAGCAGTCATGATGATCTTCCCCACTCCCTACCCCAACGTTCCCCCTTACTGGGGCCCTATAATTTGATTGCCCTATCACATTGAATTCTCAGTTCAGTAGCCAAGTGAGGGGATTCCCAGTTCCCCACTCCCTCTGTATTAACCAGCTCTACCATTAAGCCAGCCTAGTGATAAACCTAATCCGCATCTTACTTGGTTACTGAAGAAGATTCATGTGGTGGTGAGACCAGTGGAGCTGATATAAGTCCTGGCAGACTTGCCATCTTTGTCAGCACGTGGATTTTTATAGGTCTGAAATCAGAACTGTTCCTGCAACACCCACATGTCTTTATATCATAGCACCAGTGCCTGGTTCTCTTTCCAATGAGTCTCTGATCACTTTTCTCCAACTGAGGGGAAAATGAGCTGCCCAACTCATGAATGGATGGCTTGGGGGCTTCTCTCATGGCTGGAATCTCTATCTGTGCAACTTTATCCACTCAGTTTATAAAAAAAATAAAATAAAATTGTGAATCTACTGATGTGTAGCAGGTGCATTCAGTCAGAAAATGGGCTCTGGGCTTGGGGAAGTGGAATCAGAGTGTTGGGACTGGTTGGAGGAAAGGGAGAATGAAACCCTCATTCCTCTAGAGAAGGTGGTTGGTGTTTGGGAAGGGAGGGGCAGGGCACATAATTTGTGTTCTGGTAGGAGGTGAAAGGAGCGAAGTGTGCATGTTTGCAGAGGTGGGAAGGTGATTGTCCAACTACTCTAGTCCTGGCTTTTTCCCCAGTGTTGGTCATTCTGGGGAGCGACTTGTTCAATCCTGCAGTGTCTGTTTGCTGTGACAATGGAAGTATTGCTTTTTTTAACCTTAAACAGTACTATTGTAAACTAGAGCCCTGCTGGCTGGTGATAGGACAGCCCATCTTTTATGCAAGTTCCTGGGTGAAAGGCTTGGTTGAGCCAGTCCCATACACCAGTAGTTCAGCTGAAGGTGAAAGGTTACTGCTATGATGAGTGGTATGGACAGTGTCTTCACCAGACAATATTTAGGGGGCTGGGATTTCATCATGCAACATTGGCTCAGGCACCATCTTTTGAAGCAGAACTGGCTCTGTTCTGGGCTGTAGCATGACCCCACTCCCAATAAAGCCACTAGCAAATACTGGAGGGAGATGCAGTGGCCCTAGCAGTGAAACCAATGAAGGTTGGCTTCCTTTTCAGGCCCTACCAGGCAGAACCTTCCATCCTCACTTTGCACGGCTTTGCTAACAATGCTAAAACTTGCTGTTTTCTAGGATGCCAGTGCTGCCATACCACAGTACACAGACTGGGGAAGCTAGTGGGAGTTGATAGTTCAGTGGCTTAAGCAAGGTCTACCCTGCAGCCTATCATCCATCCTGTGGATGGGGCAACTCAGACTGCCTTAGCCTTTCCCCTCTTGGACTACCAGTTCTAGATGAGGAGGTGCTGCTTGGCCCTGCAGCTCTGCTCCGCCTGTTACTGCAACAGCAAACTCCTAGCATGTGGCAGAGAGCTATCTGTTTCAGAGAGCTGTGGAAGTGATGGAGCTTTATCTGTGGATTTGGCTCTAACTCGAGGATGACCTGGTTGCACTGGGTTGGTGAGGCAACAATCATCACAATAGGACCAATAGTTGGTGAGGCGTTGGGAGGTACTGATCATAATAAGGTAATTCATGATGCTAAGGATACAAAGGCATAGGAACAGCAAAGCAAGGACACTGAACTTCAAAAGGGTGGAGTTTAGTAGAAACAAGCCAGGAATTGATGGATTAAAAGAAAAAGTCTAAGCTGTTTCTTAAGGACACATTGGAAGCACTACATCAAACTGTTACAACATGGAAAGATCAGAGGAACTGCAAGCGACCAGTGTGCTACACAAGGAACTTATTTACAATCTGGAGAGCTATTTATGGGCAATGCAAGAAAGGGCCAGTTACTGAAGACATGCAAAGGCATTATATGTAAGTATAGGGATAAAAGTCTTGAAGGCAAAGGCAAAAACCAAGGAACCAAGAGCAAAGAGAAGAAATTCTTTTAATGGGGAAAAAGATTAAGTATATTCTTGGTCAGCAATTCAATAAAGAAAGTGAAACATGAACAAAAGCCTCAAAGAAACAGCATAGGCGCTCAAGCCTATTTTGCTCAATCTGAACATAAGGCTAACCTAAAAGAATTGCAATGTAAATGGAGGAGGAGAAAGGGCTGTAGCTCATGATAGGTAAAGCAGGCCTCAAGAAACTCATTCACACTTGACAAATGACAAGATGCTCAAGTCATCTCAGAGCCAGTATTAATTGGATGCAAATGCTTGGATTATAGACAGAGAAAGTCCCAGAGGCCTGGAGAAGGGTAGATGTAGGACCTACTTTTTATAACAGAAGGAAAAGGAAGCCCTGAGGTGTTATAGATCAGTCAGGCTGACTCCAATACCTGCAATTACTAGAGCAAATCAGAGTACTGTTTATTTGTAAACATATAGGTTGATGGGTGCTCTCTAGCAGCCAAGGCCAGATCAATGTGATCCTGAATGGGAGAGCAAGACTCTTCAGCCAACCTGAGTGATTTCTAGGTACCACCAGGAGCCACGGGTGCACCCCTGCGAAAGTTCCTAGCATTACCTGTCACCAGTGTCCAATGCTTCAGAAGAAGTCCATCATGAGTCCAAGTGCAGCTTGGCTGGAGTTTAGTGCCACATGCACAGTGTGCCTAGGCTGTGTGCCGCCCTCACTGCTCTGGTGCACTACCATGGGAAGGGGAGAAGTGCATGTTACTTGAGCCCTCTGAGTGCTATGGGGCAGTGCTGCTATAAGCTCTCTTCCTTCGGCTACCTCATAGGTCATGTTGAATATAGCACCATTTCTGTGGGTTTCTAACTTCATTTTTAAGCAAACATCATTGTCAGATGTGGCATCAATTCACAAAAAATGCACAAGGAGCAGGGTATAAAATATAGTTCTTGGAGGTGAGAGCTGTGTTGCCACCCTCCTTGCAGTGTTTGGCACACAAGTAAATGCCTTTGGGGAGCAAAAGAATGTTCAGCATAGGAGCAGTCTCCTATCACATGGCATCACCATCATATGCTGCCACCTCATGAGTAGCTCCAGTTATTGTCGTCTTTGCTTAATATTCCAGGCATCCGCTGGTCCCATGTGTGTGACATTATCAAAGTTTGACTGCATTTGCAATCCCCATGTTGGGCCACAGGGGTACCTTATGTTGGGTCTGGATTTAGGACCCACAGGCCTTGCTCCAGAGGGGGGGAACCTACCCTCAGACTGACCACAACCTTTCCATTTGATACTAGGCAAATTTATGGATGCACAGTGATAACAGAAAAGAAGCAATACAAACAATTCTCTTCATCTACCAAATCCTAGGGCTGTCATCAGAGCCAGACTACTGGCCAGGATGCAGCCTTTTGCTCTGGGGCCTTGTTAGCTGGTGCCACTTTATCTAGTGTTATGGAACAGTGTGGGACATGCTCCCGTTTTCCAGGCTATGTGTCCTTGTTGGCCTTGGAAGCAGACAGACTGTCTAATACAAGGCTGTGTAAAACTGTGACTGTCTGACCCAGGCAATCAACTCCTGCTGCCCATCCTGAACCATTCTAATACATATATACCTATAAGCCAATTCCCAAAAAACAAACCTTTAAATACCATTCTTAAGCCATCACCTTGCACTGTGGTAGGTATTTAGTACTCCCCGGCTTCACAGCTGTTGCTGGTTGCCTCTTGGGGCCAGGCAAGATCCCTCTCCCGCCCCCCAAGTGACTACTATGGCTTATAGGGTGAGATGTCACATGGCTCCTGAAGCCCTGGCATGCTGGCCCCAGCTGGAGCAGCAATATGGAAATGCTCCTCCAGGTACTTCGAATGTTAGCAGCTCCTGACTACAGGGTATTGCTCATCTATTCAGGGTTAGACCAGTGGCTACATCTGGGGTTAGGAAGGATTTTTTTTTTTTACCTCTAGGACAGAGTGGAATGGATTGGGGGGATTTTTTAATTTTTTTTTGCCTTCCCCAAGTGTAGACCATAATCTTTTCCCAGGATCCTTTGAGCATATATTAAATGACTATTTCCCTGGCATTGCAGTCACAAGTCCTTAGCAATGCCCTCATCTCCCCTGCCTTTACCCATGGCCTATTGTTGCATGCTGTTGGTGCTTCAAGGATTGTGCCTTGCAGTTGTGTGTGAGGGGTTGAAGTGGCAACTGTAGGGATTCCTTGAGGAAGTGACTGCCTGTGAACACAAGGATGGGGCTCAACGGCCTGGGAGGCCCCTCCCAGGCCTGTTTCTTATAATTATATTTAAAAAAAACAACAATTCTTAGTGACAACTCTCAAAAGGAAAAGCAAAAAGAAAACCCCCAAACTCCAACAAAACCTGGTTTATTTACAAAGGAAAGAACACATACCAACACCACACCCCATCTGTAAGTATTTACAGCATACAGAAGAGTGAATGTGCAAGGGCACAAGATGCAGGAGCCAGGCCTGGAGACACCAAAGGAGAACTGGCAGAAGGCAGGGGAGGGGGGACTTTAGGGAGGCATTAGCTTAGCATCTGATGAAGTGAGCTGTGGCTTACAAAAGCTACTGCATCTCTAATCTTGTTGGTCTTTAAGGTGCCTACCCTGCCTTCTGCCTGTCTGCAGACTAATACAAGTAGCTAGCTTTCTTTGCTCAAAGAAGAATTGAAAAGGTCCTAAACTACCAGGCAAGGGTTAAAAACTGTAGATGAGACTCTGATAAGTCAGAAGACTAAAAGAACAGAGATCAAGTGTGATAGATTTAGCTTGGGCAGACTAAATGGAGGGAAAGTCCTGTAGGGACACCTCTTCTGTAAGAGGAGCCTGTAAAGGACAAACAAAGCTAGTTCCAGGAGAGTGGCTGTGACCCTGAACCTTGGTAGCCAGAGAAAATGAGAGATGCCATTACTGATCTGGCTGGTAAAAGTATTAAAGGGATAGGTTGGGAAGCAGAGCAGATTGGCTCCCTCTGCTGGAATGTGTGTTCAGAAACGGCATGGGGATTGCAGCTAACTTGCTCTGGAGGCAGCATTTGCCAGAACAGAGAGGAGCTGGAACAAGAGAAAAAGCAACACGTCAGAAGGACTAGCTGGGGCATGACACAGTGTGTCAGATCCCTTCAGGAATATCTTACTGGGGCACATGGGTTACAGCACCCTCTCCCGCCTCCCTGGAATGATCCTAGTCCAGATTTCACAGGACTTGGGGGACTGTCCCATCTGTTGCACAAGGCTATTTTTTCTTGAGTGATCCCTTGAGCTTCTCCTTCCCCGATGATCGTTGCTTTCGTACTTTCTCCTCTTTCTTTGCTTTGGCATTTTCCAAGTTTTCATAGAGTGTTGACTCTTCCTTTTGCCTGTAAGACAGGGAAAGGGCTGGGCAGAGCTAAAGAACCTGGCATGTAGGTGGAGAGAAACCGGACAGAGACCAAACAGGAGGGAGGGGAGGAAGGACAGCAAAGACAATGAGGGAACAGAGATGGGGAAGGGTGGGAAGGGAGGTGTGAAGAGGCCTCCCACTCTTACTTGGAAGACTTCCGTGAGACTTTGCCATGGGGGTTCTTCAGAGCAGGTGGGTACATGATATTGCCATACTCAGACTCAATGGCTTTTCCCTTCTGAGACTGCCAGGGACAAAAACAAGAGAAGAGAGGTCTGTAGGATGTGAGGGAGCACAGTGTTCCTTACACTAAACTGCATCATGGGAAAACAAGGCATGGTCAGTGAGTAAATGGCAGCTGCTCCATGTCCTTAGTGCCAAGCTCAGGTGTGGAGAAACAGAATATGGTTCAGCTGTGATGAATAGCCTATTCAGGAGCACAGCAACCCTTAGGACTGTGTGCGGCAATGGATCCCCTCTTACCTGCATGACTTCTAGCTTCTTCTTGGTGGTCTCTATGTACTGACAGATGGCCACGTAGATGAATTTGTACTGGGCCTCAGTCTGCACCATTCCCGACCTCTGGGCCCTCACCATCTGAATGGTCTTCTGGATATCTATGTCACAATCCAGCCCTGTAGGTAGAGAGGCCATTATTAGTTAGGAGCTCCTGACCTCAGTCCTACACCAAGTGTCAGTCTCCCGACTGAGGTTTCCAAATAAAATCTCAACATAGCCAAATCCCAGCAGGTTCTGGAACAGGGGTGGGCAAAATATGGCCTGTGGTCTGGATCTGGCCTGCCAACCAATTGAATCTGCAATGCAGGCTGGTGCCCACGTGCATTGCAGGTCTGCATTGATTGGATCTGGCCTGCAGTGCTCCACATAGGGTTGAGCCCCACCCACTCCCACCTGGGGCAGCTGTGCCATGCCCCAGCCCCAGCCAGTGTGTACAACTTCCTGGTGCAACTGCTCCCAATGTGGCTGCAGCTGTTTGGATGCTACTCTGCCCCCCTAGACTCCAGTGGCTCCTCTTTCTCCTGCTCCTGCTGCACTACTCTAGGCAGGGGGGAAGCTGCAGCCAGGCAGCTCCTGCCCCAGTGCACAGGGCTCCAGCTCCTGGCCACCTTACACTCCCTTTGCCTGCCCAGTGCAATAAGCTGCCATCAGTGGCTGGGCAGAGTGGGTGAAGGGTGGCCAGGAGCTGGAGCTAGACCTGGAGCCCTGCACATTGAGGCAGGAACCACCCAGCTGCAGCTTCCCCCCAGCCCAGAGTGGCACAGCAGGAGCAGGAGGTGGAGGGGCTGCTGGAGGCAGAAGAGAGCCAAGCAGCACCCAGGCAGCTGTATCCATACCAGGAGCAGCCATGCTGGGAAGCTGTGTGTGCTGGCTAAGGCTGAAGCCTGGACTGTCCGGTGGGTGTGGTCTGCCCTGGGTGTGAGCAGGCAGGGCTTGGACCCTTGCAGGGGCAGCTGTGGGCTGGATGAGGAGGATGTGGACTGCACCTGCACTGCACTGCCTGGACAAGATGTGCTACACGTATCCCATGCCCCCACCTCCAGCATCTAGCTTGTGGGCAGCCCTCCACATACCCACACATCCCCCTCAAACAAAATACACTAGAATAAGACTTTGTATTATAGCAGATGTTTGATTTTTTACTATGTAATTTGTTTTTTATATCTTCTAAAAGATTTTGTGTGTGCAGCCCTCAACAGATCACCAAAACTCATTAAATGTCCCACCAGCCAAAATAATTGCCTATCTCTGTTCTGGTACCTGTATCCCCATATTCTCTTTTGCCCCTCAGCCTCCCAGTGCCAATCAATGCTGCACAGATTGGTTAGTTATATCCACCAATGGGAGCACCAGCGATCCAACTACTGCTACAGCCAATCAGCTGGTACTGCCAGACTACCACCAGCAGGCCTGGGAGAAGCAGCCTTCTCCATCTTTTGCTCAATAGTTGCATTCCTGTGGGTAACAGGATCTTTGACATAGGGACGTGGCCACCCATCCACTTCCCTCCCTGTCTTTTAAGCCCTTGGACTATTTATGTAGAAGACTTTTTCCTTCTCAGCAGATCTGCTATTTTTTAATTAGGGAAATGGCTATTTAAGAATGGTGGAAAAAAACTAGAGTTGGGATAGTGCCCTGCCAGACAAGTAAATGCATTCTCACAGATATGTGGGGAGTCCTTTACCCTTGGTGGCGATCGTGTCCACTATCATATCGATGACAATGATGGTTCCGGTGCGGCCAATTCCAGCACTGCACAGGAAGGCACAAGCAGAGGTCAGAAACTGGCAGTATCATAGACACAGTGTTTACCTTCCTGGTGCAGGGAGGATGATTTTTGGTTGCTTTATGCTGCACAGGCAGTTCCCATACCCACCTGCAGTGCACCAAGATGGGTCCAGCATCTGGGATGCTCTCCTGTTTCTGATTGATCTGGTCCAGGAAGCTGAGCACCCCTCCAGGCTCACTGGGAACTCCATGGTCCGGCCAGCTCAGGTACTGGTACTGCCAGATCTCACGCACCAAATCACACTAGGGAACAAAAACATATAATGCTGTGGAAGGCCACTGGCCCTTGAGGGCCTCTCTCTTCCCAGCACAGACCTGAAGTGACAGCAGCAATGCATGGAGCTCCTGAGGTTCAGCCACTCCTTGGCCTCTCTGTCAAGGCTGCCAAAGCAGCAAGGTAGGATACTGAGGGTTTCTCTCTCTAGGATCCAGACTGAGAGCATGTCAACATATTTCACAGACAGTGCTGGCAGAGAGAGGGAACAAGTCCTAGCCACAGCAGTCTTATCACTGCACTGGAAGGGGGGCCCAGGAGACTCTACTTTAGCCCCACACTCAGAGTCTAGGCAGGATTCAGGTCTCATTACTTCTGCCTAATTCCTCCTGAAGTCACTCATTAAGAACATAAAATGTGCCATGCTGAACCTGCTCAATGGTCCAATCTAACCCAGTGGCAGAACCAGATACATCAGAAGGAGACCACTAAATGCTGAATGTTAGTATATCTAGAGGGATCTATCCCCTGTTCATTACCCTTGTTCATATCCACCATCATTGGTTTAGAGATGGCAAAGGAAACATCTCCAACTCTTTTGTTTCATAGCTATGAACAAATCTATCAGCCATGAATCTGCCCAGTCTGCTTTTGAACCTGGCTATACTATTTGCTTCTAAAACCTCCTGTGGCAGCTACACATTAACTACATGTTGTAGAAAAATTTACTTTCTCTTGTTAGTTTTAAACCCATCTCCTACTAATTTCAGTGGGTGCCACACAGTTCCAGTATTCTGGGACTTGGTAAACAACAGTTTCCCGTTCACTTACTGATTTTAAATACCTCTATAAAATCTCCCTTCATTCTTTGCCTTTCCAAACTTAGCCTTTTCAGTCTCTCCTGGCAGCTGCTCTGTAGCCCCAATCATTTTGGTTGTCCTTCTCTGTACCACCTCTAATCCTGCTACATATTTCTAGAGATGTGAAGAGTAGAACTGTATACTGTATTTGAGACGTGGGCACACCATAGAGATTTGTACAGTGGCATGATGATGATCTCCATTTTGTTTCCAAATCCCATAATGATACCCAATAGTTTATTGGGTTTTTTTGGTCGCTGCTGCACGTTGAGCTGACATTTTAAAAGAACAAGCTACAACGATGCCAAGGTCTCATTCCTGAGTCATAACAGCTAGTTCAGAACCCAGCGTTGTGCATCTGTAATTAAGGTTCTTTTCCCCCCAGGTGCATTACCTTGCACTTGTCAACACTGAAGTACATCTGCCAGTTTTCTGTCCACTCACTTAGCTTGGTGAGATTTTTTTGCAGCTCTTCTCCATCAGTTTGGGATGCAACAACCAGAACAATTTTGTAACATCTGCACACTTAGGAGATTTCAACCTGTAGCCCCATTTCCAAGTCACTGATGAAAATGTTGGACAAAACCAGGCCCAGCAGAGATCTCAAAGGGGAGTCCCTCCGGATTTTGGACCTCCCACCATCCTGACAAGTGACCATTTAGCCCTTCCCTTTGCTTCCTATCTTGTAACTAGTGCTCAAAATTCCTCACTCTAAAGGCACAGTTACATTTCAAGGCCCAGAGGCAATTCCTTCTCTGGGGCTGGACACTCACATCATCGATGGGTGCCAGGGAGAGCTGGCGGAGCTTGTATTCCTGGGTGTCATGTTCCTTGCTGTTAGTCACGCTGTAGGGACCATACTTCTTGGTGCTGCCCTCCTCTGGCCAGTAGGGGACGCACTTGTTCTGTGTAGAAACAAAAAGAGAGGGTGAATGCTGAAACTAGACAAAAATCAGGGAAAAATCTCAATGCAGAAAATTAAAAAGGGCAAAGCAGGGAGGGGCTGGCAGGAAACAAGTCGGGGAGCTGGGGGGGAAATGGCAGTGAGAACAGTTCCTCCATGCCACTCACCCTCCCTTTCTCCACCTCCCGGGTGGTCATCACAATGATGCGCGTGTTTTCCTGCCACATCATCTGCCAGAAGTCATTGACCGTGGCATCCAGGCAGCCCTGGCTGGCAATGTAGCTCTTGGTGCGCTCATCTGGGCTGATCAAGGTGTTCTGCAGGTGAGCAATGGACAGAGGTAGGTCAGTAAGCTACAAGATCTGGGTGCTCCACCAGCACACAGCAGCAACATGTTTGGAGTCTCACCTGGACGTAGTTGGCATTGATATAATCTGATCCAGGGATGTTTGGATCCCTGCCCTGGAGGACTACCCGGGTGTGATCAACTAGGGGAGAGATGAAGGATTAATAGAGCAGCATGGGATCTCTCCCTTCTTCCCCACCAGCCATGTAACTTGGGTCTGGCACCAGCAGCATCCCATAGGACCCCCCTAACTCCACCCTCATGCTCACTGGCACTTGGCAGCATATCTACCTGGGGCACTGAACCTACTAGTTATACTTATTCCCTTCACCCTGAAGCTGAAACCAGCAGTCCCATGTAGCCTAATTTCCACCATCCTGAATCAGTTCAGTGGGTACTGCAGTTCCAGTGTCTTACCAGCAACTCAGACAATACCAGCCAGTACCCACACCTCTTCCCTTCTGCACTGGACCAGGCCAATAAGCCAGTCTAACCTGATGTTCACCTCCACTCCCTATACGGTAGATGATACATCACACTGAGCCCCAGTGGCCTCAAGTACTCAGACAAGTGCCCTTCTGGAGAGCAAATAATCCCCAACAAGGCTGAAGTTTCCCTGGGAGACTCTCAGACAGGGTCTTAAGATTTGTTGCTGCCCCTCTGTCTGGCAGTGCCCTCTTCATCAAAGCAGAGAAGTGCAGCCTCCTTTTCCCAACAGAAGAGCAGAGGAAGGTGAGACTCACAGGGCAGGATGTTCTTGTACCGATTCTTGCCCTTGTTTTCAGGCCTCTGGCCTTCATGCCGGTCATAGAGATTCTTGGCCTCCTGCTTTTGCAAGCTCTGAAAGAGGAAGCGAACAATTATGGAGTAGTCACAAGCTGGCATAGAGGGGTGGGGAAAACCTGGAGGGAGGAAAGGCAGTCTAGAGTTGAGGGCACCAGCCAGGGACATGAGGGATCCATGTGCAGTTCTTTGCTTCCCCACAGACTCTCTGCTTGAGCTCAGGGAAGTCACTCAGTCTCCCCAGGCCTCCATTCCCCATGGGTAAGTTGAGAGTGCTTTTCTACATCACAGAGGTGCCGTGAGGCGACCAGCACTAGCGACTGCATAGCACTGATTCTACAGCAACAGGGACCACAGATGGAGACCTCTTGCATAAGAATACCTATGCATAGGGTGTAATGCCTAGATACAAGGGGGCTGAATCCATGAAGGGGCAGAGAGAGAGAATGAGACAGGGACCAGTGTCTCCCAGAAGGACATGGAGGCCTCACCTGCACCACTGTAACTTACATCAAATTCCTCCCAAAATCCAGCCTTGGCTGTCTCTTCAGGAAGGCTCCGCTTGTTCAGTTCCTGCACCCTGTTCTCAATGTCAGCAGCATTCACTCTTGTAGCATAATAGGGCTGAGGAAGGCAAAGGAGAAGAGTAAGTGTAAAGACATAACAGGGATGGAGCCAGTTAAATGGCAAAGTCCCCTTTTTATGCAGCATGTGTGGCGGGGGGAGGGGGGAGATGCTCAGGGTGGGACAGAGAGCAAAGCCCTCCAAAATACAAAAATAAACAAGACCTCCATTTACCTGCTTCAGGTACACAAAGGTTCCAGATACCTCTTCAATTCCTATCTTCTTGAAATGTTCCACTAGATCTGCCAAACTGTCAAACATCTCAGCCCCTCCAACTGTGTATCTCCCGTTCTAGAGTGAGCAAGGAAGAGTTATGTCTCTAATGCTCCTGCTTACTGTTCCTACACAGGTTTTTATACAAGGTCAGGGAAAATGGTTATAATGGAGTATAAAAGCCTGGGTGGGCCCCACCCTATGAACTTGAAGTGCAGCACGTCCTGTGGTGTAGGTCCCACCCACCTGGCATGATGGTCAGATGAGAGCTGGTTCTGAATGCATCAAATGTGCAACATGTTAGACTGACCCCCCCCCCGGTGCCCTGCCCACTAGGTGAAAGCCCAGAGAAGTCATCTTCCCACAGCCTATTTTTCCCCATAACTCCTCTCCATGCTCGGCAGCGTTCCACTGGATGGAACACAAGACCTAGCAATAGCCAAGTGGATCCTCTCACTGAGCTAGTCTCAGGGACCTTGCCAAGGTTGTCCTCTTCTACAAGACTCCTCAGCCTCTCATCACAGCTCTGAACTTCCATGGTGTTGGTGAGCTCTGCAGCTCATCTTGGAAACTTCTTAAAAAGTCTGAACATCTCTGCAGAGCCAGAATGGCCAGAAATTACAAATGTTCTCTGTCTCCACTGCATCCCCCCTCCAATCACCCGCTGTTTCCTTCACATCACCTGCTGTTTGGATGCATAGTCTCTCTGATAAAGCTCCATATTCATTTTCACTTTCAAGCAACCTTATACTGGCCTACAAGACTTTGTACACCTCTGTTTCCTTCACCCCCTGAAGTCCCTCACAGCCCTGTCCCTCTCCTACAACTACTTTAGTGTCTATCAGGACACCTTCCTCATCTTGGGTGCAGCATAATCAGCGATATCCTACAACCGCTGCTTGGACCAGGCAAGGAACCTTGGGCATGGGTGGACTTAGGATTTTGAGAAGGGGGGGTGCAGGTGGTGTGGTACATCATCAGATATAACACATACATATTTATCTCCAGTTAATATGCTAGGGTCCTAGGGCTAGATTATTTTGTTTAAGATCAAGCCAAACCAAATACAACTTCACTGAAATGTGCATTAATTTGCTTAATTATATATAAAGTTTAAAAAAAACCACAACCGACTAGTCAGAAAATAGTCAATACAGTCAAAAGATATTGTTTCATTAGTCCTGTAGTCATTAAAATGAAACATATTTCTCTTATTGAGATTAAAACAAAACCTTCCTGAGCAGCTTGACAATGTCTCCAGTACTTCACTGAGTCATTTCTATACCTGAGTTAACACTATGATACCTGAATTATGGTTTTTAGCTAAAGTTAAAAAACAGGCTTCAGAGCTGTAAAATAGAGGAGAGACTATATGAGCAATGGCAACAAGACAACTAAATTGCATTAGGAAGGATAGTTTGAATAGTGGAACATCAGACCATTAAAAGAGAGGGAGGGTCACTAACACCTGTAGAGAGAAATTATCAGGAATCTGGTAGATTTTAATGAGCCATGAAGTCAATTGACTCTCTCAGTGACGTCTGAATAGAAATGCCACAATTCCTCCCAGGCAATTGGTTTTAAAGTTTGGGTAGAAAAGGAATCAAAGGTGTGGGGAGTACAACCACACCACTACAACCCCCCTTAGATCTGCCCCATCTGTGGATAACAACGTTAGTCACCACCTCCCTATGCATGTATTACACAGACATTGTAAGATATCTTTCACTTTCCAGAAGGACCTATATCTTCCTGGTGGTGAGAGAGAACCAAGCAGTGATCAGCAGAGAAAGATGTCTTTCTTTCACCTCCCATTTGTGTCCCGTCCCCCCTGCCCTTGCCATCCTTCTCACCTCACACATGATCTTGATATGGGTGACTTTGAGCCGGATGCCAGGGGTACTGGCAGCCCCAGGTGGAAGGGCCTCAGCCCCAGGTTTGGGTTGGTCAGTCAGGACTGACAGAACGAAGTCACCAGGTTTGCTGAGGCTCTCTCGCACCAGGAAGGTCCAAGGGATGGCCTTGGCCTGGAGCAGAGACTCAGCTGCTGAGCCAGATAGATGCCCATGGTACCACCTGGGGGGAAATAGGAGAGAGTCAGATGATAGCTAGGGATGTGGAAGAATGGAGAGGATATTGGACGGAGGTGATAGACAGGCACGATAAGAGTCCAGGGAGGAGAAGGGGAGAGGGTCAGAAGGAAACCAAATGAGGGACAAGACCCTGAGCAGAGGCAGACCAGGAGGGGCCATGAGATAGAAGGAGAGGGAGTTGCAAGGCGATGCATGGAAGGTGTCTGGGACCAAGTGAAGCCAAGAGTACAGGAGTGCCTGGACCTTGGGAAAGGAAGAAAAGAGAAAGAAAGGTAGGACATGTGAGCCTGAGCTGTGGGGTAGCCAAATGGGAGACGTGTAATAACCATGTGACATGCAGGGTAAGGTGCTAGTAAGAAACAAAGCTGTATTTCATGGCTTGGACCTGATAGTAACACATAGGGGTCAGCACTCAGCCCAAAGAACCACCAGTGCACTGCTGGGCATGGCAGGCGGATGGTATCCAGGGACTCCAGTAACTATACAGGAAGCATAATACAAAAACAAACCAATACCCAGTGCAACCTGAAGCAAATGCAATCAGTACAACAGCAGCGACCAGACCGGGGTGCCTATACTCAATGGTCATCAGAGCAAATAACCTGATAAAAGGGTTATTTTGGACTTCCACTTGGTATCTGTCAGGACCTCTGATCTCTGAACCTTTAATGGCTTTCTGATCACACATCCACTTCCTATTTCCACAGTGGTTCCTTCTTCAGTAACTTGTTTGGCCTTTGAGGTGGATCTGCCTGCTTGCCTGCCCATGGTAGCCAATGCCCGTGACTTGGAGAGGGTGTATGTTCCTACCCCCGGACTATAAGGCCTCTCAGCAGCATTCTGTCTCCTCTCAGCACAGTGAGCTAGTGGCAATCCCTTGCTGGTGCGCATATGATGTTCCTGCTGTAGGACTGATCTTCAAGAGCGCCTCTGGCACCATATCAGCGCAGATGGCACCACTGGTGACAAGCGTTCCAGCTCCTCCCTGCTTGGGGTGAACATTTTCTCTCACTTACAAGAGGGCGACTCTCCAGCTCCCTTGTCCCAACCTTTTTTCTGGTGCTGTTTCTGGCTCCATGGCTTTGGCAGCCACTGCAGGGTTGATGGTTCCTGGCGGCAGACATTTGTTAGATGGTGGCACTAAGGTTTCTGCCTCCTGGTGAACTGGTAACAAAGGGTCCTTGTGAGGTGAGTTGCTGTGGTGTTAGATCATTAAACCTAGAACGCTTGAATTTGCCAGGACATTGTCTTAAGAAGGCCTCCAGCTTTTGGCTGCTTTACCAGCTTCTCAGCGACATCACCAGGGCCAGAGGCCCAGAACAAGGGGCTGTTGACACATAACATGCAGGGTTTTAACAACCTGAGCAGTTGTTTGCTAGTGAGAGGATCCCAGGTAGTTCGAGTAGGGCTGAGCCCACCTCAGGCCATAGGCAGTCAGGCCTCTCTTGTGCCTTCAGTGGCTCTGTTGCATTCTGGTTCCTGGGCTGACACCTGGTAGAGGATGTGGATGGTTTCTTCACGAGAGTGGGCACTCAGGCCAGGCTAGAATGGTCACTTCCAGCTTTCCTTTCCCCATGGTCCCCAGCTAGTAGCCAGCTGTTCAATTCAGGATCTCCAGCCTTGTGTTGCATTGCAGTGCCACATGCTGTCCCCTGCGCAGAATCCTGCCATTTCGTCTGGACGGCCCCAGTTAGAGCAGATGCTAGGAGATAGCAAAGCTCCAATTCTTCCCCTTCCAGCTTGAACATCTCTCTCAAGTGCTTGTGAGCTCAGTTGTTCTGTGTTTCTCATCGCAGCTTGTCAAATTTTGCTTCAAAAGCAGGTAATCCCTGACTCCTATTCAATTCAAACTCCTCTTCCTATTTCCACCAGTCACAGGCCATCTTGACTACATAACCCTCCCAATGGATCTGCACTTCACACAATGAAAATATCTATACTTCAATCAAAGTGTGACTGCAGCTCTTGCAGACACGCCCAATGTAGGTTTCGACTGCCGAAGATGGGGTAGTATGGCAGCAGGATGCTCAGCCTAAGCTAACTGTGTGAGTGCTCACCCCCCCTTCTTGAGTGGGTTTAGCAACCTAAATCAAGAGATTCGCACTGTCACAACTCCACTGCTACCAGTAGATCCTTGTTTAAAACTAGTTTGGCTATGCCCACACAACACTGCAGTCACTTATCCTTAGTCAGACCCTTAAGTAGGAGTTTGAAGTTTAATGCTGTCATTCAGGAGTCCAAGCGATGCTCTGGCCTAATGGATTCTGTATTGTAGACTCCATTTGTTCATAGTCTATTTGTCTCATGAATAGTTTCAGCCTGTAAACACATTTCTGGAAGTACAGACAGCCTCACACAATCCCCAGCATTTCTTCTACCACAGCAAGGGCCTGTAGTAATTTAGCACTGTGGATGAACTCGTTACAGAGTAGTCTTTGAGCAACTTGGGGACAATGGGAAGTATCCTGAAAGCAGGAGTGGCTGTATCACTAGAAAGCCATTCAGCTTCAGTTATGAGACCAACTAAATATTTGCAAAAAAATATTCTTTATTTGCAAGCTTTCAGACACGCTCACCCTTCCTCAGATGTAGGAGAATGCAAAGACTGTAAAATTTCTCCAAGGTGGAAATTAAAAGTTTTTATCTGAGCCTAATTTGCACAAAATGAACTATTCCAACCAGGAGATCTTACACCTTCAGCTCTCCTGTGAAATACAAATTTTCATTTCTACCTAGAAGAACTTTTACAAGCTTTGCATTCTCCTATGCCTAATGAAGGTTGTGTGCACCCGAAAGCTTGCAAATAAAGAATTTTTTTTGCAGCTATCTAGTTGGTCTACTAATAGATATTGCCAGGGCCATCCCTACGGGGGTGTGAATCAGGGCAACTACCCCATGCCCCATGCTTTGGGGGCTCATGGAGCTGGGCAGAGCAGCGGTGGTGCAGAGCTGGGCAAAATGGTGGCTCTGTGTCCAGCCACTTGCTGCCCCCCTCCTCCCGGCCACTGATGCTGCAGCTTCGTCGGGTCCGGGGCCCATGGGATCAGCGCGGGGGTGGCACCCTGCATGGGACGATTTGCCCTGGGCCCCACACGCTGCTCAGGTTGCCTCTGCATATCGCTGCTACTACGAGTTCTGATTCCTTTTGCCTGTAGACCAACCTGGCTACAATCTGTATCTCATTAAGCTTCAGTTATTTCTGGACAGCATTGTGCTTTATTTTCCATTGATTATCACAGGCACAGAGAAGTAGGTGGTTACTGACCCTTGTGACATGACAAAGATACTATCTTTTTTCTTTACCCTAACCCTCGTAACTAGATCAGGACATGGGTTTCTGCAGAAGATGTAGAAAGCTGCAGCTCTGCACTAGCCAGCCTGTGTCTGATTCCTTCCCGCCCTGGGGCATCCCCTGGCCTGAAGCAAGGTTCATGTTCACCTCATGTCAAGGCAGGGCTGGGGTTCTAGCTGCCAAAGAGTTAACTACTCCCTCCTGCCCCCCTTCCTCCCCCAGCTTAGGGAAACCACGTGATGGAAAATCTCTTGGGGAGAGAGAGTGAGAAAGGAGCTTTCGTAAGAGCTGGGGGGAGGGAAGTTTCCAACCGCAGTGGGGAAGGGAGGAAGCAGCAGAGCCACGGCCCAACGGCCTTGACTGGAGGGGACAGAAACACCAAGCAGCATGCACGCTGCCCCCCCAGCACAGGGCCCCAGCCCTGCCCCTGTGTGAGCTCGGAGGACCTGCCTGCTCCCCAGAGGGGACCCCGTCTGCCTCCCCGAGTGAGCATGACCCGGGACCCCGACCCCGCGCTGGGCAGGCCAGGGCTGCTCCCCACGGCAATGGATCAGCAGCACAACAGCGCCAGGGCTGGGAGCACAGTACAGAGCAAAAACCAACCTCATTTGATTTAGGAACTCAGTGTCGGAGACATATGCAAATAGGGGAGAGGAGGAAGACCAGGCATAACAGGAACAGCCAGGCCTGTAGTCTGTCTGCAGAGCTGTGCAAGGAGCCCAGGATGGGAACAGCATGGGTTGTGGGTCAGGACAGCAGGGTTTGCACGCATGGCATTGTCTTACACTCTAGGCGGTTTCAGACTTGTTGCTAACACCATCATTTTCACTTTTAGCAACATGATATTAATAGCAAATAGGCAAAGGAAGCCCAAGTCACTGAATGTTAACAGGGCCCCTACTAAACAAACTACTTCCTGTCCTTGACATACCCTCACCCTCCTGTTTCACCTGTAGTCAATTAAAGGGCATTTCTGATGTTGGGGGCATTGTGCCTGGCAGTTGTGCACAAGGGTTGTTCCTGGAGTTGTTAAGAGCAGGTTAAACCAACACTTGTCTAGGATAGCTAAGACAGCAATGCTCCTGCCTCTAGCAGGGGGTGGGGTCAGACTGGGTGACCTTGAGGGCCCTGCCACCTCCACTTTTTATGATGCCAATGAACATCAGATACCTCCTTGCAAAAAGGCACTGAGGGAGGGGTCCCGGGGAGTCTTGTGCCAAGAGAGTGCGCCTCCAGGGTATAAACAGGGGAATTTCAGCAGGGCTAACTCATGGACCAGCAAATTCAAGGGACTGGTGCAGGAAGGCTTTGGGGAAGGCATTAGCCTCCCAGGCACAGATGTTTTCTCCATACCTCTCTGTCGTGGGATCTGAGCAGTTCAGTGGATATCTCAGGTCTATGACAGTCCCATCTTTATCCTGTAGTGAGCCCTGCTGTTGCGTGTAATACTCCACCAGTTCAGACAAGGTTGCAAACTTCTCCCCTCCATAGAGGTCATAAAAATCCCCAGTGTTCTGGATACGGATGTGGGTCACCTGGTCACCTACCCTGAGGGATGAGGCAGAGAAAAGTCTGGTGAAGGAGGGCTGTGGGAGTCAGAAGAATGGAAGGGACAAGGTACAGCCCCCAAGGTGTCCCAGGGTGGACTGTGCAAGCAGGGCTAGGGAACTGGAGGGAGGGTCACAGAGAAGCCTCTAACATATCCCTGGGGTAGCATAGGGTAGAAGGGCCGAGATGCAGGGAGGAATTCATGGGGCTGGAAACCACAGTTCAGTATACACCTTGGGAACACTGCAGGAGTTCAAAGTATTCCACATGCTCCAGGGATAGCAGACAGCGAAGTGCGAGTGACCTACCTGACAGAAAGGGAGAAATCTCCCTGGTTCTTTCGACTGGGCCTAGCTAGGAAACTTCCATGAACTCCCCGCCCCTTTAGCAAGGCCTCAGCATCTACTCCACTTAAGTCACGGTGAAACCACCTAGGGGAAAAGAGAAAAAAAGGTAAGCATGAGCAAAATGGGGAGAAAGAAAGGACAAAATACAAAAATACACAGGCCCTGTGAGAGGTTTGTGTGAAGAGCAGCATGGCCTCTGCCAGGCACCGAGAAGGGTGCTATGAGAAGTGATGACATGCAGTGCAAGCAATGGATCCCAGGAGGACCCCAAGGCAGCCCCAAGAAAGGCTCTCGCAGGAGTCAGGTGGGAAGCAGCTAGTCGAGTGATCCTCCTTTACCCACCCCACCCCTGTTTTCTTGGCTCCTCTCTTACCTCACCATCGTCGAGGCAGAATGAAGAGAGGGCTGAGTAGTTACCACCAAAGGAACTTGAAAAGTGTAAAGAGAAGAGGTTTTAATGCCGGCCAGAAAAGGGAAGTCTGATGTCTCTGCTGGAGTCCCCGGCACCAAACTCTCTCTGCGCAGCTCTAGTTCTGGCCATCTACCTCTCGCAGTCCATCTGCCTCTCAGCGTTGCTCTCTGCCTCAGTCCATCAGCCTCTCTGACTCTGTTTCCCCTTCCTTCCTCAGCTTGCTCACTCCCTCCCTGTTGCAGGCACAGATAGAAGCAAGACAAGTGCGCTGCTTAGACGGCGCACAACTCAGGGAACAGGAAGCATAGACGAGGCATCAGCTCCTTTGCCCTGTGCTGCTTTGCACGAACTTCTGCTTCTCCTTTTGTGTTTTTTTCCCCTCCTCAGTTATTCTTGGTTTGTTTTGGGGAGGTGTTACATGCAGTTCCTTTGGTAAGCTCCTCCATGGGCCGGTCTTTTGACTATGTAAGCCTTCCCCTGCTTACACAGTTAATAGCACATTTCCCACCAACGACAAAAATTCTTACAATGGTGACAAGCAGATCACACCAGCATTGAAACCTGCCTGGGCCCACAGCTCCAGGTAATGCAAATAGCAAATGCTTCCCCTTCCACCCAACAGTTCAGTGCTCTCCCTTCTGTGATAGGGTTGCCACAGATCAAACCATCACTTGCAGGTCTGGGAGCAGCCAAGGCTGTACTTATCTTTTCTCCACTGTCTCACTGGAAATCTGGTGCTCCTGAACACCTTGCCAGCATTCATTAAGTCATCCTCACCGTACTCTAGTGAGATAACTATTAACCCTATGGTCCCTGTGGGAACCTAAGGCACAGGGTCATGCCCCAGAGGAATTCTGTGGCAAAGGTGAGGACCAACACCAGGTTTCCTGAATCCCAATTTAGGACTCTAACAAAAAAACAGTCCATTTACATGGTCCATGGCATCAACCTTCTTTCCAGAGAGAAGTGCAAGAGCTTAGTATCATCAGCCTGGGTTACAGCTCAGAGTGCCCAACATATAACTCGATAACTAGGGGGCCCATGTAACAGCAGGTGCAAACAATATGGGGCCTGCAGAGTCCAGACACAGCATGCTGAGGCTGACGTTGTGGAACTGAAGAAGTAGAAAGAAAGAATTATTGATGGCTACAGCATATGTTCAGAGCCAACCCACATCAGGACTGAGGAAGCCAGTCTTGTGACAGAGAAAATGTCAAAGAGATGGGATCCACCTTTCAGCAGAAGTAGAGGAGTAAAACTGATTTAGCCTCATCCTCCAAAAAAGTTGCTCCATCCCCTGGGGCAGGGGAACCGCAGACAGGTAGTGGTGTTGGGAATTTGATTGTTAGAAATATAGCTGGAGATTTTCTAACTAGGTGGAAAGCTGATGGATCCTGCAAAACACACTACTAGTGATTGCTGAAGAGGAGCTTGTGGTCATAACAGATACTGAAACAATGACAAAGAGAAGTGTTGGAAATGCATCCAGGAAGCTGAATTTGATTGTTAGAAAGAACACATGAACCTCAGTAGTAGCTTCCCCTGAAATATCTCTATTTCATACAAAAGACCAGCAAGGCAAGAGAAAGTCCAGTCTCAACATACATATATGAAAGTAGTAACACTACTTACCTAGATGATGAGGAATTTGTGGAATAGGGAAACCAATACAGGAGGAATGAACTGCACTTTAGCCAAACCAAAGTGATGCTGCTGGCACAGAACAGTCATCAAGTTTGGGGATTATCCAAACTGCTCTTCCACAGCTGGGCATTTCAGTTCAAATAAATTTTGCGTTTAACCTTCTTCTGTTGCGTGCAGATCCTGGGGAGCTGAGCTATGCCCAATAACTTCAGAAACATCTATTAGGACTGGGGTGGCCAGTCTGTGTCTGGGGTGCACACGAGAAGTATGAACAGCCTCTGTGTGTAACACAGCAGACTGGAGAGAGGACAGCAGACAGGGTAGGAAGCAGAAAGCAGTAAATCAGGCAGGGAGCACAGGGCTGGGAGCAGAAAGCAGAGCAGCCAATCAGGCAGGAGAAAGGGATCAGAGAGGCACTGGGGGAGGGTGCGAGGCTAGTTTATGGCAGAAGGCTTGGCCCCCATCATATTATGGCAAACAACTGTGAGCAGAGCAGCCCATCTGTTAAAATCCATATGGATACAAACCCCAACTCCTGTGACAACAAATATGGTTGCACTACTGGCCTCCAGCTCAGCAAAATGGTGATGTAGAACAAAGAAGCTACAAAATTTAATAACATGCCACTAACAGGTGATTTCAACTACTCACATGTGAACTGGGAAAATATAAGGCCAAGAGAAGCAGCAACTGGGTACCTTAGAGGATTGCTTCCTGGAACAATGAAGCAGAGCCAAGGAGATGTTCTTAGTTGAGTTTTATAGACTTAGACTGAGAGGCGAGTGTGATGAAATTACTAAATAATGGTTACCATAATAAAATTAAGCTTGTAAATTCAGAAGTTTTAAGGCCCAAAAGAACTGTTCTGTTCATGTAATCTGACCGCAGGCTCAACGTAAGACAAAGAAATTCACTCAGGGATCTCTGCATCAAGCCCATACCAAAACTAGTATAGGAGCAGTAAATGAACCAGCAGGTCAAAAATCTCTGAAATTAAAGGTAAAGAAATGAGGTTTACCAGGAAGGGTATTTAAGGTACTTAAAAAGATTTCCAGAATAGAGGCAGACCTTTAAATAAGAGAGAAAGCAGAAAGGTAAAGAATAAGCCAGAGTGGCTAAATGGCAAGGGCCAAGGGGTTCTTTGAACCAAAGAGACGTCCTTCAGAACATGGAAATCCAAGGCCAGTGTTGTCAACAGAAAGTGGCAGATACTGCTGCAGGGAAAAGGGAACTTGAGAGAGGAAAGAGTAGCCCAAACAACGGAAGATACACAGTCAAATAAGTCACACACCCCTGCCCCCTTCCCCCCCCCCCACACTTATATCACATGCAGGAACCCCAGGCAACCAGCAGGTCTGCTGGTCCCCCAACAGCTGAAAGGAACAACTGAACTGTTATAGAAGAGGAACTTCCCTGAATGAGTCTTCACCACCAAGAACCTGCTGTTTTCAGTAATAAAATTGAGGCAGTCAAAGACTGAGTTCTCAGAAAGAAAGACGCTCTAACAAACTGATGAGTAAAGAGGAAGAAGGCACTGAGAGTGGATGGTCCATCCACAAGGTCTGAGACTGCAAAGAGGAATATGCACCTTCTTGCGAACAATATGCAACCTCACTAAGTGCCCTGGACGGCAGAAGATGGAACCATCCTTTAAAAAAAGTCACTAGGTGTGATTCTCCTTGAAAATCACATAGTAAGGACCCTTATTTCTTCCAAGTTTCCTGGTATAGAAGGAATAATTAAAAACAGAATTAAGCTCCCATTGCCTCCTACTGTGGAAGGGAAAAACCAAGACAGCTTCTGAAAGGGAATATGGGGCCCATGTGCAGTCTCTTTCTGCCCCTAACAACTGTGAAACTATGAAACACCCTTAGAAAGATCCCATGGCACCCTATAGTGCCATGGCACCCTAGTTGAGAACCACTATGCTAGGCAAAGTACACACATGTCAGAGAAAGGGGCAGCTCCTGACCCTAACCAGCTTATGGGCTAAGTAGGCAGAAAGAACAGGAGGGAAACTGAGGTACAGAGAGGGGAAATTACTTGTCCAAACTGACAAAGCAGGTCAGTGCCCAGCATTCGTGTTTCATAACAACTGGAATAGTGAAAGCAAAGCATATATATACCAACCAAATATATACCATTTCTCATCACACAAGAGCCAAGGCAATTTCAGTGAAACTGAAAGGTAAAACCGATCCAAGGAAAAAAATGTTACACAAAGCTATTAATCTGTGGACTTAATGCAGCTAATTATTTCTGAAGCCCAGGGCACACAAAGGATTCACGTACGGATTAAAAAAACCTAGGGTGTGTCCTGCTCTTTCGTCTGTACCAGCCTGTCTGGAAGCTCTCACAAAGGATACCGGACAATGGATCATTGTGCTGATCCAACCTGGCCAGCCCTAGTCCATGCTCTGCTGGGTTCCTCCCTCCGGTGGGGAAGGAAGATGGTGGGAGAGAGATGGGGGGCAGAGAAGGGAGGGCATTCCCTTGTGTCCTCAGGGGGATGCAAGGAAGGAGAGGCCCCCCCAGGACTCACTGACAGCTGTACCGTGTGACATTTAACTCCTTGTGCGCTGGGTGTGTGTGGGGGGAGGGCGCCTAGATTCCACACCCCACTGCAGAATTTCCATCTCACTTGTCATTTGGTTTCCAGACATTTTGAATGCAGAGAAACCTTTCTAAACGTGAATCCCGGCAGTGCTGCTGGAGTAAGGATATATTTACACTCTAGTAGTTCCTGGCTAGCTTGAGCTGTGCTAACAGTGCAGCCATGGCAACGCAGAACTCAGCAGGGATGAACCACTCAAGTACTTAGCTCCTCAAACAGGCTTTGCAGCACATGCTGAGTTCTGTGCTACTGTGGCTACGTAGGCACTGGGCTAGTAAGCCTAAAATGAAGCCAGCTATGCACATTGCATAGCTGTCATGGCGAAGCAGATGAAACATTCAGATGTGTATCAGAGCTTGAGGACTCTGTGCCCCGTCCTGGGAGGGGTGTAGCATCTGGAGGGGGAGAGCAGGCAGGACTGGGAGCCAGGACCCCTGGGCTCTATCTGGAGCTCTGACTTTGACTTACAGTGTGACTGGAACAAATCCTTTCCCTGCTGTTTCCCCATGTGTTAAATAAGAAAGATGACCTGCATCCCCACTGCGTACAAGCTCTGTGAGGGGATGAGGTCACAGGAGCTGTAGAAGAGGACAGAATTATTGCAGCAGGTCTCTCTTTACAAGGGTTGGCAATAATACTGACACCCTGCTGAGCACCATCCTCCCAGCCCCTTACAGTCCCAGTCCTCTTAAGGCATCCATTTCCCTCTAGGATCTGCCTCTCACTTCCTATATTTTTTATTTCTCTTATCAGCCTAATTTTAAACCTAGGATCTGAAAGGCAAGAAACAGCCAACAGTGAAACACACTCACCCACAGGACGACATCAGGACTTTGGACCCAGGGGTCCCCACTGAGAAGGAAGTGCTAATAAATGCTGGAGGGGTGGCCTTGCATCAATACTTAGCCAGATATTCCTATTGAAGGACAGAGAAACAACAGTGGAAGCATCAGTGACATTTTAACAACTCTCTGGAAGCAGCTGAAGGACCAAAGGATCTACAAACCCAGAGAGAGGAGCAGCCTCTGAGGGCTCTGGGGAACATTTGGCATGGCTAATTCCATAGACCCTGGAAGGCAAGTCTTAACACTTCTAGACCCGGGCTGCTAAAAGCTTCCTGACTGAATGGCCTCTAATCTCGATAGGAAAGACTTGGCAATCAACTTACCTCCCCAGCCTTGGATGTCCTCAGAAGATCGATCACTGTTGTTGGGGGGTTGGGCAGCAGGAGGAAGAGACCCAAGATTGGGCAGCCAGGTGCAGGTGCAGGGCAAGAGGCTTCCTTTCTACTATCCGTAAATCACTTCCTGATTTGTAGTTAATGAATAATTGAGGTGCAGGGGGAGCAGAGGAAGAACAGGCTCAAATTGAGGGGGCAGGTGAATAGGTGAGGAACTATCTGCTCTTCCTGCTTCCTCTCTACTAAGTATGTCCTTGGCTATTTGTAACTGAAAGGCAGAGAAAACAAAAGTGAATAGCTCTGATCACCTGCGAACGTACCAGACTTCTGACTCTTTTCCCTTGCAGTCCTGGCCTCCACAAACACTGCTCTCTCTGCCTAAGCCTCCAGTCCAGACTTGCAGCTACCCCTACTGAAAGCTCCTCACGTGTACATTTGAATTCCAGGGTTGAAAAAAAGAGTCCAAAGACACTTGCTGTTTCCTCACTTTAAATGTTGGAAATTAACAACATCAGATGAAATGCAACAAGGACAAGTGCAAAGTCCTGTGTCCAGGACTGAATCATGGACAACTGGTGACACCTTAGTCAGGGGCATGGGGGGTGGAGGGGAGTGGCCGTGGCACTTCATCCAGTGCTATCAGAAGTGGCTGTGGTGTTTGCAGGGGGGCACCGGTGCTCCCACCTTCCCCGCTGCATGCCACCTAAGCAGGGAGCATGGCCTGTCAGGGGGTCCACCAGCACTCTCAGGGGGTGCATGTGCACCCCCTATGCATCACCACTGGACTGAATAATTGCATGTACAAATACAGACTGGGGAATGACTGGCTAGACTGCAGTGCTGCTGAGAAGGGCCTGGGGGTTACAGTAGACTATAAACTAAATACGAGCCAACAATGTGCCCTTGTTGCAAAAAAGGCCATAGCATACTAGGTTGTATTAACAGGAGTGTTATTTGCAAATCAAGGGAAGTGATTCTTTTGTTCTGTTTGGCACTGCTGAGGCCTTCCTGGAGTACTGCATCCAGATCTTGGCCAAACGCTTCAAGAAAAATGTGAACAGTTTAGAAAGAGTCCAGCACAGCAGGGGTGATGCGTAGGGGGTGCACACAGATGCTCACGCACCCCCTGAGCATGGAGGTGCACCCCTTACAAAAAGGTGCTGCTCTCCGTGATTCCCTCTGGCCGCCACAAATGCTGCTAGTGGCATCTGCGGGTGGTTGCTGACCCCTGGTCAGCACTTGCCACCCCCCACCCCACCCGCTGCTGACAGCACCAGCAGCATCTGCAGGAGCTCTCCTGCTTACTGCTGTCGCGCTCCCGCTACTGCTGCCGTGCCCCACCCAGCTACGGCGGGCACGCATTGTTCATGCAGCACAGAATAAGAAAAATGAGCAAGGGCCTGAGAAACATGACTTAGGGAGCTGCCCAAAATTACTGGAGCTCTTAACCCCTGGGTTATCCCCACATGTTAACACCTTAAAGGAGCTTTAAGCACTGGTTTTGTGGCTCAAAATTATGCCACTCCAGGGCGGGATTATCTCTGATCCACACTACCCAGCTCCTAGAATCACAGAATCATAGAAAGGGAGGGTTGGAAGAGACCTCAGGAGATCATCTAGTCCACCCCCTGCTCAAAGCAGGACCATCCCCAACTAGATCATCCCAGCCAATGCTTTGTTTAGGTGGGTTTTGAAACTCCCAAGGATGAAGCTTCTACCACCTCTCTGGGTGACCTGTTCCAGTGTTTTACTACCCTCCTAGTGAGAAAATTCTTCCTAATATCTAACCTAAACTTCCCTTGCTGTGATCATTGCTGTGACTTGAGATTGTTGCTCCTTCTTCTGTCAACTGCCACTGCTGAGAATAGCCTGGTTCCACCCTTTTTTGAACCCACTTCAGGGAGTTGAAGACTGGTATTAAGTTTCCTGTTCTCTAAACTAAATAAGTAAAATTTCCCCCAGTCTTTCCTCATATGTCATGTGCCCAGCCCCCTCACCATTTTTGTTGCTATCTGCTGCACTCTCTCCAATTTGTCCTTTCTGTAGTGGGCGGCCCAAAACTGAGCACAGTACTCCAGCTGTAGCCTCACTGGTGCTGAATAGGGGGGAATAAACACTTCCCTTGACCTGCTGGCAACACACCTACCAATGCAGCCCAGTATGCCGTTAGCTTTCTTGGCAATGGGGCACACTGCTGACTCATATTCAACTTATTGTCCATTGTAACCCCTGGTCCTTTCTGCTGCCCAGCCAGGCAGCCCCCAGCCTGTGCCAGTGCATGGGATTGTTCCGTCCAAAGTGCAGGACTTTGCACTTGTCTTTGTTGAACCTCTCCAGATTAATGTTCCATGAAGGTGTGGCCACTCTCCACAGATGTGCTGCCCAAGCTGAAGTCCTCCAGTATCCCAGGATCTCTCATACCCCACCCATGGAGCAGAGATAGAAGCCTGTCCTGGCTCACAAGCCCTCTTGTGGCAGTTCACAGCTACAGCTCCTAGTCCTGCCCCTGCTCATCAGGCCTCTTGTCACAGCTCCAAGCTAGCACTAATGCTGATCAACCTTTGTGTAGCTCACAGCATAAAGTGTGGCAAGGCCCTTATAAGGAAAGGCTGAACAAGTTAGTGTTATTTAGTCTGAAGAAGAGAAGACTGTGGGTCAGGGGTGAGGGGAGCGGTTGATAACATTCTTCAAACACCTGACAAGGGATCCTAACAAGGCTGGCAATGGGCTTTTTTATGGCTGTAGGGGACAGAACTAGGAGCACAGACCTCAAGCTGCAGCAGAGGAAATTTAGGTTGGAGATTAGGAGGAACTTTCTGACTATGAGGTTAGTCAAGCAGTGGAACAGGCTACCTAGAGAAACGGTGGAATGTCAATCCCTGGAAATTTTTAAGAGGTTAGATGGACACTTGGCTGGGATGTTTAGTCAAGGATGATCCTGCCTTGAGCAAGGGAGGGGCTGGATTAGCTGACCTCATGAGATTCCCTTCCAGCCCCACTTTCTAATATGATTCTAATGTGCCAGCAATGCAGAAGCATAAGATTACTAGGTGTAAACAACTGCAACTCAAAGTATTTTTCTGTCCCTCATTTCAGGCTATTGCCACACATTAGCCATTACACAAGGGTGTGATCTACACATTAAGTGTAGCAGCAGGTACAAAACAGCAGGGTCCCCTAGTGTAGACACAACTCTGCTTGCAGGAGGAGTTTTTCTGGCCACCAGGATTAAGCCCCTCTGCACCCAGCCTTCTGCCTCTATGCCAGGGCTATGTCAGCAGGGCTACATTGGCTATAGCATAATATTTTCTCCTACCCTGTAGGCATCAGTGCTCTGCCAGTGGACCCCTGTAACATGGACAAAGGCTACAAGAATAAACTGAGTTCAAGAAGCTTCTAACCAACACATTTGAACAAACATAGTTTTAGATCTTCTAACCTTATAAAGAAACATAACAGCACAAAGCTGTTCAACTGTTGGCCCATGAGAAGTTAACATGCCTCCCATACTGGCAGGACTCTCTGGGGCAGGGCAGCATGGCAAGGAGTATGCTGCCTGTTGGATGCTGGCACGGGGGAATTCCCTGCTGTGGGGGAGAGGTTCTTGCCCATGTGGTGGCAGCAGCAGGGCAGCTGGCACAGCAGTAGCTGGAGACTTGCTCATGTGGCAGAGGTCCCAAGGTGCCCACATGGCCCCCAGGGCATGCTGCCTGTATGGTGTGTAGCCCAGGGCCTGCAAACTGTGTGGTGTGCAGCCCCTGGCTGCTGTGTATCTGGCCACCCCAAACTGAACACATTTAAAACCACATTCACCACTTGTGTTCAGCAATAGCGCCACATTACTGTGTTAAGTGCTATCTGCACTAGCATGTTAAAAGCTAAGTGATTATTAATTTGCTTCTAACACAACCTACCCTACACAGAGCTGCAGTGCCCACACCTGCCCTTTGACAGGCTGGGGTTAGGCATATAGCCCTGGACTCCTTGTTCCACCCCTGAATGGTTTCACTTGGTTCCACCCTCAGAACAAAAGCATTCCCTGTGCTGCAGCCATGGCACTCAGTATTTCAGAAGTCACCAGGTACCGAATCTTTACTCCCAGGCAGAAGGGTTGTGCCCTGGGGGGGAGTTATCTCCTCTCCATTTCCTGGGACCAGGCTCAGGCAGGATGCTCTCAGAGCAGAGCTACAGCAGGACAGGACTGCTGAGGAAGAAGCAGGAAAGCAAACCTCCCTTCTGCCTCATCATCATCCATTGGAAGCAGCTTAGGACACAGACCTGGGAATCAATGGGACCATTCTTACAACAACTTTTATTCACAAGCAGAAGCAGCACTCTCTGTCTCATGCAGGCACATAGAACACACCACCGCAGACACACAAAGCAGCTTCTGAGGTTCTGGGGCACGGGGGCTTCTTGGGCCCCACCTGCAGCTGGACATGGTGGACCTGGATACTGGGAGCCAGCACCCTCACACTTGTGCTCAGCTGGAGCTGGACAGGGTCCCAGATTCATGAGGCTGCCACCCCGCCTGTCCCCGACCCATGTGGGGGCAGCGTCATGGGTGGCAGGAACATGCCTTTCAGCTTCCCAGACATGCTGGCGATCTCTGGGTCCTGGGATTCATAGGATTTTATCAGCCGGGCAAACTTCAGGACCCCTGAGAGAGAGAAAGAGAGAGGGGGGAGGGGGGACACAGCTGACCGGCTGGCCCTCTGCCAGGCAGCCATTCCCCAGGCCTAGCAGGACACCCCTGGCCACGGGGGATAGCGGGCAGGGACCGACCCCACCTTCCCCGTCGCTGCTGAAGCCGTAGGCTTTGATGACGTCCTGCTGGATCTGCGTGGCCACGGGCAGCAGGAATTGCAGCATCTTGCCCATGTCGTTGCAGGCGTTGTCCCTAGCCTCGTCCAGGCGCTGCGCATTCTCCGGGGCGCCGAACGCCTTGAGCACCTCGGCCAGCACCACTGCGGGCAGGACACGGGCGTGGGGGGCGGCTCGGCACCCACCAGCCCCGCCGCCACTGCCCGTCTCCGAGCGAGGGGACGGGGGATGCTCACCTTTGGCTTGCTCAGCGCTCAGCGGCGCCGCCGGGGCCGGGGCCGAGGCCGCCATGGGGCGCTGCAGGCTTGACATGCAGACGGTCCGAGAGCTAGGAGCACAAGCACCTACCGCCGCCTGCAGGGTCGGAGGATCTGCTGCTGACGCGGATCACAGCGCCTGGAACAACAGCGCCGCCCCTGCTGAACAGCCTACCAACCCGCCAAGACCCTGCCGCCCACTGCCTTTAGACGCGCTGGGGCCCCTCGCGGCGCGAGGGACTGCTGGACAAATACTAAAAGAGCTGAAATCACTGCCCAGTTTTTTCTACCCCCCGGAACCCCAGCCCGACCAGAGTGTTACATAGGTTAGGGTGACTCCGGCTGTAAGTCTCAAACCCGCTCCGCAGGTTCGCGGGAGGCTCCTGAAACGAAGCCGCCTACCCTGGAAAATGTTCGCAGCGCCTCGGCGGCTCCCCGTACCCCCCCGCCCCGCTGGCGCCGCAGCCCCCGGCTTCCAGCCCGCGCCCAGGCGAGCTCGCCGGCATGCAAATGACCCGCCTTCCCATTGGCACCGAGGCGCGAAGCCCCGCCCCGGCCGTCCGCGCCCAGCAAGTTTCGGCGGCACTGGTTGGAGGCCCCGCCCCCTCCCCCACATCTCCGTCCAGGTGCTGTGCTGCGCGCTCTTGGCCTCTCTGGCCTGGTCTTCCAGCTGGGGCTTCACGCGCCCCCATCCATAGCACGGGCCTAGTGCTGGGGAGGGCGCTGAGCAGGCTGTGCCCCAGGGGGCTCTGTGCCTCACCCCCCAGCTCACCCCACCTCCTGCCAGGCAGGGCTGAGGGGACACTGCCCTTTATGCCTCTGCCTGCCTCTCTGTTTGGCTCCCCCGCTGCCAGGGCCCCCAGGCACTTAAATGAAAACCACAGAGTCCGTTTCTGGAAGGGTTTCGCTTTGTTTGTTTGTAAGAGCTTCATATTTATATTTTATATATAAATTATTAGAATGTGTGTTGGGGGTTCAGAGCGCATGGAGGACTTCATTGGGGTGTTGCCCCAAAGCTCTCTTTCTTGTTTTTCCTTTTCTCTTTTTAATGTTTTAAGTAAATATATATATATTTATATATATATATGCGTGTGTGTGTATATATATAATGTATGGGTGTGTATGTGTGTACATATATATACACACACGTACATATATACACACACACACAGACAGACTGAGATATACAACTGTGAGATCAGACACGCACGTGGGGACTGGGAAGTCACACATTGCTACGCAAAACTGCCACGTCTAATGGGATGTGCATGGATTAAAAGTACATCAACTGGAATAAGTGAGGGGAAAGAGGCAGCCACCATCTTGAAAACAGTCCCATGGTGCTTTGCACCTGCTGGCCATACCTGTTCCCTCGAGGTGGGGGAAAGCACAGCCACCATCTTGAAAACAGTCCCATGGTGCTTTGCACCTCATAGCCAGGCCAGTCCCTCAGGGGTTGGGTGGGAAAGTAGAAGTGGCCATTTGAAGAGTTCCAATAGTGCTTTGCATCTCTTTGTCATGTTCATTCCCAAAGTGGGTTCGGAGAGTAGGAAGCCACATTGGCCAGTTTCCAAAAGTCCCATGATACTTTGCATCTCTAGGCCATATCTCACATCCAAAATAGCAGGGTGGGAGGCATTTTGAAAAAAAGTTCACATCAGGTTCTGAGGGTCTGCCTCTTGGCCATATCTGCTCATGCAGGGAAGCAGAAAGGGCTACCACCACGTATAGAAAGGTCCCATGATACTTCATACTTTTGTTTTTTTTTATTAGGTACAACCACTCTCTCAAAAGAGATTCTGGAACAGCAGCCATTTTGAATCCCCACAATTCCTTGTACTTCAAGCTCTTTGTCACATTAACTTTGTCTTTCTCAGTGCCCCTCTTGAAGTCATGCCATGGTTCCAAACATTTTTTAGGCATCTCACTCCCTCCCCACTTCTCTCCCCTCCTCTCTGCTCCCTCGATGGTCATCTTGTTCTTTCCATCCTTCCTTCTTTTTCACTGTGCTGAACAGGCCCATCACTCTGCAGCTTCCCCTCTCCCAAGATTTGGTTGATTGATTGTTTCTCTCTGGAGAGGGAGATGTGATGATGTCATTGCAAGGGTTGGGTTTCATTTAAAGGGGTTTGTCACTTTCTTTCTTCAGGTGACTGGCAAAGGTGAAAGAAAAGGAGCACAGAGGACAAGAGGCAGAGAGAGAGAGAGAGAAGAAAAAAGAACACAAGTTTAATAAAGCAAATTGTATTGAGTCTTTTAGTAAAAATGAATCTGTCCCCCGGTGAAGATACTGGCTCAAAACTGAATTCTTTGAAATTCTTAGGAAAGTAAAATCTTGTCTCTCTGCAAATCACAGATGCTTCTTCCCTGTCAGTGTACCCTTCCCAGTGCTGCTGCCTAGGGAAGGGTCCTTGCAGAGAAGAATTCAATCTCTGTGACCCTTTCAGTCCTTAACCCACAAGGGAATCAGTGAGAGTTAGTCCCAATATGTTTGTCTTCTTAGGAACAGAGCCAAGACCCAACATACTCATTTTGCCCGAAGGCCAATCAATACTTGTCATATGTGAATAGCATCCAGTTATTATCATGGGCCTACAATGGAACTTGTGACCTATAAGTGAACATATTTGACCTAGACCCTGCAACCTAGAAGTGAACTCTGTGTGCTCTCAGAGTTCAGTTCAGACTACAGCCACTGCCCCAAAGCAAAGAACTGCCCCTCCCATTCCTTGACTGTACCAGCTCTCCCATTCTTCAGCTAGATTTGAACTGGTGCCCAAGAGGTGAAAGTTAAGCATCCCATTTACCTAACCCTGAAAGGCTGTGGCCTCTTTTTACCTGTAATAATCCTCCTGTGTAGGAAGCGGCACTCCATGCAAAGGGTGATGGGCATGGAGCCACTGCTGCTGCTCCAAAGCCAAACGCTGCAGCTCTGCCGACTGTGCGTGCATGGCCTGGAGTTGATGAGCTGCTGACATGGGAGCAGAGAGAGATCCTGGCAGGTCCCTGTAGGGGGCAGCTGCATTCAGGGAGAAAGAGCAGATCAAGTCAGCCTACCAGACCCATTCTTACCCATTCTCCCCTGATTCTGTCATCATGACCCAGCACAACCCACACCTAATCCACCCATGTCTATTCCACACTTGGGCTCCCTGTCAAAGCTCTGTCAATGCCCCTCAATTCTGACATGCTGGCCTCCTGATTTTCTAGTCCCTGCCCTGCAACATTGCACAACTCTGTTTATGCACCTCCATTAGAACCTGCAGCCTTCCCTGTTATCTAATTTCTACCCTTTTGCGGTGTCAGTGCCCTTCACATGTGGCTCACAGGTGCCACTGGTGTTCTTACCAAAAAGCTGATGGCGCAGCACTTCATTCTCATGGAGGGGGTGAGGAAGAAGTGGGTTGGGGATGGTACCAGCTGGGTACGGTATCCGAGTGAGATGTGACCCTGATGCCAGTGGGTCAATAAGGGGGTGAACAGAGGCTGAGGCTGGTGACAAAAAATACCAACTGGTTACTGGGTTGTGTTACCTCAGAAGCAAAGTAGGGAAAAACAGAAAGAAACAAAAGGGAAGAGTATAAGACAACCAGCCATACAGACTGACAGAACACAGCTCTGTATCAGGGACAGATCCATTTCAAGATTAGGTGATGCAGTTATTCAATTTTAGTATCATTAATTTCTGAACTTGTTCTTTGTGTCCTCACTATACAGCCAGGTTTGTGTAAACTGGTTCTGCCTGTCCATGTATACATGCCCCTTAGCTGCAACTATATATCTCAACATTTTGGCACTTCCTATGTTCCAAAGTGCCAGGCACATCTCCCGAAAGCTGGATGTGGATGCAGGTATTGTAGTTTATTGCATGCAGAAGTAGGTCCTAGGAACAAAAATTCGTAGCTTTGCTGGACACTAAAAAACAAAGAATTAACACAGACAATGGTTTCATGACTCATTACAATTACTGTACCTACTCCCTGTGCTAACCTCTCTGTATTCCACAAGCAATAACAGCCCTATTTCCTTTTGAATGGCTTTATGCTTTTTACAGAATTAGGTATAGCTATCTCAACTAGTCTTTACTCAGTCAGTAATTACATAGTTAAATTCTCATTGCTCCACAGGTTCAGTGCCCACTTTCCTTCTTAAGTGACAACTCTCACTTACATAATGAGATGTAAGCAAAGATAACCGCTCACTCAGGTATTTAACTTAGGCTGTATCTGCTTCTTTCCTGGACCTAAAGAACATTTTGTGCCCAATGGTTCATCTAATATCTCTCCAAACTATGTAGTTCAGCCAGTAAAAGATATGGTCAAACAAATCTTGCTTCTTGCACAACATAAGGCTCATGCACCAGAAGGGATACTTTTTAAATTACCTTTCACTTTGAGGGCCTCTATTTTGGGTGGCTAACACACAACATACAATTTAGAGGCTTAGCCTTAGGCTCCATGTTTGAAAGTAATGGCTAGTCTGTGAACATGTAATTTGGAACATGGATAAATGAATAGAGGGTGCTAGATGCTGGAGGGAAGTGCAGTAGGGAGGACTTCTCTTCAGGTACTTCTGTGTAGCCCGATTGGTGAAATATACTCTACTCCCAGTGCCTCACACATTATAAACCACCTGCAGTTGAGCAGAGCAGGAATTTCTATGGGCTAGGGTGTTTCTGTGTCTATTGCTGCTAGGACCCCTCCATTCCCCTCAGCACTGGATACTAGTTATCAGGGCATATATGATTCTGTGTGTATGTGGGTTTATATGGTCCCAGCTTTGGCAGCCATTCTTGGTCACATTATTGGCTAGTCTTGGTCACATATTGGCTAGTCTGTGAACACACGTAATGAAATGGTTGTTTCATAACCAAGCTGGCTGTGGAGCTCTGGCTTACGTTTTTCAGATGTTGAAGACCCACAAGTCCAAAACTTAAAGATATTACAACAAGAAGTGGTTCTATACTGTAAATTTAAAAGCAAATATTTGAAGGAGGTCTTGTGACACTGGACGGTGGATGGCTGGACAGATCCAGCCAGGTTTTGGCTAATCAGTTTTATTCTGTAGAAGGCAGAGAAATTGAACAGAGACAGGGCTATCTGAGCACAGCCTTCGTGTTGGCTGGGTCAACACAGATCCAGTGATTACACAGGTTCACATTTAACACAGTCAGTGCCCAGAGCTTCTGCTGAGTGCTGTGGGGCTGCATTAGGACAGCCAATGGAGCCAGTGCAGCTGTGATGTTCATGCACACGGAAACAGGTGAGCTGATGCTATCCTAGGCCTAGAGCAAGCATGGTTCTCAGAGCCTGGAATGCCTGGGGAAGGGCAGAACAGCTATGTGTAGATAAGAAGGCCTCTACAGGTGATCTGAGGGCTAGAACCTGCTCTCAGAAGCATCTGAATCTTCTGGTGCAGAATCATAAAGTAACACCAAAGTTGGGTTTGAAGGGACCTCAGGAGGTCACCTAGTTCAAACCCCTGCTCCAGGGCAGGATCATCCCTATCTAATCCACCCTAGACAAGTGTTTTTGTAAGCCAGGGCTGTCAAACTTGTGGCCCATGGAGTCAGGCCATGTGGCCCACAGCACTTATAAAGGAATCAGAAATTAGAGGTGGGGCCAATGAGGGGCAGGGTCTGCCACCAAAAAATGGAACACAGAGGCCTGCAAGTAACGTGTTAAGTGGCAGGAGGTGAGCAATGACTGCGTTAACCTCTGCAGCCACCACTACTCCCATATCCAGCCTGAGAGGAGCCCTGCATCTGGATCCAGCCAGGGAGGCAGGGTAAACTGGCACCCCTGGTCTAACTTACTATTAAAAATGCATGAGCAACCCTCACCTACAACTACCAGGCATAGTACCCAAAACCTTCAAGAAAATCCTAACGTGCCACAAGTAAAACAGGGGGTTGAGGACATGGTCAGTGTCCTGTCACTTCAGCAACAGGAAATAGCTTGTTAAAATACACTTGAAAGATTCAAGGAAGCGGGTCATGCTCCCTGCTATACATAAAGGCAAAATTCCCCACAGTCCATACCAACCTGATCATGGGGTATAATCCCTTCCTGATCCCAAATGCGGCAATCAGTCTTATCCTGAGCAGAGAAGCAAGACCTCTAACCAGGAACCTCCAGGGTTTCTTTAGGCTCCAGCAGGAGTGCTGGCACACCCCAGTCAAAATCCCTAGCTCTGGCTGCAGTCAACACCTAACGCTTCTGAAGAAGATGAAAAAAACTCCAATGCCTATCAGGAAAGGAAAAAAACCCTTTCCCAGCCCTGTGTGGCAACCAGAAAAGTCCAGAAGCATGGGAAAAACCAAACACCCTCTATTCCATTCAGCAATCTGGGGATTGCCAACACAACTCCATGTGACTCACCCTCACTGGAAAGCCCAAACCCCGCTTTCTGTCATCCCATCCCTTCCACCAACTTGATGTAACCTTTTGTTTCATAACCAAGCTGACTGTGGAGCTCTGGGGAGCACTGTCCTCTCCAGTTTCTGATGTGTATGGGGAAGTCTCTTAGATGAGCCACACCTTGTCATGCATCCATAGATGCATCACAAGCATGTCCAAGGAGGTGATCCTCCCCCTCTATGTGACACTGGTCAGGCCGCAGTTGGAGTACTGCGTCCAGTTCTGGGCGCTGCACTCCAGGAGGGATGTGGACAACATCGAGAGGGTCCAGAGGAGGGCCACCTGCATGATTGGGGCAACAGGGTAGGCCCTATGAGGAGAGGCTAAGGGACCTGAACCTGTTCAGCCTACACAAAAGAAGGCTGAGAGGGGATCTGGTGGCCACCTACAAACTGGCGAAGGGAAAACAGCAGGCAATGGGAGAGTCCCTGTTCCCCTGAGCACTACCGGGAGTTACAAGGAATAATGGCCATAAACTGACTGAGACTAGGTTCAGGCTAGACATCAGAAGGCGCTACGTCACAGTCAGGGTGGCTAGGAGCTGGAACCAACTTCCTAGGGAAGTGGTGCTCGCCCCTACCCTGGGGATCTTCAAAAGGAGGCTAGACAATCAACTAGCCAGGGTTGTTTGACCCCAGCATCCTTTCCTGCCCATGGTAGGGGGTCAGACTTGACGACCTGCTTAGGTCCCTTCCGACCCTACCAACTATGAAACTATTTTCAGATGTTGCTCTTTGCAGCACGCTTCAGGTATTGCTACTCTTGTATCACTCCTGACCAAAACTTATCCAACCTCTTTTTGAAAAATTCCTGTGATGGATATTCCACAGCTCCCCCAGGGAGTGAAGAAACCTACTTTGCTGCAATACCAAGACATTGCTATGCCGTACCCTATTCCCTGAAACAAGAGAGAAAAGCTGCTATCCATCTTCTTTGTGACAGCCGTTCAGATATTCAGAAGAGAAAGAGACTATGACAAGTAAACAAAGAATGAGGGATCCCCTATTCTGTGTCCCCACACATCCCTCACCTGCATGGATGGCATCCTGCTGGTGCAGATGGAGGTGGGAGTGGATGTGCGAGTGTTGGTGATGATGGGGTGTCACATTGAGCATCTGCAGCCGGGCCAGAGGGTCGTTGCTCAGAGCAGCAACCCGCTCCGCATGCTGCCTTTCAGCTGCCAGTCGCTCAGCGTATGACATGTCAGGACGCAGGGTTGGGCCAGCTGCTAGTGCCAGCCGTTCCCGCTCCAGGTGACCCAGCCCTGGGTGGAAGGGAAAAGTGGGATGCAGGCCAGGGGCTGCCTGGAGAGCCAGCCCCCCATGGCGTGGGAAGGGATCCATGGCAGCAGCAGGAACAGCATGGAGCTGATCCAGCTCAGCTGGCTTGACTTCAAACCCAGGCTTGAGGCGCTCACGCAGGTCCCGATCCCTCAGGTCTCGCTCACGGGCTTCTCGTTCCCGCAGCTCCCGCTCCCGTGTGGCTGGGTCACTGCTGTAGATAGCTGGCACATTATAGCCCAGTAGACCTGGGTCAACTGCACCCAGCGGCACATAGAAGGGGTGATTGCGGTTGCTGGGGGACATGACATGGGGCCGGGCGTATTCACTTAGGGTGCGCAAAGCTGGTGTGTCAGGACCCAGGTATGGTGGGACAGTAGCCACAGCACTGCCCTGCTCAAAGGATGGACGGTGAGGAACGGGCCCCAGAGACGAACATTCCACTGGACGCCCCTCCTGTGCCATCTTCTGCAAAAGAGCAGAGAGAAGCTTCTCAGTGTCAAAGCCCAGCCAGTTCTACCCCCAGCAGGAAGCACTCTGATCCTCCAGCACTGGCTCCTGCAATGCCCCATTCTCTTCCCAGCAGGAACACGGTGACACCTACCACACTTCGCTCCAGCTCTCTCTCCTTCTCTCGCTCTCTCTCCTTCTCCCTTTCACGTTCCCTCTCCCGTTCCTTCTCTTCCCGAGCCTTCTGCTCTGCCTCCCTGCGGACCTTCTCCACTAGGTCTGCTCGTTTCTTGGCCAGCTTGGAGCCATCCAGGGGCACAAAATACAGGTCTGTGCGAGAGCAGGAGTTGAAGCCACGGTCTAGATGCTTGTTAAACCTGAGGATAAGAACTGAAGCATGAGTGTCAGAACAAGAGAGACGGAGCAGCAGAGAAATCCAGAGGGCTGAGTCCACCTAGGAAACATAATGTGTAAGGGACAGAGTGTGATGGAAATCTGGAGCAGTGAGGGATGTAGAGGGCAGCTATGCACCACACACTTGGGAAAACAAAGTTACTTACCAGTCACTGGAGTTATTCAAGATGTCCAGCCCCACACACACACACACACACACACAATTTCACTACAGATGACAGTGTTCCTCAGTGTCCTGGCTTTTGAACAGACTTCTCTGTCTTAACAGTATCCACACTGTACATTCAAGTTGAAGCAAGGGAAATTTAGGTTAGATATTAAGAAAAGCTTTCTCATTAGGAGGATAGTAAAGCACTGGAACAGGCTACCCAGAGACCCTACGGACTCTCCATCCATATAAGTTTTTAAGACCTGGCTAGACAAAGCCTGGGCTAGAATGATATAGCTGGGGATGGCCTTGCTTTGAGCAGGGGGCTGGATTAGATGACCTCCTGAGGTCCCTTCCAACCCTCATTTTCTATGATTCTATAATTTTAGCAGGCTGTTTCTCAGGCCCTAGGTGTGAAATAGATTGGCTGTTGCATGAAGATTCACTGACATGTACTCTGTGGAGGCCCCTTCTATCAGCCAAACAGGGGAAGAGTGTGATCCATTGCTTCTGGCGGTGTGCTGCTACCACTGAAACCCTCTTGGCTAAAACCCCTGAACTCATTGAAAGTCCAAATGGGAGTACCTGTGTTGGAAGTGATCCTGTGCCCCTACAAACCCCAGGGAGTGTGCTAAGGTCTTCAGAAAATGTGGAATTAGGTATCCCACGAGTTGTGGGATGCCAGCCAGTCCCCCTGGTGCAAGCAGAGGATGACAGGTGCTAGTGTCACCATCTTAAGTTGTAACCTACTGCAGCAGGGCACTGAGGTGCCTGCTACTTTGGAGCAATCGGTAAGGAATCCAGCTGCGGGTTGCCAGGGTAACCAATAGAAGTCAGCTGACTGGAAGGGGCAGGGCCTGGCTCCCATATAACCCCAGGCAGAGGCCAGGCAAGGAGTTCCCCCACCGGCAGTCAAGGAAGAAGGAGCTCTGCCAGAGCAAACACCGAGGAGAAGCCTGACTGCAAGAGCAGCTCCTGATTGCTGTTATGGGGTGGAGAATTCCCTGGTAGGGGCTGAATGTTGTTTAGCCGGACGGCATAGATTTTATGTTATAGCCCAGGGGCTTGTGTTTTTGTGTTCACTGTTTAGACCAGAGGACCGGGTGAGGCTATTAAGGGTTGCAGGAGGCCTCATAGGGGCTCCACGGTAGCGTGGGGATCCCAGCACCAGAGACGGCGCAGCATTTGGGGTTCACTGACCCCAGCGCCAGACAGGGCACATCATTTGGGGTGCTCTGACCCCAGTGCCAGAGAAGGTGCAGCATTTGGGGTACACTGACCCTGGTGCCAGAAAGGGCACAGTGTTTGGGTACACTGACCCTGGCGCCAGAGAGGGTGCATCATTTGGGGTGCACTGACCCCAGCACCAGAGAGGGCGCAGCATTTTGCGGTACACTGACCCCGGGACCAAAGAAGGGGCCAGGCATGGCTACAGCCACCTGAGCCCGAGGCTGAGAGAAGCCCCAGAGCAGAGGGGGTGACGACTGATGAGCCCAGAAGGGCAGTGTAAGACAAGGCTACAGAAAGTCACAGGGCGCAGAGAGAGCAAGACTGACTGAACAACGTCCGGTACATCAGCAAGGCTTGGGCTGCAGTGTAAGGGGAGGAAAGGAGCTGCAGACAGCGCCCCCTGGCATTGGGGCAGAAAATGGGCCACCTTCTGCTTAATTAACATCCTCTAATTAAGCAAGCAACAATGAGGTGTGGCAGGTGAGAAGGCGGGCAGTTGGCCCATAACAGGTGGGCGGGGCCACTAGTGGAGAGAACCCAAAGAGACGCACCTGTCACACCTACAGATGACCCGAATGAACTGCCAGGATGGGATGCCATCAACCCTTTCTCTTCAGGACAAGGAAATGTCCACTGTAAAACCCCTTCCCTCAAGCATGCGGATATCTTTTTCTAATGCTTCCAATGCCAACAAGGATTCATGAGAAGAGCCCCTGAAGCAGGAGGGAGAAAGGAGGGTTTGCTGTAGAGAACATGTGGAATTATGTAGTATCATCATGAGCCACTGTCCAGAACCCTAAGATCCAATGTTATCTGGGCCCAAATTAGATAAAAACAGGCCAAAAGTTTCTGCAAGGGAGTTTCCATCATCAAACTTCCTGCCTGCTGAAAGAGTCACAGTGGAAGATGGTAAGAACAAAAAGTTGAGGATCTGTCCTTATGGAAGCATAATGCCTTCTTGCCTTGGCTCTGACCATCACAGTTGGTTAAAAGTTGCAGGAGTATAGCTGGTACTGATTGTTGTGCTGACGTATAGAAACATGAAGTCCAAAGGACACAGCCTGTGAATCCTTGTGGCAGACTAAGACTTGGTCAGTTTTAGATGAGAAAAGTACTGGCCCTTCAAAAAGGAGATCCTCCACAGCTGTTGGGACCTCAAGGGACCCCAAAACCCTGCAGCCCATACAACCCTCTCATGTGCTGGCCACAGACTAAGAAGTCATACTTACTTCCTAACGCAGCCTAGGTACTATTTTACCAACCCACTGCTCCTCTGGTATCAGAGAGAAAAATGAAGTTCACACATTCTGTGGGAAGATCCTTGGCTACAGATGCAATATGCTCAAAGACAGGGCTAGCAGAATTTGTTATTTAGTTATTCTAAATTATACACTTGTAAAGGAGTGACTGTTTGTGGAAGAGGTCCAATGTCTGGGAGCGTTTTCTTTTTAGGAACTGACTTGTATAGGCCTGCCCTCTCTTTAGCCACCACTACAACTTGTGAAGATGACACAGTGAGGGAACAGAAAAATTCTACCCCCGACAGAAGGACTCAGTACTTTCTGTCCACCCTCTTTTCAGTAGGGAGCCCTGACACCAAAATTTGCCACACAAATTGGGCAAACTTTCCAGGACCAGTACAACCTGACACAGCTCAGGATGGGGCAAGACATCAAACAAGGTATGAAAGGAAGGTTCAGCTAGGTCTTCTGACAAAATACTGAGCTCCCTCACAACTGATCTCATCAACTGCCAGCATCCCCCACAAGAAACCATAAACCCAGTGAAGAAGATGACACATGGGCCTGCATGCAGTGATGGAAAGGAGGGAGGACAGCAGCCCAGGTCCAGCTTTGAGGGCAATGAGGAGAATCAGGATAGCAGACAAACAGTCCAGTGCTTGGGGTCTTGAGTCATCCAAAGTTCGAAGGCCAACAGGGATATTCCAGAAAGGTAGGGACCTATCCCTGCTGCCAATGGCCAGCCAGTCAACTGTCATAATGGCTGTTTTTCCCTTGGGTGGCTTAATGTGGCGACAGGCAGGGGCAAAGACATCCATGTTCATGAGACAGAGTCAGAAGTAGATGTGGAGGAGACAACCTCTACAAGCGGTGCCAACTACCTGTGTGTTAGCTGGGATATAAAAACCTGGAGCATCAGGATGGTGAAGCGCCTCTTGGGACCAGGGACCTTCAAGAAGTTACCAAGGGCTCCCACGGAACAACAAGCTCCATTTTAGCTGACAATCTGAAGGCAGGAGCTGGGCAAATTCTCTCTCAGCAAGGGAAGCAACCAGTAATGCTGATGTGCTCTGGTCCAATCGAGAGACAAAGCATCTAAACTTGGTTGCCTTCTTCTTGCCAGGTCATACTATAGACATGATCCTGTCTCAGGCGGGGTGTTGGACTAGATGACCTATGGAGGTCCCTTCTCTTATGACTTCAATGTTGGTGACACTTGGCTCTGCAGGAGGGCTGGATGACACAGCAACCTGTTCAACAGGCACACTACAGCCCTACAGCACAGCCATAGAGGTACCCAGCTCTCTGCAAGCTTCTTCTGAAATCTTTGAGATGTGGGAAGTCTTGGGGGCCTGGTTGGTGACTTAGTGATTCTCTAATGGAACAGGACACATCTGCCAACCTGTGAGGTGCTCCTGCCTGGGGATCTACCTCTGAAATGAGGTCTCAAGCACAAAGATCAAACCAAGTTTGCTGATGCCAAGGAAGGAGGTTGGCATAAGGAAACACCACCAGACCATGTTCAGGGCTGGGCTGGAGGCTTGGTTTCTAAATCTGACTCTGGGATTGTAGCCTTTTCTAGTAGTACCATTTGGAGCTTCCATGCTCTCTGTCTACGAGATGTGGGACTGGTTTAGATGAAAATGACTATCTGAGGTAGGAACCATCCCGATGCAGGAGAAATGGCTGTGAAACCCAGGAGAGTTTGGAGATGGCGTCCCCATAAACAAAGGAGGAAACTCTTACTCCTGTAAAATGGTGACAAGCTCCACAGAAAGAAATAACAGGTGGTCACCAGAAAAGGAAAAATAAATAGGGGTCCCCCAAATGGCTGTGCTGCATGGCACAGACAAAAACAGTAACAGTAAGGGAGGAGGGAAGGGTTGAGAGCACCAAACCTAATCTGCAAGTCGCACCCTTTTCCTTTTACTCCCAAAAGGTTTTGAGGTAAAATAAGTAATAATAAAGAAGATAACAAGGCAATAAAAAGCAATGATAACACTGAAAATGGAAGAAAGCAGCTGTGTGTGATCTCTGAGCAAAATGCAGGCTGCAGAGCAGACTGACAGAGAAGCGCACCCCTAAGCCAGGTGGTTGAGAGGAACTGAGGAGCAGGATGTGTGCACCACCCTGTAAACCTTTGGTGCAAAAAAGGAGTCAGGGCAGTGCTGGACTGCATGCCACAGATACTGCTGAATCTCCATTCAGAGCTCAGGGGCCTGAGACACACCTACAAGTGAGAAGGTGTATGTGCACAACTATGCCAAGGAGAACCCCCTCTTTCTTCGCCCTTCTATCTACCTCCATGGCCTAAATTCCACTTCCCAGGGTGAGATTTTTCACCTTTCTCCTGCCACAACTTGCTACTGTGGCAGCACCCAGGGGCAATGAAACAATCTACAAATGGCCAAGGAACATTTCCCTACCTGGTGCAGGCACTGCCATACCACCCACACATTGCAGCCATCAGTCAAGCCAGGGGAAAGGGCCATTAGGAAAGTGTGGCATGAAGGGACTGGACTGGCTGTACCCTGCTGCCTGCTCCTATTTATGCTGTGGGCTACACTGGCCCAGCACAGACACTCACGCTCAGGAGAGGTCTCATTCTTTGACTTCAATGGGGGTGAGCCCTGGCATACAATTGTCCTTCCCACCTGTTTCCCCATCTTTTCCTATCGTGTCCCACCGCCACTCCCCACCCTCTACTCTGTCTCCCTCTTCCCTTCTCACCTGGCTGACTGGCTGGCATGACTTGGTATGTCCACCACTTTGGGGGCTGGTGAGGGACTCCGCGTGGGCGGCACTGGGCTCTCTGGGGGCTCATACTCCTCCGATGGCTCTTGCTTAATCTGTGCAGTGCTCAGTGGCAGTGGTGGCAGTGGGGCAGCAGGGACTCCAATGCCTCCAGGCAGTGGGGGAGCAGTGGGGGTGGGGGTGGGGGTGGGGGTGGGGGAGGGAGTCTTGTAGTTGCTAGTCGCGGGAGAAGAGGTCACCCTGTACCCAGGCGGAGTGGCCACATGGAATGATGAAGCAGAGGATGAAGGGGGGGAGCCTGGCTTGTAGGCAGGTGGGGGCTGGAATGTAGGGACAGGTGAGGCTGCCCGCTTCCCATAGGGAGCCACGGCAGGTGGCGGTATGGGGGGTGATACTGTTTTATAGGGGGCTGAGGAAGAGGAGGCCATGGTGGCTATGACAGTGGAGAGAGTGGCAGACGCAGAAGTGACTGGGGGTCCAGCCCCATGTGCAGGAGAAGGTGGGGGTGGTGGGGGGAAGGTGTAGGTGGCAGGACTCTGGCCCTGTGGGTGGGCACAGACCCCTTGGTATGTACCCTGGGAAGAGGAGGAGGAGGAGGAAGAGGAAGAGGAGGACGCGGCAGCAGAGGCAGAGGAGGAGGCAGATGAGGGGGCAGGGGTGGAGGAGGAGGCAGCAGCAGCTGAAGGAGCCTGACTGTATGTGGCCTGGCTGTGGGGTGGGTAGAGGCGCAGCCCATAGGCAGCATGTGAAGGGTGATGGGTGCCTGACTCCATGGGGTGGGGGTAACCTCCTGTTGGCTGAGGAGGAGCTGCTGTGGCTGGAGAAACACCCCCTCCACTGCCAGGGCCATGGTGGTGCTGCTGTGATGACTGCTGGTGGTGGGAGGCCTGGCCAGGAAAGGAGGCAGGAGGATGGGAGCTGGTGTTGCCCAATGGGCGGCTGTACGGTGGTGGACCCTGGCTCCACACAGGCTGGGAGGGCAGAGAGGGCTGGGTGTACTTGGGAGGCTGGCTGGAGACAGAGAGAGCAGTGGGGAGGGGGAAGGAGTGGGCATAGGAAGCACTGTAGTTAGGCAGGGTCTGGGCAGGGGAAGGTGGGAGATATTGAGCAGAGGAGCTGGAAGGGGGTGGGGGAGCATAAGGATAACGTGAAGGGGCCAAGGCTGGTGCCTTGTCCTGCCCCATGCCATGGGGTGATGGGAGGTGCCCACTCAGAGCCTGCCCCACCATCCCTGGAGAGTTGGAGGCGGCAGCCACGTTATTCAGTGGGCGCAGGGCTGGCGGGGGAGGCAGGTTGGCTGAGACATGGGGGAAGGAAGGGGCAGAGACTGGGGGTGCAGCTGGGGGGTTGGCTGGAGGTGTTTTCTGAGGAGGCAGCCCTGCTCCCATGGCAGCCAGGGAGATGGGTGTAGTGGGCGGAGGGTTGTGCTTGGCACCAAGGTTCTGTTCACGTGCCCCTGGTGCTGGAATGCCTCCCACTCCATTGGTGCCTTTGGCCCCAACCTGGACCACATTGGCAGTAGGATAAAGAGGAGCATGGGCAGAGGAAGAGGAAGAAGAGGAGGAGGAAGAAGAAGAAGCAGGCTGTGGTGCCTGGGCCTGGAAAATCCTGGAAGTCTGCGTCTCAAGTTGAGAGTGGTAACTCCCTCCAGGGGGCTGAGGGTGGACCTCACCTGCTAAGCCAAAGCCTGGCTCAGATGGACGGCCTAGACTGTCAGTAGGAGGGGCAGCTGGGGGGCTCTGGGGGAAGAGTGGGGGGTGGTGGTAGGCATGGGATGGTCCCTGGGACAGCACAGAGGAGGAATCTGAGTCATTCTCCACACTGCCAGGGCTGTAGACACTGGGTGAGGTGCTGCGGTTATCCTGGTCAATGTCCCGGGGGTCGCTGCTCATCTCGTCATTGAAGCTGTGGCCATCAAGGCTGTCAACATCTGAGGGAGACTGTGGACATGGCAGCTCCTGGGCAAAGGGAGAAGGGAGATATTACACAGGCTCATAAGCCTCCAGAATCTGCTCTCTAAAGCTCCCAACCTGTGCTGCTGGAGCCATTACAGGAGATCGCTCTGTCCTATCATCAGCAGAGTCTGCTCTTTGAAATTTGTAGGGATGTTGAGGGCAGTCCAACCCACTTCTCCTCACTTGTCCCTATGGGTATCTCCCAGAAGACGCAACAGCAGCAGACTTTTATCATGTACAGAAGGCAATGTTACTTGAAGTGTATCAATAACAAACCTAGCAACCTCCATCTGAACAGCAAAAAATACAGCACAGACAATAAGGGCTGATGTGTCCTGACCCCACATTCTGCAGAAAGGTCAGTGTCATTAGCCCAACATACAGAGGATGTAACTGAGGCTCACAGATTAGCGGTGTTAGTGACCCCCATTCTCAGGGGGTCTTTGGAAGAAAGGGCTGAAACCCATAATCAGTTATGGGCACTGGATAAAGGTATCATTCAGGACTACATATGCACATACAGTGCATGGTGGAATATCCCAAGAAAGCAATGGGAGGTTTGCATAGAAATAAAGAGGACAAAGTGGCCTTTATGGAAAAAACTATTTATGTTGTTAGTTGCTCAGTACCTCTATTGCTGCTTTCACCACTGGGCAGGGAATCCTACTCCCCTTTGGGTCAATGCTATCTCTTCCTTTTGTGTCAATTCCTTCTCATCTTCCTTTCTCTAATCCTCCTTGTTCCCTGTTCTTGTGAATCTTTTCAGTGATTCCCTCTGAGTTTACCTCCCTGTAGCTACTCCCTGTTCTGGCTCCAGGGACCCCACTGCCACCCAAACCCCATTCCAGGCAATAAAATGCTGAGTGATAGAGTAGCTTGTGTCCCCAATGATTAAATGTCATGGCTGGACTTCAAGGCTTACAACATAAGGTAAATAAAGAAAGGGCTTCTGTTATGCTGGATAGAAGAATTCACATAGGGGAATTAATGTTAGTAATACTGTGGTGTTACATTTATCCTGTCACAGCAAAGACAGTAATATCCAAAGCCTTAGAATTGATTTTCTAAGCCAAGACACAGAGGACAATAGCATATGAGAATTAGGTGGTATCCTTTTAAACCAGGGGCAGGCAATTATTTGTGCCCACGTGCCATATAGGTGGTTCTGGGGAACTGCTGTGAGATGGTCAGCACTCCTGCCCTCTCCCTCGAAACAGCCCAGAGCTCACAGACCCTGCGGCTCCTCCCTGCCACCACCAACAGGGCATATCCCCAACCCCAGCCCACCCCAGACCCACCCTGGACTCACCCCAGCCGGAGCAGACCAGCTAGTACCTGCACGCACGCCTGCTATGGACTCCCTACCCATGCTGGGCAGTGGCAGCAGCCAAGTAGAAGCTGTTGCTTGGCGTGCAGGAAAAGCAGCCCCTCCCCATCACCGCTGTTGGGCCCTTCTTGCTGCAGCTGCCCAGAGCCTGGGCCCAGGCAGCCTGTGGCTCCTCTCCACCACCATCACCGCTGCCTCTGGGCTACCCATCAGGACAGTGGTGGCAGTGCAGAGAAGTGGCAGGCAGCCTGGCCCAGGCTCTGGGTGGCTGCAGCAAGAAAGGCCTGGAAATGGTAAAGCTGTTTCCCACCCCCACCAAGCAACAGCTTCTGCCTGGCCACCGCTGATGCTGCCTCTGCTCAGCATGGGCAGTGAGTCTGGGGCAGGCCAGCACTGGAGCTGTGGATACGGGTTCCAGCTGGTCATCTCCACCAGACTGAGTCCAGAATGGATGTGGAGAAGGCCAAGGTCAGGGCTGTGCACGTGGGTCCCTGCTAGTACCACAGGGCTGGGGCCAGCAGCGTCAGCAATCGGAAAGAGCTGCTCCTGCCTGGGCTGCCTAGAAAGTTAGTTCAGCTGCCAAGCTGCCCCAACCATGCTGTGTGCTCAGGGGTGGTGGGATGTGCCACAGGCCGGGTGGCATCTGTGACAGGCGGGACCAAGGGACCCACTGCAGGCTGGACAAAGTCCCTTCATGGGCCGGATGTGGCCTGTAGGCCATATTTTGCCCACCCGTTTTAAATAGTTTGTAAGCCCTCCATTAGCACTCACTGTTTTCTCTGGTTCAGAAGCCACAGAACTCTACTGGAGCAGCAGGGTCTTTGTAATTAGATCTTCCATGTTTTACATCATTAGTAAACATGGTAACTTGGACCCACATGCACCCATATGGTTCCTCCCCATCACATTTGTTGGGTAAAGAGCAAAACACTCAGACCAATTGGGAAGCTGACTCCTCTGAATCCCTGTTCTGGGCAGCTGTTGGTAAGCACAGATGGACATCACTGCATGGGGCATGCTTGGAAGGACAGGTCTGCAAGTGGAAGTAGAAGCTGGGTTCTAGAGAATGTGATAATGTCACACAGGCCATGTGAATACATCCTGCAGCTTATGTGTTTGATCCTTCTGCTACAGAGAAAGCATAGGCTCGTAGCTGAGATATTGGACTGTGACTCAGGAGATCTGGAGCCAGCCTCCTGCTCTGCCACAACTGTTCCTCTGTGACACAGGGCAAGTCACTGCCTCTCTGTGTGCCTCCACTTTCTACTTGTGCAGTGGTATTAGTATTACTGTTTGGATTGCACTTATGCTTACAGGCCCCAGAGATGAATCAAGGTCCCAGTGTGCTGGGGGCTCTGTGCACACACAGTGATAAGACTGCCCCTACTCCAAAGCTGGAGTCACAGTTCTCAGTCTCTTGCTCTAAATGGTGAGGTCCCAGACTTCTCATCAGAGGCACAGGAGAGCAGAACTCCTAAGTGAAAATGCCCCACCCTCCTCGCTATGCCTTTAACTAGAACAACTCAAAGGTAGTCCCAGGCAAACAATCAGTGTCCTGCACAAAGTTCTGGTAGGGTCTGTGGAGTATTATGAGGAACAGCCACTGGGGGAAGGGACTCACCTCAGTTTTGGTTTTCTTGGGGGCACTACTGTCCTCCCCTTCACTCTCTGAAATCTCCTCTGTCCGGCCTTGCTTGCTACCCTTGGGTGTGCAGGAGTCCTCCACTCGACCCTTCTGTGAGGAAGAGAAAGAAAAGAGTGAGTCGCACATGACTTTTCTCCCCCACCTTCCATGGTCCAATCCAGAGACTGACACAGAAGCGAGACATTAGACAGATTAGATCACAGGCTTTACAAAGCAGCCGGGTGCCCAGGGCAGTAACAATGCACGGGGACAGTGGCAACTTCCAGCTGCCAGTGCCACTGGCACTGCCAGTAGCAGTTCTTATTTTCTGCTCCCTCACTAAGTCAGTGCCCAGCAGGGGGCTGCCACAGTCACTGCACTTCAGTTATGCTACTGGATTAGATCATACCTGAACCACCAGCTATTAGCAGCAGCAATTCCATAACTGGCCACAAGCTGGCGAACACTAAAATAATACAAGGGTATTTCAGATAGTAATGGCAATTTCAAAATAAAACCGTTTTATGGGCAATGATTCTTTACTGAACCACATCACTTCTTCATCTAGTCAAAACAATGGGTGTGTTCAACAGTGCTGCCATCAGTGTTTCCTGCTGCCACATAGTTTCCCAGTCATTGTACACACAACAATTTTATTTCCAAAAATGCTTTCTGAAACACTCTTGCAAAACAGGACTGGGAGATGTGGGGGACAATAACTGATGGGATCCTGAGAGTAAGGGAAGGAACTGATCTCAGTTTTTGGTGAGCCTTAGGGGCATGTCTGCTCCACAGCAGCGGCTCATCACCAGCACCTGCTCTTTGGTCCACCTGAAGCCAAGGGCTTCACAGTAGGCACTGGAAATGGGGCAGAAGCAACCTCGCTGGCATACTTCTGAGTCTGGAACATGCCTGTGGGTATAGGTGGAGGGGGCACACTCAGGCCCCTCTGTGCCAAGAACCCATAGTCTGTGGTGTAGACAAGCTTTATGGTATCTGAGGCATGATACTCACTTTTCCTACCTTGTTTGCTTGCCGGGATTTCTCAGCTTTGCCATCACTGCTGGAGGTGCTGATGCCACCCGGGGAGGCTCGACCCCGTGACCTCAGCTCTTCTCGGGGCCCAGGAGTCTCCTTCTTCCGTCCACTCCGCATTGACATCTAAGGAAGGAGAAAGCACATCACTATAGCCCTGTCCTGCAGCTCTTCCTTGCTATGGAATTCTTGTTCCAGTTTGGCTGAAGCCTCTCAATCTTGCTCCACAAGCACCCCACTACTCCCATCCTTAGTTCACCACACAGTGTTGCTGATGCACCTCAGTCCTGACCCACATCTCTCCTCCTCTTCCAGTTCTGGGTTTCCCACCTCCTCCTCTCCTGTCACGTACTGAGTCTTTGTTCTGTCGAGTCTTCATTCTTTTGGGTGTGGGGCCCCCATTCTCTTTGGCCCGGCTGGATGAAAACATAAATTTTTGTCACTCCCCCTTTCTGCTGTTCCTTGGGGGGACTAAAATGGTGGCCTCAGGGAACTAGGCACAACCAGATCCTCCAGAAGGGGGCTCAGACCAGAGATGTTACTGGTTTCTGGAAGTTCCTGGAAGACAGGGAGGGAGACAACAACAGAAAAACTGAGACTGAGCATGTGTATGAGTCCTCTTCATACCACAGAACCAGCTCATGATATAACTGTCTTCCCCACCCTCAGTATCTTCATATACACTGCCCAGCTTTTGCAACCTGGAGAGGTCACTCCAGCTTTTCAGAAAAGCAGATTACTTCTTATTTGCACTGTAATGTAACGATGCCCATGTAATAAAAGGCAACTGAGCTCCCTTAGTATTTTGGGGGGATCTAATTCTTGGGATCTGATATGTTAACTTTGTTTTAACTTTTTTTTTAATATTTCATGTTCGTGGTTAATTTTTTTCCCCAAGAGGACAGAAGCGAAAGAGAAAGTGTTTTAAAACTGTTTGCATTTAAGCTCACAAATTATATGTCTTCTGGCATTATAAACTCCTCTTGATACCTGTTATCAGCCCTGTAAATTACAGTATTCTTGACCAATAATGTAATATCATTCACCCTAAGATGTGGTCCCCCAGGGGTTCCTGGAGCACAGACTTTTAATCAAACCTGGATTCCCCAGCATACACACCAGGGTACCGGTTCTGTACTGAGCTTATTATACAGAGGTGCTGAGAAGTCCTGCTCACACTGCATCTTCAGGGATACCTAGCAAATACAAACGCCCACACTTTAACTTGAATTTGCAAGTCACATGCTGAATCCAACCCATTTAGCTTTAACTCTTGCCCCCAGAACCCAACCCTCTGTCCTCTGCAGCAGAGCTGTAGCTCTTTTCTTAGCTCCAGCCCCTACCTCGTTAATGCTCACTGTGGAATTGACAGGCACTTTTACACTGTTCCAAAGCATGTGGATTAGAATGCATCAGAGCAGACTCAGTCGAGTCTGCTGGAGCCTTCTAACCAGAACGCTCCAGCATGCTGCAGTGTCTTGTGTATTCAGCATCCCTGTGTTTCAAAATGGCAGTGGGGGCAATTTAAAGAGCATTAGTTAAAGCACCCCACCGCCATTTTGAAATGTCAGACAAATACATGAGATGCTGAGGGCTTTATAATTAGAACAGCTCCCGAGAGCTGCCCCAATTAAAACACCACCACCTGGAACACATGCATAGGTGCCCAAAGATCCCAGAGCCATATGCCAAAAATGTCAAAGACAGTTTTGTGAATAAGGCATTAGGGATAAGGAATCAAACATTCCAAGTCTATGCCCAATTTTAAGGATGACATGTGGATTAATGGGTTAGTGCAGGGGTTGTCATCTGGAGGTATGTGTATGCCTAGAGATACTTGGAGAGGTCCTAGTGGGTATGCATGGGTAGGCAGGGATGGAGCTCCACCACCCACAACCCCACACTGCTGCCTCCCAGAAGCAGGGCCAAGGAGGGTGAGGGGGTGAGGGCAGCAGTGCCCCTTTGTGGGCCACACAGCCACTGCCTAATCAGCCAGACATGGGGGGGAGGAGGGAGGGGAGGAACTTGCAAGTAGTGGCCACTGCCACCATCTACCACCCCGCGCCACTGCCCCGTGCCATTGCTGCACGCCACTTTCCCATAGCCAGTTGCACATGAGGCTCTGTGGGCTGATGATGGGTGGCATGCAACTGGTTGTGTGTGAGGCCTGTCAGCAGCCTATGGAGCTGCATGTGCAACTGGCCACGGGAAAGTGGGGTGCAGCAGTGTGGAGCAGTGGGTGGCAGCATGGGGTGGTAGGTGGTGCAACCCCTCCCACCCCCCAGCATCTGGCCACCACCACCAGAAGGGGTACACTTCTTTAAAAAGGTTGAAAACTCCTGGGTTAGTGCATGAAGACAGAATGAGGATTCTGCAGGGCTATTCCGGTTCTGAGATGGACATGAATTCTAGAGGTTTAAAGCAGAGGGATCCTGGACTCTGTTCCCTGCTCTAGAAATGCAGTTAGGTCTAGAAGGTTAGATCCAGGAAAATGCAAGTAAGGAATCTGGTATCCAATTTGCAGCCTCTAGCTCACCTGCTCATGTCCCTTGGGAATATTCTCTTTCCCATGTCCCAGTCGCCCGTCTACAAAAGGATGGGGTGGGGGACGATACTGCTCTCCCACTTGTGGAGGTTAGGAAATCTCCTTAATTAATGCATTCAGAGTGCTTGGAGAACCCCAGATGGAAGGCAGAAGAGTATTATTAATTTAATTTCATTAATATTTTATCTGCCCCTTGTCATGAAAGCCACATGAGGCCCATATAACAATAATTCCCATACACAACAATTCATTAGCTTAGGCCTTCTCTTAGTAAATGCACCATTTTAACTAAAATTGATTTAAAGCTGATCTACTGACACTGGTGCAAATTCCTCATGTAAACACACCTTAATCGGTTACAGCCTTGCTCACATAGCTTCAACTTAATTTGATCATTGATTCTGAAATCAATCTAGTTCAATTGACTGATTTTCTAGTACTGACAGTGCCTTAGGACTAACATTTCTCCTGTAGTGTAAATGCTAAAAAGCAAGAAGACTGTCATTTAAAAAACTTGATATACATCTCTATGACAATGCGCAAGCATTAACCCCATACATGCATAGCACACAAACACAACACACTTCAAATTTGACAACACTGTCCTTCTCATTTTACATCTGACGGAACTGGAGATCACATGCAGTACACAACATTATCTCCTGCTTCCAACAACACATTATTATAATCTTTCCATAATCAGCACAGTTCAGTGTCCCCATACTGAAATTCCTTTCCTTATCAAAACATAAATTTATCCTTAATATCTACAGCACAGCTCCCAAAATGTTGGTTCAAATATCCAATGCACAATATTAGTGCTAGGGATTTGTTAGGTCAAAAAACAAAACAAAACATCCAATTGAGCTGTCTAATAACATTAAGTAATAACAAAAATGTTCAAATATTTAAAAAATGTATTAGAACAATATCATCAGTAACAGAAAAGAGTGACTTTATTATTGCTAATATATTAGATACCTATGTTCAATTATGAAAAGCAAGTTACATAACTAAATGATTTTTAAGTCAGAAAAATCTGAAAGAAATAATGAAAAAAAAAGAATGAAAAATTGTTACTTTCTAGCAATGTTAGCTTAGTATTTAAATGCAAACATGATTGAATATTGAACAGCTACAAAAGGAATGAAATGAAACAAATCAATAACATAATAATTACAAAAAAAAAGTCATTTTACGGTAGGTAGGCAGCAGGCTGTCTCTTCATGTGTTTTTGCTTTGCATTCACTTTTTTTCTTCTCAAACGTAATTGTCTTATCTATATCTCTGTTATCATCATACTCAAATTCATCAATATCTACTTATTCCTACTATCTGTACATTTAATCAATTCTTCAGCTGCCATTTTCCTCTCTAATTTTACATTGTAATACATGGTCAGTGCGCCTCAACAGTAGAGGTCCTAAATTAATATCTGTTTTTTGAATGGACAAAGCTGTCCAATTTTGTTTTGCAGATGTGGTAGCACATTAAAGTACCAAAAGGATTTCTGCTATTGCAGCTGGACTGCAAGAAGTTCACAATCATCTTGACCATAGAGGAGCACCCACTTTGAGCCAATTGCTGTAACTGCACTCCACATTGTTCAATGGTTGAATGGGCTGCTGCTTGCTTTTTTTTGCTATTTCTACCAGAACTGTCTGTTTTTATATCCCTTCACATTTGCAACAGTGACAGCTAGGGCAGAAGCTGAACCACAGAGCATGCCTATACTGCATGCCCTGCTGCTCCCAAGCCATCCATGTCTATTCACCTGCATCAAACAGAAACTCAGCAGCAAAGCCACCCTAGGAGTAGGCCTCATTGGCTCTTCTTGAGACCTGTCTGACACACACCAGAAACATAGTGTAAACATACTTAGGTCCTCTTTCTTGCATCTCTAGAGCATATTTTAACAAACTCCTCCCTGTCCTTGTAGTTCCAGGACACAGTCAGTACCCTCATCCCATTGCTCATTATTTTTTATGTTTCAGGCATTGGACCTGGTAGTTGCACATGAGAACTGTTCCTGGAGTTTCCAAGAACAGGTTAAACAAGCACTGGTCTGGGATGGTTTAGTCAGGGATGATCCGGCCCTGAACAGGGGGCTGGACAAGATGACCTGCTGCAGGGCACTTCCTTCCCTGATTTTCTATAACTCTATGGTTACCAGGTAGGCCTTGGCCCTGGAAACAAGATCAAGAAGGTAGAGAGCATGAAGTTCAGGAATCATCATCTAATTTTTATGTGATATCCATTATCCTTTGCTTTGCAGCTTTAGTAAGTGGACTTTATTTAGTATTTTCACAAACACGTTTCTTAAATTTTATGCTCTTCTTTTTGGCATCAAATAATGTAGAGCTACCATTCTTCCATATTTTGAAAGGCGGGAGCTATGTATTCAAGCAATGAAAATGAATTTTGAGTTTCACATCTGAAAGACAATATCACCACAGATTATTCAAGAACAACACAAAGCCACCTCTTCTTCCTGGGTGGCTGACTGAAATACCTTCTTCCATTTTTGAAGATTTTTGACATATTTAATTGAAGTTGCCCGTCAAACACAAGGCCAGAAAAATGGTTGCTGATGTGCAATGAAAAAGTTGTCAGATCTTCAACATCACCAGTGAACAACGGCATCAAAATGAGAATATACTCATATAACACAGAAGGTGAAGATACTTATTTAACAACAAGGTACAAGCAACTTTCATGTTAGTTGCACTATCAATCCCTAAGAAACCTTTTGTAGACACAATCAACTGATTATTTTTTAAATAACTGTGCAATGAATTTCAGCAGTGCACTGGCATGTACAAAACACTGGTGTTTGAGTTATAACCATGAAGCTGATGACATCCTCTGTTTAAATACTGCTCCATCAGTCAGACACTGGAGACGCATGAGGAGCTTTTCAGTAAAAACACCAACTCTCTTTTCATGTCTTCCAGTCCAGCAGTCAGGCTTCTTGCAATGTTTTATACTTGGAATTTTGTAAATTGAATTAAATTTGTAAAAAAAAAGAATTAGCATATAAGGATTTTCAGCTATAGGACATGAGGTATTGCTGACATAAATACTTCTAGCAAAAATATAGCCAAGTTCATTCTTCTGGTCATCGGACACATGCTTCACATTTTTTAAAACTGATCTAATGAACATTTGAAGATCTTCTAGGAGTTAGAGTTTTGGATGCTAATACATACGGAGTGGCAAAAGTTTTGTGTCTTCCTCAAAAGACTGAGAAAGATGTGAAGCATACTAGTTTTCCCCTTCTTGCTGTTTAACTGTAACAATCTATCTTTGACAGTAGCTACAACCTATCACTAGAACTCAGCAAGTGTTTTCATTCTAGACTTGTCTTATACTAAAGAGTAACAGACTTTGCACTTAGCTTTAACAGTGCTTCCATATTCATTTCTAGTGAAAAATTTCTGTACAAATGATTTAGGCATTCCCTGACTGTCTTTAATTTATTAATGTCTCACTTGCTGGAATGCAAATCTCTAAATTATGAAGTATCTCTTGTATTTCAATCAAGCAGTAGTTACTCAGTTCCATTTGTAACTGGTATTGTTCCAGAAGATTTCAATCAAAATGTTATGGTAGTGCTAGAGTGATGTTGTAGCTGTGACGGTCCAGGAATTACGCAAGAGGCAAAGACAGTTTGTCTGATACCCCCGGGAATTTCTCCCCTCATCCCCTTCCAGCTGTTTTTTGTTTGTTTGGTTGGGCTTTTTTACTATTGCTCTGCTGGCTTTTCTCCTCAAACCTGAAGAATGTATTGAATTTGAAAGTTTATCTAACTTTATCCCAGCTATGCAGTTGGTCTAATCAAAAGTATCACCCACAGAAACTTTTGCTTTCCTAATCAAAATGTTCTTGCCCCTCTCTCTCCCAGGATCTTTACAGAGTCCAAAATACCATGTAGGTCAGGGGTGGGCAAAATGCGGCCTGGGGGCCAGATGCAGCCCAGCAGGCCATTCCATCCAGCCCATGGGTCCCCTAAAAAATTTAGAAAATTAATATTTATCTTCCCTTGGCTGCCTATCATGCAGCTCTCGATGGCTTGCCAAAACTCAGTAAGCAGCCCACCACCCAAAATAACTGCCCACCCCTGATGTAAGCAGATGGTACCTCCACCCTGCAACAAGTGCAAGGGACTCATGGAAGTGGTCCTAGGCACATATGACCTGTACCACCTCAGGGGACAACCTTACTGTCTCTAGAGTAGTAGCAGATGACCAGTAAGGGGCAAAAAAACCAGTAACATACAGAAACTCCTCTAGCAGCACAGACTAGTGCTTTGTAGCCACACATTTGACCCTGCGCAGGGAAGGGAAAGGAGCCTTTGAGCTCAGAAAAGTAAACAGCGCAGGGGGTTGCCATGGCCCAACTAAGTGTGTATGGGGGATATCCCTCCTTTGTGAGCACAGAGTGGGGAGTGTGTTAGTGTGTGCATGCATTGATGTCCTGGTTCCTGCAGGGCTGGGAGCCCAGAGTCCTCCTCTCTGCCCTTGCTAGCTGGTGGCACTATGATGCAATCAAAAAAGGTGGGCTACTGGATTGCAGGAATATTTTACATGTTTGACCAGATGCAATAATAGGCAGTCTGCTGATATGATCTGATCAGTCAGTGGATCAACTTGCCACTTCTGTCCAGCACCAAACAATATACATGTATTAAATAGTGGTAAATAATATTGGACCAGAACTCCCATCACATGGAGTCACTAAATCTTTCTAAAATACCTTGTGTAAATCAACCATTTGGGTTTAATATAGGACATGCTGGATGAAATTCTCTGGACCACGTAAGGTAACAGATCAAAATTAGATTGGAGGTATCAAATTTATGGCCTGCGGTCTGGATCCTGCCAACAAAGTCATATTGTCTGGCCCATGGGGCTGGTAGAGGGGTCAGAAATCTGGACATAGAGCAGGTGGATGCCAGGCCTGCCCCTGAAATCCAGGGCACAGAGCCCCATCAGACACAAGTGTCACAGTGAGTGGCAGGCAATGGCTGCTTTAACTCTCATGGTTGCTGCCTTTTGACCTGCTTCTGGCCAGGGAGGGGGGCGAGCTGGACATGCCTAGATTACACGATCATGATGATCATGATGATGCATGATGAACTAGGCACACAATATTTCATATATGCATTCATAATTATGGAGGGGCAGCAATGCCTATCAGCAGGTTATTCAACACTTCTCATTATAAAAGAAATATTGAATGCAAATCTCTCTGAACTCAATGGTTTTGGGGCAGGACTCTGGCAGTTGGCAGCCCTCTGGTTAAGAAGCTGAATGTTGCTGGCCTCATGAATATCTCTGCAGATGGGGCTGAGATACAAGGCACTGAAAATTGTTGTTGTCCATTTGCATGTCATACAGCCCAGCTTGTTCCTGGCTTGCCATCCAAATCCCACCAAATTCTGTATATGCTGGGCCCACCCTGGCTTGTCCCTCACAGCACTCTCCCCACACATGGTGAACCTTGGGGTGGAATGCAGACAAAACTGATTCTGCTTTTTTCCCAGTTTGAATCACCCTTTTGCCTAGAGGAAGCTGCACTGCACTGGGACTCAAGTGATCATGAAGTATATCCTCCTTCCTATTCAAGAGTGCTAATTGTGTCCTCATCACAAGCTGAAACACCGAGCAAGCCCTCCTTGGTTATACACAGGTTGGGGGTAGAATAGCGTCTGCTTAGCTAATTCTCAGATGATATAATTCTCAGAAAGTCTGCTAAATATTTGTCCTTGTCCCAGCTGTCTGTGAAGTGCGTGTGCTCCAGCCACATAGAAACCCACCGGTCAAGTGTGTTATCTATCTGTAGAGCACTGATTCTCAACCAGGGTACTGGGGAATCCTAGGGTGCTCTGAGATTCTTTGAAGGGTGCTTAAAGAAGTGAGAGAAGATGATCAGTTCAAGCTCCAGATGTGAGAGGATAAGCAGATAAGGGCAGGTTCAGGCTTTCCCTACCTGGCTGCTCCCCTGCCTTCACTGCCCAGCATCGTAAAGAATACATTTATTTTTTAAATGGGGTGGTGCATCATTTACAGAAGTTATGGAGGGTGCCTTAAGAACCAGCAGTGCATAGACAGTTTGGAGCCCAGAAGGCAGGGCTACTGGAGTGGGGGCTACAGACCAAATCCCCATTCCTGTGTTTTGCAGGCCTTCCCATAGCTTCCCGGGCATAAGTGTAAGTGCACATTCTGTAACTGCCTTCCAGGGCATGTGTCCGGAGCTTGGATTCCATGTGCACTTGCACAACCACTGCCACACTTAGCCTGCACAACTGTTCTGAGCATGCTCAATACATTCCACTGTGGACACTTAGGCTCCAGGCAGAACAGAGCTGCCTGAGTACTGATGTAACTCTGCCTTAAGTCCCCAAATTTTAGTTAGTGGAAAACTATAGTATGCAACTGATTCAAGGTGGTGGTGGTGACAGTGGACCCTCCCACCTTTCAGAGAAAAAGTATAGTGACCAGGATACTTACTGAGCAACTGGGAGACCCAGGCTCTCGGGCCCCTTACCTTGTAGGGGTTTGAACTTGCATCTTCTGTTTCCTAGCAAAGTGCTTGATCTACCAGGACAGGGGTCAGCAACATTTTATGAACAGTGGGCTACTGCTTGTGACATGGTCCCTGATGGGGGCTGCTGATCCCTGCTGTAGCATCCATTCTGCAGCACCCCAGCTGCCTGCTGCCATCCCCCTCTTTGCTGCACAACCCAGTGCTGCAGATTCCCATCCCAAATGGCAATGGGAAGGAACAAGTCTAGTGGCAAAATCAGTGCTGGCTGTTGTAGGGTGTGCATAAGAGCTGTCGGGGGGTGGGTACTGTGGAAAGGATCAGTAGCAAGGCACAGGATGGAGAAAGGGAATGCATTAGGGTAAACTGCGTACCACCAATCCCTCATGCCACCACAGGCCAGGTTCAGTCTCTTTACAGATGGGATCCAGCCCACAGGCTGCCAACCCCTGCACTAAGCCATGGCATTGCTCACTGAACTCTTGAGCCTTCCGCTTAAACTTGGTCCTCTGAGCAGCCAAGAAGGGAGAATGTGGGGTCAAGAAGGGAAAATATTACAGGGATTGTGGTTCAGTGAGCAGAATGCTGCCTGGAAGGGTGGGCTCCCTGGGTTCTAGCCCTTCCCTCAATAGGGCTTTCTACACCTTGCATTTCATATTTGTTGGATAAAGTGCATAAACAGCAGTTGGACAGTTTCAGCCCCCCTGGGAGCAGAGGTCCAGGCAAGAACCCAAGGAGAGGGCTCTCTTCCTTTTCAAAGCAGAGACCCTAGACCTTGGCTGTCCTGATACTACGCTGTTGGACTGAAGAGTGAAAGAAAGTTCCTCCCTCTCCTCCTCCATTTTGCGTAAAGTAGATGTATGCTTACCTATCTGATCCTATTCTGCCACAGGTTAAATAAGAATCTAAAGCTACATGTGTGCCAAAACTGGCAAGGTCACAAATACGTAAGTCCTTTTTGAGTGCCAAAAAGTGAAATAAGTTTTTGTCCTACCTGTCTAGCCTGCATTTAAAACACAAACAATCTGCAAGGGTCTGGGCAGAAGTTCAACTGACAAGAAGGGCAACCAAACTGCAGGCTGTCCTGGGACTGTCCTTATGACAGGTGTGCTAAGCCCAGCAGGGGCAACAGTAATATAACAAGAAGGTGACTGCGGCAGAGACAGAAAGAGTAGCCACTACTAATGTATCAGCTGCTGCCACCGCAGCCCCTATGCAATACAGCTGCTCAGTGCATAGATCCACCCCACTATACCTCTGAGGGGGCAGAGCTGAGTACCAGGAAGCAAGCTGCAACCAGACCCAGAGGTGCTGTCTGCAACAGGGGGGAAGAAAGCCTTTGTCACTCACTGAGGTGGCTCAGACAAATGCAAAATACCCAGCTCCTAATGGGTGTCATTGGGGCTTGAAGTGCTGAAGACCCACTGCACCTAGCCAGAAACACTCACCCCTCTTTCATCCAACTCTAGCTAAAACAACCAGCTGAAGGCCTAAGCAGTCTGTTGAGGAAGGGGGAGGTAAAATACTTTTCCTTAGCTTATGGGTACTTAGGGTGTGATCTATTTCCCACAGAAGTTAAGGAGACTCTTAATTATTGTTACATGATTAGTTAGGGTTTTTCAGTTAATTATTATCCCCGATTCCTCTACTTTTCCCCTTCTTTCATTTTATTCTTATCTTTAAATGAAATAAAACATTATGGACCGAGGCACTTCCTTCGAACCACTTCTTCCACCATTGCGTACCATTGTAACAGGTTTGTGTGTATCGATCTCCTTTCTCCCTCAGCGTTGGGAACCCCCTCCCTCCCCTTCCCCCCATCCCCCACCCCCCGGGGCTTAGTTGGCTAACATTGTATCTCCTGTAACCTAGTCGTGTTCCCCTCCTCACCCCATCCCGCTATTGTTAGTCCTTCGCTCAGGCAATCTGTATTTCCCTATCAGCTTTGTCATCATCTTTCTGGATTCCCAATCCTAAACATTTACTAATAAAAGTCAATCATCTGTAATGTGCCTCTGAACGGGGCTGTCCGCCCCGGCCACCAGGACAGTGCGGCTATGTGGCATAAACCCCCACGTGCTGTGCAGCTGCAGGCCACATGCCAGAGCCTGGCAACTCCACCACACCACTGTCCAGGATCGCCTGATGAGGGCTATCCTGGCAGCAGCAGGGGAGATTTTCGTGAAGTGCACTGTCACTGGCTGCGAGAGCCAGACACGCCCCAACATCATGATCACAAATGAAGAGGCCAAGAAGTTCACGATTGTGGTTGTCACCATCCCCTTCGAGAACCAGTGCCAAGCCTTCACTGATGCCCAGGCTCGCAAGCGGGAGAAGTACGCCCTGCTGGCCAACATCCTGAGGGGCCGTGGCTATGACGTGATGATTGATGTGCTCGCTGTGGGAACACTCAGAGCCTGGGACTGCAGCAGCAAGAATGTCCTGCATTCCTGCCATGTCTCCCGCTGCTACGCCACGCTGATGCGCTGCCTCATGGTATCAGACACGATCCACTGGTCCCATGACATCTTCGTGGAGCACATCACAGGCCACCACCAGTACACCGGTCCCACCAGCCCACCCACCACAGGACTGGACCCAGAGGGGGACCGCCTGAATCCCCCCTCTGCACCAGATGGACTTCACTTTGAGAAGAACCTTCAGCAATGGACCACCCCATTCCATCCGAGGAGGATCCTAGCAATGAGACTATAAGGACTGAGAAACTTTCTTCAACCTACTTCCTCCACCATTGCAAACCATTGTATGGGCTTGTGTGCATCTATCTTCTCTCTCTCTCAGTGTCACAAACACCCTCCCTCCCCTTCCCCCACCCTGGGCTTAGTTGGCTAATACTGTATTTTCTGTAACATAGTTGCACTCCTCTCCTTGCCCCCATCCCTCTTATGTTAGTCCCTTGCTTGGGAGATCTGTATTTCCCTACTGGCTTTGTCATCTTTTTGGATTCATATCTCTTAACATCTACTAGTAAAATTCAACCATCTGTAATGTCCTCTAAATCAGGAGTTGGCAATGTTTTTGAGTAGAGTGCCAAAACCACCTGCAACCTCAATTTGTAAGATGTTGGCATGCTGGAGCAGAAGGTGGGGGAACCACAAGGGGCCTGATCCTTGTTGTGACAGTGTAACCCTGGCCCCTCCCCACCATCTGCCCCAGGGCACACATGCACCTGTGTCACCAGCAACGAGCCAGGCCAGGGCTCCGCAGACCCTGGTGAAGTTACTTGCAGTCCCCCGGCATGTCAATGGCGCCTTTTTGTAGGGGGTACATGTGCACCCATGTACACCCCCTACACATTGCCAGTGGCTCTATGTGCACACAACAGAAACTAGTTTTGCATTTGTTCTGTTTTTAAAAAAGTAGGAAATTACTAACAGAAGGCTATATTAAAAAAATGTCTATAAGTTCCCCAATAGTGCACTCTAAAGTTTGGAAGCATCACAATTAAGACACAGACCATCTTCATTGTACCCCTTTGTGTATATCATATGCTACAGCCATTGACTCCATAATCACATTTTCCACAGTACTCCTGCCCATTCAGTTCACAAGGTGGATGGCACTCTATCAGTGCTGTAAAGAGAACATGACGTGCACATGACATCATGCAAGTTGACATGATGCATGTGTTGTGTTATGTCACATGTTACATGTCATGTCTCATGCTGAATGATGTATCTCATGTATCACATCATGTTACAAGTCACATGACCTGTTTGCTGCAGAAGATGGAAAGTGGACTACAGATAGCAGGTGAGGTTAAGTTTGGGTATTCTTTGGGGAATATTATCTGATTTTATTTTACTGTAAGCCACCCTGAGTCTTAAAGAAGCAAGGAAGGAAGGATCATCCAGGACCCCAAGGGCTGATGTGCGTAAATGTTGAGCACTTGCAACTTCAACTGAACTCAAAGGGAGACAGAGATTACCAGAACCTCTTGCAATACTATAGTCTGCTTGGGAAACATGAACACAGGACTAGAAATCAAGAGTTCTCCTAATCCCATCCCTCCACTAAGTGGCCCTAGGCTTGTCACTTTGCTTTTCTGTCTCAAGCTTCCCCATGTCTATGTACAGGTAAGCACTGGAACAGATTTCCTAGAGAAGCAGTGAAATGTTATATAAAGTTCTGTCAAAACCCCGACTCTAGCAACCTCTGGTCTGGCATTTCCTAATGTCTGAGTGTTTGAATTTTCTGCCTTGACCAATGTTACTTTAACACTGGGTTTGAGGGTAGAAGATGGCATAGGGTGTTATGTAACAGTAACTGGGTAAGTTGGAGTTCATGTTGCATTTTGCAGCCTGATTGTTGGTTCTTTGAACTGCCAAACAGGTATGACATTGTTAGTGAAGGCACTGGTGCTGATAGCTGCTGGGAATTGTAAGGTTGCAAGCTAATTGCTTCCAGATTAACATCATCTTGGGTGCAAACTTGCCCTTAACTTGTGACTTCTTTGCCTATTAACAGTCTTTATGAAACAGAAATGCACGTAAGCAACCTTGAGCACATTTTTATGTGGGAATTTTCTCACTCTTACAAGCAATTGTAGCCTATGTAACAGTTTAATCTAAGGAACCTATGTCAGGAAGAAGTCTCAGCAGGGATGGATCCAGTAAAAATACTGTACTCCATTTAAAATGCTTGCACAGCCAGGGGAGGAAGCTGCAGCCAGATCTCTCACTTCCTCCACCTTTCGCTCCCTAAAAATGAATGAGAAGCTGCAGAAGTCTGACAGTTTGAAAACCTCTAGCCAGTGGCTGGAGAAAACAAGAGCATCAGTTAATGCTTCCTCCACCAGAAGAGTCATGCTTTATACCAAGGAGATATGGCAGGTCATTTTTAAATGCTTTGAAATCAAGCTAGGTAATACATGAATGGGTGGATTGAGGAAACTCTCTCTATACCCAAAGAGCACACTATTATCTGTTTATAGCTGAGAGATTGTTTTGAAACTGGCATGTAACTTCAATATTTGTCATCAAATTCACTTGTATCACTTGGATATTCTTACTTCATCAGGAAAATTTTCAGCATTTTTGTTTAAATGATCGTTTTGGGGTTTCAGTGGCCATGTCTACGTGCGCACTTTACTATAGAGTAGACTAATTAGTTGAAGAGTAAAGTGTCACCATCTATACGTTCAATGGTACTAAGCCACAATAAACTAATTAACGCCACTGTAAGATAGTGATGTTAGGGACAGCACTATCTTATGGCAGAGTAATTAACTGTGAATAAATGCACATGTAAAGGCTGACCATGAGCATAAATTTTTCCCAGTCTGCCCAGGAAGCAGGGGATCAGACTTCTGCCTGCTGCCTAGCCACATGGCTCCGCACTTTCAGCACCCACATGCCCTACCCAGCCCCTCCGCTGCCCAAAGCTGCCACCCAGAGCCTGGGGCAGAGCAGGGTAGGAGAGGCCCTGGTACAAACTGCTCTATCCCTGCTCAAATTGCTGCTGTCCCAGGCACATGTGTAGATGCTGTACCTGCGAGTAGTTTACTCTGGCTCAAACTGCTCCAGAGTTTACTGTTTCAAATTACTTGCATGTGTAGACACACCCAGAGTCAACAACTCCATTGGCATACAAAGGGCCAAGGGATGATGTTTCAGGTTGCTTGAAGCCTCAAGGAGGTAGATACTCCCATTTGTTTTAGCCTTTACAGGCAGCCCTTGACTTACAACTTTTCAAGTTATGATGACAAACAGCATTTACATTTGTAAACTGACACCCTGTTTCAAGGTTCTGATGTGGGTTTTGCCTTTATGATGCTGGACACAGCTGCGTCCAGCTGGTAAGTCTATTTTGGTGGGGGGAAGGGAAAGGGCATGGGGGTTGCAAATCAACGCCCCTGCAGCAAGGGAGGGATTGCAGCTGGGGCTGAGACCAGGGCTGGGGCAAGCTGCCCAGCAGGGGTGGGAAAGCATGGGGAGGGGGTGGGATGGCTCCCACTGCTGTGCACCACCTGTCCAGGAGGGCATGGTGAGGGGGTGTGCCGTGGATCTGCACAGGGTAGCTGGAGCTGGGGCTGCACCAGGCTGTGCTCCAGGCGGGTGACAGGGGCTAAGTGGAATTTTAGGGTGGCTGCAGCCTCCCCATAGCACCCACTCCACTACCCACCCTGCTCAGGTCTGGGGCGCATGCTCTGATGCCACTCACCCTGCTAGGGAGGGGTGAGACAAAGCCTCAGCTCGTCCAGGAAGCACAGGGAGCCTGGAGCAGTTCCCACTGCTGCATACTGTTTGTCAAAGGCAGTGCAGTGCCTCTGCCCCATGCCCCCTGCCCTGGCTGAGCAAGAGGCAGCAAGGCATAGCCCCCGCTCCTAGCACTGCTGTGCCCACCTGGAGCGAGCCGCATCTGTGTCCCATGCCCCCCTGCCCCAGCTGGGAAGCCCCTGTCCCATCCCCATCTCCATCCCCAATCCCTCCCTTGATGTGAGGCATTGATCTGCCCTCCCCCCCACTACAACAGACTTACCAGCTGGAGGCAGCTGTGTCCAGCATGGTGAAGGAACCCCATTTATAACATTGTTCCTATGGGAAAATTGGTTTTGAGTTATGACCTTTTGACTTACGACAGGGTTTTCAGGAACCAATTGTGTCACAAGTCTGAGGACTGCCTGTACTTACACTCCACTCACCCACCCACTCACTCAAACATTCCTTAAAAAACAGAAGCAGCAGAAATGTAAGCTTCAAACTGAAAGCTGTGATTCTAGAGTGTCCCTTCAATGACAAACGAGCTGGAAAATGAAATTATTAGCTGATGATCCCTGTAAAGCAAATAAAACAAATAGGACTAAACAAGTTAATACATTTTTAAAAACTTTAAAATTAGTCTGCAACTTAAATTTCACTACAACAGGAGAGTGGAAATAAATTATTTTTTTAGAGGCAAGCAAAAGGTTAGATTTACAAAAAGAAGGTTAGATTAACCATAAAAATTCTTAATAACATATTTGAAATATTTGTAACTAATAGCTTCTCTTGAAATCCTCAGCAGAACCATTCTGCCTTCACACAGCAGACCTTGGTCCATCTTTGAGAACCATGTGGACATAGGTCAGGGGAAGTCCACCTGGATGCAGCAAGCCCTGCTCTGAGCACAGGATCAGGGAATAAACGCGTGGTAAGGGTTTTTTTAAATGTATTTTATTGGACCAACTGTATGTATTTAAGAGGGACATTATACTTTATTAGCCATATTCATTCATAAGAAAAGGTTAACTAGCAGTATAATTGCAACACTTGACCTTAACTCCAGAGCTAGTGTGATGTGATATTTTTATTATATTTACTAATTCTTTGCCCTTCTATAGCCCACTTCACCCACTTGTCTTATCAATTATAGACCCTACTTAAATTTCCTTTTATTTAGAAATATTACTGAGTGGCTCATAGATTTCATGTATACATTTTCATATGGCTTCAGCTGATTGGCACTATGGAAGTGTTCTGCACCTGACCCATCCTGGCATCCCTTTACTGGGGTTGACTCTGGGGATGTTTTTTCCCCCATAAATCAGAGCTATAGGTGATATGTAGAATAAAGGAACTCTTTGGACCTCACAAACCAAAGTGAATTCACATTCAAGAAAGCTATATTCTTCATCCTCCCCGCCCTACTAACATTATTAGCACCCCAAGCTTGGTCATTTATCTCCTCCTGATAGTCAAAAGATCCCTGACAGGTACTTCATTCTGTGGGTGTGAAGAAGAGATGCTCTGCTCTCAGCTCTGAACTCCTCAATCCCAGAAAATTAGTAACAAGCTAGAGTGAGCTCATAGAGGAGGTCAGGGAGCAAGAAGAAGCAAGTTCTAGGGACTGATTCAGAGAGTTTATTCTACCTGAAATGCAGGAGATCTCGCTCGGGATTTCTAGCAAGCACTAGATGTGGTGCCACATGGGAAATTATTAATTAAGCTGGAGAAGATGGAGATTCCTACAAGAAATGTAAGGTAGATAAAGAACAGGCAAAAGGGGAGAAATGGTGATGGTACTGCTGAAAAGGCAAGTACCAGGCTGGAGAGAGGTTACTCATGGAGTTCCCCAGTGATCAATCTTGGAACTAGGCAGGGAAAGTGGGATGTTGCTGATGAAGTCTGCTGATGACACAATGGTGGGGGGCATTGTAGGCACTACGGAAGATAGGGTTATTACCAAGGATCCTGATTTTCCCTGATTTAAAAAAAACAATCACAAATTCTCTGTTAAAAAAAATCCCCAAATCTGTGATAAAAATTAAAGGGCCCTCCTCTGCGCAGAGCTGCAATGAGGGTATTGTGTCCCTCAAAGCATCGGCAGGCGTTGGAGGCGCGTCTCCAAGGCAGTGTGGGGGGGGGGGGTGAGCAGTGGCAAGGTGTGGCACCTCATGCAGCTCCTCTGCTTCCTGCCACACCAGGGCATGCCCACAGGGCTGGGGAGGCCCCAGGGGAGAGAAGCAGGACAGCAGGGAACAGTGGCCTGCAGCTTATCCACATGGCTTCTGCACACAGGGCTGCAATGAGGGAAGTGGCATGGGGCTGCAGCAGCAGGCACAGGAGGCATGTTGCCAGGGCAGTAGTGGGGGTGGGAGGCAGGGGGGAAATTCTCCCCTCTGCTCATGCCGGGTTGTGCCTGCAGGGCTGCAGGGGCCCCAGGAGAGCAAAGCAGGGTGGGAGCCCGAGCCTGCAGCCTGCGCCTGCCCTGGTACAGATCTGAGGGGCACAGGTTCCCCTGCCCCCTGTTAGTGCATGCGGTAGCAGGGACCTGCGCCACCCCACACCAGGGAGGGGGAGGGGGCAGGGGGCTGCAGACCCAGGTCCATAGGTCTGGAAGCTGGGGACTCCCTCCAGCAGGGTTGGGGGAGCAGGGGCTGTGGGTGGGCGGCAAAGGGATCCAGCAGGGCCCGGGGGGGGGAGCGGTGTGAGGGCCCTTTAAATTTTAATCACAGATTTGAGGGGTTTTAGCAGATAATTTGTGATTTTTTTTTAACAAGGAGAACCAGGATTCCTGGTAATTACACAGGAAGACATTAAAAGCTGGAGTAACAGAAATGGGATGAAATCTAAATCATACAAAGTACAAGGTCATGGGCATAAGGCATACATGATCTCGGAATGTTTCAGTCAATGGAATGATTTCAACAGAGTCAGAGAAGTATTAATGCCCTTGTGCAAAGTATTGGTGAGACCCAGTTTGGAATATTGTGTAGAGCTCTTTATCACCAAACTCAAGAAAGATGAACTTGGACTAAATGGGTGCAGATAAGGCAGGGGCAGGCAATTATTTTGGGCGGAGGGCCGCTTACTGAGTTTTGGCAAGCCATCAAGGGCTGCATGACAGGCACCCCAGGGCAGATAAATGTTAATTTTCTAAATTTTTTAGGGGCCCCACGGACAAGATAGAATGGCGGCTGGGCCGCATCTGGCCCCCGGGCTGCATTTTGCGCACCCCTGATATAAGGGCTAGTGGGATGGACAGGAAAATTCCAAAAGACAGGAGACTGGAAGAGTTTGTCTTGTTCAGTCTGTGGCAGAAGGCCACCTCTGTTTCTCCACAAAAACTCTGCTCTGTGACAATTTAGTTAGGATGGGCCCTGCAGAGGGTACACACCTTACCCTATCTCTTTAGCTAACCTGAGGTAGATACATTCCTGAGGAATGGGGGAAACCTGCTCCCTCTGCCTTCTCGACTAGCATCACATACTTGGGTGAGGGGCTTGGGCTCACTGGGGAGCTAGGAACTGCCAGTCTGCCCAGCAACTAGTGATGCATTTCAAACTGGTTGACTGACAGCCAACAGATGCTGGCCTCCATTGGACCAAGTACATGAGGTCATAAGGGCTGTATAAGTTAAGGACTACCCAGGAGGAGGGGGCAGCAGCTATGAGGAAGACTCAGAGAGAGAAGAGCTGGACCATCTGAAACTTTCTCTCTCTCTCAAAACTCAAGATCAAGGAACTGCCTGCCTCCAGAGGGCATCTCCACCTGCCTCTGGATACCTGTGAGTAAGCTACCTGAGATCTAACTAGATGTGTGATGTGCAGTAACTCAGATGTGTGATCAAGGCTATGTCAGTTTGGTCTATGGGATTTCTCTGATACTGCTCTACCCTGTACCCTATTCCAGCCCTACCCCTTGTAACCAATAAAGTTCTCCTTGGTACCTAGCATGGGAGACTTACTGGGAGTGGGTCTAGATTATGCCTTGGGGTCCCCTTGGTTCGGCTGACTAAGGGAGACCACTACTTGTGCTTCTGACTGAGGGAAGCATCCCAAGTTCCCAAAGTGAATCAGGTACCCTCGAGGGCTACTAAGCCTGTGTTTCCCAGGGTGCGCAGACCCAGAATCAAGCCCATCCCTGGGTGGGGGCAGTGATACCCCCAGGCTAGCGGGTGTGCTCCAGGAAGGGGGTTGACCAGACATGAGGTGCCCCCAGGGAGGCACTCGGAGCCTGGAAGATGGTCAGGCACAGTGAAGCGTGTGGCTCAACACAGGAGTGCCCCCTACTGGCCTGCCACACGGCCTAACACAGTGAAAGCTGGGAGAAGATATGATTGCGGTCTGTAAATACAGTGGGGGTAAACACAAGGGAAGACAAGCCACTGAATGCTGGCACAAGAAAAATGAGAATAAACTATCCATGAATACATTTAGGCTCGGTGTTAGAAGTACATGCGTGTGCTAGGGTTCTGGGACAGCCTTCCCATCAGAGCAGTGGAGGCAAGAAACCTAAGATGGAGCTTAAGTTTATTAAAGTGATTTTGTGATGTGGTGCCTGATGTGCAATGGAACTCATTGACCCAGAAGGTCCCTTGCCATCTTATGTTCCTGTAAAGTCATGCCATAAGAACTATTTGTAACAGTGTGATAAGCCAAAATTTCAATGTAAAAGAGTTTGTTAAAGAGAATAATAGGGAAAATTAGGAGAAAAGGGGAGAGACTGCTCAAGGGAAAGGAGCACAAGAATCATCCTATAGCATTGAGACATTTGGCACTTGGAGGGTCATCTCAAGAGAATGGTCTGTACTCCCATTGCTTGGAATACTGGTAGCCAGGAGCCCTAGAAAACAGAGTGATGATACTGATCCTGCCTTGTTCCCTAGAGTTGCGTGTGGAGCGGATCTCCAGTGTGGTGTTCCTAAACTAAGTGTATATTAGATGATTCTGTGTATGAATGGCTTCCATGACTAAGGCACGCTAATTGTCCAAAGCCACCAATGTCTAAAATTCTCTGTGACTCCAACACATGTTTTGCCAACCATCTCTGAATCTACCCCAGCTCAAGAAACAAGATCCTGCTTTACAGGACAAAAAAGTAGGTTTCCTTCTGTTTAAATAGATCCTGGGTCTGGAAGATAAATACCAAACACAGCTCAACTTTGGACTGTTGAAGGATCTCTAAAAACTCTGCCAGCTCAGAATTGGACAAACTTCTGTCAAAACTCAATGACCAATAAACATGGAGCATATCTTCTCCTTTTATCTATGGATATACCATTGCCACACCAGTATCTCTGGCTTGAGAATAACATTTGTCCTGGAACAGTTTCATTGCCGATTACACAAAGTAGGTACAGGTAAAAGCAGGTACAGGTAGGTTTTTCTCTCTTGTGTGAAACATGGCACATCACCAAATGGAAAATTTAGAAATTTGTTATAATTTTCCAGGTACAGGATTTAGTTTTTAGAGGTTTATCTTCAATTTTTCCCCTTCTCACTGCTACAGCAGGAAAAAGCCTGGGAGGTCAGGTAGCACCCTTGTCCTTTTCCTTCCCACAACTTTCCAGGCAGTCCCTTATTGTCAGATCCTGCTCTCACTGAGCACACGGAAGTGAACAGTAAATCTGAAAAAAGTGCCCTTAAAATAAACATAGCCGTAGTAATTTGCACACAGAACCCACAGACTTAGTTCACCAGAACAGATGATGCATGTTACCTTCTTTTAAAACTCATGCAAGTTTTAGCACCAGTACTATTTAAACACACTTTAAACAGCACTTTGACACCTACTTATATATAGTACAAACTATTTTTTGAAATTTTTTTTATATATATATATATATATATATATATATATATGGGGGTGTATGTGTGTGTATATATATATATGCACACACACCTATATATATACACACACACACACACACCTATAAATGTATATAACTATACACCTATACCTCAAAAAAACCTGACTCGTGACTGCTGTGGTTCATTTGACAGTCCAATACAGACCTTTACCATTACAACATCCACATTCCCATTATAACGACTGTACCATACACCCACAAGTCTGTATACACATCACCTTCACTTTTAGTCATCACAATCACACAAAAGACCACCTCCACATTGCCTTCCTATCCCCCTTCTTTCCACCTTCCTTCCAACTCCACCTCCAGATTTCCCAGTCTTTCATTCATCATTATAACTGTCATCATCATCATAGTCATCTCTGTCGTCATTATCATCTTCATCGTGGCACTCTCCAGCTGTCCTACTTCTGAACAGTTTGTGCCAGTCTTTTCTTTTCCATATGATCTCTGCCATTTCCTTTCCGATGTCTTCCACCAACTTCCTGAAGTATTCCTGCTTCTCACTCAGCCCCATTTTGACGCAGTACTTGACTGACAGGCTTGTGTGCTTGCACACGACCAGGTTCCTGGTTGTCCACAAAAAGTTTCTGAAGCAGGAGACGAACTGGTAGAAGTGGGCTGTCAGGATCCCATGCTGCTTAGTCATGTGACTGAACACTACTGCCTCTCTGTTCAGAGTACTGACCCCTATCACAATCATAAGGAGTAAGACTACTTTCTTACATATTTCCTTGGTGTACGGGGATTGCCAGAGGAGGTGGTCAATAGTTTCCACCTTCCACCAGCAGGTTTGCCTGGGTCAGTATGATGGGCCTCCTGCCCCCTCACTGTTTTTGCCATGCCTGCATAGGGAGTATCTGGTGGGCTATCTGCTAGTTTCATAGATTTCATAGACATTTGCGCTGGAAGGGACCCCAAAGGATCATCGAGTCCAGCCCCCTGCCCCAGGGGCAGGAAGTCAGCAGGGATCATAGGATCCCAGCAAGATAAGCATCCAAATGTGTCTTGAAGGCATTCAAAGTGGGTGCTTGAACTGCCTCAGGTGGCAGTCTTTTCCAAACCTTGGGGGCTCAGACAGTGAAGAAGTTCTTTCTTATCTCCAGCCTGAATGGGTCACAGTGGAGTTTGTGACCGTTCGATCTTGTCATCCCTTGGGGGGCCCTGGTGAACAGTCATTCCCCCACATCCTGATGAGCACCCCGATAAACTTATAGGTGGCCACCAGATCACCCCTGAGCCTGCGCTTTTCCAGGCTGAATAGCCCCATTGCTCTCAGCCTCTCATCATAAGGTCTGTCAAGTCTCTGTGCTCCTTCTGCAAGTATTTGTGGAAAAATTGATGATCTTGCGAGGTCCCTTCCAGCCCCTTACAGTCAATGAATCTATGACTCTAAGTTTGGGTTCACCTGGTCCCAGAAAGCAACATAGAACTCCTTGGGCAGGCCAGCTGCCCCAGGAGTCTTAGCAGCATGCCAGTGAGCTCCCACAGGCAATTCTCCATAGCCTCTGGGTCATCTGGGCACACAGCATAAAACTACCAGTAGAAAGCTGTGGCTGTCTCCGTTTGACTGGTGCTCTGTCTACCAGATCCATTTGAATAAGATATATAGTACTCCACATCAAGCTCAGTCCCTCTCAGGACCAACTCTTTTTCAAGTCTTGGTGAGCCACTGCATTGTATAAAATTTCAATTTCTTCTTCACTCCTGCATCTGAGCTGCACCTTTCTTTCCTATTTCCTATGATTCCTGTTTGTTCACCAGCCTTAACTGTCTGTGGGAGGTCTTTTGATTAATTTTTCCAGGGGAGACTCTTTGATGAATTTTTCCAGGATTTTCCCTCGGATAGAAGTTAGGCTAATTAGCCATAGTTGCCTGGGTCCTCTCTCCTCTTCTTCTTGAAGATGGACATAACATTGACCCTCTTCCAGTCTTCAGGGACCTCCCCTGAGCGCCATGAGTTTTGAAGCAGTTTCACCAGAGGTCCTGTGATGACTGACTTATAAATGTCTATTTTTTCTAACTGATCAGGCACCAGCTCAATGTCGATGGTAGGAAGGCAATCATTCCCACCATGCCCACTTTGAACCTTATCTAGTATGATTTTCCTCTTAGTCCAATGAAATACTGAAGCAAAGTAGACATTCAGGAGTTGAGTTTTCTGCTGTGTCAGTAGCCAGCTGTCCTGAGTTGTTAAGCAATGGACCCACACTTCCATTTTTCTCCTGGGTAGGGACAGTATCCACCTCACGCAGAGTGGTAAATCCCTGTTCTCGGCCAGGATGGCCGATCTTCTAGACAGGGCTTTAAACTAAGATCACCAGGGTATGGGGAAACAGTGATTGGGGCATGCCCAGGGACTGGCACACAAGAAAGCTCCAAAGTTGAGGACATCAGGAGAGACACTCTTGCAAGAGCTGAGGGAATAGTTCTCCTTCAGCGTGACAGGAAATCGAGGGTCTTAACTGAAGGACTCAGGTGCCTATACACTAATGCCAAGAGCATGGGGAAGAAGCAGGAGGAGCTAGCCCTCTTACTCTCCAGTGGGCATTGTGATCTAGTAGGGGTTATGGAGACCTGGTGGGACTCCTCACATGATTGGAGCCATAGATGGCTATGCCCTGCATAGAAGAGACCAGGTAGGGAAGAAAGGTGGAGGTGTAGCTCTTTCTGTGAGGAAGTAGTATACCTCCTTGGAGGCTAACATCAGCTCCAAAGAAGTGGCTCAAAACCCTCTGGGTCAAAATATGGGGGGTGGGGCACAGTGAGAGATCTAACTGAAGGTGTATACTACAGGCCACCAAACTAGGGGGAGGAGTTTGATTTGGAGTTCTCTCAAAAACTGGCAGAGACTACGCACGCAGGGGACATGGTCGTCATTGGTAACCTCAATTACCCAGGCATCTCTTGGGAGGAACACTCAGCTAAGCTGAATCAATCACATTGATTCCTGACCTGTATCGAAGAGCTCTACCTGACTCAGGAAGTGCACGGGCCAACCAGAGGTAACGCTCTCCTAGACTTGGTTTTGGCTGAAGGAGAGAATCTGGTGAGCAACCTGAATATAGAGGGTAGCCTGGGGAACAGTGACCACAAAACCATCATATTCACTATCCGTCACAAGGCAGGTAAATCAGCTAGCAGGGTTGAAGTTTTGGACTTCAACAAATTGAATTTCAGTGGACTCAGGGCAATAGTAGGGGAAATGCTGTGAAGCCAGGGTCCGAAAGTGAAAGGCGTGCATGAAGATTAAGAGTGGTTGTTTCTCAAGGACATGATCCTCGAAGCCCAAAAGAAGTCCATTCCCATGCAGAGGAAAGGTAGCAGAAAGGTTAGTAAGCCCTCTTGGCTTAATAGGGATATCATGGTCCTCTTGAAAAAGTAGAAAGAGGCATACAAACAATGCAAGCTTGGGACAGTCCCCAAGGAGGACTATACAACAACGGCCTGCGCTTGTAGGGAGCAGATTAGAAAGGCTAAGTTGGCAACTGAATTTAAACTAGCAAGAGAAATCAAGGACAATAAGAAGTCCTTCTTTAGATATGTAGGGAACAGGAAGAAAACAAATGGAAGTGTGGGGCCCCTGCTCAACAACTCAGGACAGCTGGCTACCTGCTGGAGGTCTGTACAGTGCCTGCAGGAGAGCCACCTAGGAGCCGGGATGGAGAAGGGCCTCAAAACCCATCTTTGTAAGAAGGGGGCAAGGGGGGATTTGAAGAATTGGAGACCCATAATGCCCCTGAACTTTGACTATAAGCTGATGGCCAAAGTCTTGGCCAAGTGTTTTAAGTCTGTCATAGGTGCACAAGGACCAGTTATGCTCAGTGCCCGGACAGCAGATCCACAGAGCCCTGCTGTAGCTGCAAGACATACTACAGTACCAATGGGAGAGAGGGCTGAACACCACTGTGCTGAGCCTCAAACTGGAGAAGGCCCACTCATGTCCAACCAGTTCCTATTTGAGACATTGAAGAGGACAGGAACCCCTCCAACCTTTGTCACCTGGATAAAGACACTGTATACCAATGTGAGCAGCAGGGTACTCATAAACAGATTTCTGACAGCCCCTATCATGGTGGAGCAAGGAGTCTGGCAGGACTGCCCACTTTCCCCAATCCTGTTTATCTGCATAATGGAACCGTTAGTACAGAAGCTCAGTTGGGACCTTGGAATCAGTGGACTAGAGATCCCCAAGAATACCAGGAAGACATAAGGGTCCTGGCCTACAGGAATAACCTCAACTTCATATGCAGGGACAAGTGGTTGGTTGAAAGAGTGTTACAACACACTCAGGTATAAGGAGCAGCAGCAGAGGCCAAACTCAATATGAGCTAAACCACCTGTCCAGTACTGGGTGAATTCAGGGACCTGTGAGACCTGAGGGGTCACCATCCCCCATGAGAGGATAAAGATCCTTGGGGCCAGTTTCAACCCAGAGCTGACCAAACAGAGGGCATGGGAAAGGCCCACCAGAAAGAGGCCCACCAAACTGCCCTAGACAAATCTGCTAGTGGAAGGAGGAAACAATCATCCACCTCCTCTGGTACTGCCCATACACCAGGGAGGTGTGGAGGAGAGTAATTATATCCCTCCTGATGGTGACAGAGGTCAAGACCCTGACCTGAAAGGCGATGGTGTTTATTCACAAACAGCAAGGGACCCCAACAGCATTCACAAACAGCAAGGTACCTCTGAGCAGTTCATCTCCTGCTTCAGTAACGCCCTGTGGAATATCAGGAATCTGGTCATGAACAGACACATGAACTTCTCAGTCAAGGACTGTGTCAAAATGGGACTGAATGAGATGCAGGTATACTACAGGAAGTCAGTAGAGGACATTGAGGAGAAGACAGTGAAAAGTATATGGAAAAGAAGAGAATGGCACAGGCTGTTCAAAGGAAGGACAGCCAGAGAGAATGCCAGTGACTATGACAACAACAGAGATGACCATGATGATGATGATAGCAGTGAAGAGCGAAAGGACTGGGGAATCAGGAGTGGGATTTGGGAGAGGGATGGAGGAGTGGGGAAGGGAAGGTCCTGAGGCAGTCCTTTGCATGACTGTAACAGTTTAAAGGTAATGGTGATGGGTATGCAGGCACATAGGTGTGTGGTGCAATTACTGCAACAGAAATGAGGATGGTGAAACTGTAAAAGTATGCGTTGGACTGCCAAGCGAACCATATCAGTCATGGGACAGTGTAGAGATATAGGGGGTATGTGGGTGTTCCTATATATAGAAATAAATATTTTTGTAAAAAAAAAACAACCCAAAAATCAGCCTGTTTGCCCAATACATGTCATGTATTTTATAGTCATGCTCATTGTTGGCTACATTTAATTAGCTTCATAGTTGGTTTCCATTGCTGAGCCCATGCTGGTTTTGGCAGCAATTCAAAGATAGACAATGTATTTCATGAGGTTTCCTTATATGTAAACATAATATGAGGGGCTTTTTCTCTTCCATTTGAGTAAATAAAGTAACACTGGGAAGTTTCAAAATGGACACTTTTTCCTATAGCCCTCCTGAAAGCCTAAATTCCAAATCAGCAAGGGCCAGTGGTAGAAACAAGACCTTCAATATATGCCTTTGCCTCAGGCAGTGTCCATGTGCTGAATGTTTTCATTCAAGGTGAGGCCACAATGGTTTTTTCAGGGTTGCTCATCAGGTCAGAGCTAAAGTTGCCTGACTGCAGGTTGACTTCTCTGGATAAAGTGGCCATAGCTGTTCATCAGACAGCACCCAAATGGGTCAAGCACTGATTGCCCTCTCAGGATATTTATTTCCCTCCCTCTTTTTGACTTTGCCTTGTACAAAACCATCAGTGATAAAAGACTGTGCTGCATGACAGATGATCATGATCTAACTTGGATGGAACACTTTAAAACACTGTTTAATGGACCATCATGATTTTTCTCTGGATGAAGCCAATGTGCCTATAATTGTTTACTTTTGGAAGCTAATAGCTTATGCAAATCAAACTACTGGCCACAGAAGCCCTTTGGGTGTCTACACATGGGCGGGGGTGGGGGGGAATAATTACAGCAACTACTGGACAGCTGCTCCAATTAAAATGCCACAGCATCAGGTACATTCGGCATCTCATGTTTCAAAATGGCCGTGAGGGTGCTTTAACTAAAGCTTATTCAACACTTTTTAGTTAAAAGTGCTGCCATTTTGAAACACAGAACACTGAATGCACGTAACGCTGCAGCACACCGGAGCGTTCTCATTAGAACACTCCAGCAGACTTGATTAATCTAATTAGAACATGTCGGAACACGTGTAGAGGCACACTTTGTGAATGACCACTGTGATCCTGATAATCATCCCTCCTATCAAGCGCTATTGCACAACTTGCAGGGTATAACATTGTACATAACTGAAGCATTCAGAACACTAACATGGCATCCCCTGCAGAGTCCCCTTTTATCCATGAAATCAGTGGCTGTAGGATAACCACAATGAAGTTTCATATTGGAAAGACAAAGACATCAGGGTGAGACTACTACTGATGAAATTGCAGCGTGACAGAAAATCTTGGATGAAGTTTGCAAATGACAGTAATATTGGTGGAGCAGTAAATAAGGGTAAAAATGGGTAGATCAGATCCTAAGCAATCTGAATTACTTGATCAAGTGAGGGCAATCTGATGAAATGGTTTTATGAAACAAAAAGGAAAGGCCAACAATGAAAGTAGGTTGTACTCACAGGATGGGGAATTGTATCCTGGAAAGCAGTGACTGAAAAAGCCTTGTGGGTAATGGCTGACTGCAAACTGAACATGAGCTCCCAGTGTGACACTGTAGCAGAGAAGCTAACAGAAACCATGGATGTATAAACAGAGGAGTATCAAGTACAAGCACAGAACTGCTAGTAGCTCTGTAAACAGTGCTGGTGAGACAACAGCTGGATTACAGTTCCCAGTTCCAGATTTCAAAAGGCAACCAACAAATTAGAAAATAATTCAGAAAACAATTACAAAAAAGATGTGAAGTTTGGAAAATTTGCCTTGCCACAAAAGACTTAAAAAGCTTGATACGAGTTTGCTGATCAAAGAAGGTAACCTGAGTAGGGTATCTACATTAGCACTAATATGTGCACAAACATCTACCCATGACTCTCAAGATAAACCCAAAGATTTCAAATAGGAATCTATAGTGTGACAAACATTCTGACCTGCTTTGGTCCTTGTGTTCTTCACAACAGAAGAATTGCTGTATTACTTTTCCACAGTAAAAAAAAAAAAAGGTGAAAGCTAAGATCTTTCCAAGGGGTCCCTTGAGTCTAATGGGGTTGAGAACCCATGCTTTAAATCAGGACTGGATGTCTTTATAGAGATATGTTCTAGCTGAACCAGAAGCTATGAAGTTTGAGGGGAAAAAAATCACAGGTTGAGGTTCCATGGCCTATGTTGTCAAAAGGTCACAATGTTCTAGAGGCTTTAAAAATGTGACTAAGACCAAAGTAACCATCCACCACAGATATGTTGACTGGAGAATGAGCATAGGCTACACTGAGCAAAATCAGTTTGAAGGGACATGGTCTGATGAACATCTCTAGGCTAACCCTTAGCTTTACTCACATAAGAGAATCTGGTGAACAACAACCGTAATCAACTGTGGACAAAACCATCATTCACAGAGGCTGGAGAACCAGAGCCTGTTCAATAACCTTGGAAAAACTTCTGTTAATGTTGCCTACAAGTAGAACCATTTGGCATTTTTACATGTGCTGGGATGTGGTGCCGGTTGCTTTTAATTGGAGCAGAAGACAGCTGGTAAAATACTGGTAGAAGACAGCTACCTGTCCTTCAGCAAAGCCCACCTGGAATATTACTAGCTAAAACTGCCCAAAGTTACCCTATGGTTTGCAAGAGAAATTACAGTCCCATCCTAGTACATCAAAAAGCTGTTGCTGTCATGGGAGATAACAGCAAATCAATGTATGCAGTCACAGTGCACCACCAAAAAACAGCAACAACAAATTATTATAATCAAATGCAACTTAATACTGGCTGTCCATAAGTATATGCCTACAATGAAAAGTTAATCCAGGCTCTTTGTTGGTCTTGGCCCTGACTCAGCTCTCATCCACATACACTTCAACCAAAGTTTATTGGTGCTTTAAACCCAAGCTAGTTGACCCAGTTAAGGTATAGGCCTAAGTAAGGCTTTCATTTTGGCTGGTAATTCATTCACTTTGAAGTGAAGACATATGGTATATCACTCAAGTGCAGACAATCTATCACTCCTTTTCTACATCTGACAAAGTAGGCTGTAGCCTACAGAAGCTTATGCCTTTCTGAAAGAGTTATTCTGTAAGGTGCTACCCTATCCTGCCTTCTGCTTTTCATTAGTGGCTTAAAAGCAAGAAGCATGGAATAACAGTCAGAGGACTGGATCACTCTCAGCAACCCTTCTGTGACATTTTGGATTCAGGCTCCTGAAAGGCACCAGATCTCTTAAGACAACAAATGTGATTGACAGATAAATGGCTCCATAGCCCACAGAAGGGAATGACCAACCACCACCCTTTGCTTCCTCTCGAGCATAGTGGCATTGATTCTCTCAGTCTGTGGGGTGCCTTTTATGCCAGTGGAGCAGGCTCTTTCTCCTCTGGTGTCAAGGCTTCAAACCAGTTCTTCATCTTGATGTCAGGGGCTCAGAAGTGAAGCACTGCCTGCTGCCAGGCGCCACCCTCCAGGGCATCCTATTCTTCCCTGTTCTTTGGTGCCTTCTCCAGCTGACCCTCCTTGCAGTCTTGAAGGCCTCTGTATGCATCATGGCAATGAAGTCCTCATGTTCAAAGATGCAGGAGGAGCTGGCTGGACTAAGAAGCATCTGGATCCTTACCTCCCTTACCTGGGTCCTTACCTGCTATTAGCTGGCATCTCTCACACTGGAAACACTAGCTAGGTACAGGACTACCTAGCTGTCCTTAGCGAAATTCCTTACAAGGCCAGACTAAGACCTAGGCTCTTTTCTTCCCCTGGTGTCTAATGCCTGTTACTCATGGATTTTTGCAGGGTAGAATGTTGTGACTTAACAACTGCCCAGTATACGTGCATACAGAGCCACTCACCTGCCTGCCCAGACTGCAGCTTATAGCACATGCTTAACAGCTATGTAGAGATTTACACATTCACACTGAACATGGAAGAGGACTGCAAACTATAAATGCCAAATATAGCAAATCCATGGTCAGGTAACTGGTGTGTGGGCATGTGCAGTGACACAGGAGTCTGTCCATTATTGTCTCAGTTCAAAGAAGAGACAAGCCCTCCCTCTACAGTTCTTTGAATACTGCACTCTGATCTGGGCCCCTCTGACCCAGAGATGGAAAAAGGTCATTTCTCCTTATAGAGCTGTGGGGAGACCTCACATGGAATACTGTGCTTAGCTCTGGAACCCACAATCCAGAAAGATGACGGCAAACTCTAGGGAACTCAGTGAAGAATTAAAGAAAGACACAAGGGGCCACAGGGACTGAACCCTCAGAACAGCCAAACGTATCTGGCTCAGTGAAGCTCAGGTAAGCGCTGTTCTACAGGAGAAAAATGTATTGATGAAATTATACCCATATAAGAATGCTGCTATAGTCATATTGCATTCATTCCTTTTTGATCACTGGTATTCAGGAATAAAAGTGCCCAAACAGAGAGCTATACTGGTATTCCTGTGTAGACAAACCATAAGGTGGGGCTAAAAGGGCCCACTGCAATTGCCTGAGGGGAGCAAAGCCTGAGGAGGAAAAATACTACAACAGATTAAACCCATTGAACCCCTTCATTAGGATTCATGAGACATTAAATTTGCAAATGATTGGGTGAGATGTATTGTCTCCAGTGAGCTTTACCACTGGATGTTTCTTCAGAGCCATAATGAAAAGCTCAGTCAAGAATTTGAACAATTTCCCCAAGACCACAAAAAGAAAAGAGGTCTTCCTGCCTAGGAAGACCAGATCCTCCAATCAGGAAACAGAAATGATCATCTGTGACTTAGAGGTCTCACCACATGGCGCAAATTCTCCTTTCAAGCAGCTCATTAGCAACCATTGGCCAACATTTATTCTCACAGATGATTTGTTACATAATCATAAGTAACATATGCGAAAATAATGACATAGTCCAAGGAGAAAAGAGTGATATCTCTCAGATAAATTAATCCCAACAAATCATTTGACCAGCTCCTGTTCACAACCTCTCCCCTGATGTCAGTCAGGATCTTGTAGGAGTGACTTCATCTGCTTATTTAAATTGGTCTACCTCTGGGGTACAGGGCATTTAGCTCTTTAACAGTCATACAGCGATGCTGCACAATGGTAGAGGACAGGGAGTGAAAGAGAGCACTGCATCTCACAGCAACTACAGGGCGGTTTAGGGGGGCAGAACCAAGCCACCATAGAGAGACTTGGTGGGACCGCTGAGGTTAGCACCCCCACTTCTGCAGAAAGTGATGGGAACTTTAACAATCACAACTGATTAATGCTTCAACCTGATATCTAATGTGAAATACATCACTCCTGAAGCATCTCAATTCTTCGCACAGTACTCCACTGTTCAGGCCAGCACTGAGCGCGCACCCCTCTGAATGCACACACATGCAAACCACATTACTCGCCATTTTCTCCCCTCTCCATAGGTCCCTGTCATCTTTGCCCTCTCCTTCAGTTTCAGGAGGCGCACCAGATCTCGGGCAATCCTCCCAGTACAACTGGAGCCAGAGATACTGAAGCTGTGTAAGGACTCAGTGCTCCAGAAGAACCAGATCAGGGCAGAGGAGCCCTACTGGCCAAGAAGCACGGCAATCAGAGTAACAGTAGGGCAATTAACAGCCAAGGGAGCCAGAGCACAAAGGGGAAAAAAAATAAATAATGCTAAGAGGTTGGCCAAAACATCGTCAACGTCGTCCTCAGCAGTCCTTCCGATGATCTCTACCAGGGCTCACTGGCCAGCACAATAGCAACTCTGTCAACACCGAGATGGCATAATGGCCACCAGAAAAGGCAATCAAATACACCTCAGTGGTAAACAATAATGATGGTGGGCTAATGCAAAGGCCAGCGTGACTTGTGTTGTAGCAACCTGACAGTCACTGGGCACAAAAGGGCAGGTGGCCCAAAGGGGACCATGCCCAAGAAGATCCCCAGCTAACAGCCCAGGGAGCTCTCCACAAAACCCAGCTGCCTGGTCCCAGCCATGGGGGCAGCAGGCACAAAACTAGAGGCCGAGCCCTCGACACGAGCGGCCAAGCCGAGAAGCCAGGAGAGCCGAGTCAAAGGGGCCACGAAAGCCAGGCTATAACCCTACTTGCAGGCCGGGTCTCTTCCCTCGGGCACCCCCTGCAGTAAATGGGTGGGGGCCCCTGAAGCGTGTGCGGGGAGGCAGCGCCGGAGCCAGCGGCTCCTTCCTGCCCCGGGGGGGCGCCGCGCTGCGCTCGCCTCTCCCCAAGCGGCCCGAGCGGGCAGAGGCAGCGCCGCGAAGTGAGACCCAAGGGTGCCCGCGGGCAGCGGCAGCCCGGGCTGCTGGTCCTTGTCCAGCATTGTTGTGGCGCGGCGCGGCGCGGCGCGGCCCGGCCCCGCTGCGGGGGGCGCAGGGAGTGCCGCCCTCTCCCCCCGGGGGCTGCCCGCGCGCCCCCCGCCCCTCGCCCCGGCCGCGGACTCACCGGCGCTGCGGAGCCGTCGGCTGCAGGGGAAGGCGCCCGTCCTCGCCGGGGGTGGCGGAGCGGCCCGGCCGGGGCGGCGGCGGAGCGGCAGCAGCAGCGCTCAGGCGCCGGCGGCTCTGCCCCGGCCCCGGCCCCAGCCCCGGCCCCCGCGCCGCGCGGCCCCCGCGCCCGCCCGCGCCCCGCCGCCCGCCATCCCCGCCCGCCGCGGCTCTCGCCCCGCGCCCGCCGGGGGAGCGGGGGAGGAGGAGGAGGAATCCTGCCGCTCCGCGCGGCAGCGGGAGCGAGGAAGGGGCAGGGAGGCGTGTGTGCGTGTGTGTGTGCAGGGGGGCCGGCCCGCTACAGCCCCCGCCCCTGGGGCCGAGGGGGTGCGCCCCACTCCCAGCTGCCCCCCCCCCCGATCACGCGCGCGCACACACGCACACGCAGTGCGGGGCGGTGGAAGCCTTCACCTGCCCCGCGGCGGCCCCCCCTCCCCGGGGCCCCTGGGTGGAGGCCCGGCTGCTGCCCCCGGGCCCCTCAGGCTCCCTCCCCGGCTCCGTGCCACTCCTCGGGCTCCCCGCAAGCCCCCTCCCACCCAAGCCCCAGTACAAAGGAATGGGAGAAGCCTGGAGCTTTTTTGGCAAGACAGACCCGGGAGCAACAGCATCAGGAAAGGGAGGGAAGAGCCGGCTTGGATCGCTCCGGAGCGGGAGTCCCGGCCTGCGCCCCCAGCCCCGGGCCGGCCGGGCGGCACCTCAGGAGCGCCAGGGCCACAGGGTGCGGGTCTGAGAGCTTGTTTCTCTGCCCACGGGAGGCGGCCTCCTTGAATCCCGCCTGAAGCCAGGCTTCAGTTGGGGGGAGGGAGGGAGGGGAGTCTTGTAGGGCGCCCTGGTCACAGCTTGGGCGCCCTACAAGCCAGCCCCCCCCCGGCCTCAAGACACGCCCGCTTGCCCGGGCGGGAGCTGAAGCCTGGCGCCCTCCCGGCCGCCCTCCAGCACCGCACCCGCTGAGCAGCCGCTCCCCGCGCCAAGGGTGTGCCCGGGGCCGGCGTCCTCCCCCAGCCCGGGCAGCGGTGCCTGTGCAAGCCGGCCGGCCACAGCTCCATGCCTGGCCTTTGCTTTCACCGGCCTGGATCTAATCAGCATGCAGAGTCTGCCTGAAGGATTACACAAGCTGCACACACTTCAATTGCTCACCCCCCTCCCCTCCCCTCTCCATCTTTCCCTCCTGGAGCCTGTCCCATCCCCCTTTCCCAGTTACCAAGCAACGGCACAAAGGGAGAGTCTATAGTGTGGAGGCCAAGAGAGGGCTCTCAGCCCTGCAAGAATGGAGAAGACTGTAACCCAATCCGCGGCTTTCTACCTGAGACTGGGGAGGAGAGGGATGGAGAGGAGCAGAGGCAGGCACACGCAGAAAGAACAGATAGATATATGCAGTTGGCAACCAGGCCCAAGAGCTGTATGCCCTAGAAAATACAAGGTGCCAGTCCAAAATCATAAACCCATGCAGTGAACAGGAGTGCAAATACATTGGTGGCATCCCCGAAACACCATTTATTATGGAGTGGGGAGTTTCTCCTGAGTTAAGGTTGCAGTAAGCTTCCAAGCTAAGCCTTCCTTTAGCCTCCGATTATTTCAATTTGAAAATTGCCACCTTTATTCCAAATGCAAAGGAGGTTTATGAGACTGCTGAATTCATCTCAGCAAAAAGATTGCTTGAGTTATAGGTCACTAAAAATGACCCTGAATTTTTCAATCTTAGGGTTTCATCAGGTGTTTCCTTTCATGCCTCGGTTTCAAAAGGCCTCTTTACACAATCCCCAGAATTCAATTTTACTGAAAATACATGCTCTATTTTGGAGAGAAAGGGTTGTAATTAAATGAAGTGGCTAATGATGTTTGTTTTGTGTGAGAGAGAGATAAGGATCTGATTTTGCTCCCATCGGTTTCACTTGGAGGTTTCAGTCCTTGACACAAGGAAATTGTGTGTGTGAGTGTGTGTACATGCGCACATGTCTGGGTGGGTAGATGTGCATGTGTGGGTGAGTCAGTGTGTGGGGGGGGTATGCACTGTGTGTGGGGAGGGTTTGGTGTGGGTGTGAGAGTGAGAGAGAGGGAGGGGGAGAGAGAGGGAGTAAGAAAGTGCAGGTGACCAAGACCATATGTTACCCTTCATTGGCTGGATTAAGTTCAGTAGATAAGGATGTTCCTATAAGCAACACCTAATAGCTCCTTAAGTGGAAGTATAGAGGCCTCAGGCTATGTCATAATGTTTCTAATGTTATAATGATATTTTACTATACTAGAAAACCCCAAAGAATGCAAGATTGTCAAGTCAAGTGCTTGAAAATTGGGATGTGCTAGAATTTAGGTTGCCAGTACAACTTTAATTTGGGACCCATATGCATATGTATTCTGGTTTTAATTTTACTATCACATTCTATTTTTTCCACAGGACTACTGCTTCTTTCTATGCACAGGTTGAACAGCACTCACTGAATGGATAGCCAATATTTATTTTTATCTTCATCATTCATTATGTGGCTCCAAGCGTTATTTACTGTACGGCATCCAAACCCTGCAATGAACACAGAGTTATTAATTTTCTCATGGGTTTTTCAATGATGCTCATCACCATAATATCTGGATGCTTTACAAATCATCTTTTTAACATTCCTGTAAGGTACCATTATATCTCTCTTTCACATACAGGGAACTAAGGCTCAACGATTAATACTAAAATTGGAGTGACCAACTGGAAGTGGTCTGACTTTTCAGAGTACTAGCAATTAATAGCACTTTATCTGTTCAAAACACCCTTCTCATTTATCTATTCTAAAGCATAGTTGTGAATGTCTCCTGTACTTATCAGAGTCCAAGTGTTTTTTCAAGTTAGGCCCCAGAAAATAGGGAATACATTTGTATAGCTGTTGCACCTAGAAGACCCATTCATGGGCCTTGATCCCAGTGTGCTAGGTACTGAACAAACATAGAACAGAAAAAATATCCCTGCCTAGAGGGATATAGATAGATTCAAAAGGAAATGCCAGAAATAATGAGATGATATTGGACAGAAAGAAAGGCAGTAGTCTCATAATTCCAACAGCCTAACCATTGTCAAATTTTTGTAGTCATCATATTTAATGAGGTTTTTGAAGAAGAATAATGAGGTAGATTGGCAAAAGTTCATGATCTTCCTCTAAGCATTAGGGACACCAGTGAAAACCTGGATTAAGTGTCATGCTCTTCGTCGCATAAGAACTGTATGGCAAAGGTAAAAATACAGTCTAATTCTCCATGAGACCATCCTTTACCTCAGAGGTGGGCAAAATATGACTTGTGAGTAGGATCTGTCTGGCCCGCTAAAGGATTTTGTCCAGCCTGTGGCAGGTCCCACAGTCCCACCCAGCTCAGGGCATAGCCCAGTCTGTGGCATGTGCAGCCAGTTCAGACACCCAGCAGGGCTGAAGCAGTGCAGTACCTGGACTCACTTCCCAGCAACCCCAGTGCTGGTGGCTCCTTCCAGCTGCCACCACTGGGCCCAGCCTCACTGCCTTGGCATCCCAGCCCATCTGCCCTGCACCCAACATGGGCAGGACACATGCAGGCAGGTCGCATGGCCAGGTGGATGGGATGGGATGGGGCCACGGGCAGGCAGGGAATGGTATTTGGGAGCAGGACAGGCAGGTGAGGTCAAGATCACCGGGCAGGATTGTGAAGCAGTGACAGCATGGGGCTGGGGCAGAGCTGCCATCTGCTGCCCACACGGCCCCATGATGAGTGTAGGTTCTGTGGGCAGGGACTTCTGGGGAGCAGATCATAGCTCTGCCCCTGGCTCCGGTGCCAAGTTATCCAAGATCCCAGCCCCAGCCCTGGATGCATCTTCCTGCCCAAAGGTGGCCTCATCCTGTCTGTCTAGTTGTGTGCCCTGCCCACGCAGGTCCCGGACAGTCTCCACAGAGACCTTGGGACCACTGGGCAGTGAAAGTGTGGGGCTGGAGCTGGGGACAGAGCCACGATCCACTCCCTACATGACCCTGCCTGGAACCAGTGCCCATTGCAAGGGTGTTAACAGTAGATCACAGCTCTGCCCAGGGCCCTGGCCCCATGCAGTCACCATCCCACAATCCCAGTCCTGGCCTTAATCACCCACCTATCCTGCTCCTGGATGCCTCCCCCTTCTCACTTATGGCCCCATTCAAGCCCCCCCCGTCAAGTGCCCAAGGAATTTTAGTGAACCGTTGGTTGTGAGAACGGGGGCAGGGGTACTGACTGGCAGAGGGAAGAGGTTGATGTCATACATTTGGACTTTAAAAAAGTCTTTGACCTGGTGTCCCATGATGTCCTCATGGAAAAAATGGGCAACTGCAGCCTCAACTATTCCACAGTCTGATTGCTGGGGAACTGGCTCTGAGGTCGGACCCAGAGAGCGGTAGTTGACATGGCACTCAGTGACGAGTGGCATCCCCCAAGGCCCTGTTCTTGGACCTGTACTCTTTAATGTCTTCATATATAATCTGGATTCTAGTGTCAAAAGTGAACTGGCCAAGTTCGCTGACAACACCAAACTTTGGGGAAGAGTTTCCAAACTTGAGGATAAGCTGGTGATCCAGGCCGACCTCAATAGGCTTGCAAGCAAGGTTACCTCTAAGGTGCACGTATGTGGCCACGCACAAATAAAAGGCTGACCGCGCACAAACTTTTTTAGTCCACGCACCCACTGGGATAGGAGCTGGGCTGCGGCATGGGACACTTACACGATGGTAAGTTCCTCTGAGAGGCGACGCAGAGGCGGGAGCCTGGTGTGGGCTCCGTGGGCTCCAGGGAACTGCTCCGTTCCTCCGCTTTGCCTTGGGGAGCGAGAAGCCATGTGGCATCAGGGCTGAGGAGTGGGGCACTTCCCTGGAGCCGATGGAGCAGTTCCCCATAGCCAGCAGAGCCTCACTCAGGGCAGGCAGTGGCTCCTCCCTGAGGTGAGGCAAGGCAGGATAGAGGCTGGGGCTGGCGCAGGCTCTGCTGGCTCTGGGGAAGCGCTCCACTCCCCAGCCCTGGTACCACATGCCTCCTTGCTCCCTGAGGTGAAGTGGGGGAGTGGAGCAGTGTCCCGGAGCCAGCAGAGCCCACCCCAGCCCCCAGCCTCCAGGCCCCCAGCCCCTAATTTTAGTCCCAAATCAATCCTCACACTGCGTTAATGCACTTTAACACCTGCATATATAGATGCCAGCCTATTCCTGCTTACTGTACAGTAAATTTAAGCTGTCATAAATGCATGAGTAGACACATCCACTAAGTGGTTAAATAGACCAGAAGATAAGGTAGTAGCTTGTGTGCGTTTGCACAGATGAGCTATCCTGACTTTGCAAATTTTTCCTGGTTTTATTGTGGAGAAGTGATAGCATCTTCATTGGGAAAACTGATCGTGTTTTTTTTAACAAAAGAGAAAAGGATACCATGGGGAGGCATGGTAAAGGGGCTGAAGACCAGTAGGATTAGAGAGGGCTTCTCACTGGTGTTAATTCCAGGGAAGGGAAAATCTATGAGTCGCGTTACGGAAGAGGTTGTGTTGCAGGAAAAAGGAAACTGTCAGCTAACACACTGGTGAGATTCACTGGCTAACGGTGCTGCTACCTTTGCCAAAGATGACACACATGCCCCCATGAATTGTTGCTAGGCAGTTCTAGGAGGAATATTACATCAAACTTTACATTGATTTCAAGTAGTCAGCATGGGGGTGAAATAGTCAACTGAACTACAAATGGTTGGATACTCTAGTGTAAACAAGACCTTAGACAGACTGTAACATGTGGCTAACAATGCTAGCTCAATCTTTATGAAGAGTGTGGATATCCACAAAGAAAAGAACACTGAGGAAGTGGAAAGCATTATTATCTATATTGCTCCTGGATGGGTAACTGACTGATTTCATCTGATGCTCTGGCATTGGAGGGACTGTAGCCTATGTAAACAAATTCATTGTTAACTTAATTGTGGGTAGAATATATGTCTTTTTACTTAGAAAACTGAATAAAATCAGGGCTCATGGTCCCAATCATTTCAAACAGGGGAAGATATTGTCCAGGACTGGCTGCTTAGACAAGATGATCCAAATATGGGAATTTGTTTTTTCTCTCATTTCTCCTAGAAAATCTACAGCAAGAACAACAACAGTGATGATGACAATAAGCTCAGGAACAGGAACTAAGATAATATTAAATTGGTATAGATAAGTGCTCAGAAGTCAGGACATTGGAAAGTCAATATTTTATTAGTATTTTATGTCTATCTACTACTGCACCTTAATTTACTAAGTCTCTAACCTCTCGATGACAGACTAGACCTGAAAGAATATTGTTTCCACTTAAACCTGGGGGGAAAGCCCAAAACTCAAGACCCAGAGGAGTGGTTCTGTTTGAGTGAGAAATCAATTACACAGTTATCCTCAGTGCAGTCTGTTTATATAGGGAAAGATACAGAGTCCTGTTTCCTTGCACAGCTAGAAGTACAGACAGCACATAGGCAGATTCCTTGCTGACAGATCCTCAAGAAAGCCCATCCAGACCCAAGAAAAGACTGCCTCCCTGACTTTCCAGGACACATGGAACTGGTTTCCTTGCTTTCTCACTGCATCACACAGGTTGCATCTGCAATACAGACATATCTGCCTACATAGTATATTGCACAGGGGTGCAAAGAAGCATGAGTATTGATCAGAATAGCTATGGAAACAAAAGTCATTGTCAGTAGCCCCAGTTATACCAGCAAAACTGCACTTTTACTGGTACAGCATCTTTCACTTGTGGAAGGTGGTTGTACTATGCTGGTATGATGTACAGCTTTCCTGCTATAGCTTTACCCACACTTCGAGTGCCTTGCTAGTATAGGATACCAGTATTCCAAAACTGGGAAAGTATTTCTAACATAGGCAGACAAGGTTCTTTGGGTAAATCTGATATCTTTTATTAGACCAACTCAAAGAGTTGGGGAAAAAAATTTTCTTAGCAAGCTTTCAGGCACAAACACTTTTTGTCAGGCTGAGGAAACATCTGCAAATGGGCTATGCTTTTCTTGGATGGAGTGGTAAAGTAGATGTGATTTACAGGCCCTATAGCCCGTCTTCTCTCACCAAGTAGTCTTGGCAGTTAAAGTTCACAATTCCACCCTTAACAACCTTTGGCTAGTTATAGCCTCAATTCACATTTTCACTGGACAGAAACTTTTGTCTTAATGATTTTTAATAGACAGTCTATTACAATGGCATTTATTTCGTACAATCTTCAGTAGAGACTGACTTTCAGAACCAAACCTTCACACTTCTTGACATGAGGCTACCCAGCACCTCACAGAAGTCACCCATGCCCCGAAGTTTTGGCCCCCTTGTAATCTTCCCGGTAGCAGAATGCCGTTCCTATGTCTACAGGAACTCCTGCTGTGTGGAACATAAGGTGGGGGGGTGAGTTCTACTTCTGCAGACCCTTAAGGTTTGGGACAAGAAAATAGTATGATATTGGAAAATGGTAGTTCTTTGTTATTAAACCTTCAGTGCGTGCTCTATTGTTTGTTTGATTTTGAGATATCTTCCTTCCATCCTTTCCACATTTATACACACATGTGTGCATGCACACACACATCTATAATAACAATCATCCTCAGGATTTCAGAGTTCTAGAACGAAGTCATCCTACTGAAATCTATAACTTATTTTGAAACTATCCTCTAAACAGTGAGCAAATTTAAAGAATAAAAATAACTATAAATGTTTCCTCTAATCTAGAAAAAATGTTATGAATTATTCACCACTGTTCTGTGTTACTCACTCCACAAATTAAATTAAATTAGGTCATGGGTTGTCAACTGGGGGGGTACGCGAGAAGGCCCTAGGACGTATGCATGGGTGGGCAGGGACGGAGTGCCGCCACACACCATCCAACGCAGGTATAGCCTGCTTGGCCAGATGCAGAGGAAGGCCACACGGCAGGCCTCTCTTCCCCATGTTCGGCTGGTGGGGGTACACTGTTCCACGTCTGGCCATTGGAGGTACACTGACTCAAAAAGGTTGGGAAAATCCCTGAATTAGGTTACAGCATACAGAGGGAAACATTTTGATATTGGCAACGCAACAGTATTTTCAAGGACAAGAATAATAAGGCATTTAGGAAATTCCTTTAAATGAAAATGAGAAATGAATGTCTACCAGATTATAAGTAGCAAGAGAAAAGAAAAATGCATATGCAGGTTAAATTCTACAGTACTTTGCCTATGTTGGCCTCTTGTAGCGATTAAAACAAAGGCAGAGGCAGAACACATTGTGCTCTCATTGACAAATCCTTTAATTATAAAAATAGAAATACTGAGCTGATATGTTGCTTGTATGTAGCATAAAATTCACTATATATTCAGTGCTAGTATGGGAACATAACTATTGGTTTCCTGCTGTTATTATTTTGGCCAGCATGGCTAACTCCCTTAGGGAGCATCTAAACAAGATGCTATGGCGCTGTAGCATCCCTTGGCAAAAACTGTGATGCCACCACTAAGTCGCCATAGCAATGCACTCCCTCATTATAGTGTGTTGCTATGGCAATGTAGCAGCCAAAAATAACTGTGCACGGTTGGCAGAGCACAGTATGAGCTGTTACTGCACCATCTTTTAGTACTTCCAAAAAAAGTACTAAATGATAGCACCATAACAAACGTGCCATACGTACACGTGTACACACACCCTTAATGTAACAATTTGGTATTATAGCCTCTCTCAGAGATTTCTTTTTTGATCTAATTTACCTGGAAAATGAAAGAGTAATGGGGTATTATCCTACATCCCTGCCTCTTCCCACTCCCCCCACAAAATTCCAAAATTAAAGAACTTTGTTTCAAAAGCCTATTAGGTTGCCAAAACCAGTTTACAAAATCCAAGCTCTTAGAAGAAAGAAAATGTATAGTTATGTGCATACATAATAAATGCATTATTCCTAACTAACGTAAAGAAATGCACACAATAAAATCTCTTTAATTTGTCATTCCAAGGGACTCGATGAGTAATTATCCATACCTGACTAATAATCAGTAGCCATTTCTAAACTTTTGTGAGATATATTCTGAATACCAGATCAAAATATGGTGAAGGATAGTTTCTGACATTTATAACGAAGAAAAAATATATTACAAACCTTGCAAAATTGTATGCAGTCTGGTTTGTACTCTGTATGATTATAGAGGTAAATGCCTAATCCACCATTTCTTATCACAAAATTTCAAGTGCTCACTATATAAGAATTACCAGATTATGAGGGAGTAAAATAACCAGTCAAAGATTTTTGTCTTCCATATTTGCATGCACTCCTTACCATAATAGAAGAAGATACGTAATTCAGCAAAATGGTTGATGTTCTATGTCTTGTTGATCCAAGTAAAGAGTATCCAGTACTTTGTAAGCACCGGCTGGCTCAACAGCCCAGCACTTTTAATTTGACGAATTATCAGGAGTAAACTTGTTATGATTTGGTATGTATACACACCTGGAAATAACTATTTTTTCTGTAACAGATGATGAATTAGCCAGAGTGTTTCATCCACAAATCAGTGGGACTCTGGCAGGGATTCTGTGCACCAACTGGTAAGGCCATAGTGACAAATTACCCCTGTGACTAATTAGCCAGATTTTCCTGTATTTCATCTTAAATCAACATTCTCTTTCATTCAAATAATAACTGTTGTTGCTTATCTCAAAGCACTGGCACAATACAGACTCTTCTGAAATTATGTACATGTGCATTAGTGATATCCTGATCCTATACCTCCATAGGTTGTCAAGTAAACATAGTTGTATCAGGTATCAAATGCTGTATGTCTGCCATGTTAAACTACAGGTAGAACATCATGCTCCAGACAGCATGCACATGCCTGTGCCCATGTACAGTATTTTTTTTTGTCTCTTGCTACCCCATTTCTCTCTAATTCATTTGCTGATTGAATCTACTTGTGACCTACAGCCCTGGTCTGACCTGCAAGCCTTCCCCCCCACACAACAGTATGCCCACCTTCTGGCAACTCACTTATCCTGCCGTAGTCACTGCCAACTAAATTAAACCAAGGAATCCAGCAATTCTGCTGTTTCTCACCTGCTGTGTGAGCTCTGTCCTGACACTGCTGCCCTCTAATGGACTGTCCATAGTCAAACAGCCTCTTCAATTTTCTTTCTCTACCTGCTGAAAGGATTGCTTTTTCTGAAGTGAAGCCAAAGACAGGAAAATGGAGTTTTAAGCCAGGTGGTCACTGAACTACAGCTCCCAGAATGCTTCTTGTTATGCCCAAATGTGGCCTGGCAAACTATTCTCATGTCTCAGTGGACATGATGTTCTCGCTGCTGAGTTAGACCCTAAAACTAGCATAGTGCCCAGTGCTAGCATAGGATAGTGCTAGCAGGGTACCAAATTGCTTAGAATGGCGTGAATGACTGAGTCACAATTTCCCCTTAGCGCAGTGATTTTCAACCCAGGGCTGCACTGAGATCTTTTCAAAGGTGCCTCAGGGTGTCACACAATATTAGTACTGTTAGGTGTATAAAGATGATTCACAAAATAACCCTGAGATTTCAAAAATGATTTAACAGTGTTAAAAACAGTCTGACCTAATGTGATCTTTCTGATTTCTTTGCAACAGAAGAATTACTCTTTGTTCTGTAGTCAAAGAACTAGTGAAAATTAAGAGCTGGTATATTCCTCAAGGTGCCTTGAATCTAAAAAGGTTGAGAACCACTGCTTTAGTATCATTTTTGCCCCCAAAGCCCTAACACAATCATGATGGCATGGAGCATGCTGTGCTGCAGCCTGTCATCTCTGATATATTAGTCCTAACATCAAGTTTTAGATTCTGTTTCCATTATTGATCTCCTGGTACTTTCCCCAAAAGATGCAGTGTTAGTTTAGTGTCTAGATACATGCTTCATGTTTCTGGCGTTACAGGCCTATGGTCCTTAATTTCTTATCCTTTTGCGCAATATTGCTGTTAAACAGCTGCAAGTGCCCCATTCCAGAGTTGGCCGTATCTAAGTGCTAGATATGTCTTCTCTAGTAAGTGCTTTAGGATTGTGATCTGTGATGGATGGAAGATGCTCTAGGAGCATCAAATTCAGTTCACAGTTGGTGCGTCCACATCAGACACTGACTGCACAGTAGCTGAAAAATACTGCACAGACAGTAGTATCAGGCTACTGCACAGTAGCATCATCTAAAAGATGTTACTGTGCATTTATTTGGTACTTGCTGACCATTTCTACATAGGCGGCAGACTGTGCAGTTGTTTCATAGTTAGTAGGGTCAGAAGGGACCTGAGCAGATCATCAAGTCCGACCCCCTGCCATGGCAGGAGAGAGTACTGGGGTCAAATGACCCCAGCAAGGTGACTGTCAAGCCTTGTCTTAAAGACCCCCAGGGTAGGAGCCAGCACCACTTCCCTTGGAAGTTGGTTCCAGATCCTAGCCGCCCTGACCATGAAGTAGCGCCTCCTGATGTCTAGCCTGAATCTACCCTCTGCCAGCTTGTGACCATTATTTCTAGTCACTCCTGGCAGTGCTCGGGGGAAACAGGGACTCCCCCAGTGCCTGCTGGTCCCCTCTGACTAGTTTGTAAACTGCCACTAGATCCCCCCTCAGCTTTCTCTTGTGGAGGCTGAACAGGTTCAGGTCCCATAGTCTCTCCTTAGAGGGCCTGCCCTGCTGCCCCCTGATCATGTGGGTGGCCCTCCTCTGGACCCTCTCCATGTTGTCCACGTCCCTCTTGAAGTGCGGCAACCAGAACTGGACACAGTACTCCAGCTGCAGCCTTACAGGTGCCGCATAGAGAGGGAGGATAACCTCCTTGGCCCTGCTTGAGATGCATCTGTGGATGCATGACAAGGTGAGGTTGTCCTTCCTGACTGCATCCCCACACTGCCGGCCCATGTTCATCTTGGCATCAATGACAATTCCAAGATCCTTTTCTGTCTCTGCACTGACGAGAAGGGAGTTCCCCAGCCTGTAGGTATGCTGCTGGTTCTTCCTCCCCAGGTGCAGCACCTTGCACTTGTCAAGTGTTGAATCCCATCCTATTCTTGTCCACCTACCCCTGTAACCTGTCTAGGTCCGATTGCAGCCTATTCCTTCCTTCTAGCGTGCCCACATCCCCCCACATCTTAGTGTCATGAGCAAATTTGAGCAAGGTGCTTTTTACCCCCTTGTCCAAGTCACTGATGAAGATGTTGAACAGTGCGGGCCCGAGGACCGAGCCCTGGGGGACCCCACTGCCCACATCCCTCCAGGTCGAAAACGACCCGTCTGCCACCACTCTCTGGGTGCAGCCCTCCAGCCATTTGGCGGCCTATGCATAACCAAGCACTAAATAACTGTGCAGTAACTGGCATTATTGCACAGTAGCGTTAGAAAAACCCATGTGTGGACGCTACTGCACAGTAGCTTGTTACTACTGCACAGTAACATTATGTTATGGTTAGTGTCCCCCAATGCTACTGCATAGTAGCAATGAGCTACTGCGCAGTAGCGTCTTGTATAGACATAGCCATTAAGTACTAAATAAATGCGCAATAACAACTGTGCAGTAGTATCTTGTATAGACATGCCCACTGAGCCAAAACTACTTCCATCCACAGCAGGTCCCTAATGATACAAATTGGAATTTGCAGAGATCAAGAGTAAATTATGGCATCTGTGTAGGATCTAAAATCTTAGTTATCGTTATTTGTTCAGTGCCTTATTGTCACATTCACTCTAGTATCCACCATTTAGAATCCATTCTATTTGTTTCCTCTTACTTTGCCATTCTTTTTCTTTTCCATCTCACCTTTTTGCTTCCCTCCCTGCAGCAATTTCAAGCCTCCTCCATGAACTGCATTACCAGCCCCTTCACATATCTACCAAAAGACCAGCAGTGAGATTGCTGTTGACATATCGAGTTATTAGACTTTAATATTAGACCTTAGAGTCAACAACCCCTTGCAATTAGTGGGATATAAGGAAGTTTGTCTGTTTGTTTCAGATCACATTGGGAAAGTTAAACTTAACAATCAGGAGGGATAGAAACAGACTATTTAAAATGAAGAATCTTAAGACTATGCAGAAGCCAAACACATACTCCAGGTGCACCATTTACTTGACCCCACAGGGCTAGAAAAATTGATTCCTCTTTGGTAGGAGGGGAAATTCAGTCACCACCTTAATTCAGCCTGCGTTTCCTCCATTACAACAAATTACCTTCACTACAATGTGTCTAAGGAAATGCCATCTTCTGGGAGCTAAACTTTGGTGACATTCTCAGTCTTCTCATAGGGCAATTAGAGCCCAGGGTGTTTTTCTGTCATGTTGTTACATGTGGTCCTCTGTGAAACAATGCAATTGAAAGACTTCAGATGCATTTAGTGTCCTTCATCCCTGTTTTGGCTTTGCTTTTTTATCTTGTCCATAGACCTGTGGTCCCACTCCATCACCATGTAAACCAGTGCGAGGTCTACTCATAGCTCCCATGTCTCTTATGCTGACAGGTAACATGACTGAAATCACTTGTGCATCATCTTCTCATGGAAGATAATTTGGATAGCACAGGACTGTGTGAGGAAATGTCTATCCTCTCCTCAGATATTCTGCAGCTATCTTCTGTGGATCTTGCTGGGTATACATATACATAGCCCATGAGCTACAACTGCAAAAGGGTCTTTTAGGCAGGAGTCATGGGGAGTGAACTCCTCATTGCATCATTTCCGTCAAAACTGTTTGCTTGTTACTACTTTTGGCTGTCTGTTTTCCTTGAACTCCCCAACTTTCCCTGCAGTATGTTCCCATCTCCCAGGAAATAATGTGCAGAGAGAAATGTCAGGAACTCAGGTGTGAAATATATTTTAATTAAGTTTAGGGCCTTGTTTTTTTAGTCTCTGTTGCTCAGCTGAGGGTGACTGCCCAAAGGACAAAGCAGATGGTAGGGGTGGCAGAAGAAAGTGAAGAAAAGGTAGGGAAGGGAGGCAGGGGGAGAAAGATCAGGGGAAGCAGATTGAGGGCATGTGTTTGTTTCCAACAAGTTTTTAAACACCCCCACACAGTACAACACAACAAACCATGGAGAGGCTGACCCGGAGAGTCACAATATGCACACACCAACCTGTGTCACAGCAGAGCACCTCAGTGTTAAGTTGCCTAAGGATATAGCTCAATACAAACACAACATTCAGAGTCCAACAACTAAACACATGGGCTCCAACTCACTTCAGCAGACACACTTTGGGCAATAATAAGCTTGAAGGCCAGCAGAGATATATATACTGACACAAAGACCTACAGCCCCATGCACTGAATAGTCACTAAAACCACACATAGTCAGGCAACTAACTATGTAAACCCACATTAATCAGTGCACACATTCACTGTGCTCTTTGAGAGATGCCACAGACACACTAACAGACGTGTTCATACAGCCTAAAACACAAGCAGAATGACTCAAATAGATCTGCAGACAGATGAAAAAAAATACACAAAACGCAGAGTCTCAGACATGCCTACAATACCCCAAAGCAAGAGATGAAAGGAGAACTCATTTTTACCATTTGCTTGAGAGCTAGGGATACCTGAACTCACAGGGACTTAGGGAGACAGGAAACCAGATGGCTGAGTGGCAAAGGAGAAGAGAGAGAGACAGAGAGAAGGGGTTAAGGTGCAAGGAAGATAGCTTCAGAGTCTGTGCATTGGGAATTAGCTGGGGATTTGCTGTGCACCAGACAATGTTCAAAGAACACTTGGATTGCGAAAGTTGTGTCCAGCGAAGCGAGCTTCATCCCCCAGCTCTTCTTCAATCCTGCAGGGAAAAAATGTTAATCAACTTCAGAGCCTCAGTGCAGGGCAGTATTGAGGAAATACCTGGGGCATCAGGAGCAACTCCGACAGAGCAAATCATAGTTTCATAGTTCATAGTTTCTAGGGTCAGAAGGGACCTGAGTAGATCATCTATTCTGACCCCCTGCCATGGCAGGAAAGAGTACTGGGGTCAAACGTCCCCAGCAAGGTGTTCCTCTAGCCTTGTCTTAAAGACCCCCAGGGTAGGAGCCAGCACCACTTCTCTTGGAAGTTGGTTCCAGACCCTAGCCGCCCTGACCGTGAAGTAGCGCCTCCTGATATCTAGCCTACAAATGTTTGAAGTGAGATAGAGCAGGAAAAACGGGCTGTGATGAATGTCAGGACTAGATTGACAGAGGTATTGCATCTTTCGGAGGGGGAGAAGAGACATCTGAAGAGAGATCCCATCTAGGATACTGCAGTCAGGTGGGACCCTGGTGACAACAAGAACATTCCCATGCCCTACATCCTTAGTCCTGGGGTTCTCTGCCTGTGCTGTCCATCTTTTCCACCCTGGTGAGGCTCAAAAGACATCCCCCTTATCTGCATCCTTAGCTCTAGGCCCACTCACCTCATGAGCTGGTTGTATTTGGCCAGTCTCTCAGACCTGCAAGGGGCTCCTGTCTTTATCTGCAAAATATGCACCACACAAAACTGTGAGACATCCTCATGGTACATTACCTCCCATGCACGGGACCCCAAGTCTGTCCTGGAAGACAGAGGGAATTCACCCTCCATGTTAATTCAACTCTGATCTTCTCCTCCCATACTCCACTCCAAGGCTGTCCAGGGCCTAGATTCCAGCTCATTGACACTTACCTGTCCAGTGCACAGGCCCACAACCAGGTCAGCAATGAAGGTGTCTTCAGTCTCCCCAGATCGGTGACTCACCATCACTCCCCAGCCATTCTCTTGAGCCAATTTGCAGCTAGAGAGAAACAATGAGGTTGAAGGCTCTCTCTCCTACAGCCCCCACATGCCTGGGAAGAGGCTCTGTCACCCCTCCCCTGCCCAGACATGGCTCCCAGGACTCCTACTGCCTGCTGACAAAGATAAAGACCCTGTCAACAGCAAAGTTGCACCAATCTAACTAGCTGCTTTAGAAATCAGAGGGAACCAATGACACCACTTCCTGCCCCTGTGTTGGGCATGGCTAGAGGGCTGGGGACTCACGCTTGAATGGCTTCTGTGACTGATCCAATCTGGTTGACTTTGAGCAAGAGGCAGTTGCAGGCCTTTTCCTCAACAGCTCGTTCAATGCGTTTGGGGTTTGTCACTGTCAGGTCATCCCCCACAATCTGAATCCCCACATTGGCTGTGAACTTGGTCCAGGCTTCCCAGTCATCCTGATCAAAGGGATCCTCAATGGAGACCACTGTAGAGACAGGGGAAGTTGGGCAAGTTACAGCTGCCTCCTTCCCAGCCCAACATTGCACAGTGATCCAAACCTCCAGGTAGCAAGCACTAAGGGTATCTCCATGTTGTCACACGCAAGACCCCTGATCAAGCCTTATACTGCACTGCACAGTACTGCATAATGCGCACGTACTCTAAGCATAGCAGCTCACCTGGGTAATCACGTACAAAGCTTTGGTAGAGGTCACCAAGCTCATCTGCAGAGATATAGCGGCTAGGGTCATCAGGGGATTTGAAATCCAAGTCATATTTGCCATCACGGTAGAACTCAGATGCTGCCACATCCATGCCGATAACAATCTTGTCAGTATAGCCAGCTTTGTCAATGGCTTCCTTGAGGAGTTCCAGAGCTGGAACAGTGACAGACAGAGTGAACAAAACACTGCTAAACTGCTTACATCAAACTCATCCAGAACTCCAGTCACTCAACAGGAGTGACATGCCCAAGAGACAGGAGCTGCCGAGGAAGGACAAACACCAAAAAAGGACAGTCCCTCTCTAGACTGCTGTGTTGAGACCTTAGCTGGGGAATTAACAAAAAGACAAAAAGAAGGGAAACTGTATCAGTTGGACCTAAATATGGAAAGGCCTCATATCGCACAGAAGAGCTGGCTCTGGTAAGACACAACCTTATAGGCTTTACTCAGCTCTGGCCTCCTCAATCCCAGAAAGTGATGGGCAGGCAAGAGCTCAGAGAAGAGATAGGAAAATACTCCAGGGGTTGAAGGCATTAAGTTCTTGGGAGGAATTCAGAGACCTAATCCCACAGCTCAGAGCTGTGACAAGGGCGAAGGACATAACTGCCTGCAAGTATGCAAGGCCACTGAACACCAAAGGGAGGGGACTGTTTAGGAAATCAGTTAATGGGGCAGGATGTTACTAAGGAGAAGGTGCTCAGAAGGATAACCAAGCATGGTGAGGAGCTGTCTCTTCAGTGGAAGGACTCAGAACCCTGAAACTGGAGACACTAGGGATTAGGAGCCTTAGGAAATGGACATAGAGTGAGCAGTGATCCAGCCAAGGATGCATCTGTCCAATCTCTGCCCCTTTTGATCATTCTTTTTTTTTTTTTTTTTTTTATCTCTCTCACCTTCACTATTCTCTAGGATGTTGGGGGCAAAGCCACCCTCATCTCCCACATTGGTGGCATCCTTGCCATACTTCTCCTTGATGACACTCTTGAGGTTGTGGTAGACCTCGGCCCCAATCTGCATGGCATCCCGAAAGCTTTCTGCCCCTACAGGCAGGATCATAAACTCCTGCATGGCTAGCTTGTTCCCAGCATGTGAGCCTCCATTGATCACATTGAAGGCCTGGATGAACACAGAAAGAAGCAGAGGTGAAATTGCCAATCCCTTATAACTGCTCTGAAAGGGAGCTCTCAGTTGAGCCCCCACATTCCATCAGTCCTGCATTCCCCAGCCTCACCATAGCCCCACAAACTTTAAATCTCTTTGCAAGTAGACTTGACAGCCAGAGCCCCAGAAAGTTCTTACAGGCACAGGCAAGATGAGGTCTGAATTCCCAGCCAGGTCAGCAATGTGTCGATACAGGGGGACTTCTTTCTCTGCAGCACCTGCCTTGCACACAGCCAGGGACACCCCGAGGATGGCGTTGGCTCCAAACTTGGCTGCAAACATTTCAAAATTCGGAGTAAACATCCCAAACTCCTTCACTTCTGCCCTACAGCCCCCCTTTCTATTCCAGCCCTGGCTCCCCACACAGCTATGCCAGTGCCCCTCACTCCTGCCCCGCAGCGCCCCCTGCTATTCTATCCTTGGGTTTCCCACAGCCCTGTCAGGACCCTCACTCTTGCCCTGTAGCATCCCACCCCCTACTCCTGTGCTATTCTATTTCTAATACCAAAGGAAAACAGAATTACATTTGTTCTCTGTTCCATCCATCTCTATCATAAGGTTGTCTATCTTCTCTTGATCCACAACTGAGAGGCCCTGCAAGAAGAAACATTTCCTAAGACAGGGTTGTGAGGAAGAGTCTTGAGAGAGCATGAGGGAGATCTAGATTGTGGGAGAATCCATATGCATATACCCCTAGAAATCTAATGTCATAGGGTGTGGACAGATGAAACAATTATACTACTTTAAAAGGGGGCAGGGGAAGAGGACTCACTGAAGTTCAGCTGAAACCAGTTTGCTCTGAACAAAAAAGTTACTATAGCTTAGTTTTACTTATTACGGAATCAGACCAAACTACAGATCAGATGGTACGTGCTTCCAAGTGGTAAGCCCTGCTCCCTTTAAAGCAGTGCAATTGTTTGTCCCTAGTGTGTGAAGCAGAGGTTGTGTGTAAAGTGCAGCATCTTCTACAGAGTATAGATGTACCAAAGCCAAATGTACCAAATAGATGTACTAGCAAGCTTGGGTTCCCAATGCAGTCCACCCATGTAGAAGCAAGGAGCTTGGTCTGAACTAACCACCCACCTATCTTCTAGTTCTCGGCATGTTTTTTCAACCTGCAGCAAGCTGAAAACTAGATAAGTTCTAGTAGCCAAGCTATCTAGCTTACAGGAAACAGAGAAAGGTCCTCATTACACTATACCCAGAGCAGTGTAGACATATCCAGAGTGTGTATGTGCATGTCTCTAAGATCAGATGTCTCAGAGTGTAAATAAGGGACCTACTAGTGCAGCTCAGAGACTTCTTTTAACATCCATGTCCCTAGAGCTGCACAAGCAGGATTGTTGCCCTGGCTCCCTAGGAAGCAGTATACAAGTTGCACACATAGTACTGGCTGTGTAGCACATGGTTCAGTTCATGTTATGGCTCTGTCCTAGGTTTTGGAGACTGGCTCTCTAGCAGTGCCATAAACACATTGTTACTACCTGATGAGACCACTGATCATGTCATAGAAAAGTCCAGTTCCTGCACAAACAGAATCAGTGGCCCATCACTCTGTGGATGCCATATGGAGAAGAGAGGTGACAAATGGGAGAGGGCATGGAAGCATCGGAGGAAGGCACTGCAGTATCTGGAAAGAACATCTGAAAAAGGGAGAGCACTTTAGAGTGAGACAGGGCCACTGGAAATCAGATGGCAGGGAGTCTAAAAACTGGGTCAAGTGCACTGAACTTCTACTAAGAACCACCACTGCAGAAGAACCTTCATTATAATACACACACACACAAAAAGGGCTTGTGATGGAGTGTGCCTGGGGTAAAAGGGAAATATCAAGGTAGTAGTAAAGCTGGTGAAATGGAGAGAGACAGACAAAGATTAGAAGAAAACAAGAGCAAAATAAATTTTCAACAAAGAATAAAGGGAAATCCTTACAGAGCTCAGGAGAGCTGGAGCAATAGTGTTGTTGATATGATCCACGGCCTGCAGGACCCCTAGAGAAAGGAAGAGATGGAGAGAGACAGAGGCAGAGACAGAGTGAGAGAGACAAAGGCCACAGACAGATGAACATATACCCTGGTGTAATTTACAGTGGTTTTATACAGCTACCTAAATTACACTGGGATCAAGAATAGACAAAATGTGCAGCTACTCCAAATAGCTACCTTAGGGGTGGGACAGATGACACAATCTGGTGTAATTTACACCAGTAGAATGTTTTAATCACATATCTTTCAGGATAATTCTCCACCAGATTGGAAAGAATTATCCAGGCTTGATGTTTGTCTCATCTGTCCACTCCTTTTTACACCAGTGTAAATGCCTGTTACCTTGATGGAAAACTTTCATCTGCTCAGGGTAAGAGAAAGAAAGAGAGGAAGAAAGAGAGGAAGGGAGGGGAGGGAAGGGAGAGAAAGACTCAGGGCCTGATTTTCCACCCAGATTTGTGCACCTGGAATTCCAGTGAGGTCAAGGGAATTAAACAGCATCAAGCAAGTACAGCTGATGGAAATCAGGTCGAGGGTCAGCCACCCACAGACACAACTTTGATATTAGGGAGTTGCCCGGAAGGTCCTCAGCAAGACAAGGAGTGGGATACTCCCCACCTTTTCCTAGGAATCGTGATTTGTCATCATCTCGTAGCTCCAGAGCTTCATAGATGCCAGTGGAAGCACCGCTGGGAACTGCTGCTCGGAACATGCCTGGCAGAGCGAAACACACATGTAAAAGTGGAGGAAAGGATAAAGAAAAAAAATGTTTTCAATGTCCATCCCCCTTTCTTGCATCTCTGTGAAAATGCCTCACCTATCATTAATGAAAACTCATGGCTTCTAAGGCATTTGGGGAAGGACTAGATAACCCCTGAGGTCTCTTCCACCACTTATGACTTCATGATCACCCTGGGTTATATGTGGGGAAATTAGAGCACAAGTAGGGGAACAACTTCACCGAAGGTTATATAATGAGATGAGTAGCAGAGCCACACAGAGAACCAAGGAGTCCTGAGTCCCAGCCCCTTAGGTGCCTTCATGAGTTCCTACTCTTCATCAAACTAGAAACAGAGTCCTGGAGTTCTCTTCTCCATCTCCTACTCTAACACATTAGCCAAAGGAGCTTGAATGGTGGCTGCAGGCAATTTCTCCCATTTTGAAGTTACTTTGTCTTTCTGAATAAAGAAGGTAATGAAATATCCAATTCTAGAAGCAGGATCTGTTTAGGTCACCCATAATTCCTAGGCTGACACACACTTACCTGAATGCACACAGAAGCACTTAAGCTGCTACATACATAAAACACACATACACACAAGAGATTTGTTTTAATTTAGATTACAAAACCTACAGGCATGCAGCAAAATGAGCATGTCCAGGAATCAAGAACATACCTGCAAAAACTGAAAACGTTTCCTATCAATAAGAATGTGAATGTGGGACACTAGTACACAGAGCGACATTTGCATGAAGGTATGTACACATGCATTAACATGCACAGGGATGCATGCCCTTCATTGGAATATACACAAACAACCTGTCACACACACATACACACACACACACACACACACACACACGCAAGCAGTTTCATTTAGTGCACAATGCTATACGGACTGCTAACATCTCTCTGTACTACAGAGGACACATGCCTTCCCTAGTGAGCTCTCTCACACACAGCCAGACAGACATGGGCCTTTCCTGTCAGAGCTAACAGAAATTATCTGTCAACACAAGATGCACAGTGGGTACCTTCTCTCTAGGTGCCGCAGCAATAGAGGGTAAGGTAACAGGCACGTATGCACTGTCCCTGAACACACACTTGGATACATGCTGCCACAACTTCACACACATTCACCTCTAATGAGATTAAAATTTGGGGCCCCAATGTCTCTGGCATGGTATCTGAGGTAAATTCTCCAGCAGTGGTCAAGAGCAAAATCCCCAGTATTGCAAGAGTGTGCCAAGGAGTTGGAGACACAGCAGTGGGTGCCATTTTCTATGCAGGTCACCTGCAATTTCTCAGTTTTTTCTAGCTGGCTGCCAACAGGCTGACCTGGTTCCACTTCCTACAAGGCTATTCTGCCTGGACTCATTCATTCTTCTCCCACGTACCTTTCTGTGTACACAAATCCACCTCAACAGTGGGGTTCCCACGGGAATCCAAAATCTCCCTGGCATGGATCTTTTCGATGGACATGATGAATCCGGTCTTCTCTAAAAAAGAGTGGAAAGTGGCACTGGTGGAAAGAAAAGGAAGCCAAAGGATTCAAGCTGTGGTCTACTCTGTGCCAAAGGCCTCCTAGTCTGCCAGAGACACTGAGCTTTGTTTTTAGTTTCCCATTCCCAGAGAGAGAAAGGGGGGAAAACTCAGAGAAGAGCCACAGAAACACTGCTCAAGTTGGAATTAGCTTATCTCTCCTGAGAACCTATCTGGCTCAAGGAGAGACACAAGAACTGCTGGCAAAGACCCAAAAGGTGCAAATCCTCTGGGATTAAGGCAGCAGTGTTCAACCCTTCCACCCCAAAGGACACCTAGGGTTTTGACCTGGTCTGCTCCCTTCACTTGCAGAAAGCGCAGAGAGCTCTCCCACCTAAGTGGGGAGCTAGTTCCTGCTCTTCCCCCTACAGAGCACCTGGTCTTCAGTGAGAGAAGAGGGTGGCTGGAGACGTGGGGCTAGGGCAGAGAACCAAGGCACTAGCTGGTGACTGGCTCTCAGCTTCTCTTCCCTCTCTGGGGCTGCCCTGAGGTTGTTGGAAGAATCCATCACTATCCCACAGCCTAGCAGGGAAGCTGGCATGAGAGCAGTCAGAGCTATTGTCCTCCCTTTACTGCAAGGCAGCCAGCGGGTGAAGGAACATCAGCTGTTCAGAGCAAAGCTGCTGCTGGGGCTGCAGGGGAAGCAGTGGGAGACAGCGCACCCTCCCTCCTCTCACAAGTCTGAGTCAAACAGTCTGTAATAGCACGGCGGGGCTCAGGGAGCTCACATCCGCTATGACTCAGTTTACATTTTTGTCTTGCAGTCTCCCTCAAGAGCCATGATTCAATGGGTGCCTCAAGGTCCACTGACACCACTGGTTCAGGAGGCCTGAGGGGGCATGATAAGGCTGTACCAAGTGTTAAAGAGTCATTCCCTAGTGCCACGGGGTCTAAGAACCCAAGAAGCCATCCCCCAAGGGAATCCCCCCCCCACAATGCCAGGAGCAAAGAGCCTTGAAGTCTGTAGCTCAGTTCAGCAATCAGATCTTTAATTCTAAAAATGAAACATGCAGGTGTGTGCAGGGGGCTGGAAGATGAGAGGACTGTAGCTTCTTGCTCTGAAGGGCTGGAAGGGAGAGATTTGAAGACTTTGCCACAGGAAGTCAGGTCTGGGTGCAGGGGGGATATGGGAGGGCAGAGCAGCTGTGAAAGATTCTCCTGCTGGAGCCAACACTGGATGTCCACTGCAGTCTTGCCCTCCCCATCCCAGAACTGAGGCCCACTTGTCTCCTCTGGCCAACACTCTTCTCTTGGTTACCAGGCATGTTGTCTAATGATAAGCCAGGGAATGGTACTCCTGGGAAGCAAGCGGGGGTAGGGGGGTGCAATTTAAAGCAAAATCTGCTCTCTCATTCATGCAGGTTCAGTCTCCCCACCCCCCTCCACACTCGCCAGTGGAATAACCAGCTCTGAATATTGATCCTAAACCAAACCCCAAGCTGAGACCAAGCAAAAGCCAAATCAAATTTGGAGAGCCCTACAGAGGAACTGCTAGGGTAATGGGATGCAGTGCGGCAGGCAGAGGGACAGAAAGGAGCATACCAGAGACTGTGCGTGTGCAGCAAAGGAAGGAGCAGGGAGAGTACCACTACAGCAGGGAGGGGCAGAGGAGCAGACTGCAGAGGGGCCAGAGCTCTGTCTTGATCTCATGCCCTTGGGGTACAGAAGGCACAATTCAGGTTCAGGAAAAGCTTGGGAGTTGCAGGCAGCGAAACTGGGAATCTCTTGAGCCCACGCAGGGGACTCCGCAGCTTCCATCTGGGCTGTCATCCTGCATCAGCTGCCTCAGCAGCTGCTCCTCGCACCGGATTTCCTCACACAATCTGTCAGACTCCACGGGACCTTCCACCATGGCTGAACCCAAATGGGCTGTGTGGGAAAGGGGTGAGGAGGGGCAGGACCCCTCAGCATGAGCTCCTCTGCAGTGGGTCCTGGCGATGACACAGCAGCTAGACCCAGCGCTGCCAGTCCAGCACCAGCAGCTTGCCAGCCTCTGCTCCAGACTGCAGCGCTGGCTTGGCCGGTGATCTTCAGCAGGCAGGGAGCAGGACTCCATTCATACTGCAGCTTCACCCTCACCCTCACCACGCCATGCCTCCCTCTCCCTGCTCTCCCCTTCCCTTGCCTCCCTCTCCAGGAAGGCCCTGCTGAAAGGAGGTCAGGGGCGGATAAGCCGAGATAAAGGATGGGCAGAGGCAGAGCCGGGAGCCCGCTGGCCGGTGGAGGCAGCTGGAGGGGGCACCCCCCGAGGAGAGCTCGGGGGCGGGCAGTGCCGCAGTGGCGAGGTGGGACCCTGCGCCCCGCTGCCAGGAGCCCTCGGGGGCTGCGCCCGGGAAGGCGGGCGGCTACGGTGCCCTGCCCCGGCCGGGGCACACTCACCTCGACGGGGAGAGGAGAGGAGAGGAGACGAGAGGAGCGGAGCGGGCGCGGGCAGGCGGCGGTGTGAGCCGGCGGGAGGCGCCCGGATGGGCCGGGCCAGAGGCAGCGGCAGCACGTGAGCGGCGCGGCGCTGAGTCAGGCTGCGGCCCGGCCGCACGTAGGAGAGGGGGAGGGGGGAGGATGCGGGACGCGGCGCGGCGCGGCGCAGCGGGACGGGACACGCGGGCGCGCTTGAGCCGACGCTCTTTATTGGCGGGCGCGGGTCGCAGGGCTCCTCGGCTCAGTCGGGCTCCCCGGGGCCGGACTCCTCCGTGTCCTGGCGGGTAGACGGGCAGAGGGTCAGAGGGGTGCCCGCCCCAGCCCCCTTGTCTCCTCGAGGTTTGCGCCCGGGGCAGGCGGTGACACCCGGCTGATGCCAAGGGCTCCATGATGTGGTGACCGCGGTGCGCCCTCACCTACTGGTTTGGGCCAGCCCAGCCAGTGGGGCCAGATGCAATGGACACCCCTGGTCTAACCTCTTCGGACTTAAGCACAAGCAGGCCCCTCATGCTAGTACATGGCACTATGCCCCAAAGCACCAAGGGCACCCTAGCCTGCCACAGGTAAAGCAGGGGGGCACAGGCACTGCCAGCACCCTGTTGCAGGGACAGGAAATAACTGGTAAATAGACGCAGGAGCTCCAAGGAAGGCGGCATGCCGTGCTCTCCCTTGAGCTCTGTTTTGGGCTCAGTTCCCCTAATCTCACACGAGTGGCCCCCAAGCTCGCCAGCTCCTCTACTTCCCCAGATGCTCATTCTTGCCCTCCGCTGCTCCCACCTGCTCCTGTTCCTGCTCCTGCTCTTGCTCTTGCTCCTGGCGATGCTGCCGGAGCTCCTCCGCCTCCATCCGCTCTTCTTGCTCGTAGAAGTCCTTGTCGAGTCGCTCCAGGCGTGAGAGCAGGACCAGGATTTCCAGCCGGTAATCGCCCTCATCTGCACAAGGGTTGTCCAACAGCACCAGTGCCCGCAGCATAGGTAGGACCTGCAGCTTGGCCACTTCCTGCAGCCCAGTGATCCCATTCCCCCTGCAGCAGGGAAAGAGCAGGGCTGATTATGAAGAGCTCCCGTAGGAGTGAGACTGTTCCAGTGAGGGGACACTTGGCTGAAGCCAGCAGCTGAGGTCACTTCACTATCACCACCTTGGGCTCCTTGGATCAGTTGTCTCCCCTGGACAGCGGACATCAAGAGGGTATTTGCATTCCTCAACAGTGTGCTGAAGGGGTGAGAAGAGAAGGACTAAAAGGGATTTCAGCAAGGAATGCAAGGTACCAGCACAAGGTACAGAACTAGAAACAGGTCTCCCTCAAGGAACAAAATAGTAAGAAGTGTCCCAAAGGGCTGCTGAGGGAACCAAAGTACTAGGACTCAGAGAGGCTGCAAGGTCTGGAGCCCCTCTGAGACTAGCAGAGGCTGTATCAACCAGAGCAGCCTCACCTGCTACAGGGGGATGGTATGGATCCAAGGCAGTCAGCTGGGCACGTTTTGGGGAGAATAGACTGAAATGTGCACCCCAGCATCCCCAAAAGGCCTGTGGGGCCAAAGCTGACTTGGGGAGAACCAACCTCAGATTGAGGTACTGCAGGCACTTCATGTTGCTAGAAAAGCCATCCAAGGTGCCCAGCTGGTTGTCACGCAGATGCAGGGTTGTGAGCTGCACCAGGTCTTGTAAGCCTTCTAGGCGGCTAATGGAGTTCTGGGCCTGAGCACCAGGGAGGGGAGAGGATGGGATGCGGAAAGAGAGGAAAAGTAGAGAAAGGGAGGAAAAAAATATCAATAATGATATATTCTAAAGTTTCTGTCATATTCTTTCTACTCACCTCCCTTGAACCATTCTGTTACATGGCAACCTTCCCTAAGATTGGCCATGGCAACTATTTAACAATAGTTGCCAGGTTAGCCTGAAGTCAGGCAGAAGGTAGCATACATTTGCACCTTATAGACTAACTAAATCAGAAATGCATGAGCTTTCATAAGCAGGAGCTTCCTTCATGAGATGCTAAAGAAGGGACTGTTTAACAGCCTAACAGCAATGCTACACAATGATTTAGGACAAGGTATTTAGAGGAATCCCATCTTCAGTTGACATTTCAGGAAAAAAATTAGGGAAGGAAGAGTAGAATAAGATGAGAACTTGACCAGCGTCTGGGGATTTATACCTTAATTCATAGGACAGGGCATTTTTGATGCCTTGAAGAAGTCAATAACCAAATGTTTTACATCTCTACTTACATCTCCCGGAGCTCATGCTGGAGCTCTAAGACAAATCCTTATTCCAAAGGGAGAACATCTCCTGCTGAGTAACCCATAGCAATTCTTGCAGTACTAGAGCTAAGATGGGGCATTTTTCCTGGCAGAGTGAACACAGTGTGGCCTAGTGAGTTGCTGTATCACAGCCAGCACAGCATCCCTTCCCATGGTTGTATTTAAATTATAACCCTTAAGATTCTCATTGTGGCCCTAGAGATGAACAGTATCAAGAAAAAAAACAAATATCTGGATATGAGCTGGAAGTTTGTAGAATAGGGACTCTAGCTCAGATCGGCCCAGTTGTCCTGGTTCAGTATCCTATCCTTGACTTTGGCCAATAGCAACTGATATGTCTACATCTCAATAACAACTGCTTCAGAGAAGCAAGAAACCCTGTGGGAGGTAGACATGGGATAATCATTTCTAGGGAAGTTTCTTGCTAATGTGTAATAGTTAGAGATTGGCCTAATCCCTGAAGCAGGAGGTTGACAGTTTACATTTTATTAGTATTTAACGGTGTAGCTCAGGATATTCTAGTTATCCATATAAATGTTCTTTGAATATTGCTAAGTCCTCAACTCTAATAACTTCTAGTTGCAACAACTTCTAATTGCATGCAATATGAAAAGTGCTTTTGCTTTCTTTTAACAATTTCAGATTAACCATCTTTCAACTTGATTGGCCATGCCCTTCTTTTTGGGCTTTGAGACAGAAAAAACAAAAGTTTGGTTTATAATATCTATATGAATAATGCATTATTAACAATTATTGGTAGGTCTTGGAGCATAGTCTGTAATTAAGTTGCTTGACATGTCCCAACACTTTCTAGTCTAAGACCACATATTGAGTTGTTTATAACTTTGTCAAAATTTAATGGTTAAGATAGAAATTTTCTACATCAGCTTTTTGTTTCAGGCTCTTTTTTTATTTCAGCCAAAACAGTTCTTGTCACTGGGAAAGTAGTTAGTGAAGAATGTCTTTCTTTTCTTTGTTAAAAAGTTCTAGTGACCTTGCCTTTGAACAGCTTTAGTGCCTCCTTATTTTGCAGCAAAAATAACATGACAGTCAGTTACATGTCTGTTGAAAGCTGAATGAGAACCTTACCAAAGTTTGTCAAGTTAGAAGTCTTTGAAAAACTGCAGATTTTACATATGCCCCGTAAAGACTTTCTGGAGCTTTGCAGCTAAATTCACACTAAGCATGCTCCAGCCCAGAACTGAGTAGCACTTTCCTTGTATTATGCCTGGTAGTTGTACATGAGAGTTGTTCCCAAAGCTTTCAATAATAGGTTTAAAAAACACACACTTGTCTAGCATGGGCGACTAGTGCCACCTTAGTCGGGGGCGGGGGGAGCACATGCACTGTTAGCAACCGGGGAGGGAGGTCCCCCATGGCCAATCTCACCAACAGGGGGTGAGATTTGCACCCCTCACATCAACTGAGTCAGCCATACTGCTGGCTCCAGCATGTGAGGACAGAGGCCCACCAGCACTTGCACCCACAAGAAGGCACAGAGTTATTATGGTGAGTGACTCCCTCCTTAGGGGGGCAGAGGGAGCAATCTGTAGCCCATGAGGTCTGCTACCTGCCTGGAGCTCATGTCTGTGATGGGACAGAGAGAATCCTCAGACGTGCCCGGCCCTCCAACCACCACCCCATGCTACTCATCCACATGGGCACACGTGATATGGCACAGAGCAGTCTGGGCCAGGTCATGTGGGACTACAGGGCTCTGGGAGCGGGGCTTAGGGCTCTGGGGACTCAGATAGTTTTTTCATCGATCCTCCTAGTCGCAAGATATGGGCTGCGGAGGGAAAGGTGCATTGGTGAGGTGAATTGAAGACTCCGGCAATGGTGCCATCACGAGGAGTTTGGCTTCTTTGACCACGGTCCATACTTCAGACAGAGTGGACTGTTAGGAAGTGACAGCCTCCACCTCACCTGCTGCCCAAGAAAAGGCCAATCTCCTAAATCATTTTTTTGCATTGGTTTTTCACCCTCCCAAGAGGATCACACTGTCAGAAAGGCATGAACCAGCCTGGGAGTGGGTGGCGGGTCCAAAATTGATGTGGATCAGGTAAAGGAACACCTTGAGAACCAGGACATTCCAGGCAAAGTTCACAGATGACACCAAATTATGGGGGAGGGCAGTCACGCTATAGGACAGGCTGGGGATACAGGCTGACTCGGACACACTTTCAAGGTGGGCTGACCAAAACCAGATGGCCTTAATTGCTGAGAAGTTGAGAAGTGTAAGGTGCTGCACCTCGGTAGGAAGAACTCTCAACACACTTAGAAGCTTGGCAGCGCTGATTGACCACAAGATAAATATGAGTTACCAATGTGATGCTGTGGCTGGCAAAGCAAACAAAACTCTGGTGTGCATCTACCGATGCATCTCAAGCAAAACCAGGGCTGTTATCCTCCCACTGTACTCGACCTTGGTGAGGCCGCAGCTGGAGTACTGCATCCAGTTTTGGACCCCCCACTTCAGGAGGAATATGGAAAACCTTGAGAGAGTTCAGAGGAGAGCCACCCTTATGATCCAATGCCTGGAGGGCAGGCCATACAAGGAGAGGCTGAGGGATTTGGGATGCTTCAGTCTGGAGAAGAGAAGGCTCAGGGGTGATTTGGTAGCAGCCTACAATTATATAAGAAGGGAACATCAGGACCTGGGAGAACAGCTGTTCACCAGAGCTCCCCAAGGGATAATAAGGTCTAATGGCCACAAACTCCAGGAAGGCCGATTTAGACTAGACATAAGGAAAAAGCTCTTTACAGTGTGTGTGTCCAGGGTCTGAAACAGATTCCCCCCAGAGGTGATGCCAGCACCTACTCTGAACTCCTTCAAAAAATGTCTGGATATTTTCTTGCTGGGATCACTTGATCCCAGCTGACTTCCTGCCTATGGCCAGGGGAGGGGGCTGGACTCAATGATTTCATGAGGTCCCTTTCAGCCCCTAATGTAGGGGTAGGCAATTATTTTGGGCAGAGGGCCGCTTACTGAGTTTTGGCAAGCCATCGAGGGCCACATGACTGGCAGCCTAGGGCAGATAAATATTAATTTTTCAAAATTTTTTAGAGGCCCTGGCAGGCTGCATCCAGCCCCTAGGCTGCATTTTGCCCACCCCTGCCCTAATGTCTATGAAATCTATGAAACTCCAACTCTGGGCTGCCACAGGTTGTGCTGGGTCCAGGTATCCAAACTGAGTTCTTGTGCTCCTACTGCCCCCTGCTGACACCCAGGCAGAGAGGAGAAGGAAAAGGATGATGCTGAATGATTGAAATGAAGAGGGGAAAGAGCTGGATTGGAAGGGCAAGAGAGTAGGTTTGACCAAGCAGTCTAGGAGGGAGGTGCGACTAGTACTGTGGAGGGAGAAATGGAGTTCAGAGAGAGGGAAAACTGGCTAATGAAAGATTCTGTGACTGGGAACTTAGGGAGAAGCTGAGACCGATTGGTCCAAGTGACCGAAACTAGGAATTGAATTTAGGTGTAGTTCCTGGCTGAAGTAAGGAAATGCAAACCAGGATCAGCAGTATAGGACATGGACCAAGAGGAGAGGATTAACAGATTCATACACTGAAGAACAGAAAGGACTTTGATTATGTGTTTCACCTCAGAAGACACTGGGACTATGAGCCAGAGAAAGAAATGAGGAGTTTGGGGGATGGGAGGGAGTGGGAGCAAATAGAAGGCAGCAGCAGTAGGCAGATCAGACAAAGAGCTGGAAGAAGAGAAAAGGGCTGGCTGACAAGGAAAATAAGGAGAAGTAGGTCAGAGGAGAGGCATGAAGGAGGGAAGACAGTTCTGATGAGGAACCAGGATAAGAGAGAGAAGTGGAACTGGCTGATCAGAGTTTTGGAGAAGAAGTTGGTTTGGGGGTTGGGATTGGATGAGGAGCCCAAAGAGGGAGACTGAGGGCTAGTGTTGATGGGAAAGAACTGTGGGGAAAAGAAACAAATTGGACAAGGAGTTGGGGTGGAGGGAAGGAGGACAACTGGGTCTTCTAAGACTAAGTCAGAGATGCTTTTTTAAAAAAAATTGTATGTATCCCAGGCCAAATTAGCCAAAACTAATTCCAAATGCGAGAGTCCAGAACTGTAAGTGGCCCTGCTACTAGCAAACATCCTCCACCCACACCTGGGGATTCAGATGTTTCCAAATCCCTTGGCAGGCATCCTACTTGCAAGTCCAAGCCCCAAGGCTTGAGGTTCGGATGCCCCAGCTTATGTAAGCAACAGCTTATTTCATCAGATGCTATGAAGGGACTGCAGGGAGCATCGCTCTTAAATAGGAAGCAGTGATTTGAATACAAAAGGTATGGAAGGGGAAGGAACAGGGAGGGGACGCTGCTAAGAGAAGCAAAGTGGGTAGGAGAGAGAAAAACAAAGCAGTTAACCCACTGAGGGACACAGGGTTTATAAAACCTAATCCGGGTAATCAAAGAAGATTCTATAGTCTCAGTTTAGACCATACTTAACCCAATCCAGACTGTGGATGATTTATTGTTCTACAATTTCCCATTCAAGTTGTTTTTAAAGTTCTGTTATCGAAGAACAGCTACTTTGAGGTTAGTGAAATGTCCAGGAAAGTTAGTCTTCTGCCACAGGCTTGTGTCTTTCTAAAATGGATGTCAAATCAATATTCATTCGTCTTCTTACCAAGGCACCAGACCTTGCTCCTGCAGATCCAGATGCTATCTGTGCTCCCTTATGCACATGGACAACATCATTGCTGGACTAAACAACAAAGATTACAACATCTAAGGTTCGTCTATCTGCTCCTCTACTAATATCATATACACCATTACCTGCTTACAGTGCCCCTCTGCTGTCTATATTGGGTAGACAGGACAATTCCTGTGTAAAAGATTGAATAGACACTGACTAGACATCAGTTCCAGAGTAGCTGACTTCTAAGTACTCTGACCTCAAATGATGTATTCTTAACAAAATGTTAAAAACCAACTTAAATGGTAAATTGTGGAACAAAAAATCATCCACAGGCTGAAACAGGTTAACTGTGGTTTAAACCGAGACTATAGATTATACCCCATTACCTGAATTAGCTTCTTTAACCCCTATGTCCCTCAGTAAGTTAACTGCTTTGTTTTTCTCTCTCCTACCTACATTTGCATCTCCCAGTAGTGCCCCCTTCCTTTTCCTCCCCCTTCCCTATCCATTGTATTCAAATCACTGCTTTCTATTTAAAGGCTCTGCTCCCTGTAGTTCCTTCATAGTATCAGTTGAAATAAATTGTTGCTTATATAAACTTATACATCTGCCTTAGTCTAGAAAGTGCAACTTCATTCTGCCTTCTACCTGGCTTTAAGTAGAAATTATGTATTATTGCCACTAACTCATTACTTTGTACTTATCCTGTTTCAGAACTCTTGGCTGTAACCATCTGTGGCTGGTATAGCCTCTTACATGATCAGTCAGCTCCAGTACTTTTTCTGACACTGCTAGACAGAGGTGTAGACACATGACCTCATCTTTGGTACAACAAGAGCAGAGTGGGGGAGGAATCTTCCCCATATCCACTGCTAGGAAGGTTGATGCAAAGAAACTATTCAGTTTCTCAGCAAAGTCCTTATCTTCCTTAACTGCTCCTTTTAAAACCACTGGAGATCCAAGAGCCCTACTTACTGCTTCTTGTGCAGGCTATTGTCCTTGCATGTTATTTAGGACTAAGTTGAGACTAGCCTCTCTTCCTATATGCTTTAGAACAAGAAGCAGTCTTTTAACATGCTGGGAAATTGTTTCTTCAGACTTTGTCCTGCTGTGTTATTTAAACCAATTCATATGTAGGCAGCAGAACTTCTCTGTGCTATGATCTGCAGTTTTAAAACTGGTATTTGAATCGGGGTTATTGGGAGGAAATAGCAACACAGCCTCCCATCACATCCTCTGCAGCCCTGGAAGCAACCTCAGTATGAGCTTGGAGTGCTCTTGGCAGTTGCTGTACGCTTGCTCAGCAGTTTCCTTGCTGGCTGCCTACTCCATAACGAGGAGAGAGGAAACAGTTGCTTCTTGGCTTCTTGTGGGATAAAATCAAGTGTAGTTTGCTGCACCAGTCCATTCCCTCAGCCGAGATCACTTTTGAATAGCGTTGTGTGGTAGACAATGTTCACCTATCTAATGCAGACAGGACACCTTACGAGAGTGTACTATAGCCCCCCAGTGGGAGGATCTCAGCTACACGCCTACTTTATGGAAATGGAGGATCTCTCCCTAGCTTGCTCCTTTGGCCTACTGGCTAAGGGAAAGCAAGACTTGGAGGCATTCGGACCCCAAGACCTCCCGGCTTAGGCCTGCACGTAGGATGTCTGCCATGGATTTGGGAGTTCATAGTTTCATAGTTTCATAGTAGCTAGAGTCGGAAGGGACCTAGGTAGATCATCTAGTCCGACCCCCTGCCTTAGCAGGAAAGAGCACTGGGGTCAGATGACCCCGGCAAGGTGCTCATCTAACTTCCTTTTAAAAATCCCCAGGCTAGGAGCCTGCACCACTTCCCCTGGAAGCTGGTTCCAGGCCCTAGCCGCCCTGACTGTGAAGTAGCGCCTCCTAATATCTAATCTAAACTTACCCTCCGCCAGTTTGTGACCGTTATTCCTGGTCACTCCTGGCAGCGCACGGAGGAACAGGGACTCCCCCAATACTTGCTGATCCCCCCTGACCAGTTTGTAGCAGGCCACAAGGTCCCCCCTTAACCTTCTCTTGTGGAGGCTAAACAGGTTCAGGTCCCGTAGCCTCTCCTCATAAGGCCTGCCCTGCTGACCCCTGATCATATGAGTGGCCCTCCTCTGAACTCTTTCCATATTGTCCACGTCCCTCTTGAAGTGTGGCGCCCAGAACTGGACGCAGTACTCCAGCTGCGGCCTGACCAGTGCCGCATAGAGGGGGAGGATCACCTCCCTGGACCTGCTCAAGATGCATCTGTGGATGCATGACAGGGTACGATTGGCCTTCTTGACTGCCTCCCCACACTGCCGGCCCATGTTCATCGTGGAGTCAATGACGACTCCAAGATCCTTTTCCGTCTCCGTGCTGGCAAGAGGGGAGTTCCCCAACCTGTAAGTGTGGTGCCGGTTCTTCCTCCCCATGTGCAACACCTTGCACTTATCAGTGTTAAACCCCATCCTATTCTCATCCGCCCACCGTTGCAACCTGTCAAGGTCAGTTTGTAGCCTATTGCACCCTTCTAGTGCACCCACATCCCCCCACATCTTAGTGTCATCAGCAAACTTGAACAGGGTGCTTTCTACCCCCTCATCCAAGTCACTGATGAAGATGTTGAACAGTGCGGGCCCGAGGACCGAGCCCTGCGGAACCCCACTGCCCACGTCCTTCCAGGTCGAGAAGAACCCATCCACTACCACCCTTTGGGTGCGGCCCTCCAACCAGTTGGCGACCCATTTGACCGTGTGGGCATCGACACCACAGTCTCCCAGCTTTTTGATGAGGACAGGGTGAGAGACAGTGTCGAAAGCCTTCCGGAAGTCCAAAAAGACTACATCCACAGCAACCCCTGCGTCTAATGATTTGGTGACCTGATCGTAAAAGGCCACCAGGTTGGTCTGACAAGACCTGCCACTGATGAACTCATGTTGGTTGCCCCAAGTATCTGAAGCCCCAAGCTGAAGAGTCTGGGATGGAGGATACTTGCTTGTGGTAGCACCACATGGACTTGAACGACTGAGTTCTGCTCAGTTGATAGGATTCAGAAGTGATTTGGCTAATTTGACCTGGAATACAACATTTAATTTAAAAAAAAGGAGAGAGGAGACACTTGATCTTAGCCAAAAGTCCAAAGCAGGGGAGATACCATACCACCATGAGGTGGTTTTTGGCCCAGGTGGTTTTACTTACCTGGCTGGGGAGATACCCTTCTTCTTGGCTTTGAATGGCCTTAGAGGGTTAGAGGGTGAAGGCTTGTCCTTAGCACTGTGGGCAGGCTGGCCCAGGCAAGTGTCTACAAATGCCTCCAAATGTAAGGATCTCAGCTACACAATTTATGGTGACGGGGGATTGCTCTCAGGCTTTCCCTCTAGCTTGCTCTTTCTGCTTTTTGGTGAAGGGCAAGTGAAATTAGGGGGCATCTCAACTCCATGACCTCCAGGCTTGGGGACTGCACATAGGATGCCTGCCATGGATTTGGGAACATCTGAAACCCCAGGTTGAGTAGTCTTGGAAACTTGGAAACAAGGATACTTGCCAGTGGTAACACCACACAGATTTGAAAGATTGAGCTCTTCTCATTTCACAGAATTCAGAACTGATTTGGCTGATTTGGCCTGATATGAAATTTTAAAAAAGGGGAGACAGTAAGATAGGCTTTTTTCATTGCCTGTTTCCCTGCTGAGCTCTGGGAGCCCCAGAGAGGAGAGGAATAGAGCTTGCCTGGCTGTTTCAGTATAGGAAATCACCCAACAAAAGCTGCTGTTTTTCCTTACATAGCTATGCAGTTCAGCTCAGAGTAAAGGGTAAGAAGAAGGTGAGAACTAGCAACTAGTTACAGCAACCTGATTCTCTATAGGGAACTTATAAGTGGTTTCTAATCTCTTTCCACTGCCTGAGCTTGTAGAGAAAAGAAAAGGACAGAGACTCTTGTCCCAAAGAATTGATTTCATCCCCCACATTTTAGAATATGTTCAGCCAGAAAAGTTGGACAGTGTTGCCTCAGTACAACCCTAGGGCATGGAGATCTACACTGATTTGTAGGGGACAGGTTCCTTGATTGAGCTTCCTGTTGAAGTAAGCCAACTGCTTATACATCTCTGATTCAGTTAGTCTATAAGGTGCAAATTAGCCCTGCCTTCAGGCTAACATAACTAACCAACCATCTCTGAGCTTCCTGTGCCACTCTCTGTAGTGTATCACCTCCTTGTGGCTGAGGTCACAAGATCTTACCAAGTACAGGTTCTTGAGCTTAGGCAGGTGCAGCCCTGCTGTGGTTTCTATCTTATTTCCTCGTAGCTCTAGGGTGTGGAGGTTGGCTAGTTTCCCTGGATCCAGACCTGATATCACCTGGATTTCGTTCCCTGAGTGACACAGAAGCAAGCAATGGAAGAGTTAATCCCTCCAGAGATCCTTTCCCAGGACATACAGTAAAGAACACCTCCTTGTGCTGAAAGCCTAGTACATACATACCCTTAAGGTTGAGACTGCCAAGGCGTGGGTGGCTAATGCCCTCAGTGTCCTTGATGCGGTTGTGGGCAAAACTGGCAATCTGCAAATAGGGCAGCTCCTGTAAGGTGGCACTGGTCAGTCGATTCCCATCCACCTTCAGCCATAGCAAATGGATGAGGCTGCCCAGAGGGGACAGGTCTCGGAGCTGATTCTCTGACAAGTCCACATAACGCAAGTGAATGTAGTTTTGGAGGAGGCCAATGTCTGTCAGGTCCCTGCCAAAGGATGAGAAAATGAAACAAACTTCTCTCTTCTTTCCCCTCTGCCCTTTCCCACTGGTGAGAAGGCTACTACCTAGCCTATATCCTGTCAGGAGAAGCATCTCTGAAGATGACAAAGGGGAAAAAAAGGCAGAAGGCTGGAAACAAAGGGCTGTAGAGCTACAAAGCCGGCCTGGAGTATTTGATGACTCTGAAACTCATGCTCAGCTGGGCATTTTAACTCACAAAAGTTAAAATACAAAATACTGATGCTAACTGTGTAGTACAAGAAGATGTGAGTTCATGGGTAGGCCATCTGAGATGAAATAATGAAGTATCACTTCAGCTTATCTTACTATATTCATGATGATTTTAAGCAGGCTTCTAGTTGTCTAGTATGTAACCCTGTGAAAGGTCTATCCTTGATTAATTAGTATAGTAAATATTTCTTTTGCAATTAACTCATGTTATGTACAAGAAGAGACATTCTCCATATGTGATAAGCATCTTCTGATTTATGTTTCCTCCTGGTTTACCATGTTTTGCCTAGTGGTTCCCTTGATCTTTCAAGGACACTTGTGTTTTTCCTGGTTGTTAATCTGTTTCTTGATGCATCCCAAACTTAGTAGAAATGGATAACCTCTTGTCACCAAGGAAGGTAATTCATTCAAATTGGAACTTTCTGATAACCAGTAATGAGCAGTTTGATTAACAGGATTTCCCTGTCAGTTACTGCTTGGGATTCTCTTTTGATTTACACAACTAAAAGAATGCTTTGAAGATGCTGGACTAAGGGTATAAGCCAAGGCAACCCAAACAGGGTGCAGGGCCCAGGGCAAATCAGCCCATGCGGGGCCCTGCCCCTGTGCCAATCCCACAGGCCCTGTACCTGAAGAACCTCGCGGCGGTAGGGGGGGAGACGAGGGGATGCGAGTGGCTGGACGCAAAGCTGCTGTTCCACCTGGCTTCGCACCGCCTCTGTTCCGCAGGGCCCCCAAAATGCAGGGCCCAGGACGGTTGCCCCGATTTGCCCCCTAAGGGATGGCCCTGGATATAAGAAAGAACTAGAACAGCTTCAAGAGTGAGAAAGCTCTCTGACACCAACAACTGCTGTGCTCAGCTTACTGGAGAAATTGAAGAGAAACAGAGTGCTTTTTCATTGCCTGTTTTGTGAGAAAACATCGCCTTATAGCTAATTACTGGACTTTTGTTTTGGATTGGGCTCATTTGACTCTGAATACTTGTAGTAAATAAAGCCTTTCTGTCACTTACTGAACGAGGTGTCATTTCAATCCTCTGATGCTAGTCCAGGACCCCATGTTACAGTACTAGAAGGACCCTGCCCAAGAAATGGAGATGGAAGGATAGATCTAGAGGCAGAAAGCAGAGGTGCTAAAGAAAATGAGTGAATGTGTCTATGAGAGTATAGAGGGCTTCATGGTCTCCAGGAGAGAAAGGGAAGAGGTAGGAAATGACCAGGCTGCCTGGCCAGGAGCCTGTAGCAGCCAAACTGAGTTATGCTAAGGCTTTTAGCCGTAGTCCAGAACTAAGCAACAAAATTGAACGTAGCGCCTTCTGTGGCACTGGGAGATGTGAGTGCTGTGATTGGGCTCTGAGAAAGCAAGGGGCAGCCATTTCCCTATTAGGAATATGGCTGGCATGCAGCCAAGGAATTGGACAATATTGAATGAGAAAAATTACAAAAGTGATGGCCAGACAAAGGAATGCATGTGTGTTCTGTGCTGCTACCCTGGGGAGACAGGAGCAGCCTTGGACTTCTTGTTTGAACAACAAGGAATCCAGAAACTAACATCCCGCACACCCAGCAGAGGATCTGAGACAGGTATTACTGAAGATCGCTGCTGTAACGCCTGAAGGAACCTCTTGCCAGGTCATATTGCAAGGAAGAATACTTGTAATAAGCCTAGGGGTTACTATTAAAAGTTCATTTGATACCAAATTGGACAAGGGGTCATGTCAATCCTTGAGGGTCTCTGGTAAAAGGAATCCTATGGGCAACAGAGCCCGAGTTACAAAGGTAATGAAAAAGAAGGTTTTGTTTCTGCTTTGTGGACATGGACCATGTCTTTCCTGTGGTGCCTGTTGATACATGGGTTGGAGGTAGTAGGTGGCTTAGGGAGGAAGATGGTGCAAGAAACTGGTGAATTTGGGTAATAACTGGTTGTGGAAACAGCACCAGAAGATGGTACAAAGAACATAGTTCAGTGGATGCACTCTTACACTCCTAACTACTCATTAGCAGACAGTGAGACAGGGCACTTGGGGTGCCTGCCACTGTAAGGTCAGGCATCCTGCAAACCTGCTGGCAGGCACGCTGGGTAGAGGGAATCATCTGACTGTGGAGGATGGCTGGGCTGAGAGCAGGCATAAGCCCAGGCCCTGAGAGAAGCCTGGCAGTAAGATCTGGAGTCTGCTGAGAGTGTGGGACCAGAGAGGGTCCAGGAGCCCTTGAGGAGGGGCTAAGTAGAAGACAACATCAATAAGGATGCCATCTGTGAGGCATGGGGCATGGTGTAAAGGAGGACGAGAGCCATGCAATTAGCCCATAAGGCAGTGACCACAGGCACCTGGTGGTCATTTTGAGGGAGCAATTTGGGAAGCCCTAGGGTAGCCTCCCTCATATCAAAGTAAGACATCAAGGTGTGGTAAGTGACTGAAGGGGTGATTGTCCAGAAAGTGAAGGCTGCAGGGACTCCAGGCGCTTCACGGCCACTCCTGGAGAGACACCTTGTCACCGAGAGCACTAGCTATAGCTTCCATGTAGCTATCTACCTACTGTATTTCTCCATCACAGGCAGAATTCCATTTCCCTTTTGTGTGGCAAAAGGACAGTTTTTCAGCTGCTTACCTGAGCAGTTTTGGCACTTATCACTGCACCAAGGACAGGTCAGTGCTCAATGCACATGCATAGGCTAACCTGGTACACAGCTCTGTATATGAGCATAAGTCCCCATGTTTTATCCCCAGTAGATGAATGGTTAAGATACTCACCCAGGAAGTAAGTTCTAGGCACCCCAAATTCTAGGCACCCCCTTGACCAGGTAACAGATCTTTGACTTCCTAACACAGTGCTGTAACCACAGTGCTGCAAGTTCACTCCTTCTCTGGTGGTCCCTTTGCCGCCTAATCAGTAGCTGCCCCCTGCATTTACTGGATGAAATGGCTGGAGAGCAGTGCAGTGGGGAAGTTTCTGCTTCACTGGAGACAAGGATCTAGACAAGAACCCAAAAACCCTGGCCCACTGATGGTAGCAGCCACCTCACTGACCCCTACATTCTCTAGCTCATTTGCTTCTCCCCCCTGCCCAATATCTCTCCCTCTTGGCAGCCCAGGAGGCAAGCTTCAAAGGAAGAGAAGGGTGTGGCTGATACCTGATCCATGGTGTGGTGGTAATGTGTGAAGAAGTCAGCAAGGCAAGTCCAAACCCAGTATGGGAAAGGGACAGTCTAAGTCTGCCTGCTTCCTAGAGAAGACTGAGAGGGGATTTAATAGCAGCTTTCAACTACCTAAAGGGAGGTTCCAAAGAGGATGGAGCTAGATTGTTTTCAGTGGTGGCAGATGACAGAACAAGGAGCAATGGTCTCAAGTTACAGCAAGAGAAGTTTAGCCTAGATATTAGGAAAAACTTTCTCACTAGGAGGGTAGGAAAGCACTGGAACTGGTTACCTAGAGAGGTTGTGGAATCTCCATCCTTGGAGGTTTTTAAGACCTGCCTTGACAAAGTCTTGACTCGGATGATATAGTTGAGCTAGTTCTGCTTTGAGCAGGGGGTGGGATGAGAGGTGGACTCAATGACTTCCTGAGGTCCCTTTCAACCCTCATTTTCTATGATTCTAAATTTCCCAACTGCTTGGAGCCATTGCTGCCCCCGCATCCACCTGCATTTAACAACCATTAGTCATGGGTTTCTGTCCAGCTACATTTTCATAACTTATGCATCCAGAATGGGTGCATGGACATAGTCATGGTGCCTGCATAGCTAGTGCATAGTCACCTGTGTGTGCTCAGGCTAATGTGCATACTTAGGTATCTGCAGTGCAGGGGGTAATAAAAATGGCTACCTACATGTTTGTGTCAAATATGCTACTTATATGGCTGGAAAAGTGCCATTCAGGCACCCAAAAGGAACAGCATTTTGCTCTATGTGGCACTCTCAGAGAATGGCTCTGGTGTTCATTCTTGCCTATGATTAGACAACCCTGTGATTAGTTCTCTTGATACTTCATTGAACCTGGATACACAGGTGTAGGTCAGGGCTACCCTACTGCAGTGAGATTTCAGTTAAGGCATGATTTCTGGGGATCTGCAGCTGAAGCAACCAGGGAATCCACAACCAGAAAGACAGGTCTCAGCAATACCCTCCTGATGCAAGAGGCTGAATGCTAGTTAGTCAGGGATCATCTGATGTCAGGTGGTCCAGCTAGATGCAGCAAGGGACAGGGCTTAAAAATCTGTGAGGAGAAGCAGACCCAGGGGAGGAGGAAGCGTTATATTTCCCTACTTACTTTTCCTTTGCTTCTAGTTTCACATAAGCATGAGCCAGGCCATTGCCAGTTTTGCACAGGAGTGAGAGGCCTTCCTTCATGATCTCCTCTGTCAGAGGGTTCGAGATCAGTCTCTGGGATGGTGGTGCGGAGAGGTGGAAACAACACGGACAGAATCAGACAGTAAGAGAAAGCATCAAACAAAAACTAGGGCTGCCCCTTCCCTCCTAGTCTCAGCGTGACTGAGACCCCCTCATAGCGATTGCCCTTCCTCATGCTCAAAGGCTGCCATTTCTCTGTCCTGCTTCCTTACCTCCTCCTCCAGCTCTGCTGACTCCTTCTCTTCTTCCCCATCTTCTCCCTCCTTTTCCAGTTCATTGGCATCAGACTCATCATCAAACTCCTCATCTGACATCTTCAGGGACTGAAGTTTCCAGCCTAGGAAAGGTCCTGTTAAAAAAGGAGCTGATGTTGGGCACAAAGCTGTTAGCCAGCCATCCCAGGCAGTCAGGGCTGGTGTCCCCCTAGGGTGGCAGCTCCCACTAGGGATGGCTCTCCTCAGGGCAGGGGCCCCATGGGACCTGTTAAGGATGCTAAGGGGGGTCAGCCTCTGTCCTGGTTGCTTACACTGACACAATCCCACGCCCTGCTGAAGACCCACTGCCTTGCTCCATCTCCTAGGGCCTTAGAAACCGCCATCTGCTGGGAAGCAGGTGTGACAGGACAGGCTGGGAGGTGGCGCCCTGGGGGTGCAGAGCCCATACCCCTGCCTCCAGGTGCTGAAATGGGCGCAGGTGTAACAGCAGACCCTGGTGACTGCTCCCTTGTTCCTCACACATGGGGCCTCCTGCTCCCTGCCCTCCGTTTCCACCCCAAGCTGCAAGGTAACTCCCAGGAGAGGCCACCCACCCCAGGTCCCAGCTGCTTCAGGAGCCAGCCACTTGCAGCCAGAGGGAGGGTTTGTTTACTGGTGCTATGGAAACTCGGGAGGGTAGGAGCTGCTGCCATGGCAACACCCGGTGGGTGACAAGTCCTCACCAGAGGGTCCTTGCAGAGCATTGGTGAGAAGGGGACAGAGGTGTGGCCTGCAAGCTGACTGGCAGCTACACAGTGGTTTGCAAAAGGGCCCCTGGAGGCTGGAGGCTAGGCTGTGGCTGGCCAGGCCAATGGGAAAGCAGCCTGGTGATTTAAATGGCATTTACACTGTGACAGAGAAAGAGCAGGAGGGTCACTTCTGCGGGCATGGAAACCAGTTTAATACTGTCCTTTCTATAGCTGTCTTTAAATATCAGATGTCTGTTATCATGTCCCCCCTCCGTCTGCCCTTCTCTAGTCTAAACAGGCAACCTTGCCTTATTGGTTATGTCTTCCCAGTCTCTACTAAATACCCCACACATCTCAGAACTGCAATAGTCTTTTTCATACCTGAATCACAGTTTTGGTCCAGTCTTCCACATTTGACTAATATACTCAGTTTTCACTTTTCCTCTGACCCTTCAATCTATGATTCTTCATCTTACAACATTCTTGGTCGGGCATTTTCATATTTATTACTCCACTCAACAAGATGATCTAATTCTTTCTGCATGATTATCCAGTCCTTTTTGTATTGGTAATACTTCCCAACTTGGTGTCACTTTCACATTTCAAAAGTGCACAGCTAATTTTTGCACCAAGGTCACTAATGAAAATATAAAACAGCATGAGTCCCAAGACTGATTTCTCAGGAACATGACTAGCAAACCCTCCCACCCAGTACCTCCCCCTTCAGTGTAACCAGTTCACATATCCTATTTAAGCAGCTCTTAATCCACTTTACAATTATAATGTTAGCCCCATATTTTCCATTTTAGCTAATAATTTCCTACTACGCATAGTATCAAATGCTTTAACCTTAGATAGATTAGGTCCACTATATTTCCTTTCTGTAAGAATTCAGTTATTCTGTCATAAAAGGAAACTAGATTGATTAGACAGTTATTCCTCATTTTGTATTTGTGCATTTGATTTTTCCTTCATAAATGCCATACTTTGCATTTATCTTTATTGAAAATTACGTTGTCAATTTGAGATCATTTCTCTGATTTATCAATATAATTTTGAATGCTAATCTTGTCCTCCTGCATGTTTGCAGCTCCTTGCAGTTTGGGGGCATCTGCAAATTCTGTCAGTGAACTCTCTCTTTCATCATTAAGTGGTTAATGAAAATACTCAGTATAACTGGGTCCAGGACAGACACCTGGGAACCCCACTTGAAATATCCTACCAGTTTGACAGCAAACCACTGATGACTTCTCTTTGAGTATGTTTGCATGTTTTTAACTAGTTATATCACCTAAGCAGGTGAGCCTGAGAGCCAGCAGCATAGTGATGCGGCCAGGTGCCCAGGGGTAGTGGCAACTTCAGTTTGCCACTGTGCCATTGGCACAATTGTGATTACAATCACAAACCTGCCAGCGGTAGCAGGTTTTTTTCATCCCCTCTGCCAGGTAGGCACCCAGGGTGGTTGCTCCAGTCACTCCGCCCTAGTTTGGCCTACACAGGTCTGGTTGTCAATTGTAGCTGGGATTATTTGGCTGAGCAGCTTCTGTGGACCCAGCACTGACATTTTTAGTCATTATGAGTTAAATTTCCCCATGGAACCAATTCCAGGTGATCATTTCACATTCTTCATGTCTACAAGCGTCATTTGGGAGAGGTTCAAATTGAGCTTATCCATGCTAATCCTGGTTGGTGTCAGTGACCATCCAGCTGCCAACGCAATGCAGCTAATAGCAAAGTCCAAGGCCCTGTACCCATAATCTCCAATGTTTGTTGCTGTTTCACAGCCCTGACCTCTAAGCTGTAACTAGATTCTTTAGATAAACTGTAGTTTTCACATTCTGCTGTTCAGAAGGCTGAATGGATTCAACCTGAGCTGGCCAAACTTTTTTAAGCTCTAGATCTCATACTTCTATAGCTTGTGTATCAGCTATGATCCCTCCACAAATCTGACCTCCTCCCACAATCTCTAGTCTGGGCTGGAATGACCATACTGATCACAGAAATATAGAAAAATAGGGGTGGAAAGGACCTTAAGAGGTCATCCAACCCAGAACCCGGCAGGTTACCATAGTCTAAATCACCACAAACAACTGATCAGTAACCTCTGCCATGTTCTCTTTAGTTTCCCCAGCCAACACTTTTTCTTCTCGTGTCACTGGTTGACAGGGTTCTGTGGTCTTTTAATGGCTCTTCACTTCTAATTTTTTCCACCCGCTTCTCTGTGGTTGCTTATTTCCCTAGTCCCCATTTTCGTTCCTTCTCTCCTTCTTAACCTTTTTCCCTGTCTTAGTACAAGCCTTACCTAATAATTCTTATCCTCAAGGAACCACAACTTCATCTTACCTACCTCTCTGGCAATTGATCCATATCCTTTCTTTCTTCTTTCTGTTCACACCATTTCCACTGATATTTCTACATTGTTGGTTCACAAATTTACCTATTCACTCCCTGTCTGTCTCCTAGAGAGGTTTTCACAGGAGAAATGAGCTAAGTAAAACCTTCTCTATGTCTTGAGAAAAGTCGTGAAGTATTTATAGTGAACAGTCCTGCAGTGGGTCCATTCCCCTGGTTGTGAGTTTCCTGGGCTGACTGCATCTGAGGGAGAAAGAGGTTGGTTCATTCTTCTGATGCTGAAACTAGCATCAGTCATTACATTGATATCAGGATGAGAGATCCTCATAGATCACTTCAGGTATCTGATATCTTATTCTTCAGACCATCCACCCAGTGCTGTCTCCTACAGAGACCTTTCCGAGAGGTCTAGGCTTATTTAGCATAGAGACGAGAAGACTGAGAGGGATTTAACAGCAGCCTTCAACTATTTGAAGGGTGGTTGCAAAGAGGGTGGTTCTAGACTGTTCTCAGTTGTGGCAGGTGCTGGAATGAGGACCAATGGCTTCAAGTTGATATAAGGGAAGTTTAAGTTAGATATTAGGGGAAAAAAACCCTTTCTCACTAGAAGGGTAGTATAGCACTGGGACAGGCTGCCCAGAAAGGTTGTGTAATCTCCATCCTTGGAGGCTTTTATTTGGGGATGGTCCTGCTTTGAGCAGAGGGCTGGACTAAGTGACTTCTTGAGGTCCCTTCCAACCCTCATTTTCTATGGTTTCTAGGTATTATCTTGCATTTAATTTCTAATTCTCTAAGGAACCTTTAAAGTTATCTAGCAAGATAGTAGAAAGAAAAGAGCTTGAGTATTTTTCTTTCTCCCCCCCCCCCCCGCTTCTTTCTGATGGATGAAAAATGTCTGAAAAAGATGGATGGTTATATGTGTAGGTGTGGGGTTTTTTTTCCCAATCTGAGTTTTACAATACAAATTCAGGTCTTGTCTATAGTGTTTTTCCTGGAAGACTAATGGATTATTAGGTAATTTGTATTCATATGAGATCAGAGAAACCATGCAAGTGTACAAAGGAATTCTAATTATTTAAAAGAAAGGATTTTCTTTTTCAGCAGGATAACACAGTCTTCCTCCTTGCTTTCCTCTCTCACTCTCTTTTTTTAACACCTAACAAACAGTTCAGAGAAAATCTTCTTGTTAAAGATGCAACACCCCCTCTCCATTTAAGAACTGATAGAGCTCCCAGTCCACAGAGATGTCCAACAAAAACAGGAAAGACTTGGCATTCTTGACAATTTTGAGATTAAAAATTAAGCAAAGCCCCACTTAAAAAAAAAAGCCCTCACACTCTTGTCCTCTCAAAGCAGTAAAATAAAGGCACCAGTCCTAAGTGGTGGATTTTTTTTTGTCCTATCTAGGTGACCTTTATGAGAATTTTGCTCAGCTCTTCATCTAACAGTGCTAAGCAGGAAAGGAAGGAGCAAGAAACCCACAGAGTGGAGTCTCAGACTCAACCCATTCTATCTGCCTATTATCCATCCCCTAGTGGAGGACCAAAGAAGCCTGTGCATAATTCTCCTGAGGGACTTGTATATGTGATGCCATTACCATGTACACATGATGAAAATGTCACTTTGTGTGGGTTAATGGCATCACACTGTACACATGCAAAAGTTTTGGGGTTTTTAAATGAGTTTGCAGCATTGTAAATTGCAGTAACATGGCTTGTCTGCTGGCCCCCCAGCCAGGGTAGAGGCAGGCAGTCTGCAGAAAAAAGGATCAGGCCCCTCACTACTTCTGCCTTCAGCAGGCTCCTACAGCTGGCAGGACACCTGGAGCCACCTGGGAATGGGCTGGTTTGTCCCTGGGGCAGTGTTGAAAGGCAGTAGGAGGGTGGCGGGGTTTGCTGGCAGCCAGAGAAGGCAGTGGGAATGGTGCACAGGGTGCTGGAAGTTGGGCAGGCTTGCTAGCTGGCAGGGTACTGCCCCAGCTCAGAGGCCCCTGATCCAACATTTCCCTGAGCTCAGCCAGGCTTCCAGTGCCCTGCGCACTGTCCCCACTGCCTTCTCCGGCCATCCTGCTGCCGCCTCCGTCCGCTACCCCAGGGGAAAGCTGCATGTTCTGGCAGCCAAGACAATGCATGGGGTGCCGGAAACCCAGGTGGGAAGCGTAGGATTGGGTGCCTCTGAGCTGGGGCAGCACCCAGTCAGCTAGCAGCCCATCTGTGCCGCCCTGCACCCCATGCACCATTCCCACTGCCTTCTCCGGCTGCCAGCAAACCCAGCTACCCTCCTGCCATCTTCCTATGCTGCCCCAGGGGCAAATCAACTTATTCCATGCTCCAGGTCAGGGAAAAGTTGGGTTGGGCCAGGTGCTGCCTCCAAGCTGGGGCAGCACCAGGCCTGCTAGCAACCCACCTGGGCAGCCCCAGGGGGTGACATCACTGTGAAAGGAAGGGCTGAGGCCCCTGGCAGCTCAGGGGCCACTCAGCCTACTGGCAGCTCACCCCCTGGCCATGGGCAGGCTCCAGCTCTGACAAAAAAAAAGGGATCAGGCTGTAACGTGACAGAAAAATTGAAATGGTGGGTTTCAATTAAAAACCCACCATTTCAATTTAGGGGCATAGAATAAAACCCTGAGGACTAAACCCGTCACATGGCTTGCATAACCCCTAGCCTATGGTGCCAGCCAGGGATGCATTCCACAGGCCTGTCAGAAGTGGGTGTTGTGTTTGTTTGCTTCTTACTTAAAAACTGTAGGGTTTGAAAATCTTTTTCCTTTGAAAAGTCCCACTTCTCTCCTCCCATGCCCCACCTCCAAGGAAGGCTGGTTTTGTTCCACTGAATATTCAGACTCTTCTTTTTTCTTTCCTATGCAGCTGCATATCCTATACTACTTGATTAGCTCTCTTGATTCCTTCCATTATGAAAATGTGTTTTTAAATCACTTGACTTTAATTTTAGATGCCAAACATCTCTACACTAATACAGGAGCATCATTACTGCATGGCACTGTTACATGGCACAAATGCTTCGTGCTTTAACTATGCTGTGCCATAATTTCCTAACATATTTGCTTATGTTTTAGTTCACCCTTTTAGCCATGAATGGTTTGGATTTATAATACTTGGCTTTGGGAAAATTACAGTGTGCCTATAATGGAATCTAAGAAAATAAATGTAATAAATTAGTAAGATGTACTCTCAGCCTCAGCTCTATTTTAATGTCATATTTGACTGCTTTTTTTCCATCAAGGGTCATGACATTTTTCTGCCCAAAAAGTCCGTCCACTGAGCTGATAACATGGAAAAGGACTGATACATTTCTTCAGAATTCTCCCTGCCCCAAGTTGTCTTAAGGCCAGATGGAGTATGAAGTCTGCAGAGGCTGTATGCTTGCAGTGCTCACTGAAGAGAGTGGAAGTAAGGCAGGGTGATGTGCTACTAAGAGGTGTCTCAAAGGGCCCAAAAACTCAAAACTGGTTCCCTTGTAGAGAACAGCATGCACAGGAGAGGACCAAGACAAGTGAGTGAAGCTCATTTTTCTCTAATGCATTGTAACCTTCTCTCAGGTCCAGAGTTCAGTAAGTCTTGATCCTTTTTTGCATCTGAAATCACGTTTTTGGCTCAGTGTGGGCTTATGCTGAGATACTTGCATGCTGCTTCTGAACATACGCATGAAAAGGCAAGGTATGTATTGCTTAGAAACTTCTGGTTGGAAAACATGAATCACCACCTCTTCATCAGTTTGGAACAGACGTGCATTGACACAGCTGTATGTGGGAGCCTGCGACTGGAAAAGCAGAGGAACTGTGAGTCAGGATTTAAGTGGGCTAATGGAAAAGGGGGATGGTATTGAATACATTAAAATTGCCTGCAATTCTGCTTACTGGCCACCTGAGGGAACTCCAAGACAGTGTATCAGTTACTAGTCTAGACTCTAGACAAAGGCTAGAGCTCATAAAATAAAGAATTTCCATTTCCGATGGACTGGTTTAGGATACAGGATCTGCAGTGTCTAATTGTGTCCAGCTCCCCAAGGAGTAAGAGTCTAAGACAGAACAGACTTAGCATCCTGTAGAAAAAAATACTCAGGTATGTATAAACAAGAACACCCCCCTACCCCCAACCCTTGCCCTCATCCCCTCTCTCACCCCCACCCCCAAATACATGCACACACTCCACCTTCCAGACTTTCTGAAAGCAAGAGGGAAGGACAAGGAACTGAACCCAGCTTTCTACAACCCACCACACCCTCTGAGCTCTCCTTTCCCCTCCATCTGGACAGAAGGCCTTCACTCCTGCTCTTCAGTATTCTTTATTTGCTGGTAGCAGCCAACTTCAGACAAGTCCATTCCAAAGTACCTCCTTACTGAAGAAAAATGAGACAAGCTAAGGATCTTCTTGTACAGCTATGCTCTAGGCCAGAACAGTTATACCAAAAAGGAAGAGGGAGGGACAACAATAGAATAAGAAAAGGAGTAGGAGCAAGAGAACTCTCCTGGACCAAATGGGGAGCTCTCACAAAGCCAGTGCTACAGCCACCTTCCCTACAGCACTTCTCTCTGGGAAAGTTTAGGGCTGCATTTCACATGGAGATGCAATGTCTTCTATTTCTCAGTCAAATACCTTGAGGAAGAAAAGCAAGCCTGGCCCATGACTTACCAAGACATGCAACAGTGCAGACCAGCTCCCTTCTGCCCCTCCCAAGATGCCTCCTGGAGGGTCATTAGCACTGATTCTGAAATTCTGCCTAGTTTCTAGCCTAGTTGTAGATTCTGCCATGCTTCAGGGTATAGCACTCAGTCAAGGGGAACTTAGCCCATTAGACCTAGGGTCTGAGGAAAGCAAGCTCAACTCAGGGCCTGGGGCACTGCTGCAACAGAGGTTAATTTATGAGGGAAACCTGTTGTTCATACCATACTTAAAACTTGTTCTGCCTGAGGGGCCAGAAGAGTTAAGTCTCCCTAGAGACATTATGACACAGGGACAGCTGGAACCACAACTGCTGCTTAGAATGCTGGGAGGAAGTGAGTCCATGGTTTGAATGCCAGCCCTGGTGCAGAGAACAAACAGGGTCCAAAACTTTATTAGAAAAATGTTAAAAGTGACAGTTTACATGGCTATGTAGAGTTTAGTACACAAGGCTGCAGCTAGGGACTGCCTGCATCATGAAAGACCTGGCAGGCAGAAGATCGACCAGGGTCTTGCACTTAAGTAAAATAGGGCCACTCTTCCAGCCCCTTAGAGCTAGCAATAGAAAATCATGGTAGAGTGTCAAACCAAAAATAGCAATGCTGTCCATGGAAGAAGGGCAGACTGGGCTTAGTTCCAACTGTGATGTAGCTGGGAGCAGCCTCCCAGAGGCTGATACACAAGTCTTTATGCAGTGGTAAGCACTCAATGGCGGGGGGCAGAAGCAGTGCAAGGACAACATTGACATGCTTGCAGAGATGGTGCCTCTTAAGACAGAAGTAGGAGCAGTGGGCTCTCAGTAAGCACAAGGGATCCTTTCACAGCAAAGGGAGATTCCTGATAAGGTACAGAGCTCTGAAACACAAGGGATTCCAAGTGAACCAGAAGACTGTGAGCTGACTTTATCTCCCTGTCCAACCTGAAAGAACCCTGCCATAATTTAACCCTCAATTTCTTCTGCATCAGCTGTGAAACACACCACCTTGTACCAGTAAGATGGATGCACAGAAATGCTCATGGATGCTGCACAGGGCTCCCAAGGCCCTTGGCTGAGGACTTCTTAGTCCTGTGCCTGCCCCTCCCACCCCATACCACCAACTCAACTAAGGCACCACTCCAGCTGCTTTGCTCTACTGTGGGCAAAGGCAAGTTGAGGGGAGTTCTTTAACCCAAAAGGAGTCACAAACTCAGTTCCCCCAACCCTGCCAAGCATTTGCTTGTTTGCTGTCAAAACAAAATTACAAAGACACGCAGACAGGGCCAAAGAGATGGTTTGTAAGAGGTGGGGAAGGGGAGGCAAGTCAGCTATCATCAATACACAAGAGCTAGTTTCTATAGGTACTCTGTAATCCACTGCCTTGAGAGCAGCCCAGTCAGGAACATGCACAACTACAAGATGGAGACAAGAAACAGAGTTCTCATCTTTGTCAGAAAAGGAAGCAAGCCACTTCCACATTCAGTGCACCCAACATCGCTGACTGCAGAAGTGCAGCAAAAGGAATGCTGGAAGCATTTGTCCCAGTGGCCCTGTCCACATAAATACAGAGACTGGAATTAGGGCATTACTGACCCCTGCCTGTTAACCCCTATTAACATTACTCAGAGCTGCTGAAATGACCATAGTTGGTTCAGAAATAATACCCCAGCAAGATGGACAGAAATGATAAACATGCAAGCTCTGTGGTTTTGGGCTGGCTGCAGACTCTAGCAGGCATTACTGGAGCACTTTCTTATCAAAACATGACACTAATGTTACATGGCTCAGGACTGAGGCTCTCTCTCAGGAACTCTGCAGGGAAAAAAAAACCCTCACAACTGCAGGATGGGAATCACAAGCTCCCTTTCCCCAAGATAAATCCAAGTTGCAATCCCCAGAATGAGGCAAGGCAGCAGCCAGGACACTCCTGCCCTGTCCAGCCTGCAGTAGGCCTCTATCACAGTTGCACTTTCCATAGCAGTCATGACCTGTCAGAGAAGGGAGATACAATTTTTGCTGTAACCCTCCTTGGCTCTCAACTGCTCCTTCCCAATGAATGACAAACTCAGGTGTACACAGTTCATTTCTACTCATTTGTTTCTGTTTATTGTTGGTGAAGGGAAATAGATGAGACAAAGACATCTCACAATGATCTAAGCCCCCACAAGGCCTACCCAGCCTTCCTTCCAATTGGTCAGCACAAGATCCCAGCTGATGTATGAGGCAGTGCTCTGCTCTATGCCTCAGCACAAGCAACCACCTCAACACAGCACTGCAAAGAACAGGGGAGTGGGGATGGGCAGACTGACACTGGACTCTGATTGATCTATGGGGTACATAGGCAAGTCTGACAGACAGCCCCACCATGAGTCTGCCCAGGGTTTTGCCAAACCAAGGCAGAGTCTATTAAAACCCTGCCTCTTTAGAGAAAGGCTCTCCCACACCAATCAGAATCCAGCCTGGTGACTGTTTAGCAGCATGGTAGAAACTGTTACAGCAAGAGGGGAAAGTCTTAGGTGAGGCCATGGCAGGGAAGGGTGTGCATGGGAAGTTGTCTTAGTTTCTTTTTCTCCTCAGGGACAGGAAGGAGAAGATTCTCCCCATAGGCTTTAGGGACTGGTTCAGTGTTTTGCGTTGATAATATCCAGGAATTCAGGCTTGAGGGAAGCTCCACCAACAAGAAAGCCATCCAAGTCATGCTGGGAAGCTAGCTCCTTGCAGTTGGCTCCAGTCACTGAACCTACAAAAGGGCATAAATTTCAAACACAAAAGCTTGGCCAAGGTCATAGTTGGGATAGGGAAAAGGGACTGGTCAGCTCTAGGCAAGAGGAGGGGACAGGAGAGAAGCCATCATCTGTGCAGCAAATGTTCCCTCCTGGCAACAGATTAAAACTGGAATGGGGTAGTCCATCCCACTTACAGTGCCCATGGTCTGCTCCCACCCCCTCTAATGTATAGCTGGTCAAATGCAAAGAATCCAGGTCTTTCAAAAAAGAGTGCTCCAGATCCTGTTGCACTCTAGTAATACTTGGTTCTTATCTAGCCCTTTTATCCATGCATATTAAAACAAATCATAAAGCCAGCCCGTGTCACAAACCCCATCTTAAAAATGGGGAAACTGAGGCACAGGAAGGTGATGACATTTATTCACGAAATCACCCAGCAGGTGAACAGAACCCAGGCCTCCCAAGTTACACTCCCTCCGTGGAGCTTTCTGAAATACTACTGCTGTTTTCGAGAAGAGGCTGAACGTTAACACACTCAATCCTGTTCATGAAGCCTCATTTAGCACAGCAGCCAACAAGATGTCCCTGCAGCTGTGCACTAGCCAAGCAGGGGGTGGGAAAGTCATATTGCTTTCTACACTGTAAAACTAGGGGTACCAGGGATGACTCATTTACCTCCATAAATGATTCGAGTTGACTGAGCAACAGCTTCAGACACATGAGTTTTTAGCCAGCCCCTCAGCTTCTCATGAACTTCCTGGGCCTGTAAAAACAAAACAAACAAACAAAAAAACCCACAGGAACTGCATTACTACAGCCAAAGTGGGACAGCAACCCCATGTAGGGCACAGCTGTTTTTGTTATGAAATGAAACCTCTGAAGTAGTTATCTATGTATTAATTTCCAATCAGAATCTTTTGGGACATGAGGGAAGTCCTGGATACCTAGCTTTGTTCTCTTGTCATATTCTTACCTGCTGGGGAGTCGCTGTTTTACCAGTTCCAATAGCCCAAACTGGCTCATAAGCCAAAACTACCTTGCTCCAGTCCTTCACATTATCTGGGGACAAGAGAGAGAAGCATGTCTTAATCTGGAGGGGAGGCACCACACCACCTACTGTTGAAGGGCACAGCTGAAGCAGCTTTTCTGGAATGCTACTGCCCTTTCTGGCAAAGAGATTAGATGATCAGAAATTTGATGCAGTGCATACCAGACCCCAGGCACAAACAAAGCCAGACCTGTTGCCCTCCTGGGGTAAGTTACCAACAAATCATTTTATAACATGCTTCCCTGAATCTCAGACTGGGGGCTTCCATGAACAAAGGCAGAAAGTTTTCAGCCCAAATATTCCCTCCCTTCATGGGACACAGACAAACAGCCAAAGCTTTCTTACCAGCAATAGCTTTGGTCTGTTCAAAAACCACTTTCTCTGTGATGCCAGCTTCTCTCTCATCCAGTTTCTCTCCAATGCAGGCAATCACACCAAGACCCTCAGCCAGGGCGTGAGCCACTTTCTGCCCAATCAGCTGGGAGGAGAACAGGAAAGGAAGAAAGCTTGAGATACAGTCAGACTCACTCCCACGGCGTTCACCTTCCAGGGCAGATCTAGCCCCCTGCCCATGAGGATGTTGAAAGATGGTTTGTTTTTACCTCCCCACAACCCCACAAAAAAAATCACTCACCTCATCAGACTCTCCAAAAACGTGCCTTCTCTCTGAGTGGCCCAGGATAACCCAGGTAGCTCCAACATCTTTAATCATGGCTGGGCTGAATGGGGAGAAAGAAAAAACATTAGTTTTGGGGTCCATGTTGAGATGGGTACTTGTTGCAATAGGTTTCAGTTTCTGTTCCACCAGTTCCATCTGTGACTGCAGGCTCACCTAATCTCTCCTGTGAATGCCCCCTTTGGCACCTTGTAACAGTTTTGTGCTGCAACCCCGATCTTTGCATCTAGTTTCTGACGGGCGAAGTCAAGGTAGATGGAAGGGGCTCCACAAACCACCTCTGAAAGATAAGAGATGGAGTAAACCCTCATGGGGATCAGGCAGGGTGTCAGATCTGACCCACCCTCCAGTTGTAGAACCTCCCTTGCCCCCAGGTGCTCACCCCTACTCCAACCCATCTCTCAGCTCTGCTAAGATGTAGCAACCCATCACAAGCCAGCTTTGTTGAATTTCAGGGACCCACTAGAGCAGGAGGGTTGTTGCTACTGCAGTTTGATTTCCTTGCTCACAGAACTTAGGGGGAACACTGTCATAGGAAACCATGTTTCCTCATGTCTCTCAACAAAAGGATGATGCAAAGTTCCAGGTTTCCGAGTAAGAACAAAGGACCCTTGGGAACTATCCAAATGAAAGTTGCTCTTTTCTTGCTGCAGATAGTTTAGATGAACTGAGAGTAAGGAGGGGAGCACTGACTTGCACAGGGGATTAAGTGCAACTGGGAGCCAGGAAGGCCCAAGATAAAGGAGGAACAGACACAGTGACAGGAGAAAGGTGGTCAGAAACCATTACCCAGCACTGAGAGGACTGGGAATCTAAGGAATCATTGCTCCATGAAAGGAAGCAGAAGCCCCACTGTTCACGTCCCTGAAGAGTAGGGCCACAAGGCCTGAACTACATGTATCCCAGCGAAGCTTCAATTATCCCTACAGCTACACAGTGCAGCTTGTCCCACTACAGTAACTGAAGAGCTGTCCAGCTGATGCTTCTCAGACACTGAACTTGGGACAACCACCACTGCAGCACTCTCCTGTAGACAGTGTGTTCACCTTTCCTGCACGAGTGGAGGCCAGAAAAGGTGGAGACAGAAGGGATGCTGCTAAGTGAAGGAAAACATCAAAATTAGATGCAAAGCAGGAGGCTTTTTTCTTCCACTGGGCAGGTCTGATCCTGTCCTCTGAACACACAGGCTTCAATCACTACCAAGGCAAGCATGGAGCTCAGTCTGGGTGCAGGAGCCATGTTATAACACTGCCTATCTGCATACACATGGAGCTCTGCCATCTAGTCTGTGTACCAGGATGAGATGGGATGCCTACCCCAAACAGGGACTTTATAGTCCCAGCCAGCCACCTACTTTGAAGGCAGCAGCAGGGAAGCCTACAGTACTCAGTGCTGCTCTCTCCAAAAAAGGAGGGGACTGTGATAGTTTCAGAGAGAGTACCTGCAACTAATAACCCCAGGGGCTGCCCCAGCTCCCCTCCCCTCTGGCCTTTAGAAGGGGGGGGAATCTGGTTTCCAACACCAAGTACAGCAGCTGATATTTTTAGCCCAGTCACCATTGGTTATATTTAGACTTCCATCTCCTCAGACCTTTGACATTTCTTCAGGGTGCCTCCCTCAGAATAGTAGCTCCCCTAGCCCCATCTAGCCCTCTGAGGCAGGCAGCAGGACATCCAAAGAGAAAGAAGATTCCATGAGTCCTGCTCTTTCCTTGCTGGCCTGGAGCCAAGATGTCCCAAGGACACCAAGAGGAAGAACAGGAGCCCAGATAAAGTTGTGAACACAGGATATCATGCAACCCTCAGGGAGATGGGGGCAGAAGCCATGTGTAAGGGAGCTCAAAGCCTGGGCTGGGGGGAGGACCAGACCAGATGTGCACACAAAGCTGAAGCAACGTAACTAAGCCTGGTTTTAACCGTTCAGAGGGACCTGTACTGGTTTAACTCAATTAGCATTGGAACCAAAGCAATCAGAGCAGTGATCCCCAGCCAGGGTCCCACAGCACCCTGGGGTGCTTTGAAGTAGGTTCAGGGTGCCATGCCATGCTCTACAGCGTGCCAACATGACTCTCAGTAATTTCAAGTCAGAAGCTGAGGTGCTAAATCGATTCTGCCCTGTGGGTTTTGGAGCCTTCTACCAACCCATGTGCCCTGCTCCCCTTCCACTGGGAAACATGGCATTTCCTCAGGCCTGCCTGCAGCCCAGCGAGGGCAGCCTGGCGTCTCAGAGGCTTGAGAGCTGCTGCCCTGGAGGGGAGGGAAGCGAAGCGAGGCCAGGCCCAGAGAACAAGGGCCTGGGAGAGCCACGTGCCAACCTAGGAAGTCCTTGCCCGCTTCCCCCCCGCAGAGAAGCGGGGCGAGGCGAGGCGGAGCGGGTAGCTCCAGGGAAGGGGCTGAGGGCCCAACCCCACCTGCCCCCGCCCAGCCGCCCCGCGACCGGGCAGCGCCAGCGGACGGGCGCCGCCGCAGCATCCCCGGGGCCGGGAGGAAGCAGCAGTGGGCGGCCGAGTCACGTGGGCCGAGGCGAGCCCGGGCGTACGTGCGGCGCGGCACAGCGCGGAGGGCCGCCCCCAGCCCCGCGGGCGGCTGCAGGGCCGGGATGCCGCGCTGCGCGGCGCTCACCGGTCTCGGCGGGGATCTTGCCGCCGTTGAGGGTGTGGATGAGCTCGCCCAGGCTCTTCTTGTCGCCGTTCATCTTCCAGTTCCCCCCCACAAAGAACTTCCTGGGCGCCATAGCTGCAGCGGAGCGGAGCGGAGCGGGCAGGAGAACAGCGCAGGACAAGACAAGGTCAAAAGCTCCGCGCAGCCGCCACTACCGCCCCTTTTATAGGCCGGCTGGGCAGCCCCGCCCCCGCCCTCTTCTCGGGGGGAGGGAGCGGCCCCTGCCCGCGCTGGGAGACCCCGCGCATGCCACGCCTCCTCTTCTCTCCGGCTGCACCGCGCTTCCTTGCTGTAGGGAACACGAGGTTCCTTCGCGGCCCTGCGGGGTGCGCGCTCACCTGCCTCTGCCTGGGCTTCAGTGAGGAGCGATTGCCTGCCGCACCTCACGGATTGTCATGCCCAAGAAACCCTGGTGGGCAATAGGCAGGTTAACAGGGCATGGGGGAGAGAGTCCTTCAAAAGACTTGTGGCACCCCTGGCACCCTGGTCGAGTATCACTAAACCATGCAAATCCGTGTTGTTTTCTGCTCACGTTATACACAGGTTTTTCGAGGGGTTGTTTTGGCTTTTTCCGGCTACCTGATTTTACAGCCTAACTCCTGGAGACATTTAGGAGACTGCAGGCCAGCCTGTTGGGGAAGCTGGAAACAGCAAGGGGGTGGTCAGGCTGGGAGTGGAACAAGGAATCCCTCCAGAAGGAGGGACCCAAGGCAGTGAGCATCTCCAGCAGAGCATCCAGTAGGCATGGGGGAGCTTTCAGTAGGAGGCTTGTCAGGTGCATGGAACCTTACCTGTGTCCAGCAGTGTCCATGGTCTATGTCAAGGGCTCCAAACATGCAGCACATGGGCCAGATCTAGCTCACAGCGCCTCTATCCAGCCTGGTGGGCCACAGGCAGGCTACCAGAAGTTGGGGGCATGCAGCCTGCTGAACACAGAGCCCTCTAGCTCTGCTGGCCCATGACCCCGAACAGCAAGGTTAGCACATCACATTTGTCCCTGGACACCTACAACTCCAGACATCTGCCAGCATTGTGCCGCCCCCCCGCCCCCAGAGCTGCTGCAGTTACCACTGTGGCAGCAGCAATAGCAGCTATACCTGTGGCCTGGACTGGATCCAACCTGGGCAAGGAAACCGCACAGTCCTGATCCAGCCCAAGGCCCCATTTAACATGGCCTAGGTGTCACTTGCACTCACGAGCACTGGCCACAAACAGCGCAGAGGACTACTTGAACTCCTGGCCAATCAGCCTGACCCCGACTGTCCTCCCAACTGTTTCTGCACATCCTACCAGCAGGTCCTTCTCTCCTACATGCACCAGAGCAGCCTCATGAGTGTCACACCAGGACACAAGCAGCCAGGTCTGGGGCCACTCAGGCTCCAGGATCAAGCAGCCAACCAGAGTTAGGAAGAGTGGGCAGAGTCCAGGGACAAGCCAGGTCAGGAATCTAGGAGGTCAAGCCAAGAGCAGGGTCTAGGAGCAAACCAGACCAATGAGCCACAAAGTCCAGCAGAACCAAGGAACATACCAGCAATGCAACCTCACTTCCTGTTACCTAGACACTTCCTGTTCCTGCACAGGGGTTTATATGGGGGAAGTGAAGGGTGAGCTGACCCTGACTGACCACTCCCATGACCAGGAGTTGATGGATTTGAGAGTTAGGCCCTGCTAGAAACTTCAAGCCAGCCTTGTGGGGTAGCAGGCCCAGATGATTGGCTGTGTTGACCAAGTTAAGGTCCTAGATTCAAAGTCATGGCTTAACAGTTGGTACACCATCTGCCTCCTTGCCCATCTCTTCCAGATTTATCGTGCTTGCAATCCCATAAGACCCAGGATTGAGACTGCTCTTCTCTATTGATGCTTCATCACTGTCAGCCATGTTCAGGCCCCTCAAGCAGGATTCCATGTTGCATTGAATTATAGAAAATTAACTGTTTAACTTTCTGCGCCTGCTCTGTAATATACCACCAAATGCATGCAGACACTACTAGCATATGTTAAGCCCCCTCCTACAATTGAGCTGGTGCCTTGGGGTACATGGTTGTACAACATTTTGGCATCCCTCTCAGGATGCACCAAGGGGGTAAAGAACAATGCCTGGAGAAGGTAGCCATGCTCATCTATCCAAAGACAAAAGAGAGGTTGCCCAGAGGGGGTGGCCCAGGCTCTCAGGCCATGCATCCCAAGGGTTTCTATTGCAGGACAGCTTAACACATGCCCCAAGCTAGAGAACTATTCCTGCATTGCACTTGGCATACTTATGAGGTATGTTTTAAAGACCTCCCTCTCCCCAAACAATGGTCAGATATATCTGTGGGCTCTGTTGTGTCCTGCATGAGTCCCTTTCTTTACACCAGTGATTCTCAACCACGTGCCATGGCACCCAGAGGTGGCCTGAGATCCTTTCAAGGATGCCATAAGATGCTGCATAATATTAGCACTGTTAGATGTGCAAACATGATTCACAAGATAAATTCAGACATTTCAAATAGAAATCCATAGCATTAAAAACACTCTGGCCTGCTGTAGTGTTTCTGAGTTCTTCACAACGGAAGAGTTGCTCTAGTATTTTTCTGTAGTCAAAAAATGTGTTAAAGAGCTGGCATTTTCTGAGGGAGGCCTCAAATTTAATATAACGGGTGCATAGACTCTAAAAATGTTGAAAACCACTGTCTTTCATAAAGACAGTGGGCCTAGATTTATGGCCCAATCTAAAAAGGGTAATGACTTTTGTGGCAGAGGAAAAATATGTTATCTAAAATCCCAAGGCCATGCAAGGCTCTACCTAAGCCAACAATCCCTCATTAAGGAGATCTTTGAGGCCTGCAGCACCTTTCCCTTCCTTTCCAGGACTTAGCTTGCCCACGACCTCCACTTGTGATGCCCATTTTAATACATCGTAAACCCCACTATTTCATCTGCTTTCTTACATATCCAGAGGGGCACCCTGTCTCCCTCAGGGGGCAGAATATACATTTTCTGTTATCCTTAGTGTCTAACCATAGCTGTTCCCTTCTAAGACAAACCCCTTTCCTGGTCTCCTGCTTGCCACAAGTAATTAATGTGTACCCAGCTGTCAAACATCACTGCTGACTACATCTGTATCATTGCATGGGCACAAAAGTGCAAAATGAACAGACACCAGGCACTTACAGCATGTCTTTGACTACCCAGTGTACAAGATACACACTCTCTCATCAGCAATGCTCACAGAACTACGTCAATAGATAAGCTGGTAGGGGTGCCACATGCCATGCAAATCACAAAACTATACTTGCTCGTCCCCATTCCCAACTCGCTCAGAACTTCATCCCACGGGGGCTAAAATAACTGCATGGAGTTTGAATCGATTCTCTAGCAATTCATGCCAGACCAGATAAGAAAGCATTGCCTTTTTGATCCTTGGCCTCAGGTGCAGAAATGTTTCTAAGAGCTGTCAGTTTCCCTTGTCCAAAGGCATGAGCTACCCAAAAATGTTTCTAATCAATTAATTTATCCTGAAGTAAAGGTCCCTCTCTCAATGCCCCAGCAGTTGGAACATTGTTACCAGATCCCATAGGTGCATCCCCTTCAGTATCAGCTTCCCCACTAATGCATTTCCCTCCAGCACCCGAGTGACTGCATACCACAATCAAACTATAAACTTTTCATTAGCTAAATCAGCTCTGTCTGGAATAGGCTTAACACTGGCTGCCCGTCTTCCTCTTGGAGAGTGTCATTTTGTGCTGCACCACATGGTTGGCAGCTCACGCTGCATTTGCTGTCCCTACATCATATTCCATCATTGGTAGCCTCCTGCCTTTCCTGTCTGGAATCATGAATTCTACCATGTGATGATCATGTCCTCCTTGGCTGTTCTTCCCCACTTTTCTCATCGAGTCTCCCCCACCATGAGATCTCTTGCCTCCTGGTTGTGCCATTCTTCTGGTGTGGTAGAGGCAAGGAAGCCAGAGATGGAGAGGAAATGGGGAACTGCTCACCACCTTTATCTTTACAGCTTGACGTCAGTGCCCTATGACAGGAGAATAGCATGTATAGTGCCTATTTTTTTTTTTTTAAAGGGACAACAAAGTGGTCCAGGTACAGGCCTGTTACCTTACTTCAATGGTAGCTAAGGTCTTAGAGCAGATCCTAAAGAACAGTCATAAGACACAAGGAGTAAAAAAAATTTAAAAATTAAACAAAAAGTGTTTTGCCAGCTTTTGATCAAAGCATTTGATAAGAGCATGACAGTGTCAGACTAATGTCTAATTACATTTAATGTCTAAATGAGGACCAGATCATTATACAAGATGTAGATAATCTTGTACATAGAGCATGAAAAGTGGAATGATGCTTAATAACCCAAAGTCATGCATTTAAGGATCGATTATAAGTACTGGCTGTAAAATGGGGGTGCAGAGATTGAAGTCAACAAGGGAAGATAGCAATCTGGGGGTACTGGTTGACTGCAACATGACTGAACTGCCAGTTTGGCATACCTATGAAAAAATGCCAGTGCAATCCTTAGGATTTGTTATGTTGGTAGATTTACTAGAGACAAGGAGGCACTAATAGAAAGTAATGGTAAGACCCCATTTAGAACAACCCAGTGAGCAGTTCTGGTTGCCAGTGTTCCAAATGGATAAGCTTAAACTGGAATGGATACAAAGGGCCACTAAGATGGTTAAGGACTTTTTCTTATGAAAAAATAGAAGAGCTTGGCTTGCTGAATTTAAAATGGAGATTGAGGATATCTGATCATCACCCTTTCTTTACAAATACCTTCACAGGGGGAATACTGGGGAAGGAAAAAAGCATTTTCAGCTGAACAACCCCCCTCCCCCCCACCAGCTAAGAGCTGGCTATGTACAAATGTAGAAATTATCTTCTAATTTCCCATTTCTAGTCTACCTAGTAGCATCACGAAGCTTTGGAATTGTCTCCTGAGCTGAGCAGTGGGGGCAAAGAACCTGAACTCAGTAAGATCATGGAAGGGAGGGAATGACAGGACAGAGATTTCTGGTTCAACAACCATTTTTTGTTATGTGGTAAATGTCTGGCAATATCATGCTACAGAGCTGGTTGCCTGTAAAAGCAAGGAAGGAAACTTTTTTCTTCTCTCAAATAATAGTGACTTCTGGAGGAAGAGGGGACTGCCTACCTGTTAAGCATCAGGATTTTGGCTACAGCAAAGGCCAGGGTACACTGATGTGTACAGGGTACACTGCCACTTAAAAAACCTAAGTTTCCTGGCTGGAGCATCTTGGTCTTCTTCCAAGGATCACACAAGTAATCAAATTCGTGGTCAGGAAGAAAACCTCTTCCTAGGTCAAAATAGCAAGGACTGTGTGATTTTTAGAAATATTCTTCTGCAGAAAAGGAGGGGATGGTCCTCTTCCTAGAATCTTCTGAGCAGATACTAACCAGTTCCATACAAGTGTAGTGGCAGGATGCTGGCAGGTGTCTCCTTCAGTTCTGCCTGCAGCACACTGTAGGGCAGTCTTGGTGCTTCTGGTATTGTGCCACAGACTTCTGTGCAATGATTTGAAGTGGCAATTTTGGGAATTCTGAAGGCAACCAACTGCTTATGAACCCAGGGGACTGCTGTCTATGGTCCAGGAAAGGCCCCCTCCAATCTTACATTTGCAAGGTGATCTGTTGCAGCAGTGAGTTGTACCTGCTCTATTCTGCAGCAAATAGAAGCTAACCTTCAAGAAGTTATCAGTTATTTCATTCTGAAGTAAGCTGCCTTAATGCAGCTTAGAACAGGAGCAGACATACAGAACAATTACAGTAGTTGAGCTGACACATTCAAGAGCAGTAAGTCTCCTCTCCTGCCCCCTTTTAGATCAGTACAATTGTTTCATCTGTTTACAACCTGGAACAACTTGCCCGCTCCATGCTTGTTTCCAGCTCTGAAAAGTAAGATAACAGTACTGTCGCTATCAGACTCACCCTCTCAGAAATGATGGTTTCATTTTTTGGAGCCAAAGATTTTAAAAGCTGCTTAAGTATTTTCAATGATCGAAATTAAGTATTTTCAATGGCTCCAGGTCCACCATCCTCCTCCTCAGTTTTTCTCAAGGTAGCTAATTTTCTCTACAAGAGACAGCTCCAGGGGACTTGTATCAGACCAGAAGAACATACTCTGTTTAACAATCTTGGCAATCTTAATAGGAAAGCTGGCCTTTCCTCCAACACTGTTAGAAACCAGAGAATGGAAGAAGCTTGCAATGTGGATCCCAGCCACTTGCTCCAGTGCCATACAACACTGCACAATCCTCAATTCACAGACAATAAAAGACCCTCTGTCTCTGCTCAATGGTGTGTGCAGTAAGGGGGAAAAACCAGCAAAAAAAAAGGAAGTCAGACTGCCTCAGAAGGACACTGTGGCTCATGTCCTTGAAGAGAGGGGATAAAAGTAACAAGAAATAATGTCCAGAGTGTATTCTACATGATTCCTTTATGGATAGCTAGAACATAGACATCCAGACACTTTCCAGCTCCAGAATGCTGCTAAACAAAATAAGCTTTTCTACCATGTTGGAAACCACCCACATCATCCTCCTCCTGCAAAGAGGAGGAACAAACCACCTACAGTAGTTGGGAAGAGAGAGACAGTTACTCAAGATCAACCAAAGGTAGGGCTTTGAATGAGGAGACCTGTTGCAGGGTTGAAGTAACTGGTACTTAACGCAGGCTGTATATACTTCTTTTCCGGACCTATGGAAAGGCACTCTGTGCCCAAAAGCTTGTTTAACCTCTTAGCTTTTATTAAATCAACTTAATAATTGGGTATCACCTAACAAATGTGTGTGCTGCAGACCTGGCTTTTCCAATAGAAAACCAATACAGAACACAGAGGTTCACAATGAGCAGGGCTGCCCTGAGGAGCAGCTGCAAAAGCTGCATTTTGCACACACACACATTCCCCAAGGGATGTGCCTCTATTCCTTACTACTGAAACAGCAATCACCAAATCCCAAACCTGGAAGAACGTGGATTATTATAGCCAAGACACTGTAGGCTACTTACTGGAGCCATGATCACATGGGCATCAACGAGCAGCAAGGTCAAAAAAATTTACAGCTGCAGACTAATCTTCACAATCTTGGGACAGACACCCTTTCTGACTGGTTAATAAATCTGGTGCAACCCATAAGGAGTACAACCTCGTGCACTTCTCTTAACAGATGCATCTCTTGCAAGCTAAGGCCCAAATATTGTATCATGGGAGAAGGGGGGGCGGGAAGGGGGCTGAAGGAACCACATCAGTTTTATTTTGAAGTTTTCTACCTAGGCTGTGTTACACCAAACTGAGATACAAGAGAACTGCCATTAGAGTGAGCATTATATGCCGAGCTTTGAGTTTTGACAAGTAGAGAGCTCAGAGACCCTCAGCTAATAAGGACCATCAATAAAATGCATGAGAGGCGCTAAAGCAAGGGGGTATTTAGACCTTTATTTTATCCTTTGTGTATTTTGGCATTTAAGGGCACACAAGAAGAATGCTACTTATGGCCCAACCTTATTTCCTGCACAGCTTCCTCTTCTAGGAAGGTGGAGAGAAAAAAAGAAGTCCACCCAGGATACACAAAGCCACACATACACACAAGCCCCCCTCCCCTTCCAGACAGAAAGGGGGTGGCATCATTACACCAAGCCGCAAAGCACTAGGGGCTACGTGTGTCTTGAGGTGGTGGAGGGGCAATAAGGAGACACTGTATATAGAAATTTAAATCCATTCACACACCCCTGTCCACTTATGTCCATAGGGGCCCCAGCTCCCCCCCTCCCCCCATTTATTAGGTCATGGAATCCAGGCCCCAGTTTTGCAGCAGTGGCATAAATGGAGACACAGAGGTGGAGGGGGAGAGAATGAATGTGCCCTGCTTCTCTGTACTTATCCTGAACATCTCCCCCTGCTCGTGCTGTCAGTTTGCTCCCCCTCCCCACGCTGCAGAAGAGCATCCTAGCTGGGGATCCTCTGGTAGAAGTAGATGTACCCAAGATCCTTGGGGGGTTTCTCAGAGGCGCACACTTTCTGGTCATTGAAAATCACCCACCTAGAAACATAAATAGAAGGAGAACTTAAGGAAGACAAGTTATGTGAGCCTGTCCATCCCAGGTTCCAGTGTCCCATTCCCATCTCCTCCTAGGTAGCATGATGGCCCTCTCCCTTTCCTGTCCTTTTCTGGTGACAAAGGCCACTCCCTCTCTGGAAGACTAGGTCACCAACACATAAATCTGTTTCCTTTACAACAATCTTGCCTCCTCAAGGCTGCTCTTACCTGCCATCTTTCTTTATGTGACAGACATAGTGGCCACACATGGTGGAAGTGCCCATGTGGCTGACGAAGGCAAATAGCTGATACTCTGAGGAAGTAAAGGGGAAAAAGGTGATTAGACAGAGAAAGGAGAGAGAGATTATATACCCCAAGACTATCATGCAGCCATCTCTAGAAAAGAGCTTTTGTCCCAAGACTCCTTGGAGAGCCCATTAAGCATCCTTGACGCCGAGGAATACTTGGAAGCCAGAATGCATCATAGCTGAGGATGGGACTGATGTAGAACTAGATGACCTCAAAGATGGCGGGGGACAGGGAAGAACTCTTGCAAGAATCCCCTGCCTGCCTTCTCCTTGGATTCTCCACCCAGCACAGCAAGCAAGTTTAGTAGCCTGGGCATTAATCCCTTTAAGAATTAGCTACTAGAACTCAAGTTCTGATGGTGACTGAAAAACAGCAGCCTCCAAGGCAATTAAGAGGAGAACTGGGGGAAGGAAACAGAACCCTCCTCACCACCTTTTCATTAGATATCACATTCCTCTACCTTTCACTCATCCTTCTGATGATTCCCAGACTATGGGAAATAGGCCCCATGTCCAACTGGGCACAGACCCTTTCTTTCCACCATGCTGCCTCACTCAGCCAGATTAACTCTTAAGAAGTGCTAGAACCTCAGGCAACGTAAAGCCCAAGGGTTAAAGAAAAGCTGAGAGGAAGGAAAGTTAAACCCCATGGTCAGAGACCAAACACCAAATTCCAGCTTCTAAGCAAGGGGACTCTCCACACAGAGCCAAGGAGGGAAGCAGCCATGTCCTTGTGTCTGGGACTCACTTCCAGTTCCATCACGCACTTTGGGACCCACAGGAACTGATTCGGAGATTGACTCAGCTGCTGAACGCCCTTCTGAGATATCCATGGCAGCCTCTGCATCCAGGTCATCAATGTGACTGAAGATCCAGTCCACAGCACGCTCCAGACTGTTATTCTGCAGCAAATAGGGAGAGACTGAGACATCTAGAACCCCTCACCTTTCTGAGTCTCTCCTCCTTCAAGCATACTATCCCACTCACAGCTACAAAAGACTAGGATGTAGCAATTCAGAGGGACTGTCCCACTCTGATCGCATCCTTGCCCCTCACCGTGGCTCTAAGTGCTTTCATAGCCTGGTCCCGGGAGAAGCCCATGGAGACAATGGTGGCCACGCTGTCTTCTGAAGGGGGGTCTGGACAGGTGATGGTGGAACCTGGTCCACTGGACCCCGGAAGAACCAGAGGATTGGCAAAATCTGAAGCAGGAAACAGAGTATAAAACTTGAGTGGCTTGTGTTTTAAGGCCTAAGCTACTGCTGGGAGAGGCTGTAATGTGCACCACACTGACCCAGGGGTGAAAGCTTCATTGTGATCATATGTTCTCATACCTGGATCATCCATGTGTGACATGACCCAGTTCATGGCAGCTTCAACCCCACTGTTCCCTGTGTAGTAAACGGCTTTGCGGCAGGCATCCATGGGAAAGCCCATCTCTACTAGCTGGATAATTACTGACTCATCCAACATGGGGGCTGTAAGGAAACAAAAAGATCAGAGCTGTCCTACGGACACCCACCCCTTTGTGCGGGAGGGAATAAGCAGGGCACACACACAATATTGTCCAGATCTCCTGCCTGACCATGGCAACGTCCCACATTAACGTTTTCTCACCTTCTATGGATCTCTGGGAAAAAGTGTTTTTTCCTGTACAGCACGCAAGACTCCACTCACAAGGCATCTGCAAGGCATGGAGGGGTGCAGTTCCCCAGCAAGGTGCAGCCCACTGAGCCCTGGCTCCTCCTACCCCAAGCTCCACCATTAATGCAACAAACCCCCTCTCCTTTGTGCGAGTCCCAACATCTGGAAAGGCACTGGGCATGTCCAACATCTCTCTCCTCCTTGACCCAACCCTCCGTAAGTTTGGTGCAGAAAAGGCTGTCAGAGTTGCCAATATCCTTGCCTAACGAGCATGCAAGGTGACAGCTAGCAGCCAGGTGGCAGAGGGACAGGAAGACAGAAACTGAGCAGCAGGAGGAAATCGCTAGCATGGGAAATAAGACACAAGGAGAGCGAGGGAGCAAATCAAGCATTAGGAGGAGAGGAGAAGAGTCACTAACATGTTGGAGAGGAGAAGTGAGGGGAGCAGAAGGAGTCGTCGTCCTCGTTGCCATAGAACCCCAGGCTACCTTTGGGCTCATCTGGTGTCACCAGCGGGGGTGCTATATCCGGCATCTCCTCTTCACCGTCCTGTAGACCCGTCCCCCGCAGCGCAGAGATGTCCAGCTCCTCTGGCATTTCAATGGAGACATCTGTAAGAGAGATCCTGGATTAGATCCCTATCTGATGAGTTCAAACCAAAGACACAGATGAGATGCACAAAAGTTCACAAGTTACCTGGAGTATGGAATTCACTAAGGCAGGGGTGGGCAAAATATGGTCTATGGGCTGGCTCAATTGATTCTCTTTGGCCGCAGCTGCTCCTCTGAAGGAGAACTGTATCTGGCCTGCAGCTGCCCTGGCTTTCACAACCTCTCATCTTTTTCCCTTCCCCATACCATAGGTAGCTGCAACAGCAGCAGCTTCAGTTCCAGTAGTCAGGCAGCCACTCTCCTCAGCTGCCTGCCCCACTTCCCAGCCCCCCAGGGTATACTCCAAGGCAGGGGGTGCCGAGATTCTGGCCAGACTTCTGTACAGCTCCAACCCTGTGGCTGTTTGCAGACCAAACGGGCCGGCCCCTGGCAAATTGAAGCTCAGGTAAGGTTCCTCCCTCAGTCAGGGGAGGGGGTGCAGAGGAAAGAGGACCAGGAGCTGCAGGTCATCTGGGCTCTGCTGGGCTGGGGCCTGGTAGGGGCATGGGCACTACTAACATGGTGCTGTGCTGTGTTCCTACATGCTGCTTTGGGTCATACCACATGGGTGCAGCTAGTGCAATTCCTGCCCAACTGTGAGCCCCTAGCACATGGCCAGGTCAAGTAGGAGCTGCACCAGCTGCTCTACCTGCACCCAGGTGGCCCAAAGCAGTATGCTGGAACACAGTGGCACCAGCCAAGCCTGGCCCAGCTGTGTACTGAGGACTCAGGGCAGGGGAGGGTGTGCAGGGAGAGCTGCAGGGAGCTTGTGCACGTATGGGGCCCTCAACAGCTCATGAAAACTTGTTAGAGTGGCCCTCCAGCCCAAATACTTGCCTATACCTGCACTAAGGCATTTTGTTACAGAGATACTCCCCTCCTTTCCCCACCCCTCTGTACTGACCCCAATATGGCATCCCACTGAAGTAAAAATGAGGATGGAGGACTTGGCTTGCACATCACCTCATACTTCTTACCAAGCTTTTTGGGCACCCAATCCAGGCCAAAAGTGAATTTCTTGATCTGGATCACCAGGTAGTCTGGGAAGGAGGCAAACCGTGTTGTCCTGAAAGACAGAGATATCATCTCTGGACAGGTTCCCCTTCATTTTGTCAAGTGGGGTTGAGGGTAAAGGGAGACTGGCTGGTTCAAGAAGAAACTGAGGCACAATACGTGCATCCACTGTAATCTGTGTAACTTTAAGGAGATGCCACTAGATTGAGCTCTAGACACTGCACACAGGAACACTTTCAGGAGGTAACACTTCGAATGAGAACTTGCTACAGTATTTCCAAAACTCTTAGGATGGAGACACTCTTTAGGAGAATAATAAACATTCCTTTCAACCGTGTCATGTGTCAGGCCCCAATTTATAGAATCTGAATTGAACGATAATTTAAAATGCTTCCTTCCATGTTTATTTTAAAGGAATCTTTATTCACCACAGGATGTTACGAAATATTTGAATATAACCATTATTCAAAACTAAAGTAGAATGTTAGCTGAAAGAAGCATTACTAGCTTTATTTCTTCAAAGCAGTTATTGCTACAGGAAGATACATGCTTCCCTAACAACATCCCTTCCATGGGCTTAGTTCATTCCACAATGGCAAGATCTTTCAAAAAACAGCACTTCCTTGAGCCACTCTAGCTGCTATATCACAGGGGCAGATGCCAGATTTATGAACTGTGCTGCTTCACTAATTACTTTCTCAGCAGTACTCATGGCTACTCATTCTAGAACAACAGACTCAATTATTTTATTTTTACAACACAGTATTTTGTAAACCTTTATCATGTCCTCCCTCAATTCTCTCTCTTCTAAACTAAATAGGCCTAGCTTCTTCAGTTTCTTCTCATATGGAAGCTCTTCTATTCCACTAATTTGCCTTGTTGTCTCTCTCTGTACCTTCTCAAGTTCTTCTCATCATCAGGGAACCAGGTTTTCTGTTTCCCATAGGAAAATGGAGTAAACCACAGATTTTACTTTTTACTGCAGGTAAATGAGGATTTCACATTTTCCTGGAGAAACAGTTTTGCTATAAGCCTCTGCAGGCTGGCAAGCGTTCCAGCCTGCAGGGACGAAGCAGGAGGAGGGCCGTCAGGCAGGAGACGCCATGCGCATCTAAATGCACACGGCCCCATGCAGCCTGGAGAATAGCTCCCACAGGCAAGTGGAGGGGAAGGGGGAAAAAACTGAGACCCCCATAGGGAAGGAGGGAGTTGGGTAGGGCAGGGGCTGCTGCCCAGCTGAGCAGTGCCTGGAGCTTGGGACTTAGGGCTGCAATGTGTGGCCACAGGGCCCCAGCAGGGAGTGGGATGGGCCATGGGTGGTCCATCTGGGGTGCATGCTAACGGAGATAGGTGCACAGGTGGGTCTCTCTTCTATCCGACCAGTGAGCAGATGTGGAAGACGGCATGCAACGTGCATCGCGGAGACCAACTGGCGGCTTTGGGAATGGTGTCTTGAGGTAGGCTTTGGCTTCCTCAACATCATGACAAGAGACATGCTCGGATGGGATGGGCTCCACCTTTCCCCTAAAGGTAAGCATGTGTTTTCTTCTAGGTTGGCGGATCTCCTCCGGTGGGCTTTCAACTAGGTTCGGTGGGGGAAGGGGAAGATGAGGGCAGAGGAAGCCTTGGACTGCCAAACCAAGCAAAACCCACAAGTACAGCCCAGACTAGGCCGACAAGTGGAACATATACACAGGTAAGCAACAAGGGCCAGGGTAATGCTGAAAGTAGGGAGCCAATGCACACATCCACAGGAGGCCTCAAATGCCTCTAAACAAACACTCGTAGTATGGGAAACAAGCAAGAGGAACTTACCCTCCAGCTAGCTAACAACAACCCAGACATAGTGGGGCTCACTGAAACATGGTGGGACCCAAAGCATGACTAGGGAGTGAATATCAAGGGCTATAGGCTGTACAGGGGGGACAGGACAGGGAGGAAAGGTAGGGGCGTGGTGCTCTTCATTAAAGAGGAATACACTTTCTTGTCAATTAACAAAGAATCGGAGGAGGGGCACTCTGAAGTGCTCTGGGTTAGAATACAAGGCAGTTGCGGGGAAAGAGACTTGATGGTGGGGGTCTACTACAGACCTCCCAACCAAGGGGAAGAGCTAGACCAGGAATTCTTAAGTCAGCTCATGGAGGTAGTTAGGTCATCATGGGGGACCTGAACTTCCCAAACATCTGCTGGGAAGAGCAATCAGCCAGGTCTGACCGCTCATGTAGGTTCCTAGCCCAAATGCAGGACGTCCATCTAACCCAGGAGGTGCGCAGCCCCACCAGGGGAGATGCCTTGTTGGACCTGGTGCTGGCCATGGGTGACGATCTGGTGAGGGGACTGTGGGTGCTCGACCACCTGGGCAACAGCGATCATCGCCTGCTGGAATTCACCATCCAGGGCAAGGTGGCAAAGGCCTGCAGTAAGGCAGCAGCCCTAGATTTCAGGAGGGCAGACTTCAATGAGCTAAGGAGAATAGTCAGGGAAGCACTGAGGTCCCAGAGGGGAGGGGAGCCAGGTGTCCAAGAAGAGTGGTCGCTCCTTAAGGAGACAATCCTCCAAGCCCAAAGGAAGGTAATCCCAACATGGATCAAAGGGGGCAGGAGAGCGCAAAAGCCGCCATGGCTCACCAAAAGCATCCAGGAATGTCTCCTAGCTAAAAGGGAGGCGTACACCCAATGGCAGGGAGGGACCATTACCAGGGAGGATTATACCGCGGTGGCTGGGGGATGCAAGGGAGCGGTTAGGAAGGCCAAGGCGGAGATGGAACTGGGACTGGCTTCCCGGATCAAGGACAACAGGAAGTCCTTTTTTAAATACATAGGGGGCAAAAAGAAGGTACCAGGTAAGGTAGGACCCCTACAGGACACGCTAGGAAATCTGGTCGTCACATCAGACGACAAAGCCAACATATTTAACAACTTCTTTGCCTCCATTTTCCTGAGCAGGGACTGGAACAGTCACCGCCCCCCGAAGCCCCTCCTTAGATCCCAGGGGAGGCACACCTAGGCCAAGGGTTAGTGAGGATCTAGTCAGGGAACTTCTGGAAGGCCTGGATGTATTCCACTCAGCTGGTCCGAACTATCTCCACCCTCAAGTACTGAAGGAATTAGCTGAGGTCATTGTGGGACCCCTGGCATGGCTTTATGAGCACTCATGGTGCTCTGGTCTAGTGCCAGAGGGCTGGAAGAGGGCCAATGTGGTTCCCATCTTCAAAAAGGGGAGGAAGGAGGACCTGGGGGACTATAGGCTAGTTAGTCTTACCTCGATCCTGGGCAAGCTTTTTGAGAAAATTATTCTGGCACATGTCCACAAAGGGCCAGCAGGGGAGATTATGCTTAGGGGCAACAACACAGGTTCATTAGAGGCAGGTCCTGTCAGACCAACCTGGTGGCCTTCTATGACCAGATCACCAAATCCTTAGACACAGGGGTAGCAGTAGACGTAGTCTTCCTGGACTTTCAGAAGGCCTTCGACACTGTCTCTCACCCCGTTCTCATTAAAAACTGGGGGACTGTGGGGTGGGGGCTGTGCGCCGCCTGCTTCAGGCTCGGGTTCTAGCCCTGCTGCCCTGGGGCAGGGGACAGCAGCATGGAGCTCCTGCCCTGTGCACAGATCTGGGGGATGCGGGTCCTCCTGCCACCCCGGAGTGCACACAGCAGAGGAGAGCCATCCCCCCACCCCACCCCAAGCCCACAGCAGGCAGGCGGGGGGAAGGGGGAAGAGAGGCAGGCTCTGCTCTGTTGCAGCATTTGAAGACATCCTTGAAGTGCTACTTGTTTCAGGAGTCAGACATCCTGATGACATGGCTGGCCCAGCAAAGTTGGTGTTGGATCATTGCCTCAGCAGATGAGTTGATGATGCTTGCTTGCAGGAGGATGCTAATGTTGATACATCTGTCTACCCACTGGATTCAAAGGAACTTCCACAGGCAGCACCGATGGTACTTCTCCAGCAACTTAAGGCGTCACCTGTATGCTGTCCATCTCTCAGCTCCATACAGTAAGGTGGGGATTCATGACTACTCAAACCATGCGCTTGGTTTTGGATCCAATATCGCAATCTTCAAACACCCATTTTCTCAGGCGTCTGAAGGCTGCACTTGCATATCTGTGATGACGTTCAATTCCTTTGCTGATGCCAGCCGTCTGTGAGAGATGGCTTCCAAGGCACAAAAACCTCAATTTTTCTCCAGAGTCTCACCACGAATCCAAGTTACTGGAGCTGAGGACTACTCATTAAGAGCTTGTTGATGGAGGACTTTAGTCTTCTGAATGTTAAACATCAGTCCCATTTCCTTGTATGCCTCGGAAAAGTCATCAGTGATCGCCTGAAGGTCTGCTTCTGAGTAAGCACATGCTACAGAGTAGTCAGCATACTTTGCATACTTGATGACTGAGGGTGGGGTGGTCTTGGTTTTGGCTTGGAGTCAGCTGAAATTAACCATCCACTCAAACTGGCTGATGGTCAGATATTCATGGTCAGCTTGTTAATGGTCAGATGTAGCACTGCAGCAAGGGCCATCAAGAAGAGCACTGGAGTGATGATGCTTAACTCCTGTCTTAACCTCAAAGGGATCTGTAATAGAGCCATTATTGACAACCACTGCTGGCACACTGACATGAAGCAGGCAAAGAATGGTGACAAATTTTGGAGGGCATCCATACTTCAAAAGGATGTGCCACAGTGCTTTTCAGCTGACGGAATCGAAGGCTTTTGTGAGGTCAAAGAAAGCCATGTAGAGAGGTTTATTTTTTTCCTGGCATTTTTCCTGCAGTTGGCAAGCAGTGAAGATCATATTAGTTGTGCCTCTTGATGCCCTAAACCCACACTGAAGAGCTTCTCCTGGAATTTGAGTGAGTGGAAGAAGACTGCTCAGGAGGGTTCTTGCAATGATCTTTTTTGTGGTGGACAGCAAGGTGATCCCTCTGTAATTTCCACAGTCAGACTTGTCTCCTTTTTGAAGATCCTCATGGTCATGGTGTTCCTGAAGTCATCTGGGATTTCCTCATTCCGGATTTTTAAGATGAGGGCAGAGGGCTGCAATGTCAGCTTCTCTCCCTCCTGTTTGAAGATTTCAGTGGGGATTCCACCTGCTTCAGATGCCTTGTCATTCTTCATCTGCTTGATGGCTTTCCTCACCTCATCAAGGGTTGGAAGGATTCCAAGATCATTTGTGACTGGGTGTTATGGGATGGAGTTGAGAACACCCTCATCAACAATGGTCTTGATTGAAAAAGTTTTTGAAGTGCTCTTTCCAAAAGGCATGGATGGCTCCTCTGTCCTTGAGTAGGTTTCCTCAATCCTTAGGGCTCAAGGGGGGTAGTACCCGAGTACTCTGACTGTAGACAGCTTTGGTGGCACTGAAAAAAACATGCATATTGTGGATATCAATAAGATGCTAAATCTCCTTTGCCTTGTCTTCCCACCATGTTCTCCATATCGCAGGTGTAATTTTGTTTGCTTGTAATTGATATCTTTCTGGGAAGCACAAAAGGCCTTGCATTTGCAGTTGATCAACTCTTGCACCTCTTGGTCATTCCCATCAAACCAGTCTTGATGTGTCTTGGTAGAAAAGCCAAGCATCTCTTCACAGGTGCTGATGCCAGTAGATTTGAAGGCACCCAAGTGCTGCTGACATTCTCCCATTGTTGATTGAAATTTGCCAGTTTTTCATTGAGGCACTGGTGGTAAAGGTCTCATTTGATTGGGTCCTTGAGTACTTTAATGCTGATCATCTTGTGGGCACTGCTTCTACTGCAGCTTTCATTTAGAAGCCAGTTTGAATGATATAACTGAGCAGATGAGTCTGTGATCAATCCAGCAATAGTCACCTCCTAACACAGCTTGGGTGATGCGGACATCTTTGTGATCCTGGGCACAAACTATGATGTCTTCCATGCAAATGGATTTTCCAGCATATTCAATTTTTTCTATGTCCTTTTTGAGGTGTGGGGACCAGAACGGGGCACAGTATTCAAGGTGCAGATGCACCATGTTTTTATAAAGGGGCACAGTGAACTTCCTGTTTCATTCACAATTCCCTTAATAATCCCTATCATTGCAGTGGGGGGGAAGGGGACAGACTGAGCCCCCCACCCCACAGTGAGGGAGGGAGTAGGGCAGGACCTGGGGGTGCTGCCCAGCCCGGGAGGTACATAGGACCTGGGGCCGAGGCAGGAAGCAGTATGAAGCCTCAGTCCAGGGCACATGGGGGCAGCTCCCCACCACTGCACACACCCCTTAGGGAGGCATAGGGGGGGGTATGTGTCCCCCAGATTTGTGTAGGGCAGATGTGGGTTGCCTGCTATGGACTTGGGGCTCTCCACTTTGCTTCCTCTGCCTTAGGAGCTCTGCCCCCCCTCTTGTCCCCTTGGCAGCAGTGGGGATGGCAAGTTGCGCTGTCTGCTGCCAGGCAAGCACGGGACATGCAGCTAGCACAGGACTCCTGGAACAAAAGGCAGCACAGCGGAGAGTCCCGAGCCCACAGTGGGTAGCCTACATCCGCCCTCACCCCACTCTGCTCCACTTAAATGTGTTTCTGCACTTAAAAATGGTGGCAGCAGTGCTCGAACTAAAGCTCATTCAACAAGCGTTAGTTCAGGTGCCACCACTGCCATTTTTAAGCGCTGAGACTGATACATGTGATGCAGGAGGCTGCTGGAGCACACCAAAAAGGTTTCATCGTTTCGTAGTTGGTAAGGTCCGAAGGGACCCGAGCAGATCATAAAATCTGACCCCCTGCCATGGCAGGAAAGAGTACTGGGGTCAAACGACCCCAGCAAGGTGATTGTCTAGCCTCCTCTTAAAGACCCCCAGGGTAGGAGCCAGCACCACTTCTCTTGGAAGTTGGTTCCAGACCGTAGCTGCCGTGACCGTGAAGTAGCACTTCCTGATGTCTAGCCTGAATCTACCCTCTGCCAGCTTGTGACCGTTATTTCTAGTCACTCCTGGTAGTGCTCGGGGGAACAGGAACTCCCCCAATGCCTGCTGGTCCCCTCTGACTAGTTTGTAACAGGCCACTAGATCTCCCCTCAGCCTTCTCTTGTAGAGGCTGAACAGGTTCAGGTCCCTTAGCCTCTCTTTGTAGGGCCTGCTCTGCTGCCCCTGATCATGCGAGTGGCCTTCCTCTAGACCCTCTCCATGTTGTCCACATCCCTCCTGAAGTGCAGCACCCCTAACTGGACGCAGCACTCCAGCTGCGGTCTGACCAGTGTCGCATAGAGGGGGAGGATCACCTCCCTAGACCTACTCGAGGTACATCTGTGGATGCATGACAAGGTATGGTTGGCCTTCCTGACCGTGTCCCTACGCTGTCGGCCCATGTTCATTTTGGCAACATTAATGACTCCCAAGATCCTTTTCTGCCTCTGCACTGATGAGAAGGGAGTTCCTCAGCCTATAGGTATGCTGCTGGTTCTTCTTCCCAAGGTGCATCACCTTGCACTTGTCAGTGTTGAAACCCATCCTGTTCTCATCTGCCCACCCCTGTAACCTGTCTAGGTCCGATTGCAACCTATTCCTCCCTTCTAGTGGGTCCACTTCTCCCCACATCTTAGTGTCATCTGCGAATTTGGACAGGGTGCTTTTTACCCCCTCGTCCAAGTTGCTGATGAAGATGTTAAGCAATGTGGGCCCGAGGACCAAGCCCTGCGGAACCCCACTGCCCCCATCCCTTCAGGCTGAATAAGTCCCGTCCACCACCACTCTCTGGGTGTGGCCCTCCAGCCAATTAGTGACCCGTTTGACTGTGTAGGTGTCGACGCCACAGTCTTCTAGTTTTTTAATGAGAACGGGATGAGAGACAGTATCAAAGGCCTTCCTAATGTCCACTGCTACCCCTGCGTCTAAGGATTTGGTGATCTGGTCATAGAAGGCCACCAGGTTGGTCTGATAGGACCTGCTGCTTCTAATGAACCCATGTTGGTTGCCCCTAAGCATAATCTCCCCTGCTGGCCCCTCAGAGACATGCGCCAGGATAATTCACTCAAAAAGCTTACCCAGGATCGAGGTAAGACTAACTGGCCTATAGTTTCCTGGGTCCTCCTTCCTCCCATTTTTGTAAATGGGAACACTGGCCCTCTTCCAGTCCTCTGGCACCACACCAGAGCACCATGAATGCTCGTAAAGCCATGCCAGGGGTCCTGCAATGACCTCTGCTAATTCCCTCAGCACTCTGGGGTGGAGATTGTCAGGACCAGCTGATTTAAATACGTCCAGTCCCTCCAGAAGTTCCCTGACTAGGTCCTCATTGACCCTAGCCTGGGTACAACTCCCTGGGTACTATGGGGGTCCTGGTGGGGGGAGGTGACCTGGTCCCTGCTCAGAAAATGGAGGCAAAGAAATTGTTAAATAGGTTAGCTTTACTGTCTGGTGTGATGACCAGATTTCCTAGCATGTCCTGCAGAGGCCCCACGTGACCCAGTACCTTCTTTTTACCCCCTATGTATTTAAAAAAGGACTTCTTGTTGTCCTTGATCCAGGTAGCTAGTTTCTGTCAGTACTTTAAAATATAAGGCATCAGCAATAAATCAGCAATAAATTGGTTACTGGGTTGGCATTGGCTGATATGGTTGGTTAATAATTGGCTATCGGTAACGGCCAAGAAAATCTTAATCGGTGCACCCCTAGATATTACCATATCATAGTGTATAGTTTGGGTTATTTTTGCTCAAGAGCATTACTTGACCCACAATGTCCTCACGGCAAAATTGGGGAACTGCAGCCTCAACAACCCTACAGTCCAATGGCTGGGGAACTGGCTCTGAGGTTGGACCAGAGTGTTAGTCGACAGAACTGAATCACCATGGCACATAGTGATCAGAGATGTCCCCCAAGACTCTGTTCACAGACCTGCACTCTTTAATGTATTTGTAAATGATCTGGACTCTGGTGTCAGAAGCAGTCTGGCTAAGTTTGCTGACAACACCAAACTATGGAGAAGAGTATCCACACTTGAGGATAGGCTGGTGATCCAGACTGACCTCAGCAGGCTCACAAGCTGGGCAGATGAAAACCTGGTGGCATTCAATATGGAGAAATGCAAGGTGCTCCACCTCGGGAGAAAAAAATCCACATCACACTTATAGGCTCAGCAGTACTACACTCACCAGCCCCATGACTGAAAGAGACTTGGGGCTCATGATTGACCACAAGATGAACATGAGCTACCAATGCGATACCACAACCAGCAGAACAAACAAAATTCTGGCTTGCATCTACTGATGCATCTCAAGCAAGACCCAAGAAGTCATCCTCCCGCTGTACCTGGGCTTGGTGAGGCCGCAACTGGAGTACAGCATCCAATTTTGGGCTTTGCAATTCAGAAAGGATGTAGAGAAGCTTGAAAGAGTCCTGACAAGAGCCACGTGCACGATCAGAGGGCAAGAGAGCAGACCTTATGAAGAGAGGCTGAGAGCCATACGACTCTTCAGCCTGGAGAAGTGCCAGCTCAGGGTTGACTTGGTGGCAGGCCATAAGTACATAAGGGGTGTGCATCAGGAACTGGGAGAACATCTGTTTATCAGGGCACTCCAAGGGAAGACCAAGTCTATATGACATTGGTCAGGCCGCAGTTGGAGTAGTGCATCCAGTTCTGGACGCCACACTTCAGAAGGGATGTGGACAACATGAAGAGGGTCCAGAGGAGGGCCACTTGAATGATCAGGGGGCAGCAGGGCAGGCCCTACAAGGAGAGACTATGAGACCTGAACCTGTTCAGCCTCCACAAGAGAAGGCTGAGAGGGTATCTGGTGGCCATCTATAAACTGGCCAAGGGAGATCAGCAGGCAATGGGAGAGTCCCTTTTCCCCCAAGCACTATTGGGAGTAAAACAAGGAATAACAGCCATAAGCTGATGGAGAGTAGATTCAGACTAGGTATCAGGAGGCAGTACTTCAGAGTCAGGGCAGCTAGGATCTGGAACCAACTTCCAAGGGAAGTGGTGCTGGCTCCTACCCTGGGGGTCTTCAAAAGGAGGCTAGATAGACACCTTGCCGGGGTCGTTTGACCCCAGCATTCTTTCCAGCCATGGCAGGGGGTCGGACATGTTGATCTGCTCAGGTCCCTTCCGACCCCACCAATTATGAAACCATGAAGTCCAGCGGTCACAAACTCCTGGAAGACCGCTTTAGGCTGGACATAAGGAATAACATTTTTTACTGTCCAAGTCCCCAAGGCCTGGAATAGACTCCCCACAGAGGTGGTGCAAGCACCTACTCTGGACACCTTCAAGAAACATTCTGATGCCTATCTTGCTAGGATCCTTTGACCCCAGCTGACTTCCTGCTCCTTGGGCAGGGGGCTGGACCCAACGATCTTGCGAGGTCCCTTCCAGCCCTAGTGTCTATGAAATCACTTTATACACATCTACATTGAATTCCATCGCCATTCAGCTGCCTATTTACTCTACTGCACTAGATCTTCCTGTAGTTCCTTACAGTTCACCTTGGCCTTTACCACTGACAAATTTGTGTCACCCACAATTCTGGCCACCTCACTCCTCACTTCCTTTCCATATCATTTATGAATTTGTTAAATAGCACCGGTCCCAGCAGATCCCTGGGTGACCCAGCTGTTTACTTCTTTCCATCCTGAAAACTAGCCATTCATACGTATTCTTTATTTTCTATACTTAAGCCAATTTCTGATCCATGAGTGGATCACCCCTGTAATCTCATGACTACCTAACTTAATCAAGAGCCTTTAATAGGGGTTCTTGTCAAAAGGCTTTTTGGAAGTCCAGATATACCAAGTCAACTGGATCACCTTGAATTACGTGCTTATTGACACCCTCAAAGAACTCTAGCAGGTTGGTGAGGTATGATTTCCCTTTGACAGAACCTTGCTGATTTCTCCCCAGCAAGTCATGGTCATTCATGTCTTGAACAACTCTTTTATAATTGTTTCTATCAGTCTTCCAGGAATGGAAGTGCACTAGCCTGTAGCTCATTGGACCACCCCCTGAGCCTTTTTTTAAATATTGGAGTAGCACTGGCAAACCTCCAGTCTTCTGAAAGTGAAGACGTTTTTAGTGGTAGGTTGCATGCTACAGTTAGGACTTTGGCAATTTCTGCTCTGGACTCCTTCAGGACCCTAGAGTGAATGCCATCAGGTCCTGGTGATTTGCTGCTTTTAGTTTACCAATTTCCTCTGGGACCTTATCAACCAAAACGTCTGTATGAGTCAGCTCCACAAACCTGTCCAAAGAGGAGCAGACCTGGTGTGGGAATCTCCCAAACATGCAAAGAATGCATTTAGTTTCTCAGCAACAGCCCTGTCATCCTTTTGGGCCCCTTTCAGACCCTGATCATCCAAAGGTGCGATTCCCTGGCAGGTCTTCAGCTTCTACTGTACTCTAAGAAATTTTTATTGTTATCTTTTATGTCTCTAGCCAGTTTCTCTTTAAAATTCTCTCTTAGCTTTTCTTACTTCAGTTTTATATTTAATTTGCCCGAGTTTGTGCTCTTCCCCCCCCAACCCCACATTAGGATTTGGCCTTTCACTAGGGAGGTATTTCCTGAAGACTGCCCTGCCACAAGGAGCCCCACCACACCATCCTCCCCAGCAGGGTGTAGTTTTAGGTCACTCCCCAGGACCAACGCAAGCCTACTTACCTTTGTCTTGCTTCCTCTCACTAGGCTTTTTGATGTTCCTCCTGAACTGCTTGCTCCTGGGCACTCTGACACAGCCTCCTCTCAAACACATGTTGTCAGTCCCTGGCCCAACTCACTCCAACCCCTTATAGGATGCCTCCCATCCAGAGACTATGTTTCATCCCCCTTCATAGTACCCTGCATGCTGGCTGACCCCTACCCTCTTTTGGCTGTGATGTCACGCACCAGAGGGGACCTTCAGCCTCTTCTAGGCTCTGGCCCTGCCAGTTGGCATGTCAGTAACTCTCCACAACCCTTGCAGGCTGCTTGCAGTCAGCTCAATTGTCCTTAGGCCTTCTGGTTCTGGCACCCCTGCATTGACCAGTCGAGGGTTCAGACAGTCAGTCTAGCAGCAAGTGACCTATCTCTCTACTCCACAGGGGTTTCCACTCTGGGCCCCACCATAAATCCATCAACTCTCCTGGGCTTGCCTAGAGTCCCAGAGATCTTATGCCTGGCATCCTATTACTCTGCTGAGCTCATCTGAGCCCCTGGCCTCACCACTACCTATACTGAGGGGCTTGCCTAACCCCTCAGTAGGCTCACAAGCTGCAAGCTCCTCACTTTCCCTACACTAAGCCATCTCCCCAGGGCTTGGGACCCCACTGGGTCCCCTAGGAACCTCCTTCTTCCCCATAGTACCTACCCTGCCCTCTTGAATGTTCCTGGGAGCACCAGTACTCCAGCAGGCAGATGTTACTCCAGTGGCATCCCAGCAGCGACTACCAGCTCTGCTCCTCAGGGCCTGCTCTTATACTAAGGCTGCGCAGCCCTGCCCCAAATCAGGAAGCCTCCTGACTGTCATGCGACTCCCTGGTTGGCTCTGCAGTCACCTGCAGGCTGCCTCAGAGCCTGCTCAGCCCCTTAAAGTGGCAAGCACCCAAAAGGTATACCATCACACACCTCCCCACTTAATATCCTTCCCAGGGAGCAGTGCCTCTTTGCCATTCCCCCCTGCAGGCTCCTCTCCCAGAGCCTATACAAGACCATACAGTGGTGAGCACCCTTTTAAAAGTTAGACTACCATGATATTTTCTTATCTTCCCTCCCACATGGATGTCAAACCCTACTACATTGTGGTCACTATTGCAGAGCAGCTCAATAACACTTGTACCAAATCCTATGCATTACTTATGACCAAAGATCCTGGTTCTCTTTGAGAAACCCTCCCCCCACCCCCAATTTTTGGATCTATATGTTAGGGGCATTTCACTTTAATCACAGAAAAAGGTGGATTTTAGGTTACTTTTTTTAATATCCAAATATTGGGGATTTTTTTTTTTTAAATCAGAGAAAGCCAGGATCCCTGCTTATGACTAGGTCAAGAATGGCCTTTCCTCTTGTAGGTTCCAGGACTAATTGCTCCAGAAAGCAATTTTTATAATGTCAGGTCTCTGCATCCCACTCTGAGATTCAATTGACCCAGTCTTTGTGGTTAACTGAAGTTACCCATTAGTACTGTGTTTTCTGCCTCTCTCAACTCGCTTAGAAATTCTAGCTCACTGCTGCCTTTCTGGTCTGCGGGGAGCAGGGGGAGTGGTCAACAGTGTATCCCCAGATATACCTTTTTTCTACTGAAACATGGAATTTTTATGCTCAGAAATACTGTGGTATCGGTTAAAAGTGTCTACTCTATACGATTCAATGCAGTCTTTGATACAGTGCCACTTTCCTCATCAGTATGACCTATTCTGTCATTCCTGTATAATTTGTATCCTGGTACAGTGTCCCATTGATTTTCATCTTTCTACTATGTTTCCAAGATACCTAGTATGCCAATACAGTTAATTACTGCTAAGTATTAAAGCTCCCCCTTCTTGGATCTCAGATTTCTGGCAAAGCATAAAAGCACTTGTACTTTTTATTGTTGCCTGGTTGGCTACTTGGAGTGGGACATTTTAATCAGTAAATCTGTGTGTTCATTCTGATCTTCTCTGTACTCCCACTGTGCTTCTTACCCCTATTGTTTATAGCTTCACCCCATAGGGTGTGTCAAACTGGTTACATTTGCTTCATGATTTCAAGTTTAGCTTGCAGCTTCAACATAGTTCTTAATAATACAAGAGTCTGAAAAAACAAACAAAAACAACTGCAATTCCCTCTGCCTAGGCTTGTAACTCTTTTACACTTCGGGAAAGATTGGTTTTAAAAGTACAATTCAAATTAAGAACAGTAGAATTTTGAAGATGGGATGTCAAAAGCCAAATTTATGGTCTCCTATTATAATACTACAGATGTTGAAGCACAGTATTACAGGCTTCACGCAACTATCTTAAACCTTGCCCACTGTAATCCTCAAGAGAAAGTGCAGGAAGACTGAGCCCAAGGTAAGGAGTTAAAAAGCTATCCCCAGTGCTGAAAGGGCTTCACCCTGGCTAACTTTTAGGGACCCACTAGCTCAGAACCTTGGTACATAAGAACCCTGGGTAAAAGTCCTGCACCAGGTATTACAGAAGGGTTACACCATTATGCACCTCACATCTTTAGCCTACCCTGCTCCCCACCAACCAAACTCACTTGAGAGCCACAGACTTGGCCTGCAAAGCTGTACTCCAGAAGTCATCCACCTGCTCTGGAGCCCCATAGGCCTCTAAGCAGGAGCTGAAAGGCACCTTGGCTCGGACCAGCTCAGGCAATGGCTGCTTCTCTTCTTCTGCCTGGCGCTTCTTCTCTTCATATTCTAGTAACTCATCTACGGAAGACAGCGGAGTAAGAGACAGACTCCACGTGCTCACAGACCCCTGACATTCTGTCAGAGTCTCACAGGCTAGAGTCACAGCAGGGGAATGGCCCAGTTCTAATTTCAGTGATGGACAGACACCACCTCACCCTACTAATGAAGAGCAAATGTCTCTGGGGAAAGCCAGCTCAGCTCCATGGAGTGAGCAAAAAGATTTAGTAGTGTGGGAGCAGGGTGTTCAGATCTTTTAGGGATTCCCCACCCTCAATTCAGGAAAGGGCTTGATATTCCCACTTCAACCACTCTCATGTTACTGACCTTTGTTGAGTGCAGCATCCATAGGCACAGGCAGCTGCATAATGTAGTCTACACGTTGAGTGTATTTCACCTTCTCTGTGGCGAGGCACTTGAGTTTCTCCTCCACTAGGAAACGGAAGACCTCGTTGGGGTTCTCCGAGCTGCGGCAGTTCCTCTGGCAAGCAAAAAAATGGAGATGGCTATGCTATTAGGATGGCTGGATAAGAAAAGATCCACAGAAGCAGCTGCCCACTGTTTCCTGTAACTAGGAGCTGCTTCTCCAGCTTCCACCCTCCACTCAGCCCCAAAGTCCTGCCTAAAAGCAGTTGCATTGCAGCTATGGAATGAACCATAAATAAAAAGGCTCTGGCTGACACAGGAGGTACTGGCAACACCATCTCCACCAGGAGCAACCACCAGTGTCCCAAACTGCTAGTTCTGTGTCACTTGGTGCTTCAAAACAGCATGGACAATTCCTCTTTGTTGCTCCTTGTCTGCTTAAAGTACCAGCCTCACCCACTGCACCTCAAAAATGGGAAAGGCCCCTTCCCTACTGCTGCACCTTCTAAAAATTTGGAGGGAACTTGACTTCATCTTTACCTCCACCATATTAATGAAGTGCAAGAAGAATTCCTGGGCATCTTGCTGACGATTGGTGGAAAATTCTGGGTGCCCTTTGCCAACAAGAGACTTAAACATACGCGGAGCTATGCCATTCTGCACACCCTGGAAGAAAGGAGGAGAGAGAGAGAGGGCTGATCACAGCCTTCCAAGTGTATGTCCCCGGAGTGTTCCTGTCCAGTCCTCGTCACATAGTTTATTAGGAGCCTGTGGCCTGGCTGAGCCTATAGAGCCTCTGTAAGAGATTTTCCCCTTCCCCCTCCATCCAAACACTTTAGTGTATCTGAAATTTAGCACAAGAGGTTGGACTAGGTGACCTCCAGCTCTACTTTTCTGTGATTCTACAATCCCCTCTCCCATGAGGATACTGAGGTCCTAGTCTTCACCTTCTGGTCTGGTTGTTCCCCATCTGCAGAGGCTGGTTTTGAATACTCTCCAGAAAGCAGTCCATGTCCCAGTTTGGCTCTGGAATGACACACCAATTCCTGTTAGTGTTGAGCTGCTCATTGCTCCACTCTGCCTCTCCCCCTACCCCTCCCTAGCTTCTGGTCACATCTGGAAATAGTTCCGTTCACCCTAACCTCAACACTTAGATGGACTTGCCCCAGCTAACCTTGCAGAGTTCTGCTCCCACAGCCATTATTCCTCTGTCCCACCTTACAGTGCTATCCTAAGACTTGAGCAATACCTCCAAAAGCCTTAACTATTCCTTGAGCAGTGGGTAAGAACATTAAGGGACAGCCTTGCCTCCTGGTGAAAAGCAGCCATTGCTGGGCTGGAATACAGCAGTGACAGCTACATCTCACAGCAGCCAGGAAAGAAGCCACATACTAATTGGGTATGCAAAGGTTACCACGGAAGGTTCAGTGGAATCAGCCTGAGTCAGTACTGGCACCAACGGAAGCAGGCTTCACCCCTCCCTCACTAGCACTTTGATTGTATTTCCCAAAGTGAGAGACTGGGAAATGTTACCAACCTCTCCCTCTGTTCCTAGCTACCCATGCATCCCAATCCATCTAAACCCTCCCCCTTAGCAACTCTCTCCCACTCCCCTGCACAAAAGCTTCCCTTCATAACCCAGCCCACTCTCCCACATGCCTAGAAGTTCCCCAGGCCTCCTCAACCCAAAGACCAACTACTCAGAACTGACAAGGTACCTACTTTCCAGAGACTGAGCAACTCCCCATGACTCAGAGTTCCCCCTCAGCTCTGAATTAGTTTCCACTCATCACCTTCCAAACTCTTCCCCTTCTCAACAACCATCAGGCTCAAGAGTACCTTTTTTAACTGCTAGGGCTGAAAGAGCAGATATAGCAGAAAATATGTATATGCAGTATGAAGCTCTCCCAGAAAATCCTGTACTCCCTGTTCTGTACTTCCTCCCTGTCCTACTGAACAGCATATCACAGGAAACAAGAGCAAAGAGCTTTGTAAATTGCCTGTGTCAGACTAGCCTCACCTAAACATCTTTGTTCTGTTTTGCTGCCAGAAATCAACTCTGCAGAGCCCAAAGCCATCTGCTAACAGCCAGGTAGAGTACAGTTGCCAGGAGTCCCCCAGTGGCAGAACATGGTACTGTACTCTGCCAATTGCTTGGGGGGTAGAAGGGGAGGGGAGGGGAGGAGGGGGACCAGGGGATACACAGGCCCTTTGTTACCCTTCGGAACATGTTCTGTTCTCTTTGGGGTAATCACACCCAGCATTCTAGTCAAATCTCAGTTCTTGGAACTTCAGCGATCTAAGGGCTGGGCAGTTCATTAGTAGGATCTACTTGCAACGTGGTAGCATCTAAGCCTACATGAAAGAGCAGTCCCAGGAAACCCAGGTTTACCCCCAACCTCTCCCTTCTCTCTTCAGTGCTCTACATACACTTGGGTGCTGAAGTCCTGCGTGGGATCTGCTGGTGCATTCTGGAATATCTTCTCCAGCTTGTCCACATACCTGCAATACCAACCAGAGGCAGAGGGGACATGTGGATGCATCCAGCACAATGCAGGTCCAGGGTCTATGCTCCCAACCATGCAGAAGACCCCAGCAGTAGCAGATTTCATGCTGCTGAACCCATTATGCCTCAAGGAGGCTAGGCTTACCCCCCCATCTCCCCCCAGCAGTTTGGACAATTGGGCCACTGAGTCTTGATTTCCCCCTACCCATGCCTGCCTTGCAGCTGTCAGAAATGAAAGAGGACAGCCCTCAGCTCACTTACTTTCTCTGGAAGTCAGAGATACTGAACAGCACCTGCATCACGGAATTGAGGTAGCAACTGTTGCCCAGGTTGCGGATGCCAGTGTAACCAGGGCCATAGAGAGGCTTGAGCTGCACTCCAGACTCCTGGATCAGCTCCCACTCCCCAATGCGCTGGTTCATGTCAATTTCCAGTTCTGTCATTGTCTTGTCTGTCTGTGGACAGACGACATGGAAGAGGAAGAACTCACAGACATATTTCAGGAGCCAGAACAGTCAAGTTCTAGAAAAAGATTGTAAAGGCTGCAAATGTCACAAGGGCACACACCTTGAGGAGAACGGATCTCTCTCAGTAGAGCAGGAGAAAGTAATTAAGAGAAATGGGGCAAGTTAAACCCAAGGGAAAAAAGCTAGGGAATCACCCCCTGCACTCTGGTACCTAACTGCAGGAACCACTGCACAAAGCAAAAAGCTGAGAAGAGCCACTGCTCTCATTATTGAAATAGAAGTCCCAGGGGCCATAGCAACAGCCCCATACTGCTGCTATTGCAGCAGCCAGTGCATGGAGGATGTAGGAATACATAAGAGGAATACATGGCTGCCTTCAGCCTCATGGGATGGCAGGGGCTGACTAGCCAATGATGGCCACTTTTATACTGCACAGCAACTGGACTGTCATCCTGACCAGGGTGAGGGATGCAAGAGGCTTGGGTTCAGATAAGGCATCTCAGAATACATCATCTGGGGACCTCCTCCTCACCTTCTGCATCTTGACCATGTCAATCCCAAAGTGAGCCAGGTGCTCTGCCAGGTTGGGATCCAGCACCATGTCATCCTCATCATAGGAGTAGACATCTATGGGGAACAGATAGGTGGGGAGGGAGAAGGCTTCCTCTTGTCTAGGTCTAAAAACCACTTCCCTCCAGCTGCATGCTACTGTGTGGTGGGCAACAATGCTCAGAGCTTAAAGGTTTGATAAACAAATTATTGAGCAGTGAGGTTCCTATTCTTTCTTCCTCAGGATAGCAGCATCATGGACTCTAAGTAAAGAAAATTCTCCAGGGTAATGAAGGAGGGCACTGGAGCAAGGTACAAAGCCCCCACTAACCTGTTCTATGTCTCTGACAAAATTCCTTTGAAGCAATGAACATCGAATCCTAAACCAAAGAGGAAAAGAATCCAGACAGCCAATCCAATGCCCCTCAAATTCCAAGGGGGGCAGGAGTAGTTCATTCCTCAAAACCTCCAAAAGTCAATCAGACTGGGGAAAGCCCATGAGGTGGTGTCAGCTGTTCATTATATACCTTGCTTACAGCATTAAGAGTAATAGTGTAACACCCCAGACCCTCCCCCACTTGGTCTCTCAGGGAAGAACAGTGCCTATATTCAGTTTTAACACAAGACTAGTTTCTTACCAGCACCATCAGGGGTGATGGTTCCCAGTTTCACAGCCAGTGGGTAGCCAGTCTCTCGGTAATGCTCAACTGCATGATTGTTACCACCACTGCCATCAAAGTATCGCCGGCCACAAAGGATGGCTCCATCAGTCATGTTAAGCCACAAGTTCTCACGCATGTCACACTTGCTGCACTTCCAGCCACTGCCAACAGGGGAAGCAAGAAAGGGAGCTATTAGATACCTTCAACTCCCTATATTCCCCAGGCTCTTTCCCCTACTGCCCAATCACAATGCCACAAAGAAATGCTGGTGGGATGCTATTCCTTTCCTACTCCAGGAGATTGGCAGCTTTTTAAGGCAGCTCTCAGCTAAAGTTACCCCCTTCCCTCAAAGTTTAAGAACTTATTAGCTTGACCCACAAGTCACATTCCAAATCAGGAAGGGGCATGGGTACTGGGAAGTGGCCCTACAAAAGAAATCCCATTCACTGATAGAGGAACTCTACCACAGCCATGCTAGGAAAGGATATGTTGAGCAGACTGTGTAGGATATGCAGTGATACAACACAACTTCAGGCTAGACTCACCATGGAGGAATGCGGATGTCATTCTGTAGCTGGTGCAAGGAGAAAGCGTGTTTAGAGATGCGACGGACCTCCCCATCCCAAGCCTGCACCTCCTGCTTCCGTGAGGCAGAATCTGCCGTCAGGATAGCTTCAACAGCACTTGCAATCTGGAATTGGGGAAAGAGGAGGAGAATGAGAGCTTACAGCTCCCCTTCACAATATTCTAACTATGCCAGATATAGATTCTCCTCATGGTTCTGCCTGTTATTTGCATTACTGCCACCTAAGGACCCCAGTTATTGACCCGACTATATAAGTCTCTGTATGTATCCAGAAAAAGAAAAGACAGTTTATTCCAGCCTGCTCACTCTCTTCCCTACTCGTTTTGAGCCTCTATTACAACTTTACTGGACTTTATTTACAAAATTGTAGGGTTTATCCCCAGCGTAATGTGTTTCCTGCAGAAAGGAGAGGGAGCAAGAGGGAAAAAAACAAAACAAACCATACCCTGTCTCTGACCATGTCAGGTAGTCCTTCTAGGCCATCTCGGGGGATATCCAGGTGCTCTGGGAAAATTACTATTTTTACATCTTCATCATATTCAAACTTCTCCTCTGGGATGTCAAAGCCACCTTCAACACCTATGAAAGGAGGAAAGTTAGAGAACAAGCGCTAAATCGAAGCATCTATATTTCTGAAACTCATTCAGCTTGGTTACATGGGGCAAGACTGCAGCCTTGGACACTGTATAAAACAGGACTGTCCATCTGGTGACTCATGGTCTCCACCTAGCCTAGGAGGGATTAAGTTGCAGCCCATAGGCACCTACCCATCCATCATTCCCCTCACTGCTCTGGTTGCAATAGCAGCTGGAATCTCAATGATCCCCACCCGACTGCCTCCTCCACCATTTGCTGCCTGCCCCTATTCCAGGGGCAAGGCACAATAGCACAGCTATCATGGCACAGGCAGGGGAGCTAAAGGCAAGTCTTGGACTGTGCAGGCATGTGGTCGTGGTAGTGGTGTGTGGGGCTAGGAGTGTGGCTTGCCCTGGAGGAACCAGTGGGCATGCAGCCTCCACTGACATGGCCCATGAGACCTTTGGCCTCCAGCCACTTAGAAAGAACCTGGACAACCTAAATATAACATAAGGCACCATAAGTATTGTGATTAATATTAACCTCTTGAGTCTAGAGCAGGGGTTTTCAACCTTTTTTAAGCAGGATACCCTTTCTGGTGGGTACCCCATCTGGACGCAAAGCAAAGGTGGGGAATGCTGACAGCCGCCCAGGGAGCAGGGGAGGGGTTGCTGACAGACAGCTGGACACAAATCCAGTGGTGCAGGGAGCTCACACTTTGCTGCCACCGCCACTTCACGACCAGCCGGCTAGGGAGCACGGGGCAGTGTGCTGATGGCCAGCCAGATACAAAGCTGGTGGCATGGAGAAGCACGGGTACCTGTGAATCAGCAGCACAGGGGTGGGACTGCCGCTGCCATCCATCACCGTGCCACTGCTGGGTCCTGCTTTTCTGCGCCCATGTATTCCCGCTTCTCTGTGCCACTGGCTTCGTGTGTGGCTGGCCATCAGCACCCCCTCCCCCCTGGCAGCACTGAATGTATAGATGGCAGTGGGGGCAGCCACCACGTGCAAGCTCCCTGTGCCACCACTGCACGGGCAGGAGGTGCCGACAGCCAGCTGCACACAAAGCCAGCAGTGCCAAGAAGCAGAGATACTTGGGCACAGGTAAGTAGAGCACAGTGCCACAGACTGAGGGATGCCGGCAGTGGTCCTGCCCCCCGCTTGCCAGCTACCCTTGCTTTTCCGCACCACTGACTTTGCGTCCAGCGGGCTGTCAGCAACCCCCGTGCTGCCACATACCCCCTGGGGCCTTCCTGTGTACCACCAGTTGACAACCCCTGGTCTAGAGTGCTAACAGCTAGAACAGGACCCCAAAAGGAGCATCTGTTGCACATGAAGATGACTGGATGTAGATGAGAATGCAGAAAGAAATCCTCTGAAATGTAAGAGATGGCATCTCAGTCACTGCACCATCCCTTCCAAAACACTTTGCCTCCATTGCCTTTCTTTTCCAGAAAGGGAGATGCCAGAGCCTCAAACACTGGAAAGTCAGAAAGGACAGCATCCACTAGAATGTTCTCGTTGAAAGAAAAAGGTCAAGCTATTTAGCCAACACAAGAAATGCAGCTTGAACGACTTTTTGCACAAACTTCTCTCTGCCTCTTGAAATGTCAGCAGACATGAGGGCTTTGTGGATAACTTTGCAGCAGCATTAGGCTAAATACAAACTGGTGATGTCTGCTATGTGAAGAACACACAACCCAATTCTGTGAGTTCCACATAACAACCCTCCAGAAGCAGAGTTAAGTCAGTAAGAGTGTGTTGTGAAAGAAATGTCACATTACTTTGGCATTTCTTGGTTCTCTTGTGTTTAGGTGTCATATTTTAAATGGGCACAGGGAGTAGAAGACATTCCCCCTCCTCCTCCTCCTCCTCTCCCCCCCCAATCACCACCCTAACTCCCTGACAATTTTTTGTAAATTAATTTCCTTATTAATGGAAAAGCAGATGAACCAGGCTTGTTGGACTCTTCTCTCAACAAAATGGTTCATTTTGTGTGGCTGGAACATCAAAAACTAATGTTGTCTACAAAGACCTGCTTTGACTCTCAAGAAGTTGCTCCAGAAAATACCACTGTCTGAAAACAGCCTGACTGCCTAACACCTCTAAGAGCCATCCTCTCCAAAGAAATCACTCCCGACATAAATATACCTTTACTCGGGTCCTGTCCTTCCACTACATACAAAGAAATGTTTGAAGGGACAAGGAAAATAAGTTCAGTACTGTTATGCATTTCACTCAAGTGTGTGGTCTATGTTACAAGACCAAGGAGTAACTTCAGCATCACGTCTGCACTGTGGTGCAAGAGGCTCAGTTTCAATCCCATTTTAAACGAGCAGCATTTTGACTTGTCTTGGTAGGAACACTATATGCAAAGTTCTTTCCATACTGCGCATAAATGTCTAGCTGTTCTATAGCAAATGCAAACATAGCAATACACAGTTCTGTCATTTAAACGCAGCTTATTTTTATGTTTCAGCATTTAGACCTTTACAAGTTGAGGAGCCTGGGATTTGAAAAGAAAATTTTAGCCAGAAAAATTCAATGTGGAGCTTGCCTATCATTGCTCCTCATCTGAAACAAACACAGTTAATCTTTTTTTCCAGAAGTTTAAAAAATGTGTTTTTATTGGTGACTCTCTTGAAACCCCTTTTATGAAACAACCTCAGTTTCCTCCCACGCTGTTCCAAACTCCAGGGAGGTTATACTACCATTAAAGCTGATCTACATGTGTGGATTTTACAGAGAATGCAAAAATCTACCTGTCAGCAGAGAATTTACGCAAATCTGAATAGAGAGCAGGAGTAGATTTGGAAAAAGCTGCCCTTCCTGGTTACTCCCAGACAGGTGGGCACAACATTGAAGGACATGACTGACCTGAACCAACAGAGGTAACAGGAAAGGCAATAGAAGCTACTTGGCTAGACAGCTCCAGAAGACTGACCTAGTACAGCAGTGGAATTAGCCTGATCTAGTACTAAGGTACAAAGAGCTGTTTTCTTACCAATAGCCAGACGGGTGGGCTTTTTCCTTGGAGGGTCACCAGCAGTAGAGTTGGCATCTTCCTCTTTCTGTTTCAGAAAGGAGAGATTAGGAAACAAAGTTAAATGACCAAGCACTCCAAGAGAAGCTCAAAGCCCAGGAGCTAAGCCACTGTAGAACCGGACTACAGACTGCCAATACAATGACTCAGATGAAACAGAAATGTAGGATTAGGGTCCCATGAGGAAAAACAACAGCTTATGTTGGGGGGGGGGGGAAGAACCCAGGTCTGAATGAATGCAGAGATGGCCCTCTCCTTTCAGCCTCAGAGCAGGTTGGGGGATGCGTTTTTTAGTATTCACTGCCCCTTTCTTACCAGTCTGCGTGTTCTCTTGAGGTGCAGATATACTCGCTGGCCTGTCTTCTGGTAGTGTTTCTCCACGTATTGCTTCCCAAAGCCAAGGAACGTGTTCATGCAAATATACAGACCCCCGTCAGACTCCTGGAGGAGAGAGAAAAAGACAGAGATTGAGGGGGAAGGAAAAAAAAAAAAAATCAATCTGAAGTGAGCTATCCTCCTCCAAACCTATACCCCATCTTCTACGGAAGAGCTGTGGCTGTCAGCAGCCCTCTTCCCTGCCCCAATTGAAACACACAAAACTCTCCCGTGGGATGCATGGCAGGGATTAGCAGGGCGGTTTGCTTGTGTGGGGGTCAGGGCAGGGAGGCAATGGCTATCAGTAGGGTGGGGGCTAGAATTCTTGGGTCTCAATTTGGGGCATCTTGCCTGTGAGCTCTTTGTTTACTGTAAACAGCTTGGAGCTTTTTGGATAGCATGAGATATAAGGGTTTTTTTTTTTAAATTAACTAAATAAAGAGTTATGAGCTAAGCAGGCCATCAGGAATGTAGGATACAAAGACATGAACCTCTGGGAACACTGGTTCCAAGTAGAGGTGCACAAATACATCAGTCCATATCAGATTGGCACTGATAAAAGGAAAATTGACATTATCTGCAATCAGCTTTTTTTGGTCAGCATAGCTGATGTTACCAGCAAATGCCATGTGCATGAGTGCAGCTGCAGCATGCACATGGCCAGGAGTGCAGCCTGGCACCTTGGAGAGCAGCGTCCAGCCGGTAAGTCTGTGGGGGCGAAGGCGCATGGGGGAGGGAAGGGGCATGGGAGGGCCAAATCAAGGCCCCCACCATGAGGGAGGGAGTGGGACTGGAGCAGGGGTAGGCACTGCCCAACCGGGGGGGGCAAGGTGTGGGACTGAACAGTGGGCGGCTCATCTGTGGGGCTGAGGCAGAACAGCTATTGTCGCTGTATGCACCTCTGAGGGGCACGTGCCCCACCCCAGATTTGTGCTCAAGGCAAAGGCAGGGTGTCCACTGAGGGCTTGGGGCCAGAGTCTGCACCAACCTCTTCCCAGCAGGGGGGCTGGGCCAGGGCTGCGCTCGGGGCAGGTAGGGGCAGCACTGGGGGGGGGGGGGGCCACAGCTCACCCCATAGCCCCCCTCCCAGTGCCACTGTCCACCCAGCCCAAGCATAGCCCTGAGCACAGCCCCCTTGCCCCCTTCTGGGAAAAGCTTGGCCCAGCCCTTGGCCCCGAACCTGCAGTGGGCAGCCTGCCCTTGCCCCAAGCACAAATCCAGGGGGCACATGCCACCCATGCCTCCCCCGGGGGTGCACACAGTGGCGGAAGCCACCCCTGCGCCCCAAATGATGAGCTGCTAGTGGCTGCATCCCATGCCCTGCCCTGGCAGCACCTGCCCCTGTCCCATTCCCTCCCTCACCATGGGGGCCTCAATTGCTGCCTCCCACGACCCCTCCTTCCCCCACCACAGACTTATGCCGCCTAGCAGCTTGGAGAGCAGTGTCCAGCTGGTATCAGCTATTGAATCAGTATCAGCCAATATGGCTGGTTAATAATTGGCCATCAGTATCAGCCAAAAGTCTCTCTTGGTGCACCCCTAGTTCCAAGCTCATTCAGGCCAAGTGTTATTTGAAAACTAAATCAGCACTGTGGGTCCCAGCCAGAGGTCGCAGCAGCAGCAGCAGCAGGTCTCAAGGCAGTTGGGGGGAGAGGCAAAGCCGCTGGCAGCACAGGCTGCCCGGGGGACACACGCGACTCAAAGCTGAGGGGCACAAAGGGCAGGGCCAAGAGCAGAGCCAGGCCCGCGGGGGCGTGGTCCGAGCCCGGCTCCGGGACGCTGCGGCTGGATCACGGCCGCCGCCCGCTGCCCAGGCCCCGCGGCCGCGGGCCCGGCCCCTCCCCGCCGCGCCAGCCCCGCCCGCCCGGCCCGGCCGTGAGTCAGCAGGGCCGCGCCCCTCCCCCGCCTCGGCGGCCCCGCGCCTCGGGCAGGTATCTGGGGGGGCGCGGCCTGCGGCGCGGGGCCCGCGCGGAGCCCCCGGCCTGGCCCTGCCCAACCCTGCCCTCCCCTCGCGGCCAGCGAGCCCGAGCCTGACCCTGACCCCGGCCCCTCTCAGCTGCGCTCACCGGGGTGTCGAAGGAGAAGGCGCACTCGTCCTTGTGCACGCGGTCGCCGGCCTTGGGCACGCGGATGGCCGGCAGCACCGACAGCAGCGCCTCGCTGAGCTCCGCCATGACAGCGGCCGCCTGCAGCCCCGCCCCGCCCGCTCGCCCCGGCCAATCCGCGCCCTGCCGCAAGTGCCCCGCCCGAAGGTAGAGTGGCCATTAACGCCCCGCCCTTGCTCCCTGCCCCGCCGCCCTATCAGAGCCGTGCCTGGCTGAGGACGGGCAGCCTCCCGGGCCAATCCCGTCAACCACCGCAGATGCCCCAGCCAGTGAGAGGACGGGATTGGGTTGGGGCGGAGTCACTTGTGGACGGAAAACAAAAGTGACCAATAAGAATGGGATCCCGCGAGCAGCCCGCTAATAGCAGCTCGAGTGCTGCCGGAGCGTGGCTTCGCGGCCCCTCCGGAGCCTCTTTAAATTCCGGCGAATTGGAAGGACCGGGGGGGTGGGACCGTGCGCCTGACTGACGGACAGCTGGGTGGGGCGGCCCGTACTAGTGCAGCCAATGGGGTGCGAATCCTTCTCTAACTGGCACGGCAGCTGTCCAATGAGAGAGCTGAATCAGCGCAGGGCTGGAGGAGCTGGACTTCGGGCGCCTCGGCCGCAGCGGCCAATGGGGGCCCGGCCGGGGCGGGGCGCGAGATTCGAATGCGAGCGTCGCGGCTGTGCCGCTGGGGTGCAAGTCTGGCCATGGGCGCTGCGCCTGCTCGCCCCGCGCCTCCGCCTGGCCCCGGCCCGCGCCGCCCGCCCGTCTGCGACCCGCGCTCGCCCAGCGCCGGCATCCCGCGCACCCCCATCGAGGTACGGGCCGGGGGCGGCAGGAGAGCCCCGCGGCTGCGCAAGGCTGATCTGGAGGGAGCTGGGGTTTTTCGCAATGTTCCTCTCTCTCACTTGCAGCCTTCAGCATTTCAGGCCCAGGAAGTGGCGATTCGGAGGCTGTGCCCTCCCTCCCGGGCTCAGTTGCTGCCTGTGCCCCTCTGCTTCCAGCGTGTCCCGTCCCTCTTGTGGGCCTGGCACAGCTGTCAGCCTCCATAGCAGCTGGCGGCAGCGAGCCCCGCACTTTTCACGATGCGGTTAAAAGAGCATCATTTCGTGAGTTTTAGACTTGCTGCCTACTAGTTTCATGTTGTGGCCCCGAGTTCTTAGCTTCTTGCCAGCTAAGAAGGTGCACTATAAGTGTGTCCATTTATTTAAGCAATTAAATGGCAAAGGTACTGTTTGCTATAGCCTGTTCGTTCTCACGGGCATACCCTTTTCAGTTTCTTATTAACTTTGCATTTGTGTTATACTAGAGATTTGTGAGAGAAGCTGCTCATTTGCTAGATGGCCATCTGGTCTGGGTGGATGACAAGCAACTGCATTAAGCCACACAAAAAAATCACCTAGGATCTTATTTTTTCTTCCTTTTTTAAAAAAAAAAAAAAAAAGGCAACCTTGAATGATTTGATGTACCTCGACTCTTAAGTCTTTCGATATGGTCTTCTGCAACATTTTCACAGGCAAGTTAAGGAAGTATGGGCTGGATGAATGGACTGTAAAGTGGATAGAACGCTGGCTGGAGCATCGGCTTAGAGAGCAGTAATAAATGGCTCGATGTCCAGTTGGCAGCTGGTATCAAGTAAAATGCCCCAGGGGTCAGTCCTGCGGTCCTGTTCAATGACCTGGAAGATGGCATAGAGCGCACCCTCAGCAAGTTTGCAGATGACACTAAGCAGGGGTGAGCAGTAGGGCTAGGATTCAGAATGACTGAGACAAATTGCAGGATTGGGCCAAAAGAAAGCACAAAGTCCTGTACTTAGGCCGGAACAATCCCATGCACTGAGGCTGGGGGCTGCCTGGCTGGGCAGCAGCTCTGCAGAAAAGGAGTTACAGTGGACAATAAGCTGAATATGAGCCAACAGTGTGCCCCATTGCCAAGAAGGCTAATGATATACTGGGCTGCATTGGTAAGTACGTTCCCAGTAGGTCAAGGGAAGTGATTATTTCCCTGTTTTAAGCACTGGTGAAGCCACATCTGGATTAATGTGTTCAGTTTTGGGCCCCCCACTACAGAAAGGATGTGGACAAATTGGAGAGAGTCCAGAGGAGGGCAACGAAAATGGTGAGGGGGCTGGAGGACATGACTGATAAGGAAAGACTGAGGGAACTGAGCATATTTAGTCTAGAAAAAAGGAGAATGAGGAGGATTTAATAGCCTTCAACTACCTGAAAGTGGGTTGCAAAGAAGATGGAGCTAAGCTATTCTCAGTGGTGAAGGCTGATGACAGAACAAGGAGCAATGGTCTCAAGTTGCAGCAAGGGAAGTTTAGGTTAGATATTAGGACAGATTTTCTCACTAGAAGGGTAGTAAAGCACTGGAGCAGGTTACCCAGAGAGGCTGTGGACTTTACATCCTTGGAGGTTCTGAAAACTTGGCTACACAAAGCTTTGGCTGGGATGATCTAATTGGGGATGGTCCTGCTTTGAACAGGGGTTTGAACTAGATGACCTCCTGAAGTCCTTTCCAACCCTAACTTGCTATGATTCTATGACAATTTAAATAAAAAAAGTATCTAATTGGATTTTTTATTTAATCTCAAGCCTACTGTCTTTGCCTATCCTGCTTCTGTCTGCTTTGGTTCCACCTAGATCCTGCCCTTTTGTTTGGTTCCACCTTCCCCTTCAGGTTCCTTTTTTTATTTTCTCAGGTAGAGAAATCCCCACAGAGCAGCCCCCTTCCTGAGCACAAAGAGGAGATGGGAGCAGCTGGACAGAGCCAGAGCTGGGATCCACGATCACCTACCCGTGGCATCTCGCGCACCCCCATGAAAGTCTTGATGAGTGGTAAGCATACATGTTCTCTGGGAATGTGTGTGGGGGTTTTTTGTTTGTTTTGTTTTGTTTTGTTTTTCTCTATGTGTTTCATTTGCCAACTGGCTGGAGGGCTGCACGCAGAGGGTGGTAGTGGATGGGTCCTTCTCAACCTGGAAGGACGAGGGCAGTGGGGTTCCGCAGAGCTCAGTCCTCGGGCCTGTGCTGTTCAACATCTTCATCGGTGATTTGGATGAGGGGGTAAAAAGCACCCTGTTCAAATTTGCTGATGACACTAAGATGTGGGGGGATGTGGGCACACTAGAAGGAAGCAACAGACTACAATCAGACCTACACAGGTTACAGGGGTGGATGGACGAGAATAGGATGGGATTCAACACAGACAAGTGCAAGGTGATGCACCTTGAGAGGAACAACTGGCACCATACCTACAGACTGAGGAACTCCCTTCTTGTCAGCACGGAGGCGGAAAAGGATCTGGGGGTCATCACTGACTCCAAGATGAACATGGGCCGGCAGTGCGGGGATGCAGTCAGGAAGGCCAACCACACCTTGTCATGCATCCACAGGTGCATCTTGAGCAGGTCCGAAGAGGTGATCCTCCCCCTCTATGCAGCACTGGTCAGGCTGCAGCTGGAGTACTGCATCCAGTTCTGGGCGCCGCACTTCAAGAGGGATGCGGACAGCATGGAGAGGGTCCAGAGGAGCGTCATTCGCATGATCAGGGGACAGCAGGGCAGGCCCTATGATGAGAGGCTACGGGACCTGAACCTGTTCAGCCTCCAAAAGAGAAGGCTGAGCAGGGATCTTGTGGCCTGTTATAAACTAGTCAGGGGAGATCAGCAGGCATTGGGGGAGTCGCTGTTCCCCCAAGCAGTGCCAGGAGTGACCAGGAATAATGGTCACAAGCTGGCAGAGGGTAGGTTTAGGCTAGACATCAGGAGGCGCTACTTCACTATCAGGGCAGCCAGGATCTGGAATCAACTTCCAAGAGAAGTGGTGCAGGCTCCTACCCTGGAGGTTTTTAAGAGGAGGTTAGATGAACACCTTGCTGGGGTCGTTTGACCCCAGTACTCTTTCCTGCCATGGCAGGGGGTCGGACTAGATGATCTCCTCAGGTCCCTTCCAATCCTAGAAACTATGAAACATTTTCTTCAGCCCATTTCTTGGGGCTCTTAGCCATTTAGTCCAAGTGGTGGGACTCTGGGCCTTTAGTTCATGGAGAGTGTTCAACACACTTGCAAACTCTTTAGTGATGGTGATCATTTGCCGGGTTCAGTGTTCCTTCTCCCACAGTATCTTAGGTTTTTTTTAGCCCTGAGATATTGGTAAATAATTTGCTTCCATAAGCCTGCTTTTGCTGAGGTAGGTGGATTTACTACTTGTTACCTTTCACCAGAATGTGACTCTGCATTTCTAAGTGGGTTTTTTTTGTTTGTTTGTTTTGTTTTGTTTCTGTGGTTCTTTGCTGAGTCCATTTCAGCTTCACTGTCTCTTATGGAGGGGGTGGCTCTGGTGGGTTTGCAGTGCCTTCATATAAAGGGATCTACATGGGAAAGGGTTCCTTCTCTGCTTGAGTTGCCTCAGCCTTGCTCTTTGTGCCTCCCTTGTCTCTTCTTCCCAGACACCATAAACTGCTTGGTGAAGCAGCTTAGTGAAGCTTTTGGAGCAGAGCTGATGGATCGGGAGTTGCAGCTGGAGCAGCCAGTACCCCAGGGACCAAAGCCTGGAGCTGTCGATGTTCCAGGGAAAGAAGCAAAAGGAAGGAAGGTCCAGGAGGAGAGCTCTGCCAGGGATGCTTCCATGGAGAAGACCTCAGTGTTGGCAGAGGAGGGAGAGAAGCAGCCATCTCCCAGTACTTGTACTGGGGCTGTAATGAGGCCAGCTTGCTTCACAGAGCCTATTTTTCCTTCAAGTGAGTTCATGTGTTCTGTGGCCTTTGCCTGGGTAGGGGTTGGAGATTCACTGGGATGCTCATGAGAACTGAGGGACCCTCCTAGTCATACAGCAGGAGATAAGAATAATGAGGCAAGAAGGCAGGATGTGAAGGTTCCTGTGGGTGCGGCAGGTGGGGCCCATAGCACATATATGAGGAAAGCTGAAGGAATAAGCAATTTGTTTTCATAGAGGGAGCTCTGAGGGAGGTGGGAGGCTAATGTAAGTTGTAAGCAGGTTTTGGAGCGGGGATCAAGCTAACCTAGAGCAGCAACAGGATTGGACCTCCTGCTGCAGGCTGTGAAGCACTAGGGGTGGGAGTGGGGGGAAGGGGAGGGAATGATTCATCTTTGATTTAAGACCAACAGAACCTTGCAACAGAGGTGGAGAAGTAGAGACCCTAGTATTCTGGTATAATATATAGCTTGGATGTGAGAGAGAGAGGGTTCTGAATTCTGCCTAGGACGTGCACCAGCTGCCTCCATGGAGCCCTCTGACCTGCTTTCCCAGGGCAGCTTTGTGCATCTCACCCTGTTCCACAGACATCTATTTTTTTACTTGTACCATGACTACATGTAACTCCTTTCATTCTTTCCCATTTCAACTGAAGCACACCCTCTAGCACCTTTCCCTTGGCTTTGCCACCAGCCCATACTGTTTCTCTTCTGCCTTCTACTTCTGTATTTCAATTGGTTGTTTCAGTGAAGAGGAGGATACCTAACACACTCCTTTCTTTTAAAATAGTCAGTGCTCTTTAACAGGGGGTTTGGAAGTAAAAGATTCCTTCAGACCCAGTCTGGGATGGCAGGCTTTTTTCTCCAGGGAATATGGCTATTGGGTTGAGAAGTGAAAGGGAGAACAAGTATGGAGTGGCTTCCCTATCTGATATAGGAGCACAGGGAAGTTCAACATGGATAGAAATTTCTCTGCGGTTTCTCATGGAGTGGATGTAAGAATGGAGAGGGTATGCAAGCATTGGTACAACTTCTCTTGGACTGTGCTGAGAGTCTTCATAATGGAACAGCTCCGTTGAAAAGATCTGCTGTTACCTGATGTCAGGTCATTGGATTTGATGCCTGGGGATGAGGTGTGGTCTGCTGTGAACAATAAATGCCAGGCAGGGCAATACAAATCTGTGAAACTAGCCTAATAGCTGTGGCTATTGATTTTTGCATGTCTTCATCTCCAGCAGGCAAGCCCACAAGACGCAAAACCAGCAACAAAATCCTAGCAGCCTCTGGTGGTACTGGGCGCTCTCCTCTCATCATCCTCCAGGACGACAATTCCCCAAGCAACCTTGTTCCTCGCCAGGTAATACTTAATGGAGGGATGGGGTTCAGATAAGGGCTAGTATGGGGTTGGAGTCCTCAGTTTCCCAATGCTGCTGCTCCTCATTTGAGAACTTTTGTCTCTTGCTTGGAGACAGAACTCCTGGCTCTTCATTTCCCAAGCCTTTGCTTTGGGGTGGTGACCCAAGCACACAGACCCTTTATTGCTGAAGATTGACACTTGGATGCTTATAGATAGTTCTTTTGTCTCTCTCTTGTCTTATCATGGCATTCCCAAATTGGGCCATGAATCTCCCCAGAAGTCTGGCCTCTGAGCACTTAGTGGCTCTTCTCGGCTCCATCAACTTTTTGGGGACTATGGGGGCATAGAGCTGGGCACAGTATCCCCGTAAGAACTTTCCAGGGCCACAGAGAGGAGCACCTCTGACTTACTTGCCCTCTGTACTCCTTTATTTTTTTTTTCTCATCTCCAGGGCAAGAGGCACCTGTCACTGACTGAGAACCTAGGGGAGAGGAAGGAAGTGACAGCAGAGTCGGGTCGCTGCCTCAAATTGGGGGTTTCTGCCTGGGGTGACTTGAACAAGGAAAACCAGCAGTGTCGTTTGGTGGAGAATTAAAAAGAGCCTCTTTTTCACTACGTCCCTTTTGTATTTCTCAATGGAATTCTTCCAAGGGGAAAGAATCCTGTGGAAGGGCAAGGAAAACCTGGCCTGTGGTCACTTATCCTTTTTAAAACCAAGCCTTTCTGCAGGAGAAGATAAATAGACACGCCCTTTTCTCTACCCTAGTTTTATATGTACCTATGTTTTGTGTACAGGCTTCTGGTCCCTGGCTGTCTTAGTTTCTAAAATCTTGCCATCACTCGCCTCCAATGTATAGTTTCTGTATGTGGTGAATAAATGTATTTTAAAGTTCTCTTTATCTGTCTGGATCTGGTTAAAGCCTCCAGCAGCATCTCATTCATTGCTTTGCCTAGTTCCTTTCCTGCACAGCTGTTGCTGAATCTTTGGGTATAGCTTCAGTGTGAATTTAGTGTTGGCTGTGTTATGGTAACTACCCTTCTGCATGCTTCTAGCTAGGCTAATGCCAGGGGCTAACCCTGCTTCCGCTGGTGAGTGAACTACCTGACATAACTTGTGCACATCTCTGTTCTGTCACAGACAATGTAGCCAGTACAGAAGGAATATTACATCACCTCCAAGGGAAGCCAGCACTGACCTCTAGCAAAGCCTAAGCTATTTGTTAGACTTCCTGGCCTGCTGGGAAGCTACAGTCACTGAAGAAATAAGGACAAAGTGCTGTGTATGAGGAAGTTGAAGTCCAGTACAAAGGGTGTATTATGGCAGGAGTGTCAATGATGGTGCCTGTAGGCATCCAGAGCTGGCCTAGGGTACACATGCAGTGTCAGCCCTGGACAGGGGCCAGCGCATGCTGCAATTTGTAGGACAGGACCCGGCATGTGTACTGCATATAGCATGGGGGGGCTGATCCGAGGCAAGTGCTGCATGCAGTGTCCATGCCCTGTACCCTGACTGGGACCAGTTCCAATTCTTCTTACAGACTGGCCTCATGCATTCAGCCAGCATGCAGAGTCAGTCCAGCCAGGTGCTGCAGGCAGTGCATGCCTTGTGCTGGCTCTGCATTCAAGTCCCAGACTGGTCTCAGTACATAAGCTGTCTAAGCTAGACTGGCCCTGCATGCTGGCTCCGGTGCATGGGGGCATGCTATAGGTCTGATTTGGACCAAACCTGTGGTCTGGGCACAGACCAGACCCCCACCCCTCATTCAAATGAATCTAACACCCCTGTTTTATGGTAACATACCCCATTTTGGAGTGGGCTGTTTGTATGCTGACAATTGCAGTCTCCTTGGCCTGATGCCTACTGTTGCAAGTAAACATATTGGTAACTTGCCCTCTGCTACCTGGGACTCTATAATATTAGGGCCTCTAGCTACAAACCAGGAAGGGGCTGTAGCTTAAGGCAATAGTGAGCACAAATACAGAGCTGCTTGAACCTGCTAAGGAAGACTTAGAAGGTTACTATCTTCTGAGCCTTTCCTCTTCATGTGTTCCAGGAGAGGGCCAGTGTTTCATATGGAAGCAGGGAGAAACTATGCATTATTCTTCCTGTAGAGCTTATCCTGCAGGGGCTATCTCTGCCTCTGCAGGAGCCAGAGTAGAGTACAGTACTTGCACTGTAGTTCTTGGAACAATTCTCTGTAGTGTTTGCAACATCTTAGTGCAGTGAACCTGCTTGAAATGATGTAGTCCATATTTCATTTGATCTCTTTATTGTGCCTGGACTATGATAATTATATCTCTAAAGCAATGACTAAGTGAGGCTACAGGCTAATGCAGGGGAAATACACAGCATATGGGGGTTAGTGACAAAGGGGAGAGAGCAGCTATGGACAGATGATGATAATAAATTAAACATTTGCTGTTCCTGATGTTCCGTATTGGGGAAGAGAAGTTCAGAACCCCATTTAGTACGCTAATGAAATTTGAGCAAAGTGTGGGCTTCTTCCTCTACTACAAACTAGTTGGGATTTCAACTCCTCGCTTAGGAAAGGAGGTTATAATTCCCAAACCAGTGTGCCTGGGTGGTGGGGGAAGGTTTAAGAGCAATCAGTATGAAGGAGGGGTTGGTTGGTTGGTTTGGTGGGGGGGCTTGCACTCCTATAAGGGACTGGGCTCAGATGGAATGGATTTATGCATATGGAGGGAGGTGGTTTTCTAAAGGTGGGTTGTTTAGAGGGATGGATGCCCCTGAGTTGATGCAGGAATAAAAGGGGGCAGAAGGTGCCTTTGGGTATGTATTGTAAGTACCTAAAATCTGTGCAACGGCCACACTTGCGCAGGGTCCTAAAACCTGGTAAAGGCTGAAAGCTGCTATGACTTCTTTAGAATATGGGTAGGGGAGAACAGGCAGTGGAGAGCTCCTATCCCTGGACCTCTCCTCTAGGCCAGGAAGCCCCTGAAAGTGACTGTCATATAAATATAATATGACACAGAGAAATGGCTCTGTATAACGTACAAGTACCAATTGTGCTCTGTTGGTAATGCCTTTCATGTAGGCTCAGTGCTTGTACCCTGCTCTCAGTATTTCTCCCCTCCCCATAATCCTCTTCAGTTCCAAATCTTCAGGAAACTATCCCAGGAGCCGGTAGCCACGGCCATGCCATCTGCTGTCACTCCGAGACAACTCACCCTGTTGTCGTGGCCAGAGAGGATTCCTGATGGAAAGAGAAAAGACTTCACCAAGGGGGAAGGCTCAGGGGAGTAGTGCTGTACTGCAGGCTCTTGATCTAAAAGTGCCTGCACCCCTTGTATGTACTAGGTTGGCTCCTACTAGGGACCTGGATCCGGACCCAGCCCACGTCCCAGATTCAAAAATAGGCAAACCCCAAGCATCAGATAAATAGTAACCTGCCCAGCCTAGGAGTGTGGATGTTTTGCTGAGGGTTGAAGGTGCACACATTCCAGAAGTGTTTGATTACCAGTGTGGTTCTCAGCCTTTTCAGATTCAAGACATATTCCCTAACTTTGCTGAATTTAGCAGCACCCGATTTCAAAGACTCATTTAACTTTTTTTGCCTATGAAAAAATACTAAAGTAATTCTTCTGTTGCAAAAAAACCCCCAAAAAAACCCAACCAGTCCAAATATTTTTGATACTGTGGACTCCTACTATTTGAAATCTCTAGGTTTATCTTGTGAATCATGCATAGGTATTTGCATACCCAACAGTGCTGATCTTGCATGGCGCCCCATGGCACCCTTAAAAGAATTTCATGGCACCTTTAAAAGGATCTCTTGGGACCCCAGCTGAGAATCACCAATATTAGTAGGCATTTCCTGAACTGACTCACCTACACGCTCCCCCTTCAGGGAGTCCCAGATGTTGCAGTTAAAATCATCATATCCAGCCATCAGGAGACGTCCACTGCGGGATAAGGCAATTGATGTGATTCCACAGATGATGCTCTCGTGAGAATAGACAGTAAGCTCCTGATCTGCCCGGAGGTCAAAGAGGCGGCAGGTGGCATCATCTGAGCCAGTGCAGATTGCCTCGCCATTGGGGAAGAACTGAGAGGGAGAGACAACACCATTCAACCAGGGGAAATTATCCTGTCCCAGAGTACCCAGCTTGGGTCCTCTGCAGTTTTTGACAACACTCTTTGTTCTTGACAAGCAAGTCCCCTGTCATTCCAACTGTGGGCTCCATGTAAATGAGGGCTGTTAAAGATATGGCCCATGGGCTGAATCTGTTTGCGCAGGCTGCCTCTGACATCAGTGTGCTCTGAGCAAGTCTAGCAGGCCGGGACCCACTGACAAGACAGGCGTTGTTGTCCCCCATACATGTTAGCTGAGAATGTTGCTGTTTGGCATGAGTTAGGGCTCGGAACGGCTCATTCATAGTCTCAGCACTAAGGGGGCTTTTAAGAGAAGCAGAAACTTAGGTATCAAACAGCAGTTTTGAGAATGCTAGTGGGGTCTGAAAGTGGACTTTGTGTCTAAACATCCAAACAGATCTTTCAGGATCTGGACCTCAGACATTAAATGACTTGCCCAACCTCCCACAGTGCAGCAAGGACTTGAACTCACATCTTCTGTGTGTCATGCTAGCACCATAAAACGTGGCTTATCCTTTCCCTTAGTTGTGGTCTTCCATATGCAACAATGATAATACTCTTTAATCTTGCCCTGCAGTCTCATCTGCCCCTAAACATTTCAGTCCTGGGCCATGCACCAATGTTTCTATTGATTCCACTCAACAGACCAAATACATACACAAATGGCATTGATGTCAGACTCATGCCCTGAAAATGTTTGACGACAGGTTCCCTCCCGCACGTCCCACAGCTTAGCAGTGGCATCACAGGCTCCAGAGATAAAGAGATTGAAATCTGGGGAGACAGCCAAGCTCATACAGTCTCCAGTGTGACCCAAGAACACTGTCTTCTGCTGTCCTGTTTCAATATCCCAGAGTGCACTGTAGGGGGACAAGAAGAGAGTCCTCAGGGAAGTATTAGGATCATGGGATAGTTGGAGCTAAACCCCTTTGAGGATGTTTATGAATGACCCTATTTTAAAGGAAAGAAACCATGATGGTAAAGGACACTTTTACCATTTGAGCTGAGGTAGCAGCTGGAAAACCCCTTAGCACCCATACAGTTGTGTTAGTAGGTCTTGTAGTCTGTGGCCAAGGGGATGTTGAGCTAATTCAGGCAAGACCAACACTAGAAACTTTGGCTGATATAGCAGCGTCAGTCAGGGGTGTGATTTTGCCAATGCCTCTACAGTGATGGAAGCTCTAGTTTAGATATACTTATACTGGCAAAGAAGTACTGCAACAGGTATCAACAGACAGCTATAAATGCCCAGACACTTGGAAACTTCCAAGGCTATTATATTAAGATTCAATTGAACATGGAATATTGAAAAGAAGATGACTTTATTAATGTTGTATTAGCAAGCTAGATAACACTTTCTGCCTTCAGAGTGGTTATTAATGCAAAGGATGGGGCAGGTCTACAAGTTGAGAAATCCTGAACCTTGGGGGACACTTCATATCCTGGTTTCCTCTGGTCCAAGTGGCCAGACAAACAAAGACTGTAAAGGGTATAAAGCCTTGGTCTGGAGTCAAGGGACACAGCTGCAATCCCAGACCTAACTCAAGCCCTGGCCCTCCAAGGCCCCATGTCAATGACAGGCAACATCTGAGAAGTGGCATGTCCCTGTTGCATTATTTTCTCTTATGTGTATGTCTTGCAATAAATGCTACTGTGCTTTGGGAAAGCTGACTGGTCACTGAGTTTATCTGGTATTATCCTTGACAGACAGCAAAACCTGGCTGGGGATAATCACAAGGGTAGGTGCAGTATTAAGGGAAAGAGTTGTAGGTCCTCCCTTCACAAAGTTGGTGGATAAAGGCCTAAGATCTTGAGTATGCTGCCCTGAAAGAAACTATGAAGGAGAAACAAGGATGAGCTTTGCCCTGAACCTGTGACATATTTTGCTCACTGAACTGGTGTGCATGACACTGGAAAAAAAGCTGTTTGATATCATGTGCCTCAATACAAGGAGAGTTTGCTAGTGTCAACCTATCCCAAACTGGAAAGATACAGCCCAGGAAGGAGTGAAGAATATGACTTCTGTCTTGCTGCCACCTGCTGCCACTTTCTCTCAAGGTGGGCCTAAATGACAAAGGTTTGCTGGCCTAGCTTCTGGACTTAGGCATATGAAAAATATCGTAAGAACATAGGGCTGGAAGGGGCCTCCTGGGCCACTGTGTCCAGTCCCCTATGCCTGCAGGAAATCAATTCCTCAAGGTTTCTCCAAATCACCACTCCAAGCCCTCACAACTACAAAGCATCATACCAGAAATATCGAGATCAACCTATACAGAGGAAGGCGAAGCCCTCCACAGTCTAGGCCATGGGTCAGCAACCCCTGGCATGTGTCCTGAGCATGGGGCACGAGGCCATTTTGCTTGGCACACTACTGCCAGCCCGGCTCCATGCACCTGCGCATCTGGTTCTGTGTGTTTGTCTGCCTCTGTCTGGTTCTGTGCGTCTGTGTGTGCACACGTGTCTGGTTCTGGATGTGTGTGTTTGTCTGTTCTGGGTGTGTTCTGGTTCTCTCTGTTTGTACACATGGTTCTCTGTGTGCACATGTGTGTGTCTGGTTCTCTCTCTCCTCTTTCTCTTTTCTGTCTCTTTTTTCTCTCTCTCATTGCAACATGATCAACAAAAAAGGAATACACAACAACAAAGGCAACATTTATGTAATATATTTATATATTAAATATACTAATATCCAATGCGACCTTCCATGTCCCTTTTTCCCCCCAACTTCATTTTGTTTTTCTGGCATGCTGGCACTCTTGGCACCTTCCAAGGTAGACATTGTGGTTTTTTCAGCACTCCTGCCAAAATCTAGTTGGTTTAATAAAAGATATCACCTCTACTACAAATCCTGATTGTTTTTTCCTCTAAACCAATACCGCTACAATATGGATACCTGCCACATGGAAAATATCAAATTTTAGCAGATTTTTTTTTTAATTAAATCTTCGTAATTTCACAAGGAAGCAACTTTGACCACCTGAATCCTGAGATACTGCTCCTACCTTTGTTCAAGGTAATATACATCATCATAGACCCTCTCAACAGAGCTCAAAGAACCTTACCAGCTAAGAAATGCCTGCCCAGAGGAGTACTTTATCTACTGACTCCTCTGTAAAATCCTATGAAATATGAACTTTCATTTCTATCCAGAAGAACTTTTACAATCTTTTCTCCGATGCCTGATGAAGGTTGTTTGTGCCTGAAAGCTTGCAATTAAAGATTTTTTGTTTTTTGCAAACATCTAGATGGTCTAATGAAAGACCTCACCTCTACTACAAGTCTTGATTGCTTATGTCAGCAAACAAATTCTCTAAATCGGGGGTATCAAAGATACAAACCACCAGCTGACTTCGGCCCATAAAGCCACATCATTCAGCCCTGATGCTGGCTGGCCCTGAGCAGCCTTTATCCAGCCTGTGAACTGGTCCCATGCTACTCATCTGGCCCATTCAGGGATGTGGTTTACTGCTCAGCAAAAAAACTCTCTGGAATAAGCTGCATCTCCACTAGGGGGCTCTGGCAAAAAGTCTTCGCTGGAAAACCCTTTGCACTGTGAATTGATCTTTAGTAGTGACAGTTAAGGACTAAGAATCATCGATTTTGTTAAAAATATACTCTTTGGATTCATGTTCTTTGCCTGCTGGATGTCCTAGGATCACATTTTCAATTTTCCTTGACAAGTACAAATGCTAGAAAACTGCATTACAAAGGTTAACAGTCTCACATGATTTAGAACAAACATTCAATATTGTGAGATTCTCAACAGGAGATTGCAACCCAGAAGTCTGGTTGTGCTGCATGGTTCAGGGAAAGGTATCACTCACCATGTGGTGTCTCCAGAACTTGTTACAATATTATTGTCATCCAGGAATCGGCAGCAGGAGAGGTACCCTGGAGAGCAGGAAAAACAGGGCATGAGATTTGTTGTATGAAATGAAAGTGAGGTTCAGGGAGCAGGAAAAGCCTGGTTGGCAGAGGTGTGGAGGGCACTCACCTGTGTGGGCAGAGAGCTCCCTGCTCACTTTGACATTGCCTTCACGGGTCTTGAGGTTGTAGATGGAGCACATGTTGTCAAGGCCCCCACAGGCCACAAAATTCCCTGAAGGGGCATAGGCACAAGTCATGACCCAAGATGAGCGGAGAGGGATGGCATGAACCTGTGCAGAAATGAAACAGTCCCAGACTTTCTTACCAGAAAGAATGGAAAGGATCCAGACAAGAGCACTGACTATGGTGTGAACCCTTCCAGCCACAGGTTCCTCTGCCTGTGGGTATATCCACCCAGTTCTTACCTTGTTGGTTGTGTACGTGTCCCACACAATCAATTTCCCATCTTGTGAGGCACTCACCAGGAGTCTATGAGAAAGGAACCAGAATGCACTAGCGTCCCCTCTCTCAGTGAGCCTGATGGCATCATCTCTTCCATCAGAGCTCCCTTCCTTGTCATGCATCACCCCACCTTCCTTGGGCCACCAACCATGCATTCCACTCACTTGGAGTCTGTGGACCAGTGCATAGCATAGATCTTGGCCAGGTGTCCACGAAGTGTTCTTCGTGTACGCATCTGTATGCGTCCGACCAGCTCCACCCCGGATGCAATCTGGTGCGGGGATGGGGGACAGAGTTGGGGATTCCCCCCAAGGAAAGAGAAGATTAAACTGGCCCAAGAGTGTAGGGTCTTTTCCCCTCCCCATGTCTCCCATGCCACCATCCCTTTCCAGTCTGTTCTGGGTAGTCTCCCTGGGGAGGTTATTGCTAATTGTCGCATACACACCCAGCCTAGGTTCATTAACACTTGCCCTACCTGAGCAAGTGATGTGTCAGCACATGCTTTCCGTGCATCCTGCAAACAGGAAGAGACAATCAGCTGGATGAGGAGTGAGAGGGAAAGACAAGAGCCAGAACAAGCCTTAAAAGACAGTTGCGTGAGGATGAGAGAGACCCAGGCTCAGGCTTTAAGAACCCCTTCAGAGTCGCTTCAGTTGGAAGCTCTTTGGGGCATGAAGCTCATCTATTTGTCTAGGGTTTCCACAACACCCAGCACCTTGGAGTCCAGGTGCATGCCTATGGTTCCTAGACACTACAGCAATATAGGTAATAATATGGGCAAGCTAGAGATCAAGCAACTCTCCTTCAGCCCATTATAAATGCCCTTCTACTTCTTCACCCAGGCACAGACCCTCCACTGTGGCTGCACGTCCACCGCCTCCAGACTACAAGGGAGACTAACTCCTGGCATGGGGACAGAGTTTTTTAATTCTCTGAGTATACCAGGCCCAGGGCACAGCCCTTTCCTAGCTGCCCAGACTTATCCCCAGCTCTCCTGCTCACCCCTTCCCCCTGTTGTGAGGACTCCTCGCTTATTCAGTAGGGTTTAGCAGTTGGAGAAATCAGCTCCAGTACAGCTGGAGGAGGGGGGCTCCTTTGGAAATTCCTTGCTGGGGGAGGAGGAGGGGATCTCCTTTAAGTTGCATTTTCCCTGGGTTGATGGGCCCTTTGGCTGGTTCCCTTTCATTTCCAGGGTTACCGCAATCTGTTTCTTCAGTTGCTCAGCTTCCTGCTTCATCTGCTCCATTTCACACATCTTGATTGTCTAGTGATGGGTCCTCCACTCAGAGAAGTCTGAGGCCTAAACAGACCAGAATAGGGAGAAGAGGCAGGAATACCAGAAGCCACCCATTAGAAGGGCTTCTGGGTTCTAGCAACTCCCATTGCTTAGGATCCCAAAGGGTTTAAATACTGCTTGTACACACTGAATACTTTGCACACCTACTAGGCATCTTGGGGTGAGTGGGAGGGTGAACCTAGCAACTATTTAATAGCAGATTTTGCTGGGGATGAAACAAAGAATGTTGTGCACAAATGAAATTACTTGGGAAGCGAAGAAAGAAGAATAGATTCAGGAGATTTGGCCACGAGAATGGCGTGAACCTCCCAACTTATGGGAAGGGTGGGAGAGGACCTCTTCAGCCCACTCTCCCAGTCCTCAGAATCTCAGTGTTGTACCTCCCCTGAGAGCATCACAGAGCAGTGATTCTCAACAAGGGTGCTGTGGCATGCTGGGGTGCCTTGAGATCTTTCCAAGGGTGCTACAAGGTGCCACACCGTTAGGTGGCAAACATGATTCACAAGATTAAACCCAGAGTTTTCAAAAAACACTTTAACCTGTTGTGGTCTTTCTCTTTGCAATGAAAGAATTGCTCAGTTATTTTTCCATAGTCAAAAAATGAGGGAAAGCGAGGACTTGGCAGTCTCCAAGGGGTACACTGAGTCTAATGAGAAGTGCCTTAAATCTACAAAGGATGAGAACCACTACCCTAAAAGCACAGTGAGGCTCTGGGATCTGTACTGACTTGCAAGGAAGAGTGCCCTCTACTGATTCATTTAACCCAGAAGTATCAAGCTCATCTGGCCCACAGTGGTGTGTGGCTAGTCCATGGGTTGGATCAGGCCCACAGACTGGCCCTGTATGCTGAATCCAGCATGTGTTCTGGAGGGGCTCCCACACATTGGGCATGTCCCAGAATAGCCAGTCCAGGATTGTGCTGTATGTAGTGCATGCTCCAGCCAGTCTGACACTGTGCCACATGACACAGTGCAGGTTCACTCCATGCTGGATCCGGCGTGTGTCCTGGAACAGCTGGACTGAGTGTTGCACACGTCATGGTGCTGCCCGTTCCAGAACCACGCGGCCCACTCTGGCCACTCCAGCACTGTGCTGACTGCTCAGGGACACGCACTGGATCTGACATGGGCAGACGTGTATCCTGGAGTGGCCAGAGTGGGCATTGCATGCATGCTGAATGTTGCCTGTGGATTAACTCCAAGACCCAGAGCCAGCGTTGAGAGCTGGATGATAGGCTTCTGTGGGCTGGATCCAGCCCACAAGCTGTATCTTTGACATCTCTGATCTAACAATCCCTGCAGTTTACTTGAAACTTTTGCCCCCCTCCCCCTTCCATGATTCTAGTGCCTTACTCACTCCGTACATCCCATCCTGCCTCATCTGTGCACACCTGCCCTTTGTTGGCTCAGTATTTTCCTGAGGAAGGTGTCAGATTCCAGGACAGGCCCTGTGTGTTTTGCATTTCATCTTTGCTGGCACAGATCTCTCTCAGGTTTGGAGATTTCCCCAGGTGCAGTAGCATGGCATTAGTGACAGACCCGTTCACCAGGAGCAGGAAAGGGGCCCTGGAAGGACTTCTGCTTCCAGCATTGAAGGACCTACACTGCCCCATTCTGGTCATCTGGGAAGGTGTTACCTTCGCACTGCTTGAGGAAATGGTTTCTTTCAGTGACTAGTTTTGTCCTGGTGCCTTGAGGGATGGGGCTCCAGTCCCCATCACACAGGCTAATGGTGCCTCAGCTCCTTTCCTTAGGCTCAGTCCCAGCCCATTTCCAGTGGACCTCCTAGGGCACTTCTTGGACACATGAACAGCTCCAATGTCCCTTCTTTTGTGCAGCTGCTCTGGTTTAGCTTGTGAACCTCTCCCCAGAGCTCAAACCCTCTGGTACCCTGAACGTTTGAGTGGCCTTCCCTGAGCTCCCCCAGGGATAGTCACCTTTTCAAATTCCTGAAACTCCTTCTGAGAGTCCAAAATACAGAAGACAGATCTCATCCTTCATTAAAAAGTGGGTTTCTTGTCCTTTTTTCTTTTGAAGAGCCTTAATAATAAGATACAGTGGGCGCATCTACATGTGAACACTTACTGGGCAGTAATTTAGGTTACTGCACAGTAACTGAAAATTACTACACTGTACAGGCGTGCATCTACACATGTGCACCCATACGGTATAGTAACTGTGGCAACTTATGCTGATTTCGGCTTAAATTTGCTACCTGCATGCTACCACGCTGTAACACCTGCATGTGTAGATACTGGCTTAGAAGCTGCTTACTGCACAGTAAATTTATGTGTAGACACACTCAGTGTTGCAGGTGGGGGAAGGTTGTTGGTTTTGGCTTTTCCTATACAGTCCTCAGGGCAGGCTATAGGGTCCAGGAAGGCCAGGATAAAATGACCTAATTTCCAGGGGCATTCATGATTGTGTCTGTGAAGGTCCTTGTCACTTGGGCTGGTTCAGAGGCCAGGTGGGTGACCCAAAGTCCCCCACTACTGGCTACAATAGTGCAATGGTCAGCGCCACAAACAGGAGAGAAAGCAGGAGAGAAAGCATGGAGCTGCAGGAGAGAAAGCATGTTCTTGTGCACAAGCCAAGTGACTGATCTTCCCCCTGCCCCCTGCCTGGATGGATTGTGATACTCAGCAGATGTTTTGTAAGTAATTCTCCTTGTGCACTAAAGTGCACCAGAATTGACCCCGAAGCATGTTCTGTGGCGGGGGAAGGGGAGGAGCATGGTGGAAGGGGCAGGACATGATTGGATGTGACCCTCCAAGTCCCAGTTATTAGGAAAATTATACCTTAACTAAATATTGGTGATCCTGAACAGAGTCCATTCTGAGGGCCAGCCTCCTTCAGCAAGTGGCCAACTGTAGCCTATAACATTTTTAACATCTTCCCCTCATCCAGTTCTCAGTCCCCAGCCTCAGCAAAGTCATGGAGACTGCCCAGCTCTCATCAGCTGCTCACCCTTGCACCTAGCAGGAATTATTTCCTTTTCATGTTGCATGGATTCTGCTCCGCATCCTGGCACAACTCTCCTTCCTTCTCTGTGGTTTAGATTGCCTCTCTCTTCTATGAGCAGCCCTGAATTCTGGATCCACCACTTTGGTGGAACCTCTCTCACTGCCTCATTTCCTCTAGTCTCTTCTGTGGGATCCTTGTGGGTTCAGAAGCAGGCTCCTGATGAGATCCTGACTTTAAGGTTTTTTAAGAGCTTGGTCAGAACAACGGAAGCTTCCTCCACAGTCTTTAATCTCTAGCTCCCCAGTCCGTGTTCATCTGAGTCCCCGCCATGGGCACTGACTAAATGGAATTTTGTCTCTATCGTTCTCTTCGTGTGAGACAGAGAGCTTCTTTCTTTCTTTTCCTTTGCAACTCCTAATCCATTGAGAGCAACCTCATGGGGTTCTCTTCCGCACAGCCATCCAGCCCATCTCTAATCTCACCTTACACATTATTCATCCTTCCCTTTCTCTGTTTTATCTATCTATCTACCTATAATATAGAAAGCAGCTATGTGGGAAGTTACGTAGCCTTTTGAGAGGGTTTCTGGCCTGGCAGGAGGATCAAATGGGCAGAGACACACAGTCAAGGAGAAATGGATAGAACTAAATATAGAGGAAGAGGCTGTTTCTTGGGCTCAGGTCCCCATCAGAATCTTTAAATCCTTTTGAGGGAACACTCCAAATAAAGTCTCAGAGTAGTTTAGAAAGACAAGAAGCCACAGCTGAAGGCAACAACTCTACCTTCCTCTACAGAGTCTCCATCCTGTATCATCCCAAAGTGCTTTACTGAGAATGAGTCACCCACCTGGCACTGAAAAGCAGCTGCCTGTAGGGAGGAACACAGCAGGGGCAGAATTCTATTTCACCCCACTGAAGGCCAAAGTACAGCTTGTAGCCAATTCTGAGTTTCCTGACTGAAGTGCAGGAGCAATTCTGTTACACTCTCCAGACACATAAGTGCTTCCATTACAGGACTAAGACAACAGCCTTACATCTCTGGAGACGTAACCTTTTCCTATAATGGTAGTACATACATGCCTGGAGGGAGAAGAGAATCACTTCTACACATTAGTCAGGAAACTCAGATTTGGTTGCAAGCTGCACTTCAGGTGGTGCATAAGGGGAAGCATAATTCTGCCCCAGGTGTTTAAGAGCAATCAAGAACATGGTCTTTGGTTCTCCCAAGCTTAGTGGTCTGTTGGGCTAGCAGGGATGAAGCATGCCAGTTTCAGTAGCACTGGCTGGCATTGCCTGTCTGATGCTGTGTGAAAACCTAGGGCAGGAAATGGAGGGGCATCCAGTCCCCAAACTGAATCAGCACAGAAAATTGAGGGCAGCAGAATGGATTTCTCTCACATTAGAGTCTAGTGCAGATGTCAGAGGTAAGGCCTTGCCTTTGTTGAAAATGCTAAAGAAGCAATGCAACCCTGACTGACCCCATTTTTCAGGAGTGATTAGGAATTTGGTGCATTTTTTTTTTGGGTGCTCTGCTTTATACATCTTAAAGGGCCTGATGTACCACAGAGGACACAGTGGACACTCAACACTTTCTTAAAGGTAGACCCCCTTTCAGTCATTTCATAGTGGCCACCCAAAAATTGAAGAATCTCAAATCATCGATTGCATTTGAGAATAAGGCTTGACTTTGCTTAATGGCTCAAATGAAAACTGCCATTTGCAATAGCACTGTACCCACACCCCGTGAAGGCATGGATCAGTACTGCCATGGAAGGCCCTCTAGTCTTCATGAAATCACCCAGGTCCCACAGCAGCACAGGCTTCCTGATCAAGTTGGTAGGGTATCCAAGTTAGCCTCTTGTTCAGATGCCCCCTCTTTCAAATGCCTCCACTGCCTTCCCCTGTTTCACTGTATCAGGTTCCAGTGTCTTGTCTCCTCCTTCTGAGCTCTCAGACAGCTGCTCCTTCTGGTCTTACTGCTCCTGTCTTTAGCAGTGTTTCTCCTCCCAACCCCATTGCTTCAGTGATTCTACAAACTTTCCTGTGCTGAGCCTCCTACACAGAATGACCTCCAGGAAAAAATACCCTACAGCTACCTCCGATGGCCATCATGCCTACAGGTAACCAGCCAAATTATGACAGCTTAGTGACAAGTAGACTCTCACTGGCCATTTGTATATTTGCAGTTAACTGAGGACATGTAACTTTGTATAAAAAACATGTCTGCTTAACTGTCTCACTGTCTGGCCCCCTCATTTTTCATTTGTATTTGTAGCCTGGTGGCTCTTCAGGGCAGGGATTGTCTTTGAGGCTAGAAACAGATGTTACATTTGTCCTAGGACCTGTTGTGCCTGTTTGTCCCAGAACAGAAAAGTCCTGGGATTGGCGCGTACACACATCACCCTAATCAGGGTTTGCAGAGCAGCTGAATGCACTGCTGCATTTCTGCCATTAATTCAAGGATGCAATCCAGGGACAATCATTCAGATGTACTTTACAACATCCCAGGACAAACTGCTAGCACTTCATATGCCATGAAGCTTTTTTGGGTTTGTCCTGAGACAACAGATGTGGGCATCTGAACAACGGCACTTTGTTCCAGGAGAAAATGGCTTCTCCCGGACAAACAATACATCTGCATGTAGCCTGAGGGTGTTGGTTCAGCACTTAGCAGAGACAGGTCATGAACCTAACTGAAGTGGGGAGATTTTGCTGTACCAAGAACGTGAAACAGCACACAGATAAATGGAGATAGCTCTGAGGGGAGTGCTCACATGCTTGCCACACAGACCTCTACCACCTTGCTGGGATACCAGGGCCAGTGCTATCACCCAGGGTAGGAGGCCTCCTATTGAGTCATCCAAACCACCTCATCCTGCTTGAATGAGGATTGGGACTCATGGGACATAGTGGCCCAAGTGATGATGTGGAAAGTTCAGCCTTCCAGTTTATAATTCCCCTGGATCACCTCATCCACACTGGGGAGAGGGCTACCTCTCAGCAGATGTTGGGGAGCTGTAAATAGATAAACAATAGGCGTGGAAGGGTGGGGATTAGTAAGGGAGGTCACAGGGTCCCTGCCAGCATAATCTCTAGGCCATCAGTTCATGCGTGTCCTGGTGACCCTAAGCTTCCTGCAGAGCCGGATAGAGAGATGATCTCCCTGCTCTGCAACAGAGATCAAAGGGCAGAAAAAAATTGCCCTGATATGTTCCTCTCTTGGTAGGCTCCTTCTCCATACAGGCTAGAAACTGGCTGCAAAGAACCAAGCAGAATCGATGTGTAGGGTCAAACTGAGGGTGTCAGTCCCATTTGCCTATGAGGGGATGTGAAGGTCACATAGTCCTATGATACACAGGACACTTGTATAAATTCCTCTTTGAGGGAAGGTCCATATCCTGTCTGCCAGCACTTCTTCAGTAGAGCGGTTGATCCTAACCCCAACCTCCATCCTACTGAGAATTTCCCTTCCTCATGCCCCACACACCCATGTACAGAGCAGGACCCAAACATGCAGAGGACCCTCAAACCTGCATAGAAGGTCATGTAGCCTGATGTACTGGGAGATACCAACCCCTAGATCCAGACTGAGCAGGTGGGATCAGGATCAGGAGCAAGGGAACAGCCTTACCGTGGTCTGCAGGGTGAGGCAGTTGCGATCTCTGTCTGAGATGGATTCCCTTGGACCTCTGGGAATTGGCTCCCCCACCTCAGCTGGGAGCCACTGATTGCACTGGGATTCCCCCTCAGTCCTTCCCGTCCTAGTGCCAACTGTCCACACGCTCCGTACCCTTCACTCTCTCTCAGTGTCTCAGTCTCTCTCAGGACTGATCTCCCCATGGGAAGCTCTGTGTGTGTGTGTGTTGGGGGGGGGGGCGGACAGGGGAGGGGAGGGCTGATTCCAGGAGCAACGTCAGGCAAATTAAATCAGACACCAGTGACTTGGGGAAAATCGGATTGGCACTTAATGCAAAGCAGGTGGATGGGGAGGGGATGGAAAGAGGCAGGAGAGGAACATGCTGTTTCTGGAGAGAGAAAAAAAAATCATTGCGAAAGGATTGGACTCTGTTTGCATTAACAACCAGCTAATACAGGGAAGATTAGGGAGAAAGAGCTGGGGTCCTAGTTCCTGATTGCAGGACAGGGGGCACCTGTATGCACTGCATCCCGGAGGCCTCTCCTTATAAGGGGACAAGGCTCAGTTCCTAACCTGTTAGGAAAAGGAAGTTGTGACTGTGCTCATATTGGCATCCTGGCCTCCTGTGAAAGGATTCCTTCTTTCTGAGGGATCATATCCCTGAGAGCAGTAAGCAGCAGCTGGTGGAGGAAACCCCTGTCACTACAGGGTGAGGGAACAGGGCTGGTACAAGGTGGTTTGCTCAAAGGCCTTTTGGCAGCTGCTCTCCTGGGATGCTATGCGGGGATTATCTTGGCCTCAATCTCTTTTAATCTCCCCCGCAGCTTTAGCCCAAGCCAGAGATAAATACCTTTTAATGGCTCTTATCTGACGTCAGGAAGCCATCAGTCTAATCACCCACGCTACCTTTGGGCAGAGCCAGCCACGACTGCAAGGCAGCAACTGGCCACCTCAGGGGAACAGGTGGCCAAAGTGAAGGCTCTGTCCTGTCCAGCTGCCAGCGTGGGAGTCTTCTCTGAATAAGAAAAAGTTATTTAAGAGGAAGGGGATTTGTTACCACTAACAGATGGAGAAAAGGAACCTGAACCATATGGACAACAACTCTTCTCTAATGCCAAGCCTAAGAGTGAGAGGCATAAAAAAAGAGGGAATGTTGTCAAGAGCAGTGGAGAATGAGCAACTGGCTTCCATGGATAAGCCTGAGAGCAGCTTACCAACATGGCAAAAGGCTTGGCTGCATGAGCCCAACTCCCTGTCTTTCAAAGCACACTAGGATGAGATTAACTGCGTGCAGCAGCATCAGTTGGGTCAGGTCAGGGAGCCAGCAACTGTGTATTGAACAGAGTCATTCATACCATGACAGCCCCCCACCCCAATGTCTGTTCTGAGCCCCCAGCAGATGGTTTTGCCAGTGCCCCTTACTCCTGTCCTGCAGCTGTTCCTGTTCAGGGCTCTCCACATGGCCTAGCTGATGCTCTCAGGTATGTCCCAAAGCCCTTCTTGCTGCAAGTCTTGGGTCCTCCCACAGAGCTCTGCCTTTGGTTTGTGAATCTCATGCAACATAGGTTGCTCTCTGGTTCTAATCCCCCCAGGAATAGCGTCATTGCGCTTTTTGATACTCTGTCTCCAGCCCTCTCATTCTCTCTGCCTACAATATAATCCAATCTCTGGATGTTAATCCCCTGGGTAGCGAGAGCAGATTGTCCTTATGCCAGTCTGGAAAATGACAAAAAATATAGTCGCCCTGCTCCTCCCCATGTGGAAGTGATGATGAACTTGTGTTGGGCAGTGAATGTCCACTGCCCCTTGTCACAGTAGGTGGTCCCCAACCTCCCAAGAGGGCAGTCCCAGCAGAGTGTGGCAATCTGTCCTCCACCCCACCATGTTTATTTGTTGTCAGGGAAGGCATAAGTCTCCAGAGCCCTTGTTTTCCCTCTTCTAGGGTTGAGCCTGCCTCTATCATTTGTTAATTAAATTTCTCCATCATTCTCTCCATTGCTCTCTGGACAAACCCACAACTCCCCATCACATTTTGTATTCATTATTTTTTCCTTTATTTTATACACTCATAAGCCATGACCTGCCCTCTGTTGATTCAGTCTAGGGATACTCTGGCCTGAAGGAATTTTAGATGCTACTGTGGTTCCCATTTCAAATCCCCAAACAACAAGAAAATCCCCTGCCCCCAAAATCCTAAGAATCCCTCCTTTCCCACTTTGGTCTGGTCCTATTGAAGGCTCATTGAAAAAAGGGGGAGAGAGGAGCCTGCCTTGTTATTTCTGGGTGATGAAATAAGTCTCAAGTCAAGACAGTGAATAAAGATCAAGGTGCCATGGCCCTTTTTGTTTTACTCGGGATGTAATTTTTCTGTTGTGATGTCAGCTGAGAAATAAGCTGTATCCTTCCCCCACAATTGTGGAACTAGTATTCTAATAAATGACCACAAACACCTCCATACTCTGTGTCACTAAGAAGTTGACAGGCCAGTGTGCCTGTTCTTTAGTGTCAAGCCACACCACCCTCAGAATTCATCCCTGACTCGCGCTTCCTGGGGTTGTTGTGGGGACTCAGAACCCAGTTTGCGTCTCTGGCTTGTGGATCTGGCTCTTCCTTTGGAAACAGGAGGCTCCGGTGAGGTACCATCACTGTCGTCAAGCCCTTGATGCTGCTTGTCCTCTGGCTGCTTCTCCTGCTCCATGTCCCTTTGCTTTACCAGGGCTTCAGCCTCTAGTCGCTCCTGCAACCACAGTGCGAGACAGAGGGGATGGTGCAACTCCCTCTCACCTGAAGCCTCTGCTCTGCTCTGCTCCCTGGAGCCATAACACATCCCTGTACTAGGTCACGCAAATTATGGGACCCTTGTCACATCTTGGGGGAGGGACCCAATTCATGCTGCCCTCTTCAGAGGGAATTCCTTCCCAGTGAGACCTCAGTTGGCTCTGATGGGAACTCTCCCATAAAGCATTGGATAGCCTCCACCCAGGTGGGGCCCTTGAGGACCCTCCTCTTCAATGGCACTCCAACCTGTCCTAGGGGCATACTCCGAGGATCTTTTTCTATGGCCTGCCAGCTGCCCAAGGGGGTCTCATTACCTGCTCAGCACGTTCCTGGGAGAGTGTGTACCAGAGGGCAATGGCACAGCGCCTCCCACGGGTCACTGCCCACACGCCATGAGGATTCTCCCCTCCGGAGCTGAATGCTACCAACCGCCCACATTTGGGACGTACCTGAGCCTGCCAGAGAGAGGGAGGAAGTAATGAATCTAAGGGGTCTCACGCACTTTCCCGCAGCTGTGTGAGCGATTCTCTCTCTTCCCCTTCACATGGGGGGCTGAGGTGGACTTGTAAAACATTCAGGAGACCGCAGGGGTTTTGACAGGGACCCTGACCTTAACAGAGGCTGCCTGAAAGGGACAGAGAGAGAAAAGGAAAGAAAGATTGCCAAGATAGAAAAGAAAGACACAAACACACATACATAGGCTGGCAGAGCATGGAACATCCACCAGGAAGAAGCTGACCTCTCCCCCTGACCTGATTTGCCTGCATTTGCCTTTGGCTGTCCCAATTTGAATCTGCTTAGTTATTAGCACTGGATCCTGGGCATAGGTGGAGGGAGAAAAAAATTGGGGGAGGGGGCTGAGCACATGCATGCATGCACCCCAGCGGGAAAGTCTGTGGGGGAAGGGAGTGGGAGTGGGATTGGGAGGGAGTGGAGCCAGGTCCAGGATACCCCGCATCCAGGGTTGTTGCCTGGTGCCAGCACCCCCCATGCCAATAAATCCACCGTTCCCTAGTCCTGCACTGGCCCTGGCCCAGCACTGCCTGGAGGGCCCGGAGCCAGAGTGGAGCCAGCATCAGCTGCACTGCCAGGCTGAAGGGGATGAAGCCCCTGAGACCCCTGCACCTGCCCCAAGTTGTCATTGCTCTCCAGGGGGCATGGGGAGGGGGTGCTGACACCCACTGCTGCATGCATCTCAGGGGCACATAGGTGGCATGTGCCCTCAGATCTGCACGGGGCAGGGCAGGGTGCCGCTTCAGGCTAGGACGGAGGCTGTGCTGTGCCCTTCCCGGCCTGGACTCTTCCCAGCCCGGGTCCCTGCAACCCCCACTGGGAACAGCCAGGCACAGCCTCGGCCCCAGCCCACAGCAGCAGCCTGCCCTGCCCTGCACAAATCCGGGGCATATGCCTCCCATGCCTCCTGGGGTGCAGGTAGCAGCAGGAGCCACGTCCCCCAGATGAGCCACTTGCGGCTCAGTCCCACACCCCCTCCCCTAGTCCCAGTCCCAGCCCCAGCCCCACTCCTTGCCCACCCCTGCTGCACTGGAAGCCCTTGGCCAGGCTGCTTCGTGGCCTTACCGCTGCCCTGCATTTGTGGGGGCTAAGCCCTGTAAGCCCCCACCTTTCCACTGCCTATGATCCTGGGGTAACAGAGAGGCCTGGCATCCAGTGAGCTCTCTCCTGCCCCAGCACCCACCTGAAAGATTAAGTTCCCTTAACATCCCTTGCCCTATTCTCCTCCCCTTGGACCAGACCTCAGACTCACCGTGACTGTCACAGCATCCAGTTCAGTGAAGAACAGTTCCCCGCCTTTGAAATCATCATTGAGGTACAGGATCCCACTAGAGGAAATGAAAGAATAGCTGGAAAATGGAGATCATTCACTCCTCACAGCCCCTGACCTAATGAGAGGGCCCCATTCCAGATCAAGCCTCATTCTCTTGCTCTTAGGACAGTGCATGCAATTAGAATTCAGGGAGCCCCACATCTCAGCTTAGCCAGCTAGTAGGAACAACCACTAAAGGTAAAATAGCCAAACCCTGGATAAAGTCTAACCAGCATGGAATCTACAAATGAAAAAACTGGGTCTCACTAACCTTTCAAAAGGCAAAATATGCCACTAAGCAGTAGAGAACCAGCTGACCAAATTTGTTAAAGCAGCAGTTCCCAATCTCTCATCATCCCAATTTTGTCTGGGTTGCCACTTCTGGTACAGAGCTAGGTTCCACAACTAAACTCCCGTGGGCTTGGCAACCCCACTCATAAGTGCCACAACCCATCTCAGGGTTGCTAGTCTTGGTCTGACAATTATTTATTGAGGCCTTCAAAAGGCACTGACAAGAGCCTTCTAAAGAAATTAAGCTATTATGGGATGAAGGGCAAAGCAGTGTCATGGATCACAAACTGGTTCAAAGACAGAAACCAAAAAATAGGATTACATGGTCAATTTTTATCATGGTAAGAGGTTAAGTCTGAGGTCTTCAACGGTCTGTATGAGATCCTGTGGCATTTAAGAAATTTTAGTAATGAACTGTGGGGGAGGGGTGCAGACTGTGCAAAGATACTGAGGCGAAACAGCAGGATGGGGAAAGAACTTTTGAAATTTTATTTTAAAAAAAATTGCACAAGAACAAATGGACACTGACTGGCCATGAATAAATTTAGGCTGCAAAACAGAAGAAAGCGTCCAACCATCAGGAATGAGTTAATGGATCAGCCATTCATTGTGGGAATAGTGGGATCAAAAGATCTAACTAGTTTTAAGTTGGAGCTGGAGAAAAGGACTATATCACGCTGTTGCCAGAGACAACAGAGAAATGGGACTAACTGATACAAGAGGGTCTCTTCCAATCCCATGTTTTACGTTTCTATAACAAGAGACTTAGTGGAGACTTCTGTTCAACATGCAGCTGTCATTGAAAAGCAAACATGATCTTAGGAGGCATAATAGTGTCAGTATCATTCATGCTGGATGGCGAATAATACTGTGCATGCTATGGGGCTTTATGTAAATCAATGGTGCAGTTGCCTTTGGATCCTGACCACAGTACTTCTCATCCCATTTCCAAAAAACATGCAGAAAGAAAAGGGCAAAAAGAATGATCAAGAATGACCAAGTTTCCTAACCCTTCTAGCCACAAACCAAAAGCCTGACATGGCAAAGAGTCATAGGGTACAAAGCTTTAAGGTATGCCTGCCCCAGAGCCCATGACCTGTGACCCAGTTCAAATAATAATTTGCTGCTAAATTACTTGTTAGAATCATTAATGAGGAACAATTAAAGAAAATTAAAAAATGTAAAATAATCAATGAACAGAGAGAGAAAAAAAGAATGTTTAATTCACTACTTTAGGAGCTGAATTGAACCTGCCCAGGAGATGCAGTTTGGCCTGTTCGAGGGGCTAGAAGAAACTCTCATATAAAAAAACCTGAAAATATCTAAGAAAGAAGAGGATTAAGAGGGGATTGTGATAAAATATGTAAAACAATGGCTGGGCTACAGAAGGTAAGCAAGAGACTTCTGTTCACCTTGTCTCGTGAAACTGAAAGGTGGCAAATTCAAATTTGATAAAAGGAGACCAGCTGGGATCACGATGCAGAACTCACTGAAGCCAAGAACCCAGCAACACTCATGAGACTGAAAATTTGTATGAAAAGTTAGGATAGGCAGAGTTATGGCCAGTCATGATACCAAATATTGGAGGGATTTTAAATCTTAAGCTTCAGGGATTTAAGCTAGTCTGTAGAAGTTAGAGATCAGGATGAGTCCTCATATGAAAGGGTGCATTATCGACCCCTCAGCCCAGTGCAGGTTTCTTACTCTTTCCTCTGAAGAAGCTGATACTGGCCTCTATGAGGGACTGGATGCTAGATGAGACAGGCCTTGGCTCTGGGCATGTCTGTCAGTCCTCATGTTCCTATGAAAAAGCATGGCAATTGGGCCTTCTGCTACGGCAGGATCATTCCATGATGAAGCTGAGTATCTTCCTCCTCCATGCACTCAAACCTGTGGTCCACTCTCATCTTACCTGTAGTCCCTGTACATATAGGCAGGTGGTTCTTTCCAGCATTCTTTTCCCTCAGGATCCAAGAGACAGTTATCAGCATGAACTGGGTGACTAAGATCCATACGATCATCTTGTTCCCCTGGAGAGGAATATTGCAGGGGAATATAAACCCCTTAGAGCAGTGGTTTATAACCTTGAAGGACCCCCTCAGTAGCCTCAAGGTACCCCTTGGAAAATGCCAGCTGTTAGTTTTGACTCATTTTTTGACTCCAAAAAGCAACATAGCCATTTTTCTGTTGCAAAGAACTCAGCAAGACCACAACAGGTTACAGTGTTTTTAACACTATGGAATCCTACTTGAAATCTCTGGGTTTATCATGTGAATCATATCTGTATACTTAACAGTACAAACATTTCATGGCATCCTGCAGCACCCTTGAAAGGATCTCAAGGCACCCAAGGGTGCCATGGCACCCTGGTTGAGAATTACTGCTTTAAAGTAATACGGCAAGGAAAGAGGGGCTTCTGAGCAGGAGGGAAGGGGAATTTCCAGGTGGAGGGGTCAAGACTTGATGAGGCTTTCTTTACCCTCCACAGCTGTGCGGCATACAAGGTGTGTGAAGGAGAAGTGGAGCTTTTTCCCAGGTGTAAAATAGGACTGTACAATTTTCCGGGATTTCTCGCTGGCCTGTAGAAGCAGTTTGGCATCTCTCCAGTTCACAACTTCATCCTGTGCCAGCTACAAGAAGAAAGGAAGCCTGTGCGACACCTGACATGTAACAGAAGCACGTCTGTGAAAAACCATGTACATGCATAATAGAGAAGCATGCCCACAAGAAAGCCTATGTTTACACATGGGGAAGCAAGAAGTATGCCTGAGAGAAGCTCCTGAAGCTCTTGTGCATGCCAGAGTTGCCCGTATCATGCTATACAGGTGAAGAGCTGAGAGAAATGTCCTTGTATACGCATTAGAGAGATACAACGAAGGGAACAAATCCCTGAGAAATACTGTGTGAGGAGCAGAAGAGAAGCAGCAGCAGGAGCAGTATAACCCATGAACAAGAGAAATACATCCATGTCCATGTGAGAAAGCACCCTCTAAAAAGATCCTAAATATTCCCACACTGCACGAGGGGAGCTCACTTTGAGAGATGCTCCAGATGTATGAGAAACACCCTGAAAGAGACCCTCATATGAGAGAAGCAGGCCCATGAAAAGCATGGCCCATACTCCTGCATATGAGCAAGAGTGAGAAGCACAACAGCGAGCTTTGAATTGTGCACTCATAAGCATCTGGTTAAGGACCAAGTCCAAGAGAAAGTGTCCATATGTATGCAAGGGAAGTGCTTGCCTGTGTGAAATCCCACAAGGACTGCCATGTACAAGGCACGAATACTTGGGACAAACCCTCCCAGCGTTTGTAACAGCAAAATACAACCTCCTACAATGAACTCCCTATTCATGAAAGTATTCTAACCAATTCCTATATGTGCATGAGAGAAACATGACTGTGAAACCCTCCCTCACATAACAGCAAAACAAGCCTCCCATACCCTGTGCATGGCTGCAAGGGTCCTCCTGCATATCAGAATAGAAAGCCCTGGAGAGAGAAGAAAGCTTGCCCATACATGCAAGAGAATGTGCCTGTAAGACCCCTCACACAAGTACATGAAAGAAACATACCTGGGGACCCCCTACGTGTGAGAATAAGGGCATGCCTCAAATAAAGGAAAGCACTCCTCTGGGAAATCTCCATGCAAGCAAATGACTGGCCAGCATGCCTCCACAAAACTTGCCAAGGCAAGCTTGTGCCCTGTGGATGGCTCATTCACATATTTAAAGGCACAGAGCAATTTACCTGCAGAGCTTTTAGTACTGTTAATCCTTCAAATCTCTCGTGTGGTGTGTGAGGGGACCGTCTGCCCCGGTAACTGTCTCCTGTGCCTCCAGCTGCCTGAAATAGGTGGAAGAGCAATTTCAAACCTGGCCCAGCTCTTTCCTTCTTCCCCGATGGCACAGCCACTCCTGCTAAGGAGAACAGAGCTGGGCAGGTCCAAGCTCCACCCTCTTGTACCAGAGGGTCTCCTAAAAGCTTCAGGTCTCACCTTGGCCAGCCGGAGAATGTCCTTACATTCAGACTCTGTCAGGACTCTGTCGAAGACGACCCGCTGTGACCCGTTCAGCTGGCGGGAATCTTGGGTGATGGTAAGGCCCTCAAAAAATAAGGGACCTGGTGGTGAGGCAGGGTAGAAAAAGTGCAAAAGCAGACTCAGGACAGGGAGCTCCATCAAACATCAGCCCTGTCCCAGACTGGAGGGACAAAACATCTGTCCTCTAAGGTACAAAACACAGTCACTATGTGCTGTAGGGGCAGCCTGTTGGCATTGACCAAGCACAGAACTCAGAGCCCAGCCCATTGGCAGAAATGAGGCAGGAAGCCACAGGAGGTGGGGCAAGTGGTGAATCACAGCCTCCCACTCCAGTGGGTCTGCGGTAGGATGGACAGTATGTGGCAGAGTTCAACAAGCACTGTGGAGGGCACACCTGGGAACAAAATCTGGCTAACACCTAGATCAGTCTTCCTTTCAATCTCACATCTTGTCCCCATGTCCTACTCATGGACACAACAGGTTTGGTCTTTCTGCCCCCATCAAGCACAGACAGCCTTGTCATGGAGAGCTTTGTGTTGGTTATCAGTACTCTGTCCCTCCCATATTAATCTCTGGATAGAAGGCACTGCAGATGTGCTCAGGCCATGGTCAGGAGCTGTTCTCCCATGTTATGGCAGAGCACACTCAGGAGCCAAACTTGACCTAAAGACTAGGAAGAAGCCTGTGGGAGATGACTGGTACTGCAACAACTCCCATATGGAAAACCCAGGATGAAAATACAGGACCTTACGCTAGGGAACATACAGCAACCATTCACCACAAATGTAGTCCTTCATTTGTCAAATAGGAAGTATTTTCCAAGCTTTGTACCTTCTATTTCTGCTTCTCCATTCCTCCCTTTCCTTCACAGCCCTTCCTTGTTTCTACAGAACGGATGCACTTGTGCCTCAGCTGGTTTTGCTGAAGCAGTTTAATCACATGAAGCTCAGTGCATCCATGTGGGTTGTTCTGAACCATGGTCTGAACTTCTGCAGATAGACGTGCCCTACAGCAGTGGTTCTCAACCTTTTTTGTACTAGGAACCATTTATAATCATGGATGGCCAGTCTGGACCCAGTGCCCTTCACTCCTGACCCGCTGCCCAACCCCACATCCAAACCCCCAGTGTGTGGGGAACAGGGTGGATGTGTAGGGGTCATAGAGCCCCTTGCAAGCTGGAACTCTTGCAGCCTGCAAGGAAAAACCCCAGTTTCCCATGTTTTTCTCCTTTAAAATATAATCCATATTTAGGTTGCTGATCCATTTTTAAAGTTGGTCATGACCCTTTTATATATTCTTGGGACCCACTTTTGGGTTAGGACCCACGGGTTGAGGAAAACTGCCTGGGAGAGTTTTTCAGGTGCCTATGCACTGGTAAGAGACCTACAGGTGGATCATCTGGCCGATGCAATGTGTGGCATTGACATGACTGAGGCTGGAACAGGAGAGGCTATGGGACCATTTAACCTTTCTGGAGAAATGTCCCTGTATCCCTCTGTGACTCACCTCTCTGCTCCGGCTGTTCCACATCCAGATTCTCCAGCCTTTGCTTCTCTTGATCCTCTCTCAGGAGCAAGGGAGAGATGCAGACAAAGGCTGTCAGTATCCAGAGCTGTGATCCCCTCAGTCAGACCCTCCATCAGCAGCAAGAGCCAGGCCCCTTCTCTGTTCTGATTTCACCATTTTCCCTTTCAGGCACTGTCACACCCCCACACCACAGCACCTCACCTCCCATTTGACTCACTGACTACCTGCGTTTCTGCTTCAGGCTTTCAGGGATCAGCTCATCTGGGGTCCACAGGTCCTAAAGAAACAAAATGTAGGGGCTCAGTATCTTGGGACACTCCTCTCAAACTGGATCAGACCAACAGGCTGATCAAGTTCAGTGCCACAGCATTCCCCAAGCTAGAGTACACCAGACCAGCTAGCCTGTCCTGACACTGGCCAGTGTGGACTACCTGAATATAAACCTCCTAATGCCTCAGGCAAGACTTTCACTCTGCCCCAGGTAGGAAATTTCTTCCTGCTCTTCACCCAAGTGCTGGGGCTCAGGTGAGAATGAGGGCCTTGAAGACTCGTTTCTCACCTGGAAAGTTCTTGCCACACATGCAGATCTCTTATAAAGCCAAGAGAATATCTTGCTGACATAGGCTCCACAGAGAGACATACACGGCCTGGATGAGACCCGGACAAGGAAGTACTCAGCTGCCTGGAGAAGGATGCAACTACTTACAGGGTCATTAAATGTTTCTCCCAGATGCTCCACTGCATAGTAAATCAACTTCTTCTCCTTCAGAGACCGCTGAACATAATGATGGATGTTCTGGGGGTACAAAGAGGCTGTTAAACAACTGCCCCACAAAGGGGATCCACTCCTGCCGTCAAGAGACATCTGCCATACCACAGTGCCACAAAGAGAGCCTGCTTATGCTCTGGCATGGGGAGACTTCTGCCTGACAAAGGATTTTTATTTTTAAATTTTGTCTCAGGACAATTTAGCCAAATCAGTTCCAAATTCTATCAAGTGAGCTGAACTCAGCTGTTCAAGTCTGTGTTGCACTACCATCAGCAAGTATCCTCCCTCCCAGACTCTTCAGCCTGGAGCTTCAGATACTCCCAAATGCATGGCAGGCATCTTATGTGCAGGCCCCAAGCCCAGAGGCCTTGGAGTTCAGATGTCCCCTGGTCTCGCTTGCCCCTAGCCAAAAGGCCAGTGGAGCAAGCTAGACAGAAATCCCCCATGTCCATAAAAATCAAGCACGTAGTTGAGATCCTCCCATTGGGAGGCTATGGAAGACTCCTGCAGGGAGGCCTGCTGGCAGTGCACTGGACAAGTCTCCACTCTTAACTACACAATACCATGTAAGGTGATCTTGGCCCCCGACAGAACATGTTAACTTTATTAGAAGACGTTCTGAGCCAAAAGGCAGAGAAGTGAGTCTGCTGCTGTTTATTTGATCCAGTGTCTGCACATATATACAACCTCTCCCCAGTGGAAGCTGGACCCAGGTCAACCATGGTGAGGTTCAGAGAATGCCGAATTTGGGGACTACTGCTGGTACCTCTCTGGCTGTGACCAATACGCCCTCTCCCAGCTCTGTCTGATAATATTTCATCATCTCCAGCATTGATTCATCCATGGGATAGAAGAGCAGATAGGAAGCAGCACATTCAGCAGCCAGTGCCTGGTTTCCAACTTGGAGGCAAGAGAGAAAAGGAGGTAGGCATGACCAAGGTGCATTAAGTATAAGTCTATTATTATTACTGAATATTTATATCCTAGCAGTGCCCAATATTCCAGAGCTTGGCACTGAACCCACATGGAAAGCCACATTTCTTGCCTTACAGGGCTTATAACCTAAAGACACAACCAGACAAGGGTGGGAGATGGCGTTACAATAAATGAACCTGGTGAAGAATTGGCCAGATGAGCTAGATAAGAGGAATTTCTCCTGCAAGGACAGAGGTGGGAAGGAAGACAGTAAGACAGAGAAGGAAAGGGAAAAGCCTCCTGGCAAAAGCAGGTCTAACAGAAGAGAAAGCATTGATTGTTTGGATTTATCAGACTGTTTCTGCCATGTATAGTGGGCAGCATGGAAGGAACAATGAAGGTATCTTGCCAGTGTGGGAGAAGACAAGATTGAGAGTGCTGATACAACAAGAGTCATGACCAGTATCACCATTAGTCTCCAGCCCAGCTTGGCAAGGTGGGATTAACTTACACATGGCTCTGCTGGTAAAGACAAGAAGTTTGCAGGTCATGGGGAAATACATGGAGACCAGTACAGGGACTTAGAGTGATGTGGCCAGAGCACAAAATCAAGGAGTTGTTGGCAGCTCCATTCCAAATGGATGTTATGGGAGTAGGGGAGGCAAGGAGCCAGGACCAGGAAAGTACACATGGCAATGAGTACTTAATCACCATAATCACAACAGGCAATGAAGAGGGCAAGAGGCTTGGTTATGTGCACAGAAAGGAGAAGCTAGATTTTAGAGACATCATGTAAGACACCAGCAAGATTTAGGCATGGATCTGGTGTGAGGGCTAATTTAGAGATGGCCTCCAGGTTGCAGGCCTGAGGACCTGGGAGGTTGGTGGTTCTGTCCAGGGTGATGAAGAGGATTCTGAGGAGAGGGCTTAGTGAGGAAAGATCAAGAGTTTAAGTCATAGGTGATGTGTAGGGAGGAACATGGGGTGGGGGGCACACGTGTGCTCCCTGAGACTGACTGCTGCCTCCAGCATCTGCAGGTGGTCACCGCTCACCCCACCCCCCACCCCCAGTTGCCGCCATTGTTATCACAGCCCTTTGCGGGTGGTCCCCACTTGCCCCACCCTCACTGCCATTGTCACCGCGGCTGCCTGCAGGTGGTTCCTTGCCAATGCCATGCCCCTGCTGCCAACACCACTGCTGACTGCGGGTGGTCGCCGTGCCTCCCCCCAGCCTTGAGGCACAAGTCATTCATGTCTTAAGTTATGCTTGCTGCCCCCACCCATGCTATTCCCTCCCTAGTGGGTACAACAGAGCCAGGTAGCTCTCCCCTGCCAGTTCACACATGTCACATTACTGACTGATGTCCTGGGTCTCCTCACCTTGGTTGTAAGCAAACTGCAGTAAGTCAAAGTGGGAGGGTATGAAATCTTCTGTGGCAGACACCCGTCCTGGCTTCGTGGCAATATCGAGGACACACTGCTGCCTGCACTTCAGGACCTGAATGTAATGGGCTGAAGGAAACAGGGGAGTGAAAGCCAGCACTTCCAACAGCACAGCAGCTCCCCTTCCTGCCCATGCAGGATACAGGGCCTGTCCAGGCTTGGAAACCTGTCCCTCCCTGCACCACAGCACACCAGTATGCCTCAATCTCTACCTGCAACAGCTTCATATAGGCCAGGTTGCATCTCTTCTTCTGTCTCGTCCTCCCAGGGCCCCTCACACAGGGCTCGACAGTCCTCCAGTGCCAACAGTACCTCTTTGAGGGACTCCTCCAGCTTTACCACAGCCTCCTGGTACTCATCCACTTTGTAGTGCTGCACCCCAGTCTCATATGCCTTCTGTGAGGAACAGATTCATGGACGCTATTTAGTTTCTGGGCCTCTTGATGGAAGGCTAAGGGTTGTCCAGGACTGTATAGTGGTATTCATCTCTAATAGTGTAGTGGTGCCATCTGGGGGCCTGCCTGGGCAATGCATAGGTCACACTGTCTATGCACACTCCTAGTCTCAGGCAGTTGCCTCTTTTGCAGAGGTAGGATAGGGGCTTTATTTTGGTCCCTAACTATAGCAGGTAGGCAAGTTGTACAGCTTTCCAGAGCACTTGGTGAGGTATATAGCTCTCTAGGTCAATTATTTGGCCCTGCATACCATACAGGGAGTTTCAGGGAGCTATTGTAGGCTGGGTCAGTGCCCCAGTTCCCTAAGTGGCTCTGCTCCATGAACAGGACAGATGGGCAGGTGGGACCAGGATCACAAGGCACCAACACTGAGGGCCAGGACCCAGGGCAGAGCCATGACCCACTGCCCGCACACACCTGCAACAGGTGCCGGTTCTGTGGGCAGGGCCGTATGGGGCAATGGTGACGCGTAGGGGGTGTACCCCCTGAGAGCACTGGCACACCCCGACTGGCTGCACTCCCTGCTTAGGCAATGGGCAGGGGAGCAGATGGGAGCGCCAGTGTCCCCCCTGTGAGCGCCGCCCAGGGAGTGGAAGCACTGGATGTAGCGCCATAGCCACTTCTGGGAGCACCGCAGCCACTTCCTGCTTGGCAAGTTTGGCTGCGGGGGGACCCTCCTGGTTGCTGACTGGTCACTGGGGGGGCATGTGCCGCCCCCCCGACTAAGGTGGCACTAGTCGCCCATGATACGGGAAGCAGATCGCAGCTCTGTGCCAGGCCCCAAGCCCACACCCTTACTGGCCAGTGATTCCAGGGTCTCCATGGAGACCGACTAGGACCCATATAGGCAGGGCAAGCAGCCAGGCAGATGGGATGGGGCTATGGGCAGGCGGGGAGTGGTGTCTGGGGCCAGGATCTTGGGGCAATGACAGCGCACAGCCAGGGCAGAGCTGCAGTCTGCTCCCCGCACACCCCTGCTCACGCAACCTGCACCCCAGTTCCCTAAGTGGCTCTGCTCCATGCTCAGGACAGATGGGCAGGTGGGACCAGGATCACAAGGCACCAACACTGAGGGCCAGGACCCAGGGCAGAGCCATGACCCACTGCCTGCACACACCTGCAACAGGTGCCGGTTCTGCTGGCAGGACCGTATGGGGCAATGGTGACGGGTACGGGTGTACCCCCTGAGAGCACTGGCACACCCCCCAACCAGCCGCACTTCCTGCTTAGGCAATGGACAGGGGAGCAGATGAGCGGACGTGGCAGACAGCATGAAATGTACATTGCGGAGACCAACTGGCGGCTACAGAAATGGTACTACGAGGTGGGCTTTGGCTTCCTCAGCCATGACTGGCACATCAAGACGAGAGACATGCTTAGATGGGATGGGCTCCACCTTTCCCCTAAAGATAAGCGTGTGTTCTCTTCTAGGCTGGCGGACCTCCTCCGGCAGACTTTAAACTAGGCTCGCTGGGGGAAGGGGAAGATGAGGGCGGAGGAAACATCCGACTGCCAGACCAAACAACACCCACAACTACAGTCCAGTCCAGCCCAAAGAGTGAAACGAATAAATAGGTAAGCAATAGGGGCCAGGGCAACGCTGGGACTAGGGGGTCAGTACACACATCCACAGGAGGCCTCAAATGCCGCTACACAAATGCTCGTAGTATGGGAAACAAGCAGGAGGAACTTACCCTCCTGCTGACTGACACCAGCCCAGACATAGTGGGGATCACTGAAACATGGTGGGACGCAACGCATGCCTGGGCGGTGAATATCAAGGGCAATAGGCTGTACAGGAGGGACAGGACAGGAAGGAGAGGTGGGGGAGTGGCACTCTATATTAAGGAGGAATACACATCCTTGCCAATTAGCAAGGAGTCAGGGGAGGGGCACTCTGAAGTGCTTTGGGTTAGAGTACAAGGCAGTCGAGGGGAAAGAGACTTAACGGTGGGAGTCTACTACAGACCTCCCAACCAGGGGGAAGAGCTTGACCAGGAATTCTTGGGTCAGCTCATGGAGGTAGTGAAGTCTAAGGATGTGGTAGTCATGGGGGACATGAACTTCCTGGACATCTGCTGGGAAGAGCAGTCAGCCAGGTCTGAACGCTCACGCAGGTTCTTGGCCAGAGCGCAGGACCTCCATCTAACCCAGGAGGTGCACAGGGGAGATGCCTTGTTAGACCTAGTGCTGGCCATGGGTGATGACCTGGTGAGGGGGCTGCGGGTGCTCGACCACCTGGGCGACAGTGATCATTGCCTGCTGGAATTCACCATCCAGCGCAAGGTGGCAAAGGCCTGCAGTAAGGCAGCAGCCCTAGATTTCAAGAGGGGAAACTTCAATGAGCTAAGGAGGATAGTTGGGGAAGCGCCGAGGTCCCAGAGGGGAGGGGAGCCAGGTGTCCAAGGAGAATGGTCGCTTCTCAAGGAGACAATCCTCCAAGCCCAAAGGAAGGTAATCCCAACGAGGATCAAAGGGAGCAGGAGGGCACACAAGCCTCCATGGCTCACCAAAAGCATCCGGGAATGTCTCCTTGCTAAAAGGGTGGTGTACACCCAATGGAAAGAAGGGGACATCACCAGGGATGACTGTAGTGCAGTCGCTGGGGGATGTAGGGGGGCAGTCAGGAAGGCCAAGGCAGAGATGGAATTAGGACTAGCTTCCCAGATTAAGGACAATAAGAAGTCCTTCTTTAAATACATAGGGGGTAAAAAGAAGGTCCCGGGTAATGTGGGGCCCTTGCATGACGCCATGGGGAACTTGGTCGGCACACCAGACAGCAAAGCTAACATGTTTAAAGATTTCTTTGCCTCCGTCTTCCTAAGTAGGGACCAGAACAGCCACCTCCCTGCTGGGCCCCCCTCAGGCCCCAAGGGAGGCACACCTGGGCCAAGGGTTACTGAGGAACTAGTTAGGGAGCTTCTGGAGGGACTGGACCTATTCAAGTCAGCCGGTCTGGATGATCTCCACCCCAGAGTTCTAAAGGAATTGGCCGAGGTCATTGCAGGACCCCTGGCACGGCTTTACGAGCACTCGTGGTGCTCTGGTGAGGTACCGGAGGACTGGAAGAGGGCCAACGTGGTTCCCACCTTCAAAAAGGGGAAGAAGGAAGACCCAGGAAACTATAGGCCAGTTAGTCTTACCTCGATCCTAGGCAAGCTGTTTGAGAAAATTATTCTGGCACACATCCAGGAGGGGCCAGCAGGGGACTGCATACTTAGGGGCAACCGACATGGGTTCATCAGTGGCAGGTCCTGTCAGACCAACCTGGTGGCCTTTTACGATCAGGTCACCAGATCATTAGATGCAGGGGTAGCAGTGGATATAGTCTTCCTGGACTTCCGGAAGGCTTTCGACACTGTCTCTCACCCTGTTCTCATTAAGAAACTGGGGGGCTGTGGTGTAGACACCCACACAGTCAAATGGGTCGCTCACTGGCTTGGTCCTCGGGCCTGCACTGTTCAACATCTTCATCAGTGACTTGGACGAGGGGGTAAAAAGCACCCTGTTCAACTTTGCTGATGACACTAAGATGTGGGGGGATGTGGGCACACTAGAAGGAAGCAACAGGCTACAATCAGACCTAGACAGGTTACAAGGGTGGGCGGACAAGAATAGGATGGGATTCAACACCGAAGTGCAGAGTGATGCACCTGGGGAGGAACAACCGGCACCATACCTACAGGTTGGGGAACTCTTTTCTTGTTAGTGGAGAGGTGGAAAAGGATCTTGGAGTCATCATTGACTCCAAGATGAACATGGGCTGGCAGTGCGGGGAGGCAGTCAGGAAGGCCAGCTGCACCTTGTCATGCATCCACAGATGCACCTCGAGCAGGTCCAGGGAGGTGATACTCCACCTCTATGCGGCACTGGTCAGGCCGCAGTTGGAGTACTGCATCCAGTTCTGGGCGCCGCACTTCAAGAGGGATGCGGACAGCATGGAGAGGGTCCAGAGGAGGGCCACTCGCATGATCAGCGGACAGCAGGGCAGGCCTTATGAGGAGAGGCTACGGGACCTGAACCTGTTCAGCCTCCAAAAGAGAAGGCTGAGGGGGGATCTAGTGGCCTGTTATAAACTAGTCAGGGGGGATCAGCAGGCATTGGGGGAGCCCCTGTTCCCCCGCGCACTGGCAGGAGTGACCAGGAATAACGGTCACAAGCTGGCAGAGGGTAGGTTTAGGCTAGACATCAGGAGGCGCTACTTCAGTCAGGGGGGCTAGGATCTGGAACCAACTTCCAGGAGAAGTGGTGCAGGCTCCTACCCTGGGGGGTTTTAAGAGGAGGTTAGATGAACACCTTGCTGGGGTCGTTTGATCCCAGTACTCTTTCCTGCCATGGCAGGGGGTCGGACTAGATGATCTGCTCAGGTCCCTTCCAACCCTAGAAACTATGAAATTATGAAACCTATCACAGGGGTGTGTGGGCAGCCGATTGTGACTGCTCTGGCCCCACACTATCACCACCCCAAGATCCCATCCTATGATCATGACTTGCCTGCCCATCCTGCTCCTGAACAGCCCTCCCCACATACCTGTGGCCCCATCTCATCCACCCAGCTATACACCCTGCCCCCAGCAGTGGGTGAGGGATGGATTTGCTGGGGTGCCAGGGCAGCAGGAGCCAGGAGCAGCTGTGGCCACCAGGGCTATCAGGAAATGGAGTTCACTGCTGCACCACCCCAGCCCCACTGCATGCCCAGGGGCAGCAGGACCATGGCCCAGACCATCCCCTGGGCACTGGGTTGGGCAGGACTGAGAGACCCACTGTGGACTGGACAAAATCCCTCAGTGGGCCAGATCTGGCTACCCCTGCTCTATGGGGGTCTTACCCAATGTGGCATAGCCTCCAAGTCCTGGAAACTGTCCGACTTTACCCCTGCCATCCGCTGGTATTTCTCGATGTCTTCACGCATCTGCAGATGCTGGGGGTTTGCCATGAAGAACGTGTGAGCAGCTGCCACTGCCTTGTCCAGTTTCTTCAGCTGCAGAGACAAAACAGCCCACCTAGAGCCATTCCCCTGGTCTGGAGGCAGACCCACCCACCCTTGCTTCCCAAGTGAACCCTCCCACCTAGCTTCCCCTGCCCTTTCATTGTTTTTTGTAGGACCTGCCTATAAACAATGCACCCTGCAGACCCCTATTGGATAGTGTGCAATAAGAACCCATGCACACACCCCCATGCTGCTGTTGGACTTTAGCTCCCATCCCATGATGTCCTCAAGATGCTGTCTGGGGCTGAGCTGGGGTTACAAGTACTGTCAGGCCCTGCACCAGGCTGCCACCTGGGTGGGGGGTCAGGCACCATGGAAAGCCCCTTCCACCAAGACTCCCCATCCAAGCCTTTCCCAGCCCTCTCCGGCTGTAGGTCCTCACAAAAACAGCAAGGCATGGGCTCTCAAGCAGGGTGTCACACAGGCTGTCATGGACTCAAAGAGAAGCAGGGCTGGAAGAGACCTCCAGAGGTCATCTAGTGAGTCCAGCCCCTGCCCGAGGCAGGATCAGCCCTATCAAACCATCCTATACAACCCATCACCTAAACTCAACTGAAGACTACCCTCAACCCTGACACCACAGGGTCCTACACCCTCACAGGTAACACAGGGGAACCACAGCAGCCCACACCCTACCTCTATCAGTGTCAATATATGCTCGAGAGGCAGTACCCTAGCAAGGCAGCTTGGCACCCGGGGCAAGCCTGCAGCAGGAGCCTACCCTTGCCCTGTGCACACACTCCCCGCAGGAGTGCAGGCGGTGGTGGGAGCTGCCCTCCCTCTGTCACCCCCTGGATGAACTGCTCGGGGCTCTGTCCCATGCCCCGCTCTGTCTGGGCAGTGCCTGTCCGCGGGCCTTCGCTTCGGCGCCCGGGGCGTTCACCCGCTTGCTACAGTGCTGGGCAGCGGGCCACCCCCCCAGTCAGGACCAATGTGACCCGGGGGTGAAATTCCTTCCTGGCCCCAAACGCAGGAGGGGCCGGCTCCCCTCGGGCTCAGGTCCCAGCAGGGACTGGCGGCGCACCTTGAAGAGGGCCACCTGCAGGAAGTTGTAGGGCTCCCGCCGCTCCAGGTCCCGCTGCACGGCGCGGCCGGCGCGGTGCAGCGAGGCGGGCCCGCCGAGGCGGCGCGCCAGGCAGTGCTGCAGGCAGTCGGCGCGCTGCAGCGCCCGCTCGAAGAAGCCGGGCTCCCAGGCGGGCCCGCGACCGGGCGGCGCCCCCGCGAAGCCGGCCTCGGCCTGGCAGCGGGCCCCGCAGGCGCGGCGGGCGCTCCGCAGCTGCCCGTAGCTGTGCACGCAGCGCTGCAGCAGCTCGGCCGCCCGCGCCCAGTCCCGCGCGAAGTAGGCCCGCACGCCGTCCGCGTACAGCCCGTCGTAGGGCGCCAGGCGGCTGCCGGCCGCCACCGGCCCCGGCCCCGGCCCCGGCCCCGGCCCCGCCAGCAGCAGCACCAGCAGTAGCGGCAGCGCGGAGGCCATGGCTGAGCGGGCGGGGCGGGGCGGGGCAGGCGTGTGCCCCGAGCCTCCCCCTCCAGCACCCTCGCCGCCGCTCTGGCAGCTGCCTCCCGGCCCGGCCCCCGGGCAGCCTGCGCTGCCTCCTGCGGCTCCGTGCCGTCTCGGGGCACTCCTGTGACCCTCGCCCTCCTCTTCTCCTCTCACTTGTCCCAAGGAGTCCGTTGTGACAGTGGCCCCCTTAAGAAAGGCTTCTAGTTTTCCTTGCTTGGCCCTAGCCCCACGCTTCCCCCCGCCTAACAAACTGGGCCGTGCGGCGCAGCCAGCTCCCAGCCCTCTCCAAGCCACGTGGCAAGCGGAGTTGTTTGACTCCAGCTCTGTGACTTATCTGGAAATCTTTTTTCAGGCTGTCCTGGTTCCTGATCTGTGTTGGCCTGGGGCTGGCACAGGTTCCCACCACCCCAAGGGAGCTGTGCCATCTCCATCTGTTCCAGGGAAAAAGCCCTCCTGTCTCGGGGCCTGAGCACACGGACAGTTAAGCGGGGGGGGGGGTATGATGTGCTGCAGGCCTGGGTCTCTGTAGTGAGCTCTGGCTGACCCCTGGGTAAGGAGCCTGCATGTGAGCAGTCACAGAGAAGTACCTTGCAAGGCAGTAAAGCTCCAGCCATGTGGTTTGTGTGCCAGATGCCCTCCATCTCTCCCCATCCCTATGCGTTTTTCTGTCCTCTTCCTCTCTGGCCACTAACTGGAGAGTGGCTTCACAAGTGCCTGGGGCAACAAAGCTGCAATACTTTATGGGACAACAGGTCCCCATCACTTCCTCCTGCCCTTCTTGAATTGGCTCACCCCAAGACTGATCATAGCCTGGCCTTGTTTAGCATCCATAAACTAACTGATTTAGCATAGGATGAACTGCCATTCATGAACCCAGATACGTTTTATTTCATCCCAGTGCTGTTTAGGTTCATGTCGTTTTGGGATGTAAAGGGCTGTATATCATTTCACAGCCTTTGGGACCAGTCAGTCCCCGTAGCCTGTGGAAGGCTTGGAACCAGTGCCCTCCGAATGAAAGGCACTGTCTCCTGTTTATTGGCAGACCGTGGTTCAATCTCTACATCTAGGAGTAAAGCCGAGGGAATGCTGCACAGGGTGTGTGTCTGCGGTGGGGATTCTGCAGCCTGTGGGTGAAAGTCAGCAGTTCACATGGATAGGCCAAGGCCTGAGAGGCCTCTGGTGTAAGGGTGTCAGCAATGTGACTTTCACTGGTTTGTAGAGTGGGTCTGGCACAAAGACAGCTTTGGTTCTATGCTGGGTTAGGAAGCAGAAGCCTGCCCTCCTACTGTTAGCACCACTGCTGGAAAGAGCAGTAGTAGCAATGGGAATTCCAGCTGGACACAGAGTTACTCCTGACACTCGCAGCAGAACTTTACCTTTTGCTTTGTGAAATTCCTCCCTGGTACAGGACTCTCCCTCACTTCTTGTCCTGCAGTGTTGCTGTTAAGTATCTACTGCCCACCACTTGAGCCAGCTGCCCTGTCCAGGTGGGTGTTGTGTGTTTCTTCCTGTCCCTCTCCGCAGCCTGGGAAGCTTCATTAAATGTCTGATCAATCACTTTGTTTCCATGGAAACAGAACTATTATTAATGCATTATTTTAAAAACAGACACACAACTGACACTCCAAATATAGAATTTTAATACCATCCTCTGCCTGCCGTAGCTCCAGGAGTATTTCCTGTGATGGGGCAGAGCTAATGGGAGGGTGAGGCTAATGAGGGGGTGGAGCTAACAAGGGGGGGGACAAAGCTGTGGTCCTGTTTATAACCTGAGAACAGGCACCAACTGCTAATGTCCATGGTTCCCTCCCATAGGCCTTTGCCCCTACCAGCTCAGCATAAACTGAGGGTGTCATTTCCTTTCTGTCAGCTGGAAACAGAGATGCGAACATAAATTATCTGTTAGGATCTGGGACTAGGGGAACGGTTAAAGTTATTTATTTAAAAATCCTGATGGCACTGAATGTCTCTGACACTGTCTCTTATAGTTTGGGGTCCTGGAAGGATTCTGCCTCACAGGCCCCAAGGGTCCTTTCTTGTAATGCCTGCTCTCCGTCCTGCAGATGCCAGGCTTCACTGCCAATCAGCAAACAGTGCTGTGCCCAGTCAGAGCCCTCCTCCTCCATGCCACCTCCCAGACAGTGGTGACTGTCATGGCGTGGCATTAGCTGGAGGCGTGAGTGCCGTGGACTACAGGCAGGGGAGGGCTGTGGTGTCTCATCAATGAAGGTAGTAATCTCATCCCGGAAGAAGCAGGCGCTGGAGCCAGCCCCTCGGGGGCCCAGCCCCCCCTCCAGGAACTGTCGGAGTGTGGTCAGCTCATCTTCAGGGGGTCGCCGGCGGTGGTGGTAATCACGCAGTTCAGGAGGGAGGAATCCAGGACTGCCAGGTTTGCGGGGGGTGGATATTCGGATGTCATCAGACGAGGACCATTTGTGAAGAAAAGATGGAGCAGAGCGATGGGAGAAGATGTTCGTCTCATCATGGGACATTCGTCGGGAGATGGGGACCTGAATGAGGAACAAAGAGATGGCAGGTGAGAAGGGAAATGGTGGGAGGCTTGCCAAAACCAACAGACACTAGGCAAAGAGAGAGGGACAGAGGGCTGTAGGGAAGACTAAATGAGTAACGCTGGGAGACCAGAACAGGGTGACCCCTTTAACTCTACAATGGAGTTCCAGGCAAGTGAATTTTTCACTGTTAGGTATGAGGCAGAAAGGGCTGGAGGGTGGTGCATCCATTGCAGTCCCTACAGCTCACCTGTAGGTAATGCACCTTGTCTTGGGGGAGCAGCATGTGGTGCATGGGCAGTAGCTTGACCTCTCTGGGGTCCCGTTTCACAGCTGTGGCTCCATTGGCATCAAATCGCACCTTGCAGATCCTGCCATCGCCATAATCCTCACAGGTACCATCTGGAGTGAAGGAAAGAAGCAGTGCACTGTGCTGTCAGCCAGCAGAGGGGACTCTCCTTTCTCCAGATGTCCACTCAGCGTGGTTAGTTCCCTCTTGCATTGCCTCAGTTCTCAAAGTGTCCCACAGTTCCCCCTCCTTGCCCTCTGGGTTTTCTCCTCCCTTCCCCTGCAGGACAACCCCTCCTTCCTAATAATCCCCTTCTCATCTGGCTGAGGGGGCAGGGCTAGCGCACCATAGTACAGCAAGGACCTGTTTGCCCTTCTCAGGGCCAGCTCTACCCTTGAAGCTCTTGCCACAAACACTGGGAGGCAAATGGCCCCTTAAATCACACTGCTGGGGAGCAAGCAACTTAACCTGCTAATTTGCACCCCCAGTCATTCTGTTCACACTGTGCATCTCTGGTTCCAGCCTTGACACAAAGTTGTATTGCTGAAGCCTGAATTGCCAAATCCCTGCTTCCTGCTGAAGCCTGTATTCTGCAGCTACAGCCTGAATTCCTCATAACCCCCAGAAAGTGCTCTGCTCTCATTCCCAGTGTTGCTCATTCCCTTCCTACTGTACATCCCCAGGGCAGGACTTCCCCTTCCTGCTGTATGTCCCCAGGGCAGGATAAGGGAAGCAGCAGGGGCTTTGAGAAATACTCACTAGGGCTGTGCAAAGCTTCAGTCCCTGATTCAATTCGGTGGATATTTGGCCCGATTCGGTGGCTGAATCTCAGAATCCAAATCGAATCAGAGGACCCTTTAATCTCTTTGAATCGAATCGGAACCCTCTGAATCAATTCAGAGAGATTTGGAAAGATTTGGACATAGACACAGCTTTAAGTGTTTTTTCTACATACCTCTAGGCTCATGCGCGCTGCAGTGCCGAGGCACATGGAGTGTCCCACAGGATTGTGGGGGGCTCCCCAGCACGCTCGGCAGCAGATCCAGAAGTGGACCAGAAGCACTTTCAGCCCACTTCTAGGTCTGCCAGGGAGTGTGCTGGGGGCCCCCCGCACCCTCCTAGCTCAGTGACTGGTCCCTCCTATGTTTGGAGTGGTACCCGGGGTCCCCCCACAGCTGATCACCGAGCCAGGAGAGCATGGGGGGGACCCCCACACGCTCCCCGGCAGACCCAGAAGTGGACCAGAACTACTTCCAGTCCACTTGTACGTTCGCTGCTGAGCACATGGAGGCCCCCCACCCCATGAGACGCTCGATCTGCCCCAGCATTGCAGCATTCACAAGCTGCACCTGGTACCTCAAGGTATGTAGAAAAAACATTTAAAGCTGTGTCTGTGTCCGAATTGCTGATTCTCTGAATTGGCATAGAATCTTCAGATTCAGATTCAGCCGAATTGAATCAGGGACAGTGATCCGAATCAACAGATCGAATCACTGTCCCTAATTTGGGCTGAATCTGAATTGAATAGGGCCTGCTTCGCACACCCCTAGTGCTCACCTTCATCTCCATCTTCCTCAGACATGATGGCCACACACTGCTCCCACACAGTGCGGAGGTCAGCCCGATACCGCTCACAGGACCAGATGAAGGAGGGCAGCAGCAGGGTCTGCACCATGGAGCACCAGAGTACAGCAAGGACCATCCAGGTAGGGGCAGTGTCATAGCGCAGGCTGAAAAAACTCACCACCTTGGGGTGGGAAAGAGACAATGAACACAAAAGAGGGAAACAAACACAAAGGATGGGTGAAAAGGGAAGGAGAGAGAGAGTGAGAATTAGTTCTCCAGTCAAAAGATGACCAACTGGCAATGAATTTTCAAAATATTTGGTCTTGTGCCCTTATTTTTTTCTTTAAAAGTCCGGTTATATTTTATCTTCCAAATATCAGGGATGTTGAGTCTGGGCTGCCCTGGACTGACTTGAATGGTTTTGCAGCTCAGAAAGCACTTGGTCTGAACTCTCACTCCATAATGGAAAATCTGTTACAGATGTCCTTTCTCTCACTACTCATTATGCACTGGAATTAAATAGGTGTAACCAAGAACACAGAATTTGAAACAGGGTAACGTGTGACTAAAGCTGTCTTTTCTTAGTTGCTTCTTTTCAGTGTTATGGACTTTACCACTTCTTCCATTGTCCAGAGACCTGGATAGACAAGAGCTAAGATACAAATAGCAGTAAAATATTTAAAAAAACAACTTTTTGACCTTGTGTGTCTTGTTACACAGAAAAAAAACAACAGACACATGTCATTGTTTTCACCTGTGAAAGTCATCTGCTAGGCACTAAGATAGTTTCTAGCCCAATCCCGTTCTTCTAACCCAGTTGTTTTAGCCCTGGGGGCTTGCATTTTCCAGATTCTTTTTTTAAGTCTGAGAAAAAACAGTTTGGCTATTTTGAGAACAAGGCAAAAATATCCCTGCTGCAAGGTAAGAAACTTCTTGTGAAATACAGAAATCTTTTGGTTGGGTGGGGAGAGGGAAGGAGGCTAGGTTAAATTACCTTATTTATTTGAAATAAGATGAGTTTGAATTTAAAAATACTCCCAATAATTAGATGCTATACATGGAAAATTATAAATTTATTACAATTTTTCCTGTATAGAATGTAATTATTGGAGGGCTGTCATAAATTTGCCCTTTCCACCACTGCAGCACGGCAACTAGCAGCATGGGGGCAGCCAGCCAGCCCCCCCCCCCCAGCCCAGTTCCTCTGTCCAACCTGTCCCCCTTGCTACTTGTATCCCCCTGGTGTCTGTGCTCCATCCCTGCCCTGCCTCAGCCTGTTCCCCCTTCTTCCTGCCACTGCTTACTCCAGATGTGGTGGCTCTAGCTCTGGCATCAGCCTGGAACACATTGAAGTACATGATGGCTTCAGCCCCAGCCCCAGCCAGGCAGGAGAGCTGGAGCCAGAATTGGAACCACAGCCTGTACCACAGCAGTTCCCCTACTATGGCATGGTCTCCCCTACACTTCTCCTGGGGCACACACCACATGATTTCCCCTACATTCACTTCCCTCATTGCACAGACTCCTCACACTCCCCCCTCCCTCTCCACTATATCATCTCTCTCCTACCCCACAGTTTCCCCATGCTTCTACCTCCCCTCTACTGCACAATCTCCCTGCGCTCTCTAACCCCACCACATGGTCTCCTCTGGTTTAGGGCCAGAGTTGAAGCTGAGGCCATAGAAACTACCTACCCCAGACCATACTCAAGTCTCAGATGAGGTTTCTTTTCCCCTGTGTTGAACAGGGAAGAAAACTGCATCTTGGATTTGAGTAAATATGGTATATAAAAAACTGCATGTGGAGCTACAGGAAACCAAGAGGTTTCCCCATTCCCTCTCCAGCTTCTTGTGACATACCAGGAGGATCCTTCTTGAGTATCTGCCTAAAGGCTTGTCTGTACCCTATCAAGGGAGGATGGGGCTCAGCACATCCTAATCATGTCTTGCCCACCAAAGTCCAGTAATGTACTGCAAATCCAGAGGATTTCCAGTGAGGCTTCTCTGGCTTCCAAGGACCTGTATTCAGGTCTGCTAAAGACCTAGGAGGAGCCTTGAGCAGCCTTGCTGGTGAATTTCCAGCTGTGGACTGTCAGTGGACTTGGGTGGACAGGGCATGCGCAGTCCAATCTTCCCAGGATATGCTTGTACTGCAGTACAGACAAGCACTACAGCTCTCCAAAGAGTGCTGTTGGCAGGATGGGGAGGCTGGCTGAGTATCCAGAGACCTGCTGACTGCATTCTCCATCCTGTCTTGCCCCTCCCACACTGCTTCTTGATAAAGGGATTGGGAAGCAGAGGTGGCAAAGGGCAGGCCACTCCTTACCAAGATGGGTACCCCAGTGAGTGTGTCATATAGAAAGACAATTGCACTAATGAGGTTGGTCATCTGCATGGAGGTCTTGGCTGATTCAGAGCCATCCAGGGAGGACCTCCTCTTGCCCCTCACGTCCTCAACCACAATGGCTGGCACATTGAATGTATTGTGTCCTGAGGAAGAGCAGGAAGCAGTGGCTTCCTCTGCCCGTTGGTGACGGCACTGCTGACGCCTTCGATGTGCCCACAGGGTCTGGTAAAAGGTGATGCCCACACACACCAAACCCATGACGATTCCTCCCAGGAGCAGGAGGCTGAAGCAGACACCAAAGCCCAGCCCAATCTTGCTGACAATGAACTGGCAGCCCCTGGCATAATAACGTTCACCGTTGTTGTGCCAGCCAATGGAGGGCAAGGTGGAAAGGATGAACGACACCATCCAGATGCCCATCACTGCGTGCAGAGCCTGCTTCTTGGCATTGCTTAGTCGGTAGTTGACTGGCCACCTCACCATCCACATGCGATGGTAGGACAAGGAGGCAACAGTGAAGCAGGTGGCCAGAGCCAGGGTATAGTATGTGGAGACAAAAACTTTGCAGATGCTCTCGTTCCAGTCATAGTCAGAGGATTCACGCCGCAGCTGCACCACAGCGTAGGTGGTGAGGGGCACAGCTGCCATAAGGATGTGAGTTCCAGCAAGGAAGCAGAGCAGCAGTTCCAAGGGCTTGTGCTTCTGCTGCTTAGCTGTGATGCTCAGAATGATCCAGGAGTTGGCCAACAGGGCTAGCATCCCACATGCCAGCCACCACAGCGAGTTGTTGTGCAGGGTGGACTCAGATGGGTCCCCCATGCTGCTGCCCCCACCACGCTGCATCATGTCTCCCACTTTGGAAGCTGAGGACAAGGCAGGAGGATCACACACAGAGTGTCTACCAAGGAGCCACCACTTCCCACCTTATCTGCTTCTAGTGGGAAACAAGGAATAGGCACAGAAGGGACCTCTGAGAGACATTGCCATGGGTGAGGGGAGGGCCAGGGCAGAAAGGGCAGAGCTCTCTTTTTCTTTCTATCCCTCCTTTTCTGTCACTTCAAAATCTCTTCTTTCCTCTTTTGCTCCTTTGTTACCTGCTTTTTCACTCTTTGAATATACCTTCCTCTTTTTCTTTTTTCCTTTGTTTTCCCCCCTCCCTGTCTTACTGTCACTTGGTACTGTCCCTTGTTTCCTTATTCTCCTATTTCATTCCCTTCCCCCGTTCCTCCCTCAAGAATGGATGTTCCTTCCCCATGCTCCACCCACTTGCTCCTCTCTTAGTGAGACCTGGCCTTGGTTCCACTTTGTTCTGGGGTGAGCAAGGGCCACATACTAAGCAAGCAGGTATCTCTGGGACTCAGATCTATCCAGGTATTTTTTATGGGATGCATATATGTGGCAGATGGGTGGCTCCTGCAGCTCTGGTGTTACAGGGGTTTAGGGGCTGACAGGTGAGAGAGAATATGGTGGGAGTAGGTTGAGTGTCCTAAGGTAAAGGTTGTGCCTGGCAACCATGCAGTGCACGCTCCCCACTCATCAAACAGAACAGGCTTAGAGAGTTAATGTTTTTGTCCTGCCCCCTGGTCTGCCACAGCTGAAAGGGGGCAGTCAGCACTGAACAGCGCAGTGAAGAGATGAGAATCTTTTCTTTTCGTAGCCCACCAAGCACTCACGAGACAGTGCTCTTGCAGTTGCTCTGATGGTTCACTCTGCTTCTTTAAGCTCTCTTCTCAGTGCAAGGTATATCTAGCAAACAAGTGGGAAGGGCTGATTCTTTTGCCAGGCTCCCTTGGAGATTCAGCTCTCAGATTCACTGCAGAAGAGAGAGAATTGCTACTTAAAATACTTCTATCTCCCCAATTCTCCAACTTGTTCACACACAGAAATAAATCATTCCGATCTAAGCTGTATGGGGCTATCTCTGTGACTTCTGGAGCAGTGGTTCTTAACCTTTTTAGATTTGAGGCACCACTCAGAAAATACCTGTTCTTAGTTTCCACTTGTTTTTTAACTAAAGAAAAATACTAGAGCAATTCTTTCATTGCAAAGAACTCAGAAAGACCACAACAAGTCAGAATATTTTTAACACCAGATTCCTATTTGAAATCTCTAGGTTTATTTTGTGCATCATGTTTGCAAACCTTACAGTGCTAACATTGTGTGGCATCCACTGGTACCCTTAAAAGGATCTTAAGGCACCCTAGGATGCCACAGCATTCTGGTTGAGAATCGCTGTTTTGGAGAGTTGGATGTCCTGATTCACTGCAGTCCTGACCTGCAGCCTCCTTTAGTTCCAGCACTGACTTCTTGCCACCCTTACCAGTTCTGCTGACATACCTCAGCCCTGAGCTGCTTCTTCCCCAAGGCCTGCTGTTTTTGGCTCTCCACGTCTCAGTCCTGACCTACAGCCCCCACTTTATTCTACCAGCTATAGACTCTTTTGCACAAAGACCTAGAAAGCACCTTCAAAAGCACCTAGAAGTCAGAACTTCAAACATTCTCTTCCCAGATGTCAAGCCTGCAATCCCCAGAATTCTCTGGAAGTGCACCTGTGTTTTAACTTAAGGCTCTGTCTCTTATCCCAGGCTTGGACTCATCTTGCAAATCTCTGCTAATCCCCTTCCCTCAGTTGAAACTTGTATCCTCCCACCTCCCTCCCATCTCCCTTTTATTTCAGTTGTGGGTCCAGACAAACAACTCTTCCAGTCCCCCTTCAGTCTAACTATAGGAAGTCATTCCCCCACACATTTCTGCTGAGGCACCACAGTCCCGACTTATTCCAGTTCTGGACCCTCACACCCAGCTATAGGAAAGTCCCTCATTCCTGACCTGCAGCACTGACGTCTGTCTCCTCCTGTCCTGTGTTCTCTGTGCAACTCTGCATCTGTCTCCCATCCTGATCTCCACTGTCTCTTGCTGTTCCAGGCATGGGCTCCTCACACAGCTCTCACTCCTGCCCAGCAGCACTCCCCCTTGTCCTGCTATTTCAGTCTTTGCGTCTCAGTATTTCTCTACCAATGCCCCAGAATCTTAATCTACCTTCTGCTGTCCTATTCCACCCTTGCATGTGCCCCACAGCTCTGAGGACCCATTTAAATCATGACCCATATACTCCCTTAAGTTCCAGTCATGGGGCAGTGTGCCCAGCCCAGCTGGTACTCTGAATCCTGATCTGCACCCCCTTGCCCAGCAGATCTGGGCTCCTGATGCACAGCTGTCCTAATGCACCACAGTTCTAATCCCCAGGGCCCAGTCCTGGGCAAGCCACATGGCTTTGCCAGCATCTTTCAATCCTGACCCCTTGTCTGCTGCTCTCAGGTCCTGGCTTATCCACATTGCTCTCCCAATGGCCTTCAGCCCTTCTTTCTATCCGGCTCCCTGTGTTCTCACCTTCCAGTTTGCCACCTGAGGCCCTGCAACACATTTCACTGGGCTGAGGCAGGCAGTCGGACTGGTTCACCTTCCACAATGGCTTTAAAGGTCTCCATGCTCTGACCCAGTCGGCAATCTTTTCTCTGTATTGCTACACTCCCAGTTAGGCCTGTGGCCTCTGGAGACTGCAACGGAGCCAATGATGTTTAGTGACTGGTAAGGCAGATTTTTTTCTTGCAGCCTCTTCCACCACTGCTGACTTGCTGTCCCCTTGCTGTTATCCAGACCGGCTGGCAACCCTCCTACCTCCCTGCTGGCACCGGGCTGCTGCCCACTGTGCCTGTGGCCTTCCAGTGGCAGAGCCCTGCCCTCTCCACATGGATGCACCCTGCTCCCGGCAGCCAGCCACCCTACCAGCGGGGAACTTCCAGCCCAGCCTGGCGGAGAGGAGAAACTCCTGGTCCAGTGACTCAGGGAAAGGCAGAGGAGGAAGGAAGATGGACCGGGGGAAAAGAGCGAGCCTCAGAAGAAAACCCTGCCGACCCCTGATGTGGGGGTGTGTGCCAAGGGGCATCATGCCACCTGCGGGGCCCTGGGGAAGGCACGGGCAGGAGCCGCAGGGCCTTCCCAGCAGCCTGGTCCTTGTGTGTGCCACAGAGACTGGGGGGCTGGGGGAGCTGCCACGGCTGTGGCTGCGCGGCGGCGAGGGGACAACGCCGCCGGCTCCTGCCCTGGCCGGGCCTGGCCGCAGAGGCGCGGGGAGGAGGCGCGCGAGGCGGGAGCGGCGGGCAGCGCGCGGGGAGGCGGCGGCTGCGGGCGCGGGCTGCGGCGGGCGCACCTACCTCGGCCGGCGCTGGCTGCCATGGCGACCGCAGCATCTCCCGGCGGTGCGAGCCGGCCGGCCGGCGCGGGCTGCGTGTGCGCGCGTGTGTGTGTGAGTGCGTGTGCGTGTGCGCCCGCCGGCCGGGCTGGGCCGGGCAGGGGCGGAGCGTGGCGGGGGGCGCCCGGCCCCCGCTCCTGCCGCCGGGAGGCCCCAGCGCGGCGCAGCCGGGGGCGGGGAGGGCAGCGGCTCGGCGGCGGCATCGACTGCGGAGGGCGCGTGTGCGCGTGAGTGTGTGTGCCCTGTGGGTGTGTGCGGGCGTGACAGCCCGGGTGTGCGTGCGTGCGACAGCCTGCGACGCGTGCGTGCGTGTGTGTGTGTGCGCGCGTGTGGCGGCGGGGCTGCGGGAGGTGTTTGATGCTCGCGGCCAAAGGAGCGAGTCCGCCCGGGCCGGGCTGGTCCGTGCAGGGGCGTGTACAGCATATGGCGGCGGGCGCTGACTGAGGGTGCGAGGCTCGCGTGTGCCACGGGAAGTGCGTGCGTGCGTGTGTGCATCAGGCATGCTGTGTGGGGAGGGATGGGGCACAAGGTGTGCATGTGTCTCGGATCAAGTGCTCCCTGGGGGGATGGGAGGGACGGGACAGGGTGGGTGTGTTTGGGAGAGGGAGTGGGTGAGCACCCAGGCCCTCACCTTACACTTCAGGGTTGAGCCCTGACTGGTTCAGGACAAGCTGTGCTCTGAACAGCCGGCAGTTTGACAGCCCTTCTGCCCCTCTCTTGTCTCCTCCACCCCCAAAGCGCCTAGGCTGGGGATGTGCAGGAACAAGGGTCCCTCCTGGGCGGGAGTGTTGTGGCTCCCCCCTAGACAAGCCATGAGGAGCAGCATGTCAGGTAGTCAGATGCAGCACTGGGGTCTTGGGGGGCTGATGTCTCCAGGCAGCAAGGGCCACCACAATGCAGAGGCTGGCTGGGGGGCAGCTAAGAGCACTCTGGCATATTGGGCCTTTCCTTTCACTACCAGGGTGCCCGGCCCCAGGGCAGCTGTGTGAGCAAGACTGGGAGCAAGATGTGTGAGCCCCCAGGTCTGCAGACTTCACTGGACTAAATCCAAAGCTAGAGGGTCTTCCCTGGATAACAGACCACTGTACTTCCCCTCCTCCAGGCCCTGGGACACCTGCTGAGGTGACTGTACCAATGACTTCTTTGTGGGTGTTAATTCTGAGCAACAGCATCTCTCCCCTCTTCCACTTGGGATGGAAGTCCAGGCTTCCAGACACTGGGAGATCTGGGCTCCTCCCAGCTTTGCCACACACATGTGGTTTCAAGTGCCTGAGGAGCAAAGGGGTTTTGCGTGAGCTCCATGGTGTGCCTGGATGAGGAGAGTGAGAAGTCGATGGAGCCATCTGTTGTGCTGTGGAATCTCTTGGCTTTCAATGCTGAACAGTGATAATAACAGCAAGGCTAAGGAAGGGGGAGGGACTGATATCACAAGAACCAAAGAGAACACAACTTTTTTTTTTTGACATTTCTTTAGCATCTAGGGATGGGACCTGCTTCATAAAAAGCAAGCAGAAACTGGGAAGTATTGGGACAAAATAGCATGGCTTCATGTTAGGCAGAAAGGGAAAGACAAAAACAGACATGGAGAGGGACAATTGGCCCAGTTTATGCTTTCTCATTACTGTACTCCAAAGGCTTTTCTGTGGCTGGAGGCTTGATATTACCCCTCTCACAAGCCTTTGATGAGAGGGATGTGCTAGAGGCATTGCCATAGGGCTGCTGTACTCTGGTTATTTCTAGGAGCACAGGAAGAGTCAGAATGGATTAGCCCACAGACTATCCAGTCAGTGTCTTGTCTTTGGTGGGCAATTATTGACTAACCTGCCCTCAGGAATCCTTTCTTCCAGATTCCTGTCAATTAGCTCTCGGCTTATGTTCTGAAGTAGGAAGCTGTATATCCACTGCTGCCAAGTTCTGTGCAGTTCCATTTGTGACATTTTATACAAATTATTAATGGGCTAATTAGCATATAGCCACATGCTGCTGGTGACAATATGTTTGTACTTAGAGCTGGTGAAAGATCTTTGTTTGACAGCCTTGAAGACTGAACTTTGTTTATCTATAGGGCAGCAATAGGACAAGTTCCCTCTGCATGCTGCCTTGCCTCAGCCCTGATCTGGATGGTGATGTCCTGCAGGGTTCACAGAGTAGTTTTTCTTCAGTGGTCCATGTACTTCTTTGGACTGTGTGACAATTTGTGGAAATCATGGTTGTGACCAATGTTGGTAGAGAAATGTAAGTCCATTTTGTGGGGGATTTTGATTTTAAAATTTGTTCTTGTTCCAGTTGGAGTGAACTAGCAATGTTTTGAAACATTGTGTGAAAGGGAAAGGAGTTCATAACCACAGATCTATGGGGGGCCACAGCCTGCCAGGGGTCTTCCAAGGAGACATGACGGGGAGCTGGCAGAAAATCAGGCAAGTTTCTGAAGAGACTGTGAAAACTGTTCCAGTCTTATTCAATAAAGTTCATTAAATTGCTGAATTCCAATGAAAAAATACTTCATTGAAACTTTTCCAACCACTGCTAGGTGCAAGTGCGTGATGTGGAGACTGGAACTGAGACCCCCACCAAACTCATCTCATATAGAAGTCACTGAATATCCATTTGGTGGGATCAGTTTTTAATCCATCCTGAATCTGTAGTTCAGATTGAGGATTTATAGCTAAGCGGATTTATAGCTCATTAGAATGCCCTGAGGCATTCAAGCCCCTCGTAAGTGCCAATATTATTTTGCTTTCTGGAAAAACAGATTTTTTAAAATTCTGCTCTTTGTGGAGCTTACACAGGAAGGGTCACCGACTCTTTGGGCACACAGGCAAAATGACCTACACATTATTTACTATTCTTGTCCTTCAAACTACAGTCAAGTGCCACATCCTTGAAAGAGCAGCTGCCATTGACTGTGTCACAAACAGAAAATACAGTTCTCTGACAAATAACCCAGCATCCAAATTAACTTCTAAATATAACACTATGCAAAACAGAATCATTTCAGCTATTATCCAGGACCTTCCCACTACCTTGGTGGCGGGGAGGGGTCATACAAAAATGCATTTTTCTGTTTCACACAAATCATGAACCCATGATCCTTAGATCTACACTAACCAATCTGCCACTGGGTTATATAACTCTTTGTGTGACTGCTCCAGGATGCTGATTAGGTTCCGTTCCAGGCTGTATGAGCAGAGTACAGTCTAATGGCCAGAGACAACCCAACCAAGCACATGAATTGCACCTTCTCACTAAAGAGGCAGTACAGATGTAGCTTTGGTCTGTCAGATTAGAGCCTAGATTCTATTTCTAGATCTGCCTGAAACGATTTAGTGAAGCCTCTCAATTATTTTACCTGCAAACTGAGTGACTGATTGTTGTTTTAGCTAAAGTAAGGGGACACAAGGCATTAATATGAGTTATGAACTGCTCAGAATACCCATACTAACATCATGTACTGAAAGAGCTGGGATGGAAATTTGCAGCTTCTGTGGTTACATTCAAATACACATGCCTTTCGGCAACTGGGCAGCATGTAAAGGGAAGATCTCTTTCTCATCTATGTGTGTGACATATTTTCTTGAGGTAAGGGAAGGTGTGATAGTCCTGTCAAATGTGTGAGAGGTACAATTCAAGTTATTTGGCAGATCCATACATTTCTCCTGCTTTTGCCTGTGCCTAATGCAACAACATGAATGTTCCCACTATCTACAAGCATCGAAGCCAGTGGTCTCCAACCTTTTTATGGTGAAGATCACTTTTCGGCACCCCAGGATCTACTGCCCACCCACCTCCTGGACAAGCCACCCAGGCTCTCATCCCACTCACCCAGCCCAGCCTGGGGGGCATGGGGCATGGCTCTGCCCAACCACATGCATCCTCCCGCTCCCCATCGTGGAGCCTCTGATACACTAAGATCAACTGACCATTGATCTAAGCCATTTGAGAATCTTGTTGAACTCTTGGCTCAATGTTGCCCATGAGCAGTGAGATCCACAAGATGTATGATGTGTAAAAGTATTTTCTTTAGCCATTTTAAATGTGCTACTTTTCAATTTCACTGAACTCCCTCTTGTTCTCATTTTCTGAGAATGGGTAATCAGAGAGCTTGGTTCAAGTTTTCTGTGTCCTATCCATTATTTTGTAGGCATTTCTTCTTTAAACAGAACAGGACTTTTCTCTGAGTGGTTTTAGCAGATTCAGAACACATTTAATCATAGAAGCACAGAAGAATAAGGCCAGTCCAGGCCCCTGATGGATGTAGGGTAGCAGACACCGAAGACGAAAGGATTAGGCTTCAAAATGACCTTGATTAATTGGAAAAAGATCTGAAATAAATAGGACAAAATTTAATGAAGACGAGTGCAAAGTACATCCCTGTCTAAACCACCCCGAACAAATGTTTGCCTGACCTGCACTTAAAAACTTCTAATGATGAACATCCCACAGCTGCTCTGAGGAACTTGTTGCAGTGCTTAATCACCCTCATGGTGAGATAGTTCCTTCTGTAATATCCAGCCTACATCTCCCTTGTAGTTTAAGCCCATTGCTTCTTGTCCTGTGCCCTGTAAACAACAACAAGAAAAAATGGTTGATTGCAATCCTGTTTATAAATCCCCTTGTATTTGAGGATTGTTATCAAATCCCTCCCTCAGTCTTCTCCAGACTAAATAATTCCAGTTCCTTGGAATTCTCGTCTTAATTCCTGTTTTTAGACCTCTTATCATTTTGGTTACTCTTGGCTGGACTCTTTTTAATTTGTCCACATCTTCCTTGAAGTGTGATGCCCAAATTGGACACAGCACTTCAGGTGAGGCCTCACCTATGCAGAATAAAGTCAGTTGGTTTCTGTCACGAGGTCTTGCTTTTCTGTTTTCTTGTCCTCTAAGTCTAGAAGACTTCTGGGCTAAGTACAGACAGTCAGAAAACCTGAGGCTGAATTGATTCAATCTTTGCAGGTTCATCTGAGCTGCATAGATTGAACCAATAAGCAAGTGAACAAACATTCACTGTTGATTCTGGAAATGCAGCCACATGCCTGCAGTAGCCCAGGCCAGGAGCCAAGGGGTGCTAGAGGATGCCTCCCTGCTCCACTGCACCAGACAGCTTAGGCCAAATCTAGCCCCATCCCCTCCACTGGAGCAGGGGTGGGGAGGCAGGGCATTGCTGAGGAAAGCATCCTGAGATGCTGGGGGACTGCATTAACTTGAATCTGGAGGAGTCCAGCACTTCTGCAGGCAGCTTAGCCAAGGTGACTGCAAAGTAAACAGCCAAGGCTGAAGCAAGGGTTCAAAGCCAAGGACTAATTTGTGCCCTCTGATTTCAGAGAACTCCTCCTCATAGTAAATGAGGAGAATGGCAGAGAATAGGGTGCTGAGAGCCCTGGAGAAGAGATTCCCTGGTTCATGCATACAGGGGACAGCATGCCAGCGGCAGTGGAGATCAGATGGTGGAAAACTGCTTAGAGAAGCCCATTTGTTAACAGCCCCCTCTAGTGAGTGGGAGGGGTTTGGATGCAAACCCACACACAAAACCCAGGTTTTCTGCTAGCAAGACCATGCTGGCAAATATTAAATAGTAAAGAAATTGGCAGAGCAAAGCTGGGCAGCTGCAATTTCCCCTCTTCTACAGCATCACAGTCCCCCTCACCACAGGGGAAGGGCAAGGTGAGCAGCTGAAAGGTGCTCCATTGTCACTGCTGGACTTGGCCGATAAGCCATTACAGTAAAAAGCAGCTATTGGAAACATTTGTTTTCTCGTTGAAATAATGGAAAACAATAAACAGCTGGCTGAAGTGTGAGGCTTGCACTTTGGGGATATAGCAAGAAGCATTCAGAGCCATTCCAGACCAAAGACAATGTTGAGGAATAGGATGCCCCAGGGAGGATGAGTCACACAGCCCAACTGAATGGATTGATTCTGACAGACACCACCAGAATCATAGCCTCACACCTTCTGGTTAAAAGACAGAAATTGACTGGGAAACAGAAGGGACCAAGAGAAGTATGGCCATGAGCTAGTTTAGTTTGGACATTTCTGTCTGAGGAGAGCTGGACAGGGCAGCATCTTTACAGAACACACAGAGGTGCCAGTGCCCCTCCAACCTGACTACAGCCCTTCTGAGGTATTCCAAGGTATTTCAGGGGCAGCATGGCCCAGGTGGGCAGCCTGGCCAAGGCCATGTGGGACAGGCACAGGTCCATGAAGACAGCAGCTGCTTCTCAGGACACCAGCATAGCCTGGGAGTGAGGGGCACAGGACCCTTTGGTTAGCCAGGTGCAAGTGGCAAGGTGCTCTTTTGGTGCAGCCTGACCACCAGCCCCCGTGGTTGTGGGGCAAGCTGCCAGCAGATCAGGCAGCCCCGGAGCTGCAGGGGGGCCAGTTCCGTCCCCTGTGCAGTGGCAGTTTAAAAATATGTGTTAAAAAGTAATGAAATTAGTGAAATGACACTTAATTAAATTTATTAAAATAATGAAATTGGAACAGTTTTGGTGAACTGTACATGTCAGCGACCTGTGAGTTACACATCACTGACCAGTCTGTAGTGGGCATTAGTGGTTTGGCAGTGCCCTTTGCTATAATTCAGTACCAGAAAGATCAGCAGGGTGGATTCTTATGTTGTACCCTCTGCAGGAATTTATTGTAAATAGCTTTATTCAATTTAATAGCCGTCACTTGTACACAGTGACAGAACAAATTAAAACACACCATGTCTATTTTGGGGGCATACAATAAATACATTTAGTTTAATGAGGACTAAGCCACCATCACATGTTCAGGCACCCTTTATGTTTCTTCCTGGGTGTCACTGGTACATGTTGTAGGGCTTAGGTCCCTGCTTGACCAGCACCCTACCCGGGGTTACCACCACCTACCTGTTTTGGTCGCTGCTTCTGCTTGCTCATCAAGACTTGATGTTCTTCTTGGGAGACAGTTCCTGGCAGGTGGCTTGTGGGATTCCACAACCTGTTTTTTTTTGTGGGGCTCCAACTTCCCCTTTACCCCACCCTTACTACATCCAAGGCTGAAATAGATGTCAGTGTTCTCAATTACAGATGATCACTTCTCATTTGGAAGTCCCGGCATTGAGGGATGAAAGACCTCCTGGGTGCTGGCTCTTTGTAGGCCATCCCCTGGCTACAGACTGAGGCCACTGCAACTGAACTCACCTTAGTCTTGAGGTACTAGTGTTCTCATAAAGGAAACCCAGAAGCAAACGTCAACAAAAATCAATCAGCGTCTGCTGGTGTGGGTCCTAGGTTGTGCTTTCCCAGGCCCACAGACCTCTGGCTGGGTGCTTCTTATCTCACACTTTAACGAGCTATGCTCCCACTACACCCTTACAGCCCTGATATGGACCCACCAATGGGTCACTGCCCCTTCCCGCCTCAGCCCCATCTGACCCGAGGCTGGGTCTGGCCAGGTTGCTCCTGCCATCATTCCAGTTACCCGCCTCAGCGGTCCTGTTCTGCTCTCCGCTGTGCACTGGCCCCTTGTTGCTGCTCCACTGTGATGCCAACCGCTCTGCTGCCTAGCTCAGCCTGGAGCTTCTGCCCCTCCTCAGGGGTTCCCCAGTGGCATGGCTCTCCTGCAGCACAAGGCCTGCTCCTGTCAGCCTCTGTGCTGCACACCACTTCCCCACCTTGCTCGGTGGCATCCCATAGCGTCTCCTAGCTGCCCATCTCTCTCTCCTCCACTCCTCCAGTCATGCTCCTGGCTGCCTCTTCATGGGCCTGCTCTTCTCCTGGGCCCTGCCCTTTCTCCCCGCTGATTTGCAGGCTCAGGCTGCTCCGAAAATGGCGCTCCTGAGCTTCTCATCCACTCACAGCTGCTGCTCATCAGCTTTCCTATGGTCAGTGATGGGGAAAGTCAGGGTGAGCTGTCTCTTCCCCTTTCACACTGGGCTTGAAGTAGAGCACAGTCTCTGGGACCTCCAGAGGAATGAATGGGATCCTGGGGCCTGACTCAGCCACAAGTGAAACGGCTGAAAACGTGTTTGTGGAAATGCTGGTTCCTCATACCAGCTTAGGAGCTGCTAGATGTGGGGAACAGCAATAACACAGAGGCAAACGCAGTAGATAAACATCGGCGTTCCTCTCCTTTCTACATGGTTGCTTTTTGATATTGTCACATGTCATTGGGAAGTTCTGCCTTCTTTTATTGTTTTCTCATTACCAAAACTGTTGTGCATTGTTTTTGTATGTTCTTTTGTGCTCTTTCATGTTAGCATGCTATTTTCTTGTTAATGCAGTGTTGTAAATGAAGTTCTGCATGACTGCTGATGACTTAGGTATATCATTGTGCCTGCCTTGTTGCTGGGCAGTGTTGTATATTACTGTGATGGGTATCATCATTGTGCTTGTAGATGTGTACTATTATGGCCATCTATCAACTCTTCCACACAATTATTGCACCATTATATGTGTATTTGTTTCTTTTAAACATCACATGTTGCTGCACTTTTAGTTCATTGTGGTTGTACCATTATCTATTTTTGTGTAGTATATTTATGTATGTTCATGGTTGCCATTTAGCATTGTGGCTGTTATTATGAAGGTGTAGGGGCAACACCACAGTTAAGCTTGCAGCCATATTTTAATTTTAATAGAATGAAAAGTGTTCTATAAAATTTGGCAGACAAGGTTGTTTGGGTGAATCTGATATCTTTTATTAGACAAACTTAAATTGTTGGAAAAAATGGTTTGGCAAGCATTCAGGTTTAAAGTGATGAAATATATTGTGAAAGAAATATTGTAGTTTGTGGACTGCTTGAAAATTTCAGGGAATTTTGAAGGAAAAATGAGGTAATTTTTACTCATTTCAAAAAGCACTATATGTCCCAAACTTTTCCAGCATCTATATTTTATTCCTTTTTAAAAACATGCCCAAGCATATGGAGCTATGAAATAAATGTCTGTGAGTCTTTGCTACAAGCAGTTGAGGAGAACATTTGTTGAAAGTTGAACAAACACAGGGAAAAGATAGTCCAAAATTAGGGCTGTGTAAGGCTTCGGACAGAGTTTCGGATCCGCTTCGGGGTCCGCAGCAGCACATCCGGGTCGAAGCGCTGTCTTGTTCGGCTTCCCCAAGTGGTTCGGAGCCGCCTGAGAGATCCGGCCATAGGGTACAATGGGGAAACAATAAAATATCTATAACTTTGTTGGTTTTTGTCCGATTTGGATGAAATTTTCAGAAGTGGTACACTCTGCTGAGAGGATGAAGCTTGCCAAGTTTCAAGAAGGTCGATGCAGGGGTTTTGGGGAAACAGCACCCCAAATTCTTTAAAGCAAAACTCCTGTCACATCTATGTATTACAACACAAGGGGGTCAAAACTGCAGGGCTGGTAGCTCTTACTGAGGCCACAAAGCCTGCCGAGCTTCAAGAAGATCGGTGCAGGGGTTTCGGGGGAACTGCCTCTCAAGCTGCAGACAAGCAAAACTGGTGCCATGGTGCTTGTGGGACTGACTGTGTCTGTCTTGGGGCGGGGAGGGGAGACTGCTGCAGGCCTGGCTGCTGAGCTGCTGTGTTACCAGTTACCAATCAATGAATCAATCATGATTCACTCAGGGACCAGGGACTCTGGGACCAGCTCAATACATAGGACCTGCTGCTACATAAGGACTTAATGGGCATCGAAGAGGAAAGACTCAACACAGACAATCAACTGCCCAGGACAGACACAGTCTTGGCACAAGTTTTGTCTGTCAGCAGCTGGGGGTGCAGGGTCCCAGGACCCCCCTGCTCCGATCTCCTCCACAGCTGGCAGGCATCACAGCAGAGGCCACCATCCCTGCAGCTGTTGCCCCGCTGCGTCTTAACACACTCAGGGTCACCCATGGCACGAGTCTTGCTTGTCCACAGCTTGAGGTACAGTCCCCCCCAAACCCCTGCACTGATCTTCTTGAAGCTTGGCAGGCTTTGTGGCCTCAGTAAGAGCTACCAGCCCTGAGGTTTTAACCCTCTCTGTGGCGTGACACACAGCTGTGACCTGAGTTTGGCTTTCAAGAATTTGGGATACAGTTCCCCCCAAGCCCCTGCACTGATATTCTTGAAACTTGGCAGGGTTCATGCTCTTAGCAGAGGCTATTATCCCTGCAAGGTTCATCCAATTCAGACAAGAAACAACAAAGTTATAGATATCTCATTGATTCCCCATTATACCCTATGGCCGGATCTCCGAGGCGACTTTGGAGTCGCTTCGGCCAGATCAAGGTAGAAACCCGGCTCAGAGCTCTGGATCAGATCATGGGCATCTGAAGCGGCTGCTCCGAAGCCAGATCGGATCACTGGCAACTCGCACAGACCTATCCAAAATACACTTCCTGAGTGACCTAGTAGTGGGCTAGTAGTATTTCTGCACCACGTACACATAAATGCATAGAAAGTTGTGAAGCACTCAGATACTTCAGTTAAGGGAGTCCATATAAGTGACATGCATAAGCATTCAGCAGGCAAGGATTTTTGTGGGTGATGTCTTTCATTGCACTCACTGACTGCATGGTTGGAATAGTCTTAGAATGCATTGCAGTCTAAAGCTTGTCTAAGTCTATCCCAATATGCAGTTGGTCCAATAAAAGATACTGCTCACAAAAATCCTTGTCTCTCACATATTTCCTGGACCATCACAGCTACAATATTATTCCAATTATTCCAATAGCTGTACTCCCTATTAGGGCTTTAAAAGCCCATTTTGAATATCACATATAGATTGTGATGACATAATGTTATGGATGCGTATGCTTTGTTGACCATTTAGGAGTGACACAGAGTCTAGCATACTGCTTATCATAGGCACCTACTCTGTTGGCGCTCTGGGGTTCAAGCACCCACCAAAAAAAAAATAGTGGGTGCTCAGCACCCAGAAGCCACAGCTGTTTTCTGCTTGCACAGGTTAAAAAAAACCCAAAACACACTTTACTGGATGAAACAGTGCATTACTCCAACCCAGCTCTGCAGCTTCTCTATAGATTGGGTGCTTCAGCAGGACTTTCTGGCACTTTTAGCTAAAACTGATTCAATCCACTATTAGATAAAAGTGCCAAAAAAGCCCCATTAAAGCACCCAGTCTTTACAGATGCCACAGGGTGATGTTGAAGTAACATACTGCTGCTTCTGGGCATGCATGGGGCTCAGTGCAAGAATGTACCAAGTTTAAAGTAAAACACAAGGGTTGTTTTTTTAATGTCTTCAAGCACCCAGTGGCAAAACCCAAAGTCAGCGTCTATGCTGTTTCTTATCATTCTGCAGGGTGTCAGAAGATGCAGCCGAACATAGATTGAATGGGACTGTGGGACGGGAGAGTGGTGTTTTGTTCTCTTTTAAGCATTTAGCCTTAGTCTTTTGTAAATCTGCTCCTGCCTTGGAGTTAATAGGTCCAGTTGTTTCTTAGATAAAATAGGTCCCAGGTACAAATGGATATTTTAAGAGCTATAGTTCTCTGATGCTCAGAACAAACTGTTCTTGACCACAGGGAGTGTATAAGTAATGCTACATCTGGGCATGGGAGACAGGTGCCTCCTGAGTCTGGGGGGGCATTTGCAGAAGCTGGCACTAGGGATGGGACCAGCAAGCACCTTCAGAAGCTGCCAGTGGTGGTGGCGGCGGTGTGGACAGGGCTGGCAAGCACTCACAGAAGCTGGCATCAGTGGCGTTAGTGGGGACGGGGCTGGTGAGTACCTGCAGAAGCCAGCGGCGGTGGTGGCAGGGACAGAGCTGGCGAGCACCCACAGAAGCAGTGTTGGCAGCAAGGATGGCCCTGTCGGGGGGGCGGGGCATGTGCCCCTACTGTATCCCCCACCAGTCACCTATGCATCTGGGTATTTCTTTTTCCCCATGCAGCAACGGGAGAGTGTGTGCCTGCGCCCATCTGGGTTTAATTCCCACAGACCCATGCGGTTACTGAAGCACTGGAGCCTGCTAAATCTCAGAAGTATGTAATTCCATGCATGATTCTTTGGCCAGACGAGCACCCCTGTTTGGGTTGCCTGTGAGGGTTGAACATTATCCGTAAAGCCTTGAGGTAAGGGTTGCCTTTGTTAGTTCAAACTCAGAGCAGAGTCATATATTTCTACATTGCTCCAGGCACTGCAGGACGACAAAGAGACACACTGCAAGAGTATATGCTACAAGTTTTCTTTAGCTTACTTCTAGAGCTTTGCACAATTTGCTTTCAGCTAAATTGGAGTGATCTTAAGCTGCAATAGCCCTACTGTGTCTTATACCCAGGCAGGGGCTGCTGCTGGGTGCCAGGCAGCTGCCAGGGGGCAGGCAGGGCTGGGCAGCAGGTGGCACAAACATGACCTCCAGGGCCAGAACAGTGTTCAGCACCTGGTGGTCAGCATCCACAGCCTGCACTGCCTGGGCCAGGATGGCATTCTGCTCCAGCAGCAGGTCAAGCTGCTTGCGCTTCAGGGCCAGGAGCTGTGCCCAGAACTCATGAACGACACATGCCCCTGGTGGCTGGGGGGGCACAGTGGCAGTAGATGTGTGGCAACCACCCACAGACACCACCAGCAGCATCATTGGCAATTGCGGACCATCCGCAGATGCCGCCGGCGGTGTTAGTGTGGTGAGCGGCGGCAGCGCCTTTTTGTAGCGGGTGCACCGCCACGCTCAGGGGGCACATGTGTACCTGCGTGCACCCCCTATGTGTTGCCCCTGCCAGAACTCGTGGTCCTGCCCGGTCCTGTTAGGGGCCACAAGATTAGTCCCGCCCCTTGGCAGCCTGTCCTGAACCTGCAGGTGCTGCAGGGTATTGCCTCTGCTGCATGGCTGTCAGTCACATGCCCCCACATTGTGCACATAGACCATCGGGGTACTAATGGCCCATGGCAGGCAAAGCCTCCCTGTGGCACGAGGTCCTGGCAAGCCCCAGGACTGCATGTGGTGGGCTGCCATCTCTATCGCATGAGGTTCACACGCCTGAGCCCTATGTCCCTGGGCTTCCATCCTAGGAATTTGAACCATCTCAACTGTCTAGAAACCCTACAATACTGCAATTGTTTACATGACTGCTATGAAAGATTTGAGGACAGTGGCTGATAAGATGAAAGTACTCTCTGATGGAAGGTCACATGGAGAAAATATGCTGGTTCCACAGTCTTGAAAGGATAGAAACCTGAGCTAAAGCTCAGGACTAACCTAAATAAATGAAGTGGTACATAGGAGAGAGCCAAGTTCCTGGGCTGAGCCCAAAGTTATCTACAACTACCATTTGAAAAGGTATAATTTTATTTTAGCAGTCCCTAAAAACTGAGAATGGAGCTGTAAAAATTGGGCCTGGGCACACTGTGCTAGAGATGGATTTTCCATTAGAGCAAACTAGGCAGTCTGTCCCAGCCAAAAGACTCCAAAGAAACGATAGAATAAACCCCCTTCAGGTATACTGTGGTCTAAGGCTGTAGGTAGACCAGGCTGTAGACCAGGGCAGGCAAAATACAGCCCATGGGATAGATCTGGCCCACCGGGTGATTTCACCCAGCCTACGGGCAGGTGCCTATCAATTCACTGCATCTGGCCCAGCCCCAAGCTGCCTCAGCTGTGCTCGCATGAGGCCGAGCCTTGTTCACTCCCACCGAGTAAACAAGAGCTGTGCTTCCATCCTTGCCCATGGGACAGCCCTGACCCCGGCCCCGCAGGTAATGAAGTGGCAGCAGGCATGCTGCGGGGTACGGGGGAAATGGCGGTAACTAGGAGCAGGGGGGAGGGAAGTGGTGGCAGTGGAGGGATGACAAAGCAGGGGCAGCAGTGGGTGGGCAGGGGGGGAAGGTAGGAAACCAGCAGGGGAAGGGCGGCAGTGGCTGCAGGCAGGGGTGGGGGAAGTGGTGGTGGTGGCAGTGGTGACAGTGGCGACAGCAAGGGTGTGGGGGGGATTGGCAGTGGTACCAGCAGCGGGTGGGAGTGAAGTGGCAGCTGGGCCGTGGCAGCGGTGCCATAGGGCTGCAGCTGGGGCCAGTGGGGACCTAGGGCAGGGTGGCTGGAGTGCAGAGCCCAGACTGGGAGGGGCATGGGGTCCTCCTGGCTCCATTGCGAGGGGCTCACATGCAGTTCCCAGGTTCTCCACCTCAGCCATGTGCCTCTGGGGGAAGCCCCATGCAATGGAGCCAGTGGTCCGACACCACTCACTGCTGTGTACAGGTGATGGGGAACGGTGGGGAGCTCTTTGCTTTGGAGCCGAGCTTGCTCCACCCCTCTCACTGCCACTCTGGATAAGCCCCATGACCTGCACCGCCGGCTTCATTGTGTTTTTTGGGAAGAGAGTACAGTGGGAGATGAGTGGTGGAGAGGTGATTGTGGTGAATACCATGGGAAACACTCACCTTCACCTGCAGTAGAATGACTCAATCACATACCTGTAGCATGACTGGCTGTCTTGTCCTTGATCCTTTTGGTCTTAACCAGAGGGAAAAGCAGCATCTTGTTCAATGTTGTCTACCCCAAGCGAGGACTATGATTCCTGATTTAATTTGACACTTAGCCCTGACAACCTGAACCAGTGGATCTGTCTCTTGCCTAACACTTGGCCTTGAGGGTGGGTGCACTGGAGAAGGTAGAGTGGTATAATGGGGAATGAGTGGTTGGGGGTGTTGGGAAGGGTTGTTGAAATGCAGCCAGGTAGAGGTGGAGGCAGTGGGGATTGTTAGTGTGTGCAGTGGAAAACACCAGCAGAGGATGGTTTTGGGGGAATAGGAATGGTGGTGGGTGCTGGTTGGCAAGTGAACACACATTGTAGAGGCAGGTAGAAAACCCAGGATAGTCACAGGTTTCTGGAAGCAGGAGAGGCAGATGGTTTGGGGAGCCTAGACTGTGAGGTATGCAAGGGACATCTAGAACTGTGGATGGGAAACAGATAATGGTGGTTCAAGAAAACTAAGTCTGATTGTGCAGTTGAATCCCTAATATTATTTATTGCATTTGGGCAGGTACAGGAAGCTTCTGAGAAGTTCCAGAAGGTCAGTCAAAGCAAAATACAAACGTGCTTTTCCACTCAGCATGTCTCCTCTTGAAGCTGGGGCTGAGCCATAACCCTGGGAGGAGCCTTATCCAGCTTATTGGCTCCTAGCCATAGAAGATACCTTCATAGTAATGAGGCTGGATGAAAGATGAGAGACCAAAATACTAAATACATAGAACAGAAGAGGAGCTGGATCCAAGCAAGCAGTCAGTGCTGGAAGATAATGGCAGCAACTGCATGGAGTCCTTTGCCTCAGGCCTCAAAGTAGTCAATCCTTAGACGACTGCAAGAGAAAGAAATTACATTGTATGGCAGGGGTGGGCAATTACTTGGGCTAGAGGGCCAGTTAAAGAGTTTGCGTGAGTTGTTGCGGGCCCAGGGGTGGGAGGTGCTGGTGTGGGTGGAAGGGGTAGGGCAGAGGGCAATTGATCTTATCCAGACCCAGCCTTGCTGCCAGGGCACTCTGGCCCACCTACTCACACACACTGCCAGGGGTGCCAGATGGAGCAGGTGGCTGGGCAGGATCTCCATGGATACTGGCCTGGACCCCCGTGTGTAGGGCACGCTTGGCTGAGCAGATGTGATGGGGCCACAGGTGGGTGGGGATCAGCATCCAGGAACAGGACAAGCAGGAGTACCGCCCCTGCCCTACCACACAGCCTTGGAGGGGTGGGACTGGCTGCACACACCGTGACTTGAGCTGCCCCCTGGGCTGGGTGGGGCTAAGAGATAGAATCCCTTGAGGGCACCATATTTTGCCCACCCCTGCTGTATGGTAGCCCAGAGGTGAAAGGCTCCACCTTCTGCAGGTTGACCCTCTAAACCAGTCAGTTCCCTGCCATTTGGCCAGATTAGAAGACATACAAAGATGTTACAAAACAGAGGGAGCATTACCATTCGTACAAAATTGCCTGTGCATTCATGTGATTAATGCACTTTGTTTCTCCTATACTTACCCTGACTTGTTTATTGGGCTGAGGGAGTTGCAGAGTGATTGTACTGCTACCTGTTTTGCACAGCTTTACTTGCTGATACAGATGTAACAGAATTCTATTTCCCTTTGGGCCTCTACATGGCAGTTTTCAAGACATCTCCCTGGTCATTTTTGGCCCTGGATTTACATGGTAGCTCATGAGCACAATGGAGTTACGCACTGGCTAGGCACATATGCAGCTACATGTGTGTATATTTAGTGGAAGTCCTGGAAAAATGATGGGGGCTAAAGGATTGTCTTGTATTTTAGCCCCAATAATGGACTGGTCAGGCCACTCCAGCAGGTTCTAGGCTTACCCAAAGGAAGCTTGCCCTTGACTCTCTCTGACTTCCCTATAATATGCCACAGTGCATGTATTTCCTAGGCCTTTCTCTGGCACTCCTGAAGTGGAGCTGCTGCATTTAATAGTCATAAGAAAAACTGAATGAAGGGCTGTGCAGCAGCTTCAGTCCCCTTGGAAAGACGGTTCTAGGCCAAAGCCCAGGGCTCCTTCCCTTCCAGTCCAACAGTCAGTTCACTGAGCCTCACTCCTATGACATGGGACAAGGCAGATGTTTCCTCTCACAGTATCCTCTTGTGGTTGCCCAGGGGACCAGTTCCAAAACAGCTGCATAATGTCCGTCCTGTAGTGGAGTGGTCAGCATACAAGTGTGGAAGACTTACTAGTAATTGCCTGTCCTGCACGCTGAGCTCAGGGAACCTTGATTTGATTGGTGGAACACCCCCACCAATCAGATAATGGCAGAGAGGTGCTTGTCCTGCCCCTGGTTTAAGCCTGCCCCAGAGAGCCGCAACCTGGTTTAAGCCTGCGCTCTGCAGGTCCAGCAGAACTCCGGGGGTTGAGCCTCCCAAGAGTCTAAAAGAAGCAGCATGCCCAGCACGTGGCAGACACTTTGGGGGATGGAGAAGAGAGCAGGACCAAGAAGAACTGCCCAGCGGGTGGATGCTGCTGCCCTGAAGAGCACCTGTAGATGTCTCTCGCTGGACAAGAGCGGCGGATGGCTTTAGCCCCGGTTGATGCACAGTGCGGCGCATGGGGTGAGACCCTGGGAGCTGTGCAAGACAGCTTGGGTCTACAGCCACTCAATGCACACAGCGGTGTGTGGACCTCAGACCCTGGGAGCTGTACAGGCAACTTGGGTCTGCAACCAGGGGGAGCAGCCCTGGGCTGGCAGGCTGACCCCCAGGGCTCCCTGCCAGCTGGGGCTGTTCCAGCCCAGCTCCATGTGCTGTGCATGAATAAACTCTGGAGCAATATTGCAATATTGCTCCAGAGTTTATTCATGCAGTGATAGCCTGTATAGACACACCTACAGAGGCTCTGTCAGAGTCTCATTCAACAAATCCTGTTGAATACCTGCCACTACGGCCAAAGAAAATATCTATCAGAGCTGTGCGAAGTTTCGGCTGGCGATTTGATTCAGAGGAGACTCAGCCAGATTTGGTGGCCAAATCTCTGAATCGAAACGGGACCAGTTGAAAGGTTCAAATCGATTCAAAGCTCTCCGAATCTTCAGAAAAGATTCGGAGAGCTTTGATGATTTGGGCAGTCCCAGTGGCTGCAGCAGAGAGCTGCAGCTGGACCCTGTGCTGGTAAGTACTAAGGGCAGGGCAGGGGATCATGCGGGGACCCCTGCCAGCCCTCCCCCCGCAACCCCTGCCTGCAGCAGCTGAATCTCTGAATCAGATTCAGCTGACTCGAATCAGGACAGTGATTCAAATCCCCCAAAAATCAGCCAAATCCGAATCCGAAGAGAATACCAACCGCTTTGCACAGGCCTAATATCTATATGGCTGCAGATCAACAGTGTCGCCAGTGCCATTATTGATTGAACCTGAAAGTCAATGCAATTATCAATGCGACTCAAAGGATTTCCCATGAAGGTTGCTACTGAAATGAATATCAACAAATATTGAAGGACCCTTGAGTGCTAAACAAAACCTTACTACCGCGATGAGTACTGACTTCAACTGTCTGGTGCTGTGCCTCCAAAAGGCAGGAGAGGAATTAATATCAATAGTCCTTGAATCTTGGGATGAATTTGGCCAACGATGAGAGACTGTATCATTACTACATAACCTGTACTGTTAAACACTAACTACCATATTTACTTGAAGCTAAAATAAGCCTGAATTTAAGACCACTTGCACAATAATTAGATTCTATATCTGGAAAATTTATTAACTTGTTAGAATTTTTCAGTTATAGAATCTAATTATAGAAGGTTTGTCTTGAATTTGCCCCCTTCCCACTGCTACAGAAGGGAAAATAATGGGTGGGGGAATCAGGTGGCACCCTTGCCCTCTACCCCCCCAACTTCTTCCCTTTGTACAGTTCTTCCCCATCTCTTCTTTACTATCAGATCCTGCTTGTGCCAAAAAATATTGACTTTGAAATAAACATAGCTATAGTACAGGGGTAGGCAATGTTTTTGCAAAAAAAAAAAAAAAAGCAATGTCTACCTTGTAATGTGCCAGAGTGCCAGCATGCCATAAAAAAAAACAAACAACCATGCCATGGGAGGATGGGGTGGCAGATGACAGGGAAAGACACAATAGGATGCAGTGTATGTTAATATAGTTAATAATCATAAATGTTGCTTTTTTACAGTACAGTAAATACCAGGGTTTCTAAAAATTATAAGCCTGGTGACAATAAATAAAACTTCACATATGCCTTCTAACTGTAAAATTTCCTAAAGTTCATGCAAACCAAAGGCAAGGCAAACAACGTAAACAGGAAAACAGAAAGCATACAAATCTGGGTAAGTATTTCCAACAAGGCTATGAGAGAGCAGAAAAAACCCACAAAAAAGTGAGCAATATGAAATGTTTAAATTAGGGAATGCAAAGTAGAGAGATCAAAATAAACTGAATATGAACTGTTTTATAAAAGTAAAAACTGGAAAATATGAACTGGTTTAAGAGAGTGAAGAACTGAATAGGAAATTATTTAACAGAGCAAAATAAACTGAATAGTAGAAACTGGTTTGAGAGAGAGCAAAAACTGAATATGAAATAATTTAACAAAGCAAAATAAACCGAATAATATGCAACATTAAACTCTGTCTCTAAAGCACAGAAATCAGCACTGGCACCAATAGGCTACAGACTACAGAGCTGTCTGCCACCCAGAGGCACGTGCTTCCCTCATATAAGCAGAGGCTGAGTGTCTTCCAATGTCTGTGGCAGTGCTGAGCCCTTCACAAAGCTTCATAAAAGCTCCCAGTGCCACAGCACAGGGCGTGGGGTGGGGTGAGGAGAACCTGGGCAGGGGCAGTCTGCATTTTGCTGAGCCCACCCTCGGTGCCTGTGGCTGAGTTTGTGAAGTTTTGTGAAACTCTCAGCACCACCACAGATGTGGGGACAGGGTCAGCGGATTGCAGACAGCATCCCTGCCTGTGTTCTCCTGACCCTTCCCCAGTGCCTGCTGCAGAGCTGTGAGCTTTTATGAAGCTTTGTCTGTGGTGGTCCTGATTGCTTCACATTGGGGGTGGGGACAGCAGAACACAGGCAGTGTGCCTGCATCCCTGCTGCGGCGCTGAGAGCTGTGACTGCTCTGGAGAGCCCAGAGCAGCATCTTAAAAAAAAACCAAAACAGTTTTCTCAGCACACTTCCTGGTGTGCCAGAGAAAATGTCTCCACATGCCACTAATTGGCACACATGCCGGGGTTGCCTATCGTTGCTATAGTAACTTGCATATACGCAAATTATTATGGGTACCTATAGACTTAATTTATCTGGAATTACATCATGATTACATATTTGAGCTGCCAGGAAAAATGGGGTTCCCAAAGAAATTTGTGTGTTGGATAAGGTATTGTATAGAGGAGCAGAGAGTCAAGTCCAAATTAATGGACACCTTAACAGGGCCGTTAAAATGCACACAGGGCAAGACAAGGATGCCCCCTGTCACCACTTCTGTTTGCGTTGGCATGGAACCATTAGCACAAAGAATAAAGAAATGTCAAGGTTATGAGTGGAGTAAAGATACCAGGAGGGGGTTAGGTAAGATACACACTACATATACATGGATGATACAAATGTAATAGAGAATATAAATGTAGTAGTGTAGCAGGACACTAACCCGTGGGGTTTCTTCCAGTTCCGGCGCATGTGGCTATCAGAGCAGTATTGGTTCAGAGAGAAGAAGAAGAAGAGCGCCCTATAGCCTACATAAGTAGGAAGTTACACCCACCGGAATGGAGTTACACCACAATAGAGAAGGAGTGTTTGGCAATTAAGTGGGCTATTGAAACACTCTGATATTATTTGTTAGGGCAGCGGTTCACGCTGATCACCGATCACGTGCCCCTACGCTGGTTGCAGAGCATGAAAACAGACAATGCAAGACTGAGATGGGTCCTTAGTCTGCAACCATATTGCTTTGAGATAAAGCACCGCCCCAGAACCCAGAATATAAACACCGATTTCTTCTCAAGACAATACGAGGAAGAAGAGGGGCTAGGAGAAACAGAGGGACCCCAGACAAGGGAGAAGAGAAAAGCATAGAGAAAAGACAGGCCTAAGTTGCACCCTACCAAGGCTGGCTAATTGGGGGGGGGATTACCTGTGGTAGGGTAACTCCCAGCAAATCCCACATGGTGCGACCTTGGGGAAAAGGCAAGTAGGAGGCGCCTGAAAACCTCTACCTCCTGACTTACCGGGTGACCAAAGAAAAGCCAAGAGAAGCCCAGGAGCAAGGCAGTACCCGCAAACGTGAGGACCCACCCGGGTGAGTGAGGGCCTTAAGGGGGGAAGGTGTGTAGCAGGACACCAAGGTGCCTGCTGCTGTCAGAACAGAAGCAGGAACTCAGGTGCCAGTTGCCAGGACAACCGGTTAAGGAGGGAATTGGCCACCTGCACCTGGTCAGCTGACCAGAAGGGGCAGGGCCTGGCTCCCACATAAACCCAGGCCTGAGGCCAGGAGAACAGTTCCCTGCTGGTAGCCAAGGAGGAAGGAGCTCTGCCTGAGTGAGAAAAGAAAAGAGGCCTGACTGCACGAGCAGCTCCTGATGCTGTTATGGGATAGAGTATTCCTTGGTAGGGACTGAATGACGTTTTAGCCGAGCGGCTTGGATTTTTGTTATAGCCTAGGGGTTTTTTTGTTTGTGTTTTCTTTTACTGGCCATTTGGGTAAGGCTGTTAGGGGATGGAGGAGGCCTCATAGGAGACCCGCAGCAGCATGGGAAACCCCAGCCCCAGAGAGAGGGGGCAGCGAATGCCAGTGAAGGCACAGTGCCAGACAGGGCTGCGGAAAGGCTGAGTGGCAGGAAGGCGCAGAGTGAGACAGAGTGAGATACGGCTGTGGAAAGCCCAGAGAGGACAAGGGGAGGGCTAAATTACAACAAGGCCCCAGATCAAACCATGTCAGTATCATCTGCGAGGCTTGGGCTGCGGTGTAGGGGAGGAAAAGGAGCCACAGATAGTGCCCCTAGCAGCGGGGCACAAAATGAGCAGCCTCCCGCTTAATTACATCAATTAATCAACGACGATCAAGGCATGGCAGGTGAGAAGGCAGGCGATTGGCCCAACCTGGTGCATTCTGACCAGATCACCAAATCCTTAGACGCAGGGGTAGCAGTGGACAGTCTTCCTGGACTTTTGGAAGGCCTTTGACACTGTCTCTCACTCCGTTCTCATTAAGAAACTGGGGGACTGTGGTGTCAACACCTACACGGTCAAATGGCCAGCCAACTGGCTGGAGGGCTGCACCCAGAGAGCGGTGGTGGATGGGTCACTTTTCGACCTGGAGGGATGTGGGCAGTGGGGTCCCCCAGGGCTCGGTCCTTGGGCCCGCACTGTTCAACATCTTCATCAGCGACTTGGACGAGGGGGTAAAAAGCACCCTGTTCAAATTTGCTGATGACACTAAGATGTGGCAGGATGTGGGCACGCTGGAAGGGAGGAATAGTCTGCAATCGTACCTCTACAGGTTACAGGGGTGGGCGGATGAGAATAGGGTGGGTTTCAACACTGACAAGTGCAAGGTGATGCACCTGGGGAGAAACAATCGGCACCATACCTACAGGTTGGGGAACTCCCTTCTTGTCAGTACAGAGGGGGAAAAGGATCTTGGAGTCATCATTGACTCCAAGATGAACATGGGCCGGCAGTGTGGGGAGGCAGTTAGGAAGGCCAACCGCACCTTGTCATGCATCCACGGATGCATCTCAAGCAGGTCCAAGGAGGTGATCTTCCCCTTCTATGCAGCACTGGTCAGGCCGCAGTTGGAGTACTGAGTCCAGTTCTGGGCGCCGCACTTCAAGAGGGATGTGGACAACATGGAGAGGGTCCAGAGGAGGGCCACTTGCATGATCAGGGGCAGCAGGGCAGAGTCCATGAGGAGAGGCTACGGGACCTGAACCTGTTCAGCCTCCAGAAGAGAAGGCTGAGAGGGGATCTCGTGGCCTGTTACAAACTAGTCAGAGGGGACCAGCAGGCACTGGGGGAGTCCCTGTTCCCCCGTGCACTACCAGGAGTGACCAGGAATAACAGTCACAAGCTGGTAGAGGGTAGATTCAGGCTAGACATCAGGAGGCGGTACTTCACTGTCAGGGCGGCTAGGATCTGGAACCAACTTCCAAGCGAAGTGGTGCAGGCTCCTACCCTGGGGGTCTTTAAGAGGAGGCTAGATGAACACCTTGCTGGGGTCGTTTGACCCCAGTACTCTTTCCTGCCACGGCAGGGGGTCGGGCTTGGTGATCTGCTCAGGTCCCTTCCGACCCTAGAAACTATGAAACTATGAAACAGGAGGGCAGGGTCTCCGATAGGACTCCAGAAGAGGCACTCCTGTCACAAGTAGTTTGAGAGAGACTTTTGATAGAAAGGGTGCTAAAGCATACATCAGAGTACAGAGAAACAGCACAGGCTAAACCAGCGGTGGGCAAAATATGGCCTGTGGGCCGGATTCAGCCCACCAAGCACTTTCATCCAGCCCATGGGTGACCATCAATGAATTGTACCTCGCCCAGCCCTTCCACTCCTGATGGTGGGAGTGAGGTGCCCACATATAACCTCCCCCCCCGCCAACATACCTCATTGCCTTGGTCCCACCCTTGCAGGCAGAAGGACCCAGCCCAGCCAGCAGCAGCTTCCTGCACTCTTGCTGCTGCCACTGCTGCAGCTACCAGGGGACATGTTTGGCTTCCCTAGCATCCTACTTGCTCCAGGCACCAGGTAGGAAAGCAGCAGGGGTAGACAGCTGAGCCGGATGAATGTGGAGCATGGGGCTAGGGCTGGTGGCACTGCGGAGCCTATGCCCAGAGGGGCAACGGGAGTGTGGAGCTTGGCTGGACAGGTGTGGGTGTGAGGGAGGGTGGGGGGGACCCGGGGGACCCCACCCTCCCCCACACACACACTCCTGCACATGGCATGCAGCTCCTGCCAGTAGCAGCAGCAGCAGGCAGGGGTGCTCTGGAGCAGGCACTGGGAGCCAAGCCTGTCCAGCACGCCTCTATCACAGCAGGTTCGCGTGGTGCGTCTGCCGCTCCTGCACTCATGCAGCCCTGGGGGAAGCCCCACACTAAAGCCAGCTGCCTTTCCTACCTCCTGCCATGTTGGTCCTGGAACTCTTGCTGGAAGTGGAGGGAAGCTCCAGCCCCTGATTGCCCACGGAGGCCTAGGACGTGAGTGGCAGGGGGCGGTGAAGACAGTTGGCTTCAGCGTCGGGCTTCCCTCTGCTGCATGAGTGCAGGAGCTGTAGGCGCTCCATGCAGAGCCCCTGAGATAGTGGCAGGCTGGGCAGGCTTCACTCCTTGCCCCCATGTGCAGCACTGGAGCCATGTGCTGCCAGGTGCCAGTACACACATAAGACTTTAATTTTGAGTTACTGTACAATCACCTCTATATACACTACAGAAACACAAATCATGACAAATATTTTTAGTGTATGATTTGGGGTTTTTTGGTTCCAAGATGGCAACTCTCCTCTCCCAAAAGGAGTATTTCTGTGGGGCAAGGGGAGGAACTTCCAGTGGCAAAGGTCAGGGGTTAGGGGAGGGACTTCAGATCCCAATATGGTAATCAGGGGGCAGGGCACCTCAAAGGGCAGGGCTACCCATGCACCTATTGACAGCTCACCAAAACTTGTTAAGCAGCCTTCTGGCAGAAATAATTGCCTGGCCCTGGGCCAAACTAAATAGGTCAAAAAGCACCATAATGGGAATGGGGAACTGGAAGGACTCGGAGAAGTTGGACCTTCAAATAAGAAAGAGAGAGAAATTAGAGTGCTAGGGATCCTGATGGATGCCAAAGGGAAAGGTAATATGGCATGAGAAAAAGTAACAGCAAGACTATGGCAAATACTTTGTTTCTAGTCCAGAAGGGTACTGTTCTTTGCCAGAAAACTGGGGGCATTTAAGGATGTACTACTGTTGATTAGTTTATATACAAGAATTGTATTCCCACTGATGTAGTGGCAGACAGCAAATGTACAGAGGGAAATGTGTGTGTACTTCTGGAATGAAGGAAGAGAAGGGTTGGTTAGAGCTGAACTGTACAAAGCATGAGAGATGGTGGATGGGGGCTGCTGGACTTGGGATTGTTTGTCTATGTGAAATATGCAAGCATGATATGCAAGGCAGCAACAGAGGGAGAAGGGGAAGCAGCATGTATCACCAGATTTCACACAGCTATGATTTTGAGGGAATGGGGAGTATATCAGACCTCTTTGAACAGTCCATGGGCATGAAAACTTCCAAATTATTACATCAGGATGGAAGGATTCATACAGGGGTATTAGATAGGGACGGTAGCACTGGAGGTCCTGAAGGGTCATAAGAAATTGATGAAAACAGTTAAGGAGACAGGATGGTGCTAATGGGAAATGTCACAGAAAGACAAGTGAAAAAGGTGTGGGTAGCGGTGGCAGGTAAACGACTAAGAAGCTACATGCTGACCTAGCATGGATGGCTGTAAGTAAGAAATATCTTGCGAGTGAGAGAAGTGAAACAGATTGGGCTTGACAAGCTCATCATGGTACCCAAGGGAGAGATGTAGGGAAGAAGAAACAGTAGGACATATTTGGGGAGTGTACGTATGCAAAGAGGATGTGGGAAAGGGTCCGCTGCTTTCCGAGTATCACCAAAATAAACCTGTCATTAGCACGGGAGATGGTACTATATGGACTTATTCCAAAGGGACCCAAGGAAACACTATTAAGGACTTTATTAGCATGTGTTAAAACTAATTTATGGAAAGTAAGAAACCTCTGAGTGTTTAAGGGGTTGGCTTTTACTGAAAGAGTGCCTGAAGCTGGGGCTGCACGAATTGAAATACTACATTGATCAGGACAAAGAAGAGATCAAAGAGGAAGAGGTGGAGACGTGGAGGTAAAAGGACTAGACACACTTGTTTCACTAAACCAACAGAGGACTGATGAGAAGGGCAGAGAGTTTCAGGTGGTTACTGGGGTAAAAGTTTTTTCATGAGGTTCTGTAAGGTTTTGGTTTTTGTGAGAAGTTGATGTATGTTGTTTAAGGGTTTAATACATGTAGCTGTGTGTTTTTGATATGTAGTTCTTACATATATAATTTTCTCTCTTTTTTCCTTTTTTTTTTCCTTTTATAAAAAAGAGATCAAGCATTTTTGGTACCAAGGGGAGGTGTTAGTGCTGGCTCTACCCTCCCTGGAGCTGGCCTGCTATAGCAATGTCTCCAGGCCTGGTGCCAGTTCATTGTGTAGGGAACATGTGCCCATTTTTTAAGGGCCAAAACAAAACAAACAAACAAAAAGTTTCCAATCAGTATGTTGTACAACATGAACCATGTGTTTTGTAGGCATGCTTGGTGTGGGCTGTTTTCAATCAACCTCACAGTTACTTTCCATGACTGAACATATTCTGCTTCTGGCAGCAGTTTAGTGATAGGTAATGTATTTAATGAGGGTTTTTTGCATGTGAATACAAAGATGAAGGTTTCTGTATACCCATGCTGATTGGGGAAAAAAACTTCATTTTATTTTTGAGTAAATATGCTAGTGTGTGCACGTGCGCACATGCTCACATGCGTGTACATTCAGTAAGTGCAGCTATTCCATGTTGTGTTTATCTCCTGTTGCTGCCTGCTGTTATGTTTGACAAGCACTCACTTAAGACTGTTGTACAACAAAGTGGGCTGCCCTGTGTGATCTCACTAGCACAAACACACCCCTGCAATACACAAAGTTGGCAATGGGGATGGGACCCCCAGTAGGCAGAAGGCTTCCTGCATTTCATTCTGAACTGGGAGTGCCAAGAATGCAAGGGAGAAAGGAGGACTGCACTATTCAGGGAGCCTAATAAAGGGGTTCCTCCCCATGGGGTATTCTGTGCAGCTGCTCTGCACCATGCCTATCTAGTACTGTATCAAAGCCTTTGATGTAGCCAGGTCATTGCCTTAGAAGACAAGCTTATCGGTATAGGAGTTCCATCTGAAGCCAGTTAGATCAGTGAAGTTAACCAGTCAGACCTCTGAGAAATGTGCCATGCTACCAACTCCTATCTACTTACAGGCTTCTGACATTGTTTGCTCACTCACGTCCCTGGCCAAACCCTATAACAAGTTCTACAATGAGATCCTCATACTACTAAAAATATAATTTTACATGGACTCTTTCTAAAGCAATCAGATGTTTCCATTTCAACCAGAGCAATCACCTGTCAAACAAAGGGATCTGTCCAAGAACTGTAGTTTTGGTACCTGTCTTTAGTCTCTATTGAGGGTGTGTAAATTTGTGGGATTCAAGATGACACCCTAAAATGCAGACTGCTTACAAAGCAAAACTTAACATTCACTATTGTCGAAGAAGCACTTGCTCATGAGCTATATTTTTCTAGACAAAGGAGATCTAAGCATTGTCTATGAAAACGATGTCAATCGACTCACCAAGCGCAATCTAAAAGGAATTATTCACAGAAGTGATGACCAGTGCACAAGAAAATAAATTCTTCATCTCTGTGAAACTTCTATAGCTATAGCGAGAGCCAGACATGACACCATGAACGACATGTGCCCCTGGTGGGAGTAGCAGCAGGAGTTCCGACAGATGCTGTTCGGGGCATGAAGGGGGTGGCAAGTGCCAACCAGGGGTCAGCAACCATCCAAACATGCCACCAGCAGCAGTGGTGGTGGCCAGCGGGGATTGTTCACTGCCTACAGATGCTGCCAGCAGTGTTGAAGGCGAGGGGTGGGGGGTTAGTGGTTACTGCCTGCAGGCGCTGCAGACAGTGTCAGTGGCACCTTTTTGTAGGGGGTGCGCTGCCACGTTCAGGGAGTGCATGTGCACCCACATGCACCCCTTACACATCATCCCTGCAGGACACAAGCTGTTTCCTGGTACCAGTAACATCACTGCAAGTGCAAGGATTGCATTGAACGTGTATGTCATCAAAAGTTCAAACCATACAAAAAGAAGATAACCATGGAAGGTATGCCTCCAGCTACCACAAATACCGTTGCAGGTCTTAATAGAATTTTAGTCTGTGACACTCAGATGCCCACACTACCAGACCTGACAAGAGTGTGGAAACAGTACCTTTACAAAAGACGTAAATGACAGTGATACTCTGAGGCATTTCATGCATCATAGAGGTACACTCAGGATCCAAGTTTTTCTTAATTTCAGTAGAAATGTATGAATGGTCTCAAAAATCATTCTCTTATTGTTCCATGCAAAACAAGACTTGTCAACCAGAACAAACAAACTGTTGGTTTAAATGGAGAATGTTAAATCAACATTCAGCTACAGGAAGAATCCAGGAGTCTATCAATCAATCTCATAGTTGCAAGACAGTGAGCAAGCTTGCTTGATGGAGAATGTTTTGAGCTGCTGGGCATCAAATTAACAGGGGCATGCAGGGTTGTGGCAAACACCACTCAAGATATCCTAAAGGAATTCTTTAAAAAAAATTGAAGAAAGGCAAGGTACATACAAAAGCCCACCTGTTTTATTTATGTTGGATCCAATAGTGGCACCAATGTGAAAGAAAACTCGTCATGTTGCATTCACCCTCCATCCAAAAGTTAATGCAGAAATTAATCATCTTGTTAAGTAAGGTGTCCTATAAGCAGTAGTAAATCTGTCACAGTTCACTCCTATTGTCATAAAATCAAACTACCTTGTGTACACCCAAAGCTATTCAACTGAGCCATGTTGGGTGTCTGCAGCTGTTCTTGAGGCTACAAGACCAGTATCCTATAAAGCCAAGACTTCAGATAACAAGACACTTGGCAGACATGTCAACCAAATATAAGATCAACTTCCAGATGATATACCATCTACAAATCCAGAAGACACTATACTGGTACAAAGACTGGTTCTTACAAGTCCAGCAGCTGTTGTTCTGAACTCAGGAAAATTTCCAGTACTGATGCAACTCAAGAAGAGCTTGCTGCTATCTCCAGTTAAATGACTCCAACCCCTGAACTGAGTTGTCCAAGGTGAGTCACTGTCTGATCCAGGGCAGGGGAAGGGTGTTGTATACTGGATGGTGTGTATGTGGATGTGTGTTTGAGGGGGAGGGGGGAGGAGTGTAGATAGAGCTATTCTGTGTTATCCTTGCCTCTGGTTTGCCTGCTGTACTTAGCTGTGTTAGTCTGCAGTCAGACAGAAGATAGGGTAGATGTGCACCTTATAGCATAAGCGACATGTGCTTCCTGAGGCTGGGGGACATGGTGACCACCCACAGGTGGTGACACAGGCATTGGAGGCAAGGGCAGGCAGGGCATGGACCATCTGCTAGCGGCTGCAGCGGTGTTGGTGGTGGAAGGGGGTCCCCATGTGGCTGGATGCTGAGCCTGGAAGTGCCGGCAGTGCACCTGGAAGTGCTGGCAACAATTCTTGGAGGGGGACATCAGCACTCTACCTGCCCCCCCTGACCATTGCCTAAACCAAGAGCACTTGCTCTCAGTGAGGGCACCAGCACTCTCAGGGGGTGCACCCCATGCATCCCCTACGTGTTGCCACTGCGTTATAGCTGACTAAATCATGTTTGAGAAGCATTCAGTTAACATTTTTTTTGTTCTGTACAATAAAGATGGTTGCCCTGTTGCTCCCTATCTGATCTGTCTGGGACAAGCAATCCCCTACAACACACTAAATCTGCAGACTGAACAGACATCTAAGTTTAAATCAGATGCCATCTTGTCATTCATTGAAAAGCACCTAATTCCAGAGCAAGCTGGATAACAGGCAAGTCATGCACAGGTTAAGTACTGATCTTCATGTAGTACATTGAAGACTGCTTTGGAAAGGGTCTGGTAAAAGATGCTGCTCTTGTCCTGTGAACAGCATACAGTACAGTGAGCAACTGAGGGGTTCTCATCAATGTATAACATGATGAAAGATGACCATCTTACAACTGACACAGTCTCCGCAAGACTCCCAGGGCATTTATACAAATATGTTTGTCTGCTCCGACGTGTCAGAGATCTAGCATGTTGGAGCAGACTTGATTAATTGAATCTGCTCCACATGCAAGCTGAGGCACCCGGCACTGTCTCATGCATTTGTATAAATGGCAGAACGCACATCAGTGCTGGAAAAATGGCGGCAGTGTGCTTTTGAATTAAAATAGCTTTGATGTGTTTTAGTTCAAAAGTGCACCGCCACCATTTTCTCAGTGCTGATGCGCATTTCACTGTTTATACAAATGTCCCCAATGATTTTACACTGAACTATGTAGAAAAAGGAGCCAGTGTCAGCAGCAGTGATATGAGCCACCACAAGGCAGCACACTCATGCCAATGATTTTTGACATCTACAGGCACTGACAGAAGTGATATTTGTCACACAGTGAGCCCCCTGAAAGCACTCTACAGCAGTTTCCCAACCACTGTGCTACAGCACAAAAGTGTGCTGTCAGAAATGACTAGGTGTGCCGCAGAATGTTGTGATGGCAATAAGATACAATGAGTTACAATAGGTACGAGGATGGGGAATGCTTTAACAGGTGTGCCACGGAAAGTTTTTATTAATGTAGCTATGCTTTGAGCTTGAAAAGGTTGGGAAACACTGCTCTACAGCCATGCCCTGACAGAAACGCATGGCTGCAGAGTGCTTTAAAAGTGCCCAGTCGTACAACAGTTAGCCCTCATTTACTGAGGGTTCAGATGAAGGTCCTCCAAAGTGAAGTGCCTTCATTAACTTCTGTTTGTCACTGCTGGGAGTAGAGCTGGGCTGGTGTAGCTCAGAACACCCTTGGTGATGTCATCAGGGTGGGAGAGGGAGAAGGCAGGCAGGGGAGCTCCATTCTGGGGTTTGCCCAGCCCTCACTGGGCAAGGCAGGCAAATAGATTGAAGTCCCCCTGAGATGGGGGGGCTCCAATCCACCCACCCACCTCAAGCGCAGGCTAGGCAAACCCCAGAACGGAGCTCCTTCCCCTGCCTTTTCCCCACTCCTATCTTGATGACAGCACCAGAGCTGGGGGGGAAGGGGATGGCAGAGCTAGGGAGGAAGGCTGCAGACATTCAGCCTCTCCACCGGGTTGGCTCCAAAGTGGAGCCTTCTGGCAGCACCCTCCTGGCACTCTGGGCTCACTATGCCTGACACTGGGCTCTACCCAATCATACACCCACTCTGTCTAGGCACTAATGGGGCCTCCAAACCTCCCCTTCTAGTCTCATCCCAATCCTCCAGGGTAAACACGAACACAAACACAATCCCCTAGGCAATAACTTAAATACTAGCAATAGCAACAGTGTTATGCCTCTTTAAAGGGACAAACATCCACTCAGAGTAACATGCCCCTATTCTAGGTACTTGGGAGACTCCCTGTAGTCATGTAGCACCTAGATAGCAGGCAGTCCTAGGAGAGCTAGGCAGGCAGCACCAGGTCTCAAGTAGCTTCAGCAGGCAGGAACACCTTCCCTGTCAGTTACTAAAGAAAGAGCATGCATCTGCTAGCTACAGCCTGGGTTTATATATCCCAGAACCCGCCTCCTGCTGGTCTGGTGATGTCGGCAGGTGTGGCCCATTACTCCCTTAGGCTGTTACTCTGGCACCTGCAACTGAGGAGCTCTGTTTGGCCTGCCCAGCTCCCTGGCCAGGCTTCTTCAGCCTTAAGGAGCGGGCACGTCTAAGTGCCCTGCTACAGTGGGGTGTAGCAGCACATTGATTAAACATGAGGGGGGCTGGTTCTGAATAGATGCTGATTTATGTTAACCACAGCCAGGATAATTAACATGACAACTATACATAGAGATGACTGTCCTCCAACCATAGCCAAGGTGGTGAAAAGTCCATGTCTCATTCCCTGTTCCCTGAGTCTTCCCACTATCTTAAAGCCCAAGTTTCTTCCTGCTCTAGATGTGCTGGCCACAATACTTACTGTTGACACTGACATGTTCTGTTCTGTAGCAGGTCTTGTCTGACTCGCACCATCCTCTCTGCTCGCCGCTGCCAAGAGAGGAGGGGTGTGGCACAGGTTTTTATTTTGGCATTAAAAGTTCTCTCTGAAGTGGCTGAAGGTTTCAAATCACCCCCCTCTCCTGACAGGGTAAGTTGTATCCACCAAACTCCAAGGAGAGTTGTTTGGGCTGTATGATCTGAGATCCCTTTCCCCAGGTGGGATTTTCATATCCCCTCCCACTTGCCCATCTGAAGGTGAGGCTTCTTAGAGACTCATTTTAAATGCCAGGACTTGACTCATTTCACTGCATACAAGGATTCAAGGACTCACCTTTCTGCGCTGCCATGCGGTACAGATAAACGTACACAGGCTGACAAAGAGAAGTAGGGCCACACTCGCTACAGTTATTGCCACAGTCAGTGCATACATAATCCATTCGGCAGCTTCCTCTGTGGAGAGATGACAGTTAGTGGGAGAGGAAGACTAAGAGGCAGACAAAGACAAAAGGCTCCTCAGTATAGAGGCAGCAGTGTAGAGTTAGTCCCCATACCCAGCATGTAGTCAACGCTGATTAATGTTTTGTTTTCCAATACGAAGCTACACCTCCATAGCCCTGCAGTCCTGGCCTTCACTTCCACCTCCCTGTGCATCACCTGCTTAGATTCCTCTTTTGTCCCATTCACACGGTGCCAGATCAGTAGGCCTTTCTGTAAGGGGAGAGCTGAGAGTTGACAGTGCAGTGTCACCTCAGCCCCTTTGGAGAGAGGCCCAGTGGGGGTGGCAGAGACTGTAGACAACAGAAGGGGGAGACACAAGTGAGAGGATAATCTCAGGATTTCGGGCTCCTTGCAGGAGACACCTCTAGGGGGACACTCCCCCACCCTGTTTTCTGGGGGTTACTTTCCTCTCACCTGTCATCACTACCAGGTGGATAGCAGTCTTCAGATGTCCAAAGTCAAATGTGACTCTGAACTGGTACCATCCAGCATCTTCAAACAGAACTTTAGACAGAGTTACATTCAGTTGTTTGAAGGGTTTCTCAACTCCCTGGAACCCAAAGCGCTTAATTTGCTTGGGCGAGGTCAATTCTTGATTAGTGATGCTGAAGTTCATTATCTCCCGATAGTTGTCATCTGCCTTTGCTTTCCAATCCAAATGTGCTTTAAGGCTCCCCGTCCATTTTACTTCCCAGAGATTCAGTAAGTATGAGAAGGACACTGTTGTATTAACAGCTGCATACAGGATCTCACGCTCCGAATCTTTGAAACCTGAATTCAGAGCAGAGAGAGAAGAACAAACAGAAGTATGTGGAGCAATAGCCTCCTCATTTTTTCAACTTCACCCAGGCATTTTGTGCAACTCCAGGAAGACCTGAGTTTGATTACTGGGCTCAGTTTGGGGTGGGGTTCAGAAAACAGCCACAGAAAATATCAGCTGGACTCTTGGTAAAGATTCGAAGAGCTAAAAACCCACAGGACTCACCAAAGCTTCAGCTGTGGGGAGAAAAATGAGAGACACCTGCAGGGTCTTAAAGGCATAAACCCCAGTGGGAAGGAGACAGATGGTGGGATGCTGTGAAAAGAGGACTGAAGGGAGGAGGGTAGTTTATTTTGTGTCTATTATGTCAATGTACTAATGTTGGGATTAGAGGGCCTACCAAATACTGATTACCTGGAGGTACTCACAGTAAGCAAGCTTTCCCACCACAAGTCCCACAAAGGGAAAATAAGTGACTTATTCAAGGTTACTTGTTCAATGTGGATTTTCAGAAGTCCAGAAATCCTAAGAGAAAGGACTTGGAGCTTCATTGCTCCAAATGCTCAGGACTGAGGTAGTGGACAGGGAGACTTGCCCATCCCAGGGTCTGTGTGTGTGGAGAGGAGGAGTCCCAGAGTCCAGTGTTCTTCCTACCTATCACAATCACATCAAAGGGGATGTCCAGGTCAAAGGGTTTGAATTGTAAATTGATCTTGCATTTCCATTTCCCACTGTCTGTAATCCGAAGACCACTTTTGTGCAGACTGTATTGGCCTGTCTGTGACTGTTCGCTTGTCACTTTCATGTCTTTGTTGTCCCACCAGGTGACAGTGATTTTGTTTTGGACAGGGGAGTATTGCTGCAAGCTCACAAAGAGAACTTGATCGTGTAGCAAATATTTTGTCAACTCTGTAACTGTAGAAAGAAAGAGCCCAGTCAGTGAGTCTTCTCCTTTGCCTGCCTCCCAAAACAAAGGTCTGTCTGGGAGTGAAGGGTCTTTATTGATATTCCAGAAAAAGGGGAATGTGAGGAGCTTGGACTTTGAGAAGCTGAAGGAAAGGGATCTGCACTAGCACAGGCTGGAGGAGATGGATCAAGGACTCAGGTCCTTCCTCTCCCAGAAAGGTCTCATTATGGTCCCCAATCACTCACCGCCAAACACCACCAGCTGGACTGTGTCCCCTCTGTGACCAGATTCACAGGTATACTCGCCAACATCATAAGGTGCCAGGTTCTGCACTTTCAGGGAAAAGTTCGTTGTAATTAATTCAGATCGATTTGCCATTGGAGCCTTCCCTTCAGGAAGAATAAGAATGCTGGGATTAGAACTCCACTGTGGAGGAGAGGGGGCTGCCCAGCCCTGCATAGGGGGTAGGCATGGTGAATTTAGGATGTTACCTTTAAAGACATTGATGTGATATTTGATCACAATGTCTTCTTGTGATTCTTGTCTTCTGGTGGTGTGTGTTCTTTTCTGGAATTTCCAAGTCACTGAAGTCATTTGACGAGTGAGGCTACAAGGTAGGATCACTTCCTGTCCAACAACACCAGCCACCTTTGTTTGTCCTACAGCTACAGGAGGCTTCAGGCCTGAAAGACACCCCAAAAATAGCATGGGGACTAAGTAGATAAGCAGTGGCACAATTAATAAATCCCTTCCAGCCAAATGGACCCCAAATTCCCTGCCTCCTTATCCAGGTCATGATAAGGTCTCCCTCATTCCGCTCTGTTCCTTTAATCCTTCCTCAAATTTCCCATCTCCCTATTACCTCCTTAATTGTCAAGATCTTTTATCCAACCCTAAATCCAGTGTCTGTTGCTGTCTGGGAAAAGCTTTTCCTGTCTCCAACTCTCTTTTTCTCTTTTCCCTCCACTCCCAATGTCCCCACCCTTTACTCTCCCCACCCTTGGACTTCTTCTCTTATTCCTCCCTGCTGTGCCTCTCTGATATCTCAGTCCTATGCTTGCCAGTCTGGCACGCCATCTCCCTCTCACTTACCCCCAGCTGGCAGCAATTTTGTTCTGTTTTGCATATGCTTTAAGCAGTAAGGGTAATTAACCAGTGGAATAAATTTACCAAGGGTTATGACATTATCTCTGTCACTGGCAATTTTAAATGAGATTGGCCATTTTCTAAAGGGCATGTTCTAGTTCAAACAGGAGTTAATTCAGAGCAGTCCTATGGCCTACCATTACACAGGACGTCAGACTAGATCAGAGGTACTCTACCCTTGGTCCGCAGACCAGCCCCAGCCCCTGGTGCTGCAGCATCCAACCTGCAGGGCTCCCCATGGATCTGTGGAGAGCCCGAGGAGCCATGGTCCTGCTCACTAGATTTAGCTCTCAGGGTGATGCAGTCTGGCATGGGGGCCAGACAGCAGTAGTGTGGGGACCAGATGGGGGGAGTGTGGGGCCCCAGAGATCAAACCCAGCTGGGCGGAGGCAGTGCAAGGCCCTTGGCTGGGCAGAGGCAGCATGGGGCCCCAGGGCATGATCATGGCATGTGAGGGCAGCATGGAGCTCCAGGGCCCAACTCCAGTTTGAAGGGGTGGCATGGGGCCCAGTCTGGCCCACAAGCTGGCCGCACGCCATCCATCTGGTTTACAGGGCCCAAACCATGAGCACCACTAGACTAGATGATTCTGTGAATCTATCCAAATGGAAACAAAATAAGGTTGTTCAGTTGCAAATCAGTTTATGGTAGCACTGGCATAACCTTAGTTCAAGTCCTGAGATTTTTGTCTCTGGGGATTTCCCAGATGTTTTTCCTGAGTATGCATCAGCAATCAGTTATTCACATGGTCAGCTTCAATTCTGAGGTGCATTCTCCCTTATATTCCCCCTCTGAAGAGGTCAGAGATCCCTCATGTTACCACCTGATTCACTTTGCATCCCACTGCAGAGCTGAATTTCTCCACCCTGCCCTCCCATAGAACCTATTTCCCTCATAATACTTTCAGCTCCTATGCAGAGCTCAAATGAGCCCCATGCCCCCATAGCATTTCATAGATATAGACACCAGGGCTGGAAGGGACCTTGCAAGATCATCAGGTCTAGAGTAGGTGCTTGCATCACTTCTGAGGGGAGTCTATTCCAGACTCTGGGGACTTGGATGGTAAAGAAGTTTATCCTTATGTCCAGCCTAAAATGGTCTTCTAGGAGTTTGTGACTGTTGGATCTTGTCTTCCTTTGGGATGCTCTGGGGAACAGACATTCTCCCAGATCCTATGTACTTATAGGCAGCCACCAAGTCCCCCCTGAGCCTTCGCTTCTCCAGGCTGAAGAGTCCCATGGTTCTCAGCCTTTCCTCATAAAGCCTGCTCTCTTGTCCTTTAAGCATGCACATGGCTCTCTCAAGCTTTTCCACATCCTTTCTAAAGTTCAGAGCCTAGAACTGAATGCAGTACTCCATCTGTGGCCTCATCAAGGCCTAGAAAAGCAGGAGGATGACTTCCTGGTCTTGCTTGAGATGAATCGGTAGATGCAAGCCAGGTTTTTGTTAGTTTTGCTGGCTGCAGCATTGCATTAGTAGCTCATGTTCATCTTGTGGTCAATCATGACCCCCAAGTCTCTTTCAGTCACGGTGCTAGTGAGTGTAGTATTGCCGAGCCTATAAATATGATGTGTATTTTTTTCCCAAGGTGGAGCACCTTGCATTTCTCCACGTTGAATGCTATCAGGTTTTGACCCTGTCACAATCTGGAGAAGGACTTTTTATTGTCCTTGATTCCTGTAGGCAGTTTGAGTTTGGTTTCAGTCTTGGCTGTTTTAGTTCACTCCAGTGCTGAATACCCCTTTTTGGTGATGTTACCTGACTTCCATTGCTTATAGGCTTCTCTTTTCAGATATAAGAGGTCCATGAGTTCCCTATTTACCCAGGGGAGTTACTCATCCCTTCTGCTACCGTTTCCTACAGGCCGGAATGGACTTCCCTTGTGCTTCAAGGATCACGTCCTTAAGGAGCAACCACTCATCGTGGACTTCCCTCCCTGTCAGGTCATGGCCATGCAGGGCCTCGGCAACCAGCCTCCTGAGCTTGTGAAAGTTGGATTTCCTGAAGTTGAGGATTTCTGCATTGCTGACTGATCTGCCAATTTTGCAATGGATAGAGAAAGTGATCAACTCATGATCACTGTTGCCAAGCTTCCCTTCAATTCTCAGGTTGCTCACTAGATCATCCCCTTTGGCCAGTACTGGATCCAGCAGTGGCTTGTGTCTTGTTGGCCCATAGACTTCTTGAGACAAGTAAAGCTTGTCAATGCAAGTGAGGAAGCTTTGCGACCGATCATATTTGGCTGAGTGCTATTCCCATGAGATGTCAGGGTAGTTGAAGTCACCCATGACAACCATGCATTGACAGTGTGCAGCCGCTGCCAATTCCCTAGTGAATTTGTGGTCAAGTACTTCCTCTCGGTTAGGAGGTCTGTAATAGACTTCTATCATGATATCCCCTTCACCACGTCCCCCCATAATCTAACCCAGATGGTCTCAAGTTGCCTTCTTTGGGTGCCAAGATCCACTTGTAGGGAAATGTACTGCTCCTTCATATAGAGAGCTACACCCCTGCCCTTTCTTTCAACATGATCCCTCCTGTACAAGACATAGCCATCTATACCTGTGGTTCAGTCACAGGGAAGTCCCACCAAGTCTGTTATCCCTATGAAATCATATTCATTTTTGTTTAGCAGAAGGGCCAGTTCCTCCTGCTTGTTCCTCAGGCTCTTGGCATTTGTGCATAGGCAAGTGAGGTGCGGCCTCCACCTCACTCTTAGGCACCAACACCACAGTCTTCTGTTTACTTCTTCAATTCACCTCTTCCTCCTGTGCCCATGACCCCTAACCAGAAGGATTGAGGAGAAAATTATCTGCACCCCCAGCCCTTTAAGCCCTGCCCCCAGAGTCCTGTAGTTACTCATAACCCGGCTGGGATTGCTCCAAGTCGTGTCATTTGTGCCCACATGGATGAGGAGCATGGGATAGTGGTCGGAGGGTCGGACAAGTTGCGAGATCATCTCAGCTACATCCCAGATATGGGCCCCGGGAGGCAGCAGACCTCATGGACCAAGGGGTCAGGACAGCAAAGCGCTCCCTCTATCCCCCTCAAGAGGGAGTCTCCCACAACAATCACTCTGCGTTTCTTCTTTGTGGTGGTTGCAGGTTGCCTTTCTTCCTTGAGTGCTGGAGCCAGTGGCCCTGCTGGCTCTACTAGTGCTGCAAGGGGTTCATATCTGTTGTGAAGATCCAGGGGGCTGGTGACCCTGGTGCAGTGTGCCTTGGGGCCAGAAAATTCCTTCATCCAAGTGACCCCTGGCTGGACTTCATGGGAGCTTCTCTTGTCCACCCTTGTCCTGTCAGCCATCCTTGCTCTTCCCTCTTCATTTAGGTGTAGAGTCTGGCAGTAAGAGTGTCCCCTGCTGCGACCTACTCTTCTCCCATGTTCATCTTGTAAGAGCTGGTCAGTAGTACCACTTACATGGATCACAGTTTATCTATGTCAGCGCTTATACACGTGATGCCTTTACCATGTACACATGACCAAAAAGTCACTTTGTGTGACTTAGTGATGTCACACTGTACATGTGCAAGCATTTGGGGGATTTTAAATGAGTTTGCATTGTTGCAAACTAAACTACATCCCAATGTAGTTTAATTTGCAACATTGCAAATTGCAGTGATACAGCTGTCAGCTCACACTCCCAGCTGTGGGAGAGGCGGGCTCTGCAGAAAAAAAGGATTGGGCCCCAGAGAAAAAAAAAGAAGCCTGCTGAAAGCAGAAGCAGTGAAGGGCCCAATCCTTTTTTCTTTTTTTTTGGTAGAGTCTGTCCACCTCTCCCACAGTTTGGGGGCGAGCTGCCAGCAGGCCAAGCAGGCCCTGTGTTGTGGGTGGGGGCCCAGTCCATCCCTCCATGGCAGCAGCACCCCCTGGGGCTGCCTGGGTGGGCTGGTAGCAGGCTGGGTGCTGCCCCAGCTCAGGGTTGGGAAAGAGTTGGATCAGGCTGGGGGCTGCCTCCTGGCTGGGGCAGTACCCACCCTGCTAGCAGCCTACGTAGGTGGCCGGGGGGGCACCACTGCCATGGTGGGAAGGACAGGGCCCCCTTCAGCTTAGGGGCTGCTCAGACCACTGTCAGCTCATCCCCCCCCCAACCATGGGCAGGCTCTCCCCCCAAAAAAGGATTGGGCCCCTTGCCAAAAAAATAAAAATAAAAAAGGATCAGGCCCCTCACCATAACAGTGGTGGAAAACAAAATCCCTACATTGAAACCATGGGTTTCAATTAGAAACCTGTTTTAATTTAGGGGGCATAGAATGTAACCCTAAGGATTAAACCCCATTATGTGTACAAATGCCCTGTGTGCCCAGATTGATGCACATCATGTTCCAAATGTGGGAAAGGAGTAGGCAGAAGGGAAGCAGTGAGGATACAGAGAAGTGGGGTTGGGCTGTGGAGGGCTGCAAGAGACACAGCGTGCAGAGGGCAGGCATACTATAGAAGAGTGGGGAATGACTGGGGAGAACAGCTCTGTATAAGGGCAACATCTGGCAGTTGTGGGGAATGGATATGAATGGTCAGATGGGATGACAAGGGCATGAGGTGTGAGGCATGGGAACAGAAGGAAACAGCTGTGCCATTCAGAAGTGCATGGGTGGGAGGGAGAAGTAGGGCTGTGCAGAGAAGCAAAGGAGAAGGGTTGTGGAGGAGAGTTAGGGTGGGGGAGTGATGTTGATCAGGGGCCTGGGACAGATAGTTTCTGTGTGCCCAGACATTGCGGCTGACAGTGTTCCACGTCAGTGTTACCTGGTACACACATGGAGCTGAAGCATCCCTACCCAACCCTGCCACCTCTTGCTCTCCAGGCTGCTCCTCAGGCTCCTGAGAGCAGGGATGCCAAAAGGCAATGGAACAGATGTGATGGAGAGAGGAAACCTGGGCAGGGTAAAATGGTAGCTAAAGGCATGTGGTAGCCCTTAACAGAGGTAGATCAGGTTTGGAAGTTAGGTGAGTCCCTTTTATTTGGTTCTGTTAACATTTGTAAAGTGGCTTGGGCATGTGAGAGGCTCCCAGATCCTAAAACGTGAGTCCAGAAGCTAAATATGATCCTTAAAGAGTGGGACCGAACAACCTGAATTTTTCTTTAAGGGCAAAGCTCATAAATTCTTTGAAATAAAGGGAAACAAGAAGAAAACAAACAAAGAACTCAGGTTCTGCCCCATAGCAGCAGAGTCCCTTTTTCTGATGGCAGAGACATTCCAGCCATGTGAGTGATGCGAGGCCTCTGCCACAAAGAAATCACCAGAGAGCAGGCATGCCCTCAAGTTCTGCCAGCAGCTGCTTCCCCTCTCGTGGCCTGTCGTCCCCCCCAGCATGCTGTGAACCCTGCTGGGATTGCTGCCCAGTACCAGGGGGCCAGGGATGAGCTCTGGCGGGTTCCCTGTGGTGGCAGTTGTCTTCTGGCAGAAGGCCATAACAAAGGCAAGTCTGAAGACAGTTCTCCAGGAAAGAGCACAAAGGTGTCCCACATGTCTTTTGTTCTAACTCTGCCTGATAAGGACCAGGATGTGGCTGTTTGTGGCTCCACAAAGGAGTTGTTTCCTATCTGTAATTGGCCCCTGGGGGATTCCCCCCTTGTAAAGTAAGGAGAATCTCTGGCAGGAGGCTGCTGTAGGAAACCAGGTCGCCAAAGATATGCTGGGGGTGGAACAGTCAGGTAGGTGTAAGGCAGCGCAGCACCAATTAGGACTGCTTCAACCCTAATGTTAGGGAAGATAGAAAGAAAGCTTCAAGTGTACTGATGTAAGATTTCACAGAGGTTTAACTGGATTTATTTGACACAGATTTAGTCCAGCCCCACCACTTTCTTTGCACAGGAAAGAACTACAGGAGGGATGTGGACAACATTGAAAGGGTCCAGAGGAGGGCCACCCGCATGATCTGGGGACTACAGGGCAGACCCTACAATGAAAGACTGTGGACCTAAACCTGTTCAGCCTTCACAAGAGAAGGCTGAGGGGGGACCTGGTGACTGTCTATAAACTCACTAGGGGGGACCAGAAGGGTTTGGGGGAGACACTGTTTCCCTAGTGCCCCCTGGCATGACAAGGAATAATGGACACAAGTTATTGGAGAGTAGGTTTAGATTAGACATCCACAAGAACTACTTCACAGTTAGGGCGGCTAGGAGCTGGAACCAACTTCCAAGGGAAGTGGTGCTGGCTCCTACCCTGGGGATCTTTAAAAAGAGGCTTGATGCCTACCTGGCTGGAGTCATTTGAGCCCAGTTTTTCTCCTGCCCTGGCAGAGGGTCGGACTTGAAGATCTACAAGGTCCCTTCTGACCCGACTTCTAGGATTCTATGATTCTATGATACAGCTCTGCCTCCTGTGCAGGAAGTCATCACAAATGCCTCCTGTTGTAGACATGTCTGGCCATCTACAACACTGCCCTTCAACAACCTCGAGTTGAGCCACAGACACTCAGAGGGTTGACTAAAATTTATGAGGGTATTTTTTTTTACAGCAGTAAAATGTGAGTTCTTTGGCTTGTCTGTCTTTATGTTTTATAGTGTGCTCAGATGAGATTTCAGGCTCTTCTCTGCAATCTCAGGGACCAAATGTTTAATGTTTGGATAACCGAAGCTGGGAGTGTCATGAAACTTTTTTCTATTCCAGGAAATGGGGCTCAAAGAAAAACACCAGCTATCATAAGATATTCAATGACAACAAGAATACTGGCAATGCTGGGTCTGCCATGCTAAACCCCTTTAGAAGAAATGTCACCCATATACACCAAGGAAACTGGAGGTGGTGTGGGGGGCAGCATTTTCCATCCTGCACCTTATACTAGTGGGTGGATTCTGTGCTCTATTAAACAGAGGAAGCAACAGTGTCCAAAGGTCAGGTTTCTTACACAACAACTCTACAGAATTGCAGTTTTTATGAATCTTGCAGAAGGACAGGGACTCCCCTGTGATCAGCAGGGATCTTGGTTTTCTTTGTTTAAAAATCACAAATTCTCTGATTTAAAAAAGAAGCAAATTCTCTGATTAAAAACTCTAAATCTACAATTAAAATGAAATGCCACTATATATATATATAGGTATCAACTGAATGCAATGTTTTATTAATATATTTACAATTTTAAAGCAATCTGGAAGCCTCAGTCACTATAATAAAATAAATTCCTCACTCCCCACCCATAGACCCCCTGCGCTCCCCTCAGCCCTGCCAGAGGAGGCCCTCAGCTGTCAGGGCTACCGAGCCAGGGACCTAGGTCTGCAGCCCCCTGTCCCCTGCAGCAGCACCCGAGCCCTGGCTGCCACCCATGGGAGGTGGCTGCTGCTACAGTGGACTGGAGCAGAGCTTAGAGCCCAGTTCGCCCTCTCCCATGGGCAGTACGGCTGGAGTGTAAGCAGGACCTGGCGTTGTAGCCCCCTGCCTGCCCTGCAGCAACAAGGGCCACAACTCCACATCACCACCCCTTCTGCTTCCAGGTGGGCATGGCCGCATCACCATGGCAGCGTGAGGCTTGCAGTACCAGACCTGAGCTTCCTTGCCCAGCCCTGCTCTGCCCTGCTGTGCCGGGTCCCACCCACTGGGACACAGAGGCTCCAGGAGGAAGGGCAGCAGGGCGGGGCAGGGAGCCCGAGCCCGCAGGAGGCAGCCTGCCTGTGCATCCCCCCCCCCGTGAAGAAACCTTGGAACACATGTCCCAATGTCCCCACCTGGAGTGTATGAAGTGGCAGGGAGCCAGCCCCCTGGCCCGCTCCATGGACAAGCTGCCTATGGTCCTGTCCTGCTTCCCACTCAGGCCTTGCAGCCAGAGTGGCCCTGGGCCCCAAGCCCCACACTCCGCACCAGCTGGGCAGCAGCCCCAGCCCTGCCCAGCTCCCGCTCTCTCTCTTTATGTGGGCCTCAATCCCCTCCTCCCCTCCAACACTTACCTGCAGGAGCTGCTTTCCAGACTGCCTGGCCGTGTATGTATGTGTACACACGGTGCCCCTACCTGATTGCCCTCCTCCTGCTCCCCCCAACCCCTCACAGGCTGCAACTCTGCCAGCCTGCAGAGAGCTCTTTGCAAAAGTGGAAAATCTGCACGTTTCTCTGTTAAAATGAAAAATCTGTGTTTTTCTTGGGTAAAAAGGGAAATTCATGTTTTTCCCTGTTTTCCTGTGGGAAACGGAAAACCCAGATCCCTGTTTATCAGAAACCTTCATCCCTGTACTGCAGCATCTTAGCAGTCAAATGCTGTGCCTCTATTACAGTATTTCTAACCCCAAGTATTCACAACTCACAAAACAGACACCCAAAATGATGAGATTTAAAAAATGCATTGTTATTCACCTGTGTTCTGTATTTTTAACTTGTAGATGTCACCCACACTTTCAGTGCACCCATTTAGAGTGCAAGTGTTTGCTGGCAGGTTCAGCGGTAAGGCCAAAATTTCCTGGATGATGGAGTGAACTGTTCCTACTGCCTTCGAAACACGCACACATAAGAAAATAAGAACTGCCATTTACTGGGTCAGACCATAGGTCCATCTTCCCCAGTCTCCTATGACACACTGGCGAAGAGTGGATGCTGAAAAGGAGAGTGAGCTGGGAATGGCCAGAGTCTACTGCCCTCTCTGGCTTCGACCACAAAAATGCAGGTCCTCCTGCTGGCTGCTTGGGGGAGGAACAACCCTTCAGCCTCTCTTAACTGCCAAGTGTTATGAGCCAATCACTAGCTAACCTTTCCACTTGTCTACCATTTTGCAAGACTGTCCTGCCTTCCTAAACCAGGCCAAATCCTGTAATTCCTTTAGATAACCTCCCTACAAGAAATCCTTGTCTTCTCAGAGAAGGTACAGTGAGAAAAATAGTATGTGATCATATTATTAAGGACTGTATCATAATGCAAATTGGTAAAGGGGATGAAAAGAGATTTACAAACAGCATTAATGCCAGCCTCTTTTTAGCCCATGAATCCTCCATATTTTTTTGTATGTGTGTATATATAATATTTATCTATCAGGTCCCCTCCCAGCATGGCATCCTGGGGGCAGTGGGGGCCATTGGCTTACAGACTTTCTCACATGTAAGTCTGACTTTAGACTGGCTCAGTGGAAACTGAAGGATGGCAGGTGGCCCCCTAAATGAGACAAGCTTGGTGGGGCTCAGCTCCAGCTTCACATCATAGACTCACAGTAACTGGCAGGTTTGGTAGAGAAGTCAAGAACTCAGATCATGGAGACTGAACTAACCCTGTGACTGCTATAGGATGTTGCCTATGTTGGGCTTGAAGTAGCATCTTCTTCTTATTCCAAGATTAATTTATTCATAGCTATTTGACCTTATGCCAATGTTGTTCTTCAGCCAAAAAAACTGTTTACTGTCCTAATATTTGCCCCATATATGTCATTGTACAGACTAATCAGATCTCCTTTCAGTCTCTATTTGTTTAAGCTAAGAAAGTCGAACTCTTTCAATTTTCTTTCATCAGAAAAGTTTTCCATAGCCTTCAAGATCCTAGTGGCCTTTCCAGTTTAAGTTGTTTTTGAACATTGGTGACAGAGCTGCATACTGGGCATGTCTACACATGTATTTGATCTGGGATCAGTTTACTCATGGGTAAATGCTCCTGGGCAGGCAGGGAAGCTGGAGCAGATTTGCTGCTAATGGCAGCTAACTGCTCCTGCTTCTGGGGTCCTGCAATGGGCCCCTGTTGCCACCAGGGGGAGCTCTAGGCTCCCCATTGGCGCTAGCCCAGGGGCTGGCAGGGTTCTGCAGCAATTTCCAAACCCAGTGCCTTGATCACGCAATTGGGACACAGGGCTGGGACCTGCCTCTAGCCAGGACAGATCCCAGCCCTTGCCCCACACACAGGGCAGAGGTTGGGGAGCTTGTTTTCCACTTAGCTCTGTAATCACAGAGCTGGGCAGGGCACAGGCTCCCCAGCCCCTGCCAACAAGGAGCTCCCAGCAGCACCTCTGCCACTGTGGGGCCAGTGCTGGGAGATCCTTCTCTCCCAGTGCCAGTCCCTCGACCACGGAGCAGACACTAGGAGATAAGGTTCTCCCAGCCCTCACTCTCCCATTAAAATCTCAGAGTGGGAGCTTGGAGCTCCCTGCTGCCAGGGCAGGGGGACATAATCCCCGCCTGGGCTCCAGTGGCAGAATCTGCCCTGGCAGCAAGCAGCTCCTGGGAACAGGGAGCAATTTCCCACCCCCTGATTGTCAGCTGACCAGGGGCAGATTTGCATTTGCAGGTTGGAAATTTACTCACGAATTATTAGCGAGGTTTACTGCACAGTAAGGATATGCATGTGTAGATGGAGTAAACTATGCTATTAAGTAGTAAAGTGTTTTGTGTAGACATACCCACTGTACTCTAAATGGGGTCTTGACAATGCCTTGTTCAGTGGTACTGGTACCTTCTGATCCTTACTGCATATACCCTACCAAATACACCCTAGGATTGTGGTAGTCTTTTTGACCGCTGCATCACACTGATGGCTCATGGCTATCCTACAATTAACCAATACACCCATACCCCTCTTAGATGTTCCCAGTCTCTGTGCCCCCATGTTTGTAGCTGAAGTCCTTGTTATTGGTCCCTACTTCACACTATGTACTGTTAAATTTCATTTCTCATGCCTCATTGCATAAGTTTATGTGGGAAGATGTAGATAATGATCTGGTCCTCCTGCACACTGGGAATGCCCCACCCCAGCTTAGTGCCCACCCACTAATTTCATGAGGATTCCAATATTAAACAGAACATGTCCTAGGAGAGATCCCTGAGGAGCACAACTGGTAACTGTTCTCCTACTGGATAAGTCACTTTCTGAACTAAACCACTGAGGTCTCTCTAGGTGCCTGTGACATCTGCTCTTATTAGGCTGGAAGGTGTAGTGTCCCCAGCCTGACCAGCTGTTTTGCTCAAGTGAAGTGATTTGCTTAGGGCCGGGGTTTTCAATCTTTTTTAACAAGTATACCCCTTCTGTCTTAAAGTTTCAGCTCATGTACCCCTTTATATTTTTTTCTTGTTTTTAAGGGGTGGGGAAAGGGGCAGATTGAGGCCCTCGTGGTGAGGGAGGGAGTGGGGCTGGGGCAGGGGCAGGTGATGCACAGCTGGGGTGCAGCATGGGATGGAGCTGCAAGCGCCTCATTCAGGGGACGTGGAGCTGCATACACCCCAAGAGGGCATGGGGGACATGTGCCCATGGATCTGCACAAGGGGTGGGGCAGGCTGCTGCTGCAGGCTGGGGCTAGGGTTGTGCTGGGGTCTTCCTGGCAGGGGGCTGGTTGGTGGTGGCACTGGGAGGGGGCTATGGGAGGGGCTGCAGCCACTCCAGAATTTGCTGTAGCCTCCCCAACCCCCACTTCCAGCACTGCCATCGCCTGCCTCAAGCACAGTCCAGCCCAACACCCCCACCAGGAACAGCCTGGCGTTGCCCCAGCCTGCAGCAGCAGCCCGCCCTCTCCCCACATGCAGATCTGGGGACACACACCCCACATGCCCTCCTGGGGGTGTGTGTAGTGATGGGAACTGTCCCCCCCGCGCAGCTCAGTCACGTGCCCCTCCCTGGCTGGGCAGTCCCTGCCTGAACCCCACTCCCTCCCCCACCCCTACTCCCACCGTGGGGGACTTAATCTGCCAGCCTCGTGCCTTTTCCCTTACAACAGACTTACCAGCGGGACCCAGGTGCTCTCCACGCTGCTGGGCTACACTCCTCACCGCCTACATGCTCTGCTCATGCGGCTGTGCGCATGCCTGGGGCATTTATCTGTCACATTATCAGTCATATCAGTTCTGTGTACTCACTATGATCTTTTTAAGTACCCCTAGGGGTACGCATAACCCGGTTGACAACCACTGGCTTAGGGTATCAGTTGGCACATGCTCAGTGTGGGTCAGACTCAGGAGGTTTTGGAGGCTCTGAACTTTCGAACTATCATTACATCATGACCTACTTTCTGGTTCTGAGCATGCCCAGTTTATTGAGTGACAGTGGTTTTGGCACCAAAAAGGTGCAGATCACCCCCCTGAGATAATTATCGATCTGATTGGTGAATAAATGGAAAGCATTAAGTTTGTTCCAAATGATATTGAGTGACAGACACCTCTATCGGTTTGATTGAATTAGGAAGTGATTGATGGGACTTCTGAACTGATGATTGGTTTAGCTGCAATTGACAGAAGCAGTGTGATCTGGGTAAATAAAAGGTTTGCGTATGTGATGTTTGTGTGCGTGTATCTGTGTTGGATTGTTGGTGAACTTGCTGGATGTTTATGTGTGGTATGTCAGTGGCTGTCTTTGGCTGTGCCTGCTTGGGTCTGTTTGCTTGGTGGTTGCTTAGGTATACATCTGAGCTTGGCACGAGCCTAGTGGACACGAGAAGACTGATTAGTGCATGTATTGGTGTTGGGTACCTCACTCCCCTGCTGAGCTGTGCTTGCAGTACTGTTGCAAGAGAGTGAGTGGGTAGATGATTTTTAGGATCCTGAAACTGGGGGTGATAGACTGGGAGGGTGAGAGAAGTAGAACTAATTGAGTGAGTTATACTTGTGAGTTTATAATTTGGTGTCCCTATATAGGACATAAGATCTTTGTTTTTGGATTTATTTGTAATTGGCTATTTGTCTGATGTGGTGGGAAATTGTTGAACTTGTATGGGAAGTGGCATAGTTGTAAATTAATGTCATTGACAGTTTGTGTATAAAGTTGTATGTCAGTTCTTTATTAAACATCTGTTGCGCACTTGCGTTTTGTCTTAACAATATAACTCACTTGTTCATACTTACCTGGTATGTAGAGTCTTGCTTATGTTTACTTACTTTTTCCTAAAGCTTGCTGGGTAGCCAGCCTCAGGCACATACTTTAAGGTACAGGCATACCTCGGAGATATTGCGGGTTCAGTTCCAGACCACCACAATAAAGCGAATAGCGCAATAAAGCGAGTCACATGAATTTTTTGGCTTTCCAGTGCATATAAAAGTTATGTTTACACTATACTGTAGTCTATTAAGTGTGCAATAGCATTATTTCTTAAAAAAACAATGTATATACCTTAATTAAAAAATATTTTATTGCTAAAAAATGCATCTGAGCTTTCAGCGAGTCGTAATCTTTTTGCTGGTGGAGGGTCTTGCCTCGATGTTGATGGCTGCTGACTGATCAGGGTGGTGGTTGCTGAAGGTTGGGGTGGCTATGGCAATTTCTTAAAATAAGACAACAATGAAGTTTGCCACATCGATTGACTCTTCCTTTCACGAAACATTTCTCTGTAGCATGCGATGCTGTTTGATAGCATTTTACCCACAGTAGAACTTCTTTCAAAATTGGAGTTTGAAATATTGCAAGAATTACCAAAATGTGTCACAGAGACACGAAGTGAGCAAATGCTGTTGGAAAGATGGCGCCAATGGAAAAATGGTGCCAATGGACTTGCTCGACGCAGGGTTCCACAAACCTTCAATTTGTAAAAAATGCAATATCTGCGAAGCACAATAAAGTGAAGCGCAATAAAACAAGGTATGCCTGTACTCTGGGCCCTGAGGTCAGCAAGCTCAAGCTATTAGCAAATTAAGGAGTAACCTCTTTCATTGCATTGATCCCTGATGATTTCATCCTGACAAATTAATAATATTGATCTGTGACATTTGCATAATTAGGGATCATGCCCTCAACACTCTGACGCATTGTAATTATGGTATGTTGAAGCTAATTGCCATGCTCCAGCAGCCTTGGCATCCCATGTATTCAGCATCCCCACACTTTAAAATGGTGGTAGGAGTGCTTCAACTAAAGCTTGTGGAACAAACTTTAGTTAAAGTACCCCTGCCGCCATTTTGAAGCACAAGACACGGAATACACAAGATACTCCAGATGCTTTAATTAGAGCAGCTCCCAAGACCCGCTCTAATTAAAGTGCCCTCCCACTCCTGCAGCATGTGTAAAAATGCCCTCTATGACCCAAATCCTTATCCACTTCAAAACTGTAGCATTGATTCCCTTCCTGTCTAGTTCAGCAACTAATTTTCCATGAAGCATGGTTATCAGAAACTTTGTTTACATCTAGAAAAATGAAGTCCACCTTTTTATCCTTACTTAACAAGTCCATTATCTTAACATAGATAAATATTAAATTAGTCTGATATTATTGTCCTCTCACAAACCCACGTTGCATTTTGTTCCATTTTTGAATCACTTCCATATTTTTTTACTATTCTTTCCTTCAGTATCTGGTTTAAGACCTTACATCAGAGGCGGGCAATTATTTTGGGCAGAAGGCCGCTTACTGAGTTTTGGCAAACCATTGAGGGCTGCATGACAGGCAGCCAGGGGCAGATAAATATTCATTTTCTCAATTTTTTAGGGGCCCCACAGGCCAGATAAAATGGCCTGGCGGGCCGCATCCGGCCCCCGAGCTGCATTTTGCCCACCCCTGCCTTACATGTTATTGAAGTCAAGCAAAAGGGCTTGTAGTTGCCTGGGTCACTTTTTCTTACTTAAAAAAAAACACACACTATGGTAGAATTTGATTTCCTTTTATGCAGATAAACAACAGCTTTTTAGTCACATGAGTGCCAAAAGTGCCACTTATGCACAGGAAGCAATTCTGTGAGTCCTGCACATTGGATAAGTCAGTGGGTGCACATACACTGAGTATGTGCTGTAGAGAAGTGACTCTCAACCCTTTTTTGCACAAGGGCCTATTTGTAAACATTGATGGTCAGTCCTGACCTAGTGTCCTTCACTCACAACCTGCTGCTCCCCACACCCAGGCCCCAGACCCCAGTGTTTGGGGGTGGAGGCATGGGGGTGGGTGCGTGGGGCACGAGGGGCCTCAAGCAGCCCCTTGCAGGCTGGAACTCTGCCAGTCTGCAAGGGAAAAGTCATGGTTTCCCATGCTTTTCTCCTTTAAAGAAAAATCCATTTTTAAAGTTTGTTGATCCATTTTTAAAGTTTGTTTGTGACCCTGTTAGAAATATTATTAAAAATGCATTATCAATAGCTGTTAGCTCCCATCAATAGTGTTGTCCTTTGAATAAGCACGGCTGCCAGCCCTCCTTGTCTCCTTAATGAGAGAGGGAAGGGGGTGTTGGAAACTGAAGGAAAAACTCCAAGAGCTCTCTTTGTTCTGCAAATTTACTATCTCTTTGTTACACTAAATCACACTTTCTTTCATGGCTCCTACGGTTCTTAGGCTAAGATAAGAATAATTGCCATTTTAGCCTTCAGGTTGAACCTTGAGTAACCTTAAGTCCCTTTTGAGCACGCATAATAACCTAATACATATTAAGCCTATCCGCCCCGCATACTTAAGTAGTTAATTATAATACACATGGGATGCATGATCTGACGTATTCTCATGCATGTTTCTATGAACCGGAAATGAGTTGTAAGAGTTCCTGTTTCTGTACACGTGCCAGAAGAGAAGGGATAAAAGCCTGCTAATGATTGTACTTGGGGGCAGAGGGTTTTGATCTTTGTCTTCTCCCTCTGACCCTATTTGCAAATATATACCTTTTGTCTCACCAACAATGTGTGCCTAAGGATTTGTTATTCAATGAGCCTCCAAAGAAAACGAACCGAGAGAGAGTTTTTTTTACTTCAATCTGGCGCCCAACGTGGGGCCCTTCTTTGGATGACTCCGGAGTTCGTCGGCACATCATCTCTGCCCCCCTGGGGGGTTTGCGCGCCGAGCCTTTCTTTTTGGCTCGCCCTGAGGGGGGGCTTGAGGTGTGAGCCGGAACATCCGGAACACTAAGGGCTCCTATGCAAATTTTGTTTTTTTTTGGAGTCTCCAGGTACACATTTTTGGCTTTGGATCGAGATCTCTGGGGTATCTGAGTGAGTATACGAATTCCCTTTGCCCAATTTGGTTCTGGGTCCGGAGCAGGAGGTGTGCATGTTCTCATGGTAAATCATCTGCTGTAAGGGACTTTTTGGTATTTGGTGTGCCTTGGGTGCACTTTTGTGGGCAAAATGGGTACGGTTAGCTCCCGTGTAGAAAACACGGATACCCCTCTAAGGTGCTTATTACGTCATTTTAATAAATTTGCAAGGCCGGCCGATTACGGAATAAAAATGAAAAAAGGTGATTTAACTAAGTTTTGTCAACTCGAGTGGCCAACATTTGGGGTCCACTGGACCCCGAAAGGATCCTTTGTGCTAAAAGAAGTGATAGCTATCCATGAAATTGTTATGCAAAATGGGTATTGGAATCAGTTTCCTTATATTGATTGTTGGTTGTGGGTGGTTCAAAATCAGCCACCTTGGATTAAGAATTACTTAGTAAAGTCTCATGTGATGCTTGTTAAGAAAAAGACTCGGGGGGGGGCGCCTGTACTTCCTGAGTCTAATGAGGGGGGGAATTCTGAATTGGCTGAGTACCGGACCTGTGCTCCGGTTGCCCTGTCGGGTAGCGAAGATGAGTCAGACGCCTCCTCGGCATCCAGTCCTTCTGCACCACCGCCCCCTCCCTTAGAGAGACCACCACCGACGTACCAAGGCATACCTAATGAGTTAGAGCGTGAGCCTCAGCCAAGTGCCTCATCTGAATCAGGAAATAAGGGTTATTATTTGCGTAAGCCTGTAGAGTCACAGCCGGTGTTGAACTGTCCGATGCGAGAGGTTATTGGGGAAGGAGGCACTGCAACTTTTGTCTACACCCCATTTAGCACTTCAGATTTATTTAACTGGAAGAATCAGAGCCCCTCTTTTCGTGAAGACCCTGAAAAGATGAGGGATTTGTTTCGATCTATTGGGCAGACTCATCGACCCACTTGGGCTGATGTCCAGATGATGCTCCAGACCCTCCTAACCCCGGAGGAAAGGAGATTAGTGTTAGGTACAGCAGAGCGTATTGCGACAGCCAGAGTTGAGTTAGCGGGTGCTGCTGGTCGTACTCTGCGTGATACCTTCCCTGTAGAAGAGCCGAGATGGGATAATCACACTGCCGAAGGCAGAGAGCTGAGTGCACGGTATCTGGGAATTATAGTGGAAGCAATGGGAAAGGCAGTGCCTCGGGTTACCAATCTGTCTAAGTTGTATGAAGTGAGACAGGGAAAAGAGGAGGATCCCTCAGCTTTCCTTGGGAGGCTGTATGAGGCATTTCGCAGGTTTTCGGATCTGGATCCAGAAGCCCCAGATAACCAGCGCATGGTAAATCTTATGTTTATTGGTCAATCTGCTGCTGATATCCGTAAGAAGTTACAGAAAACTGAGGGAGGTGCTGGGAAACCGATTTCAGAGCTGGTGGAAATTGCATATAAGGTGTATGGGAATCGTGAGCAAGTGCAGGAGCGCAAGGAGGTTAAAAAGGCTCAGCGACAGATGGCAGCACTAGCAGCTGCTATAACTGGAGGGAACTCTGAAAAGGCTGGGATGCAGAAGGGGAAAGGAGAAAGAGTGGGAGCAGACGTTTGTGCTTATTGCAAAGAGAAAGGACACTGGAAGAGGGAATGCCCGAAGTTGAAGGAGAAGAGAGAGAGGGAACCGAGAGGTCACCTCATGCGGGCAGAAGACAAGGGTGAGGATTCAGAATGAAGGGGACAGGGATCTAAGACCACTACCCTTCGGGTTGGAGCCCGAGAAGATCCCATGGTAACCATTAGGGTTGGTGGCAAAAACTTTGAAGCCTTGGTGGATACTGGGGCTACATTTTCAATGATTCCAGAAAAACCCCCCTGTGCAGGAACTAGTGAACAGCATGTACTTGTGGAAGGGATTGAGGGAATGCAAACCCGACTCCCTGTTTGTAAACCACTCCTCACCAAGGTGGGAGACCATTTGCTCGAGCACTCCTTTGTGTATTCTCCAAGTTGCCCGGTTGCACTCCTTGGGCGGGACTTACTCACAAAATTGCAAGCTGAGATCTTTTTCAGAGACGATCAGATGGTGGTCCAGCTACCTGTCAAGCAGAGCTCGAACTATCAGATGGCTCTCCTGGAGGACCGACGCCCTGCAGTAAGTCCAGAAGATCACATGACTGGAGTAGACCCCTCGGTATGGGCTGATGGAACCCCTGCGCGAGCTAAGTTCGTCTCCCCGGTAAGGATCGTACTCAAGGATGGGGAGGGGCCCGTTCGGGTAAAGCAGTACCCACTCAGCCGAGCGGCCAGAGCTGGACTCAAGCTGTTAATAGAGAAATACAAGAGGTACGGATGGCTAGTGGAAGGATCCTCACCCTATAACACCCCCATCCTTGGAGTGCCAAAGGCAGATGGGGTCTCATACAGACTGGTCCAAGACTTACGGGCAGTAAATAAGAAGGTCCTTTCAGACCATCCTGTAGTCCCGAATCCTCACACGATTTTGACACAAGTACCGGGGGAAGCTGAAATATTTTCAGTGCTAAATTTGAAAGATGCTTTCTTCTCTATTCCCCTTCACTGAGACAGTCAAAAATTGTTTGCTTTTGAATGGGAGGATCCAGACACCTTCCATAAAGCCGAACTCATGTGGACAGTTCTCCCACAAGGATTCGTAGCAGCCCCTCATATTTTCGGACTTGCCCTTCAGAAGGACTTGGAGGAGTGGAAGGGATCACACCCCACAGTGACTCTCCTCCAGTATGTGGATGACCTGCTAGTTGCAAGCCCAAACTTGCAGCTCTGTGAGGAAGCCACCAGGTCACTCCTAAACACTCTGGGGGAAAAAGGATATAAAGTTTCTAGAGAGAAAGCCCAGATATGTCAGCCTGAAGTCACATTTTTGGGATATAAGCTCTCAAAAGGAGTCAGAGCCCTAAGTGCAGATCGCATACAGGCAATCCAAGGTCTAACCCCACCTAAGTCACCCAAGGAGCTACGAGCATTCCTAGGGCTAACTGGGTTCTGTCGACTATGGATACCAGATTATGGTGGAAAGGCTAGACCACTATATGACTCACTGACTAAGGAGAGTCTCACTAAATGGAAATGGAATAAGGAAATGCAGCATGCCTTTGATCTGCTTAAAGCAGCATTAACCCAGCCCCCTGCCCTGGCCATCCCAAACAGTAAAAAGCCATATCGACTGTATGTTCATGAGAATCGAGGGGTCGCATCAGGGGTGCTGACACAGCCATCGGGCCCGACCTGGAGACCCGTGGGATATTACTCAAAGGTTCTAGATCCAGTGGCACTCGGGTGGCCAGCCTGTCTTCGGGCTGTGGCAGCCACAGCAGTGGTTGTTGAAGAAGCCCAGAAGATAGTCATGGGTGCGGATATGGAAATACTCACTCCTCATGGAGTTCCCCAGATCCTAGGGACTGAGGGAGGGAAATTTCTTAACCCCTCCAGACAATCACGGTATGAGATATTTTTGCTCTCTAATCCAGGACTTACTTTCAAACATACTACAGCCTTAAACCCTGCAACCTTGCTGCCGGAGCCAGGGAAACCGATGCATGACTGCCTTGAGGTCCTAAATCAAACCACACAGGTGCGACCTGATCTTGCTGAGGACCCAATTGAGGACCCAGATGTTGAATACTTCGTAGACGGCTCCAGCTCTGTCATCGATGGAAAAAGACGAACAGGATGTGCAGTGGTAACCTTGGATAAGGTAGTATGGAGGGAGTCATTGCCGAGCTCATGGTCGGCACAGGCCGCAGAACTCACTGCGCTCACCCGAGCATTACAGCTGGGGACAGACCAGCGGGTTAATATATACACTGACTCTCGCTATGCTTTTTCTACAGTCCATGCACACGGACTATTGTGGAAAGAAAGGGGTTTTATTACGGCCTCTGGGAATAAAATTGCTAATGGCCCCCAGATTATCAAGCTACTAGAGGCACTCCACCAGCCTAAAGAGGTAGCAGTCATTCATGTGCGGGCCCATGGGAAGGCTGCTGAGGAAAAGCATAAGCTTGGAAATGCAAAGGCTGATTCAGCAGCAAAGGAAGCTGCATTTATTGGGGGAGAAGCGGAGGAGGTATCCAAGCAGGCCATGTCCCATGCCATATGGCCAGACATCCAAGATTTAGTCCCACAGTATTCCCCTGAAGAAGATAAATTTGCACAAAGAGCTTGTGCAGAAAAGAACTCCCAGGGGTGGTGGATAGTACCAGGAGGGAAAGTCATGATACCCAGGCCATTGCTTCGGGAGGTGCTGCAACAGCTCCATGCAAGAACCCACATGGAGGTTTGGCCATGGGTGATCTAGTGATTCACCAAGCAGTAGCTCCAGGGCTATATGTAGAAGCTCAGCGCATTGCTACCAAGTGCATCACATGCCAGAAAGTAAACCCCCGAAGGAAACCCCCTGTGCCAATGGGAGGTAGACCCTGGGCAGCGTACCCTGGACAGGCATGGCAGATTGATTTTGCCAAGCTCCCACGGTCCAGACATCACGGGTTTTTACTTGTCATGGTAGACCAGCTCTCTGGTTGGGTCGAGGCCTGGCCCACCAGGACTGCCACTGCGGCTACAGTAGTGAAGTATTTGTTGCAGGAGATCATTCCACAGTATTCCCTGCCTGAGTCCATTGAGTCGGATCAAGGACAACACTTCGTGGGAAAAGTGGTTCAAGGAGTCGCGCAAACTCTCAAGGTTACTTGGAAATTACACACACCATGGAGACCACAGAGTTCAGGACAAGTGGAACGTATGAATAGGACTTTAAAGACTTTGCTCACCAAAATCTGTATTGAAACACGTCTTAAGTGGCCTCAAGCATTACCGCTCGCCCTTACTTGCATTCGAAACACTCCCCGACGGGGCCTTAAATTGACCCCATATGAAATTATGTTTGGCAAGCCGCCTCGAGTCTTACCTCCTGGGATGCGAGAGAATGTAACTTTTGAATTAGGTAATAGTGAGCTTCATATGTACGTTATTGCTTTGCAGTCTGTCTTGTTTTCTCTTCACAGGTATGCAGCCTCCTTTCAGCGCCTGCCTTTAGACGTACCGGTACATGACTTCTCCCCGGGAGACTGGGTCTTGGTGCAGCGGTGGAAAAAGAAACCTCTGACTGAGAGGTGGAGTGGCCCTTTCCAGGTACTTCTAACAACCCACACCGCTGTAAAGATCGCTGGCCATGACCGTTGGATACACCATACCCGTGTGAAACGACATCCACAAGCGTCAGAGGACAACAACTCCCAAGACGAACTCACTCCGGAAGCTGAGTCGTCTTCGGAACAAGAAGCCAGCAAGTGGAGCTGTGAACCTACTGGTGATCTCCAAGTGCGCCTGAGACGGCTTAATCAAAGTTCAGAAAATTAGTCCAGAAAGTAAACGGGAAAATATGGTGGGAATTATAATGTGCCTTGTTGTTATCTGCATAATGAAAGAAGCAGGATTGCATAGCCTTAGCCACTGGCCTATGCCCCCGCTTTCCCAAATTACTCCCCCAGGGACAAATTTGTATGTTGATATGATGGAGAGGATTGCAAGTACTTTTAATCTTACCATCTGCTGGGCCTGTGGGGGGCTCCGAGAGGCCGGAGAACAGTGGCCTTGGAGGGCTTTTCCTTTGGCCCCAAAATGGTTGGTCAGTGACAAAGCAGATGTTAAGAGTACTGGTCAAGAATGGGATGAGAACCACAGCTGGGATCTTTCCCAAGTGGCATTGGGAGAGTACTGTATTAGCAGTAATGGTACAGGAAGGAGGTTAGGACATAGTCAGTGTACATGGACATTAAAATGGGCTCGAGTATGCAGCAGGTATGCTGATCAATGGAATTCTGCTGCCGTTAGGCTCCCAATCTCCACACAGATGCAAAATCTCAAAAGGACAAGAATATTACCTTTCGATCCTGACCCTACCAGATGTCAGGCATATGAAAAGACCCGAGGCGAACAATTTACCTACATTTATAAGTGGCAATGGGCACACCTGAATGGCACAGTGGCAAGGTTTAATGCATATTGGAGTGCCTTAAATGACACAAATGAAATAACCAAGTGCGAGTATAGGGATAAAGATGGCGTATGGAAATGTCAGTTTAAACTGAGTAACTATCACACTGGCCCTTTAGGGCATAAGGGCACCAAATACTATCCCCTTCTTTTCCACAGCCGTGACCCCCTAGCCTTGGGAGGGGAACACAGGGCCCTAAAAGGACATTATTGGATTTGTGGAAAGCGTGCCTATACGGTCCTACCACGAGGGTGGACAGGAACCTGCTATATTGGAGTAATTGTACCATCTTTCTTTTTGTTACCATCTGAGGTTGGAAATAAGCTGGGAGTCTCTTTGTATGATGATTGGAACAGGGCCAAGAGAAGTATTGATGTAAGTTTGACACAGGGTGGCTCCCAAATGTGGAAGGAGGATGAGTGGCCTCCTCAGAGGATTATTGAGTATTATGGACCAGCTACATGGGCTAATGATGGGAGTTGGGGCTACCGGACACCAATATATATGCTGAATAGAATCATCCGGTTGCAGGCAGTCTTGGAAGTAATTACTAACCAGACCGCCACTGCTCTCGAGTTGCTGGCTCGACAAAGTTCTCAGATGAGGGAAGCCATATACCAAAATCGAATGGCTTTAGACTATTTACTCGCAGAGGATGGCAGAGTCTGTGGAAAGTTCAACCTTTCTAATTGTTGCCTCCAAATAGATGATAACGGGAAGGTGGTCTTAGAGATTGCCAAAGAGATTAGGAAAATAGCCCATGTACCAATACAAACGTGGGAAACTACATGGAATAAGGACTGGTGGTTTCAATTATTTGGAGGACCCTGGTGGAAAAAAGTAGGGTTTGTGCTTTTGTGTGCTCTAACTGGTTTGATTTTTATCCCTTGTCTCATTCCTTGTCTTACTAGATTGATAACCACCACAGTAGAAGGAATGCAGGTTGCAGCAGTCCCTCTAAAAGCACAGACTGTAGCAAAAGTCATGGTCCTCAGAAAAATTCCTTGTAATTATCTTGATATGCCCAAATGAAGTAAAGATCAGAAAGCATCTTGAGGGGGGAATATTGTTAGAAATATTATTAAAAATGCATTATCAATAGCTGTTAGCTCCCATCAATAGTGTTGTCCTTTGAATAAGCACGGCTGCCAGCCCTCCTTGTCTCCTTAATGAGAGAGGGAAGGGGGGGTTGGAAACTGAAGGAAAAACTCCAAGAGCTCTCTTTGTTCTGCAAATTTACTATCTCTTTGTTACACTAAATCACACTTTCTTTCATGGCTCCTACGGTTCTTAGGCTAAGATAAGAATAATTGCCATTTTAGCCTTCAGGTTGAACCTTGAGTAACCTTAAGTCCCTTTTGAGCACGCGTAATAACCTAATACATATTAAGCCTATCCGCCCCGCATACTTAAGTAGTTAATTATAATACACATGGGATGCATGATCTGACGTATTCTCATGCATGTTTCTATGAACCGGAAATGAGTTGTAAGAGTTCCTGTTTCTGTACACGTGCCAGAAGAGAGGGGATAAAAGCCTGCTAATGATTGTACTCGGGGGGGGGCAGAGGGTTTTGATCTTTGTCTTCTCCCTCTGACCCTATTTGCAAATATATACCTTTTGTCTCACCAACAATGTGTGCCTAAGGATTTGTTATTCAATGAGCCTCCAAAGAAAACGAACCGAGAGAGAGTTTTTTTTACTTCAACCCTTTCATATATTCTTGAGACTACTTTGGGGTCGTGACCCACGGGTTGAGAAACACTGCTGTAGAATATGCACTGGCCATGTGCATACACAGCTATGTAACCACACCTATTGTGAATTCACACCTGCATTTCGATGTAGGCAGCCAGAAACTCATGATTAGCAAGTCTTGACTCTAGAGGAGGCTGGAGAAGGTCCTCATATGTTTTCATCCTCAGTAGCTGAGTGGTTAGGGCATTTGCTTGGAAATCCAGGTTCTAGGCCCCTCTCACCCAGAAGGAAAGTCTCTGACTTGCCAGTATTGCATTCCAACCACCACACTACAGTTCAGGCATTATCTGTGGCCCCCTGGGCAGCCAAGACAGGGAAGTAGGTGAGACCAGGAGAAAGAGCACATACCAGAGAGTGTGTGGCTCAGTGAGATTGTTGTTCCCTTGAGTGGAAGCCTGTGTTGTATCTTTAAGCTTTGCTCCCAATGAGGCCGCCTTTCTATTTTATCCAGTGACTAGTAAATGCCAGGAGCAGTGGCTCATGTTCAGAAAGATTGCTGGATAATGCCTGACCTGTAGCTATGGCTTCCCAAGTGAAGAAGGCGGCCCTCTTCCTTTCCCCTCATTCCTGTCGTTTTTGGGGGGACTTTCACTTGTACTCACATATGTGAACTTTTCTGCCCAGTGCATGGCCTTGCTACCACGTGGTTAATCTGTATGTACAGGCTTACTTGTTCCAAGCACAAAAGAAGGGGCCAAAAAGGCCATATACATATAGACAGCTAGAAAACTGCCACTGGCAGAGGGAAATAGGAATGGGGAATAAAACTGCACAAAGGGAAATTCTGCCCTACCTTTGCTTTTCTCCGGTCAAAGGATGCTATTATTGATTTGATAGATTGTGATGACCTGGACTACACAAGTTGCTATTTCATGTACCAATTCCTTCAGTGGTCTAGGATGAAGATTATCCAAACCCCTGAATTTTGTAATATCAGGCTTTCACCTTGCATTTGATCAGGGGAGGTACACTGCCAACCTCTTCCTGGTGAGGGGGCTGGGCCAGGGCTGGGCTGGGCCGGGCTGGGAGCACGGTATGTCTATGGACTGCGTGGAAATGGGGCAGGCTTAGCTGTGCAGGGTGGGCAGGTGGCGGTGGCAGCTCTGGGAGGGGTGGCTACTAGAGGGCTAAGATTAATTTTAGGGTGGCTATTCTTTCCACCCCTCCCCCGCAAGTCCCCTCCTAGTGTCAACCCTGCATATGACCATTTTTTTCTATTCATGTACTCAGTTGTTGTGTTTTACCCCATCATTGTCTTCCATCATCTCCCCACCCTGACTGAAGTTCTTTAACCATGCATAGCCTGCCTTTGGGCGCTTACAGACGTTACATTTTTTTGTGTGATGAGGCTCCTGAAAGTGCTCTAAAACGGTAACGTAACAAACATTCACAGCAGCAGAGCACTTTTAAAATGACCGATCGTGTGAAAAATTAACCTTCCTTAAATCAGTTATTGGGTGAAGGCACCCTAGGGCAGAGCACTTTAGAGAACCCGTGTACAGGTGAGTGTTAATTTGGAGTGATTCTGCCCACATACCATGCGCCTTTGCAGGGCTGGGCAGCTGCTGGCCCATGAGCACCAGCTCAACCCTGCCCCTAGGGCTGTCACAGAGAGGAGAGAGAGGGAGAGGGGTCAGGGAGAAGGGGAAAGGCAAGACGCTGGTGTTGGGAGCTGGGGTAGGAGGGGGAATCCAGGCCCCGTGCCATGCAGGCCCAGCCCAACCACCCCTGCTGGGGTCTTGAGGGGGAGCTGGCCTGGGCTTGAGCCCATGAGACAGAGGGGCTTGGTATTCCTCTGCCCCAGGCCTCAGCGCAGCAGCCAGGATTCCACTGTGGGAGGGTAGGGGTCCCGAGGCCAGCTTTCCCAGGCGGGGCATGGGGAAAACTAGGGTTTCCCTGTCACTACCAGCCTGGAAGTCAGGCAGGCCACCCCGTCCCTCTGCAGGGCAATTTCACTGAAGGCCTGTTTGCTCTGCCCGGAGGGTGTCTGCCACCCCCTTTCCTTCCCCCCCCCCAAATGGAGAAATCCCTAGGGAAAGAGAATGCTCTTAGAAGGGGGAACCACCAGGCACAGCCCATAGGCATCCAGCCAAATAGCACTATGGGGAGTGGGGGTGCCCTGGCCAGCTTCCTCAGGCAGGGCATGGGAAAGGCTGGGGCTTCCCTGCTGCTACTGGCCCGGGGCTGGAAATCTTCCTGTTGTTTTCAGTGGGTTTTGGATCAGCCTTTTGTTTTTTTAAACCTGTGTGTTCATATTTGATACCCATGCATGGGTTGCTGCCCATTTTATTAGCATGCAGAGCAGCCCACATCTGGGTCTGGTTGAATATCAAGATCTGGTGCAATTTTCAACAGACTTTCTTGTTGTTGAATCTTTGAGTAGGCAACCATTGATCCTCTGGATCATCATGTACATGTAAGAGGTCTAGTCAGATGCCTGATGAATCCATTTGTGGCTAGCTCATTCCCGACACTCTCCCCCAGGGAATCTGCAGAGCATGCTGTGGGGTGTGCAATAGTGCCCTCTGTCTCCTGGCCTCAAGCATGGAGGCTTGAGTTCCCACCATCAAACACTGAAGTTCTGTTAAGTTCACTTGCGCTATAACTTTAAGTGCTTTGTGTAAAACACTTAAAGTTACAGTGTGATCAGAAGTGTCTTCTGATCACTTGTGTAAGCGCCCCTTGATTTCCACCCAATCTTCAACACATAATGGTCACACTTCTTCCCTTCTTTAAATGACCAAAGAAGCTTTGACTGTTTGTTTGACTATTCTTTATACGGTTGAATTCAGCTAAACTTTGAACTTTCTGACTTGTTTCTGAATTTCTTGAACACAGAAAGATATCCCTCATTCCTGCCTTGTTTGTAGATTGTCTGCTATTCTTAATGGCCTGTTTAGGTGCTAGTTCATCTATGCAGGTCTATTCTCTGCTGTTTTTCCTCTTGCTTGGGATGCAAGCTCCTGATAGGTTATGTAGTTTTGCCTTAAAATAATTCATTTCCCCTTCTACATTCAAGCCTGTTAGCCTCCAAACTCATAGTCTGTTTTGCTTGTGTAATTCGTGTATCCTATGTTGTTTTGTCTCCTTACAGATTGCCTGTGGAAAGAGTGATTTCTGGGCAAGTGATATGCCAGGCTGGCCCTTTCTATAGAACAGGGTGGCCACCTGGGGCTGGCAGAGATTCCTTCATGGTAGCTACAGGGTTTGATATACAAGCAGTGGAGCCGAGGCTTGCTGGGTTAAGGAGTTATCCTAGGGCAACTGCGAGCTGTTCCTTGGGGCAAGCGGCAGCACAGTGAGGAGAAAATTAGGGCTTGGGGATTCCCCACAGATGAATTTATAACATCTTTCTTGACTGAAGTATGATAGTGGACACAGTCCCAGTGACTGTAATGGGAGATAGACCCCATTTTGAAAAGGAGCAGAACTTTTCTATTTTGAAGATGTGAAATCAGGAGACTGTGCAAAGCATAAACATATCCCAGATAACATGAGACCCATGACAACAGTCACAGGAGTTGGCAGAGATCTGTGATGGTACCACTCCTTCTCTGGCTCACCAAGGACTCACCAAGCTTCATCACTGAGAGGACAGCAAGGATCCTGCACATAAGCACGGTGGGTGGCTCCATCTTCCCTCGAGTGTTTTCTTCCTCTGTGAGCCAAGGACTAGAAATACTGCCAGCACCAAGGGGTCCTACAGGGGAAAGGCAAATAACAGAATATTAACAAAGATTTGTTCTTAGGGCCTTGTGTGCTTCATGGCAGGCTGAGCTAATATTCTCAATAAATGCCTGTGGAGCCTTCTGTAGTTTCATGCAGCAAGGTAGAAATTCAGTAGCAGAGTCATGAGGGGGAAAATTCAAACCATTTGTATACCTTATGGTATTCTATATTAACTGACACCCCAAGCATCACCACATACTGGTCCTAAGGATGTCTTCTTAACGTTCAGTTGCAATCAAGAAAGCACAAGAATGCTAGAACAGGGGTGAAAAAGTAAGGTCACTACAGAAAGAGGCTAGAATAGAGATTGAAGGTCACCTTGGTATGTCCCAAACTAAATGAATACTTTGCTTCAGGTTCCAGAAAGCAAAATGATGCTTAACATGAGGCAAGGTCAGGATGGTGGATGGGAAAGAGTGTATAAAATTACCCTCTCAGATCTGGTAGGAGAGAAAGCACTCACAGCTTTCATGTTAGTAGAACCAAACACTCTCTCTCCCAGAATACTGGAAGAACAAGCATATGAAAGGGCAAGTCCAGTAGCGAGGATCTGAATACATTTGTCAAAGGGGTGTGGTACTGTTTGCCTGGAGTATACTAAATTCTGTACCTGTGAATATGAAAGGAGAAAAGTGAACTGGGCATCAACATGCTGGTTAGTCTGACCTCCATAGCATGCAAAGTACAGTATTAGAATAAATTTGTCAGAAAGAATAATTAATAATGGAGGCAAATAGAAAATAAGATAAGATACAAGAAAGATAAGTTGCACTAATGTAACCTGATATCTTTTCTTGATAAGTTAAGGATTCTGTAGGCAAGGGAAACGCGATGAATGTAATCCATCAGGACTCTGGTGAGGCATTTGATCCCATGCCACACAGGAAGTTATTAAGCAGAAGAGGATGAGAGTTACTGAAGGAATTGTAGTGTGGGTAAGAAACTGACTTATTTTTTGAAAGGATCTGAAAATTATTCCAGAAAAAACTAGATTAACTCAGGAGACCACATGAACAATATGGAAGTACAGTCTTGGTTAAACCTGACTTTCGTCATCAATACAGTTCTGACTGATGATGAAAATACTGAAATTCTAACAATACATACCTGCTGAATTTATATCACATCAGTCTACGAACCACCAAATGGTCTTCAACTTTACATATTCAATCACAGGTATGATAAAACACAAGTAATCAGCTATAATTTTAACAGCCATAAGGTCAACTAGGGATATAACACAACCAATGAAAGTGGGGAATGGGTTGACGTATGGGCAGAGGCCCATCAATTGAGCCTCATCCATGACTAGGGTTACCATAGGTCTTGTTTTGGCCATGACAGTCCTGGATTTCTTAGGTCAGTTGGTAAAAATTGAAACAAAAGTCCTGGAATTGCAGGGGCATGGGGTGCAGTCCAGCAGGGAGGTGGAGGGGCATGACATGCCAGACAGGCAGGCACCATGGGGCACCATGCCCCTCCATCTCCCCACCAGACTATTCTCTGTACCCCTGCCTGCCTGCCTCTGCCTACAGCAGGGATGCTGACTTGGGGGAGGAGAGTGTCCTGGATTTCCTTAAAAATAATATGGTCACCCTATCCACAACCCAAAGTTTCCCAATTCTTTTTAAGGGGCTCTGAAAAAGGGGCTACAACCCTGACCTGGCATTTGCTAGTAACACCATAACTGGATCCTGTAACAAAATCGTTATGGAACCTATTCCCCACACACAGCATAAACAAGTCATCTTACAAACAAAACCAGCCATAACACTAGTCTTAGTTCCCCTTCAATGCCACTTCAACTTAAAGAAAGCAAAGTGGGATGATTTCACAAAACACCTCTATGCCACCAGAGTAAACCAGAAAATTATGAGCAGTTTGTAAAAATGCTACAGAAAAATGTGGTAAAGCCCAGATTTTCTCATTTTAAGGAGAGAAACCTGGATATTCTTGTTTTAAGGCAAAAAACCCAGACTTCTTCCTTTAAAGGAGAAAAATGCAGGAACTGGTTGGTGGGTTTCCCCTTGCAGGCTAGCAGAGTTCCAGCCTGAAAGGGGCTTGGGTGAGTGGGAGAAGGGCGGCTAGGCAGGGGGTGCCATATGCATGTGCGCACATACTGTACATACACACGGCTGCCAGGCAGCCTGGAGAGCAGCTCCCTACAGGTAAGTCATGGTGGGGGCAGGGAATTGAGGCCCCCACAGTGTGGGAGAGAGGGAGTTGTGCAGGGCTGGAGCTGGGGCTGCTGCCCAGCCATGGCAGTGTGTGCAGCTTGGGGTCTATGGCCATGTGTGGCCTCAGAACCCGAGTGGGGAGCAGGATGGAGCTGCAGGTGGTTCATCTGGGGGGCAGGGAGGGCTGGCTCTCCCCTGCTGCATGTATTCCTATGTGGGGGCATGTGCCCCCCAGATTTGTGCATGGGGTGGGGGCAGGTGTGGGCTGCCTGCTGAGGCCTCGGGGCTCCCTGCCATGCTCTGCTCTGCTGAGACAGCTACTGCCTCTCATGGGCAGCAGCTGAGGCTCAGGTGCTGCTGTGGGGGCAGGGGGTTGCGGACCTGGGTCCCTGGTGCCATAGCCCTGGCAGCTGGGGGCCTCCTCTGGCAGGGCTGTGGGGGGTGGGAGGTTGTAGGTGGGGAGTGAGGGACACCAGCAGGGCCCAGGGAGCTGTGGGTAGGGAGTGAAGGGCACTAGCAGGGTTGGGGGACTGTGGGTGGGGAGTGAGGGGCAATGCTATGGGCAGGGCACTGGCATATCAGGGCTGCTCAGCTCCACAAATGTTCACAAACTCCTCCAAGACCGTTTCAGGCTGGATATAAGGAAGAGCTTCTTTACTGTCCGAGCCCCAAAGACTTGGAATAGATTGCCTCCAGAGGTGGTGCAAGCACCTGCCCTGGACTCCTTTAAGAGACATTTGGATGTTTATCTTGCTGGGATCCTTTGACCCCAGCTGACTTCCTGTCCCTGGGGCAGAGGACTGGACTCGATGAACTTCCAAGGTCCCTTTGAGCCCTAATGTCTATGAAATCTATGACAAAGCAGCTGAGGGAGCAGCTGCAGCTGTACCCACATCCTGGTGAGCAAAGGGGCAGAGGAAGCTCTGATTTTCCATGATAAAAAACCCAAAATGGAACACCAAAATTTTAGGTATTTAGAATTAATTTTATTATAGCAATTGAGGCGCTGATAGGCTTCCAATTTGCTTTAAAAGTGTAAATATATAAATAAAACATTGTGTGTAACTGATACATACACACACACGTAAATATTTATAAAGTTACACTTTTAAAGCAAATATATATGTGTGTGTGTGTATGTATATACAGAGTGGCGTTTCATTTTAATCGTGGGAAAATGTGGATTTTGGGGATTTTAATCAGAATTTGAAGGGGGTTTTTTATCAGAGAAAACCAGATCTCTGGTCATCTCTGTTCATGATTGCCAAAATTCTATTAATGTAGCTGTCTGTCTCATTCAGTGTCTGCATTGTAGAACGGAAACTTCTCCATGATCCCAGGCTACTGGGGGCTACAGTGTAGCCATGTAATGGGTGCCTGTTATTTTTGAACTGCGGGGTGTATTCTGTTTTATTTGTTATGGCTCTCCTGATGTCTGGTGGTGTGATTTTGGCAACTAGATGGAGACTATTACCATTCATTGATTTAAGGCATTCATAATGCACTTGCCACTTTTGTTCAGCACAGGGTCTAGCTCAGAGTTCAGCAATTATTTTGGCTAGAGGGCCACTTAATGACTTCTGGTTAGCTGTCAGGGGCTGCAAGTGTAGCCCCGCCCCTTGACAGGTGCCCCACCCCCATCTTGGGATCAGAAGTTCCAGCCCCTAAGCCCTGACCTTTGCCACCGGAAGTCCCTCCCCTGGCCCATGGGAGTACTCTGTTTGGGAGGGGGTGTTGCCATCTTGGAACCAGAAAAAAAATCATATACTAAAAATCAAACATCTATTATAACATTTTAATTTTATTTCTAAAATATTTTGTCTTGATTTACATGTGTTTGCTTAGAGGTGACTGCACAACAGCTCAGAATAAAGCCTTACTCTTGTATATTATGTGTGAGTGGTTGTGGGGGGGTGATTTGTGGGTGTGTGTGTATAGGGTTTGTGAGGGTGTGGGGGAGCGTCAGTGTGTGTGTGTGGGTGGATGTCAGATTTGTGCAGAGAGGTTGTGAAGGGGCATGGGGGGATGTGGTTGGTTGTGGGGTTTGTGGGAGGGGTATAGGTGTGGGAGTGTGTGTGGGTGTGGGATTTGTGGAGGGATGGGAGTGGGGTTTGTGGGTTCTGGTGGGGTCCCCCTCACCATATGCCTCCCCCCTAGGATGCACAGCCTGAACCAGTGGCGGCAACAGCAGCAGGCGATGGGACTTTGGGGCACTCATGGCCTGCAACAGACAGAGCTCCCCAGCAGTGTGCAGCTATGACTCTGTCCCAGGAACTGCACATAGTGGCATGGAGCCTGCCTGGTCCAATGGCATGTGACTCCCTGTGGTTCCTGGTCCATGCACCATTGGGCTGGGCGGGCTCCGTGCTGCATTGCGCAGCTCCTGGCTCTCCTTCCAGGAGCTGCATACCATCAGGCTGGCTGGGCTGGCTCCTTGCCAGTGCATGGGACTCTTGGCACTGCAGCTGGCAGCCCACACCACTGAGCTGGTCCAGGCTGGCTCTGTGCCTCCACGTGCAGCTCTTTGCTGGAGTGTTGGAAGCCCCACATGGAGGCACAGAGCCAGCTCAGCCCAACAGTGTGCAGCTTCTGCCTGTAGTGCCAGCCCAATCTGTCCCAAAGGCATGCACCAGTAAGCCAGGCTGGGCCAGCTCTGTGCCTCCATGTGCAGCTCCTGGGACTCAGCCAGAGCTGAATGCCACTGAAGTGCTCTGCCTGCCATGTGTCACAAGTGCCTTGAGGGCCTGCTGCCTGCTATTGCTGCCACTGACAGAGGCTGTGCGCCATGTGGATTTGGCCCATGGATTGTATTTTGCCTGCCCCTGGTCTAGCTTCTCTGTATGTGCCCATCTTTCCCAAACTGGACGTGTATATTCATCTGCCAGATAACAAAGTGCAGTGCAACCACATGAGTTTGTAATGTTGTTGGATTAGCCACCCCCCACATTTGCAGTTGATGAGCTTCTTTAATATGTTGTCCTGGGAATTAACTTTGCATTTTGTCGTTCCTGCATGTGTTTTATATGAAAGCATGTGGTCTAATGTCACTCCTAAGTAAATAGGATTCAGGCAGTGGGCGAAAGCTATTCCATTCCAGGTTCCATTGAGTCACTTTCTAGTATCTCGGTTTTGAAGGAGGAAAAAACTAAGTTGTGTTTTATTTGGATTGACATCTAGTGGATTTCTGATGTAATAGTTTGACAACCTATTGAGTGCTAATGCCAGTGGAACCTTGACCTGGGTGAAGTTCTTAGCTTAGGCAATGGTACATAAATTATCTGCATAAATAAAATTTCTCATACCTGGGACAACTGGTTGAACATTCGTGTAGATGTTAAACAGGCTAAGTGCAAGTAAGCTTCCTTTGAGATATGCCATGCTGCTTCATGCACAATTCAACAAAGAATCATCAGCTTTCTAGTGTGGATAGTATTATTCATAGTAGTTGGTAATCTTTTGTCATATCATATATTTTTGCAAGGAGCCTCTGCAGAGTCTCCCAATGCCTGAAGAAGGGTGTTTATGCCCGAAAGCTTGCAAAGAACTTTTCTCCAACTATTTAGTTGGTCTAATAAAAGATATCACATCTTCCCAAAAGCTTTGCCTTTACTGAAGTTGTTAATCCAGCCATTGTAAAATGTATCCCAAGTGATAAACCTCCTGGTTTTCTTACATCTTGAATCAAACCTTGTTGTTTATTTAGCGCCCTACCACAGGAGTTTTCAATCTTTTTTAACAAGTGTACCCCTTCTGCCTCAGTGTTTCAGCTCATGTACCCCTTTATATTTTTCTCTTGTTTGTAAGTGGGGTGTGGGGTTCAGATTGAGGCCCCCTGTGGTAAGAGAGGGAGTGAGGCAGGGACAGGTGCTGCACAGCTGGAATGGAACGTGGGGTGGAGCTGCAAGAGTAGTTTATCTGGGGGGGCATGGGGTGGGGGTGCAGTTCCTGCCTCTACACACACCCTGGTGGAGGCCCAAGGGTCATGTGTCCCCCAGATCTGTGTGTGGGGCAGGGGCAGCTGTTGCTGCAGGCTGGACTTTGCACCCCGTTGCCATTGCCCCAGGAGCTGCACAATGTCATGTGCCTGCTGCTGCTGGGCGGGCAGGGGACAGACACACACATGCTGACACACACACAGATGCAGAAACACACACGGACATGCCCCCCCTAGAGGTAGGTGTGCATGGGGGTTGGGGCAGGGTGGAGCCAGATCAAGAATAGCTGGGGAGTGTGGCTTTGTGCCCGTTCCCAGGAGCAGGACCAGGGAGGGCAAGAGCAGCGGCGCCCCTGTGCAGGCTGCGCACATGCTGCCTGCATGGACAGATTGGGGGGGAGGGGAGCTTGAATGTGGCAGCCACCACCACCACCATCACTGTCCCATGCCGCTGCCATGCCCTGCATCACTTTCTCATGGCTGTTACATGTGCGGCTCCGCTGGCTGGTGCAGCCTGGCTCTCATGGGGGAGGGGGCCTCCAATTTTGTGTTTGCCCAGGGCCCCAGTACACCTTAATGTGCTTCTGGTGACAGCTACTGTACTGTAGAGCAGGAATCAAAGCAGAATGCTTCTGACTCATTCAGGAAATGAGCTAAGCTTCCCCACTTAATGCATGCATCCTAATTTTTTTCAGGGGAGGGGGGTAATTTTGTGGAGGGGAAATGCATGTTGTATATGAGAATATGGTATAATGTTTTGTGGTTTTGCAGCCACTCTAACCTTTTTTATCATTTCTTGTTCACTGCCACCATCCTGGTGGTTAGTAGTATAACCTCAAAACTAAACTTTTCCTATTTAGACACTGAATTTCTACTTAGAGAGATTCTATGGTACCTCTTGTGTCTGGTAGTTTTTATGATTTTACCCCAAGAAAATGTGTCATTTCAAACTGTGTGCGCATTCCTAGCCCCAGCTTTTAGTATAAGGTCTGCCATCTTTTTAATGTTAGGTGCTAACACACTAGTACTCATTTAGTTTAAGTGGCACCCGCCTCTCCTGTACAGGCTTCTCCTTCTTCAAAAGGATCCCCAGTTCCTAACAAAACTAACCCCTCCTCTCAACACCATCCCCTCATCCACATGTTGAAACTCTGTAGCTCTGCTGGTCTCCCTAGGCCAGCTTGCAGCACTAAAAGGATTTCAGAGAATTCTGGTCCTGGACCTCAATCTCCTGTCTGGTAGTCTAAATTTAGCCTAAAAGCAAATAACAGCAGGACCTAGTGGCCGAAGGCCCGAACTACAGAAATAGCGCAGTGCCACCTGGTGGCAAAAGCGGGTAATTACAAGTCTTTGAGTCACTTGGTGTTTACATGCCACAAATTCATACCCAAACTAAACTATGTCTGAACAGTTTTAGTTTAACGCACCAAAAAAACTTTTAAAGTGGTGGGAAATCCTGCTTGTGCAAATACAAACACAGTTGCGGCAGTGTAAATGGGAAATCTCGTGTCGTGTACAAACGTCCCAGCACCTCTCCCCTACACTTTGCTGTTGTTGGTACTAGTGCGGACTACAGCCACTGGCTCCTCTCCAGCACCCCAACAAAGTGGTCTACATGCTCCACTCTATACACTGCATTTACACCCTGCAGGCACCCTGTCCTCATGAACATCACACACAAAACCCTCTACATTCCTAACAATCAAATCCCTCCCTACTAACACCTTCTCCCTTTTATACACTGGGGTCTCTTGCCCCTTGAAGGGATGGCCTTAGTGCTAGAAGATAGCACTAGTGCAGCTGGAAAGTGGGTCCCACCTACAGAAACTTTTCCCTCTTCTCCAGCTTGCTGGCCTCCTCTCTCGAGACCTTCATCCTCCTTGGCAGCATGGGAACTGCCTGCCTGCCTAAGCCCTGTTGCTGAGAGTAGGGCAGGGCAGTAGAGTTAGAAAGGTGCAGCTGGCAGCTAATTAGGTAATGGCCTGCTGAGGTGACCAGAGGAGGAGTTGTGCACCAGAGGAAGACAGCCTGACCCTGGCAGGGCTGGAGGCTGGAGCTGCCTGCTAGGAGCTGAGGGAAGCTAGGATGGGAATTGGAGTGTGGCTCAGGCTGTGAAAGCAGAAGAAGCTCATTGCATAACACTGATGAGTAGGACCAGAGAATAAGGGAACTGTGAGTAGGCTCAGGAAGGCCAGAGCTGACAGAAGTTAGTGGGACTGAGCAGGAGCCTGGGGAAGGATGTTAGAAAGGCTCCCCAGCTGCAAATTAATCATGGTGGAGTTCTGCTCATTGCATTTTGAGCCGGGAGGCATGGGGGTGGCTGAAGGGGTGGAAGGAGGCCAATGAAAGCACCTGTGGGAAATACTACAGTCAAGAAAGGATGATTAGGGACTTGGGCTAACCTGAGGAGCCAAGGGCCCGGTGAACTGAACTGAGCCTGAGGGGCAAAGAAATCACTCTGGTGGACTGGGGCAGCCTCAATTTGAAATAATATCAAATGCATGACCAGGGAGCATAGGGAGGCACCATGACTAACCAGAGAAGAGAAGAGACAAGATTAGAGTGGCCACCAGGAGGCACCACATGCCCTTTTTGGAAGTGTTACAGGTGGGAATGATCTTGATTGTCCTGGAAGGTTTCACCCATGTATTCCTTTCTCCACTCAAATGCCCCTGCTTTGGCCAAAGCACTGCCCACCTCCAAGCTAGCAGCTCATCCTGGGCTTCTACAAAGGAGCTGGGGACCCTACTTTAATCAAGAACTTCAGTCAAGGATGTTTAGTTAAGTGCTACAGTCTTCAACTCCTGGGCAAAAGAGTTGAAAGGCAATGGTGCGATCTTCCCTCCAAACAACTTTGCAACTAGTTTAGCCTTTGGAGTTTTAAGATTTATTTAATTTTTTAAATTTTAAATAACCTAGACATTTGAAACAACTAAACTCTTAATCTGGGTTTTAGCTGAATAACTATTCAGTGAGGACCAGATTAGGCTGCTTATTTATTATTATGCCATGGGTCAAAAGGCAGGGCAGGAGTTTCTATTGACAAGCTGTCTGGAGCAGATAGGAAAAATCCAGACAGGATTGTTGAGCTATTTGATCCGTATTGCCTTTCACAGAAAATCACTACCATACAAAACTTTTCTGTGAGAGAGAGTAGGGAACTATTAAACAAATTGATCAGTTAGAGATAATGATAAAAACAAATGTATTCACAAGTGGGGATGGTATTCTGATGCAGAGGTTCCCAACCACCAGGCCGTGGCCCAGTACTGGGCCACAGCGGGTTGGCTGTGGGGTCGTGGCATAAGATCCCCACTTGGAGTCCTGTCTGTCCGCCCGGATCAGCGGCTTCTGGGGTCACACCTGAGCTTCTGGGGTTAAAGCCAGGCGGTGGGGAAGCCCTGGGAGGGAGGCAGCCAGCTCTGTGCACCCGGTCTCGCTTTCGCCAGGCCATGGTAAAAAAAGGTTGGGAACCACTGTTTTGAAGGATAGTATCAGGATGGGATCAAAATAAAAAATGCTCATAGAATTAGTACAGAAAGATATCTTGAAATTAGAAAAAAAACATGACAATAACCAGAGTGTATAAGATACCCCAACAGCAGTTAACAGTATGCACTCAGACTATCACACTCATGTTGACTAAAAAAAGTTTGATGGTCATACCACATAAGCACAGGAGAAAGAAGGGTGCAAGAGTACAGGACCAGCCCTATAGAGTATTAAAAGAATAGTTAGTACACAGGAAAGGCACTGATAGAGCAGGTTTCCAGTAGATATTAATTGCATCTTAGAAAGGAAAATGGCAGTCAGACACAGAGGAAGATAGATGAAGTGCATGGAGTGAATCATTTTGCATGCGCACATCACATGCAAACAGAAAGTACTGTGCCTGTGACTGGAGAAGGGTAGGTGGCTAGCATTAATGACACAGTGCTCTTTTTCAACAAAAGACAGAATAAGAAACAGGATGTTAAGGCAAACATAACTCTTTGTAAGTCCAAAAGAAATGCTCATCTAATTTATAACTGACATGGGGAAGAAGTAAATCATGTCACTGAAAGAGCACACGGGAAAAGTTTAGTTCATGCACACCATGACTCTTATGTTACCTATATCAATGAGACTGGAAGGCATCCTTCCACCGGGGGTAGGCATGGGGGGGGAAGAATTTTAAATAGAGGTGCAAACAAAAAAAGTCAGGATCTAAAGTTCTATGTAATAATAAAATCACACAAGGCAAATTCGTACAGGGACTAACAACCTGATAATAATTAAAGTTGATAAAAATCCTAATGCCAGTAGAATCCATTAAAAGACATCTCACAGCAGAAATAAAGGAAAGCTCTCCCAATCTATCTGAAAGCACAGGGTGTCTAGCTGGGCATGGCAAACGCAAGCTATCTACCAAGGCAGAGCAAGGAGAGAAAGCCCTGTGACACTTGCCATTGAGATGTCACTAAAAATGTGTTTCTGAAACAGCTGAGTTCAGTGCCTGCAGCAGGAGAAAACACTGGTGCAATCTGGACATGCACTGGACCTGTAGACCTAATCGAAACAATAATTTGGGGATACAACAACTTATCCACCCAACATGAAATCGCATTCAAGGTCTCCACAAGTATACTAACTGAAAAAGTTGCTTGATCCAGCCACTGGCATATGGTAAAAAAACACCCAAATTATTTTCACTCTGCATTTTGAAGACAGCACTTTAAGGAATACATTCGGTACACCACCTGCAAAAGAGAACTCTAGAAAAAAGTAGGTAAAATACTACCGGGACTGACAAGAGTCCAAGTCATTATGGATGACATACTCCTTTGTGGCATATAACAAGAGTGAAGCACAGCAAAAACCTAACATCACTCCTTATCAGTTGCAAGTAGTACCACCAAAACCTGAATCACAACAAAATGCAAGTCACTGTAAAGGAAATAAATTACTGTGGCCACATCTTAGAAAATGGAAGCACATGACTTGAGTCAAAAAAGGAAGAGATCAGGAAATCTAATGAAGGATGGCAATCCACCAGTCCAGAGTTTTACTAAAATTAATAGAAATCACAGTGCGTATATGGGAGCTGGAAAGGGGAAAAAATGAGTGGCCTGGGTTAGCCATCTTCACAAGACCTCCCAAATCATGACAGCCCCAATCACTCTGAAAAACTAAACTAAACTAAGTGATGAAAACAAGGAAATAAAGCCACAAGTAGATGTTTCACAATCCCATTGTACAAAAGAGCTCCCAAGCACAATATAATTATTATTAGTCACGATAACTGTGACAGGTCACCTTCCCTGGCACCATCTTTTTGGTTATCCCTGACTCATGTGGGGCGCCCTTGGGGCCTGTTTTGTAATTCTTCAGTCCCACCCTAATCTCGCCTGCCATGCCTCAATGGAATTTATTTATTTATTTATTTATTTATTTTGAGGAGGAGACTGCCTATTATTCTGGGTATGTTGGGGGTCTCCCCTCTTCTGGCTTCACCCCCATTTCCTCTGGCTAGGCCTCCCTATCCAAATCCACTAAACAGCGTTGGACTCTGAGGCTCTAGCTTTTCCTGCTCCCATATGGAACATGGTACTGTCTGGCCCACCTGCATGGGCTCTGGATCCATAACCAGTGGGTCATGGGTTTAAGACCCAGGCATCAACCTGAACCCACCTCTGTCCATCCAAGAAAGCAAAAGACAAACTACAACTGCACTCTGGTGCACCCGACCTCCCTGGCCTTTTTAAAATAGTCCTTCAAATACTGGGGTTTGTGTCCCCCCAGAACTGCACCCTCACTGGCACTGGCGTCTGCCCCAAAAAACCATGCCCTCACTGACACGGGGGTCTGTGCCCCCAAAACTGTGCCCTCACTGGCACCAGGTTACCCACTCTGTAGAGGGTCCTGAAAATGAGGCCTCCTCTGTCCTCTAATAGCCTCTCCCAAACCACTGGTGTTATTCAAGAATCACAAAAAAAAAAAATAATAATAACTGTACATACTTAATCAACACAGTGGGTCAGTTTACATGAACTCTCTTTGAGTCTCGGCTCCGCACCGCTATTTGTGGATGCAGTGGTCATCTTGCAGGGGCTTCCATAGCTTCCCCCTTCCTGCTGAGGACCACTGCCTAAGCTTCTTCCTGGAGCTCTCAGGGGGACTGCTTCCCCTTTGGCTGCTGACTTCCCTACTGCTGTTCCGCCCAGGATTTTTACAGTTCTGCCTCTTCTGGTCAGTAGACTAGCTGTCCCTGTTTAGCAATTAACCTCTTCCTCATCAGCCCTCCATGCTCAGAAGGTCCTGGCCTTATAGGGGCGCACCTTCTTCCTCGTGACAGGGTTACGGTTCCCTGTCACAATAACTCAAGCTCCTGGGGAGAACCAAGTGCCCTCATAGTGGCTTGGAAGCTTGCACAGGACAAAAGGTAAAGGCCAATAGCCTGAAAACTGAGTCAAAGGGATAAGAACAAGAAGCAGCTCCAAGGCACCAGGCTGGGGTTGAGAGCTAAAGGTCTACAACCAGAGCAGCAAGTCAAGGGGCAAAATTAGGAGGCAGACCTAAGACACAGAGCTGAATTCAAGTGCTGAAGGCCTGCAGTCAGAACATCAAGGAGAATGTCAGGAACAAAGGTAGGGAGACAGGGAAAAACTGATGTCAGGAGCTGCTTACAGAATGGAAACCCAGCATGTAGTGCAGCAGCAGTTAGCTGCTAGGGCATTTCCTTTGGAAAGCCAGGTTCAATCAGGGGGCCACAGAGGATCAACATGAGCCAGACAAAACTCAGCTGGACCCACAAGCACCATAAACAATGAAACAAACAGTCAATTTTTACATGTGTGGATAGAGATTGCTCACATCAAAGTAGACAAAGATTCTACACCACCAAACCTTCAGTGTATCATCCTAAAACTACAGAAGTGACACTTGAATATTCAACACAAACCACTAAAGAAAAATTGCTGTAGTAGATCTGTTCTTGCAAAATTTTGTAGAAGGACAAGATGGAGAAAAGGAGACTTGGCAGAAGATGTTGCTTCAAACCCAGGCACCTCCATATAAGTTATCAGAACAGTGAGACAGAGAGAGCCACAGTGCGATGAAACTTAAAAGTAACAGTGTGATCAGGAATATCATTCTTTTATTAGGCAGAAATATTAGTAAGGGCATCTCCAAATCTCCTCTGTAGACAGGGAAGGTGTATTGTGTTCATGAACAGATATTTAACTGGCTCACAGAAAGCAGAAACTGAAATGGCGGTGATGAGCTTACTGCGCATGAATCCAGCAACTGAGACTGGAACTCTAGATGGTGAACAAGGGTGCAAACATGCCACCGCCTCCCCTCCCCCTGGATCTGCTGCTGGCGGGAAGTGATGCTGAGAGCAGAGCATACTGACAGGCCTATTATCAGAAAAAAAATTGTTGATTTTACTATCCTGTGTAAATTTCCATTGCTGTGAACAGTCTGAATAGCAACAATACCCAACTGGCAGAGACCTGAGAGATTCCATCTAATGGACTCTTCTGTTCTAATGTTTCCATGCATAGGCAACATGATGGGAGATCATACAGAGAATATTATGATCCTAGTACATCAACCGATGATGTGGTTTCACCTGTTGATGTTTATCATACCTGATGCTCAGCTCTAAGGGGATACTACACAATTAGAGGGTCTCAAGAGATAAGCAGCATGCATGATCAAAGGCCTGAAAATTCTACTGTGCAGAAAGACTGAATGGTCACTGCGTTTACCTTAGAAGGTTGATCAATAAGAGGGAGCAAGGATAAAAGTGTATACAGTAATGAATGGCTCAAAGAACAGAAGCTGCCAACTTCTGTTCTCCCTGCCTAATAACACAAGACCAGTGGGACCTTCTCAATGAAAGTGAAGGAAGTAGCAAGTTCTAAACTGATGAACAGGAACAGTTTTCACACAATAAACAGTTAGACTTGGAACACCTTGCAGTAATCACAGCGAGATTTAAAGAGGGCTCGGACATCAGTATGGACAACAAGGCTATCCAGATTTATCCAGTAAATACTAGGGATAGAACACTTTGGAACGGATATTACATCTGCTTCAGACCCTTAGCCATACACTAACTGTAAGGGGTTAGGACAGGGCTGGGCAATTATTTGGGCCTGTGGGACACATAGGAAATTCTGGTGAACTGTCATAGGCTGGGTCAACACTCCCCACCCCACACCCACACACACAGCAGCTCACAAAAATTCCCTAAGTGGCTCTGCTCCACGCTCAGCCAGGCAGCTGGGAGCAGCATCGGGGAGCAGGACTGGCAGGTGGGGCCAGGATTGCAGGGCAGTGACAGCATGGGGCCAAGGCCCAGGGCACAGCCATGATCTACTGCCCACATGCCCCTGTAATGGGCACTGTTACCGCAGGCAGGAGCATGCGGGGAGCAGATCACGGCTCTTCTCCAGGCCCCGGCACCTTAGCTGTTACCACCTTGTGATTCCACCCCATGATCCCAGCCTCACCCGCCCATCCTGCTCCTGAACATTGCTCCCCACCCACCTGCAGCCCCATCTCATCTGCCTGGCTGCACACCCTGCCCACGTAGGGCCTACCCCCAGCAGTGGGTGTGGGGTAGACCCACTAGGGTGCCCAGGCAATGTGGCTGGGTTCAGCAACAGCCAGAAGGAGCCACCATTGTTGGGGCTTCTGGAAGCAAGTCTGGCCACCACACCATGCCACCCTATCCACGCTGCATGCCAGGGGGCAGCAGGACCAGCTACGTGTGCCACAGCCCAGGCTGCCCCCTGCACCTGGGCTGAGTGAGACCAAAAGACTCACGGTGGGACAGACAAAATCCCTTGGTGGGTTGGATCTGGCCTATGGGCTTTATTTTGTCCATCCCTGGGTTAGAAAAAGACTTCCTGGAGGGCATATTTCTCTGTCTGCTTACTGGAAGGTTCTTGCACCTTCCTCTGAAGCATCTGGCACTGGTCATGGTCAGAAATAGCACAGAACATCAGATGGATGACAGGGTTGATATGAGATATAGGGCTTGTTTGGTGATATCTTTTATTGAATCAATTACATAGTTGGGAGAGAGGTTAGGCAAAATTTTTGGAAAAGAAGTAAGTCCTCAAGTCTGAAAAAGAAGTAGATGTTGCCTAAATTATATACCAGGTGAAACAATGGTTTTTATTTAGCTCCACTGTATAGATAAATGTATTCCTTTAAAGAAAAGGAAGAGGGCAGTAAACTTGTGAGGCAAAAAAACTCGTCTGTCCCTTCCCCTTTCTCTTAAACCCATATTCACTTCCCTGGTGCTATACACCTACTACTCTCCAGGCTTCTTCAGTGGAAAAACAGGGGAGAAGAGAGCTGGATTTCTAATATAAAAAGAAGCAATGGTTTCTTCATTTACTTGTCAGAAAGAAACAATATCTGATACTCAGTTTTCCTTGTGAGAAAACAATGAGAGGCTCCCTACCTCATATTTTCCACTGCATTCAGCAGTGGTGGTTGCCCACATTAGGCAGAAATTTCTACTAAAATAATCATCAGGGATAGAGTTAAATGTTAAATTTTAACTTTGTAAGATAGGGGTTAAAAATTAATCTCCTACGGAAATTCGGAGGAACAATTGACACCTCTCACAGTTATCATTTCTCAACAACATCAGGCTCAGGCAGATGTTGATGCATTGGTTACATTCAGTTCATATTTGGAAGGTCCTCATTGTAACTCAGTGATGCAGAAAAATACTCAGGTCCCACATCTCCGTGCTCACTAGTAGTATAGAGAAGTGGCCACAGGAAGCTGGTTATGAGATCCTGGTCCTAGACTGCCAAGAGAAAGGCAGAGCAACCCAGATCTATGCTAAGTTCTTCTGAGTCATTTTGTAGCCTGGCTTCTACTCCAGCTGTCCACTGACAGATGTTCTCTGCGTAGGGCCAAGAGAGGTCTGACATGCCTTAGGACTGGGTCAGCATTGAGGCTGCAAGTGCAGGAAGAAAGGAAGCACAGACATGAACTCAAAGTGCTCCTTGTGGACACCTGAGATAATAAGGGTTTTCAGAAAAGGGTGTGGGGGGAGAGACATTATCCTTGTAACCACCATCCTGTGGAATGTGGAGGGAGGACAAAGGACTTGGCGAATACAGATGTGGCCAGACTGTAAAAGCTTCCTGCCTCTCTATAACATGTACCTTAAATCTCTGTATGGATTCAGAGGTGGCTCTGGAGTGGCCAGGGTCTAGCATCATGTCTCTCAACTCTCCTTTGGATCCCACATGATATGTCATCCCCTTCTAGCTGGGAGTTCCACAAAGCAGTGTATTTCTAACTCGCTTCAGCACTGTGGGATAGTCATGGTTTGGGATGGATACAGAAGAGGGAGAGAGAGCTCTGGAAAAGAGAGGTTTTGACTGAGGGGAGAGAGCCAGGTAATTTAGGTTGTTCCTGTAATGCTGGTAGGAACTCTGGAGTGGGAACCAAAGTTACCAGGCAGTAGTATGGAGGGCAAGGGCAAGTTAACAAAGTCAAACAAAGATGAACCTGGACTATGAAGCTAGGTAGGCAAAGGCATCCCAGTTTAAGTGACAAGTTGAGTCTGGAGTTTAATGTTAATTAGAAAGATCTGGAATTACTTGGTGCATGTACTGCAGATGTTACAGTTCCCAATTCTAAATTTAAGCTCCAAACAAGCAATTGACACCTTAGAGCAGGCAGTTAGCTGCATGGTGATGCTGGTAAGTGGGAAGGGCTTTATATTCCTTGTATTACTAGGCTCAGCATTCAAAAAATAATGAGAATGATTTAAAAGTTATGAGATTACTGAAGCAGTAAGGGTTATTTTTTTCTTATTTTGCTTCCTTGTCTTTGAATCTTTATGGCTCACATTTTGTAGTTTTCCTCACAAACCATGAGATTTGGAAATATTTTTTAAAGTGAAAATGGACATTATCGCATAAGCCCTTGACTTCAGGAGGTTGGGCTTTATGGAAACACCAAATATAAAGTGAATCACAATAAAATCCTGAGAGTTGGCAACACCCAGGACCTCTTTCATCTGGAATAGAGATGAGGCTTCCATTTGAAACTGTGTGTTCTGTTTCTTTAAATCTGTTCCTAGAACACAAGTAGAAGAAGTCTGGAAAAATTTCTCCAGAGAAGTCCATCAGGAAACCAAAGAGATGTAGAAAGGGTAGATTTAGTGACAATTTTCTAGTTTAGCAAAATACCCTTGTTTAGTGTTAGATGAAAACAGTTTGTCTGCAATTCTTTTGCATTGTTACATCCAGTAGCATCAGAAGCAGATTCATTCTGAATCAGTGTAAATGAAAAGAAAAAGGAAAATGGAAAAATTTAGCTCACCACACTATTTTTCATTTGCTTAGTGCATTATGTGGCCTCATTAGAACAGCAAATTAGAGAGAGAGGGGGAGTACAGGTCAGCTCATTCCTTTACGGAATGGAGAGTGCAGCTGGAGATACAAATCATCTGTCTTCTCTGAGGAAGTGAGTGAATTACAACACTATTAGTAACAAGTAAGATGATCATTAATACCAAAAGGAATGTTTTACATGAACGGACAGACTTTTACCAGAAGGCATGGGAGCCTGGAGAAAGTGGGGAGGTGATCTTTTTTGGGTGGAAACAGATGTTGCTTTCCTTCATCTTTGTCCCATCATAATTTTTGTTATGGCAGCACAAAGGCAAAGCCAACAGTCCCCTTGTCATGCCACAAATGCCTAAAATATGTAGTGCAACAAAGGTGGTAATGGATTGCACTGCTTTTATTGCAGCAGGCGTCTGTTTGCTTTGTGGTGGGAGAGTGAAGGCAACCAGAGCTGCTCACATTCTCCAGCCACCCTAGGCAGGTGCCTTGGACTCAAGGGCACTGGTCCTGTGCACCCCAGGAATTCCTAGGCAGGTCTCTCAAGCCCCTCGTGTGCCTGCCCAACTTTCCCCTCTTACAGAAATATGCCCCAGAGAATCTTGACATGTATCTCAGTGTGTGGGGAAATTCAGGATTTCCCTATGTATGAAGATGTTCCCTAGGAGACATAGGGAGGCACAGGAGCCAGGGAATCCCATATGCCCTGTGCCTCCATGCTGGGATCCATGCTAGCCCATCCCTCTGCATGAACCATGAGTCACCACAGATCCCAGCATGGAAGCACAGGATCACATGGGCCCCAGCCAACATGGAGGCGGGGGGTGCTAGGGATTCCCCAGCTCTTGTACTTCCCTGTGTGTCCTTGCCAAGGCCTGCGCTGACCCATAGTTCACCCAGAGAAATGCATGTGTCATCTAAGGAGCAGATCAACTATGGTGAGATACATTCTGCCACAACTAATCTATTTTGGCTTGACAGTGTCTACTTCTACCCTTTTATAAGTTCCTAAAGAAACAAGTACAGAACTATGAGTTTGACATCAGCAAGAAAGAGCACATAAGAGAACATAAAATAGCGTGGACTTAAACACAGAATTTTCCCAAAACAACCCCCCCCTATGATATCTGGACATAAGGTGCAGCTATTACAGCAGTCTGAGCTAGTGCAAATGCAAGACATTCAGCGAGAGAATAATTAAAGCTTCGTCTAGGAAGTAACCACAAGAACATACCCCTGGTGAAGAGGGAGGTGTCATAAAATTATGCCCCTGAGAATCATAAGGTGTCACATGATTGGCCCCTTGAAAATGCTCTATAGCCATGCCCTAACAGAAGTGCACAGCTGCAAAGCACCAATTGCACAACAAATTAACCCTCATTGTACAGTATAAGGGTTCAAATGAAGGCAAAGCAGAACACCTTCATTAACTTATGTCTGTTCTGGCACCTGGGCTGCTACAGCCCAGTCCCACTCCTGGTGTTGTCTCAGCAAGAATGACTGGGGGGCACTCCCAAGACTGGGGGGCACCATTTGTAGGCAGCAGCATCCGCAGCAGGGTGTGGGGCGGTGGCAAGCAGCCACTGCCTGCAGAAGCCGGCAGTGGCAGCCAATCTCAGGGGGGTACGTGCTTCCCGTGCCCCTCCTACAAGTCGCCTATGTGACTCAGGATGGGAGGGGGGGAGAAAGCAGGGGAGGGGGCTCAGACTGGTGTTTGCCCAGCCTTCACTGGAGTTGGGGCAGGGGTTTCAATCCACCTGCCCCCACTCCAGTGCAGGCTGGGTAAACACCATTCTCTCCCCCCATCCCTCCCATTCTGAGAGCACTAGGGACAGGAGAGCTGGGGCAGGGCTAGGGGAAGAGGCTGCTGACATACAGCCTCTCTTGCTACATCAGCTCCAAATTGGAGCTCGATCCCACACCCTCCAGACCCAACAGCTAATGTCTGTTTGGTTGTGAGGGTCAGTCTAACTCCTGGCACTTTCTGTGAAGTGCCAGGAGTTGGACTGGGGAGCTGCACTTCTGTCTGCGTCTCTAGAAGCAGAAGAATAGATCAGGCAAAGATGAGTGTTCCTTTGAATTTGTGTCTGTCTGTGTGATTTGGCCTGCCTCTTTGTATCTGTATCCAAAGGCAGTAGACAGTTAATTTCATGGTTTGCAATAGTGTTGCTAATCTAAAATTGATTCTGAGTGAAAGGCAACTGACTGGTAAAGAGACTTCTATAAAAGTGAACTGTTGTTCATCACATCCAGAGGGAAATGGTTTAAGGTAAATTAAAGCCTATAAAAATTACACAGGCACTGAGTATGTGTTTAATATATCTGTCATTAACTGGGACATCTCTAGGGCCTCCTTGACCAAGACAGAACCACTGAATAGAGCCTTATAAAATTCTCAGAGGAAGCTAGGTTGGTATTTGGCAAAAATAGTCTGCTTAGAGGAAAATCAATGCAAGCCTGTTGAAAGAGTGGACATTACCCCCTGGACCTCACACCTTTACCTTTTTAAAGGTAGCTATATCCTTTTTTAAAGCAGGCAAGGAGCAAGCTACCTCATGGGCAGGGTACATATATATGAGTGGTTACACAGGGAGTTAGTGCAGAACAGCTATTGTGCTGTGAATTCTCACCTTGCCTTACTATGTAGACAAGCCTACAGTTACTAATGCACTAGAACAGTGACACCCAACCTTCTGGCCTTGTGGGTCAGAGGAGTTGCACAGGGCTAGTCCACAAGCAAGGTCATGCACAGTGTCAGCACATGGGGTCAGGCCACAGGTGCAAACCAGCGTGCCCGACCCTGTGAACAAAACCCCACATGCTGTATCCAGCTGCAGGCTGGCATGTTCTGGTACACAGGGTCACATTATATACCCCACAGGGATCCCCTAGTGCAGAAATTTGGTAATAAGGGAGTAGCAATTACTGCTACCACCACTCTTCAGCTGCCAAATTTCTGGACCCTTGGGGAATTCCATGGGTCAGATAACATGGCTCCACAGGCTGGATCTGGCCCATAGGCCAGGGTTTGACTACCCCAGCACTAGAAGATACTACATTATTCTCATTTGATAGGAGTACATTATTAAGCACTTCTACCTCTTCTGAATGATTAAAAATCCAACCCCCCCGCCTATCATTTAGACTTAAAGCTGGAGACTCCTGGAGAGAAGATCTTGCTGCTGAGCCCCCCACCCCACCCTGCCGGGCTCAGGGTCACACCAATCACTATATTTGGGATCAGAAAGGAATTTTACCCTATGATCAGACTGGTATGTGCTGTATTGGTTTTTGCTTTCTTCGGTAGCAGAAGGATAGCCCTGTACTTGGGAATCTTGAGTGTATATTAACAACCTTTTACAGAAGCAGGACATTGGCTTCCATGGTCTCCCTACTTTACCTGTAGCAGGTTAGGGTGTTATGTCTTGTGTTGTGTCAGGGTTGATGGTAGTTTTACTGTGGGGGTAGGATGTTTTGGGCAGGGATGATCCTGCCTCAGGGAACAGGTTGGATTAGATGACCTCTGGAAGTCCCTTCCAGTTCTGCTTCTCTGTGTTGTGTCTATGATTTCTATGGATCTGTATCACTTCTAGGATTTCTTTTGTTCCTATACACATACAAGTACATACGTACTTGTTCTTGCATATCATTTGCTATCTACTTCACCTTTTCCCCACTTGTTATATTACATAATGAAAGTTTTATTGTTATTAATATTATTATATTTGTTATAACTCACGTTATATAATATAACAAGTGGGAAAGAGTGAAGTAGATAGCAATTTTTATATAAGTTATGCAATTTAAAGAAAGTGAAGCTAAAGGCATCAGAGAAAAATCCATGGCTGGCAGCACAAAATATAACAAGAGGTAAGTTTTTGAGTGAATCAGTCCATATGTATGGATATGGATATAGTTTCATGTGTTCATGAGTTTCTGGGTATGTGGGGACACACACACACACACATTTTTTCTGATTGCTACCTTTGTTTCTCTTCTTGATCATGATGGATTTCTTGTTAAAGTTGTCCTCTTTCATAAATTGTAGAATTGAGACTTTTGGCCCATCTAGATATCTTCCTTTCCTTAAACAATTCCTAATTTCTATTACTACTTATCTTTCGAAAAGTTTTATCTCAGTCAGTTTTGTTTCCTTTTTTTGAATCCTTTGCCATCAGCAAGTTACCTCTTATTGCTGAGGATAGTCTTGTTGGTCCAAAATGAATGCAGTTAGGTCACCATGATCACTGCTCCCTAGGCAACAACCAGCTTCTAGTCTGGTGATTAATTCATCTATATCCATCATAATGAGGTCCTAAATATGGTTACCTCATATCAGGTGCAATACCTTTTACGTTAGAAAATTATTGTCTCTTTTTCCCCCTGTGGGCTGTATGAGCCCTTCAGGAGAGGTCTCACAGATTGCACTCCCCATAACAACTGTTTTTCTTTCCCCACATTACGGACAGGTGCCTAAGGAATAACTCTTCCTATTCTCTAGTTTGATTTGCTGTGTGGAATAGACCCCCCCACCAACAGCACTTCTCGGGTTTGCTAATCATCACATGTAAGACCCTGCAGTTCTGAGCTATCAGTGAACTCAAAATGGCAATAGTTTCTTCCACATAATGCCATTCATGCCTCATCCCTTCTTTTCTCTACTCCATGTGGGGAAAATAATTAGTTTTGGAACTAACTAGTTTGGAACTAGAGATTTTAGCTTTTCCCACCAGGTTTTGGTAATGTCACTCATATCATTTTTTTCCCTCATCAATGAGAATTTACAGCTTCTCTTGCTTATTACCCAGACTCTTTATTGTCAGTCTATAAACAGTGGAGTCTCTTCATATTCTCAGCCATCCCCATTCAATATATTAGTGACAACTAGAACCTAAGTTAGGTAAGTGCTTGTGCTACATCTCCCTTTTAGCATGCCTCTGTCTCTCTCCCTATCTCAGGCAGCTTGAAGTAGAAGTGGGGGAGACTCTGTTCTCTTGCCATGTTGAAAGTTGTGGGGGAGCTGTCTTTCTGCCTGTGAGAGAAACTTTATAGCAATGACAAATTAATTTATGGGATCTTGGGAAGAGGGTAAAGCAAGTTGTGAAAACGACTGAGGTTGCTTCATTAAAACTTAAGTAGAGGCACTGTGAGCTCAGGCTAAAGTTTTTAAAGTATGACTGCTACAAGCAGGGTGCTGGCTGATGCAAAAAAAGTCAAAATGACAGTGCTTTCTTCTTCCATGTTTTGCTCCCAGGGATACTTCCTGGCTGGGACACATGGCTGAAGAAAGGAGCATGATATGTAGACACCTGGTAGGATAACTATTTATATATATCAAGTGCTTTAAAGTGCTTGCCACTTATGTCACCAGTAACTAGCTGGGGAGGGTTCTGCTTTGTCATACAGTGAGTATGGGCCAACCTCCACTTAAACAGGGACCTCCCACTCGGAAAGATAACCAAACAGTTAGCAAGGCCTAGACTGCAGAAAGCTCATAGGAACCACCTGGTTAAAACCAGCTGGGGAAATGGGTCACCCACAGCCAGAAACTGTCATGTAAACTCCTTTTTTTCTCTGTCTGTTTTTTGCTAACCTTTTCTTTCATACTCCATCCCCACTTTTAACCCCCTCTGTCTCTCCCCTTTCTCTTGTAACTGAGAATAGAGATCTAATCTGGACTCTGGGTGTTCATGACTCTCTACTATGCATGCTGGGAGGCCTCTGTTAGCTCAGGACTACTCCCCAGGCAGAGCTTAGTGGTGAGCGGCCTGGTTTACATTTCATTTCAATTTCTTGCTTTTTCTAACCCTGTTTCATTTCCTTCCTCCCAAAGGGACAAGAGAGGTGGGCAGAGGCTGAGGCAGGCCTGCCTGCTGCCTAAGGAAGGAGGCAATTACAGAGGCTGCATCCAAAGTCAGTGCCCTCAGTGGGGACCAGGCAGCCTCTGGATAGCCCTGTCTATTACATGGCACAGAGCCTCCCAGTGCGCCTAGCTGCCAAGACCACATTAATATTATGCTGATGAAGAGATGGGCTGACAGCCCTGGGGTCCAACTTCTTGCAGGAAGAGAAATTTCCACCCCTTTGAATGCTCTCTAGTGAGGACTCTGTCAGGAAGTTGAGTCCTTGTGGCCAAATTAGTCCTTTGTGCTGAGGCTGGACATCAGTTCATGTCCTCTGCCTTACTCCCATGGCCCTTTTCTCTGTCTGATTCTGGAAGGAATCCAGGGGCCTGAAGGTTGCTTTTGACAGCTCCCATTCTCAGCAAAATGAGCCCTTAAATGGAGTGAGTACAAAGCAAACTTTATTCAAAATCTCCAAATATGGATGTTCCCAGCCAATAAAGGATAATGCATAACAAGAATTTATATCTGGATATATTTCTACAATCTAATACTTGTCAATGCAACAGAAATGAGCAGCCTTACCATTTAAAATTGCTAAGTCTTCAAATCCTAAGAGTTACACTTAGGTGGATGGTTTGCCAGGGAGATCTTCCTCAAGTTTGGAGACTACATTCTAAAGGTGTTGGATCTTGAAGCATCTGCAGATGGGAACCTCAGCAAAAGATGCAGGAAGAACACATCTTAAAGCACTGACTCCTTTTTCATACCTCTCCTTTAACATAGGTTTACAGCATTACCTGATCAAAAAACAAGACCAATACGGTCAAAAAAGAGATGGGTTTGTGCCACAGTGTGGTCAGGATGGAATACCCTGACCTCACCACTGATCAGGATCTAGGCATCTTATGACTGCCAGAGAAAGGCATCTTTCTGTGAAAGTTCTCTCATCTGTGACTCCATTCCTTTTTAAACTACTTCCCTTAGCCTTGCTTATGCTAGCTTGGCCTATCTTAACACAGCTTGAGGTCTACTAAAACCATACAATGCAAGCTAAAAGGATTAAGATTTAACGCAAAAGGCTACTGAGAACAGACTGGCAGATGCATTCCACCCAGCTCTACTAAGTCCACAGCTTAACCCTGGGAATGACTTTAATTCAGGCTCACCGCTGGGCTGGGACAGAACCCACATCAAGATCTGAAACGTATCACAGGCCAGGCTTCCTCTCCCACCTTCCCATCGCTGACTGGAGCTAGACTGGAATGTGTTACATTTATTAAGTGAGTGGTGAAATCTCAGTCCCAGTTCTGTAGGGCAGGCTCTCATGTAACCGTGTCTGCCTGCTTCCATAAAACATTCAGGCTCAGTGGGCTGCCTGCAGAAAGTGGCATTTCTACTCCTCCGTGGAGTAGAAGGGCAGGATGAGGAGAGCTGGTGGGCTTGCTTGATATGTGTCAGGGGAACTCATCCTGGTGCTACCTGGGCTTTGTACTGCCTGGGTTTCCGTTTACTGCCTCACCAGAATATCTGATTGTATCAGCTAACAGAGCAGGTCAGTGCTGCAGGTGATGACCAGAGAAAAAAGGCCAGGGTGGCTAAATAACACATGCAAGAATTCTGCTCTGCAAGTCCTTCTCACTCTCAGGCTTTCAGCACATCATGAACATTTGCTAAAACCTTCCCATGTGTTTGCATTTTATGGGGGTGATAACATCAGCTGCCCTCTTGTGGAGAGCCCCTGCCCCAATAGTATTTGATTAGATCAGCAGGATGTGGGTCAGATTTGTCCTTAGGAAGGCTTGCTGACCCTGCTCTGAAAGGAGTGTTGGTCACTGATGGCCCACCAGGGTTACTCTGGTTAACTCTGGCTTTAAAAAAAATTGGAAATAATTAGAACCTGATGCCACCAAACCTCTCCACCCTACCTCCCCCTTGCCTTCCTCTCTCTCTGTCGCTCTCTTTCTGGTCCTTCATCTCTGTCATGCTTTGTGGGTTTCTTGTTTTGTTCTGTCTTGCTTGTGGCTGTGTTTTTGATGTAGCAGCAGCTTGGTTTTTAAGAGATGGGGGGGGCCACCCAGCCCTCTGCATATATAAAAGTTTTTACACCTCAGCCCTTGCATGAGCGCTAGATTTCCCCTACCACATGCTATTTTATTCTGTGCCAGGATGGGATCAGAAGAACCCCACATCTTCTCACTTATAAACTGTACTTTGAATTTGGGAATAAGACTTGTTAGCTCCTTCGTATGTTGTAGCCAACCAAAATGAAGCTGAGCAGGACTATAGCGGTAGCCTGCTATTAAATGAAAACTCTTCTGAATCTTTCATTCTAACTTAGAAGCAAACATACATAAATGGTGGGGCTAGAAAACGAGTGATCTAATGTGAACTCCTTAAAGCGAGGCCTACGACTGAGTGGGCATTCTTATTCACACAGAGATGGGATTTCCTAGGATAGAGTGCATCACATTTATTTGTATTGAGGGGGTGCATATTTTGTACATCTGTGTGTGTGTAAGAGGAAGAAAGAGAGAGAAAGCTCGATCTGTTGTCTTAGGAATTGTTTGAGATTACAGCTGTAGAAGTTCCTCCAGGTCACATCTCTTTACCTTACTTGAAGCCCAAGGGTGCTTGTACAAGTGACAAAATTGGCCTTTAGTGGCTTAATTGCCCTTTTCCACCACTTTAATGGCGTTGCTATTTACATGTTCGGCAGTGTATTCCACTTTAATTTTGTGACGATATACATGTTCAGCAGCATATTTCACTTTAAATTACATTGTTACATAGCAAGGTAAAACCCATTTGAGGTATTTTATTTTGCTATGTAACAAAGTGCAATGGTGCATGGGGTGCTGGAAGCCCACGTGTGCTCAGGGAAGCTCTGTTGTGATGGGCTTCCAACACCCTGTGCACCATCCCCGCTGCCTTTTCCAACCGCCAGCACACCCAGCCGCCCTCCTGCTGCCTTACCACTCAGGGGGCAAGTCAGCTCATTCCTGGGTGGTCCCAGGCAGTGGGAAGGCGCTGGAGCCTACCTGCCTCTCCTGTGGCAGGGGGAACAAGCTGCTGGTGGTCTGAGTGGTCCCTGAGCTGCAGGGGATCCCGTTCCTTCCCTCTACAGCAGTGGTGACCCCCAGGCAGCACCCGGCCACTAGCACCTGGCTCGGGCAGTCCCGGGGGGCACTGCCACCGCAAAGCGAAGCACTGGGCCCTGCGCAGCTCAGGGGCTGTTTGACCTGGTGACAGCTCATGCATGCAGGCTCGACTGAGGAGGGTGGGGAAAAAAAGTGACGATGAGCCCGACCTTTTTTTTTCCCCCTCTCTTGACGCCTGAGCTGTGCAGGGCCCAGTGCTTCCCCCTGCGGTGGCGGTGCCCCCCGGGCAGCACCTGCTTGCTAGCAGCCCACCTGGGTGGTCCCAGGGGGCACTGCGACTATGGAGGGAAGCACTAGGCCCTGCACAGGTCCCGAGGACTGCTTAGGCTTTGGGAGAAAAAAAAAATATTAGGTTCCTTGCAACCTTTTTTTCCCCCCTCACTTGAGCCTGCCTGCATGAGCTGCCACTGGGTTGCACAGCGCCTGAGCTGCGTGCTTCCTTCCATGGTGGTAGCACCCCCTGTGACTACCCAGGCCAGGTGCTAGCGGGCAAGTGCCACCTGGGGGGTGCTGCAGCCGTGGAGGGAAGGACCAGGGTCTCCCGCACCTCAGGGACTCCTTGGCCCACTCGCAGCTCACCCCCTGCTCTGCTGTGGGAGAGGCAGGTCGGCTCTGGGGAAAGAAAAAAAAAGAATCTGGCCCCTCACTGCTTTTTTTTTTTTCTGGTAGAGCCTGGGCAGGGGGGCAGCAGGTGAGCTGGCGGGGGGTTATGATGCACTGTGATGCCACATGACATTACAGAAGTCCCTAAATTGAAACTGTGGGTTTTTAAATGACACAATTAAAAACACACCAATTAAAAACCCACTGTTTCAGTTTTAGGAAAACTAAACCCCCATCGCATGTACAAATACCCCAAGACAACACTAGTTCACTGCCGCTGTTCAAGCCAGTTCCAAATGGCTTCTACTCCCCACTCCTTTTACTATAGGGGCTCCAATTCTTCTCTTGAGAAGATGACTCCCAGGGTTTCTAGACCCTTCAGCACTGAGAGATGGCTTTTGTGCACGTTTCACTTGGCTCAGCCTCAGTCCTTTTGCTCGATCCTCTAAGTAATTCCTTCTCCCTCAGTTTACACACCTGCCCACTTGCAGGCTATGAGTGACCAGTGCCATAGCAACCAAGTTTGGCACCTGGGGCAAAGCCCATAGCGGCAGCCCACCCATCGACCTGTGCACAGATCCCGGGGACACACTCCCCCTCCCCCCATGCTTGCCTCGGAGTGCACGTAGCAGTGGGAGCTGCCCTCCCCCCATCCCCGTGCCCCCTCAAATGAGTCGCTCACAGCTCCATCTCCTGCCCCACCCCAGGTGGGCAGTGCCTGTTGGCGCCCCTTAACTTTGGCGCCCAGGGAGTTTGCCTTACTCGCCCCCTCCCCTTGCTATGGCATTGAGTGACTACCCCAAAAGTATCTAAAGTAAGAACTAGCAATCATGATATATATTTCACATATGAAATACCCTCCCCGGGCAGGCCTGTCATCCATTCCCATGTCAGTGAGCACAGTAAAAGTAGGCAGCTAGATCATTATATTGTTGGATTAGCTAATAAACAGGGATCTGGCTAAAACAGAGAGACATCTCCTGTTTTTTTAGAAAAGCAAAGAAACATGCTGGTTGTGTGAGTATGTGAAGTTGTTTCTCTAGCATTTTCTGGGTTTTAAGCGCTTATGGACATGAGCTTCCAGTGCAAAAGGCTTAATGCAGTCTGGGTGAATCAATATGGAAGAGCTGAGTAGCAGCAGGGAAGTAATATCACCTCTATATCTGGCATTAGTGAGACCAATACTAGAATACCAAGTATCAGTCTGGTGTTTGCTTTTTAAAAAGGGTAATGAAAAACTAGAGAGGGTTCAGAAGAGAGCCAGAAAATATTTCAAGGACTGGAGAAAATGATTAACAGTAAAAGAGTTCTGACATTCAACCTGCTTAGCTTAACAGAGGAAAAGGAAGAGACTCAACTCTAGTTCAGTGCCTGTCTACTGGAGTTATCTTTGAAATAGCTGACATGGGTTGAACAAGACCTAATGGCTGAAAGTTCAAGTCAGAACATTTTAAACCGGAAATAAAATGCAGATTTTTAACAGTAAACAACTTGTCGAACACACAGAAAATTCCACGTCACCTGGAATCCACAGGCCAAGACTAGAGGCCTTTCTGAAAGACCCGATCTAGTGTACTCTTAAGTTGTTGGGTCTGGTGCAGAACCACAGAATGAGGTTCCCCCCCATCTTGTTCTATAGCAGGTCAGAGGAGCGGATGATAACATTGGTCTTTGGTCTTAAAATGTATAAATGAAATGGGCAGATTTTGTAACTCAGGGGCTGACATTTTATTATTCTGCTGTTCTTTCTTTAGATAACCCCACTCCTGGAGGGTGTCTGGAGAGGAAAGCAACAGGTGGATTTCAGTAGGGTAAAATAGTGTCAGTGCCCTTTCAGCCCCCACCTAACAGATGGAACCAAATTCAAGTGTGCTATGACAGATGAAAGACAAAACAAGGTCACGGTTCTCCTGGAGGGCTTATTTTTAAATTTCTAAATATACTGGGGTTTTAGTGGAAATCATGATCAATACAGGTTGGGCATTTTTTCTCCTTTCTGCACTTTCCCTTTATCCATTTCTCTCTTTCTTTCCCTGAATGTATTTTGCAACCAACCTTCTATTTTGACTTCAGCAAAACCAAAACTATAAAATCTTTCAGTACATCTTCAAGGGTGTTAGGGACCTGCATATTCAGAGCCGCTGCGCGTCAAAAGTTAGACCCAAATATTCTTGTGGACACATGAAGAGATGAAAAAGGAAGAGAAAAATAAGGGAAAAAATATACAGGGAAGGTGGAAGTAGAAGGAGTGAGAGGTATCATTCTACTGAAATAGTTTAGAAAAAACAGAAAAAGAAAGAGTTAGATAGATTCTTGAAGAGAAATCATAAAAAATTCGGGGTAAAAGGGACTTCAGGAGGTCATCTAGTTCAACCCCCTGTTCAAACAGGACCATCCCCAACTATCTCAACCCAGGCAAGGCTTTGTTTAGCCAGGTCTTAAAAACCTCCAAGCATGGAGCTTCCACCACCTCTCTTGGTAACCTGTTCCAGTGTTTTACTACCCTCCTAGTGAGAAAGTTTTTCCTAAAGCTTCTAACTTAAACTTCCCTTGCTGCAACTTGAGACCATTGCTCCTTGTTCTGTCATCTATCACCACGGAGAACAGTTTAGCTCCATCCTCTTTGAAGCCCCCCTTCAGGTAGTTGAAGGCTGCTTTGAAATCCCCTCTCAGTCTTCTCTTCTCTAAACTAAATGCGCCCAGTTCCCCCAGCCTCTTCTCAGAAGTCATGACCCTCAGCCCCTTAACCATTTTTGTTGCCTTCCACTGGACTCTCTCCAATTTGTCCACATGCTTTCTGTAGTGGTGGGGGCCCCAAAACTGGGCACAGTACTCCAGATGTGGCTTCATCAGTGCCATAAACGGCAGGAGAATCATTTCCCTCGATCTGCTGGCAACGCTCCTACTAATGCAGTTCTAGAAACATGAAAATACCAAGTTCTAGAAACATAAACTGGGGAACAGAGAGAAAAGGTTGGGGGCAATCTAGTCGGGGAAAAGGTGAAAAACAAAGAAGAAAGATACATAATACAGTGATAAAGAAGAAAGCCAGAATGTGTGTAGTAAAAAAATGAATCCTTTGTAGGTTATCGTCAGTAGTAATTGGCTTTGTGCATGATGAGCGATGCATGTTCCTCTGCTAACAAAGAATATGACAACTTTGGCGGGAAAAAAATATTTCTTACCTAAAAATAAAGAGTTTCACCTTAGGATAGGTGCGGCAACGTGGGCACTAATAATAATTCAAGGGCTCAAAGTGTATTTGCCTGCCCAGAACATAGCATACAAGTGGGGGAGAGCAACATGTCTCCTGGGCCAACACTGCAAGCTTCTTGGAATAACATAATATTGAAAAAATAAGCCAACACATAAGAAAAGAAAGATAGGTACTGTTATTATCAAATTGAAAGAAAGAAAGAAAGATTGATCCATCAGTAATTAGGTCAAAAGTCATCAGTAATTAGGTTAAAAGCCATCAGTAATTAGGAAACCGTATAAAATTATAAATATTTAGTAAACTACTTTTCTTACCTACTTTTCACTCTTTTTCTTCTGCCTGCCTATGTCTGTCTGTCTCTCCTTGTGTTTGCTAGCAGGTGTAAATGATCTGAAAACAACTGAAACAACTGAGAAACACAATGGCAATTTTCAGAAAGCTGCTCAACTGGCGTTGGTTTGCCTCTCCCCTCCTCTCATAGGACAGTCCCAATAAGGTCTCAATGGCAGTTGAGTTCTGCTCAGGTCCATGCACCGCCTTCTTGTTTGCACATGAATTTCCCATAAACATTTGAGTGCAGTTCTTGGGGTAAGAATTAGTGACTACAGGACCGGGGAAAAAATAATATGCAAAGCAGAGAGAGCCTGGTAGACATACATGCCCTTGTGAAAGGCCAGGGCAGGGCTTTGGAAGGTAAATCATTAGAAACTTGCACTGTTTTACTGAGCCAGGATTTGGGTCAGTCGATGAGGGTGCTGGATAAGCAGACCCAGGAGCCTTCTGTGCCTAACCCAGCTTCAGGACAAACCCCAGGGCAGAGAGACAGTTCATCCCTCATGTCCCACGCAGCACATGGCTACCAGAGGAGGCCACATATTGCTCATTCCATGTGTCCTGCTGGGAAATGGGCTGTAAAACCACAACACCTACTAGCCAGGAATGAATCATGTCCTGTCAGAAAAGAGATATATAGCTGGGAGAAGACCCTGAGTGTGAGGGGAAGGGGGATCTCCAGGGGAACATAGCAAGGCCTCGGTTGAGCAATGAGATGGGAGGCAGTGCATTTATCAAGCCCCTCAGGATGTTAACGTAGTCTCTCCTGCTGCTGAATCTCAGCAATTTCCCCTCTTCGTGGGGTGGGGGAGGGGTCGTTTGTGGTTTCCCACCCACACCGTGCTGGTCTCTTTCTCTGAATTCCAGCCTCAGCCAACAGAGCGGAAACCCACTGAGCCCCAGACATCACTGAGATTTCATCTCTGCCACCCACTCCCTCTGCTCCACACAAGCATGCATGTCCCTGTCTCGGGGGTGACAGAGCCACATTTTGGGTGCTTCTGTAGAGCGGGCCCAGGAAAGCACAGTGGCAATGCACATTATGTGACCTGCAGCGCTTACACGGAGTGTCTGGCAACACCGTAGCGAGGCCCTGGAGACAGTACTGACCAAAAGGGAAGAACGCAACAGCTCCCCTGTTGTCTTTATTTGTGAAAAAACATCAATTGTTCACAAACTGGGACCCCCACCCCAAAAACAAAACAAAACAAAAACCTTTCTTGCTCTGACTGCAGCAGCTGGAGGTTCACTGCTGCTAGGGGAAGATGTCACCACCATGCATGCTAAGTGGCCAAAAAACTACTGGTTTTCAGTAGAAAAAAGAGAGGGTAACGTATCCCCAAGCAACAGCAAGCCACTGGTCACTACCCCTGCACCACGCACTGCTGCCACAACTCTGCTGGAACCAGAGCCGGAGCCGGAGCTGCTGCAGGGAAGGTGCCAGGTGTGGGGAGGTGGAGGCAACAAGGGAGGGTCAGGTGCCCCCCCAGCTCCCTTTGGCACTCCCTCAGGCAGTGCCCAGGTCTTGTGCCCTGCTTGCCTGCCCATCATTATGTTACTGGAGACATAACCTTCACAACATCCAGATCAAAGCAATGGTTTTTTACATGCAGTTAAATAAAATGGACTCCCAGCCAGCCCACAGGTAGACCTAAAAATGAAACCCACCTCTGAAACTGTTTCTTTCTGCCATGTCAGTGTCTTCAGGTGGCACTCAGTGATGGGTGACTTTATAAAAACTTAGTCAGCAATGGAAGAGGCCGCAGCTTGGTTACCTAAACTGTCTCCCATAATAGAACACCTTCCTGCTTCCAGATGGGGCCCAGAGATAAGGGACCCATGGGTCCAGCATGAGAACTATGAAGATCTGCTCTCCTTGTCCACAGAGTGCCCTGGAGAGAAAATGGAAGAATGAGATCTGAACACTAACTTTTAATCACTGACTGCCAAATCAGGCAGAATTTGTGAACCACAGCAGGCTCTAGCTGGGGAGACAAGCGACAAGAGATGCCATGACATGGCGTTAAGAACTCGGTTGTCCAGGACTTCAAGAGAAAGAGAGAGGCATTCCACAAGGTTTGGGAAAACCAGGGCTGACACCTCAGCTTACAGTGACTCTCAGTAAAACATTGTTTGCCCAACTATAAGGACCTTACAGACTGTGTTTTGGTTGACTAATCAATGCTGGTTTGTTTTAAAATGGCTGCCTTCTGTCAAATTGTAGAATCTCTTCTTAAAGGGATAAAGTTTATACCAAGACTTTGGACTTACTAGCGAGCCATAGTGAGAAAAAGGGCTGATGGCATAGAAGGACCTGCCTCAATACTTAAAGCTGCAGGTCTTGCCCTTGAAAAAAGTTAAGGCTAGGGCTGAGCTGTAAAAGGGATTTGTCCCAGAGACTGTATGATGGCTGGGGTATAGCACACTTGTTAAAGTCATAGCAGGGGTCTTTGGGGCGCTCATTCCTGACAATTCTGTGGACAGTTATCTTTGGATGTTTCACTGACATGTACTGGGCAGACCCTGTTTAGCATGCAAGAACCTCTGGGATTATGACAACCCAAGGTTGCCTTTCTGTAACACTTTCATCTGAGCATCTCAAAGCTCTATACAAACATTAAATAAACATCAGAAACGTGGCTGGGTGAATAGTATTAGTCAAATGGCCTTGTGATTAATTTTGTATTTTTTCATAAATATTTAATATTTTTCTCATAAAGATTTAGTTGCATTTTATATTTCACATAACCCTATTCTTGACACTTCTGAGAGTATTTTTTGTTCCTGAACTATACATGGAGAAACTGAGGCACAGAGTGAAAAGTGAGATCTGAGTTAGGGGTAAGTAAGGAACAAAACTTGGGAGTTCTGATACCATGTCCTGCTTGCTTTAGCTAACCAGTGACCAATCGCTTCTGCTTCACCTCATTGAGAAACAAATCTAAAACATTTTTGGCTCCCACTTTCCCCTCCACCCCCCTACTTGCTCTAACCCACCCAACCACAGTGCTTTCAAGAGTTATATTTTTGAGTAGCAGGAGTACACATAAACTTCAAATGGAGAGTCAGATTAGAATGGAGAGAGAGGATGCCCATAAACATAAATGGGCATTAAGGACTGGTGATAAACTTCAGTGAGATCCAGGAGAATTCCCATAACTTCTCAGATAGACAGAAAAGTTAATGCCATCATTTGACAGTGGGGGAATGGCTGTGCTTTTATAAAAGAAAAAAAAACCCCCAGTTGCCCATATATTTCATTGAGAATATTTAAAAGTGTGATGGAGACTGAGTGGCTACCCATAAGCTGTACTGGGGAGGGAGAAATGCCAAGTCAACAATGGTAGCTTGAAAGTAACATCTCTGAGCAACTTCAAACATAAGCTTTTTCTTTGCAGCACAACAGCTGACACCTGTTGTAGCTCATGAAGAGAAGTTTCAGCTGCCAGACAGAGGAAGACAGAAATGGAATCAGCCTGCTGCTAATGAGACTTTTATTACATCCACCAGTACTGAACTCACTAGAGAAACTACACTCAGACAATCACAGAGCAATCAGTGGAGAAGCACTGTCTGGTCAGCATCATCTGCCAGGGAACTGTATTCTGGATCAGAATCAGTTTCTGATAAACTGGCATCACAAGGAAGATCTGATCATTCTTGTTGGAAACCAGCTCCTTTCTGACTTCTGAAGAGGGACTTTAACTAACTGCTGTCTGGGAAAGAGGGATCCTTAGCCAACAAACAAGTGGGTAGGGTTTCTTAATCCTCTGTTGCAACCACAAGGAGGAAAACAAAAGCAAGATGCATCTTTGAAGGCAGGAAACAACTTCACTAGCATCAACAGCTGGGGCCAACAAAGCCTCTCCGAGCCCTCCTTTATATACAGGTGAGGCTTCAAAGTCCAGTTGCCAGTTTATGTGACACTCAACAGATGAAGACCACACTGGAGTAAAGAATAGGGCTTGTGACATAAAATGCGCTTGCAACCAAGCCCTGGGCTCTAGACATTGGTGTTCTCTTCCCATTTGTGCTAGAGCCATTTCTGTGTAGCTTTAGGCAAGTGACTTCATCTCTCAGCCTGTTTCCGCAGCTATAAAATGGAGGTAATGAGACTCAGAGGGTTGCTATACGGTGAAGTTCATTTCTACTTGTGAAATGCTATGCTGCTATACAGATGCAGGATGCAGAACAGCATTCAGAGTGGGAAGCTGTTTTTGTCTACACATCCAGGGCCTGGCCTGGAAGTTACCGAAAGTATGATTATGATGCATGACTCAAACTTTATAAGCCTTGTAGCAGCCCAGAGCTACAATTACAGTGGAAATTCTGCCCAGCTCGGTGCAGATGAACCTTAGAGTGATTTACTACCAAAACAGACATTGGGCACATCTACATGAGATGTCTACTGCAGAGCTGCTTAATTAGTGGCCCTGTTAGTGTGCAGGAAACTAATAAACTCCACAGCAGCAGAGTTTTTCATGCAAAGTAACGCATATGTAGATGCTGACCCAACTGGCTGGGGCATGAGGGCACATGTAAATGTGCTGCCCTAGAGCAATAAACTCCGGCATGATATGTGCAATATGCATGGGAGTTTATTGCATCACATTATTGAGTGTAGATGCACCCATTGATTCATTAACTGGCTGTTTGTGCACTACAGTTTTTCAAAGGTTATCTTGGCAGAATTTAGATCAATTTTTTTAAAGACAGAAGACACTTTCCTGATGCAAAAAATCATCCTTTGGCCAAATTTCAGGTCCCTGTTCCAACACATGGGAGAACTCGAGCTGTTGGAACAAAGTGTTATCAGAATTTTTTTAACATAGGAGCCCAGCAGAGAAATTGTGCCCAAGAGTAAATGTTTAACAAAGCTAATACAACTGTAAACATGGACTTGATTACTATGGGAAGTGTTGAGCAACCCTAATGATTAGTGGAGATACTCACCTCTGACTTTAGACATCAACTAATTATAATGTTCTTTCCATTATTTCTGGAATAATTCACTGAAGATGACTGAAATTCAAACATTCAAATCCCAGTAAACATCCAAATTAAGGTTCTTACCTTGCCTTTTGTGCATATACTTTAAAACAGGGGTTGGCAACCTGTGGCCTGCATGCCAGATATGGTCCAAGGGAGCCATTAGATCTGGCCTGTGCAGCTGGCATTTTGGTGGCTTTGCCTGCACTGCACCAAGGCCGGGTGTCTGGGCACCTGGGTGGCCAGGTGGTGGGGAGAAGTAGCAGCAGCAGCAGCAGCAGCAGCTAGGTCCTAGCACCGGCAACTGGGTCCTAGCACCAACCCATCTCGGACCCAAGGCTGGCCATTCTAGTTTGCTGCTGGAAAACATTGCTGACCACTGTTTAAGATATACTCTTTAATTGCATGATTACATACTGTTTATCCCTCTTGTAGTGGGTAAGAGACTTGGGAGGAACCCAAATTTGACAGCAGTCTTTGGAAAAGTGAAGAGTGCAGGTCATGCTCTCTGCTTGGCTCCGTTTCCATGCACCTTTCCCAGGATACAGAAGAGAAAGGGCAGATGTGGCTGCAGTCCTGGAGCTAGCACATATTAAGAGCAGCCACATGGAGCTACATTCTGTTTATTGGAGACACCTTGCACTCTCTTTCCTGAACACAACCCCTTTGGCCCCCCCGAGGGTTTCTCTGGTTCTTTGAGCTCCCCCAGTTTGCAACTTTCCATAATTCAGAACTCTTGAGCTGTGCACAATCGTCCTAGGTGGAGGGGTTCTCAAAGACAATACAAAAAGGAGTTAACTTCTCTCTGCTGCCCCTGAGATTGATGGACTGTGAGTCAAGCTCAGTATCCCAGACGGATGCCAAAAGGGTCTTCTAAGGTGACAAGACTGTAGCTCCAAAATACTAGAAAATACGCTGTTACAGACTTGCCTTTAGCAGGCTCTATTTTATGCCTGGAGCATGTGTGCCCTCTCCACTTTTTAAGCTAGCCCCATCTACTTTCTTTACTAATATGATGATAGGTCGGCAATAGGGGCCAAACTGGTCATGGAGTTCTGAGGTGATAGTGTGTGAGGAATCTGCCTTGTTTGTCTTTGAGTTGGTTTACAGGTCTCATTAGGGGAAGGAAGCACATGGGCCACATAGGATCAATGAGAGGTGATGGTTGGGAGTGGTTTGTATAACCTCTAAATTTTAGTGGGAAGGGGAAATCAAATAAATGAAGATAGTGCAGCAGGTAAATGAATGAAAGTGGGTGGAAGGATTGGCAGCAGGGAGAAGGAGTACCAAATAGTGATGAGAACAAGAATCAGGGAGAAATACAGCTATTGAAAGGACTGTGCTAAGAAAGCAGGAACGAAAGGTGTGAGGTCAGCACTGTACCCAGACTCCTGGTGGCCCCAGGCAAACTTTTAGTATCGGGCCCCCCTTCACCAAAAATAATGATAATAATCATTTTTAAATTACCATTTTCATGCCCCCTTTCTGTCTGGGTCCTGGGTCGCCGCCTGGTTCGCCCATGCCCGTGTCCAGCCCTGTGTGAGCTGTTAAAAACAATGGAGATACTTGCATACCCCTGTAGTCTGAGCGATAGAAAGGAGGAACTAGAATTACTGGTAAGGGATGTGAAAAAAAGATATGACAGGGGACACAGAAACATGTTATCATGATTGAAGAATGTACTATTCAGAATTACAGAAAACTAGAGTTGGAAGGGACCTCAGGGGGTCATCTAGTTCAACACTCTGCTCAAAGCAGGACCATCCCCAGTTATATCATTCCAGCCGAGGTTTTGTCTAGCCGGGTCTTAAAAACTAGAAAAGCTAGAAATAGAAGTATAGATGGTGTAGTGGCATTGTGTGTTAGTGAGGTGATAGACTATAATGAAATAAGAAGAGATAGCTGGGAGAAAGCCGAATCAGCTTAAATCAAAATAGCTTTGGCAAAGGGATGGCAAAAGAGGCTCTCTTGCATAGGTGGCAGAAGGGGGAGCTAATGGGGCTTATCCCCCCCATATGCAGGGCAGCAGGTATGGCCACAGAGTGGCCCAGCCACAGGCTGCTGTGGCAGTGGGGGAGGGGCACACACACTCAGATACCCTGTGCAGCCAGGATCACAGCTGGCCCAGCAGGCAGGTAAGTTTCTTTCAATTTGCTTTCTTTATGACTGCCTGAGCTTGGGGAAGGGGGTGCGATTGAGACCCCCACAGTGCAGGAGGGAGTGTGGTGGGGCAATGGCGAATCATTCACTCCTGCCCTTGCCCCTGTCCTGCTCCCTGCTGCGCTGTGGGGATTGTTCCATGACCCAGCCTGGCCAGGGCCCTATTCATGGTGAATGGGGCCCTGGGCTGGGCCGGGTTGTGGAACAATCGGAACCCAGTGGCTCCTCCAGAGGCATGGTGCTGGGGAGCCGGGGGGAGGGTGCACGTGGCCCCCCAATCTTTGCATAAAGAAGGTGGGATACAGCTGTGAGCTGAGCTCTGCCTGCTCCCTGCCTCCATGCCTTGCTGCTACCTTTGAAAGTGGCACAGTTCAGTGCCATGTACAGCACTGGGTGGCATGGTGCGATGCCATGTGCAGCAGTGGGCGGGCTGGGCAGCGAGACACATACCTCTGCGCCACTTTCAAAGGCAGAAAGCAGTGAGGCATGGAGGAAGGGAGCAGGCAAAGCCCAGCTCTCAGCTGCAGCCCGCCTTTGCCCTGTGCAAAGATTCGGGGGCCACGTGCCCTCCCCACTTTGGCTCCCCTGTCCTGTGCCTCTGGAGGAGCTGCCAGGCTGCACTGGGCTCTTCCTGGGGATGACTTGGAGTGGGGCAGGCACAAGGGTCCTGGGGGCCCTGTCCCCCCCAGCTTGGCAGTGCAGTCGATACTTGCCCCCCTCTGCTCCCTGCTGGGTGGTGTAGGGCCGAGGCTGGAGCTGGTGCAGGGAGGGAGCCAGTGCCAGTGCCAATGAGGGGCTGGGAGGTGGCAGATTCACAGGAGCCGCTGGTGCCAGGCAACAACCCTGGGCATGGGGGAAAGGGAAGCCACTTGGGCACAGCAGACCCCGGCCCTGATCCCAGACCCGGCTCTGCTCTATCCCAGTCCTTGCCTGGTCCAAGCCTCAGCCCCACTCCATCTCCCACCCCTTCCCCTGCAGACTTTCCCATGGTGGGGAGCATGTGTGTGTGCACACTCAACCCCTGCCCCTCCCAAAAAAAAATTCTCCCTCCGTGTATGCTCTCTTGACATAGTTCTGAGTGTTGACTCTAGACCCACAGGATTGGATTCAGATAGGTAGTGTTCTCAGGAATGCATTACAGAGATAAATTCTAAGGGGAATTTTGCCTAGATACAGACTGGAGAACAAATGCTACTAACCATAGCAGGGACTGGGTGTTCCCAGAAGTAAGAACTGACAGGTTTCTTCAGCAGATAGTATACAAAGAACAGGTGGTGGTGTTTTAGACATGGCTTTGGTAAACAGAGATGGCCTTATTTTCTATGACCAGCTCATCTATAACCTTGGAACACAAGATGATTTAGTTTAAATAAAATAGAAAGATAAAAAGAATCTAGGCAGTAATTAGTTTTTTGGTGTCAGAAAGACCTGTAGGAGAAGGCTGGAGACTTAAGTGGATGAACAACTTCTAAAAGGACATCAGAAATAAGCAGAAGACATATATGGAATAACAAAATGGATGGATGAGTAAAGCTGTGCATTAAAAAGCAGTGGGGGTAGCAATACCATGAGATTTGTAGAGTCAAGATAAGCAATTAATTCCAAAGATTATTAAATCTATTTGTAAAAGAAAAAAGCAATGGAGCTGCAGTGATGTGAGAATGGGGCACAGAATAAAGACTACGGGCACTTGTACACATGACAATGTGGCCATGTACACGTGATGAAAATCCCCCTTTGTGTAGCTTAATGGCATCATGCTTTGCACATACCCAAGGTTTGGATGACTCACATTATTCCACATCATAAACTAAACTACATCCTGATGTAGTTTTAGTTTGACATGTAACAAATTGTATCATTGCAGCTCAAAATCTGTCATGTACATGATAATTCACTGAATTATATGTACTGAGCCCCTTCTCCACCACAGGGGCGATGCGTACAAGGTGCATGCAGGTACATGTGCACCCTCTGAGCGTGGCAGTTCAGCTCCTACAAAAAGGTGCTGCCAATATTGTCAGCAGTGCCTGTGGGTGGTCGCCACTTGCCACTCTGCCACTGCTGGTGGTTTCTGTGGGCGGTCCATGATCCCCACTGGCCACCACCACTGTGAGTGGTTTCCAACCCTTGATTAGCACTTATCACCCTACCACCACCACTGACAGCGTAGGTGGCATCTATGGGAGCTCCCCTGCTTACTGCCGCGATGCTCCCACTGCTCCCACCACTGTACTCATGCTGCCTCCATGCCCCACCAGCCCCTGGGGGCACGTATCATTCATGGTCCACCAGGTGTTGCTACAGTTTTTGAGTCCTCTTGTCCACCAGGTCCCGCTACAATTTGCAGGTACTTGCAAGTAATTTGCAGTATAATTTGCAGGTATTTGTGTGTAACGAATGTTTTAGCACAACAGATGCAGCTGCAGAGCCCGACATGGATCAGTCTTCTGTTGACCTCTTTTTTTAAGTTCATTAAATAAATATTTCAAACAAACTGTTCTGTGTTAGTCATCTCTAGTTTCACTGTACTGACAGGGTGTGTTGGGGGGCTGAAGATCAGGGTGGTTGAACTAGGCCAGGCATCCAGGAGTACATGAGCATAGTAAAATTCTGTAAAATTGCGTTACGATTTTCCCCAAGTCTAAAGGCTCCCCCCTTTTTCATGAGATGCCCCCTACTGTGAAAAACTGTGGGCCTTCAGCAGAACACTTAAATGCCTGAACCCCAAATTCAGGTGGCTACTGTGGGTGTCAGGTCCCCACCCCCCCTTTCTTAATAGTTCCCATTATCACAGTCACAGCTAGGCACTAGACCCCAAAAGTAAAATCGCACTCCCAGTTTTGCCATGCATCTTAGCACACCCTTTTTACATGAGATGCTTTGAGTGGTGTGTAACAGGGGACCCTAGCCCTGTCACTAGAGGGCACGTCCACCCCTTTAAGGCCAGAACTTTCTGGGCATGGAGTGCTGGTAAGGAAGGGGTTAAATGTTGGGCCTGGCCAGCTAGTCAGCTCACCAGAAGGGTCAGGACTATAAAAACCCTGGGCAAAGCGGCAGCCGAATGGGAAGGAGTGCCTCCCAGAGCTCCCTGGAGAGGCTTGGTGAGCAGTCCAAAGGCGGGAAAAGTGGAACTACAGAACCCCCAGAGAGAAGGCAGCCACACCACAGCAAAGACTGCAGCTGACAGTGGGGGTGCAGGATTTTGGGGTGCACTGACCCCAGTGCCTGAAGGCTCAGCCTTAAAAGGCCAGGGAGGCCTGGTGCACCTGAGGTGCAGTTTTTTGTTTTGTTTTTTCCTTTGGACTGGGAGAGTGCGGGTGCGGGGCCATCCCCCGGCCTTGAATTTGCGACCCTCTGGCTGTGGGGCTGGTGGTTGTGCCTCTGGGCCAGGGTTCAGATTAGAGCAGGAAAGGGGGCCACAAGTCTCAAGACACTAGAAAAGGCTAGAGCCTCGGGGTCAAACCCTGTTTAGTGAGTTTTAGACGGGGAGGCCTAGCTAGAGAAAGACAGGGTTTAGGCCCATGTAGGCAAAAGGCCCCAACATACAAAATACAATAGGTGGTCTCCCACTCGCAAGAACATCAAAAATAATTTCCATCAAGACGTGGCAGGCAACTAGAGGGCGGCACATAAGAATTCCAAAGAAGATTCCAAGGGCACCGCACATAAGATTACCAGGGAAGATGGCACTGAGGAGGGCAACCTGTTACAGGTAAAACAGTGTGAATGCTTGGCAGAACACTTAAATGCCCAAAGACCACTGGCTGCCGGAAGGCACATGGCATCGCATGCTGTTCCCAACATGCAGAGCTGAGTGTACAGTGGCAATGCCTCTGCCCTACATGTAAATTTGGGTAGCAGGTGGCCCCTGTGCCTACCTGAGGGTGCAGACAGTGCTGGGCCCCCCCCCATGTCCCTGAAAACGCCCAGCTTGCAAGGGCTTGGCCACTGGAGATTTTGGCAGAGCTGCCCCAGCCTGCCCAAGCCCCAGTTTTGCCCACCTGCAGCTTCCCTCAAGGGTCCAGGGCCGGGGCAGGTGCTGCGCAGGGCCATTGTGCTGCAGGTTCCCGGCCGGCTCGGCTCTAAGTGCTGCCTGGTGCAGCTATTCCCAGAGCCCAGTGAGTCCTAGCTGCAGCCAGTGGGGGCTCTGCCCCACTCAGGCTGCGCCTGGTGCACACAGGCCAAGCTGGGAGTCCCCCAAGCCCAGCATGGGAGTCCCCCTGGCCAGGCAGCATCCCCTGTGGGCAGGGCGACTGCGCCCCACCCCCGTGGAGCTGTGTGGCCAAGGCCAGGCCCCACTTTCAGTGCAGCTGAGCTCTCCCACTCTGGCCCAAGTCTATGGAGCCCTGGGGCAGCTGCCACTTCTTGCCCGGCCCCTGCTGTCCTCTGGCTGCCGCTTCTCAAGGACTTGGCCAGGCCAGCCTGCCTGCAGTGTGTCCCCTGTATTTGCTTCTCCCTGTGCCTCTCTTCTCCCTCTCTCTTCTCTTCCTCTCTTCTCTCTCACCCTCTTCTCCCGCCCCCTTCTCTCTCTCCTCTCCCCTCTCTCTTCCCTCTCCTCTCTTCTTTCTGTCTTTCTCTTCTCTCTCTCCCTTCTCATCACAACATGCTTAACAAAATAGAATACACAAGAACAAAGGCAGTATATGAAGTTGTATTTATTGTCACCAAGTTTAGAATTTTCTAGTATTTGCTGTAACAAAAAGAAGAAGAAGCAACATTTATGATTATTAACCATATCAATATGCAGTGCATCCTGCCATGTACCCTCCATCCCAGTTTTGTTTTTCTGGTGTGCCTGCACTCTGGCACCTTTCAGGATACATGGGGTACACAGTATGGTTTTTTCGATACAGAGAGGAGCAGAGTGCAAGCGCTGCACAGCAAGGTGAACTGCAACATTTGTAAGCAGCAATAAGGAAGAACTGCAAGCAGGAATTGCTCAAGATGCAACATCCTCGGAAGAATGCTGGAAACAAGCAGAACTCCCGGGACTTTTTAGCGGGACACTGATCCCCAAGCCAGTGGTATACCTGACATGATTGTAAAAGGTTTGAAAATGAAAGTGAGTGTTCATAGCCAATAGATAAGGCTCTCAGCTTGCAGAGGAGAGCTGATTCTTCCTGTTGACACGTGTGAGCTGGAGATAAAGGTAAAAATTGGTAATGAAAAAATTCAGATTGTGGTTGTGCCAGGAAAATGTACCTACATTAGAGCTGAAGACTTGTCAGATACTAGGTCTTACTCAGAGAACATATACCGTAGAGGGGCATAGTAAAATACACAAGAGCTAAAGCCTCCCTTTCTTTCAGTCTGTTTTAGTTAAAGCCCTGGAAACATATACTATGGGTCTCCAATGCTCTCCATGCTTCTGCGTGAGTGCCACCTCCTTAGAGACATCTGTAGATGGTTTTTTGTTTGATGCTTGCTGTCGTAGAATTTAAGCACTGGAGGCTTTTGTAGTAACTGTTTTAGGTTCTCTGTAGCTCTTTTTTCCCCCCAAAACTCACTCCATGCCATGCAGTCACCTGGTTTCCACTACTCCTGGTACCATGTCATGCTGTGCTGTGGGTTCAGTTCACTGTGTCAGGAGCCACTTTAACAGAGGTTTCTCTATTCATGCCAACAGTACCCAGGCAGCCATGGGACTCCTTGCTTGTTTGGCTCTCTGTCCAACTCCACTCATCTCTAGCTATGTGTTAACAGTGATACCCTGGAGGGGTGATGGGTGGCAGCCTAAAAACCCTGAAGGTAAACAGTCCTCACACTGGGGTGAGATGCCTATGGCTGGAGGGCTCTGGGGGATCCAGGGACTCTGCATATCATCCACAGAGTACAGTGCAGCAAGAGTCGCTCGCAGTGTAGCAAGGGGAACAGGCTCCAGGGTGGAACGGCACTGAACTTCGAGGCCACGGGGCATCCCAGGCTTGCTTGGTGCATCAGAGGCCATGCAGTGGTGGGAAGGCAGGGGCTCATGCAGCCCATAAGGGGGCGAAGCTGGGGAGGGGGAGGGGGGGACTCACATGGCACAGCATCTAGTTCAGGGGCGGGCAATTATTTTGGGCAGAGGGCCGCTTACTGAGTTTCGGTAAGCCATCAAGGGCTGCATGACAGGCAGCCAACGGCAGATTAATATTAATTTGCTAAATTTTTTAAGTGCCCCTCAGGCTGGATAAAATGGCCTGGCAGGCTGCATCCGGTCCCCAGGCTGCATTTTGCCCACCCCTGATCTAGTTCATGCAAGTGCACCCTGGAGCTGTTCACCTGCTTGGTTTATAGCTGGGGGGCACTATGTCCCCCAGCCACTTAGAAGCTGGACAGCACTTCTTGAGCGTAGCCACTTCATGGTTAGGTCATTTGAGGCTCAGTGAGGTGGCTGCTGCCCTGAATGGGAGACTGTTCTGGCCTGAACTCCTCAAGGAAGGAATTTTCTTGGCACTTTTTATGCAGTGAACAAGAAATGCAAGATGCAGTTGGTTCACCTCAAGAGGAGGCTGGAGAGGAGTCTGGGCAATATGGGTACCTAGCTGTGGCCTGGTAGGTGGAACATAGTGCAGAGATGCAGGTTCAAACCCACCTCTGAGTGAGGGGAGCCTAGATCCTGCATCTTCTGCTCCCTGGGCAAGTGCCCTAATCGCTAAATTGTTAGGCTAAAAAAGTGGCGAGAGGAAGCAACCTTTTTGGCAGGCTTGCCACAAAATAAGCCCCCTACCCTCCCTGAATGCTGCTCCAATCCCCTTCCCCTGCCTGATCTGCTGCTCTGCCTTATCTGCCACTGTGCTGTCTGCCCTTCCTTGCCACATGCTACACACAGAGGTTGCCCATGCCACATGTTGGCCACCCTTGGTCTAAAACATAGATGGGCCATCCTCCTCCTACATTTTGCTTCCAGCAGGTACATGTGCAAGGCAATTCTTTTTTGTCACAGGGCAAAATAGAATCCAAACCTGTGCATATACCCAACACTGCAATTACATGGCTGTATATGTGCCATTTAGCTATGTGAAGTGAAATAGGATTTAGCTCTAATTAATTGCTTTTTCTAAAATTTCCATAAGCACAACAATGATGAGCAAAAAGCCATGTGGCTAATGTAAATGAATGTATGAAAATGGAAATTACTATAACCAAGGTGCATACAAAACTCAAAGAATTGAATGCATCTAGGTTTTCTCCATTCCAGAACCCAGAAAGAACTGGCACACAAAATTGCAGGTCCAATAGCAAAGATTTTACTTAAATTTATAAAATGGCAGGTGATGTGGTATGATTTGCAAACTATAGACCCCTGAGTCTGAATTCAATAGCATGGAAGGCTATTGAAGGAAAAAATAATTCCAGGCATGGAGGTAAATGAAAAATGGGATAAAATGCAGTTCATTGTGCTAATCTAATATGATATCTGCCTTTGCTGAGATAAGTGATTTTCTAGATGAAGGATATGCTTATGTGTAGTCTTAAGGCTTCAGTGAGGTACTTGACACTATACCACTTGAGAAGTTACTGGTTTAGCTGGAGAAGCTGGGGATTCTTGCAGTAATGTGGGATAGGAAGTAACAAAAAGGAGGATGGGCTGAAGTGAGAATTGCCAATAGCCAAGCTAAATGGGGGAGTGTGTTGAAAAGAGAACCATTGGGCTAGAGGGAGGTTACTAGAGGAGTTCCTCAAAAGTCAGTCTTTTTTTCATAAAAAAAGTAGGAATGTGCAAAAGCACACATTTGGGAGGCATTGTCGCTATGGAGAAGCATTGTAATACCACACAGAAGCCGCATCTACACCAGTCACTGACTGTGCCGTCATTACTGTGCAGTCATTTAGTACTTGTATAAACAAATAATAAATGCCTGTGCAGGAACCTGAGTTGCTGCGCAGTTGTGCAGACGGATGGCTTTTTTGTGATGCTGGCTGCGCAGTAGCTCAGGACTCAATAGCTGGAAAACGTAGAGGAAGATAAAACCCTGGGTTTACTAGTTGATCACTGGCTGCCTATGAGCCATTAATGTGATGCAGCCATAAAATACAAAATACTGACAGTATTAAGTGAGCTATTTCCAGTAGATTAATGCAATTGTACAAGACACTGGGTAAAAATACCTATCTTAGATGCAGTTTCATTATACTGTGTAGTTGCCTGCAAAAGAACTCACTGGCCCAGGAAATCCTTCTGATCCTCGTGCTCTGCTACCTCTTTTCCTGTCCATGTTTTGCCCACTTGCCTGCTTCTAAACTCTGGGTTTCTCTCTGCTCCATGACTTGCTTCCTCTGCATGTCTGTCATTTGTTCTGCCATCTCAGAACAAGTGTAGCTTTGTGTGATGTCCATGACACAAGGTGGCAGCATAACCTCAGACCAGGAGGAGCAGAACTTGGTGGATTAGAATAAGGGTACTATCCAGGTTGCTCTGACCTTCAGTCCCCTTCAGTGACGTTGGAGGGGGATTTCCTGAGGTGATACTGTACATTACCTCCTTGTCTGATGTAGTAACTCAAGGCTTCAGACCACAGAAAGCTACGAATGAATGCACAAACCTCAAAATCTATTCTTGACAATGACCCCATGTACTCTTAAGCATGTGGGATCCATCTCTGAACCCCCTAAAGCACAGAATACATCAGCACCCACCTCCACCCCCATCTCCATATTCTCCCACTGCAGCCACTACTTGCTGCAGAATAATTCAAAGTAGTGATAATAAGAATCCTATCCTCTCTAGAACACCAGTTACAATCCACAACAAGACCCAGTATACTGGCTGGCCCACTTGAGTTTGGCAAAGGCAATTCAGCTCCAGGGCACTAGTTTTCATCTGACTGCAGATTGCATGAGATGGGGCTGCACTTGATGCCAGGGCTCTGGGCATAGTTGAACAGTTAAAAGTGTCTCATTTTGCGCTGTGATGCAGAGCTCTGAAGGTGGAAGAGAGCAGAGAGTTGCCTGTGGCAGCATGGGACAGGCTTGGAGTCCTGTGCTAAGTGGGTGTAACGTTATCTAGAAAGGAACATATTTAACACAGGTTCTCCTTGCATTAGTCTGCAGAACTGTCTAAGAACACCATACTGGAGGCACAAAGGAAATGCTTGCCACAAATAAAAAAAATGGAAAGTGGACCAAAAGAAACACAGCATGGCTTAATGGCAGAGCTGCAGAGGCAATAAGCAGAAAAAAGCCTTCTTTCAAAAAGTGGAAGTCATATCCTAATGAGGAAAATAAAAAAGAGCATAAACACTGGCAAATCAAATGTAAAACTATAATAAGAAACTAAGAGAAAATTTGAGGAGAAACTTGCTAGAGACACACAAGGTAACAATACAGATTTTTTAAAGTACATTAGAAGCCAAAGGAAGTCAGCTGGCCTTTTGGATGATTGGTGTGTAAAGGGGTGCTAAAGGATGATGGGCCCATTGACAAGTAGCTAAATGTATTTTTTGCATCTATCTTCACTGTGGAAGATGTTAAGGAAGTTCCATCACAAGATCTGCTCCTGTCTCCAGACAAGTCAGTGGAACTGACCAAAATTGAGATGTCGGTAGATGAGGTTGTAGAAGAAATTGATAAACTAAACAGTAGCAAATCACCAGGGCGTGATGGCATTCATCCTCAGGTCCTGAAGGAACTCGGATCAGAAATTGTTGAACTCCTAACTGTAGTATGCAACCTATCAGTAAAAACAGCCTTGATACCAGAGGAATGGAGGGTTTCCAGTGTGACTCCCTGTAGCAAAGGCCCCTAACCCCTGCAAGGTAGGGAGCCAGCAGCAAAGGTCTGCAGTTAAGTAGGCAGAGGCCAGTTCCAGAGCTACATGCAGCCAGGGAAACCCACAAAGGGTTAAATAACAGCAGGAGGGAAGGCAAGAGCAGGCTGCAGGCTGAGCCATGTGACTGGAGAAGGCAAAGCCCCTACCCATTAAAAGCCTGGGTCCTGAGCCAGAGGTGTGAGTCTGGCCCTGCTCTATCTGCAAGTAGGACTTGTGCAGGCTGGAGAGATGACAGAGGGGAACCCAGACAACTGGCTACCTGAGTTGCTGCTACGGATTCAGCAGCCAAAGGGTAGGAGGTGGCTGGGACCTGGGGAGACCCAGAAGGGCTTTATCTATAGCAGGCACAGGACAATACTGGAGGACCAGATGAGGCTGTAGAGTTAGAAAGGAGACTACAGGGGTGCTTGAGGAGCATTCCAGGTTTTGAGCCCTGCCAGGGCAAGGGGCATGAGACAGGAGTAGCCTGAGGCCAAGAAGGCTGAAGGTCAGGCCCCAAGGGGCAGCGTTGGCAGACAGAGGCCCATGAGAGGCTGAGACTGAAAGGCCAGGACAGAGCCAGTGGGTCCAGACTTCTGGTTCACAGCCAGAGTAACCTGCAGGCTAAGGCTAAGAAGGGTGAAGCCTATAAAGGAAGGTCAGTGATGATGGAATGACATCTGCAAAGCATGGGAGTGGCTGTAGGAAGAGAAGGAGGCCATACATTCAGTCCTTAAGGCAGTTAGGGCCAAAGAAGTCTGAGCCACAAAGAAAGACTGTGCATGGTGGGGTTAGGGCCCCAGACTTTGAGAGAGAGAGACTAAATGTGTCAGAGTCAGAGCCCCAAGTCAAGCAAGCCAAGTCAAGCCCCTGGAGGATGAGGAAGAGCATCCCGAGCTCACCAGCCTCTAAGGGCAGCCTCCCCTCTTTATTAATACCATCAAGAGCTGGTCAGGACTAGGGTGGCCACCAAGAGATGTCACAGCCACCCCAGGGCATGTCCTTTTACACTCCCATATTTAAAAAAGCTCAGGAGCTGTGGTTTTCAACTTGTTTTTTTATTTTCAGACCCTTAAAAAATTTGAATGGAGGTGTAGACCCCTTTGGAAATTTTGAATGGAGGTGCGGACCCCTTTGAATTGTAAGTGCAGGTATTCACATTTTTTGATTGGTCATAGTCATCTTTTGCAGACCCGTTAGACATAGTCTGCAGACCCCCAGAAGTCCATGGACCACAGGTTGAAAACTGCTGCTCTAGTGGGGATGCAGGGAACTACAAGCCAGTGAGCCTAACTTCTGCTCCTGGAAACCTGGTAGAAACAATAATAAAAAAAGAATTGTTCAGCACATGAATTGATATGACTTGCTGAGGAGGAATCAACATGGTTTTGTCAAAGAGAAATTACGACTCACCAACCTAGTAGAGTTCTCTGAGGGCGTCAATAAGCAGATGGATCAGGGTGATCCAGTGGACATAGTGTATTTAGACTTCCAAAAAGCCTTTGACAAGATCCCCCATCAAAAGCTTTTAACTAAATTAGGTAGTTGTGGGATTACAATGATTAGATTACATTCTTGGATTAGAAATCGGCTCAAAAATAGAGAGCAAAGAATGAGTATAAATGGTCAGGTTTCAGAATGGAAAGAAGCAAACAGTGGGTTCCCCAGGGATCTAGGTTGGGATTGGTGTTGTTTAACATATTCATAAATGATCTGGACAAGGGGTGAGTCACAAGGTGGCCAGATTTGCAGATGACACAAAATGATTCTAAGTGATAAAGACCAAGGTGGATAGCAAGGAACTACAGAAGGCTGTGGCACAATTGAGTGAACTGGCAACTAAATGGAAAATGAAAATTAATGTAAATTAGTGTGAAGTGATGCACCTGGGCAAAAATAACCCAAACTATACATGGGCTCTACATTAGCTGTTACCACACTGGAAAAATCGGGGAGACATTGTGGACAGTTTGCAAAAAAAGTCAGCTCAGTGCTCAGCAGCCATCAAAAAGGCAAACAATATGTTAAGGATTATTAAGAGGGGAACTGTAAGCAAAACAGAATGTCTCCTTATGCCCCTTTATAAATCCATGGTGTGTCCACACCTTGAATATGGTGCCCAGTTCTGGCACCTATGCTTTAAAAGGAATGTAGAAGAACTAGAGAAGGTACAGAGAAGAGCAACAAAAATGTTTAGTGGTATGACGAGAGACTAAAGAGGATAGGCCTGATCAGTTTAGAAAAGAGATGCCAGAGGTGGGGTGGGAGAACATGATAAAGGTTTATAGAATGCTAAATGGTGAAGAGAGTGTAAATAGGGATTTATTATTTACTGTTTGTCACAATTTAAGAAGTAAGGGTCCTGAAATGAAACTAGTAGGTAGTAAGTTTAAAACTAACAAAGGGAAGTTATTTTTTCACACAGCATGTAATTAAAGTGTGGAAGTCATTGCCCCAAGATGGCAGTTTAGCTAGCTGGAAAGGGTGGCCAGGCATCTGGCAGAAGGCTTCTGTCAGGCTGTAAGCTTGCTTTCACCCAGCAAAAGGAGTTAGGATAAGTGCTTCCCTATGGGCCCTGTAGAGAGAGAGTTTTAGTTGCCAGAAAAAGAAGTGTAAGGGGAGTGGGGAGAGATTTACAGAAATAGAGAAAACACAAAAGAAGAATGGATAACAGAACAAGACACAGAGAAATAAGGGAGAAGAGAAAAATAACAGCCTCTAATATAGCTTCTCCTACTACTCTCCCATCACGACCTGCCAAAATCTGGCTCAGCTGGAGCATCAGCTGCATGGGTGGATCCAGGATTTTGTAAGAGGAGTGCGGGAGCAGTGACCCATGCTGCAGGAGTTGCCGCACCCTGGCACCCCTCCCACCAAGATAGACAGACCATGCCATGGGAGTAGGAGCCAGGGACTTTTTTAAAGTCCCTGAATCAGGTAAGAATTTCCCCACCTTTGTCTTCATGCTCAGCAACATGGTCCCTCTCTCCAGTTTCCCATACCCCTCTCCCCTGCCTGCCATTGCCACTGCCTCCAGTTGTCCCAGGTGAGGGGAGTTTCAGATCCACTCCTGCCCTACTCCAGACAGGGTACATGAGGAGTCATGCTCAGCTTAAGACAGTGGCAGCTGTTGTGCCAACAGAACCACTCTCTGAGCCTGCTCCCAGGCTAGTGGGGAACACCCAGAGGCATCAGGCAGGGAGAAGGAACCCACCCACTGCTGCCGTTATGCCAGACCGAGCATACGTTCCTGCACAGCCTGGTTACAGCAGTGCAGGAGTGGCTCTGGAAGCTCCTCCTGCCTTGGGGCAGTGGGGACAGTAACGATAGTGGAAGGGTGAGGGGAGAATGGGAGGGAAGGGAAGGGGATGTGCCGCTGAGCATGGAAGGGCGGTGGGGGGGAAGAGGGAATTCTTATCTGATTTGGGGACTTAAAGATCTCCAGCCACTGCTCCTACAGTGTGATCTGAAAGTATGACCATTCCACTGCGCCCCATCTGGATCTGTCTCAATCACCTGTTTTGTAAAACAGTTTTGGAAAACTGAATGGTGACTGAACTCAAACTCTAGGAGCAACATCAGGTCAACAGCAGAATGTGCCTAACACACTAGGGTTAACAACCTTGCAAGGGCTGCATTGACTGCTTTGCATTTTAACAGCTAGCACGAAACAGAGCAGGAGGCAACAGTCAGAGTTTGCTTCTCCAGTGGCCTGTTTGTGGGACTTTGGGAAAGCTAAGTAAGTTATAGGGCTCTCCTCTATTCCCTAATATATTAAAATATTCAAGGATTCCAAACAGATTAGCAGTACATAATTGCCCTTTGCAGAATCTGCACTGTTATTGCTCCAATCAGTTTACCAGGTACAGATGTAAGACTCAATGGGTGTGTCTACATGTGCAATTAATGTCAAGCAATAAACTTCCAGCGGGCCTTTTGAAATTGCACCCAGGACTGCAGCACGTTGAGCTGGGTTGGCGCAGCCCTAGCTGGCAAGTAGCCCTTGGGGGCCAGGCTGTCAGCCTATGGCTACTCTGCCCCAGCATAACGTGCTGGCTGGGGCATGAGGGAGCTCCAGTGCTGGGCTAGTCAGCAGACAGCTCCTGCACTAAAGCATCCTCATGCCCCAGCCAGCTCCTCCAATGTCTATACATGTGCTGCCTCAGAGTAAAAAACTGCAGCAGTACTTTTACAAGTACTGTCTTGCTGCGGAGTGTATTAGTTTACTCCACCCTAATAGCCCTGCATGTATACATGTCAAGACATTTACAGTGGAGTTAATTAGTCTATCTCTCAGTAAACATTTAATGTAGGTGCACCCAATGAGCTGTAATTTCTTAGATCATCCACAAACCTTCTTTTAAATTGTGTAATATTTACCACTTTACAATACTCTGGTACAGTAACTGTTTTAATTAGAGTACATCTTGTTTTCTAGCAGAGTTGCAATTTCATACTTGGACTACTTCAAAATTCCTAGGTGTATGCACTCTGGGCTTAGGTACCAGTTTTTCTCAACAGCTCTTTCGCCAACATCTCAATCTTTGACAGTACCTCATTTTTCCAACTAGAAAAGATCAGGTATGGGTTTGATATCTGCCTAACAGTTTTGGGCTGAGTTTTGAGGCAAAGAAATCTTGTTACTTTCCAGCAAGGTCTTTGTCTTCCTTAGCTGCATTTGGGGTCCAGTAAGCCCCATATTTCTTTCATAGGCTTCCTACTTCTGACATAGTGACATAACAAAATAATTTCTTCTGTCTGATTTTTATGCCTTTAGCAATAATCCTTTTCCTCATCCTTCTTACCTGCTTTATTTGTCCCTGGTACAATGCCTGCTGTATTTCATGCTCCTGTTTATTGATTTCATTTGGGTGATAGTTCTAAATCAGGCATTGGCCAAGTAGCCTTTTGAACTTTGCTCCTTAGGTATGCTGGTTTGCTTCTTGCCTCCGTGGTTCCCTTGGCATGCATTTTCTAGCATTGTATGTATTTAGGGCCAGATCCAGATTAGTACACTGGAGAAGCATCTATCTGGAATTTAGGTGGGATTTGGGTGCCTTAGTCACAAAAAATTCAGAACACCCCTGCTCTCATGGCCATAACACTGATTAAGGGCCTAAATTCATTCAGAGCCTCCATTTCGATTAGCATAGAGTCCTAGTTGCCTTAGCTTTGGCTTCCACACATGTGTGAAAGCATCCCAGTCTGAACAGCTAGGTACCTACTCCTGCCAAGGTACCTAAACTCTGCTTGAGTGTTCAGAGGAGCCTTATCTACAGATGCACTCAGATCATGCCTAGCTTAGTCTGACTGTACTGGATTCAGCCCAAAACATGGCAGCTATGTAGTGAGAGTAGTGGTGGTGCTTCCCTTCTGCACAGTAGCTTATGTTTCGAAGTGGTAGGCCTGAGTTTTGGGTATACCTCACTCTGGAGGGGCTCAAATCCACACCTCCCGCCTCTCAGGAGAGCACCCTAAGTGCCCAGCTGTGGCAGGACACTGTGTATGCCTGCCACTTTAAGTGCCTGGAGCTGGCAGCTGCCAGGTGCCTGATGAGGGCAGCCATTTTGGAAGCAGGGGCTGCCCATATAAACAGCTGCTAGGGGCCAGGCAACAATATAGCCTGGCTGGAGGGCTGCTGGTATCAGCTGGAGCTGGAGCTGGAGCTGGAGCTGGAGCTGGAGCTGGAGCTGGAGCTGGAGCTGGAGCTGGAGGCTCCTGGTCCTGGTCCTGGGCATGACCTCAAACTGCACCCTGCCAGGGGTGGGTGGCCTGGTGGGGCTCCCAGTGGTGCGGGAGCCCCCAGGAAATACCAGACCAGTTACTACCCTGGTGAAAGGCAGGCCAGGGTGCCTTAACCCCTAGCCCCCACAACCAGGTGGGTTACCCCTTTGTTGAAGTATTGGGAAGGTGGACCCCGTGGCAAAAGAGTAAGGGTCATAGACTCAATGCCTGTCTGAACTTCCCCTGACTGGCCCATGCTGGGGCCAGGACTGGAAGGGTTGAAGGGCCAGGGGCCCACTGCGAGGGATGCACCTGGGGTTCCAACTGGCCTGGAGGTGGGCCGGGGCCAGTGAGCCAAAGGTCCCAGTGGGAGGATCGCACCCAAAGGGGAAGCAGCTCAGGGAGCTATGTTGTCCGGTATGAAGGCAGAAGAGACCGCCTGATGAGAGGAACCCAAGTGGGGTTCAGTAGTAGGATTCTGGGGCCCACTGTGGGGCCCAGTGACTGTAAGAACTATAGATGCCATCTGCAAGGCTTGGGCTGGGGTGTAGGGAAGGAATGGAGCTGCAGATAGTGCCCCCTGGCATTGGGGCAAAAAATGGGCAGCCTCTCGCTTAATTACATCAATGTAACTAATTAACAGCAAAGCGTGGTGAGAGAGAACGTGGGCAGTTAGCCCAGGAAGAGGTGGGTGGGCCACGGTGAGATGGGCCCTGAGCAGGCCCCCTGTTACACCGGCTATAGAGTAATCTGCCTGGGGGCAACCTCCACTGCCCTCCTGTTGAAGCTTGGCCACTGTGCAGCAAAGCATGTAAGAGGACACTGTCATGACCACAGGGATGGGAACACAGAGCACCCCTGCTTCCTGGGCTATAGACTCAGGCTCCCTGTGCTTGTTCTTCTGGCCTTATGACTCCTGCCTGCTTTGCTGCACAACAGCTCAGCTCCAATAGGAGGAATGTAGGATGTCCCCACCATGGAGACATACCTATTGTACAGCTTGGTGGTCAGAACACTCTCCCAGAGGGTGGAGGACATTGGTTTGAATTCCCTGAGACTGAGGCAGGCTTAGAATCCAGGTCTCAGACCTTCTGGGTGAGTGTCATCACCATCTCTATATTGGGTGCCTACTATCAGAGTAGGACTAAGTACTCTGGATCCCAAGCGAGTAGAAATGCCTTGTGTGTGACCCTATATAAGGCACCTAATTTCCAAAGAAGTAATAGTTCAGATACTTCCTTCTGTTCATCGTTTCCTCCTGGCATCTCTCTGGCCAGCACTTGAACGGTCTGATTTGCCCTTTAACTGCATCCATTATATGTACCTAACCCTCTCTGCCTGACCTCTTTGGGGTAAAGAGTCTCTTTAGGTGTGCCAAAGTCTGTGAAACCTGTGGGGCTAATCTAGAGCTTTTATCCCATCTCTTCTCACACATCTCCTTTCTGCTTCTCTGTTTTCATTACACTATAGCACTTTCAAGAAACGGTTAAAGTGGTTTATCTGTGTTGTCATTTTTGTACAAGTCAGTAGGTTTTGAGTATTTTTCCAACAAAACAGCAAGGTGGTTTGTGCTTGTCACTTTGGTGGAACCTGCATTTTATCAGTTTTGCTCATCACAGTGGCAGGCTCCGCTGGCTACAGAGGCAGAGCTTAGAACATCTGTGAAGCTTCAAATGTGGTTCTCACGTCCCCCCAGTACTGGCAGAATTTGTATTCAGCACAAGCACGATTGTTTGAGGCTTTGCAGCATTTGTAAGTTGTTATCCCACAACCTGTATAGCTACTGCGTACTGTTGCCCACTCTAACACAAAGAGTAAAATTACTTTCCACACAGAAAAACATCTGCAAGACTCCTCTCATAAACTACGATGTATGTGAATGCCCTTATTTCACTCCCAAGTGTCTTAAAAGGTGACTCTCAGTAAAAATGCATGTACTCCAGTCTGGTCAAACAGCTGCACATGCTTGTCCTTCTTGAGGACTAACCCATACATCAAGGGTGAAGTGTATGTATGTTGGATAATCCCATTGGCAGACATGGTTCCTTGAGTAGTTGTGATATCTTTTATTAGACCAAGTGAGTAATTGGAAAAAAGTTCTTAGCACGCTTTCAGGCACAATCAGCCTCCTTCAGGCATAAGAAGTCTCTGCCATTGAGACTCCAAGGAATCAAACAGAATTCAGAGTCTCAGAACAGCAGAGACTTCCTATGCCTGAAGGAGGCTGATTGTGCCTGAAAGCGTGCTAAGAATTTTTTTCCAGCTACTCAGTTGGTCTAATAAAAGATGTCACATCTACCCAAAGAACCTTGCCTGCCTGTGTCCTTAGATCAACACAGCAACAACCAAAAACCCAGCAAATAATCCCATTCTCTTTCTAGGATAGAACTCCAATCTCAGAACCCCTCGGATAGGCTCCACATGAGTTCTATCTGGTAGGAACTGCTAGTTGAACTATGTGGATTGGTGTTTTAAATCTTCCACATTTAAGGCCAAAGGAGTTCTATCGAGAAAATTAAAGGGTGTCAAAATCAAGTTTCAAATGGAAACACTGGTTTCAGTGCAGATTTCTTCAAAAAGATAGCTGCAGAGAGGGTGTTGCTAATGTTCCAAAACATGGAGGTGAGAGGCAAAGTATTGACACAAATCAGAAACTGACTCAGAACCAGAAAGCAAAGAATGGGATTAAAGTCAATTTTTTCCTTTTGGCAGAATGTTAGCACCCGCCCTCAAGGGTCTGTGCTGTGACAGTTACAATGTTGTGTTTGTTTGTTGATTAGGATATTCTGAAGTGAGCAGTGAAGCAGTACAGTCTCGGCCCAACAAAGTTATTTAGGTGAGTTGGGACTGAAACAAGCTGGGTGAATGGGCATCAGAATGGCAAATGAAATTCAGTGTCAGTGAATACAGAGTAATGCATGTTGGAGGGAAAAGATGACTTGTAGGTGCTACATGGTGCTAACTTATCTGTGGCTGCACAAGGATAGGATGCTCTTGCTGTTGTATACCCCCCCCTTCCTCCTCGCCATGAAAACCCAGTGGACATGGGACAAGTTTATAAAGACTCAGTGGACAATACTAAAAGCAGCTAAAGTTTATAAAGCAAACAAAAAATTAGGACACAAAAGGAATGGGATGAGAAATAACACAGGGTATTTGTGAAGGGTAGATATGCATTGTATAGACTAACTGGCCACATCTACACGTGATATTAATGTGACACAACAAGGGCGACACATATAGGGTGCACGCAGGTTCACATGCACCCCCTGAGCGTGGTGGTGCACCCTCTACAAAAAGGTGTCGCTGTTAAGTCTGATACTACATTCAGCCAGGTTTATTTTAAACCAGTTTCAGCCACTTTGAAACCAGTGTATATGCACTGAACTTCTGCTTTTTTTTTTTACAGATTTAAACCAGTTTCTGATCACTTAAACTGGTGTATGTGTAACGTCTGTCCCTAACCCTGGTGACAGAAGGTTATGCATCTGATTTCAGTTAGTCTTCTGCATTCTGTCTGATTTCATACTATTTGGCTAACTACTCTCTGCTCAGAGTATTTTATAATGTTGCCATATAAAACAGTGATGTAGCCTCATGTAGATAGTATATACAGTGCTGAAAGGTGTAGTACACCCATCTCCAAATGGCTATAACAGAATGGGAGGAAGAGATCAGCATTAAAAGAAACTCAAAGGATGACAATTATGACCTCAGAAAGGAGATGCATGAGAAGAGATGGGATAAAAGTCTGTAAAACAGCTGGTCTAGTGAAGGTAAATCTGAATCTTCTGTTCTCCATGCCTTGTAATACTGGAAAGGCAGAAGGAGTGGGTTTAGAGCTAATGTACCCGAATGCCATGTGCAATTAGACTGTGGAACTGTGTGTCACAGAGTATGATGGAGACCAGATTTAAAGAGGGTTCATGGATATATGGATAACAAGAACATCTAGAGTTATAATAGGTAATAATAAAAAGTTTACTGGTAGGGGGAAAAAAATCACATTTGAAGGTGCTGGCCAATCTCTAACTTTTAGAATTAGAGTGGGCCTTTCTGGGGATCTGACTACCCCTCATTTCCTTACTGTGATATTTCTTGCTGCTTCTTCTGAAGCACCTGGTTATGGTGACTATCAGAGGCAGGGCACTGGACTAGATATCCAGTCTGACAGTTCCTGGGTGCATGCAATTAATGCACATAAATAAACTCTGGGGCTTATCGCTTCTGGGTACACTGTTTGAATGTGCACCTACAAGCAATAAATTCTGGACCAATAAACTCTGGAGTTTATTCATGAGCAGCATGTTGAGCTGGGTCAGAGCATCCCCAGCTGGCAGGAGACCCAGGGGATCAGCCTGCCAGCCCAGGGCTGCTCCCCCAGCTCAAGATGCTATGGAGGGGCTTACTGGGGCATGAGGGTGCTTTATGTGGGGCTAGCTGGCCAGAAGCCCGTGCGTTGAAGCACCCTCATCCCCCAGCCAGCCAGGGCAGTATCTACACAAGTACTGCTACTGAGTTTTGGTTTTTTTTACTCCAGAGCAGGACAGTACTTGTATTTACTGAGTAACTAATTAGTTAACGGCAGTTAATGTCTCATCTAGATGCATTCCCTGTGTTCCTACAAAGCTCTTGAGTAAACTCCTACTGCCAAGATAGATTCTGCTTCCTTGTGTCACTCTGAAGTCTAAGTCTAACCTGTCTGACAAAGATTTGCAAAAATGTGCAGAGAATTTAAGTGAACCCATTTGCCTTCAACTAAACTGCAAAATTCTCCAATATCAGGTAAAGGGGAAACAATCATGTGTGATAAAACTGAGGGTAGCTGTATAGCAAAATCCCAAATTTTATTTTTACTTGTGCTAATAGAAGTTCTGTGCTGGGTGCTACAGTCCTTGAGGTGTGTTTTCTGGGAGTTGTTGGACTGCTGGTGCATCACAGAATCCCTAGCACATCTGGTCCATTCTCATGTCTACCATTTGAGGAGTTCAAAATGCCTTACATGTGTAATTGAAGGATTGAAGTTTTCTGGGAAGTAGGTATGGAGTACGTGCCCGTCTGGTCTCAAACATCCGGTCACGTGCGACTCTGGCCTGGATGTTTGGTGTTTGCTTCACCATCCCCTGTGGTCCATCAAGAAGGTGTTCGCTTCCAGTGTGGTCTTCCCCAATGTCGCCTTCCACGACTTTGAATGTTTTTCAGTGGAGGGTCTGACCGTTTGGGGTCTTCCAACGGCGGAACATTTCTTTGGTGGTCTTCTGCGAGGCTCCACTTCCTCTGCACCTTACCCTTACACCAAGCCTTGACAGGTCATAGTTGTCCTCCTGGCCAGGTTCCCGGCCATTGAGCCCCTGATTACTATCGAAGGGGGTGGCCCTCTCTGCTAAAGCTAAGCAGCCTGAGGTATCCTGCCCGGGTTGCAAGGCTGCCACCTTTTCTCCAAGGCTAGCAAAGCACCCCTGGGGTTTAAGTAACACCAAGGCTCCAAAAGAGCTCTACCCCTCAGCCCCTTCAAAAGGGGGAAACATAAAACACAAAGAAAACTACCGTTGCACTCTGAGGGACCCAACTGTTCACTTGCCAGGCCCCCTCTGCCTAGTTGCCAACCACCCTCCCTTTGACACTATGGGTCTGGGTTAGGCCCTGTATGTGGCCAGGGTAGCCTGCGGGCTCCACCACAACTCTTCTCCCCCATCACCCAGCCTTTTGTTACTTTGAGCCACCTGTGGTCCTCCGGTGGACACCCGTCCCCGCCACTGACATCGGGGTCCTTCTGCGCCTCTCTGCTCCGACTCCTGGGTTCCAGATCATGGGGAGATGCCTCCGTCTCTCAGTGCCTCTCACTGCAGCCAGCAGTCTCTGGCTTGCAGCTCGTACTGGAGGGTTCTTCCCCACCGGGAAAAGCAGCCTCTAGCTCTTCTCACTCCGGTGGGAGCTTTGGAGAGACACCTTCTGCTGGTGCCCTTGCCGGCACCACTCTCCCCACTTCCTCTTCACCGGAGACTTGTTTTATTTCCACTGGCCGGTGATCGCTGATGATGTCACCGGCCAGCTGCAGCTGTATGAAGGCATGGCTGACAATCCACGCGGGTCCCTCCTCGTGTTCCAGCTTCACTGCGGGTAAGTGTTTCCCTTTACCCTTGCTTTTTTCGTCTTTCCCCTCTGTGGGTTCCTGTCCCTGGGGTTCCCTTTTTGTATTTTGGCGTCCTCCCTTCTGCTGTTCCCCGTGACAGGGTACATAACCAGCGTATTTTCAGTTGCTCACTGAAACAAACTGGCTGAGTAATGAGAACCTACCTCAAACCTGGTGGAACTTATGTGTCTGTGTGTATGTTCCACAAGCACTTTTATAACACTACCTCCTCTTCAGTTGTCCCAACAGAGATTAAAATGTTGACCCCCCAGCAGACAATAAATGGGAACAGATACTGGGGGAAAGAAAATGAGGGACATGGAGACTGCGGCAGTGCACCTTTTGATGCCTGCCACTTTATGGGCTGGAAGCAGGCAGCCAGCAGGTGCTTGATTAGGACAGCCATTTTAGGGCCCAGCTTTCACAGGCTGGGCAGCAGTTTGTTGCCAGTCACCGAGAGAGTAACATCATCTGGCTGAGCTCCTGCTCCTGGAACGTCTTGATGGTAAGAGCAGGAGCTATGGGGATGGCAGGAGGCTTCTGGTCTTGGGCATGAGCTGAAACTGCACCCTGCTGGGGAAGGATGAGATGGCAGGGCTGTTTGTGGCAGAACAGCCCCCAAGAAATGCCAAGCCAGTTACCTCCCCAGTGTAAGGTGGGTGGGGCACCTTAACCCCATCCCCCACCATCCGGTGGGTAGTGTAGAGAGTTGTAGTAGAGGCCAGGCACCCTTATAAAGGACCATCTAAGCCCAACAGGGGTGTGAGCTCTCCCAGAGGGGATATTGTCAGTGTGTGGGTCTGCGTACAGTGGGATGCAGCAGGGCACCTGAAGGACTACACTAGTGGGGTGCAGAGTAGGGCTACAGAGAAAGGCACTGGGGTGTACCGAGTAGGGTTGCAAGGGTGGCTTGAAGGGTGGTACATGGGCCAACCCCAAGTGTGATAGCATGGAACTAGTTGCCCAGTGAGGGTCTAGAGGTAGAAGAAGCTCAGCGTCAGCACAAGGTTACGACACAGAGTAGGTGAACTCACAGAATCTGAAGTTTTTTATAGTTTCGTAGCTGGTAGGGTTGGAAGGAACCTGAGCAGATCACCATGGGCAGGAAAGAATGCTGGGGTCAAAAGATCCCAGTTAGGTGATTATCTAGCCCCTTTTGAAGACACCCCAGGGTAGGAGTGAGCACCACTTCCCTTGGAAGTTGGTTCCAGATCCTAGCTGCCTTGACTTGATGTCTAGCCTGAACCTATTTTCAGTCAATTTGTGGCTGTTATTCTTAGTTACTCCTGGTAGTGCTTGGGGGAACAGGGACTCTCCCATTTCCCGCTGGTCCCCCCCGGTAAGTTTATAGATGGCCACCAGATCCCCCCTCAGCCTTCTCTTGTGGAACCTGAACAGGTTCAGGTCCCATAGACTCTCCTCGTAGGGCCTGCCCACAGTGTAGGGAAGGTTCGGAGCTGTGGATAGAGCTGCCTGGCACTGGGGTAGTGAATGGGCAGTCTCCCACTTAATATATCATGATAACATTCAAGTCATAGCAGGCAAGTCAGGGCAGAGTGCCCTAGGGAAGCAGATCTAGCCCTGGGAAGGCCTCCTGTCACAAGGCACAAAGAGATTCAAGCATATGGTGAAAAGGGAGGAGTACAGAGGGAAGGAAGAAAGAGGAAGGAAAGGGGAGCTTTATATTCAGTTAAAATTATAAAGGTAGGGTGTTGGAAGAGACCCATTCTGGCTGGGGTCAGTTTGGAGATGCTCTGATGTGAGGCATTTAGCAGGTGCAATCACCTTTCACATTTGGGGATGTGACAGGGATCTTTAATGAATGGTTAGGATTTTTGGGCTTGTATTTCAGCCAAGAAGGTGAGGGGACAGAAGAAAAGAAAAAAGGGTCAACAGCACAAATTGTGGAAAACGGAGAAAGAGAGAGAGAGACTGGAAGACAGCAAAGGGGATAGACAGAATTTGTTAATCTTCCTTCTCTACTGCCATCATGTTTCCTCTTCTGAAAGGCTAGAAACTAAGTGACGTCAATAAAGCAAAAATGAAAACAAAACGCACAGAAGGCAAATTTCTTGGAAACTACTTCAAAAAGATAAACAGATGCAAACAATATCTTCAACAGGCACATTTCAACACAAATGCACAAAAGACCAAAAGGCTTCCGGATTATTATTATTATTATTATTATTAATATTATTAATAATATTAATAGTATTATTATTATTACATAGTATTTTATTTGAGTCCTAATAAAATAAAATAAACACAAAATATGAAACACTTCTGGCAGAAGGAGCCTCTCAGCCAGTAAACGAGGGCAGGAGCAGGGCACAAGGGGAACAGAGAAAGGCAAGTAGGCAGCACTGAGTGAAACATCTGCTGGGCAATGGGGTGCCAGGTTTCTTCCAGTCTCTTCACCTGCTAGCACCTTTTGCATCACACCAAAGAAGGAAAGAGGCTGAGAGAGAATTCATGGGCCACCCTAAGCTAGTGAGCAAGAATGAGGGAGTGAGGGAGGTTTGAAGGAAAGTGAAGTAGGCTACAAATCCTGGATTTCTTCATCTCCAACAGGAAAGTCCAAAAGCCTTTACACCCATCCCCCCACATTATTGCAGCCACATGTTTGCTCCTCTGGCATATGGCTCCCACATACCTCAAGAGCCACCTGGCCCCCTAATGTCTTTCTGTGTTCATGTGGCTTCTGGCCTCTCAACATGTGTGCATGATGCCCATCCCAGGCTCTCTGGCCTCCAGTGAAAGTGGATCAAAGTAATGGAGATGGGGCCTTGTATCTTCTCTTACATCAGCACTCTGTCTGCTGGATCTTCCCTTCCTGGCCTCCATCCTTTCCTCCATTTCGTGGTATGGGAGCAGGAATTTCCCTCTCCAGTGCCGGGAAGTGCGGGGAGCGTACCTGGAAGGGAAAAAAAATTAAATGTCATGGACACAGTGGAGGGGAGCTGGAGCCCATTCTGTCTCAAACCCCCAAACCCAACATCAACTCTCACCAGCCCCAACATGATGTTCACAACTTATGCCTTGGTCTAGTTAGCTGTGGACCTCTGGGCATCCACCTCAGGCCACATCACTCAAAGGCCCAGATCATAACAAAAAATGATACCGGGGCACTTCCCCGTGAACAGGAATGTGCATTTCCCCTGGGACAAACAGCAGCGGCCCAAGGTGTGTGGCACATTACCCTGGGTGCATGGCACGTTATGCCAGGTGGTGTAAGGGAGGCTGTGGGCAGCAACTGTGCTGTCCCCAGCAGGCTTACCTGGGGTTCTGGGGGCCTCCAGGAGCTGCAACCGTGGGAATCCTGCAGCAGGGAGCCTGGCTGGCAGCCAGAATGCATGCTGCTGCCACGTACACTGCCCCACTTTTTTTAGGCGTGGGGTTTTTTTGACCACAAGCTCTCCCTGGGGTCAAAAAACCCTTCAGTGTGGGGAACACCTTCATGTGTAGTGTGTGGTGCTGCAGATGGGTCTGCAACCCCACATACCACACATGTGCACTCGTCTGGATGCACTCAGGAAGTCTTCAGTCCATTACTGCCTGCTGTAACCCACTACACCCTTCTTTCTTCCAGCCAGGAATAAGGAGTCCTGACACCCAGTTCTTTTGCTTTACATGATTTGTCTTTAATCTATTCCTAGAGTTGAGAATAGAATTTAGGAGTCATACCCTCCTGTCCCATTCACTTTCCTCTAGGACACACTGGATTGATGTTATGCTTTATGCAGTAGGGTTTGACTGGAGAATAGGAAACAAAGCGCCTATATTTAAGGGGGGTGGAGGGAGGGGGAAGTGATCCAGGCAACTACAAGTATTGTCTCAGTAGTATGTATTGACCTCAATAATATGCCATGGTTGAGAAAAGATTTTGAAGTAAAGCATAACTAAAGACCTGAAGGGGAATGGAAAGTGGAATAAAAAGCAACATAGGTTTATTGAAGACAGATTATGCCAGACTAGCTTGATATGTTTCTTTGGTAATTGGTTCTTTAGACAAGCGAAATGTGATAAATATTATCTAACTGGATGTCAATAAAGCCTTTGATGCAGTGCTGTGTGAGAATGTGTAGGTAAGCTAGAGAAAATAAGGATTACTACAGAACTGTAAATTACAAAAGGAGCTGGGAGATGGCAGAAAATTCTGCTTAAAGAGGAGCTATCTAACTAGAGAGAGGTTAGTAGAGGCGTTCCTCAAGGTCAGTTTTGGGAACAGTTGATATTATATAATAGTTTCTGTTAATGACTTTAGCACAAAAAGTATGCTTATGGAATTTGAGTATGGTGCAATTTGGGAGGGATTACTTATGTGGAGGAGGATAAAAATATCACATAAGGTAACTAGCTGAGTTAGGGAACTGGCTTCATAGAAATAGGATGTGCAAGGCCATACACTTAGGAACCAAAGACAAGAATTCCTGCTATACAATGTAGGTTCAATGGTTGAAAACAACAGAAGAGGAGGAAGACCTGAGTGTATTACGTTGATAACAGTATGACTATGAGTCACCAGTGTGATTTCCCTCATGAAAAAGGGAAATGTGTCAAATGATGGTTTAGATAAGGTATTCCTATTAGAGATAAGAAAGTAGTAATACCATTGTACATGATAGTGCTGAGGTGTTATGTGGAATCCAGGACACAATGCTGATCACCCATGTGCAAGAAAGACGAATTCAAACTGGTACAGGTACAGACAAGAACTGCTGGGGTGATCAAAAAAATGGAGAGACCATCTTTTGAGAGGCAACTGAAAGATCTTGGCATGTTTAACTGAGCAAAATGGAGCCCAAGAAGGGACATGACTGTTGTCATTAAAAACATCATCCAATTAAGCATCCCTGCAAGAGAAGGACTGTACTTAAGTGCCAGGGTTTGGAACAGGCTCCCCCAAGAAGTGGTACAGTCACCCACTCCAGTGATCTTCATGAGATGTCTTGATGCCCACCTTGCTAGGGTTGTTTGATCCTAGCAGTCTTTCCTGCCCAAGTGCAGGGGGGCTGGATCTGATTATCTGTAAGGTCCCTTCTAGCCCCTAACAACTATGAAACTAAGAAGCTACTGGACAATGCTGGCACATTACCAGAGCAGTATAAATGGACCATGAATTAATTTAGGCTAGAAATGAGAAGTCTGCTAATCATGGGAGCAGCAGGGTTTAGGAACAGCCTTCCAGTAGCTGGAGCAAGACACCTAACCAGTTTCAAGATGGAAACACATCCGGTTATTAAAAGGAATATTTGACACTGTACCTGTGATAGCAGAGGACTGACTTCATGACACAGCAATACCCATTTCTGTGTTCTTATAAATTATAGTTATACTTTGTGTAGCTCCTGTCAGAGATTTTAAGGCCAGAAAGGGCCGTTATTATAATCTGGTCTGGTATGTTCCTTAAAGGGGCCATAAAAAATCCACAGGAATTTCTGCACCAAGCCTGTGACTTCTGCTGGAATGGGTGTATATCTTTTAGAAAGGGTGGCTGTCTCAATTCCAAGACTCCACCCTGTCCCTGGGCAAATTGTACCAGTTGTTTATTACCTTCATTGTGAAAATTGTGCACATTCTTTGTAGCTTGTTTTTGTCTAGCTTCAACTTCCACTCACTGGATTTTGTTGCATTTGTCAGCTTAAGTAAAGAACCCTTTACTATCTGACATTTTCTCCCCAAATTGATGCTTACAGATTGTGATCACATCACCTCTTCACCTTTAGCAGATAAGCTAAGTAGAATAGAGCTTCTTAAGCCTCTCATGGAAAGGCAGATTTTGCAGACCTCAGAGCCTTCTCAGTACACTCATGAGAATCATTCCCTAGATTCACTGTTCTCACAGTTCTGATCAGCTGCTTACCAAGTGTCACTCATTTTGCAATACACTAGTTGAAACTAATATCTCAGTCTCATTTTGAGGGTGTGACCTCCAGAAGGATCATAACAAGTGAAAGGGTAGCCTTGAAGGTAGCTAAATGGTACCAGGTAAAAGGGAGCAACATCCAAGCTAAAAATTTGCCCAAATCCAAAAATGTGTACATGCTGCTGTGGTTGCTCATAGAGGGAGCAGTTTAGCTGTTTTGTGCCCCCATTCTCCATTGTGGGCCAGCCTCTCTAACATTATCACATCACATATGATGCACTATGATTGAGCTTCCATACAGCATTGAGCTAGTTTTATGATCTGTTGCATACTGAGAGAGAGTCAAGCTGTGGAAGCATAGGCCAGAGAGAGAATGAGGACATGAGGTATCTGAATGTTAGCTGTCAGGAGACACAATGGTAACATTTTCAAATCCAAGTATGGGGCTTGGAGTGAGGGTTTTTTAAACAAAAGTCAATATTTCCTAAGAACAGCCTCGTTTTTGTGAAACATTTTGTTTAGCTGAGAATCCAGTTTTCAATTAGCTGTACTTAGGAACCCAATCTACTTTCAGCAGCAGCTTTGGGTTTTAGGAATTTAAGGCCCCTTGACTTTTGGTGAAATATAAAGTGAGCAAGTCACTTTTGAAATGAAACTTAGGAGATTTTTGAAATGTTTACATTTCCTGCCAAAGGGGATGAACAAGGAAGTGACACAACATGCAGGCAATAAACATAATTTGAGCTAGTTAATGCAGGAAAAGATGGTGGGATGGAAATAAGATATTTTGAAAGGCTTCTATCTAAAAAAACCTCAGACTGTGCTGTTTAGAGACAAGAGGAATGGGAAGGGTTATCCTGGTGGTATGACCAGGTCACAAAACGCCTCGACGCAGGAGGAGGGGTGGATGTCGTATACTTGGACTTCAGGAAGGCCTTTGACACGGTATCCCACCCCATACTGGTGAACAAGTTAAGGGGCTGTGACTTGGATGACTGCACAGTCCGGTGGGTGGAGAATTGGCTGGAGGGTCGCACCCAGAGAGTTGTGGTGGATGGGTCGGTTTCGACCTGGAAGAGTGTGGGCAGTGGGGTCCCGCAGGGCTCGGTGCTTGGACCGATACTCTTTAATGTCTTCATCAGCGACTTGGACGAGGGGGTGAAATGTACTCTGTCCAAGTTTGCAGATGACACTAAGCTATGGGGCGAAGTGGACACGCCGGAGGGCAGGGAACAACTGCAAGCAGACCTGGACAGGTTAGACAAGTGGGCAGAAAACAACAGAATGCAGTTCAACAAGGAGAAATGCAAAGTGCTGCATCTAGGGAGGAAAAATGTCCAGCACACCTACAGCCTAGGAAATGACCTGCTGGGTGGCACGGAAGTGGAAAGGGATCTTGGAGTCCTAGTAGACTCCAAGATGAACATGAGTCGGCAGTGTGATGAAACCATCAGAAAAGCCAATGGCACTTTATCGTGCATCAGCAGATGCATGACAAATAAGTCCAAGGAGGTGATACTTCCCCTCTATCGGGCGCTGGTCAGACCGCAGCTGGAGTACTGCGTGCAATTCTGGGCGCCGCACTTCAAGAAAGATGCGGATAACCTGGAGAGGGTCCAGAGAAGGGCCACTCGTATGGTTAAGGGCCTGCAGGCCAAGCCCTATGAGGAGAGATTAGAGAAACTGGACCTTTTCAGCCTCCGCAAGAGAAGGTTGAGAGGCGACCTGGTGGCTGCCTATAAGTTCGTCAGGGGGGCACAGAAGGGAATTGGTGAGTATTTATTCACCAAGGCGCCCCCGGGGGTTACAAGAAATAATGGCCACAAGCTGGAGGAGAGCAGATTTAGATTAGATATTAGGAGGAACTTCTTCACAGTTCGAGTGGCCAAGCTCTGGAACGGGCTCCCAAGGGAGGTGGTGCTCTCCCCTACCCTGGGGGTATTCAAGAGAAGGTTGGATGTGTATCTAGCTGGGGTAATGTAGGCCCAGCACTCTTTCCTGCTTATGCAGGGGGTCGGACTCGATCTATTGAGGTCCCTTCCGACCCTAGCATCTATGAATCTATGAATCTATGAAAAATCCTGATGAGGTTTGAGATGCAAAGTCAGGATGCAAAGGAGCACCATTTACATAATTACAAGGACAAGGTGATAGCCACTGACGATGAAAGACAGCAGATTTAAAACTGACCAAAGGAAATGCTTTCTACATATTTCATACACTTGTGAAACTGCCCCAGGAGACCACAGAGTCCAGGGGCTAGCCAGGTGTCAAAAAGTATTGAACATCTATATGGAACATGAGGACATGCACATTATTACATCTGAAGGAATTATGAAAATGGAAAGGAAAACAGAAGAGCACTCACAAAAGCTTGAATAGGATACAAACACTCATCCTGTAGGGGACAACCCAGTAAGTAAGTAAAAGGCATTAGAAAGAAACTTTCTCTGTAGGAAGGCTATTCCATAACTCTTCACACGAGTTTCTGGCCATTGCCAAAGACAGGGCACTGGGCTGGATGTACCACTGGGCTGAACTAGTCTGGCAGTCTCTGTGTTCCTTGTACATGCAACATGACACAGCTGGCAGATAACTCAGTGTAATTCCCTTACCATGCAGTAACACCAACCCCATGCTCAGCTGGCAAGCTTGGCAAAGCTCTCCCTCATTCATCCTAATTCTCCTGCATTCATTCTCCTGCCAACCACACTTTTGACACCTCACTGCTAGTTCTGGATCCTGGGAGATACGCAAGGAGAAAAAAGATTGGCTTGGGAGATGGACCAAAAGGTAAAGATAGGGAGACTCACCCTTCGGTTCCACAGGGCCAAAACCAAGGTGCAGGCCATAAGCAGGAGGAAGATGAAGAGAAGGAGTCCAAGAGTGACCTGTCTACCCAGGATGGGAGGAGGCCCAGAGACCTGGACATCTGTGAGGAGATGCAACAGTTAGAAAGGGGGAGTGGGACAAGGATGGGACTGTCCAGAGGTGGCTGACATGGGAAAGGAAACAGGACAAGTGGGGGAGAAGAGGCGGGGAGCAGAGGTGAGGGATTGGCACTAGATTAAAACATGATCAGTGCAGGATGGTGTAGGATGGGCAAGGGGATGGGGGAAGGGGGGCCACAAGGAAGACAATACCTGTAATCTCCAGCCCATACTCCACTGCTCCCAGTCTTCCTTCTGGGCCATGGACACTGCACTCCCAGGTGCCTGTATCCTTCTGTGATACTCGGGGTAGTTCCAGGGTGGAGCCCAAGAGGAAGCTCTGAGTCCCCAGATCTCTGGAAGTAGCCTCAGCTGAGTTCCTGTTGCTGTAAGCAGAGTCTATGTGCCTCCACTGAAAGTGCTCGTGCCCTTGAGGATGGGTGAGGCTGCAGATGAGCATCAGATGGGAGCCCTCAGCCACTGGACCTTTGATGCTTGGGGTGACTTTGAAGAGGGAGAAAAGAATGTGATCAACAAAGACAGCAGGGCTTCTGCCAGCTTCACCCCTTTGCCTCCTCCTTCCTTCCTTGCCAGCTTCCTTCTTTTTTTCTCTCAGACCTTCTCTCATTTCCTCCTTCTTTCCCCTCTCCTTTTCCTACTTTATCACCACAGGAAAACCTCCCTGTGACAAGGAATTCTGTATAGAGGAAAACTGCTTTCTAGACATATTGAGTAGCGACCCAGGGTTTCTTCCTATGGGAAGAATTGAAAGGCCTCAAGCAGCTCCAGGGTACCACACTGAATATGCAAGATTTTTCTTCAGGTCAGCAAACATCCCTGGGTGGAGGTGCTCCTTCTTATTCTCTGGATCCTTCTACTCACCCATAATAATGGCCAAAGTCACCTCCTTAGTGATCGTTGTGCTGCGGATAGAGACATCACAACGATACTGTCCTGCATCACCAGGTCCCACCTCAGGGACATGGAGAGTGAAGTCTCCATTTCTGGAAGTACCCCAGTCTCCCAGATATCCTCCTGTGAGATTGCTCCAGCGGGCTTTCACTCCTTGGATGCCAGAGGCACTGGGATTGTGGTTCAGAGTGCAGGGTAAGTTTGCGGAAGAGCCTGCTGCTGCATAGACAACAGAAGAGGCTGGTCCAGAGAAACCTGAAAAGAACCAAGAATGTCCTACAGTATTAGGTGGTGCAGGTCACCTGAGATGCCACAGCAGAAGATGCTGCCAGCTCCACAGAAGGAAGAAGACAGATGACCCAGGCCCAGGTAGTAGGGATGGAAGCAAAAAGAGATGAGGGGGCTACTCCAGATAAGGGGGAAGATGGAAAAAAAAGATATTGTGAAAGGGGAGCAACTTCAGCAGAGGGACAGCCTACCAACTGAGGCCAGGGGAAGTAGACAAGCAAGGTGGATGCTGGGCTTACCTAAAATTTGCAGGTTGTATGTGGCAGAAACATTTGTGCCATCTGAGTAGGCAAGGTTGCAGCGCCACGGCCCCATGTCACTCATAGTCGGCCTGTAGATAGACAGAGCCCCACTGAGGGAGACAAATCTGCCAGAGATGGGGACAAGGCTGTCATTGTGGAACCACTGAACTCCCACAGGTTTGCCGGGATGACTGGAGTTACAGTGTAGCCAAAAAGTCTCTGTTTCCACCACAAGGCCAGGGATATTGACAGTCACTAGGGAGGAAAAAGGGAAGAAAGAAAAATTAATGCCATAGCTAAGTCCTGAAGCTATTCCCCTTCCGGGAGCTCTCCACCCCTCTCTGATGAGTATTAGCGGGCAAGATCATCTGTCAGAACCCAAGTTTCCTGTGTTTCTCTCTCAGATGTCTCTGTGTGTGGAGGGCTCTGTGCATGAGAAAGTGATAGAGGAAGCCCCACAACCTCAAAAGGCTGCTTCTCATTTTCTGACTAGCAGCCGTTCCAGCCCTGGGCACCCCACATAGCTCCTTCTTTCAGACCTAACCCATGGACTTGGCTGCTCCCTGGGCCCCCCATTGGGCTCCATCTTCTCCTACCTTTCACCACACCCAGCGCCACCTGGCAATGTAGGGTCGCTGTGCCGTATCTCACCAATGCCTCATACTCCCCTACATCATCCCTCTGCAGTGGCTCAATCCGAAGGGAGAAGTCCCCGTGGCGGAGGTCGGCATTCTGGACCATGGCTCGAGGTATCATGGATCGGGCCGTCTTTAGGACACCACTGTACTCCACCTCCAGCACCATGTGTGTCTCCTTGTGGGCTCTAGGTATGTGGGCCAGGGAAGTGAGTGAGTACTCAGAGTAAGGGTAAAGGGAAGAGGTCAAGGGATAGAGGCAGAACACAACAGAGCAGGGGGACGGGAATCAAGCAGTACATGTGAAAGAAGAAAAAATGGGGAAAAGGTGAAGAAGGGCAGCAGAGACTGAGCAAGCATGGGTCCAGAGAGGGCACAGGTCCCGCTGCCCACTGTTATTCTACAATACCTTCCTCCATGCCGCTCCCAGCGGACTGCAGTCTTGTGATACAGCATCTTCCAGCTATTCTTCAGCTCTTGAGGACTGAGGTGACAGGGGAGCACAGCCAAGCCACCCTCTTCAGCCCATACCCTCTGCTCCCACCTCCACTCTTCTGCTGCTCTGGGGAACACACTCTTGGCTGCTAAAAGATGAGAAATGCGGAGAAAGTGGGGTTAGAAACAGAGTGATGAATTCTCTTCCTGAGACAAGTGAGTCCTGCCCAGTGGCATGGAGGAACTGAAGGGAGGGACGGTTAGGGAGAAAATTTGAGACCCACTGGAAGATGAGGGAGGTAACAAGGGTTCAGATCTAATTTTCTAGAATCCTGTGGACAAATTAATTCCTAAACACCCCTACTGCAACCCCTCTCCACCCTCAAACACCTTAGTCCACTTACCCTTGGTTACCAGCAGCGTAAGGGCAAGAGACAGTGGAAGGAATATCAGTGTCATGGCGGCATCCAAGAGGCAAGAAGGACTGTGTCTTCACTCAGTTCAGTGCCAGAGCAGGTCCAAAGTTTCCAGAGATGAATGAAAACAAGCCACAGATAAACAAAAGAGTAGGGTTGTGAACCAGGGCTGGGGTCAGTAGGGCTTTATTCCTCATTGGCTTGTTCTCTCTCTCATTCCTGTTTGTCCTCTCTCTCTCTCTCTGATCAAAGCCTTTCCCCTTGTGCCCTTATATTGCAGATGGGCAGCTAATTTCCTCATAGCACTGAGAAGATGCGTCACGGCCAAAAACCTAGCTTCAGACCGAGGCACGTGAAGAAATAGATGCAGATAGAGCAAGAGAGAGAGAGAGAGGAGGCAGAAGTCAAAGTTCATGTTCTAAGCATCTTTTAGTGGAAACTCTTCGGGTCTTTGTTTTTTTTCTTCACTGTTTCGCTTCTATGTAGACAGTGGAAAATGTGTAGAAGACACTTCCCAGCAAGTACCCTTCATGTTTTTCTTTCATCTTTTACCTTTTTTGGTTTGATCTTTCCGCCTCTCACTGTTTCTCTTAATTAATTGCTTTATTCTTTTCAAAGGGTCTTGTTCTTCTTTCCATTTATGTTCTTGTTCTTTTATGTTACAAATTTATATTTTGCTTTGCTCTACTTTGTTTTGTTTTTCCCCCCTCCTCTTTCTCCAACTCATAGGCAACAATAAATAAATAGAGCTGCGGATGCCAGGTTGGAAAGTAAAATAATCCACAGGAACTGAGAGACGGGAACAGGAAATAATATAATCCCAAACCAGAACAAATGCAACTAACAGATCTGCATGCCTGGTACTCAGTAGAAGAGAGATGATCAGTGGGGGTGAAGGAGGAGGCTGGAGAGGAGCTCACTATAAAATACTGTCTACAAAAAAAAGTCACGGTGTTTTAGGGGCTGCATAGAAAGCCACTCTGTGGCTCACACTTTCCAGTACGCACTGACTTAACTTAATCACTCATTACCCCTTCCCTGTGACTGCTGTCAAACTTCTGTACCCTTTCAGGCCATGCACACACATATTCTCCACTGGTGAGGTGGGGCCTTTCCCAGAGGTGAGAGAGGGCAAAACAGCAGAGGGGCACAACTGCTCTGTTGAGAGCTTGCTCTTTTCCTCTCTCTACCTCAGCTGAGCAAATAGAAAGGCAGGAAGAGAGATGCAAAGACAAAGAGAACGTGCAGGGAACTGTCTGGGCAGTCGCCCCTAACCACTTAGAGGAGTGCCATTGGAAGGGCCTTGGGCATTTGCCAGCACCTGGCTTTGCCTGATTTCTGCTTGTGGCACATGACACTGGGCTCCATATACAGGCATATGCGGGAAATGGCCTGCGATCTATAGGAAGTCAGACAGCATGATCTACTGGTCCCTTCTGGTGTCAAATTCTGCGAAGCCCATGAAAGTGTGCGAGACAGAGGGAGGGAGGAGAACTTTTTACTGTTAAAAGTAGCAGGTGTTTTTCCTCTTGTTTAATAAAAACCATCTGTGCTGTCCACAGTCCAGGCAGAGGGTACAGATTTTCCTTTCCACTGAGTCAGCAACAGGGGGATGTCATGAGCGTGTGGGTGAAGGTGAAAAAAAAAGGGGAGGAGGTCTGCACCACAGCCAGGAGACACTTGAGAGTCACGCTCAGGCCCCATCTATCCTGTCCTTCTCCCTGGCCCCATTCCAGGAATACATTATGGATGCTGCTCTCCATCCACATCCATTGTCTTTTCTCACCTCTCCCCACCATCATGCTTCTCACTCTTGCCAAACTGACCAGGATGTTAGCTCCACACTTGAACTTTGGAAATGTTATTTTCAAATGAAAAAACAAGGACAAGCTCAAGTCTTTCTGCCACTCCTTGGGAAAATAACACCAGAGGCTCCAGGGGCTGGGGCCACTGCAAACAGTGACACGGCCACTGCTGCACAAGGGGATGTTTATGGTTGAGGGGTTATTTTTGCTGAGCAGGTGTGTTGTGAAATTAAGGTTCTGATGGCACTATTTTACTCAGCGTGAACCTCTATCTTTAGAAAAGATTCCTTTAACGTTTTTCTGTAATGACCCATTTTAAATGCTGACTCCATTGAATGGCGTCTTCGTCATCTCCCAGCTAAGACCCCACAGGCACAAACAATGACTGGCATAAAGTCATCACTGAGGTACATCAGCAGGGCAGTGCATAAAGGCAGGTCAGGACTGGGAGGAGCTGAAAGTGAGGCGTGTAGTATATTGGAAGAGCTGTGGGGAGCCAGGGGCAGGCTAAGATTAAAATAGTAGGGAGCTGCAAGGCAGAAACCTAAATCATGAGAGAGTGACACATCTGTCTTGGGCACTAACTGCCCAGGTTTTAGACTTCTCCATAGCAGGACACTTAAAGGCATTATCTTTTCTATCTATTGGCATATTTATAATACAACATATATCCAATTTGTGTTCTCACCATAACATGCCACTACCATGACCAAGTTTGGACTTCTGCAAAAATTATCTAGCAGAGTCTGGCAGTTTCAGCACCCTGGGCTGCATTGGTGCCTAGACTGGAAATGGTAGTGGCTACCATTCTTCACTCCCTCAAAAACTGATGCCTGAGATTAGTGTCTCTATTGTCCATCCCTGCTTAATTCCATTTTAGCTGTGGCCCTTTAAAAAGCTGGGGAAATGGGATTTAAGACCCTTTACATTATATACAAACTAGAATTCAAAAAGCCCTCACAATTTGAGAACAATTAAACCAAAAAAACAAGTGATCCTTTTCACAGATTCAAGGGTAAGAGAGACCATCGGATCATCTAGCCTGATTAACAGAGGTGTAGCTGGGCAGCCATGTGACAGGGCAGTGTTGGTTGCTGTGGTACTGACTACAGCAGCATTATCAGCCTCCACTGTAGTCATGACTAGTTTTGTGCTCCCCTCCCTCCTCCAACCAAAAGACAAAGCCCAGGGCTGCTGCCCCAGTTGCTCTTCCTGAGTTATGCTGCTGGCCTGACAGTCTGTATAGTGCATTCACCTATTTATTCCTATACCGACCTCAACCACTATAAAGCATCCTTTTGAGATACTGCAGTAACAGAGGAATGAAGGAGTATGCACAGAGCCACCAAGCAAGGCTTTTGCAGAGCAAAAAGAGAAATAAGCAGCACCTCACCCCTCATCTTCACTCCCCAAAAATACAGTGCCTATGGAAATTCAGGCCCCAGTTCAGCAAAACACTTTAATGGGACTTAAGAATGTGTTAAATGTAAACAAATGCATAAGTCTCATTAAACACCTACATAAGTGCTTTGCTGAACTAGAGCCTAAAGAGAAAAGAGTAGAGAGGTTTTTAAGTGAGGCCCACAAAATTTTTTAAAAGTCATTTAATGAAATCTTTAAGTTACATAGGTAAAACGTCTTTTAAAAATTCTACATATTTAAAAATAGTTATGGGAATTATGCTTTATATTATATTTTAATCACACTTCTATCCTTCCACACTCACTGAAGTCAGTGGGCATGAAGAACTGTAACTGAAAGCACAATTTTTGCCAAAGTTCTTACAGCCATATTGGTTCCTCTTTCTTGCTGTGTTGTCTTGCACCTCTGAATATGACACCCACCCTGTTGTTAAAAGCATATCTATATTTTTTCATGGAACTAGCTCCTCATATCCAGTACTCACCACAAAGAGACAGCTTCAAGACATAATGATCCAAGTTATTAGACCCTCATTCTGGTTCTTTAGGGAGGTGTTCATAAGAGGCATACATGCAGGGTTGCTCCTGCTGGGACTTCAACCTGGAGATTCCTAGACAGAGGGTCCTGCCTCCCTGCTCAGGGTCAGACTGATTGATATGGGCGACTGGTGCCACCTTAGTCAGGGGGGGCACATGCCCCACCCCAGCAACTAGTCAACAACTGAGGGGGAATCCCCGTCATGGCCAGTTGGCCGATTTCACCAACCAGAGGAAGAAGGGGTGTCCCCCTGGCCAATCACACCGACTGGGAAGCAGCCGCACTGCTCCCGGAAGGGGCCACAACGCTTCATCTTGGCACTCCCACTCCCTGGCTGGTGCTTGCAGGGGGGGCACTGGTACTCCTGCCTGCATGCCTGCCCATCACCTAAGTAGGGAGCGCAGCCTGTCGGGGTGCACCAGCACTCTCAGGGGGTGCATGTGCACCCCCATGGACCCCCTACACATCGCCACTCCTGATTGCTATAAATTTGGGGTCAGGAAGGAATTTCACCCAATGGTCAGACTAATATAGACTGTGAGAGAGAAGGTTGCCTTTCTCTGCAGCAGAGACTGTGGCCCTGTTCTTTGGATCTCTCGATTGTATTTTCACAACCCTTGCAGCAGCAGGACACTGGCCACCATTGCCCCCTGCTTTACCTGTGGCAGGTAAGGGAGCAACATCTTATGGTTGTGCCAGGGTTGACCATGCTAATAGATTAATTTGTCTAGGATGTTTTAGATATGGATGATCTTGCCTCAGGCAGGAGGTTGGACTAGATGACCTCTGGAGGTCCCTTCCAGCCCTACTTCATTATGATTCCATGATTCTGGTGCTCTTTGCTGAGATCATGCCCTATTCCTATTATAGTGGGGCTATTTTAGTCTCTTTATTTAGCCAGAATAACATAAAATGGATTTAGGGAAACCAAGGTTGGCCCATAGAGGGTAGAGCTGAAGTTTGTTGAAAAGGGAACATTTCAATGGGGTCTAAAATTCACAGAAAGAGTTAGAATTGCTTGAAAACTGGCCTCACCAGGGTCTGGAAAAGAATCTGTAGCAACTTTGGATTAATTTGGTCAAATATGGCCTCTCCCAGTTACCTGATTTTCAAATGCTGGGTCGGTGCATACCATAACCATGTATTACTGAGAATGGACAGTGAGTAGAAAATGGCTAGGCTCCATCCATTTCATAGGTACACAGTGATAAGATGAAGGATAGAACAAGTCAGAATGTGTATGACAGGGATGCACAATTGAGGCAGGGGGAGCTGAGAATAGGAAGGCTCTCTTTGCACCCCACACACAGTCCTGAAACTTGGGACCTGAAAACAAACAGGCTTGGGCATGCTGCTGGCATGCAGTGCTGAAACCAGCACTACTAAGATTGAGAGTGACCACCCATCAAGATGAACAGGGACTTTCCTATCTCCAGCTTGCAGGAGATTTGTAAGCATCTTTATGCATCCTGACAAGTAAAGAAGGTCTGCAGTCCAAATGTTAGGCCATTTGGTCAAGGAGTTGCTAAAACATAGTCTCCTTTCCCTCAAAATGACCTATTAATCTAGTGGTGCTCAAGTTCTTTGCCCTGTGGGGTAGATGGACATGGCTTGGTCCATCCACAGGCCATATCCAGGCAGTGGGGCTGATCCAGTTTGCAGGGCAGGTGAAGCAGTGCTTGATCCAGCTGCACAGAGTGGATAGGGGGCAGCTCAGCCCCAACCTGGCCATGTGGGGGAAGGGGGCATGGCCTGGCCGGAACCCGGCCATGGAGGGCTTGAGAATTTGGCAGCAGGAATTTAGCAGCAGCAGTATTAATTGCCACTGCTTCCCCACCACTAACTTGCCTGACCCATGGGGGAGCCCAGTGGGCCAGATGCCATGGCTCTATGGGCCAGATTTGGCCTGCAGGCTAGGAGTTGAGCACCCCTGTGTTAATCGGATGATGGCTTGGTATTAGTCTCAGCCGTAGGCGCAGAGATGAAAACAGAGAGCCCATCATGGAGAGGACACAGGCAGGGGGTATGCAGGTGCAGAAAACCCTCTGAGCAAGAGGTTGCCGCCATTCTCCGCGCCACCACCGGGTTCCCATTTGGCCACTCCCCCCCTTCCCCCTCACAAGCTGGCCACAGACTTCTGCAGGAGGGGGAGGGTGGGCACACAGATACCCATGCACTCCCTGCTGACCCAGCCACAGGCAGGTAAGTTTCTATCTTTATCCTGCCTGGGCTTGGGGGGTGGGGGCGGACATGGACTGAGAACCCCACAGTGCAGGCAGGAGGGAGGGCGGTAGGGGCAGGGAGCTGGCCCACTCCCTCCTACACTGTGGGGAATGCCCCACAACCTGTCCTGGCCAGGGCCCAGTTTACTGTGCACGCTGAGCAGGCTGCTGCTGCAGGCTGGGGCTGGTGGCAGCACCAGGCTCGTCCTGGCGTTTGGGGTGGGCTACAGTGATGGGAGGGGGGCTGCTGCCACCCTAGCATTCACTGTAGGTCTCCCGAGCCTGCCCCCCAGTGCCATCGCTAAACACCGGGAAAAGCCTGGCGCTGCTGCTGGCCCCCGCCTCTAGCCAGCCTGGGCTCTGGGCAACTGCAGCAGGTAGCGGGCAGGCTGCAAACAGCTGCACTGGGCTCCACAGCTCCAGCATCAGTTACAAGCTGGTGGTGACTGCACGTGTGCCTCAGAGCAGAGAGCGGGCATAGGGTCTGAGGCAGCGCAACTCTCCCCCGCTCTCTGAGGCATGCATGCAGTCACCGGTATGAAGCGGATGCCAGGTCTGCAGAATCTAATGCAGCTGTTTGCAGGCTGCCCACTGCCTGCTGCAGCTTCCCAGAGCCCGAGCTGGCTACAGGCAAGGGCCAGCAGCAGCACAGGGCTTTTCTGGGTTGCTCTGCCTCCAGGCCACACCCCTCCACCCCAGTCTACTCTAAGGTACGCAATGCCAGAGCCGGGAGAAGCTCCCTGCAGCCTCCTGGCTGCAGCCAGCTCAGGCTCTGGGTAGCTGCTGCCAGCCACAGACCATGGGCTGCTTGCAGTAGGGCTTGCAGTCTCCCAGCTGCCCGGGCTACGTGGCTGTCAACAGCTGCCTCCTTGTCTCTCTCTCTCTCTTGCCCTTTTTCCTCTCAAAACTATGGCAAAACATTTGGTGCACTAAATTCCCCAGTAATAATTTGGTGGTTCACCCCTCCTAGGTCTGGCCAACATCACCTCTAGCTCAGGTACATACTTGAGTTGTGCACCTCTGGTGTAAAAGGTGGGAACCCTACCCACATCAGATCAGACTTCTGTCATATCACAGCCTTACATACACAGCCCTTTTTCCAACATATGGCACACATTAGTCTGTAAATATAAAAATCCCCTGGAAAAACAAGTGTTGGGGTACTTACTAAATTTTTCAGACGTTAGAGGGTACTTGCTACTTAAAAGTTTGAGAAACACTGCTCTAATGTTTATGTTTTATGTGGTTAAAGCCATGTGGCTCGCACACAATCTTACCTCTGCCCCTACAGACAGCCATGGGCCGTAGGAACAAAACAGCACCTTGTCACTCCTTCCCCAGGCCTGCCATTCTGTCTGCCCTACCCCAAGTCAGTTTGCACCCGTGTGCGCATGTGCACCAGGCAGCACCACCGGAGTGTGAGCAGGGGCTGGAAGACGGCCATGCGGCCTGAGGGGTACAGCACTCCCATCTCCCTGGGAATGCGGTTCCTTAGAGCTGGGCCCAGATGGCTCTAAACATTGAAGGCTTCTTTAGTCTGCCCAGCACTGCCCTCTCTTCCTCCTAGCTAGCCCTGAGCTGGCTGGGGAGTCGTTCAGCATGGTGAGCTGCCTGAGGACCCATGTAGGTGGTACGGGGGCGGAGTTAAGGTTGAGTGTGGAAAGCACAACCTTAGCAGTGCTTTGTGGTATTCTGAAGTGTGTATGACTGCCTGTTTTTTCCTAGTTCTCAGAGGTTTCAGTTTCCAACTGCCAACTTCTGTGTTCTGGAAGAGAACAAAGCACAACAAAGCAACTTTAACTCCCCTGTAAAAAAACATTTCTGTTTATGATTGGTTTTTGGTTTTGTTTGATTTTTGTTTGTTTGTTTGTTTTTAGAATAGGAAAGATTAGAAAGAGCTCCCTCGCACTCCCCTACATTAAGAATGTAAGAGAATGCAGTGTAAGCTTTCCTGCTTCCTCCTGTCCACTTCCTGACACAGAGGAACCACCCCCCAGCCCGTTTCTTCCTCTTGAAGTTCAGATTCTGCCGACTGTCCAACTCGTCTCCCGTGGCGCAGCACTCTGCTTGATGGTAGCTGCTCTTCTGATGCCAGGAGCTGTGTGAGAACACATCTAGGAACGCGGCATGTGGGGCACACTTCCAGGATGGGGAGTTTGTAATGGGACCCACCTCAGAGGACAACTCTGGCACCCTGTGGCAAACTAACCCTGTTCTTCATTCTGTCTCCCCAGGGTACTGCCAGCCATGTCTTGTTAGAAAATAAATCTAAATTTGGCAGGCTGCTCTCAGAATACTAGGGCGAGCCTTGAGGTGCTTCACTGGGCTGCTTCGCTCTGGCCTGATCCCTGAACTTACATCCTGAGCAGGGTGTCTTTCCTGCCACTTGGCATCAGCCAGCTTGCTCCTTCAGTTTTAGCCTCTACCTTAGGGGTGGGCAAAATGCAGCTTGCGGGGCTGGATGTGGCCCGCCAGGCCATTCTAGCCGGCGTGTGGGGCCCCTAAAAAATGTAGAAAATTAATATGAATCTGCCCTGGGCTGCCTGTCATGCACCCCTCGATGGCTTGCTGAAACTCAGCAAGCAGCCCTCTGCCCAAAATAATTGCCTGTCCCTGCTCTACCTGGTGCTTGCTCTCTCCTTGAGTCTTATTAACAGACTTTCCACAGGGCTCTGTCTTTTGTCCCTATGCTCAGGTCCATTTCTTTGGGCCTGCAGACTTTCTGCAGAGCCCCTTCTTTAAGATTGGGACCAGAATGAATCTCTAGTCCTGGAGTTCTGTGTATATCTCCTGTCAATTTCCGCAAGCAGCATTGAGCCCCACGTGCCCAGATTGGGCCCTGTGCACATGGATCTGGCCATGTGAGGCCTCAGCTGGCTCCCAGGTGCTGGGGTTTGGCCCTGGCAGCCTGCACTGCTCCTGCCCAGCCCCAAGTGCTGGAGTCAGGCACCTGATTTAGCATGGAGAGCCTGGGGCTCCCCATGGGTGCATACATTTGATGATCACCAAATTTCCACCTTTGGGGTGACCAGCAGGCTGGATGACTGTGCCAGGGGTCAAATTTGGCCTGTGAACCAAGCGGTGAGCACCTGTGGTCTAACCTACTCCTAAAATTACACAACAAGCTTGTCACACAACTACAAGACTCATTGTCCCAAAACAGCAAAAGCATCCTAACCTGCTACAGGTAAAGCAAGGAAATGAGGGCTGTCAGTGTCTTGCTGCTGCAAGAGTTGTGAAAATACACTTGAAAGACCAAGAAAGAGCACCCCCATCAGTCCCCACAGCAGCAAAAAAACCCTTCAGTCCATGTCAATCTGACCATAGGATATAATTATTTCCTGATCCCAAATGTGGCGATCATTCTGACCCTGAGCAGAGGATCAAGACCCTCTAACTAGGAACCTCTTGGTCAGGTATAGGTAACCCCTGGCCCATGTGCCAATTAGTGGCACGTGGAGACATTTTCCCTGGCATGCTAGGAGGCAAGCAACAAAATTGTTTTTAAAAAAAATTAATTTCCTGCTCCGGGCTCTCTGGACCAGCCACAGGTCCCAATGCCACAACAGGAGAACAGAGGCAGGGTCACTGTTTGCATTCTGCTGACTGCACACCCTGTCCCTGGGCTGCACTCTCCAACCCACCCTGGCCCCTGGAGGGGAGTTGTGGGAGGGTGGGGCTGGGGCCCAGGCAGGCGCTGCTCCAGGCTGCTGCACTGAATGCTCCCACCTGGGTGGGGGAAGCACTGGGATGCCAAGCACTGGGGCAGGGTGCTCAGGGTTGGCTCCAGGCAGTGGGGAGAGGTGCTGGCTAGCCCACCTAGCCCCTTGGGAAGGCAAGGGCTGGGCAGGAAGTAGCGGCTGCCCCAGGGCTCTGGAGACTCAGGCCGCGGCTGGTAGGGGCACCCAGCAGCACCCCAGGTGGGTCCAGGCTTGCACAGCTCTGCAGGGATGGGCACAGCTGCCCTGTCCGTGAGGGGACACCACCTGGCTGGAGCAGAACTCTGGGCTCAGGGGCTCCCAGCTCCAGGCTCAGCCTCCATGCATGCTGGGTACAGTGCGTGTGGGTTGGAGCCGCCCCTGGTGTGAGGGCCCACCTGCGAGCCCTCCTGGGCCCCAGGAACAGCTGCTGCTGCTGCTGCTGGCCTGGCCTTGCCCACCTGCAGCTCCCCTCCAGGGGCTGGGGCAAAGGCAGGCACTGCACAGAGCTGCTGCACTGCAGGCTCTCAACCAGCCTGGCCTCAGGGACTGCCTGCAGCAGCTGTTCCTAGGGGTCCCGCAGTGGGGGGTGGCTCTACCCCACTCATACTGTGCCTGGTGGGCAGGGAGGCCTGGAACTGGGAGCCCCACAAGCTTGGCATCCTGCCCCACCTCATGGGCAGGGCAGCTGCACCCCATCCCTGTGGAGTTGTGTCGGCCAAGCTGCGCTAGGCCTCACCTTGGGTGCCACTGGGTGCCCCCACTTGCCCACCAGTAGCCTGAGCCTGCGGAGTCCTGGGGCAGCCCTGGTGCTGCCCCCACTGGGGTGGGACAGGGCATCTATCTGCCCAAGCCCCGGCCAGGACCTCCCTCCCAGCCCTGGGCCCAGGTTCCCCCACTCCCGGACTGTAGGGGAGGCCTGAGCCCCACAGCCCTTGTGGCTGCTCCTGGGGTGTCACTGCCTCCCTCCGCCTGGACAAGTGTGCCCAAGCCACAGCTGGTAGCAGTGGGGTATGTTGACAGTGAGGGATACACCCTCTTTCTCTTTTTCCCTTTTTTTCCCTCTTTTTCTTTCTCTCTCCTATTTCTTTTTACTTCTTTTCTCTTTTTCTTTTTTGTCTCCTTTTCTTTCTCTCTTTCTCTTCTTTTTCTCTCTACCCATTTTTGTCTCTTTTCCCCTTCTTTTGTCTTTATTCTATCTCTGCTTTTTCTCCTTTTTCTTTTTCTCTTTCTCTCTTCTCTCTTTTCTATTTCTTTTCTTTTTTCTCTCCTTTTTCTTTTTCATCTTTTTCTCTCCCCCTTTTCTCTCCTCTTTATTTTTTCTTTCTTTACCTCTTTTTCTTTTCTCTCTCTTCTCTCCTTTGTCTATACCTCTCTCTCTTTTTCTCTTCTTTCTCTCTCTCTTTTTTTCCTCTCATCTCAACATGCTTAACTAAAAAGAATGCACAAGAACAAAGGTACTATATGAGGTTTTAGTTATTGTCACCATGTTTAGTATTTTTAGAAAACCTAGTATCTACTGTAAAAAAAAAGAACAACATTTATTATTATTAGCTATATTCATATGCTCTGCATCCTGCCATGTACCCCTTGTCCGGATTTTGTTTTTCTGGCATGCCAGTACCTGGCGCCTTACAAAGTAGACACATTGTGTTTTTTTCAGCACTCCAGCAAAAAACATTACCTACCCCTGCTCTGGGGTTTACTTCTGGAAGGAGCATTGGCATACCCTGGTCAAAATCCCCAGCTTTAGCTGCAGTCTCCACTTTTCTGAGCAAGGTAAATAAAAACCCTGACATCTCGAGCAACAGGAGGGGAAAAATTTCTTCCTGGATCTGGGGCCGTCCCTGTGGGGGTTGTGAATCAAGGCAACTGCCGTGAGCCCTGTACTTTGGGAGGGGCCCACAGAGCTGGGTGGAGCAGCCACAATGATTCCACTGGCTTCACATCCAGCCACTCAGCACTCGCCTGAATCCGCAGCCAGCTTCCTTGCGTCTGGGGGCAGGGCCCTGCACAGGCTGATTTGCCCCATGCCCCACACCCTGCTTGGGTTGTCTCTGCCTGGATCCATGAGGCAACCAGCAAAACCCAGAAGCATAGGAAAAACCAAACGCCCTCCACTTTGTTCTGTATAGATCCAAGAAATTGGAATCTGCAATTTGTTAGTATTCCAAGGAGAGCGCTACTGCATAGGAACATTTGGGAAAGATGGGCCTAACTCTTCCTTTGCCTATATCAGTTCTATGCAGTTGTAACCCATTGACTTCAGTGCAGGAGGAGAGTCAGGACCCACATACTAGCATTTCAAGTTTCAAGTGTATTTTCTGTTTTGGTTGCAGGCCAAGTGATAGAGAAGTGAACTCCATTTCAACCTTCCTTTTGAAAAACATATGCTTAAGCAACTCCTCTTTGGGTTGCCCCAGAACTTGAATATCACCAAAATATCATGACCCAGATCTTTGAAGATGGAAGAAATTGCTGATGATTTACTGATTTGGGTCAAAAGTAACCAGCAACATAATGAGAAACTGCATAATGTTTAGCCCCAAAGAAAGAGACCTTAAGCTGAACAAGACCAGAAAGAAACCCGCCCCCCCGCCCCATCCCAGATATGAAATTAGTTATGTAGGACACATTCAGTAACAACAGAGTTCTACTAAATTTAGAAAAGATGGAGGCTTCTATACAAATAGAAGTAATCTAAAACAGGGAGTGTCCTTACAGAGATGAGCAGGCCTGTTAACAAATCTATGTATATTACATACATAACCCTTCTGAGGGGCACAAGTCAGTAGCAAGAAGAGCCGGGTTCACATTTTGGGGTACCCCATTAGTTATACCAGTGGGTCAAGCCCCTAACCAGAAATCTGGGAATGCTAAATTTGTTGGTGCATCCCACATAAATAAAACCCCTCCTCACAAGCAGTGTAAACACAAAAACCCTGAAATTTATTACAGAAAATAGAGGCAAAAAAAAAGCCCCAAAAGAAAACACTAAATATAATTTTAAAACACTATTAACTGCAAGGCAAAGTCTATAGGTAGCACCCTCTCGGGGAGGCTTCATCCATGCCCAGACAGTCTGGGACTTGGGGCTCCCCAAAGAGTAGTTCTGGGGGTCTGCATGGCACCCCTATACCTGCCCTTCAGCAATGGGCTGCAGAAGAAGCCCACACCAGAGAGTTCTGTGATCTGCACCTAGGGTTCACTGTGCCAAGGGAAGCTGCTCAAGGGGGTGGGTCCTTCTGCATTGCAAGGGGCTCCATTGCTCCTGGAGAAATGGTAGAGCACTGACCTCCACTGGCGATGTGTAGGGGGTGCATGTGCATCCCCTGAGCATGGCGGTGCACCCCCTATGAAAACGTGCCTGTGGGTGGTAGCCACTCACCATCCCCCTTCCCACCCTGCCGTTGACACCGCTGTCGGCATCTGTGGGCAGTCAGCAATTGCTGCTGGCTGCTGCCAATGCTGTTAGCAGCATCTGCAGGTAGTCGCTGACCCCTGGTGCTTGCTACCCCCTCAACTGACACCACCAGAGGCGCCTGCAGCTCACTGCTTACTGCCGCCATGCCCTCTTCCCCCCCCGCCCCCAGGCTGCCAGGGCCATGCATCGTTCATGCCGACCTCTACTTCTGCATGGTGACTCTGAGAGGTTAACCATGGTTTTCATCAGCATACCACACCCCAAGATTCCTAGTCCCAGTCCCAGCTCTGTTGAGAAGAAAACTGCGAAAGAGCTCAAAGACAGGTCAGACCTATCTTGGCTTGGGTCTGAACTACAACTAGGGTCCACTTGGTTGGGAGATAAACTACAAAAGGGACAAAAGAAGGCCCAGGCTTATCTCGCTGGGCCCAGACTGGGCAGCAAAAGTCAGCCAAGCCTATACCTCACTGAGTCCTGGATCAACAACAAGAATTGCCAGATCCCACCCCGGCTCAAACGGTGTCAGCCTTAACCCTGGCCCAAATATGCCAGCCAAACATATAGCTGAGGTTCAGCCACACAGCTAGGCTGAAACACAATAGCCGTGAAACAACAAAAAGCATGGATGTACAGCTAGGCCTATGGCTACAGCCTGTACATCCAGGGCACCTATAGACATGCAGTGAGGCTGCTCCAACACATTGGAGCACATTTGATTAATAGTAATAACCATGCTCCAGCAGACTCCAGTGTCACATGTATCAGTGTCCCCGTGCTGAAAAATGGTGGTGGGGGCTCTTTAACTAAAGCTTGCTCAATGAGTTTTAGTTAAAGCATCCTCACCACCATTTTTTAGCATGGAGACACTGATACACATGATGCTCTGGGCACTTTAGTTACAATAGCTCTTGGAGATGCTCTAATTAAAGCATCACCTCCCCCACCCCACCCCAGAGGGTGCCAGGCCCATGTGGCCAGTAACTGCCAGGACCTCATTCCTGGTCAGTCTGCTCCAAGGATTAATACCTCAAAGGTATTATCTCACTCAAGACCTCTCTGTGGCCAAAACTGCCAGGACTCCATTCCTGACCAGTTTACTCCAGGGATTAATACCGTCATGATATTAACCCACCCAAGAAAAAGGAAGGGGGAAAGAGGGAGGGAAAAGGGGTCTCCAACTCTGAGACAGACTTTTTCTCCCTGTACCTGAGGCTTTCCCATCACATAGATTTCTCTTGCCTCTCCAGTGAAGGTAGGAGGGAGACCTCCCATGGGGAGCAGTTTTTCTGGCTCCCAATTCAGCTGTACAGCTTTTAGCAGCCCCAGGAGAGAGAAAGAAAAAACCTTAGTTGAGTTGTTCTTATATACTTGGCATGATATCACTCACGCTTTTTTCAATTAGGGAGTGTCACGCACCAACCGCTCTCTTACTCAATCTGCCTAGACAATCTTCTGCTTCCTCTGGCCTAGCCAAAGTATTTTACATATTTTGTCCAGATTCAAGGTGTGGTGGGCCTGTAGAGGGTGTTTCCCTATTGAGCCACCCACCTCACTACACCCAACCACCTTTCAGGATCCAAGTGTCTCCCTGGGGGTGCCTCACACCTGGCCAACCCTCTTCCTGGGGCATACCCGCTAGCCTGGGGGTAACACTGCCACTACCCAGGGTCTGAACTGGATCCTGGCCCTTTGACCCCTGGGACACACAGGCCTAGTAGTCCTTAAGGGTACTTGACCCACTGCAAGAACTTGGGGTGCTTCCCTCAGTTTGAAGCACAAATAATGGTCTCCCTTATTCAGCCAAACCAAGGGGACCCCCAAGGCATAATCTAGCCCCTCTCCCAATAAGTCTCCCATGCTAGGTACAAAGGAGAACTTTATTGGATACAAGAAGTAGGTTAGGAATAGAATACAGGGTAGAGCATATCAGAGAAATCCCATAGAGCAAACGGGGTGGCTGAATAGCTTTTGATCATGCATCTGAGTTACTGCAAGATATATATATCTAGTTAGATCTCAGGTAGCTTACTCACGAGTATCATCCAGAGGCAGGTGGAGATTCCCTCTGGAGGCAGGCAGTTCATTGATCATGAGTTTCAAGAGAGACAGCAAGTTTCAGATGGTCCAGCTTCTCTCTGAGTTTCTCATCATGGCTACTGCCCCTCCTCCTGGGCAGTCCTTTACTTACATAGCCCTTATAACCTCATTTACCTGGTCCAATGAAGGCCAGCAACTGTTGGCTGCCAGCCAACCAATTTGAAATGCATCACTGGTTGCCAGGCAGACTGGCCATGTCTAGCCCCCCCCCTCAATCAGGTTGGCATTGCTTGGAACAATAGGGAGCCTAAGCCCCCTCACCCGGGTATGTGATGCCAGTCACTAGGCAGAGGGAGCAGATTTCCCCCCTTCCTCAGGAATGCATCCAGCTCAGGTTACAACTCAGAGTTACCTAAAGAGATGAGGCAGAGGAGTCTGCCCTTTGCAGTGACCATGTTAACCAAATTGTCACATAGCAGAGTTTTTGGAGAGACAGAGGTGGCATTCTGCCACACAAGTCCCCAGCTTTCCACGTGCAGAACACATAGCCAGAACAACAGGGGCCATCTTGCCCACATAAAAACCCTCACAAAAAACACAATATACAGCAATCAAAAGCACACACTCTGCCATATACAACTCGTGTGTGTGGGTGTTACACATATTAAAAAGGCTTAAAATCATAATTAAAATTGAACAGACAGAGAATGCATAGCCACATTATGTTACAAATCAGCTCTTTCCATATTTAAACCCTAGATGAATCAGGTCATTCTGATACAGAAAAGATCAACTCAGTATTGGCTATGTCAGTCTGCTTCATTCATCCTGTTATGGAACTGGTCAGCCCAACAGTGTCATGTAGGATTTACCCTGCTACGCCATTCTGGGCTCCACACTCAATTCTGCTGCCCTGGAGTTACATGAACAGTGTGTGACCTACTTTCTCTCTTAAAAAATAGTATAGGCACAAAGGATTACTGCTACCTGTTTTAGGGGGAAAAGGACCACTGTCTTTCAGATTTAGTTCCTCTACCCCAACCCACTCAATGTACATTCCTTTGGTGGTTTAAATGACAATTCATAGGTCCCTTATTTGAGAGCACTTAGGGGGAAGGGAAAGAGCTAATGCACTGGAGGGTGAATTATCATTCAGTTTAAATTCCTTGTTCCGGGGCATTCAGAGATGGAAGCAAGGGTTAACCAACATAGTGCACATCTCAGCCTTCTGACTGTTCATAGCTTTTGTTGCGGAGTTTAAATACCACTTAGGAAGACTCTTGGTTGATGGGCAGCATTTGTAAACAGTCTTAGTTGACAAACTGAACAGTTACGTCTGTGGTATCAGCCACACACTCACAAATGACCCTTCTCACACCAGGCCTCAGTTTACAATCTGCTGGTATGGCTTTCTATGTGACACCCTCTCATTCTTGGCTGTTTCCATAAGCACATGAGCTTCTCACCTTCTTAAGCTTTTCCTGTATTCTTAAAGTCACATGCTGGCAATGCTGCTGTTAAGGTGGGGTCAGGATTCACCCATTAGCATACCACTAAGAAGTCACATTTTGAACACAACAACCTCTATTTGCTCAGGTTTTGTGCTGCCTTAGATATTTTTAAGGTAGCACAAGAGCATTGTCTGTTTGCAGCCATGGTGTGTGTCCCTACATTGCATCCCTCCCACCTTCTGCAAGTAGATACATGGATGCTCTATAAAAGTAATCGCCTATGTCCCATTCCAGTGGAAAAATATCCCTGAATGAAATAAAGGGACTGTCAATCTAGGAGAAAATCAAAAACCCTGCATCATCATGCAGGGATGTCAGTAGGAATGAACTCCCCCATTTCTACCACCTGTGTCTCCTTTGATCCTTGCAATGGGGCCACTGAGAAGAATTTTCTGGGAAGTCACAGCAGAAGAGGAAGAAAGAGCTAGGAATCTACACCCCAGGGTACTCAAGGAGCTGGCGAGCGTCATAGCCCAGCCCCTGGCACAGATCTTTGAAAACTCCTGGCACTCTGGTGAAGTGCCTGAAAACTGGAAGAAGGCCAGTGTGGTGCCTATCTTCAAGAAAGGGAGGAAAGTGGATCCAGCTAACTATAGGCCCATCAGCCTGACTTCTTTCCCGGGGAAGATCTTAGAAAAGTTTATTAAAGAGGCCATCTGTAATGGACTGGCTGATGCCAACATCCTAAAGGATAGCCAGCATGGGTTTGTTGCGGGTAGGTCTTGTTTGACCAATCTCATTTCCTTCTATGACCAGGTGACCTATCACCTGGACCAGGGAGAAGAAATTAATGTCATATATCTTGACTTCAAAGAAGCCTTCAATCTGGTATCCCATGATCACCTCTTGGCAAAACTGGACAATTGTGGCCTTGGGTCCACCATGATCTGCTGGCTGGGAAATTGGCTCCGTGGTCAGACCCCGAGGGTGGTAATTGACGGAAGTTAATCATCATGGTGTCCTGTGACCAGTGGGGTCCCCCAAGGCTCTGTCCTTGGACCCATATTGTTCAACATCTTCATTAATGATGTGGACACTGGAGTCAGGAGTGGACTGGCCAAGTTTGCCGATGACACCAAACTTTGGGGCAAAGCATCCATGCCAGAAGACAGGCGAGTGATCCAGGCTGACCTGGACAGGCTCAGCAAATGGGCGGACGAGAACCTGATGGTGTTTAACACCAAAAAATGCAAGGTTCTCCACTTTGGGAAAAAAAACCTGCAGCATCCTTATAGGCTCAGCAGTGCTACGCTGGCTAGCACTATGGAAGAAAGAGATTGGGGGTCATGATTGACCACAAGATGAACATAAACCTGCAGTGTGATGCTGCAGCTAGTAAAGCAACCAAAATGCTGGCTTGCATCCGTAGATGCTTCTCAAGCAAATCCCAGGATGTCCTTCTCCCCCTGTACTTGGCCTTGGTGAAGCCGCAGCTGGAGTATTGCATCCAGTTTTAGGCCCCACAATTCAAAAAGGATGTGGAGAAGCTTGAGAGAGTCCAGAGGAGAGCCACACGCATGATCAGAGGTCAGGAAAACAGATCTTACGATGACAGTCTGAGAGCCATGGGGCTCTTTAGCCTGCAAAAACATAGGCTCAGGGGTGATCTGATGGCCACCTATAAGTTTATCAGGGGTGACCACCAGGATCTGGGGGAACGTTTGTTCACCAGAGCGCCACAAGGGATGACGAAGTCAAATGGTCACTACTACAAGACCATTTCAGGTTGGACATAAGGAGGAATTTCTTTACTGTCCGAGCCCCCAAGGTCTGGAGCAGCCTGCCATTGGAGGTGGTTCAAGTACCTACATTGAACACCTTCAAGAGCAAGTTGGGTGCTTATTTTGCTGGGATCCTATGACTAACAGCTGGTTTCCTGCCCTTTGGGCGGGGGGCTGGACTCGATGATCTTCCGAGGTCCCTTCCAGCCCTGATGTCTATGAAATCTATGAAATCTATGAGAATGTAAAGGTGGAAGGTAACTTGGGTGACAGTAACCATGAAATGATAGACCTCAAGATCCTAAGGGGAGGAAGGAAAGAGAGCAAGTCTAAAGGAAAAGAAGTCCAGGTGAGCTGCCTGTACTTTAAGAAGGCCTTTTAAGGACACAGGAACAAGTTGGCCCGCTATAATGGAACAAAAGAGAAATTGCAAGAGGAGACTAGATTGGTTAGACAGTGATCTTTTCAGTAGTTGAAACTCAAAAAGGAATCCTTCAACAAGTGGAAACTTGTTCATAGTGCTAGGGAAAAGTATAAGAGCATTGCATGGGCATGCAGAGAGAAAATTGGGAAGACCAAGACACAATTTGAATGCAGCTGGCAAGGGACATAAAAGGCAATAAAATAGGATTCTACAAGTATGTGAAAAGTAAGAAGAAGACCAAAGAAGCCGTAGGCCCCTTATGGAATGGAGACGGCAATCTAGTTATGGATGATGTAGAAAAAACTGAAGGTTTTTTTTACTTCTATCTTCACAAATAAGGTCAGTTATCAGATGACAAGTACAGTTGACAATGAATGTAGGGAGAGAGACAGAAATCCTAGAGTAGTAGAAGAGGATAGAGATTACTTACAAAGATGCTAGATGCTTTCAAGTCAGCAGGACGAGATGGGACACACCCTAGAGTCCTGAAGGAATTGACTGAGGTAACTTTTTCCTTCTATGAAAAGGTAACAGGCTGGGTAGAGGGGCAGAATGACCTGGATAAACTGGAGAAATGGTCTGCAATCAATCAGATGAAATTCAGCAAGGCAAGTGCGAAGGCCTCCACCTGGGATGGAATAATTACGTGCACAAATACAGACTGGGGAATGACTGGCTAGGGTGCAGTACTGCAGAGAAGGAGCTGGGGGTTACAGTAGATCATAAGCTGAATATGAGCCAAAAATTTGCTCTGGTTGCAAAAAAAGCCAACAGCATACTAGATTGTATTAACAGGAGTGTCACGTGCAAATCAAGGGAAGTGATTCTTCCTCTCTGCTCAACAGTGGTCCAGTTTTGAACCTCACATTTCAAGAAGAATATGGACAGATTGTAAAACAATGATGAGTAGTATCCAGGTGCTATATGTCCAGAGCTCTCCACAATGTCCAAAGCGGTTCTCCCCAGTCATACATCAGTTACTGAGGAAGTAGTAGAACAAATCCTTCTTGGTCTGTAGTGGGCTAACACTTTATGAGCCAAGAGAGGTAGGTAGTTTTGTCTCTGAGTAGCAGGGGAAAAGAACTGTTATTTCATCTGCACAACACTCAGTGAGTTGAGGGCAAATGCTTCCCATGTCATCATGGGAGAAAGTCTTCAGTTCTGCAACACACTGGCACCACATAATTTACCAGACCCTCAGGATTACCTGTGTGAGTCATCCTAATGGTCCATGACACCCTACAGCATGATAAAATAACTCTTGTGGTTCATGTATGTTAGGAGGAAGCATGGTCACACTTGAAGATAGGCTATAGATATAGGCAGATCTAGATGGGCTAGCAAGTTGGGCCGATCAGAATCTGATAGAAGTTCAACATTGAGAAATCTAAAGTGCTCCATCTTAGGATGAGCAACCCCCAACACACCTACAGGTTTGGTGGCACCAAACTAACTAGCACCACGAATGAGAGGGACCTGGGGATAATAATAGACCACAGTATGAATATGAGCTAGTAGTGCAATTCTGTAGCCAGCAGGGCAAATAATACTCTGGCATGCAACAATTGATGCATCTCCAGCAAAACCAAGGAAATTATTCTTCTGCTGTACTCAGCACTGGTGAGGCCGCAGCTGGAGTACTGCATCCAGTTCTGGGCACCGCACTTTAATAAGGACATGGGAAAGCTTGAGAGAGTCCAAAGAAGAGCCACCCATATGATCAGCGTCTTACACAGCAAGCCATATGAGGAAAGGCTGAGGGATCTGGGACTTTTCAGCCTGAAGACAAGAAAGCCGAGAGGGGACCTGGTAAGAGCTTACTGCTACATCAGGGGAATACATCAAGGGCTTGGCAAGGGGAAAACCAGGAGTAATGGCCACAAACTCCTGGAAGATCAATTCAGGCTCAACATTGGAAAAAAACTTCTTCACAGTTCGGGTGTCCAGACTGGAATAAGCTCCCTCCGGAGGTGGTGCAATCATCTAACCTGGAAGCCTTCAAGAGGAGGCTAGACAGTCACCTTGCTGGGGTCACTGATCTATGTACTGTGAGTCGGAGTGTTCAGGACAGAGACAAATCCACTAATGACCTCCTGTGTTTTGGAGAGTCCAAGAAAATGTGGTGCCAACACCTACTAGATGATATACCCGTCGGATGACTGATCCAGTGATGACTTTGCTCACATCAGACTAGTTGGCTACAGACCAGAGGCTGTTGGGGGTTGCCACTTTCCAATTAGCCATTGCCACCTGCTTATTGTGCTCAGTAGCACTTCCAGTTGATCTATGTGTAGAAAGTACAGCTCAGGGCAGGGATTTTTTAAATGTACCCATTTCATCCTCCCTGTTCCTCAACAGACTCCTCTCCCACCAGTCCATGCTTACTTCACTTGACCATAAAGAGTAGAAGACAGTCTGCCAATGGTCCCACAGAAGGGTATCCTCCAGGGACTCTCTAATTTCTTCCTCTTCTGGCATGTTGCTGAGAGCCTCAAAAAACAGAAAACACAGTCTTTCAAATGCCAGAGTCAGCTTTCCCTGAGCTGCTATGCAAATAAGCATGCACAGACACTGGAACTGGGCAGCAAGCATGGCCAGGCAGAGGGTCATTTGGTACCCTGGCATGAACAGCACCAGTACCTGAGGACACTGCTCACTCAATACCTGCCAGGTTAGGAGGTGGACAACATCCATTCATCATAAGGACTCATAATTGAATGACAAAGGAAACCAATGAGTCTTCCTGATACTCCCACAACAGACAGAAACAAAGACTTGAATGTTCTGGAAGCCTCTAGGACAACTTTTCATAAACTCAGTGGTTTAATCCTTGAAAATTTAGAGAAATGGAGGCTGAAAGGGATGTTAGGAGACAATTTGCCTAGTGATAAAGCTGCACTTCAGCATCAACCTCTGAAAACCCACTCTGCAGTGGTGTTGTTTGTAAATCTGTCTGTGTCTATCATGGCACGGTTTAAAACCCACTTTCATAGACCCAGATTTAATGCATGCCAGTCCACAGCTAAAAGAAATTCATCCTGAATTAAGATTAACCTTAGGAGTTCCATTCAGTGTGCTGCTACAGGACAATACAGAACAATACTGGCATGACTAGCCAGAGGCGAGCTGTGGGAATTATGAAGAGCTGTCACAGGAGCAGAGGTACTGAAATGTTTTGAGATGAGCAGAGTCTGTGATCTTAGTCAGTATAAATTGTCTTTCTGATACTCAATAGCATGTGCTTCCAATGTGCTAAGTGACCACAGACCCATGCTAATTTAGAAGGTATGCTGGGGATTGTTTGGGACTGTCAGCAGTTTCATCAATATGTTTATGGGCACAAACTCTCCATGGGAGAAACAGACCGTGAACAGATGGAAGCTATGTAACAGAAACCATAGTGCCAAAGCACAGCATGGACTTCTGAACAATGTAATGCAACTTCAAAATAGGGCTGTGTGAAACAGCACCATTCCGCTTTGACTTCTGTTTCAACATTTTGATGGAACAGTATTTTGTTTTGAGTTTAATTTCATTTCATCAAAACTGTTTTGTTGTTTTGATGCTGTTTCAACATTTTGCTCATAGGCTATTCTGCACCCAGCATGGGGAAGATCGGTGCTGCTGCTGCCCCCAGCCGGCAGCACCAGTCTCCTGTCATGCAGCAGGCAGCTCGTGGGCCTGCACTCCCAGGAGGAGTCTGGCACAACTCCCACAGCCCTCCCGGGGGCACTGGTGAGCCCCTGACCTGCCTGCCGGATAGCAGGAGGCTGGTTCTGCTGCCTGGGGCCAGCAGCGGCCAGGGCTGTCCCAGGGGAGGGGGGCAAATCAGGGCAACCACCCTAGGCCCTGCACTTTAGGGGAGCTCTGTGGAGTCGGGTGGAGTGGCTGTGGCAACTCTGTCCCACCACCGCCAGCTTCATGTTTGGCCACTCGCTACCCCCATCCCCTACCACCACCAGCACCAGGTGGCTTCTTCACATCCAGGGCGCATGGGATCAGGGTGGGGGTGGGTCCCCACACTTGCTGATTTGCCCCAGCCCCCACACCAGAGCTGACCTGAGGGTCAGCTGGGGACCATGGGGAAAGGAAAGCTGGAGATGGCCATTCCAACCTGGCCTGAGTGCCCATTCATAAAGAAATGGTCGACATCCTCTACCAGGAGTCTGCCCAGGAACCACAATTCAAAGGGGCCATTGAAGACATGAGACAGCCCCAACTGCCTGTGGCCATAGATGGGCCCAGGTTCATGTGAACTACCTGGGATCCTTTCACTAGCAAACTGCTCAGATTGTTAAAACTGAGCTGCACATTATGTAACAACACTCCCTGCAAAGCACAGTCCCGTTCTGGGCCCCCAGCCCCGGTGATGGCCTGCACCTCACAGACAGCCCCTTTCTGCCCTTTTCATCAAGCCTCATCAGAGCAGTCCCACCCCATCCTCTAGCTGAGAGGCTGGTAAAGCAGAGTCTGACCCTTCCTGAGGCAATATCCTGACAGATTCAAGAGTGCTGGGTTTATGGACCAAACGCTGTAGCAGCTCACTTCACAAGGACCCTTTGTTCCCATTGCACTAGGAGGCACAAACCTTAGTGCTGCCATCTAACAAATGCCTGCAGTCAAGGACCATCGACCCTATGAAGTCTGCCAGAGCCATGGAGCCAGAAATTGCGGAGAGGATCCCAGAGCTCCTCCGGCCCACAGACCACTACCCCATGCTCCTTATTCACATGGGCACCAAAGACATGGCTCGGAGCACCCCCAGCCAGGTCATGAGGCACTACAGGGATTTGGGAGCGGGGCTTAGGGGTCTGGAAGCTCAGGTGGTGTTTTCGTCGATCCTCCTAGTCTCGGGCTATGGGCTGAGGAGGGAGAGGAGGATCCACATAGTGAACCAAAGACTGCGGAGCTGGTGTCATCGGGAAGGCTTTGGCTTCCATGACCACAGCCCGCTCTTGGCGAGAGGCAGCGAGCTGCTGGGAAGAGATGGCCTCCACCTCTCCCCCCTGGGGAGGAGGCTCTTCTCACCCAGGCTGGCTGACCTGCTCCACCGGGCTTTAAACTAAGCCGGCTGGGGAATGGGGGGACGACTGCCACTGCTGGCCCACTGAGCAACCCTTGCAAAGCCAGCAGACCAAGGCACTTAAGGGAGCCCACCCCTGCCCCAGCCCTGGCACAATCTGTGGGCAAGGCAAGAGCCCCCAAGGGGACACTTGCCTGCCTGTACACTAATGCCAGGAGCCTGGGCAACAAGCAGGAGGAGCTCGTCCTCCCGCTCAGTGCAAAGAATTATGACGTCATTGGGATAACGGAGACCTGGTGGGACTCCACCCATGACTGGACCACGGGTATAGAGGGCTATACCCTGTACAGGAGGGATCGTGTTGACAAAAGGAGCGGGGGTGTAGCTCTCTATGTGAAGGAAAGCTACATGTCCCTGCAAGCTGATGTTGGCGGCCGGCATGGACAGCTAGAGACCCTCTGGGTAAAAATTCGTGGGGAATTCGGCACAGGGGACACAACGGTGGGAGTCTATTACAGACCTCCCACTCAAAGTCCTGAGCTTGACCAGGAGTTTGCCCGGGAACTGACTGAGGCCGCTTCCTCCAGGACCTTGGTTGTCATGGGTGACTTCAATTACCCGGACTTCTCGTGGGAAGATCACTCAGCAAAATCCAAGCGGTCGCAAAGCTTTCTCTCGTGCGTGGATGACCTCTACCTGACTCAAGAAGTCTATGGGCCAATGAGAGGCAAAGCGCTGCTCGACCTGGTACTGGCTACGGGGGACGACCTAATCGGTGAACTAGTGATCGATGGGAAGCTGGGTGACAGCAACCACGAGCTGATCACCTTCACCATCCGCCGTAAAGCTGGCAAGTCAGTCAGCAACACAGAAGTCCTTGACTTCAGAAAAGCCGACTTTGACAAGCTCAAGAGGCTAGTCAGTCAGGCCCTTAGGGACCATGACCCCAGGCAGATGGGAGTTCAAGAAGAGTGGTTGCTTCTCAAGGAAGCGATCCTCAGTGCACAAGCTAAATCTATTCCAACACGGAGGAAAGGCAGCAAGAAGGCACAGCAGCCCTCCTGGCTATCCAGGGACCTAGCGGATCTCCTGCGGCTAAAAAGGAAAGCCTACAAAGGATGGAGGACAGGATTCACCTCCAAGGAGGATTATTCTGCACTGGTCCGGTCCTGCAGGGAGCAAACCAGGAAAGCCAAGGCTGCAACTGAACTCCAACTAGCTTCAAGCATCAAACAACAAAAAGTCCTTCTTCAGATATGTGGGGAGCCGGAGGAAAAGCAAGGACAATGTTGGACCCCTGCTAAACCAGATGGGGCAACTGACAATTGACGCCCAGGAAAAAGCCAACCTATTAAATAGGTACCTTGCATCAGTCTTTCATCAGTCCCATGGGACGCCCATGCCTGCTATGGGACAGGGAGATCCGGGTGATGGGGATCCCCTACCCTCCATAAATGCTGACCTCGTGAAGGAACATATTGAGAAGCTGGATACCTTCAAGTCAGCCGGCCCTGACAATCTGCACCCCAGGGTACTCAAGGAGCTGGCGAGCGTCATAGCCCAGCCCCTGGCACGGATCTTTGAAAACTCCTGGCGCTCTGGTGTAGTGCCCGAAGACTGGAAGAAGGCCAATGTGGTGCCGATCGTCAAGAAAGGGAGGAGAGTGGATCCAGCTAACTACAGGCCCATTAGCCTGACTTCTATCCTGGGAAAGATCTTAGAAAAATTTATTAAGGAGGCCATCCTTGATGGACTTGCCCAGGCTAACATCCTAAGGGATAGCCAGCATGGGTTTGTTGCGGGTAGGTCTTGTTTGACCAATCTCATTTCCTTCTATGACCAGGTGACCTATCACCTGGACCAGGGAGAAGAGATTGATGTCATATATCTTGACTTCAAAAAAGCTTTTGATCTGGTATCCCATGATCACCTCTTGGCAAAACTGGCCAGTTGTGGCCTTGGCTCCACCACGATCCGCTGGCTGGAAAATTGGCTCCGTGGTTGGACCCAGAGGGTTGTAATCGATGGCAGTCACTCATCGTGGTGCTCTGTGACCAGTGGGGTCCCTCAAGGCTCTGTCCTTGAACCCATACTGTTCAACATTTTCATTAATGATGTGGACATTAGAGTCAGGAGCGGACTGGCCAAGTTCACCGATGACACCAAACTTTGGGGCAAAGCATCCACGCCAGAAGATAGGCGGGTGATCCAGGCTGACCTGGACAAGCTCAGCAAATGGGCGGACGAGAACCTCATGGTGTTTAACACCGAAAAATGCAAGGTTCTCCACCTTGGGAGTTAAAACCTGCAGCTTCCTTATAGGTTCAGCAGTGCTACGTTGGATAGCACTACAGAAGAAAGAGACTTGGGGGTCATCATTGACCACAAGATGAACATGAGCCTGCAATGCGATGCTGCGGCTAATAAAGTGACCGAAACACTGGCTTGCATCCATAGATGCTTCTCGAGCAAATCCCGGGACGTCATTCTCCCCTTGTACTCGGCCTTGGTGAGGCCACAGCTGGAGTACTGCGTCCAGTTTTGGGCTCCACAATTCAAAAAGGATGTGGAGAAGCTTGAGAGAGTCCAGAGGAGAGCCACGCGCATGATCAGAGGTCAGGAAAACAGATCTTATGATGATAGGCTGAGAGACATGGGACTCTTTAGCCTGGAAAAGCATAGGCTCAGGTGTGATCTGATGGCCACCTATAAGTTTATCAGGGGTGACCACCAGGATCTGGGGGAACGTTTGTTCACCAGAGCGCCCCAAGGGATGACTAGGTCGAACGGTCACAAACTCCTGCAAGACCGCTCCAGGCTGGACATAAGGAAGAATTTCTTTACTGTCCGAGCCCCCAAGGTCTGGAACAGTCTGCCAGCGGAGGTGGTTCAAGCACCTACACTGAACACCTTCAAGAGTAAATTGGATGCTTATCTTGCTGGGATCCTATGACCCCAACTGACTCCCTGCCTTTTGGGCAGGGGGCTGGACTCGATGATCTCCCGAGGTTCCTTCCAGTCCTGATGTCTATGAAATCTATGAAATGGCACTAGAAGCAAGTCTGTGGCAATAGGGCTGAAGAGTCACCCTCTTGTGAGCAAGAGAAAACATTCACCCCAAGCAGGGAGGAGCTGGAACACTTGTCACCAGTGGTGCCATCTGCACTGATATGGCGTCAGAGGCACTCTTGAAGATCAGTCCTACAGCAGGAACATAACACGTCCACCCAAAATCAAGGAATTGCCACTGGCTTGCCAAACCTGGAGGAGATGCAGAATGCTGACAGTACTTGTGTGCTGAGTAATTAAATCACTGATAATGAAAATACCATGAACAGCAAACACATAAGTTTCAGCTGCCAGAATAATTTCTACAGTGGAACAGGCAGCTGCAGAGGTTCCTATTCCTGCTATGCACAAGCACTGCCCTGAAGAATAAAAGTGGTTGAGTGAGCAGAAAGCCACTGGGTTTCCCCCAAGAGTTAATATTATCCTGTGACTCTTATTTCAGGCTGCTTATTTTGTCTTTCAAAAATAAAGCAAAGGGAATTAGAAAGGCATCTTGAGTATGTGGCTATTATTCCCTGCCACAGGGATTAATAGCCTGCATGGATAAAGGTTTAAAAAAACCTGAACCTAGGAAAGTTTTTATAAAATATTTGTCAGGAAATTATCAAAGAAATCATGGAGAAATCAGGCTAGAAGGGACCTCCAGAGATCACCTAGTCCAACCCCCTGCCTGAGGCAGGATCACCCCATCCAAACCATCCCATACAAATCCATAATCTTAGTAAAACTACTGTCATCCCTGACAACACGTCATAACACCTTCACCTGCCACAGGTAGAGCAGTGGGACCACAGCGACCAACACCCTGCTTCTGTAGAAGGTTGTTAATATACACTCAAGAAATCCCAAGTAGAGGGCAATGCCCCACCCCCCATGGAGTAAGGCAAAACCCCTCACAGTCCATACTAATCTGACCACAAGGTAAAATTCCTTCCTTCACCATTCTTCCATTGTCATTCAAAATCTAAATACAAATTATCAAAGGTATAAAAAATCCAGGTATGTACTGTCTGGATCAGCTCTGAACCAAGGTCAGATTGATGGGGGCCAGAGAATGAGGACTAACACTCTAGGGTGTCACAGCCGTACCCTGCATGGATTATAATCAAGCCAGGATGGGTCCTAGGAAGACTATGAGGGATGACCTGGTCACACTCTCAAGCTTTCACAATTGGGCATTGTGAAAGCTTGAGAATGTGACCAGATATGACTGTCTGTGCAGCCTTATCCCCTGTAATCTGGGGTAGAGGCTTGGGCTCTCAGAGCCTCTCCAGTAAAATAACCTGTAGTTCCTTTGATGTTCCCACTGTGCCCTGTCTATAAACACCTGGCAGACCATTCACTATGAGGGAGAAGGATGGTACAGAAAGAAGCCAGTGAGCTAGCTAAATTATTCCCACCGGGTCCTAGCGGACATGGCTGCTCGTGACCCAACTACCCCCAACCCAGCATAGGTGTGGCTGCTTGCTTATAAACAGTAATTCCTTCAGTACCCAGCAGGCTGCTCAACAGGACCAATGACTCTGTCTAGTCCTGGGCTTCACTCCTTGTTCCTGGCTTCCTGGGCATAGCATCCCGCAGGCCAGGGTAGGGATGTGGGAGGTTTTCTCAGCATCTCACTGCAGTGTTCCTGGGCATTTAACAGTTTCCTCTGAACTTCCTGGGAAGAGTAATGGGAAGCTACAGGTGACTGGGGGTTGACTTCTACATCCTACCTTGCACCAGTGCTCGTACATTAGGCATGAACTTCCTTCTGGTTTTTCACTTTGGTCTGTTCAGTGAGCACATCAATGTTTATAAGCAGGTTCCAGGAAGCATCCTGAATGTGGAGCTAGTTCAGACTGAGAAAAGCATTTTTGCCTCCATTCCTGGAGGCTGAGACGGCCCAAGACAGTGTCACCTAGACACATTTGCAGGCAACCCAGCGTGGCCCCCTCTCTAGGCAGGCTCTCCATTTTGTTTCTTAAGCAGGGGCTCATTTTCATCTCCTCTTCTTTCTTGGGTTTGTTTCCCATTCCCTGGGTCCTACTTGTTGCATTCCTGGCTTCCTATTTCTTCCTGGTTCCTGCTTGCTGAATCCTTGTTCAAGACTCCAGCCCCAACCCTTTAGCTCCAGGCTCTTGACAGCTAGCTTCTGGCTTTCGGTTGACGATCACCTACCTCCCAGTCCCTTACAGCTATAGCTGTTCTGGACCTCCTGGATCCCTGCTCCCCCCCATCCCCTTTCCCTCCAGGCTTATGGTTGTACTCAGGATGATCGCCCATGTCTTTATCCCTTAAACCTCAGCCTCCTGACCCATCAGGTTGATTCCCTGACTCATGCCTGTAATTTGCTATACTTTGTACCTTTTATGTCCTGACCTTGCGTGCTCTTGATCCCCTGGGTTGTGACCCTCAGAAGTCAACCCCCAGTCACCTATTGTCCCAGTCTTGCCAAGACAGACAAGAAAGTGAAATATAAAGATGCTGCTCTACAAAGGGCACCAATCTCACAAATGGGAATATGCAGAGACCAGAGGAAATTAACCTACCTGTTTCAACTAACTCAAGGTCCCTCTCTGCAACAAATACTAGTTAAGTCAACCCATGAAGTAGTTTTCTTCAACAAACCAATCTATGAGTTATTATATCAAAGTACAGACTGGGACTCACTAAATGTACTGTCTGAAATCTTTTTAAATGCTTTTATTTACAGTGCTAGTTGAAAACAATATATATATTTATATCTATCATCCTTGTGATGTCTGTGCCATAGAAAATCCTGCAGCTGGATCAGCTCTAATTTACCAAAAAAAAAAATCCCAAACAAACAGCAACAAGGAAATCTGTAAGAATGAAAATCAAAATTTGGTCCCCAATTATTTCTCACTTTTTCTGTTTTTTTCTTTTTTAAAAAAAGCCTCAAAACGAGAAGAAAAAAACTCCAAAAACCTGAAGCTTAGATGAATTTACACATAAAAACTTTTTATCTTCTTGAAAAAATTCCCAGGGTCCAGCTTACTGCTGGTCATGTAAACATTTAAAAAATTGTTAAAAGTAAATTTCTGTTGTGTGTATGGTTTAATAAGAGCATTATTTGCCGTAATATTCTTTTTGCTCTCCCTCATCCCTAAGAGAGAAACAGATAAGGAAGGCCTAAGATGGGAAAATGTCAACATGGAATCCCTGTCCCCTTTGATACCTCAGGGAGGCTATGGGAAGGCAGGTCTCAGAACCCTGGTCAAAGGCAGGTGAGAATCTTGGTCAGATTATTGAAAGATGGCAAGTAAAAAGGGATTAGATGTCCTTGTCATGTGATGGGTCTGGCAGCTGGGATTGTTCAGGTTCTTTGCTGGGTCTTGGGGAACAGAGCACAGGAAGCATCAGTAGTAGAGATGGTGTGGGGAGTAGGACAGCCTCAGGTTTGGGAGCACTGTAAGCATACTGGACCTTGGGATAGAAGGGAAACTGCCCCTTTCCCTGTCTGACACCATTTTTTAATCCTCCCTCATCTGAGACTGTGTGAAGCCAGAGACTAAATGGGCAGTATAAGCATGGGCTGGAAGGGAGAGAAATGGACGGCGCATGGATGCGAAGAGAGGACTCAAGCTGAAGACCCGTTTTCTGTCTTCTGTCTCTTTGGATCCACTTCATCCTGTACAGGGAGAGAAAGAGAAAAAAAAAAGAGAGATCAGCATAGCCAAATGGCTATAAATACCATGATGCATCCAGCCTGAAACAGTCCCACACACCAAGCCACAGAACCTCCGCCTGTATTTCATCCCACCATATGGCTCCCCAAATCTTTGGTCTGTATGGAGTTTACACAGGCACAGCATTTGCACACACTCCAATGATGGACATGGCAAAAGAACATGGATAAATCTGTCCAAATGATACCAACCCTAATACAGCCTTCACATAAACTGCACATGGACAGTATCAGTTCTTCATAGCAAACAGAGCTAAAGGGGGGCTGAATCACATTGAAGTGACAACAGAGGAAGTTTAAGAACAAATCAAGAACACTAGTAAGTCACCAGAATGGGATGACATACACAGGAGAGCTCTAAAAGAACTCAAATGTGAAACTGCAGACATGCTGGCAATAGCATGTAACTTATTGTTATGAATGGCATCCATGCCAGAGAACTGGTGGGTTGTCAACATAACACCCATCTTCAAAAAGAGCTACAGAGGTGACCCTGAGAACTACAGAACAGCAATCCTGCCTTCTATCCTTGGCAAACTGGTTAGAATCTGTAACTGAGAATAAAATCAGCTCTCACTGGATTAATATGATATACTGGGGAAGTGAGCATTATTTTTGTAAAGGGAAATCCTGTCTCACCACACCAATCTGCTGAAATTATTTGAGGGTGTGAATGAGGACCTGGACAAACATTTGGAAACTGATATATTTAGGTTTCAAAAAAGGCTTTTGACAATGTCCCTCATCAAAGGCTCTTAAAATAACAGACTTGCCTTGGGATTGGAGGGATGGTTCTTTCATGAATCAAAAGCTGGTTAGAAGATAGCAGGTAAAGGGGAGGGTAAATTGTCACTTTCCAGGATAAAGGAAAGTCAGTAATGGGGTTTCCCAAGGATATGTCCTGGGTTGAGTTTTATTCAGCATTTTCATAAATGACCAGAAAAGGGAGTGCACACCAAAATCTCCAAGTTGCAGATTATAGTGAATTATTCCAAGTAGTCATATCCCAAATTGATGGTGAGGAGCTGCAAAAAGCCTCACAATGTGAGTGAGCAGACAAAAAACTGTCAGGTGAAGTTCAGCGTTTACAAGTACAAAGTAACGCACATGGGAAAAAATAACCTCAACTATATGTACACAAGGATGGGTTTTGAACTAGTTACAACTCAGGAAACATGGGAGTCTTTGGGGATAATTCTCAAAAAACACCCACTAAGTGTACAGTGGTGACCAAAAAAAGACAATAAAAATGTTGGGTATCATTAAGCGACTTGAAAACAAAACAAGAAAACATCATCCTGCCACTAACTCCATGGTGAACCCTCATCTTGAATACTGCATGCAGTTCTGGTCTCCACATTTCAAGAAGGTTGTAATGGAATTAGAAAAGGTACAAAGAAGGGCAACCAAGATGATAAGGGGTGTGGCTGCAATACCAAGAGAAACTAAAAAAGCTATTGCCAATTCAGCAGGGGCCATGAGAGTTAACCCTCTAACTATCTTACTACAGCAAGAGGGTGATGTAGAGGAATGGACTTCACTCCTCCAGTATACAGCTGGGAGCATTCAGCCATGTTAAGCCCATGCTGTAGCAGGGAAGACTGGAAAGTCTTTCTTTTTTCATTCTGCCATTTCAAAACAAGGCATACATCTTATTCAGGGGCATGTGGTACGTGAGTAAATATGGTAAATAGAACAGTCTGGGAGGTGTCCTCTGACATCCCTAAACCAGTAACAATGGATGCCAGGGATGTAATGAAATGTGTGCTGTTCCTATAAATGTACCAGATCACTTTTTTAATTGAAATAGAACCTAGGACCTACAGCATCCTGCCCCCCTCTTCCCCTACAGCTGGTCAGTCTGTGAGGAAGAGTAGGGAAGGGGGTGGTGATTGAGGCCCCCCCAACAGTGAAGGAGGGAATGGGGTAGGGGCTGGGGTGCGTGGGGCCCCAGCCGGGACAGGTAGCGGAAGGATCAAGCCCAGGATGCTCGTCCAGGCATGGGGGGGATGGGGGGGACACAGACGGGATGACTCCTGCCACTGCATGGACCCTGGCAGAGGCCAAGAGGGCATGCCCCCTTCCCAACCTGCGCGCAGGGAGGAGGTAGCTGCTGCTGCACGCTAGGCTTTGCGCCCCAAGCCCTGCTGCAGATGCCCTGGGAGCGACATGACACCACATGAGTCCCGCCACTTGGCTGACCTGCACCCCTGCCTGCCTGGCGGCAGGACACATGTGGCATCATAGCACTCCTGGGGAGGTGCAGTGACAGGAGCCCCCGTGTGCCTGAATGAGCTGCCCAGGCTTCGATCAGTACCTACCTTTGTGTACTGTTGCCCAGGCTTGATCTTAGTCTGGGGGGGACAGAGCACATATGCGTATGCAAGTTCAGCCCCCAGAGATTGAGACGGACTGTCAGAGGCTCCAAGATCAACCAGTCAAATCACAAATGACTGTTTAGTGACAGATGCTCTAGAGCATCTATTATTGCTACTGTTGGAAACAAGCTACTGAACTAGCTAGACCGTTGCTCTAACCTAGAATGGCACTTCTTTTAATACTTGTGACCCACAGGGACCCACCCTGAGCACTAGATCTCTATGAATTTCCCCATAGAATCTTAATTTCACTTGGAATCCAATTTCCTCTGTAACCCCCAAAGATTATGTGTGTGTGTGGGATCCAGGGCTGGACACCATCTCAAACACGCTAGGCCTGATAGACATGGGAGAAGGGCCCAGATCAGCTTAATGTAGAATCCACAAAGGTTCTTTATCCATTCACATCAGATGTATCCAGTAGCCCTGGGTGGGATCTGAGTGGCTCTGGCAGTCCTCAGCAAAATCACCCCATGGGTTTTCCCTTTCCTGGGAAGGCAGGGCACACCCTCTCACTCCTAGTGCCATCACCCACCTCCTCTTCCTCCTCTGCAGATCGCTTCTCTGTGTGTCGATCCTGCTCTTGCCCATTCTCATCTCCATCTAGACATAAGCAAAAACTATGGGTTAAAAGAGGCAATAATCAAGAGAACCCAACCATACTGTGAATGCAGGAGAGGAAGGAAGGGGACTGTTACATTGCAAGGTCATTCACTTCTCTCAACTTCCCATACACAACTCCCACCTTCGTCCTCTTCTCCTCCTTCTTCATCATCAACATCCTCAGGACTCTCTTCCTCCTCTTCCTCAGCTCCATTCTCCTCATCCTGAGTAAGACAAAAAAAAAATTGGTTCTTACCCACTCTCCCCCTACCTTCCTCTTAACAGACCCCTCTCTCTCATGCAGGTGCCACACTTGTATCAAGACTGCAATCCATATATGCAGTTATTTGAAGGCAAACCATACCGCCAGAAACCTAACATGGAAGCTCCAAACACTGGGCACCTTTGGTGCATGGGGCAGCGCTGGTGGCTGTGCCACTAGTGGCAGCAGCATAGCCAGCCACCAGCTGCAACAGGACCTGTATTTAAACCCCCACTTCCCTCAAAAGGTGGCACCTGGGACTGCTACCCTGGTTGCCCTACTTCAGTTATACTACTGATTCCAGCCATATCAGCAGGCCTGTGCTACCAAAACCTTCCTTGCCAAGCACAGCTGTCTCCCCATGCAACCCACTTTCTCACCATTCCCTAGTCCACTGCATCATCACCTATCTCCCAGACCTGCCCCCAGCCTCTACCACCCCATCTTCACTGACCTGCTCATCCTGCCCATGCTTCCCCTGCCACCTGCCTCCCTTCCATCTCCCTTCTCAACATGCATCCTCTATCATCTGGCTCCCTTAGCACTAAAACCCCCTAGATTCCCCCAGAACTGTATCACCCACATAACTTCTGGTCTCGCTCTATTATTACACAGACCGCCCTACTGCCTGAAACCCTCTTGAAGTCCCCAAACTGTGCCTCTTCCTTCTCAATCTCTACAGTAGTGATTCTCAACCAGGGTGCCATGGCACCCTGGGTTGCCATGAGATTCTTTTAAGGGTGCTGCTCAATATTATCACTGTTAGGTGTGCAAACACCTAGGCATGACTCACAAGATAAATCCAGAGATTTCAAATAGGAATCCATATAGTGTCAAAAACATTTTGACCCACTGTTGTTTTTCTGAGTTCCTTGCAACAGAAGAATTTCTCTATAATTGCTCCCCACAGTCGAGAAACAACAGAAGGTAAGAGCTGTTTTTTCTTACGGGTGCCTTGAGGTTGAAAACTACTGCTTTACAAGGTAGTTCCCTTGCACATTTTTCCTCTTCCAATCTGGTATTTCCCCAATCTGGACCAGGCTCTGCACTCCCCTTTCTTCCTCCATACCATCTCCTGTTGACCCGCACCCTTTTCTGCCATTTACCTTCTTGTTCCCTGGCCTGTATCTCTGATGGCCCTTCTCTTCCTCCTGGTTTGTTCTAACCATACATCCCATCTCCAAAACTCCCTCACCTAACTGGCATTCAGCTGCCACCTGCCTCCCTCCTAAACTGCAATAGCCTGCCCTTCTCCTGTATTCCTTCTTTCTATCCCAAGCTACCCCTTCTCATGCCAGCTGCCTCTCTTACTACCAAAATCCTCCTCCAAACACACATCCCAAAGAGGGACTACATTTGGCCTCACCTCTACTACTTCTTTCTTCTTTTCTTTGTGAATAGATTTCTCCTCCAGTTTTTCCTTCTTTTCTTTCAGGTCCTAAATATAGAATGAAAAAAAAAATCATTCCAAGATTTGATGCCCGGACACACAGCACATTGACACAGATATTATTTATATCAGTTGTGTACGCCAATGGAAATTACACCAAGAAGTGTGGTTCCACCAAGATGCTTCAGGGAATATACTTATATTCAAGTATCCAAAGCTACCAGTTTATCCCAAGTTTGCTGCCTGCACTTCACCACCAGGTGGAAGGAGAGCAGCAGTAGTCTGTTCATAGCAAAGGGATAACAGAGGTAGCTTTCTACTACACAATACTGAAGCCACTATAACTTAGTTGTAATCCTAATTTTTCCCCCAAGATAATTCTACAATGGATTCAAGTAAGTTACAACAGCATAAGGCTGTATATCATTGTGTGTGCTGCTTGGTTACACCAGTGTGCCTAAGCCCACAGTGGCAAAGAGAATGAAAGGATGAGGCTGTTAAAGTAGAAAGCAATGAGGAACAAGAGAGGACATGGCAAAATAAAGAAGCAAACAAACAAACAAAAAATAACAAGTAGGGCATTGGGGCCCTCTTCTCAGTTAGACAGAGGGACAGCCAAGGAAAAGGAAAAGCAGCAGATTTAAACCTGAGGAATGGAAACATTTCCCATAGAACCCACAATTGGCAAGTAAGACCCAATCGCCATACGATACTACACAGAGACCAAGAGATTTTTTAAGTGGATCAAACACATATGGAAAACAATAAACAGCTAAGAGTTATATTTAGACAGGAGAAACTTTAAGATGGTCATAATAAAACAGACAAATTCCAAGGCTGGACAAATAAGCCAACCATTAGGAGGAACCGATGCCATAACTGTCCACCAGGGGATCCCGCCTCCCTCCCACACCGCTGCCCGCGGCCGGAGCCCAGCCGCCGGCCTCAGGACGTAGTGGGCTGGTCCTATCAGGCCATTCTTGTCACTCTCCGTGCGGTCTTTGCCAGAGAAACTTCCCCGCCCCCGGCGCAGAACAAACCCTTGCTCCAGTACCAAGTTCAGGGCAGTCTCCCTCAAAAGGGAGGGCGGGATCAGCTCTAGCCTCCTCTGCCTGACGGGAAAAGCCCCCTCTACCCCCACCTCATTCTCCAGCCCTGGGAGCAAAGTCCCTCCCCTCAGAGCAAGCCCCGCAGCCCTGTCCCCGCCTCGGAGCGCGGCGGCCCCAAGCTTTCTCCGTTGGGAAAACACCTTCCCAAGCGCCAGTGTCTTTGGGGAGCATGCTCCAGGCCAGCAAGGAGTGCGGGGCGCAAGGTCTCCACACACACGGGGCAGCTTTTTGGGGGACAGCGGAGCAACTCAGCCCCCGACCTACTCGGGCTACCAAGAAAACCCCGAGCGGGTGACACACGTTCCCCAGGGTCTTTCCCGCCCGCCCCCAGGCGGCCCCGCCTTTGTCCCGCGCCGGCGGGAGAACGTCTGTTAGGCACAATGGCCCATCTGCTCCCTGCATCCGCTCTGCCCCGCGCTCCTCCCCTCTCCCTCCCCCGCCGGTTCCCAGAAAAACAGTTCAAAGAGCGGGGATGTTTCTCCAGCAGCGCGCACGCACCCCGGCGCGGCTGGGGGCAGGCGAGGGCGGGGTGGCGGGGCAGCGCGTGCCCCCTCCCCGGCGGGGCGGGCTGGGCGCGGCGCGTCTCGCCAGCTCCCGGCCGCGGGCGGGGCACGTGCAGCCCGCGGCAGGCGCGGAGCGGGGACGCCCGCCGCCCCGCGCGAGCGGGGCTCACCTTAGCACTCAGCTCCGGCGGCGCCTCCTCGGCGCGCTTGTCCGACATGGCGGGCAGCCGCGATGCCCCTCCCCGGGCTAAGCGGGCGGCGGCACGGGGGCGCGGGCGTCCCGCGAGGCGAAGGGCACGGCTGCAGCGAGGGCCGAGAGTGCCAGGGTCGCCCGCCCGCGCGGGGGGGACGATGCCCGGGAAGGGGATTTATAGCCCGGCCGGTGACGAGGGAAGGAGGGACCGGGGGAGGGAGCGGCGCCGGGAGGAGGAGGAGGAGGCAAGAGGGAGGGAGTGGAGCGGAGCGCGCCTCCCCGTGCCCGCCGGGGCTGGCGCGGCGCCGGGCAAATCAGCCTGCGGGCAGCGCCTGGCGCCCCTGCCCGCCAGCCCGCTCGCGACCTTGGCCCCCCGGCTTTCCCTGCCCCGGAGCACGGCGCCGGGACACACGAGCGCGCGGCGGGAGGGGGCCGGCAGCCGCTGGCTCTGCCCTGGGCACAATGCCCCTCGCAGCAGCCCGCTGTCCCGCACGGGGCCAGGCACGCGGCCGTGGTTAGGCAGGCGGCACCGACCCGCCCGGGCCGCACCCTTGCCCGAGGCCTTCCCTTCCCTGCAGCGCCCCGGGGCGGGGGCACGTGGCAGCTCCGCCACGTGCCAGGCCAGCCGTGCGCATGGGGCAGGCGGCGGCGGCCGCGCTCCAGGGGCCGGTGGGGGGGCGCAGGCTCCTGCTCCCTCCTCCCTGGAATTTTCCACTCGGGCTGTGGCTCCGCGCCCGGCCCCGCCCAGCAGCCACGTCCGGGGCCGGGCCCAGCGCTGGAACCAGGGGGGAGGGATGTGGGGTGTTTTTTCCCGCGCTCTGGTACGGGGTCCGGGTGGCGCTTCAGTGTGGGCTCCGAATTCCCCATATAAGGAGGGAGCGACGGGCTGGCAGCTGATTGGGTCATTCAAATGAGCCGTCCGCCTGGCAACAGGGCGCTCATTGGCAGTTGGGGGGAAAAAAATCTACGCAATGAGGGAAAGCGCTGAAGGAGACAGGCCTAGGAACTAGACCTGCAGGAGGGAGGGGCGGTTCCCGTGGCAACCGGGGAGGGGTTTGCCCCACGTGGGGGCGAGGGCCGGGGCCTCAGTGTGGCCGGGGATGAGCCCTTTGCCCCGCTCTGCCCCCTGGTGTCCTTCCCTGCGGGGGTCACGGCCGCCCGCCTGTGCTGTGCGAGACGAGCCCAGCTGCTAGTGGGGTGGGGAGCAGCCCTAGTGCTCCTTCACTGCTTGTGCGAGGGGAGCAAGAGGGACTAGGTATCTCTCTTCCCCTCGGGGAGCAGCGCTCCCGTCTCCGTTCATTTCACATATCCTTCTATTGCAGGAATAGCCAGAGGCCCACCAGACAAAGGAGGTGATGCACAAACGGCCCGCGGTCTCCATTCCCGCTGGCCCTTGGGTCTGCACTATGAGCCCAGCCCGCCCTCTGTCCCTGGGAAGCCACAGGCAGCAGCTGCACCGAATCCACGAGGCTTCCGGGGAGATTCAGGTCAATCTCCGCGTTTCTGGTTCATCCAGCAGGCAGCTCAACAGAACAAGCCTGAGCAGGGGTGAAACAAAGGATTTTAGGATTAGGTGTGCAACACTGACACCTGCTGTCTGTCGGAGAGAGTTGCACTGGCTGCTCTCCTGTCTCTAGACCAACGGTACCGAGTCTGTGGTACAGGTACCAACCAACCTCTCAGTGGTTACATGTTAACAAATTTATCATAATCATTTTAAAAATCTGCTGCTGGTTCTTAAGGTTGAATTGGAAACCTTTGCTTGTGGTATTTAAAGTTGTATAATTTTAAATTGGTGGTGTACAGTCTGTCAAACTTTGGGAACTGCTGCTCTAAACTGCAAGTTCAGATGTCAGGCTCAGAGGAATGCAAGGTTGCCACTTCAATTCTAGCCCCCCTGCTGGGGGATGGCATAGCAGGGAGGGAGATGCAGAGCCTTCCTCCACAAGCGCTCTGCTTCCACAGGCACTGGGTTGGCTGATGCAGTCCTAAACCAACCAAGGGAAAGTTGTTCCCCTCTGATGGTTGTTTGGTAGCTCCTGTATGAGAGGAGTTGTTGGCTTCTAAACTCTGTCCTAATGAAATAAGTGTCCCTGCCTCCACATACCAGGTGCTTCTTGACTCCCTCATTAGCAGCTTCATCTGGCTGAATGTCACACGGGCTGTCCCTAGCTGGAGAAGGAGCATGCACATCGCACATCCAAACAGTCACAGAACCCATACACAATGCACATCAAAACCCACGTATATTGACCAGCATACGTGAATGCATGGGGGTATGCATAGGGTGTTGTATGCAGGGAGCAAAGGGGACAGATTTTAGGGGGCCCTATTTACTAACTCACTATGTTAGAAGGTAACTGTAATGTAATGCAGCCTTCACCAGCTCAGGTATGCAAACACACACAACCAAGGTTGAGTATTTTTATGTTAGAAGGTAACCATAGGTATGAATATACCTAACCCATGAATGCCTCACAGAACCACATATTACACAAGTCCATGCACACGTGCACATAAACACATGTATGTATACTCCCTTCCCCAGGGGTTTTACACACTAAGAACATAAGGCAGGCACTCAGACAAAGAAATTTGCCAGACGTGCAATAGCTATTTCTTTTGTTTCCCCTTTGCATAATAACTCTCTTCCTGTCAGCCTCTCCTGTGTCCAGCTGCCAGTCAGACTTCAAAGACTTTGCTTTGCCTGAGTGTCCTCTTACTCCTATCCCCCTCCCACAATAAAATACTCAACCTTGATTCTGGAGAAATGCACACCAGAAGCCGGAACACTCTGGTGTCCAAAGACAGCAACTCCCCTTCCCTCCAGCAGGGGGAGGGCCTTGCTCAAACCACAACACTCCAGCCAGCAACCTTGTTGTTCAGGCTCTTGATCCCTCTCTGTATGCAGCAAGCACACACAGACAAATGCAGAAATATAACACGCAGACACAAACAGAGATACAGACAGAGACATCCTCACGCTACTGCATGCACAAACACATACTCAGACACAAAGGGAAGCCGCACTGAAATCAGCATCAAAGACAGTGGGAAGAGGCACACATGCTTTTTGTTAGTGATGTCACTGTGCCCAGATGTCTCAATGAATGGCACATGATACCTAAACGGATATAGATGCACAAAGAGGCACCTGCTTACATCAGGGTATTGTGTCCTGTCCTTGCTAAGATGGGGCCGTTTGGTCAGCTACACAGACTGATGCGCACAATTTGTGACCTTCCCCCCAACACTCCATTAATGTCCCTCTCACCATTTCCCATCTGTGATTCCCCTCTGCATTCCATCTACAACTCTGTCTTGTCCCATCAGTTTCTCTCCCATAGCTATGCCTCTTCTCTATGCCCTGCCTGTGACCTTTCCCACTCATACTTCATCTGCAACACCTACCCCATGTCCTGTTTTCATTTCTCCGTGTCCCACCTGTGCCTGCTGTTCCTATATCAGATATATGACTGCCTCTGAACTCCACTGTGACATTTCACTCCCTTCTGCATTTTATTTGTGCTCCCCCTCCACATTAAGTCTGTGACACTCTTTGGCCTACAGTCTGTGATTCCTTTATATACATTCTATGAATTATTCTCTTCAGGCTCTCACTTGTGACTCTTGCTTTTAGTCAGGTTTGTGCCTCTTCCTGGGTTCTTTGCTGCTTCCATGCAGCTTCCCATTTTTAACTTTTCCCATTCCCCTGTCCTACCTGTGACTCGCCCCTTTCCTTATCTGTGGCTGTCCCAACATCCCATTTACAGCCTCCCCACATGCCTTCTGTAACTACTCCATGTTCTGTGTGTGACTCCCTCGTATCCTGTCTGTGACTCTCCTGAGTCCTAGACTCCCCTAGCATCACACCTGGGATTTCTCCTTACCTACCCTCCTTAAATCCTCCCTCTTCCTGTGACTCCTTGTGACTCATGTGTCCCATCTGCAACTGCCCCCATCTCTAGTTTCCCCCAAAGCCTATTTTCAACTCTACTAGATCGGTGTTTCTCAGCCCATGGGTCATGACCCAAAAGTGGATCACAAGAATAGAAGAAAGGATCATAAACAAACTTTAAAAATGGATTATCCTTTAAAGCAGAAAAACATGGGAAGCAGTGGCTTTTCCTTTGCAGGATGGCAGAGTTCCAGCTGCCTGGGCTGCTTGGGGTGCCCATGCCCCACACACTGGGGGACTGGGGCCTGGGGGTGGAGGGCAGTGAATCAGGAGTGGAGGAGCAGTTGGTCAGGACTAGCCATTGATGTTTACAAATAGGTCCTGGTACAAAAAAAGTTGAGAACCACCATAGATCCTATCTGTGATTCCTCTGCATTTTGTCTGTGATCCTTCAGCACCTTGTTTTGCTCCTACAGTGTTCTGTCTGCAACATCCCCATACTCCATCTTCCTCTCCCCTAGTATATCCCATCTGTGATTGCCCCATGCCTGTCTGCTGTCCATGACTAATCCATGATTCCCCAGTTTTCCGTTTTCAATCCCTCTCTTGGCCTGCCTCGGCTTCCTTGTGTCCTATGTTCCATCCATGACTCTCTAAGTCCTAGCTGCAACCCAAGTTACTCCTGCACTCCATGTGCTACTTCCCCTATGTCCCACCTGCCACTCCCCTATCACCCTTCTATCTCCCCCTCCATCCCATCTGTGACTCCCTGATCTGGACAGCAAAAGGGTAGCGCAAACCATACAATGTCATGGGCCCTGAGCTCATTAGGGCCCCATTACATTATCGTTACTTTCTACTGTAGGAGGATGGTAAAGCCCCTAAAATCTGTCCCTTGTGCTCCCTATGTACAACACCCCATGTCATAGAAAAGTAGGGCAAGAAGGGACTTCAGGAGGTCACATCTAGTCCAAGCCACTGCTCCAGGCAGGATCGCCGCTGCCTAAACCATTCTGGACAAGTGTATATATAACCTGTTCTGAAAACTGCACAAACAACAGCTACAAGGCACAATGCCCCAAAACACACAAGAGCACCCCAGCCTGCCACAGTTAAAGCAAGGAGACAAGGTCACTGTTAATATCCTGCTGCTGCAAAGCTATAAGAGCAGTTTGTTCCCTGCGATTCCCCTCATGTTCTATGTGCCACTCTTGCCATCTTCCATCTGAGATTTCCTCAGCATCCCAGCTGTGGCTCCCATGTCTCACCTGTGATTCCCCCTGTGTCTTACCTGTGACTACCCTGTGTCCAATCTGAGATTGCTTCTGCCTTCCTCCCATCTGTCTGCTCCCTGCATCTTCGGTATGACTTACCTATCTCCCATCTATGAACTTCCCTTTATGCCAGCTGTGATTCCTTCCACATCTTATCTATGGTTCTTCCTGCTCTTCTGGGCCCTCCTCCCTGGTCCTATTTATTATTCTCTATCTTGATTACTACTTGCGCTCCCATGCCATGTCCATGACTCTCTACTTCTTATTTGTTACACGTTTGTTATATCCTGTTGTATTCCTTCCATGTCTGTCTGTGACTTCCCTTGCTTCTCACATGGCCTGGATGTGATAGTTCAACCTTTATATCCACAGGATTCCATACTAAAGACTTCCTTTCCCAAGGATTATAAGGGCTTTGTCACATATTTAGGATGTGTTAACTGCATTTACAATGTGAACTTCCATATGTTCAAACAGTAAAGCACATGCTGAGTGCGCTCATATCACAGAAGTTAGGACTTTTCACAGGAGGTGTATCTCCAGATTGAGTGGTACGTGTTTTGCCACCATCCATGGGGCTCCATGTAAGTGAGACAAGCAATCTGTGGCCCCAGGGCTGGGACCCACAGTCTGCTGATCACACCAGTTACAAAGCGGAGGCAGTCCCAGGGTACTGGCAAGACTCAACAGCAGGGGTAGCACTCACTCCTGGGATCAATTTCCCATACCTCTCTCCACCCACTGCCAGGAGCAGAGACCTGGCTCACTAGAGTGCCCTATGAAACATGCAGGCTCAGAGACTGCAGTGAGTACTGCTGTGTGACTGCTCAGCATGCGTTCTAGAACTTTTAATGCAGCACGGTAATGCTTACTATGTTCTACCTGTAAATGAAACACATGGTAAGAGTCCCATGCAACAAGATCCTAAGTGCGTCTGTTGCCTGAGAACCCTGATCTTTCCTTAAAGCTGGCTTTAAGCAGAATATTTCTTTCCTTTTTCAGATTTGACATCCTAATCAGACAAGCAAAAATAGGGAGGTACTTGGGTTATGTAATACAGCTCTGTTTGGGAACAAAGTGTGATATGTTTGCATGGTGATAGGGGAAGGCATGTATGCATGTGTGGATTTTTTTGGTATATGCATATGTACCATGCAGGGTTTTGTGTGTCTCTGTATGAGCATGCGTGTATTTGAGCTCTGTGCTTGTTTGTGGTTTGTATGTGTTGATGGGAGTGTTTATTTTGGTGGTCCATTGGCAGTGAGAATTTGCAGTTTTGGATGACTCTTATTGGGTGAACATGATGTCAAATGTTGAGCTTTGTATTATGCAAGAGTCAATATGTGTATGTTTGCATGTGTTTCTGTACACAGAGCCTTTGTGTTTGGCGTGTGCCCATTTGCATGTGTTCTACATTTCATATATGGGGGCATGCCTATGATGTATTTATATTAGACATGCATTTGTACATTTCCTTTGGAGCTCCCCATTATCTTCCCATCCAGAGGTGTGTGTGTATAAAAATAATAGAAAATGGGGGGAGGAAGGGACCTGAGGGGGTCATCGAGTACAACCCCCTGCTCAAAAGACCATGCCCAACTAGATCATCCCAGCCAAGGCTCTGTCTACCCTCATGTCTTAAAAACCTTTACCACTCTCGGTAGCCCATTCCAATGCTTTACTACCCTCTTGGTAAGAACGTTTTTCCTGATATCTAACCTAAACTGCCCTTGCTGCAACTTGAGACCATTGCTTCTTGTCCTGTTAAGCCTTGGTAGGTTTGTTGTAGTTATTTGATCAAAGTCCCCTCCACTGCTTTTTAAAGTTACAGCAGCACAGGATATTCTAGGACTGGGGACTTGTTAAGCAATAACTTTAAAATGGCTTGAAAAACCTTTCAAGCCCACAGCCAAATAACAAGCACTGATTCCCTATTTGCACAACTTCTTCTCACATGCTAAGGCATAAACAGGCCACTGATTTCCCAGGCCCATAAGACAGCAAGCCCTCCAAGCCAGGCAGGAATGCAAAGGAGGTATACAGCATGTGAGGGGCCCCACTCCTCCATCCCTCCCTCCAACCTCACAGCTCAGAGCACATACATAGAGTCATAGAGAAGTAGGGCTGGAAGGGACCTCCAGAGATCATCTAGTCCAGCCCCTGCCTGAGGCAGGATCACCCCTGTCCAAACCATCCCATACAAATCCATAATCTAACCTCTTAGTAAAACTACTGTCAACCCAGACACAACACATGTCATAACACCCTCACCTGCCACAGGTAGAGCAGGGGGACCACAGCAACCAATGCCCTGCTTCTGTCCATCACTTACACTCTACATAAAATGACACAAGGCAGACCTAACACCCCCCCTGCCACAGGTAAAGCAGGGGAACTGCAGCAGCCAGCGTCCTGCTTCTCTGAAGGGTTGTTACACTCGCTGCAGGCTCGGGAGATCCCAGGCAGAGGTCACACTCCCCACTACAGAGGAAGGCACCCCCCCCAGTCTGTGTCAATCTGACCAGGGGGTAAAACTCCCCCCTGACCCCAAATCCGGCCTCAGCCTGCCTGTGAGCAGAGGGACGGGACCCTCTAGGCCGGAGCCCCTGGCATGAGTCCCATCTTCTCCCCGTTTTCACGGGGCTGCCTCCTGGCAGCATAAAGCCAGGGCGCCCCGCCCGGACCGGGCCGGCGCAGCGCCGCTCTCAGCAGGTGCAGGCGCAGGCGGCGGCGGGAGCCCGGAGCGCCCGGCCGAGGCGGGCGGTACAGCCCGACAGCCGGGGCCGGGGCCGGGGCCGGGGCGGCCGGGGAGGCGGGGCCGGGCCGCGGCATCACTTCCTGCCGGGCCTGGCGGCGGCGGCGGCGGCAGCAGTAGCAGCGGGGCTGGGGCGGCGGATCGCATCCCGTGCATTGCCCCGGCCCCATGGGAGCTGCGGCCTGAGGGCCCCACGCACGGCGGGCGAGCGGACGGGGGTGCAGCCCTGCCGGGCCGGGGAGGCGGCGAGGTCGGCGGGCGGGCGGGCGGCACTGTGGGGGAGCGCCGGCTGGAGGCAGGTGTGGGGCCTGCGCCGGACTCCGAGGCGGGTGCGGGGACCTCGGGTTGCGGGTCGGGCCGGGCCCGGCTCGGCTGCGCCTTGAACCCGCCTGTGCCCCGCCCTGCAGAGCCGGCCCTGATCGGAGGGCAGCATGTTCCGGTTCATGAGGGATGGCGAGCCCGAGGACCCCATGTTCGCAATGTAAGTGTGACCCTTGTGGACGAGGAGTTGTTGCGGGGTTGGGGCAGGCAGTGCTAGACCGCCCGCTTGGGCTACCGGCTCCCGGCCAGCTGAGGTCGCGGGGACCGGGCCCGGGGCATGATGGATCCTCTGGAGCTCTGCTGGCTCATGTCTCCTCTTCACCAGCCTTTCTTCCCCTCCTGCAGGGACCCTTTTGCCATCCACCGGCAGCACATGAACCGCATGCTCTCTGGCAGCTTTGGATTCAGCCCGTTCCTCAGCATCACTGATGGGACCATGCCTGGGGCGCGCCAGGCCAGCCGCAGAATGCAGGTGAAAGGATACCGGGTGCCATTGTGCTCCCCTCCCCTCCCTACTTCCCAAGCCTTGCTTCTAGTTAGGGTGGGCCACTCTCCTTTTGTGAATGAGGAAAGGGGAAAAAGACCCCCAGACTGGAAGCAGTGCACCCCTTCATTGAAAAGCTCTGTTACATGGCCTCAATGCGTTTGGGGGGGCATGGTTGCCCAGAGCCTAAGTTGCCAGAAGAAATTTAGAAGTGCAACTTCTCTCCTCTGTTCTCCATGGAACAGAGCTGTTTTTTGGGGGGAGACATACAGGAGTTGGTGTGGCAGGTTCTCTCAAACCCTGGGCAGCTGTTATGTCTCCTGCTCTGCTTCCTGTGAAGGAGATAATCCTGGAATTGAATGCTGAGGAATCACTTCTCATCTTGTTTCTCTATTGCCCCCTGTAGGCAGGAGCCATCTCACCCTTTGGGATGCTGGGAATGGTAAGTCTTCAGTTTCCCTGTGCAGGTTGGGGCCCCTCCCCAGACTGCAGCATCCAGACTCTGTTCCCCAGCATACAAGGTGCAAATTTAAGGGGGGGGAGGGGAGGTTGGACCCCCCCATAAGAGACGAGAGCCCCCTGTAAGACTTGAAAATCATAACCTGGAGGGGTGTCTCTGATCGGATTTCTCCTTCACTTAGGTGGACTTGTTAATCAATGAACCGGTTTAATTTTTTTTGCAGACCCCCCCCAAAGAGTCAAAGTATAATTCGAACCCTGCCAGCACGTAGCTTTATCCTGAAGTTGTACAGCCAGCAGAACTAAAAAGCAGCTACCTCTAAGTGAGGCTACCAGCTATCCAGTTGCAGTGATCACAGGAAGGACAAAAGACACCAGAGTCTTCCTTGGGGGAAGGCCTTTATTGGATGAGGGCCAGTGAGTCAGGAACTGAACTAGAATCCAGAATTAGTTCCTTTCTGTGCCTCTTCTTCACCTCCTACCCTTTGTTTGTCTATTCTGTTCTGGCTTACAGGCTTTTTGGAGTAGAGAATGTGTCTTCGTAAATGTTTATACTTGTAATATGGCCCTAATCTCAGCCATGACTCTGCTGAGGTACAGTACCACAAACAATAATAATTAGAAGTGGTATACTGATGTCCAGAAAGAGAAGACATGACCTTTGGAATTAGGATCTTGAGTGAGAGTCACAGGTACAGTGCACTATGTGAAGTTCAGAGTAGGGCTGTTTGTTAGGTTCCAAGGACAGGTGCCAAATCTGAATTGGGCATTGTAATCATGCAGTGAAATGACCTGGACGTTATTAAAGAGGAATAACAGAAATCTTTGCTCACAGTGGGCAGTGGCTGTCACAAAAAACAGAGTTTTAGCATACACAGTAATGAGATGGAAAATAATTTGGGTGCTGTTCTAGTGATCTGAGATAAATTGGTGAGACTCCCTTACCTGGAAGGCATTCCTTTCTGGCCACCTCTCTAAAAAGGATATAGCAGAAACAGGGATGGTTCTGGTTTCCAGTGATCTCTCTCTCTCTCTCTCTCAAGAGTCTCTACCATGTGAAGAGGTTGAGAAGATGGAGTGTTTATCTTAGAATAGTTTAGTCAAAAATAAAAAAAGAGCACTTGGGGGGAAAAAAGAATGGATGGGACAAGAAAAGCCAACAAGAGTACCTGAATCATGTACTCCTTTAATTCCTTTAATAACAGCCTGCTCAACTAAATTGGAGGGGAGCAAACCAAAGCTGATAAGTTAATGTTGTTATCATATTGCATCATGAATCTGTGGAACTGGCTGCCTCAGTTTACCCTAGGCTTTAAATTTTGCTAACACTTGATCTCAGTTGGATGCTTACAGGGAAATAGGAGCATCCATAAGGGGAGTGATAAAAGAGCCCCACTATACCTGGAAGGTCTGAGATCTTGGGAAGGAGGGACTGAGTGGGGTGCTCTCTACAGTCCTGAGATCTGGCCTGTTCTGTTGGGGTGGGAAGAAATCCCAAGTTTAGAGTAGTTGTTTCTGTGCATCTTACTTTGTTCATTCGTCTCTTCTTCCCCCTTGCCCTTCTGACCTGACTCTGTTCCTCCTTCCTACCTTCTCTCTACCCATTCCCTTCCTCAGGCAGGTGGTTTCATGGACATGTTTGGAATGATGAACGACATGATTGGGAACATGGTAAGAACCTTCTCTGAAACTTCTCTTGCATTAACAAGCACACACTGACATCACTTCTGCCATCCAGTGTCTCCTATTTTCCACCTCTCCCACCAGGGCTATTGCTGCTTCTATCACATTACCCCTACCTTAGCTGTAAATATGGCCTCAGCTACAACTTGGAACAGTGTAGGGAGTAACCTTCTTTTTGCAGAGCAGATGCAGAAATAGAAAGGTGGCATGGGGTGTGCCTTTTTTCTCGGGGGGCGGGGATCAAAGAGGGATGCAGAGAGAAAGGATGGACCCCTCCTTTCAGAAAAACAAAGTTGACTTTAATGGGAGGATGTATTTGCCATGGGGTGGGCTCTCTCAGCATTATTTTGACCCCAGTAGACAAACCTAGGAAAAGCTGATATCTTTTATGTCTCTTGGTCTCTTTCCTTCTGCTTTCTCCACCTTTTACAGGAACATATGACAAGTGGTGCCAACTGTCAGACATTTACCTCCTCAACAGTTATCTCTTATTCCAACCTGGGTGATGGCCCCAAAGTCTATCAGGAGACCTCAGAGATGCGTTCTGCACCTGGTGGGGTGAGGAGACTTGTCTTTTCATACCCAATACCAGGCAGGGCACCAGGCAGTTGGTTTGGTCACTGCTTGACCCTGGCTGCCTGCAGCACTTCTTCACAGGCTTTGATTCATAGTTCTCAAAAGGACATGACTCAATGAGTTGTGTCCCAGGCCATGTGAGGAGTTTGTTTCTCCCTTGTTGACATGTCTGCCATTCTCAAAGCAGTAGAAAGAAGCTTGGTGGTGGTTGGGGGGGGCACACATCTAGGATGCCGCATGGAGGAATTGGAGGCTGCTAGAGGAGACTGGGAGGGTGAGGTGAGGATTTAATTCTGCACTGCTCTCCACTCTCAGATCCGTGAGACGAGACGAACTGTGCGGGACTCGGACAGTGGCCTAGAGCAAATGTCAATTGGGCACCACATTGGGGAGCGAGCACACATCATGCAGCGCTCAAGGAATCATCGTACAGGGGACCAGGAGGAGAGGCAAGACTACATAAACATGGATGAGAGTGAGTGCTGTCTATGCCCTGCTCACTAGACCTCCACATCCTAACTTGCCCTCCAATCTGAGTCAGCTGTTTCTCTTCCTCAATGTAGATGATGCAGCTGCATTTAATGATGAGTGGAGACGAGAGACATCCCGGTACCGGCCACAACGAGGGCTAGATTATCGACGTCATGAAGGCAGCAGTGGCCGCCGAACTGAAGGAACACGTCTTGCTATCCAAGGTCCTGAGGATTCTCCATCCAGACAGTCCCGTCGGTATGACTGGTGAATCCAGAGCAGACTGTGTGGGGGTGCAGTATGATCACCCCCACATCTACCTATGCTTTCTTGTAAGTTTTATCTTTTTTCTCTGCCCACTGTGATTTACCTCATCCCCTTGAATCTCATTTTCACAATCCCAAACAGGGGTGCTTTGAGGTGAGGGTTAAACAGAGAAGGGGAGCATACTCTAAGGACCAGTAATAGGCTCCTTCTCCCTTCCCTCTGCTATTTTTGCATCCTATTTTTGCTAATCTCAGAATTTGAGTATATGGTTCCAAACTGCATGGGGATTGGTGAGATGACCCCATGTTTGGGGAAGGGTTTTGTGTGGACTATTAAGATGAAAAGGGAGGGAGACTGACAAAGATGCCTCCACCTACCACCCCCCCCCCCCCGGAAGTTCTTCCATGTGTGCCTCAGAATGGGTGGGATTTGTGGTCTTCCCCTAGTATTGTTCAACATGCAGCTGCAGATTTAAACAGTTCAGGGCAATGGAGAAGCAGGTTTTAGAAAACTGAGTAGCTAGTGTTTGCAGATGCCACTCCATTAAATTTGGGAGATTCTCTGTAGGACCTGCACCTATTTTTATAAATGAACTGGATTTTGTGAGAGTTTGGGTTTCAAAGTGCTGGCTTCTGCCCTCCTTCCAGTGGTCCAAAGAGGGTCTGCTGGAGTCTGGTTTAGAACTTGGCATGATTCATAAATTTGAATTTTAAATTGCAATGTTTTTGGTTGGTTGGTTGGGTTTCTGTTTGCGCTCTCCCTTTTCATACACCTCTAATTTGTGCTTTCTCTCTTTTCTCTTCTGCCACCTTCCCCAGGTACAGACAGTGAAACTGATGAAGCCCCTTCAAAGCACCGCTTGGACCCTTTTTGAATTTAATATTAAACTCCCCCATCCTCTTAAGAATTGAATAAAGCAACTAACCCTCTGCACTAGTCTCTTTGCCCAGTAGGGGTGTTGCTAGAGGCATGGGGATGTTGATGTTGTACAGTGGACACGTTTATAACCCTGCCTCAATTTCTCCTTTACTTTTTTCCAGTCTCCCTTTTGGCTCTATTACTTCTGCCAGTATTGGTGGGCACAAAGGGCCAGTACCATGGGGTTTTTTTTTTCATCCCGTCCAGTTCTTCTGTGCCTGGCTTTGGCCGGTTCTGGAACTGAAATGATTGTGAAGAAATTATCCTGGGTTCCTTGTTAGTCCCCTTAGTGAGAGGAAAGCCCACTTCCTCTGTTGCTCCCTGTTAAAGTATGGGGAGGGTGAAAGGATGTGCATATGGGAGGTAGAGCAGAACAAGAGCTGGACCAGTTTGTAACCCCTTGAACCCTCCTTCCAATCAATTCCCTCAGTTTTTTTAATTTCTGAAACTTGTAACTAGATGTCTACTGAATAAAGGAACAAAAGCTCTAAAGAAAATGGAGTTGGGTCATTTTTTTTGGCTTCTTTAATCTGTCCTGAGGGAACTGATTTGCCTGTTGCAGATCTGTTGCCCTAACAACCCTCTTCCCTCCAATAACACCTCCCTTCACTTTCTTGGCAAATAGATCTGAGAGAGAACCTTATGGATTTCTTTTGTTTTCCAATTCCCTTTCCTCCTAGTGCTAATTCAGAAACAATGCTCAATGACAAGATATAAATGTTTTAGGTGTTTTTGTTTTAACCCCCCCCCCCCGCCTTTTGCACTGCTGTACTTTCATATGTAAATGAATACGTTTGGCTGGTCTTTATTATGGGTTTGCTATGATCAGCTGAGGAATCCTGGGGGGTACCTACATATCACAGGGGAAAAACTTCAGTTAATTTCCAACCATTTTTCTGCATCGCGGGGTGGTGATATTGAGACTAGCTATCTTTCTCCCATAACAAAAGGGCTACAAGGTGAATTATAAAAAACAGCACATCTAGGGACAAAGGCTGGAAGGGACCTCCTGGGATGTTAAGTCCAGCCCTTGTTGTTGTAGATGCTGGGTCAGAGGATTCTTTCATAAATTTCCTTGGCACAGACTAAAGGCAGTAATACTTCAGGTTTTGCTGCTGCAGGATCTTACTGATACTGTTCAATATCTTCATGCTATTTAAACAATATCAGTGCTATGCTGACAGGGACTAAGCACTGGCCAAACGATAGCAGTCAGTGCATCACCTCAAAGCCTAGGGCTATGAAGTTCCTGCCCACTGAGTGCCCTGCTATGTGCTGGCTGTGGAAGGCAGGAAGACCCAGTCAATTGTTCATTAGATGCTGTCCTGTTCTAGAACATCTGTGGGAACAGCCAGTTGCAGCAGACCCTTACTATGTACCAACTTTCCATTAGTGGTAATAAGGTGCAGAACTGGGAGCATGTATTCACAGTGCCCCAGACATGGTTGATTGGGGTAGATCCTCCTTTGCTTGAGAAGGTAGCTCCATGCACCCTCGCTTTCCATTTTGGCTTAATAAGTAGACCTGATGGGGACAGTCTTCCAGGTTGTGGTTCACCAAGGTCTCCACATCTGCAGTGTGGCAGGGGGGTTTATAAGAGTCTGGGAGAGTGATGGAGGAAGGGGTGGCTGTGACCCCAAAGCAGGACTTTGAGACATCTGTTCCCTGGGGCAGGACTGGGTTTCCAGAGCTGGCAAGGTCATAGTGGTTCCAGGAGGCAGCAAGGCAGGAGCAGTTACACAAAGGAAGGCTGAGGATTGGTGTAGATGTGGCTTAGTGGAAGGCAAATTAACCTCCTGGGGCTGCCAGATTTTGGGAGACTGGTCCGGGGCACCAGTGGATCTGACCTTGGATGCATCCTCCAGCTGACGCAAGATCTGAGACTTTATGTTTTGATTCAGTGAAGAGCCAACTGAGCTTAAGAAGTTGCTGACAGCAGTGAGGCAATGGCAGTAACCAGCAGCAAAATCTTGGCCATCCTTGGAAGCAGCTATGTCTGAGGAGAGAAGGGGAAGAAAGCGTCAGTATAAGAAAGAACTATGAAATTCTTTAGCTCCCCGTCCTAAGTAAGGGCCTCACCTCTGCTCCCATGCTTCCATGTATTACCAATTCAAATACCTTCTGCTCAGGAATAGAACGCCTACAGGAAATGGGCAGAAAGGCAGAGGCAGCAGCTTTACACGGGCATAACTGGTCGTAATGGAGTTACTAGCATACACCTGAGCTAAAGAGTGGGGATCTGGGTCCTCTCTGTGTGTCTATCTGGTAGTAAACCAAGTTCTGTCTGGATTCAACTTGTGGTTGACCATTCCCTAACCCAGTTATGAGGCTCAGACCCTCAAGATGTTAGGCATGCTCTGTCTCTCTAAGCCCCTGGCCCATGGCTTGAGGTAGGAGAGCATTAGGACCCATAAAAATAATGTACCTGGTTTCTTCAGTCTCTGTAGTTGTTGTACAGTCATCTCCAGGATCTCTGCCTTCTCCAGCCGTGACAGGGCTCTAGCATCCTGGGGAAATGGATCAAAAAGGCAGAGGGGTCAATTAGAAAATTATCCTATACCGTTCAGACAGAAGGAGAAAAGCAGAGACTAGTGAATTTCAGGAAGGCAGTGTTGATCTCCTGCGTGCCTTGGTAGTTTTGAAGCACCCCAATGGGTTGTCTCCAATTCTAACAGTTTTGAGATACTGACAAAGAAGGTGAAATATGATTACTTTTTAGCCTCCCTTTCCCAGCCTAATGGCTGATTTCACCTGCTTCTCTGGATTCTGCTGAAGGAGTCTTCTCAACTGCTCCAGGCTGGCATTGATCCGAGCACGGCGACGCTTCTCAACCAGGGGCTTGATGGACTGTGGGAAAATTAAAAGATGTGAAGGCTAGAAAGAAAGAGAGGCTAATTTTATCCCTAAATGGCAACTGGAAGAATTAAACCTAATGTAATTTGCAGTTTTGCTAGGTCAATGCCTATCTGTATGATGACAGTCATTTTGGATAAATTACAATCAAAACAGGATACTAAATTTATTGAAGTTTACAGCTGAATTAAAATTAGAATATCCTTAATCCAAAATAAGAGCATCCATACACAGAATTGCACAAAAATAACAAATATGTGAATTACAACAAATTTAATTATTCCTGTTCCAGGGTGTGTGGGCAAAACTAAAAAGACTCGAAGTTGAATTGTTAAACATACAAAGGTATACACACAGGAGTTTACACTGGTTTCATCCAACTAATTCAATCCAAGGAGCCCAATCCAATTTTTGTGTTTAGATTAAGATGGAGACTATTGAAAATTGTCTTGATTTTTATTCCTGCCTTTGTAAGGTGAATACCCACACAGATAAGAATGCTCAACATTGTGCACCATCAAAGATGGGCTGAGAAAAGTCCTGATCCACATTTCCAAGCAAAATCAGGAAAAATCACGTTTGATGTTCCTAAGATTTCTAAGGTGAAAATCAATCACATTTAAAAAAAAACTTTATTTGGGAGGCAAAGGTAGTCCTCCCAGACCACCTTAATCTATCAAAAAACAAGTACAAATGGGAACACCTATTTTACACTTCCTTGTCTGTTACTTTGAAAAAGGGCTTCTGATGGTGCTACAGTGATCTGCTTCACTGGCTTTTCTGCTCCTTGCAAAAGAAATAGGTCTGCAAGATAGATTAGAATGAGAAGAAAATGGATGCTTGGCATACAGATGTTAGGAAATCATTGGAAGCAGCATAGAGGAAGGGCGAGTACAAGATGAACATGCTGGCAGATTGAGATGGGCAAAATAATTGAAGACGAGCAAAGCAAATTCACTATGTGCACTGGAAAACTGGGGAAGCTGATAGCAATGTGTAGATAATAATTAGGAAATGTAGACAACTGATGAGGGAGCTATATATATGGAAAAAAGTATGGCTAGCAGAGTTAATGATAATAGGAATGCTTAAAGATATCCAGAACAAATTAAATTCTAGCTCATAGTTCAAGTGAGTATGGTAGGGTGATGCAGAAAAGACAAAAAGATTCAATACATACTTGTTGTATCTGAAAAGGAGTATGATGGCCATATCTAAACTAGAATTAGACCTAGGGGCCATACAATTAAATTATTAGAGAGCAGCTTTAAAACAAACATTAGGCAGTTCTTTTTCACACTCTGTGGAATTACCAGTAACGTGTGGAAGATATACAAGACAAAGCAGAGGCAGACAATTTAACCATGTTCAAAAGAGGGTACGAAGATTCATGCAGGATAGATCCACCAGTATTATGCATGATAGCTAGGGGTACAACTTCCATATTAGAAATTCCTTGCCGTCTGCATGCTGGAAGCTGAAAGGGAAGAGGGGCAGGGGATAGCTCAGCCTTGATAGGAAATCCAGCATAAATATTCTTCCCTTTACCATCTGGTCTGTGACACTGGGCATGTCTACATGAGACTTTGACTGAACAGCAGCTTATTACTACTGTGCAGTAGTGTTGTGTGGCAGGAAGCATGATGCGATGCTACTGCGCACTAAAAATGAGCTACTGCACAGTCAGCATCACCTAAAAGCAATTGGGCAATGCTACTGCACAGTAACTCTGGTTACTGCACAGTCATTTAATACCTGGGTATACAAATACTAAATGACTGTGTAGTTGTTACTGCACAGTCAGCAGCTCATGTAGATGCAGGCACTAAGACACAGAATATTGGGTTAGATCAGTGATTCTAAACCAGGATGGCAAAAGATACTTTTAGGGGTGCCACTCAATATTACCACTGTTATGGATGCATACATGGGCATGATTCACAAGAAAAACCCAGAGATTTCAAATAGGAATTCATAGTGTCAAAAATATTCTGACCTGTTGTGGGTTTTCTGAGTTCTTTGCAACAGAAGAAGTATTCTACTATTTTTCTGTAGACACAGAATGAGTGAAAGCTGAGAGCTGGCATTTTTTGAGGAGTGACTTGAGTCCAGTGAGGGAGTACCTTGGATCTAAAAAGGCTGAAGACCACTGGGCTAGATGGGCCTGTGGTTTGACTCAGTATGGCATCTCTTACATTCCTATTTTACAGTGAAACTAAATACTTTTTATCCTGTTAGTTATTAGGGAGAATGTCAAACATTAGCTATTAAACTTTTTATGTTGGTGGCTCTGGGTGACTTGCAGCCTAGAGTGTTCAAACAAATAACCAGGGAGCTCTCTGGACCATTAATGTTGATTTTTACCACATGTTGGGACACTGGAAAGGTTCCAGCGATCTAGAAAAAGCAAATTATTGTGCCTGTGTTTAATGAAGGGCAAAGGATATGGTCCAGTAATGACAGCTAGTTACTTTAACCTTAACCCAAGAAAAAATCATGGGAAGCTAATCAGTGAAGAAATAAATGATGGAAATAGCAATCTGCATAGCTTTATACAAAATCTTGTCAAAGAGGCCAGATATTGCTTCTTGATGAAACTGCAGGATTGGTCAACAAAGGTAGCTGCCTTACTGTAAGGCATCTGGCTTAACCACACAACATTCTAATTTTGAAAAAATGCAATATACAGAATCAGTTTAACTTGTTTTATAAAATAGGATAACAACTAGTTGACTAACAGATCTCAAAGAAGTGGTAAAAAAGGAATCCTCTGTATGTGGAAGAAAACACAAAACTAATGCTGATGAAGCATGCAAATAACAAAAAAACTGATGGACTGGTAAACAATAATGGGAGACAGGCAAGTCACACAAACTGACCTGGACCATTTGCCAAGATGCACTTATTTGTATAGCCAGGAATACTCCCTTGGGTCCTGGTCCCTGTTCCCTCACTGTTAATTCATTTGCCATGAAGCAGCCATTGGATACACAACAGAAATAATCCTGGGAGCAGGGACTGGAATGCAAACTCCACCCTCTCAGGGACAATCCCTACCACTGAGCTGCAGAATCCCACTCCCGCTTGTGTTCTCTCTCTGGGCTCTATGGGTCTTAGGTTATTTTCTGAACACTAGCCCTGCTTCAACAGAAGAGGTAGAGTGTGCACTCCAGTGCTTCACTATAGCAAGGCTGTCACAACACTCTGGAAGGTGGGAGCTACAGGTCTGAAGGACCTAGATGCCCCATCTCCTGCTTCTAGTGCAAGTCCTCTAACCAGTAGGCTATTAAAAAGAAGGCGAGCAGTGGTGATTTAAAAGTAAAGTAGCTATGCCAGCCTTTTATGAGAGGCTTGGAGCACACTGACTGGATCGGGCCCTTCAGGGCACTAGGGTATTGTTCCAGTGAGTTTTTTGGACCCCAGAAGAGTGTACGTAGCAGGTAGGCACCTAACTGCTCTAGCCAGAGCAGCTCTGTGTGCAAAGAATCATCAACATGAGGGTGAAAAGGTGAAAAAAAGGCACGGCAGGATGAAAAGAAAGGCACTCATTGAATTTTGGGTACTTCCATGGTTCAGCAGCTGTTAGCTGGTTTTCTTGGATCACATTTTGGATTTAAGCACCTACAGTGCCTGTACATGAGGCAGGAGGCTGCTCCAACGCACTGTAATTACAGTGTGTTGGAGCAGTCTCCATTAATCAAATCTGCAGGAATATGGCAACTGCCACACTCCAGTCAGCCGCCACATCTCGTGTATCAGAGTCCCTGCGCTTCAAAATGGCAGCAGGGCACTTTAGATAAAGTTCCTTCCACAAGTTTGAGATAAAGCACACCAGCTGCTATTTTGAAGTGTGGGGATGCTGATACACAAGATGCTCCAGGCCCTCTAATTTCATAGATTTCATAGACATCAGGGCTGGAAGGGACCTCGGAAGATCGAGTCCAGCCCTCCCGCCCAAAGGGCAAGAAATCAGCTGAGGTCATAGGATCCTAGCAAGATAAGCATCCAATTTGCTCTTGAAGGTATTCAATGTAGGTGCTTGAACCACCTCTGCCTCTGACTCCAATGTCCACATCATTAATGAAGATGTTGAACAATATGGGTCCAAGGACAGAGCCTTGGGGGACCCCATTGATCACAGGGCACCATGATGATTGACTTCTGTCAACCACCACCCTCTGTGTCCAACCATGGAGCCAGTTCCCCAGCCAGCAGATCGTGGTGGACCCAAGGCCACAATTGGCCAGTTTTGCCAAGAGGTGATCAAATTAAAGTGCCCCACCCCCACAGCATGTGTAAAAACTTCCCTTAGGGCGATGTTACTAGTCTGCAAACATATAAAGGAAGGAAGAACAGCCTAGTGCAAACACATCAGGGAAGAAGAACTATGCCAGCTCAACGAAAATGAGGGCAAAAGAACAAATGGATATAAATTGACTGTGAATAAATATAGGCTGGAAATTAGAAGATTCTAATTCTGGAATCTTGTGTTTCTGGAACAGCCTTGCAGTAGGATGAATGGGAGCAAAACTCCTCACCACTTTTAAGATGAAACTTGATATGCTGATGAAAGGGAATATATGACATAGTCCTCTTTGTGAAAGCAGAGATTTGATGACACAAGAGGTCTCTTCCATTCTGGTGTTCCTATCAGTTTATATCCATTTTACCCAGTGTCCTGTCTCTGACTGTGGCCAGTATTAGATTCTTCAGGGACAGGTGCAGAAAACCCTGCAGGGATCCCACAGGAAATTACTCTTTCACACATGCAGGGATGGGAGTGGCCTGTGCCCAAGAAGAGGAGCCCAAGGTTGCAGCCTTTTTCACAGCTGCCTGTCTTCAGGTTTCATTATTTGCTATTATCACTCTGGAGATCGTTGTTATCCTTACCAGTATATGATCCTTCTGAATCAAGCTGAGATATTCAGTGTAGTGAAATCTGGTAGTGAGTTCAACAGTTTAAGTAGACTTTATGTGAAAAGCTATCTGCTCTAAATAGGCTCCCTTTCCACTCCAGTGAATGGTTCCACCCCTACCTGGGACTGCTGCAGGAAGAAGATGAAAACTGGTCACCACCTTGCCTCCCCACATTGGAGTAGGGGAGAAAGAAGCCTGGTTCTGGAGGAGTAAAGCAGCAGGTCCTGCTTCCTTGGGGAGGAGGAAGGGAGATTGCAATGCTGCAGCCGGCAAAGCAAACAAAACCCTGGCTTGCATCTATTAATGCATCTCAAGCAAGACCCAGGAAGTCATCCTCCCACTGTACTCCGCCGTAGCAAGGCTGCAGCTGGAGTACTGCATCCAGTCCTGGGCTCTGCACTTTAGGAAGGACGTGGAGAAGCTTGAGAGAGTCCAGAGGAGAGCCATGTGCATAATCAGAGGACAAGAGAACAAGTCTTTTGAGGAAAGGCTGAGAGACATGGGACTCTTCAGCCTGGAGAAGCATAGGTTCAAGGGGGACTTGGTGGCAGCCTATAAGTACATAAGGGGCATGCACCAGGAACTAGGATTACACCTGTTCACCAGGGCAACCCAAGGGATGACAAGGTCCAATGGTCACAAACTCTGGGAAGACTGTTTTAGGCTAGACATAAGAAAAAACTTTTTTACTGTCCAAGTCCCCAGAGTCTAGAATAGACTCCCCACTTAAAGTGGTGCAAGCACCTATTCTAGACACCTTTAAGATACACTTGGATGCTTATCTTGCTGGGATCACTTGAAACCAGCAGACTTCCGGGCACTTGGGCAGGGGGCTGGACCAGATGATCTGCACGGTCCCTTCCAGCCCTAATGTCTATGAAATCTATGAAATGCTGGTGGCTCAAGAACCAGTAGAGGGCACATGTGGAGCTGCTGAGAGCGCTGGAGTCTTCCAGCTGGGAGCTGAGTGATGAGAAGTAGTGGGGAAGGGGAAGAAGAGTCCTGCAGTCAGAAACAGGGATTCAAAGGCAGGGATTTGGCAGTAACAGAGTGCCTGAATGTATGTGTTATAATGAAAACTGGCACTAACCACAGTTTCTGACAAGGCCTGGTTGGATATATGGAACCATCCTGACCAGTCTTCCTGCCTCCTATCCTTCCCTTTTGAAGGCAGCCTGTATGGTACACTGACACCTGAGGAAAACACCCCAGTCCTCCCTAGCTTGGCTTCAGCCATTGACATGAGGGGAGCCAAGGCCCAGATTCCCTTGCAGTCAGTACTGGTACAGGATGAACGGTACAGGCAGCCAAGGAGAACCCCCAGTTTGAAGTGTATTTGTCATGAGGACCGGGCTTTCATGTACGGGCACCTTCAGGTTCCTTGCAGGCAGGGTCAGGCCATACTCACGGTGAAATGAAAATGAAATCTGTGCTGGGGCTGTTGGTCACAGTGCAACTCCATAGCTTTCTTTAGCTTTAAATTTCTCTAGTGACAAAAGCAACCCTTTCTAGTGTCAGTAGATGGGGGGCTCACTGAGTCAAAGCACAGGCTGCAGTCACCAGGGATGCAGGGGCATGGACACAGCAGCACAGGGGGATCCAAGCACCAGAATGACTGATCGGCAGATCTGCGCAGCCACTGCTAGGTGCCACCCGTCCAGGGGAGCCCTCGGGCAAGCTGCTTTCTCAGGGGCAGAGACAAACCCACACCACTGGCTGTGGAGTCAGACCGAGTGGGGATGCGGCTTCGCTGCCTGGTATCCAGGCGGGAGCAGGGTGAGCTCCTGGGTGAAAGCACACGTGAGTGGATTGTAACTCGCCTTCCTTAGATGCGGCTTCATCTGGCTCTCGAGTTTTAAATCAAAGCAGTTAAGCGCCTTTGATTTTCTAAGGCAGACACGGGACTTGCGCGGGGGCAGGGAGGGCCCGCAGCAGGCGGGAGACGAGGGGGGCTCCGCTCCAAGGCCGCTGCGCTCCGGATCAGTCCCACCCGGCCCCTCTTACCTTTCTGTAGAGGCTGGGGGCGGGCCTGGCGCCCTGCGCTGCCCGGCGCGGCGTGGGCACAGCGCCCCGCTCCCCGCGGCTCGGGGCCACGTCCATGCTGCCCGGCGCGGGCTGGGCACTGCCCGCGGGCCGCCGGGGACGCTCCTCCCCGGCCGAAGGCCCTCCGGGGCGGGGAGGGGGGGTGCGCCCCGGCCTCCTCCCACCTCGCCCCCCCCCCCCGCCAGCCCTCCGGCCCTTTTCACCCCCCAGCACGCCCTGCAGAGGGGGCAAACCTCCCAGACCCAGCGAGGGCCGCCCTTGCGGTAGCCAACCCTCCAGCACTGCCCTGGGGCCTCCAGGCATTAGAGAGAAATCTCCGGGAGACTGCTGAGAGCCACCCGGGAGATGTGTGAGAGCACATTCATTACAAGAAATATTAAATGTTGAATCCCATGTATGCAGTAGGCCAGGGGGTGTTTTAAATGTAATGGTAATGTGCATTTGTCTTCCTGACGTAAAGTCTATGCACCGTCATCCACAAGTGATATATGCAGGCATGTGGGCAGACTGGCGCTGTGTCGCAGGCGCGCTGGCGTTCCGGAAAGTTCCCGGAATAGATTCAGAGCTGGCAGCCCTAGCCAACATGTTGGTGACCCTGGAGGGAAGACACTTTGGAAGACATGTGGGAGAATCCCTTTGGGACAGCTCACCCCACTCCTCCCTTTGTTTGTTGTGAGGATCCCTGTGCAGAAGAGGTAGCCTGGATTTTAAGGGATCATGAGGTAGGACTTCCACTCGGCCCTTTGGTTCAGGTTCTGGTACCCCATCAGCCTCCAAGCTGCAAACAAGCTGGTTGCCCCTCTTGCATCTGCCTGAGCCTGCCCTTCATAGAAGTGGTTCTCAAACTTTTTTCTACCAGGACCCACTTATAAACATCAATGGCCAGTCTTGACACAGTGCCCTCCACCCCCAGGTCCCAGCCCCCCAGTGTGTGGGGGAGGGGGAGGGCATGGGTGTCCCCAAGCAGCCCCTTGCAGGCTGGAACTCTGCCAGTCTCCAAGGGAAAAGTCACAGTTTCCCACATTTTTCTCCTTTAAAGGAGGATCCATTTTTAAAGTTTGTTCACAACCCTTCCGTATGTTCTTACAACCCACTTTTGGGTAGCAACCCACAGGCTGAGACATGCTGTTCCAGAGGATGTTTCCCCATGTAGATGTCACTTGGCCCCTTTGTTTTGAGGGAAGCCGTCTCTGGGGCTGATCTAAATCTAAATGGCACGTTGGTCGATCCAGATACCCTCTTAATACATGGACAGATTATTTAGCTGGAAGGACTGGAAGTGAAGGGAAGAACAAGGCAGTTTCATTTGAAGAGGACCAGGTTGGGAAGAGAGTTTCTCCTTTCCCCACAAAGCTGGGAAGGAAGTGGCTTGCTCAGGAGAAGGCTCTCACACATACCCTAATGTGGATTGAGGCTGGGAGGGGGAAGGAAGAATTTCCCTGCTTCAGTTTAGTGTTGAGGAACTTGAACTCCAAACCAGAAAGAAAGGGAGTGATGATGCATTCAGGTCCTGTGCACCCATAGCCAGTCCCTATCAAATCTGATGCAGAGAGAAATTTCCCCACCTTCCTTGGCCATCATAATTCAAAACAACCTTGATAAGCTGTCTCCCTTATCTGGATCCCCTGAACCCTCCTCCACTGTTTTCCCCACATGCATTCAACCCATCCTGCTTCTTTCCAACCCCCCTGTGGTGCTGGAGACTGATTTCAAAGCGCTTGGCTAATGGCTGGTAACATCCCACCTCTGGGGGGGGGTGGCTGTAATTTGGCTGTAATTGGCAGCAGAAGCCAACACAAGTGTTTATGCTGTGCAGGAAGCTTTGACAGAGCCTCTCGCCACAGTCTCAGCCCCTCAGAGTGCACAGGAAGAGTCAGTGGCAGTCAGTAGTGGGGGAGTTGGGGAGGGCAACCTCTGAAGGACATAGCACCCTCCCAAGTGAGGAGGTTAGCTCTAGCTAGGACTGTAGCACAAAGCAGGGTTGTTGGATGGAAGGAAATGACTGATAGCTCCAAGATTCAGTGAGCTCATGCTGGACAGCTGAAAGTGAGATTTTTCCAGGCGCTCTCTCCCAGTTTGTGCACTTCTCCCTTGTTTAACTACATTTGTGATGGTTAAACAAAATGGGCTGGCAATAAGCTGCTATTCAGGAGGCTTTAAATTTATAGTGTTTGTGCAGCCTTTCTGCTTGCATAGGACAAGCTTCTAGGAGTCCTGCTTCCCAATCCCCTTTCCCCTGCCCTACTGGACCCCACACCTTTTCCAGAACTCAAAGCACAATCCTGGCATCCAATATCCAGTTCCTCCTGCTGTGTACATGGACCTTTTCTTGTCCATCTGCTTTCCTTTGGGAAAGAACAGGGTTAAAAACAACAGCACTTATTTAGCTCTTGCTATATTCAAAGTGATTTGCAAAAGTTAACTAATTAATTAATCTTCACATTCTCCCTGACTGTAAGATTCAAAGTCACGGCTGGATTGAGCAAAAAAATAAAAAGCCTGGAGTCTGGGTGAAGGGCAGACGGAAACCTATGATCCTGTCTGTTAACTGAAGTCAGGGAATAATATTTCCAGCAATATTTTCATTCTGCAATGAACATATTTTATTCATTTTTCAGTTTTAAGTGAAACAAGGAGTTTAAGTTATTTCTTCTTCCCATTTATGTTGGGAAATATATACTTCTGAAATGTCTTATAATTTATACCCACCAAAATAAATACAACAGAAGACATTCTGAAAAATTTAAAATTTCCCCATAACCTGAAAAACATTAAAAGAATGTTGCTCTAAGCTCTTCTAGGTCACAAAGCAGCCATTCCTGGGGAAAGCACATCAGATCAGAGGCAGACAATCAAGGAAACCAGGGTACCACTGACTCTTGGCAAAGAGCCATTTCATGATAGCTAACCCAGAAAAGAACAGACCTAGCTCAGGGTATTTCTACACAGCAAAATTAAGGTGTGAGTGTAGTACAAGAAGGCACACTACCTGTAGGCTAAGTAGCTGGCATAAGAATAATGAAGACTTGTAAACACAAGACATCAGCATGAGACAGCAAAGAGTACATCTCTAGGGTCCTGATCGGGCTTTTACCTTGGTTGCTGGCTTCTCTGTTGACACCAATGCTGTCATGTCTTTCCTGTTTCTATTACCAATCCTAGCCTGAACACGCTTATGCCTACCCCTGGTCTGGTCACTCCATTTTGCTGTGCAGATGTAAAGGATACGAGTAGTATCATATAGAAAATAATCAGAGTCAAGGGTAGAAAGGACCTCAAAAGTCATCTAGTCTAATCTCAGCAGAGATGAAGGATGCACTATATCTAAACAAATGTCCACCAGTCTCTTAAAACACCCAGGGAAGGAGATCCCAGTTTTCCTACACTGTTTGTTACACTTTCCTCCAGTTATTACAGTTAGGAGGTTTTTCCTGAGGTGTGCTCTAAGTATGCTTTGCTGCAGTTTAAATCAGAATGGCACTCTCTGTATTGAATTGAGGAAGGAGTGCAGAGCTAAACCTAAGTCCTGGACTATAAAGCAAGGATTTCAGTTTAAGGATCCAAGGCATCTAAGATCCTTAAGCCTGAGGCTTGCAATATCATTTAACTAAAGAGAGTGAAATCAAGTGGGGAGGAGGGACTGGCAGTTCTGCATAGGTGAACTTTGTAGTAATGCCTTTCACTTCTGTGCCTCACTTCCTTTTTACAGGAGTAGTTGTGCCCACCCTGTGAGGGCTTGTGAAAGTCAATGTCATATTTGATTATCATGCAGGACAAATGTCCTTCAGCTCTCCTTAGATGTGCCACAGCTCCTTTTCTATTACAGGGACCCATATCAAAAGCCTAGAGTGGGTGTGAAATGGTCTGACTCTCTTTCCTATTGGATCTCAGCAACTTCTTAGCACTTGGGTTCTGTCCCGCTGATCCTCTTTATTAGGGCTCCGATTTCCCTGTCTCTCTTGGAATCACCTCCCAATGGCTTCACCTGGGTTCTTCTTTCAAAGGGCATGAGGTGCCACAGGTATTTGACAGGTGATCAGAGGAAACCTGGTATCATGCCCCCATTAACACCTCAAGACCTTTGTCATCCCTTTACTTGGTCCAGACTTGCTCCTCCTCAGTCTCCTCTTCTCAGAGGGTGGGGGGATTTTATACATAGGAGCATTATCATTTTCCTTTGCAAGAAAACTGACTCTCACCTAGAAAATTCCAACATGCAGAACCCTGTGACCTTCCACAGCTGAAACAGACCCAAGGGGTGGGGAACTTCTGGGAAGAAAGGACTAAAAGTAATTGAGATACAAGATGGGAATATATTCAAAGCCATTCAGTACCTTTTCATGGAAAACAGACTTTGTCAGAATGACTCAAGATTGTTGATGAGTTTAAGTCAATGTCATTTACTTGAGCTTTTGCAAGGCTTTGTAAACCATGGTGCTGATTAAAATTTACCATAATGCAGCATCAATGTGACACATATTAAGTGGATTATATTCTGGCTTACTGAAAGGTCTCAAAATATTTTTTAATAAGGAATAACCATGGAATGAGGGATAGTTTGGTGGATTCCTACCGGGATTGCCTCTTGGCTCAATTTCTAGTTGATATTTCTAGCCACATTTGAAAGAAAATAATAAATCATTACTGATCAAGCTTGCAGATGCTTGTAGCAAACTTATCGGCATTAATTTTGGGTGATTTGGTCCAAGAGTTCTAGGGATGCCTGGGGGAAAAGGGCTTGCTCTTATTTTTTTATTGTCCTCTACTCTTTGTGCACACAGCCTTTGTTCAAACTATGGTACTAATCTTCACCAAACTGGGCACATCTACATGTGAAATACAATGCAATAAACTCCAGCACATATCACACTGGAGTTTATTGCTCCCAGGCACCATGTTTGCATGTGTACCCAGGACTGCAGCACGTTGATCTGGGTCAGAGCAGCCCCAGCTGGTAAGAGGACTGCGGGAGTCAGCCTGCTAGCCTGAGCTGCTCTGACCCGGCTTATCATGATGCAGAGGGGTTGGCTTGGGCACAAGGTTACTCCAGTACAGGGCTAGCCTGAAGCATCTTTGTGCCCCAGCCAGCCCTATCAGCATCTACACATGTTGCTGTGCACTAAAGAACACCACTGTAGGATAGAACTTGTGTTTACAAGCACTAATCTACAGCAGAGTTCATTAGTTTACTGACCCTAATAGGGCTTCACATGTTGACGCTGAGACTTTACTGTGTAGCTAATTGTTCAGTTCTCAGGTAATTGCCTTGTGTAGATGCACCCACTGAGGCTGGATCTGAGCTTCAGCCAGGCTTGCTGAAATCCTTTAAAGAGATGGGTTGCTTCCCATATCTCTAGAGAGAAAAGTACTAAGTCCACTTCCTCCATGCCAGTCCTCCAATAAGGTACTGTTCTGCCAACACTGCTGAACATTCAGAGCAGCGGTCTCAGAGGATGAACCTTCAACAAGATTTTAGCAAAGCTGTATCTAGGAAACCCAGGTCTTGACCAGCAATATGGTCACCAAACCAGATTTTCAAAGAGGAGGAATGGAAGAACTAAAGTATGGACTCTGAAAGGACAAAACATAGAGCAATGTAGAGAAGAGGTAAGAGAGCAAAAAGAACTTAGCTATACAAATCATACGGCTGGAGAATGGATGTAATATGAAAAATTAACAAAAAACTAGATATTATAATCAGTCGGGAAAGATATAAAGCTAGTAAAAGGAAGCCCAAAAAGCTAATGAATGGGGAGAATGACATGACATTTTAAAAGTGGCAGGAGGAGGAAAAAACAATATATAAAAAGAAAGCATTGAGAAAGGGGGCAGGTTTATATATAACAGTATGTCGCCATAGCAATGCGCTACGCAGGGGTGGGCAAAATGTGTCCCGCGAGCCAGATGCAGCCCACCAGGCCATTCTACCCATTCCATGGGGCCCCTAAAAAGTTCAGAAAATTAATATCTATCTGCCTCTGGCTGCCTGTCATGTGGCCCTCGATGGCTTGCCAAAACTCAGGAAACAGCCCTCCACGCAAAATAATTGACCACCCCTGCGCTACAGTGACGCAGCATCCATAGGCATCTACACATGACCAGCAGCTACGTCACCGTAGCAACGTGCTCTGCCAGTATAGCATGCTACTGCGGCGAAGTAGCTGCTAAAAATAACTGTGCATCATGCATACAGCACAGCATGGGCTGGTTACTTCCAAAAGGAAGTACTAAATCACAGCACAGTAACAATATCATCATAGCAGCACGTGTAGATGTGCTCATTGTATGTGGAATGCAGCATCAATAGAAGATAAAGCTGGAACCATCCTCACTAAAGGAAAGGACACCAAGAACCAGTAAGACCATTTTGAAGAACTAACTGTAGAAAATTAAAGAGAAATAATGGATTTAACAGAGAAAGTTAAGGGACCAGAACCAGAAATAACAAGGGAAGTAGTATAGTTGTAGAAAAAATTAAATATGGTAAAAGGTGTGATCCATCAGAAATTTCTATAGAGATGATTAAAGTGATGTGGGAAGAAGGAATCAAGTGGATCTGGCAACTGCTGAAGCAAGTTGGATACGATGAATGAATCCTAAGGGACGTGGGAAGAAAGTATAATAGTAGCCATGCATAAGTACAAAGGTGGTGTGCTAAGTTGTGGACACTACAGAGAATAAAGCTTGAAGAGCATGTGAAAGGATCATGGATAAAGAAAAGAATTTGTACAGGGTAACGAAATTACAGATGCAGTATTTAAGATGAGACAAAAGCAAGAAACATTTAGAGAGGGGAACAAGAAACTGAATTACTTACTTGTGAACCTGGAGAAGGCATTCTGTTCACTGAGAGGTAATGTATGTATCCTGCATAAATAGGGATCTTTGAAGGATTGTGAGTGTTGAAGAAGCAATGTACAGAGACAAGAACAGCAGGGTGAATGACAGAAGAGTTTGACATTGTGGCAGGGTTCAACCAAGGTTCAACAGTGAGCATGCTCCTGGTTAACAATGAATGTGCAGAGTGAAGAGGCACATATAGGCCTCCCGCATACATCATGATCATCTGCAAAAATATTGTAACAGTATAGACAGAAGAGAAAGGGCAGGAAAAGTATATAAATGAGCAGAAAAGTTTTTAAAAAGTTGCCCTAAAAATAAATACCAGATGAACAGCAGTAATGGTAAATTGCCAAGATGGTTGGAAGACATAGTAGTGAAATACAGGAAAAGGTATGCCCTAAACAAAGCATGGATGCTCAAGTACTTTAGATCTGCATACTATAATGAAGGCAGCTAGGAAACAGAAGAAAGAAAGGCAGTTCAAACAGGGAGGAATAAATGGAAAACAGTTTTAGGTATTGTAAAAAAGATATTGGGCAAACTGAAGACAAAGATCTGTCAGTGGTGACATGGGTGTCACTGCATGGAGCAGATACTCGGACAACAAAAAGGAAGGATGAAAGGGCACTGGAGCAACTTGAGATAAGAATACCAAGGTGGATATTGAATATTTCATTGAGTGATGCAGAAATGACAACAGTAGGAAATGACTTTGTGTGAGGAGCACTGCTAAGAAAGCCAAGGAAGCTAGAATGTGATGACTAGAGCATAGCCTGTATAATGAAGGAGAAAGTACAGGGCGTGATAGAATTGAAAACTGAAGGAAAAGGAAAAAATGAAAATGGGAAGGCCAAGGTTGAGATGAAAGGACATTGTGAAGAAAGACACAAATGAACTAGAGATATGAACACAGATCTGAGCAAGATTAAGATCTGAAACAAGAGCAGTGCTGGAATGATTTCTGGAGGGTGTTCAAAAAGCAAACAGAGAAGTAAGGCCTATATTTTTGGTTTCTAGATGTACAAGTTTATATTTGGCTATATTAAAATGTTAATTTGCACTCATTTAAACCAGTGGTACCAATCACAAATGGATTATTAATCTGTCTCCTAATCTTTGTTTTGTCTGCAAATGTTAATAAGGAATGTTTTTATGTCAGTGGTGCTCAATCGTTTGGTCCTGTGGATCAAATGAGTAGCACAGGGCTGGTCCACTGGCTGGATTGGGCCTGTATTCCCTCCACTCAGCCCTGCACTGCCAGACTAGGCCCATGCTACCTGGATTGGGCCCTTGCTGCCACCATTTGGTCTTGTGCTGCCTGGATCAGGTCCATGCCACCTCCACTGGACTCTATGCCACCTGGATTGGGCCTGTGCCACCTCCATAGGGTCCATACTATGTCCACTCAGCCCAACAGGTTCTATCTATTATGCAGGATTACTCTCATCTGGCCCGTGGGGCTCCCCACAGGTCTGGAAAACTGGCAGCAGGGAAACAGTAATTAATGCTGCCACTGCTTCCCTGCCTCTCACCCCCTGCCCAACTTCTGGATCTGTGGGAAACCCTTCAGGCTAGACAGAGTGGCTCTGCAAGCTGGATCTGGCCCATGGGCTGAGGCTAACCACCCCATAGATCTAGGTTTACTTCTCAGTCACGGATCAAGGCTATGGGCAAACATACTTTTTAACCACTTTAAAAGGGGAGGGGAAACTGCTGCTAGGCAACATGCATCCATTGTTACCTCTGCATGCTCCTATAGCAATACACAAGCTAAATCATAACACTGGATGGAACAGGACTAGAATTGTTAGGTCTGTCTACACTCAGTAGTAGATATTGAATAACATATAGCTAAGAACTGATCCCTGTGAGATGATATTAGAAATATACCTGCTTAATAATGATTCCTCATTTTCAGTTTAAGAACTATCCATTTAGCCAGCATTCAATCCATTCACTGTATGCCATATTGAATTGATGTCCATCTAGGTTCTCACTCAAAATACTGTGCGGTACTAAGTCAAATACTCTATCAATCTATTGTATTAAGAGTAACCTTTATATGTCAAACATGTAATCTCAGGGGAAAAAAACAGAGATCAATATCTTATGAACTTAGGTCGATTGACATTCAGTGCCTTAATTAATCAAGTCTCATATACAATGTTCCTTTATTATGTCTGAGATCAGTCAGGCTGACAGGCCTATTGGTTGTTCCATCTTCCCCTTCTGAGGCTTATTGAAAATAAAGATTAATAGTCTAGAGACCTCCTTGCCAGCTCTTTAAGAAGTCCTCACTGCAAATTACCGAAATGTACTGATTTCAAAGTGTCTAGCTTTAGTGGCTGCTGTTTAATTATCATTCATATTTATTGAAAGTATTTCATCATGAGAATCAGACATCATCATCAGTCCCCAATCTTCAGTACCAAACAAACATTTACTGACTGCACCTTCCTTTTCTGAAAGTGACTTTGTTAGAATTCCTTGTTCCCACCATACTTAGAAAAGAAAAAGGAAACCTCCTTTCTCCAAATTCTGCTGACCATAGATTTCCTTGGTTTTTTTGGCTTCTCTTATAAAAAAAAGAGAAGTTGCTACATTATGATTTATATGGTTTACAATCTGATTTCCCTTTCTTCCTTCTCAGTGGCTTCTACTTTCAAGGGGGTGGGGAGGATTTAAACTAAGATGGACTTTTCTCAATTTTGGTTCATCACCTGAGTAAATATCATTCTCTAGGCATGTCAGCCTCTTGGTAAAGATGTATACTTTAGCATAGTCAAGAGTGAATACCAGCAGAAAGCTGTCCCACAACTCTTCTCATTCCAACTTCCTCATTACCCTCTCTGCCATGTTGCTCCAACTAGTTCCTATACAGGGAATGTAGTTGGAGCATACATCAACTGGATATATGCTGACAAATGCTGGATTTCAGACCTGTGGAATTCAGCATGAACAATGGTAATTCTTTTAGTAGTTTATCTTCATTATATCCCATCTCCCATATTGAATCAGTCATAGTGGCTACTGCCAGCTTCTGAAAGGCTGCGTTACCTAACTTTCAGAGTCCTGGAAATGCATATAGCATCAATTAGCCCTAAATCTACAACAACTATTTTTTTTTGACAGCTGATACACTGAAGCTCATCTGTAAGTTATGGATTAAATGCAGAAACCTCTTGCTAAAATCTTACAACCTATTATGCAGCAGGTCAGCTAAATGGTGGCAACTTAGCCTGCACTTCCCATCAATTATTAACTCTTCCTTTTCCTAATTTTATGAAGTCTGGCTGTTGAATCCCTGAAAGAAGGTGTTCTGGTCTCCATTCTCAACTACATATTCAAGAACTCTGGTCATTCTACAGCCTTGAATGAGTCACTAATTAGAACCTCTCTCCTGTTAGGGCACAGAAAGAGAGAGGCGATTCCTCACCCCAGGCCATGACGGCATACCAGCTGGACCCCTCATTCCATCTCCACCAAAAGGTGAGGGGCAGGGAATCCCTGAGAACATAAGGTTATGTCAGATTTCAAAGATCTGCATGAAACTTCCTGCCCACATACTGAAACACCATCACAGATGGAAGTGTTCATAGATCTATCTTTATTGTTTATATATATATATATTTATATTTATATATATTTTTTATTTTAAAACAATCCCCACAAAATCCACCCTAACCCAGCAAAACAAAGATCAAACAATCAAGATGGCAGTCTGGAGCAAATTGTCCAAGGATCCCACAGAACCAAAATGGCTGCTGAGTGCAAGGTCAGGTTCCTTCCAGGCTTCCATGATATTCTGTTGGCGTAAAGGTGACTGAAATGGAGTTAGTGCCATGGCTTTTTAAATTTACCTGTCAAGTGATGGGGGGGTGGGGGGGAGAGAGAGAGAGCAAGATGGGTGGGTGTGGGGAGGATGACGACACATGGGACAGACAAGTTTAGAGGGCAAGAGATAGCTGTAGGAGGCTATCAGATGTTGGTACAGGTGATGGATAAGACAGGGGAAAGGGCACAGCAGATGGGAAAGATCAAACATGCAGGAGAACCAATTGGACATACAGATACAGAGATGAGATCACAAGTGTCATACAATGGACACCTGTTTTTTCTCCCCACTCCCAGTCTCTCTCCTTCTCACTCTCCCAGGGATCCAGCTAGTTTGATTTAGACCAGATCTTCGCACTGCCCCGGAGTCTGCGTAAAAAACAAACAAACAAAGAGAAACAAAGGCTCTGACAGGAGCAAGGGCCACATAGGCTCCTTCCCAAATGCACTTAAACAAAAGTGGCTGCCACCTGCAGCTACAGAAATGTGCAGCCACAAACAGGGTTAACAGACTGCTGCTGCTTCAAACTGAGGAGTCTTGCAACTCACTCCTATTAGCGGAGGACAAACAGAGCTGAGGTGGAGGTAAGCTTGCTGTCACATGTGTACATAGGAGAATGGGATGTACCCTCGTTTAGTAGCATAACTGAGAGTAGGGAGACCAGAGCAGCAGTCTTGAAAGATAAGGAGGCAAAAACAGCTACTGGTGTAGCTGGCAGATGGCTATGCTGCCGCCACATCTGGCACTGCAAAAGCTAATGTTGCCTTGTTATGCCTGTGTTCATGCCGGAAACAAAGTTCCCACAGATTTGTCCCCTGGGTACACAGGGGGAAGGGCCACTCCCACCTGCTACAGCTCCTTACCCTTTGGCCTTAGAAGTTTTTTTGCTGGCTTGGCGCTGGTTGGTGCCAGGGGCTGGCTCCCTGAGCTCTGTTAAATGCTGCTCTGGGTCCTGGGATGTTGCTGCTGCAGCTGCTGCTGTTGTGACTTTAATGGTCTTCTTCAAATTTGCCACCTACCAGGATGGGAAAGCGAGAACAAAAGAAAAGTCTCAATGAAAAAGTCTGTTAAACTGAAGTATAATGCTAACCAACATTTGAAACCTGAAAAGGAAGGAAATCTTTATAATACAGAACTTTTGAGGGTCTGTAAAGTAGTGCCCAGCTGTCCTGACTCTCCCCAGACAGAAGGTCCTGACATGGTACAGGGGAAGTGTCACTGACTTGTTCAGATAAGGTCATGTAAATGCAGAGTGCTGGTTCCAACCCACTCCTAGGTCAGCACTGATGAAATAACAGTGATGGAATAACCAGCCCCCTTCACTCACCTCATTCTCTATCTGCTGTTTTAGGCCCAGCTGCTGCTCTTTATGCTGGTTGGCCCGGCTAACTTGCTTCTCAATGCCTGACAGGACAACCTCACAGCCTTGGCACCTGCAGGGAAAGAACAAACCTGAGTACACGGAAGATCCAAAAGGCAATGGAGAAGTGGGAGGATGGATAGGTGTGACCTAAACTCTCACCCACATATAGCTGGAGGCCTCAGAGCTTTGGCCCTGGGAGGAGGTGAATATAGCCACACAGAAAGGGCACTGGTGCACCAGTGCCACAGTAAAGACATGGGGAGTGGTGGTGGTGGGGGCGGGCTGGGATCTGAAAGAGGTGACACTCATTTTGCAGAAGTCACTGATGGGAACTGAGAGAGCCCAGAGCAGACGTAGAGCTGTACAGTGGGGAAATAGGGTCACAGTGCCACACCATGCTCCAGCAGCAGACAGGGGAATTTGGAAGAGTCTCTCCTACTTCTCAAGTGTCTCCTCATCACTCCAGTAGCACACAGGGGTTGGGAATAGAGCTCACTCTTTCTGTGTGGTGGGTGGTACACCTCCTCCCCCCCTCTGACAGCAGACAGAGGGTTTGGGGGAGCCTCCTCACCACTCCTGCAGCCTGTGTGGGGTTGGCCCTGGGGGCTTCCTCCTCACCACTCCTGCAATGTGCGGGTGATGGTGCTTAGCTCCTCCCTTCGGATGTCCCGCCCGATGCTGTAGTCAACCTCAAGGCGCTGATTCCGCTGGTCCAGGCTCCCACGGAGGACATCTGCGTACACAGCCTCAATCACCAGGTCCTCCAGCTGCCGCACATTCTTCAGCTGCAACTGTTCCAGCAGCACCGAATAAGGGATGCACTACAGCAACAGAGATGATAATTAGTATAAGGTAGCTCCAAGGGGAATGTGGGCAGGGTGAGAGACACAGCCACTACCTTGATCTTGGCAGCCAGGGTAACAACTGATAGGTGTCTCAGCTTGTTCTTCTGCGCCTCAGTCAAAGGAGGGAGATTAGCTGCTTCAGCTGCTCTCAGGAGAGAAAGCCAGACATTAGAGCTGAGTATGTCCCATATCCCCTCTCCCTGCCCTGGGCCAGGCATTTTTTTTCCAAGATTCTGAATGATGGGGCTCTGGCAAGACATCTCCTGGCTTCATAGACCCCTACCCAGCTCAGGTAGATGCTTTCTGTGCAACCTTTTCCTGATGTCATTTGCTGTTCCTTCCCTCTTGCTATCTCTCAACCATTCCTGCTCCTTGGGAGACTAAACTGATGCCTCACCCGCTTCCGGAAATATGGCATAAGGTGTTGTAAGAGAGGAATGTATTTACCCAAGTAATCAGCATATGTCCCATATGCAAAGACGGTGAGCAGACGGAAGATGGGGGAGAACTCACTCTCAGCCAGCTGTGTGAGGAAAGGGAGCACTTGATATAAACAGCAAGACATTTTGTACGCTACAGTCGAACTCCTACTCCCAATTCCCAGCTCTATTAGCACAGCACCCAGGGACACCTCTAATCTAACCAGGCTGTTTCCTTACTGCTTCAACCCTAACTGGTTTGGAAGTTAAAGATATGGTGGATTACTATATCCAACAAAATACAACTGCATGGCAGAGAGGAGGAGAAGGAAGAATAGTAACTACTTAACAGGTACAGAGCTCAGAGCCTGAAGGGTGAAAGACATAAGCAAGTCCCGCTAAGACTGCAGGGCTCCGTCTATGGAAGCAGGTCAAGTGGTTTAGAGGTTAAAAGGACAGGATTTGGGAAAAGGGAAGGGTTTGGGTGAGTAAGAGATGGATAAAGGAAGGGGGCGGGGGAAGAGCTGCAGAGAAGCAAGAAGAAACACCAGATAACAACATAAGAACTACCATTTACTGGGTTGAAGTGTCAGCTCATCTTGCCCAGTCACCTATGTCACACAGGCCCTAGCTATGCTAGTGATCTATAAGACCAGGAAGGAGGCTCTGGCTGGGAGGAACCCAGGTGAATGTGGGGCTGCTTTCCTGGCACTCATCCACTCATGCTTCTGGGCAGAGTTTTACTGGGGCGGGGTGCACAGGCTCCCTCAACTCCTTCAGGGAGCAGTGAACAAGTGTGTGCTGTTCAGTGTCCACTTCCAATGCCCTAATTATTAACCTATGACCTCACTCCTATTCATGTTTCTTCTTCATTGTTCCAAACAACTAGCTGATGTGTTCCCAGTGGCCTCCCTTATTTAGGGAGGCTTACAGATTTTGTAATGGGCAATAAGCCCATGAGCTTCTTTTTGGCACCTCAAACAAGACCTTGCCAAGCTAGTGATCTATAAGATCAGGAACGAGGTTCTGGCTGGGAAGAAGCCAGGTCAGTTTGGGGCTGTTTTCCTGGCACTCATCCACTCACGTTTCTGGGCAGTTTCAATGGTCAGCATCCACAGGCTCCCTTGATTCCTTCAGGGGGCAGTAGGTGTTGCCTGGCATGCTCTGCTCACTGTCTCCTTCCAAATCTCGTTTTTAACCTGTGACCTCACTCTTGTTCCTGCTTTCTCTTCAGCTGTCCCATGTACTCAGTTGATGTGTCCTCAGTGGCCTCCCTTATTAAGGGAGACTTATAATATTTTATAATGGGCCAAGGCCCATGACCCCCTGGCACTTCAAACAGGCCTGTTACACAGGCCCTAGCCAAGGTAGCAATCCATCTGACCAGAAAGGAGGCTGTGGCTGGAAGATAGCTGGGGACCGTGGGGCCACTTTCCTTTCCCTAGTGAGATCCTAACTAAGTCTACAAGAAATGAGGCAAAAATGAACACAGTACTCCAGATGTAGCCTCACCAGTGCTGAATAGAGGGGAATAATCACTTCCCTTGGCCTACTGGCAACACACCTATCAATGCACCCCAGTATCCCGTTAGCCTTCTTGACAACAAGGACACACTGCTGACTCATATTCAGCTTATTGCCCGCTATGATCCCCCCAGGTCTTTTTCTGCACAGCTGCTGCCCAGCCAGGCAGCCCCCAGCCTGTACTGGTGCGTGGGATTGTTCCGTCCTGAGTGCAGGACTTTGCACTTGTCTTTGTTGAACCTCATTAGAATTCTTTTGGCTCAATCATACAATCAATGTCTAAGTCACTCTGAATCCAGGCCCTATGCTCCAATATATCTAGTACTCCCCACAACTTTGTATTATCTGCAAACTTGCTGAGGGTACACTCTATACCATCTTCCAGGTCGCTGATGAAGACATTGAACAAAACCGGCCCCAGGACCAACCGGTGGGGCACTCCACTTGATACCAGGTGCCAACTAAACACAGAGCCATTGATTAAATACTATCTGAGCTCAATGCTCTTACCAGTTTTCTATTCACCTTACAGTCCATTCATCCAGCCCATACTTCCTTAGCTTGCCTGAGAGAATGCTGTGGGAGACTGTATCAAAAGCCTTGCTAAAATCAAGGTACACTACATCCACATTCACCAGCCTCCCTGCATCCATAGAGCCAATCACCTTGTCATAGAAGGCAATCACGTTGGTCAGGCATGACTTGCCCTTGGTGAATCCAAGCTGACCGTTCCTAATAATCACCTTCTTTTCCTCCGAGTGCTTAGAAATGGATTTCATGAGGATCTGTTCTGTGATTTTTCCCAGGGACTGAGGTGAGGCTGACTAGTCTGTAGTTCCCTGGATCCTCCTTTTTCCCTTTTCTTAAATATGGGCACCATGTTTGCCCTTTTCCAATCATCCGGGACCTGTCCTGATCACCATGAGCTTTCAAAGATGATGGCCAATTCCATGAGCCAACTCCCTCAGCACCCTCAGGTACATCCCATCCAGCCCCATGGACTTGTACATGTCCAGCTTTTCTAAGCAGTCTCTAACCTGTTCTTTCCACTGTTGTCTGCTCATCTCTTCCCCAAACTATGCTGCCAGGTGCAGCAGTCTGGAAGCTGACCTTGCCTGTGAAGACTGAGGTAAAAAAGGCAATAAGCACTTCAGCCTTTTCGGTATCCTGTCACCAGGCTGCCTCCTGCATTCAGTAAGGGACTCACAGTTCCCCTGATCCTCCTCTTGCTACCGACATATTTGTAGAAACCCTTCTTGTCACCCTTCACATCCCTTGCTAGCTGCAACTCCAATTGTACTTTGGCCTTCCTGACCTCATCCCTGCATGGATATTCATGTCTCCAGGCAGAGTTCCACTGGCTCCATGGACTCGTTTGAGGGCCAGTGAACACTGGCCGGTGTACTCTGCTTGGTGTCCTCCCTTGATGGACTTATTACAAACCAATGGCCCTCACTCCTGTCCCAGTTTTGTTTTTATTTGTCCCAAGTAATCAGCGATATGCTCTTAATGCGCCTCATCACCAAGGGGTGGCTTACAGCTCTCCTTGATGGGCTTTAGCCCATGTTCCAGAATAGCATATCAAAAGGCCTGTCACAGAGGAGGGGGCTTACAAGTGTTTGCTTGTGGGTGTAAGCCCACACTTCCCCACGGCATAACTAATGGCCTGCCACACAAAGAAACACTGTAAGCCCCCCTCCTCAGTGACACAGGTCTTTTGATATGCCATTCTGGGACACGGACTAAAGCCCATCAAGGAGAGCTGTAAGCTATGAGAGAGTTCTTTCTGTGCTTACTTGTTAGAATCAGAACTTCCTAGACCTTAATGCTGGAGGCTGCAAGGGATAGTGGAGGGGGTAGAGGTGGGGGGAACACCCTGGTAATACCCAGTTTATTCCCCCTTGCAGCCTCCAGCATTAAGGTCTAGGAAGTTCAGATTCTAACAGGTGTAGAAAAAACTCGCTCACGAGGAGGGCAGTAGAGCACTGGAACATGTCACTCAGAGAAGTTGTAGACACCATCCTTGGAGGTTTTTAAGATGCAGCTAGATAAAGCCCTGGCTGAAACGATCTAGCTGGGGATGGTCCTGCTTTGAGCAGGGGGTTGGACTAGATGGCCTCCCAACCCCCACTTTCTATGATCCTATGACCATGACAAGAGAGAAGATTGAGAGGCAGACAGTGACAAGTAGGAAGATTCATAAACATAGCATCCAGCAGGGGGGCTAGTGCACAGTGGTCCTCCTCCCATGCCCAGGGCCATGGATTGCAATGCTTGGTTTGTAAGACCTGGGTAGACAAAGCCTTGGCTGGGATGATCTGACTTTGGGCAGGGGTTGGACTAGATGACCTCCTGAGGTCCCTTCCCGCCCTCATCCTCTGTGATCCTGTACCTGGGGCCAGGAAGGCACACTGCCTGGGCACTGCGCAGGGCCAGCCCGTCGGGCCCTTTCCCAAGGGGCAATCACAGCCGTAGGGTGCAAGCTCCGGCGGGCTCCCCGGAGCCGGGAGAAGGACGCTCACCTCCCGCACGTTGGGCAGGTCCAGCAGCTCCCCGAAGACGTAGATGCCAGGTGCATCCAGCACCTGGTGGATAAGGCTGGCCAGGGCGGCGCCGCGGGCGGACTTGGCGAGCAGCAGGAACTGCTCCTGGCTCTGCCCCGTCACCTTCATCTCTGCTGCCATGCTGCTCCGAGCGCCCCGCCGCGCCGGCCCGGCCCAGGCCACGGCCGCGGCCCGTCAGCGAGCTGCGAGAACAAGCAGCGCAGGTAGCCGAGGCGGTCCCGCGCCCTGCGCCCCGCCAGCCCCGCCGCCTACCTGGGGGGTCCCTCCCTGGGCTGCACAAGTGCGAAGTCCCCCAACGCCACTCCTCCCCCTCCTCTAGGGTCCGCCCCTTCCAAGAGCGACCACTTCCGGGTTGGTGACATCACGCGAGGCCTCTTACCCCAGCTGTTCTGCGCATTGGTTCCAGCCGGGTGTGGTCCCGCCCTCGCCGCTCTCCCGTTGGTGGGACCGGCCGGCTGAGTGACATCGCCCGCACCCCATATAGTGTGGCTGTGGTGTGTTGGGGCTGGTTATGCTAGTGGTGCTGCGTAGGTATTAGCTTGCCCTGAAAATGAATTGGAAGCGCACTTCCCTCCTGGGGGTAGCTGTGGTACCTAGCCCTGGGCGTGCTGCTGAGGGCAGTGCCCATTGCCCGGGGACATTTTTTCCCTCTTCTTCTCTGCTCATGTCGCCAGACTCCTCAGTCCGAGATGCCTGCTTGCTCGATGTGGTCCCAGAGCAGTTCGGGGCACAGCGCCACAGCCAGAACTCAAGTGCGTGGGGTGTCTGTCCTGAGCTCTACCTGCTTAAGGCCTGTGGGCTCTGTCATGGCTCTCTAAGCCCAGACCTGGAAGTGGAAGACTTTACACTAGAAACTTTACTTCAAGGCATTCCTCCTGTAGCAGGTAACACAGTGATAAAAGCCAGTATAGAAACCCCTTTTCCTCAAACGTGGCCTTGGACAACAGTATTTCTTAATACATTATAATCCTAACCTATGAGTGTGGGCTGTATTCTACCTGCTAGGTCTGGTCTACAAGAAGTAGTTTTGTGGGCAAAAGTCAGGTAATGATCAGATGACAGGCCTACTTAGCAGTGAAGGATGCAAAGGATAGGGCAGTAGATAACTGAAAGGGAAAAACAAGTTAGAGGTAACTTAGACAAAGCGGATGTCTTCAAATCAGCTGGGCAGGATGAGATGCATCCTAGAGTACTGTACTCAAGGACTTGACTGAGGTCACTGCAGGGTTGCTGCCTCTTATTGTTGAGATCTAATACCATCCCTAATATGCATAAAGAGTTTTGAATCAGCAGACATGGAAAATTTGCATTTAAAAGTCCTAAAGTAATGCGCTATAGTATTTTGCTGGCCTGCTGAGGTGTTTGAAGTCTGGAAAAAGAAAAAATATAGTCCTCATCTTTTAAAAAAAAAAAAAAAAAAAGGGGGGGGGGGAGCAAGTGGGACCTAGGAAATTACAGACCAATCAATCTAATTCTGATACCTGGAAAGATACTTGAGCATAACATATTTCTAAGCACCTAGAGGATAACAAGGAGATAAGGAACAGTCAACCTGGATTTGTCAAGAGCAAGTCATGCTTAACCAACCTGATTTAATTCTATGGCAAAGCAACAGGTTCTGAAGGTGGTGGGAGAGCAGTGGATGTAATATACCTCTATTTTAGCAAAGCTTTTGATGCTGCCTTCCATGGTATTCTCATTAGTACGCATGAAAATGCAGTCTAAATTAAACTACTGGAAGGTGAGTGCATAAAAGGTTGAATGGTTGTGCTCAGAGAGTAGTCATCAATGATTCACTATCTGACTGGGAGAAGATATCAAGTGGAGTTCTCTAGGGGTCTGTCCTGGGTCCAGTATTGCTCACTATGTTCTTTGGAGGATAGAACTGAGTGCATACTTACCACATTTGCAGATGACACCAAGCTGGGTGGGGTAGCAAACCCTTTAGAGGAAAAGATGAGGACTCAAAATGGCCTTGATAAATAAGAAAAATAGCCTGAAATTGTTCAGATGAAGTTTGGGAGGACAAGTGTGAAGTAGTGCACTTAAGAAAGAACAATCAAATGCACAGATACAAAATGGGGAGTGACTGGCTACACCACAATACTGCAGAACTGGAGCCCTAGAGGTTATAGTGGACCACAAGCTGAATATGAGTCAGCGGTCTCATACAGTTGCAAAAAACGCTAGTAGTATACTGGGTAGTATTATCAAGGGTGTCATATGCAAGTCATGAGAAGAGATTCTACTACTTTCAGCACTGGTGAGGTCTGAGCTGTCATACTGTGTCCAGTTTAGGGTACAGCACTTCAAGAAAGACATGGGCAACTTTAAAAAATTCAAACTAAAACAACAAAAAGGATTAGTGGTCTAGGACATATGACATACAAGGAAAGGTTGGAAGAACTGGGATTACTCAGTCTGGAGAGGAGAAGACATATGTTGGGCCTGTGGGATTGTAACACATGGAGCTTCCTGCAAAGTGCCATGAGTTACAACAGGGAACTGCTCCTCTGTCTGCACCTTATGTTTTAGCTAACAACTTGTTTTGAGTTTCCTGGCCCCCTACCTGTTCATTAGCATTCTGGGTCCTGCTGATGGGCTTTGTGATTTTATCCTTGTTCCTGCCTACTGAATATTTGTTCAAGGGTCTAGCTCTGACTCCTCTGTTTCCAGACTGTCTTGCTGGCTCCTTGATCCATGTGCTTCTAGACCAGGAGTGGGCAATTATTTTGGGTGGAGGACTGCTTACTGAGTTGGCAAGCCATTGAGGTCCACATGACAGGCAGCCAGGGGCAGATAAATATTTATTTTCTTAATTCTGGGGGGGCCCCGTGGGCCAGATAGAATGGCCTGGCAAGCTGTATCTGGCCCCTGGGCTGCATTTTGCCCACCTCTGTTCTCTGACAGCTGGCTTCTGTCTCATGGCTCAGTTTAACGCTTACCAGTGCCCAGTCCTGTATAGCTGTATCTGTCTGCTCTGGACCCTGTGACTAGTGACATTGGTCTGGATTCCTCCTTCCTGCTCCTGACTCCCCCACCAGCTTGTGGTTCCACCCAGGGTGACTGCCTACATCACAGTCCCTTACAGGCCTACATCCCAGTTGTACTCCTGACAGTATGATTCTATGCAAATATTTACCCCACCAAGAACTATGCTGAAGAACCTTAAGAAAACGAATTCAATCCAAGAGAAGAAAATTAATTTAATCCAAGAGACACAAAGCGATTATTAGGTAAGACTGACTGAGATCCCACCAAACCCGTGTGGCAGACTGGGACCAGTGCCTTCGCAATAAGAAGCCTCAGAGGCCATCTCTCAACTCCCCTGAGCTAATCCCCTTCTATTTTGGACCAACTTGGGAATCATCTGAACCATCTGAATAGCTGACTCCTAGTATACTGTCCTCTGCACTGGGCTTCTCAGTTCCGGATGCCTCAAACCCTGAAGCAAGGCGGGGAGGGTGTTACTCCTTCTCTACTTCCCATATTAATGGGGGTGGGGGAGAAGGGGGTATGTGTGTACCAGTGAAAGAATTACTTTAAAAAAATGCCATGAGCCCCACAACTTAATATGTGGGTGGTTTGGGGAATGCGTTCCCTAGTCCCTCATTGGCTTCCTCGTGACAAAATTTTTAGCAGAATTCACAGATTTATTGGACTCTGAAAGGACTCTGTGTTTCTGCTGTGGCCTTGAGCTTGTGAGCTTCAGGCTGTCAGCCATGAGCCTTAGCACCTAGCATTACTTCCCACTGGTTAGTTAAGACTACAAGAAAAATGCCCTGTTCTTTGACTGATAAAACATGGGGTTTGTCTGTGCATCTCACTGGGTTAGGACAGAGTCTGCATTGAATCAGTGAATCGGAAAAGGACTATGGATTTGATTTTTTGGAGCTAATATGTTCCCAGGCTCTTCTCACACTGCATATAGTGTTAGGTAAAGAAGAAAACAACAGGGCTTGTACTAGGAAGCATTACACAGATGGTGCTGAACTGTCCACAACCAGGTTAAAGGGCAGTAGTAACCACAGGTCTCTCTGTCTTTCCCTGTCTTTGTCTTTCTCTCTCTCTCTCTCTCTTTCTGTATTTAGGCCTAGTTTGCCAGTTCTTTGCACTTTGTCCAGCCATTAACACCAGCATAGAGTGACTACAAATCAGGGTGTAAAATGTAACCTTTCTGATATGCAGCATTTTATGCCTCTCTTCCCCACCTTCACTTCTGCTCCTTCCATCGCAGGTTTTATCTCTCTATTGATCCGTTTCTCTCACTCACTCTGACACGCTCACTGCCTTTCATTATTAGTTAGATAAAACCAGGCAGCCCCAGCATCCTACCTGCTTGATTCTGTCTCTGCCCTCATTTTTCACCCTGAACCCCCACTGTCCTATCTGCTAGACTGCATTGTTCCCACTTTCGATCTATTCTAACTTCACCAAGCTGTGAGACTAACCCAAGGGCAAGACCCAGGGAAGTCTTCTGAAGGATATAATTCTGAGATCCCTTCTGGCTGAGGAGCCCATCCTCCTAAATCATTCACTCTCATCTCTCACTACACCCTTCATAACAGCATAGCATAGCCTCCCTTTCTCCTTAGCCAACTCCAGTCATATTTAGTATTTTTCTTTCAGCCCACACTCCTGGAGCCATGAACATCCGATCTTTCATTTTTTAACAAAGCAGTGTTTCTAAGCCTTGTGGTTACAGACAGAAGCTGGAAAAATTCCCTTTGTGTAACATGAAAACTAAATAAGCAAAAGGCAAAGAATTAATTCTTTGACAAAATCTCATACATTTTAAGTCAGTCTCATGATTTTGGGAGCCTGACTTATGGTATTTGAGTGCTTGAACTGACAATGTTCTTAACCCTCTCTAAAGGATGCACTCCTGTCTCACTCTCAGATTAACACCCGCCTCCCCTAATTTCTCAGTAGCTTATTCCCTTAATTTCCTACTAGCTGTCATCTTTAACCCTTTAGGGTTCATTGACATTTCTACAAGATGATAGTGTCTTTGAATATCACTGAGAACTGGTGAATTACCTGACTCAGAATTGATCGTGGTTTGGACCCAGAGGTATTAACTAGTAGGGTTTGTGCCATGGGCCAGCCTTTTGCCTGGTGGGCACTCTCATGCCCCATACTGCAGCTACCACAGTTGACTGCAGTAATGGGTATCAGGGAATCTAGCAGCAAGAGAAACAGTGGCTATAGTAAGAGGAGAAGAGTGTCTCTGCACTTTGCTGCTGCTGCTGCCACCTCTGTGCAGGCTCCATGAGGGGAACCTCCATTTTGGCACCCCCTCTAAGTTGGCATCCAGAGTTGGTGATATATAACATAAGGTTTTGGGAGCCCAGGCTCACTTCCTCATGTTAAAGGAGACCATTATGACCATCCAGTTTGACCTCCTGTGTCACACAGACTACAGTATGTCAGTCAGTCAGTTATTCCTGTATTGGGCCTGACAACTTGTGTTTGACTAATGAGTATCTTCTATCTACTTGAAAGAGAAAATAGAACTTAAACTCTAGATAGGTACCAAAAATTACATGTAAGTGGCATTTTGTTTTTTAAAGGTGAAACAGGATTTAGCCTCCAGTCTTGATCTGAGGAAACCAAGATATGAAGAATCCAGCCCTTCTCTTGGAAGTTTGTTCAAGTAGTTAATCACCCTCATTAGCAAAAAACTGTGTATCCTTCCTTATTTCAGTTTGCCTGGCTTCAGCTTTCAGTTAGTGGTTCACGTTGGGCCTTTCTCTGCTACCACAGATGAGCCATTTAGTGAAGTCACTTCTTCATCTCTTTGTTCCTATCTAATCCGTTTAATTACTTTAAATCTCTCACAGTTGTCTTTCCTTGGCGTAGGGCTGTATCCTAATATAATAAAAGCGTTAGTCTGTCTGTCTGTCCATAACGCTTTATTCGCAGCCCATCACAATGCTGATTGAAACAACCAATTAGAATGCTTTGCACAGACACGCACACGTGGCGGAGCGCTGCCATGACAGTAGGGGTAGGGGCCGGAGTGGGAAGGCAAGACCAGCGGCGCTAGCCTCACCTCCCTTCCTCCCCAGCCCCACAGCCCTGCCTCTTGGAGGCAGAGGGGGACAACGGGGACAGACTGGGACGGCAGAGCGGGGATGGAGTGGAGCTCCTTGGAGGCGGCAGCACACGGTGCTGGCTGCGCAGTGCAGGCTTCACCCCTCTGCTCTGGCCTCGCCGCCGCTGTTGCTGCTGCTGCTGACACTGCCGCCGGGCCCCAACAAAAGCCAGCAGGGAGTGGAGAGGGGAGGGGGAGGGATGTGGGGAGGGGGGGCACAGTGGCGGTGTCCTGCCACCGCTGCCAGACCCCGACAACAGCCAGGAGGGAGGGAGGGGAGCTGGAGGGGGGGAGGTCATTGCGTGTGGCTGGACGAGCAGTGGTGGCAGCACAGAGTAGGTACTGGGTGGCGGTTGTGGCTGTTGCGTGCAAGCTTCCCCCTCTGCGCCTGGGAGGCAGCGCTGCGGGGTGGAGTGACTGGGGGGGAGCGCATGGAGCCGGACGGAGGGGTCGCATGGGGCTGGAGGCAGTGGCGGCAGTGTGGGGCAGTGTGGTGGTGCCTCCCCCCATCATTCTTGACAGGCAGTTGGCTTGTTAATACATATTTTATTTGAGCAGGCCAACTTCCTGTTCATTCCAAATCATTTTGTTTGACTGCCTTTGTTATTTATCACTCTGGCAGTCTTTCTGTCCACCACATATTTCTTCAGCTGCGATTTTATGTTTACTTCCAGATGACACATGAAAAATGTTACATTTATTTTGGACCTAGAACTGACCCCTGTGTAAGCCCACTAACATACTCCCTACCATTGCAGATTCTGGGTTACCAGTTTCTCTGTGAGATTTTGTCACATAACCAGTTCTTCATCCATTCAATGTGTTTTCTATAGAGTAGTGCTAAGCTTTTCATTATAATGTTGCTCAAAGTCAATGTCTTTCAAGTCAGTATAACATCTACAGAGTTATCTTTTCAACCAAACTTGTAGTTTCATGCAAAAGTGAAATCAGGTTTTTTTGACAGGATTTTTTTTCATAAAACCACTTTGGCATTAAGACTAGCCCCATCCTTTTCTTCTTTCTTGAGTGAATCCCATGTCTGCTTTTCCTTGATTTTGCCTGGGCCTGATGCCAAGAGGAACACTCCACTTGACCTTTTTGAATATTGAGACAACATTAGCACTCTTCCAGCCTTCTGGCCATTCCCCAGTACTCTCAGATATATTAAAAATAAGCAGCATCAGGCAGAATCCTGAGCCTATTCTTTTAGGACTCTTAGATGTAAATTGTCCTTGTCTGCTGATTTAAAACCCTTTATGTGTATCAGGAATGTTATTAGATGTTGTGTACACACCCTGCTGTTACAACTTCCTCTGTAATTACTAATGGACTAAAACATACTTTGTCATTCCCATGTGATATGAATACATTTCCCAGTTATCTTCAAACACAAAAGAAAAATATTCATTGGACACAAGTCAACCATTTCCACCCACTAATAGTCCTCTATCTTTGGTAAGATTTGTTTCTGTAATGGGTACAGGCAACCCTAATTCCTCACCTAATTTCACTCTATCGTTGCCCCCTCCTGCAATTTTATTCCTTTCTGAGTAATACCCTATACTTTGCATCACTCTAACCTTACCCGCAAAAGCCCCTAGCTCTCATTACCTCATCTCAATCCCTTCACCCAAAGCTTCCATGAACCCCCTCCACCCACTTCACCCATTACACCAATTTCACTGTAACCTCCTCCCCCAACCACAATCACTCCCTTTCCTAAACTACTCTCCCAGCCTCACTCAGACCTGTTCATCCTAAGCTTGCACTTCAAAATAAAAAGTACCTTTCCTTTAACCTCATCGCATCTCCCTCATGACCTTGCCTTAATGCTTTCATCCTAAATTCTCTGCTCCCCCTTTGTCCCACCTCATTCCAACCTCAACCTGATCCTATCACTGAGATGCCTGGCTCCCCACACTATCTTTGTCCCAGGCTCTCCTTCCTATTTCTCTGATTCCTTCCTCCACTATTTTTGCTTGGGGGGGAGGGGTGGATTTTTAGTTTTTGCATTATTTGTATTTTTGCCCTTTAGTTGACCTTTTCCCTGGTTGAATTTTCTGTTTTGTGCTTCCCAATTATACTAAACACATTCATCAGAATTTGAAAAGGTCAGAAGGAGCCTGAGTGGCTGGTTTAGCCCTTCTTCCAGCCTCATACCCCCCTCCCCCCAGTGGCCCCCAGGTGAGGAGGAGGAGGGACTGGGAGAATGAGAAACCCTGGAGAAGACTGTATGGTAGCATGCACAGGGTTAAGAGGTATGATTTATGGGGGAGTGTTGGATCCTTGTCTCCCATCCAGAAGGGGGTGCCCCGGCCATGTATATAGCCAGCTGCAGAAGATGAACGCAGTAAGGATTAGCAGAGTGAATTTTGTACAGATAATTTGTACAAGTCCCAGGAGGGTTAGAGATGAAAAGGCTAGAGAATGGGAAAGAAATATGGGTAATCCCTGGCATAAAACCCTGTGTATGTGCCTATACAGAGAGTGGCTCAAAAGGACACACGTAAATGCTGACTCCCCTCTCGCACATAAACTGGCACCCCTCTGAGCACACAAGTGTGTGTGCACATGCACACACACACACTCTCCCAAATACAAACACAAATCACTCCCTACAGCACTTGCAGACCTCTTTCAAAATGTGTAAGCCAATGATTTTAAACCCACCCAAACACAGGTCCACATGTATGCTGTCACCCTGAAATACACACATCACTGAGTCCCCAAAGAGGGACCCCAACCATATGAAACACAAACGAACTCTCAAACATGCTCATGAAAACACGCGCAAAAGACAGTGCAGATGGAACACACAGAACTGACTCTTTCAAACACAATTCAGCACATTTTATTGGCATGACAATCTACAGAAGCGCTGACAAAGTAATCGATGTGCCCCCCCCCCGGGGTGCCTGTCAAAGATGGGTACAGTGTGTTCCAGGCTTCACACAGTGTCAGGGGTTGATCCAATGTATCCCTTTTGTCACCAGTATCCATTCCTGAGGCAGTGGCAGGTTGCTGCACACCATCATGCTGTCTCTCCCATTTCTCTGTTTTCCCAGGGTCAGACACAGGTTTTCCTCCTCACTTTGTGATGAAAAGTCTGATTGTTTCTGAGAATCTGAGGAAATTACTTTCTCACTCCCTCATCTTTCTGACAGTACAGTGGAAGGTGTCTCTACAGCTCCGTCTCTCCTCTCTCACCCCTTGGCTGCACAGTCACTCCCCTATAATTTGATTTATGATTTTAGCTTTGTGGTAAATCGAGTATTTGCCTGTGAGGCACCCCCTCCAGCCCTCCAACATACAGAGGCAGACTCCTCTAGGCTCACACCCCTACGGGGACATAACCTAGACATTCCCCCTAAACGCTGCAGCCCTTAAGCAGAAGCACGCTCTCAACAGGCCCTAGTGACAGATGGACCTTCCGTGGGGCAAAGCTCCAAATGTAGGGTGAAGCCCCATCCTGGAAGAGTCCCTTGTCTGTCTTAGGAGAAAACATTTTTTCCCCAGACAAGGGCAAAGAGTTCTCAGCCTTAGACGAAACGGCTTTGGCATGTGATGCCAACAAAGACTTGGAGCACCCATCTGCTGCATGGTCCACGTTCCCCCAGACCCACCAGAGGAGCAGCCCCCCCTTCAGCCCGCCCCCCCGGGAGCAGGAGGAAAACACTGACGCCCGGACGGCCGAGGTAAACGCTGGGGCGCGCAGCGTGGCATGCCCCGGCACGAGCCTGCGTGGCCCGGGGCGGGCCGTGGCCCCTGGCCCCTGACCTGCCGCCAGGGCCAAGTGTGTGGAAAGGCCTGGGCCGGCTTCCAGCCCATGCGGAGTCGGGGCAGAGGCGCGCGCTGGGAGTGGGGGCAGGGCTTTCAGCGGGGCTGTGGCCGGGCCGAAGCGAGCCGGCCGCCCCGGCGCGGACACGACCGGGGCCGGGGCCGGGTCCGCCCGCATCTCTCTGGCGGCGCGGGGCGGGGGGGAATTCACAGGAGAGCGCTCCCGCCCCAAGTGACGGGTCCCTTGGAGACACCTCTCTCCATGGCAACCTAATCGCTTCCTGTGCGGATCCTGACTAGGAGATCCTGAAAATAAGCAGCGAGGCGGGCGGGCAGACAGCGGCGGCGGGCGGCGCAGGGCAGGGCAGGGCAGGGCAGGCAGGGCAGGGGCACGGGCGGCTCCCTCGGGCTCGGGGCGCCCCGCGGCGGGCGGGCAGCAGGTTAACGCAGCCAGCGAGACACGGCGGCGGAGACGGAGACGGCGGCGGAGGGGAGCGGGGCCGCGCCGGCCGCCTGCTCCGACCGCCCGCGCCCGCCCCCGCCGTCCCGGGCAGGAGAGGCACCGGCCGCACCACAGCCACCGCCACCAGCCGCCGCCGCCGCCGCAGCAGCAGCCGGGCGCCCCCCGCGCCGCCCGCCGCCAAGGTGAGCTCGCGCCGGCTCCCGCCTCGCCCCGCCCTGCCCTGCGCCCGCAGCGCCGCCGCCGGGCCCCGGCACAGACCTGTTGTGCCAGGCGAGGCCACTTCAACCCGGCTGTCGCAGCTCGGAGGGGGGGCATCCTGCAGGGAGGCTGGTTGCGAAGCAGGCTGGGCACGGCGGGGGGAGGGCACCGGCAGAGAATGGGCAGAGTTGTGACACATGTGGGGCAAGGGGAGCGCGGGGGAGGCACCCTGCCGGGGGTCACCCGCAGCTCCAGCCAGGCTTGGCTCTCACACAAACGCGGGTGTGTGTGTGTATGGGGGGGATTCCCATCCTCAGATCCTGGGAAATTTATTTCCTGCCCCCCCCAGCATCTGCCAGAATCCTTCTGCCAGCAGTGGGATGGTGCCCTAGCATGTTGCCTGGTGCCCCAGCATGCTGGCTGGGTTCTGTGCCCTAGGATGGTGGGTGCTGAGCACTGCAGGGTCTGCGCCCCACCAGGCTGACACTGACACTCTCAGACTCACAGCACCACTGGAACAGCCTGGGTGAGCAACCCACACCAGGATTGGCAAGCTCAGACACCAAGCCCAGCAGCATCCTCTGACAGTAGGCATCCTAGATTCTAACTCTCAGCCTCCAGACGCAGTAAGGTCCCACAGGATCTGGGATCCACGCTTACAGGCCCCGTGCACAGTGCAATCTAGACTACAAGTGTCGTCACTTCCAGCCCCCTGGCACTGGCATTTGGATTCATGCTCCCAGCCCTTTTACTCCATCCCAGACTAGCAGTATTACCAGGCCTGGGGCAATTGCTCTGTGACTCACACTCACAGGCCTTCCACTGCAGAATATAGTGAGAGCTGCACCAGGATTTGGGCTGCTCCAAAGTGCAGAGGGATCAGGGCCCCAAGGCAGTAGCACTGTTACTTGCATTGCCAATTCCCAAGCTCAGGGGACCTACTTCCAGGGAGAGTCACTGGGATTCAGAGTTCCTTGTCCTTCCCAGTTCTTGTACTGATGGTTGTCATAGTATCTGCACCTCTCCCAAATATTAAATGCAACAACCAGTATATCACTCTCTTTCCTCTCTTGGGGTGGGTAGATCGTATTTGGTTTGGTTTTGTTCTTTAATAACCGGTATTATTAAGAATGGGAATGTTGGTGCGGGTAACCATGGACAAAGAGATGATTTGCATTTAGCTTGCAATGCAGCGGGGCTTTTAATGGCAAATGTTATTTCATCTGGCAATGAGTTTCATACTCTTGGCCTTGATCCTATGAATGTTCTGTTCCTCAGGGTCACAAGCCCTCCCCATCACTTGACAATGTCATTGTTTCATTAAACATATCCATCATATGAGCTCATCATGGCAGAGGGAGAGGTGATTGATTCCTCAGGTCACTGGGGCCAACATCAGAGAGGACTTTGAATAACAGGTCAAAGACCTTGAACAGGACTCTGTGTTTAAATGGGATCTAGTGTGGGGTGTGGAGAACCACAGTGATGCATTCCTGGCAAACTGAGTTGCTGAACAAACAAGCTGCTGCATTTTGAACTAGCTGGAGCTTTCGGAGAACAAAGAGCTTCATTCCTAGATGCACAGTTTTGCAACAGTGATGTCTAGATGTCACAAAAATAAAGCTTGCCATCCGGAATACAAGCCAGGTAGAATCGGGGGCAATCTTCCGGCTATTCCCAAATAGAAGATGACTACCCACTTCCCACTGGCATGTCTTATATGTGCTCAGTGTCAGCCAGTTGCTCTTCTTACAGATGCTGATCTTCATTCAGCATCAAGAAGGCTGCTAGATTCATAGTTTTTAGTGCAGAGGGACGGTGTTGACCATCTTGTTTGACCTACAGCTTAAACAGACTAGAACATTTAACCAATTTCATTTCCTGCATCAAGACCATAACTTCTGGTTTTGCTGTAGCCTGTATTTTAGAAAGGTAGCTATTTAAAGACTTCAGGAGAAAAAGAATCTGCCATATCCTTAGGTCAGTTGCTCCAGTATGTGACAAAGGTTGTTAAAAATTTGCACTTTATTTGAATTAGTCTAGCTTCAGCACTCAGCGCTCAGATGTTGTCAATAATATTTGATGTAAAAGAGATGCCATATCATCTATATGGCTGGCACCTCTGACTTTAGGGTCTCACAAGTTCTCACAACAGTTTATTATTAAATAGAATGGCTGAGGGCATTGAGCATTGTATATGACAGACTTAGATGTGGAGAAACAATTGTTCAGGAGTTTTTGCATTCCAAAGGACAGCTGGGTCAGCATTGGAATTCACACTGGCATTATCTGCATGCACTGGAATTCAAACACTGGGGCACTAACATTAGGACTTAGACTCCCATTCACCAGAGGAAATATACTACAGTGCTATAACAAAAAGAATCTGTATCCCAGGCCTTGAGTGGAGCAGCATCTGCACCCATGACACAATTCAGACTACCAGCACCCAAAGACAGGACTGTCTGTGCTCTAAGATACTAGCTTGTGCCAGTTGGGCATACAATCTCTAACAGTGGAGTGATCCTATCTTTGGAGCACTGGCCCAAGGATCTGTCCTCTGCTCTCCATGCATGGTGTGCAAAGATTCACTTTGTTAACCCCTTGGCATAGTGAGGGGACACAGACCCCGATATCCATGCTCCTGCCCCACAGTGCCATAGATTCATGCCCTAGCATACTGCCAGTAATGCTCCTAGACCAGGCACAAAGCAAAATCTCCATCGTGGGGCATTAGAACTAGGACTCTGCTCCTGAGCAGAAACAGATCCAGGATTTTCCAGTGAGGGGTACAGGAGTCTAGCTGCACTGCAGAGGTGGCTACACTCTCTGCTCCCAGCCTCTCCTGCCCCCCTCCCCTACCCCAAACACTGGTGGGGATGCTCTGGGAGTCTCTGGGAACATTTTTAAGTCCCTAAAGCAGATGAAAATCTCCTCTCCCTTCCCCTTTTGTGCTTAAAGGCATGCTGCCTCTCCCCTTCCAGCCCTCCACTACCTGCTACTGCTGCTTTCCCCACTGCTTCTGGGGGACCAGGCAGGGAGAGGAAAACTACTCTCCCACTCTGCTGTTGCCATGGTCCCAATCCCCAGTTGAGTCCAGCAGCCTACCTGGGGTGAGAAGAGGCAGCTCTGGAGCTTCCCCTGAACCTGGAACAGCAGGGAAAGCAGAAGCAACAGGTGGGGGAGGAGGAGGAGAGGGGTTATATTTCTGAGCACCAAGGGGAAAGGGGTGGATTTTCACCTGCTTTAGGGACTTGAAAAAGCCCCCAGAGGCTCCTGTGGTTCTCTCCAAACCAAAAGTGGGGGGAGGGGAGGGGAGAGTAGCTGCACAGCTACACCTCGTATGGATCCATCCCTAGCAGGAGCACAGGGCTTTTCAGTTTTGTTCCTCAAGGATGGAAGTTTACTCTCCTATACCTGTTCCAAGATGATGACATTAGGATTCACACTCCCATCTGTTGAGCCCTGCAAAGTCTGAATCTCATAGCACTGTTACTGGAATTTACATTTTAGTCCCTAAGCAGATCATGGCCCTTGTCTTGGCCCCTGGTGCAATCTTGGAGACCCAGAGAACATAGGGAGCTGCACTGGGTACACTGACTCCTGATTCCCCTGAGGTGACTCATCTCACTGGGGCCTCAAGGCACTATAATTAGAGGTCACGCCCTCAGCTTCTGTGCATCATGTGACCAACACCCTACAACATGAGCTTTGGAGAGGAGCATCACTCCACTGTGGCACCTTTGTGTTGAACTGTACTTACATGTTTTCCAAGAGAATTCAAGGTCCTTTCTAAATATAATGGCTTAAGAGCAATGTAACACCTACATCAGTGAGATGTAGTGGAAAGAGAAAAACTAATGATTCCGCCCCCCCCACCACATCTTCAAGACTAGTGATACTACCCAGATCTCTTCATAGGGTGATCCTCATGTGTGAAAGGGGCAGTTTGCATTAACAGATGGATGAGATCTTTTTTCTCTGTGAACCTTGCTTAAATATTTAGCAGAAGCAGCCTAAAAATATCCCCACTTAATGCATCAGCAACGATTCAGACACTCTTTTCTTGGTGATAGTTGCCTTCTCCTTACCAACCCATCCAAGGGCTCCGGGGCTGTGGATTTCCTGGTCCTACCACTGGAGTGAAGCTTCTCATCCACCGATAGGAACAGACTTACATTTAGAAGAGGGTTGCAATTTGTTGTTTTGAGATTTTAATTAACTAATGCTAAGAGAGACTAACCAGGAGGTGATGGCAAAAGCCACTGAAGGACTCCATAGGGCTTTAGAAGAGAAGGGTGAACAATAGTTATTGCCTGATTGACCTGGCCATCCATGTTGACTCAGCCTTGAGCTTTAATCATACATACTTACCTTTGTTTTGTTCTCCAATCCTAGGACCCCCTCCAGAGTAGCAAAACAGAGGGGAGAGGCAGCTTGTATTCATATATCCTCACTCAATCTGAAGCTGATATTTTGCAGTTCAAATAATCCTATCAATTTTATTGTGCTAAGTTTTTTATTTTACTCTGGAATTCTGGGTCAGAGTCATTTTCACCCCCATACCAGAAAAGGATCTGAGGTTTTAATGCATACTGCTGTGAAAGGGCCTGAGAGATGGACTGTGAAGGGCAGCAGTACTGTGTCTTCTACTTCCAGACAGTGGTGCAGGGAGATGGGGTACAGCAGATGGGTAGTTCAACCAGTGATATCAGCTCTTATTTTGCTATTGTCCGTGCTGTGGAACAATAATAGGGAAAGCAGTTGTGAGTGAAAGAGAGTGGTAGATAGGGGTGAGAGAGATGGAGAAAAATGGAGGAGACCTGGGACAGGGAGTAGGGAAAGGCTAACTCAATGTTAGCCAACAAGAAGGTAAATACTAAATATTTGATAGGCACATTTTTGCTCTTAAATTCTTTAGCAAGCCTGGACTTCTCCAGCTGATTCACCCTCTCTTTCACAGCCTTTTTTGTTTATCAGTCTCATTTTTCCTCATTCTCTCTCTCTCTCTCTCTTTCTGACACATAATGGAAGAGTCCCTTTTTAATAAATGGATTACATGCTCTACACTATAAATAAATACAGGAATTAAGATTCCAACTTGTTCTAGTGATAAGCAAACAAAGATACTAAATTCCCCTCTTGGGCCTCAGGCAGAAGAGTCCCTAGGGAAAAATAACATATGTCTGTACCTCAGTGCTCATAACATTATTCTGTATAGGTGTGTGTGTTTCTGCACAGCTTGAGTGCACTGCACATGTATGTATGGGCATCTAGGGGAAAGCATGATGTGCATCTGTGTGGATTTACTTGTGTGTGTGTGTGTGTGTATGTATGTGTGCTTACGGAGGAGGCTGCATGTAGCAGTGTGCACTGGGACATGGGTCTAGGCAGTCAGGTGTTGGTCTAGGTAGCCAATGGGGATGGACAGCTGCATATTCATACAGAAGAATATTGGAGCAGTAGAGCCATTCACTGAACCTCCTTTTGTGTTTTTCAGTGAAGAACATGAGACGAGATCATTTCTGAAGAAGAACCCTTTGCCTCTGAGATGGAGTCTAGTGCCTGGTAGGTTCACAATTCCCAGAGTTAATCAGCCATGTAGAAGGCACCACAGGGAAAAGGATAGGAGTGCTGGCTGTGGGAAGTGCTCTCCACTGCCCTGGTCCAAGCCATTCCCAACAGGAAGTTCTCTTCAGGGAACTAACTCTCTTTCTTTCTCCTTTCCCCCTAACAGCATGATGCTTCCTCTGGTTTCCTGCCTCCGCTCACTGCAGCTCTGGCCTCTCCTGCTCCTGGCCTCAGCATTCTCTCCACACAGCGTTTGGTCTCTTCGCTCCCGGAACCCCCTGGCTGCTCGGCCACTTTGTGCCCGTCGCAGTTCCTCAACTTCCAGGCCTGTTTGCATCTGGGACAGGATCTCACCACCAGAGAGAGATTCCCGTTTCATCTCATTGCGCCAGCGATCTCTGACCCCGCGAGGGGCAGATCTGCGTCATGTGGTGCGGCTGAAGCGCCAGGCCCATGGGGCCCGTCCTGCCACGCCCTCTGGGTTTGAGGATGGGCTACCCTCATCCCAGTACCCCTGGGCTATTGTCTGGGGCCCCACAGTATCAGATGAGGATGGAGGTGACACCAACTCAGCTAACCCAGGCTTCCCACACCTGAGTTACACCTTTGTTTCACCACATGGGATGGCAACAGTGCAACCAAACTCCCACTCGCTGCTGCACAATGCAGGCCTCAATCTGCGTGACACCCCAGCCACTCTGCGGCCCTTTTTGTTTGGGCCACGGGGGGAAGGTAAATCTGCTCTCCATGCCCTTCACTCTGCTCTCTATAGTAGTTCCTGCTGGGAGAGAGCAGGGCTGTACTGTAGAGAGCCTCCCCCTAACCTCAACCAGCACTCTTGTCCGTTATCCTCCAACACCTTTGGCTGGGTGTTGGAGGAGACTCTCACATTTTCTCTTTCCTCTCCCCCACACCCTCTCTCACTGTCTTTCAGGTGTGGATCCTCAGCTGTATGTGACTATCACAATCTCTATCATTATCGTTCTTGTTGCTACTGGGATAATATTCAAGTTCTGGTGAGTAGATTCTCAGTGTGTAGCTGTTATCCAGCTTTGGCATCACTAAAGATGCTCTAGCAAAGCACGTTTTTAGTGTTTTTGGGTGTGCAGAGGAACACAGCCCCTCCTTTGACTTGTAAGTGTGGACTTTTAGTGATGGATCCCAGTTTTCAAGGGTATGTTTGCAAAGGAGAGGCTTGAAGGGTAGCATCTACTGTTCTTAATGTGTTGGGTGTGTTGAGCACATAGACCCCACTGCTCCCTGGATTCTGCTTGTTTCAAAGCAGCAGCAGGGGGGAGGCAGGGGCTCCCTGTGTCTCACTAACCTTCTCTCCCTGCAGTTGGGACCGTAATCAGAAGCGGCGGCGTCACTCTGGTCAGCAGAGTGAGATACGACAGCCAGAGAGTCAGCAGCCACTCACAGACCTGTCACCTGCCACAGTCAGCATCCTTGGGCCCTATGGAGACACTCTGGCCCCTGCCTCTGAGACAGAGGTGCTCAGGCAGGTCCAGGAGGGTACAGAGAAACTGGGGGGCCAGGGGAAGAGCAGTGCCTTCCAGCTCAATCGGTGAGTGAAAAAAGATAGGACAATGAAATGGGGACAGAGGCAAGGAGGGAGAGAGAGACAGAGAGAGACAGAGTGAAAGGCAGGCAACGGGAGGCCATAGCAGTGTGATTCCTTGATGTGTGTCTGTGATCTCTCCCTTGAATGGGGTGTGGATTGAAGGCCAGAACATGATTGTTTAGTAGGGAAACAGGAAAAAAGTGCCACCAGTGGCAAGGGACTTAGGAGCCATCTCCCAGCACAAACAGGTCTGTGAGCCTGCGGAACAACATAGAGTCCAACTGTGTGTGTGTGGTGGTGGGGAAGCAACAAGGATGCCTAGGAAATAGGCTGGGAGAACAGCCCTTACTGCCAGGAGCGGGGTGGCAGATTGAAGAGGAATCTCCCATTGCTAATTCTTTTTTTCCCCCAGAATCCCACTGGTGAACCTGTGACAACATTGGAGAGCAGCAGAGCTGGCTCCCCCAACTACTCCTGTCCTATCCAAGGAGTACGCATTTCTGCTGCCTCTGCTATAGTGGGAACAAACTCCCTTGTGCCACGGCCCTCTATCACCATCTCTAGCTTTGCCAAAACAGGATGTACTGGGCAACAGACAGTCTGGCCCTCGTTGGTCTCTCAATGGGGGCAAGAATAGGGGGTAACCCCCAAGATGGGATGACAAGACAGCGGAACCCAGGAGACAAGATCTTTTGGTGTTGTGAAATATTAACCCCTTCTGGCCCTCTCCCAACACACTCACGCACTTTGATCCCTGTGAATAACCCACCAGTGCATGTCTGATATGGGAGTGGGGGGAGGTGGAGAGGCAGGAGTACTACCCCCATCCCCACAGGCTCAGTCCCTCAGTGTGTCCCTTCTCCTTCTGTCAGTGTGCTTTAACGTGTCTTCTGAACAGCTGGAGCTGTCACCATGGAATTCCCTGCCTGGGCAGCGATGGATACAGGCTGGCAGGCATTGAGGCAGGGGGAGGGAGGTTGGGTGTGTGTGTGTGTGGGGGGGAGGGCTTGTCTCTCTTCATTGTCTTGACCTCTCCATGATGGTTCTAGGAGCTGGAAGCAGAGCCTGCTGATGTGAGGGGGAAGAACTCACTCTTCCTCCTGGCTCCTGTTTCTTGGAGAGAGTCTTGGTGCTCCCTCTGTTTTTCAACTCTTTCTGTTCTCTCTCCCAATGCACATCTGCTCTGATGCTCCTCTCTCTTCCTCTGTCACCCAACGTTGTCCTCTCAGTTCTTCTTTCTCTTCCCATTCTTCCTCCCTTTCCATCTCTTTCTGGTTATGTCAGCAGAATACTTTTCATTCTAGCCTGTTTCTAGTCACTCTGATCTTTTGTAAACCTCCCTCATCCTGGTTTTGCCTCTGCTCCCAGGTGATTTCAGCAAGTGTGAAGCAAAATCCTCTGGCTATTTTGTGTTTCAGGAAGTGTGAAAAAGAATCTGGAATGGGTCCTTTAAAGGCAGGGCTACTGCCAAAGCAGCTGAAGGGGGAAGCCTGGCCTTGGCTGGGCTTATAGTGGGGGAAGAGCCTTGAGCAGAGCTCTCTGTCAGGGCCTGGGGGGCCAACGGGTAAGTGAAGAAAGGGTAGAAGGTGTTTTCATCAGAGGCACTGAGAGACTGACCCTATATGAGGTAGGCAGGAGAGGGCTCCTACCCTGTCTGTTAGAAAAGGAAGCCATTCAGAGCCTTCACCAAGGAACTTTTTGAGGAGTATTCTGCATTACTCAGTTACTTGTGGAATGCTCCTGGCTCCACTCTGGCCATGAAATCAGCACATCAGATGGTGCTTGCTAGAGTTGAGAGGATCAAGGTGTGCCTACAACACAGTCAAGAGCACCTGAACCAGCTTTCGTCCAGCTTGCATGGGTACCAATAGGTGTAAAGATGCAGTGTGGATCAGCTGTCTGAGCACGTATGCATGGTCTGTGCTGAAAAGCCATGGCATTTACAGCTTTGCTGCTGATGTTGCACATTAGGCAGATTAAAGCTAGTTTGGGTGTCTTCAATGGCAGTGCACACTCCCCAGTGACAGAGATGGAAATGGGAAAGGCAAAGATGGTCAGAGCAGGCCAAGTGCCTAGGATATAAAGACCCAGGGCAAAATTCTACAGAGCCTATTATGCCTCTAAGTAGCATTTATCCATCTAAAGCCCAGACAGATTCCATGCTGCCTCCCAGACACAGATACTTGTTATGCAGATTTTATATCACATTCCCGTACCTGCGTAGCTGGGCTGGGGTGACTGGGATGTATCTATCTAACTCTGCATCTGCCTGGCAAAGAGCATATATTCCATGTAGATCCCCAAAACAAAGTGGGGAGAGGAGAGCAGATAGGAGATGTACCCACCTTTTAGCTGAATAGCTGAGTTGTTAGGGCATTTGCCCAGGAAACAAGAGGTAGAGTACAATATAACTAAGTCTTAGACATCTAGGTTCTACTAAGAGGCATAACAGGCAAAGTAGACATTTTTCCTCTGTTTTTAGTGACAAGAAGAGCATATGTTTACAGGAAGAGAGCTTTTACCATCTATGTCACTGTAAAGTGGAGACAAAGCTCTGTAGCTTTACCATCATATAGCTGGTTCAAGGAAAACTGTGGGTATGGTTATAACATTGATCTTGCCTACCTTCCTTGTGTAAAATACTGCCTAAGGCAAGTCTCCACCAGAATATTACTGTAAGATAGCAAAACATTTGTGAAACACACACAGTCATACACCTCTACACTTTTTTGGCAATGAATGCATAGCCAAAGAGCAAAGGATCTAGAGCAGTGGTCTCCAAAGTGGGGGGGTGTACCCCAGGGGGTGTGCAAGACAATCCATTGGGGTGTGGGAAGAAAATATTATAACTTCTATTTATATTTATATAAATATACATATATTGGGGGTGCGTGCTCAAAAATTTTTTACTGATAGGGGTGCGCGAATATAAATATACATATATTGGGGGTGCGTGCTCAAAATTTTTTTACTAATGGGGTGCACGATCAAAAAAGTTTGGAGACCACTGATCTAGAGCACAAACACTCAATAGATAAAATACAGGAGCAGCAAAAGATCTGGTTCTGCCTATCCACTTAGTTGCACAAGGTGATCTACTAGATCATCTGAAGCTTTGCTCTTGGCTCCACAAAGCTTTGTTTAAAAAATTAAGGTCTCCAGAGCTATCTGGATTCCCCAATAGATACTATTGCCTTATTTTATTTTCTCATGAAAAGGCCGTTCAAATAGAACCGCTCCACAAGGTAAAATGGGAAACAGAACAAAAGGTCTCATGTGTTTACCTTGTGTGACTCACCAATAAGACTATTTACATGAAAAGTAATCCATAATGAGCTTTATAAAAACTGAGAACAAACAGCAGAAATTAGAAAAAAATTATTAAGTAAAAGTATAGGTTTATTATGTTGTAAAACTAAGTTGAGCTCTGACCATGAACTGTTTTGTTGGGTTTTTTTTATTTTGGATCCACTTCAGGCCTGCTTATATAAGAAAAGTTTAATTGGTTTAACTATATCAGTTTACAATGTAGTCACTTAAGCTGGGCTTAACCTTTGCTTAAATTAGTTGTGTTTGCATAGATAAATTATTAAATTAAGCCACATGCATTTATATTAGAGGGGTTTTTAACCAAATCAGTTAGATTGCTCTAAAATCAATTTAATCCAATCAATTCAACTTTTCAAGTAAAGATACAACCTGATTTTACGTTCTTGCAGCCTTAGTCCATTCACCAAATGAACTCTGTTCTGCCTTTCCATTTCCTGCAAGATAGAAGCCACATAAGAAATTTGATGGCACACATTAGACTTGTGCTAGTGACTGATATAGGGGTGTCCCAAGTTCAGCTGAAAAGAACTTCCTAAACTTGACAAGCCAGATAATCTTCAATACTTTGCTTTCCTTTATTTTTCTTTTATTTTTATTAACACCAACCAAACAAATCTAGGAATTTAAATGCAAAAGCATTGTAGTGGTAAGGGTGCAGTGGTAAGGCTGCCCAAGGATTCCAAAAATCAGGACATGCAGAAGAGAAGGCACCTGTGGCAGCAACTCCAATATATTATACATGTGGTATGTTTTTAGTTCATTTTTTATATTTAAATATTTAGGTAAATATGTTTCTATAAGTGCCATTAACTGTCTCATGTGAAACCTCCAGGATGTGCCACACAATGTGAATTTATAATTGATACATGTTTTTGACTTGAGCAGAACAATCCTAAAACAGTATGTCAACAAAAACTGCTTGCATTTACTAAATAATCTCATTGGGCCTGATTCTTCCCTGCCTAAAACCTTCTGAAAATCATTTTCATTTGCATCAAGGTAGCAGGGGAAGGGTAAAACACTCCAACATTATTTTTCCAAAACGGGGGACAGGCCAGCTGTCTCTCCTTCTGTTTCTGGATCTACCAGATTCCTGCTTCTCGCAGACAAGCTGACAAGAGCTGGGCAATTTATTTTCCCAACGAATAGTTTATTCACCAAAAATGTAGCTTGTGGTCACCTGAAACTATCTGCTAAATCAGGGTGAATTTGGCAAATTGTGTTTTGAAAATGTGGAATCGTTCCAGTTTTTCAGCTACATTCACAAGGCATTTTAGGTGGTGTTTACGAAATGGAGGAGGAGGTCTTCCTCTCATGTTCTACAACTAGGACACTCATCTGGGACTTGGCATACTGAGATAAGAGATCTCCTTTCTGGGTAATTCAGAGTAGGAACTTGCCCTAACCACAAGGTGCAAGATATTCTGGAGTGGCTTTCATTCTCTCCTGTGAGAGCTATTTGAACTTGTCATTAAATGTTCACTTAAGCAGTTAGGTACCCCAACCACTGGGTTAGAGTTGATCTCACATGCTTTCTCCTGCTTAGTGAACATTTAAGTGAGAGAATTTGAACCTAGGTCTCCCAGACCCTGCTTAGAGCCTCAGCCACGCATGGTATAAGAGGAAAACTGGCTTCACCTCTGTGGCACCTGCCTCACTTTTGAACGTAGGCCTTTGTTTCCAGATTTTATTTTTTTTCCTTTATTTAAAATGCCTGGAAACAAAACCTGATGTGTTTGGTTCTTCAGAAATTCTGGAAACATGTTACTGTTAGGTGTGGCTAGACTGAAACTTTGGTTTGTTTGGGTTTTTTTTCTGTTCTGCAACCAAACCAAAAAAACAATTATTGGCACAGCTCTAGAGTCAAGTCTTTCACAACAGAGCCTCTGGGCTAGGTCCAGATCTCTTATCACATCCAAACCAGCATCCCATTGTAGCCCCAACCCTGTTCTAGGCTGGAAGGCTGGGAAATAGGGAAAAAACACACCAAATTCTCTTGCCACCTGCTTGTCCCCTTCCCCCTCTCCTCATTTAATCTCACCCTGTGATTTCCATCTCTACACTCCCAACCTATATCATTGTCTCAGTCCCTGTCTGCTCTCCTGCTGTTTCATTATCCTCATTCTTTTCTTATTCTCTCTCTGACATTCTGTCTTGTTCTGCTTCTCCCCCATCCATTCCTCTCTGTTCTTCCCTTTCTGCCTCCTCCCTCAGTCTCACCCTCTCTCCCTCCCCCACCCTTGTGCGCTGTGATATATATTTTTGTAGGATTCTCTTCTTGTGGTGAAATATTCAATTCTTGTGGGATGTAAGTTTCAACATTTTTAAATAAACCTTTGCAAAATACTGAAAACAAAACTCCTGCTGCTGTAGAAAGTGGTGTAGAGTGCAGATGAAAAGGGGCACCATCCCATGGAGGCTGGCTTGAGGTAGCACATGCACAGCCACCTGCTGCTGCCCAGAGAGCAATGACAGTTCTGCCCTGTGCCCACCAATCCTCCATTTCATCCCTCTTTTCCAAGCCTCGCTTCTTTCTCCCTGCTTCCATGTAACCCTAGCCTTCATAGCAAGATGCCCCGGCTCTGCAAGGGTGGGAATGGATTCAGTCTTCAGGTTCAGATGTTGTTTCGTCTCTTGCATGCAATTTCCCAGCTACAGGTTTGCACTGTTTATCCAGTGTTCATTTCTGATTGAAGCCAGGGGAACAGTCAGAGAAGAGAACTGAAGGAAAAGGGAGGGAGATGGTAAGATGAGGGAGCAGAAATCTCCCTCACTTCGTTCCCCGCGGCTGCCTCCGCGATTTCTATTTACGGCCTTGCTGCCTCCCCTCCTGGCCACAGTGCTGCTGCTGTTGCTGGTTTCCAGGGCTGCTCTGTAATTAAGCATCCTTGTCTCTGATAAACTCCTCCACTTCATTAACTCTAGCAGTGATCAGTGCAGGGGTGGGAAACAAAGGGGAGGAGGCTGCAAAGCAGAGCCATATGTACCACCTGATTTTAATGGTCAGGTTCTCTGGTAATTCCTCCAGCCACTGGAAAGGGGACCCAGCCCCTCCCCACCTCATGTCCCATGCTCTCTATTATTGTCCAGGGCTTCTACCCACTGGAAGTGGAATCTAAGGTGCTCCAATTACTGTCCCTGACCCCCCAGTTACTGTGCAAGGACCTTCACCACTGGAAATGGGACCAGCCTCCCCTCTCCCCCACCCTCACTCTCACCCCCACTACTGTCCAAGGTTGCCCAGCCACTGGAGATGTGCCATTCCCTCCACCTCTTACTCTCCCATTGCTGATGAGAGTCAGGCCCATTCCTGTTATGGTCCAAACACCAGTGATGGAGTCCATGTTCTCTACCCGCAGTCACTGTCCATGGATTTTGAGCTGTAGGTGATGGGATCTATCTCCTTCCACCCCATTCACCATCCCCAGGCCTCTATCCACTGCAGACAGGACTCAGTCCTCTCCATCCACTAAAGGTACAGAGACCCACTGGACACAGACCCAATCTTCACCTCTAATAATTACCCAGTACCCCTGCCTCCATTATGGTCTAAAAACTTTTTTCCACTCAACCTGGGCCTAGGTTTTCCCAGATGCTGACCAGGTATCTCTGCCTATTGGACATGTAGGTCAGCATCCTACCTTCCATCACTGCCTAAGGGTCTCTGGCCATTGGATATGGGAGTAGCCCCTCTCCCACCAGCTCCTATGCAAGGACCTCTACCCACAGAGCTGGAGACTCAACAACAGTTCTTGTTCATGGCCTTTCAGCCACTGGGCAACAGAGGGCCTGCCCCTAGAGTTGCTATCCAAGGGCCTCCGCCAGCAGGCCTGGGATCCAAACCCTCCATTACTGTGCAAGAGCCTCTGTGCACTTCCTGGGGGACCCCATCCCTAAAGTTACTCTCTAAGGGCCTCTGCTTACTTGATGTGGGACTCTGACCTTTCCCATCCCCCAGTGACTGTCCAAAGAACTTCACCATCCAAAGGTGTCATCCAGATGCCCACATCTGGATGCCAAAGGTCCTCTATTCATTGGACATGAGACCTGGGCCCCATATGACACTGTCCAAGGCCACCCAACCACTGTAGATGGTTAACAGCCTCCCCCTACCAATAACTGTACAAGGCCCTGGACTACCAGGACCTGGAAACCAACCCTGTCATGCTGTCCAAGGTTGTTTAGACATGGGACTTAGCTCTGCACCTCCAATTATTACCCAAGGACTTTTGCCACTGAAGATGTCATCCAAACCCCAAAGTTGCTGTGAAGGGCCCTCTGCCCATGGGAACTGGAATTCATTTCCCCATGTTTTCCAAGGGCCTCCAGTCACTGGCCCTGATACCCGACACTCCCAGTTACTGTCTGAGGCTCTTTGCTGCTGTACTTTGCCCCAGCTCCCACATGCTTAGCACTAGATCCTCTTTTATTTTATGTGTCTAAGCAGCACATACCCAGCCATGTGGCTGCTGTTTTTGGCACTTACGGCACATTTTGTGTTTCTCTCCAGGCATAGTGTGAAAGCATAAAAATCTACACAGCTTCTGAGCATAAGGACTGTGCTTTGGCCAGATAGTTATGTGGTACCACATAGTCACAAAGGTATGTGCACAAATCCCAAAATTTTAGGTGGGCAAAACCCATGACTGCCAGGGGAAGATGGAGGAGGACCTGGTGGCTAAAACCTGGGAGATTCAGGTTCTAAGCCTCCCTTACTCAAAGGGAGCTTGAACCTACATCCCTTGTTTCCCATCATGGTGCGCTAAGCACCAGGCCATAAGTTATGCATGAACCAGGGCTCTCTCTAGCCCTCTTTTTTTGAAGCTGCTCCCCTGTGCAGCCAAGAGAGGGAGATATATGGGACCAGGAGCAAAACAGCCAATTAGAGGATGTGCAGCTCTGTAAGGTATTTGTTGCTTTCGAAGGGGGCCCTGGGTTCTGGCTTGGAGTCTTGCTCACAATGGGTGCCTGTACACAAGCAGTGAGGCTGCTCCAATGCACTGTAATTACAGCACATCAGAGCAGGCTTGATTAATCAATTCTGCTGGAGCATGGTAATTATTGCGCTCCAGCAGACTCCAGTGCCTCATGTATCAGTGTCCCCATGCTAAAAATGGTGGTGAGGGCGCTTTAACTTAAGTGTGGGGAGATGCTTCAGGCGCTTTAATTAGAGCAGCTCTCAGAGCTGCTCTAATTAAAACTTCCCCCCCTCCACCCACCACTCCTGGAGCACGTGTTTAAATGCCCAGTGGGGCAGAAACTTCCCCACTGTTCTCCTACCAGTTTTATACAATGGGGAAGAAAGGCAAGATACAATGGTTCAGCTGCAAGAGGAATGCTGAAGATAGCACTGGAGAATGTTTGACCTGCAGTGTGGTGGTCAGAGCATTTGGCTGGGAAGCAGGAGATGCAAACATACTCTGGGCAAGGAGGGTGGTAGGGCTACATAATGGGTCTCCTGCTCCTCGAGTGAGTGCTCTAACCACTAGGTGATTGGTACTAAAACACAGAAGAGCTGTGCTTCTCATTTTCTCCAGGGTTATTCTATTTCACCAGAGGGCAAAACAGAATTGCAGACTGTGCATAAGTGTCAGTGTAAAGCATAAAGTGAAATAGAATCTGGCTCAGTGTCCAAGGACCTCTCCACACTGAGCAGAGACCCAAGCTTCTCTCCCCCTCCCCAGTTACCATTCTTGGGCTTCCTGCCACTGAACATAACACTCACCCTCCTTCAGTTAGTGTCTGAGAGCCTCTGCTCACTGGACATGGGACTGAGACACATTGAGTTATTATCCACAGACCTCCAGCCACTGGACAAAGGAGCTGCCTCCCTGCTCCAGTTATAGTCTCTGAGTTTCCAGGCAACAGTTTCCACAATTACTGTCAAAGGGCTTCTGTTCACTGGACATGAAATCCTGACCCCTCCTCATACAGTCCAAGGCCATCCTGCTACTGAAGACAGGAATCAACCTTCACAGTTACTGTCCAGTTCCTTCTATGCACTGGACATGGGATCTAGTCTCACATTTAAAATAACAGAATCATAGAGAACTCAGGCTGGAAGGTCCTCTAGTCCACCCCCCTGCCTGAGGCAGAATCATGTCTATCCAAACCATCCCATTGTCTAACCTATTAGTAAAACTATGAAGTCAACCTTGTACAGCCACAATGTACAACACACTAACCTGCCATAGGTAAAACAGGGCGACAATGGTAGCCAGTGTCCTGCTGCTGCATGGGTTGTTAAATTATACTTAAGAGATCTAAGAAAGAGGGTCACACTGCCTGCTACAAAGGATGGCAACTGTCGCTGCCTCCCCCCCACCCCATCTGTATCAATTTGACTATGGAGTAAAATTCCTTCCTGACTCTAAATACAGCATTTGGTCTGAACCTGAGCAGAGGACAAAGACCCTCTAGCCAGGAACCTCCAGGTGTAAGTCCTAGTAGGAGCATTGGCACACCAAGTCAAACAGGGGTGATGCATAGGGGCTGCACGCAGGTGCACATGTATCCCCTGAGCGTGGCGGTGCACCCCCTGCAAAAAGGCGCCACCAACACTGTCAGCAGTGCCTGCAGGTGGTTGCTGCTCGCCACCCCACCACCAGCACCACCGGCAGCCTCTGTGGGCAGATTGCCCCTGGCTGTCACTGACAGTGGTGCCTGCAGGTGGTCGCCAACCTGTGGTTGGCACTAGCCACACACCCCCACCCGACAGTGCCAGTGGGATCTGCAGGAGCTCCCCCACTCACCACCGCCAGGCTCCCACTGCCACCGGCGCAGCCACGTCCCCCCAACTGCTGGGAGCATGCACCACTCATACAGTCAAAATTCCCAGCTAGGTCTCCAAGCACTGGAGATAAAAGCTATTCTTGATTCCCTTCATCAAAGAACTGGTCTCTGACCAAAACCAGAAATGGAAAGAACGTGTCAGCTGAAATTTGGGGATGACACTAAGTTGAGAAGCGTTGCCAATAAAAAAAGGACCATTATGCAGGAACATTTAGATAATCCTGTGGAATGCAGAATGAGAAATGGAATGAAGTTTAACAGTACAAAGTGCATAGCCATACATGTAGTGTCCAATAAGTAGGACTTTGGCTATAAACTGGGGGTGCAAGGACTAGAAAATCTGAGGAGGAGGAGAGGGACCTTAGCATATTGACTGATTACAGGAAGAACATAAACCATCAAGGTGATGCAGATGTGACAAAGAGCAATAATATCTTAGGGTGTTTCCCCATGAGTGTGCATGTGTGGTTTGCAGTGTAGCAGACCTATCTGCAGCACCACAAACCACATGCACTGCACATCCAGGAATTCACAACATTGCTAATTTGCAGCATGGTGGGGGTTTTTTGACACTGGGAAATCCCAGTGTCAAAAAAACCCATGCCAGAAAAAAACAGGGCAACGCATGTGGCAGCAGCTTGTACCGCCCAAAACAGAGCCTAACCAGCCAGAGCCATGCTCCAACTGCTGACCAGACTTCTCACATCCGGATCACTGCTGCTGGAGCCCCAAGAGGCCTCTAGGACTCAGGTAAGGCTTCTGGGGCCAGTCCAGGTGCTGATCCCAGCCTCTCCTGCCCCACCGGGGGCAACTTGCTGCCTGCCAGAGCACATGTGTAGGGGCATTCTGCTTGTAGTGATACACCCTCAGGGTGCATTAGGTAGGATATATGCAGAAGAGAACAGAAAATACTGGTACTACCATACACAACATTTGTAAGATCCAGTTTTGAATACTGTGTGCAACTCTGGTCACACAATATTCAGAAGAGATTAACTTAAACTGTAACAGATTCAAAGAAGGGCCACCAGGATGGTTAAGGGAATAGAGATTTTTTTTTTCATGAGAAGAGACTAAAGGAGCTTGGTTTGTTTAGCTTAACAAAAATTGGGTGGAGATATGATCTGTCTAAACACATACATTTGTGTGTTGGGAGAGAGGGACAAGAGCTTTTAAGGCTGAAAAACAATGACACAAGTTCATATGGCTACAGAATTACCATGAATAAATTTATATTTGAAATCAGAAGACTTCTAACTAGCAACAGCATGAAACATTGGAATGGTTTCCAAGCCAAGTAGTGGTGACAAACCACCTGAATCACTTTAAGGTTGAACTTAGTAAGTTCATGGAAGGGTGGGTATGATAGGACAGGGAGTTCTTGGAGCAACAAGCAGCAGGTCTGATATATGAATTAAAGTATTTGCTGTCCCTATACTAGTGTGGTAAGTATCTGGCAGTCCCAGGCCTCTGGGCTTTTGCTGGTCACCTGAAGGAGGTCAGGAAATAATTTTTTTCCCACACAGATGATACTGGCTTCTGGGTTTGGGGTTTTCTTTTTGCCTTCCTGTGAAGTGTTGGGAGGTTGACTGCTACATTTAGGATCAGGAAGGGTTGGCATGGTGGACTGTCAAGTTTTTGTCTTTCTCTGTAGCATGGGGCACAGTCCTTTCCTAGGATCCACTGAGCACATATTAGCAAATTTCTTCTGTCATACAGCCATAGGGCAGTGTCTCATCTCCACTACTTTTACTTCTGGCATGTTGTAGAGTGTTGTACAGGTTTCTAGTACTGAGTCTTGTAGTTGTCAGTGAGGGTTGAATGGTTGCCTGTGTAATTCAGGGAACTGGACTCAATAGCCCAGGAGACACTTTCAAGTCCTGTGTTCCTATTACTTGGCCAAATATTAACCAATCATGTATCTACTTTGACTGAATTGTTTGGAAAGTTTGAACTATAATGGTTCAGGTTACTCTGAGAACATGGTTAAGAGTCAGCCTGCCAACCCAGGGCTGCTCCCCTGGCCCAACGTGCGGTGGAGGATCTGGCTGGGGCATGAAGGAGCTTCAGTGTAGGGCTAGCCAGCAGGCAGCCTCCACACTGGAGCACCCGTGTGCCCCAGCCAACCAAGCAGTATCTACACATGCACTGCTGTGGAGTAAATTAGCTTACTCCAGCCTAAAAGAAGTACATGTGTAAACACCAAGATGCTTACTGCACAGTTAATTAGTCAACGGTACAGTAAATGTCTCATCTACATGATACAAGGTTGGGGTGGGATTGCACACCATAAATGAGAATAAGAAGAACATCTGTCCTGCGCTTTTAATGATCCCTTGGCAGATGCCCAAGCTATTTGGCAAAATAGGAACCCCTTGAGCTAGGAGAAGGATGGGTGACAGGAACTTGGAGCATATATGCAGGGGGATGAACCATGAGGCAAAGGGGACCTGAACAGTGGGAAGGGGTGAGAGACTCAGGTGGGTTGGATATACTAGAAAAGAGTTGAGACTGGAAAATGGGAAGAGAGACCATCATAAGGCAAGAACTCAAGATGGGTGGAAAGAAGGTTGGAATATAGAAAGGAACTTAGGGCATGTCTACATAAGATGCTAATAGTGACATGCTACGGTGCCGCAGCATCAGTTGGCAAAAACTGTGATGCCACTGCTATGTCGCCTTAGCAACATGTTCCCTTGTTACAGTGCACTGCTACAACGACATAGCAGCCAAAAATAACCATGTGTGGTCAGCACAGTGCAGTATGGGCTGTTACTGTGCTGTCTTTTATTACTTCCAAAATGAAGTACTAAATAATGGTGCAGTAATAAAGGCATTGTAATGGCCACATGTAGATGCATTCTCAGCAGGCGTAGATTAGGGATAGAAGAGGGCACAGGGGATGGCACAAGAAGAGATGGAGAGACAAGGACAGGAGCTGAAAATGGAAGCCAGAATCAGTCATAGAGAAGTCAGGCTAGAAGGGACCTCCAGAGGTCGTCTAGTTTAACTGCATGCCTAAGAAGGGGTAAAAGGCTTGAAGCCACTAAAGCACACCTCCCTCCAGTGTCTGCTTCTGACTTCTGAGGGTTCCTGATTTTCCACATGTCCCTGCTATCAGAAAATAGATCTGCACCCTGCTAACAAAGCACGTCTCACCCTCTTCTTGTAGCTGCTCCACACAAAAAATAACAACCTTCTACTACTATGTGCCACCCCATTAGTGCATGAGTGGACTTAGGTTTTTGAAAAGGGGAGTACAGGAGCAGCAACCAGCACTACAGGAGTAGCTGCATCCCCTTCTCACAGCCTCCTCCTTCCACTGGGACTGACAGACCATGCTGCAGGAGCAGCAGCTGGGAACTTTTTGAAAGTCCCCGAATCAGGTAATAAATAATCTTTCCCCTCCCCGACTCTTCATACACTCCCCCTTCTCCATGCTCAGTGGCACCTCTCCTCCCATTCCTCCCTCCCCATTTCTGCCCTTGCCTTCTCTGTTTTCACCTCTGGAAGCAGGAGGAGGAGACCTACCTGTTGCCACCACCGTCTCAGCCACTTCTACTCAACTCCAGTCAGGTCTGTGGGGAGTGGTTGCACAGGTCACTGGGCTTGGTCACTGGGGACAGTGACCAAGCCAAGTGACCAAGTGACAAATGAGTTCTCCTCACTACACCTGTTCCTGGTTTGGAAGACAACACCCAGGGGGACTGGGCAGAAAGGACGAACCTACCCAGGGCCACCACTTTCTCTGTCCCTGGCTGAGCCCAACTCCCCATACAGCTGCTCCTTGAAGCCCTGACTGAAGTGGGGCAGGAGCAGCTCTGGGGCTCTGCCCTGCCCCTGGATCAGTCACCGGTAGTGGCGGCAGCAGGCATATTCCCCCTTCCTGGGGCAGAGAAGTAAACAGGAAGGAGGTGAAAGGGAATTGGAGATGCTGCTGATCATGGAGGGGAAGGGAGGGAGAGCCAAGAGGCAGGCAGGGGAGAGGGATTCTTATTTGCTTCAGGGATTTAAAAGACTAAAAGTACCAACCCTAACAATAATGTTACCATGTGGAAGGTCAGTCTGTTTCTACTAGATGAAAGGTTGGTTTTCTTCATTGTGATTTTTTATTTTTGTCTCTTGTGTACTTCTCATTTCCTGGGTGCCTGCCTTGAGCCACCTGGGGTCTGATTTACAGAAGTGCTGAGCACTCATAACTGCAACTGCAGTCAATAGGAGCTGTGCTCTGAGGCTAAAAATGCTCAAAACTGTGAAAAATCAGATCCTAAGCATTTCTCCTTGGACATCCCAAATTAGTGTGCACTTGACAAGTTTGACCTCCATTCTCTGTGTGTGAAAAGGGAATAACAATACCAACTTCCAAGCAGTTTTCCAAAGATGACTTTATTACAGTCTGTAATGCCATCAGTTATTGCGCTGTAGAACATCCCACGAACAAATTACTAATCCTGTATTTAGCACAGTTTTAGGAGGATGTACTGTAAAACAAGACCCAGGGCCAGATTTAAAAAAGATGAAGGGAAAAGTCAAATAGCTACCTTACAGAGAGAGCATCGTCCATCCTGTGCACTGATAGAGGTGCTGGTCTTGTGGATAAGCAGTGTGATATCACATAATTAAAGACTATCATTAGCACAAGGGGATGAATTAAGGTGGCTCAGATTCCTGAATTCTGTTGTGTTCTTACTTTTGAGGGCTTGATTTTGTGACTTTACTATTTTTCTAAGCAGTGGTCTGCTGGGTAATAATGCCACAGACTGCTTTGCAGTGTTATTACACAAATGATTCCATCAAGTTTTGTTCAGCTCCATGTAAAAGCAGCAGCAAAGACACTACAGATCTTATGGAAAAGTATTGCAATTACTGTATTTTCTTATATACCACATGCCCCCAAATAAGACATACATATAGGAAAAGCAGATTTTTCCAGTCATGGCCTAAAGTTGACATTTTCATGGAGGGACCGTGCTTTAAGATAGCTGCCAGCTTCTTTCTGGGACAGCTAGCAGGAGTGATGGAATCCCGTGTTAATCCATTCACAGCTATATGCAAATTGGCAAGTTTTTTGGCTGATCGTTTGGCTGCTCAGCCAAAAACTGCTGCCAATTTGAGAGCAGCTGTGGAAGGGTTAACACTGAACACTCCTCCTCCTGTTTGCTGCCTGAGAGAATCTGGAAGCTACCTTGGAGCAGTGTCTCCATGCTCCTATTCCTTCTCCTATTCCAGCAAAGAAAAATCAGCTTCCCCATTTAAGACATGCACCCCGATTTTGGAGGGTGGGTTTTTGGGAAAAGGGTGTGAATGGTATAGAGGCAGGTAGCTACTCCCTCTCCTTCCACTATTTTCCCTGGGATTCCAGCTGTGAGGTATGGCTATGTTGGGTGCTGGGCTCGGACAGCAAGAGCAGTGGCATCTGCTGGTCCCCCTGCTTCTAACATCTGCTTTTAGACAGCAGGGGATACCTGGGGGAATTGGGCAGGGAGCAGGAGTGCCTGGAAGGCGGAACCCAATTGCGGCCACTGTCTCTGACTAAGCCCAGCACCCCATGGTGCTGCTCACAGAAGTCCTTGGGTGGAACAGGGCAGGAGCACCCCATGGGGCTTCCCCTGCTTCTACTCAGCTGGGGATAGTGGTGGTAGCAGTGCCCTCAACCTTCCTGTGTCAGGAAGCAAACCCTAGGCAACTGCTCTGGAAAGGGTGGAGAGGAGGTCCCTGTGCTGGAGAGGAAGAGGTACCAATAGCTGGGGAGGGCATCTTATCTGCTTTGGGGACTCATTTGACAGCTGCTGCCACAGCACAATATGCCCACTTGTGGGTGTAGGGCTTCAGCCACCCCTTTTGCATTTCCTGCAGCCCCCCTCACCTCCTTTTTTGAATTCCTAGATCTGCCCATGGCAATGGCCAACAGGACTTATCTGCATACATGCTGTTAGGTGTGTAAGGACAACGTGGCTTGAAAGGAAATGGAAAGGGTTGTAAAACTTAGCCAGTGTTGTTTCGGTGGAACAGGCTCATTGTTGGATGGAAGGACCAGGTACTGGCAGCTCTTATAGAATCATAGAAGTCAGATCGGAAGGGACCTTGTAGATCTTCAAGTCCTACCCGCCACCTGGGCAGGAGAAAAAACTGGGCTCAAATGATCCCAGCTGGGTAGGCATCAAGCCTCCTCTTAAAGACCCCCAGGGTAGGAGCCAGCACCACTTCCTTTGGAAGTTGGTTCCAGATCCTAGCCGCCCTGAAAGTGAAGTAGTTCTTGCGGATGTCTAATCTAAACCTGCTCTCCAACAACTTGTGGCTGTTATTCCTTGTTATGCCGAGGGCGCAAGGGGAAACAGTGTCTCCCAATCCCTTCTGGTCCCCCCTAGTGAGTTTATAGATGGTCACCAGGTCCCCCCTCAGCCTTCTCTTGTGACGGCTGAACAGGTTCAGGTCCCACAGTCTCTCATTGTAGGGTCTGCCCTGTTGTCCCCGGATCATGCGGGTGGCCCTCCTCTGGACCCTCTGCATGTTGTCCACATACCTCCTGAAGTGGGGCGCACAGAACTGGACACAGTACTCCAGCTGTGGCCTGACCAGTGTTGCATAGAGGGGGAGGATCACCTCCTTGGCCCTGCTAGAGATGCACCTGTGGATGCATGACAAGGTCATTAGCCCTGCCAACCATGACCTCACATTGTCAGCCCATGGTCATCTTGGAGTCAATAATGACTCCAAGATCCCTTTCTGCCTCCGTCCTCTCAAGAAGGGAGTTTCCCATCTTAAAGTGTGCTGCTGGTTATTACTGCCCAAGTGCAGCATCCTGCACTTGTCAGTATTGAAACACATCCTGTTTTTGGTAGCCCACCCCTGTAACCTATCCAGGTCTTGCTGCAGTCTTTCCCTCCTCACTAGCTTCCTTACCTCACCCCAAATCTTGGTATCATCAGTGAATTTAAACAGGTTGCTTTTCACCCCATCGTCCAGATCGCTGCTAAAGAAACTGAACAGCGAGGGCCCAAGGACCAAGCCCTGGGGAACTCCACTGCCCACTTCTCCCCAGGTCGAATATGACCTGTCCACCACCACCCTCTGAGTGCGACCCTCCAGCCAATCTGCGATCCATCTGACTGTGTAGGCAACAATGCTACGGTCTCCCAATTTTTTAATGAGGATGGGGTGGGAAACGGTGTCAAAGGCCTTGCTGAAGTCCAGAAAGCTCTTGTTCTGTACAGTTCAGAGGTACAGTAAAAATGGGTATGTCACAGGTATCTGGGCATATCCTTCAAAGAATGTGGAGGCAAGGCTGGGTTTGCATGCATCTTTACTCTGTATTTTTCTTTAATTGTCTGAAATTTGACTTTTGCTGAATGTGATATTCTGGAAGGGCAAAACTAGTAAGAAGTATTGTATACTACTAGTACTACTAGTTTAGTAAGTAGTCAATACTAGTTAGAAGACTCAACCTGCAAACAGATATTCAGAGGTGTGTCTTGGTCCATCCATCCCAGTGAGGTGTTCTTAGTTGATACCATGGAGACTAATGCAGACTGAACCAACAGCTCTATTCCTCTCTGGGTATTGTCATGCCCTTCCCCAAGGCCAGTGCTTGAGAGTCTGTGGTGTGCATCAGACATGCCATTGTCAGTTCCACAGCATGTTTATCAGCACTGTGGATCTGATGCATGCTCCCAGCATGCCCATTCTCACTTCCCTATCTGGAAGAGCAGAGCATTTCCAGATGCCAACTCCTGGTAGAGCCATGGGCAGGCTATCAGAGCCCAGAAGGATGGACTGCACCACATCCTATTTTACATGAGAAAGGGGTTCATTAACACCCAGAGGAAACCCCTTCCCCCTGTCCCCACCTCCCCCAGCAGTCCCAATCCTCATTTTTATAAGAGGACTTCAGAAGGGGAAAGGCATGCCAGATCCTGACATAAACCTGGAGTGAGGGAGAGGGGTCAGATGTCCCTAGAGGGATAGAATACCCCAAACTGCTCATACAAAGGGAAGGGAAAGTTATACTGACAATAATCCATCCATAATCCCCAACTAGATGCTCCTACCTGTCACCCCTCCACTTTCACTTCCCCTGACATGAGCCCTCACAACTCATTGCCCTTCCTACCAGACATCTCCACTTATTCTGCTCTTCTGTAATTCACTTTCCTTTCTGTAAAAGCCCAATACTCTTTTCCTCCTTTTCTTCCTCACTCTTCCTTGTCTTCACCCTCGCTTTGTCCTCCAGTAAACACTCCCATGTGCAATCTTTCTTAAAAAATAATAATTAAAAAAAGCAGCCAACATGTATTTGTCAAGAATAGATCATATCAAAATAACCTAGTTTCCTTTTCTGACAGGGTAACTGGTCTGCTGAATAAAGGGAAGCAGCAGACATGATATATTTTGACTTGAGTAAGGCTTTTGACACTGTCTCACATGACATTTTTATAAACAAACTAGGGAAATATGGTCTAGATAAAATTACCGTAAGGTGGGTGCACAGCTGATTGAAAAACTGCTCTGAATGAACAGTTATCAGTGGTTCCCTGTCACATGAGGGAGGGGGCATTTCATCAGGGTCTTCTGGGCTCTCTCCTGAACCTAGTTCTGATCAATATTTTCATTAATGACTTGGATGATATAATATACAGTAGTCACATAATTTTTAGATCACTCCAAACTGGAAAGGGTTGCAAGTATGCTGGGGGATAGAATCAGCATTCAAAACAAGCTTGATAAATTGAAGAGATGGTCAAAGAACAAGATAAAATTAGTCACAGTGTCCACTGTGCTGCATCTAGGAAAGAGACATCAGCTGCACAAATATAAAATGGGGAATGACGGGCTAGGTTGTAGTACTGCAGGAAGAGACCTGGGGGTTAGAATGGACCTCAGTATGAGTATGAGGCAATAGTATAATATTGTTAGGGGGAATTTAATAGTATACTGTATTGACAGAAGTACATGCATGTCAGGAAGTGATTCTTTCATTCAGCTTTTGTTAGGCCTCACCTGGAGTACAGTGTCAGTTCCTGGCACTGCCTTTCAAGAAAGATGTGGACCACAGATGAGCAATATGAAAGGCTGGAGACCTAGAAAATATGGCATATAAGGAAAGACTAGACAAGCAGAGATAATTGTGTCTGAAGAAGAGAAGACTGAAGAGGATTTGATAACAAAGTCCTCAAATACAATTTTTTTTTTTTAATAAACAGGATGGTGATCAATTGTCCAACTATTCTCTGGGTCAACAGAAGACAGGACAAGAAGTAATGGGCTTCAATTGTAATAAAGGACACAGGCTAGGTATTAGGGAGAAGTTTCTAAGGCTGTCATTGGAAGCCTTTTAATGGAAGTTAAATCAACATTTGTCTGGAACAGTTTAGACCGGGCTGATTTCACTTTGAGCAGGGGCTGAACTAGCTCCCTTCCAGTCTTATTTTAGTATGAGTGTATGTATATGATGCTTTTGCAGACAAGGCAAATCTTCACTCTCAGATGAATTACCAGGAGTATTGTCTATAAGATGTTGGAGGTATTTATTCCATTCTCCTGATGAGGCCTCTCAGCTGGAATACTGCGTCCAGTTTGAGGCACCAAAAATGTAGACAAACTTAAGAGTCCAACGGTAAGCAAGAGTTTTGGGAAACATGATGTCTGAGGACAGGCTAGAGGAACTGGATTTGTTTAATTTAGAAAACTGGAGATAAATTGTTTTCTATATTCATTGTGGAAGGACCAAAATTGGCTTAATTTGTAGCAAAGAAAATGTAGACTGGATATTCAGAAGAAACTTTCCATAGCCTTCCTAAGCAACTTCCTCCAGTGCTTTGCTGTGCTTATAGTTGGAATCCCCATCATTGAAAGTCTTTAAGAATACGTTAGACAAACACCTGGCAGAAAAATTAGTATATCTGATTCCTGCCTCAGTGAAGGGGATGGAAGTGATGAGCTCCCAAGGAGCCTTCCCAGGCCTACATTTCTATCATATTTTTAAGTAACTTCTGAATGTTTTGCTGTACTTGAATTATATTCCACCTTCCAAAAAGAAGAAAAAATGGTTTGTAGCAAAATAGCTCCTCACCCAAAAATTTCTGCCAACAGTCAGATTTGAACTGACACTAACTGGGTAAATGCCAGGATCTATGGCTACTGTACATCCCCTTGAGCTTGAACACTGGCAGGCTAGAAGCCTTGTGGCTACTCTGTCAGTGTCTATGAAGCATCATCACAAGTGGTAGACTTGCATCTATCTAGAGACAACAATTCTCTTTTGAATGTCACTTCTAATTTTGTTTACCTCAAAGGCTTTAGGTACCATGGGGTAAATGTCAAGCAACAGAGACCATTTTGGACATATTCAGAACGGTGAGTTAATCCGCAGCACAGAAAAGCATTAGTAGCATCTGTCAATTTTAAGATGCTGTTAGGAGGAGGCTGAATTTCAGAACCACCTTGATTAAATGATACCAGACTGGGTGCACTAACTCTATTCCATAGCTCCAAGAAACACACCAGACTTCGCAGGGGTGTCCAACCTGTACCCTGCTGTTTTCCCTCCAGGGTACTCCCCTCCTGTAGATTTGTAGACGTCAACTGTACATCCCCATAACCTTTATTTTGGTAGGCTAAACAAAACCAACTCTTCTAGTATCCTCTTCCCTAAGAGGTTCTCTATTTCCCTGATTATTCTGGTACCTAAATTACCAGCACCTGTTCTGGTTTGAATTAGTCTTTCACAAACATGGGTGAACAGCATTGTATCTAGCAGCCTAAATGAGGTCTCACCAGTGTTGTGTACCGTGGCAGTAATACTTTCCTCACTCCACCAGAAACACCTCACTTGATTGGACTGCATTTGCCCCTTTTAAAGTTAAATCATATTCTAATATAATAAAAGCCTTAGTCTGTCTGTCTGTCCCTAACACTTTATTTGCACTCTGATTTGTTGTCTCAGCAGCCAATCACAATGCTGACTGAAACAACCAATCAGAGTGCTCAGCACAGACAGATACACACAGCAGAGTGCCATCATGACAGTGGTGACTGAGGGGAGGGAGCAGAGTGCAGCAGTGCTGGCCCTGCCCCACCCAGGCTCTGCTTCTTGGAGGCAGAGGGGGACAGCGAGAACAGACTGGCATGGTGGAGCACACCATGATGGAGGGAACGGGGGGGAGGGGGGCAAGGCCAGTGCTGCACCACCATCACCCCGCGCTGCCGCCTCCAAGGAGCAGGGCTGGGAGGGTGGGGCAGGCCACCCCCTGGATGCAGTGGCAACACGGGGTGCTGGCAGCAGGATCGGCAGGGCAAGCTTCCCCCCACCCTGCTCCTGGAAGACAGCAGCGGCATGGGATGGTGGGTAGTGGTGCTCCGTCCCCACCCTCCCCCACAGCAGGGAGGGGGAGGCAGCAAGGAAGAGGGGAGAAAAGGAGGGAGAGAGGGGAGCAGGACAGGGAATAGGGGTGTTTCTGGTGGCAGCACCCCCCCTGCTGCCACCAGCGCCACCTGGCCCCAACAGCCAGCAGAGAAGGGGAGGCAGTGGGGAGCGGGGGTGGGATGTTGTGTGCAGCCAGATGCGGACCATAGTTTTATAGTTTCTAGGGTCGGAAGGGACCTGAGCAGATCATCTAGTCCGACCCCCTGCCATGGCAGGAAAGAGTACTGGGGTCAAACGACCTCAGCAAGGTGATTGTCCAGCCTCCTCTTAAAAACCCCCAGGGTAAGGAGCCTGCACCACTTCTCTTGGAAGTTGGTTCCAGACCCTAGCCGCCCTGACCATGAAGTAGCGGCTCCTGATGTCTAGTCTGAATCTACCCTCTACCAGCTTGTGACCATTACTTCTAGTCACTCCTGGTAATATTTCTAGTCACTCCAGTGGCAGTGTGGGGCACCGGGTGTTGGCAGCCGCCACCACATGCAAATCCACCTCCCCACCCCATTCCTTGGAGCCAGCACTGGTGCAGGGTGGAGCGGGCGGGCTGTAGCAGCACACGGAGCCGCACCAGGAGAGGCAGGGGGCCCACGGGGCTGAATGTGTGGGGGGGCACAGAGGCCTGAGGAAATGGTACGATGATACCCAAGTTTGCCTACATCTATACCAACCATACAGTTGGTCCAATAAAAGATAACTACAAAATTCTTGATTCCTGTCACCAAAGTTGTCCAATTTTTTCTGCGTGATGTTTTAGTCCTTTTTTCACAATGGCAATGTCTCCCAATTTTGGGTCAGCAAATTTCATTAGCACTTTCTGGCATGCTTTGGCATGCACACTTACCTTCTGTCCTAACACCTTTAAAAAAATAGTAAATAAGATCAGTACTGACACCGATTCTTGAACAACTGCACTTGTAACCCTCCTCTAGCTCATGATTTGTCCTTCCAGCATATGCTGATGTTGTCTCTCTCATAGCTGGATTCTCATATACCCTGCAGGTCTTGCACTAGTCTCCACCCTCTTCTCCTTAAGTTATAATTCCTCACATAGCATGACACCAAACGCATCAGTGGAGTCCAGATAGATTAAATCAGGTGCATTTTCCTTGTCTAAAAACAGCTGTTAAAGAAAAATACGAGGTTAATCTGGCATGACATATCCTCAGTAAACCTATTTTGCATTTTATCCCATTTTCTATTTCCCTCACGATCTTTAATTTTTCTTTCCTTAAAGATTTGTTTTAAAGTCTTTCATGCTATTGAAGTCAGACTAACAGGGCTATAATTGCCCAGATCACTTCAACATTAAACCTGCATTTTATGGGCTAAAATACTGTTTAAGGAGAATGGGAGTGGAAGCCTGTCGAGCAGCATATCACTAGTCTCCATCTGTGTGCGGCTCCCCTCTCCCCCCGCCGACCTTATTTAAATATGACTATTATATTTGCTATTCTCCATTCATACTGTGCTACCTCCAATATGATAGATATTGTAAGAACCTTTGCTACTAGCCCTGGAGTTTTGCACGCAGAAAATTTTGTAGAAATCTGAAAACGAGACTGCCCAAACCTCCTGACTTCAGCTCATTAGCTTTGCTGTTAGCTTTCACCATGGAGGTGGCCATTTTGAATTAATGGACCAGGAATCCACCAGGGAACTGGCTGAGGCTGCACGCTCTCAGTGCCTGGTTGTCATGGGAGACTTTTAACTACCCGGACATCTCACGGGAAGAGCACTCGGCCAAATTGGTCTCTTCCATCCTGCCAGTGAGCGGACGCGGCAGACGTCACGAGATGTGCATTGCGGAGACCAACTGGAGGCTACAGGAATGGTGCTTCGAGGCGGGCTTTGGCTTCCTCAGCCATGACCGGCACATCGTGATGAGAGACATGCTGGGATGGGATGGGCTCCACCTTTCCCCTAAAGGTAAGCGTGTGTTCTCTTCCAGGCTGGTGAACCTCCTTCGGCGGGCTTTAAACTAGGCTCGTCGGGGGAGGGGGAAGATGAGGGCGGAGGAGACGATGAGATACCAGGCCCAGCAACAGCCAGCGAGCCCAGACCAATGGTCATAACGGAGAAACAGGTAAGCGATAGGGGACGGGGCATTGCTGAGACTAGGGGGTCAGTGGGCACAACCGCTGAAGGCCTCAAATGCCTCTACACGAATGCTCGAAGTATGGGGAAGAAGCAGGAGGAACTCGCCCTCCTCCTAGCTGTCACCAGCCCTGACATAGTAGGGATCACAGAAACGTGGTGGGACTCATCGCATGACTGGGCGGTGAGTGTCAAGGGCTATAGGCTATACAGGAGGGACAGGATAGGAAGGAAAGGTGGAGGAGTAGCACTCTACATCAAGGAGGAATATACTTCCTCGTTAATTAGCATGGGGGTAGAAGGGGGGCACTCTGAGGTGCTCTGGGTTAGAGTAAAAGGCAGTCCAGGGGAGAGAGACTTAACGGTGGGAGTCTACTACAGACCTCCCAACCAGGGAGAAGAGCTCGACCTGGAATTCTTAGGTCAGCTTACAGAGGCAGTGAGGGCTAAGGATGTGGTCATCATGGGGGACCTAAACTTCCCAGACATCTGCTGGGAGGAGCAGTCAGCCAAGTCTGATCGCTCACGTCGGTTCTTAGCCAGACTGCAGGACCTCCATCTAACCCAGGAGGTGCACAGTCCCACCAGGGGAGACGCCTTGTTGGACCTAGTGCTGGCCACGGGTGAGGACCTGGTGAGGGGGCTGCGGGTGATGGGCCACCTGGGAGACAGTGATCATCGCTTGCTGGAATTCACCATCCAGCGTAAGGTGGCAAAGGGCTGCAGCAAGGCAACAGCCCTAGACTTTAGGAGGGCTGACTTCAACAAGCTAAGGAGGATAGTTGGGGAAGCGCTGAGGACCCAGAGGGGAAGGGAATCAGATGTCGAAGGTGAGTGGTTGCTCCATAAGGAGACGATCCTCCATGCCCAAAGGGAGGTAATCCCAACAAGGGTCAAAGGGAGCAGGAGGGCACATAAACCCCCATGGCTCACTAAGAGCATCCGGGAATGTCTCCTTGCTAAAAGGGAGGCATATACCCAATGGAGAGATGGGGTCATCGCCAAGAAGGACTATGTTATAGTCGCCCGAGGATGTAGGGGGGCAGTCAGGAGGGCCAAGGCAGAGTTGGAGATAGGACTAGCTTCCCGGATTAAGGACAATAAGAAGTCCTTCTTCAAATACATAGGGGGTAAAAAGAGGGTCCCGGGTAATGTGGGGCCCCTGCAGGACACGATGGGCAACTTAGTCATCACGCCAGATGACAAAGCTAACATATTTAACGATTTCTTTGCCTCTGTCTTCCTAAGTAGGGACCAGTTCAGCCACCTCCCTGCTGGGCCCCCCTCGGGCCCCGAGAGAGACACGCCTGGGCCAAGGGTTAGCGAGGAGTTAGTTAGGGTACTTCTGGAGAAGCTGGACGTGTTCAAGTCCGCTGGTCCGGACGATCTTCACCCTAGGGTTCTACAGGAACTGGCTGAGGTCATTGCGGGACCCCTGGCACGGCTCTATGAGCACTCGTGGTGCTCTGGCGAGGTGCCGGAGGACTGGAAGAGGGCCAATGTGGTCCCTATCTTCAAAAAGGGAAAAAAAGAGGACCCGGGAAATTACAGGCCAGTTAGTCTGACCTCAATCCCGGGGAAGCTCTTTGAAAAAATTATCCTGGCACACGTCCAGGAGGGCCTTGCGGGGGAATGCATGCTCAGGGGCAACCAACATGGGTTTATCAGTGGCAGGTCTTGTCAGACCAACCTGGTGGCCTTTTACGATCAGGTCACCAAATCATTAGACGCAGGGGTTGCTGTGGATGTAGTCTTTTTGGACTTCCGGAAGGCTTTCGACACTGTCTCTCACCTTGTCCTCATCAAAAAGCTGAGAGACTGTGGTGTCGATGCCCACACGGTCAAATGGGTCGCCAGCTGGTTGGAGGGCCGCACCCAGAGGGTGGTAGTGGATGGGTTCTTCTCGACCTGGAAGGATGTGGGCAGTGGGGTTCCGCAGGGCTCGGTCCTCGGGCCTGCACTGTTCAACATCTTCATCAGTGACTTGGATGAGGGGGTAGAAAGCACCCTGTTCAAGTTTGCTGATGACACTAAGATGTGGGGGGATGTGGGTGCACTAGAAGGGTGCAATAGGCTACAAGCTGACCTTGACAGGTTGCAACGGTGGGCGGATGAGAATAGGATGGGGTTTAACACTGACAAGTGCAAGGTGTTGCACATGGGGAGGAAGAACCGGCACCACACTTACAGGTTGGGGAACTCTCCTCTTGCCAGCACGGAGACGGAAAAGGATCTTGGAGTCGTCATTGACTCCACGATGAACATGGGCCGGCAGTGTGGGGAGGCAGTCAAGAAGGCCAATCGTACCCTATCATGCATCCACAGATGCATCTCGAGCAGGTCCAGGGAGGTGATCCTCCCCCTCTATGCGGCACTGGTCAGGCCGCAGCTGGAGTACTGCGTCCAGTTCTGGGCGCCACACTTCAAGAGGGACGTGGACAATATGGAAAGAGTTCAGAGGAGGGCCACTCGTATGATCAGGGGTCAGCAGGGCAGGCCTTATGGGGATAGGCTACGGGACCTGAACCTGTTTAGCCTCCACAAGAGAAGGCTAAGGGGGGACCTTGTGGCCTGCTACAAACTGGTCAGGGGGGATCAGCAGGTATTGGGGGAGTCCCTGTTCCCCCGTGCGCTGCCAGGAGTGACCAGGAATAACGGTCACAAACTGGCGGAGGGTAAGTTTAGATTAGATATTAGGAGGCGCTACTTCACAGTCAGGGTGGCTAGGGCCTGGAACCAGCTTCCAGGGGAAGTGGTGCAGGCTCCTAGCCTGGGGATTTTTAAAAGGAAGTTAGATGAGCACCTTGCCGGGGTCATCTGACCCCGGTGCTCTTTCCTGCTAAGGCAGGGGGTCGGACTAGATGATCTACCTAGGTCCCTTCCGACTCTAGCTACTATGAAACTATGAAACTATGAAAGCTTCCTCACATGCATGGACGAGCTCTACCTGACTCCAGAAGTCTGTGGAGCGATGACAGGTAAAGCGCTGCTGGACCTGGTACTGGCCAAAGGGGATGACATAGTTAGTGACCTAAGCTGGGTGATAGTGAGCACAAACTGATCAACTTTACTGTCCACTGCAAAGCTGGCAAGTCAGTCAGCAATACAGAAGTCCTCGACTTCAGGAAAGCTGACTTTGACAAGTTCAGGAGGCTCATTGTCGAGGACCTAAGGGACCATGACTCAACAGAAAGAGGAGTCAGAGGAGTAGTTGCTCCTCAAGGGACTTATCCTGACAGCACAAGGGATGGCCATCCCATAGCAGAGGAAGGGTAGCAAAAGGGCTCAGCAACCCCTTTGGCTCAGCAGGGAACTTGAGGACCTCCTATACCTCAAAAGAGAGACTTATAAAGGATGGAAGACTGGAATTAGCACCAAGGATGAGTACTCAGCACTGGTCTGTACCTGCAGGGAGCAGACCAGGAAAGCTAAGGCTGCAACTGAGCTCCATCTGGCTTCGCATATCAAGGATAACAAAAAGTCCTTTTTCAGATATGTAGGGAGTCGGAAAAAAGCAAGGGTAATATTGGGCTCCTGCTGAACCAAACAGGACAGGTGATAACTGACACCCAGGAAAAGGCAACCTGCTTAATGGGCACTTTGCATCGGTCTTTCATTAGTCCAGTGGAACTGCCCTGCCTAGCAAGATGCGGGACGGCCAGGGTGAGGGCGTATTTGTACCCAGCATCGATGTTGATCTAGTAAAGGATCACCTTGAGAAGCTGGATGCCTTCAAGTCAGCTGGTCCTGACAGATTACACCCTACAGTACTCAAGGAGCTGGTAGGTGTCATAACCCAACCATTGGCAAAAATATTCAAAAACTTGTGACGCTCAGGTGAAGTGCCTGAAGACTGGAAGAAGGCCAACGTGGTACCCACTTTCAAGAAAGGGCAGGAAGTAGATCCCAGGAATTACAGGCCAATCAGCTTGACCTCAATCCCCAGTAAGATTCTGGAGAAAATTATCAAGGAGACCTTTCTGGATAAGCTGGCTGAGGACAACATCCTGAGGGACAGCCAGCATGGGTTTGTTGCTGGTAGGTCTTGCCTGACCAATCTCATTTTCATCTATGACAGGTGACATATCACCTGGACAAGGGAGAAGAGATTGACATCATATATCTGGACTTTAAAAAAGCTTTTGATCTGGTGTCCCATGACCTCCTCATGGAAAAATCAGCCAACTGTGGCCTCAACTACACCACAGTCCGATGGCTGGGAAATTAACTCTGAGGTTGGACCCTCACAACACATAGAGCAGTGGTTGATGGTTGCAAATCATTATGGCAATTCATGGCCAGTGGTGTCCCCCAAGGCTCTGTCCTTGGACCCATTCTCTTTAACATCTTTACCACCGATGTGGACATTGGTGTCAGAAGCGCACTGGCTAAGTTTGCCAATGACACTAAACGTTGGGGCATAGGATCCTCACCTGAGGACAAGCTAGTGATCCAGGCTGACTTGGATAAACTTAGTAAGTGGGCGGATACAAGCCTGATGACATTCAATACCGATAAACATAAAGTACTCCACCTCAGGGGAAAAAAACCCCATAGCATGCTTATAGGCTTGGCAGCTGAAAGAGACTTGGGGGTGACCACATGACTGACCACAAGATGAACATGAGTCACTGATGCGATGTCACAGCTGGTAAAGCAAACAAAACTCTGGCTTGCATCCATAGATGCTTCTCAAGTAAATCTCAGGATGTCATCCTCCTGCTGTACTTGGCCTTGGTGAGGCTGCAGCTGGAGTACTGCATCCAATTCTGGGCTCCACAATTCAAGAACGATGTCGAGAAGCTTGAGAGAGTCCAGAGGACAGCCATGCACATGGTCAGAAGGCAAGAGCATAAGCCTTATGAAGAGAGGCTGAGAGCCATGGGACTCTTCAGTCTGGAAAAGCGCAGGCTCAGGGGGGAACCTGGTGGCTGCCTATAAGGGGTGTACATCAGGATCTGGGAGAATGTCTGTTCACCAGACTGCCTCAAGGAAAAACCAGGACTAATGGTCATAAACTTCTCCAAGACCATTTTAGGCTGGACATAAAAAAAATTCTTTACTGTCTGAGTCCCCAAGACGTGGAATAGACTCGCTCCAGAAGTGCTGGAGGCACCTACTCTGAATTCACTCAAGAAACATTTGGATATTTATCTTGCTGGGATCCTTTGACCATACCTGACTTCCTGCCCCTGGGGCAGGGGGCTGGACTTGATGATCTTCGAGGTCCCTTCCAACCCTAACATCTATGAAATCTACAAATTCCTGTTAGCCATCCTGCCTTTTCCCCTACTTTCATCATCAATCTTGACTTAAATGTAATATGAAATAGCTGCAAAGGTGCCCAAGAAGGTGTTTCAGGGAGCTTATAGCAAAGACAGGGGTGGGACACTGAACTGGAAGATAGGCCTCCCTGCTACCAGCCAGATATCTGGCTGTATATTTGAATAGGGAATTAAGTGCCCACATGGGTTACAGTTTCTGAGCTGGCCTACAGCTTTAGCCCAGTGGGACAAAACTTTACGATTACAAGGGAGGGCAAAGGTCATTTAGCTTCACCCAAATAAAGGCATGGAAAGCTGAACTCTCTCTGCCCTCAAAAATTAATCTCAGCAGAGAGATTCTTTCCCTTCATTACGAACAGCAGTCATGCTGTTCTCAAGATCCAGGACAACCACAAGGATTAGGAAAACTATTTCCCTGGGACTCCTCATTAAGCTTTCCCTGAGCCAGCAAGAGGCCAGGAGTGTCTAGGCAGAGCATATGAAGCAACTTTCAAGTTTCTCAGCTATTCTAAATTGGAAAAAGCTGAATTGTATTCCCACTACCCACAGCCTGGACATGAGTCGTGTTTCCATGCCCATTGTTATCTTGGAGGACCTACCTGCATGCTCCAGTGTATGGAGCCATCCCCAGACCAAAATGATCCAGGTTGTTCCATCTGTAGTAGAATTCTGCTAACATAGGACTGGTTGAAGTTGCCTTTGGGAGGCTGACAACTAAAAACTGCTTCCTTGCAAGTATTTTTCAGTGGCCAACATTGTTGTTGTAATATCTACCCGATGCATTTTACACAGTATTTGGAGAAGCTAAGGTGAAGTAAATAGCAAGGACTGAACTGCCCACACCAAACCTCTTGCTCCTACTGTTAGGCAGTGAGGACTTATGGCTGAGAACATCAATGGTAGCAGGTGTGCAGCACTAAGTTAAATGTTCTTGCTTTTGTTTTTTAGAACATTCATGATGATGGAGAGCAACGATGAATTTTATGAATTTAAACCCTTGACACTGGTTCAGTGCTATAGTGCTTTATATATTTATAGCAATTTTGTATGGGGAAGCAAAATTGTTCCCTGCTGTGACTCTACTGAAATTGCAAAGATCAGAGGAATTATCTTTCAAAAGAATAAAACTTTATTGTAGGCTAGCTGTCACTGCAAACCAAATTGTCATAAAAATCAGAATGCAGAACTTGGGGGCGGCTCTCACTTTGTTAACAGAAAAAGAAAGCAATTATTCTGAAGAAACAGATTCTATTAACATTGCTTTGTGTCATGGGTTACACATTTATGCTGTTTTTAATTTCGGGGAACATTATTTATACAAGCAGAGATATTTCCCCAAATTAGGTTTGCTACCCTCATGTTTGGCCTGTTATAACAGCTAAAGAGCTACATTTGCATTCTTATAAAACATGGTATTTTATATGAATGTATCTCTTTCTACTTTCGTAATCTGACCTAATCAAGAAATTGTCAGTGGGTTTATAGTCAGCTCAGATGACAAAAGCACCTTTCATTAGACAATGGTTATTTATACCTCAGAACGGCTTTGGCCTGTATACCTATCAGATGGAGGCGGCAAAACTCTTTGAGTATTTACATGGAATAGAGGATGTATGAAACAACAGCCAAATGCATTTCAGAAGGAAAATCTATCAGTTGCATGTCAGAAAGGACACACAAAATTGTCAGACAGCTGTCTGTCCAGGGGAAGGAGAACATCTACCAAGATAAATGTGTACACTGAGTAACAGAACAAATGAAACATGGGAAACAGCAATTAGAGAAGTCACATCTAGGTCTCCTGGTGTCTAAGAGAAGACAGAGAGATCCTAGATAGGGAGGCTGGGAAAAGCTGGCAGGATTGCTAGCTTATGCAAACACAAGACAAAAGTCATTTGGAAGCTGCTTCAAGCGAGAAGACAGAAGTGAGATATTTCTATTGTTTTGCATATTTGTCTCCAAGCTTAACAGTTTCTTGTCCTTATGTGTTCTTCCTATCCTATGTAATAAATCTTATTCTCTGTTTTATGCCTTAGTGATTGTTTTGTCCTGAGTGATTTCAGGGGTGCTGACAACCATGGGCATTCCATTCTCACACAAATGGCAGATCTCTGTCCTTTTGCAGGCCTGAGAGAATCTGAGAGTTGATGGAGCCTTCCTCCACTAAGCTGCAAGGACTAGTTGTAGCACCAGTTAGACTGAGATTTGCTAGGTGTGAAGAGTCACTTCAGGGGGAAAATCTCAAAGCCCCAAGAACACAGAACAGGACACTTGGGGAAATGGCTTGGAGCCCCTGGGTCACCTCAATTTGTTGCCCTTTGACTCTCGGGTGGAATGCCTTGCATAAAATTATGAGATACCATCTTTTCAAGGCACCTGCTAAACACCTAGGACTTCTGCATTTTGTTAATATATTGTCCAAGGAGGTCCTGGGTGAGAGCCTATTGAGACACTGTTAGTAGTGTCCACTTGGGTGTAAAAAGTAGTAGTTAGCTTTGAAGTAGTTGTATTTTGCAAAGTCCTCCTCTTCCTTTCCACATCCTCCACATACCGAACGTAGTCAGACATACTCGCTTTGACCTCTCAGCTAGGGAGTTATTAATTCCACCATTTTCCTCCTCTACAGCTAGTCATATTCCTGACCAAATCTCTTCCCGAGAGGCCAGCTGTAGATCCTCCCTGGTTTTCACACATTCTTGTCCATAACAGTAAATCTGACCAGAGTCCTAGGTTTTTTGTTCCATACCCTTCATCTCCAGCAGGGAAGGAAGCAAGGATTCAAGATAATGCAGAGTGGGGAAAAAAGGGATCAATGTCCACAACAATCCACTATACACTTTTTGGCTAGTTATTTCAGTACAGCCAATGCTGCTCATAACAGAAATTCCAAATTACAGTTATTTACCCTATGCTATAGAACCCCAGCCCCTTGCTTTTCAGCTGTCAAAAAACAGGTAACACAGGGGAGCCATGGCTGAAGGAGAGTAAGACATGGAATGGAAGAAAGGAAACAGGTAGTCAATGGAAAGAGAATACTGAATGAAATCTATGAAAAGTAGCCTGACCACTTCACTAGAGCCAGACTTCAACTGCTGCAGCAGCTTCCCTTTTAGTGAGGTCTTTGGCTAGTTCTGCCCAGGAGTTTCATTTTTTTGAGTCTACACTAGGTCTGGTACTCTTGGAGGCAGGGGAGAGAGAGGTGGGCAGGATAGGGGACAGGGACAGGGGACTGACAGCATTTGTATTTGCTCACAAGTGACTTGGTCATGGGAGAGAGAACCCTGCTGTGTTTCACTACCCTGCACCCCAGCAATGGGTGACCTATTATACCTGTTTGTGTATTTGCTGCTGGCTTTGACTTGTATGAGGCTGCTGCAGTGTAAACCTTTCTGCATTGCAGCTTTGTGTCCTTAGTGCCTTGCCCACTTTGGCCATCATCTTGGGTCCAGGTAAGCAACACATATCTGAATGCTGTTCATGCTAGGGTAGGCTTTTCTTCCCTGACTGGAATTAGCAGCTTGTGCAAAGGAGACAAAGAAAAGGGTGGTGCAGGGGGAAGCACATGGATTGGGAAACTATTAAGCATCCTGCGTTGGCTGGAGGACCACCATGATACTTGCAGAGCACATAGAGGTAGACACCAGGTACAAGCTTTATTGTTGCTCTCCACCTCCTGGAGCAGCTCACCCACCAAGCCTGCAGAGGAGCTGAACAATTTTAGCCACAAATTTCTTGGCCCCTTGGAGTTCACCACAAGCATGTTTCAGGCACTATTTCTGCCTCCCTTCTCCACCTTCAGAGAACCAGAAGCTTTGTTAACACCCAACAGTATACACAGCTGCGTGGGTAGGAAATGGTCCAGATTCTGTCTGCACAGGAACACGGGACTTGAAAGGGCTTCCCAGGCCACCCAGTCCAGTCCTGCCTTCCCAAAAATAGCCAGTTGGAAGTGTCATCCCCAACTACAGGGATGAAATTTCCAGAACACCAAGAACACCCAGCACAGGTAAAAGCTGGAGAGATGAGGACCAGCAGACATACAGAAGGAGGTGATTAATGTATACACTCAGGAGATCCTAGAAGGAGAACTGTGCCCCATGCTAGAGGAAAGTAAAAACCCCACAGTCCATGCAAGTGTAACTGAAGCAAAAAATTCCCTCCTGACAACCTATTTGGTAACTCATGTGACCTTGAGTGGGAAAGCAAGATGCTCTAGCCAGGAATCTCCAAGCTCCTAGTATTGGCAAGAGCATCAGCTCACCTCAGTCAAAAACCTCAGCTTTAGCTGCAGCCATCCCCTTCCTTCTTGCCCATATCCTCAGAAACCAGTTACTTACATGTGGGGGGTGGGGGGGAAAAGGGGGAGGAGAAGGGGCACACACAGATGGACACTTCACAGTTGAGGCTTTTTCAGCTTTCTCTAACCATCTTTGGTCAAGTGTATACTCATCTCTAAACAAAGCCTGGCAATGTCATCCTACACATTACACAAATGGAATGACATGTAGATTGTTGTCACCACTGTATATACAGGCACGAGACCTTTGATGTTGGCAGCCAGTGGCTGCTTGCATGCTCTTAGATCTGTCACCAAGCGACTGTCTGGATCAGAAATTGGAACAAAGATCAGTCATTAGAAGAAACTGGTCATTATATAAGCAGCCTGTAAGTGGGGGTCCATCACGTGTACTGATCTACTTGCATAGGAAGCTACCTTCTAGGCAAAGTTAACCCCTGCTCAGCAGAATGTGACCAAGCACATGGGCACTAGCCAGAGAATCTACACAGGAGAAGGGAACCGTCTCCCCCATTTCTGCTAAAATGACAGTAATCTTCAGGAAGACTTGCAATAGAATTTGGATGGAGGCTCAAAGGCTCAATAGATTTTAAACTACCAGAACAAGTTAATCTAAATAGCACAGCTGACTGTCATAATTAGGTGACAAGGAAGCCTTTGGTGTGTAGGTGTAGAATACACTGAACTTCAATGAGAGAAACAAATGACATGGACAAGTTTCTCATGCATAGAATAAGAGAAGAGAAGGACAAGGGCAGGCAGGAGGTTCAAGAAGGAACAACAGAGCACTAGACAGAATGGCCAAGAGCCTGCGCTGAAAAGAGAGGTTATAGTCTTGAATAAAAACAAACTTACTCTCAGGTTTCTTTTATTTGATCTCACCCTGGAGACAGAACAGACCATGTGACATGTTAGTCATAGTGCTCAGCAGGGTTGAGGGCAAAATCAAAACCTAAATAGAATAAAATAAAATCAACTCCCCCCTCCCCCCACAACCCAGGATATACCAAGGTAACTGGTGACATGAAGCATAGCCTAGGGGTTCAACCTGTGATAGTGTCCTGACCCCCCCTCACCCTTCCCATCTCAGCAACATACTTTTGCTCTTGTTTCTGTGTTAGTGGTGGAGAGACCACAGCTGATGAAGTGGGGGGACACAATGGACGACACAGATGGCCAGATAGACAATAGGACCCAGCCTAGGCTCCTCTTCAGAAACCCAAATTCAACACTTCCAAGAGCCTCAATCATCTGCTGGTTTCTGGCTCAGGGAGGAAAATGTCACCTTCAAGGCTTATATCAAACAAGTAAATAAATTACATTAAAAAGCAGGGGGGGAAGGTTAGAGAGAGTGCGAGAGAAAAGTGGGGATTCATGAATATTTATGAGGCAAGTCAAAGAACCCAAATTAACAAGGAAATTAATTACCAAACTGATTGGGCTGCCAATTCCCTTTCTTTAAATTTATCAGCAATTGCCTACACGTGACTTATCTTATCAAAGCCTGCAGAACTGATCCTGCTTTCCTTCTGCAAAGGGCTGTGTGGAGTAGGTCAGAGCACAGGCTCACCCCAGTACCCCATGCTCTCATCCTTTTTACAAGGTGAAGGAGAGAGCCACTGCTCAGGCATTCTGTCCTTGGCATTCACTGACAGCTTCTTCCAATTTCCAGGGCCCCTTCCTACTTGCTTCCAGGGACAGAGGTAGCTGGGCTTGTTGCAAGTTGCAATGCAGGCAAGGAGGCAGGGAAGGTCAGGCTGTGTGGGACCATGCTGTTACCCTTCCCCCAAGCTCTACCTTGGCAGTTTTCAAGATTCCTGAAGTCAAGAGCCCATTTGTCACTTTCATGGCTGAGCCCCTATCCCCATGTGGGGCAAGACAGCCCAGCCTGCTCTGCTCTGCCACTGCCTGCAGCATCTGGAAGGAACCCTGGTGATACCTAGCCAATCCCCTGCAGTTTGACAGAACTCAGAAACCTGCTGCTCCAGCCCCCACGTTGACACAGCACAGAAGGGCCAATGCTGCTACAGCCACCTGTGAGGCCCAGGTCACCAGGATGCCCCACTGCTCTGCACCTGCTCCTGCCAATGCCCTGTGGTTTGGTGCATCCATGAGCAGGATTACCATATTTCCAGTCTCAAAAAAGAGGACACCTGGGTGGGGGAGATAATTTGACTGGGGGGAGGGGTTGCAGTGATATGCCAGTGCCCTGACCCCTGCCCCTCACTCACAAGCCACAGCACCACCAGCCCTGATACTGCCCCAGTCCCAAAAGACAGTCCCCTACCACTCATACCATGCTGGTGCACTCCCAACTTGCAGGCCTGCCCCAGTCCCTGCTGATACCCTTTGCTTCCAACCCACAGCCCCCTGACACTGCCTGTACCCCACACTCCCGATATACAGTCCCCTGCTCTCTCTGATGCCCCTCACTCCCAACCCACAGCCCATCCAGCTATGCTAGCGCCCCTCACACCTGACTCCCTCCAGCATCTCCAGGCTACCCTGTCTCTGTGAGCACCCAGTGCCCCCTGCCTGGCCATGCAGTTCCCCACTGCCCCTGAATGGCTCCTACATGCCCCCCCCCCCCCAGAGGACCAGGCGACTCCTCTACCTTTGCCACCCTGCTGCAGCCCTGGGGCCCAGACAGCTTCCCCCAGTGCTGGCAGGCACCTGCTCCCTCACACCCCAGAAGCCCTGGCCCTCCAATCCCTGGCCTCAATAGACTTCCCTGCACACAGCTACCAGGACTGCTCCCACTCTGCTGCCCAGCCACATGTACATGGTACATGCATGCAAACTCACACATGGGACCCTCTGCTTCCAATCGCTCTCCCCTGCTGTCCCCAGCCACAAGCAGCTCCTTGCTAGGGCAAACTGGAAAGCACTAAGAAAACTTCGATGCTGAGCAGAGGAAAAACCCTGGACGTTTACTGATATTCTAAAAAAACCCCACCCCAACAGAGGTGGGAGGACCCAACAGGACATGTCCAGAAAAACCCGGACATATGGTAACCCTACCCCCTCCACCCAGCGCAGCAAGGGAGGGCCGGGCCTGAGCCTGGGGGAAGTACAACCAGGCCCCACAGCCTGCCCCCCACGGTCTCTGCGCCGGGCCCCGCTACCAGCACCGGATCGCGGCGCGCGGGAGAGACGGAGCTCGGGAGGTGGAACCTCTGCCCTCTCCGCCCCCCCTGCCCGGCACGTGCCGCCGCTTCCCGCTCGGCGTGGCGCGCGCTGCGATTGGCTGCGCCAACGGCGCCCCCCGCCCCTCCCGCATGGCTGCGGCTCCTGCAGCGCCCCGGGACGCGGCGGAGGAGCCTGCACCGCTCGCGCCGCGCACGGCGGCGCCCATGCAGCCCGGCCCCGGCCGCCCGCAGCCCGGCCCCGCTGCCACCCCGCAGGTTTGGTGCAACCCGCCCCCGCCCCACGGGCCGAGCCGCTGGGTTATTTATGAGCCTCATTAATATCCAGCCGCACGGGACCCGCCCCGCGCCCCCCGCCGGGAAATGACATCACAGCTGGGGGGCCCGGGCTATGGCGCGTCTTCCGGGGTCAAAGCCAGCGCTTCCGCCCCTCCCCCTGGCCGGGAGCCGCCCTGCTGCCTGCACCACTACTACTTCCGGTAGGTGCCGGCGCGCTTCCCTCCCCCCGCGGGGCTCGGCTGCCTGCGGGCTGCCGCGGGAGAGCTCGGTCGCCCCCTCCCTGCCTGCTAAAAACGGCACTTCCGGTTTGTTAGCAGCCCGTAGGCTGCCGCGCTCTACCTGTGCCTGTTCCTTACATCACTTCCGCTCTCCCTAGCGCTCCGGATGTGGCAAAATTTGCCCCGCCTCCTGACCCGGAAGTGACTCGCCGATCCTCTTTCCGGTGAGGAGGCCGCCGCCGCTGCCGGAGCCGGGGTCGGGGTCACTAGTGGTCGGGGGAGGTGCCCGAGGACTGGCGGTGCGCGGAGCGAGAGGGAGGGAGGGAACGAGAAAGCCCGCGGTGGTGGTGTTTCCGGCGCCGGCGTGACCCGGAAGCGGAAGCGGGGTGGGTTGCCCGCCCGCCTGCTTGTCTGTCTGTCTCTGTCTGTCTGTCTGTCTTGGTGTCTAGAGCGAGGACTTGCGGGAGGAACCGCTGCCCGGAGCCGCGGGGCACCCGGGCCCCAGGGCGGCGACTGCCCCCGCTATAGCCAGGGCGGGCCCGGTGGCTGCCCGCGTCCCTGCACCGCCCCCTGCCGCCCCTTCCAGGGCGGGCGGCGGGGCGGGGGCGTCCTGCTGCCGCTGTCGCCTGTGCAGCCTGGCCCGCAGTCCTTGCACCCGTTCCGGAGCTGTGTCGCTGCCAGCCAGCCCAGTAATTTTCCTGGTGGTTTATTTTCAGAGACAGCCCTGGAAGGAGGAGAAATGCAAGAGGAGGGAGAGTGAGAGGGGGTAAGACACTTCCAGGAAAATCCAGGGAACAGTGTGAGTGACTCCAATGGGAGGTGCCCTCCCCTTTGACTCAGAACTAACTCAGGTCCCTGGGGTGGGTGCAGCTCATGCACAGGGGCGGGTGGTGGGTGCCCAGAGCGCGTGCTATCTGGAGCACTGCTCCTTTCGGCTGTTGGTTTTGGACAGGGGAGCAAGCTAGCCCAAAGGGGCTGTGGAAATAAGGTAGAGGGCTCTTCCCTTGTGCAGCATTAGTTTATATGCAGCTGTGTGTCACACAGGTGAAGTAGGATGAGTCAATCAATGACGCACAGTTTCTTTAACCCCTAGTGAGCAGGAAAGGGGAATGGGGTATACAGGACTCTTTTGTCCTTGGTAGTTGGGGTATTGCTGGTGTGTAACCAAATTTGGCCTTTTAAACTGTATGGAAATCATCAGTTTCAGCCCCCCACCTGTCAAAGCTTTGCAAGCATGCTTTTGCATCCTGTCAGATGTTTGATGTTTCACGTTTGGCCATCAGCCTAAATTGTTGTCAGCAGCACTGGGAAGGCTGGCAGTATTCCATCCTTTAAAGAAGGTTTTTTACAGGTTGAGTGTTGCTTTGTATGCCAGTCTCAAGCGACATATTCAGGATTTTGTTCAATCAATTGTAGATATAATTTATAAACATCACAAATAAATTTCCTTTGTAAAAGAAAGGAAAGTTGTCTGCAAAGCCTACTATTCAACCTTGCATACCCAACCTTAACTGTAATCTCCTGACATGCACTCTCACCCTTGCTGTACCTGTGCATGTGGGTACCAGTGATTAAAGCAATGCTTATGTGAAATATAAGCCCAGCCAATTTAGTGTGTGAATCTGTGAAGCTCTGTAAGGGTCATGTTGCTGATTCCGTGATCCTCGTGACAAACTGTAATTAAGTGCCCTGGTTTGTTCGGTTGTTTATTTAGTACGTGTAAATCTATGGTCTGTACGTACATAGAAAGTATTTTTGGTTTATATCAGGAGGGTACATTGACATCTATCTGATGCTAGACTGGTGAATAGGAAGAAGGTCCCGTCACTGGCCTGTTTGTGGAAGCTGAGATGATGAAGGCACATCAGTGGGAACATGCTGTGGTGCAGGGTTGAAGCTCCATCCCGTATGTGATAGTTGTAGAGCAATTGGAAGGGTTACGTGCAGAGTGCTGGTAAAGTAAGTGTGAGTTGTGTTAAAGTGGGGATGCTGAAGTGGGATGCATGTTTTCATATGGGTTTTTAGACCGTAACTGGAGGGGGTGGGTATTGGGTAAGAGGATAGAAGTCTGGTGGAGGAACCTTCTTTTCAAATTTCCTTACTCTGGAAGTTTGCCATGCTAGTGTGATTGCATGAAAGTTTCATTCCTGACGCCACTTTTTTTTTTCTAGTTCCTTGTAAGTTTGTCAAACTTCTGTCTTGAGCTGAAATTTCCAGGCCTGCTGTCTGCTTAGGCATGATTTTTTTTTTTTTGTTTGGTTTTTTGGGGGGGGAGGAGTTTGGACAGAAATGTCTTGGCCCTTTTTTGAGAATTGATCCACTATTAAAAATTAAAGTTACAAACTTTTTAATAGTTCTGACAGTGGGTTAGATGGAGGCAGAATGTAGTTGATGGCCCCAGTCAATGTTAGTTTGGATTTTTAGAGTTTAAAAAAATAATTACCTTTAACCATTTATCATCTTTCTAAATGAATAAGGGTTGCACAGTACATTCGTGTGCTAAAAAAAATCAGAATTTCAGTTCATTTTGAGCCCCCTCTTTTTTGACACGTAAATCTTTCCAAGTGGATCTGTGGGAGTCTTTAACCATTGCAATTTTATTTGCAAAGTACATACTGTTCTTAGTGTTGCATTGTGCAAACTGAATTTCATTTGTGGTTTAAGGTTGTGTCTATGTAAATTGTACAGGCACTTAGATTTGGTTTAAAAAAGAGGAGCTTAGGAAGTTCCATGGAGAAGACTCTTGCGCTTACTTGGGGAGTAACTCGAACATCAAGGAAATGCCTTAAGACCTGTTCCCTTGTGTGCATGAAATACAGTAGTACAGTCATGTAACACTGTATGCAGGACTCTTCTTCAGTTAGCGTGCATTATGAGTAGTGCTTGGTGAATGAGGCAAAGAAATGGACATGAGAGCTCTGCATTAATTTGAGCCAGGTTTTCACTGACATCCAGAGCAGTTCAGCCAAAAGTAACTAACTTCAAATGCATTTGTACTGGGGAATCTAAGCGTATAGAAAAGTGACATACTTACACTGGTATGAAAAAAAAAAGTAGCAGGCAGGACATAAGCCACCTTGACAACCTGTCAGGAGTGTCGTAATTTTGCCATACAATGTTAGCATGGTTAGGTGTGCAAACATGATTCACAAAATAAACCCGGAGATTTTAAATAGGAATCCACAGAATTAAAACCATTCTGCCCTGTTGTGGTCCATGTGGGTTTTTTGTAAATTTTTGTGTAGTCAAAAATAAGAGCAGACACTTTCTAAGGATTACTTTGGATCTATCAGTGGGCGCCTTGTGCCCTAAAAGGTTGAGAACCACTGATCTAGGTTTAAATCCTATGAATCCTATGTATATTACAACTGAGTAAGCGAATGGTTGTCCTACCCTAAAACAAGTAATTAGCCCTTAAGTGTTCTTGTTTCCATCAGTGTGAGGGTCACAACTGCCCAAGGTAGAAAGTGTAGGAGGTAGGAATGAATGGCAAGACTGTAAATAATTAATTTAAAAATTAGAAGCAACTGGGTTTACTTAAAAATAGTTTCCTCTCCATAGTGGTAAATTACTGTATAATTTTGGTGGATGTGTAGAAATTGTAGGGTGTCAAGTCTTTATCTTCAGTTTTAACTGTTTAAAAAATAAATGCCTTACTTTGCTGCTATTCTTAGTTACTTTTTAGTCTGCTCATTGAGTGAAATTCTGTAATGATATGTAATTGTGTAATTAAATCATGGAATCATAGAGAAGTAGGGCTGGAAAGGACCTCCAGAGGTCATTTTGTGCAACCCCCTGCATGAGGCAGGATCATCTCTATCCAAACCATCCTACCCATTCAAAAAAAAAAGTTGTTAGAATCAGGGCAGATGAAGCCTGAAAGAGAAAGTATAGAGGCAGAAAAGGATCTTGGAGTCATCATTGATGCCAAGATGAACATGGGCCAGCAGTGTGGGGATGCAGTCAGGAAGGCCAACCTCACCTTGTCATGCATCCACAGATGCATCTCAAGCAGGTCCGAGGAGGTGATCCTCCCCCTCTCTGCGACACTGGTCAGGCCACAGCTAGAGTACTACATCCAGTTCTGGGCACTGCACTTCCAGAGGGATGTGGACAATATGGAGAGGGTTCAGAGGAGAGACACTCGCATGATCAGGGGCAGCAGGGCAGGCCCTACGAGGAGAGGCTACGGGACCTGAACCTGTTCAGCCTCCACAAGAAAAGGCTGGGGGGGGATCTAGTGGCCTGTTACAAACTAGTCAGGGGGGATCAGCAGACACTGGGGGAGTCCCTGTTCCCCCGCGCACTACCAGGAGTGACCAGGAATAATGGTCACAAGTTGGCAGAGGGTAGATTTAGGCTAGACATCAGGAGGTGCTACTTCACGGTCAGGGCGGCTAGGATCTGGAACCAACTTCCAAGAGAAGTGGTGCTGGCTCCTACCCTGGGGGTCTTTAAGCAGAGACTAGATGTATGGCTTGCTGGGGTCTTTTGACCCCAGTACTCTTTTGTGCCGTGGCAGGGGATCGGACTCTGTCTGCTCAGGTCCCTTCCGACCCTAGAAACTATGAAACCTACGTACTTTCCTGAGCCATAAGCACCTTGCTTTGCATATTGGATTTTCTCCAAGCATAGCTTTTATTGTACGGAGTTTAACTGTCACTTGTTATATGTGTAAATGAATGTTGTCAGCCTTCACTCTCATCATGACTTTTGTATTGGGATGTCTTTAGTTTTTTTAAACAGCAGTCTTCATTGCCTGTGAAACCAGTAACTAAGCATATTGCCTTAGGGAGTGGATTCCATGTTAGATTGCACAATGTTTTAGGTCCCCTGAAATTGCTGTGTCAGCAGAGGTTGAGCTTCTCCCATCTTCAGAGGGCTGTCTTTTGATTTCTTGCTGATCCTCAGATTGGATGGAGAGTTGGGATTGAGTGACAGTGACTTGTGGAGAAGACAAGGTTCTTGTACGGTTCTGTGTCAAACATGAATGAAGTAGGGAGCTTAGAATCAGGTTGCCTGGGTTCTTTCCTCAGTGCTGAGAGTCAGCTACATCAGGAAAGTTAGAATTTCTTAAGTTCTGTTTTCAGCTTTCTCATGGGAGTTGATTTCAGGTGGCTATAGCAGTGGGAGGCAGGAAGCTGGGAGTCCTAGATTATATTTCTTGATCTGATGCTGGTTCTCTGTTATCTTGGGCAATTCTGTTTTCCTCTTTTTGCCTGTCTTTCCCCATGTGTAATACCCTGCTAACATCCGCTTGCTGTTTATGGTCCCTAGTGTTGTATGAACAGTGATAGGCAGTATCTGGAATTCTTACCAATTAGGGGTTGAGTTGTAGCTGATGTTGATGAAAATGTTTGTTTCCATGTGTGGAGGGTCACAGCTTCAGAAGCATAGCTCCTCACTCCATCACACTCCCCCCTACACTCAGGTGATGACTTGGGAATATTGGCTATCCTTTGGAAAGGGAGAGTTAGTCATCTTCTGGGTGGAGGTCTGTAAGTGTCAAGCTTTTAGGAGGTAGTTAATGGTCCCAGGCCTGTGGGAGTGGTGAGCAGCAGACTTGTTCCCTGGTGGGGCAAAAGGATCAGAAGAGGAGCTCTGAATAAGAAAGGGGAGAGATCCCAGAGAGCTGTCACAGCTTTAGTCTGTGTCTCTGAGTCTCTCTGGGTTTAATGTTCCTCTTTTTGTGTGTGTGTGTATGTGTGTGTGTCTTTCCGCCTTCCCCCCCATGCCCAGCTAGGATGGAAGAATCTCACTTCAACTCGTCTCCGTACTTCTGGCCAACTGTGCCCACAGTCTCAGGACAGGTAAGAGCTTTGTCTTTCAATATGGCCTATTGGTCTTGATTTTTTGCTGGAAATTCACCTGCAGTGAGCGTTTCCGCCCCTCTTCTTAATTATGCTGCTGGGAGAGGCCAACTCTGGGGTGTTCTGAAATAATTCTGTTCCTCACCTATTTAGATTGAAAACACCATGTTCATTAACAAGATGAAGGAACAACTATTGCCCGCAGAGAAGGGCTGCAGCCTGGCTCCCCCCCACTACCCAACCCTGCTGACAGTGCCCACATCTGTGGCTCTATCCACTGGCATCTCCATGGACTCAGACACCAAGCCAGAGCAGCTGACCCCACACAGCCAGGCCCCTGTGACTCAGAACATCACTGTGGTGCCAGTACAGTCTGCTGGGCTCATGACAGCAGGTAAGGGGGCACCAGAGGCTTCTGAAAGAATGGGAGGGTGACTCCATTGTCTGAAGGGGATGAAGTAGATAGGTCCTGAAAATTCTCAGGATCCAGTAGATTAATCCTGATCCTTGAAGTGATGGGTGTCACAAGGGATTCTCACCATATTGCTTGTTATGATGCCTATTTGACCTCTGGTAACAGAGGGTGGTGGAGGATTTGGGAGGGTAGCCCTACTTCCTTGTGGATCAGGGTTATGGGTTGATTTTGAGCTCCTGTTTTTGGAACACAGGAGTTGAGAAGGTTGGATGTCTTTTAGAAGGATGGATGTTTGACTTCACCCACTTTACTCTCCCTACAGGTCCTGGTCTGGTGATCACCTCTCCCTCGGGTTCCCTGGTGACCACAGCTGCCTCTGCCCAAACCTTCCCCATCTCAGCTCCCATGATTGTCTCCGCACTGCCTCATGGCTCCCAGGCTGCCCTCCAGGTGGTACCTGATCTGTCCAAGAAAGGGACTGCTGCCCTCTCTGAAGGGGGTGGGGGTGGAGGGGGTGGGGCAGTTGCCCCCAAACCTCCCCGGGGTCGCAAGAAGAAGCGATTGCAGGAGTCGGGGCTGCCAGAGATGAGTGACCCATTCGTGCTATCAAACGAGGACGATGAGGACCAGCACAAGGATGGCAAGACATACAGGTGGGGAGCAGGGCTTAACTGTGGCTGTAATACAGTGTGGGGTTGGGGGTCTTGGTGCTCTACCCTTCATAAATAATTTGGGCCAGAGGTGGACTGTACTTCCTTTTCAGGAGCTTCCATGTGTGTGAAGTTTTCAGCTGCAGAATGAATTTGGATTTTTCTTTTCTTTTTTTTAGTTTACTCTATCAGCAGAAATTTAAAAATATGGTTAATCCACCTGTAAAGATTTCAGTGCATGTTCCTGAACCTTCAGGAAATAGGTTATCCTGTGACACTGCTGCTGAGGCAGCTAGTGACTAGGGCAGGGGTGGGCAAAGTCTGCTTCACTGAGGGATTTTGCAGGGGCATGCAGGCAGTGGATCACAGCTCTGCCCTGGGCTCCAGCCCTGTGTTGTTACTGCCCCATGATTCTGGGGTCTCCATGGAGACCAGCCAGGAGTGGTGCAGGCAGGGCATGCAGCGTGGCAGGGGAGATGGGTGGGCAGGGAGCTGTGTCCTTGGCTGGGGTCAGGATCTTAGAGTGGTGACAGCATGAGGCCTAGACCCGGGCCTGGGGCAGAGCCACAATCCAGTGCCTGCACGCCCCTGCCCATGAAACCTGCATGTATCACAGGGCCATCCAGGCAGCAGATTGTGGCTCAGCCCCGGCCTCATGCTATCACTGCCCTGGGAACCCATCCCATGATTCCACCTTGCTCGCCCATTCTGAACATTATTCCCTGCCTGCCTGCAGGCCACATAAGGAGTTTTTGTGAGCTGTTGTGCAGGAGGAAGAGGGTGCTGCTGACCCAGCCCACAGCAACTCAGCAAAACTCCTCACTTGGCTCACAGGCCCAAATAATTTCCCACCCCTGGACTAGGGGCTAATGATACTGAACCTCCCTGCTGCTGTTGTAGTGGTGAAGTGTATGTGGTATACTGCAAGATGCACTATTACCTGTTGCCCACTGGGGAGCTTCAGGTTTGGGAGCTGCAGTGCATCTGACAGCCTCTGGAGAGGAGCTCCTGGGTAAGCAGCATAGAGGTTAGAGACAGAAGAGGAAGGAGCCACAGAGCAATAAACTTCCATGGGCCGGTTTCTGGTCATGTGCATATTTCCTCTGCTGCTATTTTACCAAGCCCAGCAAAATAAGGCTATTTGAGCTAAGTGTTTAGGTGTTCTAGCATGTGAGGGGAAAGACCTTATGCTCTTAATGTCAGAAGAATGTGTTGAGTTTAAAGGTCAGCAGTAGAAAAAGGGAGAAGTGTAGTAGGAAGAGAAGTCCTCAGGCAAGGGGATACGGCATGTAGAAATGTCCAAAAAGATGCGGGTTGGGTTGCATGGAGCCGAGAGAGGTCTGGAGAGTTTTGCCTGTGTGGGAATGGGGAATAAGGTGAATTGGGTTGTCAAGGGTATGTCGAATCAGTGCTAGTTAGACATGGGGGAGAGTCGGCTGGAAGTGAAGGATTAGCAGGAGGAGTAATAATTTCTTGCTTTGCCATTTACAGTTTGGTGTTGCTTTTCCTTCTGAAAACAGAAAAGTGGTAGGGGACAGAACTGGGGAGGTGATGCCCTTTTCTTTTGCCACTTCACCCTGCCAACTGTTCTGTATCCCTTATCAAAACAGTTCCATTTGCATTGTTCTAAACATGGGTTTCTTTACTGATAAACCATGCAGTAAGTTGTAACAACATTTAAGGTGTTTATGCAAAATAAATTGTTCATGTTAGGGGTTGCATCAGTTGAACTATATCAGGTTTTAAGCCTCTTTGAGTTTCTGAACTAGTGCAGTTAATTTGGGAGAAAATGTGTAGATCAGCCCTCGGACTCCCTGCCCAGTGTCCCAAGTTTTCACTTAGAAAATGTGTTTAACCTGCAAGGTAGGGGAAGGGGTGTTTTGCAAGGTAGGGAGTTTGCTGTTGTCATGTATTTTATGTCTCAGCCCTAACTCCACACTACTCACATTCTGGATCACTGATTCAGTTGTTTAAATGTCTCGTCATAGAGACTGCCCTTAACAGAGATCTAGAATTAAAGCTCTACCATGACTTTATTACAGGCTGTAGTTTGCTTCAGAGTTTGAAAAATGTCTCTAAAGTAGGTGGAGTGACTTGGCATAAACCTTCATGCACATTCAATTTAAAAGGCTTTTCCCACATGGGCTGTTTTTAAAATAATAATAATAATAAAGGAGAATCAGTTCAAACGAAGAAATAGATAATACAGGAAATGGGTGGGAGAAGACTAAAATGAGGTTTCTAGAAGGCTGGGTACCACAAGAGCAGTTATGCTTTGGAGAAATGGGGCTATGGGTGGGAGGAGCTCATGTCCCAAGAAAGGGGGCAGAGGAAGGGAAGAATGGAGAGGTACAAGGCAAAGAAACTGGTGGCTCGGGTAGGACAGACAGAAGATTGCACTAGCAAATTTCTCTGTGTTACTTTCTTTCCCAAGTTCCACTTCTATCCCTTTCCCCAAGGACTACCTGGCTGATCACAGGAATGAGTATAGTAGTTCAGTGAGCCCCCTTTGACTTGTTAGAGCACTGCATGTCATCTGACTAGTCATGCACATTCATCAGACCCATGTTATTTCAGAAACAGAACCGTGCTCAAGAGAAGATTTTTCTCTGTCGATTCCTTAATTGTGGAGATGGAACAGCTGGGGAGTATCGGAGAGGTTGGAAAGCAAACATGGTTTGGGTCTTCTTTCTGTTAACAGAACAAGGAAAACCCCAAATTATTAAATAATTAGTGTTGTTCAGCTGATATTTATTTTGAACACAGATTTATGTCTATAGATTTGTGCTGATGTATTATCCAGCATATAACTTGCATGTTACATTTTCTTCCTTCATGCTTGAATATGTGACACTGTTTTTAGTAGCTTATATCTTCGTCAAATGATTTGGACTGGAATTTTAGAAAGAGAGCTTTAGCAAAACCAGTTCAGATTAGGGACAGCATTCTGCTTATGTTACCTCTTCTTGCCTTAATAGAAAAGATCAAGCACTTAATTTTATTGTTTATATTGCCATAACACATAGTACCCTTGTCAGGGACTAGGAACATCTTATGCTACTTGCTGTAACAAAACAAAAAAGTGAGGTATGTCCCAGGGAGCTTATGATTAAAGTAAATCTAGGAGGGTAATGGGTCTAGAGCTAGGGACAACAAAGTTGCCTTCTAATGCAGTGGTTCTCAACTTTTTTTTGCACCCAGAACCCATTGTAAACATTGATGACCAGTCCTAACCCAATAAATAGTTTAAAGTAGAAAACGCACAAGTATTTTGGCCCCAAAATACTTGTTACACACTAGAAGTGAAAGCAACTCAACAGTCTTTAATTTTTAAAGACAGAAATCAACAGGAAAACATTAACAGCAGTATCAGCATGTGGCTCTCCATTACTCCCAAGTGACATTCATCATTGTGCAATTCAACAATGCAGATTGCTGGTGCCCCTCACTCCCGACACACAAATCTGTGGGGGGGGACACCTTCCCCCCTCTCCATACCTCCCAGTATATTGCCTGTGCACCCTGTGCCCCCATAGACTTACCTGCAGGGAGCTTCAGGAGCAACTTTCCACGCTGTCTGGCTGCCATGTGCACATGCGCATGCATACATGCATGTGGTGCCTGCTGCCTAATTGCCCTTCTCCCACTCCCCAGCCCCAAGCAGCCCCTTGCTCCTTTAAAGAAGAAAATCTGTGGTTTTCCATTTTTTTCTGGTAATGTTTGCGACCCTTTCATCCACTTTTGGGTAACAACCCACAGGTTGAAAAATGCTGTTCTAATAGAAATCCATGTTTATCAGCCTCCAAAGATTCTCTTTGGGCTTGTCCAGAGCTATAGAAAAATGCTTGCTGAAAAAGTCTCTGAATTTCATATTCATTAAGCATGGTTCTTAGGCAGTTCTCTACAAGTGTCATGTAGAAGTGTTATCAAGATCCCACTTGGCTCACTTACTTGCTGAAATTTCCAACTGTTTATGATCTGTTGTATGTGGGAGGGATTGGTAGAACTCTGTTATGGGGGCCTGACACTTCCCATTAAATTGTAGGGTTTTTTGTTTTGTTTTTTTAACATTGCTTAGGCTTTGCTGAGCTTTAACTATTTGGCTTAAGACTCTTCATTTTGATTGTCTGCCTTTAGTAGCTCTTTGGGGAGAAATATTACCTAAACCAGGTTGGCTGTTTGAGGCAAAGGAAAAATGTTTTTCAGTGTTAGAAAAGATCACCAAAACTTTTTAAACAGCCCTAGTATCCTCCTGCTTTGGATAGGCTTATGTTTCTTTGGTGTGGCTTCCATGTCAGGCATAGCTCTTTGTCATACATGCAAAAATTCACTTAAATTTAACCAAGTTCTAAGTGTTGCTGTGGGGGGGTGGAATCTGCTTGCACAGGTTCAGCAGAGCTTCTTTAAAAGTTTAGTGGTTAAAATCTGGGAGGATTATATTTTTGTTGAACAGCTTGGGGCTTTTGCAGCCTAGATGCCATCCTCTCAGAGCTCATGTGCGTGAGTGGAGTCTGGATTAAGGGAAAGAAGAGGAGTGGGCTGGGACTCGATCAGGGCAGGAACAGAAACTAGAGTTGGTGGAGGAAGTTTGGATCTGGCTGAATAGGGGGACTGGGCCTGGGAATTGGGGGTGGGAAGAAAGACTAACTATTCATGCAGAGACTGGGAGCTGGTGAAAGATTTTTGAGGCTGGGACTGAGTGGTCACTTTACAGTGGGAAGAGAGCTTAGCAGCAGAGATGTGGGTTTTCTGGAAAATTTTGAATTGGAAAATTTTCTAATACCCTAAATAGAACATGATCTGATTTAGCATGCTTATTTGACTTATTCAGAGATTGTTAGGGGCTGGAAGGGACATTGCAAATCATCGGATCCAACGTGACCGCTGCCCAACACCCCCCTCCCCCGGGCAGGAAGACAACTGGGGTTAGGTGACCCCAGCAAGGTTACTGTCTAGTCTCCTGTCTAGAAAGCCTCCAGGGTAGCTGAATGCACCACTTCTGGAGGGAATTTATTTCACAGTCTGGACACCCTGACTGTGAAGGAGTTTTTCCTGGTATTAAGGCTGAAGCGGCATTCCAGGAGTTTGTATCCATTCGTCCTGGTCAACCCCAGGTGTGCCTTGGTGAACAATTGTTCACTGAGCTCCTGCTGCACCCCTTTGATATAATGGTAAGCCACTATAAAGTCCCCTCTCAACCTCCTCTTTAGTTTAAAGAGGCCCAGGTCCTCCTTCCTGCCTAGCAGGAGGTTGGACTCATTGATCTGTTGAAGTCCCTCCTGATCCTAGCATCTATGAATCTATGAAAAACTGTTGACGCTAATTTTAGCACACAGAAAGAACTGCACATAATCTGCCATGGTTGTCCACGTGTCTACTTCAACAGAGTTCAACTCTCTTCCACTGAGGTCATTGCAGCACCTCCAGTTTCACTGTCACTATCTGTAGAATCACTTGCACTGCTTATTAGTTCTATTTCAGAATCCGATTGAGGCAAACCTGATTCAGAACTACTTGAGCCACAGTCTCTTTCGCTAAAGGATGGCTTTACCAATGAGTCTATGGACAAGAGAAACTTATCATCACACTGCATCTTCTTTACTAATTGTGCTTCTGACTGATTCTCCAAAAGCAAGAGATTTTGAGAAATAGAAACAAATCCTTTAATATTTGACATGCAGCTTTCATGTTACTTGCATTATCAGTTACAAGGGCTTGTACTCTGGAGGAACCTGCACTTTCAATCTCTTCACTCAGTAATTTGACTGTGTATTCACTAGGGGTGCACTGATAGAGATTTTGGGGGCTGATACCAATAGCTGATATTTAAGGAGGCATATCAGCCGATGCTGATCCAGTAATTGCTTTTAGGAGTATTGGCTCAGGTGTTGCTAACGCAATGTTCAATAAAGGATTTCCTTATATATCAGTTCATCCATCTGATATCAGTCAGTGATTCTGCTTTACCAATCCTTTGAATAATCATTGTTAAGGGAGAATGTGATAAGTGATAACATGATGGTAACTTATATGATGGAGGAATTAGCTTGTAATGTTCCTTCCAGTATTGATTTTCAGTTATGGAAAGAGCTGTACCACTTGGAAATATAGCTTAAGCTAATGTCTCATCTGCTTTTTCTTGATCTTCTTTTGACGTTTTGTCCACAAAACTTGATAAAAAGCTTGATTGTCTTGACCAGCTACTCATGGTGGATCGTGTATCTGGTGACAGTTGATCTTGAAAGCGAGGATCCTGCTGCTTCTTCCCCCAGACCTGGCAGCTCAACACTTTCATTTTCCATTTTTTGCAAATCTGCTGTTTCACTGGAACTACCAAGTTCCTGCAACAAAAGGGGTGAAAAGATTTTTATTTTAACCTATTCTAGTCTGGCCTCATCCATCGGAAGGAGAAGCAGCAGGGAGTTTGCTTCCCCCCTCCCTGCCAGAAAGAACACTCTGCTGCTCTACTTCTGCTCAGTTTCCCTGGGACTGCAGAGCAAAAGGGAAGTATAGTCTGACCTCTGCTATCAGCCAGAGGAGTAAGCTCGCTCTGCTGGGTTGAAATAGTTAACTATTTATCTGTTATGTAATTTTTAAAAATATATTGTTAAGCCTAAGCCACTTTGGGTGCTTAATGCAAGCAGAAAAGCAGGATACAAATATTTTAAATAAATGAATAATAGTCCAGAGTTGCATTAACAACTTTTCAAATTCTAATGTTTTTAAAACTATTAGGTGCTAGTCTATATTGTGTGTTGTTTAGCCTAGTAATTTGTTTACTTACATAGGATTCCTGAAGTAGACTTTTTCTCAGATGATGCTGTTCCACCACTTCATTGTATTAGCTTTCTGTATATGGCTTGTACTCTTTCAGGACAGTTTGTACGTGTTATTAAATGTTTCTTTATTTTTGTTGTATTGTTAGCATACTCCTGCCCGCAACATTCACATCTATCAACTTTCTTCCTTCCTTCAGTGGCTTGAACTTCGCTATAATGATGCCACAAACTAGGTTGTTTTTTCTTCTGATTAGGCATTATTATGACTACTTCAAACCAAAAGCACTAAAAAACTAACAAATCTTATGCAAACAGTTCCAACTTCCCCAACTCTAGAAAAGAAATGAGACACTGCTCTGTGTTTGCTGAACTGAAAGTGAAACAAAAAATAATCACAGTTTTAGTTTTGCTTTTGCTTTCACTTGCAGTCTGAGATGAAATAAGAATTTTAACTTTGGTTTTGATTTAACTTGCACAGCCAACTACGTAAATTCATAACTTGATTTGGATTATAATGTGAGTGTATTTACCCTCTTGTTTACAAATCAATAAAACATATATGTACTCTCTCACATACTTCCTAGGGATAATCACCTGAAAAACTTTAATTACACCTTTGAAACTGCCAAGCTTGCCCAATATTGTATTGGCATCCATTCATTGTCACTAATGAATTTTATGAAACAATGAATTTTTAGAAATGGAAAATTTCCCATGGAAAAACATAGCACTGGAAAAATTTCTGCCCTACATCTCTGCTTAGCAGTAGAAAAGCTGAAAACTAGTGTGGTTAAAAGGTGACCGTTCTAATGGGGGACTAGAATGTGAGAAGATAATTGGGTCTAGCTCAGTGAGGAATCACATAGTGGGGAGACTGAGACAAGGAGCTGATCTATGGGGAGAACAACTACAGAAGAGATCAATGGAATGAGTATCTATCTGGGAGACAATAGGGTCCGTTGGGTAAAGAGACTGTGACTGGGAGTGAAACTTGAAATAGGGGAGGAGGCTGGATTTTTGGATAGCACTCAGTGAATGAGTAAATGAGGACAGGGGACTAGGATAGACTAAAGGGAATGGGCAGAAGTGGTCAAGCTTGGGAAGAAACCAGCTGATACACATGTTCTCAAAGCCTGGAATGAAATTCAAGATGCCCAGACCTCATTCTTTTGCTGTCAGGAAATATCTCTGTAGCGCGTTAGTAGAGTGTCTTCTCCCTGCAGTATTGTTGCACAGTGGATGGCTTACTGTTGCATTACTTTGTTATTGGTTATTTAGGCAAAGGTTTGTGCGGGGCTATAAATGTTATGGAAGACCAATCTGAGTGCGAGTTGATGTCATATGCTTGAATTTACTTTAACACAAAAATATTTAAAAAGTGGAAAGTCAAGCATTCTGAAGTCAGGAAATGTCAGAATTCAAGTTGCTTGTGCAACCTTAAATTGGTCCTATCTTGCATATATGGTACAGGCAAGACAGCATTTAATTGCAATATATGTATAATTTTTACAGTACCTCTCATTTGTTGCACAGGATGAGTAAGCTCTGGGACGAATTGGGGCTGTGTAGTGAAATAGGCTATTAAAGTCTTTCCTCACTATTTCTAGAATTTGGATAGGACATAATGAATAAGGCAGGGGGTTATAGGGAGAGAAAGGAAGGTCTGACTAAGGCCTTTGAATGCTGCTGTGTAGAATTTGATTCTTTTCCTGCCTCTGTCAGAATGTTTATGTTGTACCAGTTAAGGCACTTAAACTAATCCTTTCACATATGGCCATTAATTGCGTGTTCCTCCATGCGGAAACTGAGGTCTGACTTGCAGAAGTGTTAAGTACTCACAGCTGCAGAATGCACTCCATAGGAACTGACTTCATATATACATGAACATAGACAACACTAAGTACTCTGGGACAAAAAACAGGTCTGGGCATCTCTAATTGGGTGCTCAAAATTAGTGGGTATTTCTGATTTTAGTTTCTCTGTTCCTTAGTTCCCCATCTGTAAAATGGGAATAAAATTCCATCATCTCACAAGGACATTGTGAAGTGAAATTAATCTTTGCGAACCACTTGGACACTATACTGATGTGTACCATAGAAAAGCCCATGAGGCAATGAATAATTCTGTTTGCAGAGAGGGTTTGAATCTTGTGTGGTTTGCAGTGCCTGGGGCCATGCATTGAATGGGAAGGATAAAGCACATTATTGAATAGTGGTTTAGCTGGAGTACTGTCCATTTGTGCAGTGAAATGAGTTTTTTCCAATGGAAAAAACAATACGTGATTGGCTAAGACCATTGTACTATATAAACATGGAGACAAGGTAACTTTGATTTGCCAGCTGTTTGCATGCATGACTTTGTAACATTAATGGCCTTTTAATAAGGGGTTTGCATAGAATTAACCTATCCATGAACATCTAGTTGCACGTTGTTGCCTTTGCTTGTTCTTGGAGGAAGGAAAAGATGTGTCCCTAGTCACTAGTACTTAAAGCCTGAACTGGTTGACTTAGTACTGCACAGCGTTCTAATTAAAAAGTAAATACCATGTAAAAGCAATGAAGCATACCTTAGATTGGGTAAAGACTGGTAAAGTGACAGATTTTTAAAAATAGTTTTCATGGGGACACTAATCACTGGATGGAGGTGTGTCTGGTGGAGTTCCTCAGGGACTAGTTGTAGGTATCGTGTTTTGCATTGTTATTTTTATCAGAGTTTTGAAAGTCATAAAATCACATCCACAGATGATTTTCCCCTCTATATTTTTAGTTATGTCAGTATTTGTCCTGTAAATGTTGTCAGCAGCCTGGATTGCTTGGTAGGCTAGACCCATAAAGCGTAAGCGATTTCAGCGCAGTCATATGAAGAGTGAAACATCTAAGAAGATCTACAAGTCATGCCTATGCATGGGGAGCAGTATCCTGGAAAACAGTGACTTAGAAAAGGATTCAGGGACTGTGTGACAAGTAACTATAATGAGCTCCCAGACAGGGTTGTAGGAGAATGAGTCATCACAACCCTTGGATGTCTAAACAGAAGAAATGATTAGAAGAGGGGGGATTTTAATGCACTGATGAGACTGCTAAAATCCTGTATGCATTTCTAATGTTAACATTTGAAAAAGTTGTTGGAAAAATTGACAGGAAGCAGTAAGGACTTATAATTTAAGGGCTGAAAAAATGCCTTATAGTAAAGGTCTTAAACTAAACAGATTGAGCTCTTTTTTCAAAAGAAGTTTGAGAGGTGACTTGTTCAAAGTGTGTAAGAATTATCAGAAAGGAGAAAAGGCTGGGTACTAAAAAGTTTCTCTCTCTTCCTGAGAGTCAGAAGAAGCCATGGCTGGAAATGAAAACTAGACAAGCTGGAATTAAAAATAAGGTACAGACTCTTAGAGTGATAAGCCATTGGAACAAACTACCTTTCTTTAGTGGATTCTGAATGCCTTGATGTTTTCCAGTCAAGGTAGGTCATAGAATATCATCAGCTACCGTGGTGTCATTCAGGAAGCCAGACTAGATGATTTAATTATTGTTCCCAGCCTTAAATATATAAACTGCCTCTGGAGTGTAGCATTTCTCATGGTTTCCTGTATGCCAAAATCCAGATGTTCCCCTACTCATTTCCTAAAGTCTGCAGCTTTCTTCATGTTCACCTCTACATGACAGGAATGTAAATATCTGCAGAACACTAGAAAGACAGGGTCTCTTTCCCGTATAATTTTAAATACAATATGTCTCATGAGTAAAGGATGGTAGTGTGGTTAGTGCTGCTTGCACCTGTTTAGTTCTTTGCCTGCCAAGCCCCTCTTGTGTTTAGTTACTACCTTTAAAGCTGAATTGTAGCGCTTTACAATTGGAGCTTGGTCCTGATGTCTTTTGAGCTCTTCTAGGTCAAGAGATGCAGGGAAACTCATGAAGATCACATCAATTTCAAATGTCTGTCACAAACAGAGTTCTGACTAACAGTCCAGACTGGTAGTTAATTGTACTTTGTATGGCTTTCCAACAAATCGAGTAGTAGCAGTCACCAGTCACTTTTTGGAAATTTGGGAAGCTGATGCCACATTATTTCTCTGAGCCATATCTGTAAAATCAGATGGTGCTGTGGGATTGGGGAAAGGGGACTAGAGGCAGGGCTACTTAAGAGTCCATATAGATGAAGTACTCTGATACGGGACTGAAAAGCAAAATGTGTTGACTCTCAAAAACTGAGAACTTAAAATTTTATAATCTTAGCCCCACTTCATTCATCTTTTGCAAATAATTTTCAAGCTTGGGAGAAGTGTGTGTGAGAGAGATTAACACCAAGATAAAGCAATTAGTTGACATTTTAATCTTCCTTTTGTTGAGTGGCTCAGGGAACTTCCAGTATTCTACAGCCATCTTAACTTAGCTTACATCCTGGTTGAACCAGGGTAACATAGTGCTTTTAAGATGTCTGGCATTGGGGAATACACTTGGATGTCAGTAGAAAAGGATTAAAATGTTTGTCCTGTTCTGTGACTGGTGAGAAGATCATTTTGGATGCTGAGAGTGTCACTGGCATGTTAAAGTAATTGAGACAATGCTAGTGTTGCTGCCTGGTCAGGAAGGTGAAGTGCAGAACTGTCTGAGACCTTGTCAAGCTACCTAGATACAAAAATGACTGGAGGTGAGTAAGATCACAAGCTGGTTATGAGAGAAGTATGTAAATATGTTGTTATGTATATAAGTAAGATAAACTTGCAGTATAATAGTGCTGATACTGTGAGCTCATTGTCATGGATAGGCATAACATTCAATCCTGACTTTCAGTTAAGTGGTTGAGAAGATAGCAGAAATTTGTTGAAGCTACCTTGATTTTACATTTCCATACTTCCCAGTTTTGTTTTAAAATTCTGACTTACTCTTAAACTGCAATGCCTCTATTGTCATTAAATCTTAGCTTATACATATATGTCTGAGGGGCATTGTTATCATATAGAGGTGAACATGAAGAAAGCTGTAGACTTCGGCAGCTTTCATGGTAGGTGCTGTGACATACTCCATCTCTGAGAGTCAGGTTAATCCTGACTTATGCCTTGAAATTGGATCTGGCAACTCCACTACTGAATTCTTGGGTAACCTTTGGTGAGTCACTTCAACTCCTTTTGTTTCTCAGACTGTCTCAGAAGGATGCTGCTGACCTGTGTATAAATCTTTTTACTTCTATAGATGAAAAGCTGCCAAGTCAGAACAACCTCTGTGTGGCCTTGGGCCTTGCTGAGCAAAGCAGAATAAAGTAGAAGTGGAGTTTCTGAGCCAAATTGCTTTTCATAATAGTTGGTGCAGAAAGGTCAGAAAAATATTCATAAAGCAAAATATCCTTCTGTCTTCCAGACTAGCTAATTCTGTACATTTTCCCCCAAGCTCCTGTTCAAGCCAAGGATCATGTCCAAATTTCCACTTTGTGTTACAGTAGTTTACAATTATAAAAAAAAAAAATGAAATGCTCAGTTATGGTGGGAATGCCTCTATAATAGATCCAGTTACAACTTTTTGTTTTAAATAACTTGGGGCCTAGTTTTACAAATAGAAAATGCCTTAGACATTTAAACAAGAAATTTGCTAAAGAACCCAAAGAACTATGCAGTAGACAGCATTCTACTTTACTGTTTTGCTAAGAAGCTGGGGCAAATACAAAGCTTTTTCTGGACTTTCAGGGTGATAATAGGCCTGTTAGCATTAATCTACAGTTGTAAAGAGTAAATCTGAGCAGGCATTCTAGATGGCCTTTCTTCCAGATATATACAGTTAGTAGAAGGGATATTAGAATTGATGCTGTCACAAGATTCACAATTTTTGGGGGCCAGAAGGGATCATCCCGCTTAACCGCATGTATAAGACAGGCCAGAGAACCTCACTGAATGATTACTATAGCAAACCCTGTAATGTGCCTTTGAGCAGCTTTCAAGGGCCAGATCTTCAAGAGGAAGCAACTAGCTGCTGAGAATCTGGCCTCCAGTCTGGATTTAGACCTATTGTGACAGGGGATCCACCACAATATTCTGTATGTTATTCCAGCTATTAGTAACCTCATTATGGGCAACTTGTCTTGCTTCCACTTTAGTTTTTTGAGCTTCTACTTGAAATCATTGGATCTTGTCATATCTTTGACTACTGAATTAAAGGATCCTCTGCTATCTAATGTTTTCTCCCCATGTAAGTATCTGATGACTCTTGATCTTCCCTTACAAGCAAGCTAAATAGATTAGATTCTCTAAGTTTCTTACCATTTTACATTTCCCAGACATATGTTCATCATAATTTTGAAGTGTTCCAACATCATTGTTCTTTATAAAGGCAATACCTACTTTGGCCTCATTTCCATACTAAAGCTTTCATTAGTCACTTCAGATCATCTAACCATAATGTTGCACTCTAGTAGCTTGTCCTTTAATTTAAGAAGGATTCCAACTTTAGAAGAGTTAAGTTCTGGAATTGTAATAATAGACGGAAACATGATTAGCTAATATGGACCTTAAAAAGTTTATGAATAAGATTATGCAATGTAATTACCTGCAATTACAGGCTAATTGCGGTAACTTCTTGATGCCAAGGGTTCTTCCAGTTTGGTGTGTAGCTGAAAGTGTGTGTATGTGTGTGTGGGGGGGTGTTGTTTTGTTTTTTTGGGTTTTTTTCGTTCCTCTCCCCAAGCATCACTGCTTTCAAGGAAAAATCCCCTATTTTTAAGTACCACTCAAATACATGTGTCTAAGTTTTGGTATGAACCTTTCTCGAAAAAAGGGGAAAATTGGACCAAGTAAGTGACAGTATTTGAGTCAACTGAGCTTTTGGCTTTTTAGAATCCTGCTAGTACTTTTGGATGCTCGTAGTTCTGCAACTGTCGACGCTTGGAACTTCCTCTATGTTGTTCCTGAAGAGAGAGTTTAAGCTTGGGTCTATGAGGATTTATGTAACTCCTAAATAGGCTTTTGTGATTAAGACAGGTACACTCAGGCAATGTGTGTTCCAGATGAATGTATATTATTTAAGCACATACTTTATGACATATGCATTATAGTAGGGTTTGGAATAAAAGTTGGAGGGAGAAAGAGAGAGGGTGAATGGGGATATGACTGAAAATGAGCTAGTCATGAAAAGGAAAGACCTCTGAACCGTGGGTAAGCATCTGTATTTGGGAATTGGGGCGTCCAACAACTGGACTTCAACTGGAGGCGAAGCTTAGTAGCCTGTGGAAGTGTCAGGTAGGTGTTGTGTAAATTTACGTATACATTACATATACTAATCAAACTATTGCACATTATATACAGGGTACATGACTCCAGTATGGGAGCTGTAACATACAGAAGGAAAGCATTTTTTTTTTTTTGAGTCAGGAGTTGGGGGGAGAAGGGGAAAGGACTTCATATGCAAAAGTATGAGATGACCAGGAGGAATGGGATCAGATTTTTTTGTGGGGAGTCCTGTTACTGAGCATTCTTAAACATTTTTAAAATATAAGGAAATTTCCAGACAGGGAAGTGGTCAACCTTCAGTGAAAGATGAAAAAAGGTCAGCCAGTCTGTTAGCTGTATTTTGGAGCTCTTGGATATTAACCTTAAAGTTCTGAACACGAGTGCTAGAGATCCCACAAAACACTGAGGAGTCTACAGATTAACAAATAAAACCACAACAACCTTAACTCTGCCCTGTGGTGGTACTCTGAAGAAAATTCAAAGACTCAGACTTACCTTTCTATCATATCAGCAGTTACTAAAACTTTTGCTAACTTTAATTATGCAGTGGCAAAACCTCTTTTATAGCCATTTGCCAGTATTGGAGAAGTGAAAGCTGGCAGGTAGCAGTGGCTGACAAGTCCCAATGGCTGATTAGTAGCAGACAGATGCCAGTCATTTTTTAATTTTTTTTGAAGGTTCCACCTGATACATATATGCCTTAACTTCATTCTAACTTGCGTCCAAATTCATAGAATGTTATAAAACTCAATAGTAATGTGAAAACAATAAAAACATAGGATGGTGAATCATTGCACTTGTTATGGAAGACGCATGTGAAACTACATCTGCAAGTAATGTTCAGTGCTTCTCATTTTTAACATCCAGTTCAAGCTAGATAATACAGTGTTACAGGGTTAAGGTGGTTGTGATCTTAATTGCTGTTGCAGACTTTCCAGTACTCAGTGTTTAGTTTTTATGGTCAAATGGAACTTTAACCTGGGGTTTCTAGGATGATTTTTATGACCAAAATAAATAAGACAGACAAAGCTCTGGTTTTTTTGGTCTAGGAATTATTTTTTCTGCTCCCTCCACATCTATCTTTTATTCCCTCAGAATATTTTGAAGGTTCTGTTCTGTCTCCCTTTTCTTATCTGTATGCCAAACCAAAATCTGGGAAGAGTCAAGGGCTTTAAGTTATTTAATTTATCTGGCCCAGAATATATTTGAGGCTCACTGTCTTAGGTCCCCCTCTCAGTCTTTTTTCCACTCTCTTCCTGGGATGGAAGGGCCTACAGCTGAACACAGTATCCCAGGAGAGGACTGCACAGCTACAGAGAAGGGGCTGCCCCCTCTCCACTCAAGAACTTGAGGCCTCACATATTGAGCACCTCACCTGATTGGTGTTGATGCATATTGGGGCCTGTCTCCATGTGATACTGTCTCTTCCCCTCACCCCGGTCAGGTGCCGGATGTGTTCGCTGACCTTCTACTCCAAGTCGGAGATGCAGATCCACTCCAAGTCCCATACGGAGACAAAGCCACACAAGTGTCCTCACTGCTCCAAGAGCTTCGCCAACAGCTCCTACCTGGCCCAGCACATTCGTATCCACTCAGGGGCCAAGCCCTACACGTGCAGCTACTGCCAGAAGGCCTTCCGCCAGCTCTCCCACCTGCAGCAGCACACACGGTAAGGGCCGGACGAGGCTGAGGGCCTTCCGAACTGCATGCCGCCGTCAGCCCAGCATGCTGCAAACGCCCAGCAGTGGGGAGGCCACCTGGGGAGACTTCGCAGTTTCCCATAGCCTGCTCTTCCACACAGCAAATCAGCAGTCACGTTCCCCAGCTCCTGGGGCTTGTTGCTACTGACTATGGGGGATAAGTCAGGGCAACCTGCACCAAGGGGCATCTGTATAGAGGTGCTGTTTTCTGTGAGACTGTAGGGTTCATACTGTTAAAGGAAGTCTTGAGTAAGTGTAGGGTTCTCCATTTCCCCATCATCCCAACACAGCTCTGCTGAGCATCTCTGTCTTGACTTGTATCCCCTCTGCTATTCCAGTCATGGGCTTCCCACACACAGCTCTGCCAGTGCCCCTCAATCCAGACTGTACAACTCCTCTCTCTGGCCCCCCGGTGCAGATAGGCCTTCATCTCTCAAACTCCAGAGGAGTGCTGTTTGAGACCGAGTGGGTTCAGTCCACATCTGGAGTTCCTCTGTGTAGCCAGATAGTGTGGTACTGTCCCACCCCCTTTGTGCCCTCATTCCATCAGCACTAGCCAGATGGTGGTCGTGTCCAACTGCTGCTGCTCCTCCTCCTCTTCGGCAGGATCCACTCCAAGCTTCACACGGCGATTGTCAAGCCGCACAAGTGTCCTCACTGCTCCAAGAGTTTCGCCAACACCTCCTACCTGGCCCAGCACCTCCGCATCCACTCGGGGGCCAAGCCCTACAGCTGCCGCTACTGCCAGAAGGCCTTCCGCCAGCTCTCCCATCTGCAGCAGCACACACGGTAAGGGCCAGAGGAGGCTGGGGGCCTGGCCTGGCCCCCCCCGCCCCACACTGCCGGCATGTATCTGTGGAGCACACGCGCCGAGCATGCGGGGGGCGGGCAGGGGAGACGGCTGGCTGCATCCACAGGAGGACGCGGCCCAAGAGAGGATGGAGTGGAGGCTGCGCAGGAGACACTGACCACGTCAGGGCAGAGGTGGGCACGTGCTAGCCCTAGGAATCCTTGGTCATGCACCATGGGGAGCACAGAGAGAGAGATGAACATTGGCTGTAGGGCATCCCCGCCTGGCACTCTGCAGGCAGGGCACTGAGCCTGAGTGTGTGGAAGCTTTTCTGGCATTGCAGGGGGGTACAGATACAGACTTAGCTAATCTTAGTTGGATAATATGGAAGAGAGAATGTGTATGTACCCCTACTGTGAGGAGCATGTTGATCGTTCTATGGCTTTGTTGGTGTGGGCACAGAGATGCACACACCTTGATCGTGTGGGTACAGAGGCTGAGGCAGAGTGCCTGTACCCACAGACTCCTAGCTCTTGCACAGGGCCCAGATATGAAGCTAGTCAGTTACTTCTGAGCTGTTCATACTTAACCCAATCAATATCTGAACTCGTTACCCTCCATATTTTCCCTACACTTTTTCTTCTCGTTTTGAGCACAAAAAATGGGTTTATGTCCCTCTTATCTGACCCAATTAATGTCTAGGTACAACTTCACACCCAACCCTGCTTGAATGGCTGTAGGATTTGGTCGGGGCATGAGGCTGTGATATCCTACTTACTGCTTCCCATTTGTGCTCTTCCTCTGGCAGCATCCACACCGGGGACCGACCTTACAAATGTGCTCACCCTGGGTGTGAAAAGGCTTTCACCCAGCTCTCCAACCTGCAGGTAAGGTTGCAAGCTCATCTGACTTGCTAGTGGGAGAAGTATGTGGAGGTATGTAGGATGAGACTCTTTTCCTCATAGTGAGGCACCTGTGGAGGTGGGTTTGGGAGAGCAAGGAACAGAATGGAGAAATGCAAGAAAGCTGCTCCAGATCCAGGGAATGTTTAGAGGAGGATTCTGTACTATTGAACATGTCGAGCCTTTTGAAATTATGTAAGCAGCATAAGAGTCATGCAGCGTTTTTTTTTTCTTTTGGACTGCCAGCTGCTTTAATGGCATGAGCAAAAGGAGTGAGCAAAATGTTGAGAGTTTGTAGGAGATGCCAGTCAGTGTGGGGGAGAAAGAGGGACTGTAGACAGCAGGGAGAGCCCAGGACAGTTTGAAGAGCAACAGGAATTACCAGAAGGGAAAAGCAGAGCAGGTGGGAAAGAAAGGAAGAGGAGGAGGAGGAGTGAGATGGAAATGAAGAGGAGTAGAGCCTGCTTGATGTGGTAGATACGTCTCTTCTAGTATGATGAAAGCACTTGGAGAAAACTAATGCTTGGTACAAGAGAGACTGGGGGAGTGGGATTAAGCAGGGATGAGAATGCCCCCGGAGGAAGGGACCCAGAGGCCTTGTTACTCAGGGCGCCAGGAACTAGGGACCTTAGGACCTGAGAAGTCATCTTCAGCTCTAACATCCAGTTCCTCCCACTTCCCTTCTTCCTCCACCCCTGCTTGTATCTGCAGTCCCACAGACGGCAGCACAACAAAGACAAGCCTTTCAAGTGCCACAACTGCCACCGTGCGTACACAGATGCTGCCTCCCTGGAGGTTCACCTGGCAACGCACACGGTGAAGCATGCCAAGGTCTACACCTGCTCCATTTGCAGCCGGGCCTACACCTCGGTGAGTATCACTGGGTGAGGGAGAGGGGTGCTAGAAATGTTCCCCAAGGTTGCAGGCCTTTTCTTCATCATGAGAGGGGTGTCTGGAGTTCTGGTTCCTGTTGTCCTAACTGTGACTCCTCCCTTGCCCTTTCATAGGAGACCTACCTGATGAAGCACATGCGGAAACACAACATCCCTGACCCACAGCAGCAAGTGGCTCAGGCCCAAGCCTCTCAGCAGCAGCAGCAGCACTTCCAGCCGCAAGGTGGTGCGGCAGCAGGGGGCCCCTCTGCAGACACTAATCCCCCTAACCCTCCCCCACAGTGCTCCTTTGACCTGACTCCTTACAAGACTTCAGAGCACCACAAGGACATCTGCCTCACTGTCAGCACCAGCACCATCCAGGTGGAGCATCTCTCCAGCTCCTAGAGACCATGACCCCAGGAGCAGAAAACCTCTCATGCATAGCCTGTGCCCAGGGGCACTGTTTGTGCAATGGTCCCTCCTCATGCAACAGCCTCTGGCCTCTCCTGTAACAGCCTTTCCTGGCCATATACCCTGTCAGTGGCAACCCCTTAAGTGACATCCTGTCTCCAGAGGCATCCTTTTGTGCAGCAGCCTGCCTGATAGTGGGGTGCTGCCTTGTGTAAGAGCCCCACTCCAGTGTTGGGATCGCTTCCTTGTGCAAGAGCCCTACGTTCTACACACAAAGCAAAGCTCCCTTTTGGCCTTCTCTATAATTGTAAAATTATATGTGCAGGCTGAGGGGGGCACCCCCTGGGACACGCAGGGTAGATAAGATGGAAAGAGTGTCATTGTACATCGGGGCTCGGACACATGCTGGTGGCAGACCACAGAAGGGTCTGACAGCTGGAGGTTTTTTCTTTGAGGATTTCCTTGTGTGTCTAAAGGAGAATATTCACTCTCCTCTCCTGCTTGTGAAGGGGAGGATGGGGGGTCACTTGTCCTGCCGTAGGGCCCAGGATGGGAGAAATCCCCCTGCTGTCTAGATGAAGACAAGAACTTTGTGGGAGAGAAGTGAGGGGTGTTCCCAAGGTGCCTAAGCTGCTGAGGGGTGCAAAGGCCTGTAATCTCTCCTTGTCAATGGAGAATAAGAGGAGTCTCTGTGAACTACTTGCTCCCTCTCCCTCCCAGCTGTAGGAGGAAGGTGGTGGAGGAGACCCCCACAAAGATACAAGAGAATGGGGTCCAGCTCATTGCTCTGCCTGCCATTTGTGGATGATGCAATAGTAGCTTGATTTTTCCACCCCCTAAGAAGTCTGCAGGCATCAACAGCAAACCAAAAAGCAGTTGGAGATGAGGGTAAGAGACTGCCACAATGATCATTGTTTCCCTCTCCCTAATCCCTCTTCCAGGAAGACGTGGCAGTAGTTCTAACTCTCAAGCACCCATTCCCCCCCCCCTCAGTTCTGCCTTCTGGTTCCCAAAGCAGGGTGGGGGGAAGTGGCACAGATCAGCCTTTTCAAGGAGCCAGCATGAGGCAGGGAAAGGCTAGCTTCTGCTCATGTTTTATCATGGGCACTCTCCTAGGCTCCTTCTTGCCAAGACAGGCTGGACTCGCATGGCAGTGGTGGCATTTTAGATGGAGAGAATCAGAAAGGTTCCCCAGAAGGTGGACAGTGGAAAAGGGACAGACCCCACAAGGAGAGACCAATCCAATGAGATGCGGGAGCCACCAATAATAAACTGAAGGCCCCTTGAATTTATATATATATATATATATATAAAAATATAAATATATATATAAATATCTATTCCCCAGTCCTGGCCCGCTCTGTCCTTGCTGTAACTGTTTCTATCTCTGTGTTTATAAAAATGTGTTATCCTGGAAAAAAAAAATTCAATCTTTATTCTTCCCTCTTTCTCTCTTTGTCTCCAGCTTCCCCCTCCCCCCTGACCATCCCCTTCCCCCTCTTGTTTTGGTTTTGGTTTTGGTTTTGGTCCACGTGATTTATGGTTTTTCATGTCATTTGTTCATTTATCTGGCTTTCATTTGGATTGCTAGATCATGGAGGCTGGTTCAGAAGAAAGAAACAAAGGCAAAGAAAAATTGTTCGATGTTGGGATTTAAAACAAAACTCCAGGATTCCAAACTTCTGTATGAAAGGGGGCTTTTTAAAAAATATTGTATAGAAATAAATTTGTGTAAAAGGCTCCTTGGGGAATGGAGGTGCTCACGTGCGCATGAACTGTGAGCACCTGCCCCAATGCACAAGGTAAGAATGTGTGAGAATTGTGTGTTCCTTCCCTGTGCACCACTGCATGTGAGAGCAGTATGTCATATAACTGAATCCAGAGCAGTTGCGCGAATGCTAGAATAGTGCTGCCCTACCTTTGTCAACAGTGGGATGTGAGCAGCAGCTCCACAGAGAAAATTGTGCACTTCTCTTTTGCACCAGATGCAAGTGGGCTGGAGCTGAGGATTGTTTACATGCACCTGTGACCCAGGCACTACAGTGAATGGTGGTGCTGTTTCATGGAGTCATAATTTAGGGCCAGAGGGGGCCACCAGATCATCTAGTCCGACCTCAGGTATATTTTAGGCCATTCATTTTCACCCAGGTTTTTTTTTTTTTCATAGAAACCATTAATTTGTTTAGCAAAAACATATCTTTCAGGAACACATCCAGTCTCTGACAAGTTGGGGAGCCCACCATTTCCTTTGATAGTTTGTTTTAATGGTTAATCACCATCATAGTTAAGTAGCAGCTAACTTTTAATTTAAACTAGTCTGCCTTCAATTTCCAGCTGCAGGTTCTCATTACATGGTTTCCATTAGATTAAAGTGTGCTTACTACCCAGGGTGTCCCCTCCCTCCACCCCATCTACCCCAAAGTACTTCAACACCATTATTAAATTTCTCCATTTACTTTTTGATAAGATAAACAGATTGAGCCCCCAAGTCTCTCACCGCCAACTAGTTCCTCCAGCCCTTGCATTATCTTTGTGGTTCTTTCTACATCATGTCCATTTTTTTGTCAGCATTTTTTAAATGTGGATGCCGGAACTAGAGTCAGTATTTAATCACCAGTGATGTAGAAGGGTGATTTCCCCTCTGCATACACACTAGGCCTCCAAGGATCACAACAGCATTGCACATGGCAAACTCAATGTTGAGTTGCTTTCCATGATTATCCCTAAATCTTCAAAGTTGCTTGTTTTCATGGGCTGGTTCTCCCGTTTTGTAGCTGTGGCCTTTACTCCTTGTTCTTAGTTACGTAATTTTTGCATTTGGCTGTATTAAAACACTCTTTGTTTAAATGGGCTCAGTTTTGCCAAATAGTTTGGATCACTGTATGATTGCCCTATCTTTATGCCCTCCAGATTTTATCAACAGTGGTTTTATACTTCTAGATCAATTAAGGAAATCTTGTGTCGCATCTCTTCCTTGTGCTGGTCCCTCTGAAGCCCTGCTGGAAACACCGCCCCGCCCCCCACCCCTTCAACGCTGATTCTCCATTAACTGAGATCTGTCAGCCTGTTTTTGATCCATTTATTGTATGCTCTATATTGTATAGTGGGGAAAAATAATTGATGTTGTATGGTACCAAGTCAAATGCCTTACAAAAGTCTATTACATCTATGCAGTCAGCTTTAAAAAAAAAAAAAGATAATCTCATCCAGGAATGGGATTAGATATTTTGGCAAAACCTTTTTTTCCATAAAACAGCGTTGACTTGTTTGGATCAGAGATTTATATTCCTGTACTTTAATCCTTTACCAGTTAAATCTTTTATCAATTTTTTTGTTGTTTTGTCTGGGATTCCTGTCAGACTAACCAGCCTTATTATACCTCGAGTATCCTGCTGGTCCTTTTTAAATACTGGCACAACATTAGCGCTTTTCTGATCTTACAAAATTCTGCTGGTATTCCAAGATGTATTAAAAGTGAATATTGACTGGCCAGAGTTCTACTTATTCAACCATTAGTATTCTTGGGTGCAAGATATTCATGCCTACAGACTTAAAAATGTTGTCTAATAGATGTTGTCTAATATCCTTCTCCGTTATTACTGGACTGGAAAGAATGCCATCCTCATAATTAGAATATCATCCAATGTCTTTCTGAATTTAGAAGTATTTGTTGACTGCTTCTGCCTTTCGCATTGTTGGGCTTTTTACTATCTGTCTAGCAGCAGACTGGTATTATTGCCAGGGTTTATTTTGTTCTGAATATACTTTGAGAGAAAAACAAGACCAAAAATACAACCTCCTTAGTCCTGCCATCCTGTGCTTGTCCTCTGATGACTTCAGCTTCCCCTCTTAACTTTTTGCACTTTTCATAATTCTAACTTTTTTATATTCATCAATATCTGGTTTTTCATTTTTCTATTATGTTTTTGTTTCTAATTGCTATCACGACTTAGTCAGTGAACCAAGGTGAACTTTTACCTAAAGTTTTCCTCTTTCTTGATTGGGGATATCATGGGTTTTGTGGCTGCATAATAAACTGTTCTTGAACTCACAGTGTTCATTTAGATATTTGCCTAAATTTTTCCTTCTAATCTATTTGACGCAACTTTCCTCAACTCAAGTAAATTGCCCTTGTGAGATGCTGTCTGTATGTGTGCCCAATTTACTGAGTGGAACTATCTTCTGTTGGCCTGTATTGAATGTTACTAGGTCATAATCACTGGTCCCTTGATAAATATCAACTTCCAGATAAATGATTATTTCATCTTTATCCCTCATATTGAGGTCCAAATTTTTTACCTTGCGCTGGATGAAATTTCTTATGTTGGAAAGAAAAAGATTTCCAATATTAGGAATTTGAATTATGTTTTGCTAAGATATCGGACCTCTCGTAAATGTCTCCTATAGCAACTGTTCGTTGCAGGCAGGTACTGAGAGAGCATTGTGCTGTTCTCGGACTTGATTCAATTGGTCTGTAACAGACCCTGATGTAGGGGTACTTGTTTCTGAGCTTTGTTAGTCAGCATGTAGATCCAGAGGCATTCCAAATTCCTATGTCAAAACTTCAGAAGTTACCTACAGCCCTTATCCAGTCACTTCTTTGTGAGCCAGTTGTAACCAATGACTTTACCTTCCAGTCATCCACAAAGTTCTGGGAATGCCAGTTCTCAGCTCCTGAACCGAAGAGAATTTCTAGTTCCTTTTTTCTTGTTACACATACTTATAGCACTCATACAAGTACTGAAAATGTCTTCATTATGTGTGAGAAGCATGATTTGTTTGGTTGTAACTTTTATTCATTATGTGTCATCTTTGTTCTGCTTGTTTGCAATATTTTGAATTTGAGTTTGTTCCCCTTCTCTCTCTCTGCCCTCTTTTTCTGTTTAGTTGATAGTCTATTGGGCTGCTCCAATTAGTTTCTAGGTAAGATAAGCCATTCCTAGTTGTGAGATGCATAGTCCCATTCATATATGCACATGCCTTCTGCGGTTGGAAGTGAACTAATACTTAACAGAACACCAGTTGTACAGCCAGCAATTCACTTTATTAACTTTGTCTTCTCACTTGCAAAACTGGTGGAAGGTTTTGCAGAAAGATCACCTGGACTTTCTTTTTTGAAGGTTGCTGAATTCTGTGTTCTTGTAGTTCCATATGATGCATTAGGTCCACAGCATATCAGCACTTCTGAAGCACCTGAGAGGCATCTTCCTAATCTGTCTAATCTTGTTGTTACATCTTCTGTCTTTACTCCATTGTCAGCACATTGTCCTTTTGCCTTTGTGTCCCTTGTTTGTTGAATTCTGATTACTCTTAATTGGCATTACCAATGATAATTTTCTTTTTAGTGATGACTCAGCATTTGAATATTAAACCATTTAGATGCTTAAACAGTGAGTCTCAACCTTAAATTTAGTCAAGCTGCTGATTGATGTCCTATAATTGGGCTACAGTCTATCTTTTTAGAAAGGACACTGATTTAAGACTTCTAGTGATGGAGAATCTATTAAGTCCATTACTAGATAAGGTTTTTCAGGGGATAATTACTCTCACTGTTCAAAAACTGCATTTCTGACTTTGATTATCTCTAGCTTCAGTTTGCAGCCAGTGGCTCTTATGTTTTTGTTAAGCTAACGAGCCCTCTACCATAAAACATCTCTCTGTGCAGGTTCTGAGACTAGAATCGCATCACTTCAGCTTTTGAGAAAAATGAAGTTGATAACAGCATTCAAGTGTCTTGCAGGAAAGTCCAACTGCCCACCCAAAATGACTTTTAAGTCTTCCTGATTCCTGTGTTGTTAGAGCTATCAGAACTTCAGACATCATAACCTTTTAAATCTTCATCAGTTGCTATTTTCCAGGATGTCAGTTAGCCCCCACCCTGTAAGTCTGATTTGCATTTTTTTCCTATATGAATAACCAAAGTTGTGTGGTACTAAGATGCTTTACAGAAGTTTATTAGGTCAAGGGTGTCAAATTCCTCTGCCCCTACGGCTGGAAGAGGGGCGATGGGCTGGTTCCCAGACCAAATCAGGCCCACAGGCTGGCCCAGCACACACAGCTGGTCTGGTGCAGGTGCTTCCTGTAGAGCTTGTCTCTGGCCTGTTTGTGGGCACCTGTCCTGTGTGCCACATTCAGTGTGTACCAGACCAGCCTCACATGATACATGTAGCACCTGGGACTTGGAACTGCATGTGGCACTTATGTTCAGTCCAGAGCCCATAGGCAGCACCATTGGCCAAATGAATAGAGGGTTGTGGGCTAGATGTGGCCTGAGGGCTGCATTTGGACACCCTTGTATTTGATCAACCCGTTAGGTTACTTTTAGCAACCAAGCTTGTACTGTCATAAGTATAGTGGAGAAACAAGGTTGAAAGGCTTTTTCTAAAACAATGTTGAATGGCATTATGTTGCTGCCATTCTTTTATTCTTTTGCAAACACCCTGTGTCATTTCCACGATTTTATTCAGGATCAATGGGTGGCTGAGTGGCCTGTAATTACAGTCATCACATTCCCCATCCTAAAATACTTGTGCAGCTGTTCTTCAGTCCTCTGGGAATCTCTCCAGTGCTCCAAGGTAGTTTCTGAACCACTGATACTGTTTAAGACTTCCTCAGCTAAGTCTCCCTTAAAATTCTTGAGTGAAAGTTATCCTGCTCTTTAGATTTAAAATGCATTTATTTAGGTACTATTTAATACCCTCTTGAATTATCAGTGAAATAGGAAATATTTCATTATCACTGTAAGATATAAATACACATCATCCAGCCATTTTCCAAATATAGAACATTTTATTGGACTTTTCTGCCTTTTTCTATATCGTTATTAATATTTATCTAGTAAAGGATTTATATCATTGATAGGATTTCTTTTTGGCATTTTACAGACAATATAGCTAAGGTGTGTACTAGATCACTTGAATCAAAATATATAGAATTCAAATTTTCTCAGATAGATGATTACTTATTCAGACACAGAAAATGGGAACAATTAGGTCAATTGGAGGTGGCCAAGACTTCTGCATAATGGACATTTCTACTTTGGTAGAGTACCAAGACACCACCAGGAAACAGTTCATTTAATGAAATTGTTGTTTGTTGAATGGGGAGGAGAACTGCAATAATAAAAGGGATGGTTAAGACCACACAGATGAACTGGAATCCAAGAGAAGTGGGTCCTCTGCCTGGTTTGCCTCTTTTTGTTGTGTTGATAACATGCTGGAATATTTGAATGTGGCCACTTTTTAGGCCCTTTTTAATCTAAAATTGAACTAGTTTCCCAGCTTACAGGATCTTTTGAGAGAAGTTCTGTAGCAATTGGGATGAGGAGTCTGGTGTACTTGATGAAAAAGCATCAGTGGTTTGCAGCTTTCCCAGATGGGGGGAAAAATGCGGGGTACCCTACAGTGCTAGGGAAGAGGGAGGGTGAAATTCCTGGATCTCTGCTGTGACAGGCATACAGTTCAAGGGCTGTGAAAAAGTGTGTCTGAGGCTAGCCCTGAGATATGTAGAGAAAACCTCTTAGAATGGTTCAGCATGCTTGTTTTTAAAGCTCAGGATACTCATTTTCCACATTAACCCTCCAGCCTACCACCTTACTAGAAAGTTAAGTTTGTAGGTACACTAGTTTCCTTTAAAGAAACAAACCTGTCGTACTACTTGGGGATATAAATATTTGGGGCAAGGGTGTGGCTTTTTTAGCAAAGGAGTTATACCAGTAGAAGTCATAATTAGGTAAATATTTCCTCCTTCCAAACGTCTAACAATCTGGAAAGGGACAAGGAGAAGGACTTGTTGTATAAAAGTGTTCAAAGCCTTTTGAAGAATTTTGTGAAAGAAGGAGCTGACTTGCTAACAAATAATATGGAGCCATATAAAAAACCCACTGTACTGAGAAGCAGAATGCACATGCATTTAATAATGAGGCTAGGGTGATGGCCCTGGGACTTAGTAGTATCAGGAAAATAGCTGAAAAAGATTAAAACCAGGTGCCATCATTCATTTGACTTTTCAGAGGGCCCTTGCAGAAGCCCCTCATCCAAGGCTGTTCAGAAAATTAAGTCATATTGTATCAGGTAAATATCTCAAGTATTAGATACTGCCTAAGAGATGGGAAAAGAAATATGGGATAGAAGTTTTTCATCATGCCGTAATTATTAGAGGGCAGCCCTGAGCAGTCTGTACTGAATGGTTAATATTACTTAGGAAAGTTCTGAAAAGGGAGAAGAGCAACAAGGTTACAAATATTCTGCTAACAGCAAAAAATATTGTGAGAATTCACCTTTTTCATGACAGAATAAAATGAGGAAGTCAGAAGAGCTTGAACAAATTAGGGTGAATGGGCAACACAGTACTAAATAAAATTACTAGTAAGATGTAAAGTTATGGACATTGTCAGGGTCATTTCAGCTCTTTATGTGCAAATGATTAAATTAACTAACCATTGAAGAAAGAGGGAAAACTTGAGTATCCTAAACTTTAAATCCAGAAGCTGCTGTTGTTTTTATGTAGACTTACTTGTTTCGTAGTCTGTGACACCATCCATAATCTTGACTTTGACCTTCCAGGAGTGTCAGCATCTTCCCTGCATGCAGTGCCCACAATAATAACATCAGGTACAACTATTTGGAAAAGGCTAATCCGAGGGGGGAAGGTGTTAAGTTTTATGGTATTCATGACTTTTGGTAAAGGTGAAGTGGGGAAATAAAGTGTATGATCTATTAAGTGGATTAATTTTTATTCCCTTGCTCTTGCTGATTTTGTGCCAGGTATGTTAAATATACAGCATAACAGTTTAATCTGAGTTGTTAAAGAGACACCATGAAAACCTGTTTAACGTGCAGCAACAGTTTAAAAAGTATTCTTTCTGCTTCTAAAAACTAGGATGAAAAATACTGGAAATGGCCCAGTACCATAAAAGGAACTAATGGGATGTCTTCACCTTGGAAGACCATGTTCAGTTCTGATTGCCATATCTCAAGGAAGGCTGTCAGAAATTGAGGGGTATGGCAGAGGGGCTGCCAAAAGCAATTAGAGCATTGGAGAGACTTCCATTGTGTTGAAAAAATTGGGACTCTCTTCTGTTTAGCGAGATGAACAGAGGTCATAGTTACAACCATACAGCTATACTGTATGACACCAGCAAACAAGTCAATATACTTGAAAGTCAGAATTTAAAACTGACTGAAATATTTTATACAATACATAAATACTCTGTGAAACTTTCTGCCCCAGGACTTCACAGAGACTAAGACCTTGGATAGCAGAAATTTGCTCATTATGGAAGATGGGCCAAATTCTATTTTAAATTATGGTCATCACCATTTTCTCATGTCCTGTCACCGTGTTTGTAGTTGAGTCCAAAAGCAGGCACATATTATTGCTTGGTCTTTAACCTCAGTGAGGTCCTTGGTGCATGGTTCCCCCACATGTGGGCAGGCCAGTAAGTGTTCTGTAGTCTGAAAGTTTCCTCCATGTTTGCATAGGGTTTTAGTGGGTGCCTCTTACCTCTGTCTGCTGGGTGCATTTAATTTTGCTTGTTACTGCTCTTCTGATATCTGGTAGGGCGATTCTGGTGAGTAAGTGGAGATTACTGACTTTCATTGGCTTAAGGCATCCGGTAATGCACCTGCCACTTTTCTTCAGCAGAGTGTCTAGCTTCTTTACATGTGCCAATCTTTCCCAAATCAGGCATGTGCATTCAACTGCCAAATAGCAAAGTGCAAGTGTAGTACGGTAGTTCATAATATTGTTGAATTAGCTCCTCCACACCCCATTTAGAGATGACGAGCATCTTTAATACATTGTTCTAGGAACTAACTGTGCACTTTGTTTCTACATGTGCTTTATATGAAAGTGTATGGTCTGTCACTCCCAATTAGATAGGATTCGGGCAGTGGCAAAGCTCATTCTGTTCCAGGCTGAGTAGTTTACTGGTATCTGGGTTCCAAAGGTGGAAGATGGAAGATCTATGTTTTATTTGGATTGGTACATCGTTGATTCTTGATGTAATAGCCTGACAACCCATTGAGTGTTGATGCTAGAGTGGCCTCAGCCTTGGGTAAAGATTTTAGTTTGGGCAGTGGTGCACAAATCATCTGCATAAATAAAATGTCTTATACCTGGGTAAATTCTCTGATCGTTGGTGTAGATGTTAAATAGTATAGGTACAAGTACGCTCCCTTAAGGTAGGCCATGCCTTTGTTTTCGCCTTTGTCTTTAGTGATTACATAATTTGACATAGAATCATCAACATGGTGAGTAGACTAATATTAGAATTAACAACAAAATATTCTCCACCACCCATAGCAGGTCTCCCACTGATATTGGGGAGTCTTGCACAAAAAAGCCGGGGTAAAACATGTATTTTGCATAGGAACTTACTTGGCCTTTTAATTCCTTATTTGTTCAGTACCTTATTGCTGCATTTCGCAGTAAGTTTTCCTTTCTTTTTTTCCTCCTCCTCCTTCCTTTCTATGTTCCTCTCCTATATTGTGCTTTTTTCATTCTTTATTACCTTTCATGGAGCAACACTCCACTCAGTTAATTTTAATTCCACTGTCTCCTTCCATTCCATCTTCTATAATGATCATCAGTGAAATGGCTTTAAAGGTAAAATGTCCATTTTAGCAGCCAAAAAAAAAATCTATGGCAGGGGTGGGCAATTATTTCAGGTGGAGGGCTGCTTACCGAGTTTTGACAAGCTGTCCAGGGCCATATGGGTACCCCTGCCCCTTGACAGGTGCCCCGTCCCCTGGCTGTCATCTTGGGACTGGAAGTCCCTCGCCCTTGGCCCTGGAAGTACTCCTTTCAGCAAGGGGTTTTGCCATCTCAGAACTGAAAATACCAAATTATATTCTAAAAATCCAACATCTGCAACATTCATTAATTTGATTTCAAAAAATATTTTTGCTCTGGTTTACATGTGTTTGTGTAATGTACACAGAGGTGATTGCACAATAGCTTAAAATTAAGTCTTATGCTTGTATATTGTGGGGGTGGATATAGGTTTGGGGGGGCTGTGGGTGTGTGGATATATGAGGGGTGAGGGAGCATGTGGGTGGGTATGGGGTTTGTGGGGGGATGTGTGTGGGGGAGGGTGGCTGGGGTGTGGGGGTCTGCGTGTATGGCAGTGTGAGGGTGGGGTGCCCATGTAGGGTGGGATGTGCGTGTGGGACTTGCCCTACGAACACACACACACTCTGCCCCTGCCTGCATGTATGCATGTGCACACACACACACACTGTCCTGCCTGCACACACACGCATATTCACCCTGTGCCCCTGCCTGCACGTGTCCATGTGCACACACACAGTTCCCCTGCTTGCACATGCACAGACGCATGCACTCTCTCTCTCTGCCCCTGCCTGCACCCATGCACACCCCTGTACCCACAGGAGCCACTTGGTGCTGGAGCATGGTGGAAGCAGGAAGCAGGGAAGTGGCTGTGGGTAGGTGGAGCTGGGCTCCTGCCTCCTGCTGCTGGCTCCCCCTGGGTCCTACTGCCCCTGGCTCCTGTCATCTTTGACAGGCAGCCAGGAGCAGATAAATATTTTCTAAATGTTTTAAGGGTCCTGCAGGCTGGATAGAATGGCCTGGCAGGCCAGATGCAGCCCACGGGCAATATTTTTCCTGCCCCTGGGCTATGGGGAGTGGAAGATTTCACACTTTAAGTAATTATTTCAAGTTGCCTCCAGGTTCAGGAAGACAGCACTGCAACAGTGCCTTCTTAGATCACACTTTCAATGTCCTCTTATTTGTGAGGGCTAGAGATTTACTTTAAAAATCCAACAATTTAATACTTTGAAGAATCTGAATGAGTGGTGTGGAATACCTAAATTAATAGATGGGCTTAGGAGGTTGACGCTCCCCATTTCCCCATAATATAAGGTAGAACATCTGCTATATCATATAGGACAGTGGTTCTCAAAACTTTTATGTGGGAGGCATGGGTCCCAGCGCTTAGCCTACTGATCCTTGTTAAATATCTGGCATGAAGCACCCGGTTCAAACAGTCTGACTATAACAGTGATCTCTTGGGACCCAGCTAGGACGCTTGATCCTTACACCTCAATAAAAACTTTTTGGGTTTTCTGACCTTTTCAGCAGTGGCTTTGAGCATCATTCTCTGTATTTCCAGCAGGAACCTGTTTCATTTCTATCTGTTCATCCCTTTGTGCTCTTTTGGGCTTTTTTCTATCTTCTCCCTAAAGGAGCAACTAGCCTGCCTCTTGTTAACTCCCTTCTGTACATTTTAAATAGCCTTTCATGTTCTCTGTTGCAGAGCTTACTTGGGCATGACAGAACCCCATCCCTGCCATGACCTGAAAGGAGTCCAGAGCAATGGATGCCTTAGGTGGAGAGGGAAGGGAAGGAGATGCACTTAATTCTCAGGGGATGTTGACTGCTAAATGGCTGGAAAGGAGGTGTGGCAGTTGCACTGAGGTCTTTTTTAAGGGGAGGAAAGATGATGGAAATTTTGTTTTTATTTTCTCAGAAACAGAAAAAGAAACACAAGGTGAGCCTTAAAGCATGGTAAACTTGCTTCAAAGCCTTGTCTCGATGGGACTAGGCTTCAAAGCTTGCTTTGGAAGTACAGGTAGGATTGCCAACTGGCTGAAGCTATTCTGGGAGATTTTTTCCCCCAACATGACGTAATGTAATTAATTGTACTGTTCAACCCGTTCACAATATCAATCTCCCAGATTGCTCTCAATAGTCACCTGGAGATTGATGCTCATTCCAGTAGACTCCCAGCCAGTCCAAGAGGATTGGCACCCCTAAGTGCAGGGAACCTTTGGGAGGAGCTGCCATAACATCTAATTTACTAAAAGATGAGCAAAAGGCCCTAGTACCAACGGGAGGGCTGATTGGATACCAAGACTAAGTCAACTTCTATCTTACCTTCCTAGAAAAAGGAGTCAACAATGAAGTGGCAATGTTTCCAGGTGATCAGAATTATTCTGGGTAGTCAAATCCAAAGTTAATGGTAGAGGGTTACAGAAAGGATTTCACAAAACTACCTGAGCAGGCAATAAAATGGCAGATAAGATTTCTCCCCTGCCCTCCCCCCTTTTAGATACATACCCACAATCATAATTACCTCATGGAACTCATTGCCCCAGGATGCTGTTATGTAACTGAGTTTATAAAGGGTATTTGAAAAATTTATGAAGGACAGGTCCAAAACAGGGATGACAAATATACCTGTTTACTGAAAATCTTTTGTGCTACAAATGAAAACAACCCTTTTCCCTACTGAAATGTTGATCGCCAATTAATCAAACTTTGTTTCTCTGTTAATTGTTTTCTAGCCCTGAGAATTTCTCTTCTCCAATTTCACAGCCCTATACAGTTTTTGATTATTCATCACTGGTCCTTTCCTCACACCTGATGAAGAATGCTGTGCATTCAAAAGCTTGTTGAGCTTTATCCTATGCAGTTGGTCCAATAAAAGATATCACTTACCAAAATCCTTGCACTTCAGGATCAAAGACATCCTACGCCTAGGAATGCAGGTAACTGAGAGAGTACAACAGAAATGGATTACTCTACTGTTCAGAGCAGTGATGCTCAACCAAGGTGCTGCAGCACCCTGGATTTACTGTGAGACTTTTAAGGGCTGCTGCTCGGTCAACAAGAGCAGTTAGCTGGGCAAACACTTAGTATGCTTGATTCAAAAGATAAACCCAGAGGCCTGGGCCCAGCACTGGGTTGGCCCTAGCAGCCTTACCCACAGGCCTCCTGGGGCTGCAGCACTGGTGATCCTGCTGCTCAAAGCCTGTCTGGCAGCTGGAGTATGCCAGTCAGGCTCCAGTTTTGTGTGGTGTGCACTGTACCTACATGCACTGTTTTTGTTTTTTTTTTTTTTACTCTGTCTGGAGTGAATCCTCCCCCATGCTGCTCCCTTGCAGCATGGAGAATAGCTGAATGCGTGGTAGGTACGTGGTGCTACAGACCTGTCTCGATGGGACTAGGTTTCAAATAGGAATCCATGGTGTCAAAGATGTGCTAATCTGTAGTAATCTGAGTTCTTTGCAACACAAGAACTGTAATATTTTTTGATACTGGAAAAATGAGTGAAAGTGGTAAGGGTAAGGGTGGCTTCAAGCCCAACAAAGTTGAGATCCACTGGGCTAAAGCAGGAGTGCTCAACTCCAGGCCTGCAGGCCAGACCTGGCTGGTAGAACCATGTCACCTGGTGTACATTTGAGTGCCGGTAATAAGGGTGATCACATGAAGCAAGACATGAGCCCTTCAATGCTCACACAAAATTGGGGAACTACAGCAGCAAGCAAGGACTTTGCACTGGAGAACACTTTTGAAGAACCTGTGAAAGATGCAGGCCCCCACCCACCAACAGGGCTTCAAAATCCCCCAAGTCCAACACAGGGTTCCAGGTAGAGACTCTTGGCAAAGATTCAGAAGGCTCATGTCCCGGATGGTCCCTGTCCTCAACTGGTCTGGTGCTGTATATAGCAGATCAGTGTGGCTCTGTCTAGCCCCACCAAGCCCTGGGACCTCCTGATCAACCTCCTGCCTCTGGTCCATCCATCGGACCAGGAAGGAGGCTCTGGCCCAGGGGACCCTAGGCAAAACTACAGCTGCTTTCCTGTCTCTTCTCTGCATGCACCCTGGGGCACAGCTTCGCTGGTTGGTGCCCACCGGCTCCCTCAACTCGTTCAAGGGGCAGCCCGTACTCCGCCACTGTCCCCTTCTGGATCCCTCCTGTGACTCACTCTCTTCCCTGTTTTTTTTATTTGCCCCCGCATGTTGTTGCTTAGCGTTGCCCTGTGAGGCCGAAGCAAACGGGTCGGAGGGGAGGGGGCTGACCCGGGTCAACAGCTGCATTCGGCTCGTTCTCATACAATAGGGAGCCCCATGGAGGCGGGCCCCGGCCGCTGCAGGCGAAAAGCACCAATGTCGGCCCAGAGGGGGCGGGCGAGGCAAGAAGGAGGTAGGGATGTAACCCGGCGCCAAGAGTAGGGCGGAAGTGGCGGTAGAGAAGGGCGGAAATGGCCCCATTTTAGCCGGAAGCGTAGATAGTGCCGTGATTTCCGGTCCCCACCGGAAGGGCCCGTGTTTGGCAACCAAGATGGCGGCTGGGATGTACCTGGAGCACTATCTGGACAGTAAGGGCCGGGGCTGGGGGTAGGGATAGGGCGCGCGGTGTCGCCGCCCTGCGGCTCTGGGCTTGCCTGCAGGAGGGCGCTGCTGCGGGCCTGCCCTGCCGGCTCGCTGCTGTTGAGGAGCGCCGCGCCCGGCCCGGCCCGGAGCGAGCGTCCCCTTGGGCGGAGCGCGGAGGCGATGCCGGCCCGGCCGCTGGGGCCCAGGAGCTCCGCCTAGCCGAGCGAGCGGGCCCGGTGCTGCGGCGGCCGCGGCCTGGCTTGGCTGAAGCTGCCGCTGTCCACACCGCCCCGCCTGCCGCAGCCGGCCTCTGTCCCCCGGCGGCCGGCGCACCCGCGTGCCCGTGCCCTTCCTGCCGCCGCGCCTGCCCTGGGCGGGGCTCGCTCTTGTCCCCTGCCCGCTCCTGACATCACTGAAGCGGGAACGAGCTCGCACCTCCTTGCTCCGTGCACCTGCAGCCACAGCGTCGTTTAACCTGCTAGAATTCACTCCTCTTCCTGCCCCGCCCCCCAAAAACAAAACAAAACGAACCGAAAACACAATGTAGCGCATGGAAGTTGTATCCAGGCCTCCTCTTTATTGAGGTGCTTGTGAAGTGGAAACAGAGATAATTTTTGTACTGCACCAGGGTTGTTTCGTTTGCTTTTTTATTTTACTCCTGTACAGATGTCTCTACAAGGTTTTTTTTCTGCTTTTTTGTTGTTGGAGCATTCTGGAGAAATGAAAAAAGTTAGTAGTTTTACCTGTAGATTTCTCTGACACAGTGTGAAAGCATTAAGTTGTTTGTAGCTGTCACTTTTTCTGTTTAGGCTGGAACTTTGCATGCCAGGTGTTGACTGAGGCTTGATTCATTCCTGCTTTTAACATTTTTGCTGTTTCAGAAAGTAAAGCTCGGTAAGAGCATGTTGCCTTGTCATGTTTTAAAACAACTTCTAGTACCCTCCAGTGCCTTGGAACAAAAAGGCTGGGGAGGGACTTCTCATTTGAGGTAGTCCTGATTGATTGGTTGTCCTGGGTTTTTAACTCTGATCAAAAAAGGAGTGGCACAGCCATTTACACATGTTGTCCTTCCAGGCTGCATGGCTGTTCCTCTGGCAGTAGGCATTTGAGGAGAGTCCGCAGTCCTAACCGACTTGTCCCTGGAATGACTGACTAAGTTAAAAGAGCCTCAGTTAACTATACAGCATCATCTTGGGGAGGGGAGGAGGAAGCATTAGGACACTGTCTCATATACTTCACTGGTACTTAAAGCAGGACAGTGGACAAAGGAGCCTAGTGTGTAGGATTCCTGAACAAAAGGCTTTCTTTTAAGAGAAATGACGTCATGTCTGTTTATACTCCATGGTTTCAGAATTGTACCTTTTGTGAAAGTTTAGCCAGTTTTGGCTGAGATATGTGCCCTTGCATGTCTGCACAGGCTTGGAGATTTGTTGGAGCTTCATAGTTATTTTTTCCAAAGATCCCATCTACACTGAGTGTTTCAGCCTGGGACTACAGAGGTCAGAAAGGCTGGTGCGGCATTGGAACTAAGCAGGCACTCTCTTTACTGCCTTTGTTGCTCCTCGTGCTATGGCAGAGGGGAAAGCTGTGTGAATTGAGTACAGAAAAAAGAAGAATAAGTTTGCAAATGTAGTTTCAATTGATCAGGAGAAACTGAGACTGGCTGAGGATGGAGAATAAGTTTGGAAATTACTGTGTGGAGGAAGCAGGGACAAGAGAAAGGGATATAGATCCGATGAGGGGTCCAGGTACAATGAAAATACGAGGGCAATATGGGTAAAGACATGGGGACACAAGGAGTAGGGAAGGGAGGGGGATATGGGAAAATTAAAGTTCAGTGAAGAGACTGCAGGTAATCTAGGATGAAGTTGGGACAACCATAAGCTTTATGAGGAGAAAGAAGCAAGCTGAATGTAGAATAAATTGTTGACAGAGTCTCAAAAGGGTAGTCCTCTGAGGGAAACTGGGACTGGAGCCAAGAGCTGGGATGAGGGAGAGTGATGATGACTGCATAAAGACAGGTTGGAGGACATGGAGTCAAAGGTATTGGGCTTTTGGGGGAAACCAAAGAAATAGGATTTCAGGGCTGGAGCATACTCTCCTGAAAAGCCTGAAACAGAATCTAGGTTCTCAGATCTCACAATTCTGTTGTTAGCAAATAACAGTGAGCCCAATGGCAAAGTATCTTGTTCTGTCTAGTGCAAATAAGCACGGAGAATGACATTCTGTTATTGCAAGTAGTTATTCTGTTGGCTCTGAGTGACAATTACACACCCAAACTAAGCTAAAAGGATATTACGTTTGCAACATCAAGTACTTGGAAGTTAGGGAGTAGCAGTATTGAGGCTGTCTATGAAGCCTTAATTTGACTTTGTTTTTCCAGAATTGTGCACAAGCAGTGGCTCTTTCTGTTGCTGCAACAAGGTCCTTCTTTGTACAGGTCTTGCCAAGGAGTTGCCAGACAAGCAGTGCTCCATATTCTGTACTGCACTGCACTGGCATATATTTGTGTCATTAGAGTAGCCCCATTGGATCATGCTTGTTTTTGATCTTCCAGTTTGCTTGCTCAGGTGATTCAGGCATGACCATGTTGGCCCATCTAAATCCACCCCTCCAGAAGGTCCTTCTGGGGTTCCAGATCCATTCTAGAGCCCCTATTCACATATAATTTTTCCTTCCATAACCTGTGGCACCTTATTAGCCATTGTGTCCAGCAGCACAACACTGGTTACAAAATGCTTTTGTGTAATCTTGTGCATAGTCTTGTGCTAAGGCAAGAAAAGGTCATTGTGATTGTCTAGGCTGACCTCCTTCAAAGGAACTGTCTATATTAATTTTTGCTTCAAGTCTAACATCTAGAAATAGAGTGGGCCAATCTGTGTCACAGGTACCACAAGTGGTCTCTGTGCATGGCAGACTGGGGAAGGGACAGGTGGCACAGTGGCAGATACAGGCAGCAAATCAGGCAGGGAGCACATGAAAGGAAGCAGAAGGCAAGTAGTAGTACATTAGGCAGGGAGCAGAACAGCAGATCAGGCAGGGAGAAGAGGGTCAGAGTGGCACTTTGGGAGGATGTGGGGCTATTTTGTGGCATACTTGCCAAAAAGTTTGGCCCCCTGCTGATCTGTCTTTTACAATAAACAGCCAGTCTACATTTTAAAAATTTCAGAGATGGGGAATACAATGCAAACCTTGGTATGGAAGTCCAATGATTATCATTTTGTGCCTTGCTTCTATTCCAAATTTGCATAATTTTTGTTTTCACAGATTTATTCCTTTGTCTGCTAGACTGACAAGCTCTCTTAACAGATTTCTGCTACTCGCATAGATACTGATAGGTAGTGATTAACTGCTCCTTAATTTCTATTCGACAGGGAGAAGAAATCAGGAGTTCAGTAGTAAATTGAAATCTTTCACGATATGGCAGGCTTTTTTATGCTTTAATCATTCTGTTGGCCTTCCCTGACCCTTATTCAATTTTTCAACATCTTCAAAATCTGGACTCTGCAGCTGGACACAGTATACAATAGCAGTCTCTCCAGTACCAAATACAGAGGCCTCTCTTCCTACTTGATATGCATCTAGAGCAGTAATTCTCAGTCAGGGTGCTGCCATATTCAAAGGTGGTGTTAGGATGCCTTGACCCTGAAAAGGTTCAGAACCACTGCTGTAAGGGTCGTTTCTCTGTTCCTAATGTAGGGCCTTACATTTGGCTCTGCTGAAACACATGTTTAGTTTACCAACCAATCGAGATTTGTCATTTGCTAAGAATTAGTAATTAATCTTTTCCACCGAGTAACTGACAAAAAATAGTGTAGGATTAAGAGCAGGTCATTGCATGTCCCTAGGTGAAATAGTCACTTAATGTTTTCTTGCTGTAGTTAGATCTTGAACTCTATCACTTAACTATTTTTGCATTCATATAATATGTGCCATGGTTATTTTATATCATTCCAGTTTATTAATAAAAGATGGGTTGGACTAGATGACCATCAGAGGTCCCTTCCAACCCTATTTTTCTATGATTCTGTGTTCTGTACACAAGTTAAATGTTGTCTGGAAACCTTAGTCTGTGGTATTAAAACTACCCTATAAATTCCTGTTGACATCTTATGCAAGTCCTGTGTGCTGCTCATTTTTTTTCTGCCTGTTTTTGACATTAGGCTGGTACATATATTACCTAAGTCATCCCGTTTACTCTTACACTGTGCCAACAGTTAAAAAGTTTTCTTGCATGGCTCTGAAATTTTGTCCATGCAACTTTTAGTTTTAGAACATTAATAGTTTAGAGCAGTGGTTTTCAATCTGTGGTCTGCAGACCCCATGGCATGCACAGACTCTGTCTAAGGGGTTCATGAAAGAGGACTATGGTCAATCAGAAGTATGTGAATACTCACAGTTACAATTGAGAGGGGTCTGCACATCCGTTTGAAATTTTTCAGAGGTCCACAAATGAAAAAAGGTTGACAAATCACTGTTCTAGAGAACCCCTCAGCCTGCCTTTTTGTCATGTTATCCAAACCTGGTCATTCAAAAATATCTAATGTTATCTTTAAGTTGCTATTGGAATGGAAATCACTTAATTATCTGAATATACCATTGTCATTATGGAATTATCACTCTATCCCATAATATTTTCAACACGCAGTATCCCTACTGGACCTACTGAAAAAGTTACTCAAGACTGGATGCATCTACACAAGACAGTTACTGTGCAGTTGCCTAATTAAACTATGCAGTAAACGTCTTGGTGTCTACACTTGTACCCCTATTGGGGCACATGAAACTAATAAACTCCTGCTCTGGATTTTATGTGCAAGTGTGTGTGTAGACACCAACTCCTCCACAGCACATTGAGCTTGGTTGGAGTAACCCTGGGCTGACCCCCAGGCCCCCTGCCAGCTGGGACTGCTGCGACCCAGCTCAGGGTGCTGTGCTCTGGTCGCATGTGCAGACATGTGCCTGGCAGCAATAAGCTCTAGAACAGTAAACTCTGGAGCTTGTTGCTGCATGTTAATACACATGGGTAGACATGTCCACTGTGTAGTAGAGCCTCGTCCATAGGATCCAGGTTTTGTTTGTTGCCAAAGTTGGAAGGTGCCTCATGATTAAAGCAGGGATTGTAGTAAGAGAAAGGACGGGCTCACAACTGAGGCAGCTTACGGCCACCCTGGCAAATCTGTGCCTCTCTCTTGAAACTTTTCATAGATAGTGACTAGTTGCGTCTCCTGGCTTGAAACCTTACGATGATCCTTTGAAGCTGCAAAACTGAAGTCTATTGGGGCTGCACTTATACTTTTTACAGTAATATGTTTAATAATACTGAAAAATCAAGTCCTGGGCAACTCAGATGGGTGCCCAAAATTAGTTGACCGTATCGGCATTAATCACTTTGCCTTCATGTCACATTTTACTGATAGGTACCACTTTTACTTCATGGTAGTGTTGTGAGAGAGGATGGTAATGCAATGATGATGAATGCAATTGAAAGGCTCATTAGTAGACCATGATTTGTATGGTGTGCTACCAAAAAGGTTTATGACTACATTGAACAACATGAAAGCAACGGGATGTTGAATAGGAGGTCAATTGATGGACATAGTTCACCTTGATGAGTTAGGGATCCTGTGGGGAAAATAGTATGTGCTCAGGGAGTCTGATCTTCCCTGTTTAAAAATCCCAAATTCTCTGATAAAAAAAACTGCCAATTTTTTAAATTAACAAACCCTTAACCCTTGTTTTTCCCTGATTAAAATGAAGCGCAGAGAGAGAGAGAGAGGTATCAGGTGAACACAAATTTTTATTTATATTTACAATTTTAAAACAGTTTGGAAGCCTACTAGTGCCTCAGTTACTATAATAAAATAAATTCAAATACCTGTATATTTCAGTGTTTGATTTTTGTTTTTTTAATCATGGAAAATCAGAGTTTTCCCTGTCCCCTTCGCTCACCAGGACATGGGTCCAGCTGGTGCTGTCCCCACCTCCCCCTCACTTTTTTTTGCATTAAAAAAGAACAAATTAAGAAAAAATAATTAAGAATATTGTTTCATTAGTTCTGTAATCATTAATAGTGATGTGCATGTCTCTTATTCATAAAACAAAATGAAGCCTCCTTGAGCACCTTAATGCATCCAGTACTTCAAAAGTTGTTTCCACACCTGAGTTTATTTTTTAGCTACAGGACACCCGGGCCAGGTGCTGGCACAGCAGCAGCAGATCGAAGCACCAGATGCTCTTTTCACCCCCTACCCCCTCCCCAGCTCAAGGATCTCTTGGTCCACTGGCAGCTCACCTGTCCCACCCCACCCCCTTCCACTGGAGAGGCAGGTAAGGATCAGGGGTGTTTTTAAAAACCCACCACTTCAGTTTAGGGAAAATTAAACTAAAGTAAACCCCTGTGGCATGTACAAGCAGCCTGAAGCAATACCATTAAAAAGGAGGAGTGGGTTGTTAACACCTGTGGAATGAAGAGTTTTGAAGGGATCAGGTCATGAATGTTGCATGCTTGCTGAGGCTGAGGGGGCATGGCAACCACCCACCAGCAGTGGGGGCATGGTGGCGGCGAGGCAGGGTGGCACCCAGCAATTGGCAACCATCTGCCGACACCACCAGCAGTGTTGATGATGGGGGTGGGGAGGTGTGGCAAGCAGTGACTGCCCGCAGGTGCCATTGGCAGTGGCCAATCTCAGAGGATGTGCCACCAATCTCGAGGGGGTGCGTGTGCACCAACCTGCACCCTGTACACGTCACCAGTGGATCAGGTAAATCATAATGAGCCATGAACTCAAGTGCTCCCTCAGTGCTGCCTGACTAGAAATGCTGCTGCCACTACTACACAGCTTATTTTAGATTTTTGGATTGACCAGGAATCAAAGAGGAAGTGTAACTGCACTGCTGCACCCCTTCAGGATCTGTTCCTGGTTCCTTCTCTCCACTTATCATAGATTATTAACCTGCTGTATTGTAGCTAATAGACTCTGGAGAAAGAGGAGCCACCACCTACATCAGTGATTCTCAGCTGGGGTGCTGCAAGATCCTTTAAAAGGTGTTGAGCAATATTAGTAGTGTTAGCTGTACAAGCACCAACACAATTCAGAAGATAAACTCAGATTGTTAAAAAAACAATCCATAATGTCAAAACCTTTTAACCTTTCATGGTCTTTCTGAGTGTTTTGTTTTTGTTTTGGTTTTTTTGCAACAAGATTTGCTCTACTATTTTTCTGCACTTAAAAATGAGTGAAACATAAGAGCTACCTTTTTCTGAAGGATGCTTTGAGTCTAACATGATTGAACTAGGTAGTGAAGCACTTTTCCCTCTGCCCCACACTGAAAGTAGTACTAAGTGGCAAAGTATACTAAGTGGCAAAGAAAAGTAGGGGAGCTGAGAGAGCAAGTTTGAAATATAATTTGAAGGGTTAGGGAGAAGAGAAGGCCAAGAAAGAAGGATAGGGACAGTATAAAGGAAGAAGAATGTCTTTTGTTGGAGAGACACTTGACTGTGCATGCGTTGACTGTCCTAGGGGAACCTGTATATTGACTCATTTGTGTGTGGATGGGTTAGGAGCCGGTATGTGTTCATGTATTTACTTTATTTTTGGAGTAGGAATGCCACAGTCTGAGAGACTTCGGAGTGGGAAGCCAGGGAAGGAGTGCTGTTAGATTTTGTAGGAGGTGACGTGTGAGTGTGTTACTTTTAATTGTTTTTGTAATGCACAAGATTCCCCATAAGGCTTGATGTATCTGTTGTGCTGGAAAATGTGACTATGTGTAATATGAAAACACAATCCTTATCCTGAAGAGTAGGCAATATGAAGCCCTGTCTACTCATGAACATTCAACTGGTGGTGGAAATATATTTATATCAGAGTGAACAGGTATGCTTCCTGTACATTTTCTGCCACTGGTGCTTATTTGTCTACCTATTTGAATGAGAACCAGAGTGACTTCTAATAAATCAAATCTGCATCAGTGGGAATTGCATCTGTGTAGTTTTACATTCCTCCATGGCAGGTAATCCAGGGCATATACTTTTCCCTCAGCTGTCTAGCATCAAACTGGTCTGAACTGAACTGACTTCTGGTCACTTCTGTATCCTGCTCTGAGACCATATCGGCTATTAGTTGCTTATGTATTCATATAGCTCTGGTCCTGTTCCTGAGCTACCTTTGAAACAAACAGCACTTTTCCCACTACACTCAGCCTTCTTTGTTTATTTTATTATGCAAATTCAGCTGAAACCACAAGGGTTTTCTTCTGTGTTTTGTGGGATATGGAGCCAGTTACTGTCCCAGGTAGGAAATACCTGCCAGAATACAAAGAATTTCAAGTGCTTGTCTGAACAAGTGACAGATTTATAAAAAAGAGACCATAGCGCCATCTTTGAAAACTCCTATGAGACTTACAAAACTTGATAAGGAGTTCTCCCTGTTTATGGCCTGGGCTAACTAAACAGTTGGGAGGCTTACCAGAAGACTGCTGATAGCCATAAAGAAGTATTGGCCGGTCTAAAAACAGTAAGTTTCTATACAGTCACGATAGGTCTGTTTCCAACCCCACGCCCTCCACACCTGGGTTCTGGGTTTAACCTGGATGAGAATTCTTCTAGCCGGTTGCTGTTTGTATTTTTAAGGAGGCAGATACAAGTATACCATTAAAGGTTTACCTACCCTGGGGTTTATGCTGGCAGATGGCTTTTTAGCAAAACCCTAGTAGAGATACAGCAAATACCAGCAGAAAGCAGTTTTCTGCTGATTTAGCTATACCACCACCCTGAACATGATGGACAAAATCAGCACAAGCACTCTTCTGCTCTTCTGTTGCATTAGGAAAACCCTAGTGAAGATGCAGCTATGTCAGCTAGGAGGTGTAATTTAACATTCTTAGCAGACACCACTATGCTAGGAAAACTTTGTGCTTTAGACTAGGTCTCAAAATCTCCCCTTTCTTTTCTTCTCATTGTTCTCTCCCATGACTGTCCCTTCTAAAATCTCTTTGGTCTTTTCCATTTTCCCTTTGTATCACTATTCCCCAATATCCTCATTCTGTTCTCTTCCCACCATGCCTGGATGCCTACCTACACTCACGCAATTCCAGCACTAATGGCCTGTGATGTATCACAGTTTAAAAATGTAAGCAATTTTATTGTGAGAGTTTTCCATTCTATTAAATCATTGTGTTAGTGCAACATAGGTTCACATCCAGCTTAGCAGGTGTTTGTTTTAATTCAGGGGCGGGCAGTTGTTTTGGGCAGAGGGCCGCTTACTGAGTTTTGGTAAGCCATTGAGGGCCACATGACAGGCAGCCGGGGCAGATAACTATTCATTTTCTAAATTTTTTAAGGGCCCCACAGGCTGGATAGAATGGCCTGGCGAGCTGCATCTGTCCCACAGGCCGCATTTTGCCCACCCGTTTTAATTGAACATAATGCAGTACAGAAATTTTGCGGAAAATTTGTAGTTCATCTTACTGGCAGTTAAAAAGGGATCAGTGATTCATGGACACCACTTAGAGAGAAAGCCATTTATGCATGATACTTAAACTTAGGAGTTGTGTATATCACAGGTAATTAGCAGTTGAATAATTTTAAATCTGCTTTTTCCTGTATTACCTCATTATATTGGATTACTTTTGGTACAAGAGGGGTTCTGATTTGCTGGGAACGTTACAAAGCAGTGCATATCTCCATGCATTTTCCAAGCTGCTTTAGTAGGATGGATTTCATCATTATTCTAAAAATAAAGCTGGTGGCATTACCTTGCAGTCTCCCTAGCTGGTTTGTAGCCTGTCTGAACAGTGATTGATTTTTGTGAATATACCTCCAGGTGTAAGACTCTAGAAGATGCAGTAGCATAATTGGAGTCTCATTTATTCCAATTTTCTTGTTCACCCTTCTAAAGATCTAAAATAAATCTTGACATGTAACAACAAGCATCACCTTTCCAGAAACTGAGGAGCTGTTTACTATCTTACTGTGGGTGCTATGTTGCTGGAGAAACATTGTAAAATAATGTGAAAACGGAACACAAAAGACCAACAGCACCTTGAGGAAAGGGTGCTTTTTATCTTTTGGGGATTGCTGAGTGTACCCATAACTACTATTTTCACTATTGTTACTGACTGATCTTTGTTTATTTGAACAGCACCTGTTATAGATGCATGCTGTTTGAGAAGTTCTTGGATACCTCTGTGCTACCTCAAACCTGAGGTCAAGAAAAAGAATCAAGGAAGAAGAATGGCCTAGTCACTAGGGTACTAGCCAGGAACTCAGGATACCAAACTTAGTCACAGACTTCTTGTTTGGCTTTTGGCAAATCAGCCAGACTGTCTCAGTTACCTTCCTGGTAAAATGGAGACAGTATTTGTTAAGGCTGTTGAGACAGCAAAGTCCACTAACAATAGTGAAGTCTATGGATATGATGGTAGTGAGGGTCATACAAGTAGACGAGAGTTGTAGAGTCATGGTAGAGTCCAAATGAATAACAAGGAGGCCCAGGAGATAGTGAAACATTCAGTTAATTGTGTGTGTAGAACAGGGAGAACATAGTTCTATGAAGGTGATCTATAACAAAACAAAAAAAAGATGGGAGGGATGCAACAGCTTATCAATCCATGGTTTATCTATTAGAAGTATGCTCTTCAAATTAATTTGCAGCTATATGGTTTTTGGACAATTCATAAACGTTTTTACTACTTAATAAAACAATTATTGTGTTCTTGGTTTTACAGATACTATGCATATATATTTTTTCATGTTAGTCAACGATAAACCAGTAAAAGGACAGGCATTTCAGGACGAGCACAGCAAGAAGATGGTACTGGTATAGAGCCTAAAGCAGTAATTCTCAACCTTGTTAGACTCAAGGCACTTCTCACAAATGTCAGCTCTCAGCTTTCACTTGTTCCTTGACTATGGAAAAACTCAGAACCCAGACCACAACAGTGTTGTGTTTTTGATATTATGAATTCCTATTTGAAAACTTTGGATTTATCTTGTGAATTATGCGTGGGTGTTTGCTCACTCAGCAGCACTAATATTGTATGGCACCCCATGGCACATTTAAGGATCTCAAGGTACCCAAGGGTACTGCAGCACCCCAGCTGAGAATCTCTAGTATAAAGCAGTAGGACCCTAATCACTAATTTGGGGGGGCTTAAAACTTACTGTATTATAAATTATTATATTACTTGCCATGTATTCTACCAGAATACAAGATGCTATCTTTTCTCCTAGTATGCATAAAATTTTCATCTTGGATGACCTGTTCCAGTCTGGTAGCATCACTTCCCAAGTATCTTCTATTGCTTTCTGTTCTAAATAATGTGCATCATGCAGCTAATTCAAGGAAGTGCATCATGGAACTGTCATCCCTGGCACCTCTGCTTCCCCTTCATCCTGTCAGATACACACTCTGGAGCTGCTTTTCATTGGCTTTGTGTACCTCTAAAGAGTCTTCATGTGAAGATCATAGAATCATAGAAGTAGGGTCAGAAGGGACCTTGTAGATCTTCAAGTCCGACCCCCATCCTGGGCAGGAGAAAAACTGGACTCAAATGACTCCAGCCAGGTAGGCATCAAGCCTCTTCTTTAAGACCCCCAGGGTAGGAGCCAGCATCACTTCCCTTGGAAGTTGGTTCCAGCTCCTAGCCACCCTAACTGTGAAGTAGTTCTTACGGATGTCTAATCTAAACCTACTCTCCAATAACTTGTGTCCATTATTCCTTGTTAAGCCAGGGGGTGCAAGGGGAAACAAGGTCTCTCCCAAACCCTTCTGGTCCCCCCTAGTGAGTTTATAGATGGTCACCAGGTCTCCCCTCAGCCTTTTCTTGTGAAGGCTGAACAAGTTCAGGTCCCGCAGTCTCTCATTGTAGGGTCTGCCCTGTTGTCCCCCCCTGATCATGCGGGTGGCCCTCCTCTGGACCCTCTCTATGTTGTCCACATCCCTCCTGAAATGGGGCGCACAGAACTGGACACAGTACTCCAGCTGTGGCCTGACCAGTGTCATGCAGAGGGGGAGGATCACCTCCCTGACTCTACTTGAGATGCACCTGTGGATGCACGACAAGGTCTGGTTAGCCCTGCTAACCGTGACCTCACATTATCGACCCATGGTCATCTTGGAGTCAATAACGACTCCAAGATCCCTTTCTGCCTCCGTGCTCCCAAGAAGGGAGTTTCCCATCTTATAAGTGTGCTGCTGGTTGCTACTGCCCAAGTGCAGCACCCTGCACTTGTCAGTATTGAAACGCATCCTGTTTTTGCTATCCCACCCCTGCAACCTATCCAGATTTTGCTGCAGTCTTTCCCTCCCTACTAGCGTGCTCACCTCACCCCAAATGTTGGTATCATCAGCGAATTTAAACAGGTTGCTTTTCACCCTGTCATCCAAATCACTGATAAAGAAATAGAACAGCACGGGCCCAAGGACCGAATCCTGGGGGACTCCGCTGCCCATTATCCCTCAAGTCGAGTATGACCCGTCCACCACTACCCTCTGAGTATGACCCTCCAGCCAATCCGCGATCCATCTGACTGTGTAGGCAACAATGCCACAGTTGCCTAGTTTTTTAATGAGGATGGGGTGGGAGACGGTGTCAAAGGCCTTGTTGAAGTCCAGAAAGACTATGTCCATGGTGACACCCTCATCCAATGCTTTTGTGACTTGATCATAAAAGGCAATTAGGTTGGTCTGACATGACCTGCCCCTAATGAAACCGTGCTGGTTTCCCTTGAGCATCATCCCTGAAGCCGGCCCATCACAGATGTGCTCCTTGAAGATCTTCTCAAAGAGTTTCCCTAGGATTGAGGTAAGACTGACAGGCCTACAGTTGCCTGGGTCCTCCTTCCTCCCTTTTTTAAGATTTCCAGTTTAAGTCATGGAAGCAAAGGTTAGGTCATCTAAAATAAGAGTTGATACAGTTAATCCACTTGGGGTTCACCTTGCTTCTGCGGTATAGAGCTGTTCAATTTCTGTGTCTGGAGCTGAATTTGTATAGATCCTGGCATACAAGCCTTTTAAGACCATCCCAAGAAAATGCAGTTGAATTTGTCTTAGTGATCCAGCAGGTCAAGTGGAGAGTTACTCCCAGTAATTGACTTGAAGGGGTAGGTGAGACACCCAGTGTGGGCACACTGGTCCTTACAATGTGCTATGTGAGCACACTGTAATTGAGTAGATGTGTTGATGGCATGTTGATTGGTTTTCTTTTGCTAATACCCCACCTCATGGAAAAGATGGGGCATCAAATGCCTTGCATATATCTCTAGCACAGCTAAGATGTCTCCCATCAGTGAACTGCTTCTTGGTTGTTTAGCAGGGGTGAGTGGCCTCATTCCAAGTAATGATTGATATTCACTTCTCTGTGTTTAGAGGGAATCTTATCCTGGTAATCCAGCTTTGCAGTACCAGGACAAGATCAGCATGGAGGTCCTATATGCTAAAGCTTTTGGAGCATTTAAATAACCAAATGATCTACATTTATTGCCTGGACTAAAAGACAGCACTACATTGAGAGCAGTTGATCATATACAGTATGCTAAATTCCATGGGGTTATGTGAATTTCATTTTCATCTGTCTCTCTTTGAAATACTCAAACAGCTCCAAAAGTTTTGGTGCCAGTCTGGGTACATGTACTCCAAGATCTGCTTTTCTGATTCAGTAAGTGAGAAGCACAGCAATCAGAGTCATTTAGTTATGATGTGGTGAAAGGGGTTATGAGTAAGACCCCTCCCCCCCTTTCTCAAAACTTCCCTGGCTTCCTTGAAGCATCCTATAATCTGGTGCAAAAGTTACCTAGATTGCAGCATGTCTAAGAAAAAAGCAAGGAAGCCTGCCATGTGCTACAGTTAAGGCAAAACAGTGCTATGTGAGGATAAAGGATGCTGTAGATGCAGTGAAGGGATGCAGATAATGTAAGATGTATTGCTGTAACTATGGATGTGGTGTACTGATCAAATGTGTGTAAACAAGCCAAATAAAGGAACAAATGCTAGACGTGTAGAAAGTTAAAGGGTAACGGCAGTATGTGTAGCTACACAGGCTTTCAGTGGGAAAAATTAATGATTCTGGATCAAATAACTGTTTTTGTCTTCAAATATCGACAAGTGTAACTTGTCCTCTGCATTTTTACTTGTGGAAGGAGGATGGTCCTGGGGGTATGTTCTAGTTTTTGGAAGAATATTAAATGTGGATCTCTGATTATGAAAAAAAAAATTCTGCATGGTGTGAATGTCTGACTTTTAAGGCCGTGGCAGGAAAGGTGAGACTTTTTTTCTTGGGGAAAGAAGGGTTTGTGCAAGAAATAGCTCAGGAAAATCAAGAGTGGTGAGAAATTGAGAATGTGTGAGAGAGAAGATAGAGGAAGAAGGTAAAGAGAGTACTTGAATAAAGAAAGGAAGGAAGAGACCCCAAGGGATAAAAAGAGGGAAGGAAATGTAGGGAGAAAAGTTTACTCATAGTATGGAATGAAGAACAGGAAAACATGAGAAAAATAGGAAATAAGTGGAAAGAGGAAACAGACAAAAAGGAGAGGGAATATTTTTTAAAAAGTGTATTGAATGGAAATATATGGGAAGAGTGCAGAAAAATAAATGTTATGCTAGTTATAAATTTTGAAGCCAATAGGTCATCACAATCATCTGGTCTGACAGCATGGCCATATGACTTTAGCCAGTGATTGCTACATCAAGCCAATAACTGCTGTGTGAGAAACTCCTCTGGAGGAAGAATAGTGATCAGTAGCCGTCAGCATGGAGCTGTTAAGAAAATATCACGACAAACCAACTTTTTTGTCAAAGTAGTTAAGTAAGTGAAGGGAATACAGTCGTTATAGTTTGACTGAACTTTTCATAAGGCTTCAGGTAAGATCCCATATGATATTCTCATGTATAAACTAGCAATATGAGCTAGAAAAAATACTAGAAGTTGGATAGAAGTTGGTTCAGTAACTGCAAGCAAGGGTAAATATAAATGGATCGGTGTCAGTATGGCAGGATGCTTCAAGTGGGGATCCACAAGGGTGGAACACTGGAAATTCTGTCTAACACTGGAATGGAGAACTTCCTGCATAAGTGCAGATGACATGAAACTGGGATTGCTACATTTTTGAGAATAGATGTGGAATTCAAAAGGATCTTGATAGATTAGAAAGCTGGGCTAGAGATGTTAACATTAAGTTCAGTGCAGACAAATGCAAGATGCTACACAAGGTGCTTCTTCCTGGTTGTGGAGTAGTGGTTTTCAGACTTCCTAATGCCATGAAATGCAGTTTGAAAACTACTGCTGTAGAGGGCAGGGCATGAAACAATGTGTATAAATTGCAGCAAGGTAGATTTAGATTTGATTTACTGTAGATTTACTTGAATACAAGCTGAAGTCTCCTCCCCCCGCCCCCCCCAGTTGGCAAGGAGCAAAATGTTCCTTGTCTTATAGTTTCATATAAGGTAAGCTCACTGAACATATTATTAAACTGCTGCCAAAACCAGCATATGCTCAGCAATGGAAACCGATTATGAAGTTGATTAAATACAGTGAACACTGAGCATGACTATAAAACACATCGCCCATATTGGGCAAACATGCTGATGTAAATCTTTTTCGCCCTTAAAAAAACATGCAGGTGTTCCTCCGCAGGGAGCTGGTGCCAGGCCTGGAGGGGCTACAGTACCCTGCCAGCACTGGGAGTACCAGACCCAGTCCTGACACCTTCCCCTTGGTACCAAAAATGCTTACTGAGTTTTGGCAAGCCATCGAGAGCCTCATGAAACGGGACCCAAAATAATTCATTCAGAATCCCTCTGTCGCCCCTTCTCTCAGCCTGTCTTAGAGGATGGGCCACACTAATTGTGTAGGAGGTGAAGCCAGACCAGGTTGTCCCATGTCTCTTCTGCATATAGTTTTGGACCATCCCAGGACTTGTGATGAGAATGCCCAGTTCCAGTCATGAGTTGAGGGATAATTAGCACACAGATCCTTTGTGGGTGGTATCTGGAGTATATGCATACTGAGCAATGCTGCAGTGCTGAGCTGTGGGATCACCATGGCTGAAATGCTGTTGAGTGTATTGGGCCCGCCCAAAGAATGATATAGTAAATCATAAGCCGTGGGTTTTGTAGGTGCCAACATACTGCTCAAAGGGGTGTTTATGGACTACCTGTGTTAAAACTTGCAGCAGTTCTGAAAAAAGGTAACATGCATCAATTCTGGATGAACTAAGTGCATGGATACTATATTCAAATAGCTACAGAGGTTTCATTTCAAGGTTTATTGTTTTGAAGTTTGGTATTTACTTCCATGTACTCGGGGAGAGCAAGTAAGGAGAGGGGAAAGGAGCTGCTAGGGGAAAAAGTTCGGGGAAGCAGAGACCAAAGGTGCTACTCGATCACCCCAGATTTATTTTACTTTCTGTAGCAGTGGGAGGGGAACAAATTCAAGGCAAGTCTACAAAATTAGATTCTATACCTGGAAAATTATAACAAACTTCAACATTTTCCATATATAGAATCAAATTATTGGGGGGTTGTCTTATAATCAGGGTCATCTTCTGTTTGAATAAATGTAGTATTAGGAAAAACTTCTTTAATGCCAGAAGAGTAAATTCATGAATAAGACTGCCGAGGGAATTTGTGGAATCTTCATTAGAGATTTTCAAGAGGAAGTGGGATAAGCATTAGACAGGGATGATTTAGGAACAGCATTGCAGCTTTTGAGCGGAGGGTAGAATGATTCTATAGAGGATTTCTGTAAAAAAAACAGTGGTCTTGATTTAAAGAACTCAAGTACTAGAAAATCTACTACATGCTTTAGTAACTCCAGTTGTTCTTTAACAACTTTAAAGATCAGGCTTATTAGTCTTTCATTCTGCAACAGGTTTCTTGCAGTAAGTTTCCTGAATTTTTTTTTTCTTCTCTTTTTTCAGTATGTTGACTTTTAAAATTGTGGACAACCTAAACTGAGCACAGCATTCCAGTAATGTCTTTGCTAATGCCATGCATAAGGGCAATGCCACCTCCTAATTTCAATTTGATGTTCTTTTGTCCTACATCCAAGGATCACATTTGCACTCTTAGGCCGCATCCAGACGAGCACAGACTCATTTGTGGCACCATACACTGTAAGTGCAGGCATTCCCCATGCTGCTACTTTACTTGGTGGGGGGCAGGGGAGGGTTGACCCTGGGAGTTTCCAGGGTCAAAAAAACCCACACCAAAAAAAAGTGGGGTGACACACTTGACAGCAGCATGTGCTGCCCAAAACTGGTGCCTGGCTGGCTGGAGCTACACTCTGGCTGCTGGCCAGGCTTCCTGCAATGGCTGCAACTCCTGGAAGTCCCCAGGTAAGGCTGCTGGGGCCAGCACAGTTGCTGGCCCCAGCCTCCCCTACTCCACCTAGGGTAACTTGCTGCACACCAGAGCATGGGTGTTTCCTGGGGACAAGTAGTGGTGGCACAATGTATGCTTCTGCTACTTGTCCCCAGGGAAACAAATATCCATGCATGTCTGGATACGCCCTTAGCTACCACGTGGCATTCATGTGGGTTATCCTCTATAACCTCCCTCCACCCCCCACTCCAGACAAGCCCCTGGAAATGAGCTGGAGACATTCCCCTGCTCTCTCCAGCCTCCTGCTCCATCTCTGCTACTGCCAGTGAGTGGGAGGAATGAACAGGGTGTTGGGGAAGGTCCCCCTCCTCCAGCCCCTCTACCCCCTACTTACCTGGCAGAAGCCGGGTCCAGGTCCCTGCAGCTTGTACTGCTGCCTGCCCCACATACGCAGGCAGCATGCTTCAGGACCAGGGAAAGGGCCAACCACAGAGATGCTCTGGCAAGCTACCAGAGCATCTCTGTGGAGGACTGAGCCTCTGGTTGCTTCAGTTTTTATCCCCCTGGGTATTGTTTGACCCCCACCCCGACCCCAGGGGTCTAATTTTGCTCCCCCGCTGCAAATTTGCAGGATGGGGAACTTTTTTTTTGTTCCTGCAAGTGCCTCTTGCAGTGTCTCAGAGGGGTTTGAGACGCTGCAAGAGGCACATACAGGCTCGTTTGAACATGCTCAGTAGGTCCGGATCAGCTTGAGGAAATTACTTGTCCTCATCATTTTTTACTACTTCTTCAATTTTGAAATTGTCTGCAGCTTTACTAGAAATAATGTTACGTTTTCCTTAAGTTCTTTGGTAAAGATATTGCAAAGCATCGGGCAAGAACAGAACTGACTCTGTTTTGCTGTGTTAAAAATTAACATAGATTTGCCTAAATTTTACTAGTTCCTGAACTCTGAAAATCATCACTTGAACCTTCTTGGTTAGAGGGTTGGGTTTTTTTGTTTGTTTGGTGGTTGTTGTTTTTAAAAGAGTGGCTGCTAAATTATCTGAAGTCTTTCTGTACTGAGCATGCTCTACCACTAGTTTACAAGAACTGAACACAACTGCTGCTGTGACTGCTGCTTCTAGCAGTCAGGGGACACCATGCACTAGGAATGAGAAATGTTTTTCTTCTCTAATCTCAGTTCTCCACAGGCTGGGGTCCTGTAATGAGAGGGATAAATCAGCTAGACTAAGTGCAGCAGGGGTGAGGAATAATAGGTGGGATACATGGAGGCTGTAGGGAGAAAAAGTAGGTACCAGAGGAACAGAGACAGTGGGGGGCAGAAAGGCTGTGGAATAGTAGCTGAGACAAGTATTGGGAGGGACAGGCTGCATAGAGACACAGGGAACAGAGGCAAACAGAGTTTGTTTGCAGGAGTCAAGAACAAAGGGCAGTTGACAGGGAAAGCCCTGTAACCACTTGAACATACCCCTTCCTAGAACTTGCAGTAGAATCCAGGATTCCTGAGTTTGAGTGTCCTGTGCCACTGTTTGTGTGTCATTTCCCTCTAAGGTTGTTTGACAAAGCACAACCGTCAGCTGTTGCTACTGATTATTCTGTCTAGACCATATCTTAGTTTGTTCATGAAAATGTCATGGGTGACAATGTCAAAAGTCGTACTGAAGTTGGCTATGCTTTCTTTATTTGTCTTTTTGCTTAGGACAAATGGTGTTTTTTTTTCTCTCTCTCTCCCATCTCTTGCTAGCTTTATCTCATTTTGTGCCTATGCCTTTTCTCCGATCTTTACACCCGCATACTTAAGATTCTTTATTAGCCTTCAGATTGTTACACTACCTCCCATTGGTTCTGGTCTACCTTGTTAGTCAGCTTTTGTGAAGTCCCTCCTTCTTCTGTACTGTCATTGGTATGAACTCTAACATTTCATGATTCATCACATTCACCTTCAGATTCTCAACCAGTTGCTCCCCATTCAGCAAATCAAGCAGCAAATTAAGAATGCCCACCCTTGTTGGTTTCTGCACCATGTGTACCAAAAAGTTGTCCCCAACAAAATCTGAAACTTGATGGACTTGTCTGTGCTCTGCTGTGTGAAATTTCCAGCTAGTTGCATGGTAATTAAAAGGTCCTTTTACCACCAGGTACTGTGATTTGGATAATCTCAGGTACTCATTTAAAAAAAAAGTTTTGTCCATCTGCTAGTTTGGTGCTCTCTAATAGATATTTACAATGACATCCCTTGCTGTTTTCCCCTTTTTATTTTGGCCCAAAGACTTTCAACAGGTCCAGTTCTTACTTTGTTCTGGACCTCAGAACACGTGCATGTCTCTAGATATGCAAGGCAGTATATCATCCCCTTTTCCTTTCCCGTTCTTCCAGAAAAGGTATACCCATCCATATTCTGGTCCTATGAACTGTCCCACTAAGTGTCACTTAACTCAGTGAGACCATCATTTTGTGTGTGCTAGGACTTCCAACTCTTCCCAGTTATTCTCCATATATCTTTCCATTTGCATTTGAGATTACTTAATACAGAATTTGGCAGACTTCTTTCTGGCAGCAGCCCAGAATAACCCTGCTTGAGTCTGAGGTAGGTCAGTGCTAGGGCTCAGCTGTAGCTGCCACTTTCCCTGTCACCCAGTTGTGGCACCTGTGAACCCCCTTGCCCTCCTCCACTGTGGTTCCACTCCACTCCACCACCAGAATCCCCTGAGTCCACAAGCTGCCTCCAGTGGTTCCACAGGATGGATTTAGTCCATGGACTGTAAGTTGCCAACTCCTGACTTGACAGATTGTCCCACTACTGTCCTATTTGCAACTTGATTATGATTTCCTGTGTTCCCTTCTGTTCTGAGGTCTTTGTACTGATCAGCCTGCTTTTTATTTACCTATGGGCTTTTGTTACTAGCTCCAGTCAAATCTAATTTAAAACACTAGGTTAATGAGTCTATGAGCAAAGTTACTTTTCCTCCTCTTTGGTAGGTAGACCCCATCAGCTCAGCAACCATGGTCAAAGAAGCCAAAGCCCTGCTGCTACATATTGATCTCCAGGATGCATCTGCCCCTGCTTGGGCCCTTACCCTTGACTAGAAGGATAGATGAGAACTCAGCTGGAGCCCTAACTGGAGTTTTACCAGGGCATGTGAATTGCAATAATCAAGCTTGGAAGTCATGAGTTCTTAACTCAGTGTGGTCAGATCTGACTTGATTGGACAGGGTGTGGCCAAGAAGAAAGCAGGCACTTTTTGCTGGTATGGCCATTTGTGCATCCAGAAGTCAAGTGAGGGGTCAACCTTTTTGGCAAGCCTGCCACAAATTAGCCCCCAAACCTCCCTGAATCCCACTGTGATCCCCTCACCTTCCCAATCTGCTGCTTTGCTTTCTTCTTTTTGCCCTGTGTTGCCTGTTTCCTTCCCCAGCCTGCTGCGTTCCATTTGTGGCACATGGGCCAAGGTTGGCTAACCCTCCAGTAGGGTAAGTCTGAAAGGACCCCATGGCTGTGAATAAAATAGCAAGAAGATACATTGGGAATGAATTGCTGATCTCTGATTTTGAATGATCCATTCTGAGCCTTGCTGCCAATCTGTAAAAGCAGTTCATGGTTACAGTTGTGTTTTAAGGTGCTAAACCGACTAGGCTGAAATAAATTAGGTTGCAGCAGGCCAGAACAAAGAACATGGGACTGGGAGATAAGATTCTTGTACCTGTTTCCAGCTTTGTGATTTTACTTGACCTAGCACAAGTCTCTTCTCATCTTTTCTTCAATCTTCCTGTCTCTCTAGTGGGGATATCTATGTCCATCCACCTTTTGGATGGATCAGTAGGGAACAGCCTTTGTTTTGAGATGTTGGCTTAAAAAACATCACTATATTAAAAATGCAAGATAAAAGAAAAAGTTGAGTTTTGGGATATACATCTTCTAGTATAATGAACTGACTAGCATGTTTGTGTCAATGCTGCTCTCTACTTGATGGAATTTGTGTTTATTTACTCTGTGTCCTAGACAGCCTGACCCCTCCATGTGTCCTCCTCTCTCTTCAGGCATTGAGAACCTACCATTTGAATTGCAGAGAAACTTCCAGCTTATGCGAGATCTGGACCAACGAACAGAAGGTGAGTGTCTGAGATGAGACCTAGAGTTGCATGCTGTGACAAAGTAGGAAGCTTCCACTGGTTAGCTTTTCTTTCCCTTATATCCACTGTAGTGGCAGGCTTTTTCTGCCTGTCCTAGGAGAAGACATTGTGATTATTGTTGACAGTGAGCTTGGTTTTTTTTCAGACCTCAAGTCAGAGATTGATAAACTGGCCACAGAGTATATCAGCAATGCGCGGACTCTGTCCTCAGAGGAAAAATTGGGGCTTCTCAAGCAAATCCAGGAAGCCTACGGAAAATGCAAAGAGTTTGGGGATGACAAGGTTCAGCTTGCCATGCAGACCTACGAAATGGTAAGAAGAAGAGTGTTGGGGAGTACAAGGTGGCTACAGTCTGAAGGGCTGAAAATCATGACCCAGTGATTTGTATTCCTGATTCAAGGAGTACCTCGAGAACCCTGGTTCTGTTGGGAATCCCCGGCTTCCTTGGTGACTGATCTCTGCTCTTTGTCCAAGTTGTTTCTGCTCTATTGTCTGGGTCCCCTGGGATTCTGTGCTCTGATAACGCTGTTGCTCATTGTTGCCTAAACAGGTGGACAAGCACATCCGGCGGCTGGACACTGACCTTGCCCGTTTTGAGGCTGACCTGAAGGAAAAACAGATTGAGTCAAGTGATTATGACAGCTCCTCCAGCAAGGGCAAGAAGAGTGAGTCCCCTACCACTGGGGGCTGAAGGCAGGGGGCAAAGGACCACAGAAGTAACAGGCATGGAATGAAGCCTTGGAGGGCGTGGCAGGAAACAGCACAAAGGCTGTTACAGTTTGAGGGGGAGAGACACCTCAAGTAAGGCTGATAAAGAGATGGCCCAGAGAGATGGGGGGAGGGAGGTTTATGTGGGGTGTCCCAGAAGAGATGATGGGGCATGTGACCCAAAGACAATAAAGGGGTGGGTGTCTTAGTGTACTAAAAGGGACTGCTTATAGATATCTCTTGCTAGCAGGCTTAATTTTTCTCTTTTCCTGTTCCTACCAGAGGGCCGGGCCCAGAAAGAGAAAAAAGCTGCCCGTGCTCGCTCCAAGGGAAAGAACTCTGATGAGGAGGCACCAAAGACGGCTCAGAAAAAGTTGAAACTTGTCCGCACGTGAGTGATGGGGAGACCCAGGAGGTTGGGTACAGCATTGCAATTCAGATAGACTGGATGTTACAACATGGGTGTAAAAGACTGCATTTGGTGTGAATGAGGGAGAAAGACCATTCCAGCTTGCTTATTTCAAATCAGCTTAATCGGTCAGTTCCTGCCCAATGTCCTGCCACTCTATGGGTTCAGACCAGGGGTTAATCATTCCACTACCTCTTCCCTGCCCTGGGGAAGTGAAAGCAAGAGCCTTGGTATAGCTGCAGGAACTCCTAATGGAAGTAATCTCCTTTTTCCTGGCTGCAGGAGAAAAGGTCTGGATAATTGGAGCTTTCCTGTGGGGACAGGACCCCAAGATAGTGGATTTGTGGGTGTATGTGTAGGATCTTAGGGACAGGTGATGCAGCCCTTTCCTGGTGACCCTGCTGACCTGATTCCCCTTTCCCCCTGCAGAAGCACAGAGTATGGGATGCCCTCAGTGACTTTTGGAAATGTGCACCCCTCAGATGTGCTGGATATGCCCGTGGACCCCAATGAACCTACCTACTGCCTCTGTCACCAAGTCTCCTACGGAGAAATGATTGGCTGTGACAATCCGGATGTAAGAGACCTGTATTTGGTGTGAATAAGTAAGAAGGGATTAGTGAGAGACCCTCATGGTGGGAATCTGGCTCTGTGTGAATCTGATACATGCCTGAATCAACAACATTGTAAGGGTGTATCTCCAAATAGTATGAGAAGCAGGGTTTTCTGTGGTGATATCTTTTATCAGACCAACTGTATACTTGGAGGAGAGGTGACAAGTTTTTGGGCACACACTGCCTTTTCTTGGGTCCTCTTATACACTTTCTGGAGTATCATGGCTGCAGCAACGCTGTAACCCATCTCCAAATAGTGGGATGGAGAGGGGAGGGAGATACTTATCAAGGGGAATTAAGAAGGATCATGAATTTGGGGAGGACCCTTAGAGGAACCAACTTTTGTGCTGGTTGAACTTGGGACCAGGAAGGAGGGAAGCTTCATAACAACATAGAAATTAGGCATGTTTCTCTATCCCCTGTTCTGTGTTGCACATTAACATGGTCTCTTTTACAGATTTGTCAGGGAAGCCTTATATAATTAAATGATCAAGGGGCCTTTGGTAGCCCCTAAATTACATGTCAAGGATGGAAGTTCCCCTTTATGAATGACTTCTTGCTTTCTGCCCCTACCAGTGCTCCATTGAATGGTTCCATTTTGCTTGTGTGGGCCTGACGACAAAGCCAAGAGGAAAATGGTGAGTGCATTCTGAAAGCAAGGACACTGCAGGTACTAAAGGGATAAGGGGATCTCATGAGTTTCTGGAGAGGGAAAGCCCTGGGTAGGGTATTTAGAAGTGATCCCATTGAAGATTAATTGGGGATCATACGTACATGGATCTTGGGGCTGCTAGAGAGGGTCAAATGGAATCTTTTCTTGGAGGATCTCTGTCACATTTTAATGTCTGCTTCCTTTTTCCCCTTCCTACCAGGTTCTGCCCTCGTTGTTCCCAGGAGAGGAAAAAAAAGTAAAATCCTCTGAGCCCTTGATGCTGCAAGAGCTCCCTTCTTCCTTGCCATGGTCTTACTGCTGCTTCCCCAGCCCCTGGGACCTTGACTGGGGGAGGAGTCTTGTCCTCCTTGTGCTTAGGGCCACCTCTGAATGGTTTGGGCCCTCATAACAGTTCCTGTGTGTTCTGTATCCCCTGCTGCCTCCAAATTCCTATGGGAGGTCCTCTGTTTGTGCTATTCAAAAACAGATTTCTGAAATGGAAGGAATGAGAGTAGCTGGGTAGCTCCTAGATTTTCAGGGGCTGGGATGTTTACTTGATTTCCCCATCTTCCCTTCAGCCCTCTCAAAACTCATTGTGTACATCTTTCCTTCAGGAAATGAGATGTAGAGATGCGGAAAGGGAAGAAAACAAGTCTTCCCTAACTTTACAGGTCTGTGACTTCTTCTTTCCTAGTTGTCTCCTTCAGGAGTGACAGGGAGCCAGACCATCTTTTAATCTGGTGGTTTGGTTGAGAAGTTAGATCTTTTTACATCCGCCCTGCCCTGCCCTATTCAGTAGTTCCTTCTAGCATCAAATGGTCTCTGCTGTAGGGAGTAGGGGAGTATTTAGAGCCAGCCTGAGTTTCTTATTCATCTCCAGGGCTAATCCCCTAGGAATGGGAAATGCATTGCAGGAAGGAGGAAGCATCTGTGAGCTCATGGGGAAGGATGGCTCCATCCAACCTGTACTTATGTGACAGTCACCCTTCCTTCCTTCCTTTTTGCAGTTGGGTTTTTCTCTCCTGTTGGTGATGGGAAGCATGGAGATCCAAACCAACTCATGAAATGTAGAATTAAATAAAACCCACTGAAACAACCGTTACAGGATTTATCTGTTTTTTTTGTGGCAGCTGAATCTGGATTTGGACTTCATAGACAAATGGTGACAGACACTACTCTCTTGCTCAGTGAACAGCCTGGTTCAGGTACAAGGCAGACAAGTGTTCTGACCTAGTCCCCACCACCACAGTTTTTCTTTGCCACTGCTTCTTCCCATCCCTGGCTGCAGTACTGGTGCAGCTCCTAGCCTCTGTGCAGTTCCTTGCTGCTTGGCCCAAGTGCAGGTGCAAACACAAACCCCTGCAACCAAACCACAGGATTGATTAGGTCAGAACACTGCTTTAGTTGATCCTCTCATACTCCCGGCCTAGCTGCCTTCACAGATACTGTTCTGTATGAGATGTAAGGAGAAACATGACTTCAAGATGTAAGCATCCTTACCAAGGGGACATGGTTACATTAAGGAGTTGAACATGGTGGGGAGAGAGAAATTTCCCTTTTGCATGAAGGTATGAGCAAATTAACCACTTATTGAGGAGACCGTTAAACCTCTCCTTGTTTACATTCAGTTGCCATCTCTAGGACAAAGTGAGAGGGTTTGCTTCTGCCCTCCAGAATAATTTAAGTGTCTCATAAGTTTGGTACTTTAACTTGGGCAGCGTTTATTTACAACCAAACACATTTTTAAAAGAACAGTAGTTCTTTCTCCTGATATGATGTGGTCCTGTATATGGGGGTACCCTACCTCACCTCATCAAATGAATGAGAACGTGTGGAGAGCCTTGCTGTTTCTTCCTCGTCACAGCTGTGCTTGGATGGTGGTGGCAGATCCTCTGTTGGAGTGAGGGGGCAGTAAGTCTGATGTTTCAATGGGTTGGGGTCAAGTTTTTTTCTCTCCTTATTTGGATGCAACCCAGGTTACCTGAAGATGAGAAGTGGTCCAAAAAAGGAGGAAGATCCTGGTTTTCTCAAAGAGGTTCAGTATCAGGGCCCTGACCAGACTCTCCAATCTGGAGATAGCCCAGAGATCTCTCAAACTTCCCTGGAGAGAGACATGAGCCCAAAGAAAAAACAAGGAAGATAAATTCAGTGGCTGAATTTTGTAAAGCTGGTAGGAAGACCAGCATTTGGGAGATGGGGGAAGAGAAAGAAGATCAGATGTAGCAAGACCTGAACAGGTTCAGCTATGGAGAAGGAAAGAAAAACAGTGTTCTTGGAGCTGTTGCTGAAAAAAGAGCAGAAGTTTGATTATGTAGAGCAAAAGAGAGGAGACAAAAATATGTAGAAACCTGGGCATCTATTCCTTATGTTTCAGTTAATAAGATCTCTAAATTATTCCTAAAAAGGCTTCATCAAGGGTGAAGCTACATGCTTTCTTAAGTGAGGTGGTTGTGTGTGGCTCTGGGTATACAAAAGCTATAAGCCTTAATTGCATAATCACAGCCTATTTCTTAGACAGAATATCCTCCCTGGACCTGGACAGCCAGTCAAAAGTTTTGGGTTTTGTACATCACTTCTGTTAGAAGGAGTTTGGGGGGTTTTGATGTACATTCTTTGTAGGCAGACAGGATTGCAAAGTCCTGCTTCCCTGAAAGAAGGAATCAAACAGGAGCCCTTTCCTCACAGCTTCAAGCCTCTCTCAGATAAATCAGATTTCTCTAACTTTTTTTCTGTCATGTGCTTATCCAGCCATTGCCAGAGGTGTTTTTGTGTGGTCCTTCACCTTCCTCTTTGGGGTTTTTTTGTTTGTTTTTTTTTCTATTCAGACAGTACTCAGGAAAAACCCTCCATGGCCATGAGTATAGTTCCAATTCCCAAGTGTGCCTTTTATTTTGTGTGGTGACACATCTGAGTTTTGTTTTTTTTGGATACTGCTATTCTTCATAAAGCATCTTAACTTTTACTGTTATCTTAAATGGAGAACTGGTTATACATTCCAGGTTCAGTGTTATAGGTTAGACAAGGTATTAATGTACCACCTTTCCCTACCACTGTAGAGTAGTAACATATACTACTACTGTGTACAATCCTGTACAGGTCAGTAAAAATCATGGAAATTTTGTATAAATTATGGTTGCATAGAGCAAGAAATCAACTTATGTGAGAAGCTATGAATACATGAAGTAACAGGCAGGGAATGAAACATTGGAGGTTGTGGCAGGAAACAGCATAAAGGCTGTTACAGTCTGAGGGAGAAAGGGACCTCAAGCAGGGCTGATAGAAATGGTACAGAGAGAAGGGAGAGATTTATGTGGGGTATTTACTAATTCCCAGTTTTCTGTTAATGGTTAAGATGTCCTTTGCTTTTTAATAAGAAGAAAAACTTGTAAGGATACTAAGCTGGTATGCTGTTTCCCTCATAGCAAATATAAGATATATCTGCAGTGCTGTATGGGATTCTAATGTTGGAAAAAATTATGAACAAAAGTGATAAAGAAGAAAAACATAGACTGAAAAATATGTATGATACCTAGGGGTTCTGCAAGAGTTTCCTAGATGGCCAAGACAGACAAATCCACAATTGAGAAAATAGAAAATGTTCATTGAAAGCCCACCCCAAGTGCTTGCAGAAAGGAAAGCTGCAATTAAAAATAGCAACACACAACATAACAGATGGGGAACATAAATATAAATCAGGAGTGTGAAATATGGAAAAATAAGACAAAAATATGACGTGAAAACCTATGACTAGGAGGAGAATGGACAATAAGGTACATATTACTATATATGTTGCAAATGTACATGTTACTGGTAGGTGCTGTATTTTGTTTGCAAAAAGTCATGCTGTCAACCACTAATTTAATGTTATGCTCTGTCAGAGTGAGATTCAGTGTTGTGTATAACCCTGGGTTAGGAATTTTTTTTTTAATTACTAAGACAATTTGTTACTGGCCCCATAAGACAGTAAACAAATGTCCCACAGAATGAAGTCTCCTCTTGTTAGCATGACTTTTCATCCTGTATGTTTTGGACATATGCTTAGAAACAGTTTGACCTATTCTTCAGAGAGATTTGCTGGTGTGTCACAACCCAGCAATACTAGTTTCACTGGTTAGAACTTTAATCCAGAAGCATTTGCATTCCAGTGATGCTGAATTGTCTGCAACTCTATTACTTTGTGTCACAGGGCATTGAAGTGCCTTGCTCCTGGAAAGAAGGACAGGTGCTGGTTGCTGGGGCAACTGCAGGTTGGTCAGCTGACCAGAAGGGGGCAGGGCCTGCCTATATAAACAAGCCAGGCTGAGGCCAGACTCAGTTCCCCTCTGGCAGCCGAGAAAGTCAGAGTTCTGTTGAGGCAGGCAGAGTACAGAAGCCTGATGGCCAGAACAGCTTCCATGCAAGGAGACCAGGTGGAGGAAGCCCTGGTAGGGATTTGGGGAGGATAAATAGCCTGATGGTTTAGAGTTTGTGTTTTAGTCAGGAGGCTTATTTTTGAGTTGCAGCTGATTGGCTTATGTTATTGCTTTTGGTTGTTACACCGGAGGACCAGGTAAGGCTGTAGGGGTTGGAGGAGGCCTCAGAGGGGCTCCATGGCGGTGTGGGGACCCCGGTGCCAGAGAGGGCACAGTATTGAGGGGGGGCATTGACCCTAGACCTGTGAAAGAGGCATGGGGGATTGAGGGCCAGGCAGAGCTGAGACCACCTGAGCTGTAAATGCCTTAAGACCCAAGGAGGGGATTTAGGGGGCCAGGCCCAGCTAATGTCACCTGAGCCTCAAGAGTGAGAAACCCCAGAGGGGGCTTGTATTAAGGCCCAAGGAGGGGATTCAGGGCCAGGCACAGCGACGGCCACCTGAGCCCAATTGCGAGGCTAAGCCCCAGGGAGGGTGCACGAGCGAAAAGGGCCTGGTGTGGGTTTGGCCTAGAGAGGCCTGGGAGCGTCCACGGGTAGCGCGGGCGACAGTAATAAAAGAGAGGACAGAGAGCGTCCGCGAGGGCGAACAGTGGTAATTGACTGCACAACGTCCGGAACATCCGAGAGGCTTGGGGCATGGTATCAGGGGAGGTAGGAGCCACGCGTAGGCCTTGAGGCGGGAGTGCACAGAATCACCATAGACCGGACACAGGCTGGAGTATGTCAGGGGTACCGTGACAAGGAGGATAAAAGGCAGCCTCCCTTAATACTTTTATCATCAAAGACTTGGGCGAGAACAAGGGTGCATGGACACTAACTTGACACGGTAGGGGGCACCAGGGGAGATCACGGCTGCTCCTGGGACCCTGCCCCATGACACTTTACATTGAAAAAAAATTGCCAGCTCCTCATTTTCCCCATTTTGTCTTTGTTGTAACCATTAGTTTTTAATATTCTAGTTGTGAGATCCAGCTCCTTTGTTGTAATTGTCTCAGCCGTACTAGACAACTTAAAGTTCACTGAGATGCCCAGAATACTCCTGGAAGTCTTCCAGGCCAACAGCAGGCAAAGTCTGGCCCATGGGCTGGATCAGGCCTGCAGTGGACTCCATTTCCCAGCAGCCTCTCCCTGCCCAGTTTCCACCAAGACTCCAGGAGTGGTGGGGCTGTGACAGCAGGGGGACAGGGTTTCCATGGAGAAGCAGCACTGGCAGGGTGCACAGCTGGGCAGGGAGCCGCTCTAGGGCTGGGGTCTTGTGGCAGTGACAGCATAGGCTGGAGCTGAGGCAGAGCTGCGATTTGCTGCGGATAGCACCTCTGCACCAGCTCTGGACCATGCTGTTTCCACCACAAGATCCCAGCCCTGGATTGGCTCCCTGCCCAGCTGTGCACCCTGCCAGTGCTGCTTGAGCTGTTCTCCATGGAAACCCTGGCCACCTGCTGTCACAGCACCACCATTCCTGGAGTCTCTGTGGAAACCAGCCACAGTTTGCTGAAGACTTCAGCGTTTGGCAGCTGACCAAGTATGTACTTGACCACTGGCAGGAGGTTGTGTTCATGTTCCATGATCTTGTTTGAACTGTTTATTTATTGAGGCAACTACAGAAACACAATTCTACCGTAGGAATAATGCACAAGAATTGCATGAGGTAGACAATCTTTTTAGAAAGGATATAATATATATACCACAATTTTTATGAAAAATCACCTCTAGTATCACTATAAGTACTCTATGCAGCACTGGTCAGGCTGCAGCTGGAGCACTGCGTCCAGTTCTGGACACCGCATTTCAGGAGGGATGTGGACAACATGGAGAGGGTCCAGAGGAGGGCCACTCGCATGATCAAGGCAGCAGGGCAGGCCCTGTGGGGAGAGGCTACGGGACCTGAACCTGTTCAGCCTCCACAAGAGAAGGCTAAGGGGGGGGATCTCGTGGCCTGTTACAAACTAGTCAGGGGGGACCAGCAGGCACTGGGGGAGTCCCTGTTCCCCCGAGCACTACCAGGAGTGACCAGGAATAACGGTCACAAGCTGGCAGAGGGTAGATTCAGGCTAGACATCAGGAGGCGCTACTTCACAGTCAGGGCAGCTAGGATCTGGAACCAACTTCCAAGAGAAGTGGTGCTGGCTCCTACCCTGGGGGTCTTTAAGAGGAGGTTGGACATATACCTTGCTGGGGTTGTTTGACCCCAGTACTCTTCCCTGCCATGGCAGGGGGTTGGACTAGATGATCTGCTCAGGTCCCTTCTGACCCTACTGACTATGAAACTATAAAGATTATATGTGTAGATACAACATTTGTTAATATTCAGAGAATTGAGCTAGAGACTAGTTAACTGGCTGGTGAATTTTTGTCCTCTAACTAGGTTAGGAATAGAATCCATATTTAAAAATATCTATCCTTTTTGTCTATTGCTAGGATGTCCCATACTTTAGCATACCACAATTTCAGTGTGTGTATTGGTGGGAGGAGGAAGTGATTCCTTTTACATGTGAGCAATAGATAACTTAGCAGCTAAAAGCAAGAAGAATATTAGCTTTTCATTCAACACAAAGTGAAATTCCTTCACCAGGGTCTTCATTGGATCCAAAGGATGCTATTACCCACCACTCTAGGTCAGTCGGTGCAGATGCATACAGCCCCAAGAAGCATCGCCATGCTGACTATAAATGCACATCATTTAGCCAGCTATTCAACTCAGTAATTCCCTCTTAGAGCTGTTTCTTGACAACTTTTATTGAGGGCAGTGAAGCTTGGATCCAGGTATCTGGCAGGGACCTGGGGCTGCTGGGCCCTGACACAGGTAAGTCTCCACTTCAACATGAATAAGTGCTTCTGACATGCTGATGCCACAGTGAAGCTCTGCATTCAGCCCGTGTACCCTGGGGTTGGGTTATTGCTGGGTCCCAGCACTATACTGCTTGCCCTCTCTGGCCATGTGTAGCCTGCTCCTCAAGGAGAAGATCCTCAAGGAGCACATCTGTGATGGGCCGGCTTCAGAGATGATGCTCAAGGGCAACCAGCATGGTTTCATTAGGGACAGGTCATGTCAGACCAACCTGATTGCCTTTTATGATCAGGTCACAAAAGCATTGGATGCAGGTGTCGCCGTGGATGTAGTCTTTCTAGACTTCAGCAAAGCCTTTGGCGCCCTCTCCCACTCCATCCTCATTAAAAAACTAGGCGACTGTGGCATTGATGCCTACACAGTCAGATGGATTGCAGATTGGCTCAAGGGTCATACTCAGAGGGTGGTGGTGGACAGGTCATATTTAGCCTGGGAGGAAGTGGGCAGCAGAGTCCCCCAGGGCTTGGTCCTTGGGCCTGTGCTGTTCAATTTCTTCATCAGCAATTTGGACGTGGGGTGAAAAGCAACCTATTTAAATTTGCTGATGATACCAAAATTTGGGGTGAGGTGAGCATGCCAGTAGGGCGGGAAAGACTGCAGCAAGATCTGGATAGGTTACAGGAGTGGGCTAACATAAACAGGATGCGTTTCAATACTGACAAGTGCAGGGTGCTGCACTTAGGCAGTAGAAACCAGCAGCACACTTATAGAATGGGAAACTCCCTTCTTGGGAGCACGGAGGCAGAAAGGGATCTTGGACTCATTATTGACTCCAGGATGAACATGGGCCGACAATGCGAGGTCACAGTTGGCAGGGCTAACTGGACCTTATCGTGCATCCACAGATGCATCTGAAGCAGGGACAGGGAGGTGATCTTCCCCCTCTACGCGACACTGGTCAGGTCACAGCTGGAGTACTGTGTCCAGTTCTGTGTGCCCCACTTCAGGAGGGATGTGGACAACATGGAGAGAGCCCAGAGGAGGGCCACCCGCATGATCCGGGGACAACAGGGCAGACCCTACATTGAAAGACTGTGGGACCTAAACCTTTTCAGCCTTCACAAAAGAAGGCTGAGGGGGGGACCTGGTGACCATCTATAAACTCACTAGGGGGGACCAGGAGGGTTTGGGGGAGATACTGTTTCGTCTAGCACCCACTGGCATAACAAGGAAAAATGGACACAAGTTATTGGAGAGTAGGTTTAGATTAGACATCCGTAAGAACTACTTCACAGGGTGGCTAGGAGCTGGAACCAACTTCCAAGGGAAGTGGTGCTGGCTCCTACCCTGGGGGTCTTTAAGAAGAGGCTCGATGCCTACCTGGCTGGAGTCATTTGAGTCCAGTTTTTCTCCTGCCCAGGAGGGGGGTCGGACTTGAAGATCTACAAGGTCCCTTCCAACCCTACTTCTATGATTCTATGCTCCACCCCAATGGCAGGCTGTGACTGATTCCTTCCACTCGTGGAAGTTCAGTGACTGTTCATGTTACTGATGTCCAGTATAACCAAGGGGGTTTTATGTGTGTGAGAAATTCTCCTTTAAGTAAATTATAATAGAAGAAGTTGTATCCCAAAAAAGGCCAACATTCTTAGCCAGGCATTCAGCAGAAGGCTCCCTCGAGAGATGTTCACACCAGACACAAGCAGTGGGTTTGGGCTGCTTTATACTCACACTTGGCAATCTGGTTCCTGTCAGCATGTCCACTGTGGACTTGGATTGACAGTTGGTGTTGTTTTGACAGCTGATGTCAGGCAGTGGCACAGTCAAGTACTGCCTATGGATTTGGCAGGAACCCACAATGCCTATTGTTCCTTCTTGATGTTCTCTGCTCATCTAGCTGCTGTAGTGACTTTCTTAGGTATCAAGCCAGTGTCCAGCTGCACCAGGTCTGATGCATGATGGTTTTTTATACCACAAACAATACGATGCAGGAACCTACTTGCAAAGTCAGTAGTGGACTAGTGTACTAGCAGCTGTGACAAACTTTCAGCAGATTCAACCTCCCCTTGGAAACATCATAAAAACTTGTCTAAGAGGGAGATAAAATTTTTTGCAGGTTTTCCAAAGAAAGGACTTGGCTTCTTCAGTTTTTGGGATGAAGGATGGCGTGATGTCTCCCCCATCAAACAATATGTTCCTCTTCTGGCTTGTTTCCAGCCCTGATGCTTACCTATGTCTCTCAATTCTTGTCTTCTACCTGGCTCAATCCTTACTAGTCAGAAGACTGGATTATTTTGGAGCTGATATCTGACAGCCAGGAGCTCAAATCTGTTGTCATGGCCCTCATGCGGGCTCCTCTGTGAGTCATGCAGACTTTGTTTTCAGGGCTTCCACTGTGTTCCACTTTGCTATCAGGTACTGTTTGCTCAGAAGGGGAACATTTTTTATTGTAGGACAAATGGCACAGCAGCAACTATGAGCAGAGAGTAAAAAGGAAAAAGCCTTATAGCAGTTTTGCCCAGCTCCATGCTTACAAGACCTCAGCAATAGTATCAGGATGACTATTCTCAAATGACCCCTGGCTAGAGCACAGCTACAGAGACAGGACTACCGCAGAGCGTAAGGCAAGGAATGCAAGATTCCTGGAGCTTAAGAGAAAACAAACCAGAAAGAATATGACTATAGACTGGTGGTGTGGCCACATCCCTTGCAGGTAGGGATCTGTCTTTTAATCTAAGGGGCTCTCAGGAGATCCCATGAGAGCAAGTGACTGTGCTATCTAGAAGCTCCTGTTGCATGGTGTTGATCAGCTAGAACTCAGACACTTGAACACAGCAGATCTGTATCAGACTCCTTGGACCAGAGCAAAGTCTGAACCAGGAATAAAGCAGACAAGTAGAACGCCCTGAGTGAAAGAATGGAAGAGGTAAAAGCTCCACCAGAGTGATACTTTTTGGAAACATGGAGGACAACTGAAGGATTAGACAGCACTTCAAACAGTTTGCAAGGAGTGGGTGCCAGGAAGAGAGAGCTGTCAGCGGAGAGCCTTATTTCTGACAGTACCTGGTCCTGGAGCACTTGATGTTTTAAATAGTTTAACTGTCAACCAAAGTTAACTGAAAACTGTCATACAGAAGCCATAGGGGCACAGTCAGCTCAGCACAGAGGAGGACAAAAGAGTGAAAGCAGAGACTGAATGATCTCATGCTAGAAGAGTCCATCTTCCCATTTTATAGGGCTAACTCAGAAGAGGCCACATCCAGACTGGAATCTGGCACAAAGGTCTCAGACTAGGGGAGGACAGAAGGGACCCAGGATTAATCCTTGAAAAAAGAAATCAAGATTTGCCAGGTGTTGCGCCCCAATTGGGTCGCAAAGGGGTGCGTGCTTGTCAGGTATCTGGACTTATAAAGGCAGGTAGGGAACTCACTTGTATGGTTTCAAACAAGTTTATTTTTACTTACACTTCACCGGAGGTGCAGGCTGGAGACTTCTTACAAAGATTTTGCTTCATTTTCCGTTCACTAGTTATGGAGAAGCAGAATTGCTCATAGGATCCGATGCACTAACCAGGGAAGGGGTACGCCGGGAGTTTTCAATGGCGGGAGGCATGGGTGGCCGGTCCCCGTGGTGTGTGGAAGTTGCACACTTGGTGGATTTCACTAAGTCCTCCCCGAGCAGCATTAATTACTGCTTTTTATACTCGTTGCAACCCTGAGATGCACTTTCACCCAATCAGCTTCAGGCATTCTATTCATGGCCTGATTTGAAAAGTGCGGCAGTTACAAAGTGCAGGAGCTACTGGCGTGCTCAATTATTTGAAATCGCGATGATTCCACGCCGGCTGCACGTGCCTGTCGGCCAGTAGGGCCATAGGTGGTGATATGCCGACACATAAGGATACCATGTATGGGGCAGTATGCGGGCGCGGTGGCACAACAATGGACTGGCTTCTTACACCAGGCACAGGCAGTCAGGCTGGGGAGGGGGTTCCCCCTTGAGATTTAACTTCATTTTATAATTTACTTAAAGAGGAATTTCTCACACAAAACCCCTTTATTTACACTGGATATCTCAGGCATTGGTAACTCAAGCAACTGCCAACCTTCCCTCATTGGAAAGAGGCAGTCACAGAAGGCCACTGTGGTGGGATGGGCTGCCCCACAGCTTGGCCAGGCACAGCTCAAGGGCAACCAGCACAGTTTCATTAGGGGCAGGTCATGTCAGACCAACCTGATTGCCTTTTATGATCAGGTCACAAAAGCATTGGATGAAGGTGTCGCCGTGGACGTAGTCTTTCTAGACTTCAGCAAGTCCTTTGACACTGTCTCCCACCCCATCCTCATTAAAAACTTCCCAGAAGGGGACCATTTGTGTTGAAGTGGAGGCTTCAGGTGGGGGCACTGCTGGGCCCTGATGGGGCACTGCCACCTACCTAAGTGAAGGGCTGTGAGGAGCAATTTGTGAGGGGAAGGTGGTAACTAGGGCTGTGTGAAGTTTTGGTCCCTAATTCAATTCAGCGGAGATCTGGTGGCTGAATCTCCAAATTCAAATCAAATTAGGAGACCCTTTAATCTCTCCAAATCGATTCAGAGAGATTCAGAAAGATGCAGAGATTCGAACATAGACACAGCTTTAAGTGTTTTTCTACATACCTCTAGGTAGCAGGTGGCTCGCGAATGCTGCGATGCTGGGATGGATGGAGCGTCCCACAGGAGTGCAGGAAACTCCCCAGCGCACTTGGCAGCAGATCCCACTTCCAGGTCTGCTGGGGAGCATGCCAGTGGGGGCCTCTGCGCACTCCTGGCTTGGTGACTGGTGCCTTCTGGGTCTGGGGAGGTGGGGCCCTGGGAATCAGTGGGCTGCAGGGGGGACCGTCTGTGTGCTCCCTGGAGGACCCAGAAGTGAACTGGAAGTACTTTGGATCCACTTCCAGGTTTGCTGCTGAGCACGTGGAGGGCCCCCCCTCGCACTCCTGTGGGATGCTTCATCTGCCCCACCATTGCAGCATTCACAACCCACACCTGGTACCTAGAGGTATGTAGAAAAAACATTTAAAGCTGTGTCTATGGCTGAATTGCTGATTCTCCAAATCAGCATCAAATCTTCAGATTGAGCTGAAACAAATTGGTGACAGTGATCCAAATCAATTAATTGAATCACTGTCCCAGGTTCGGGCTGAATCTGAATCAAATAGGCCCACTTTGCACACCCCTAGTGGTAACCCCACATTCGATGAGCTTTAGTTCAAACCACCTTGCAGACATTTTTCAGCGCAGAGACACTGATATATGTGATACTCAGAAACTTTTAATCAATGTGGTTCTCTAATTAAAGCGCCCCCCCGCCATGCCTCCCAGAGCATGTGTGAAAATGCCCTTAGAGTCTTATTCTAAATACAGTTCTACAGTGCCTGTAATTCAGTAGGTGTTAGGGAGCAAGGCTGATGAGGGGAGTCCTGCCCCTACTCCATGTGGCTGGAGCTTCTAACCTCCTGCCAGGTATGCCTTTGGGTGAGCCCAGGCTCTGCCCAGTAAGGCTCTGCCCACTCCCTCCTCCCCACTTTCTCCTGCATTCAGCACAGCCCCACTTTTTCCCTGGCACCCGTTCTCCCACCAGTTGTGCTACGCACTCTGTAGAACCCTGCATCTTGCCACCTGCCCAGAGCAACAAAAACTGCTACCTCTAGATTTGGGATTTCATCACTGCAAGAGCTTGCAGATGCCAGCAGTGTGCACGGCATAGGCAAGGGGTCTGACAACAGCATGAAGAGCTCAGAATGGTCTGCTTAGGGGCAATGGACAGCATTACAGCAACAGATGAACAGACTCTCAGCTTGAAAACAAGTAGGACACTTGTTAATTTTAAGTTGGACCCATTTATAGGTTTGTTCTTTTTGCTGCTAGAAAGGGATATTAGTATGGAACCCTCCAAATAATAAACATTACAGGGTACAGTTGGTGAAACTTCAGTGGGGATAATGTAATACCCATGTACCTCCCCTATGACAGCATGTGAAATGTATGTTTTGGGGTAATGAATTTGAGAGGAGGGGGTGGAAATTCACATCGCTGAGTCCATATCCAAGTGCGGACTGCTGCTAGGTGTTCTAACCCACTGGGTTTCTAACAGATTTGGGGTGTTCCATAACACTAACACCACAATTAGCACCTATTGTCAAGGGAGGGGGGAGAGGGTTCCACAAGTAACTGAGGAGTCAAGATGCAGGTAGAGACTGGTATTGCACAGAAAACTTCCCCTGTATTTGAGGGGAGTGCTTCCAGGAGGATTTGGGCCCTCTAAGTGCCAGTCCATATCCCATATGGCTCCCTTACTTTACTAATCTCTCATACTTTCTCACCATGGCTTTTAGTCATGTTCACAAATCTGTTTCAGCTACTTCATCTCAATAAACTTTAATTACTGCTGTGCTCTCTATTGTTTAGGGGTGTACTAAAAACAGAACTCAGTACTAGCTTGTCTTTGGCCTCTTAGGAAAAAAAAATCTGGAAGTTTCTGATAACCTTCTGAGATCCTAAAACTCAGTTCCCAGTCTAGTCCTGTAAGCATAGACAAACAAGCAGTTTTCTTCAGTACCCTCTGAATCACAGTTTGACTGAATTCCAGATGTATCTGGCACCTCAAAGATGGCCACCCGGATGGAGCCCATGGCTCCGGGCTCCACACAGACGGAGCCCCTGGCTCTCAGCTGGGGGGGCTGCCTGTCGCTTTTGCAGGCTCTGGGGCCCGGGAGCATGGCCACCTCCCCTTGTGGGGTCTGGTCCCTTTTGGGGTCTCTGGTGTGCCAGCTGGAGGAGCTCCAGGCCACAGACCAGAGACTGTGTGCCATCAGGGATGGTGAGCGGGAGATAGACTCCTAGTGGCAGGCCCTTCTCCCCTGGGAGCTAGAGGGTAGACCACAGTCTCCCTCCAGGACAAAGGAGGACTCCGGGACCTCCCACTCTGTCTGGTCAGGGGCATGGACCAAGGTGGTCGAGGGCCCCAAGGCCCGCCGCACCAAGGCCCCTGCCTCACCAGAGCTTAGCAACAAGTACGCACCTCTTGCTGCTCCAGCAGAGCCTGCTGAGTTGCCGGCTCCTGCACGCAACACAGGCTCAACTGCAGCTACCACCCCCGCTCTCCCCAAGACAAAATGTAAAGTGTTTGTTGTGGGGGACTGAGGGGGTAATCTGCCACCCCAACCCCTTAGCCCGGAAGTCTGCAGCTTCCCGGGGGCCCGCATCCGGGACATTGCGGAGAAGACCCCAAAGCTCCTCCAGCCCACAGACCATTATCCCATGCTCCTCATCCATGTGGGCACCAATGACATGGCTCGGAGGGCTCCCAGGCAGGTCATGAGGTGCTACAGGGATTTGGGAGAGGGGCTAAAGGGCCTGGGGGCTCAGGTGGTGTTCTTGTCGATCCTCCCAGTCTCAGGCTACGGGCTGAGGAGGGAGAGGAGGATCCATGTAGTCAACCAAAGACTGCAGTGCTGGTGTCATTGGGAAGGCTTTGGCTTCCATGACCACAGCTCGCTCTTTGGTGAGGGAGGTAGCAAGCTGCTGGGAAGAGATGGCCTCCACCTCTCTCCGCTGGGGAGGAGGCTCTTCTCAGCCAGACTGGCTGACCTGCTCCACCAGGCTTTAAATTAAACCCGTTGGGGGACAGGAGAACTACTGCCACTGCTGGCCCACTAAGCAACCCTTGCAAAGCCAGCAGCCCAAGGCACTTAAGGGACCCCACCCTTGCCCCAGCCCTGGTACAATCTGTGGGCAAGGCAAAAGCCCCCAAGGGGACACTTGCCTGCCTGTACACAAATGCCAGGAGCTTGGAGAACAAGCAGGAGGAGCTCATCCTCCTGCTTAAAGTAAATAATTATGATGTCATTGGGATAATGGAGACCTGGTGGGACTCCACCGATGACTGGACCATGGGTATAGATGGCTATAACCTGTACAGTAGGGATTGAGAAGATAAAAGGGGCGGGGGTGTAGCTCTCTATGTTAAGGAAAGCTACAGGCTGATCTTGGCGACCAGGGTGGACGACTGGAGACCCTCTGGGTTAAAATCCGTGGAGAACATGGCACAGGGGACACAACAGTGGGAGTCTACTACAGACCTCCCACCCAAAGTCCTGAGCTTGACCAGGAGTTTGCCCAGGAGCTGGCTGAGGCTGCATGCTCCAGGACCATGGTTGTCATGGGTGACTTCAATTTCCCGGACATCTCGTGGGAGGATCACTCAGCAAAATCCGAGCAGTCGCAAAGGTTCCTCTCGTGCATGGATGACCTCTACCTGACTCAAGAAATCTATGGGCCAACGAGGGGCAAAGCGCTGCTTGACCTGGGACTGGCTACTGGGGATGACTTAATTGATGACCTAGTGATCGATGGGAAGCTGGGTGACAGTGACCACGAACTGATCACCTTCACCATCTGCCGTAAAGCTGGCAAGTCAGTCAGCAACACAGAAGTCCTTGACTTCAGGAAAGCTGACTTTGACAAGCTCAAGAGGCTTGTCGGTCAGGCCCTCAGGGACCATGACCCCAGGCAGATGGGAGTTCAAGAAGAGTGGTAGCACCTCAAGGGAGCAATCCTCAATGCACAAGCTAAGTCTATGCCATCTTGGAGGAAAGGCAGCAAGAGGACACAGCAGCCCCCTGGCTCTCCAGGGACCTAGCAGACCTCCTGAGGCTAAAAAGAAAGGCCTACAAAGGATGGAGGATGGGATTCACCTCCAAGGAGGATTATTCTGCACTGGTCCAGTGCTGCAGGAAGCAAACCAGGAAAGCCAAGGCTGCAACTGAACTCCAACTAGCTTCAAGCATCAAGGACAATAAAAAGTCCTTTTTCAGATATGTGGGGAGCTGGAGGAAAAGCAAGGGCAATAGTGGACCCCTGCTGAACCAGATGGGCCCACTGACACCCAGGAAAAAGCCAACCTATTAAATGGGTATTTTGCGTCGGTCTTTCATCAGTCGACGGGCGGTCCAGGTGAGGGAGATCCCCTGCCCTCCATTAATGCTGACCTTGTGAAGGAACACCTTGAGAAGCTGGATACCTTCAAGTCAGCCGGCCCTGACAGTCTACACCCCAGGGTACTCAAGGAGCTGGCGAGCATCATAGCCCAGCCTCTGGCACAGATCTTTGAAAACTCCTGGCACTCTGGTGTAGTGCCCAAAGACTGGAAGAAGGCCAGTGTGGTGCCAATCTTCAAGAAAGGGAGGAAAGTGGATCCAGCTAACTATAGGCCCATCAGCCTGACTTCTGTCCCGGGGAAAGTCTTAGAAACGTTTATTAAAGAGGCCATCCTTAATGGATTGGCCAACGCCAACATCCTAAGGGATAGCACGGGTTTGTTGCGGGTAGGTCTTGCTTGATCAATCTCATTTCCTTCCACAACCAGGTGACCTATCACCTGGATAAGGGAGAAGAGATTGATGTCATGTATCTTGACTTCAAAAAAGCCTTCAATCTGGTATCCCATGATCACCTCTTGGCAAAACTGACCAATTGTGGCCTTGGGTCCACCATGATCTGCTGGCTGGGAAATTGGCTCCATGGTCGGACCCAGAGGGTAGTAATTGATGGAAGTCACTCATCATGGTGTCCTGTGACCAGTGGGGTCCCCCAGGGCTCTGTCCTTGGACCCATATTGTTCAACATCTTCATTAATGATGTGGACATTGGAGTCAGGAGTGGACTGGCCAAGTTCGCCAACGACACCAAACTTGGGGGCAAAGCATCCATGCTAGAAGACAGGCGGGTGATCTAGGCTGACCTGGACAAGCTCAGCAAATGGGCGGACGAGAACCTGATGGTGTTTAACACTGAAAAATGCAAGGTTCTACACCTTGGGAATTAAAACCTGCAGCATCCTTATAGGCTTGGCAGTGCTACGCTGGCTAGCACTACAGAAGAAAGAGACTTGGGGGTCATTACTGACCACAAGATGAACATGAGCCTGCAATGTGATGCTGTGGCTAGTAAAGCGACCAAACTGCTGGCTTGCATCCATAGATGCTTCTCGAGCAAATCCCGGGACGTCATTCTCCCCTTGTACTTGGCCTTGGTGAGGCCTCAGCTGGAGTACTGCGTCCAGTTTTGGGCTCCTCAATTCAAAAAGGATGTGGAGAAGCTTGAGAGAGTCCAGAGGAGAGCCACACGCATGATCAGAGAGGTCAGGAAAACAAACCTTACGACGACAGGCAGAGAGCCATGGGGCTCTTTAGCCTGGAAAAGCACAGGCTCAGGGGTGATCTGATGGCCACCTATAAGTTTATCAGGGGTGATCACCAGGATCTGGGGGAACATTTGTTCACCAGGGCGCCCCAAGGGATGATGAGGTCAAACGGTCATAAACTACTGTGAGACCATTTCAGGCTGGACATGAAGAATTTCTTTACTGTCCGAGCCCCCAAGGTCTGGAACAGTCTGCCATCGGAGGTGGTTCAAGCACCTACATTGAACACTTTCAAGAGCTGAATCAGCTATTAGATAAAAGCACCGACAGCCATGTCAAACTGAAGCGAAGCCTCTTCCAGTAAAGCACTATTTTTTCCCCCTCATCTGTCAGCACCCAAAAAGGCCGTGCTGTCACTACAGCTGACACTGGTGCAGATACAGCTGCTGTCTCCTTCTGTCATTGCTCCAGCCACGGTTACCACAGGTCAGCCTCCACCAGCCATCCTGCCAGAAGGTCCAGCAACAGGAACTGTTCCCCTCCCCACCATTACCAAGCAGTCAGAAACCTAATGCTTAATACAGAGATTGTTGCACTGAGTAGCTTACTGAGTAGTAGCTGAAAGTGCTGCTGCTTACATGCAAGCAGCTATACGCATGCAGGAAAGAGGCTCATCAGGTAATGGACAAGCCAATCTGCTAATGAGTTCTAGCTAGGGGTAATTTAGCTAAATTGCTGCCTTAGCACCTGGTGTCCGTGGGAGTTTCCTATGCGATACCTGTCTCTGCCTGTATCTTGACCACTCAGTTACCTGTGAAACCTAGGAACTCTGCAAAGTATGGAGAGCTGGAGTCACGAAAAGGCTTGAGGTGCCAAAGTCCAAAATTCTCAATCCCTTATTCTAGCTGTTGCTTACCCCGGGGGCATCAGAAATCCAAGGAGCCTATATTTTCAATCACTGTAGTGCCCTGGGTATGCAAATGTCTGTTTCAGAGCATGCCCAGAACTAGTGCTTAAGTCCTAACAGTATCAAGAATCTAGACATCTGTCTCAACTAAAAGTTTTTTCTGAAACTCTTCATACTGGAAGTTTTTTCCCTCCCCCTCCAACCTTGACTGCAGGGACCAAGTCAGCAGATATTCACAAAGCGTAAGTAACCCCCCACACAACACATCTTACCTGAATTCCAACAGCTGCATAGTTAGTGCACTCAGTGGAGACATGGAGACCTCTTCTTTTAGCGGGGAATCTGAATTCAGATCCTCTTCTCTCTCAGGTAAGGGGTACTGTGAGGATGGTAGCTTCTGCTCAAGCCATTCTGCTCAAGCCATTCTGCTCTTAGCATGAAATAATTAGATATTCAAAGAGAATGGCTCTCTAGCCCAGTGGGAGCAGAAGACTTGGTTCCAGGTAGCTATATAAGTATTCTGTAGAAAATGAAATAGCATCACCAGAAGACACTGGGCCATCCTTCCCCAACCACAATCCAGAGCAGCTTAATAAGTAATGTGGCCTCAGCGTTCTTCTAACAGAGGAGGGATTTCAGTATGGATCTCCCATCACCCAGGAAAGATCTCTAACCATGATGGCACTGAAATAAACCCAGGCACATCCTCCTGCCAGGGAAAAAAAGTACTGAGTACTGACATGGAACTCATTGCTGACTATCTCCATAAGTGGCACTTAAAGTTGAGCATCAAAAATCAGTACCATCACTCTTCCACTTAAACAGTTGTTAAGCTAATAGCACACTGAATATCAAAGTAGGGAACCACATGCTTCCTCATGAGTATACCCCAACCTACTCAGGAGTTACATTAGACCATTCCCTCACCTATAAACATTCAGAAAGTCAGCAGTAAAGTCTCTGCACAGGTAGCTGCCTTAAGATGTTTAGCCAGTACAATATGGGGTGCCAGCTACAAAGTGTTTAGACCCACTGCACTTGCCATGGTATATGGTCCAGCAAAATATTGTGTTCCTGTATGGCCCAAAATTTGTCACACTAAAAAGCTTGACACTGTACTTATCAGTGCACTGAGACTTATAACAGGCTGCACAACCTAAACATATACAGAAGTACTACTCCCTGTACTCTCAGGCATTAGACATAAGAAGGCAGACCCTAGCACAGGGGTGGGCACAATGTGGCCCAGTGGGCCAGGCCATTCTATCCAGACCACAGGGCCCCTAGAAAATTCAGAAAATTAATATTTATCTGCCCTGGGCTGCCTATCGTGCAGCCCTTGATGGCTTGCCGAAACTGAGTAAGTGGCCCTCTGCCTGCAATAATTGCCCGCCCCTGCCCTAGCATCGTTACTGGCAATAGAAGCAAGAGATAACAAAAATCACCTGCTTCACCAACTGTTGACTGAAGACCTGAATACATGGAGGCTTCAGGAACTTAAAAGTCATAAAGCATTTATACATGAAGCCCACAATCTCCTGGAAGAGACTGGGGCTGCTGAACCAAACCTATGGGCAGCAACGGGGTGGGTTGACCACTGGGAAAAGTTAGCCCAATCCCTACAGCACTTTATATTAATGCCAAACAAGTCCCCTTTTGGGCATGACCTTGACAGAGAAGCGTGGATCAGCTGAACAGACTGAGATCTGGATATGGACATTTCAGAACACTTCACAAGATGAACATCTTGGACAGGCTCCTGCATGAATGCAGTGCCTAACAAACAGCACAGCACTTAATTGAAAGCTGCAGTCTTTACAAATGTCCAGATGAGGCAGGTGGAATCTGCACATTGAGTGATAATACCAGACAGTGGCTCATAAATTTGGAAGCTGATATCTGATGCCACAAAAGAAAAAGAGATAGTGGGGGGGCATAGGAGCACAATGGAGCTCAAGTCTTTCTGAGTTTGTCTTCTCTGGGGTTTGTTCACCTCCAGTAATAAACGTGTAAACACTAGTCTGGATGCTCTTCCAAATATTGTTCTAGGCCAGGGGTTTTCAACCTTTTTGGAGCAGTGTACCCCGATGGCCGGACGCAGAGCAGGGGTGGGGGGGTAGGCACAGCTGAACACAGAGCAGCAGCAGCCGCCACATGCGAGCTTTCCTCGTCACTCGTGTCTGGCCTGGTGGACAGTGCCTGCATGGCAGTGTGGGATGGTGCATGGTGGCACTCTGTCCCTGCCCACCCATGCGTATCCCCTCAGGCCTTCTCAAGTACTCCCAGGAGTATGCATACCCCCAGTTGACAACCCCTGTTCTGGGCTGTGGATGTTTGGACGTTTTGTGGATTGAGCTTTGGAACATGAGTGCGGGCTGGAGAGATTGGAGCATCCTCTTGACGGCTTACCAAACCAACTCATCTCAATGCCCTTCCCTCACAATCCTCCCCAGATCTCAGCTGCGTCTGTTGCACCCTTCCTTTTCAACCCCCTTCCCCCCAGATGCTTTCACCTGCTGCTCTTTTCACCTACCTATATCCCTCCGTGCTGGCTTTCACTACTCAGCCCTCATGAAGAATGTCTTGCATTTGAAAACTTGCCTAACCCTATCCCGGCTATGCAGTTGGCCCAATAAAAGATATCACCCCAAGTAATCCTTGACTCTCACATAATTTTTGGACCTTTGTGGCTACAGCATCACTCTAACACTACTACATCCCTCTCTTCACTTTCCTTACAGCTCCCACTCTTCCCCTGAATTCTCCTACTCTCGTCCCCCTGGTACGTTCCAGCCTTTTTTGCCAATCATCAGCTCCTCCATTTGCTTTTCATCTCCCATCCTTCATGACCCGCTCTGTGTCTCTGATTCTTCCTTTCTCCTTGATCCCTTTGCCTTTCTCCCCTCCTCGCCCCCCCCACACCCACTGGGCATGTCCCCAAGGCTCTGACTGTGAGGTCGACTGTGAGGTCGCAGTGTTCTCTTTCCATATTGCCCTTTGAAATAGGAGCTGTTGGTGTGGGTTGGAGACTGGCATTAAAGTGGAAAAATGATGGGGCTCCATTTTCTGCCATATGCTCTCCTGGTGGGTGAGTAACCTGCAGGCACCCTTCACCCCTCTCCTGATCAGGTTGCCCCATCCTTGTCGGGGACCACTTCAAACCCCTAAACCCACAAGCTGTGGTGCTGTACGTATATTAAATACTTAAAAGGATGTATCTGGCCATCTTTCCTCAAAGGGATTAGACTCCTGGAAAGCCCTTCCCCAAGCAAGCACACCTCCTAGGCCCCTTGCTCTTCCAAAACATCCTCCAGCCCTAAACACTAGGTGGCCCCATTCCCATACACTTCACCCTTAGTTCTTTTGTTAGGAAGCCTAGGAGCTCTCAGGAAGGGACTGTGGCTTGAGAACAAGGAGGAAATGCTACAAGGTCAGAGCCCTTGTTGTTAAGCATGAGCCCTGAGAGCTGTAGGGGCCAAACACGTACCAGGCACAGCTAATGATAATTGTGCTAAAGGCACTGGCTGACTTGGGGAGATGGAGGCATGGTACTGAGGCTTTCACTCTAGGGCCCTGGTACCGGGTCTGCTGGATTGGCTGGCTCAGTTTGTTCACAGATGCACCCAGATCCAAAGGAAATGGGGTGGCTCTGGAGATCTGTGGAAAAACCTCTTATCTCTGATGTACAGTTCTACTGTGGCCTGGCCAATGTGGAGGGCAGGTGGGAATTTCAGTCCAGATGGGTCTATTGGCCCAAGCTACTTGCTGAGGAAGCAAAGGGGACTGACAGGTTTACAAGCTACTTTTTTATTTCCCTTACTGTGCCTGATGGCTTTCTTCTCCTTGTCCTGCCTTCTTCACAGTTTTTCTGCAGTCGCTGGTGCTGCCTCTCTGTGGCAAGTCACTCCCAGCTCCAGGTACCCCACTGTCTGACAGCGAGTACCAGGTCTTTTTCTCTGCCCTGCTATCCTCTCAGAAGGCTAATATGTTCTGTCAGATCCGACGCACTCAAGGATGCTACGATCCCAATATCATCTGGCTGGACCAGCACGAGAACCATGGCTGGATCCCAGAGGGTACAGAGAGGTTGGGTGGGCGAGGGTGAGGTGTGTCATCAGTTCTGTGCTAAGAGCACCCCAGTGCCTAGAGCAGCAGTTCTCAACCTTTTTAGACTCAAGGCACCCCTTGGAAAATGCCAGCTCTTATTTTTCACTCATTTTTTGACTATGGAAATATAATAGAGCAGTTCTTCTGTTGCAAAGAACTCAGAAAAATCACAACAGGTCAGAGTTTTTGACTATGGATTCATATTTGAAATCTCTGGTTTTAACTTGTGAATCATGTGTAGGTATTTACATACCTAACAGTGCTAATATTGCACAGCACCCTACAGCACCCTTCACAGGATATCACAATACCCAAATGTGCTGCAGCACCCTTGTTGAGAATCACTGCCCAAGAGACTCACCACAGCTCCTGCCAGTATGAATCAGAGGGAGCAGCTATTCCTGCTCTGAATGCTTCAGTATAACCCTGCATTTTTGCTATTACAGCTCTGGAAACTTGCCAAGCTACTGTTGGGAACACCTCAGTTGCTGTCTACCAACATCTTGGGTTCCTGATTACATAGACTTGTCACATGTCTTTGGGAAGCCCCATTTGATATGTTTCTTCCCTGTGGCTCAGACTTTATTTCAATTAACTATGAACTTAGTAGGCAATTTAATAGCAGTTGCTAGTTCTAACTGTGTATGCCTCAATGTGGTGGAACTCCTTCTTGCAAGGACAATATTTTTTGTTTCCCCTTAGGAAACCATAGCTGCAGTGGTAGAATTATCCCTATCTTATTGCTGTGTACAGGCTTGGTGCTGCCCTTTATATACATTAGGAATCGGCTGAACCCTGGCTATTCTAGCTGGTGCTCAGGGAGCTCCTTGGGCCTTTTGTCACAGCACTGTCACTGCTGTTTAACTTGTTCTGTCTCTTTTCCCACTGCTGCTGGCTTCAAAAGTTTGTTTGCTCCGGGTTTAGTGTGAAACAAGAGGACTAAAGGGGCTGATGTCCATGCCTTCAGTTGCTATAGCTCTCCAGTTGAGCAGAACTGTCCCTATCTGTGGCTTGATTACCTCACTGTCCTGTTTTCAGTAGTTTCTTGACAATTTTGACAGCTGTGTCTGCTTTGCTGTTGGCCCAGCTGTGGTGGTGTCCGGATGTGATACATTGGCATTCTGCTGACACAGCAAAATAAGCAAAATTCTGGCAGGCAATCTAAAGTCCATTATCTGTAATAGCAGCCTTGAGAATGCAGTGCCAGACATTTGTTTAGCAGTATTCGAAATCATGTCCAATTGGATGTAGGTTTGTGGGATGACAAGGGGCCTTTTCTCAAAGCTGTTACAGCAGTCACATTTTCTACTGCACAGATATTCTGTGGAGCTGACTGATGGAAGGAAATATACAAAAAAATAAAAAGAAATCAAAGTTAGTTGCATTTCTGACCACTGCTTGAGTGGCTGGTTGCTGCTAGCCAGGAAAACAGGGATTTTTTTTCAATAGAAAACCTGGGCTTTTTTGTTTTGCAGCCCACTAAGTTAATTTTGCATTTTGTGGCCTTAGTGTGGGTGATGAGGTGTTATCTGAGAGCATGTCATCCTCACTCCTCCCTTGGTATGCATTAGAGGGATGTTTCTGTTACTGGTTGCATTCTCTTGAAAACAAATTATTTTTTCCTTGTAAAGCCACATATAGCATCACTTCTAGACATTTTAATTTTTCCTGTTTTGTGCCACACTGTATTGCTTGTTCTTGCCCTTCATTGAATTGTATTCTTCTATTCTTGCTTTTTGTCTCTGCCTTTTATTTTGTGCATGCTGATGCTTTGGTCATTCCTAATGCCTTCAGTTTTTGTGGTCATTTCTTTGCTGCTTCTCTCAGCAGCACATATCATGAGCCTGATTAAGGTCTAACTCAAAGACATAGCAGTACATATCCTCTGCTTCAAGCATCTTGCTAGAAACAAAAACAACTTCTAATGAAATACTGTGCAAGTGAACCATATTAACTGGGGCAACCTATTGCATATCACTCTGTTGCTTCCATTTGAGTCTGAGCATGTGTTGGGGGAATATACTGCTCGTATTTTATATTTTGCTTAGGCAGAAGATATTTTTCTAAGCCATCTACTTATATCTTCTCTTTCTGCATCTGTTAGCTGTTAAGTGCTGATAAATTTGGGGAATTCACATTCCCCAATTACATGGGGAAGCATACTGGTTTAATTCTACTACTCTAACTCCCTGTATGGACATTCTTATTCTGGGATAACTGCTTTTGCTGTGTTAGTTTATATCACCTCCAAAGTGGCATAATATGAAAACAAAAGGCGTTTTTATTCTGAAATACTAGAATTTCTGAAATACTAGAATGTGTGGGGAGTTACCCCCGCATAATCAGACTGCGGCAATTAAGCTGTAAAATTCTCTGTGTCAGAAAGCCCTAATATTTAGACAGCGTTAGGAAATATTTAGCTAGTGCACTATTCAGTACAGCGACCTTAATCACCAGCCTCTCTGTCCAGTCTCGCAGCCACCACAGTGTTTGTTCTGAAGAAGCTCCAGTTCTCACAGATATCTTTGCACACCTGCAAAACAGTAGAGGCTGAGGAAGTTGCTCACAGCCATTGCCAAAGTGCCTTGATGCCTCTGGTCAGCAGCAATAGAGAATTGAAGCCATGAAAAGTGTTTTACTTGTGAGACTAGCTTGAGGTGTGCACCTAAGAAGCCTTTTCTGATACGCATGAGATGTTCTTGGTCCTACAACAATTCCAGAACAATGTTGTATATTGAACTTGAGCACAACTTGCAGGCACTTCCTTTAGGAACTGTTTATCTCCTTTGGCAGAGCATGACATAACAGTGCCTATCAGCAGCCCTTCAGCCAAGCTAAACTGTGTCACCACATTTCATGATTTTGCCCCGAGTGAGGATTCCAGCCGGGGCAACAGCCAGTCTGGGGATGAAATGAGAAGCTCCATATGCAGGAGGATTCCAGCCCTGCCTGAGGGAAATCCCCTCTTATTGCCTTCCCCATTTTGCCTGCTTCCTGTGGTACAGCAGCCCTCCAGGGATGCAGCAGAAGGTGGGCGGAGCTCCTTCCAGGAGATGATACTGTTGTCACAGAAGGAGAAGGGGGAAAGGCTGAAGCATAGAGCCCAGCAAGCCTCTTCCTCTTCTGTGTTTCAGGGATGTTGGTTGTAGCTGTGTTGGTTGGCAATTTGTCTCAAATGGAGATAGGTTTGATTTGGGGGCTGGAAGACAGCTGGATGTAGAAGTGAGATCTCTGGCATTGGGAAGGACTGGTAATGCTAATAAGGGCACAGGGAGATCCAAATCACAAAACAGACTAAAAAGCTCAACATAAGCTTATTGCTTTTAAACTTTGTGATATTTTGAGCCTGGTATGTAGTTCTTGAGCCTTTACAGATGACCAATAGGGCATGGAATTGGCAGACAGCTTTGCACTAACTATCTCAGGCCCCACCTCCTGCTCTCACGGTGCATGCGTAAGCATACAGTCTACAAAACTGAGCAGATTTTCCTGGTGAAGTGTACAGAGACATTTTGGGTAGAACACGTGGGTTTGTTGCTTACTCTGACATTTGTTAGCCCTGTTTGAATCTTGACATTATGCCCACAAAATCACTGCTCCTGTTTGTTTTCCTCGATGAGGAAAACCAGATGTCTGCTACAGGGGCTTTAACACCGTATGACAAAGGAAAGAGGTCCAAAGTAGGCTGACCAAGGCAGCCATGGGGCGAGATGCTGTAACAAGAGTTGTGAGATAGGAGGCCATGTGAACTTTAGCAATGTAGTGCACTGCCTCCTGGCTCCAATTGGATGTTTTTAACTTGGCTGTTCACTCAAGCAACCAAGGAGCATTCCCTTCTCAGCCAGCAATAAGAATGGAACAGGTACTTGAGTCAGCATCTGATTCATGTTGCTTATGAGCAGGAAGTTGATTTCCCCATTCCTTTCATCTCAATTTATGTTTCCTCTCACCCTAGGCTCAGTATGTACCAACCTCCCAGAAGCCTCCTTGTTTCAGACCTTCTGTGAGTTTGCACAATATCGTTGTACCACCCGCAAGTTTTACGTCAAGGTGAGGTGGGCAGGTCTGAGGGGTAGGGAGACTATCAGTGGGTGCATCTATATGAGAGACTAAATACACAGTAGGCTAATTCTACTGTGCATTAGCACGGCAGGCAAAAACCATGCTAATGTGTTAATGCACAGTAGAATTAGTCTACTGCACATTAGCATCACCTAAAAGACATGCGCTGGCACTACTGTGCAGTATCACTGGTTACAGCTCATTGTTAGTGCCTGGTATTACATGTAGATGCATCCACTGAGGAGGGAACAGTTCTTGGAGAGATTGTCATAATGAAGTGAGGGGCCTAGAGGGTGTACTTCAAGGGTGGGGATAAACCTTGGAGGATTGTTGCAGGGGAGGGAAGGGGCTTCGGCAGAATTAGTAATGTTTGAAACAGTCTTCTAAGCAAATGAGTGGTGGCTAAGATCTGGAATAACTTCAGGGTTGAATTTGAAAGGTTTATGGAAGGGACAGCGTGATGAGATGGGGAGGTCCTTGGATCAATTATCAGCACATCTGAGATGTGGATTCAAAGTATTTGCAATTCAAAGTTCTTTTATTTAAAGTTTTTCCCTCCAGAATGCTTCATTGCTGTTTTTTTCCCTTCACACTTTCTTCTCAATCATTGGACAGGAGCTATAGGTAAAAGTGGATGTTTGACTGGGGTGCACCTGAGCTGTTATTGATACTTAGAAATCTCTTGTGTACCTGGCTAGAGGGTCTTTCTCTTCCACTCAGGATCAGGCTGATCACCAGATTTGGTGTCAGGAAGAAATTTGTCCCCTAGATCAGATTGTGCATGTGATTGTGGAGTCTAAAGAGTTAGAACGGATCATTTTTCAGGGCTCCTTATATAAACACTTGCCTGCAAACACAAAGGATGGGATCTGATGGACCAGTAAGCCCCTTCCAGCCCTGTATTTCCATGTTCCTATGTTCCATTTATCCTCATGAAGGAGAGGAGTCTGGTGGGGCTATAGCAGGAAACTGGAAGAGTCTTGAGAGATGGCTGAATTGGAAAAGAGAAAGTTCAGACAGGATTATCATAATAAAGGGAAAGTATTTTAAGAAGGACTACTGCAGGGAAAAGGAAGACTCTTGCAGGGTATACTGCACTGGGGGCTCTAACTTCTCCCTCTCTCTTCCCATGCAGCGAATCCTGTGTCCTGATTTGCCTTCGCCAAAAAAGCTTCCAGCCCAAGCAGAAAGGCCTCATACCGTGGGCTCTTGGGCAAAGGGCGACTCACTTGTCCTGACCAGCCCTCCTAAGAAACCAGGTACAGCAATGCTGGGGCAATTCATCATTCATGCCAGGCAACTGTACCCTATGCCCCCTCTGGCTCTATCTCTTCTCTTTATTCTGCCTCATAGAGAAATTATACACAGGGCCCCATGCAAAGAGGAAGAGGGGATGGGTAGGAATGTAAAGGGATCAGCAGGCATAGTTGTGGGACCAGACTAACACTGTACAAGATTGTATCCTGGGGGTGCACCTCCTTGATGGGAGTAATGGAGGGCGTGTGTGTGTGTGTGTGAGAGAGAGAGAGGGAGAGAGAGAGAGAGAGAGAGAAAGGAGAGATACAGATGGAGGAGTTCACATATTGGCAGAGATCATATAAGTGATCAACGATGGGGGAGAGCAGGATTGGACGCATGCACCTCTTAACTGACAAGAATCCAAGAAGCATGCGTGCTTATGTGTGTCTGTGTTTCTCTGCATGAGGGGTGTTTCTGAGAATGGCGTGTGAGGTTTATCTGTTCTTCAGATGCTCTGCATCTTGTTCTTCACCTAGATTCTAGGCACCTGAAGGAGTATCGCAGGCAGCACACTGACATCCGGCTATACCCCCACATTGACGCTATCCTGAAATATGCGTATGCTGTTTCAGGCCAGGAGCCAATGCCCAAAGGGTTCCTCCATGTCACGCCAGTGCGCCAAAGAACCCAAGAGCACCTGGACCTGCCAGGGCACCTGCAAGTCACAACCTTATCTGAAACATCACTGGGGGTGAAGCTCAGCACCAAGATTGAGAGAGGCACAAAACAACACATAGACTATGTCATTGAGCAGCTAATCAACTTAGCATTCTCCTTGGAGGGGTCTCTGGACATGAAGACCACACCTGTGCCAGTAGGCACTGAGCTGGACCAGAAGGGTTCAAGCAGTGGTGCCCAGGAAGAGGTCCCAGTAGCGAGTTTCACTGGCAGGTAAGGTAAAGACCCAGCTAACAAGTGGTCTGAGTGGCCATGTGTCAGAAAGTGCCCTCCAGCAGGTGCTTGCACGGACTACTATGCTTTGTCTGGCTTCTGAGAGAGTCCCTCAGAGCCAGCCCAAACTTGGCTTCTAAAGCAAAGGGGGAGGTCAGGCTCCTTCCTTTTCTGAGATCCTGTCCTTTCAGTCTCTCACATTCCCTGGTACTCTGTGGCCCCTGACTCAATGAATTAGCATCCAGTTCTGCTCCTGAGTGAGATTTTGCCTCTTTCTGGGGAGACCGAGTGCAACTCAAAAGTTCCAAGCAGCAAAGCAGACGGTCTCTTAGTAAAAGCATTTACGGGGGTGGAGGCCACCCACCCACAGGTTTTCTGCCCCTTCCAAGGGTAAAGCTGTTCCTCCATCTCCAATACAGCCCACACAGCCCAGGGTACCCCCAAAGATACTCAGCTGTTTCTTTTTCAGTTTTTTTGGGCTCTGAGACCCACAACTCCTCAGCTTACTCTCCTGACACTGTGCTCAGCAGCTGACAACTAACAAGTTCAGTCTGTCCTGTGTTTTTATCTCCATCAGCTTCCCAAGTGTGGGCCATTTCACCTTTGCTGATGTGCCAACAAAACTATTCAAGACTCTGTGGATAGTAGAGGTCCACCTTGTCTTGTCCCACACAGTTCTCTTGCTTCATTATCTCTTTAACTTACTCCTTTCCTATGAACTAGCTTTATGAAGAAAATGAGGCATACAACATTACAATAACATGAGCACTGTTAACAGAGAAATATTACAGTAAATCCCATAGTTAATCTATCACACCATGGCCATTTCCCCACACTCTACCTTGTGTATGTGCATAGTGAGCTTCTCTTGCATAGACATGCTCTTGTGCCCAGGGAGGGGAAGCAGAGCTTCATAACAATGCACACTGCCCTGCCAGCTCATGCATCACACAGCAGAGCTTCTCAGAAACAACATGCATAGAGTGAGCTCCCCACCAGCTCAGTTCAGCTGTTTGGCTCAAACAGGAAGTCCTTAAGGCAGGGCAAGTATTGCCAAAGGGTGAAATGATACAGTCTCCCCAGGTATTTTTGTGAGATGGGTAAACTGTTTGGGGTTTGATCTCATGTGCATTTGCCATTCTTTTATATCCATTGTTCTGCTCCTTTTCCCCATGGCCAGTACTTTACAGTTCCTGGTGAACTGTGGAAATATCTCACCTGTCCATGTTGTTTGGGACATGTGAGTAAAAAGTGCCTCTCTGTGTCTGTCTTCCATTGCCTGTGAGCACAGGAGGTGTAAGTTTCTTTGCTGAGGATCCTGCATGACAAAGGTTTCAGGAGTGCTCTGTCTGCATGTAACAGAGTAGTCTAGCCCTTTAAAGAAGGTAGACACCCTGGGCTAGGAACCCAGCTGTGGGGGATTAGCTGGCAGTTAAAAACCCAAGGTGGGCTACAGCGAGGAGCTTGAGCTAGGGGAAGGAACAGTTTGAGGGCAGGGAGCAGACTGGGTAGTGGTGCTTGATTCTAGGAAGGACTGGAGCTACAGGGTCTTTTCTGCTGTCTGGAGAAAGGCTAAAGTCTTGCTGTACGTGGAACATAAGAACTTATAAGAATACAAGATATGCCATTTACTGGGTCAGAACATAGATCCGTATTCCTCAGTCTTCTGTGTCACATGAGGTCAGAGAGTAGATGCTGAAAGGAAGAGTGAACACGGTACAACAAGGGTTTTTTTCTACGGTTTCTCTCTCACTTGCAGTCTCCAAGATTTAAGGTCTAGGAAGTTCTGATTCAGAGGCTGTGCCCCTCACTCCTGTACTCAGTAGTTACTGATACACCTTTCCTCTAAAAATCTGTCCAGTCTGTTTTTTAATTTAGCTGAACTGTCAGCTTCCACAACATCCTGTGGCAATGAGTTCCCTACTTCAATTACACATAGTGTAATTTTGTTAGTTTTAAACTTACTACCTACTTGTTTCATTTTTTATCTCTAGTTCTAATCCTAAGAGAGAGAGTAAATAAAAAAATCCCTATTTCTCTTTACCTTTTAGTATTTTGGAAACCCTGGTCATATCCCCCCACACGCATCTCTCTTCTAAACTGAATAGGCCTAGCCTCTTTAGTCTCTCCTCATTTGAAAGTGCTTCCATATCACTAATCATCCTTGTCGCCCTTCTCTGTACGTTCTCTAGTTCTTGTATATACTTTTTGAGGTGGGACAGATATGGGCACAGTATTCAAGGTGTGGACATTTATACAACACTGTGGATTTATAAAGGGGCATAATGAGACTTTGTGTTTTGCTTACAGTTCCCTTCTTAATTATCCCTAACATTTTGTTTGCCTTTTTGATGGCTGCTGAGCACTGAGGTGATGTTTTTTTGTGAACTGTCCACAATAACTCCCAGATTTCTCTCCTGTGTGGTAAGAGTAGTGCCCATCATAGTGTAAGTGTAGTTTGGGTTATTTTTGCCCATTTGTATCACTTTACACTGATCTATGTTGAATGTCATCTGCCATTTAGTTGCCCATGCACTCAATCGTGCCAAATCCTTCTGTAGTTTCTTGGTCCACCTTGGTTTTCACCACTTTAAATAATTTTGTGTCATCTGCAAATCTGGCTGCCTCGCTACTCACCACTTTTCCAGATCATTTATTATAAATGTGTTGAACAGTACCGGTCCCAAACACAGATCCCTTGGGGACCCCACTGTCTCCTTCTTTACATCCTGAAAATGACTCTCAATACTCACTCTTTGCTTTCTATCTTTGGGCCAATTCTAATACATAAGTGGACCTTCCCTGTAATCCCACAACTACCTAGTTTAGTTACAAGTCTCTGATGGGGGACCTTGTCAAAGACTTTTTTTTAAGTCCAGAAACATTTATGTCAGCTGGATCACCCTGATCCACCTGCTTATTGACATCCTCAAAGAACTAGAAGATTGGTGAGGCATGATTTCCCTTTGATAAAGCCATGTTGATTCCTCCCCAGCAAGTCATAGTTGTCCATATGCTGAATAATTCTCTATTATTATTACTATTATTATTATTATTGTTGTTGTTGTTGTTTCTACCAGTTTCCAGGAAATTAAGTTCACCAGCCTGTAATTCTGTGCATCCTCTCTAGAGCCTTTTTTAAATATGGGGGTCATATTAGCAATCCTCCAGCCCTCTGATACCAAAGCTGTTTTAAATGATAGGTTGTCTGCTACACTTAGGAGTTTGGTAATTTCCACTCTGAGCTCCTTCAGGACCCTAAGGTGAATGTCATAAGATCCTAATAATTTAGTTTATCAATTTCCTGTGATAGTTTATCAATTTTTATCAGAATAATTTCCTGTTTAGTTTATCGATTTCCTCTAGGACCACATCTGTTGAAACCTCAGTTTGGATCAACTCCACTGACTTGCCTCTAGAGAGGAATAGATCTGGTGAGGGGAATCTACCAAACAACTTCCACAGTGAAGACAGATGCAAAGAATTCATTTAGTTTCTTGGCAATGGCCCTGTCATCCTTTAACATCCCTTTTATCCAAAGAACCAACTGACTCCCTGGCAGGTCTTCTGGGCAGATCTTCATGTCCAGATATTTATTTCTTTGTTGAAATCAGTGGTTCTCAACCTTTTTTGACTTGAACCTGCCACCTCCACCCCCTTCCATAACTTTTGTGAATTGAGTACCACCCCCAGTTTCAAAAACTAATTAATATATTTCAGTGCTTTCTTCTTTGAAGAGAGGCTGGATGGCAAGGGTGGGGGACTGACCAGACAGGGACAAGACTGAGTCTGTGCTTATCTGCTTATCTCCTCATACCTGGTGGCACCTGGGGGATGCCCAGCACCCCCGTTGAGAGCCGCTGCTTTAGACCAAAGAGTATTGTTTTGTATTATGAGAACTGGCTAAGGGGCTCCCAAGGAAGCAAAGCCAGACAGTAAGTTTGCAGACTCCCAAGCCTGCTTATGGGTATTGCTTGGATGGTTTGAAGGACTCCTTGGCCACATCCAGATAAGCAGGGGCATAGACTTGCAGTGGGAAAAATCGTAGAGGCACAAATTTGTGCCACAGCACATGCCCCTATACGTGCACTTTGCTGAGGGCAAATTGTCCTGCTTTAGGCAAACAGCCCCTTCCCAGCTCCTCCTGGCTCCTGGCATGCTGAAGTATCGGGGGCACAAACGAAGGAGTGGAGACACTCTGGCCAGCAGCCAGAGCATCTCCCTGGAGGATCAAGCCTCCATGGCACATGATATTGTAGTGTGTGCCTTACTACTTTTTTTCCAGGTGCTTTTTTTTTGCTACTGGGAAATCCTGGTAGCAAATTTTGTCCCTGCACTCCAAATTTGCAACATGGGACACATTTTAATGTCCAACACGTGCAGTTTGTGACACCACAAACCTCGCACCCCTTCTTATCTAGACACAGCCCCTAGGGTAGCAAAGCCTGCCTGCGTGGCAGTAACTGCACCAACCTTCTTACACTCATAAGCAGAGGGAGAAAAAAAAATTGGGCTCGGGCTGAGTGCACACACACACACGTCCCCTCCTCCCTCTTGCCCTAAAAGTCTGTTGGGGAAGGGGCAGGGGAAGGCGGGGGGTGAGATTTGGGCTGGGATCAGGACCAAAGTGTGCTATACCTGTGTGCCTGCCCCTTTCCCCACACTAGGGGTCATTGCCCAGCGCTGGCATCCACTGCCCCCTAACCCCGCACCCACCCTGGCTACCTCTCCACACTGGCACTGGCCTGGCCCCAGTGTTGCACTGCCTGGAGGGAGGCCTGAAGCTGGAGCATAACCAGCCTCAGTTGGGTCAGGGGGGACGGAGCCCCCAGAACACCCACACCCTCCCTGCCCCAAAAAGAGCCCAGGGAGCCAATCTGTGCATGGGGCAAGGGCAGGCTACAGTAGCACTCTGCCTGCTTCCTGCCTCTGCCCCTCACTGGAGCCTTTGAAAGCGGCACAGCGCCATGTAGGTCCCACCGCTGAGTGGGCTAAGAAGTGAGCCACATGGAGTTGCTTTCAAAGGCTGCAGTGAGGCACAGAGGTGGGGAGCAGGCAGAGCTCAACTGTAGCCCACCCTTGCCCTGTGCAAAGATTGGGGGCCACTTCCCCCCCACCTTTGACTACCCACGTTGCAGCTCTGGAGGAACCACAGGCTCCAATTGTCCCACGACCCAGCCAGGGACCCATTCACTGTGACCGGGGCCCCGGGTGGGCTGGGTCATGGGGCAGTCAGAGCCTTGCGGCTCATCCAGGGGCATGGCGCAGGGGAGCCAGGGGGAGGGGGACAAATGTACCCCCCCACTTCCCCGGTTCCCCTGCAGTGCGCACAGAAGCAGGAGCCACTCACCCACATCCCTGGATGAGCTGCCAGGCTCCCATTGCCCCACAACCCGGCCCGTCCAGGGCCCCATTCCCTGTGAATGACAATATGCCCCTCAACATTCCCTGTGAATGAGGCCCTGGCCAGGCTGGGTTGTGAGGTAGTCCCCACAGTACAGCAGGGAGCGGGGCAGGGACAGGGGTGAATGATTCGCCCCTGCCCCACTCTGCTCCCTCCTGCACTGTAAGGGTCTTGATCTGTCTTCCCCAAGCACAGGCAGTCAAAAGAAACTTACTGGCGTGCTGTGCTCCTGGCGTGCCCCTCCCCACTGCTGCAGCCTGCGGCCGGGCTGCCCTGAGATTTGGAGGGACTGAGCCCCATTAGCCCACCCCTTCCGCTGCCTATACTTACACTGCATATGTGCACAGCAGCTATGCTAATATATGTCTATATAGAGAACACTAGCAGAGAGGGCCCCAGGGCCCTGAAGATTGTGCTTGGGATTGGCAGAACCAATAAGACACTTCTTGTGCCCAAGTCAGTTCTCTCCAAGTTTAGAGCCAGCTTTGTGCCTCCTAATGGTCATGTTTAGTAGTTACTGGTCACTGATTGGTCATGCAGAGAGTGTTTTATTGTGCGTATTTCACAGTGGTAAGGGGCAGCATAGTCGCAGGATATTTCTATACAAGGACATGTAGTCTAGCTTGCTGCTGTGCTTTTATGTTTTCTTCTCAGTGACTTGAGTATCTGAATATTCTAGGTGTTGGTCTAGTATCCTGAGTACTCAGCCTGGGCTAGAATTTCTTGCTGCCCTGCTCAGGAAACGGGGATCATAGAGCTCTGAGAGTGTTAAGCTGTGCAAGAGGATTGTCTTTTTCTTTGGATTTATTTTTGGGAGTTCTTTCTCTTTTGTGGCAGGGGAATCTTTTGTTACCTTGTTGGAGGGGTGGCACAAGAAATAACCCCCTGCTGGAAATGTTATTGTCAGATAGATATAGCAGTCATCTCACTGGAATGTTCTATGTATGAAGGAGTTTATTAATATCATAGAAGGATAATCAGATGCATTTATAATCATGCCCAGATATAAAAAAGTTAGTGTGAGTTTAATGTCTGTAATACATTTTTACTTTTACTGGTGTTTGGGCCTTTTCCTGAAATGCCATGATTTGGGAGTTTTCTTCAATAAACCTGTAGGACCCATAGCAGGTTTTTCATAGGTGTAAGTATCTTTAGGGATGATCTTACTTAAGTAGGGTAACAAGACTGCTCCATGCCTGTATACATATAAATAGAGCAAATGCCAGCAGGTGGTACTGAAAAATGTGCAGCACTGCTTCTGGGGTTAGTAGGACTAATACAACTGGTCTTTGTGAGCTGCAAATGGTTTCTTGTGTGCAGCTCAGCATGGTGTTTCTGAGCATGGTGCCAGAAGCAAAACAGTTTTCACTGCTTTAATTCTTTGTTGTGGTTTACCAGAGGCACTGAGCCACAGCCTCTATGGCTTGGAGCAACCCCTCCAACCCCCTGTTGTGCTGCAAATGCATAGCTGTAAAAAGCAGACCTTCTTCTGGGCCTCTGTGACCAGTTCTGCAGGGGCCTCAAGACTGCAGAGATCAGTGTCTAGAGTGGCTGCACTAACTACAGCAGTGGCTATGGACAGCTTCCTAATGGCAGCATTTGCAGGCAGCAGAAGAGAGAAGGCAAGATGGACTAAAAATCCTCAATGCTTTGGTAAATCCCTTGTATCTAAAAGAAATGTAGTACATGCACTGTTGCCAATGCCTCACACAGTTGCATCATTCACAAGACTCAACAAAAAACAGAGAATACCAGCTTTTATTTTCTCTTTTTAAAGTAATTTTTTTAACTCTCCTGATTGCAGAGAAAACCCAGATCTAAGTCCAGTGCAGTCTGACATTTCAATATCCAGAAGGTAAATAAAAACAACAAATTTATTATTTTTAAAAATCATTTTGGGTGCCAGATTCATGACTTCCAAATGCTTGGGGTAAGCAGCATTGTATGGGAGGTATACACTTATATATCCATCTAGAATAGTAGGTCACCAGATTACAAGTTAGTGTTATTAAGTAAATAGAGCCCATTGGCAGATGAACATAATCATTATGGCTAAGTAAGTACAGGCATTCAAGAAGCCCACCGTAGAAACACTTTAACTTTCAAAGCTTTACTCTCTGTGCCCCTGTTTATGTCGGGAGGAAGTGGAACACACATTAGCCCATGCTGGTTGTGGGGGGGAGCCTCAGAGCCTGCCTGCATGGCCTGAGCACAGCAGGTGCAGTGGGAGCTCTCACATGCCTCCCAGCATACCCCACAGGCTCCCCAGGCTGCCAAAGACTCCTGGGCAGAGCCAAACAACCAAGCCGCCCCAATTGGCTGGCAAGGACATTATAGCTGCGCACCTGGACAACCCCCCTCGCCCCCCAAACCCAGTTGTCCTGGGCACTCACATGCACATACACACATGTGCAGACACACACACAGAACCTATGTGTCCAGGGCATGACTGGACCACTTACTTTCACACAGTCAATATGGACAATGCCCACCTCTTGTGCAACTCCCTATTCCTTGGTGTGATGGAAAGTGAGTGCTATGTTCCCAGGGTCCCTGATTTAATTATTAGCAACATCATCACTCCCCAGTCCTTGTCAGTGGCCTGGCATACCTCTTCCTGCCCTGGCTCATGAGGCTCTATGGAGAGCAGCTGGATCGCCGAAAGGAGCACTTCAAATACTGACTTGGCCTGGAATCATGAGCACATGTGGTATAGGGATGGGGGAGAGGGTGAGCTCCACAATGATGTGTGTGGCCCCAAGCCCCACTGTCTGGATCTGCAAAGCCCTGCCTGACTACCTCTTCACCTGCATGAACCAGGAGTTATTCCTGGATGAGTAGGGCCCAAGGCCTTCAATTTCCTACACCCTGGTATCAGGTTGTGGGTCTCCTGCCACAAGCCCTTCTGGCTCTGTATCATGGGCACCTCTGCCCACAGCCCAGGCTGCCTGGGCATCATCATCCTTCCCCCCACCTTCCTAATTCCCACCCCCACCCCTGGGGGCACACACTGGGGTCCGGGGCAATGTAGCATGAGGCAGAGACATGCCTTATTTTAATCAAATGTCAAAGCTGCCAAACTGTTAGTATGTTTATTAAACAAAGACTGTGCAATGTTGCTAGCTCTGGCACTTGGAACCTTCTTCTCAGTTAACACTGAGAGAGTGGGGAAAAGACCCTGCCTGCACTAGGTGGTTATGCCGTTGGGCATGCATAGGGGGTGCACATGCATGCACCCACTGAAAGCACTGATGCACTCCCTGATAGGCAACATTCCCCACTTAGGCAACAGGCAGGGGGGCAAGTGAGAGCACTGGTACCCCCCTGAGAGCACCGGCTGGGGCGTGGGGGGGCCAGGAGAAGCAATCCCTGCAGTCCCCCTGTGGCCAATCATACTGACTGGGGGTGGGTTTCCCCTGCAGATGATCTTGCTGACCTGGAAGTGCCAGTGGCATGTCTGGAAGTACCAGTGGTGCACCACTGTCACTTACGGGTTGGCACGGTTGGCCATGGGGGAACACCCCTACCCTGGTCACTGACTGGCCACTGGGGGGGGGGGGCAAGTGCCCCCCCGACTCAGGAGGCACCAGTTGTCCATGCCGTTGGTGGGGTCACTTAATTTAACAAACACAAAAACTTAGGGTGGCAGGGGGAATGCTGTGTGTGAAGCTGCCACCCCTTGGTTTAATTGAATGTTGCAGCTGCCAAACTTTTCGTGTGTTGTAAAGAAAAATTGTGGAATGTTGCCTGCTCTAGAACTTGGGCCAGGACCTGGGCCCACAGTGGCCTGACTTAGTGGGATGGTTGGATGCTCCCTTTCACCCCCTGTTCCTTCTGGGGCCCTATGCCTAACACCAGTGACCACCAGTGGCTGAGTGTAGCAAGTTGCCTCTGGAAGGTGGGCTGAGTAAATGTCAGCCCTGGCATCAGGTCTTGGGCAGCCTGGTCCCCTACCCCTTCCACACTACTACTCCCCAAAGTGGGCTCTGTTGGACATCTTCCTGGTTCCATGGACCATGGGTCAGCGACTCCCACATGCTAGATTTCCTGTTCCAGGATCCCTCTGCTCCCTCCCAGCATCTTCCAGCCAATGTGCGGTGTGGAACATTCCCCTACAGCTGCCATCCAGGGCTTTCCCCTGTGGGACTTTTGGGCATGTTGCCCTAAGGAGCAGTCCGTGGGGTGGGTGGCAGCCTGCCCCACCACTCCAGCCTGGGAAGGCAACAGTCTTCCTGTGGGAGGAGGTGATGATGCAACTCATGCATATTGTAGCTGGATCCCAGGAGGGCTTTGACCTTGTGCATAAACTCCTTATCCTGGTTATGCAACTCTCTCAGCTCTGTAGTGACACATGTGATCTCCATCAGAGAGTGGCTGGCCATCCATAGACCTTATTCTTGGACCTTCACAGCACATTCCTGGTTCCCCACTTGATCAAGTGCTGTGGCACTACAGGTGCAAGCAGTTCCCAGCCTGTCCATTCCAACCCCCAACATCGATGAGCCCTTTTGGTCCTCATGTCATCAGTGTCATCTATCCATACATTTCCAATGCTCTGTAAGTGCCTGTTTGACCATCCTGGATTCAGCATCTTGGACTCCATGACTGAGCCTCCTGCACACAAATGTGGAGTCTGCACACAAGAGAGATACCAAGGGACCTATTGTGAGTCCCTGTCCAGATCATCAGGTGAGTACATCAAGGGCTCAGTAAACAACCATTCACCAGGGCACCCTTGGAGAAAACCAGGAGCAATGGTCACAAATCACTGGAAGACCGTTTCGGGCTTAACATTAGGAAGAACTTCTTCACAGCTAGGGTGTCCTGACTGTGAAATAAGCTCTCTCCAGAGGTGGTGCAGTCACCTACCCTGGAAATCTCCAAGAGGAGACTGGATGGACACCTTGCTGGAGTCACCTGATCCCAGTTGTCTTTCCTGCTTGGTGCAGGGGGGTTGGACCCTATGATCTTCCAAGGACCATTCCAGCCTACATTCTATGAATCTATGAATCTATTCATCATTTCCCTAGCCCAGGGCCAGAAGCCACACAGCTGCTCACAACCCGGCACTGACCACGCTGTGAAATGCCTGCATTTCACCTCCCTGGCAAAACCTGGGTGTCTGGGTTCTACCTCCCTGCTGTGAGAGCCAGGAGGGCTGGGAAACCGAAGTGTCAGGACCTGGAGGCCCGAGCCTTCTCCTGTTCTTCAGGAGGAGAGAGAGGGAGAGGTGGAGGGTTTTGCCAGGGAGAATTCCCATTTCCCGCTGCACCTTACCTGCAGTGGTGCTCATTCATAGCTTCTCTGCCAAACAACTCCTGGAGGATCTCCAGTGAAGATGTGGAGATTCACCTGTTGATTACACCCCAGTTGTGGGATTTGAAAAAGCTTTCATTGTATACTGGGGTCTGTTTTTACATCAGGTGGATCTGGGTAAACACACTGGCCCCTCTCAGGAAAGCAACTCAACCTTGAAGGATGGGGCAGTCCATTGATCCAGTTTTATGGCTCCACTCAGTGTAACAAAGAGTGATAATAAGTCCCAAACAACAGTAGGGGGTCCTAGCTCTGGCACCTCTGCTTTCTTCTAAGCCAGTGGCACAGGGGTTGGAGTGGTGTTTGAGAGTCACAAGGCCAATGGAGAGCATTAATAAATCAGTATCATCACTCTTCCACCTGGACAATTGTAAAGTCAAGAGCACACTGAATATCAGAGTAGGCAACCACATCCTTCCCCATGAGCATACCACAACCTACCCAGGAGTCACATTAGACCGATCCCTCACCTATAAATATCACATTCAGAGGATCAGGAGTAAAGTCTTTGCACAGGTAGCTGCCTTTGGAAATGTAACCAGCACAGCATGGTGTGCCATTTTCAAAGTGCTCAGAACCACTGCACTTGAAGGGCTCAGACAGAAGTGCAGCTCCCGGCTGTAACTGTCAGTGGTTTGCAGGAAGCGCTCTGAGTTTCAGCAGTCCCTGGACCAAACAGAAGTTCACTGTTGGTTCCAGAGGGGAGCAGAATCTAGCTGCTGGCTGCCACCCTGCAGCTGGTTTCCTCAAGCAACAGCCCCTCCTGTCTCCCAACCTGTCCCCATTTCAGGATGGGAGAGGGGAAAGGGAGCAGAGGGAGCTTGTTCAAGGGGTTCCCCAGCCAATGCTAGAGGGTGGGGTGGGTGAACTGGAGCCCCCAACTCAAGGGGCTGAAACCCTTCCAGGTTGAACTCTCTCCATTCCCTTTTCCCCCCTCCCATTCTGAAAACAGCAACAGGCTTGCAGGCAGCACAGACATAAGTTACAGAAGACATTCTGTTTTCAAATGTCTTCATATGACCCCTCATGCAACAAGAAGTAGTATTTTCACCAAATCATCCATTTTTAATCTGTCTACATCTGTGCACTTGTGTTTGGTCATATCTATAGACCACATTCTGTGGCCAGATCAGGTGAAAATTGTCACTTCTATGTGCACCCTTTGAAATGGTATATGCCCCAGCAGAATATCCTGCTCCTGTATGGTCATAGGCAATGTGCAGGGGTACCCCTGAGAGCACTGGTGCCCCCCCTGACAGTGAGCACTCTTAGCTTAGACAACAGGCAGGGGGGGCAGGCGAAGCACTGGTGCACCCCCCACCCCAGAAATGCCACTTCTGGGCTTGCTGCCAGCACTTCCAGCCTTGGCATCCAGCTGTAGCCCCCACCTCAGCAATTGGCCATGGGGGGACCCCACCTCCGACACTGCTATGGCCACCTGTGGACAGTCCCCGCTCAGCCCATCCTCGCCACTGATGCCTGTGTTGCTACCTGCAGGTGGTAACTGTGCCCCCCCCACCTCAGGAGGTACATGTCGCCTATACATACAGTCCAAATGTTGTCACACTAAAAAGCTTGACACTGTACTTAAAAGTATGCAGAGACTCATAACATGGGAAGAGCGCTCGGCCAAATTCAAGCAGTCGCAAAGCTTTCTCTCATGTAACGGATGAGCTCTATCTGATGCAGGAAGTCTATGGGCCAACAAGAGGTAAAGTGCTGCTCGACCTGGTACTGGCAACTGGGGATGACCTAATCAGCAACCAAACGATCAAAGGGAAGCTGGGTGACAGTGATCACGAGCTGATCACCTTCACTATCCAACATAAAGCTGGCAAGTCAGTCAGTCCTACAGAAGTCCTTGACTTCAGGAAAGCTGACTTAGATAAGCTAAGGAGGCTTGTAAGTGAGGCCCTCAAGGGCCACAACCCAAGGGGAGGGGAGTCCAGGATGACTGGTTGCTCCTAAAGGGAGCAATCCTGGATGCGCAAGCAAAGTCTATCCCGTATTGGAGGAAAGGCAGCAAAGGGGCACAGCAGCCCCCTTGGCTCTCCAGGGAACTGGTGGACCTCCTGTGTCTTAAAAGAAAGACCTACAAAGGATGAAGGACTGGATCCACCGCCAAGGAGGAGTATTCTCCTGTGGTCTGGACCTGCAGGGAGCAAATCAGGAAAGCCAAGGCTGCGATGGAACTCCAGCTAGCTACAAATATCAAGGACAATAAAAAGTCCTTTTTTAGATGTGTGGGGAGCCAGAGGAAAAGCAAGGGCAACATTGGACCCCTGCTAAACCAGATGGGACAACTGACAACTGACACCCAGGAAAAAAACTTGCTAAATGGGTACATTGCATCAGTTTTTCACCAGTCCCATGGGACACCTCTGCCCACTACAGGATAGGGAGGCCCGGGCGAGGGAGATTCCTTACCCTCCATTGAAGCTGACCTCGTGAAGGAACACCTTGAGAGGCTGGATACCTTCAAGTCAGCCAGCTCTGATGTTTTACACCCAAGGGTAGTTAAGGAGCTGGCAAGCATCATAGCTCAGCCCCTGGCACAGATCTTTGAGAACTCCTGGCGCTCTGGTGTAGTGCCTGGAGATTGGAAGAAGGCCAATGTGTTGCCTATCTTCAAGAAAGGGAGGAAAATGGATCTGGCTAACTACAGGCCCATCAGCCTGACATCTATCCTGGGGAAGGTCTTGGAAAAGATTATCAAAGAGGCCATCCTTAACAGACTGGCCGATGGCAGCATCCTGAGGGATAGCTAGCACGGGTTTGTTGCAGGTAGGTTTTGCTTAACCAATCTCATTTCCTTTTACGACCAGGTGACCTAACACCTGGACAAGGCGGAAGAGATTGATGTCATATATCTTGACTTCAAAAAAGCCTTCGATCTGGTATCCCATGATCAGCTCTTGGCAAAACTGGCTAACTGTGGCCTCGGCCTCACCACAAGTCGCTGGCTGGGGAATTGGCTCTGCGGTAGGACCCAGAGGGCGGTGGTTGATGGAAGTCAAATGTCGTGGTGCCCTGTAACCAGTGGGGTCCCTCAAGGCTCTGCCTTAGGACCTATACTATTTAACATCTTCATCAATGATATAGACACTGGTGTCAGAAGTGGACTGGCCAAGTTCACTGATGACACCAAACTCTGGGGTAAAGCATCCACACCTGAGGGCAGGAGGGTGATCCAGGTGGATCTTGACAGGCTCAGGAAATGGGTGGACGAGAACTTGATGGTGTTTAACACTGAAAAATGCAAGATTCTTCACCTTGGGAGGAAAAACCTGCAGCGTGCTTATAGGCTCAGCAGTGCTACACTGGTTAGCACTACAGCTAAGAGGGACTTGTGGGTCATAATTGAACACAAGATGAATATGAGCCTTCAATGTGATGCTGCAGCTAGCAAAGTGAGCAAAACATTGGCTTGCATCCACAGGTGCTTCTCAAGCAAATCCCAAGACATCATTCTCCCCTTGTACTTGGTCTTGGTGAGGCCACAGCTGGAGTACTATGTCCAGTTTTGGGCTCCACAATTCAAAAAGGATGTGAAGAAGCTTGAGAGAGTCCAGAGGAGAGCCACGCGCATGATCAGAGGTCAGGAAAACAGACCTAATGATGAGAGGCTGAGAGCCATGGGACTCTTCAGGCTGGAAAAAAGCAGGCTCACCGGTGATCTGGTGGCCACCTGTAAGTTTATCAGAGGTGTTCATCAGGATCTGGGGGAACATCTGTTCACCAGAGCGCCCCAAGGAATTACAAGGTTGAATGGTCACAAACTCCGCCGTGAACGTTTCAGCCTGGGCATAAGGAAGAACTTCTTCACTGTCCGAGCCCCCAAGTTTTGGAATAGACTGCAGCCGGAGGTGGTTCAAGCACCCACTTTGAATGCCTTCAAGAGCCATTTGGATGTCTATCTTGCTGGGATCCTATGATCCCTGCTGACTTCCTGTCCCTGGGGCAGGGGGCTGAACTTGATGATCTTCCAAGGTCCCTTCCAGCCCTAGTGTCTATGAATCTATGAATAACAGGCTGCACAACTTGTATTCCCTGCACACTTGGGCATTAGACAAAGTGACACAAGAAGACAAACCCTAACCATTTTTCTGCTGCCAGGTTTCTAGGCCTGTGGAGAGCCCAATAGGCCAGGTACTGTGGCCTTGTGTGTTAGGCTAAATTTAGATTAGGGTGGGGTGAATGGAAATTAAATGATAATTCAGAGTACTCCAGTCTGAAATCTATTGCTACAGTGTATATACCATGTGTATATACTATACCAACATCAAATGAGTCCCACATTGGGCATGACTTTGACAGAGAAGTGTGGATCAAGCTGAACAGACTAAGATCTGGATACAGACTCTTCAAAACACTGTATAAAATTAACATCTTGGGCAGTCCCGTGTGAATATGGTGTCCACAGTCAGCTCAGCACATAATTGAAAGCTTTAATTTTTATGCATGTCCAGATGTGGCAGATGGAATCCGCACATTGAGTGATAATATCAGATAGTGGCTCATAACTGACTGGGAGGGAAACAAGGCAGTGGAGGTGATAAGAGACAGGGGCTTTCTTGGCAGTGATATCCCAGGGGTGGGACTGGCCCTGCACTCAGACAGAAGAGTCAAGTACTGGCTGAGGCTAGACCACTGTCCTGGAAGCAGGAGGGGACAGGGGTTGCAATGCTCTATGGGATGCCTGTGGAATGTGATGTGATGTGAGTCGTGATGGGATGTAGTACATATATTCATTACAGCGCTCTGACTTACAGCACTGAAGTTTGATACCACATCTATCCAGAGTTATTTTAGAGCAGAATCCACCATTTTTACAGAACTCTATGGGCCCTAACCATCTGTTCAGCTACAGCTTTAGAGCACCTAAGGTATGAGTAGAGAGGTTGAATTTAGGTAAGGAAATAAGAATGTAGGGTCATTTGTTGTGTTAACCGCTAAGTGCCATGTTCCCAGTATCAGTTAAATAAGACTTTGTGAAGGTGCTTTTTCTTAGTCACTTAGGGTGCTTATACACACACAGAAGTGGTCTCCGACCTTCTTAAGTAGGAGATCACCTTTGACATTTAAAAGCAACTCAAGATCTTCTGTGCACTGCCGCCACTCCCTGCCTTCCCCCCCCATCCAGCAGGTAAGTCTGTGGGGAGGGAAGGGTGGGGTAGGGAAGATCAAGGCAAAGGGAGAAAGAATTTGGGGCATGCCTCCCCAGCAGGTAAGTCCCACCCGGCTGGGGCCTCACTCAACATACCCCTGCCCTTGCCTCTGTGGCACTGTCCCTCACTGTGGGGGCCTCAATCTAGGCCCTACCCCTTCCCTCCCGCACGCCCTGCTGGGCTGGGGCACACGCGTGCATGCACACAAGCACTCAGCCCTCCACCCCAGCCTCAGATCAACTCCAAGAGGCTCTGAGATCTACCGCAAGAACCTCTGAGATCTACTGGTGGATTGAGATCCACTGGATGGTGACCACTGATGTACATTGAGGCTGTGCCTGCCTGGTAGCACCCCAGTAGTGCTGCTAGACACTGCTGTGCCAAACGGCAGCCAGGGCAGTGCTGTTGGGGTCAGCTGCCTGCTGCAGGCTACTGCAGGCTCTGTACAGGCCTGCCAGCCCCTGGGCCACCTGCAGCCATCTCTGAGCAGCAAGGCCAGTGGCACCTGCCTGCTGCATACCCCTGGCAGCCTGCCTTGTGCCTGAAGGTGCTGTGGGGCATAGCCTCTGCCATGTGACTTTCAATGCCTCACCATACCCCTGCACTGGGCATTACTGGCAGCCGTCCAGGGCCAGCAACAGAGGGACAACCCTACAAGAGCCCAGAGCTGGTGTGGAACCCAGTATGGCATCCTTCTCCCCATCCAGGCCCAGCACAGCCCATGTGTGCATGTCCATGTCCTCCACCCGGGACCCCAACTTAGCTAAGAGGAGGTTGGCAACCTTGTGGCACTCTGGGGTGATGTGGAGGTGTTGTACCAGTTTGAGCAGGGTGGGCACCCAAACTCCCATATTTATGAGGTCCTGTTGGCCGGGATACAAGAGCAAGGGCACTAATGGTCAGCATGGCAGTCAAGGGCTTGCAGGCACAGTAGATGGCCATGACCAACCACAATTGTTGGTCCAGCCATGCCCATAAGATCATGCCCTTTATGTGGCAAGTTGCTAACAGTCTCGTGCCCTGGGACCCAGGTCGCAACCATGTGGTGTATACCAGTACAGGTGGTCTGGCTGAGCTCCTGCATCACCCCAGCACCTCCAGTGACGTGTCACTGGAGAAAGGACCCTCAGATATTCAGCATCCTGTCCTATCACTCCAGCAGCAGCTCAGGGAGCCCTGGCCAGCACCTGCCTCAGCAGCTGCACAACCCCAGACCCTGCCATGAGGAATGGCCGGCCATGTCACTGCCAGCTGTTAGCAGTGCCAGCTTTGCCCTGGGAGGGGCCCCTGGCTGGGCACCTCGTCACCATGCCACACGAGCTGAGGACACTGGGTGCAGCCAGATGCTTTCACCTGCTGGGAAGACCCCATCACACCAACAGTCATACCAGTCCCAGACACATAGGGTTAGGGCTCTCTCCACCCCAGACCCTGCCCCCACCCCTGCCCCCCCTCCCTGCCTGGCCCACCCACACTCCCCTGGCCCAGCAGGGTAATCACAGAGGCCAGAAGGATCCTGGGACACTGGTCATCACTGTCAGGGCCAGGGGCTGGGGCACCCATAGTGTTAGGAGGCAGAGTGGGCACAGAGAAAGCTGCCACATGCTGCCTCTGCACTTACCATGCTGCTCCTGAGCAAAAGAGGCTGTCCACCCAACAGAGAGAAGGGCTGGCTTTTAAATAGGACTACCAGGCTAGTAGCAGCTGGAGCTGGAGCCTGGAGCTCCCCCAGTGGCAGCAGGGGCGCATTGCAGGGCCCCAGGGACCTAACAGCAAATTTTCTTCCTGATCCTTGCATGTGTAGACACTTGCCCAAAAACCCTTACTGGGCACATCTACACAAGATGCTTACTGTGCATTGACCTAATAGCATGGTGCGGTAGCATGTCATGGCAAAAACCATGCTAATAGCCTAATGTGCTGTGTTATTAGGCTAATACACAGTAAGTGTCACTGAATAACAGTGCACCAATGCTACTGCACTGTTAGGTACTACACATTTAGTGCTTTATTAAGGAAAAAGTAAACTAAATCCGCAGTATTAAAAGCACATTAATGAATGTGTAGACATGCACACTGTGCAGTATCTTGCTGCACAGAAAATCTAGGCTGGAGTAAATGCATGTGTAGACACAACCAGCTTGTACCAGAAGAAGGATTAAAACCAGGGCTAAGACATTTTGCATAAAATATGCAAGACATCCACACTGTAGAATTTGTTGAGAGTTCACAGCTTCCCTTGGTCATTGGTTCCATCATTTGTCTTGCATTGGCTTCCAACCACTGATTTTTGTTGTGCCTTTCTCCACTAGACTGAAGGTCCTGTTAGTACCTGTTATTTTCTCTAGCTGAAGGAACTTTTACAGCACAATAAGTCACCATTTAGTGTGTTTTAAATATGCTAAATAGATTCACTCTAAGTCTTTTGCCATAAGGCCTCTAGCTCTGAATCATTTTTGCAGCTCTTTTATGCTCTGTTTCCCATTTTTCCAAGATCTTTTTTAAAATATACCAGACTGGGCATGCTATTCCACTCTCACATATGCTCTGTACAAAGGTAAAGTACCCATTGTATATCCAAAGATTGTATTTGCCTTTTTTGCCATGACATTACACTGTGGAGTTGTTTGTCCTCTATGACCCCTACATCCCTTTGTAAGTCACTGCTGTCCAGGATACAGGCCTCCATTCTGTAGGTATGGCCTACATTCTTTGTTCCTGGATGCATGAATAAATCATTTTGTTTGAATGGGCTCAGTTTACCAAGCAATCCAGATGGCTCTGTATGACTGCTTTACGGTCATTATTTACCACTCCACCAATCTGCATTGTCTACACAATTTATTAGTAGTTATTTTATTTTTATTCCCAGATTATTAATAAAAATACTGAATAGGACTAATAAAATACTAAGTACATAAAGATATTGAATAGAATGGATCCTGCAAAACTCTGCTTAAAAACAACATTCTCTACTGATTCCCTTGTTGCCAACTACTTTTTGATATCTGTTTCACTCACTCTTTAATTCATTTAATGTGTAATTTATTGGCAATATGCAGTGCTGTATTTTTATTGAAAATGCTGTGTGATAATAAGCCTTACAAAAAGTAGCTACAGAGTTGTAGTAAACTTCTATCAACCTTTTAATCTCATCAAAAAATGAAATTAGATATGATCAACAAGACCAATTTTCCATTTATTCATCTTGACTGCTATTAATTATATTCCATGCTTTAATTCTGTATTAACTATCTTCCATATATGATTACTATTTGTTTTATCCTGGACTGATATCAGTAGTTACCTGAGTCATCTTACTAGCTTCTTTCAGTATTGGCACTCTGTTAGCACTCTCCCAGTTGCCTAGGATTTCCATATTGTTCCAAAATTAATTATAAAATTAGCTTCAGCAAGACAGAGGTCTTCTCTACCAACATTTTGAAGACTCTTCAGTGCAAGCAACCTAGACCTACTGATTAAAAAATGTTTATCTCTAATAAGTAGAACTTAACATCCTCCTTAGTTCCTAATGGTATAGAAGGCATTGCATTCTGTGATACAAGTACATCATCCTTCTTATTTCTGTTTTGTACTTGGAAATATTTATTGAACACTTCTGCCTGCTCTGCTTCATTAGTACTGTAATAATTTAGTTACCTACACAAATTAATGGGCCTAAAAATTGTTAGAATTTTTTTCTAGTATACTTAAAGTTTTCTAGTCATGGGCTTACTACCCATGGAACTTCCCCTGGTGTCTCTAGCTTCCCTTATCAGTTTTCTGCACTTCAAAGCTTTCAATATATATCTATTCTTTATATTGTTTCCTATCTACTTCTTACTCTTTTTCCCATTCAAGTCTATAGCATTGTATTATATGACTTAATTTGCCACTGAGCAAAGATGAGCTTTTGTCCAAAGTTCTCCTTGTAATTGACTGTGAATCAATATCTTTCGGCCATCTAAAAAACTGTTATTGAAGAACTCCCAATGTTCACTTCAGATTTTTTCTTTCTAAATGTTTTCTTTAAGTTCCTGCTATATTTTTTTCAAACTGAATGACTACATTATAAGATTAACCCTATAAAGATGCTAGATGGGCTCGGCAAGTTCAACAGCAAGATGCTTTTAAATGGATCTAAAAGTTAATGATGAACCATCTAGTCCTAAAATATGTAAAAATATGTAAAGGATACAAACTGGTCAATTAAATGGTAATGAATACAGATTGGGAAGAGTGCTGCAATAATATAATCAAACCGTAGCCTTTGCCCTTATCTTTATATATAAGAATATCAAGTATACCATGTTTTAACTGATTGCTGTGTGGATTGTTGTGAAATAGATCCCTTATAGAGAACAGCAGTTTTCTCTGTCATTAAACACTGCTAAACTCATTTTGTCTGGCACTGCCCTCTCAAGGCTATTATGACAGATAATGGACCTCAGATTGACTACCAGAAATATCAGTGGAAGGAATGGGTACCATCTCATTGAAGCATCTTGTCTCACTTTGCATCCAGACTCCACTACCTAGAGTAAATAAAACTCTGAAGCCAGCAGCAGTAGGAAAAAGAGACAGAACAAGTTAAACAGCAGTGACAACAAGTCAAACAGTGCTGTGACAATACAGTCAAGGAGCTAGAATAACCAGAGTCCAGCCAGTTTCTAAGGTATATAAAAACAGCTCAAATGACTTGCGTAGCAATAGGGTAGGACAGTTCTATCACTGCAGATATTGTTTCCTGAGAACAACCAAGAAACTATTGTCCTTGAGGGACATCCAAAAATGTCCCAGCAAATGGATGCAGATATCAGCAACACAATTAATTAGTAAAGGTGATATTAGAAAATCTAGGAGCCTAGAGATCTACTGAGGGCAAGCAGGAAAAGAAGGTAGGAACTCAAAACCACATGGAATGGATATTGCCTAGAAATTTCAGGGACTGAATTTACTCAAAATGCTTTGATTTCCTGTATTGGGGAAAAAAATAATATGTGTGTACTTCATGTATTCACATCCAGTCTGCAGTTAGTCAGTAGAAAATGTGCCAGTAGATGGCACTTCAGAATATGCAACATGGAAATTTATGTTTTTTTTAAGACCAATATCTGTTGTTCTGCAATGCAAATGGCTACTTGTCTGCAGCTCTCCATACTGCTTACTAAAAATAGGTCATCTGTATGAAGTAGGCATTGTGTCTCAAAGATCCCTACTGGAAGTCCTCCATTTTGGGGAGAGGGTGTATGTTTTGAGGGGTACTATTTTTGGGTCATCTGTTTGAAGTTTTGTGCTGAAGTTTCATCTGTTTTACTCCTCTCTTCTGTTAGGAGTCCTCTGTTTGCCTTTTATTTTTTCATTTGATGGATTGGTGCATGAATTCAATGTCATGTATTTTCCCACCTATTTAGTTTTGCAACTTTTTTATGTTCACTTGTGGGTATCAGACTGTCTGTGGTTCTATTTAAAGCAAACAAATAGCTGAATAGTTTCCTACTTTTGGCTTGGTTTTCTTGCTTATGAGCACATGTGGGGAACACGTACCATATATATTCTTTTATTTATTTGACATTTACTTCTGTCTAACAAGACGGTGCCAAAAGGAGCTTTTGCAAACCAAACAGTGGGTAATGATAAGGTACTTCTGGGTAAAGAACAAAGGGAGGTGAGAGAACAGCAGCTGGACAACTAGTTTCCAAGTACTAGCCAAAGTTGCATAGCTGTTTAGTCAAAGCTTGAGAGACTCAGATCTGAGGACAGAAAACAAATGAAGTCTGTAGAGATGGAAGGGGATTCAATGTACTGGGAACTTGTCTACAGAAAGCAGATGGACTCAGATACTGGCCCTATGGGATAGGTCTGTGGCAGCCCTGTTAGTTCCAGCTTTGCGGGAAAGGATAAACTTAAGTTAAGACTCAGGCCTTTTGTTGTTTTAACTGTTTATTCTGATTGATGTGTGCTTCTGGGTAAATAAACAATGCCTCTGTTCTGAAGATATTTTGAATAATCTTAATTCTCTGGTCATAGACTGGCGGAGGGAAGTTTCTTGCAGCTGGCCTTTTGGGTCATCACAGAATCATAGAAAATGAGGGTTGGAAGGGTCCTCAGGAGGTCATGTAGTCCAACCCCGGCTCAAAGCAGGACCATCCCCAACTATCTCATCCTAGCCAAAGCTTTGTTAACTTGGGTCTTAAAAACCTCCAAATGGAGAGCCCACCACCTCTCTGGGTAACCTGTTCCAGTGCTTCACCACCCTCCTAGTGAGAATTTTTTTCCTGATATCTAACCTAAACTTCTGTTACTGCAACTTGAGACCATTGCTCCTTGTTCTGTCATCTGCCACCACTGAGAACAGTCTAGCTCCATCTTCTTTGGAACCTCCCTTTAGGTAGTTGAAAGCTGCTATTAAATCCTGTCTCAGTCTTCTCTTCTTCAGATTAAATAAACCCAGTTCTCTCAGTCTCTCCTCAGAAATCATGTGCTCCAGTTGTTGTTTGGAGAACCAAAGAACAACTGCGCACCAGAATGAACGCACACTGAAAATCTATTAAAGACAAGAATACCCAATTACCAGTGAGGGCACATTTCTCAAAAGAAAACCACTCTCTCCCCAGTTTCTCAGTTCTAACCCACAAAGGGAACTTACAAAACACTTTTCACAGATGAGCCTATGAACTTCACTTCATCAGCCTCCCGGATACAAAATTCATGGACTAAATATAAACATTGGATTTATGACACATTATAATCTGCCTGACATCTGACTCCTCAGGTACCACTCCTCAGGTATCTGCTACATTCATTCCCCTTCTCCCCCACCTTCCCCCCCAGCCTGTCTCTCAATTGACTCCTCAATTTACATCTCCACTGACTCCCTTTATTGCATGCATACCAGCCTCTGGCCTCTATACTATTCCTTCCATCCTGGAAGAGCACCCACACCAACTGTAAATGCTTCCTCAGCCTGACAAAGGATTTTAAACCTGAAAGCTTGCTAAGCTTTTAGGCTAAGCATTTAGGCCCCTGATGTCTAGGGATGACATCTTTTCTGCAGCTCCATACCTTTCCTACATTGCGACCCATGCCTTACAGATGGCATCCCAGGAAGCTAAGCTCACCTGGAGCTTCACAACTTCACAGCAACCAGCAAGCCTCAGGCCTCTCAAAGCTCTTACAGGTCTGGGCTTTCCCTAGCCAGGACTGTGTACGTTTGAGGTGGCTGGAGATAACAAGGTGCCTCCTACGCACCTTTCACCAGGGGGGTTTGTAGTTCTGGCATTTCCTGGAGGCTGCTGTGCCACTGGCAGGCCTGACCTGGCAGGGTGCAGTTTTAGATCATGCCCAGAACCTGGACTCTCCTCCTTTCCCCAGAGCCCCAGCCCATACCTCCAAGTTCATCCTGGCATGGGAGCTCAGTAGGGACATGTTCTTCCCCTGCTGGCTGGTGATACAGTGAGTGCCACCTCCAGCTCTGAGAGCAGGGCATTAAATGGTTTAAATTTTTTTTTTAAGGAAATAGATGTGGACAGAGTGAGGAAGGTGGCACTCACTCTGTCTGCATGTGGAGCTTGGAGAACCCCACCAGCAGGAGGTTTACCTTGAGACACACAAGCTGCTTCACCAAACCAGGATCCAAGGAGGTACAGTGGGGTGTCACAGCATTCCCAGCTCAGAACACTGGAGGGTGGACAGGGCAGGTGTTCCCTGGCAATCATGGCCAGAGCCTGCCACATCTGGCTCTGGCTTGCCCAGTAGGCCAAGGGGTTGTAGAGCAGTGGCTCCACTTCCTCAGCAAGATAGGTAGCCACCGAGGCCTTGGTGCTACCTGCCTGATGCTGGGGTCTGGTGCCTCTGGACCCCAACATGGAAGCCATGTCCTTGGCCCACTTTGGCAGCACCTGTGGTGGAGGAGACTGGCTGGTGGATGAAATGCTGTCACAGGACAATGGTTCCTCCACTTCCATGTCCCCCCACCTCTGCCCTTCTGCCTCCCTGACTCTGTTCATCAGCACCTCCATCCAGTGATCCAGGGTTTTGCTGGTGCACATGCTGTCCCTTCACCCTCAGGTTGCACATGGTTGCCAGCACATGGACTGTAGTGTACTGCAATGGATCCAGACATTTCTTGATGCCCTCCTTCAGCTGTTTCACCAGTCCCTGCACCTCTGGTGAAAGTGCCTTGTCCCAGCCAGGAACATCGATCCCCTTGAACTTCTCCATTTGGTTCTGAAGCTCCCTCACCAGCTCTGAGGCTCTCAGTGGCCTTGAGGAATGGCTTGAAGACCACCAAGATCTGGGAGATGGTATCCCACTCAGCTTTGTTAAGGAGGCTGCTGATCCCATTCTCCCCAAGCAATGTTCTGTTGTTCCATCAGCCTTCTGAGTATAGGTATGTGGAGTTCCACCAAGTCTCCACATCCTGCATGATTTTGTGCTGTGGGATGCTCAGCTCTGCTTGTTTGTCCTGCAGCATCTTGCCCCTCTTAATACTCCAGTGGAAGTAGCCCACCACCTTCCTGCATTTTGAAATGAGCTGGCTGATTGTGATAGCACCCTCACCAGCAGCCTGTCCCCCTCCAAGGTGTCCCTGACTATAAGGTGGAACTTGTATGCCACACAGTCACAACTTGACCATATTGGCCCCATTGTCAGTGACCATGAACTCACGGGTGAGCTTGCCCTGCCCAACAAGCCACCCCTGCACCATGCGGTTCATGGCCTCCATGATCTCTGTTGCTGTGTGGGATTCATCCATCACCTCGGCTTGAAGAAGAGCCCACTGACAACCTGACTGGTCGCACCAGTGCCATGTGAGGAAGAGGTGGGCATGATTTCCACCCTGATCACTCCAGATGTCTGAGGTGAAGTGTAAGGCCACCTGCAGGCCTGTCTTATGCACCTCCTTCCTCAAGTACTTCCTGCATGCCTCATACAGGGAGGGCACCACTGTCCTGCTAAAGGTGGTGCTACAAGCACCATGAGCTGCCTGAACCCTGGCTGCTCAACTAAGGAGACGAACTGGCCATCTACAGCAAGCATCTCCCCAATGGTCTGGGTGATCTCGCTTACCTTGGGAATACGCCCCGCCATGTGGCAGGTCAGTAGGGGGTGCTCCTGTGCTGAGCCACCCAGCTCATTGTGCCCGACCACTTTCCAGGCTCTGAGTGCCTCCCTGGGGGCACCTCACATATGGCCAACCCCCTTCCTGGAGCACACCCACTAGGCTGTGGGTAGAGCTGCCACCATCCAGGGATGGGCTTGATTCTGGCTCTGCACCCCCTGGGAAACAGATGTAGTAGCCCTCAAGGATACTTAACTCACTTCAGGACCCTGGGATGCTTCAGTCAGTCAGAAGCACAAGTAGTGGTCTCCCTTAGTCAGCCGTACCAAGGACTTATAAAGGGCCATAATGATACTGGTTGTTTTGTTTACAGTTCCCTTCTTAATAATCCCTAACATTTTGTTTGCCTTTTGACAGCTGCTGAGCACTGAGCTGATGATTTCTGTGAATTGTCCACAATGACTCCCAGAGTCCCAGATCTCTTCCCTCGGGCTCTACGGCCCCTCCACTGGGCACCTCAGAGACGGCCACCCAGACGGAGCCCATGGTCCCGGGCTCCACGCAGACGGAGCCCCTGGCTCTTGGCTGCGGGGGCTGCCTGTCCCTTTTTCAGGCTCTGGGGCCCGGGAGCATGGCCACCTCCCCTTGCGGGGTCTGGTCCCTACTGCGGTCTCTGGCGCACCAGCTGGAGGAGCTCCAGGCCACAGTCCAGAGACTGCGTGCCATCAGGGACTGCGAGCAGGAGATAGACTCCTACTGCCAGGCCCTTCTCCCCCGGGAGCCACAGGGGAGAGCTCCATCCCTCCGCGACTAAGGAGGACTCTGGGACCTCCCGCTCTGCCCAGTCAGGGGCATGGACCAAGGTGGTCAAGGGCCCAAAGGCCCGCCGCACCAAGGGCCCTCCCTCGCCGGAGCTTAGCAACAGGTTCGCACCTCTTGCAGCCCCAGCAGAGCCCACGCAGTTGCCAGCTCCCGCAGGCAACCCAGGCTCGACCGCAGCTACTGGCCCCGCTCTCCCCCAAGACAAAGCGAAAGGTGTTTGTTGTGGGAGACTCCATCCTGTGGGGCACTGAGGGGGCTATCTGCCGCCCCGACCCCTTAGCCCGGGAAGTCTGCTGCTTCCCAGGGGGCCGCATCCGAGGCATTGCGGAGAGGATCCCGCAGCTCCTCCGGCCCACAGACCACTACCCCATGCTTCTTATTCATGTGGGCACCAATGACATGGCTCAGAGCACCCCCAGCCAGGTCATGAGGCGCTACAGGGAGTTGGGAGTGGGGCTTAGGGGTCTGGGAGCTCAGGTGGTGTTTTCGTCGATCCTCCCAGTCTCAGGCTATGGGCTAAGGAGGGAGAGGAGGATCCACGTGGTGAACCAAAGACTACGGCACTGGTGTCATTGGGAAGGCTTTGGCTTCCATGACCACAGCCCGCTCTTTGGCGAGAGAGGCAGCGAGCTGCTGGGAAGAGATGGCCTCCACCTCTCTCCGCTGGGGAGGAGGCTCTTCTCACCCAGGCTGGCTGACCTGCTCCACCGGGCTTTAAACTAAGCCAGCTGGGGGATGGGGGGACTACTGCCACTGCTGGCCCACTGAGCAACCCTTGCAAAGCCAGCGGACCAAGGCACATAAGGGGGCACTTAAGGGAGCCCACCCCTGCCCCAGCCCTGGCACAATCTGTGGGCAAGGCAAAAGCCCCCAAGGGCACACTTGCCTGCCTGTACACTAATGCCAGGAGCCTGGGCAACAAGCAGGAGGAGCTCGTCCTCCTGCTCAGTGCAAAGAAATATGATGTCATTGGGATAACGGAGACCTGGTGGGACTCCACCCATGACTGGACCACAGGTATAGAGGGCTGTACCCTGTACAGGAGGGATCGTGTTGACAAAAGGGGCGGGGGTGTAGCTCTCTATGTGAAGGAAAGCTACATGTCCCTGCAAGCTGATGTTGGCGACCGGCATGGACAGCTAGAGACCCCCTGGGTAAAAATTTGTGGGGAATTCAGCACAGGGGACACAACGGTGGGAGTCTACTACAGACCTCCCACTCAAAGTCCCGAGCTTGACCAGGAGTTCGCCCGGGAACTGACTGAGGCCGCTTGCTCCAGGACTTTGGTTGTCATGGGTGACTTCAATTACCCGGACATCTCATGGGAAGATCACTCAGCTAAATCTGAGCGGGCGCAAAGCTTTCTCTCGTGCGTGGATGACCTCTACCTGACTCAAGAAGTCTATGGGCCAGCGAGAGGCAAAGCGCTGCTCGACCTGGGACTGGCTACGGGGGACGACCTAATCGGCGACCTAATGATCGATGGGAAGTTGGGTGACAGCAACCACGAGCTGATCACCTTCACCATCCGCCGTAAGGCTGGCAAGTCAGTGAGCAACACAGAAGTCCTTGACTTCAGAAAAGCCGACTTTGACAAGCTCAAGAGGCTAGTCAGTCAGGCCCTCAGGGACCATGACCCCAGGGAGATGGGAGTTCAAGAAGAGTGGTTGCTTCTCAAGGAAGCGATCCTCAGTGCACAAGCTAAATCTATTCCAACACGGAGGAAAGGCAGCAAGAAGGCACAGCAGCCCCCCTAGCTCTCCAGAGACCTAGCGGACCTCCTGCAGCTAAAAAGGAAAGCCTACAAAGGATGGAGGACGGGATTCACCTCCAAGGAGGATTACTTCGCACTGGTCCGGTCCTGCAGGGACCAAACCAGGAAAGCCAAGGCTGCAACTGAACTCCAACTAGCTTTAGGCATCAAGGACAACAAAAAGTCCTTTTTCAGATATGTGGGGAGCCGGAGGAAAAGCAAGGGCAATGTTGGACTCCTCCTAAACCAGATGGGGCAACTGACAACTGGCAGCCAGGAAAAAGCCAACCTATTAAATAGGTACTTTGTGTCAGTCTTTCATCAGTCACACGGGATGCCCATGCCTGCTATGGGACAGAGAAATCTGGGTGAGGGGGATCCCCTACCCTCCACCAATGCTGACCTCGTGAAGGAACACCTTGAGAAGCTGGATACCTTCAAGTCAGCTGGCCCTGACAATCTGCACCCCAGGGTACTCAAGGAGCTGGCGAGCGTCATAGCCCAGCCCCTGGCACGGATCTTTGAAAACTCCTGGCGCTCTGGTGTAGTGCCCGAAGACTGGAAGAAGGCCAACATGGTGCCGATCTTCAAGAAAGGGAGGAGAGTGGATCCGGCTAACTACAGGCCCATTAGCCTGACTTCTATCCTGGGGAAGATCTTAGAAAAGTTTATTAAGGAGGCCATCCTTGAGGGACTGGCCCAGGCTAACATCCTAAGGGATAGCCAGCATGGGTTTGTTGCGGGTAGGTCTTGTTTGACCAATCTCATTTCCTTCTATGACCAGGTGACCTATCACCTGGACAAGGGAGAAGAGATTGATGTCATATATCTTGACTTCAAAAAAGCTTTTGATCTGGTATCCCATGATCACCTCTTGGCCAAACTGCCCAGTTGTGGCCTTGGCTCCACCATGATCCGCTGGCTGGGAAATTGGCTTCATGGTCAGACCCAGAGGGTTGTGATTGATGGCAGTCACTCATCATGGTGCCCTGTGACCAGTGGGGTCCCTCAAGGCTCTGTCCTGGGACCCATACTGTTCAACATCTTCATTAATGATGTGGACATTGGAGTCAGGAGTGGACTGGCCAAGTTCGCAGATGACACCAAACTTTGGGGCAAAGCATCCACGCCAGAAGATAGGCGGGTGATCTAGGCTGACCTGGACAAGCTCAGCAAATGGGCAGACGAGAACCTGATGGTGTTTAACACCGAAAAATGCAAGGTTCTCCACCTTGGGAGGAAAAACCTGCAGCACCCTTATAGGCTCGGCAGTGCTACGTTGGTTAGCACTACAGAAGAAAAAGACTTGGGGGTCATCATTGACCACAAGATGAACATGAGCCTGCAATGTGATGCTGCGGCTAGTAAAGCGACCAGAATGCATCCATAGCATCCATAGATGCTTCTCGAGCAAATCCTGGGACGTCATTCTCCCCTTGTACTCGGCCTTGGTGAGGCCACAGCTGGAGTACTGCGTCCAGTTTTGGGCTCCACAATTCAAAAAGGATGTGGAGAAGCTTGAGAGAGTCCAGAGGAGAGCCATGCGCATGATCAGAGGTCAGGAAAACAGATCTTACGATGACAGTCTGAGAGCCATGGGACTCTTTAGCCTGGAAAAGCGTAGGCTCAGGGGTGATCTGATTGGCCACCTATAAGTTTATCAGGGGTGACCACCAGGATCTGGGGGAACGTCTGTTCACCAGAGCGCCCCAAGGGATGACGAGGTCAAATGGTCACAAACTCCTGCAAGACCGTTTCAGGCTGGACATAAGGAAGAATTTCTTTACTGTCCGAGCCCCCAAGGTCTGGAACAGCCTGCCAGCGGAGGTGGTTCAAGCACCTACATTGAACACCTTCAAGAGTAAATTGGATGCTTATCTTGCTGGGATCCTATGACCCCAGCTGACTTCCTGCCCTTTGAGCAGGGGGCTGGACTCGATGATCTCCCGAGGTCCCTTCCAGCCCTGATGTCTATGAAATCAATGAAATGTGGAGCCCATCATAGTGTAGGTAAAGTCTGAATTATTTTTACCCATTTGTATCACTTTACACTTATCTATATTGAATTTTATCTGCCATTTAATTGCCCATGCATTCAATCTTGCCAAATCCTTCTGTATTTCCTTGCAGTCAACCTTGGTCTTTACCTCTTTGAATACTTTTGTGTCATCTGCAGATCTGGTCCCCTCTCTACTCGCCCCCTTTTCCAGATTCTTTATGAACGTGTTGACTAGCAGTGTTTGCACCACAAACTCTTGGAGGACCCTGCTTTCCATCCCCAAAACTGACCATGTATACTCACTCTTTTTTCCCCCTATCTTTAAACTAGGGCTGTCAAATGATTTAAAAATTTGATTGAGATTAGTTGCATGATTTTTAAAAAATAGTTGCAATTAATTGCAATTTTTAACCGCACAGCTAAAAACTCAAGATTATGAGCAGAAAAACTGCAAATTGTGCAAATGTATGCAGGTACTTTGTATGGTTTGGGGGTGGGGGTGGGGGTGGAGTATGTGTGTGAGGGGTGAATTTGTGAAAGTGTGGGGGGCAATGGAGGGTGTGGGAGGGAAGTTGAAGCCCAAGGAGAGGGAGGGTCCACACTGCCTGGCAGGATGCAGGGTACTGTGGGTCATGAATGAGGGCAGCAGCAGAGTTGGGGGGGCTGTGGGAGGGCAGGCCAGAGGCAGGCTGCCCACTGCAGGCTGGGACTCTGCATCCTGCTGCCTTTGCTCCAGGAGCCACGGTATGCCTCCCACAGCTGGGCAGGCAGGGGACACGCAGCACAGCCAGTGTGTCGCTCCTGGGGCAAAGGCAGCAGGGCACAGAGCCCCAGCCCACAGCATGCAGCCTAACTCTGCCCCATGCACAAATCAGGGTGCACATGCCCCCCATGCAGTAACAGGGAGTAACACACACCTGCACCCCTGGATGATGGATGATTGATGAATGCACCGTCACATGGGTGGCAAACTGGCTTCAGGGGTGTACCCAGAGGGTGGTGGTGGACGGGTCGATGTTGACCTGGGAGGGTGTGGGCAGCGGAGTCCCCTAGAGCTCAGTCCTTGGGCCAGTGCTGTTCAACATCTTCATTAGTAACCTGGACGAGGGTGTGGAGAGCACCCTGTTCAAGTTCACTGATGACACCAAGCTGTGGGGTAAAGTGAATACACTGGCAGGCAGGGACTGCATCCAGGCAGACCTGGATAGGTTAGAGAAGTGGGCGGATCTTAACAGGATGCGGTTCAACAAGGGCAAGTGCAGGGTGCTGCACCTGGGGAGAGGGAACCAGCATTATGGTTATAGGTTAGGGGCTGACCCTCTCGGCAGCACAGAGGCAGAGAGGGATCTTGGAGTCATGATTGACTCCAGGATGAAAATGAGTCACCAATGTGATGAAGCAATAGGCAGAACCAATCACACCCTGTCATGCATCAACAGGGGCATCACTAACAGGTCCAGAGAGGTCCTGCCCCCCTCTATGTGGCGCTGGTCAGGCCGCAGCTGGAGTACTGCGTCCAGTTCTGGGCGCCGCACTTCAAGAGGGACGTGGAGAACCTGGAGAGGGTCCAGAAGAGGCCACTCATATGGTTGGGGGCCTCTGTGGCCAGCCCTATGAGGAGAGGCTGAGGAACCTGAATCTCTTCAGTCTCCACAAGAGGAGACTGAGGGAGATCTTGTGGCTGCCTACAACGCTATCAGGGGCCACCAGCAGGGACTCAGGGAAAGTCTGTTCACCAGGGCCCCCCTTGGAGTCACTAGGAACAATGGCCACAAGCTGAGGGAGGATAGGTTTAGGTTAGATATTAGGAAGAACTACTTCACTGTAAGGGTGGCTAGAGCCTGGAATAGGCTTCCCAGAGAGGTGGTGCTCTCACCTTCCCTGGAAATCTTCAAGAGGAGACTGGACAGGCACCTGGCTGGGGTCTTATGACCCCTGCCACCCCCAGTGCTCCTTCCTGCCCATGGCAGGGGGTCTGACTCGATGATCTGTCTAGGTCCCTTCCGACTCATTGATTCTGTGATTCTATGATCATCACGTGGCTCTGTCTCATGACCTGCCCCAGCCCCAGCCCCAGGGTCCCATTCACCCCAGCCCTACCCCTGCCTCTGCCTCCCTCCCTCCCTCACTATGAGGGTCTTAATCTGCCCTTTCCCTTTCCCCCTGCCACTCCTTCTCCACAGACTTACCGGCTTGGGGCTGCTCTATATGCAGCCTGCAAGCTGTGGCTGCTCATGTGTGTCTGTGTGCGGACATATCACCTCACCCCGCTCCCCCCCCGCTGTAGCTACCGGGGGCCTGTACCCAAGCTGCCCTGCAGTCCCCTGTGCTGCCACTGCTGTCTGCAGGGCAGCTCAGAAGCAGTGGAGTGAAGCCTGGGCCCAGGCTCCGGAACCACATATGTAATTAACTGTGATTAAAAAAAATAATGCAAGATCTGATTACCGCATTAATCGGGCACATTAACTGTGATTAATTAACAGCCCTATTTTACACCAATTTCTAATCTATGAGTGGACCTTCCCTGCAATCCCACGACTACCTAATTTTTTACTGTTGTTTCTCCAGTTTTCCAGGAACAGAAGTTAGACTTACCGTCCTGTAGTTTCCTGGGTTTCCTAGCCTTTTTTAAATATGGGAGTCACATTGGCAACACTCCAGTCCTCTGGTACTGAGGAAGTTTTCAATGATAAGTTGCATACTTCAGTCAGGAGTTTGTCAATTTCCACTCAGAGCACCTTCAGGACATTAAGATGAGTGTCATTTTGTCACGATTGTCTGAATCTAAGAGTTTAGAAAAAGGAACTAGGGAAGAATCAGAGGCACCACTATCACTCAAAACAACAGCTACCAGTCTGATGAACCTCTGCTGGGAAGCCTGTCCCCACAAGGACCTAGGGCCAGCCTATGGATGGCTCCAAGATGGCCTGTGCCTGGGGCTGGCCCATGCCTGGAGCCACCTATACACAGAGCCAGAAGAGGCACCACTGAGTCACCACTGCCATAGTCTTCTCCAGACTCCACACAGCATGAATGATGTGGATTTACCAAGGGCAAGTCATGCCTGACCAACCTCATTGCCTTCTATGACAAGATGGCTGATTCTGTGAATGCAAGGCATATCTTGACTTTAGCAAGGCTTTTGATATGGTCTCTGTGTTGCCCCCACAGTGGGGAATCCCTGACCCCAGAGTTTCATTTGGCACCAGCCTGGGCATTGCTGATTTGAACAAGTGTCCCTGTGGTGCCTTTGAGACCTAGCAGTTGGGAGAAGTTATTCAATAACAGGGGATGAAGGAGGCTTCTGCCCTGGGCACATTTGGTTTGAGTCACTATCCATTTTCTGGTTCCTACCTCCTGAGCTTTGCTTAGAGCCCCCAGTATCTCTTGCATCCCCACATAGACCTCTCTTTGAGAGGAGCTGCCCATGTGTGTCTTCCCAAGAGATACCCCTTTGCCCAGGGTGCCACTCCTTAGCAGGTTTCTTTATTTTGAATCTTGTTTTATAAAGAGCCTCTTTAGCCTACATGCTTTTCTTATTTTGTGTCCTTAGCTTCGTGTTCAGGAATCAACTGAATCCTCCCACTGGTGCCATTTCCCCCACGCTGACTTCTTCACTGGTGTCCCTCATACATGTGCTGTTTCTCTATATATTCACTGGTGCTCCTCATTTAATTGCACCCAAGTGGCCCTGGGCTCTGGGTACAGCATCTGTCTGTCCCACCCCAGTCTCTTGTGGCAGACGGCCAGGACAGCACCTGAGATTTCATGTACAGAAGAAGCTCACACATGTGTCTCTTTCTAATATTATCATTTTATTCTTAATATTTTAAGGGTTTACTTGACTCTGCGTTCAACCCCACGTCCAAAAAATAATGAGTATATAAAATAACGAGCCAATAAAAACATGTAAAACCATAACCCCTAATATCCAGTGCATCCCCACACAGACCTGTCTTTGAGAGGAGCAGCCCATGTGTGTCTCCCCAAGAGATGCCACCCTCTGGAGCCTTCAGTTCCCCTCTCTCTCAAGCTGGCAAAGGGTGTCTTTTCCTTTCCACATTTGCATTATCCCACAGATGTTTTCCTCAGGGGAGTGCTTGGCCCTTCTCTCTGAGCCATGCCCTCCCACTTTCTCCCCAGAGTTGCCCATGCTTAGCAGGGTGGCACTCTCCTCCTTTTCTCCCCTATGCCACTTGCCCTGCCCCACTTGACTGCTCCCATTCAGCGGCAGCTGTGCACTTCCACCAGGTGCCGACACTGCTTGCACTTCACAGAGCAGCACCAGCGAAACTTGCAGCTGCACCTCTCCACCACCTCAGCCTGGGCTGTGCGGAAGCCTCGCCCACAGCACAGCAACTCACAGCCATCCATGGCATGGGATGTTCGGTTACACTGGCGTCCAGAGGTGCCAAAAACCCCGCGGCGGGGATCCCAGTTGCAGAAGTCTGGGCTGGCCACCAAGTAGACCAGGTCATGAGCTGTGTAGGGTTTGAAACGGGAGCTCTTGGGCACCAGGAGCTTGCGTGAACCAACTCGTTTTGGGTGTACCTCAGTTGCCCCCTCAAATTTCTCCTTCAAGACATTGCCCACCTTGCGAAATGGGGGCATCACTTTCCAGCAGGTACGCACTTCACAGGAGCCTGATACCCCATGACACTTGCACTCCACCTTCATGTGGGACAGGATGGCCTGACAAAAGGATGGCAATTTTCAGAAAAGGCAGGAGGTCTTGCTAAGCTTCTCTCTGCCCCACACCGCCTGCCCAGGCATGGAGAAGAGGACCTGAGTCACAGTGGACCTTCCCCCTTCCCAGGGCCACAGCTTGTGGGAAGGAGATGTGACACAAAGGCCAAGGAAAACAGCCTGCCAGCTATGTGTGTCAGGAGAGACCCTTCACTCAGGGATGAGAAAAATACTTGCTGCAGAGGTAATTGCTCCACTCATCGGCTGAAGGGTTCCCTTCACATTAACGGATGAAAGGGATCCATCCTCAGCCAGGTGAGAGGGGAGGTGCTGCAAGGTATAATAAAGATCTATTCACAGAAAGTTGTGTGCAAAGGGGAAAGGGATCCACCCTGAAGGAAACAGGCGGGCTCTGATTTGTCAAAGGGATCTACTGTACTCAAGTGGGAGAGGAAAGGGGATCCACTCTGACATGAAGGAACAGAGCGGGAGTCATTCAGTGAGATGGGGTGTGCAGGACCCACCCTCAAGGCTGTGGCTAACGAAAGTCGTATGTTTATTCAGAAACAGACAGAGGGATGGGGAGCCACTGAGAGCAGAGTGAGGGAAAATGTTTCATGTTACAGAAGCTGATCCGCTTGTAGCAGGGCAAAGAAACTATTCTGCAGTGAGTGGGGAACTGGAGATCACCCCAAAGTCTATACAGAACATGCTTTTCTTGGAAGTTGAGGAACACCCTGGGGGAAAAGCCCAGAGAAGTGGATCTGCTCAGAGGGGTTGGGCTCTCCTGGGGCAGTTGGTGGACAAAGGGAGTGGGGATAGAGCTTGGGTCTGGTATTGGGAGAAGGTCCTCAACATATGGATGTTTTCTCTAGCACTTAATGTTGGCCTCACCTTCCTACCAGCCTCATTGTTGTGCAGATTCATGAGAGCTCTACTGGAGGAGATGCCACGGCTCCGCTCTGGGTTATCCACGAAGGCTTGAGAAAAGGCAATTCCATAGGACAAGTTATCAGAACAGCCTGACCACTGGAACCCTAGGGCAGAGAGACATGTTGATGAGGTAGGGCAGCAGTGGCTCATTCATTTGGCCCTGTGGGCTGGATCCAGACTGCAAGGCTCCTCACAGGCTAGATAGCCTACCTCTGTTGGCACAGTGCTGGAAAGAGGAGGTGGCCAATACCACTGCTCACCCCTTCTTTTCCCATCCCACTGATTTGCATCACCACCAGTTACTAAAGGCCCTGAATTTGGCAGTGGGGAAGGGGTGGGAGTGATGGATTCCCCTGGGTTCCAGAACCATGCCAACAAGCCCTGTGGGCCACTTGCTGGCCATACACAGCCTGCAGGTTGCCAGTTGGGCAGCCCTAAAATAGAGATATGGAGGTACTCCAGACTGAGGGAGTGGGGATGAAGGAAGGGATGCAGAAAAGGACATTCATTCCCTTAAAGCAGGGAAAAGATTATACAATCTGCTGGTCTGCCCGTCACCAGTCTCCTTGTATTGGACCATCCTGGGGGTATGCAGAGGCATTATTTTCCACCCCTGTTCATTTTCCTCTCTGGCATTGTCCCCTTTGCAGAGGTGGGTAGGGAGATGTGTTCTGAACATAAAAACTGCCATTGACTGGGTCAGACCAGAAGTCCATCTTGCCCAGACTCTTGCATCTCTCAGGGTCATAGAGTGGATACTAGAAGAGAGATTTGAACAGGTGATGACAACTAAGTGTTTTTCCACTTTTGCTCTCTCTCTTGCAGCCTCTGGCATTCTGCCCTTCTCTCCTTATATCAGTGTTTCCCAAACTTCTGATACCCAGGGCACACCTTTTTCTGTATTAGCACTGACACCACACTTCACTCTTACACCCAAAAAGGGAAGCAGGGAAAAGGGAGGCAGTGGCGGCACAAACACAATTTACAGTTGTCCAGTCCTAGTGCTGCAGCCAGGGAGCAGAAGTTGGGATAAGTGGCAGCAGTACAGGCACAGGGAAAGCCCTCCTTGGAGAACGTGGTATCAGGCCAAGCTGGGGCAGCAGGTGGGGAGTTGTAAAAAATTCTGTGTTGTTCTGGGAAGCTGTAGGTCACAGGCATGGCTGAGGCAGCATGGGGTGCAAAGGGACAGTTTCTGGCAAGGTCTCCCTGAAATTCTGTACAGTGGGAGTGAGGGCTGAGTGCAGTGGTGGCCTTGGGCAAACAAGTTGGGGCCCTGGGCAAAAGAGTCATTTGGGGCCCCTTAGAGGCTTAATTTTGATGACCTATAAGCGCGTCAGACATTTTAAATTTCAGTTTCACTTGGCCCTATCCATTCAACTGCAATGAAAGTATCTTAATACAATATTGATGTGTAATTTGGCCCCCTAAAGTGTGTGCCCTGGGCAGTCACCCAGTTTGCCCTCCCCTAAAGCTGCTACTGCAGGCTTGATTGGCTGGACCTGGGAGTGGAAGGGAGGGGGAGATCCACACCTACCTGCCCAGCGTGGGTGGGAGACATGGTATGCATGCAGAGCAGGGTGCAGCACTGAGTCCCCAGGTGCACAGCACAGCCATATCCCCCAATGTACAGGCAGGACACGACAGCAGAAGTTGGCTGATGTTTGGTTCCAGTGCCACTGCCACTTCAGCCAGACCCTGCTCTGCAGCTGCAGCATGCATGCAGCTTCCAGCTACTAGGGAGCTGCACGCTTTGGGATGCACGGGACTGGATGTCTGCACAAGTATTGGGATGGATGTCTGCACACTACTGCAACTCACCTTGCCTGTACCCAGGAACACAGCTGTGCTGCATTCTGCTGCAGCCTGCTGTGCTGCTTGTCTTGCACACACACTACCCTGCACACACATGCACTGCTTTGCACACAAGCTGCTCTGCACACACAGATTGTCCCGCGCTCATTCTGCCCTGTACATACACTGCTCTGCACACGCACTGCTTTGCACACATGTTGCTCTGCATATACACATGCTGCTCTACACACACACCACTCTGCACACAGCTGGTGCCCCCCAGTTTAAAATACAGAAAAAAAGAAGAAAGAAAAGCATAATTTTTGGCAGCACACTTCTGTTGCTGTCACAGCACAGTAGTGCACCATGGCATGCCCACTGGGAATTACTGTCTTATGCATTGCTCTCCTGCTAATGGGGGAGTTTCCTCCTCCAGCCACAGCCCTTCTTCCTCCGTTACCTTCAGGGCTGATCCCTCGGATCCTGCGGTCACATCCACACTTCTCCAGCTCCCCACGACTGCAGGCCCGAGTGATGGCAAATGCTACTCCCGCAGAGGAGATGGCATGAACAAAAGCAGATTCTCTTGTCCCTGCAGCAGGGAGAGAAGCAGGCTTTTAAAGGCAGGGGTTTCTCCAGGTTTTTTTAATGATTTTTTTCCCCTTCAGATCCTTTACTAGTGGAGGAAATGCTGCACTGCTATTGGAGTTAGATACCCAGAGGCAGTGTGCAACACAGGCTGTGTAACATTGCTGTGTCTCCCTGCAGGTACAAGAACAAGTCATTCAAAGGGGAATTGAACTGGGCAAGCCATTAAATGGTGTTTTGCTGCATCCCTAGAAGTCTCAAGTTCTGGAGATAAGGAGGATGGGCCCTCTGGGTTGGGTATTCAGGAGGCTCTGTCTGTCGGCTGCACTGCCCTCTGGGCCCCGCCACTCCTGACAGGGAGGGAACACTTGGCACTTGTTGGAGAGGGAAATTTTTGTGGGGTGCAACCTCACTGGTGGAGAAGGGAGTGCAGCTGACCCAAGGGGAAGGAGCTATAGGTCAGGCTCCCCAGTGATTCTGGGAACACTCCACCACAGGGGAAAGGCCTGAAGCCCCAGCATGCAGGGTTCTGGGAGCTAAGCACCAGAGAGTACAATCCTATTCTGGGTCCCAGGAAAGAAGTATGGGACTTCTGTGTTATTGTGGGAACACAGGCAGATTCCTTTCTGATGTTGAATAAAGAAGAGCTTTAACTTCTGGAAAAGGAAAACACCTAGGAGCTGACTAGGTACTACCTATTCAATTTCCAAGGTGTCTAGCATGCTTTCACATCTTACTCTACTAACACAAGGATGCTCCCCATGAGTTTGGCTGAATGTCTTGGAGAGCAGAAGGGTTACTGGGTTGCATGGGCAATAGCAACAATAGCCCTGGTGAGCATTGGGGCTCAATTTTGACATGGGTTTAGCCCAACAGTTACTGTTAGTACACACACTGATTTAGTTTTGCATATAAGTAGAACTAGGGTAAATGTGTTAAGGTGAGAGTTGAGATGTAAGAGTTAGCCTTAATGTGCTCATTAGGGCTGTGTTTGATGTTAGGCAAGCAGTTGGGCAGAGCAGCCAAATATTCAATATTTACTGCTCCTCATCAGCTTCTTTCTTGACTTCTGACCTTGCATGGCGACCTTGCCAAAGACCTGCAGGCCCTGGAGAGTAGAGCAGTTCCAGCGGCGGTTCTGGAACTGGTGTTGACACTCCTCCACAGCCAGCTCTGCTCCCCGCTTCACTGAGTCCATGGCCTCTGCTTGCAGCTGGCATATCCGTACCTGTTCCTCTGTAAGGCCCTTCAAACCCCCACAGGCACTAGGATCTCGTAGGACCCCACGCAAGGAGGGTTGCTTTGCCAGGTACCTGTGGAGCAGGGTAGAACTGTGCTCAGAGGTGGGGAAAGATTGGGTGAATAGCCCATGCAGTGGGAGCCACCTTTGTTACCTCATTTCTGTCATGGGAGAAACTATTGAAATGCCCGGAGACCTACTTTTCTTTGTGGAATAAGATTTCTGACCCTCCCCAAGGATTGAGCAACTTCTCTCTCTGTGTCTTTTCCTGACTCCCTCTCCTTGGGACCCCTAACAGACACCCCAAACTGACCCCTTTGGGGTGGTGAGCTCTCCTACTTACGTATTCAAGAACCGCTCTAAGTACCTTCTTTGGAATGTGTCCCCCACACTCGCTTCCCTGTGGGACCTGCCATAGCCACTTGGTTGGGGAAAGGGGCCCTGACCCCTCCCTAGGGGCTCCTTCAGATGGGACCATTCCAGACCACAGGATACTTACAGCCAGGTCACAGCAAAGACATGCTGTACTGGAATCAGCAACGTATACAGCTGGACAATCTCCATCTTGTCACCGAAGGAATCTTACCCACAGCCCTTCTGCTGGGCTGTTCAGATCCCTTTCCCTCCCCTGGCAACTCCAGAAAGTCACTCCCAGGGCAACCCTCGTCCAGCACGGAGGAGAGGAAGTACCCCAGTTCTTCACAACCGTCATGAGCTGCTGCTGGGTGCCTGTCAGCACAGGACCCCCAGGACATGAAGAAATCTTCCAGTTAGTACTGCATGGGCATCCCCTTGTCAGGCATAGCAGGCAGATCCAGGGCAAAGGCCCCACCAAGGGGTTCACAGGGCAGAGTGCAGCATAAATGACTGGCAGGCACTGCCCCTTCAGCTCCGTGTACAGATTTGTTATCTCCACAGCTGGGGCAGATGCTTTCAGCCTCCCTCTCTTTCTGCTTTTCCCTCCAGGCAGTCAGTGCTTCTTGACTCTCCCAATAAATTGTACTGCCCACAAGGCAGCAGGAAGCAAAGCCAACCAGCACTGGTTGGTAGCAAACAGGCTCCACTGTGCAGCAAGACCCTCGTGGTGCCAGCCCACTGTCAGGTGATGATTCAGTTTCCCATTGATTCTTCCTCCCACCAGTCACTTTGGGAAAGCAAGGAGTGTCCCAGGGCTGGTTCCCAGGAGTAGAGAACTGAAGGGAGCAAGTGTCTGCCTGGGCTGCCCTTATCCCCAGACGCCTTCCTTGGTGACTCTCTTGTCTGGCTCCTCTGTGATACAGATTCCTCTTTTCTAGCCTGCAACCCACATAGCTACAGCAAACAGACACAGCCCAAGCTGCTGCTTCCAGGATCCCTTAACTCTTTCCCCGGCAGCTCACTCCCACCCCAATGTCTGCTGGTGAAGGGACAGCTCCAGGCACAGGAACTGCATCTTAATCTGGGTGGCAATTTGTGTAGATATGGGTAGATATGCTGTCTCCCCCCCAAAAAACAGCCTTGGGGAGCTCCCAGGAGTACAGGCAAGTTTAATTCTTGTGTGCTGGGGCCAGGAGATCTGGAGCAAAAGGATTTCCTCTGAACAGGACTGGGAAACCCTGACCCTCCTGGAGGACTGGAGAGCCTCCTTGTCTAGTTGATCCCAACAGACAACACATGGACCCTCACACGTGTGCAGGGTACAAATCACATAGAAGAGAAAGTGCTGCCACATGGTCTTTGCTATGTTTATTTCATGACTTGTGTGAGTTAGCCCTTTTGTCACGGGCTTTACAGATTTTGCCTTCAGTATGAATTCTTTCTGTAGCTTCTGCATGATGGGCTCTTCCTCCTGCTCCCTCTTGGCTCCAGTTGTTGGCCCATTTCTCTGCTTGTCTTGTAGTCTCCCTCTCCCTCCCTATCTATCCATACTTGATTTTATTACCTACTTTTTGTGGAGACTGAACTCCTAGGCAGGAGACGTGTTGGGATCTGCAGCACCAGGGTGTAACCACGGACACGCCCCCAGCAATCTGGTATTACCTGCTGTCGACTCAGGCAGGGGGGCGAGGAAATGCAGGCAGCTGCTTCTTCCTGGCTGGCTGAGATGAGATGATACAGCTTAGCAGCAAACCTTGGGGCTTTCTGCCCCAATCTGGGATGGCGAATGACAGCTTGTGGGCTACAGTGCCAGGAATCCAGAGAGGTGGGTAAAACTGGTCTGAGATGGGACACCTGAAGACCACAGGGAACCCCTTAGGTGCCAGAATGAGAGCCCCACAGAACCCCCTGGCCTAGAGTACCCATGGCAGAACCAGAGATGCTGGGCTGGGCTGAGCTGTGATAAGGGATGTTGGTTCCCATCAAGGGAGAGACAACTCTGTGCTCTGTAATGGGAGAAGTGTTTCAGTAAAATTTTAATAGGGCTGGAGTCTCAGTGGGAATTCAACAGGCACTAAAAGTTGTAAGAACAAAGATCCCAGCAACAAGGAAACAGGAAAGGGGTTTGGCTCAGAAAGACAAGTACTAAAATGAAGTTGGATGAGATCAGTGGCCCGGGTGCCATTGTATCCTCTCAGGATTTATGAGCAGCAGAGACATATATTCCCTGGCATGTCACCCACTGAATGAAGAGGCAGTGACGATAGAACAAGGGACATACAGAGTGAGAAAGACAAACATGAGGAGGAACGTCTAACAGGCAGAGGAGCTGGAGAGGGGTTGCAGAGAGAGAGGCCAGGTGGTGAGGAGCCTTCAGGGCAAAGTGTAGGTGATGGGAACTTCTGCCCAGCCCCACCAGAGGGTGCTATCACCAGGACAGGAGGTAGCAAGTGCTCAGCGAGGAGAATAACAGCACAGGGCTGATAGTGCAGCATGAGAATGTCTTGCTGACAGCAAACATCCCTCTGAAGTGGGACACAGGGGAGGAGGGACATTGGCCATGTCAAAAATAAGGTCAGAGTGGTAAAAAAGGATCAGGATAGCCAGAGACACAGGGGCAGAGACCTCCCCGTGCTCCTTTGCATTGCTAGTTCCTGCTAACTCAGCCCTCCAGCACCATATTTTGCTCCACCTGCATTCTGAAACTGATTTGCTTTTGCTCTTCCCTCTTCAGCTCTGATCCACTCTGTCCCAAGTCATGGCTTTCCTCTCTGCCCCCATGTGTCATGTTTTACATTCTCCTCTTCAGGCCCTTCTTCCTCCAGGGAGGCACTTGTGACTTTCATTCCTACGGCATTCAATCACTAGTGTCTGAGGGGCTGACCAGACTCTCTGGAGGGGAGAACTCTTGTACCACTGTTGCTGCTAATAATTAATATCATCTCTATTTCTTATTCCCCTTTCATTCTTCAATTTAATCTCCTCCCCTCCCCCCAGCTGAAAATATTCAGTCAGGTGATTTCTTTCTATTGGTCACATGTGGCATGGGGGGTGTGAGTACAGCAAAGTGGGGAGCAGATGCACAGGTACTCTTCTGTTCGTTCTCACAGTGCACAATCCACTTGCAATCTTGACTGAGTTTTACTTCCCTTTCACAACTGTGTTTGCTTTCATAAAATCTTAGCTCAGCGTATCAGCTTCTGACAGCAAAGTTCACATGCAGTAACCAACCCAGAGGAACATCAGGAAGAAAGCGAATGAGGAGGAAAGATTAAATGGTGACGGAAAAAACAGCCACCCAGAAAGATGCGAGTCTGTGGTCTGTTATGACTTGGACAGGCAGGTGTAGGGGGCAACCCTCCAATCCATGCCTGTATTTATTTCTGAGTTGAAGGCTCACTAGTGGTGTGGTCAAGAGCACTTCCACGCCCCAGCTCCTTGCAAGGAGAGAGGTAAGGAGACAGAAAGCAGCTAGAGAGGTGGGGGAAAGGAAATACTGGATGGTAAGCTGCTGAATAGGAGCTTGTATGTATATATAACCAGACCTTGTTTTTGAGGCCTGTGAATACCATGAGCCTCTCTCAGGTTGGTTGGGGGCCTGGAAATCAAAGCTTTTTGTTTAAGCTCAGGGGCCTAAAAACATCAGTCTTTGAAAAAGAAGCTGAAGTATGTAACTGATGCATAGGTCAGGGTGCCAGCGGGGAAGGTTCATTGCTAAGCATCCCGCAGGACAGCAGATGATTCACAGCCCACTTCAGGACACCAGGAGTGGCAGTTTTACTCACTTTCACCATTTTATGTTGAGGGTCTTGCTATTTGGTGCTTGTCTTAAAGCCCCATCTCCTTGAGTCAAGCAATTGGGTAAAAAGTTAATCTTAAATTAAGAAAACATGTAGATCTCCAGTCTTGGTGGTGACAGAAGAAGGGTAGAAAATTCAACTAAAAAAACCCTAAGCATTCAGAGAGCAAATACAATCACTTACAAGTAATATGCTAAAAAAAAAAAATACAAGCAAAAAAAATGTCCCTCATTATTTTAAAGTCAGTCTTGTGGTGGTGGTGGCGGGGGCGGGGGTGGGGGTTCAGTTTGGTTTGGTGGGATGGGGTGGGGGAGGTTGTTTGGTTTTGTTTTTGAAGGCCTGGATTAATGAATTTTAATGCCTGTGTTCAGAAATCCTAGTCCAGCCTCTGGGGTCTGTGAAATCAGATCCACTGCTTGCTGTACCAAGGACCTTCTCAAGGCATAACTTTACAGCCTTTGATGCTGCCATAGTGGTATAAAGCAGTGTTTCTCAACCTGTGGGTCACAAGAATATATGAAAGGGTCGTGAACAAACTTTAAAAAATGGATCAACGAACTTTAAAAATGTATTTTACTTTAAAGGAGTAAACATGGGAAACCGTGGCTTTACCCTTGCAGGATGGCAGAGCTCTGGCCTGTGAGGAGCTGCTTGGGGCCCCCCCATGCCCCACGCACACCCCTCTGCCCCCACACCCAACCCCTGGCCCTCACACTGTGAGCCAGTGGGCAGTGGGTTGGGAGTGAGGGGCACTGGGTCGGGACTGGCCATCGATGTTTAAAAATGGGTCCTGGTAGATACCAGAAAAACACTGGTATAAAGGACCCTTGAGTAACTCTCCCCCAGATCCTGAACTGCTGCAGCCTGTGCTAAGTGGAGAAAATTGTGTTTGTGCTTTGTCCAGGAGGCTTGGGTTCTTTTATTTCTTTGTATCTTTGATTTCATCTTTTATTTCTTTTAATCTAAAAGAAATGTAGCCCAAGAGATCACCCCACTGATCTCCCCCGAGAATATCTTCCAGCTAGTGCCACATGTTTAGAGATACAAACCCCCATGTCCATATGTGTACATCTTGCTCTGTACAGTGCATGTGGGGAGTTTTATCTGTTCTCCTAAGTCAAGCAGCATTCTGTTAGTTAGTACTTGGATGGGAGGCCTCTAAGGAACACACGCCCCAGGATCAGCACTGATTGTTGAAAGTCACACACAAGAGTGTACTCTTTCCCAAGAGCTAGTGCTGACCCCAGTGCTTCATTATGGTCCCAAGGATTACTTTGCTGCTGGCAATACCTTTCTTTAAGATATAGCATAAAAAGACATCTTCAACTCAGGTGGCCATTAATTATTTCCTGGCGTTTTGGTCTTACTTGCACTCTGGATGATTCTATTTTGTCTTCCTAAACTGCCCTTGCTCATTGATTTGGTTAAGAGTACACCTTTACTTTCTGTTTTAGATGTGTGGCACTGCCATTACATAGATGGTTGGACATACCCTAAATATAGTTCCATTCAGGGTTTGAATTATGGGGGAGCTCAGGGGGGATGAGTACCTCCCCCTGCCAAAGAAACAAGAGCTGCCCCCCCCAGTAAGATTTGAAAATCATAACCTGGGCTGGAGAATATCTCTGATTTTATTAGGACATCGTGATGGGCAGCCCAATTTTTTTGCAGACTTCCCCAAGAGTCAAAGTGTAATTTGAATCCTGGTTGCATGGCATGGGTTGGGAGGTGACCACTGGGGTGGGGGCTCTGAGGCCTTATTAACAAAATATCTGTAAAATGCTTTGGGAACCTCAAGTGGAAACAGCCAATTCAATTAGATTGTTGATAATTAGCATTCCTCTGAGTGGTTTCTGCTCCTGCCAACCTAGATTCCCGCTGAGTGCAAGAGTCCAGTGGAACTTCCAGGAACTAGGCCTTTGGGGAACCTCCCTGTGTACCCTTCCTCGCAGCTCAGATAAGGCAAGGTTATGACACAGGTCTGGGCTGCCTCAGTACCTTTCAGCAGGGATGCTGTTTAGACCTGCAGTTCCTGTCCCATTTTTCATTAATTGATGAATTTACTGAAAACACTTTTGTCCTTAGTTGTTGTTGTTAACTATTTTAAGTTAGACTGTTGTTTTTAACATTTTAGACAACTTTTGGGTTGTGAAGCTCTCTAGTGTCAAGGTGCTTCCGTTCCACAGATGAAAGGATCCATCATAATAGAGCCCATGGTGAGGGTCTAATGGCATGTACCCTGTTCCAGGGTCCTTCCCAGCTATGATATATGTTTGGTGTTTGGCATGTCTTGATGAGGCACGCACCCATCTTAATTTTCTGGGTATCAGTTTTTCACCTCATGGACATGTAACTGAAACAGAACAGTCTCCAGGCCCTCCTTTGGCAGAATTTACCAGCAGCTAAGTTTGGAGTCTTTGGGCTCTAATCATCGTCCAAAGAGCACTGTGTGTGCCCTGTTTCATGTTGTAAGACACTAGGTGTGGCATCCCCTATAAACTCATAGATATGAATACAGAGCAAACCAGGTTGGTTTAGATCCAGTAATTGCTTCTGTTTTACTGCTTCTGATGGTCCTTCTGAGTAGAGTAGCAGCATAACTCAGGCCGTTTACAAACTGGCCAGGGGGGACCAGCAGGCACTGGGGGAGTCCCTGTTTCCCCAAGCACTACCAGGAGTGACAAGAAATAACGGTCACACACTGGCAGAGGGTAGATTCAGCCTAGACATCAGGAGGTGCTACTTCACTGTCAGGGCGGCTAGGATCTGGAACCAACTTCCAAGAGAAGTGGTGCTGGCTCCTACCCTGGGGGTCTTTAAGAGGAGGCTGGATTTACACCTTGCTGGGGTCTTTTGACCCCAGTACTCTTTCCTGCCATAGCAGGGGATTGGACTTGATGATCTGCTCAGGTCCCTTCCAACCCTACCAACTATGAAACTATGACTCCTCCTACCAATCAGTAAGCTCCTTCAAATTCAGGAAACCACTTGTACAAACATCTACAACCAAAAACCTCAGAACTAACATTTCACTTACAACATTGTGACACTGGAGTCTTCACAAATAGGGGCAGCAGACCCAGATCTCTTTGGTAGCACTCAGAGCACCAAATCCAATAAATTCTGCCTCAGAACAAGTATGGACAATTGATATTGGATACTGTCCTCCAGGAGCTGGTAACAGGGCTCCCTGTGCCTTTCACTAGTTCCTCTAACACCAAAGGGTGCAATGAAAAAATCACACAGAACAACATCAGAGCATGTCTGCTGCACTAGCATGGGCCATGTCACAATGGCCTTCTGACTTGCTGCTGAAAACTTGTGGAAATCCTTTCTTCTACTAATCACAAAACAAGGGAGAGATTCAACCTCCTAAGAACCTTTCCATCTTATGTACTTGGGCCGTGGAACTTGGCTTGCTTCAGAACTTTATTGTCCAGTCCAAGTACAAGAGATCTCTACTAAAACCCATAAAAACCATCTACTCTTACAACCAGAGAAGGTGTTTGCTATAGGTGACCAGCAATAATACCTCTCCAACAGTAGGCTCAATATCAGAAATCTCTGAATACTTATTCTATGTCAGTGGTTCTCAACCTTTGGTACATTACTTACACCCTGCTGATCAACGTGGCAAAAGCGAAACCAGAAGTCCCACCATAGCACTTTAGGTTTTGCTGCCACAAGCCAAGTCCCGTTTTTTTCCACCACAGCCCATGGCAAAGCAGCCTCCCTCCCTATCCCCTGGCACACTGATGCTGGGGAGTGAAAGCCCCGGTGCACTACACAGGGCGGGAGGGGCGGCACCTGGAACTTCTGTCCCAAGCAGGCAAAGACCAAAACGCAGCACCCACATACCCCCTGCCCATGTCTCGCGGCCTCCCAAGGGTATGCGTATCACAGGCTGAAAAACACTACTCTATGTCAGGTTACTGGGAGTGTCCAGATCCTCAACAGAATTGCAGCTACTAGCCTTCTCAGCCCATCATCTAAAATGGTTAGCAAGAGCATGTATACTGTGTAGTTATGACAGGACTGGGAAATAGATTCCTTTTGGTGAAGGTCTCAACAACTTCAATGTAGTTTTCATATGGGCAGTGGAACATCATTTGAAATCTGCAGGATAGTGTTCTCTGTTCCACTGATCTTTGAAAAGAGTTCTTCATAGTTTTATACTTCATAAGTTTCACTGGAGTGATAAAAAAGTGGGGGAGGACTGAGCAAAGAGGATTCTTTTTTTTTCTTTTCTTTTTTTTTTTTTGAACAACATTGTGGAGCTTGTCCTATGGCTGAGACTCAGTATCCAGGTTCTAAGCACCACCTGATCTGTGAGGCAGCTTTGTCAATGAATGATAAGCTCATGCATTCCTTTTTTTCAGCTAGAGAAAGTGCGTATATCAGATGAACATTTAGTTTGTAAAACTCCCTTCAGGCACATGTAAAAAGATTTTGATCCCTGTCTGAAACTATTTTTGATGAAAAGGTGAATGAAAAGTATCCCGTCTGAGGATCCTCCACAAAGGCAGTCTGCTTAAAAATCTTTAGGATTGCATCCCCATAGGAACTTCACATCTACTGAGATATTTCCTTCAGTGCAGTCATGCACACAGTACCATCTTCTTTAGTGCAGGCTGCCTTTACAGCATCTACAGACATAATTTGTCTGAAATCAGAAACTCCTCTTGGACATCTCTCCATTCTGTATGTTATCCAAATCCCTTCTAGTACTGGTACCAAAACCTCTCTGCAGCTGTCCTTTATAGCACCAATATTTCTCTTAAAATGGGAGTCAGCATCTTTGCAGTCTGTTTTTAACTGATCAGAGATGTGTACTTCTTTTTACAGAGTCCAAGCTTCCAAGAAGTTTCAAGTATCTTAGTGTCCATTATATGCCCTCTTCTTAACGATGCAATCTTGATCTTACTGGTTGATATAGAATCCTTGGTTTCAGGAGCAGAGACTTCCTATTCATTTATACCCCCATCTAGGAGAAAAGTTACTTCCACCTAATGGGCTGTCTAAGATAGCTCAGCCACTAGCTCAAGAGTTTCCTCAGGAATTCTGACAAGACATTCACACTGAGGAAGATGATAGTCTGAAGGAAAATAAGTGTCAACCTGTTTAACTAGTTCATCATTATCACCAGAGAAAACTGTGACACTATCTGTTCCTTCTATTGCTGATGATTTTAGGCCCTTCCAGAACTTTAAAAAAAACCTCAATGGGTAATTTGGAGAATCCTCAAGAGATCATCCAGGAACAATGAGTGGACTATGGGTCTTGGAAGTTATCCAGCAAAGAGGGTAACTTTTAGTTTATGCCAACCTTGCCTCATCCATTTTCAGTTGCCCTTCTCAAAATATCCTGCTGGATGTGGCAGTAGACTTTGTTCTTTGGTGAGATGTAGTTGAGATGATGCCTCAAGAGTTGTGTGGCAATGGATTCTATCTCCACTACTTCCTCATTCTGAGCAAGAAAGGAGGTGGGTATCCATCATTATGTCTCAAATGTCTCAACAGATTCATTCTTTTTTTTAGCATTTGGATGCTTGTCCATTCGCAGCCCACAGTAGTATCTATTTTGCATGGTCAATGGGCTTCATTAATAATTTAGTCTTACTGTTCAGTCACTCACATCTCCATGAATGTTTACCAACTGTGTCTCAGTGGTACTGGCCCACCTGAAGACATGGAGCCCTTTTCACCTGTACTGACATCTCAGTACTCAGTTGATTTGTAGCACACACAGTAATACATCTCCATTTATGTTCATGCAGTTCTTCAGCTGTTTTCTCAAGCAGGGTTCAAGATCAATTAAAATAAGTCCATTCTTACCTTTCCTCAGTCAGTTGAAGTAATAGAGGTTGGACTCTGAGTCATATGACAGTCCCTCATGAGAAGTTTTATGCAATGAAAAATCTCATTTTAAAACTCTTTTCTCAACTAGGAATCTCTGTTTGAGGCTGGCTCCACTTGTTATGCCAAATGACACTATGCACTTTCATAACTCTAAACAGAAACCTGTACCTCCATCCGGTTTAGATAGGTTTATCAGTTAATTATAAACTAACCATTTATGAATTGTCATAAACTACTACAAGACCGTTTCAGGGTGGACATAAGGAAGAATTTCTTTACTGTACCCCAAGGTCTGGAACAATCTGCCATTGGAGGTGGTTCAAGCACCTACACTGAACATCTTCAAGAGTAAATTGGATGCTTATCTTGCTGGGATCCTATGACCTCAGCTGACTTCCTGCCCTTTGGGTGGGGGGCTGGACTTGATGATCTCCCGAGGTCCCTTCCAGCCCTAATGTCTATGAATCTATGAAATCTATGAAATTAGACACAGTAAGAACTTACCAGAAGTTTCCCCAAGAGTACTGGCAGAACTGGCCCCAGGTGAACTTGCTCTGATTCAGCCAATGTGATGAGAGCATCATGGATTTCGGCTATTTGGAATTGAACAGCTTTAATAATGTCAATTCTGCACTCCCAGCGACTTTTGCATACTGGCTTAGCAGTGACATTGATATAATCTGTGATAATCATCCAACAATGAACAGAACATAGATTCTTGGCAGAATGCTGAAGAGAGACTTGGACTCCACTGAAGATATTGCAGCATCCACCACCACGAGATTAAGTGAATGTCATCCATATGGAATGAAAAACACTCCTGGGTTTTGATTGAGGATCTTATCTGTACAACCTTGTTTTGCCCTTCACTTTTGCAACATTGTCATAACCCTGGCCCCAGCAGTCTCAGATATTTATGTCACATTCCTTCAGAGTAGTAAGTATAGTATCAGTTAGTCTCCCCTGCCATGCCCTCCCCACCCCCGTAGACTCATTCATCCACTGTTTTAAAACAAATAAAGTGCTCCTGAATGGTCACTTTGCCATCTGAAGTGTCAAGCAACCTAACGGTGAAAGACATCTTTTCCAAACAGCTCACATCTGGAGTGCAGTCCAATATTATGGAGTAGTACTTGGTACTCCTCAACCCTTTAAAAATGTCTTGCATCAATTTCTTCGCCAATAATTCAATGATCTCATTCTGGATTGTTTTTCCAGAGTAGCAACCCATCACCTTCCTGGAAAGTATTCATCACAAATATACGTCTTACGTTCCTAGTAATTCCATCAAACCCAGGAAGTTCCCATTGTTTGCCATGAAGAGCCCCATCAGATGAGCCTTGAAAAGTCATATTACTATTAGAAAGATAAAGTGTTATTGTCATGACCCTCTCTAGAATTTTTTCTCAGTGTTTTGTCTCTTGTTTAATCACATGTTGAAGCTCCATGTATGCAATTATCCTGTTGTACAGTTTGCTCTGCTTTGACCTATGTTCGGGAGGAATTGAAATGACTAGTCAACTTTTCATGATGCACAAGAATCTGAGACATGCTTCCAGTCTTTTGAGCCCTTCCAATGGGGATTTTGGATTCAAGTTGAAGAGAGTTCAGCAAAAACAGAAAAGCTTATCAGTGGACTCTGAGTGAAGCAGCAAGTGCCACTTCAGACCTTTGCCGTTTTCAAGATTTCTGTATAAATATTTTATAGAAACATGGTGATTCTGCTCATCCAGAAGAAAAGCCATATCCTCTTGGTGGACCATTGGTCACTAGCAGATCTTGAATTTTCAGTGCTAGATTAGATCAGAAATGGCATTGCTAATGCCTGTAACAGGAATTGTTTTATCTCTATCCCTAGAGCCATTGTCATTATTTTGGTCTGGATGAAGAATTTGTTTTGTTTGGGTCTCTTCATTTCTTTGCCATAATTCTTGAAAGTTGAACTGTGGATCACCTAATCATTTTTTGTCTGATGTCTTTACTGTGACTATCTTGCTACTACTGAACAGGTTGTTGTTAACAAATTTCTTCTTGCACCTGCATCTTTTTTCATTGCGGTCATTAACTGAGCTTTTTGTTTCCTGTTCTGCACCATGGATATCCTCTTTTTAGCTACGTGACACATTTTGTTTCCTTCCAAGTTTCACAGCCAGTAAAATTAAAACAAGCAGGCCACCACATGCTTGCATATTCTTGCACATGTTTGCACTCACTTGCATACCCTGGCACACACTTGCAAGGGTCATGACTAGGGAAGATTAAAACAAGCATCCCTGCTCTGGCCCAGCTCCTGCTGGGTAGTGCAGCTCTGGTGTATTTTACTACTCAGGCTGCTAATGACCCATTATTCTTTACTTCACAGGGGCTAACAATCATCTCCCTTAGCTCCTTTAGCTGTCTGAACAGTAATACCAGAGTTGCACTGTGCCACCCTGACCCCGCCTCTACCTACAGACCTGTACCATGCTGCCAGCACCCCCTGACCACTGCATCCTGAGCTGTTGCCCATGCTGCCCACCCCTGAGGCCAGCTCTGAGTACTGGTATCTTCTGTTAGAGAACAGATCCTCCAAATGCCCATAAAGGTGTTTTAGTATTTTATTTATTTCCTTTCTCCCTCTCCCCATCCCCAGGCTCTTGTAACAGGGCCAGGTCACTCATTTGGATAATCTCTGGACACAGGATCTGTGATCTTGGGCTGTGTCACAAAACTAACACTAAAGGTATTGGTAGGTGGGGCAAGCAGCTGTGAGTTTTAAATGTCCCTAGCCCTTACTTGGGGCACCACCTGCCAGACAACACAACAGCAGTACACTGTGCAAAGTGAGGAGGTCACAATTTTTCCCCTAGGAAGTGATTCTTCTGTGGGAATTGACCATTGTTCCTTGATTAAACCTCACAGCCTTTCTTTGCCAGGTGCCTTGAACAACTTGACAGGTCACCTAAGGTAGCAGAATGCAGTGAACTCACAAGTTGGGGGCTGACTGAAGCAAGAGGGGGTACTTACCATACAGTAGCTGGAGACATGCTTTCCTCCACAGAGATCCTGTGACCTGACTTACTTCTCTACTAATGTGACTATAGCCCTTACCCTGGATGTCCTGCACTGGTGAAGGAATGGAATGGTGACTGTAGGCAGGCTGTCTCTACAGATACTGAGGGTTAAAAGATTTCAAGGTCATGTACATTGGTGGACACACTGACCTACAGTGGGAGCTGTGTGCACATGTGAGCACCATGCAAGCACCTTGAAGAATTCCAGCTGTTCTTATTTCACAGCTCCTACTGCTCTGCCTCCAGGTCCAAAGCCCTGCACCCAGGACACTTGTTTTAATTTTCACCAGGCAGCTGGGACAGGCCTCCGAAATCCAGGACTGTCCCAGCCAATGCAGGATATATGGTCACCCTATCTATTGCAGATTATGAGCTTCAGAGAGAAGTTACTGAGCTCAAAGGATCATAGGAAATTATGACTGGAAGGGATCTCATAAGGTCATGTAATCCAGCCCCCTGGTCAAGGCAGGATCATCCCAGGCAACTCTCTGTCTTGCTTTTAAAAGTTTCTAAGGATAGAAATTTCTCCAGTTTCTAAGGATGAACAGCTTCTCTAGGTAGTCTGTTCCAATGCTTGACCACCCTCACAATTAGAAGGATTTTTTTATCTTTTTAAAATATATTTCAACACTCAGGCCAGTCTCTTCCCAACACTTTGTTCTTGTTTTATTTTATATATATATGTTTTAATTATAGTGTTAGGAGGGAAATGGGGAACCAGGCCAATCAGAAGAAAAAGTTAAAGCAGTTTCCAGCCAAGTGACAGCTTCCCTATCAGAGTCAGACACTAGTTGGGCACTGACACAACCAGTCCCTCATGGCCCTTGTTTGTATTGCACTAACACACAGACTGTCACACACAGATGTACAACAGAAGCCCTCCTCCCACAACAGTATTACAGAACTGACACAGGCAGAAAGGGAATAAATATCCAAGCGGGGACTATAGTGAAAACACCATGCAAACTTGTCCATGATGTACAGGGAGAGGCAGTATTTACAAGCTCCCAGAGAGGCAGTGTTGCTTTGAGGGCTGCGTGGGCAGCAGCATGTGTGGCTGGGGCAGAGAGGAGTTCTGTTTTTCTTTCAGCAGTGCCTGAGGCCCTCAGCTCCCCACCTAGCACATGCTTCTGCCCCAGCCGCTGTATCACAGAAATGTGTATTGTGCTCTGCACCTTTTATGTTCTTTCCGAAACATTTGGAGCAACGAGGACAGAAGCACATGGGTTTTCCTATAGTAAAGGCTTCCGAGAGCTTCAAACCGTCTATTGTACCACTCCAGGCACTTGTGTTATTACAGATTTTTACCAACCACTTAGGTCATATCTAGGGTCCAGTAGTGTAACTAGGGGTGAGTTAGCAGGGCATTCATCCCAGGCACTGGGAATCATTTAACCTCTTCTCCATTACCTTTTTGTCCTGTCAGCTCGTCCATCCCTCTTTCTTTCCCACTGTATATATTTAACATTTCTTCTGTTTCTCTAAATGAGCTCTAAGGAGAGAGGCCACCACCCTAGAATGTTTACCCCTATAAAAGGGGTGTCAAACTTGCCTTGTGCTCCAGGCTGGATCTGAACTGTGAGTCTTCTTGTGGGCTGTATTCAGACTGCACATCTCCTTGAAAGCCTGGGTTATAAGAAAGCTGTGGCAGCAGCAATCTTCAGCTAAGATCTGAATCTTGTGGCAGCAGCAGCAGCAGCTCTATCTCCAACCCAGGTCATGCAGCAGTGGTTCCAATCCCTGCCATGTGCCCTATGCTGGAGCTCAAGCTGCCACCATCACCACATGTCCCATACTAGAGTTGCTAGAACGACTGCCACTGCCACATGCCCTATGTTATGGCAGCAACAGGGCATGTGTTGGAAACCAGTAGCCAGGGAGGTAGGGCGGCAGCCATGCAGACAGGTGAAAGGACCAGAGGGTAACTGGGGTTGTGTCTGCCCTCGCTCACCCTCCTGCCACTGTTTGCCATGTCCGCTGGGGCCCAAGGGCCTTGGATTCTGTGGCAAGCCACTCTTGCCAGCCATAAGGCAGGCCAGGTAGAGAGGCTCCATAGGCTGGATGCAGGCCATATATTTGACATCCCTGCACTGTAGAGTTCCCCTGTAAACTAAACTCACCCTTATTGATCTTCTGTTCTGATCAGGAATTCCACATCTAGCAAGGATTCAGCAACCCAACTACATCACTGTACCTGCTAGAAAGGATTGGTAAGACAGCCAGTAATGAGCAACTTCCTGATCACCCATACCAAGTGATCCACTGAACCACAGGCTGAAAAGAAACACACCCATACTTCCCAGTAGTGGACCAAGGAAATGACCTGCCTCCTGCATGCCTGAGAAGAATAATCTCCCTCTGCAGTCCTCATTGTGCCACCTTTGTCTATCAGCTGCCTACACCAACCACATCACTGAGACCTTTTGCTGGTGCTCTCCTGAGCATGTCCGTTGCCCAGGAGGCAATGGCAATGCAGTTGTGCAAGGATTACAGTGCCAACCACCGGCTGCACCTGGTTGGGTACAGCCTGATCTTTGTGGCAGGCATGATACTCAATGTCGCGGCACTCTGGATCTTCTTGCGCTACCTGCGCCTCAAATCTGTAGTGAGTATCTACATGTTCAACTTGGCAATAAGTGACTTGCTCTTTACATTATCCCTGCCACTGCGGCTCTACTATTACTCCAACCAACGCTGGCTCTTTGGCAACTTTCTTTGCCAGGTCTCTGGCTCCCTCTTCCAGATCAACATGTATGGCAGCTGCCTCTTCCTCATGTGCATCAACCTAGACCGCTATGTTGCCATTGTCCACCCACTCCGCTGGCGCCATCTGCGGCGCCCCAAAGTGGCCCGGCTGCTCTGCCTGGTGGTCTGGGTGCTCATCCTCATGGGCTCTGTTCCAGTTGCAGGTGTCCACAAATCAAGCTCCTGCTTGACAAGGAATCAGACAACTGATCTGTGTTTTGAGAGCTTCAGCAATGACCAATGGAAGAATGGCATCTTCCCGTTGGTTGTCCTGGCTGAAGTCCTGGGCTTTCTCTTGCCACTGATGACTGTGATATACTGCTCATTCCGGATCTTTCTGAAGCTGTGCCGGGTCAGCCAGACAAACAGTCTGCGGCAGCAGAAAACCATCCGCCTGCTTGTGGTCAATCTCATAATCTTTGTTATCTGCTTTGTCCCCTACAACACAACTCTGGCTGTCTATGGACTGATGAAGGCCAATGTGATCCAGGCCGAGCTATCCAGGCAGACCTCAGTGCGCCAAGTTCTTATTGTCACAGTGCTGTTGGCCAGCGTGAATTGTGTTCTGGACCCCCTTATCTACTACTTCAGCACTGAGGGTTTCCATAACACCTTCAAGAAATTGCGGCGGAGGCAACCCTGGGACTCTGAGTTTGGAACAGGCAAGACTCAGACTGGGGAAGTGCACTCTACTTCAAAAACAAAGTGGATCCCCAGCCAGAGAACTGTCTACTCCAATAGAGACTTGCCATCACCTCCCACCAAGATATTTTTGAACAGCCCCATTGAAGACTCAGAAATATAATCCTGGAATTATGGGACTGCTGAGTTGGGAGGGGGGAGGGGAGGAGTCATAAAATGATAACAGGGAGATTGTGAGAATTTGCTGTAAAGTGCTGTGCTCAAACTGCACAGAGGTGAGTGCAGCACGATGGTAAGCACATATACGAAGCCAGAGGACCAAAATCTGTTGAACTGCAATTAAATTATGATAAAGTATTTTAGAACAAAAAGAGGAATAGTGGTGACGTGTCTGAAAAAGTACAATCTTCTGCATTTGGGTTAGTTTAAAACAATAAATCTTGCATTTATGTAGACAGTTGGACTAGATCAGCAACGGCCAAACTTTTTGGCTTCGAGGCCTGTAATGGCCTTAACTACAGCCTTCCATCTCTTCTTATTTGTGTGAAGAAAGACCCATAGCCTTCCCAAGTGTCACTCCAAACCCCTTCCCTTGTCTGATCTACTTCTCTGCTTCCTTTTCCCTGTCATATCTGTCCCTGTGTTCCCTGTCATATACAAGTACTACATGACTGCACAATAAAACTGTGCAGGCAGTGTCTTGTGTAGACATGGTCAGTGACTTATACAGTGGTAGGGTTGGAAGGGACCACAGGGGTCCTCTAGTCAGATGTGGTTCACCTGTAGTACGTCACAAGTGCAGCAGGCCAGATGTCATTGTTAGAAATGGGTGGTGCAGAATATAGTAATGCAGTAATGCGTTTACTATGTGTACATATTCTGTGATCTGCACTCTGTACCAGAGCTCTGTAAATCTTGAACTGAGGGACCAGCTCCACACTAGCAATGCAAGAACCCCTTGCTGAGCCACTATCACCAGTCTTCACCACTAACACCCTGTCCCACTTCCTCTGCTCCAAACTGTTCACACAAGCATGAGCACCCTGTTGTCAGCTCTGCACCCAGGGCCGGGTTAACCCTTTAGTAGGCCCTAGGCAAACAAATGTAGGGGAGACCTCCCCCCTGGCTCCAGCTGGCGCCAGTGAGGAGTGTGGCTCAGAGCTGCCACTAGGAAGCAGACACTGCAGCAGCAGAGGGAAGGGGAGAGGAGGGGGAGGGAAGGGAAGCAGATAGGGCCCTTTGTCCTGTCACTGCAGAAGAAAAGACGGAGACCCCACACAGCTCAGGGCCTTAGGCAAGTGCCTAGTTTGCTTAAGCATTAATCTAGCTTTGTCTGCACCTTTACCCCCTCATTCCTCTGCTCCTCTGCATTCCAGCTGGGCCAGTCACGTCTGCAATCCCACACTTCAGAACTTCTGCTGGTTTCCTGCAGGGGCCAGGAAGGATTTTTTTCCCCTCATCAATGTTTATTGGATTCTGGGTTCCACTCTCCATTTCTTCTGAAGCACTGGAAATTGGTCACACCTAAAAGATGGCATTTTGGCTAGGGTGCTCCTGCTGCTTGGGGCCTTGGGGGTGGGCAGGGGGACAATATACATGGCTTGGGGGTTGGGGTGGTATGCTTGTTTACCATTGTAGTCACCCTTGTCTTCACTCCTTTTTATCTGTGGCAGGTTGTAGTGTGTCTCTGATTTTGTTTTCATAAAGGGCTTTGTGGTTGTCGGGTCTGGGGGAGAGAATGTATTCCTTGGATAAATGGTTGCCTGCAAATGTAGGGAACTGGGCTTGATTGCGTGAGAGGCCCCTCTCAGTCTTATATTGCTTCCTTCTCCCTCACATTGCCAACTGTAAAGCCAATGCTGAGTAAGAAGAGACAATACCCTTGCTTTCACTTCCTGTGTTCAGTGCCTCCCCTGCCCCTAGTAGGGACTGAATACTCCAGTCGCACTCAGGAGCTGTGAGGGGACAAACATACTCAGCACAGGTGGACTCTTCAGACAAGTTAGTATTGTGATGGGTCATGGGAGACCAAGGTTGGGGCCCCTCAGGTCACAACCAGCTGGTTCCCTAGCTAATAGAGCAGAGAGTCTGTTGCTCTTTGGTCCCAGGAACCTTTATTTATTGACCCAAACTGGAAAGGGTTCAACAGCAGAGAATGAAAGACGCTTATCTCAGAGTAGGACCAATAGGCGTTTTGGGGGTAATGAATTTCTGCTGACCATGTATGAACTGAGATTTTTCAGAGACTTATAACTTGGACAAATTGCATAAATTTGCTCATGGCAAATGGTACATTGCTGAGACAAAGGTCATTGCCTGCCAAATTTCAAATATTTGCTTAAAACATGAAAACACCAGAACATCTCAATACAACAGCAGTAAGTTTTATCTGTTTGGTTTTAACAGGATAGAACAGCATATTTTTCCCAGCCTCATTTTTGAAAATGGCTGAACAATTTTACCTGAAACATTTAATAAGCATTTAGCCTTTGACAGAGTGCCAGCGTAGGACTGGTATTATAAACAACAGGAAATATAATTTCATCATGGAAACTGGTGACTGTATTTACCACTGCTGCCACTGCCTGTGCCACCTATTAATACGAGACACATTTCCTGAACTTTTGAAGGTTTCGCATTAATTTGTGGGTTGTTAATGGGGCCCCTAACGGGGTTAGATAAGTTAAAATGGTGTTGCTCTTCTGTTCTCAAGTTAGACTGTCCAGCTGGATTCTTTTGTTAGCTCTTGGAAGTTTTCTGTCTAAAAGTTACCATCTGGGATTGCTGAGCTTTTGATTTTCTGTTTATTGGGTTTACATTCGTCCCAGTTTTGTCAGGAAAAGAAACGGCATCAATTTTTCCTTTAGGAACATCGATTTGTAGTTCCACAGTGCATTTGTGATAAACAGCATGCATGTGCTGTCTCCACCCTGAGGAATGACCTGCTGACCACATTTTTGTCCTACAGTTGCCAATTAACAAGTAGACATGTGTAAAATAGGGAAAAATATTGTCCACCTCATGGATTTTTCAAAAAATACTTAACACAATCTGGTATACAGGTCAACCTAAATTACAACAAAATGGAATTGGTAGAAAAATATCTGGCCTCATTAAATCCATGTGCCAGTCCTTCCACTATAGGAGAAAACAACGTAAACAGAAGCCTTCCAGCAAAAAAAAGAATAAAATTGGGATGTAACCTAAGCCTCTGCATTTTCAACATATGCATCAATTTGCCCTGTTGTAAAAATCTTTAGAACCAAAATTCCAATAAATATTTCAGAGATAATACCACTTACAAATTGTGTCATTTACAGATTTGAAAATTGGACATAAACAAATACAGTTCTGACCTAGTGAAGGGTTTTATATTTACTTTGCACCAGTGGAAGCAACGGAACAAAGTGTAAGGGAATGGAGAACTGAGCCCCGAGTGTCTGACTGAGTGTTTACATCCACAGGAGGCCTCAAATGCCTCTACACAAAGGGTCGTAGTATGGGAAACAAGCAAGAGGAACTTACCCTCCTGCTAGCTGACACCAACCCAGACATAGTGGAGCTCACTGAAACGTGGTGGGACTCAACGCATGACTGGGCGGTGAATATCAAAGGCTGTAGGCTGTACAGGAGGGACAGGACAGGGAGGAAAGGCGGGGGGGTGTGGCGCTCTACATTTAAGAAGGAATACACATCCTCGCCAATTAGCAAAGAGTCAGGGGAGGGGCACTCTGAAGTGCTCTGGGTTAGAATACAGGGCAGTTGTGGGGAAAGAGACTTAACCGTGGGGGTCTACTACAGACCTCCCAACCAAGGGGAAGAGCTAGACCAGGAATTCTTAAGTCAGCTCATGGAGGTAGTTAGGTCAAAGGACGTGGTCGTCATGGGGGACCTGAATTTTCCAGACATCTGCTGGGAAGAGCAGTCAGCCAGGTCTGACCGCTCACGTAGGTTCCTAACCCAAATGCACCGCCTCCATCTAACCCAGGAGGTGCACAGCCCCGCCAGGGGAGATGTCTTGTTGGACCTGGTGCTGGCCACAGGTGATGACCTGGTGAGGGGGCTGCGGGTGCTCGACCACCTGGGCGACAGCGATCATCGCCTGCTGGAATTCACCATCCAGCGCAAGGTGGCAAAGGCCTGCAGCAAGGCAGCAGCCCTAGATTTCAGAAGGGCAGACTTCAATGAGCTAAGGAGAATAGTCAGGGAAGCACTAAGGTCCCGGAGGGGAGGGGAGGGGAGCCAGGTGTCCCAGAAGAGTGGTCACTCCTTAAGGAGATGATCCTCCAAGCCCAAAGGGAGGTAATCCCAACACAGATCAAAGGGATCAGGAGGGTGCAAAAGCCCCCATCGCTCACCAAAAGCATCCAGGAATGTCTCCTAGCTAAAAGGGAGGTGTACACCCAATGGCAGGGAGGGGCCATCACCAGGGAGGATTATACTGCGGTTGCTCAGGGCTGCAGGGGGAGTCAGGAAGGCCAAGGTGGACATGGAACTGGGACTGGCTTCCCGGATCAAGGACAAGAAGAAGTCCTTTTTTAAATACAAAGGGGGCAAAAAGAAGGTACTGGGTAATGTGGGGCCCCTGCAGGACACGCTAGGAAATTTGGTCATCACAGCAGATGACAAAGCTAACTTATTTAATGATTTCTTTGCCTCTATTTTCCTGAGAAGGGACCACGTCACACCCCCCCGACCGGGACTGCTGTAGGCCCTAGGGGAAGCAGACTCAGGCCTAGGGTCAGTGAGGATCTAGTCAGGGAACTTCTGGAGGGACTGGATGTATTTAAATCAGCAGGTCCGAAGGATTTCCACCCCAGAGTGCTGAGTGAATTAGCAGAGGTCATTGCAGGACCCCTGGCACGGCTTTACAAGCACTCATGGTGCTCTGGTGTGGTGCCAGAGGACTGGAAGAGGGCCAATGTGGTTCCCAGCTTCAAAAAAGGGAGGAAGGAGGACCCAGGAAACTATAGGCCAGTCAGTCTTACCTTGATCCTGGGTAAGCTTTTTGAGAAAATTATCCTGGTACATGTCCATGAGGGGCCAGCAGGGGAGATTATGCTTAGGGGCAACAACACGGGTTCATCAGAGGCAGGTCCTGTCAGACCAACCTGGTGCCTTCTACGACCAGGTCACAAAATCCTTAGATGCAGGGGTAGCAGTGGACATAGTCTTTCTGGACTTTCAGAAGGCCTTCAACACTGTCTCTCACCCCATTCTCATTAAGAAACTGGGGGGCTGTGGTGTCGACACCCACACAGTCAAATGGGTCGCCAACTGGCTGGAGGGCCGTACCCAGAGAGTGGTGGCGGATGGGTCATTTTCGACCTGGAGGGCTGTGGGCAGTGGGGTCCCCCAGGGCTCGGTCCTCGGGCCCGCACTGTTCAACATCTTCATCAGTGACTTGGACGAGGGGGTAAAAAGCACCCTGCTCAAATTTGCTGATGACACTAAGATGTGGGGGGACGTGGGCATGCTAGAAGGAGGAATAGGCTGCAATCGGACCTAGACAGGTTACAGGGGTGGGCGGATGAGAATAGGATGGGTTTCAACACCAACAAGTGCAAGGTGATGCACCTGGGGAGGAAGAACCAGCACCATTCCTACAGGCTGGGAACTCCCTTCTTGTCAGTGCAGAGGCAGAAAAGGATCTTGGAGTCATTACTGATGCCAAGTTGAACATGGGCCGGCAGTGTGGGGAGACAGTTAGGAAGGCCAACTGCACCTTGTCATGCATCCCCAGATGCATCTCAAGCAGATCCAAGGAGGTGATCTTCCTCCTCTATACAACACTGGTCAGGCTGTAGCTGGAGTACTGAATCCAGTTCTGGGTGCTGCACTTCAGGAGAGATGTGGACAACATGGAGAGGGGCCAGAGGAGGCCACTCGGATGATCAGGGAGCAGCAGGGCAGGCCCTACGAGGACAGGCTACGGGACCTGAACCTGTTCAGCCTCCACAAGAGAAGGCTGAGAGGGGATCTCGTGGCCTGTTACAAACTAGTCACGGGGGACCAGCAGGCACTGGGGGAGTCCCTGTTCCCCTGAGCACTACCAGGAGTGACTAGAAATTACGGTCACAAGCTGGCAGAGTGTAGATTCAGACTAGACACCAGGAGGCGCTACTTCACTGTCAGGGCGGCTAGGATCTGAAACCACTTCCAAGAGAAGTGGTGCAGGCTCCTACCCTGGGGATCTTTAAGACAAGGCTAGATGTACACCTTGCTGGGGTCGTTTGACCCCAGTACTCTTTCCCGCCATGGCAGGGGGTCAGACTTGATGATCTGCTCAGGTCCCTTCCTATCCTACTATGAAGCTATGATCTCTAGTCTGATAACACTCCAGTCATAGTGATTAAAAAATATTAAAAGCATTTAAGTGTTTCAGGAGCAAAGCCCTCTTTATGTTCCTAAGTCCCTACATCACTTTAAAAAATGGGATTTTTTTTTCCTAATTCACTCAGATACTTTTGAAAATATTACCCTCTGTCACCAATGGTGATGACACCTACTCCAATATGGACCCTATGCCAATCTGGAAAAAACTAAAATCACAGTATTTCAAAAACAAAACCTCCCATACAAACTAGGTATTTCAGTTCTTCAGCCAAGAGGTTGCCAATCTGTGGCACAAGTGCCACAAGTAACCTCTGTGTATGGCATGCAGTAGATCAGGGAGGGGACAGGCACCATGGCAGCAGAAAGTACATGGAGCAGAAAGGGCAGCAGAGCAAGAAAAGGGCACATGGCAGGAAGCAGAAAGCAGAGCAGAAGATTAAGCAGGCAAAGAGGAGTTGAATAGCACTTTTTGAGGACCTAGGGTTTAATTTGTGACACACCTGACTAAAAGGTTGGTCCCTACTGCTTCAGCATATTTTGCAGATGTGAAAAGCAGAGCCTCTCTTTAAGAGTCAATTATACTGATCTGCACAAATCCATTACAGATCTTCTACATCTGTAGTTTTTCAAATACTGTTGTTCAAGAACCTCAGCAGGGGATAGTTCCCCCTTCTAATTAATATAGACCACTTATCTTCTGGTGTCAGCTGTGCAAAAGCAGCTAACACCTCCTCTGTTGCAAACGGTTAGAAAATTCAAATAAAAGCAGGATGTTCTTCTACATGCCTTCATTTCCCAGGCTCAACTTTTCTCATCTTCAAAAGCAAACAATATAGTGTAAAACAGAGAAATGAGCAAGGCTGCAGACTGGACCAAAAACACAAGTAGAAGTCACTGGGAGGAATGAAGTCTATAAAAAAAATAGAACAACTTTGATGGATGTGGATTCCTGCACAGTACTATCATGAAAACAAATTCCTTGGGACATTGAATAGTTTATTATTATTATTATAATTACTACTACTGTCTTACCATAGCACTTAGAAGGCCTAGTCACAGAGCAGGATCCCACACTGCTATGTGCTGTAAAGACAAAAAGAACCCCTAGAGCAGGGGTTTTCAACCTTTTTAAATAAGTGTACCCCTGGTGGCTGGACACTGAGTGGAGGGGGGTGGGGGACAGGTGGCTCACAGCTGGACATGGGGGAGGGGGGCACATCGCTGGATGTGGAGCGGCGGCAGCACGGGGTGGTGGGTAGGGTGCAAGGTTCCCCCCTCCCCCTCAGTGTCCAGCTGGCCAGACAGCACCTGTGTGGCCTGCAGAGGGGTGCTGCTGCTCTCACCCCCCCACCCCTGGCCTGCTCCTGGAAGGTGGTGGCACAGGGTGGTGGGTGGCAGCACTCTGTCCCCTGCCCACCCATGCATACCCCTTAGGGCTTTTCCAAGTACCCCTGGGGGTATAGATTAATAGATTCCAGGGCTGGAAGGGACCTCAGTGGGCCATCTAGTCTGACCCCCTGTCCCTGGCAGGCAAGAAAAGGGTCAGCAAACCTGGGGTCATGTGAACCCAGCCAGGTGCCTGTCCAGTCTCCTCTTGAAGACCCCAAGGATGGGGTGAGCACCACCTCCCATGGGAGCCCATTTCAGATCCTGGCAACCCTGACAGTGAAGAACTTTTTCTAATGTCCAGTCTAAACCTACTCTCCAGTAGCTTATGGCCATTGTTCCTTGTTGTTCCAGGGGGTGCCCTGGTAAACACATCATCGCATACTTCATGTTGCTCTCCCCTTATGAATTTGTACACCGCCACAAGGTCCCCTCTCAGCTTCTCTTTGAGAGCCTGAAGAGGTTAAGGTCACTTAGCCTTTCCTCACAGGGCCTTCCCTGCTGGCCTCTAATCAGACAAGTGGCTCTTCTTTGGACCCTCTCCAGGTTGTCTGCATACCACTTGAACTGCAGTGTCCAGAACTGGACACAGTATTCCAGCTGCAGCCTGACCAGTGCCATGTAGAGAGGGAGAATCACCTCCCTGGACCTGTTTGTGAAGCACCTACAGGTGCATGACAAGGTGTGACTGGTTCTGTGGACTACTTCATCACATTGATGACTCATGTTCATCCTGGAGTCAACAGTGACTCCAAGATCTCTTTCTGCCTCAGTGGTGCTGAGAAGGTCGCCCCCCAGCCTATAGGTATGACAGCAGTTCTTTCTCCCTAGATGTAGCACCTTGCACTTGTCCTTATTGAATTGCATCCTCTTGTTCTCTGCCCACTTCCCCAACCTGTCATGGTCAGCCTGGATCTTGTTCCTCCTCTCCAGGGTGTTAGCTTCACCCCATATTTTTGTGTCATCCATGAATTTGGACAGGGTGCTTCCCACCCCCTCGTCCAGATCACTAATGAAGATGTTCAACAGCATCGGCCCCAGAACTGAGCCCTGAGGGACTCCGCTGCACACACCTTTCCAGGTTGACACTGACTCATCCACCACCACTCTCTGAGTGCGACCCTTGAGCCAGTTTGCTACTCAGTCTACCATATAATCATCCAAGGCAAATCTCCTCAGTTTATTAATAAGGATGGTATGGGATACCATGTCAAAGGCCTTCTTGAAGTCCAGGTAGATAACATCCACCTCGACTCCTGCTTCTAAACATTTGGTGACCTTGTCATAAAAAGAAACTAGGTTAGTCAGGCAGGACCTGCCTGCTATAAACCCATGTTGGTTACCCCTCTGCATCACATTAGCCAGCGGGCTCCCACAGATGTGTTCCTTGATTATTTTTTCTAGGATTTTCCCAGGATAGTCCTATGCATATCCCCAGTTGACAACCCCTGTCCCAGAGCAAAGATAAGAAACAACTGATGGATACAGATAGACAGGCACACAAAAGAAAAAATGAGATAACAGTGGTCAGTCTGACAGGCAGTGGTTTGAGTAGTCAAACTGTAGTCAATTAAGCAAAGAAGAGTTCGAAGGAAGGATCTGAAGGAGAACAATGAAGTGTAAAGGTAAGGCAGGTTGTCACCAACTACACAGGAACAATGACCATAAACTAGGAATGAAAATAGACAAATGCAAAACATAGTTCAAATTAGGAGAAGCTGTGGCATCAACAAGTGACAGAAGAGAGAAGTGAGCATAAAGCTACACTGCAAATTGGGATGTGTGATTACAACATGGGTATGCAGGCACAGAGTAGCTTTAATCCAGCTGTTTTGGATAACGGGGGCAGATCCAGAGGGGGTGCAGTGGGACAGCTGCACCTCCCTTTTTAATTGGACAGTACCATGGGAACCTCTGGGGACTTTTTTAAAGTCCCCAAAGCAGGAAGAATCCCTCTTCTTCCCCTCTCACCCACCTGCTGCCACTGCTTTTCCTGCTGTCCTGGAGCCGGGGAACCTTCAAAGTAATTTCTGCCCATTTCAGTTGGGCTGTGCAGGGATGCACTCAGTTGGGAACAGTGACTGCAGTGGAAGTGATGGACGGGGGGCAACCTTCCTTCCTGCATCTGCTCCCAGGGGCTGGACAGGGTGGGGGAAACCACCACCTGGCCTATCTCACTGCTATTGCTCTTGCTGTCCCAGCTAACCCCAGCCATTGTAGCCCTGCTGGAGTGGGCAAAAGGGGCTTTGAAGCTTCCCCTGCCCAGGGATAATTAGGGAAGCAGTAGCAGCAAACAGGGAAGGGGGAGAAGGGGAACGTGCCTCTAAGCACAAAGGGAGAGTAGGGGGACTCTATGTGCCTTTAGGACTTTAAAATAAAGTTGCCAGAGGTTCCAGTGGCACAGTCTGCCCACATCAGTGGGTGGGGAGAAGAGATGAGGAGTGGGGTGCAGCTATGCCTGCAGCATGGGTGTCTGTTTCCACACTCCACTCTGTCAAATTCTGGAGCCACCCCGGTTAGATAACAACACCAGTTAATATATGGTGGTGGGGGTGGGCTTTAGTGAAAGTTGTACAAATCTTTCCTGCAAGGAGCTCAGCGCAATGATAATGGGACTCCATTTGGACTGTAGCAACTTGGATCTTTAAGTGCATGGTATTCAGTGCTGCTGCTTGCAGCCATGAGATGTATTGTACCAAGCACATGGAGCCTTCCTGGTGTCATTCTCCAAATCACTCCCTTTCTCCTGTTCTAACAGGTTCCTTGGTTACAAAACCCTTGGGTATAGTGAGTATTTATTTAGGCAGCTACCCTATTCTAAAGTCCGTTCTACCACATCTGCTGTTGTTACCTGATTTATCAGGATTAAAGGCAGCACAGGTTTGCCTATTCATATTGCAATCATGCTTCAAACTGCAGCACTAGGGAAGATAAAACTTGTGGCACTGCTGTCTCTAAACTAAGGAGGCAAGAAAGTTACTTCCTCAGATTCTCAGATATAATCAAGACTCCTCAGCATAGCACAAGGGGGAAAACCTCTGCCTGACCCTGGGAAAACAGGAACAGGAGAGACAGCATGATGTTGCACAGCAACCTGCCACTGCCTCAAAAATGGACACCAGTGACAGAGGAACACAGAGGATCAACCCCTGACACCAGGTGAAACCTAGAACACACTGTACCAACCTTTGATGGGCACTTGGCGTGGGGGAGATGGAGATATTTTAGGATGTCAGCACTTCTGTAGATTGTCATGCCACTAAAATGGACTTAAATGGGTAGAGAGCTGATCAACCAGGTTAGCCTGAAGCCAGGTGGGAGGTAAGGCAGTAGTGGGGAGGGGGCACCTTAGAAACTACCTAGTCTCTGAACCAGTAAGTGTCTAGGATGCCAGCCCTGCCCTACCTCCTACATACTTAAATCCAGTGGAGGTTTCCACTGAAATCTTCCTTCTGAGGCTTCAGGAGAGCCCTTTGAAGAAAAATGTTCATTAGGATGTGAATGTGGGCTGGGGTTTCTTTTCCTAAAAAAGCTGGAAGAAACCAGGGAACATAGCAAGCCAAACACGTTAAAATGCCCTATGAAGAGACCTATCGTATGTGTGTGTGTGTGTCTCTCTCTCTCATTCACACACACACACACACACTGCCCAATTCCACACAAACACCCCCCATAAAAGACCTGATATCACATGCCGAGTATCTGATTACACACAAACACACAGTGCCCAATTCCATACACACATACAGAGTGCCTGAACCCACACACAGACATGCATATACACATGTAGAGAGTGCATGATCCTACACACACAAACACACACACACACACACACACACACACAAACTGCCTGATCCTACAGACACACACATACACAAACAATGACTGATCTCACATGCACAGAGTGCCTGATCACACACAAACACACATACCCCATGCCTAATCGCTTCCCCCACATGCGCGCACAGTGCTGGATTTCCCCATGTGCAGTGCCTGATCCCATATACAAACACATAGGCACTATATATGTGTAATTCCACCCCAAATACAAAATGCCTGATATCTCCCCCACACACACAGCCTGAACCCACAGAACGTACATACACACCAAGTGCCTTACTCTAAACACACACATGCAATGCCTACTTCCACTCACACACACTCAGATCCCAATCACGTGCACACACAGAATACATGATCACACAGTGCCTGATCTCACACACACAGTGCCTGATCTCACTTGACCCCAGTTACCTTCCTACCTACAGTGGGGGGGCTGGACCTGATGATCTGCAAGGTCCCTTCCAGCCCATAACAATCTATGAGTCTCTGAAACACAAACACAGACTGCCTGATCCCAGACACACAGACACACATAGGCCTGATCTGACAGAGTACCTGATCCCAAACACATAGTGCCTAATGCCACACACAGTGTCAGATCCCACACACACACAAATACACAGACTGCCAAATCAAACACAGACATGAATGAAGCGTGTCCCTGGAGGATGGGAGGGCATGGTGGCAGCGGGAGTGCAGTGGTGGTAAGCAGGGGAGCACCTGCAGGTGCTGCTGGTACTGGGGGGGCAGGCAACCAGGGGTCTGTGACCACCCACAGACACCACCAGCAGTGTCAGCAGTGGGATAGCAAGTGGCGACTGCCTGCAGGCGCAGACGGGGTTCATGTACACCCACGTGCACTCCCTATGTGTCACCCCTGCACACACACCAACACAGAATGCCTGATTCCACACAGTTGCAAACATAAATACACACGAGTGCCCGATCACACACAAATACACACATACACACTGCTTGATCCCATGCACACAATTTTACACACACACACACACACACACTGCTGTATCCCAAACACACACATAATGCCTGATCCCAAACACACCCCGCCACTCAAAGTACTTGATCCAACAGACATACAGAAAAACAGGTGCACACAGCACCTGCTTCCCCCAACCACACACGCAGGGTGCCTGATCTCACACTCACCCCGCCCAACCTGATCCCCAGGGACCCGGGTTTTCCGTTCACTGAGAAAAAGCCGCGGATTTTCCCTTTTAAAGGAGAAAACCCGGGAGCCCGGCGCGTTTCGCTGGGACGCAGGCCGCTTTCCCGCCTGCAAGGCGCCGCGCGGCGCTGGGAGGTCGGCGGCGAGAGGCAGGGCAGGGGAGGAGCCAGCCGCGCTGTGCTCGCAGAGCCGCGCCTCCAGCGGAGAGGGCGCAGCCGGGCTGGGCCCGCGCCCGCGTTTCCGCGTGAGGTGCTTTTTTTTTTTTTTGCTTTTTTTTTTTTAAATATTTTATTAGAAACCAGCTCCCTGCGCCTCCTGCTGGAGGCCGGTCCCAGCCTCCGGAGCGCTTCTGGGGTGTGAGAGGCAATGGCACGAGGCAGTGGCACGGGCAGGGCACCAGAATGCGCGGGTGAGTGTCCTGGTGAGTGAAGGGGGAGCGGTGATTTTCCATGATAACCCTCCCCCCCAAGATCAAATGCCAAAATAGGAATTTCAAAGTGATTTTATTATGACTGAGGCGCTGGTAGGCTCCCAGATTGCTTTAAAATTGTAGATGTATCAATAAAACATTGTATTCACCTGATATATAGTGGCATTTCATTTTAATCACAGAAAAACACAGATTGGGGAATGGGGGTGTTATATCAGAGAATTTGGGATTTTCAAACAAATTAACCCAGGTTCCCTGGTGATCATCACACACACCCATGTACATGCGCTCTCTCTCTCCCTGTGTGATCACCTGGCATCCTGGTATGCGTGGGCACACAAACACACACAAGCAGAGTGTCTGATTGGACACCCAAACACAGAGTGTGTAAACATAAAGGGCTTCTGTAGAAGTGTGGGGAGCTGCTCTGCCACACTGCCAACTTGGCACCTCGAAGCAGACTCTGGAGCATGGAAATAGACATGCTCCAGCAGCCTCCTGCCTCACATGTATCAGTGTCCCTGCACTGGAAAAATGGCAGTGGGGCACTTTGAACTAAAATACATTCAATGAGCTTTAGTTCAAAGCGCCCTGCCACCGTTTTTCAGCTCAGGAACACTGATACACATGATACGTGGGTGCTTTTAATTAGTGCAGCTCACTAATTAAAGTACCCAGCGTGGTATCCCAGAGCACATGTAAAAATGCCCAAAGACAAAGTGTCAGATCCCACACACACACACATGCCTGATCCTATACACACACAGAGTGCCCAATCACTCTTGCAAAACACACAAACACGCACATTGCATGATCTCACATACGCACAAATAGTGTTTGATTTTAAACACACACACACTGCCTCATCGAACAAACACAAGAAAAGTGCCTGTCCCACATACACACAGAGTACCTGATTCCCCCAAACACACTTGCAGAGGCCTGATCACACACACACAACCAGTACTGAAGTCAACTCAGACACAATACCTGATCCTACACACACACACACACAATGCCCAACACATACAAACACACAGAAGGCCTGATCTCTCACACAGGTGCATGCGCGCACCCATGTACAAACACAAGCACTTAAACAAACAAAGAATACCTGATCCTACAAGCACACATGCAGAGTGCTTGATGCCACACACACACACAAACCACACACACAGCGTGCCTGATTTCTCTCCCTCTCTGAAACACACATATACACAGTGTGTAATTTCACACACGCAGTGCCTGTTCTCACACAGTGCATTCATTGCATACCTAGTGTCTGATTTCACAGACACACACAGACGCTTAACCCAAACACACACACAGTGTACCTGATCAACAGGGATCCTGGTTTTCTGTGTTTAAAAATCACAAGTGCACTGATAAAAATAAATTGCAACTTCTCTGATTAAAAACCTCAAAATCTGTGATTAAAATGCAACACCATTATATATATAGGTATCAGCTGAACACAATGTTTTATTGCTATATTTACAAGTTTAAAGCAATTTAGAAACCTACCAGTGCTTCAGTCACTATAACAAAATAAACGATAAATAAAATGCCCCTCATCCCTGCCTCGCAGTCCCCTGCACCCCTCAGCCAGGGCTACAGGGCCAGGGGCCAGAGTCTGCAGCCCCTGCCCCTGGGTATCAGTGCCCTGAACCCTGGCTGCCCCCTCTGGGAGGCAGCAGCTGCTGCAACAGAGCAGATTGTGGAGCATGCCTCCTCCTCCCCCACAGGCAGCATAGCCAGAGTGGAACCCATGGTGCACGGGGCAGGGATGCAGGCTGCCCACTGTGGGCTTGGGTACCCTGTCCTCCTGCCCTTCTCTGGGGCCTCTGGGGTCCAGCAGGTGGAACCCGGCGTGGCAGGGCAGAGCAGGGTCAGACAGGGAGCCCTATGCTCCCACAGGGTGCCCCACACTGCCATGGCAAGGCACTCTGCGCACCTGCTCAGCTGCAGCCTCCCCCCAGCACCCACCCTATCCCTACCTGGTGCCTGGAGCAAGCTAGAGGCTGGGGAAAGCACACAGGTCCATGGGGTGGCAGCAGCCCCACTGGGAAGGGAAGGGAGGCAGACAGGGCCATGCGTGCCGCTGCAGAGAGAAAGACTAGGCCTTTCCACAGCTCAGGACCCCTAGGCATGTGTCTAGTTTACCTATGCGTTAATCTGGTCCTCCCAACAGATTAAGCTGCAGGAGCTGCTCTCCAGGCTGCTACATGCATGTGTATGTATGCACATGGCGCCCCCTGCCTGACTGCCTGCTCCCTGCTCCCCCTAGCCCATTGCAGACTGGAACTGCCATCCTTCAAGGGGAAACCCACTGTTTCCCTATGTTTTCCTCCTTTAAAGGAGCAAATCCAGATTTTTCTCCTTAAAATGAGAAAATCTGTGTTTTACCATGTTTTTCCATGGCAAACGGAAAACCCAGATCCCTGCTGATCAAACAAATGCTCAAGGAGTGCCTGATTCCTCACACACACAAACAGAGCTGGATGCCAGAGCTGTCCCTAGGGGTGGGCAAGTGGGGCGGCTGCCCTGGGACCCACGGTTTAGGTGGCCCCACAGATAGGCCCCACCGCAGCCGCTGTGTGCTGCCGGGTCTGCAGTCCAGCCACTCACCACCCCCGCCCCCTGCTCCACAGTCTGGACACTTGCTGCTCTCCCCACCCCTGCTCCACAGTCCACCCGCTCGCCCCCCCAACTCCAGCCCTGGGATATGCCCAAAGGCTGATATGCCCTGGGCTGTGCACACCCCTAGGGACAGATTTTCTGGATGCCACTTACTCACACATATAATGCCCAATTCCCCCACTCCCCCTACACACACAAGAAGCACCTGATTTCAATTCCCTCTCTGACACACACACATACTCAAGTGCATGATCGCACATACATACACAGGGTGCATGATCCCACACACACAGAGTGCCTAAGCAGCCCCTTGCAGGCTGGAACTCTGCCAGCCTGCAAGGGGAAACCTGCAGTTTCCCACATTTTTCTCCTTTAAGGGGGAAAATCCACATTTTTCCATGGCAAATGAAAAAAGCAGATCCCTGCTGATCCCTCTCTCTCTCTCTCTCTCTCTCTCGCACGCATGCACACACACACACACTGCTTGATCTCACACATAGTGGCTGATCTCTCTTACACAGAGTGCTTGATATCATGCAAACACACAGACTGCCTGATCTCACAGACTTAACACGCAGATACACAGAGTGCCTGATCCCACACAAACATAAATACATGCACAGAGGACCTGACCATCACCCCAGCACACATGCACATGGACATGCACACACACACTCACACATAGTGCCTGATCCCATGTACACACCGTGCCTGTTCCCATACAGACACACAAGCATAGATAGTGCCTGATCCCACAAAAACACACACAGACTGCCTGATCCTGAACACACAAACACACCAAGAGTTCCTAATCCCTCCCACACATGTAGCACCATATTCCGCTAACACACACACAATGCCTGATCCCACACAAACACTCACTGAATGCCTGATCCCACACACACACAGAGTACCTGATCTGATACATGTACACTGCCTGACCCCACCATGTGCAGAGTACCTGTTCCCACATCCTAAAACACAGACACAGATAGTGCCTAATCTCACATGCACACACACAGTGCCTGATCCCCCAAACCACACAGAGTGCCTGATTACACATGCACACACATATACACATGGACACACAGTGCCGTATTCAACTCACCCATAATGCCTGATCCCACACACACGCAGAATACCTTATCACATGCAGACAAGTTTCTTTGCGTGAATCTGGTATCTTTTATTAGACCAAGTTAAATAGTTGGAACACAATTATCAAGCAAGCTTTTGGGTTCAAAAACCCTTCGTCAGGCTATGGAAGTTTCTGCAGTTGGTGTGTGCTCTTCCTGGATGGAATGAATAGTAAAGAAGCCAGAGGCTGAGCTGGTCTGCATACAAGACAGATAGTCGGTGAAAATGTAGATTGAGGAGTCAAAGGGTGAGAGACAGGCTGGGGAGGGGGGAAGAGAGAAGAGGGATGAATAGTGGAGAGATACCTGGGGAGTCAGATGTCAGGCAGGTTATAATGTGTCATAAATCCAATGTCTATATTTGGTCCATGATTTTTAGTGTCCAGGAGGTTGATGAAATGGAGGTCATAAGCTCGTCTCTGGGAAGTGTTTTGTAAGTTCCCTTTGAGGATCAGGACTGAGAGATTGGAGAGAAAGTGGTTTTCTTGTGAGAAAAGTGCCCCCACAGGTAATTCGGTATTCCTGTCTTTGATAGATTTCCGGTGTGCGTTCATTCTGGTGCGCAGTTGGTGTTTGGTCTCACTTGTGTATTTTCCATCAGGGCATTTGGTGCATTGGATGAGATATATTACATTTCTGGAGGTGGAGCTGTAAGATCCAGGAATGCTGATGGCTCTATTGTGGGGTGTAGTAATTGTGGGGGTGGTAGAGATGTGTTGGCAGGTTTTGCATTTCTTCTCATGGCATGGTCTGGATCCATTTGGTGTGTTCTGGGCTTGAGGAAGTTTGCTTCTGGTGATGTTAGTGAGGTTTGGTGCTTGTTTGAAGGCTAGGATGGGTGGCTCTGGGAAGATCTTTTTAAGAGTAGGGTCTCCTTCTGGTATGGGTTGCAATCGTTTGAGAATTTTCCATACAGGTTCGAGGGAGGGGTGATATGCATACAAACGAAGCCCAGCACAGATCTGTGGGAGACTCCACTACTGACTTTCTTCTATCCTGAAAAGTGACTGTTTAGCCCTACTCTTTGTTTCCTATCTTTTAACAAGCTTTCAGTCCACAAAAGAACCTTCCCTCAAATCCTGGAGAACTCAGTTTCTTTAAGAGCCTCTGGTGAGGAAACTTGTCAGAAGGTTTTTGAAAATCCAAGTATATTATGCTCATTGGATCCCCCTTGTCCATCTGCTTGTTAACACCATCAATGAACTCCAGCAGATTGGAGAGACAGGATATCCTTTAAAAAAAAGCATGCTGACACTTCCACAGCATATTATATGTATTCATGTAACCGATTATTTTATATTTTATTCTAGATTCTACTAATTTTTTAGGGATAGAAGTGAGGATCACTGGTCTGTAGTCCCCAGGATCATCTCTGAAGCTCTTTTTGAAGATGGATGTGGTGTTTGCAACGTGCCAGTCCTCTGGCACAAAGGCCATTTGTAACACTAGATTATATGCTATTACCAGCAGTTCTGCAATTTTGCATCTGAGGTCTTGTGGAACTCTCAGGTGAATGTCATTTGGTCCCAGTGACTTACTAGTGTTTAGAGTTTATTAATATATTTATTGATTGATAAAATCTCTTCTATTGTCATTTCAATGTGATGTAGTTCTTCAGAGCTATCAGTTAAAAAGAACTGATCCAGTGTGAAATTTCTCCAATATTGTCTGCAGTAAAGACTGAAGAAAATATTTAATTTAGTTTCTTTGCTACATCCTAATCATCCCGAAGTACACCTTTCACACCTTGATCACTTAATGGTCCCACTGATTCCCTGGATGACTTCCTACTTCTGATGTATTTAAATAAGTTTTTTTATTAACTTCAGCATCTTTTGCAAGACAACCCTCAAATTCCTTTTTGGCCTGCTGTATCTTGCTCGTACATCTGTCCTGCCTAAGTCTGTGCACTTTCCAATTTCCTCATCTGGGCATGTCTTCCTTTTTTTGTACAATGCTTTTGCCTTGGGTAGCCTCCTAAGCTCTGGTGATAAACCATGCAGGTGGTTTATTAGACTACTAGTACTCTTTTTTTTTTATTTGTGTCATACAAAGAGGCTTTTTTCTGACCTTCTGATATAGTGTTTTTAGACAGTTTCCAGCCTGCCTGCAAGTCTCTTATATTTTGACTGCTCCTTTTAACTTCATACTAACGTCCTCATTTTTTGTATATTTTCCCTTCCTAAACACTGAAGTTTGTATTGGCATGATGGATTTTTTGGTATACTTCCTCCCACTAAGATGTTGAATTTGATTACTATATTATGATAGATTACACTATTAGAGTGGCTCACCTACAGCTACCTCTTGAACAAGGTCCTACATGTTGCTCAGGATTAGGTCTAGAATAGCTTTTTTTTTTGTGGGTTCCAAGGTAAACTGTTTTAAAAGACATGTCAGTCCTATATGTCATCCAGAAATTTTGTCTCCATATCTTGCCCCAATAAGGTATTTACTTAGTCAGTGGCCACATCCATATGAGATGCTACTGCGCAGTAGCGGTGAGAGCCACTAGCTAATTGCTACTGTGCAGTAGCGTCAAAAAAACTGTGCAGTAATGCTAGTCATTTAGTACTTGGTTATGCAAGTACTAAATGACTGCCCAGTAACAACTGTGCAGTCCACTGCTCGTGTAGATGCAGCCAGTGTGAAGTTAGTTGGAATCTCTCATTATTATTACCTGTCCCACTTCTGCAGCATCTTTAATTGCCCTCAACATTTTGTAACCATAAACCTGGGCTAAGTTAATGGTTGTGCTAAGTGCCAGGTACTGATTACCTGTGCTAACTCTACAGTGAAGACACCCTCTGATAGTCTCCAAAGGGGAGCCATATTCACAGAGTCCAGTGGACTATCCAGTCCCCTCAGGTGCTGCCCCAAATCCTTCTGCAGGGGCTCAGATCCGCTAGGGTTTGGGTGTAAAACTCACCCAGGCCTTTGGATTGGATCCAGACCAGGAGGCTCCTTGTGGGCTAGATCTGCAATGTGAGGAGCCATGTGGGCCAGATCTGGACCTGGTGGCAGGGCAAGCAGCCATGACCATGGGACAAGCAGTAATGTAGGAGTTAAGAAAGTTATATCTTCCCCCACCCATATACATATACACATGCTGCTGAAAGCCATTCCCAACAGATTTTGTAGCTGGAAATTCAGTGGTGGGGCCTAGCCCCTGTAGGAGCCTCACAGGCTGGATGACTTGGCTTCATGGGCCAGATTTGGCCCATGGGCCACGTCTTTGACACTCCCACACTAGGGCTTATTGTCCTGCACTATTCTAGCTATGACACTGGTTTTTCTTCCCATCTAGCTTTCCTGCTTCCCATAAAACTACTCAGTCCTTGCAAAAGGGAAAATGTTGGTTGGGGGGAAGGTGGGGATCTTGAGGACTGAAAGAGAGAAGCTGTAGAAGAATAAGCAGAGTGCCTATCTCTTAGAAAGAAAATAGGGTTTTGAGAAGGCAAGAGTTGAGTACCAAACTTAACTTGGGACTCCAGAAGCACTTAGGTTAGAAGAGAAGAACAAAGCAAATAAACTAGAATAAAGAACTGCAGGCAAGATCCCAGTAACCTTACTCATATCTCATTCCAGCCATTGTCCTTAGGACATAGTCTACTTTTAAGACTGGAAAACCCAGAGTTTGGAACCCTTAAGATAAACTGAAATAAGTGATGATAAGAATGACACACAGAAGATTACAAAGCCAAGCATTCAAAAATTAAGACACGCCAGAACAAGGTTTTCTTGAACAATCTTGATATGGCTCCCCTTTCAGTAGGCATTATATGATGCAGTTTTTAGTTTGTGTTCACAGATTGTTTTTTCTTCAAAAGCCTATTTCCTAGGTCAGTGACTAGGATGGACACTGGTCTGAAAAAAAGCAGCTCTTTTCTCTTTTTTTTCCCCTTTCTTCCTCATTCTATGTGCGGCTTCCTGCATTATTTGCTGTATATTTCTCAAACCCTGTTCTGCACAGAATTGTTGATATTTTCACAGGTTCTTCTGTAGTGCTCATCACTACAGAATCTGACCACATCACAAACATTAATGCACTTACGCTCTACAGTGTCCATGTGAAGTGGTGTCATCCCTATTTTACAGATGGGAAACTAATATAAAGAAGTTGATCAAGGTGACTGTGAATTTTGGCTGCCCAATTTTTGCTGCTTAGGACCTGATCTTTAGAATGTTTAACATATAGATAGCACAGGTTTGACTACCTTCATTTGCAACTGTGGGTGCTCAGCACTTTTGCAAATGTGACCCCCAGGGTGTCAGTTAGAACCCAGACAGTGAGAATCGCATTAGTGGATAACCTGGTTTAAATGATTTACGCATCATCACACGCTGACCCTGTGGCAGAGATCAGTTTAGACAGGAACTTAAGGCGGTGAGCATGGTTCAGACTCAGGCTTAGAATTCCAGTTCTACCATCAAAACTGAGGGAGTTTACACTGAGCACTCCTCTGGTGGCAGGCTCTCTTTTCTGCTAGCAACAATACTTCATCTCTGCTGAGTGCTGACACTGTTGTGACTTCTGCTGGCTGTTGCCTTTCCTTCAGCAGCAGGAGCTTTCCCAGAATGCACTTCATGCTCTGGTGGCACAGCTGCTAAGGGGAGCTGCAAGGACCTGCCAGAAGTGCGTGAGTGTGCAGGCATCCCAAGGACTTGGCAGTGAGGACTGCTGTGTTTTGGCAGAACTGATGGCACAGCAGGGTAAGTAGAGGCATAGCCTCAGTGTTGCAAAAAAGTTGAACCAAGGTGACAGAGAACATAAAGAGACGAGGTGTTTCAGTTGCTTGAATGTCAATATTAGGCTGAGTAGCAAAGAAGAGAAATCAGCAATTCTCATTGATGAGAATAAATTTGAAATAATTAACATTACTGAAATGTCCTGGGATGATTTGCCTGATTGGAATGTTAGAATCAACCAGTTACACCCCGCTCAGGAGTGATGGCGATTACAGGCACTGACACGCATTTTAGAGATCAGTAACTCAGAAGGATCTTGAATGCCAATGGATCGATATGCCAGCTGACAAAGAAGGGGCATCAGTGTAGTTCTGTCACAGACCACTGACCCAGAGCAGAAAATAGCACAAGTTACTCATGAAACACCTGTCTGGAAGATATGGGGGTGGGGGAATCGTTGATATGTGGGGACTGCTAGAGTCCTCACGTAATCAGTAGTAAAGTATTGGTAGACTTTCTAAAAATTAAATGAGAATTTTCCAACACAAAAATTATCGCACCAGACATGATAATAGCTCTATTTTGAATGTTATCAGGCTGGATGAAGACAAATTAATCACTGGACTGAAAATTGGTAGTTATTTAGAGACCAGTGAGCATAACCTGATTATACAGGCAAAAAGAGGGAAATCCCAACAAACAGAACACACACACACACATCTAGTGCTTCAAAAGGATTACTTTCCCAAAGGTAGTGAAAATTTACAAGTAAAACTGAATGAAAAGAAAAGCTTAGATGGAAAAAATGAGACTAGGAATGAATACTAGAAGCTCTTTAAGAAAAGCCTATTAAATGGTCAAAAAGCCATGATACTACAACTCAGAAGGAGCAAAGTTTGGGTGAAGACTCATCCTAATTTAGTGGCAAAATGAAGGCAGTAATTAGAAATTAAAGAGTAATCTGTGAAAACAGAAAAGGGGTGAGAGAGCGGACAGAAGAAACTAGAAGTTGTGAAGAGCAGAAAATTGGTAAATGAAAAACAAAAGGTTAGAGCTGACAGTGAGATTTTTTTCTGGTTAGAGCTGACAGTGAGATTTTTAAAAAATATACTAGGAACCCTAGCAATGATATTGATGAGAATGATAAATTTTTTTGGTAAGCAATGCAGAAAAGAGAGAAATATTTAAATAGTTCTAGTCTGTATTTGGAAAGAAACAAGATGTTGTGTCATGTAAAAAGGATAAAGTATTTTTCAATCCATTAGTGACTAAAAGAGATGTTAAACAGCACAAGCTAGGAATGTTGATTTAAAAAAAAAATCAGACCTGAATAACTTGCAGCCAGAAGTCCTCAAAATCCTGGCTGATACGAGCAGATCCAGGAAAAAAGGCAGTCGTACACCCTTCAGCTGTGCGGCACATGTGCAGTGAGCTCTCTGAACTCATTGTCTTGTGGGTGCTGCTTGAATAGCACTGCCATTTGCCCCCACATCTAGGTGCCTGCCAACAGAAAGCTGTGCTCACCCCCAGATCCCTGGATCCCAGCATGCTCAGTACAGACAGATATTTCAAAGAACTGAGCTGCCAGATTTTTAAAAGTCTTTGCGGGGCATGAGCTTAGATTTTCAAAGGCATGTAGTCTGGCCCAATGCGGGTGGGTTTTCACAAGAGCAGTCAAAGATGCATTCTTGACACCAAGGCAACCTTCCTGACAAATTGCAGATTCTGCCACCTCATACTTTGGAGCAGGGACTTCTCAACAAATCGACTATGAACATTTTTAACACTGGCATGATGTTGTGCTTTCATCCCCACAACTTGCTTTGGTTCAGAAGGCTGGAAGTCAGTGCAGAAATTCAAATTTGAACCATCTATAGTGCCAGCTACTCATATATTTCAAAGTTAAGGTTCTAACAAATCTAATCACTCCAGGCAACCCACTTTTGTTCCTGTATGTGCCTTTCTGGGCCAGCCTATTAATCTCTATGGAAGTACAGTGCTCCCCTCCCCCCCCCTTGTTCATGCCACTCACCATCACAGATTCTGAAAGTGGTAAGGAAGAAATACCTCTTCTTAATGTTCATGGGGCCAGTGAAAACCTAGGTCTTCTCCTGCCAAAGCAAAACCTTTCAAAGTACCTTAAAACAGGGCATTAAGCATGAGAATACCTTTAGATTTCACTGGCTGGTCCCTACTCTAATTAACCTGGCTTTTGTTGTACTCCCACAACTGGAATGGTTTAGACAGGAATCATCCTGCCTTAAGTAGGGGGTTGGACTAGATGGCTTCCTGAGGTCTCTTCCAGCCCTTTTTTCCTATGATTCAATAATACCCAGTGTTTGAGATGCTGATAAAAACATGTCCTGTTGGGGAAGTGCTGGATCCAGCTGCAGCTTTAAGCCTGTAACAGGGTAGTCTGTCCCCTTAAGAAGGGACTGCCAGCCCTTCTCAAGATCCGCAGCTCTGGGGAATTCTGCTAATAAGGGAGTGTCCCACTGGGATCTTAAAACCCAGAGGAGAGAGCAGAAAGGGGAAACTGTGAGGAACAGTTTGTAGGGAAGGAAGCCAGCTGTGAGCAGAACAGTTTGTCACAGTGAGGGGCTAAGTTGCTATACTGGGCCCCAGAGCCAAAGGGGTTCCTCTCCTAGTGCCTGGGACAGGGCATAAGGTTTTGTTTGCTTCTTTGTTTATTTGCAGCTTAAAGACTGTTTTCATTTGAAGGAGTGGCTGAGGAAATCTTTAGAAAGCAAACCTGGCTGCCAAAGCTACCAAGCTAAGCAACCTGCTTGTAGGGCTGAGCAGAGGATTGTGGGGGTCACATTAAGACTGATGGGCAGTTGCATCTCTTACTAAGCTCCCACTGGCTGCCAAGTCCTGCAAAACTTTTCCTGGCTACTCCTCTGATAGTGTCAGACAGCCATGGTTGACTGTGAGATGTCAGAGGCTATAGTGCCAAAGCATACTGGTGATGCCCAGCCCCTTCTCAGCAAGGGCCAAACACTGATATTGTTACTAATCTGACAATAATCCTTTCCATCCCAGTACCTGAATGAAACAGGGACTCAAGATCCTAGGCAAACTGGAGAAGATGCTGGCGAACTGAGGAAAACATTCAAAGAAGTGAATAGATATTGTGAGCCATCTCAGGGAAGGGTTCTTCCTAGATTCAGGTTAGGAGCAGTGGTCAGAAATGTCAGGAGCCTGTGGCCTGGATTTTTTTAATATACACATACTGAAAGTGCTGAGAATTTCAGATTATACCTTGCTTTTGTTCAAGCTTGATGGTCATTTAAAAACTGAAGTCTGCCCTCAGTGGCCAGGCAGACCTACTGGACCAGTGCTCCCTGCTCTCCAGTGGACCAACACTCAATCTATTTCAGGTTCCTGTCCCAAATGGACTAAGGGAATCAATCACTACCAAACTATGGTTGGTCAGATGGAGTGGTGCTTCTTCCTCATTCAGGCTGCTTCCATAGACATCCAGGCTCCTCATCAGAAAGAACAGACTGAGCATCTAAAGAAACTGGAGACCTCGAAGGGGAATTAGTCAATTTGCCTTCATGAGGAGTAACTGCTGCATAAAAAAAAAAAAGAGGAAAAATTAGCCTGGAGGGATGGGCCAGCAGTGAGATCAAAGCCGGAAACTCTGTTTGTATGCCTGAACATTACATTTTTGTTTGAAAGTATTACTCTAATTTTAAATTTGAAGATACTGTAGACAGCAACAAGTCTTAACACTCAGTATTGTTCACAGATCCTGTTCATGGGTTCCTCTAATTTCTGCCACAAGTCTGGGTCTGAGATGCCATCTGTGGTTCATCAGACTGAGCTTCTGAGCAAACAAAGTGAACATAACTGGCCAGCTGGAGCTGTTGTCAGAGAACTGCAGCTGGGAACTGGACTCTTCATAGCCCTTCTTTGCCCTTTGCCCACTACTTTCTCTCCTCCAGGGTGTTTGAGGGGAGGGGCAAGTGAGGGGAACTAACTTCTGGGTGAGTGTGAGAAGCTCTTTGGCAGCAGCCCTAGCCAATGAACCATCTGTGGTTTGCTGGCTAATCTAGATGATTCATTTGGGCCTGGGCTTGAAGGGAAGCATGAGCAAGTGCCTGGGATGCAGCTGTGGAGCTGTCACAGGGGAAGTAGATAACTGCCAAAGGCCTCCCAAGGATATACAGAAATCAGGGATGAAAGGAGAGAGCGAGGGATAGAGGAAAGGATGAACTCATGGAGCTATGTTTCTCCCAGTGATTCTTTGTTATATAGGCTTAGGTTGGGGAGGGGACTCATATATGGCAGTAAGTTTGTGATACTGTCCCTTGGCAAAGAACAGGCTCTTCAACCAGTCATAAAAAACTGGATTCTGAAATATCAAAATGTACTGTGTCTTTTGGGTCTTTGGTTCTCTGCACCAGCAGCATCACCAGCCTCAGGAATTCCAAAATCATGGTTTGGCTCTGAAGCACCATGAGACTGCCTTTTAAAAACAGAGAGATTATTTAGAAAAGAAGAAATAGTGTTATTTGATCTGTTCTCTGATTTTTACCATATAGGCACTGGTGTGTGACAGTCGCATCAATAACAAGTCTCTCATGACTGAGACAGCTGTTTCTAGGGCTCTCACTAAAAAATCCAACTGAAATTGGAGCCATTATGCTACACATTGTGCAAGATTATAGCAAGAGACAGCCTCACACCAAAGTATCTACATTTTAGTGAAAAGCATGGTGGTGAGTTTAAGACTTGAGATCTGGAATTAGTACCAACCAAACTTATCTCATAAAGGAGCCATCAGGCATTCGTTAATTGGAAAGAGCTCTTAATTTTATTGAGCTGGGCTGGATTCAAAGTCATCTGTTGGTGTGGGTTGTTAGCCATGTCCTGAAACATCTAATCCTGCAAAAGTGCTGATGCTGCACCATTGGGAATGGAGGTTGGCTTTCTGGAAATAAGTTTATTGAATGAAATTCTGACTTTTCTGGAATGTATACAGGCAAGTCCCTCCTCTCCCCTTTCCTTTGGGCATGTGGGCAAAATCTCCCATAAACTGCTCCGTCTCCCCCAAACACCCCTTATGATAAACCAAAATTGTGTCTCTTAAAGAAACATCTCCCTTTAATAAAACAAGCACTAAACAAAGCGATAAAATAAGCATTGACACAGTAATCGAATTTTAATAGTGATTTGGTATCCCTGTGGAGCTACTGAAAACAAACTTAATCTCTTTGTAGCGGGTGCTTGGCAATCCCAAATTTAGAGCTTCTGTCAATTGCCTACAGAGGTAAGAGATAATTCTGCTCCCTTACAACTACTCCATGGATGCTTTGGTTTTGGAAGTGACTGCCTTCCTTAAACCTTTGGACATTGGGTGGGATTTGGTGGTTTTCCAAAGGGTACGAAAATCCTCCTAGTTACCTACCTGGTGAGCCAGGCTTGCACACTTGCGCTCAAACCAATTCCTAAATTTGGAGTCAGGAAGGAATTTTTACCTAGGTCAGAACTGGTGTGGATCACGGGGGTTTTGCCTTCTCTAATGTGAGACACAGTCCTTTCCTTGAGGTAATCTGAGCATATTCTAACCTAACTGATTTTGCAGCAGTGATGAGACATTCATGGTGCCCTCGTCTCCCCTACTCTTCCCCTGTGGGACATAGTAGAGGTTTTTTAATAGGGTGTTGTGGTGGTGGTATCTGACAGTTGTGGGAGAGGATATTCTTGTGGACCATTTTGGAAAAATTGGTTGTTTGTGAATTCAGGGGACTGGATTCAATAGCCAGGCTCCTTGCAGTCCTGTGTTACTAGAGTTTCAAATTATTATCAAAAAATAAATTATTCCAGAACACTCGGACCACCTTCAGATGATCTATAGGTACAGAGAGGCACTATTTAAATGCACTGCTTAAATCCAGTCAGTGCACTGTAGAAGGCAGGTGTCAGTGATCATGGAATTAAAGGCTATATCATAACAAATGTGCAAGAAGGTGAGATCCAGGTTTCATAGGCAGCATTAATCCTGGTGGTTTCCTAATGCTGTCCACTTGCATTTGGAACCTTAATAATTTTCTTTAACATGGCTTTTGTATGGGTCCATTTCCTGGGGCTTATCCTTTTTAAACAAACTAAACAAATAGAAATTCCATCACATGACATCATATTGACATGTAGCAGATTAGAGCCACAAGACTTGCCACATGGAGCCCTGCCACTTCATTAGATAATAGTGTAATTGAAAGCAGTGCTAAGTCATTGTCCACTTGGTGGATCTGAGGCAGGGGTGGGCAAAATGCGGTCCACAGGCCGGATGCGGCCCACCAGGCCATTCTATCTGGCCCATGGGGCCCCTAAAAATGTAGAAAATTAATATATATCTGCCTCTGGCTGCCTGTCTTGCAGCTCTCAATGGCTTGCCAAAACTCAGTAAGCGGCCCTCTGCCCAATATAATTGCCCGCCCCTGATCTGAGGGATGGGCCACTTTGCCAGGGCATTACACAGATATTTGCTTATGTGAGAGGAATCATGACTTCAAATCCAGGCTTTGGCAGGTGATGTCCTCGAGCAGATACAGTACCTTTGACCTGCTTCCCCAAACTTGACTCCTCCTTCCAAACCTGTCTCTGTCCCATCTCTTCCTTGTTGTCTGAGTTTCATGTGGCTTGTCCCAGTCTCCATTCTTAGGGCTTCCCAGCCCAGCCCCAGTCTCCTTATTCAGCAAGTCCTATTCCCCCACTATCCCTCCCCCTAGTCTCACACACAGTCCAATCTGTCTCTTCCCAAAACCTGGTCATTTCTTGCTGGTCCCCATTTTCCAGTCCCCCTTTCCCAGCTCTTTGTTCCAGTCCCCACTTTTGCTGTCACCTTCTTCCAAATATCTTACCCAGCTAATCCTAGTTCTTCCGTCTGCACCTTAGCTCCTTTACTCCTCATCAGATTGGTCTCCCATTCCCCTTACTGCCCACCCTCATTTCCAGTTCCATTCTCAAAGTCCAACTAACTCCAGTCTACAGTTTCCCATATTTCCTTGTTAAATTTGTGTTCCTTTCCTCCTGCCAGCTCATTTCTGGCTTCACTGGCTCCTGGTCTCTGTGTCCTCCCCAGCTCCCAGGCCCAGTCTCCTTGCTCTTAGTCCTTCCATCCACTCTGTTGGACCCCATTGGCTCTCACATAGTCTCCTTCTCCAGATTGTCCCATTCCTTCCCATGGTCTCTAGTCACAGTTTCTCTCTTTCCCCCAATCCAGTCTTACCATGTTCTTTGTTCCTTTCTACTACTACTCCCCCTCTCTCCAGTCTCACTGCTGTCCCCTCTGCTTTCAAATCGGGTGGCTTCTTCCTCCTTGCTGTCTGGGTGCAGGGTGATATTGAGAATTCAAGTAAGACATTGTTATTGATTCCAGTTTTGTTGCCCAGTTCTGGAATGAAACACATTGGCTAGTGCTGTGAGGTGTTATGACTCAGAGCTGAACATTTAGATAATTTAGCTGCTGAACTCTAAGAAGTCTCTGCTGAGCATGTATGAACTGAAATGTTTCAAAGTCTTATAATTTGGCCAAAGTCAGATGGATTTTCATGGGGGTAACAAATGGCATGTCTCTGACACACAACCTGCCAAATGTCAAATCTCGGCTCTGAAGCATGTAGGTGCTAGACCTGTTAAAAGAAAAGATAGTCAGTTTGTTTTCTTAACATTGCAAAATAACATACTTTTGTCTAGTCCTCTGGGGGCTGCAACTTTAGAAAAAATCTGAAATAAGAAGACAGCTAGTAGGGAAAATTTTAGTCCAAATGGTTAAAGTTTGGCTAAGTTACAAGTAACTGAAAACATGGTCTTATAACGGGAAGTGCAAAGGGTAGTTCTGAATGCTGTGGCGTGTCAGCTCTGAATGTTCTGAATTTTCCCCATGTCCAACATCTCAACTCACAGCTTTCAGATTAAGAGCACAGACTTCAGGGATTTGAATAACTGGTGGGAGCAGATTTTTTTTTTAATTTGCTCTATGGGACCAGTCCCTAGAAATTAAAATGACACATACTTTGACAATGGGCTCTACAATAGAACTGGAAGGTTAGGTATGAGAATGGTGCAGTTGTGAATTGTGTCTAGCAAAAGAGTATAATCTGGTAGTTAGAGATGGCAAACACAATCACCCATGTTCTTTCTGAAAGGCTCTGTGACCAAGGGGATGAGACTGCAGTTAGCCATGGTAAGGTTTTTCTACATTATAAATGTTGTAACACAGTACACCAAATCAATTTAAAATAAGACTAGTTATCCAGGCACAAATGCTGAAGGTTTAAATCTTTATATGTTAATTTAACTGGTCAGTTATTAAAGTAAACTAATCCAATTTAAGCAATACCCCTTCTCTCCTTCTTGTGCAGGAGCCCTTGCCTGAAGTGAAAAATGCAGAATGTGTTCCAACAAAGCTCAAATAGTTGAAGTTCTAGGGGTCTCCAAACAGCTGGCACAAGCTGTTCTGATTTGGGCTGGCACTGGGGAGGAGAATCTGGGGCCATAACCAAGTTCCTGACTGTCCCCCCTGCTCTGCTTCACCTGCAGGGGGCACAGTAGTCTGTCCCATTATGTCCATTGCCTTACTGAGTGCCGATAGCAGCGGTTCTTACTAGAAAAAAATTAATACCTCCTTTGTTTTCTTTTGATTGCTCCAATACTTGTTATTATTGCCTAAACACATAATCCTCACACCACTTCTGTGAGCATTTGGTTGAGCAGAGCATAGGTCAGCATTGTAAGGGAGGTATTTATTACAGAGAAAACGTATCTATGACTTGTCAGGTGGGCACCATTTATTACTTTTTCTGTGCCTATTATAGATGCTTCAGATCCAAAAAGTCTCTTGTAGCTTGATCCCTAGAAAAAATAATTTTTGGCTTTATCTGCACACAAAGTTATTGTAACACCTATTTTATGTATTTCAGCTTTTGACACTATATTATTGTTTTCTTAACAACAAAGAGAGAACATTTATAGAAGCAGAAACATACTTGCATGGACAAATGTTAAACCTCAAGCCTCACTATTTACAAACCAAAAAACACTGTCAATAACAGATCACAAAATTTTAATACACTAACCTATAAAGAAGAACAGAAGCATTGACATGAACAGAGAGCAAATCTTGAGTAAGACCGTTTTCAGAAGTATGTGAATTTGCAGGTGAGCAGCAAGGATAATTAAGAACAGGCTGTCAGCCACTGCACAAATAAAGCAGATGGTTCATTTCTAGTACCTAAAACGACATTGGTGACAGGAGAAAACAAACTGCTATGTAAGTATAAAGGGCACAAGGCCCCTTGTAAGAGGGCAGTGGTATTGAGCAAGTTTTATATATACAGAATACCGCTCTAAGAACAAAGTGATAGAAGTGCACCCAATTTCAGTAGTGAGAAACGATGTCTGAATTAAGCCCATAGAAGAGGCATGTATGGAATGTATAGAGGATGAGCCTAGGATGAAGCCCTAGGCTTATAGAGGAATTGAGTGTTTTTCAGAGAACAATATTTAATTAATTTACTTCGTCAGACTCCAACCCTCAGCTCCTTATGAGGCTGATGAGGTTGAAATGTCATGGAGAAGGTGTATATCAAATAGGTCATGTCCTCTGGCTAAAAGGAAAGACAAGAAAGGAGATGGAGAGGGAGCAGAAAGAGAGAGACAAAGGGAGTGTGAAAAGAGAGAGATGAAAGGAAGGAAGAAAAGAGCGGGGACGGGGGGATATAAACATATGGGCCGGTGGAGTGAGAGATCCTTGGCGTGGCGGAGGGTTTAGTGCTAGGAGGCAGACACAGCCACTTAGGAAATATCTGAGCTAAGCTGGCTGGGGTTCGGCCCACGGGGTCAGGCCTCTGCTGCTATTATTATGGGATAGCAAGACCTGGGGGGGAGGGGGAGGAGAAAAATATTATGGGATGGTGAGGCCTTCTGTGGTGGGGGAGGAGGGAGAGTCATGAATATTATGGGATAGCAAGGGCTTACACGACCAGAGGGGGGCAGGTGGGTGGCAGGGAGTATTATGGGATGGCAACTCCTTCTGCAGCTGGGGGAGTATTATGGGATGATGATGATGCCCCATAAGAGGGGGAAGTATTATGGGATAGCATGGCCTTCTGCAGCCAGAGTGAGAGGGGTGTGTGTGTGTGAGAGTGAGTGAGAGAGAATAATATTATGGGATGGCACAATTCCCAATGCATGTGACTGGGGAGATTATTATGGGATAGCTCTGTACCTACTGCGGTTGCCTCCCTGTAACATATTATGGGATGTGGTGGACAGAGGGAGGGAGAGAGAGAGGAGGGAAAGAATTATTATGGGATGTCAGTGCAGACGGAGAGTCTACAGCCAGAACCATGCTTCCTGGCTGTGCCCGTTGGGACCTTCTCTGAGCTGCCGCCTGGCTCTCTCTCTTTCCGTGGTTTGGTCCTCTCCCGGTCTCGCTGGTGTCCCTTTATTACAGCTGCCTGCCCCCCTCCACCACGGGGCCCCTCTCTCTTACTCTCTCCCCCCCTGTTTTTCAGCAGTCATAACCAATAAAGCAATGTGGTATTATGGGATAGCTGCTCCACAGAGTGGGGGTAGGGGTGGTTGCTATGGAACATTTCCCGTGGGTGGCTATTATGGGATGGACTTGCCTTTGTGAACTATTATGGGATGTACCCAGCTCTGCAGGGTGGGGCTGCCCAGGAGGGTTGTTCAGGGACCCTAACAGTGCCTCTCTCACACAGGAGGGGAAAGAAATGGGGAAGGGAGAGAGGGAATGCGACACACACGTGTAAGCACACAAACACTTATTAGAAACAGACCATAGAGAGACACAGACTTATATAGGGATAAGGCTTACCCTGACTGCTTTCAAAATCAGGACCGAGGCCCCAAAAATCATGAGGTTGACTTAAGCCATGACATTTATTCTTTGAAAGACGTATCTTTCATTTGTTGTTTTTCATCTTTGGGGAGGCGAATGTTTTTTAAGCTTTATCTTTCAAGGTCTAGATACTAAAAAAAAAAAAAAAAAAGCTGAGATCCTTCTCTAGATAGGTGATTTTAGGAATCTGGGACTCTACAAAAATGCCAGGTATCACAAGGCTCAAAAAACAGCAAGAGCTAGTAACGTGAAAAGCCAGAGGCAGAAGCAGAACCAGCCTTTCCTCAGCTTCTGTATACAAGTAAAACATGTTACTTGTTCAGTTGTTGCTGTTTGTAGCAGAAGAACTTTTTGACAGTAGCTGATCCTTGATGCTTTGGTGACAGAAACACCACAATGTAGCTACTTCCTTCAGATCCAACCTGGAATATGAAAAAACAACCTCCAGACACTCCTACGTATTAGAAGCACTTACAAAACTCTGGCATTTTGTGCCTTGACCTCTGAGCTAACACATCAGAAAGAGCAGAAATCATTCTGAGTGGGCATGTAACTGGTGTTTTGGGATTAACCACACCCATTAAAAGGCCAGAGGACTTTTAATGCTCTTAAAAGGTTAGGATGTCAGGTTTACATTTTACCTGACAGAGCAGAGCTTCCATGAGCAGTACTCAGCCACTGGTGTTAGTGTCTGCAGTGGGGATGCACCCTTACTGGTTCTTCCACACAGCTCCTTGTAGCACAGTACACTTTAGCACTGCATCTACAAACTCCCACATCGTTTCAGCAGAATATAGACTTTTCCATCACTTGCTGTTCAGATTTGATGTGTCGTATTATTGTTGATCAACTGCAGGAGGGGCTGCATTTGGGTGTTAGTAACTTTTCCTTTGTATTAATATATTCCCTGTTGGTACACAACACAGGCTGGTAGCACAGTCACAATCCAGGTTGTTTGAACAAACAGGCCTTAATTGCAGCATTTTGGGATCATTAGATGTAAATATGCCTGGACTACAGCCAGGTTCAACTAGTTCACTTCCTGGTATGGGTCACAGCAGGTTGCTTAAAAACACATTTAAACTGTATGAATATAGGAGCTTAAAATGAACTGTGGGGAAGCATCCTCAGCTACAGACACAGTCAGTTTTGTCTGTCATTATATACAAAAACCTCAGTATTATAGGTGTAACAAAGTATGTTGCAAAGTCAAGTACTCCAAAATTAGGAATCACCAGCATTAAAGTTGCCTGGTGAACCTTAATTCAGCCCCCTTTGTGAAGACATTATGAAGCAAACTTTACTCAGGATTACATTATTGCATACTCTTCCTCACGTGTTGCACAGGATAGATGGTATGCATGGAGTAGGTAGCTATTCAACATTTCATATTGCTCTCATTGCCCAGTGTGTGGTTCCATGCACTACACGTTGAAACAAAATCATGAATTTCCTCATGGAATTTTCTATGATGTCATCATCACATTATATGAACCACTTACAGAAACTATCAGTAATAAATTTATCTTCCTGCCACCCGTGCAAAGTATAGTATATAATTCCCATTTACTTGACAGAAAAACTGAGGCAGAGAGATTAATTCAAATGGTCCAAAGTTTCTGCTAATTTTAAAGGTCATACTTTCTTTGGATTTTCAAAAGAACAACAAAAGATATCTCTTTGACCATAGGGTAATGCCTCTTGTCAATTTTCAAGTCTCTGGTTCAAGGAATGGGATTGTTATTCCTTCCTGATGAAGTGATTGTAGGAGTTTTGTAACTCTGACAAAATCATATTGTGTCTTATTCTCTGTAATGGCTGAACTTTTGTGCTTCAATTTTAAAAAAGGAAGCAATCAGCCTGATGCGGAAACTAAGTCTGATTAATTTCAGTCTAAGTCATTAAAGTTTGGCAAAGTTAGAAACAAGTGAAAATACCCTTATAATGGAATGTATCAGGCAACCTCAACTATAGGTATCTCTGCCAGTTATGCCAGCCATCTACTTTATAGTTTCATAGTTTCGTAGTAGCTAGAGTCGGAAGGGACCTAGGTAGATCATCTAGTCCGACCCCCTGCCTTAGCAGGAAAGAGCACCGGGGTCAGATGAAATAAAAATAGTAAACCTGCTATAGCACAGTAAATAATACACCACTTTATGACCAGCACAGGAAGCAGTCCTTTTACTGCATATTAGACCCATTGTTGTAGTGGCAAATGAGCAATTCTTATGCAGCATGTTTTTTGAGTCATTGAATTCTCTACCTTGCCTAGCACTGTTCTCAGCAGTCTCTCCCTCAGAGGCTGGCTTTGCTGCCTGGGTCTTGATTCTGTTCCTGGAGTGCCCTTTATATGGATCTCACTTGAGATCTTCAAGTATTTCCTGTCCAATGGCATTTGTTGTCTGCAGAAGTCTGCCCTTAGTGTGACATGAGGTAGTCGCATCTTGTTTCCACAAAAGTAGGAAACCATTTCTGTGCATATTGCCTCCAAGTCTGCTACCAATATTACATTATGTCATAAAGTAATATTACATGATGTTAGACAGATAAGCTCATGTTTCCCCGAGGAAAGGAAAGGAAACCAGTAACCAAAAAATAATAAAAACGGGTCATTTAAAACTGAGGGGCAATTATCTTTTATTTTTTGGAAGGGAGTGATATCTTTTATTGGACCAACTGCATGGTTGTGAGAGATTTCACACAAGCTTTCCAGCACAAAATGTTTTCTCCCGTTTGAAAAAGGAGCAGACATGGCTTGAGTTGAGTAACAAATAGACCGATAGTCTGTGAAAATACCCAGTTTTAAACTGTTACCTGCCCTTGCTTGGCGTGGAAATGTTTTAGAAGATGGAAGTGAAGGAAGAAAGCTTCAAACTGTTCTTGGGACTATATTGAGCAAAGGAAAAGCCCAGAAGATGTGTGCAATGTTGGAAAAGATACCCTTCAAAGCATTCAGTACTTCTGTTATCACCAGTGGAGAGATCCCAGAGGACCTTGCAAAGTTTAAAGAACAGTGTAAAAAAACGTAGATAGGTGCTATTCAAGAAATAAAAATTCTGGGACTATAAATAGCGCAAGAAATAATGGAACTGTTTCTTGCTGAGTTTAAAGTAAATGCAAAGGTCTGTAAATCTGGCCCCAAAATGAGTTAAATGATCCAAGACAAAATTGTCTCTGTTACAAGTAGGAGGTGAAAAGAATGACTTCTCAGAGATCCCACTTGCACTTCAAGAACACGGAGCAGGGGAAACAAGAACTCAGCTCTAGGCCATGGCAAGGTACATGGTACCTGATCATGAAAATATTAAGCAAGGGTTCAAGCAAACCTAAGGAGAGAGAGAAATGGGTTTGCAGAAGCTATTGCATGGTATGGGTATGTGCACAGCCTAGGAAATTGTCCAGCATAATGAAAGGTTTGTAGCATGGTGGTATGAAAATCCAGGGTCAGGGTGCCTAGAAAGGTGCAAGGAAAATTTCCAGCCAATGAGCTGAATATGACCAGTTTATTCATAGGGCTGAGGATCTCTGCCACTTCTCAGTGGTAGCAACAATCCCTTTATTCAAGGATGATGTCTACCATGGCCTCATTGATGGGTTGCATAAGAAGACTCCAATCCTTGAGCTACAGTTCCATCCCCAGAAGTTGCACATCTTTCTCCAGGGGAGAGTAGGCTATATGCCAGGACTTCTTTCCTTTTCCTTCCCCTGCCTTCTCTGCTTTAAGGTCAAGGCACTTTACCTCAGAGTGGTCTGCTGTATGGTTGAGGTTGCGGTGCCACTGAAGTTAGTAGCCAGTTCCTCCCAGATTTTGATGCCAGTGTCCGTTTTCTTGACATATGCCTTCAGTGTGTCCTTATAGCATTTCCTCTGGTTGCCATGAGATCTCAGTGACTGCATCTACATGAGACACTGACTGTGCAGTAGCCCAATACTACTGTGCAGTAGCGTTGTGTAGCAAAACCATGATGTGATGCTACTGCACAGTAGTATTAGGCTACTGTGCAGTAGCATCACAGAAAAGGCATTTGTAGGCGCTACTGTGCAATAAGTCAGGTTACCGTGCAGTCATTTAGTACTTGTTTATACAAATAATAAATGACTACACAGTAACAACTATTTGTTAACTAATTGTTAACTAATAGTAAAGAAACTTCCTTTAAATTGAAGATGGACATAGGAGCAGAAGCCAGTGTAAAGCAGTAAATCTAAGAAAATACCAGAGAATGAGCAGATGTCAAAAACAAGATAGATTCTCATGACCTTTAGAAGGGCTGGGCCATATAAAGCCATGAGCATCAGCTGGGATTGAAGAAGATGTGTACAGCGCCAAAGGAGTACCTGATTCTGAATGCTGGGTCCACAGAGATGTCATACCATTACTTTATCTTGCTACATAATTAATATTTCACCAATCCCAATACTAGGCAGGGGAGTATGGAAATATGCTGAAGCAAACCCACTGCTGTGACTTGGTATACATAACTGATTATACCACCAAGGAATGTCTGATTGCAAGATATAAGGATGCATTTGAAGACTTTGGGGAACTTGAATTAGAGCAGTGGTACACTTACAGCTCATGGGCCAGATCCACCCCACAGAGCCCATCCAGCTTGTGGGAATCCCCCTGGGTCCAGAAATCTGGCGGTGGGGGATTTGCCATTCCCCTGCTGCCACATTTCCAGACCAATGGGGAGCCTCATGCAGGTTCAACTGGTGCAGAATTGGGCCAATACTGAGCTGGATCCCACCTCCATGCCAACCCCATGTGTGGGATCTGGTCTGTGGGCCAGCCCTTGTCACTCATCTGGCCTGCTGGAAGATTCAGAACCACTGAGTTAGAATATCAGTTCTATACACTATCCCAGGTAATAACAATTTATTCAGCACATGTTTCCAAGATACCTTTTGTGTTACTATATACAGACCTGAGGATACCTTCTACCAAAGTACGAAAACATAAATCATAAACAGAATTGAGACTCACAGGCAAAATCAACAGCTAGGAAAATAGCACAAACCATGAAGAGTAGCACAGCAGCCACATCTGGTCCTCCAGAATAATTGTCTGAATAAGGCAATATGCAAACTGTATCACAGCATCCTGCTTTAAAAGGATATCATTTTCCTGTTCTGATATCAGGTAAAGAAGCAGCTAAATATCAAGACACGAACTGAGAAATTCAAATAAACTGACCTCTGAGATCACTATTCCTATACCTGAGCTAGAAGTGGTATGGTCCACTACATCATGTATCTCTAACATACAAAAGGTTGATACTGGTTCTTAACTTCTCAGTTAATTTGAAAGTAACCCCCCTGCATAAATAACATTAAAATGTAGCCACATCTAGATGGCATTAGCAAGCACAAGGCAGAGAACAGAGTGAAGACAGGATAGAGAAATACTAGTATACTAACCTGAAACCTGTCTTTAATTGATGGTCAGTATTCAGTAAAAGCGGATAGGACTTTGAGGTTCAGAGTCCTTACAGAAAAAGCTGCAGGTAGAGTATCTCTTGTGAAGCCTGGAGAGAGAAGGCACAGGGAAATCCCAAGCATGGAGGAGGACCTCAATTAAACTCTGTAGCACAAAAATCTAAGGCAGTGGTTCTCAACCATGTTAGATTCAAGGTACCCCTCAGAAAATACCAGCTCTTAGTTTTCACTCATTTTTTGATTAAAGAAAAGCAATAGAGCTATTCTTCTGTTGCAAAAAAATTAAGCCACAACAGCTCTGACCACAACTGGTCTGAATGTTGTTGACACTATGGATTCCTATTTGAAATCTCAGGGTTTACCTTGTGAATCGTGTTTTCACACCTAACATTGTGTGGCATCCCTTGGCAGCCTTGAAAGGATTTCAAAGCACCCCAGGGTGTTGCAGCACCCTGACTGGGAATCATTGTTTTAAAGCAATTATTTGAATAGAGGCCCTGCTGTGAGTAACCATGGGGATACACAGACTACTTCACCCAATGTCAGTCTTTGAGGGGGAAAGTATTATGGGGTAAATGGAGAACTGTGTGGCTGTTTCAAAGATTTACACACCCTTTCTCCAAACTAATCACAGCCTTGATGAAGCAGGTTATTACTGGATTTTGCTGAACAGAGCAATGTTAAAATGGAGTTAAGTATAAACCAATTTAATCTAATCTGTCTCTACAATGTTCCTTCATCATAAATGTTTACTTTAGCCTGTTGTCTCTCCAGTGAAAAAACTTTGAGCCATGAAGAATAAAAACTGAGGTGGGGAATTACCATTCATTACAAAAATACATACTGTACTAATGTTTTGAATTCAGAATAATGAAAGACTTCAGTGAATGTTAGCTAAATGGAAAATGTGTGGAAAATGGAAATATTTTACCCATGGATCTGTTGTATATCTGTTTGACCTACATTATATCAGAGTAGCATACAGCCCACTCCAAGTCAAAGCCCCTAAGAGGGAGATTGTTACAGAGTATACATGAAACCAACTCTGGTAACTGGCTTTATAAAGGCTCTGCCAGAACGTTACTCTTTAACCTGTTGATCACACCCCTAGAAGCTAAGATCTTATGGGTATATCTGGAATTCTATAATAACTAACTGTGCGGGGCTGCCTGTTTACCATGGAGTTACACAGATCTCTCCAACAAATCACAACCTTAATAGAGAGTATTATGTGAAGTCAGTAGGTAAATGAGGGAATGAAAAGCATTGTCGATGTTGGTGTATAAAATGTAGGGAATGGATACTGCTGTTATTAGAAGATGTACGTATCTATACTAGATGATAGTGTCACATATATTCATGTATAGAATGGAAGGTACATAGTATTCATGTTAATAATAAGTCTTAGTGCTTATACAACAGCTGTAATTTGTAGATCCTTAGATAAAGAATAATATCATTATCACTATGCCAGGGAGAAAACAGTAAGGTGAAAACCTGTGCTGTACATGTATATTAATTACACAGATGAATAGAGTGTCATGGGACTTTTATATGTACAAGAAGAAGGTGAATAGTGTAATAGTATTTGGGGTGTAAAATCAAGTTTGGGTGATAGTATAAGAAGGATGTGCATAGAACTGGCTGGGATGGATCATGTCAGGGAATTTGTTTTTATAGCGTTACAGGATGCTGAAGCATATAATGGATGCAATTAAGTATAATCAGAGATGGATAATACTATCAAATGTACATGCTAACAATGAAGGTCCTGTTATAGAATGTCCATATATATATAGTGAAAGGTTTGCTAGCCTGATGGGATGTCCATGTATATAGTGGCAGGAAAGAGACAGTGGTAGGGAATGTCTGTGCATATAATATGTGTATAGGTAGTATTGTGTGATGTGTGTTATGAAGAACAGTTTGTACTGCAGTGTGTCAGTGTGTGTAACATGAAGGCCTTCACCAGTATCCTGAGGATTCATGTGTTTCAAATAGAGTATAGGTAGAATTGTAGGACATTTGTGCACGTAATGGGGGAGGAGGGTGGATGAATAGTATGATATAACGGAGGATGGGTAACATTGTGCAATGACTGTGTATGTAACAGGTAGGATGGACAATATGGAATGTCTGCCTCAATAACTGGGAGTTATGGAACTTCTTGGTAAACTGGGGCAGTTAATATTATGAGACATCAATAAATACAATGAAGATCTGATATATTTCATGGGATGTCACTTTGTACCATGAGGGATTAATTATATTGTATGGAAGTATGTATAATTGGGTTATTTGTACTTTTATGGAATGCCTGTGTCATTATAAAGTGATGATTAGTACGACTAGTAAGAAAAGGATAGTGCTATGAAGCGTCTAATAGAATATATCACATCTGCCCAAAGAACTTTGTCTGCCTATGTCCTTAGACCAATACAGCTACAACCAAAAACCAAAAACCCTAAAGTGTCTCAAGCCTATAAATGGGAAGAATGGCTGTGTGTAATTGGGATATGGGGAGTTTTATGGGTGCCAAAGTTTATAATGGAAGGATGCCTTGTATTATGGGCTGTGTGCGTCTGACCTGGGATAAATACTCTTAGAGCATTTACATGTATAAAATAAAGTGATTAGAGTTTGGATTGCATTCTGGGAAATCTGTGTGTACTGTGAAGGGGAAGTAGGGTGTTCTGCATATACTGGGAGGGATAAGTGAGTAGCATGGGATAAGAGGAGGAAGGGAAGAATTACAATATGAGATGTTTGTATGGGAAATGAAAGGAGTGAACAATAATATGGGATGTCCGTAACAACAAATATGCATGCGCGTGCGCATGTGCACACACACACACTCGAATGCTGGAGTGTACAAGGAACAAGAAATGCTGTCGTGGGCAGTCTGTGTGTATACTGGGAAGAAGCAGGATACCATTATGGCACAGCCATGTTTCTAGCATGATGGGATGCTTGTGCCTGTGGCCAGGAGCAGCTAGCGTAATGAGACAGGGTATTTCTGTTCATTTGTTTGTTTTTAATTTATAGCCGAGGACAAATTAGCCAAAACTAATTCCAGATCCAAGAGTCCAGAACCATAAGTGGCCCTACTCCACCCACACTTGGGGCTTCATATGTTTCCAAATCCTTTGGCCGGCATCCTACTTGCAGGCCCAAGCCTGGAGGCTTGGGGTTTAGATGTCCCCAAGTTTTGCTTGCCCTTAGCCAGAAGGCCCTTGGACCAAACAAGGGAGGAGACTCCCATTTCCTTGAAGTGGGCTTAAAGCTGCTGCACCTCAGCAGGTACTTAACTATGTCAGAAAAGCAGTTCTCCTGGGGTGTGGTTCAGGAAAACTGTCGTCATGGACACAGATACATGGTATTTCCCCTGCCAGGTTAAGAAGCCACTACACTTGTCCTGAGCCATGAAGAGGCTAGCACAATGGGATGTGAGGTTGGTAGTGGTTCACAGGCACAGCTCTGGACCATGGGCTGCCATGCCTTGTGGATGCGGTGCTGGATGCTGGGCTCCCTTTGAAGAGTGGGTAAGCTGACAACTGTGAGACGTGTGCCTGGAGGTCAGCTAGCATGGGCTCGCTGCCTGGGTGCGTGTTGGAGGGGCGCTCTGGGGTATGTGGAGTCTGCATCATCTGGAGGCATAAAGAATCCTGGCAGGCTATGCCCTGTGCCCCCAGCAGTTACTACGCTCCACACAGAAGGGCGGGGAGGGGGCCTGGAAGTGAGGGGTCAGAGGTATGAGGAGGCTGGTGGGCAGTGGAGGGGCCCGAGTACCATGGGCTGTTAGCTGGCACCCTGCTCAGCCTGGTCCGCCTGCATGGAGGGGGAACATATGAATGCGATTATTATGGGCTGCCTGGCTGGAGTGAGGGAGCGGGCAGTGAGTGCGAGTATTGTGGGTTGTGGCTAAGAGTTGCTGAGAGTATTATGGGATGCCGGGCTGGACCGTGGCTCCCGGCGACTATTATGGGATGGCTGACTGAACGCGGTGGGGGTGGGGGAGGGGGGGAGGAGGTGGAGAAGGTGACTATTATGGGATACATATCAGGGGGCATGACTATTATGGGATGTTACCGGGCTATTGTGGCACGTTTTAGTAGGGGGCTTAAAGAGGGGGCAGGGCTTATTATGGGATGCCAGACCAGGCAGTGACAGGATACCTCTGTGAGGGGGCGGGGGGTTACCGCAGGATGTGTAGGTGGGGGGAGGAACTATTATGGGATGGTGGGGGTGGAGGTCTGTGGGGGGAGAGTTTGGAGGTTATTATGGGATGTCTCGGGGAGGGAGGGCGAGGCAGGGGGCATTATCGTGGGTTGGAGCAAAGGAGTATTATGGGATGTTGGAGTGAAGGGGTTAGTGTGGGGAGTATATTATGGGATGTTTCTCCGAGGAAGGGTTCTATTATGGGATGTTCCTGATGGAAAGGGGGGGTTGATTATTATGGGATGCAAGGCCGGGCAAGTGTGTGGGGAGTTATGAAGGGAGGGTGGATATTATGGGATGTCTGGTCGCCTGGGTGACGGGGGCGGGGCTCGTTGCCGAGGTGCCAGAGCATATTATGGGATGGAGGCGGGAGTAGGCGGGGCCTGGCTGGGGTTTTTTTCCCCCCTTTAAGAGGCGGCGTCGGGGCAGGAGCCATTTTCCCTTCAGCGGCGGCGGCGAGTGGCACCGGGTGAGGAGCCGGGAGGGGACGCGGCCGGGGGGATGGCAGGGGGCGCCGCCCCGGGTCCCTCGCGTGCCCGCCCGGCGCCCCCTGGGGCCCGGCGCCCAGCCCAGCCCGCACGGGGCGCACCTGCCGCCCGGCCCCACCGCGGTGCGGCACCCGAGCGTTGCTTCCCCCCCCCCCCCCCCCCCCCCGCTGGCCCGGCCTTTGTTGTCCCCCGGCCACGCCGCGCCGGCCGCTAGGGGCAGCCCCGGGGGCGGGGCTGGGGCCGGGCAGGGGAGCCCCTGGGCCGGCGTGGCCGGGGACCGGGGGCAGGGGCCGGGCCTGCCGACTGGCGCTGGCCTCGGCCCAGGCCGCCTTCTCGTCGACGGGCAGAGCTGGCCCTGGCAGGCAGGCAGGCAGGCGTGCGCCCGCCGGCCCCGGGCGTCCCCTCCGGGCCGTGGCGCGGCTCCCGCTAGGCAGGACTCTGCTGCTTGGCTTCGTTGCCGGGGAAGTATGGGGCTGGTAGGCGCGCGCATCCGCCCCCTTCCCGGCTCTCCAGTCCGCTCCCCACGTGCTGCGGGGGGCAATCCCTTCTCGCCCGGGTGGCTCTCCTGCCGGCTGCTGTAACCTACTTTCCTTCTCCCTTTTCAGGAAGCTGAGGGGCAGGAGGAAGGAGACGAGGCTGCACGAGCTGTGTAAGCCCTCGTGTCCCTGCTTTAAGAAGATATGGCATCGAGCATTGGTCCACTGTCACCCTGCTCTGCTGGTAGCGATGACGATGAGATGGAGATCCTGTTGAACAACAGTATTCCTCAGCATCCAGGTATGGATAGCATGGTCAGGATCTCTGCAGCAAGCTGTGGCTCTCTTGTGTCTTGGCCGAGTTAGTGGTGCTGTGGGACTCAGTGGTAGGAGAAACCTGTTTTGTTCAGAGCATTTTGTGTCTGATTGGAATATTTGGGCCTTAATGGTTGTTTTTAAGAGTGACTGGTCCTGCGGTTCAGTGAGGTGAACTTTCTCATTGCAAGCTGTTGCTGGTGGGTGGGAACATGCACCCTGATGGAGCCACCCACCACCTAGAAGGTGCACACTTCATGGCTGGGGGGAGGATTCTGCGTTGGAGCAGGGTGTCAGGTTTGTACTCCTTCACTTGGGAGCTTAGACCTGCTAGCGTCCAGAGCAAACTGCCCTGGGCTATCGCTTGACCCAGTTTCTTTACCCACCGCACCTAGTTCTGCCAGCTTCTCCTGGATCCTGCTCTGCTGCTCCCCTTAGCCCTCTCCTTGTTGCAGTAGATGTACTGACAGTGCAGTGTGGTTGTAGGATGGAGTTCCTCTGGTGTATTAACCTGCAGTCCCTGTATCTGCCTCTTCCTTGTAAACATAGTCCACGTGCCTCACACAGAGACTAAGAGCTCAAGAGACTGGGATTTATAACTGCTACTTCATTCCCAGCATTGTTATTGTATAGAACTCTACCTCTTCTCTCAATCTGTAAAACAAGGATGAATGTATATCCTGGAGTAGTGGGTTCTAAAATGTGATCCTGAATTTGCCTCTGAACTGCCTTTTCACTCTGTAGGTGAAAGGTGGCAGCAAAGTGTTGTCAACAGGATGCCATGGTATGGCTTATTATGGCCAGTTTGTTTTCAGGGTCCTCCTAGTAGCTGCAGAGCTCTGGGGAAATCTCAAGGGATTGGGTGAGACTGAAGCAATGGAAAGAAGCTGAAAAATAGTCTTCCAGCTTCTCCTCCTAAAGAGGGTGGCTGTGAGCCTAGGAAAAGGAAGCCTTCTCAGGGTTGGGGCCAGGCCCCTCATTGGTTAAGTTACTGGGAAGTTAAGAAGCTTGGGCAATGTGCCAAATGGTGTAGGGACATCAGACAGTCCTAAATCAGAACTTGCTGGAGGGGTAGATTATGGAGCCCACACTTCTGGGGAGGATTCAGTAAATGTTACTGGATGAAGGCATACTTATGGAAATTAGAAATGTGGCAAGAATACTCTCTCTGTCCAAGGATACAGGATCCCAGGCTGAGCACTTCCTTTCTCTCTTGTCCTTTGGTTGTTGCGACTTGTGGCTTCCCCCATCTGGCTTAGCTCCTGTGGTCAGGAGGCCATTTTCCCTTGGAGGGAGAGCGAGTGACTCTGTAATGGGCGGGGCAGCAGGGGAAGGCGAATGGTTGGACTGCTGTGGATCTTGTCACAAAGGAAAAGGCTGTCTGGCTGTCCATGCTCCTCTGGGCTTTGTGTGGGGGGAGGGGGAACAGATGGGAGTGTGTGGGGGAGCTGGCATGCATTACAGTGATGAGGGATTGAGCTTGCTGACTTGTGCCTGAAGAAGGGTTTGTGGATCCTGTTGCGCTGGATTCAGTGGGTTGCCCTAAGCAGCAGCTATGCAGGTGGGAGAGAAGCAAGCAGCAGCTGACAGTTTTTTGATCTTTGCTTGCCATTGCAGGGTCTCCTGGGCTGAAAACCATATTTTTATGGGAGATCTTGGGATGGAGCCCATGCTCTGATTCTAGCCTAGCTGGTCCTTGGACTTCCTGCTGTGTTGTAGTCTGTCTATCCCAAAGACCAAGGTGTGGCTCCTTCTCTCTCTCTCTCTCTCTCTCTCTCTCTCTCTCTCTTCCTTTTCCCTTCCGCACTTTACTCCTGTGCCACTTTGCTGGTCACATCTGCAGGACTCAGCAGCCCACTTGCTCAATCTCTGCTGTGTCTGCTGAGCTAAAGAACTTTCTAATCCTCAAATATTTCATGTGGCTCTGTTCAGAAAAGTGTTACTGAGATGGAGAGAGGGGATGGATAGTGATTTTTTTTTTTTTTAGGGTGTATTGGAGCTATTATTCTCTTATTTAGTGTGGCATAATCTGGTTAGCCAGACTTGTTTTGAATGTGTGTTGCTATGAGTTGAAGCAATTAAACCCTTTGTGAAAAGTGGCATATGCTGGAATCCACACTTGCAGGTGGTGAACTGTGAATGGCTGAAATCAAATCTTCCTAAATTTGTTTGGCCTTTCCTTCCAGAGCCTGAAGAAGAGCCGGAGGAAGAGCTTCTATCAGAGGCTGAAACTCCCAAGATCAAGAAGAAGAAAAAACCCAAGAAGCTGAAGGAACCAAAAGTGCCCAAGCTCAGCAAGCGCCAGAAAAAGGAGGTGAGGAATGAAGGGAAGAAGAGGGGGGGAAGGAAATGAGCTCTGACTGCTGAGTACGCAGGGGATCTCTTCTGTTGGTTTATGGCATGTGGCTTTGACCCTTAGTAATGAGCCCCTTTAAATGGTGGTAAAGGTGTGCTAATTTAATACTTACCTAAGGTATCATCTCACTGCTGCCTGATCTTCTCTCTCTCGCCTTCTCTTTCCTGCCGTCCTTCCACCCCTGCCACAAGCTGGGAGACAGCTCTGGTGAGGGAAATGAGTTTGTGGAGGAAGAGGAGGAGGTCTTGCGCTCAGACAGTGAGGGCAGCGACTACACCCCAGGGAAGAAGAAGAAGAAGAAACTAGGACCCAAAAAGGAAAAGAAAAATAAAGCCAAGCGCAAGGAGGAGGAAGAGGAGGAGGAGGAGGATGATGACTCCAAGGTGAGAGAAGCTGCCCAATTGTCCCCACTCCATCACCAAAATATGAACTGGAGAGACTCTTCTGTTTTCCCTCTGCAGAGGCATTTCCCTCTACTTTGCCCATTTTCCTCCTCCAGGATGTCTTAGGCTTGCCCATGTATCCAGATTACCATCCAAAGAACGTTTTGTTTTTTGTTTCGTTTCGTTTCCCTTCCCTTCCCAGGACAGGGTATACTGATCCCAGAGAGGTGGGATTTTTCCAGTTCCATCAGTGTTTGGAGAGTCTATCCCCTGAACCCCGGGGGAGTAGTGGGTGGGGAGATCCTAGAGCTGCTCAGATCCTAGAGCTGCTCAGAACTGATACAATCACCTGTGATGTATGGAGGTTCTTGGCATGTAGGGTTTCCCCTGAGACTTGCCTCATCTCCCTCTCCTAAGGAACCCAAATCATCTGCTCAGCTCCTAGAGGACTGGGGCATGGAAGATATTGATCATATCTTCACAGAAGAGGATTATCGCACTCTTACCAACTACAAAGCCTTCAGTCAATTTGTTAGGTAAGTCTTGAGCGGAAGGGGAAGGGGGAGGTAAGACAGAAGAACTGTTGGTCTTGGGACCTTGAAGCACCCTGCAGCTACTAAATGAGTCTTGGTGGCAAAATTGCATCCTTGTCGTCCTGTGTCCGTTCCCCCCACCCCCACCCACCCACACACACACACACGCACACACTTTTTTAAACAAGGTGGGATGGGAGGAGATAACAGAAAAATGATGCTCTGGTTTTGTGATGGTCTGGTCTGAGATGGAAGTCCTTGCTTCCATGCCCCATTCTACTGGAATATAGTAGATTTTGGGGTTTTACTTGTTTTTATTCTGCTTCTAGAACCAGCAATATTTGCCCCTCATGGTTGGGGTGGGGAAAGGGTATACTGACTGTTGAAATGAAAGCTTAGATTTTAGTGTCTGGTATAAGAGAGTGGCCACAAGACCAATCCAGTATTCATATGAGTCCAGTAATGCTTGATCTCTGATCCTGCACAGGCCACTCATTGCAGCCAAGAACCCGAAGATAGCTGTTTCAAAGATGATGATGGTACTGGGGGCCAAATGGAGGGAGTTCAGCACTAACAATCCCTTCAAAGGCAGTTCAGGAGCATCTGTGGCAGCTGCTGCGGCTGCTGCTGTGGCTGTGGTCGAGAGCATGGTGACCAGCGTGGATGTTGTCCTGCCCCAGCCCCCTGTTGATGTACCACTTCGTAAGGCGAAGACCAAGGAGGGCAAAGGTAAGCTGAAGAACTAGTGAAGGTGAAGTTCCTCTGATAAAGGTGCTGGTTGGCTTACCATCTCTCTCTCCTTCCTAGGGCCCAATGCCCGGCGAAAGCCTAAGGCCAGTCCTCGTGTTCCTGATCTCAAGAAACCCAAAACTAAGAAGGTGGCTCCTTTAAAAATCAAATTGGGAGGATTTGGCTCCAAGCGCAAGAGATCATCAGTGAGTGACTCTCTAGCCTTTTACCTCTTTGGGTAGGGGTGGTGATGGGACTTGCATCTGCATAGCTTGGCTCTCCCCAATAATATTGTATATTGGGGTAACCCTAGGATGCGAGGGGCTGGCTGACCATGACTGCCTGAGTTCCCTTTCTTTCTGCATTCTTCAGAGTGAAGACGATGATCTGGATGTGGAATCGGACTTCGATGATGCCAGTATCAATAGCTACTCTGTTTCAGATGGATCCACCAGCCGTAGCAGCCGCAGTCGGAAAAAACTCAAAGCTGGGAAAAAGAAAAAAAAAGGTATTTAGGTCTGTCATCTGCTAGAGAGATGACTCTAAGTAAGGACATGGGAGTAAAACTGGCTGTTGGTAGCATCTAAGGCAGTGACTTGCAGCCAGGGTGCTGTGGCAGGATGCTGTTGAGCATGTAAACAAGATTCACAAAATAAACCTAGAGACTTTCAAATGGGAACCCATAGCGTCAAAAACATTATGACTTACTGTGGTCTTTCTGAGTTCTTTGCAATAGTAGAATGGCTCTTATTTTTCTGTAGTCAAAAATAAAGTGAAAACTAAGAGCTGATATTTTTTTCCAAGGTGTGCCTTGAATTCAAAAAGGTTAAAAACTACTAGTCTAAGGGATACAGATCTCCAGAACAGGAGAATTGTTTTAATGGTGACTGGGAGAGAAATTGACAAAAGGAAAAAGCAGCTCAGGAAGGTGTCCCTATTCAACACTGAGAAGCCCATACCTCATTTTGTTCTTCAGGAATGTGTTCTGCCTTTGGCTCTGAGGCATGACAAGATTTCTTTACAGCTTTTGCTGGCACGCTTTTTTTCTCTCTCCTTGGTTTCCCCCTGTTCTTTCTGACATGCAGACAGAAAAGCCCTTGTATCTAGCCTTTGTAGTTTGAGGGATTATCCCAGTTGTTGCATAAAGGACTTCAACCCTGCTTATGACTTGCAGTGATGTAATGCTTGTCACCCTCCTTTTTCACTCAGGTGAGGAAGACTCTGCAGTGGCTGTAGATGGCTATGAGACAGATCATCAGGACTATTGTGAGGTGTGCCAGCAGGGAGGAGAGATCATTCTCTGTGACACCTGCCCCCGTGCCTACCACATGGTTTGCCTGGATCCAGACATGGAGAAAGCGCCAGAGGGCAAGTGGAGCTGTCCACATTGTGTGAGTTTTCAGGTTCCAAGAAAAAGCCATTGAGGAAAAGTTGTTTGTACTTCATGTTGGGACAGAAGATAGAATGACTTGGAATCTGGTGCCTTTGATGGGATGTGAGAAATCTATAGATCCCGGACTAACAATTTATCTCCATGTCAGGAAAAAGAGGGCATTCAGTGGGAGGCAAAAGAGGATAACTCTGAAGGTGAGGAGATCCTGGAAGACGTTGTGGGGGATGCTGAAGAGGAGGACGACCACCACATGGAATTCTGCCGTGTCTGCAAGGATGGAGGAGAGCTGCTCTGCTGTGATGCCTGTCCCTCTTCTTACCACATCCACTGCCTAAATCCCCCACTGCCAGAGATTCCCAATGGAGAATGGCTGTGTCCTCGCTGCACTGTGAGTCCCAAAACTATATACTATATTAACTCAAATACAAGATGGCCCTGAATAATAAGATTCCTCCCCACCCCAACTTTAGATTCTGTACATGGAAAAATTCATAATTTTGTGTCAGTAGAATCTAATTATTGGAGTGCTTGTCATTGTCTGTCTTTTTTTTGTCATTCATCCCACTCCTGCTCCTACTACTACAGTAGGGAAAATAGTGGCTGTGGGGGGACAGATGGACCCCTTGCCCTCTGCTGCCACTGCCCTCCCTAGCCTTATTGTTAGACCCTGCTCAGGCTCTGTTCCCTCCCCAAGCACAATGTGGAAATCAGCTGCAGGTGGTAGTAAGGGGGCCAAAGGGACAAAAAGGAGGGCAGAAACTGCTGTGGGCATAACTGGCCCCAAACCTGCTTGCTGCAAATTTCAGTACAGGTACTCCATATTCGTACTTTTTTGAGCACAACTTTTGTACCTGCTTATACATAGTATAACTGCTCATGGTATTTTGGCTTTGGACTTACTGTATCGTTCATTGGGTTAGGCCCCAGCAGAGTCAACAACATTTCCAACCATAATGACCCAATAGCCCAGCACTGTTCTGTGTATATACTTAAAATACCATGGAGATCTACCTCTTCTTATATGTGAGTAAATACAGTCATCTCTTGGAGCATGTAACTACTACTCACTGGCTTCTCACCTTGCTGTCTGTGGCTATCTTTTTTTGGGGAGGGCCCTTTCTCTTCCAGCCTTTACAGCTTGGAAACCATCTCCAGACTTCAAGAAGGGGCTCTGAGGCCCCCAGTCCTAACTAGCCATCTCTCTTTGGCAGATGTATATAGTTAATGTGCAAAATATTTCTGTGACCTTGAGTCTGAGTCCATGGGAGTGTTTTTAAACATTTGTATATAATCATCTATGTCCAACTTCTGTAGTGCCCAGCTCTGAAAGGAAAGGTGCAGAAGATCTTGATCTGGAAGTGGGGCCAGCCACCTGTGGGTCCACCACCACCACGACCACCTGATGCAGACCCTAGTGCTCCTCCCCCCAAGCCTCTGGAGGGCCGGCCTGAGAGACAGTTCTTTGTCAAATGGCAGGGCATGTCTTATTGGCATTGCTCTTGGGTGTCTGAGCTACAGGTAAGTGAGGGTCCTTGACCTATAAAGGGGGTGGTTTCTGACATCCATTTAGGAGAGTGTTATGTTGTGCCACTAAACATCTGTTCCTGTTTTCAGCTGGAGCTGCACTGCCAGGTGATGTTTCGAAACTACCAGCGCAAGAATGACATGGATGAGCCACCCTCGGGGGATTTTGGTGGTGAGGAGGAGAAAAGCCGAAAACGGAAGAACAAGGATCCAAAGTATGCTGAAATGGAAGAACGCTTCTATCGCTATGGGATCAAGCCAGAGTGGATGATGATCCACAGGATCCTCAACCACAGGTGAGGAAGGGAGCAAGCATATGCGATTGGCAAGAGCTCTACATTCTTAACCCAGTGACATTTAAACTACCTAAAGTCATGGGACCCTTTAATCTTGCTTCTGCTGTGGAACCCCTACCGCATCCTAAAAATTGATTTGGAGCCAGGCAACCCAGTCCAGCAATGGTGGCACACCACCTCCTGGCATGCTCTGCCATTAGCCCTAATCTCCTCCTTCTGGAACCCCTGATTACCTATTGCAGACTCCAGGGTTCCACGGAACACAGTTTGAAAACCACTGTGCTGTCATATGGAAAGGTGGGAGCTTGCTTAAGTGCTACATAAGGGAGGGAGACACTTGCTGAATCCTCAGTCACAGAAGGGTGGACTCAATGTGCAGTAGTTCATTGAATCCTTAACTGGAGATTAGATGCACTCGACGAAAGGGTGGATTATCAAGGGCAAAGGGGGGTGTAATCGGGCACCCTTTAATGTGGATGAAAGCGTGATTGGGAGCTCCAGCTTCAGTTATGCTGGCATTCATGGGCTTAACTTCTCTCCTGCCCCTTCCCTTTCAGTAAGGGGCTTTCTTGTCTCTTGATCTTTCCTCCCTGGTGTAATGTGGTGTAGTGAATAGTGCTTGTTTCTAGGCATAATCTTTATCTATTTACTTATTTTTTGTGATCTTCCTCAGTGTGGATAAGAAAGCGAGTGTCCATTACCTGATTAAATGGAGGGACCTACCTTATGACCAGGCATCTTGGGAGAGTGAGGATGTGGATATACAAGATTATGATCTCTACAAACAGGCCTACTGGAATCATAGGTAAAGGGTTTGGGGGAGGTGGGCAGGTACCTTTTTACTATATGTAAGCGAGGGGGCTCAGGTCCTGCTCTCCATCTCTCTAGCTCCTCTTCCTATTTGCCTTTTACAAATTTCATTGTGCTCATCTTTTCCCTTGGGGCTGTTTTTGAACAGAGAGCTAATGAGAGGTGAAGAAGGTCGGCCTGGCAAGAAAATAAAGAAGGTGAAGATGCGGAAGCTGGAGAGGCCCCCAGACACTCCCACAGTGGATGTAAGTTGCTGCTTCCTGCTTAGAAGCCATGTCGGATTCTGAGGTGAAGAGGAAAATATCTTTTTCAATTAATGACACTAGTTGGTATCTGATTCAGATATTTTTAGTAAGTGCTTAGGCTGATGGCAAAAGACCACTGCCTGTAGAGTCTCCTCGAGTTGAAGGAGTTTTTACATCCAGGCTTATCTTGCCTTTTCAGGACTGTCATGAGGGTAAGTAAAGCTGAGCTCTTGAGCGAGAGAAATGTTCTTCAGAACCAGTAGTGTAGAGCAGAGGAAGGGGGAACTTGGCCTGCTACTGTGTGAAGTATACCTGTCCTGGGAGAGAAGCTGATGCCTTAGAAACTAAAATCTTGGCTAGGGCTGGCTGGCTTACTAGAGACTTAACTCTCCTCCTTTTTTTTCCATTGCAGCCAACAGTGAAGTATGACCGACAGCCAGACTACCTTGATGTAACAGGAGGGACCTTGCACCCATACCAACTGGAAGGGTTGAACTGGCTACGCTTCTCCTGGGCCCAGGGCACAGACACTATCTTGGCTGATGAAATGGGGCTGGGCAAAACTGTGCAGACAGCAGTGTTCCTATATTCCCTGTACAAGGAGGTGAGGGGCAAAAGTGGCTTGGAATGCTCATTAAGGGGGGGGGTGCTTTCCTGTGCAACAGGTGCATGTATAACATTCTGGAGGACTCTTCTTCAGGGCCACTCGAAGGGACCCTTCCTGGTGAGTGCCCCACTTTCTACAATCATCAACTGGGAGCGGGAGTTTGAGATGTGGGCTCCAGACATGTATGTGGTGACCTATGTGGGAGACAAAGATAGCCGTGCCATCATCAGAGAGAATGAATTCACCTTTGAGGACAATGCCATTCGAGGGGGCAAGAAGGCCTCCAGGATGAAGGTACAGAACTGTAAGATGTGTTTCTTGAAGTTAAGCCCCTGATTACAATGGACTGACTGGGAGTTAAAGATTTGAGATGGGCCTTAAGACTCCTAGGAAACTAGTTCCTGTCTGAGCTATAGAGGCAAAGACAGTTGCTATTTGAAAGCTATTGGGCAATTCCCTAGGTGGTATTTGATGGAGGCTTTTCTAATAGGGCAGGTGGTGCCCTCTGGAGTGGTCAAAAATTTAGTAGTAAATGAGGGAGGTTCTGGGACCAGGTGACCTAGAACTTCCTTGGCTCTGACAGACTTACTTGGACTCTAGGCAAGTCCCCCTTGTTTCTGTTGAACCTGAAAGTGCTGGCTTTGCTTTGCAAAAGAATTTTGAGGTCTGTGGCATTGGGTAAGTGCCAGTTTTAGAACTGCATTTCTTGGGTATGTTTGACTCCTTCAGGGAACCAATAAAAAGGCTAATTCCTCTGTATCAAAAAAGCATCAATAAGTCCACTTGTAGTGGGCTGAGCAGTAGAGAATTTTTCACTTTTGATGGTGACTAGCTATTGCAAAATTTTAAGCTTTTTCCAAAAACCCTTGAACCTTCTAGCTGAAAGATTGCCTGTCAAGGTTGGGTCATGGCAGTGCTGTTCAAAGCTTTCTAGGAACCCAGGGAAGCTGGGCCTCTTCTGATGAGCCTGGAAAGGAGAATCTTATTTAATTTTCTGCTGGTACTGCTTGAAACTTCAAGCACTAGTAAAATGACTCCACTCTGCCCTGCTGAGCTAGTGCTCCAACTAGCCAGTGTTAACTTCTTTATTTTTCCAAGTTCTTGTCCAAGTCCCAGAAAGCACTTCACTTACCAAAATAGTAACCTAGTGTCACTGCAAATGAGTTACTATTTAATGAAGTTGAACATTTTTTGGTGGAGTAGACTTCTAGCTTCCATATGAAACCAGATACTTATGAGCTAGAGTGGATTTACTTTGTTTTAGAACTACCTGAATGCGTGAGGCAATTTTATTTTGGGCAGGGGGCTGCTTACTGAATCTTGGCAAGCCACCGAGGACCGCATGACAGGCAGCCTAGGGCAGATAAATATTAATTTTCTAGGGGCCCCAAGGTCCTGATAGTGGCCTGGTGGGCTGCATCCGGCCCCTGGGCCGCATTTTGCCCTCCCCTGGATTAACACATTGATTCTTGGACAGAGAATTTTGGGTGTAGAGGACTTCTAATAACAGTGGATTGTCAAGGCAGCCAGATAAGAAGATAGTTCCTGACCTGTTACTGCTGCTCTGCCAAGGGACTGCAAGACTGTTCTTTGCCCTTCCCCCATAGCCTGATGGTTAACTGTTTGGTTTGTTTGTTTGTTTTTGTTTTGTTTTTTTCCTCGCCCCCTCTGTAGAAGGAGGCAGCTGTGAAGTTCCATGTGCTCCTTACATCATATGAATTGATCACCATTGACATGGCCATTTTGGGCTCCATCGACTGGGCCTGTCTCATTGTGGATGAAGCTCACCGGCTCAAGAACAACCAGTCTAAGGTACTGGGGGATGAAGGTGGTGAGGCCTGTAGGATTTGAAGGCTAGACTTTTATGCTGTTCTGCTTTCCTGAATAACAGAGGCCAGAGAACTTCATTGAGACTTCAAAAGATGCTACTGCATGCTTGCATCAGACCTGTAAAACTTGTCAGGAAGTTACAGAATCTTAGTTTCAAGATGCAAGGAAAGGGACACTTCAAGCCACTAGAACTGCTTGCTAATTTTGTTTAAAAAAAAAAAAAAAAAAAGTCCCAGTATGAATTTATGTAGGCTTCCAGCCTTTAGATCTTTTTTTACTCTATTAAAGAATCCTATCTTATTGCAAAGTTCCTTGGGTAGGTATTCAAGCTGCAGGATCAGATTAAAACTACCTGTTGAGGAGCTAAAGTCTTTTATTTTATCTGAAGTCGAGACCCACTGTATAGCACGTTTTGGGGTTGGTTGTTTTCTTTCTGACCCTTGTATCATTGTGACCTTTCTTCCTTTCCTTTATTTCCTTGTAGTTCCCTCCTCCCCTCTCCACAACTGTCCCATCCTGCATTCCCAGTACTCCAGTAATCTTAACACTACTTCCACATATCACACTTCCTAGCCACAACACTTACACTGGAACTCCCAATTTGACTTATCCCCAAGTTCTTATTTGTTTAAAATGCTTTGTAGAATACACCTCCATCCTGTAAACACGACTTATTTTGTTCTAGATGTAGTACCTTCAGTCTAGCTGTATTAAAATGTGAGGTGTGAAGCTATACTTACCCAGCAGTCCAGCTTGACGTGCCTGTGATGTTCTACCACGCCAAGTTAATCAGAAATTATCTTTTATAATTAATGCTTTACAGAAAATGAGGGATATGTCTAGAAACATGAAGAAATACTTCACCTTGAGAGAAAAGGATACTTCACTAAGCTGCCTTTTTAGAATCCCATCTGAGTCCGTTCTTGATTAATTTTAATGTGGACCGGCTGTGTTGACTTATATAGTTCTGACTTTCACATCAAGACTATATGATACTAAGTGAAAAGTTGTTCTGTCAGTTATTTCTGACTTAGCTTAAAATTGTTTGATAGACAACTTTCATAATTTACATAGGATTCTAAAAACATGTTGACCAAATTGATTGAGGTAATGAATCTCATTCATGGCTCATCCTGGTTGTACCTTTTTATAGAAACTGGTGTAACCCCAGCTTTTTCAAGCTTTTGAAACTTTCTGATGTTTAAGATTTGTGGGGCTTGTTTCTTGGGGGAAGGTGTATTGGGGGGGAGGCTAATAAACCCATATAAATGGCTAAGAATGCTCTTTGGCTACTCCTAGAAGCCTCTGGGGTCAGAAGTTGAAAGAATGTCATCCTTTAATGTAGGAAAATGTAGAGTTCAGAAAAGGCTGGTCAGCTGGTAGGGCTAGCTAGTCAAGAAAAGTAGTTCTGTTATTTGCTGCAGTAGGCTTCCTCCAGGCAGGCAGAGCTGAGGAGATGCTGGTGTCAAGCAGTAGTATGAATGAGAACACCTGGGCAGTGTCAGATTCATCTAGGGCACTTGCACAAACTGTTTAAATGGTCTAAACTGAGCCTTGACTTGAGTGGTTAACTCTAGAAGGAATTTTCCTTGGGGTAGGATTTTTAATTTTGACACGAGATCAGCAGTCCGTTGACTGGACGAGGTCCTTGACTCCCTTCTTCCTTTCTTCTCCCTTCCAGTTTTTCCGGGTACTGAATGGCTATTCTCTCCAGCACAAGCTGCTGCTCACTGGGACCCCTCTGCAGAACAATTTGGAGGAGCTGTTCCACTTGCTAAACTTCTTGACACCTGAGAGATTCCAGTATGTCCTGCAAGGCAGATTTAGGCTGACTGCCTCTGCCTTCCTACTCCTACCCTCTTCTGTCCCCCTGCAAGTTTGTCACCTTTGCAGCTTTTACTCCAATGCCTGTGTTTTCTATGCAGTAACCTGGAGGGCTTTTTGGAAGAGTTTGCAGATATTGCCAAGGAGGATCAGATCAAGAAGCTGCATGACATGCTGGGCCCACACATGCTGAGGCGTCTCAAGGCTGACGTTTTCAAGAACATGCCCTCAAAGACTGAACTTATTGTGCGGGTAGAGTTGAGCCCTATGCAGAAGTGAGTGTCAGGGAAGAGGAAAGCTTGCTGCTTTCCAAAGTAGCTGCCAAGTGCAGCTCATCCTGTCTCTAGGACTGCTTGCATAGACATGTTGGGTTCCACTACAACAGAGGGAGAAATAAATCCTGTGGTCTAATGTAGGGGATGAAAGGATTGTAATTTACCATTGGCAGAGGTGGGTAGCTAACAGGAAGGTAGTTCTCAAATTATCATACAATCATAGGGCTGGAAGGGGGGCCAAAACCAATGCAATAAGGTGCTGGGGGGGAGATATGGATCAAGTACTTTCTCACTTAAGTAAAGGTATCTGTCTGACTTTGGACTCATTCTCCACAGGAAATATTATAAATATATTTTGACAAGAAATTTTGAGGCACTGAATGCACGTGGTGGTGGCAATCAAGTCTCCCTGCTCAATGTGGTCATGGATCTGAAGAAATGCTGCAATCACCCCTACCTCTTTCCTGTGGCTGCTATGGTATGTTCTATCCCCTTAGGTATCTGTATCTCCTTATTTATGTGGTATATGCCTACCTGGAGTTGCTCTGCAGCGCCTTTTGTCATCTTGGCTCCTGTAGTTTAGTTTTTGTCCAAAGGATTAGTAGGACCTTTTCCATTTAGTTTCTTCCCTGTGGTAAGCAGGACTGACTTATCCCTGCCCAGTGGGAAAGGCACAATGAAAACAACAACAGAAATAACTGAGCTGGTGTGGCTTGGAAGGAGAGAAACGGAGTGGAAGTCTAGGCATTAAACTGAGCTGAGTTGAGCTGGCAAATGCTAAGTGGCCCCTGGGGTCACAACATCCTGGCTCAGGAATCCCAAAAGGAAATGTAGAGTCCCTTTCCCCTAACTCTTCTCCAATTCATTGCACAGGAGGCTCCAAAAATGCCAAATGGGATGTATGATGGTAGTGCCCTGATCCGAGCATCTGGGAAGCTTCTGCTGCTCCAGAAGATGTTGAAGAACCTCAAGGAAGGAGGCCACAGAGTACTCATCTTTTCACAGGTATTGGGGTATTGAGACTGAGGGTCCATACATGAGCGGGGGGTGACCAAAAAAGTCCTATTTTTGCTCATCTGTTTCATCTTCTTGTCTCCAGATGACTAAAATGTTGGACCTTTTGGAGGATTTTCTGGAACACGAAGGGTATAAATATGAGCGGATTGATGGTGGGATCACGGGGAACATGCGGCAGGAAGCTATTGATCGTTTCAATGGTACGAAACTCCCCATGCCTCTCATAAAAGGAGAACTCTCCCTCACCTTACAGGTGTTTGGTTCCTGACATAGGACCCTTGCTTCTGACTTGAAGCACATACTGCTTGATGTCAGTCATCAGTGCCTGGGTTGAGATGGCTTCTCTCTTACTCCCCTTCCCCCCCAAACAAAGGGAGGCTGAGGGGTTAGTTAAGTAATATTGTCTTTCCTCCTCTGCCTGCCTTCCACCCCTTTCCATCCAAGCTCCTGGTGCTCAGCAGTTCTGCTTCCTACTTTCCACTCGAGCTGGTGGGCTTGGTATCAATCTGGCCACAGCAGATACAGTGATCATTTATGACTCGGACTGGAACCCACATAACGACATCCAGGTGAGGCTTTTAGGAGACTGAAATCGCAAGACAAGTGGTGAAAGGGGAGGGGGAAAGTCTTGGGAGGGATGGGACTTTGTCTGGACAGGGAAAAGGGTCTTCCACTGTGGGTAACATAAAACATTAAAGTAGGGGTGGGAAGGGTGGAAGGGAGTTAGCACTGAAAGCTGCTACCTAAGAATAAACTGGGAACGGAACAGGGGAGAAGAGTGAAGGATTGGAGGAGGTACAAAGTAAGACTCATGGATTTATCATACCCAGTTTTGGGTTTGTTCTAAGCATGTGCTCTCTCTCCTTCAGGCCTTTAGCCGGGCACACAGGATTGGGCAGAACAAAAAGGTGATGATTTACCGCTTTGTGACACGGGCATCAGTGGAGGAGCGTATCACTCAGGTGGCCAAAAAGAAGATGATGCTAACGCATCTAGTAGTGAGGCCAGGTTTGGGCTCCAAGACAGGCTCCATGTCCAAGCAGGAGCTTGATGACATCCTCAAGTTCGGCACTGAGGAGCTCTTCAAGGATGAATCTGCAGAGGGGGGTGAGTGCATACAGCTTGTCTGAGGGATGGTGCCAAAGTTGGGGAGGATCTCCTGCTTTGGCAAGTGAGAGCAGATGGCAACTGCTGCTCTGTAGAGGGGCCTCAAGTTGGCACTTGCTCCAAAACCCTTTTGACATCACCACTGAAAAACTGTGGTCCTCCCCCTCAGGTGATAACAAGGAGGGTGAGGACAGCAGTGTCATTCACTATGATGACAAGGCAATTGAACGGTTGCTGGACAGGAATCAGGATGAAACGGAAGACACAGAACTCCAGGGCATGAATGAGTATCTCAGCTCCTTCAAGGTGGCCCAGTATGTAGTACGTGAGGAAGAGATGGGGGTGAGTATGAGCTGTGTGTCTTGCCCCCTTTAAACAAAAGGTATATGCAACTACAGGACCTGTGTGGAGCTCAAGAGAATAGGGGAGGGATAATCAGATGTTTGTGACCTCATAGGTTTGGATTTTTTGAGTGTAGGGCTGTCTCCTTATCATCCTCTCTGATGCAGGAGGAGGAAGAGGTTGAACGGGAGATCATTAAGCAGGAAGAATCAGTGGATCCTGATTACTGGGAGAAGCTACTGCGTCATCACTATGAGCAGCAGCAGGAAGACCTAGCCAGAAACCTGGGCAAGGGGAAACGTATTCGCAAGCAAGTCAACTACAATGATGGCTCCCAAGAGGACAGAGGTATGGATAGGTACCCACAGGAGGATGAGAAACTTAAGGTGGAAGTCTGTCAGGCTCACATACTGTTTTTCTTCCAGATTGGCAGGATGATCAGTCTGATAACCAGTCGGATTATTCAGTGGCATCTGAGGAGGGAGATGAAGACTTTGATGAGAGATCTGAAGGCAAGTTCCTAGTGGGTTAGCAGGATTCTTTAGTAAGGGAGCTTGGTGGCCCTGCACATGTCCTGTGTTGCAGGATGCCATGAGGGGAATGATACAAGAGGGTGTATTACACGTTTCCTTTGGCCGTTTGTCTTCTAGCGGCTCGTCGGCCCAGCCGTAAAGGCCTGAGAAATGACAAGGACAAGCCCTTGCCTCCCTTGCTTGCCCGTGTAGGAGGGAACATAGAGGTGAGTGGTAACCTGGCAGGGGGCCTTGAGTCTCTCTCTGTGTCTATGTGTGGGGCTTTTAGCATATCTTTCTTTCCAGGTGCTTGGTTTCAATGCCCGCCAGCGCAAGGCCTTCCTCAATGCTATCATGCGTTATGGGATGCCACCCCAGGATGCCTTCACCACCCAGTGGCTTGTCCGGGACCTGCGTGGCAAGTCTGAAAAGGAATTCAAGTGAGTTGGTATTGGACAAGGAAGGGCTGTAGCAGCATCCAAGTCCTCTAGGGAAAGATGGAAATAGCAATGGAAGATTTGGGGTTCATGTGGGGGGTTGGGCTTTGGGTTACTTTGTGGGAGCTTGCAGCCAAGGACTAGTGCTAAGGAACAATCCCCAGCAGTCAGGAATCTGGGACTTGGGAACAACTTCTCTGAGGAAGGGGTCTGGAGCTTTCTTGTCCGAGACTTAAGAGCCTTAAGGAATTTTCAAATATAGTGAGCCTCAGTGTTTTAATTCTGCGTGTTGCTTGCTGCTGCAGGGCCTATGTGTCTCTTTTCATGCGTCACCTGTGTGAGCCAGGAGCAGATGGTGCAGAGACTTTTGCGGATGGGGTCCCACGGGAGGGCCTGTCCCGTCAGCATGTCCTCACCCGCATTGGCGTTATGTCGCTTATACGTAAAAAGGTGAGTGCCTAGTGGAGCAAGGCTAAACTTTTACTCCCTCTTCCTTGCAGGGGCCCCAAACTCCTGTGCTCACAGGAGGGGCCAGCGGAAGATCTCTGCCCTTCTCAAGACACCAAAAGATATGGGTGAGGGGTCCTTTATTCCCTAGTTTGAGGGACAGGCTTTGACATCCTTTATGACTTATACCTTCCTTCTACCCAGGTGCAGGAATTTGAGCACGTGAATGGGCGCTGGAGCATGCCGGAACTGGCGGAGATAGAGGAGAACAAAAAGCTTTCACAACCAGGCTCACCCTCTCCCAAAACACCCACTCCCTCTACACCAGGGGACACACAGCCAAACACACCTGCCCCTGTTCCTCTACCCGGTGAGAGCCTTCTCTTTGCATAGCTCTGCGTCGTGACCCTGGCAAAGTTGCTCCCTTCACCAGAGCTGTGGTGGAGAGATTCAGGGTAGACGCAGATCAATTTGTCTCTCAGTTTAGGAGGGCTGCCAAAGAAATGTGCATGCCCTTAAAGGCACGAGAGGACATCAAGACATCGACCCCATTGAGTGGGTCCAATAGAATATTTCTGCATTTGCTGGAGAGGCAAAGCGGGGTATTTTTTTAATGTGGTATCAGAAGCTTGTGGTACTATTTGGCATTTTTGGGGAGGATTAGGGAAGCAACCCATAGAAATTAAGAGCCGCCCCTGCAAATGAGGGCCAGATTTTACTGATGGCTTTTTCTCTCTGTCCTGCTGATCTTTAGTGGGTGAGACAGAAGAGGGAGTAAAAATAGAAGATGGAGCCAGCACCAAGGAGCAAGGGGAACCCACAGAGCCAGAGAGAGAACCCCACCACACTGCTCCGGCTGAAGTTGAAGTCTCTCTGGAAGTGAGTCAAAGCGTTTTGTTTTATAGTTGTAAGAGCCACACTTGTGCTGCCTCTCCTTTTGTCTCCTATTGTTTGGGATGGCTGGGTGTTTCCTAGGATGATTTGGAGTCCTCTTGCAGTGCTTGCCAGCCTCATGCCTCCACAGACAATCTTATGTATATTCCCTCTGCACACCATTTCTATCCTGCTGCCATTTGAGGCCTGGGGCCTCCCCAGCCTCTTTTACCCTGCCTTCTGCTTCTACAGATGGGTCTTTGTGCTGCTGCTGCTGCTGCTGCTGCTCCTTTTGCGTTAAGACTTTCTCTCTCTGGCAGTGTACCCAGTCTGTGGATACTTCACCACAGGAGGCAAAGTCCCCAGCAAACACCCCAGAAGCAGAGGAGAAAAAAACTGAGGAACCAGAAGTGAAGGAAAGACCTGAAGAGCCAATGGAAGTGGAAAGCAAAGGTATTGGTTAGGGGGTGGTTTGGGGTCCAGAGCCTAGTCTTATCTGTAAAGATCAGTGGTTCTCAGCCTTTTTTCTGGGTCAGGACAGCCCATCACCTTTGAATTTGGGGGCTTCTGCCACTGAGAAGGTGTTTTGATGTTCTTTCAGTTTACCCGAGTGCTGCTTAGCTGGGTTCTGCTGCTGGAAAGGGCTGTGAAGCTGCCCTGTGTTGCATAGCTGTGCCATGTCTGCACACTTCTGCACTGGGGCTCTCTGATCAACTTAAAGCAGGGAAGAGCAGCCTCCCATATTGTGATGGCCTTTCTGGTCCAATACTTTCAACATTCCTTTCCAAAACAATTGGACAGGATGGGGTAGTTCCAGTGGTGCCAGTTTCCAGGAAAAACTTGAGGGGGATAGATGACCAAAAACCTGCATGACGTGAGGTGATGTTGCTGCCTGCTTAGGCTGATTTAGAGAGCCCTAATGCAAGGGGATCATGTGGGGAACTTTTATCTGGCTGTTCCTACTGTGGCACCCCTGAGGGAGCATTGCAGCACCCTGACTTGAGAACCACTAGTACAGATTATCCTCTTTCTGATCTAGGATGTGGCCTGTAGGAGTACAGGCATAGACATAAATGGGGATTGGGGACTTAATCACAGGGGTTTGATGATGGAAACTTGGATTGATTCGGCCATATTTCAAGCTCTTCACAGTACATCCTTTGCACCCATTAGATATGATGATCTGTTCTTTTATCATACAGCTGATGTAGAGAAGGTAGAAGAGAGGGCACTTGCTGAGCCCCCTACAGAACCTCCCACAATTAACTTGGATGAGAAAGGTAAACCAAGGTGCTATCAGACTTTTGTTATCTACCTTCCGGGTGGCACCTTTGTGGATGAACCTGTTGTGGCAGTCATCCTTTTCTCTAACTCGTCCCTGTGTCTGCAGAGGAAAAAAAGGATGATGACAAGAGGGATGTAGTGATGCTGCAGAATGGGGAGATGCTGAAGGACACTGTTGATGAGAGGCACAAGAAAGCAGTGAAGCAGCGCTTTATGTTCAACATAGCAGATGGTGGCTTCACTGGTATGTGACACCAGATGCAGTTAGTTACCCTGCTTGTTGCTCCTCTTTGCAAAAAGTGCTTTTGACTTGGCTGTCTTTGTCTTCCTTCTCCAGAGTTGCACTCTTTGTGGCAGAATGAAGAGCGGGCTGCAACTGTTACCAAGAAAACCTATGAGATTTGGCACCGGCGCCACGACTACTGGCTCCTGGCTGGGATCATCAAGTATCCTTTGGCATTCTGTGAAGTGAATCTCCCATGAGAACACAAAACATCCCCATGAATGGGGATCTTGTCAAAAGGGGATCGGGATTATAATTAGTAGGGTGGTCCCATCTCTGTCACCCCCACCAAGACTTCTGCTCCATGAAGAGATCTTATCAGCATGGCTAGGATACAGTGAGCAGGACATTGTTTTCATTCTCTTTCCCTGTGCCTCTACTCTCCCCATCCCCTCAGGATATAATCCTTTGGCATGGGCTGCATATTTGCTTGTTTTCACTACCTTCTATTTGCCTGAGCTCATCTCATCTCAGTCATGGCTATGCCCGCTGGCAGGACATTCAGAATGATCCACGTTACGCCATCCTCAATGAACCCTTCAAGGGAGAGATGAACAGAGGCAACTTCCTGGAAATCAAAAACAAGTTCCTAGCCAGAAGGTTTAAGGTGAGAGCGCCTTCTACTTTGAGGGGGCCAGGGTATGTTTAGGGACTTGAATTTGTCCTCAGCAAGGTGTCCCCAAGTAGACAAGTGGATTAGTTAAACTGCGTTAAATTAAAGACAGACTAAATTACAATATCTGGAGCATGTGCCATCATTAACTTATTTCCAAGGTATGCTTACTTTTGAAGAGTATGGTCATTAGTCAGTTCACGGAAGTGAAAGGGGGCTAACCTACCACAGCTTAGCACAGGGTCCAGGCATGCCACGGGCAGTTAGCGTGGCACAGCTGAGGCATGGAAAAGCTCTACACCTCTGTACTCTGTAAACTATTTGTAACTCCGTACCTTAATTCCAAGTGAGTGTCTGTATGGTTTAGACCAAATGCTTGCTTGGAAGAGATGTTGAACAAAGACAGGTGGCCTGAGGAAAGGCATTTTGTGTTCAAGAGTCTGTCCAACATCTTCCAACAATATAATTTGGTCCAGTAAAAGGGATCTTACCAGATTATACTACCTCCTTTTCGTGTGTTCCTTGGACCTCATGGCTACTGACCTAAAACAGGCTGTTTTTGTTTTGTGTTCTGTTTGTTTTGTTTGGGGGGGGAGTAGTTGAAGGAGTCTCTCTTTCATGCTTCCTTTACTTTTCAGCTGTTGGAGCAGGCACTAGTAATTGAGGAGCAGCTGCGACGAGCTGCCTATCTGAACATGTCAGAAGATCCTTCACACCCATCTATGGCCCTAAATACACGGTTTGCTGAGGTGGAGTGTCTGGCAGAGAGCCACCAACACCTGTCCAAGGAATCAATGGCTGGGAACAAGCCAGCCAATGCAGTGCTTCACAAAGGTGAGGTGGTGTCCTGGAGCTGAGGAAAAGTGGGCATATCTCAAACTGCACTCCCTTCTGCCCCTCGCTTGTGCTGGTTGCCCCTCACCCTCTAAACATGCACCCCTATTTTTCTTGTAGTTCTGAAGCAGCTGGAGGAGCTTTTGAGTGATATGAAGGCAGATGTGACTCGCCTGCCTGCCACCATCGCCCGCATCCCACCCGTGGCAGTACGCCTCCAGATGTCAGAGCGGAACATCCTCAGTCGACTGGCCAACCGCAGTACCGAACCCCCTCCACCACCACCTCCCCAGCAGGTAAGTGCCCTCCCCTTTGGGCCAGTAAAGAGCCCCATCCCTTTTAACCTGGTGAGCTGGAGGGAGTGGGACCATTGGGGCAGTTTCTAGCAGGGTGGGTGCTATCAATGGGCTTTATCTCATGTGTGCGCTTTCTTACTTCACAGGTGGCCCAGCAGCAGTGACTCCACAGCCCAGCACTGTTGATCTCTCATCCAAGCTGAAGTGACCCCCTTCTGCCTGACATTCCTGATCGGGTGCTGTTCCCCTCTGTGGATGCTGCTGTACGATCCTCCTGCAGGGAGAGGAGACTTTTCCCTCTGCAGCCAACCAGCCACAGGAGCAAGGAGTGTGCCTGGCCGAGAGGGGATGTATGATGGACTCTGTACATAGTGACTGGAGGCCATAGCGCCACATCTGTTACACAGAAACCTGGCTGTACTGCTCGCTGCCTCGGCCTGGAGTTCCATGTTTTGAGTTCTAATATTATTTTGCATTTGTTTACTGAGATGAGAGTGCACAGGCGAGACCAAGCAAAAGCCAGGACAAGAGACAAAGCTACCTCCATCAAGATCCTTTTTAATACAAAAACTGACCGGACTTGTCCACTAATAAACAGCTAAAAAGACAAAAAGAAAAAAAAACTTGATAAAACCGAATAAAAGTTTCCTTGTATTTTTGTTCTACTGCCTCCAATTACCTCTGTTGCAGGGTGGGAGAAAGGGCCAGGAATACTCTTTCTTATAATCCCTGTTCTCAGTCTGTGCCATCTTTGCCCAAGGAATCTGACTGGCCTAGTTTTTCTACTGCCTTCACTGCTTCTGTCATCCTCATTGCAGGGTACTTTTATGTCTTGGAATTACCTCCTGCTGCTCTAAGCCTTTTAGGATCCTTTCCGGGGTAGTGAGCCTGTGCTGTCTCTGTTCCTCTCCAAACCATGAACTGGCCGGGTCCTGAATAAGCATCCAGTGTCTTCAGTCTTAACTGCAGGCTGGGTGTCCTTGTGTACCATCTTGCAGAGGCACTCCTGCATGAAAAGTTAAGCAGTACCCTTACCTTGTTTTCAAGGCATGCCAATGCTGTTCGTGAGGGGAGGATGCAGAGAGAGCTGAAGCTTGCAGCTTTTAACTTTCCCTTGTGTAGACAGTGGCTCTTCCCAGTTGGTCTTGCTGGAGTGGTCTACTCTTCTTACCAGGGCCCCCAGCTTGTGAGGGCTCCTCTCCTGCTGCCTGTGGGGTGGCAGCATGCTGGGCTGGCCTACAGCACTACTGTAGAGGCTCGGAGGCACCTTAGGTCCCCTCAAGCAGCTGCTGGCAGGAAGAGTGCGACTCCTCCCTCCCTTCTCCCTGTCCCTCACACTCCCTGCTCCCGTCACGCCTTGGCAAGCGCCCAGTTGCCCGGCCCCACCAGTTGCTGTTAGGCGGCCCTGGGACGCTTTCAATTGGCCCTGGGTGTCCCGGGACAGCTCCGCAGGTCGTGCCTCGAAGCCCGCGGCCTCAGTCACTTCCACCTGCTCTGGCTTCAGCCGGCACCGCGGCCAGCAGCAGTGACGTCAGCTCCGGGGCGAGGCGCGGGAGGTTACTCGCCTGCAACGAGTCACTTAAGCTGCTGTAGGCGGGGCGGGAAGCTTCGCGTTCTCTCTGCTCTGACTGGGCGCCGGGAGGAAGGCTGGCCAATCAGAGAGGAGGAAGCCTGACCAATCAGAAGGGAAAGGAAGAAGGCAAGAGCTTGGCCAATCCAAGGGTGAGGGATTAGCTGAGTGGCCTGAGTTTGCGCAGAAGAAGGGACGTAGCTGGGAGGCCTCCACGTGCGGTGGCTGGTGAGTGTGGAGTCCGGCCCGGCTGGCGGGGGCGGCCGACAGGAGGTTCGGAGCTCTGAGGTCCCAGAGCGGGTTCCAGCCGCCCTGCCTTCGCGGTACCCTAGCTCACCGCTTTACCCGCTGTCGTAGAGCAAGGGCGGGCGGCTATTGGGCTGGAGGTCCCTTAAAAAGTTTCTCCTGAGCTGTTGCGGGCCGAGGGTGCTGACCTGGCAAGGGGGGGGGGGCGCAGATGCACACTCTCTCTCTCCATGGAGGCTGGCAAGGGGGGCAGGGCAATCGGTCCCATGCAGCCCTAGGCCAGTGTGTGTACACACACACTCGCCATGGATACTGGCCCAGGGCCCCACAGGCAGGGTGCACTCAGCTGGGCAGATGGGATGGGGCTGTGGGTGTGCAGGGAGTGGTGTCCAGGAGCATGACTGGCTGGGTCCAGGGCCTAGGGCAGAACCAGAATCTGTTCCCTGTGATGGATGCTGGTTCTACGGCAGAGACGTGCAGGGAGACAGATTGCAACTGTGTCTCAGGCCCATGCCCTCATCCTACTCCAGACTCTGCTCCCTGCCTGCAGCTGCATCCCATCTTTCCTGGCCAAGTGCAGGACAGATGCAGGGACCCTGCAGGGGTCCTGAGCTAGTCTCCATGGAGATTCCACTCTGTACAGCACCCCTAGCAGTGGATGTGGAGTAGAGTGGACTAGCCAGAGCAGGTGGGGAGAGTGAGCTGCCACCACAAGGGCTGCCAGGAAGCCCAGTCCAGCCACACACTCCACAGCCCAGACTGCCCCCACGCCTGAGCCAGGCAGGACAGCGGGACCTGCCATGGTCTGGATAAACTCCTTTGGCGGGCTGGATCTTGACTCCGCCTGTCCTAGAGCCAGGATAGAGGTGGGGAGAGTGTGTTATCCACAGAATGGCTGGAGACTTCGCAAGGAGGTTGAGAGTTGCCTAACACCTTGAGTACCTATGGGCATGTTACTTTACTTTCCTTTGCCTTATTTCACAGAGGAGCAGCAGCACAATGGGGCGCAAACTTGATCCAACACGGAAGGAGAAACGTGGCCCAGGACGCAAAGCCCGTAAACAAAAGGGGGCAGAAGTAGAGTTAGCCAAATTCCTCCCACTAGGTAAGCCCATCTGTTTTGACATCCCCGTCCACCCATCTGAAGTGGAATGTGGACCTATTGTTTGGCCTTTTTCCGCTACTAGGTTCTTAAATTGTTTGTTTGTTTGTTTTCTAGCAGATGACAACATTAAGAAAAAATTATCCAGTCATGGGCGAAAGAGGTAAGTGAGTGCACAGGCCAGTAAGTCTCTTCTCCAGAAGAGACTAAAACCTTTGTGACTTCCAGGGTAGCGATCCAAGTCTGGAAGCCCCACAACAGACTGAGATGATGGGTCAGAGAAATGTGTTGGGAGCTCCGGTAGAAAGGAGTCTATCTGCTTAATTAATGTGGTCTTTTTTTTTTTTTTTTTTTTTTTTTTTGCTGTCACTTCAGAGCTGCAAAGAGACGAACAAGGCCAGGAAAACTCCAAACTGAGAAGGATCTGCTTCTGGTGAAGAAGGCAGGAGGTGAGAAAACATGATTTGGGATGAAGGGAGGAGTGATTGAATAACTTGGATCTTCTCCACAGAGGGTTGGATGTGTTCTGACATCCTTGATTGTGATGGTTCTTGGGGTGTTTTATTGGGCATCTTCTTTCCTTCAATCCTCAGCTCTGAGGGGGAGAGCAGAGAGTCTAGTAGAGCTTGGGGATTGTACTTTCCTTGCTGAATTTTGTCAGGTATTCTGCCTGAGGTAGCTGTAAAAGCTTTGAAGGTGCACAATGGGGTGCCAGACAACACTGTACACTATTCATGGATATATAGCCCTTGTGACTGGGGAAAATAAGGCAATTCACTTATGCCAAGCTATACCAGTCCAGTTTCTTCTTGGGCAAGGATGGCACAGGTTGAGGGATCACAAGAATTATGGGAAAGAGCATCGCTGGCCCTTTCTCCCCTGCCGTTCTCTTTCCACCACCCTGCAACAGAGTTAACTGGAGGCAGCAGAACAAAAATACAAGGAAACTTTTATTTCAGTTTTATCAAGTGTTTTTGCTTTTGTCTTTTAGCTGTTTATTAGCAGACAAGTCCGGTCAGTTTTTATATTAAAAAAGGATTTTGATGGAGGTAGCTTTGTCTCTGTCTTGGCTTTTGCTTGGTCTCACCTATGCACTCTCATCTCAGTAAACAAATGCAAAATAATGTATAAACAGTGCTTGTTAAGTACACTCCTGTCAGTGCCATGGTATTGGCATCCCGAGAACTGACCAGCTTCTTTGAGGGGGGGCTTATAATAGTCAATTTTCAAACAGGAATCAGAAGGTTTAAAAATGAGGGGAGATCAATGCTGTGAGGCTAATGAAACCCTGTTCTCAATGCTTCTATTAATAGCCCTTAAACAGTTGCTTCCCCTTTAATGTTTTCAGGCCAGTTAAAGTATGATTAGTTACAAAATAGACAGTGATTCTGAAAGATGCCACATGATGCATGTATTTAACTGATATGCAGACAGCCAGTGTTTGTTACATGATCATCAGGCAATAATGCTGCATTGGCAATGTGTTCTGCAATTAACATGAATTGTGCACTTACCTGGACAATACAAGTCAAGTACATTGCATAATAAGGTTTTCCTGTTTGGGGTTTTTTTTTTTAATAAAAAAAAAATCCATTCCCTTCATGGAGATGACATTTTAACCCTGTCTGTGCTATTATGGGTAGCTGCAATAGCTGGAATTTAAGTGTACACTTTGTATTGTGTTGAGAAGTCTGTTATCTTGTCAACTTTGAATCAAATTTTAATTTGATAGAATTAGCCCTTAAATTCATCTTGATTAGCCCTGGGTATTGTGAGCATGTTGCTTCAGAACTGGCTCTCTATACAACACAGCCTCAAATTGGCAATTTTTGGTGATTTAATTTCATGGTGTTTAATGTCCAGTATCATTCATCTGATACAAATGGAGTAGGTTTTGGAAACTAGCTCTGCAGGTTGGAGAGGGAAATTCTTGCTAGATCCAAGAATCAGTTAATGAGGAGGATATAGAACTTGCATTTATGTTAGTGGGTCATGGTACCTAAAGTGCAGAACCTTCTGGGTAGGCTACCGACAAGAGGCTTAGAAACAGGTCTACAGCCTAACCTTTTTATTTGATTGCACCTTAAAACATGAGAACAAACATTTATCCTGAGGTCTATCTGGCTGAACCCCACAGCAGTGCAACATAGATTGTCACCTATACTGCCTGGGGAGACTCAGGAGGAGGGTGGCACATAGATTGGCAGCAGGTCTTCTGGAATTCGCAGAGTTCTCCAAATTTCCCTCCAGCCTGTGGAGAATTTCAGTCCCCAGTCTCTTCCCTGTCTCTCCTGCTAGTTTTTCCTCTATCATTGTCTTCTTACCTGTCTATCACTCTAGTTGCTAAGCAACCAGCTGGGTCTGTGTAACCTGGCTGGGGTGGGGGCGGCGGGGGCAGCTGTCTTCCTGTCTTGTTCTAAGCAGACATCTTGTGGCCTGGCGGGGGGGCAAGTCCAGTAGCCCCTTTCACTTCACCAGGTAGTGATGATGCCATTGGTGACATGTAGGGGGTACACGCTGGGTGCACCCCCTATGAAAAGGTACTGCCGACACTGTCACCGGTGCCTGCAAGCAGTCACCGTTCGCCCACCTCCCCACCCCCTTGCTGCTGGCAGCATCTGCAAATGGTTGCCAACCCCTGGTTGGTGCTTGCCAGCCCCTCCCCCCCACCCCACCGCCACCACTGGGAGCTCCCCACTTAACACTGCCACCACCATTGCCATGCCCTCCCCCCCCAGCTGCTGGGGCCACGCATTGTTCATGAATGATGCTTTTCCAATTGGTTGGCTAGCAGCCAACAACTGCTGCCCTTCATTTTGGGCCCCCAAAGGTGATGTCAAAATGTCTATATAAGCTAAGACTGCCCAGGAGGTGGGGCAGAGCATCCATGATGAAGACACGCTGAAACAGCTGCAGCACTCTCTCTCAAGATGCTGAAGTGAGTAGACCTATTTAGATATATAGCTTGCTGTAAAGTGGATATGTGATCAAAGGCTGTCTAGCCACTGTTTGCCCTAAGGTTATTCTTTAATACTTCTATCCTCCAACTTTCCCCAAGCCTCCCATCTCTAACCAATAAAGTTCTTCACTGTACCAAGTGTGGTGGACTTATTGGGAGAATGCCTTTGTGCCCCTTGGTCCAGCAGACTAAGAAAGCTGCTTTTTGTACTTCAGGCTAGAGGAAATACCCCAAGCTTTTGCAGTGGGTCAAGTACCCTACAGGTCTATAAAGCCTGTGTACCTCAAGAGGCACATTGCCACTAGCAGACTGAGACTCTTGAGTGGTGGCAGTGTTACCCCCAGGCTTGTGGGTGTGCTCCAGGAAGGAGGTTGGCTGGATGTGAGGCGCACCTGGAGAGGTACTCAGAGCCTTGAAGGCAAACAGGTGCAGTGAGGTGGGTGGCTCAGCAGAGGAGCACCCCCTACTGGGCCACCACACAGCCCATACCCAATATTTATAGATGGCTGGCTTTAATATTCTAATAAATGACCTCTGATTTGTTTTACTGAAATGTCTTAGTTTCACTGAAACTTTTGGAACTGGACTAAATAAGAATTTTTGTGGACTTGGAAGGTGTCAGTTATTTAGGATTTATATCCTTGGGGAAGAGGGAGGGTTTCTTGTCTCCTTTTTCTTCCCCATTATGGAATGCTGTTTCTGTTTCTTTACGTTACTTTATCTCTGACAGGCTGTTTTTATCTAAGCATTTTAACAAAAATATATCTGTTATAGCAAAATAACTTCTAATACATCCGGTTACATCAATTGCTACTATTATGACTTCAAGATAAAGCTATGATATAGTGTACATGGGTTACTTAAAGGAGATGAAACACAACATACTTTATTTGATAACTAAGTTAATTGTCACATTTGCAAAGCTTCACACTGGTTATTCAGAAACAGGCTTTGGGCCTTCTGCTTAGCAGAATTTCTGCAGCTTGGCCTGTACCCCTTGAAAATGGTCAAGGCTGGCAACAGTGTCCATATTGTGCCAGGGACAGAACCAACAGGCATTGAAATGCAGTCTGACTCAGAGCTGGCAACAGTAGCAAATCTCACCATTTGCCATTGCAAGTGTAAAGACTCGTGTTTGGTTTGCCTTCACTAGTAAAAACAGGGTGATTCAACCTTTTTTTGGTTGTTTGTTTGTTTGTTTTTAAAAAGCCTTCTCTATGAGAGAGATGAGGGCCATCACTGAGCCACTTGTGAAAGACATTCTAATGTGACAGTGGAGGGATTGCAGCATGAGAATCATTCAGAAACACCTGAGAAGCATCAGCACAGATCAATATAGCTGTAAAATGTTTTTAATTCTTCTGTGTTTTCTGGGATGGGGCAGGGTCATCCCCATTTTACAGAGGAAACCAGATGACAGAGAAGTAGTTTGCCTGCACAGCTGCAGCTTGGAATTAGAATGCATTCCATCCCATTCTGTACTGAACAATACAATTGGTTTTGAACCTGCTTACTGATCATCAGTTGTCTTCTGCCCACAGCTGCTGAGCAGCCATCACCACAGAAGAGGAAAGACCCCACAGGATTAAAGGAAAAAAGTTTCCATTGCCACCACCAGCCTGGCTTCAGCGATAATAATTCAGGATGGCTGACTCCTGTGGCTAAGCATGCAAAGTTTGAGGAGAAAGAAGAGGATCATAAGGAGCTCAGTGACAGCGAGGGGGATGAGGACTCTTGGGAGAATGAGGACAATGGAAGCAATGAGCTAGTAGATGATTATGGTGCCTCATCCTCTGAGGAAGAGGAGGTAGGAGCCTCTGACCTATGTGGCACAATAGTTTCATAGTTCATACCTTCTAGGGTCAGAAGGGACCTGAGCAGATCATCTAGTCCAACCCCCTGCCATGGCAGGAAAGAATACTGGGGTCAGACACCTTCAGATGAGCAAGATGTTCATCTAACCTCCTCTTAAACACCCCCAGGGTAGGAGCCTGCACCACTTTTCTTGGAAAAGCCCTGACCGTGAAGTAGCGCCTCCTGATATCTAACCTAAACCTACCCTCTGCCAGCTTGTGACCATTATTCCTGGCCACTCCTGACCGTGCTCGGGGGAACAGGGACTCCCCCAGTGCCTGCTGATCCCCCCCTGACTAGTTTTATAACAGGTCACTAGATCCCCCCTCAGCCTTCTCTTGTGGAGGCTGAACAGGTTCAGGTCCCATAGCCTCTCCTCATAGGGCCTGCCCTGCTGTCCCCTGATCATACGAGTGGACCCTCTCCATGCTGTTGACATCCCTCTTGAAGTGCGGTGCCCAGAACTGGACGCAGTACTCCAACTGTGGCCTGACCAGTGCTGCATAGAGGGGGAGGATCACCTCTTTGGACCTGCTTGAGATGCATCCGTGGATGCATGACAAGGTGCGGTTGGCCTTCCTAACTGCCTCCCCACACTGCCGGCCCATGTTCATCTTGGAGTCAATGATGACCCCAAGATCCTTTTCCGTCTCCGTGCTGACAAGAGGGGAGTTCCCTAACCTGTAGGTATGGTGCCAGTTGTTCCTCCCGAGGTGCATCACCTTGCGCTTGTCTGTGTTGAAACCCATCCTATTCTTGTCCACCCACCCTTGTAACCTGTCTAGGTCTGATTGTAGCCTGTTGCATCCTTCCAGTGTGCCCACGTCCCCCCACATCTTAGTGTCATCAGCAAAGTTGAACAGGGTGCTACTTACCCCCTTGTCCAAATCAGTGATGAAGGAGTTGAACAGTGCGGGCCCGAGGACCAAGCCCTGGGGGGACCCCACTGCCCACATCCTTCCAGGTTGAGAAGGACCCATCCACCACCACGCTCTGGGTGCGGCCCTCCAGCCAGTGGGCGACCCATTTGACTGTGTGGGTGTCTACACCACAGCCCCCCAGTTTCTTAATGAGAACAGGGTGAGAGACAGTGTCAAAAGCCTTCTGGAAGTCCAGGAAGACTATATCCACTGCTACCCCTGCATCTAATGATCTGGTGATCTGATCATAAAAGGCCACCAGGTTGGTCTGACAGGACCTGCCACTGATGAACCCATGTTGGTTGCCCCTAAGCATGTAGTCCCCTGCTGGCCCCTCCTGGATGTGTGCCAGCATAATTTTCTCCAACAGCTTGCCTAGGATCGAGGTAAGACTAACCGGCCTATCGTTTCCCGGGTCCTCCTTCCTGCCTTTTTTGAAGATGGGGACCACGTTGGCCCTCTTCCAGTCCTCCGGTACAATGAGTAGATGGACTTCCCCAGTGGGGAGTGGTGTGGGATTTGTGCCCAATTGCGCTTCTGTGGAGATGGAAGTGGTTGTGGGGCTTACAAAGGGTGAGATATCCCCTTGAGGGGGAAACCTCAAGAGAAAAGAATGTTCCTGACAGTACTTTCTCCTGCCTTTACCTGCTGATCTGTGTACCCACCTGAATGGAGTGAGTGTTATGGGAATGGCAGGGACTAGGCCCATGGGTTCTCATTAATCTCCCCTCTCTCTCCATGTTCAGCTGTTGCCCATTGAACAAGCTGCCCGAAAGGACAAGTCTGACAGGTGAGGATTCAAGCTGCTGGAAGCCGGTCGAGGGTCTCCTGGATTGTGGCAATAGAGGGGTTGGTGGTGGCCATCTATTCACACTACTTCACTAGGGCTGTGAGTTGTGGAGCTTCCTGAGTTTGCCTTGCTTTTGCACATGAACACTTTCTCTTTTTTTCAGTGAGGATGATAGTGAAGATGAAGAGCAGAGAAGCAGACCAAGCTTGGGACAGAAGGAAGAGGAGGACACGGACCTGCAGCTCAATGTGGATATAGATGAGCAGTTCATGTTGCCCAGCAGTGAGGAGATTCAGAAAGAAAATATCCTTTCTTTTACTACGTTTGTGGCTTGTGAGCCACCTGCATCTAGCAAGAGCATACACTCTTAGACCTGCATGTTGTGAAGTATGGGTGTTATGCTCTTGGTTTAGTGTTCCTGAGAAACTACAATAATGTACCACAGAAACCCAAAACCCTTCTGCCTGGATTGGGTCATGCTTCAGCTTAATGGAGCAGGAGCATTTGTTGCACCATATATTAAAGCAGTTGTGTGTTAGATAGCTGAAACCCTCAGAATCCTAGTAGTGTAGGGTTGACAGGGACCTCAAGTGGTCATTAGTTTAGCCCCAACTCTCTGCACTAGCTTGGGATCAGTATATCTTGCTTTTCCTTGACAGGTGTTTGTCTTACTTGTCCTTAAAATCTACTGTGTAACTCTGCAGCAGTAGAGCAAAAAACTTTTTAAATCTCAAGGCAACCCTCAAAACATACCAGCTCTTTGTTTTCACTGTTTTGACTAGAGAACAGTAATAGAGGAATTCTTCTGTGGTAAGGAACTCAGAAAAATCAAAACCAGGGCAGAAGGTTTTTAACACTTATGAAATTCTATTTCAAATCTCTGCGTTTATTTTATGAATCATGTTTGCAGACCTAACAGAGAGGACATGGCATGGCACTCCAGCAACCTTAAAAGGATCTCAAGGCATCCTGGGGTGCTTTGGCACCATGGTTGAGAATCACTTGTCTACAGCATCCCCAGGCAGCTTGTTCCAGTGCGGTGTCACCTTTGCAGTTCCCAAACTTTAGTAATCTAACTGAATCGTGCTGATTTTGCTGCCCCCTCCCCTAGGCCACTGTCAAGTAGACATAGAGAACAATGAATTGCCGTCCTCCCTAATCTTTGACCTACCTATTGGATGACTATCATCATGAGGGTGGGTGGGTGTGTCTGTCCATCTTTTTTTTTTTTAGACTAAATAAACCCATCTTCTTAATCCTTTCCTAAGTCATGGTTTCTCAATCTCTTACTATTCCCATTATTCTCATTGGGATTCTCTCCAGCTGGCCTGCGTCTTCATGAAAGTGTGAGACCCAGAGCTTGATGGAGATGCCCCAGCTGAGGCTTCCTCAGTGCAGGTGCTCTGGTGCATGGCAGGAGTTGAGCAGTAAAGCTCATTTGCAATCGGCGCTCAGGCTTTTGCTCTTATTCCTTGACTCTTCTCACCTGTTGAACCACCTGATCTGCATGTCATTCATCAACGCATCAAGGACAACATGGAAGTGCTGAAGGACTTCCGGAACAAGCGGGAAGAGGGGCGTGCACGGCAAGAATACCTTGTGCTCCTTCGCCAGGACCTTGTTGCTTACTACTCCTACAGTGATTTTTTGCTTGAGAAGTTAATGGAGATCTTCCCCCTCCCTGAGGTATTGTGCTTTTCCCTGGCCCTGCCTTGCTAGACCTAGTTATGGGTCTGGATTTGTCCAGCCTTCCTCCATACTGACCAGTATTCACCCATTTGCCTCCCCTCTTCGTTGGTATGGGGGTGCCCTGTTGCTTTCTCAGTCGTTCTCTTCCTTCTCTCGTCCAGCTGGTCAACTTCTTGGAAGCCAACGAGGTTCCTCGCCCCATGACCATTCGGACCAACACCCTAAAGACACGGCGACGGGACCTGGCACAGGTAAGTGAAGCTCTGTGGCTCTTCAACCCCTGCCCTCTCCCCATTGTGAAACTGAGGTCTCACTGTTGTTCTTGTCTGTCAGGCTTTGATCAATCGTGGAGTGAATCTTGACCCCCTGGGGAAGTGGTCGAAAACTGGGCTTGTTATCTATGACTCCTCTGTGCCCATTGGTGAGAAACTTTCCCTTCTGTCCCAGGGCTGAGCCACTGGACTAGGAGCTCCTCAGTTTCTCATGGCTCTATTATTGTGCCCCCTAGGTGCCACCCCAGAGTACTTGGCTGGACACTATATGCTGCAGGGAGCTTCTAGCTTCCTCCCCATCATGGCTTTGGCTCCTCAAGAGAATGAGCGCATTCTGGACATGTGCTGCGCCCCTGGAGGCAAGACCAGCTACATAGGTACCGGATTGGAGAGAGGGGTTGCTGGGTATGGGCATGGGGATCAGGGTGGTGAAGCTCAGGAGGAAGGTGTGTGTGTGGGAGGGGAGTCCCTTTTGGGACTTCTTGCAGGGAAGGATACTGGGGAGGCAGGCAGGAACGTTGTGGGGGGAAGGGGGCAAGGAATTCTGGTCCATGACAATGGAGAGTGTTACAGATGGTCTGGGTCCTGATGTGACACCTCTGCCCTCTGGCAGCTCAGCTGATGAAGAACACAGGTGTGATCTTGGCCAATGACAGCAGTGCTGAGCGACTGCGCAGTGTGGTGGGGAACCTGCACCGCCTAGGCGTCACCAACACTGTTGTGAGCAACTGTGACGGGCGCCAGTTCCCCAAGGTAGGATGATGGCACAGCAAGCTCCTGCACATCTTGTCAGTTGCAAGGCTTCTGTGGATTCTGCTTTGCTCTCCTTGGCTGGGTCATGTCCTATCACACGTGTTCACTACAGTCTGTATGGAGCCAAGCTGTAAGAAAAACATACACATGGGCTGGGGGACTAGGCAGCATGGAATGACTCTGCCTGTCTTGTCTGGGTACCATATTGCTCTAGCTCAGCTTCACATGGATGGGGCTTCTCAGAATGTCTCTTTCTGCCCTTAGTTGATGGGAGGGTTTGATCGAGTCTTGCTTGATGCTCCCTGCAGTGGCACAGGTGTGATCTCTAAGGACCCTGCTGTCAAAACCAATAAGGTGAGTAACCTTCCCTGCTCTTCGCTGAAGGGTCCTCTTTAGCTGTGCTACTGCCTCATGCCACCAAACTTCTGGCTTCCCATTGCTGCTAGTAGCTAAAATCAGCAGCAGGTGGTGGCAAGGGTAAGGGGCACAGAGCGGGGAGGGCTGGGATGATTTAGTTCACTTATGTGGTTACAGACTCAGGCAGATGTAGGTTAGATTGTAAGCCCTGCTGTACACTCTCATAGCAGCAGCTGCTCCCCCCCCCCCTTCTTACATAGACTAAAGTGCATGTTTGTCCACATCTTGAGAGAGACTTTTGTCCACTGGTTCACTGAAGGGGGTGGTTCTGGATTGTTTTGCCCCTACATCAAGATGCTTGGAACAGAGAGAAATAAATCTGAGGAATGAGTCCCTCCTTTTGCCTTCCCACCCTGTACATGGGTGTGTCCCTTTCCTTCCTCTCCCTTTGTTGGATCAGGGGAGGGGATGGAGCCTGAGAAACTAATCCAGGTCCCATTACTTCCCCCCCACCCCCCTTTGTGCTTCTCACTCTTTTATCATGGGTCTATTTGCAGCAGAGAGTGGGGTGAGCTCTGCATCTTTCACATTCTAACCCATTTGTCTCCCTCAGGATGAGAAGGATGTCTTGCGCTGTGCTCACCTGCAGAAAGAGTTGATCCTCAGTGCTATTGATTCGGTCAATGCTGCCTCGGAGACAGGGGGCTACATTGTGTACTGCACCTGCTCCATCATGGTAAGTGCCCTTGGGGCTCCAGGTGACTGGCCCCAACACTAAGGGAGCACTTAAGAATTGGTTGGTCAGTCAGTCTCAGACTTCAATGTCGGTCTCTGGCAGGTGGAAGAGAATGAGTGGGTAGTGGATTACGCCCTGAAGAAACGCAATGTTCGTCTGGTACCCACGGGCTTGGACTTTGGCCAGGAAGGATTTAGCAGGTGTGTGACGTGTCAGGCCTCTGATACGGCAGCTCGCACTCTCACTCTCCTCACTAGGGAGGAAATTTTCGCATTTTCTTCTTTATCTTCCCCCTTTCTATCCCAGATTCAAGGACCGTCGCTTCCACCCATCCCTCAAATCTACACGGCGTTTCTACCCCCACACCCACAACATGGATGGGTTCTTCATTGCCAAGCTCAAGAAGTTCTCCAATGCCATTCCCAAAGTGCAGAAAGGTAACTGAATTACAGAGCTCTGCCCTGCTCACTTACAGAACTGGCTGGGATGGGAGTAGCAGAGAGATCCCAGCAAAACAATGCTGATGCTAGCTGCAGTATATCCTGCCGTCTTAATGGAATCATGGAAAAATTGGGCTGAAAGAGCTATCAGGAAGCCATCTAGTCCAGCCTCTGTTTAAGGCAGGGTCATCCCTCACTAAATTATCCCAGCCAATTGTCTATCTGAATTGCACTTACATTTCCAATAACAAAAATTCCACTCCCCTTCCAGGCAGTCTTTCCCAGTGTGTTCCTACTTTGAATTGGAGAATCCATAATTTTCAACTGCTTGTTGTTTCAGCCCATTACTTTTTGATCTGGTCCCTGATGGACATAGCAAACAATCATTTACTATCCTCTTCTGTAATAACCCTTTTTGTATGCAAAGATCTATCAAATCGCTTCTCAGTCTTCTCTTCTTCTGATTTAAATAACTCTAGTTCTTCCAACCATTTCTTGTAAATCATGGTTCCCAGGTCTCTCATCACTTTGGTGGTTTCTTGCTGAACTGTTTCTAATTTGTCTTAATCTTTCTTGAACTGTGGTGCCCAGAACTGGCAGGTGAGGCCTCATATGTTAGTAAGTGGAAGCATCAGCAGAAGTGTTCTAAGGAAGTAATGGAAGTGATGCATCCCAGTATGGTGTTAATTTTTTGATCTAACAGTGTAACATTCAGCTTGTCCACCACAAACCAATTTTTAAGTGCAGAATTTTATCCTATTAGTTCAGACTTATTTCCAGTTTATCAGAGTTTTTTGGAATCCTAATCCTGTTTTACTTGGTCTCAGCTACAGATTTACTACCAAGTGTGCATTCAGTTCCGTTCTCCAAGTCATTTAATGAAAATGAGCAGTACCAGACCCAGGGCAGAGCCACGTGGATACTTCTCAATGCTTCCTCTCAGTTAGACATTGACATACTTGTCTTGAAGCATAATCATCCAATCAGTTTTGAGCTCATCTTACCATAGTTTAGTGTTGGAAGCCTTGCCTGAGTGAAATTTTGGATGGGGTTGAACAGTGGTTATGATACAAAGTCTGTCACCTTAGCATATAGTGGAGTTTGGTTAGTTCAGCATGGTTTGGACCTTGTACAGACATTCATTTTCTCTTGGGAGAGTTGCTGGTCTCCTAAGAGAAACCATGAGTGGTATACCATGTTCGGGCTTTTTCTCCCAGAGTACAAATGTCTGCTCCAGAGGAAACAACCTGGAAATAACCAGAGTTAAATCGCTCCCAGGGGAGAGTCCCCTGAGAGACCAAAAATCTGTGCATGCTGTGGCATGCTCTAGCAAACCCACTCCCAGCCAGTCCCAGAGAGGCAGTGTGTTGCTCCCTGGACTCTGGTGCTCCAGCAGGGGCACCCCACATTGTATTGCAGGGAAACAGGCTGACCAGGGGCAGCCTTGGTCAGCCAATCAGGGCTGCTCTATGCCCTGCTGCTATCTGTTGCCATGCAGACCAAGGAAGTCTGCAGAGCACATTGAGAAGGGTCCCCCCTTCCATGTCTGCATAGTGTCAGCACTGCATGCTCTTCACTCTTCAGGGCCTCAGCATTCAAATGTCTGTACAAGTGGATCTGGGTAAGGGGAGTTTCTCTACTAGGAGAACAAACCTGGGAGAATTCTTCCAGATAATTAGGATGTATCTACACCTTTCTCTTGAATGGATGTGTTTCTCTTGACAGCCAGGTTGGCTGTTCCTTTGTTATCTTGTTATCCTTTAAGTGCTTAGAAATAGGTTCTCTGGCAGGCTTCAGTGTTTTTCTAGGTATCAAAGGTGTAGGGAATTGGAGTAGCCAATTTAAGTCTTCTTTCATTTCCCCCCCCCCCCCCGTTATCTATGAATTTTTACACACACAACTTCCCGTAGTTCCGCAATTACCTCAGCCAGTTGCTTGAATACTCCTGGATAAGTCTCATGAAGTGTTTTGACTCTCTTCTGCTTGTAGATGAGGAACCTGCCATAGAACCTGCAAGCCAGGAGCCTGCTCCTGAGCCAACTTCAGAGCCACAGTCTAAACGGAGAAAGCTTGAGAGATCAAAAGTTGCTAAGGGAAAGAAGATGCAACGGCCTGCCTCAAAGGGAAGCTCCTTACAGAAGCTGGGCAGAGCCTCAAAGTCTGCCCGGCCCTCCCCCCGGACACTGGGGACTCGGCCAAATTCTAGGAAGAAGCACAAAATGCATCAGAGTGGACAGTGATAAGGTGCCTTGCTGGACATCAGTACTGGGTTTGCTTAGACTATTAGGTGGAGTGCTCACCTTGGAGGGGAAAGGTCAGGGACTGCCCTGGTTCTACCCACATTGGGTGCTTTTCCCATGTTGTGCCGGTCTGGAATAATTGTTGTCACTGTTTAAGGAGCTGGGGCAATCTCCTGTCTCTGGTGTTGTGATCTGCTCTTCAGCCTACACTTCTCTGGGCATCTGGAATGGTCATTCCTGCCTCATTAAAGATTTTATGCCTTGTGGAAGTATACAGTAGCAAAGTATGTGCACCTTCATATGCAAAGAGAAACCATTTCCACTTTGAATCAGAGACTTGGAGTGAGCAGGTGACCTTCTGCTTAGTGGTTAAAAGCTCTTTGTGGAGGGAAAGGAGAGGGCCAGGGCAGCAGGAGTTCTGGGTCCAGGCCCTGCTCCAGTGGCTGCTCAGAAACATTATAGAAGGTAGATGTTAGAGCAGCATCTGGGATCTAAGGTTCCTCTTTGGGTTGGCCTGGGCCTTGAGGCTGAAGTAACTTATATTTCTGAACTAATGGATGCAAACTAGAACCAATATAAACAGAAATGACCTCCTGGTTACAAAGGGTGGTGTTCTTGGTGAGGACAGTGCTGAGAGATGTGTACTCTAGTTTTCTGGCAGAGGAAGTATTTAAATCCAGGTCTCGTACATGGTTGTGGGGGTACTCCTGGCAAATGGACTGTTGATTGGTGACATGCTACGGCTGCCTGTGGGAGCTCCCCACTTGCTGCCACCACACTCCCACCACCAACAGTGCTGCTGCTGCTGCCTGCAGGAGCTTGCCATGCCACACCAGCCTCTGGGGGCACATGGCATTCATGTGCTGGGGGAAAGCACCTTATTCCTGGAGAGGTTTCAGGGTCACATAAGGGTCTCCTCTCTGCATCTGAAACTTGGGCACTGCTTCTTGATGCAGCTGGTGAACACTGCTGTGAGGAAGGCTGACCAGAACCATTAACAAATGACAGAGTGGAAATATACACCCTAATTTCAATATACAGTTGTGCAAAATCTTTCCTCTGGGATTGATAAGTGGCCACTTTGGCCAAGGCTTGAAGGAGTTTAGCAAGAGAAGCCTGAGCCATTAGGGCCATGAAGATGGATGGGGAGAGCATAAATAAAGTTGCAAGAAAAAGTGCAGTTGGAATCTTCACTAAAAGGTCAGGGGTTATGGAAAAGGGGCAGCAACCTGGCATGCTGGGAATCTTTTTGTGTTGGGTTTTCCTCTTGCTCTCTAGAACCCCTTTGCATTTTTTCCTTTAAAGTATGTTACAACAACAGTTGGCAAGATTTTGCAGCAGTTGCCTTGATCAGCCTGGACTGGGTCTGAGGTGGACCAGTACTTCTGATTCAGTTGCCACCACTTCTCCCTACCATCCACCTAAGGTACAAGCGATGTCTTCCTGCTGTGTGGCCTGGATGCAAGGTCTTAGGCCATATGTTCCTGATCCCTGATATAAAGCAAATGTCTGTCCCCAGGGCTGTGGTGAAAGTATTGTCAACTGATGTGCCTAATGGTTTGTGCAATTAAAGTACAATAATGGCCAACCCACTGAGAGGCTGGGAAAAGTCCCATCACCTAGTATCAGGGTTGGACAGGATGGTGTGGGGGGAGGGGAGAGAGAGACAGAGACTGACTGTAAGAAACTGTACCCATGGAGCTTGGAGGAACTTAACTCCTGCTTTGGAGGTCTGGGGTGTGGATGGGGAGGACCCTTCTGCAGCTCCTGCTCGAGACAAGGACTACTTTTACCTCCTAGGGACATGCTGAGCAAGCATTGTGGAGTACACAGTGATGCTGACTGGTCCAGAGTATCTCTGAGTACCACCATTTGGGACCAACTGCCAATACAAGGCAGCCTCCACCACTTATGTGATAAGACACGGGTGATGCACCAACAGGCCAGTGAAGACTAAGCTGTGGATACCAGCTTCCAGGTTCTCAGAAGACCCTTGTAAGAGCAGAATCTGAGGCAATGCTTTGGTGTGTATCTTAAATGGTGGCAAAAGAGCTGCTGCTCATGAGGGTCATATTCCCTAGGAGGTGCTGCACTAACCTGCTGAGGAACCCTGGCAGAGCCTGACAGCAGAACATCTGGACCAAGGCAGGACATGTGCGCCACGTCTGCCCTGTCCCACAAGAAGGCTGGGGGTTGCTATCCAGATATAAACTTCAGCACTTACCTTCCTCTTACCCCATTCTTTTGGTATTTGCTGGCTGCAGGAGTGATATATGTGAGACCTTGGAGTGAATTGGGAGCATCTCATGAGCACTCTTAAGTGCTCAACTTCCATCTCCATTGGGCAGAGTTTCTCCGAGCATTGTGTGCCTTCAGTGCAGCTAGGTTCTGACTGAGCCTGTCCCCTTTGTTCAAAGGTTAACAGAGCTACTGCCTATCCAGCGAATTTTACTTGGGAAGTAGCCACAACCCAGCAGGACTGGGCCACACTACTGTGGACTTGAGTCAAGTCACAGCAGTGTTTGGTGTTAGTGCTGCTGGGTTGTGCTTCTTCACAAGTAAAATGCCCTGTACCAGAGTGACTTCCTTGAAAGGCTGATGGTTCAGCTCCTTGGCACCAGCTGTTTTCCCCAATAGGCTCAGCAACCTATAACTTGTTGCCATTTGTGGCTGGAAGGAACGGGCATCCCAGCGGCTGAAATCACATGACCAATGAGCTGGGGAGGGGAAAGTGGGGAAACAGGAATGGGCAGCACAATAGATTCAGCACCTAGGCTGAGGCATAGGGGGGAGTGTTTCCTCTCAGAGATGGCTATGGGGCTTCCTTGTCAGCAACCCAGATAGGTTCCTCCTAGGAGCTGTCGGGGAAGAAGAAAAGGTGGGAGAGTGTGAGCGTGGGGAGTCTTCTCCCAGCTTCCCCCCGCATAAAGGACCTCTGGGAGAGAGGAAGAACACATCGGCATCCTCCCCTGCTGGTGTCTCTCTGGCCAGCTTCACTTTCTAGACTTTCCTGGGTGATGTAAAAGAAGGCCAAGTGGTGACCTTGCATGCTGCTCAAGAGACATTCCTCCAAATCATAGTGAGTACTGGCCTGGGATTAGGATTTGCTGTACTGCCTCTCCCTCATGGCCTGAGACAACTGCCCAACCTCTATCAGAGGGGCTGGAGGACTGGCCAGCCAGGGGTGCACTCAAAGTGGAGAGGCAGAAAGAGCAAGGGATGGGACACCAGGCAGAGGATGGGACTTCCCTACCCTTACTGGTGTCACCTCCACCCCCAACCCCGATGGCCTTGCCTAGTGGCTGTGGGCATCAGGATCTGCCCATGAGGCCTAGCATGAAAATGGGAGACACTGCAGCTGGTTGAAGAGAGGAACCAGGTGAGAAGGGTCACCAGTGCTGCCAGGGCCTTCTGTAAACTCAGAGGCACTCTCCACTTCTTCCAAGCCAACACTCCAGGGCCCAGCGGAGAAAGCACCAAGCCTCCCTGGTACACAGTGGATGCAGTGGGACATTTCTTACAGGGACATCAGGGAGAACTCCTCCAGGTTCACATCAACATGCACAACTGCCACTGGCTGGATGGTGACCTGTCATGAGGCGAGCACATGGATGAGGGTGGGAACCTGGCAGGAAAGGGATGATGGGGCATAGAGGAGGGAGCAAATAAACAAACAGGAGGATGAAGGAATGCATGTGGGAAGATAGCAGGCATGGGGGCAAGGCCCACCAGTGCTTGGAGCAAAACAGTTGCAGGGGCAGGGAGAAAGCAGTTGACTGGTGGCAGGGAGGCCTCTGCCACATCCCCCACTAACAGCCAGGCAGCAGAGTGGCTTCTACCTCTGCAGGATACTGAAGGACAGGCCTCCTCCAAGCATCCCGTGAGCACCTCTGGCAGGATGAGCCTAGGCCCAGCCCTCTTGTCCTGAGGAAGAGGGTCCCAGTGCCGAGGCACAACTGATTAGGGGGACAAAAAAGCAAGCAGCTGTGGAAGCAACATCAATACAAGTTCAAAGAGAGGGAAGCTGAGGAAAGCATCCCCTCAAAGCACTTGCTGTTCCCCACAGGGGCCAATGGATGCCACCCTGGCCTTCGACACACTATTTTTGTGGTGCTTCAAAAGTAGAAAAATACTATGAGCGTGCACACAAGCCCCTTGGCATCACAAAGGCACATTCCCCAGTAGGGGGCTGCTCCTTAGTTCTCCCTGCCACCAGGGAAGCCCACCAGTGAGGAGGACAGGCTCAATGGCAGGCTTTCTTGCCTTCCCCGTCAGCTGTTGCTGGAGTGGAAACAGGTGATGGGGCTGCCCACAAGCTGCCTACAAGGCAGGAGCTGATAAGGTGATCTCTGTTACCTGATTAACCCTTGCCAGGACCAGTGGGAATGGATAAAACACCTGCACTGTTACAGGCTGAAGTTCCTAGTGCTTTAGTGGGTTGCTGGTGTCGGTCAGGCCCCGCTGCTGCTGCAGCCTTGTCACCACAGCTGCCTGGCAAGGCCAAGGGCTGATCAGGTGGTTGCCTTGAAGGGGGAGAGGGAGCATGGAGGGACACCAGGGGTCAGACTTAGAGAGACTGTCCAGACCTTATACTTGTCATGGGAAAGCTTCTCATGACAAAGAAGTTGCTTTCTGAAAAGGCAAAGTTTTTGTTGCTTTACCTGACATTGTGCAACATACCAGCCTTTCTTTTTAGAATGACAAACAGCACAAATGTATAAACATTTGCTTTTTGTCTCACTAAAAAAGCGCTTATAGGGTGACATATGTAACATGGGTCACAGGGAATGGAAGCAGACGCAGAAGCCACAGGGTGCTCTGCTGTCCAGCCCTGTCCCCTGCACCTTGCTCTCCCCGCTTGGCTCAGAGGCGGGTGGCCTGCCTGGCAATGGATTCGGGTGGTACTCAGGGTGTGCAGGTGCCCCAGGCTCCAGAGAATAGAGTTTGATAATGATGAGCTCTGGTGAGCCAGGGGTGGGTGAGGATAAGGAGGCCCTTGCTGTAGGACTGGCCCAAGGTGAGAGGCTGATTGGACCCTCCCCTGCCTCTGCTACAAAGTTCCCATGTGGTGCTGGCCCATCTTATCTCATTGCCTGGATTTGCTTGGCTTTGTGCCTGCCCATTTAACCTTTGTTTATTTATCTCTCCTGGCACTGCTCCCTTTGCCCTGCGCCCCCATCTCACTCTCCCTCCTACACCCCTTGTCTTTTGTATTCTCATTGGGCAGTGTAAAAGTGATGTTATGGATGGTCCAGAAATTTTGCCAGAGGCAAGGATTTCTGAGGGTGGTATCTTTTACTGGACCACTAAAAAAATGTCACCCTAAGACATCGTTGCCTGTTTAATTCTGATTTGTTTCATGCTCCGCTTTCTGGACCTCCTTTCACAGCAGCTGATGAACGGAGTTTCAACCCCCAAAAGCGTGTGCTTGCTTGCTCCATCCACCATCCCACTGAGTTGGTCTGCGAGGTGCGCATCTACCCCGCCTCCTGCCTGACTTGGGGCGGGGCTTGCGGCGGGGGCAGGGACCCGCGGCTCCTCCCTGCTCCGCCGCAGCCCGGCTGGCGCTGCACCGCCCTCTGCAGCGGCGCTCGCCCCGGGCACCTGCCGGCCGCCGCAGCCATGAACCCGCTCTTCGGCCCCAACCTCTTCCTGCTGCAGCAGGAGCAGCAGGGCCTGGCCGAGGCGGAGCCGCTGGCGCTGCCGCTGCTGCAGCCGCTGGCGCTGGCGGGCGAGGCGGCGGCCGGGCCGGACGTGCTGGGCGCGGAGCAGCCGCCGCTGCCGCCGCCGCCCGCGGCCATGGCGCTGCGCAACGACCTGGGCTCCAACATCCACGTGCTGAAGACGCTGAACCTGCGCTTCCGCTGCTTCCTGGCCAAGGTGCACGAGCTGGAGCGCCGCAACCGGCAGCTGGAGAAGCAGCTGCAGCAGGCGCTGGGCCGCCCCGCCGCCGCCGCCGCCGCCCCGCGCCGGGACCAGGCCGTGCAGACCGGCCCCGGCCCCGCGCCGCCCGCCCGCCCCCTCGCGCTGGGGCTGGGCCCGGGCCCCGGCCCCGGCAGCGCCCGGCCCCTGCCCTTCCGCGCCCTGGGCTCGCCCGGCTGCCACCCCGGCGCCCCGCTGCCGCCGCCGCCGCCCGCCCCCTCGCGCCTCCTGCCCGGCACCATCTGGTCCTTCTCGCAGGCGCGCCGGCTCGGGCCCGGCGCCGAGCCCACGCTGCTGCAGGGGCCTGGCGTGTCCTGGGTGCACCCCGACGGCGTGGGAGTGCAGATCGACACCATCACCCCTGAGATCCGTGCCCTCTACAACGTCCTGGCCAAGGTCAAGCGGGAGCGCGACGAGTACAAGCGCAGGTGCAGGATGGGGTGGGGGTGGCAAGGCTCTCCCCCTTCTCCTTCTCCAGGTCCCTGCCTCCCTGGCACCCAAGGGCCACTGCCCACTCTTCCCCACCAAGCCCAGAGTGGGTGAACATGACTGGGCACTGGCGCTGTTGGACCCTCTACCCCCCCCCCCCAATTACTAGCACTGAGGCTGGCAGGCAAGGGGGGATGGAAGGAGAGGGGCAGTGGGTGCAGCTGAGCAGGCTCCGATGACTCTAGCGAGCAGGTGTCGGAGGCAAGGTCTGGGATGGATGGGTTGTCCTGGAGGGGCCCCGGTTGCTGGCCTCTGTTTCCCTCCCTCCTGCAGTGCAGACAGGCCAAGCAGCCCTGTGTAGCCCAGTCTTCTGGCATCCTGGCAAGTGTGGGGACCCCTGCAAGGCAAGGGTGATGGATCTAGGGCTTGACTTGTCACCTGGCAGGAGGAGAAACAGCCTCGGTGGCCCCTGGGTATTCTGGTTCTGTTCCAAGGTGGCAAGGGCTCTTTTTTAACAGCTGAGCTTCACCTTTTAAAACTGGTGTCTGTAATGAGATTGGTCCAAAGAGTGGCATGGCCCAAGGCAGAGTTGGGTATAATTTGGGCCTGCAGACACTTTCACCCCCCCCTTCCCTCTCAGTGACCTATTTTTAACATCTTCCCTTTATGACATTTTGGGGGGGTTATTTTTTTAACGTGGCAAAAGGGTTAAGCAAGTGGACAGCATCTGCTCAAAACATGGGCCACTGAACTTCAGCTTCAGCCTCCACTTCAAGAGCCAGGCCCCGAGCCCACTGAACCAAAAGTCACGAGCCTTTCTCTCCCACTCCATGGAGTGGCAACGTAGGGTAGGTAGACCCTTCTGTGAAATACCTGCCTGGGGCCCAGGGAGGGTGGGCTGGGAACCAGGTAGCAGGGAGTCAGTGTGCCCCTTTCACCAACTGCCTTTATTTCCCTCCCTCTCCTCTCCCCTCCCCTCCCGCTCCCTTCTGGTTCTTTTCTTGGGGCAACCAGCTATCATTGCCACCCCTCTCTCCCCAGTTGCAGGGTGGAGGACAGACAATTTGTCCAATACCAGGCTTACCCCAGGAAGGATGGACTGCAAGTCTGTTTGCCTTTCCAAATGAATCTGATAAAGCTGAAGGGGCAGGGTCTTTAATAGGGGTATTTCAGCACCAGGGTCATGGGCAGTGAATGAGACCAGGCCAGCAGGCAGAAATGAGGCAGAGAGCTGGTGTCTGTCCTTGACACTCCATCACCAACCTGTGTGGTGTTTGGGAGGGTCACACCAATCGTTTTAGAGGTCTTGGGGGCCTTCCCTATTTTCTGTGGGATTTAGGAAGATGGAGTGACATGGGGTTGGGGTACTTACAGAGGGTTCAGCAGGGGCAACGTGCACCCTCTGCAGGCAGTCACCACTCTCCACCGCCGGTGGCATCTGCGGGCAGTCAGCAATCCCTGCTGGCCACTGCCGATGCTGCTGGTGGTGCCTGTGGGTGGTCGCCACTCCCTCTCTCTTGCTGCCAACAGTGCCGGCAGTTTCTCCGGGAGCTCCCTGCTCACTGCAGCCATGTTCCCACTGCCACCAGTGTGGTCGTGCCCCCCCCAGCCGCTGGGGGCATGTGCCATTCACGGGGCTCAGTAGCCCAGTGTCCCATCATGCACCACACCCCAGAGTCCCTGAAGGTGTGAACATGCAGACTCTTTACTGTGAGGTACAAGAGGAGGGGCTTTGAAGAACCCCACATGTCACAGGGCAAGAGCCTACACAGGCAGTTACTGTGTGACAACTGGAAGCTAAACTGTGGTACCAAAACTTTGACATAAAATAGAGCTAAACTACTGTAGCTTAGCTTCCACTTACTCTGGGATAAAAGCATGCATGTGGATAATTATCACAGAGCAGCTGACATGGTAAAACCCTGTTCACTTCTGCTGTAGTACATTGCTTGCATCTCTGTCTCATTTTCTAAATCTGCGGGTTATTTTGGCTCTGGGAGCATGGCCAGGCTCTCAGATTGTTTATAGTTGAGTCAGTTTTAGCTGCTCTAGCAAACTCTAATGCTTTGGGGAGTGAGGCTCTTCATAGTTGGCCCAGCTCTCGGCAGCATCTTGTGTAGGGTCTTCCAGAGATGCATTAGGGTGGGTTTAGAGTCACTGTGGGCTTGGGGCCAGTGTTGTTCCTGGTGTTATACATTTTTAGACTGTTTCCAGGAGCTGGGAGGAGGATACAGTCCCAAACCCCTTCTGCATGCCAGGGGCCCTCTGCAATAGACAGCTGTGAGCTTTTCAGAGCCCCTACTGGAAGGAAAGGGCCATGAGACCTCCACTGTAGGAGGTATTCAAGAAGAGACTGGATAAGTATTAATCAGGAAAGATTTAGGCGCAGCTATGCCTATGCTATAGGTATTTCCCATGTCTCTCCCTTTGCTGATTGCTGAATGCATCCTGGAAGGATTTTTTTTCCCCTCCTGTTGTTGTATATGCTGGAGGTGGTGGTGGGGGGGCACTTTCCTTAGAAACATTGGGTGTGGTAGCTGCAGCCAAAGGTGTGTCTTTTGGCTGGGGTGTGCCAGTGCTCCTGCTTGTGGTCAGACTGATCGCCGCATTTGGAGTCGAGAAACCAATTTGAGTAGGGGGTAAAATTCTATGGGCAGGGGTGGAGGTTGCCTTCCTTTGTAGCAGAGGGGCATGATCCTTTTCCTTGGATCTTTCAAGTGTATTTAATATCTCTCAGCAGCAGGACGCTGGCTGCCGTTGTCTCCCTGCTTTGCCTGTGGCTAGTTACGGTGCTACATGAGGATTTGTATGAGATGACTAGACAGGGATGATCCTGCCTCAGGCAGGGGATTGGACTAAATGACTTTTAGACGTCCCTTTCAGCCCTGCTTTTCTCTGATTCCCCCCAACACTTTTTTTCCAGTCAGGTATTTCTGTGCCACCCCCACTTCCTCCCACTCTCTCAGGAGCAAAGAGAGCACAAAGGCCTTCCTATCACATTGCCATAGAGACTGTGGGTCTCTGCACCCCAGGCTGTTTCCAGTTGGCAGCTGACTTCTTTAATGACTTTTAGCTACCTTGCTGTTTCCTCACCTTGGCCTGCTAGCCCTGTTAGAGGCATGTAGAGGCCAGGAGGAGGAGGGGGTTAATACCTAAGGAGTGGCAACCTATGTCTGTTGGGCTTTCCCTGTTGCCCCTTTAGCCTGTCCCTTAGTTTCTTAAAGACATGGGCAATTCACATGCAGAGTTACAGTTACTGGTCTGGTGCAGTGCTCAATTCTTCCTTGGCCTCCTTGTGTCCTTTTCCAGTGTGAGTGCTTAATTACCAAACCATACATGCTGCAAACCCTGAAAGTTCCCAGTTGTCTTCCCCTTCATAGAGGGCAGAGTTAAGGCTATATTGTAGAAGAGGAGTCATGGTAGCTTAGTAAATCTCAGTCCTTTAACTTTGGGGGATTAAGTCATTGTGTCCTGGAAAGGTACCAGGGGCACAGTCACTACATTCCCACAGCCTTGACCAGAAGGCCTCCAAACTGCAGACAACTCACAGCTGTGTGAAGTGGAGAGTGTCTCTTTAAATATGCAGGACTTTGAAGCAAAATGCAGTATGTGGGAGTGGATCAGGAGCAAAGACAAACGATACAGCAACAAGAATCAGGCTTGTTGCAGGCCATGCTCGGGATGGATAGGAATAACTGATGATGAGTCAGTGATTTGGTGGGGGGAGGGGATGTGTGTTGCCCTGCCAAGTGCTCTGCAACTGGGAGTCCCACTATGTCTGCCCTTTCCCCCTGCCACATATGAACACAGGAAAATGATTCTAGATGAGAGCTATACTGAGGCAGCATCACATCTTCAGGTATGTGCCATGGTGACTTGGAATGGACAGTGTTACAGAGATGGTGCCATTCCACCAGAACCTGGTGCTACAGGCCTAGGAGTCAAACTTGGAAGTAATCCAAACATAGTAAGGGATGGAGACACAGAAGTTAGACCATCCAAAGAACCTTAACTCTGCCCTCTAGCAATGCCATACAATAGTCATATGCCTGCATCTGAGGCCCACAAATGTGTGTGGCCCCAGGCTAGATTAAGCTAATTTTAAAGGTGCATTGGATTCTTTTTTTTCTCCCTAGATTTATTTCCTTATAATGTCACTGGGGGTGGCAGGCTTTAGAAGAGTGGCTGATCCTTGTCTGTGGGTTGGGTGATGGCCTGGTGTTGCCTGGTTGGTGGGTAGCCTGGGCTATAGGGTCTGTGGACCTTCTGAACTTTATCACTTTCCTTCCCCTCCCATCTCTTAGCACTGTGGCTGGTTGGAGAGGAGGGTGGCACAGAGGTGTTGGAGACATGTGTACATTGAGCAGGATGGAGGAGTTTGTGGCTCCCAGTGGGGACTGTGGGTGGTGAAGCAGTATGCAGGGGTTACAGGAGGACACTTACTCACAGCCAGCGTCAACAGCATCCAGAATGCCTCTGAGTCTCTGGGCAGGGCTGGGCTGTGGGGGAAGTGGTGCAGTGAGGTTATTATTAGGAATGGTGCATTGCAGAGGAGAATGGCAGAGAGGTACAGAGAAAGGAGTGAAACAGGGGAAATGACTGAAAGGGAAGGAGTAAGAGGGCTGGTGAAGGATAGAGAGGACATGCAGAAATTTTGCTTCCTGCAGAAATCATTGTTGCTTTCCATCCCAGTGTTATGTTCAGTACCAGCACTTAACCCATCTTCCCTAATGGTTTTTGGAACCTGATGCTTAGAAACATTTTCATCAAAAAGGATTTCTTTTCAAAGTCTAGGCAAGGCTAGAGGGACTAGGAGGGGGAGGGGTAGTGAGAGAAATATTTTTTGTTTTGGGGAATGCAGTCTCTCCCCAGAGAGGGAAGCCTAGTTGGATCAGTTCCCACATAAATAAACCTTATCTCTAGCACTCTCCTTTCTTCTGACGGCCTTTTTTGTTTTTGTTTTTTTTTCCCCTTCCTTCACCTGTTCTCCCCAGTTGAGGACGGAGGAGTGACCCTTCTTTACTGATGGACAGCTGTCTCAGACAGTGGTCTGGAACAGTCTGGGAAAAGAACAGTGCACAACTTTAGAGCTGGATGTTATCTTAAAGTTCAGGTTAGCAGCAGTATGGCCAGCCCCAGCTCTTTGAAAAGTCTGAGTCCAACCCTTAAAAATCCTGAGGCTGACTTAAAAATCTCAAGATAACTGTGCGGTTCTTGTGTTATGTCTTATCTTTTGCTTGTATTTCAAATGTGCTTTGTTAAAAATGCAAATTGAGATCTTATATCACTGGATGACTCCAAGAACTGGGACTCTGGGCAAAACACTGATGGTTACAACTTTACTTATAATACATACAGGGACTAGAAATCTTGGATGTGTCCAGTGCAATGATCTCTGTCTAGAGAAAATACCCCTTGCCTGGAGGAACTAGAAATGCAACAGCAACATGCCTCAATTGCACTGACCACCACAGTGGAGCAGGGGGCAGCCCAGACCACTACTGACAACACCAGCGATATATTTGATGTAATGCAGTTGATTAGCAATGTGAAATGCAGCCTGTAAACACACTGCAGTACAGTACACCACTGCCTAGGAAGTTGTTCACAGGAGAGGGAGTGAAATAGAGCTCCCTATCACGTAACCCATTACATCACAACACAATTCAGTATAGAACTGCCAGTCACTTTCCAGTTGTGTTCAGAATAGCTCTGACTTCTACAGCGCAAGGCAGATAAGTCTTTTGTGACACAATCCAGCCTAATGTAAGGTGACCAGTTATAACCCAGCCCAGCCTAACTGAGCCCAATACAGCCTACTGCAAAGTAAGCTGATTCAGCATAGCCCATTACCATTCAATTCATCTTGTTGCAGTAGATTATTACTACAATTATAGCCCAATGTAAATAAACCCCTTATGGCCCAGTATAGTGGAGCCCTTTGCAGAGCAACACAGTTCATGATACCACAGCCCTTCACAGTCAGGCACAGCCCAAAATAGTACAACTTCTCATGGTGCAATGCAGCCTAATATTAGACTGTCATCTGTGTCCCAGAACTGCTTGCTATAAAACATGCTGCATATCACACGCATTCACCATGCCCTGCTGCAGCCCTGCAGCACCTAATGCAGCTCAGTGTCTGCTGCTGACCAGTTTAGCGCAGTCCAGTCTAACCCAAGCTGGAGGTCACTAGTCTGATCTGGCACAGCGGGCAGAGGAGGAAGGGACACTGGGCTCAATCTGCCAGTTGGCCCAATTCAGGGCTTAGTGTGTGCTGCAGCTGCCACAGGCAGTTTGTGGTGGGTATCCCAAGCTTCTCCTGCATGGCCTGAAAGGCAGCTGGTAAATGCAGAGTAAGTAAGGCTGGCAGAGAAGAATGGAGGGCCTGGCTTGTGGTCAAAGGGAGTGACATGCATCTAACAGCTGTAGCTGTCTGGAAGGGGAAGAAGCGAATTCCAGAGCACATTCCCCATCCTACACCCAAGGTGGGAGCATATCTTGTGGTGCACAACTAAGCTGTCAGGGAGGGAACCCACAGAAGCTGCCAGCTCTGTCCTGCCCAGCTGTGCGGGACAGCAAAGCTGGAAGGGTGTAATTGGCACCTTTGTCTCACCAGGTGGGAAGAGGAGTATACTATGCGTGTCCAGCTTCAGGATCGAGTAACTGAGCTGCATGAGGTGAGGGTCCTCTCCCTGCATCCCTGGCCCCCTGCTGCTGCTTCCCAGTTCTGATCGCTGTCTTCTTCTCCCCATGATCAGGAAGCTCAGGAAGCTGAAGCTTGCCAAGAAGAACTAGCCTTAAAGGTGGAGCAGCTCAAGGCAGAGCTGGTTGTATTCAAGGGATTGATGAGCAATGTGAGTGCCCTACCTCAACCGCTCCCCTGCTTGATGGACACCTCCACACCCTGTTCTTTTGCTTAATAGGCAGCAGTGATTTTACTAGGGTAGTGCCAAACCCAAAGGGGATGTGATGTCCACAGCAGTAGCCAGTGTGAGTGCCTCTAGTGCAAGCTGCCCCAGTGACGCTGATGGCACCAGCCCCCTCAGTGTGCTAGTTGCAGTGTGAGCTCCCTTGGCAATGCCATAGCCCTAGGTACAGCACCATGGGAAGGAGCTTTTTGCCAGAAAAGCCCTGTCAGTGCACTGAGAATTTTCAACCCATAGGAACAACAGCCTGGGCATACAGGAGGACCACAGGAGCATGGGGCTGGGGAGGGCCACCTGGGCCATGGAGACCAGTCCCCTGCACATACAGACCAGGGCCTTTTGTAACGTTCCATTCTCCTCTGTCCTCTGGGCTGGTTCTCGTGGGGTCAGAACATCACGGAGCTGGATACCAAGATCCAGGAGAAGGCCATGAAGGTGGACATGGATATTTGCCGGCGAATTGACATCACGGCCAAGTTGTGCGACGTGGCACAGCAGCGCAACTGTGAGGACATGATCAAGATGTTTCAGGTGAGAGGCACCTGCTGCTGTTCCTAGTTACACTGCCACCTCTTGGAAAAAGATTGTCATGGCAGAGTTGAAGGAGGTGGCTAGCCCCTTTTAAGGAGATGCTCAGTCACTCTGACTTGTTCCATGAGCTCATGAGCTCTCCCTCTTGGGTCAAGTCACTGGGATATGAACCAGTAATCAGAGGAGGACAGGAAAGTTACTGAAGGCTCCAAGCATTATGTAGGGCATTCATCAACCTCCCTTTACTCAGAGGTGTTAGGCCCTGGGTCCCCTCAGTGATGGGGGAGCAGCTGCAGAAGAGGGAGACATGGTGCTAAGTGTCTGTCTCTAACTCCATCTCTCTCCTCCCCACCCTCTCTCTGTCTCGCTGTCTGTCTCTTTCTCTCTCTATCACTGTTGCTGCCCCTTGCTCTCTGCCTCTGTCTCTCTCTCTCCCCTGCAGAAGCAGCTGGTTAGTTTCATTCAGTTGAGAAAAATGTACAAATTAGAAACTTTCTATAAAATAAAGGTTTGACTGTAAATATTGACATATTTCACTTTTCTCAGACTCCCTCTCTCTCTCTCTGCCTTTCCCCCTCTCTCTGCCTTTCTTTCCCTCTCTCTGCATCTGGGGGGGGTGTGATTTGAGTTCTGTAATGAAACTACATTTCTTCTCATCAGATTCACAGACTCCATCTTTAGTTGCATAATTTTTTTTCATTTTAAAAATATGCTAAAAATCACATTTTGGTCATTGCACCATCATTAACCTGATCATAATGAGCCCGTCTCTCTCTTTCTCTCTTCCACTCTTTTCTTCTTCTTTCCTTCTTTCTTTCTCTCCCTCCCTCCCTGCCCCTGCACCATTGTCTTTCCCTCCATCTCCTTTCCACTCCCTACACCCCAACCTTGCACCCGGCCTCGTTTCTGTAGTCTCTGCACTTGTCTCCCATTAAGGTCCCAGGCGCAGCAGGGCGGAAGCGAGAGCGGAAGCAGGTCAGCGATGAGGACACTTCACTGTCCGAGAGTGATGCCTCCAGGAAGCCTGAAGATGGGGAAGATGAGACCACAGCCATGAGCATTAATGAAGAGATGCAGAGGATGCTGAATCAGCTGTGAGTGCAGCCTGGCTGGCTCTTGCTCCTGTCCTGCTTCCTCCAGTTCTCACTTTGGGAAGATGCTGAGACTGGAGTAGCTGGGAGCTACTCCACAGCCAGCACCCTACTAGTTTCCTGCAGCTCTGGCTGGAGGGAGAGTCTGGGACTGGTGCAGACAGACATAACACTTTTATCCCAGTTTAAATGTGCTTCAAACCACAAGTGGCCAGATGTACACGCCAGCTTAGAATGGTTTAGACCTCCTGCATCCTTTCAAAGATAATTGAATATTATTTAGAACTGGTTCTCTGTGAACCAGGTCAATGTTACATGAAGATACTAAGCTTTCCGTGACTTGTGTCCAGGCTGTCCTCCTAGCCACCCTCCTACCCTCAAATTAGTCTGGTATGCAGCAAATGCCAGTCAGTTTCCAGGAACTGAAATAATTGATGCATGACTTGGCGGTGGGGAGGAGTGCTCTTTAAAAGCTGTGAAAGCACCCAGGTCCCAGAAACCCAGGAGCAGCAGTCCAGTCACCTCCCTCCCCTACACACACATCTAGGCAGTCCCAGTCAGGGTACTACCACACCAGTTTCAGTAAAGTACAGAAATGCCTCTTTGTTGAACTGGCTGTTTAGTGAGAAGGGGGAGCAGTGGGTACTCACCAGCACCACATGGTGGCGGTTCGATGGCACTGGAATACCTAAACAGTGCACTTTCTACTTGGAGCCTTTGGCAAAATACGTGCGGGCACCTCTGATCTGGCACCTTTGTGGGCCAGTTTCCATTTGATAACATTCTTGGAACATTTGTTGTGTCTGTCCAGACTGTGCCCTAAGGATGAGTTCAGCACTCCAGACCCACTCCTTATGGCTCTTCCTGCTACTGATACATGGTTCTTTTTCCCCAGGCGGGAGTACGACTTTGAGGATGACTGTGACAGCCTCACGTGGGAGGAGACTGAGGAAACGCTGCTGCTCTGGGAGGATTTCTCTGGATATGCAATTGCAGCTGCAGAGGCACAGAGCGAGGTAATGGTGGCCTCCAATTTCAGCTGTACATATGAGCACAGAAGTGTTCTTCCCGCTGCAGCCTTCTGTGTTCAGATCTGTGCTCTGGGCTCCCACACTGTCTTTTAAACCCACCAGTGAAAATACCCTCCCCTCAAGTGGGAATGAAATGTGTTCTTCATAGGCCAAAATGAGGCCTTGAAGGGCCCCTAGCCAAAACCCCTACTCAGCATGCTTTTCACCTGCTTCCCCAGACCCTAGGTGGCTGCGAGTTCTAAGTTGAGCTATGACATATTTGCCCAAATCCTCCAGGTATCTTTGCAAAGCTGTAGGCTGCTCGAAGCCGTGGACTTTGAACTGTCTGCCTTATCCGTTAGCTTTGTGAATGGTTACATGCCACATATGTAGCCCATTGTTTTGGTTCCTTCTCTAATCTCTCTCTCTGGTTTCCAGTGTCTGGCATTTCTATGTTTACACCCTTCTTTTTCCCCAGCAGCAGGATGACAGTCTAGAGAAGGTGATTAAGGACACAGAGTCTCTCTTCAAGAGCCGTGAGAAGGAGTATCAGGAAACCATCGACCAAATTGAGGTGGGAGAAGGAGGAAGTGGGAGAGATGATGGCACAAAGGGATAAGGAATGGAAGAGGAGAGGATAGACCTTAGGAGTGGAAGGAGAGGGGAAGCCCATAGCAGGAACAGGGAGTTGGGAATTGGCTGGCTAGTGAAGCTGGCTGGCTCATGCCCTTTGGCATGAGGGAGCATTGCCAGTGCCTTTGAGCCAGATAGGGCATGTGCCAGAGCCCTGCCAACTGGTTCAGTTCCTCATTACTCCCCTTGTGCAGCTTGAGCTGGCCACAGCAAAGAATGACATGAACCGACATTTACATGAGTACATGGAAATGTGCAGCATGAAGCGTGGGCTGGATGTGCAGATGGAGACCTGCCGCCGGCTCATCACCCAGTCTGGGGACAGGTGAGCTCCCAGACAGAGAGGGCCAGGGTTTCTAGGCTCTGGTCCAAGTGCTGGAAGGTGAACTGGGTCCAAGCAGAGGGTCTGGGAGCCTGTCTGGGCTGGATTCTGAATGATGAGATATGATGTCCTCACAGCCTTCTCCTGGGAGCTAGTTTTGGTGCCATGTGTCTGTAGAAAGTGAATCATGCTCAGGTGTCAGTTTTGACAGGCGATGATGTAATCTAAAGAGATATCCCATTAGCTAGCACATCCTAGCAGAGGGACAGAGTGCTGCTGAACTGCTAGGATGTGCTAGCTAATGGGAGCATTAAACCAGAGTAGCTGTAGCCTGGGCACTGCTGCAACAAGCTCATGCTTTCACATCCCACTCCTTGGCCTCCCTGAATTTGTCAGGCACTTTCAGGGCTCTACTCTAAGCAGGTTCTCCTGATACCAGCGCACCTCGGTTCCATAAGACTCCTCTCTCCTGTACATGTTTTCAGGACTCATGTTGTTCATTTCACTTGTTGGTGCACAGGGGCTTCCCTGCACCTTTCAGCACTGGAGAACCCTGCTGGCCATCTACTCCCCTCACTCCAGTGAGGACATTTCTGCTGCTTCCCTCCCCCTCCCCTGTCCAGTTCTTAAGTGACCCCTTCCTCTCTGCTGGTATCTGTGATCTTGTCCTCTTCTCCCCACCTTCCCACCACCTGCTGTTCCCTATATAACCCCTTCTCTTTGTTTTCTTTCAGAAAGTCTCCTGCTTTCACTCCAGTCTCAAACAGCGAATCAACCACAAACGAAGAAACAGAGGAGTCCGATCGTGACCCCCCAAGTGAAGCCTCCATCAGATAATTAGGAAGGCCCCATCCCTTTGCCACCTTCCTGGCAAGGGAGAGGGTGGGGGTGTCTAAGCCGTGGCTTGGAGCAACTGACAGGGATGTGGAACTGCCGTCAGAACTCTGTCACCAAACCCCTCCTGACTCAGGCCAGGTGGGGGATTCACCCCAAAAGGACATGTAAGTGGGAATAACTAGATAGATGTGAGGGCCCTCGTGTGGGGCCCCCTCCAGTCCCCTCTGTATTCCCTTCTCCTGCTTTGATCCTTCTGGGGTTCAGGCAGAGAGGATCTCACTTCACTATAGCAGCATCCCTGGGACTGGGGCTCCTGGGACCTTCCAACCCCAAGTCCTCTGGCCCCTGTCCTGGTATACTTGACCTGGGTCCCCTGCTCCCTTCGTGCTGCACAGAAGCAGAACCAGAGCTGTGCCTCTCTGCAAACTGGACCTTATACTGGTGCCAACTGGACTGAGTGCTGGGCTCCCTGCCCTCCCTGTTCACTGAACACTTACAGCATCCCTGGCACCCTGCACAAGGGGCTTGGGAGTCTCTTCTTTCTTTGGGGGCATTGGCTTGGCCACCCCACCCCTTCCATGCACTTTGCTTTGCTGCGCATTTGTGGTGCAATGACACATGTATATGTTTGTGACGGAAACAAGGAACCATTAAATGGGATAGTTCCCTTTTCTACAGCTGCCTCCTGTGTGGGGATCATTGGGGCTAGCCAGAGGGTCTCAATCTGAGGTGTCTCCATCCCTCCATGGGGTGTGATCTGAGAGCCAGGAATATGGCAGGATCAGGTACTGCATTGCTGAGACTACACTGCACTCTAAAGGCTGAGCTCCAGTCTCATGCTACATGTGTCAGGGCATTTTTAAGTCTCCCTCGGAGGCATTGGGTGTTGGCTGCAGCCAAGGCTGTGGATTTTGACTGGGATGTGCCAGTGTTCCTGCTGGGTCCAAAGCTGGAGGTTCTTGGCTAGAAGGTCTTGCCCCTTTGCTTAAGGTCAGACCAATCGCCATATTTGGAGTCAGGAGGGAATTTTATCCCACTGTCAGATTGGTATGGACTGGGGGGGGGGGGTTGCCTTCCTTTGTTAGCAGGGGGCATGGCCCTCTACTTGGGATCTCTCAAGCATATATTATAACAAACTTTTACAGAAGAAAGATATTGGCTGCTGTGGTTTCCCTGCTTTACCTGTAGTAGGTTAGGATGTTATGTCTTGGGTTCTGTCAAGGTTAACTATATAGTTTTGCTAAGAAGTTAGGCAGTGGATTTATATAGGATGGTTTGGACAGGGATGATCCTGCCTCAGGAAGGGGGTTGGACTAGATGACCTCTGGAGGTCCCTTGCAGCCCTGCTTCTCTATGATTTCTGTGGTTCCACCGGCTCCTTTTGCTGATTGGACCCTTGCTCTAGGACCACCCTGGAACTTGGATTACTCTCCTGTCTGTCTCTTCCACAGCTGGCAGTGAGGGTTGTAACAGAGTGCCCAGGCTTGCTGTCTGTTTCTACCACCCTCTTCATTTGGTGCAGATGGATTTAACCTGTCCCTTGCATCCTACCTGAGAACATGGTCACTTCTGCAGATGCACACAGACGTTTCAAGGGACAGTAAGGAGGACAGGGGGACTGCTTATACAGTAACCAGAGATGGAGGGTGTAACAAGTCAGCTGGGCATCCAGGGTAGTGGGATGCACTGGGGCAGTGGTGATTCCACTTGTGCCACTAAAATTATTGTGCAGCTGCAGTAGCAGCTGCTCTTTTTCACCCCCACCCAAGTCAACATCTGGAACTGCTGCCCTGGTCACCACACCTGAATTATCATAGAATGATAGAAATCAGGTCGGAAGGGACCTTGTGGATCCTCAAGTCCGACTCCCTGCCTGGGGAGGAGAAAAAACTGGGCTCAAATGACTCCAGCCAGGTAGGCATCCAGCCTCCTCTTAAAGACCCCCAGGGTAGGAGCCAACACCACTTCCCTTGGAAGTTGGTTCCAGATCCTAGCCGCCCTGAAAGTGAAGTAGTTCTTGCGGATGTCTAATCTAAACCTGCTGTCCAGCAACCTATGGCTGTTATTCCTTGTCGTGCCAGGGGGCGCAAGGGGAAACAAGGTCTCTTCCAAACCCTTCTGGTCCCCCCTAGTGAGTTTATATACAGTCACCAGGTCCCCCCTCAGCCTTCTCTTGTGAAGGCTGAACAGGTTCAGGTCCCACAGTCTCTTACTGTAGGGTCTGCCCTGTTGTCCCTGGATCATGCGGGTGGCCCTCCTCTGGACCCTCTCTATGTTGTCCACATCCCTCCTGAAGTGGGGTGCACAGAACTGGACACAGTACTCCAGCTGTGGCCTGACCAGTGTTGCATAGAGGGGGAGGATCACCTCCTTGGCCCTGCTAGAGATGCACTTGTGGATGCATGACAAGGTCCAGTTAGCCCTGCCAACCATGACCTCACATTGTCAGCCCATGTTCATCCTGGAGTCGATAATGACTCCCAGATCCCTTTCTGCATCCATGCTCTCAAGAAGGGAGTTTCCCATCTTATAAGTGTGCTGCTTGTTACTACTGCCCAAGTGCAGCACCCTGGACTTGTCAGTATTGAAACACATCCTGTTTTTGTTAGTCCACCCGTGGAGTCTATCCAGGTCTGGCTGCAGTCTTTCCCTCCCTACTAGCATGCTCACCTCGCCCCAAATTTTGGTATCATCAGCGAATTTAAACAGGTTGCTTTTCGCCCCGTTGTTCAATCTTTTTTATCAGCAATTTGGACAGCACAGGCCCAAGGACCAAGCCCTGGGGGACACTGCTGCCCATTTCTCCCCAGGTCGAATATGACCTGTCCACCACCACCCTCTGAGTGTGACCCTTCAGTCAATCTGCAATCCGTCTGACTGTGTAGGCATCAATGCCACAGTCACCTAGTTTTTTAATGAAGATGGGGTGGGAGACAGTGTCAAAGGACTTGCTGAAGTCCAGAAAGACTACGTCCACAGCAACACCTGCATCCAATGCTTTTGTGACCTGATCATAAAAGGCAGTCAGGTTGGTCTGACATGACCTGCCCCTAATGAACCCATGCTGGTTGCCCTTGAGCATCATCCCTGAAGCCGGCTCCCCATGTGCTCCATGATGATCTTCTCAAAGAGTTTCCCTAGAATTGAGGTAAGACTGATGGGCCTATAGTTGCTTGGGTCCTCCCTTTCTTAAAGATGGGGACCACATTGGCTATCTTCCAATCATCTGGCACCTGGCCCGAGCACCACGAGCACTCATAAAGCCGTGCCAAGGGCTCTGCAATAACCCCTGCTAGCTCCCTCGACACCCTGGGGTGGAAAGCATCTGGACCTGCTGATTTGAACACGTCCAGCTCCTCCAGAAGCTCTCTAACCCGGTCTTCCCCAACCTGAGGTCTGGAGGCGTTCCCCTCGAGTCCATCTTGCATCACGGTGGGGAAGTCCCGGTCCCTGCACAAGAAAATGGAGGTGAAGAATTGGTTAAAGAGGTCTGCTTTCTCCTCTGGCACAACCACCAGATTGCCCAGAGGATCTTGCAGGGGCCCCACATTTCCCAGTGCTTTCTTCATCCTCCCTATATATTTGAAAAAGGACTTTTTATTATTTTTGATTTTGGACACAAGTCCTAGCTCTATGTCTGCCTTAGCTTTCCTGACACCCTCCTTACAGGACCGAGCAGAGGAGGTAGCACCCCCCTTCCACCAGCTGTACACTGACTTTTTGGCAGTCGGGCATTCCCAGACACCCTTGGTGAGCCAGGGGGTCTTTTGGGTACTCTTGTCCCCCTTGCTTCTTGTTGGGATGGTCACCCCTTGGGCCCCAAGTATCGTCTTCTTAAGGAACGACCACTCATTTTGGGCACTGAGTTCCCCTGCCCTCGAGAACCCCAGTGCCTCTCCCACTAATCTCAACTCATTGAAGTTGGCCCTCTTGAAGTCTAGGGCTACCGGCTTGCTGCAGGCCTTTGACACCCTGCGCTGGATGGTGAGTTCCAGCAAGCGATGATCGCTATCACCCAAGGTGGTCCAAGGACCTGGAGGTCCCTTAACCAGGACCAGGTCCAACAGGGCATTTCCTCTGGTGGGACTGTGCACCTTCTGAATTAGTGGAGGTTCTGTATCTCGGCCAGGAACCTCCTGGAACAGTCTGACCTGCCTGACTGTTCCTCCCAGCAGATGTCCGGGTAATTTAAATTACCCATGACAACTATATCCTTCACCTTAAGTGCCTCTGCAAGCTGGCCGTAAAATTCCCGGTTCAGCTCCTCCCCTTGGTTGGGGGGTCTGTAGTAGACCCCCACCATTAGATCCCTCTCCCCATGGCCCCCTTGTATCTTGACCCAGAGCACTTCAGCTTGCCCCTCTGACCCCATTTTGCTGGCAGAGGATGTGTATTGCTCCTTGACATAGAGCACAACACCCCCATCCTTCCTTCTCTATACCGCCTGTAAAGCCTATATTGATCAGACATACATGGTCCCCCTTCACACATCTGTAATGGGGTGGGAATGGATGGGGTGGCGTAGCTAGACTTCCCCTCAGAGGGGCCTCATTCTAGGGCAAGTATGCTGTACTTTGCAGGATATTCCCATTTTGGCTGAATTGGACTAGACTGCAAAAGCAGGGGGTGTCCTAGTGACAAACACACCTCCACAGAAGACCCTGTAGCTTTGGAGTAAATGCATTGAACTGGGAACTAGACCACTATGAGTATGACTGCTTGCCTATGTTGATTGCTAGTATATTTCCGTGTACTTCATAGCCCATACAAAGTCACATCCCCAGTATAGAAGACAATCGAGCATTAGCCACATATACACTCCTTTGTGCAGCAGAAGTTGCCCAAAGTTGCTTCTCGCAGAGTTAGAATTAGACCCAGAAATCCACTTTGTGAGAAGCAGTGTAAGGGCAGCTAAGGGTCAACAAGGCATAAATCCATAAAAAAACAGAGCATGTGACACATCCCTCTAGATAATCACCTCCTCCCCTTTGGACACTGACAGTTGAGATCCTGTGCTTGTAGGTGCAGGGACCAAATAAGTTGTGTATCTGGCTGGTTGATTTGTTCCCTGTGAGACCACATAATGCTTGGGTCTTTTATCAGACCTTCTGTTTGAGGTCAGTGATTGTAATTCGTCCCAGTCAGTAAGAGGGTAGAGCCAAACAATGAGCTTCAGTATACAAGTCAGTCGCCAGGTGATGCTTTGACTGGGCAATGCCAAGTTAGAAGAAGGGGAGTTTGGGAAGGATCACAGTTCCTTCTGCTTGGATACAGCTCTACCTGTGCTGTGTGTGCCATGGTTACCTTTCTGCCACCAGATAAGTTGCTTCTAATGTGTTAAAGCTGGAAGAGATGTATGGTCCGGAAGTAAAAATTGCAACACTGCATTGCAACAGAGAAAATGACTTTTTGCCTAACCAGATTCAGAGATGTTTGCCACAGGCACACGACAAAAGGAAGAAGTGGGTAATGAGCTGCAAAGTATATAGAAACAGGAAGTAGACTGGCTATTTGTGAACAAGATGGAAAGAACCAGGAAGCATTCAGCCTGGTTAGATGTACAGACTCATCAAGTCCACTGCTGAGAAACCTGTCATTGCAGGAATGGAACAGGGCAGTGATGCAGTAGCAACTCCCTTTGATTCCTGCTCTAACTTTAAAACCATCTGCCTGGGAGGGCATTTCTGTTCAGGCAGTGCTGAAGGAGTCTATCTTAAACTGAATCATATAGTGCTAGACCTCTATCGTATTCATAAATTGTCTTGTTTCTCTTTAACTGGAGAAAAATGTGTGTTGTGTTATATGTGATGGTGTGCCACACCATCTGCTCCTCACTATTCAAAATCCTAGATCTACCCATGGTACTACAAACTTAGCATGTTGCTTTTGGCGTAATTGTGCCAATGTGTTGAAAAGACACTTTTCAAATGCTTATATATAAATGAATGAAGTCTGGATAACAAGCAACAAGAAATGGAATTTCTTACTCATGGGAAGACGTTTGATGTGTGACATTCTTGAAAACTGGATGGTTCACTGGACTAGAATGTTAAAAGTTCCTGGTTCTAACCTCTCTATTATGAAGGATAGAGTAGGCAAAGAGATAGTGAGATGGCGGCTGCATCATATGTTGGAGACAACATCTCCTTTGGAGTACTCGGTAACTCAGAACTGCTGTCTCTCTCATGTTACCACTGACAGGAGGCAACTATTTTGGACTCCATCATGACAGACAGAGATGAATCGATCACTGGAGTAGAAGTGAATGGTTACCTAGGGACCAAGCACTGTAACATCAATGTGAGCAAACATAGGACCTATTCCATAGTATTACCATGGTTCCTATAATACATGTAGCGTATACATCCTGCTTCAAAAGAACTAATATTAGCAAAAACATGAGACAGATTATAGGAACATGGGCCTGGTAGGGACCGCCTGGGTCCAGCCTGCTGCTGCTACAGGAACAATATCATATAATCCCTTTCAGAAACTGCCAGCAAACAAGAGAGAGGAGAAAAAAAGATGTAAACTGGGAGTTCTTGAAGAATTTGTTTTATCTGACCCAAAAGCCAAGTCAAGAGAGTACCTTTGACTGAGAACCTAGCCTGAGTAAGTAGTGAAGTAATTACAACAATTAGGTGCAATAATTGGAAGAGTTATTTGGAAATCACCATAATTAGCTGTTATGAAAGACGGACAAATAAGTGAAGCTACAGACATAAAAGAAAAACCCATGACTGAGGACAATAAGAAGATGTTTAAGTGTAAGAGGCAGAAAAAATCTTAGCACTGGCATAAGCCTGTTCCTAGAAGAAGATAGTAGAATTGTTAATATAGATGCAGAAAAGCCAGAAGTGTTCAGTGAATATCTCAGTTCTGCATTTTGAGAGGAACAAGATGTTGTCATCCTGTGAGGATGATGAAGCACCTTCCAGCCTATTGTTAACCAAGGAGGATGTTGCAGTCTCTAGGCCTGTTAATCTACCAAAGTTCATCTCTAGTGGATAGTCTTAGACTATGTCTACCACAGAAGAATTTTTGAGCCAGGAGAGCCATATCAGCTCAGGATGGGAGTTTTTTACTGGCATAAAGGAACCACTGAAAGCTTCAAATTGCTTGGGGGAGCTGGTACAAACTTTACTGTCACAAGCTCAGTTTTGCTATGGCAAGAAATGCTTTGCCACAATTATTGAACCAGCAGAGCCTATTTGTGCAGAGGTAGCCCCAGAAGAACTGGGAAAGGAAGTCTCTCCCCCCTTGATTATGGGCAGAGCTAGGATTTTAAAAAGTCCTAGAGCAGGTGACGTGGTGCCTCATCATCACATATAATACAACACACATTTTTCTCTAGTTAAAGCAAAACAAGGCACTTTGCTAATATGTTAGAAGGCAAGCACCGTATTAATCAGTTTAAGATTGATTCTTTCCGTGTTGCCTGAATAGAACTGCTGCTGCCCCTCCCAGGCAGGTGGTTTTAAAGTTTGAGTGGAGCAGGAATCAAAGGTGTGTGTGGGGGTGAAACTGCATTACTGCACCCCAGCTTGATCCAATTAGCCTCCAGTTAGCATTTATTTAAATAAAAAATGGAACTCTGGATAAATTCCAAAATGCTTGAAAGAGTTTTTAAATATTGGAATAATATTAGCAAAAAGGCTGGATGATCCAGATAATTATAGGGACAGATCCTGAGCAGAATAACTGAAAATTGATGCAGAATTCAGTGAGGAAAGAAAGGGAATGTGATTTAAAGCCAGTAAAGCTGGTTTTATGTAGAATAGGTCTCATCAAAGAGAACTGATTTCATTTTTGATAAGACAGTTGATTTGGCAGACAAAGGTAATTGTACATGTACAGTGGAATTTGATTTGTGTAAGACATCACAATATTCTGAAGAAATACTCTACAATATCCCTAAATCACATTAAATGGATTGAGAATTGGCTAGCTGACAGAGTAACATCTCAACAAGCATTAACTTGTTAATGCTGCTACTTTGTCACTCATAACATTTTTTATCAATGACCTGGACATACCATATTAATTCAAATCTAAGATGAGGGTTTTTTTCTTTCAGCCAAGCCCCTTGTCTTAGATTTGCATATGAAGTGGAGTGGGGAGGTAGGTGGCTACTGTGACTTTGATGCTGGCCTGAGATCAGGTCAGGGCCAGAGTCAGACCCACAGCAGCCACCTGCCCCTGCTCTGCTTGCTGCCTTCAGCTTCTGCTGCCCATCAGTCCCCTTCTCCCCTTTACTGTCAGGTGCAGTTCAGCTGCTGCTGCAGCATGGGATGTTTTCTCTCCTGGGCATAGACCACATAGAACTCCATCCCCTGCCTGGCCACTCAATAGTACCAATGCTGCTGCATGGCCAAAAGGGGCTACATTTCCACATGCTGTGCTCTGGGCAGGGAACAGAGTCTAAGCAGCATCTGACAATAAGGGGGAAAGGGCAGGCAAGAAGCAAAGTCAGGATTGTGGGGAAGAGGCAGGGAGTGGAAGGAAAGAGGCTGTGGGGAGCTGGGTTGGGGGGGGCAGGAAGGTGCAAGGGAAAATGGTGGAGGCAAAGAGCAAGAGGGCTGCCTGACCCTACCCCCTCTTCCCCAAATCCACTGCTTTGCCTGCTGTAGTGGTGGGGGAGATGAATTTAAGACAACCCTCCAATACTTGTATTCTATACCTGGAAAATTATAACAAATTTATACATTTTCCATAAATAGAATCTAGTTATTGGGAGGTCATCTTAAATTCAGGGTCATCTTAGTTTTGAGTAAATGTGGTGAGTTTTACTGCTTATAAAATTTGCAGATAGCACAAATCTCAGTGGAAGAGCAAATAAGGATCAAGAATTGGTGGGGGATGTAGAAGTGGATGGCAAGTTGGTCAGCAGTGACCACAAAATGATCAAGTTCAGGATCCTGACAAAAGGAAGAAAGGAGAACAAAGGACCCTGGACTTCAGAAAATCAGACTTTGGCTCCCTCAGGGAACAGATGGGCAGGATCCCCTGGGAGGCCAGGCTGAGGGGAGAAGGAGTGCAGGAGAGCTGGTTGTATTTTAAAGAAATCTTATTGAGGGCACAGGAACAAACCATCCTGACATGCCAGAAGAATAGCAAATGTGGCAAGCAACAAGCTTGGCCTAGCAGAGAACTCTTCTGTGAGCTTAAACATAAAAAGGAAGCATGGACAGATGACTAGGGAGGAGCATAAAAATATTGCTTGGGCCTTCAGGGACGAAGTCAGGAAGGCCAAAGCAGAACTGGAGTTGCAGCTAGCAAGGGACGGGAAGGGTAACAAAAAGGGTTTCTACAAGTATGTTAGCAGCAAGAGGAAGGTCAGGGAAAGTGTGGGTCCCTTACTGAATGGGGGAGGCAACCTAGTGACAGAAGATGAAGAAAAGGCTGATGTACTCAAGGACTTTTTTACCTCAGTCTTCACAGGCAAGGTCAGTTTCCAGACTACTGCACCAGGCAGCACAATTTGGGGAGGAGGTGAGCAGCCCTCAGTGCTGAAGAACAGGTTGGGGACTATTAAGAAAAGCTGGATGTGTACGTATCCATGGGGCCAGATGCAACCCATCCAAGGGTGCTGAAGGAGTTGGCTGATGTGATTACAGAGCTGTTGACCATTATCTTTGAAAACTTGTGGTGATCAGGGGAGATCTCAGATGATTGAAAAAAGGCAGGTATAGTGCCTATCTTTAAGAAAGGGAATAAGAAGGATCCAGGGAACTATAGCCCAGTCAGCCTCACCTCAGTTTCCAGAAAAATTATGGAGCAGGTCATCTAAGTATACGTTTATAAGCACTTGGAGGAAAGAGAGGTTATCAGGAACAGTTGGAACAGATTCACCAACCTGATTGCCTTCTATGATAAGATGACTGGCTCTGTGGATGCAGGGAAAGCAATGGATGTGATATACCTGGACTTCAGCAAGGCACCCCACAACATCCTTGCAAGCAAGCTGAGGAACTATAGGTTGGATGGATGGACTGTAAGGTGGATAGAAAGCTGGCTGGACTGTCGGGCTCAACAAGTAGTAATCAGTGGCTCAGTGTTTACTTGGCATCTGGTATCAAGTGGAGTGCCCTAGGGGTTGGTCCTGGGGCCATTTTTGTTCAATATATTCATTAACAATCTGGAATATGGAATGAATTGCACCCTCAGCAAGTCTGCAGATGACAGCAAGCTGGGTGTTGTAGTAGATACACTGGAGGGTAGGACTAGGATTCAGAGTGACCTAAAATTGGTGGATCGGCAGTCAACCCTTTTTTATGCTCAGTATACAGTACTGAATATAAAAAAAGGGTTGGCTGCCGTTCCGCAGTATGTTGGTCACTTCTGGTCTGTAGTATGCCAGTCTGCAGTTTACTGGTCCGTGGTCACTTCTGGTCTGTGTTTGCTTCTGCCCCATGGTTTGCTGGTCTGCAGTGTAAAAAAGTTGGCAACTACTGAGTCCAACCCTCTGCTCAAAGCAGGACCATCCCCAACTCCCCAATATCATTCCAACCAGAGCTTTATCAACCTGAGCCTTAAAAACCTCAGTATGGAGATTCCACCACTGCTCTACATAACCTGTTCCAGTGCTTCACCACCCTCCTTGTGAGAGAGTTTGTCCTAATATCCAACCTAAACTTCCCATACTGCAACTTGAGACCATTGCTGCTGCTTCTGTCATCTGCCACCACTGAGAGCAGTCCAGCTCCATCATCTTTTGAACCCCCTTCAGGTAGTTAAAGACTGCTATTAAATCCCCTCTCAGTCTTCTCTTCTGCAGACTAAATAAACAACAACCTACTGCCTGTTTTTGCAGTGTGGCCTGGTGCACTTCATAGACATGCCTGACATCTGCCCCTTGTCAGCAGAGGTACATGCCCACCATGAGTGTCCCAGGCTGCAGCCCCTTCATCACCTACTCGGGAACCTCTTCCCAAGGTTCTGGCTGCCTGGCTCCCTGCACCCTTTGTTTTATGCACTCATCTGTGGCACCACCAAATCCCAGGACCTCCTGATCAACCACTTCCAGGCTCTGGTCAAGCTGGCCATTTAACAGACTAGGAAGCAGCTTCTGCTGGGGTGGCGGGCGGGAACCTGGGCAACTGTGGAACCATTTTCCAGTTACTCCTCTGCACACCTCAGACAGTGTTCACTGGGCAGCATCCACTGGCTCCTTAGACTCAATCGCAGAGGCACTGACCAGCATGCCCCACTCAGATCCCTTGCTGTTAACCTGCATCTGTTGCTCCCATCCCCCTCCTCTCTTTCATTGTTAGAAATCTATTATTACACTTCCAGACTCCTGGTCCTTCACCTAACCCTTCAGGCTGCAGCCCAGGGGTTAGAAACTTCTGGACTATATGACCTCCTGAGGTTCCTTCCAAACCTAATTTTCTATTATTCTAAGTTGGGACAGTCCTGAAGGATAATCTGAAATGCTTGGTAAGTTGTTCCTATCAAACAAAGGTGTTTTAATATTGCCAATGCAAGGTTGTCTTTCCTAAGAATGCAGCCCCTGTTTTCAGAGTGCTTGTACTTTATGCTTATCTGTGAAAAGCATGTAGGCACCATAGCAAACAAACATCTCAGTGCATGGATGTCATGTGCCTTCCAAGGCTGAGGGGGGCACAGAGACTGCCCACAGGCAGTGGCAGCGGCGAGGAGGGGTGGGGGTGCCTAGTGCTGACTGGCAGTCAGCAACTACATGTAGATGCCACTGGCAGCAGTGATCAGCAGTGTCGGCAGCAAGGAGGGGGTGCCAAGCAGCCAGTCTCAGGGGGTGCATGTGCGCCTGCGTGCATCCCCTACACATTGTCAATGTCTCAGTGTGAGCTCCCAGTCCAATGCTGTAATAAGAAAGGCTAAGGTGACTTTAGAACGTAGCAGCATCCTTACTACAAAGGAGCAGTGAGCAGAACAGTCACTTTACCTGTCTCCATGGGATTTATCAGACTAATCTGGATTGCAGCATGCCATTCCTATGGTCATGTTTCAGAGAGGAGGCAGGAAAGTCACAGAAATGATCCAAGGGCTGGAGGCAATGCCTGAGGGTGAGGCATGCAGAGCTCAGTGTGCTTATCCAAAGGCTACTGAGTGGTGATGTGGGTACAGTGTGCAAGTGCATTCCTGGGGAGAGGATTCTGGGTCCTAAAGGACTTTTACATCCAACAGAAAAAGCCAGACAAGAACCTGGAGGAGGAAACCAAAGCCAAGCAAATCCAAATTAGACATGAAGCAGACATGCACACACATTTAACAGTGAGAGGGAGTAACTCTTGTACCAAACCACTGAGGACATGGTGAATGTTTTGGATTAAGGCTGGTTGCACTTCTGGCAGATTTGCTTTAGTGAAACACCATGGCGTGGAGGAGACTGGTTGAGGTTCTATGGTGTGGGTGAGCTCAGGGGTCAGCCTGGAACATTTAATGGTCCTGGTTGGCTTTAAGGTGTTGGAAAAAGAAGCATGTTGTACACACAGTATGGTAACTCAGCCCATCCTTCACCCTGACCCCTGGGAAGAGTGCTGTTCCTGTGGAGTTAAAGTTTGTGCCACTGTTTGTGTTTGATTATGTACCTGGGAGTATTCTCGCACTGGAAATTTCACTAGTTATACCAAATGGTTGTTTATGATATTAAGACCCTGAACCAATATTACAGTGCCATTGGTTCTTCTGATAATGTGGCACAACACATGTGGGTAAGAAATAACTATGTATTCTGTAAGAGTTTAGGATGAAATCTGTATGTAATAAGATTGTATGTGGAAAAAATATTAATTGTGAGCTATGTAGTTCTGGAATTGTCACTGTGATATTAAGATCTCATAGGTAAGTACACAGGTTTTCAGTGTACAGATGTAGGTTACATGTTATTTTGCCTGTGTAGGTCATAGGGTAACAGTTCATGCATGGAGTTTGTTTTTTGATGAGAATTGCACTTTCTGTGAATCCTGATTGCACAAGGAGCAAAGTTTGCATACTGTGACTCTGTCAATGACAGGTAGTATACTGTGCATTGTGAGGACCATCTGTTACAAAGAGTCATTTTGGTATACACATAATTCTAGACAGCTGTCACCAAGGTTCTTCAGTTGTATGTTGGTCTTTAGTATGTACACTACTTTGTGTGGTTTTCTGTCCAGGAGACATGTGCATTCATTTTCATGCCTGGGTGTGACTTTCATATTTGACAGGTTGATTTACTAGGGCAGTGGTTCTCAACCTTTGTATACTCAAGACACCCTTCCACACACTCAGAGCACCCCTCAGAAAATGCCAGAAGAGGCCTTTTCCAAGCCAAGATCATTCTGGAGGGCAGTGCTTCCTAACCACTGGGTGGCTGGGGCCTGGGTATACAAATTAAAGCAGCTTTCAAGATGTCCTAATCAACCCTGGGGCCCAATCTTAGTGTCCCAGCACAGCAACCCTAAATTCTTCTCTGCTCTTGTGATAATTTAGGTGCTCCCCAGCAGCAGTGTAACTGAGGGGTGGAGGCACAACTAAGGCAGCAGCATCCTGCACTGGCTGTGCCCAGGGCATGATGCTGCCTGGCTCTGTTTCTGCTCCTTGATGCTCTATAACCCCTCCCCCCCCCCCCGCGCACTCTCTGCTCTGACACCTCCATTACTTTCCTCTGGAAACATGTACAAGAACAGAACTGGAGCTCTGGAGCTGAGGGGAAACACTCCCAGAAGGGGCAGAGGCAGCCAAGTTAAGTCCCCACTGGCCTCTGACAGGGCAGCATCAAGATGAATCCACAAGGACCCTGCAGTGGCTCCACTCAGCTGCAGTGCTGCCTACAGAACAAGCTGTGCTTGGAAAGATTTTCCTGAGGAACGTGGGGAGAGCTGGCCACTCCTTCCCAGCGCTTTGTGCGACTCCTCCTGCATTTGCATTTCCTTGTGCCCTTTGCTTTGGTGAGAGGAGAATGATGGATTTAACTCATTGGGCAAGAGGCTTGGTCCAGGTAACTATCATTTGCAAGGAAGTGCAGGCAAGAGTGTAATTGGAAGTGTAACCTGCTTGCAACACTGTCAGACTAGCTCTGAAAGCAGAAAGTGGTTACAATAAATGGTCCTAGTAGTTTTCAGTTTCCAGCCCCACAGGCTTTTACCATCCTGCACTGAGGGGAACTGATTTCTTTTAAGTGTTGTGGCATTCGCAGAGGCAGTAATTTTTGTGGCTAAGGGTGAATTCTTAGCTGTGCCTGACTTTTTGGAGGTTTTGTTTTGCGATGATTCTTGACAAAAAAACCCAACAACCTTTAAAAAGTAAAAAAGTGATCCTTTGAAATTACTATAATTTACAGGTTGCATGACTTTACAGTTTAAAAGCCTTACATTCAAAATGTAGGCTTAAAGCCAGCATAGACTAAGCTGACCTGGAACTGTAGGAAGTACTGGTGCAGTCACTGCCAGAACCTCCAAGCTAGTGACAAAGTAGAAGCTTAACAGTGAGCCACAGCAATAAGCACAAGGCAGGGCACAGTAAAGGCTGCCCCTGCTGACAAGTCGGGAGGGGGAAGGAGCCACCAGAAAAACCATCCCTGAGTGCCTGAGAGGAAGGCCTAGCCTTGTGGCCTGTGTTGCACATTTTGGGATTTGATCCTCAGAAACTGGTACACCATACATCTACCACTATGCTGCCACCAGAATGCCCAGAATCACTACTCTGCTGCTCACCCCATGCCCTAGCTAGACATCTAAGCTCCTCAGGTACCCATGTTGGCTACAAAGCACCAACTCACAGGATCATAATAAATTTTAATGTATTGTATGGGATGTGAAGTTACCAATAAAATTCTACATGCAAATTTTGAATTATGAGGGGTACTGGCCACCTTAACACATACAGGCATACACACATTCACACACGCAATTGCTGCAATAGTAGTGTAGCACTGATGTTGGTTTATACCTAGCCGGGACGCTGGAGTCTGCTGTCGATGGTCAGCTTTTTCCAAGGTGATGTTTTCTCCTTCTTGTCCTTCTGTCTTGGTAGGTTGGGTGCTGGATGAGAGGGTGCCACTGAGGGTCATGTTTCACAGCCTTTTATCCCTTTCTGGCAGACTTCTGTGATCCCCCAGCATCATCTTGACTGCCCAATCTGGAGATCGCTGTCCCACATGGGTCTTGAGTAGTGCATGACAGCTGTCAGTCACAGTCACTGGGGGTTTTGCCTGATGGTGCAGTTTTGGTCCTTGAGGACTGAGTCAACGGCTGTCTTGCAGGTTTCAGGTGGCTCGACTAGCTTAAAATGGCCTGTAGAGTAGAGTTTTGTAATGGTATGTTCCTCTGGCTAGGTTATTGTCAAATAATAGCCAGAGGCTCTTGCTTTGTTATTCAGTTATCTACTGATTTGTGCCTACTCGCATTCACTCGGGGGCAGGGGACCAGCCCAATACAGCAATACAATTCAAGTGATTACAATTATAGTGCATTCTTATAATAATAATTTCAGTAATACAAGGTATGCCTTACCTTTTAATGAATGTATTCTTTAGAGTATAAAACATAAAATACAGAAAGTCAGGACAAAGATGGGACAAATTAAATATAAAAATGCACTGTGAGAAATATAGAAAAATGCAATGTGAGGTAGTGAGGACCAAAGGCCACTGGGGACAGTAAGTGAGTTAGGTTATATGCAGTCATGTAGACTGATTTAGCATGAAACTTTAGACAGATATGGGAAGTTTGCTTTGGGAAGTGGGTCTTAATCAAAGGGGGAATGTGTTCACCAGGATATGTTTACAGACATACTTCCAATGCACCTTGGCTTTTCTTGTCTCTTACAGGCTTTGCTTTGAAGTGGATATTTTAGTTCTTTTTTCTTTAGTGACACTTAGCTCAATTGATATGTAGATGTAGTTTGTAGTTTTCTCCTACAGAAAGCCACTTCAGCTTTCTGGCTTGCTCTGAGCCTTGCCACACCCATGCAATGAGTGTGGTAGGTCTCTGGCAATACTAAGAAGGAAAAAGAAATGCACAAAAGGGACTTCTGTTATGTCAATGCCCCGAAGGGAAGTGTACAAAGGGGGCTCCCTGTTACACCCAAGCCCCCACTAGGCTGCTGCGCAAAACAATCGAATGCTAATAATACTATCCTGCCAATCCTACGTGCACACATACTCATCTGGCTAGGGAAATATGACCATGATGGTGGTAAAGGAAATACCCTGACCGAGGTAATGCAATTAAAATGTCACCGCGTAGTAGAAGGTTGAACCCTTGTCTGCTTGCGGATAAGACTCCCTACGAGAACCTCATGGTTAGCTTCTCATTGGTCAGCTTCCAATGGGAGGATCTTGGCTACACACTGAGTTGATGGAAATGGGACACTCCTCCATACTTTGCTCCTGTGGCCATATGGCTGAGGGCAAGTGAAACTCAGGGGCATCGAAACCCCAAGTCTCTGGGCTTAGGCCTGATGGGATGCCTGCTAAAGGATTTGGAAGTAGCTGAAGACCAAGGCTAGGTGGAGAATACTTGCTGCTAGCAGAGCCACATACCACTCTTGGATGATTCACATGGATTTGGACCCGACCTGGCTAATTTCACCTGGGACATGAAAAATTTTCCTTAAAAAAACAAAACCCTGTGTGTGTGCATGTACACGCATGCACCCCCCCACCCCAAACTACTTGATGCTCTTGTTCTATCCAAAACCCGAGATACTCGAAAGCAAATGTCCTAACAGCAGCAGTCCCTCACAAACAGGTCATCAGACTATTACAATAATTCTTAAACTTTTCAGTCTCGAGACACTCGTTCATAATGTTTTGGCATGTAATGGCACCCTGGTTGAGAACAATCAAGCTAGAATCTATCCAGGGGAGGACAGCGGGGGCAAGACCGCACCCCACTGTGCACTGCTTTTTCCATAGCCCCTGATCTGTACCTGAAGGCAGGGGAAGCCACGCTTACCCTGCCCCTCCAGTGATTCATGCAACAACAACTAAACTGTAGCCTTGTTTGGCAGCCCCAGGAGCATGGGACAGGGCTAAAAGTCATGGCTCTGTAAGCCCCTGTGTGCCTCCCAACGCATGTGCAGCTTGAAGTAGGTTGCTGGGACTGCAGGGGCTGCCAGGGGTAGGGAGCAGCTTTGAGCACTGCTTGTCTACAGGGCTCTGGGGTGCCCAGCAAGAGGCTTCCTGGCACAGGGGCCAGGTGCACAGCACCTTTGGAAATACTTCATGATGACCGCCTCAGTTGAGAATCACTGTCTCCCTGGCTTGGTGTTATGTAAATTTGATCATCTCCAGCAAAGCTGGAAGAGGAGAGAAGGGGAAAACAAGAAAGAGACACCCAATTCAGAAGAGCCTATGTGGGCACTCCCTTTGGCTATAGCATTTAAATGCCTTTTTTTCAAATCAGCTGAAGATGGGATTGGGAGCCAGGTTTTCCACAAACCAGTAGAGCAGGGGCAGGCAAACTATGGCCAATGAGCTGGATCTGGCCCACCAGGTAATTTTTCATTTGGTTCATGGGCTTCCACCAATTAATTGTACCCCAGTAGCCCATGTGGTTTGCTCCCACTCTAGTGTGTGGGAGGACCCTGGTCCAGCCCTGGCCAGCACGCACAGCTTCTCAGTGCAGTCATTGCTGCAGCCACCAGGGGACCTGCTTGTTTCCCCGGTCTCCAGCAGTTCCTCCTCATGTCTGTTGCAGGGCTTGCTCTGGGCAGCACTTAGGGAAGCTGCACCTGGGCAGGAGTGTGGGGCTGGCAGGAGCATGAAGCCCAGGGCCTGCACCCCATGGGTGGTGTAAGCAAGGAGCTTGGGTGGGCAGGGTGTGGATGAGTGGGGTTTAGGGGATGGGTGTGTGTGTATTTGGGGGGGGGGTGCTGTGGGGCACTCAAGTGCACAAGGTTTGGGGCTGTGGGGACCCCATAATCTCCCTATGGCACATAGTCCCTGCCACTAACACTAGCAGCAGCAGGTGGGCCTTGGGGTGCCTCTATTGAGCAGGTCTTGTGTGCAGCTCCCAGGACTTGCACGTAACCTGGGGGGAAGCCCCATGCAATGGAGCCAGCTGCCTTCCCTGCTTCCTGGCAGTCCTGGGAGCTGCACGTGGCAGCAGGGAGCAGCTGTGGGGCTTCCATTTAGTGATGTGCGAGTCCCAGGAGCTGCACACAAGCCCCACACAATAGCGGCAGGCCTGGCTTTGCTCCTTGATGCCACATGCAGATCCTGGAGCTGGCTGGAGCTGCATACTGTTGGGCAGCTGTGCCTACACAGGCCCCGAGCACCCCAAGGGCCTGCCACCTTCTGTTGTTGCCATCAACAGCAGTGGGGGCTGTTGCTATGCATGGGGGGGGGGCAGGGTCCCCATGCCCCCATACCTAAACCCTCCCCACTCAAGATCCCCACAACCCTCCCACATATACACTCACCCACACCCCAACATACCTTACCCCCCCCATGCAGCCATACCCTCACAAACTGCCCCCACCACACCCTACACTTTCCCCCAACACACAACTATATCCAAACACCCCCCCCACACACCCCCTATACAATGTACAGGAGTAAGACTTTATTTTGGGCCATTACGAAATCACCTCTATACACTATGCAAATGCACACAATTCAGGACAAAAATATTTTTTTGAAATAAAATTTAAATATGGCACAATAGATATTTGACTTTTAGTATATGGGTTTTTTTTCCCCCCTGTGCCAAGATGGCAACTCCCTCCCCCAAGGGGAGGGACTTCTGATGGCAAAGGTCAGGGGTTGGGGTGGGGCTTCCAGTCCCAAAATGGTGACCAGGGGCTGGGATACTGGTCAAGGGGTGGGGACAGCTCACCGAAACTCATTAAGTGGCCCTCCAACCAAAATAGTTGCACACCCCTGCAGTAGAAAGACTGCAAACAGAACACCCTAACCACTAGGCAAGTAGATTTTCCAGGACTAGGTGCATCAGCTTGCCTAACTCCTGCCCCTCCCTTTCCCGGTCTCAGGAAAGCAGCCATATTCTTTAACTCATTTATCTCAAGCTATTTCCTGTAAAAAAATACCCCTCCACACCCCTACTCCCAACCACCACCCCAACTTGCAAACTCTCCTCCTTCCCAGCACCCAAGTCAGCTGAATGAGATCTAGCCAATTCCCCCTCCAAGCTCCATCATTAGACCAGCTGTCCTGGCTTAGGATGGGGTAGGGACATGTCAGTCCAGCCTCTTAAACCAACCACCTGTCTGGCCACATCAGGTACTCAGACCCCTGTTGCCCCCCCACCCCTTTCCTCCAGGTTTAATTCCCAGTGAGCTCTCTACTTGGTTGTTAAAATATCTTTCCTATTCTCCCTATGCATAGTACAGGAGCCCAGACACCATTCCTGGGGCTGACACTTGCTAACCTGAAAGTTAATTGCCTCTCAGTGCATTGCCATACCTGAGCATTTTTAAGGACCTCAACCAAAGCTTCTTTCTGCTCCTCATAAACACCAGCATCTTTGCTGCAAGGGCAGATACAAAATGCCTGTTCAGCTAACAAAAGCAACAGGATGTTTCAACTGCTCTTGAAGATGACAGCTCCTGCTTAGCTAACACATAAATTGGGGAGATGCAGGCATTCTAGTTTGTTCTAAATGCTCCTAGAACATTAACCTAAGTGAGCAAGAGGTTAGTGAGAGGAAAGGGAAGCAGTTCATCTCCTATTTCTGCAAGAGCTGGCATGACCATATAAAGAAGTTTGAGATCAGCCAAGAAGAAAGGCTAAACTCCCTGCCCACCCTTTTTGGAATATTCCATGTACTTGCCTGCCAGTCAAAACTGTCCTTTCAGAATGAGCAGAACCCATGAAAATCATTGACATCACTGCCTGAAACATGGTTGTAATCTGAATGATATCAAGCCCAATCTTGTACTACTGCTATCAATTGTTCCTGCACCCAGCTAGATGGAGGTCTGGACTGTATGACAAGCACAGATATCTACAGTTCACACTGCTTGACACTTCCCTTAGCGATAACAAGGTAGCTATTTTTAGACTATGTTTGCAACAGGATTATACTATGTATCACTGTAGTCTGGAATGGAGGGGGAGGATTTAAGTAAAAGTGTTTCAGCCACCTCCGTCCTTTATTTTGCAGCCTTAAAGCAGTTTTCATGAGGTATTTTTAGTTTACACATACTTCTTTGCATCTTAGTAACTGCCCTTCCATTGGTAAAAGGACGGCCCAGCTACTGTAAGCCTCTTCTTGCCCAGGCTCCACCCCTTGCTTGCAGACAAACCAAACAAACAAACGCTTTGGGACAGCGATTATTTTATTAGAGGAAAGATAGAATAGAAACAGGTCAGTTCCCAGCTACCTCCTCACCTCCCCCCAGCTTGAAGCACGTGGGGGAGTGGAGAACGCAGGTGGAACAGCACTGGCCTCTCACTGCAGGCTGCAGAACTGAATGGTGACAGGAGGGCGGCAGTATCCGACAGGAGAGACTCTAGCCTCCCCCTCCCTCCCCGGGCAGCAGCTGAGCCATGTGCCTGGTTCACTCCTTGGAAGCCATGTGAACCATCAAGTCCACCACACGGTTGCTGTACCCAAATTCATTGTCATACCTAGGGGGACAAGCAATAAGGAAGCAGTTAGAGCAAGATGAACTATTTCTTTAGCAGCCATCTTTCTCTCCCATACCCCAAACAGCTTCTTCCAGCTGGAAAGACATATAGGGCAGTTGCTTCTAACACTAAAAAGGGCAGATGGTATTAAGGAAAGGGATCAGCTGCAAAAAAGGCCACTACCTGAACACTCCCAAAACTTCAGCTATAACACTGTACCACAGGGACTCCATCAGGGTGCAGAAGCATAGAATGCAAGGCAAAGGCATGCATTGGCCTTACTGGCCTCTGGAGTGCTCCCACCTACCCCACAGGGGAACTGCCTGGCCATCCCCACCCTCACCCCTCCTCATTCCCTTCATACCAGGAGACCAGCTTGACAAAGTGATCGTTGAGAGCGATGCCAGCACCTGCATCAAAGATGGATGAGTGGGTGTCACTGTTGAAATCACAGGAGACAACCTGGAAGAAGGGAAAGATTGTTACCACAATTGTCCTATTTCAAAAAGCAGCTGCTGACTCTGATCCACAAGCAGCCCATGGCAGGAGAGAGTTTGTCCGAGACATCCCAGTCATCATAGAAGAGAGCTGTTCACCCATTTGGGGTCTGTTGAAAGGGTGGTAGTGCCTCACCTGGTCCTCTGTGTATCCCAGGATGCCCTTCAAGGGGCCCTCAGAGGCAGTCTTCACAACCTTCTTAATATCATCATACTTGGCCTGCAAAACAGAGCACATAATGCACTCATGAAGTGACAGCTGATCCAGCCCTCCCACCAAGACAGATCACTGCCACAGCTTAGGACACCGACAGCAGCACAGCTAGGACTATCAAATGCTATTCCAGCCAACAGAGACTCTCATCCCTGCCTGTCCCCTTAGGACAAGGCAAGGGCAGGACTGCTCCTCATCAGGACGGGAGAGAATATATAGCAAGTGCACCAAAGCTACTCCAGGTCCTGCACCTCGCAATACTTACTGCTTTCTCCAGGCGACAGGTCAGGTCTACAACAGAGACATTGGGTGTTGGGACACGGAATGCCATTCCAGTGAGCTTCCTGCAAGACAAGTCAGGTGTCACCAGAAGAGTGTGCATTCATGATTCCCAGGTCAACTAGGGTTTTGACACAGCCTACTGGGAGGCTGTAGCTGCAGGTTATCCTGGCCCCCTTCCCGCATGCAGGTAACCGTTGGGGTTGAGGGTGGAGATACTCACCCGTTGAGCTCAGGAATGACTTTTCCCACAGCCTTGGCAGCCCCAGTGGATGCTGGAATGATGTTTTGGGCAGCACCTCTGCCATCCCGCCACATCTTCCCAGAGGGGCCATCCACAGTCTTCTGTGTGGCTGTGACGGCATGGACTGTGGTCTGGAAGGTGGGACAGAGTTAGAATGCAGTATACACACCTGGAGTTTCACCTCACTACTACCTGCTGACCCCTACCTTCCCCAATGTCCAGACAGAGTAGGAAGGGTGATCCTTCCTATACCACTAGGTCAACAATCCCCACTCACAAAGCCAAGCCTGTTAGTCTCATAGTTGTTTGGGGCTGGAAAGGATCTTACAGATCACTGGGTCCAGCCCGCCTGCACTTGGACAGGAAAGACCTGGAATCAGATGACCCCAGCAAGATGGGCATCAAGACACTTTTTGAAGTTTGCCAGGATGGGCAATTGTACCACATCTTGTGGGGGGGGGGGGGGCGGGGGGGGGGGGGGAAAAAAAAAAAAAAAAAAGTGACCACCCCCCATCACTGCCCCCTTACCCCCATGCCCAACCTCTTTGTTACAGAACTTCCAACCAGAGCTCTCCCCTATCATCCAGGCCTGATGTTTCCAGGTCACTTACCATGAGACCTTCCACAATGCCAAAGTTGTCATTAATGACCTTGGCTAGGGGGGCCAGGCAGTTGGTGGTACAGGAGGCATTGCTATGGGAAAGGAGAGAGACATCAGCCTGGGGCAGGTAGGGCCAACATCCCAGTGGAGAGCACAGGCAGGGAACAAAAAACGCTCCACCTCACTGGGGTCTACTTTGCACCTCAGGCTTGTCCTGCACAGGTACACATTCCTCACCTGACAATTTTCAGAGACTTGTCATACTTCTCATGGTTGACACCAATCACAAACATGGGTGCATCAGCTGAGGGGGCAGAGATGATCACACGCTTTGCACCACCCTTCAGGTGAGCCTAGGAGAGGGAGAATACTCTTAGCTACCCAGGTATGAGGGGATATTACACACATGGAAGCCATACACATCCTCACACACTGAAGTCATTCAAAACACATCCTCTTGCATAAGACAGAGCTATAGCCCTGCTTAAACCCTTCCTCTCACATATCCACCCTAGGTACAGCCACCACTTACACTGGCCTTCTCTGTGGTGGTGAAGACTCCAGTGGACTCTACAACATATTCTGCTCCAGCTTCTCCCCACTTGATGTTGCTGGGGTCACGCCTGAGAAGAAAGAGATCATTTAACATCCAACAATTATTAAATTCTGCTCCTCCACATCACCCCCCGCTTCCCCAAGCTGCAAGAGGAATGTGAAGGGGAAGGGACACTCACTCCTGGAAGATGGTGATTGCATGCCCATTAATCACAAGTTTTCCATTCTCAGCCTTGACAGTGCCATGAAAGCGACCATGTGTGGAGTCATACTTGAACATGTAAACCTGGTGGGTGGGATAGGGGAAAGAGCAATGTAAGAAGCGTGGGCTGCATCCCGCCAGTGATCCCCTGCCACTCCAGGCTCCAACACCCCTTGCTCTGCCAACCCTTTTAGCCGCTTCTTCCTGAAAAGACCTTGCTTGGGTCTGGCTCTTTTGATACGTCTTGAAGGCCAGCCAGGAGACCTTCACCGCGATCCCTGCCGCACCTCATGTGCCCATAATGTTTGGCTTTTGGAGGGACTGGAGAGTCACTGCTTCTCCTCCCTTCTCATCCTGCAGGGAGGCAGCTTGGCCAAAGCCCAGTAAGCCTGGTGGCTGGGAGGGAGGGGAGGCAAGAGCAGGGTGGAGGAATCCCACTCACCATGTAGCTGAGGTCAATGAAGGGGTCATTGATGGCCACAACCTCAACTTTGCCACTGGTGAAGGCAGCTCTGGTGACCAGGCGGCCGATACGACCAAATCTGGAAGGGAGAGGGAAATAAAAGTTGAGGCCCAGGCACATGGAGGGGTGGGAACAGGACAGTGTGAAGGGGTGCTGCAGTCTGGGGTGGGCAAGATTTCTGGTGCCACCCCCAAAGCAGCTGCCATTTCCTCTGCACAAGGGGAGCCACAGGGCAGCAGCTGTGTGTGTGTGTGGGGGGGGGGTGATGGTGGCTGCCGGGCTGCAGCAGACCAAAGGGCAAGAGGAGCTGAAGATTAACCAGCCTGGTCCACTGCAGAAAGGTCAGGTATTAAGTTTACTGGGCCTGGGGCAGCAGCTCCGGTTACAGCACCATAAGGTTGCATTCCCCGGGGCCTCGGGGCTCAGGCAGACACGCGATCCGGGGGGGAGGGGGGACAGGAAGCCGGGAGATCCCAGGGCCGGGCCCCAGCGCTGCCCCGAGGCGGCGGCGCTTCCCGCTCGTGTGACTCACTCCGGCGAGCCGGGGGGGAAGGGGGAAGTGACTCAGCGCCCGCCCCACCGGGCCGCGGCTGCCGTGCACAAGGGGCCGCGTGCGCGGAGCGAGAGGCGGGCGGGAGGGAGGGCGGCGGCGCCGCGGCCGCAGCTGCTGCACGGGGCGACCTTGACACGTCCTTGGGGAGGGCACCGCCCCGCCCCGCGCTCACCCATTGATTCCGACTTTCACCATCTTGTCTCTGGAAGATGCTCCTAGGGGAGGAAACGGCAGTGAGACCAGCGCGGGCACTTTCCGGAGGCCGCAGTCCGGCGCCCGCCGCCCCGCGAGGCCCGCACCCCGCCCCGTCCCGTCCGGCACGGCCAGATGCCCCAGCCCAGGACACAAACAGGCAGCGTCCCCCGCCTCATCCCGGACACCCACGTGCTGCGCCCGGCCCCGGCCCGGCCCCGCGCACCTGGCCCGGCCCGGCTCGGTTACGACGTGCAGTGAGGAGGTAGGGGCCGGGCGCGCTGCCCCAATATATAGCGACTCGCGGGCCCGCCCCAGCGGCCCACGCCCAATCGGCGTCGGGGGCGGCCGCGGGCTACGTGCGCCTCGGCTCGCCCGGCCTGGAGCCGCCTCCAGGGGAGCTGGGGCTGGGGCTGGGGCTGGGGCTGCCCACGCGCTCTCCGGCAGGGGCCGTGCTGGGGGTGGGGGACGCAGCCCTGGCGCCCCCTCGGGTCCTGGGCGCCCTCGCCCGCCGGACGTGACGGCTGAAATCCTCCCGCCGCCCCACGGCTGCGGTGGCGCCCAGTGGCCGGGCGGGGCCGCCCCGCTCCCGCGCCGCTCGGCCTTCCCATGCGGGCTCCAGCTCCCCAGGCCCTGGGGGGGCAGCGCTGGCCCAGGAAGAGCATCTGGAGCCCACGGCACCAGGAGGGGATGCAGTCAGAGAAGCGGGGTTGGAAGGGACCTCCAGGGGTCATGGAGTCCAGCCCTTCCGAGCCAGGGTCACCTGTAGCCAAACCATCCGTGGGCTAAACCCAACATAAGACTGCTGTGAGCCCTGAGGCACTAAGGAGCAAGTGTGCCCTGTGTTTTGTGAAAGAAGACTTGAAGACATGCAAGCATCCCATAAGGGATATGGCTAACACTATTAAATACTTTTGTGAAAGGATCCTGGAAATGTTGCCAAGTTATCCTATATAGCCATAGCTGCCTTGGGTGAAGCTATCTTTCAGGAGGAGGTGTGGTGAGGGGCAGCAGGCTCCTCCACCCCTGCCTGTCCCTGTATCAGGGAGCTCTGGAGCAGGCCAGCAGCAGGCATGAGAGACAGCAGGGCAGGCGTGGTGGTGGTGGTGGTGGTGGGGGGAATGGGGAGCAGATACCAAGGGGGTCTGCAGACAGGTCGCCTCTCTCAGGCGTAACCCAACTCCCCTTGCAAAGCTACTATTCCCAGGGCTGCCAAAGAAGCAGGCAGCTAAGTTTAGCTCCCATGGAGGTTGTGACCTTTACTTAAAGGCCATGGGGATGGATGGCTTATGCTGCAACCCTGCGGAGGGGTCAGTGGGGCGGGGGTGACAATCCTGGCACCTCTGCCACCCTCAGGAAAGGGGCCAGCCCCAAGGCCCAGCCTGCTAGGGGGAGCAGAACAGTGACAAAAGATGGCTCCAGGCTACTAGCACATTTGCAAGGCCTACTGTTTACTGAGCAAACATGAATGCTGCTGCTGAGGACTCTGTGCAGGGGGCACAGGGCAGGTGAGAACAGCCAACATGACAACTGCAAACCTCTCTGGCCCTAGTGTTGTCCCACTCAACCTCCCAACCACTTTTCCATAACCAAAGCTCCAGCTGGGGCAAGCCAAGACTGGAGCTCACAGGGACATACTCCACAGTCAACATCCCTGCTCGTCTGGGAAAGTCCAGGCTTGGAGTACATGTAGGTTGGGATATGCCGCTTGTCTCATGCCTTGACAATATGAAAGCAGCTTCCTCTGGGGCGGTGGGAGTGAGGGGCTGAGCATGGAGCACAGGGAAGTGGAAGATGCGTTCCCCGGCACCTCGTAATGGCACTTATAGGATCAGTGGTCTGTTAGCCGGCTTCCCGTAGACCTCTTTCACTTGTCTCTGTGCAGCTTTGAGAAGGAAGGATGGGAGAGTCTGGTAGAGTCAGCCGTGGGATTTGGCAACTGTGAATCAAGGGAATGACGTTGGAGTGGCTGTTACATAAGGGTTACGCCAGGCCAGGGAAAGCCACTGAGCCAAGCACAATGGTGTAGTGTCTGTGGGAAGCAGAGAGTGAGACAGGGAGTGACAGAAACTGAACGGTACAGGACTGGGAAGTCTTTCCCCAGTACAGAATAGATCTGGATTTAGTTGCTCTCCTGGCATTGGTGCAGGAGTGATGAAAGGTCGTGCTTGATATGTGAGAAACAGAAAGAAGCCCCTCCACCGGACCCCACAGGAGAACGGCAGGCCTGCCTAGCTGGGGTGCTGCTGCCATCTGCTGGCTGTGAAATGCTGACCCTCCCCCTCTGCAAGATTCATGGAGCAAGAGTATCAAAATGGATGCTACTTGAGGGCCAGGCACTGGCCTGCTGGAATTTTACTTGCGTAACACCCATACAAACTTGGGGTTGTGTGTGGTAAAGTGTGCTTTTGGTAGCTGTGTGTGTTTTTGGGGGCTGGAAGAGGCCCACTTCCCTCTCCCCTCATTGTGTCTTGACTATTGTCTTAACATTCCTTAAAAGACCAGTAAAACCAGTTTAGTGACTCCTGAGCGCATCCAGGAACACTGACCACCTTTGAATACATTGGTCTGCATTAGCAGTGTTCAAATGATGCTGTTTCTTGATTGGTTGTTAGTTCGGGCTACCTGGGGCTGGGGGCTCTTTTCTCCTGGGGCTGCTGAGAGCTGTACTGTTGAATTGGGAGTCAGAAAACCTGCTTTCGTTGGGTGGCAGGGGTGGGGGATGTCATGTCCCTACCCTCTTCACTGGACAAGCAAGTAAAAGCTGTGTGACTGAGAAGCCTCTGGTACAGGAAGAAAAGTCTGTCTCAGGGCTCGAGACCTGTGTTCTCTCCCTTGCCCTCTCCTTTCCCCTTTTGTTTTCTGGGTTTTGAGTGAGAAGATACCATTGAGGGGGAGGGGAGGGTATCAATTCCATGCAGCAGGCTATCCAGAGTTGAAGCCTGGCAGTTTTGCTGATTAGGTCTGGGCCAGGCCTAAGAACCTGGCATGTAGAAGTTGTGGTTACACTTCTTTTGGTTCCAACCTAGATGTGTGGTTGAACCCTAGCTGCATGTCTTGATGGCAGTTTTGGCAGCACAGGCCTTGAGTGGGATGGCATCATTAGTGTATTAATCCCTAGAGCAGACTGACCAGGAATGGGGTTCTGGCCGTTACTGACCTCCTGTGTTGCGGATTGTAGTGTCTCAGCATGGTGGCATAGCTGAGACTGGATGTCCAGGCTGCAGCTATAAGCTTGAGCCCTTTTTGCTGTTCCACAGTAATAGCATTTCAACCCAGCTATGGTGGCTGAACCCCAGCCATATGACTGGCTGGCAGATTTGGGCTAGGGTGAAGCCATGGGACTTCTTGTTGTTTATTCAGGCTTTAGTGCAGTATAGGCCTGGCCAGCTTTTTGCTGCACAGTCCAGGTCCAGTGAAATAGGCCTGGGCCTCCTTTATGTCCAAACCAAGCAGTACAGTTGGGCACTGGTTGTAGTTTAGGTCCTTTCTGAAGTAGGCCTGACCCCTTTTTGTTGTTTCATAGCTGTTAGGTCTCAGCATAGCAGTGTAGCCGAGACTAAACGTCCAGGCCGCAGCCAAATAGGCCTGGTGCTCTTTTGTCGTATGTTCAGGACAGGAGGTGCAGGACAGGCCCAAGTCCCCCCTTTTATTGTTTTACAGCTGTTGTGCCTCAGCCTAGCTGTGTCATTGAGCCCTGCTGTGTGTTTGCTGCATGTTTGCAAACCTGGCATGGTTTGGGCCCGGCCCATGTTGTTGCTTTTGCAGCAATTTGTCCTGACCGAGCAGCGTGGTTGGTGCTGGTTGCAGTTCAGGCTTGTTTGCTGTTTGGCTGGCTTTTCTTTGAGTTCTCTTGCCCCAGTACAGCTAGGATTAGGACTAGAAACTTTGGGGTGTGATATGCTGATGAAAACTGCAGTTAACCCTGCAAAGCCACCATGTGGAAGTGGAATCATGGAATCACAGAAGTAGGGTCAGAAGGGACCTTGTAGATCTTCAAGTCTGACCCCCTGCCTGGGCAGGAGAAAAACTAGGCTAGGTAGGCATCAAGCCTCCTCTTAAGGAGGTGTTGTTGGAGATCAACACTAGAGTTTCTCAGGGAGCAACAAGGGGGCTCTTGCGCTGCAGGCCCCTTCAGCAGCTCATAGGACTCTCTGGTGTGGGACCCCCTCTCCATCCGATTGCTGAAGGGCAGCTATAGGGATGCAGACCCCTGGAACTACCCACTGGGGAGCCCCAAGTCCCAGACTTCCTGGGTATAGATAAAGCCTCACCAAGAGGGTGCCACCTATAGACCTTTAAAATTATAGTCAGTGGATTTTTTTTAAATTTATTCTTTGCAATAAATTTGGGTTTTGTGTTTACACTGCTTGTGAAGGAAGGGTTGTTGGTTTTATCGAACATCTCAGTGATTCATTTAGTCTTTCCCAGATAGTCTGAGTGGGGGCTTGAGCCGAGGTGAAATAACCCAAAATTGAACCCAGCCTTTGTTACTGCTGACAGGTGCTCAGCAAAAGGGTTACACTGAGAAGTTAGGTGGGGATCAGTCTGTCTCCTGGTCAGAAGGACTGGTGGACTCCAGGGCTTGGTGGGACACAGAGCTTTTTCACCTCTCTGGCTGCAACCCCTTTCTTTCACAGCACAGCTCTTTGTTACAAAAGACACAAGTTGAAGGAAATATTTTACAGAGAAGGTTTTACCGTGATAGAAGCTACTGTATTTTAATTGTTTAAGACAAAGCCACTATACATTTTTTCAATTAACAGGTTTATCCTTACATGTAAGAAGTCTTATAGAAACCCATACATTAATGCCAAACAGAAACACAGCAGCAAAGGGGCCTGTGCTCTTGCAAAGCTGCTATTCTGTGGGGTTGGATGATGATAGTTAAGGTTGTTAAGAGAGGTGAGGGGCTGGAGCAGCAGGAGATGTTGTGGGGCAGAACTGAGAAGCAATAGTAGAGCTGGGTGGGCTTTTGTGCCTAGCCCTCTTCAGACCAGTTACAGGCCCCCTGCTCCAGTTCTCCACTCACTGGCGGCCCAAAATGGGAGGTTTCACAAACATCTGACTGCTGAGATGTGAGGCCTGTTCTTGTGTGTCGTCCCAAATGAGAGGCTCTCAGGACCTCAAACACCTGTGCCTAGGAACACACAATGCATATCAGTCGCACACTAAGCTGGAGTCAACCTCTTCTCTGTGTGTCACCCATCCCCTCAGCTGAGAATAAGGCCAAGGTCCTTGACCCACTTTTACAAAGCTCAGCCTTCTGAGAGCAGAGAGCAGTGCAACCCCACAGCCCCTTACCCTCTTGCCCCCACAACACACTCCAATTTCCTCATCCCCTCCCCATAGCTGGTCTTACCTCCTGGTCCCATTCTTCTACTTCCCTCACCCCCTACTCTTCTTCCTGGCCCACCACATCCCACTCTCACTGATCCCCGACCCCTCACCTCTGCGCCCTCCAGAGCTAGCAGCCCAGGCCACTGAAGGTTCCAATCCGGTCCAGCTTTAGTCCGAAACAGCCCCTGGGATTTGTCTTCCATGCTCGCTCACCAGACAAAGTCCACTTGCGTTTGGCCAGTGTCTGGCGCCAAAGGGAGAGCCAGAAAGTGTTTGCTCCAGATGGGAGAAAGGGTGGAGCTGAGGGAAGCAACTGAGGTCCAAAACTTGACCCCTCCCTGACATCATCTTCAGCCAGCATGGATTCGGGATCTTGCAGCAGCAGCTGAGAGAGCAGTTTCTGAGAAAGGGAGACAGGCAGAGATAGACTGATAACCAGAGTGCCCTATCCTACTCTGCTTCACCTCCCTGTGGCCCTCTGTCAGGATTCCCTACCCCAACACTGAGCTCTAGGAACAACACTGCCCCACAGTGCCCATCCACTGACCCAAACCATCTTCTGACACAACCAGTTTGAGATCTGTCTGCCCTACCTGGACACAGAAGAATCAAAGGCTCAAAACACACAGCTCCTGTACATATTCAGTGACTTTAAGCTTGAATACAGATAGCGTTGGGGAAACTGTCCAGTCAGCTGCCCTGCCCCTGAGACATGCCCCCCCACCATAAGAGATGTCCAGACCACACAGTAGCAGGGCAAGCACCCCACTTCATCATTATCCTACCTTCAAGAGATTCCCCCTACTACCATGGAGAAGAGACTTCAGTCTTCAATTGTTGGCATTTTTACTGAGGCTGAGGGCAGGAATTTATTGGTGCCACTTGGGCTTGGGCAGGAGGGAAGGGGGCATACCATAGTTCTTGTTTTTACCACAGGGAATATTGTGTGGGTGCTTACTTGGCACCTACTCTTTCCCCCAAATAAAGATAAGGTTCTGTCAGATGTAGAGGCACTATTGAAAGAAGCATTCCTTATCTGTAAAGTTAATTTTTTTGGATAGAGTTTTTGGGAGTTTTTTTCCTACTCCAACCACTTGGGATGTGCTGGGTGAACCACAAAAGTCAGGAACCTCTGATAATTTCTGACTGCTGGAAGGCCCCTGCCATGGGATGTGCTGGGTCTGTCAGGATCTGAGGCCCCAAGGTCTGAACTATTTCTGATCAGTCAAGCTCCAGAAAATAGCTGCAGCAGGTATTCCACCATAGCCCTAGTTCAGGCTGGAACTGGACAAGCTAAATTGTACAAAGTCACCGTTAGTTCAGAGCAGGTGTGTTCACAAGGAACTGCTTTAAAATAGCTTTGGTCCTCTACATTGACACTGTAGCTTATCTTGCAATAGTTTTCCTATGTGAACAATCCCAATTTAATTGCCCCAAATGTCATGCAGTGGTAGCTTGGAGAGCAGGCAGGACAGGAGACCCTCTAGCTAAGGGGAAGCTAGAGAGAGACCTGAAAAGTGCAGGCAGCCTTTGCAGGCACCTGCAGAGAAAGGTCAATAGGGCCAGGAGGGCTGAAAGAGCACTTTGTTGGATTTAGGGAAGGGTCCTCCACTTTGTGTATGTGGACAACACACCTTGAAGAACTCCAGTTACTGGTAAGTAGTTTTGTTTTAGTAGCACCGATGCCAAGCAGCAGAGAGAAACACACACACAGGCAGGGTGGCACCTTAGAAACTGATTCAGAGGGGCATGAGCTTCTGTAGACAACAATCTACTTCACTGTGGGTCTGTCTTACAACACCCCCAAGGGGAAAAGAGTGGACCTTGAATCCCTAATGGTGTACAGGCCCTCATCTATCTGAAAACAGTTCCAGAAATTTGAAAGGCTGGTCTTGCACAGTAGCTGGGAACCTCCTTTGTTCTGACTACAGGAGTCTGATTTCCCAAGCTAGGCATTACAACTAGAAACCAATGGACATGACTGGTAACAGTTGCATCCAAGGCCCCCTGAAAGCCTGTTTTGGCTACTGGCTGCCCCTCAGTGATTAATGACACCAAACTGTCTCTTGTCAGGAGCAAGTCTGCAGTTATGTCATAGATTCAGAAGTCATGAGGGGTCAGGGAAGCTTGGTAGTTGGCAATCCTGAGTCAGAGACTCCTGGGAGAGTAGGACCCCTCACCAAATTGGTCCATCTTCAATTTCCTTTGTCCTCAACATTCTTGCTCACTTCTGTGACCACCAGGGAAGGATGGGGATGAGTGTACAGGTACTCAGTGCCCATGGAAGTGATGTATTTTTTGTCTGCCCTCCTAAAAGTGACGATTTTTGCTTATGTCTGGTATATCATCTTAGCTGGGTCTGTGATCAGCTCATTGATGAGCAAGGCCGGTCCCAGGGATTGCCCAGGGAGGGCAATCTCTCTGACACCTCCTCTGTAGAAATTTTCAGGGCACTTGGAAATCCCCAGTGTCCTATGAGAGTTGGGTGTTAGATGAATGGAAGCCATGCCTGGACAGAAGAGCTCCTTTGACTCTCTGGTTTCTTCTACAAAGAGTAAACATATCTGGTGCCTCAGGGATGACTCCAAGCTTGGGCTCTGAAGGAAGAGAGTCTTTCTGAATCCAGAGGGAGCTGTTGAAACCTCCAGCGCCAGACTGCCATCCTAGCACCAATGGGCAATTCATTGGCCACTAAGTTGACACAGTTTGTGGCTGATCAGTACAGCCTTTACATGTGCAGTGGCAGCGTGGGAGGCAGTAGTTCTCTGCTACGTGAAAGAGATCTCGAGTGGCATGCTGAACAAATGGTATTTGCTAGTGCTGAAGACAGGGCCTATACCAGAGGAGGTGGAAAGCCCAAGATTTGGTGCCAGGCCTGGCACTTTTGCTTAAAGACTTTACTGTAACTGATAAGTATATTTCTACCCAGAGAGAGGAAGCTGTTTGCTGTTGAGAGACAAGAGCAGCCACTCAGTGAAACAGGGGAGTTCCAGTTAAGGTGGGCCCCAGGAAAGCAAACCTGGGAGCATTGACAACATTCTGGAGCTCCAGAATAAGATGCAGAGGGGAAAAGTGTCCTGAGCTCAAGTGCAAGTCCTTCAGTGGCCTGGGGTGCTAGCTGTGAAGGGGTCAGAGGTGAAGGGTATGGGGGATCAGAGATCAGCAAGAGTGGGATGGGATGGGCCAAAAAGGAGAGATGACCACGTGACATTTCTAACGATATGAAGGAGAGCTATCCAACTTGTGGCCTACTGGCCAAATGCAGCCTACAAGGGATTAAATTGCAGTCTGCAGGTTCCTGCCCAGGCACAAGCTTCTCACACCACTCTGGCTGCTGCTACTACTGGGGCTCCCCCTTCCCTGCTTCATCTTCCTGCTCTGGCCCCTGCCATTGCGGACAGGACAGGGTGTCCTGTAGGGCCCAGGGAGTCTGTGGCCACTCAGAAGTTGGAGAGCCCTGATACGAAGTGTCAATCTTCTCTGTCTCTATATTTTTTTTTAATGTGTTCCTTTTGCCAAACTCAGACCACCCTACATGCTCTACTCTACTCCAGAACAGCACAAAGCAGTTGGAGCTTACAGGCCTATTAAAGCTGCTGTAAGATCAGTTTGTTTAATCAGAGCAGACTAAATGCCTGAAGTATGCACCCTGTTTTTACTTCCTCCTTGCCCCCAAATTCCCTGAGCCCTTCACATGCCCAATGCTGTGCACCTACACTGCACTCCCCATTGGTAGAATGAAAGCCTTTGCCCCCACCCCATGGCTTTTACCTTCTCCTGGGCTCCCTGTCGGGCAGACAAGATGCAATGGCAAGCCGTTATTTTTCATAACTGAAAATTTGCCTTGAAGAATTGTTCCCTTCCAAAATGGCCACCATGTCCTTGCTTTTACTTGCTAAAGCCACATAATGCCCTCACTGAAGAAGGTAACCCCTTAACCTGTGGGGCTGTAAAAATATTGAATCCCACCTCTCAAACTGACCACCAACCGTGGGTGGGTACGGGTAGATTAAGTCCGGCTGAAAACAATGGAGGATTGGTAGCTATCCTGAAACAAGGCATGTCACCATGAATTGCTCTATATTGGAAATATCAAGACTATGAAGTCCTGGCCCTGAGAGATGAGAAGAGGTCCCATGTTGGTATGATACATTCCTGGAGTGAACCATTTGATTCATTTTAAATTTTAAACTAATTAACAGATTTGCTTGTAGAATTCTTGGTAAACTCCGTACTTGAAGTACTCTGATGCTGGTGATGTAGGTTGTGTTATTCATACATACCAAAGAGGCTGAAAAAAAATAGAGAACACACAGCTGAGAACACACAAACAGGACTGGAGCTTCCTGGGCCATTGAGTACAGTCCATTGCATTTGTAGGCCAGTGTAATCCCAAGGAAACTCCAACATCATCACTTCAGAGCCTCTTACACAACTACAAGGAACCACATCTGAAATGGCAATACACCTTACAACATGCCATAGGTAAAAAGCAAGGAAGAGAAAGGCCCTGGCAGGATTCTGTTGCTTCATCACAGGGAAGTATTTAATATATTCTTGGGGACAAGGAACACTTTAGCCAGAAAACTCTGGATTTCCTTGCACCAGCAGAAGCAGCACAGCCCAGTCCCAAACCCACAGCCTCAGAAAAAGCTGACACCTTCCCAACTCCATCCCAAAGACCCCAGTAGAATTCGTGGGCCGGGGGAGGCAGGAATTCCTTCCTGGCCATAACTGGTGATCAGTAAAGCCCTGAGACCTGAGTTTACCAGACAGCTCCCTCACTACAGAGTTACCTTTATAGCCCAGCCTGAGAACCACATTGACATGACTCCACATCATACCCACATCTTGGTGACTTGTCCTATCCTTTCCATAAACATATCCAGTTCAGTCTTACACGGATGCATGTTCATTGCTTTCACTGTTTTGCTTGAAAGACCGTTCCAAAACCCCATCTGTCTGACAGAACTTTTCTCACTTCCAAACTAAATGTATCTATAGCCAGTTTGTAGCCATTTGCTCTTGTGCCTATGTTTCTCAGTCTAAGAAACTCATACCTTCCCTAATATTCATCCCACCTGCATAGGAGTGAGCAGATTTCCCTTCTCATTCTGTTTTGCTAAGCTAAACAAACCAAGTTCCTTTACTCTTTTTTCATAAGAAAAGACTTGTCCCCTTAATTTTCATGGCCCTTCTTTGAATCTGTTCAAGTAAATCTTTCATAGACACTGGTGACCAGAACTACACAGTGTTCTAAATGGGGTTCTACCTATGCCTTATCCAAAGGTACCAGTATTTCCTTGCCCCTCTGGATATACTCCTCTTAATGCACCCTAGGATTGCATTAGCTTTTTTTTTTTTTCTACAGCAGCATCACACTTAGGGCTCATGGTCATCTTCACCTTCAATTTCCTTATGTCACTCTCTTCCTCAGCTATATCGAGTCTATGCACTCCCAACTTATAGCTGAAAAGTCCTTGTCATTGCTCCCTTATTTCATGACTTTGCATTTTATACTATTAAACTTTATTCCATTTCTCATGCTCCATTTTTACAAGGTCTAAGGGTGTAGGTAAATATACATTTTAGCCACTTGAAGAGGGCTGGATGGGAGGAGAGGGGTGCTGCTGCTTGGGAGCTTTGCAACCTCTGTTATTCTGTAACTGTTATGTCTACATAATCCTGTAGTGATACAACTAAGCTGAACTACCCTAACTTTGACTCTGGTTTAATAGGTTTAAAGTTGGAGCAGATTTGCTTATACATCACAACACAGAATTGTTGTAGCCCAGATGAAGAATCTTCCAAAGGAAAATTCTTTTGTAAGTCCAGAGGAAGATTCGAGAAATCAAAGCCAAATGGGGGAAGAGCGAGCAAAAGAAATCCAACAATTTGTTGACAGTCATGACATGCAGAGCTTCTTCAGTATGACCAAGGCTGTGTAAGGACCAAGCTCTTGTGGACTCACCCTGCTTAGATCTGAGGATGGCAATACACTCCTCAAAGACTGCTAGAAGGAGCATGACCAAAAGTTCCTGAACTGAGAGTCAATGGGGACTGATAAAACCATCAAATCCATCTTGTAGCATTCAGTAAGGGAAGCTCTTGCCAGCCCACCCACCTCTGAGTAAGTCCACTGGGTCATAAAACAGATGAAGCATAACAAAGCTTCTGGCCCTGCTGGCATACCAGCTGAGGTCTTCAAAGTTGGTGGGGACTGTGGAGGATTCCATGCTGGCCTCCTCCATCCAAACCTCGTAAGCAGGTTTTTTTCCCCCTTTCTTTGCCATTGTCTCCACACCTGTCAATCAAACTGGGCTATGTAAGGGAAGACAGGTAACAGGATGGGGACTTTAGTTCCCTATTGACTTAGGAATGACCTCCTAATTGGGAGGGGAGGCAGAGCCACTGTCCCTCTGCCTGGTAATCACTGATGCATTTCAAATTGATTGGCTGACAGCCAAAATCTGCTGGCCTTTATGGGATCAGGTAGATGATGTTAGAAGGTCAATATAACCTAAGACTGCCTAGGAGGAAGGGGGACAGCCATGATGAAAACACTGAGAGCAGCTGACCATCTGCAGCTGTCTCTCTCTCTCTCTCAACACATGGACACACTATGAATGGCCCGCCTCCAGAGGAAAGCTCTATCAGCCTCTGGATGATACTTGTGAGTAAGCTACTTGAATTCTAACTAAATATATAGCTTGCAGCAACTCACATGCATGATCAAAGGCTACCCAGCCACCCTGTTTGCTCTAAGGTATTTCTCTGATATTGCTTTATCCCAGGGGTAGGCAATCTTTTTTGGCCGGAGTGCTGAAAAAACCATGTCTACCATGGAAGGTGCCAGAGTGCCAACATGCCAGAGCCCGGAGCAGCTGTTTGCAGCCTCCCAGCTGTAGCTGGCCCATAGAGCCTGGTCTGCTTGCAGCAGGGCTTGGAGCCTCCCAGCCGCCTGCTGGGAGCAGCCTGGGCTTTGTGACTGGCAACAGCTGCTTAGAGCCTGGGCTGGCGGTGGTGTGCCAAGCAAATGGCTTTGTGTGCCATGCTTGGCACATGTGCCGGGGGTTGCTGACCCTTGCTCTATCCTGTACCCTACTCCAAACCTACAATTGTGACAGGTGTGGTTTGTGTCTGAGCTGTCCTACATTCCTAGCATTCTTTTTAGGTGGTGCGGACTAACGTATCCTTCATGGTTCCTGGAAGAGATTTGCAGGAAAGCCCCTGGGCATTGGGGAAAAAATGGTCCAACATGCGAGTAGGAATTTGCTGTTACCTGCTTTTAAGACTCCCCAGTGATGCCACTTCCAGCTGGTAGTTATACCCCTCATAGCCCACCTGTTACCAACTTCCCTGTTTTATGTGGTCTGATTTGGAGGGTGCAGGAGTGGGAAAAAGCAGATAGGAGATGTAGTGAAATTTATCCAGGCTGCTGTCCTGCCTGACATAAACATCACCAAGCCAGGCTCCTTCAGTTACTACCCTCTCAAAAAAAACAAGAAAAAAAATCACTATCTTTGGTAGAGGTGCCCCATTTAGTAGCTTTCAGAATATGGAAGTGGGCAGCAAGGATGGCTTGGATAGGATGATCTTGCTTCAGGAAAAGGGTTGGACTAGATGATCTCTGCAATTCCCTTCCAGCCCTACCTTGCTATAATTCTATAAGCCACCTCTTCACCTCCCCCTTCCAAAGCATCCCATAAAACCAGGAGAAACACACAACTTATAAATATTAGAAAATCAGGACATGAATGACTCTAAAAAAGGCATAAGTAAGGCCATGCATTCTACTCAACACTTGCCACAAAGCCTTAAAATTTGCCCTTTCCCCCCACTTCTGGGACCCACAAACAGCCTACAAGGCTGAGCACTGCCCTGAAGCTCAGCAGAGACAGTGGAGGACAGTGCTGGGGAGAATAAGGAAGCCATATGTGTGTAAAACCCTCTGATCCCTGCTCTGAGGAACTGCATTCCCACGGAGATTGTATTCCTATACCCCACAGTCCACATGGCTGTCTACTGTTGGCAGCAGGAAGCAGAGACAGAGGACTCTGTAAGAGCAAGGGGAAGTGACAGGCACAAAAACACAAGAGACAGGAAATAGAGCAATTTAGAAACAGCCAGAGGAAAGCCACCGGTAGGCAGAGGATAAAAGAAGTGAAGGACACAGGTACTGTGACTCCCTAAGTTTGTGCACGGTTAATAATAATTATATGCTAAATATGCTAATTAATTCATAATGGAGTTTAGTGCATAGCTGTGCTGTTATAACTTGGCTCACTACTGTTCTGTGCTGACCACATAGAGCTGGTGATGGGTGAAACATTTCATAGATTTCATAGATTTCATAGACATCAGGGCTGGAAGGGACCTCGGGAGATCATTGAGTCCAGCCCCCTGCCCAAAGGGCAGGAAGTCAGCTGGGGTCATAGGATCCCAGCAAGATAAGCATCCAATTTACTCTTGAAGGTGTTCAATGTAGGAAACAAACCATCACTATAGCCTACTCTCATGCACATCAAGATTTCTCATGATCTCCCTCTTGCTTCCTCTTTGGGAAGGGTGTGTGGTGGGAGGCGAGGAAACCGGAAGAACAAGGTTCAGCTGAAGAAGGATGTGTCATCTGCTGGCCCCTGCTCAGACTCTGGTTATGTTGCCTGGGACACAAAGATGGTTCAGGGGAGCATGTGCACAAGAGTACAGACTGGCTCTTGGGGTGAAAGAAAATGGCAGGTATTGTTCACACATTTCACTTCCATGGCAGCAGGTTCTTGAGACTACACATGGAGAGAAGGCATTTTTATACTTATTTCTTCAGTTACATAAATTATATCAAATCAGACATTTTACTAACTGAGGTTTTCTGAAGAAAATGCACACTGAAAATGCTCAGAAGACAAGTCTGGGCCTCATGAATATCCTTCCTAGACACCTGTCACCTCCATGGGCTATATATGTAATAATTACTGGTATTCATTAAGAAGTTTGGCATGGCATTCCCTCTGAAGCAGACCTCTAGGCTTAAGAGACTACCAAGCTGATTCAATATGGCATTTCTCATAGTCCAGCATCCTGCTGTGACCTGAGACAAAGACTCCCTGCCCCAAAACAATCCACACACACTGAGTGTCACCCAGTCACACTGGGTGTCCCTTTTGTTCAAAACTGACACGCGGCTGGATTTGAATCAGTTCCTCAGAGGTGGAAAGCTCTGTATCCCATTCTGTGAGACTGCTCAGCCAAGTCAATGCAACCATTGACCATAGGTTGGAAGAACTGGGGCTGTTTAGTTTGGAGAAAGGAAGACTGGGGAAAGATTTGATGAGTCTTCAAAACATGTTGTTAAGAGGATGACAATTGCCTTCTGTATCCATGGGGAACAGGACTAGAAGCAGAGAGTTAAAATTACACCAGGCTGGGTATTAGGAAGCCATTTCTTAACTGTGAGGGTGGCTCAGCACAGGGACAAGTTGAGCCTATTTTCCTATGTTATTAAGGAGAAATTATAATGTTGCCTCCATGTCTGGTGAGAAAAGAAAGGCAACTTTTGGCACTGAGGATTTTGAACCTGCCCTCTACTTCTATCGATGACTAACAAAGAACAACCAAGTATCATCTCTGCCATTCCCAAAAGTCTCCCTCTGACCCACCACAAAAACTCCTACCTGTAGCCGCTGTCCTGGTAAGGACCCAGTTTGAACGCTGGCAGAAAGCGCAGCCAGGAGAAGCAAGCAAAAATAAGGCCAATGCCGGAACCCCAGCATCTTCAGCTTCTCCAAGGACTTGTGGGAGGTGAGGAGGGAGCAGGTCTGCAGCATCTGTATCAGATGCAATCGCTGTCTCACTTTGGCTGTTTCCTTTATAGCTGTAGCTTGGGCAGCTGCTTGGCCCCCAGCTTCCTGCTCAACTACCCCCTAGTGCTCATTAACCTTTCAGCCCCTTTGTCTGTGGTAATATATTTCAGGGTGAGCTCATACGCCTCTTCTTCCAAAGAAAAAGAGCACAAAGGTGTTTACCAAATGTCAGTAAAGACAAATGAGAGCAGAGCTGCAGCTAACTCTGATCAGGAGTTGGGGAATCTAGATGGCTGGCAAGAGTCAAAAAGCAAAGCTGGGGAGGGATCAGCATGGCTCAGAGCTGAAGCCACTTCCAGAAGAAGATGCAAAGCCTCCCGTGTACACAGGGAAAGTTTTCAGAGGCCAGTGGCAGTTACGGTTATGACACTGATCTGCTCAGGGGGCAGTTCCCAATTGCGAACCCAATTCTGTCAAAGCCAAACTGTCTGACTATAGCAAACACCAAGTTTGTGGGAAGGGTGCTGTGCCAATGGGACTTCCAGTTCTAGTTTTTTAAAGCATATTTTGCAGAGTTTCTGCATCAGGGAGCGCACAGAAACCTTGTTTCACCAGGAGTGCCAGTGCTCCAGCTCTTGTCTACACCTGCAGGGGGCACACTAGAGCATGAATCCCAGTATCAGTAATGGCAGAGCACAGGGCCCTTGTGGTTGTCTTGAGCTATTACTCAGCATGCAACATCTGGTGATCCCAAGCTGAGTTTCCAGAGCAACCAGTCTTGGACGGATCTCAGCTAAGGAAGCACTAGGTTGAACTCACTTTCTCAGGCTCAGGCACACAATAAGGGGCACAGCAAAGCAGCAAATTACAACCTCCTAAATCTTCAGCTGATTAGCTTTCCCCATTAGTTTACTTTTCACTTTTACAATGGTTTCCCACTATCTGTGTGAGACAATGAACTCACTGCTTGGAGACCAAGGTGCAGAAGTGTGCCTGGATGTACAAAGAGAAAACAGTTTGCAGAGCTGGTGTGGGAGAGGGAGAAATAGCACTGAGCACAGGAATAGCTGTGTTGTGGGGCAGAGCTAAGGGGCAGCAGTAACACTAGGTTAAGAGTTGCCCCATCTTGCCTTGTTTCCATATCACTGAGCAAAGTAACTGATACAAATGTTGAAAGAAACAGCACATTCTCCCAAGGGCTGCTTGCTGCCTTTGCTGAGGACAGCAGTAAATTAGCACCCAGCCCTACAGAGTCAGGTAACAGCCGGAGTTCTGACACTTGTCCTGTCTTGTTTCTCCTCCCAGTTATGCTGCACTTTTTGGTGCAGCTGCCAGGACTCCTCAAAAGAAGAGAAGAAGCAACAGTGCACATTAGTAACATTTCTTCATCTTTCTGTCCATGAAAAGAAATGAGCAGCACTGATACTGAGGCCAGGTTTTTTGTTCTGTTAAGCTAACCTGCAAGGGGTACAGCTTAACAACAAAAACAGCCCTGCCCTAGTTTCTTGGAGGCTTTTGAATACCAGCTAGTACAATCCAACTTCCATGCAACCTGCTTGGTGCCTGCAGTACAGATTATTCCCCCGCATGGCTGGCCATGTGAAACCAGTGACTGTGAGAAATTACATCTTGGAGCATTGCGCAACCTGATACCTCAGTCATTACCTAAAATGAAAAAAAACTATACAACATAAGCAGAGAAAAGAAGAGGTTAGACCTCACAGTAATGGGTTTAAACAACATTCTCTGGGGAGGGCAAGATGGTTCAAGTCACCATGCCCCAAAAGATACGGTAATCCAAGAACCCCCCAGCAACTGGGGCTATTCAGGATGATGTCAAAAGATCATATAAAAATATTGAGGAAACTAGGGAAATCAGGGATGAAAACAAAAGACATGGCCTTTGACACAAATGCAAAGTCAGGAAGGGAAGAAAGACCTGGTGCAGTTCCCCTTTTGGACTCGAGGGAAGAAACAGAAAACTTCATAGAATTCTGTAAAAAACATTCTCTCATTATCAGCAATACTTATTTTGAATAAAAGGTAAGTACAATACTCACACAAGAGTCTCCAGGATGAAATGTACAAAAAGAAAGGTTACTTAACCAGTAAATGGCTGTTCTGTCAGATGTGGGGTCCACAAACACATTCTCATGGTGGGAGTGTCTGATGCTTCTGAAGACTTTTGCTTTACCAGCACCTATGGAGTGCACTCCAGTCCTGCCTGACACTACAAGGATATGCGGCAAAGTATACCTCCTTTTCATTAGTTACCTCTGGTGTATTTGACTTTGAAAAAGAGGGGAAAGACAAGGTGTGAATGAGCATATGGAAAATGCAGCTCAAAGACCACCAGTACGTAATCTTCCTTTGAGTAATTGCTTACATATACAATCTCATTCCAAAGCACATATCAGGAGATTGGTCTTACATAACAGAGGCTATAGACACATCCAACAAAACATTACATCTTCCTTGGGACTTCAGCAATGACATAATGCTTAAAGGTATGTATTGAGCTCTAGGTGGGCACCCTGCAGCTGTCACTCAAGGAAACATTTTTCATGAAGGCTACAGAAGTAGCCTGAACGCTGGGGGAATGGCCCTGTATCACTGAGGGCAGTTTCACCTAGGATTCTAAAAGCATAGTTTTACACAGCTTGACCTCCAGTTGGATAGTCGCTGACCATCCAGGGCTGATAGCACTGAGCTTTTCGATCACTCCAATAAGGACAAACAGCTGTGAAATAGATCTTGTCCTGTCTTGTTTCTCCCATTAACAGGGATCCTAGTTTTGCCGGATAAAAAATTGCAAATTCTCTGACTAAACCCCCAAAATCCATGATCAAAACAAAAGGCTGGGTATCAGTTGAACACAATATTTTACTAATATATTTACAATTTTAAAGCAATTTGGAAGCCTGCTAGTGCTTCAGTCACTATAATAGAATAAATTCTAAATACCTATCAATTTTGGCATTTGATTTTAGGTTTTTCATCATGGAAAAATGAGAGTTTTTGCTGCTCCCCTCACTTGCCAGGACACAGGTCCAACAGTTGTGAGATTCTAGGCAGAGGCCATGCACCTGTTGCAGAGGAAGGCAACCCTCCCACCTTCGTCTGTACCAAACTGACCAGGGGAAAATTCATTCCTGAACCCAATGTAGCATCAGCCTGACCCTGAGCCAGAGAACCTGTAGCTAGGACTGTCCAGGGTTGAGTCTCAGCAGGAGCATTGACACTGAACAGTGGTTGACCAACTTCTTGAACACCTCCAGTGCAGGAGAGTTCACAGCTTCCCTGGGTGTCTGTTCTACTGCCCCCTGCTCCAACTTGGAGTCAAACTGGAATTGAACCATCCCTGACCCGCAACCCCCAAGCCCTGCCAGAGGGGGCCCCCAGCCCCCTGCAAGCCCCACTTACCTTAGGCTCCAGGAAGAACAGTGATCCTGAGCCAAGCCTTGGGTGACCAAAAGCCTCAGGCCCTGCCCTTCCCCTTCTCCCTCCCTCTCCGGACAAGGTTGAGGGTTTGCCATCATTTTTGCAACTAGCTCTTGCAGGCTGGAACTCTGCCACTCTGGGAAATCCACGGGTATCTCTGCTAAAAGGAAATATCATTTTTTCTCTGATAAAGGGGGTAAATCCATGGTTTTCTCTGATTTTCCATGGGAAATGGGAAACCTGGATCCCTGCTGGTAACCTATCACTTACTGCCAGAACTCATCATTTTCAAGGGGCCTAGCCATACTTTGTAGGTTGGCATAAAGCAGGAAATCCCCAAAACCAGTTTCTGAGTAGCCACAGACTGAACCTTTCCAGACAGACATGACATCTAGCAAAGGAAAGAAAGCAAATAATAGATAAGATCAAACATAGCACAAAAACCTGAAAGGCCTTGAATTAGAAAATCTTATAAAAGGATTTAAATTAGAAAATCCAAACATACTATATCATACCTTATTCATATTAATAGAAATAGCTGAGGCAACCAAGTGTAGTTTAGTTTTTAATACATGTATTTGTGTTTTATTTGTCAGTTTATCTAAAAACTAGGGCTGTCAAATGATTAAAAAATTTGATCACAATTAGTTGTGCAATTAAAAAAATTAGTCGCAGTTAATCGCTATTTTAATCCCACAGCTAAAAACCTCAAAACTATGTGCAGAAAAGCTCAAAATTATGCTAAATTATGCAGGTCTAATTAGTTGTGGGGGTGAGTGTGGAATGTACGGTAGGGGGTGAGCGTGCAGTGGGTTTGGAAGCTGGGGAAGGGGGGAAACCTTGCACACCCTGACAGGATGCAGGGGTACTGTGGGTCAGGAGTGAGGGGCAGCAGCAGGGCTGGGGGGCTGTGGCTTGGGAGTGAGGAATGGACAGACAGACAGACACACAAACAAAGATACAGACACACACATAGACAGTGCTGCTCCTGTAAGTCTGTGGAGAGGAAGGGCGGGAGGAGAGGGAAAGGGTGGTAGGGGCAGACTGAGGCCTCCACAGTGAGGGAGGGAGTAGGACAGGGGCAGAGGCAGGCGCTGGGTTGAATGGGACTGAATGGTGGGGGCAGAGGGAGGGCTGGGTAGTGGAACAGAGCCATGGGTGGCTCACCTGGGGTGTGTGTGTGTAGGGGGGAGGCAGCTCCCCACCACTGAGTTCACTCCCAGTGGAGGCATGGGGGGCACATGGCCTCCCAGATTTGTGTGTGGGGCAGAGGCAGGCTGCCCGCTGTGGGCTGGGGCTGTCTGCCCTGCTGCCTTTGCCCTGGGAGCTATGTGATGCCATGTTGTGCTTCCCGCTGCTGGGTGAGCAGGGGATGTGTGGTGCAGCCAGCATGCAGCAGGCAACCCGCTTCTGCCCCACGCACAAATCCAGGGGGATGTGTCCCCCATCCCTCCTCCAGGGATGTATACACAGCAGCAAGGAGCCACACCCTCCCACACCCCTGGAAGACCCACCCTGGCCCTGGGTCTCATTCACCCTGCCTGCCCCTGCCCCACTCCCTCCCTCACTGTGGGGCCTTGATCTGCACCCCCACCCCTTCTCTCTCTCCCCATCCCTCCCCCTCCACAGACTTCCTGGTGTGGCACTGCTCTACACACAGTGTGCAGGCTGCAGCTGCTTGCATATGTCTGTGTCTGTGCGTGCCCACCAGCCCTACTAAAAACCTAACAGCCTTATTAGTGAACACCATACACCAAGGCAAAAAGAAAACAGGGTGATGGTAAGCATCATTCCATGATGGTAAGGGAAGGAGATAAGAAATCCTGGCCTCCAAAACTAACTTTCACAAGAACATAAATTCAAACTAATTGAACTAATACCTTCCAAGTCTATGAGGGAACTGCTTCTGTTAAATTCCAAAAATTTAATGAAACAAAGAAGTTTGAATAAAAAGAACTAGGGAACATCTATTAAGCTAACCCATCTATAAACACAGGGTATGGACTAGAGAGGAAAGGGGAGAAGTATACAAATTAAAGATCTGCTACCAGCTTGCATGTCATTTCCTGTGTCTTCTTGAATGGTAAAAATATGTATTATGTTGTGAGGACAGCTAAACAGGCATTGGAATGGTTGCTATTCTGCTTTTGGGGTGTGATGATAAAAGACCAGGCTATAGATTTGTCATTTGCCTCTTTTCCGACTGGCTGATGATAATAAAAGGAATTGTAACTGTACCTTAATTGCATTTCTAAGCTTGCAAAAGAGGTCCTGATCATAGATGGGCTGTAGTCTTACTTCTCCAGAAGCCAAATGGTTCTGAGTTTTTGCAAACAATGGAGATTTCCTTAAAGATTTATTTCTAAGAAGGTAGCAGGCCACTTTTCTCTTTGACATTGACCGAATGCAGCAAAGCTTAACCTTAGGAGAAGTGAGCCCTCAAGAAAAATTCAGGGAAGTTGATTTGCTATCCCAAATTAAAGTCTGCATCTACACTGAGAAGAAACTTCAGGATCCTCAAAAGTCACTATATGTCTATGTAGAAGGTAATGCAAGGGAGATTCATAGGTTCATAGATTGTAAGGCCGGAAGGGACCTTGGAAGATCATTGGGGTGTACTGGGAGGCCTTTGATCTTTTTCACAACCCCTTTTCTGCTGATATGATTGCATAGCGTCCATGAAGGCTGGTGTTATAGGTAGGCATAAAAAGGTGCACAGGCTGCTGTGAGCTCAAAGTGAGTTCTCATCAGTGAACGTCAGACTTGGGTCTCATCGTGGAACTAGGTCATTATAGTTGTTAGGGGTTGGAAGGGACCTTACAGATCATCAGGTCTAGCCCCCCGGCACCTGGGCAGGAAAGACGGCTGGGATCAGATGACCCCTTGTGCCCATTATTTCTTGTTCTTCCCTGGGGGCTTTGGTAAACAGATGCTCCCCCAGGCCCTAATGTACACTCTTGATATATTTATAGGCTGCCACCAAGTCTCCTCTGAATCTTCCCTTCTCCAGGCTGAACAGTCCCATGTTTTTTAGCCTCTCCTCATATGACCTTGTTTCTAGGCCTCTAACCATGCACATGGCCCTCCTTTGGGCTCTCTTGAGGTTTTTTACAAGCTTCCTGAAGTGCAGTGCCCAGAACTGTATGCAGTACTCCAGCTGTGGTCTCACCAAGGGTGAGTAGAGGGAGGGTGACATCCTTAGCCTTGCTCGAGATGCCTTAGATGCATGGTAGTGTTTGATTAGCTGTGCCAGCTACAGCATCACACTGGTGGTTCATGTTCATTTTATTGTCTATCACAATACTCAGGTCTCATTCAGATGTGGTGCCAGCAAGTGTAACAATGCTGAACCAGTAAGAGAAAGACCTTTAAGTCCCCAGAAAACAGTGGGCTGATGGCTGAGAGAATGTGTGCTACCTATCAATGGACAAGTGAAAGGCTGAGACAGTAACTAGGGCAGGGATGGGCAAAATATGGCCTGCAGGCCAGATCTGGCGCATTAGTGGATTGGATCCGGATTGCAGTGGCCCCCACAGAATTTTGCACGAGGCTGAGGCAGGCCCAGGGCAGCCACTGTTGTGCTTCTGCCTGCCCTTGCCAGCCTCAGCCCTGGCTAGTGTGCAGAACTGCTCCCAGTGTGGCTCCAGCCACCTGGGTGCTGCTTGGCCCCCCTCGCCTTCTGTGGCAGCTTGTCCTTCTGCTCCGCTCTGGGTTGTGGGGGACGCTGAAGCCGGCCAAGGGTGAGTGGAGGTGGGCGTGTAGTGGAGCTTGCTCGGGCGGTGAAGTCCGCAGCTGCCCCCATGGCACTCTGCATGTGGCTGAGCCCCACTCATGGCAGCCTGCAATGTGCTTCTGACTGTGCCCCCCAGCCCAGCTCCAGTCAGTGCACACAGCGTACTGGCAGGGCTGCTCCCAGCAGCTCTTCACCTCTAGCGGCAGATCCTTCTCCTATTTCTGCCCCTACTGCACCACCCTGGCAAGGAAGAAGTTTTAGTCAGGCAGTTCCTGTCCCAGTGCATAGGGCTCCAGCTCCAGCTCCCCTTCCACTCGCTCCATTCACCTGGCATGATGAACAGCTACCTGCAGGCTGGCGGCAGGTGGAAGGTGGCCAGGAGCTGGAGCCAGAGCCCTGTCCTCAAGCAGGAGCTATCTGGCTGTAGCTTTCCCCCCTTCCAAAGTGGCGCAGCACAGGCAGAAGCAGAAGGGGCTGCTGCTGGAGGCAAGGAGAGCTGAGCAGCACCCAGGTGGCTGTAACCACACCAGGAGCAGCCTTACTCATAAACTGTATGTTCTGGCCAGGCAGGTGTGCAGCCCAGGCTGCCCTGGGTGGGAGGGGGCAGGACTCAGCCCCATGTGGAACACTTTAGAGACCACACCACCTGGGCAAGCTCTGCTGCCTGTGCCCCTAGTCCCCCCTGGCCAGCTCCAGCTTCCCCCCATCATGCAGTGGTGCAGCAGGGGCAGGGGCAGGGGCAGGAGCAAGGGTGGCCACTGGGGGCAAGGGGAGCTGAGTAGCACCTGGGCAGCTGCAGCTGCACTGGGAACAGCCCTGCTGGAAGCTCTGTCCACTGGCCGGGGCTGGGGCAGGCGTGGTCAGGAGCAGTGCTGGCTGCCATGGGCCAGTCTTGGCCCCATGTGGAGTGCTGTGGGGGCAACTGCGGGCTGGATCCAATCAGCTGGCAAGCTGTGTTTTGCCCACCTCTAGGCTAAACTGTTTTCAGTGAAGGCAGATGACAGAACAAGGAACAATGGTATCAAGTTGCAGCAAGAGAAGTTTAGGTTAGGTGTCAGGAAAACACTTTCACTAGGATGGCAGTAAAGAACTGGAACAGGCTACCCAGAAAAGGTGTGGGATCTCCATCCTTGGAGGTTTAAAGATCCCAGTAAACAAAGTCTTGGCTAGGATGATCTAGTTGGGGATGGTCCTGCTTTGAACAGGAGGTTGGATTAAATGACCTCCTGAGGTCCTTTCCAACCCTCACTTTCTATAATTCTATGATATTAGTAGATAGACTGGTGACTTCCACAGCTGCAAGTATGGCCTTTTCAGGAGGATGGTTAAATATTAGGAGAACAGGGCTGGAAGGAATATCAAGAGGTCATCTAGTCCAGCCCCTTGCTCGAGGAAGTAGACTATCCCAGCCATGTGTTTATCTAACCTGCTCTTGAAACCTTCTAAGGATGAAGGTTCCCCAAGTTCTCTAGGTAGCTTGTTTCAAAGCTCGGTCACCCTCCTAGTCAGACAGTTCCCCCTAAACTCCACCCTGAATTTGCCCTGCTGAAGCTTGAGACTATTACTCCTAGTTCTGTCCCCTACAGCCACAGAGAAAAGCCCATCCCTGTCTTCTCTATAAATTGCCCTCTGGGTATTTGAGAATTTACCAAATCCTCCCCTAGTCTCGCCTTCTACAGACTTCTGGAAGTAGTTAATGTTCTTGGTGAAAAAGTCTGTTGCATCTTGTGACAAGCAGTTTAATGATAGGTTTTATGAACCCAATAGCTCTTCAGTTTGGTATAGAGGTGCAGTGATACATCGGTCTAATATCAGATTGGCATTGATATAAAGAAAATTGACGGCATTGGAAATGGGCTTTTTCTGCCTGATGTGGCCAATAAATACCCAATGTATGTGTGCAGCTAGAGCGCAGCACGTAGCCATCAAGGAGTACAGCCCAGCAGTGTGGAGAGCTGCATCCAGCTGGTAAGTCTGTAGTGGAGGAAGGGGAGATGGGAGGGAAGGGGTGTGTAGGGAGGCAGATCAAGGCCCCCATGTGAGGGTGGGAGCAGGGCTGAGGCAGGCACTGCCCAGCTGGGTGGAGTACAGGATGGAGCTATGGCTCATCTGGGGGCCGTGATGGGCAGCTCCCACTGCTGCACACATCCCAGGGGGACATGGGGGCATGTGCCCCTAAATCTGCATGGGGTGAGGGCAGGCTGCCGCTGCAGGCTAGGGCCAGGGTGGCACCAGGTTTTTCCTGGTGGGGGCTGGGCTGGGCTGGGCTGTGCTTGGGGCAGGGTGGGGCAGGCATGGAGTGGCAGGTTGGGGGGAGCTATGGCAAATTTTGGGGTGGCTGCAGACCCCCCCTCCATAACCCCCCTCCCAAGCGCCACCACCACCTGCCCAGCCCCTGCTGAGAAGAGCTCAGTGCCACCCTGGCCCCAGCCTGCTCTGCATGCAGATCTGGGGTGCACACAGTGGTGGGAGTCCCCCTTTCCCTGCCCCCTCCAGATGAGCCGCAGCTCTATCCCACACCCCATCCCAGCTGTGCAGTGCCTGCCCCAGCACCAGCCCCAGCTCCACTCCCTCCCTCACCATGGGGCCCTCAATCTGCCCCCCACACCCCTTCCTCCTCTGAAATCGGATCGGGATTGGCCAATATGTCTCCTCAAAAATTGGCTATTGGTATTGGCCCCCGAAATCTCTATCGGTGCACCCCTAGTTTGGTATGATGGGTCTACCAATGTTTCCATGTTTGTATATCTTAGGAACCAAAATGTTCGTAAAGTGGGGAAAAGGGGATCAGTTTGTATGGTTTATCTTGAAGCTGATACGGAAAATAATTGATGTCTTTGAGTTCAAACGTGAATATTGGCGTGGGAACTCTCCTACATTCTTTATGGTTGTTGTTATGCAGCTGTCTGTTTGATTTATTGATAGTCTGCAAACTTGAGGACTATGGCTCTCCTTTGCCTGCTGTTTGATTGTTGTTTTGTTATTGGATCTTAAAGGCTGTATGACTTTTCTCCTGGAGTGATTGGTGAGTCTCTCTGAGAGTAGTCATTGTGTTTGTAGAGGATTTCACTGTTGCATTAGGAAGAAAAGAAGTCAGTATAGTGGTTCAAGGTATGGTTTTGACTACTGGGAGGTGTCCATGAAGATGGTTTTCCATTGACCTTGTGGAAAGAAGGTAGTCAGATGTGGTTTTCTTCCATTTGTAGTATATCCTATAGGTCTGAAAGGGACCTCAGGATCTCATCTAGTTTAGTTCTGAATGGAGGAGCAAGACCCTCTCACCAGGAACCTCTCTCCTGCTGGCACTAAAAAGCTCAATCAGCACACCCCTGTCAAAATCCCCATCCTTGGTTGCAGCCAACACCCAGTGCTTCTGAGGAAGGCAAAAACAAGACCTGCGTGGAAACCAGTTCAACAGCTGGAGGTACCCAAACACCCTCAACACTGCACTGCAACCAAGGGACTGCAAACACCATGCAAATGAACCAAAGAGACAGAACTTCTGTTCTCCTGTCCTCTGTGAGCATATGCCAGCTCCTTTAATCCTCTTTCATAACTAAGCTGGTTGCGGAGCTCTGCTTCATTCTCTTGCTGCTAACCATGGTCCTCTCTAATTTCCAACTGCTCTGGGCTGCAGAATTCATGGGAAGAGCACGTGTGCATGCATGTGGCAGGCCTCCAACTGTTGCTTTTCGTGGCACATTCCAGACATTGCTATTTCAAGAATTCTTTAAGACAAAATCAGTGGAAAAATTCTTCTAATTCTCCAAATTTTAGTATTCCACCAGGTCTTCTACCCAAGCAGAAGTTTCAGCCTTTGGAGCATGTGGCTATTCAGCTTGTGAAAGGGAGTGATGGGGTCAGGGAATGATGCTGGTGTACTGATCCTTGTCCATGAACCACTCAGTCTCTAAAATAAGAAGCCAAAGTGCCTGATATTTTACAATTGAATTCCAACCTTTCTGACCAATCATTTCCAAAACAGTGCAGTTTCTCAGAGGGAAGATCACTTTCTCATTCGTAGCTGTAACCACAAGAGAAGAGCCAGGTGGGAGTAAAAATATTCAATGCTTCAGAAGGGCACTTGTCTACCTGCTTCACTGCTGCGGAATGGGATGGAAGATGCTGAAGTTTTCCACACCACCATTGCAGGGTCTGTGACAGTGTTACCAATGAGCAAGGTTAATTCAGGCATGCTTCAGCATATTCACCAGAAGGTGGCTGGTCCATGCACCTCTTCTGGGGAGACTTTCAGTTGCTGAGCAAATTTCCTTAAGTCATCCTGGAAACCCAGTATCTTGGGCAGGTGGGGAATAGAACGGTAAACTCGAGACTCAGCACCATGGGACTCATATATTTTGACAATCTCACAGGGTGACTCAGTCAACAGGGAGACACTGGTACAAAGTGCTGAACTAGAGAAGCCTCCCAGATTTCCTCATGTAGATGGCGAGTAGGGCTGTGCGAGGCTTCGGACTGTGCTTCGGATCCAGAGAAGCTTTGGACACTTTAGTGTCCAAAGCAGTGTGTCCGGATTGAAGCGCTGGCTTCATTAGGCTTTCCAAAGTGGTTCAGAGCTTCCGAACCGCTTCAGAACTGCCTCAGAGATCCGGCCACAGGGTATAATGGGGAATCAATAAAATATCTATAACTTGGTTGTTTTTTTGTCTGATTTGGATGAAACTTGCAGGGGCGGTAGCCTCTGCTGAAAGCACGAAGCCTGCCACGTTTCAAGGAGACAGTTAATTAAGGTAATTACAAGTTAATTAGCAATGATTAACACCTACAAAACCACAGACTAAGGAGAGAAAATAATCACTAGACAATCAACTGCCCCAAGCCAGAGACCATCAGTTGCACAAGCACCCATGTTACAAGTTTTGCCTGTCAGCAGCTAGGGGTGCAGGGCCCCAGGACCCTGAAGCCCCTGCACCTCTCTCCTTGACAGCTGGCAGGCTTCATCACCTGAGCAGGGGCCACCCGCCCTGTAGTTTTCAGCTTGCTGCGTCTTACACACGGGGTCATCTATGGCATAAGTTTTGCCTGTCAGCAGCTTGAGGTGCAGTTCCCCCCAAACCCCTGCACTGATCTTCTTGAAACTTGGCAGGCTTTGTGGCCTCACCAGGGGCCACCACCCTTGCAGTTTTCACCTCCCTGTGGTGTAACACATACATGTGACATGAGTTTTGCTTTCAAGAATTTGGGGTGTAGTTCCCCCCCAAACCCCTGCACCGATCTTCTTGAAATTTGGCAGGCTTCATGCTCTCTGCAGAGGCTACCAGCCCTGCAAGTTTCATCAAAAGCAGACAAAAAACAACAAAGTTATAGATATTTAATTGATTCCCCATTATACCCTATGGCTGGATCTCCAAGGTGGCTCTGAAGCTTTGGAGCCGCTTTGACCAGATCGAAGCAGGAACCCGGTCCGGAGCTCTGGATTGGATCCCTGGCATCCAAAGCGGCCAGATCTGAAGCCAGATTGAATAGCTGCCTACTCGCACAGGCCTAACGGAGAGGTAGGTAGAGCTATGGCTGCAACAGGGCCATCTCTTGGCAAAACTAGAACATGATTTGTTCTGTTTCTTAGGCGTTACAGTGGCAATGGCAGCCAATGGATGGTGTCAGGGCATTAGGTTCTGAGACTCTTCAAGCCTCTACAGGACTTCTAGGAGCAGACAAGTCTTGGTGGGACCATAGCTAGCCAGGTCTAGAATGCCTGAATCCACGCAACCTGCAGGCAGTAACCTTTGTGGGCCATGAAGTCTCATGGGTCTTCATGGGAGCCTCTGATGGTGTCCACATGAAGCCAACTACAAGTGGAATATGACACAGGCTTCCTTGCCAGTAAGCAGTAGCATGATCTCCCTCTAGATCAGGATCAGCAGGATGTAGGTGCCTTACTGGCACCAAAGACGACATTAGTCTATGGGAAGTCATGATAGTGGCTAGTACATGCAGTACACAAGGCTGGGTCTCTCAACCCCAAGTCCAATATGGAGTCCAGGGACTGCAGGAATCCAGGCAATGTCAATAATTTTGCTAAAATCCCATTATTAAATCCAAAGGCTAGTGGCAGTTATATAACATACTTTAAGCAAGCGGTCTAGAATACTATTAGATGACAATGATATAGCACCTATCAATGGCCACACCCCCACAGTAGTTAATCACAGACAATTGATCTTGGGCTAATGAAGGAGACATTTATTTGTCTCTTGTTGGTTGATTCCAGCAGATCCAGCTTACGTTAGCAGAGACAGAAGTTGTTGCTTTATTTTATTCCTCTAGATTTCTTTCTGCATCACCCTCTTTTAAGATGTCTGCTTCTTAGAAATTTACCTACATACATACTTATTTTACACCTTTTCTAGAACACAAACCTTATACCTTCTTGTTTATACTTTGCTATTCTTGGTAAGTTTTCCTAGACTTACTGGAGCTCCATACCAATCTTCTCGCTTTTGTCTACCACTTTTTCTCCCAACGTTAGCATATCAAATTACCTTTTGCCTAATTCTTAGCACTTTTCATCCTAACAAAGTTAGCTCTTTGCCTCTCTTTCTCTTGCTTAAACCAAGGCTTTCTGCAAGTGTGGTCCATGTTTACCTATAAGAACACAAAAACCAAACCATACCAAATGAATCCAGGCCACATCAGGACATGAAATGATAAACCTGCCAGTACATCTCCACCAGTCCCACAATAACTATACCCCACAACATAACCAACGCTATTCCTGGATCTTATACCTGCACCTCCAGAAATGTAATACATCTCATCCAGTGCACCAAATGCCCTGATGGAAAATATGTAGGAGAAACCAAACAACAGCTCTGTACCAGAATGAACACACAATAAAAATCCATCAAAGACAAAAATATCCAATTACCTGTGGGCACCCACTTCTCACAAAACAATCTGAAAACTCCTGGCGCTCTGGTGTAGTGCCCGAAGACTGGAAGAAGGCCAATGTGGTGCCGATCTTCAAGAAAGGGAGGACAGTGGATCCAGCTAACTACAGGCCCATTAGCCTGACTTCTATCCTGGGGAAGATCTTAGAAAAGTTCATTAAGGAGGCCATCCTTGAGGGATTGGCCCAGGCTAACATTCTAAGAGACAGCCAGCACGGGTTTGTTGCGGGTAGGTCTTGTTTGACCAATCTTATTTCCTTCTATGACCAGGTGACCTATCACCTGGACAAGGGAGAAGAGATTGATGTCATATATCTTGACTTCAAAAAAGCTTTTGATCTGGTATCCCATGATCACCTCTTGGCCAAACTGGCCAGTTGTGGCCTTGGCTCCACCATGATCCTCTGGCTGGGAAATTGGCTTCGTGGTCGGACCCAGAAGGTTGTGATTGATGGCAGTCACTCATTATGGTACCCTGTGACCAGTGGGGTCCCTCAAGGCTCTGTCCTGGGACCCATACTGTTCAACATCTTCATTAACGACGTGGACATTGGAGTCAGGAGTGGACTGGCCAAGTTCGCCAGTGACACCAAACTTTGGGGCAAAGCATCCACGCCAGAAGATAGGCGGGTGATCCAGGCTGACCTGGACAAGCTCAGCAAATGGGCAGACGAGAACCTGATGGTGTTTAACACCGAAAAATGCAAGGTTCTCCACCTTGGGAGGAAAAAACTGCAGCACCCGTATAGGCTCGGCAGTGCTACGTTGGTTAGCACTACAGAAGAAAAAGACTTGGGGGTCATCATTGACCACAAGATGAACATGAGCCTCCAGTGCGATGCTGCGGCTAGTAAAGCGACCAAAATGCTGGCGTGCATCCATAGATGCTTCTCGAGCAAATCCCGGGACGTCATTCTCCCCTTGTACTCCGCCTTGGTGAGGCCGCAGCTGGAGTACTGCGTCCAATTTTGGGCTCCACAATTCAAAAAGGATGTGGAGAAGCTTGAGAGAGTCCAGAGGAGAGCCACGCGCATGATCAGAGGTCAGGAAAACAGATCTTACGATGACAGTCTGAGAGCCATGGGACTCTTTAGCCTGGAAAAGCGTAGGCTCAGGGGGGATCTGACGGCCACCTATAAGTTTATCAGGGGTGACCACCAGGATCTGGGGGAACGTCTGTTCACCAGAGCACCCCAAGGGATGACGAGGTCGAACAGTCACAAACTCCTGCAAGACCGTTTCAGGCTGGACATAAGGAAGAATTTCTTTACTGTCCGCGCCCCCAGGGTCTGGAACAGTCTGCCAGCGGAGGTGGTTCAAGCACCTACATTGAACACCTTCAAGAGTAAATTGGATGCTTATCTTGCTGGGATCCTATGACCCCAGCTGACTTCCTGCCCTTTGGGCAGGGGGCTGGACTCAATGATCTCCCGAGGTCCCTTCCAGCCCTAATGTCTATGAAATCTATTAAATCATTCCCTCTCCGATTTCTCAGTTCTAATTCTCAAAGGGAATTTACAAAATACCTTTTTGCTGGTGAGCCTACAAACTTCACTTCATAAATCTACTGGATACAAAAAATCATGGACTAAATAGAGACATTGGATTTATGACACATGACAACCTGCCTGACATCTGATACCCCAGGTAGCCTGCCTCCAGCTGACCACTGCTTCATACATGTCACTCTCTTCCCCACCGTCCCTTCCTATCTCTACCTGTTGTCTTCCAAACTTCGACTTATTTGCATTTTCACAGACCTGCATATTGTAAATTAGCATATTTCTTACCTTGGAGAACACAAAACACCAGCAGTCTCTCTATGTCCAAAAGCAAAGAACTTTTTCCCAACCATTTAGTTGGTCTAATAGAACAAGTATAAAGATCATCAGCAAAAAAACCAAAATAAATTTTAAGAACAAAATGATAGAGAAGTATGTTTGTAAAATGAGAAAAAGATAACAGAATTGGACAAAGAAAGCAAGTGAAATATATCGAGAGAATGCTCAACAAAAGAAAGGCAAAAGTTATGACACTAAAGAACACAACTCTTCAGTGTGAAACAAATCCTCAAAAGAATGAGACTCCATACTGATTGACTGTTCATGCAGTACAGCTATTAAAATGAGACTCCAGACTTGTCTTTCTGGTATGGGTGAGCATTTTAAGTGTAGTCTTCAGAAAAAAGAAGTAAAATGAGATATTCTGTTAATAATTAGGAGCAAAAAATTTTAAATATCCACTGTATCAATTAAATAATACACAAATGGAATGAAAACAACAAAGGATTAGTAACACAACTCATTTCTGAATAAAAATATGTTGATTTTTTTAAAAAGATCTATATTTGTATTCACTCCGTGCTCGACTTATTATGTAAACTCTAGGTCAGTAGTTCTCAACCTTTTCAGGACTTGGAAAAATAAAAGAGCAACTCATCTGTTGCAAAGAACTCAGAAAGACCACAAGAAGACAGAATGTTTTTAACAACATGAATTTCTATATGAAATTTCTGGGTTTATCTTGTGAATCATGTTTGTACAGCTAACAGTGCTAATGTTGTACGGCATCCTGCAACACCCTTGAAAGGATCTTAAGGTACCCCACTTGAGAATCACTGCTCTACATGCTGCCAGCTTATGAAAAGGGCAAAACTGAACCACCTGCAAATGTGACGTTGGACTCAAGTTTAGACTTCTGCAAGTCCCAGCTCCGTCACTTACTGACATGGAGGTTTGAAAGGTTGCACAGCTGGTTTTAACACAAGACAGAAGGAGGTAGTTCCCACAAAAACAGTTTTATTTCTCATTAGTAAAAGATATCTGCAAAGGGCTCCTTCATCGAGCACGGTGGGCAGAAGCTCGAGAAATGGGAGTCTTCTTGGTAGGGGTTTCATCCTCTTTCAATTCTGCTGAAAGCTCTAAAAAGGGTAGAAGATGCATGTTAGTCGCTAACAAGCCAACATATTCATATACTTTCAATTCAGGCAACCCTAGTAAGAGGGATAAATCTATGGGCGACAAAAGGGTCATCTAAAGTCCTCTGCACATCCATAAGACACAAAGAGACAATCTGGAGTTAGGGACCTAAGAAGAACATGGAAGTAGTCCTTGCTAGGAGCCACCTCATAAGGTGGTCCAAAACAGCGATAGTCTAACACACACACACACCCCACAGGCTTCAAAAAATCATGAACTGGGTGGGTTCCCTTACCATCTTCCTCAAGACTGTTTTCTTCATCACTAGAGAAGACGACAGCAGGTGTCCGGGATGGATTGTGTTTTGAGGCATTCCGGTGGTATCTAGTCATGCGAGGTGGTGGCGTGACGAATGGCGAGTCTACCTCTCTGTTGGCTATGCGCAGTGGCTGGCGGCGCTGGGAGCCTACAGGGGAAGCAGAAGGGTGGGAAGCCCAACCATCTGAAATTGCTGAGAAGCCCACAGCTATATTGCTTCAATTGCAGACAAGGAGGAACAAAAAGTTTAGGACAGTAATGTCCTAAGAAAGAACATACCAGCCACTGGTCTCTTTGCTGGCCCTGGAACAGGTGTCTTGCTACTCTTCTGGCCTGGGATCTCTCCTGCAGCCTCAATGGAATCTAGGCCACAGTTATGGCAAGCATGGAGTTTCTGCTCTAATTCTTCAATCAGAACCTGATGCAAGGAGTCAGAGGGGGGAGAGAGAGTATCTGATCAACACTGTACCCCTCAGTATTCCACCCAGAACCCATCCCTTCCACATCTCCTCAGTTTGATCTCTTATGGTGGGTATCATTCAGGCTCTGTAATACTTCACTGTACTCTAGGAACAACTGAATATAGACTTGTAGTTTTCCTTTGGTTGCCATCCTGTCTTTGCCCTTCTCAAACCTGCACCATTAACTCAGTACGGCTTGAAGTCAGACCTAATCTTCCTGGTCTGGAGATTTCCCTCTCACTGGTCCTCACCTTAGTCTCAGGCTTGGTACCTCCCCTGTGAAGTCGGCTCAATGTAGCTCGGAAACAGCTATAGACAGCTGGATCCTGCAGCTTGTCAGCAAAGCAATCAAAGTTTTCTTGCATCTTGTGGAGGCCACGATCCGAGAGTGGAAGCAAGGTAAGACAGTGAGACAAGTCCCGAAACTGATGCTCAGTTCTGGGAAAACAAGAAGAGACTGCACATTAATTTCAGTGTAAAGGAACACACACATGGCTCCAGATGCTCATGCACACTTACAAATTCAGTTAAAACTGAATGCACAGATTCATGAATTTTGATAGCCCCTTCTGGACTTACTTCCTGATAGACCTCTTTGCCTAACAGAGCCATTAAATGTCACCCAGTTACCTCTGTATTGAGCCTAATGACAGTTGTTGGACAAAACTGTTTATTTCAGAAAGTTGTCTAGTCTTCAAAAGATGTCAAACAGACCAGCAACTTTCTCAGCTGCTGTTCTGAGAACAGAATAGCAACTTTGAACCAGTAATTATGACTCTTTGGGATACAGTACTCTGCATGCATACCATTGCAGATACGCACAAAATAAAGGACTTTTCTTAGCAGCAACATCCATTGAGGCCATGTATGTAGCTCATGCCAACATGCCGGAATAAAGAATGGAAAGGTCAGTTCCTTTCCTTAGAATTCAGAGAGTGAGGACCCCACATAAAGCAGGGATGAAAAACATGTTGTTGGATGCAATCTAAATGCATCTAAAAAGAACGGGTCAGTCATTCTAGGCATGCATCAGTGTGGATACTACTGTTAAAGACTGGCAAACAACATCCCCTTCATCACTGCAAGAATGAGAAGCTCCAGCTGCAGTGGTCAGACAGGGACTGGAGCACTGCTTTTTCAAACTTGGTGTCTGATCTAGCTGAAAAAATCTTGACCATCAGTCTGTTATTCCAGGGAGGATCCTTACAGATTTAGTATATCTACAAGTTTCCCAAGCAGGATAAAGGTGCTGCTTCAGTTCTGGAGGAGGGCCAATGTGGCTCCCATCTTCAAAGAAGGGAGGAAGGAGGACCCGGGGAACTATAGGCCAGTTAGTTTTACCTCGATCCTGGGCAAGCTTTTTGAGAGAATTATCCTGGCACATGTCCACGAGGGGCCAGCAGGGGAGGTTATGCTTAGGGGCAACCAACATGGGTTCATCAGAGGCAGGTCCTGTCAGACCAACCTGGTGGCGTTGCCAAATCCTTAGACGCAGGGGTAGCAGTGGACATAGTCTTTCTGGACTTTCCGAAGGCCTTCGACATTCTCTCACCCCGTTCTCATTAAGAAACTGGGGAACTGTGGTGTCAACACCTACACAGTCAAATGGGTCGCCAACTGGCTGGAGGGCCGTACCCAGGGAGTGGTGTTGGATGGGTCATTTTCAACCTGGAGGGATGTGGGCAGTGGGGTCCCCCAGGGCTCAGTCCTCGGGCCCACACTGTACAACATCTTCATCAGTGATTTGGACAAGGGGGTAAAAAGCACCCTGTTCAAATCTGCTGATGACACTAAGATGTGTGGGGGATGTGGGCATGTTAGAAGGAAGGAATAGGCTACAATCGGATCTAGACAGGTTACAGGGGTGGGCAGATGAGAACAGGATGGGATTCAACACCAACAAGTGCAAGGTGATGCACCTGGGGAGGAAGAACCAGCACCATACCTACAGGCTGGGGAAATCCCTTCTCTTCAGTACAGAGGCAGAAAAGGATTCTCACAAGAGAAGGCTGAGGTGGGATCTAGTGGCCTGTTACAAACTAGTCAGAGGGGACCAGCAGGCACTGGGGGAGTCTCTGTTCCCCCGAGCACTACCAGGATTGACTAAAAATAACAGTCACAAGCTGGCAGAGAGTAAATTCAGATCAGACATCAGGTGGTGCTACTTCACTGTCAGGGCGGCTAGGATCTGGAACCAACTTCCAAGTGAAGTGGTGCTGGCTCCTACCCTGGGGATCTTTAAGACAAGGCTAGACAATCACCTTTCTGGGGTCGTTTGATCCCAGTACTCTTTCCTTCCATGGCAGGGGGTCAGACTTGATGATCTGCTCAGGTGCCTTCCAACCCTACTAACTATGAAACTGAGTGAGCATTAAGAATGCACTAAGAGGAGATGTACTAACCAGCTGCTAACATTGTAAGATACATTGATTTCTATGTTGATTTCTCTGTGAAATGCTAGAGCAGCAAGACAGTTGAATAATCCGTCCAGGGAAACTGCAATCTTCTTTACTGGAGATTTTCAAGAGGAGGGTAGATCAGCATTGGTTGGGGACAATTTAGGAGTAGCAGTCCTGCAGGACTGGATGGCTCACAAGGTCCCTTCCAACCCTATGATTCTATGAAATAACTAAAAATAACAGAAATAACTGAATGATGCTACAAGTTACAATAAAAAAAACTTTAAAAAATACTTCAGAAAGGCAGTAAGAGAACATGTGGGACCATTAGATGCAAAAGGTATACTTAGGGATGATAGAGCCATAGCAGAGAAGCTAAATGAACTGTTTGCATCAGTTTTCACTGCAGAAGATACTAGGGGAATTTCCACACAAAATCAATTCTCTTCCTGATTTTGTGGAAGGACACTTCAATTTGAAAAAAAGGCTGAATGGGGATATGATGGAGGTTTATAAAATCAAGACAAGTGTACACAAAATGAATAAGGAACTGCTATGCACCAAGTTCCTGAATACTAGAACTAAGGGGGCATGCACTGAAATTAGCAGTAGGGGAATGATTTAAAATTAACAACAGAAATTACTTTTTATATGGTGCATAGTTAACTTGCGGAACTCATTGTCATAGGAGGCTGTAGAAACAAAGTAAATCCGGGTTAAAAAGGGTACTATAAAAATGCATTCATGGAGGATAGATTCAATAATAGCTAGTGAGGCTAAACCTCTCTAAAGATGAAATTCAAAAAGGAATCCTACAAAAAGTGGAAACTTGGTCATACTAATATTATAAAAGCCTTAATCTGTCTGTCTATCTGTCCGTAACGCTTTAGTTGCGCTCTGATTGGCTAACAAACAGCCAATCAGAGTGTGAAGAAATGTTTGGAAAGGAGGTGGCAGTGCAGTGAAGCGCTGCCATGATGGCAGGGACACAGGGGACAGAGTGGGGAAGGGAGGGTGAGGCCAGCACAGCTCTGCTCCCTGGAGGCGGCGGCAATGGAGTGGACAGAATGCGGGGGGGACAAGCACTGCTGCCCTTATCCCCCTGTCCTGCTCCCTGAAGGTGGTGATGATGGGGGCAGGGGTAGAGGGGGGAGGCCAAGGCCGCCAGAGCTAGCCTCGCCCTGCCCTCCCCCCCGCCTTTCTCCTTGGAGGTGATGGCAGCGGTGGCCACAGGTGCACAGGGCTCCATCCCACCTGCTCCCCCCACCCCGTCATTTTTGACAGTCAGCTGGCTAGTGGAGAAATAAGTGTATTACACAGGCACACAAAAAGAAAATCAGGAAGGCTAAGGCATGAACTGAGATGCAACTACCAAGAGCCATACAAGGCAATAATAAAAGCATTTGACAAGCATATCAGAAGTAAGAGGAAGACCAAGGAAGGTGTAGAACCCTTAGTGAATGGGTGGGCAATTTACTAACAAATGATACAGAACTCCATTAAGTGGACGTGGAGAAAAAAAAAAAGCTATAGAAAGGACCTTTTCTGTGGTTCACACAGACTTGGGTGGGATAATTTCCTTTCTAAACACCACTATAACCAAACTCTGCTCCAATGATACAACCTCCTTAGAAGCTTGAGGGATGACCCCAGAGTAACAGGCTCAGATACCATTGCTAGTCTCAAAATACCATTAGCCCTTTTTTGAAGTGGGAAAGGAAGGTCCCAAACCCCAAAGCAAGCTTTGCCGAAATAACATGTGAGCCGTGGAATAGAAGCTTGCTCTCACCACCATATAAGAGCAAGCTTACTCTGATGGCAGTCACAAAACTTATACTAGCTCTTTTGTTCTGGAAAATTTACAGTGCAACTCACTTGGCAGTCCGGAATCGCTGGCACAACTTTTCCACCAGGCTCTCTGCTTGCTTGTCTTTTGTGATATAGGAGAAAAGATGCCTGTCGGGAAAAAGATTGAAAAGGATAAGTTTACAGAGAGGGAATTTCCCGCTTTTTCACACTCTTGCAGCGTGTCTGCAACTACCCTAGTGGCACAAGCTGGGGCAGGTGTACAGTCCTACAGGCAGAGCCATAGAACAGAGTACAACTATTTTACAGCTGAAAGCAGGAACAGCTGCCAGCACAGCTCTGCATTTATAATTTTCCTGGGTACCTATGCAATCTCAGTGCAGCACAGCTACTAGTGTAAAAGGAAATAAAACAAAAGTATAACTAAAGTTGTGGCCTGTGACACCAGCCTGTGTCCATTCTCCCCTTCCCCACATGAAAGAACTCAAATGAACATAAGGAAGTAAAAAAAAGGCAATATCCCAAATACTTCCAAGATAGACCTCCATTATTTCCCCAATCCAGAACAAGAATACCACAGAAGCAGGAGTTAAAAAGAATGCAAAATTTAAAGGGAAAATTTCCAAGGTAAACTCTGACCACATACAGGTCCTAGCACCTTACTAGAATTCTCAGCTTGCCAATGGTTGCTGTTGTGAAAAGGGAAGACCATAGGCATTTTAACTTTATTCTGAATCAGACTTTTTTTTTTTTTTTTAAATCTTCAACCTTTCACAAGGGCTTGGAACAGAATTGCATAAAAGCTACTCACTACTAAACTACAGCACGGAAGCAGCAAGGCTTGTGACTGTGATGCATAAAAAAGGAAGAGTTTAGGGGGTCAAAAATGTAGTACCAGCTAAGTCTGTGATCTTGTAAGCATGGTTAAACTGTGAGCCAAGATTTTTAATCCTGACCTCTGCAGAAGTGTTGTGTATGGGTGGTGAGAAACTGGGGGCACGGAGCAGAAGAGTCAAAGGAAGTGAAAAAGACAGCCATTGGATATAGCCACACTGGTGGCCTATTTCACTCAATCCTGCTCCTTTCTTCAGAAGTCAGGGCACGGGCATTCTAAGCCTTGTCACTGGAAAAAAAAAAAAGACTTGTTTCCTCCAGATGAAGGCAGAGTAAGACATTGGAAAGGTATGCTTTCAAGAGTCAAACTGGAAAAAGAGAAAGAAGCAAGCAGCCCACACAGGGTTGAACAAATAAAAATTTTCAGCTAAACAACGGCTGTCCAACTAGTGGTCTGCCAGTTACACATGGCCCTCAAGGAATTAACTGCAGTCCCTAGGCTGGGCACTGCTCCAGCAGCTGCTGCTGCTAGAACACAGATAGGCAAAATATAGCCTGCAGGCCAGATTCAGTTTACCAGGTGATTCCATCCAGTAGGGATACCGACCAATTAACTGAACCCTGCTGAGACTATATGCTTTGCTCCCGTCCTGACCCCAGCCAGCATAGATAACTTCCAGGTGGGGCTGCTGCTGCCACTGCTGCAGCCACTGGGGGACCTGCTCCACTTCCCCAGCCTCCAGCGCCTCCTCCTTGGCTCCCTGCTGCAGCACTTGGTCTGGGCACCAGGTAGGGAAGTGGCAGTGGACCAGGGGGAAGCTGTAGCTGGGCAAGAGTATGAAGCATAGGGCTGGCAGGAATGCAAGGCCCAGGGCCCATGCTCAGCAGGGTGGCATGGAGCTCAGGTGGCCAGGACATGGGTGTGGGGTTTGTGGGGTGTGAGGGAGGATAGAAGGTTGTGGGGACCCCTCCCATGCGCTCCCCCCCACCACCTCCCATGGCGTACAACCTTTACTGCCAGTGGCAGCAGCAGCAGGCCCTTGGGGAACTCAGTACCCCAGGCAGATTCTCAATACCCCAGGCAGGTTCAGCTGCTTGGTGGCACGCAGCTCCAGTCAATCTGGGAGCTGCACATGGTAACAAGGAGTGGAGCCAGGCCAGCCTGCCTCTATCACTCAGTGCTCACTGATGACTGTAAAAGCTTGGCTGGACCGACACATGATATTTAAATGACCAAATTAAAATAACAGTGCATCTTGCGCAAGAATGCAAGATCATGCCTGGGACCATGCAAAATAGTCAATTGGGATTATGTTGTCTCCTGTGCTAGTTGAAAAAGTACCCAGGCCTTGGATCATACGAGTGGCTCTCCTCTGGACTTTCTCAAGCTTTTCCACATCCTTATTGAAGTGTGGGGCCCAGTACTGGATGCAGTACTCCAGCTGCGGTCTCACCAGGGCCAAGTAAAGTGGGAAGATGACTTCCCTGGTTTTGCTTGAGATGCATCAGTGGATGCACACCAGAGTTTAGTTAGCTTTGCCTGCCACTGCACCACATTGGTGGCTCATATTCATCTTGTGGTCAATCAAGACCCCCAAGTCCCTTTTGATCATTGTGCTAACAAGTGTAGCACTGCCGAGTCTGTAATTTGGTATTGTCTACAAACTTGACCAGTTCGCATCTGACTCCTGAATCTAGATCGTTGATGAAAATGTTAGAATACTGGCCAGAGTACTGAGCCCTGAGGGACTCCATTGGTAACACTGTGCCATGTTGATTTGTTCCCTTCAACTAGTACTCTTTGGGTCCGACCCCATAGCCAGTTGCCTAGCCATTGGACCGTATGATGATCTAGGTCACAGTTCCCCAGCTTAACCATGAGGACGTCATGGGGAACTATGTCAAAGGCCTTCCTGAAGTCCAGTTAAATGACATCCACATCATCTCCCTTGTCCAGGGCATGTGCTACCCGCTCATAGAAGGAGATGAGGTTAGTCAGGCAAGACCTGCCAGTCACAAAGCCATGCTGGCTGGCATTCAGAAGCTTGCCTTCTGTTAGTCTGGTGTTAATGGATCCCTTGACAATTTTCTCCAGAATTTTTCCAGGGGCAGACATCAGACTGATTGGTTTATAGTTCTACAGTTCATCCCTCCTCCCTTTCTTGTAGATAGGGACCACGTTGGCTTTTTTCCAGTCATCTGGAACCTTGTCCGATCACCACAATTTTTCAAATATCCCTGGCCAAAGGGGATGGAATGATGTCTACCAGCTATTTCAAGACCCTTGGGTGCATTCTGTCTGGGCCCGCGGACGTGTGAATATCCAGTTTCTCAAGGCGTTCCCTCACCCGATCCACATCAATTTTGGGCTCCTCACTGGCTCCCAAATTGGTTTGTGATCCTGGCAGTGTGATCCTCGTGGGAGGGTGAAAAACCGATGCAAAAAAGTAATTTAGATTAGCCCTTCCTTGGGCATCTGATGCCAGTTGCCCCATTGGATCTCCCAGGGGCCCAATATTGCCTTTGTTCTTTTTCCCACTTCCCACATATCTAAAGAAGAACTTTTTGTTGTCCTTGATCCCCATAGCAAGCCTAAGTTTGGTTTGTGCCTTGGCTTTTCTCGACCACTCTCTGCAGGTACAGGCAAGTGCAGAGTAATTCTCTTTGGTAATGCTTCCTGTTTTCCAGCTGGTGTAGGCTACTTTTTTGAGTTCAGCGAGGTCCAACAGTTCCTTATTCAGCCATAGGGGCTTCCTTGCTTGTTGACTGCATTTTTTGCGAGAAGGGGTGGCTTTTTCATGTGCTTCAAGGATTATGTTTTTGAGCAATGACCATTCGTCATGTACTCTCTCCTTTTTTTTTTTTTTTTTGGGGGGGGAGCGCAAGGAGAGGGCATGGCCTTCAATTGCCTGACTGACCAGTTCTTTCAGTTTGCAGAAGTCAGCCTTCCCAAAGTTAAGCACTTCTGTTTTACTGGGGCATTTGCCCACTTTTTGGTGAGAACACCCAGTTGTTCTCCCCAGTCCAGCAGGGAGGTGTCTTTCAAGACTGCTATGGAAGGGGAAAATGCAGACACTGGGCATCTCCATGATGCTAAAGAAAGAGCTTGATCAAGAGGGGAAATATAACAGTTGTATTAAAAGGTTGTCTTTCTAAAGTAAATAGTTGTTAAGCAGCCTTCAGTTAAGCCACATGACAAAAGCATAAGCAGATTCTGACTACTGCTGACAACTTGAACAAGTGAAAATCAGCATAAGTGGGCCAGGAACTTGTCTTGAATGGTAGGGAGTCCAGGGCAATATCTACACTTTTTTTTCCTCAACTGTGACCAGGTCTGATGTTAAGGGAAATTCAAGAGGCGGCGAGGTGGGTGCTAGTGCCCAAGGGGGCTTTAATTTAGGATCTGGTGCCAATAGCCACAATAGGCCCACTATTAATGCTAAAACAGTTGTGGAGAGCAGCAACAACTCCAGTTCTCACAAGGAAAGGAGATACATTGGTGCTATGAAGCAGGGTGATATAACAGGCAGAATAAATGGTGGCAGCTGATGCTCAGAGCTTTTTCTACCACTCCATGTCTTGGAGTTGATAAAACTGGTGCTGGGAATCTTGATGCTGCTTAAGGTTATGGGGTGTTGTAATAACAGTTGCAGCTAGGACTTCTTTTCTAGAGTCCTGAATTTTCCCCTTGACATTGTTTTGGACTTATTCTCAAAAGGGGCTGACTTCTTTGCTACTTACAATAACAGTCTTTGGGGCACAAAACCCAGGCTCTTTGAATATTTGCATGTAGAAGGGGTCCTGAATGCCAGGGCACGACACCAGAGCCTACAGATGCACTGCAAAGGGAAATCTAAAGTCCCACTACTCTCATTTCTGGTTCAGGAAGCAAGATGACTTACAAATTGAATACATCCCTGGAACATGGGAGTTTTCTACACAGTATGCTTAGTGACCACTGTTAGTAAATATAATCTAACTCTTGAAAGGACGATACTTAAGAGCCGGACATCTAGAATCAGCCATAAATAAAAACAAAGCCTAATCCTTTCAAATGAGGAGAAGGAAAAAAAGCCAAACAAAAAAAAACAACTTCCTCACACCTCCACAGCCCACAAACTTTCCTAGGCTAGGAAAGGCCAATAGCACAAAAAGTAAAAAGGTTTTCTTTGCTTTACAAAAACTGGTATCAAGTGACAGCTACTAGAAAGAATGCTAACGAAAGGGTAAGAAAAGCATAGGAATGAAATTCCTGCCTAAACCTGGGTTTGGTGAGGGTAAAAGAAATGCTCTATCTGAAGCCAGGAAGCAGCAGAAAGAACCAAGGAGGTGTGTTGTTTTTATGCCCTTGGCATAAGGGAGGGAGGGAGGGAAAGGTGCACTGTACTATATGGGCACCAGGAAGCCAAAGTGTCCATGAGCTTAGGTGCATGCATGCTCACAGTGGATTCTATGCATACTCTCAATACTTTGAGGAGAAATTTAGTTTCTATGCTCATCCACAGCAGTGATCTTATTTTTGCCCCCTCATGGACTATATCATTACCCTTACTGAAAAAACCTGAAGCAAACTATGCATGTAATTTTGAGGCTATGCCTAGATTACCTGAGCTCTCAAGTTCATCCTCTCTGAAGGCTATGTGACTACTTTGCAGGTCCCTAGAAAGAATAGTTGCAACTTCTCTATGCATTAAATATCAATGCTCTTAAGACAGTAGTTCTCAGCTGGGGCACTACAAGACCCTTTCAGGAATGCTGCAACACAGGCACCACTGCCAGGTAAAACCGTCCTGTGCATTTCATATGAAGTCAGATTAGGAAGCAACTGTGGCATGAGTGGGCACTTCTGCCTACATTAGGTTTAAGCCTAATGCAGACAGGAGTACCGGCTCTTGCTGAAGCCTTTCCCAGTCCAGCTCTGCAAACTTCTCCCAGAAACAGAGGTGCACAGGACTATTCCACCTGGCCGCAGTGACAGTGCAGTAGCCTAGGGAAGGACAGATAAATTTTCAGGTTGCTACACTGCCGCTGCTGCTAGACAGAATTGACTTGTAAGCCTGTTTCCAGGAGGAGCATGCAGGATTGGACTGGTAAAAAGGTGCAGCAGGAGGTCACACTTATACCACAACACACCCTGATCTGGCTTTGCATTAGGCATGTGTGGCAGTTTCACTTGGTGGCAGCAGCAGTAGCAACATCCTGATTAAGAACCACTACAGTGAACTGAGGCAGCACAACAGCTATTCTCAACCAGGGTGCTGCCCAGTTCAAAGAAGTCATGGAATTCAAAAACATTGAGAACAACTGTCTTAAGGAATAGGATCTGATTTGATAGGTAACAAAGGTTCAAAATGTTCTACATGATCCAGCTATAAACAGTTTACTTTGAATGCCTTATTGCACGTATTCTGTCTAAAGACTTCCATTGGTTTTCATAGATTTCATAGACATTAGGGCTGGAAGAGACCTCGGAGTCCAGGCCCCCGCCCAAAGGGCAGGAAGTCAGCTGGGGTCATAGGATCGCAGCAGGATAAGCATCCAATTTGCTCTTGAAGGTGTTCAGAGTAGGTACTTAAACCACCTCCGATGGCAGACTGTTCCAGACCTTGGGGGCTCGGACAGTAAAGAAATACTTCCTTATGTCCAGCCTGAAGCGGTCTTGCAGTAGTTTATGACCTTTCAACCTCGTCATCCCTTGGGACGCTCTGGTGAACAAATGTTCCCCCAGATCCTGGTGAACACCCCTGATAAACTAACAGGTGGCCATCAGATCACCCTTGAACCTACGCTTTTCCAGGCTAAAGAGCCCCATGGCTCTCAGCTTGTCATTGTAAAGTCTGTTTTCCTAACCTCTGATCATGCGCGTGGCTCTCTCAAGCTTCTCCACATCCTTTTTGAATTGTGGAGCCCAAAACTGAACGCAGTACTCCAGCTGTGGTCTCACCAAGGCTGAGTATAAGGGGAGAATGACGTCCCGGGATTTGCTTGAGAAGCATTTATGGATGCAAGCCAGCATTTTGGTCACTTTGGTTAATCTGAATATTTTGGGAAATCCTCTTCAAAAAGTAAATGATGGAACATGATTGGAATACAGATGCCTAAATAATTAGAAATGTGAACTGAAATTTTTGGAGTCTCTGGCCATGGATAAATGCAGTATTTGAAGCACTCCATAAACAGTAAGGGTACAGGATCTGCAAAGCTGAAGAAGTGCTCCAAAAATGACCAAAGAAATATTTCAAAAGAGATCCTCATAAAACAGAAACATGTTTAAGTATTTCATTTTGAAGCGTTTCCCCAAAATGTTTACACACTTCTACAGTCCCCTGGTATCCTTCAGTACTCTGTTCCCTACCTCCCTGGGGGGCACACATCTGCATAAATCTGCTCCGCAAATCAGATTTTCAAATGTATGCCCATTTGTACCCTCTTATAACAGCACAGCAGCAGAAAAGACTGCCTATAGCAATGTGGGTAGGATTGGAACAAAAACTCATGGGATTTAGCAAGTGGCAGACCACTTTGATTACTGAGGGAGTCTGACTACAGCTGCTCTTGCCCCTCCCCCAATTTGCTGGCTACAGGTAATCCTATCTGTTGCAGTTCCCATTTCAAAATCTAAATGTAAAAAAAAAACCTTGAACTAACAGTGACTGGAATATATGCCACTACTGTTTTTTCCTCCAGATCTAGCGTGCATGTTGTACAAGCAGGTGTGTGTGCGCACGCATTTATCTAGAGAGAGACCAAAGCCCTTTGTCAAAATATACCTCATAATGGTGTGGAAAAAAGTACCTCATAATGGTGCGGAATGACTCCTCAGCTACACCACAGTCTGGATCTGACAGGCGACTGATGATATCTGGGAGCAAGTTATAGATAGCATTACCCTGCAAAGACGGACAAAATAAGCACATGACAACACTAACGAAGGGTTTAAAGGACAGTTTGCGCCAAGCTACAGGGTTGAGCTTCCCATATGAATTGTTCTTCTCTACTCCCCCAGCTGTTTAGCAGGGTTGTGCCACTCATCGGCTTTTGAAGGTTGGTCAGTACACAAGCTGGCTGAGTTCTCCTGGGATGCTAGACCATAACTAGAAGAAAACAAAACAAAGGAAAGCAGACAAGAAATATTGTGGGGAGGGGTTCCAGACATGTATGAGAGCATTCCCTTAGCTCAAAGGGCCTTTTAGCATGGCTGAAGCTGCTGAGTTGTAAATGGTAATCAAATATGTGGACAGACAGGGTGGAAAAAAATCCATCAGACTGATTGTCTAATCTATTGCAAAGGTCTTCTCTTAACAGAAGCATCTGGTTGTATGTAGATTTGACTGCTAGGTTCACTTGCCTACTTAAGCAACAGAGTTAACTGAAATGATCAGTGATCTGTATTCAGAAGTTCAAATAAAAATTACACCACAGTTCCAGTTGAGATATGTCCCAAACTTCACACTAGAAAAACCTAGTAGATTGTGTTCTGCTAATAGGGGTGGGATTAACTCAGGCCAAGACATCTTTCTGTTATGGTAAGATCTGACAAATTCAAACCATCTGTTTCCATAAAAGACTAAGCTCCTGATTAGGAATCTGGCTGGTGGGAAACAGCAATTAGCACCTGAACCTAGAGACTTAAAACCCTAGCAACACCTGTATAGCAGACAATAGCTATACCCATCCTCATTTTCTATGCTGAGGGGATAGGGGTAAGGGCATGTTCCTTACTCCTCAGTTTTTTCTCAGGTCACACAGTCTTTAAGTTGCCCACAACTCCAAGAAGGACAGCAGGTAGACAACATGCCTCAAAGAAAAGGGTCTGTGATAACGAAGTGGAAGGGGTGGGGGGTTATGAGAAGATAAAAATTCAAACTAGATTTAGTTAGAGATCACTATACATCCAGGGCTAGCCAGTCAGAGATGATATGGACATGTGCAGGGTAAAACCAGGCCAAGCAGCTTTGGTGGGGAATGAGTGGGCAGCACAGGGTTTACATATCCTGAGTGCACTGTAACACTTCCCATTTCAGGGTGGAAGACGTGCATATGGAGCAAGAAGCTACCATTGGCAGGCTACCATTTCCTAGGGGGCTCTCCCTGCCAAGAAGCAATTTGCATACTGGTGAATATTGCTGGGACTTCATCAGTTCTGTAACTTTCTCATAGACCTGCAACAGGCCAGGACAGTCTGGTAGTTAGCAATCCTCAACCATATACTTGGAGGAGTAAGACCTCTTACTGAGTTGGTCGAGTCTCCTATTTTCATTTGCTGGCAGGACCATTAGGGAAAAAAAGGTTAGTGTGTATGTACAGGTTCTCATTATCCCTGGAAGAGACTCTACACTTTGTCTGCCCTCCTGGAAATAGAATGGATACAGCATGTCAACTGAGAAGCATGCTTTTGCTGACACCTGCTACAGGGAAATTCTCAGGATTCTACCCTCATCATAGGCTGCTGGATGTTGTCTGAGGATCAGGTGCTAACTGGATGAAAGTGGCACCTGGAGGATGGTTCCTTTGTCTCTGATTTCTGCTATAGAGACTGAACAGCCATGGTGACTCTGGGTGAAGCTGAAATAAATCTCAAACATAGGATATGGAGCATCCCTCTGAATGTGGAGGGAGGTGCTGAAATATCCAAAGCCAAAATGGCCATATTGGTACCTTTCAGGAGATAAGTTAGATTCTCTTGATCATTCAGTAGAGTGTGTTTTGGTGAGTGCACATGGTGCAATGGCACTGAAGATTTCAAGCAGCACTCCAAACAAGAGAAGTCTGACAATGCCAAAGGTCCTGTCATCTGTACAGTCATGTCAGCAGGTTGTGTGTTCCCAGAATGTACCTTGCACTCTGGCACACAGCTCCTATAGTAAGGCCACTCAATTACCAGAAATATAAGTGTGAATGCATGCCAGGGGCTTGGTGTTGGCAGATGCTGTCTGTCTTCAGAGCTGTTGATGGCAGAGGCAGCTACTTGTAGACATAGGCCACTATCTTCTGCATAGATGATGTCAATTCCCACAATACCAGGTTGAGGTTGTTTCTGTATTATTCCCTCTGCAGATGCCCAAACAATCCACAAAAGTTACAGACATTGCCTCCTTGGCTACACACAATCTGGAGACTAGCCCCACTCTCCAAGACTCCTTGTTTTGCTCAGATCCCTCAACCACCAACAACCTCCTCTCCCCTTCTCCACTCCTTTTCTCCTCAGAAGGCTATACTTCTCACCTTGTTGGAGAGTTCACTGAAGAAATTCTGAGCCAGCCGCACAATCTCCTCCTCAGGGTCTATGAGCAGAGTTGCCATCTCGCTCACCTGTCCCTTCACTTTCACCATGTCTTTGAGGATCAAGTGAGTCATCACAAGCCCTGCAATCTGCCTTACATCATGACAGGGGTCCCGCAGTCTGAGAAATAAATTTAATTACAGAGGGGGATGATAGGTTGCCCAGCTCCTTTCCAAAGAGCCAAGTTATCAAATACTCCTTCAGGCCTGTCCTCCACAATCTCCAGTTCCCCAGATCCCACTGCCCCAATCTCCTCAAACAAAGGCTACTGCAACCTCCTCATCTCCCAAAGGCCCAATCTTTCCCTTAGATATTTATTTCCCTCCACTCCCATAACATGGTGATGCTTTACCTGGCGTACAAATGCGGGGTCCAAGGCTCTATCAGGTTGGGGAAACGGATAGCCAGGTCTCCTGCTACAATCATGAGGTTGGATCTCACACCAGGTAGAGAGGACTTCTCCAGCATGGTAAACAGGAGGCGCAACTGAGCGTCACAGAACTCAGCGCTGAGGGGATGAGAGCAGGGGAGAGAAAAACAAGACTTTATCCAGAGGATCCTGTAAGAACAGAGTCAAAGGCACTGTCATTCTGTCCCTTCTAGCAAAGGATGCTGTGGCCCTGGAAACAAAGTAACTGCTAAAGGGCAATATTCTGGCACTAGAAAGTGAGCAAGGTAGAGAAGAACATTATGGTCACAAGTCTAGGCATTACCTAATCATGCAGAATTTGCCAAGGGCCAGTGCTGCAGCAGCTGAGAGAGCTGGGTCACTGTAGACCAGAGGGTTATTGCAGATCTTGAGCACCAGTGGAATAAAGGTACAGAACAGCTGTTTCTCTGCAGAAATGGAGGAAAAGCAATGTAAGAGACAGCACAGCTTTCAGATATTCCTTAAGTGGGATTACTCAGTTGGTCCAAAGGGCCTATTAGACCATGCAAATGTGGTGTCCCTGCCATTTTTATGGTTGGAAGAATGCCATAAAATTCAGGATCACAAAACATATTTTAGAAGTTTACACTGAAGGAAAACTCTACAGAATTTTCCTCCAAGGAAACTATAAAGTTTCCTCTAAGAAATGAGTATTTCTCATTCTGGATTATGGGGTCCACGGCATTGGAAAGGGAATCACCTGAAGAAAGAGTGCCTCCTTTTGAGGTGAGGACCACACTCACCATCCAGCAGCTCTGTCTCACAGATATTACGAATGAGCTCTGCCTCAGTGTCATCAGCTGAGGCTCCCACAAGGCCCAGATCCTCCTCCATAGTGGTCTCATTACCTGTGTTCTGTACAGAGACAAGAAAGTCACTAGGAAAAATTTCAGAACCATGCACACCTAAGCCCCCTCCCCCATGAGGTACCTGCCTTGAAAAGTAGGGCTGGAAGGGACTTCAGGTGGCCATCAAGTCCAACCCCCTACTCAAGGCAGGATGATTCATATGTAAAACCTAAACTATCATTTGTCTAACTCTAACTTATTCTTAAAACTCCATGCACACAAAAGTAGAGCTATAGATATGACAGCAAAATGACAACTATTTCAAAGAACAAATGAATGGAGAATTGCATAACCAATTTGTCCCCTCTGATTTGAATATATTGCATTGTCTTTAATATGATAGGCCCCAAATAAGATAAGCATACTGTTTTTGAGCAAGCAGAATAAGGGGGGGGGAAAGGTTTTTCCACAGTTATGGCTGCATAGAGCAGGGACAGAGCCTAATCTTCAGCTGACTCACCTTTCCTTTCCTTTCCTGCTTAACTAAAAGCTGAAACCCTACCTGTTGCTGAAGACTGGCCTTCATGAGTGGATCTATGATTTTGAAAAAACCCAGAGACCCCAGGACTATGAAACAGGAAAAGAGAAACTAGGAGCAGCTAGCATACAGAAATAGTGCCCTAAAAAAGTTAGCTTGATTAGTGGAACATCAAAGCTATTAAAGAGGAGAAACCATCATTAATACCTGTGGAGTGAAAAACAATGAGGTATTAAATCAACTGACTCCCTCAGCTGTCTGAAGAGTAATGCTGCTGCACTGTGGAGCAGGAATCAAAGCAAGGTGCTCCTCTTTCAGGCAGAAAAAAATCAGTTTCCTCACTTGAAACATGTACTCCAGTTCTGGGGAGCAGTTTTGCTGTAAAGTATGCATGGTATTCAAGTAAAAGCAGTAATTATGACATAAGCCTTGGGGCTTATCGAATTTTTTTTATGACAAGGGAACATCAGTATGAAAGATTTAAAGAAGCCCATACATACTGACCAGTTGGAATAAAACAGGATACAGCTATGGCAAGCTATTTTAACACGTACAGAAAAAAAATGGACATGAAAACCCCAAGAACCAGTCACCTTGACTGGTGAGGAGAACAAAGTGGTCTTTGACTTGCTGTTTGTGTGGACAAGGCAACATGGGGAACTCCACAAGCAAAAGATAAGACCTTTGTATGAAGGACAAAAAGTTACACTGCATCCAGATGATGTTCCTCAGGAAGTCCTGTGGTAATCTCACCTTTATATGATAAATGAGTGATAATGTGTTGATTTAGATCATGGACAGATATGCATTTGTGGCAGTGCAAATGCTCTTACTGCCTACTGGCTGGAAAACGTGTCTTTGTGGTGACTTTCTAACGCTTCAGCAAAGGGGCTGTGAGTGCATGTACACTCATACTGCTATGTTGTACTATGTCTGACAGCTTGTTGCTGCCATAGGGGCAGCAGCAACAGTTCCCTTAGATGGGGCAACAGTATGCTCTGATAACTTGCAGCAGTTGCAGTTCCAAGTCCTTATTGGGCTGTAGCTTTGCTCCCTGGCAGGCTGTCAGAGAGCCAGCCCTTCCCTCTTCCTCTTCCCTAATATTTTTTTTATCTTTAGTAGAAGTGGCTTAAGAATAAAAAATGTTGTTCTGTAATTTGAGACAGCCCCCAAAACAGGAATACTTAACCACTAAGAATGAAGGCTGCAGGAAATCCTTTTCTTTCAGCACAATCTCCCCCCCGGCTTTGCTTTCCAAAATGCTTTGCCAAAGACAGCATCAGGCAAACCACAGAGTAGCTTCAAAACCAAAGGAGTCATGAGCTGATGGGAAAGCAGGTGACAGAAATTAACTAAGGGCAAGGAGAAAAAAAGGGGACCACAACCAGGACATTAGGGTTCATCCCCTGATGCTCTGCACACAAGAGAGAATCTTTAATGAGCATGGTCATGACTTGTACCATCTTAAGCACCTTGTTTGAGCATTGGTTGGGACTGGAGAAAATGTGAACTCAACTCTTAAGTCTTCATGCCACACCCCCTTACAAAATCGCTGTCCGTAGAAGCTTGCTGGGGCTCCAACAAACTGAGATAAGCACACAAAGGGGCTCCATTCCCACCTTGGCACTTTGTTTTTTGGTGCTGCTGGCAGCACGTTTCGTGGCTTCCTGCTCCTCCCGAAGGACACGGCGCCTGCGTAGCTCTGTGCTCACTGCCCCTTCCAAATACATAACCTGCTGTAACGCCACATGTCCCACCAAAGAAATGAGATGCGTCAGCAGGAAGGTAGGGAGAGCACTGGTGCCACCAGGGATGCTGCCTGGAGAAGCCTCTGGCTCTGCTAAGAGAAAAGGGCTTAGGGTTTAGACATCTTCCCTGAATACTGCTGCCCCTCCCCCCAGTAATTATGAAGGATTCCTACCAACTTCTCTTTAGCCCATCTTTACTCTTTGGAGGCCCAGGCCACTGGTACCTCCACCCTTTTTCAATCTAGTTACTTCCATAATTATCTGAGTTCTCCTCTCACTGCCAAACTGCCATCCCCTGGAAGATCCCCATCTCCTCACTTGTTCCCTTACCTGGGAGGTCCAGCAGCCCATCCAGAGTTTTCTGGCTACAATCCTTCAGGATTTGAGCACATATCTCCTCAGGCCCTTCTGCTAGCTGATAGATGAGGGTAACTGCTGCTTCCATGAAGGGGAGCCAAAGAGTGCTTGGCTGGGCAAAACCTGGTGAGTAAAAGAAACACACATTATACAGGGCATCAGAACCTAAGCCTACATGTTGTGTCCTGCTGTTTCTCTGATCTCACCTGCACTCACAGCACTACTCAGGCATTCAAACAGCAGGTGAGTCTGTGGCAGCCGAAAGGGAGCTTGGTTCTTCCCCAGGGCTGGCTGCAAAGAGGATACCAGACAAGTGAGTTGCACTACTCCTCTTACAATACTCTCTCTGCTCCAGCTTTCTCAGCTCCCACAAGATCAATCTTTTCACACAATGAACTACACAAAATTATGTTATGCTGAAGTCAGTGCATCTTGTATGGGGGACAGATATCAATTTAATGGGAAGCAATGCAGAACAAAGGGATTTCTGTCATTCTGAGGTTGCAGTGGACATACTTCACTAAGAAGAAAGACTGCAGCGCTTTAGACCAAAGGACATTTCCAAACTAAGATGGACAAGCCTACAACCTCCCTTCCCTTGGATTCTCACCTGATACAACCCCGTCCAATGAAGAACTGGGCCAGGAATGGAAAAATAACTCAAAGTACTTAATACTATTCTATAAGTTAATGGGACAGGTCTCAACTGGTCTACTTTTCTCCGTCCTGATTATCTGCTCCAGAAAGAGGCAGCACAAAATGGAGGGTTGTCCGATAAGTGATTTTATGCCAAGACTAACATTAGCATAAGTTTACCTTTGAAGACAAAAGAAATACATAACAACAAAGGGGAATGGTGAAGAGATCTGCAAAACAGTACATGGGATTGGACGATTTGCATTTTTCAGTGAGTCCTTAATATTTTGGGGATTTGATTTAAGTAACTTGTGCAGACGTTAGGAAAGTGAAATGGAATACTCATTACATGCAATTAAACCTGGATTTGGGTGGGACAGGAAGTCAGGCAATAAGCCACAGAGGAATTACTGGGCAAGGAGCCTGAAATGTTTGAACAACGAGTCATAGCAGAAATGGCTTTAACCTGCCTGAGGTGCAGACGATGGACTGCTTAGCTAAGCTGATCATCAGTTGTGAAAGCTGATACCAAGAAACTGTGGTCAATGAATGTGGTAAGAGTTCCACAGAGCTGCTCTGTAAATTTTTGCTACAGAGTCTCTCCCAAGGAAATAGTTTCATAGTTAGTAGGGTCAGAAGGGACCTGAGCAGATCATTGAGTCTGACCCCCTGCCATGGCAGGAAAGAGTACTGGGGTCAAACAACCCCAGCAAGGTGATTGTCTAGCCTCCTCTTAAAGACCCCCAGGGTAGGAGCCAGCACCACTTCTCTTGGAAGTTGGTTCCAGACCCTAGCCGCCCTGACAGTGAAGTAGCGCCTCCTGATGTCTAGCCTAAATCTACCCTCTGCCAGCTTGTGACTGTTATTCCTGGTCACTCCTGGTAGCGTTTGGGGGACCTGCTTGAGGTGCATCTGTGGATGCATGACAAGGTGCGGTTGGCCTTCCTGACTGCATCCCCACACTGCCGGCCCATGTTTATCTTGGCATCAATAATGACTCCAAGATTCTTTTCTGCCTCTGCACTGAAGAGAAGGGATTTCCCCAGCCTGTAGGTCTGCTGCTGGTTTTTCCTCCCCAGGTGTATCACCTTGCACTTGTCAGTGTTGAATCCCATCCTATTCTCATCCACCCACCCCATAACCTGTCTAGGTCCGATTGTAACCTATTCCTTCTAGCGTGCCCACATCCCCCCACATCTTAGTGTCGTCAGCAAATTTGAACAGGGTGCTTTTTACCCCCTTGTCCAAGTTACTGATGAAGATGTTGAACAGGGCGCTGGGGTTCTCAAGGGCAGGGGAACTCAGTGCCCAAGATGAGTGGTAGTTCCTTAAGGAGACGATACTCAGGGCCCAAGGGGTGACCATCCCAACAAGAAGCAAGGGGGGCAGGAGTGCCCGAAAGTCCCCCTGGCTCACCAAGGGTGTCTGGGAATGCCTGATTGCCAAAAAGGCAGTGTACAACGGGTGGAAGGGGGCTGGTATCTCCGAAGAGGAGTATACCTCCTCTGCTCAGGCCTGTAGGGGGGCTGTCATGAAAGCTAAGGTGGACACAGAGCTAGGACTAGCGTCCAAGATCAAAAATAATAAAAAGTCCTTTTTCAAATATATAGGGAGGATGAAGAAAGCACTGGGAAACGTGGGGCCCCTGCAAGATACGCTGGGCAACCTGGTGGTTGTGCCAGAGGAGAAAGCAGACCTCTTTAACCAATTCTTCACCTCCATTTTCTTGTGCAGGGACTGGGACTTCCCCACCGTGATGCAAGATGGACTCGAGGGGAACGCCTCCAGACCTCAGGTTGGGGAGGACCAGGTTAGAGAACTTCTGGAGGGGCTGGACGTGTTCAAATCAGTGGGTCCAGATGCTCTCCACCCCATGGTGTCGAGGGAGCTAGCAGGGGTTATTGCAGGGCCCTTGGCACGGCTTTACGAGAGCTCATGGTGCTTGGGCCAGGTGCCAGATGATTGGAAGATAGCCACTGTGATCCCCATCTTTAAGAAAGGGAGGAGGGAGGACCCAGGCAACTATAGGCCCGTCAGTCTTACCTCAATCCTAGGGAAACTGGGAAACTCTTTGAGAAGATCATCAAGGAGCACATCTGTGATGGGCTGGCCTCAGGGATGATGCTCAAGGGCAACCAGCACAGTTTCATTAGGGGCAGGTCATGTCAGACCAACCTGATTGCCTTTTATGATCAGGTCACAAAAGCATTGGATGCAGGTGTCGCCATGGATGTAGTCTTTCTGGACTTCAGCAAGTCCTTTGACACTGTCTCCCACCCCATCCTCATTAAAAAACTAGGTGACTGTGGCATTGATGCCCACACAGTCAGATGGATTGCAGATTGGCTGGAGGGTTGTACTCAGATGGTGTACTCATATTCCACCTGGGGGGAAGAGGGCAGCAGAGTTCCCCAGGGCTCGGTCGTTGGGCCCGTGCTGTTCAATCTCTTTATCAGTGATTCGGATGACGGGGTGAAAAGCAACCTGTTTAAATTTGCTGATGATAGCAAAATTTGGGGTGAGGTGAGCATGCTAGTAGGGAGGGAAAGACTGCAACAAGACCTGGATGGACTGCAGGGGTGGGCTAACAAAAACAGGATGCTTTTCAATACTGACAAGTGCAGGGTGCTGCACTTGGGCAGTAGTAACCAGGAGCACACTTATAAGATGGGAAACTCCCTTCTTGAGAGCACGGAGGCAGAAAGGGATCTTGGAGTCATTATTGACTCCAAGGTGACCATGGGTCGACAATGCGAGGTCACAGCTGGCAGGGCTAACTGGACCTTGTCGTGCATCCACAGGTGCATCTCAAGTAGGGCCAAGGAGGTGATCTTCCCCCTCTACGCAACACTGGTCAGGCCACAGCTGGAGTACTGTGTCCAGTTCTAAGCACCCCACTTCAGGAGGGATGTGGACAACATTGAGAGGGTCCAGAGGAGGGCCACCCACATGATCCGGGGACAACAGGGCAGACCCTACAATGAGAGACTGTGGGACCTGAACCTGTTCAGCCTTCACAAGAGAAGGCTGAGGGGGGGGACCTGGTGACCATCTATAAACTCACTAGGGGGGACCAGAAGGAATTGGGAGACACTGTTTCCCCTTGCGCCCTCGGCATAACAAGGAATAACAGCCACAAGTTGTTGGAGAGCAGGTTTAGATTAGACATCCGTAAGAACTACTTCACTGTCAGGACAGCTAGGATCTGGAACCAACTTCCAAGGGAAGTGGTGCTGGCTCCTACCCTGGGGGTCTTTAAGAAGAGGCTTGATGACTACCTGGCTGGAGTCATTTGAGCCTAGTTTTTCTCCTGCCCAGGTGGGGGGTCGGACTTGAAGATCTACAAGGTCCCTTCCGACCCTGCTTCTATGATTCTACAAAATCCCTCCAGGCTGAAAATGACCTGTCCACCACCACTCTCTGGGTGAAACTCTCCAGCCAGTTGTGACCCATTTGACTGCGTAGGTGTCAACACCACAGTCCCTCAGTTTTTTAATGAGAACGGGCTGAGAGACAGTGTCGAAGGCCTTCCGAAAGTCCAAAAAGACTGTGTCCATTGCTACCCCTGCGTCTAAGGATTTGGTGACCTGGTTGTAGAAGGCCGCCAGGTTGGTCTGACAGGACCTGCCTCTAACGAACCCGCATTGGTTGCCCCTAAACATAACCTCCCCTGCTAACCCCTTGTGGACATGTGTCAGAACAATTCTCTCAAAAAGCTTACCTAGGATTGAGGTAAGACTGACTGGCCTATAGTTTCCCGGGTCCTCCTTCCTCCCTTTTTTGAAAATGGGAACCACACTGGCCCTCTTCTAGTCCTCTGGCACCACGCCAGAGCACCATGAGTGCTTGTACGGCCATGCCGCGGTCCCACAATGACCTCAGCTAATTCCCTCAGCACTCTGGGGCGGAGATTGTCCAGACCAGCTGATTTAAATACGCCCAGTCCCTCCAGAAGTTCCCTGACTAGATCCTCACTGACCCTTGGCCTAGGTGTGCTTCCCCTGGGGCCTGAGGGGGGACCAGTGCGGGGGCTGATCCAGTCCCTACTCCGGTCATCTGAGCACCGGTAGAAAAAGGTTAAAGAATTTAACTTAATGATCTCACAGGACACATGAACACAAGTCAAGATTCACGTAGAAAAGCATGGTCTCTCCAAAATTTAAGTCTTAAAATACCCTGGGTATAGACCAGTGATTCTCAACCTTTTTAGCTTCAAGGCACCCCTTGAAAAATACCAGCTTTGTTTTCACTTGTTTTTTTTTACTACAGAAAAATAATAAAGCAATTCTTCTGCTGCAAAACTCAGAAAGACCACAACAGGTTAGAACATTTTTGACACTACAGATTCTTATTTGAAATCTCTGGGTTTATCTTGTCAATTGAGTTTGCACACCTAATAGTGCTAACTTTGTGTGGCACCACTGAAAGGATCTCAAGGCATGTCAGGATGCCATGGTACCCTGACTGACAATCACTAGCATAGATAGATGAAATAATCATGCCAACTGAAAGGGAGGCAGATGGGGACCTATCATATTTCAAACTGATCTGTTTAACTCTTTCACATCTACATCTAAAAAACCCTCTTCTTACATCCAGAGTATGGAGCTTTCTCTTTCCAGGAGACAAATGAGATTTAGGGAAAAATACTTGTAGGTTTATTTTACCTCAGTTGGTATATATACTGCATTTACCTGAGTCCAAGACTACTTCAAATTTAAGAAGACCCTGCAAAATTAGATTATATACATGGAAAACTGTAAGATAGTTATAGTTTTCATTGTATAGAATCTTTTTTTTTTTTTTTTGGGGGGGGGGGGGAGGCGCAGGGGTCATCGTAAATTCACACCCTACCAGCACTGTGGTGGAAACAGCAGCAGGGGGCAAGCAGTGGGATGGTAAGTGGCAAGGGAGCAGGCATCCCCATGCCACTTACTCATCCCCTTCCCAACCCTCCTTGTGCCTCCCACCCAGTGTCTGTCCCCTACCACATGCTATACTCCTTGGTCACTTTGTGCTGGGTCCCTCTTGTCACACTCTGCCTATGCAATGGGTCCTGCACTGTTTCCTTACTCTTCATTGGTTCCTCCACCACGCCCTGGCTCTGCAGGGGGCCAAGGAACTGTACATGAGCCAGTGTACACCCAGAGAGTAAGGGAATCAGCATAGAAGCAGGGAGGTTGGAGGAAATCCATCTGGAGCCAGACAGCAGAACCGATTCCCTTGCCACTCTCTGGTTTCTTGCTGAGTCCTATGGCTCCCTGATGAGTGGTGGGGGAATCAGCACAATGAATGCTGCCACTACTCTGCCCCTCTGCCCTAGCTGCCATGTATCTATACCTAGCTGAAGCATTTTCTTTGCATATAATGTGCATGCAAAATAGTCCCAGCTGGTTTGAGGGAAAAAGATGTGCATTATATGCAAAAAAAAAAAAAAAAAAAAAGTTAAATCTAATGCTATGAAAATGTTCCTTCAAACCGTGCATCCTAAACTAGTAAATGAGCAATGATTCATTTACTGATTGACACGATTTATAAAATGATCATTGAACAATGATTTATAAAAATAAACTATATTTATATTTATATAAAAGTTATATTTAATACATTAGCCCGTTGAACTGAGAACTGTGCACTTTTCAAAATGAAATGAAAATCAAGGAAAAATGCCAAACATTTGAGGCAGAGTTTTACAAATAAAACACAAAGGGTCATATACTGTATTGGCTTAATTCAGTGGAGGATCCAACGGCTGTACTAACAAATTCAAAAGACAGGCCCCAAGACCGTGCCTCCAAATCCAGCAGACATCAGGTATCTCATCAGGATCATCCACTGAGCCCATTTGGGTGATCCCATGCTCCCATTTTATAGCTTTTTTATCTGACTTCTGATTGTTTCCTGTCTCAAATTAATACTTATACTTCACTGACCATGGAAACCCATTCTCTCTAGTTTATAGAAAAAGACACCAGTCAGTTCAGTTATTTTGGAGGTGGGAATTTACACAACAAAAGAGTAGTCAAAACAGAGTGCAACCAGGAAACAACACTGCTGTCAAGCACCATATTATAGGAAGGAGGAAGGACAACATCCTTCAGCCTCTAGTGGTGAATGAGAAACCAGAGAACTGCAGGAAAAAAGCCCTGCTATAGCTGCAGGTCATAAATGAGACCTAATATTTTCAAGAACCATTTTTAACAAGCATACTCCCTTTGACCTCAAAGTTTCAGTTCATGTACCCCTTTGTATTTTTTTCTGTTTTTAAGTGTTGGGGTGCCGATCAAGGCCCCTGCGGTAAGGGACGGAGTGCAGCATAGGCAGGAGCAGGTTGGGGTGAAAGGGGCCGCGGCCAGGGTCCCACTCATCCCAGCCCCTGCTCCTGCCCTGCTCCCTCCCTCACCACAGGGACCTTGATTTGTCCCTTCTCCCACGGTGAGGGAGGGAGTGGGGCTCAGGATTGAGCCCCCCACAGTGCAGGAGGGAATGGGGCAGGAGTGAATGATTCACCCCTGCCCCTGGCCTGCTCCCTCCTGCACTGTGGGGACTGTCCCATGAGTCGGCCCAGCTGGGCCCCCATTCACCGTGAATAGGGCCCTGGCCGGGCTGGGGGACAATTGGAGCCCAACCACTCCTTCAGGGGCACAGGCAGGCAGGCTCCCGCTGCTGTGCACACCACGGGAGAATCGGGGCGGGGGCATGTTCTCCTCTGTTCTGTGTCCCTAGAGGAGCTGTCGGGCTCCAACTGCCCCACAACCCAGCCACATGCAGTTGTCCTTCCCTTTTTCTTTCCCACTGCTTTTTCCTTTTCCTCCCTCCCCTCCCCCAGCTACATGCAGTTGTCTTTGCCCATGAAGGACAAAAGTATAATTTATCACCAAATAAAGTAGGCCTTGCCCTGCCAATTATCTTTTAGCTGACACCAGTGAAACCAGAAAAGTCACACAGATGGGAGGTCCTAAGTTTGAAGTTTATTTTTTAACATGGGGGGGCTCATCAGAAGATGCCTAGCTCCTGTTCTGTGAGCTCCCTGAAGAAGGAAGAATGTTACCTTGTTGCAACCAGCCAGTTTGGAAATAGCATTGCACACTTCTTTGGCAAAGCGATAGTCTTTGTGAACCTTCTCATCTAGCCCCACTGTCACCAAAACATCCAAGTTACTGCCCACGATCTCTGGCTTTCCCCTGTAGTGAGGTAAAACACACAGGAGTTGCCAAGAGTAACTCTAGAAAGCTTGTAGCAAACATACAACCAGCCAAGGTTTACTTTGTGCACTGAGGAAGAATGGAGACTTGGGCATGAGTTGTTTTCAGCTGACACTTCAGATTCAGCTGAGAAGGCAGTAAACCATACTTCTGCAAGTTGGATATTACACATGCTGTAATGGGGGTCTGAACATTGGAATGCGTTGAAGTAAACAGCTATTTGCATTGTAGTAAAAACACTGCCAAGTCTTCCATAGGCCACCTCCTTCCAGAACAGTCATTTAGGATAAGAAAGGGGGAATGAGGAGCAGTCATCATGGCTGCCATGGGGCCATAATCAATTATTTAGAGACAGCTACACTTTGAGCTTACCTTGCCATCATGCCCAGCAGCATGATAGCAGCCTGGCGCTCCAGTGATGAACACTCCAATTTCTCTGTGAACTGCTCCCAAAGCAACTGGATCACAGATGGCTTTATTTCATCTTTCTGAACAAACTCGCAGATCTGGGGAGGAACAGGACACAATAACTAAGCATACAATACTAGAGCAAGTGGAATGGCTGCCACAATCCATCTGTGCCTAGGAGGGCATTTTATTGGAAAGACTGTAACATTTTGAGCAGGACAAAGGCTCAAGGCAGACTCAAACATACTAGATGTGCACCAAGAGAGACTTTTCGGGCCAATACTGATGGCCAATTTTTAACAAACCCTGCTGGCTCATACCAATCTGATTCTGATATGCAGCCCCGCAGCGTGAAGAACAGCTGTTAAGTCTGTTGTGGGAAAAAGGGGGGAGGGAAGGGGTGTGTGTGTGTGTGTGTGTGTGTGTGTGTGTGTGTGTGTGTGTGTGTGTGTGTGTGTGTGTGTGTGTGTGTGTGTGTGTGTGTGTGTGTGTGTGTGTGTGTGTGTGTGTGTGTGTGTGTGTGTGTGTGTGTGTGTGTGTGTGTGTGGTGGGGCCCCCATCAAGGCCCCTGCGGCGAGGGAGGAAGTAGGGCTGGTGCTGGGGCAGGTGCTGCCCAGCTGGGGTGTCGGGGGCACCTCCCGCCACTGTGTGCACCCTGGGAGGCATGGGGGTATCTGCCCCTGGATATGTGCATGGGGTGGGGTAAGGCACTGTGCCTGGCTCATCCCAGCAGGGGCTGGGCCAGACTGAGCTCAGCAGTGGTGCTGGGAGGGGGGTTGGCAGGGACTACAGCAAATTTTGGAGTGGCTTCAGCCACCCAGGCCTCCCTCCCTGCCCCACTCACTCCTTCACTGCAGGCTCTGTCCCATGCCCCACCTGGGCAGCACCTACCCCTACCCCTGCTCCACTCACTCCCTCACTGCAGGGGCCTCAACCTGCCCCTCCCCCCCACACCCCTTCCCTCCCCCTTTCTTCATCAGCCGGACCTGGCTGCTCTCCATGCTGCCAGGCTGTGCTGTAATTACACGCATGCATGCGGTATTCATTGGCCATATCAAACAAAAAAAGCCGATTGTCAATACTCTCAATTTTCCTCATATCGGTGCCAATCCAATATGGGACCAATGTATTGGTGCACCTCTAAAACATACAGAATGGGATTAGCACTTACTATTTCCTCCAAGCACTGAATGGTCCCAAGTGAGGCATCCACCATAAGGAGGGAGAGAGATTGCACCTGGTTCTGGGCCCTAACTCTGTTTTGGAGATAGATAGACAGAAGACAGTTTGCATGATTATACTCTCCTAGATCCAGAATCCACAAACAGGGATAGAGAATTTTCTCGATACAGTAACAGGAATGCTTTAAGGGAGCCTGTCTAGATATATGTTCCACTAGGTAGTGGCATCCAAGCAATCCATATACTACAGTTGAGATTTTTTTGTCCTAATAGTACCTGTAAACCATAATGTAGAACCTATAGAGCAGGGATGGGCAAAATACGGCTCATGGGCCAAATTTGGCCCACCAACAGACTCAATCTGGTCCACAGGTAGACAGCTGCCAACTCACTGGATCTGGCCTGTGTGCGACTGATGACTCCGATTGCCATGCGGTGCCAGGCAGGTGGACTACTTCCACCGAGCAGCATCAGCCCTCAACACAGCAGCATCAGCTGTGGACCCGGGCAGGGCTTCTGCTGCAGCAGGCAGGCAGGTGGTGGCATCAGCTGTGGATGCCACTGGCATGTCCAGTAGCCCTGATGCAGAACCCACTGGCAGCAACCACAGCTGATGTTGCCACTCTCCCAGCACAATGAAAGCTCCTGCCTGGAGCCCTGATCTGGAACATACTAGTAGTGTCAGCTGTGGATACAGGCAGGAACTTCTACTGTAGCAGATGGGCAGCACCATCAGCTGTGACACTGCCAGCAGGTTCTGCATTGGGGTTCTGGAACCTGCTCACTGTGCCCACAGCTGATGCTGCCACCCACCTGCCACAGGGGAAGTCTCCATTTGGGTCCAAAGCTGAGCTTCAGGGCTCCTGACAAACAACAGCTCTGGCCAGGTTCGGGAGCAAGATAGCTATGAGAGGAGCCAGACAGAGAGACAGACTGATATGGTTCTTGCCAGGTCCCCAAAACTCATTAAATAGCCCTCCAGTCAAAATAATTGCCTATCCCTGCTGTAGAGGGTAGGGTAGATCTGCACATCCTCACACTCTGCACCAAAGGGCCCTCTATTCTTTCATTTCTTCTCAGCTACAGAATCCCAAGATGCCAGAGGATCATAAGAGAGAATGGAAGGCATAATATGGAATGTGTATAGGGACAAGACAGCTGAAGAACACAAGACTGAAGGAATCTTCTGTGCCATCAAGTTCAAGCCTCTGCAACCACAGGCAACCATGCAACAAAGGATTTGTCCAGAACAGTCCACAGAAATATCCTTTCTAGCCCCTCTTTCCTACCACAGCCACAAAGCACCCTATGAGGGAAAATGTCTACAATGTGCCACGAGAAGAGGAGACAAGGGTCTCTCTCAGGCTGCCAGTTACTGTGATAAGCAACTTCTTTCTCCTTGAAGTGTTTAGCCATTGTACATAAAGAATCAAAACAGTTTCCAAATTCACCTGCAGGCAAGATCTTGCAGTCCTGGGCAAAGAATGACTATAGACCTGCTTTCCTAACTACAATATCTGACCTCAATGCTTCAGTAAACTCATAGCACTTGCCAGGTGCCAGCCGGGCAGATATCTAGAATGCTGAAATTCTTGGAAATCCACAGCTTACTTGGGTTCTGGTGGAGTGTGTTCCAAGTACTGCTGGAGGCTCCAGCCTTAGTTGCACTAAATTCTGTTATGAAATCGGAGGGATCTGTTTAGCATGGTACAGGCTACAGCAAAAGCTCTGTTATCCGGCATCCCCTGGGAATGGGGAATGGGGGTTAATCAAATGCGCGCTCTCTGGTGCACTCCCTGGCATCAGTGTGCCAGAGGACAGGGAGGGGGGACCCCGCACAGGCTGCTTTGCCCCAGGCCATGGGCCAAAGAAGTGAAGAAGAACTCGGCTTGTGGCAATTAAACTGGAAGCAGGACTTCCAGTTTCGCTTTTGCCACATCCCTCAGATGCTGGTTAGTAGAGCTTTCCGATTGATAAAGCACAGGATAACACAGCTTTTGCTGTATATCTTTTCATCCTTCCACTATGGCAAAAAAAGCAATGGGGACAATATGAAAGATCTGTAAAGAGCAACACCTCCACTCTGTTGGAGATTTCAGAAGAAACACTAACATCTAGATCTTCTGGCTCATCTCCAGCACAACTCGGGACAGGAACTTAGAATACACACAAACTTTTTTCTGGATAGGACATAGGTCTATGGAGAATCTGCCATTAGCATCTCGATCTGCATTTTGACTAAAGAGGACTACAAACTAAGATCTCACCTATCTGTGAAGGCACCTGAAACGTACAGGTTGACATAATATCATAAATTCATCAGAGCTGCAAAGAAGTTCAGGTCCCAAAGGGATCAGACTTCTCTCCACAGGGAAGACCAGGATTGGATCCTTGGAAAACTTCAGTGCCATGGCCTGAAAACCAACTGGGTTTCCATGACAGGGAAAAGGAGAGGATGGCTTACATGAACAATAGCCAGATGGGCTTGAACGTGGAGTGCCCTAGTATCAGTGAGCAGTCCCCACGTGATCCGGCGCTGGCTAGTGTCAAGAGTTTCCAGTAAGCTGCTCCATCTCTTTAAGCAGACAGCACCAATGTCAGAAAAATGCGGGGCTGGAAGAACAATTTCCCATGGACTTGTGGCATGGCAGACGCCAGTGTCAAAGACCCCTTATGGCAGTCCTGGTGTTTATGCAGTGCCAGCAGAAAGGATTCTCTGGACCTGCATTTCAGTGCTAAATCACTGAATCCCAAATGGGAGATTTTTCCCTTGAGCCCACCTTGCAGCATCTTTCATCCAGGCTAGCTTTTCTGAGGCTGCCCTATAAATGTCATGTTTTTCATGTTTGTTAACAAAAAAACTAGGAAAGCAACATGGCCAAAGCCAAAAACAGAACTTTCTTTCCTCACTTCTCTTCTTTATGGCCAAGACCAAGAAAAATTAATTAGAATGTACAAAACCTTGTAAAAACCGGAAGCAAGTAAAACATAGGCTCAGAAGCTGAAACTGTGATCAGAATGGACAACAGAAATGCTTCACCTCAGGCCAAGAAGCTGAAGGGTAGGGACAGGAACAAGCAACATTTTTATGCGCATAGTACAGAGTACAAGGAGGAACAAGACACAGGTGCACTGTATGGGTACGGCTCCAAGCTTCAGCACAAGAGTTGTATACACATCCACAACAAAATGTACATATGGACAAGCACTGGGAGCAGGGAGTGTCCATGTGACAGGTCACAAGGAAACGCTTAGATATTTGGCAGCAAAGCACATCTTGGAACCGTACAAAAATTGGAAGCAGCCATGAGAAAAAGCATCCTTGCTGACTGACTCGCATCCCTCTGTGCAGCACAGCATTTACTAGTACAGGGGTAGCTAATCTACAGCACATGTGCCAGAAGGGGCATGGGTAGTCTGTATGGGGGATGTAGCAGACTGGGGAAGAGACAAGCAATATGGTGGTATATAGGGCAGAGAACAGAAAGCAGAGCTTATCAAGCAGGGAGCATAGATCAAGGAGCAGAAGGCAGAGCAGGAGATTGGGCAAGGGAAGGGGATTGGAGTGGCACCAAGGGAGGGTGCAGAGCTAATCTGTAGCACACCTACCAAAAAGTCTGGCCCCCACTGTTCTAGCATTTCAGTTCAGTGTGAAATACAGCTTAGTGCTAGCTGCTGGCATGCTCCAATCCCAAAAGCATGTCCCAAGAGGCATGCTAGGATTTAGACATTCCTTACCTCTCAGAATCCCCGCTGGGGCTCAGGTAGAGCCTCCTATAGGCACTCAGCACAGCTTCTCTAATGCCTGGCTCCTTTGACCATATGAGAGGGAGCATCCTGCGAACTCCAAGCACTGCCTGAGGGACTCCAAACTGTGAAACTGTCACAAAGAACTCGATAGCCTCTTGCACAACTGTAGGAAGTAGAAAGATGTTAGTGCAGCTTTGCACAGCTCCTCCCTTTCCAGTATGGCAACCATCCCTGCCACTGACAAGTAAAACTAGTTATACACCTACTGCTGCATACACACCATAGCAAACCTAAAATCATTACTGAAAGTTAGCAAATGACAAAAAACAAGGGCATGAACGATAAATAATGAAGGACAGGGTCAGTAGTATGGACATATCTGGACTGCTTGGAAGATGGGTGAAGTTAAACTGCATTTTTAAAAAACAGCCAAAAACAGGCCATACAGACCGGTCATATCTATGGAATGGTACGGAGCAGCAATTCTGAAAAAGAATCAGTATCATGGCAAACAATTAGGGGTGCACAGATAGAGATTTTGGGAGCCGATATTGATAGCCGATTTTTAAGGAGGTGTATCAGCTAATATCAATCCGATAAAGCTGAGTGGAGCTGGTAAGTCTGTTGTAGTGGAAGAGGAGTGGGGAGGAAGGGCGTGGGGGTGGCAGATTAACGCCCCCTGTAGTGAGGTAAAAGAAGTGGGGCTGGGGCTGGGGTAGGCGGTGCCCAGCTGGGGCACAGCGGGGTGCAGGATGGAGCCGTGGCTCATCCAGGGGGCGTGGGGAGGGGGAGCAGCTTCTGCTGCTGCATGCACCCCAGGAGGGCATGAGGGTGGGTGGGGAGGATGTGTGCCCCCAGATCTACGCAGGGCAGGGTGGGCTGCAGCTGCACACTGGGGCCGGGAGCTGTGCTGGGCTCTTGCTAGAGGAAGGGGCGGGGGGAAGGAAGAAAGGAAGGGGGAGGAATGGGCTGCACCTAGGGCGAGTGGTGGCAGCGCTGGGAGCAGAGGTTATGGGAAGGCTACAGCAAAATTTGGGGTGGCTTCAGCCTGATCCCACATAGTCCCCTGCCCACTGCTGCCGACACCTGCCCCAAGTGCTGTGTGGCCCAGACCCTCCCCTCTGCAACCAGGAAGAGCACAGCAGGACTCCAGGCCTCAGCTGCACCCCACCCCACCCACAGCCCCATGCCCTCCCCCAGCGTGCGCAGCAGCAGGAGCTGCTCCCTATTCCCCAGCCCACCGGATGAGTCACGGCTCTGTCCTGCGCCTCAGCCTGCCTACCCCCGCATTTTCTCCCTCACTGAAGGGGGTGTTGATCTGCCCCCCATGCCCCTCCCCCCACCCCTTCGACTTTCCAGGTGCACACAGCTCTCCAAGCTGCTGGGCTGTGCTCCTCGCTGCCTGAATGCTGCGCTGTGACTGCGCACACACATGGGGATTTATTGGCCAAATTACTGGCCACATCAGGATGATTTCCAATATAGTCATTTTCTTTATTATCAGTGCCAATCTAATATTGGATCTATACAAATGATCAGCTTCCAGAGTGACAGACTGTGACCAAAAAGTTAAGACATTTAGATACAAACTGATAAACATCAAAGAGGACTAGGCACATTTTACCATATTTTCTCATGTAGCACATGCCCCCAGATAAAACTCGCACCTTGTTTTGGGAAGGCAAAATGAAGAAAACACATTTTTACAGTCATGGTTGAATGCTGACTTAAGCAGTTGTTCCTCTGACCCTAAAGGGTGATTTCAGGGTCCTCCATCCCCACGACTGACAGAGTGAAACACAGGAACCATTTTGCAACATTTCCTTGATTCCATTCCAGTGTCAAAAATTACCATCTCACTTAAGACACGCACCCTAATTTTGAAGGACTACTTTTAGGGAGAAAAGTATGTGGAGCATGCAAGTAAGTATAACATCTGAATCTGACAACAGTTAGTAACCAAAATATTTTGTCCAGTTCTGGTACTACAACTTCAAAAAGGTATCAATAAAACAAACACAGTGCAGAGATGTGTGCACTATAAACCACAGAATGCTGGGGTAGATGGACCTGTGGTCTGACTCAGTGTGGCACTTCTTAAGTAAATACTGGGAGTCAACAAGGGGCAAAGGAATCTCTTTATAACAAACTCTGAGTTGCGGGTCCCTCCTGGAATCTCTTTCAAAGGCCGACTACTCAAAGGCTCCTACCAACCTTTTCAGCAACGAGCTTGTGCTCGCTGAATGCCTATATGCAGCTGGATTTGCACGCCAGGTCTGAAGCTAGGCTTAAGATTTTTCTAGCAAGTAAACAAACCTAAGGCATGGTGTGGCTCTTCTGTGCTTCCTTTCTGATGCAAGAAGGGAAAAAAGACTCATAAACTACACATGGTACTGGAATGGAAACTGTGGCTGCATGGATGCCTGATGTGCCTATTAAACAAGGCGTAAATATCTGAAGTGTGAATGAAGACAATATATTGGCACAGAGCACTGAGGCCTGATCTGAGGAAAAAACCCAAAGCTCCCCTATGCAAAAGAAGGCATATGGTCTTGCAATTTTTTTTCTCTTTGTCAATGGGCAACAAGAGCAAGAAAAATACATTAACGGATGAAGTTGGCTACAAGGACTAAATTGCAGCCTAAGGACAGCCGAAAGCCTGGTCTCGAGACTAAGGTGATTAAGAAAAACTGAGAAGTAGGAAGTGCACGTTGACCTTTCAGCCCTTTGTGCAGAGCTTAAGTGGCAGGACATATACATACTGTATGGATTTGGCTTAGGCAGAGCCCAGGATCAAACATACAGCCTGAATGCCCATTCAGAGAGAAATATGCATGTGGGCAAACATAAAACAAAAATGTCTAATTCTTCAACTGCCTCAGCTATTCCACATATTAGATAAACTGGAGATTCCAACTTGTATCACGGTTCTGTGCAGCAACTAAGATTACGTGGAGCACATGTGCACCATACCCACCAGTCACACTCATCTTCCATCCGCACACCTTGCAATATAGTCAAAGAGGCAGCTTTTTTCTAACTTGGCTCACTTTGGGGAATGGCAAGCCAGCAGGAAGGGGGAAATACAGTAAGTCAGAGGTGGCTTTCACTCCTTCAGCACCAACAAAACCGAATAAAGAACTTGCCCCCCAAAACTGACTGTAGTCGCCTGATGCTTTGAAATATTTTCAGCACTTAGGCTGAAGAGGCTGGATGCCTTAACATTTGCTTAAAGTGCACCAGTGCCTCTACATACCCAAGGAAGCTCATCTCCCCCACTCTCACTTTCTCCAAGATAACTCCTCTAAGCCCCTACTGCCAGATTAATGTAATACACAGACCCCCTGTCCAGATAACTCCAGTGCCAGCCCCCATATCTGCTTATCACACCACCATCACAAAATTAGAGCTCTAACACATCTCCTTGCTGATCAAGTTTCAGACCCTGGAAGTCTTAATGTGAAGGAACCATGTTTATCACCTACCAGAGACAGAGTTTTTGTACATCATCCTGCTGACCATGTTCAAGGCTTCTATGATTTTAACAGAGAAGTTGTAGGCATCTTGCAGATACTGCACCAACATCTCCTGCTTGACCATTTCTGATGCTACCTGCTCCTCTAGTGCAAGATCTTCACTTTCAGTATTACCACTGTCATTCAAAGGCTCTGGGACACAGTTTCTCAGGTGGGAACCTACACAGTGAGGTGATGAGTCCATGAGAAGAGCTGGCAACTTAAGTGAAATGTTAACAGTTGGACAGCATTTTGTCACATCTCCCTTCAACCCACTGACCTTAGTCAAGATCTAGCAGTCCCCATTCCAAGAATATAAAACACCATTGACCATAAATCACCATTAAGCAACCAAAATGGATTGTCAATATAGCTCCATGAATCAATGTAAACTGGCAGGTATCAAGAACAAGACTGTGATGTGTTGTTAAGGGTTATAAATCTCAGGATATGGACATGTAAATAATTACTGTAAAGTGAAAAGGAACACAGCTTAATTGTGTATCAGCTGCTCTGCAGTAATAACCTCATACATACTCTTACCACATGAAAAGTGGGCTACCTACCATAGTTTACTCCTCTTTCATTAAGGAATTAATGATCTAGTTACCTTAATGTAAGAGGATGCAGATAAGCAGTAACAGAGTAAAGCAGCATCCCCCTTTTATCCTACATAACCTGTGCCCCAAAAACATCATGACTTTCACTTGGAGGGACGTGAATCTGACTCCTGGAGGAATTCAAGGCAGAGAACCAATTCCCATTGGCTAGGTTCTCTCTGGGTGTGCAGTGATCGGTAAAAGGAACATTCAGGAGTTTAGATTAACCCCTACTGATGGCCCCCCAAGGGAAGCTGAGACTGATGGCACACAAGTCCTGGAAAGCTGCTGTTCTGACATAATGATAGAGTAACTGAGTGGAACTGAAAGGACTGAAGTTCAAGTATGAGGAAAGCAGGACTTTTTTTAGTTCAGGGGTGCTCAACCCTCAGTCTGTGGGCCAAATTCAGCCCCAGGAGCCATGTCATCTAGCTTGCGGGAGTTCCCCATGGGTCTGAAAATTTGATGGCATGGGATTGGTGGCAATGTTATCTGCTACATCCCTGCTACCAAATTTCTGAACCTCTGGGGAGTCTGCAGACTGGATAGCATGATCCTGAATGTTAGATTGGGCACGCAGGATAGCGAACAGCCTGATCCTAGTTCATAGGGATGGGCAGAGGCAGTGCGAGGCCTGATTCAGGCCCATGGGACCCACTGTTGCCATGCGGGGCCCTATTCAGGTGTGGGGCTGGGTGGAGGTAGCGCAGGGCCCAACCCTGGTGCACAGGGCCCAATCCAGCCCACAAACTAGCCCCACATCACTTTTGGTACCACAGGTCCAAAAAGATTGAGCACCGTTGGTTTAGTTCAAAGTTGGTTTGATTTGGGAGGTCTATCAAAGCCACAATGAGGAAAATACTGCAAGATCATAGCTCTAGGCAGTGGCACAGAAAAAGCCCGGATGGGGGCAAAAGAAGCTGGGTGGATATACTTGCTTCAGGGGCCATTGAGGCTTTAATACTCTAAAAGGGTGGTACTGACATATGATGAGACCAGAAGACCAATTCATCATGACAACAGACGCAAGTCAGTCTTGAAGAAGTGACCAAGCAGACTAAAATGTCTGGTCCAGACAATTAAGAGAGAAGTTTTGACAGGAATGCAGATCATTTATTCTCTATAGCACTTTGATTGAAGACTGACTGACCCAGGGCAGCTACCTGTGTAGAGTGCCTTCAGGATGTCCAAGATTATGGCTTCCTTGTCATCCTTCAACTCGGAAGTGCTGATGAAGGGCTCTATTCCCTGGAAACAGCTCATAGCCTCCTGTGTAAGGCACACAGCAGCCCTGGCAGAGATGGTGCAAAACAAAACATCATCTACCAAATTAAAAGAATCAGAGTAAAAAAAACCCCTAAAATGAAAAAACACTCCCACATCAGATTCTTCCAGTTTTGCCCCTGGATCCACACCTAGCTTACAAGTGGAAGCTTCTAAAGTATCGCCTCTTCCCAAAATTGCAATGTCCCCACTTACTTATAATTTAGCTTCCTCAGTAACTGGGTAATGCGCTCTGCTGTATCCTGTGCAGTGTCTTCAACCTCTACTTCCACCTCTCTCTCCTCTTCTCCCTGTAGTGGATGAAGGAGCTGTTGCACCGTGGCCTTGAGCTCTGGCTGCATTGCTTCCCACTCCTCCTCTGGTGTAATTGCTAATGCTATAAGAAAAAAGACATGCAAACCTAGTTATACAGACTCAGACTAGAATCTGAGAGAAGGAAGCACAGCTGGGAAGAAGACCTGTACTTCCCCCTTATATCTACGTAGCAAATATCATCCCTGTTGGCTGATCTAGCCATGCCTTCCTTCCCTCACTAAGTGTAAGACTGCTGTGACTTCAGTACAAGGTAGAATAAGTTGAAAGGAATGCCAGCTATGAGGACACAGGATATCCACTGAAAAGAGCAGAAAAGAAGAAGTTACCAGATGCAGCCCTGTGTTTGTCCCTCATTTCATGCAGCTTCTGCATTTCCTTCTTGAGTGGCTCAGCCAAGTCAGAACAGCTTATCTGGGGATATCAAGAAAAGCAACATAAGGGATATTGCACTCTTTATACTCCATATTCTTAAACCCTGAAATCCTCCTTGTTCACCCAGAGCTTGCATTCAGCTCCCGACAAAATACCTTAAAGACATAGTGGGACAAAGTCCCAAAGCCCAAACCCCACATTTCAGAGGGACAGCCCCCTACAGCAGACTCAAATCAACTTGGTGCAGGTGGTAAGCAGAGCCAAGAGCCATATACTCTGATCACATCAGAGAATATAAGACACATATTACAGCACCTGAATCTTGGGGAAAACTGGGTCTCTAAATCTGAGCCTGATTCACAGCCAAAAAGCACATGAACGTTTGACAGCACAGAGATCCTGGTGCTTGTGCCTCAAAGGAGGAGCATGAATGCCCAACAAGCTATACTTAGGGATCTATGCAATGCAAGGTAGTTGATATTGCAGGGAGATTGCAGTCAGCCACCATTTCTGCGGGCCCACCCCATGACACTGATTGGCCAAGAGCCCCCTCCCTCCAACTGACTGTTTGTGAGGGCTGTCTGTCATGTAGCCCTTCCTCTTGCCAGCAATTGTGGGCGGGGGAAGCCACATAACAGACAGTCCTCTCAGCAGTGGGGGCACGGGTAAGAGGTGGTGGCAGCTATTTTGGGCTCTCTTTCATGCCCTCAGGCCCCCCTCTCCCCAGCTGGGCTGCAGTGCTATGAGAACTGCTGGCTCCCTCTGGGGAGCTAGCATTTTATTTTCAGTAAGGTGGGTTTTTTTTGTTTTGGGTTTTTTTTTGCAGTCGGCCTGCCAAAATTACAGAGCCCATTTTTTGCAAAGCCCACCATTTTCTCACGGAGACCACCCAATTTCAGTTTCCACGAAAAATGTGCAATCACAATTTCAGTAGGTCCCTAACTATAAGGGTTTACCTTGCAGGAGAAAGGGTTGTTAGAAAGAAATGCAGCCAGCAGCTGGACAGCATTCTTCACCACCATCACTGACTTGTCTTGGAGACGGCCAACTGCCAGACACACTACTGTATGGAATCGAGTCAATGGCAGGGCCTACACCAAGAAAAGGGAAGAGAAGTTATCCAGAAGCCCTACATGCATATAAAAGTTACTTACTGTAGTAACTGGAGTTCCTTGAAAGGTATGTTCATAAGGGTGAGCATGCATTTGAGCTCAGAGACATTTTGCTCCACTAGTATCTTCATGACATGCATGAACCTTGCTTGCATTCATGATTTGTTCCAACAAGGGGGTGCATAGTTCCCACTGTTTAGTTTCCTCTCTGCTGCAGCATCCCAGAATGTTAGGGAATCAGAGGAAGAGAAGCTAGAAGGTGCAGTGCAAGATGTATTTGTGGATAACAAACCGAAGAACCCCAGTTGCTGTAGCTTCATCTAATCTAAAAGTATCAGTGGTGGTGCAATGTTTGAAGGTATGCTTCATGCTCCAAGCAGCTCTTACAGATGGGAAGTAGGCACTAAGTTGAAGGGGAGAGAGTAGCTACCTGACATGCTGTCCAGAAAACATTGGTTCACATTTGTCCAAATCCATGTTGCTCCTATGTCTGAAATGGGCCAAATGGCTGCCAAAGGGAGAACTGAAATTCTAGGTGATGGACTGTATCTCTCAACAGTACTATCAAATGGTCTGGTTGTGATCCAAGGAACAGTGACAGGTTGTTGAGAAAGGCTGCTTCCCCAATGAAATACTCCCTCTCTTGGTGGTACAGGAGGTCTACATAAATACCACAAACATGCAGCTGGTTAGGTAAGTCATCTCTGGTCTTACTCCAGCCAACATTTATGCTTGTTTTGAGGTTAGCATGTGCTCTCTGAAGCACAGTCACACTGAAATCTGTCAAAATATACAGTGCCTCATAGGTGTCTATAATGAAAGGGAGGATCCTTCAGTGTTCCAGACCTTGCCGAGAAAAATCACAACCCTACTCATTACCACTGCCATCCCCCTTAAGAAAGATACTGTACCTCCACAGGTAGTCTTGAATGCAGCAGGTATCTTAGTAACCATATATACCCCTGCTACCAAGAGCACAAAGGCTTTCTGAGCCCAACAGTAACATAACTATGAAGGCAGCTAATCTTTCATACATCTTGAAATTGTACAGAATGAAATTATTTTTTTAATTGGGTAAGTGAACTGGAAAGTCAGAATATATACTATGCAATAACACCAATCCTTCGGGTCTCTGGCCTTTGGTGTGCTTCTGTGCTGCTTCATCTCACTGAGTGCTGTCACAACCAGGAAGGATTAGAGCTGCGTGGGTATAAAAATTCCAGTCTTAAAATGTAGTTGGTAAGATACACTGACCATGCTTGTGATGGAAACCAGAGTAATCAGCACTTAGCTGATTATTCTGGCTGAGTCCACGAAGGCCTCATTAACAGGAAGGGGCCCTCTTCCAGATTTCCAGAAGTTCATAGGTAGTCTCCTATACTTGCTCCATTGGATACTGGAAAGTCAGTGCCACCCTCTTCATAACAGAGCTGACAACACTGGTGCTGGAGTGTGGAGCCAGTGAAACTGTTTCTGGATGACTCAGTGCAAGGAGAGTAAAGGCAGAGGAAGGGTATTCTCCCTGAAAAAGGGAGTCTAAAGTTCAGTTGCGTCTTATACACTAAAGCTATGTAATGAACAATAACTGAAATAATTAAAATTCAGTCAGATTTGAGAGGAATTTTTCCCCCAGTTTTATCCTTTTGGAAGGTATGTGTGGAAGGGTGCATCTTACAAACTAGAAAATATAGCGGTTCTGTACCCAAATGCAGAATTTATTTTGGTACCCTGTGTGTCATGTAAAAACATTTCCCAGAATTGGATGTTTTCGGTCTGAAGTTATAGCTAATGTTAAGATACAAACACAAAACTGATAAAATTGACTGTATGAACCATGGATTTGGGTATAAATATATTCATAGATTCATAGATGCTAGGGTCGGAAGGGACCTCAATAGATCATCGAGTCCGACCCCCTGCATAAGCAGGAAAGAGTGCTGGGCCTACATTACCCCAGCTAGATACACATCCAACCTTCTCTTGAATACCCCCAGGGTAGGGGAGAGCACCACCTCCCTTGGGAGCCCGTTCCAGACCTTGGCCACTCAAACTGTGAAGAAGTTCCTCCTAATATCCAATCTAAATCTGCTCTCTTCTAGCTTGTGGCCATTATTTCTTGTAACCCCCGGGGGCGCCTTGGTGAATAAATACTCACCAATTCCCTTCTGTGCCCCCCTAACGAACTTATAGGCAGCCACCAGGTCGCCTCTCAACCTTCTCTTGCGGAGGCTGAAAAGGTCCAGTTTCTCTAATCTCTCCTCGTAGGGCTTGGCCTGCAGGCCCTTAACCATACGAGTGGCCCTTCTCTGGACCCTCTCCAGGTTATCCGCATCCTTCTTGAAGTGCGGCGCCCAGAATTGCACGCAGTACTCCAGCTGCAGTCTGACCAGCGCCCGATAGAGGGGAAGTATCACCTCCTTGGACCTATTTGTCATGCATCTGCTGATGCACGATAAAGTGCCATTGGCTTTTCTGATGGTTTCGTCACACTGCCGACTCATGTTCATCTTGGAGTCCACTAGGACTCCAAGATCCCTTTCCACTTCCGTGCCACCCAGCAGGTCATTTCCTAGGCTGTAGGTGTGCTGGACATTTTTCCTCCCTAGATGCAGCACTTTGCATTTCTCCTTGTTGAACTGCATTCTGTTGTTTTCTGCCCACTTGTCTAACCTGTATATTTTACTGTAACTTAATATGAACAGTAAGTTGATTGTTGAAGCAAGTGTCTGGAATGTCCCACACCAGACAAAAGCTATTAATATATGTGAGGAACCCCATCTCTAGAGCAGTGGGGGCTAACCTTTTTGGAAGGTATACCACAAATTAGCTCAGCACCCTCCCGAAGTGCCACTCCAACTCCCTTCCTTCTCCTGCCTAATCTGCTGCTCTTTTCACCTCCCTGCCCAATCTGCTGCTCTGCTTTTTGGCTCCTGCCCTATCTGCCACTTTACTGCCTGTGCCCTCTCCAGTCACATGGAGAACCTAGGCTGCAAGGCTGCCCGCATTATAGCACATGTGCTGCAGGTTGGCCACTCCTGCTCTACAGTATAAACCAGGAATTAGTATGCCTATCAATCAGCCAGGGAAGTGGCAAAAACTATCCATGTGCACCTGAGCAGAGGTGACAGCCCCAAACAACAGCTGGGTACATTTCAAAAGGGAGAAGCCATTCTTAGGACACAACCATCTAGAAGGAATCAGATGCCGAAACTGCTATTTTTCACTACTGTATTTTGCCAAATCCAAGAGAAATTCAAATTTAAGACGACCTTGCAATAATACGATTATTTACATGGAAAAATTTATACAGAAGACCTTGGCCATTCACGGGGGATACGTTCTGGAGATCCCGCAAATGACAAAATCTGCAAATACTGCACTCTGTTCATGAACAGTGCATGCCCCCAGCAGCTGGGGGAGTGGGGCACAGCTGCACTGGTGGTGGCAGAAGCCCAGCAGTGGCAAGAAGAGCTCCCACAGACACCGCTGATGCTGTAACAAGGTGAACATTTGTGGTGCACTGGGAATATTCGGCGCACCGCAAATATTTGAAACTGTGAATGCCAAACCCGTGAATAGTGAGGGTTTCCTGTACATTTGTTAAAATTGTCCATGTACAGAATCTAATTATTGGAGGGTCATCTTAAATTCATTCCTCCCCAACTGCTGCAGCTTGAAAAACAGCAGCAGGAAGACAAGCAGCAGGGGAGTCAAGTGCCCTGCCACCAGACCTTTGCTCTCTATTCCCACAATCATTGCAGTGTCTGTGCCCCTGGCACCTGCCCCCCACTACTGCTGCTTACCCTCTATTCCAGCCTCAGTTCTGAACTGGGACCCAGACCACACAGAGGTTCCAGCCCTCCCCTGGCCAGGCAGCAGTGGTTGTGGCAATGACAGTTCAACCCCCTGGACAATGTTGGAGCTGGGGCAATTCCTGGTAAGGCAAAAATAGCGTCTAGGGATCCCTGGCCTTAAGGAGTGTATCTAGGCCTCAGACAGAAAACCTGGGATAACATGAGCTGGCAGTTCTACTGGCTGAGAACACCATTTTAAAGGAAAATGAATGTGGGGTGCAATCTCAAAAGTTGTTTCTAGATAGAAAAAAAACCTCATCCTGTTTATCTCTGCTTTTATTCACTTTCCAACTTAAATTATACAAAACAAGCATAACTATATCTTGTATAATAAATCTTATCGCTGTTTTATGTACGTTACTGACTGTCTGGAATGAGGGGTATTTCCGGGGCAATAGACAAGTACAGGCATATCACTTCAGTGGAAGGGAGGATCTACAATATTTTGAAAACCAAAGGGTGAATATCCCATAAACTGGCAAACTTCCTTGGCTGAAGCTCCAAAGTCTGGTTGCTGGTAGGTAACACTGAATTTTGCTGAGGTAAGGAGTTACCCCAGGGCAAAATTTATGATGGACTCTGAGAGCTTCCAACCACAGACCACTCCACTCCACCTGGCAAGGACCCCCGTGATAGGACTCGATGGACTGAGTAACTTCTTCAACCTACCTCCTCTACCACCACGGACTATTGTATGGGTTTGTGTACATCTATTATCTCTCTCTCTCAGCATTGCAATCCCCTCCTCCCAGCTTTCCCCAGGCAGAGCTTAGTTGGCTAACACTGTATTTTCTGTAACTTAGTTGCATTCCCCTCCTCACCTCCATCCCTCTTATGTTAGTCCCTCGCTCGGGCACTCTGAATTTTATTAGAAAATGTTAAGAGTCATAGACCAAAAAAATGACAAAGCCATAAGGGAAATACAATCCGTTCTCTGCAGACACGGAGAACAGTAGAAAGAGGCTTGGAGCCGAGGTGTCATACCAGCTGCAGTCTGTGACAGTGGTGCCTTCCTCTCAAACGTCCCTTGGAATTAATGTCAGGTTGTCCTGTCTAGCAGGGCTGTGCGAATCTTTGGTTGCTGATTCAATTTGGCAGGGGTTCGGCCTGATTTGGCAGGCCAAATCTCTGAATCTGAATTGAATTAGGAGACCCTTTACTCTCTACAAATCGAATTTGAACCCTCTGAATCGATTCAGAGAGATCAGGAAGATTTGATGATTCGGACATAGAACCAGCTTTTAATGTTTTTTCTACATACCTCAAGTTACGAGGCAACTCGTGAATGCCGAGATGCTGGGGTGGATAGAGCATCCCACAGGAGTGTGCGGGGGGAGGGGGGGAGGAAGCGCACTTAGCGGCAGAGCCACAAGTGGACCAGAAGTACTTCCAGCCCACTTCTGGGTTTGCTGCCAAGCACGCGAAGGATGTAGAAAAAACATTTAAAGCTGTGTCTATGGCTGAATCACTGCTTCTCCAAATCCCTGGTTTGGGCCAAATCCAAATTGAATATGGCCCATTTCCCACACCCCTACTGTCCAGTCCGGCTGCTAAAGATCTGGTTATACGTGTAAGCCTCCACCTCCATCTCAGTCACAAACATTGAAGTATGAGGCTGGGCCCACAGATTTACTGGGTGAATAAAAGCACAAAGCCTGGACTACTCGTTTCAGGAACTGAAGGATTTGCAAACTGCACATTTCCCTGGAATGTGAAAATTTCTGTCAGTACAGACAGTTGGCATATCTGTCATTAGTAATATCTGAAGCCTGAAGATCTTGAAGGGTAATATTCTAGTTGCAGAAAATTGAGATATAGTAATGTCCAAAACCAGGATATCCTTGTGGCAATGGCCAAAAAGATACGAAAAGCATATTAGCTAGAATGTACAAAACACCTTTGGGGGAAAAAAGAAGAGTTGAACTCTGAAGGAATGAGAACAAACTGTAAAGTCAAAAATGAGGTCTGTGAGAGGAGTGAAGAAAAGCTCTCCCAAACCAAAGGTACAAGAGAAGGACAAAGGAATGGGATGTACGTGCTGCCATTTATACTCTCACTGCACAGCATGACAAGAAGTCTCTGAGCTCAAATAGATGGTGTATATATGCATCCTGCAGTGGGGTGTACAGATAGAAAAACCATCTCAAATATAAAAGCATAAGAAATTTAAGATTACTGAGTTCATATAATCCCTTCCATCCTAAGGCTAGTTAGGATTCTTGCTGCCACTACTTCTACTACAGCCCTGCAATATAACCATCTCCTAGTTTCTAGCTAAGATTTATTCAGATCAGTTTATTTTAATATTCATTTGTGCCAATGTTGTCCTTTAGCTTAAATAACTCCTCTCCTTCCTGGTGTTTACCGTCTATAAGCACATCAGGGAGTAAGTCAGACCTCCTCTCAAGCTTCTCTTTCGATGAAATAAGCCGGCTCCTCTATTTTCCCCATAACAGGCTCTCTGTTTCCAAGAAGCCTTTTTCTGTACCTCTTCCAGTCTGATTTCAGGTTTCTTCAACATGTATGACCAAAACTATATATAGTATTCCAAATGAGGTCTCAGCAGAGCCTCCTACAAGAGCAGTGATACTCCCTTTACCTCTACAGGAAATACCTTGCTTGATATATCTTAGAAATAAGTGAAACTTTCACTCCTTGCTCTTGGCAACCTGCAGTCATAAAAGCAGAGAGCAGAGGTTTCCTGAGAGCCCAGCAAGAAGCCTCATATTCTCCCTCTACTTCCTGTACAAGCGAATGTGAGACTGAATGATCTCCCTGCCCTGTGCTCACAATTAACTCCATGCATATTCACCTTGCGCTGGACAATTCGTGTGAAAAGTTGCAATACGCGGCTGCGCACGTGCCCAAGGACATCACACACATGTGCCTGCAATGTATCCAGGAACTGGTCCCGTGTACTCCTGGCAGCTTCCTCTAGCTGGTCTCCATTCAGTACTTGGAGCAGTATCTCTGCCATGGCTGTCAAGATGGCATTTCGCATTGTATAATTCTGAAAAGAGACAAATCATAAGACTAGGAGTTGAGAGAAGATAAGGTCCTGTAATACTCTGGCTAAAAAAGATAGTCCAGCACTTATGGATTTTCAGGCCCCACGATTCTCTGGTGAGACAGACTGCCTATACTGGGGGTTTGCGTAACAATTTCTGTTCTCTTTACATCATCTATGAATGCAAAGAGTGTACCAGGGTAGAAATCTATCCCAGAGTGCCAATTTTTGTTTCTTGATTTTTGTGAAATAGGTTTAGCTTAGAGGCAGAAGATACTGGATGGCAGCATTCTGTTTTCTTCCGGAGAGAAAGCTTAGCTCCTTCCCAAACAGTACCTCTCCATCCAGGTGATGCAGCAGGACACTCATGTTGGACAACACCATGCCTGGGATTTGTTCGGCCAATTCTGTGAGAAAGACAGCATAGCCCTTAGCTCCAGAAATATCCCGAGCCAGGTTCTCTGGACACTTCTGTCCAATCTCTCTGCAGAAAGAGGGGAAAAGATAGAAAGAAGGTGTCCACAGCTGTTGGGAGAGGGAGGGAGTCAGGAAGAGGGATATAGGTAGTAGGGTCTTGGTGATTTTCTCTTACCTCAACACCTCACCCACTATACTCTTCATGCCATACTCTGTAGCCCAAAGGCTCACAGCTTCTCCAAACAAAGGGGCTACATGTTCAAAGTGCTGTAGCATCTGTGTGATCTTCAGAGTGGCACCTGCCAAGTCAGAGGAGAGGAAAAAGGGTCAGAGAATGTAAGTGGGACATAGTTTGAGGAGAAAGCGCAAAAGAGAGAGAAAGAAAGCAGAAAACTCACTAAGCATGTGGTCATAGCGCATCAGAGTCACAGCAAGTAAATGTATCACTGCCTCCCGTGTAGGCCGATGCTTTTGGTGACTGATGGTTGGATTCTCCAGGATGCGGTAACAGATGCCAGTCATCAAGCTAAAGAAGATGGAGACAGGATCTGACAATGCAGTCTATGCCAACCCCACACAAGAGATTTGAACTGGGGGAGCCTCCCAGGTTCCTGCCATCATTACCGCCCCCAACTGAATTGTTTCTCAGGCTCCAATGTCCCAAACGATTAAAGAAACAAGAACTTTTTTCTCAGACTCCTCAGCACTACAGAATCATTCTCAAAGTCCTTTCTCATTGTTGTTATGCTCTGCCTCATAGGAAGCTTTACCTTTCAATCCATCCTTCTAAAAGTCAACCCCTGAAAGAATCACACCCTTCATTCATTCAATTCCATCTACTGTTCCTCAAGATTCAACTCACCCTTACCTCACAAATTCCTCCTCTACCACCAAACCACTCCACAGTCGACGGAGATCCAGTTGCAACAGCTCTGTCAGCAGCTGTATGAGTGGCTGCCTCTCTTCCTCCCATGAGAATCCAGAGCGCTTAGTGCAGCCCTTCTTGTTCTAAGAATAAGATTACGAGGTATGCACACCAGAAATTTTACAAAAGACATGGAAAAGTTAGAGAGGGTGCAGAGGTAGGCAACAAAAATGAAAAAATACTTGGAAAGCAAGCCATATAAAGGAAATGTTGAAAGAAATAAGCATGCTCAGCTTACAGAAAAGGTGAGTAAGAGTGAGTGTAATAGCAGTCTTCAAATATCTGAAGGGTTTCCATAAAGAAGAGGAGAATATGGCCCTCTTCCTCAATTTTCTGAGTGTATTTTAAGAACCTTTGCAGTGGTGGGACACCAACAGTCCACATCCCCCTGCCGTACCTGTAGCAGGTTACAGTACTTTTGGTGATTTTTGAGAGCATGATGGGCATGTCTACATATGCGTTAATACGCTTTAGTTAATGAGGATTAAATCTAGTACCTCCATTGTGAAGTTCTAGGAAAACGTGCATTAGCCTACTAACTAAAGAGGATGGCTTTTAAGTGACACTTAATACACGTTAGCCTATTTTAATGCACATTAACTAAATAGCACATTTTTAGAGATGCTTTAATGCACATTAAAATAGGCTAATGTGCATTAAAGCGCACATGTAGATGCACCCACCTTACGGTTGTGGGATAGGGCTGATTGTGTAGTTCAATTAATATGTTAAATAAAAACTTATATGGGATGGTTTGGATAGGGATGATCCTGCCTTGAGCAAGGGGTGGGCCTACATGACTTACTGAGGTCCCTTTCAGCTTTATTTTTCCATGATTCTATAACAAGTGGCACAATACAAGACTGCTACATCATCCTTTAGTAGCAAAGACAAAGATTAGGCTCTATAGTACTGAGAACCTCTGCCATAACTCCGACATGAGCCGAAGACTACAACCAAATGCATTCAACTGCAACACCTTTCCTCTATTACAGAAGGAATGCCAGGGAGCAAGTGTCAGAAACTAACTAGAGAAAAGCCTGTACACAAAACATCTCAGGCTTTAGATACCAGTGGAATATTAATACTAGGATATGTCACATTCCTTGCTGCTCCTGCCCAAAAAGAACTCCCTGAGGATGCATACGCCATATATCCTGGGCCTCCATGTGACCCAAGAGCCTTGCCAGTATCCACCTAGGAAGCTTCAGCTATGCCACATATCTAATGTTACAGTTGACTGAATGAACATCAGCATATAAAAATAAAGTTACAGAGTGTCCAGTAACTATATTTAGTTTCCATTTTTATCCTCCCACAGCACATACCCTTCCACCAAGACTCAGCTCCACTGAGTCACACTTGAAAGACTCCATTTCAAAAGCCTCCACTAGACGAGTCAGCACGTAGCAGTTCATCTTAAGGGCGTTGAGGTAAGCCAAGCGGTCTGAGGAGCTCAGGCCAGGATCATCCAAGATGGAAGGCAGGTCATTAGAGTGAGAGGACACTACTACAATGAGATAGGAAGACATGAGAAATTTAGGGCAAGATGGGTTAATGATTCTCATTTCCCACATCTCAAACACAAGCTAACAGCAGCCATCAGATTACCAAAGACCTGTGCTCATCTCTCACCAGCTTTGACCTGGGCCACATCCCAATACCCACACCTTGGACATCATTAGTGCACCCTGTCCCCATAACCTTACTCAACTCCTAGTACCTCTTAGCTAGGAGGAGATGGATAACAGGAAATGGAATTTTCTGTTGGTCTGCCCTTACAGCAAACACACACAACTCTGCATTGTCTGCCAAGATTACAGACCTGTTTAAGGAAATGGGTTGAGGATGCAGCCCTGCCAGTGAAGTCACATTTGCCTTATGTCATCATACAGCTGCGAGAGAACACACCCACCATTCCCCATACAAGGAGAGAAGGAGGTTTACACCCACCTTTTTTCATCTGATCCAGGGCAGTCTCTTTGATAGCAGCATCCACAGTGTGGAAATGACTGTGAAGTAGACACAACCAATAAGACAATGCAGGATGGTTGCTTGTACCATGCTCAATCAAGCAACAGAACCACAAGCAAGCCCAGACTTCTCCTCAAATCCTATTTACTATTCTTACTCCAAACTCATGTTTTCAACCCATTACACTTGCAATTAGAAAAACCATGTTGTGAGAAGACTCAAAAGAGGCTTCTAATAGAGTCTGTGCATAAACTGTGTTCTCCAAATTCTAGTTTAGTGTATTTCCCAATTGATCTGTTAACAGTTTAGAAAATTCAATACACACACACACACACACACACACACACACACACACACTCACTCACTCACTCTACTTCAACTTCAGGAGAGTCCCAAAATACTCCAACTATATTTTGCAGTTACAGCTAGCTAAACCTTGCAGAAAGGGCACAATGCAGCCTTAACTATACATATCCAGCTGTTATAAAGCAGTCTGTATCTCTGGCCATGCTACCTGGTATTAGGCTGGCAGCAGCCATAAGGGTGAAGCCAGAGGTTTCAAACATATAGACCATAGGCTGGATCCAGCCTTCAGAGCTGCATTATCCAAATGGATGAGCTACCTGCAGGCTACCAGAGGTTGGGGGTGTGTGGTGAGGATGACTGGCCTGCAGAGGAATCTGGAGCCCTTTGGCCTCAGTGAGCATGGCAGTCAGTAGTAGAAGGATGACCAAGGATATCACCCTCTGGCCACTCCATGCATCACTACTGCCGCAGACCTATCTCTTGAGCCACGAGCCCCGCCCCATGCTGGAGTTACCATTATAAGACCTGCGCTGGAGCTAATGCCATGGCTGCAGGCCTGATGTGGTGGCAGTTCCAGCTCAAAGCTTGCAACAGGAGTTAGAGCTACTACTGCATGCCCTGTGCTGGAGCTAGAGGTGCCACTGTTGTGTTCCTTGGGCTGAATCTAGCCCATAAGGAGCTCCATGGGTTTGACACTCCTGGGTTTAAGCTACTTGCCTGCAGGATAGGCTGGGCTTTGTATATAAACCCAGGGCTTCCATCTGGGCTTTTGCTGCTCAGCACTGCACACCTTGTGGCAGCTCTGCTATGCTCCCAGCCTTGGAACAATGTACCTTGGTTCTGCTTCAACCCCCACCTTGGACCCCTCATGCACCCTGCTGTGCATTTTGGACACTGTGGCTCCTGACCTCTAGCCTGGCCTACACTATGGACATGGATATGGTTATGGACTAGAAATCTAATGTGGACTCCTTGTTTAAGACCCCTTTGGGTAGCCACTGCTCCATTCTGGGTCCCCTACTGGCCCGAGTACTTCTTTAGCCCCTGGCTCCTACAGACTGTTTGCACATCAATCCTTACAGCAGCTGGCATTTCCATTGGGCAGAGCTCCACCCACACACAAAGAAAGTCTTACAAAAAGGACCCTTTAAAGGCACTATGGACACACCTGCACCTATGTGAGCACCACTGGCTAAAAGCAGAAGCCTGATGCATCCTGGGGCCTGACTGTTCCAGGTTTTGAATGGCATTGAAATGGGCATGCAGGCAGTTGCTTTGCCTAAAAAACAGACTTCAGGTTTCTCCTGGGACAAAGCCAGGATCCTACAGAAAGAGCAAACCTTACTGTCTTGGTTGTGCGAGTACTGCACACCCCTCAAATCCACCCCTCCCAGCCCAGTCAGACGTTGGACTCCCCACCAGGCGGTTTCCAATGAAGCAATCAAGACAGCTTGTGCCAGACATGCATACCGAGGTCTGCACTGGTCTGTAACAGGGGTGGCCAGAGCAGGGCCCTGCAGGACCTGGAGCCGGGTGAGCTTGACCCCCCACCCTGTTGGTAAAGTGTGAATCGGCTCTGCCTTCTGCCTGGCTCCAGATGGCAGGGCTAAGCCCGCCCCACTGCTTGCACCGTAGCCCCCTCTGGCTACAGCGGCCGGGCTTTGCGGGGCCCCCAACGCAGCCGAGTAGGACAATGGCGGCACGCGCGGCTTCTAGCAACCAGCTCCCGCGGCACCTCTCAGCCGTTTCCCAGCGAGGCAGGCGGAGCCCGGCTGGCAGGGCGACCCCCCAACCCAGCACTCACTGCAGCAGGCTGCAGAGGGCGTCGAAGTGCTGCAGCACGGCCCGCGGGCCCTGCGCCCCGAAGGCGGCCCCGAAGGCGGCCAGGGCGCCGGGCAGCTGCGCGGGCTGCAGCAGGCGGGGCGAGGCGGGGCCTCCGCTGCGCAGCAGGTCCCCGGGGCACAGAGGCAGCTGGAATTCCCAGGCCGCGCTGGGCGGCTGCGGCGGCGACGCCATGACGGAGGTGGTGGCCGGGCCCGGGCACCGCTCGAAAGCGCGCGCCGCGCCAGGAAACCAATGGGCACACACACCGCCTCACCACCGCGGCCAATGGCGCCAGGCGCCCGCCCGCGCAAGTCCCAACCGTTTCCTCGGTAGGCGCTGGCCAATCGGCGCCGTCTTGCGTCACAACGCAGGACAGCTTCCACCCCGCCTCCCTGAGCTTCCAGGAGCCGGGCGCGCTGCATTGCGGGAGGCCGCCAGTGCAGCCGCGGGGTCCGATGGGAAAGTGGTTGGGTGGAGTAGGGTGCGCCCGGACCGCCTGCGCGCCTATCCTCTTCCTCTGCTGCCGGGGCTGCACCCTAGCAAACTGCGCGCGCGCGTCCCCCGGCGGGAGCCGGCAGCAGCAGCGGCGCTATGGCGGCAATGCTGCGCATGGCGAGGGTGCTCCTGTGGGGCCGCGGCCCCACGGCCGCCCGAGCCATTAGCGTTGGTGAGTAGGCGGCGCTGAGTGCGGGGCGGCCCTGGCCCGGACCCCCGTGTCTTACAACGTTTCTCTCCCCTCAGACGCGCCCCGCTGGCTGCGCGTGAAGGAGCCTCCCGCGCACGTGCAGGTGGACCGCTGGACGGAGAAGCGGGCCCTTTTCGGCGTCTACGACAACGTGGGAATCCTGGGTGAGCCGCGGCCGCCCGTAGGGAGCCGGGCGGGGGGAGGGGCCGACCTGTGGGCATGACAAGGTTGTAGCGGGTGCCTTGACCCCGTGGCTGTGACTGGGCTGTGCCAATGCTCCTGCTGGGACTTAAGAACTGGAGGTTCCTGGCTAGGTCATCTGGCCCTTTTGCTTGGGGCCAGTGCATTGCTAGGTTTGGGGTCAGGAAGGAATGTTACTCCTGGTCAGATTGATTCAGACTGAAGGGGGTTTTGCCTTGCTCTGCAGCCGGGAGGAATAGCCTGTCCCTGGGATCTCTTGAGTGTATGTTAATAGCACTTCTTCTGTTAGCTGTGAGGGTGTTACGTCTGTGCCGTGCCAGGGTTGATGGTCTTAGGTCAAGTTTAGATGATGGATTTGTAATGGATGTTTTGAACATCCCATGGGATTTATATGGGATGAACCTGCCTCAGGCACGGCGGTAAATTAGATGACTGCTGGAGGTTCTCACTCCTCTGTGATTCTCTAAGATTCATTGAAATGAGGCATGAAATAGGAGCCATGTTGCCAGGAACAGCTGATGGACAGAATTGCAGGACAAGGGCTGGTTGGACTGGGACAACACAAAGACCATCAAAAGAGAGAGGGCCGTTGACACCTGTGGAATGAAGACTTTAGAAGGAATTGGGTAGACTTTCAAGAGCCGTGAATTCAGTCAACAGTCTCACTGCTGCCTGAATGGAAATGTATTATTTAATTTAAGATTGAAGCAAAAAGTCCTCCTTTATTGGTAAGGTGGTTAAAATGCTGTATTCCGTGTTATAAAAAACACAACAAGCTAGGCAAATGTAATCCAGAGACTCTGTTTCATTCATTATGGGGTCAGTAAAGTTAAATGTACATCTCTCTCTTTCTCTCTCTCTCTTTCTTTATTAACCTTAGTCTTTTTTTAACTCTAGCAAGAAATATTATCTGCAGGGCTCTGAAGTAGGTGCAACTTGACTAGAAGCAGCAAACAGACCACAACATTGCGATAGCTGGAGTAGTAGGACCCATCTAGTAGGACAGAGGGTTGTTAGGCCCTGTGGAATGAAGAGTTTAGAAGGAATCAAGCAAATTATAATGAGGTCTGAGGTCAATAGGCTCTGTCACTGCTGCCTGAATAGAAATGCTGCTACTGCTGCCAGGCAGTTGGCTTAAATTTTGGATGGACAGGGAATCAACGGGGAGTGCAAGTGTATCAGTGCACCGCCCCCACCCCTTGGATTCACCCCTGATTTTGGTTTGTGGCATCTGGGACTAATGACCCCTAGGACTCCCTTTCTCTTACTGCTTCTGTTTTTCTCCCACTTTTATTGGCTGTCAGGAAACTTCCAGGCTCATCCCAAGGACCTGATCACAGGTCCCAAGTGGCTACGAGGCTGGCGAGGGAACGAGCTGCAGAGATGCATCCGCAAAAAGAAGATGGTGGGTGATCGCATGTTTGACCAGGATTACAAAAATCTTGTGAAGAGAATCCGGTACCTGTACAGACGCTACAACCACACCAGATTGCGTCACTAGGAGCAGCCTTGCATTCCACCTTTGTCCTCGAGGCCGGGATGGCTTGGGGAGAGCTGAGGAAATGTGTGGAAGATGTGTACAAATCAGGTAGTTTGTAAAGCCCTCATAATAATAAATTGAGTTTGTTTTCTACAAACATCTTGTAATTTTGTAGTTACACCTGTGCATTCACTTCCCCTAATTGATGCACCTCGGTCGCAACCCAGGGCCCCTTGCCTTTTTCTTTTTGGTCCAGAACTCCTATTTGCCTAACTTTGCTGATTCCTTTTGTTCCGTTTCCTGCTGTGCTGTGCTCCTTCCAAAACTCATCAGAGTTTCAGACTCTTGATTTTTTTTTTTTTTTCCCTTCATCCTCAGTGAGAACCCAGCAGTAAAAATAGTGCCCTCTCAACCTTGGGGATGCCTGGGCTGGTTTCTTCTACGAATGGAATGTGCTCCTTCTCCCCTGCTGCTAAGGCTCCATATCTGTTTTCCAGAAAAGCTGCTGCAGGTGGAGATGAAGACTTCTGCTTGCTGCCAACAGTCACAAACTTCCTCCTTTTTGGGAGTCTATGTACTCCTCCTTCTCTAGCACTGCCTCTCCACCCTAGAGTTCTAAAGGAACTGGCCGAGGTCATTGCAAGTCCCCTGGCACAACTTTACGAGCACTCGTGGTGCTCTGGTGAGGTACCGGAGGACTGGAAGAGGGCCAACGTGGTCCCCATCTTCAAAAAAGGCAGGAGGGAGGACCCGGGAAACGATAGGCCGGTTAGTCTTACCTCAATCCTAGGCAAGCTGTTTGAGAAAATTATGCTGGCACGCATCCAGGAGGGGCCAGCAGGGGACTGCATGCTTAGGGGCAACCAACATGGGTTCATCAGTGGCAGGTCCTGTCAGACCAACCTGGTGGCCTTTTATGATCAGATCACCAGATCATTAGATGCAGGGGTAGCAGTGGATATAGTCTTCCTGGACTTCCAGAAGGCTTTTGACACTGTCTCTCACCCTGTTCTCATTAAGAAACTGGGGGGCTGTGGTGTAGACACCCACACAGTCAAATGGGTTGCCCACTGGCTGGAGGGCCGCACCCAGAGGGTGGTTGTGGATGGGTCCTTCTCAACCTGGAAGGACGTGGGCAGTGGGGTCCCCCAGGGCTCGGTCCTCGGGCCTGCGCTGTTTAACATCTTCATCAGTGATTTGGACGAGGGGGTAAGTAGAACCCTGTTCAACTTTGCTGATGACACTAAGATGTGGGGGGACGTGGGCACACTGGAAGGATGCAACAGGCTACAATCAGACCTAGACAGGTTACAAGGGTGGGCGGATGATAATAGGATGGGTTTCAACACAGACAAGTACAAGGTGATGCACCTCGGGAGGAACAACCGGCACCATACCTGCAGGTTAGGGAACTCCCCTCTTGTCAGCACGGAGGTGGAAAGGGATCTGGGGGTCATCATTGACTCCAACATGAATATGGGCTGGCAGTGTGGGGAGGCAGTTAGGAAGGCCAGCCGCACCTTGTCATGCATCCACAGATGCATCTCGAGCAGGTCCAAAGAGGTGATCCCCCCCCTCTATGCGGCACTGGTCAGGCCACAGTTGGAGTACTGCGTCCAGTTCTGGGCGCCACACTTCAAGAGGGATGTCGACAGCATGGAGAGGGTCCAGAGGAGGGCCACTCACATGATCAGGGGACAACAGGGCAGGCCCTATGAGGAGAGGCTACGGGACCTGAACCTGTTCAGCCTCCAAAAGAGAAGGCTGAGGGGGGATCTTGTGGCCTGTTATAAACTAGTCAGGGGGGATCAGCAGGCATTGGGGGAGTCCCTGTTCCCCCGAGCACCGCCAGGAGTGACCAGGAATAACGGTCACAAGTTGGCAGAGGGTAGGTTTAGGTTAGATATCAGGAGGTGCTACTTCACGGTCAGGGCAGCTAGGGTCTGGAACCAGCTTCCAAGAGAAGTGGTGCAGGCTCCTACCCTGGGGGTGTTTAAGAGGAGGTTAGATGAACATCTTGCTGGGGTCATTTGACCCATCATCTTTCCTGCCATGGCAGGGGGTTGGACTAGATGATCTGCTCAGGTCCCTTCCGACCCTAGAAACTATGAAACAATCCAGGTATCTTCCAGCCAGGTTTTGAATCAATCACGTCCTTATGGTGGAGGATGGTTTGGAGCCTTGCCACCTCCTCCTATGGCTCTCTTGTCTGCTCCCTGAGGGATACCACCAGGAGGCACAGCTGGCATCGCAGGCACTCCCCCGCCGGCTGTCACTGTAAAGAACCCATAAGCTGGAGCCTCCACAATGTCAAACCAGGACCTGGGTGGAAGCTTGGTAGCACCAAGTATTATTCCCCTTCCTGGTAGGCATCAGAGTACATCAGTACATTTTTTTTTTCTTTTATACCAGGTATTGTGGCCCACAGCAGGAGATAGAATACAGGGACAGCTGTACAGGACAGCAAGTTCCTTTCAATTTCAAAGGTGTGGAGCAAGGTCAGTTCCCAGGATATACATGAAGCTCGAAGTGGTGCTGGCCACTGATACTGGGGGTTCTGCAGCTGACCTCCCACCCGGGAGGCAGCAAGAGTGGGGGTGAATTATCTGCAGAGCAGTAGTGTGTAGACAGAGCAAAAGACAGGCATGAGCTGGACCAAAAAGCATTTAGTTTATCATCTGGTACATCACACCCTGTCACTGTGAATATGGAGCAGTCCAGGTCAGAGGTGATCCATATGCCTAGCTCGGCAAAGCAGTAGTGGACCAATCAGCTAAACCAAGCTGGGGTTTGGGGTAAAGTATTCTGAGTACATTTGAAACTGGTGTGCCCTCACCCATGTGCAAGGCTAAAGTTGTCACTGACTGGGTAAAGGTAACTCAGGTTTGGGTGCGTATGATCTGTCTGTAGTTTTTGTATGCCGGCTACTTCTCATAATGTAGACATTTGATTGTACCATATCCATGGAAGCATGTGGTGTGGGGAGGAGCAGAGAAAGGAGTCGTCACCTGTCAAGTGTATTCAGATGACCTGGCTTTGTCCTTGGGCAAACTAGTATTGCTACAGGAAACAAGTGCACTGGGGGCTCCCCTATGCCTTCTGAAGATGCCTCTTGAAAACCCTCTCTTCTGCTGAAGACTCCAAGCAGAACTTGGCGGAAGAGTGGGGGTGGATGGGAGGGAGTAGGGGAAGGACATTGCTTTTTTGAAGGCAGGAAGTGAATGAGGGTTGGGAGGTTGGGAAACGAGGCTGGCTTGGATGGTGGGAGGAGTAAGAAAACGTCTTTGGAGACACTTGGTGTTTCCTTGTTCTGTCACAACTGGTGGAGAGCCTGATATATCGCTATTTAATGCAAGGTTGATGGTTAACACAGTATTGTCTCCCATATGGCATGTCCCCAAATAAGATACACAACTTGGTTTTGAAAGGCAGAACAAAGGAAAAAAGATCTTTCCTTGTTCCTGTAGTGGGAGCCTCTGCGGAAAGGGACAAATGGGTGAAAAGGGAGGTGTCCACAGAGCAGGTAGGAAGCCCCAATTGCAGCATGGCTGCATTACTTTTTCTCCTCCCACCCTAAAGAAACTATTACAATGTTTCCTTGCTTATGATGTGCTGGCCAATTTCCAGCAGCAGTTTGCGACCACTTATCTAGGCAAAATCACCCATATTTGGCATGGCTTGGGAACCTCCAGTGCAGTTGCAGAATCAGAGTTGGGGGTAGAGAAGCCTGGTCTTGTCCCATTTATATTGACTGGATTAAATTGCTTGTGGCCTGGGCAAACAATCTGCAGATCAACAGCGTAAATTTTAGTATTGATCTTCCTAGGTTTTTCAGCGTTCTTTGCAGTTGACCATGAGGTGCTGATAACATGCTTATAGGACTGGGTGAGTATTTGTGGGACCACTCTTAACTGGTTCCACTCCTTCCTAGCAGGATGGTCCCAGAGTGTGGTGATGGCTAAGTGCTCACCCTGGTCTCAACCTTTCCTGTGAGTTTTCCAGGGTTCCGTCTTATCTCCTATTTGTGTAGCTGAGGCCATTGGATGAGATTGTACTGAAATCTCAAGTACTGACGATATCCACTCTCACTCTCTTCTTTTTCACACCACCTAGACCCAGCAGCCTTGATTCTTACCTAGTGCCTGCTGCCAGGGGTGTGTACTATAAAGCCATGGTCCCCACTTTGCCCAAGCGGGCTGTGGGGAGGACCAGATGATCCTGTCACTACCAACCTCCCTAATCCCTCTATTTTGCCCCCCATGTCTTGAAGTATGTATTAATTATTGTGAGGTGGATAGAGGTTGAGTCATGATTCTACCAGTCCACCCAATGGCTTTTCTTCATGGGACTCTTCTTCCCTTTCCACCCCACCCTTTCCATGTCCTGACGGATGGTATGTGTCAGAGTCTTGATCCTGCATCAACTCACTGAGCTGCTCATTCTCAATCACTGGCTTACAGAGGAAAGGTGTCCCAAAGTTTGAATCTGTTCAGTCAGGCCCTACCGGGCCATGACTTCGATCCATTCTTTACAGACTTGAGTCAATCACTGTAGGTCAGTTTGTTTAAGGGTCTATATATCAGTTAACTTGGCTTGATTCCCCTCTAGTGTCTGGGTCCAATCTTTTAGAACAATTCATTTAGTGTCCATAGAACAATCAAGTCAATCCTTCCCCAATGCATGAGTCAATTAATTTGGATCAGCTATTTTAAAGTTCATGGAATAATCAACTTAAATACTTTCCTCACCATTGCATGAATCATCCAGTTTAGATCAGTAGCTTTAAGGTCCAGAAAATAAATTGGTCCCTCTCCCTTACAGGAATTCCTACCTTGACCACAACTCCTTAGGGTCCAAGTCACTGTTTTCACAGGGAAAGGTTTTCTTTCTTTTTTTTGGGGAGGGAGGAGGACACAGCTCCAAAACAAACAAACAAGGCTAAAGATGGAAATCAAGTTTCTCAGAGCTTTTCCCCTGCCGCACTCTTTTCCCCTCGCACCTGTCAACAACTGAGGACTGGATGTAGATTAAAGCAATGGAAGCTGAACCAGAAGAGGACAAAGATGTGATGGTGGTTGGCAGTCCTTGTGACTTGGGGTGGGGGCATAAGGAAACCTGTCACTGATGGAGATCAGCCTCCCTTTCTCACTCAGGTTTGCAGTCTTGGGTTACTTTTGGATCCTCTGTTGCACCTGGATGTTCAGATGGTGGGGCTGGGTAGGAGTGCCTTTCATCAGCTCTGCCTGGGGAGAAAGGTGTGTCCCTTTCCTTCAGCTTCACCCCTTGCCACCATCATTCATGCTTTAGTAATCTTGAGGGTAAACTACTGCAGTGTACTTTGAGGGGTTGTCCCTGATAACTGTCTTGATGCTGCAGCTTATGCAGAACATGGTGGCCTGTCTTATGACAAAACTGTGTTTTACTACTCTCCCAGGTAGATAATTTTTACTAATATTTAACCTAAATTTCCCTTGCTGCAACTTGAGATGGTAGCTCCTTGTTCTGTCATCTGCCACCACTGAGAACTGCCTAGCTCTATACTCTTTCGAACCCCGCTCAGGTAGTTGAAGACTGCTATTAAGTCTCCTCTTCTCTAGACTAAATAAGCCCAGTTCCCGGTCTTTCCTTGTGAGTCATGTCTCCCAGCCCCCTCACTGTTTTTGTTGCCCTCTGCTGGGCTCTCCAATTTGTTCACATCCTTTTTTGTAGCAGGGGCCCAAAACTGAACACAGTACTCCAGATGTGGCCTCACCAGTACTGAATAGAAGGGAATAACCACTTCCCTTGACCTACTGACAACACCTACCAATGCAGCCCAGAATGCTGTTAGTCTTCTTGGCAACAAGGGCACACTGCTGACTCATATTCAGCTTATTTCCTAATGTAACCGCTAAGTGCTTTTCTGCAGAGCTGCTGCCCAGCCAGTCAGCCCCCAGCTTGTATTGGTGTATGGGATTATTCCAACCTAAGTGCAGGACTTTGCACTTGTCCTTTGTTGAACCTCATTAGATTTCTTTTGACCTAATCCTCCAACTTGTCCAGGTCCCTCTGAATCCTAGCCCTACCTGCCAGTGCACCTATTATTCCCCACAGCGTGGTGTTATCTGGAAACTAGCTGAAGGTGCACTCTATACCATCCTCCATGTCACTGATGAAGAAATTGAACAAAACCCAGGACCGATCCTTGGGGCACTCTACTTGGTACCAGCTGCCAACTAGACAGAGCCATTTATTACTACTTTCTGAGCCCAGTGCTCCAGCCAGTTTTTTATCTACCTTACAGTCCATTCATCCAGCATACTCCTTTAGCTTGCCTGTGAGAAAGTTGTGGGAGACCATATCAAAAGCCTTGCTAAAATCAAGGTACAACACATCCACCAGTCTCCCCACATCCATTGAGCTAGCCACCTCGTCATAGAAGGCAATCAGATTTGTCAGACGTGACTTCCCTAAGGTGGCATCTGTTGCCCATGGATGCATCCCATTCAGCCCCATGGTCTTGTACACATCCAGCTTTTCTAAGTAGTTCTTAACTTGTTCTTGGTGAATCCATGCTGACTGTTCCTAATAACCCATTTCTCATCCAAGTGCTTACAAATGGATTCCTTGAGGATCTGCTCCATGATTTTTCCAGGGACTGAGGTGAGGCTGACTAGTCTGTAGTTCCCTGGGTCCTCCTCCTTCCCTTTTTAAAATATGGGCACTATGTTTGCCCTTTTCCAATCATCCAAGACCTCTCCTGATTGCAATGAGTTTTCAAAAATGATGGCCAATGGCTCTGCAATCACATCAGCCCTCAGCACCCTTGGGTGCATCCAGTGGCAACATGTAGGGGGAGCACCGGGGTGCCCTCCCTGGAAGCACTGGCCTGGGAGCGGAGTGCTGTTGCGCTCCCAGAAGCGGCCACAGCCACTTCTGGAAGTGGCTGCCACGGTCAGTCGGAGTGATGGTCTGCCTCATGATCTTTTGTGGGGGACCCTTGCTAGTTAGTGAGATTGGTGCAGGATCGGGTTCCCCCGGTCAGCGGGATCAGCTGTGGGGGGACCCCTGCCCCCCCCGCTTGCTGACTGGTTGCTGGGGGGGGCACATGCCCCCCCCACTAAGGTGGCATCCGTTGCCCATGGATGCATCTCATTCAGCCTCATGGTCTTGTACACATCCAGCTTTTCTAAGTAGTTCTTAACTTGTTCTTTCACCACAGAGGACTGCCAACTTTTTCCCCAAACTGCGCTGCCAGGTGCAGCAGTCTGGGAGCTGACCTCGCCTGTGAAGACTGAGATAGAAAAGGCATTGGAAACTTCAGCCTTTTCTGCATGCTCTATCACAAGGTTGCCTTTCGCATTCAGTAAGGGACCCACACTTCCCCTGATCCTCCTCTTGCTACCGACATACTTGTAGAAACCCTTCTTGTTACTTTTCCCATCCCTTGCTAGCCTCAACTCCAATTGTACTTTGGCCTTCCTGACTTCATCCCTACATACCCGAGCAATGCTCTTATATTTCTCCCTAGTTATTTATTCAAGTTTCCATTTCTTATAAGCTTCCTTTTTATGATTTAGTTTACCGAAGACTTCCCTGCTAAGCCAAGCTGGTCTTCTGCTATACCTGCTAGTCTTCCTGCACATCGAGATGGTTTGTTCCTGCACTCTCAGTAAGGCTTCTTTGAAGTACAGCCAGCTGTCCTAGACTCCTCTCCCTCAGACTGGCTTCCCAGGGGATTCTGCCTATGAGTTTCCTGAGTGAGTTGAAGCATGCTTTTCTGACGTCCAGGGTCCATACTCTGCTGCTCTCCATCCTTGCTTTCTTCAGGATCTTGAACTCTGTCATCTCATGGTCACTGCTGCCCAAGTTGCCATCCACTGATATGTTCCCCACCAATTCTTCCCTGCTTGTGAGGAGCTGGTCAAGAGTATGGCCCCTAGTTAGCTGCACCAAGTTGTGCCCACTCTCAAATCTTTCTGGATCACCTGTGCACTGCTGTATTGGCCTCTCAGCAGATGTCACGGTGATTGAAGTCCCCCATTAAAACCAGGGCCTGTGATCAGGAAACTTCCACTAGTTGTTTGAAGAAAGCCTCATCCATCATTTGCTCCTGGTCTGGTGGTCTATAGCAGACCCCCACCATGACTTAATCCTTATTGCCCTCCCCTCTGACCTTGACCTAGATAGAGACTCTCAACAGGCCCATCTCCAGTTTCATGGGGAGGTCTGAGTAATCATGTAAAAGAGCCATATAAAGTGCAAGTCCTCTCCTCATTTCCTTCCTGTCTTTCCTGAACAGTTTGTACTCATCCATGACAGTGCTCCAGTCCTGCCAGCTATCCCACCACATCTGTTATTCCAATCACATCATAGTGCTGTGACTGTGCAAGGGTTTCCAGTTCTTTCTGCTTGTTTCTCAGGCTCCATGTATTTGTGTACAGGCACTGCAGGTAACTAGTTGTTTGCCCTGATTTCTCAGGTAGCATGACAGCACTCCACTGCTAGAGACTGTTTTGTGTCCAGGTAGCCTCCTTGAAAACCGTTACTCTTCTCTGCCAAATCCTTCTTCCCTCCCTCTGTCTACTTTCTCCCCATCCCGGCTCCCAGGCTCTCTGCCTTAATGTCTCAGCAGCCCGTAGGAAAAAAAGAAGCCCGGAACAGGCCCTTCCAGTTCCTGGCTCCATCCTTTTCCTCCCTGCCGCGGGAGACGGAGCTGCGGTAAGCGGAATTGTACTCGGCTGGGAGGCTGCAGCGGAATTTCTAACGTGCTGCCCCTGCCCGGCCGCGGCGCCATGTGCTTCCTGAACGCAAAGCCCAGGCCGGGGCAAGGCAGCAGGTTCCCCATCACTCCCCCGGGGGGGGCGCCCCTATGCCAGGAGCTCGTTCCCTCCGCTTCTGTAGTCACGGCCGTGGCCGGTGCGAGGTGGGCGTTGATTGGCCAAGCGTGTAGCAAGAGGAGATGGAAACGCTTATTGGCCGGCGGCGGGGGGAGGTGGCTGGCCCGGAGCTGCCTCCATGTGCCGAGGGGCACCGCGCGGAGGCCATTGGCCGGCGCCGCCGTGGGCGTGACCAGATCGGCCTATAAAAGGCTGGAGGCGGTGGCTGTCGTTTTCACAGCCTGGCACAGGGCGGGACGTGGTGACTAGCTGGGTGTGGTGGGGGACCGGCCTGGCGCGACCCGACTCGACCATGTAAGTGCTCGGCGCGGAGCCGGCTTGCCTGGCGTGGCCCGGCGCGGCCTGTGTTGCTCTGGCGGTGGCGGCGGCGGCGGCCCCGAGTGGCGCATTGCAGCAGCCTCCGCCCGGGCTGCGCCTGGCAAGGGCGCCCCCGGCCCGGCCCGGCCCGGCCTTTGCGACACGCTGCGGGCGCAGCCCGGCTCGCCGCAGTGCCCGGCCGCGCGCAAGGGCGTCCCGAGGGCGGCGCCGCGGCCGGGCAGGGCCGCCCTCACCTGCCGGGCGCGGGGCTCCGCTCTCCCTGCGCGGCCCAGGGCGGCCGCCTCCCGAGCCGTGGCGCCCGGGCCCCTGCGCAGGAAAGGGGCGGGGGCCCGGCTGTCGGCTCTGCGGCTCCTGCCCCGCGGGGCTGGCTGACTGCGGCTCTGCTCCCCCGCGCATGGCGGGCACAGGTGCTGACCCTGTCCTTGTCCCTGTGCAGGCGACTGTGGCTGGGAGGCTGCCAGTGGGTGCCCCTGCCCTGAGGATGCCCATCAGCCCCTGGCTCCTCAGCAGCCCCATCCACCTGTGTCGGGTTTCAGTGAGGAGCAGTTCTGGTCTCGAGCACATCCGGGCATTTGGCACCTCTGCCAGGCCTCCTGGGTTCCCTTCTCTGTCGTCCCCCCCAGCCTTTCTGTTCCTGCACAGTTTGTAGTCTGGGGTAAAACGCACATCACCTTCCAGTTTCTTCTCTGGCATGTCGCCTTGTCTCCTCAGGTCTGACCCAGCACAGCAAGCAGGCCCAGAAGGGGGAGCGCCGGGTGGGGGTCCCCCCGGCCCTCCACCCAACACGAGTAGTAACCGCCAGCTGCAGCTGTCGCAGGCCCAGGTGGCAGAGGTAAGTCACTATCTGTGAGCCTGCCCTTCTTTCTCTGAGCTGTTATGTAGCAGCATCTGGAGACACTCCAAGGGTCGTTCCCTTCCTCTTGCAGGTGGTAGACATCATGCGTGTGAATGTGGACAAAGTACTGGAGCGAGACAAGATAGTGTCAAAGCTGGATGACCGGGCAGATGCTGTAAAGGCTAGTGCCTCAGTGTTTGAAAGCAGTGCTGGAAAGCTCAAGAGGAAGTACTTTTGGAAGAACATGAAGGTGAGCCTGGCTGCCCAGCCCCCTCCTTACACCAAAGCTAAACAGTTGCCTGTCTCTGGCCTTGCATAGCTGTATGCCAAGCTAGTGGAACGTCTTCTTGCCCACTTATCTGCCCTGAGCCATGTCTAGAGAACAGGCTGCAGTAGCACTACAAGGAGGATTAGCCGAGTTGTTTCATTCTCATAGGAGTGTATAGTTTGCATCCTTTCAGTGGTTCTCTGCCTTTTCCTTGCTTTTTTGGCCTCTGTGGCACTGGCTTCTGATTGGGACTGCCTATCGCTCTAATTTGGAGGTGCCTGGTGCAGCCAGCATTCACTGTGTATTTAATTGAGCTGATAGGCTTGTGTCACTGTCTCAGGCCATGGTATCCAGAAGACTGGAGGTCTGAGTTGTTACGTTTTGAAAGGCACAAATGGGTGCTCCAGCTGGTAGGGGACACTACCTTATGCCAACCTTATTGAGTCTTATTGTTTCAAAATCTCTCCCCAGATGATGATTATATTGGGAGTCACTTGTGCTGTTGTGGTGGTGACTATTGCACGTAAGTACTGTGGGGGACCAGAATATATGGTTGAGGAGCTCCTGACTGTAGTAAAATGGTGCCTTTTGGTTAGGGGCTGGAGCCAGGGATGGCTAATACATTTTTGGTGAGGTGTCAGGGGTCTGGAGGGTAACTCTGTTCCTTGAAAGGTGTCCCATACCCTGCTTGCCATACTGGGGCTAGAAGTCCTGCCCCTAATCCCTGACCTTTGCCACTGGAAGTCTCTCCCCTTGCCCTCAGAAATATTCCCTTTTGAGAGACGGGGGAGGGTTTGTCATCTTGGACCTGGAAAAACCCCCCAACAAATCATATACTAAAAATCAAACGTCTAGTATAATATTAGTTTTAAAAAAAGTCCTGATTCATGTATTTGTAGTGTATATAGAGGTGATCACATAATAGCTCAAAATAAAGTTTTACTCCTGTATAATGTGTGTGGGGTGTGGTTGAGGGGGTAGGTGTGGGGGGGTGATGGGTATGCACGTGGGAGGGCCCCTCCACAGTGCACAGCTCCTGCTGCTGTTGGTGGTGGCAGCAGCAGCAGGCCCTTGGGGTGCTTATGCACCACCTAGGGCCTTCTACTTGTGTGGGCCATGTCTCCAGCCAGTTCTGGGAGCTGCCTGTACCTGTAGGGAGTAGGGAAGGCTGTTGGCTCAATCATGGTGGGACTTCCCCATGGAACCAGTCCTAGGAACAGCACGAGAGCAGCAGGGAGCCCTGCACGATGCAACTGGACTGAGCTGGGCCCTGTGCTCCCGCCACCCTGGCCTCCGGCCCCTGCCCAACTGCAGCTTCCTTCCACCAACCCCTGCTTCTCTACCTGTTGCCTCAGTGCTGTAGAAGGGGCAGGAGGAGGAGCTACCAGAGGATGGGGGATGCTAAGCAGTTCCCTGGGCAGCTGTAGCAGCAGCCCTGCCTGGAAACTGTGCTGGATGGGGCTGGGGCCCTCCTGGGCTGGAGGATGGGAGAGGAGCCCACCACTCTGGTGGAAATGGGTAGGGTTCAGCCCCATATGAAGCGCAGCAGGGGCAGTCATGGGTTTGGCTGGATAGAATTATTTGATAGGCACCTGCTGGTGGGTCAAATGAAATGACCAGGCAGGCCAGATTGTCAGGGCCAGAGATACAGACGTTCTAACAAGTTTGAGGAAATAGACTACTCCCAAACCCTGTCATGGGAGATGGGTTTGTTACCTTCTACATCAAAGAACTGTTGAGTGGGAGGACTGAAATGTCCAAATCCCTAGCTAAGGAAGACTTCTCATTTGATGAGAGAACAGGAACTTTGGTGTAACTGGCCCTCTTGTTCTCTCCTTTGTTCTCTCCTTTCTTCTGTTGTTTTCTGTCTGCAGTTTACTTCTGTACTTGAATGTGGTTCCCACAGTCTGCAGCCTACCTACCCTGGTGACCCTGTCTCTCCACTGCCCAAGGTCCCTCCCTCCACTTGGCTTTTACATCATTAATTCTTTTTATTGGCTTCGTTTGTCTTCTGTATGAGGTTCTGATGCATTTCTCATAGACCTGGACTAACTCCTTGAATAGCTGCTGCAGCATGAGGGAAGGCAGTTCCATTTGTGGAGGAGGGAAAGGGAATATTGCTCCCCCCAGCTTCTGTTGCAATGGTAATTGGAGTTGAAACACACCTTCAGTGTGAACTTTCCTCACAGCAATGTCTGAAGGGTTGGGTGCTGGCAGTATAAGCTTCCTTAAGCAGTGCCCTGGCAGCCATGAGCCCCAGGGACTGAAGGAGGACTCCCATTTTGGCTCTTCAGCATTGATTCATCTGATAGGAGCCCAAGGTAATATGTTTGTGGTTTAAGTGAGCATGTGAACCTGGAACTATCTACTAGCATGCTGCTTATGCTGGGGGTATAGTGGGGCAAGGTGGGGGGTGGAGCAGGAGTAAGGGTCCTGATCCTTTTGGCTTCCTAAGGCTGCATGCTTACCATGTGCTGTGGTAAGGGCAGGTCAGCGGTGTCCCAGGTGGGATTCTGAGTTTGCTTTGGTAATTGGAACAAACTTACCCTGTGTTTTTTCTGGACCAGTCTCTGGTTGTTACTGTTTTTCTCTAAAGCCCCTTATTCTCTGCAGGAGTTGGAAGCTGCTCTTGAAACTCTGCTCTGAATTTCTCCAAGTGCAGCTCTGCTCTGAAAAAATTGGCATCAGATTCTTGCATCCAACAGCTCCTGGTTCTCTGTGAAATCTGCCCCCATTAACAAGCTTAAATCTTTCTGTGTGCCAGGGCTGAAAACTGCCCCAGATTTATGAGGCTAGCAGTGGGCACTTGCCAGTGTTCCTGAGCTTGGGTCCTAGTTACAGGAGGGAGATCCTTACTTGCCTATACAAGACCATACCTTAGACTAAGTCCCACTTGGGTAGGGCTGTGTTTCCCAAGGCTGCTCTAAGTCCTTCAAGAGCAGCTGTGGGCTCAATGGACAAATCGAGTTTTACAGTAAGTCTCTACTAAGGTTTGTTTGTTCTGTGGGTGACTTGTTACTTCCAGAGGACAAAAGGGTGGAGAGGGTGGGGAAAAGAGTGAAGATGTATTTTAGGTTGAAGGTAAACCCCTTCAGTTCAGGGAGCTCTAGTTGTTCAGCATAATGCTCCGAGGGTTACATACTATGGCCAGGAGGGCTACTGGGGAAGTGGGGTTCAATTGGTGGTGCTTCCCTATGGGAGTGAGATTGAAAGCTCCTTGCTGTTTTTAGGGCATGCTGGGAAGGGTCTCCTACCCCACCTGGCTTGTTGAGAGGGGGCTGGATTTTGCATACTCGCATCCATGCACCAGCATTTCATTTGTACCAAGTTCATCTCCATGCAACTCCCCATCTTTCCCTCTTGGGGAAGGGTAGTGATGAACATCTGGAGTGAAGCAGCCCCGTGGAATTGAGCTGTTGATGGATGGACAGAAGTACAACTCTCATCTCTCAAACCCTCCTGGACAAGGCTTTGGCATCTCTTTCCTCTTGTTCGTCTGGTGGCTAAGGCCTTGAGATGACTGTCTATTCCACTTTCTTTCTCTAGGGTGTTGTGTGTTGCTTTACTCTTCTCCTTTGCTCTGTTCTGTTTCTTTTTGTATGGTGGAAAAATGCACACATCCCCAGATCTCTATAAACACAACTGTAACCTTCCTTTCTGGCATGTAGAGGAACCAGCTTATGTACTCTGAACTCTGCTAACAAACATGTTCCCACCACCTTACTGTGTCTGCCACCTTTATTGTCTGGATGGATATGAATGGGAATGGAAGGGTGACTTTATGCTTTGCCCTCAAGTGGAAGGGCTTCTTCTGACAGTACTCACTTTGAAATCCTTCATGTAAAAAGAATGCAGTTTGTTAGGGGAATCTGGAAGTGGGGCACAGCCTTTCAGTAGTACAGTTCCAGTCATGCTGGGAGTGTGTATCAGGTGGACAGGCCAAAGGGTAAGTAGGAATAGGGAGATTGACTTGTATTCAGTGTAAAGCTTGCACTCTACAACAGGGATGCAAAGAGGAAGGAACCTTGAAGAAGCAGTAGCCTTCATGAACCAGTAGGAATTGAATGTTAATATGCCACTGGTGCTGTGGGTAAATCAAATTACTGCCCTGTCAGCTGTATGCAGGCAGAGAGAGGTCTGTTTCATTCTGTTGAAAGGAGGATGCAAGGACACAGTCCTTTTCTAGCAGAAAGCCATTCACAAGTATATCCTGGCATCTTCAGTCCTTTGCTGAGAAATATCCTGAGAAGATCTTCTCAGGCTACTTCCCTCTTTTAGCTCTATAAGGTACATGTTAGTAACGAGACACAGCATATGTACTGAATCATTCTGTTAGTGTCCCTGCACTAGAAACTCATAGCTCCTTTTTGTGGAGTTTGGGATATGCTTTTATAAGAAACTACCTGGGGGAAGGACTGTTCTGACAAGACTTTTTCACTTAGTTTATCTCTGTAGAGCTCCCCATCCTTCCCTTTTTTAAGGAAGAGAAGAGATGAAGAGCTGAAGTGAAGCAGTCTTTGAGCCATTTCCCACCCCCTGTTGAACTGAGCTGTGATGATGGATGGGCAGAAGTACAGTCATCTCAAACTCTCCTGCACAAGTCTTTGGAACCTCATTCCTCTTGGTCCTCTGGTGGTTGAGGACTTGAGGCTGTCTCTTCTATTTCTTTCTCTGATATGTTATATGTTGCCTAAGGCACTGAAAACCTCCGCCATAACCCTGACATGAGCTGAAGCCTGCAACCAAATGGATTCGGATGCAACAGCTTTCCTCTAGTACAGAAGGAAGGCCAGGGAGTAAGTTGGAGACCAACTAGAGAAAAAGCAGCATGCAGAGCAGCCTGGGTATTTATATACCAGTGGAATATTAATGCTGGGATCTGTAGCATCCCCTGCAGCTGTTGCCCAAAAAGAACTCCCTGAGGATGAATATGCCACACAGCCTGGCTCCCCATATGACCCAAGAGCCTTGCCAATAACCACCTGGGAATCCTCAGCTATGCCACTAATCTAACATTACAGTTGATTGAATGAATATCAGCATATAAAAATAGTCATGGGTTGTCCAGTAATTGTACTTGTTTCTATTTCTATCCTCCCACAGTATGTACCTTTCCACCAGGATTCAGCTCCACTGAGCCATGCTTGAAAGACTGTTTCAAAAGCTTCAGGTAGAGGAGTTTGCACATAGCAGTTCATCTTAAGGGCACTGAGATGAACTAAGTGGCCTGAGGAGCTCAGACCAGGATTATCCAAGATGGTCATTAGAGTGAGAGGACACTACTACAATGAGATAGGAAGGCATGAGCATCATTAGCTCATCTTGCCCTTAACTTCTCACATCTCAAACACAAGCTCACAGCAGCCAGCAGATTACCAAAGACCTGTGTTCAGCTCTCACCAGCTTTGAGCTGGGCCACATCCTAATACCCATACCTTGGAAACCATCAGCGCAAGCCTGCCCAACTCCTAGTACTGGTCTGTGTCTGCCTTTACTGCAAACGCACACAATTCTGCATTGTCTGCCAGGATTACAGGCTTATGGAAATGGGCTGATGGTGCAGCCCTGCCAGTGAAGTCATATTTGTCTTCATATCATCATATAGCTGCCAGAGAGAACACCCAACCACCATTCTGTATACAAGGGAAGGAGGAGCTTTCCACCCACCTTTTTCATCAGCTCTAGGGCATCCTCTTGCACAGCACCATCCACAGTGTGGGAGTGACTGTTTAGCAGACACAACTAATAAGACAATGCAGGATGATTGCTTGTACAATGCCCAGCCAAAAAACGACCACAAACAAGCAAGCCCAGACCTTTCCTCTTAATCCTATTTTCCATGGTTACCATGCTGTGTGTGGCAAGGGTGCTCCCATGGAGCCATGGGGTCCTGATCATGTGGGTCATTGGCAGCTGTGAGTAGGCAGGCAGCAGAGATGGGTGACAGCAGTCACAATGCCCCAGTTTGCCTCACGTGGCTTTTCCCTGCAGAAGTGTCTTATTGCCCTCACATGAAGGAGGTGCATGTGGGGGTGGACTGCTGGACAGAGAAGTGGACCCTGTTTGGGGTCAGTGACAATGTGGGGATTCTGGGTGAGCAGCGGGCCCAGTGGCACCCCTACCCCTGTGTGGGAGTCTCATGTATGCTGCCAGCAGGATGTGGGCAGTAAAGCTCCCAGGGGAGCTGATCTTACGATCAAAGTGAAAATAGGCATAACTGTAAGCCTTGCTCAGGGGCTGGGTGCTGGTTGTGGCCCTGGCTGGGGACTGCAGCTGGGCTGTGCCAATGCTCCTGCTGGGAATTCAGAGCTGGAGATTCCTGGTGAGGGGGTCTGGGCCCCTATACTTGGGGTCCAACCCATTGCCAGGTTTGGGGTCGGGAAGGAATGTTACCCTGTGGTTAGATTGGTCTGGACTGGGTGGGGTTTTACCTTTTTCTGTAGCCAGGAGGTGGCCTCTCCCTGGGATCTCTTGAGCATATGATGAAAACACTTTGTAGAAGTAGGATGGATGCAGCTCCCCTTCATTACCTGTGAGGGTGCTATGTCTGTGTTTTGTCAGGGTTGATGGTAATCATAGGCCAAGTTTAGATGATGAATTTTTATGGGATTGCTTTGGACTGTTGTTAGCACCACTGCTCACAGTGCTTGGGGATCATTAAAGCACAATGAACCCTTAAATGGAATGTGAAATATGAACACAGACAACTCACTGTCCTAAAATGAATGTCTAAGTTTATTAGTGCAACAAATTTTATCTTAACAGTTTCTATATACAGAGAGAAAAACATTTAGTACAGTGATCTCACCCAATCCCAGATGTTACTTTGCTTAACAGAAAAGGCACTCAGTTCCTGAAAGCAAAGAGTGAGTTGTTGGCTGGGACAGTCCAGACAGGTATTGAAGGCTGAATTTATGACAGTGATGATACACTTAACTTTCTTGCTGTCCCCTTCTGTGCTTTTCTCTAACTTCACTCCTTTGATGAATCCTTGCTTTCAGATTGGTTTCTCTGCAGTCAGCATACTGTCCATATTTTATCCTGTCAGCGTATTAGTTTGTTCAACAGACCCAACATGAGCACACCTCTTAATTTGGCCTTTTTCCAGTGTCTGTCTTTGGGCATTGTCCATTTCACCCCTGTGATTCAGCTGCTCAGTGCCAAGTGCAGTTAATTTGAGTTGGCAACAACGCCACAACTATGTTACATTAGAAAAACTTCTCACAGTGATAAAAAAGAAAAGATATAATGAGCACTATGAGCTCTACAAAAACAACTCGAGGCCAGCTGATAAACAAAACAAAAAGGTGATGATGCTATACAGAACTTAAACAATGATTAAATAAGATTGAGTATAAAAAAAAAAGTTTAAACAATATTATAATTCACCACCCTATAAGCAGGTGCAAGTTTAAAGCATAAAATATGATAAGCTACCCTAACAACAAGATGAACCTTCCTCAGGCAGGGGGGTGGACTAGATGACTTCTGAAGGTCCCTACTTCTCTGTGATTCTCTAGGATTCATTGAAAAGAGCTGTGAAATAGGAGTTACCAGGAGCAGTTGACAGACAGAATGCAGAACAAAGGCTGGCTGGATTGGGGCAACACCAAGACAGTTAAACTGAGAGGGCCGTTAACACCTGTGGAATAAAGAGTTCTAAAAGTAGATACTCACCTAAAAGTGGATCTAGTACACTCTCCCCACACCCCACCCCAAGCTTGGTGTCATCTGCAAACTTGCTAAGGGTTCACTTCAGATCACACTGGGATTATCTTCCAGATTGTTGGTGCAGATACTGCACAAAACCAGTCCCAGAATTGACCCCAGGGTACTCCACTTGATAGCAGCTGCCGACTAGACAGCTAGGAATTACTACCCTTTCAGTCTGACAACCCAGCCAGTTGTATATCCAACTTACAGGCCATTCATCCAACCTGTACTTCCCTAGCTTGCTTGGGAGATTGCATCAAAAGCCCTGTAAAGTCTCAAGATATATCATGTCCGCTGCTCTCCACATCCACAGAGTCAGTCATCTCATCGTAGAAGACAATCAGGTTGGTCAGGCATGACTCACGCTTGGTGAATCCATGCTGACTGTTCCTAATCCTTTTCTTATCCAAGTGCTTACAAATGGATTCCTTGAGGATCTGTTCCATGATTTTTCCAGGGACTGAGGTGAGGCTGTAGTTCCCTGGATCCTCCTCCTTCCCTTTCTTAAAGATGGGCACTATATTTGCCCTTTTCCAGTCCTCCAGGGCCTCTCCCAACTGCCACAGATTTTCAAAGATAATGGTCAGAGGCTCTGCAGTTGTAATGGCCAACTCCCTCAGCACCCTTGCATGCATCGCGTCCAACCCCATGGACTTGTACACATGCAACTCTTCTAAATAGTCCCTAACCTGTTCTTTTGCCATTGTTGGCTGCTCACTTTCTCCTCAAGCTGTGCTGCCAGGTGCAGTAGTCTGGGAGCTTACTTTGCCTGTGAATAGCAGGGTGCAAAAGACACTGAGTACGTCAGCCTTTGCATCTTCTTTCACTAGGTTGTCTCTCCCATTCAGTAAGGGACCCACACTTTCCCTGATCTTCCTCTTTTTGCTGATATGCTTATTGAAGCCCTTCTTGTTGTCCTTCACATCCCTTGCTAGTTGCAACTCCAACTGCGTGTCAGCCTTTCTGATTTAATCCTGGGATGCCCAAGCAATACTTATGTACTCCTCCCTAGTCATTTGTCCAGAGTTCCACTTTGCTAGTCTTCATGTGCATTGGGACGGCTTGTTCCTGCGCCCTCAGTAAGGCTTCTTTAAAGTGCAGCCAGCTCCCTGGACTCCTTTACCCTTCAGATGGGCCTCCTGGGGATTTTGCCCTTCAGTTCCCTGAGTGAGTAGCAAAGTCTGTTTTTCTGTTCTGTAGTCCAATGTCCTTACTCTGCTGCTCTCCTTCCTTTCCTCAGAATCCTCAACTCAATCATCTTGTGGTTGCTGCTGCCCAAGTTGCCATCTTCTTCTACATTCCCCACCAATTCTTCCCTGATTGTGAGCAGCAGGTCAAGAAGAGCACAATCCCTAGTTGGCCTCTCCAACACTTGTATCAGGAGGTTGTCCCCAGTACTCTCTGAAAACTTCCTGGATTGCCTGTGCACTGCTATGTTGCCTTTCCAGCAGAAATCAGGTTGACTGAAGTCCCCCATGAGTACCAGGCCCTGTGGTCAAGGAAACTGCCGCTAGTTTTTTGAAGACAGCCTCATCTACTTCCACCTTCTAGTCTGGTGGCCTAAAGTAGATACCCACGATGATATCACCCTTGTTGCTCTCCCCTCTGACCCTAACCCAGAGACTTTCAGCAGGCCTGTCTCCAGTTTCATATTGGAGTTCTAAGCAGTGCAACTCCTCCTCCTCTTCTCACCTCGCCTATCATTCCTGAACAGTTTATGCCCATCCATGACAGTGCTTCAGTCCTGCAAGCTATCCTATCAAGCCTCTGTTATTCCAATCACATCATAGTTCCGTGACCGTGTGAAAACTTTGGATTCTTCCTGCTTGTTTCCCAGGCTCTGTGCATTTGTATGCAGACACCTGAGCTGGCAAGCTGACTGCCCTACTTTTTCAGGAAGAAAAAGAAGGCCTCCGCTGTTGTGCCCTCCTGCTTGTGCTTCCTCCAGGTTACTCACTTCCCTACTTACCTCAGGGCTTTGGTCTCCATCCCCCACTGAACCTAGTTTTAAAGCCCTCCTAAGTTAGCGAGCCTGTCTACAAAGATGCTGTTCCATCTCTTTGTCAGGTGGGTCCTGTCTCTTCCAACATCCCATGGTTGAGGAAACAAAAGCCCTGCTAGCAAGGCTGTCCACACAGTCATGCATTTGCTCCTACCCAGGCCCCTGCCCTTGAACAAAAGGATTGAGGAGAACACTGTCTGAGCTCCTGTCTCCTTCACCCTTTCTCCCAGAGCCCTGTAGTCACTTTTGATCTGCTCAGGGCCCCTGAGAGTATCATTTGTGCCCACATGAACAAGCAGCATTGATGAGCAGTCAGAAGGCTGGATGAGTCTCAGTAATCCTTCTGTGACATCTCAAGTCTGGGCTCCAGGCAAGGAGCAGACCTGTGACAAGGGGTCAAGCTGGCAGTTGGATGCCTCCATCCCCTGCAGAAAGGGAGTCTCCAGTAACCATCACCACCTGTTGCTTCTTCTTGGTGGCAGTGGTCTTGATCCTCCCAACCTTGGGGATGCCTGGGCTGGTTTCTTTTACCAATGGAATGTGCTCCTCCTCCCCTGTTGCTAAGGCTCCATATCTGTTTGCCAGGAAAGCTGCTGCAGGTGGAGATGAAGACTTCTGCTTACTTCCAGCATTCACAAACTTCCTCCTTTCTGGTAGTCCATGTACTCCTCTAGCACTGCCTCTGACAGTCCAGGTATCCTCCAGCCAGGTTTTGAATCAATCACGTCCTTATGGTGGAGGATGGTTTGGAGCCTTGCCACCTCCTCCTATGGCTCTCTTGTCTGCTCCCTGGGGGATACCACCAGGAGGCACAACTGGCATCGCAGGCATTCCCCCCCACCCCCGGCTGTCACTGTAAAGAACCCACAAGCTGGAGCCTCCACAATGTCAAACCAGGACCTGGGTGGAAGCTTGGTAGCACCAAGTATTCTTCCCCTTCCTGGTAGGCATCAGAGTACATCAGTACATTTTTTTTTCTTTTATACCAGGTATTGTGGCCCACAGCAGGAGATAGAATACAGGGACAGCTGTACAGGACAGCAAGTTCCTTTCAATTTCAAAGGTGTGGAGCAAGGTCAGTTCCCAGGATATACATGAAGCTCGAAGTGGTGCTGGCCACTGATACTGGGGGCTCTGCAGCTGACCTCCCACCCGGGAGGCAGCAAGAGTGGGGGTGAATATCTGCAGAGCAGTAGTGTGTAGACAGAGCAAAAGACAGGCATGAGCTGGACCAAAAAGCATTTAGTTTATCATCTGGTACATCACACCCTGTCACTGTGAATATGGAGCAGTCCAGGTCAGAGGTGATCCATATGCCTAGCTCAGCAAAGCGGCAAAGCAGTAGTGGACCAATCAGCTAAACCAAGCTGGGGTTTGGGGTAAAGTATTCTGAGTACATTTGAAACTGGTGTGCCCTCACCCATGTGCAAGGCTAAAGTTGTCACTGACTGGGTAAAGGTAACTCAGGTTTGGGTGCGTATGATCTGTCTGTAGTTTTTGTATGCCGGCTACTTCTCATAATGTAGACATTTGATTGTACCATATCCATGGAAGCATGTGGTGTGGGGAGGAGCAGAGAAAGGAGTCGTCACCTGTCAAGTGTATTCAGATGACCTGGCTTTGTCCTTGGGCAAACTAGTATTGCTACAGGAAACAAGTGCACTGGGGGCTCCCCTATGCCTTCTGAAGATGCCTCTTGAAAACCCTCTCTTCTGCTGAAGACTCCAAGCAGAACTTGGCGGAAGAGTGGGGGTGGATGGGAGGGAGTAGGGGAAGGACATTGCTTTTTTGAAGGCAGGAAGTGAATGAGGGTTGGGAGGTTGGGAAACGAGGCTGGCTTGGATGGTGGGAGGAGTAAGAAAACGTCTTTGGAGACACTTGGTGTTTCCTTGTTCTGTCACAACTGGTGGAGAGCCTGATATATCGCTATTTAATGCAAGGTTGATGGTTAACACAATATTGTCTCCCATATGACATGTCCCCAAATAAGATACACAACTTGGTTTTGAAAGGCAGAACAAAGGAAAAAAGATCTTTCCTTGTTCCTGTAGTGGGAGCCTCTGCGGAAAGGGACAAATGGGTGAAAAGGGAGGTGTCCACAGAGCAGGTAGGAAGCCCCAGTTGCAGCATGGCTGCATTACTTTTTCTCCTCCCACCCTAAAGAAACTATTACAATGTTTCCTTGCTTATGATGTGCTGGCCAATTTCCAGCAGCAGTTTGCGACCACTTATCTAGGCAAAATCACCCATATTTGGCATGGCTTGGGAACCTCCAGTGCAGTTGCAGAATCAGAGTTGGGGGCAGAGAAGCCTGGTCTTGTCCCATTTATATTGACTGGATTAAATTGCTTGTAGCCTGGGCAAACAATCTGCAGATCAACAGCATAAATTTTAGTATTGATCTTCCTAGGTTTTTCAGCGCTCTTTGCAGTTGACCATGAGGTGCTGATAGCATGCTTATAGGACCGGGTGAGTATTTGTGGGACCCTCTTAACTGGTTCCACTCCTTCCTAACAGGATGGTCCCAGAGTGTGGTGATGGCTAAGTGCTCACCCTGGTCTCAACCTTTCCTGTGAGGTGTTCTTCAAGGGTTCAGAGAAGAGCCACGCACATGATCAGAGAGGCCAGGAAAGCAGGCCTTAGGATGACAGGCTGAGAGTCATGGGGCTCTTTAGCCTGGAAAAGCGCAGGCACAGGCGTGATCTGATGGCTACCTATAACTTTATCAGGGGTGACCACCAGGATCTGGGGGAACGTTTGTTCACCAGAGCGCCCCAAGGGATGACGAGGTTGAACGGTCACAAACTCCTGCAAGACCATTTCAGGCTGGACGTAAGGAAGAATTTCTTTACTGTCCGAGCCCCCAAGGTCTGGAACAGCCTGCCATCGGAGGTGGTTCAAGCACCTACGTTGAACACCTTCAAAAGCAAATTGGATGCTTTCCTTGCTGGGATCCTATGACCTCAGCTGACTTCCTGCCCTTTGGGTGGGGGGGCTGGACTCGATCTTCCGAGGTCCCTTCCAGCCCTGATGTCTATGAAGGGTTCCATCTTATCTCCTATTTGTGTATCAGGCCATTGAGTGAGATTGTGCAGAGATCTCAAGTACTGATGACACCCCCGCTTCTTTTTCACATCACCCAGACCCAGCAGTCTTGGTTCTTACCTAGTGCCTGCCTACAGCTGAGGACTGGATGTAGGTAAAACAATGAAAGCTGAACCAAGAGAGGACAAAGATGTGATGGTGGTTTACACACCATGTAATTACATGCCCATGTAATTTTGCATGTAAACATATGACTGTGCATAATAACATTGCGTAATTCCATGGAGTGTAGCTGGGGAGCGCGAAGGGGAGTTTCTGCCTGCAGGAGAGGGGCGTATGTGTCGGGGTGTGTGTAGGTGTGTCCCCTGCCACATGCGCCACATCCCATGGTGCAGAGCCCCCACTGCTAGTGGCAGCACCAGGTGATAAACCCTGGGTCCCTTCCTGGCTGGGACAAGCAGAGCCTCTAGTGGCATATGGATGCAGCTGAGTACCTGCAGCTCCATGTGGTTCCTACCTGCAGTGCCATGAGCCCCACATGCTAGCACAGAGCCAGCGTAGTCTGGCCCAAAGGCACCTGCCAGCAGGCCAAACCGGGCTGAGTCTGTGCTGCCACGTGCAGCACCCAGAATTTGTGCCCCACTGAGGACTGTGCCTGCTGCAGACAGGACTGCCCAGAAGGCCTGCTGGCAGCAGGGGCTATGCCAGGGAGCTGTGTGGTGATGTTGGGGCTGTGTGCAGGGGAGGGGAGGGGAAGGGGAGCATATGGGGGTGTGGCAGCAGGCAGCCCACACCCCTAGCATCCCTTCATAATCTTCTCTCACCCACATCTCACCACACATTCACAACCCTGCCCCCCACACGCTCACCCAACACCTATCCCTCAATCAGATCCCCCCAACACAAGTACCTCCATATAGTTCTAAAGAAGGTTCAATTAGCATTACATTGAGCTTAATGTGTAAAAAAAATAATAATTTTGCATAACTTTGACTATCTCTGCGCAGAATTCCCTGGGATGCAGTGGTTGGTAGCACTGTGACTTGGGGTGGGGGCAAAGGAAACCTGCGGCTGGGGAGATCAACCGCCCTGTGTCACTCAGGGCTGCAGCCTGGATCCTGTACCGCACCCGACTGTGCAGACGATGCTGGGTAGCAGCGCTTTCCATCGGCGACCCGGAACCGCCCGGCCGCAGCACGGGTCCTACATGTGCACGCAGCTCCCACCGGCAGCGACTACGGATGCGGAAGTCCCCAGCTGGCTTCTGTCGTCACAGCCGTGGCCGGTGCGAGGTGGGCGTTGATTGGTCAAGCGTGTAGCAAGAGAAGAGACGGAAGTGCTTATTGGTCGGCGGCGGGGGGAGGTGGCTGGCCCGGAGCTGCCTCCATGTGCCGAGGGGCACCGCGCGGAGCGCCCGCCATTGGCCGGCGCCGCCGTGGGCGTGACCAGATCGACCTATAAAAGGCTGGAGGCGGCGGTCGTCGCATTCATAGCCTGGCGCAGAGGGGAGCGTAGTGACTAGTGGGACCGGCTCGGTGCGGTGCGGCGCGACCCGACCCGACCATGTGAGTGCTCGGCGTGGGGGCCGGTGGCGGGGCGCGGCGCGGAGCCGGCTTGCCTGGCCCGGCCCGGCCCGGCGCGGCCTGTGTTGCTCTGGCGGTGGCGGCGGCGGCGGCCCCGAGTGGCGCATTGCAGCAGCCTCCGCCCGGGCTGCGCCTGGCGAGGGCGCCCCCGGCCCGGCCCGGCCCGGCCTTTGCGACACGCTGCGGGCGCAGCCCGGCTCGCCGCAGTGCCCGGCCGCGCGCAAGGGCGTCCCGAGGGCGGCGCCGCGGCCGGGCAGGGCCGCCCTCACCTGCCGGGCGCGGGGCTCCGCTCTCCCTGCGCGGCCCAGGGCGGCCGCCTCCCGAGCCGTGGCGCCCGGGCCCCTGCGCAGGAAAGGGGCGGGGGCCCGGCTGTCGGCTCTGCGGCTCCTGCCCCGCGGGGCTGGCTGACTGCGGCTCTGCTCCCCCGCGCATGGCGGGCACAGGTGCTGACCCTGTCCTTGTCCCTGTGCAGGCGACTGTGGCTGGGAGGCTGCCAGTGGGTGCCCCTGCCCTGAGGATGCCCATCAGCCCCTGGCTCCTCAGCAGCCCCATCCACCTGTGTCGGGTTTCAGTGAGGAGCAGTTCTGGTCTCGAGCACATCCGGGCATTTGGCACCTCTGCCAGGCCTCCTGGGTTCCCTTCTCTGTCGTCCCCCCCAGCCTTTCTGTTCCTGCACAGTTTGTAGTCTGGGGTAAAACGCACATCACCTTCCAGTTTCTTCTCTGGCATGTCGCCTTGTCTCCTCAGGTCTGACCCAGCACAGCAAGCAGGCCCAGAAGGGGGAGCGCCGGGTGGGGGTCCCCCCGGCCCTCCACCCAACATGAGTAGTAACCGTCGGCTGCAGCAGACACAGGCCCAGGTGGAGGAGGTAAGTCACTATCTGTGAGCCTGCCCTTCTTTCTCTGAGCTGTTATGTAGCAGCATCTGGAGACACTCCAAGGGTCGTTCCCTTCCTCTTGCAGGTGGTAGACATCATGCGTGTGAATGTGGACAAAGTACTGGAGCGAGACCAGAAACTGTCAGAGCTGGATGACCGGGCAGATGCTCTCCAGGCTGGTGCCTCACAGTTTGAAAGCAGTGCTGGAAAGCTCAAGAGGAAGTACTTTTGGAAGAACATGAAGGTGAGCCTGGCTGCCCAGCCCCCTCCTTACACCAAAGCTGAAAAGTTGCCTGTCTCTGGCCTTGCATAGCTGTATGCCAAGCTAGTGGAGCATCTTGCCCATGATTCTGCCTTTTAGCTATGTGTAGAGAACAGGGTGTGTTGCAAGCAGGATTAGCTGAAGGGTGTAAATTTTCTTAGGAGTGTGTGAATTGTATCCTTTCAATGGTTCTCTGCCTTTTCCTTTTCAGCCTCTGAGGCACAAGGTTGGCTGGGTCAAGATCAGACTTAACCAGAATTTTAAGCTTCTGACCTAGGGTTGCTAGTCACTCAGATTTGGAAGTGCCTGATGCAGCCAGTACATCTGCCTGGTTACACTGAGATGATAGGCTTGTATTATTGTCAGGCCATGCTATGTGGAAGGCTAGAGATAGATGCTCCAGTTGGCATGGGATGCTACTTCATGCCAGCCTACTGAGTGTCACCATTTCATAATCTCTCCCCAGATGATGATCATATTGGGAGTCATTTGTGCCATTGTGGTGGTGGCTATTGCACGTAAGTACCATGGGTGGACCAGAATACAAGGTCAGGGAATCCTGGACAGTAGGGAAATTTCTCCCTCTTGATTAGGAGCCTTGAGAGTAACTTTGCCTACTTGTGTGGCAACTTTCACTGCTTGATGAGACAGGACAGGGAACTGGAACCTCCTGTCAGTCCCAGAGACTTACATATTTGTAAAACTTTTCATAAGGTTTGGGAGCAGTTTCTCTTGGAAGTGCTGCTCTTTACCTTCTACACAAAAGGACCTGTGCCTGGGAGTAGAAGGGTTGAAATACCCAGATCCCTAGCTGGGGGAGATCTTGGTTGAAGAGTGTGGGGACTTTGGTGTAACTGGCCCTCTTGTTCTCTCCTTTCTCTCCCTCTCTGTTTTTGTTTTGTTTTCTGTCTGCAGTCTACTTTTTTACTTGAATGTGGTCCCCCATAATCTGCAGCCTACCTTCCCTGATCACCCTATCTCTCCCCTGCCCAAGCTCCCTCCCTCCACCTGGCTTTTCCATCATTAACTTTTGTTTGTTTGTCTTCTGTATGAGGTTCTGATGCATCTTTTCTGGACCTGGGCTAATCCCTTCGACAGCTGCTGCAGCCCCAGGGAGGGGCAGCTCCACTTGAGAAGGGAAAGGGAGGGAGAATGCTGCCCCCTCCAGCTTCTGTTGCAATTGTAATTTGGAGTTGTAGCACACCCTTCAGTGTGAACTTTCTTCACAGCAGTGCCTTGAGGGTTGGGCTCTGGTAGTGTGAGCTTCCTTAAGTAGTTCCTTGGCAGTAAGGAGCTCCAGGGATTGAAAGGACTCCCATGCTGGCTGTTCAGCATCGTTTCATCTGAAAGGAGCCCATGGCAACAATTGTTTCCCTTTTTAACCTCTGAAATCTGGTTAACATTGGTTACTTAGTCTTCCACTCCAAAGCAGTAGGCTATAGGCACTCTTCTGCAACATGGGGAATGACATGCGGGGGCAGTAGCAGCAGGAGTATTTGAATTGATGTTCTATACACCTACAAGACTCAAGTGAGCACATGAACCACTAGCTATCTGCTGGCATGCAGCTTATGCTAGGGGTATAGTGGGGCAAGGTGAGGGGGTGGAGCAGGACTGGATCAGGAGTAGGAATGCAAGGGCTTCCTAGGACAGCATGCTTAACATGTTCTGTAGCATAGTCAGGTCAGGCCTGTCCCAGGCTGGATTCTGTGTTTCTTGGCCAGTCCTTGGTTATTGCTGGTTTTTTCTAAAACCCCTTATGCTCTGCAAGAGTTAAGAGAGATTCTAAGCAGACTCTCAAGAGTGGCTTCCAAGTGCAACCCTGCTCTGAGGATGGGTTTTGGAAAAGAGGCACCAGATTCCCACATCCAGCAACTCCTGTTTCTCTGAGAATTTGTCCATTGACAAGCTTAAGTCTCTGTTACTTCCTGGGTCTGCAAACTCTGCCCTAGATTTCTGAAGCCAAGAGTAGGAACTTGCCAGTGTTCCTGAGATCTAGTCTCAGTTACAGGAAGGAGATGTGCAGCTTCCTCACTGAGGCTAGGGTATGATCTTATATAGGCAAATCCTATTTGGGTAGGGCTGTGTTTCACAAGGCTGCTCTGAATCCTTCAAGTGCAGCTGTGGACTCAATGGACAAGTGAGTTGCATAGTAAGTCTTTACAAAAGGTGTGTTTTGTGTTGTGGGTGGTTTTGGTTTTTTATGAGTGACTTGTTACCTCCAGAGGATGAAAGGGGAGAGAGTGTGGAGAAAAGAGTGAAGATGTGTTTTGGATTGAAGGAAGGCCCCTTCAACTAGAACTCCTGTAACTGTTCAGCCTGGTGCTCCGAGGTTTATATACCATAGCCAGGTAGAATACTGGGAAGGGTGGGGTGCAATTGGTGGGGCCTCTGTGAGAGTGAGGTTGAGAACTGTTAGTGAGAATGAAAGCTGCTTGCTGTCTTGGCATGCTGGGAAGGGTCTCCTCCCTCAGGGCTTGCTGAGAAGGGGCTAGATTTTGCATGTTTACCTCCCATGCACTGACATTTCACTTGCATTGAGTCCATCTCCCTGCTATTTCCCCATCCTTCCCATTCGGAAAGGGTAGAGATGAAGATCTGGAGTGAAGCAGCCCTCGTCCTTTGAGGACTTCCCCATCCCCCGTGGAATTGAGCTTTGGTTATGGCTGGACAGAAGTAAAATCATCTCTCGAACTCTCCCAGACAAGGCTTTGGCACCTCGTTCCTCCTTGGTCTTCTGGTGGCTGAGGCCTCTAGGCTGTCTCTTCCGTCTCTTCCTCTAGGGTGTTGTATCTTGCCTTTCTCTCCTCCTCCTTAACCCTGTTCTGTCTTTCTGCATGGGCAAAAATATACCTATCCCCAGGCCCCCAGAAGATGAAGCAAGGGACTTCCCTCCCTGTCCACAGGACTTCAGCCGCTGTCTCACGCACGTGTGGTTTGTGTATCTCCTCTATAAATACAACTGTAAACCTCCCTTTCTGGCATGTAGAGCAACCAGCTCATGTACTCTGAACTCTGCTAACAAACACAATCCCACCACCTTATTGCGTCTGCCACCTTATTGTCTCTGTGTGGATATGAGTGGGGAAAGGGAAGGGTGACCTTACACTTTGCCCTTGAGGGAAAGGGACTTCATTCTAATTGTACTACTTGCTTTGAAATCCTCCCATGTGGGTGGGGCGGGGGGAAAAAGTGGTTCCAGGCATCTGGAAGTGAAGCACAGCCTTTCAACAGTACAGCACCAGTTCCAGTCATGCTGGGAGTATGTATTTGGTGGACAGGCCAAAGGGTAAGTGGGAACGAAGATGTGGACTTGTGTTCTGTGTAAAGTTTCCATTCTACTTCCCAGGTAGATATCTGGTTTTAAACTGTTGTTTGGGGGAGGGAAACTTGAAGAAGCTGTATCCTTCATGAGCCAGTGGGAATTGAAAGTTAATATGCCACCAGTGCCAAGTTTAATGTGGGCAAATTAAATTACCACCCAGTCAGCTGAATTCAGACATAGGTCCCCCTCATTCTGCTAACAAGGGGATATAAAGGCAATATCCTTCTCTAGCAGAAAGCCATTTAGAGGTATATCCTGGCACCTTCTGTCCCTTGAAGAGAATATTCCGACTGAACCTTCTCTGGCTACTTTTCTCTTCAGCTCTGTAAATTCATGTTACTAATTAGACAGCATATCTACTGAATCATTTTGCTAGTGTTCCTACTTTTGAAATTCATAGCCCCCTTTTGTGGAGTTTTGAGAGATGCTTTTATAAGAAACTAGGTGGGGGGGGGGAGGACTGTTTCAGTTGCTCTTAATTGGGTTTCATAATGCCCACCATCAAGTACGCACAACTCCTTGCTACCAAAACAAAAATCTATGTAGGCAGTCGCTTAAGATACCTGTGGTATCTAAAGCTCTTCAAAGTATTTTATTTGCAACTTTTGACACCTTTTCACCTACTTCTCTGTTGTTCTATACTTGACTTGTGGGACAGAGGAACCTGTTCTCTTTATGTCCTTGTGTAGGGGAGGGGATGCTAGGTGCAAGGGTATTTGGCATACGGGAATAACTTCAAGAGGTACTGGAAGTCAAAAGCATCTAACATGGTGTATAGAGCACTAGGAGATGGCTGTGTAGATAATACAGCTCGGGGAATCGCAGTTACTGTAAGCTAGGCTCCTTTTTTTTTCCTCTGGCAGTGTTAAGTGTCTTATTCAAAAACAAGGTTATCTTAATGCTTCTAGTAGTTCTGTCTCTGAGGAGTATTTTTCCTGATGCCTAGCAATTCTTCTAGAGTGTCCAGTCCTAAGTTATGAGCTGGGCATGGTGATCACCGGGCACCAAAGTAGGATCTCAGGCTGGTGTTCCTGCAGCCTTTCAAACCTATGCTCTATCCCAGACATGGCAGGATAACACCCCAGATATGGTCAGATCTACAGTGACTACAAACTAACATGTGATTCTTGAATGCCTAATACTTCCCCCCCCGCCCCCCCCACTGCAATATAGAGCCCTAAACTTCCTGTCAATTCAGTCTGTTCATCAGAACCTCCCCCCATGCTTTTACCTTTTGAGTCCCTGCCTGAGATTGCAGATCCCTTTCCCCATGCATATTTCAGCACCTCATTGTTGCACAGTTCAAATTTATTACTGATCACCAAACTAAATCCATGAACCCTATCCCAAGTCTCTCTGAAGCACTTTTTTTTCTTTTTTTTTCCTTCTGTACCACATTTTTGTATGTGGATTTGTAGTTCCGGATGTTGTTAATATACATACCAAAGTAGTAAAATAGGGTACACCTGCATAGTTATCTGTATAATAAGTACCAATTAGTTTTCTGACCTTGATCTCAAAATCTAACTAGTTTATATAGTTATGCAATATAAAACAAAGTTATAAAAGATGTAACTATTCTATCATACTCCTAAAATGTGTAACCTCTGTATACTTCCCTTCTGCTAGCCAGTTTAATCAGCTAGCTGACCATAATTAAAGGCTCTCTAGTTTATATTCTCTGTGTTGTTTCTTTTAAGCTTAAGTGTGTGTAAATACGCAAGTCAAACCATGCGGGGCTGGGGCCTGGCCTGACCAGCCCAGCCACTTGCAATGCTTGCTATTATTAGGTAAATTGAGCCCTGTTTCTTGGTCATTCTGCCAGTCTCTTCTCTCTGACGGGCTTGATCTCTGTCTCACTGTTCCCACGCCCCATCTGGACATGGGCCTCAATCTCTTCACCCTGCCATCACTGTGTCTGTCTCTGGTCCTGTGCCTCTTACCCCAGAGCTCTCATCTCTTGGATGTGATACTGTATTTGTTCTGTTGGGAAGCTGCATTAAAATACCCAGTCCTAAAATGCTTTCATTGTTACCAAGGGTGTCATCAATACATTTCATTGAGGGGAGAGTGGGATTGTTGTTGGGGCTGGCTATTTATTGGAAGGGGCAAGTCTAAAATCAACATGTCAAACTCAGTTATTCAACCTCATGTGCAGAGAAGAGTTTCCCCTCTCCTCAGTGGAGGGGGTTACAACAAGAAAACTCATGCTGTGAAGGCAAGCAGCAGGATCTACTTAATAGCAGGTGCTTTGTCTTCCTAGAGGAAGAGAGATTCTATAGGCAAGGCAGCCCTGAGTTCAATGATGGGGAATTTTTTCCACATACAACATTCCAGCTTGATCTCTTCCCACAGCCACTGTTCCTAACACCACATATTGCTAACACTTGACACTGGGGGTGTAAGCTTTCATGTCTGCAAATGCTCCTTAAGGAAAATACTAATGAGCCCAAGACAGGGGCATCAAGCATAGATTTGTAGACTGTGTTAGAGGCTGGAAGGGACCTTACAAGATCATTGGGTCCAGCCCCCTGCAGTAGGCAGGAGAGGTAACTGAGGTCAGGTGACCCTAGTGAGGTGACTGTCTAGTCTCCTCTTGAAGATTTTCCAGAATCTTTGGGGTGAGTTTATTCTAACTGTGAAGAATTTTTTTCCTAGAGTTGAGCCTGAAGTCGTCTTCCAGGAGTTTGTGGCATACACAGCTGTCTTCTTCCCAGTCCTCTAGTACTTTGTGATAGGGCTGTCTGAAACAGCACCGTTCCCTTTCAACAGCAGTGTTTCATTTTGATCTACCTGCCTTTCACCAGGGGGATCCTTGATCCTGGTACTTCCTAGGGCTGCCGCGCCCCGGCAGTCCCACCAGGCCTCCCTGACCCTGGTAGCGTGCAGTTTTAGTGATCATCCCCAGGATCTGGGGCCTCTTCCTTTTACCATAGCCCCAGCCCATACCTCCAAGTTCATCTTGGCACAGGAGCTCAGTTGGGGCATGTTCTTCCGTTGCTGGCTGGTGATGCAGTGAGTGCCCCCTCCATCTCTGAGAGTGGGGCATTCAATGGCTTTTTAAAGAATGAAAAAAGGAAATGGGTGTGGACAGGGTGAGGAGGGTGGCATTCACTCTGTCTGCACCTGGAGCTTGGGGGAACCCTAGCAGTGGAAGCTTCACCTTCAGGAACACCAGCTGTTCCACCAAACCAGAATCCAAGCAGGTGTAGTGGGGTGCCACTACATCCCCAGCAATGCTGAACACCCTCTGGCTTGGAACACTGGTCAGTGGACAGGACAGGTGTTCATGGGCAACCGTGGCCAGATTTGGCTACCTCTGGCTGTGGCTTGCCCAGTAGGTCACAGGGTTGCACAGCAGCAGCTCCACATCCTTGGCAAGCTAGGCAGCCACCAAGGCCTGAGTGCTGCCTGCCTGACAGTGGGGTCAGGTGCCTCTGGACTGCACCATGGAAGCCATGCCCTTGGTCCACATTGGCAGCACCTGTGGTGGAGAAAGAGACTGGCTAGTGGATGGCATGCTAGCATGGGATAGTGGATCCTCCTCTTCCACTTCTTCCCGCCTCTGCCGTTCTGCCTCCCTGACTCTTCACCAGCACCTCCATCCACTGATTCTGGCTTTGGCTGTTGCATATGCCTTCCTTCACCCTCAGGTCACACATGGCGGCCAGCACGTGGACTGTACTGGACTGCAAGGGATCAAGCCGTTTCCTGATGTCCTTCTTCAGCCGCTTCAACGGTGCTTGGATGTCTGGTGACAGTGGCTTGCCCCAGCCAGGAACATTGATCCCCTGGAAGCTCTCCATTTGGCTCTGAAGTTCCCTCACTATGGGGATCAGCTGACTAAGGAGAGCATTGCCAGCACTGAGGGTCTCGGTGGCTTTGAGGAAGGGCTTGAGGAGCACCAAGATCTGGGAGATAGTATCCCACTCAGCTCTGTTAAGGGGGGGTGCCGATTCCAATCTCCCTGAACAAGGCCATCTCATGGATGGCCTTCTGTTACTCCACCAGTTTCTTGAACATCAGGTGTGTGGAGTTGCACTGAGTCTCCACACACTGCATGATTTTGTGCTCTGGGATGTTCAACTCTGCTTGTTTGTCCTGCAGCATCTTGCCCCTCTAAATGCTCCAGTGGAAGTATCCTGCCACTTTCCCGCATTTGGAAATGAGCTTGCAGGTGGTGCTGGTGCCATCTCCAGCAGCCCTGTCCCCCTCCAAGGCATCCCTGACAATGAGGTGGAATTTATGTGCCACGCAACAGATGCCAACAAAGTTGGAATCATGGATCACCATGACCATATTGGCCCCATTGTCGGTGACCACGAACCCATGGGTGAGCTTGCCCTGCTCAACCAAGTGATTCGAGACCCCCACGATCTGTGTTGCTGTGTGGGACTCATCCATCACCTCTGCTTGAAGGAGAGACCACTGACAGCCTGACTAGTCGCACCAGTGCCATGTGAGGAAGAGGTAGGCATGGTCTCCACCCCAGCTGCTCCAGATGTCTGAGGTTAAGTGTAAGGCCACCTGCGGACCTGCCTTGCACAGCTCCTCCCTCAAGTACTCCCTGCATGCCTCATATAGGGAGGGCACCACTGTCCTGCTAATGGTGGTGCATGCAGGTACTTCGTAGGATGGGGCCATGAGTGCCATGAGCCACCTGAACCCTCACCGCTCAACTAAGGAGAAGGGCTGGTCATAGACAGTAAGCATCTCCCCATTGCCCTCGGTGATCTCGCTTACCCTTGCAACAACCCCTCCCCACCCCACCCCCCACACACACCCTTCCTGTCTGCCTTTCCCTCACTGTTTCAGGGTGACCTGCCTTTGCTTTGGGGGGACAGGGGCTTTGGAGCAAGAGGGGGACTTTCTTTTGGGCACAGTCCTGCTGGTACCAGGCTGAGGAGGAGCAAGGGCAAGGGGGTGGTGCCTGTGAAGAAGCATTGGCAACCCTGTGGTGCTTGTGTTTTTTTTTTCCTCTGCCCTGGCTGGTTTTGGCTTGCCAGTGCAGGCAGATAGCATATGTGGGATCATCTGCCAGCTCAAAATGATCCCAGACCACACTACCTGCTGGCTGGGGGGTGGGTGCATGTGTGGATGCTGCAATTTCCCCCTCCTCAGCAGGCAGAGGCACAGCAACAGGAGGAGCAGACTCAGCTGAGCTGCTGCCTCTGCAACCTCTACCTCAGCCTCCTCTGAAGTGCCTTCTGGGGAAGGAGACCTGGCTCTAAGGGAAACTTGAAGGGTGTGGAGCACAAACTCAGCTGGTTTCTCCCTCCTTCCCCAGAATTCCCCTTGCTAGGGCACTCAGCTCCAGCTCTTCCTCTGGCACTGGAAAGCTCAGCATGGGAAGTGAAATGGGAGACTATCATGCTGGTGCTGCTGCTCGTTGTCATGGTGGTGGGTGGGGGTGGGTTATGGCTGGTGCTCTTTGAGTGGATGCAGGCTCAGGCACAGACAGTAGAACTGGCACTGCTCCCCTCTGCTGCTTGTGGAAGCCTCATCCCTGCTAGTTGTAGGAAAGAGGCTGCATCTCAGTTGAGGGGGGGAACACTTGCACCTCTCCCTCTACCTCCTCTTCTGCCCCTCCCTGAAGGCTTGCCAGCTGCTTTTCCACCACACTTCATGGTGTGTTTCATAGTGGCTTGCTTTTATACAAATATATAAATGTATCTGTGTTCCTATATAAATTGTCTAAGGTGTGTAGTCTGTCACAAGGTATAAATGTATAGAAATAAAATATAAATGTATCTCCCTTCCTATATAAATCAAATTCTATAGTGTAATATCCAATATAATTATAACATTGAAAAGAATAAATCAATTAATATAATAATGAAATAAAAGGGTCTAGAAGAAAGAAAAAGGTATTTTGGAATCCCACTTGCTAGGCTAGCAAGTAGGAAATCATTCAAATCAATGCTAGTAGTAACCTTTGTTGTCTAACACTCCTGAGCTCCTGGCAGACACAGCTCAGTAACTGTCAGACCCTAAGGCAGAAAGCAGGCCAGTTCAAACAATGCTGCCTTTTATCCTGTTTTTCCATCTCTTCCCCAGAGCACAAAGGGATTGGAAGGGACCTCAGGGAAGGATCAGTCACTGGCCAGCTACACAGTCAATATGAGTGCAGTTCTTCCCCATCCTTCTCCTTACTTTCTGTTTCCCTGCAGGCAAGCCCAGCTTGAACTTCGAAACTTGAAATGTTTTGAAACTTTCAAAATGTTTTGACTGCCCTCATTTCGTTTTGAGGCTGTTTTGAAGCCCTTCGTTTTGTTTTGATTTTGCTGTTTTGAGCTCAAAACGAGTTGAAACAGTGTGGAAACGAAACAGCCAGCAAACAGCCCAAAATTTTGATCAGACCTCCAAGACCATGGCCCCTTCCAAACCAGTCAACACTTGTCCCTTTTTGAAGAACAGGACTCATTCATACTCTACCTCCTATTAAGGACTCATCCCTTTCTAAATAGTCATGCATCTCTTCTCTTGAAACCTCAGTCCATTCTTAAACACTTTCTTGTCTCCAAGATGTCCTCATTCCAAACTTGCTCATGATTCTGGCTTCTAACAAAATCCCTGACCTTGTTTTTTCAGTGCTCCAACCTCTTTAAAGCACACTCTGTCCTTCTCTGAGACCCTGGCTGCTGCAATCATATTCACCACAGTCTTTTCTATGATCCAGACTCCTTCAAGCACAAACACTTGAAAAGACCAATCAGTTCTATCATGATTCTGACCCTTTCAGCACATTGTCACTGACCTGTCTTTCCTCCAAGAATCTTGTCTCTTCCTTAACTCCATACACTTTTCAAGCCTTTCTGAAATTCTAACCCAAAACTGTGTTCCCTCAAGCACTCAGACCTCTCTGGCTACTTCCAAAATACAGAGTCTGTCACACCAGTCTTTCTGAAATACTCACACTTCTCTTTTCTGGAATCCTGGCCTCTCATGAACTCGCAACCCTTTTTTTTCCCCCTCAAGACCTTAGGCCCTTCCAAGCGTGCACATCCTTCTCTCGATATACTGCAGTCTGTTACTAAATGTCAAGCCTTTCTTCTCTAGTCCTAATCCCATCCAAGCATGGACCCACCTGTTTTCTACAAGACCAGACTCCTTTGCAACACCCACACCCCTCTCATCTGCAAGATGATGCACCTTGACAAAATATTTAATGTTCTTAGACCCTGTCTAGGTACGCACCTCATACTTTTCTTTGTCAACTTTTCTTTCTTTTCCAGAACTACAGCCCTTCTAAAGTACAGACTGTTGTTTTTTTTCAAAACCTTTCCAATCTTACTTGCTTTGTCTAAGATTACACCCCCTTCCAAATCACTGATGATTCTCTTCTTCAAGGTCCTGGAACAGCTTCAGTCAATACTTCTATCTATCCTGCAAAGGCCTGACCCCATATAGAACTGACTCTTCTCTGAACTTGGACATTAAAAAATAATCCTGACCTTTCTTCCCAAAAGCTGCCCCTTCAGTCTTCTGACACTTCATGAGCCATCTCTCCCAAGCATCCATGTTCCCTTCAAGGTTGTAGCCCCTAACAAAATTGTGATGCTTCTCTTCTCCAAGACTCAGGCCCATTTCAGACATGTTCTTTTCCAAGACCCCATTACCTTAAAAACATGAAACACCTCTCTTCTCCAAGCCCATAGCCTATTCCAAGCTAAAACATGTTGTTCCAAAACACCACCTTGCAAAACACAAACCTTCTCTTCTCCAAGATCTAGGCCCTATCCAAATGTGCACATAGCTCATATTATGTGCACTCTACCCTCTTCTAAGCACATAGCTCCTCCACTTCCCCCCTCCCCCCCACAAATAAGCACCTTTCAAGCACAAACCATTCCCTGTTCCAAGTAAGGATACCCCTTTCTTCATTGAGACATTTGCTTGATCCAAAACCTTAATCCTTCTCTTCTGTTATCCTCATTCCTTCCTAGTATGTACATCTGTTTCTTCTCCAAAACCTGAGCCCTTTGAAAACATGTAGGCCTCTCTTCTCCAGAACCCTGGCTTCAGTGCTCAAACACTGCTGTCTTCTACAGGATCTTTGTCTTTAACAAAATACTGAACCTTTTCTTTAAACCATGGAAGGGAAAGGATTTTGGAGAAGAGATAGAGCAATGTTATCCAGGGGACACAACCTCCTTCCAAGATTATGATTCTTGTGGAAAAACTTGTGATCTTCCAACCCCCTTCTCTCCTACACCCCAGTTCTTAAAAACCCCACTTCCTTAAAAAATGCTGTCCCTAGTCTTCCCCAAGCCTGACCATCTAAAAGTACATGCATCTTTTTTTTACTTTGAGACCCTGATACTTCCAAAAAAACTTACTTCTCTCTTCCCCAGGCTCTTGGCTCTAAAAAAGAAATTTTATACCATGCTCGTGACAAAGGGTGTGTCCAGATGAGCGCACATGTGCCTCTTGCCATGTCTCAAACCCCTTTGAGACATGTCAAGAGGCATGTGTGCAAATGAAAAAATGTTACCTGCGCTGCAAATTTGGGACTGGCGAAACCTGGCTGCGTGGGAGGCCCCAGTGCCGGCAGGACCCAGCCCAGCTTGGCATGCAGTCCCTGCCGGACCTTGTTGGCATGTTTCTTGCTGCAGAAAGTAAGTTATGGGCCCTGTGCCTTTTCCAAGCTCTCACACTCCTCCCTTCTCCAAGGGCAGGCAAAATACGACCTGTGGGCCAGATCCAGCCCACCAAGTGGCTGGATCTGACCCAGAGCTTCCCCTACAATGCTTCACGTGGGGCTGAGTCCCACCTGCTCTCACCAGGGCAGCCCATGCTGCACTCCCGCTAGGCCCCGCCTGGCTGGCACATGGTTTCTAGCAGGGCTATTCCCAGTGCAGCTGCAGCTGGCTGGGTGTTTCTTTGCTCCCCTTGCCTTCAGCGGGAGCCACTGCACTGAAGCTTCCCCCTGCCCACCTGCCCAGAGTGCTGCAGTAGTGGGCAGGAGTTGGAGGAGGAGTGGCTGCTGGAGGTGAGGGGAGCACAGCAGTACCCAGCAGGTTGCAGCTGCACTGGGACCAGCCCCACTGGAAGCTGCGCGGTGGCTGGGGTTGGAAAGCCTGTTTTGCTCTCCTTGCCCCCAGTTATGACTCCTGCTCTTGCCACACTATGCTGTTCTGGGCAGGCAGAGACTCCTCCCAAGCTTGCTTCTGGGTCCTTATGGCTAGGGGCAAGTGAAACTCGGGGGCATCTGAACCCCAAGCCTCCGAGCAGGATGCCTACCAAAGGATTTGGAAACACCTGAAGCCCCAGGTGGGATGGAGGATGTTTGCCAGTAGTAGGGCCACTTATGGTTCTTGACTGACCCACAGATTTGGAATCAATTTGGCTGATTTGACTTGGAACACAAAACATTTTCATTAAAAAAAAAAAGTGGAAGCTTCAGCCCAGCAGCTCCTGCCCAGCACATGGAGCTCCAGCTTCCAGTCACCTTCTGCCCACCCTCAGGATGCTCATGCTGGATGGGCAGAGTGGGAGGGGGGCAGCTGGGGTCAGAGCTCTGTGTGCTGGGCAGCAGTCTCTTGCTGAGGCTTCCTACTTGCCCACCCAGAGTAGCATGGCAGGGGTGATGCTGAAGGTTGGAGAAGCAGAGCAAGCCTGCTGGCCTCAGCCTGCTCGCAGCTTCTGGTGTGGTTGCAGCCAGCCAGGTGCTGCTCTGCTCCCCTTGCCTTGCTGTGACAATTGAATGGGAGCCTGGCTGGATGCAGCCATGCTGGGAATGGCCCACCCTGCCTTGGGACCCAAGCCAGGGCTGGTGGCTGTGGGTGGGAGCATAGGATGAGATTGTTGGCCACCACTTTCTTCTGTGGGTGGTCATTGCCCAACCCCCATCCCTCCACTGCTGATGCGGCTACTGGCAGTCCCCTCTCAACACCGCCAACATCATGAATGGCAGCTGCAGGTGCTCCCCACTTGCTGCCCACCACTCACCATTCTCCGACCTTGCCACCGACACCACTGCAGCCTACTGTAGGCGGTCCCTGCTTGGCCCACCCTGACCACTGATGTCACCGTGACTACCTGCGGGCAGTCCCCGCTCACCGCCATACCGCTGATGCCACTGCTGCCACCTGCGGGTGGTTGCTGTGCCCCCTCAGCCTCCGGGGGCCTGTGTTCTTCATGGGTGGGAGTATGGCACTGGCTGCCCTCAGCAGGGCTTAACCCCACATGGAACACTGTGGGGACAGCTGCTGACCAAGCAAGCTCTGCTGCATGCACCATTGGGCTGGGTGGGCTCCTGCTTGCCTCCACATGCAGCTTCCTGCTGAAGTGCTTGAAGCACCACATGGCGGGCTGGCCTGGCCCAATGGCATGTGGTCTGTGAGCCATGTGCTATTGGGCTGGGTGGGCTCAGTGCCTCCATGTGGGGCTTCTAGCACTCCAGTGGGAAGCCACACGTGGAAGCAAGCAGGAGCCCACCAGCCCAATGTCGTGCAACTCAGTGCCTCCATGTACAGCTTTCTGCCCAGCCCAATGGCATGATTTTGCAGGTCCCTTCTGGTCCTTTGATTGTATGGCTCCCAGACCACGTGCCATCAGGTCGGGCCAGCCAGCTTCATGCCTCCACATGGGGCTTCCAGCACTCCAGCAGGAAACCACATGTGAAAGCAAGCAGGAGCCCACCCAGTCCAATGGAGGCACTGAGCTGCATGCCATGTACATCTTCCTGCCCAGCTGAATGGCATGTGGCTCCCAGTCCATGCACCATCGGCCTGGCTGGCCCTCCACATGGAGCTTCCACCACTCAGCAGGAAGTGGGAAACTATGCGGAGGCAAACAGGAATCTGCCTGGCCTGATGGTGCACAACTCGGTGCCTCCATGTATGGTTTGCTGTCCAGGCCAATGGCAAGCAGTTCCCAGTCCATGTGCCATCAGGCTGGGTGGGTCCTCCACATGGGGCTTTCAGCACTCCAGCAGGAACCATACACGGAGGCATAGAGTTGCATGCCATCAGCCTGGGTGGGCTCCTACTTGCCTCTGCATGCGGCTTTCTGGTGGAGTGCTACTAGCCCCACGTGGAGGCATGGAGCTGGCCATTCTGCCCAATGGTCCATGGACAGCAGCAGCAGCTTGGCACCTGACCTGGCCTCCAGCACACCACAACATCCCTTGAGCTGCAGTGCTGAGCTGTGACCACTGCCTCCTCTTCGTGGGAGCAGGCAGGAAGGCAGGTGGTCCTGGTGTTCGACACTGCGAGGCACACAAGCAAAAGACCCTGCCTGCTTGCCCATTCCTACCCCTGGCAGCAGGGCATAGGGATGTTGTCCAGGTTCTCTTGTGGTAGCCTGAGATTGCCCACAGACATCTCCCCACTCCTTCAGCACACCTGTCCTGCCTTGCCTTCCACCTGCCCTGCTGGCTCTTTCCACAGCCCTGGCAGTCACCTGCACCCCCCACCCCCGGCCCTACTAGTGTCTCTCATTCCCAACCCACTGCCCCCTACTCCAGCCCTGCAGGGGGGGTGGGTCAAGCTGGTCCCTAGCCCTCTGCAAGCTTTACGTGCCCCAAAGGCTTCAGGAGGGAAAGTGAGCCTGATCCAAGCTCTGGCTAACTCGAGAGTCTTAGGCCCCACCCCTGCCTCCTCTCCCTCTGACTTGGGGCAAGGTTTAGGGTTTTCTGCCCTTTTTGCAAGAGGCTCTTGCAGGCTGGAACTCTGCCAGCCTGCAAAGAGCTCTTCGTAAAAGAGGAAAATCCATGTGTTTTTCTGTTAAAATGAAAAATCCACTTTTTTCTTGGTTAAAAGACAAAATCTGCATTTTTTTTTTTCATTTCCATGGGAAATGGAAAACCCGGATTCCTGGTGATTAGACTCTGACCCAGGGTTGGGGAGACCTTGGTTGAAATCTGTGCTGTGAACCAGGCAGACTAGGACTGAATTCCAGGTCCTGTGTCTCAACCAAGTACCCTTTTGTGATCACTGGGTTCCATAAACACAAGCATACCTAAATGAGAATAACTCAGTGATGAGCTTTGGGTGCAGACCGAAGTGACAAATTTTGCCCAATCTGGCCACAGAAAGCAGTTTATAGCTGTGACCAAATGTAAGTACATGGCTGTAAACAACTTTAAAAATGGCCGATCCAGTGAAAATCTGCCCCCCTCATTGCATCAGGTATCAGAATTCAAAATGTATCTTCTTTTGTAACTTGTGTCTGCAGTTCCCAGCCTGTTGCTCTTTTCAGAATGGGAGTGGGGGAAAGAGTGGAGGAGTTTAGTCTGCGATTTTTTCTCCTCTCCCCCTCCGTCCCCTTGAGGGTAGGATGGATGTATTAGAGCCCCCCCTGAGGTGAAGGGGGCTTCAGTTCATCCACTCCACCCTTCAGCATCTGCTGGGGAGCCCTAAGAATGCCTTTCCCCCTCCCATTCTGGAAGCAGCAAGCACTGGCAGTGAGCTTTACCATTGCTATGGGAACCTGACTGCAGGCTTCCTTCCCCCTGGAACCAACAGTGAACTTCTGTTTGGTCTGGGGTAACTTTGTCTCTCAGAACAGAAATCATTCTGAGTTACAACTCGGAGCTGCACTTCTGTCTGCACCCTTTTTTGAGGAGGCAGTCCTTCAGTTTGTGGTCCTGCAGCTGCTTAACTGTGGATCCATCTCCCGGTTACCAACTTCCTCAGTCCCTTAGTTATGGAGCATCTTTACGTTATACATTCTATCACTACAGCTTCATTGTCTCTTGTACGATTTCCATAAAAGTTTCTTAGTGTTCTCGTGCTTCATTGCAGTGCAAAATGAAAGGTCTCCAAACTTGTTTTCCATTAATAATTCCCAAGTTGCAATCAGTCCTTCCCTGTGCTGGCTGCACAGCAGCCTCTCTGCCACTGGGGGGAATGTTCAGCTTTTGAACACAAAAGGGATGAGCTCATAAGGGCTGTCCTGGCTCTGCACTAGGCTGGCTCTATTCTGCCATAGCATGCACCTGAGCTAGTGTTTTGGCAGCTCAGTCTAGGTATGTTCTCAATGACAGGCACTACTCTGTTTCCTAGAGGTCCTAACTAAAGGCGGCACAAGACAATAAAGTTGTCCCAGAACATTCAGGAAAGAGGCAATTAGCTGCATGGAGTGCAGAAATGAGATGTGTGTTGGGTTGCAGATAGCCTTTTCTATTGGCCAGTAGCATGCTTCAGAAGATTTCAGATCTTAAGCTAGAATGTGTTTGGAGGCAGCTCATGCATCCATACTGGACCCCAACCTGTCTGTCCCTGCCTTCTCTTCCTCCCCCCACCCCAACCCAGTCACAAACTCTGGGACTGTCTGGAGTTTGGTGAAGGAGAGGATACTGATCTGCACAGTGAGGACAACTGTACAGAAAAACTAATTCCAGGCAGGTATTCCCAGCCTCCTCCCCAGACTCTAGCAGGGGCAGAAATAGTCAGCCTGGACTCAGCTGCAAAATTAACAGCTCAGAGCTAACAAGGTTCTTTGGGTAAATGTGATATTTTTTTTAGAACAATTAAATCTTTGGAAAAATGTTCCCCATACTGGGAAGAGTCATGTGTGCAGATTTGTAACGTATCTATGCTGTAGAATTTCACATCCCCTTGCCTCTGTCCCTTGTTACACACAGGCAAACCAAGCCACACACAAAATCCTCTTTGATTAGTTCTTGTTTTCTAATGGTTACAGACCAGAGTGGGTGTGACCTTGGTACAAGGAAAAAGAGAGAGAGTGTGTATGTGAACCTGAAAGAGCTCAGTTGACCCCCACAATATATTTGTTTCACTGGGTACCCATGACAATGGTAAGTACCAGATACTAAGGACATTGCATTGTGGGAGAAGGATTGTAGAATTTGCCACCAGAAGAGAGTATAAATTACCCATCACCAGTAATAGTGCAGTGATCTGCTATGATCTGATCCAGGTAAAGAAAGGACAGGTATAGCTAATCCACAGTTCCTCTAGCACCAAGCAGGAAATTGGTCCCTGCTTCGGTCCGCCACACAGCTGCAGACCCAAGGACAAGATCAATGGTGTAGCGCATGTGACCCCTGAGCTACATGTAGGCAGGATATGGCACCAGAGTCCTCACTCCAATCCCGTTTCAGCATCCCTGCTGGACTCGCATCTTTCCAAGCTGTTGTAGGGGGGCAACGTGGTCACAACAGCTTCAACAGTGAAGCGGTGTGGGGTGCTGGGGCCAGACACCTCGGACTGGAAGTCAGTGTTGTCATGGCCACCTGGGGGTGGCATAGTGGAGGCAGGCTCATGCCAGGTGCGGAGCCAGCGGAAGGACAGGATACAGGTGATGACGACGAAGTCCAAAATCAGCTCTGCAAGCTCAGCCACAGAGAGAACAGAAGAACCAAACCAGAGGCTCCACTGATTCCCCAGCTGGGAGAGGAGGGTCACCACCTAAAGGAAACAGATGGAGAGAGTGATAATGTGGTCTGCAAAAGGGCCCTGGTCTTTCCACTCACTAGCAGGCACGTTCCCAGCAAAAGCATCCATGCCTGGCCTAGGACGACATCTCCATCCCCCATCCTTCTACAGGAAGAAAAACATAGATGCTAGTGATGCAGCTGAAAGGAACAGCCTCCAAAGCAGCAGAGCATCATGCTGGAGAAAGAGCAGGTTGGTAGAGATGGCAAGGGGTTGCAGTATGTACCGTGAAGGCAGGAGACTCTCCATTGGTTTTATACTTCCACTCCTCAAAAAATATGTTCACTTTGGCAACTCCATTCCTATTATTAAGAGAGAAGGAGGGAAATGATGACAATCTTGCAGCCTCTGCCTGTTGGCATAACCTCCTCATTTTGTTTTTCCATTAAACTTTCACATCCCCTTGATTTGTACAGTTCCCTCATCCTGCTGTTCTTGAGACTTCAGTCCGACATTTAAGCCTGAAGTCTTTCCCAGATTCCATGGGGACCTTCCAAACAGGAAGAAAATTCCCAAAAATGTAGTGTCATTTCAAACCTATGATCCCTCAGATCCACGGCAACTACAGTTCTCATGTCACCCCTACCCCTTCCTGGCCCCCTACCCCCATCCTTTAACACTCTGCTAAACTTCACAGCACTAAACCCATGCTCTTACTATTCATGGAAATTCATGCGACTGTCAGTTTAGCCCTTCCTTAAGACTGGATCATTCCTTCTGCCCAGTCTCACAGGATCTTGGAGTCGTCATTGACTCCACGATGAACATGGGCCGGCAGTGTGGGGAGGCAGTCAAGAAGGCCAACCGTACCCTGTCGTGCATCCACAGATGCATCTCGAGCAGGTCCAGGGAGGTGATCCTCCCCCTCTATACGGCACTGGTCAGGCCGCAGCTGGAGTACTGCGTCCAGTTCTGGGCGCCACACTTCAAGAGGGACGTGGACGATATGGATAGAGTCCAGAGGAGGGCCACTCGTATGATCAGGGGTCAGCAGGGCAGGCCTTATGAGGAGAGGCTACGGGACCTGAACCTGTTCAGCCTCCACAAGAGAAGGTTAAGGGGGGACCTTGTGGCCTGCTACAAACTGGTCAGGGGGGATCAGCAGGTATTGGGGGAGTCCCTGTTCCCCCGTGCGCTCCCAGGAGTGACCAGGAATAACGGTCACAAGCTGGCGGAGGGTAAGTTTAGATTAGATATTAGGAGGCGCTACTTCACAGTCAGGGCGGCTAGGGCCTGGAACCAGCTTCCAGGGGAAGTGGTGCAGGCTCCTAGCCTGGGGATTTTTAAAAGGAAGTTAGATGAGCACCTTGCCGGGGTCATCTGACCCCGGTGCTCTTTGCTGCCAAGGCAGGGGGTCGGACTAGATGATCTACCTAGGTCCCTTCTGACTCTAGCTACTATGAAACTATGAAACTATGCTGAACTGTCACTAGTTTGGGCCCCAGGCCCTGACCATCCCTGCATTTTATCTCTACCCATAGAATCATCTCAGTCCCCTCACCCTAATGATTCCTCCCTCCCCCCCGAGTTCTTACCTCTTGGATGTGATATTATACTTATTCTGTTGGGAAAGCATGTGAAACACCCAATCCTGAAATGAAAGTACCAAGGGCATCATCAATACGTTCTACTGTGAGGAGGCTGGGATCTCTTTTTGGGGGATAAGAAACTGATGAAACTGATGGAACAGGCCTGACACCCTGTGCTGGGGAAGGGAGTAAAAGCAGGAAGATATCTTGTTACCTCAGAGAGGGCAGAAGGCCATCGGGAGTATCCAGCTGATAGGTGGTATTCTGTCATCCTGAAGGGAGAGAGGCATTGGTGATGGGTCAGACTGGGACATCCACAAGGTAAGTGCTAACACAGCAGCCTCCACCACATGCAGCCTAACTTTGCTTCATGCTGAGAGGTAAGAAGTTAAATGTCCCTGAGACTTCTTACTATAGATGCTCAAACTCTCCTCTGCCCCATATCACTGAACAGTTTCTCTAGCCAATCTAATTCTTTGGCATTAATCCATCTCTAGGAATGAGAAAAATTTTAGTTCACCTTACAACAAACTGAAACTTACTTGCAAGGTTTCCGGCATTTACGGAAACAGCCCAGAATGTCAGCTTTGAATTCAGCCTGGAGCTTATAATAGCAGTAACCTGAGCAAGGGACAAATGAGTGAAATGCAAGGTCAACATCTCTGAACAAGGAAGAGAATCTTGGAGGCATGTATGTGGGCAAGAGTAGCCCAGAAATGGGTACCCTTCCCTTGCCCCTACCTCCTTTAACATTCTGAGGGGCCTACTGCGCTAGGGAGAAAATCCCAGAGAAGACCCCTATCAGAGGGGTGAGCACCTTCCACGAGGGTCTGCTGGGAGATTCTAACAGTTAAGGTTAGAATAGGTAGGTTTACAAAAGCCTGGGGTATTGCTATGTAATTCCTCCTGTCCTGTGATCACTTACCCCAGGCTATATGCTTAGTATAGTCACAGTACTCTGCTCCAGAGGGCAGGGGGTAGAAGTAATATGCACATCCACAGCGTTTCACCATATTCAGCTGAAAACAGGATCGAATGCAGACCTGGAACCCATGAGAGAAGGGGAGAGCTCAAAGGAACCCAAATCCACAGACCTCACTTCAAATCCCAGTACCAAGAAAACAGAGATCCCTTTGTGGCAAGTGGGGCTGAGATGGTATTCCAGAAAGGTAAGGAACAAGCTTGCCTTGTACCAGAGGTCATGGGTTACCTGTTCAGTGTAACGGGATGAGTAGAGGTTCTGCACAGGCACATCTTTCCCATCCTCTGTGCAGTCACTGTAGCTGCCCCCAAGACGCAGAGTCATCTCCTGATGATTCAAACAATAGTATAGCCTAAAGCATCTGATACCCAACTTCCTTTCTACCAGCTTTTAGTCCCATCTACTCCAACCAATAACTGGGTATTCCTTCCTGCTACCACTTTCTCCCTGCTTTCCCCTTTTCTATCTCACCAATTTCCTACTGAAGGAAATCTTCCCATGTGGTTCTCCATGGAAGCCCACACCCCCTCTTCCCCATCTCAACTATTCCTTCCTCACCTTTCTCATGCTGATGGAGGTCTCTATCCCTGGACGTACATTGAAGCCCCCATCATCCATGAAAGCTGGTTCATTTTGGTTATGGACCATCACCCTGGCTCCTGTCACTGTGGACAGCAGGGGAATGAAGTCGTTCTGCTCCGTGCGCACCACCAGTGAAAGGCCTGCAGTGGTGTCAGAAAACTAGGGTGATCAGGGCCATGGAAGGCAGGGAAAACAGAGATCAAAGTTCAATGAGGGGTAACATAGAGCCAAGATAAGCTAAGAACAAGAAGGTAAGGATCTGGGACTGATAGAGACAGAGCTCACAGGGAGGGAAGAAATCTGCCACTACCAAAAGGAATAAGCCCAGCAGTGTCCCACTGCCCACAATCTCCTTCTGCCCCTCAGCATCTTCTGTCACTCTCACCATTATTGATCCCAGGCAGTGAGGATGTCCACAGGCTGCTATTGTCATCATTGAATGTGTAGCAATTTCCATAAATAGGATGATGGAAATGAGTGTAATTCCTGGAGAGAAATGGAAATGTTCAGATGAGGGGCTGTCAGGGCTCTGGAGCAGAGGCAGTATATTCTGAAAGGAACCACTCCTCCTCCCACCCAACAGTAAGGGGCTTCAAGCACTGCAGGAGAAACATGTCTGTGGTATGAACCAGGCCTTGGAGACAGAGCCCAAAAACTGACCCTGGCATAGCAGAATCTTTGAACTGGAGATGCCAAGACCCCAAGGGAAGAACTCAACCCCACAGTCTAAGATTATAGGAAGTAGGTGCCTGAGGACTTAACAATGGAGAATGAATCTGACTTGTGTCCTATATTCCATCAGCTTTTGTATCCTGACCCAAGAGGAAGAATGCAGAGGGCTCTCAGCATAAGATGTGGAAGTCCCCCAAGTACTCACGCCTTGTCACATGTAACATCATTGAAGCGGCAAGCATAGATGAAACTCTCAAAATTAGACTCATCTACGTCCTTAGTGCTAGGCATCCGTGCCAGAATGTTGATGTAGTGGAAACTGTACCACTCTCGCACAGCATCCACACCCGATGAGTATGTTTGGTGGAAACAGTCATCACTTTTCTCATTGCACTGCAAGAGAAAAAGCAGCTATGTCACAGATTCCAAGTTCATGAGGAAGGGATGAAGCAGGAGGTATATGAGCTCCCTGACTATGGATAGGGAACAAAGCAAGGTAATACTTGACACATGCATATAATGGACATGGGAGAAGAGTCCCACAATCCAGATCCTCTGTGGAAGAGAAGCTCCTGGGCAGGAGAAAAGAGCTGAGAGTGATGGAGGAGGCAGCAAATTGCAGAGAAGTTTCCAGAGGGATAAGAAAGACCTAGCTATGGGTGTTTGCACACATGCCAGGAGGCTGCTCTGACATGCTGTAATTAACCAAGCCTGCTGGAGTGTGCTAACTGGTGTGCCCCAGCCAGTCTTGGCATCTTGTCTATCATCATCCCTGTGCTTCAAAATGGTGGTTGAAGCACTTTAACTAAAGCTTGTTCAATGAGCTTTAGTTAAAGTGTCCCTGTCACCATTTTGAAGCATGGTGAAGACACTCCGAATTTTAATTAGAGTGGCTCTCAGAGCTGCTCTAATTAAAGCACCCCCACCCTGGGAGCACATGTAAAAACGCCCAGTGTGGTGTGCGAACAAAAGTTTTACACTCTGAAAGAGAGGATCCTTCTCCATGGGTGAGTCATGACTAGACCTTTTTTCTTCTATGAGATTCTAGCAAGCTCACTCCTCGGGTTCTTGAGGGAACAGGCTGGGACCTGAACACTCTTCCCAACTCTTTCTTCAGCAATGGCTGCAACAACTTAACTGTATTCCTAGGTGGTGGTGGTGGCTGAAGCTATTGTTACAAGATAGTTCCAGCTGCCTCATCAGATCACAGAGGACAGGACCAGAAGGGAGCTAGATACCTTACCAAGAGAAAGCCAATTTTCCAGTCACTTTTATCTACAGGAGGGTTGTTCTCCTCCACAATAGCTGGGTTATCACGCTTGTGCCTCCGCAGTGGGTGTCGCTGAACATAGTGGAACAGGCTTCTGGAGCTACGTTTGTGTGTGTACTGGGCAGCCCAATCACTTTGTGCCACAGACATGTTGTAGTTGTACATGTCCATCAGTGTCTGGTGGGTGATCCGGTCCAGTTCATCCAGCTCCTTCTGAACAGCACTGTATCTATGAGGTGGATAAAAGAGACTCCCAAATCAGGGTGTGTCTGCACAAGGAACTTTCCCATCATAGTTGCACTTACTCTGCTACAGCTACACCTGTGTAAGTGCCTGTGTGGACACTATTCCGGTATAAGAGTGTTTTTGCTCTGATATAGTTACTCCATTGTTAAATAGCAGTGGAGCATGTACTCTGATTTTGTTATGGAGACATGTACTTTATGTCTCTACCTCCTGTGCAGGAAAAAAACAAGAACATGGATATTCACCTTGATCCCACAAGGGTACAACATATGCTTGCAGGCCATGGGAGTCACTCTCATACCTGTATGGGTTGAGGGTACACAGTGTGACAGCAGGGAAGGTCAGCCTGTCTGAGTTGAGGTTAAGGTTCAGGCTGACGGGGAAGCTGAAGTACTCCCTGTAGAGGATCCCAAACTGCCAGTACATTAGTCCAAAGGTGAGGAAGAAGAGCACAGACCAGAAGGCCGTCTTCATTTTGTTCTTCTTGGAGCACACCAGCCGGATGGCTCCGTGGATGGTTGTGTTGCTGCAGAAAAACTGGAAGAGCTCCCGGTAAGAGTTGTGGAATTCAATGAGACCTTCGTGCTTCTCTTCTGCTTTCTCTGGCACCTCCTCATGCTTTTGCTGGTGTTGTGCTCCCTGTTTGCGCTGCCTCATACTCTCCTCTTGGGGCATCTTTTCTACCTTTGCAGCTCCACCCTATGACACAGAAAGCTCAGAATCAGGCACTGCAGATACTAGCTGTGACTACTGCAACCCACCTAATATAGGAAATCTGTGCCCATGCAAAACCCTGGCTCCAGTATCCTGCCCAATACCCCAGCACCACAATACTTAAACCCTATCCCTTTATGCTATGGCACCAGCCACTCCATCCAGTGACTTCTGGCCTGCTTAAGTTCTCCAGCAGCCTGGCTTCTCAAAACATACATCCATGTCTTCCCAGCACTATGATTTCCCCAATCCAGCACTCCTCCAGCGCATAATAACATTAACCGTATCACCTTGTCAAACACCCTGTTCTGTCCATACACATCACTTTCCAAAAGACTCAGACCTCTTCAAACAGACACTCAGATTGTTCTAACACCTAGGCTTCACTGCATACAAACTGATCACTCCCAGCATCCTGGTCACTCCATATGCACAGCATTACAGCCTCTCTTCTACATACTACCACCCTCTCCAGTGTCCTGTGCTCTCCACACCCACACTGCTATTTCCCCACCTCTCTGACCACTCCACACACTCTACCAGTGCCCTGTTCTACCCACAGTCCCTCCTCCTCAACTTGGCCCTTCTACAGACACGCATGCACACTTGTGTCCTATCCAGCACTCTGCCATTTCCTTTTACAAACTGCTAATATGTCCAAGACCATGATCCATCCACACACACCATCATCCTATGCAGCAACCTGGTCCCTTCACACTCTTGGACACGTTCTCTCCCCACCACTCCAATTCCTGCCTGCTTGCACTCATATCTCCGGTACCTCCAAGCACACCTATCTTCCCAAGCGCACTCTCACTTCTGTGAACAAGCTGCCATCCAGCCCAAGCCCCCAGTCCCCCCATGCACACACTCAGTGTCTGCCTCTTCCCCAACAACTTGGCTCCTCTGGACATGCCATCCATATTTTCTTGATAATATGCCAGTTCTCCCAACCTCTCTACCACTTAGTCATACTTACCCCACCCAACACTGCCCAGTCCAAACAGATACCCCGCCCCAGGCTCTGACCTCTCCACACACTCACCACTTGTCCTCACCAATGCCACCCTATCCATTACCCCAGCCCCTCCACCTGCTTCCCCTTGTGTCCTCCCAAAAGTGCACACCTACAGCCCCTTCTCCCCAGCAACGGCTTCTGTCCCATTCACCACCATCCTCCGTAGGGCCTGGTGACCTCCACAGCCACACTCCTCTCCTTCCATTGCCCTCATGACTACACACACATGCACCCACGTGCACACACGCCATCCATGCATGCCCTACCAGGACCATGCTGTCCAGATAACCCCTCCTCCCTCACCTGGGCCTCTGCAGACACCCTGTAATCCTCCTACACCAGGTGCTCTCCTCCCCCAACACACGGTAAGCGCACATGTACGGTGCTTTCATGTACACTGACCAAGTACGCACACGAAAGCTGCGCGCGCGCCCGCACCCCCCCCACCGAAGTGGATACACGCGCGCACTGAGCATGCGCACGCGCCCGCGCCCCTCAAGCGCCCACCGCACCGCAGGACCCGGCGGCGCTGCTGCACCTTATCCCCGGGCGCTGCGCCCGCGCTCCGCTGCCCGCTCCGTGCGGCCGGCTGGGAGTCCAGCCCAGCCCTGCCCTGCCCGCCGCTCAGGACCGGACCGGCTCCGGCTCCGGCTCCGGCTCCGGCTGGCTCCCCGCGCCGCCTCATTAGCATGGCATTGCCCGCGGGCGGGGCGCGGCGTCGGCCGGCGGAGCCCGGCTGCAGCCCCGGGGCCGGCCCTGCCCGGGCCGCCAGTCTTCACGGCCGCGGGGCAGCCCCATGCAGCGGCGCACCTGCACCGCCGCCACTGCTCCAGGCTCCCTCCCGCTTCCTTAGGCGGGCCTTGCCGTGCTCGCTCTCTCCTGGCCGCCCGGTGCCCCGTCTCCTCTGCTCCCCCTCAGCTGCCACCTTTCCCTGCCCCCTCATATTCAAACAAAGCACCTCGCACAACTCAATCCTGCCCCCGCCTCTACCACCGCCAAGGCTCTTCCTAGCACTCCAGCCAGTCTACATCCCAGACTGCTTGGACCCCGGTACCTCCACGAGGCCAGTGCCCCTCTTCCCACAAAGGCTTCTCTGCAGCTTGTCATTCACAGCACCCACCTTCAAGTGACCGTCTGATCTTCACTCCGGTCCTGCACGTTAGGTCTCCTTTTCTAGGGACTGTCCACAGAAGCCTGAGCCCCCACTTTTTTGTCCCTCTGACAAGACCCCTAGGCCTGCTCCAGAATACACGTGGGAAAGCTATTTGTCCTGACCTGAAGGGACAGTCAGTGGATTCTTCCCTGCTCTGCTTCTTCCCAGAATTAGGTCCACGGCTCAATATTTATTCCTGGCAGACAGCACTACCTTCTCTTCTCAGGATCAGTTCTGGTGACAGGAGTCTCACCAGTTCCCCACAGCAGACTTCTCGTACAGAAAGAACAGAAAGGACAGGGTGTGAGATTTGTACCTGTTGTTGTCTCTTGCAGTCCTCACATTTCAAACCATTCCTTCTTCCTTCTGCTTTCTGACCTTTTCTACCCTCTATTTGCTGGGACTGGCTTCCCTAATTTTGTCTCTTGCCATCATATCTACTGCCTGCTTACCGGGGGCAACAAACCCAATTCTTCAGCCAGCCCTGTTTCTCCTCAAGTAGCCTGGCTCTTCGCCTGCCTTATTCTCTTGGTGACATTCATACATAGGTTGCCCTCCTTGTCTAGTGATTTGCTGTTCAGGTCCTCCCACCTGAATCTTGAGTTGTTCATGGAGCTTCTTTTCTCCTTCACTTTGTTTTCACTTTCACTTTGTCTGAATTTCACCGGGAGCTCCAGCTGCATCTCTAGCCTTCGGATCATCTCTTCCATAAATGCTGTGAGCTTGCTCTTTACCCAGCTTCAAAAAAAGCTCCTGACTGTGTCTCATAACTACCACCTTTCCTCTTTGGGATGCACTGTATTCTCCTGAGTTGTCCTGCCTCTGTGTTCACATCTGCATTTGCTTTAGCTTTCTCAGATGTGTAACGGGGACCGGAATGACATTTCCTGGGTGGATTAGACAGCTGAGATTCATAAACTGCTCTGGGGAGAGCGGAGTCGCCTGTGTTAAGTATTATTATGAAAATTCCATCAAGGATTAGTTTCCTGAGCAGTTTGCCTGGGCTGAACAGAAACTCCTTCCCTGGTGCCAGTGTGGCCTCTCAGACAGCGTGGCTTATGTTCCAGACAGAAGGGGACGCTTGCCTATACATACCTGCACATCTCCTGCTGCTCCATGGAGGCTTTTATGTACAGGGAGATCGCTTCTTTGGCCCATGCAGAGAGAGTTGTTCCTGGAAAAATGTTGACAGGGTATAAAGGAGGCTGGTGGGGAAACAAATAAAAGAGAGAACCCTCTCTCCCTCCCCCTTTCACAATAAAAAACACTGAGATGCTTTATAGCTCTTACCCCATCATTTTCCTGATTATCTCCTGCCCGCACACAATTGATTCACTTATGCCACCTTCGGCCCTGCACTAAACTCTGCTAACACACCACAGACCACACCTAACTACCAGTTTCTCTACAGTTCTGACTTCTCCTGCTCTAGCAATAATTTAGGAGATCTCAGCCACAGACTCAACATTGCAAAGAGTCTGGTTTATGGCCCATCCATGTGAAGCTTCCAGGGCTGGACTCGGAAAAGCCGTGTGTACAGGTCAGAACTGGAATAGCAGCTGGCTGAAGACTGGGAGGGATGGGCTTGAGGCAGGATTCAGGGAGGAGTGAATCCCTATGAAGCCATTAGTGACTGGGGAGCTCTATGCTGAGGTGTGTTTGCATCTGAGTATTTTTCCATTCTCCCCAGCTTCCTCATTCCAGCCTTAACAATAAAACTGTTAGAGCCACCTGGCTTCCCTTGCTTCACCTCCCACCTCGCTGCCTCCTCCCCTGTCCGTGCTTCTTTCTTTTCCTGGAAACTTCGGGCAGATTCAGCCACCTAGAACCAGTTTCCCTACACCTGCAGTTCCTTGGCTGACTGGGATAGCACAACTGTGGCCAGCCCCCACACCCCGATGCCTGGCTTGCTTCCTCGCCTGCGCACACGGTCCCAGCCAGCAGCCCGCTGGCCGGCCAGCTGTCTGATCCGGGCAGCTGTCCTTGTGTGTGTGGAGCAATGAGGACCCTCTCTCTGGGGACCTAGCCAGGCCCCCCCAGCCCCAATTGCTGTGCAGAGGCAGCTGGCTGGCCAGCCCAGTCCCTGGTGTGGCTAGCTGCCTCCGTGCAGGTGGGTGGGGGAGCTGGGGGCTTCTCCACTCCCAGGGCCGGTGCCAGCAGGCACTGGGCACACTGCTTCTCAGGGTGGGGGGCCAACCAGCCCCCCCTGCGCTGGCTGATTGCTGGCCCCTGAGATCACCATCAGCAGGCAGGGTGTGCCCAGGTGTGGCCAGTGGAAGACAATGGGCATTCATCAGGGACAGGATTATTTATGATCAAGGGATTGTTTTCATGATCAAGGAGTAATTTCTGGTGATGTCCTGACTATCTGAGCCCCTGCTCCAGACAAAGTAGTGGCCTCACACAGCCACTGTTAGAGGAACAGTTGCATACCAGGACCCATGCCTTAGTGAGTACCAAGCTACTTCCAGCAATCAGCCCCTGCTGTCTTCTCACTGTGTGTCCCAGCTACCCCATACCACACTATGGCTTCCTGCTTCCCTGCTGATCACCCTGCATGACTATCATGGTAGGATATGGTACATCATGCACAGCCTGCTGAACCTGACGCAGCAGTGGGAGGCCCTGAATGCACCCTCATGCACCAAACCATCTGTGCTGCCTCTGCACCCCTGTCCACCAAGCATCCATGACTTCTTCCTGGATAACGATGACGAGGGCATCCTGGATGCCATGAACATCGGGGTACTCTGGGACCACCTCCATATTGTTGAGCACATGGTCTGGGCACACTCTACCAGCACTAACTGGTGGGAGCAGATTGTCCTTGGCACCTGCAATGACAAACTGTGGTTACACACCTTCCACATGTGACAGGACACCTTCACAGATATCATCACCCAGGTGGCCCCCCACATTGCACACCAGGACATCATTAAGCAGTTTGCAGGCAATTTACAGGTCAGTTCTGCGGCCAGTTTGTGGATCCTTCCCCCTTTTTTGAGGGGCAAGTCTTCCAGCTTGGTATGAGGAAGCAGAAAAAAAAGGAACCTTTTGGGGCCACTGAGAAATAAACAGGCCAGTTCCAGGTAAGTTTGTTATGGAAGGTGTGCTTGGAAGAAGAGCAGTGAGAGAGAGAAGTCAGATTAAGAGACTCAGGGAAAGGAGGAAGCTGCAATGCCAGAGCCACTGCATCTGCTTACATCTGTGAGTTTTCTATCTAGGCAGGACTGCTCACCATTGACACTTCCACCCAGGGCCAGGTTTGGCACTGTGCGGACTGTGGCTTGCAGGTTCCTTCCAGTGATGGCCAGGTCAGAGAGTGCCTGCAGTGTGAGCAATGCCTTCTGGTGGTTTCAGGAAGTTACAGGAAGAGGTGGTGAGGCTCCAAAGCATGGTCTGCCATGAGGCATTCATCGATTCAATCCTGGAGGAGACCTCCAGCACCATGGATGAAGAAATGCCAAATGCAGTGCTAGAGAAGAGAGAGGACATGGACACCCAAGAGGGTGGAAGCTGGAGGCTTGTGACTTCTGGCAGTAAGCAGAGATCTTCACCTCCACCTGCGGGAGCTGGATGGGATGTACCTGAGGGTGCTGAGGGAGTTGGCTGATGTGATTGCAGAGCCATTGGCCACCATCTTTGAAAACTCATGGCAATTAGGAGAGGTTCTGGTTGATTGGAAAAAGGCAAACAGAATGCCCATATATGAGGGAAGAAGGAGGATCCAGGGAACTACAGACTAATCAGTCTCTGGAAAAATCCTGAAGCAAGTCCTCAAGGAATCCATTTCTAAACACTTGGAGGAGAAAAAGGTGATTAGGAACAGTCAACATGGATTCATCAGAGGTAAGTCATGCCTGACCACCCTGATTGACTTCTATGATGATGTGACTGGCTCTGTGGATGTGGGGAGACTGGTGGATGTGATGTACCTTGATTTTAGCAGCAGCTGGGACCACATCCTGGTGAGTGAAGGGGGCAGGGGGAGATCTGATTTTCCATGATAAACCAAAACCAAATACCAAAATATAGAGGTATTTAGAATATATTTTATTACAATGATTGAGGCACAGGTAGGCTTCCAAATTACTTAAAAATTGTAAATATATCAATTAGGGCTGTGCGAGGCTTCGGACAGAGCTTCAGATCCACTTTGGAGTCCGCAGCAGCACATCTGGGTTGAAGCGCTGCCTCGTTCGGCTTCCCCAAGCGGTTTGGAGCTGCCTTGGAGATCTGGCCATAGGGTGTATTGGGGAAATAATAAAGTATCTATAACTTTGTTGTTTTTTGTCCAATTTGGATGATATTTTCAGAGTTGGTACACTCTGTAGAAAGGATGAAGCCTGCCAAGTTTCAAGAAGTTCAGTATAGGGGTTTGAGGGGAACAGCACCCCAAATTCTTGAAAGCAAAACTCATGTCAGGTCTAGGTGTTACAACATAGTGGGGTAAAAACTGCAGGGGTGCTAGCTCTTACTGAGGCCAAGTTTCAAGAAGATCGGTGCAGGGGTTTGAGGGAAACTGCCTCTCAAGCTATGGACAAACAAAACTTGTGCCATGGGTGCTTGTGGGACTGACTGTGTCTGTCTTGGGGCGGGGAGGGGAGACTGCTGCAGGCCTGGCTGCTGAGCTGCTGTGTTACCAGTTACCAATCAATGAATCAATCATGATTCACTCAGGGACCAGGGACTCTGGGACCAGCTCAATACAGAGGACCTGCTACTACATAAGGACTTAATGGGCACCAGTTAGCACCTACAAAACCAGGCTAAGGAGAGGAAAGACTCAACACAGACAATCAACTGCCCAGGACAGACACAGTCTTGGCAGGAGTTTTGTCCGTCACCAGCTAGGGGTGCAGGGCCCCAGGACCCCCTGCATCGATCTCCTCCAGAGCTGGCAGGCATCACAGCAGGGGCCACCATCCCTGCAGCTGTCGCCCCGCTGCACCTTAACACACTCAGGGTCACCCATGGCACGAGTCTTGCTTGTCCGCAGCTTGAGAGGCAGTCCCCCCCAAACCCCTGCACCAATCTCCTTGAAGCTTGGCAGGCTTTGTGGCCTCAGTAAAAGCTACCAGCCCTGAGGTTTTAACCCCCCTGTGGTGTGACACACAGCTATGACACGAGTTTGGCTTTCAAGAATTTGCAGTACAGTTCCCCCCAAACCAATATACTGATCTTCTTGAAATCTAGCATGTTTCATGCTCTCAAAAGAGGCTACCATCCCTGCAAGTTTAATCTAAATCGGACAAGAAACAACAAAGTTATAGATATTTCATTGATTCCCCATTATACCCTATGGCTGGATCTCCGAGGCGGCTTCGGAGTCGCTTTGGCCGGATTGAAGCAGAAACTCAGCCCGGAGCTCCAGATCAGATCACAGCCATCCAAAGTGGCTGCTCCAAAACTGAATCGGATTGCTGCTAACTCGCACAGGCTTAGTATCAAAAAAACACTATGCTCAACTGATTCCTATCTTTCATTTTAATTGTGGAAAAACATGGGTTTTGGGTGTTTTAATCAGAGAATTCTGGATTTTCTAACAGAAAAAACAGAATCCCTGCAAGGTAAAATGTAAAAAGTATTATTCTCTCCTAATGGAAAATGTACATCATCAAAACTGAAGCTCACAGGAAAAGAAGAAAAAAAATAAAACAAGAAAAAAGAGAAAGGAAGAATAAATATGATGAATAATATGAACGCACAAACAAAAATGAGGAAAAGAAATAATATGGAGAAAAACAGGAAAAACAATAAAAATGATATAATCCTCATATGGCACAAAAATGAAAATATACATTGGAAAAGCAGCAGAAACAGAAACCAGCATGAAATAAATTAAAAATGGGAAAAAATGAACAAAAATAACACAGAAGAAAAATTAAAAATAGTAAGAAAAGGGACAAAATACTGTTAAAAATCCCCCAAAAGAAATTTCTTAAAAATAATAAAAATCAACTAAGTGTGACAAAAAAAATTATATTGTGTTTAGAAATGTAGAATAAAATGATAATAAAAAATTACTCAGTTCAAAAAATAGAAAAAAAACACAAAAATAGACAAATAATATGTGTAATATAACCCCCCCAAAATAACCCCAAAACACACAAAGCATGTCAAAAAGGAAAAAGCTAGAAATAAGATGAAAAATGAGAATCAAGTAATAATACAAGAATAAGAATCATAAACTCATAGAGAAGTAAGGACCTCCAGAAGTCATCTAGTCCAACCCCCTGCCTGAGGTAGGATTATCCCTATCCAAACCATCCCATACATACCATAACCTATCTAAACTCTACATAAAACTACTGTCAACCCTGACACAACAGAGACATAACACCCTTACCTCCCACAGGTAAAGCAACCAACGTCTGCTTCTATAAAAGCTTGTCAATATATGCTCAAGAAATCCCAGGGAGAGGACCGTAGTCCCTGCTACAGAAGAAGGCAAAAACTCCCATAGTCCATACCAATCTGGCCATGAGATAAAATTCCTTCCTGACCCCAATTATTGCATTTGATCTGACTCAGTGGAGGGGCAAGACGCTGTAGCCAGAAACCTTTGGCTTTGATCCCAGCAGGAGCATTGGCAAACTATAGTCAGAATCTCCAGCTTTGGCGGTAGCCAACACCCAACGCCTCTGAGGGAGGCTTAAAAGCACATGTAGCAGAAATGGGAAATCCCCATAGTAGAACAAACATAGGCATCACTACAACTAGATCATCTCTGATCAGCAGCTGTCCAACCTCTTCCTAAACACACAGAGGGTCCACAACTTCCCTAAGTGTTGTTATTCTAACAGGAAATACGTTTTTTTCAGATTTTCAATCTAAACTTATTTTGCGGCAACTTCAAGATTGTGTTCTTTTTTCTGCAGCAAGAGAGAAAAAGTGATTTCCCTCTTCTTTATGGCAGCCCTTTCAAGTATTTGAAGTCTGCTATCATGTCTTCCCTTAAGCACCTTTTCTGCAAGCTGAACGTGTCTTGCTCCTTCAGCCTTTCCTCATATAATTTGTTTTCCAAGCCCTTTATCTTTGTTGCCCACCTCTGGATCCTCTCTAACTTCTTCATGTCCTTTTTAAAATGTGGAGCCCAGATCTGCACATAATACTTCAGATGAGGTCTAACCAGTGCCAAATTGAGAGGCACTATCCCCTCCTGCTTCTTGCACCTAATGCTTCAACTGATGCATCCCAAAACTGCATTCACCTTTTGTGTGGCAGTATCATACTGCAGACTTAGATCTCCAAGACTCCCAAACCCTTTTCCATAGTGCTGCCATGCAGCCAGGTGTTACTCATACACACACACTCAGGTACATACACATCCAAACCAGCCTAGGCACATGCATACCTATCACCAATTCAAGGCCATTCACTATACACCCCAAAAGTTAGACAAAAATCAATTGTCTATACCTGCACACTCAATACACATACACAGATCACTAATTCATATATCATGCACACAATGACGTATATATATATATACACACACACACACCAGTTCACACACATACAACCTACCTACACCTAACTTGGATGGTACAGTATGTATGTGTATGCTTGGGGTACCTGGGGGAAGGTTAAGGTGAGACAGAGTTTCATAGATTTCATAGATTTCATAGACATCAGGGCTGGAAGGGACCTCGGGAGATCATCGAGTCCAGCCCCCTGCCCAAAGGGCAGGAAGTCAGCTGGGGTCATAGGATCCCAGCAAGATAAGCATCCAATTTACTCTTGAAGGTGTTCAATGTAGGTACTTGAACCACCTCCGCTGGCAGACTGTTCCAGACCTTGGGGGCTCAGACAGTAAAGAAATTCTTCCTTATGTCCAGCCTGAAACGGTCTTGCAGGAGTTTGTGACCGTTTGACCTAGTCATCCCTTGGGGCGCTCTGGTGAACAAACGTTCCCCCAGATCCTGGTGGTCACCCCTGATAAACTTATAGGTGGCCATCAGATCACGCCTGAGCCTACGCTTTTCCAGGCTAAAGAGTCCCATGGCTCTCAGCCTATCATCGTAAGATCTGTTTTCCTGACCTCTGATCATGCACGTGGCTCTCCTCTGGACTCTCTCAAGCTTCTCCACATCCTTTTTGAATTGTGGAGCCCAAAACTGGACGCAGTACTCCAGCTGCGGCCTCACCAAGGCCGAGTACAAGGGGAGAATGACATCCCCGGGATTTGCTCGAGAAGCATCTATGGATGCAAACCAGCGTTTTGGTCACTTTATTAGCCGCAGCATCGCATTGCAGGCTCATGTTCATCTTGTGGTCAATGATGACCCCCAAGTCTCTTTCTTCTGTAGTGCTATCCAACGTAGCACTGCCGAGCCTATAAGGATGCTGCAGGTTTTTCCTCCCAAGGTGGAGAACCTTGCATTTTTCGGTGTTAAACACCATCAGGTTCTCATCCGCCCATTTGCTGAGCTTGTCCAGGTCAGCCTGGATCACTCGCCTATCTTCTGGCGTGGATGCTTTGCCCCAAAGTTTGGTGTCATCGGCGAACTTGGCCAGTCCACTCCTGACTCCAATGTCCACATCATTAATGAAGATGTTGAACAGTATGGGTCCCAGGACAGAGCCTTGAGGGACCCCACTGGTCACAGGGCACCACGATGAGTGACTGCCATCAATTACAACCCTCTGGGTCCGACCACGGAGCCAATTTCCCAGCCAGCGGATCATGGTGGAGCCAAGACCACAACTAGCCAGTTTGGCCAAGAGGTGATCATGGGATACTAGATCAAAAGCTTTTTTGAAGTCAAGATATATGACATCAATCTCTTCTCCCTCATCCAGGTGATAGGTCACCTGGTCGTAGAAGGAAATGAGATTGGTCAAACAAGACCTACCCGCAACAAACCCGTGCTGGCTATCCCTTAGGATGTTAGCCTGGGCCAGTCCCTCAAGGATGGCCTCCTTAATAAACTTTTCTAAGATCTTCCCCAGGATAGAAGTCAGGCTAATGGGCCTGTAGTTAGCCGGATCCACTCTCCTCCCTTTCTTGAAGATTGGCACCACATTGGCCTTCTTCCAGTCTTCGGGCACTACACCAGAGTGCCAGGAGTTTTCAAAGATCCGTGCCAGGGGCTGGGCTATGACGCTCGCCAGCTCCTTGAGTACCCTGGGGTGCAGATTGTCAGGGCCAGCTGACTTGAAGGTATCCAGCTTCTCAAGGTCAGCATTAATGGAGGGTAGGGGATCCCCATCACCCGGATCTCCCTGTCCCATAGCAGGCATGGGCGTCCCATGGGACTGATGAAAGACTGATGCAAAGTACCTATTTAATAGGTTGGCTTTTTCCTGGGCGTCAGTTGTCAGTTGCCCCATCTGGTTTAGCAGGGGTCCAACGTTGCCCTTGCTTTTCCTCCAGCTCCCCACATATCTGAAAAAGGACTTTTTGTTGTCCTTGATGCTTGAAGCTAGTTGGAGTTCAGTTGCAGCCTTGGCTTTCCTGGTTTGCTCCCTGCAGGACCAGACCAGCGCAGAATAATTAAAGTTAAAGTTAGAGTTAAAGTTGCCAGAACCAGAATTAGAACCAGTGGACTAGATTAGAACCAGGATTAGAACCAGTCCAGAGGAGGGCCACTTGCATGATCAGGGGGCAGCAGGGCAGGCTCTACGAGTGGAGGCTATGGGACCTGAACCTGTTCAGCTTCCACCAGAGAAGGCTGAGAGGGGATCTAGTGGCCATCTAAAAACTGGCCAAGGGAGACCAGCAGGCAATGGGAGAGTCCCTGTTCCCCCAAGCACTACTGGGAGTAACAAGGAATAACAGCCATAAATTGACCAAGAGTAGATTCAGACTAGATATCATGAGGCACTACATAGTCAGGGCAGCTAGGGAAGTGGACCTGGGGGTCTTCAAAAGGAGGCTAAATAATTACCTAGCCGGGGTCATCTGACCCCAGTTCTCTTTCCTGCCATGGCAGGGGGGTGGACTTGATGATCTGCTCACGTCCCTTCCAACCCTAACAACTATGAATAAACTATGACTAGAGAGAAGCTGGCTGAGGAACTGAGGCTTGGGTTTACTTAAGACCAAGTGGCCCCAGGGTTACTTGAGGTCACTGGTGCAAGAGAAAAAAAAAAAAAGACTGGTGGCAAGGACGAGACAGCCAGGAAAGAAATTGAGTCAGAAACCTGGGAGCTCAGGGGAAAAGGCAGTGGGGATAAGACAGTGGTAAAGAAGCAGGGGGTTTGCAGGCAGAGAGGAGCTCAGGGCAGATGTTGGAGGTGGCAGTGAGCCAGAAGCAGGAGTGGGAGAAATGAGACAGAAGTTAGAGGGGCAAGGAGCAGAGATTGGAGCAGGGCCGGACTGTAATAAAGCAAACTGAAATCAGGGGTCCAAATAACAGTTTTATTAAACAGACAACACACTACACAGCCCCATGAAGTTATTGGTTCACACACAACGTGTGCACACACACAAGCACTCACAATGGCAGCAGGAGAAAGAAACTCAGTGGAAGGGTTGAAGTCCAGGTAGAGAAGAGAAACAGAGTCTGAATCCTTGGCTGAAGAGGCGGTGGGGGTGATAACTACCTATCCAGGCTGGAAAGGGGTCCTTGTCCAGCAGGTGTTATCCAGAGGGGGGTCACTGGCAGGGCCTCTGGGTGAATAGGTGGTGTGGCATGGTGCTGGTCTGGATGGAGAGGGCGTCTCAAGGATTCAGTCTTCACTACCCCTTTTATGGGGCAGACTACCTCTGATCTCCTATGGGAGGGCCTATCCAGGCAATGTCAGTCCTGTTCCAGGTGTTCTTACTGAGCATGTGCAGCCTTGGCACAATGGTGGGTTGCCTCATCTTTTGTTTCTTGAATGCTGAAGGTGGTTCCAATGGCTGGGTCCTTGGTCCAGGTATTGGTGTTGATGGTTTGGTCATTCAGAAGGAGCTATTTTTAGACCTACTGCCATTGTCTCTCAAACACCCTCATTCATCCCCATTCATTCAGGAACCAAGTTACATAGGAGGGGTAATCTGAGTCATAGGTTACACAATGGGGCCTAGGGACAGGATGGAGGCTTGACATTACAAGATGGAAACTTGACATGACTTATACAAACTTACATATGTAGGCCTAAAACAGTAATCACACAATATAAAAGCAGTAAAAAATCAATACAAACATAATAATTATCACTTATAAAACAGTGGATATCTATATCAAAATAGCAGGACACCTATTTGCAGAGGGGAGAGAAATAAAACTTACTACCTAAAATAAAATCTTAAAGCTTATCCTACATCTTAGCTTACTTATACTTATCTATAGGGAATAGAAAGGAAGGACAAAGTCAGAAATGGTTAGGGAAGGGGAGAAAATGCATTAAAAAAAAAGAAGAACCAGGGGTTTTGCTACAGCAGGAGGGAATATAATGCCTGGTAGGGTCACCCGTCCCAGATAACTTGAAGGGTCAGACTAGAGGCAGTCCTCTGGCCCTCTTGGTGGAACCCACTCCTATGTGAACCCTACATAACTGTTCAGATTAACAAATTCAATCAACCTAGTCTCAGGGATGACACAGAAGAAAGACCTTGTGAACTGAAAAAGTCTGCAAGGAAGCTACTCCACTGACAAAAGTTCCTCCTAAATCAATGACAAATCAGTCTGAGGGATGTGATGGCATTCAGAGCCATCCTGATTACATGGGAAAACACAAAGGACATGTTTCTGCTGCCTCACTATGGCACCAGGGAGAGATAGAGAAGTATAACCTCACCTCTCTCCATGTGCTACCTCCCAAAACCCTGTAGAATGAAGAAGTTATGGGGAGTTGCCTGCCCTCTCAACAGATACTAACATGCCTAATAATGTCTTTGAGCAGGGGTACTCAACTTCCATCCTGCCAGCCAAGTCCAGCCTGCAGAGCCATGGCTTCCAGCTCACAAGAATCACCATGGGCTGGAAAATTTGGCAGTGGGGAGTGACAGAAGCTCTAGGTGGTTGGATCCAGCTTCACCCAAGCCACTGTTCCACAGCATGATCAGAGCCACTACCCCACGCATCAAGATCAGACAGGGCTGTTCCCCATCCCATGCCTCCCTACCCCTACATTTGGATCACAGGCTCGCCACATCCCTCCCCCCCACACAACCAATGCATCCCAACCAAAGCCGCTTTACTCCCGGGGCATCCTTACTGGAGCTGGGCTGCTCCCCACCCCCATGCATCTGGATTGTGGCTGCCCAATGGTGGTGGTGACAGCTTCTTCAGCTCTGGGGTCCATGGGATCAGAGTGGGGGTGGGGCCCCGCATGGGCTGATTTGCCCCAGGCCCTGCACCCTGCTTGGCTCGCATCTGCCCAAACCCATAGATTTATTATCATAATGTAAGTCATAATATCCTCTCCTGGAGCCTCCACCCTTGCCCCTCAGGTGGATGGATCGGGGCAGATTGTGCACCCCACCATAGCCAGATCGGGCCCCTGCCACACCAGATCCAGCCCATGAGCAAACCTGGCACCTAGGGTGTGAATTACGGGGGAGCTGAGGAGGACCAAGCCCCCTCTAAGAGACAAGATTTGAAGATTGGAAGGTTGTAACCTGGGGGGTGGTCTCTGATCGGATTGCTCCTTCCAGTGACCCAGTTTAATATTTTTGGCAGACCCCGGAGTCAAAGTGTTCTTTCTGGCATTCACCAGTCAATTTCCCTGAAGAGGGTGCTCATTGGCATATGCTCAGCACAAGGCAGCTTCATTGTTTCTATTTTGGAAGGTCATGTGTGTGGAGCAGGCTGGCATGCTTCAGACCAGTACTCCCTCACCATACAAATCTTGAATAGTAGATTTGGTGACAGTATTATTAAATTTCCAGCTGCATGCCACTGCCACTCCTTTGTTTTCCCTGGTACCTTCAGTGCAAGTGCAAAGCAAGTCTCACATTCATGTTTCTTAAACAGTAGCAAAATGCCTTAACTACTACACCCCTAACAGCCGATAAACAACCCAAGCCATAGAGCCCGTGGCCAGATTAAACAAAAGGTAAGACTCTATCCCCTCTTTCAAGGGGGTCAGTCTCTGCACATGGTTCTCATCAGGGCATGGCAGGGAAGGGACGTTTGTATTCCGTTTCACTTTTTTTCTTTTGTTTCCATTTTAAGATGAAGTCTATTTATTTTTGTGAAAATTCTTGTCATAATAGATACCTAGATCAGAAAGGAACTGGCCTGACCAGATCATCTGGTTTGAGCTCCTGAGTAACACAGGCCATGGAACAGCATCCAGCTGTCCCCACACTGAACCCATCTCCAAAAATGCATCCAGTCTGGATTCAGAGGTAAGAACAAAGGGGGGCTCCATCATTTCCCTTGACAGTTGGTTTCAGGGGTTGCTCATTCTCCCAGGTAAAATTGTTATGCTTTAGGGCAAGCATGTCTCTCATTTTAACTTCTAGCCATTGTTTGTTTATTTTACTTTTCTTTTTTTCTGGATTAGAGAGATGGGTAGTGCCTGCTATTTTCTCCCAATGAAGGTGCTTGTCTATTGTCATTTTCCACTTGCTTCCCTTTTTGATAAACTAAACAGTGTGACACCCATCTCTTACTCTGAGGCTTTTTTGTTCTGAGCCCTTGTATAATTTTTTGGACTCTTCTTTTCCTCTTCCCAGTTCCTCAATATCCTTGTAAAATGTGGACACCTGAAGTCTATGCAGTTGTCACAGTCCCAGAATGGGCTGCAGGTTGGACCTTTCAGTTAGCTCCCCTTCCCAAGTCACATACCTCGGTCTATATTTCTCCAAGGGAGAAATTTTGTAATTACCATGGTCCACTGGATCGCTGTGGCAGCTGCCACTTTAAGGGCTGGGTCAGGCATCCAGCAGGTGCCTGATGGCAGCAGCCATTTTGAGACCCTAGTATATAAAGGCTGCAGTCTGCTGCTGCTAGCCTAGGCAGAAACATTGCCTAGCTGAGCTGCAGCAGGAGCAACAGGAGGCAAGAGCAAGAGCAAGAGCAAGAGCATATGGGGATGGCTAGGAGGCTCTTGGTCCTAGGCATGACCTAAAACTGCACCCTGCTGGGGTGGGTGGCCTGGTGGGGCTCCTGGTAGCATGGGAGTCCCCAGGAAATGCCAGGCCAGTTACAACCCTGGTGAAAGATGGGTCGGGGCGCCTTAAGCCCAGCTCCTGCACAACTGGGTGGGTAACCCCATAATAGGGCTGAGAAGGTGGACCCATGAGATAGAGTGGGTTAGATGGTCAAGAAGCCTGCCTTGAGGCACCCTCGACTGGTCAATGCTGGGGCCAGGGCCAGAATGGTCAAAAGGACCAGGGGCCCACCATGAGGGACACCCAGAGCCTGGTGACTTGGAGGTGAGGCCAGGGCCTGTGTGGCAAAAGGTCCCATGGAGGCCACACCTGAGAGGGGGAAGAGTACAGGGAGCTAGGTAGCCCAGATTGGAGGGATCCAGTTGGGGCCCAGACTGAAGGATTATGGGGCCCAGTGTGGAGCTGGAGACTGTAAGAACCGTGATGCCATCTGCGAGGCATGGGCTGCAGTGTAGGGAAGGCTGGAGCTCTAGATAGCACCCCCTGGCATCAGGACAGTAATGGGCGGTCTCCTACATTATACCAGCAGTTTGTGGAAACAACAAAGTTGTAGCAGACGATACTATAGACAATCTGCCCAGATACAGGTGGGCGGGCTGGCATGAGATTTGTCCCCAAGCATGCCCCCTGTTATAGTCCCCAATCACAGCACCCCTGTTTACTAACTGTAACCTGAGCATAGCCCTTCTGTCCTTCACTCTAGGGCTACGAACAGATGTGGTCCTTGTTGCAGGAGAAAATGGTTTCTCATGGGACAAAACATGAGTTTTTAGATGTCCTTTGTGCTTCTTGTGGGACAAAGGCCTCAAAAGGTTTGTGCTTTAAGTGATAGTAACACTTAGTCCTGAACTATCGTGGGGCATGTCTGAATGGTCAGTCCTCCAGGCATCCCACAATGCACCACTTCAGCCTCAATCCTGGCCCCTCTTGAACCCTGTGTAGCTCCTCTGGTCTTGATCATAGAATTCCACTGCCCAGAGGTGTCAGGCCCCAGGTGGCTGCCCCCACCTATTAATTACCATGCACAATGATTCGTTAGCCATTTCATGCTTGTCACTCAGCCAAGACTGGCATCGGAGCCTTTTAGCCACTAATTACTACCAACCATCAGAGACTTCCATCTACCAAAACAATGAGCTATCAGGGAGGCCATCAGACCTGCCCCCTGTCCACCAAAGCAAGTTTGAGCCTTCATACCCCTAATGTCCATCCATCTTCCCTCCACCATGGCATCTCAGTCTGATGCCTCCAGCACCATAAGCAAGCACACAGCAACTGTACCAAGGAGGAGGTAGTGATTCTCATTGTCATGTGCAGTGAGACTGAAAACTGGTGGGTACACCAGTCAAGCCACTGTAAAAAGGCAGTTCATGGAGGAAATGTCAGCCTGGGGACATAACTGTGACTAGGTCCAGTGCTGGTCCAAGTGTCAGTTACTGAGGCAGCAGTTAAAGACATGAGATATACCTGATGTGTGGTTGCTTTGCAGAGTTATGCATACCCACTAGGAGGAACTCTCCCTTATCTTCATAGTCAGTTACATGGTCATGTTAAAAAATGCAGTGGACATGACGAACCTTGCCACCCAAGGGAGCAACAAAGACTCTGCCATCATGAGCATGGTTGAAGACATGCAGACTTTGCAAGTCAGCACAGCAGCTCAGGCAGTGAGCCAGATCAGGGCTTTTCCATCCAGCTGAGCTGAGCAGACTCGCTGACCATCCCCCAGAGCTGCCTGGGCTCCTAGATGGACCTAGGCTCTGACACAGAGGGCCTGGAGCTTCCCATCCTCCACCCATGTTCAGCATCCAAGACCGCTCTTTTCCAATATGAACATGGTACTCCAAAAGACTCGACATGTGACAGAATGGATCTCAGGGAGGGTACATGGCATTAGGTTAGGGGAGAAGTCAAGCAATAGGTGATTGGTGGGTGAGGAACTGGAGTGCTCTGGAACTCAATGGCTCATTGCCCTACCTGCAGTGCTTGAACCATAGCCCTTGGCCTCTTTCTCTCAGTCTCTTCCCCCCAAGACTTGCAGTTTGGGTCTGTACTGAAACAGCAGGACTGTGTTTGAGGAGTGCCCTGTCATGTCCTTCTCTACTCCCTGCCCCCACCCCCCCAAGTGGATATGCAAGTAGGTACTAAAGTCAAATGGGCAATTCATGGAATCTGAATTGTTCTTTGGAGGGGTGTGCTTCATGGTCACTAAGCTGTCATTGTGTTGTGCATCCCATTTCAGTTATTCAGTGATTGGCACTTTTAAAGTTAATTGCTCACTTAACACCTCATTCATCCTTCTACCAAAACAACAATAGCCATAATGCTCAGCAATAGGCCCCTTATGCCCAGAGCTTGAGATAAGGCACTAGTCCTGGGTCCAGATATTAGGGTAATGAAGTGCTGCCACGAGGGATCATGCCCTTTGAGCTTTTTGCTTTGGCTCCCACCCTGAGAAAATAGCAGTAATAGCCTTCACTCTCATGCAGACAACTCACTGGGGATAGATAGAGCCACTTTATTACAAGCAATATGCAACCAGCCAAAGTGTTTGTCAGAAGCAAACCATGGATCATCTCCTGAGATGCCCTGTGGCACCACGATGATACACCCCACAAGTTGTGGCAACACTATCAGAAGCAGTGGTCTGTGCAGAATTTTGGGAACAGACCATATGGAAAGGTTGGATCAGAGACATGACAAAGAAGATTACAAGCAATTCATTGCAAGCTAGTCAGCAAGGAAAGGAGAAAACAAGTGGCTTTTAAATCATCATCTTGGTCAGTCAGTGCACACAACCATGGCAATTTAGGTTCCCCTGTAAGTGGCCACCACAGCATTAGTTGTATTGTTTCAGACTCTTCTACAGCCTGATGCAAGCCCCAAAAGTCAATATGACCTTTCCCTGGTCCCCCATCCTAGTGAACTCAGTGCGTGCAGTCCAGAGCCATTTCACTATGGGAGAGAATAGGTCATGGGCTGGACCAGGGGCTCTGAGTCCATGTGGGGTTGATGGTGGGAGGAGGTGGGGGGGAAGCGAGGATGAGGAGGGAAGGGACCCACCACCCTAAAAAGGTTTTTGCCTCCCCCACCACCTACATTCCTTCAGCACACCAGATACAGCTCTTAGGATTGTGGACTCTTCATAGCTGCTGTCTACCAATTAACTCAAGACAGGTAGGGGCCAGGGGAAGGGAATGCTTGCTTTCTTTGCACTCTGAGTGGTGCAGTGGCTGCTTGTCTTCAGTCTTTGTGAATTATTGGCTGATGATTAAACTAGAGGCAGATTGATCATGCCCCTTCTAGCATGCTGCTCAGCCTGCATAAGGTGGTTGTAGATGGTAGTGAGGTACACCATTAGATATTTCCTGACAGTCCACATAAGAGCCAGATTCACCGGTGACCTATCGCAGCATGCCTGCTGTTTTCACAAGTCAGAGCAATCAGGGATTATCATCTCTTGCAGTAAGAAGCAAAAAAAGACTGCTGGACTGCCTCTCACTATGCAGCAATGAACAGGTGTTGCCTCCAGAGTGGGGTCAGATGGATCAGGGTAACATCAGCCAGGGTGCCACCATTGTGTGGTTATGGACGAGGGGCATTAGGGGGGTCCCAAGACAACAGATCATGCTCAGAAGACTGCACCCACCCCCCTCAACTGGCCCACTATGTTTCATGGTTCCTATGGCTGTACCCACTTGGCCCTTATTGTACTTCATGGCTGTTTGCCCCATGGCTGTGCAACCATGTCCCCTACTGCCCCGGGCCCCTAGGGAGCACAAGGGAGAGTGAACTTGGCATGTTGAGTCAGAAGGGTGAACGAGCCTGTCCCCTGGCTGGCTGGCCTTGCAAGCTGAAACTTTTGTTGGGGAGTTCTTCATGCTATCAAGGGAACAGTGAGAAAAACAATGAACACCTTTCATTCTAACACCTGCAAATGGCGGTGATGAAACCTCAGTAGCTGATAATAGCCCAAGGCAACAGTCAGAAACTGGGGCCCAGAAAGCTTCCAGGCAAAGGAAGACCAGCACCTCCACAAAGGCAGACATACTAGCTTCTTTGGAGGAGACCAGATGCTCTTGGGTTGCAGAGGCTAGGTAGAGGGAGGAAGAGAAACTGTACCACAACCAATACTTGTCCATGGTCAGGCGTCGGACTGAGGAGTCATGGTATGGTGCACTGATATTTGGCTGGCCGGGTAATATGTAGATGCTGAGGCCATTGCTGCACAAATAAGATAGGAAATCTGTGAAGATGGAGAAAGAGTGTGCAGATTGCCTTGTGTCTGCCTTGAACTGTTCCTTCCATTGCCCTGCAGATTAACCCACCAGCAGGACTGTCCAATAGCTCCTGGGGTACATGCTGCCACTGGACCTCACCGTCCCACAGTAGTCCCCTGTGGCAGGAGCAGGGGTAAGCACCCCGTGGCCCTCAGTTAGGCATATCCCACAGCTTGAACAGTCCTCCAGTGGTGGCCACTGCCACCTGGAGACATGCCACATGTGTGCACTGCAGCTGTACCAGGCCCACAGAATGCTGGCATTCACAGGGAGTAATGGGTGTCCTTAAACACTTCTGGGGGGTTTTTCCCATGGCATTTCTTTATTTTGTTTCATTTGTTTACTTGTCTGGTGGACCTCCCCTTTTCACATTTCTGTTGTTCTGCATAATAAAAATACTGCCTGTTGTCAAAATTATGCCTATAGTGTATAAAAAAAAAAGGGTAGAAAAGAGCTGTGCACAGCCAGCCAAAGCTGTTCTTACTTCCCTGTTTATCTTTTTCCCACCTCCCTTCATCTGGGTCTGTGTAAAGCCCACAGGCTCACGCAGCCCAAGCTTTCATCACCTCCCTTCCCTCAACCCCCTTGTTGGTGATGAATTTTTGATCATAGTATGCAGGAGAAAGGATGGCAATTTATGTACCATAGACAACCCCGGTGCAGTTGGGGAACCCCTGGCAAATTTGTGCATGACCTCCTGTGGGTTGGCAAAGCATATGATGCATGGGGCTGTTACCCATTCGATTGCCGGACACACTTCTTACACTGCCTCTCAACTTGCCCACACCAAAAGGGTTTGCCATGGCCCAGAGGCCATCTGGGTTCCTGAGCTTCCATATAGCAATGGCATCATGTTTCTCCACAGGTAAGGGAGCCTGTTTTGCTGTTGTCCAGTGCTGTATGTATGAGACAAGCTAAGCGCAGAGCTCCATGAAAGTGCTCCTAGACATGTGGAAGTTTATGTGCCTCTGCTTATTGTCCAAGGTGACCATGATGACTGACTTCCACCATTTGTCATCTCCTTGGTCCAGAAAAGCCACTTTATGGTTTGGAGCTGGTCCCACATCTGCCCAACTACAGTGTGCTGACCTTCATCCAAAACAACTTCAGGATGACAGCTGTTGCCATGAATTAGGAGTCAGACATAGCCACGGACCCTCCATTGTTTGGCAGCAAGCACACACGAGGTTCCCCCCCTGCAAGTACAGCTCCCTCAGTCTTGGTGGTGAATGGAAGTAGTCATGGCAGCCATCAGGGTCCACTAATGTTCCCTTTCCTGCTCAGTATTGCTCATGAGTTCATAATGCTGGACCAGCAAGGTCCTCAAGGCAACAACCATATACAGATCCATAGGGACCAGCAATGGTGGAAGCTCCTGGGTCATGGTCAGTAGTGGCAGCACAAATGCAGTGGAAATACAGATGGAAAGTCATGGACACGAGTTGCACAGTGAATCACACCAAAACTGCTCCCAAAATTTTTTTGCCATGCACAACTTGAACAACCAAGGAGCCTTCCACTCAGTATTGGCATTGTCAGGGGAATCCATGATACTTTCCAGCACCAGGCATACTGCCATACGTGCTCTCTGGCCACCTGCTGGCAGAAGAGCAGCAGTGCATTTAGCCACTCTGAACCCTCCTCAGGACAACATGTGGACTTGCCAATTCAATGAGCTCCCTTCTGGGACAAGTTGCTGCACAACCAGTCCTGCGAGAAATACAACATCTGTTTATAGCCTAGGAGTCTAAGATCAGTATGCAAGATCAGAAACAAAGCACAGGTTGTTCAATATAAACATTTTCTTTTTCATAAAAGCATCAAAACCAGAAAGGAAAAAAGCTAAAACAACTAATTTATAAGCCTGTTACCTTAACTAAATTTGGCCATTCCTTGCAAGATGAAGTAGGCCTCAACAGTGCCCAATAGCTGGAAGCCATACAATACTCTTTGTCTGCAGGTCCTTTTCCCTTGTGTCCTCAAAGCATAGGCACTGACTTTTATTTTGGTCATGGGGAGGCGGGGAAGGGGGTTATGCTAAGATCATGGACATTTAGAAAGTTTTACGCATTTCAGGTGGCAGTCCTCTTCCTAAGAGGGTCAGGGCCCTCAGGACCCCATGTACTCAGCATCTTTGCCTCAGAGCCTCAGCTTTTCTTTTTTTTTAAGTTCTTTGCTTTACATTTCCCATCATACTGCATCTGAAGTGTATGAATGAACACCTCCATTGTCTGTTTGCTAGCTACTGGACTCTGCCTGTGAATGTGAATTTGTGAATTCTTGCAGATGAAACTAAGACTTTTTAACTCTTCATTATCTTTCAGCCAGAAAAACAGTAAACCTAATCCCACAGAAATATACATAATTCTCATAAAATAAATAGAAAAGTCTACCATATTCTTTACAATAGGATTCTACCACAGTTCTCATCAGTGTGGTACACAGAGGTTAAAAAAAATCACATTCCAACTCATTACTCCCCTCCAGGACTGTGCTCTCCTTTTTTGCACTGGGCAACATATTAGGTAAAATATATTTGGGTGCCTGGCACTATGACCCCTAACTCTTTCTTTCAAGCCACTGCTCTCCAGGATGCAATCCACATCCTCGAGGTATAGGTTGCATTTTCTGTCCAAGTATTTGGGTGCATTTCAATGCATTTAGTTTGAATATGCCCGGTTTACTAGGCAATCCATGTCACTCAGAATGACCGCCTTACTTTTCTCATTATTTGCCACACTACTTATCTTCATATCATCCACACATTTTTCAGCAGTCCTTTTAGAGTTACTTCCACTGACAACAATATGGAATATCATAAAGCTAAAACCTCTCTCCGCAAAACTCCAGTATAAACAACCCCATTTTGTGTTGATGATTCTATGTTGACAACTGCTGTTCTAATATTGTCGGTCAGCGCTTAATCCAGAGAATGTGAGCTTTTTCATTAGCGCATATTACTGCTTCATCAGAAAGTGGTGCTGTGCTAAGTCAATGCCTCCCAAAGGTCTTTATATTTCAGTTATCTTTACTAACCCTGTGTGTTATGTCAGCCATGAATCAGGCTTACTTGACAAGACCCATTTTTCAAAAAAACATGTTGACTGGTACTAGTTATACTTCCATCTTTTAAGTCCTTGTTAAACTATTTTTCTACCTGTTTTTCCATTGTTTTCTCTGGGACTGTGAATACAAATAGACCACTAATTTTCCCCTCACTTGTCCTTTACGATTACTGCTAAACCATTAGCATACTTCAAATCCTCTGGAATTTCTCCAGTATTCCAAGTTGTATTAAGGATTAACAACAGTGGGAGAGAGTTATCCTCATGCTTGGATAATGGGTCTAAATTATGTAGGTGTGCCCATTTAAAAATAATTATCCTTAGCAGATGCTAGCTACTACTTGAACTCCTAGTTCACTACTATCCTCATGCGAGCTGAATATATCATTCTGCTCCTTTCCATATATGGATCATAAATGTATTTATTGAAAAATTGTGCCTTTTCTGCATCATTAGTTATTGTTCCATCTTCATGTACCAAAGGATCTAGCCATTGGAAGGATGTCTTTTGTTCCTAACATAGCATCCATGAGCAAAAACCACGATGCTGCAGCCTATGTTGGTGTAGAGGTGCACTTCCTCAGTATAGTGAGTTGCTACAGTGATGTAGGAGTGAAAAATAACTGTGCGCACGGTGCAGTAATAATGGTGCCAAAGGGGCACATGTAGACGTGCCCAATACATTAAAAAATATATTTTTTATTGTCCTTAGCTCTACCAATGATGGCATTTTCCAACATGTCTTTAGCATTCCCCATCAAATATAATCACTCCCTTTGGTTCCTCTCTTAACCAGGATAGATATTAAGCATATCTGTCCTGATTCATAGCTATGGAATCAGATTTTAACCGTTTTGTGAACTCTTCTAAAATATCTCTCAATTTTCATCACATTTTTCTTGGCCAAAAGGCTTACTCACAATCAATTTTGTGCATATGTTTTTTCAGCATTGGGAATTTATCCCTTTCAAAACACAAACTATATACTTGCACACACATATCTACATATACTATACACAATGAAACTACATATACATATGTATATCTTTAAAAAGATTACATAAATTATATAAATATATAAATATAGATAATCTTTTTAAAGACCTGCTTTAATCCAGAGTTGATGATCATGGCAATACCTTCTGGCCTTAGATCAGGGGTGGTCAAAATATTGCCTGTGGGCTAGATCTGGCCTGCCACATGATGTTATTTGGGTTGCAGAATTGAGAATTGTATCCAGCCTGCGTCTGGCCTGGCTTTTGGTGCTTCATGCCCTTTTCCCTTCCCCATGCAAGCTGGCTATAGAAGCAGCCTCAGCAGCCACTCTCTTCCCTGGCAGGACTGTCTTGTCCCACTCCTCAGGCCCCAGTGTACACTTCAAGGCAGGAGGCGCTGGCCAGGCTTCTGCCTGGTGAGGCTGTCTGTGTGCAGCCCTGACCCTGTGGCCATTTGCAGACCAGACAGCTCGGTCCCCAGCAAGTGGAAGCTCAGGTAAGGTTCTCCCCCGTGGTGAGGAAAGGGGTGCAAGGGAAGATGGCCACGAGCTCTAGGTTATCTGGGCTCTGCCATGCATGGTGGGGCATGGGTGTGGTTAACGTGGCGCTGCGTTGTGTTCCCCTGTGCTGCTTCAGGCTGAGCCACATGGGCACAGCTGGAGTGGCTGATGCAGCTACTCCCTGACCCTGAGTCCCCAGCATGTAACTGGGTTGGACAGGAGCCATGCCAGCTGCACCCACTTGGCCTGAAGCAGCATGCGGGAACACAGAGTGATACCAGCCCGGCAGTGTATCAGGGACTCAGGGCAGGGAAGGGGATGCAAGGAGAAGAGGGAACAAAGGTGAGGTTTCTGTAACCTGTTTTCTTTCTGCCTTTAGATTTGAGGTGGGCAATTATTTGGGCTGGAGGGCCACTTACGGAGTTTTGGTGAGCTATTGGAGGGGTGACCTGGCCCATGACAGCTCACCAAAACTCTCTTTGTGGCCCTCTGGCCCAAATAACTGCCCACGCCTGCCTTAGAGCCTATGAATAGTGCCAGTTGGATCTGTCCTACATTTATTTATCAAAGAAATGAAGTTCACATTTTTGCCCAGCCTCAATTTCTCTTTGCTGCTAGGGCTGAAGTGCCCCATGGGGAAGGGATCAGTGCTGGGAAGAATCTCTTTACCCTAGTATTTTTTCCCTGTTTTCCACTCTACTGCTCTTGACTAAGTCTGAGAGAATAAACTATTTCTACTTTGCTGATTATTTCTGTCAAAAGGGCGAAAGCTGTGAATTACATAATGATTAGTGAAGGTCTGCTCTGTTCTACCAACCTCATACCTAATATGTGCCACAAATCAAACTGGAGAGGTCCTAAAAAAACCCAACAGTAAACTGTGCAGGTGTGGTCTGGTTCAGCTCTAGAGTGACCCCCATTCATTACAGATTCTCTCTCTCCTCTGAGTTTTCTAAATGCAGTTTTCAGAAAAGATATCCAGGTGGGCTTTGTTGGCTAATTAGAGCCATAACTAAGACCAGAGATGGGATAATTCCAGTGGGAAATTGAGTTTCTACCAACCCTTCCATGTTCAGCACAGACTGGATGTGAGCTGGCTGTTCCCCCACCCCAGAGCGTCCATGGTTTAGAGGCAACCTACTCCCTATTTGTTTTGATAAAGCAACAGTTCCTAACCCTGTTATCAGCTACTTAAGGCAGTGAGACCCTGTGGTGTGGGAAGAACAATGCCAGTGGGGTTAACAAGGTAAACTTCCCAAGGTGGAGACATTCCCTTTTCAGTGAATCCATTTTCCCAGATCACATTGCTCCTCTGTTCTTCCAACAAGAAGCAGCGTGAGGGTTCTTGACCCTACCACATGCGGCTCAGGTGCCTGACAAAAATGTTAATGTAAAACAAGAGATCAGTTTTTAAGTGGTTGGATTGCCCTCTGGGATGGCACCTGTCAGAGGTGGTACAGGAACATGGGTAGCTGAGGTCACTGTCCCTTTCATTCTGAAGTCTCCAGAAATTATTCAGCTTTTAGATCAACTGAAAAGAAAGACAGAAATGTTTCAGGACAAAAGTGATCAGTACTACCCCTCCCCCCCTCCCTAGTGGTCTACTGCTAACAGCAGCTGAAGGGTAACAAACTTTCCACCTTCTCCTTACCTCTGCCAGCCAAGAGGCCCTGTCAGAAGAGAAGCACAAGCACTGGGATGACCTCCCAGTTACCCTATTTTCAGTTTCTTCTGGCAGGAGGCGCCACAGGATTGAAACAGGAGCACTAGCTATGGGGGAGCTCCCAGATATGTCAGCCCTGACCTCTTCACCCAGTAAGGTTTCTACTTCATATGTGAGGCAGAGCCAGCTAAGGGGGCTTCCAGCTATGCACTCCCCACAGAAGGCACTGTAGAGGAGCCTGAGAGTTTACTGTAGAGCAGGGGTGGACAATTATTTGGCCCTGCAGGTAACACAGGTTTTGGTGAGCTGTTGTGGACTGGGTCAGCATCCTTCCCTCCCCAAAACTCCCTAAGTGGTTGATCCTGTCAGCCTGGCCACATGTCCTGCCCATGTGGGTCCTAGCCACTGCTCATTGTTTGGGTTTCATGGGCTGGTGCCACTTAGCTGGGGATCTCAGCCCCAGTCCTGCCTGCCTGTCCTGCTCCCAGATGGTGCTCCCTGCCTGTCCACAGCCCCTCCTGGCCGAACGTGGAGCAGAGCCACAATCTGTTGCCTGTATGCCTCTGCAACAGGCATCACTTCCTGCTTGTCCCTGCTCATGGAACTGGTGCATGTCACAGGGATGTGCAGGCAACAGATCGTGGGCCTGCTCCATGCTCAGCCAGGATGGGGCTGTGAATGGGTGGGGAGTGGCATCTGGGAGTCAGGCAGGGCCAGAGCTGTGATCCCCAGTTGAACGGCAGAAGCCCATGAAACCCAAACAGTAAGCACCAGGTTCGTGGCCGATGGGGCCCAGTTTTGGGAGCTGAAGGGCCCCAGAGCCAGCGGAATGCAAGGGGTTCCCACCTCTGCAGACCCAGTGGGAGCTCAGCTCTTTCTGTGGACTCCCAGTGCTGCATGAAGCCAAGCATTAGCCCAGTCCAAACAATGCTGGGAGAGAGATCCAAGCAGGTGTCATTTGCAGCCCCAGGTATGGCTGAAAGGAGCTGGGAATGGCAACAAAGGGCTGAGTGGAAGCAGGAGCCTGGCAGTGAGTCAGGGCTCTGGAGGCAGTGGAGCTGTCACCAAGGTGGGGAGGAGTGGAGGGCCTGGGCCACGGAGAGAAAGTGTAGACCAGATAGGACTGTGTGGGATGCATCAGGTGGTAAGTGCCAGACGGAAGCCGCACAGTGGGGTCAAGCTGGAGATGCCATGCAGTAGGGGTGTTTCAGAGCAGCAGCTCTGGGAATGAAGCCAGCGGTGCTGGGCTCTTGTCCCAAGGCACCCAGCATGGGGCCGTACCGTGCAGCCCATGTCAGGCACCGATGCTCTCTCTGATCACTGGGGCAGATGGGCGGGAGTGGCCACCTGGGTGCTGGCGCTCTGGCTCAGAAGCCAGCAACTACCTCCACTCTCTTGGCAGGCATGTCTAGTGCTGTCCAGCATCCTGGCCCAGGCCGCCCCCTGTGCCTGCACTGGGCAGGACCAAGGGACCCACCATGGGGAAGACAAAAATCCCTCTGTAGGCCTCATCTGGCCCGCAGGCCATATTTTACCCACCCCTGCTCTACAGGATGCTCCAAATTATTCTACCTCCTGCCTCTCCCAGCCAGAAGCAGTGGAAGGAGGGGTTGGGAATAAGGAGAGTACAGGATTTCTTATTGCAGGTATGTGTCTGTACAACATCCCTCTGTCCTGCTTTCATGTATACCCCACATAACTACTTGCACACACAAGTCCCAAATCCAAAAAATGTATTGGTGAGACTGCTCTGGGATAACTCCCCTGGCTCTTGGGCATATTTAAACAATAGAGATGTTGAGAGTGGTCAGTCATGCAGGGAGGTTCCCCACAGCAGTTTCACCACCACATTTTGAAGTTTGTCCACTGCGAGTAGATTGGCAGGACATTGTCAGGCATCCCTGCCCAGGAGGGCTGGGAATGTGGTGCAGAAACACCTGCGAAGCTCTGGCTGGGGAGGAGGCTTTAGCTCTGTAGACTTTTACCTGGCTTTCTCCATCTGTGTATGAGGCCAAAGAGAGCAACGACGAAGAGGGCAGTAGAGATGATGATTCCCACAACCACTTTGGATGTTTTTTGGTCTGTTGGAGAAAGAAGGAAATGGAGACTCAGCAGACCCTGTGTTTCACAGAGCTAAAACCCTCACAAGTGCCCCAGGATGGGGTTTTGGTCTAATTGGAGGAAAGAATGTGAAAGAATCCTGGGAGAAGATTAGTTCCCCTGATATAGAAGTGAGAAGCTCTGGGACAGCATCAAGCTCAACCAAGGAAAGTAGCCTGTGCCAGAAAAGAGGAGCTCTTAGGCAGAGTTGGTAGCACACTGGGTAGAACAGTGCAGTAGAGAGCTTGAGCAGTGTTTAGTTCCCCAGAGGAAGGAAATGGGAAGTGGGAGGTGGCTAGGTCATAGCTGGTTGTGGGTGACAGTGCAGGGAACACCTTGGGCATGGCTGAACTCCCACAACAGGTCTTGAGCAGGTCTAGAGCCAAATACAGCCATTTTTGGTTCCCTTACTCTAAGGAAGAGGTGACTCACCCTCAGCACACATGTCATGAGTGGCACAGGAAGATGATGTGTGGCAAGTGAGCCCCAGTCAACTTCTGGTGCCCCTGGGTGCAAAAACTTATCAGGTATGCCTCTGGGGGGGCAGGGATCAGAGTGGCATTTGGGGAAGGCCAAAGCTTGTGGTCCACCAGCAAAAAAAAAAGAAAAAGGTTGGCCACCACTGCTCCAAGGCATCCCTTGATGCTTGTGATCTCCATCCCAAACTGTGCAAAGTGCTTCATAATGTAGGAGATATGACTTGCATGGGGCTTTATAAGGTTAAAACATGAGTGGAGGAAGCAAGCCTGAAAGGTCAGGTAGGAAAAAGAAACTGGAGTTGAAAAAGAATGGGGAGAGGAGCAAAGAGAAATGGAGCTATACTCTATATGTAGAGTGGAGTATTATGAGCAAGCTGGGGCTAAGAGATCATAGACTTGATGCAGAGGCTGGGAAGCAGGGGCAGTGAGTGCTGACCTACTTACCTGGTGCTCTGAGATGGGCACTAACCACAACTGGCTCCTCAAGGGCTAGGTGTGAAACATGGCAGCTGAAGGTGACTGGTGTCAGTTCTGTTGCTAAGTTGATGAGCAGGTAGGAGCTGATGCCGTAGGTGCCCATCTGGACTTGCCTGTGGCTGGAAAAATATATGTCCGAGCTTGGGATGGGCACCTTGTCTTCATCCTCAGGGGACTCCCGGGTCCAGCTCACTGAGACATCCAGGGGGTAGTAGCCAGAGATCTCACAGGTCAGGGTCGTAGTTCCATCCCCCTCCCGTGACACTAGCTCTGGGAACAAGTGGACTCTTGGGGGCTCTGTGGGGGGTGAAAAGAAAGTTAGGTCAGTGAGAAACTGGTTTGGAGGGGATGAAAAAGTACAAAGGAGTCCCTTGCCCTGGCAATAAGGAATGGAGAAGGGACTGCAGAATCAAAAAGGGGAGCAACGATGCTGGGCAGGTTAAGTTAGGTTTCAGCTCACAGGGCCTGTCTCCCTCACCTCCCCACTGACTAGACTCCCCATTTCCTCACCGGCCAGCTGCAGCTGAATGATGTGCTGTGTTTGATGCTTGGGGCTGGACACCAAGCAGATATACGTCCCCTCATCCTTCATGCCCACATCACGCAGGCTAAGTGATGCATCGCCAGTCTCCAGCAGCTGCACCATGTCCACGTGGGCCGTTGGCTGCCCTTCTTGTGGCTCACTCCCTGCCTGGTACCGGAACACACTGCGCCCACTGCCTTGGTGCTGCAGCCTCCACTCCACCCAGGCCAGTGGAGAGCCAGGTGCCAAGGCAAACCTGCAGTTCAGGATGACAGAGCTGCCAAGACGGGTGCGCAGGGTTGGGGTGAGAGATGATGACTGGAATTCAACTAGAAACCCAGAGAGGGGGAAAGAAGGATAGAGAGACTGTTACAAACATGTGGCCTTGTGCAGAACAGTAGGGAAAGGGACCCAGTGAACCAGCCCACACAAGAGGACCCATGTTGTGGAGTGGGTGGAGGCACATAAACTGTGCCTTTCCCACAAAAGAAGCTCCCCTTTTTCCCACAGCCTACAGACTATGGGGACTAGGTGCACATGGTTACTCTCCCTACAACATGTTTTTGAAGAGAAACAAGGCACTTGCCACAGTCAGGAGCCAGCAGACTGGCACAGTGGTGGGGAGGAGCAGCAGGAGCAGAACTGGATGCCTAAGGGCAGAGCAGGGGAAAGCAGAGTTGTTTGGGGGGGGCTCACTGCAGACTCACTGAGGTAAGGAGGTGGCCCCAAGGGTCCCATACATTTTAGTTCTCCTTTATTGAGGAGACTGTTTAGTTCTGGCACCCACTTGTGATTTCCCCCTAGCAGCTGTCCACACAGTCCACACTTCTGCTTTCACTGGATACCTGCTTATAGAGCATGAATAAGATTCTGGGGTCCCCAATGCCCCTAATGCCTCTTGCTGCAGCAGGTGCATCCCAGCCCCATTTAATTACCTGTTGTTAGCACTGTCCCCTCATTGCTTACAGGGACCTTCAGCTTTGGGTGCAGCACAGTCATTCTCTCCTCTTCCTTCCCATCACTGCTGCAGGGGCCCCTCAGCACTAGAGCAATACTGATCCCACTGGACAGCTTCAGGGTCCCCATGAACCAGGAGGACTGGCAGGTCCCCTCGTCTGCCTGGTGTCCGCTGTACAAAGAGATCTCACAAGTCACCTCCTCCCCAGAACAGTCTGCATGCAGCAGGGATTCTGCATGTGGGATGGCTACCAACTTGGCTGTAACAAGAAGGGGGGAAATGTTATACAATGAGTGTCTTAGGCCCCTCCCCCATAGTACATATATTACACAATTAACTGGTTAATTGTGGAATAAATTTAGACCCACCACACATGCAAAGTAAGAGCAGCCACACATGCAAAGTAATTATCACCAGGTATCCAGGTCTTCTGTTTGCACCTGCTCATGAAGTTAAGTCTGGGAGGTGGGGGTTGGAGGGCCATAGCTTGAAGAGCATCTGGGGGGCTGTGTGTGTTGGGAGGGGCACCTGTCAGCACTGGGAGAAGGTATCTGGGTGCTGGGGCTGGGGCTGTGGCAGGATAGGGGGGCTGAGGCAGTACTCAGTGCCACCAGCAAGTCCACTTCTGCACTGTTGCCAACTGAGTCTGCCCAGAGGTACCTGCCCCTCCAGTGAGGGAAGGGAGTGGGGGTCCCATCAGGGGTAGTGGGGAACTACATGGCAGGGCCAGCAGTGCCAGGGCTGGTGCCCATGCTCTCAGGGCCAGGGGCAGAGGCAGCCAGCAGATACTACCCAGAGGCAGGGGTGTGTGGCCAGGCTGCCTGGCACTGTGAAGGATCTCTAGTCCAGGGCAGGGGGTGCCACAGGCCTCCCCTCCTCCTCCTCCCTCCATCCCATCCCACCCCATCCCATCTCAGGGCCAGATTTGCTTCACTGCCACCCACATGAGTCAGAGCCACCACAGCTGCTGCATGCTAGCCTGGGCAGGACGGGACCTGGAGGTCCTCACCCTCCTCCTCCTGCCTGCAGCATGGCTGGCCCAGAGCTGTGCTCTGCTTCACACAGCTGTTGTGGAGCACGGCACTGGTCCTCCCAGCTTCACCCCAGCTGGCAGCACGGGGTCGGAAGTGAGGGGCATTAGCAGGGCTGGGGGACTGAAGTGGAAGTGCAAAGCACCAACATGGGCAGGGCACCAGAATATCAGGGTTGCTCAGTCCAAAGAAGCAACAGGGTGTGGGAGAGGGCTGGGTGTGGAGGGGACAACTACAACTGGATCTGCATCCTGGTGAGCAAAGGTGGCAGGGGGAGCTCTCCTTTTCCATGATAAAAAACCCCAAATCAAATACCAAAGTATATAGGTATTTAGAATTTGTTTTATTATAATGAATGAGGCACCAGTAGGCTTCTAAATTGCTTTAAAATTGTAAGTATATCAATAAAGCATTGTGGTAAATTGATACCTGTGTGTATACACATATATATTAGTGGCATTTCATTTTAATCAAGAAAAAATGTGGATTTGGGGTTCTTTAATCAGAGAATCTGGGGTTTTGAGAGAATTTGCAATTTTTAAACAGAGACAACCGGGATCCCTGTTCACACAATTAAGTGGTTAGTTGTGCAGTAACTTCAGACCAGCCACACATGCGAAGTAACTATCAGGCCATAAAAATGTCCATCTAACTATAAAAAGAGCCAATCATCAACAAAGTTAGTGCTCGAAAATGTGTAACTACTTTATAGGTGATTCTATACAACTTTAATTTAAATGTGCGGCAGGGCCCAAAGAGATAGAAGGTCATGTGTTAGAAAACACCACAGACTCAGCAATGCTACCCAGGGCCAGACTGCTCTGCACAAACATTAGAGAGCTTTAGTTTGCAGTTTGGGGCTCTCAGCTTACTTAGGCAACGGACAATACTTCAGGGAATGAGATGTGCCAATAGTGGGCTCAGATCACTACAAAGGGAACTTTCCAACTGCACCTCCTTACGGCAGAGGGTGGAAACACACAACAGGTGTGGCTAGCACACCTCTGGGTTGTAGTTAAATGGTGACCTCTCCGGGTCCAACCAGAAGAAGCGTTTATTATGGAGTTACACCTTTATTTGGCAGTAATTTACTCCACAGTGCGCTTTACTGCAAAGTTGACTAATTAGCTTTGCAGTAAAGTGTCATAGTCTACAAGGGTGCCAGTATTATGGCACAGTAAATTAACTCTGCTGTAGGATAATACTGTCGTACTATCCTAGTACTATCCTACAGCGGAGTAGTTACATATACTACAATGCACATGTAGACTGTGACAGGGGCTGGGTGAGGCATGACAGTGCTATAGTTCAAGGGCTGTCTGCCACCTAGTCCTGTACTGTAGCACCCTCGTGCCCCAGCCAGCCCCTCCACAGCATGTTGAGCCGCAGCACAGCAGGAGTTCATTGCTACGTACTAATTGCACATGTTGATGCACCCAGTAAGAAGCAGCTCTCCCAAGCTGACTGTCCTCAGTCGGGTGCTACACCAGTGTCTGACCACTAGGTGACAGGCAAGCCAGTTAGCATGGTGCAAAATGGCTACTTAGGAATGAAATTAAAAGTGATAGAGGGTGCATGTCATTTATACATATTAGAATCACTTTCTTCAGAGCTAATTTACTTCTGACTCCCCCAGAAGTAACTTTGTATTGAACAACAGCATTTCCGGTGGACTAAATGCTGTGTCACATGTGCACTGCACTTCTCCCCCAGAGTAAACTGAGAGTACTTTGGAATAAACACAGTATGCATCTATACCCTCAGTCCATAAAACACCCAATAAGCCTGAGGGCTGGGCCCTTGCTTTGAGTCTGTGGGGTATTACCATGGCTGACATAGCAACAAATCTATTCCCAGCTCCCTCACTCACCCGAAGCCTCAAAGATGAGGGGGGGTGCGGAGCCAGTGCTTGCCCCTGGCACGTCATAATTGGTGACATCGTCCAAGGTCCCATCATCGATGACACTGACATCTCTCAGCACCAGAGTGGCACTGTCCTGGGAGAATGAGCTAGCAAATGAACCTGGCAAATTTCCTGCAGCTTCCTCTATGTACAGGCAGTCCAGAACCACGTCCACAGAGCGTAATGAGGAACTGGGGCCTAGATCTTCCGTCCACCCTGTAGGGATGGAAATGAACCAGCTGAGATATATGGCACACGCACTCCCAAACACATATGCACCCCTGCAGAGAAGGGGAGGATCCAAGGGATTCCTGCAGCAGGCTGTCCCTTCCCCAGAAGTAGCTCTGACTCCGCAGGGCTCCTTGGCCTCTCTGCCACCTCTTGCTACTGGAAAACCCAGACTCTCAGCAGCATAAGCTCAGGGTCCTTCCATGTAAGAGAGAGGTAGTTTGTTTCTCTGGCCTGTTGCAGGCTGTTGCAGGTTCCTTCTCTTGATGCCTGATCTTAAAACAGACCCCTAAAGAGACTGTCCTGGGGATCCAGCGAGCTCACCCCGTTGCACACCTCCACCTCCCTTTAACTCACCCGCCTTCAGAGCCAGCAGTCCACAGAAAAGGACAAGCCCCCGGCTCATTGTGCTCCACACAAAAGACTTCCAGACTGCCAGGGACCCTGGGGCTTGTTCAGGAATCACGCTGCTCTGAGTCTGCACAGTCAACTTCTAATTTCACTTTCACTTTGCCTTGCACACTCGAGTGCATTAACGCTGTCCTTTCGGGGCAGTACAGCCTGACAGGCTCAAACAGGAAAAAGAGAAATTGAATAGGCAGCAGCCTAGGATTGGGGAGGATCAGCAGGGCTGAGGGTGGATGGCTCTCACTTTCCAAACTGAAATGTACATCTAGATTTAGACAGGGAAAGCCAATAAATCCAGCCACCTTGCATCAGGCTGAACACTGCTGCACCTTGTTCTCCATCTTCTTCAGATCTATAAAGAGAAAATGGCATCTTCATGAGGGGGGAGCACAGTCCTGCCAGGATCCCAGATGTGATTGCTACCCCGTCTGCAGAGGGCATAGCTACAGCCATTAGGCTTTGTTATTTAGGAAACCTTGCCTTCTTTCTGCTTTTTCTGTGTGAGAGAGGGAAGGCAGGGTTTTGTTCTGTTTTGTTTAGGGAAGTTTATTTTCTCTTTTTGCACATAAAGGGATTTTGCCTGTTACAAGGCCTCCTTTTCAGGGATGAGAAGAGCGGGGAAGGGATACAATTAAGAGGCATTTATAAGATGGCTTTCCATATACAGGAAAGTGCTGTTGCCACACAGCAGTGGTGTACATAAGGATGGCCATGGTATGCTTATGGCTTATGCTCAATTCACTTGCCTCCCCAGCAACAACCTTGCAAACAATTTACAAGGCTTCAGGCTAAACCCTGTGACCTTTTTCCAGCCAGGGTAGCAGCCACCTCACTAAGTCAGTTCCCCCAAAACCAGAACTCTCAGGCCCTCCATTCTGGGACCTTGTGAGCTAGTGCCACCTTATTTCATGTCCTGGGACAATGTGGTACATGTCCATAACTTCCCACGATACGTGTATATCTGCTGGCCTTGTTGCTTTCCTGGGTTAGATACACTGTCTGCCTCCAATGCTGTGAGAACTATGTGACAACCAGACCTATCAAAATCAATTAACCCTTGCTGTTAACCCTTGTTCTGAACCATTATTTTAATTCTAATATTATAAAAGCCTAAGTCTGTCTGTCTGTCTGTCCATAACGCTTAATTCATGTTCTGATTGGCTGATGGAAACAGCCAAACAGAGCATGAAGAAGTGTTCTGACAGAAGGCAGCCCACCGCCATAATGGTGGGGACACAGGGGATGGAGCGGGGGGGCGAGGCCAGCAGGGCTTGGGGTTTGGGGCTCCCCCAGGCTCAATGCAAGGGTGCGGGGGAGGGGGAGTGGGCGCAAGCCCAATGCAGGGGAGTGAGCCCAAGGGGGGGGGAAAAGCCAGCCTGCCGCGGCAGTGATGGGTGTGGGCAGCAGGCCTGGCCCAGCTCAGCCTGGCTCAGCCCAACACAGCTGCTGTGGAGGGAGGGTAGGAGCCAGCCTCCTCCTCCTGCTGGGGCCAGGCCCAGTCCTGCCCCACCCCCGCTTCCCTGCATTGGCCCCAAGCTCGCTTCTCCTGTCCCACTGCTGCCACTGGGGTGGCCCAGGCCCACCACCCCCCTGCTGCAGTGGCCCAGGTCTTCCTCCCCACTTTCCCCCCATCATTCTTGATGGGCAGTTGGCTAGTATATATATATATTTACCTACAAGGCATTCCCAAAAGCTAACCTCTAAATGTCATTTTCTAGCCTTCAGGCAGAACAGTCCTGAAATATAAGCATCAAGTCCCAGTCCCAGTCCTGGGCTGAATGACAACATTTCATTCCAGTATCATGTGCAGGGATCCAGGTTTTCAGATGGCTGTGAAAAAATACAGATGTTCTTCTTCTGAAGCAGCAAACTGCAGGAAACAGTGGGTTTCCCATTGCAGGCTAGCAGAGTTCCAGTCTGCAAAGGGCTGCTTGGGGCTGGGGGAGCGGGGTGCAGGGGGTGCCCTGTGCATGTACACACATGCACGTGGCTGGGAATAGAGTTAGGTAATGGTTGTTGCAGAAATCGGGGTTCGTTTCTCGGGAGGCGAAGAACTCTCAGACACACTCTATTAGCAACACAAAAGGTATATTTGCAAATAGGGTTGGAGTGGAAACAAAGGACCACTCCGCCCGCTGAGGACAACTCTCAGCTGGCTTTCATCCTCTCTCTCCTGAGCATGTGTGCAGAAGCAGGAACTCTTACAACTCATTTCCAGTTCATACAAACATATACGTAAATACGTCACTTCATACGTCCCATGTGCATTATAATTAACTACTTAAGTATGCGGGGCGGATAGGCTTATATGCATTAGCTAATTACGCATGCTTAGAAAGCTCTTTTAGGTCGTCAAAAGTTCAAACTCTCTCTGTCCCAAGGACACAACTAATTAAAACTGCAATTTCTCTTATCTACATAAGAAAGTGAAGGGAGCATGAAAGGGAGTATGATTTAGTGTAACAAAGAGATAGTAAATTTGCAAAACAAAGAGAGTGATACCTTAATACAAAGAGCTCTTGGTAGTTTCCCACCCCCCACCAGGGAGAGCTGTCAGCTGTGCTGTTCTAACAACACTATTCATAATGCATTTTTAATAATATTTCTAACATGGTGAAGATCTGCTCCCCCAGCTGCTTGCAGGTCAAAGTGGGGAGCAAGTGGGGGGAGGCAGATGGAGGCCCCTACAGTGAAGGAAGGAGTGCAGAATGGTTGGTGGCTGGTGCTAGAGCTTGGGGAGCTACCCATCTGGGGTGCTGCATGGGACCTGGGGCTGGGGTGGAAATGCATAGCTGTGTGGCCCAGCTGGGGCAGCAGGAAATAGAGATGGGCAGCTCTTCCAGGGGGTGACGGTTGGGGGGGGGAGGAGGGCAGGATGTTGGCTCTCTGCATGCACTTCTGGGGAGGGAAGAATGAGGCAGAAGCACTCCCTGTAGATTTGTGCATGGAGTGGGGGTTGAATCAGGGTGACTACCTTTTCAAAATGTAAAGACAGGATACAACCCCCCCCCCCCCGATGGCATAGCCAGAGCAGAGTCAAGTGGAACCCGTGGGGGGCAGGGGCAAATGCAGGTGCTCACTGTGGGGGTTGGGGCTTCCTGCCATACTGCCTTCCCACTGGAGGCCTCTGTTGGCCAGCAGGTGAGACCCATTATAGGGCAGAGAGGCTTGGTGCTGCTGCTGCTGCGGCTGCGAGCCCTGTGCCATGCCAATATGGTGAAGTCCCTCCTGCCCACCCAGAAACAGTGGGGGCAGTGGTGGCAGCATGGAATTGTGCCCCCCACTGCTGCTGGATGGGCAGGGGCATGGCTGGTACATGGCTTCTGGCAGGAGCAGCAGCACCAAGCTTCCCCAACCCACTCTGCCTTCCAATTCTGGGTCCCACCCACTGCACAGTGGAGGTATTGGAGGGTGGGCAGCAGGGTGGGGAGCTCTAGACCCACAGTAGGAAGCCTGCATCTTCCCCCACTCTGCACACAAAATGAATGTGGCTGGGAATACAGCCAGGGAGCAGTGAAGAGCAGCTCCCCCAGTAGCGCCTCCAGGTTCAGCCACCAACCCTGCCCCACTCCCTCCCTCACCATGGGGGCCTCAATATGCTCCCCACACCTCCCCCCATAGATTTATCTGCAGGCAGCCGGAGGAGCTGATCTCCACTGCTGCCCAGCTGTATTCCTAGCCACATGCATGTGTGTGCCTGCACATATGCATGTGGCATCCCCTGTGTCCTGCTCCCCCAGCCCCAAGCAGCCCCTTGCAGACTTGAACTCTTCCAACCTGGAGGGGGGAGCCTACTATTTCTCACATTTTTCTCTTTCAAAAGAGAAAATCTGCATTTTTTCATGGTGAACTGAAAGCCCAGATCCCTGCACATGATACTGGGATGATAGTTGAGAGTGTTGAGGACAATTTGGGACAAATGCTGTCCCAGAGTCATTGAGCCCAGGACTGGGGCTTGATGTTTCTATTTCAGGACTATTCCACCCAGTTAGGGACAGGTGTTCAACTTAGGGCAGGTATGGGCTGACTGCTGTGGGCTTGGGGCTCCCTGCCTTGCTGCCCTCCCCCTGGGCAGCCCAGTGGGTAGGACCCAGCAGAAGAGGGCATAGTGGGTCAGGGAGGCTGTGTGCTGCCACCACCACTGGTTCCCCTAACCCTTGTTCTCTCTGCCCTTAGAGAAGGTGTGGGCAATATTTTGGGCCGGAGGCCATTTAGGGAGTTTTGGTGAATTGCTGCCAGGGTGAGGGAAGGGAGGAAGAGGTAGTGCTGATCTGGGCCATGACCAAAACTCACCAAAACTCTCTAAGTGGCCCTCTGGCCCAAATAATTGCCCACCCTGATCTAGGTGCAGGTCGGGTGGTTGCCTGAACCTTGTGGGAGTTGGTGGATTGTATCTGAGAGGGTGAGGGTGCCAGGGACTTTATGATATTGTCATAAGAAATCCAAACAAGATCAGGGGAGTATGAACTGGATGCACTGAAGAAAGCTACATGTGTTTCACCACAGTGAGAACCCCTTGTAGGGAATTTCGGGAGGGAAGCAAAACCAAGGGATTATGCAGACTATATGTGGGTTTTGTATCAATAAACCAGCTCCCCAGAAGGAAAGCAGGAGTTTCAGAAGAGCAAGGATTCAGGAGAGTGGTCATTATAGGACTAAACAGGGAAAAAAGTGGATGGGGAGGTGCTTCCATAGATGATGGTTTCACCTCAGGCATGTTCATTTCCAGACCATTATTCCTATGAACTGTTTGGCCTTGGTCCCAGGGGCAACATTATTGTCCTCAGTGATCACAGGGCTTTGTGTATTTTTTGTCTTGTATCTTGACTCACATTAATCTCTGTTCCATACTCAACACATTATGGCCCAGCATCATCTTCTTTTGTTATCTTTTTAGCTGAAGAATCTTTGGTTGTTGGTTTTCATGCTGCTCTTGATGAACTCTAATATCTGCCCCAGACTCCCTGCAGAGCAGCTCCAACTTGATGAAAGTCCAGGTCTCTTCAAGATTCAAGTCTGTAGCTCAAGTCTGTAGCTGACTCTACTGTTCAATTCCCTCAGCTTTTCTATGTTTGCCCTTTGGAAACCAAGAATTTTAATTACAGAACCTACCTTTGTCCTAATTTCATTTAAACTAGATGTTGTGCTTACTCCACTCACATCTCTGACCATCTGTTCTCCTTTATGCTCATGCGTTTGCCCAACTGTGTCTTCAGTACTGTCACCTCTTGAAGAAATCCATCTGCTATTATGCCCAGGAACAATGGAACAGTACTCTGATTAGTAGCAGCAATTTTTCTCCCATCTCTGTCTGGGAAGTAAAGGTCTCCAATAATGACATGTCACTTGGACAGGGGAGGAGAGGCTGATGTCATTTACTTGGATTTCAAAAAGCCTTTGACTTGATCTCCTATGATGTCCTCATGGTAAAACTGGGGAGCTGTGGCCTCAACAACATTATGGTCTGATTGCTGGGGAACTGGCTCCATGGTCAGACCCAGAAAGTGATTATCGATGGAACTGAGTCAACATGACACATGGTGACCAGTGGCATCTCCTAGGGTTCAGTTCTCAGACCAGAACTCTTTAATATATTCATAAATGATCTGGTTTTGGATGTCAGAAATGGACTGGCTAAGTTCATAGATGACACCAAATTATGGAGAAGCGTGGTCACTGTAGAGGATAGGCTAGGGATTTGGGTTAACCTGGACAGCCACTGCAGGTGATAGGGGTGTGTGAAGCTTCAGTTGCTTATTCAATTCAGAGATTTGGCCCATTTCGGAGGCCAAATCACTGAATCTGAATCAAATCAGGAGACCAAAAAAACCCTCTGAACCAATCTGGAAAAGTTTTGGAAGGCAGCCTTTCAGAGGGAGGGAGAACAGGGGGGGAAAGACTGACATCTGTAGCTGGCCAGTTACTGTGATCTTTGCCTGCGTCCCCTTGCAATCACAGTGCTCTGGGGGAGGGATGTAGAAACAGTATATAAGCTTCTATCTGCAGCCTTTCTGTCCCTTTCATGAGCTGTTTCTACAAGAGCAACAGCTTCTGAAAGGTAGTACTGGACTGGCTTGGCTTCCTAGTGAGTCTCTTGCTAATCTTTCTTTTTGGAAAGGATTGGATACAGCTTACTAATTACCCTTGCCTAGAATCTCTCTACTTATCCCTATCCACTCCATTTCTTTCAACTTATTCTTCCCCCAAAAACCTCTTATTTGTTCTTGTTATTTTTTCCCCACACATTTTTTTTTAAAAAAGCTGTTTTTTCCCTGGCAGTATGATCCATCACTGTGCAGGAAAGCACATATATTACACACACTCACACACATACAGTAAACAGAGAATTAGAAGAGATATTGATGTGACAGGCTAGCTGGTAGTGATTTAGCCCAGAGGTTTTGAAAGGATAAACGATGAATGGAGGGCTTGGGATTCCCTTTCCTCACTAATCAGGCCCTAGAGACTTGCCCTCTATGTCTCCTGATTGGCCCCTTGAGTCACCTGGAGGGGGATAAAAGGGGCAGTGCAGCTGACTCAGGGGAGACCCTTGAGGGACCACAAGGAAGGAGTTTCAAAGAGCTGGCAAGAGCTGGGCCAGTGGGGCGGGAGCAATTACCCCAGAAGAACCTGAAGGAGTGGAACCTGCAGGCAGCAGTGGGACCCTCAGCAATGCATCACGCAGCCAGCAGGAGAGGCTCCCCACTGGGCTCCAGGATCCCCTATGAGAGGCTGTGGCCAGCAGGAGAGGCTCCCCAGCTCCAGCAAAGATCTGAGCAGCAACCTGAGAGGGTCCCAGCTCTGCTTACAGCTCCTCCAATAAGAGGCCATGAAGCTTGACCTGAGGCTGGTGCTCCTGAAAGGTCATCAAGTCCCAGCTTGGGTGAGTGAAGTGATGGGGAGAAATTCTTGTCTCAGTGGAAAGGGGCCACTGTGTTTTCCCTCTTTTCCCCCACCCCTCCAGGTACCTAAGCCCTACATTCCTTGTTATTTGATGTTTTGTATTTTGTGCCTTTTATATTTTGCCAGCCAGTATTGTTTGTTCTGCTGTTTGTGTTTTATATTTTGTTAACTCTTTCTTTTGTCAACTGGATAAATATGTCTATGATTGTAAGTGTCAAACTTTTGTTGAATTCTGCCCCCACCTGTTATGTTTCCACTACTGTTCTCTCATCAAAAGGTATATGGTTATGTCCCCATTAGTGATCTGGCTCTGCTCTATAGGGAGAGGAGGGTCCCTACACCTCGCACAGCGCTTGTGCACTTGTTCTGATCCCTTCAATTGGAGAAGGGTACCTCCTGGAGTACCACCCGGTACATTAATATTAATTACACACACATACAGTAAACAGAGAAGAAGAGATATTAGTTACAGACACATACAGTAATCAGAGGAGAAGCGATATTAGTTAGTTACACACACACAAAGAATAAGAGATATTACAGTTGCACACACACACTCATGCACACATGCGCACACACACAAACATGTTTTCCAGCACAGCAAAGATTAATATGAAGCATACTGGAAAGGCAGGTGCCAGGTCTTCTGGCAGGGGAGAGAGAGGGACTAGAGGGGGTTGGGGGAGAGCTGCCAGTTCCGTGCCCCCCCCACACAAACATAGATGCATCCTCTTTCCTGGCAGTGATGAGTCTTCTGCTGCCAGTGGGAGCAAGGGGGTGGGAGCAGTACCTGTCCCTGCACCACCTCACCTAACACCAAAATAGCCACTAGCACCAGCATGACAGTCTCCTCTACCCCAGTTTCATCTCCCAGCATGAGCCTCCCAGTGCCAGAGGAAGAGCTGGCTTTGGAAGCAGGGGACCTGAGTGCCCTAGCAAAAAAAATTCTGGGGAAAGAGGGGGAATCTGATTTTGTGCTCCACACCCCTCAAAGTTTCCCTAGAGCCAGGTCTCCTTCTCCCCAAGGATGACTGGTGCCTCTTGAGTTGGGGGGAGCACATGCCCCCCCTGACACTGGTCAGTGATGGGGTTGGGGGGTCCCCTGTGGCTGATCTCACTCACCAAAAACTGAGTGATTGTCCTGCTGTCACTTCCAGAAGTGGTGTGACCACTTTTGCTGGCAGCCCCACTCCCCGGCCGGGACTCGCGGGGGGGGGGGGCACCAGCACTCCCACCTGCCCCCCTGCCTGTTGCATAAACAGGGAGTGTGGCCTGACAGGGGGTTCACCAGTGCTCTGTGCATTGCCACTGCTTCTCCGGAAAGCACCTTGGGGGAGGTTGAGGTTGTGGAAGCAAGAGGCTCAGCTGAGTCTGCTCCTCCTGTTGATGTGCCTCTGACTGCTGAGGAGGGGGATAAGGCAGGATCCCCACCCTCAACTCAGAAGAGGGAGGAGCTGCATCAGGCAGGTCTGCAGGTAGCTCTGCACTTCACGTTGGACATCTGGACCAGCCAGGGTGGAGATTATGCCTACCTCTCCCTCACAGGGCACTGGTGTGATCAGTCAGACCATCGGTGGGCTCTCCTTTAAGTGGAGGTGATGGATGAGTCCCACACAGCAAGGGATCTCATGGTAGCCATGAATCACATGGTGCAGGGGTGGCTTGTTAGGCAGGGCAAGATCACCCATCAGTTCATGGTCACTGACAATGGGGCCAATATGGTCAAGATGGTCCGTGATGTGATCTGTGCTGGATATGCAGGAGAAGCCAAAGGCTTTTGTATGGTGAGAGCCTCATCCTGGTATTCCCCAGAATTGGTCCAGGCAGAAACAGGGGCTGCCCTGGGTACTGTATGAAGCCCCCAGTGGGGGTCAGGGCTGGGTCAGGTGCTGTACCAGACCCCCCAGGCCAAGACGAGGACTGTGTAGGGTATTGTACATGAGTTCTAATGTAGATCCTTTATCTTTGTCTCTCTTTTCCCCAGGGGAGTTTTGGGGGCCTCTTGTCTACCAGCAGGAGCATGCCTGGTATCTGGCTGGCATCACCTACTTGCTTACAGACCCATCCAATTTGAGGGAACAGTGTTTTCCTACCTTGGTCTCTTGGTTGCTCACTAAGACCATGAACTGCACCACATGGCTCCAGAAGTGCACCAACCTGGCAGCTCTCCCCCCTGCTACCCTGCCTGTCCTGTTTGTGCCTTGCTGAGGGCTCAGTGATATACTCTACATGCACCCTCTGGTAAAACCACCATGCTTGCAGCAGCGCCCATGGGTGAGCCAATCAGTGGAGTTCAATAAGAAGGGTTCCTGAGGTAACTGTCTCCTCTTGGATCTGGTCTGCTGGAAAGGGGGAAACTGGACACTGGAAATACTGGGAGAATGGGCATGAAACAGAGATGTCCCTCCATGCCGGGGTGGTTTGTGCTGTTCTCTAACACTGAGCATGGCCCCAATCTTGGCCTGAGTGGTCAGTACAGCCCAAGTGTGGCCCCCATCTCAGTTTGGGGGGTTGCACAGCACCTGACACAGCCCTAATCTTACCCTGGGGGGCTCCATTCATGGCAGGGGATGGCACCATGAGGGGTGGAAGCTCTGTGTGGGGATGCTGGCACTGGCTGTGTCCCAGCTGCAGGGGACAGGGTGGGAAGGACAGAGCACCGGGGTTCCCTGGGAGGGAAGTGGAGGTCTCACTGGTTAGAGGGGCTAGGAGCTGGAAGCCTAGGCACCTGCATTCTCTCCCAGTCTGGATGGGGTCTCATCCTGCTCCATGACAGGGCTGGCCCAAGTTCATGTGGAGAAGAACTGGAAAACTGTCTGTGGGGCTTGGGGGGGGGGCGGGCAGGGTGAGGCTGCTCTAAGGCTGGAAGGCTGATGGCTGCTCGCTGGCTGGGTCTGAGGCAGCTCCTGCAGGGAGGAGAATGGGTGCTCTGACCAGGCCCCTGCTGCCCAGCTGGGCAGGGACTGGGTGGTCTGTGTTCCCACTGTACACTTCCCACTACTTATGGGGCTGGAGCCCAGGGCAGGAATGTGCCTGTGGACTGGGTGCCCCACCTGCAGAAGCTGCTCTGTTCAGGCTGTGGCTGCTGATCTCTGCTGTCCCAGAGCTGTCAGGATGTTTGCACAGAGGTTTATGCTCTGGGCACAGTAGGCTTCTGATCCTTGTGAGCTTTGCACAGTGATACCAGGCCATGGTCCTGGCCCTCAGGCTGTCCATCTATCTGCAGGTGCAATGTGCTGCTTGCTGGAGTCATCTCTGGAGTCACCACAGCACTGCAGTATGTGGTGAGGTTAGCAGCACCAGCACTTCTACCTGCTGCCCACTCTAGCCCCTTCCTAGGAGCCTTGGGGCCCAGATCTAAAGAAATTGAGGAAAGTGAACTCAGAAGCTTTGCAGGATAGATGCAGATAGTCTCCAGGCTTCCTCATGGCCTCTCCAGACTCCACCAGCAGATGTCACAGCCGGCTTTCAAGAATTTGGGGTACAGTTACCTCCAAGACCCTGGACCAATTTTCTCGAAACTTGGCAGATTTCATGCTCTCAGCAGAGGCTACCATCCCGGCAAGTTTCTTCCAAATCAGACAAAAAACAACAAAGTTATAGATATTTCATTGATTCCCTTTATACCCCATGGCCGGATCTCCAAGGCGGCTTCGGAGCCGCTTCGGCTGGATCGAGGCAGAAACCCGGTCCAGAGCTCTGGATCAGATTGCGGCCATCTGAAGCAGCCAGATCTGAAGCTGGATCGGATCGCTGCTGACTTGCACAGGCCTACTGGGAGGCACCTGGTCAGCTGGAGGCAGGGTAGATTTGCATCTTATAGACTAAGTAAATTAGAGGACTATAGCAGAATCTTTGGTAAGCAGAGCACTTCCCACAGTTGCTGTGATGGGACAAGTCTTTCAGCACTGGAGGGCTTCAGGTGTGGAAGCCCCCAGGACTGACAGTGGGTCTGTCCCTAGCTGCCCTTAGGAGTGGCTACCAGTTTATCTCTTGCTCACTGCTGTGGATCTTCCAGCTGGGCATTAGTGGTGACCCTGGGCTCATCAGATGATAAGTGAAGGTTGGGAAAGCTAATCCTTGTGTTTTCCACAGAGCAGACACAAAGCACACTCAACCTTCTGGGTTATCTAGCCAGCCCTGGGTACGAATGCAAGCACCATGCCAGCTCTGACCATACATATAGCCAATGTATAGCTATATGAGCTATATAGCCACAGTCTATTTCCCCCATCTGCTTTCCCTGAATACAGAGAGCTTCTTGCTGTACCCCTGACTTCTCATACCCTGGATGCCACCCCCCTGCCTGCTGCAGTCCCCATCCCTCTCAGCCATTGGAGCAGACACACATTTGCTGGGGGATCTCCTGTATTCTCTGCCCAGCATCTCATATGGTTACGCTGCATTTGCCCAGTCTGAGGCAGATCTCACAGCAGCCATGCAGCACACAGGCTGGGCAGTAATGCTTGCCTAAGGGACCTTCCAGAGCCAGCCATTTTTTTCTGCGGGGCACCCCAGTAACATATGGCAGGGAAATGCTCCAAATTGGTTATGTTTTTCCCCCTGGGCCTTGGGATTTGGGGTGTGCAGGTCCTGCAGGCTGGGGGCCTGCTTCTGTCTTGCTGCACAACAGGGGTTGCTGTGGAAAAGAGAGGGGTATTTTTCACTCCTTAGCTGCCAAGCTGACTCTCCACGGCTTGCGTTTCTATGGCAAAGGGAGCTCAGGGTGACATGACTGAACATCCCCCTCTTCACCACCAGGTGGCAGCCTCACCCCACACAGAGCTAGGGGGCAGCACCAGGGAGCAGTGGGTCCACAGAGCTTGGAGCAGGGGCTGCAAGGTAGGTGGAGGATGGCAGAGCTGTTGAGGGTCTGGTTGCTATGCCTGGTGGTGCATTGCTGCCCTCTGCCCAGAGCTGATGCAGCCATAGGGAATGAAAGCCCCCAGTCACTGCCCTCCCAATGGTGTGAGATCCTTCCCAGCCCCTTGGAGTGCCCCCCACCAGGACTCCCACACACTAGTTGCTGCTGCTATCACACAGGGAGTGGTGAGGCTCCACCGCAGATGCAGTCCACTCAAGTGGGTCCTACCCCCTGCCACAGCTGATGCACAGGAGTTGGGTCTCCAGCTGCAGGGCTTGGAGGTCTATGGCAAGCAGGCACTGAGAGTAGGGTGGCCATCACAGAGGACAGTTCAGTTGTCCTCTGTCCTCTATTGATATAAAACCGGATGCCTTTATGTCTGTTTTTTTATCATTAAAGGCGTCTGGTTTTGTATCGATAGAGGACATAGGACAGAGTAGCAGAAAACTGGAATGTCCTCTCTGATGGCCACCCTAACCGAGAGTACTGCCTGGGGAGGTAGCTGGGAGGCGGATGGAAAGTCCTGCTTCCTGGCTCAGCTGCTTCTGATGCCCCCAGCTCCAGGCAGGGGGTTTCCTCTCCCTCACTCCTGCTTCTGAGGTTTTCATGATGTTCTGCTGCTGGGCTGGGCCTGGGAGATGGGCAGAGAATATGAGAGACTGAGGGAACTGGGCTTATTTAGTCAGGAGAAAAGAAGACTTGCTGTCACTGACAGCGAGGATAGCAGTTGTGGGCGGTCCCTGCTCACCATGCACCACTTGCCATCCCCCCCGCACCACCGACATTGCCACGGCCCCACTTGCTGCCTACAAGCCCCTGCCACTGACTCCACTACCGCCGCCTGCAGGTAGTTGCCATGCCCCTCCAGCCTCAGGAGGCATGCATTGCTCATGGGCCTTCATATCACTCTTTCCCAGGGCACCAATGGCAATGGCAGCAGGAATTCTCTGGCTGTCAGGCAGAACCCCTCAGGGGCCATGGGGATCTCCGCTCCCCCCCCCCCCCGCATGATGTTAGTAGCTAGTGGTGATTTTGTGACAGTGCCAGGGTCAGTGCCATGTGTTGCGGGGGTGTCATACAGGTCCCCCTTCCTTCTGCAGCTGGGTTAAGGCCTGTGGCAGGCCAATAGGGGGTGCTCCTACATTGAGCCACCTGCCTCACTGGCCCAAACTACCTTGCAGGCTCCAAGTGTCTCCCTGGGGGTGCTTCACATCTGGCCAACCCCTTCCTGAAGCACACCTGCAAGCCTGGGGGTACCACTATCACCACCCAGTGTCTGGACTGATTTTGGTCCTGTGCCCCCCGGAAAACACAGGTCTAGTAGTCCTTGAGGGTACTTGACCCACTACAGGAACTTGGGAAGCTTCCCTCAGTCTGAAACAGAAATAGTGGTCTCCCTTAGTTAGCCAGACCAAAGCATGATTTAGATCTTCTCCCAATAAGTCTCCCATGCTAAGTACAGAGGAGAACTTAATTGGTTACAAGGAGTAGGTTTGGAATAGGGTGCAGTGTAGAGCAATATCAGAGAAATCCCTTAGAGCAAACAGTGGCCAATTTGAAATGCATTACTGGTTGCCGGGTAGACTGGCACGGTTTCTAGCCCCCTCCGAGACATTGCTTAGAACAATAGGGAGTTAAGCCCTACTCACCCGGGTGTGTGAAGCCAGTCACATAGGTAGAGGGAGAAGGTTTCCCCCTCCCTCAGGAATGTATTAAGCTCAGGTTACAAAGTCAGGGTTACCTGAAGCCGATGGGGCCAGGGGTGTTTGCCCTCTGCAGTGACCATGCAAGCAAATTATCAGATTGGTCATCAGCCTGATAGTAGAGTGTGGGGAGAGACAAAAATGGCATTCTGCCACAAGGCCTTCTTCACCTCCAGCCCCTTCCCTTCCTAGGCCCAGGAAGAGGGGAGCCCAGAGATGGCTGCTGGCCTCAGGAAGGGGAGGTGCAAGTGTAGGGATCAGAATCTCTCTAGGGAAAGCCTGGGCCCAGAGAGGCAGCCTGTCCCTGAGCTCTCCCCTGAGCCCACTCCCAGGCCTCATTGCCAAGCATGTGAGCAGCGTAGGCAGGGTGGCAAATGCCTCTGCTCTTATCACCAGGACTTGGGCTTGGGCCCTGTCAGTGCATGGAGCTCCAAACACTTTCAGCTGCTGTGCCACAGGTTGCAGGAACACAACAGTAGTGTCGGGCTTGCGGGTCAGGGGGCTGAGAGGGATGCAGAAAGCTCTGAGCAACCCAGGACGCACAGGGTTCCCTGCAGTCAGAAGGACATCTACACCCTAGCTGAACCCCTCTCTGTGGCCCTGTGCTTTAAATAACCCCAGAATGCTATATTAATGGGAGCACAGCTTAAACCTTTTTCAGCACATCTACATTAGGGGGGAACAACACCAGTTTCAAATCCAGTTCATAACTCTGGTGCAGCCTTCCTCATGGAAGGTGGTTTCCCCTTACCAGTGACTACCAGTTAAGTCCACCTTGTCCAGTAAGGGCATGCTGTACAGAGAATACTGCCCAGGATACGCTGTTTGTTCCATAACTCTGCTGTCTGACCACAGAGGCCTCAGGCCTGTTTCCCTGAGGGAGCTCAGACCCATTGAGGGGCTGGGAATGGTTACTTTTGTCCAAGGAGTGGACAGACAGATGTTGTCCACTGCTCTTGCTTAGGATATAAATCAGGGGCACAAAGCCAAAGATAAAATGAGGGAGTTGCCCCCCAGGGGATGATAATCTGTCCCTGATGTGGGAGCTGATGTCTCATCTTGTTACTGTGAGGGGGCCAAGGCCTTCTGGGTGCTGGAGTGGGTGTAGATGGGCCAGGGTTGACTGGATGTGTCCCACAGGATTGCCCCAGCCCATGCACTGTCTGGCAGCAGGCTGGAGAGCAGATGAGAGCCCAGCAGTGAATTGGGGTGGCACTGAGCCAGGCAATGAGACAGCAAGGGACAAGAGAGCATCATCCCACTGCAGCACCACACCTTTGGTGCTGAGACCTGAGCATGTGGGATGAGGGTAGGTTCTGAGGGATGGTAGCACCCAGTTCTCTGGCTCCCATGCTGAACACTAAGGTGCTTTCATGTGGTTTGGGTAAAGCTGCCAGCTGCCTTGATCAGAAGCAGCAGGAGGTGAAGCAGCAGCTGGAGCTGAGCTCAGCTGTGAGGGGACAATGGCAGAGTTTTATGCTACTGAGGGTGGGTGCCGCATGGTTTTAGTGAACCCCATGTGGGGACCAGAGTGGAGCTTGCAGGAGGCGCCACTTAAACCAGATCAGGAAGCATCCACACTGGGGATGGTATGAGGTGAACTAGAGAAAATTTGTGTTAAACTGTTGCAGCATCTATGTGGACAAAGCTTAGATATCAGCTCTGAGGAGAGCATGAAGTAGCTTAGACCTGGGTAAGGGGTCATCCCACTGGCCTGTCCTCAGGGAAGGGAACTACAAAATTGGTGGTGGTGGAGGGGTTCATCCAGCGGCCTCCTGGCCATCGTGTCTGACCAGTTGGCTTACCATTCTCAGTGAGCACTACCATGCATGGCCAAGCCATGATCTGAGGAAAGGCAGAGGACTGCAATTGCTGCTGAGCATCTTATCTGTGAAATGTTGCAAAGTTTTACAAAGGGTTTCTGTCTCTTGGCTCTCCAGAGCCAATATCTGTATCCAAAGAAGAATCCAGCTCCAGGTACAGAACACCTCAACGTCACACACTAAATATATAAATTATGTTTAAATATGATGATCTAAGTTTGTATATGTCTGACTTCAGCTTCCATGACTGTTCTGCCCAAAGGTTGCCCCTTGCCAATCCTTTATGGGCAAGCACTTTCCTTTTCAATGCAGGATATTACCCAGCCACTTCACATTTCTAAGAGGGCAATTATCACATACTCAGGACAAGCTCCCTGGCTTTGTTCTCCTGCTGCAGCAACAGAAGCAGTTGACAGAAGGGTTTGTTAAAAGTGTATCACCATTCTTCACCCCCCACCCCCACCCACTTGTGTGGAATTAAATCTCATTTTTCCCACTCTGTGTCTGAGGCAAGTCAGGGAATGTTTGGCTTTGTTTCATAGTTTCATATTCATATTACATCACCCAACTCCCAGGTCCATGCATTATCAACTCTTCCCAATAAGGAAGGCAGACAGGGATGGGAAATACATTTTTATTACACCTGAGAACTTACTAAAATGACAACAGAAAAAAATACCATGGGATGCCCACTTCTTGGGTCCCCTGTTTACAAAGAAGCAGCACCAAAAAACTCTCTTCTCAATTGGTTTTCTTTCCTGACAATGCACCCTCTGTCTGACTCACCCTTTGCTCCCTGAACCATAGTGGTGCTTTCCTGCTTCTCCGTGGTAATACTCCTGTCTACCTCCTAGACAGAGACAAGCTGAGTGAAGCTCATGTGCACTTCCCTTATGAATAGGGGGCTTGTTCATGTGCTTAAGAACATGATTCTTAATCAGTGTGTGTGTCTCCTGGATATTCACATGGCACTGTGTGGCCAGCTCAAGAAACTGGTTTGTGCAGCCTAGAAGCTGCTTCCTGAATTCAATAGTGTTGGCCATGCTTCACATATCCCACTCAACATCCACCCTAAGCATCTCCCAGACTTCATCCTGCCGGTCATCCGCGGCGATCACTCAGATTTGTGTGGCCTCCACCAAAGCCTCCATCATGTTGTCTCTGAAGCATCACTGCCTCTGGCAGTGCATTCGTTCTGCTCCAGTGTGAGCTGGGGTCCAAGGTTCAGATGCACATCAACAGCTTCTATCCAGTGTGGTAGCTGGTAACAGGAATAGGAAAACAAAGTGTAGGTGGTGAAATCTCTCTTCCTCAAACTTTAAAAGTAAGGTTAACCACCTCCAACACTACATGCAGAAACCCCCCAGCACATCCAACCCAGTAGCACCAAAACAGTGCCTACCATAGTGGCGCAAATGGATATAATGCCTATTCCCCAATACTTATAAGTCTCTGGACATGTGTCTTCTTGCACTTCAGAAACAGAAACTGATCTCTGGGTCTCAGGAACTTCTGATGTGCTAACCGTGTCAGGTGGGGAAAGCAGAGTTACATCCAATGCGCTGTCTTCCTCTTCACCTGTGCTCATTAATGAAGGTGTTGGGGAAACTGGGTTCAGAATCAGGGTCACCTCTTCTTGGCCATCCCTGTCATCCAGTAGCAGCAAGCAGTCACCCCATGGCTCCAGCATGCTTACTGTTTCAGTCTCAGGGCACACTGTGGTTCCTTAATTAGATGTGCTCTCCAGAACAACACCAGTCCCAAATGACCAGAGATAAGAATCCTCACCCACATCCTTGGAGAGAATGACAGACAGCTGGTCATACAATGGAGCAATTGTGTGTGCTGCCCCAGAATGAGAATTCTCATCCTTGGCCTAATAAAACACACATTTCAGGGCCTTGTTCTTGCTCTGGCACTGTGTCCAGTGCTGGCTATGCCCATGCTCCTTCATTACACTGACTTATTCCAGCTGCTCAATGTTCTTTTTCTCCAACCAAATATTAAGTTTCTCCCAGGTCCATTTGGGGCCAAATTTTATGGATGTATCAGGCTTCTGCTCTGTTGCCTGCATATAGGACTTGCTCTTCAGAGACAATGAGAAGCTTCCTATGCCCAAAAAGTAATCAAGACCAAGGTATCCTGACAACAGAATTGTGGAATGGGTTCTGGCAAAATTTGGGGACGATTATATAGACATGTGTTGAACAAACCTTTTTGAAAATTCCACGTACGCATAACTATGAAGGTATGAACTGTGTCTCAGTACTGGCAGTCAGGGCAATTTGATCAAATAATGTTTCTGAACAAAGCAATGGTGATAGGCATAGACTGGCCCAAATTGACCCCTACCTTGTCCATAAGGATAGATCAATAATGTTTCACTGCTGATCACACCCAAGCATCTGTGGCTGATAGGTCTTCCTTTAGGAAAAACTTCCCCTATCCTCTCTGTGCCACCTATCAAGTGTTCAACTGTACTGGGGCTTTATTTCATATGAAGGGAAGAGAGAACATTCTGGATTTGTAGTACACTGTGTCTTTGACTGCCAGAACCCCAACTTTTTTAGCAATGAATGATTTAATTATTTCTTGGACATTAGTGAGGGGGCAAAACTCAAACTGCCAAGTTAGGGGAGGAGAGCGGGGCACAGGAGATTGCAATGCTCAGCAGTAGAAATGTAGCATGGGTGTTAATAAAGCCCTGTTCCAAAGATGGGTGGGGGTCAATTATGGACCATAGTGAGTGGTAGAGGACTTTACAGTTCTGGTGCCTCAATGCCTGGCATAGACCTTGAGGTGTTAATGGGAGCTATTGAGACATAGCACCATCCCTCATACACCCATGTTTCAAACCTGGGTTATTGCAGGGCAGGGTTCATTTATGGGGAGATACTTCTTCAGTGTTCCTATTCATTGATCCAGTAAATGCCAATATCTCAACCCCAGGGTTCATGAACGGGTTCCTAGAGTCATCCTAAACCCCACAAGTTCTTAGTGGATGGGTGGTACACCACCTGCCCCCCACCTCTCCTCTATGCTAGAGGGCAAAGGCTCTGCTGTGACAACACCAAACACATGGCCTTCTGATCTGGACTATCATTCAAATGCAAATAGCAGGTCAGTTTTAATGCTAATAGATTATATTCAGGTACCATATCTATTCAGATGACTCCCTTAGTGAACTTTGGTGGTGCTATGCGATGAACAATGACCCTACTGAATACTGGCAAACAATATGGCTTCATAGACATTTCATAGATTCATAGACATTAGGGCTGGAAGGGACCTCAAAAGATCATCAAGTCCAGCCCCCTGCCCAAGGGGCAGGAAGTCAGCAGGGATCATAGGATCTCAGCAAGATAAGCATCCAAATTTTTCTTGAAGGTGTTCAATGTGGGTGCTTCAACCACCTCCAATGGCAGGTTATTCCAGACCTTAGGAGCTCAGACAGTAAAGAAATTCTTCCTTATGTCCAGCCTGAAACGGTCTTGCAGTAATTTATAACCGTTTGACCTGGCTTCATGGAATCCAGGTGGAATGAGTGAGGAGGACCAAATGGAGTTTCCAAGTGAAATGTTTGAGGGGTTTGTTTGTTTTTTTTCCTTTTCATATTATAACAAGGATTTTACTAACTCAGTTGTTGGAATCCCATGGATATTTCTTTTGTTGAATGTTCCATGGGAAATGCATTTTTAACCTGCAAAACAAAATTAAGAAACTGCCAAGGCAGATACCTTGCTAAACATCTGGTTATTATTATTAGGATTTGCCCCCTTTTCAAGCCTTTGATTGTGATGTGTGGACCCATTTTAATTTGATTTCCTTTCCCTTTGACTATATTTTAATTTGATATACAGTAGAAGTAGCCTTATTTACAATTCTGGCAGGTCCAGCCCTGATGGAACACAATACATGGGTTTTTTTCTAGTAAGCCTGGTACATGACCAGGTAACCAACTTTTAGTCTGACAGGTTTTTCAAGTGGCCCAAAATGCCCGTCCATCTGATTGCATTTTACCTTTAAAGTCTGGGCATTTGTATTTTTTTCTGCCAGTCATGGCTTGGTGAGGAGTAATCTCAAGGGCAACTGTTGTTTTTTACAAAGCCCTGAGAATCAAAGACTATGTAACATTTCAATCTCTGCCTTGTTGGCTTACTACTTTTCTTAGAGCCAATTTTTAAAGTGTGGTTTGCCCATTTCAGTTGTCCCAAGCTCTGGGGATTCTTAATTCCAGATGCCTGACAAGTTCTTTTTATTAAATTGAATTATCTTACCAGCTTGCTGTAAGCTTACCAAATTTATTTGTGCAAACCATATTTATCCAATTTACTTTTATTTTTTTCATTAGATACAATTAAAAATGAGGTACTCATATTAATTAACATTGTTTGCCTTGCCACAACCATCCTTTATGTCAAATTTTGACTTACACAGAAACCGTTTACCAGTTATACTTAATGGGTGTCAATGACAACAAAGGCTAAACTGAGGGTGCCAGACAAGTTTGCTCTTTCCACGGGGGAGCTGAGGGTTTGCATTGATTCCCCTCCTAGTTAGTCTTTAGAGCCTTCTTCCCAATTTTATAGCTATGTTTAGCTCCCTGCATAATTTCCCATGGCTGCTGTCTTTTTTTATGAAACTGCACTTTTTTGGGGAAGAACAGTTTTAACACTAGGAGTGTCACTAATTTACCCTTTATATTAGGGAGAAGTGCTGAAAAATCCTTTGGATTCATACATTTTTTACATGAATAAACCAAATTACCCACAATGTAGTGGTTTCGTTTTCTTGGCAGCTTTACTGCCAATGTGTCTTGTAAGGCTGTAGCAGCCTGTAGTGCTTTTACAGTTACAGCATTTATCAACACTTTTCTTGAGCTGCTCCTTCTTCCACAATAAATCTTTTAGCTCTAGATTTTGATGCTGGACTAAATTTCCATAATACTTTGCAACCTTCCAGAGAGCCCATATGACTCCTGCTTTCTTTTGGCTTGGTGTCAGTAACCAAAACATTGCATGCCTTAAAAGCCTACTTTAAGATGTCATGTCCTTGAAAGGTACTCAAACTCCAGGGACAGGTACCTTTTTCTTGGACCCATTTCTCTACCAGTGTCTAGTCCCCACCAGCAGAAGGGTACTGGTCTGGGGTGGTCATTCTTACCAAAAGGGTGTGACCCTAGTCACTGTAGCCTCCCGTGGCTTTCCCCCAAGCATTGGGTGTTTGGGTTCTTCATGAACCTAGCCGTAGCTTCTTGGGCTGCATGGCCAGGCTATTGGGAGCGTCCTCAGGTTAGTTACCCAGGGGTCTCTCCTGCCACATCTTTGATGATAAGTTGGTTTCTTTTGGGAGGACAATGTCTGGTCCCGCCTCCCCTGGTACTTTCCCTCGGCTGTCCTCATGGTTGTATCTTCTCAGGGCTCCACCTCCTCTAACACCAACTGCGACGTTGTTCGTCAGGGCCAGTACTTGGGCCCCGCTTTTGGCTCAGTTTCTTAGGGGCTGTGGTCATTAGCTAGTGATGGTACTCACACCAAGCGCTTTCTGCGGCCTCTCTTTCACTCTCAGTTTAGGCGGAGCCAAACTACTCCTGCCATCCAGCCCCCCTTGACATGTCGTTTGCTCCCTGAGTTCGGTACCTGGTGCCTGTCACCTGGGTCAGAGTCCCTCCCTCATCATCTTCACCAGTGTCCCAGTCACTGCGGCTGCCACCCTCAATCCACACTGGCTTTGTTAGCAACTCCTCGGGACCTCGCTGGCCCAGCATTCACTTGGTGCTTCCCTTCTGAGGGAGCCACTAAATCTCCACCACTGGATTGTTCATTTACTCTGGCCCCACTGTGCCAGCCAGGGACACCGTTTCCAGTCACCCCAGCTTCCTTCCAGCCGGACCTTTTCTCTGGGTGCCAGGTGCCTGCCCAGCCAATCAACCATGCCTAGGTGGACACAAGAGCCGTTCCCAGCTCCGCTGTGGTTTTTTTCTTTGATCTTCATCTGCAGCAGCTCCAGATGCTGCGGTTTCACTTTCACTGAGATCAGCTGTCAGTGCGGCTTTGCTCCGTCTCTCCCCAGACTTCAGTAAGTTTCCACCAGAGTCACCAAGAAGGACTAGCTACTATAATTTGCCAGTGTCTCAGTTATCCCTTTCCAAGACCAAAATGACTTACTTCTGCAGTCAGACCCTGGGAACTGATAAACAAACTACCTCAGTTTTATCTAAAAAGCTAAACAGACAACCTACATCCATGGTTCCCTGATGACCTACATCCACAGTTATGCCTGGGGGAAGACCTTGTCAAAGGCTAAAAAGATGACCTTCAGCCACAATCATCTGACCACCTACATCCACAGTCATGACTTGAAAACACCTGTCTTAGATCTTCCAGAATGACATTATCTGACCTGCATCCCTTCACAGGGCAAAAATAATCATGCCATGTTTCTGAACCTACATCCACAGTCCAAACAACATGGGGGAACCTACATCCACAGTTCACACCCATCACCCGGCCGCCCACATTCTCCACCAATTTGTTGCGTCCCTTTGATGCTATAATGGGTCTTATACCAGGCAAGAAGAGTAAGGCATGATTGTTCTAAACTAAAAGCAAGTTTATTGAACCATAACAGACACAATTTTAATTCAAGGTGAAGTAGCAGTAGCAGTAGCAGTTTAAAAATTTTAGATTTGTAGCTAATAAAAAAGCAGACTCTCACCACCCCATAACATTATGAATGCAACTTCACTGGTTGATCAGGCCATGATGTCTTGTCCAGGGATCCTGGTTCCCATGTCTGATGTCAAGACAGGATCTCGGATTGGTGACAGGATCTCTTCAGGCTTCTTCAGGAGTGTTCTGAAGGGTACGCTCTCTCACTTCTTTTTTTATACCATATATTTTTATTACGTAAAATTAATTTAAGCCTTCCTTCTAATGCATATTAATAATCTTGCTTCTGTTTGCCAAATATGGTTACCTGTAACTGGAATTTTCTATTCTGAGGAACTCTTTTCATTCTTAGGTCGGGGTAGGTTTTACTTTGACTGTTCCTCTTTTGCCCAGGTTCAATTTAGTTAGCTAACTTCCTAATTCATTTTAAGTCAGGGACAGTATTTTTCCATCTTCTCCTTTCACTGAGTGCAGGTCTTGAACACAGTTCAAGCTAAGCATGCAGCTTGAGCTGAGTACAAGGGTCATACCCAGGCCTGAAGGCCTCTGGGTCCCAACAGGAGGGGCTATAGCCACCCCAAAAGTGCACAGAACCATGCACACAGCTGCACACATCTGGCCCGGTATCTATGGCATCACAGTGCAGCTGCCTCAGGGGTCTCCATGGAAACTGGTCCAAGATGCTACAGTGGGGGCTGTTGAGAAATGCAGTCCATAAACAGAAGAAATAAAATGGAAGGACGAACCTCAAACTCCCCACCCGCAGTGCCTAATGTAATTTGGTATGCTGCAGTGGTGGTGGTCCATACACCACCACCAATATTTTACAAGGTCCCTCCACCCCACCTCCACACCCATCACCACGGACCACCATTAGAAAACAGAGGCCAGCAGCAGCAAATGGCAAGTTTGCAATTGAGGGTGTGTGGCACCTCTTCTTAGCACTTTAATATTTCTTGATAACTTTCAGGTTTCTAAGAATTGCCTTCCAGAACCCCCTCACAAGGGAAATGCTGCTTCCTAGACCCACCCCCTGTGCTACAAGTGTGATTTTTAGGTAAGGATAGAAGTCTCCCACAGGAGATTTTATATTCTGTAGAGGGAAGCCAGTAAAGTGGTTTTGGGAGTATGGGCCAAAACCCATCTTCTTTCTTCCCTTGCAGGACTCTGAGAAGAGCAGAAATTGAGGAAGGACAGGAATGAAGAATAAAAAGATTAGATGGTAGAAGACGAAGAAGATTAGATTAGATTAGAAGAATAGATTAGAACAGAGGTAGAATAATATATAGAGCATAACGGATATAATATAGATAGAATAGATATATTTTTATAATGTATATATACATATTTTAAGTATTTTGTATTTATGTTTATATTTTATATTGTATTTTTATAATGTGATTTTTTAATGTTTTATAATGGGTGGATGGGTGTTTTTTTCTTTTTAAGGTACAGGCTCTTTATTTTTTTTAAATATTTTCTTTTTTTAATTTGTATTTCTTATTTTTAAAACATTTATTTTCTTATAGGTATTTATTTATTTAAGAGCTATTTGTTTGTTTTATACTGCACATACACACACACACACACACACACACACACACACATATATAAAATCACTGCATTAAAAAAAGCTAAAAATTTAAAATAAAGCTGTGGCATTTTTCCTTTGATAGGCAGATTGGCATGGGAGTTCACACAGTTTGGGGGTGTTGGAGGGGTTCCATGCAGCTTGGTGTGGGGATTCCTGCCAACCATGGGCCACCTGGAGCCCCCATGATGATGAGAGTCGTGAGCATTGGGCAGGGGCTGGGAAGCTACAAAGTGCAGGGCACCTATATGAGCAGGTATGGGAAGCTGTGCAGCATAGGAATAGGGCATGGCAAGATGGGGGCTACAAAGTACCAGGTGCAGACTGGGCTCTGTCTGGGCAGTGGGGGCTGCCTCAGGGGCTGGTTGGGATCTAGTCTGGTAATGCTACAGAACTCCCAGCTCTGTTTGGAGGAAGTCAGGGCAGGGGATCTCATCAGCTGGCCTGAAAGGGCCTTTGCAGGTAAATTGCTGCTACCTGTTCTGAAGTCTCCTCAAGGGGGGATGGATTATGCATTAGAGTAGTGATGGGGTCTGGGTTTTGGTGCCATTGAAATGGAGTCTGCTGCCTAGTTGACCGAGTTCCTGGCCATCTCAGCACAGAGCAGTGGGTCCTGAAGATGATTTCCCTCCAGGGCAACCCCTGTTCCTGGCTCGAGGCTAGCAATGAGTAGTAGTGATGCCTGTTCTCTGTCAGAGGCACCTTGCACATAACACCCCCCATTAGGTCATTTTGCAGGTAACCGGGGGTGGGTGGATGCTGGGGGAGCTGATCTCGGAGTTCAGTATGGGCTGGATAACAACCCACTCTGCCCTGCTGGACCTGGACAAGCTCCCAGAGTTCAACAGGTGGGCAGCTTGGCGGTGCCATTACAACCACAACCTTGTTTCTCTGCAGATCTCCACCCCTCCAAGGACTCCACCTGCCTTCTTGTTTAGCCTGCTTCTCAGGTGTAGCCTCCTTGCTGTGGTCCTATGAGCTTCCTGCTTCTCCCCCGCTCAGAGAAGGTTCCAGCAGCCCCTGTCAGCATCCTGCCTGTCAGACCCCATGGAGGCTTAAGGGGTCATTTGATCCCAGTATTCATTTCTGCCCAGGGCAGGGGGTCAGACTTCATGATCTGCTCAGGTCCCTTCCGACCTTAACAACTGTGACAGGCTGGCTGGCAGTGACCTAGCCCAGGGGTTTTGAAAGGGCAAAAGATGATAGGAGGACTTGGGATTCCCTTTCCACGTCAATCAGGCCCCAGAAACTCACCCCCCCCAGTGTCCAAAATCATCATGCAAGGCCCATAACGCAAGGGCCTTATACTTCCAAGGGAGGACCAGCTGCCAATATTTCCATCCTTCTGGGTCCTGCACCTCCCGATGTAGCACTCCGTCAAACAAGCAAAGACTTTCCCACTCCCTCAACAGGAGGTGGGCTGCTGGGGTAGTATTATTAAGGGTCACGGGGTGGGTATTCCCTGATCTCCGGGCACGCAGCACCTCTCGCACATCTGGGTCCTGTTCTTGCGCCGTCTGCCATTCTGTGGCCATGACCTGGGGCAACAAAGAGGGAGTCAGCATGGTGTACTGAACCCAGGCCTCTGGGATCCCCTCAGGGGGCAACCCCAACACCTAAGCCATGCAAACGGTACTTTCCCTTGTCCCCACAGGGTCTTGTATCTGCAGGTCGCAAATGGTCCTCACTGTCTCGGGGCTCCAAACACTCCCGGGGTTGCTGGGGAGTTGTCGAGACAGGGCATCAGCATCCACGTTCTTTTGTCCCACTCGATAGTGCAGGCTGAAGGTGTAGTTGGCTAGTGCCGTGATCCAGCATTGGCCAGTCGCATCCAACTTAGTGCTGGTGAGCACATAGGTAAGGGGATTATTGTCTGTCCACACCTGGAAGGTAGTCCCATACAGATAGTCCCAGAATTTCTCAGTGACAGCCCACTTGAGGGCCAGAAATTCAAGCTTATGTACCGGGTAGCGTGTCTCGCTGGGTGACAATTGCCTGCTGGCAAAAGCCACTGGTTGCTGTTGTCCATCGCATTCCTGGTACAGTACAGCCCCCAGTCCTGACAGGCTAGCATCTGTGTGCAAAATAAAAGAGCAGTTGGGATCAGCATATGCCAGCACAGGTGCCTGCGTCAACTGCCGAATCACCTCCTGAAAGGCATCTTCACATCGTGAGTCCCATTGGGAACCAAAAGGCTCTGTGGGGCTTTGTGTCACAGGAAGCCCATTTAAGCCACTGTTTCATCCCTTCTCGCAGGGCAACCTTCCCACCTGGTGTCCACGAGTTAGGGCATTTAAAGGTCCGGTTACTTTAGCATAGTCTTTAATGAATCGCCGATAGAAACCCGCAAATCTCAGGAACCTTTTCAATTCCCTAAAGTTCTTGGGTCGAGGCCAGGTAGTCACAGCACTTACCTTCTCTGGATCAGTGCTGACCCCTTCCTGTGATACAATATGTCCTACGTACTTCACAGAGGCCTGGCAGAACTTACATTTATCAATGGCCAACTTAAGTCCAGCAGTTTCCAGCCAATCGAATACCCAGAGTAGCCGTTCTTCATGTTCCTCCAGGGTCTTTCCGAAAACAATAATATCATCTAAATAAACCAGTACTTGGGTCATGTGCATATCCCCAGCCACCTTCAACATTAGTCGCTCCACCCCCTTATCCTCCCCCACATCCCAGTAATGCAGGGAGAAAACACGGGCTCAAGCCCCGAGTTTTTCCCTGAGCTGAGCTTTACAGGCTTCAGGCACTGGAGAATTCCTGAAAAAGAACCTCGAAGGGTCAGTTGGAGGGGGGTTTCCCTCCTGCTTAGGGTTCACCATTTCAGCTTCCTTTATCAAGGCTGCCTTCTGTCCCAGGTGGACCACAATATCTTTCAAGGTTAGGTTAACCACTATCATGGTAACTGGATCTTGGTTGAGTCCTTTTGTCTCGATCATGTCATCAGGGACCCTCAGTGCACCGGGTCTCTCTGTCCCGGTGGGGGTCTCCACCACCAGCAGCTTATTCTTTCCATTCCTCTCAGTCCAATTGCATACAGTAGGCAAAGCCCATTGGCCCTGTGCAGGGACTCACTGGGGCTTTGCTCCAGAGAAGTGCAGGGTCCCCACAACCTCAGGGTGACCCATCTCTCTATGCTCCCATCGGTCATATGCCTCTGAGCACAAGGCATGCATCATTAACCGTTGTTGGTAATCTGGGCCAGCCTGTTGTTTACAGTAGCAAGCAAGAACCTGCAAAAGGCTGGAGTTGGTCCCTACAATTAGAGTGGCCCCTTTCATCCACCCTGGATCAGGGCATACTAGAGTGATGGTCGATACTTCTTCTTCCACCCCAGCTATTTGAGCAGGGAATTTTAGCCTCACATTCACATAACCTCTGTAAGGATACTGTTCCTGGCTTAAGCCTCAAAGTCCCAACCCCATAAGGGGAAGCAAAGGCAGGTGTCTCAGATGTTCCTCATAGAAGGATTCGAATAGGATGGTAACCTGGGACCCGCTGTCTAGAATGGCCCGGCACGGGCGACCATTCACCATCACGGGGACCTCTGCATGGGGTCCCACTAGCCCCTTTGGCAGTGAATTTACTGAGGGTAATGTGCGGGAGTCTGTCTGGGTCTGGAGTGGAGCCGACTCCATTGCTCTGCCCCTTTCCCATTTCCTGCTGCCCAGCACCCTTTTAACCTTTCAAATACCAATTCAGGGTTCTCAGGCTGGGTGCACTCCCGAGCCATGTGCCCTGGCTCCCCACATCTATAGCAGAACCCCGGGGCCCTAGAGTGGGTATGGGGCTGAGGTCCTCCCGAGGCACAAGGATGGGGCAAGGGCTGACCCCTGGGGGGAGTTCTGGACATGGCAGCTGCTAGTGCTGGAGCAACAGGCTCCTCCTCCACTCCCAACAAAGTGTACTCATGGGGAGCCACCGATAGCACCCGACCCATGGGTCCTCTCCGGGGGGAAACATCCTCTGGGATCCATATAGTCTCTCGGAGTCTGGATATCTCTTCCTCTTCATGAATCTCTCAGAGGAGGTGACTGAAGTCAGGTGGGCTGCTCCTGCTCCCCGCCAAGTTGAGGTTCTGGAGTAAGTCCGTGCTATACCATGCCCCAATACAAATTTGCCGGAGCTGTAGCTGATTGGCGTCAGTGACACTAAGTGCTCCTTGGGTCATCAGGCGTTGTAGCATGAGCTCTAAGCGAAGGACGTATGCTGAAAGAGTCTCACCCTTGAGCTGGAAAGTTCCCAGCAATTCGTAGTACACCCCTGCACTCCCTGTGGGTTGGCCAAAAGCATCCTCAAGGACCTGCATGTATTGCTGGTGGTGATAGCAGGGTTCTGGAGTTTGGCAGTCCTCACAACCCCAAAGGCATGCTCCCTCAGGACCTCCAGCAGACAGTGTCACTTATCCTCATCAGGTATTTGCCAAGTCAGTAAAGTCTCTTGAACATGGGAGAGCCAAGAGTCAAATCCTTTCTCCCCTGCAGGGACTGGCAGGTTCCCAAGAAACTCCAGAGTCTCTTATAGGCTGCCTGTTCACTGGAGGAATGGGTCACCTCCCACAGAATCTGCTGGAAAACCCTCACTGATTCCGGGGTAGCTTCAGTACCAGCAGTTTGCCCCACTCCCCCCTGCACAGTCCCATCACTCCCAGAATGTACAGTATACTGGTCGGCAATGGACATGTCTCCTGGTGGCTCTCTCTCTCTCTACAGGGGTACACAGTGCTTGAATAATATTCTAGCACCCTCTACACGGGAATCCCAGACAAGCCCCCAAAATGTAACCCGAGCGGTACTCCAAGAGGTACCCCCTCTCCAGTTGAAGGGATCAAAGCAGGTGCACAAGTGCTGTGGGAGGTGTAGGGACTCTCCTCCTCTCTAGAGCAGAGCCAGACCACCAATGGGGACTTAACCGTATACCTTTTAATACTGGGAACATAACAGGCATAAATCAGAGGGTATAGTGGACACTACAACACCCCAAGGGGGCAGGATTCAACAAAGGTTAGACACTTACAATCACTGACAAAACAGAGTTAACAAAATATGAAACTCAAACAGCAGAACAAAAAATATGGGTTGCTGAAACATACAAAGGGCACAAAATGCAAAATGTCAAATGACAAGGAAATATAGGACCTTGGTACCTGAAGGGGGAGAAAGGGGGGAACACAATGGCCCTTTCCCACTGCAAGAAAGTTTACTTCTTCTTAGCTCACTCACCCCAAATCACCTCAGCTTGGACTTAAACCTAGATCTCCCAAGTGATAGTCAGGAACACTACCACACAGCCACTACAGGGGTCCCTGCTTCATCCTGCTAGGGGTCTTGACCTTCCTGGAGCCCAGCCTTACATCAAGCTGCCTGACCTCTGATTGGAGGAGCTGGAAGCAGGGCTGGGAACTCCTCAGGTCGCTGCTCAGATCATTCCTGGAGCTGGGGAGCCTCTCCTGCTGGCTGCAGCCTCTTCTTGGGGATGCTGGAGCCTAGTGGGGAGCCTCTCCTGCCGGCCACATGCCACGCTGCTGAGGGTCCCACTGCTGCCTGCAGGTCCTGCTCTTTCAGGGCACTGCTCCTGCCCCGCTGCCTCAGCTCTAACCAGCTCTATGAAGCTCTTTCCTTGTTGTCCCTCACTGGTCTCTCCCCTGAGTCAGTCCACGCTGCCCCTTTTATCCCCCTGCAGGTGACCCAAGGGGCCAATCGGGACACGGGGGGTGGGGGGTGAGTGTCTGGGGCCTGACTGGTGCGGAAAAGGAATTCTAAGTCCTGCCTATCTACACACCATCCAGAGCTCAAAACCCATGGAGCTGGTGTGCATGGATTTCCTAGCCTTAGGAGGGGAGGGGCACTGAAAGGGGAATGTGCTGGTTGTGACAGACCACTTCACCCGATATGCCTAGGCCTTCCCTACATGAGATCAAACAGCAAGGACAGTTGGCAAAGTCCTGTGGGAAAAGTACTTCTCCGTGTTTGGGCTGCCCACAAGAATCCACTCCGATCAGGGGCGAGATTTTGAAAGCTGGTTGTTGCATGAAGTACTGACAGTGGCTGGCATACAGAAATCAAGGACTACACCCTACCACCCCCAAGGGGATCCCCACCCTGAGCGCTTCAATCGCACTGTCTTGCATATGCTGGGTACCCTCCAGCAGAAACAGAAGGCCTCATGGAGCCAGCATATCACATACCTGGTGCATGCCTACAGCTCCACTAGGAATGATGCAACGGGGGTCAGTCCATATTTACTCATGTTCAGGAGGGAGCCCCGGTTACCCATAGATTTGTGCTTTGGGGTAGAACGTGTCTACCAACAACACTTGACTCATGGTCAATATGCACAACAGCTTCGGGACTGTCTCCGTCGTGCATACCAACTGGCAGCCAAAACTGCTGGAAGAAACCAGCAACACCATAAGCAGCTTGATGATGCTTGCGTGCTTGAGCAAGGGTTACAAGAAGGAGACCGGGTGCTGCTGCGAAACCTGGGGCTAACTGGGAGACACAAAATCGCTGATCAGTAGCAGGCTGAACCCTATACAGTGGTGCGACAACTGGGAGACCTCCCAGTATATGAAATCTCCCCTGATTCTGGACCATGTCAAAGTCGCGTGGTCCACTGGAACCTCCTGCTGCCTATTGGTGAATTGGTGGGGCCCCCTCCGCTCGAGAGAGAACCACGAGAAAAGAGGCCTAGGTCTCCCCATAGAAGGAGGCCTCGTGCCACCCAGCAGGCAGTTGTACCTGCAGCTCCCCCAGAGGACTCGGACTGTGACTGGTGGTACCCTGCTGACTTTCACAGAAGCTTAGGACCTGTCACTCCTCAGGGTGAAGGGGAGACAGGGACTGCTGGTGGGGCCCCGTTTGGCGAGACCAAAGGAGAAAACATCCCCATGCCTTGACCTGCCAGTGGGGCAGACTCCTCCAGTGAGAGGGAACCTGAGCCGCCGGGGCCCTCATGGAGTCGTGCCCCAGACCGCACCCCACGACCAAGGCGGGAGCTTCGGCCAGTTCGTCGCTTCACCGATGTCCCAGGGGTGCCGGGGGAGGTCCCCAACACTGTCCCTTGGGTCCAGTAGTCCCCCAGGCTGAGGCCTGTGCTTCACTGGGGATGGTGAAGGGTTCCGCGGGGGAGGATGTGACGGGCTGGCTGGCAGTGACCTAGCCCAGTGGTTTGGAAAGGGCAAAAGATGATAGGAGGACTTGGGATTCCCTTTCCTCACCCATCTGGTAATGATTTGGTCCAGGGGTTTTGAAGGGGTAGAAGATGATTGGAAGACTTAGGTTCCTTTTCTGCACCAGTCAGGCCCCAGAGACTCACCCCCCACCCAAGGGAGATAGTTGAACAAGCCCAACTGCTGGAAAGGACTGCTACCCAGAGGCAAATACTTGGGTATGCAAGTGTAGACACAGGCTGAGCTGCCTAACAGCAGGCTCAGGGATCCAGTGAGTGGCAAGTTTCTAGCTGAATCTACTACATGGCCTCGTACTCACAGGCATTTCCCCTTAGAGCAGTGGTTCCCAATCTGTGGTACAGGAACCACCAGTGGTATGCAGACAACCTGTCAGTGGTACACGTTAACAGATTTATTATAATTACTTTATATGCCAAAACTTTGCTGGTGGTACTAAAGGTTGTATCATTTTTAATTAGTGGTGTGCTATCTGTGAGAGTTTGGGAACCACTACCTTAGAGGACTGATGGCCAACTGAAATGTCACCCAAGGAATGCCTCCTGCTTGGAGTCTCCCTTCTTCCTGACACACACTAGATTCTGGGTCTACTGCAGACCTCTGCTGAGGTCACAGCCAGCTTTAGCCTCTCAGCAACTTATGCACAACATTTTCCTGTAGCATTTGCATCCCTGTAAACTCCATAGTTTCATAGTTTCATAGTAGCTAGAGTCGGAAGGGACCTAGGTAGATCATCTAGTCCGACCCCCTGCCTTAGCAGGAAAGAGCACCGGGGTCAGATGACCCCGGCAAGGTGCTCATCTAACTTCCTTTTAAAAATCCCCAGGCTAGGAGCCTGCACCACTTCCCCTGGAAGCTGGTTCCAGGCCCTAGCCACCCTGACTGTGAAGTAGCGCCTCCTAATATCTAATCTAAACTTACCCTCCGCCAGTTTGTGACCGTTATTCCTGGTCACTCCTGGCAGCGCACGGGGGAACAGGGACTCCCCCAATACCTGCTGATCCCCCCTGACCAGTTTGTAGCAGGCCACAAGGTCCCCCCTTAACCTTCTCTTGTGGAGGCTAAACAGGTTCAGGTCCCGTAGCCTCTCCTCATAAGGCCTGCCCTGCTGACCCCTGATCATACGAGTGGCCCTCCTCTGAACTCTTTACATATTGTCCACGTCCCTCTTGAAGTGTGGCGCCCAGAACTGGACGCAGTACTCCAGCTGCGGCCTGACCAGTGCCACATAGAGGGGGAGGATCACCTCCCTGGACCTGCTCGAGATGCATCTGTGGATGCATGACAGGGTACGGTTGGCCTTCTTGACTGCCTCCCCACACTGCCGGCCCATGTTCATCGTGGAGTCAATGACGACTCCAAGATCCTTTTCCGTCTCCGTGCTGGCAAGAGGGGAGTTCCTCAACCTGTAAGTGTGGTGCCGGTTCTTCCTCCCCATGTGCAACACCTTGCACTTATCAGTGTTAAACCCCATCCTATTCTCATCCGCCCACCGTTGCAACCTGTCAAGGTCAGCTTGTAGCCTATTGCACCCTTCTAGTGCACCCACATCCCCCCACATCTTAGTGTCATCAGCAAACTTGAACAGGGTGCTTTCTACCCCGTCATCCAAGTCACTGATGAAGATGTTGAACAGTGCGGGCCCGAGGACCGAGCCCTGCGGAACCCCACTGCCCACATCCTTCCAGGTCGAGAAGAACCCATCCACTACCACCCTCTGGGTGCGGCCCTCCAACCAGTTGGCGACCCATTTGACCGTGTGGGCATCGACACCACAGTCTCCCAGCTTTTTGATGAGGACAGGGTGAGAGACAGTGTCGAAAACCTTCCGGAAGTCCAAAAAGACTACATCCACAGCAACCCCTGCGTCTAATGATTTGGTGACCTGATCGTAAAAGGCCACCAGGTTGGTCTGACAAGACCTGCCACTGATGAACCCATGTTGGTTGCCCCTGAGCATGCATTCCCCCGCAAGGCCCTCCTGGATGTGTGCCAGGATAATTTTTTCAAAGAGCTTACCCGGGATTGAGGTAAGCCTAACTGGCCTGTAATTTCCCGGGTCCTCTTTTTTTCCCTTTTTGAAGATAGGGACCACATTGGCCCTCTTCCAGTCCTCCGGCACCTCGCCAGAGCACCACGAGTGCTCATAGAGCCGCGCCAGGGGTCCCGCAATGACCTCGGCCAGTTCCTGTAGAACCCTAGGGTGAAGATCGTCCGGACCAGCGGACTTGAACACGTCCAGCCTCTCCAGAAGTACCCTAACTAACTCCTCGCTAACCCCTGGCCCAGGCGTGTCTCTCTCGGGGCCCGAGGGGGGCCCAGCAGGGAGGTGGCTGAACTGGTCCCTACTTAGGAAGACAGAGGCAAAGAAATCGTTAAATATGTTAGCTTTGTCATCTGGCGTGATGACTAAGTTGCCCATCGTGTCCTGCAGGGGCCCCACATTACCCGGGACCCTCTTTTTACCCCCTATGTATTTGAAGAAGGACTTCTTATTGTCCTTAATCCGGGAAGCTAGTCCTATCTCCAACTCTGCCTTGGCCCTCCTGACTGCCCCCCTACATCCTCGGGCGACTGTAACATAGTCCTTCTTGGTGATGACCCCATCTCTCCATTGGGTATATGCCTCCCTTTTAGCAAGGAGACATTCCCGGATGCTCTTAGTGAGCCATGGGGGTTTATGTGCCCTCCTGCTCCCTTTGACCCTTGTTGGGATTACCTCCCTTTGGGCATGGAGGATCGTCTCCTTAAGGAGCAACCACTCACCTTCGACATCTGATTCCCTTCCCCTCTGGGTCCTCAGCGCTTCCCCAACGATCCTCCTTAGCTTGTTGAAGTCAGCCCTCCTAAAGTCTAGGGCTGTTGCCTTGCTGCAGCCCTTTGCCACCTTACGCTGGATGGTGAATTCCAGCAAGCGATGATCACTGTCTCCCAGGTGGCCCATCACCCGCAGCCCCCTCACCAGGTCATCACCCGTGGCCAGCACCAGGTCCAACAAGGCGTCTCCCCTGGTGGGACTGTGCACCTCCTGGGTTAGATGGAGGTCCTGCACTCTGGCTAAGAACCGACGTGAGCGATCAGACTTGGCTGACTGCTCCTCCCAGCAGATGTCTGGGAAGTTCAGGTCCCCCATGATGACCACATCCTTAGCCCTCACTGCCTCTGTAAGCTGACCTAAGAATTCCTGGTCGAGCTCTTCTCCCTGGTTGGGAGGTCTATAGTAGACTCCGACCGTTAAGTCTCTCTCCCCTGGACTGCCTTTTACTCTAACCCAGAGCACCTCAGAGTGCCCCCCCTCTACCCCCTTGCTAATTAACGAGGAAGTATATTCCTCCTTGATGTAGAGTGCTACTCCTCCACCTAGTGTCGCGCCCCATACGCCGGTGCACTCTTGACCTGCGAGCCTGGGTCGGCACGACCGGCTTGGCACGAGGAGGGGGATTTATGACCGGGCAGGTGGGTGATAACGGTGAGCAGGAGTCAGGATGATTTAAACACAGCGTGATGTTTTCACAAAAGATTTATTTTACTTACGCTTCTGATGGCTAGAGCGTAGGCAGTGGAGTTGATTTATTCATTCAGTTACAGCATGCAGATACCATGTTACCCAGCATTTACAGGGTGGGTAAGACAGTTGCTTCTGAGTGATTCATATAAGCCGTTGCAGTCTGCAGATTACCAAGAGCTCTTGATAAGAAAGATAACACCAGAGATAGAGAGATAAACGGGGATACGCCAGAAAGATAACGTAGGCGGAGAGAAATATTTGTGCACGATCTGTTCTTCTTGAGTGTATACGCAGTTCTCTGCTTTGGGCAGAAGTTCTTTCAAAGTTATACTTTTCACAGGTGGCCAATTACTATACGCCAATTATAAATAATTAATGAGTTGGCACTTGTGCTTTCTTTGTTTGCTCAGGTTTCATAACAAAAGGGGGTTTATTTTTACTTGGGTGGTACTGGTTGTGTTTGGTCACAGGATGGCGCGCGTAGTATATTTAATTTTACAACTTCATTAAAGTAGTTTCATTTTTATCTGGTCACTATGGGTACCGATATCTCTCGTGCTGAATTGTCAAGGCCAGTTTGTCTTTCTAGTATGAGAACTCAAGTAATTTGAAATGAGGCACAGATAGGGGTGTGTATATGCAACACTGTTAATACAGCGGGATAAATTACAACCACAGAGTTTGTTGTGTTAGCTTCTGACCCTTTGTCATCTGACCTTTTGCCATCGACATCTGAAATCAAAGACTTTAATCTTTGACACATAGTTTTTGGATGGGTGGGCATGTGGACACAAATATCTGGTCTACTTGATCATTTACATTTGAATGCTTTACCCACAAAGAGTAGACACGGGCACAGATAGCTCCCAACCCTCCAAACATGCATACTGGTGAGACTATGCAGAGAAGAAATACACAATGGTGCTGTAATGGAACATATACAACACAAGCAGGATTACAGAATCTATGGGGTCTGAAATGGATAGGTCTGGTATTTTACAAGAATTATATACTAATTTCACCCTTACTTTTCTGCCTTAATTTAAGCATGTTGAGAAAGAGTCCCATCCACTCCCTCCAATCTCAGCCCATCTATGAATCTAACCTTTCTCTGTATGTCCACATCAGGAGTTAGGACCCCCAAGAAGAAGTTCTAGCCCTTCTCCAGGGCTTTTCATCCTCAAATGCTCTGTGTTTCATTGACCATTAAGAAGTAAACTGTAGTGTAATCCAGAAGGGGTCCAGGCCACCCAAACTGACTGCTAAGGAATCTGTGTACTGTGATTTCTATAAGTCAGATCTTTGTGACTCAGTGGTTAAAGCCATCTCCTACTACATAGTGACATTATGAAAACAGAGGCCCATTTAGCCAATTTGCAAGGTCTCTCTCCAGTTCTTTTGGTTCTCTTGACTGTAGCTGACATACCTTCTTTCTTTGCAGTGGCAGGAAACTAACCATTCCCTTGTCCCCTTGCTTTACATGTGACATGTTAGCATAGGTGGAGGAAGAAAAATTATTTGTGGGGGCTGAGTGCATGCACACATGTGTGCGTGCTCTCCCCTGCCCAGCAGGTTAGCCTGTGGGGGAAGGGGCAGGGGGGGAAGGTCCAAGGGGGGGCAGATTGAGGCTCCAGTGGTGAGGCAGGGAATGGGGCACAGACAGGGGCAGGGACAGGGGCAGGGGCAGGGGCTGGGTTGAATGGGGCCCCGGCCGGGCTGGGTAATGGGATAATCGGAGCCCGAGCACCTCATCCAGGGGCACAGGGGGCTCCCACCATTGTGCTCACCCCACTGGAGGCCTGGGGAGGCACGTGTCCCCCAGATCTGTATGCAGGGTGGAGGCGATTGCCACTGCGTGCTGTGCTTTGCACCCAGCTGCAGCCTCCAGAGCAATGCAGTGCCACGTGCATCCCACTGCCAGGCAGGCAGGGGGTGTGGTGCAGCCCAGCAGCAGAAGGCACATGGTGTCACACCACTCCTGAGGCAGTTTCAGCGGGTTGCAAAGTGCAGTACGCAGCAGCAGCCGCCTCCACCCTGTGCAGAGATCCAGGGGCACTTGCTCCCTGGGCCACCACCAGGATGTGCACAGCAGCAGGAGCCCCCCCACCTGCCATTTCCCTGCTTTCCTGCCCACTGCTGGCTGCTCCAGCACCATGTGGTTCCTGGCTGCATGGCCACAACCACAGGACTCAGCAGGAGCCAGCCTAGCACAGCCCCGAGGACTGGGGTGATCGCCTGCAGTCCTTCCCTTCCTCCTTGCCCCCTCCCTCCATGTTCTTATCTGAGTTTCCTTTTCTGGTACAGGGAGGTGGGAACAGCCCCAGGGTCCCAGGCCAGAAACCTCTGTAAGGCTAGGCAAGCCATACTGCTGGGCTACTGGGTCCTGCTCCCAGCTTCCCCTGGGTCCTACTGCCCCTGCTCCTGTCATTTTGACAGGCAGCCAGGAGCAGATAAATATTAGTTTTCTAAACTTTTTTAGGGGCTCCGTGGGCTGGATAGATTGGCAGGCTGAATCTGGCCCACAGGCAGTATTTTGCCTGCCCCTGTGTTAGACTGATCCTTCCAACCCAACAGAGGTTAGTTGTTGTATTGTGTGGGTAGGATATTGGATTTGGATCCAATCCAGGAAGAGAAGCTTCATCTCTGCATCCTCCTCTCCTAGCTATGTCCCCTCTCTCCCAGTTCCTGTGCTGACTCAGGATGGGAGGGGGAGAAGGCAGGTGAGGGAGGTCCATTCTGGGGTTTCCCCAGCTGCTCTGAAGGGGGGGGGGGCAGGTGGATTGGAGACCCCACCCTGGGAGGGGACATTTTCCCAGTCCCATACTGCAATCTGCCAATCAGAGAATGAGTCTGAGAAGCAGCAGCTGCGGGAGAGGACATTTTCCCAGCCCCATGCACCAATCTGGCAATTGAGACATGGGGTTGGAAAGCATCTGCCTGGGGCAAGAGACAGTTTCCTTGCCTCCTGCTGTCTGGGCTAACTGGGAGCAAGTTGTTCCCAGTCAGTAGTCTACATGTGCATTACTTTGCAATAGTTATTGCATGGTTAATCTACTACCTGTATTTACAGGTAGTACGCAACCATGCAGTAGACTAATCTACTGCACAGTAAATGCTGCGCACATATAGATGGTGACACTTTACTACGCAGCATAGACACACCCAGAGGTTGTTTTCTTAGGGAGTAAACAGATCAAAGCTGAGAGGGTTCCTCTGAGGTATAGTCTCATATTCAGTGTCAAGCAGGTGCACAAAGCCATGTAGCCAGGATGGACAAGTAATTTCTCATGAACATTGTTAGGTTAACATCAACACCTGTGTATTCATCCACAGGTCTAGAATTTGAACCAACACATTGTGGTGTGAAGGCTCTCTGAATGGCGGAGTTTCCATTTACAAGCCAACTGTTTAGGCAAGACAACATAGGGGGAGATTAATTCTTCATGGTCCTTGGAACATATGTACAGTCTTCTAGTGTATAGTGTCCTGTTTCTGGTGAGCACAGGAAGTTTCAAAGGAGGTCAGTGACGAGAGCCCTACCCTTCCAGGCTGTCAATTCTTTGCCATGGGCAGAGATCTCTTCCTGTTCCCGAGGAACGCTATCCATACCAGGATTTTTTTTACAGGTTAGGAGTAGGTAGAAGAGTTTTTAACATTGAGATGATGGTCCTTGAACCAGGGCTGTAAGAGTGGGTTCAAGCTCTGCACGTGTTTTGCGAAGTCCTAATTCATCCCTGTCTGGGTTTAAAGCTTCTTTGGTTCTATGCCATAATAGGTTTTTTCTCCACTGAGTACAAAAAGCAGCTACCTCCCACTCTTCTGAGTCAGGAGATGGCTGTCGCAAGCCCTGTTTGAAAGAAATAAATAATCACACAATAATATACTGACATTAGCAAGCTGGTTTAAATTTCTTACCATGCAAAAAAGTTGAAAAGTCAAAGAAAAATTTGTCTCAGACAACACAATAGAGTGGTTGATATAGGATGGTGGCAACAAAGAGGTAAAGGATGGAGATAGTAATGCTAATGGGCCTTGTGGAAAAAACAGGTGTTTGACTTTGTGGCACCTGACATTCTGATTAACAAGTTAGTTCCATACAAAATAATATGGCAGACATTTAACAGAACTGAGGATGACTAAATGATCTTCGTCTTGCCTGACCAATCTCATTTCCTTTTATGACCAGGTGACATCACCTGGACGGGAGAAGTGACTGACATCATATATATAGACTTAAAAAAAAGCCTTTGATCTGGTGTCCCATGATCTCATCATGGAAAAATTGGCCAACTGAGGCCTTGGCTACATCACAGTCTTATGGCTGGGGAATTGACTCCAAGGTCGGACCTAGAGAGTGGTAGTTGACAGGAGTGAATCATCATGGCATTCTGTTGCAGAGCACATAGCTGCCCTGCTCCCTAGAGCAGAAACAGCTAGAAAGAGAGAGCCCTAGCAGCAAGTAAGGAGCCCAGCTGCTGGTCACCAGGGCAGCCACAGTAGTAATAAAGAAGCACAGCTGCGGGTTGCCAGGGAAACCGGTGAGTCAGCTGACTGGAAGGGGCAGAGCCTGGCTCCCATTTAAACCCAGACAGGGAGTCCTCTGCCAGCAGCCATAGAGGTTGGAACTCTGCCAGAGCAAGGAAAGGGAAGAGGCCAGGATGCATGGGCAGTTCTTACGGGTGAGACAGGGAGACACCCTGTGACAGGCTTGAATGTGGTTATAGTCGGATGGCTTAGTTTGTGTTGTAGCCAAGGGGCTTGAGTTTGTGTTGATGGCTTACTGTTTACAACCGGAGGACCAGGTGAGGCTATTAGGGGTTGGAGGAGGCCTCATAGGGGCTTCACGGTAGTGTGGGGATGCCAGCACCAGAGAGGGCACAGCATTTGGGGGTGCACTGACCCCAGCCCTGAGAAGCGGAGCAGAGAATCGGAGGCCAGGTAAGGCCAAGGCCACCTGAGCCCTGCAGGGGTTTTGAGACCCCAAGGAGGAGAGCTGGGGCCAGGCACAGCCACCTGAACCCCAAGACTGTGGTAACCCCAGAGCAAAGGGGGCAGCGATTGATGAGTGCCAGAGGGCCTGTGGGGCACAAGGTTGCGAGACAAGCCAGAGTGCCTGTGGGGTGCAAGGTTGCGAGACAAGGGCCGCGGAGAGCCCAAGCACCAGAGAGGGTTCAGAGAGCTAGACAGACCGAACAACGTCCAGGATATCTGCGAGGTTTGGGGCGTGGTACAGGGGCGGTTGGAGCCACGCATAGCCCATAAGACTGGGGTGCACCAAGTCACAATACAGAACAGGTGCCAGGATACATCAGAGCACCGTGTCCAAGAGGACAATAGGCAGCCTCCCTTATACATATAAAAGATCAAGACGTGGCGGGGAAGAATGAGGGTGCTTTAACGCGAACTTGGCACGGTACTGGGTGCTAGGGGAGATCACGGCCGCCCCTAGGACCCCACGCCGTGACACATTCCATGACCAGTGGTGTCCCCAAGGCTCCATCCTTGGACCTGTATTCTTTAATGTCTTTATTAATGATGTGGACACTGGTATGAGAAGCAGACTGGCCAAGTTCACCAATGACATCAAATTTTGGGGTAGAGCGTCTACACCCGAGGATAGGCTGGTGATCCAGGCTAACTTTGATAGGTTTAGAAAGTGGGCGGATAAAAACCTGATGACATTCAATGCAGAAAAATGCAAGGTACTTTACCTCAAAGAAAAAACCCCACATCACACTTATAGGCTTGGCAGTGCTATGCTTGGTAGTACCATGGCTAAAAGGGACTTGGGGGTCATGACTGACCACAAGATGAACATGAGCCACCAATGCAGTGTTGAAGCTGGCAAAGCGAACAAAATTCTGGCTTGCCTCCACAGAGGCTTTGCAAGCAAATCTCAGGATGTCACCCTTCCACTGTAATCAGCCTTGGTGAGGCCACAGCTGGAGTACTGTATCCCATTTTGGGCTCCATAATTCAAGAAGGATGTGAAGAAGCTTGAGAGAGTCCAGAGGAGAGTCATGCACATGATCAGAGGGCAAGAGAACAGGCCTTATGAAGAGAGGCTAAGAGCCATGGGACTCTTCAGCCTGGAAAAGCGCAGGCCCTGGGGTGACCTGGTGGGAACCTATAAGTATATAAGGGGTGTACATCTGGCTCTGCAGGAAAGCCTGTTCACCAGGTCACCCCAAGGAATGACAAGGTTCAATGGCCATAAACTCCCACAAGACCATTTTAGGTTGGACATAAGGAAAAACGTCTTTACTGTCTGAGCCCCAAAGGCCTGGAAAAGACTCTCTCCATAGGTGAAGCAAGCACCTACTCTGGACTCTTAAGAAATGTTTGGATGCTTATCTTGCTGAGATCCTATGACCCCAGCTGACTTCCTGCCCCTGGGGTAGGGGGCTGAACTCGATGATCTTCTGAGGTCCCTTCCAACCCTAAGATGTATGAAATCTATGAAATCTGAAAGCATAATAGTTAATGTAGATTCTGTTAGAAGGCAAATCTTCACCCTCAGCAGCACTTACTGAGTACCAAGTTTTGGCAAGCTGTTGAGGGCCACATTGGTAGCTGTCATGGGGTGGGGCCCCTAGGGACGGCCGTGATGCCCCTAGGGCCTTGTGACCCTGCTAGCTTTGACCCATGGGTGCCTTCTATTCACTCCTGTCACGTCTTGATGGTTAAGATAATAGATGGTAGAAAGGGAGGCTGCCTTCAAGGTGCTATGTGGTCACAGTCCTGGTGGACCCCACTAAGCCACGTGGGTTCTTAGACCCCTTGCTGGGTCCCTAAGGAAATGCCTCGCGGGACACTCCAACCCTTATGAGCTAGATGCGTTACTTCAAAGCCATCCCTTTATTATGCCCCATGCCTCACAGGTGGTATTCAAACATTGTCCCTCTGAGGCCTTGATATAACTCAGCCTCCCTTCATCTCTGGGCTCTTTGCAGCCCTTTCTCTGAGCCCTCACTGGCGCTGGACTCTCTTCAGCCCTGTCTCTGCACCCTCACTGGTGCTGGGCTCTCTGCAGCCCTGTCTCTGTGCCCTCACTGGTGCTGCACCCGCTGGTGTTGAGGTCTCCACACTGTAGTGTGCCGCAATAAGGCCTTCTCCTCCCCAGTAGCCTCAGCCAGGTCCACCAGTCTAAATAACAACAGAAAACACAAGCCCCTGGTCTGTAACGTAATTCAAACAGTGCAGGGTGCACTCTGTCCCTTTAAAAGAGGCAAACTTCTCCCCAAGCATTAAGTAACTTGTAGCACAGGGTACCTGGTGAGCTCTGGGAGCCCCATTAGTCCTGTAAGCGGTATATCAGGCAGCCACAGCATCTCTGGGCAGTTCTACTCTACAGGCTCCTTCCCCTGGTTGCTGCCAGAGAACTAACACCTGCTGGCCTCAGACCTGTGGTTTATACGTGCCCAGGGCCCTGCCTTCTTCCAGTCAGCTGACCAGGTGCGGGTTCAAGTTAATTCCATCATTTGCCTGCTGCCATAGTAACCTGCACTTGTGTGGGGTTTCTGCCTGGCTCCTAGGGACCTCTCTCTAGGCAGATTCTGCCCTTAAAGGAGCAGGGATCTTAGTATGCTGAGACAGTAACCCCACCCCTTGACAGATATCCCACCCCTAGTCACCATCTTGTCCCGCCCCCTAACCCCTGACCTTTGCCACCAGAAGTCCCTCCCCTTGCTCCTGGAAGTACTCCTTTCAGCAAGAGGTTTTGTCACCTTGGAACCAGAAAAATACCAAATTATATTCAAAAAGCAAACATTTACACCCTCACAAAAACAATATTTTTGTCCTGATTTACATGTGTTTGTGTAGTGTATATAGAGGTGATTGCACAATAGCTTAAAATGAAGTCTTAGTCTTGTATATTGTGGGGGGGTGGATATAGCTTTGTGGGGGGCTGTGGGTGTATGGGTATGCGGGGTGAGACAACATGTGCGTCTTTATGTGGGGTGTGGGTGGGGAAGGGGTTTGTGGGGAGATGGGTGCCTGGGGGGTTTGAGGGGATGGGAAGAGTCTGCATGTATGGCAGTGTGAGGGGTGTGTGGGTGCATATGTATGGTTGGGTGTGCATTTGGGACTCATCCTATGAACACACATACACACTCTGCCCCTGCCTACACATACATACACAGAGTCCCTGCCTTCCCACACACACACACAGAGTCCCTGCCTGCCCACACACACACACACACACACACACACATTATCCCTGTCTACCCACACATACACACAGTCCCTGCCTGCCCACACACACACACACACACACACACACACACACACACACACACACACACACACACACAGAGTCCCTGTCTGCCCACACACACGTACCAGCTAGGCCCCATGCTCCCCGGTTCAGCGCTGCAGCAGCAGCCATATGGTGCTAGAGCAGGGCAGGGTCAGGAAAGGAGTGAAATGGCTGAGGGTGGGCAGGGCTGGGCTGTTCAGCCCTGCTGAGGCTCCCCCTGGGTCCTACTGGCCCTGTCTCTTGTCAGCTTTGACAAGCTGCTGGGGCAGATAAATGTTAATTTTTTTAAATTTTTAGGGGCCCCATGGGCTGAATAGAATGGCCTGGCAGGCCGTATTTTGACTGTCCCTGGTTTAGTATGTAAGCCCAGGCCCTGCACTGGGGCCATTGCTATTCTACACTTCACATTCTGCAGCAACTCCCAGCCTTGCTCTAGCCTTACTCCCAACTTTTGACCTGTGTGCCTTGTCCCTACTTTAGACCCCAGTACCTTGCTCCTGCTTACCCCCATCATGTGTTCTGGACTCCCGAGCTCCCGTCCTCTGGCTTGGCCTAGCCTGGCCTAGACTAGCCTGTGGACTAGGAAGATGCAAACTAGAAACATAGGTTAGACTCCTGATTCTGACCTCTTTGTGCAGCCTTGACTTTCACTGACTTGGATTTGGATACCCTGCAGGCTCAGGTACTGGTTTAACCCTGAGCTCCTTAAGACTGCTCCCATCCATCCTAACAGACTCTGTTAGGACTGAATCTGGTGGAGTCCTGTTATAATTGATTCTCAGCCCCAGTCAATTCAGCGTCTTCATCAAAAAGTGGAAGAAAATAATTACTAAAAAAAACCCAATCCTCTGTAAATGACCAAGATTATTGGGGTGGTAAATAAAGAGGGCAGTCAGTGTTACAGAATGAGCAGGACTGCTAGAAAAGGCAGAGCTAATAAGCCATCTTCAGTGCCAAATGCAAATGTTTATAATTAGGAACAAAAAACATTTACAGAATGGAGGACAGTGACTCTGAAAAGGGCTTAGTTGTGATTGTCTTTAACCAGATGTATAGTTGCAATTGGAGCCTAACAGGACAGACCACCTTGTTAAATAGCACATACTCATTCAGCCATCCCTAGGGGGCTCCATGTCCTGCGTTAATAAGGAGATTTGGACATATTATTGTTCAAAGCTGTATCAGGGCAGAGTGTGGATGAATGTTCCTTCTCACCATTAGAAGTCTGATCTATTCAGTTATTTTAAATATTACAAGAAGGTCTTGCTGTCATCACAGTAATCAGGAAGCTTTTGGAATGGAACCAGAGCTGAGCCACATCTAAGAAGAAGGCACATACGGCCTGTTTGCAAGCAAATTCCAGATGTGAACCTACTTCTAGTTTTAAATGATTCCCTCGCTCTCCAAAACCAGGACCTGAAGTCACTTTGTTGATCTCAGAGCTTTGCATGTAAAAACAGACCAGTAATTGAGCACCCCTGGATTTAGATGGAAAAGTAAGAAATGTTGACTGTGAAGGTTAATTATTTAGAAGAATTAATTAATCCATGGTTTTCAGCAAGAAGGAAACTGCTACATGGATCACCACAACAGTAAAGTAGAAGAGAGATGCAAATGGTAGGCCTAAAGAATAAAACCAATCAAGGGTAAGAAACACTGGTGTGATACCACAGGCAGGTAGAAGTCCAGTATGATGAATTTCCTGAGGATTTTGTTAGAGCAAATGTCTGTTCTCACTTGGCAGCATTAGCACTAACTAACCTCAAATGGAATCTGCAAAGATTCCTATAGATTCCAGTGGCACTAGAATTCCTCAGTTCCTCCAGGCACTTTGAATATCCTAGTCTTAATCCAAGAATATCATCATAAAAATGTTACTCCAGGTATATTTGCCCTATAAATGACCTTGTGCTGTCCCAGTGCAGACTTACTTTGATGCATGCTGCTTCTGCTGCCTTCAGCAGCTGTAGCACCGCCTGAATTAGGTTCTGGGCATTGTTTACCAGGAGTTCAGCAGAGCACCTGCTCCCTGCTATTGCTGCTTTTACCCTAAAAAGTATTCAAAAGATAAAAAGAAAACATTATGCAGCTTGCTATGTGAAGGTATGCTGTCACTAGAGTCAGAGGCAATTTTGTGTGGAGGACAAGAAGATGCTGTCACTCCTATCAACATGCTCAGCCAGTGCAGTGATGGGGGCAAACGAAGTACCTTGAGACATATATACTGGCCCCAATGAGGGCAGCAAAAAAGGGACGTCACAGCCATATCTGTTACAGGGAAACAAAACCAATGGATAGATCCTGATTAAGACCTGCTCCCCCAGATCTGACTCAGTGCCAGTTAACAGGCAGTGGAATGGAGTGGTTTGTTTTTAACAAGACCAGGATAAAGGGTGCAGATAGATGTTCAGGTCCCCACTCTAACTCATGACACTTTACATAAAGCCCCTTAAGTTAGAGTGCCCTCCACTCCCGACCCAACGGATGTTCACTTATCTGAACCCAACAGAAATCAAGCCTGCCTGCACCAGCTCTGCTGGCCAGCAGGATGGAGCATGCCTGCTCCACACCTTTCCCCAGCCCTGCCCCACACCTTTCAGCTCTGGGGCTATCAGCAGGGAAGGAGGAGTCAGCCAGCACCATCATGCTGCCAGATGGGCTTTGCCAAACCTGAGCTGGCGTGAGGGGTCACAGCCCCCCACCTTGTGGTCCCTCTTACTAGCCGGGGAACTGGAAGCAGTTTGGCAGGGTTCATGAAATGACGGGGCTCTGATCCACATCCCACCACCACCACCTCCAGCTCAGGCCAAGCAAAGCCCAGGCTGTAGTGCATTGCTTCTGGCTCCCCACTACCTTCTTCCCTCTCTCTTCCTTCCTGACAGCCCTGAATATACAAATATTAACCCTAGGGAAATTCCCTAGGGGCGGTAAGCAGAGCACCTTCATTTTATCCCTCATTTGAGGAAAGTTAATTTTTCGTGTAATCAGCCCCTTTAAAATCACTCTGCAGCCATGCACACATATCAGAGTACAGATGTAGAGTGCTTGCAAGGGCCAAGTAACACACAAAATGTAACTTCTGTCTGCACCCAAAAAGGCACCTGGGGTAGTCACCAGGATGCAACCAGCAGCCTCCAGTTGCCCTCACCTAGCATGAGAGAAAGAGCCAGGTTAGTTTTTAGGCTTGTAAGAAAGTAAAATAAAGAGGAAACTTCTCCAAGGCAAAGACAATGCTCACCTCAGTGATTGCTACTGGTACCATATGTGTATACTAGTGAGAAAAACAGCAAGCTGCACCCTTGAAGATCCTCAACTATTAAGGGACACCCCTACCTCTTATGCACGCTAACTGTGAGCAAGAGAGCACCCTCTGACCTTGTGATTTACCTGGCAAGAATGCTGAGCTGACTGCTGATGGTCTGGATCTGCTCCGTGACATGCAGCACAGCTGGTGCACACCTGTCATCCAAGCAATTCTTTGCAATGATGTGGCCAAATTTAACAAACACTTGCCCCTTGGAAGCCACTTGTCCAGCACAGTCAACAAGCTGCTCTTTGGTCTAAAATTGAATCAAAGACATATGTAGAAGGGAGAGATGTGAATCATTCCTAGGGCTATAATCACTTCTATAGCATAAGGACCATAACTTCTTGCTGCACCTAGGCAAACCAGAAATGCTGGTGAGCCTGACAGCAGGCCTTTTTCCAGCTCCATCTGCTATTAGATATGAGTTCCCAAGCTTGTTAGCACAAAGCATCTTTATCAGCACCTGAATCTAGACATGGAGTGCCCAGTTCTTACATCTATGTTTCACTTCCCCACAAGCACTGCCAGAACCGCTGCACTGGAACACCCCAAGCAGGCCCTGTGCCTCTGATACTAGATAACAGGCAGGAAACTGATGAGTAGATGCAGTGCAAGCACTCTTCAGCCAACAGCTGGAGGATGCTTTACACCTCCAAACTCCCCCTCTTGTAGCAGCAGCTTATAGCTCCTTCCACCTCCTTCACCCCATTTTGCAGAAGCCTCAATGGGAAGTGCTGCCATATGTAATTCTATCAAAGGATCAGAACCACCACAGACTAGGGGCCCAACCTGAAGCAGTCAGGCCTTAAGGAAGCCAAGCAGGGGAGGGGAGGAAGGGGTGACAGGTCAGAGGACGTAGTGAAATAGGAGAGGAAATGGACAGAGAACTCTCTCACCTTCCTCTGCCTTCTGGAGAAAACTTTTCAGAGCTTTCCACAAATACCCCTAGCAGTGCTAGTAAATAAAGTTGCCTAGAGTTGCCTATATAGGAACCTCTCAGGGGGGAGGGAGGGAGGGGGAGGAAGAAAGAGAGGGAGTGGGAATTGGAGTTATCTGGGGATTCTAGGAGAGGCTGTGAATATGCTCTGAGCCAATTACATACCTTCAGGCTGGCTACAGGGGTGTGGACAGGGATGGCCAACCCGTGACATGTGTGCAACAAGTGTCATGGAGAGCTTCTATGTGTGGCACATAACAAATCCTGGAGGGGACAGGCAACACAGTGGCAGACAGGGAAGGAAGCCTAAAGGACAGCAACTTCAGGCAATACATACAGGAAAGGAATCAGAAAGCAAAGCAGGAAATGGGGCAGGGGGAGGATCAGAGGGGACTTGGAGAGAGCATGGGCCTAACTCATGGCAGGCTTGCCAAAAAAGATTGGCTCCCATTGCCCTGTGGCATGCTCAGTAACACCTCTACATTAGCTGGGGGTGGGGCAATGCTACTTACAAAGCAACCCACAGAAAACTTTTGTCATACTTGTTGACCCAGACTGGTACTGGATGGTTGTATCTACATGGAGCACTGGAAAACCAGCCTGATCTGAACACAAATGTTGGGAACGCGGGGAGGCGGTTGTGAGAGGTGGGAACAGTTGCTTCCCCTCCCATTTCTGGCTGGGCAGGCAACCTCTGCCTTCTCTCATGCCTCCTTGCCCTAAAAGCCCTGAATTTTCATTTTGCCATTTGGCAAGGGGGTGGAGGCGTTCTCCTGTCAGGTAGCTGATGGCTCAGAGGTGGGGGAAGCCTTCTTCTGATTTGGGCAACCCATGAAGGGATCATACAAGAAACTGTTCTGCCAGCCATGCAGACTGGAACCCTCACATTTAGCCTCTTTGCCTGCTGAATGACTTAAAACACAGTCCAGGAGGCATCCTGTTCTCTTGCCTTATCTGAGGGTCTCTGTAGTGATGGCTGCATGGTGCTGTTTTCTGCAGCAGTGGCCCAGACAGCATTAACTCTAATTTCATGGAGAGTTCAATAGTCATCATTAAGCTTGGCACCTCTCTATGCATTCCTGCATTTGTACCAGGGGTTGGACCAGGTGTTCCCTAACATCCCTTCCAATCCTGTGCTTCTATGATCCTATGATTCTGCACTCGGCTCTTAGTTCTCTGCCCATAAGACAGCTCATCACTGACACAGTGTTTGCCGAGAGGGAAAGATGAAAAAATATTCCATCAGACCTATCCTGGATCTCCTCCCTCTGACACCAATAACCACAGCTCCAAAGGCCTGATGAAAGCTTGACCCCTTACTTTGCTACTAATATCTAGGTGTCCTATCTCCCAAGTCCCAGAAGTTCTCTCTGAAGGTGGGCTTTGTTATCTCCTCTCTGTAGGTGGGCAGCAGAGATGTCAGAGACTACGTAACTCCCTCACCATCACTAAGAACCAGAGCCAGGATCTGGAATAAAGCCCTTTCCCCAGTCACATCTTTACTCTGCACTGACACTAGTCCCTACACCACTCAGCATCCCCAATTCACAGGCTCACACAGAATACAAGAGATGGGAGGGAAGAGACAAGCCTGAATGAACAGATGCAACCTAGAAGAGGTGGCCAGGGAACTGATTGCTACAACCAGAGGGGAGAGGAGGTGCAGTAAAGAACACTCTGGCTGAAATGAAAAACAAAGAGCCTGTAAAACCCCATGGCCTGTCCCTGTTGGGCTAGGGTACATTGGTGTCTTTGCTTCCCAGTTCCCCCATGTGATCCTTTCTCCTGACAAATGGCCCCAAAACCCAAAACACACTGGAAAGTGGACTGGTCTTACTGTGAGGCACTTTGCTTCCTGGCACCAGGTTACTTCCTGTTGACAGCTCCATTGCTGAAAGGGCAGCATTAGCCAACAGACTCACAAGCTTGCAGCCTGTGCTACAATGATTTTGGGGGTGCAGAGACTAAACTGAAGGGACAACAGAGGTGATGGGGAGCTGCTATGCCAGTGTAGGGGAGCAGACTCTATGAAAGGTCCTTATTCCCATATTCTTAACTTGAGTGGACACAAGGACTGAGGGTCTGGCTCACAGATGGGAAAGCTCAGTCTTTATGCATGCTTAGTGGGTTGCTCTGGTCCGGGTTGCCATAATATATATTTTCTCCTGCTCTGCACCACACAGTAGGGGGAAGTACCGTAATGGGTCCTTTCCTCTTTAGAAACTGTGTCATGTGAAACATCTGAGTGGCCAGTTCCCTGGTGACCTGGCCCAGTCTACTGGTGTCATCCTGTAAAGCTTCAGTTTCTGGTCGCAGGGCTCCCCATGGCGGCTCTCCGTTGCTGGCGTGTTGGTCCTTCCAGCACTCATGCGGGAGCTGGCAAGACAATGAAACCAATTCACCTCAGGTAATTTATCTTATTTTCAGCAGTCTGCTTTACTCATCTCCATGGCAAAGGGCAATTGTGAAGAGAGCTCAGGTCCCCTTTACAGAATGCTTTTGTAATCAAAAAGGAGTTATGTTTAAATGCTTGGGCCGTTCTGCATACATAAGCTTTCAGACACTCCTATAAAGCCATGCAAATAAGCCCTGGCAGAATGAGAACTGTCTTGCCCAGTACTCTAAGTCCCTGATTTCCACTTGACTGAGTCTGCCCAGAAGAAGCTTTCCAAACCTGATTGTTCCTTTTAATTGCCCCTCACATTATCCCTGTATGTAACCCCCAGTTTGAACCATCCTTTCAAACTGCAGTTCTAAGCTGTCAGAAGAGCAATTATGAGCTAAAATGACTCTGGAATGTTTATTCTAAAATGCCTGAATACTGCTGCTATGGCCCTAGGCACCTTGGAGGGCTGGAAGCTAAATACAAAAATGGCATCAGCACTTCCTACAAGCTAACAGAGCAACAAATCCCATTGGCTAAACTGACTGGGAGAATGATGAACCCAGGCCTCAGAGTGCTAGTGCTCAGGCCCTCCCTGAAGCTCAGACAACAACATGGGCTCCCCAGGATGCTTGGTCAGACATTCCAGAGGAACTCGGTGGAGACAGCAGCTGCAATGGAAAGAAAGAGCTGCAGTGTGAGGAGCAGAGCCAGGAATCGCTGAGGTTGGCACCAAGGTAGCAACAGGAGTCCCCCGCCCTGCCCTGCCCATGGCATAGTGAAGGCTGAAGATTCAGAAATTGGAGAGTTTATGCAAATGTCTTATATCAATATTTGCACCTTTACATAAACGGAAGTAACCTGCCCACCCCCTCCCCTTCCTTTTCCCTCCCTAACTCATCAGAACAACAGAGCTGTAGTATGACATGAGCAGCCTACCTTGGATGCTCCCTCCAACTTTCTCCCTGTTCCTATTCATGTACCAGAGAAGGAACTGTGGCACCTATGTTGAGAAAGCAAGCATACCACCTGCTAGCTATGGCTAGGTGTTTGCTCTATGATGCTTCTGCTTCTCTCTGGTTCCTGTTGGCAGATCTCTGTTGACAAGCACATTACCTAGGGCAACCCTGGGCATAGCTCCAAATCCACAGCCATAGCTGAAATGGCAGACTATGTGCTGGGTGAAGACACCTCCTGACCAGTGCGGGAACCAAAAGCAACCATCCCTGCAGAGGTGAGGATGATGATTACAATCAGCAACTATCTCATTTTTGAGTGGCAGACTTGCTGTGCACCTACATCCTACCTGGGTGCTTGATGCTAGATCTAAATACTGTCCCCTGGATCAGCACCAATACCTCCATATTTGATTCAACATTACTCACTCAGTGATAAACTCTGAGCTCAGATCTGGTTTACAGGGAACTCCAGTTCTGGCCTCTTTTACATAAGTTCACAAGGCAATCAGTTGTTTTGTCTCCTGAACCCTGAGAATGTGGTGCCAGGCCTGGCGGTAACCCCCAGTAAACAGAACACTAGGCACATGCTGCCTGATGTTTCACTGCCTGGACATTAAGGCAGTAATGCAGGTACAAGGACATATTATATTTTCTTGCATACAACTCACCCCTGAAGATATGCACTTTGTTTTGGGAAGGGCAGAAGTACTGGGGAAAATATTTTTTTCAGAGTTAAGGTTGCATAGAGCAGGGACACAGTTAAAAATTCTGCAAGGCTGTGAACTAGGAGAAGGGAGACCAGGAGGAGTTAGTAGGCAGCAAAAGTTAGCTTGATTACTGGAACATCAAGACCATCAAAAAGGAGAGCAGTTGATTGGGAAAAACAGTGAGCCATTAAGTCAACTGACTCCCTTAACTGCTATTGCTGCTGCTGCTGTGCAGTTGGCTTTGTAACAGGAATCAAAATGGGGTGCTTCTATTCCAGGCAGAAACATCAACTTCCTCACTTAAAATATGCACCCCAATTTTGGGGAGCTGATTTTTGGAGAAACAGTGCATGTGATATGTATTGTCACAGTATTGTCAGAGACTCTGAACAACCAGAATTCTAGAGTATCCTATGCTTTGCTTTAAAAGAAAAAAGTTACAGTTCTAAAGCAATTTCAGACAAGATAGAGGATAGCAGAAAAGCAGTGAAATGCATTTGGCACAACTTAGAATTTGCACTGATTAATTTTAGGAAATTGCTAGAAGGGACAAAATCCACTATACCATTTCAAATGTCTCCCTGGCAGCTAAACCTGTCCATTCACTCTTGGCCAGGGAACTTTCCGCTGAATTGGCAAAACCTGCACAACTCTGATTTTTTGTGCCGGGTATTTCAGCTTGGAAGAGCTGTGCTGTGCCATAATGTTGATGTGAAACAGTATGTGACTCACTGTTTTGCAAGTACAGTTTAATGAGCTCCAGGGCTGATTCCCTGATGCCCGGAACTGACTGAAGTTGGGTCACAACACAGTGAGCTTTAGCAGCCCATTCCCATAAAATATTATCCAGCTGGAAAAGCTCCTTGTCCTGTTGGCTTTGTAGGAGTTTACTAGCTCTTCTTATCACCTCCGAGGTGAGGAGGAGAAGGTGGTCTGTGGCTGAGAGCAAGCTTTCCTGTAGGTTTAAGCAAGCAGTGTTCTGCAGAGCATCTTTTATGATTGTTTTGACTTGCTGGACATTTGCCATCATCTGCCCAGCCCTCTCGTCAAAGACCTTTCTGATCATCTCTCTGTCACTGCCATGGACCCTTGCACAAGGCAGAGCCAATTGGACAACACTTTGGATGACCCTTAGAAATTCCTGGTTGGTGCTGTTGAGGTAGAGCATCAGTGTTTGCACCCTAATGGCAAGCTCTCGCTGGAGAAGCTCAAAGCGAACAGACAGGTTGGGGGTAGGCACTAGAGAGACCGACAGAGTATCTGCAACCTGCAACACAGCTTCAGTCAATATCTTGATTTCCTGCCTCAGCACAAGAATCTCACAATCCCTACCACCTTCAGCACAGGAGGCGGGAGAGAGGCAGGCTGCTTCCTGTATTCTCAGAGAGCTCTCGGACACAGCTGCCAAGACAGTCTGCAGGCAAAGCTTGTGCTTCATGGTATTTCTCAGTTCACTCAAGAACAAAACATCTCTTCCTATGAAATGATCCACAGAGAGCAGGAGCACTTGCATGATGACAGACCACAGAACACAGTTGGCTTCCAGTCTGCCCACTCCAGCCTGGTTAGAGTGGAAGCTACCAGAGGACAGCACCTTCTCTAACAAAAGCTTTGTATTAGTCTGGGCACACTTGAATTTTGCTTGAACTCTTACAAACCTTTCACGGATCTTTGGAACCACAGTGTGCTCCTCCTCAGTGTCTGTACATGCAATGTCACCTGCTAGCTGAACAACCAGCGCTAATGCCTGCATTATCTCATCCAGAGTTTGTTTGCTTTTCAGAAAATCATATGGAGATATAAAGCAGAACAACTGCTGTGACAGGCTGTACCAAGACCCTGCCACAGTCATCAGGCACTGCTTAGTTTCACAAATCCTCTCAGAAAGCAAGATAGCTGTTTGAAGGAGTTTGTCAGTACTGGACAGTGGGTCCGGACATATTTCCCTAGCTAAGCTAACAACACATGGTGTTAATAATACTATCTTTCTGTACTGTGTCAGCTTTTCCAACAAAGGTGCCTGAACAAAGGGTAAGGCTTCCTTAGCTGCATCAACACAGCAGTTGGAGAGTTCAACCAAAGCGGAGCAAGCAGTATTGACAGCTGTGACATCATGTTTCTTTGTTGCTGTTAAGAGTTGCCCAATCACAGGGTGTACATCCGCTTTTCTTGGAGTGCCATTAATATATAAGCTACCTGGACTTAGAGGCATCTCAAAAGCACATGAGACTGACTGAAGTGGTTTGCATAAAAAATCTTCCAGTAGTTTGTTATTGTCAGTGGTCTTTGGTTTTATGGCATGTGTGGCCCTGGGTGTAGGCAGTTCATGAGCAGCAAAGCAAGCCAGTTTTCTGGGAAGGTCAGGCTCCCGAATGTGCTCCCGAAGGGGGCTAAGAATAGCTGGATGGTTGGACTCATCTAGCCCTTCTCTGACCCTGCAAGCAGAGTCAACCAGATGCTTTGCCTTCCTTAAGAAAGTGTTTCTTGCTTGTGAGCAGGAGATTCTTTCTAAACACTGGTCAGTGGCAGCTTTCACTTCAAGAATGGATGTGTCCAACTGCTTAACTAAAACAAGTAAGCCGTTCCTGAAAATGGGATCTCTGGCTTTATCCACATATCTGCGAATGACCTGGACAATGCGGGCAGCTCGGCAGGTAAAATTAGCAGCATGCCAGGAAAACTCTCCAGAGGTCTCGCTTTCCAGAGCTTTCTCACAACCGTCTCTATGATTGGCCATTTCTTGAACAGACAGATCCAGGAATCCATGCAAGCTGATTACCTCATCAAAGCATGCCAGCAGGCTTTCTGTTGTCCCAGCCCACATATGATACAAGGACTGCAGTTGTTCAGACATACTAACCTTCGGAGGATCTTTGCTCACTTCTGTGAGGAGCAGTGGCACAGTGGCCAGGAGTCTATTTAAACAACCTACACAGTCCTCAATTTCAGTAACAGTATTGATTTTAGTGCACCTGGCCAGAGCAAAATTGGCCACTTTGATCATCTGATGAGAGTGGCTAAAGAAGGCAGTGATGAGAGGCTGAAGTTTCTTCAGAAATCTGTTCCCTTCTGCAGGGGCACATGACATAACAGTAGGCTCCAGCACAGCTTCTATTAACCGTTTCAGGGGTTCTTTCGTTTCGGTGAACGTGTCCACAATCTGGCACAGAAGGGCAGTGAGCACTGCTTGATCAAGACTCTCCACTTCTTCCCTCATTGTGTGACATTTCTCTACTAGTTCACCCATTATCTGACTTTGTGTTGCCAGCTGTCTTGGTAGGCCTGCGTGGCTGTAGATGCTTTTCCAGAAAGTTAGGAGATGATGGCAATGTTTGATGAGCTGCAGCTTAATATTTGGCCTGGATGAGTCAGCTAAAATCATGCAGTAGAAAACCACTGCTTCTACAAGCAAGTTAAATTCACCTTCATAAAAGTGCTTAGGGTGTGGACTGGACAAGAGACCCATTAGCTGACTCAGATGGTGGGAAAAGAGACCGTTTCTCTCCCTTAGTTCTTTGTTCCCCGAGTCATTTGTAAGCAAGGAAATCAGTTCTTTTACAGTTCTATCAATCAAGGCAAAAACATAGTCTTTAGAAAGGTGCACCTGCAAGTCCTGGGGGTGTTTTAGAACACCATGCTTGGCAGCGTGCAACAGCGGGACACATTTCTTAAGGATCTGCAGGGTTTCAGCCAAGTGTTTCTGCTGAGGAGATGCTTTGAGTTCCTGAATGCGTCTTTCTGTCAAATTGTTCAGCAAAAGCAGGGACTCTGAAAAATCCCGGAAAGCAGCCAGCAGGGCTGATATATCTCCTGCAGACTCCATTGTGCTGAGGCAATCCAGAAGCCAGTCAGCAGCCTGAATAATCCTCCTCACTGAAGCGTCCTCTTCAATTTGGAGAATCTAGTCAATAAAGTCAGAAAAAAGTATCAGAAGAACTAAACATTTAGCTTATTTCCAAGGCTTGTTTTTATCCATTTTTCTGGGAATGCACTGGTTATTTACAGCTCTAACTTGTATCTATTTTTAAAAATGCCTGTGTGCACAAATAAGATTGTACATATTTTATGATGAGCAGACTGAGAGTACAGAAATCTCATAGTCCAGAACTCTAACAGCATTGCAAGGTCTCCTCTTTTTTGTTCTTGGTAGCCTTGTTCATGATGCAGAGTCTCCGAGCATCTCAGGAATGAAGGGATAGAGATGCACAGCACTCTGGGAAGCTGTTACTTCATCCTACATATGACAAAATGGGGGTATGGAGAGGCTAAGTATCTCACCAAGGTCACTACAGAAATTTCCCAATGTTCCAATTGCCAGTCCTACATCTAAACCACCAGACCAGCCTTCCTTCTCATTAACACTGTGCAGCCACAAGCTAGGATTTCCTGTACTAAAAAGAAGCTTCAGACCATGTGAAATGACTACTCTTGTGTATGGGACCTTTAAACACCCCAAAAAACTGCACCCAGTTGTTCTTCTCATTGCTCCCAAATACCTGAGAGGCAGTGTGGTACAGTACTTAGGACGCTACATCTAAGATCTATTCTTGGCTTTTACGCTGACTTGCAGTGTACCCATGGACAAATCCATTCACCTTCTTGTCTTTGTGTTCCTTTTTCTAAATGGGGGTATCAACATTGCTCTGCTTTTGTATTGATGGACAGAAGGAAAGGGCCAAAGAGAAGCAAAGAATTCTGATTAGGATCACAGGTCAGGGCCCACTGAGCAGGCTGCTCTGCAGTCCTATAGTGCAATGGTCACCAACCAGTCGGTCTCAGTCTGTGAGAGGCTCCATGACTGGGGGCAGCAGGACACACATGGCTGGGCTGAGCTATACCCCGTGCCACCTGGGCTGGGCTGGGCTGGAGTGAGGTCAGAGCCCGGGCAACTTGTCCGGGAGGCAGGGGGGCCAGGCCAGGACGTAGGGCAGGTGGAGCAGGGAGGGACACGATAGATCCTGGGTTGCCAAAAAGTGATCTTCACCATAAAAAGTTAGGAGGCCACTCCCAAAGAGCTATCATTTTCAGGTTAAAACAAGTCACACAATCTGAGTCTCAGGCTCCAGCTCCACAGATGCTCCAGGGCTCAAGCACCCACGGAAAAAAATTAGCAGGTGCTCAGAACCCATGAGTCACATCAGGTGAGCCACGCTGAAGTAGCGCGCTGCCTCTTCTGGGCATGCACGAAGCTCAGCATGGGAATGCCAAAAAAACCACCTGCCAGCAAAAAACAAAGTCAGCATCTATGATATGAGCAAAAGAACCAGGGAGAGAGTGCATGGCCCTGTAGTTAAGACACTCACCCAGGACTTCAGAGACCTGTGGTCACTTCCCAAGGTGACCACGTTCAAGTCAATCAAGCCCAGATCTCCAGAAGCACTTAAAGGCAGTCAGATGCTAAATGCCTTTAAGGGTCCCAAACTCTGTCTGTCTGCATCTCTCTCAGCTCCCCAGCTGTACAATGGGAACAACAGTCCTGCCCTGCCCTGTCATCCAAAGGAGTGCAAGTACAGACACAGTAAAGACTGCAAGGGACTGAGGTACCACATGAATGGGCAGGCATAAGACCCTAAGACAGGTCAGTGGGGGAAGTGTAATATAAGCAGGCTTCTCCTGGACTACAGCATGTGCTACTTGTCATATTTTGTTTTCCTAATGAGACAAAGCAGATAATAAAAATAAGTTGTTTGCCATTTGCCTACCCAGTAGCAGCTGGCAGGGCCTGTGGACACCATAGAAGTAGATGTGAAGAAGGGAATAGCAATATTATGGTTTTTTCTGGGCAGGGTATTCCGTACACAGGAGGTGATGCGGGAGCAGGTGCTGATGAAACAAGTAGGCATGCCGTGATAGCACAGTTGGCAGACCTGGTACTACATCCAATGCAGCAATCTAACAGAGATGATAGATAGTGTAGGACCAAATTGTGCAGATCCTTGAGGTTAAGGCCAAGAAGTCTGTATCTTATGTGGCAAAAGGGGGCAGGAAAGCATTGAAAGGTCTCAAGGGTATTTTGTAATGCAGTCAGAGGCTTACAGTAAGAGAGCTTAGTATTTTGGGTGGGCTTGCAGGCATCCGGGGCAGAGAGCAAGAAAATGCAATAGTTACAACGTGAGATAAGAGCATGAATGGTAGATTTTGTCAATCCAGAATAAATATTGAAAATATTGGAGCTATTTTCAGAGTTCCTTCCAGTATGACAGGGCAGAATTTTAACCTTTAATTTTCCTTTCAGACAAACTGTATTATATCTAGCAGCAGTAATACATAAGTAATAGTTACAGGCTGCCAAGAAAGCACTCAAGACCTATTTATATTGAATTACGAGAAGATGAAAGCATGTACACAAAGTTTAGTATTTCACTGGGGGGGAGGGCGCATGCAGCACTCAGAAAAGTGGAACCCTGGCCTGGCAGTCTGGGCTCTACTACAATACAAACAGACAGAAATATGACTAGAACCTCTTCTTGCAAATTCAGTAGCATGGGAAAGAGCTCCTCTAGAAGCAGCACATGTTGGTTAGTAAAATATGTCTCAGATCTGAACCCCTCCAGCAGGAGAGATGCCTCCTCCTAAAACTCGTGTTCCTGGGCAAAGCCATTCTAGTATCACTTCTGAAGCAAACTGGAGACTTCTTCCAGGAAGCCCAGTGAAAAAAATCTATCTAGATCTTTATTATACTCTATTGCACCATTTTCCAGTCTATTATGACTAGAAAACTAGGAAAATTCAGGAAGTCAAATTTACCAGGAACCCATAGTTAAAGGATACTTATTGATGGGTAAGGCCTATTGGTCTCCTCATGCATGGAGAAAAGCCTTAAGCAGTGCATGATACTAGCATATAAATCATCTTATCTACTTATGAGAAAAAGGAGGGTAAATGGAGTGCGCAAAAACATCTTAACTGAAGAGAGAAGGGGGTTGTGGTAAGAATAGGACTAGACCATGGCTCTGGTCTGCTGCAACTTCAGATCATGTGTGGTCCACCTGTTTTCAAACACAGTTAACCTATTGACATACCCAGATCCCAGGGCTTCTCAGTTCAGACACACCTAAAACAGAGGTCCGTGCCAGTCCCTGCCAGCCATCTCTGCCAGCTGCATTTGTGGTGCTGCAGAACACGTGAGAGAAGCACCCACATATGGAACAGATCATGAGAATGCTGGGTACAGGGAGTGACAGATCCTCCTGTCCATAGAGGACTGAAAGCCCGAGGGATTTCTGTACTGAGTCTGGCTGTACAGAATCAATCCAACACCATTTTTGAATCAGAGAAGAAATATCATCCAGTTTCAAGTGGTAGGCCCTGTGGCAGCAGCACGTATAGAACGCTGCTCTAATATTCTCAACTCAGAGAGGATGAATGGGCATGGAACATGTGTGCCATACAGCTGGTCAGAACAAGCTCTTTGTATAGTGGAGCAGAATTGATTGACAGGTCTGCACAGCCACCTGTTCCCGCAGATTATGCCAACAGAGCAGCTGCTCTCTGCTTACGGCCAACTTCTGCTTGGTTGCACGAATCTTTATGGAGTCCAAAAAATAAGGTGCTTAACATCTACCTTGCTGGATTCCACCAGTGTCAGCACAACCCAGGGCAAACAAACCACTTCACTCTGTGGAATGCTTCTCTTTGGTTTCTATGAGCTCTGCTGGGGGCACTCCCTCCTCTCCGCTCAGGCAGCTCAGAGACGAAGAAGAGAAATTGCTCTGCAGGGTAGGGGGAAAAAGAAACCCTGCCTCCTCTGTTTCAAGCAGAGGGAGAAGAGAAGTATCGGGTTAGTCTTGGTGTGGCCACTAGAGTTGCTCCTGACTCGTGTTAAGCCTCAAGGCCCCAGAGCTGCCAGTCCCCAATTATTACAGAAACATAGGGAGGACCTAGAAAAGCTCCTGGGCAATGAGGAGGACTACTTTACAGACCAGACCTGTTCTGTAGGAATTTGTGGACACAGTGAATACTGCTGGTGGAGGACTTAGAATCTGTAAGTCCTCCACCAGAAAGGTCACTGCGTTCACAACATTCAGAACTGACACAGCAACATTGCACTCACCCGCATTGTCTCCATCAAGACCCTTTGTGCTGAGACAATCAGTTCCTCCTTATGGCTCTGGATCTCAGGCTGAATGTTAAGTTTCTGGGCTGCTAGTAAGGTACTCTTGCCAGACACGAGGACAGATTCAGCTGCAGGACACATCTTGCCTCTCAGCACTTCATCATTGGACTCCTCAGCCAGCCTGAATGAAAGACACTGATCTCCATCATGCAGATATCAGCAGAGGCACAGCATGGCAGCTGTGTGTCTGGGGCAGCCATGACACAGAGCAGAACTGGCTGTTGTCATTTTAATTATAGCAGCATAGACAGTCACTGCTGAAGTGATAGCTGTTTTTGTGTCTCCCCTTCCACCCTCCACCTTCCCTGCCTCTGCCCCCACCAAAAGCAATGCCCAAGTCTGCTGTCCTGGCTGCCCCCTTTTGTCATGCAACTGGGTACCAGTAATGTAACATCTCTCTGCGTAGTGTTATATAACACTGTGTAGTTAGCAGGCTACATTTGCAAAACAGGTGAAGGATGCAAACAGTTTCTAAACTACTAGCATTGGCTGGGAGGTAAGCCGTTGCATTTCCAGGGAACAGGGGGCTAAACTGCTCTTTCATTGCAATTCAGGGGTGTCAAACTCAACCTGTGCCCCAGGCCAAATCCAAGCCATGGGGCACGAAGTGGCTACTCTAGTGCAGGGCACATGGTGGCAGAGGTGATGGCTTCAGCATGGGGCAGAAAAGGTAAGCTAAGTAGCCATCAGCCAAGCAACTTCTTGCCATAGTGATGGCAGTGGCAAAAGGCCATGACCCCAGCTTCCCTAACTTGCTGGCAGCCTGGTGGGCTGGATGAAGCAGGTTCTAGCCCATACACTATATTTTTATGCTACTGCTTTAATACTTGGTATACACTGTAACACAATGACATGTGTTGTGAGGGACAGGTAGTCCTCTAAGAAGTGGAAGCCACATTCTACCCTGACCCTGTTCTCCCCACATTATCTATCTCTACTAGATTAATTTATTCAAAGCCAGCAGGTGTTAAGCAGTGGCACAAATAGTTATATGACTTATTGAGCTCTTGCAGGTGGGGGCCTTATGGACAAAAATACAGGCTCAAGAGCCCACACCACACACAATTTAGACAGAAAAGCCTGATTTTATTTCTTTTCTTAGTCTTAGCACTGCTAAGGAACTGCTACAGGCACAGAGCATGGCTGAGACTCAAAGCAGATCAGGCCTGTCATGGGCCCTTAGGTCCTGCCTTGCTTGGCTGGTGGTCCATCTTCCCCAAAGCCAGGTATCAGAGTCTAGGTTTGGAGTTTGTGAATGCATACATTCACAAGATGCATAGGTGGCAGAAGGCCAGGGCTACTTGGGGCAGCGCGTAGGGCCACAAGGCAGCCCAGTCATGGGCTCCAGGCAGCTGCAGAAGGGGTGGGGAGAGGTGCACACACAGTCAGGATCACAGCCTAGAGTGTGCATCACTGGCTGCCCAACATGGCAGGCAAGTATCAGTCAATTCTGTGAAGGGGAAGAGGCTGGGAGAAACAGATCGAGGCCCCTGCAGTGAAGGAGGTAGGTGGAGCAGACGCAGGGGTGGGGTGAATGGGGCCCTGGCCAGGCCGGGTGGTGGAACAATCGGAGCCTGGGAGGCTTGTCCAGGGGTGCAGGGAGGCTCCCACCATGGTGTGCATCCCGGCGGAGGCCCAGGGGGCACATACCCCCCAGATCTGTGTGTGGGACAGAGGCAGCTGCTGCTGTGAGCTGTGCTTTGTGCCCCATTGCAGCTGCCCCCAAAGCAGTGCAATGCCACATGCCTGCCACTGCTGGGCTGTGCCGCACTGCGCCGTGCCGCCTGCCTTTCCGGTGGTTGGACACAGGTAGTGTTGCACCACTGCAGAGGCAGTGGCAGCTGCAGCTAGATGCAAAGCACAGTGGCAGCCGCCTCCATCCCATGCAGAGATTCGGGGGCACACCAGGCTCTGCTGGGGTGCACACAGTGGCAAGAACCTCCTCCCCCACATATCCCTCGATGATCCCACCACCTGGCCTGGCTAGGGCCCCATTCGCTCCAGACTCTGCCCCTGCCTGTGCCCCACTCCTACCTCACTGCTTAGACCTCAATCTGTGCCCCCCCATGGCCCTTCCTCCTCCCCCACCCCTTCCCCCACAGACTCACCTGCTGGGTGGGGGGTAGGCACATACATGTGCACATGCACTCAGCCCCCCACAAATAATTTTTTCTCCCTCCATCTAGGACAAGATGTCTCTACTATCAGTTAAATCCACACACAGGTGCAACACAGGGAAGAGAAATTGCAGCACATGACCTACACAACCTTTTCATAGATTCATAGATTTTAGGGTCTGGAAGAGCCCTCTCAACATCATTAGGTCCAGCCCGCCTGTGCTTGGGCAGGAAAGACTGCTGGGGTCAGATGACCCCCAGCAAGGTGAGCATCCAGGCATTTTTTGAAGATATCCAGAGTAGGTGATGATACCACTTTTGGAGGGAGTCTATTCTGGACCCTGGACACTGGAGTTGTAAAGTTTTTCCTTCTGTCTAATCTAAAGTGGTCTAATTTAGCAACTGATGACCATTAGTCCTAGTATTCTCTTGGGGAGACCTGGTGAACAGATGTTCTCTCAGTCCCTGATATACCCCCTTTATATATTGATAGGCTGCCACTAAGTCCCCTCTGAGTCTTCTCTTCTTCAGGCTGAACAAACCCATGTCTCTCAGCCTCTCATTGTATGCCCTGCTCTCCATATCTCTAACTAGGGGTGCAATGGTAGAGATTTTTTGCGCCAATGCCGATGGCTGATTTTTAATGAGCCATATTGGCCAGTACCCCAAAATTCACCACAGCCCTGCTCCCAGCACCATCACTGCCTGCCCTGAGAGTAGCCCCAACACAACCCGCTGGCCAGCAAGAGCCCAGCGCAGCCCTGGCTCCAGCCAGCCCTCACCCTGCACGCAGATCTGGGGGCACACGCCCCCCATGCCTTCCTGGGGTGCGTGCGGTGGTAGGAGCCTCCCTCCTCTCCCCGCACCCCCTCTGGATGAGCTGCTCAGGGCTCCATCCCACACTCAGCCTCACTCCTTCCGTCACTGCGGGGGCCTCAATCTGCGCCCCCCATGCCCCTTCTCTTGTGACAGACATACTAGCTGGACTTGGCTACTCTCCATGCTGCCAGGCTTTGCTCCTGGCATCCTGCATGCTGCATTGCGGCTGCATGCATGCACAGGGCATTTATCAGCAACATTATCAGCCACATCAGCCAAAAAAAGCCAACTGCTGATACTGTCAATTTTCCTTCTATCAGTGCCAATCCAATATGGAACCAATGTATGGGTGTACCTCTACCTCTAACCATACACACAGCCCTCCTTTGGACTCTCTCAAATTTCTCCACATTTTTCCTGAAGTGCAATGCCCAGAACTGGATGCAGTACTCCAGCTGCAGCCTCACTAAGGCCGAGTGAAGCAGGAGGCTGACATCTTTAGTTTTGTTTGAGATGCATCAGGAGACACATGCCAGTGTTTTGTTTGCTCTGCTGGCTATGGCATTGTACTGGTGGCTCGTGTCCATTGTATGGTTTATCAAGACCCCCAGATCTCTTGCTGTGGTGCTGGTAAGTGTAGCACTGCCAAGCCTGCAAGTATGTACTAAACCTTCATTTTTCCCACTGCTTTACAATTAGTATTACCTTCTTGCAGCAAAAGCAAGTTCTTCAGTAGATTTAGCTAATTCTTCTGCAGTCTTCCCTAAGTCAGGAAAGGTCTCATTATCCACGCCTTCCCACTCCATTGCTATAATGAGATGACAAAGCTGAGCAGTCATGGGTGAAATAATTCTCTCAGTGGTTTTGCTGTTTATTAGAGTGCTGATGTCATACAAATACAAAGGCTCCATTGCTTCTAAGTCTGCAAACAAGCACATGTCAGTTTAGATACATTCTACTGTAGAGTGATATTAATTGATAACAATGATGTCCTGTGCTTACATTCCATCTTCCACTTGAAAAATTTCAAAGAATGCTGGAAATATTCACAAATTCACTTCCCAACCCCTTGTATTAGCCACAGTTTCCCTGCCATCTGTGTTCCATGGTTGGACATGAGGAGTGACTCTCAGGCAACTGAAGCCCTCTGGGGGATGACAGCATGTGTGGAAATCTGTTGACATTGGCCATAATCAAAAGAGTGGACTAAACTTGCAGCTGGTGTAAATTAATAGACCACCCCCTTGAAGTCATCAGATCCCAGCATCTGTTTACAACAGCAGTGAATTTGGCCCAGTGTTTTTAGTCATTAATTAAAATGATTCAGGCGAGACAAGAAACTGCTTAAACCTTCAAACAGAATTCATACAAAACTTCAAGAAGTTTTGTTTTATTTCTATTCCATCCAATTCATTTTCGTGAGCTGCCATACTACCTACCTTCAGCCTGGGCTAGAAGCTGAAAGCATGAAACTCTTCAAATCTGTCCTGCAGAGTTTCTAAACCCAAAAGCCAGTTTTGAAGTACTAAGCTTGTGCAAGTACTCCCAGCTACATTGCTTGGGAGATTTCTTTCTCACTGATCTCATCACTAACAGCCCAGTTCACCTCACTGTACAATACCAAAATGTTCCATAGTCTACCCAAAGCTATGGCACACAATTAGCTAAGCTATGTGAGAAAATATTCATCAGTTGTCAGACTTGTGGTTCCAGCTAAACTCTCAAAATGGTCTCCAAACATGCAACTACCACATCTGCACACACTCTTCACACATAGTCCCAATTCAGCACACACACAATGGTTAGTATGCACTGACCAGACAGCCAGATGTGTACGTGTCTATGTTCCAATCAGTTGTGAACGGAATGATAAGTGACACTGACTCTTGGGGCACGTCTTGGTAAGTGTGCAGGTACAGGCTGCAGCACCTCAAACCTACTTCAGGTGCCACAAAGTACATGCGGAGCACATGTACCTGTTTGCTGCACTGCTAATTTGCAGCAGAGTGGATTTTTTTGGCACTGGGAGATCCCAGTGTCAAAAAAAAAAACCACTGCTAAGAAAAGCAGAGCAAAGCAGGCAGCAGGCTCTGAGTGGCCAGCTCAGTGCTGCTGCTGTCCCAGGAAGCCTCCAGGACCTTATGTAAGGCTCCTGGGGCCACCAGAGGTGTTGGCTTCAGCCTCCCCTACCCCACCCAGGTTAATTTGACACATACCAGAGTACATGTACAGCGGTGTGCCACTGCTATTTGTCCTGTGGGAAACACGAGCCCCTGCATTTGCGTGCTCGTCAGGACACACCCTTGGACTCTGTTTCAAGAGAACTAAAGAAACTGCATCTTATATTTTAATGGTAAAGAATATTCAGAATCAGCTAGCACCCCTAAACATCTCAAATTCGGCAGAAGTATTACCTGTCCTCTAAAATGATTTAATAACAAAGTAAACTCACAGGAGGCTGTTGAATATAATTCTCAAGTTGCACCATGAATGTTTCATTTTCTAGTGTCATATCTGCTCCGTGCAGACACTTGTAATTATAAGCTAAAGCAGTGGTTGTCAACCCATGGTCTGTAGTCTGCAGGTGGTCTTGAAGACTATATCTAAGGAGTCAGTGAAAAATACTTATGAACAATCAAAAATATGTGAGTACCTATGCTTACAATAAGGGATCTGCACCTCCATTTTAAATGTTTTAGGGGTCAACAAATAAAAAAAGGTTGAAAACCACAGATCTAAAGAATAATATAGTAAACTGGTTGAAGTTCAGTAGGGAGAATAAAGTTAATAAAATGACAAATAACAAGTGTAATTTATTCTGTTAATGATGATAGTCATGAAGAAGACAGCCTTTTGATAGTGTCATCTGCTGTGCCATACCTAGGACAGATTATAATGTTTTTAAATAGGTGTGATGGTCTTTTACTATTTAGTAAATTTTACTTTCTGAGTCTTGTCTCAGGAGATCTTATCATGAGAACAACATGCTGTAAATTCGGAAGTCAGACAAGCTATGATATTCTCAAGAACTAAACAAGACAAAGCTTTAATAAAATCTCTCAGGAAAAACAAAGTAAAAGATCATTGCAAACCTTTGAGACCGTCTTATTTTAATTCAGCCCCATCACTCATCTCTGTATGCATACTTGACAAAAAACTTAGATATCTATTTACCTTGTGGTGAAATGCGTTTCCACTGGTTCTCAAAATGTGGTTTAGTTAATGTAATGTGTACTAAAATTCAATACATGGCTTACATTTGTTTACAAGTAACAAGAACCTATGGTAGCTGGGTTGTCTCATAGCAACAGCCAGTCAGCTGACCTGGGCACTGACATCAAAGGTAGTAGCGTCCCTGGCGCACACAATGATTTTAAACATTGAGCTGACCAAAGGTTTCCACATCTCTGAGCAATGATTATAATGATGTCAATAGGAATTCCACAACAGGAAATAATGATATCTCAGCTGCTTGCTCCCACGTCAAATATCCTGTCTTTATAATAAAAATCTGTGTTTCCAAATGCCCAGAAGTGAAGTTCACCATTAATTAGTGTAAATGAATAGATACTGAAGGTGGTATACAAAGCAAAGCAGACATCACTGGCAAATTAAAAGGTAATTCTTAGCTGCAAATGTTATTCAGTGATCAGTTATGTCCAGTGGTGCTCAACGTTTGAGCCCTGTTGACCAGATGAGTGGAATAGAGACTGCCCATAGGCCAGATCAGGCCCACCATGCTGGCCCCTGTACACCTGGGTCAGGTCCTGCACCAGGTGTCTAGATAGGGCCTGCATAGCAGGGCCACACTCTCCAGCCGGTGGGGATCCCCATGAACCAGAAATTTGGTAGCAAGGGAGCAGAAATTAACACTGCCATTGCTACACTACCATCTTTTTAGAACTCTGGGGAGCCTATGGGCTGGATGACATGGCTCTGGAGGCCAGGAGTTAAGCACCCCTAGTTATATGCATAGTTGTCTGGTCATAATACTCCCATATGATTCTCCCATACCCACTCCCTAGCACTATTGCACCAGTGGTCCCTTCCTTTCATGGATGGAGGAAACCAAGCTTGGTACTTATGCTACCAGAGAGGTAGGGAGTGGAGTTGGAGGATTTTGCTGTAGGCTAGCCCAAGGAGAGGGATGGTCTATTCTGCCCAGCCAGACAGGAACTGCAGTGTTGTTAAAACTTGTGATTTGCCACAGGTCTCTCAATTTTTGGTGTGTTTCTTACAGCTCCAGTTGCTGGAAGCAAGATACAGGTTGGGAATCACAGCTTCCATTTTTAAGTAAGTTTCTAGTTAGTGGTTGCAGCAAAAAATCTGAGAATATATAGCAAGCATTTCTGAACATCTTGAAACCAGAAGGGAAACAAAAAGAACCCAAAGGTATTATTAAAAAAAAAAAATTATGTTAAAGTCAATGTCATGTCTTATGGAACCTGACTCAGGATGTTTTGACATAGTTGGTACTAGTAAAGCAGAGAGCTGGGTGTGTCACAGTGAGGCAAGGGCCTGAGAAGGAAGAGGCATGGAAGGTGGCAGAGGGCAAGGTGGGTTAGGGCAGGGGCCAGAGACCAGGAGGTGCAGGCAGTGAGCCTTGTTTGTACTAGGAGGATCCTCTTGGGGCCAGATGTGCTTCAAGGTCACTGACACATTCACTGAACCTTCACTCAGCTCCAGTCTGGCTGCATTTGTTGCAGCATACAGGCTTTTCCCCAGTGCCCAAATGATTTGAGGAGAAAGGAGTTTGGGGATGGAGTTAAATCCACCCCATTTTGCTGGTCCATATTGCCCTACAATTGTTACACCTCTCTCAGCATTTGTGGGCCTGAAATTCACCCACCTGAAATTCTCCAGGATGGAGACATTGGTAGGATTGCTCTTGGATAGAGAAACAAGAATGAAAGCCTGTTCCCTTGGGATCTTCCTAGAATCCCTTTATGCCAAAGGTGCAATAACTATCTGGAACTTATATCAGCACTTGGACAGTAATAACCTGGGCTGGGAGGCATCAACATGGAGAAGCATTGCAATATTATACAGGAACAACTGGATGGTGTTGAATACTGGAATGACAAAAAGGGGGTAAAACAGTACAAAATGCAAGGCCATCTAGAAAGAAGAACTTCTACTAAGCTGGTGTCTTATCAACTAGATGTGAAGGTAGAGAGGGAATTAGATATAATTCTCAGTTACAAGATGATGCTGAGCTATCACTGTGATGTGGCCATGAAAGAGACAAATAACGTCCTAGGATTTACCAGGCATAATATTTCCAGTAAAGACAGGGAAATATTGATGCCATGAGACAAGGCCCTGATCATCCCTCAACTGGAATACTGAGCACAGTTCTAGCTACTCATGCTCAAGAAAGCTCAGTTCAAAGTGGAGCAAGTGATAAGAATAGTTAGCAGGATATTCAAGGGAGGGAAAGTCTGTTGGGTCAGCAGAGAGCTCATTTAATTTAACCTGGGAGAGGGGGATGATTACTATCTATAAATATATCAGAGCATAAACAGCAGACAGGAAGAATAGCTATTGAAGCCAGAGGAAGTATGCTGGCACAAGAACAAATGGAAACTAATTGGCTGTGAATAGTTTTTGCCTGTAAGTTGAAAGGAGGTTCCTCATTGTAAGAGCAGGAAAGATCTGGAATGACCTCTTCATGGGAGCAACAGGGACAGAAATCTGTTTACAAGACAGAGTTTAATCTGGTTATGGAAAAGGTTATATGACATGGTGCCTATAAAAGAGATGACTGAGCCTGATGACCAGGGATGTCCCTTCCAGTCCTGTGTTCTTCTTGTCTTTATCCCATTCTATATTTCAGGCCCCTCTGACCCCCAAGATAGGCCCCTACCTATTAAAACTACATCAGTCTCTAGGGTTCAGATCACAGGCATGACTGTATGAATAGAGAGATAGTTCCTGCTGAAAGGGCTCAGAAACAGGGACAAAGACAAAAGCCAACAGGAAGGGAAGCAAACAGGGAAGCAAGGGAGTCAAGAACAAGAAAACACTGGGACATGAGGGATAAACACACTGCATGCACCCAAACTCATGATGATTTCTTCATGTGCTTTTAAAGATTATACACACCTGTAGGCAGCAGCCACCCCCTAATTTTCATAAACCAGAACAAACACAAAGAGCCGGACAGGGTGCAATTTCAGAATATTAAATTTAAAGCCAAACTTTGAATTGGCTGACTTATGACTTTGCAGTCTCACTCAAGACTTTTTAACAGGCTGCAATGGCAGAACTTAATCATGGCAGTCAGTATTCACCCCCAAAAGCCCACTCAGAAACATAGGACTCTCACTGCTTAGAGGATGCCCCTGACTCCCAAATTCCTGAAGAGCTATTATTCTGGCCTCACCCCATCACTCTTGTTTCCTTCCCACACAGCCCCCTCATTCCTCCCCTCAATCTCCTGTCCTCTCAAGATCCTCTGTCTCAGCGCCCACCTGCCTCCAACAATCTCTCTCTGTAGTTTGGTACTTTACCACAGCCTTCTTCCTGCCCCCTTCTAGTCTCTGCTCCCCACAGTCCTAGTGCTGTAAACTCTTGTGAATCAGCCAGGATAAGAGCTGGCTTAGCAATAAACTGTGAAGCATCAGTTCTCTACCAAATTTCAGCTCTCCCCTAAGGGACTCCCCACTCTGATCCACTGTCATCTCTACTGTGCCACCTCCTTAGGAAGAGCAGCCAATAAATAAGAGCTCTTGCAGTCCTCTCCCACACTTCAATGGCCAAAGAGTTTTTGGCTGGGTACACTGGGAGAGAGAGAAGCACAAAGAGACCAGCTGCCCTGGATGGTTCCACCACTCCCTCCTTCACATCAAGAAGTCAGTCTGCTCTCCAAATGTCTGGCCATCCCTGGAGCACCAGACCTTGGAAGGAAAGGCAGAGAAGAGCCTCTGGAGCCATGCCCCTGCTCCAGGACAGGGGGCAGCCTGCTGAAGCTACACAAGCAAGTGGGACACAGAATAGAGCTGCTGTGGGGACTACTGCTGGACCAGCTGCAGCTCTGCCCCTTTCTAGTCTCCGGGAGTGAATTTCCAGGGGTGCCAGGCCTCTAGCCTTTGCCTCTCCTAGGGTGGAATTGCACGGTTCTCCCATGCCTTGACCCAGTCCTGTGCTACCACATTCTGGGCTTCAACAGTTTTGCAGGTCCAACTGGATTCAGCACCTGCAAGTCTTCCATTTTGGAATCTGCAGGTACAATGAACACTGTTACCAGACAGCCTAGTGGTGAACAGAATAATATGTTCACTTAGCTTGAGAAACAAAGTGCCGAATAAGAGAGAGGATTTTAGCACAGCCATAGTCAGCATATAGGTTGCCCTTCCATGAGGCTTGTCAGATTTCAGCTGAGGCCCAAGGAAGGTATCACTTCTCCAGTCACTCCATCTCCAAGAGTCTAGGTATCACAGCTTCCTTACCCAGGGACTTTCTGTTTGACAGAGTATCTCTTACAAATTCACTCAGGGTCTCTGTTCTTTTGGGCTTCCAAGCTGGGGCCCAATCTTGACATGTTAGTGTTGTGACATCAGTGAAGGTCTGAAGAGGAAACAGGTTTTGCATTGTCTCGTGTCAGTGGATGGTGGGCATCTTCATTGGTTGCACTGCTTCCTGCCTTTTTTCTTCATTGACTTGCTCTTAAACTGAACCAAAATACCAAAAAATAAACATTGCAGAGACCAGGACAAAAGAGTAATCAAATTATTGAGCAGCTCTTCTGCAGGGGGTAGAAATTATATGTTTAGGAAAAGGCAGGTGTTTGTGGGGGATACAATCAGTTAGAGTTTGGCTTGGAGTAAAGCTGGGATGATTCCACCATCAGGTAACCTGTGAGAGCTTTCTTAGCTGGGGTGCACTGCAAATATATACTTAATACATTTTGGAGAGCTGACAACACTAATTGTCTCTCACACACCCCATGTGCACAAGGGAGACAGACCAAAATCTTTTTTTCCAAAAGCGTCCTGATCTTTGGGAAGGGCCTGACTCATGATTTCCTAGCTTGCAACAAATGCAGCTGCACAAGAGGTGGGGGAACAAAAAGCTGAGCCCCAGCTGGCTTTGATGCTACTCCCAGGTGCCCAGACCCAGGACTGTACATGAAGGAGAACACCCTTCCAGGAGCACCAGATCCCATTTCATTGGACCCCTGCCCTCACCAGAAAAAGAAATGTTGGGAGTAGCTCCCAGCAACTGAGTAAAAAGGAACAGCTGCAATAGCCATCAGTAAAAGTGAGAGGATATTTGATACAGACCCTGGTGTTAGCATCTTCATAGTTTCATAGTAAGTAGGGTCAGAAGGGACCTGAGCAGATCATCAAGTCTGACCCCCTGCCACGGCAGGAAAAAGTACTGGGGTCAAATGACCCCAGCAGGGTGATTGTCTAACCTTGTCTTAAAGACCCCCAGGGTAGAAGCCAGCACCACTTCGCTTGGAAGTAGGTTCCAGATCCTAGCCGCCCTGACAGTGAAGTAGCACCTCCTGATGTCTAAAGACAGGGTATATCAAGTCAAACACAGATTCTTTCCAAAATCCTGAAAACCGCTTTCAAATGGAAAAATAAATGCACTTTTTGGACACAATGCCAGGAGAGGTTGCCGTGACCAAATACTGGTAACTCCTAAGAAACAGGCGTCATAAACTCCCCCACCACCTGTCTTATTGCAATCATGCAAATCGTCAAATGAAGCTGTACCTAAGAATTCATGTTCCTAGCTACCAGCCCTCCCTCCTTGGTAGAACTAGTGTCAAACACTTGGAATCAATACATAGCAGAGTTTTTAAAATGACAAGTCACACTGGGGTAGTGTTGGCCTGCAGAATTGAGACCATAAGATTGCCACCAATGCCATCCTCCTAGATAAACACCATAGAAGCAGCACCACTCCCTCAGGGTCCAGTCAGCCACAGCTTGCAACAGCACACTGGATTCTGTACTCCAGTACATTTCCCCATTCATAAATACAGGTGTGTGGGATGTAGGATGGTGGGGACTTCCTGGGTCACAGAATCCAGTTCCTGCTATGGCACCACATCCTATATATATAATAGCACATTTAAAGATTTGCACCTTAAGATATAGCCTACTGTACCTATTCATCAAACCAACAGCCTACCGTACCTAATCATCTAATCAGCTTTATACCAGCATAACCAAGTACTGAAGAAAAATTGCAAATCCCTAAACCAATCCAGTGGAGAATTACTTCTGGAAAAATCAGGGTGAAACTCAACAAGGGGTAATTTACTCTGATAATTCTTCATCTGTTCATCTCCAAACCAGGATAGGCACTTGCTAAGTGCAGAAAGGTTATGACTTGCTCCCCCATCTCCCCCCATGACCCCAAGGGTAGGGGAGCTCAGGAAGAGTGGTTGCTCCTCAAGGGAGCGATCCTCGATACACAAGCTAATGCTATTCTGTCTCAGAGGAAAGGCAGCAAAAGGGCACAGCAGCCCCCTTGGCTCTCCAGGGAACTAGCAAACCTCCTGCGGCTAAAAAGAAAGGCCTACAAAGGATGGATGATGGGCTCCACCTCCAAGGAGGAATATTCTGCACTGGTCCAGTCCTGCAGGGAGCAAACCAGGAAAGCCAAGGCTGTGACGGAACTCCAGCTAGCTACAAGTATCAAGGACAATAAAAAGTCCTTTTTTAAATATGTGGGGAGCCAGAGGAAAAGCAAGTGCAACATTGGACCCCTGCTAAACCAGATGGGACAACTGACAACTGACGCCCAGGAAAAAGCCAACCTATTAAATGGGTACTTTGCGTCAGTCTTTCATCAGCCCCATGGGATGCCCCTGCCCACTATGGGACAGAGGGGCCTGGGTGAGTGAGGCCTGGGTGAGGGAGATTCCCTGCCCTCCATCAATGCTGACCTCATGAAGGAACACCTTGAGAAGCTGGACACCTTCAAGTCAGCTGGCCCTGACAATCTGCACCCCAGGGTACTCAAGGAGCTGCCGAGCTTCATAGCCCAGCCCCTGGCACGGATCTTTGAGAACTCCTGGCGCTCTGGTGAAGTGCCCGAAGACTGGAAGAAAGCCAATGTGGTGCCTATCTTCAAGAAAGGGAGGAAAGTGGATCCAGCAAACTACAGGCCCATCAGCCTGACCTCTATCCTGGGGAATGTCTTGGAAAAGATTATCAACAGACTGGCCAACAGCAACATCCTGAGGGATAGCCCGGACAGGTTTGTTGTGGGTAGGTCTTGCTTTACCAATCTTATCTCCCTTTATGATCAGGTGACTTATCACCTGGACAAGGGAAAGGAGATTGACATCATATATCTTGACTTCAAAAAAGCCTTTGATCTGGTATCCCATGATCACCTCTTGGCAAAACTGGCCAACTGTGGCCTTGGGTCCACCATGATCCGTTGGCTGGGGAATTGGCTCTGTGCACGGACACAGAGGGTGGTGGTTGACGGAAGTTAAACGTCATGGTGCCCTGTGACCAGTGGGGTCCCCCAAGGCTCTATCCTTGGACCCATATTGTTCAACATCTTAATTAATTATGTGGACATAGGAGTCAGAAGTGGACTGGCCAAGTTCACTGATGACACCAAACTTTGGGGTAAAGCATCCACACCTGAGGACAGGAGGGCGATCCAGGCTGACCTTGACAGGCCCAAGAAATGGGTGGACAAGAACCTGATGGTGTTTAACACTGAAAAATGCAAGGTTCTCCGCCTTGGGAGGAAAAACCTGCAGCATCCCTATAGGTTCAGCAGTGCTACGCTGGTTATGGATGAAAGGGACTTAGGGGTCATGATTGACCACAAGATGAATATGAGCCTTCAATGTGATGCTGCAGCTAGTAAAGCGAGCAAAAAGCTGGCTTGCATCCATAGATGCTTCTCAAGCAAATCCCGGGACGTCATTCTCCCCTTGTACTTGCCCTCAGTGAGGCCGCAGCTGGAGTACTGAGTCCAGTTTTGGGCTCCACAATTCAAAAAGGATATGGAGAAGCTTGAGAGAGTCCAGAGAAGAGCCACGCGCATGATCAGAGGTCAGGAAAACAGACCTTACGATGACAGGCTGAGAGACATGGGACTCTTCAGCCTGGAAAAACGCAGGCTCAGGGGTGATCCGATGGCCACCTATTAGTTTATCAGGGGTGACCACCAGTACCTGGGGGAATGTTTGTTCACCAGAGCGCCCCAAAGGATAACAAGGTCGAACGGTCATGAACTACTACAAGACCATTTCAGGCTGGACATAAGGAAGAATTTCTTCACACTCCGAGCCCCCAAGGTCTGGAATAGCCTGCCACCGGAGGTGGTTCATGCACCTACATTGAACACCTTCAAGAGAAATTTGGATGCTTATCTTGCTGGGATTCCATGATTCCAGCTGACTTCCTGCAATTTGGGCAGGGGGTGGGACTCGATGATCTTCCAAGGTCCCTTCCAGCCCTAATGTCTATGAAATCTATGAAAATCTCCTAGGGGTAAAGCACTGTAGTGGCACCTTGGGTAAGTCTTTCTGTTCCTGATCTTGAGGTAAATTATACCACAGCATGTGAATCTTCATCCATACCCATGGATGGACCACCCCTTCCTCCCATGAAATTTCAATGCACCATGGCAGATGGATATCCAGCTGGCAGCCCATGTGCACCATGTGGTCCCCCAAAGGGTTAGTATGAGACCCAAGGGCTCATGCAGAGCTTCCACTCACCTGCATCCATTGTTCCTGTCATAGCAGCTGGGTTCTTCAGGCTCCCTCTCCTTCTTCCAACTTCTATTTACTGCCTCCACTCCAGGAGGGCAGGGTGGCATGAGATGGGGCCAGGGTGCCTGAGCTGCATGCATAGCAGGGGGCCAGGAAGGATGCCCATACTGCACACACAGCAGAGGAGGGGGCCAGGCTGCTTTACACTGAGCACAGGAAGAAACTGGGCTGCCCCAACAGCAGGTGCATGATGTCTGGCCGGGAGGCGAGGCCTCTGCTGTAATGCAGCAAGGAGGAGCCAGGCTGCCTGCACTGTGGAGGGGCTGCTTGCGTGGCGTGTGTGGCTGGGAGGTGGAGGGAGTCAGGCTGCTTACACTGGGAATATGGCAGAGAATTGGTAGGGATGTCCTGGGCTGCCCATATGTTGGGGAGAGCCTAGGGGACTAACTACACAGTAAGCAGCCCCAGCTCTGTAGTTCATGCCTTGTGAAGCTCCTGGGACTGTGATCTGTGCAGTGCATGGCTCCCAGCTTCCTAGAAGTGGGACAGCCCTGCTTTACAGCATCTTCAGTTCTGACTGTTTCTTCTTGGGGCAGCCAACTAGACATCCACTAAAATTAAGCGCAGATCCTACTGAAGTCAATGGGAGCAGGATGAGGTTGGTCCTACCTGTATAACAAAACTCTGCAAGCTATGAAATGTGCCACTTCTCTCAACCCTCGGCCACAGAAAGCCCCTGATTAGAAAAGGACTCAAAGAATGGCCTCTCAGCTGCATAAAAACCAAAATCTTTTGGCTTAGCGATTATGGATGCCTGAGAGCGAAGATGACTGGTAGGAGGTGCACGGAGGGAGGACATGTGTCCCCCTCCATCTGGGATTGGCCCCTAATGCGGCACTGCTCAGGATGGGACAGTTGTTTTGTTGTGCAGGACAGTGGTGTGTGTGTGTTTGGGGGGTGGGTGGCACGAAGCTCTGGCACAGAAGTATAGCAGCAGATATGGGGCTTTTGGCTCACTCTGGGTCCGCCGACAAATTGTGCTCCTCCCCAGATGCAAGAGGCACCAGTCACCCTTGCCTGAGAGCAAGGTATATCACTGTAGTCAACATTATTTTGCAGCAAGGTAAAGAATTTGCTCTGCAATGAACTACGATGGTCAAATGGACAAAGTTATACTGATGGGCTGGAGTTAATAACACTTTTCACAGATTCAAAGACTTTAATGCCAGAAGGGACCCATAGACTCACTTAGTTTGACTTCCTAAGCAACACAGGTGATAGGACCTCAGCCAACAATTTCTGCAATCAGGCCAGGACATTGAGTTGACACAGACTAGGTTTTTAAGATTTTTACAGATAATCCAACACATCCACATAAGTGGTTTCAGTAGTGAACACTCTCCTTCCACTTTCTACCACTTTTATTTTATCTAGATTCAATTTTCAGCCACTGGCTGTTTTGATTTTGATGAACTTGAATGAGAAATTATAGAACAAGAAATGAACCACAGACAGGACGATGTTGAAGTATGATCTAAATGGAGACTATGGATTCTTATCCCATTACTTGGATTAGCTTTCATAAGCCATATGTCCTTCAGTGGGTTAACTGCTTTGTTTTGTTTTCTCTCTCTCTCTCCCTCCCCAACCTTGTCTTTTGTATTCTAATTTCTCTCCTTTTTATTCACAGTTTTCTGCATGTCCTTTCACAGCATCTGATAAAGTAAATTTGGGTCCACAAAAGCTTGTGCTCTTCTCTATCTTATTTAGTCTATAAAAGTGTATATCTACCCTGCTTTCTTTCTTCTACTCACCTTGGCATCTCCCAGCGGTGCCCTCTCTATTTTCGTTCCCCCCACACCCCCTAGCCTTTGTATTCTAATCACTATTTAGCTGCTCTGCTTCCTACAGTCCCGTTACAGCACCTGAAGTAGGCCCTCTGCTTACAAAAGCTTATGCTATACATCTATGACTTAGTCTATAAAGGTGCAAGTCTATCCTGCCTCCTGCTTAATGTCACGCTAACCAGGGCTAACTACCTCTGACAATTGTGAGACAAACAGCACACCTCCAAGGCCATTCTGTTCCAATTCAACACTTAGAGCTGGATCCTAATCTATCTATTAAGGGCCTCAGTGGGCTTATGTGGCTAAGCATGACTCTATTGCACCCTGCTGAAAGCCCTGAAAATCCTTTGGCCCAGCTATTCCTGTAACACACCATCACCTTAACCTTAGAGACGTAGTAAAGCTGGGTGCCCAATGCAGCAGGATGCATGGAGACAGTGGTTCATAGATTCATAGACTGTAAAGCTGGAAGGGACCTCGGAAGATCATTGGATCTAGCCCCCTGCACCAGGCAGGAAAGACAACTGGGGTCAGGTGACCCCAGCAAGATGACCATCCAGTCTCCTTTTGAAGATTTCCAGGATAGGCAACTCCACCACCTCTGGAGAGACAGCCTGGGCACCCTAACTATGAAGTTTTTCCTAATGTTGAGCCTGAAACAGTCTTCCAGGACTTAGTGGCTACTACTCCTGGTTTTCCCCAAGTGTGCCCTGGTAAACAGTTGTTCACCAAGCCCTTGATGTACTCCTCTGATGTAGCAGTAAGCTGCTACCAAGTCCCCTCTCAGCCTTCTCTTTTCCAGGCTGAAGAGATCCAGGTCCCTCAGCCTTTCCTCATATGGCTTGCCGTGATCATAAGGGTGGCCTTTCTCTGGACTCTTTCAAGCTTTACCATGTCCTTGTTGAAAGGCGGGGCCCAGAACTGGATGCAGTACTCCAGCTGCAGTCTCACCAATGCTGAGTAGAGTGGAAGAATCACTTCCGTGGTTTTGCTGGAGATGCATCGATTCATGAATGCCAGAGTATTATTTGCCCAGTTGGCTACAGTGTCCTACTGCCGGCTTATATTCATACTGTGGTTTGTTATTACCCCCAGGTCCCTTTCATTCATGATGCTGGTCAGTTTGGCACTGCCAAGCCTGTAGGTGTGTTGAGGATTGTTCGTCCCCAGGTGGAGCACTTCACATTTCTCAGTGCTGAATTTCATCTGGTTCCAATCTGCCCGACTTGCTAGCCTGCCTAGATCTGCCTGTATCTGTAGTCTATCTTCAACCGTGACCATGCTACCCCATAATTTGGTGTCGTCCGTGAACTTGGCCAGTGAGCTCTTTGCTCCACCATCCAAATCATTGATAAAGATGTTGAAGAGTACTGGACCAAGCACCGATCCCTGTGGGACATCACTGGCCATTTCTCACCAGAACAACAGATCTGTTCATTAGGACTGTCTGGGTCCTCACCCACAGCCAGCTTTGTACACACTTAAATGTATCACAGTTAAGCCCACAATCTTCCAATTTTCTCACAAGAATATTGTGGGATACCAGATCAGAGGCTTTTTGGAAATCAAGGTATACAGTGTTGTCCTGGGAAGCAGGGTAACAAAGGGTACTTACCGGCAGCCCCAAATGACTCATGCGGAGAACAGCAGGAGGAACCCACATGGCTCATGAGCCGCCTCTATGTACAGCTGTGGCCGGCCAGTGACATCAGCACCAGACACCGGCTGGCAAAGTTAAAAATGGAGGCCGCCGCAGCAGAGGAGATGGATAGCCCGGAGAGAGAGCTCCAGCAAGCAGCTCCTGAAGGGCAAGCTCCGCTGCGGCTAACACCGCTGGAGGAGCAAGCCGTGTTGCTACATCCACCGCCAGAGGAGCGAGCAGGGCTGCCGCAGACACCGTTGGGGAAGTGAGCAGTGCGGCTGCAAACACTGTCTGAGGAACAAGCCGTGCTGCAGCCGATGCCACTGGAGGAGCGAGCCTCAGAAGAGGAACCAGAGGAGGCTGGTGAGCTGGAACCTGGGCTGTGGGAGAGAGAGGCGCCCCATTGAGACCCCTTACCAGGCACTGCTGAAGTGAGTACTGAGGTGAAGGGGGAGGAGCGGGAGGCATCTACGCAGAAGCCTCAAGATGAGGGTGCAGTGGTGGGCTGGTTGGGGTGAGACAGGGTCATCAATGAGGCCCAGGAGGGCTAGCAGAACCGGCCTGAACTCCAAGGCCAAGCAAAAGGAGATTCATGGGGTGTGGTGAAGGAGCACTGAGTCTTGGCAGCCGCAGGCGAAATTCCCCAAGGTGGGGGAGCCTAGGGTAAGGGCACTTAGGATACGGGCTTAGGGAAGGTAGGAGGCAGTTCCTGGGAGTAAGCGTCCCGTGGGGCAGGATTAGGAGGGAGACCAGGCTGGGGGCTCAGCCTCACCCAACGTCACGTCAGTGTGCAAGTTGGGAGGGCGTGATCCGTCGGAGGATGTCATCAAGGTGACCAGCAAGGTGGCGTGAGGGCGGGGTGTAGGGGTGGTGGAGCCCCGTGAACAACCGCTAGGCCGGACCCGGGCATCGAGGAACCCGCCAGGCACCCCGCCCATTGTGGAACATCAAGACATGGCAGGAAAGCGCGGGGTCTACTGCGTGGGAGGACGGAACTACCTCAAGGTTGCTGAGGGTCCAGAAGAGGCATAAGATCCGAAGACAGGTCCGAGCCACCACCTGGTGGCTAGAGACAGCCCGGCGGCACAAATGTCAACATCCTCTCTCTTATCCAGGTGGTGAGTTACCTGATCATAAAAGATGAGGTTGGCAAGACAAGACCTGCCTGTGATGAAGCCATGCTGGCTGTCATTCAGAATCCTACCTTCTGGAAGCCTATTGCACATAGACTCCTTAATGAATTTTTTCAGGATTTTCCCTGGGTTAGAAGTTAAGCTAATTGGCCTATAGTTACCCAGGTCCTCCCTATTCCCCTTCTCAAGCAAATCCTGGGACGTCATTCTTCTGTTGTACTCGGCCTGGGTGAAGCTGCAGCTGGAGTACTGTGTCCAGTTTTGGGCCCCACAATTCACAAATGATGTGGAGAAGCTTGAGAGAGTCCAGAAAAGACCCGTGCGCATGATCAGAGGTCAGGGAAACAGATCTTACGACGACAGGCTGAGAGCCATGGGGCTCTTTAGCTTGGAAAAGTGCAGGGTCAGGGGTGACCTGATGGCCACCTATTCGTTTATCAGGGGTGACCACCAGTATCTGGGGGAACGTTTGTTCACCAGAGCGCCCCAAGGGATGACGAGGTTGAATGGTTATAAACTACTGCGAGACCATTTCAGGCTGGACAGAAGGAAGAATTTCTTTACTGTCCGAGCCCCCAAGGTCTGGAACAGCCTGCCATCGGAGGTGGTTCAAGCACCTACATTGAACACCTTCAAGAGTAAATTGGATGCTTATCTTGCTGGGATCCTATGACCCCAACTAACTTCCTGCACTTCAGGTGGGGGGCTGGACTCATGATCTTCCAAGGTCCCTTCCAGCCCTAATGTCTATGAATCTATGAATCTATGAAGATGGGCACAACATTGGACCTCTTCCAGTCCTCAGAGACCTCCACAGAGTGCCACGAGTTTTGGAAGAGTTTCACCAGGGGTTCTGTGATGACTTTGGCCAGCTCCTTCAGCACTCTCAGATGGAGTTCATCCGGTCCTGCTGTCTTACATATGTTTAATTTTTTTAAGTGATCACATACCAGTTCTATGGCAATAGTAGGAAGGCTTTCATTCCTGCCCTGCTCATTCTGTACCCTATCTGGCATGAATTTCCCCTTGGCCCGGTGAAAGACCGAAGCAAAGTAGTCATTTAGGAGTTCATTTTTCTCCTGAGTGCTGGTAACCGGGTGTCCTGAGTTGTTGAGCAATGGGCCCACACTCCCATTAGTTTTCCTCCTGTTCCCTACATACCTAAAGAAAGACTTCTTGTTCTCCTTGATTCCCATTGGTAATTTAAGTTCAGTCACCGCCTTAGCTTTTCTAATCTGTTCCCTACAAGTGTGGGCCATTGTTGTATACTCTTCCTTGGGGCCTGTCCCAAGTTTCCATGGTTCGTACGCTTCTGTCTTCTTTCTTAGGAGGACCGTAATTTCCCTGTTTAGCCAAGAAGGCTTTCCAGCCCTTCTGGTACCTTTCCTCCACATGGAAATGGGCTTCCCTTGTGCTTCAAGGATTGTGTCCTTAAGGAAGGACCACTCTTTATGCACTCCTTTCACCTTTGGTCCCTGATCCCACAGCACTACCCTTACTAGTGACCTGAGCTTGCTCAAATTTGCATTTTTGAAGTCCAAAACTTCAGCCCTGCTATCTGATTTGTCTGCCTTGTGACGGACAGTGAACATGATGGTTTCATGGTCACTGGTGCCCAGGCTACCATCTATATTTAAGTCAGTCACCAGGTCATCTCCTTTGGCCAGAACCAAGTCTAGGAAAGCATTACTTCTGGTTGGCCCATGTACCTACTGAGTCAGGAAGAGCTCTTCAGTGCAGGTCAGGAAGGAACTTGCTCAATCCAACTTGCCCAAGTGTTGCTCCCAAGAGATGTCTAGATAATTGAAGTCGCCCATGACAACCATGTCCCGTGCATGTGCAGCCTCTGTCAGTTCTCAGGTGAACTCTAGATAGAGTTCCTCCCTCTGGTTTGGTGGTCTGCAGTATACACCTACAGTTAAGCCTCTCTTGCCATGCCCCCCATTGTAGCTTGATCTAGAGGGTTTCAAAACATTCTTCTTTGGAGCTGATGTTGGCCTCCAAGGAAGTGTACTGCTCCTTCACATACAGGGCTACACCTCCACCTTTCTTCCCTCCCCAGCCCCTTCTATGTAGGGTGTAGTCCTCTATAGCTATGCTTTAATCATGTGAGGAGTCCCACCAGGTCTCCATAATCCCTACTAGATCGTAATGCCCACTGGAGAGCAGGAGGGCTAGCTCCTCCTGCTTGTTCCCAATGCTCCTGGCATTAGTGTACAGGCACCTGAGTTCTCCTATTGAGACCCTGGGTTTCCTGCCATGCTGAAGGGGAACTATTCCCTCCATTCCTGCAAGAGTGGTTCTCCTAGTGTCCCTATCTATGGAGCTTTCTTGTATGTTGGTCCCTGGGCATGGTCCAGTCAGTGTTTCACCGTCCCTCAGCAATCTTAGTTTAAAGCCCTATCTAGAAGATCGGCCACCCTGGCTGAGAACAAGGACTTACCTCTCTGTGTGAGGTGGATGCCATCCCTTCCCAGGACTCCTCACTCCCTGAAGTGTGTGTTGTGGTCAAGGAAGCTGAAGGCCTCTCAGTTGCACCAGTGTTGGAGTCATCAGTTCACTGGATCTATGCCAATCTACCATTGGTATAGTTCTTGTGAGGGAGTACCTTGAGAGGCTGGACACCCGCAAATCAGCTGGTCTGGACAGATTGCACCCAAGAGTGCTAAAGGAACTAGCAGATATCAGAGTGTGGCCACTGGCAAGGATGTTGGACAATTCATGGCGCTCAGGCGAAGTACCTGAAGATTGGAAGAGGGTCAATGTGGTGCCTATCTTCAAGAAAGGGAGGAAAGAAGATCTGGGAAAATACAGGTCTATCAGTTTGACCTCAATCCATGGAAAGGTCTTGGAAAAAATTATCAAAGAAACCAGTCTCAACAGGCTAACAGAAGGCAATGTTCTGAGCGACAGCCAGCATGGTTTTGTCGCAGGTAGGTCTTGCCTGACAAATCTCATTTCTTTCTATGACCAGGTGACGTATCACCTGGACAAAGGGCAAGAGGTTGATATAATTTATTTAGACTTCAAAAAAGCCTTTGACCTGGTGTCTCACAATGTCCTCATGGGAAAATTGGGCAACTGAGGCCTTGACTATACTACAGTTTGATGGCTGAGGAACTGGGTCTGAGGTCGGACCCAGAGAGTCGTAGTTGACGGAAGCAAATCAATATGGCACTTAGTAACCAGAGGTGTCCCTGTCACAGAGCACTTAAGTGCCCTGCGCCTGAAAACAGAAATGGCTCAGGAGAGACCCCTAGTGGTGAGAAGGGGGAGGCACAGCTGCCAGTCACCAGGGCAGCACAGGTGCTGGTTGCTAGGGCAACCAGTTAAACCAGCTGAGAGGAAGGGGCAGGGCTTAGCCCTTCTTAAGCCCAGGCAGGAGGCCAGGAGGGCAGTTCCCCTCTGGTGACCAAGGGAGGAGGAGCGGGCTAGTACAGATGGAGGGGAGAACTCTGGTGGCGGCGGTGGCATCATCCCCTGGTCGTTGCTGGGGTTAGAGTGCTTGCTGGTAGGGATTGAATGTTGTTTGACCGGATGGTCTAGCTTTTATGTTGTAGCCCAGGGGCTTTGTGTTCTTGTGTTTACTGTTTTGACCGAAGGACCAGGTGAGGCTATGAGGGGTTGGAGGAGGCCTCATAGGGGCTCCATGGTGGCATGGGGACCCTGGCACCAGAGGGTCCCATTTTGGGGTGCACTGACCCCAGCTCTGAGCGGGCAGTTGTGGGAAGCCCGGAGCAAAGGGGGGGGCAGTGGGAAGCCCCAGGGAGGTAAAAGAGAGGGCCAAATCACAGCAGGGCCCAGGTCAAAATCCCGTCAGTACCATCTGCGAGGCTTGGGCTGTAGTGTAGGGAAGGGAAAGGAGCCGCAGATTAGTGCCACCTGGCACTGGGGCATATAAGTGGGCAGCCTCCTGCTAATTACATCACTCAATCAATTAAGATCAAGGCATGGCAGGCAAGTAAGCAGGCAGCTGGCCCATAACAGGAGGGCGGAGTCACCACTAGAAAGACTCCAGTAGTGATACTCCTGTCACAGTCCCCCAAGGCTCTGTTCTTGGACCTGTACCCTTTATTGTCTTCATAAATGATCTGAACTCTGGTGTCAGAAGAGGACTGGCTAAATTCACTGACACCACCAAACTTGAGGGGAAAGGGTCTACACTTAAGGATAGGCTGGTGATTCAGGCCGACCTTATCAGGCTTGCAAGGTGGGTGAGTGAAAACCTGATGGCATTCAACATGGAGAAATGCAAGGTGCTCTACCTCAGGGGAAAAAACGCACATCACACTTACAGGGTTGGCAATGCTACACTTGCTATCACCATGACTGAAAGAGACTTCAGGGTCACAGCTGACCACAAGATGAACATGAGCCACTAATGCAGCTGGCAAAGTGAACAAAACTCTGGCTTGCATCTACCGATGCATCTCAAGCAAGATTCAGGATGTCATCCTCCCACTGTACTTGGCTTGGTGAAGACACAGCTGGAGTACAGCATCCAATTCTGGGCTCCACAACTTAGGGAGAACGTGGAGAAGTTTGAAAGAGGCCAGAGGAGAGCCACGCGCATGATCAGAGGGCAAGACAACAGGCCTTATGAAGACAGACTGAGAGTCATGGGACGCTTCAGCCTGGAGAAGCGTAAGCTCAGGGGTGACTTGGTGGCAGCCTATAAGTACATAAGGGGTGTGCATCAGGATCTGGGGGAATGCCTGTTCACCAGAGCACCCCAAGGGATGACATGGTCCAATGGCCACAAACTCCTGCAAGACTGTTTTAGGCTGGACATAAGGAAAAACTTCTTTACTGTCTGAGCCCCAAAAGCATGGAATAGACTTTCCCCCAGTGCTGGTGCAAGCACCTACACTGGGTACTTTTAAGAAACATTTGGATGCTCATCTTGCTGGGATCCTTTGATCCTACCTGACTTCCTGCCCTTTGGGCAGGGGGCTGGACCCAATAATCTTCTGAGGTCCCTTCCAGCCCTAATGTCTATGAAACTTCCTTGACGCATCCTTCCCTCCTGAGACCGTGGCCTGCAACTGGGAGCACAGAGGGCCCCCGACCCCTTGAGTCCAGCCCCCAGAGTCCTGGTGACTTCAGTCATAGAATAATAACGTAGCAGGGCTGGAAGCCACCTCCAGAGGTCATCTAGTCCAACCTGCTGCCTGAGACAGGAACATTTCTATCCAAATCATCCAATACAAATCAAAATCTAAACTCTACACAAGCCTATGATCAACCTTGACACAACAGAGATCTAATACCTTAACCTGCTACAGGCAAACGTGAGGGACCACAGCAGCAACTGTCCTGCTTCTATGAAATGTTGTCAATATATGTTCAAGAAATCTGGGGTAGAGGCCTGCCCCCACCTCTACAGAGGAAGGCAAAACCCCCACAGACTGAACCAATCTGATCGTGGGGTACAATTCCTTCCTGATCCCAAATATGGCAACAGGTGAGACCCTGAGTTGGGGGGCAAGACCCCTAGCCAGGAGCCTCTGGCTTTGGTCCAGCAGAAACATTGGCACAGCTCAGTCAAAGTCTCCAGCCTTTGCAGCCAACACCCAGCTCCTCGGAGGGAGGCTTTTAAACGCCCCGGCTCATGTAGTAGAAAAGGGAGTGGGGGCAGGGGCCAGCAGCAAAGCCCAGAAGCCGGGGAAGTCCCAACCTAGATCGGGGCGGGCAAGGCCTGCGCGGGCTCCCCGTCAGTGAGGGGGCGCCACAGCTTCCCCCGGCGTCTGCAGCTGCCCGCGCGTGGGTGCTGCCTGGGGAGCAGCTCCGTTTCTCCACCCCCACCCCGCAGCTGCACTAGCTGAGGCTGCCCGGGGGCGGGCGCGGGAGCTGGAGGAGCGGCCCCGCCCCCACAGCGGGCGGGCTGGCGGCGGCGCGGGGCCATGCTGAGGCTGCGGCGGGTGCCGGGCGCTGCGCCGCCGCCCCCCCGCTTTGCGCACCGGGCTCGGGCGGGGCCGCCCGCGCCGCGTAGGAGGGGCCGGGCCGGGCCGGGGCGCGGGCGCTGCCCTATGGGCCTGCGGAGGGCTCGGGCCCCGCCGCCGCCCGGGGACATGAAGCTGCTGCCGGTGCCGGCTGTGAGAGCGGGCGTGGCCGGGCCGGACTAGCGCGAGGCTGGCTGGCGGGCGCCATGTACACGTTCGTGGTGCGGGATGAGAACAGCAGCGTGTACGCCGAGGTGTCCCGGCTGCTGCTGGCCAGCGGGCAGTGGAGGCGGCTGCGCAAGGACAACCCCCGCTTCAACCTCATGCTGGGCGAGCGCAACCGCCTGCCCTTCGGCCGCCTGGGTGAGCGCGGGCCCGGCGGGGCGGGACGGGACGCGAGCTGCTGGGGAGTGAGCGGGGCCCCAGGAGGCGGCGCCGCGGAAGGATGCGCGGTGGGATGCGGCGCCTGCGGGGAGCACGTTTGGGGGCCGCTGCTCCTCTCGCGTCAGCCCTCAAGGGGCCTTGGCCCGGCAGCCGCCGCCTCTTAGCCGGGCGGGCCCGAACAAAGGACTTGAGAGCCCTGTGCCGCGCGGCTGCGGCTGCCGTGAGCCGCGGGCTTGAGAGGGGATTTTGGGCGGGGAGGGACAGGCGTGCTTTGGCTTTTTGTTGGGGGGTGGCTATTGAACTGTTGCATAGTGGACCCGATTCTGTAACTACAGCAAGAGAAGGCAAGGCCAGCCGTGTTTGCACTGCGTTTCCGGACTGATTTCAGGGCTAGCCGGCTGAAAGCTGGAACCCCTCCCATCCTTTAGGGAGCTTGGACATGTGACCGGCCTTAGTCCTCAGGGTTTTATTCTATGCCCCCTAGATTGAAATGGTGGGGTTTTAAATGAAACCCACCATTTCAATTTTTCCATCACGTTATGGTGGTGGGCCTGATCTTTTTTTGTTGGGGGCTAGCTGCCAGTGGACTGAGCAGCCCCCGAGTTGCTGGGGGCCCCCAGTCCTTTTCTCCACAGTGCTGGGTGCCTCCAGGGCAGTACCTGGCGCCCAAGCCCACCCAGGGAGCAGTGCACAGCAAACAGTTGGATCAGGCTGAGTGCTGCTTCCAAGATGGGGCAGCACCCATCCTGCTAGCAGCCTGCCCATGGGGTGCCACCACCATGGAAAGAGAGACTGGGGCCCCCTGCAGCTCAGGTGCCACTTGACCCCCAGCCACAAGAGAGGTGGGCAGGCTATATGGGGGGGGGGAAGAGGGATTGTCCCCCTCACCACTTGTGCCTGCTGAAGGAGCCTGATCTTTTTTCTTTTTTTCCTCTGCTGAACCTGCCCACCTCCCCCTTGGCCAGGGGATGAGTTGCATCATTGTAATTTGCCATGATACAAACTCATCTAAAACCCCCAGAACTGGTGCAGGTGTGATGCCATTAAGTCCCACAAATGACATTTTTGTCACATGTACATCATGACAACTGCCACATGTCCGAGCTCCCTTAATGGCTAACTAATTCCGCTTTATCTTGCTGTGCCTTTCCCCTTTCTTGACTTCCCTTTTTTGGGATCATTTGGTGGGCATTTCTAAAATCTCAGCCGTTGCTCAAGAAGAACATGAATCCAACATACATCTCTTTATGTGACTGAATGTTGATAAGAAGGCAAATTTTTTGCAAGAGAAGTAATTCGATATAGGTTTGTTATGATCAGGATTGAATCTGCAATGGATTTTGTTGTTGCTGTTTTTTGATACTGTGTGAAACAGATGAGTCACTGGCAAGGCATGATGCTGGGAATTTTTTGGAGAGGGAATTACTTCAAGGAGTCTTTTAAAATTTTGGTTGGCAAACCAATGATATTCTTAAGATCCGGTTTTTAGACCCATCTTATAAAAACAGCTTGTTACATGGAAATAATAGCCTTTTCCCCTTTGTCATCTCCCTAAAGATTCTGCATTCATTTATTTTGAAATCGGCCCAGATTCCAGTGAACTGAGATGACTCATTGTAAAACTTCTCTTTCATTTGGCATGATTATCTTCTTCTCTTCAGGAGATGATCAGAATTAATATAGTCACAGAGTAAGCCAAGGTACATTTGATAGACTGCAAGTAAGTTTCTTACACTTCAAGGAAGTGGTTCCTTTGGGTCAGCTGACATTTTGGAGCCCCCAGCTTGTGAACAATGAGAGTGAAGACTGGTTTTCTCTGGGTGAGATGCAGGGGTTGACCCACTGTGAACACAGCTAACATAGGACAGTGAAAATGGTGGGGAAATGGTGTGAACTAAACAGTTCACTTGGGTGTGAACCCAATAGATCAATGGCCCCAAAATTCTTGTCATCCGGAACAGATTGTTATGAGGTGTCAGCTGAACAAGTAGAGAACAGAGTGGTTCTTGCAGGGAAGTTTTGTGTGGTCTATTTAGTGTCCAGGGCTTTGTATTCTACCTGCTGTCATAAGTGGCAGAGATGCATGTGTCAAAAATTAGCCTCTTCACATGGTAGTTGTGTGACCAACTTGCATTCGCCCCATGTCCATGTAGGCTAGGTCTGGGAAGTGGCATGGAAAGAGAAGGTGTCATTCTCAGGTTCAAGAGAACTCTTTATATTTTAATTGATTTGAAGACATGTTGTGGTTTGACTGTGTAACCCTTCCTTTGCAGCTGTTACTGTCTGAGAGGGTATAATGTTCCTACCATAAGAGTAGGAGAAAGTATCCCTGGAACAAATCACTTTTATAGCCATCTTACATGACAGCTGGAAGAAATTTTACCAGCTCTGGGACAAGGTGGGCCCACACCGCTCCCCCTTATAGTTCTGGCAAAGAGGCAGCCCTTACATGCCCTTATAGCTGTGGCAAAGAGGCAGCTAATTATAGTTGCTCACCTGAAACTGGTGGCTAGTAGAATTTTGTCAAGCAGATCTAAGTGGGTTCAGTAGCAGAGATGAAAAAATGTATTTTACCAAAATAGGTTTCATAATTTGATGACAGCCCTAAGATGGCACGGGGGCTGCTTTGGTTGAGCTGTCCACATCTAACAGGATGTTACTGTTCTTCACTAATGCTCAAGCCCCTAGACTGATCATCTGAAGTACAGTTAGATTTGAAAACAACTCCCAAAATATTTGAGAGAAGAAATCTTTGCGTAGCCCCAGAACTCTGAGTAAGAAAGCCTACCCAGTTGACTCGGGATATAGGGTACCACACAACCTTGCATGCAGGGTTCGTTTCTAATCAACTTGCCTTTCCTCCAAGAGTTCAGCTGTTACTGCAGTGCTACCATTACATTGCTGCTTTCCTCTGGATTCCCTTTTTTTGCTAGTCAAATTACTACACACACACAAGGGGTCCAGTTGAAATGCAGCAACTTTCTGCATGGGGAGACTATCTTAGACAATCGGGCATCTCCAAACTAACAGACAGGGTGAAGCCAGACAGATCTAGATTAAAAATAAGGTGCACATTTTTGGCATGCTGGTAACTGGTCTAGGTGTATGGTGCTTCTCCACCACTTGCAGTCTTGAAATTAAGACCAGGACACCTGTCTAAAAAGTACACTGTAGCTCAGCTTCAAGTTATGGGCCATAGATGGTCTTAAGTGTCGCCTCTATCCCCCAGATCTGTGCGTGGTGGGGCAAAGTGATGACACACCAGGTTGCAATTTTCTATAGCTCCCTTGGGGTAGGGGAAAAGGAAGGTTGAGAAGAAACAGTCTTGTTTTCCTTCCTCCCCCCACCCCCAGCACACACCCATTGCTGCAGGAAGCCTTCTGCATGGGAAATCAGTGGTCATGGGTGGGGGAGCTGCATGCATTTGGTGATGAATGATCTGTCCTGTTGTTTGCTGGCTGTCCCTGCAGGGATGTTTCCAAATAGGTGTTGTCTGTCTCTCCAGTATTGGTAATTTGGGAGTTTACTAACCCCGTAATAAGAATGTGGGTATGTATTCCTGAAATAACTCCTGCACCAGGAATGGTTCCCTTTGCTGTGATATTCCCTCCAGCATTTTGTGTATTTACTTTCCTCCATTTCTGGTAATTTTTAAATCAAGACAGGATTTTTTTTCCAGAATACATACTTTGGCTCAAAGGAATTAATTCCTAGAAGCCCTTTGGCCTGTGTTACGCCAAAGCTCAGAGTAGATCGGTGATGTTCAACCAGGGTGCCAGGAAATCCTTTTAAGGGTGCCGTGGGGTGCAACACAGTATTAGTACTTTTAATTTGGCGAACACATACATGATTCACAAGATAAACCCAGAGATTACGTGTTCAAGTCCACTGGTCCGGACGATCTTCACCCTAGGGTTCTACAGGAACTGGCCAAGGTCATTGCGGGACCCCTGGCGCGGCTCTATGAGCACTCGTGGTGCTCTGGTGAGGTGCCGGAGGACTGGAAGAGGGCCAATGTGGTCCCTATCTTCAAAAAGGGAAAAAAAGAGGACCCAGGAAATTACAGGCCAGTTAGTCTTACCTCAATCCTGGGTAAGCTCTTTGAAAAAATTATCCTGGCACACATCCAGGAGGGCCTTGCGGGGGAATGCATGCTCAGGGGCAACCAACATGGGTTCATCAGTGGCAGGTCTTGTCAGACCAACCTGGTGGCCTTTTACGATCAGGTCACCAAATCATTAGACGCAGGGGTTGCTGTGGATGTAGTCTTTCTGGACTTCCGGAAGGCTTTCGACACTGTCTCTCACCCTGTCCTCATCAAAAAGCTGGGAGACTGTGGTGTCGATGCCCACACAATCAAATGGGTCGCTAACTGGTTGGAGGGCCGCACCCAGAGGGTGGTAGTGGATGGGTTCTTCTTGACCTGGAAGGACGTGGGCAGTGGGGTTCCGCAGGGCTCGGTCCTCGGGCCCGCACTGTTCAACATCTTCATCAGTGACTTGGATGAGGGGGTAGAAAGCACCCTGTTCAAGTTTGCTGATGACACTAAGATATGGGGGGATGTGGGTGCACTAGAAGGGTGCAATAGGCTACAAGCTGACCTTGACAGGTTGCAACAGTGGGCGGATGAGAATAGGATGGGGTTTAACACTGATAAGTGCAAGGTGTTGCACATGGGGAGGAAGAACCGGCACCACACTTACAGGTTGGGGAACTCCCCTCTTGCCAGCACGGAGACGGAAAAGGATCTTGGAGTCGTCATTGACTCCACGATGAACATGGGCCAGCAGTGTGGGGAGGCAGTCAAGAAGGCCAACCGTACCCTGTCATGCATCCACAGATGCATCTCGAGCAGGTCCAGGGAGGTGATCCTCCCCCTCTATGCGGCCCTGGTCAGGCCGCAGCTGGAGTACTGCGTCCAGTTCTGGGCGCCACACTTCAAGAGGGACGTGGACGATATGGAAAGAGTCCAGAGGAGGGCCACTCGTATGATCAGGGGTCAGCAGGGCAGGCCTTATGAGGAGAGGCTACGGGACCTGAACCTGTTTAGCCTCCACAAGAGAAGGTTAAGGGGGGACCTTGTGGCCTGCTACAAACTGGTCAGGGGGGATCAGCAGGTATTGGGGGAGTCCCTGTTCCCCCGTGTGCTGCTAGGAGTGACCAGGAATAACGGTCACAAGCTGGCGGAGGGTAGGTTTAGATTAGATATTAGGAGGCGCTACTTCACAGTCAGGGCGGCTAGGGCCTGGAACCGGCTTCCAGGGGAAGTGGTGCAGGCTCCTAGCCTGGGGATTTTTAAAAGGAAGTTAGATGAGCACCTTGCCGGGGTCATCTGACCCCGGTGCTCTTTCCTGCCAAGGCAGGGGGTCGGACTAGATGATCTACCTAGGTCCCTTCCGACTCTAGCTACTATGAAACTATGAAACTATTTCAAACAGGAATTCATAGTGTCAAAAATGTTCTGTCCTGTTGTGGTCTTTCTGAGTTCTTTGCAACAGGAGAATTGTTTTGTATTTTTTCCATAGTCAAAAAACAAGTGAAAGCTAAGAACTGGAATTTTCTGAGGGATGCCTTGAATCTAAAAGGTTGGAAATGGTCACAGTGGTTTTATAAACTGTGAACAAAGGTGTCTTAAAAAATTAGCATAATCATGCTTGTACTTAGCTCTATACATGACTGTATAGGGACAACAGGGCAGGCCCTATGAGGAGAGGCTACGGGACCTGAACCTGTTCAGCCTCCAAAAGAGAAGGCTGAGGGGGGATCTAGTGGTCTGTTATAAACTAGTCAGGGGGGATCAGCAGGCATTGGGGGGTCACTGTTCCCCGGAGTGACCAGGAATAACGGTCACAAACTGTCAGAGGGTAGGTTTAGGTTAGATATCAGGAAGCGCTACTTCACGGTCAGGGCGGCTAGGGTTTGGAACCAACTTCCAAGAGAAGTGGTGCAGGCTCCTACCCTGGGGGTGTTTAAGAGGAGGTTAGATGAACATCTTGCTGGGGTCATTTGACCCCAGTATTCTTTCCTGCCATGGCAGGGGGTCAGACTAGATGATCTGCTCAGGTCCCTTCCGACCCTTGAAACTATGAAACCATCCATTTCCATTAGAGTAACTGCACCTGCATGCCCGCTGCCATCTTTTTACCCATTACAGTTGCTCTACCTCCCCACACCCCACTTCCACCCCCTCTGGTCTCTTCCCCAGTCCTTAATCCACATCAGCTTCATTGTCCTCCTCCTCCTTCATTGTCCTTGTTGCTCACCCCCTTTTTGTCACTGTCCTTGTCTTTGTCCTCATCATTGTTGTTGTCTTCTTTGGGTGCCCTGCCCCTGAACAGTCCATGCCAGTCCCTTCTCTTCTATATGACGTCCACCTCTCCTCCCCATTGTCCTCTACTGACTTCTTGTAGTACAGCTGCATCTCACTCATTCCCATCCTGCCACAATCCTCGACTGAAAAGTTTGTGTGCCTGTACATGAACTGTTTCCTGGTCTTCCACAGGATGTTCCTGAAGCAGGAGACAAACTGGTCGAAATAAGTCATCAGGGTCCCCTGCTGCTTGATCAAGTGCCTGTACAACACCACCTCTCTGATCATGGTGTTGACCCCTGTCACCATCATGAGGAATAGGATTAGCTGCATTATTATTTTTATATTATTTTCCCCATTTCCACATGCTGCAGAGCTCCTGCACTGAGGCACCCTATGCCCTAGCCAGCCAGGGAGCAGCACGTGGAAATGGGGGGCACAGGCACCCCAGGGCTGCCTGCTTCCCTGTCCCTGCACTGTAGAGCCTCTGTGCTGAGGCACCCTGCATCCCAGCTAGCTGGGGAGCAGCTGGCTGGGGCACAATGTGCCTTGATATGGCAGCACTGGGATGGCTGCTCCCTTGTCTCCATGTGCCTCAGTGCAGGGTCCGCAGCGGAGCCCCTGCGCTGAAGCAGATGGAGCCCCCATCTCCAGGCACCCTGGTAGTGCAGTGTGCCTGGAGATGGGGCTCCACGTACCTCAGTGCAGGGGCTCCACAGCAGAGCCCTGATGCTGAGACGCACAGAGACAGGGGAGCAGCCAGCGCAGGGCTCCCTGAGCTGCCTGCTCTCCCATTTCAAGGCACGCTCTACTCCAGCCAGCTGCCTCATGGTTGGCTGGGGTGCAGTGTGCCTGGAGACGGGCTCCATGTGCCTCAGTGTGGGGGCCCCACAGCAGAACCTTTGTGCTGAGGCATGTGGAGAAAGGGGAGTAGCCAGCCCAGAGCTGCCTGCTTCCCCGGCTTGAGGCACATGGCCCCAGCCAGCCGAAGAGCTGCTGCCTGGGGCACAGGGTGCCTCAGCATGGGGGCTTTGCAGCATGCAGAGATGGAGGAACAGGCAGCCCTGGGCTGGTTGCTTCCCTGTCTTCACGTGCTGCTCCCCAGCTGGCTGGGGCACAGGGTGCTTGAGCATGTGGGCTGCCTGCCAGTTAGTAGCACCCTGAGGCACCCTGTGGCCCAGCCAGCTCCCCCTGCAATACATGAATCAGGAGGACAATGTGTCCTGCTGCAAACCGCATGGGCAGGGGTGTGAGCTGCAGCAAAAAGTGGCACAAATTTGTACCACTACTGTTTGTGCTGCTGCAAACGTGTCCCTGGTCATGTGGATGCTGCCTAGCTGTCTTTATGATCTCTGAACCTGGAGGTGGGAAAACTTGTTCACTACAGACTAGTTGCCGCAAGCCATTAGCTCCCCTTGGGCCACATCTTTGAATGGAACCTCCACAGGCTGAAATTGCAGCAAGCTGCTTCTGATGTCTTTATGCAGCAAGCAGCTGTCATGAAACCCAACCAGTTATTGGCTGTCATCTGCTCTCTCAGTTATTCAGACTTGCTCCACTTCCAAAGATCAAATTTCCCTATTCTTGGGTGGGCATGCATTTCCCAGGCACTTGTCAGTGATGTGGGATACCAATTCTTTCCTTTAAAAAACAGCTTTTTCTCAGTGACTGTATTTAACTACAGTGCTTTCCTGAAGTTTTGTATTATCACCAATTTCTAATGTTCTGCAAACCAAACTTACCACTTCCTAATCATTCATGAAGTCCTGAATCAGACTGGAATCCACCCTTCTCTTGTGTCCAACACAGAGCTATGCCACCAGGGCCCCTGGCCATCAGTCTTCACATTCCTTACCAGTGGCTTCTTCCTCTCTTGGGGCTCTGGAGAGAGAGAGACAAGACACTGGAGCTGCATGACATTCTTTGGGTGTGGGTGGGTCCTCTTTACTCACCCTTTGTGGTCTGCAGATGCAAGTTCAGGTGCAGATTTGTTGATCAGTTCAATTCTAATTTAGCCTAGGAGTCCTCCTTGGCATACCCTGACACGCAGCATGCTTTTTTTGGCTGTGTCCTAGCCCCTGCTGATTGATAGCTTACTTCTGTCACATTGTCACAGCATTCAAACTGGGTGCAAGATTTGCCCTCCATTCTCCCAGCTATTCTTTTTGACTGTAGCGATAAAGCCTCTCAGGGAGATTTTTCCCTCAAACATGGGTTTTTTTCCCACTTGAGCTGGGAGATTATTGCTTCTCCCTTGTGGCCTACCCATGGTTCTAAATGATGCAGAAAACTAATAAATTCTCTGCCATGCCCAAGTTCTCTGTCTGGCCTGATTCCACCATCAAGAGCTTGATTTCCAAGCTCTTGATAGTGGCACTTTCTGTCTGGAGCTGGTCTTTTATGTTCAGATTAATCGGTCCTTGCTGCAGTTTACCTCCATTAGCAAGTTCCAAACTGGTTTTCCATGTCCCCCGTCAGTATATGGAAACTACGTTCCTGGTCCACCTGTCTTGCCAGTCCAGAGTAGAGTGTTGTATGTGGACTTCCCAACCTGCCCTGGGATGCTTTTTAAGCTGCTGTCGCAACAAAGATTTAATCTCTGACTCCAAATTACTGCTCAGATGTTCCTGGGGAACTTCCAGATGATGCTTAAATTCTTTTTGTAAAGCCTCTAACTCCTGGTTTAAGTCTCCTTCTAATTCCCTTTATGTCATCTTCAATTTCTGTGAGCACAGACATTTCCTTCATCTTCATTCAACAGGGATACCAGATTTCAAATTCTCTCTGAAAACTGTGGGCACCTGTAGGCGTGTGGGGAAGCTGACGCACTATACAGTGCATCAGAGCAGACACCGTTAATCGAGTCTGCGTCTTGTGTATCAGCGTTCCTGCACTTCAAAATGGCAGTGGGGAACTTTAAAGCTCATTTGAGCTTTAGCTAAAGCACCCCTGTCACTTTTGAAGCACAGGGGACACTGATATATGAGACTGTGCAGGTGCTCTAATTGAAGCTCCCCACCCACCACTAGAGTACATGTAAAAATGCCCTATAACCCTGAGTCTGATACCAGCGTTATTACCATCTGACTAAGCGGTTGCCAAAAACTTTAGTGTCTTGTAGTTGCTCCAGACAAGAGGAGAAATTGATGTTGGAGTCAGGTGTTTCTTTGATGCTGTCCTGGTTGTTTACAAAAAATGTTGAAAGTTCTGTCTTTCTGAACATACAGGAATCAAGCAATATGAGACGGTTTCTTTCTTTGCTCATAGCTTCAAAATGCTTTCAGCTGGAATTCAGAGTGGAAGCTCTTACAGCTTTCTTCAGACCTTTTCCCAACCTCCTGGTGCTTGGTTGGACTGCATCTAGTGGTTCCTTGCTGTCTTCTTTCTGATTGTCTGGGCTTTGCTGCCTCTTTCACAAATGTGCAGGACTTGCACAAACTACTTGATTAAAAAACAAACAAAATACTCATTTTTTAAAATTCCTGTTTTCACTGTAGTTCCCTTTCTTATGTGCTCTGACCTGAATTTTGTTGTTGCTGTTGTTTTAAAGGGATGTTTTAAAATTATTAAAGTAACTTAAAAGCTTCCTTATAAATATCTATGAAGGGTCTCTTAATCAAAAGAGAAACTGCTTAGACAGGGCAAAACAGTCAAACCGGCCACACATATGCTGCCCAGCACATTTCCCTATGCTTTCTGCTGCACAGGGGGGCAGGAGGAGCCACTGAAGGGGAGGGAGCAGAGCAGTGCCCAGGCAGCTAAAGCCCCACCAGGAAGCTGTGTGCTCTGGCCAGGGCTGGGGCAGTGCTGTCTGGCAGGCATTGGGTGAGTGTGAGTGTGTCATGGGCAGGAGCAGGTAGGACTCGGGGGCAGTCATGGGCTGAGGGGGGATGGGGATGACTGACTGCACCTGCATCTGAACCCTACCTGGGTGAGCTCTGCTGAATGCAGTTTCCTTTCCCTACATTCCCAGATTTCAATTTGCAATTGACAATTTTTTTTTGTCTTTCTCATCAAAAAGATTTGTTTCTTAACTCTGTTCTTTTCTTTTTAGGTCATGAGCCTGGACTTGTACAGATGGTAAATTACTACAGGGGAGCTGACAAACTTTGCCGCAAAGCTTCTTTAGTAAAGTAAGAGCTTTGTTTAAGTTGTTAAGTAGTTGTGGTCTTCCCTATGTATTGTTCTGGGGCTGGGGTAGGGGTGGGTTCCCTTGAGTGTCTTAGCCTGCTGGGTTTGCAAAAGTTGCCCAGTGGGCTTGCTGTGACGGTAGTTTCCCCCCATCCCCTGGCAGGCTTAGTTTAGAGCCCAGTCCAGCAGGTCAGCCATTCTGGCTGAGAAGAGCATTCTCCCCAGTGCAGTGAGGTAGAGGTCGTCTCTTCCCAGCAGACCACTGCCTCTCTCACCAAAGAGCGGACTGTGATCGTGGAAGCCGAAGCCTTCACGATGAAACTAGCGCCACAGTTTTTGGTTCACCACCTCAATCCTCCTCTCCCTCCTCAGCCCATAACCTGAAACTGGGAGGATCCAGGAAAACACCACCTGCGGCCCCAGCCCCCTAAGCCCTGCTCCCGGAGCCCTGTAGCCTCTCGTGACCCAGCTGGGATTGCTCTGAGCTGTGTCATTCATGCCCACATGGGCAAGGAGCATAGGGTAGTGGTAAGTGGGCTGGATGAGCTCTGGGATCCTCTCTGCTATGTCCCGGATACGGGCTCCCAGGAGGCAGCAGACCTCCTGGGCTAAGGGGTCAGAGTGGCAGAGTACCCCCTCAATACCTCTCAGGAGAGAGTCTCCTACAATGACCACTCTATGTGTGGCTTTAGGGAGAGTGGGAATGGTAGCTGTGAGTGGTCCCCCCTTGCCTGCAGGAGCTGGCAGCTCTGCAGGCTCTACTGGGGCTGCAAGAGGTTCATACCTGTAGCAAACCTCCAGAAGGGAGGGGACCCTGGTGCACCTGGCCTTTGGGCCATTGACTACCTTTGTCCAACCCCCTGGCTGGACAGTGAGAAATCCTCAAGTTCTCCCTTGTCCAAAAAAGTTACCGTAGTTTACCTTCAGCCTTCACGGGGTGAAGGGCCTGGCAGTAGGAGTCTATCTCCTGCTTACCATCCCTGACGGCATGCAGTCTCTCAACTGTGGTCTGGAGCTCTTCTATCTGGTGCCCCAGAGACTCCAAAGTGGAGCAAACCTAGCAAGGGGAGGTGGCCATGCACCTGGTCCCATGTGCCTGGAATCATATCAGGCAGCCCCCACAGCCAAGAGCAAGAGACTTGGTATGGGGGGAAATCTCAGAATGGAAGGCGAACCTTGCTATATTCCCTCGTCTCCTTTGGTTCCTAATGGACCTGATCCAAAGCCCTGCCAAAGATGGTGGAAAATTTTCCACTGATGCTGGTGGGTATGGGTTCCAGTCCTTCGCACCCTCTTGGAAAAAATGTGATTTGGTAACATCTTTATTAGAAAGAGGAGTGATCAAAAACACCAATAGGAGAGAGGCATTTATATGAATATTAATCTTGCAGTATCACTGTCATTGATCATTTTTAAATATTATATTTCAATTATTTTTCCCTCCAGTTTTTAAGAAACTTCATCAAAAATATGCATCATAAACATATTTAGTATAGACTGTGTTTAAACCCAGGGCTGTCCAACTTCTGAGTGGTCAGGGGCTACATTAACCAATCCTCACCAGCAGAAAAAGGCTTAAAAATGTAATTGTAACTATATTTATTGTAATTTTGTTGTCACATATGCTGATTTGCTATGGGTTTAACCAGTCTAACAGACTGCCTCCTCCAACCAGGCTCATCAAGACCAGTCCTGAGTTATCAGAATCTTGCACATGGTTCCCAGAGTCTTATGTGATATACCCAACTGATCTAAAGACTCCAGTGGCCCCTGCTCAAAATGGAATTCACCATCTTATAAACAACACCAGGACAGATGAAAGAGAAGTGTTCCTAGCATCCTACAGCAGGAGAAAGGAGAGCGGGGAGGGCAATGTGTGGATAGCCAAGTCCTCTGCAGGTGCCAAAGGTTCGTTTTCTGTTGCAATACCCCAACTTTGCTTTGTTCCTGTTGTTTAAAAAAACCAGTATGTGGATGATCCATCACCCAGCTTTCACCCACTCAGAGTAGCCATGTACCTAGTTCTGTATCTGTATAGCAGCTGTGGCAGCAAAATTGTAACGCTTTTTACTTAAATATGATACATTTTCCTGACTTCAAACATGAGTCTGTGTCAGTTGGTGAAGTGAAAGGAACTGCAGTATTCAGCACAGAGAAACAGAAGCTAAGGGAGAAAATTGGAAAGGAATGTAGAATGCAGTCTGAATTGTCTGGAAAAGTCCAGGAGGCCTATTTGAACCATTTCTGACAATAAACAAAGTGTATTGGTTAGGTTAACCCTCCGCATAAGAGGTCAGCACTCTACAGGCCAGTTCCAGCCCATAGAGCCATTTTTTTTGGCCCATGGACTTCAGCACCATTGAGTGGTGGTGGGGTTTGGCATCCACTGCTGTTCCCATTATGCTGCTGGGAAAAGCAGTGGCAGCAGCTGGGTCCTACCACCTGCCCTCCCCCTGCTTCTAACTCGGAGAGAATCAATTCAGCTCACAGACTAAAAGGTTGCTGATCACTATAAACATTTAAAAAAGCACAGGTCCAGGTCTGTTCTGCCTGCTGAATATCTGTGCACAGCTCTTCCATTCTTGCAGCCTAGTGTGTCTCCAGAGCATGTTAGTGTACAGCTGGAGGTTATCTACTAACAGTCAAAAGGAAAAGCCAGGTATGTGGTGTAAGGGAAGGTAAGAGGTTGAGTGCCAACTCACCAGGTATCTGCCTCAGGGCAGCACAGTACATGCTTCTATCTTGGAACCCTACTCTGCCCTGGGTGGGGGAGAAGGAAGAACCACTGGCTACCTCTTTTCTGTCTATTGGTAAGGGCATTGTCCCAGAAGACCTGGAATCTAGGCTCCTCAGCGACAGGGGATTTGAACCCACATCTTCCATTTTCAAGGAGAGTGCCCTGGCTGCCACACTGTGAGTAAGCAGGCCTAAGACTATCTTCCATCCTTCCTGTTGAAACTGAACCACTGGATGAAAGGGAATGCAAGAGTCGTGGACCAGAAAGAGAGCAAACATGGGATTCTGAGTGAAGCTCATGGAGAGGGGACTACCCTGAGACAGAGGGGAGCTTGGTTTCTGGTGCCTGCTTCCAAGGCTGTCTTTCCATTTTGCATTAAACAGTCATTGAGTAAAATGCATAAACAACCTTGGGAGCAGGATTACAAGCTAGAAGCAATGCGGGGGCTGAACTAAGTGATCCTGGGGGCCACTTCAAGCACAGAGTTGTGGTGGTGATGATGTGTGTTTCTACCAAACTGACTAATGTGGGAAAGGCCTGTGTACTGAATGTTTCCTTACTGTGTGGTTTGTAGGGTCCTAGCTCCCAAGTCTGTGTTCCACAGAGATCCCTTTGATCCTGGCTATACTTTGGAAACAACAGATTTTGTCTCTTTTTGTATTGTTCTGTAACACAACAGTGATAAATAATGCAACGATGTTTGCTAATTGTCTCTTACAATATTTCTGTGCAGTAGTTTGAACAACTTTGGGGGGTGGGGGCAGGGGTGGAGGGAGGAGAAAATGGAGGCTAAAAAGCACAAGTTTTTGAGAAGATTTAGCCAGGAAGACCCTGAGAACTCTATGTGCATGGATGTTTCAAAGTCTCAATGTGCATGATAGACTGTCACTCTTACAAATATAATCTCTTGTCTGGGAACCTGGTTATCACTGGGAACCTTGAAGGACATGTGTATCAGCCATTAAAATTTGCTTTAATTTACATTTTTGTTTTTATGTTAGGTGAAGGAATTCTAATTTCTTCAGAGGCTACTGAACTTTTGGACTTTATAGATGAACAAGGACAAGTGCATGTGATTCAGAAATACCTTGAAACGCCTTTACTCTTAGAGCCAGGTCATCGCAAATTTGATATTAGGTAACCTTTTCTACTTTCATTTTGATTGCTTTCCTGAGCCCAAAAGATGCATGTGGAGGAGGGGAGGTGGAGGAGTATAATGTAGCTGGAAAAAAGCGTAACGGTTCAAATGCATTTTATCTAATTTAAAAAAATAACTTAATGTTATTGTTTTTTTTCCTCCTAATTTTTAGAAGCTGGGTTCTAGTGGATCACCAGTATAATATCTACCTCTACAGAGAGGGTGTCCTCCGGACCTCTTCAGAACCATACAATAGTGCTAATTTCCAAGACAAAACCTGCCATTTGACCAATCACTGCATCCAGAAGGAATATTCTAAAAACTATGGAAAATATGAAGAAGGGAATGAAATGTTCTTTGAGGAATTTAATCAGTATCTGATGAGTTCTTTGAACACTACGTTGGAGAGTAGTATTTTATCACAAATCAAAAACATAATAAGGTAACTTCTTGCTGCTGCTGTTTGCTTGTGTTATGATCATGTTCAGAGGTACAGCCAGGATCCCATTGCAGTACAGGTAATACATTCCATGCAGTCTCAGTAGACCCTGGAAACAAAAGAACTGTCCCTGTTTCCTAAATGTAGGATGAGGCATGGGGATTAAGTGATTGCTTGAGGTATCACAGGATGCAGCTATACACAGGAATTTGATCCAAGATCTGTAGGGTCTCAGACCAGTGCCAAAGGGTGTGTCTGCACTTCAAATACATGTCTGATGCTCTCAGACATATGCTACATTGTTTTGCTTGTGTGCCATCTCCCAAGCAGAAGGCAAAGCAGCCATGTAACAGGATGGGTGGATGTGTCAACTGGCTGTCCTTCTGATCAGTGCTAATTAGTCCACCTAGAGAGCCATACAGATGTGGCTACACTGCTGATGTGAGCAGTAGCGCTTGTGGAGTAGAATGGCACCTGTGAGTGTGCTGCTGCCTGGGACAATAAATATGTGGTATGGACGTGGCCTCAGTGTTGCTCTCTTGAATGTCTGGCTCCTGGGACTCAGAAAGTCTGTGTGAATTAATAGTCAGGGGGGGAATATTTTGTATTTGGGGGTCGATAATTTAATTTCACTCTACTTTTATGTTAGATTATGTGAGTCTTTGTGTTTTCTGGGGTTTATTAGAATATGAATTGTAGGAGATCATTCAGAAGTTGCTGCTGTTTTCAGTTTAAAAGAGCGTGAGGTGTTTACAAGCTCTGGGAAAGATATGGATTCTGCTCAGAAAAGCTCTGATCTCAAGGTTGTTACTCCTCTTCTCAGTAGCCTATGCTCCCTGAGCCTGGTCACTGAAGTCAGTGAAACCAGTTCCCTTGATTAAGGCCTTACAGGATCAGTCTCGTTCCTTGTGCCACATACAATGGGCAGAGGGGAGAAAACAGTCACTTTAACACAGTCTGGTGAAGTGAAATATCTGATCTCGTTTTGATTTATGAGTTTTCTGTGGATAGTGGGACAAACAGTTTTTTTGATAGCTACATAATTTCAATTCAAAACGAAATAGAAAACAATGATACCTGTGTGTCTGTATTTCATGTGGAATGAATGCCACTGCATAGGGTTTCTGTACAGGGATTATGTGTTTTATAACGCTTTGCTGATTCATAGTATTAACACCTGTTTTCATAGGCAGTTTCAATTTCTTTTTCTTTTTTTTTTTTAAAGAAAAGTCTGTCCGAAAACATTAGATAAACTGCTGCTTGTACAGACAACACAAGAATATGCTCGCATGCTCTCTCTCACACACACATGCACACACATATGTGCGCACATGCACACACACACATAAGCATATGTACACAGAATGTGTGTGTGTGCACGTGTGTGTTTGTTTATAAAGGTGATATCACCCTGAGAAATCCTTGCCTGCTGCATAATTTCTGGACCATCATGACTACAATATCACTGTTACACTCCTGTGTTTATAAATACACTATTCAATTCCTGTCAAGAATGATTGGAGAGGGGGGGTGGGGATAGAGCCCTGGGTCCCCCCTGTCCGGGCCCATTCCCCCTTCCCTCCTGCTACTTGGGGTCTGGGCCCACTCCTTCCTCCCCCCCCACTGCAGCCACGGGGAAAAGGGTGGAGTAGGCCTGGGTCCAAGGGTGGGGAGAAGCCAGGCTGCCATAGCAGGGGGATGGGAGGAGTGGGCTTGGGACCAATGCAGGGGGTTGGGGGAGGAGTGGACCTTGACCCAATGGGCAGGAGGCTCGCTCCTCCACTTGCCCCACAGCTGCCGGGTTGGGCCAGGCCTGCGGCCACCCCCTACCGCCCGGGCCCACTCCCCACACACACACACATTGGGCCCGGATCTGTTTCCCACCGCCCCTCACATTACCTGCAGGGATCAGGGCTGGCCTGACCACCTCCCCCGCCCCCCATCCACTCTATTGCTGTTGCCTTCTGTCAGAATGCTTCTTTGCTCTCTGATTGGCTGTTTCCGTCAGCCAATCGGAGCATGAATAAAGCATTACGGACAGACAGACTTAGGCTTTTATAATATTAGAATTTTATGTTTAAAACTAGCAAATTGCCTGTCATGAATGATGGGGAGAGCAGGTAGAGATGCAGCGCCGCCACCCAGTGCCCCACTGTGCCACCACTCCACCTCTGGCCCTATGCACCAGAGTGGGGCAGGCCAGCGCCAGCAAGGCCAGCGCTGTGCTGTCAGCACCTTGCTCTGCCATCCCAGTCTGTCCCTGCCATCCCCCTCTGCCTCCAAGGAGCCTTGGTACATGCAAAGGAAGGTTGGGGGAACTGGGCGAGGAAACTTGGATAAGGCTTCTATATGAAGGAAATGAGGAAGACCTGAGATCAAACAAGGAGTAGAGCAAGAGAGACTCAATATGGCTGGCAAAGAGAGTGGAACTGGTGTTGCAGTTAAAAAACGGATTTTAAGGGTGCATTTGCCACCATCTTTGAAAACTCATGGTGATCAGGACAGGTCCCGGAGGATTAGAAAAAGGCAACCATAGTGCCCATATTTAAGAAAGAGAAAAAGGAGGATCCAGGGAATTGCAGACCAGTCAGCCACACATCAGTCCCTGGAAAAATAATGGAGCAGATCCTCAAGGAATCCATTTCTAAGCACTGGGAAAAGAAAAGGGTTATTAAGAACAGTCAGCATGGATTCATCAAGGCAAGTCATGCCTGACCAACCTGACTGCCTTCTGTGATGACATGAATGGCTCTGGGAGGTCATAGGGGTTGTGTGCCCCCAGATCTGCACACAGAGCAGGGCAGGCTGCCTCTATGGGCTGAGGCTGGGATGGCACTAGGCTGTTCCGAGCAGGGGGCCAAGCCAGGCTGTACTCAGGGTGGGCAGTAGCGGCACTGGGAGGCTATGGGAGTTGCTGCAGCCACCTCAGAATTTGGCACAGCCCCCCTATCTCCCTCCTAGTGCCGCCTGTTCCAACACCCACTCTGGGAAGAGCCCGGAGCTGTCCCGGCCCCAGCCCACAGTGGCAGCCCACTTGCACACAGATTCGGAGGCACTTGCTCCCCATCCCTCATACCCTCCCGGGGTGCATGCAGCAGCAGAAGCACAGAACGCACTCCCCCTGCCCCGCCATTCAGATCCTCACGGCTCTGCAGGAAGAGGTTGGCTGCAGCGCCTCTTCACTGTAGCCTGTTGGCTGAGGGTGGCAGCCCAGCAGCCAATCATGAGAGCAGGCTGGGGTGGAGGGGTGAGGAGGTGCCATGATGTGCTGTGTGGGGCCTGGCACATCCCTCCCCTTGGTAAGAGGCAAAGTGTGGGAACGCACCATGGGAGATACTGCTGCCATGCTGCAGGATGTGCTCCAGCCCTGCCCACCTGCCCACACATACTCCCTACAATCTTTCTAGGTACCTCTAGGGGTACGCATGCCCCCAGTTGACAACCCCTGACTTAGACAAATTGGAGGATTGGGCCAGAAGGACTCTCATGAGGTTCAGCAAGGACAAGTGCAAAGTCCTGCACTTACGACAGAAGAATCTCATGCACCAGTACAAGTTGGGGGCTGACTGGCTAGGCAGCAGCTCTGCAGAAAAGGACCTGGGGGTTACAGTGGACAATAAGCTGAATATTAGTCAACAGTGTACCCTTGTTGCCAAGAAGGCTAACAGCATACTGGGCTGCATGGGAGGTGTGTTGCCAGTAGATCAAGGCAAGTGATTATTCCCCTCTATTCAGCACTGGTGAGGCCACATCTGGAGTACTGTGTTCAGGTTTGGGCCCCCACTTCAGAAAGGATTTGGACAAAGTGGCAAAGTCCAGAGGAGGGCAACAAAAATGGTGATGGGGCTGGGGGACATGACTTATGACTGAGGAAACTGGGCGTATTTAGTCTAGAGTAGTGGTTGTCAACCAGGGGTACCCATACCCCTAGAGGTACTTAAAAGGGTCGCAGGGGGTACACAGAATACCGTGTGAGTATGCACATGCAGCCACAGCACAGCACATGGGCAGCCAGGAATATAGCGCAGCCACGTGGAGAGCAGCTAGGTCCATGTGGTGAGTTTGTTGTGGGGGGAGGAAGAGGGGTTGGGGCAGCAGCTACCCAGGCAGGGCAAGGCATGGAACTGAGCTGTGTGCAGCAAAGTGTGTGGTTGGCTTCCGCCACTATGCACACCCTGGGAGGGCATGGGGGGAATGTGCCCCCGGATCTGTGCACAGGGTAGGCTAGGGCTGGGGTCATACTGGGCTCTTCTCAGCAGAGGACTGGAGCAGGCGGCATTGGGTGGGGTCTGGAGGGGCTACAGCGAATTCTGGAGTGACTGTGACCCCACCCCCCCAATAACCCTGCTCCCATAGGTCCCCATGGTGAGGGATGGAGTGGGGCAGGAGCTGCACAGCCAAGGCAGAGCATGGGACAGAACCACGAGCGGTTTGTCCAGGGATCATGGTGGGTGGCAGCTCAAGCCTCTACACACATCCCTGGAGGGAGGTCGGGGGGGCAGTGCATGCCCCCAGATCTGCATGCTGGAGCCAAGGCAGCACCGGGCTGTTTCTGGCGGGTGTGTTGGGCTGAGCTACACTGGGAGGGGGTGTTAGCGGGGGGGGAGGGGGCTACAGTGAATTCTGGGGTGGCTGCAGCCCCTCCCTTAGCCCTACTCCCAGCACAGCCTGGCTGGGCCCCCTCTGGGAAGAGCCCAGCACAGCCCCAACCCACCTACGCCCCATGCCCCGATCCAGAGGCACGCCTCCTACATGACCTCCCAGGGTGTGTGCAGCAGCAAGAGCTGCCACCCCCCACAGCTTGGACAAGCCGCTTGCGGCTCTGTTCCATGCTCTGCCCCAGCTGGGCAGCACCTGTCACAGCTGCAGCCCCAGCCCCACTGCCTCCCTCACCATGGGGGGCCTACAGGAGCAGAGCTATGGGGAAGGCTGCAACCACTCCAGAATTCAATATAGCCCCTTGAACCCCACTCCTAGCGCTGCCTACCCCAAGCACAACCGGGCTCGGCACCCCACCAGGAAGAGCTCAGCTCCCAGCCTGCTGCACCAGCCTGCCTGCCTGCCCCCCCCACCCAGCGTAGATCTGGGGGCACACCCTCCATGGCTTCCCGGGGTGCACACAGCAGTGGAAGCCACCCACCATCCCTGCAGCTCTGCCCCACACCCTGCTCTGCCCCAGCTAAGCAGTGTTTGCCCCTGCCCCACTCCCTCCCTCACCACAGGGCCTCAATCTGCACCCCCACCTTAAAAACGAGAAAAAAATATAAAGGGGTACATGAGGTGAAAATTTGATACAGAAGAGGTACATTTGTTAAAAAAGTTGAAAACCCCTGGTCTAGAGAAGAGAAGACTGAGGAGGGATTTAATAGCAACCTTCAACTACCTGAAGGGGTTTGAAAGAGGATGGAACTGAACTGTTCTCAATGGTGGCAGATGGCAGGACAGGGAGCAGTAGTCTCAAGTTGCAGCAAGGGAATTTTAGGTTAGATATTAGGAAGAATTTTCTCACTAGGAGGGTAGTAAAACACTGGAACCGGTTACCTAGAGAGGTGGTGGAAGCTCTATCCTTGGAGGTTTTCAAAACCTGGCTAGACAGAGTTTTGGTTGGGACAGTCTAGTTGGGGATGGTCCTTCTTTGAGCATGGGGTTGGACTAGATGACTTCCTGAGGTCCCATCCAGCCCTCACTTTCTGTGATTCTATGGTTGCAGCCATCAGCAGAGTTTGATTTTCTTTATGACAGACTTGTTACCACAACCCAGTCTTGCCTCAGTCACTGTCTGGCATTTTTGTGCAAGAGGAACTGTTATTTCGTATTTCATATCCAAGCTTTCACGGCCATTGCTGGGACTGGGACTTGGACTTGAAGGGAACAGGAGGATCAGTTGAGAAGCCCTAGGAAGTGAAATTAAGATGGTCTGGACAAGCAGCCTGGAATATGGAGGATGTTGGGGACTGGGATTGGATGGGAAAAGGTAAGGAAGACTGAGATTGGATGATGAGCCTGGAGGCGGGAGACTAGTGCTCTTTGAAAAAGGAAGACTAGAATGCAAAGTCTTGCATGGATCCAAATGAGGAGACAGTAGTGGCACAGGTTGGAGGGTATGGGGTAAAAGGTGAGGTTGAGGAGTAGGTAAGAACAGAAGGGTCTTAACCCTCAGAGCCCATTCAACTCTAGGCCCTGAAAGGAGCCCTGGACCCTAATCTGGTAGCAAGGGCAGGCCATGCTCCACAAATCAGTACTTGCTCAATATTTTGTTTTCTCTTCACTGTTCCAAGAGTGACCTCAGGCCTTATTTATTGCACACTAGAAACCTCAATTCTGTCATTTTCTAAGTGACTGTGCCACTATAAAACCCTTTTAATATTGTGGTCTGTATGTAACTTTATATGAAAATAAGTGATTTGTGGCTAGTGGTGCTCAGGGTCGTCTTCCAGGCAAGCATGTTTTTTTCTGTTGTTAAGGCTCAGGAGAATTTTTCCCAGAGTTTTTTCCACTGCTCTTCAAAGAATTTCTGCAGAGCAAATGGATTTGACTTTTGTTTCCTTCTCACTTTTTTCCTTATTTTTTTTAATTTGATAGATGCAAACTGACAGAAATTTGTGCCAATGTTTTTTCTGAGGTTTCCACTAATTTGAGCACCTAATAACTACTTATGTGGACACGAGACAACTGGAGCCTGATTTTCCAAGGTGCTGTATATTTACAGTTCAGACTAAATGCAGTGAGAATTGAAGGGTCTCAGCACCAGTATTAATTGCTGATGATGCACCAGGGACAGTGGTGCAGTTGCACCCCACTTTGATTCCTCCCTTGATTCCTGTTCCACCCAAACTTTAAAACCAGCTGCCTGGGGGGGAGGGTGGGGGGCAGCAACATTTCTATCAGGCAGTGCTGAGAAAGTTAGTTGACTTCATGGCTCATTATCATGTCCATGATTCCTGCTAATATCTCCACTCCACAGGTGGTAATGACCCTCTCCTGTTTTTAAGGGTCTTGATGTTCCACTAATCAAACTGTCATTTCTTCTGCAATTTAGCTGTCTGTTAGTCATTCCTGGTAACCTGTCTCTTCCATTTCACAGCCCAGCAGACTGTTTTAAATTTAGCTAAAAACCATAACTCAGGTGTGGTAATATTAACTCAAATGTAGGAAGGACATTAAAGTATGTAAAGATGCTCAGTCTGAGTAAGAGACATACACTTAACTATAATGGCTACAGGGCTAATGACACAATAGCTTTTGACTGTTTTTGCCTAGTTTGTTCTGTTTTTTTTAAGCTTAATTATATAATCTAGCACATTTCAATAGTTATTTTCCTTTGATATTAAACTGGATAATATAGCACTATCACCCTTTTTATTAGTAAAGCTTCTAGCTTCTCTTTAACTAGAGAAAAATGTCTTATATGTAATTATGTGCCATAGCATGTGCCCTCCCCCCTTCAATATTCTAGATCTGCCCATGTGATACCCAGACATGTAAAAGAGTCGCTTCATTCACCCAGTCCTCTCCATTGTGCACAAAATGGGTAGGGCTCCTGTGTGGAAGGAGTGCAAGTGCTTACCTTCACAACTTATTGCTTTTTGTTTATTTAGTTGTTATTAAATTAGTGCAATACTGAGACATTCCATGTGTTGCTTATGGAGTTAGTTTCTACTAGTCATGTGGACGATGTTGGGGACTGGGATTGGATGGGAAAAGGTAAGGAAGACTGAGATTGGATGATGAGCCTGGAGGCGGGAGACTAGTGCTCTTTGAAAAAGGAAGACTAGGATGCAAAGTCTTGCATGGATGCAAATGAGGAGACAGTAGTGGCACAGGTTGGCGGGTATGGGGTAAAAGGTGAGGTTGAGGAGTAGGTAAGAACAGAAGGGTCTTAACCCTCAGAGCCCATTCAACTCTAGGCCCTGAAAGGAGTCCTGGACCCTAATCTGGTAGGTCGCTGTTCACGGGCCATTCCACAACTGGCCCACTTCACTGTGGCTTCTTGTCTCTCCCTCTTAAGTAACTGGTGCTGACCGTGATTAGAGTTGAGACCCTGAACTAGGTAAGACTGCTGTTTGGCAGTGTTTTGAGTGTGCATATTGTAAGAGTAGGGAAAGGTTGTAACATGATGAAAGGGTGTAGGTAATGTTATGAATGGGAACAAAAGCTATTCAGACTGCAGACAGGAGGCTGTAGCATGATCTGTTGTTTATATTTGTTTTGTAATATAAACAACAATCCACATTGTGCCACAATCTTTGCAGGAATGAAGAGAACTAAGGGTGCCACTTGACTTGGTTATAACTGCTTGTTTGACTCTGGTCCCTCACTTCTTTCTCAGATTACAGGATTCACTCACTGGCAGGCTTCTTATGACAGCAAACCTCTCTGGTATAGAACAACCAAAGTGCAGCATTATATCTAGTAAGAGTTGACATAGCTGGGTGCTAGTTGAAGGGTTCAAATGGGGTTCTAATAAGTGGCTGTATTTCTGACACGAGGGCTCTCCCTCCAGTCTTTCCTTCATTTAATTTTGTCTCAGAAAGCCCTGTTTCTTACATGTTTTTTGTGGGATCAGCAGAGCCGTCCCTAGGAAGGGGGCAAATTGGGGCGACTGCCCCAAGCCCTGCACCTCGAGGTCCCTGCAAAGCTGGAGAGCAGTTGCAGTGACTCCACACTGCTGCTGCCTTCACGTCTGGCTGCTCAGCACCTATCTCCTCCACCAAATCCACCACCTCTGGTCATTCAGCAAACCACCCCCACCACCTCCCGCCACTGAATCCACCATCAGCTTCCTTGTGATTAGGGCCCTGCACAGGCTGATTTGCCCTGGGCCCCTTGCCCTGCTCAAGTTGTCTCTGAGGATCAGCATAGCAGTGAGCGGCTAAATCACAGCCAGTTTTGGGCTCCGCAATTCAAAAAGGATATGGAGAAGCTTGAGAGAGTCCAGAAGAGAGTCACACGCATGATCAGAGGTCAGGAAAACTGACCTGATGATGAGAGGCTGAGAACTACAGGACTCTTCAGCCTGGAAAAGCACAGGCTCGGGTGATCTGGTGGCCACCTATAAGTTTATCAGGGGTGTTCACCAGGATCTAGGGGAACATCCGTTCACCAGAGCACCCCAGAGGATGACAAGGTCAAATGGTCACAAACTCCTTTAGGACTGTTTCAGGCTGGACATAAAGAAGAATTTCTTTACAGTCTGAGCCCCCAAGATCTGAAATAGACTGCCACTGGAGGTGATTCAAGCTCCTACTTTGAACACCTTCAAGAGAAATTTGGATGTTTATCTTGCTGGGATCCTATGACTCCTGCTGACTTCCTGCCCCTGGGGCAGGAGGCTGGACTCGATCTTCCAAGGTCCCTTCCAGCCCTAATGTCTATGAAATCTAAGATTAATGGTTATATACTGATAACAGTATCATGAGCAGTAGTAGCTAAAGCCCCTGCATTGCTGAAAAATGACCCAGGTGCCAATTAAATATGTGCTTGTTTTGCCATGATGAAAACCCAGGCTAACACGTACAAAGAGTTTGTCGGTAGATCCACATATATATTCTTATATTTTGCATGTACATGTAGTATAAGTAGACATATATTCTCTACACCTTTTCATTAAAGCACCACAGCCAGTGAATAACAAGCAAGACTGTCTGTTTGAGAGAGAGAGAGAGAGAGAGAGAGAGAAAAAGAGAAATAAATCGTCTTATAATGGATAGTGAGCATTAATTTGGAGTTGAGCAGTCACTTGCACAATTGGGTTACATGGTAGTTTTGTTGTTCTCAATGGGAAAGTGCTTTTGTGGACAGCATGGTTAGCATTCTGTTGTGCATTCCTCTGACAGGGGTTTGGCCTTAAATGCCATTTCATTTGTATCAGATAACATAAAAAACACTTGCCAAGTATCACAGCAACACTAAGAGCAGCTGCAGGGTTATGTTTAGGGATACACTTGGACAAGGTTTGGTTTCCAACCTGCTTTGTCCTCATGAGCATTTCTTTTTTTAAGCCTGTGTTGTTCTGAAGTGTCACAGCCACATTTGGGCCTGGTCCAACAGATGGAAAGACTTCAGCAGGATTGGGATTAGAACTTTACTTAGCAAATACAGAGATATGCTTTAAAAGAAGTCAGATTTTCTTAAATAAGCCAACTCTTTTTGGCTGCATGCTATAGAAAAACTAACAACTATGGAAGGAACATGGCTGTCGCTAGTCAGCACAGGAGACGTGATTTCCATTAGCTTCTCCCTGTCAGGCGGTATACCTAATTCCTATGCTGTATGTATACTCCAGGTTTCTAAACTACTGCTGTATTTATACTTGGGTTTGTACCTCTCTCTTCACAGAAGCTGCCTTATGTGTATAGAGCCTGCAATCAGCACTAAACACCTTCACTACCAGAGTTTCCAGCTCTTCGGCTTTGACTTCATGGTTGATGAGGAACTGAAGGTCTGGCTAATCGAGGTCAATGGGGCTCCAGCTTGTGCCCAGTAAGCGTTTTATTTCTGTAGTATGATAGTATTGTCCCATGTATAAAATGGTACAGCTCTCGGTCTTTTGTGTTTGTAGTTCTGGAGAAGGCTTTCACTTTCCTTTCTACATGATGAACGGCTCTGGTACCTGTAGCTGAGACCAGATGTTTTACTCCAGTATGTAACCTGCTGCTCCCGGTGCTTGCCTTTCCAAATTACCTCTAGAAGTGGGCTCCTTACTCTGTGGGGAAGGGGATTTTGTGGGGATCTGATAAAGAGCTCCTCCCACTGCAGTAGTGCAGTAACTGCAGCCACGTGGGTGAATCTTGCCTCTGTGTAGGAAGGCAGGTTGCTCTGAGCTCAACTCTATTAATTTAATTTCCAAATGTCTTCAGTCAGAATTCGTTGTTGCTGTTCATCTCCCCAAGCAAAGCAGCAGCCCGGGGTAAAGACTTCAGTGAAGAAGGTTAGGTGTGTACATGTTTGTGCATGTGCATTTTCCCCACACCAAAGTTAAAAGGAGTGGGTAGAGTCACTTCCTTCCCCTCCTCCCTACCACAGAAGATCAAAGGCTTTTGCTTCTGCCCCAGTACTGAGCCCACATGAGACAAATGAAAAATGTAAACGGAATCTATGACTGTTGGGTTCCTCTAATTCTACTGGAGAAAATAATAAGACATGTATAGGATTTGTTTGCAGGGCTTTCCAAACTTTGGGATGTGAGTTCAGTCCTCCATCAAGGCCCTTACAGCATTTTTAAAAGATAATTCATGCATTAATGAAATCTGGGAATTCAGGAAAGAGACCCTGGAGAAATTGTAGATAGTTCTCTAAAAACATCAGCCCAATGAGCAGCAGCAACCAAAAAGCCCCTCAGAATCTTAGAAAAGTAATTCTAGAAGGGACCTCAGAAGGTCTTCCAGTCTGCACCCCCTGCTCGAGGCAGAATCATCCTTATCTAAGCCATCCTAGACAAGTGCCTGTCTAACCAACTTCTTTGCAACAACCCTGTTGCACAACTAAAAAGCACATTGACCCAAAATGCCAACAGCCCTCTAACCTACCGCAGGTAAAACAGGGAGATGAGGGTAGTGTCAGTGTCCTGTTGTTGCAAATATCCTACACTCAGGATATTCAAGGAAGAGAACCATGCTCCTCACTACAGAGGAATACAAAAAACCCATAGTCCATGCCAACCTGACCATGAGGTAAAATTCCTTTTTAATCCCAAATATGATAATCATTCTGACCGTGAACAGAGGAGCATGAACCTCTAACCAAGAAGCTCCCAAGTTTTAGTTCCTCCAGGAGAATCAGTACACCCCTGTCAAAAGCCCCAGCCTTGGCTGCAGCCAACACCTACAGCTGAGGAAGTGGGGAAAAACCCTTGACATCTTTAGCAACAGGAAGGGAAATTTCCTTCCTGGCTCCAAGTGGCAACCAGCAAAGCCCAGAAGCATGAAAAAAACCAAACACCCTCCACTCTTCTCCATAATCTGGGGACAGCAAACAACTCCACATATCACACTTCATAACTAGAGTGCCAGAATGCCCCTTTTTGTCATTCTGTCCTTTCCATAAACTTATCCAGCCCCTTGAATCTTTCATAGCTAAGCCAGTTGTGGAGCTCTGCTTTTTTCTCCTACTGCTGTGCATTATCCTCTCCAATGACCATCTGTTCTGGCCTGCAGAGCATTTCTTGTGATCTCCCAGTGATCTGTGTAGGGGGTTCTGGGTTGTCAATTGTTACACTTCACAAGACACTCAAGGCATTGCCACTCTGAACAATGCTTGTCTAACCTTTTTTAAAGTCTTCAATGAAAGAGATTCCACAACTTACCTAGGCAATCTGTTCCATTGCCTAAGAGCAAACAAGCTTTTCCAGATATCCAATTAAACCTTATCTTGCTGTGCTTTCAGACGATTGCTATGCATCCTACTCTCTGCAGTGATGGATTACTGGTGTTCTTTATGACAGCCCTTCAGATATTTGAAGACTGCTATCATGTGCCCTCTTAAGCTCCTTTTCTGCAAGGTGAACGTGGCTATTTCTTTCGGCTTTTCCCCTTGGGTAGCCTCTAAGCCCTTTACAATTTGTCACCTACTTCTGGGCGCTCTCTAACTTTTCCATATCCTTTTTAAAATGAAGAAGCCAAAACTGCACACAGTAATTTAGATGAGACCTAAACAGTACTGAGTGAAGAGGCACTGTCACCTCCCATGTCTTAGACCTAGTACTTCTGCTGATGAAGCCCAAAACTACATATGCCCTTTTTTTGCAGCTGCATCACATTGCAAAGTCATACTAAGTTTGTGATCCATCAAGACTCCTAAATACTTCTTCATACATGCTACCTTGCAGCCAGTTATCAGCTATCTTGTATTTGTTTTTGATTATTCTTCCCACGGTGTAACACCTTGCACTTATCAGTATTGAACATCTTCCTATTGGTTCTAGCCCATCTTTCCAATCTATCCAGAACCTTGTGCATTGTGCCCCCATCCTTCGTTGAGTTTGTAGTCTTTCCCAGCTTTGTGCTCTCTTCAGATTTGCTGAGGAAGCTTTCTATTCCAGTATCCAGGTTACTACTAAACGTGTTGAATAGCACTGGCCCCAGGACAGATTCTTGTGGGACTCCACTTGAAACCTCCTACCTTTCTGATATGGATCCATTTATATTGTCTAGCACATGTTTCTCCAATTTGGTTATGAGAATGTCATGTGGGATTTTATCAAAGGCCGTACTGAAGTCCAGTTACCCTATACTCACTGCATTCCCTTCATCTGCTTGGCTAGTTACTTTGTTGAAGAAGGACATCAGATTTGTTTGGCACAATTTGTTCTTGACAAAACTATGCTGACTGCTCAAGACCAGCCTTTCCTTCTCCAAATGCTAACAAATGGACTTCCTTATAATATGCTCCAGTAGTTTACTAGGTATTGAGGTCAGGTTTCCTGTCTGTAATTCCCTGGGTCCTCCTTGCCTTTAAAAAAACAAAAAAAGAGAGGCACTATGTTGGCCCTTTTCCAGGGGTGTATCATTAAGAATGGAATTGAAAATGAAACAAAACACATCATCACGCCACTATGTAAATCCACATTGTGCCCACATCTTGAAGACTGTGTGCAGTTCTGGGCTTTTCACCTCAGAAAAGATTAGAAAAAGTACAGAGAAGGACAGCCAAGATGGTTAGGGGTATATGGAGCAGCTGTATGCCAGGAGATGCTAAAAAGGCTAGGACTCTTCAGTTTGGAAAGGAGAATGCTGAGGGGGGACATGGTAGATGTCTATAAAATCACAATTGGTGTGGAGAGAGTGAACAGGGAACTCTTATTCTGTAAAGTACTTCTTTACATAGTCTGTTAAAAGTCATTGCCATAGGAGATTGTAGAGGCAGATAGCATAGCCAGGTTCAAAAAGGGACTAGATACATTCATGGATGACAAATCCATTAATAGCTATTAAGTAAAGAAGTCAGGGATGTATCCTCTAATATCCCTAAACCAATGATGGTATATGCCAGGAAGATTATGACAGAGGATATATACTCCACATATACCTTACTGATACGCTGTCCCCATAAAGCTTTTATTTACTGCTTTCAACTGTAGATATGAGATTACTATTGAAGCTACATTTTATGGCAGTTTAAGTTCCCTGTTTCAGGCATTTCAGTAGCTCTTCAATGTGGGCTGCATCCAGGTACAGTTCGTTGTTTCTTTGCAAACCAAAAAATAGCAAATAGGAATTGATGTTTAAAAACAACCTAGAATGCTAATCATGTACCTGGACAAGAAAGTCAAATAGTACATTTATTCACATACCTAACACACCATTTCCCCTAAAAATAGCCATCCAAAATTGGGGGGCATGCCTTGATCAAGGAAATTGGTTTCTGTATTGGGAAGGAGGTTGGAGTTGCTGGAATGGTGGCAGGGAGCTATGTTCAGCACCAGCGCACCCATGGCTGAACCCTCTGGGCACATGGAGCAGGGGCAGAATCCTATCACTTACCTTACTGTAGGGCCGATAGCTACAGACAGGCTTAATCTTTTCACAGCTGCTGTCAAACGGATCTTTTTTTTGTTTCCCTATCATTCTGCCTTCCCAAAACAAGGTGCATATCTTGTTCAGGGGTGTATGATACACAAATAAATACACTGTTTCTTTCATGCTAATAATAGCATCACCTTCAGTGGTGTACAGCATGAGCACTTTAAGGAAATGATCAAAGCAATTCAGCCAGAATGTGCAGCCATCCATCCAGAAAGTAATGCTAGCCAGTAGTAGATACTGCCAGTGAAGAAACAAAGATACCATTAAAGCCATAACTCAGAAAGTCAGCAATGACTTAATGCAAGGTGGTTGGATGAACTAGAGAAAATGGGCAGCAGAGAAAGTGAATTCTTATTTAGTGCTGCTTTGGGGATGTAGATATGCAGCTCCAGTTTCAGACTGATTAGTGTTGGGTACTGGAAATTTCCCCTCTTGACTGTATCTGAAAGAAAAACTAAGACTGTTGTGCTCAAGTGACTGAAAGAGCCATCTAGAAAGGCAAGGAGAGAAATGTAGGAGGCATGTTTTTTGCTGCTTGCTCAGGCAATTACTTTAATGAGAAAAAAAGGGAGAGAACTTTGAAAGTGCAATCATCCTAGACTTCCTGGATACGATAGTTATGCAGCAGACCATTTAAACCTCAGTGACATAAGTAAAGACCTAACACAGTCCAAGCACACCTTGTGAATATTTCATTCACAGCTAGCATCCACCCCATGGTTGGATGAAAAAAGAAGAATGGATGAGCCAACAGTGAAACTCAGGATGATCATCTCTTTGCATTTACATCCAACAACTAAAAGCACTGAAGCTTGGAAGCAAGTGTGCTGATTCTTACACCACAGGAACCTGCAAATAGACCTTCAAATTGCAAATGCTATTGTAGGTATTTTTGGAGAGACATGACACACAACAGGCAGCCTGCACTCTTGCTGTCACCATGGAAATGTGTTTTGGTCTAAATCAGAGGTTCTCAAACTGTGGTCCATGTGCCACCACTGGTCTGGAAGCTCCATTCAGGTGGTCTGCAGAAAGGTGACCTAAGGCTAAAGCTGGCAAGTGTTACACCTGACTTCCTAGAACTTTGCTCAAAAAAACAGGCACATCCACTGCATTAGAAAGGTAGTAGAATTATGATAGTAGAAGAGTAATGTCGTAGTCGTGATGGTCTAGAAATGGTGACAGAGGAGCAGAAGAGTCTGGAGAGGCTTCTGACTCCATGAGTCTTAAAAAAAAAGCATGGTGCTCAGCTCCTTGGCCTTGTGGAACCTCAAAGGAAACCTTGCTGAGTCAATGAACAGCCTGTGGCTTTGGGTGTAAAATCCTGGCCAGGATTTGGAGGAAACTCAAGGAAGTGTGTTCCAATTGAGCTAGTTCTGTCCAAACAAGACTGTTTAGGCTCAAGCCCTTCCCTGAAAGGAAAAAAGAGGAAAAGAGATTGTGTTGGCCAAGGCCAGGGCAGGGGGGCTCTCCATTTAGGGTCTACTTAACTGAAGTCCTGCTGTGAAGTCCGTCCAAGCCCTTATTGCATGTTGGTGTTGTTCCAAATTAATCTGAAAGCCCTAAAGTAAGAACTAGAAAAGACCTGGAAAAGGGTGTGTGTTCAAAACATGAGCCTCTTAGAAACTTTATGCATCATAGCACCTTGTTGCCATACCTGTCCAGAAGAGTGCATCTCTTTTCTTTCAAGGGAAGTTCCTCAAAGATGTATATAAGTACCAAAGAAGGGCTTTGCTGTGTCAGCCGTGCTACTATGGGGTTTTGTTTCTGCAAACAGTGCTAAATGAAGCCTAATCGCACAGGTAGAGCTGCAGGAAGCCATTATTGAATTATTTGAGGAAATCAACAACAAGGGCATAAGTGTTTCATTACAGAACTAAATTATTTGAGAGCCAGATTTGTGCATGTGGATTAAATTAGAACTACCACCATTACTTAAAATGTAGAAGGATTGCATGTTCCCAGCATCCTTTTAATAACTGGAACCAAAAATAATGGAGGACATGTCATGAGTAAACCCTCTGCTCACCAGAGATCCACCTAAAACCATGGTTGGCAGACAACAGTCACTTATAAACTGTCACTAAACTGTTCAAAAGAAAAATGCTGAAGTTGTATTTTATTTGATGTGTGGACCCTTTTGTGAAAATTAAAAGATAATTATGATAAAGAAGTTTTTCTAAGAGCAAATACATCAGATCCTTTCACTTCCAAAATCTGTTAAATCCAATCAGATCATATTTACTTCCTCTGCAGCAGGGGTGTCAACCTCATTCTGCGCTCTGAGCCAAACCCAGGTCATGGGAATCCTTGCAAGCTAGATTCCATGTGGGGCCAGCAGTGGATCCAGCATGGAGCCAGCTGCAGTGAGTGAGGCTGTGTTGGCACAGCCCTTTTTCACCTTCCTACTGAGGAACATGTCTACCCACAACCAGAGAGTCCTGGGTTCTGCGGCAGGCCACACCCCCACCCTAGCCGTGCCTCTCAACTTCTCTAGTCCACCAGTAGCCAGCTCCATGAGTCAAATCCAACCTGAAGGCCATATGTTTGACACCCCTGCTCTACAGAAGTTGCTTAATTTCTTTTAGCTATTGAGAGGCACCATGGATAAAAAAAAATTCTGCAGCACTGAAACAGATGGATGTTTACTCAGCTTAGCACTCATTCCTCAAAGTCTTTGTCTAGACAAGTACTGGAAGCAATGGACAACCTGAATTAGAAGTTTCACAAGACTATAACCAGTGAATATTGGTAGATCTAAAACTTTCATCTGAACAACCTTTGTATGCAATTCATGCTAAATTCAAATCTTTATCAAATATTGCTGCTCCTTACCAGACTGATTGCCCTTTGTTTCATTAATCCAGAAATCAGAATTACTGTTTATCCAGCTCTCAAACATGCTAGGCCTCATTTAACTCCACTAACGTCTGTGGTTCTTTCATTTTTAAGATTTTGGAGTAAAAACAGTAACATTTTGCTTATACCATTGGCTTTAAATCTGAAATTAGGAAAATTAGGGACAGCTAACAACAAGGACGAAGAGCACCTTTTCATATAAGTTTGCTAATCCTAATGAGGAGGGCTTTAAAGCAAGTTCAACAGAGATGAATGTCCATGTGTAAGTAAAGACCAATGAAACCTGGATTAAGGCCTAGGAAGAGGAGGCAATATGGAGCATCTTAACAAGGTCATAAGAGGAAAATTAGTAGATGCCATCTCCAATGCTTATATACTAATACAAGAAGTATAAACAGGAGGACCTAGGAGTCCTAGCATGTATACAATTACGATTTAATTGGGACTTGGTGAGATAGTTCACATGATTGGAATATTGATATGAATAGGCATAACTTGTTTGGGAAAGACAGGCAGAGGAGAAAAGGGAGGTAGTGTCATATATATTAAAGATGCATAAGTTTCTTTTTCTGGTGATCTGTTGAAAGTCTCTGGGTTAAGATAAAAGGGAAAAAATAACAAGGGAAGATATCATTGTGGCTGCCTACTAAAAACCAACCAACCACTACAAGAAGATATGGTAAATAAAGCTTTGTAAACAACTAGTGGCAGTTTCCAAATCAAAGGTTTGGTTCCTAGCTAGAAGGTTTTGCCCCTCCACTTAGGGTCAAACTGATTGGGCACTGCACTTCAACCAAGATATGGATAATTTGGAAACAATCCAGAGGAGGGCAAAAAAATAAGTTTAGAAAACATGACCTGTTTGGAAGGGCTGGATGAACTGGGATTATTTAGTCTGAAAGAAAGAAGACTGAGGAAGGATTTGATGAGTCTTCAAATACAAAAAGAGTTGTTGTAAAGAGGAAGATGATCAACTTCTTTCTTGCCAGAGGGGAGAGGACAAGAAGTAATGGACTTCAGTTGCAACAAGGGAAGAGTCAGAGTGGTTGTTAGAAATAGTTTTCCTATTATGAGGGTGATTAAGCACTGGGACACATTAACAGAGAGGATGGTGGAATCTCTAGCCCTGAAAGCTTGTCAGTGCAGGATAGACAAGTGTTTGTTTGGAATTGTTTAGACATATTCCTATTCTGAGCAGAGGATTGGACTAGGTGACCACCTGAGGGTTTCTACAGTTCTGTATTTCATGTGGGTCTCTCCCAAGAAAGAAAATACAAATTTGTTATTTGGAATTACCTTTAAATATATTTGTTTTTTCATAGTTTTCTGTCCTCTACTTTGCTTGGCACTGATGAATATGTTTTGATGAATTCCAGCTTCATAAAATTTATACTACAGAGAAATACCTAAGGACAGATTATGTAGAATTGGTCATAAATTGGCCTTCACTGCTGCACTGTTTCTTTAAAATGTTGAAGCATCAAACTGATATGATGTGGACTCTTCATCCATATTCACAAGATACCTGCTGTACCACTAGACTGATCCATAATTGGGGTTCTTTGTTATTGTTAACTGTCTCTGCTGAGGCTTCTTTTAGCTCTTATTTGTCTTTTATATCATGAGAAGGTGACTAGTGTACATGGCCTGGTACTTTTGTTTCCTTTAGCTGTGGAATTAATGGAATCTATATGTATTTCAGAATTTAGGGTAAAATTCTGCCCTCAAATGAGCATGAAGCATGCCTTTTGCAGAGCTGCCCACGTGGAAACCAATAATATCTACATAAGAAATTATTTGAGAAGAATGTATTCTATTGTAAATAGGATTGATTTGGTCCAGTGTATGGTCATTTGAGTTTCATGCAGTTGTGAAGATTAGTGGCTTCTTTTCCTGAAATATCTTGAACTTCAGTTCATGTTTCAGGCTAAAACCATACATCTTTGCTACTTTTGTTCAATAAACTGTTCTGAAAATAAGTTTAAAATGATCCACTAAAGGGACCCTGCAACAGCAATTAAAAGGCATGGATATGTAATCCCATCTTTGTTTGGAGGGAGGGGTAAGAGAAGGCAGTCTCCATGTTAGAGAGAAGAGAAGGGGACCGAGTAGATCTCTTTACTGTGAAGGGACTGTCCGAGCCAACAGGAAGATGTTATAACTGCTGCCGAAGAAAAATGAATGAGGGTAAACAATGTTTGGAATGTTGATGCTTTTTCCAGCTAAAATATCTCAATCTCATTTTGTCTTGTTTCTGTTAGGAAACTCTATGTGGAGCTTTGCCAAGGTATAGTGGATGTAGCCATCTCCAGCGTCTTTCCCCTCAGTGAGACAGCACAAAAGCAGACCCAGCCATCAATATTTGTCAAGCTGTGATGAAAGGCCATCTCAGCTACATACATGGGTGAACTGCCATCTGTTGAGTGAAAGGAAAGCCTGTTTGATCATTTATATTAGTATCATGCCAAAAAGGGATATCCACAAAGAAAAAGTCAGAAGGAAAAAAATAAGTCTCCAAGGAGAGCTGAGGACAAGCCAAAGTTGTTCAGACAACTCTGCCTGTGTTTTACCAAGCTTTACATTAAGAACAGCTCTTTGATAACTTTAGACTTTAACTGAAGCAGATCTCTCTGGGAGAACAGCAAAATAATGTTTATTAAACTGGGATACAATAATATTGTATTACTTCATTCTTTCTTTTAAAAAAAGAAACAAACTTTTTTCCTTTTTGTTTTAATTGATAAGGCAATTTAGTGAACAGTATCAGTAATCTTCCAGGACTTCATGCTTGAAAGTTTTGTCATCTCTTGGTGTGTATTTTCTTGTTTCCTCACCTGATGCAGTTTTAGTGCCTTAGCTCAGTTCCAGTAGGTGATTCCTTTTTGTTCTTGCTCCTTTATGTAGAGGTAAAAAGGTCTCTTGCTTTGTTGGATGTGTAAAGCAAGAAAATATAACCCATTTTTGTTTTTTTTCTTTAACCAGCTAGCTAAACACCATTTATTCTAAATAACAGAATGGCAAAGAGGCTATTGACAGGATAACGTATGTACTGCGGTAATTTAGCCTACCAAGTGAAAGAGGTTTTATTTAATTTTATCCTCTTTTCTAATGAGATTTGGATCAGTTGTCTGTCAAAGTCTGATATAGCCAGAAAACAAACACTGAGACCTCTTGTGCTGACCTGCAATTGTCAAGGAATCCTTCCTGACTCTTCTGTGGAGAATGCTTATAAAACAGAGGTTCCAGTTTTCTTGGAAAACTGGCTCAGAGGTTTCCAAATTATTTTAATTCCACTCTCCTTCCAGCTTTTCCATTTATAATGCTTCATTTTTATTAAACAAAAGAGTCTTATGTTAAAGGACCAATTCTTTACAGATGTTATTGCTTATTCATTTCTTTAAAAAACTCTTCGTGTTACCTTAATGCACTTGACACTAAAAACTTTTCAGCCCAACTGATTGTGTTTTTCTCCATTTGACAAACACTGAATTTTTCTGCATTTATAGGCCAGCACCAAAAATGACTCTACTTTGTGCCCCAGGCATTATCAGTCACAAATACCCCCAGACCTAAGGAGATTTTTTTGTATGAAAAATAGTAGGGAAATGTTAACTGCACATTTGTTTTGTTGCATGATTATGCAGTCCTTTTTAAGTTTCTTAAGGTCATTGAATTTAGAAACCTGCACACATTTTTAAATGTAGCCAAACTTAATGTATGGAATCCTTACAGTTTTCCCCACTTCATCATAAACAGTTTCTGTAAGTCTGTTTAAATTTTCAGTCTAAGCAGGTTAGCCATCTTCCCGCTGAGCTTTGTCTTTTTGTAGAACGCTACTTCAGGTCAGAACTTTGCTCTGTTGTCTCTGACAATGACATCACAAAGTCAGTTCATAGTTAACTACATTAATGATAGTGATCTGAGCAAAATAAAATAGGTCCCTGTCACTGAAAATGCATTTAGACGCTACGCGTTTCTGGTTGTCTACGTTTAAAAAAATGGATCAAGTTGTATAGTTTTTGCCTCCAAGGACAGGCTTGAGCACTCTTATACTCTATTTAAAGCTGAGCTTTTCTACAGTGCCAGTGTAGAACTCATCAAATTACTAATCCTGGCAGCCTTCCTTACTGTGCAAAATCATTGATGTTCATTAATTTCTCTTATATATTTCATGATTTACACCAACAACAGGTTTGGAATGAGCTCAATAGCTCATTTTTAGTTCTTGTTTCTGAAAACTTTGGCCACATGATTATCAGATCATCACCCATTGCCCTTGCTGGCTTTCACTGCTTTTAGTGTAAATAAATACCTCTTTATGGCTTTGCCACTTCACTGCAGATCCCTAACTCTAGCCTTGAGGCTATGGAGATAGTTCTGTTGGGCATGCTTTTCTTCTGAAATGTCCTTTGAACATCATTTGATACTTCAGCCCACAGTAGGAGGGGTGGCATTTAGCATTAGGAAAGCAGTTAATATTCCTTGGTTGCATGGCATTATTTTCCTGATAGCAAATGACAAAGGACAGATCTAATCCCACTCCTGCTGTTTAGCAGGGGAGAGTGTAAGGGAAGGAATTTGTTTTGCAAAGAGTTGTAGTCAGGAGTTGTCAGCTGGGTTTTCATAGCTGCAGAAAGGAAAGGAAACTTTTTTTTTTCAATTATTATGAAGAATTGGTACTTGGCTCCATTGCAAAATATGGTTTTGATACTGATATTAAAATAGACCCAAGAAAGTGTATCAGTGAAGCGTATGAGATATTCCTAGTTCATATGATGATGATTAATAAGGCCAGAGGCTTTGTCAATAAAACACTAATCGTTATAAAAGTATATTCCTGTTTCGGTGCTCATGTCTTTGGATTTACACTGCCACTGAATGAGTGTTCACAGAAATGTCAGCAATTCAAAGGTATTGAAATTTGTATATATAGAATGTGCAAAGTCCAGGGACTTTCAGATTTCCACCATGACATGAAATGTTAAAGATAACATAAAAGGTAAGCTGCATAAGCTTCTCTTAAGCAGTAAGTGTGAAATGAACTCAAGTTTTAAGTGTATAAATACCTCTATTGGTGGCAAAATTAATGTACATTAGAACTATAAAGAGTTTGCAATATTATATACCAGTAATTAAGAAAGATGACTGCTATAACATGGATAAAATGAGTTTGTTTGGTTATGTAAACGAATGAGATTTCCAAAAAATGAATGTTTAAATTTTTTTTTTTGTGTCTGTATCTATGTTCCAAAATAAGCTGCTTAATTTCCGGTAAAGCTGAGCCCCAAACAGCTCCTATTCATTTTCTCAAAGCTGCAAAAAAAAAAAAAAAAAGGAAATAAATAAGCTTTTAAATGCTTAAAAATCTTTGTGGGTCACCTTGGAATTTATATTTCACTAACTGATGTGAACTAAATAGTGAAATGCAAGATAAGCTGTCTGGTCAACACCACAATCAGGGAAATCTAAATTAAAAGCAACTCAAAAAGGATTTTTTTTAAAACAGGGCTTTCCCTTTTGTACTTCTATATAATGTGCAAAATTGTGACTCCTGTTTTTATGTTTATGTGTTTTTTCCTGGATTTCATAAAGAACCTTGTGGATGTTGGAGGATGTGTACTGTAAACTCTAAACTCATTTAACTGAGGAGGGAAAGTGGTGTTGAATCTTTATACACATTTTCTAGATGATAAATTTTAAGAAATACTGGGGTCTAACTTACTGAGCTGATAATATGCTTTAAAGCTACTGCTTGCCCTGTCTATATAGAAATTTTCACATTAGCTAGCATAAGCTTAAAAAACAATTTTTCCTAAGGATGATGAGACCGAACAAGGTTTCCATGGTTCTATGAAAGATCTCCTTTCTTCAGAATGTTAACTAAAAATTTGCAGCTAAGTAGGTGGGTATTAACCAAAAAGAAAAAAAAATAGATTTGAAACAATAATTAAACCTCCATCGCTTCTCAATTACTGTAACTTTCATTCTTGGTTCTTTTCAGAGACATTAGGGCTGGAAGGGACCTTGGTAAATCATTGAGTCCAGCCCCCGGCTTAGGATTAGACAAATTTTCAGCCAAACAAACATTGGCAAGAAAATGCACATTTGCCAGTGAATTGTTTTATGGAATTTTTCAGATTGGTGGAAAGCAGGACTCAGAAACATTAAAATATTTTGTTTCAAAACATTGGTCAGGCCGCAACCAGAGTACTGTGTCCAGTTCTGGGCGCCGCACTTCAGGAGGAATGTGGACAGCATTGAGAGGGTCCAGAGGAGGGCCACCTGCATGATCGGGGCCTACGAGGAGAGGCTACGGGACCTGAACCTGTTCAGCCTCCACAAGAGAAGGCTGAGAGGGGATCTGGTGGCCATTCATAAACTTACCGGGGGGGACCAGCAGGGAATGGAAGAGGCCCTGTTCCCCTGAGCACTACCGGGAGTAACTAGGAATATTGGCCACAGGTTGACTGAGAGTAGGTTCAGGCTAGACATCAGGAGGCGCTACTTCACTGTCAGGGCAGCTAGGATCTGGAACCAACTTCTAAGGGAAGTGGTGCTCGCTCCTACCCTGGGGGTCTTCAAAAGGAGGGTAGACAATCACCTGGCCAAGGTCATTTGATCCCTTCATGCCTTGGGTAGGGGGCTGGACTTGATCTGCTAAGGTCTCTTCCAACCCTAACAACTATGAAACAATGAAAACATTTTAATGAAAATGAAAGAAATTAAGATGCTCTAAATTAAAACAAAAGATTTTGTTTGTCCTAAAACATTTCACTACCTCTTCAGTGATTGTAGAACAAAGGTTCCCAACCACCAGGCTGGTACCAGGGTTGGCTGCCAGGCTGTGGCATGAGCCCCCCCTCCCCCACTCGGACCCCCATCTGTCTGCCTGGACAGGTGGCTTCCAGGGTCAGAGCTGAGCTTCTGGGGTTAAAGCTGGCCCGGGAGGGAGACAGCTGGTAGGGCTATGCGAAACAGCACCGTTCCATTTTGACTTGCGTTTCAACGGAACAGCATTTCATTTCAATTTGAAACTGCTGTTCTGTTTCATTTTGTCAAAACAGTTTTGGTGTTTCGACACTGTTTTGATGTTTCACCCATAACATATAATGGGGAAGCTCAAAACAGCCTATAACTTTGTCATTTCTGGCTGGATTTGGATGAAACTTGCAGAAATGATAGCCCTTGCTCAGGGCATGAAGCCAGTCAAATTTCAAGAAGATAGGTGCAAGAGTTTCAGGGAAACTGCACCTCAAAGTCTTGAAAGCAAAAAAATTATGTCACCTGTATGTGTTAAGCTACAGCAGGGTCAAAACTGCAGGCATGCTAGCCCCTGCTGCAGCCACGAAGCCTGCCAGCTGTCAAGGACATAAGTGCAGGGGGAGTCTGGGTTCTGGACCTCTGCACTTCTAGCTGCTGACAGGAAAAACTCATGACATGGGAGGGGGGTGTTAAGGTATGCCCTCACCCAACTGACACCCAGGCAGAAAGCAGGGCAGTTCAAACAATGCTGCCTTCTTTGCGGTTTTTCTATCCCTCCCCCAGAGCACTGGGATTGGAAGGGACCTCAGGAAAAGTCACTGGCCAGCTACACAGTCAATAATGAGAGCACTCCTCCCTCCCCGCCCCCACCCTTTACCCCTCTCCCTCTCCTTACTTTAGTTTCTGTTTCCCTGCAGGCAAAACCAGCTTGAGCTTCGAAACTCAAAATGCTTTAAACATTTCAAAATGTTGCGACTTGCCTCGTTTCGTTTTGAGGCTGTTTTGAAGCTCTCTGTTTCGAGTTGAAACAATGTTGAAATTAAACTGCCAGGGAAATTTCACACAGCCCTAGCAGCTGGCTCCGTGTGCCCCATCCTGCTCCTGCCAGGCCACAGTGAAAAAAAAAAAAGGCTAGGAACCACTGTTGTAGAATATTCAGGTTAGACTAGACTGGCAGTCTGACTGCTTAAAGAAAGTAAGGCACATAGTAACACTTTCAGACTTCCTTGCATAAGGAAGTATGAAAAGGACAAAGGCACTGGCATATTTAACCTTTTCTTTTTTGCCAAATCATTTAGGTGCTGATAAGATGATGGCTCAATAACTTGCATTATAACAGGCCGCCTATTTATATAGTACAATATATACTTAAAGGGAGATGACTGCTTGGTTGTGAGTACAGATAGCTGGAGAACTTTGCTCTAAATAGAAACCCAGTAAGTATCTTGTTTGTCTCTTGTGCCACTGTGTCCTGTTCTCCTAAGGAAAATGAGATGGACAAAATAAAGCATGCCATGTGCAGTGTGTGAGACCTGTTGTGACTGCAGTGTCCCCAAGTAGCAATGGAGCTGTCTTACCACCTGCTCCCAGGGTGTCATGATCCTAGTAATCAGAGAGATTATGTTATGGGGAAATGGGAGGAGGGACCTTACTCCTAAGATGGGCAGTTTTGCTGGGGTTACCCACTGAGCACCAAGGGACAGATCTTTAACCCCCAATATTTTTATCTTGTGGTAGATGAGAAGATATACAGAAACTGTACTGCCACATCAGTCCTTGAGCAGTCAGCTGGGAATAGGTGTAGGTAATCTCTGTCCTTGATGGCACCATGTTTGTGAGAGAGAAGGACTAAATCTGCATGTTTAAAAAAGCAAATCAGGAAACACTTCCTTATTTAAACTACAGGAATGGTCTGATCCTACACTTGTAGTAGTTTTGCTGTAGGATTATATTGCAGTGTTCTGGACCCCATTACTGTGTCATTTGGTAATCTTTTAAGTGTTGAGTGATGACCATCACTTAGCCCAAAGTAGCCTTACTGAGACTTCATTGCACTACTTAATTTAAAGGAGATCTGTCTTAAGTGGTGACAGATTTCACTGTATCTCAGTCAGCTCCCTTTTGATTGGGAAAATCCTCCAGCAGAGCGAAGCCTGTCCTCTGTGAGCCCTTGTACCTGCTATGTAGGGGGCAAGGTTAGAGTGCTGTTCTGTGAAAGCCCTTGATGGTAGCTGGAATGAACCTGGAGCCTAGTCTCAAGGGCTATGCCAGGAGTTAACTAGGCCCCAGAATCTAGGGGAGGGGAAATCCTGCACCAAACAGATTTCAACTGAACCCAGTGGTTTGGCCTTTTTGTTCCTTCATGCTAAGAAGGGCTGGGAAATAAAATAAGAGAGAACCAGATTGCACGATCAGTCTTTGCCCATATAAACTAGGATTCTTTCCATCTGTTTCCTGTTAGGTTTTCTGTCTTCCCAGGCAGTTCTCTACTTTTCTTTCGTGGTGAGCAGATTTCCTGTAGAAAATTGGAAGATGACTAGTTGATATTCTTTGATGGTATTTCCATGCATAATTGCCTACTAACTTAAATGTTTTGCCTTGAACATTAGCATGGAGTTTTCCGGGTTGAAGTTTAAATTATTTGAGATCAGGGAGATTGGAATATGTGGCACAGTGCAGAAAGACCTCTGGAGCACCTGGTTAATGGGGAAAATCTGAAAATACTGCCAGACAATGCACTATTCTCAGAAGATACTGTATTCTCAGAGAGTATACATGTCAGATGATAACTCTGGAGGATGTCATCACTGTAAAACCATGGCAACTGTTTCAATCCCTTAGTTTGAATGGATAGCTCTCTCTGAAGGTATTTGTGCTCTTAGTAATTGTTGCATGTGGGAAAACGACAAAACATTTCACAATTTGTAAAAATCCCTTTAATGCTATGGGAGGGGAAAAAAGTCCTGGTTTCTTTTTTACCTACCGTACTTCTTGCTGTTGACTTTTTGTGTAGCTCCCTTGCTATGTGGAAAAATGGTGACAGCTGTCTAGCAGTGTGTCATGTTAAAGTAACAGTTGCTTCTTGCCAATCAAAAAGGGGAGCCCTGAATTTACAGTAAAATTTTGCCAACAAACCTCTTTTGTTTTAAGCAACCAGTTCAAGGTATCCCCATGTACTTTCAGGTGTACATTTGTTTGACCCTGAGAATAATTAAAACAGACCTTCTGTTTACTACTTCTGGTTGTTAACAAAAAGGGGTTTCACTGTATCCCATAATTAAATTATGTTTAGTGACAATCTGATTACTGTACTTTTCCTAATCTACTTTGAAAAATATTTTGTATTTTTGAAATGTACTTTCCAAAGTAAACTATAGAAAGTGAAACTAATCAATACCATGATAAAGCAACAGAAAACTATCTGTGGTTCCAGTAATACCGATCCTGGTCACTTTTACAAAGGAAATGTATTCTGTCTGCATCAGTGGGGGGCCAACCTTTCCGGCAGGCATGCTACAAAGTACACTCCACTCCCCTTCCCTTGCCTCTTCTGTCACTCTTCTCTCTCTTCCCTGCCCTATCTGCTTCTGTTCTCCCTGCCAGGTATGCCATGTGCCATACAAAGTGATTGTGCATGCCACCTGTGGCAGGCATCCTGCAAGTTGGCCATTCCCCATTCTGCCTGATTAAAATGCCTTGAACAGGAAGGAACTTGTTTTGAAGAACTAAACACTGTATGCTTGGTAATAACTTGTTACACACTGGGATTTTTTTTAAGAAAATGTAAAAATCATTTTTTAACTTATACCAGATAAAAACCTAGTATTAAAATAGCCTTACTACTTGTAAACTCTCGAAAAGGATGGTGTTGGGTTTCAATAAGACATACCATACCACACCACAGAATGTCATGGGTGTCTAGTCTGATACCTTGTATCTTTTGTGTCAGTCATTAAGGATTTCAGACACAGGCTCTCTAGATAAGTTTTCAGAGAGAGTTTGATGGCCACTGGAATCCTGATTTCAGTTGTATATGGCATGTCTCATACCAAGTTAGAAAAAAAATCCTCTTTCAAATTCATTGTCAATACTATGCTAAAACTGTAATGTGTTCCTACTGGATTTCAGAGGCTGATCACAACAGTTAAGAAAATCCTAATGCTGCTTTGACTTGAAAGCAGTTTTGTGAAGATGGCTGAAGCCTTGCATTATAATCAAAAGTCCTTCAGGACTGCATGCGTGTCTGCAGTCAATGCATTTCTTGTTCTTTATGCACTGTTCTCTGCTAAGAGAGAAACACTGTGCAATAAGCAGCTTAACAATACTGTACTGGTATCATGTCAGCTACAATAGCCTGTGGAAAGCAGTAACATTGAAAGGATCTGAAACAATCACTAGCATACGTACAGAGCTCCTGGAAGTTACGTCCTATTGATCTTCAGTTTGTGTTTTCAAAATACTATAGTGTGAGTGCGTACGTATGTGTCTAACAGGATCTGTGAGCAGTGCATGGTTCTCTGACATTTGTATTCAAATCTGTCTTAATTATTAAAAAGAAAAAAATTACTGTTGTTCTTTTCCTTATTGATGGCTGTACAATGAGGTGAGCAAAGATGGGTGGAGAGTCTGTCTTCTTTACATTCAGGGTGGCTGTTTCACTAGCACAAACATGCTCCCCAGCATCATGGACACTGAGGTATCACCTGCTGACTGACTGCAGCAGAGCTCACTCCCCTTTGCATACCTGCTGTACTGTAGCCAACTGCAGCAGCAGCAATCCTGGCTCTAGTGGCCAGGCAGCCGCTCCCCTCCCCAGCAGGCCTGCCCTGTCCCAACCCACAGCCCCCAGTGTACACTCCAAGGCAGGGGGCAGTGAGCTCCTTACCAGGCTTCTGCTCAGCAAGCGGACCCTGTGGCCATTCACAGACCAAACAGCCCAGGCCTCAGCAAAGCAGTGGCATTGTGTGTTGGCTGTAGCCAAGGATGGAGATTTTAACTAGGGTGTGTCAGTGTTCCTACTTACTGGGACTTGAAACCAGAGGTTCCTGGCTAAAGGATCTTGTCCCGCCACTCAGGATCAAACCAATCACCATATTTGAGGTCAGGAAGGAATTTTCCTCCATGGCCAGATTGGTATGGACTGTGAGGTGGTTTTGCTTTCCTCTCTAGCAAGGGGCATGGCCTCTACCTGAGATCTCTCGAGCATGTATTAACAACCTTTTACAGAGCAAGGCATTGGTTGCCATGGTTTCCCTGCTTTACCTATGGCAGGTTGAAGATGAGACGCATCTTGTCTTGCCTAGATGCATCCAGCCCTCTGACTACTATCCCATGCTGCTCATCTGATGGGACCCCAGGTGGGGTTCTCATTGATCCTTCTAGTCGAGGGTAAAGGACCAGTGAGAAGCAGACATGTCATGGAAATCAATGGATGGCTGTATAGCATGGTGTCACCAGCAGGGTTTTGGCTGCTTTGACCATGGGGTGGTATTCTAGGAAGATGTGGAAAGAGATCTTCTTGGAAAGAAATGAGGTCCATCTGATGAAGAGAAAGAAGAGTATCTTTGCATACCGACTTACTAACCTAGTGAGGAGAGTTTTAAACTCGGTTCACCTCTTGCCCCAAATGTTGTTTTGGATGGTAGGTGAAAAAGATTCATGATATAGGCACAGCCTGTTTAGGGTACTGAATTCACTGAATACATAAATAAGCAATACAATCTACTAAAGAAATCACACTTACATAGCCTTGGTGTCAGAGCAAGTCCTGAGAGTTGATCAGACTCTAAGGATGCTCTGGGATTCAGGCATGCTGAGTTGTTCAACTGAATAGGGAACAAGACTCACTTGCAAGGATAGATAGTGCATTTCTAGGTGTGGTAGTGCGTGCTGTTTGCTGAATAAATCTCTATGGGCAGAATGGAAACTTCTGTGTCTCGAGTAGCCTTTTTCTCAACAACCCACTTGTTCCCCAGTCCAAGATTTTAAAACAACAAATTAGTGTCCTTCTTCCAGTAGTTTCTGAAACAGACAACAAGGGGAAGTTGTTTGAAAAGGGAAAACAGTATTTAGAAATGAAAGAAACAAAAGTGAAAGTCTGGTTTGTGGATAAGTCAAGCTCCTATGACAAGGAGAAGCCCTGAGCAGAGAGCTACCTGGAGCCAGCTAACAGGCAGGGCAAGAAGCAGGACACATCTGAACTCCCACAGTCTTTGAGGCTGAGGTGCCCCTCCTGGCTGTAGAGCACCCACCAAGGAGACCCCTGTTAACACTGCTTCCAGCAATGCACAGGTTCTGTCCCTGTTTGCTAGGTTTGTATCTATTTTTAACCCAGGACAGACTGGATCAGGGGCAGGCAAAATACAGCCTGCAAGCCAAATCCAGCCCACCAGGCAATTTCACCCAGCCCATGCATGCCCACCAATTAATTGTAGCCTGCTTAGCCTGCATGCTTCACTCCCACCATCATGCATGGGAGGGCCCTGGCCCTGGCTCTGGCCAGCATGCACAGTTTCCAGGTGGGGCAGCTGGTGCCACTGCTGCAGCTGCCAGGGGACCTGCTCAGCTTCCCCAACCTCCAACAGCTCCTTCTTATGTCCCTGATGCAGCACTCACTCTGGGCAGCAGGCAGGGAAGTGGCAGCAGGCATGGGGAAGCAGCAGCTGGGCGGGAGTGTGGGGCCAGGGCTGGGTGGAGTGCAGAGCCCAGGGCCCGCATCCAGTGGGGTGGCAGGAACATGGATCTCTAGTGGTCAGGGTGTGGGTGTATGGGGTTTATGGGGTGTGAGGGAGGGTGCGGGGGTGTGGGTACCCTCCCAACCTGCCTCCCCTGAATGGCTCACAGCAGCTGCAGGCAGCAAGCCTTCAGGGTGCTCACGGCCTGCACAGGCACAGCTGCCCAGTGGTGCACAGCTCCAGCCACTTCTAGGAGCTGCATGTGGCAGAAGGAGCAGGGTCAGGCTGGCCTGCCTCCATCACACAGGGCTCCCCGCATCTCATGTGCAGTTCTCAGGACACAGCCAGAGCTGCGTGCCACAAATGGAGAGCCCTACACAATGCAGCCAGCAGTCTGTTCCTGCTCCCTGCCACCATATGCAGGTCCTGGGTCTCTGCTGGGAAGCAGGGAGCAGGGAAGGCAGCTAGCTCAATTGCACAGAGCTTCCCCCTGGTGGTGTGCCAGTCCTGGGAGCTGCATGTGAGCGGTGGGGACCCCTGCATGATAGAGGCGGGCCTGCCTGGCTCCACTTCTTGCTGCTGCATGCAGCTCCCAAAACTGGCTGGAGCTGCATACTGCTGGGCAACTGTGCCTCCAAGGGTCCACCGCCTGCTGGCAGCGGTAGGGACTATGTGCCATGTGGGGGGTCCAGCCTCCCTCATACCCCTTACACCCCCCACACACAATATACAAGAGTAAGACTTTATTTTGAGCTATTATGCAATTGCCTCTATATACACTATACAAATACACATAAATCAGGACAATATTTTTTTTAAATAAAATTAAAATACATTACAGTAGATGTTTGACTTTTAGTATATGATTTGTTCTTTTTTCCCCAGTTTCAAGGTGGCAAATCCCCCCCCCCCCCAAGGAGTACTTCCAGGGGCAAGGGAAGGGACTTATGGTGGCAAAGATCCGGGGTTAGGAGGCATGACTTCCAGTCCCAAGGTGGCGACAAGAGAGTGGGGTACTGGTCAAGGAGCGAGGCTACCTTTGTGACCCTTGACAGCTCACCAAAACTCATTAAGCAGCCCTCTAGCCAAACTAATTGCCCACCCCTGGCCTAAATTAAAAAGCATGCACCACTCTGGGAGTTGATCACATGGCTCTGCGAACAGCCCCAGTGATTTATACCTGCAGTGTCAGGTCTGTGTATTACAGCAATTGCTGAGTGTCACTAAGGTCCCTGGGTGCTGTTTCTGGCTCTTCAGGGGGAGGGGGTGGTCAGACTAAACAGGAGCCTGGGCCTCCAATGGGAGCAGATGGAAAATATTTTCAGGGGGAATTATGTGGTTTCCTCCCGCCATGTCCCAGCCTGATCTGGGAATACTGCACACAATCCCACAGCTGTAGCTCTTCTCCTTAGACCTAGTCCCAGATGTGCAGGGCTGGGCACTAGGAATTCTTTTGCTGCCTGGAGGAGGGGAGGAGGGTCTAGTGCAATGATTCTCAACCAGGACCGTGACACACTGGGGGGACAGTGGGGTGGCCTGGCCCTGGCCACACTGTAACACAGATCTTTAAGATGGGTGCTGTAAGGTATGAGACCATAAAGACATAAGCAGAACAGCTCAGGCCTGCGCTTGTCCCTGTCCAGCTGCCGCAGGGTGCCACTGACAGGGCTGACCCCCTGCGAGATACAGTTTTGGGGCCCCCTGACACAAAGAAGCTGGCAGCAGCAGGGAGGGAGGATTGGGGGGCGCAGGGGAAGGGGAGTGGCTGAAGAAGCCAGCAGCGGCCGTGACAGCGGGGGGGAGGGGTGGTGAGCAGCCGGATGTGAAGCCAGCCACAGCCACAGCAGGAACACGGAGTGGCGGAGTGTTCGCGGCCGCAGGGCTCCCTGCAGCCACAAGTTTCACAGGATAGGGCAGGCCAGCCCTGACTGGGGTTCAGTCCACCACTGACCCCACACTCTCCCTCTTCCACTGTCCTGCCACACCTTGTAATTAACTGGGAGAGGTTGCCTCATCCCCTGGGAGGGTGGGGGACATGGAGTTAAGGCCAGGTTGTACTTTCCCTATCTATGTCACTGCTATTAAAGAGTTAAACCCAGGACCCTCCTCCAGCTTGGCTTCTCTGACCCACAGGTCTCTCCCTGCCCCGGCCAAGTCCTCCTTCAGTCCCTCCTGGATCTCAAAGCCAGAGAGCCCTTGGCACCACTGGCCAATAAATTGCCACCCTGGAAGAGCCCAGGCCTCATGACAAGCACTCCCAGCCCTCTCAGGGTCACTTGCTGCAGAGTTCCATGCAGCCTTCTCATCTCCCCTCGTAGCCATGTACAGTCCAGTTATCAATTGATACTTGATGGAACTGTCTTTCCCCTCTGAGTTGCAAACAAAGCACAGGACATAAAACTTTGCCCTCCTGGCCCAAAAAGGTAGTAAAGAAAAATATCATTCAGCTTACTGCCACTGCAATCCCTGCATTGTTGGGTCCATTCCCTGTGTGCCCCAGGACCCTTCTTTCCTGCTGCTGGGATGTCTCCCTGCTCCCTCTTGAGGGTAACCTATCTTAGTTTCCCAGCCAGGATTCTCCTTCCTCTCTGCTGGTTGCCTGGGACCACTTTGTATCTCCATGCCCTTCCGCCTTGCTGGTCATCTGACCCTGCTCCTTCAGGCTAGCACAAGAGGCCCTCATTAAAAGCTTGCCAATTCTAGGAGAGGTGGGTCAGCTACTTGACCCCAGCTGTGTCTCTTTGCCCTCTTTCATAGGTTTCTTACCCCTTCTGCTCAAAGGGAACTAGTCCTTCACCCCTGTCCTAAAGTCTTCCCCAGTAACAGGGGTGAAACTCCATTACAGGAGCCCCTCTGCAAAGATGTAAAGCACTATGACATGTACATTCATTTTTGAAATTGGAAGCCACTTGATTCATAAAAGTTATGGAGGGTCCTCAAGACCAGGTAGGGGTACCTCCAGTCCAAAAGATGCTGCCTGCCCCATATCTACCAGTGTGGTCTGTCCAGCTAAAGATTCATTCTCTCTTTCTGTCATCCTGCTGCCACTGAATCCCACATATCAATATGGTCTACAGCAGGGGTGAGGCAATGATTTTGGCTGGAGGACTACTTTAGGAACTTAGGTGAGCTGTTGCAGGCTGGAGGAGGGTGAGGGCAGCAACTGGCCTTGGCCCTGCCTTGCACCCACTGCCAGGGGTGCAAGACAAAGAAGGCAGGTGGGGGTCTCCATGGATACTGGCTGGCACCCCTATGGGCAGGACACGCACAGCCAAGCAGATGGGATGGTGCCATGGGTGGGCAGGGAGCAAGTATTCAGGAGTGGGAGGTGGGGGAGGAGAGGGGTCAGGGCTGGGGCCAGGATCACAGGGCAATAACAGCATGGGCCCAGGGTAGAGCCACAATCTCTCCCTGCCATGCAGGAAGCGGGTCACAGCTCTTCCCCAGCCCCAGCCCCATTCTGTCACCGCCCTGGGATCCTGGCCCAGCCTCTGCCCACCTATCCCACTCCTGGATGCTGCTCCTGGACACCACTCCTTGGATGCCACTCCTCTTTCACCTGCAGCCGCATCCCATCCCCCTGACTGAGCATGCCCTATCCATGGGGTCCCAGCCAGTCTCCATGGAGACCCTGTCTGTCCAGTCCTTACAGGGCCCCTGGTGGTGGGTGCAGGGTGAATGGGCCAAAGTACCTGGGTAAAGGGGCTGGGTCCAGTAGCAGCAGAGACACTAGCAGTGGCAACCAGAAGATGCCCCCATGGGGGCTGCAGGGAAGCAGAGTTTGGCCACTGCACCACCCCACACCCTGCCAAGCACCTGGGGTCAATGAAACCAGCAGCACGTGCCACAGCCTGGGCCACCCTCCACACCTGGGCCAGCCGGGGATGAGGGACCATCCACAAGCTGGATAAAATGCCTTGGTGGGATAGATCTGGCCCATAGGCTATATTTTGCCCACCCCTGGTCTAAAGTCTACATCAGTGATTCTCAACTACAGAGCAGGATGAGAGCTCCCTTGCTGTGCCACATTTTTTTCTCCATGAAATAGGGACCAAGTTTCTAATCCAGCTTCTCAGCAGGCTGTGAGGGTTGGTTCAGGAAGGAAGACGACCCTGGGCAGGAAATGGAAAAATTCTGTGTCACACTAACACAGGGGTGGGCAATTATTTTGGGTGGAGGGGCCACATACTAAGGCATAGCAAGCCATCGAGGGCCACATGATAGGCAGCCCAGGGCAGATCAATATTAATTTTCTAAATTTTTAGGGGCCTTGCAGGCTGGATAGAATGGCTTGGTGGGCCACATCCAGCCCACAGGCCAAATTTTGCCCACCCCTGCACTAACACACAGACCTGGACTCAGGGGGAAAACACAACTCATCAGCAGCAGTTTGAGACTCCCATTTGCCCTCAGCTCCAGCAAGTGGCCCACCAGTTGCAGAAGTGTTGGTCTTGGGGGCAGACTGCCCCTTCAGTGCTGCTGTTTCCATTCCCAGAGGATAATCAGGCAGGAAACACAGGCTGCCAGGAAAAGTCGCTGCTTCTCTGGGCTCCATTGCACTGACCTGCCTACAAACTGAGAGCAGTGCTCAGGCACAGCTGACCTAATTCACTTTATGCTTGTGTACATGTGCTCTGTATATGTACCATACTGGGCAAGCAGCGACCCAGAATTCAGACGTCAGAGGGAATTTGGCTACTAAAGCCCTAAAGCAACATCATTGCTAACTCCTGGGTTGAATCGGGGAGTGTAATTCATCTCAGATCCAAGGCATTTTGGGATCATCATCCATGTGTTTGTTTGTGGAAACATGTGACTTATGTCAGACACTGTGCTCTTGCCTGGGAACAAGGCTCTTTGTGAGTGGAAACAGATATCACCTTTGTGCCATAAACACTTTTATGGTTTCACTAAGTGAAAGCAAACACATCCACACCCTCTGTTGCACCACAACATGGACCAGCATGGCCCCATGCCTACACGTGGGGACACAGTCAGCACAGGTCCCATCATGGAGATAAGGGACCAAGGAATCCCAGTGCCCCAAGCCTACACACCAGGACCCACACATCTGAGGAAACCCCTGCTGGGAAATTCCCTGGGCAGGCATCTGCAAGGGGGGAGCCTGAGCAGAAGCTCTGGACGCTTGAGGGGAACCAATCCTGAGTGCCCTAGGGATGGGAATGCCTAGGGTGTGCAGGACCAGGTCCTGGTGTAGGCAAGGGCTGGAGAGTGTGGGCAGCTCCAGATTGCTTGCACTCTCCTGCATAGATGAATAGATGTTGACTGCAATAAAGCAGCACAATGTATGACTACTTACTGTCACAGCCACATATTTGGTCATTTGTGGCATGACAAAAGGTATGGATGTCTATTCGCTTTTGCTTTGTGCCACCAAAAAAACTTCTATGGTAGCATAAAGGTGACAAAAGGCGCTGCCAGTTTCTACTCTAAGAGCCAGTAAAGTCAGAAGGACCCGCTGTGATCCTCTCTTCTGCCTGCTGGTACAGCCCAAGGCAGCAAACCCCACACAATTCCTGCATCCTGGCCAGACCTCCTTTCCCAGGACATGTTCTTGGGGAAGTGATGCTCCATCTTGCTAGCTATGAAGCTTGGCTGGACCTACATATAAAATTTAAATTACCAAACTCTAACAGTTGCATCTTGCACAAGAATGTAGGGGCATTTGTACACATGCATGCACCACAGCACCGGGCACTTTTATAAGTGCCCAATGCTGTGGCACATGCATTTATTTGTATAAATGGAGAAATGCACGTCAGCACTGAGAATGGTGGCAGCACGGTTTTGTACCAGAACACATTGAAGGTGTTTTAGTTCAAAAGCACACTGCCACCATTTTCTCAGCACTGACACATTTCGCCATTTATAGAAATGTATGTGACACAGCACTGGGCACATCAGTTTCTGTGCTCAGCAGACTTGATTAATTGAGTCTGCTCTGACGCACCAGATTTCTGGCACATCAGAGCAGACAGAGGTACATGTATAAATGCCTTAAGAGTGTGACTGGGGCCATCTGAAACGAATCAATCACAGCTGATCTCATCTCCCATGCTGGCTTCAGATGCACCCAATGTTTAGCTATGCTAAACCATTTATGGATAACTGCCCCTCCATAGGTGATCATCTCTTCCTTATTGACAAGTCTTTCCCTTATGAATTCATATTTCTTGGAGCAGACAAAGAATGTCTATGTGGGGTTTTGATTTGTCTCTATAGCTCCCCACCGGTCAAGGATATTTCAGGTTCTGCCACACTATTAAAACAACTCCCTAAATAGTTGTTAGGGTAACGATATGGATTTTGGGGAGTACTGGGTATGCAGCTGAATGAAGGCTTTTTCCTGTGTTTCACCAAAAGTCACTAGTCACGAAGCTGGATGATATATTTAAAGCAACTAACTTTGCTAAAGCTTAAGTAAGCAGATTCTTAACAAAAAGATAGCGTGCATAATGTGCTATGTAAAAATAGGATACAGACCAATAGCTATCATTAGGGAACAAAACAGAAGTACGGCCTTGGAGATGGTGCTCAAGTCAGCAAGAAAACTAAAAAGAACCAGCGAGAAACTGCAAGTGACTGAAAAAAAATGGAGGTTAAAATCTTATGCATGTGTTCTTAGCAGAAAAGCATGTAAAGGAATGAAATACATAGGCAAAACCATGCTACGGAAGCAAACAGTAAACAGAGGTGGAGCTTGAGAGGGGAGGAAAAATTGCTTGAGCGCCACAGGTTCTTGAAGATCTGTGCCAGTGGCTGAGCTATGATGCTTGCCAGCTCCTTAAGTACCCTGGGGTGTAAACTGTCTGGGCTGGCTGACTTGAAAGTGTCCAGCCTCTCAAGATGTTCCTTCAAATGGTCTACATTGATGAAGGGTAATAATTCCTTTAGAGGTCTTTCTTTTTAGATGCAGGAGGTCCACTAGCTCCCTGCAGAGCCAAGGAGGCTGCTGTGCCCTTTTGCTGCCTTTCCTCTGAGATGTGATAGAGATTGCTTGTGGCTTCCACGATTGCTCCCTTGAGGAGCAACCACTCATCCTGAACTCCCCTCCCCTTCGGGTCATGGCCCCTTAGGGCCTCGCCAGCAAGCCTCCTGAGCTGGTCAAAGTCAGCTGTTCTCTCCTCCTGTGAAAATACCATAGGATACAAGACAAGGAAATGTCAAGACTGGTTTGATGAAAATGACACTAAAATTCAAGGTCTTATCGACAGGAAACAGAAAACTTTCCTTGCCTGGCAGAATGACATCAACTCTGCCATCAAGAAAAATGCATACCAACAAACAAAATGAGAGGTGCAGAGAACACGAGAACTGAAGAATGAGTGGTGGATTCAGAAATCAAAAGAAATCCAATATTTTGCTGACATCCATGACACCCATGGTTTCTTCAGTGCTACCAAAGCTGTCTATGGCCCTAGCACTCAAGGCCTTAATCCTCCAAGATCAAAGGATGGAACAAAACTCCTGCAAGACAGCAAATCCATCAATGCTCACTGGAAAAAAAAACATTTCCAGGATGTTCTGAATCATGAGTCAACTGTTGCTGAAGAGAAGATTAACAACTTTCTGCAAAAAGCAATCAGAAAAGACCTTGATTTGCTGCCTATCTTGGCAGAGGTTGGGAGTGCCACTGGGAAAATGTAGAATAACAAGGCAGCCAGTGTTGACGAAATACCTGCAGAGATTTTCAAAGGAGGAGGAGAACAACTTAACGTGTCAGCTTCATGACCTCATCCTTAAAATCTGGAACAAGGAAGAAATCCCAGCCAACCTAGGGATGCCTTGACTGTTCCCATCTTCAAGAAAGGGGACAGAGCTGATTGCAGAAACTACCAAGGCATCTCATTGTTGGCCACTGCTGGGAGAGTCATCACCTGTATCCTCGCTAACCACCTTCTCCTACTTGTGGAAGAAATTCTTCCAGAATCTCAAAGCAGCTTCAGACCATCTCAAGGAACTGCGGACATGTTCTTTACAGCACATCAAATCCAGGAGAAGTGTCATGAGCAAAATCAACCTCTCTATTTGGCCTTCACTAACCTCTCTAATGCCTTCAATTCTGTAAACTGCAAAGCCATATAGAAAACCCTGTCCAACATTGGCTGCCCAAAGAAGTTTATCAGTGTTCTGAGACTTCTGTATGACAACATGTCAGCAAGGTTTTTCAGTAACGGGAATCAAACAGAACCATTTGAGGTGAAAACCGGAGTGAAGCAAGGTTGCATCATTGCTCCAACTTTGTTTTCCGTCTTCATCTCCATAATGTACCATGTCAACAGAAAACTCTCACCTGGAATTGAAAGTGGGTATAGGATGGACAGAAGACTCGTCAACCTCAACAGACTCAAGTCCAAAAGGAAGACCATGACAACATCCATAATAGAGCTCCACTATGTGGATGACAATGCTGTTGTTGTTCAATCTGAAACAGCCCTCCAAACCATTCTTAATGTAGTCTCGGAAGGCTATGACAGTATTGGCCTAACTCCAAACATCAAGAAAACGCAAGTCCTTTACCAACCTGCTCCAAATGGAGAAACAAACCCCCCTCCATTCAATCAACAGAGTATTGCTGAAGAATGTGGATCACTTTGCCCATCTTGGAAACCATCTTTCCTCAAAGGCAGACATTGACACAGAAATACAACACCATGAAATGCGTGAGTGCAGCCTTTGGACATCTGAGTAAGAGAGTCTTTTTAAATCATGACATCCTTGCTGAAACAAAGCTCTTGGTTTATCAAGTTATTGTCATTCCAACTCTGATGTATGGCTCAGAAAGTTGGACCATGTACAGAAGACATCTCAAGAGCCTGGAAAAGTACCAACAACAGTGCCTTCACAAGGTCCTTTGGATTAGCTGGGAAGATAGACATACAAACATCAGCGTCTTGGCTGAAGCAAATTTAGGCCATGATCATCCAAAACCAACTTTGCTGGACAGGTCATGTTGTTCGCATGCCTGATTCCCGCCTTCCAAAGAGAATTTTTTTCTCACTGCTGAAAGAAGGTCAGTGAAGTAGTGGAAGACAAAGAAAGCACTTCAAAGACACCCTGAAGGCAAACATGAAGAGGTGCAACATCAACATCAGCACTTGGGAGACCCTTGCTCGGGAGCAACCAAAATGAAGAAAGGCTCTTTGGGAAGGATCTCAACACTTTGAAACAGCTCACTGACAGGCAGAAGAGGAAAAGAGCAACAGGAAAAAAGAACATCAGAATGTCCAACACAGCAACACAGTGCCCATCCCTCCTGTTCAGGACTGGTGAAAGGGGAAGGGGGCTTTTCACCCCTGATCCAAGTTAGACTCCTGGGCAGCCATGAGACCAAGATTCATGAAGCTAGGGGAAGAACAACAGTGTGTGCATGACAACAGTACCTCAGAGGGAAAGTCCTGTGTTCTAACCCCCAGGCCAGGGTTATTTTGGCTTTTAATCAATGACTCACATTGAACACAAGAGTAGCCCTAGGAAGGTGGACCAGGATTTTCCCCCTCTTCAGCCCCATGAACCCAACTCAGTCCACAGGAAGCTGGACACTTAGGCAAGTGGGCTCAATGGAAAAAAAGGCAATTTACAGCAAACCTAGAACATCCAGGGCTCTGACCCACAGGAGTCAGCACTAGCAAAGGAGAGCTTGTTTGCTAGTCTCTCCCCCATCCAGTCCCAGCCCACAGCAAGAGCAGCTCTGGACTTCTGGGTCACCACCTGAAACTTGCCTGGCAGAAAGAGAAAGCAGGAAAGGCGTGCTACAGTCTGTCCCCAAAGCTAAGGATGAGAAGGGGCAACACTCCCATGTTGCAATGCCCCAGCAAGGACCATGCACCAGACATATCTCAGATGTGTAGCCCAGCTCATTCCTGACTTCCCTCCTGGTGCTGCCAGCCAGAAGGCTCCATTAACACCAATGACAGCAACAGCTCTGTGACCAGGGCCCCATTTGCCAAGAACTGGCCTGGGATCTTACACCTCCCACCTTTGTTCCACAGAACAGCCTTCACGTAACAATAGATCCAAGCGATCCCTAGCCCACTGCACTGGGACAGAGGCCTGCTGAGTAGCAGGGAATGCAGAACAGGGTGTTCACCAGGTCCCACCCAACTGGGCCAATAGCTCATACCCAGGCTCATGAGCCCTTTTCACTGGCTCCAGGCACTGCTGCATCAGCAGCACTTTGCATCTGACTTGGTCTCAGTTCCTGGTGCCTGCCTCCCCATTACTCACAGGATGGCAATCACAATGTCACTGATGCCCAAGCTGGAGAAGGCTCCTTTCATAAAGTGATACATGAAGTGAGAAAGTAGACAAGAGCAGAGAGCTAGTCAGTGTGAGGAACACAGGGAAACAGGAACTGGCTGAGGCCTGGACAGGGCCCTGCCTAGGGCTTTACACCAGGACTTGTCTGCTAGGGAGCCTATCCTGGGCCAGCTACAAATGGGATTATCCCCACATTTGCTGACTCACAGGCAGAAAGGTCCTGTTATCAGACACCTGGGGGGCAGGGAGGTATAGGGGGGACTGTGCTGCAATCATGTCCCTGTGCCTGCCCTCATATTGAACTGGGTTTGGCTGGAGCAGCCATGCTCAACTTCCGAGAGCCAGATCCAACTGGGCTGCTCCTGGGTCCAGATCTTGATGGCATGGGAGCAGTGGGAACTAACACTGCCACTGCTCCCCTGGCACTACATTTCTAAGCCCTGTGGCTCTGTGCCTGGAGTCACATTACAGGCCAAGCCCATATGCTGGATGATGTGATCCAGACCACAGACTGATCCTGCAACATGTCTGTCGTGTTGAGCCAAAAGGATGGGGACCACTGAGCCGAAACGTTTTCCATAAAGGCAGCAAGTGTTAACTTGAAGACACCCAGAGATGGAGAATCCACCAGATCCCTGGGAGTGAGATCCAGTGGTTAATCAGCCCCACTGGTTACGCATGCCTGATGTCAGCTTCCAGCCCACTGGTACCTGTAATTTCATAGATTTTCATAGATTTCATAGACATTAGGGCTGGAAGGGACCTCGGGAGATCATCGAGTCCAGCCCCCTGCCCAAAGGGCAGGAAGTCAGCTGGGGTCATAGGATCCCAGCAAGATAAGCATCCAATTTACTCTTGAAGGTGTTCAATGTAGGCGCTTGAACCACCTCCGCTGGCAGACTGTTCTAGACCTTGGGGGTTCGGACAGTAAAGAAATTCTTCCTTATGTCCAGCCTGAAACGGTCTTGCAGGAGTTTGTGACCGTTCGACCTCGTCATCCCTTGGGGCGCTCTGGTGAACAGACGTTCCCCCAGATCCTGGTGGTCACCCCTGATAAACTTATAGGTGGCCATCAGATCACCCCTGAGCCTACGCTTTTCCAGGCTAAAGAGTCCCATGGCTCTCAGCCTGTCATCGTAAGATCTGTTTTCCTGACCTCTGATCACGTGTGTGGCTCTCCTCTGGACTCTCTCAAGCTTCTCCACATCCTTTTTGAATTGTGGAGCCCAAAACTGGATGCAGTACTCCAGCTGCGGCCTCACCAAGGCCGAGTACAAGGGGAGAATGACGTCCCGGGATTTGCTCGAGAAGCATCTATGGATGCACGCCAGCATTTTGGTCGCTTTACTAGCCACAGCATCGCATTGCAGGCTCATGTTCATCTTGTGGTCAATGATGACCCCCAAGTCTCTTTCTTCTGTAGTGCTAACCAACGTAGCACTGCCGAGCCTATAAGGGTGCTGCAGGTTTTTCCTCCCAAGGTGGAGAACCTTGCATTTTTCGGTGTTAAACACCAGGAGGTTCTCGTCTGCCCATTTGCTGAGCTTGTCCAGGTCAGCCTGGATCACCCGCCTATCTTCTGGCGTGGATGCTTTGCCCCAAAGTTTGGTGTCATCGGCGAACTTGGCCAGTCCACTCCTAACTCCAATGTCCACATCATTAATGAAGATGTTGAACAGTATGGGTCCCAGGACAGAGCCTTGAGGGACCCCACTGGTTACAGGGCACCATGATGAGTGACTGCCATCAATCACAATCCTCTGGGTCCGACCACGAAGCCAATTTCCCAGCCAGCGGATCGTGGTGGAGCCAAGGGCACAACTGGGCAGTTTGGCCAAGAGGTGATCATGGGATACCAGATCAAAAGCTTTTTTGAAGTCAAGATATATGACATCAATCTCTTCTCCCTGGTCCAGGTGATAAGTCACCTGGTCATAGAAGGAAATGAGATTGGTCAAACAAGACCTACCCGCAACAAACCCATGCTGGCTGTCCCTTAGGATGTTAGCCTGGGCCAGTCCCTCAAGGATGGCCTCCTTAATAAACTTTTCTAAGATCTTCCCCAGGATAGAAGTCAGGCTAATGGGCCTGTAGTTAGCTGGATCCACTCTCCTCCATAACCTTCTCCTCCACATGAAAGAGGATTCACCAGGATTTGAAATCCACAAAAGTACTTATGTTACCTCTGAATCTTCAACAACTTAAAGAAATGACGACCCTGAAGTGCCCTCTTGGAGCCAGCTTCTTCCAGCTCCCAAAGCAATCTGTGATTCCTGCCACATCTTCCCCAGGTTTTCAGCATCCTTTTTAAACATGGACACTGATACTAGATGCAGTGTCCAAACCCTGGTCTCACCAGCGCTGGGAATACATGACACCCACCTCCTGCCCCTACTGAGCCAAAACACACTGGATACTTGCATGTGCATTTGTTACTTCTTCCAGAGCCAAGTTGCGAGTGCAGCAGGGCCTGACCTCACCAGGGGCTTTGGCCTGCTCTCCCTGCTCCAGGCTCCCGCGGGGAGCACAGGCAGTTTCACTTACTGCACTGCAGCAACACAAGGATTCCCGGCTGCCCCCCAGAGCAGGCCAAAGGCTCAGCCCCAGCCCAAGGGCCTTCCAACTTAGCAAAGGCGACTCCAGCTTCAGGAGCTAGGAGCCGAATGCAGCAGCACCCCCAAAAGCGAGACCGGCGGCGGCGACGGAAGGACCCAAACAACCCCGCCCCGGTCCTAGCACTTCCGGGGTGGTGTCACATAACCGCCCACGTGACAGAGTTGTCCTCAATCACGTGACGCAAGCCCGCCTGTGGGGGCAGGAGCTGCTTCTTGGTTCGCCCGCTTGTAGGCGCTGCCCGAGTGCCCGGCCCGGCCCGGCGGTGATGGCCGCTCCCTGGGGTGGCGCGCTGGTCCCGGGCGAGGCTTCGGAGACGGACTCGGAGGCGGAGCTGGAGCTGGAGCTGGCGGCGCCCCGGGCCGCCCGGCCCTGCCTGCGTGGGGTGAAGGTGCCCGGGGAGGCCTCGGAGACGGACGACGAGGACGAGGACGAGGGCGAAGGCGAGCGCAGGGTGGCGGCGCTGCCGGGCCCGGCTCTGCCGCCCCTCGTGGTGGTGCGGGGCGAGGAGCCGCGGGCGCGGCCGGGCGCGGAGGAGAAGCCGGCGCTGGGCGGCCCGGCCCGGCCCCGCGGACGCTACAGCTCCCTGCTGCAGCAGCGCCTGGCAGACAGCAACGCCCGGCTCTGCGGCCACGTGGGCGGCGCCGTGCGGCAGGGCTACGGCGCGGCCGCGGCCCGCATCGGCAGCCTCACGGCCCAGCTGGGCGCGGCTCAGAGCGGCATCATCGACGCCTCGCACAGCGTGCGGCTGGCCCTCGACGACCTGCGCGCCCTCGCCGCCCGCATCGACATCGTCACCAGCTGCAGCCTGCTGCCGGACCTGCGCCCCGGCCTGCCGCCCGCCTGACCCCACATGTGCCCTGTGGGTTGCTGCGACCTCCAAAGCAGCCTGGGCCCTGTCTCTGGCCTCCACTGGTTCTGCCCGCAGGCGCGTAGCACCATTGGCAGAGCAGCAGAGTCCTACTGAGGGGACCAGAGCCAGGAAGTGAGGCCAGGAGTTTGGGGACGCATGTCCCCCTTGTCATCCGCCTAGGATGTTTGCAAGCTGAGAGCAGACCCTTCCCCGGACGTTGCTGGGCTGCAGGGGAGCTGCCTGTGCTGAGCTGATGGAATAGAAGCAACCATGGGTGTGCCGTGTTTGGCGCTCTCATCACCCGGCTGTGACCCCCAAGCCCCAGCATGCTGCTTAGCAGGGCTGGAGTGAGGCCATTTAGACTTGGGCTGGACCAGGACAGAGAGAATGGACAGTCAGGGGATGTGCCAAGGTGTGGGGGCTGCTTGTCATGTGGCCACTGGCTCATCTCTGTAGCCCAGAGAACTTCAAGCTGTATCTTGCCAGGCCTGGCTCTAACCCCATCTGTTCCTTGGGCTCCTGTGAAGTGGACTGCGCCTTGGCAATACAGATAAATATCCTGGCAGCTCTGCCTATGTTTCTCTGCTCCCACTTCTCCATCTGGGAGGCACCCTTCTGGCTCCATGTTGGAGCAGTTGCAGAAGGAGGAGGGAAAGGGGGCCCTGTCACAGCCTGGCCTGGACTGTGTTGCTTATTGCACTCTCCTAGGGAAGGGAAATGCAGGTCAGACAACTTCATGTGCTGAGGCAGGCAACCTTCATCCCCAGGCCTCCTGGTTTCTGGGCAAGGCCTCAAACAGGTAGGCTGTTCTATCAAAAGGGAGTGGCACTAGGACCACTTCCCCTCTGAAGGGAGAGTGAGTCAGCTGCCTGGACACAGGAGACTTACAAATGCAGGAGTCCAGGTAGGGGGCTTAGGTTGAGTCCCACTGCACTTAGGCCAGTTTGAAGGGGGACATGCAGCCCTGCCTCCATCTTTGTCACTTCCTTTTGTCCAGCTTGCTAGAAGCTAGGCATTTAATCCTGACCAGGGTGTCTGCTTTCCTGTGCAGAGTCCAGGGAGTAAGCCTTGCCCTGAGGCACAGGAGCACTTGGCATACCTACGTCTAAGGTTCTTTGCCCCCTCACTTTGCCAAGTCTAGGAAGCCTATCCCCATCCTCCTCCCTTTTGACCATGGGCATGGCTTGCCTATTTGAAAAGAAGCTATAGACAAATGATGGGTCTTTAATAACTGTGTTGTTGCAAAGCTTCATTATCTGCAGCATGTGCTGGGGTGAAGGCTGCCAGCACCCTTCCCAGCTGGGAAGTTGGGGGTGAGGGAGGAGCCTCCCATCCCTTGCGCTAGGGGGACAGCTCGTGCTGTTGGTCATTACCATGGGTACCGGACATTGCCCATGGCACTAGCCATAGGAGAATGGGTGGATTGCTCTGTTCCCACCAGCTGAGCAGCCAGGGAGGGGGCAATCAGGGAACCTGAGCAGCTACAGCTCTCCAGCACCTGCCCCATGAGCTGTGGTAAGCCTGGGAGACTGCCTGCAAGCCGGACTCTAGGGGCTGAGCTCCCCAGCAGCTTGTCCACCAGGTACAAGGAATCAGATAGTTGGCAAGGAGGCATTGCTAGCTTGATCTCTGCACATTTTTACATGTGCTCTGGGAGGGGAAGGTGGGAGTACTTTAATTAGTGAGCGCTTTTAATTAAAAGCATTTGAGAATTACATGCATCAGTGTTCCCTGCACTGAAAAACAGTGGTGGGGTGCTTTGAACTAATGCTCGTTGAATGAGCTTTAGTTCGAAGCACCCTGCTGCCATTTTTCAGCATGGGGGCACTAATATACATGATGCCAGAGTCTGCTGGAGTGCATTTATTTCCATGCTCCAGCAGACTCGATTTATAGGACTGCACATATGTAGGTGCCCTCTAACTTCCCTCCCATGGTTGGGAGAAAGTGACTTGGTCCTAGAAAGGGAACTGGTCCCTAGATCCTTATGCTGCTGCTTCTGTTCTGCCCCTGCTGTTTCCACAAGGAGCCCAAGTTGTGCTTCTGCAGGAAGAGCAGCTGAGAGTGTGTGGCTTCCCAGAAAGGGAACCTAGCATGTGTCCTGCTGCTGGGATGTCAACTCAATCCTGGTAGAGTGGGGCTCCCTGTGAACCTTGTGCTACTGGAAATGCACTTCCTCCCCATGTCATAACCCCCTGGGAACCAGTTTGCAGTTGTTACAGGTCAGCATTGTCAACATGTAGAGCACTGAGCATTCCAGAGAGATCAGTTGTCTTTCAGGCATGAAGAGCTGCTCCTTGTCCCCGGGGACACGAGCACCCAGCACGGCAGGCCTCCCAATGAGCCAGGGACTCCCTAAGTGAATAGGAAAATGCCAAGTGGCTGGCTGCTGCAGTGACCTCAACCCCCAAAGCAAAATTTCCAAATGTATTTTTACTACATTGGTAAATAGCAATAAATTAAAACCTTACAAAGAAAATGTTCAGAATCACACTATGCACATGCACATGTTATACTGCTTCTCAGTAAAGAATAAGCTGCAACCAGTTTCCCCATTCCTGATGGTTCTTCTAGTCAGTCTGGCGAGCAGCAGATTGAATCCACCTCCTTTGGAGCCTCTGCAGGGATTCAATGCGTTTGTCTTCTTTCTTTTTTTTTTCCAGCAGGTATCCAGAGCAGGATGTCCCTCTGGCTGAGGGAAAAGTCATGCAAATCTCCCCTCAACTTACTTCAGCTCCTGGGACACTGGGCAGATTCATTCTTCCTCTGATAGTAAGAGACAGAGCTCATGCAGCCCCAATCAGCTTGTTTTCCACAGGACAGTCCACTACCATCTCCCAACCCCTGCCCCTCTTCACAGAGCAGTCCCTCACAGCAACCCCCCATAGCCCCAGTGCGGTACATGCAGCATGGCCACCAGCCACTGCAATTTCTACCAACCTTGCTAACCTGCCCCAGCCCAGCATGCTGAAGAGGGTCTCCCTGACCTTCCTGAGATGGACCCATTTTCAGTCATGCCCTTCTCAATGCAAGAGGGTTACAGATGCAGCCCTGGGGATGAGCATAAAAACTGCCAACACTTCCCCCTTCACCCCTGCAAGAGTGCAGCCTTTGGCCCAGCTCCTCTCCCTGCCACAGACTCCCCAGCTGGCTAGAAGTTGGCCCTGACTAATACCAGAACAGTCTCCAAAAACTTCCATCAGGGAAACCACGTGGGCCCCACAGCTCTGACAGCTGCTGCATGTTTGGGGGACATGTTGGAAATTCAGCCTCAAGCAGTGCGAATTGTCCCCATGGGTAGGGGTAAGCAATGCCCACAGAATGCCCTAATGCAATGGGGAAGATTTCCCAAGGCACAGAGAGGAGGCAGACCTCTCCCAGCAAGACCCTCTCTGCCACCATTAGGCTTCTACCGTTCTCATGTCTTACTGGGAAGGGAGCTGGGAGTTGTGGATCCCATTCTTTGTGGGGGGCACAGGAACTGCTGGTGTACAGCCCCAAGGATTTTCTTCAGTGTCTGCAGTGAAAGCCATCATGATATGGTGTGAGCAAGAGAGACAAGCATTTATTAGATTAAAACCAACAGAATGCCATAGCCACAACCCAGTACCCACTGACCGGCACCGCTGGCAATGCCTGTGCATGTGCTGGCTCTGCAAAGCTGCTAACTCCATTGCTAACCAACACTTGCATCCAACCATTCAATTCCTGGTCCCTATTCCAGCATGAGGCCTACCAAAACTCATGCAGTTGCTATCAGTTCTTGCCCAGGGCCCCTTCCTTGACCATGTTCCCAAGACCTGTAAATCCCAGCTGTGGATTTCCCAAGCACCAAGAGACATTGCTGGCAAGTAACACAAGCCTAATCTGAAGTCAGAGGTGATGGAGCTGCCTCCAAAGCTCATCCAGCTTGTGTGAGGACAGCCACTTCTCTTTTCATTTTCCAAAGTTCCCATCCCTGTAAATTAACCCAGTGCTTGAAAGCCACCAATGCATGTACGACTGGAGACAATTTTTGCACAGATCACAGGCTGCACAATGCAATTGTAAGGGGCACTTGGGTAGCTGAAGAGAAGACTAATCAAAGCCAGGAGTTTTGCAGTGCTGCATACAGCCATAGTTCTTGCCTGGAGTCTGGAAATTAAACAGAGACAACATTAAAAAAGTATTTCAGACCTCCTCTCAGTTCCTCCAGTGAAGAGAAACATTCACAAGTAACTTAAAATGAACAACATAAAACATGTTGTTTTACAGGCTCCTACCCTGGGGGTCTTTAAGAAGAGGCTGGATGCCTACCTGGCTGGAGTCATTTGAGCCCAGTTTTTCTCCTGCCCAGGCAGGGGGTCAGACTTGAAGATCTGCAAGGTCCCTTCCAACCTGACTTCTATGATTCTATGATGATATCATAGAATCATAGAGAAGTCAGGCTGGAAGGGACCTCCAGAAGTTGCAGCGAGCCAAACCCCCAGCCTGAGGCAGGAATATCCCTGTCCAAACCGTCCCATACAATCCGTAATCTAAACTCTACATCCCTCAACCCTGATACAACACAGACCTAACACCCTAACCTGCCAAGGGTAAAGCAAAGGAGCCACAGCACTTAATGTTCTAGGAAACGTTTTCAATATATGCTCCAGAGATCCCAGGTACAGACCATGGTCGCCTGCTACAAAGGAAAGCAAAAACCCCCACAGCCCATACCAATCTGACCAGGGGGTAAAATGCCTTCCTGACCCTAAATATGTCATCTGTCTGGCCCTGAGCAAAGAGGCAAGACCTTCTAGCTGAGAACTTCCAGCTTTGGTCCTAGCAGGAGCATTGGCACAGGCCAGGCAAAGTCCCCAGCCTTGGCTGTAGCCAACAACTGATGTCTCTGAGGATGGTTTAAAAACACCTTGACATGTAGCAGAAAGCGGGGGTGGGAGCAACCCACAAAGCCTAGAAATATGGGAAATCCCCATACTGGAATGCAGGCATAGCTATACCTAGGTCATCCCTGACCAGTGACTATCCAGCCTCTTCCTGGACACCTCCAGTGATGGAGAGTCCACAACTTCCTTAGCCATCTATTCCAGCATCCTGCTATTCTAACAGTGAAGACGTTTTTCCTAATTTCCAATCTAAATTTATTTTCAAGCCAATGGTCCACTTCCTCCTCTCTGTTTTCCCTCTTCTTTATGACAGCCCTTCAAGTATTTGAAGGCTGCTATCATGTCCTCTCTTAAGCACTTTTTCCACATGCTGAACATACCTACCTCCTCACATGACCTGCTTTCCAAATGCTTGATCATCTAACTTCTCCATGTCCTTCTGAAAATGTGGAGCCCAGAGCTGCACACACTACTCCAGATGAGGCCTAACCAGTACTAAGTAGAGAGACACTATCACCTCCTGTGTGTGTTGTACCTAATGCTTCTATTGATGCATTTGAAAATCACATTCACGTTTTGCATGGCTGCATCACCCTGCAGACTCACTGAGGTTCCCAAGTCCTTTACCATAGTGCTATCATCCAGCTAAGTGTCACCCATTTTATAATTGTGTTTTTGATTATTCTTGCTCAGGTGTGGCACCTTGCATTTGTCTGCAATGAACTGTTGCCCAGTTGTCTCCTGTTGGCTCTAGCCAGCTTTCCAGTCTGTCAAGATCCTTCTGAATTGTGCTCAGAACCTCCAAAGTATTCCCGATGCTTCCCAGTTTTGTGTCATCTGCAAACTTGCCCAAGAAGCTTTCTATGCCAGCATCCAAATGGTCAATAAGCACACTGAAAGTTTTACCCACCAAGTGGAATTTTCCCCACGGCGAACTTCTAGTGCCCTCACCTTCTGGGACTTTCCATACCACCATGACAACCCTTTAGTGCCCTCAGTATCTTATCTGTTGTATAAAATCCTTGGGCTTCAAGTTCTCGGAATTCTATAACTTTTATCATTTAACAAGTCTAATTAGGTTTTGATTCTATCCCAAACTGGCTAATGGGCATTCATTATATGTAACTCAGAAACTTTATAAATTTATCATTCAGGTGCCATATATCAGCCTGGAGACTGAGTAACACTGACTTGTTGCAAGTCACAGGTGTATCTTTTAAACCCCTGGGCTGCCCATGAAGCTTGTCTGACAGCCCTGGACTGGAAGACAATCACTTCAGAGGTTCATGATCCTCTCACCAACCCACCAGAGGGACCCCATTTGGAGGAAGGACTAACCTCAGCTCAGAAAATTAAAGGGCTCAAAGACTACCCACTACAGGGCACCTTCACTGCAAGCAGTGGGGCTGCTAAGCACCAAAAGATGTGGCTTAAGAGGTACATGGCCTAGTCTGAGGGCAGACTCGAGGATCACCATGCACCAGCCCTTTCAAATGTGGGTGGGAGGACAAGAGCTTATTGGTGCTGATGTTTCTTGCTGCCACCGCTGCCCATATTACAATTGGGTCCAAAAGCTCATTCCTCCCCCTTCCTACCACACTTCTCAGCAGTGGGTTGGCCCTGCTGGATGCTGTTAGACACAAGGCAAAAACTGTGTTACAGATTGGACCTTGGGATGTTTCACTCTCAAAGCAGAGAGAAGCAAATGAGTTCAGTGCAACAGCAAAGATTTTCCAAGGCACAAAACAGGCAGGCAGCAAAATCATGGGACCTCTCCCAGCAGAAGTCTGCGACAAAAAGCTTCAGAACAGAACTGACATGAGGATGCTTCCTTCTCAGGCCAAACCTGACAGCAGTCTCATAGTTTCATGGTTAGCAGGGTCGGAAGAGACCTGAGCAGATCATCAAGTCCGACCCCCTGCCATGGCAAGAAAGAGTACTGGGGTCAAATGACCCCAGCAAGGTGATTGTCTAGCCTTGTCTTAAAGACCCCCAGGGTAGGAGCCAGCACCACTTCTCTTGGAAGTTGGTTCCAGATCCTAGCTGCCCTGACCGTGAAGTAGCACTCCTCCATCAGCCTTCTCTTGTGGAGGCTGAACAGGTTCAGGTCCTGTAGCCTCTCCCTGTAGGGCCTGCGCTGCTGCCCCGATCATGCAAGTGGCCCTCCTCTGGACCCTCTTCAGGTTGTTCACATCCCTCCTGAAGTGCAGCATCCAGGACTAGGTTCAGTACTCCAGCTGCGGCCTGATCAGTGCCGCATAGAGAGAGAGGATCACCTCCTTGGGCCTGCTTGAGATGCATCTATGGATGCATGACAAGGTGCGGTTGCCCTTCCTAACTGCCTCCCCACACTGCCGGCCCATGTTCATCTTGGCATCAATGATGACTCCAGGATCCTTTTTGGCCTCTCTACTGACAGGAAGGGAGTTCCCCGGCCTGTAGGTATGGTGCTGGTTCTTCCTCCCCAGGTGCATCACCTTGCACTTGTTGGTGTTGAAACCCATGCTGTTCTCATCCGCCCACCCCTGTAAGCTGTCCAGGTCCAATTGCAGCCTATTCCTTCCTTCTAGCATGCCCACGTCCCCCCACATCTTAGTGTCATCAGCAAATTTGAACAGGGTGCTTTTTACGCCCTCGTCCAAGTGACCGATGAAGATGTTGAACAGTGCAGGCCTGAGGACCGAGCCCTGGGGGACCCCACTGCCCACATCCCTCCAGGTCGAAAATGACCCGTCCACCACCACTCTCTGGGTGCGGCCCTCCAGCCAGTTGGTGACCCATTTGACCGTGTGGGTGTCAACACCACATTCCCCCAGTTTTTAATGAGAATGGGGTGAGAGACAGTGTCGAAGTCCTTCCGAAGTCCAGAAAGACTATGTCTACTGCTACCCCTGCATCTAAGGATTTGGTGACCTGGTTGTAGAAGGCACCAGGTTGGTCTGACAGGACCTGCCTCTGATGAACCCGTGTTGGTTGCCCTTAAGCCTGACTTCCCCTGCTGGCCCCTCATGGGCATGTGCCAGGATAATTATCTCAAAAAGCTTACCCAGAACTGAGGTAAGACTAACTGGCTTATAGTTTCCTGGGTCCTCCTTCCTCCCTTTTTTGAAGATGGGAACTACATTGGCCCTCTTCCAGTCCTCTGGCACCACACCAGAGTACCATGAGTGCTCGTAAAGCCGTGCCAGGGCTCCCGCCATGACCTCTGCTAATTCCCTCAGCACTCAGGGGTGGAGATTGTCTGGACCTGCTGATTTAAATACGTCCAGTCCCTCCAGAAGTTCCCTGACTAGATCCTTACTGACCCTTGGCCTGGGTGTGCTTCCCCTGGGGCCTGAGGGGGGCCCGGTGGGGGGGCTGATGTGGTCCCTGCTCAGGAAAATGGAGGCAAAGAAGTCATTAAATAGGTTAGGTTTGTCCTGTGTGACAACCAAATTTCCTAGCATGTCCTGCAGGGGCCGCACGTTACCTGGAATCTTCTTTTTGCCCCCTTCGTATTTAAAAAAGGACTTCCTGTTGTCCTTGATCCGGGAAGCCAGTCCCAGTTCCATGTCCACCTTGGCCTTCCTGACTCCCCCTGAAGCCCTGAGCAACCGCAGTATAATCCTCCCTGGTGATGGCCCCTCCCTGCCATTGGGTGTACCCCTCCCTTTTAGCTAGGAGACGTTCCCAGATGCTTTTGGTGAGCCATGGGGGCTTTTGCACCCTCCTGCCCCCTTTGATCCATGTTGGGATTATCTCCCTTTGGGCTTGGAGGATCGTCTCCTTAAGGAGCGACCACTCTTCTAGGTCACCTGGCTCCCCTCCCCTCCGGGACCTCAGTGCTTCCCTGACTATTCTCCTTAGCTCATTGAAGTCTGTCCTCCTGAGATCTAGGGCTGCTGCCTTGCTGCAGGCCTTTGCCACCTTGCGCTGGATGGTGAATTCCAGCAGGCGATGATCACTGTCGCCCAGGTGGTCGAGCACCCACAGCCCCCTCACCAGGTTGTCACTCGTGGCCAGCACCAGGTCCAACAAGGCATTCCCCCCCCGGTGGGGCTGTGCACCTCCTGGGTTAGATGGAGGTCCTGCATTTGGGTTAGGAACCTATGTGAGCGGTCAGACCTGGCTGACTGCTCTTCCTAGCAGATGTCTGGGAAGTTCAGGTCCCCCATGATGACCACGTCCTTTGACCTAACTACCTGCGTGAGCTGACTTAAGAATTCCTGGTCTAGCTCTTCCCCTTGGTTGGGAGGTCTGTAGTAGACCCCCACCGTTAAGTCTCTTTCCCCTCGACTGCCTTGTATTCTAACCCAGAGCACTTCCGTGTGCCCCTCGACACTGTCTCTCACCCCATTCTCATTAAAAACTGGGGGAATGTGGTGTTGACACCCACACGGTCAAATGGGTCACCAACTGGCTGGAGGGCCGCACCCAGAGAGTGGTGGTGGACGGGTCATTTTCGACCTGGAGGGATGTGGGCAGTGGGGTCCCCCAGGGCTCGGTCCTCAGGCCTGCACTGTTCAACATCTTCATCGGTCACTTGGACGAGGGCGTAAAAAGCACCCTGTTCAAATTTGCTGATGACACTAAGATGTGGGGGGACGTGGGCATGCTAGAAGGAAGGAATAGGCTGCAATTGGACCTGGACAGCTTACAGGGGTGGGCGGATGAGAACAGCATGGGTTTCAACACCAACAAGTGCAAGGTGATGCACCTGGGGAGGAAGAACCGGCACCATACCTACAGGCTGGGAACTCCCTTCCTCTGTGCTACTTGGTGAGGGTGTATTCCTCCTTAATGTAGAGTGCCACACCCCCCCCCCGCCTTTCCTCCTTGTCCTGTCCCTTCTGTACAGCCTATAGCCCTTGATATTCACTGCCCAGTCATGCTTTGGGTCCCACCATGTTTCAGTCCCATCACATTTCGGTCTCCTCCATCTCAAGGTCTCCCTAAACCAGTACAACTGCTGCTCAGCTTCCTTTCCAGGACCCATTCACAAAGGAAAAGGCCAAATCTGGAGAGACAGAGAACAACCCAGGGTGGGGCAGAAAACGTTGGGAAACAAGGGGCTACATTTCACACCCTTATCCACAAGTGCTTGGAGGGGGAGCATTCTTCAAAGCAGAACTCACTACACTATGGATTCTCCTTATGCCTGGAGAGGTACACTTCTCACAGGCAGGAAAAGAGCCAGGGGGCATTTACTGAAGGGAGAGCATTTGAAACCAGGGGAAGAACAGAACCAAAGCCCAAGGAAGTCAATGAGTCTCTTCATCAACTTCCGTGGAGTTTAGATCTGGTCTTGCAGAGGCCAGCAAGAAAAAGCAAGGGACAGAATTCAGTGAACAGGGTGTTAATCAAATAATCTTGTAAGGATATTTCAACTATGATGCTGGGCACAGGTGTCCACTCAGCCATTAGAAAGTATGTTTAGACTTATTTTAATATAGATCTTGTTTCCACGTGAGGTTTTAAAAAGCCTAGAATTGCCTCAGCCTATGGTCCCCAGCATTCACTAGCCCAAAAGCAACAATACCTGATGCTAGGTTTTTGGTAGTAGCCATGTTGGTCTAAGGACATAGGAAGGTAAGGTTCTTTGAGTAGATGTGATATCTTTTATTAGACCAACTGAGTAGTTGGAAAACAGTTCTTAGCAAGCTTTCAGGTGCAGTCACCCTTCTTCAGCCATAGAACATAGAATTGCCCTTCTGCTGTTCTGAGACTGCAAGGAATGAGAGAAGCTAGAAGTGTGGTAGGATGTCAGTGAGGGTGTAAATAGGTAGAAATTAGGAAAACAAAAGGTAGGGAAGGTGTAGGGGAGGGAGGCAAAGTTGAGTAAGGGAGCACTGGGCTCTGGGCAACCTCATCCTTTGCCCTGCTGCTCCACTTCAGTTGGTCTTTTATGTCCTGGGGCCATGCCCCACTTCCAATGGTTTCACGGGCAGCATCTTACTTGGGATTCATGAGCTGGATGCCACTGGCTTAGGGCCTAAGCGCCTCAGAATAGGAATCTACAGGGTTTGGAATGGAAGAAAGGCCATTCACTGGGTCAGACCACAGGTCCATCTTGCCCAGTCTTCCATGTCATGCAGGAGCAGAGAGCAGATGCTGAAAGGGAAAGTGGCCTGGGTATGACCACAGCACCTGGGAAGGAGTTCAATGCACTGTGTGGCCATCCTTCAAAGCAAGCTTTTGTTTGGCTGGAATATGAAAAAGGAAAACACAAGTAGTTGGACAGTCTTCCAAAGGTTCAGTGCCCCAGCCAAAAATAAGCGTGAGAAAAACACAGCACAACAGTAAATAATGTATAGAAACTGAAGCAAAGGCAGTGACAGTCAGCTGTGTCTGCTCAGTAAGTAGAAAAGGGCAAGACCTGGCGGTAGGGAGCGGGGCTCAGGCGGATGCCAGTCCTTCCTAGGAAACTCTTCCATGGGAACAGCACACTTGCACAATTGTTTCCCTTGGGGGGAATTGTATCTGGTCATGCAGTTTCCAAAACATGCTCACTGCAGGAATGGCTCCACATCTGCTCCTGGTGAGATTGTGCCACTACTAAATTGAGGGGATCACAGACAACAATTCAAGCCACAACTATGGCTCTTGCCAGCCCACAAAAGCCTCTGAGTTGCTCAGGAGTTTCACCCACCCACTAAGGCCACCAGGGTCTACCACCTGAGTTTCCAGGTTCCAGGCTTACAGATGTTGACCAATAGTCCCTAGGCAAGATGGGGTTTTCTACACATCTGTATAGAACATGAATCTTTCATAGATTCTGGAGTCAGAAGGGACCCAATGGATCATTGTGTCCAACTCCTGCCCCTGGCAGGAAAGAGGACTGAGGTCAGATGACCCCAGCAAGGTGACTGTCAAGCCTTCTCTTGAAGACCTCCAAGTTAGGTGGCAGCACCACCTTTCTTGGAAGCCCATTCCAGACTCTGGCCACCCTTGCTGTAAAAAATGTCTTCCTAGTGTCTAACCTAAATCTGCTCTCCACTAGTTTGCACCCATTATTCCTAGTTACTCCATGGGGCATTCTGGTAAACAGCACATCCCTATTTCCCTGATGTCCTCCCTTGATAAACTTATAGGCAGCTACAAGGTCACCCCTCAGCTGTCTTTTGTAAAGGCTGAAAAGATCCAGATCTCTCAACCCCCCCTTGTAAGGTCTTTCACAGAGACCACTAATCATGCAAGTGGCCCTCCTCTGAACCCTCTCCAGATTCTATGTCCCTCTTGAAGTACAATGCCCAAAAGTGAATGCAGAACTCCAACTGCAGCCTGACCAATGCTGCACAGAGGGGGAGCATCACCTCCCTTGGTTGTGCATTAGCATATGCATGACCAGACAAGGTGTGATTGGCTTTGTTGATGGCTTTGTTACACTGCCAGCTCATGTTCATCTTGGAGTCAGCTGTGACTCTAAGATCTCTCTCAGCCTCTGAGCTGCTGAGGAGGACATTCCCCAACCTGTAACTGTGCTAGGGACTCCTCTTTCCTAGGTGGAGTACTTTACATTTATCTTTGTTGAACTGCATCCTGTTTCATTCCGCCCATTGAACCAACCTGTCCAGGTCAGACTGTATCTGCTCCCTGCCCTCCAGTGTATTTGCCCCATAACTTGGTATCATCTGTGAACTTGGAGAGGGTGCTCTCCACACCCTCATCCAAATTGCTGATGAAAATATTAAATAACACTGGCCCAAGGACCAAACCCTGCGGGACCCCCACTGCTCACCTCCTTCCAGGTTGAGAACAACCTGTCCACCACCACTCTCTGGGTACAGTCCCTAAGCCAGTTAGCCACCCACCTGACTGTGTAGGCATCCACACCACAGCCCTTTAGCTTCCCTGTGAGAATAGGAGGTGAAACTGTGTCGAAGGCCTTCCTAAAATCCAGGTAGATGACATCGGCCTCAGCTCCTGTGTCAAGGCAGTGTGTGACCTGGTCATAAAAGGCTATAAGGTTTGTCAAGCAGGATCTATCTGTGATGAACCCATGCTGGTTTCCTTTCAGTGTTGTTTCCCCTGCTGGGCCTTCAAAAATATGCTCTTTGATTTTTTCCCAGTATTTTCCCAGGGATAGAGATAAGATTGACTGGCCTAAAGTTACCCGGCTCATCCCTTCTCCCCTTCTTAAAAATGGGCACCACATTGGCCTTTTTCCAGTCCCCAGGGACCTGGCTGGAGCACCATGAGAGCTCAAACAGCCGTCCCAGTGGCTCACCTATGACACTGGCCAATTCCTTCAGCACCCATGGATGGAGGTCATCTGAGCTTGTACCCATCCAGCCCTTCCCAAGTGCTTAACTAACTCAGCACTAACCTTTGGTGGTCTAGTGCCTTTTGGACATCTGTCTATGCCCAAGGTGGGAGAATTGTCTTGGTCAGTACTAAGGAATACTGAAGCAAAGAACTTATTGAAGAGCTCTGCCTTTTTCTCTGCGTCAACCACCAAATGACCTGATTTGTTCTGCAAGGGCCCTATGTTACTCTGTGCTTTCCTTTTGCTCACTATGTATCTGTAGAAGGACTTTTTATTGTCCTTAATTGTTGAAGCCAGCCTAAGCTCCAGTCCTTCCTTGGCCTCCCTGACTCCCTGCAATAGCGTGCCAGGTATGTCTCCTTGGTGGCTGCCCCTTGCTTCCACTCCCTATATTTTTGCCCTCAGTCTTTCCTGGAACTCCCTGTTCAGCCAAGGGGGCTTTATCCCCTTAGCCCCTTCCCTGCACAAGGGGATAGACTCCTTTTGTGCCCCAAGGATCACTCCCTTGAGAAACTTCCAACCCTCTTGGACCCCCATTAGCTCAATGCTCTTGAGTTCTGCCACCTCACTAACTAGGTTTCTACGTTTACTAAAGTTGGCCCATCTGAAGTTTAAAACTTTAGCATCACTGGATATTTTTCTCACCCTTCACTGGATAGTGAATTGTACCAAGCGATGGTCACTATCACCCAGGTCACTGTGTACTCGCTGGTTCGCCATGAGATCATCCCCTGTTGCTAAGACCAGGTCTAGCAAGGCACTACCCCTGGTGGGACTGGACACCACTTGGGTTAGGTGGAGGTCCTGCACACAATGTAAGAACCTCCGTGAGCGGCTTGTTTTAGCCGCCTGTTCCTCCCAGCAGACATCCAGGTAATTTAGGTCTCCCATGACCATTGCCTCCCTCACCTGTATGGTATCTAAGAGCTGCTTGGAGAATAGCTCGTCATCCTGGTGAGGAGGTCTGTAGTAGACCCCCACTACCACTTTCTACTCTTTTCCCCTGCCCCGCCCTGGATCCTGACCCACAATGCCTTGGTATTCCCCTCCTCCATTTCTGCCTTGATGATGGAAGATGTGTACTGCTCCTTAACATAGAGAGCTACACCCCCACTTTTCCTCCCCACTCTGTCTTGTCTATACAACCTGAGCCTTCAGTGGGAACATCTGAGAGGCAAAGCAGCTGCAAAGGAGATTCATACCCAAAGTTCCTGCATTGTGACCCTGGGGGAGGTTGGGGCGTAAACCTCTGCTTCCAACAATACAAAAAGGTTTGATCTCATATCTCAAGTTTGCCTTCTCTGGCACTGAGGGACCAGGGCAAGTGATAGCACTGGCATGGTTCCAGATGGGAGTTGTAGGGCCTGTTGCTTTCCCGTTGTCTTTTCTCTCCATCAGTTCTCTTGGGTTGGCTAGACGTTGGTTCAGACTATTATCAGCAGAGTCCCAAGAGTCAGAAATTTCCATCAGGGAGACCATGGGTTGCTGAGTTGCTGTCCCCAAAGCACTTACAGCTGCTGCCTCCCTCCAACACATTGGAAATCCAGCCTCAAGTAGTGAGAACCATCCCCATGGGTAGTGGTAAGCAATGCCCATGACATGAAGGGATCAGCTAGTTGCACACAGTGGCCATAGATGAGAGTTGAGCTAACACTGGGTGGAGTTCAGTGAAACCCCTCTTGGGGGAAGGATCTGAGTGGGCAGTAGGAATGTCCTCATCCCCCAAAAAGAGAGATGCATGGGTACAGCTCAGGGAGGGATGGAGAATGTAGGTGCACAGAAGCTTGAGATCATTAGCAATACCATTAGTATCGTGTTCTGTGGTTTGCATGCTCCAGGTACTAAGAAAGCAGCTGCAATTCATGGGAGGTGCAATTCTCATACAGATTTGTGAATTGGCCAGTGCCACTGAAAATCATTTGGATTACAGCAGGGTTGTTCAACTAGCAGCCCCAAAGGCCCGCTTTCCTGCTGCCACATAGCAGGGATGACCCCAGGAGCCCACGTACCACCAGCACAGCTGGTGGGGACTGTGGAGGGAATTCAGAGGATTTAGCTGTGGCAGCATCTGGATTGTGTAGGGGCCTGGGAAAATGTACAGTCAAGTTACCAATGGTCCGCATAACGAAGGAATGATTCTATGCCCCACACACGTGGTGACTACAGATATGAAGGCTTGCGGGTGGGGAATAGAATTCAGGGAAAAAAAACCAACCTTTTTTCTGTTTGTTTGGTTCCCCTGCCCCCCCCCCTTTTTCTTCTTCCTATTGGAGAAAAGGAAATTTGTGGAAAAACTGAAAAAAACCTCTTATGAAATATTTTCTTTTAGCTTTATGAATGAAATGCTTTTGAAGACAAGGTTTTCAAGTACTGTTTATTACAGCTGCCCTTTACTCCCTCCAAATGATTTCTAATAACTATATAAGGATGCTTTATGTAAGACAACCTACAGTATCAGATCATTACAATTCCTTTATATAGTAGATATGATACAACTCTCAAATTCAAGATGCATTTCTTCCTCCAAAGTGTGCTGCCATCTGCACAGGAGGAGGAAGGAAGGATCCAGAGCCACCTTTGCTTGTGTATTTCTGCACTGCTTTCCTTCCTCTGGTGACCTTTGATCTAGAGTTTGGTAGAGATATGTTCCTCCTGAGTCTTGACTAGGCCCCTCAACCTGGTCACCGCTCCCCTCAAAGGACTGGAGGTGGACACTGGCAGCTCCCTGCTACAGGGAAATAAGAAGCTCACTGCCCTTCTTGCTTGTGTGAAGAAACTGCTGAAGTTCTGTTGCAGGTAACAAAGCCTTAGGGTAAAAAGAAACCTAAAGCTTTTGGCAGTGGAATGGAACCTGCCTCCTCCTGGACCCTGAGATCCACAGAAGTACCTAACAAACTGCATCTAGCAACACAAAGCAACTGAAAGTACACTTCTTGTTTACCAAAAGGTAAGTTTCAGTGTCTCTGAGTACAGTACATTAAACTATATTTTCACTTAGTATATTTTCATAATTTATGTAATTCATTATGGAGTTCCTACTTATCTGCTTTCTGAGCAAATCACTTTCTACTCTTACCTTAGCAGTGAGGTTAGTTCTGAGTCGAAAGTGTGGCTCATAGTTATCTTGCTGAGGAGGGCCTCTTCCCTCCCACCCCCCTCCAACATATTACTAAATTTTTCACATGCTGTAACTTACTGTTTATATATGTAACCTAGCTACTACATTACTTATTTTTTCCCCCTCAGCAACATGATGCGATGATCTTCTAACATATGGCAGCATTTCCACATTGTAACTGCAAGTCATTCTGAAAAAAACCTGTTTTGCAAATACTGTTGAATTTAAATATGCATTTCCAAATGCTACCAGGATGACCAAACACATCTTTGCATGTACAGTGTCCTGCAGACATAAAAAAAAAACAACTAGCCAATTGCCTGTCAAGAATGATGGGGGTGGAAGGCTGGGATGGAGTGCCATCACTTAACGCCCCATGCTGCAACTGTTCTGCCTCTTGCAGGGAGCAGGGTGGGGGAGCTGGGGCCAGCAGTGCTATAGAGTTCTTGGCACAACTTCGGAATCATGGTGGCGCTCCCCCATGCTTGGAGCACTCTGGCTGTTTCTGTTGGCCAATCAGAGTGCAAATAAAGCATTACGGACAGACAGACAGAGAGACAGACAGACAGACAGACAGACTTAGGCTTTTATAACATTAACTTAATGAGCATGAGTGAGGTAGATCATGATGACAGCACCAGTTGCCTAGCAGACATTCTTTGAGCAAGCCTCTTCTAGAGTCAGGGTGCATCTATCTACATGTGAACATTTACTGCAGTTATCAAAATTACTGTGCAGTACAAGCTCACATCTACACGTGCACACGTACCGCATAGTAAATATGGCAACTTATGCTGACTTGAATTAAATTTTGTTACCTGCATCATAATGGACACATCCACATATTACTGCAATAGGATGTGCTTCTCATAGCCTAAACTTGCTTCTTAATCATTTCATGAAGTTGTATGCACTGCAAAAGATCTATAATAGAGCAAAAGAAGTTATAAAATATGTAAAATTTACTCCTGTTGCAGCTGCAATCTTTAAAAAGGAAGAACAGAATGGGAAAAATAAAATGGTGATACTCATACATTGTAGTAAAACTACATGGGGCGGAGTGGTGATCTCATTTGAAAACTGACTAAAAAACAAAGAAGCTGTTCAAGAAACAGTGATAACTGAAGATCTTTAAAGTAGTCCGGAGAGTAAAGAACACTATATTTGATGAGGACGTCTTCTGGGTCCAGCTGCAGAACTCCTTGAAGATTCTAAAGCCAATTTGTTCAGCAATCACTGCATCTGAATCAGACAGCGTGCTTTTGTTAGACATTCTTTACCTAATGACCTAGATAAAATCAACTGTTTGACAATATATCTCCACTTACAAGTACAGAAGAAGGAAAAGTGAAAGACCTCATTCACAGGTGGGAGGAATTTTGTTGCCAGTCAATTCACATTGCTACAAATCTTTTGGATCCAAGATTCAAAGGTAGGGGTGGAATGATAAAAGAGTTTTTGGGCCAATACTGATGGCCGATTATTAACCAGCCATATTAGCCGATACCAATCTGATTGCTTATATGCAGCTGGGCAGCTTGGAGAGCAGTGTCCAGCAGGTAAGCCTGTTGTGGGGGAGGAGGGGGGCCTGGGGAGAGGGCAGACTGAGGCCCCGGTGGTTGGGGAGGCAGTGAGGCTGGGGTTGGGGCAGGCATTGCACATCTGAGGTGGGGCAGGGTGTGGGATGGAACCATGGGTGGCTCATCCGGCAGAGGTATGAGGTGGCAGGGGACTCCCACTGCTGCGCACACCCTGGAGCAGCTATGGAGGTCACGTGCCCCCTGGATCTGTGTGTAGGGTATGGGCAGGTTGCTGCTGTGGGCTAGGGGCTGTGCTAGCCTTTTCCTGGCAGGCTGAGCTGGGGCTGCACTTGAGCCAGGTGGGACAGGCAACAGTGGTGTTGGCTGGGGAAGGGCTACAGCCAAATTCCACATAGCCCCCCTTCCAGCACTGCTGCCATCTGCCCCAAGCACAGCCCTGGCCCAACACTCCTCCTCTCCCCAACCCCAAGATTGCAGCAGGTACAGCCCCTAATCCTGAGATTGCAGCAGGCAGTCCGCCCTTGCTCCACACAGAGATCCAGGGGCACATGCCCCCAATGCCTCCCCCAGGGTGCATGCAGCAGCAGGAGCCACCCATGGCTCCGTCCTCACTCCCTCCCTCACCATGGGGGCCTCAATCTGCTCCCCTCATACCCCTTCCCTCCCCCACACCCCTTTTCCCCCCCAAAGACTTACCAGTCAGACACTGGTCTCGAAGCTCCCAGGCTGCATTCCTGGCTGCATATCTGCTGCAGCTATGTGCATGCATATGGCATTTATCAGTGACACTATTGGCCGTATCATCCAAAAAAAAAAGCCAATTAATGTCAATTTTCCTTTTGTCCATGCCAATACAGTATGGACCAATATATTGGTGCACCTCTATGGAAAAGTAGAAATGTTAGGACTTGATGTTGGCAAGCTACTTTCAAATGCTGCACAATCTAGAACATGGTCAGGTATTTGGTCCAGGAGTGGAATCTCGGACTCTAACATATTCCTCCTGCAACATCGTGGCAAGGCCTTTGTACAACACAGCTTCTGACTCCACTTGCTTCTCGCTTGCTTCAGATTCCTCTATCTTCTGCAGCATGTGAAAGAAACTAGTCTATGTTTGGAAATATGCACACCAAATCAAAAAATAAATTAACATGTGAAAGAGTAGAGAAGATGCTTGTTTCAATTTGTGCAGACCTTCAGTTTTCTGAAGTCCATGAAAATAAAAATGAAGGTTCAGATTCAGAATAAAAAATATTGATATTTCAAGAAACTGAGTCTGACTAATACTAGACAAAGAAGATTGCTATGCTAATCTTTTTCAGGGATATATTTAATTGTTTAAATGACACATTGGTTTCCTGTGCCAAATTTTGCCTCCAGCCTTAGATGGATGTGTTTTTCTGAGCTCTTTTTCTAAAAATATGAGTTTCTTCTGTTTCTGGAGAGTTCTGACTGTATTGAGGACACTTTCTAAGTCTGGATAATAAAAACCTCCTTTGGTTTACTACAATGTTGATGGTTTCTATCTTTGACTTTTTCCCCCCTATTTCTCATGAACTGGCAAAAACTAAGATATGCTTAAGTACCTTAGGGTGCAGCAGGTTCTAGCTCCACCTATAACTATAATTGCAAATAATTATTTTAAATGCCTTACCTTTATTCAAATAATAATAAGGCATTTATACTCTTAAATGTCATAAATATACCAAACATTACAATGTGATGTACTAAATAAGTTATATGTATTTTATTACTTTAAAAATGTAAATATTAAATATTGATAGATAAGAAAATAAATATTGCACATGCTTAAATTTTGGCCAACTCAGAGTCCCATCCCATGTGGGATGTTGGATCTGGATCCACCACCTGACCAGGTCCTCTCTCAAGGCCCCTCAGTCAGCCCCAGGCCTCACCTCTCAGGGTGATGGCCAGAATCTCACTGGGGGTTTGGAAGAGTCTCTGGGGGCTGAGCTGGTTGCTGGCAATGCCTTGGTAATTCCCCCAGTAAATCCCCATGTGGCCCAGCTGCACTAACTCCAGATGCAGGTAGGGCTCTACCTAGAAATGAGATGGGTGGTTTGTGGTGCTGCAGTGCCCCACCCCTCCTTCCCCCACACCACTGAGTGGCTGAGGCAAAAACTGAAGCATCCATTGCTTCTTGGGTACTGCTGGGGGTGGGGAGGGCACCTGGCAAAAAGAGCAAGATTCAAGGCACTCAGGTGCTGTGACCTGCTGTATTGTAGGTAGGCCCTTACATAAAGACCATGCCTCACAGCAGAGTGGGCCCAGGCCTGAGGCAGTGCCCAGCTTCTGGGCACTGTAAAGCCACCTGAATGCTGCTGAGTCAGTCCCCGCCTGCACCGAGCAGCTGAGGTTCAGCTTTCTCCCACCGTGACTGAGCACCCTGCTTACCAGTGGCCATGAGGGCAAGTGGCTGACGCTGGGTCCTCATTTCCAGCTCTGTATTCCCAGGTCCTTACTCCCGGGAGGCCTGAAATATTTCCCGGGCCTGCCAGGAGGCAGGCTGGCGCGGGCTGGGCTGGCTTATTAGTATCCCCCCGCCCGGTGGAGACGTGTGGCTGGAGGGCCCCGAGGAGGATTTTGCTCTCTACGCCCATCCTCATCTCAGCTCCTTACTCCGGGCTGGGCACCGGGCGCCGTCCTTTCAGTGACGGCAGGGCCCGCAGAAAGGCGAGCTGCGCAGTGCGGCGCGTCCCTAGCACTGAGGCAAGCCCGATTCGCTTTGAAAAGGGCCTGGGAGCAAGGAGCTGCCTTCTGGCTCGCGGAGCAGTAGCTCGTACCCGGGCTGCCTGTCCCCCGCCCGCGAGGAGGCGGCGCCCGGGCGCGGTGCAGGCTGGGAGCGCGCCCGGGCCTGGCGGCGGCGGCAGCGGCAGCATGGAGGGGGCAGGCGCGTGGCGGGCGCTGCCGGGAGGGCCCAGCTTGGCGGCGCTCACGGCACCAGGCTACGGGCGGCCGCGGGAGCAGCAGCACGCGGCGCTGCAGGGGCTGACGCGCGCCCACCTCGACTCCTTCGACCGCGCCGTGGCCGAGGGGCTGCACCGCGCCGTGCAGGTACCGGGGCGGGCCGGGGCGGGGGCCGGCGCAGCGCGGGGCCCCTCGGCGGGCTCGACCGGGCTGTGCAGCGCGCATGTTGTGTCCCCGGCGCAGGCCATCCAGCCGCTGGAGTTCGCCTTCAAGGAGGAGCGCATCACGCTGGCCATCGTGAGTGCTGTCATCAGCCCCCCCATGGTGCCCAAGACCAGCATCTGCAAGGAGCTGAAGGTGTACCCGGCCGAGTGCAGGGGGCGCCGGAGCACCTACCGCGGCAAGCTGACTGTAAGTGCCCGCCTGCACCACGTGGCACGCACCAGGCTGGGGAAGGGGCTTGGAGCGGGGGGCAGGGCAAGGAGCAGAAAGCAGAGCAGCAGGTCGAGGGAGGGGGAATCAGAGTGGTGTTCAGGGAGGTGCAAGGCTATTTTGTGGAACACCTGCCCAAAAAGGTTGCCCCCCCATTATTTTAGATAGTACTTTTAAGGGTTAAAAACCATGCTGCTCCACAGTCTGGTACTGTAGTCACCAGCCAGTGGATCTTGATCCACCTGTAGATCTTGGAGCCTCTTGCAGTCAGTCAGAGGCTGGGGTTGGGGGCTGAGTGCCTGTGTGCATGCACCCCCACACCCCAGCCCAGCAGGTCAGTCCCTGTAGGAGGGAAGGGGCAGGGCTAGATCAAGGCCTGCGCTGTGAGGGACAGTGCCACAGAGGCAGGAGTAGGAGTAAGTTGAGTGAGGCCCTGGCCAGGTGGGACTTGCCTGCTGGGAAGGCATGCCCCCAAATCATTTTTTCTCCCTCTGCCTTGATCTGGCCCACCACCTTCCCTCCCCACAGACTTACCTGCTGGGCCAGGAGGAGAGGAGAGGTGGCAGTGGCACAGGGTAGATCTTGGGTTGTTTTTAAACACCAAAGGTAATCTCCAACTTAAAAAGTTCAGAGACCACTGGTCTAGTAGATTCTGTATTACTACTTGAATTAGTATGAACAAAGTGATGCTTTAGGTGTTTATGGTCCAGTGTTCCCTAAATCAGTGTTTCTCAGCTGGTGGGTTGCAACCCAAAAGTGGGTCGCAAGAATATCTGAAAATGTGAGGAAGTCTCAGAAAAAACCTGCAAAAGCACAGGTTTCCCCTTGCAAGCTGGCAGTGTTCCAGCCTACAAGCAGCTGCTTGGGACAGTTGGAGGCAGTTGGGTGCATTTGGATCTGTGCATGTGGATGCACATGGCTGGCATACAGCAAGGCAGGGTTGTGGGAGCAGCCCCAGCTGCTGGATGCAGGTAAATGTATGGGAAGCAAGGGATGGAAGTCCAGGGGACTGTCTGGAAAGTTGGGGAGGGAAGGCTGGGCGGGGTAGGCATGTATGTCTGTGGGTGTGTGTTTGCCTGCTGGCACTGGGGACAGCACTGCAGCAGGGCACGGGGAGTGGGGGAAGAAGGCACCTGGCCCTTCAGTGGGAGGAGGAGGCAGGGACGCTCCTTCACAGCAGGAAGCTGTGTGGCTGGGCCAGCAGCACAGGGCTAATGCCCATACATGCAGGAGCCTGCACTTGCTGCTCACACTCTGGCCCAGGCGGGATGGGGGTAGCTGGGGACCCCCTCAGGCAGGGCTGGTGGGGCAGGGGACTGCAGATTGGGAGGGGAGTGAAGGGCAGCAGCATGGCCTGGGGGGACAGGGGGCTGTGGCTTGGGTGTGAGGGGCACTAGCTGGGCCAGGTGGGCAAGGGACTATAGGTCAGGCACCGGAAGGGCAAGGGTGGTATGGGTCTGGACAAGCCATCCATCTTGGCAAATGGGTCCCAGTACAAAAAAGGTTGAGAACCACTGCCCTAAATCATTAGCTCAAAAACATGCCTTAGGCCAGGCATTTTCAGGCTCTTTTCTGGTTCACTCTGGGATAAAGGTGAGGTATAGAGGAGGTACATCCATGAGAAGATCTTTCTCTTACAGAATTACAAAGTTAGGACTTCTGCCTTGTGGTACTGGAAGGCTGACCTTCCTGGTTTTCCAATAGTCTTGGCCCTTCTATACCTGGTGGGATCAGTGATCATTTGTATGCATAAATTGTACCATTTATGCGTATTTTATAAACAGGTGTGCAGAGCATTTCATGAAAAAATGAGGAGACTCTCCATCTTTCTAACAGCATATGAGATATTTTCTTTGTAACCAACTTTTTATTTAAGGAGATTGAACATTAAATACGTGTTGTTGTATTTTTGACTAGTGGTATCTGTTGTCAGCAGAATGCAGGAAAGCTCTTTTTCTTTTCTTTTTTTCCCTTGCCTAACTGCATTAAATTTATACCATCATCCCATGCATCCTACATTCTAGTCGGATCACTTCTTAATCTGTTTGTCTCTCTTATAGCATAAAGTAGTTGTAGTTTATAGAGTTTCCCAGATGCATAATTTTTCTTCCCTAAAAACTTGCCCATCTCTTTGCCTAACTGGAGTTTCACGTTGTCTCCACTTTATTGGCCTGTTATTTGTTCCTCTTGGTTGTGATATTAGTAATTTCTTGACCACAGCAGCAGTACACCAGTCTCTCTGGTATTAAGAACAAATAGTTTTTTTTGTTATTGTTTGTGCAACTATTGTGAAGTGTTATACAACAGGGTACAGTCTACCATAACTGTAAGCAACACTCAGGCTGTATGAAGTTTGTTGGTGCGCACCCTGCCAGAGTAAAAACATGTTGGCAGATCAATACCCGTATTTCAACTTTAATTCTTACAGCTGTTAATTTTAGTGTGCCCTTCCCAGCAAAGACTTGGGGCAGCTTACAGTAAGAAGACAGAATAATTTAAAAACAAGAAAGCAACAACAGGGCCAAAACAGCTCAGAAGAGAACTAGAAAATCAAGATAAGAGACTGTTCAGCACAACATTACATCCTAGTTTTGCTTGGTGAATGCTTGCCCAAATAGGATGTTCTTACAATGTTTCCAAAAAATATCCAGCTGTTCCATTCCCCTGCAGTAAGTAATACATGTTGTGTGCACATCAGGCTCTGTAGTTTTGTATAAGGTGTTATAGCTAGCATAGTGTTTCTTTGTGAGAAATGTAACTTTGCTCATTGTTTCTATACTGAATGTGCAGTGTGTGCTCCCAGCTGGTCCTCTCAAGAGTGTGCACTGTTGCTTTGTTCTGACATGTTTGTGTTTTTACTCTATTAATAATTTGCTGCATTTCTTCTTAGGCTGACATCAGCTGGTCAGTGAATGGCATTCCAAAAGGGATTATTAAGCAGCCTCTGGGATATGTTCCAATTATGGTGAAGTCTAAACTTTGCAATTTGTATAATCTTCCTCCCAGAGCCTTGATTGAACATCATGAGGAAGAAGAGGTAAGTGGATTTTGATGAGTCTGGAAAAAATGTCTATAAGCAGTTTTTAAAGGGAATTAGTTTTGAGTTGGCTTAAAGGATTTCAGCTCATCTTTGTAGAAGTGATCTGGCACACTTTATGAGAATATGCTAGTGGTAAAAATTCCATCTTTTCCCTAACAGAATCAAATCCTGGCTTCAGAACTGCTTCAGGTCACTTGACCTTCAGAGCACGTACAGTCCTCATCTCAGTAAGGCAAAATCACAGGTTGAGGCAAGCAAAACCCACTGTCGATGTGAAATTTTACTAGCTTAGTGTGCAGCAGCCTTGACAAGACATTGTTCCTCCCTTTCTGGAAACACAGGACAGCTTGTGTCCTTTTGTCTGCACTGTTAGTGTAGACCTCAGGAGCATGCACTTCATCTCTAGTTGCCATGTACACTCATGCCTCGTGGCTGAGGGTCATTCTTACAGTGAGGCTCTGGGCAAGCAAAGATTTGGAGAATAAGGGTTAGTGAAGGTGACTTATCTGTTGTTATTACTTTTGCATTACTTTGAGGGGTTGGTTCCCTTTTTGTGCTTACTGTTTTTCTTCTGCTCTGTCTAGTAATAGATAGAATATATGGCTACAGAATTACTCATTACAATCATTTATTTAAAATAATAACTTGATGCTTATTAACACCAACAAGTGCAAAGTGATGCACCTGGGGAGGAACAACCAGCACCATACCTACAGGTTGGGGAACTCCCTTCTTGTCAGTACAGAGGTGGAAAAGGATCTTGGAGTCATCATTGATGCCAAGATGAACATGGGCCAGCAGTGTGGGGATGCAGTCAGGGAGGCCAACCGCACCTTGTCATGCATCCACAGATGCATCTCGAGCGGGTCCAAGGAGGTGATCCTTCCCCTCTATGCGGCACTGGTCAGGCCGCAGCTGGAATACTGCATCCAGTTCTGGGCGCCACACTTCAAGAGGGATGTCGACAGCATGGAGAGGGTCCAGAGGAGGGCCACTCTCATGATCAGGGGGCAGCAGGTCAGGCCCTACGGGGAGAGGCTACGGGACCTGAACCTGTTCAGCCTCCAGAAGAGAAAGCTGAGGGGGGATCTTGTGGCCTGTTACAAACTAGTTGGGGGACCAGCAGGCACTGGGGAAGTCCCTGTTCCCCCAAGCACCGCCAGGAGTGACCAGGAATAACGGTCACAAGCTGGCAGAGGGTAGAGTTAGGCTAGATATCAGGAGACGCTACTTCACAGTCAGGGCGGCTAGGGTCTGGAACCAACTTCCAAGAGAAGTGGTGCAGGCTCCTACCCTGGGGGTCTTTAAGACAAGGCTAGATGTACACCTTGCTGGGGTTGTTTGACCCTAGTACTTTTTCCTGCCATGGTAGAGGGTTGGACTAGATGATCTACTCGGGTCCTTTCTGACCTTACCAACTATGAAACTATGCTTGTAGTACAGTATAACCTCATCAATCCAGAATTATTATTTTGTCGCACTTTGCTTCTGTTTTATGTATAATTGGTTTGTGGAGTCAGTTTTTTAAATATTGTTTAGAGGTCCACCAATATATCAGTTGGCTATCAGACTGGCACCAATAAAAGGAGAAATTTATATTATTAGCTACCGGCTTTTTTGCTTGCTATAGCCAATAATTTAGCTCCATGCCTGGAGCAGCCTGGTGAGCATAGTCTGATCCCTGCACCCTGCCACCAGCCCAAGCCCACAGCAGACTACAGGTCCCAGCAAGCAGTGGGAAGGGGGGACCGGGGAGTGGTCACAGAGTGCCACATTCAGCAACTGGGGAACTGTTACTGGGTCTTGCTGCTGTAGCCATTCTGCCATGACAGTGCTGTGTGCAACAAGAGCCTGAATCGTGAGGCTGCCACAAAAACATTGGGCTCCATATGGGTGAGATACAGTGCCATACAAGGGATATTCTGCTCCACCAGGCACTTTTGCAAATACAGCTTCTCCCCAGCAGCCACAGGAGCTCAGGTGTGTGGGGCCTGCCAGCACTGAGGCAGCAGTGTGCCCTGGGCCTCTGAACATGCCTGACACTGCTGTCCATATGAGGGTCCGCCCCATCTGCCTGGGACAGCAGCACGGGCTGCGTAGGGAGCAGGGGTGCGGATAGGAACCATGGGAATAAGGTCGTCATTGCTTTCCTCATTGAGGGTCGGAGCAGGCAGGAGGTGTGTGTGTGTTAAATACAAAACAAACAAAAAAAGATTTATTTATGTCAGTAGTTTAAAATGCCTTGCATTATTACTAAATAGCAGTTATTGGATTGGCATTAGCTGATATAGTTGGTTAATTGCTGGCTATTGGTATCGGCCAAGAAAATCTTTATTGGTGCAACGCTAATATTATTGTATTAATTTTAAACACACTTTCTTTCTTTTGCCAGGAGATGGGAGGCTATTTTATAATAAATGGTATAGAAAAAGTTATTAGACTGCTGATTGTGCCTAGGCGAAACTTTCCTATTGCAATGGTAAGGCCCAAATGGAAGAGCAGAGGCCCTGGTTATACACAGTATGGTAAGTATATTGATTTGCTATGCATTATATTTTTACAGAGAACAAAGAAATGCCTAATATGATCTCAAAGATGCAAATAGCCCCTGCTCTGAAGACTGTCTTACTTAGAAATGTGACAGTTCAGGGACTATAGTTCATGCTTTCCTCATTTAGCCCAAACAGTGTGTTCTATCTGGTGATGGATAATTTAGTCACTGTGACTATAGCAGGGACCAGCCCCCATTTGGCAAAGTATTTAAGCACATGCCTAACTTTAAATTCCTTAAATTGTATCAATGGGATCAGTGGGGCTACCCAAAATGTCTCCCTAAAGCAGGTAGAAGGCAACAAAGAATCTGGACCCTATCTTTCTTAATCCTTGACATCCACGAACATAAATGCCATACTGAGTCAGATCAGTTTTTCATCTTGCCTGGTATCCTGTGTCTGATGGGCAGTGTCCACTGGCTCCTTTGGACTCGTGAGGACCAGTGGGGGCACTGTCTGGTATGCTCTGCCTGGTGTCAGCTCTTGGCACACTAGTTATTAACCTTTGAGCCTCACTCTTGTCCCTGCTTTTTTTATCATTTGTCCCAAGGAACCACTCGTTGCCTTCTCAGTTGCCTCCCTTTTTAAGCCAGGCTAATAGTTTACCTGCTGGGCCTAGGACCACGATCCTGTGAGGCAACAAATAAGCCTATCTGACATGCAGTGTCTGCTGACTCCTTGGACTCATTTGAGGACCAGGGGGCACTGTCCAGTGGGGTCTGCTTGGCGTCACCCCTTGACACACTAGTTTTAAACCTCCAATCATCATTCCTGTCCCTGCTAAGTCTATAATTGTCCCAAGCATTCAGTTGTTGCCTACCTAGTGGCCTTCTTCTCTAAGGGAGGCTTATAGTGTTTCCTTGTGAGCATTGGCCCAGGGTCTCTAGGCAACAAACAGGTCTGTCAGACAGTGGGAAAAATTGATTCTTTAGAGCAGGGATGGCCAACCCATGGCACATGCATCTCAAGTGTCATGGACAGCCTCTGTGTAGTATGCAGCAGATCAAGAAGGAAGCAGGATACACAGTGGCAGATGGGGCTGGGAAGGTACAAAGTTTAATTTGTGGCACACCTGCCTGAAAAGGTTATTGATCACTACTTTAGAAGAACACCATTGAACTTAGTAGTTCTAAAGTAATTTACCCCCTATTTATTATCCTCCCTGGCATTCCCTATCATTGGCTTAGATATGCTACAGGAAACATCTCCAGCTGTTTGTTTCATAGCAGTTACTAGATGTACTGTCAATGAATTTGTCTTTATAATATCTTCTCAAGCTGCCAGCAAGATTTTCTTAAAACTGAAAATTCATTTCAAATGGGATACTGAAAATTCAGTGAATAGCAATGACCCTCTAAAACTTGGTTTGTGTTTCACCTGATGACCTGCAAGCGAAAAGCACTGTCTCAGTAGAAAGCACTTACGATTTTGGAGGCATAAAATGCGCTATCCAAGAAAACCTAAATGCTATCCAGTGCAATTTAAGGGCAGTATTGAAAAGGGCAGTTGTAAATCTATTTGCCTTACCCATGCTTCTCTTTTTCTGACTAGTTTACACTGGACTTTGTGTTCATTTTGCCAGGTATATCTATGCATTGTGTCAGAGACGAGCACACTGCAATAAATATGAACCTTCACTATCTAGAAAATGGTACGGTCATGCTGAACTTCATTTTTCAGAAAGAGCTGTTCTTCTTACCTTTGGGATTTGCTCTGAAGGTAAATATCAGTCTGTTTGTATGTTCTGCAGTGAACAAAGAGGTAGTTTTACTACATAAACTATAGTAGTATTATCATTGCTTGGAAAAATGGTTTAGTAATTAGTTCCATGTAAAATATCCATTGAGTTGCACTTGCCGTCGTTGATTAGTAAGGACTGCAGTCTAAAACAACCTGTCTGTGTAGGTAGTATAACATTTAGATGCAGTATGTGCACATTTCTTCTCTTTCTTTTCTTTTCTTTTCTTCCCCCTTTTGGGGTGAGTGAGTGAGTGACAGGTCTTGCTCTGGGTAGGTCTGTTTTAGGTAACTGAAGGGTGGAGCGAAGCTAGGTAGCCTTATAAAAAGCAGCACTGATGGGAAGAGAGGGTTGAGCAGCAACCAAAGCAGTGACTGGTATAAGGAGATCAGGTGTAAGACTGCCTTGAAGAGGCTTTTCTCAGTGCTAGTAGCTTGGAGTGGCTGATTGCTGCTAAAGTGTTTACCTAGTGCCTGGTGTGTGTGTTGGGGGTCCCCTTACCTCCTGTGGTGTGTGATTTGCTTTCTTTTTTAATCTTCGTTTTTCTTTTCTTCTTTCTTTTCTAGAGTGATAGGGCTGGCTCTGGGTGGGACTGGTTTAGGTAATTGAGGGGTGGAGCTAAGATAGGCGTCCTGATAAAAAGGCAGCCCCTAGGAAACTGTAGGAGCCGCAAATAGAGAAGGAGTTTGCCTAGGGAGGTTACCTTAGGAGGGAGGATGAGATTGCATGCGGGTGGGTAGGAGCATGAGCAAGGACCCTGGTATGGGTACTTGGTGTGCAGGTTCGTGTGGTGTCTCTCTCTTTTTTTTTTCCTCTTCTTCCTCCCCTTTTCCCCTCTTTTTAAAGCTTACCATATAGGTGTGCTCCAAAGAGCAAAGGAAGCATAAATGGAGTCTGGGTCAGCTGTTGTGACCTGTGTAAGATGTGCTATATTTGTGTTCCTTCCAGACAGTCAGGAGTACTTGATCTGCACCAAGTGTAAGCAGGTGTCTGCCCTGGAGAAGAAGATTCACAGGTAGGCATACTGCAGTGGATCCAGGACCAGGAAGATTACTTGGACAAAAGTTACAAGAGGCTGGTACTGGAGGGGCCAAAGGGAAATGAGGAGAAGTGACAGCATGTAACTGCTCGAAGAGGGAGGGCCCCCAGAATTGAAGAGGAACAGACTGAAGTCAGCAACCACTTTCAGGCACTCTGCAGGGAAACTGCTAAGGAAGAGGCAGAGAAGAGGACATCTGCAGGCATGAGCCAGAGTAAACAGCAGCCTAGAGAGCAGAAAGTGAAAGGCCTCAAGGACAGGGGCATTAGGACCACTGCACCAAGAAGGAAGAGAAGAATGGTGGGGTTGATGACTGCCTTCTGCAGGGGACAGAGACATCAATTTATCATCCAGGTTTGGAAGCCAGGGAGGTGTGCTGCCTGCCTGGAGCTCAGATTCAGGACGTCAGAGTCTGCCAAAGCTCAGCCATCCTTTGGACCACTACCCCTTCCTTCTTGTCGACATAGGTATCAACAGTACTACCAAAAATTACACCATATCAGAGGTGACTGTGATGCTCTTGGCAGGAAGATTTAAGGAGCTTGGAGAACAAGTGGTGTTCTCATCGATCCTTCCCATGGAAGGCAGGGGTCCAGACACTGTCATATCCTGGAAGTGAACATGTGGCTAAGATGATGGTATCTTGGGAAGAAGGCTGCTATCAGGAGATGGGATCCATCTGACAAGAATGCGGAAGAGTATCTTTGAGTGTTGTCTGGCCAATCTAGTAAGGGGGGCTTTAAATTAGGTTTCATGGGGGTTGGTGATCAAGACCCTCCAGCATCGGCACATGTGGTCCAGAGGGGAAAAAACTCAAAGAAGCAACTCAATTCTGGGAAAGAGCCAGAGAAATACAAGACTGCAGCAAGTGGCACAAAAAAAGAAGCAAGAATGTCAAAATGCAAAATACATCTGATACATGTATACAAATACAAGAAGTATGGGAAATAAACAAGATAAGTTGGAAGCTATAGCTGTGAAAGAAACTAACCTGATGGGCATCACTGAGACCTGGTGGAACAGGTCTTATGACTGGAATGTGGACATGAAAAGGTGGTGTTGTTGACTTGTATGTAAAAAACATATACACTTGTTCTCTGGTTCAGGAGAAGGAAGACAGCAAACGCAGAAGGCATTTGGGTGAAGATAAAAGGTGAAAGACATGGCACTGATATAATGGTGGGGATTCATTACAGGCCACTTGATCAGGAAGAAGAGGGGGATGAAGCACTATTCAAGAGCTTCATTCACCTCTACAAATCTGTCCAAAAATGATGGGATAGTACTAATGGGAGACTTTGATTTTCCATAAAATGTCATGCCAGTTCCTAACTGGTGTGGAACACAACTTTCTCTTCCAGAAAGTGGAGGACACTACTAGGGGATCAACTAAGTTGGATCTTGTTCTGACCAACAGGAAAAAACTGGTGGAGGATGTGAAAGTGATGGGTAACTTAAGAGGAAGCAATCACAGTGTGCTAGAATTCCAGATCCTGAGACTGGGAAAGGATGAGGTCAGCTAAATTAGGATGCTAAATTTAAAAAAGGCAGTTTTTGCCCACTCAAGGAGCTAATAGGCATGGTATCATAGGAGGATAGATTGAAAGATAATGGTGCCTGGGAACTTCTAAAGCACACAGTATTTGGAAGTCTAACAAGAAACTGTCCTGACACAATGGAAGCACAAGAAGAATGACAAGAGACCAATGTGGCTGTGCAAGGAGCTTCTAAAATGCCTCAAGTACAAAAGGGAAGCATACAGGCGATGGAAAAATGGTCAAGTCACCAAGGATGCACACTAGGAAATAGCAAGAATCTGCAGCAACAGAATCAGAAAGGCAAAGATAAAGAATGAGCTGCACTTGGCAAAGGAGGTTAAGGACCACAAGAAGAGGTTCTATAAGTATGTGGGCCAGAAAAGAAGAACCAAAGAAGCTGTGGGAGATGGGCCAAGTACCAGAGGTCTGGAAAAGAGCCAGCATAGTGCCTCTCTTTAAAAAAGGCAAGATGGAGGACCTAGGGAACTACAGATTGGTTAGGAAAGTTACTGGAACATATCCTAAGGCCAGCAAGCATCTGGAAGAGGGATTGCAAGCAGCTAGCATGGATTTATGAAAAAACAAATCATGTCAAACCTCATCTCCTTCTTTGACAAAGTAACTAGTTAAGTGGATGTAGGGGATCTTGTTAATATAGTGTATCTGGAGTTCAGTAAAGCTTTTAACAAGGTCCTACATGACCTTCTCATAAAGAATTTGGAGAAATATGAACTAGATAAAACTGCTACAAGGTGGATAGATAACTAGCTCAATATTCACAAGCAAAGGGTTATTAGTAATGGGTCCATGTCAGAATGGCAGGAGATTTTGAATACAGGGGTCTGGCCTTGGCCCAGTGCTGCTCATAGTATTTTTGTTTTATGATTTGGATACTGGTATAGAAAGTTTCTTGAGCAAGTTTGGAGACAAAACAAAACTGCAAAGCATTGGGAACGTGTTGGAGGATGTGAGCACAATTTAGAAGAATTTTGACAGATTGGAAAGCTGGACTAGAGCCAGCAGGATGAAGTTCAATGCAGACAATTGTAAGATCCTACACCTCAGAAGGAATAATCAAAAACATAAATATAAAATGGGTGACACCTGGCTGCATGAGGTAATAGTGCCTCTCTACTCAGCACTGGTTAGGCCTCATCTGGAGTGCTGTGTACAGTTCTTGGTTCCACCTTTTCAAAAGGATGTGAAGAAGTTAGAGGGGGTCTAGGGGTGGGCAGCAAAGATGATCAAGGGTTTGGAAGGCAAGTCGTGAGGAGAGGCTGAAGGAGCTAAGCATGTGGAAAAGGCAAGTTAGAGGGGATGTGATAGCTGCCTTCAAATACTTGAAGGGCTGCCATAAAAAGAGAAAACACGTTTTTTCTCTTGCCGCAGAGAGGACGTGAGCCAATGTCTTGAAGTTGCAGCAAAGAATTTAGATTTGGATATCCAGAATAGTAAGGCAGTGTAGGGAAGTTGTAGATTCTTCATCATTGGGGATATTGAAGAAGAGGTTGGATAGCCACTGGTCAGGGACAACCTAGGTGTAGCTATTCCTATTTTCTACCATGGGTATCCTCCCCCAACCCCTGCTTTTCTGCTGTGTCAGGGTGATTTTAAGCCTCCCCAGAGCTGTTGGCTACAGCTAAGGCTGGGAACTTCAACTGGGGTGTGCTGATTCTCCTGCTAGGAGCAAAGCTGGAGGTTCCGGGCTAGAGCCTGTTGCCCCTTTGCTCGGGGTTAGACCAATTGCCATATTTGGGGTCAGGAAGGAATTTTACCCCAGTCAGATTGGTATGGACTGTGGGAGTTTTTGCTTTCCTCTGCAGTGGAAAGCTTGGCCCTCTGCCCAGGCTCTCGAGTGTATATTGACAACATTTTATAGAAGCAGGACAATAGCTGCTGTGGTTCCCCTGCTTTACCTGTGCAGGTGAGAGTGTTATGTTGTGTCAGGGTTGAAGGTAGTCTTATGTAGACTTTAAATTATGGTTGTATGGGATTGTTTGGATAGAGGTGATCCTGCCTCAGACAGGGGGTTGGATTAGATGACCTCTGGAGATTCTTTACAGCCTAACTTCTCTATGACTCTGTGACTAAGAGTTTGCGTAAGATTTACATCCCTTTTGCCTGTTAGGAGAGAAGGAGGGTTGTTGGTAAACTCTGACATTGAAGTAAAGCTAGAACTTTGTCCTTATAAATGTATTTTTTTAAAACAAACTGAAAGGTTGTGCAGAAAAAATTAAGGACAATATTGGCAGAATGTTTGTAGTCTATCATTCATTCTAATCAGGTCTGTTGAAAATTGAGTATAAGAACAGATTTTTACTTTTAAAAATAAATAAATAAAACCTAAATGCTGTTTTTGCCAGCTCTTCCCAAGTAAATAATTTTCAAAGTGGAAAGTGGATGCATAAATGTGTCCCATCTTTAAAAAAGAGAAAATCTAAAGATGTTCAGTATTACATGGAATGCAAAGATCATTGACAAGCTTTGCCCTATAGGGGTTAATATCTAAATGTTCTATTTGGAAATTCCAACAAGTGTAACAGTGATACCCTGATTGCTCACCACCCTTATGAAAGGGCTCTTGGGGGCTATAGGATCTGGCTGTCCTTAAAACCTTCCTGTTTGGCTGTCTCAGATTTTACATGCACTGCTGGGCTGTTTTCTGGGAGAATTGTGTGTTCCCCAGTGATGATTTGGAAGGAGGAGGGGAGAGGTTGGGAGCTGAGCAGATGTACACACTAACTGATTGCTTAACCATCAGTGATTAGGCAAGACCAGACCCTTCAAGAAACTTAGCAAGTATTTTCTTTTATTAAAAATCCAAAGATCTGATTATCCTGGTGGAAAAGTAATTTAAGTTCAAAAGACTGTGCATCCAGATATGCTGTCATAGAACCTAAGTAGTCACAATAATCTAATCATTTTGACCTAGCAGTTTGCTACACTTTTTAATCTTTTTCCTTTCTCTCTTCCAGGCATTAGTTGGTTTCTCAGATTTCCAGATTTTTCAGGAGCTGATTAAAGGTCGAGAAGGCAACTCCTTCTATGAGAGCTGCATTTCTCAGATGCTGAGAATGGTGATGGAAGAAGGCTGTATCACACAGAAACAGGTCCTCAGCTATCTGGGGAAATGCTTCAGAGTAAAACTTAACCTTCCTGAGTGGTATTCAAATGAACAGGCTGCAGAATTTCTTTTGAGGTATGTATTCATGCAGGAGCATTTCACTGAATGATTGAGCTACAGAAAGGACTAATTACAACAGAAGTATCCACAACACGTGGGCATGATTTCTGAGGCTAGCTCTATCTTTGTGCACATGAAAGTGAAGGCACGAAGTGCCTGATTGGAGTGCCTGTCTTTCTCAGTTTGGGCATTATAACTTTTCAAAAGAATTTCCTTGCAAATGTTTGGCTATGACCAATTTGGTTATAAAAATCCATACAGGCTTAAGTATAGAGCACCATACAATGGAAACTGTATGCATACCAGTCCTATAAATGCTACGGCTATAAAAGGTCAATAGTTGCTAGAGATCATAGTACTTGCTTTTGGGAAAGTAAATGTTTTAGATGCTGCTCTGGCAAACTAGGAATGCTATTATTTTAGGTCCACATGAAACAGTATTGAAAACCAACATTTGGAGCAGTCTGATAGCAGAGGAGGTTAGATTTAATGTTGCTTAGCAGTAGCAGTTCCAGAGTGTGTGTATGGGTCTGTTCTTGTATTTACCATTTATTTGTGGATAGAGTTAATGGTGTGTCTAAATAAATAACTAGAGGTGCACCAATACATCAGTGCCATATCATATTGGCACTGATAAAAGAAAAATTAACATCATCAGCAGTTGGCTTTTTTTGGCTGATGTGGCCAATAATGTCCCCAGTTTTAAATGCTTCCTGCCTGTGTGCAGCAACAGCGTAGCATGCAGGTGACCAGGAGCACCGCCTGGCAGTGTGGAGAGCAGCATCTGGCTGGTAAGTCAGTTGTGGGGAAAGGGACGAGGGGGGGAAAAAGGGGCATGAGGGGGGCAGACTGAGGACCCTATGGTGAGGGAGGGAGTGGGGCTGGGGCAGGACGGGGCATGGGACAGCTGTGGCTCATCTGGGTGGGCAACTCCCACCACTGAACACACCCCAGGAGGGCACAAGGGCGTGTGCCACCCAGATCTGTGCACTGGGCAGGCTGCCACTGGGCTGGGGTCAGGGGCAGTGCCCAGGTTTTCTCAGCGAGGGTTGGGGCTGCACTCAGGGTGGGCAGCAGTTGTGCTGGGGGGGAGCTATGGGGGCAGGGGGTTGCAGCCACCCCAAAATTCACTGTTGCCCCTCTCCCAGCACCGCCACCACCCACCATGAGCACAGCCTGTTTCAGCCTCCCTGCTGGGTGCCTCTGGCCCACAGCAGCAGTCTGCCCTCGCCCCATGCACAGATCCAGGGGCACGGGCCCCCGTGCCCTCCCAGGGGGTGTGCAGCGGCGGGAGCTGCTTCCTACTCTCTGCCCCCAGTACAGGCCGTGGCTCTGTCCCACACCCCACCTTGTCCTGGCTGGGCAGTGCCTGCCTCAGCCCCAGTGCCTATCCCTGCCCCAGTCCCTCCCTCACTGTGGGGGGCCTTGCCCTGCTCTAAGCCCTTCCTTCCCCCACAATGGATTTACCAGCCTCCATGCTGCCAGGCCACATATTGGCAATCGGATCGATATTGCCTGATATGACTTGTTAAAAATCGGCCATTGGTATTGGCCCAAAAAATCTCTATCAGTGCAACCCTGTAAATCACACCACAAGTTGTATGAGGTCCATGTACAAAATTCAGGTATTGTGTGGACCTGACTCATTAGTCCATGGCTACAGTAGGGTTTGTAGTGTTGTTGTAGCCATGATGGTCCAGGAAGAATCTGAGAAGCAAGGGGTTTTTTGATTTCTTCTATTGGACCAACTGGGAGAGCATGTGCCATGCCTGAAAACTTGTCCAGCAGTTCTCCCCAAATATACAGTTGATCCAATAAAAGATAACACAGAAAAGCCTTGCCTCTATAGCAACATTAGTTTTGTACGTATAAACAGTGAACTGAGTTTAAAAATTAACAAACCCAGAGCCTCTTTATCTGAGTAGGGGAATTGATGGCAGCAGTACAGGTTCCCCTGCTAAAGTGCTTCAGTTTTGTCCTGGAGAATGGTGCATCTTAGCAGTCAGAGGTAAGTTACCAAATCCACTGAGTTGGTAACTATGTGGAAAACTGTCAACCAGTTTAGGTTTTTAGTTAATGCCTCGAATTTGATAGACAGCTATTTTAGTTTTAGCTTAGAAAATGGATTGTGTTAGAAATGTAATCAAGTATCCCTTTCTTTTCTGTTCTGCAGTCAATGCATCTGCATACACTTAAAAACCAAAGTTGACAAGTTCTATTTACTTTGTCTTATGACCCGCAAGCTGTTTGCTTTTGCTAAAGAAGAATGCATGGAGGAGAATCCAGACAGCCTCATGAATCAGGAGGTGATCACACCTGGACAGCTTTACCTCATGTTCCTAAAGGTAAGACCTTAAGAGAGTATGAGAATTGGTAGGATCAATAAAGATGTTGAAGTCAGAGTGTATTTCTATGGTATGGTGGATTTCCTCCTGCGACTGAAAAGGCAGATGAATCTCTGGTATATTATGGTGAGTGCCAAGCTCTATCTCCATTTGAAATGGGACTGATTATGCTTGTGTGAAGGACTGATGTACAGGGAGAAATCTCTCCCTCCATCATAAGTGGAATGAATGCGTGTGTGTGAGGAGGGTGTTGGTTGTAGCCATGTTGGTCTAAGGACATAGGCAGACAAGGTTCCTTGGGTAAATGTGATATCTTTTATTAAACCAACTAAATATTTATTTGGTCTAATAAATATTTAGTTGGCCTAATAAAATATATCATGTTTACCTAAAGAACTGTGTGTGTGTATGTGTGCGCGCGCATACACAAGTGGACAAATAGTATCCTCCTAATGATACTAACACAGGATTCTCATCCCTCCATCAGCTGCCCAACCCTAAGCTGATGCAGCTTCCTAGATTGGCACATGTTGGAAGTTTTCCATTCAAGCCAGTTCATGCTTAAACTCCAACTTCACTATTGCATTATTTCGGAACCACCTTGTGCCAAGCTTACAGGAGTCTTTTATGGGTACCTCAAGGACTGCCTGCAGATATGCTTGGCTCTTGAAATGCTCAAGACACATCTCTCTAGCAGATTTCACACTTATTCATCACGTGAGGCTCTTGAAGTATAGACTGTCTGTATGACCATAGCATGGAGCATCTGTCTGTTGGGGTCCATGCAATGAAGCTAGAGGACTTCACTTCCATCTTCCTTCAAAACCATCTCTAGAAAGGAAGGCAAACTTCTTTGTCCACTAAATCTTCATGGAAGAATCTCAAAGCCTCAAGAAAGCTTGGACTATGAGGGGCCATTCCCCAGAGGATCTTTAGCTTTCTGAGTATTGCAAAGCTGACCCAACAAGCACAGCTTGAGAGAGAACTTGCATCAGGGTTTCAGGAAAACACAGCAAAGTATGCCACAGCAGGTAACAGGGCACCAGAGCCCCAATCATGGGGTTCTCAGAGCAAGCACCGAGGGGATACCTTGGTGTCTGAGCCTAGGGGAATTTTTCTGCTAGGTGCAGTGCTTTCTGTCAAGATTCAAACAAACCAAAACACCAGGAATGGGTGCAGGAAGTATCAGAATTGAGTTTCACAGCATCAGAATTGAGGCAAAACTTGCCTCTTAAAAACCTGTTAAGGTACTCAGGAAGGCTTAGAAATCTCCACAAGAATACATATTGAGCTGGTCCGCAGGGATCACCTTTCTCCAGCATGGTAGAGGAAAAACGGGCCTTGTATAAATAGAAGCAGTACTAGGGAGCTTCATCTGTGGCACAGGATGTTCACTGGGGCTATGGCTTAGGACAGGGGTGCCAAACCCTGTGGTCTCCAGACCAGATCCAGTCTATTGAGCTGTTCCCTCAAGTCCGTGGAGCGCTCAGAAAGTCAGGGAATGCCAGGAGGAGGACGGGGATGACTTGCCTCAGAGTCTGTGGCTATGAGGCCCCGTTGGGTGTGGATATTGGCAGCAGGAGGGCAAGCAAGGGTTGTACTGACACAACTCCACTTGGCCTTCTGCTGCCATATCTGGATCTAGCCTGCAAGGAGTCCTGCCATCCAGACTTGGGGTGGGGGAGCAGGATGAGTTTGACACCCCTGGCTTAGGATGTTCTGTTCTGTCCAGGCTGATGACCAGGAAACCAAGAGTAAACAGCTTGTGTGGGGAGGTCTTTAAAGAAGTAGAATTACAAGTAAATAAATCTCCTTAGTGGAAAAAAAAGTCTGAAGAATATACTAGGAGTGAAGCTAGAGGGAAGACTTAAATACTTTGTTCTTATTTCAGCTTGTTTTTTTACTGTACAGCATTCTGGGAACAACCCCTATATTTAAATTGCCTGACAGCTTTTAAGGATCTTGCAGTCTGTCTAATTTTAGAGTTGTTTATCATCATTTCCTTAAATCTCCTTACTATTTTGAATTGCTGCCTGTCGCAGTGGTGCATTGCGTAGCCATCATGAGTCTGTTTTAAGAACCTGTGGTCAAACAGCACCAAAGTTCTTACTTGAATCTAGGTAAGGCTGGCTGTTCTTGTCCTGTGTGTTCAGTGATATCTGAGCTGAAATGCTTTAAGCCAGTCCTGTGACTTTTTTTTGCAGGCAGTGGAAGCTATAGGTGTATTTGCTCAATACTTATAACAGCTGAGGATGGCAAAGTGTAGCCGCCAGTGCTTATTGAAAGGGCTGTACTTTCCCTCACCACCCTCTCTGCTACACTCAATTTCCTGAACCAGAAGTAGTAAAAGCTGTGTTGATGTGGCACTCTACAAGGACCAATAAACACCACTAAGAATAAAGGTAGTTGACCCACTAACAACAATGACCTCCAGCAGGTCCCACTGCTTCAAGCTGAGGAGGTAGCACAGGTCACCATAACACAACACTGCCTTGCACTGTATAGATGTGAGCTCCACTCTTCGTTTCCACTACCTAGGCCAGTGATTTTCAACCAGGGTGTCATGAGATCCTTTTAAGGGTGCCATGAGTGGCCTCACACTATTAGCACTGTTCAGCTTGCAAACACCTATATGTGATGCACTAGGTAAACCCAGAAATTTCAAACAGGAATCCATGGTGTCAAAAACATTATGACCTATTGTGGTCTTTCTGAGTTCTTTGTGACAGAAGAGTTGCACTATTATTTTTCTGTAGTTGAAAAATAAGTGAAAACTAAGACTGGAATTTTACAAGATGTGCCTTGAGTCTAGGAGCTTTGAAACTAAAAGGGCAAGGACCACTGCTCTAGGCACTCATTTCAGCACCAATATTAACGGTAACTGTAGTTTCACTGAAGATACAAAAAAGGTTAGGTTTTATTTTACTTCATTATGTTTAAGGTGATTTCTAAAGCCTTTTAGAGAGCAGTTTAGTTATGAGAAAAACCAACAGTGGCTATTGCATTTGTGATTATTTTAGAGTGTTTGGTGTTGTGGACTGAGAGGTGTAAGTTGTAGGAGATGATGTAGGCATTCACCTTTGCACGTGCCAGGAGAAATTTCTGAAAATACTTAAACACCAGGATTTTTGTGAACAATACCTTTTATTAGACCAGCTGTATGGTTGGAATAAAGTTAGACAAGCTTTCAAATGCAAGACACTCATACTTAGGACATCTGGTATCCTAGAAATTAAAGATTGGATCATTTTTCCACCTCCAAAGATGGAGTACTTTTTTTTTTTCCTGCCAATGAAGAAGGCTCTCTCCAGTGTTAGTCTGCACATTCTAGGCTGTAAATGTCAGAGGTGTTTTCATACTTTTACTTTCTTAGCTTAATTTTTACATCTTTTATTTTTGCTCCATAGGAGAGGATGGAAGCATGGTTGCTTTCTATTAAATTTGCCTTAAACAAGAGAGCTCAGAAGACCAATGTAACTGTAAATTCAGAAAATTTGATGAAGATATTCAGTATGGGAATAGATGTAACAAGGCCATTTGAGTATCTCCTTGCTACTGGTAACCTACGATCTAAAACAGGTAAATCTTAAGATAAGGAAATCTTTTCAGAAATAGAGTGAAATGTGGTACAGTTTTAGCTCTCCACAGAGAAATTCTGATGGAAACAATGACTTTTCTGACAAATGTTATTTTAAATACCTTCTCAACTGAAAGTTCCTGCAAAATCAGTTGAATTCATTAAGTTCAGAATGACAGGAAAGGTGCTTTTTTGTTTGTTTGTTTTTAACAAGACTATTTATTTTTTTCCTCAAACTTTGTATTGTATATATGCTACAGTCATATTTTTTTTAATTTTTGGGTGCTAGCTGTAAAATTTTTATTTTTTATATATGTATGTATGTTTGTATGTATGTATAAATAAAATATTAACTTTAGTATAACTGTGCTAAAAAGAAGCAGCACTAAGTGCTTTTAAACTGTCCATCACAAGATGTAAAGGTGCTAACTATTTTTTGTTTGTACTGCCTGAACATTGTATGTCAGCTGCTACCTGGAAGCAGTACTTCACATGGATGGTTCATTTCAGTGCTCACTGAGTCCATGCTGCCTGTGTTGAGCTAGCAAGTATTAAATGCTGTTTTGTCTTATAAGAATTGGAGTGAGGCTTTAGAGGCCAGAAAATTTCTAGATGAAGCAAAACTTCAATATGAATAATGGAACAAATGTTCATATCTTTTTGAAAAGAAAATTGTCAGTTTGGAAATCATTCATTCTTTCCAGATATATTGCTGAACAGATAGATGGGATTTAGTGTTACCAGTTTGACCTGAATTTGATCTAATGTCGTAGGGCAGAGCTGTCCAACTTGTGACCAGCGAGAAGCCGTACGTGGTCTGTAGGACACTGAACTGCACACCACAGGGCTGCACATGCCCCAGCACCTGTCTTCCCGCCCTCCTTGCTGCATACAGATTGCAGCTCCCTCTGGATGTCATGTTGGCAGGGCAGACAGCCCTGTCCCTCCTGCTCCCATGCATGGAGCAGTGACACCTTTTCTTGTAGCCATTTGTGCTATGCTGTACTGTATCCAGGGACAGGAAACAAAAACTGGAGAGGCAGAGAGAGCCTGGAGCCCTCAGCTAACAAGAGCCTGCAGGTCTCATGCCTAACCCCTTTGTGGGTCACAGGTTCCCAGTTGGACAGTCCTGATCTATAGTGTAAATGTTCTGTAGCCTTTTTCCAGTTCGCTAAACAGCCCAAATGTAGGTATGCCTTTTAGCTAAGACCCTTCTCTGAATCTTTTAGTATTCTGTCCATGAGCACAGTGAAGCTGATGGTTGAAATTATACTATATAGACGTACCTCGTCAAGAGCTGGATCAGTGAACATGAAAACTGGACTTTTTGTGTGGTGTTTTTTTTTTTTTTTTCCTTTCTTTTTAAAGGTCTAGGCCTGCTACAAGATTCAGGTCTGTGCGTTGTAGCAGACAAACTGAATTTTATTCGCTACCTCTCCCACTTCCGCTGCGTACATAGAGGTGCTGCATTTGCCAAGATGAGAACTACCACGGTGCGCAAACTGCTGCCAGAGTCCTGGGGATTCCTGTGCCCTGTGCACACACCTGATGGAGAGCCCTGCGGCCTGATGAACCATATGACAGCTGCCTGTGAAATAGTGACACAGTCAGCCTCTACACTGTCCCTGCCACCTTTGCTGTGCTCTTTGGGTAGGTTTTATTGAATTAACACTAAGAGAATTTATTATTTAAGAAAAGATGCATAGTCTTCTGTTGTAGACCTCACAAATCTGTCTCTGCAGGAATACGCATCTTAAATGTCTTTTGTTATATAGCATTGAAAGAAAAGCACTGTAACATCTGAACCCATGGGTGTGGACTGACATAATTTCCAAGCTTAACAGACTTGGAAGTGTTTCAAAAAATAGTGTTTCAGCTGCTGAATTTCATAGATTTCATAGACATTAGGGCTGGAAGGGACCTCGGGAGATCATCGAGTCCAGCCCCCTGCCCAAAGGGCAGGAAGTCAGCTGGGGTCATAGGATCCCAGCAAGATAAGCATCCAATTTACTCTTGAAGGTGTTCAATGTAGGCGCTTGAACCACCTCCACTGGCAGACTGTTCCAGACCTTGGGGGCTCGGACAGTAAAGAAATTCTTCCTTATGTCCAGCCTGAAACGGTCTTGCAGGAGTTTGTGACCGTTCGACCTCGTCATCCCTTGGGGCGCTCTGGTGAACAGATGTTCCCCCAGATCCTGGTGGTCACCCCTGATAAACTTATAGGTGGCCATCAGATCACCCCTGAGCCTGCGCTTTTCCAGGCTAAAGAGTCCCATGGCTCTCAGCCTGTCATCGTAAGATCTGTTTTCCTGACCTCTGATCATGCGCGTGGCTCTCCTCTGGACTCTCTCAAGCTTCTCCACATCCTTTTTGAATTGTGGAGCCCAAAACTGGACGCAGTACTCCAGCTGCGGCCTCACTAAGGCCGAGTACAAGGGGAGAATGACGTCCCAGGATTTGCTCGAGAAACATCTATGGATGCACGCAAGCATTTTGGTCGCTTTACTAGCCGCAGCATCGCATTGCAGGCTCATGTTCATCTTGTGGTCAATGATGACCCCCAAGTCTTTTTCTTCTGTAGTGCTAACCAACGTAGCACTGCCGAGCCTATAAGGAAGCTGCAGGTTTTTCCTCCCAAGGTGGAGAACCTTGCATTTTTCGGTGTTAAACACCATCAGGTTCTCGTCTGCCTATCTTCTGGCGTGGGTGCTTTGCCCCAAAGTTTGGTGTCATGGGCAAACTTGGCCAGTCCACACCTGACTCCAATGTCCACATCATTAATGAAGATGTTGAACAGTATGGGTCCCAGGATAGAGCCTTGAGGGACCCCACTGGTCACAGGGCACCATAATGAGTGACTGCCATCAATCACAACCCTCTGGGTCCGACCACGAAGCCAATTTCCCAGCCAGCGGATCATGGTGGAGCCAAAGCCACAACTGGGCATTTTGGCCATGAGGTGATCATGGGATACCAGATCAAAAGCTTTTTTGAAGTCAAGATATATGACATCAATCTCTTCTCCCTTGTCCAGGTGATAGGTCACCTGGTCATAGAAGGAAATGAGATTGGTCAAACAAGACCTACCCGCAACAAACCCATGCTGGCTATCCCTTAGGATGTTAGCCTAGGCCAGTCCCTCAAGGATGGCCTCCTTAATAAACTTTTCTAAGATCTTCCCCAGGATAGAAGTCAGGCTAATGGGCCTGTAGTTAGCCAGATCCACTCTCCTCCCTTTCTTGAAGATCGGCACCACATTGGCCTTCTTCCAGTCTTCGGGCACTACACCAGAGCGCCAGGAGTTTTCAAAGATCCGTGCCAGGGGCTGGGCTATGACGCTCGCCAGCTCCTTGAGTACCCTGGGGTGCAGATTGTCAGGGCCAGCTGACTTGAAGGTATCCAGCTTCTCAAGGTGTTCCTTCACGAGGTCAGCATTGATGGAGGGTAGGGGATCCCCCTCACCCAGATTTCCCTGTCCCATAGCAGGCATGGGCATCCCGTGTGACTGATGAAAGACTGACGCAAAGTACCTATTTAATAGGTTGGCTTTTTCCTGGGCGTCAGTTGTCAGTTGCCCCATCTGGTTTAGCAGGGGTCCAACATTGCCCTTGCTTTTCCTCCGGCTCCCCACATATCTGAAAAAGGACTTTTTGTTGTCCTTGATGCCTAAAGCTAGTTGGAGTTCAGTTGCAACCTTGGCTTTCCTGGTTTGCTCCCTGCAGGACCGGACCAGCGCGGAGTAATCCTCCTTGGAGGTGAATCCCGTCCTCCATCCTTTGTAGGCTTTCCTTTTTAGCCACAGTAGGTCCGCTAGGTGCCTGGAGAGCCAGGGGGGCTGCTGTGCCTTCTTGCTGCCTTTCCTCCGTGTTGGAATAGATTTAGCTTGTGCACTGAGGATCGCTTCCTTGAGAAGCAACCACTCTTCTTGAACTCCCAACTCCCTGGGGTCATGGTCCCTGAGGGCCTGACTGACCAGCCTCTTGAGCTTGTCAAAGTCGGCTTTTCTGAAGTCAAGGACTTCTGTGTTGCTGACTGACTTGCCAGCTTTACGGCGGATGGTGAAGGTGATCAGCTCGTGGTCACTGTCACCCAGCTTCCCATCAATCACTAGGTCGCCGATTAGGTCGTCCCCCGTAGCCAGTACCAGGTCAAGCAGCGCTTTGCCTCTCGTTGGCCCATAGACTTCTTGAGTCAGGTAGAGGTCATCCACGCATGAGAGAAAGCTTTGCGCCCGCTCAGATTTAGCTGAGTGATCTTTCCACGAGATGTCCGGGTAATTGAAGTCACCCATGACAACCAAGGTCCTGGAGCAAGCGGCCTCAGTCAGTTCCCGGGCGAACTCCTGGTCAAGCTCGGGACTTTGAATGGGAGGTCTGTAGTAGACTCCCACCGTTGTGTCCCCTGTGCCGAATTCCCCACGAATTTTTACCCAGAGGGTCTCTAGCTGTCCATGCCGGTCGCCAACATCAGCTTGCAGGGACATGTAGCTTTCCTTCACATAGAGAGCTACACCCCCGCCCCTTTTGTCAACACGATTCCTCCTGTACAGGGTATAGCCCTCTATACCCGTGGTCCAGTCATGGGTGGAGTCCCACCAGGTCTCCGTTATCCCAATGACGTCATATTTCTTTGCACTGAGCAGGAGGACGAGCTCGTCCTGCTTTTTGCCCAGGCTCCTGGCATTAGTGTACAGGCAGGCAAGTGTCCCCTTGGGGGCTCTTGCCTTGCCCACAGATTGTGCCAGGGCTGGGGCAGGGGTGGGCTCCCTTAAGTGCCCCTTTAAGTGTGCCTTGGTCCACTGACTTTGCAAGGGCCGTTCAGCGGGCCAGCAGGGGCAGTAGTCCCCCCCATCCCCCAGCGGGCTTAGTTTAAAGCCCGGTGGAGCAGGTCAGCCAGCCTGTAGTGTAGTGTTTCAGGTGTCCTGCCCCATGATAGGGTCCCTAGAAGCACCCAGAGTACTGAGGGCAGTAGGAACCTGGTGGCAGGGGAGTGGGCAAGCTGTTGAGCTGTTCACCTTCCTTCCCTTTTCTGTGGAGTAGGGGGACGGAGGGAGCACAGCACTGGTCTGGGGAACCTGTGAGTTCCCAAACCCCTGCAAACGTTACAGGAAGTTAAATGCATCTAAATAATACTCTAAATAGTACCTCATTTGAAGAGGTTCTGTTTTGGAATGCTACAAATGGCATTTATGCCTGGCCTTTTGACACCATTTCAGAGGCATTTAAAGTGCTTCAAAAGTTCTGTTTCTCCACAGCCTGGTTTTGTTGAAATTTGGTTAATGACGAATAATGCATTGCTCTTGAAGCAGTGATATTTTTGACAGGTAAACACTGCCAAAAGAAGCAAATTGTTCATTGGTATGGTAAGCACTAGAAGCTGCATACTGTAAAATAAATGTGTGCTTGTATACAGAAAGATGAATGAGTGGAAAGGTCTTTACTAAGTGTGTTAATATTTAGAATGTTTATTTAGTTACAAGAATTCTTAGTTCATCTAAGAATATAATTTTCTTTTGATCATTGAATGACTTCATTCTTTAAATTTGGGTACAAGGCATGCAGAACATGAAGAATATAGTCTGTCTTTTAGATTCTTTAATGTGTATATATGTGTTTGGGAATGTCAGATACAGTTACTCTATTTATAACGGAGATGTGAAATCTGGGACACTGCCCCTACCCCTTCAGTGCTGCAGGGGGCGGGACACCACTGGTATTCAGGCAGATAATGAGTCAATGACCCACTGTCTTAATGACCCATTGTTTTCTTCACAGATGTTAACCAATCCCCTTTTTAATGGTTATTCCACTAATCAAGCTAACCTATTAGATATATTTTGCTGTCTGCTAGGGCTTCCTGTTTTGCTTTTCTTGCCACTTTGCCTCCCAACTCCGCACCCAGGACACTCATTTTAATTTTCACTAGCCTCAGAAATTGGAGACTGTCCCTGCCAATGCATTATTCATGTCCTTGTTTTTTTTCTCCTAGGTGTTACCCCAGTTGATGGGACTCCAAGCCAAACTTATGCAGAGTGTTACCCAGTTGTACTGGATGGTTCCTTGATGGGCTGGGTAGAGAAAGATTTGGCTCCTGAAATTGCAGATATCCTTCGGCGCTTTAAGGTAGCATGACTTTACCAAAAGAACTCTGAATCTAGCACTGGGAAATGCAGTGTAGTGCACCATGTGTCTTCAGGATCTGAAATTTTTAGCATTTCCTTTTAATTTTTTTTCCTGTTTAATTTTTGTATCTGGCCCATTAATTTGGTTTTATTTGAGTTTGAATTTGATTATATGTTTATTACATTTTATATTATGATTACATAATCCTAATGTTTTATAAAATTGATATAAAGGCATCATAGAATTAAAAATGTATGCGGCTTTGAGTTTTATAGCAGTTGGCTGCAGATTTTTAAATTTCTCTTGTTTTTATTTGTGGAGCTCATTGGCCATGCATAGGGGTGCATATGGGTGCACATGTATCCCCTGAGTGTGGCGGTGCACCCCCTGCAAAAAGGTACTGCTGACACTGCTGGTGGTGCTTGCGGGCAGTTGCTGCTTGCCCCCCTGCCCTGCCCCTCCCTTTGCTGCCAACACTGCCAGCCGTGTCTGTGGGCAGTCCGCAATTGCCACTGGCTACTGCCAGCAGCATTTGTGGGTGGTCGCCAACCACTGGTTGGCACTCACCCCCACCACCAGCAGTACCACGGCCACCTGCAGGAGCTCCCTGCTTGCCGTTGACAGCGCTTCTGCCACCTGCTGCATTCATGGTGGAGCTATTTATGTGGCTAAGATTTTAATTTGGCAGAAAACTAGCCTATGTAATGCAAAAAAAAGTTATTCAGATTTCTAAATAGTTATTTCTTTCTGGGAACAGGTGTTGCAAGAAAAGAAAATTCCAGCATGGACAGAAGTGGTTCTTGTTCCAATGACAGGAAAACCAAGTCTATATCCAGGATTATTCATCTTTACTACCCCTTGCAGGATGGTACGGCCTGTGAGAAACGTGGCCTTGGGAAAGGAAGAATTGATTGGTACTCTGGAACAGGTATTGTGCAAGTGTCCCTATAATGCATGTATATTTTTTTTTATTTTATTTTTACAAAGCACTGGCCAGTAGTGAGTTCTCCTTCAACCAAAAATAACACTTGACAGAACATTTTTGAAGAGTAAAAACAAGGTGATGGTGCCCACAGATTAATTAGGACTTTCAAAGATCAGTCATGCAAACCTATCTTCTTGATTTGTTTTTCTGGTAACTACAGTGTATTTATAAGGATTTTTTAAAACCTTTTAAGTTACTCTTACAGAAGGCTGTTGATACAATCTCCTCCAACATTCTCACAAGCATGCTAAGGAAGTAGAGGTTGGATGAATGGATTGTAAAGCAGGTAGAAACCTGGCTGGATTATTGAGCTCAGAGGGTAGTAGTCAATGGCTCAATGTCTGTTTAGCAGCTGGTATCGTGGAGTGACCCAGGGGTTGTTCCTGAGGCCAGTTTTGTTCAATATTTTCATCAGTGATCTGGAAGCTGGGATAGAGTGCACTGCCAACAGGTTTGTAGATGGCACCAAGCTGGGGGGAGTAGTAGATATGCTGAAGTATAGGGCTAGGATTTAAAGAGATCTCAATGAATTGGATGATTGGACTAAAAGAAATCTCATGAGTTTTAATTGGGACAAGTGCAAAGTCCTGCACTTGGAATGGAAGAATCCCATGCACCAGTACGGGTTGGGGACCAACTGGCAAAGCATCAGCTCTGCAGAAAAGGACCTGGGGGTTACAGTGGGCAGTAACCTGAATATGAGCCAGCAGTGTGACTTTGTTTCCAGGAAGGCTAACACCATACTGGGCTGCATTTGCAGGAGTCTTGCCAGCAGATTGAGGGAAGTAATTATTCCATTCCTGCTCTGCAGTGGTGAAGCCACATCTGGAGTACTGTGTTGAGTGTTGGGCCCGCCACTATACAAAGGATGTGGACAAGTTGGAGAGAGTCTAACAGAGGGCAACAAAAATGTTTAGAGGATTTGGGAACATGACTTATAAGGAGAGGCTGAGGAATCTGGTTTTATTTAATTTGGAGAAGAGAAGAGAAGACTGAGAAGGGATTTAATAACAGCCTTTAACTATCTGAGGTATGGTTCCAAGGAGGATGGAGCTAGACTGTTCTCAGTGGTGGCAAATGACAGAACAAGGAGGAATGGCCTCAAGTTGCAGCAAAGGAAGTTTAGGTTAGATATCAGGAAAAACTTTCTTACTAGGAGGGTAATAAAACACTGGAACAAGTTTCCCACAGAGATTCTGGACTCTGTCCTTGAAGGTTTTTAAGACCCAGCTAGACAAAGCCTTGGCTGGGATGATCTAGTTGCGGATGGTCCTGCTTTGAGCAGTGGGGTTGGACTAAATGACCTCCTGACATCCCTTCCAACCCTAATTTTCTATGATTCTATAAATTTTGCTGTTAACTTTTCTGGGTGGAATTAATATCTTATGTGCATCTGTCCTCTGGTGTTTTCAGAAAGAATCCAACTCGGACACTATAAAATCCAAAATACCTAAGGCTGGAAAGCTGGAATAACCTTCTACCCTTCTATCTACCCACTTTCATACTTTCAAACTCTCCTTTCCTTCATTAGGTTTGTGAATGTCCCATCTGAGATGGGTAGTCTCATTCAGTCATCTTGTATTTTGCATAAATCCTACTTGCACGTATAGTTGGTTGTGTTCAGTAACAACTGAAGGGATGAGTGGAAGCTAGTAGCAGAAGGCTGTGCTTGTTGGCACCTTTTAGAGACTAACTAGTTCAGAGAGTCCATAAGTTTTTGTAGGCAACAGTGCCACAGCACCCTGGGGTGCCACAAAGTATTAGCACTGTTAGGTATGCAAACATAATTCTCAGGAAAAAATGAAAAATTTCAGCTAGGAATCCATAGCATTAAAAAAAATTCTGACCTGCCGTGATCTTTCTGAGTCCTTTGCAATAGAAGAATTGCTTTAGTATTTTTCTGTAGTCCAAAAATGAGTGAAAACTAAAAGCTGGCATTTTCCAAAGGGTCCCTTGAGTCTAAAAAGCTTGAGAATCACTTCTCTAAGGTGTTATCCTGTCCTGTCTTCAATGGCTTTCATTCCTCCCATTGCAGACGGCATTTATTTACTGTCTTTCCCTTTAAAAAGATCAGGTTGATGACCAAGTTGGTCTCTGCTTCTCTTAGGTCTTCATGAACATTGCTGTCCTTGAGGATGAGATTATTCCTGGAGTAACTACCCATCAAGAGCTCTTTCCTCACAGCATGCTGAGTGTAGTTGCCAACTTCATTCCTTTCTCAGACCATAACCAGAGTCCAAGAAACATGTATCAATGTCAGATGGGTAAGTATTGCATTAAATAATGTCACCCTACATTTAAAGGTTGAACCAAGCATCCGCTTCAGGAGGAAAGGAGGAATCAAGTTCTTAATTCCTTCAGTCCCCCTTTTGTGGCATCTTCTTGTCAGAGTGGTATTGGAAAAACAAATTTGCAGCTTAATTTTTTTTCTGTACGTAGTAAACTGAACATATTCAAAACTTGCATCTCTGATATGTTTTTATCAGGAGCAATGAACATTTTACAGTACAAAACTGTTGGACAGGGATGTTCCTTTTAAAATTGTAATAGTAAGAAATAGAAGATTTAAAAAATATTTCTTTTCAAACAATAGGAAGGGAAATATATTACTACAGGAATTTTAAGAAACTGTCTGGAATTTGACCCAGGGGCAAGAGAGAAAATGGTAACTTGAGTAACACTATCTTAAAGGGAGAGTTTAGACAAACTTTGGACTTGGAGAAAATACCAATTTTTATCAGTAAATATGGAAACCTGTGGGGTTGAATCGGTTTTATCACTAACAGCCACAGTGGAACTTAATGTCTTTTTGTCACTTGATGAATCTCACTTTTTTTTTTTAGGGAAGCAAACTATGGGATTTCCACTTCTTACTTATCGGGACCGCTCGGATAATAAGCTATACCGGCTTCAGACCCCTCAAAGCCCTTTGGTACGGCCGTACATGTATGATTACTATGACATGGACAGCTATCCAGTTGGTACCAATGCAGTCGTTGCTGTCATTTCCTACACAGGCTATGACATGGAAGATGCAATGGTAAGTCATTGAAAAGGAAATGTAATGCTATCTTGTCTCATGGGGACAGGAGTCAATAGCTCAAGAGGCCCTTTCCAGTCTGTGAACATAAATTCTCAAATCTCTAGATGTAAGATTCTCTAGATGTAAAGGCATGACCTGAAAATCATTTTACTACTTCAGCAAAGCTGGCAAAATAAAATCATATACAGTATAACCTCATAAATTGGGCACGCTGGGGACTGAGCACCTGCTGGATATTTTAAAATGCCAGATATTTGAAACCAGAGCAGCTGTTCACGGAGTGGGGGATGTGAGGGAGGGAAGCGGCTGCCAGTCCTGGAGCAGCAACCGCACATGGAAGAGCAGCACAGGGTGGTGGATGGCAGCAGCAGCCACCATGTGCAAGCTTCCCCCTCCCTGCCTGTCTTGTTAGCCCAGGGTGCTTTGGGAGAGGCTAAATGGAGCAGATGGTGCTGTATTGGAGGATAAAAGTTGGACGCTGATGAGCATTACTTCACTGGCTTCTGCTGGGGCATAGACTTGCAGCTATGAAGAAGAAGGGGGAATATGGTGGGCTTAAAAACGGTTGTAATACTTATTGTATATGGTGTGGTAGCATGGTGAGCTGGTGATCATTAACTGTAACATTTATTTTGGGTGCTGCATGTCCACCAGTTGAAAAGTAGCTCATGTCTGAGATATGTGTGTTTGTGAATATGAGGGGGTCAAGTCTAGAGTCAGTGGGAGCTGTGTTTTAAACAAGATCTTTATAAACGGACTAGTTTTAAGTTGAAATATAAATATCTCATCAGCCAAAGTGTCTAACTCAGGGTCAGAGGGGCAGAAATACAGGAAATAGCATGAGAAAAGGGTGTTTGTAAAATGGGGAGACTGTTCAATCAATGTAGGGTGCTGGCTGTAATGTTTAAAAATCAGGGTTTGCAAAAGGCTTGTTGGAAGGACTTTTCTTGGATTCTTGTTTAACAATGGATGTTTTTCAGATCGTGAGTAAGGCTTCATGGGAGAGAGGATTTGCACATGGAAGTGTTTACAAGACAGAGAGCATAGACCTCGCTGAAAAAATCAAACAGGGAGATGACACTCTGGTGTTTGGAATCAAGGCCGATAATCCAAAGGTTATGCAGAAGTTGGATGCAGATGGGCTGCCATACATTGGATCCATTCTTCAGTACGGGGATCCTTACTACAGCTACCTTAACCTCAACACAGGGGAGAGCTTCGTCGTTTATTATAAGTGAGTTTGAACCTCGGTAGTTTCAGTGACAATCTCAAATGCAAATTTGAGAACCATTTTAACAACAGACAGTGCCGTCGGGCTTGAAGAGTCCTTTGTACATTTCCTTGCCTTTGGAAGGAATGGGCATGCATGTTCTTCTCCACCATGATCCTTGCTTTGTTTGCAGTACACAGTGGGCTTTGTCTGGAAATTAATTGGGTGTTTTATGGCACAAGATGCTCTTGTCGATAGGACCGTGCCTCATTGATTACAGAAATTAGAAGGCATGTAGTGAATGAGGCAGGGAAACGAAAGGAGAAATGATCTCATGGTTGAGGCAGGTGAATGCTGCCTTGGAGAAACTGTTTCTATTTTTGCCTTTGCAACAGAGTTCTTACATGTTGCTGGACAAGTTACTTAAACCAGATTCTTCCCAAATGGCCACTAAGTAGGCGCTTCTTGATTTTGGGGGGGGGAAGGGGGGGGTTTAAGTGATTTTTTTTTTTTTTTTTTTTTTTTGATATTTCAGCAGATCCTGGGGTCTGCTTTTTGCAGAAGTTCTACACACTTGTAGCTGCAATCAAACTGAGTAAGAGTTGTACTTCTAAAGATGTGCTGTGTAAAGTATGCAAAGAACTGTGTCCCAAGTGTCTGCAATTGGCACCCTAAATCAGTACTTTTGACCATAATGTTGCAAGAGAGGGATAATACCCACTCATCTTCACAACACCCTTGTGAAATAAATTATGGTTAGTATTAAGTGCTTTGTGGGCTTAATCTTTTAAATATAGTTGAGAGTGAGCAGGTGTGTGAAAACCCAGGGAATTGGACAACTGCACTGTGTGTTTACAATTGGAGAGGTGCAGTGGTCCCAAGTTTCCTTCCAGGCTTGGGACAAGGGTGTGCCTTCATGGCTACAAACTGGTCTGCATCATCCCATTAAGCCTGTCACGTCCCCATCTCTACTTATTTTCCCAGTCTCAGTCTGCTTGCCTCCCTGGTCCTAGTCTCCTTCTTCAGGTTTTCTGCACAAGGCCCAATCTCCTAGCTAATTGTATGATCTGCCCCCTCCCATGCCACACCACAGGCTTTAGTCCTAGTCTCCCTCTCTAGGATTGTTGCCTTGTTTCTGGCTTGTTCCCCATCACTTGTAGTTCCTAGTGCCAATCTCTTCTCAGCCTCCTCTTCCTAGTGCCAATCCCTGGCAGTTTGCCTGGCCACTCCCAAACCCCTTCCCCCACCCCACCCCACCGCCAAATGTGCATGTGCACACATCTTTCATCATATCTAGCTCCCAGTCAAGTTCCTTTTTACCCTCTTTTCTCTGTTCAGATCACATGGGTGCCAGCAAGGGCAGAGGAGAGAAGAGGGATCAAGTGAAAGCACAGGAGATGTTTTCTAAAACCAACCCTAATATTATCTGATCTCTCTGCCTTCAAAACAGCTTCTTTCCCTGAGGAAGTGCCTTCTTACCCAACTCCCAGATGGTTTCCTGTGTCTTGGCTGCAATATTTATAGTCCCTTTCTGAAAGCAGTTTGAGATTTACTTTTTCTTCAGGCAAAAGTGCCTGGAACAAAACTGTATAGTGAACTGTTCTGAAAGTTTTGCTGACCTAATTTTCCCCTTCTCCTTTCCAGGAGTAAGGAAAGCTGCATTGTGGATAACATCAAAGTGTGCAGCAATGACAGCGGAAGTGGAAAATTTAAAACTATTTGCATCACTGTGAGAATCCCTCGTAATCCGACTATCGGAGACAAATTTGCCAGCCGACATGGGCAGAAAGGTATTTTGAGCAGACTCTGGCCTGTTGAGGATATGCCATTTACAGAGAGTGGAATGGTTCCTGATATTCTCTTCAATCCTCATGGCTTTCCATCCCGAATGACCATTGGAATGTTAATTGAGAGCATGGCAGGGAAGTCTGCAGCGCTGCATGGCCTTTGTCATGATGCCACACCCTTCACATTTTCAGAGAAAAACTCTGCCTTGGAATATTTTGGCAGGATGTTAAAGGCTGCTGGCTACAACTACTATGGCACGGAGAGAATGTATAGTGGGATCAGCGGGGTGGAGCTAGAGGCAGACATTTTCATTGGAGTTGTGTACTATCAACGCTTGCGCCACATGGTTTCTGACAAGTTCCAAGTGAGGACAACAGGAGCCAGAGATAAAGTCACCAACCAGCCCATAGGTGGGAGAAACGTTCAGGGTGGGATTCGTTTTGGAGAGATGGAACGTGATGCTCTGTTGGCTCATGGCACGTCCTTCTTGTTGCATGACCGTCTGTTCAACTGCTCTGATCGTTCAGTAGCTCATGTCTGTGTGAAGTGTGGGAGCTTGCTTTCACCTTTGTTGGAGAAGCCTCCCCCATCCTGGTCTGCCACACGCAATAGGAAATACTGCTGTACTGTTTGCAACGAGAGTGACACAATTGACACAGTATCAGTGCCTTATGTCTTCCGATATTTTGTGGCCGAGTTGGCAGCCATGAACATAAAAGTGAAACTTGATGTGAAATAACACTCTGGACATAAGTGACAATTCATGTGCCATGGGGAAAGCTGAATTTAAATATACAGACCTTTTATTTGGAGAATTTTAAAGGATTCATTACTTGAAATCTTCCAACATCTCTAAGGCTTAGTAAATCTATATGCTTAAACTGGAAAGACAATCTGCTAAATGATTTAGAAAAGAGAAAAGATGTGCATCCCCCTTATTAGTAATTTCTATCACGCAGTCCCTTGTGCTTGCCTTTCAGACTGGCCAAAAGTCTTTTTGGAAAGTCAGAGCGCTCCACACTACTTGCCTCGTATTTATTGGGCCAGTCCAGGGGTGCTCAACCCCCAGCCCATAGATCTTATGCAGCCCATGGGGCTCCCCATGGGTTTGGAAATTTGGCGATGGGAGATTGGTAGCACCACTTCCCTACTTCAAAATTTCCAGACCAGTGGGGAGCCCTGGGCCCTACATGCTGGATTGGGTGTCCAACCCCAGTGCATGGGGGTTGGCAGAGGCAGTGCTGGGCCCGGGGTGCACTCCTGACAGGAGTGAGTGAGAGGGCAGTAGAGATATGCTTGTGGCTGTACTCTGGTGATGAAGTCCCAGTCCCAGAGCAGGGGCATTGTAAAGCTACTCTGTATTGGAGAGAGTGCCTCAGAGAGGCAGCCGCATTGGGGCTACTTCTTTAGGCATGGCAGAGAGAGACATCAGTTCTGATCATTGGAGTGGAGCAAATTGCTGCCTGTGCTGTGTCTGTCTTGCTCCGCTTGCCAGTAAAAAAGGGCAGTGCCACCCTCAGCATTCTGGCAGTACAGGGATGGCCATTACCTTATGCTCCTACACAGGCACTAAGAATGGAGAGAGCAGGTTTCTTGCTGCAGCCAAAGACAGCAAGCAGCCTAAGGCCAGCTGCTTCCTGCCTCTTCTGCTTTTCTCACTACAGGCTGATTTTTTTAAGCAGGCTAGTTCTTTTCATGCAGGATTAGTCAGGTTCTAGTTCAGGAGTGTCAAACTCATCCAGCCTTTGAGGCTGGACTGGACCCACAGACCAGCCCCATATTCCAGATCGGGAGTGGGCACTGCATGTGGTATAGTCCCGATCCAACCATTGTTCTGCCCAGCCCTGGAGGCACTGCTCTGGGACTGTTCAGCATGGTGCCAGAGCAGCGTTTACATGCAGCATGGCCCTGGAGTAGCTGTGTTGCTTGCAGCAGCTGCTCTACCCCTCTAGGATGTAAACTAAAGCCAGGCATCCTGTGGCATGCACAGACCCATCCAGTACACCCCACGTGCTGCCTGAGAGTCATTCAGACCCGGGGGGGGCCAGATGATTAAGGTTCTGCAGACCAGCTATATATTTGTCATCTCTGTCCTAGTTGGTGTGTCCCTTCCTGGTTTTCAGGTTGTAGCTGGTGTAATCCTGCTATACATGAGGGCAAAGTGCTGTGAAGAATCATTTTTCTTAAAGCTTTTTTATCAATTTGTTGTTATATCCATGGCAATGTTATGCTGTAAAAATATATCATTTTTAGCTTGTTTAAAATTTGTGGCAGAATATGACCTGGCACCATGCTACCTGACATGGGGCCCATGGTTGCCAGTCTCAAATAGAATAACAAATCAGTTAAGTGTTAAGTAAGAGGTCTCAATCTATACATGCCTGTGTGCACCTGTAATTTCACTTGTGGGTAGCCCATGTGACTCTTTACAGGATCAAGGCCTACGTAGTTACTACAGGAACAGGTCCACAATTTGTATTCAGCATCCGAGAGTCGAATTATTTGCCAAATATTATTGACAGTATGAAAAAAATACTTATTTTTAAAAAAATCTTTGTTTGCTCCACAAGCCAGTATAATATAAATGCCCCAATTAAAGAGCTTTATTTAAACATTATTTAAAACAAATTAAGATCTGAGAGAATGTTTTGAATCATTAAAGTCATACAAGGACAGTGGAGACTGCTTACTTTGCTTACTGCTTACTTTGCTGCCGGAGTTTCAATTACTCTTGCTGACATGAGAATAAATATTTTTTCTTTTTAATGTTAGAAACATTTATGTATTAGAAAAATACAAAACTAGCTTGCAGAATTCATATAAAACTAAACAAATTATGCTAAAATCTGTGAACGCTACCTCAAGAGGTTATTAACTTGCAAATATATTGTATTTTCTAGTAATTATTATGACAAGTAAATTTCCAAATAGAAAAAATCATTGCTTGTGGTTGTAAAATAGTTTCTGTCTACAGTTGAAACTTCCATCCTCTCCAGTATCTTCATATGAGTTGGATGGGATGGGAAATAAATACACTGTATCCAAAGGGGTGTGTATGATGGATGTGGAAGAATACTTAATGAAAGAAAAGCATCCTAAAATGCTCACTACCTCCTCGTTCAGAGTCTGTTTATAAAACTGATTTATATGGCTGTGTTTTGTCCAGAGTTTGGAGGGTTAATGGAACTGGTTCAGTGGTACCGAGCACTTGAATCCTTTGCTGAGACTTGTGTCAAACATTAACAAGCAGCTTCAAACTGAACTATGGCAAAGCTGCATGATCCCCTTCTAATACAATGGAATGGTGCAGCAGCATAACTGGAATCTGTGTGGATCCAGCACTGTGCTCTGATCTGTCTTGCTGTGATGCTGAGTAAGGGAAGCAGAAGGAAGTTTGTCCTAATAAACCTGGTCCAGGGTGAGGGAGAATTTGAGCTCTGCGAGATGCTCTGGTAGTATTTCAAGTAGCTAGTGGTCTTCCTGCCACAGAATCTGAGCCCTTCCTCCTTGGGTGCCCCCTCTGGGTTTCCAGGAAAATACTAATCTAGAGCTCACAGGGTGGACACAGAAGCTCTGCCTTGCTATTCCATGGGATTTACTTGGGCTGGTAAGTTTGTATTCCTTTACCCTACTGTCCTCAGCCTGTGACATGACTAGACCCACTATGGGGTAGAGGGATATCTGCTATAGAGGGGGCTGCAATGGGAGGAAACTGAGCCTGAAGGCCCCTTGGTGTGCATACTTAGGCTGGCAGTATCCAAGCTGTTTCCAGTGCCTTTCCTTTGACAAAGGAGTGACTAAGCCCTGCACTTAATGTGACTGCCTAGTCCAGGGGCGGGCAATTATTTTGGGCAGAGGGCTGCTTACTGAGTTTTAGCAAGCCATCAAGGGCCACATAACAGGCAGCTGGGGAAGATAAGTATTCATTTTCTAAATTTTTAGGGGCCCTTCAGGTCGCATGTGGCCCACGGGCTGCATTTTACCCACCCCTGACATAGTCCAAGCTATTAGGGACTGGTTGTCCTCCCATTTGGCCCTCTGTCCTCTTGTCTTCATTGTGCAGAGGAGACTGTGGGAAGGGGGGGAACTCCCTGAGCAGCCACAGTGCTAGTCTCCCACCTGCCTCTCCTGCCTGACCTTTTTAAATGATTAGGGTCTTAACTCAGCAGGAGGCTGCCCTTTGAATGCCCTGTTTTCCTGGGCCTATGTATACAGCTCCAATCACACCTGTACTGCGTCCCAAGCCTCACAGGTGACACGCACGCGCACACACACACGCATACACACACCCCCACCCCACCCTGGTGATCCTGGGTCTCGGGGACTCTCATTCCATTCCTAGAGCGCAGCGGGTCATTGTGCTCTCCTTTGCTCTAATTTTTGACCCCCACTTGGCCTTCCCTCAGCTGAGGACTTATTGGGTTCAGCTTCCTACCTGAGCATTCCTTTTTGGCCTCAGGCGCCCAGAGGCTTATCTGGACCTTGCAAACCCTGTCCTCAGGTCCTTGCCTCTCTCGCCTCCTTGCTCTCAGGAGCTCTCCACTCTTGTGCCTGCCAATAGGTGCCCCTCTGTACCCTGCTCTGCACCTCCGCCGCCTCTGAGGCACATACTATACCTCCTATGCTGCTGGGGTTGAACACCCCTGCAGGCTCAGGTGCCACTCATTGGCAGGCCTGGCTCACCATTCTCACTCTGGGGTTTTGCACCCTACATGGGCTTAGGTGGCTGCAGCCATGCCTGGCTCCACTCTCCAGGGTCTTACACCCTACATGGGCTCATGTGCCACACCAGGGTGCGCCTGGCCCCCAACTGCCACCGATGACAACCCACCCAAAGGTGGGGGCTGGGGTTAAGGCACCTCTACCCGCCTTTCACTGGGGAAGTAACTGGCCTGGCATTTCCTGGGGGTTCCCATACCACTAGGAGCCCTACCAAGCCACCCTTCCCTAGCAGGGTGCAGTTTTATATCATGTCCAGGACTAGGAGCCTCCTAGCCATCCCCATAACCTCCTGCCATTACCTCCTAGTTGTTCTCAAAGCAGCAGCTCCTCCTGGAGATGTTGCTTCCCTCAGTGCCAGGCAGCAACTGCTGCCTCCAGCTCTGCTGGCCTGGATCTACAATGGCCATTCAGAGCTGGGGCAACACTTGCCTCATGCTCTTAAAGTGGCAGACACCAAAGAGTTAAAGTGTTACAGAGACCAAAGTGGGAAATTTCTTATGTGATACCTTTGACTATTCATTCCTTGCTAGTGGGTCCTAACTTTCACCTGTGAAATTCAGAGACCATCCAGTGTTGTATATGGGGGTGGCAGAGCTACATAATCCCCTTCAGCTTAAACCAGGGACAGGCAAAAAGCTATTCTATCTGGCCTACCTGGAAATTTAATCCAGCCCACAGATTTCTACCAGTTAACTACCCCACCCAAGCTGTGTGCCTCATTCCCACCCTCACCCAGCCAAGCCAGCACACAGCTTCCAGGTGGGGCTGCTGCTGCTACTGCTGCAGCAGCCAGGGGACCTGCTTGCCTTCCCTGTTCTCCAGCAGCTCCTCCTCCTGTCCCTGCTGCAGCACTGGCTCCTGGAAGCACGTAGGGAAGCAACCGGTGGGGCTGCAGCTGAGTGGGAACGTGAAGCCTGTGCCCAGGGGGACAACAGCAGCAGGGAGCTTGGGTGGGCAAGGTGTGGATTTGTGGGGTATGATGGAAGGTAGGGGATCCCTGCATATACTCCCCTCCCCCCAGGGTGCATGGCCCCTTGGGGTGCTTGTGGCCTCCACAGGTGCTACTACCTGGTGGCACACTGTTCCAGCCAGCTCCACAGCTGTAGCAACACTCCAGCAAATAAGAAAACTGTAGTACCATAAGGTAACTATTAAGTCTGTCTTTAGAGATGTCAGAAGCTAGCATTGGATTCTGGCTGTTACCATATTATTCAGGTGGATTAAGTGCACAGAGAAGCTTCTAACTGGAAATTACTGGGTAAAAAGGTTCCCATTTTGCTGCACTGCTTCTCTCCTCGTTCATCACTAATGGAGGGAGTAAGCTGGAAGCTCAAAAATGTGGAGGCGCTGATAGGAGTTTCCCAGTATAGGCCACATGCTTTGCCATTTAAGGAATTACATGGGAAGCAACCCAAGTACCCCTGGGGGTACTTGGGAAGGCCCCAGGGGATATGCAGCAGCAGCATGGAGAAGTGGGGGTACTTGGGAAGCCTGTGTGTTGCTGCGCTGTTGCCACTTCACTTTTGGCCACCAGGAAACCACCCCCCTCTCCACGTCTGGAAGGGGGTACCCACCAGAAGGGGTACTCTCCTTAAAAAAGTGCTCAGTGGCCATTACAGCCAGAGCATGGCTCCTTCAGCTCTGGCCCTGTAGCCCAATTACATGTCACTTCATCCCACAAGCTGGCTGATGATCAGATACAGTAAAAAGTAATTGTGCTTCAGGTATATGTTAGTGAGCCAGCTGGAACTGTTGCTTTGGAGTCAGTTATTAGGATGGACCCCTTACAGCAGTGGTTCTCAACCTTTATAAACTTGGCACCCCTCAGAAAATGCCAGTTTTCAGGGGGGGGTTTATTAGATGAAAATATCAGAGCAATTTTTCCATTGCAAAGAACTAAGACCACAAGAGATCTGAAAAGTTTTTTGATCTTAATGATTCCTATCTGAAATCTTTAGGTTTATTTCAAGAATCATATCTGCATACCTAACACTGCTAATACTGTTCAGTACTCTGCAGCACCCCTAAAAGGATCTCAGAGAACCTTGGTTTGGAGCAGTGGTTTCTAAATCTTTTCAGGGTTGAGACACCCCGGGATAGACTTGAGGTACCCCTCCCCTTCCATACATGCCAACTTTCAGTTTTTTGGGTTTTTTTGCCTCCAAAAAAATAAGAGCACTGTGCTCTGCTGCAGGGAACTCAGAAAGAGCACAACTATAGGTTTCCATTTGAAATTTTGGGCTTAGCAAATCACATTTGGAACGCTAACAGCACTGATGTAGCCTGGCACTCCACAATACCCTTGAAAGGATCTTGGTTTACAGCCCCCCGGATCCCTCTTAGCTGAGCCGGTAGGGAGCCGCGCTCACTGAGCGCGCAAACAGGCACAGTCTGTAAGAGCGTGCCGGCGTTTGCGCCGACATTTGCGCTACAGGGGGAGCAGGAGGGGCCCAGAGGCTGACTCGTGTTAGCGCGGGGCAGAGGACCCGAACTCAGCTAGAAACTCAGCGCCTCCTATGATGGTGTGGACACGGAGTGCTGCCAGGGCCCCTGCCCGGGGGGCGCGGCCTTCCCGGAGCTTGTCTGAGGCCTCCACCCAGACGGAGCCCACGGAGGGGCTGGTGTCCCCCAACCCCCTGGCCTGTGGGAGCTGCCCAGCAAGGCCTGGGGGGGCAGGGACTGGAAACCCCCACACCTGTCCTGCAGGTGCCCGCCTTAGGGCCCTGGAGGCGCAGGTGAGGGAGCTCCAGGAGGAGGTTAGCAGGCTGAGGGGAATCAGGGAGGCAGAGGAGGAAATTGACAGATATTTTCTTTCCCTGCAGGGTTGTACGACCAAGGAGGATGCACCTCAAGATGAGCCCTCCACTGCTAAGTGGCAGACGGTCACCTCCTGTGCCAGGGCTGCTCGAGACACGGCAGCACCAGTTCCTCCAGTCCAGCTGAAGAACAGGTACAAAGCCCTGGCAGCCCAGGGGGAGGAGGAAGGAGAGGACGAAACCGGGGAGGAGGCAACTCCACGCTCACCACGTCCCATGCAAGCTGAAGGAGGCAAGAAGGCCAGGAGGAAGAAGCGTCGCGTGATTGTCATTGGTGACTCCATCCTGAGAGGTACGGAGGGCCCCATCTGTCATCAGGACCCCTCGGCACGCGAGGTATACTGCCTACCTGGAGCAAGGATTCAGGATGTGAAAGGGATGCTCCAGACCGTAATCCAGCGCACCGATTATTACCCCGTGGTCCTAGTCCATGTGAGCACTAACGATGTGGCCAGGAGGAGCCCTGATCACCTGATGGAGAACTACCACGCTCTGGGGTGCATGCTGAAGGAGACGGGTGCACAGGTGGTTTTCTCTTCTATCCTGCCAGTGAGTGGACGAGGCAGATGGCCTGAAACGTGCATCGCAGAGACCAACTGGTGGCTGCAGGAATGGTGCTTCGAGGAGGGCTTTGGCTTCCTCAACCACGACCGGCACATCATGACGAGAGACATGCTGGGATGGGATGGGCTCCACCTTTCCCCTAAAGGTAAGCATGTGTTCTCTTCTAGGTTGGTGGACCTTCTCCGGCAGGCTTTAAACTAGGCTCGTCGGGGGAAGGGAAAGATGAGGGTGGAGGAAACATCAGGCTGCCAGACCAAACAGCACCCACAACTACAGGCCAGCCCAGACCAACGAGCAAAGCAAATAAACAGGTAAGAGATAGGGGCCAGGGTAACGCTGGGACTTGGGGGTCAGTACACACATCCACAGGAGGCCTCAAATGCCTCTACACAAACGCTCGTAGTATGGGTAACAAGCAGGAGGAACTTACCCTCCTGCTGGCTGACATCAGCCCGGACATAGTGGGGATTACGGAAACGTGGTGGGACGCAACACATGATTGGGTGGTGAATGTCAAGGGCTATAGGCTGTACAGAAGGGACAGGACAGGAAGGAGAGGTGGGGGAGTGGCACTCTATATTAAGGAGGAATACACATCCTCGCCAATTAGCAAGGAGTCAGGGGAGGGGCACTCTGAAGTGCTTTGGGTTAGAGTACAAGGCAGTCGAGGGGAAACAGACTTAACGGTGGGAGTCTACTACAGACCTCCCAACCAAGGGGAAGAGCTTGACCAGGAATTCTTGGGTCAGCTCATGGAGGTAGTGAAGTCTAAGGATGTGGTAGTCATGGGGGACCTGAACTTCCCGGACATCTGCTGGGAAGAGCAGTCAGCCAGGTCTGAACGCTCACGCAGGTTCTTGGCCAGAGCGCAGGACCTCCATCTAACCCAGGAGGTGCACAGCCCCACCAGGGGAGATCCTTTGTTAGACCTAGTGCTGGCCATGGGTGATGACCTGGTGAGAGGGCTGCGGGTGCTTGACCACCTGGGCACCAGCAATCATCGCCTGCTGGAATTCACCATCCAGCGCAAGGTGGCAAAGGCCTGCAGTAAGGCAGCAGCCTAGATTTCAAGAGGGGAAACTTCAATGAGCTAAGGAGGATAGTTGGGGAAGCGCTGAGGTCCCAGAGGGGAGGGGAGCCAGGTGTCCAAGGAGAGTGGTTGCTCCTTAAGGAGACGATCCTCCAAGCCCAAAGGAAGGTAATCCCAACGAGGATCAAAGGGAGCAGGAGGGCACACAAGCCTCCATGGCTCACCAAAAGCATCCGGGAATGTCTCCTTGCTAAAAAGGAGGCTTACACCCAATGGAAAGAAGGGGTCATCACCAGGGAGGACTATTCTGTAGTTGCTCGGGGATGTAGGGGGGTAATTAGGAAGGCCAAGGGAGAGATGGAACTGGGACTAGCTTCCCAGATTAAGGACAATAAGAAGTCCTTTTTTCAATACATAGGGGGTAAAAAGAAGGTCCCAGGTAATGTGAGGCCCTTGCAGGACACGTTGGGAAATTTGGTCGTCACACCAGATGGCAAAGCTAACATGTTTAACGATTTCTTTGCCTCCGTCTTCCTAAGTAGGAATCAGAACAGCCACCTCCCTACTGGGCCCCCCTCGGGCCCCGGGGGGAGGCACACCTGGGCCACGGGTTAGCGAGGATTTAGTTAGGGAGCTTCTGGAAGGGTTGGACGTATTCAGGTCAGCCAGCCCGGATGATCTCCACCCTAGAGTTCTAAAGGAACTGGCCGAGGTCATTGCAAGTCCCCTGGCACGGCTTTACAAGCACTTGTGGTCCTTTGGTGAAGTACTGGAGGACTGGAAGAGGGCCAACGTGGTCCCCATCTTCAAAAAAGGCAGGAAGGAGGACCCAGGAAACTATAGGCCAGTTAGTCTTACCTCGATCCTAGGCAAGCTGTTTGAGAAAATTATGCTGGCACACATCCAGGAGGGGCCAGCAGGGGACTGCATGCTTGGGGCAACCAACATGGGTTCATCAGTGGCAGGTCCTGTCAGACCAACCCAGTGGCCTTTCACAGTCAGATCACCAGATCATTAGATGCAGGGGTAGTAGTGGATATAGTCTTCCTGGACTTCCGGAAGACTTTTGACACCGTCTCTCACCCCGTTCTCATTAAGAAACTGGGGGACTGTGGTGTTGACACCCACAGTGTCAAATGGGTCGCCCACTGGCTGGAGGGCCGCACCCAGAGGGTGGTTGTGGATGGGTCCTTCTCAACCTGGAAGGGTGTGGGCAGTGGGGTCCCCCAGGGCTCGGTCCCACACTATTCAACATCTTCATCAATGATTTGGACGAGGAGGTAAAAAGCACCCTGTTCAAATCTGCTGATGACACTAAGATGTGGGGGGACGTGGGCACACTGGAAGGATGCAACAGACTACAATCAGACCTAGACAGGTTACAAGGGTGGGCAGATGAGAATAGGATGGGTTTCAACACAGACAAGTGCAAGGTGATGCACCTGGGGAGGAACAACCGGCACCATACCTACAGGTTGGGGAACTCCCCTCTTGTCAGCACGGAGGCGGAAAAGGACCTTTGGGTCATCACTGACTCCAAGATGAACATGGGCCGGCAGTGTGGGGAGGCAGTTAGGAAAGCCAACCGCACCTTGTCATGCATCCACAGATGCATCTCGAGCAGGTCCAAAGAGGTGATCCTCCCCCTCTACGTGGCACTGGTCAGGCCGCATTTGGAGTACTGCGTCCAGTTCTGGGCGCCGCACTTCAAGAGGGATGTCGACAGCATGGAGAGGTCCAGAGGAGGGCCACTCGCATGATCAGGGGACAACAGGGCAGGCCCTATGAGGAGAGGCTATGGGACCTCAACCTGCTCAGTCTCCAAAAGAGAAGGCTGAGGGGGGATCTAGTGGCCTGTTATAAACTAGTCAGGGGGGATCAGCAGGCATTGGGGGAGTCACTGTTCCCCCGAGCACCGCCAGGAGTGACCAGGAATAACGGTCACAAGCTGGCAGAGGGTAGATTTAGGTTAGATATCAGGAGGCGCTACTTCATGGTCAGGGTGGCTAGGGTCTGGAACCAACTTCCAAGAGAAGTGGTGCAGGCTCCTACCCTGGGGGTGTTTAAGAGGAGGTTAGAGGAACATCTTGCTGGGGTCATTTGACCCCAGTATTCTTTCCTGCCATGGCAGGCAGGCGGTCTAGATGATCTGCTCAGGTCCCTTCCAACCCTAGAAACTATGAAACTATGAATACCCTTGAAAAGATCTTGGTTTACATCAGTGATTCTCAGCCTTTTCAGACTCTGCACACCCCTCAGTACAGACCAGCTTTTAGTTTTTTTTTTTTTTGCCTTTAGAAAAAAGGACAAGAGCAGTGTGTTTTGTTATAGAGATCTCAGAAAGGCTGACTATGCATTTCTGTGGTGAATCACACCTGTAACTCTCAGAGCGCTATGGCAGCTTGGCACCCCGCAGCACCCTCAAAAGGATCTCACAGAACCCCGGTTTGGAGCAGCAGTTCTCAGCTTCTTCAGACTTAATTCAGTGCACCCCTTGGTATGTACAAACTCTTAGTTTTCATGGGTTTTTTCTGGCTTTTATGAAAAATGGTAAGACCAGTTTGTTTTGCTGCAGAGAATTCAGACAGACGATGATTATGGGTTTCTGCCTGAAACCTCGGGCTTCATCCGGTGAATCACACCTGTCAGTGCCAAGGCGGCCTGGCACCCTGAAGCACCCTCCAGCGGATCTCTGGAAACCTTGGTATGGAGCAGTGGGTCTCAGCCTTTTCAGACTTGATGCACCCCTCCATGCAAGCCAGCTCTTCATTTTCACACTCCTTTTTCTGCATTTAGGGAAAAAAAACAGTAAGAGCAGTGCATTCTGCTGTGGAGAACTCACAATTATGACAACTTCGGCTTTCGGTCCTAAGTCTTGGCCTTTATCTGGCGACTCACATATGGAAGGAAGTCTCCCTCCTGGCACCAAGGTGGCCAGGCACCTTCGGAAGGATCTCGAGGCAGCCCCAGGGCTGAGGCTCCCCAGTCTGGAATCACTACTTGACACAAGTGGGACCTGCTTTTCCCGGTGTTGCTTCCACCCGCAGTGCCAGCGGCCCAGAACCGCCTTTTTTTTTTTTTTTTGGAGACGTCTGACTGACGCGACCCCAGCCCTGCTGAAGGCCGCTACCCCTCAGGGCCGGCTCGGCGGGGAGCCAGGCTGCGCGGCTCCCTCCACTTGTGCCCGCTCCCAGGGCTTGGGCGGGCGCGGCAGGCGGGAGGCAGTGGGGGTTTCCAGCGTGGCAGCCACGTGGAGCCGCCGCAGGCCGGGAACGTCGCGCCCCGCGCGCACCAGGCGCAACAGCTCCGAGAACGGCAGCGCCGCGGGGCCCGGGTCCGTGCACTGTTCAACCGCCGATTCCATGGCCGGCCTTGGCCCTCCTCGAGTACGCATGCGCAACAGTCACGCAGCCTGTGCGGAGGCAGCGGGAGGTACCACTGCACTGGGAGGGAGTGGAGATACTACCACACTGGGCATAAGGGGAGGGAGGGTGGGAATACCACTACACTGAGAAAGGAGCGGAAAAGTGAGGGGAGATAACGCTCCACTGGGCATGGAGGGGAGGGAGGCTGGAGATACCACTGCATCGAGCATAGGGGGCGGCGATACCATTGCAACACTTAGGCGTGGGCGCTACCACTTCCGCCAGGCGGGGGAGGGATGGAGGGAGTGGGAGGTACCACTGCAGGCAGCCGCGGGAGGGTTACCCTGGGGGTGTGGCAGCCGAACGGGGGGGCGCAGCTGGGGCGGCAGGTGCGCGCGGCAGTTACTGGGCGGAGGGGGCGCGGGCCAGTCCCCGCCCCACCTCCCCCTCCACTTCCCCAGCCCGGCCGGGGTCGCCATGCGGCTGCTCGGGCACCTCCTGGCCGCCGCCGCGCTGCAGCTCGTGCCCGGTGAGTGCGGGCGGAGGCAGTGTGGGAGCGCTGACCGCCGGCGGAGCCAAGCGCACGGACGCACTGAGCAGCTGTGCCGGGGCGTGGGGGCGGGGACGCGGTGCTCCTCTAGGGCGAGGGCTCCCTCAGGCGCGGCCGGGGTCTTGTTCCGTCTGTTGCAGCACCAGCTTTGCCAGGTCTTAAATATGAACTGATCGAAGTTACTGTATTTGCTGAAAAACGTTCGTGCACTGGAAAATATACAAATAAGTCTGTCTGCAAAGAGGCCCTCTCATTTACTTCATACTACTCGCTGCAACTTGCCAGTGAGTGAGTGGGGATGAAATAAAGAAATCTGTCCAACTGGATGACCCCAAGGCAAGCTTCATGAGGAAGTGCTGACAGTAGTCTGAAAGTCAGTTGAAGCTTTCTGAGAGTGACTTGGGTTTTGCCTATGCTGCCTCAGTTACCTGCCTCAAAAGTTAACTTACATTTTGCACACTTCTATTATTATTGATCACAGTCTGTACTAAGGTTAAAATTACTGTACAAATATGCAGGCAGGGTTCTTTGGGTAGATGTGATATCTTTTATTAGGCCAACTAAATAGTTGGGGGCCCAAAAGCTTTCCAAGAACCTTTTTCCCCCCATCAGGCACAGGGGGACTGCTGGTGCTATGTGTTCTCCAAGGTAGAAAAGAAGCTAACTTACAACCAGCAGGCTTGTGCAAATGCAAGTGGAAGTTAGGAAGACAATGGGTAGAGATGGGAGTGAGGGAAATGTGTGAAGGAATGCAAGTGGTCAGCTGGAGGGAGGTTAACTGGGGTATTGGATGTCAGGCAGGTTGTCATGCACAAATATGATCATTATCATACACCTGGCAACACTGAACCATGCTGCCTAAGAGCAGCCATGCTGTGGGCAGCGTTGGGCAGCCCAAGGGGTGATGTCTTGCCACAAGCCTGCCTGTCCCACCAGCTGCCATCAGAGCCGTGCTCATTCATTGTCGCAGAGGGATCACCATGCCCAACCTAAACCACAGAGGGGCACTGCAGGCAGGTGATGGCATCTCTGATACCCCGGGAGCTGCAAGTTCCCTTGATGTTGGAATCAACTGATATAACTCATGACTGGTTCTTGTGTTACGGGATCATGCTGCACACCAAAGATTTTGGGTAAAATCTTCCTTTCAAAATGATCTAGTAGTGTCTTATTTGCTTATGGGACCACCCACCTTTGGCTGTCATAGGTTATGCAGGGCCCAGGCCCTGCTCAGGCATTAGTGGATATCTAGCAGAGGCACCAGCTGGGTAAGAGTTAGGAATCCTTCTTAAGAGTTGTGGAGTGACTTCTGGCCTTGTCACTCCTGTTTGATCAGGCTCTGAGCATAGAGGCTTTGTGACAGGGACATGCCTTGTGTACTGTTCACTGGCTGCTTGTTCTCCTAGAAGGCAACGGTGCAAGCCCTTCCCCCACATTGGCACCCCCCCTCACCATGGTGGTGAATGGCGAGAGGAAGACGCTGGTGATGTGCATGGTGGACGATCTCCCTGAGGGCACAGCGGATGCCATCTGGTTTTCAAATGAGAATGGGAGTGCCTTGGATTCCTTCACATATGGGTTTTCTCAGGCAGAGGACGGCACCTTCAGCACAGTCTCTCACCTCTCCGTCCTCACCACAGAGCTGGAGTCATGGGCTTCGCTTGCCTGCCATGTGCAGCTGAACAAAACCACGCAAGTGTGGAGTGCCATCCTGCTGCCAATCTCTGGTATGTATCACAACAAAGAACAGACATCACCAGAGCCACCTGCCTTGTGTCTTTCACCTTCAGTGCCCACATCTCTGTGACCTCACCCCTCCCTCCAATCCTTTGCAAATCCTGAGTACCTACACTCAAGTGTTGTCCCTTTGATTGTGACTCCTTCCTCTCCTCAGGTACATCTTCTGGCTGGTGATATCTCTGAACCCTGGGCCAGAAGGCAAGGGTCTAACAGCAGCTGGGGTTGCACTGTGTACTATATTAAAATGCAATCAAAGTCTAGATGCCCTGACAGTTAATTCAGTAGAAGGATTCCACCCTTTGCCAGATGCTGGTCCCCAGAAGGAGTTTAAGTAATGGCAAATATGGTACAGAAGTATTAAGTCAGTTGGCTTGGAGGGGATTATGCTATCTGTGCAACAGTAGGGCTGAGATGTAGAGAATGGTGATGCATCTGGAAAGCATAGAGACTTCAAACTGTTGCATTTAATAGAGCTCTCTCCAGGGTAATTCTCCATAGTTGTTTGAAGCTAGTCTTCCATGATAAGCCTGATTTAATATCCATACATCTCTTCCCTCTCAAAACAAAGGAAAATGTGATTGCATTGTAAGAGGATTTTTTTCCTTAAACATTTTGCTATCAAGTATTTTACTACAGCTTAATATTTGTTTTGTTTGGGACTAATACAGTAGGTATGTAGCTGTAACTGGTCACTTTTATATAGAGGAATGAAATCAGACCCCTAGGCTGAGATGGACTGGGGAATCTTTTTGTTCAGAGATGTTTCTATATAGCATGTTTTTAACTAAGGTAAAGGGGGAGTGCACAGAAGCAGTGTTATGACATCCTGTTAAAAATCAGGAAGCCTTTAATTAAATGACCTGCTTCTACCCACACCACTAACTGTGACATCGTGCCCACTCTGTAAGTTTCTTTGTATGTTTTGGCACAAAAGGGAGGTTTTCAAAGACACTAAGAGGAGTTAGAAGCCTGATAGATGGCTTAAGAGAAGTGTTGTCAGCCTGTGGCCCAGGGGCCAAATCTAGCCAGCAAATGCATTGGGTCTGACCTGGCCTGGGGTGGCATGGGCGTTCAGCCAGCACTCGGATGTCAACACATGGCTTTTAAAAGCTCTGTCCCTTTTGGAGCTTGTGAAATTATTGATTTAGAGGTTCTTTGCATGTGTGAGCTGTTAAAGAGATTTAAATTAATTACTTAAAAGAATTTAGTAACTGTGGTCAATCCTACTGCTTCAAAAACTCCTACCTCTACTGTTTTAAATTTCAGCAAAATAGAGATTTTTCTGCATGGGGCATTGCCATGTTAAATGTGAGTTTTAAAGTTCAACTGTTTCAGTTATCTCAGCAAAACAAACAAAAGAAGTGCAGCTGTTAGTTTTAAAACAGAAAATATATATTAGACACAGCTGTCTCAGTTGCAAGAAATGTTGTTGAACTTTCCAGAAACCTTGATTTTTACACAGAAACGTATAAAGAAAGAAGTCAACCAAAAAGGGAATGCTTTGGGAATTTTAAAGGAGCAAAAGTGCACGCTTGTGGAAGGAACTGTGCTGGTACCTGGTACTCTTGCAGTTGCTGTAATTACTCCTCCTAATTGTTTTAACTCTGTGTTGTAGAAGAGAGCACGGGAGAGACGTGTCCAGATGAAGACCAAGGTGGTAAGTAATAAGCAATATAAATATAATATATAATAATATATATTTAATATATATTATTTAGTAATATATTGCTCCCAACCCCAAAAGTTGTCTGGACATATTTGTGTTTTTCCATATTTTAATATTTTCATCACCATCTAATGAAGTAAGCCCTCTGCTTATGAAAAGCTTATGCTATTCATCTCTGTAGTTAGTCTGTAAGATGCAAAACTACCCTGGCTTGTGCCTCTTATTTGCAGCATATGTCTGAACTCAGCCAATCCTGTGATAGCTTTCCATTTGGAGCAGGAAGCATGTGGATGCAGCCTGCTTGCATCCTTGTCCTAACCAGACCAAGGGAATGCCCATGTTGTTATATGCCCATGTTGTTGTCTATAGCTCTAGGACCTATCTTAGCCATGTGTGCCAGATTCCTACTGACACTGTATTAGATTCTGTCCACAACCCCTGAGGTCCATTATTAATTTCTTGATGTGGTACCCCAAGGCCTGCTAATACAGTGATCTCTGTTTCAGCTCTGCATTTCCAGTCCTACACTCTACTTCTCCTGGCCATCAGAGTTTTGTTGCTAAAGTTCCTTCTGCTTGATGTGCTTGTCACCTGTAGCTTCCTCTTCAGAGGGTAAGACTGTAATAAAGGAAATCTGTAAGATACAGTTGAACTCTTAAGCATGGCATCTGATCACTAAGAACTTGAAACAGCCCAAGAAGCTGCTAAAGTACTAATAACAGGGTGCATCTACATGAGACATTTATTGCGGAGCTGACTAATTAGCTCCACAGTAAAGCATCAGCATCTACACATGCAGTACTATTAGGCCAGAAGGAATTTATTAACTTTGCTGTAGGATAGTAGTGCCTAACACAAGTACTATCCTCCAGTGGAGTTATTTGCACCACTGCAACACATGTAGACATTGATCAGAGCCAGCTGGGCACAAGGGTGCTACAGCAGGGCTGCCTGCCAGCTAGTATTCTCATCTTCCAGCCAGCTCCTCTGCAGCACATTGAGCCAGGCTGGAGCAGCCTCAGGCTGGCAGGCTGACTTTCAGGGCCCCCTGTCAGCCAGAGCTGCACCACTGCAGTCCCAGAAACACATGTAAACACTGCATCTGGGAGCAATAAACTCCAGCGTGGACTGCACCAGAGTTTATTACACTGACTTAATTTCATGTGTAGATGCACCTGCAGTGAACAAAATAGTTCAGTCATTTAGGATGCTGCCATTTTGTAGAATATGGCTCTGGGGAGGCAGTTCGCATATAAGTATAGGGGAGGGAGTGGGAAGGCCTAAAGCTATGATTTGGGTTTATGCATTTAGAAACAGTTTGCTGCTGAGCCCAAGGTACTGTTTTAACTTTCTTTCATTTTTGTGTGTATCTTTCACTGAATTCAAAAGGGAGCTGCACTCTCCGGGGCCTTATCTGCACTGCTATGGAGCCCCTCCTGCTAGTGATGTGCTGATGTAGCTATATTGGCAGGGCCCCCAAGCAAAGAGGTAGTGTATGCTGACAGTTTTTTCCTGTTCAGCAGAACAGCAAACTCAAATAGCAAAAGTTCTCTTCTGCTTGCAGGGGTCTCTAGAAATTATGAGAGTTCACTTTCGCATTCAGCCAGTCCCCATTGGAAGTAAATGTTTTGGGCCCTGTAACCAACAAGTGTCGTTTTCCACTGATTTCCTCTGAAGGCCAGGCCATGCTGTATATGACCTACAAGCTGGGGGTATGAGCTGTCTTCTGAATGTTGTGGTTTAGCAGGACTTCAACCGCAAGCTACCAGGGGTTTGCTGTGCCTCTGCAGCACCTCCTCTGTTCAGGCAAAACAAAGTTCCACAAAATAGCAGCAGAATGATAAGCTAGTAAAAAGCCTGTCAATGGGAGACAAGGTAGAAAGTGTTCTCTGCCATGTACTAACTTCCTGTGTATCACAGTGTTTCCTGTCCTTGCAGGGAACATGGATCAGCCCAGCTGAAATCTCTAAATGGTTCACCTGCTTAGGTGTGGTTCTTCAAAGGAGAGGCAGTCTTGTTTGTCATCATGGAGAGCATGGACTAAGGACAAGCTTTAGCCCAACAGAGCTGACAACCAGAGAAGGCCACCACCTGGCTAGCAGGAACAATGCTCCTCACATCATTTCTTTATGCCTCATGGCTGAGTTGGAACAAAACCAAAAGGGACCACCAGAGCTGTGCTTGGTTTACTGCCCCCTCCTCCAACTAGTCTGCTGTCATCTCTTGGTGGGTATAAAGCAGGCATTCCCTAACTGGGCTTAGCGCATCACAGAAGACAATGTTTACCCTGGGGTGGTAAGGAATACCTATATTCAAGGCTTGCTGGCCCTAGGAGTTGAGTTGAGCCTAGGCCCTGGCCTCAGCTGTGCTTCTTGGCCAGCAGTGTTGTCTCATTTTTTGTTTCTTGTTTAATTTGTTGACTGTATCAGATCAGTTACCCTGACTAATTGCAGAGGATCATGGAATTCAGTATGCTCTGTTTACTTGGAGCAGTGCTGCAGAATCTAGCTCTTGTACCCTAAACACAAACATCAGGGAACAGTCAATGAGTTTATCCTTGGAGCCAGAAGCCACCAGCTAGGAAAACTTTCCAGAAGGAATTTTCTGCCTTCTGAACAACTACTGAGTCACAAGCAGGAGTATGTGTAGTCTGGTACTCTCCCACTGGAGAGTGGAGAGGTGTTTCTCTCTTCAGCAACATCCTCCTCCTCTTATGAGTGTGTCTGCACTGCGATAACTGTGTTAGGCATATGCATGCTTTGATAACAGAGTAAGTGCAGCAGTGTGGAACTCAGTGCAGACTGTGAACACCACTTAAAGTGTGTAATAATGGGTGATTAGACCATGCTGAGCTTGGTGCTGCTGTAGCCATGCTGCTTGCAAAACCTGTGCTAGCTAGTTTAAAGTGAGTTCAGCTGTGTGCACAAGCTGCAGACTTTAGTGTAGATATACTGTGTTCTTGTCTACTTTTCAAGGCTTCTGCCCCCCTTAGTCCTGCTGCCAGACAGGAGCCATGAGTGGAAAGTCACCAGTGTGGACACATTCTTGTGGCTCTAGTGGAACTCTGTCATCTGTGCTGGCATGCTGGGCAGTGCACCCTGGGGGCAACCAATATTAAGGGGGCTATGGCAAGTAGTAGAAAGGGTGGGTGAATCTACTTGTGCCTGCTCCTAGGCAGCAGCAGAATCCTTGTGTCCCTCTCAGAACAGGCCTGCAAGGCCTCCTTCTACCTGCAAGGAGAAGAGGTTCTGGTGTCATAGGGGAATTGTGGGTTTGGATGTACCTGCAACTTTTGCCAGCAGAACTTGAGTTCTTCCAGCAAACTTGTGCATTGTAAACTATATCTAACTGTGCTTTTAACAATGGATTGCTGTTGTCATGGCATCCATCACCTGAGGGAACTGCTCCTCTGAATTATGGGTTCCCCCTCAAGTGTGCACTGTGTGTTTGCAAGGGAAACGAGAGCATGGGAAAAAGCTTTTGATGTTTTGGTGATTACTGGTCACAAAGGGATTTCCTCAGGATGAAAAAAAGCATCCAATTATTTGATACATCTCTATAATAAATCAAAACTGTGGAGTGTGCTCTTGTGTATCTGGTGAATCTTCTGTCCATGAATGTGCTTCAGTGACTTCATGTCCTAAAGTGCCTTTTTCTGCCCCTCACTTGTTGACTGCATTTTCACGCTAGTGCTGCAAATGGGAGAGGAACAGTGGAGAAAGCCCTGGTTATGCTGTTCACTCTCCCTTTCAGGATCCACTGTCTGCCCCTGTGTAACACAGGCCTATTTATTGTTTAAGGGACAATGCTCACTCAGAAATGCTTTAAGCCTCCCTTAGAAGGGAGGCCACTGGGTAAGCAGCAACTTATTCCTTGATACTAATCAAAATAACAGGGATGAGACTGAGGTCATAGCTTTAAAACAAGTGCACCAAATTGGGGGTATGGGGAACTGAGCACAGCACACTGGATAGCGCCTGCTGACTCTCAAACAAGTCCAAGGAGCCAGTGGATACTGCCTAGTGAAATGCCTGGAGACGGGATCTCATAAGTGAAAGGAAAGTTGCCCAGCAGTTCCTGGGGCCCCTCTTGGCCAGAGCCTCCTTCCTGTTAAGATAGATGGCTAGCCTGGCTCCTGTATAAACACAGGATACTGGACAAGGTGGACCTACAGTTTGACTTAGTAAATGGCCGTTCTTGTGCCTATGTTCTCAGGTATTTGTTGGGTCCTGACTGAAGTTCAGACGTTAATTTTCAATGCTGCAAATCCTGCTCCCATTTTGAAAGCTTCAACTAGAATGCTTCAGTTTTGAGCAAATATGGAAGATACCCCTTGCCTCCCCCTCCAAGTGCTTCAAAATACCCACAAAGGCATACAGTACCAGTGCTCTTCAGATCTTCCTGCATGCCTCTTGGCCTCCTGAGTGCATCCAAGTGCTGTGGAGAAGAGCATGTTTGCTGTCCACCTCAAAGGAAGGGAAAGCAGAGCACTGTGGGATAAAAGGACTGAATCCCTTACTGCACTGTGGTGGACGGTGTAGACATTTCAGAAAGTGCTTTGGATATATTTGAAATGCTTCATTAGGCATGAACATCTGCATCCTTGCCGTTTGTATCACTTCAAAGGCACTTGGAACACTTCAAATAGCACACCTGCTCATGGTGAGAGAATTGGTGGCTAGCGTATGCTTGTGGTATGCCAAGTGAGCATATGTGAAGTGAGATGTGGGCAGGGCATACTTAGGGCAAAAGCAAAAGATGAAGGGTGGAAATGAGAAAGGATGGGGGGGGCATAAATGGCAGAGCCTCAAGACCTTCAACCACTCAGAAACCACCTACAGTTTGAAAATGCTACACCTAAGGAAAGATGGAGATTTTACATAAATGAAACACCAGTGTGATGGTGTATTTTATTAATGAAATTTGCATAAATAACACTATATCTGCAAAATAACTGCACTGAATGTCACCCAGGGCTTCCCTGTACCCTCAGAGCCTGCCTAGATAACATCCACCCCTGCCCCAGACTCTGCTAAGATTTTTCATCTAAAAAAGCCTTTTGGTATATACAAACCTACAGAGATGAGGTAAGAAAGGATGCTGCTGCTTCTGTAATGAATTCACTTCAGACAATAGGGTAGGGCAGGAGTGGACAAAATGTGGCCCACCAGGCCATTCTATCCAGCCTGTGGGGTACCTAAAAAATTTAGAAAATTAATATTTATCTGCCCCTGGCTGCCAATTGTGCTGCCCTCAATGGCTTGCCAAAACTCAGTAAGCGGCCCTCTGCCCAAAATAACTGCCCGCCCCCGGGGTAGGGAGAGAGAATTCAACAGAAGACATCTTTGCTTCTATTAACTGCTTAACATGGGAAAACCGTTAATAAGCCAAGTAACGGGGGCAGGGGTAAGATGGGCAAGTCCTAAGCCCTCTGTTAACCAATCGCCTGGGCCTTGGAGGCTCACCCGCTCCGGGGAGTTTCTGCTTCGATCACTTGGCCCAGGGCAGGTCTCACGACCCAGGACCTAAGTCCCACCGCTTAGGTCTCTACTGAAGGGCTCCATGGGCAGTGGGAGAGCACGGCCCAGCACTAGCAGGCTCCTAATCCCGTTTTCTCCAATGAAAGCGGAGCCGGCCGCAGCGAGACCCACCCCGAGGTTTCCCAGCCTCAGGCTAACACGTGGGGATGGGTCTCCGCACCCTCCTGCCCGGCGGTTGCTTTGGGCAGGGACCAGACAGCTGGCGAGAGAAAGCCGGAGCGGCACCCGCGGCCGCTCCTGCCACGTGGCCAAGAAGGGTCGTGGCGCGCCGCAGCCTACGGCAGTGCGGAAGAGTCAAAACACCCGCACGTGAGAGGCGCGCCCATTGGCCAGCTGGGCCGCCGCGGCGGGCTCCCCCGGCCACGCGCGCCGCTTGGTTTGGGCGCGGCTGTGCGTTGCTACAGTTCCGCTGGCGATGAGGGTGGGGCGAGTGCCGGAAGTACGTGCCCGGAAGTGAAGCGAGAGGAGCGGGGCGCCTGCTTTTAGCATCCTCCTGCTGCCATGGCTGCGCTGGTCGCACCTGTTCTTGCGCTGCTGCTGGCGCTGAGCCGGGCCCTGGGGGGCCGCGCGGCCGCCGACGACACCGACTGGGTCCGGCTGCCCAGCAAATGCGAGGGTGAGCGCGGGGAGCAGGGGCCGGGCTTTCGCCCGGGGGCCGAAACAGGCGGGGACGCGATTCCGGACCACAAGCCGGACCCGGAGGCTTTACGGGGCCCCAGCCTGAGCTGCGGGCAGCAGAGGGGCCCCTGGCGCTGCTGTGCGAGGGGCGGGGGCAACCTCCTGGGGGCTCTAGGCAAGGCTGCAGGGGTGCGAGCCCCTGCGGGGGAGCAAGCCCCTGCGGATCACAGCAAAGCACCGACACCGGTGGTGCCAGTGCGGGGATGAGTGGACAGGGAGGCCGTGCCTAAGGAAGGCCTGTGGGCGTGGTCCGCTATGGAACAGGTGTGTTCATGTAGGTAAGACTTTTGGGAGAAGACCCAGTAGTAAGAAGTCGATGCTATCAATAGTCTGCAAGTAGTAAGAGCAGAAGTAAAAGTCATGAATATGCAGGAAACCAAAAGGTATGAAATAGCTTGGAGTTGGACTGCTGGAGAACTGAATTATTGGGCTACACCTTTGAATGCCCTGGCCAGACCCTGAGCTGTCTGACCAACAGGACAGGGAGTAAGACCTTGCTTGCATGGTAACTAGGATAAGAGTGTGTGCTGTGCTGTGAATAAACGTTAGTGGATGGGAAATTTCTGCATCTCAAGGATTCTTTCTCTCAACAACTCACTGGTTCCCTGATTTGGGGTAACACCTTGGGTCTAAAAAAGCTTGAGAACCCCTGATTTAGAGGGGCAGCTGGGGATTGAGATCCAGCCTTGCCCCTTTTCCCCCTGCACCCAGGAGCATGTGTCTGGAGAGCACTGATCTCCTTCATCTTGGGCCTTCTGGCCCTCTTCCTTCCCCTAGTGCCTATCCCTGTGCTGCACCAGCTGCACTTCTTGTGGTGCAGTGTGGGGGGAGGGCAGAGTAAAAAAAGGGAACTGCTACTGCTGGCTCCAGTGAGCCTGTCTGATGCTGTCTGACAGTAGGAACTAAGAGAGGAGCCAGGGGGAGAAATTGATGTCTGGAAAACCTGGTGCCTGAAAAAAATGACTGAGCCTGACAAGGATGGGGAACATGGGGATAAGGGACTTGGTTGATCAGAGAAGGGGCATCAGGAGAGGAGAAAGTCCAAACATGAGGCTCAGTGATATAAAGGTAGGTGAACTGCTTGCTATGGGTGCTAAAGCAGACCCTGAGCTCTCAAGAGTCTGTGTTGACTGATGAGCAGTTGCACAAGAATTCAGTGACTTCTCATATACGACAACCCTTTGAACTGACGCAAATGTGAAAGCCCCTCCCCTGTATCAGTAGAACTTTATTTGGGGTCACAATTCTGGAGCAGGAGTTCTGCATACATCTGCCCATCCTGATGTATTGTGCTGGTCTGCAAAACACAGCCCCATGATGCTTTTACATCCTCCCTTTTCCTGGCAGTTCTGTTTACTTGTATGGTTTCTGCTGCCCTGGGATCATGGCAACTGGATGTTGGCTCCCTATTTAAATGCTGGCCTGTGGCATCCTCTTTGCACTCAGATGTGCCATGGAACAGCACTTTGACAGGTCCTGCTTTCTGTTCAAGTGAGTGTTACCCACTAGCCTTTCAGTTGCTTTCTCATTGTGCCTGCAGTTGGAGCCATGCTGAGATCCTAGATCTTCTAAAACTATGGCTGAAGCGAAGTTGCAACTTAAACTCCCCCAAAACACCTGCAACCGAGAGGTATATGGCAGTATAGGGACCACTAGGATTTTGTGTAGTACCATGCAGAGGTGAAGGACTTAAAGCAGGTCTACAAGCATACGGGATGGGTCCTGGATGAGGCCCTGGATGAGCTGGGCCCTGGATTCTGGCTGGGCCCTGGATGAGCTGCCTCATACTGCAAGGAGCTGGGCTGGGTCATGGCGGAAGATGCCAAAATTGAGCCATGCTTTGCGACCGATGTCAGGAAGGAACTAGGTAAATTTGAGCTCATGGATTAGAGGTGTCCTTGCATGGAAAAGTCCCCAACAATCTGTCTCCCAAAGGCTAAGCTAGGTACCCATGCAGCAAACCTACAGACTCACTTCTCTACAAAAGTCTTCAGTAGCCAGCCTGCTGCCACCAAGGATATTCAAACTTCAAGTAGGAAGAGCACGGTAAACACACTTGCGTTTGCATTAGCTCATACTACACATCTAAATGTGGTCAACTATCATTTTTTTTATTGGCAGTAGTCTGTGTAGTCAAAAAGATGTTTGTTTACAGTGCTTGCTTGAGCACTAAACCCTCTGGCATGGTTGCAGTGGGAAACTGGATCAGCATTGTCAAATTTGTCAACCCAGAAAAGACATTTTCCTTTATTTTTTCTCTAGCTCTGTAAGTAATTTTCACATAAGTAGTTTTGGTTTCTCTGGCAGAGCCATGCCTCCCCAAAAATTTAAAAACAGTTAAAAACCATTCTGAATAATCTCATGAATGAAAAGCTACAAACTCTGATACTCCTGCATAAATACTGTTGCTAAAAATTGGCATTAATAGTGCATCACACTTTCAGCACCTTTTGGAGGTAAAAAGAAGTGCTTCAGTCAAGCCCTGACACTGGAGGACAGCCCTGCCATCTCCATATTTCATGAATATGTTGCTCTGCTCTGGCACTTATACTCTTTTTATTTCCCTGCTCCCACCCCCTCTCCAGGCACTACCCTTCTTGCTAACAGTAAGGCATATCTAGTAGAATTTCCATTCATCTCCCAAAGCAGGTATTTTCTTTGCTGTTTCATCATACAGGAGAGGAACATTATCTTTTGCAGAGACTGCTCCAAGCCTGGAGGAATTAGTGCTGAGCATATAGCAAGCCAAGTCACCAGAGCCATGTGAAAGTCCCAAGGCAGGCCACAGTAGGCTAGAGGTGGAATCATACCCCAAGAACCTCTCAGGCATCCCAGGGCTAAATGTGCCTGACAAAGCGGCAGGCAACCTCCAAGTCTAAACCGGCAGTTCTCAACCTTTTTTGTGCCAGGACCCATTTGTAAACATCAATGCCCAGTCTCAACCTAGTAAATAGTCTAAGTAGAAAACAGCCCTGTGGTCCTGCTGGTGCCCCTCACTCCCAACCACAGGCCCTCAATATGGGGGGGGGGGGCATGTGCACCCCAGATGTGTGAACCCACAGCTGCCACGGGGCTGCAACCTGGCTGGACCAGCACAGGCAGGAGCCGCCTCCATGGCCCAGTAGGAAGGACTCTTTGCAGGAGGGCCTGGCAGGGCAGTGAGACTCATTGCTGCTAGAATCCCCATGCCAGCCATGGTGCCAGCAGCATGAGGAGTAATGGATGAGAGGGGCCGCACTTCCCTTGCCTTTTCCTGCCACCAGCCACTTGTGCACCAGGCCGCAGCTCTACCCTGCCAGCATGGCCCAGCTGCCTCTGCTGCTCCCCTTAGGCAATGGCTGTACCCTGGAGAGGAGGTGGGGTGGCAGGCAGCATGACCTGTGCCCCTCCCTGCTCCCCCTGACAGGTCATCTATGCCTGTTTGAGGCACTGTTCTGCTTATACATTCATGACTGATGGGTTCCCAAAACCAGGATCCTTTAGCCAAAATCCCATTTGTTCTTCCCTCATGTAGATGCACAAGGCCATCCTGACTGTGCCCCAGCAGTTGTCATTTAGGAGAAAGCAATCTGTTGAACTCCTCAAATGATGGACAAATCTCTGTGCCTCCAAACCTGCATCAAAACCTTCATCCTTTCTTTTTGCAGAAGTTCCATATTAGACAGTCTATTGTCAAAGTTTGCGGTTCAAGCTGCTTGGTTACCTGGTCTTAAAGCAAGCTTTAGTCATCTGGCTTTTAAGTTCCCTAAGATGCCAAGTAAACTACCATGTAACAACTAGTACCTGTTTTCATGAGCTGTTGCTGCCCCACAATATAAGATTAGCATGCAATTGTGACAGAACTAGTGCAGTAGAGGGATTCTGATGTGGTATGTACCCAACAGTGGGGTACCAAAAACACTTCTGTTGAGTGTTTCCACTTATCAGCATCTGTGCACTGGAGATGCAACTCATCCATGTGGGGGTTGCTATAGCTGGCAAGTGTGCAATGCCATTTCTAGAAGAGAGAGTTTGTGGAATGGGAGGAAAGGAATCCTGGGACTCTTGGCAGCTGACTTCTTGGTGTCTTGTAGGTGTAAATCTGAAAAATTCTTGTGTTTCTGTTCTAGGAATTACAGGAATATTACATTTTACAGCAGCTTACAGGGTAGTTAGCAGGCACCGTGGATTTGAATGCAAACCTTACTTAGAGTTCCAAAGATAAATAATGTATTGGATCGTATTTCTCTCCTGTCTTCCAGTGAATAAGGCCTGTCCCATATCTGCTCAGAAATACTCTGGAAGTCCTTGGAGCAGGCAACAGTCTGGATAGCAGTCGCCTTTTCCCCACTCTCAGTTCTGAAGGCTGCCCATCATGCATCCTGTCTTCAACAATCCCTCGCAGTTGAGAGTGATTGTCTTCCGTGATTGTTTTATATGCATGTCCAAAGATGGCTGATGAGGCCTATCCGGAATTGACAGACACCGCTGCAGCTCGGACGTGTGTTTCTGTGTGGGCTGGGTGGCGCTGGATTCTTGATTTGCTCTGTGATGCATTGTTTCTGCCATTCTCACTTTTCCACCTGTTGTTGTCATGAGGTTGCAAAGTACCAAGATCCCTGAGGCAGACTCTTCCTCCATTTGGGGCACTCCTGGATGATAGTCTCCCACAAGTTGACATCAATGTTCCATTTTCTTAAGTTGGCCTTGAGGGTGTCCCTGAAGTACTTTCTCTGCCCTCCTCTTGAGCATACACCTTAGCTGAGCAGGGAGAATAAAACTTGCTTCAAGAGTCTGAAGTCGGACATCTGGATGATATGGCCAGCCCAACAAAGTTGATATTGATTGATCATCACTTCAGTACTCATGGTGTTTGCTTACAGTAGGACACTCATGTTGGTGCATCTCTCTTCCCACTGGATTCAGAGGAACTTCTGCAGGCAGTGTTGATGGTACTTCAACAACTTTAGACGTCTCCTGTACATTGTCCTTGTCTCAGCTCTGTTCAGCAAGTGGAGATCACGACTGCTTGATATAAACCATGAGCTTGGTCTCAGATCTGATGTCTCAGTCTTCAAACACCCATTTCTTCAGATGTCCAAAGGCTGCACTTGCACTGTGAGGTGACGTTGGATTTCTTTGTCGTGTCAGCCTTCTGGGAGCGATGGCTTCTGAGGTACAGGAAATCAGCATTCTCCAGAGTGTCACCATATATCTGGATTACCCGAGCTGGGCACTGTTCATTAGGAACTTGTTGGTGAAGGACCTTAGTCATCTTAAAGTTAAGTGTCAGTCCCGTTTTCTTGTAGGCCTTAGTAAAGACATCAATGATTGCCTGAAGGTTTGCTTCTGAGTAAGCACACACCTCACTACAGCATCATCAGCATACTGGACCTCAGTGATTGAGGTCAGGGTGGTCTTGGTTTTGGCTCAGAGTTGGCTGAAGTTAAACAGTTCAGTAGTTTAGCTCCACTCCAGCTGGAAGCTTGCTGGTGGTCAGATGTACCCTGTATACCACTAGTGTTGCATACGCAAATGCTGTGTGTGTTTCATAGTTTCCTAGTTTGTAGGGTCGGAAGGGACCTGAGCAGATCATCTAGTCCGACCCCCTGCCATAGCAGGAAAGAGTACTGGGGTCAAATGACCCCAGCAAGATGTTCATCTAACCTCCTCTTAAACACCCCCAGGGTAGGAGCCTGCACCACTTCTCTTGGAAGCTGGTTCCAGACCCTAGCCCCCCTGACTGTGAAGTAGCGCCTTCTGATATCTAACCTAAACCTACCCTCTGCCAGCTTATGACCGTTATTCCTGGTCACTCCTGGCGGTGCTCGGGGAAACAGTGACTTCCCCAATGCCTGCTGATCCCCCCTGACTAGTTTATAACAGGCCACAAGATCCCCCCTCAGCCTTCTCTTTTGGAGGCTGAACAGGTTCAGGTCCCGCAGCCTGTCCTCATAGGGCCTGCCCTGTTGTCCCCTGATCATACGAGTGGCCCTCCTCTGGACCCTCTCGATGCCGTCGACATCCCTCTTGAAGTGCGGCACCCAGAACTGGACGCAATACTCCAGCTGTGGCCTGACCAATGCCGCACAGAGGGGAAGGATTACCTCCTTGGACCTGCTCAAGATGCATCTGTGGATGCATGTCAGGGTGCGGTTGGCCTTCCTAACTGCCTCCCCACACTGCCGCCCCATGTTCAACTTGGCATCAGTAATGACTCCAAGATCCTTTTCTGCCTCTGCACTGACAAGAAGGGAGTTCCCAGCCTGTAGGTATGGTGCTGGTTCTTCCTCCCCAGGTGTATCACCTTGCACTTGTTGGTGTTGAAACCCATCCTATTCTCATCCGCCCACCCCTGTAACCTGTCTAGGTCCGATTGCAGCCTATTCCTCCCTTCTAGCGTGCCCACGTCCCCCCACATCTTAGTGTCATCAGCAGATTTGAACAGGGTGCTTTTTACCCCCTCGTCCAAATCGCTGATGAAGATGTTGAACAGTGCGGGCCCAAGGACCGAGCCCTGCGGAACCCCACTGCCCACGTCCTTCCAGGTTGAGAAGGACCCATCTACTACCACCCTCTGGGTGCGGCCCTCCAGCCAGTTGACGACCCATTTGACTGTGTGGGTGTCTACACCACAGCCCCCCAGTTTCTTAATGAAAACGGGGTGAGAGACAGTGTCAAAAGCCTCCCGGAAGTCCAGGAAGACTATATCCACTGCTACCCCTGCATCTAATGATCTGGTGATCTGATCGTAAAAGGCCACCAGGTTGGTCTGACAGGACCTGCCACTGATGAACCCATGTTGGTTGCCCCTAAGCATGCAGTCCCCTGCTGGCCCCTCCTGGATGTGTGCCAGCATAATTTTTTCGAACAGTTTGCCTAGGATCGAGGTGAGACTAACCGGCCTATAGTTTCCCGGGTCTTCCTTCCTGCCTTTTTTGAAGATGGGGACCACGTTGGCCCTGTTCCAGTCCTCCGGTAGCTCACCAGAGCACCATGAGTGCTCGTAAAGTTGTGCCGGGGGACTTGCAATGACCTCGGCCAGTTCCTTTAGAACTCTAGGGTGGAGATCATCCGGGCCGGCTGACTTGAATACATCCAACCCCTCCCCCTTTCCCTTCCCCCCTCCCCAGATTTCAGGGTATACATATCTGATAGGTTCTTCACTTATGACGCTGTTAATTTGCAGTAATATCCTGTCAATGTTGGCATGTTGCTATGAAAAATGCAGTTAAACTGTCTTTGGAAGATTACAACAGTTAATGCTTTTACTTTTCCCCACATTCCAAATCTTAAGAAATGTACTTATTTTGTGCACATGTAGTTTACCGTGCCATCCTAACCATGTATTCACCACTTACAGCCAGTCTTACAACTACAGGTTAAATATTGGTCACCTTCTCCTTCTTTACTGGCTCAGGCCAGGTTGATGTATGCCATGCTCTTTATTCATAGGCCAGTGTTCTCATGTGTTCTCTACTTTTGTTGTTGCATGTCTGTTTCTTAGAGGCAGGCTACGTGGGTAGAGTGCAGACTTTAGCTACCTTTTGCTGTGCATAGTGGTACATCATGACATTTATCTCACAACTAGCCAATTGCCTGTCAAGAATGAGGGGGAAGGGGGGTGGGGAGCGGGTGGGGATGGAGCCTGGTGCACAGACACCCCCCCCACACACACCCCAGCGGCAGTGGGGAAGGGAGGAGCAGGCATGGGCCAAATGTGAGTGAAGACTGGGCCCAAAAGTGGAGAGCAGCCAGGCCACTGCAGCGGAGTGGTGGGAGGGGAAGCAGGGGGGTGGGAGGACTGGGCTTGGGGCTGATGTGGGGAGGAGGAGTGGGACCAGGCTGAGAGGGAGGAGGCCCACTCCTTCCCTACCTCCACTGCTACCACATGGGGCCAGGCTTACTGCTCCCCCCCCACATCAGCCCCCAAGCTCACTCCTCCCATCCTCCCCGCCACTGCTGGGTCAGCCTGGGCCCCCTGTTTCCCCCACCACAGCAGCCCAGCTTCTTCCCATCCTCAGGCCTGGTCCTCCCCTGCATCGAGTCCAGGCCCATTCCTCCCCTCCCCACACTTGCCACTGTCACGGTGTGCCTGCTATTCCCCCCACCACCGCTGCGTCATCCTGCATTGGGCCCTGCAGGTAGTAGCAACAATGGAAGTGGGGAGGGGCAGGCCAAGGCCAGAGCCAGTGACCTGCACTCCCCATGGCATGCTGACCCTGCTCCCCACTGCACCACTTCCACCATCACCTGCAAGAAGTAAGGGGGGGAGGGCAAGGCCAGCTCTGGTGGCCTCACACCCCCGTCTTCCCACTCCATCATTTGGCCTCACCCTGCCTGTTCCGTCTGCTTCATTGCCACCAGCTCCAGGGAGCAGGGTGGGGGGAGGCAAGGCCAGCTTCCCCCCCTCCATCCCCTGTGTCCCTGCCATCATGGTGGCACTCCACTGCTACCAGCTCCTGTTCAAACACTTGTTCGCACTCTGATTGGCTGTTCGTCAGCCAGTCAGACTGAATAAAGCATTACAGACAGACAGGCTTAGGCTTTTATAATATTAGAATGCCTGGGGAGAAGCAAAGGATTATGGGATATCCATCCAACAGGTGGTGGTACATAATTTGGGGGATTCTCCCTGTGTTGAGGTAAGAGCTGGCTGTGTGTTTGGATGTAGTTGTGTAAAAGCAATTTCTAATCCAGTGTTTGTGCTCCAAAGGAACTCTGTCTTTGGTTTTCCATGGAGGTTTTTTGCCTATTAAATAGAAGATATATTCTCAGAAACCAAACTGCATAAAGTTGATTTAATTACCAGTGTGCTTAACACAATCACCTGCCTACACAATGCCCTCATCCTGCCTTAAACACACATGGTCCTTTGGTGAAAGGGTCACACTTGGTCCTCAAGTGAAATCCATCCAGGTCCACTAATCTACCTGTGTTTTCTCTTCTCTTCCCCAGTATGTAAGTATGTGGCAGTAGAGTTGAAATCTGCTTTTGAGGAAACTGGGAAAACAAAGGAAGTGATTGACACAAAGTACGGCTTCCTGGATGGAAGAGGGTCTGCAGTCAAGTATACACAATCGTAAGTGAAACAGCTTCTGACAGCTGTCCACTGGTTGCCTTGCTGCTCCCTTGGGCTATTAAATTGCTTCACAGAGCTCACTTCCAGAGGAGTGAGGTCTTCCCCTTGTTTTTGGCAACAAAGGCTTCCTCCCCTTTTCCAGAGTTACTATTGCTGGTAAGATGTGTTTGACATGTGGCCAATGAGAGGACTGGAGTGGTCTCTCTGTCAGATGCTGCTGCTCCATTGCTTAGTGCATGCTAAACAATGAAGTGCAAATCTTAGTGCATGCTAGATTTGCATTGATAACTTGTCATGCCATTGTGGAAGCTGTTAGACTGTAGGGGGTTCTGTTAGTGAAGGAGGAAGCAGTTGCAGCAGATGACACTGATTCTGTTCCATTTAGTTCATATTTTCAGGCCCACACAGTTGTAGAGGAAGAGTTTTCTAAAACCAGAGCTGAGATTCTGAAGCATGGCTCCATGGTGAGTTTGACTTGAAGAATCCATGAGGTTTCAACTGCAGCTCTCAGGCTAACAAGGAAGGCTAGAAAAATCTCAGGATTCAAGGTGGAGCCCTTGACACACAAACAGAAAAGGAGACTTGCCAAGGCATTCTCTGAGAACTGCTCGGCTTCGGAATTAACTGCCCCCATCCATGGTGTGCCAGACCCTGGTTTTGAGCTCCTACTCACACTGCCAAAGCTATCTCTTTCTGCAGCCTTTTGGGAAGCAACATCTGGGTAAACCAGTGGATAGCACCTAGGCAGCTATAACTTCATGATCACAAGGCAACATGTGTTCCAGGCAGAGTAGACACTTCAATTAATTCAGTACTGTAGTTTTGTTCTAAATGTTGTGTTTTTTCCAGAGACCCAGTCAATTCAAATCTAATCACTTGAATTTCAGGAATGTTGCCTGCCCCTGACACCCCCCTGGCCACTTCTGTAGTTGTACTACCATACAGTTAATTCCTTTACATGTTTTACTCCACTGCTGGTGTGAGAAAATGCTGATCCAAAGAGATGATACTGAGTGCAGCAGAGCAGCAATGCTGCCTTACATACACAGTATGTTCAGCATACACAAAGTACACCTACTTTTTCTTTGCACTTGCCCTGTGTTACAAGCAGCAAGAGCAGGTGAATGGCTTTAGACAGAAGGGTGATATTTGGTCCCTTAACTTAGTGGAAAGACCTAGAGTATAAGACTGCTGCATGTCTTTGAAATGTAAGCATTTTGGTTGCAAAGATGATCATTCAAGCCTGAGCAAAGCAACTGAGGCAATTTGCGCTCTGGGGCTTCAGGCAGGCAGTTTCACACTTCTGCTTGGTGCTTTCCCAAGAAGCAGCACAGTGAAGTGGACAGGGAATGCACAGGTTGACTCCTGTGGTTCCAAATGTTGAGGCAAGAATAGAACTACTTGTACGCAGTGTCTGTTGCTGCTGCGGAAAGTCCCAAGTGACTGGTGCTGCCTGCAGGACATAGGAACCCAGAAAATGGAGGCTGTGGTGGGAGCACCTCTGTGGAGCACCTCCTTTGTTGTTCCCAGGAACCTCACGTAAGGTAGTGACAAACCTTTGCAGGTCCTAGGAGGCTTTGAGAAAGACAACTGTTCGTTTGCAGTACCTGTATAGGGGATGGGGTAATATGGTGGGCAGAGCTGTGGAGGTGATAGCAGCATTTGGAGGAAGAGAGTCCCACCTTAACGGGACCCCTGCTGAGGAAGATTGGAGTCAGGCCCAGTACCATGTCAGAAATGTGAGCAGTGGGGAGAAGGACACTGCCCCAAGCCTTTCATTTTGTATGTTGATTTCTAACCTACTGGTTTTGTCCTCCAGCTAGTATTTTTCTAATCCAAAGGCCTGTAGCTCTTTTCACTGGTTTCCTTTTATGTGTGCAGGGATGTCCGGCTAATCGAAGTGACAGAGAACATCTGTAAACGGTTGCTGGACTACAACTTGCACAAAGAGAGAAGTGGAAGCAATCGATTTGCAAAGGTTTGCCACATTTCTCATCCCCTCCCCTCCCTAGTGTTTGCATGGAAGAAACATCACTTCTTCTCCCAGCACTTGATTAACAGAGGACATCTGAGCTTGTGTCCCTGGCCTTCTGCTGAGAAATAAGTTTCCCCAGGTACAGGACTTGGGTCCAGCTGAGGCTGCCTTGTTCCTCTCCTTCACTCACATCCTTAGTTGAATCTTCCCTCCATCCCTCTCCTTGGTCAAAGGCTCTCCAGACAAGAGCACTTCACACCCAACCATCTGCATAGTGGGAAGCCATCGTGGAGGAGCTGTGGCAGAGGTGCTCGGAGTAGAGGGGCAATCCTCCCTCCCCCCACCCCCAACCACCATTTAGCAGTGGGCTTGTGTAAGAGGCCCATGCAGAACGGTTCTTGTGCTCTTATTGGGATTGGGGGCAAGCAGGTAATTGTCCTAAAAATACAGCTGGGAGTATTCCCAGCCCAGTTAAATCTTTACTTCATCAAAGGTGAGCTCAGAATCTGCACTGACCCATGTGTGTAGTCTCCTGGCAGCTTATGCAGCTTCTGAGAAAACAGATCTCCCTCTGGAGAGGGCCATGGCTCAGCTCTTGCATTGCGTACACAGCAGAGGGGGATGTGTTTCTGAGAGCTGGGACTGGCCAAGTTTGGATTCAGCAGTGTGCTCAAGCAGTAAACGTGCTCACAAAAAGAGCACTTTGCTGGCATGCATGTAAGTGCCAGGGGGACATACTGCTTCCTGTGCCATTCTTTACTACAGTACTGGGCCTTGCAAAGGGCAGGTGCTTGGCAATAGATAACCACCAACACTGTGGAGCCCAAGGGTCTTAGGCACTGAGGAGATCCTTGCAGATGGCCTAGAAGCCTACTGATAGTGCAGGTAGCACTGCTTGCTGACCTGACTCTCATGGGCACTCTCAGCAGCACTGGACACTGCTTGATCACAGAGCCTGTACACCCCCTCTTCTTGCTCATCTAAAAGCTCTTCATCTTAGTTACTCTTTCCCTTCAGGGAATGTCAGAAACCTTTGAAACACTGCACAACCTGGTACATAAAGGGGTAAAGGTGGTGATGGACATTCCCTATGAGCTGTGGAATGAGACCTCTGCAGAAGTAGCTGACCTCAAGAAACAGGTACTGTGTGAATGCTAGCAACCAGTCACTGCTTGTTTGGGGTGGAGTGCAGCAATGGCCAATAGGTGTGGAGTTCAGCGTGACCCAGCACTTCTGATGCTGAGCTAAGAGATCAGAGAAAGCTCCCTCAAACTGGAGAATGGTGTCCTGTTCAAAGTGTTTGCCACAGTGCACAAACTGTCCATTTTTGTAAAGCTTGTCCATTCTGGGGCCCTGTGTTCTCTTAGCATGTACATGTCTGGGATTGTCCTTGGAACTGGACTTTGCTCTCTCTCTCTGCTCCAGTGTGATGTGCTAGTAGAGGAGTATGAAGATGTGATTGAAGATTGGTACAAACATCACCAGAAAGAAGACCTCTCCCAGTTTCTCTGTGCAGACCATGTGCTGAAAGGGAAAGATACAAGTGAGTTTGACTTTGGTAGATGCAAGGGAGTGTTGGCTTTCCAGTGGGGCAGACTGAGTTCCTCAGCATTGGGGTAACGTGTGAGAGAAGAGTGAATGGAAGGTGCTGCCTCTTAGCCTGGCATGTTGAGGCAGTTGGTGAGATGGACAAAGAACCAGCAGGGGTTAGGGGATCAGTGTGGGGAGGGGGAGCCCCATGGTCTCACTGCTCCCTTCTCTCATTCACACCATCCCTGCAGGTTGTCTGACAGAACAGTGGACTGACAAGAAGGGGGACACAGCAAATGCAGGGCAGAAGAAGACCAAGAAGAAAGGTGGCAAAAACAAGGAAACTGCAGAGAAGAAAAAGAGGAACAGGAAGGAGGAGCCCACGGGGGCAGACCGCCACCTGGAACCAGACACCCATGGGAACCCCAAGGACGGGGGCATCCAGGAGAAAGCTCCTCTTTCACACAGCTCAGCTGATGAACTGTAGGCTTTCCACAGCTGGGGCTCCGCACTGTAGGGACTGCAACAGCCAGGCATCTTGCAGGATGGCCACCCCTCTATTACAAAACAGTGAATTAAATAGGGATCTAATGGGTTCTTCTGTGGGTAGCAATCTGCTCCTGATGGGCTGAGATCTCAGCCAATTAAGTTATGTTGCCACTGGTCAGCTCATCATCTGAATACTAGTTGTGGTGTAAAGAGAGGGCAGGCAGGAAGTAGCTTCCTCATGGGACCATATTAAGTTGCCCACATACTCCATAGACCTTCAGCAGCTGAGACCTGCTACCCTCTTTTCTTTCCCCTCTGCCTCCCTTTGCCTAGCCTTGCCATACTGAAATGGTTCTGGAGTCAGGAGAAAGGAGGGTTGGTTTGGTCACATCCCTTGCCTGCTCCAAGGTGGCTTACCAGCAGCTTGGCAGGTGAGCAGCCTGCAGGTGGGCTCATGCTTTGCACTTCATGGAAGCAGAGCTAACCCTGCCCTCCCTTGCACCAGCCAGGCCTAGAGAGTCTACTAGGGTGGCACAGGGTAGAGAACTACCTACTCTGCGAGAGCCTTGCCTTAAGAACAGCTGCAGTCACCATCCCATTCAGAACGGTGCCCCAGCAATGTAGCAGTTCTTGATCCCTCCTGCTACTACAGAGAGCGCCCTTCACCCTGCTGCCAGACACCTGCAATCGATAGTGACCTTACATATTGGGTTAGTCTTTATACTGGCTCTCAACACCCCTCCCCTGCTGCACTGCAGACAACAGCTCCTCACTTCCCAGGAAGAGGTTTTCTTATATTATGCAGGTCTTCCTGCCTGCTGGGCTTTACCTCCTCTTAAGTAAAGGGACAGCAAGTGCTGAGGGAGTGGGAGCCTGCAACAGCCCACAAAATGCTAAGGTGGATGCTGGCAGCAAAATTAACTCTTTCCATGAAGACTTTCCCTTGTTGCAAGAGGATCCAGTTTGTGTGCCAGCACAAAGACTCATCAGAGCTCTGTCCTGTCAGATGTGTTGGACCCGGAGTGGGAGTGGGATCAGGCCTGACTCAGTCCAGCTGGACTCACCTGCAAGCCCTGTCGCAGGTCACCAACTCACCCTTTGGCCTATTGAGATGGCTGTTTTGGTAGGAATGGGCATGTTCCAAAGTGCTCTCTACTCTCACCAGCCATAAGACCTGTGGCAGAATATTTCCTGGCACTGGAGGATGCAGCAAGTCTTTGCTTTTCAGCCAGAGGGCAACTGTGGACTTCACCTGTCTCCTAGGGCAATCTTTTGCCATATTATCACGAGTCTCATGATATCTGGTGTTTTCTTTAAAGCTTCCACTCCTGCTGTTGTGCAATTGTGAGTCTCGGGTTTGTTTTTTGTTAAATGAGGGCTGTTGCTGGCCTTCACCATGGAAGGGAAGAGTTTGAAATGTGACCGGGAGTTTACTCTAAAAAACAGAAAGCAGATGAAATCCCAGACATGTTTTCTTAAGATCTCAAAAATCAGCTTGAACATCATGAGGGCTGGGGGCTGCCTGTGCACAGGGATATAGACACCCCCAAGAGGCACTAGCTAGCTGAAGAGTGTACCACTTGTAGCAAGGCTGCCTTCCCCAGGGACCCCTCTTCTCTGGAATATGCTGTGACCTACAGAGTGACTCCCAAAATGCATTGGGCAATGCAGCTGGCAAGGGAACAGGGGCAAATGAGCTTTGCCATGACCCAAGGCAGCAGGGGACTAAGTGAACAAAGGCAGCCCCAGCAATTACAGCTTGTTTACCCTGGAAGCTGGATTTGGCATCTGTCATCTAGTAACTAGATCTGAAAATGATCACCTGCCACAGGTCTCATAATTTCCCTTCCCCAGAGAGCTCTCCCTTCCTCTGATTTTTCTCTCCCCTTTTTCCTGCTGAATTCCTATCTACATAGGATTTGCCCATGGCAGGGCATCCCCCATGTATACCTGTATACTCCAGTCCCCTGATGGGGCTGTAACTAGGATGGCCTTGGGCACCCAATGACGTGAGGATGTTGCACTGAGCTTTCATGCTTGGAGAAGTGTGTGCTTTGTGCATTCTTATCTCCCACCACTGGGAGACCAGAAAGGGCCTGGGCCTGGAAATCACCAAGAAGGGAAGGGAGCCCCTTGACACTGGTGGAGAGCTGTCATGGCTTCCGGTGGTGTATGTGGGGTTGCTGACATCTGTGTAAGAGGAGATTGTTTCACAGTTGTCAATTTGCTGGCAGCTGCTGTTCCCTCTGAAGCATCTGTAGGCCTCGTACTGGGAGGAGGTGCACCCTTCTGCCCTCAGCTGCCTGGGATATCAGAGCTGTACAGTGGGGACCCCAGCTGCAGACCCTCTCCATCAACTAGCATGCTGCCTGAGACGGGATCCATTCAGAAGCATAAGTAGGTTTTTAAAATGGGACAAAATGTTGAGGTGCCTCCCATGGGGGATGCCCTGCCATGGGCGAATCCTATGTAAAGGGGAATTCAGTAGCCCCTGCCCAAGTGGCAGCCCTGGACAATCACCCCTCTGACTCCTTATGTCTAAGCCTTGGGGTCCATTCAAGAGCCCTGCTAGGGGGCAGGAGACTGTGTCTTCATCACAGTCGTGAGGCCACTCCAGCCTCTGCCACCTTAGAGAGAAACAAATTAAGTTAGAAGCTAAGCTCCGCTTGTAACAAGTATATCTGACGGAGGTTCCCAGCTGGGGCCCTGGCACTGGCACCAACTGCAGTGCATCAGAGCCATAGAAAAGCCATAACACTGGGATTTCCTGACCAGTTGGTGTTGGGAGGTTTCCAGTTTCTCTCAGATATTTTCTTGCATTTTGACTTCTCCCTGTTCTCGGGTGATGGGATTATTGCAGATGCAGAAGATGCAGTTCATCCATCTCTTGCCTTGCTCCTGGATATTCTAAATTTTATCCCTCTGTGTTGGCGCACACAACACCCTGCACACCCATGCCTCGTGTTTCTGTACCTAATGCCAGCAGGGAACTGTGCTGCTATTTATTCAGTTTGACAGAGTTCTCCTTTCAGCATGTTGCTGCTTTTTTTTCTTCACCTTATCTCAATTTATTTTTCTAGTACTGAGGTGTCCAGAAAGGAACAGAGTGTTCTAGGTTCTGGCTGGGCAGGAACTGCCTACTATGAAATACTATACCTCAGACTTGTCTGCTGTCATATGCCTTGCAAGTTTCTGTTCAATGATATCCCGTGGAGCCAACTTAAGGTTGCTCAGAGACTCAGCTGTTGACTGTCTCCCAACTCAATTTAAGTTTTCAGCCTTTCAGCTGTAGCTTTGTGGAGGGTTTAAATTTGCAGCATAGTTTTCATTCACTAGGCAATCACAGCTAGCTGTGGGGAACTTCTAGGACAGAACCTGACTAGTTTAAGGATTGAGCTGCAGTTTAAGGACTGCAAACTGGATTCTGGGCTGTGGTTCCTGTGACAGCCACAGCTGGGCTCTGCAGCTGAGTAACTACCTTTTGAATTTGTGTCCCCATTACAGTGTTTGCCCTAGGTCCTGCATGTTCAGGGAGTCTGACTGCCTACTTATATGGCCTTTCACCGTGCAGAATTTCAGAAACATCTCTTCTGCATGCCTGTCCAGCTGACACTGCTGATGTGCCAGTGTCTGAGCAGTCACTGCTCTGCCCTGTTCCGGAAACTGCTTTCTCCAGTGTCAAACACAGGATTAATTTATAGCAATGCACTAGTGGTCTGTGACAGTGACACGCAACGCCTGCTCTGGATAAACTTTCCCGGCAACTTGAATGCAGCACATCATAACTAGTCACAGGTACCTTAGCTAAATGCTGCAGGTGGCTCTTGGGGCATCTGCTGGGACCACCCACAAGCTTGCTGAAAGTGGCGCTGGCACTCTGTGACCAACAGCAAGCTCTTGTCTGAGTATAGCCCCAGCTTTCCATTCTGCTGGGTGTCTGGCACCAGTATCATCTCCATACCATGCTGTCTCACTCCCACTCCTGCCCCAGCTGCACTACAGACACTGTTATACACATGTGCTACTGTTGCTAAAACCAGCCTCAGCTCCCCTAGTGTTGGTGCAGGTGTTGGTGAGCTAAAAGCTGCCTCAGGCATTGAGTAGACTTTGTCCAAGCAGGCTTACAGGGTAGTGTCAAGTGCCAGCACACTACAAGCCATTGGCCTCCTAATACCAGTGGGAAATCATGCAAGAGACCTTGTAAATTTGCTCCCAGGGCAGAAAACATGGCAGAATGCTTGCCTGCCTACCCACATCCTCTCCTTGCTGTGCACACAGGCTAAGGAAAGGGGTAAGCAGTCTCCCCCCTTCCCTGACATATACACACGCTCCCAACTCTTTTCCTTCCAGGAACGGTGCAAGTCTGTAAGGTGCACCCTCCACAGGAAACAGCTCATGAAGAAAGGGGAAAAGGGAAAGCTACACTATATCCAACTCTCTATTGCAGCTACTGCCAAAACCTCCTACCCCTAGAATCCAGTCTTGTTCTCATGGCTTATATGTGAGTGTCTCTAGTGCAGATTTAGCCTGGATGTTACATATGACATGGTGGGTATTTCTGCATTTGGAGGTAGCATCTGCCTCCCTAGTATTTTGTGGCAGGGGGTGGGGCATGATGTGGGAGAGGAAGGACTACCTGTTGCATTGCCAGAGTGCAGCAGAAGTCATGTGCTCTCTTGACCGGCTAATATGGGGATGGGTTGGTTCTGCTCTGCAGCTATGTGGTTCCTAACACATAGAGGTATGTGGAGTGTGTGTTTGCATAACTGCAGTTGATAGCTTCCTGTAAGGGTTGTGCACCAACCACCATATCCCTACGAAAAGACGCTCTCACCACCTGCCAGATGAGTGACCGTGAGCAAGACGTAGACACTGGGGAATGGAAAGCCAAAACCAAACTGTGAGAGGAGTGACCGTGTAATGGCAGATAGGGGAGACCAACTTGCAGGTGCTCTGTTCCCATCCTGAAATAGAAGTGCAGGAGATCTCAGGAGTTACTGAAAGCAGGGAGGGTGAGCTGTGCCTGACCCTGCAGGGATGAGAGAACTTCACAACATAGGATGCTCTCTGCCCATTCAACATGAAGCCTTTTCAGGCCATATCTGTCTCCCAAGAGCGACCCACCAGGTGCCTCTTCCATGCTTTGGCAGCCCTGTTCCTCCCTTGGCATAGCACTGAGAGGGCTACTGAACAGAGAGGGGCTGCTTGGGCCCATGCACAGGCAGGGCTGTGGATCTCATTATGTTCTACCCTATGCAGAACAATCAGCTGAGAACAAAGGGGTGTGGAGCCAAAAACACCTGTAGGCAGGAAGATAGCAAAGTCCTTTTTCTGTGAGGACACAGAATCAGGGGGTCAGAACAGTAGCTGGAAAGTTCTTCCTTAGAGACACCTCTCATGGCACCATATTCCTCTCCAAGTGGGCAAGGCTTTGGACTAGCCATTGTTAAGTATTGGGGTCCCCATCCCCTTCAGACACTGGGGGCTCAGGGACCTTCGATCCTCCACAAATCTGCTGAACAGTCACTTGGTTTCGCATGGCATTTCTCTGGGCCCTTCCTTCACCACCCTCCTGGCCCCTTCAGGCTTGCTTGTCCTCTCCCTCCTCCGCTTCCTACTGGAGGTGAACCTTAGGTCCACCTTTCTCTCAAATATTAAACTGCAGCCACGGTGCCAAGAGGACAAAGGTCCGTGATCCTCAGGACACAAACGGAAAACTACTGGGGGGAGGATGAAGTGACCCTCACAAAGCCCGTGAGGGCTAGCACGGGGTCTGCTGCCTGCTTGCCCCAACCTCCCTGCCCGACTGGGCCTTGATCTGGGGGGACTGGTGCTCTCATAGACTCGTAGGAAAGGAAGGGCCCCGGGGAGGTCACCTAGTCCCACGCCCTGCTCCAAGCAGGACCAGCCTCTGCAGCTCCCCAGCACAGGCCAGAGCACACCTGAGCAGGGGCCCGGCTGGGCTCCCGAGGGCCCTTCCAGCCCTCATTGCCCACGACGGGAGGGGGCCCCGGGGCGGCTGCCGGGCAGGCCGGCGGGCGGGGGTGTGCGCGAGGCGGCGCGACCTATTGGCCGGGCGGCGGGGGCGGGGCCGGGGCGGGGCCGGGCGGACTGGCTGGCGGCAGTGCTGCGGCCGGCGGCGGCGGGGCGGGATGGTGGACAGCGTGTTCCGGACGCGGTCGCTGGGGGTGGCGGCCGAGGGGCTGCCGGACCAGTACGCGGACGGGCGGGCGGCGCGGGTCTGGCAGCTCTACATCGGCGACACGCGGAGCCGCACGGACGAGTACAAGAGCTGGCTCGTGGCGCTGCTGCGCCAGCACGGCTGCCGCTCCGTGCTCGACGTGGCCTGCGGCACCGGGTGAGCCCCGCCCCTGCCCCGCGCGGCCCCGGCCCTGGCCCCCCACGCGAGGCCCTGCCGGCACGCCTCCGTGCCCCGGGCCGGCCCCTCCCCGAGCGCCTCTCACGCCCCCGTGCCCTGCAGGGTGGACTCCATCATGCTGCTGGAGGAGGGCTTCAGCGTGACCAGCGTGGACGCCAGCGACAAGATGCTCAAGTACGCCCTGAAGGAGCGGTGGGAGCGGCGCAAGGAGGAGCCCTTCGACAAATGGGGTAGGCCCGCACCCTGCCCCGCGGGGCTGCCAGCCGGATCTGCCCACCCCCTCTCTGGGCCCATCTAGCCCTCGGGTCTCCTCCCATCCCTGGCAGCAGGGGCTCTGGGGAACGGCCTGCCGGTCAGCTTCTCCCCCTTCGTGTTTGTGCTGCTGGTGCTGAGGGCTCCAGGTCATGTTAAGCTTGGCCCGAGGCCCCCAGTGTGTCAGGCATGAATGATCAAGCTTCTCCCACTGGCTGCCGGCACCTCCTGACACCCCCAGCAGAGGGGAAGAGTCAATCCTTAATAGCAAGTGGCAGAGTCTGGCTGTTGCCAGCTGTCTACAGCAAGCAGGTTGTGAGCCCTGGTGTCATCAGCGCAGCTGGCCCTCTTTCCGCCTGCTGGAGGTCTGAGAGGCCTCTCTGTAGTAAGTTAGGATCTGACACCCTCAGCCGTAATCTGCTAAATGTGCACTCCGCCAACCTCCTCCTTGCCCCTATTATACAAATGAGCACTGATCACAGAGGGACTGGGCCAGGAGGATGCAGGAAAACCATCGAGGTCACACCTAAGTCCAACCTAGGCTGGTGCCCTGACCGCTGGGCCTCTGAGTCATGTGTCTTGGCCAGCCACCATGCTGTAGACACTGCACACATGCAGCAGAATGGGGTGTGTGTGGCTTTGCTCTTTTGACATGCCAGAGAGCTGGTGGGGTTCTGGAGGCTTCTCCATTCATGATGCATGGTTTGTCTGCCCCTCTGGCTCTGGGGAGTTAGTTGGGCATAGCTTCAGACATGCAGTGCAGCTGGAAACCTGCTATGGAGGGTAGGGCGCTCAGAGCTGAACAGATGCTAATTGATAGGGCTGTGCGAGGCTTTGGACAGAGCTTCAAATTTGGAGAAGCTTCAGACACCTCGGGGTCTGAAGCAGCACAGCCAGGTCAAAGCGCTGGCCTCGTTAGGTTTCCCAAAGCGGTTTGGAGCCTCCTCGGAGATCAGGCCATAGGGTGTAATGGGGAAACAATAAAATATCTATAACTTTGTTGTTTTTTGTCTGATTTGGATGAAACTTTCAGGGATGGTAGACTCTGAAGGAAGGATGAAGCCTGCCAAGTTTCAAGAAGATTAGTGCAGGGGGTTTGGGGGGGTCTGCCAGTGAATGTTCTCTCTGGCACAGCAAGGGCATGAGTCGTGCGAAGGGGATGCCCTTCCTTGAGTTGTGCTGGGGGGCAAGGGAATGGTGTTTGTGGGCAGCAGGGAATGAGCATGTTGAGACCAACTCAGAGCCAGCAGGGCCTCTGCATACCTAACTAGCTCTTGTTGGGGGCAGTCATTGAGGAGGCCAACTGGCTTACCCTGGAGAGGGACATGAAGAAGCCTGGAGATGGGTTTGATGCTGTCATCTGCCTAGGGAACTCCTTCGCACATCTACCTGACTTCAAAGGTGAGCTCAACAGCCCAAGGCTTGGTTGATTGGCCTGTCTGGAGACAGGTACATAGCACCTCAACTGCATAGAGCAGCCCCCACCTCCCCAGGGCCCATCTGTCTTGCATCCTACAGTACAGGAAAGTTTTCATGTAGTTGGCTTGTGCACAGCAGGGACAGCCGCTGTCACCAACATACCCACAGTCCTGACTGGGTTTGTGTAGCCCCTGCTGCTGTCAGCTGTGCACTGACTCTGGCACAGCTGCACATGCTACATTCTCACCTTGAGTGCAATGCAGGCATAGCCCACTATGCCCATGCTGTTCCTGGAGGGCCCCTTTAAACCAGCTGAGGCAGCACAGAGGGCCCAGCAAGAGGTTGGAAGCGAGGCCCACATGTCTTGCCAGGAAATCTTTGGAGTGCAGCTTGCTGTACTTTGGAGCAGAGTACCCTGGGAGAGGGGGTGCAGGCACCAGGGAGGGAGGTGCTTTCAGACATAGCTCATAGCAGTATAGCTGAACTCTGCCCCATCTCATAGGTGACCAAAGCGATCATAAGATGGCACTTAAGAATATTGCAAGCATGGTGCGCCCAGGCGGTGTCATGGTCATTGACCATCGCAACTACGACCATATCCTAGCCACGGGGTGCGCGCCTCCAGGGAAGAATATCTATTACAAGGTAATTGCCCTGGAAGGCCCTGTTGGGAGGGGAAGAGGAGGATGTCCCTCTATTGGCTGGCCAGACAGGGCTGTGCCCTGGCTGGTCCTCTGGGGATCAGAAGGTGTGTGCAGGCTGGGTGGGAGGGACTCCTCCCTCCAACTGCTGCCACCTCCTGCTGCTGGGCGGGCATCCAGTGGCCTTGACCTGCTTTCTGCCCTCTCTGGCATCCTGGCAAGACCATTCACCCAAGCCAGTGGAGTGAGTCCCTGCAGCTGGCATCTAGTTGGCAGGCAGGGGGCAGGTCCAGCTAACAATGTGGCTGAATGTGCAGGAGAAAGGGGTGGGGAGGCTCTGGGAGTTAGAACAGGCAAGGGATGAGGTAGAGCCTCTAGCAGACAGGCATAGGTCATGATAGACTAAAGGAAAGGGCAGAGAGTATGGGCTGCAAGCAGCCCGAACAAAGGCCTTGAAGGGAGAATGCTCAGCTTTCTCAATGGCTTTAGGCTCACCTCCCACTGGCGGGGGTGCTCTGCACTGTACAGAGCAGCGGGGTGTGTGGGCTGCGTTTAGCTTTCAGGAGTGGAATTGATACCGGATCACTAATGAATCCCCTTGCACAGGCAGCCCCATCCTTGAATACTTACGGAGAATGAGCCGACCTGCCTGTACATCACAAGCTAGTGGTGTGGGAGGAGACATGGGGTGAGCCTGGCCCTTCCCTCCCCAGCAAACATCAGCATTATGCCTCTGGGGTAGGCAGGGCCAGGGCCAGACAGGAAGGTGGTAACAGGCAGTTCTCAGCCTTGTCTCCCTCCCAGAGTGATCTGACAAAGGACATCACTACATCTGTGCTCTTTGTGAACAACAAGGCCCACATGGTGACCCTGGACTATACTGTGCAAGTTCCAGCCCAGGAAATGGAAGGAAGCCCAGAACTGAGGTGGGTAGGCATGCATAACCAAGTGACAGGCCTGTGGAGTGGGAGCGGGGGTAGATATTAGTATACCTCCCCAGGCATGTCCCACTATGCCCAGTGCAGACTCTTGTTTCCTGAAACAAACATGAAGAAATGCACAGGTCTTTGGCAGCTCATCTGCATCCCTGTGAGCAGGCTACTCTTGCTCACAAGGGGTCCTGGAAATCAGGTGGGTGCAGAGGCCAGCCCCGGTCTCCCGCCAGCGCCTCACTGCTGGCTCTCTGCTCCTGCATTCTAGCAAGTTCCGGCTTTCCTACTACCCTCACTGCCTGGAGGCCTTCTCGGAGCTGCTGAAGAATACTTTCCAGGGGAGGTGCCAGCACAGCATCCTGGGTGACTTCAAGCCTTACATGCCTGGCCAGGAGTACATCCCCTGCTACTTCATCCACGTAGTGAAGAAGACCGGCTGACAGCCAGGGCTCCCTGGCTGGCTACTACTGCCCACACCAGTTGACTAGCATGGAGGATGAGAAGGGACCCTTCTCTATCTTCTGGTGTCTGAGCAGCCAGCCAGGGCTCTGCTTTGGTGACAGATAAGCTTGGCCACATGGGGGAGCCCCCAGGGGCCGTGTCTGTCACGAGCAGGCTCTGACAGTGCACTGCTACTCCTCCCTCTCTACTGCTTGCATTTGTCACTTGCCAGCCATGCTGGGTGTGCACTTGTCCAAGTCTCAGGGCTGCCAAGGATTCTCAAGAAAGTGCTGAAGGGAAACAGTAACAATGCTCATGGAAGTTGCATGTAGTTCTGTGCGTCTGTCCTTGGGCAAGCAGGGGAGGGGGAGAGTTAGGGCAGGGGCCATGAACTTACTGGGGTCGGGGGGAAGCCTGGAGGCCATGGCAGCTAGCATTGCTGGGGACTGCCTTGTGAGTGGAGCTGCTGGAGTCTGGGTCCTGCCCTGTACATCACTGGGGTGTCAGTTGCCCTGTGGCTTTTCCCATGATGCCTTCCTGTGACACGGGTTAAGGGCAGGCAGTGTGGTATTTCCACATGGACCAGGAGTGAGGCACTAAACTGCTAGCCAAGGCACACAGGGGGTGGCAGAGCTGGATGCTGCTGCCTTGGGGTCTCTGGTTGTACAGACAAGTGCCTAATCCTTCATCAGCCTGCGTTCTACTGCTGTGGGCACAGGGGCTAGGAGAAGATAGCCTGGGACTGCATCAGCAGCAGGGGCTTGGCTCCCCTCTTCCACTCCTCACCCCACAGAGCATAGCTGCACAGCTGCATGACTGCACAGCTCCATCCCAGGGGCAGAGGGAGCAAGGCTGCCTGGGTCTATGCAGGGCTCAGCTGTGAGCTCCTCTTAGTTGCCAGATAGCCCCTCACTCTGTAGGTGGCCCAACTCAGCTGGAAGATACTCCAAGGGGTAGTAGTGGGGCTGGGATGTACCTTCCCCCTTCAGCATGGGGAGGGCCTGCTCTAGGGCTTATAGAACACACATGCCTGCTCATCACCTAGAACTGCATAGCTGAGGCCCATGACCCCTGACACACCCACCCATGAGATGGGCACTTGCCCATACATTTTGGTTAACATTTTGGTTAAGGTGGCAGCAGCCATGAATGCCACGTGCCCCTGGGGGCACAGTGGCCAGGGGTGTGTCTCATTTTCTCCTGCCTTGCCCAATAAGCTGGCTACATAATGTACTCAGATGTTTGCACTGCCTCAGCTGGGTTTTGTGGGTTTTAGGCGCTCTGAAGCATACCACAACGTGTTTTGGCTCCTCCTGACTGAGAATGCAGCGAAGTCTGGTTATGGCCGTGGGTGAATACAGCACTCACAAAACCACTTTCAGCTTTGACCATGCTGGATATTTACAGCAAGGCTGATCTCACTGAAACTCTCAACACCACACCTCACCCTGAAGAACTTCACAGAACAGAGGCAAACAGATGGCATCTCATGGGTCTGGGCTAAGCTGGTGAGGAGTCAAAACCAAGGGCACAGAGTACAAGTATCTCCTCCCCTGCATAGTCCCCAGCTGTGCTGCTCGTGGTTTGGGGCATCTGCTGCTGCCCTGGCAAGAACAGGCAGTTGCCCAAGTACTGATTCAGGTCCCATCACCGATTCTGGTTATGACCTAACTGGCCTGGGTAGCCACACTCCCAAAGACTCTCTTGAGCCTTGGTGTGTGTGTGCGTGCGTGCGCACCCCCCACCCCCAGTCAGAGGCTAGTGATGACCATTAACACTCCCTCCACCCTCCCCAAACACCCTGCAGAACTGCCTATGCCTAGATCAGACTGAGAGGCAGACATGGGCAATTAAATAGTCCCCTAAGGAGCAGACAGCCAAGCCTGCACCTCAGATTCTTGACAAAGCTAGCTGGCTTAGCAGGATCACCTCTGCACAGGGCCAGGAGAGGCCATGGAACAGTAAAGAGAACTGCCCTGGTAGAGAATTGGAGCAGGTCCTTTTTATTTACACAGCACTTGTACAGTCTGCACATCTACTGCAGCACAATTCTCCCTGCCTGGCTCAACACGATATGGATGCTACCCTCCTCATAGTGCAGGCCCTTGAGACAGGTGCATGGCTGTCTACAAAATCTTCTAAATACCAGCCAAGCCCCTGGAATGGGTGAGCACTGCACCTTTCTTCTCACATGCCCACAGCTGTAGAGGCTCGGTCTTGAGGAGCAATACTCCTCTCTAGATGGTTGGCTTGGAAAATGGGAAGTGTCAAAGCCTTGGCAAACACCCACACATGCCCACTGCTACTGTCCCACCCCCTTCCCAGACATTCAGCTGTGACATCACTCCTTGCTGTGCCCTAGATGCAAGGGCAGCCCTGGCACTCTCCATAACATCCTGAGTCTCCCAGGAGCTGGAGTGGCATCTCTTTCCACAGTGATCCACAGATAAATTCAAGGCCTGCCTCTCACTGCCAGCTCTCACTGTACTCAAAAGATACAGAGTGGGCTGTGGGATACATCAGACAAACACACAGGTAGGAGGGTGCCTGCAGAGATTTACAAGGCTGAGGAGGGAAAGGCTGGAAGCAGAAAGCAGGAAGCAGCTTGGTTAAGAGCCAAGCTGCTCCCACCCTCTCACAATGCTGACAGCAGCCTCAGCTCCATGGCAAAAATCCTTCCGTGTTAACCCAGTTGGGTGCCATAGTCAGTCATGAATCAACAGACAACTCCCCTGCTTCTAAGGGAACTCCCCTGCTTCTAAGGGTTCTGTCCTGGGTCTGAGTGGTCTCCCAGACCCTGCTGCATTAGTGCCAGCCATGTGGTCCCACATGCTCCATGCCTTCCTTTAGATTCCTGTTAGATGCTAACATGCCACAAACTTCTGCTGGATCAGCTTGTATCTAAGCAGCTCCTGGTCAGAAACAGATGGCTGCAGCCCAGCAACAGCTTGCAGGAAGTCCTCCATGGTCAGGACAAGATCAGAGCTCTCTGTGTCCAGCCCTGCAAAGCAGAGCACATGGTCATCCCCAATCCCTGGTTCAGAATGCACACGTACACATGCAGAGTGCAGCTGAACAAGCCCCAACAGGGACTCTGGTTTAATTATGCCAAACTGTTAAAGAGCACTGGGAGGTACTCCTTCCCCTTGGGCCAAGTGCTTTCTTTCAGCTGGTTCCAACCCCTGCAGCTTGCAGCCTGTCAATTGTCCTCTCCTCCTCCTACCCCACATGGGTGTAGCCTTTAACAGATTATGCCATGTTCAAAATCTTTCCTGTGTAAAAGAGGCTGCTGCAGTCTGAGCAATTCAGAACCTGCTTCCCAGGAAAGCAGAGGTCCTTGAACTTCATCCAGGCAGAAGGGCTGGGCCCTCGGAGCAGCCCTCCCACCCCCTGCAGGGTGGGAATTAATTTTAAGGATATTCCTACAGCCAGGGCCGTGGAAAAAGGCGTAGAGCTGCAACTCATGTGCCCCAAGAGCTCAAAGAGCAGGAGGCAAAAGAGACGAATCCTAGACAAGTCCCAATTTTAGGAGCCTGAGCAGGTAGGCCATAGTGCAGACACCAATTCACTTATGCAAACTGCTGCCAGCCCCAGGCTCTGGGTATGCCCTTCTTGTAGCAGGTCCCATGCACTTCAACTTCCAGAAGAAGGAAGGTACAGCTGGACAGAGACCGAGAACAAGGAAGGGTGACTGGTGACCCTTCGTGGACACCTCATTTCCTGTAGTGACAAAGGGAGAACGTGTCCCCTCAGATATCTTGGTGGCCAGGTCCAATGCAGGGCTGCACAGACCCTGAACTGAAGGCCTTCCCAGTCACCAACTATTGTACACGTTCCTTCTGCCAGCAGCCCAAGTGGAAAGGATGGGTTTATGAGAATGGCATGATTGAGGCCCAGGAGGTCTTGCGTGCCCTATGGGCAGATGGCTACTCCATGCATGAGGCATTATGGCATTTGAAGCTGTACATATGCAACTGTGGGGGTCCTCTCTTCTGAGTCAGTCACACTAATCCTGGCCATGCTCCCCCTCACTCAGTCATCCTCACAGCCTGGCATCAAACCCACTATCATGCAGCTGCCTCATCACCATTGCCCACAGACAGACACCAAGAAAGGGGAAAGTCCAGCCAGCACCTCCAGTAAGCTGGGGTTGACCCCAGGATGGCCAGATGAGAACCCATTCCTTGACCTTCACATGATGTTCAAGATCTCTGCATTTCAGAGACCAGCACAAAAGCACTTGCTTGCCTCTTTCCTGACAAAAAACACATGGCTGGAGCAAAAAAAACACTGAACAGGCCTCCCAACTGCATACGTGTTAGTTACTCCCAGCAGCGAAAGTGGCAGGCATGGTCTCCTACCTTCTTCAATGCACTCCACTTTCCGTTTAATGACATGCATCATGGCGTCCGAACAGAGCGCATACAGATCTGCTCCAGTCAGCTGGGCAGGGCACTTGTCTAGGATACTGGTGAGACTCACTGAAGGGTCCAATTTAAACCTACCAGGGAAGGAAATACCCAGTGCTTGGATCACAGAAAGATGGAGACTCAGAGAAACAAGGCAGCCAGAAGGTCTGGGGCAGGAGTAATTGCATCCCACAATAGCTCCTCTCCCTGTTTAGCACTTTCTATGCTCTGCACCAGCTGCTCCAAACTAAACTGGGTTTACCTGCTCACCTACCCCCCAGGGGATCACATCAGGCAGTGCTCACATGTGGGCCCTTGTGCTTGCTCCCTAGACCCAGGGGCAATTTAGAGCTGTTGATCTGGAAAAAAAAAAAAAAAAAAGGAGGGTCTGGAGACCTGACCCCTAAGCTCCACACTCCTCCCAAACAAGAACTACCAGTACCAAAGTAAAACCAGTCAAGTCAGCACTAGAAAATCCTGTCCAAACCCCACACAGCAGAAGCTGTCACCCCTGCAGCACAGGAGAGTGCTAAGCTGCCAAACATAACCTTGCAAAATGAAAATTAGCAATGAAAACAGCTTTTCTTCTACCAGAACATGCCTGGCCACCCTCCTGAGAATTAAGAGGTGAGCAGCAACCACCTCAAAGCAGGGCAGGGGATAAAACCTATGGGAAAAGGCTACAGCAGCATTTCTCAACCCATGGGTTGTGACCCAGAAGTGAGTTGCAAGAATATATGAAAAGGTTGTGAACAAACTTAAAAAATGGATCATATTTTCCATACATTTTTGACAAAATAGATGCTGTTTGTTCTTCACCATGTGTTAGCACTGCGAATACTAATAAATACGGATTCCGGTTTTCCATTTGCCATGGAAAAAACACAGATTTTCTCCTTTAAAGGAGAAAAAAAATATGGGAAACTGGGTTTCCCGTTGCAGGCTGGCAGAGTTTCAGCCTCCAAGGGGGTGCTTAGGACTGGGGAAGCAGGAGGAGGGTGATCAGGCAGGGGATGCCACATGCATGTGTGCACGCACGCATGCATGTGGCAGCCAGGCAGCATGGAGAGCAGCTCCCATAGCTCCCTGCAGGAAAGTTTATGGGGCATGGCAAGGGTGCAAAAAAACCTCAATGATGCATTGAAGGGAGCACAGGCAATGCTTCAGGAGGCATGAGGGGGCATTTGCCTTCCTAGATTTATGCACTCACAGTGGGCATGAGGCTGCAGCCTGACAAGACTGGCACAGGCAGGAGCCACCTCCACAGCCCAGCAGGCAGGACTCAGTGTGGGAGGGCAGAGTAGGGCAGCAAGACTCATTGGTGCTGCCACCACCAGGACCCATGCTGCTCTAACTTCCCCTCACCTCCAGCCACTCGCGCACCAGGCTGTGGCTCTACCCTGCTGCCATGGCCCAGCTACTGCTGCCATCACTGCCCACTTTAGACCCGAGGGTAGGTGGGGCAGCGGGCAGCATGGGCAACCTGAAGGGAGTGATGGCCAGACCATGGCAGTGGTGTAGAGCTGAGGCCTGGTGGGCAAGAGGCTGGCAGGAGGTGAGGCACTGCACCCCACCCCCAGTTTGTAACTCTTTGCACTGCTTGCAGTGCAGGGGTCCTAGTAGTAGCAGCAATGAGTCTTGCTGCCTCACACCACCCCCCGTGGGCTGAGTCCTGCCTGCTGAGCTGTGAAAGTGGCTCCTGCCCATGCTGATGCCACGCTCCAGCCAATTGCCAGCTGCAGGCACACAAATCTGAGGCAGGCATGTGTCCCCTCCACGCCCCACACACTGTGGGGCTGGGGCCTGGGGGTAGGGGGCAGCAGGTCAGGAGTAAGGAGCACCAGCAAGGCCAGGGGGATGTTTTCTACTTAAACTATTTACTGGGTCAGGAATGGCCATCAATATTTACAAGTGGGTACTGGTACAAAAGAAGTTGAGAACCCTGGACTAGAGCACTGAAGGAAGCACAACAATCCACAGAACATCCCCTCTAGAAAGCAATGGGCCATCACTCACTGCTGCCCTGCTGCCTTAAGTCTCTCCACAATGGAACTAAGTCACTGCTGGATCGTGACTGTTTCCAATCTTTTTCCTGTGGAGCAAAGCGATGGAGACTTGACCCCACAGTGGCAGGTATCCAAATGGTGTCAAGTGGCACCAACTTATAAAAATTCAGATGCTTCCTGCTGAGGATCTGACCTGAGGTGAAGCCCTGGCTCTGCTACAGGTCTGCAGATCCCTTTGACTCCTGACTAGAAGGAGTGGGGAGAGCTGGGTTGGCCTGCACTGCACCCTGCATGTCCCTCCCAAATAAGGCCAAAGCCAAAAGCAGTCTCCCAGATTGGAGCAGTGGCTGGACGGCAACAGGGAGGAAGATGCTGACTAACTCTACAGCAACTACCCCCCCACCAACTGCTGGTTCACTACAACTTAAGCAAGGGACCCTCTAGAGTCCCACAGTCCATATGTGCTGCTTCGATTGCTTGCCAATCTGCCCCCCTCCCATACCACTCCCTCCTGAATCCAGCCCCAGCCCTGCTGCAGGGCATATGCCCTAGGGGGAAGTTGGAGATGGCTCCTTGCTGGTTGAGGCAGCCTGGCAGGCACTCACTTTCTTGTGATGGCAATCAACACTCTCAGCTGAGATTCCCGGTCTTCATTCACACCCACATAGACCCGCTTGTCAAACCTGCCCAGGAGGGAGAGAGGGAGTCAAGGGCAGAGAAACCTCAGGGCAAGCCTGTTTCTCCTGACTGGTCCCGTGCATCCAGGGCTAGGATACCCCCCAATAGCACACCCTCTGCCCATGGGGCTGCTTCCTCATAGCAGGGGCAGTCTGCATTCACAAGGAGTGCAGAAGCTGGGAGCAGAGAGACCACAGTGGCTATAAACCAGGGAACCCTCACCACATCCCACCTCCAGTCCAAGTAAGGGCAGCTGCTGGGCTGTTCTAACCTATTTCCTGGCTGCAAAGGCTCTCTCTGTCATGAGAGAAGATTAAAATACCTAGGATAAGTTAATGGAGGGGATCATTGGCCATGTGTAGGGAGTGCACGTGCACCCCCTGACAGAAGTGCTGCCGATGCTGCCAGCGGCACCTGCAGGCTGTGGTCACTAACAACCCTCCCCTTCCGCGTCTGCAGGCAGTCGCCAATTGCTGCTGGCAGCGTCTGTGAGTGGTTGCCAACTGCTGATTGGCACTCACAACCCCACCTCCCGCCACCGACATGGCTGCAGCTGCCTGCCAGAGCTCCCCACCATCACACCCCTGCCACCGCCACCTATGGGCGGTCACTGTATCACCCCAGCCTCTGGGGGCATGCATTATTCATGGAGGGGATACAGAAAGAGGAATTCTGACTGTCCAGTCAGAGGAGCATGGAGATATGCTTGCTGTTCCCAGGTTGTAGAGTGGTGTTTGATTTTCACCCCCACCACGCTTCCGGGTTTTGATAATTGCCACATGGGACTGGGAAGGAATTTTTTTCTCCCCTCCTGTTGCTACAGGCGTTGGAAGGTAGGGGGTTGCCTCTCAGAAGCACTGGGTGCTGGCTGCAGCTAAGGCTGGGGATTTTAGATTGGGGGGTGTCAGTGGTCCTGCTGGGACTGAAAGCTGGAGGCTCCTGGCTAGAGGGTCTTGCCCCTCTCCTTCTAAGGTTCTGAGTGATCACCACATTTGGGGTCAGAAAGAAATTTTACACCATGGTGAAACTGGTACCGACTGTGGGGAATGTTGCCTTCTTCTGTAGCTGATGGCCCTCTTCCTTGGATCCCTCAAGTGTATTTTAACAACCCTGATAGCCCTCATCCCCTACTTTTGCCCGTGGCAAGTTTGGGTGCTTTTGCTGCCTTTGGGCAATGTGCCTTGTAGTTGTAGAGCAAGACTGATTGCATAGTTTTAGGCATACGTTAGACATTTTGTATGGGGTGGTTCAGACAGGCATGACCATGCCTTCAGTAGGGAGTTGGACCATAGAAGTCTCTTCCAGCCCTGTTGTACAATCCTAGCTTATTCCCACCTTAACATGTCTCCTATGAGGGGGCTGAGATGGAAGCCAGTACTCTGCTTCTGCAGCAGCCCCTACACAATGCTATTCCCTCAGGGCTTCTCTGCTCTTTTTCTAAAGGGGCTGGGAATACTGGCATTTACATAGCCCTATTATTTTCACCACATGGCCTGGGGCCCTGGTGTGCTGGGCACTGCACAAGCAGAGAAGTCAGACCCTGTTCTTGGAGTCTGCAATCCCAAATCAGCCTTCAAGAGGAGGCATGTAAGTACAGTGGCATGCAGGAGCAAGTGGTAGGCAGGGAAACAGCAGCAATAGGGACCTAGAGCTTTCTGCAGTGCCTTAAAAGGTGCTGGATTTGGGTTTTTTTTTTCAAATATAAACACTGGCATCTGCCACAGTCACTCACAGGTCCCAGAAGCCAAGGTGCTGCTCAAGAAATGACTCACCTGACAGCCATGTGGGGAGCTGAACATTATCTGTGGAAGGGAAACACCTACATGAAGAAAGGTGCAGAGAGCAGCGTGCCATGTACCTGCCAGGCCGCAGCAGTGCAGGGTCCAGCAAGTCAGGTCTGTTTGTGGCTCCAATCACGAAAACTTCCTGGGTGGAATGAAGGCCATCGAGCTCCGCCAGCAGCTGGGAGACAACTCTACCAGGCAGAGTGGGGGAAGGGACACCCAGGAGTTACCGGCAAACCCAGTGTAGAACATGAATGCACCTCCTAAATCCAGGGCTGCTTACCACCACTGCTTGTACTCATTTGTATTACAGCAGCACCTGGATGCCCCCCTCCAAAGCCAAGCCCCATTGTACACGGTGCTATGCATATACACACTGGGAGACAGCCACTCCTCTCGAGTGCACAGACTAAAAAGGCCTCATACAGAACAGCAACTGGTCAACAGAGCTGGGAACAGAACCTGAGCTGCTCAACCTCTGGTCCTGTACCCTACTGACTGGACTGTGCTGCCCAAGCCCCCACAACACTCGCACACCTAAAGGGCTTTGCACAAGCACAGCCACTGACATGATGAACAACCCTGCCAGGGCCCAATGGCATCACCCAGGCACCATGTGCCACACCCTCAGACAACAGAGATGACACCAATTCATGCCCTGCCAGAATGACTCTGATCTCAGGCAAATCCCTTCCCTTGTTCTTCCTCAGGAAGAGAGTAAAGCTGCATCCACCAGGGCTGGTTAAATATTCAACTGCCTGGGTGAGAGGGACCATATATGGACAGGCAGTCACCCATGTCTACTGACTGCATTCCACACATAGATGGTGATTTGCTAATCACAGCTGAAGCCCTTAAGCAATGAGCTCAACTGCAAGGCCCTACTGTCTGTCAGAGCTGGGGGTCCCCTCCATCAGTTGGCAGTCATGCCCAGCTGACATGAGTTTATCCTAGTCCTGCAGCTCCCTTGCCAACCCAGCACTGCACTCAGGCTCAGAGCATCCTTATGCTCAGCTGCTCCACCTCTGTACTCATGTGCTGAAAAGTGCCACTGCCAGAGCCATGGAGCTGCACATGACAATGGACCATTTGAGAGGAATGTGCTGCTTCCCAAGAATGCCCTACCCTGAAGAGCTTCTGGGCCTAAAGAAGGGGCAGGCTAGACTTGCACCAGCAGCCCAGCCCTGGAGCTTCTATGGACAAGGACTGCATTTGCACAGGTTTGTTCAGAACCCTGTGCTCTGACCCCAAGGGATGCTTCTAGAGTGGCTTTCTCAATGCAAACATGGGCAACGAGTGGGAAGGGGAAGGACAGGATGGTGTCAAGGGGCACACAGGGAGCTTCTCTACGCTGCAGAGAAGGTGGGTCTGCCTTTTTATGTCTGCGCTGTACCCAGCACTACGGGACTGATCCCAGACTGGAGCCCACAGTGACTTAGTACAGAGCAAATACTGAACATTCTCACCATCCCATGCCTGGGTCAGCGCAACAGCACATCAGATCCAGCATGGAAAAGGAGCTGAGGCTAGAGGCTATGAGGACAGTGCTGGGCTGAGGCTCAGGCTGCACGTGCTCTGCCCAACCAGGAGTTTTCATGCACACCTAGCTCATAGATTCATACCTTGTCCAACCACATCTGCCAAAGAAAGGCCTGGTGAGTACTTACCGATCCATGACACCTCCTGAATCCCCACTGTGCCCACGGCTGGGTGCCAATGAATCCAGTTCATCAAAGAAGATAACACAGGGAGCAGCTGCCCTGGCTCTGGCAAACACTGGGAGGAGACAGACATGCAGAGTGTGGATGCCATAGAACAGGTCACAGAAAGGCATCCAGCCCATGGGGAGAAGACAGCCCTGAGTGGAGAACCATCACCCTGGAAACTATCTGCCCAACCTACCCAGGAATGTGGCTCTCTGGGGAAGAAAGCAATGTCAGCAATAGGAGCAGGATGCTGCTCCAGGCCTCCCATTCCTAAGGTAGAGCGTAGGAGGAAGGGGCAGGCCATAGCGGCCTAGGGATATGCTGGGACTGCTGTCTACCACCACAAAGGAAACCTCTCCCAGCACCCCTAGGTCATGTTATTTCCCATCATGAGCCAAGGCTGGGGGCTGTACACAACATAGCCCTCCTGTATATGCCTGTATAGCACCCACCACCATGAAGTCCTGAACATTGCCTGTGGTCTCTAGGGAACACCAATGCAAACAATGAAGAGTGGTATGGAGAAGGCACTGACAAGGCACACCAGGCTGGAAGAAAATGGCACTGGAAACCAGATGAGAGCGATTACCAAGGGCTGCAAAAAGGATATTAAGGAGCTAAAATTCAAAGCAGGATTAGGGAGAGGTGGTAGGAAACCTTAAGTGGTTCGTGCTGGTTGTAGCAGAGGAGCGGAAAAGGATTGCAATGGTTACAAATAGGGAGGTCTGGATGAGCAGCACTGCAGACAACAAGGCACGTGACAGGCAAGATGTTGAGAGCTGGGATGGTGAGGAGGAACAGGCAAGGCTGGGGGTTACAGAAAGGATTAAGAGGGGCTGGAAGATTGGTGAGGTGTGAGTCCTCTTTAGAGCAGACCAACTACAGAGGGATGAGCTAGGGGCCTAATTTCCACTCCTTCCTGAGGGGAGAACCATCTCCCCAGGCACATGTCTGGGTATGCCAGATAGGCTCAGCTCCCCCAGGTCAGTGTACACCAAACCCCAGGCTAGGGCAGCCACTCACCTTCACGAACGTTCTCTTCACTCTGCCCCACATACATGTTAATTAGCTCCGGTCCTTTCACACTGCAGGGAAGAGAGTAAGGATCAGGCCATGCTGGCACCTCTCTAACCCCAGCTGCCTCCCATTGCTGTACAGGTCAGGCCCTCCCATGGATCACTAGGTGAGCCTTCCCCCTCAGGCTCCAAGGAAAGCATGCCCCAATGCCCTTTTACAGATCCCTGCCCTTCACCTGAGGAAAGTCATGGTGCACTCAGTTGCCACAGCTTTGGCCAGCAAGGTCTTTCCTGTCCCCGGAGGCCCATACAGTAGGAGACCAGAGCGGCGCAGCCCAAATGAGAGCAACTCAGGGTGTTCCAGGGGCAGCTGTATGGTGTCCAGGATCTCTTTCTTCACCTCCTGGAGCCCACCCACATCCTGCCAGGAGACTGAAGGGATCTGCAGGGAGGACAGCCACATCATCCTTCTGCTCCAGACTTTGTTCAGCTCCCAGTCCAGCATCCTGGCTGGCACATGGACAGCTCTGCACAGGGTGATCTCAGCACTGCATATGGGGGAAACCACCTTCTCAGACCCTCCCAGACCCCTAGATTCCAGCTGATCATCCTAGGCTCCTCCGTATCACAGTCTCCTCATCTCCCCCTTCACAGGCAAGCCTCTTCTCTTGCTGTGCTATTCTACCACCTCCTGGCCCAGCTCTCATATACCCACCTTTGCAAAATCCAGCCTCTCCTGCCAGTCTTTCAGCCAGCCCCATGCCTGCTCTCACCCTGCATCCCTTTCACTGGCCTACAACACCATTTTGTACTCCTGACTCTACCCACTCCTCTTAGAGAGAGAGAACAGGCAACCAAAATGCATGGTAACAAGTTGTGTTTCTGATGTGCCATGTGAGGCTCATGTACTGTACACTCAGGGCATGGTTATGCTCAGGCCTAGATTCAGCTGCCCTGAAGCCTCTGCTGGTATTTCATAGGTCAGTGAGTGCTATTCTACTGGGGAAGCCCCAACCATTGATAAGTTCAGTCCCATGCCAGCAGTAAGGAAGACTTCCTTGTGAGATTTATCCAGTGCCTAAATAACACTGCCCAAGAACCAGGAAGAAGTGGGCTTGGACCAGTTTGCAGAGAACACCCCCACCCCCTCCAAGACAAAAAAAGGTTTCTTGGTGTTTCTAGCCTTTAACACCTCCCCTATGAAAGCCAGATTCTCACATGCTTGTTTTGTGAAGTCGAATCCCATTCAACCCTGTGCTCTGCAGCACACAAGGGAAGTCACAGAGGAAGCATGGTAAGAACTTATACCCTGCACTTCCTTACACTCCTTCCACCTGTTAATTTGTTACCTAAGTCCATCTAGGGTACCTGTACAGCTTCATAGTAAAATATCGATCAACAAAGGGGTGAATTCAGCAGGGAGCTAGTTGGTTAACTGGCCACTGGTCAATGGATCACTGCTAAGAAACACCCTGCAGCCATCCTACCCTGCCATACCTCCTTCCTACCTACACTGCCGAGACTCTTGCTCCAATCCATCTGAAACGTGATTTGTGTCAAGGAACAACCAGCATCTATGCACAAACGGCTCCTTGAGAAGGCTGCCACAGGGACCCCAAGCATTGTGGGTCTGACAGGACACTATTCATAGAACTGCCACTCTTCCCATCATCGCTACTTAGCTTACTCCATTGCCCAAGTCACTGTCACTCTGGAACACAGTGTAATTCAGAGCACTCATGCCTCTAACAAAGCAACCTGCACTTGCCATCAGGTGACCAGTCACAAACTGTCATTGCACTTTTAGGTCATTTGTTGGTGCAGAAAGGCTGACAAGATCTGCAAATGCAATCTACAACTACACAAGGAGCCCCAAATTCATGCAAAAAATTGAAGAGGGAATAAGTGCATGCATGCTGTCTGGAAGCAACATACCTCACAGGAGAGGGCTGACGCATGGAGACTGCACTCCAATTTAGAACAAAGTACAGGCAATTAGAAATGCTAGCAGGAAATAATTTGTATGGAAGGACTAAAATCCACCTGTGTGGAGGGCACATGGAGTCTTAGAAGACACTGTGATTATGGTACATTTCTCTGAAAGAAAAACGCAAGGGACAAGAAACAAACACATGTAGCTTCAAGACCCAAGCTGTGAGTGTGCTGCATTGGGGAAGGAGCCAATCAGATGACAAGAAATAAGGTCCACTGAGGAGGAACTTGCCCAGGGGAGAAGGGGTAATAAGAATAGGAGTGGATGGCTCAGCCATTTCTGCTAACTGGGGATGCATAAAACAGCTCTGTGGTTTTACTGAAAGAGTTTTCTCCTAGAAGCATCAGGAATATCAAGTCTTGCCTTTGACAAGCTAGATCTTTTTTAGGAGACCAAAGAACAGGAAGAAAGCTCCCTGGGGCCAACACTGAAAGGAGCAGACAAAACTGAGTTTAAAACAAGTCCAGTATAGAATCTCTTTCCCTCTTGGCCAATCCACTTCCACTCCTTTGCTCCTTGTGTTGACCTCGTCCTACTACTGCTCCAGTTCTCTAGCTAGTTTTAAATCAGGTCTAAAAACATCTAAATGTCTATTGTGAAAAAAGCAAAGCTGCCCTTAAAACAAAAAGTTCCTCAGCTTCCTTTCTCCCATGATGCAAGAGCCATGAAACAACCACTCCATCCTTCTGCAGTTCATTTTTAAAACTGCAACAGAATACAAAAACAGCCAGGATGCTGGAGGAGTGCAAATTAGGCCAGAGGAAAGCAAAGAAACTGAAGGGTTTTCAGCAACAAACACCCTCAGGAAAGAAAGCCTGCTGCAGTGATCATTTATAAACAGAGATGGCTAGACTGGGTAACAACTTCTTTTCCATGTTATCCAATGAGACACTGAACTACATTTGAAAATGGTCTTCCTTAAGAAAGAGAGAACAAAAATTCAGACAATGAAGCAGCCTCAAATCTCATCTACTGGGAAAACACATGCCTCTGTCTGAATGCAATTTATACCTCCTAGATTTACAAGTACTGTGATTTAACATGCTATGGTTGTGTTGAAAAAAAATAAGGCAAAATAAGGTTTGTCTAAGTTGTTTCTTTTGGGCCTGTAGCAGCCCTGTGTGTCCATTGGTTTTAACAGATTACCTAAAAACTCAGAAGTGCCACACTGAGTTGTATCATATGTCCATCTAGTCCAGCATCCTCTTAGCTCTCAGTGGCACAGAGTGGATGTGAAAGGGAGGAGAATTTAAATAAGGCCAATCCAGACTGATCCATCCCCTGCCCCTCTCCCCTCTCCAGCTTCCAGTATTCAGAGGCCTAGGAAGTGCTCATTTTGAGGCTGCACTACAAGCTATCATGTGTAACACCCACTGATGGATCTATCCTCCGTGAATTGTTCCATTCCTCTCTTCAGCCTGGTTAAATTATCAGCCTCTACAACACCCCAGGACAAGGGGCATCAGTGGCATGGAGTTTTGGCTATGTTGGAGATGTTCTGGCACCAGGGCTAGACATCAAGACAAAGCGGCATCAGGAAAAGCTTGGTTGTTCTGCTCCAGGGCTCTGAAAAGTTGCCAACCACTAGCCTATTTAGTGTCTGCTCATACAGAAGCTTATCCATGTCCCCGATTATCCTTGCTGCCCCTTCTCTATACCTTTTCTAGTTCTACTACATCCTAAAGGAAAGGGGGGACCACCAGAACTTGACGCAATATCCAAGTGTGGTTGCACTATGGATTTACACAGTGATATAATGGACATTTCCTGTTTTCTTTTCAGTTCCCTACTCAAGCATTCCTAACATCGTAATCACCTTTTTGATGGCTCCTGAACTCTGGGCTGATGTTTTCATGAATTTACCTAAAATAATTCCAAAGTCTCTTTCCTATTTACTACAGGCTCAGCCAGAAACTGAAGATTAACTTATTTATAAATCTTATACAAATATTTTAATTCTAGAAAACAAAAACTAAAAGCATCCCTTCAACAAAAAGTAGATAAAGCCCTATGCAAAAATTCTTTCAGTAGAATGGAGTATATTCAAAGTTAAAGGTCAGAATATTCGGAACCTGTGCCAATTGCCAGAAAATTGGTCAGATATTTATAAATACACACAGAATTACTTATTATCTATAAGGGACTTTGGAAGAACAAGGCACACTACAACATTTATATTAATGTGTGCATTTTTACATGTACAGTATTTCAACAAACCAAAGGAGGTCCAATTTCAAGCCCTAATAAAATACTGAAACCAATCAGCAGGTGAGAAATGTGCAAGCTTTCCAGGACAACAGAAGCTGGCGCAATAAAATGAAAAAAAAATTGTGCCAGGCAAGCCTGCTTGCTTTCCTAGCCAGAATGATCAATGAGGAAAATGAGTGAAGGTGCCTTTCAGCCGTGTCCCCGACCTGTGCTTGGGGCAGGAGTAGGACTGGGAGACGAGACAGCTCTACACAGTCCTCCTGCTTTCCCTATTCTGACTCTGGCACTGAACTACCCAAACAGGAATGCGTCCCCAGATGTTCCCTAGCCTGAGAATCACCAGTCTGGTCTTGCCCTGCTCTAGGGAGGGGTGGGAGTTGGCAGCATAGAGCTAGCCATGCCAGCTTTACACCTCCTGAGGATTTCTTTTACCAGGAAAATCCCTGGACATCTTTTCACATCTTTTCTGGTGCTTCATGTTTACTCAGAAGTGTAAAGCAGCTGGAGGTGAGAGGGGCTGAGTATCTTGTCCCTAGAGTCAACATTTGATGTCAAATGCAAACATGCAATCACCTTAAGTTGGTGAGGTTCTGCCCCTTTCTGGATAACTTACTGCCCCATGAGCAGAACATTTTCCCTGAAAAAGAGTTACCCTCTGCCTTCAATCAAACCTGGCAGGCCAATAAGCCATCACATAATAGTTTAGCTGCAACATACCTGGTCCTGCACAGGCCACAAAAGTAGCTACTTTCCCTACCCTTATGCTATCATAGCCTGGTAGCTCTTGGATGAGGAACTGCCCAAAGGACAGGACTCCAGACACAGTCCAAAGCACTCTCTGGGTCTCATGGCCCCACATCAAATGCTCTGAAGTCAAGGAATAGAAGTCCCAGCAGAGCGACTAGTCTAAAGGCTTTGTGTTAATACTTCACACAACATAAGAGGCTCCCATGCCAGCTTTCCTAGCCAGAATGATCAATGAGGAAAATGAGTGAAGGTGCCTTTCAGCCGTGTCCCCGACCTGTGCCTGGTGATTCCTGTCCCTTGCCATTGCATACCACTCGCTAACTGAAGAAACCCCTCAACATGGGAAGGGTCTGAGAGCTCATACCTTTGGGGCTCCCACAGCATGGGAATGGGCATCATGCAACTGATCCAACGCAACATTAAAATCCTCCTCTAGAACTGGGAACCCAGCAGCACAAAAATCTCTCTCCTCTTCCTCACTCAGCCCCCCTGGAAAACTGGCAAGAGAGAAGAGGAAAACATCTAAGTCACTCCGCCTTAGCACACTCAATTTACCTTACAGAGCACATCTGCCACTGCCCAGCAGCAGCCCTCATTACTGCATGACCCAGCCTCACTGCTGAACATCTCTCACTGCAGTCTCCATCATTGCCCCATGGCTGATATGACCACAGAGGTACTGCATCGTTCTCACCATTCTCTGCCTCAGCTGCCATGTGGCCTCGACCACATCTTTACCAAGGTTTCTCTCCATCAGCTAAACATGCTCCCCCACAATACACCCCTCTATTTCAACCTCTCAGAGGAAACAGGATGACAAAATAAATCTTTTAAGGAGCAGAAGCAGAGATTTTCATTCATAGGAGTGAAATTATCTGACCACAAGCTCACACCAGATTACTCAGAGAACACATTTACATCACCTTGAGGTTTGAATCCTGGAGCAGGTGGCACGGCTGCTGTGGGACAACAAGGCACAGAAATCTCCCAACACAAAGCCCTGTGGATGCAGAAACAAACAATGTGTCCAGCAGAGAACAGCTTCAGTGCAGCATACACACCTGAATCAAGGGAGCCACCTCCTCAGACAGCATCGTGTTTGTGGAAAGGTAGGCGAGAACTGGAACAGAATGTGTGCAATCAGAGCTTCTGGCACTGGTAAGTCCAGCTGGCATACCCAGCCAGCTACACGAGTGCACATCTGCAAATGCAAAGGCAGATGTACATACATGCTTCTCAGTGCATTCTAGCACAGGGACCCACAGACATCCCATTTTGGACCCATCTAATAAAGATTTAATGCAAAAAACAGAAATATCAATGCAACAATACAGCTGAAAGGCTGAAAAAATATCACATACATGAACCAACAAGAGGGACCAGAACACAACCATGCTGACAGCCTGTATGTTAGATGGACATATTGTTTTAATCCACAGTGCAAGCGGGTCCTGTCTCTTCCCCAACTGCTCCTGCTCTTTTTTTGGCTGTTTACTATCTAGGAGAAGGAGGGACAAGCAGTGCCTGACAGCAGCCCTTGCCAGAGCCACGTGAGATAGTAAGAAGGCTCTTTGCAGAGGCCTTCCACAGCTAAACCAGACATCTGGAAGGACAACATCCACACTAGCTTTCAAGGCTCAAGCTTCAGCCACTTATTCTGTGGTGTGCTTGCAAAAGCGCAGGTTAGACTTTTCTGACAATGGCAATTGTGTATGCCTCCATTCCCCCACCACATCCAATCCTATAACTTTACAGCCTGAAGGATTGCTGCTCATCTTCTCAAAAAAGGTAACTTCAAGCAAAGCCCAGGGCTGGGTACTCCTGCCAAAGGGCACATGCTTTGCCAACCTAAGAATGCAAGAAGAGGGGTCATAACAAAACAAGGTTTTGCAATCCTAACAGTTTCAAGTCCCTTACGCAATGTATTGCTGAATAGAAGTTCCTACATGAAAAGCTGTGCAGAGAACCAGGCACAGGAAACCTGCAGCCGAAGTCACAAGTTAGTATTATCCTCCTAGGAAGATGGCATGTGGGAGTCAGTATTACCAGGCAGACTGGAACAAGAAAACTTCCCTCTGCAAACAGAAGTCTGCTGACAAAGTGATGAGCCTGACCTCACTGGCACAGTGGCAGTATGGAGTCTCTTCTGAGTTGCAACAAACTTAGGCAGAGACAACCAACACATTCTCAGGCTGGCCACTCAAGCAGAGCTGCCCTTCTCCGCAGCACTTACCGCACTTCTGCGTGCCAGCTTGGCCAGGCTCACTTCTTTCCCCAGCGGCAGGCTGGCAGTAAGCGTGCTCAGAATGGCCTTCCTCTGCTCTTCTGAAGGGGCTGTAATTGCCACCTCGTGAAGGAAAGCTGTCTGTACATCTGCAGGGACATCCTGGGATCTGCATGTAGTGCCAATTACCAGGACAGGCTTGCTGCCCACACAGGAACAGGAGAGAAACAAGTGGTGTCTGTTACACAACAGGGAACTAGAAACAATAACTCTGTAACTACACCACTTTCCACTGCCATCAGCCCACCTCAGAACCCCACTGAAAACTGTGGCCATGTTCTGGACAGCAGTCCCCTCTCCTATAAAAATGCCCTGCTCTATTACTTTAAATAGGCACAACTTACTTTGCAAGTAGGGTTTATTTTGGAGTGTGACTGTGACAAGTATCATTATTCTCCTCACCCAGGCTAAACCTCTAGCACCCTGTTCCAAAGCTTATGTTACCTCTTTCTCCCAAGCCACTGACACCCCTGCAGTGACACTCCATCCTTCCCACTCTATATCTCCCTCCCACCTGCTCCTGCACTATGCTCCACTGTTTCTACCATGCCAGGGCTTCAGCACTGTCCTAGCTCAGACCTTTCATATCTCCCAGGCCTGGCTTTGCCCCATACCACATACGCTATATTTTCTTCAGTATCTTATCTGAACCGATCCAAACAAATAAAATATATTTGCTTTAGACGAAGTCCCATCATTCCCCAAGCCATACAGCCATTCCCCAGGGAGCTTTAAAGGCCCTTGGAAATAAACCAAGCAACTCTGGGAGATTCCTCCACTGGTTTCAAAGCCAAAGTGAATATCCTGTCAGTTAGTATTTAAATGTTTGCCATGATTGTTGCTCTGCAGACACACAGACAGCATACAGAAGTGTCTTGGATGTCCAGGTAGAGTTCATACCTTAGTACAGGGTCTCTGTCCAGGAGGAGATGCCTCAGAGTGGAGATCACTCTGGAGTCCTCTCCCACCCCATCTCGGTCTCTGCCCAGCAATTCAATGTCCTTCAGCAGGAGGATGCATGGGTGATAGAGCTCAGCTTGTGCAAAAGCAGACTGTAGCTTCACCTCTGTAGCTCCACTAGTGTCTCCACAGAGACTGACACAGTCCACCTGCAGAAGTCATGAGAAGACAGAACACATAGCAGGCTGAGCTGCAGTAATGAGAAGAACCAAGTACAGACTTTCAAAGATTATTCTTCAAAATAAGAAGAGACTGGTACCCTCTCTTTACCTCTTTCTGATGAAAGAAGGCAGTTTGAAAGGATTGTAGAAAACTATCCTGCTTGCTTTCACCATAATGTCTCAGGAACAAACTGCATTCCCTTTTGCTCCAGATGGAGGAAGAGGGGCTGGAATAGCAGCTACAGGAGGTGACTCACTCCAAGCAAAGTCGGGGGGGTGAGAGAGAGGCCCAGGAAGGCAGTGGAAAGGGGAGGAATGTACACGCTGGGAGAAGCAACAGAAAGAGTAGAGAAGAAGGCACATGGAACCATTCAGCCTACACATCCGTGACAAACAGGGGCACAGCTGGAGTAGCTAGAAGCCCAGGCCCAAACTGAAAGGAGACACCCAGAGAGAAGCAACTAGTAATCTATACAAGCAACTCCCAGGGAGAAATGCAGCTTCAAATGAGAAGACATTGCAGTCACCTAGAGAAGACATTGCAGGATGCATATGATAGCCTGAAAACCTCTCATCTCTGTGAGTGAGGGAAGGTCAATGGTCCTTTGCTGACCTGGGAAAAGGCCAAGAGTGGGTGGAACAAAGATGCTGATGTCCACTCCCTCCCACAGCATCAAATGGATGTGCAGAACAGTAGAGGATACTTCAGCAATTCCCACTATCACAGATGAGGCTACCTATCGGGGGGTGGGGAGAGGGCAGAAAGAGCTTTTATACTCAGGAGTGGAAGTCCCCTGGTGGCCAGTCAACAAGCAGGAGAAGAGGGGTCCCCAAACGTGCAGTCAAGAAGCAGTGGGGTGAGGGGGATCCTGGTGCCCTGTCAACAAGCTGGGGGGAGGGGTCCCCTGTACAGCAGCAAGACCAGAAGTGCCGCTGGCTTCTCCATGCCTCCCAAAGCAGTGGTTCTCAACCGTTGGTACCTTACATACCCCCTGCCAAGCGATGCGGCAAGAGCGAAACTGGAAGTCCCACTGTGGCACTTCTGGTTTTGCTGCTGCAAGCCAAGTCCCACTTCTTCCATAGCAGCTTGGGGCAAAGCAGCCTGCGCGGGGCTCCCTCCCTATCGTCCGGCACACTGACACTACGGAGTGAAAGCTCCAGCACACCAGACACGGCAGGAGGGGCAGCGGCCAGGAGTTCTGGCCTGACCAGGCAAAGACCAAAACACAGCACTTGTGTACCCCCTGTCCATGTCTCACGTGCCCCCAGGGGTATACATACCACAGGTTGAGAAACACTGTTCCAAAGTACCCCCAGGGATATGTATACCCCTGGTTGAAAACTCATGGCCTAGAGGGCACTGAGAACTGTAACAGTGAGAATGGGAGGATAATCTAGCCAGGGTGACAATAGAGGTAGAAAGCTGAGAGGGGAGACTCGCTTTGCACCAGCTGTCAAGGCACTAGCTTTTAAAATGCAAAGATGAAACCAGGAATCAAAGCCAGGCCCAGATGTGTGCCATGCAAGCTGAGTTAGAACCTGAGAACCAGCGGTCACACATCTGTATCACAGTTCAGCTCCTACAAACTTTCCCTAAGTGCACCACCAGAAGGTGAAAGTAAGCTTGTACCCTTGTATCAGTACCGTAAACCTGACTCTAAGGGGCACTGTGAACTTGCAAGACAACTGGAGCTCAGCACGCCAATCATCAGGCCTGAAAGATGGGCTAAATAGCAGAAGTAAAGACTGAGGTAGGCTTAGACTGGTGTCCTGCATCTCCTCTAGCCAGGCTTTGGGAGACTTGACTCTGAAGGGAATTTTAAAGAGGACTTTCAAAGATTATTCTTCAAAATAAGAAGAGACTGGTACCCTCTTTCTACCTCTTTCTGATGAAAGAAGGCAGCCTGGAAGGATTGTAGAAAACTATCCTGCTTGCTTTTACCATAATGTCTCAGGAACAAACTCTGCTCTTCCCTGGTTTTCTGGCGGTTCCCATAGGTAGTCTTAGAGCCCAGGTTTTTTGAACTCACTTCTTGGTATATCTTTAACAAAGACACTGACCACAGCCAGTAACATTTTCAAGCGGCAGGTGTTTACAAAACCAACAACCACTAAAATCCCACAAACCCTCCTCATGACAAAATATTCCCTTGTTGCCAAGAAGGCTAATGATACACTATGCTGCACTGGTAGATATGTTGCCACTAGGTCCAGGGATGTGATTATTCCCCTCTATTCAGCACTGGTGAGGTCACATCTGGAGTAGTGTTCAGTTTTGGGCCCCCCCTACAGAATGGATATGGACAAATTGAAGAGAGTCCAGCAGAGGACAACAAAAATGGTGAGGGGGCTGGGGGACATAACTTTTGAGGACAGGCTAAGGGAACTGGGCTTATTTAGTCTAGAGAAGACTGAGAGGGGATTTAATAACAGCCTTCAACTACCTGAAGGGGGGTTCACAAGAAAATGGAGCTAGACTGTTCTCAGTGGTGACATATGACAGAACAAGGAGCAATGGTCTCAAGCTGCAGCAAGGGAAGTTTAGGTTAGATATTAGGAAGAATTTTCTCACTAGGAGAGTAGTAAAATACTGGAACAGGTTACCCAGAGAGGTGGTAAAAACCTCCAAAGATGGAGCTTCTAAGACCTGGCTAGACAAAGCTTGGGCTGGGATAATCTAGTTGCAGCTGGTCCTGCTTTAAGCAGGGGATTGGACTAGATGACCTCCTGAAGTCCCTTCCAACCTTCATTTTCTATGATTCTATGATTAAAGAAAATCAACTAAATAGTTGGAAAAATTGTTCTTTGCAAGCTTTAGGGCACAAATGCCCTTCTTCAGGCATAGGGAGAGTTTGTTGTCTCCAAAGCTAACATCCTTGTTAACAGCAGTATACGGAGATGAGAGATAACAGACCCGATTAACCACCCATTAGCCCTACTGTCTCTCTGCAAGTTTGTATATACACAGTCAAGCCCTAACCTCTCTCTAAAAGTGCAAAGTTTCAAGAAGTTAAATGAATAAAGGATATCAAAGAACAGAAATGCACTTTTTTGTAGAAAACAATGATTAAATCAAGGTTTCTTGACCAGTAATTTAAAATCAATTTGATTTAAATCAAATCCACCCCGACCAAATCAATTCTCTTCTAATGCAGACAGGAGATGCAGTTTGGGAAACTCAGGGCCTTATAAGAGAAATACTTCCTGATACCCATAATGCCTCATCAGTAGGTAACTTTGACAGTGCCTTGTTTTAATGCAGTCCAGGAGTCCTATCTGACTAAGCCTCCATCACCACTGTACCTGAGCCGTAAGAACTTGGGGAAAAGGATGGCAGAAGCAAGACAAAGAGAAAGAAAGAAATCTGTATGTTAACAAAACATCCTGGATCCAGAACTTGAAACAGCAACTTTTACTAAATTAAAATCCAATAAAAATGAGGGGGTATACAAAATTCAGTCCTATTAGAACAGAGTCCTCATTACAATCTTAATTCTGCAGAGAAAGCAGGGCTACACTGACATGCACATGTATGTGGAATGACAGGCAGGGTAGAAAGGAAATATTCCTGGAACTCTCTACACAAGGAAAGACTCCTAAGCAACCAAACACCGAAATGTGATGCTACTAGAAGAATTACCTTGAACAGATGGAGATCAAGGCAGCTACACGCAGCTCTGACAGCTGTCATTTTCCCCACACCACTGGGTCCTGAAAGGAGAACGCTGCCTGCTCCATTTAGCGCTATCCCCCTGGAACACAAAAGCAGCCATCCTTGTCACCAAGAAGTAAGTGTGCCAGGCCCAACTCATGCTAGGAGTACCTAACCAGGACAATAACAAGCTCTCGCATCAGACAGACCATGCTTTCCAATTCCCAGGATCTCTATAAGCAAAAACAAGTAAGTCATGGATCCAAGGGTTCCAACAAGTGCAATTCTAGCTAAAAACAACCAATATCCTACAATGCATGACAGAGCAAACCAGGCCACAACACAAAGAGCCCCATGCAGTGGGACACCTCATGAGGTACATTAAACAGAACTCACCAAGAGGTGTGTGAACTTACCCATTGTGCAGGTGAGGTCGCAGGGCATCACAGAGCCACTTCACAATATCAGAGAGTCCAGGGGGAGACAAACTGCTCCAAAATTCATGGCCAGCACAGCATGGGTAAGATGGGATAGCACTGTTGGTTGAACCCGTCTATAAAACAGACAAATAACACTCCTTCCAAAACCACCAGGGTGAGGGACATTCTCAAGTCACAGAACAACCCCTTGAGCATCCACCCTAAAACTAATGGAACCACAGGTCTCCTCCATCAGTCAAAGGCTTCTTTACCATCCCAACAGTGCAATCTCAGCCTTGCACATTTTCTTTACAGCCTTCTCACAGACATCTTACCAGGTAGAGGGAAGTGTTCCGGGTGTCAGCTAGGAACCCCATAGACTGCTCTCCTTCCACCATTCCTAATATCTTCTTCACTTTGAAGTAGAGCTCTGGCCATCTAAAGGAAGAGCAAGTAGTCTAAATTCCTACAGCCAAGACCTCAAGAGGCAGGATGGAATCCTTTGTCCTTGGAAAGCAGTTGGGCCCTTAAATTTTTTCATTACACAAATAATAAACCATAACAGGAGGAGACACAGGCCTGACAGCTGCACCAGCTGCTTTTTTTGTCTGGATAGACAGTTTAATGTTAATTTTCTCCTGATGTGCAACAGGATTATATCCACACATGCCTGAACCCCCTGCAAAGGCTCAGTCCCTTCAGATTGAGGGGACTGAATGGTAAGAGCCTGTGACCCAGATGTGTGGCCAGGCCCAGAATAAACCTAAACAGCTAACTTGGAAGAGAGACCTGGGGGCAACGGATGGATCCAAGAGTTCTCCACAGACACCTAGTAGGGGCAGAGGACCCTCCACTCTCCTTTCTACTACCAGTGAGGTTCTGTCCTGAAGTGCTCTGTATTATTTTGAGCCTCATGTATATTCTGAGTAAATATACTAAAGTAAGGTGCATGGACTATGAATCAAGCATGCTGGCTCATGAATCTACCCTCTGGCTTATACCCGACATTTGAAGGCTGTGCTAAAATGGCACAAAACTCTCACCCAATCTGCAGGCCAGAGCCTAGAGAGGAAAGTTTCAGTACATAGCACCCATCAGGAGCAGGGACCCTTCTCACAGCACTGGCTCAGCAGTATTACAGTTGAGACCAAGATAGGCTTGCTATCTGCTTCTGCTCACCCTCTCTGAGCTTTTTCAGTGTTTCCTTTTAGGCTCATTAGTATGGTCTCTCCCTCAAAGTGATATGCTTCCTTTTCCTTTCCCTGATGCCCTCCCCACCACCCATCGGATACGTGCACGTTAACTTCGCTGGACTTCAGGAGTCTGAAGTAGACCCACTGAACTTGTGCTGGGCTTGTCTGGATGCTAAAATGGACCATTTTAGCTGCTCTAAAAAGCATTCAGTTGGTTGAGTTGGTTAAATTTTTGGCAGACCAGCTAAACATAACATCCAATTTGTTTCTTCTCTTTAATGTCAATGTTTATGTATTTTCCCCTGAACACTTCACTCACAGCACTTATTTGGAGCTGAAGAACCAAGGCAAGCTTGTTTGAAAACCCAGGAACTATTCTGGTGGGCTGTAAATATTCTTCTGGGCAGGCACAGCAGGCCACAGCAGTCTCCTTACAGAGCAAGTGCTCACACCTGCTCCCTGAGGCTGAGGGAACATTAGTAATGAAGGACAATGCTGGTTACTAATCACTTCAGCTCCTTCCTGTGTGCCCCAAACCAGGTTTTCTAGATAGATAGACCATCTATAGATCCCTTCTATGGGGAGTGCAAGTATGCCAAGCTGTCCCTCTGAGTTATACAGGTTAAGTCTAAAGCTAGATTTAGACCTAACAAGGAGAACTATGTCTATAGTTCTATAATTCTTTGCTACAACAGCCCCCCAGTAGTACCAGGACCTTGAAACAGGTATTTAAAGAACAAGACCTTATCAGACTTCCACTGCTGTATATTCCAGAATCAACATATAATCAGCACTGCTGTCCTCTGCACTGTTATGTTGCAAGAAAGCTCTGTGCACACACCCATAGGTACTACGAGTTCCAGCTGTTTCCAATTTATTTGCCAATCTTAAGGGCTTGATTGAGAGACTTGTTTCTGCCTTCCTGTCCTCCTCCACAGGATCAAAAGATCATAAAGAAGGGTTGAAAGGAACTCGCAAGATCATCTAGTCCAGCCCCTGCTCAAGGGAGGATCACCCCTGACTAAACAATCCCAACCAAGCAGCCATCTAAACTGCTCTTGAAAATTTCCAGGGACAGAGATTCCACAATCTCTCTAGGTAGCTTCTTCCAACGCTTGACCACCCTCATAGTCAGAAAGTTCCTCCTAATCTGCAGCCTAAATTTCCTCAGATGCAACTTGAGGCTGTTGCTCCTAGCTCCTCAATCCCTGCGGCACAGGACAATATTTTAATTTTAAACTTTAAGTTATTTTTATCAAATTTAAAATAACACTATAGAATACTGAACATTGCAATTTCTACTAATAAGCTTAAAATTACAGAAAATGTATATTTTCCCTTCTAATATGATTTTAAAAACTTAATTAGGATACACCAAAATATAGAACTAGAATGATTTTCTATGCAGCCCTCAACCCATTTCTGATTTTAAGGTTTGTCCCGCTTGTGAAAAATGTTAAATACCCTAGTACTTTCAGCCTTTTCTGATTAATCATGCTTCCCAAGCCCCCAGTCACTTTTGTCTCTCTCCACTTAACTCTTTCCTATCTAACCACATCTTTCCTGAAGTGTGGGTTCCAAAACTGGGCATAGTATACCAAGTGAGGCCTCACCAGTGCTGAATACAGCAAAAGAATAATTTCTTTTGATTTGCAAGTGACACCCCTGTTGATACAACCCAGTATGGTGTTGAGTTTTATTTTATTTTTTTTGCAACAAGAGCACACTGCTAGCTCATATTCAGCTTATGGTCCACTCCAGGTCCTTCTCTTCAGTACTGCAGCCTAGCCAGTCATTCCCCAATCTATATTTGTGCATGAAATTATTCCACCCTAAGCACATGACTTTGCACTTGCCTTGCTAAATTTCATCTGATTGACTGACGTCTATTTCTCCAGTCTATCCACATCATTTTGGATCCCTGCCCTCCAGAACGCCTCCAACTCCACCCAACTTGATGTCATGCAAAAATTTGTTAAGCACGAATGCACAGAGATCAACCAAAACTTTGCAAATATTCACTTCGGGATTTCTTCATTCTTCCAGATAAACTATACTAACTCACTACCATCTGGACATCATAAACTGGCAAGGCTCATTTACAAAAGGTGGCTATTACTAGTTATACTGCACACTGCACAGTATAACTAGTTACTAGTTATACTGGTATAATTATAGTGCTACAATTATATCAGTATAGTGCCCCATGTGAACATTCTTATACTGAACTGCCCATAAGCATGCCTTTTTCCAGTTTACCTTAAATTTGCCCCAAAGCAGCATAAGCTGAACCAGAAGCACTCTCCCTGTACCAGAATTGGTGCCCCCATGGGGAATTAAAACCAGCATAACCTCCTTGTGTAGACAAAGCCAAGCTTCCACCTCAATCCATTTTTCTTTCACTGAAAGTCTAAAGAACATCTCCTTTTCTCTCTCACTTTTGCCTTTATTTCATTCTTTTTCCTTCCAAGCAGTTTCTCTCCCATAGTGGTATACCATCTTTGTAGCACTGACATGTGACTGTACAGTTATCTAAAAATCCAACAAAAATATTCATTTATTCGGTTCTGGATGAAAAAAAGCAAAACAAACCCCTGAACTCCAAAGACAGATCAGAAGAGAATCCACTGAGCAAACCAGAAGAGCAAGATTCTTCTTTAAATATTTTTCTTAAAGTACTGGGAAATCACTACATACCTAAGAAATTTATCCAAGTTTCCTTCCAAGAACTCTGGATGTCCATTAGCTGGAACACACAGGATATCCCCCTCCTGGACCAACCTGTAACAAAACAACAGCCATGGCAAATAGCTACTTCAATGATGTCACATTATGTGGATGCTCCAAAAAATTACAGCAACAGAAGAGCAATACAACCTTCCATTAACAACAATTAAGCTATTTAAATGAGTGGGGAAAGCCACTCATGGGCTTTTTATGATTTTTTTTAATACTCGCACCTTTCAGACAGCTAAATAGGAACTCCATGCCCTGTAGAGAATACAGTATACTTCAGACATAATACAACAAGGCACAATGACAAAGTCAGGTCACTGGGAAGGCAAAGACGTAAGGAGGCAAGAATCTGTGACAAAGTTATGACATGCAGCCTGTTGGTTACTCGTTGGATTTGTAAAAAGTTAACTTTAAGAGTGGGTTATAAACAGAGCCGAGAATGGAGAATTGTGGACAGTCTCTGAAATGCCTTAAGGTATTATTCAAAGGTGGAGACTGAAAATGTTTCTTTAAACACAGGTTAGGGTCATGATATCCCATGTGAGGGAGAATCACAGAAAATAAGGGTTGGAAGGGACCTTAGGAGGTCATCTAGTCCAACCTCCTGCTCAAAGCAGGACCATCCCCAACTAGATCATCCCAGCCAGGGCTTTGTCAACCCACGCCTTAAAAACCTCCAAGGAAGAAGATTCCACCACCTCTCCTAGTAACTTGTTCCAATGCTTCACCACCCTCTGCATGAGAAAGCTTTCTAATATCCAACCTAAACTTGCTTTGCTGCAACTTGAGACCACTGCTCCTTGTTCCATCATCAGCCATCACTGAAAATAGTTTAGCTCCATCCTCTTTGGAACCACCCTTCAGGTAGTTAAAAGCTGCTATCAAATCCCCCATCTTTTCTTCTGCAGGCTAAATAAGCCCAGTTCCTTCAGCCTCTCCTCAGAAGTCATGTGCCCCAGCTTCCTAGCCATTTTTGTTGTCCTTTGCTGGACTCTCTAACTTGTCCGCATCCTTTCTGTAGTGGGGTCCCAAAACTAGACACAGTATTCCAGGTGAGGCCTCACCAATGCAGAAGAGAGGGAAATAATTATTCCCCTAGATCTGCTGACAACACTTTTACTAATGCAGCCCAGTATGCCATCAACCTTCTTCTCAACAAGAAGAAGTTTGACTTGTATTCAGCTTATCGTCCACTGTAACCCCCAGGTCCTTTTCTGCAGAGCTGCTGCTTAGCCAGATGGCCCCAAGCCCATAGTGGTGAATGGGATTGTTCTGTCCTAAGGGCAGGACTTTACACTTGTCCTTGCTGAACCTCATGAGATTTCTTTTGGCCCAATCTTCCAATCTCTCTAGGTCACTCTGAATCCTAGCCCTACCCTCAGGCATACTCCCTGAGATCAGGTGGCTACATCATTAAGACCAGTTCTCAAGATACACATTGGAACTTAAGTATTTGACTGCTCAAAAAGCAGACAGACCCTGCTTACTGGAAACACGCTCCAAAAATAAAGTAGTCCTCAGTACCTATATTAAGTTACTTTGCTGATTTAAGCCAATGTTGTAGTGCGATGTTCTAAACATACTGTGCTTGCACTGTAGGCAAAACATGGCCTGCAGGCCAGATCTCGCCCATCATCTGATTGCATCTGGCCTGCAGGTAGGCAGCTGCAAAGTCATGGGATCTGGCCCACAAGGAGCCAGTGACTCTGGCTGCTGCACTGTGCCAGGCAAGCATATAGTGGCCCCATCCACAGCTTACACCAGCTCTCAGAACCATGTACTAGAAGCAGCACCAGGTAGGCACTGACATCAGCTGTGGATGCTGCCAGCAGGTTCCTACTGAGGATCAGGGCAAATAACCAGGATTGCAGCTAATGCAGGAGCATTACCTGTGGACCTGGGCAGACACCCTTATCCCCAGTAGGAACCTGCTGGCTGTATTCACAGCTGACGCTGGTCCCCACCCAGCACTGCTTCCAGCACACAGTATGGGAGCTGGTACAAGCTGAGGGGACATGCTATCAGTGCAGGGGTGCTGGACACCGGGGAAAAGTGGGACCTGGCAGTGGGTGCACTTGCACTGCTGGGGCCCTTCTGGCTGTGGCTGCCCAAAACCCACACCAGGGCTGCCCTGCAGCTCTTCACCACTGCCACCACCCCACAGGCCCAGGGTAACCTAGACATAATGCTGGTGGTCGCTGCAGGGAAGAGCCACAAGGCAGCCCCAGCACAGGTTCTGGGCAGCTGCGGCCAGAAGGGTCCCAGCAGCAGTGATTGTGCCTGCCACCAGGTCCCACTTTTTCCCTGGCACCCAGCACCAGTTGCCACCACTCCTCATGGGCAGGATGTGAACAGGGCCAACACCAAACCATCCTGCACCTACAACACATCTCCATAGCTTACACCAGCTCCCAGCCCACGCACCAGAAGCAGCAAAGGGCAGGCACCAGCATCAGTTGTTGCTACAGCCAGCCAGTTCCCAATGGGGATTGGGGCATTTGCCTGAGACCCTCATCAGGGTAGAAAGGTGACTCAGAGACTGTGCTAGTGGCAGCAGGGGCCCAGGCTGAGTTACCCCTACTGAAGCTGCTGCCCATGCCCACACCAGCTCCCCACAACTCTATCCTACATAGGGAAATTTGGTGAACTGTTGCACAGGAGCATGGGGGGTTGGAGGGGGCTGCTGACCTGACCTGCAACAGCACCCCAAAACTCTGTGGTGAACAGGCCCAAATAACAGTCCACCCCAGTCTAACAGGTCAAGTCAACTTCACAAAAGGCAATTTGTACATGGACTGCTCACTATCCACTTAAGAGGCAAGGGTGAAGAGTGGTATTTTGATTCTTCCCTCCCTGAACGCGAGTCAGATTCAGGATGCAGAAAGAATGAGTTTCCTATGCTGAAAGGCTAACCTCGGGGTTTCAAAGTGCTGGTAGAGAATATGGTCATAGACTCCTCTGGTGCTGTAGGCTGGTGAGGATATAATCTCTACGTGTAGCTCCTTGGCAAAAGGTGGTACAGATAACAAGGACTGGCTTCCTTTTGTTTCCTCGGTATCCAGAGCTTCTCCGTACCTCTACAAAGCAGAAAACAGCTTGGTTCAGCATTAATGCAGTATAGCACAAGTAAGAAGTTAAGACCCACTTGTCCTCAGCTTCCATACTGTGAATGCCTCCCACGGATTCATGTCCGCATGTCACCCCATTCTAGACTCCCTGAAAACTTATTCTCCCTTTCCATAAGCATGAGGAAGGTAACACCTCCTCACACCAAGGGAGCCAGGGATGTGACCAGTGCATACAGGATCAGCAACAAATGCAAATTTCCTGCCAACTTTTGCTGGAGTTATCACCTGGGACTTCACATACTGACTTGCACGGTCTCCTAGCCCTCTACTCACACACAGGAAAGGACTTCTCAACAAGTGTGTGCACCCTTCATTCCAACCTTTCCAATTGGCTAATTCTCTATCAAACTCTCCCATCACCTGTTCTCTCACCAGGGCACCTTCACCCAGGTTTCCAGCACTCTTCCTAACTACACCAGCAGTTCTCTACCTTTCTAAGCTCAAGGCACAACTTAGAAAATGCCACCTCTTAGTTTTCACTCACTTTTTGACTACAGAAAAGTAACAAAGTCACCTTCTACTAGAGAACTCAGAAAGACCACAGCAGGGCAGACGGGTTCCTGAGGGTTCCTATTTAAAATCTGAGTTTTCCTCGGGCATTGTGTCTGCACACCCACCGTGCTAACAGTACATGATGGGCCCAGAAAGGATCATAAGGCACCCCAGGGGGCTGCAGCACCCAGTTGAGAACCACCGCGCTATGCTAACCCGACCCCTCCCACAAACCACGAAGCACCTTCACAGGGCTTGTAACCTCCTGTACCCCAGCACCCAGCCAGCAGGCACAGTGCCTGGACACCTCCCCCTGCTGCCACCATCCCAAAGCTACAGCAGAGGGACACACCTGGATGGTGAGATGGGCCTGGCTGGTGGCAGGGTCATAGCCAAGGTTGAAGGCGAGCGCGGCAGAGATCACGGCACTGCCACTGGGCAGGCTGCTGCCTGGCAGCTGGCAGGGATAGTCCCACGGGGGATACAGGGCCCCCACAGCTGCCAGGTGAGTGCCCGCAGGGCCCTGCACCCACACCCACTCTCCCTGGAAGAGGCCAAGCCCCCACAGAGTGCCACGGGGCACCCACAGCGCCGCGCTCGCCGCCTTGCCCCACTCCTCAGGCAGCCCCCAGGGCGCCGGCTCCCCGCGCACTGCCCACAGCTGCCGGACACCCCCGCCCCGCGCAAAGCCTGACACCAGCGGCACTGGAAGGCCCGAAGCAGTGCCAGCCTCCGCCTCGCCCCGCAGCTCGGCCCGTGCCAGCCGTGTCCCAGCGCCCAGCAGTCCCTGCAGCGCTGGCCGCACCTCCAGCACCAGCGACCCCAGCCCCGGCAGCGCCTCCCCGCGCCGCGCCAGCACCGGCCCCGGCCCCGGCCCCAGCGCCGGGCCCCGGCCCGCGCCCAGCAGCGCCCAGACCAACGGCGGCGGGCGGCGCACCGGCCACACGGTCACCCGCCGGCCAGCCGCTAGCCCCAGGCGCCGCAGCAGCGCCCCCCGCACCCACAGCTCCGGCCGTCGCCCCGGCCCTGCCACCGCGCTCAGCAGCACGGGCTGCGCCCCGGCCCGGCCCGCGGGCCGCACGGCCAGGACCAGCCCCGGCCCCGCGCCGCCCAGCGCCTCGGTCGCTGGCCCCGGCGCCAGCAACAGCAGCGCTGTCACGGCGGGCGGCAGCTCAGCGGTCCGCGCCTCCAGCGGCCGCAGCACCACCACTGCCATCGCCGCACCGCCACCATAGAGCGCGCAGCGCAGAGCGGCTCCCCCAGCACCGCGCTTCCGGGCGTGCTGCAAGCCGGCGGTAAAGGGCTCCTCCTCCTCCAGCACCACAGCTGCTCTGAGAGCATAGAGCGTGCGGGTAGAGCGACTCCCGCTTCTCCCAGCGCGTCCTGCGCAGAAAGTTAGCGCCGGAGGTCGCAGGGAGCATGGCGCAGGTGGGGAAGAGGGGCTCGGGGCAGCGCGAGGTGCCGCGGCGGGTGTTTCAGCCGGTGTGGGCTGCCGCAGTGACTGCGCGCCGGGGGGCTCGGTGCGCTTCTGCAGGGCGCAAGCCATATGTATATAATATTATATGTATTATGTTGTATTTATTTTTGTTTTGTTTTATTTTACTATTATTCTCGTATGTACTCTAGTATATTTATTATATTATTTCGCGCCTACTATTAAAAACATAAGACCTGCCATCGAGTGGGTCAGACGGTTGATCCGTCCTGCCCGGCATCCCCTGTCACACGGGCTGGAAGGGGGTGTGGACAGGGGCTGATGACCAGGGTTTTTCCCGGTTCTTCTCCTGCATACAGTCACCAGCCTGTGTAGGTGTCGAGTGCAGAGACCTGCTCTGTTTGCACCTTAACAGCAAAGCAGCTCTCACAGGCCTGCTGTTAGAGGCCTTGAAAATGAGAGTCCTTTCTCAGAGCTGCAGATCGTGCTGTGTATTTGCTGAGTACTCTACGTTCAGGTTGGGGAAGTGCCTGCTCTGGGTAAATGCACAGACTTTTTTTCACTTGCAAGGATATGTACTTCAATGGACCCTTTATGGTGCCTATTTTCTGTATTGTAGTGATGCCACAGGACATCAGTAGTGCTGTTGGGCAACGCAGAAGAAACAGTGCCTGCCCTTTGCAGTTTGTGTATGTGCAAAGAGAGAGCAGGTGGTTGTAACTGGTGCGAGGAGAGAAATAGCAAGATAGTAGCAGTCAGAATGAAAAGCAGCTGTCATGGTAGGGACCACAACAGAGGAGGATTTGAAGGGAGACTATGAGGTAGCTCTCCTAGTCAGTGCACTACTTCTGCGCAGGGAGGAGGAGGTTCTGTGGTTCCCAAGCATCTTTGCTTTGGAAAAAGTGAGCAAAAACAGATACAGTAGAGCAGGGGTGGGTAAAATGCAGCCCAGGGCCTGCCAGGCCATTCTATCTGGCCCGGGGGCCCCTAAAATTTTTTAATAATTAATATTTATCTGCCCTGGGCTGCCTGTGATGCAGCCCTTGATGGCTTGCCGAAACTCAGTAAGCAGCCCTCTGCCCAAAATAATCACCTGCCCCTGCAGTAGAGGTACCCATTTGCCTGAAACATCATATGCCTAGATATGAGAGGAGGGCAGGCCTATTAATCCACACCTTTTCTTCATTCAGATTATTCTTCTCTGCCCCAACATCCCATTAGTCTCCTGAAGTGATTGCTACCTTCATTCCATCATTGCTGCCTACAAGGCATGTGATGAACAAAGAGCCTCTCTCTTGGGCCCCTAGGCCAGATGTTTATTCACACCAAAGTCCATTCTGTCTTAAGCACAGAGAGCCAACAATCACCATATAAAACAGGGTTCCCACTGCAGCCTGTTTCCTCCATTCCTGGACAGATCTATGGTGTAATGGTTTACTTACAGCCTCCATTCAGTTTCCTGCAGTGATGCTGCACTGTGTATGCTAATATAGACCGGTCACTGATGCATTGATATCACTGCTCATAATGCTGTTATCTGGTTTCCCCATGCTTCACCATCTTTCTGCCTCAGTAGATCTGAGTCTTGGACTGGAAGGTCTTTAGAACAAAGGTCATCTTCTGTATTTGTACAGGACCTAACATGCAGAGCTCCTGGGGCAGAAATAGGACACCTAAGAATGGTAATATGATAGCACAGTAATACAAATAAGAATTTGTCATTATCATAATAGGGCCTTGTTAGGGATGGAGATGTTCATGGATATCAATAACGATGGAAATCACTAGTTGCAGGAATGGCTTGAAAGAGAAGAATAGGAAATGGGGCACCAATTCGCAAAAAAAGACCAGCAGTGAATTCCAACAACAGCTCAAGTAGTCCTGGTGGGATAGGTGACACACTAATGGATGAGGAATAGGGAAATGCATAACCAGTGGAGGTGTCCAGGACTGTGAACACATAGACACCAATGCCCTTCTGTTTGCTGCATCATGGCTGTCCCAACTCCAGCACCCCCTCTGCTCTCTCACCTAGCATTCACCTCTCTATTCCTTTTTTATTTCTGTCCCACACAGACCCCCTCATTGCTATGGTTACATTGTATTATCAAGTGGATGAAGCTGCTGCTGGTTCCTTATTCAGAGTTCCTCATTTAAAAATCCATGTTATTTAAATGATTCATCTCTGTAAATTTAACTTTTTAGAAATATATGTTCCAGCCAAACTCCAATCCATGGTGCTTGTGTTTTCTTTTGAAAAAGTAAAATCGGAGAATACCCCATATAGAACTGGAATATCCCCACTTTCTTTCATGTTTATTTCCAAAATGCCAGTTTTCAGTTGACAGGTTTGTGGAAACATATAACACGGTTTCCAGTATTGTACATTACTGAAGTAACTTTATACTTGCAATGACAGGACCTTTGCTGAAAAATTCTGTTTATGCATGTTATGTATTTTACATATTTTATGCATAACATTCAAATTACATGGCAGAGAGAATAGAGAGGGCAGATGAATAACTTTTCTGGGGTACAGGCTTTTCTCTCTCTCAATGACCAGTGAATAGTATTTGAAAAGGCATAATTTAGTGCTTCAATAGACCCAACCTATATGCATCTGTTGATTTGCTTTTATACACAGAAATCTCTGCAAATTGTCAAGGGTTAAATCTGTTTTTCTGGGATCATGTTTAACTGCAGGATATAGTACAGAACTCACTGTTAATTAAAAGCCATTGCTGTTGTACACTCTGAGATTGTAAATAGGCAATCTTCTCCCTTAATGATACTTTAATTACTCAAACAGTTGTTGCAGATTCAGTGTCACTGATTATTTGCAACACCTATAATTAAGAATTTCTAAGGTTTTGCATTCTACACCCCTATTTTGTGCAGAAGAGAAGATTATTGATGCCTAAGAATTCCTGCTTAATTTGGTGTTGCCTGCGTCTCTGAAAATATTGCAGGGTTGTTATTCCTGTTCTCCAGAATCCTGATGCAGCTAAATACAACTTTATACGTTCCCTGGATGTCAAAGCTCCCTCAGAAGCTCAAAAGCCTCCTTCAGAAGACGCGAGGAAGAAAGTGAGTTGTTAACACAGATCATCTGCATAGTAAACTCCAAGCCAAGACATTGTAATTTTAACACCTGGGCAAGTCAGAATACCCACCTCTGTCATGAATCTGCTGATATTTTTTTCAAATTTCAGCTGTCTTTGTCTTGTCCAGGATTTCACTTTTTGTTACTCAAGTGTTAGCTAATGTTTTACAATCCTAATGAAAATAATACATCATAGGTTTATTATATGTAAGCTGGTCAGGTAAATGCTAAATTTGCTAGGAAACCCCTCCTATCTTAATACTTGTTGAAATAGTAATTGCCCTATGTTTGATGTGAAATAGATATGCATTAAATACCATTTTCCAAGTGAAGTCAAAGGCAACATGGAAATGCAGCTGTAATTTTGTTTCTTGGCAAACTTTAAAAAATGCTGACAGTAACTTTCAGCTCCATGCCTCCTTTTTAAAACTCATCACCTTGTACTATACATTTCCCACTCTTATGTACTATGCAATGTTTTCCTAGTTCATCAATGTTATGAGAATGTTCTATATAGGATGACATAGAATTGGACCTCATGGTTTGCTCAGATCAACTGCTATTTCTATAGCTGCTGAAGATTCTCCCTGTGAGGTGTGTACCCTGAAATGGACATGCATAAGATAAATGTACTTAACAAGTACAATTACTTTTAACTATTTTTCTGGTGCCACACAAATACTAAGGTATCCAGGTTGTAGCTATATTGGTCTAGAGGCAAAAGGAATCAGGACTCACGATAGAGGTGATATCTTTTATTAGACCAACTAGATTTTTGCAAAAAAAAAAAAAAGTCCTTAATTGCAAGCTTTCGGACACAAACATCCTTCTTCAGCCATAGGAGAAAAGACTAAAAGTTCTCCTGGGTTGAAATTAAAGTTCACATTTCATAGGGGAATTGCAGGTATAGTAAAAGCTCCTGTTTGGAACAGTTCATTTTGTATGTAGATTAGTCAGAGAAAAGTTGGAATAAGAGGTAAACGGACTATTCCAACTGTTCTTTGGGCCTCATCTACATATAAAATTAACTGTTCCAAATAGGAGATTTTACCACACCTCCAACTCCCCTATGAAATATTAACTTTCATTTCAACCCAGGAGAACTTTTATAGTCTTTTCTCCCATGCCCAAAGAAGGATGTGTGCGCTCTAAAGTTTGCAATTAAATATTTATTTTGCAAAATCTAGTTGGTCTAATAAAATATATCACCTGTACCATGAGTTCTGACACAAATAGAAACAATTTTTTCAACTGTGGGTACCTCAAGTTAATATACTAAGTAATATTTGACAGGCCATACTTTTTCTGAGTTTCAAAGGCACTAAATATGTAGGATTTTCACTATTCCGTCATTAAGTTATGCTTTGGCCTGAAGAAAGGAAAGGGACATTACAGCTGCAGTCAGCGTAGGATTTTGACTCTCTTCTTGCCTACCAAGCAAGACAGCATAAAGAAGCTAGTGTTCCCTGGTGATAGCTCAGTAGTTGTATCCATGGCTCGTCAATGCTGAGGTTCCTGGTTTGTGACCTGTTTCCACCGTAGAGGCTATGACTAGTACTTGGCTCCTACCAGTTGGTTTTGTTTTATTCTGTTTTTTCTGCTAACTATTCTCTGTAGTTGTGAATATGCTGCAAACCTATTCTCAGCCCCTGCTGCTTGTCCTTGCTTTAATTCTAGCTCTGGAGTGGTAAGTTATATGACCCTTCTGCAGGCACTGGTTAGCAACAGAAAGGGCAGGGTTCACATTTTGGAGTACCCGTGGCTCAGTCAAGCCCCCACCCAGAAATCCGGGAATACTAAATTTGCTGGGGCATCCCGTATAAACAAAACCCTCTCCTCATCAAGCAATGTAAACACAAAAAAATATGTATTACAGAGAATAAAAACAAAAAACACCCCAAAGAAAACACTAAATATAATTTTAAAACACTATTAACTGCAAAGCAAAGTTTATAGGTGACACCCTCTTGGGGAGGCTTCACCCATGCCCAGGCAGCCTGGCACTTGGAGCTCCCCAAAGGGTAGTTCCAGGGTCCTGTAATCCCCATATCTGCCTTCAGCAATGGGCTGGAGAAGGGGGCCCACACCAGAGAGGCCTATGAACTGCTCCTTGGGTTCACTACACTGCAGGGAGCTGCTCAAGAGCATGGGTTCTTCTGCATTGCAAGGGGCTCCATTACTCCTGGAGAAGTGGTAAAGCTCCTATCTTTGTCCCACAGAGAAGCTGGGTTTCCCCTTTCGCTAGCTGCAGATTCCTTCTCCCCTAGCACCTTCTCCCCAGATCAGCCTAGCTGACTTTATATCCCTCAGCCTAGCTGACTTTATATCCCTCAACATGACATCACCTTGGCTTTGTCCAGTCAGGGGGTGCCACACTCCAGTCTTTCTCCGAACCAATCTGTCTGAAAAGTCTGTGCTCCCCCTGGCCAATCAGGCCAGAGGATTTTATGTCTCTTGCACAGTTACAGGGCCCCAGCTTTCCATGTACAGAGCACATAGCCAGAACCACAGGGGCATCTTGCCCCCATAAAAACACATACACAAGCACACGCTATGCCATACACAACCCAAGTGTGTGTGGGCGTTACAGTTTTATGAATTCAAGGCTTTTCTCTTGCACTTCCCATTGAGGGGAGCTCTGGCCAAAGCAACTGTTTTTTACATGTAGCCAAACTTCCCTCTGGCTGTCTTCCCAGCCTGCCCGGATGATAGCTCCAAGCTGATACTTTGGAAAGGGATACCACCCACAGGCCAAACAGACTTTGCAGGGCCAACAGGTAGGCTATTTGCCCAGCCTCTTAGACCAAATTAAGATGTTGGGGAGGGGCCCTGACTGTGGGCCACCCACTACAGCAGGGTCAGCAACCCCCAGCACGTGTGCTGAGCACGGTGCCCGAGGCCATTTTGGTCAGCACATCACCGCCAGCCTGAGCTCTAGGCAGCTGCTACCAGTCATGAAGCCCAGGCTGCTCCCAGAGGGCAGCTGGGTGGTTGTAAGCCCTGCTGCAAGCAGAGCAGGCTCCATAGTTGGCAGCAGCTACCCAGAACCTGGGCCAGTTGCAGCCAGAAGGCTCTGGCATTAGCTCCATACTGGTGGGTGCACACAGACCTCAGAAAGGACAGTCAGGCAGCGGCCTGAGGCAGTGCAACCCTGGCTTCTCCCCTGCTACCAGCTCAGAGCTGATGACTGGGCTTTGGAGCCTAGCATAGCTATTTGTAGCCAGTCTGGGCTCTGGGCAGCTGCAGCAGACACTGGGCTCCGCAGCCCCAGCATCAGCTCCATGCTGGCAGCAACTGCACGTGCACCCCAGAGCAGACAGCAGGAGGGCTATGCTGCCTCAGGCCCTATCCCCATCATCTGCTCCAAAGCGCATATGCTCCCACCACTATGGAGCTGATGCCAGAGCCCAGAGTAGCTGTTTGCAGCCTCCTGGCTGCAGACCGCTCAGGCTCTGGTAGCTGCTGTCAACCACAAAGCCCAGGCTGCTTGCAGCAGGGCTTGCAGCTGAGCCCACCTGGCTCCCACCCGCTCCCAGCCCAGCCCCCAACCAGGATAAGGGATACCACCCACAGGCCTCTTTTGCCAGGAGCACCACACCTTTTGCAGGGTGGGTGGTTGGGCTGATAGGCAGGCTCTGGGCCGGGCCTGGTTCCCCAGGGAAGCACAGGGACCAGGGAATTGTTGGGCTGGACTTTGTCCAGTGGCCCAGGAGCCCGGCTCCATGCACCTGTGCATCTGGTTCTGTGTGTTTGTCTGCCTCTGTCTGGTTCTGTGTGTCTGTGTGTGCACACGTGTCTGGTTCTGGATGTGTGTGTGTGCATTTGTCTGTTCTGGGTGTGTTCTGGTTCTCTCTGTATACATGGTTCTCTGTGTGCACATGTGTGTGTCTGGTTCCCTCTCTGCTCTCCTTTTTCTTTCTCTCTTTCTCCTCTTCCTCTTGTCTCTTTTTTTCTCTCTCTCTCATTACAACATGCTCAACAAAAAAGGAATACATAACAACAAAGGCAACATTTATGATTCTTAAATATACTAACATGCAATGCATCCTACCATGTACCCTCCCCCCACCAATTTTGTTTTTCTGGCATGCTGGCACTACAGCACCTTCCAAGGTAGACATTGTGTTTTTTTCAGCACTCCACCCAAAAAACATTGCCTACCTCTGCACTAGACCAAGCTGAGACTTCGCCTGGCTGTCCCCCTAGGCCAGCCAACACTTTGTGGTGAGGAGATCAAAGCTGGGCTGCTACTCCCTCAGACCAAGCCAAGATTCTGCTTGCAGGGTGGCCCAGGCTGAGGCCAGCCACTCCACCTCTCAGAATAAGCCAAGACTGAGGGGGGCTGTAAACCAACTCCTAAGACCAAGCCAAGATTTGGGTGGGGGAGGGCAATTGTTGCAGCTAAGACTTCAGCTTTCCCCAAGCTAGCTGAGACTTTGTGAGATGCAGGAACAGGCTGTGGGGACTACTTCCCCAGGCATAGGTGTAACTCCATGGGGGCTCCAGGACTCAAGCACCCGCCCAAAAAAATTGTCAGGTACTCAGCACCCACAAGCCACAGCTGCAGACTGCTTGTAGATGTTAAAAAAATGCACTTTACCAGAAGAAGCAGCGCATTACTTTGACCCGGCTCTGCAGCATCTATAAATATAGGATACTTCAGCAGGGCTTTTTGGCTCTTTTAGCTAAAGCTGATTCAATCAGCTGTTAGATAAAAGCACCAAAAAAGTCTACTAAAACACCCAATTGTTACAGACACTGCAGAGCCAGGTTGAAGCAATTTGCTGCCTCTTCTGGTCATGTATGGAGCTCTGTGTAGGAACGTGTCTAGTTTAAATTAAACCACCATTTAGGTTTGGGGTTTTTTGGCATCTTCAAGCACCCGCTGGCTTATGTTCCCAGGCCAAGCTGAGACTTTGCAGTACAGGGTTCAGGCTGTGTGTCCATCCCTGAGGCCAAGCCACTAGGGCAATTAGTGACAGATAGTGGGGACAAGGCTGAGCAATTCAATGAGTTTTTTGCCTCTGTATTCTTGAACATGGATCAAGACAAATCTCCCAGTTAGATCATAGACAGGCACAAAAGGAAAAACAGCCCACTAACTGTTAGCTACAACTTAGTGAAGGGACACTCAGAAGGGCTGGATGTGTTTAAGTCAGGAGGCCAGGATGATCTTCATCCAAGGGTACTGAAGGAATTGGCCAGTGTCATAGCAGAGCCACTAGCATGGATGTTTGAGCACTCTTGGTGCTCAGATCAGGTCCCAGAGGACTGGAAAAGGGCCAGTGTGGTCCCTATTTTCAAGAAAGGAGGATCTGGGTAACTATAGATCAGTTAGTCCCACCTCTATCCTCGGCAAAATCTTTGAAAAAATTATTAAGGATCACATTTCTGGGTGTCCAGCATGAAAAACAATGCTGAAAGGTAACCAGCACAGATTTATAGCAGGTAGATTCTTCCTGACTAACCTTGTTTCTTCTTATGACCAGGTCACAAAATGCTTAGATGCAGGAATTGAGGTGGATATCATCTGCTTGGATTTTAAGAAGGGCTTTGATACGGTATCTCATTATATTCTTATAGATGAACAGAGTGGTTGTGATGTAGATGATTACATGGTCAGGTGGGTGGCAAACTGGCTTAGGAGTAACACCCAGCGAGTGGTGGTGAATGGGTTAGTATTGACCTGGAAAGCTGTGGACAGTGGAGTCCCACAAGGCTTGGTCATTAGACCTGTGCTGTTCAATGTCTTCATCAGTGACTTGCATGAGGCTGTGGAAAGCACTCTGTCCAAATTCACAGATGATACCAAATTATGGGGTAAAGTTAACACACTAGAGGGTAGGGAAAGAATCCAGGCACATCTGGACAGGTTGGAAAAATGGGTGGAACAGAACAGGATGCAGTTCAACAAGGACAAGTGCAAGGTGCTGCACCTAGAGAGAAGGAATCACCAGCATGCTTACAGGCTGGGGGGTGACCTTCTCAGCAGCACAGCAGCAGAAAGTGATCTTGGAGTCATTGTTGACACCAAGATGAACATGAGTCGTCAATGTGACAAAGCGATCAGTAAAGCTAACCACATTTTATTATGCATTAGCAGGTGCATGACAGATGGGTCCAGGGAGCTGATACTTCCCTTCTATGTGGCATTGGTCAGGGTGCAGGTGGAATACTGTGTCCAGTTTTAGGCACCACACTTCAGAGGAATGTCTGGCCTACGAGGAGAGATTGAGGGCCCTGGATCTCTTCAGCCTCTGCAAGAGAAGGCTGAGAGGTGATCTTGTGGCCGCTTACACATTTATCAAGGGAGGTGGGGATAGCAAGGAATAGGAGATGCTCAGCCCCTCTGGGCCCTCAGACTTCTCTGTCTCTCCACACAGCCTCTTCCTAGGCTGCCATACCTCTTGGTCTCTCCTCCAACCCCTCTCTGGGCCCTCAGACCCCTTGGTCTTGCACAAGCTCGAGAGGGTTCAGAGGAGGGACGCTCGTACGGTTAGGGGCCTGCAGGCAAAGCCCTACGAGGAGAGATTGATGGTCCTGGATCTCTTCAGCCTCTGCAAGAGAAGGCTGAGAGGTGATCTTGTGGCTCCCCACACATTTATCGAGGGAGGTGGGGGCAGCAAGGAATAGGAGATGCTCTGTTTACCAGGGCATTCCTTGGAGTAACTAAGAACAATGGCCACAAACTGACAGAGCAGATTTAGGTTAGACAGCAGAAAGAATTTCTTCACGGTAAGGGTTGCCAGGATCTGAAATTGGCTTTCAAGGGAGGTGGTGCTCTCCCCTACCTTGGGGGTCTTTAAGAGGAGGCTAGACATGCACCTGGCTTGGCTCGTGTGACCCCAGCGCTCTTTCCTGTCCAGGGCAGGGGTCGGACCCAATGATCTGCTAAGGTCCTTTCCAATCCAAACATCTGTGAATCTATGAATCTAAGACTGTGGAGGAAGAGGAGGGCAAGGAAGTGTGACCAGTCTCCCCTCCTCCTCAGTATCACAGGGTACCCCCCCTAAATTTTTTTTTAGATACCTGGCTCTATGGGCCATCTGCCCAGGTTTTACCAGCCATGCCTTGATGTTAGTTGTTATACAGAGTACAGGAGGCTGCCCTGGTCTTATTACAATGACCACCTGGATTGTGGTCCTGGTCTTATGGGGCAATTGCATGGTTCTGTACCTATCCTACACCATGTCCCATGCCTTGCAGATGGCATCTGTACAATCTTACTACTAATTACTGATGGAGCACCTCACTAGGCCTTCCAACCCCTTGACCTCTCTCAGCCCCTCTGGGCCCTCAGACTTCTCTGTCTCTCCACACAGCCTCTTCCTAGGCTGCCAAACCTCTTGGTCTCTCCTCCAACCCCTCTCTGGGCCCTCAGACCCCTTGGTCTTGCACAACCACTCCCTGGGCTGCCAGGCTCCTTGGTCTCCCTTCTGACCTCTCTCTGGGTTGCTAGCCCCTTTTGGTCCCTTGTCCTGGACCCTTTTAGTTCTCCACTTTCCCAGCCGCTCTCCAGACCCTCTGACCCATCTAATCCTGCACTCTATTCCCGGCCCCGCACTGGGCTGCTGAACCCTTTGGGTCCCACTACGCTTGATGGCCCTGCACTGTATTCCCCAGGCCCCTCACTGACATTTAGGAGCAGCACTCTTCCTACTGGGTGATGTTCCGTCACTAGCTCCCAAGATGTTACTGCCAGCCCTGCTCTCAGGGTCTGGACATATACCTTGTTTCAGGCCATAGCAAGACATTTTGCAAGGAGTCCTGGCTGCAGGACCAGCACCCCCAGGCTAAGATGAGATTTTGTGGTAATGAAACAGTGCCTCTAGGGCCAGCCAAGACTTTTCAGAAGTGGCCTGGGCTATAGCAAAAGGCCCCACAGGCTAAGCTGACAGTTTGCAGGGTGGGACTGGTTTCAAAGAAGACCTAGAATCATGGGCGACTGGTGCCTCCCAAGTCTGGGGGGGGCACCAGATCGCCAGTGGGGGGGAAGGGTCCCTAGCAGCCAATCACCGAGCCCAGAACCACCAGTGGTGAAACCAGAAATGCACTTCTGCCGGCTCTTCTGGTTTCGTGGCTGGCACTTCCAGGGGGTGCATGGCCAGTCTCAGGGGGTGCACATGCACTTGCGTGCACCCCCTATGCATTGCCAATGGTTTTACCCACTCGTAAAGAAAACCCTTTCTTCGGGGCCTTCTTGGATTGCCAGTTCTTTGAGGCAGGGGCTGCTCAGTGACTAAGCAGGCCTCCTGTTACCCAGACATATCCCCTGCCCCACAGACCTCACAGATGAATGCTCCCAGCCTGGATGTAGGAGGACTGGAACTGAGTAGAACTGGGAGGAGAAGCCAGTAAGGTCCTGATCTGCTGCCCAGGCCATGACCCACCCAATTGTGGTGGGGGAATCTCCCAAGCTAATATTGAACCTGTGTGGGAAAAACCAGTGCAGGAGGTTGATGTTACTGGACTCAGGTTCTGCCATGAAGTCTGGGCACTGGGTTTCCAAGCCAGCGCAAATGACCATCTCATTTTCACATGCCACAGGCATAGCAGCTCAGCCCACTGGGGGTGTTGCTCTTGGGGGGACACTGAGACCGCAGGGCAAATGCACTTCTCCCTGGGGGATCTCCAGGAGGTTCTAGGGGCAGGTGAAGCTGAGGACAGGGCAGACCCTCCCCACAACCCTGCAGAGGGTACTGTCACTCTGGACGTACTGAGGAAGGGGTAAAGCAGGAGAGATTGTGGTGGGAAGCCCCGAATCCTGTCACGGGGGCAATTCACTGGGGAGTCAGAGAGAGTGAGAGACTGGCCTGAGCCCAGCCATTCCATTCAGTGGGGTGCCCCCTTCAGGGTTGGAGGTCTATCCGCAGATGATATTCAGCAGTACACACCCTGAAAGCCTGGAGGTCTGTTCCCCGGGACCTAGTGCTAGTGGAGGGCCCCCATCAGGGCTGGAGGTCTATCCCCAGTACTAGTCAGCAGGGTCCACCCTAAAGGTCTGTTTCCAGGGATACAATGGTAGTGGAGGGCCTGCTTCAGGGCTGGAGGTCCATTCCCAGGGGCCCAAAGGAGGGTTGCCCAAGGAGCAGGGCGTGCAGAGCAGCAGGAGGGAAGTAAGGGGATGGAGCAGAGGCTTGGTGACATACATGGAATAGGAGTGACTTCTCGGGCATCCCAGCTGCAGCAGGCATTGGACAAGGGTGGCAAGGCAACCTCTGTAAGCTCTTGACAGCATTGTCCATCTTGTTTCCATCAGCAAAGAGGGCAGGCACTGAGATTCCAGGCATCTTCCACCCTGTGCTGTCTGCCTCTTCCTCACAAAGATGATTCCTGGCCCATGTTTTCCTTATGAGGCACTGTGTGAGGGTGTGTGTGGTGCGGGGAGGTGCTTGCAGCTGAATAGTCCTAGCTCTCAGCTCCCCACCTACACCCTGCTCCAATCCACCTGAGTCCTAACTACCCCTCCCCTCAACAGTAGACCCTAAATTCTTCCAAGCACTAAGGGGAGAACCCAGGAGTCTTGGTGCCTGGTACTGTCCCTTCCTACAGCCTAAAACCCAGGTGTCCTGGTGCCCAGTGTGGCCCTGCTCTAACCCACTGGACTGGACCCAAAACCCCCACCTCTCCCAGAACCGAGCCTTGGACCCAGGTGTTCAGCACTGGAAGGAGACCCCAGACCCATTGCACATGTGTATAATGCTTCTGGTGTGCCTGAGGCCACAGATAACATATGTGGGCAGGGAGGGTAGGGCTTTGTGGGGCCTGAGCAGGAGTCACCTGAGATGGCACACTCCAGCCCAGTCCCTGGAGAGGGGAGGAGAAAAGGCTGCATTAGGATCTGACCCCAGCCCTTTCTCCAACATCCAGCTTTCCCCAGGATCCCTCCTGCCCCTGGGTAACCTACAGCTTGTGATGCCCACTGGGGACTTGGCCCTACTGACCCCAGGGAAATGATGAGGTGTTTCCAACCATGAACACCCCATGGCCCCAGAGGCAAGGGGGCATGGTGAGCTCCTGCAGGTAGTGGCAGTGCTGTTGGTGGCGGAAGCATGGTGGGGGCAAGCGGGGAGCTCCCACAGGCAGCCACAGCGCTGTCGGTGGCGGTGGGGAGGGGGTGGTGACCTCCCAAAGACAGCAGCAGCAGTGCTGGTGGTGGCCAGTGGCAATTACAGACTAGCGGTGTTGGCATCAAGGTGGGGAATGGTGAGTGGTGACAACACGCAGGCACTGCCAGCTGTTTTGGCAGCGCCTTTTCACAGGGGGTGCCTTGCCACGCTCAGAGGGTGCACGTGCACACGCATGTACCCTCTACACATTGCCAATGTGCGCTGGCTTCCCCATCTTAAAACTTCCTGGGAGTTGGAAGGGGAAGCCAGACTACCTACCTTTGGACCCTGCAACGAATGCCATTCACCAGGCAGGATGCAGGATAGAGAGGTGGTCAGAGAAATGCTTTCTGGGAGGTAGAGTGGCAGTGGAAAAGATCACTGTCCTGGCCAGATCTAATCAGGAATCTCTTAGCAATGGGAAGTGGAAGAGAAGAGCCTTGATTGAACTAGGGTGAATATGTATACCTAACTGACAGAACAGTCCCACAATGGGCACCTCAAGTTCCAGTCTCAGGTTGCATGACTCCAGGACAGCATTTGTCCTGGATTCACAGCCTTGTGCAGGGATCCACAGAAAATAGGGAGTTCTCCCTTGAAGCCTGAGGACAGATTGAGGCCTCCACAGTGAAGGTTGGAGTGGGGCAGGGGCTGTGCACACTGTCTAGCCAGGGCAATACATGGGACAGGGGGCAAGGAGTGGGATGGAGCCACAGGCAGCTCATCCAGGGGGTGGGAGGCATGGGGGGGCACATGCCCCCCAGATTTGTGTGTGGGGTGGGGGCAAATACAGGCTGCCTGCTGCAGGCTCGGGGCTCCCCAACCTTCTGCCATACCCCTGGGGGGCCTATGCTAGGCAGAGCTAAGGCAGAGCAGCAATCTGCAGCCTGCATGCTCTGGGCAGGGCATGCAGACAGTGGATCGTGGCTCTCCCCTGGCTACAAACTATATTGTCACCACTGCAAAGAGCTGGGGCAGAGCCACGATCCACTTCCTGCACGCCCTGGCTCTGGGTCACACAGCTACTGATGCAAGATCCCAGGGGCTCCAGAGCAGCTCTGGGCCCTTCCCACACACTGCCAGTACTGTTGGGGCTGGTCTCCATAGAAACCCCAGCCTCCCACTATCACAACCTGCTGCTGGGGTCTCCATGGAGACTGGCCTGAGCCACATGGGCAGGGGCTGCTAGGAAATGGAGTCCAGCTGCCGGCTAGAGCCACCATTTTGCCCACCCGTCTTACATCCTGCCTTGTACTTCATAAAGCAAAAGTAGTCTTCATATTAACTCATGATTCTTTGCTTGCTGTTTATTTTTACCTAAAATATCCCACCTTTCTTCACCTATTGGGAATGTATGTAAAACAACATAAACCACAAGATAATATAGGTGGCAATTTAATTGTGGCATAATACCTCTCTGTATGATAATGTTAGGTCATATTTGAACTGGATAGTCTGCAGTTTAATACTGTAACATATGGTTGGAGGTGGACTGGTGTTCTTCTGATAGTCTTGTTATATCCAGGATGACTCTAAGGGCTTTTATTTCATCTGAAGAAGTACAAGACAAAACAATTAAGTTTCTCTAGACCAGTGGTCTCAAAAGTGGGATGCATGCACCCCAGGGGGTGCACAAGACGATCCACTGGGGTGCAGGAAGAAAATATTAGAACTTCTATTTCTATTTCTATTTATATAAATTTACATATATTGGGGGTGCATGCTCAAAAATTTGTTACTGATAGGGGTGCGTGATCAAAAAAGTTTGGAAACCACTGCTTTAGACTATACACAGGTTTATTAGGATACTAGCAATCAGAAAAAAATTACTAATACCAGCTATATACAGTATAGAATACATAGATATACTCACTCCTGGGTGATGATGATGATGCCCCTTCAGAATCAGTCCCCATAGGTAAGACAAGTTCCAGGTTCCCACACCCATGTCTTTATGTTGAGGAGTTTTATGCAGTTCAGCTTCATGTTTCTGTGTTCCCAGCCATTCCTCTGAGATAACTGTCTCTTGGCCACTCAACTAGGGAGCAGGGAAACTGAGTCATGATGTTAATTGTACTTATCTGAGTCACTGTTCTTTCCTGGGGTCATCTTGTCAGCATTTGGTGTGATCACAGGCCTATGCATCTCATTTACAATCTGCCTTCTCTCATATGCTAATAATCGTGATTCAGACTGAATCACTTCTGGGATCAGTCTGTCCATGTAGTGACACACCCAGCACTGAGGGGTTGGCAGGTCTCAGGACTTCCCAATAGTCTTCTTCAGGGAATAGGATGGAATCAGATTACCAAAGGGTACCATTCTACAAATTGATACATGTTTATTCACAATCACTGTTTCCTTGTCAAATTCAAGCATGCTTTTGAAGAAGGGTATCTGTTGTTTTTCTACATCTTGCTTTACTTGAGTTCTCTTGGGCCAGCACTCTTTTCTGAGATGGTCTGTACTGAAAACTATACTGAGGGTATTAATCATTGTTCTGCAGTCATTTAATCTATTTTTTCCAATTCACAATAGTGGGAAAATATACAAATTAATATGTCTTAAAATAAATGGGGAACTTTGTCTACATTTCAGCATTGCTTCTTTGGCCTGAGTGGGGAACCAGTATTCAGAGCCTGGCAGGACTACTTCCATTAGAAGAAATAAATGGGATAAGTGAGTTCTGCTCTTTAGTGCAGTCTGGTTTTGGGGTTTTTTTTACAGAGAATGTACACAAAGTCGTCTTTCCAGCAGCGCAGGGATGTGGCCAGGTGCCCAGACCAAGCAGAAGCCGTGACTTCTGGTTGCTGCCGTGATTGCAAATGTGAATGCACAGCTGCCAGCAGCAGCCACTTTTTTCCTCCACCTTCCCCCAACTCAGCACTTGGGGCAGTTGGCCTTATGACCCCCCAATTATACTGTTTTGTACTTCAGTTAGAGTGCCCTAAGCACAAAATTTAACACCCAGCCCCTCCCACAAGCTTAGAAAAGGCGAGAAAACAGCTTACCCATCTGATGTCAGGGGGAGCAGTGGGAGGAGAAGGGGGAAGTCTTTAAAAGCTGCGCCAAGTCCACACCATGGCAGAAGCCATTTTGGGACCCAGCAGATCAGTCCCTTCTGTCGCAGTCTGGCCAACTGCGTCAGCGCTTCTCCGCCACCGACTGTCCCAGCATACCCCTTCCCTGCGCACCGACCCGATTTGCGAACCGAACTGCGAGTAGAGAGAAAGAGAGAGTCGTTAATTTGTTTTGTAAACAAAACGCGTTTAATCAAGCTGTTGTACCTACGCACCTCGTTCATCGGTGTGTAAATAAACAAATAAAAGTTTTCTTGATTACAGTTTACAAACTCGTGCCCTGTTCTGCGATCAGGAGGCTCCATGATCTGCAAACAGAGGAAAAACCCCTCCCACCCTTAAAGGCAAAACGAACCACCTTAGTGTACCTCAGGTCCTGACCCTGCAGCGCGCACAACATGGTGTCACAAACAGGATGCCAGAAGGGAGCAGAGAACATGGAGGGAACGCTGGTGAACCTCTGCCCCTGGAGGGAGGGCTCACACTTGATTACTGATTCTGATGAACTGTGGGCTCACATCGTGTACCATCAGAGTGAGGGAGTAAGCCAGAAGAACAAAATAACTGGCTACTTCTCCCTGAAATTGCCGGAGGGAAAAGAGTGGGCAGTAACCTTAAGCCCTGCAGCATTTGGGTGTATTATGCGGTCGCCTGCAGTCATTTACCGACCACAGGAGGCGACTGCAACATTAAGCCTGACCAAAATAAAAGCGGCAAGGACCGTTAACCCCACCCCAGCTCAGCAGTTTGCCTGGTGTATTCGGCATGTTAAGGAAGGCGGTGAAACAACCCTGCCCGACAAGTTCAATTGCCCGGGACTAGAAGGGTCCCGAGGGCACGAGTTACTAACACAGTGCCGTGAAAGTTTAGAATCAGATGGCTGCACGGCCACGAAATGGTCAGGTCCGAAATGGGATAAGGGGAAGATAATCAATATGTTGTTCTGCATGGTGTCCATCCTGCTACGCGAGAACAATGACCTCACATCCCAATTAAAAACAATAGCACAGGCGGCTGCTGAACAAGCCACGGGGCCAGTGCTCAAAGATGGCGGCGACAGCGTGACAGCGCCAAAACCTGAACATGGTGAGAACGGGGCGGAAAAGAAAGGAAAGCCACTGTTAGAAATGGAGTATTGTTAGAATATTGTTAGAAATGGAGTGTTGTTAGAAATGCACAGTTTGCATCTCATACCTGATAAGCAAAAAACACTACCAAGGACTTTTTTCCTTGGCCAGCTTTGCTACAGTTTTTCTTATGCTAAACCACTCTCTCCCCCACACTGCCCCTGGTTTTCTCATGCAGATTACAGAAGCTGGAATTCAACTAACTGTGTCCTTGAAAGTGGGGGGGATTTAAACTCTTGGTGACCTAGAGAACTTTCTGAGCATGCGCAATTAGCTGATGCATATTTACCTATCCGCCCTGCATACTTAAGTAGTTAATTATAATATACATGCGATGGATGAAGTGACGTAGCCACATACATGTTTGTATGAAACGGAAATGAGCTGTAAGAGTTCCTGTTTCTGCACACGTGCCCAGGAGGAGAAGGATAAAAACCAGCTGAAAAAGTTCCTCAGGGGTTCGGGGTAATCTGAGTCCTTTGACTTTGCTCCGACCCTATTTGCAAATACACCTTTTGTGCTGCTAATAAGTGTGTGTCTGAGATTTCTTCGCGTGCCTCCAGAGAAACAAACCGCAATTTTTGCAACACCACTCCCACTGACGCATGAACTGCCCACGGCGCCGACCATGCCACCCCCTTACATAGAAGAGGGAGGAGTTACTGCCAAAACTGAAAAGTGAAAGTCTTTATCCAACCCTTCCTCCCAGGGACTCCGAGCCGTCACCACCCACGACTGCTTACCCCGTCGCTCTAGTTAAGCAAGTGGCCAACGGGCAGGGTGTGACCCGTACCACCACCACATACCGCACCCACACTCGAGTGGAGATGCAAGAATTACACAAGGAGTCAAAGATTAAATCCAATGAAATATTAATGATTTGGCTGGGTCATCTCGTCGTAAAATATGGGTCGGAGCAACTAGATTAAGATGAGTCCTCCTACCTAACCCTTCAAGCTTCATGGAGTGGAGGACACGTTACTGATCTAACGGCCGTAATGAATAACGTACACTGGAACATCCCGCTTCCATCCCTCGTCGCGGGACAAGTCAATCATATATCCCATCTATGGCACAAAGGATGCCCGGTCAACCCTACTGCCAAACAACTTTTGCTGAGCATCATAGGGACATCATATTGTACTTGGAATCCCAGAGTACACCAACTGGGATTAACCGCAGCTCAGCGAAATGTACCATGGCCTCATCGACTCCTAAGAAATCCGGGAGCCATACCAACAACCATCGAGGCAGTAGAGGCCTGTGTAGAAGTTTACGGAGAAGACCACGCCATCACCCTCCGCCACCTTTTAGCCCCACTAGTCAGCCAGCCCACAGGAAACATCCTAAGCCAACTCCCATGACTCCAGGCACTCTTGAGGCCTACACCCACCACCCAAGCACACCCTGCTGCCACCACGGACATAGGGAACTGGAGTGTAATGATGGCTAGTACCCCAGCCCAAGGCAACGATAAAGAATGGACAGGGCCTCAGGGCACTTCATGAGTGGGCCATCCGGTTCGAGAGAACTCCACGAGAACGGACCATGTTCAGATTTTTACTTGCGAAATCTGGACTCAGCAAGTCGCAGCTCTGAGCACTCAGGGACGCTGGACAAGAGAAACTGGCCGAGGCATTAGGATTCCGAGACAAGGCAAAAAACGAGTAGCCGCTCCCAGTCGCCCCGGCGGCAGTGAAGATCAACAACCCTATTGCAGCATCGATGTATGACACCCAGATAGCCGAAGACAACCAATTACAGTGCGATTCCTATTAGATACTGGAGCCCAAGTAAATGTTATACAATCGACTCTCCCTCATATACTAACCTCTGGAAAAATCCTCATACAAGGCCTTAACTCGATCGATCAAGCACAGCGAGTCAAATTCTTTCCAAGCCACTACCCAAAAGGCCTGACAGCAGTACTCGGGACAATCAACTTACTTGGAATCCCGGGAATACGAGCCCTGCAACTGAAAGAACAAGTCCTTCAAGCACTACCCATTCAAGTGTCGCAGATACACATGCCCAGACTTACCCACCTTAGTCGTTGGCGTTACAAACCAATTCCAACAAAAGAAACCTATAGAGCCGTTCTAGAAATACTACTTCAATGCCTCTTAGATGAGAGTAAGATACAGCGGACGACAACAAGCACATACCTGTCAGCAGGATGGGGAATACCAAAACCGGGAAACAAAACAGCAGTGCGTCTTGTCATCAGTTATAGAGAAGTCAATATAAGGTGCCATACCTTGGCCCAACCCCAGTCCAAAACGCTGTCACAAATTGTCCACGAAATGTCACGAGTACGAGCCAAAAATTGGGTGGGCTGTACAGTCGACCTAAAAGATATGTTTTTCTTGATCCCCATCAACGACAAAGAAGGCCTCCTCAACATGTGTGTTGAGGGAAGCATGTATAAATGGAATGTGTGTCCCCAGGGTTATAGCAACTCTCCAGCTCTAGCGTGTTCCGAAATTAATGCTACTCTCCAACGGTTTATGATGAAGACAGGAGAGGAAGATCAAGATGTAAAGGTCTGGAACTACGTCGATGACCTCGCTATTATGGGCTTCGATCGAAGTAAGGTCAAACAAAAGGCCAACCAATTGGTCACTCATTTACAGCAAGAAGGGTGGACAAGTAACGACAAGAAGTCAAACCTTGAGCCGACAACATGCATTCAGTTCCTGGGTACCACCTTCAATGGATTGACCCGCCAAGAGACGGCACATGATCTTCCCAACCAGCGGAACTGGAAAACTCACCCACCCCAGATACATCAGGACTTCCAAACCCTACTAGGCCAACTAGTATGGCTTCGTTCCTACATACCCTCTCAGCACTTGCCAGCCTTAGCCAGGATACAAACTCAACTGCGAAATAAACAGCAGAAAAAACACCCTTGGACACCTCGGGACACAGAAAAGCTATCAGACCTACTCACAGTAACACTAGAAACCCGCCTTGAAGCCTATAATCCGAGTGAACCAATACACATTATAGCAGGATATACCAGTACACATGTTTATGTGACCGCAAAAAACACCAAAGGAGAATTGATCTTTAATACGCACAAGACACTCCAGACTTGCCAATTCCACTATGGGATTATAGGGAAAGCACTACTCGCCCTTCAGTTAGCACAACCCCTACACCAAGGACAAAGGTCAGTCACCCTGCCAGGAGGAATACTATTACCACTTCTAGACCCGAGCTCACCAGACCCTACTTTTGGAGGAGAAGTGTCCATGTGGGGCACTCTAGTACTCGAACATCACTACTGTTGGCACAACTGGAGCCACCATAATTTCCTGCCCCCACCAGAAGAAATACCACAGAGAGTAACCCTTTATGGAATGACTCAAGCAGCGTGGATGGCATTTGACGGTACATCCAAAGATGGAGGAGCCTTTGGACTTTACTGCAGACCGTGCCATAAACTTGATTTACATCATGCAGAGTCTGGCGACTCTCCACAATTATGTGAGTTACGAGGATTCGCTCTTATGTTACAACACTGTCTCAACGATCACGATAACACTTCACCTGTTCCAGTTATGGCCATCAACTCCCAATACATTTACCGAATAGTAACAGGAACAGCTGATCCCTCCAAGTACATAGACCTGTGGGAAGACGTTTTAACAACACTTGAAAGATTTAAAAAACTACCACTAATTAAACACACCAAATCCCACGAACCTGAGACAGACCCCGTTCACGAAGTCATCAACAAGATGCTTCAAAACCCACTTTGCACAGACACTGTCTACACTACATCCACAACACACTCTGAACCATATATCAGATGGCTAAACGAACACTGGAGTCACCCAGGAACCAAGGCCGCATACGATCGCTGGCGACACATGGGAGGTAGTTAAGAACATGATCCACAACGCCTCTGGAGACAAGTGGCAATGGGATGTGAACAATGTGCAAAAGAAAAAGCACACCCCCACAAAGCAGAACAAGGTGCTTATGACCCAAAATACTTTGGCCCAGGGAAGGTTTGGAGGGTCGACCTCATGGGACCCCTGCCTGGAGCAAAGGGGGCAACCAAGGGACTTGTCGCTGTTGATCTGGGAACCTGGCAAATTGCAGTACTACCCCTTCGTAAGACCCGTGGCAGCTATGTAACTAAAGCCCTCACAAAAATCTTTGCATTTTGGCAGACCCCGAAAACAATCCACTCTGACGGAGGACCACCATTCACGGGAAAAACGATATCAACTTTCACCGCATTACACAATATCGCCTGGCACCATCACCTCCTGTACCATAGGACGTGCCATTGGGTTAATAAAAGAATGAATACGAGTCAAAGGGAATGGAACCTACAGAAACTGGACCGAACACCTAAGCAAAGTTGTTCTCAATCTAAACATTGGAAAAGCCCTATGGGAACCATGAAACACAGAAACACTTCTCCCATGGGCTCCAAAATTTCAACCTGGAGAACTTGTCTGCGTCACAGTACCACATCCTACACAAAAACGCCCATGAGTATCTCAAGGAGAAATCGTACGAAAAGGGGACCATCTGAACACCTATATAGTCAACATAAAAGACTCTAATAGCCACCGGTTAGCTCACCACAACTGGCTCTCCAGGCACTCAAAACAGTTAGAGTGTTAACCTGTCCCAAACTCAGTTACTGTTCTTGCCTTTCTTATGTTATTTCCAGGTTCACCTTTGCCAGCATGAGACTACTCTTCACCCTACTCTCACTCGCCACCCTGCCGGTGATGAAATGCGCAAGCCCTAGTCCCATCGCTGACAACCCCATCTGTACTGACAACATGGTTCTGCGCCTACTGTCACTGTGGGCCGACGCTTTGGGAGATGGTGGGATGGGAGAAGGCCTGACTGCATGCCTCAAGATACCTTTGTCAGTTACAGACCCTGTCTTGATCCCGTACCTTAAAGTTTTCAATGTTTTGGACTGATTTTCCCAGGTCTCAAAGGGTTCGGTGACGTCGATCAATATCTCCGTACCCCTAGAGAACGGAGGTTCTATCTTTAAAGATTACAGCTGGCCTCCCAATTTTTCCCTTGCCAACCTTTCTAACACCACAATGTCCCTACACGAAGCCTGTTTCGAGAGAGAAGCCTCTCATGCTTGCTCCGCCATCCCCTGGGGAATAAACCCACAAGGTATCGACTGGTCTTGTCCTGACATGTCACTTGCCTGGAACCCCCACTCTATTACCCCACCCTGGTACCTCTCACTTACACCCAGTGGTGCCAAATCCAAATCTGAGGTCACCCTTTCCCCCTTTACCAAGCCCGCTCCTTTGGTCCACTGGAACGCTTCCTTGGCCGTTAACCTAACCCACCAAGGGCCCCTCGGAAATAACTCCTGGTTCGGGTTCTATTACCCAATTTTACAGGCAGCGTTAATAAATACTGCCTGTCACAACGTTGCCTTCCCCTTTCAACAGTCTGGCCCTCCGGAGCGAGCCTCCAAACTTTTCAAGTTTAGCGGTACATGTTCGGAATTGGCCACACCGGCACCGTTCGGCCTTGTCTGGGCATGTACTGACGGCCCACTGTATACTGTTTTACCTGCCACACTATCAGGTCTCCAATGCTTTTTAGGCTCTGTGTCCTTTTGTCCCCGCTTGCAAGCTTCAACTGCTCATCCCATGAGTCCGCTCCTCCACCGACGCATTCGCTCCAATAATCCCATGTGGAGTTCACTTACATACAGTGAAAAGGTAGCCCAGGGTTTAAGTTGGGCCTTTGAAGGTTTCTTTGTCTGGGGCTTGAGCATTGCAAAATCCCACATGGCTATCGCCCAGCTGGCAGAACAAGTTGAACTCCTTGTCAACCATATCGCAAGTGGCCTCGACTTACTCGACCAGCAATTACAAGCGACATCCCAAATGACTATGCAGAACCGCCTCGCTTTAGACGCTATGCTCATCCAACACGGAGGCCTTTGTCAATACTTAAACCTATCCCGTGACGTGTTGCATCGCCATCCCTAACGTTTCCCTTCCTCTTCAAAACCAGATCACCGAGATCTGCAAGATCACCAAAGACATCAATGCTATCTCTGGCGTTGGCCAAGGGTGGTTGTTGAGCGTATTTAAGTGGTTGGATTGGGATGCCTCATCATGGCTGTTAAACTTACTCACCCCGCTGTTATCCCTCTTATTTCTGATTGTCGTTGTGACTTCTTGTGCCTGTTGTGTTTTTCAGTTTTTGAAACAAAAATTAATAACGCTATCCGCTTTTGTGTACACCCGCTTGCTGGCACAAGATCTGGGATCTGTAGAAAGTGGAAGTGAGATGTAACTTTGTGCTGTAAGGCAAGGGGGCATGTTTTGTACTTCACTTCAGTTAGAGTGCCATAAGCACAAAGTGTAACACCCAGCCCCTCCCACAAGCTTAGAAAAGGCGGGAAAACATCTTACCCTTCTGATGTCAGGGGTAGGAGTGCCTGGCAGTGGGAGGAGAAGGGGGAAGTCTTTAAAAGCTGCGCCAAGTCCACACCACGGCAGAAGCCATTTTGGGACCCAGCAAATCAGTCCCTTCTGCTACGGTCTGTCCCGGCATACCCCTTCCTGCGTACCGACCCGATTTGCAAACCGAACCGCGAGTAGAGAGAAAGAGAGAGTCATTAATTTGCTTTGTAAACAAAACGCGTTTAATCAAGCTTCTGTACCTACGCACCTCGTTCATCGGCATATAAATAAACAAATAAAAGTTTTCTTGATTACAATTTACAAACTCATGCCCTGTTCTGCGATCAGGAGGCTCCGTGATCTGCAAACAGGAAAAACCCCTCCCTCCCTTAAAGGCAAAACAAACCACCTTAGTGTGCCTCAGGTCCTGACCCTGCAAAGCGCACAACACATACCACTACCTCTTTCCCTGAATACAGCAGGAGCCAACACCAGCAGAGAGTCTCCTTGCTCAGAGATCTTCAACCCTGCCTTTCCAGGCCTTTCTGTGCCCAGGGAGTCTGTCCCTCTATTCTCTTTCAAAGCCATACCTGCTTTCATTTGGCTTTTTGTACTTTCATACACAGGTTACCAAGCAAACTCTTAGCCCCTCCATTTGCACTTAATTCTAAAGAAACCCCTCTTTTTGGCCCTGGATTTGTTCCTGCACTGGGCTAGCTTGATGGCACCATTAGCACCTTTCAGGTGCATATTTTTCTTTCATATGCATAATACTGCACAAATGCATGATACTGTGAGATTAATTGGCATTCTTTCACTACATTCTTCAAAACACGCACAGAGATAACTCATAGGAGCCATCTGGTTGCCAATCTCTGTGACAGCATGGCAAGGCAGCTTCAGGAAAAATTAATAGATTTCATAGATTTCATAGACATTAGGGGCTGGAAGGAACCTTGTGAGAGCATTGAGTCCAGCCCCCTCGCCATAGGCAGGAGGTCAAATGATCCCAGTAAGATAAACATCCAAACACCTTTTGAATGAGTCCAGAGTAGGTGCACACACCACCTCTGGGGGGACTCTGTTCCAGACCTTGGACACAGACTGTAAAGAAGTTTTTCCTTATATCAAGTCTGAATAGGCTTTCTAGAAGTTTGTGGCCGTTAGACCTAGTTATCCTTTGGGGAGTCCTGGTGAACAAGCATTCTTCCAGATTCTGAGAAAAATTACTTCCAGTTATCCCCCTACTGTTCCACCTGAGATACATGGATACGGATACACGGATATAATTTATACCCCTAGAAAATATCCTGTCACTCAGAGACAAAGTTTTCTACAAGACACCGCACAGACTTCCTCATCAGAATCCAAAACAACCACGTCCCCAGGAAGGCCGTTCTTGCAGCCGTAGATGTTACCAGTCTGTACGCTAACATCCAATACCTCAAAGGCACAGCTGCCTGCCTGAAATACTTGTAAGAACATGGAATACATTCATATTTGCAACCACATAGTACACAAATCATCCACGTCCCTCTCATCCACAACTTCACTTTCAGCAATCTTCACATCCTCCAAACCATGGGCACAGCTATTGGCATAAATGCCAACCTCGTCATGAGCCAGCTGGAGGAAAAATTTATAGGAAACTGCACCATCAAACCTGCTCTAGACCTGTGTTACATAGATGATATTTTCATTATCTAGACCAGTGGTTCTCAACCCTTTTTGTACCAGGGCCCACTTGTAAACATCTATGGCCAGTCCTGACCCACAGCTTCATAGACCTACTGATGCCTCTCACTCCCAGGCCACAGCCCCTTCAGCCTTGGTGGTGCCACTTACTCCCCACCTATAGCTCCCTGGATTCACCAGTCCCTTTCACTCCCAAGCCACAGATCACTGGCCTTGCTGGTGCCCTCACTCCTGATCCACAGTCTCCTGCCCCCCCACCAGGTCATGCTGGTGCCCCTTACTCTCAGCCCACAGCCCCCTGCTCCCCCAGCCCTGTCGGAGGGGGCCCCCAGCTCCCCCTGTCCTGCTTGGGCCAGAGGAATTTTTTGTGGGGTTGGGGACAGCACATTTAACCCCTGTCAAAACGTCTGGCATAGGAAACTTTGTCTGAGTAGTAGAGACCCTAAACTCTTTGGGCATGTTCTCCTTCATTCTCCGTGTGAACCAAGCACAGCGACAGCCCTGGCTGGAGGTTAAGAACAGTGACAGCCCTGGTCCAGGGGATCCTGGTTAAACAGTAGCCCCTGGTGCCAGATCCTCAGCCCCTCTCTGATTACTGCCCTGTGTGTTCATAGGGCAGTGACTGGGGCTTGGAACACAGAGCTCGGCTCGGCCTGAGCCCCCTTCTGTGCAGGGAGGAATGACAGGATCCTGAGAAGCACCAGCTGGAGCAATGACCAGCGTGAACCAGCCTCCCCTGCCTGGCGCTGCTGGTCCTGGTCCTGGAGCAGCATGTAGACCGGGGCAGGCAAAATACATTAACAAAGTCAGCCCAGCTCCGCCTATCCCCAGCCCGCTCCACTGCTTCCCGGCACAGGGCTGCCTCCATCACCACGTGTCCCCGGCTGCATGACTGGGCCACAGGAGCATGGCCTGTGTGGGTACCTCAGGGTCAGAAGTAGGAGGGGGTGGGGGCATGTGTGTGTCCTTGCAATGAGGGAGGGGGGGAGAGAGATGGAGCAATGAGGGAGGGAGAGACTCTGTGTGTTCAGAGGGCAAGTCCCACCCCCCCACACCATACACATGCACCCACACCCACCTTGCACTGCCATACATGCAGACCCCCACTCCTACACGCCCCACACACCACAGCCACCCTTCCCCACACGCAGCCCCCCAAAAACCTTATACCTACCCTCATCCCACATATCCACACACACCCACATGCTCCATCACCCCACATTCACACCCCCAGACCCATATCCTCCTCCACATACCCACACAGTAACAGCCCTCCCCAGGCCTATACCCATGTCCCTCCCACAATATACAAGAGTAAGGCTTCATTTTAAGCTATTGTGCAATCACCTCTATGTACACCACACAAACACATGTAAACCAGGACAAAAATATTTTTTGAAATCAAATTAATTAATGTTGTAGATGTTTGATTCTTAGAATATGATTTGGTGTTTTTCTGGTTCTGAGATGGCAAAACCCCTTGCTGAAAGGAGTATTTCTGGGGGCAAGAGTCAGGGGTTAGGGGGCAGGACTTCTGGTCACAAGATGGTGACCAGGGGGCAAGGCACCTGTCAAGGGGTAGGGCTACCCATGTGGGCCTTGACAGCTTGCCAAAAGTCAGTAAGCGGCCCTTCACCCAAAATAATTGCCTGCCCCTGGGCCAGAGCCTGGTAGCTCCAGCAGCTCCAGCTCATGTGGGCAGTATCGGAGCAAGTCCAGTCCCAGCATGGGCTGGAAGGAGGAGTAAAGAAAGTTGGCTGTAGCAGCCCCCTTGCCCTGGTCTGGGGCTCCCACACTGCTCCAGGCAGCCTGGTTACAGCCCTGCCTGCCCCCCCGTGTCTCCTAGGTGCCCTGCCCCTGCAAGTACGGGCACTGACCCAGGTGCCACCAGCCCAGCCATGCAGCTCCCTGTCACCCCCAAAGGACTCCTCACCCGCCTCTGCCAGAGGGGCATGCATCTCCCCTCCATCCCCCACCCCTCGTCCTGATACAGCCTTGGCACCTTGCCACTTTAACCCAGTGCTGACAGGCACCCATCCCTTCCACACACGCACACACACACCTGGACAGTCCCCAAGCCCTGGCCCTCCAACCCCCCTCCCCATACACTTACCTGAATCCAGGTGCTGAGGATGCTTCCAAGACCCTGTCTGGCTGCATGCCAGCCACATGTGTGTGACTGCGCAGACACATGGGCATGCATTGCCTCTAATCGGCTCAAGCAACTCCTTGCAGGGTGGAATGCTGCCAGCCTGCAAGGGAATGTCCATGCTTTCCCGCATTTTTTCTGGGACTTGCTCACAACCCTTTCAAATATTCTTGCAACCCACTTTTGGGTCGCAACCCACAGGTTGCGAAACACTAATCTAGACTAAACACTTGGACTCATTGACTTGTACCACAGGTTTAACTATTATCACCACCCAATCAAGCTTTCCCTGGAATATTCCTACACTGACATCAACTTTTTAGATACCACAATCCACATCTGGGATGGCACCCTATAAACCACCACATACAAAAAACTGATGGACCACCTTACTTATGTCTACAAGATCAGCAATCATTCTGAACACACCAAAAAAGCTGTGATCTACAGCCAGGGCCTCAGATACTACTGTATTTGCTTTGAGGATGATGCCAACTCTCTAGCCTAAATCTTCCTACATATGATGAGGATACTCCAGTAGAGAAACAGATTATACATCTGAAAGAGCTATTCAAATACTATGAAGTAACCTGCTACAATACAAAAAAAACTGCCCTGTAACTGCACAGCCTGATGGTCCCCATCAGGAAGTAATGACCACCCCATGCTGGAAGTAATCAGAAGACTGGTCAAACAACAAAGATCAGACCTTGAGAGAAATATTCCCCACCCCTGTGCTCCTGGCTTTCAAACAACTGCCTAACCTTACTCAACTTATCATCAGAAGCAAACTCCCCACTGCCCAACAGTCTTGCCTTAAAAATAGATCATAGATGGAGGGAGAAAATATTATTTGGGGTGGCTGAGCACATGCACACACACACACACACACACACACACACACACACACACACTGCCCAGCAGGTAAGTCTACGGAGGAGAAGGGGCAGGGGGAAAGGAAAGGGGCATGAGGGAGCGCAGATTAAGGCCTTCGCATTGAGGGTGGGAGTGGGGCAGGAGCTGGGGTGAATGGGGCCATAGAGGGGTCATGGGATGGTTGGAGCCCAGGTGGCTCATCCAAGGGGGGAGGGACTCCCACCACTGTACACACCCCAGGGGAGGCACAGGGAGCATGTGCCCCTCAGTTTTGTGCATGGAGCAGAGGCAGGCTGCCACTGTGGGCTGGACTCTGCACCCTGCTGCCACTGCCTCAGGAACCATATGATGCCATGTGTCCGCTGCTGCCAGGCTGCACTGCATCCCCTGCCCACCTCCTGATAGCAGGCACATGGCATTGTGCAGCTCCCAAAGCAGCAGCAGCAGAGTGCAGAGCCCAGCGCACAGTGGGCAGCCTGCCTCTGCCCTACGCACTAATCCGGGGGGCATGTGCCTCCCCATGACTCCCCTGGGGTGCGCACAGCCCTCCCATGCCTCTGGATGAGCTGTCCGGGCTCTGACTACCCCACGATCCACCCCACAGCCCCACTCACCCCAGCCCCTGCCCCTGCCTCTACCCCATTCCTTCCCTCACCATGGGGGTCTTGATCTGGGCCCTCCCCCATGCCCCTTCCCCTTCACAGACTTCCCTGCTATGGTGGGCAGTAATCCTGGCTGCGTGCAGGATGCGACTGCATGTCTGTGTGCATCTCCTGCTGCAGCTGCCAGGAACCCGCACCTGGGCTGCCCTGCAGCCCTCTGCACCACCACCTATGCAATAGATGCAAAACCTGTCAACAGATCTCTACTGATAAAACTACAACAAACCAATAAGAATCCATAGACTTTAAACATGCTTTTCCCAAAATGTGATATATCTAATCCAATGCACCAAATGCCTTCATGGTAGCTGCATGGGTGAAACTAGGCAGAAACAATACATCAGAATGAACTCTCACAGAACTTAATATAAAGGACAGAGATATATATACACCTTTATTAGGAGCACATTTCTCATAGAACAACCACTCCCTCTCAGACATGATTGTCCTTGTGCTCGAGGGAAATCTGCCTAACACTTTTAAAAGGTGAGCTGGGGAACAAACATTCATAAGCTGGCTGGACACTAAGAACCAAGGATTTAACACAGATATTTGTTCTTGACTCACTGGCAATGCATAGGGGGTGCACATGCACATGCATGTGCACCCCCTGAGATTGGCGGCGCACCCCCTGAAAGAAGCACCACTAATACTGCTGGTGGCACCTGTGAGCAGTCACCGCTTACCACCCTGCCTGTCACCACTAACACCGCTGGCATCTGCAGACAGTCACTGATCAGTGCTGGCTGCCTCCAATCTGCACGTAGTCGCCAATTGCCAGTTGGTGCTCGCCACCCTCCCTCCCTTGCTGTGGCCGCCTGTGGGAGCACCCTGTTTGCCACTGCCACACCCCCACCGCTGCCGCTGCCTGCAGGTGGTTGCCATACCACACCAGCCTCCAGGGGCACGTGTCATTCATGTTTTGACTTATTGATCCCTGAATTCCCATCCACATGAAAAGTGAAGATGACTCTCTTCCCTTTTGATAGGCCTCAGTTTCCCAGTAATCAACTTTCTTTTCTGCTAGTTTGTCTGCTGCCCCAGGGAATTTCTCTTCCCACTCTTAGAACTGTTTTATTTGACTAAACTGTATTGGCTCTTGTTCTGCGGACCTGATGAAGAATTCCTTGTATTCAAAAACTTGTCTGATTATATCCCAGCTACACAGTAGGTCCAATAAAAGATATCAGCCTAAGAAATCTTTGCCTTCTACATTTGATGGACACAGCTTTTAATAGCAGATTTCTTGTTTGCTCAGTGGAACCCTCCTTTAGGGTAGCATCAAAGTATAAGACCACAGACATATGAATGTGATGCAACTTGAGACAAACCTGAAGTAAATTGTATCATGACAACTGTACTCAAATGAGTATTCAGTTACTGGGACAAAGAGTGTGACGGGCTGGCTGGCAGTCACCTAGCCCAGGGGTTTTGAAAGGGCAAAAGATGATTGGAGGACTTGGGATTCCCTTTCCGCACCAATCAGGACCCAGAGACTCACCCCGCTGTGTCCTGATTGGGCCCTTGGGTCCCCTGGAGGGGGATAAAGGGGGCAGGGTGGGCTGACTCAGGGGAGAGACCAGTGAGGGATAATAAGGAAGGAGCTTCACAGAGCTGGCAAGAGCTGAGCCAGCGGAGCACGAGCAGTGCTTCAAAAGAGCCTGAAAGAGCAGGACCTGCAGGCAGCAGTGGGACCCTCAGCAGCGTGGCGTGTGGCTGGCAGGAGAGGCTCCCCCACTCCAGGAAGGATCTGAGCAGCAACCTGAGAGGTTCCCAGCTCTGCTTCCAGCTCCTCCAATCAGAGGCCAGGCAGCTCAACATGAGGCTGGGGCTCGGGGAAGGTCAAGACCCCTAGCAGGCTGGAGTAGTGCTACCAGTGGTGGCTGTGTGGCAGTGTTCCTGTCTACCATGTGGGAGATCTGGGTGACTTGGGGCAAGTGAGATAACAAGAAGCAAATATTCTTGCAGTGGAAAGGGGCCATTGTGTTTTCCCCCCTTTCTCTACCTCCAGGTACCAAGGCCCTATGTTTCCTTGTCATTTCATAGTTTCATAGTTTCTAGGGTCGGAAGAGACTTGAGTAGATCATCTAGTCCGACCCCTGCCATGGCAGAAAATAATACTGGGGTCAAACGACCCCAGCAAGATATTCATCCAACCTCCTCTTAAAAACCCCCAGGGTAGGAGCTAGCACCACTTCTCTTGGAAGTTGGTTCCAGATCCTAGCCGCTCTGACCATGAAGTAGCACTTCCTGATATCTAGCCTAAACCTGCCGTCTGCCGGCTTGTGACCGTTATTCCTGGTCACTCCTGGCAGTGCACGGGGGAATAGTGACTCCCCCAATGCCTGCTGATCCCCCCTGACTAGTTTATAACAGGCCACTAGATCCCCCCTCAGCCTTCTCTTTTGGAGACTGAACAGGTTCAGGTCCCGTAGCCTCTCCTCATAGGGCCTGCCCTGCTGTCCCCTGATCATGCGAGTGGCCCTCCTCTGGACCCTCTCGATGCTGTCCACATCCCTCTTGAAGTGTGGCACCCAGAACTGGACGGAGTGCTCCAGCTGTGGCCTGACCAGTGCCGCATAGAGGGGGAGGATCACCTCTTTGGACCTGCTCAAGATACATCTGTGGATGCATGTCAAGGTGCAGTTGGCCTTCCTAACTGCCTGCCCACACTGCCGGCCCATGTTCATCTTGGAGTCAATTATGACTCCAAGATCCTTTTCCGCCTCCGTGCTGACAAGAGGGGAGTTCCCCAACCTGTAGGTATGGTGCCGGTTGTTCCTCCCCAGGTGCATCACCTTGCACTTGTCTGTGTTGAATCCCATCCTATTCACGTCCGCCTACCCTTGTAACCTGTCTAGGTCTGATTGTAGCCTGATGCTTCCTTCCAGTGTGCCCACATCCCCCCACATCTTAGTGTCATCAGCAAATTTGAACAGGGTGCTTTTTACCCCCTCGTCCAAGTCACTGATGAAGATGTTGAACAGTGCGGGCCCGAGGACCGAGCCCTGGGGGACCCCACTGCCCACGTCCTTCCAGATTGAGAAGGACCCATCCACTACCACCCTCTGGGTGCGGCTCTCCAGCCAGTTGGCAACCCAATTGACTGTGTGGGTGTCAACACAACAGTCCCCCAGTTTCTTAATGAGAACGGGGTGAGAGACAGTGTCGAAGGCCTTCTGGAAGTCCAGGAAGACTATGTCCACTGCTACCCCTGCGTCTAATGATCTGGTAATCTGATCATAGAAGGCCACCAGGTTGGTCTGACAGGACCTGCCACTGATGAACCCGTGTTGGTTGCCCCTAAGCATACAGTCCCCTGCTGGCCCCTCATGGATGTGTGCCAGCATAATTTTCTCAAACAGCTTGCCTAGGATAGAGGTAAGACTAACTGGCCTATAGTTTCCTGGGTCTTGTCATTTTGCATTGACATTTTGCATTTTGTGCGCTTTTATATTTCACCAATCCATATTGTTTGTTCTGCTGTTTGAGTTTTATATTTTGTTAACTCTGTTTTGTCAGTGATTGTAAGTGTCTAACCTTCGTTGAATCCTGCCCCCTTGGGGTATTGTTGTGTCCACTATACCCTCTGATTTATGCCTGTTATGTTCCCAGTATTAAAAGGTATATGGTTAAGTCCCCATTGGTGGTCTGGCTGTGCTCTATAGGGGGAGAAGGGTCCTACACCTCCCACAGTGCCTGTACACCTGCTTTGATCCCTTCAACTGGAGAGGGGGTACCTCTTGGAGTACTGCCCAGGTTACAGAGCATATATGCAGGGTAGTGCTTGCCACAAGGTGCACCAATTTCATGAGGATTGGTATTCCTGCCTTCTCTGCACTGCTGCCTTCTCAGTCCAATGCTAAATAACTGCAACAGGACATGATGAGACATTTGAAGCAGATTACCGCCACCGAGAAGCCAACTGTGAAAAAATGCCAAGATTCATTTAGCAGCCTCCTTCCAGGACAGACATTGTACCAATCTCAAGCTGTAAGGGCAAAGGTATGGGCATGTCACAACTTGATATGCAAGAGCCATTGCCAGATCATAAAGATGAGTTTCGTTTCATGTTGCTGAGTGTGCACTTCACTGCAAGTTCTCAGCTGTAGCAGTGAGCAACTGCAAATCTTACTTTAGCAGAAAAAGCACTGTTACCCAGAGTACAGGTAATTGTATGGGTAAGATACTAGAAAAAAGAGGCAGAAAGAGGTCTACAGCACAACATTTTATTTGCTTTCACCTTAAAACATGAAAACAAACTTTTATCCTAAAATCTATCTAGCTACCCGCTACAGCATGACATAGATTCTCAGCTGGGGAGACTGGAGAAGTGGGAGGAGGGTAGCACACAGATTGGCAGCAGGTGTTCTTGAATTTGCTGAGTTCTCCAAATTTCCCTCTAGCCCATGCCCAATATTTATAGATGGCTGGTTTTAATAGTCTAATAAATAATCTCTGACTAGTTTTATTTCCATTTCTTTGTTTCATTGAAACTTTTGGAACAGGCTTTGGGCCTTCTGTTTAGCAACACTGTTACAGCTTAGCCTAGGCCCCTTGAAAATGGCCAAGGCTGGCAAAAGCACTACATGGCTGAGATGGATCATTCTATTACACAGTCCGTGTGGTCTGCTCTTGTATGATGGCAGCATCAACAAGGCTATCCAGGTAATGACTGGGGATGGATTGCTCCAGAACCGTCTGTGATCAATGGACCACTTTTTATGGATGCAGGAGAAGTATGAAGAGACTGGTGCAAGAAGAGTGGACTACAGATGTGGGATGATGAACAAAAGTGGGAGAATTTCAGGATGAGGGAAGCTGCTTTCCTGGAAACCTGCATGGAGTGAGCCCCAAAGTTGTAGAGGCAGACCTCCAATGTGAGGCTCTGCTGTTCTCTGCAAAAGCCTGAGGCAGTAGCAGTTGGAAAGCTGCCAACTCCAGCTGCCTCTGGTCCACTGGAAGCCAGCTGGGAAGGGCAGATTTACTGTTGGTGCTCCCATGTGTGAAGTGTGTGTCACTATAAAAAAGATAATGTTCCATTGTATCCTAAGCCTGCTGACACTCAGCAGATTATCAGTGGCTTCAGATGTATGAGGTTTCCCAGTTGCTTAGGAGCAACTAGAAGAACACACGTTCCCTCAGATCTTTTTTTTGTGCTTTTTTTTCCCTGTGATGCAAGCCTTGATCAGCCACCATGAAAGATTCACCCTTATTAGAGTATAGGGATCTGAAAAAGCGCATGATGCTTGAATTTTCAGTAAATTGAGATTTGCCAAAACTGTTTGCAAGCTAGAGATCAACAGTGTGAACACTCCTTCATTAATACTTGACAATCTTGCCTGCTTGCTGCTGCTGGGGTCATGCAGCAATACCTGGATACCTTGTTGCAGGAAAAAAAAACTATTTATACTCAGCATTTTTCATGAAGATAGATGCTTGCATTCTTTCAGTTCTAGGAATTATTGGAGGAAGGAAGGCTTATACTAGGGGTGGGCAAAAACAGATTTGATCCAGCCCATGCATGGATAGCTGCCGAATAATGGGATCTGGCTGGCAGCTCTGGCTGTCACATGGTGCTGGGCAGGTGGGTGGGTGGCACTGCTTCCGTCTAGCATTATCAGGCATCAGCTGTGAACCTGGGTGGGACTTCTGCCATAGCAGGTGGGTGGCAGTATCAGCTGTGGACACTGCTGGTAGGTCCAGGAGCCTGGACACAGGACCTGCCAGTGGTATCCACAGGTGACACTGCTGCCCTCACAATGCAGTGGAAGCTCCCGCCTGGAGCCCCAGCCTGAAACTGGCTGGTGACGTCAGCTGTGGACCCAGGCAGGAGCTTCTGTCCCACCAGGTGGGCGTCAGAATCAGCTCTGGACACTGCTGGCAGGTTCCACGTTGGGGCTCTGGAGCCTGCTGGCTGCACCCACAGCTGATGACACAGCCCACCTGGCACAGCAGCAGCTCCTGCCCAGGTCCACAGCTGATGTCGCCAGCAGGTTGCAGGTCAGGGCTCAGGATGGGAGCTTCCGCTGTGCTGTGAGAGTGGCAGTGTCAGCTGTGGACGCTGATGTCAGATTCTGTGTCTGAGCTCCTGAACCTACCAGCAGGATCCACAGCTGACACCACTGCCTGCTTACCTGCTGCGATGAACTACTGCTCCAGCAGGTTCTGGAAGGAGGGGGAGGGAGATGGAGAGGAGAGAAAGAGAACAGAGACATGGATGTGGCCCTCAACAAGTCCCCAAAACCCATTCAGTGGCCCTCCAGCTGAAATAATTGCCCACCCTCGGATTATACAGACACAGTTTTCTTCCCTTGGCACCTGATATGCCTAGGCCTACTACCTGGAATAGCTGAAGAGGCCTTCTTCACTCCTTGTACATTTTTTAATGTACCTTTACATTTTTTAACTCTCTTTATAAATGTGATTTGGATTTATCAGTCCTCTATCTCATTAAATTTGTACCTGCTATTTAGGTGTGGCCTTAATTATCAGCAGTGCAGATGTGTTTGGAAATCCCATTCATTAACTGAGTCATCTATTTGCTAGATGAAGTAAATCATAAAGCTTTGGAAATATAGAAATAAAATTTGAGAACAATGTGAAATGAAACAGTGCAAACATGGTAGACCTTAAAGAGCTGATTTCAACATGTGCAAAACAAATGGGGTTGAATACTAATGGGGAAGATGAGCAAACTATGTCTGAGTCCAGGAAAAGCCATTAGTGTAATTTTGCAGGGCCATGGGCTCTTCTATCTGTTGAGCTGGGTTGAGCTCACAGGCATGGAAGAGAAAATCCCATTTTTCCAATGCACAGCTTGGGATCCTGGCAGCAGGAGTGCCAGGAATCAGGTCCAGCTTGGCAGCAGCATACAAATATAGCTGGGCACCCAGGGCAGCTGCTACACTTAGGGGCAGTGGTGACTTCCGGTTGCTGCTGTTGCTGCTATCACAATCATGCAGCTCCAGCAAAAGCCAATTTTTGCTCCCCAATCCCATCAGCTCCCAGGCCAGTTGCCCCTTTTGCCTTACACAATTATGCTACTGAAGCCTGGGAGGTCAAAGTAGCTTGGCTCTTAAAAAGTGCTGTCCTTCCTATCAGCCAGGGAGTTGCTGTGGCTAGGGATCCTGCTTATATGCCAGTATTTCCAGGACAAAGTGTTCTTGAATGGTTGTAGTACAAGCACCAGGGTGGTATGCTGTGCTACATCTGTTTGTCAACTGGACATTACCCTTTATTGGGTTCTGGTGCTCCTGGTAATAGCTCATGGCCAGGCTCTCTGTGTGAGCTGCTTTGTCTGGGTCTAGGCTCTTTCTGTGACTTGCTACCACCTCTGGGCTGTGGTCCTGGCAGACCATGCACTTCTTTCAGATAGTCACAAAACTGGCTTGCCCGAGTCCTTGCTCTCTGGAGATTTTGGATACTTTAATGGCATGGAAGGTTCAAGGCCAACATCTTGTGGGCAGGACAAAGTTGTGTTGTGTGATCATGTTTCAGTTGCTTCTTTTTTTGCTGGATGTTGCTACAGTCCTCTTGGATGCTGCCATCGGTTTTTCTGTCAGAGTTATTTTCAGAGGCTATGTTTTGCTAAACTGTTTTGGTTTTCACTTCACTAAAGTTTCTAGCTCTCTGAACATCTGGGACAGAGTAAGAGTTGACCAACCTACTAAGGACTTTAAACTAGGTTCCCAGCAAGGTGGTGAACAGAAGGTGAACAAAACCTCCAGCTACAGAACAAACAATACAGAGAGAGAAGGACCAGAAGAAGAAACTCGACTCAGGGAAGGGACAGGTAGCCACAGAATAGCAAAAAGGGATGGATGCAAGAGGAAAACAAGTAGATTGAAATAAAAAATACTTCAGATGAATGTATACAAATGCAAGGAGTATGGGGAAGAAACAGGATACGCTGGAAATCATAGCCTATGGAGAAAACTGTGATCTCATTGGTATTACAGAGAGTTGGTGGGACAACTCATATAACTGGAACATCAAGGGGTACACTCTATTTAAAAAAAAACAGGGTTGGGAGAAAAGGCAGTGCAATTGTCTTGAACATCAAAAATATACATGTGTGTTCCCTGTTTCAGGAAGAAGACAGAAGATCTGACTGTAACTGAGTGAAAATAAAAGGGAAAAGTGTTATGGTGAGGATTTGTTATACATTGCCAAGTCAGGAAGAAGAGGTGGATGAGGCATTTTTCAAAGAGATGACAACGTTATCCAAAAGTTATGAGATGGTACTTATGGGGGACTTCAGTTTCCTAGCTATCTACTGGAAGAACAACACAGCCAAATATAAAATGACAAGCAAGTTGTGGTGTGGAGGACAACTCCTTTATGTTCCAGAAAACTGAGGACGTGACGAGGGGATCATCTGTTTTGGATTTTGTCCTTACCAACAAGGAAAAATTGGTTGAGCATGTGACAGTGATGGGAAATTAGGGAGGAAGTGATCATGATATGATAGAATTCATGATCCTGAGCATCTGAGGTAAGCAGAATTAAGACATTGGTTTTAAAAGGGCAGATTTAAACCATTTAAAGAAAAACAGGTGCCGTGTGAGGACAGACTGAAAGAAAGGAGGGCTGGCAACTACTACATGGACCATATTAGTAGCTCAACAAGAAGGTATTCAACACAATGGAAGCACAAGAAGAATGGCAAGAAATCAATGCAGCCATCAGGTGCCCAGTGCCTTTAGGATGCCTGAAAATTGAAGGGAAATTGAAGGGAAAACATACAAACAATGGAAAGATTGGAAGGCCACTGAAGGTGCATCCAGGAAACAGCAAGAACTTGCAGGGACAAAATCAGAGAAGCAGAAGTAAATAATGAGCTACTCTTGTCAAGGGAAGTTAAGGACTAAAAGAAGAGGATCTGTAAATATGCTAGTCAGAAAAGAAAGAATCAAGGAAGCTGTGGGTCCACTGTTAAACAATCAAGATGAGTTCTTACCAGAAGATGCAAGGAAGATGGAGATATTCAACAGCTAATTTGCATTAATCTTCACAAAAAATTAAGCTGCACTCAGATAGCCAGTAAGGATTATTTGGATAAGGAAGGGGACAGGCTGAGGGGCAAGATAGTAAAAGAGACCATCAGAGAGTTTTTGATTGGTTTGAACCATAAACAGTGTTTGCTCCTGGTAGCTGGCGGGGGGCAAGACTGCACTGGTAGCGGCGGGAGCCCGGTGATGGTAAGCTGGGAGCTCCTGCAGATGCCACTGGCACTGTTAGCAGTGGGGGGTGGTGAGCACTGACCAGGGGTTGGCGACCACTCACAGGCACTACCAGCAGCGGCAGCCAGCAGCAATCGTGGATTGTCGGCAGATACCGTCAGCGGGGTGGCGAGTGGCAACCACCCACAGGTGCCACCAACAGTGTTGGTGGTGCCTTTTTGCAGGGGGTGCACTGCCATGCTCAGGGGATACATGTGCACCCACCTGCATCCCCTATGTGTTTGAACCAACTCAGGTCAGGAAGACCTGAGAAACTTCAGCTTAGGATATTAAAGGAACTGACAGAAGAGACCTCAGAGCCCTTGGCAATAATATTTACTAAGTTGTGGGGAGACGTGAGGTACCAGAGAACTGGAAAAGGGCCAATATAGTGCCCCTCTTTAAAAAAACCAACAAAACAAAACAAGGAGCACCCAGGGAATAATAGAACAGTTAGCCTGACAGGAATATGTTGGAGCATATTATAAGTAAGTCCATTTGCAAGCATCTGCAAGAGGAAAGGCTGATCACAAGCAGCCAGCATGGATTTGCTAAGAACAAGCTGTGCCAAACAAATGTGATCTTCTTCTCTGACAAAATAAGGTGGGTGGCTGAAGGGAACGCAGTGGATATAACGTACTTGGACTTCAGTGATGCTTTTGAGAAAGTCCCACAAGACCTTCTCCTAAGCAAATTGAAGAAGTGTGTGCTAGGCAAAACTACTACAGGGTGGGTAGACAACTGGCTCAACAGCCACTAGCGAAAGCTAATTATAAATGGATCTATGATGAAATGGCAGGAGGTTTTGAGTGGAGTTCCAAAGGGATCTGTCCTGGCTCCAGTGCTCTTCAACATGTTTATTAACCATTTAGATACTAGAATAGAGGGCTTTGTGAACAAATCTGCAGATAACATGAATCTGGGGAGGACTGCAAACATGCTGGAGGGAAGGAGCACAATTCAGATGGATCTTGACAGATTGGAACACTGGGCTAGAGTCAACAGGATGCAAATGCATGGTATTACACCACAGGAAGACTTATAAAATATTCAGTACACAAATGGTGACAACTGGCTTGATGGCCGCACTTTGGAAAAAGATCTTGGGATCTTGGTAGATCACAGATTCAACATGAGTCTAATGTAATGCATTGGCAAAAAGGCAAATGCAGCGTTCAGCTGCATCAACAAGGGTATTAAGTATAAGACATAGGAGGTGATAGTGCCACTTCACTTGGCACTGGTTAGGACCCATCCAGAGTACTGTGTGCAGTTCTGGATTCCACATTTAAAAAAGGACATGGAGAAGTTAGAGAGGGTCGAATGGCAGTGGCAAAAATGATGAAGGGTTTGGAAGACAAGCCATATAAGGAGAGATTAAGAGAATTAAACATGTTCAGGTTTCAGAAAAGGGAGTTAAGAAGGGACATGATAGCAGTCTTCACATTTCTGAAGGGCTGCAATAAAGAACAGGGAGAACACATTTTCTGCCTTGCTTTGAAGTGTGTGTAATATATAATAATGGGCTAAAAATTGCAGCAAAGTAGTTTTACATTGGATACATTCTTCACTGCTAGAAAAGTGAGGCAGTGGAATAGACTGCCTAGGGAAGTCATGGAATGTCCTTTGAAAGTTTTTAAGAAGACATTAGATAAGCTTTGGTCAGGGATGATCTAGAAGTAGTAATGCCTGGAGTGAGTTGTGAAGAGCAACAGTTGAAAGGCCAGGAGTCCCACTTCCCTCCCACCCTCTCTAGCTCCCACCCACACAGATCCTTGGAAGATCAAAAGAAGAGCTCTGAAACCCAAAGCAAATAGATATTGGCGAGGACTGCGTTCAGCAGCAAGAGATTGAAGCAGAGCTCCACAACTGGCTTAGTTATGAAAGAAGATTTAAGCAGCTGGGATAAGTTTATGGAGGAGATGCAGAAAAGGGAGCTCTGGCCATCCAGCGAGGGGGTGTGATGTGTGGAGTTATGCTTGCTGTCCCCAGGTTGCAGTGCAGAGTAGAGGGTTTTGTGGTTTTCCTGGGCTTCTAGTCTTTGCTGCTTGCAACTTGCGGTCAGGAAGGATTCCCCCCCGCTCCTGTTTTGACAGATGTCAGGAGTTGTTTCTACTTTCTTCAGAAGCATTGGGGGTTGGCTGCAGCCAAAGCTGGAGAGTTTGACTGGGGTGTGCCAATGCTCCCGTGAGACAATTCTCCCCCACAAATATTCCTGGTTAGAGGGACTTGCTCCTGCACTTAAGGTCAGACATTACCCCTTGTCAGATTGGCAGGGACTGTGGGAGTTTTTGCCATCTTTGCAACAGAGGGCAGAATCCTTTTCCTTGAATCTCTCAAGTGTATTTTAGCAAACAGCAGTGGCAGGTCATTGGCAGTGCTCTTGTCCCCTTGCTTTACCTCTGGCAAGTTAAGATGCTTCGGAAGTTTTTGGTTATTGGACCTGGTGATTGTGTGAGGGTTCTTCATGCAGTTTTATGAATAGTTTAGATCAATGTCAAATTCAAATTAACTGAATCCAGGCTGAAAGGCTTGCCACAACTGCCAGAGCTGCTGTGTTGGCATGGCCAGTACATGGGGGGTTAATGGTGCTGCCACTGGCCACCCTGCCTCCTATTTGTATGCTAAATTGCAATGGCAACCAGAAATTCAATGATGAGCCAGTAGCTCAGTAATGTTAACTCTCTGGGTGCTGACCGTGTCAGCAGAGGGGCTCTGGAAGTCTGGTGGGCCACATTTGGATTGGGGTTGTTAAGCCATAAAGAAGCACCACAGGCCAATGACTGTTGATCAGCGTGGGCTACATCCAGCCCATGGGCTGTATGTTTGACACTCCTAGCCAATGGCCTAACTAGGGACAACTGCCCTTGGGGTCTGCAAGAGTGAGGGGTAAAAAACAAGGCTTTTGCTGCAGCTGCAATTGCTATCACAGCAGCAACTGGAAATTGCTGTTACCCCCCACCCCTGCAGTCTCCCCAGATGCCCAGCTGCACTTTTTGGGCTGCTGCTTCAGCGCTCAACCTTTTTTCCCCGGCCTGCTGGATGGACAATACCCAGTCTGCGCACAGGCCAGACGTGGCTGGTGGCCCTGGGCAGACCAAGCAGAGCCCACAGGAGTCGGAAGCAGCCAGCTCCGATGCAGCCACTCAAGGGGAAGGGGGCTTGGTATGGTCCAAGTCCAGCTGCCTAGGGGAGAAAGGGGCGTGTCTCAGCCAGGCCAGGAGACCGGGCATGGCAGCCACCGGGCGCCCAGCGGCCGTGGCGGCGCGTGTCGGCCGCCAGAAGGCGCCAGTTCTGGCCCTCCCGGGCAAGGGGGGAGCCAGCAGGAGGGGCGGGGCCAGGCGTCGCTGCTGCAGCCAATTCGCGGCACCCACCGTTGGCGTCATTGGGGCAGCCACGGGCCAATGAGAAAATTCCGTGCCGCCGGCGCCGGCCAATAGGCTGGGGCAGGCCGGCTGTTGCTAGGCAGACTTGGCGGCCGGGCCCAATGGGGAGCGGGGAGGCTCGGCCGGGCCGGGGTGCGGGCGACGGCGGCGGCGGCGGCGGCAGGGGCAGCGCGGCGCTGTGCGGCGGGGCGAGCCGCCGGGATGCCCTACAAGCTCAAAAAGGAGAAGGTGCGGCCGGCGCGCTCTGAGTCGGCGCGGGGCCTGCAGGGCCGGGGCGCTGCGGGCGGGCGGGTCGGCCGGTGACCCCGGGGCAGCGCGGTGGAGCCGGAGCCGCAGCCGCAGGGCGGGGCGAGGCGGGGAGTCCCTCGGCCTGCGCCCCGCTGCGCCGCGCCCGCCTGCAGGAGCCCGCTCCGCCGCCCGGCCCGGCCCGGCTCCCGCTGCCCTTCAGCGTGGGGCGCGCGTGGCGGCGTCCCTGCGGGCCCGCGCCGCCTCTTGCAGCCCGGCGTGTGCTGGCCCTGGCGCGGCTGCCTGGCTCGGCTGGGCGCGAAGCCTGCCGCAGGATGGGCCCCTGGGTTCATAGGCCCATAGGAAAGCCGGGCTGGAAGGGGCCTTGTGCCCTCTGCAGAAGAGGACGGGCCTGTGAGGACGCTGGAGCATCCCAGCCTTTGCTAGCCGCGGGGGGTGGGGTGGTGCCGTGTTCTCCAGTGGAAGGAGAAGGGAGCATCTCTGGATGTGTCCCTTGCTAGAGGCCTTGGAAAAAGTCTCATTGGGGGAACAGAGACGGCATCTCTGCGACACACTGTGCAAGGAGATAGAGAAACGTGGGTCTCTGTTGGGATTTTCTCCAGACTCAGTGAAACTCAATCTGCTTTCTCCTCCTTGTTCCAGGAGCCTCCGAAGTCTGCTAAAAGCACCACAAAATCCAGTGGTGGCACCAGTGGGAAGGATGGAGGGGCAGAGAATTCAGAGGAGGTAAGGACTTAATTCTGTAAGCAGCAGCGTACCTAGACTTCCCATCTTCGTGACCATGGATGGCTTTTCTTCCCACCTGGCCTAAGTGTTTCGCTGAATAATCTCTTTTAAAAGGATCTTATGGAATCAAATAGAAGATGGTGGCTAAGGTAGAGGATGTCTAGTTAGAAGGGCAGGTAATTGGAAAAGAGAGAGGGTGAGGCCAGAACCTGCTTGCGTTCTGTAATAAAAAAGTTAGCCCTGAGCAGCCTGTGGCAGATAGATGCCACTTGGTAGTAAGGAGCAGAGTACAGCAGTGAAGGCTGCACTGAGAACAAAGAGCTTGGATGGAACAGAGTGCTCCCCTTGGCATGGCCACTGTGGAGCTCAGTGAAGTACGTCCAAGATGTTGAGGGAGGGGACAAGAGTGCTACTTTATAAAGCAATTTGCTGAGTTGGAAGGAGTTAAGAGAAAGGAAAAACTGGTGTCAGAGTTAAATTAAGAATGAAGAGAACAGTGGTGGATTTCAGACAGTGGGGGAGGCAGTAGAGGCAAAAGGAGTTCTTCACTGTTATAACACCCCTGGGGCAGCAGGAGAAAGCAGATCTTGGTGTGAATCACATTCTGCAGTAAGAGCTACAGAGAGTTTCCTTTGCTCTTGGTACCAGTGTTTCAAGCCTAAATGCATTGAGGGCAGCAGCAGTACAGGTGGACAGTGTAATAAACTATATTGCATGTTAACATGCAGTTCAAGTTGGAGTCCAGGCAAGTGTGATTTTTGGGGAGGTGGGAGGGAATTGGCTTCATTCCATTTTCAAATAGTGCAGTTGTCTTGAACTTTGTGGGGAAAAAAGGCTCAGCCTCTAAGAGAAGTGTTTATTCTTTCCAGGAATATAAATTTGACAGATAAATTGCCCTGCTGCCACTTTAGCATGGTACATTGCTATTAGAAGATTGGGTGCCCAAGATCTTTTCTTGGCACCTGTCTCATGAATCAGAATGTGTTTTGGTGCAGCTCTAACAAGGGGGTTTTGGACGTGAGACATTTTTAATGTTAGGAAGGGGAATGAATGCATGAAGGTACCCTCGGGGGAAAGTCTGGAGCTAGAGTAGTTGGCCCTCAGGGAGATAGCAATTTAGAGGTCTCTGTCCCTTCTTCATCTCAGCCCATAGGCATCCATGCCTCTTCTGTGTTGTGTGCAGTATCCCCCTCTAGTGTGTTTGTGTGCAGTGTCAACTCCTTAAGATAGTTTATCATCTGAGTTCCTTGGCTGTAAGATAGTAAAGGAGTTCTATCACCAGACATCCACGGTAACACGTGCCTTTCATGTGGTACTTTTCATCCCTTAATAGCAAAGTGCTATGCAGAGGAATGTGAGTCTCAGCATCTTCACGCATAAAGGGCAACCAACAAGGATTAGAACAAAGCATACTAAGGTTGGGCAGTTCCCTGTCCAGATCAATGGGAAGCTGCAGTGCTGCATTCCTAGTACCAAGTGGTGCAGTGTGAAGGTATAAATAGCATCACTCATAAGCTTCTTCCCATGACCCAAAATGGCAAATAATTCTGGTTGCTCCTGGATGCAAAAGAAACCTAGAATATTAAAATAAAAAGGCCTTCATGGCGGTAGAATGCCACATCTGCTTGGGTAGTAAGGTGAAGAGGAAGAAGCCACCTCTGTGTGCTCCCTGCCATGGGGCTCCTTTCTATTGGTCTTCGGTTAAACTTCCATTGAAAGTTGTTTTTCCTTTTTTCTTTCTTTTCTTTCTTCTTCTTTGTAGCAGGTTGATCTGGTGTAGAATGGACAAGTACCTTTCTCTTGATAAGTAACAGTTTATCTCCATTTGGATTAAATTGCTATGTCTATCCAGAAAACAAGAAATGGTAAACTATAATACTCTACTGCGTGCCTTACCCTTTACTTCAGACATCTCTAATGTGGTATTATTGGCTTGATCCTCAGAAGTCAGGGTGAAATCTGTATAATTGTAATGAATTAGATGCATGTACTGTGTGTGATCTCTTGTGTGGGAAGTGAAAGGGTAAGCTTGGATGGTAAGCTTTATGGCAAGGGTGGGCAATTATTTTGGGCAGAGGGTTTTAGCAAGTCGTCGAGGGCCGCGTGACAGGCAGCCAGGGGCAGATAAATATCAATTTTCTAAATTTTGGGGAGGCCCTGTGGGCTGGATAGAATGGCCTATTGGGCTGCATCTGGCCCACGGGCTGCATTTTGCCCACCCCTGCTTTATGGACTGTAGCTGGCCAGGATGTGCTTGTTATCTGTACTGGAATTGTCATGGGTTGCAAATGCCTGTACTGATAGGAAACACACCTGAGCAACTTTTCCTCTAAGCTGAAGGCTGTGTGTAGAGGCTGTTTAGGTTCCCAGAAGAAGAATGGGTAGGAGAGGAGAAGGACAGCCCAGCTCTGAGACTTTCTTCTACCCTCATATCACAGCCCAGGAAGTAGGGAAGGATTTACAGCCAAACTTGCCTCCTTTCCAGGGAGCTTCAAATTGTCCTTTGAAGGAATGGTGTCTAGCTGATGGGCTGTCTAACGCAATATAGAGGGGAGTTCTGGTCTGACAGACCTTACCAAGTGCTACGAACTGGGACTTTTGAGAGGAAGGGTCTGGGCAGCAGGGTTAGGAGCCAGTACAAAAGCTCTGGTGTTTTAAATTCCTGTGCAGTATAATCTTGGTCAGTGCAACTGTTCTGAAAGAGTTGATACACATCCCTCAAAACCAGCCATACTCCTCTGCTGGGGAGAGGAACCCTTTTGTTGTATATATGAGTGCAGAGATTCTCCTGCTTTTCAATACCTTGGCTAGAACTAGTAATGGTACTATATATCCTGTCCAGCATATATTAATTTCTGCCTTGTAGGAGGTCACTGAGGGGCAGACAGCAAGTGGCAGCAGCACTTAGCCAGCAACAGGCTTTTGAGGAGTCTGCATTTGCTAACAGAGATGTTCACAAGAGCAGCAGTCTAGGAAGATAGAGAAAGGGGCCAATGGGGTGGTGGTTTGCTTATGGGACTGAATGATGATGAAACCTCGGGGAGGAAGAGGAGATTACTGTCAAAAGTCAGCCCACTATTAGATGGAGGAGGATTGTTGCTCATCCCTGACCAGAGAGGGACAGGAAGCATAGCTCACACAGTTCGTTAAAGGAGGGTTAATGGCCTGGAAGGAGTGGGAATGCTAGCACTACCTTGAAGGAGGGTGGGAGACGAGTTACTACTCTGTAGCCTGGAGGATAACCCAAGAGTATCGCTGATCAGAGTCCCAGCTTACAGAGTATGAATATGTCCTGGGTATGAGCTGTTGTGATGTTCACTCTAGAGATGTTTCTTTTGGGGTATGTTACTGTAACTTCTGAAGCAGTGCTAAGAGTCCATAGCTGATCAGTGAGCTAAGGTTACTTGAAGGACAGGAAGCTGGATTTTAACAGGGCAATTGGCTAAAGTCACCAGGAGAGACTGTTGCAGGTGTCAGCTCCAGGAACTGTGAGGCAAGAGTGGGGAAAGGAAGGCCTGAGAGCAGGTCAGTGCTACCTCAAGATGCTCAAGAGTGCTGTATGGCAGAATTGGTTTCCAAGCACTGAGGCAGCAGGGAGCAGTTATCCTTAAGGGGGAGTGGCCAGAGAGCCAAGACCATGGATAAAGTAGGGAAAGGAAGATGATGATAAGGGTAGGAGAACAGTGCAGACACTAGGGGCATGTCCAGATGAGCATACACCTCTTGCAGTGTCTCAGGGGTGCACTGATAAATTTTTGGGGCAATACCAATAGTGACATTTAAGGAGGCATATTGGGTAATACTGATCCAATTTCCGATACAGCTGCCTCCAGTTGGTAAGTCAAGTGCGGTGGAAGGGGAGGAAAGGGGCGTGGAGGGGGCTGAACACCTCTCCTGCCCCCTCCCCCCCACACACAGTGAGGGAGGGGACAGGGGGAGGGAAGCTGGAGCCCGGGAGGTAGGGGGGAGGAAGTAGCTCCTGCTGCTGCTTGCACTCCAGGAGGGCAGGGGTGCTGTCCCCAGCCTCTAGTTCCCCCTGGCTGCAGATCTCGGAGGAGCCAGGCAGCGTTATTTTGCCCCAAGTAGCACAATTTGCCTCACACCAAAATGCATGTCCAGGCACGTGCAGTAGGGCAAAAAGCCCCAGCTCAGATTTGTGCCGCTTCTGGTTGAGCTGCTGCAAGTACACGTGACTGCATATGTGGACGTGCCCTGAGAGTCCAGGATGAAGGGAACTGGTAGAGAGCAGGTCAAGGGCTTGGGGCTTATCTATATGCACAGACAAGTCCCCAGAGAGGTGGAAGAGGTAATAAGCCATGGAATTTGTGTGTGAAGGAGGGAGAGTGGAAATCCTTAACTCAGCCTTCATTCTCTGGTATATCCTCCAGACCAAAGCAAGAAGCCTGAAGCCAGAGCAAGAAGCTATGCACATGCTTTGAATCTGAATTTGTGACTTTCCTTCTAGAGAGATTTTTTCCAAGGTGAATAACCTGGGAGCCTCAACTAAATTTTAGTCCCTCCCTAAGCAGCTCTTTTAGCCTGTGTTCAATGTGAATCCCAGCAGGATGTTGTCTAAGTTTTGCATTTTCCAGAAGGGAGGTGGATGCCCAGCCACCATCTTTTGAGATCAGTTAGGGCAGTAGAGAAAAATGACGAGTCATCTTAGTTTCTGTTTCCCACCATACCTGCTTAAGTCAGGAGTGGGTGTGGAAGAGGATGCCTCATGAGCACTGCAGGGAAAAGGCCTACCAGTAGGGAATGTATGATTAAAAGAAAGTTCAGCATGTGCTACCCTCTGGGCTGTACTGTGAGCAGGCAGACCCCCTTCCCGTGGAGAGGGGTTTCTGTGTTCTGTCACAGTTTTTTCCTTAGCTATGTTAAGACCATTTTTTTTCTTTCTTAACTACGTTGGTAAGACTTAACCATTATAACTGCTACTGGGTTTCATGCCAGCTATTTCAAGGCTCTTTACAAGCACCAGTTGAAATGGCAAGGGCTTTTCCAGACTCCAAATGAGGTGAACCTGTTAGTATGCAGTCCCTCAGCTGAGAGTATCCCTCATAGCCTTTTCAAGTGAGGCCACCCCAGTTGGGGACACATCCCATCTGTTTCAGATGTCTTTTGAAAGCACAGTTTCATGTCCTTCCTTCCCCCTGGGTGTCTTCAGGTCCAAGGCCACCTACATTCCTTTTTTGTTTGTTTGTGCCTGTATCATCTCTCCCTCGGGGTGGCACACTTTACAGACTTTGTTTTTCTTCTACCCTGTGGGAAGAGCATAAACTGGCTTACAGTTTCCCTTCTTTTAAAGTTCCTTAGTAGCATTTGAACAAACCTGTGAGTTGCTAAGGATGTTCCGAGACTTGAATATTCAGTACAAGAAGTGAACTTTGGATACCTGGAACATATCCAGAAGTAATCCTGCCAAATTTAGTTTCTGGACTGTGTCATTAGATGAGAGGCCAGTATTCAGGGATAGACTCTTAATGGTGTTTCTAATTGTTTCATAGCATGGACCACCTCTTGTAGCATCTCATGAACATCTCAGTTTCATCAGACTGCCCACCTTACCTTGCTCTGGCAGTCAAAGAACATCTGTGACTTGAGACCTACTTAATGCATGATTCTGCTGTTTTCTTGATTGCCAGGATATATTCCATAAGCCACAATTTCTCATGAAATCACTCCAAAAAAACCAAAACAGTATATTATTCATATAATACACTCTTTTAGAATCTTTCAATCCTTACTGTTATACTTAGACAATTCGACAGTCCCTACAGCCACTCTCACGTGCTTGAGACTTACTGTCTGCAGCAATGGTGGAGCTTCTCTGCCAATCTGCAGCAATAGCAGGGTGTCTCCATCAATCTGCAACATGGAGTGAGGCCACTGGGAAATGCCCACAAAATCAGCCCTTTCTTCTGTGAGCTTGCTGTGATAATGCATTTATTTCACTGTGAGTTCAGTAGGTCCCTATCTATTACAGTGACAACAAATGCCTAGGACAGTGGTCACCAACCAGTGGATCTTGATCCACTGGTAGATCTTGAAGCCTCTTGGAGTTGATCTGAGGCTGGGGTGGGGGGCTGAGTGCTGTGTGCATGCATGCACTTGTCCCAGCCCAGCAGGTCAGTCTGTGTGGGGAGGAAAGGAGCGGAGGCTAGACTGAGGCCCCCGCTGTGAAGGACAGTGCCGCAGAGGCGGGAATAGGGGTAAGTTGAGTGGGGCCCTGGCCAGGTGGGACTTACCTGCTGGGAAGTCATGCCCCCAAATAATTTTTTTCTCATTCTGCCTCAGTCTGTGCCCTCCCCGCCCCTCCCTTCCTTCCCCACAGACTTACCTGTTGAGTGGGGAGGGGAGGGGTGGCAGTGGTGCACGGTAGATCTTGGGTTGCTTTTCAATGCCAAAGGTGATCTTCTGTTTAAAAAGATTGGAGACCACTGGTCTAGGGAATCTGTCAGGAAGGAATTTTGCAGTTGGAAGGAGAAAGAAAGTGTCTATACTTGGACCACCTGCTTTCTGTGAGCCTCAGGCTTTAAACATATGTACTCCATGGCAGTGATCTTTTCCCCAACTTTGTCCCAGACATTCTTGGTATTTGTCATGTGCTTTTGCAGAGAAATTGGGAACAGTGAGGGATTCTGTGGCTAGGTGTTTTTCTTTTCCATCAACTTTGTCATCTTCCTTGCTAAACCAAAGACTCCGGTTTGAGTCAGTTGAACCACAGACCTCCTTTCCCAGAGTTTGCACCATAGCTGTCCTAGGTAGAGTATTTCACAAGTGTTTCAAGGACAGGCTGGTTGCAAGAGTGTGTTCTTGATGGGGTTCCATGGCCAGGGTTTGTGTTCTTTACAGTAACTGCAGAAAGGAGGAGAACTTTCTACTTTACTACCCCTGGAGACTTAAAGGTACATGGTGTGGAAAGAGGGTAAGTGGTGGGTGTCTCAAGCCTCACCTGCCCTACACATTTCCCTTGAGCCCCTACCCTGGGTACCTCTTTAGAGGGCCACAGAGGGGGTGGCTTACTGAGGCTTTGGGAATGATCCTCACAGGAGGTGTGTTAGAAGGACAAAGGGGGTGGCAGTCTGTTGGGTTCAAGTGTCATTTTGGAGCATCCTTCTGTTACTGAATGTGTTTATAGCCAATTACAATAGAAAGCAAGGTGCCATTCATTGAGGGCTGACTGTAGACCAGAGTGGAGTAGGGGGAGGGGTGTGCAGCTGGCTCACTCCAAGCATGAGTCTCAGCTGGATGGGATGCCATGGAAGAAGGTGCAGAGGTGGAAGAGAGAATGAATGATGAGGCTGTGCTAAAGCAAGGGAAGACACCAGAATTCTGAGGTGGCAAGCACAGGACACAGGGCCTTGAAACTAGACCTCACTTCTGCCATCAAGGAGACAGAAAGCTGGCAGCATCCGGATGAATGGCAAGCCAAAATTTCTCCTGGTCCACATCTGTCATAAGATCTGATTGTGAGCTTTGTAGCAAAGACTGTACAGATGTTGGAAGGGAAGGCAGAACTGGGTATGTTCAGTCTGAGTAAGACAAGACTGAGAGGTGACTTGATAGCTGCCTACTACAAGTATGTCAGGGGGGAACACCAAGATCTAGGGGAGCAACTCTTCAGAAAGGCACCCCTTGGGAAGACACAGACCAGTGGGCACAAGCTAATTGAGGAAAAAATAGGTTGGACATAAGGAAAAACTTACTTTCCATGAGGGTAACTAGATTCTGGAACACACTCCCAGCAGAGATGGTACAGTCGCCATCTTTCAAGGTGTTCAGGAGGAGGCTGGACAAGTACCTTGTTGAGTTTGTTTGAGCTCAGTAACCTCCTGCCCATGGCAGGGGACCAGACTTGATGATCTTACAGGTCCCTTCTGGTCCTTTGATTCTGTGATTCTGTAACCTAATGTGGTGGGGTCATGAACTGTCCATGGTCCCTGGGAGCTACTGCAGTAGAAAGAAATAACTTGGGAAGTTTGCTGCAAATCGAAGAAACTGGATGCAAGTCATGAAGGAGTGGGTAAGGCATGGTCAAAAGTGCCCAGTTCCTTCAATCTAGGAAGAGCTGACAGTGTTTAGGGTTGGTAAATAATTTATGAATCTGTGTGAAGGTTGAACAGGATAGAAATGTTCTTGTTATTAACAACATCTGTTTGCATGTCAGGCTTATTGAAGCTTGCAAGTTGACCTACTCTTTTTCTCCATCAGGTCCAGCAGCAGCAGCAGCAGCAACAGCAAACAACTTCAAATAAGCGACCCAGTAATAGTGCCCCCCCACCAACACAGCTGAATAAGATCAAGTACTCGGGAGGACCCCAGATTGTAAAAAAGGAGCGACGACACAGCTCCTCTCGCTTCAACCTGAGCAAAAACCGGGAGTTACAAAAACTCCCTGCCCTTAAAGGTAAGGATGCTGTAGGGTTGCAAGTGCATGTGCCTGGCAAGCCTTAACCTGGATTCTTAGAAGCATTTTCCAAGCAGAACAGCAACAGATAATTCAGTACAGTTGTGCTAATCTTGGCATCTGCAGTACTGTAGGGAGAACATCTGTCACTGCCTCAAAACCAGCCTAAGTACTGAGAGCTTCTAGCAAGTTGCTGCAAGAGGTTCTCCCACCGGCCCATGAAAGGGTTGCATCATCACTATCTGGAAGATGATATGCTTCAGTCCCATTGCATTATTCCACTGGCTCCCTCTCATGGTAGAGTATCTTAGCCTCCAATTAAAAAGCCCTTCTCTTTCAGAGGGAACAAAGAAATTGTCATAAATGCTGTCTTGGGGTGGGGGGGGTCCTCTTCCCTCATTTATCTGCAGCTCCGATTCCCTACAGAATAAGCTTTCAATCTTCTCTGGACTCTCAAGAGCATGTCCTTTTGACAGCAGGAATTTAGGAAACCCATCTCCTTGATCGTGAGATTAATTTGCATCCTGCAGAGAGTCTGGGTCCTTCTCCAGCGTGAGGATCTATACCTGGGTCCCTTTGCACCAAAGTAACTTGCACACCAGTCTCTATATTCTACTTGATTTTTTTTCCACCATGGCTGTTTCCTGCACTCTTGCCTGTTGTCTTGACTCCCTCTCAGTTCAGAATCCCTGTGTAAGTCCCACCTTGCTTTCCTCACCCTCCTCTCCTCATACCTCAGACAACCCCAATGCCTTTCTTCTCACTAAGGAAGCACTTTTGCATTTTATTGCCTGCTTTCCTGGAAAGTTTGCCTTTAACTTTTTATCAGAGATGAGGTTGTGGGGGGACAGACTACTATGACAGGGTGCTTGGTGCGTGCATGTTACTTTAACAGGAGAGGCTGCTTGGGGAGCACCTGCAGGTGGCCAGGGGGGCTGATTAGGGATTCACCTGCCCAGGAGGGGTCCAGGCTTGAATTTCATAAGTCCATGGCCTAAGCTGGCCAGGTAGTCTACCCCTGAGTACCCTTGTGAGAGAAACTCCCGTTAGCAGGACTCCTGATAACCACTGAGCTGGGGTAAGTAGCACTGAGCCCTGGAACAGACCAGGCCTTGAAACAGATAGGCCTGGGGGATAGAGGCAGTGGCTGGAGATTGGTGGTTGTGGGAAGGACTGAAGGGGAGGCATGGAGGTCTCAACTGGCCCAGTGAAAGAAAGATGGGCCAGAAGAATAGAGGGCCTGGGGCCCAGAAAGAGAGCAGTTGAGCCCAGGGAGGACTAGGTACTTGGGAGAAGGTTTGGTGCCTGGTGAGGACCAGGAGAGTCTGGTGCCTTGGGCCTGCCAGAGAGCAGGGCATTGGGCTGGGAGCCTGTAGCCCATGGGTGACGTTAGCAGATCACTTGCAAGGCTTGGGAGTAGGTATTAGTGAGGATGGAGTCCATAAAACTAGCAATTAGCTGCCATTGCCTTAAGGCAATGACTAGGAGTACCTTTGGTCCTAAGAGTAAGACCTGGCTTGGGAAACCCTGGGGCAGCCTACCTTTCATCAGAAATTGATAACATCAAGGTGTGGCAGGTGAGTAAAGGGGAGTCGGTCCTAAGGGGAGTCAGGTTGGCAAGGGCTGAGCGGCCACCAGGGGGCATTGCAGCCACCCCTGGGACAAGGACTTTCTATAACTACAGGCTGTAGTAATGGAAAGCAGGCCTCTTGAACTGATATACTAGTCTTTCAGTGGGGGAAAGATGTGTGCATGAACTAGGAAGTTCCTTGTGTACTTCCGGCACAACATAAACACCAAGTTTATTGAGCCATGGTAGAGATCGTCCTCAAATCAAAGGATTGCTGATAACAAAACACCCAGTTGAGTCTGGTTCCAAGAAATCCTAGAAATGCCACGCTAGAAGGGACTTGAATAGCCCCCTATCTCACCTTCTTGCTCCAAAACAGGGTCAAGTGTGTAGTGTTTCTTACACCTGCAGGATCTCGCTTCACTGAGACAAATAAGCTTAAAAACCTGAGGGTGGTTGAAAAGCTGCTGTTGCTCATAGCCAGTTGTCCTAAATTTACTGATAAGAAAAGCCATTGTATGGAATGGCCTTTCTGTAGTGGCCGTTAGCCATCTGAGTGTCCTGTGAAGCCTGCCTCATCATGGGAGTAGAGAGAGAGATTCTGCACAGAGACATGCATCCTGGTCATGGGCAAGTCATAATACTTGTTGTGATTCTTTGTCACAAAAGGGGTTCCAGAATTAAAACAAGTAATAAAAAACATTTAGCCTTTGTGGTTTGGAATAGCTCCCAAAGAGAGGCTGAGTGCAAGGTGATATGTTGGTATTTGCCAGCAGCCTGAGAGGGCAGCTCCATGAAGGCATGAACTGTTTGGTTTAGTAGGATGTCTTTTGAAATATATCTGAATATATCTGGACAGATTTTATAATCAACCTTACCTATTTCACTATTGATCATTGTAGCAGAAACATACCTTTAACGCAGGGGTGTCAAAACTGGTTGGAGGACCAGACTCCCTCCTCGGGTATGTAGCAGGCCTCACCCAGGCCCACTGATAGCAGCCTTTACCCCAACCCTGCAGTGTGTGGGTATGTGTGTATGGGTGTGTGTGTGCGCGCGCGCGCGCTACAGCAGCTAGAACCCAGGCTTTTGCAGCCACTATGACAGCCAGGCTTCCTGCAGCAGGAGACAGTGCCGTTGTGAGATCTGGAGCATGGCAACATGAGTACCATGGCAGACAGAAACCACTGTCACTGTGGCTCTGGCCATGGTCGTGGTGTTCCCTGCAGTGACAGCTAGAGTCCTGGCCTTTGCCAGGGCTCAGGCAGCTGCACCAGCACGATGCGTGGAGGGCAGAAACCTTTTTGCTGTGGTCAGAGCTGAGGCAGGGCTTCCCATTTCAGCAGCCTGCAGCCTAGTGAGAGCCAGGGCACTGGCAACCCTAGTAGCATCATGGACAAATACCGCCACTATGACCAAAGCCCAAGTTCTGCATGTGTAGGGCTTGCTGCAGTGGCAGGATGCAGGTAGCTCCAGCACCACTGTGGTGGCATTTCCTTCAGTGACAGCCTGTGCATTGGCCAAGAGCTGGGGGCAAGGGCAGCTCCAGTGACGCCATGGTCAGAAGATCCACCACCATAGCACAGCCCACTGCTAGAGCCTGCTGTCAAACCTCCAGTCTGCTGTAGTGGAAAGTGATAGAATGCAGAGATTTTGCTGTGAATTTGGTGGCAGACTTGTTCTGAGCCTTGACTCTAAGCAGCGTCATATTCCTGAAAGATGACCAGATCTTCTTAGTCATGGTATTTCCTTTGCAACAGGGCTGGCTTGTTTTAGCTGCTGCTTTGCTATGACTGTTACCCAGTGTTCGTAATTACTGTTGGTAATGGGTGCTAGTGAACACTGTTTAGCTATAAGCCCAAGCAGGGACAGTGTTTTCAGGAATGGCTCAGAGGTAACCCCTTTTACTGACATCTGCTGCCAGGCAGAGGTAATTTCCCTAGCATAGACTACTGCCTAGTATGGGTGTGTGAAGCTTCGGTCCCTGATTTGATTCGGCCCAATTCGGTGGCCAAATTTCCAGATTCGAATCAAATCAGAGGACCCTTTAATCTCTTCTGAATCGATTTGGAAAGATTTGGCGATTCAGACATAGACACAGCTTTAAATGTTTTTTCTACATACCTCAAAGTACCAGGTGGCTTGTGAATGCTGTGATGGTGGGGTGGATGGAGTGTCCCACAGAAGCACTTGCCAGCTGGAAGTGGACCAGGAGCACTTTTGGCTCACTTATGGGTCCACTGGGGAGCATGCTGGGGGCCCACCCCCGCGCCCTCCCGGCTCAGCGATTGGTACCTCCTGGGTCTGGGGGGGGCACCCAGGGTCCCCCTGCAGCTGATTGCTGAGCCGGTGGGACGTGGGGGGCCCCCAGCGCCCTCCCTGGCAGACCCAGAAGTGGACCAGAAGTACTTCTGGTCTGCTTCCAGGTTCGTTGCTGATAATGGGGGGGGCCCCCCTGTGCTCCTGTGGGATGCTCCAGCCACTCCACCATCGCAGCGTTCATGAACTGTGCCTGGTACCTTGATGTATGTAGAAAAAACATTTACAGCTGTGTCTGTGTCCAAATTGCTGATTCTCCGAATCAGCATTCAATCTGCAGATTCGGATTTGGCCAAATTGAATTGGAGACAGTGATCTGCAACAACAAATCAAATCACTGCCTCCGATTCGGGCTGAATCCAAATCAAATACAGCTTGTTTCGCACACCCCTACTGTCTACCAGCTGAATACAGCTGTTAGGCAGACCAGAAGTCTGTTTTTTACTCAGCCAGTGGAAAAGGCTGAAGCTTCTTGTACTATGGTTTTCCCCTCAGGCCCCGGGGGAGGCACACCTGGGCCACGGGTTAGCGAGGATTTAGTTAGGGAGCTTCTGGAGGGATTGGACGTATTCAAGTCAGCCGGCCCGGATGATCTCCACCCTAGGGTTCTAAAGGAACTGGCTGAGGTCATTGCAAGTCCCCTGGCACGGCGTTACGAGCACTCGTGGTGCTCTGGTGAGATACTGGAGGACTGGAAGAGGGCCAATGTGGTTCCCATCTTCAAAAAAGGCTGGAAGGAGGACCTGGGAAACTATAGGCCGGTTAGTCTTACCTCGAACAGCTTGCCTAGGATTGAGAAAATTATGCTGGCACACATCCAGGAGGGGCCAGCAGGGGACTGCATGCTTAGGGGCAACCAACACGGGTTCATCAGTGGCAGGTCCTGTCAGACCAACCTGGTGGCCTTTTACGATCAGATCACCAGATCATTAGATGCAGGGGTAGCAGTGGATATAGTCTTCCTGGACTTCCGGAAGGCTTTTGACACTGTCTCTCACCCCATTCTCATTAAGAAACTGGGGGACTGGTGTTGACACCTACACAGTCAAATGGGTCGCCAGCTGGCTGGAGGGCTGCACCCAGAGGGTGGTAGTGGATGGGTCCTTCTCAACCTGGAAGGACATGGGCAGTGGGGTCCCCCAGGGCTTGGTCTTCGGGCCCGCACTGTTCAACATCTTCATCAGTGATTTGGACGAGGGGGTAAAAAGCACCCTGTTCAAATTTGCTAATGACACTAAGATGTGGGGGGATGTGGGCACACTGGAAGGATGCAACAGGATGGGTTTCAACACAGACAAGTGCAAGGTGATGCACCTCGGGAGGAACAACTGGCACCATACCTACAGGTTAGGGAACTCCCCTCTTGTCAGCACGGAGGCGGAAAAGGATCTGGGGGTCATCATTGACTCCAAGATGAACATGGGCCGGCAGTGTGGGAAGGCAGTTAGGAAGGCCAACCGCACCTTGTCATGCATCCACAGATGCATCTCAGGCAGGTCCAAGGAGGTGATCCTTCCCCTCTATGCGGCACTGGTCAGGCCGCAGCTGGAGTACTGCATCCAGTTCTGAGCGCCACGCTTCAAGAGGGATGTCGACAGCATGGAGAGGGTCCAGAGGAGGGCCACTCGTATGATCAGGGGACAACAGGGCAGGCCCTATGAGGAGAGGCTATGGGACCTGAACCTGTTCAGTCTCCAAAAGAGAAGGCTGAGGGGGGATCTAGCGGCCTGTTATAAACTAGTCACGGGGACCAGCAGGCATTGGGGGAGTCCCTGTTCCCCCAAGCACCACCAGGGGTGACCAGAAATAACGGTTACAAGCTGGCAGAGGGTAGGTTTAGGTTAGATATCAGGAGGCGCTACTTCACAGTCAGGGCTGCTAGGGTCTGGAACCAACTTCCAAGAGAAGTGATGCAGGCTCCTACCCTGGGGGTGTTTAAGAGGAGGCTAGATGAACACCTTGCTGGGGTCGTTTGACCCCAGTATTCTTTCCTGCCATGGCAGGGGGTCGGACTAGATGATGTGCTCAGGTCTCTTCCGACCCTAGAAACTACGACTATGAAACATCTGGTAGCAATATAGCAAAGAAACAACTTCATTAATAAAGGGCCTAATATAAGTGAGGGCATGGCCCATTTTGGCACCTGTCTCCTTTACTAGCATGTGCTAGAGAGGGGCACTCCTGTGGCAAGAATGCTAGCTGAGGACTTGGGAGACCCAGTTTCCAGTCCTGATGTGACTGGGGAGCTGTACTCAGCGAAAATGTGTTTGATGTAGTGCTGATATACCTAGATCACTTAAATAAGTATCCCTTGTGTGGAAACCTTTCTTCCAACATGTGGGTGTCTCTATTGGCTTCTCGTATGTTACATGGGAAGAGAAAATGTCCGCATGAAAAAGCTACACCCCACTAACTGGCAAAACTTTCCTGTCTGGGCAGGGCCTTCATTTCTCTGTGTCAGTTATCCCTTCTGTAGGTAACAGGAATGAGAGCACTGCTTTGTCCCATGGCAATGTTGTGAAGCTGAACACAGTGGAGATTGTCTGATATTTGGATCATACAAAAATAGGGCTTCATGTCAAATGCTTATCTAGCCAGACATCCCGATCAGCAGTGGGTGGTGTAGAAGAGAAACGCTTCCATGCTTTATTGTCCCTGTCAGATGCTCCCCCCCATGAACGAGAAGAGCTGTTCATACAGAAGCTGCGACAGTGCTGTGTTCTCTTTGACTTCATCTCTGACCCGCTCAGTGACTTGAAGTTCAAGGAGGTGAAGCGGGCAGGTCTCAATGAGATGGTGGAATACATCACACACAACCGCGATGTCATCACTGAGGCCATCTACCCTGAAGCTGTCATCATGGTAGGGACCCTGGCCAGCTTTCTGTGATTTTTTCCCATAAGGGGCTGGGGTCATCAGGACTGGGAGAGGCTGTTTGTACATGTCAAGAAATTAAAACTGTGGAGATGAGTGAGTGAGGGCAGCTAGTGAAAGGAAAGATAACTTGTCGGGAGGAGCATGAGAGTGTCCGGTATGTGCACTTGCAAAGGAAGCTGGATCCAATTTATGTATGAGGAGAGGGCAAGGGCAGACTTTGTTCTTGGCACAGGCAACACCTGTGGAGTTTGTGGGTGGCATGAGAGCAGTAATTCTTTGGTCTTCAGCAAGGGAGCTGTTTGTGGGAGCACCTGCAAAGAGCACTACCTTTGCGCTGCTCTGCTAGTGAGAGGGCTCTGGGAGAGCTTTGCTGTCAGCAGGACCATTGCAGTGTGTGAGGGTCTCTTCTCTGCATTTCACACCCATCAGTTTTCAGTGAACCTCTTCCGGACACTGCCCCCTTCATCCAACCCGACAGGAGCTGAATTTGATCCTGAGGAGGACGAACCTACACTAGAGGCTGCCTGGCCACATCTCCAGGTAAGGAGAAGTGGGAGCTGTCATTAGCCTTTCTCCACACCAAATAGCAAAAGGCTGCCAGCTGTAACTTTGGTTTTAAGGGGAGAGCTAGAAGCCACCTGGTGAGCAGGGTTGAGAAAAGACAGGTGCCAGGGTGAGGAGTGATAGAGAAGATAATGATTCTGCTGTGCATGGGATTAAACCTTTTTTTCCTGCCAGTATTTCTCACTGTGTTTCCCTGGGGTAAGTTACCTGGCCCATTTCTAAACTAATTCTTCAGTGCCCTGCAAATGAATGCTGCTCGGTCCTGGGGGATGCTGAGGTGGGCTGAAAATGAGCAGTTGTTCTAAAGCACTTGGGGAGCATTGTATTTTGGTAGTAGGTGATACAACCCTTGGGGAATTTTCCTCTGTCTCTCGTGTCCCATGGCACATCTTTCAGTCCTTTGGCACAGGAGGGTTAACTCCATCATGTATCAGCATCACTATTTTCCTCTGGCACTAAGCTTGTTGGCTGGCTAACCAGCAGGGTGATGCTTCTTGGAGGGGGGCTATTTGGTCCCAGTGGGAGCTTTGCTTGGACATCCACTAATACAACTTTACTTAGCACTTTAAAAAGGCCTGCTTTTAAAACCAAAAATAAATGAGTAAAACTTAATGGAAGCAAACAGTCCAGCAGCAGAAGTATGAACATAACTGGGAAATTGGGAAGGGGCACTTCTAAATGCTCACTAAGCTAGAATTCCTGGAAAATGTACTTGAACAGCTTGCTGGTGATTGCAGCAGTAAACTTGGTTCATCCAGAAAAATGGAGTTCAGAGAAAATTAAAGCAGTTGCTTTATTGGGTCTGCAGGCACCTGCTCAGAGAGAGACCTGTTAGAAAAGGGCTGTTCACTGTAGTGGGGAGCACCAGAATGAGGGCTGAACAAAAAAATACTCAAATTGGAACTAAGATGCCATTCTTTGGCAGTAAGGGGTAACTCACTATTGCTGCAGCTTATCTAGGGATGCTTGTGTTCATACTAGGTGGGGTTTGGCAGATCCACTGTAACATTAATCACTGGGTTCTTGTTTTGTGTCGAGCAAGGCTGGTGACTCCCCTGGCATATTCATGGCAGGTAGTCTGTAACTTTGCTTTGCCCAGAGCTGCCTTTGTACAGCTTGAGTATCCCTCGTGGCTGGTCCCACAAGGCAAGTCTCTTAGTTCCTTCTACGCTGAGACTGGGCACTGAGACCTCATTTGTCTCTGTGATCCCCACTAAGTAAGTCCAGACTACCTTGACTCCTGCCGGGGACTTTGCATAAAGGGAAGCGACTGGTCATCACCGGGGCAGCCACTCCAAAACCAACTAATTAACTTAGTCAGCTGAGGTACAGCAGAGTCCCTAGGTTAGCATGGCCAAGCCATATATCAAACACAGTGTACAGAAACAACTGTCTGGCCTGCTGTGTTCTCGTAGCATCCATCTTGTCCGTCTGTCCCTTGATGTTCCCCTTTCTCTTGTGTGAATTATCATTTTGATCATTTGCCGTTTCTGGCAGAGATGTGGGGGAGGGGGAGGGTTTAGTTCCTGGCAGAGGAATAAGATGACATCCTTCCCAGTTCCAACTACTGATAATCCAATGTTTCCACCAGAATTGATAGCCACTGCTCCATTCAACGCAAGGGAAATAATTAAAAGATTTAATACAGTATATGAATTCAGTGAAATGTTTTAATTTTTTTAAAAGCGCTCTCTTCCTTCCCCCTTCAGCTGGTGTATGAATTCTTTCTACGGTTTCTGGAATCGCCTGATTTTCAGCCAAATGTAGCCAAGAAATATATTGACCAGAAGTTTGTTCTGTCAGTAAGTGGTGGCAGCTCTTACCACCTCTTCTCATGTTTGAATGGAGGGACCCCCAGCAGTCACTGTCCAGGCAGTCCCCAAAGCCTTGTGAAAGGGATGGTTAGAAGGCATCAGGAAAGACAGTGCCGGGGTGCCTCACATTTCTCCATGCCTTGCTGAAAGAGCTTGGTGCTGAGAGAGAATCTGTATAAGCTGTCATCAGTGACTTTTACCATAGGCCTTATGGGAGATATGTGAGAGAGAATCTGTTTCTGAGGCCATGGGTCGTGAGGGCCTGGGAATGGGTAGGGTATGGATGTCCTTACCCCACAAGGGTTGGGCTGGCTGAGGGAACTACTGGGGGAGGGGTGTGGTAAATGTCTCTGGGCTGGGGTCAGAGACTCTCAAAGACCCTGGCTGCTGTTATTGCATGGGTTCACCGTAGTCCGGTTGCTGCTTGGGCTGCTGCTGCCACCACAACAGGGGCATCTGTCTGGCATCCCTTGTAAATCAGAACCTGGGGCTGGTGTGCTATCTCTAGTTACATCACTGACAGGGACTGACTGAACCTTTATTTCCACAGTTACTGGATTTGTTTGATAGCGAAGATCCCAGAGAACGAGACTTTCTCAAGACCATTTTGCACAGGATTTATGGAAAGTTCCTGGGCCTGCGAGCATATGTGAGACGGCAGATCAACAACATATTTTACAGGTGAGGTCCTTCCCAGTGCTGCTGGCCTAGCAAACAGGCTCAGAAGACCTGTAGAAACAGAGCAACAGACTGAGGTTTTACTCCTGACCTTGCCAGTGACTAGCCAAGTAACTTGGGACAAGCCGTGTTGCCTCACTGTGCGGAGATGTGAGTGAAGATTCCTTAATGCTCTGTGCCTCCAACTGATTTGAGGAGGGACCTCCTTTTTCCCCTTTGCACACCCTAAGAGTACCCACAGTTGATCAGGGTGCTTTCCCACATCCTGCAATATGGACAGCATTGGGTCTTCTGTGACTTACCTGTTACTGTAAAGCTCTCTGAAATCTCCCTTTCTGCCTAGTAACCTGCATCTTATGTTTGGCAGTGACCCTTCCTCTCCCATCCCCCTTCTCAGGTTTATCTATGAAACGGAGCATCACAATGGGATTGCAGAGCTACTGGAGATCCTGGGCAGGTGAGGGCCTTTGTCCCTTTCCATATGTATTTTGACATTTCTAGGAGACTGGGGCCTTTTGAGTTGGATGGGACCTCACAGCGTAAGATATTGTATGAGGCAACAAACTTACTTGGCCTAGTGTCAGGACCAGTCCACTACTTTGGCTGACTTCACACGTTACTTCTCAGCTTCAGCACGGTTCAGTTGCTGAGGTGACTTATACTTCATCTGAGTCACAGAATACACTTCTTGTAATTTGTGTCCAAGCATACACTCAAAGCCAAGAGAGTTTTCCAGACCAGTCTTGTGGTGGGCACAGTCCTTCTTTCCCCAGAGGTTTGTTTTCCTTTTGACAGATACTATTACAATTCTGTCCTTGTTCTGGGTCAAGTTTTAGGCCTTTACAATTGTGTTTGCTCTCACCACCCCCCTCTTGTATCCAGTGGTTGCTGCATCACTTTACTAGGAGGCAGTGGATGCATCTACATGAGACGCTATGATGCAGTAGCAACAAGCTACTGTGCCATCACTCATTGCTACTGCTTAGTAGCATTACTGGGCACTAACAATGTTGCAATGCTATTGTGTAGTAGTAATGAGCTACTGCGCAGTAACTTTGGTGAAAAAAATGTGTGGCGACGGTACTGCACAGTAAAGGTGGTTACTGCTCAGTTGCTTAGTACTTGCTTATGCAAGTATTAAATGACTGCGCAGTAAGAACTGCGCACTCCTCTGCATGTGTAGATGAAACCAGTATTTGGGAGAAGTCTCTGCTATGAGTAGTCGCCCTGTGAGTCCTGTATGAGTGGACTTTATGGTACCATTAGCCAATTGCCCATCAAGAATGATGGGGGACGGGTGGGAGGGGAGTGGGATGGAGTGCCACCACCTAATGCCCCATGCTGCCACTGTTCTGGCTCTTGCAGGGAGTGGGGCCCCAGTGCTGCTGCCCCGGTTCCCCCACCCTCTGTCTGGTCCTGGTTGTGGCTTTGCAATCATGGCAGTGCTACCCCATTCTTGGAGCACTTTGATTGGCTGTTTCTGCCAGCCAATCAGAGTGCAAATAAAGCCTGACCAATGGATGGACAGACAAGACAGACTTAGGCTTTGATAATATTGGAATTGTCTCAGTCTTTTCTTCTTGTGGTCTTTTCTCTGTACTGCTATATGTAGGTGTGGTAGAATAGGTCTAGAAACTGGTTGTATGCTTCAGTTAGTCTGATCCTCATACTGGGTCCCTACACTAATAACATCAATACGTCTCTCCCTTTCCCTCAGTATAATCAATGGGTTTGCTTTGCCTCTGAAGGAAGAGCACAAGATGTTCCTCATTCGAGTGTTGCTACCTTTGCACAAGGTGAAATCGCTGAGCGTCTACCACCCGCAGGTGAGAAGTGCTTTTTGTCAGCAGCGCAAAGCCAGCGTGTGAGCACCCTGGATTCATTTATAGTAATTTTCTAGGCTTGCTGCAAAGCTCTTTCTGTGGGGCCTTCTGAAGTTTCTGCGCAGTCACCCCTCTCCTGTCTGACTAGAACTCTCACTCCCAGGTATGCTTGTAGATGGTAGTCCTTCACTCCAGCCTGTTAACTTGCTGCTGCTGGCTCCTAGCCAGTGTGAGTGGGTGCTGCTGCTCTCCCTCGTCTTGACTGTTAAGCTTATTCATCCTTTGTCTCTGGTGGCATGTGGCCCTGGTGTGGTCAGATGGCTGAGGGCCCTGAAATCCATTTCTTATCCTAGGGTGTGTAGGGGAAGCATAGGTCATTACTATTAACAACTTTTTTTTGTCTTTGTTTCTCTATGTAGTATCAACATTATGCTATGCACTCACACTGATACAGAGACCAGCTCCCTGCCCTAGGGAGTTGCTGATCTATATAGATCAGAACTCTAGCAAATGGAGTAATGAAAGCTTTGATGCTGAGTGGTGAGGCCCATCATAGCATCTTGTTCCCTGACCTTGCTTGAGAAGGTGGGACTCACTGGGTTGCCCTGTTTGTTCCCTCTCTGCATGCATATGTTGATTTGTTAAATTGGTGGCTGCTGATTTGTGAATGTGCAGTCACAAAACTACTCTGGTACAGTATGAGGATTTAAGCTGTGTTTCCCAAAGGCCTGTGCCCTAGTGATTGAACTTAGGGAGGCCCTCCATCGGTTGTCAGGCAATGTCTTCTTTGAGTTGGCAACTGGTTGCCACTCCCCCTCCCCTCTCTCCCCCATGATCAGCTCTAATGTAGCTTTTTGACCACACTGTATGGTAAGTGCTTGCTTTTCACATATATTCACTGATGTCTGCCTGCCCCTGTTAATGCTTGGAAGAGTTCTAACCATGCTGTTTTTTTCCTGTGACAGTTGGCGTACTGTGTGGTGCAGTTTTTGGAAAAGGACAGCAGCCTGACAGAACCAGTAAGTGTCTTCTCTTGGCCTTGTCATATCAGTCAGATCCCAGAATTTTCCCCCAGAAGATTGACTGTGGACAGTTTTGCAATTAATTTGCTTTTGCTCTGTTCCGGAGGACCTGAGGATGGACTGGATTTATTTGTTCCGTGGAACAGTGCGATGTCCTGAACAGTATTGGTTATGTAACCTTTGAGATGTTGTTGCAACCATAGGGTAGGGATGGACACCCTGCTCAGGAATGGCCATTCTGACTATGCTTTCTGAGCAGCTGATCTAAGAAATCTTCTTAGAATCATAGAGAAGTAGTGCTGAAAGGAACCTTCAGAGGTCATCTAACCCAGCCCTTTGCCTGGGGCAGGATCATCTATGTAAACCACCCTGTATGAATTCATTGCCTAGTCTCTTAGCAAAACTGCACAGTCAATCCTGACGCACACCCTAAGATCGAACAACCTAACCTGCCACAGTAAAACAGGGGGACCATGGCAGCCGATGTTCTGCTGCTGCAAAGGTTGTTAAAATATACCTGAAAGATCCCAGGAAGAGGGCTACATCTCCTGCTGCAGAGAAAGCAAAAAAAAAACAAATCCCACGATCTGTACCAATCTGACCAATCTGATCACCCAAACTACGGTGATCGGTCTGACCTTGAGTGGAGGGGCAAGACTCCATTCTTGTGGGATTCAAATTCTGGTGTAACGGAATTCAGTTTGCATAGCTTCACTTTTCGGTAGTTGCTTATCTGGCCATACAGCTTTGGCTATGAGAAGGTTCATGGGAGTCATACATGCAAAGAAATAATCACAAGTTAATAGGGAGTGTAAGGTGTGTGAGAACTTGATCTGGGAACTAGAGCTGGTCAAAAATCTATAGCAGGTGATTTGGAAACTGGTGACCCAAAAGGCTTGTGCTGTCCTGATGGAGATGATAGCTGAGCAGCCCCTGTCTCTCGTGGAGTGTATGCGTTGTGTTCCTGCTGAGGTTTTTGGAGTATCTGTGTCACATCCTGCTTTGCCAGTTTATCTCCGGGATGCTAAATCCTGGAGTAGGTGTAGTTGCCTTTGTGACATTATGCTCACAGACCATACATGGTTAAGCAGGTTGCTGTAGTGCTCAAGCACATTTTGTTTCCTGGGGCTATGCAGACAAGCAGGAACACTAAACAGACTAGCTGCAGGCTTGACAGGGAGTAGAGGAATGATCTGTGTGTCTACACCTGCTCCATGGAGTGGGTTGAGCACATGGGAAACATCTTGTGTGGTTCTGTTCCTCACTGGTTCAAAAGTGGCAGATGGCCAAAAACCAAGTATGTTGCTTCCTGCTCTGATGGTACAAATGCAAGAATATCTTGTTAATAACTATTATTTACAGCTTGGTTTTTGTACTGCAATGGCAGCTGCACACTGACAAGGAGCTTGACCTGTGTTCAGCTAATGTTGGCCAGCCACTTTCAGTAGGCTGCTTCAGGTTCCCCTAACTGGTCATTCTGGAGAGAAACCTTTTGCCCCCTTGTTCCTTGTTCAGGTTCTTGCTGCCTGGTCAGACTGCTTCCTATGTTCTCAAATGCCTGCTCCTAACAAGAAATCTCTATTGCATTCCATAACTTGCTGATCCCAGCCCAGTGGTCCTCAAGACTGCTGTTAAATGTACTGGGGGTGGGGAGCTGTGAAGCTCTTGAGTTGGAGGAGAGAAGAGAAATAGGTTGTTTTCCGACATTTCTGGGGTCCTTCTCATTGTGTTTGCTTGCACTTCATTCAAACAGCAAAGCACTGTAGTCAAGTGCTGTAGATCGTTACAGGTGGTGGAGGATGCCCTTATTACTTCTGCAAATTAGTGAGTGAAAGCCTGATTCAATGCCCCTGGAAGGCAGTGGAAGAGCTTCCTCCAAGGGGCTATTATATTGGGCCTTGACCAAATGGACAACGTGAAGATGACACAGTTTAACCACAGAATGTATTTCCTGCATATAAGCCTGGAAGTGGTCTCCTAGGCCATTGAGTCCAGTCCTTGAACTTGCAGGCAGCCAGTTTTCAAAGAACAACAGGTTAGTAATCAATGGCTCAGTGTCTAGTTGGCAGCCAGTATCAAGTGGAGTCCCCCAGGGGTCGGTCCTGGGGCTTGTTTTGTCCAATATCTTCATTAACCATCTGGAAGGTGGGATGGATTGCACCCTCAGCAAGTTCATGGTGTCCAAACTGGGGGGAGTAGTAGATAAGCTGGAGGGGTATGGCTAGGATTCAGAGTGACCTAGACAAAATGGAGAATTGGGCCAAAAGAAATCTCCTGAGGTCTGATAAGGACACACACAAAGCCATGTGCTTAGGACAAAAGAATTTCATGAACCACTATAGCTTGGTGACTGACTGGCTAAGCAGCAGCTCTGCAGAAAAGGACCTGGTAGTTACAGTGGACAGTACTGGCTGGCCTCATTACTGTAGGATATGAGCCTACAGTGTGCCCTTGTTGTCAAGAAAGCTAACAGCATACTGGGCTGCATTAGTAGGAGCATTGCCAGCAGATTGAGGGAAGTGATTATTCCCTTGTATTCAGCATTGGTGAGGCCACATCTGGAGTACTGTGTCCAGTTTTGAGTCTCCCACTATAGAGAGGATGTGGACATGTTAGAGAGAGTCCAGCAGAGGGCAATGAAAATGTTTAGGGGGCTGAGGCACATGACTTCTGAGGAGAAGCTGAGAGAACTAGGATTATTTAGTTTGGAGAAGAGAAGACCGAGAGGGGATTTGATAGCTTGTGGCAGTGCGTCTTTGGTGCCTGCCACTTCAAGGACTTGGAGCAGGCAGCCGCCAGGTGGCTGATTGCAGCAGCCATTTTCAAATGCAGGCCAACTATGTAAAGAGGACAGTTGGCTACTAATAAGGGAGGCAGCAACATCAGCTGACTAAGCTCCTGCTTGGGGACCTGGAGGTAAGGAAAGGGACTATGGGCAGGTGGAGGCTCCTGGTCCTGGACATGATATGAAACTGTACCTTGCTGGGGAAGGGTGGCCTGGTGGGACTCCTAGTGTTGTGGGAACCTCCAGGAAATGCCAGGCCAGTTACTTCCCTGGTGAAAGGCAGGTCAGAGTGCCTTATAACCCCAGCCCCACATCCCTGGTGGTGTTCCGGCAGAGCAGGGGGAGCCCAGGCTCATTAGGAGCCCTGAGGCAGAGTCCAGGCTGGAGGAGGGACCTGGAGCCTTGCCCAGAGAGCAGGGTAAAGCCTGGGGACGTGAGTAGAGACCCCAAGGGAGGGTGGTGACAGAGAGGGGCGATGGAGCGAGAGGCCTGAAGAGAGGGGCGTAGGGAGGAGGCCCTGTGGAGGCATGGAGGCCCAGAAAGGGGCCAGGAGCGAAGTAGGCTAACAGTTGTAGAGTCATTCAGCAAATGTTCAGGTAGCGGGAGATGCCTGACAGACTGCACCGGGGCTGACTGAGGGATAGAGAGACGAGCCCAAAACCGGGTGAGGCTGGGCAGTATGAATGTGGCTGAGGAAAGAGGGCAGCATGAAAGAGGCCAGGTGAGAGCTAGTGGAGTGAATGGGACTCCGGTGAGAGAGAGGTGGCGTGTGAGTGGAGCAGGTGGACTGCCCAGAGACAGGGGAAGACTGGAGGCACAGACCTGGCTGGGAAGGAAACCCTGTTACACAGCTTTTAAGTACCTGAAGTACCAAAGGATGGAGCTGGATAGAGATGGAGCTCGTGGTGACAGATGACAGAACAAGGAGCAATGGTCTCAAGTTGTACCAAGGGAGGTTTAGGTTGGATATTAGGAAAAACTTTCTCACTAGAAGGGTGGTGAAGCACTGGAACAAGTTACTTAGAGAGGTAGTGGAATCCCCATCTTTGGAGGTTTTTAAGGCCTGTCTTAACAAAGTCCTGGCTGGGATGGCCCTGCTCTGAGCAGGGGGTTGGACTAGATGACATTCTGAGGTCCCTTCTAACCCTAATTTTCTATGATTCTGTGAACACCTACTCTGACCCCTCTTGCATACATCAGCCAGAAAGCACCTTAAGAGAAAAGCAGAAACACCTGCCACAAGGGTGCAACCAGTGCTTTTCCACTGTAACAGCATGACATTTAGTTAGGTTAATATATACTCAGATGGTTCTAGGAAAAGGACTGTGCCGTGTGCTACAGAGGAGAGCCATTGTCCATGCCACTTTGACCTGGAAAACTGTTCCTTCCTGATGCCAAATTTGACAGGTGGTTTGACTTTAAATTCGTGACCTAATCTCACTAAATAGGCACTGAAGAGGTTCTCAAGTGCCCTTGGAGCACTAGCATACCCCAGCTAAACTGTAGCTGTGTCAAGTGTTCAATGCTTTAACTGAATATGGGGTGGGAGGGAACCCCAGAAGCCAGCAAAGGAGTCTCAGGTTGGGGGAGAGGGAAGGGGTGTGGAGGAAGGGGGTTTCTTCTTGGCCCCTACAAGCAACCATGGGAAGTGCTGAAGCATGGGATTTCCAGGAACCTCACACACAGAGTGTTTCCTTTTAGCTATTTCATGGAAGTAACAAATACATAAGTATCTATGTGACACACCCAGATGACTGTACCAAGCACACCCGTTTCCTGTCATGCTGTCACTTCTTCTATAAGCTATTCAAATTTCAGTTTTGAAGCAATTCAGGTACCTTATCCCATCATGTTGTTCAGAAGGCCTTTTCAAAATTTGGGTCCGCTGATGGTTAAGTCTGCATCTGATTTCCAATCTAAATTTGTTTGTGACCAATTTGTGTCCATTTGATCTCATGCCAATAGTGTTCTTACCTTAACTAGCTCTTCTCCTTCCCTGATATTCACCCTGGAAATGTGTTTAAAGAGAGTAATTGTATACTCTGTCAGCCTATATTTTGCAATGCTAAACAAGGCAATCTCATTTCATCTCCACTCCTATAATCATCCTCCTAGACCTTTGTATCTGTCCTCATGTAAATACATCATTTTGAAAGCAGGCAGCCAAAGGTGTATGCCAAAGCTGTCCACAGAGGTTTAACATGCAGTCCCCAGGCATCCACCTAACCTGCTCCCCCCACCCCCTCCTCCCAATGGTCTGGGTGCAGCAGAAGCTGGGTCTCCAGGCTCCTACTCTGGCTTCTACTTCCAACCTACCCCAAGGGGCAGGGCAGCATGACGCATGATACAGGGCAACATGACACAGGGATCGCATGGCCTGGAGTGGGGAATCTGCATGGTATGGTATGGTACAGGAGGGGAGCCAGTGACCAGGAAGCTGGAAGTTGGGGCTGAGGAGCCTGTACAGTGCAGTGCATCAAGGAGTCCTGTTGTGCTCCATGCTGGTGAAGCCCATGTGGTGTGCGGTTCCACACCACTTAGAAGTTGGACAGTCCTGGTGTACACATTATTCTAAACTGGGTCTTACCAGTGGGAGGTATAATGGTACTAATACTTCCTTTTCAACACTAGAAATATCCTGCCTCCCACAGCCTTAAATTGTGTTAACCTGTTTCATGGCCACATCATGTTAACAGCTCATGGTCATCCTGTGGGCCAGCAAATGCCCCCAGGTCACTTTCCTTTGTTGCCTCCAGTTTTTGACCCCTTATTTTACAGTGAAGGTTTGTTATATTGTTCTGTAAATGTAGGACAGGACACTTTGTTCTGTAAAACTTCACACCATTTCTATAGTTGCACTCCACAAGGTTATCCAATTCTATGGAAAAGTATCCAGACACTTTGGTCACAAGAGGTCTTTAATTAATGTGGCTGAGACCACCGAGTTTCAGTGAGAGCTACTAGGTTTGCAGATTAGCATGGCTCTACTTGTACTGGGAAGAGGCTGGAATGTCATGAAAACTAAACTGCTGGAAGTCTTGATGTGGTCAAATTTTACCCAGATTTTAAAGCACTTCTTTGCTTAATCTCTGCCTCATTTACCATTAATTCAGGCTGCATTAATGCATTATCTACAGTACTGAGGTCAGCTGAGTAAATGGGCTCTGGAATGACAGTGTGAGTAATAACTGGAACAGAGACATACTCCCACTCATCCTTGCTAATACTTGCTCTAGAAGAAATTTCTTTTGGAGCTGGGACTAAAGCTGCGGACAAACATAACTCTTAATTGCTTTAAAAGAGGAAGGGCTTTGCCATGCTTGAGTGCCCAGTACGCATGTGTAACAGGGTGGTTTCCCTTAAGGGGAATCAGCCTGCCCGGCTGATGAGCTGCAGCTGTGAAAAGGCTGGCAATCGGGGAGTGAAAAGATGGGAGAAACAGTGGTGTACTGGACTACGTGGAGGGCAAAGCAGGCAGGAGCCACAGGGGACCTCTCCCAGTATGGGAGGGGGGTATGACACCAAGAGCTGGTGTTTGGTATGCAGTGGATTTGTCTCATCTTTCTTGAGGAAATAGTTTTATCCCAGTCACTGGTCCATAGGGTCAAGTGGTCTGCCTTTGCCATTACCTGGCATCCAAGGTGACAATGTAAGGTGCCTATGTGCCAGTTGGCACAGTCCTGCATGTGGATGAGAGCTTCCTTTCCAACTCAAAGGCAGCTAGTTCACACCATGGTACACTGGGTTGAATGTCCTGTATCTTAGCATCCATGACCATAGATGTTGCTGTCCAGAAACCTGCTGTGTTTGTCCTGTGGCTGAGTCTCCTGCCACTGAATGCACAGGGCAACCATATTTTCTGCGAGGTAGGACATCTCCTTTGTTCTCAGTCACCAGTGTATGATGTTGAGTTGCCTCTTGATCTTAGGTTTGGTGAAATCAATAGGTGCAGATCTTTTCCTTCACAGTATGAGCATGCAGGACTCTGTTTTTTCCCTAGGTATGTGAAGGCCCATGTAGGTTTAAAAGGAATTTTTTTTTATTTGCATGCAAGATTGCCCCTCTTCACCATGTCTTTTCTTAGAATACTACACTGCCTATTAATTGACCCAGAAACCCTATTTGCTATGCAGTGAACTTTCCTTTGAGAGAAACAGGGACAGAAAACTCCTTGCTTAGTTTCCTGATTCTAAAAGGCTGACTTGATGATAAGAATTGTGCAAGAACCTGAAGAGAATAGGAAGAGCTGTGCCCAGGAAAAAGGAGCTATAACAAGGATCTCCTGTGTTGGGCAAATATCTGCATCCTGCCTTCCTTTGTTTACACCTACTGCAGAAGCTGCCTGCAAGGAAGTTACCTGGGAATGGAAGGATGGCAAAGTTATCTGTCAGCTTCTGGAATGAGGCTCAGGAGTGTCTGTTTACTGGTGCTGAGGGCAAGTTGGATGGAGAACACATAGAAGGGAGAGAGAATAGAATAGAGTTCACTCAGTCCATGTTCCTTAGCTTAGGGCTTAAGAGACAGTCCTGTTGCTGGAATTTGTAAGGCACCAGTATCTTGATAGAGTTCTCTTGAGCACCTTGGAAAGGGATGGGAGGACAAAGAGGCGTTCAGTACCTCTGTCCAGGTCTGTGGGGCCCTGGGTGTAGTGGGATGGGGGAGGGGATGGGTTGTGGTGACAGGAGTGTTATCGAGCTGATGGTTTATGTGTCTTCCATGGATAACTGAGTCTACACATACTGAGACTGTGTGGTATGTGGATACAGCTGCTTTTTGATTCCTACTGTCACCAAATTTCTGTACCCATTGATGATGGGATACCTTACCCAAGATTTTGCATTCTGCTTTGTCTCTTCTCAGGTAATTATGGGCTTGCTGAAGTTCTGGCCAAAAACTCACAGCCCTAAGGAAGTGATGTTTCTCAATGAGCTGGAGGAGATACTGGATGTGATTGAGCCCTCTGAATTTGTGAAAGTTATGGAGCCTCTCTTCAGGCAGCTGGCCAAGTGTGTCTCCAGCCCACACTTTCAGGTAGGTCTCAGTCTCAGTAAACAATATGACACCGCTTGCATTCAGCTCAGGTTTGAAAGAGGACATTCAAATAATTGTGAAGTATGATTCTCTGGGAGTTGGGAGATTCTGTCAAAAACTATGGCTGATGAATTCTAGGATATTTGGGATTCTGACTAGGATACCTGCCACAAAAAAGTAAGAGGCATTGGGAGCCAATATAATCCAGAAGAAGTGTTGAGAGACTTGTTCAAGCTATCAAAGCAGTCCTTCCTGGCTAGGCAGAATTATCCAGCTCTTAGTATCAGAACAGTGCAGAGCTAGTGCAAGCACATGGTATTGTCTCTGGTTGTAGGTGGCCAATAGGTACAGTGATGGAGGTGGGTACCATTCAGCTTCATCTTCTTGAAGAGTTCTGCACCTATACTGTATCAAAGTATCTAATTGTTTGCAATACCAGAGGATAGTCAACTAAGGAAAAGTCCTTACCTCCCAAATAGTCCCAGTGTTATGTGCTGATAAAGCGGGTGCCTTGTATTGGCTTAGCGCTGTGGATACTGGATCATTCTGTTAGGTGATGGAAGGAGAGGGGAAATCAGGCACTCTAAATGGCTCTACTTCAGTGAGCCGAAGTGAAGAAGATGATGGTGTTAACCCCATGTTACAGTGATGGGAGGCACTTCAGCCTTTCAGCAACCCCCTCCTCTGCATGGTTGCGTGTTGTTTGTTCCTGTAGGGCTGGGGTGTCAAAGATCTGGTCTGTGGGGGCAGATCCAGCCCCTGGAGCCCTATCAGTTGGCCCAGGGTGCTTCCTATCGGCGTCAAATTAGACCTGCACACCTTGTTCAGCATATACTAGATGAGCCCCACATATGACATGGGGGCAGATCTGGCACATAGCGTTTGAGGCTGGAGCTATGCATGCTACATGCAGTACCCATGTTGGATTGGCTCTGCATGATGGATCTGGTGTGCGGAGCTAGTTTGTGGGCCTGATCCAGCCTGCAAACCAGCCTTGCACTACTTGTACAGCTTGTGGGGCCTAATGAGTTTGACACCCCTACTGTAGGGACAACAACATGAGAGGCATGTCACAGAAGCTTAGGGAAATAATATTTCTGCCTCTCAGATCTTGTAAATTCCATACAGATGCAGGCATGGTGGAGGGCAGCACCAAGATGCAAAGGAATAATGAATGCCAGTTAATGTGGAAATGTCTTGTCAAAAGTAGCATGGTTTTGGATGACCTAAATTTACTTTAAGTAACTGAGTGGCTATAAAATTCTTATATTTCAGCAAGGTCTTTGGTTTAGTCTCATCTGTTAGTGCAATGTACAAGTTGAATCCTGCATGAGTCACTGATCACTTTAAGTGATTGATTAGCTACTTTAATCCAATTTTAATAGTTCTTGTGACATAGGGATGTATAAACAGGCTCATGCATAATAGGAGGAGAGTGTGGTGTTATCGCTGTCCATGGACTGTTAGTGAGACCACTTCTCGATATTGTGTCTGTTTCTGGTGTTCACATTTCAAAAAAAGATGTTCAGAAATTGGAAAGAGTTCAAAAGACCACTACAAAAAGAAAAGATGTGGAAGAAGCCTGCCTTGGAGACTGGAAAAAAAATCAGTCTGTGTGGTTTATTAGATAGACTTTTAAGAGGCGAGTTCCTCAGAGTCTGCAAGTACTTTTAATGGGGAAGATTTCTGATGCTAGACTGCTTGTTAATCTAGTAAATGCATAATGTGATCTAATTGCTGGAAACTGAAGCTAGATTTAAAAAAAAAAAAAAGGGACTTATTTCTAGCCTAAATTCACAAGTGATGATAACTGACTGCTAAAATAACTTCCCTTTCTTCCATCACTGGGAACCTTGGAGATTGGATGTTTCTGAAAGCTTTGCTCTATCTTAGCCCAAGGAAGGGGACTTGTTACATAAATTGCTGATGAAAGTTTGACTCGTATAGTATGGGTCAAACTAAGTGAACATACTGGCTTCAAATCTAAAAGTGGCCTGGGACCAGGGGGTGGATTCATAGGGATAGTATTCATAGGGATAGTGTGGGATCTGAATCTCTTCAGCCTCTGCAAGAGAAGACTGAGAGGCAACCTTGTGGCTGCCTACAGGTTCACTGGAGGGGGGAAGGGTGTCAGCAGGGAATAGAGGACACTCTGTTTATCAGGACCTCCCTTGGGGTTACTAGAAACAGCGGCCACAAACTGAAGGAGAACAGATTTAGATTGGACATAAGGAAGAAATTCTTTATGGTAAGGGTTGCCAAAATGTTGAATAGGCTTCCAACGGAGGTGTTGAAGAGGAGATTAGACAGGCATCTGGCTGGGGTTACTTAACCCCAGTGCTCTTTCCTGTCTGGAGGAGGGGGTTGGACCTGATGATCTACCAGGTCCCTTCTGACTTGAGAAATCTATGACCTCTATGAATGTTTAAAACAAACTGTCCAGCAATGACAGATACATTTCTATTCAGGTGGAGTTGAGGGAGTCAGTTGACTTCATGGCTTATCTTCTACTTGATTTATGCTAATCTCTTCACCTCACAGGTGTTAACCCTTGTAGTATTATTTTTATTATTAGTAGTAATATTTCATAGACTTTAGGGTTGGAAGGGCCCTTGTGAGATAATCGGGTCTAGCCCCCTGCCCAAGGGGCAGGAAGCCAGTGGGGGTCAGATCACCCAGCAAGATGATTTTTTATTTCCACTTTCTCCCATCCCCCAATCAGGCTAGCCTTTCTTCTACAATTATCCTATCTGTTACCTTTCTAGGTAATGTTTCTCTGCTCACCTCCTAGCATGCCCAGTGAAGGTGTGCTGCAACATAGGGACCTGTACTGGGTGGCTTTGTTCTTAGGAGATTTGAACCCACAACAATTCAGAGATGGGGGTGGAGGGGGGAGGGCTAAAAGCAGGCTGAGTTGTGCAGTGGCACAGCAGTTGGAGGCAGGAGGGAGTTGCAAATATGAGACGTAGAGGTCAGTTACTGCATGACCCTTTCCTGAGTTATTCATTACAGCAGATGATAGAGAACTGAACTAGTGGCACAGCCAAGGTGGCAGAAAGCTGTGCATGGATGGATGAGAGGGACAGGGGCACTACCAACAGCTGAAGTATGTCCTCCTCCAACCCCAGTTGTTTCTTTCTATAGAGAGGCAGTTAGTCTTGCCCCCACACACCGAGGGTCTGGGAGAACTGTTTGGGAGGGGTTTTGAGGGTAAGAAGCTCCTGGATGCCCTGAGGGCTGGATACGGGGTCATGAGCACCACAAAGCTTTTTTTGGGGGGGGAGCCTGTGAGGTAGAGGGGTGTGGGGTGAAGACGGGCTGGGGTGTTGTGGTGGTGGGAAGGTGTAAGAGGCAGCTGGAATTTGAGGCTTAGAGACAGTGGGGCAGGGTGAAATAGAGGGTAAGGGGGAGGGCAGTGGGAGGGCTGGAGTAAGGTTTACTCCTCTGAACACGTAGTGGGAGGACTCATTGGGATGACGGGGGATGATGAAGGGTTGGGGGTGCTGAAGCGTGATGGAAAGAAGTCTTCATGGTGCAAAAGATTCATGAGGGCACAAGATATGATTTCGAGCGAGGCATGAGAGGGATGGTGGGATCTGGGTTTGGGGCATGATGGGATAGGTCTGGGATAGAGACAGGAGGCATTTGAGGTGGCAGGGGGAATACATAAAGAAAGTGAGGGGCACTTTGGTTGGAGTGTCTGGGGAACTTGTGCAGGGGGCAGTTCTGTCTGTTGCCAGGCCCACGAGTAGCAGCTGTACCCCCTACCTTGGGGACCAGGTGCCTGCCCCACCCTAGAACTGTCAGTCAGCACCATACAGACTCACTTGTATTTGTTTTTGCTCAGATCATAACTGGAATAATAAAGCCATACGCCTCTAGCATATTATTGAAAGCTTCTTTTTTTTTTTAATTGGAGAAAAATATGCATTATGTTATAGGGTGATGCACCACACTACCTGCACCCCCTTTTTTAAAATCCTAGATCTGAGTGGCTGGGGCATACAGCACCTGATTTGATAGAGCCACAGATTTATTTTGATTTTTAGAGGCAAGATGTTTTCATCATTCCCTGAAAGGAGGGCATGAATTTGTGGGCTTGTTGGCTGACCCGCCCACAAAAGAGGAGGAAAAATCTTTGTGGGACAGGTCAAGGAGCTGTAGAATTGGGACTATGTGGAAGGTAACAGAAGAAAAGGCATACAGGTGAGGTGAAGGCAGTAGGTGCAAAAACCTGAAGGGCAGGAAACAGCCTGAAATTGGGCTAGGGTGAGGGAAGCCCATGGGAGAGAGTTGTAAAAGGGAGAGGTGTTCAGAGTAAGGGAGATGGTTGAAGGGAGCTGTTTCAAAGCACAGCTGCAGGCAAGTGACATAGGGAAGCTACCCAAGGATGGAGAAGGTCAGAGTCCTGTGGGTCCCCACTGGGGTGAAGACACTCATAACAGAGATGTAGGAGAGAATAGAAGCCAAGAGAGGTGACTCTCGGTTCAGGGAAAGAAAATGCTTGTGACAGATGTCTGAAATGGGCCATTCCTTTAGAGCTTTGGGAATCCACTTTCCTGGCAGGGCAGTGCCAGACCACATGCCTGTGTGGTGATGAGTGGAATTGTGCTATGTTTCCCTCCTGCTGCAGGTGGCAGAGCGGGCACTGTACTACTGGAACAATGAATACATCATGAGTCTGATCAGTGACAATGCAGCCAAAATTCTCCCTATCATGTTCCCAGCACTGTATAAGAATTCCAAGAGTCACTGGAACAAGTAGGTATTTTCTGTGCATGTGTGACCCACAGGCAATACAGGAGTTCGTGTCTAGGGGGGCTCCAGCCCACTGCAGGACTGGGGAGGTGTTTGCTCACTGGCTTTGCGGAGAAGAAGTGTGGTGCTCAGGTGCTGAATTGAAAGGCGGGCTAATACCTGGGTAGAATCAAAAGAACTGAGTTGGTCACAGCAGCTTGAGCTTGTGAGTCCTGCTCTGGGTGGCTCCTATTGGGAAAAAAAAGCCTTTGGGGCTTCTTAGCCAACCCATTTTTTGATAGCTGGATATCCCTGTAAGTCTGCCTAACAGCTGGGTTGAAATAGTCTAGCTCAATGTTGGAGCTGCTCACAAACCAGTAAATCCTTCTGTAGTCTTCAGTGCTGATTAAAGGCATTGTTAGATGGGTTGCTGAATATGAAGGTGCATAAGGAAAGCAGAACCAACCAGGTAGGCAAGCTGTTGCTTGTTCTTCAATTTGAGATCTACTTCTGTGATACCACATCATCTGGTCATCCTTCCTTCAGCTCCCTACCAGTTTTTCTTCTTGTTCTTACTTGTTAAAGTTAAGAAGGTGTTTGATCTTTAGCAAAGGTCTTTCACTTGTTTTTAAAAACACTCTTGTCCCTTCTGTGAATGGCTAAGGAAGCTTATACTCTACAACAGAGATTCTTGAGTTCTCTAACAAAAGCCCAGGAAAATTACATTGCAAAGGTAACATTGCTGATATTTCTGAGGGGGGAAAAAACAAAAAGGTACATCTTTCCCACCTGTCCCCCTTTCAGGCCTCCTCCATACATTGGAAAGAAAATAATAAAATCTAAGGGAAGGCTTGAAAAGGCTGAGATGGTGTGTGTTTCTATCCTGCCAAAAACACGGACTGCAGAATAAAATGTGTTTGCAACGCCGCTTTCTCTTGGTTCTGCTTCCTCTTCCCTCTTTCTTGTAAAGAGACACAAACCCGAGTTTTATCTGCAGTCATTGTAAGAACTGGGGATGTGTGTTAAACTCATCAGCCCTCAACTCCTCTCATGCTCTCCCTCCCACTACTTTGTCTTCCTGACCCATGGGAAAGTTCTTGCCCTCTTTTCATGACTGCTTCCAATTTTTTCTGGAATCTTTTTTTTTTGCTAACTTGTCCCTCCCTGCATTTCTGCCTCTCACTTTCCTAGAATGCTTGGAATGACTTAGTGAGTTTGGCCCCCCCCTCCAGCCCATTTGCTCAGAAGCCATGTATAACAAAAAAAAAAGAATCTAGTGGCTCTTCCTTTATTGCAGTCTGCTTCTAAAAGTAGGTTAGTACCATTGTTCCCACTTAACAGAAGGGAGGCCCAGACAGGGGGACTTGTCCAAGTTAGCACAGACACTGGGAGTCTCCTGTCATCTTGCTTTTAAGTGGTGCTTCTTCCAGACACGATTCCAGTCTGTTGTTATTTACTGGCATCACAGACATGCACAGCCCTTTGCACACAAGACATACTTTGCCTCAGAAGTTTGTACCATGCTTAAATACAATATGACCCATGGCAAATATTCCTGGTAAAAAAGAAGGAGGTAGCCTGATCCTTCTTGGTGCTAATTTCCATCACTGAAATGCTGTTAAGTTTTAGGATGATGGAAATTCTAGGTGGCTGGGCCCTGCACAGTGATAGAGGTAATTGAGTGATTTAGTTTTGCGGAAATGGAACAATATACCTGGTTCACTGCAGGACCCATCCTTTGAGGTTGTAAACTGGGTTGAACAAAGGCCTCTAGGATAGAGCTTCTCTACTATTCTGATCTCATCACTCACCTTAATACTTGCAAAATGATCTCCAGGACCAGGAAAACCAGAGGCAGTGTAGTGTAGCTGTGTAAGTGTTATGCAGTGTTGGTATGGGGCAGCATGGTACAGTTACCTGAACTCTGCACACACTGCCTCCCAGATGGGAACATGTGTGTAGCCTTCTTAATGTGGCACAGTGACCTCACCCACTAGCTCTGAATCTTGGCAGAGGTATTTGCTCCTCTGTGGTACTGCACTAAGATGGCTGTATTGCTTTCTGTTTGGGAGGTTAGTTTGCAGAGTGCAGGATGGGGACTTGGCATGATGCAACTGTGCAGACTTTCAGCAGTGGTTCAGCTGACTTCCCCCAGCCCCATTCATACCTACCCATGGCACTTCTGAGTCAGCTGAGAACCAATGCTTCAGGGAACAGCCCTTCCTTCCTCTCTAGGTTCTCTTGGGGAAAGTCTAGGGATTTGGGATGTCTGTTACGTACTGACCTCTGTGCTGGGAGCTGCCCAGGAGGAATTGCAAGTTCTGGCTCCAGGGCTCTCCAGTCCTAACCACTGTAAAGGGAGCCTTGCCAAGACTGTCATCCCTGGCCTGCAGTTAATCTAATGCCTCTGTTCTTTTCAGAATGAGAGCTCTAGCTCTGACTGAACTGTCAGCAAGATCTGTTATCTTCCCCCTAACGCAATCCCCTGCTCTGGAGGGGCAGGATAAGGAAGAAATACCATCAAGATGTTGTATGTGACACTGTCCCTCTTCTGCCTTTTGCAGGACCATCCATGGGCTGATCTACAATGCATTGAAGCTGTTCATGGAGATGAACCAAAAGTTGTTTGATGACTGCACACAGCAGTACAAGGCAGAGAAGCAGAAGTGAGTATCTTGGGTAGACAGCTCCCTCCAGCTGATTTTAACTAAACCTGGAGTCTCCTTGAGCATGAGGAAAACTCTTACAGAAACCCTGCAAACAAGGAGGCAGTGTAAAAGACAGTTTGGTTAATGAACATCATCACTCAGTTAAATATTGGCCCTTGAGAAACTAGTGAAGCCAACAGGCATGGGCAAGAAGGGAACAAGACAAAATATGAACTAGAACTTAGTGAAACTTGAAGAGCTCTCCCCCCCACCCCCAAAAAAAAACAAAAACAAAAAACAGGAAAAATCCTTTTGATTTATTAGGAGCAAGATGTCCATAAGAGAATTGCTGAGTTTGCTGGACCATGAGGAGGTAAAGACATAAGTAGAAAAGGATAAGGGCATTAAAAATAAAATAAACACAAAAGTTCTGTTAACTTTGATGGAACATAAACATATGCTTAAAAATTGTCTGTGCTTAAGGGGTTTTCTGAAAAGAGCCCTTAATGATTTCTTTACAGCCTCAGAGGATGTTGGGGAATTGTTTACTGTTTACAGTTAATAAAGAAGTACAAGGACTGAAGTGTCAAAAGAGGAAGTACTGAAAAAAACCCAGCTGAGTTAAAGAACAGTGCAAGTCCCCAGGCTCTAGCAGTCCATAGCCAAGTGTTCTGAAGTTATTCCAGAATAAATTGGCTGGGCTGCCAAACAATACATACTTTCATTAAAGTCAACCTCCTATTCTATACTGATGACTGGAGCGGAGCAAATATTCTTGTTTTCAAAAAGGCTCAAGGGGAAATCTGGGGAATTACTAACCTGCAAGCCTTGTTTTGGTACTTAATAAACTGGATGAAAGTAGTAGTAAAAATAGCATAAAACATCCTGGAAGAACTAGGTATGATGAGAACAAAGCAACATGGCTCTACAAAATAAAAATGTGCTCACAAATCCATCAAAAGTTTTTCAGCATATTAATAGTGTAAGGAATAATGACCAGGTTAGCTTTGTTTAACCTTTCAGTCAACCTTGAGTTTCCCACAAGAGGATGTGAAGGAAACCAAGTGGGTTGAATAGCCATGTGTCAGCATAAGTCAAGAAGCAGTTAAGGGATGGAAAACTAAGAGTAAGAATCAATTAATATTTGTCAAATTTGAAGGCTGACAACAGTGAAGATTTTCCCCATACTACAGTCCACGTTGGGACTAATTATATTTGGTTATAAGTACATCAGTGTATGTGTAGTGTGTGTACACATATACATGGATATGAATACACGTGTTATTAAAGTTGTCTAACACTTTCCCTGTTAAAAGACCCCTTTAATCATACAGGGCTTGCTACCTGTTCAGACTGAATTATTTTAGAAAACTTCAACCTAAATAGTTCAGCTGTTTCCCAGAAGAGGTAGGGAAAATTACAACTTTTGCTTACATTACAAAAATTGTAACCATCTTTTCTTTGGGAAGTTCTGTTGCCTTCACACTTCGGAGCAAGGATTTAAAATTGGGCAGCAGGTGGCCTTTGTGCCTGGGATTGGCCTTTGGTAGCTCATGAAAATCTGCCTAAATTTAAGTTACAGGCTATGGAGAGGAGGGGGAAATCCACCTTAGGGTTTTTGTAGCTGAGTTCCCTGAAGGTTGTGCCAACACTGGGCATGTCCCAGGTCCAGACTGAGCAGACTTTTCCTATGCTGCAGCTCTGGACTGAAGTTGGAGCTTTTCAGGTCCATGTACTGACAACAAACCAATGGCCTTATCTGTGATGCTGCTGACATGATGTCCCTTTCTTTCTGGGCTCTGATGCCACAGAAGTTGAATCTTTCTGATTTGAATGCCATGGGGATGAGAACCAGACCCCCTAACCCAGTGATTCTCAACTGGGGTGTTAGAGGTGAAATCCTTTGAGTGTTGCAGGGTGCAGGGAGGTAAGCACAGGCTCATTTCTGCCTGGCTGCACTGCCCAAACATGTACTACCCAAACCCTGTGTGAGGAGGTAAGCACAGACTCATCCTTGTCTAGCTGTTCCTTCTCCCTTCCCACCACTGCCCAAGCAAAGGGCAGAGAGACTGGAATTAAGAGTCAAGGAGGGTGGGGCAGGAAGGCTGGTACTGGCTTGGCAAAGAAACTGAATTATTTGTGGGAGGGAGGGTACTGAAGCTAAATGAGCAGCCTGGAGGAGACTGAGACTCAGACAAACCAGAATGCAAATGTGCGCAGGATAACTGATGACCAGAGTTCAGAAACAGGGGGGGGCACTGGGAATCACTGTTTAAGAAGACCAGGAATGCAGGGAGGTGGAGGCAACAGCACCAGGATGAGTCCAGAGGGGTAAGGCTAAGATTTCATTCCATTGGGACCAGATGGGAAATGTGGCAACTGGAGCCTGGGCACTGCTTAAGTGTGAAAAAGTAGTTTTATGCTTTTGCAAAAAGTCTTTGACAGGGCAAAGTAGGGTAAAGACAACACAGAAACCAGGACAGGATGGGTCAGATGAATGGCAACTTGGGCAGCAGTGACCACAAGATGATTCATTTCAGGATCCTGAAAAAAGGAAGGATGGAGAACAGCAGAGTAAAGAACCTGGACTTCAGAAAAGCAGACTTTGACTTGCTCAGGGAACTCATGGGCGGGATCCCCTGGGAAGCCAGGCTGAGGGAGAGAGGAGTCCAGGAGAACTGGTTGTACTTCAAAGGAGCCTTACTGAGAGTGCAGGAACAAACCATCCTGATGTGCAGGAAGACTAGCAAGTATGGCAGAAGACCAGCTTGGCTTAGCAGGAAACTCTTCAGTAAACTAAATCACAGAAAACCAAGCATAAAGAAATGGAAACTTAAACAAACAACTAGGGAGGAGTATACAAGTATTGCTTGGGCATGCAGGGATGAAGTTAGAAAGGCCAAAGCACAATTGGTGTTACAGCTAGCAAGGGGTGTGAAAGGAAACAAGAAGGGTTTCTGCAAGTATGTCAGTAACAAGAGAAAGATCAGGGAAAGTGTGGGTCCGTTTCTGAATGAGGGAGGCAACCTTATGACAGAGGATGCAGAAAAGGCTGAATCGCTTAATGTCTTTCTTGCCTTAGTTTTCACAGGCAAGGTCAGCTCCTAGACTACTGTACCTGGCAGCACACAGTTTGGGGAGGAGGTGAGCAGCCCTCAGTTGTAAAAGAATAGGTTAGGGACTACTTCAGTTTATTAAGGATTGTGGCTGAAAACCATGCTCCTGGAAACAACATGCGACCATAATATAAATAAATGTAAGCAAAAATAACAGAAATACAAATATAATAATAAAATAGAGCCAACCATTATAAAACATTATTAGTATAAATATAGTAATAAATTGGATCATGAATCTATAAAAATGTTGTACATAGATCCACAGTTGACACAGTAAAATCATAGTTTTAAAATTGAATCAGTTATATCAACAGTAAGGGATGTTTAATTGCTTCAGCCTTAAGAGCAAACATTGCAAGACGGTTTACTAAATATAGATCTGTTTGCTGGAAGAGCCAGATTAGTTTCTCTCTGTTTGAAAAAGAGTATCAGTTTCTGCAAGAACAGTGATAAATAGGTTCTTTTTATGTTGTTGCATAGAGAACATTCTAAAACTTAATGAATAGTGTCTTCCAAAACTCCTAGACAAGCTGGGCAACATCTTTTAGCCCTTTGGAATAGCTAAAAGCATCTGTTCAGTACTAAGTCTAGTCAAAGAGGATCCCCATTTATTGTTGAGATCCAGCTGTGAATACCTTTCTCTCCTCCAATCTAATTTCCAAAGAGTATATACAATCCCTGTCAATACAAGTAGCTCTAGCCGCTGCAAAATCATTCTGCCCGGCAATATCTCGTAACCTCTGAAAAACTTGAACTTCTTCTATGGGGAAGAAAAATCTTTCATCGTCTTTGACATTAGTATCCCATCCCAGAAACTGCAAAAGTACGGGAAAGAAAGCTAAAAATCGGGGAGATTGAAGAGAAGCAACTTAAGCAGATGAGATGGTAGAAGAGGCAAGATTTTAAACTAAAATCCCACCATTCTAATATATTAATTAAAATAGAATCTATTCCCATCTCTAATCTCAAAAAAGATGCAGGTGTTGAAGGAAGAAAACCAAGAAGAGCTCTAAGAAGCTTGTTCTGAGGTATGTCTACATCATTACTGGTGGCATAACCCTGTACTTCAGTGCCATATGGAATCTGAGATGCAACTTGGACTTTATATGCTGATAAAGGAGCTTGGACTAATAGTCCTTCTGTGGTCTCATAACATTTCTTTATAGCTGCAGCAAATTGGGCTGCTTTAGTTTTAGCTGGCTGAATGTGGTGTTTCCGTGATGGAAAAGCTGTAAATATTACACCCAAATACCTATAGGTTTTAACAGCTTTGAGTTTTGTTCCCCCTATGTTCCATGGGTATTTCATCAAACGGCTTCCCCAACACATTATTTTGGATTTATCATAATTTATCTTTAAGTTGTTTTGTCCACCAAGATGCACAAGAGTTGCAATTGTTCTCTGTAATCCAATAGGAGTTCTTGACAGTATAACGGTGTCATCTGCATACATTAAAATAGGGATCGGAGTTGCTAATAATTTGGGGGGATGGAAATGAGCATCCTGCATATTTCTGATAATATCATTAATGTAAAGATCAAATAACAAGAGGGCCAAGATGCATCCTTGTCTAACCCCTTTTTTGCATCTGAAATTTGTGCGAGTTCGCCCCTGAAGTCCCACCTAACTTGTGGTCAGCAGGTGCAAGAGAGGGGTCAATCCCATAATTTAACAATTTCTCCCAAAGTTTACTTCTATCTATATTGTCAAAAGTTCTTAACAGATTGTGGCGAAGTGGGACTCCCCACCTAGCCACTATGCTAGTTTTCCCCACTTGACTTTGGGCATGACCCCCACCTGACTCGCCTGGCATTCCTTGTTGTTAATTAAGGTGGGAGGCTGCCCATTCTTGCCTCGATGCCAGGGGGTGCTATATGTGGCTCCATTCCTCCCCTACACTGTAGCCCAAGCCTCACAGATGGCATCCAGATGACACAGTGCTCCTGGCTTACTGCTGGACCAAGCCTAGGCCTCATTCTCAGGCCTCAGACACACGCACATTCATACTGCCCTCTTCTCACAAGGGCCTCTCATATGCCACCCCCTCTCACAGGGTCTCTTTTATGCATCGGCAACTTATGCTACCTTGCTGTCTCGGAGCATATAGGCCTTAGGCCATAGGCTTAGTTAGTTTGTACTTTGGGTGGCAGATGTACCATTTTTTGGGCCTTTCCTGTGACCTTCAGCAGGGTAGTGACCAGCCAATTACCTGACCAGGTCTAAGCTTGCTCTGGCCCCTTCCAGGGGCAACTCTATACATATAAACATACTGGGCACTCAGCCCTCTGGATTTCCTTCCCCTCTCACTGGGGCTCCTCATCTTCACCCCCTTTCTAGGGCTACTCCTCACCAGGGCATTCTTATCCCCCACCATGACTGGTGCTCTGGGGTCTCATGGGGACTCTCATTTCCCCCTGCTAGAGCAGCATGTCATTGTGCTCCACTATAGGTCTTGCTTTAGACCCACACTCAGCATCCCAGCGGTGGAGGACTTACCGGGGTCAGGACTTGCCCCTCTCGGACTGAGCCCCCTTACTCAGCCTGTGGCCCAAGCCACAGTCTCGGGCATCTGGAGACATACCTAGGCCTACTTCTCTTACTTGGAGCTCCACACCCCCCCCTTCACTTGGGCTTCTTATCTTCACCTCCTCGCTTAGGGCTTCATATCACCCTCTCACTTGGGGCCACGGGGCTTCCCTCCCCAGTGGGCTCAGGTGGCCATAGCCATGTCTGGCCCCAACTACCTTGAGTGTTACATAAACCCATCCGAAGGTGAGGGCTTGAGGTTAAGGAGCCCCTACCCGCCTTTCCCCCGGGTGGTAACTGGCTTGACATTTCCTGGGGGCTCCCACACCACTGGGAGCCCCACCAGGCCACCCACTCCTGGCAGGGTGCAGTTTTAGGTCATGCCCAGGACCAGGAGCCTCCTAGCTATCCCTTACAGCTCCTGCCCTTACCTCCAGGATGTTATAGAGCCTTACAGCCAGGCAATGTTACTGCCTGACCTGTCAGCAGTGACCTGCCCTGTTTATATAGGCAACCAGGGATCTAAAATGGCTGCTGCAATCAAGCACCTGCTGGCTGCTTAGCTCCACTCTTAAAGTGGCAGGCACCAACAGTGTCCTGCCACACAGATCAACAAATGCAACTTACAATGCTGATTTGCACCTTTGCATATATTTGTGTCTCAAAAACTGAAGAATAAATATGTTATCAATAGTGGAATATCTGTCCCTGAATCCGGTCTGATATTCATGTAATATGTTGTCTCCTTTTACCCATGCTATGAGATGGTATAACAAATACTCCCCAAAAATTTTAGCTGAAACTTCCATTAAACTTATAGAGTGATACAATTCTGGCTTATCTTTTAAATCTTTCTTGAAAATAGGTACAGTGGTACTCCCTTTCCAAGAATCTAGGGTTTGACCCACCTCAATTATAGAGTTATACCACTTTTCAAAGACTGGAGTCCACCATTTGATGTTATCAATATAAGCTTCTACTGGTATTCTGTCTGGGCCTGGGGCTTTATTCTTCCATTGTACTTTGAGGAGATGTACTATCTGATCATTTGTTACCCAATACTTAGTTGTATCAATAAAGGGTATATTACCCTCTAGACTACTATTTATTTGTTCCATAGGAGTAAGCTGATTGGAAAAATATTCTACCCAAATGTCTGTGGTAATGTTATTTTCAGTGTTTTATAATGATAATTGGCTGTTCCCTTTGATACAAGTAGCCAAAAGGTTTTACTTTCTTTAACAATAATTGCCGGCCTCAATTTATCCCAATGCTAGTTATAATATTCTTTTGTCTTATTCTGGAGGAGCAGTTTATATGCTTTCCATAACTTTTGAAACTCACTCTGGAAGAACTTCTCAGTGTATCCAATTTTTCTGTTTGATGATCTTTTCTGTTCTACACATTCTTTATTGAACCAGGAAGCACCTTGTTCTTTAAGTGTCTGTATGGGATTAGGGACTGCTTAGAAAAGCTGGATGTGTACAGGTCCATGGGGCTGGATGGGATGCACCCGAGGGTGCTGAGGGAATTGACCGATGTGATTGCAGAGCCATTGGCCATCGTCTTTGAAAACTCATGGCTATCAGGAGAGGTCCTGGATGATTGGAAAAGGGCAAATATAGTGGCCATATTTAACCCTCATCTGTTCTCATGAAACTGTAACCATTGTTGTTCTCATGGGGTAACTTGTTACCCCAGCCACATGAACAAAATGGAACCAGTAACAACAGTATAAAAATATTTATTAAACATACAGATTGTTTGAAAGAGTATTTATGATAATTTGAACCCAAAATATTATTTAACTAGAACTATGAACAAAATTTTAACTTGTTTTAGAGTTTCAAACCATGAATGAACAGTTTGCTAAGTCTGCACTTAGCAGACTTCACACTGTTTTCAAACTAACAGTTGCTTCTAAAAATATTTCCTAACTGTTTTAACTAAATAGTGCATTCCTTACAAACAGCGGTGATGTACTGTGGTGCACACAAGCAAATCGCTTGCAATCTTTGCATCGTTTCCAGGTTTTGCAGTCATCTTTCCTTGCACAAAAAGCACAACATCCACTCATGCTTGCAGATGGTTCTACTGTGGTGCATTGTGGCAATTTGTAGTTTAGGGCAGTCATACCAGACTTGATGGACTTAGACAGATTACGTGTATCCATCCATTTTATTTGTCCATCAATCAACTGTTCTCCAAGTTCCTGCAACAAAAAAAGCACTGTCGTCTTAAATGTGATCGTTGCTTCCAGTTTGTATTGTGGCCTAGCCAAATGATGAGGCTGGCAATCGCAGCTACATACAGCATATTGAAAAATAGTGTTATTGGCCACCTGTTAATTTTCCATCTGCAGGTGGTCATACAGACTAAGTGGTCAAGGTTATCCACCCCACCCTTGTTTTTATTGTAGTCATGGATAATGTCCAGCTTTCTTTGTTCTCCACCCACTGACAGGTCATGGTGCATGCTTGACAGCAGCGGCACAACTTTGGGCTTCTTTGGGACATGGGAAACTAGGGTGAGTTCCCCATAAAAAGGAAAAATGGATGAAAAAGATTTCCTTCTTCAATTTGCTTGCATTTCATTTGGGATATTGGCCTTGTTTTTCTGAATCATACCGACACAGGTGAAGTCCTGCTGTAGCAGTCTTTCTGCCAGGTCAGTACTTGTGAAGAAGTTGTCATCCACAGTATTCCTTCCCATCTTGTACCAGGGATGAACCAAGTTTTCAACGACCTGGGTACCAAAATTACCTTGGCATAAAGCTTCTGGTTGCTTGCCCAGGTAGATGTTGCTGCATCACAGCACCACGAAATTTTCAAGCCATATTTGGCAAGCTTGCTGGGCATATACTATCTGAAGGGACAGTGACCCCTGAACACAATAAGCTGCTCATCAGCTGTCAGGTGTATTCCTGGAATATACTGTTTCATCCAGCTTTTTTGATTCCTTTCTATTTTCCCTAAATCTTCTTTCTTGCTTCTCTCTTTGTTTCTCTTATAGTAACAGTCAGGATAGCTTGTGAGGGAAACAGGTGGAATGTTTCTACCACTGTGTCTTTATTACTTTCTCTTGTTGGCCACAGCACTTTCTTGGATCATGTCCTTGGCTGTTCTCTGATGATGTATTAGCTGTGGACTTTTTCCCCAACACTCTGTCATTCCCTCTAAAGCTGTCATCATCTGCAGTGTTTTCTGGGGGTGGCTGCAGTGGTTCTGCTCCACATCCTGCTGTAGCTCTCCTTGGTCTTCCATGGCAGCCAGGCTGATCCTCTTCCCTTTCCCACTGGAAGTGTTGGCATCATTTCACCAACTGGCTGCCACAAGCTGAAGTGATGGCACCAAGTGATGACTCCTCATCTGAGCTGGATGAAGTTTCCATAGACACATGGTCTTCTTGCTCTGTACAGTCTTCCATATCTGGAACAAAGTCAGCATCCTCACTGCCTTGGGTTAAGATTCATTAGTGGATGTGTCGCTGTCATCCCTGGTTACCTGTGCAAGACAGGCTTCAGCACTGAATATGCGCTGCCTTCTCATCCTGGACTGTAGAAAAAAAAATTGATTACTGTTGAATGCATATAAATAATAATCAAAGACAAGCCTTTTCACCTGTGCTGTAACAGAAGCAATTCTGCCCTGCCCTATGGCAGTGTAGGTATTACCCTTTCCTGGGCACAGAAGCCAGAGACCAACATCCACCCTTTGCAGGCAAGCCAAATGTGTGTGGATGCTGTTTGGATACCACACATATGGAGGCTTATTGAGAGCAGGTAAAAGGGGTGTGGGGGGTGTCAAGCCCTTGCCATTGAAGGGGACTCCATAGTGTATGCTGTATTGCAGTATGATATTCTTCTTTGCTATCCCTTTGCTCCTTGTCTTCACTTCCAGGAAAGCAGGGCAGACTAGCTTGTATGTTATGAAAGGGGCAGGTGAGGCAGAGTTTTGCCATGAGAAAAGAGCAGGGGTGGATTTGGTGTGACAAAGAGTTTCGGGTTTTTTGGCAAAGGGCAGGTTGCTTTGATGACCTTGCAGCCTACAAACAAGAAAAAGGGTTTACCACATCTTCTGCAAAATCAGAGTGGAGGATAGCCATCTATTAGTTACCATGGATACCTGAAGTGGACATGAATGAGGTATGAATGAATGCTGACCTTTCAGATGCATCCACCCAAAGTGGCCAAACAGGTCTAGGCCTGTCATTTATACAGAAATTTCAGTTAACGTGGGCTTGGTGTAAGTTGTTACCCTATATGGAAAAATTCAGTCACGCCTGGGGTAACATGTTACCCTGGGCAGTTTTTCAACCACAGAGAGCAGACCATTCATGTAAGCTGGCTGTTCTTTGGGGATACTGTGCACTGTGGTGCCAGTGACAATGTCTTAAAAAGAAAGATTTTAAGAATTTATTAACTGTAAGTTACTGCACAAAGTATGCATTTGGGGTAGGAAATTACCCCATGATAATGTATGAAGGTTAAGGAACGGAAGAAGGAGGATCCAGGGAGCTACAGACCAGTCAGCCTCTCCTCAGTCTTAGGAAAAATCCCTGAGTAGATCCTCAAGGAATCCATTTGTAAGCACTTGGAAGAGAAAAGGATGATTAGCAATAGTCAGCATGCCTGACCAACCAGATTGCCTTCTTTGATGAGATGGCTGGCTCTCTGGATGTAGGGAGACCAGTGGATGTGATATACCTTGATTTTATGAAGGCTTTTGATACTGTTTCCCACAACATTTGCGCAGGCCAGCTAAGGAAGTATGGGCTGGATGAATGGACTATAAGGTGGATAGAACGCTGGCTGGAGCATCAGGCACAGAGAGTAGTAATCAATGGCTCAATGTCTAGTTGGCAGCTGGTATCAAGTGGAGTGCCCCAAGGGTTGGTCCTGGGGCTGGTTTTGTTCAGTGTCTTCATCAACAACCTGAAAGATGGCATAGAGTACACCCTCAGAAAGTTTGCAGATGACATCAACTTGGGAGGAGTAATAGATACACTGGAGGGTAAGGCTAGGATTCAGCAGGACCTAGACAAATTGGAGGATTGCGCCAAAAGAAATCTCATGAGGTTCAGCAAGGACAAGTGCAAAGTCCTGCGCTTAGGATGGAACGATTCCATGCACGAGTACAGGCTGGGGGCTGACTGGCTGGGCAGCAGCTCTGCAGAAAAGGACCTGGGAGTTACAGTGGACAGTAAGCTGAATATGAGCCAGCAGTGTGCCCTTGTTGCCAAGAAGGGTAATTGGTATATAGCAAAATTTGCATTCAGTGAGTCTTGGGGTTTTTTTCACCCTTTTTTCCTCAGGTATAATTGGTAGTGCTGTATTGGTAGTGTGTTGCCAGTATTTCAAGGGAAGTGATTATTCCCCTGTATTCAGCACTTGTGAGGCCACATCTGGAGTAATGTGTCCAGTTTTGGGCCCCCCACTGCAGAAAGAATGTAGACAAATTGGAGGGAGTCCAGCAGAGGAAAATAAAATGGTGAGGGGGCTGGTGGACATGGCTGAGGGACATGGGCTTATTTAGTTTAGAGATGAGGAAACTGAGAGGGGACTTAACAGCAGCCTTCAACTACCTGAAGGGGGTTTGAAAGAGGATGAGTCTAGGCTGTTCTCACTGGTGGCAGATGACAAAACAAGTAGCAATTGTCTCAAGTTGCAGCAAGGGAAGTTTAGTTTAGACATTAGGGAAAATTTTCTTACTAGGAGGTAGTAAAACACTGGAGCAGGTTATCCAGAGGTGGTAGAAGATCCATCCTTGGAGGCTTTCAAAACCCATCTAGACAAGGCTTTGGCTCGGATGATCTGGTTAAGGATGGTTTTGCTTTGAGCAGGGCTTTGGACTAGGGATGTAAAATTTCTGGAAATTTTGAAGCCATGAGAGAACTTTTTTTTTTGTGGAAAAAAACAGACATTTTGGGAAAAATTTAAATATATGCAGTACTTATTTTCTTAGCACCCTTTACAGATCTAAATTCACTTTGCTACTTTAAGAACATAAATGTATTATGTATAATACATTATTATTGGTTTTGCTCATAAAATTATCATGTTTGGTATATTTATTACATTTAAAAGTGTAGTTTACTCAGACAACAAGTTTCATAGTTGGTAGGGTCGGAAGGGACCTGAGCAGATCATCAAGTCCGACCCCCTGCCATGGCAGGAAAGAGTACTGGGGTCAAACGACCCCAGCAAGGTGATTGTCTAGCCTTGTCTTAAAGACCCCCAAGTACAAATGTAGTAATTGAATTTACTTTAAAATGTTTTAAATTTTTGTTACAAATGGAGCCACAGTCTGCTGAACTCTAAAGAACCTAGCATCTCTTAGTTTTTGCCAGTTTGAGAAGCAGGCAAAAATTAAAATTGAAAATAGAAGAAATCATCAACATTATAGTAAAACAAAGCAAGTTATTTTTTGTATTCTGGACTTCATCTCCTCCACAGTGTCAAGCAAATCCAGAAAGCACTCATTTTTAGAAAAGAGCTGAGGAAAAAAGGGTGAAAAAAACCCCAAGACTCACTGAATGCAAATTTTGCTATATAAAACTTTGTCTAATCAGTCTAATTTTATGAGCTATCACTATCAGCAGTTTCTGCTTCTTCGGATCCTTCATTTTTATCATCTTCATGGACTTCTGAAAACTGAAGGTTTGCCTAGATTGAGACAAGCTTCTCTACTCTTTTACTTGTTAGTTTATTTCTTGATTTGGTGTGAGTATTTCCAAACAGTTTCTTTCATATGCTGCAGAGGATGGAGGAATCTGAAGCAGGCAAGAGGAGTCAGAGATTGTGTTGTGCAAAGGCCTAGCCACCATGTTGCAGGAAGGATACACTTGGCAGAATCCCCAACTGCATTCCTGGACCAAATACCTGAAGATGTGCTGCATTCTGCAACATTTGAAAGTACTTTTCCAATATCAAGTCCCAAGTGTGTTGCTTGTTTTGTAATCCAATCAAATGCAGTAGCAGTGCTATCATTCATCACTAACATTTCTGTCTTTGAAACTTGGATCCAAGAGATTTGCAGAAGCATGAATTGATTGGCAACAAAATTCTTCCCGTCTGTTAATAAAGGCTTTCACTTTTCTTTCTTATGTATTTGTAAGTGGAGATGCACTTAAAATCAGTTGTTCTTGAGAATCTATCTATTTGGTAAGGAACGTCTGAAGAAAGTGCACTGTCTCATTCAGATGCAGTGATTGCTGAAGAAACTGGCTTTAGAATCTTCAGGGAGTTCTGCAGCTGAACCCAGAAGACCTCCTCCTCAAGTATAGTGTTCCTTACACTTTTGGGTACTTTTAAGATCCTCAGTTATTACTGTTTCTTGAGGAGCTTCTTTGTTTTTTAGTAAGCTTTCAAATGAGATCACCACTCCACCTCATCTAGTTTTACTACAGAGTTTGAGTGTCACTATTTTATTCTTTGCATTCTTTTCTTCCTGGTTCTTCTTAAAGACTGCAGCAACAATATGAGTAGCTTTTTACATGCTTGATAACTTCTTTTGCTCTTCTTTAGATCTTTTGCAGTGTCCAACTTCATGATGTCATTAAGAAGCAAGTTTAGCCCATGGGATGCACATCCTGTTGCAGTAATATGTGGGTATTTATCCATTATGATCTCCCCTACTGCTTTCATGTTACTTGCATTGTCAGTCAGCAAAGCAAATACTTCACCACTCCCAATATTCTGTAGGACTTCACATATTTTACTACTGATATACTCTGCACTATGCCTGTTCTCTCCTGTTTCAGTGCTTCTGTAAAAAAAAAAACAAAAAAAAAAACCCACAAAAAAAAAAACTGGTTGAGGAGTTATCACAAAGGTTATGATTCCTTCTTTCCACACATTTGTCCATCTCTGCGTACTGCAAGACTGGAGATTGCACTACACACTCATAATTTGACTAAAAGAAGGTTGCTCAAAGAATGTCCGCTAAGCAAACTGTATGATGGTCTTACTAATTTAAAATCTTCCTGACAGTATGTATTTTCAGTTACTGATAATGGCATCCCAGAAGAATATATTGATTGCTCTTGCAAGAGCTTGGTCAATTTTTTCCTGATCTTCAGGTGTCATCTTGTCTACAAATGAAGCTATTGAGAGTCTTTTGTATACAGTTGGTTGTAATGTTTGGTTACTTGAAGATGCTGATTGGCCAAACCTGTGTGATGCTGATGTTTATAGCAGAAGCAGCAGCAGCAGTAGGAGGAAGACTTCTGGATCGAGAACATTGGAAAGAGCTACTTGCATTTTCATCATCATGATCTACTTCCTCCTCACTTACACCCATGAAGGATTTGTTAATGTCTGCAGGATACTTCTTACATACAAGGATATGTTTGGTCATCCTAGTAGCATTTGGAAATGCATATTTAATTTGACAGTATTTGCAAATCACATTTTTTTTTCTCAGAATAACTTGCAGTGTAGAAATGCTTCCATATGCTAGAAGTTGGTTGCACCATTCTGCTGAATGAGAAAAAAGAAAAATGTAATCTAGTGGCTAGCTTGCATATATAAACCCTAAGCTACAGCATGTACTAATTTAGTAATGGATGGAGGAGAGACCTTCTTAGAGTTAGCTATGAACAGCTTCCTGCCCTGCAGGCCTTACCTCACTGCTAAGGTTGGGTCATTTGTCACAAAACATGAGACTAGTAGGAATTAATTATGAATTATATAGGTTATGAAAATATACTAATGCAGCTAAAATATAGTTTAATATACTGAATTCAGAGAAATTTAAACATTTACCTTCAGTAAAGAAGTATATTTTCTTTTAGCTCCTTTGTGCTGCTTTTGTACTTCTGTGGATCTCAAGGTCACAGGGCCAGGAGGAGGCAGGTTCCTTCCAACTCCAAAACCTTTAGACTTGCTCTGTCGCCTCTCCTGAAGCTTTTGAGCAAGTAGGGCAATAAACTCCTTGTTTCTAATCTCCACAGGAATGAATGGATGCTGCTGCAAGTGTCCACTCCCAGTCCTTTGAGGCCTAGTCAGGAGGACAGGAGCAGATCCATCAACCTCTAGATCAAAAGTCAACAATAGAGGAAGTCCACAAGCAAAGAAGGCACTGAATCCTTCTTCCTTCTCTTGTAAAAATGGCAGTGCCCCCTGGGGGCAGAAGTGCATCTTGCTTTTGCATTTGAGAGTTGTACTGCACTGCTTGTCCTCAGTGTATGGGAATTGTAATGATCTGATACCGTAGATAGTCTTACATAAAAGTCTTCTGAGAGTTAAACTGTGCTGCTTGTCCTCGATGAACAGGAATTATAATGATCTGATACTGTAGATAGTCTTCCTATTACATAGTTACTAGAAAACATTTTGGAGGAGTAAAGGGTAGCAGTGTATGATCACCTTGTCTTAAATATTTTATTCATCATTCTAAAAGAAAATATTTCATATGAGGGTTTTTTTTTAATTTTTCCACAATTTCAGTTTTTCAGGGAAAAAACAAAAATGTTCTTGGAAAAAAAACCTGAAAAAAACATTTTTTTCATAGATTGTTAGGGGGTGGAAGGGACCTTTATAGATCATTGGGTCCAGGCCCCCTGCACTAGGCAGGAAAAGACAACTGGGGTCAAGCGACCTCAGCGAGGTGACTGTCCAGTCTCCTTTTGAAGATTTCCCACCACTGGAGGGAGTTTATTCCACAGTCTGGACATCCTGACTGTGAAGGAGTTTTTTCTGGAATTGAGCCTGAAGCGGCCTTCCAGGAGTTCATATCCATTGCTCCTGGTCTTTCTCAGGGGTTCCCTGGTAAACAGCTGTTCATCGAGTTCTTGATGTACTCCCTTGATATAGCGATAATCCACTACCACGTCTCTCAGCCTCTTCTGTAGGCTGAAGAGGCTCAAGTACCTCAGCCTCTCTTCGTATGGCTTGTCTTGCAAGTCCCTGATCATATGGGTGCCTCTTCTCTGGACCCTCTCAAGTTTTTCCACATCCTTCTTGAAGTGCAGTGCCCAGAACTGGATGCAGTACTCTAGCTGTGGTCTCACCAGTGCGGAGTACAGTGGGAGTATCACTTCCTTAGTTTTGTATGAGATGCAACGGTTAATGCATGCCAGCGTATTGTTTGCCCTGTTGGCCACAGCATCACACTGCAGGCTCATGTTCATGCTATGGTCAATTGCTACTTCTTGGTCCCTTTTGGCTGTGGTGCAAGTCAAGTAGTCGCCACCGAGCCCATAGGCATGTTGGGGATTGTTTGCCCCCAAATGGAGCACCTTACACTTCTGAGTGGTGAACTTCATCTGGTTCCAGTGTGCCCAGCTCTCCAGCCTCTCCAGGTCCGCCTGTATCTGCAACCTATCTTCTGGCACGGCCACGCTCCCCCATAACTTGGTGTCATCCACAAACTTGGCCAGCAAACTTTTCACCCCCACATCCAAATCATTGATAAAGATGTTGAAAAGCACTGATCCAAGCATGGACCCGTGAGGAACACCACTGGCCACTTCTTGCCAAGATGACACAGATCCGTTCATGAGACCTCTCTGGATCCTACCATGCAGCCAGTTTTCCACCCACTGAACTGTTGAGAAGTTAAGCCCACAATCTTCCAATTTTTCCACAAGGATATGGTGGGTTACTACATCAGAAGCCTTTTGGAAGTCTAGATATATGATGTTGACTTTCTCTCCCATGTTCAGGTGGCAAGAGACCTGTTTGTAGAAGGACATGAGATTGGTAAAACAAGACCTACCCACAACGAAGCCATGCTGGCTGTTGTTCAGAATCTTACCCTCAATGAGCGTATCACACACAGATTCTTTAATGAGCTGTTCCAGGATTTTCCCTGGGATGGAGTTTAGGCTGATTGGCCTATAGTTGCCCAGGTCTTCCCTCTTCCCCTTCTTGAAGATGGGCACAGTGTTGTCCCTCTTCCAATCCTAAGGGATCTCCCATGTGCCATGATTTTTTAAATAGATTTGCCAGGGGTTCTGTGATGACCTCAGCCAGCTCCTTCAGTACTCTCAGGTGAAGTCCATCTGGTCCTGCTTTTCTAGTTGGTTTTGCACCAGCTCAGCAACCACAGTGGGAAGGCTATCATTCTCACCATGCCCCCTGCGATCCTTATCTTGCTTGTCTTTCCCCTTGGTCTGCTGAAATACCAAAGCAAAGTGGTCATTCAGGAGTTCATTTTTTTCCTAAGTGTCCATTACCAGCTGTCCCAAGGTGTTAAGCAGGGGTCCCACACTTCCATTTTCCTTCTGCTCCCTACATATTTAAAGGAGAACTTCTTGTTGTCCTTGACTCCCTTGGCTAACTTAAACTCAGTCTCTGCCTTAGCTTTCCTAATCATTTCCCTACAAGTGTGGACCCACAGTCCTTGAGGACTGTCCTTAGATTCTGCTGTGTGTACACCTCTTTTTTTCTTTTTCAAGAGGATTGTGATGTCCCTATTGAGCCGGGGGGCCCTTGCCAGCCCTTCTGCTACCTTTCCTCTTCATGGGAACAGTTTTCTTTTGTGCTTTGAGGATCGTGTCCTTGAGGAATGGCCACTCTTTGTGCATCCCATTTGCCTTCTGTCCTTGGTTCCACATCATCTCCCCTACTAATATCCTGAGCTTGTTGAAGTCAGCATTTTTAAGTCCAAGACTTCAATCCTGCTAGTTAATTTGTCATCCTTGCAGCAGACGGTGAACCTTATGACCCTAGGCTACCCTCAGTGTTCAAACCACACACTAGGTCATCTCCTTTCCAAATTTTTTTGTGTGTTTGTTTTTTTTGTTTTTTTGTTTTTCCAAGCCTTCACATCTGTAGGTTGGACTAGATGACCTCCTGAGGTCCCTTCCAACCCTAATTTTCTATGATTCTATGAGAGAGGGCCATGCTTCAGAGTGGGGGATGCTAAAGGTCTGTGCCTACTAGGAATACTCGCCATAAGAGGCTGAGATGGTCCCCCAAGATTTTCAAGTCTGTGTTCCTTTATTGCTGGGCAATATCTGTGAAATCCTTGAGGCAAAATTGTCACACCTTCTCTAAGGGTAGGAGCTGAGGTGACCAGCTCAGAGGATGAGGACAACTTCTGCTGCCAATTTCTCCATTAGTTCAAGTGCTCTCGTCTCTGCAGATTTCGGTGTTCCAACCCTGCTGGGGACCCCTATGGGGATCAGTAACATGTTACATAATGGCATATCTTTTTATCTATTTTGGGGAGGAGGAAGGGGAATAAAACTTACGAAATTACAAAAATGACACCTGAAAATTATTAAGTTTACCAAGTCAACTGCTTAGAATTCAGGAAATGCTAGTGTGACGGTTGCCTGTACCCATGTGCACATGCACTGTGATAGTATTTAGCTGCATGATTGTGGACTGTTTTTGCCACAGGACCCCAGTCTTGTTCAGTGTGGGATTGAGGAGAAGAGAACTGGGAAAGAAAAGCTGAGGATTGTTTAGTTTAGAAAGAAGAAGAAATATAGGAGGTATGCAGACTGTGCATGTAGAGAGGGAAGGTACATCTGAGTGCTCCTGTTCATCCTGGACTTGCAATGAATGAAAGCCAGCAGCTGTCAAACTGCTAAAAGGAAATGTGTTTTGCACAAGTTTTCTTTAAGCTGTGAGGCTCACAACCACAAGACATTATTGAGGCAAAAGGCTCAGATTCAGAAGAAGATCAGGCCCTTCCACAGTTGATGACATAGTCTGGTACCCCTTTATGACATCACCTCTCAAAACTAATCCCTCTCTCTCCTGCTAGCCAGACAGCCAGAGTGCATGTACATGAGATGTTTACTGTGTGGTAGCCTAATACTCTGTGCAATAGTGTCCCAGTCAAAAATCATGCTAACACACTACTGCACAGTTTTTATTAAGCTATTGCACAGTAAACATCACAGAAAACCATGTGCCAGTGCTACTGCACATTCAGCTAGTAATTCTTTAAGGAAGTACTAAACTAAATGCAGAGTAACTACAGTGCATTAATGAACATGTAAACGTGCCCCCAGAGAAGTTTTTTGGCTTGTGCTTGGCAGTAAAAGGCATGCCCTGTTACTTGAGCCTATGCATCAGGGGTACCAGTATTGCCTGAACTGTTTTATAGTGCTAGATGATCCACCTGGGGCAGTGAAGCGACACATTCTTGGTGGCTAAAGAGCAGTTAGTTACTCCTTATATGGGATTAAGCTGTTCAGCAAATCACACTCTTTGAGGCCCCAAGAGAAAAGTTGAAAGGTCAAGCCATGTAGTCTGAATGTGTGTGTACAGCCATGCTCTGGACTGTCTGTGCCTCAGCATCTTAAGCTCTGTTTAGTAGTGGTGATAAGCTCAAATGCATGTGGTCACTCTCTACCTTCATGTGAAAGCCTAAGGGCTGCTACTAGGAGCTGAGCCTGTTACTTCCTTCTGTATAGCACTGAAAATAGATCATAGAAAATGAAGGTTGGAAAGGTCCCCCTGCTCAAAGCCGGGCCATCCCCAACTATATCATCCCACCCAAGGCTTTGTCTGCTCAGGTCTTAAAAACCACTAAGGATGGAGATTCAGCAACCTCACTGGATAACCTGTTGCAGGCTTTACTACCCTCCTAGTGAGAGTTTTTTTTCCTAATATCTAACCTAAACTTCCCTTGCCAAGTTCAGGTTATCTGCCTGGATTGAAGCCCAAAGAGGTTGCTGTTGGGGTGTGTCAATGTTCCTGCTGGGCCAAAAAACCCCCCAGAGGTTCCTGCCTAAAAGGTCTTGCTCCTTGTCAGACTGATCACCACATTTAGAATCAAAAAGGAATTTTACCCAACAGTCAGATTGGTGCAGACTATGGGAGTTTTGGGCTTTTTTGCAGTGAATAGGGTCTAGTTCTCTTGAGCGTATCTAATATCTGCTTCCTGCCCCTGCAGTGGCAGGATGTTGACGGTGCCCTTGTCTCCCTGCTTTAACTGGAAAGTTACAGTATTTCTGATGTGGAAATGAATTATTCACAAATGCATGGTTTAGCTGGGGTTAATTCTGCCTGAGCAGGGGGTTGGACTGTCTGTGGCCTTTTGAGGTCCCTTCGAGCTCTACTTTTCTATGATCTACAGCAGAGGTACTGCCAGCAGGGAAAGGGAAGGGTTAACTCCTAACAAAGTTCTTGTTCTCCAGATGCATTACCTCCATGCAGTCCCCCTACCCTTCCCCCTCTCTCCAAAATCCCTGTTTGTAGCTGAACATTGGAGTAGAGGAAACTGGAAGGGCGGGCATCTCTCTCCAGTCTAAAGGGAGAGGGAAGCTTGTGGCTTTTATGGGTACTGCCATGTCAGACGTCTGTGCTCCCTGGCTGCCCAGCACATTCCCACAATGTCTCTGGAGTGGCAGTTGTTGAAAGAAGATGAGAACACGTCAGTGACACCTTGTTACATCCAAAATAATAAAAAATACCCTACCTCAGGGCATAAAGTCAGTCTAACTGAGGTTAGGAAGAAACTTCCCCTGTGGAGCAGTGTTGCATGTTTGTAGAAATAACATGTATGCCACTCAGCATAGCCTTATGGAAAACCAGTGTGGGCAAGCAAAGCTGAATTTGTGCATTGAGACTACAGGTTTAGGTGTTAAGGGTCACCACTAAGATACAATATTATCAGACTTTTGTAATATGTTCAACAGGCATGCACAGCATGGTGGTTAAAAATAAGTGTTTTTTGAAATAAAGAGAATAGACCTTGCACTGGTTAAGAGCTGGTGAGCTGATAGTTAAATAACCGTTAGTGGGCAATGCTCATCAGACAGCAGTGATGGTAAAGGGAGGGGCTTTGCAGCCATCAGTACTAGGACTAGTGCTATCATAGGCAGAGGAAGAAAAAATTCCTTGGGGGGCTGAGTCCCTGTCCTCAGGGAGGGAGTGGGACACAGGCAGGGCCTGGGGTGAATGGGGCCCTGGCTGAGCCAGGTGTTGGGACAATTGGAGCCCCGGGTGGCTCATCCGGGAGCGGGGGGGAAGCTTCTGCCACTGTGGACACCCTGGCAGAGGCCTAGAGGGCTGTGCCCCCTGATCTGTGCGTGGGGCAGAGGTGGATGGCGCTGCGCTTTGCACCCCACTGCCTCAAGAGCGGCATGATGCCATGTGCATCCCACCACCGGGCAGGCAAGGGGTGTGGTGCAGCCCAGTGGCAGTAGCCATGTGGTGTCACGCTGCTCCTAGGGCAGCTGCAGGTGAATGCAAAGCCCAGTGTTCAGTGGCAGCAGCCTCCACCCTGCACACAGATCCAAGGGCACATGCCCCCCAGGCCTCTGATGGGGCACTTGCAGTGGCAGGAACACCCCCACACCCCTGAATAATCTGCCTGGGCTCTGATTGTCCCACCACCCAGCCCAGCTGGGGCCCCACTCATCCCTGCTTCTGTCCCTGTCTGTGCCCTGAAGGCTCCCTCACTGTGGGGGCCTAGATCTGCCCCACAGCACCTTCCCCTTCACAGAATAAGCTGGTACTTGCCTGCTGTGCTGGGCAGCCAGTGATCCACACACAGGCTGCAATCCTGGCTGTGTGTGCACCCCACCTCAGCCCCTGCTGCAGCCGCCCAGAGCCTGTGGCCGGGCTGCCTTGCAGCTCTACCAACTGTCCCGTGTTTGGTGGGGCTGAGCACGCTTAGCCCCGGCCTTCTGCCACCTATGACTGCTATCAGCATTTCTTGGCAAAACCACTGCTGAAAAACTGCACATGAACAGAGTGGCAGAGTGATAAATGAGGAGGATGAAGCAATCATATGGACTGATCAGGATTACTTAGTAAACTGGCCCATTCAAATGTGAGGTTGTAGCTAGAGAATGTCTTGTGGAAAGCAGGGGCACTTAAAAAAAGTGTAAGGGCCTTGTGCATTAACAACTGAACTTGAGATCTCAATGCAAGGCTGTGGCAAAACAGGGCAGTATACTCTGGCAATACAGACAGGGAAGTAGAAGGTTGGAGCATGGAAGTAATATTACTTCTGTGTGCAGCATTACACATCTACACATGCATATTAATGCGGGGGTGGGTAATTATTTTGGCCAGAGGGTGAGTTTTGGCAAGCCATTGAGGGCCACATGATAGGCAGGCAGGGGCAGATAAATATTAATTTTCTAAATTTTTTAGGGGCCCTGCAGGCTGAATAGAATGGCCTGGCGGGCTGCATCTGGCCCCTGAGCTGCATTTTGCCCACCCCTATATTAATGTGACACAAACTCTGATGCTTACCACACCAGAGTTTATTGCTCCTGGGTGCTGCCTTTCCATGTGCACTTGGAACCACAGCATGTTGGGCCAAGTTGGAGCAGCCCCAGATGGCAGGGACCCCAGGGGTCAACCTGCTAGCTTGGGATTGCTCTGACCTGGCTTAAAATGCTGCAGGGGGCTGGCTGGGGTATGAGGATGCTCTGGTACAGGGCTAACCAGCAAGTTTCCCCCGTGCTGAAGCACCCTCATGCGTCAGCTAGCTGGATCAGTCTCTATATATGTGTTGATGCACACAAAAAAAACCTGCAGCGGGATAGTACTTGTATTTACAAGTACTACCCTGCGATAGAGTTTTATTAGTTTCCTGCAGCCTAATAGGGCTGCATGTGTAGACATTGAAATGTTTACTGTGGAGCTAATTGGGCAGCTCCACAGTAAGTGTCTTGTGTAGGTGCATCTGGTGAAATCAACATCAGAGTCCATGCACACAGGTCTGATGCTCCCATTTTTTAAAAACGTCAAAATAGCAAGTATGGAAAGGAGCCCCCAGAATTATTCTGGAGCTGAAAAACATGCCTTCCAGTGGGGAACTCAATCTGCTTTGGCTGATCAAGCCAAAGAACTTAGGAATGTAGGACCGGAAGGGAGCTCCCAGATCATTGAGTTCAGTTCCTGCTGTCACAGGCACTGCATGGTGTAAGTCCTTGCATAGCTCATTGAGCTCCTTCGTGCAACTAATTAGGTTTTTTGCCCCCTTCCCCCTTTCCTCTCCCCTGTACTCTTATTGGGAAGCTAATTCAGAACCTCACTGCTCTTGTATTTAAAAAAAGGTACCTAATTCTCAGCCTAAATTTATTCATAGACTGTTTACACACACAAAAAAGTTGGAGAGGTGATTTGATTGCAGTATGTAACAATTTCCATAGGATAATAAAATAAAATATTAACAGGTAATAAAAATGTTCTCAGTTTATCAGAGGAAGGCAACAGGAGCCCGTGGCTGGAACCTAGAGTCAGATCATTTCAAATGAGAAATATAGTCCAGAATTTTAGCAGCAAAGGCACAAACTACTGAGGATCATATCAATTCCTCCATCTGTTGAAGATTTCCACAACTTCATGACTTGAAGATATGGTTGTAGTCCAACAGAAATCAGTGATCACAATATGGAGATAACCAGGTGAAGTAGAATATTCTGGGTTATGTAGCATTCAGACTAGATGAGCTGATGAGCCTTAAACTTTACAAATGTTTTTTTATATTCCCTCCCACCCCATGCACTTCTCAGACCTTGCTCTGGTGTAACAGCTGGTCTTGGGCAGCATGAAAGAGCAGGCCTGGGCCAAAGGGGATCTTGTGCTTGGTTGGTACAGCAGGACAGACCAGTGCTGGGACTGTAGGGAATCAGGACAAATAAGTTCAAACTGGTATTAGCACAGGGTTGGCAGGCTTTTCTGCTCCGATTTAAACTCAACCACCATTCAATCTACTTGCTGCCAGCTGTGCCCATGGGTAGTGGTCTAGCCAACCCATACAGTTAAGGACTGTCTGACATCTGTTTGTCACTCCTCCCAGTTTAACTTCTTCACTTCCTTTGCAGAGGGAGGTTCAGGATGAAAGAGCGAGTAGAGATGTGGCAGAAGATTGAGGAGCTGGCCAGGCTGAATCCCCAGGTAATGGTGAAAAATCATATGGAATGGACAACAAGTATGTTGGAGCTCAGTACCTGCTTCCTTGGCTTCTTTCTGGAGGAAATGCTGGCCAGGCACAGAGCAGTACATGGTCACCTGCATTCCTGTCCCCTTCTGTTGTCATGGACCCCAATTTCCTGAGGATACTGAAGTTATCCCCACTACTTGGCAGACTCCAAGATGTTGCATTCACCCTCTGATATAAGAGTGGTCATCTGGAAAGCCAGGTGTCTTTATGGTCACTGAGCATAGTGTTCTGCCCCTGCTTAGACAGAAAACATAGCACTTACCCCACTGCTCTGCCATCATCCTGGGAGCAGAGGGCAGGCGTGTTCCAGACTGAGGAATATACACAGCCCTGCTGGCTTGCCTGTGTGGGCTATGTACCATGACCTAGTGGTGCATTTCCTAGGCATATCTTGTATAGAGGGAGGCTGTGCAGTTCTAGTGGTGGTATATGATATTCAGTGGGGCCCTATTCAGATTTAGGGGTAGAAAATGGGTTCTGGTTCCTGGGCACAGTAAGGCTGTATACTGAACCTGACTGCTTGTGTTCCTGCAGTACCCCATGTTTTATGCACCTCCACCTTTGCCTCCTGTTTACTGCATGGAGACAGAGACCCCAACTGCAGAGGATATACAGCTACTGAAGAAAACAATGGAGACAGAAGCCGTGCAGGTGACTGAGTTCAATTTCTTGGTATGTTTTCTCAAAAGAGGTCACTCCACAGTAGATGGGTGTGTTTAGAACATAGAAACTGCCAAACTGGGTCAGACACAGGTCTGCGTAATCCAGTATCCAGCATGGCTACTTCACATGAAACTGTGAGACCCCCACCACCCAGCCTAATCCTAAGTCTTAGAGACTGGCCTAAACCCTGAAATTCCAGAAATTAATGTTAGCTGTTAGAGTTCTGGATAGCTTTGCTACCCAAGACAGGAGTCTTGCCGAGACTTTTCCAAGGCTTTTTACTAAGACCATGTGTGAGACTAGGGAGAGTATACCATGTCTACAGCTAGACATGGGGCTGGTGGGGAACAAGGGCAGAATCTCACTCTGGCAAGCAGGGTCTCCATGAGCGTAGGCAGCTCTGAGTAGGATCAGTATTACTGATCATGTGTCTCTCCCTTTGGAAGGGGACTGACCAGGTAAGGCCTGGGGCACCTGGGTTGGAGCTGCTTTTCAGGGCTGGGAAAAGGAGAGGACCTTGGGTCATGTGACCCTTTCCCTCTTCACCCATGTTTCTGCAGGATGAAGGGGCCAGCCAGCCCCCTTCTAACCCCCCTGAACTGGTCACTGACACTCTTCGGTTTGTCTGTAGATGCTGAAAGACATAAAGAAGGAGAAAGTTTTGCTGCATCGGAAATCTGAGCTTCCTCAGGATGTCTATACTATAAAAGCCCTGGAGGCCCACAAGAGAGCAGAAGAATTCCTCACCTCAAGCCAGGAGGCGCTCTGACGGGCTAGGGAACTGCCCTGGGAGGCCTGGCCCCCTTTGCTCCCCCCAGGGGTTACACAAAAATGCACTTGGTTCTAATGTATAACTAGGGAATGAACATGGTGAGCTGTGCCTGTCCTCCACCCCATTCTCATCCCTTCAGGGTAGATTTGGTTTTACGTTGTACCTTGTATCTCATCACTTTGTCACATCCTCCTGCTTTTTCCTCTAAGGCTGTTTTTTGTGTGCACGTGCAAAGGGAGTTCACCCCGTCCATGTCTATATCATTCCAGGCAGGAATAATATAATTTCCTGCTGCTTACTGAACCAAACCACAGCCTGGGACCAAAGCCTCTTGAATTCTATGTCTGGACTGAATTTTCCAGCCATAAAATACAATGTGGTTCTTCCCTGTCCATGTATTACCCTCCATGCACAGCCCTGTACCACATGTACAGCAGAGAGCCCCAGAACTGAAAGACAGCAGATGCTCAAGTGGTTTGGATCTTGTTCTTCATTTGGACAGGATAATTCAAGTGGGTTCTCAAAGGCTGCCTCCAGTCACATTCTAGATGTCCCATTTTAGAAGTGGATTTTCACCTCTGCCTTTGGGCAATGATTCCTCAAGTTCAATTGTCTCATGTAGCAGAAGCCTTGCTTGGTCCGCCTTAATGGAGTCCCTCCATTCTGTTCTCCTTTCTGTGATGTGAGGCTAATTCTTTCCTGGATGAAGTACTTTGTAATGTCCAGATGAAAGCATTATGTAGGCACAAATGCTACTAAATGTAAGGATAGGTTCCTCCTATCCCTAAAGCAATCAGTCTCACCCTCTTTCCTTTAGAAAGTTCCCTATAAGATGCGTGTCATCCAGGCTATTCTAAGGAGCAATTCCGTCCATTCCTTCAGACTTTTTGTTTTTCTCCTCAGTTTCTGAAAGCTTGTCAGTACCACTGAGGAAATGAGGGGCCCCAAACTTAATGTGCTATTCCCAGGCAGTCACCAAAGGGTGAATATTACTCCTCTGCTGAATCAACTCAGAAGTGGAACTGATCTCCTTTTGTTGCCATATTGCATCTGCATCCTACCTGTATGCAGGCCAAGGTGTCCAGGAAGCTTGTGCCGATTGCTGTAACTCACTGCAAGTCAAGTGACAGGCATGTGTTATGGGCCCAGGGTAAGCTTGTGAGTATTCAGTTGTCTCTGTGCTTTGGGGTCATAGACCTAATTATTAGGAATCAGTTGCTTCTGCAGGTGCTATAAAGAGGGTTCATCTTGCCCTATCTGTACAAGCTTAGTTAGCTATCTCAGCTGAACTCTATTGTGGCATCCATGGCAGTCTGGGACCCTTGCTAGTTCTTATGTAGCACATCAGGGACCAGCTTTTATAAGTAGGACTGTATCTGCCAGTAGCCCAGGGCCTTCATCCTGGCTAGTGGTTAGTATGCTATAGTGTTTGGGCAGTTCTCTTGAGCGTTGTGCTCCAGATGTCCCCCTTGCCTGGAAAAGATGTTTTTTATGGGCAGGGTAAATTCACTGTTCTCCATTACTTATTTTTAATAAAATGCTGCCTTGCTTCTTTCTTATAACATAGCTCCTGAGTGAGTCAGCAGAAGCACTGTTGCTACTGGTCTAAGAGTTGCCTTCCAGAATCATGGAAAAAAAAAATCACAGAAGGAAAAATCCTTGTGGATCATGTCCTCTGCTGGCATATTCTACTCTCCAGCTTTACTTCCTTAGTGACAGGTGCTCCCATGAGAGCTTTCTCCCTAAACGCATACCTTTTGCTGCTCACATTCAACCCATCTTTTCCCTTCATTAATCCCCCCACCAGGACTCTTACTCCTATCCTGCACAACTCATGTTAAAGTTCTTCTTCCTTGTTTAAACCCTTCACACATACACTACTAACTCTCTGACTATAGTCAGCTCTTTCCTCCCAAGTCAGTCATTCCTTCCACTCCAGCTCATTCTTTTCCTTTGAAATCCCTTTGTCGTTGCCAGACTTGCCTTTGTTGGCCAGAGGATGGAAAATGACACCCTCATTAAGTAAAGATTCTCAGTACAAATAGAACAGCACCACCCATCTGCTTTATCCTGTGGGCTAAATCATCTAGTGACCCACGAATTACATGCTGGAGAAGTTTCTACCTTCAGCATGAATAAGAGTTCACAACCAGTTGTAAAATATGTGCCCTGTGCCTGGCATGGTGTTCGGCATATGGCTGCTTATAACGGTGTGGCTTTCACTTTGCTACAAAGAAAGTGGTGGGGAAGGGGTGCAGAGGACTTGCTAAATCCCAACAATCCTCTCCTCCTCCTTCCCTCTTGCAACTTACAAAAGGAACCTACAACCATGGAGGAACTAATATGCCTGGTGGGCCTTGGTGTGGTATCACTATATTGACAAGAGCACTTGCCCAAGCTATCTGTCAACTCATCTCTGCTGTGCTATGGAAGGTGCCACTAGCTGCCCTGACTGAGAAGCAGGCAGTGCAAGTTGGAGGCCTGGGCCCACAGCAGGGAAGCACTTTGACAATGGAAGAGATGGAGTTGGCAGTTGCTGCATTCCAGGCTAGATTTGGTCTCTGGCTGGACTCTAGTTCCTGCTAGATTCACTGGGGGAAAGACAGGGAAAAAGAAGTTACCCCACCCTATTTGTAAAGAGTAGAGCACCACTACCTTTTCCATTTGAGTTTTGTACTGCAGCTGTCTGGCTTATTTCCACTTCTCTAAATCTTGTTTTGGGTCAGGGAGTCTTTTATGCTTAGCACTATCACATGACATTTAGTTTGCCTATTAATTTCACTGTCCGGGAAAGCTGAGTGGTGGGGGTGGTGTGAGAAAGGTTTAAATGCATTTGACACCTCTATAGAACTGTTGTGACACATGCAGCTCTTGGGCATTGTCTGCCACACCATAGCTTGTTTTTGTACATTTGTTCCCTGCCATTAGCACTGACTTCTCCCCATGCCCTCCCCACCTCTCAGCCACATGGACAGAGTTGGAGCTGCCTCTTCCACTTATCACATAGCTCTCTCCTCGGGAGGGCAAAGCAAAACTAAACAATGCATTTACCCCCTGGACACAAGTATTAAGCTGCTTACAGTTCATATGTACATATGGTGTACTTTATTTTCAGTAGAGCATTACATAGTATGAAAGTGTTGAATTTTGTACAGATGTCCCTATATGTACAGAACTAAATAAAAATGGATCTCTTGAAAAGACAGCACACTAGACTCCAGGGCATGTGACATGGCACTGTACAGATGTCTGTCCTCTGCGGACAGGGTCAGCACATACATGGCTGGGAAAAACAAAAACAACTACTTTTCCCCCCTCCACAAAGAAGGATCATAGAGGATCTAGTATGAGTCCAGCATTCCTCACTGGCTGACCTGGCTAGAGCCTGTGGACTGAGGAAAGCAGAGCCAGAGCACTACTACAGAGCCGATGCAAGGACACCACAAGAACCAACAAAGTCACCCAGAGGCTGAAGAGGGGAAGAAGGAAAGCAATGGGTTTAGTGTTAAACAGTCCAAAGAGAAATTAGCACTCTTGTGCTTGTGGGTAACTAACCCATGTTGTTGACCAGTTTGGAGAATAAGAAGAGGCTGTCATCTGCCTCCCACACTTAACTGGATGTGGAAGTGGGGAGATAGGTAGTGCTATTTACTCAGCACTGTGGGCTTTCCAGCCAGGCTCCTGGCACTGGCTCTGCACTTCACTTCCATTCAGGCGCAGAGATGCTACGATTCTGTCTGGCTTGCAGGGTGCGCTGTACCATGTCCTTCCACTGCTCATCTGAGATTTCACTGGCCCACGCTGGGATTCCCAAGCTAGGGAGTTTCACACTGGCCATTGTTCTTTTCACCAATTCCACATGTTCTAAAACCAAACAGAGTCACAGCATGAAACTAGCCATCCCAGTAGTGAGTAGCATGCAACCTCAAAGCCTTCATACAGAAGGCTGGGAGCTCAGCTCTATTTTGATATACCACCCACAAGGAGGGAGCTGATTTTCTCCAGCCCCCTCAAAAGCTTGGTTCCAGTGTGGAATGAAGGGGAAAAAAAATGAGGTTCTATTACCTGGATCCATAGGTATGGAGCTCTGATTGCCCCGAGCTCCAGCTCCTGCCACTGCCTCCTCCTCATCCTCGCTATCCACTGGAGGATCTGGCAGGTGCAGCCTCATCATCTGCAGCACACAAAATCTTTGTAAGTTTCAAAGACCAGGATAGAAACAAAGATTCCCTGCTGCATTCTCCCCTAGCATCTCCTCCTGCCCTCACCCCTTTGGCATTCTCACTATGGCACATCTCAGGCACCAAGCTCCTCAGTGCACACTCTCCTGAAACACCTCCCTGCCTCAGTACTCTTCCCAATACTTCCAATCCCAGAATTCAACAACACAAAACCACCACTTCGTGGCTCCAAACTCACAGATTGTAGATTTTTCTTTTCTTAAAGAAAAGTCATGATTTGCAGCTCTTTCAGCTTGGTTCTTTCTCCACCTCCCCTTGCATGTTGCTGTCACCACTATTAGCCCTCAGGATGATAGTGCAATTAACTACTGTTGCAGCACCTGCCACTAGAGAGCCCAATGCAAGCATGTCTGTTTATGCCAGAAGTGGTACAAACATACAAGAAGAGACAGGCCCTGCTCTAAAGAGCATATAGTCTAATGGAGAGCATCACATTGCATTTGTGACATGGAATCCAGAACTATGTCATCTTATTTAGAGGCCAAATCTAAATATTTACCACATAGGAAAATTTTAACGCTTCCCCAGCTCAGCAGGGGTTAAAGCTGGTGAAAAAGTGTAAGCAGACATCATATTTGAATAATTTCAAGTGCCTTTCAAGTACTCCAAAAATCTCTTGGAATGAGGAACTACTTAAGAGAGCATTACTTCTTGTATACTGCATACTTTGTCATCCTTATGGTGATGTAGCAGGGGACGGGGGGAACCACAGTGCTCCACCCTCCATACTGCAAATCACCACAGTCCCCTTGCTGGAGAAGGTGTTGCTTGCATGCAGCCAAGGAGCTATTTTGAAGCACTCCAGCAGGGATGAGATGCCTGTTCAACAGCTGAAATGCTAAGTTTCTGAAACATTTTCAAGCCTTTAATATTTAAAAAGTGTAGCATCTGTCTCACCCAAAGGGCCTACAAGTCATTAGCTGCATCTTAAAGCATTCAACCCCTGCAAGCAAGTGTTATACCTTTATGGATGAGAATTTTCTCCTAGGAGTACTGGTTTAGTCCAGTGGTGTCGAACTCATCTGACTCCCTACCCCGGTACACTGGCCCAATTTGGCACTCAGAGCCACATCACCATCTGACCTGAAGAGCTCCCTATGGGTCTAGAAGTTTGGCAGCAGGACAGGCAATGGCAGCAATGCATTGATGCTTCCACCACTACCCTACCACCAAGGGTCTAGACCCATGGGGAGCCCTGCAGGCTGGATGACACAGCTCTAGGCCAGAGCTTGGTCAGCCCTGGCTTAGCAAGCTTCAAAAGGATCAGAAGTTGACAAGTATCTGCCCGCTCTGCTCATCATGTCAGTCACCTGCACCTCAAGTCTACTCTTGCTTTTGTAAAGAAAGCTACAGTTAATACTGCACTGTTGCATTTTTGGCTAACACAAGATTCAAGTTATTTGCATCATGGAGTCATTCCAACAGTCAATCCAGGGTCCTAATGCTATTTTCCTTTGCCCCCTCCTCTCTTCATCACAAAACATTAGTAGGGCTTGAACCCAGAGTCTTCCTAGTCCAGTCCAACCAGCAATGCATGCTCACTTGTTGTTTACAGAGCAGTCTTTCCAGAGGAACCAATCCAGGAACTGTCTGCAGTCTACTGGCTACACTTTCTGAAACACTGCCTCTGGGCCCCTTCTCCCCTTTGGATCATCTCCAGGAGCTGGTGCCTGGCTGCATATATTCTGAAGTAGGAGTCTCTACCTCTTGAGAGGAGGAAGAAGCTCTCAGCACAGAATTGCTAGCACAACCCTACAGTTTAGATAGTGTCTGGCTGCTAAAAGCAACAGAACACACATTTTCTTAGCACAGGCTACAGAACAGTCTGGTTTCCATCACTCTCTCTGAACAGCTGCAGGGGGCAAAGCAAGCAACAGAGCTAAGTTGTGAAGACATTGCATTTGCTCCTGGCTGCACCAGAAACAAGTGCTGCAGAAACTCATGTTATCTGTGAAAAGAATGACATAAGTCTGCAAATACAATGTGCTGAGGCCTGGGCTACACAGGTCGAGTTATGTGATTCAGGAAGTGTTCCCAAGGAGCAGTGGGAGGGCTCAGACCCTGCTGCAGCCTTCGGGGACACCTTCCCAAAGCATGCAAGCCTCACGTGGAGGCGCTGGTTTCTCCGATTTTTGCTTCCTCCCAACGCCTTTCGCATGTCATCGTTGTCGCCTGAGGCAGCTGAAGTCCCATCCCACCAGATAAGTGCCCCTCCCTTGGATGCACCTGTACCCCCGCCCCCGACGGCTCCGCGCTACCTGCAGCCGCTCCTGGATGCCGGGGGTTGGCTCCGTGCTGCCCGTCGCCTCCTCAGCCGCGGGCGGGCTCTGCTCCCAGGGCCCCTGCTCCGGATCCTGGTTCAGAGGCTGGTACAAGTAGTCACCGCTCTCCTCCTCCTCCTCCTCCTCCTCCTCCTCCGGCTCCTCGCCGCTCCAGTCCCCGACGGGGTCCGGGACGCCCTCGGGGGCCTCCTGCGGCCCCGCGTCCTCGTGCTGGTTCGGGCAGACGCGCTCCGGCCCCATTCCCTGAGCAAGCCCCAGCGCCACGTCCATGCGCCAGCGCGCGGGCCGGGGGGAAGCGGGGGAGGCACCGCGTTACAACCCGCAGCCTCCGCCCGCGAGGAGAGGAAGGGAACGCCCACCTGCCGCGAGTCCTTCCCGGAACTGGAAAAGACTTCCTGTTCCGTACCGGAAGCGGAAGGGCATCATTATCCCATGTGGGTGGTGTCACAGAGGGGGGCTTTGGGTCTTGTAGTCGTGCGCCCGAGCTCGGTGTCAGAGATCACGTCCGCGTTCCGCGCCGCGGCTGCCTGCAGGGGTGAGTGGCCGTCTGCGGAACAGGAAGACGGTCTTCCTTACGGTGCGAAAAACAGGTGTATTTTTGTATCATCATAACACTGGGGCGAGGCCCATCTGAGCTACCAGCCGCCCTCAATGGCCAGGAGGGGACCACTAAAAGCGTGGTAGTGGATGTCTTGGGACAGCAGGAGGTGACCAAAGGAATAGGAGTGTAGGGTGTAGATTCATAACCAGGGTGTCACGAGAGGACACAAAGCAGAACTCTTGGCTGTGAGAGAGTGGATGCTGGGCTAGGCCAGCCTGTGGTACAGGAGTGTAACTAAGGCTGGGATTAGAAGTCACAATTAAACTTTAGTGAGGGCACTTCTAAAGTGCAGGGTGACCAGGGCACCAACCCCAGGCCCCAGTTTGGGATGGGGAGGGGACTGGAAAAATAGCAACTGGTGCTGCAGCCACACAGTTGCACCACAGGCAGCTGGGAGTCACTACTGCTCCCAAGCATCCTTGCTGCTCTAGGTGCCCTGTTTACGCACCTGTTGCAGTCTGCATCCCTATGACACCGCTTGTGCCAGATAGCCCTCAGAGGCCAGTGACTAGGTTACGCCCATGCGGCAGAAGGCTTGGAGCGCTGGTGTAGTTGTTGCTGGTCCAGGAAACATACAAGAGGTAAGGGTTTTGGTGGTATGTTTTATGGAACCAGCCCTATAACCAGACAACCTTTTTGGCTTCAAAGAAGGGCATTTCATGGCCAAAACTTTTCCAGTGTCTCTCAATATACAGTTGGTTCAATACAAGATAACGCAAAAAGCCCCTTGCCTTAAGCCTGTGTGATTTGCTTGTCCGTGTGTGGGTGCACATGGATGCCCGTATTCGTTCAACCTTGCCTTGCTCGCTTTACCGGCATGCAGTTACTTGCACAGTAATCCTGACTGATTACAAGACTATAGGAAGTGCTGCTTCAACATCCAGAGACCGCTCTCGACCTGAGTTCCTTTAGTCCCTTCTTCCAAGGGCTTCTCTTGGCCTTTTTGAAGGGGTCCTTTGATGCTTCTCAGTCGGTCTGGGGCAAGATTTCTTGCCCTTTGGTTTCTGTCTCTCCTCCCCTCTTCCCAGGACAAAGCCAAGAGGGAGAAGTCTGAGTTCCCGAGTAGCCCTGCTTTGCTGGCAACAATGCAGCCTTGCTTGGGCCTCCAAAGAGTCTTGGGGCCCCGAGTGCCACAGGGCAATTGTCCCTGGCTGGGATGAGCCCCACGATGTTGTGCGTAGGGGCTAATGGCCTCCCTCTGCCTGCTGCCGCACTGCTTTGTTGCCTCTCTCCTAAATTTGCCCCCCTCCCCTCCTCCAAACGTCACCAGGCGAGAGACTTCCCGCCTGCTTGGGGAGGAGCTCTTTCGCGGCCTCCCGGGGCCGGGTGAGTTTTCTACTCTCTCGCTCTGCAGGGAGCTGGCAGGGATGGGCACGGCCCGGAGCGGGGGGCTGCGTCCAGCGGTGCGACCCCCGCCGCGGGGCTGCTGCGGGCTGGGGCAGGCAGGGCTGCCCCGCGGCGGGGTGGCGCGCACGGCCCGGACTACAAGTCCCAGACTGCCGCTGGCGCGGGTTCGCCGGAGCGGCGCGGGGCCCAGGCAGGCGGCCGCCCCGTGCGCGCGCCGGGTCGGTAGGTGCCGCGGGACCGGGGCCGGGGCAGGAGGAGGGGCCGAGGCCGGGGCCTGCCGCCCCCAGACGCGCTCTGGTGCCCCGTCAGGGGCCGCCGCTCCCTCCCTCCTTCTCCCCAGAGGCCTGAGGCAGCCGGAGCAGCGGGCGAGCACGTGCGGGGGCCTGACCGCAGGCTAGAGGACAGGTGGCTTTTGCTGCAGCTGTCGGTGAGCTGCCCAGAAATCAGGGACTGACCCAGGCCTTTAGCTTCTGAGATCGGGCAGGATCGGGAGCTTTTGGTCTGGCCTGGCTGTAGCCTCGCTGAACCCCCGCCGTTCCCTCTCCTCACTCAAGAAGTAGGGCAGGAGTTGAGCCTCAGAAAAGTATTCTAGAATGTGAGATGTGTCTGGCTGCTGTGCAGTGTCCAAAAGAAGAGGTGGAAGCCCTGGGGTTTAAAATTAGACTGGACTCAGTGCTTAGATGTGCCCTGTTGGGAATAGTCCCACCCTGGTTCCCAGTTTAGATGGGGGAAACCCCACTGGCATCAGGTTCCAGACTTCTCCAAAACAGTGTCCTGTACCTGTGCAGAAGGCACATTATGAGATCACTCAGGTTTCCCTGCCGCTTAGCATGGACTTCTGGAGCATGCAGGGATTGGGCACTGCTGGCTGATTTACTTTATGCTCTGTGAATGTCTGTGTTTGCACCCATCTTGCAGGATGACATCTCCCCCTCCCCAACTTTTGACCTGTGCCAGGTTTTTAATGACCAAACCTCTGCCAAAGTTCTATTCTGCTTGACCATTTCTAGCTGCTTTTTTAGGTGACAGGCTAGTACTTTGTGCTTCTGAGATTCTAGCAAAATTGATACTCTTTATAGGAACAATAAAGGAAAACTGCCCTTTCTGATAAACTTCCTATGTCCTTCTTATCCTGGTGTGCCCCTCCCCACCCCAAACAGGCACGTTTCTAATAAGGTTTTAAAAGGGATAATACATCAAGTTCTAGGTTGTTGGGTGGTTTGTTTGTTTGTTTTGGGCGTGGGGCGGGCGGTTAAGTTCTGATGAAGATTGAAATGTGAAGTGTTTTCCCCTTGCATATACCCAGAAGTTTTTGGTGGGGTTCTGAGATTGACCTTTCTGTTAGATATACTGTCTTCTGGGCTAAATTGGGAAAGAAGCACTTCCACCAAGTAGACCTAGCTTGGCGTTCTGCTGATCCTCTCTTGCTTGCTATTATGTATGGATACCAGGATGGGGTATGAGTTCTAATTAAGGATTTAGTGAGGTCCTTGGAGGTGAATGGGATACAGTGAGGTTGAACAGGTGTTTGGAAGTGAGAGCTTGCCAGTCATCCTGGAAAGACATGTGCTTGGTCTGGGAGAGGCAGTTTTCCTTTCCTGAGTGGTTCATAGGCCTAGTAGTGCTTAGGAAATTCCTGGCTGCCTTCATGACTTCTGTTTATAGTAGGTTTCTGTTATTGCCATGAGCATCTCATGCCTGTCATAGCTGCCCTCAGACTCCCTGGGATCTCTTCTTACATAGCAAATGACATGCTTCAGGGAAGGGTGTCAAGATTTTTTTTTTTACTGGCAGTTTGAAAACTTTTTCTGACACTGATGTATGTTTTATGTCATGTAAATGTAACTCTTCTGTTGCCAGGCCCCTGTTCGAAGGGTTGGATCCAAATTTGGGGGTTTAGCACCAACCATAGCTTAAAAAAAAAAAAAGTTTGGTTATCAGTAAAAAGTTTGCAGTAAAAAGAACTTACTGGGTTGGCAACCTTGCTTGCTGCAGCAAGGGTTTTACACTGTGCTACATACTACAAGAGTCCCCTAGTCGCCCCCATACCCTGGTGCTCCCAACCACACCCATACCATGCTGCTTCAGCCCCCAGCCTTACCCCTGCCAGCCTTGCTCCTCCCATCCCAGTGCAGACCCTCAAGAAGCCTACTTGTGACCCAGCAGTATTACAGACAGCTATGGCAGTAACAGCAGCAGCTGCATATGACTGGAGAGGGAGAATCTACCAAGTCCTGAGAGAAGGCACCCTGCAGGATGAAGTGCTCCTGTTCAGACACCAGATGGTACTGCTGTTTTGTTTGTTCATCAGTTTATCTCCAGCTCCTTTCCAACCAGTGGGCTTCAGTCAAGCTTGGTTGCTTAGTGTTTTTTATGGACAGCTCAGTTGTTTACAGATTTTAAAAACAGGTGTTTTTAGCCTGACTTTTTTACTGGCTGTCCGTAAATTTACAGATAGCTGGCAACGTTGCTCCATCGGTTGTCCTGAGAATCTGGAGGAGGGGACTCCTGAGCTTTGCGTAGTGATCCGCATGCTACAGAGTCTGGCAAAAGGAAGGGGCAACGTATGGCTATTTGTAATGGGAAAGTGTGGGATATACTGGAATTGAGATGTAGCTTTATTTGTGCAGCAGATATTAGTAACTATTCAGGAGAATAAGGGTATTATATCATTAGCCTTCCTGCAGGCAATTCTAGTAGCAGCAACTTGGTATTTATGAAGTGCTTTCTAGCCAGTTGACTTTCAGGCACCATTCCATGAGAGGTCTGGGCTATGCTACTTTGCAGAAGCCAAAATGGAGTCAGTGGAAGTTCTGGCCCAGAGACACGGTTGTCAGAACTGCGGTATGAATTTGGGCACTTTAGGTACCCTTTGCATTCCCTTTTTGAGGCTTGCTGACCCACATCTTGGGTGGGCACACAAGTGTTTCTTTCACTTGGGTATCCCAGAAGAATGTTCAAAGGAATTCACAAGAAATGGTTAAGAAAGAAGCAGGATGGAAAGTTAATTTAGTAGACATGGAATCTAAGCAGCGTAGCAGCAGGAAGTAAGAATTGATCAGCCATATTTTCCAGTGTGTAAAATACATCACCCCCCCCCCCAATAAAGAGATAAAATTGAGATCAGGGAGAGCTTGTTAACATAAATTTCACTTGAATTTTGATCAATACTTTAATACAGTAACTTTATTTTTTTTATATATGGCATGCCTTCAGTATGTAAAACACATCTTTAAGTTAAGGACTTGCTTTTTCAGGGAAATATCCAGCCTTATACCCTGGAAAATCTGGTAAATGGGGGCAGTTTTGATAACTGCATAGAGGAACATGTAGCTTCTCCCTCCTTGGGCTGTGAGTTGTAGATAGTACCTGGTGTTCTGAACAAGCCTCAAGGGTCGTATCTCTGCTAGGAGGTACAGTGGCTTTCATCATCTGCTCTGTGCTGGCATTGAGGAGATGGTAGTATTAGAGTATTTGGCAGTAAAAAGCCATTATATAGGCTTGAGGTGACAGTACTATCCTACTGTCTTGGAAAAAATAGCCAAAGTAATGACTCATATCAGGCATGAGTAAAAAACCTGGGTTGTTCTGTTCTTGGATCTAACATTAAGTTGTGCGTGCTCAAAATAGAACAGTCTATATGGACTGCTTCAAGCTGGCTGGAGCTATTTTTAATGCAAGTAAACCTCGTGGCTGTCCTCTGTAGGGATACAGATCCCTGAGGACTGAGACAGCAGCATGGTAGGGACTTTTGCTCTTCATGCACTTTCACAGAAACCATGAGTGCAGGCTTGCTCTGCTGTTTGAGGAATCTACTTTCTGTATTGCCAGGGTATAACAGAAGCCTGGCTTGTGGGGAATGGAGTGGTTTCCTCCTGGGTTTTCCCATTTAGCCTGAAAATTAAAGGAGAGAATTGAGGATGCACAGTTGGATAGACCAAAACACCTGTTAGGAAGGGTTCTGGGTCTGTTTCTTTATGGCAAAGATGGAAAGCCACCTGGTTGCGTGCTGACTTCCTTGAAGGGAATAAAGGTAGTTTCCCAGAGCTATACTCATACTGTAAATAACTTTATGGTCAGGAAGTGTTCAGGAATTCTTCACAAAAATGCTGCACTCTTAGACTAAGAACCTGTCTTTTGCAGCTCTCAGTTTTTGTATTCTGAAATCAGGTTTGCTGTCCTGATTGGAAGCTAACCTCTAAATGTGACTGGCTCTCAGAATTGAGCTATTCCATTAATCTCAGCAGGATGCTAATGCTGAAAGAGCAATGGAGACCTTAAAACCCAGCTGTCTCCTGTTTTCTTTTTTTGGTAACTGTCATAGTAAAAAATTCAATTATGATTGGATACAATGCCTGCTTGTGACACTGAGGGTGAAGGAAGAGAGGCTCTTTAGGCATGTTGTGCATATGCTGTTTGCTGCTCTTGCATTCCATAAGTGGCACTTGCATCTCTTCAGCAATTATAGTACCATGTTTTTTGCATATAGCATGTACCCATATGTATTATTCACCTTGATTTTGAAGAAAAGAGGCTTTTAAAGGTCAGACCAATCACCGTATTTGGGGTCAGGAAGGAATCTTTCCCCATGGTCAGATTGGTATGGGCTGTGGGAGTTTTTGCCTTCCTCTGTAGTGGGGGCCTGGGCCTCTTCCATGGGACCCCTTGAGTGTATATTGACAACATTTTATAGAAGCAAGACATTAGCTGCTATGGTCCCCCTGCTTGACCTGTGGCAGGTGAGGGTGTTGGGTCTATGTTGTGTCAGGCGTGAGGGTAGTCTAATGTAGAGTTTAGATTATGGTTGCATGGGATAGTTTGAGTAGGGATGATCCTGCTTCAGGCAGAGGTTTGGGCTAGATGACCTCTGAAGGTCCCTTCTAGCCCTATCCCTCTGACTCTAAGAAAAATAAATCTTCAATTGAGATAAGTGAATGGCAACAGCTAGGGAGCTGAGCCTGCTCCCTACATTGCTGCCAGGCCTGTGCATCAGTTGGGCCCATAGTTTGACTGGATGTGCTGGATCTAAGGCTGTGCAGTAAATCCAACCCTGCATTCTGGCTCTAAAACCATGTGCTGGATTGGACCCAGTGTATCAAGACTGGGACCACATGTCAAATCTGGAGCTCTGTCTTGGCTCCAGAGCCATTTGCTGGGACGGACCCTATGTGCTGCTCGTGGGGCTGTGCATCAGACTTGGCACTGCACACTAGCTCTGGAGCCACACGCTGGGTGCAACCTTATGCACTGCCTCAGAAGCTGCACACCAAGTCCAAGATTATGCACCAAGACCAGGCTGGATCCAGCATGTGGCTCCAGAGCCAGTGCCACAGTCCCAGGCTCACCTCACAATCTCAGACTTACCATGAGGTCCTAGGTGCAGAATGCAGCCCCTGGAGGCAGCTCATGGGGTAGGAACCAGCATGTGGCTCTAGAGCAGGGTTGCCAATCCAAGAAAATTTTTCTTACTGACATTCTGCAAGCTTTATATGGACAGCAAGACTTTTTTTTGATATGTTTTTACTGATCTATAGATATGTTTTATGTAATGTAAATGTAACTCTTGCCAGACCCCAGTTAGAAGAACTGTATTCAAATTTAGGTGTTGAACACTAACCATAGTAAAATAGTATGGTTAGTCTGCCTTCCCTTCCCACCAGGAGCCCCTTACTCACCCTGACATACTGATCTCCCTGGCTGCACCCTCCACCATGCTGCCCCATCCCCAGTCCACCTCCCAGCCATATTTCTGCCAGCCTCACTTCACTTATCCCAGAATGGACCCCCAAAGAAGCCTATCTCTGATCTAGAGATATTATAAGTAGCTTCAAATACAGAAGCAGTACATGGCTGAAAGAATGCTCGCTGCAGGGTGCTTTGCTGCCATTAAGATACCAGGTAGTACTGCTGTGCTGTCTGTCAAGAGCTTGAGTCACATTGCTGTTGATTAGTGTTTTTACTGGTGGTTAATGTTTTTTTTAATAGACTTTACTGACAACCATTTTTGGCCTGATTTTTTTTTAAACTGACAGTTAGTAAATTTAGTGATAGTTGGCATCTCTGCCCTGGAACCAGCACATACCTGCAGACCTGACATACAGTCCCAGACTCAGTGCACTGGGTCTGACTTGGCATGTGGCTCTGGAGCCAGTGTAAACTGTCAGACCTGGCATGCCAGGTCCAGAGCCATGCGCTGGGTTGGATCTGGCATGCTGAGGCCAGTTGCGTGCCAATCTGGTGTGTGATTGGGAAGGGGAGCAACCCATGGGTCTGAAAAGTGCGTGGTGGTGGCGTTAATTGCCATGGCTTCTAGAGCTGCTGCAATTAATGCTGCTACTGCTATGTCTCCCCAACCTCCCCTCCCCCACAAATTCCTAGAGCAGTGGAAATCCATTTTCCTCATGTTAATATGCACTGCAATTTTCTACAGCTCATTTGGGGGAGAAAGGTGCAAGTTATGTGAGTGAAAATATGGTAGGTAAAACCCCTGTTTCATGATTGTCATCTGTGGACTAAGAAGGATTTTGTGCATTGCTGCTAAAAGTTTAATAATTTCCTATTAACGCTTCTGAATGAATCTTCTTGTGTCTTGCAAGGATCTGGAAAAAGGGCTAAGGAGAGCTTAAGCTCACACTGAAATGGTTAAATGGCCAAACTTCTTGAGTCTCCAGGATTGGCTAGTACTAGGCACTTCAGGACAAGGGACAAGGAACTCTGCAATGGTAGTTATAGAATAAGCTGGTTAACTCCTGGCACTTATGAAGTTTAGTTTAAACCCTGATACTCCAAAGTTTCGTACTTTACTCTTGCTGTTTTCACTCCAGATAGATTTACTATCCATATATCAAAATGGGAAAATAGTTGTAATTTGTGTGGTGGTCTTTTTGCACAACTGAGCGTGGCTTTCTGTCTGAATGCACCAGTAATTCAAAGGAGGATGTAAAAAGGGTTGTTACAAACTGGGCAGAAAATGTAGAATGGATACCGATAAGAAGGCAAGGACCTTAGTTCAAAAGAGTAGTGTTGTAAGTGCCCCAATAACGAGAACAACCCATATGAAAACAAATTATTTTTTTTAACTTGGTAGCTTTCGTCATTGCCTGTGGAATCATTGTGAAAGCTTGTCCATTCTAAACTGGGTTTAGTGATTCATAGTTTCATAGTTTCTAGGGTCAGAAGGGACCTGAGCAGGTCACCTAGTCCGACCCCCTGCCATGGCAGGAAAGAGCACTGGGGTCAAATGACCGCAGCAAGGTGATTGTCTAGCCTTGTCTTAAAGACCCCCAGAGTAGGAGCCAGCACCACTTCTCTTGGAAGTTGGTTCCAGATCCTAGCCGCCCTGACAGTGAAGTAGCGCCTCTTGATGTCTAGTCTGAATTTACCTTCTGCCAGCTTGTGACCGTTATTTCTTGTCATTCCTGGTAGCGCTCCAAGGAACAGGGACTCCCCCAATGCCTGCTGGTCCCCTCTGACTAGTTTGTAGATGGCCACGAGATCCCCCCTCAGCCTTCTCTTTTGGAGGCTGAACAGGTTCAGGTCCCGTAGCCTCTCCTCATAGGGCCTGCCCTGCTGTCCCTTGATCATGCGAGTGGCCCTCCTCTGGACCCTCTCCATGCTGTTGACATCCCTCTTGAAGTGCGGCGCCCAGAACTGGACGTAGTACTCCAACTGCGGCCTGACCAGTGCTGCATAGCGGGGGAGGATCACCTCCTTGGACCTGCTCGAGATGCATCTGTGGATGCATGACAAGGTGCGGTTGGCCTTCCTAACTGCCTCCCCACACTGCCGGCCCATGTTCATCTTGGAGTCAATGATGACCCCCAGATCCTTTTCCGCCTCCGTGCTGACAAGAGGGGAGTTCCCCAACCTGTAGGTATGGTGCCGGTTGTTCCTCCCCAGGTGCATCACCTTGCACTTGTCTGTGTTGAAACCCATCCTATTAACGTCTGCCCACCCTTGTAACCTGTCTAGGTCTGATTGTAGCCTGTTGCATCCTTCCAGTGTGCCCACGTCCCCCCACATCTTAGTGTCATCAGCAAAGTTGAACAGGGTGCTACTTACCCCCCTGTCCAAATCACTGATGAAGATGTTGAACAGCACAGGCCCGAGGACCGAGCCCTGGGGGACCCCACTGCCCACGTCCTTCCAGGTTGAGAAGGACCCATCCACCACCACCCTCTGGGTGCGGCCCTTCACCCAGTTGGCAACCCATTTGACTGTGTGGGTGTCGACACAACAGTCCCCCAGTTTCTTAATGAGAACGGGGTGAGAGACAGTGTCAAAAGCCTTCTGGAAGTCCAGGAAGACTATATCCACTGCTACCCCTGCATCTAATGATCTGATCATAGAAGGCCACCAGGTTGGTCTGACAGGACCTGCCACTGATGAACCCGTGTTGGTTGCCCCTAAGCATGCAGTCCCCTGCTGGCCCCTTCTGGGTGTGTGCCAGCATAATTTTCTCGAACAGCTTGTCTAGGATCGAGGTAAGACTAACTGGCCTATAGTTTCCTGGGTCTTCCTTCCTCCCTTTTTTCTACTTGGAGAGGCTGGTATGGAGGTAAACTAGTAAAGTGTGATGGTCAGAACTGAAGGGGGAAAACATGCTTCTTGAACATTTGCTAATTATTTCTTGATATGTTATTCAGATATGCATCTCTTGCTTGACTTGAACAGGTTATGGGTTGCTAATGACTCGAGTAGCTGAAGAGCATCTAGGAGGACAGTTATCATCAGGGATCCTGATTTTCTGTTTAAAAAAATCACAAATTCTTTGATTAAAAAAATGCAAATTCTCTGATTTTAAAACCCCAAGATCCACATTTTTCTGCAATTAAAATGAAATGCCTCTCCCTCTCTATAGGTATCAGTCAAACACAATTTTTATTGATATATTTAAAAATTTAAATATATCATTCCTCGCCCCACATCTCACTCCGTGGTGCTGATCAGACCTGATATACTGATGCCCTGCCCATAGCATTGCCCCTCACTCCTGATCCACAGCCCTCTGGCCCTGCCAGCACCCCTCACTGCTGCTGCCCCTCACTCCCAACCTACAGTCCCCCTGACCCTGCTGGTGCCCCTAAATCCCTACCTGGAGCCCACCACTCCCCAAGCCCTGCTGGAGGGGGCCCACAGCTGCCACGGCTATGGGGTCAGGGGCCCAGGTCCACAGTGCCTGAGCCCTGGCCGCTGCCCATGGAAAGCGGCAGCTGCCGCACCCCGAGCACAGCATGGAGCCTGGCTCCTCCCCCCCTGCCATGGGTGGCATGGCTGGAGTGGAGCTCATGAGTAGGGGCAGATGTGGGTTGGTGGCTGTGGGCTTGGGGCTCCCCACCCTGCTCCTGGCGGCCTCTGCGGCCCAGTGGGTAGGACCCAGTGTGGCAGGGCAGGATGAGGAAGCGTGGAGCTGCCATCAGGAGCCTTGCACCACTATGGTGAAGCGTTCCCTGCCCACCTGGCAGCAGTGGGTGACAACTCCACACTGTCATCCCCTCTGGTGCCAGGCAGGCAGGAGACGCCTCAGCATAGCATACAGGGCTCCTGGTGATGGCACCAAGCCTCCCCTTCCTGACCCACCCTACCACGCTGGGTTTCCCATGCTGAGCCATGGAGGCCTCTGCGGGGAAGGCAACAGGGCAGGGAGCCCTAAACCCACAACCTCCAGCCTGTATCTGTCCCCCACACATGACAAATCTGGGGGTCATGTGCCCCCCTATGCCCTCCCCTGGGAGTATGCATAGTAGTGGGGAGCCAACCCCCTGCCACCCCTCCCCCCCATGACAAGCCACGCACAGCTCCATCCCCCTCTCCATCTAGACCTTACAGCCACATATTCCTGCTCCAGCCTTGGGCCCCAAGGTCCACACACTGTGTCAGCTGGGCACCACTCCCAGCCCTGCCTCGCTCCCTATGAGGGCCTCATTTCCCTCCCCCCCCAACTTACCTTGCAAGGAGCTGCTCCATGCTGCCTGCATACACGTGCATGTGGTGCCTTCTGCCTGGTCACTCTCCTTTTACTCCCCCTGGCTCCTTGCAGGATGGAACTTTGCCAGCCTGCAAGGGAAAACCCACCATTTTCCATGTTTTTCTCCTTTAAAGAAATTCTTATCATAAAAAGAGAAAATGCATGTTTCTGTCCTTAAAAAGAGAAAATCCATGTTTTATTGTGTTTTTCCATGGTGAATGGAAAACCTGGATCCCTTGTTATCAGCCTCTGATAATCAAAGGATATGAGAAAAGTATGTGGGCAAACATCCCATAGCTAAGATTTTTAGGGCATCTGAAAGTTTTGGTGCATTTTTAATGCAAACATTTTAAAAAAATAATTAGTGTTGTTCTTCATTGAGAATTGCTCTGGGATTGTGGCTTGGAGTCCCTGTAGTTCACTGGTACAATCCTTGCTTACTACATAAGAGACTTGGGTTCAGTTCCCAGATACTTATACAAATACAGCCATGGAGGCACCAAATGTTTGGACCCAATCTAGCCTTTGGATTTGGTTCTGGTGACCTAAAGGGGGGTTGGAAAGTCTAGGCATCCTTCCCTCCTCCAAAACTCCTACATAGGCATATGCATCGAAGGTCTGGGTGACTTCTCATGTATACACTGCTATCTGGAAGGACCAACAGTTGTCAAATTCTAAAATTGCTTCTTTGTGGGACTGTGCCTTGGAGTTGCCTGTGGTTCAGTGGTAGAATTCTTGCCTGCCCCACAGGAGATCTGGGCTTGATTCCTGGATGCTTATTAAGGGTGCACCAGGAGAGATTTTGGGGGTCGATACTGATCCAATTTCCGATACAGCTGGTAAGTCTGTTGTGGTGGAAGGGGAGGGGGGAGGGCAGGAGTGGGGGGGGTGTAGATCAATGTCTCCTGAGGTGAGGGAGGAGTGGGGCTGGGGCAGGGCAGGGCATGCGACAGAGCTACAGCTAATCCAGGGTGTGCAGGCTGTAGGGAGCAGCTCCTGCCCCTCCTTACATCCGGGGGGGGGGCGGGGGCAGGCAGATGTGTCCCCAGATCTGCACAGGGCAAGGCAGGCTGCAGCTGCAGAGTGGGGCTGAGGCAGCACTGGGCTCTTCCTGGTGGGGGCTGGGCCGGGGCTGTGCTCAGGGCAGATGGTGGTGGCATTGGAAGGGGGCAACTTAGGGGGGTCTGGCCACCCCAAATTTTGCCATAGCCCCCCTTCCAGCGCTGCCGCTGCTTGCCCTGAGCACAGCCCCAGCTCAAGGCCCACTCTGCACTGGGAAGAGCCTGGCACAGCCCTGGCCCCAGCCCATAGCTGCAGCCCTCCCCACCTTCCCCGTGTAGACCTGCGGCTCATGAGTCCCCCCGCCCCGTGTTCTCCCGGGGTGCGCGCAGTGGCAGTGCCCACCTCCTTGCACCCTCCAGATGAGCTGTGGCTCCATCCTGTGACCCACCCCAGCTTAGCATTGCCTACCCCAGTCCCTGCCCCACTCCCTCCCCCTCACTGGAGGGGGCATTAATCTGCCTCCCCATGCCCCTTCTATCCCCTCTCCCTTTTCACCACAACAGACTTACCAGCTGCATGCTGGTCTCCAAGCTGCTGGGCTGTGCTTCTCGCTGCCTGCATGCTGTGCTGCGACTGTGCGCACATGCAGGCATTTATTGGCCAAATTATTGGCCATGTTAGGCCAATTTTTCCAATACAATCAATTTTCTTTATATTGGACCAATGTATTGGTACACCTCTAACACTTATACAACTGCAGCCATGGAGGCACCTAAGATCTGGACTCAGTCGGGACCTTTGGATTCTGTTCTCAAAGGCCTAAAGGGGGAATGGAAGGTCTGGACAGCCTCCACTCCTCCATATTCCTGCCTAGGCATATGTATTGAAGGTCTGGGTGACCTCTCTTGCATACACCATGACCCAGTAGGACTGATGGTTGCCATACCATGGGGGGGAATATGCTTTAGTTGCAGAACTCCTGGAGCCATCTTCAAAATGTGCAACCCCATCTTCCTTGTGGCTCTGAATATTTTGTGTGAGACCAAGCAAGGCTCCAAGACCCAGAATCTCATTGCAACTGCCATAAACAGTGTGCATTGGCTATACTGACTTCCCTTTTCCAGGCTTGTTGAAGTTCTAGTCCTCCCATAACTTGTTTTTTTAACTGCACTACATATTAGTAGAGACCTACCAAAGTCGTGATTTTGCAAAATCTGGCATTGCCTGCAAAATTCACAGGGGGAAAAAAATTATTGAAAAGAAAATTCTGGCTCTCCAGAGCAAGCTGTGGCAGCTGGGCAGGGAAGAGAAGATGAGGCTTTACCTACTGAAAGAGCTGCCAGCAAAATGGCTGCCAACCATGCCCCTCACTGCTGACTGGCTGGGAGGGCTGCCTGTCATGTGGTCCTACTCCTCTCCACCAATTGCCAGTGAAGGGCGGAGCCACATGATAGTCCTCACAACCAGTCAGTGGCGGGGGTGATATGACTGGTATCCTTTATAGCCAAACAGAGGTAAGTGGTGGGGCCCTTGGTGGCTAATTAGAGGCATGGGGAGGGGAACCACTGGTATAGTTTATGGACCATTCACAGCATCTGACAAAATAGGTTGTAGCCTAGAAAAGCTCATGCCTCTCTGAACAACTTAGTCTGTAAAGTGCTACCCTGCTGTGCCATATGCCTGACTTCAGACTAACGTGTAACTATCTCTGTGAATTTTAATTTCAGATAAGTACATACTGGGTGCATCTACATGTTCATTAATGCACTGTACTTACTGCACATTAAGTTAATCACTGCACAGTAACTCATACTACTGTTTCCTGAGCAGTTCAGATCCCCTTCTTCACTGAGACTGATGTGGGTTGAACTGTATCTTTACTCCATTCTATAGTGCTTAAAGAAGCTTCCTCCTATGCTGGCCTTCCTTTCAAACAAGGTTGTGAAGATTTTTATAGGCACCTCTATCCAGATGGGAAATAAAATCTGAAGAGAAAGTTGTTGGTTCAGGGGAAAGGAAGGCTTCCTTTGCATCTGGCCTTGTGGGCCTGATGAGTGGCATGGACTGGTTTGCAGGCCTGGACCTGTGTGCTGGAGCTGGCCCTGCATGCGGGAGCCAACCCTATGACAGACCAGTGATCTAGCATGCAGGGCTATATCATCAAGCCTGTGGGGCTCCCCACAGCAATTAATGCTGCCACAACTCTCCTGCCACCAAATTTCCAGACTCATGGTGAATCTCGCAGGCTGGATGACATGGCTTCCCAGGCTAGATCTGGCCTTCAGCCCAGAGGTTGAGTGCCACTAATGTAGCACATGGGGATCATTGGGAGATTCTGAGGGTTTGGGATGCTTCTACTGAGCATTACATTCTGTTTGTCACAGAACTAGGTGGCTCTTGGACAGCATGGAGGCAGCCTTTTGGATATGAAGCTGGAGTGTCCCCAGCTTTGAAGGACGGATCATTCACAGAAAGGAATGTTACGGTGGACAGTGCACTTGGAAGGTGGGCCCCGAAGAGTGAACCATGCTGCTGTGGCTGTTGGACACAAAGTGTATTCCTTTGGTGGGTACTGCTCTGGTGAAGACTACGAGACTCTGCGGCAGATTGATGTCCATGTGTTTAATGCAGGTAAGAGCACTAAGCACAGATTGGGATTTGCAAGTCACAACTGTTTGGTCATTCTGTCAAACTGCCATTTCTCTTAAACCAAGTTTTCTGGCTGGTCTGCTTACTGTGCCTGCTGCTGCTTAAGAAGGCACCAAACCAAAGCAGCCTTCTAGCTCTCATGGAGCTTTGAAAGCACTGATTCTTGGGGATGGAATCTCTTCTGTTATGTGATGCACCTATAGGTACAAAGCTTTATCTCCAGCTTAAGGGTTATGCATAATGGAGGATGGTGCTGTTGTGAGGACAAAGTGACTGAAACTAGACTTCTTTGGAGGGTGGAGGTGGCTGGGTGTACCAGGAATCCAAGATGGAATAACAGGTGGGCATTGAGAGAAAGCTGTAGCTTGATACCCATAGATCTCAAAAGTCTTTGTGGTGTTTCTTAACCAGGGTGCTGCAAAACCTGCCGGGGTGCTGTGATCCCAATACTGGTGCTGCCACTGTGGGGTGAAATTGCCCTGTGTGCCTGTTTTTGGGAAGTACATTGGAGCTGTAATAAAGGCATGCCTGCCTACATTACACAGACTCTTCCTGGTTCTGTTCTGACTTGCCTCTTGAAAACAGAGGTGTGCAGGACAGTTCCCCCTGCCCCATGTGCCTCTGTTTCTAGGAGACACCATGCAGGTTCAGACTGGAAAAGGCTGTGACAAGAGCATGTGCTCTGGCCACAGACACTTCCCAGTCTGGCTCTAAAGGAGCTGTGTGGCTTTAGCGGTGGTAGCAGTGGGATGAATATAATATGATGATCCAATCAATTAATAACATATTCATTAATAATACACATATACTATTTATATTATAATATTCATAGTATATTTATGTTAGTATTCTAATGGGATGCTGCCGAATTCAGCAACGTTTTAGAAGAGAGCCTTGAATCTAAAAAGGTTGAAGTCATTGCCTTAAGAGGTTCCTTCATCACTCTGTAGAGCACTTGATTTGTCAATGGAGAGTGGACTAGTAGCATGTCACCAGTCCTCTTCTAATAGAGAAGCAGTCTGAGAGAGTTGTCATCATGATAAGCTTTGTTCAAGGGTGGTTGACATCCTTTGAATAATGAACAATTCTTTTTTATACCTCCATAAATCCTGTCACTTGCACTTAGGGAACTAGGAGATCAGTGGCTTGCAAGAGGTAAAAGCCATGTGAACCTGGGAATGATCCCAGGCTCTTGGCTTCCTGTTAATCATGTCTTGCAAGTTATCCTCAGAACACTCTCTACACAGTGCTGCTTATGGGATGCACCAACAGAGTACAGCTTTTATGATGGAAACTTTACTAGCAGAGCTCACTGGAGTTCTCTTACCTTCCTATCTCTCTTTCAATTCCTAAACATCAAAGGGGTGTGGTGCTGCAGCGATCTTGGGCCATGCCTGTGCTAATCACTTACAATACTAGGTGGCACTGCACTGTGTGGAAAGACACCGTACTGCTCTGTGTGTGCCAACGTGAAGCCAAAAATGTAGCCACCCTAGTGAGGTTCTGAGGACAGAATAAATGGCTGTCTTTCACAGTGCTACATTAAGGAAAACCCTGAGGTAAGTGGGGAAGTGGTTTACCTGAAAGTGGGGCAACAGGGGAGGCGCTCTTGTACTTTCTGAGAACTCAGGGCAATCAACTAGTTACCTCAGGTGCCTGTACACAAATGCACCTGGGAAACGAGCAGAGAGCAGGAAGAATTGGAAGTCCTTGCATAGTCATGGAACATTGATGTGATTGGAATAACAGAGGCTTGGTGGGATAGCTCACAGGACTGGAGCACTGTCATGGATGGGTATAAACTGTTCAGGAAGGAAAGGAAGGGGAGAAGAGGAGGAGGAGTTGCACTTTATGTAAAAGCCATAGGATTGCTCAGAGCTCCCGTATGAAACTGGAAATGGGCCGGTTTAGGGTCAGAAGAGAGAGCAACAAGGGTGATGTCGTGGTGAGGGTTTGCTGTAGACCTTTTCAACCTTTTTTAAGCAGAGTACCCCTCCTGGTGGGTACTTCTTCTGGACACAGAACAAGAGGGAATGTTAGACTGACAGACAGCCAGGCATGGAGCTGGCGGCACGGGAAGCTCACACATGGCTGCTACTGCCATGTATACGCTCTCTGTTGCTGCCAGGCACCGCATTCCCGTGCCCAAGTATCCCTGCTTTCCTGCGTTGCCAGTTTTGCATCCAGCCAGCCATCAGGATCCCCTCCTCCCAGCACACTGTGGCAGCACAGGGAGCTTACACATGGCAGCCACCCCTGCCACCATCTATACACACAGCGCCACCGCTGCGTGCCAGTGGCGGGGGGGGGGTGCTGACGGCCAGCGGCACAGAGAAGCAGGGATACTTGGGTGCAGGAAAGTGGTGCCTGGCAGCAGCATGGAGTGATGGATGGTGGTGGTGGCCCCACCCAGCGCTGCTTTCCTGCACCCAAGTATCCCTGCTTCTCCATGCTGCTGGCTTCACATGCAGCCGGCTGTCAGCACCCTCTTCCCCTGCAGTGCATGGCGGTAGTGCTGAGCGTATAGATGGTGGTGGGGGCGGCCACTGCATGCGAGCTCCCTGTGCTGCTGCCACGTGCCAGGGGATGCTGTTGGCCAGCGGACATGAAGCCGGCAGCGTGGAGAAGGGTGGATACTTGAGCGTGGGAAAGCAGCATACGTTCCCCAGCAGCAGTGGCATGGAGTGATGGATGGTGGTGGCGACCTCATCTCCCACGCCGCTGCTTCCCAGGTACCCCCGCTTCTCCGCGCTGCCAGCTTCACGTCCAGCCAGCTGTCAGCAACGCCCCTTTCCCCCCCGGCCAGCCGGATGCAAAGCTGGTGGCATAGAAAAGCAGGGATACTTGTGCGCAGGGAAATGTCACATGGTGGCAATGCAGAGTGATGGATGGCAGCGGTCCTGCCCCCGCGCTGCTACTTCCCAAGTACCCGCACTTCTCTGAGCTGCCGCTGTGTACCCACAGTTGACAACTCTGCTACAGACTTCCAGACCAGGAGGAAGTGGTGGATGAGGCTCGCTTTAAACAGCTAGTCAGAGTTTCCCAATTACAGGCCCTGGTTCTAACGGGGGACTTCAGTAACTCTGACGTCTCCTGAGAGGGCAATACAGCAGTGCACAGGCAATCCAGGAAGTTTTTGGAGAGTACTGGGGACAACTTCCTGATGCAAGTGTTGGAGCAGCCAACTAGGGGTCATGCTCTTCTTGACCTGATGCTGATAAACAGGGAAGAATTGGTGGGGAATGTACTAGTGGATGGCAACTTAGGCAGCAGCAACCACAAGCTGATTGAGTTCAGGATTCTGAGGGAGGGAAGGATGGAGAGCAGCAGAGTAAGGACCCTGGACTTTGGAAAAACAGACTTCAACTCACTCAGGGAACTCGGGGGCAGGATCCTCTGGGAAGCCAGTCTGAGGGGGAGAGAAGTCCAGGAGAGCTGGTTGTACTTTCTAGAAGCCGTACTGAGAGTGCAGGAACAAACCATTCTGATGTGCAGGAAGACTAGCAAGTATGGCAGAAGACCAGCTTGGCTTAGCAGGGAACTCTTCAGTAAACTAAATCACAAAAAAGAAGCTTATAAGCAGAAACTTGGACAAACCACTAGGAAGGCGTATAAGAGTATTGCTTGAACAAGCAAGGATGAAGTCAGGAAGGCCAAAGCACAGCTGGAGTTTGTTAGCAGGGGATGTGAAAGGAAACGAGAAGGGTTTCTACAAGTATGTCAGTAACCATAGGTAACACATAGGGGAGACACAGAGACACATGCCCTCCCCACCCCCGAGATTGGCTGTCACCAGCGCCTGCAGGTGGCCCCTGCTTACCGCTGCCTGCCGACTACAAATGGTGCCCCCCCAGTGTCAGGAGGCACCAGTTGTTCATGTGAGTAACAAGAGAAAGATCAGGGAAAGTATGGGTCCCTTACTGAATGGGGGAAACAACCTAGTGACAGAGGATGCAGAAAAGGCTGAAGTGTTCAATGCCTTTTTCACCTTAGTCTTCGCAGCCAAGGTCAGCTCCTAGACTACTGCACCTGGCGGTACAGTTTGGGGAGGAGATGAGGAGCCAAAAGTGGTGAAAGAACAGGTTAGGGACTATTTAGAAAAAAGTGGACATATATAAGTCTATGGTGCTGGGTGGGATGGACCCAAAGGAGGGTGCTGAGGGTATTGGATGATGTGATTGCAGAGTCATCAACTATCAGCTTAGAAAACTCATGATCAGAAGAGGTCCTGGATGATTGGAAAAGAGCAAATCTAGTGCCCATATTTAAGGAAGAGAAGAAGGAGGATCCAGGGAACTACAGAGCAGTCAGCCTCACCTTAGTCCTTGGAAAAATCATAAATTAGATCCTCAAGGAATCCATTTCTAAGCATTTGGAGAAAAAGGTGGTGACAGGCAGCATGGATTCACCAAGGGCAAGTCATGCCTGAACAACTGGATTGCCTTCACAAGGTGACTGGCACTGTGAATGCAGGGAGACTGGTGTATGTGGTGTACCTTGATTTTAACAAGGCTTTTGATATGGTCTCCCACAACATTGTTGGAGGTGACCGGAGGAAGTATAGGTACTCCTTACTTAACCTTATCCCAGTTAACTTTGTTTTATTATTACGTCCCTGATCTATTAGAGAACATACTCATTTAGAGTTGCATGATGTTCGGTTATAACATTGTTTGGCCACCACCTACAAGTAGGTAACTACTGTGATATAATTGGATTTACTTAATCTCATTTAGCTTAAAGTTGCATTTTTCAAGAACGTAACTACGATGTTATGCGAGGAGTAGCTGTATGGACTAGATGAATGGACTGTAAGGTGGATAGAAAATTGGCTGGAACATAGGGCTCAGAGAGTAGTAATCAATGGCTCGATGTCTAGTTGGCAGTGGGTATAAGGTGGAGTCCCCAGGTGGTCAGTCCTGGGGACAGTTTTGTTTATATCTTCTTCAACAACGTGGACAATAGCATAGACCAGTGGTTCCCAGCCTTTTTAGACCACAGACCAGAAGTGATCACGGACTGGCAAACAGCAGACCAGAAGTGACCAGCATACTGCACAGCAGCAGCCAGCCCTTTTTTATACTCCGGGTCCAGCAGCTGTAGCCTGAGGGTTGGGAACCCCTAACATAGAGTGCACCTACAAGAAGTCTGCAGTTGACACCAAGCTAATAGATATGCTGGAGAGTAGGGCTAGGATACAGAGTGACATAGACAAATGGGAGGATTGGGCCAAAAGAAATCTCATGAGGTTCAACAAGAATAAGTGCAAAGTCCAGACTTAGGACTGAACAATCCCATGCACCGGTACAGGCTGGGGGCTGATTGGCTGGACAGCAGCTCTGCAGAAAAGGCCCTGGGGATTACAGTGGACAGTAAGCTGGGTATGAGCCAGCAGTGTGCCGTTGTTGTCAAGAAGGCTAACGGCATACTGAGTTGCATTGGTAGGTGTGTTGCCAGCAGGGCACAGGGAGTGATTATTCCCCTCTATTCAGCACTGATGAGGCCACATCTGGAGTACTGTATTCAGTCTTGGGCTCCTCACTACAGAAAGTATGTGGACAAATTGGAGAGAGTCCAGCAGAGGGTAACTAAAATGGTGAGGGGGCTTAGGTATGTGACTTCTGAGGAGAAGCTGAGGGAACTGGGTTTATTTAGTCTGGATAAGAGAAGACTGAGGCGGGATTTAATAGCGGCTGTCAATTACCTGAAGGGGGTTTGAAAGAGGATGGAGCTAGACTGTTATCAGTGGTGGTAGATGACAGAAGAAGGAGCTGTGGTCTCAAACTGCAGCAAGGGAAGTTTAGGTTAGATATTAGGAAAAATGTTAGGGTCATAAAACACTGGAACAGGTTACCCAGAGAGGTTGTGGAATCTCCATCCTTGGAGGTTTTTAAGACCCGTCTAAATAAAGCCTTCACTGGAATTATCTAGTTGGGGATGGTCCCACTTTTAGCAGGGGGTTGGACCTCCTGAGGTCCTTTCCAGTCCTAATTTTCTATGGTTCTAATGAACCTACACTGCTACTGGTTTGGAGTAGTACAGTATTTAGTATTAGTATTGAGCTGCCTGGCATGGTAAATGACCAGTAAAAAATGCCTTTAGTGTCTGCCAGCTGCTTGTAGCAACCGGTCCAGTTCCTTAGATATATGCTCATTTAATGTTATGAATTTTTAGTGTTAAAGCTTTGCACGTTACTTTTATTCTGCAAGACTTTCATGGCCACAAAAGGAAGAACTAGGATCTCAAATGCTGTTCCTCCTGTCTAGCTCTTCTGGCATTAGACCTGTGCACTTGGTACCTTCTCAACCATAGAGCAGGGTGTTTGCTTTCATAATGCCTAGTTTGTAGCATATTCATTCCCAGGGCAGGGAAATATATAACAGGCTTTGGGGTGTTGTGGGAACATGGCTTCTCAACCAACTTGTGAATGAGAACTTTAGACTCAGGAACTTTTTTTCCAAGGAAATACAGTATGTGGTGTACAGAGGCAGCTGTTCAGTGAAAAAGAACTCAAGTAATGGTGGGCAGCACTGAATACCAAGGTACCAGGTTGCAGTTAAAGACTAAAGAATTCACCTCTGCAGTTGGGAAGAATGGAGGTGACAGACTATCCTGGATCTGCATGGTGTTTCCAAATTTATCTCTCTAACTCCAGTTGCAAAATTGTCTTGGATCTGGAAAGATTCAGGAGCCCCAAGACCAGAAGGGGCTAGCCTCTTAGCTCTTTTTCTAGAACTTCTGCCAGATGGGCAGATAAAAGGAAATGATTAACTTCTGCTTCACCTCCCAAACTTCATTCTTCTTGATCCACTGTTAATTCCAAGTGTTTGGATCCATAGTCTAAAGCAGAATTGGATCATCTGTTCCTTCTGTGTGAACTCTGTATCCTTAAAAGAAAGTGCACGTGGGTCAATGGGTGGCTTTCAGCCTCGGAATCTGCTGTGTGTCATTGTGCCATTCCGATTCACTTGTTTACTGATTCTACAGCACATCCCGAACACTGGATAATTTCGGTAACTCCAAGAGTCTCAGGAACTTTACCTTTGCCCTGATTATGAACAAGAAAGGAGAAGAGTCTCTTGCCTTAATGCAGGATACCTTCTCTGAGTTAGATACACATGGGTGCACAAATAGACATCTAGGCCTGCGATAGGGAAACTTTTGCCATCTTTTTGAGACCTGGCACTCTGCTACAGTTATAAATTGTAAGTTATCATGTTGTTAGTGGCATGCCAAATCAGTTGATTGCTAGTATTTTTTTGCTACCTCTGTCCCAGATGGAGGGAGCTGACAAAATGACAATACTTAGAGTTAGCAGGTAGAGAAATATTTTGAGAGTATCCTTTGTCTTAAGGTTTGAGCCATGTGTAACTATGAAACTATGTTACCATATTCCTACTTTAGCTGCAGAGTCAGTTGGATGCAGAGGATCATCTTTCATAAAGTATATCTGTTTAGTAACAGGATTGCAGTTCTGGATGTACAACCATGGCTGTAGCTATATACCAGCAACCAAATAGGAGAGCCAGGATACCAGTCTCAGTATCTAAAACAGTAGCACCCATGGCTGTATTCTTTCTGCTGTCGTCAGAGAACATAACTGTATTGCCAGTAATACTCTTCTCAGCAGTCTCATTAAGTAGAAAAACTTCATGCCTAAAGCAAGAGGCGATCAGTCATTTTTAACAGCTGTGGTTTAACCTTGTTTTAACCACAGGATTAACCTACTGCCTAAACTAAAATCCAACTATTAATACAAGTAAACTGCCCCTTTTAGAGACTGCTGTGTCATTCTACCTACTATTGAGCATCTGTAGCTGCTGACAAGTACTTTTTTAGCATGTACATGTAGTGGGTATAACGAGAACTTTGGTACTGTTTCTTTACTCCTCCTTTTGCCATCTTGGGTTCTCTTTCACAAGACCTGAAGGTAAGAGGTTTATGTTGAATTATAGTTTGAGGTGGTAGGAAAAGTATACTGGAGCAAAGTTTTCAGCTGAGATAATAATATGTGCACATGACAATTCATTTAAATGGAATTAAGACCAGAAGTTTGAGGAACTAAAAGGGTAGCACGGCAGCAGCTAATTTATTGGGGAAAAATGCCAAGCAATAGGTGCTGGAAAGAATTAAACTACTTGTCACAGGTTGTACACTTATGCAATGATTAATTTTGGGGAACATTATTTATACACGCACAGATATTCCCCATACTGAGCATATTACTGTCATGCTTGGTATGTGTTAACGGTTAATGATAAGCTCTGTCCATTGAAACAATTTATATGTTATGTGTTATCTTGATTCTTTTCCCCTTTTTTGACTGGCTGAATGAAGTGATTCAATATTGAATGTATGTGTTTTGTTTAGTGGACAAAGTTTGGTGAATTAGAAGTTGCCAGGGTAAGGTTCTTTCCAGTATACTTTGAAGAAGTTGACTGTTTCAGCTTTTATGATGTTCCTTGCTTACTTTCATTTGCTCCTGAGTGGCTTGTAGACCAACTGATCAGCAGAGGATTTCATATTTGGGTGGTGGTTCTGGTTCAGTGCTGTTAACTCTTTAACCTTGATTAATGGTCTACTACTGTAGATCATTGTGGAAGAGCTGAGCTGTGAAGTTTTCTACTTGTGCATGTTCAGTCACAAACCTGTGCTAAAATCCAGCATGCAGAGCAGCTTAATGTTTTGTATAAGCTGGGCAAATCAGCCAAGTAACACCAAGGCTTCTGCTTTCAGTATCTCTGCGTTGGACCAAGCTGCCACCAGTGTGGACAAATAGCCGGGACCACGTGAGGGAGGTGCCCTATATGAGATATGGACATTCAGCAGTGCTAATTGATGACACCATCTACATATGGGGCGGCCGTAATGACACCGAGGGAGCCTGCAATGTGCTATATGCCTTTGATGTCAGTAAGTGCCAGATTCTTACCCTTTCTCTGCTCTGAGTGATCTGTGTGATGTGTGTGCCCTTCCCTCCCTCTTGGTTGGTTTTATGATGGTGTTGTAAAAATGACAGCTTTGTTGTGCTGTGTCACTCTGTCTCCATGAAGAGATGATCGAGAGTAAGTATAGAAGGCCAGGAATCAGCCCTTTTATTGGGAACATATTTGAAAGGGTGTCTGTGACTAGCACTGTCTGAAAGAGTAACAGAATGGCTAATGTGTTTACACATTTGATTCTCTCTGTATACCAGCTTTAAAAAAGCCTTCGATCTGGCATCCCATGATCACCTTTTGGCAAAACTGGCCAACTGAGGCCTCAGGTCCACCATGATCCGCTGGCTGGGGAATTGGCTCCGTGGTTGGACCCAGAGGGTGGTGGTTGATGGAAGTCAATCGTCATGGTGCCCTGTGACCAGTGGGGTCCCTCAAGCTCTGTCCTTGGTCCTGTTTTGTTCAACCTCTTCATTAATGATGTGGACATTAGAGTCAGAAGCAGACTGGCTAAGTTCGCCAATGATACTAAACTTTGGGGTAAAGCATCTACACCTGATGACAGGGTGGTAATCCAGGTTGACCTTGACAGGCTCAGTAAGTAGGCAGATGAGAACCTGATGGGGTTTAACACCAAAAAATGCAAGGTTCTTCACCTTGGGAGGAAAAACCTGCAGGATGTCTATAGGCTCGGCAGTGCTGCGCTGACTAGCACTATGGACGACAGCAACTTGGGGGTCAGGATTGACCACAAGATGAACATGAGCCTTCAATGTGATGCTGCAGCCAGTAAAGCAAACAAAACGCTGGCTTGCATCCATAGATGCTTCTTTACTAAATCCCAGGATGTCATCCTCCCACTGTAGTAGGCCTTGGTGAGGCTGTAGCTGGAGTACTGTGTCCAGTTTTGGGTTCCACAATTCAAAAAGGATGCGGAGAAGATTGAGAGAGTCCAGAGGAGAGCCACGTGCATGATCAGAGGTCAGGAAAATAGACCATATGATGAGAGGCTTAGAGCCATGGGACTTTTCAGCCTGGAAAAGCTCAGGCTCAAGGACAGCCTGGTGGCCATCTATAAGTTTATAAGGTGTTCACTAGGACCTGGAGGAACGTTTGTTCACCAGAGCGCCCCAAGGGATTACAAGGGCAAATGGTTATAAACTCCTGTGAGACCATTTCAGGCTGGACATAAGGAAGTATTTCTTTACTGTTCGAGCCCCTAGAGTCTAGATTAAGGACTGGGTTTCCATGCGTGGTGAAAGGCTCAGTGCAAGTTTCCCAGTTTGTTTTAAGATAGCAATGAGATTTTTCTGTGACTGGCAACTGGAAGTAACAGTATTACCATCAGTCCAGGATGGTTATGAAGCACCTGTGGTAGCAGCTGGTCTTTCCTAATTGCCAGCTGAAGCCATTTAGCACAAGCGTTAAGTGAAAATTGACTGAAAGTCCACAGACTGTAGTCCTAGTCCAAACCCTTGCACAGCTGTCCATATACACTTGTGCTCATTCCTTCCCAGCCCTAGAAAGTGGACTCTGCTAATCCTTTCCTGCTCAAGGCAAGTGATAGAAACCACGCTGCCTGAAACACTTCAGCAGTGCTTTATTCACTCTGGAGAGCAGAGGCCTGCAAGGGTGTGGGTGCAGGTATGGACCAAATTAGATGTCCTAGGTCTTTTATGACCTGTTGCTTTTGGCTGAGCTTTGTCTGCTACTGTATGACAGGATTTGGAAATAGCCCCAGGCTTGGCAGAAATCTTGGTATGAACAAAGAGAGCTTTTGCTAAACCTAGTCTCCCCTGGGCTCATGCTGACCTTGCAGCAAGCCCCTAAGTACAGCTCCAGCCAAGGTCTGGTCAGATAGTTGTGGCTGCAAGCCAAGTTCAGAAACATTCTGCTCCTGGAGAATGTTGAACACATTCCAGTTTTGCCACTTTTTCAAATAAGCATTGCTGCTGGCAGCCTGCAACAGCAAAGGGTCTCCTGTTGCTTCAAGGCTTATCTGTGCTGTGCTTCCCAGAACAGGTGCCTGCATGAGCTCAGCAGTGAGCTTCATGAGGCCCTGCATGGGGAACACTTAACTAGGCCTGCAGATCCCCTGAGTTGAGTCAGTTGCCAAAGTTTGCTAACTATAGAGGAATTTGTCAGAATTGGATATGACTGAGGCAGATGAGCTTAAGGGTGCTGTGGATAGAAGGTAGCAGGGAATCGTGGAACAGGAGGAAGAAGAGGCTCTCACAGCAGTAGGTCAAATCTGTAATGGAAAAAAAGCAATAATAATGTAGGGAGCAGTGAGTAAGGATTCATTTACATAACCAGTTACTTTTGAACAGTAAATTTATTGATCTGAGCAGCAGGGCCTAGACTGCTACTTACTTCCACCATGTAAAAAAGCCAGAATCTCAGACTGCCCTGGCCACTCTTACAGAGCAGTTTGGCGTGATTGCTAAAAAGCTCTGATAAACTGAGAAGTAATGCATAATTGAGTTGCAGGGAAGAGAAGCTAACTTCTCTTCTTTTTGAAGGAGTTTCTCAGGAGCTGTGTGCATTCTGTTTTCTATCTCTGGATCTATTGTCTTGTTTGTTCTTAATGTTCATCTTCCTTTATTTTAGGTACACATAAGTGGTTCACTCCGAAGGTGTCTGGAATGGTCCCAGGAGCCAGAGATGGTCACTCAGCTTGTGTCTTGAGAAAGAGCATGTACATCTTTGGAGGCTATGAGCAGCTGGTAGGTGGACTCCAGTATGATGCACCTGTGTCCCTGTGTGGTGAAATCTAGGTTGAAGGATGATTGGGGAGCCCTACTTTTCATTAGCGCATTCTAGTAACTGAAATGCAAATGGATGTCCATATTTAAGATGGACTAAAATTTTATGTTCTCATCCCTGCTTATAATTTTGCCATTCTTTTGTCCTTTAGGCTGAACCTTTCCAGATGTGGCTTCTGCTTCAAGCCAAACATTTTCCTTCCACCATCTCCATCCCTCTCCTGTGCCACCCTGCAAAAAAAGTTTTCAGACGTGGTTTTAAGAAAAATTCAGAGCTTTGTAACATTAAATGAAGGAAAAACTTTTAACGAGGCAAGCTCATCTGATCTAAATGTCAGAATCTTTAAATGAGATCAGATGAAATCCTGGCATCAAAGGTAAAGTCCTGCTTGCTGTCCCTGAAAAAATCCACCTAGGTTTGGCCAGGAAGTGAGACACAGGAAGTCCTGGTTACTGAATATGTGCAGTAGGATGCAGTCTCTATTATGCTGCTTAATTTGCTGAACATTCACCTGTCCTACACATGTACCCAAGGCTTGGTGAGCTCTTTTCTTGCATCTCCTTGTTTGCCCTCCCATATTAAAATGCCTTTAGCCTAAGTGCAGTTTGCACTGATTGGAGGGCAGAAGACTAGATATTCAAGTCTTATCTGAACTGATCTTTCTGTGCATAAACCCTTGTTGAACAAGTTCTCTCTTTTAGGACAGGGGTACATAATCCTGTCCTTTGCCCCCTCTTTCTTATAGGGAAGGTTGCATTAACTTGCCTCTAACAGAGTTGGAGATTGCAGCTAGGACTCGGTGGTGAACCTAAGTCTTTCCCATTTAAACACACGGCTCAGAACATATGTGCCAAGTCTGTAACCTGAGCTGTGTTCAGTATTAGCAAACTTGTTTTGTTTCTACACTGGTCCATTTGCATAACAGCCTGCTACTGCTTGCTAGCTAGGAGACTTAACCCCAGGCTCAAATGATAGAGACTGTGCTGTGGATTTGAATGAAAGGTCTTCAGAGCCCCTACGTGTAGCGGTGACTGACTATACACAGGACTCTTGGGCTTGTCCATTTTTTATTTAAAAAGGTCAAACTCAAATAGTCTAAGCAGGATAATGTCAGGATGAGGCTGCCTATGCAGCTTCAGTTCTCCCTCTAATGCATGCTCAACGTTATACAGTCATTGTCTATGCTACAGTCTACTGTCTATACTGTCTTTGCTACAGAAGCTTCTCACTCCCTGCGCAGGGTAGACAATGAATGAGGCAGTGTTGTGTTGCAAAAGTAACTCTCTTACCTTATTTGTAGCTGTTTGAAATGACTACTGAATGAGACAAAGAACTGCAGAAAGAAAAGGCAACCCGTGCAGTTAAACTACACTGGGATTCAGAAGAACTAGGTTTAGCCACACTTTCCAGTACTTCTCTTAAGAATTTCATAGGTGTGCAGTACTTTCTTATCACCTGGAGGCCCAGCGTGCCAAGATTGGGGCCAAGCTCTTGGAGATACAGTTTGAACTCCCTGAGGGCTGTACATGGCCTGGCATCCTTGAAAACTTTCAGAATAGGCACTTAATTGTCAGGACACTTAAAACTAGCAATGACTTTGCACATCTTGGCTTGAGTCCTGCACTTCACTTTCCTATGTGTAGAGTTTCAGGGAAATTACGCTCACCCCTCTCAGGTACTGTGAAACATTGGCATAGAACTCCATAATATCAGTCTCCTAGGCTTTTCTAATTCTATATCCAGTGTAGGATTTGGATTGTGTCCAGTTAACAAGGTTGGGGGCCATAAAGAATACTGGGGATAAGAAATGATGAACAGCTGCCTTATTCCCTGGGACTGATCATCCTGTGCACTGAATGAATTTAATTCCAGATGTGGGTCCTGTTGATTCCCCTATACAGAAGCTCTGTCTCCAAAGAGAAGCTCCAGGTCTCTAGGACCTCCTAGTTTCCTGCAGTCAATTAGGTCTTGGCCTGTTGAATCCATTGGTAACTAGACTGCTCTGCTGTCTTCCAGGCTGACTGTTTTTCGAATGACATCCACAAATTGGACACCAATAGCATGATATGGACTCTAATCTCAGCCAAGGTCAGTATTTGTTTTTTAGTCTGCCCTGTGGAGGACCCCTCATGTCTGCTACCCTTCAGGGATACTGCACATTCCTGCTCCACAACTTCTGTCTCACTTGGTTGGAATCTGCAAGAGTGAGTTCTTTGTGGACTGGCTACACATCTCTGTGCTAGGCCACCAAGGCCAAATTTCAGTACTCTCACATAGCTCTGGGAAGCCTGCATTTTTACTCCTTTTATTTATTTGTCTATTTATTCCAGGGTACGCCAGCTCGCTGGAGAGACTTCCATTCAGCCACCATCATAGGGACAAAGATGTTTGTATTTGGTGGCAGAGCAGATCGCTTTGGGCCCTTTCACTCCAACAATGAGATCTACTGTAACCGGATAAAAGTGTTTGACACGGAGACAAACTCCTGGCTGGATTCCCCTCCTACTCCAGTGCTCCCTGAAGGCAGGAGGAGCCACTCGGCATGTGAGTTGTCCTGATCAGCATGTGAGTCCTGCCCGGCCTCTGATATTTGTCCTGCCCCACCCTGCACTCTGGGATCTGGTGCCTGATTCAATATGCAGAGCCCAGGGCTCCCCAGGGTTCTGGAAATTTAACAGCAGGAAGCAACAAGAGGGAAGCAGTGAATTTAACCCATAGGCTGGGGGTTGAGCACCCCTGATAAACTCTGCTTTGAACATGAAGGTGGCATGCAGTAAGGGAAAGCACCTGAACCCATTCTTCTATATTTGGTGCTATAGGGAGACACAGACTGGGTTTTGTCATGAGTGTGCTGATGTGTCTCCTTACTTCCTGCAGTCTGCTACAATGGGGAGTTGTATGTATTTGGTGGCTACAATGCACGTCTGAATAGACACTTCCACGATCTCTGGAAATTTGATCCAGGTATTTAGATTCTTACATTTTCTAATTATTTTTTTGAATGGTGGTATGCAAGAGCCTCAAACATGTGCATATTGGGGTGTATTCACCAGCATGTACAACAAAAATCTGGAGGTCCCTTCAACAGTGAAACATTGTCCTGTTTACATAATGGATATAAACCTGCTTATATTCTTGTGAGCCCCATTCCTCCTGAAACTGACATCGTAGGAAAAAGTAATAATGCTGACTGTATCCTTCTACTCAGAATAGAAAAGGGTAATGACCTTCAGTTGTGGGACTTGCCTTATACTGTGCTTCTCCTTGACAAGGTCCTGAAGTGATTGGTAGCTCAGGGGAACTCTGGAGAATACAAGCCTGCTGGGAATCACAGCTTCAATAGGGAAAACAGTGGAGTTTGGACCTTAACAAGACCCCTCCCAACACTGCATCCCCAAAAGGCACTGAAGGTCATTTTCTGCAGACCATCAGAAATAGTTCCTCTTGACAACTACTGTTCTGAGATCCAAGCAGACAGTTGAGCCAGCAAGTGGAATTCAGTCTCACCCTGGGCAAGTCACTCTTTTTCTGAGTAGCACCTGAACCTCAGTAAAGCAGCTGTTCAGGGCAGCTCATCCTTGCCTTATGCTATTCAGTGGTTTTTCCACAGGCTTCAATCTCCAGTTAACTGCTGGAACAAAGAGAACCTGCCCTGGCCATCTACCCTGCCTTCATCTTCAAAAGGGCAGACCTGTTTGATCTGTCTGCTCCGGAGAGATGGGCTCTGCACTTACTGCAGATGCCACAAGAGGGCACTAGATCCACGTGCATCCTGCCTAAGAGAAGAAGCTGGAATTATGCTTCAGCAAGTGCTGGAGGAGGGAGGCTAGCTGGGCTTTTGCTCCTCGATTTCATGGTTGTCTTGCCCCTTTTCCCAAAAAAGCAGCTGCAGTCTGCTGCCTAGCAAAGTATGAACTTTAGCAACCTCAGCTGATTGTAGACAGTTCTAAGATTGTAGTGAGTTCTAAGTATGTGGACAGACTGGCTTGGTCTTGGTAGAGTACTTTGAGGCAGGGGAGAGGGCTGGATACTTTGGCTGCCTACCATAAGCAATCAGGAGCAGCATACCCAGCTAGGTGAACCCATTCCAGGATCCTTCCTCAGATCTCTCATTAAGGAGAGCATGCATATGACCTAAATGGGATCTCAGAGGGAGATTCCATAACACCTGTCTTATCAAGTGGCTCCTCCAGAAATCCTGTCTGACCTCAAACGAGAATTTCTTGCTCTGTGCCTGGAATAGACACTCCTTATGCACCATCACTAAAGGAGTTCCCCCCCCCCCATTCCCTACAGTAAAGGTGGACCAAGAAAGATGATCGAGTTGCAAAGAAATGGGTCTAGTAGGATGCTAGGAGGTTTGGCTATTGAAGGGTCAGTCCAGCACATCCTCATTTTAAAATTCTAACCTGCTTAAGTTGTAGGCTTGTCACAGTGTATAAATAAATACCTGTAATCAGGTGGATAAGGTTTTTTGTTGAGCTTTTTGTTGAGCTTAGGCTTGGGCCCACTCATGTGACAGGCTTGTGGGTTTCTCCTCAGTCTCTTTTTCCTGGAGGAAGATTGAGCCAAAGGGGAAAGGACCATGCCCGCGCCGCAGACAGTGCTGTTGCAGAGTGGGGGACAAGATTATTCTTTTTGGGGGCACCAGGTGAGTGATGGGGGAGCATGGCATCTGCTGGATGGGGTGGAGTTAGTCAAAGGTTCCTTTGTCCCTTCCCCCGGATTCCCTTTAGAGCTGATTCTCCCTGTACTCCCACCTGAGTTAATCAGTTCCTTCCCTTAAATGAAGCTACTTCTTCCTGGTCCTCAGGTGCATGGCACATGCTGCTTGGTAACCTGTAATTCAGGGGGCCAAAAACAAGGGCCTATGTTCCTGCTGGGATATACATTAATCAGTGTAGAAAAGAAGTGCTTATTATCAATTGTTCCTGGGGCCAAGTTCATGAAACCCAAAGGAGAGGAAAGGAGGCCCAGCAAAGACTAGGGGTGGAAAACAGACCTGGCTGGTAAGGATGCGTGACATAAGTAAGTGGCTTTCTAAACCCTTCCTGTAGCTGCTCTGTCCTGCTCTCCAGAAAGCTGTATCCTTGTTTCCACCCTGTGCATATCAGACTGAGTGTTCCCCATTTTTTGCTTCCAAGGAAGAGATTGTGGAGAGTCTGTGTGTGGAGTAGGCAAAGGAGTATTGTACCTTTTGGAGAAGAACTGAGGATGGAGCCTTAGAGAAACTGGGCAGAGAAAAGCCCCACTGAGAAGCCATTTCTGGCTCATGGTGCGGAGATCCTGTTTGACCTCTTAGCTAGAGATGCAGCTAGCAAGGGATGTAAAGGGTAACAAGAAGGGTTTCTACAAGTATGTCGGTAGCAAGAGGAGGATCAGGAAAAGTGTGGGTCCCTTACTGAATGGGGCAGGCAACCTTGTTACAGAGGATGCTGAAAAGGCTGAATTGCTCAATGTGTTTTTTGCTTCCGTCTTCACAGGCAAGGGCAGCTCCCAGACTACTGCACCTGGCAGCACAGTTTGGGGAGGAGGTGAGCAGCCCTAGTGCTGAAAGAACAGGTTAGGGACTACTTAGAAAAACTGGAAATGTACAAGTCCATGGGGCTGGATGGGATGCACCCAAGGGTGCTGAGGGAGTTGGCTGATGTGATTGCAGAGCCATTGGCTATCATCTTTGAAAACTCATGGAAATCAGAAGAGGTCTTGGATGATTGGAAAAGGGCAAATATAGTGCCCATATTTAAGGAAGGGAAGATGGAGGATTCAGGGAACTACAGACCAGTCAGCCTCATCCTTTAAAAGCAAGGAGTTGTCCAGTCAAGCCAGTTGCCTCCCTTCCTGTAATATGCGAGCCTCCACACACAACTCTTGCTGACTGGGCTCCTTGAGGAGCTCCTGCCAACATAATGATTAGTGCACACAAATAAAGGTCTTTATATAGGCTGGCTGGAGGCAGCACTAGTTCTCCTGTTCAGTACAGAGACCAGTGGGAAAGAAGCTAATGCTGTAGAAGTTCAGTCTTCTGGCTATACCCTAGAACAGAGCTGTTTGGCAAATGCACTAGGCATACTTCAGTGTAGAATTTGGAGTCATGAGGGCTACACCTTCTTTGCTTCTAAGCTCTACTTGCTTCCTCTTGCATTGACTGGTGCAAGAAGGGTGAGCCTTTGCCTAGGGGGGCATGAAGGGGAGTTCTTTCTACTGTGTTGCTGAAGGCCATGAAGAGTTTAAATTATCCTTGTGAGTACCGAACATTGCAAAGCCATGTGATGATTGTGCTCCCGCGTTAATGGCCTCCATAAGGAACAATAACAAGGTAAAGGTGTCTTCTGCCCAGAATGAGGAAAAAGCTGTGAGCATCTCTGGTCAATCTATAACTGTGAGCAGGTGGGTCCACTCGCCTCACTTTTGTCCTGCTCCAAATCACCAGGACCTCTGCCTCATCTTCACTCCCTCTCTCCTGCCACATCTTGATATTATATTGTTCTGTGGGAGTATGGATGGTGTCTAGAGTAATGGTCAGACTGATGAGGATTGATCCTCTGCAGGGCAGGGCTCCACCACCTCTACACCTTGTTCCTTTCCTCTCAGGTGACGAGTCATCCTTCTCTTCTGACAGTGAGTGAGAGTCACAGGATCTCAGCTTCTCTGTGGCCCTATTCAGTTGTTGAATCCGCAAAGTGTTGGTGGCCTTCCCCTCTAGACAGATCTCTCTCTTTGAAGTTCAAGCCTAACCTGCAGCCATTTTCCTTCTCTCAGGGATTGGCAGATCGTGGGTGGTGAGATTTCTACCCACCTCTCTCCAAGATCCTCAACTAGGCGGTTCTGTAGATCCCACGTGTATGTCCTATAACCTAATTAGCTGTAACTCAGGTACACAGGGGATCTAACTTCCGCCTGCTATCTTTTCCTTGCCTGGGGGTGCTAAAAAAAAAAAAAGCCAACAAAACAGGCTCTCACCCCCTTGTTTGTATTACATTCTCAAGAAGAAAAACTGAGAACCTGAGTTCGGAGGTCCAGCTCAGCTCCCTGTAGCTCGCTTGAACCTGGCTATTCAGTTCACTTATTCAGTCCCTCCAGGCAAATCCCTCCTTTGCCTGAACGATCTGAGAGTCCCTCAAGGCTAACACCACCTCTGGTGTCAGTTCATGCCCCGTTTCCTATTGGGTTTGATTTCATAGATTTCTAGGGTCGGAAGGGACCTGACAGATCATCGGGTCCAACCCCCTGCTCCAGACAGGAAAGAGTGCTGGGGTTAAGTAACCCCAGCCAGAAGCCTATCCAATCTCTTCTTGAACACCTCCAAGATAATGGAAATCATCACCTCCCTTGGAAGCCGGTTCCATATTTTGGCAACCCTCATTGTAAAGAATTTCTTCCTTATGTCCAATCTAAATCTATTCTCCTTCAGTTTGTGGCCATTATTTCTGGTAACCCTGAGGGGTGCCCTGGTAAACAGAGTGCCCCCTGTTCCCTGCTGGGCCCCTCCAATGAGTTTGTAGACAGCCACAAAATTGCCTCTCAGCCTTTTGTTGCAGAGGCTGAAGAGATTCAGGTCCCTCAGTCTGTCTTCATAGGGTCTTACTGCAGGCCCTCAACCAGACGAGCAGCCCTCCTCTGGACCCTCTCAAGGTTATCCACATCCCTCTTGAAGTACGGCGCCCAAAACTGGATGCAGTATTCCATCTGTGGCCTCACCAGTGCCACACAGGGGAATTATCACTTCCCTAGACCTGCTTGTGATGCACCTGCTAATGCCAGAAAGAGTGTGGTTAGCCTTGCTTAGTCCCACTACACACTGGTGGCTCATGTTCATTTTTGCATCAACCAGGACTCTCAGATCTCTTTCCACTGCTGTGGTGCTCAGGATGGTACCCCCTCAGTCTATAGGTGTCGGAGATTCTTTCTCCCCAAGGAGCACCTTGCCTTTATCCTTGTTAAATTGCATCCTATTCTTATCTGCCCACTTCCCCAGTCTGTCCAAATCTGCCTGAATTCACTCCCTGCCCTCTAGTATGTTAACTGTACCCCATAGTTTAGTGTCATCTGCAAATTTGGACAAGGTGCTTTCAACACCTTCATCCAAATCACAGATGAAGATATTAAATAGCACTGATCCAAGGACAGAGCTTTGGGGGACACCACTGCCCACATCCCTCCAGGGAGAAACTGACCCATCCACCACCACTCTCTGGGTGCGTCCTGTGAGCCAGCTTTTCACACACCTTACTGTGAAAAGATCCGAGCAAGCTGAGTAGCTGTGATGTGGAAGAATTGGGTGCAACACTGTCTTTTTAAAATCCAGGTAAATAATATCTAAGCACTTTGTGACCTGGTCATAAAAAGAGACCAGGTTGGTCAGGCAGGATCTGCCTGCTATAAATTTATGTTGGTTGCCCCTTACCATAGTGTGACTCACTGGCCCCCTGCAAATGTGATCCTTTATGATTTTTTCTAAGGTCTTGCCAAGAATAGAGGTGAGGCTAACTGGCTTATAATTATCCGGGTCCTGATGTCATTCCTTTAGTACCCTTGGGTGAAAATCGTCAGGGCCCACATACATCCAGCCCTTCCAAGTGCCCCTTCACTAGGTCAGTGCTAACCATTGGTGGATTGCTATTACTCACACTCCAGACTGAAGACTCATTGGGAGGTGTATTTGTATCAGTGTTCAGGAATACAGAAGCAAAGAAATTGTTTAAGAGCTCTGCTTTTTCCATCCTATCAGTTATGAGTTGCCCTAGTACATTCGGTAGCAGCCCTATGTTACCTTGCGCCTTCTTCCTGCTCCCTATGTACTTAAAGAAGGACTTTTTGTTATCCTTAATCTTTGTTGCCAACTTGAGTTCTGTAACAGCTTTGGACTTCCTCACTGCTTCCCTGCAAGTGCGAGTCAAGCAGGTATACTCCTCCTTTTCCTTGGACACTCTCTCCATGTGTCCCCATCCCTCTGACTTAGGGGGTACACCCACAACTACCCCGCCATCCAGCATTAGTTACCTTGTTCAGTGGATTGGGTTGGTCATTCTTTTGTGGTCACAGTATCCCTGTGTCCCTCTAGGGTTCAGCTGGCTAAGTCTCTGCTGCAGTGGAGTCCTCTTCCCAGTCCTGCTACACTGCCTTTGTTCCCCTGGACACCAAACAATGAACCTCTCAGCATCCTTTTAAACCCCACGGGCTTCCTCTGAGCCAGTCAGCACCAGCTCTAAAGGTATGTGTTCCTTGGACTCTGGAACCGGTGTGCTGCTCCAGTCCATCTGTCCCTGGTGCCCCCGCCCCATTCTTTTTTGTGTGCTGGGGAAGCCCAGCCCATCTGAACCCTGCCAAGTGAGTTCCTCTCCCCCCAGCATCCTTCTCTGGCATGTCAGGCAGCTTGGCTTGCCTGGACCCTGCTGGGTGAGTATTTTTTTCCCCTGGAGCTTATCCCTGGTGCACTGGGGAAGTCTGGCTCACCCAGACCCCGCAGGGTGAGTTCCTTGCCGCACAGCATTCTCCAGTGTGCCAGGCAGCACAGCTTTCCCAGACCCCATGAGGTGAGTTTACTACCTGTACTGCCTCTCCCTCAGAGTCTAGCAGGAGCTGCATCCTAGCCCCTGCTACAGTAACCAAGCAAACAGGCCACAACTCTTCCCTGGTGCAACAAACCATGGAAAGATCCCAATGTGACCCAGGAGTCAGATGGTCACTAGAAGTCTCAAACCCTGTGCCTTAGTGCAAGGCTGTTACTGACTGCTTCATAGAAAGTTAGGATTAGAAGGGACCTCAGGAGGTCATCTAGTCCAACCCCTTGCTCAAGCCAGGACTATCCCTAACTAGGTCATCCTAGCCAAGGCTTTGTCTAGCCAGGTTTTGAAAACTTCCAAAGACAGAGATACCACCACTTGTCTGGGTAACCTGCTCCAGTGTTTTACTACCATCCTAGTGAGAAAATACTTCCTAATATCTAAGCAAAACTTCTCATGCTGCAACTTGAGACCATTGCTCCTTGTTGTCATCTGCCACCACTGAAAACAGTCTAGCTCCATCCTGGTTTGAACCCCCCTTCAGGTAGTTGGCAGCTGCTATTAAACCCCCCTCAGTCTTCTCTTCTCCAAACTAAATAAACCCAGTTCCCTCAGCCTCTCCGCATAAGTCATGTGCCTCAGCCCCTGAACCGTTTTAGTTGCCCTCCACTGGACTCTCTCCAATTTGTCCATATTGTTTCTGTAGTGGGGAGCGCAAAACTGAACACAGTACTCCAGATGTGGCTTCACCAGCGCAGAATAGAGGAAAATAATCATTTCCCATGCCCTGCTGGCAACACACCTACCAATCCAGCCTGCTATGCCATTAGCCTTCCTGGCAACATGAGTCCTGCTGACTCATATCCAGCTTATTGTCCACTGTAACCCCCAGGCCCTTTTCTGCAGAGCTGCTGTCCAGCCAATCAGCCCCCAGTCTGTACCGGTGCATGGGATTGTTCCGTCCTAAGTCCAGACTTTGCACTTGTCCTTGTTAAACCTCTTGAGATTCCTTTTGGCCCAATCCTCCACTTTGTCTAGGTCACTCTGAATTGAAGCCCTACCTTTCAGTGCATCTGCTACTCCCCACAGCTTGGTGTCATCTGCAGGCTTGTTGAGGTTGCACTCTGCCATCTTACAGGTCATTGATGAAGACATTAAACAAAACTGGCCCTAGGACCAACCCCTGGGGGACTCACTTGATACCAGCTACCAACTAGACATCAAACCATTGATTACAACTTTGAGCCCAATGTTCCAGCCAATTTTCTGTCCACCTTATAGTCCATTCATCCAGCCCATACTTCCTTAGCTTGCCTGCGATAACGTTGTGGGAGACCATATCAAAAGCCTTGCTAAAATCAAGGTATACCACATCCATCGGGCTCTGCATCCATAGAGCCAGTCATCTCATCACAGGAGGTAGTCAGGTTGGCCAGGCATGACTTGCCCTTGGTAAATCCATTCTGATTGTTCCTAATCCATCTTTTCTCCTCCAAGTTCTTATAAATGGATTCCTTGAGGATCTGCTCCATGATTTTTCCAGGGACTGAGGTGAAGCTGACTGGCCTGTAGTTCCCTGGATGCTCCTTTTTTCCCCTTTCTTAAATATGGGTACTATGTTTGCTCTTTTTCAATCATCTGTGACCTGTCCTGATTGCCATGAGTTTTCAAAGATGGTGGCCAATGGCTCTGCAGTTACATCAGCCAACTCCCTTAGCACTCTTAGGTCCATCCCATCTGGCCCCATGGACTTGTACACGTCCAGTTTTTATAAGTAGCCTGTAGGCTGCTATGGGCAGAACCTGGGTAGATCACATCAGGGTATGTTTGGTCACACTAGCTGAGCTGACCAGTTTTACTTTTGTTGCTGGCTTTGGCCAAGGACCCACTGTTCAGGGCCTTAGCCTATGATGCAGCCAGACTAATAGATAATACTCTGAGGCCACCTCTGCTTGGTAGCAATGCAAAACAAACAAAAGAAGTTAAACAAATAAGTTAGCACTTAGCTGTCTTCCAGTGGTTCTTCCAGGCTTCACCTCCTAGTTGCCTCTTATCTTTCAGAGGCTTTGCAGAGCCTGTAGGCTTGTGCAGCAAAACAAATGAACAAACAAACAGAGAAGAGCCCTGCTCCAAGCTCTCCTGGTTGCTGCTTAATCCCTGGCAATTCCAGGCCAAAGGCAGCCTATTCCTTGGCCAGGTGCAGCTCCCTGAGGCTGCTTTCAGTGTCTTGTATCCTTCCTGCTCTGGGCTCATGTGGCTAACCCTCTCTCACTCACTGCACTTGTGTCAGCTCCCTTGCTGAGGGACTCACTGTGTCCCAGGACCTGGTTCCCCAGCCTCCAGTGAGTTCTACCAGGTCTGGGGTGGGTGTGCAGAGGTGCTTCTGGGGTGTGGGGCTGTTCAGACTCTCCCAAGCCCCTAGGAACACAGCAGGGCCCTGTTACATAGTTCCTAACCTGTTCTTTCATCACTTTTGGCTGCTCACCTCCTCTCCAAACTGTGCTGCGAGGTGCAGTAGTCTGGGAGCTGCCCTTGCCTGTGAAGATGGAGGCAAAGAAGGCACTGAGCACTTCAACCTTTTCTGCATGCTCTGCCACAAGGTTACCTGCCTCATTCAGGCACCTACACTTTCCCCAATCCTCCTCTTGCTACCAGCATACTCATAGAAACCCTTCTCGTTACCTTTCACATCCCTTGCTAGCTGCAACACCAGTTGCACTTTGGCCTTCTTGTCTTCATCTCTGCATCCCTGAGCAATGCTCTTGTATTCTTCCCTAGTTATTTGTCCAAATTTCCATTTCTTATAAGCTTCCTTTTTGTAATTTAGTTTACTGAAGAGCTGCCTGCTAAGCCAAGCTGGTCTTCTGCCATACTTGCTAGTCTTCCTGTGCATTGGGATGGTTTGTTCCTGCACTCTCAGTAAGGCTTCTTGAAAGTACAGCCAGCTCTCCTGGACTCTTCTCCGCAGGGGATCCTGCCCATGAGTTCCCTGAGTAAGTCAAAGTCTGCTTTTCTGAAGCCTGAGATCCTTACTCTGCTGCTTTCCATCCTTGCTTTTCTCAAGATCGTGAACTCAGTCATCTCATAGTCACTTCTTCCCAAGTTGCCATTCACTACATTCCCCACCAGTTCTTCCCTGATTGTGAGCAGCAGGTCAAAATGATTCTGGCTGCTAGTTGGCCGCTCCAGCACTTGCACCAGGATGTTGTCCCCAATACTTTCCAAAAACTTCCTGGATTGCCTGTGCACTGCTGTATTGCCCTCCCAGCAGATGTCAGAGTGACTGAAGTTCCCCATGAGAACCAGGGCCTGTGATTGGGAAACTTCCGCTAGTTGTTTGAAGAAAGCCTCATCCACTACTTCCCCCTGGTCTGGTGGTCTATAGCAGACCCCCACCACGACATCATCCTTGTTGCTTTCCCCTCTGACCCTAACCCAGAGACTCTCAACAGGCCCATCTCCAGTTTCATACTGGAGTTCTGAGCAATCTTACGGCTCTGCTACATAAAGTGAAACTCCTCCTCTTCTTTTCCCCTTCCTGTCCTTCCTGAACAGTTTGTACCCATCCATGACAGTGGTTCAGTCCTGTGAACTATCCCACCAACCCTCTGTTATTCCAATCACATCAATGTTCCATGACTATGCAAGGACTTCCAATTCTTCCTGCTCTCTGCTCATTTCCCAGGCTCTGTGCATTTGTGTACAGGCACCTGAGGTAACTAGTTGATTCCCCTGACTTCTCAGGAGGTGAGAGCACCTCTCTGTTGCCCTCTCCTGCTTGCTGTTCCTCCAGGTCTTCTGCTTCCCCACTTACCTCAGGGGTTTGGTCTCCATCCCCCAGCGAACATAGTTTAAAACCCTCCTCACTAGGTTAGCAAGCCTGTCTGTGAAGACACTCTTCCTTCTCTTAGTCAGGTGGATCCCATCTTTTCCCAGCAATCCTTGGAAGAAATCTCATGGTCAAAGAAGTCAAAGTCCTGCTGGTGACACCACCTGCACAGCCAGTTGTTGATCTACAGGATGCACCTGCTCCTACCCGGGCCCTTTACCTTGACCAGAAGGATCGATGAGAACACAACCTGAGCCCCTGTCCCCTTCACCTTGCACCCAGAGCCCTGTAGTCACTTTGATAAAGTCAGGGTTTCCCCTGGCAGTATCATTGATTTCCATGTGGATGAGCAGTATGTGGTAGTAGTCAGGGGGCTGGATAAGCCTTGGTAGTCCCTCCATGACATCTCAAATCTGGGCTTCAGGCAAGCAGCAGACCTCCTGAGACAACAGGTCAGGTTGTCAGATGGCTCTCTCCATCCCTCACAGAAGGGAGTCTCCAACCAGCACTATCTATTGCTTCTTTTTGGTGGCAGTCATCTTTATCCTTCCCACCTTGGTGAGGCCTGGCCCGTCTTCCTCCACCACTGGAATATGCTCCTCCCTCTCCGTTGCTCAGGCTGCATATCTGTTCTCCAGACAAACCGCTACAGGTGGAGATGAAGATCTCTGCTGGCTGCCAGAAATCACAGGCCTCCATCTTCCACCCTCCTTCGTGTCCATGTCCTCTCTCTTCTCTAGCGCTGAGTCTAGTAGTTCTTCCTTCACAGTCCTGGAGGTCTCCTTCAGCGTCAAATTGATGAACTCCTCATGGCAGAGGATGCTTCAGAGTCTCACCATCTCCTCCTGTAGTTCTCTTGCCTGTTCCCTAAGACAGACCACCAAGGAGCACCGCTCACACCACAGGCACTCCCCAACCTGGCCATCACTGGAAGGAACCTGCAAGCCTCAGTCTCCACAGTGCCAAACCTGGACCTGAGTGGAAGCATCACTGATAAGCAGTGCTGCCTTGACAGAAACCTCACAGGTGCAAGCAGTGGCAGTGGCTCTACCATTGCAGTGTCCTCCTGGGTCTCTTACTCTGCCTGCTCTTCTAAGCAGACCTTCCCTAGCAAACTCACCTGGAAGCTGGCCTGTTTATTGCTTATTGTCCCAAAAGGGTTCCTTTTTTTCCTGCTTCCTCATGCCAAGCTGAAAGGTTTGCTCATCAGAAAAGGGGGTGGGCCTACAAACTGGCCTAGGAACTGTCCTGCAAACTGCTTACCCTGTTTGCAGCCCCTGTTCACTGACTCCCTGGTCACCTAGGGATTCTTCTCTTATACCCTGCTGGGTCTGGACTGGGGCTGCTCCCTCATAAGAGCTTCTGTCAGGCCCAGGCAGCAGTCACTCAGCAATCAGCAGTCACTCCCAGTTTCTCAGAGCACACACTCCAAACACACACAGCCCACCAAACAAACCCTCAGCAGACCAAAGGCACAGGCAGCTGGATCACTTAACTTCCCTGGGCAGAATCTAGTGCCTGGCTTCTCTCTCCCTTCCTCCTCTTGCCTTCAACAAACTGCCTACAAACTGCTTACCTTGTTGTAGCTCCTGTTTGCTGGCTCCCTGGTCATACCAAAGGGTAACATGCTGCTCGATGCTGGTTTTTTAATAATAAACAGAGGTGGTTTATGCACCTTGCAAGGGAGGTGTTCAACAGCTCAGAGCCCTGGGTGAAAGGGGGTCATAAAAGGAAAATAATAGTGTACACTTCTGACAAAGCTGTGTGCCTCAATGTGTTCTTTGAAGTTTACTGTGGAATAGTAGCTTACCCCTCGCTTGGGCACACAGCTTCTTGGCTTTGCTGACCTTCCTGTTCTGTTGGTGAATAGCTTCCCAGCAACAGAGAGATGCATACTGAATTCTGATCACTGGAGTGGTTTGAGAAGCCCTGTATGTGACAAGTCTGTATATATGGAATAGTGATGCCCATCTGGGATTCAGAATTCCTGTGCAGTTTTTGCAGGAGCATCTCTGGTTGAAGTTTCCATTGACTCATGGGGGCCCTGGAGTTAGGGATTTAGCTGTCGAATGCTGGATGTGACCCCATCAGGATGCAGGGCAGTTTGATGTGGCCAAGAAATGTAGCAGCTGCTAAGAACAAAGAAATTCCCCAGTACCATTACAGGCCCTCTGCTCTCTGAACTCTGTCTTCAGTGACAGATTACAGTTGCATAGTGTGAGTCCATTTGCAAATGTGCTTTGACTGTTAGCCAGTTGTTAGTGTAAACACACAAAATGCCTTTCATCCTCCCATCTGCCATAAGTGGTTCCAACACCTATAGAGCAGAGACTGGCTCCATGACACCCATGTGGGTGTTGCTGGGCAGAAGGGGACAGGCCACAATTTCAGGACCTTTTTGCCTAGGCTTTGGTGTAGGTCTTAGTATAATCATACTTGTCTCAAAAGATTCCAAATGAACTCTCATCTGCAGCTGCTGCAGCAAGAAACTAACAGCAGGAGTGTTTTTGAAGGAAATGGTTGGAGTTTATCCAGAGTCCCTCTTGAAGGTGACATTCCCTTGGAAGCATTCAAAAATCTGTTCAATCACCCATATAGTTGCTCCTTCCATATAGCGAAAGACCCAAGGTGACAGAGTAGGACTTGGTGGGAGTTGCCTTTTAAACTGGCATCTCTCCCAGGTGTTGTTCTGTTATGTTGCTTTAGCACCATTTAATCAGCATTGCAGTTAGGGCAGCACCTAGAGACCCCAAGCAGGGATGGATGGTCCCTTGTTAAATTTACCGTACACCTGAATACCAGGAAGATGGTAACAAACTAGCATCTTTAAGAGCCTGCATTTCTGGAATACTGGTCTCCATCACTGGGCAAGGCAAAAGTTCCCTCTTGCTGTGCCTGGGGAGACTTGGGGTAAGGTAAGTGTTTGTTCTTTGATGGATGGCTCTGAATAGCCAGTGAACTACTCTGCTGTTCTGCAGATGCAAAGTGAGAGCAAGGAGAGGGAGCTGATAGGAACTGCTGCAGGTTGGGATTGCCCTGTCACTCAGACCTGGGGAGACCTGTGGGGAGAGTCTTGTTTACTTCCTGTAACAGTTTATCAGCTCTGTTCTGGAGCTGGCTGGCTTGATAAGAAGTTTTCCAGGAAGTTGTTGTAAATGGAGAACTCCCTGCCTTGTCTACAGATGGTCCAGATCACCAGGAAGTGGGGGTGGGAGAAAGGGTAAAGATAACATTTCAGCACAAAGAACAAAGGATGAAATAGAATTCCCCAAAGAATAGCCATGGCCAGTCCTGGCTCAGCTGGGTAGCAGCCATGGCTTGCCTACTTGCTAACTCCTGGGGAAGGAGAGGTGAAACCCTTCTTGCTCTGCCTACCTTCACAGTCTGTGAAAAACAGGACAGTCTCTCCAATTGTAGAGAGCCTCTTCACTGTGCTTACTGCTGTTTTGTCCACTAAATGGCTCTTGAAGGAGCTGGTTAGAAAGTGGAATAAGCAACCAATGCATACACTGCAGTGTCGTCCAAGGAAGTTACTAAACTCCGTCCAGAAACCACCAGTCTGTGTGCATCCAGGCACTTCCCCTTCCTATTTCTCCCCACAGCTTGGATATGTATTTACCCACAGACAGACTGCCCTAGCCATAGTTAGGCTTATGGGACCCTTGTATGCCAGAGCAGAGGGGTGGAAGAAATATGGTGCTCAGGTCAGGAACCTACAGACTAATTCAGCCCAGCTCTGTATATTCCTGCTTATGTGGCATGTCTGCTTGCAGCCTGCTTTGCATACTTGAGCTCATGCTGTATTCTTTAAACCAGAGGAAATAACAAGTACAACCTGTCAGTGTAGTATTCTGGCTGCCCCAATAATAATTAGAACTGCCACGTTCTGGCAGTATCCCATTCCATCCCTGCCCTGAACCATAGGTATTAAAGAAGGCTTCTGGTTGCTGCCAGATCAGATCTGCTTGCACACCTTATTGCAGTGCTCCAAAGAAGCAGGTGAGTGGGAGGGAGCCCTCTGGAATGTTCATGTTTCACAGGCTTACCTGCATTCAAGTAGCAAAGAAGTTCTGCTGCAACAAAACCTCTGTCATCTGAATCCCCAGCAGGGACTGTCTTAAGCTCCAACTTTCCCTGTTCTTCAGTTTAGGAAAGAGATCTCTTACTTGGAGTGTACAACATATAATTTGGGCTGGGGAGATGGGAATTAAGGACAGAAGTAAAAGCCAGGGTTTCTAGACAAACTCAGCTGCTCATGCTTTAAGCCCATGAGCCTCATCTGTCAGCTTTTGCTGCTGCAAAGCCTTCCCTTAATCCACATCCATTTTGCATCTTTACTTGAAGTGGGGAGTGGAGTGGAGCATCTGAATTCTGGAAGTAGCTCAAATGGCTGCCTAGTTAGGAGATGGCTTGGAGCAGGAAGTTTTGCTGGTGTCTGGCTGATAGCAGAGGAGGTGCTCTGAGCTCCCTTTTCTGGGAGCCATCCCATCAACCCTCCCTAGCCTTGAACTCACTCTTCCCTTAGCCCCTCCCTATGTGGTGATAATGTGGCAGACATGGGAACTGTTGGTTTTCCCTCTAAGAGATAAGGGATTCATTAGGGTTTCCTGTGACGTGGATGTGAGTTAAAATTAGATTATCCTTGCTATGAAAAAGTAACACAGTGGTAGATGAGCTAAGACAGATGGGATCTGTGAGCAGCAAGTGCTGGCTGTGCCAGCCTGGCAGCTGCATGGATTTGGGTGCCAGGGCTGAGGACTGGGCAGGCAAGCTGCCCCTGCTTCTCCCTGCAGAGTCATGCAGACAACAGCTGAGGGAAAGTGTACAGACCCATACAACAGCTGAGCTGTCTTGTCACTTCATACTGCATCACAAGTTGACATGGAAACTGAAACCGTTAAACAAGAGAGTTGTAGAAGTGGTGTAATAGTTTTCAGCCAGTGGGATTGAATTTTGTCTGTTGAACAAGTACAGGCTGCAACACACGCTAGCCCAGCCAGTGAGCCTCATGCCCATATCGGTGTGGGGAAAGAAGGGATTGCTCCCCTTAGCTCATGCAGTTGAGTCCTTCATTAAAACTGTAAATGAAGGAACTGCTTGAGATGAGGGTGCCTCTCCTGAAGAACTGTCCTGAAATAGCACTCATTCTCCCAGATACCAGAACTTCCCACAGATGGGAACAACTTCAGATCCCAGTGAGATGGAACTAGTTTGACATAACTAGCTGACACAGGTCAACAGATCCCATTCCTTTAATCTGTTTGTCTGTGTCTCTGAAGCACACCTTCCTGATTTCATACTCCTTTCAATCTTTGCAGTGCACAATAATCCTAGCACTTGAAATGTTTGCAGCCTAAAGGCCTCCTCTTAGTTGCTTACCATTTTCTGCAACCTTTGCCATCTCGGGGAGCTGAGTACTGATTCTGTAAATTGCTTGATATGGTTCTTAAGCAAGAAGGGGAAGTTGCTAGAGAACTATAAATTGGTGAAGACTGGGAACCTGGCTTGGAAGCAGAGGCTTCACAGCAGTAACATAGAGGGAGGATCTCCCTCTCTCCAGGAGTCTTTGGGCCTGTGGGGCCAGCATGCTTCCTGGCTGGTCTCTGCTGCTTGCTCCTTGTGGAGCTCAAGGTTTCATAGTTTCATAGTAAGTAGGGTCGGAAGGGATTTGAGCAGATCATCAAGTCCGACCCCCTGCCATGGCAGGAAGGAGTACTGGGTTCAAGCGACCCCAGCAAGGTGTTCATCCAGCCTCCTCTTAAAAACCCGCAGGGTAGGAGTCAGCACCACTTTTCTCTTGGAAGTTGGTTCCAGATCCTAGCCACCCTGACAGTGAAGTAGCGCCTCCTGATATCTAGCCTAAATCTACCCTCTGCCAGCTTGTGACTGATATTTCTTGTCACTCCTGGTAGCGCTCAGGGGAACAGGGACTCCCCCAATGCCTGCTGGTCCCCCGTGACTAGTTTGTAAATGGCCACTAAATCCCCCCTCAGCCTTCTCTTGTGGAGGCTGAACAGGTTCAGGTCCCTTAGCCTCTCCTTGTAGGGTCTGCCCTGCTGCCCCCTGATCATGCGAGTGGCCCTCCTCTGGACCCTCTCCATGCTGTCCACATCTCTCTTGAAGTGTGGCGCCCAGAACTGGACGCAGTACTCCAACTGTGGCCTGACCAGTGCTGCACAGAGGGGGAGGATCACCTCCTTGGACCTGCTTGATGATGCATCTATGGATGCATGACAAGGTATGGTTGGCCCTCCTGACTGCATCCCCACACTGACAGCCCACGTTCATCTTGGCCTCAAATGACCCCAAGATCCTTCTCTACCTCTACACTGACGAGGAGGGAGTTCCCCAGCCTGTAGGTATGGTGCTGGTTCTTCCTTCCCAGGTGCAGCACCCTGCACTTGTCAGTGTTGAAACCCATCCTGTTCTCATATGCCCGCCCCTGTAACCTGTCCAGGTCTGATTGCAGCCTATTCCTCCCTTCTAGCATGCCCACGTCCCCCCACAAGTTAGTGTCATCTGTGAATTTGAACAGGGTGCTATTTACCCCCTAGTCCAAGTTGGTGATGAAGATGTTGAACAGTGCAGGCCTGAGGACTGAGCCCTGGGGGACCCCACTGCCCACATTCCTCCAGGTCGAAAATGACCCGTCCGCCACCACTCTCTGGGTGCGGCCCTCCAGCCAGTTAGGGACCCATTTGACTGTGTGGGTGTCGACACCACCGTCTCCTAGTTTTTTAATGAGAACGGGGTAAGAGACAGTGTCAAAGGCCTTCCTAAAGTCCAGAAAGACTATGTCCACCACGACACCTGCGTTCAAGGATTTTGTTGACCTGGTCGTAGAAGGCACCAGGTTGGTCTGACAGGACCTGCCTCTAATGAACCCATGTTGGTTGCACCTAAGCATGATCTCCCCTGCTGGCCCCTTGTGGACATGTGCCAGGATAATTATCTCAAAAAGCTTACCCAGGATCGAGGTAAGACTAACTGGCCTATAGTTTCCTGAGTCCTCATTCTTCCCTTTTTTGGAAAATGGGAACCATGTTGGCCCTCTTCCAGTCCTCTGGCACATTGCCAGAGCCCCATGAGTGCTTGTAAAGTCGTGCCAGGGGTCCCACAGTGACCTCAGCTAATTCCCTCAGCACTCTGGGGTGGAGTTCATCAGGACCAGCTGATTTAAATATGTCCAGTCCCTCCAGAAGTTCCCTGACTAGGTTGTCTCTGACCCTAGGCCTGAGTGCGCCTCCCCTGGGGCCTATGGGGGTCCCAGTGAGGGGGATGACCCAGTCCCTGCTCAGAAAAATGGAGGCAAAGAAATTGTTAAATAGGTTAACTTAGCAGTCTGGTGCGACGACCAGATTTCCTGACAGGTCCTGAAGAGGACCCACATTACCCGGTACCTTCTTTTTACCCCTTACGTATTTAAAAAAGGACTTCTTGTTGTCCTTGATCTGGGTAGCTAGTCGTAGTTCCATGTCCTCCTTGGCCTTCCTGACCGCCCCCCTATAGTCCCAAGCAAAAGAGGTATAGTCCTTCCTGGTGATGGCCCCTCCCTTCCATTCCCTCCTTTTTAGCTGGGAGACGCTCCTGGATGCTTTTGGTGAGCCATGGGGGCTTTTGCACCCTCTTGCCCCCTTTGATCCGCAATGGGATCCTGTCCCAGAGCAGTGTTTCTTTCTTGCCTTTTGGCACCAACACTTTTTGTCCTTTCTCCCATTTCTCATTACATTTTTTTCCCACTATTGCTCCTGCCTCTCTGCTCTAGACATATTCTGTTGACTGGGCTGACCTGTGCTGACTCAGATGCTCCAGGCTGTCCTACATAATGAAGCTCTGACTGGTGTTCACTGGTTTGGTCTGTGGACTGAGTGGCCTGTGTAACTACTTAACTCCTACTGCAGAGGGGTGCGTGTGTGTGTGTGTGTGTGTGTGTGTGTGTGTGTGTGTGTGTGTAAAAGCTTACCTTGCACAGCAGCATCTCTTTAAAGACGTGATTGTTTGCTGCTTGCCTGCAGAGAGGTCCTCCTAACTGCAGAGACGCCCCAGAGAAGTCACTGCCCTTGAACAACCTGATGCCACCCCAACTTCCCTTCTTCTCCGCATGTTCCCCCTTGTTCCTACCTAGTTGTGTCTGAACTTCCAAGGTAATGAGTTCTCCAGCTGGTATGGGGACATCCGACCCTTCCTGCTGTGTCAGAGTCCAGGGACTGTTGTTTGTTTTCAGGGAGGAGGAGAAGTTGGGCATTTGGACAGATGCTTGTGAAAATTAACTGTTTCTGGGCCTGCCTCTGTGCCCTCTCCTGCATGCTCAAGTTTCTCTTGCCCACGGCAGGAGCTTGTCACTTCTCCAGTAGCTTGCAGGCAGCTCCTGTTGTTGTCTGTTTCAGTACAACAACTCCTCCCTCTCTGAGCTCTATCAGGTAGGTGTTGCTAATTTGTAGGGCTGGACATGCTTGTCACACCACACAGATGGGGCCCCTGATGGTGCCTCTTCGAGTATGAATGAAGAGACAAAATTCACCACATCAAAAGTTGTGCTTAAGGGGGTGGCTTGCTGCACATCAGCTGGTCCATAGTAGCTTCTGTTCTTTGGTAAGTGAACACTATGCTGAATGAAATACAGCTAAGTTACCACAGGTTGAGAGCAGACACAAAACACTTACTACTGTGTGGTAGGTCATTCCCCCCTTCTCCTGCTCCCTGGTTTTAACTCAGTATAATTCAGTCATTTGTCTCTACTCTTAGTCATGGCACTGATGGACCTGGGGGGAAAAAGCCCCAGTGGTTTACCAGAAGAGAAAGCACATTAGTTTGACCTGGCTCCGCAGCATCTGTATAGATGGGGCCCTTTAGCGTGGCTCTTTGGCACTTTTATTTAAAGTTAATTGAATCATCTATTAAATAAAAAACGCCAAAAAGCCCTGCTGAAGCTCATGATCTGTATACAGACTTTGGGCGACTCACATCAAACTAATGCAGTGCCTCTTCTGGACGTGCGCTGTGCTCAATGTGGGGGTGCTCCAAACTAAAAGTAAAGTGCTGGGGGTTTGGGGGTTTTATCATGTTTGTTAGCACCCTTATTGATGTTCAGAGACAGAGGTTTCCAATGGGAGAAGCCAAAAAGACTTTTTCATGTGCTTTAAATTTTTTCTTAAGAGTCAAGCTAACCCTTCAAGACGCAAGCTGAAGAGGGAAGGGAAGTCTTAGCACTGGGCATGCAGAGGGCGGAGCATAAATAGCATCACAGGGAACAACCATTAGTGAGATGTAGGCAAGTGAATTAGAGTGTGGATGATGCAGTGTGCTGGAGGATAATAGGGCTGGAATAGTTAGTGAGGAAAGGGACTTAGCTGCAGGCTGGGTCATGGATTTGAATGGGAGCAAGGTGAGAACTGAAAGGCCAGAGAAAGCTACAGGAGATGATTGGGCATGGAAAGGGGAGAAGAAGGTGGACTTCTGAGCTGGAACCAGTCAGGCCAGAGAGAACTGACATGAGATGGGGCCTGTGCAGGCAGAAACCCCTCTTCAGTCTTGCCCTCCAGGGAGTACTGGGATGAGAAAGGATGCGAGTCCTAGGAAACAAGCTTTGCTTTTGATTGGCTAACAGAGTTGGTGACGGGCCATACAAGTAGGTGACTGCAGATATGTAAGTGTGGAGAGCGCTTTGCTCAGTCCTTTGTCCATGTGTAGCAGAGCACTATGGTGCATCTGCCACTTTAAGGGGAGAAGCTGCCTGAGAGGCATTTGGGCAGATGCTTGTGAAAATTGACTATGTTTCTGGGCCTAGCTCTGTGCCCTCTCCAGCATGCTCAGGTTTCTGGGTTGGAGCTAGATAAGCCCAGGGCCTGAGCCGGTCGGGTAGTCTAGCCCTGAGAACCTGTGGAGAGTTCTCTGCAGCAGGGCAGGAGGAATCTTGAGTGGCCCAATATGGCAGGGGAAACAGAATGACTGCAGGCCTGGGAGCCAGAGAATATTATCTGGGGCAGAGAAGAAAGGGTTTATGCAAGCAAGGAGCCTTTGTTTTATGTTGATACTATTGTTTGAGTTGCAAGCCTTGAGCCCTGCTGGAGACAGCTTTGAGGCCTACAGAGGCTATCCAGCCCAGAAAAGGAGCTGAGCCAGTTAACAGAACAGATGACCTGCCAGCCAGAGAGAGTCAGAGCAGGGGATTAGGGGGTCTGCAATCCCTGAGAGGGACTGTGTGAGGGGCCAGGGGTTTAAGGGCCCAGAGAAAGAGAGCAGAAAGACCCAAAGAGGCTGAGAGTCCCAAGAGGAGCTAAGAGAAACTAACGTCTGAAGTGCTAACACCCACAAGGCGTGAGGCATGGTGTAGAGGAGGAACAGTGCCGCACAACTTGCCCATAAGACTGTAGGTGACCTGCAGGGGCACAGCTAAGCCAAGAGGGCCTCTTTAGCATAAGGGATGGATTGAGACTAGTAGGGTCCCGCTGAGGATCTGATTGGGGTCCGGCTCACTCTAAGGCACATGGGCAGCCTCCCTTATTTAACCTCAGTAACAACAAGGCATGGTGGGCAAGCAGTTGAAAGGGCTGCGTTAGAGATGAGTAGGGCAGGAGCCACGCAGCCACAAGGGGGCATCATGGCCATCACTGTAACACAGAAATGACTTGGAAATCCACGTGGTCACCTGAAGGGTGTGGAGGAAGAGGGCCATTGCCAAAATCTTCAGGAACCCTGATTTGCAAGATGGAGTGGAGAAAGAGCTAATGAATACAACTCCTCTGAGATAAGTGAATGGAAAAGCAATTGAACCCCAGGCACAGCCTAGAAAGGAAAAGGTTGTAGTGAAAGTAATGAAACAATACTGGAGGGTGAGATTGAGAAGGAGGCCTCAGGGTATGTCTTCTTCCGTATGACATAAATGGGGTCCACATCTTTGTGCACTTTGGCGTTTTTGTTGATTTAGGAGTTCTTGGCCATCAGAGATGTTACCAGGGATCACTACATGGAAATGGCTTTTGTCAATCCACAGGATATGGCTTACCTCATAAGAACAGAGAGGATGAAAGCTACATAGGGGATGGAGCAGTGGTTTTCAAAGTGTACCATGGGACCCTGGAGCTCTACAATCAGTCATGGGGTTCCACAAAGAGATTGAGGGGTGATGACAGAGTGGGCCAGGAGGGGTGCATTGCCATTGTGGAGCTGGGTCACCTGGCTCCATGTAGGGGTACAGGTTCCATGGTGGAAGAAGTTATATGAGAGGGTTCCAAGACTTTAGAAAGCCTGAAAACCACTGGGCTAGAGTCCATAGGAAAATGAACCCATTTCTGCTGTGCAGTTCCTTCTTATGGTAGGTCATAGGGAGTCCTAGATTTGGAAGAGCAGCATTACACTCACAAAACCAGGTATTGCTGCGGTCTGACCAGTTTTGCTTGGTTCCTGCAGCCCGTCTCCAGAGGAGGGAATGGGGGATGAATTTGACCTGATGGATCACTCAGACCTCTACATCCTGGACTTCAGTACGTAAGCACTTCTTCACTGTGGCTCCAGCCTCATGCCAATAGTGGCCATCTGGACCAGAATCCTCAAGCTTGGATTCTGAAAGCTAGCTTCCAACTTAGATATTTTGGCACCAAAATAAGCAGTTTGATCTTCCAAAATTGCATAGGTTCCATTAGAGTCCCTACCGACTTCATGTTCCTGAGAAGTCTGCCCTGGGTGTTAACACTGGGAAGGTGAGTTTTCACTTAAAATTATGGACCCTGTGGAGCAAGTTTACAGCTTCTCACTGCATTTTTGGTTACAAGTGGTTCAACCCAGCAAGCTGGCGCTTGCTCAAACCCATAAGGTTGTTCTGCAAGGTGCCCTCCCATAGCAGTTCACTGGGTGTTGAGCTGATGCTTGATCTTGCCCCTGGGAAGAAGTTAGTATGTATTCCATGGTTATCATCAGCCTCTAACCACCACATGCTTCTCTCCATAGGCCCCAGCTTGAAGACTCTGTGTAAGCTAGCAGTGATTCAGTACAGCCTGGACCAGTCATGCCTCCCACATGATATCAGGTAGGACTTCTACTCCAATAGCAAGACAGGTAGTGTTTTGTTCCAGCCTTCAGACTTCAGCCTGGGTGGAGGCCTTTGATAAGGTTTGAGAAGGAATTGCCTTCCCAGGAGTACTAGCATTCTTGGGCACCAGATCGCAGACCCAAGCTCTATGTAAGCTAAACCCAATTAGGAAGCTTTCTCAATGGGTCTGCAGCTGAGTGGGGAGTCCAAGCACCCCAGGTGCTTCCTTCTGGACTGTACCCCTGGACACTTTCTGGGGATACCTCTAGAATCCATGCACCTCACTGTGATGGCCCCCATCTCTCTGCTAACAAATCCTGTCCTCCCAAAACATTTGTGGTAATCTGGGGTCTCTTACAGGTCCCCATAGATTGACACCCAAACCTGCCTCAGCTCAGAGCCTGGGAGAAGAGGTACTGCAGGTGATGAGGTTGACACATGCCTTTGTCTATGTCTATTGCTACTCCATGCCCGATGGCTGGGTGATGAGCAGGACAGGCCTGTGGGAACTGCTCTGGCTGCAAGGTGGTTTTTGGCACCTGAATGGGAAAACTGGAAGCCTCTTTTCAGTTCTCTTCTCTATCTTTTTTCTTGTAGATGGGAGCTGACAGCAATGACTACAAACAGCACCATCAGCCGTCCAATTGTCTCCTCCCAGGGTTAATCCTGCATCCTTTTCCCCATCTCTGTCTCTCCTTCCCCCCAACCCCTCCTTGCAGACTGACCTGTTCTAGGTTTCTGCACAGACTTTTAGCCCCTTCAGGAAAAAAACATTCATGCTCTCTGCTCTTGTTCTGTGCCACACCAGCCTCACCACACCCTTGCCACAGTTTTATCATCCATGCTCCTGCAAGGCAGAATGGGACAGCATGCTGTAAGGAAAAAGAAACCAGTACCACTCTTGCTGTGGACAGCAGTGGCCTATGTCCATCTGCTGCTGTTCTCACTGCAGCATCCAACTTGAACTAGCCCATCCTCAATGGTAGCTGACTTCAGGACCATGCTGTTCTTCACCTCCTTCTGGAGTACTGGCCAGCACAGCAACAACTCTGCTCCTGCCTCCCCAGCGTCCTTTTCATCACTCCAGTGACTGAACAGATTGCTGCTAGGCCAAGTTCTCTTGCTCAGCCTTCTACAGCACCCTGCTCCCTGGGCACAGGTGTCTGTACCTAGTCATCCACACTTTAGATCCTGTCTGGTTTTACCCTCTGCTGTCTGAGAAACACATAAAACTTTGTAATCGAGTGGCACCTTTATGGTGGGAGGTATCTGCATCCCTGAGCTCCAGGGTCTTCACTGGAGAGGAGGGCCTGATGAGGATGAAGAGTCCTGCCTACTGGGCAGACAGAGAGGGGACTTCTACATCCAACATTTGTCTAGGATACAGAACACAACAGGGACGTCTCTACCTGATGGAAGAGGGCTGGCTCAGGAGCTGAGGTGCCTTTGTACAGCTCCATGTGTAAACAACAGTTTGAATTTCTATAAATATTTAAAGCAAACCCCTGAGTCTGCATTGTCTTGTCTGTGCAGGTACAGAACCATTGCTGAGGGGAGGGGGGAACCAAAGCCCCTGCTGGAGCCAGCTCTTGTGTGAAGGGGACAAGTTGTGATGAGAGCTAGTAAGGTGACCAAAAAGAAATCCAGGACACCTGGGACGCTGCCCCCCTCCCCTTACCTCTTTCCCCCCAGTCAGCAGTGCTGCTGCATACAGTGGCAGAGGCCAGCAGGCAGAGGCTGGTGGGGAGGCAGAGCTGCTTGGCACATCATGCTGCTCCACCTCCCTGCTGGTCTGTACCCTGTGCCTGGAACTCTCATTTTAATTTTCCCCAACTAGCCAGGACCGACCTCCGAAATCCAGGACTCCCAGGCAAGCTAGAGCTAGAAGACGTGACCCCTGGATTCTCCAAAGAGGTGTCTGGTCTATAATAGCCTGGTCTTTGTGGAGCTGCTCGGCAATGACAAGAACGTTATGCCATTTGGACAAGCACATGATGAGTCCCTGTCAAAGTGAGAGGTGCACAGGGGCTGATCCAGGCAGTAGGAGTTGGGGAGAGCCTTTTGATCTACCAGGGAAGACATGAGAGAAGGCAAAGATATCAGCACTGGACCAATGGGAAAAATACAAATGAGGCAGAGTGTCACTTTAAACCATTGACCTTGTACTGCATTGTCCAACAAAGGACTGGGGGGAAAAGATGTTGGTTGGGAGAGGGAATGGAGTGTTTGTGTTTTCACAGCCATATGAGACAAGATGGCAGCAGAACACTGGGGCTTTGGATCCACTATACTAGAGAGTGACAAGTGAGTGTGGGCCACAGTGGGCTAAAGCAGGGATTTGGAGGCTGCATTAGGATTGAATGCAAACTGCTTACCCTGTTGTAGCTCCTGTTTGCTGGCTCCCTGGTCATAATCCCAGGAGAAGTGAGAGAAGGGTAATTCGGGTGGAGAATGGCCCAGAGAAGTGGGGATGGTGAAGGAACAGAGAAGAGAGATGGAGCTGGACTTGAAGACGTTTCTTAGCCCTGGAGGTACTGAGGGGAGGTGCTGACATGACAAGCTCATTTGGCCTCCACAGGCAGAGGGGAATGAAGGCCACTGAGCAGCCTCTGTCTGGGGATGAAGGTGAAAAGTAGCAGCACTTTCCTTCCTGCTCCACCCTGTCATGTAGTTGAAATTTTCTTCCCAAGGGCATGCTGCTGAATGTCTTGTTAAGATGAGAATGGAATGCTGAGTGCAGGGGACAGAGAGGTGGAGGAACATTACTGACCTAACTGAAGTAGTCAAGAAGCTGGACAGTGCTGATATGTGGGAGGAGGAATTAGACTACAGTATGGCTAACAGGGCAGCCCTGGCATTCTACTGAAGTGCCAACCTCATGAGGGAGAAGATGCATCTGTCTGAGCTGCTGTTATATGCGCTTTCTGTGGGATTTGTTCCTTTGGCACCCAGAAAGGGCCTGTGAACAATGGACCAGGATGGCACACCTGAAAAGCAAAACACATTCAACGAAGATGCAGGCAATGGCAAGTGTCTCCAGGAAGGAGGTGGTGACATTGTATGGTCAGGCTTACTTGGTCCAGTAAGTAATTGTTGGGATTAGAATTTAGGGACAAAGGCTAGTGGGGGGCCTTGAAGGTAATTTGTCTTTGGGCAGATTGTGAAGGCATTTGATATCTTAGAATCCTAGAAAATTAGGGTTGGATGGGACTTCAGCAGGTCATCTAGTCCAACCCCCTGTTCAAAGCAGGACCATTCCCAAATATATCATCCCAGATTTGTCTACCTGGGTGTTAAAAACCTCTGAAAATGGAGATTTCACAACCTTTCTGGGTAACCTGTTCAGTGCTTTACTACCCTCCTAGTGAGAAAGTTATTTCTAATATCTAACCTAAATTTGCTTTGCTGCAACTTAAGACTATTGCTCCTTGCTCTGTTATCTGCCATCACTGAGAACAGTCCAGCTCCATTCTCTTTAGAACCACCCTTCAGATAGTTGAAGGCTATTATTAAATCCCCTTCAGTCTTTTCTTCTCTGGACTAAATAGGCCCAGTTTCCTCAGCCTCTTCTCATAAGTCATGTACCCCAGACTCCAAACCATTTTTGTTGCCTTCCACTGGACATTCTCCAACTTGTCCACATCCTTTCAACTTATTTCCCACTGTAACTCCCAGGTCCTTTTCTGTAGAGCTGCTCCCCAGCCAGTCAGTCCCCAACCTGTAGCAGTGCATGGGATTGTTATGTCCTAAGTGCAGGACTTTGCATGTGTCCTTATTGAGCCTCGTGAGATTTCTTTTGGTCCAATCCTGTAATTTGTCCAGCTTCTCTGTTGCTTTCAGTCCTTTAACTGAGATAGGGAGTCTAGCTGGTGGAAATACGCTATACAGCAGACAGCTGGAAAAGGGCAGGCACATTGAGTAGCAGAGAGCACAGAGGCACCACCCACAAGCAGTGGTCCTGGGACAGGAGTCACTGGGTAGGAATCTGCAGTGTAGGCAGACTAGATGGTCAGAATGGTTCCTCCTGGCCTTGTAATTTACTAAAATGATTTTTGATCCACTTTGCTAAGGAACTTGCTAGGGAAGTGGGAACCATGGAGTTATGCAGGACAGAATGCTGTGGAGTAGGCAGGTCACTACTGAAAAAGAAGGCTGCACTGCTTGCTGTCTGGGGTCAGAGCTGCAGGGCTTGGTGAGGCGCAGGTTTTTATTAGATGTGGAGTTGCATCCCTTTCCCCCAGGAGGAGAATAGCCAGCACTAATGTGCTGAACACCCTGAGCTCTCACCGTAGGGGCCCCATGCAGAGCTGGATCATTGGCAGAGACACATGCATTCTTTGCAAGTGGGAGAAAGGCAGAGAAGCTTTGACTCTTGGAAGTACCTTACTGGTACTTACTCTAACCGCTAACCCCGCACAAGTAGCCCGCCACTGCCTTGTCTTTTTGATGGAGTCCCTCCTTAAGGATTGGTGAATGGAGATGATCCCTTCTGCACACACCCACTGCCTGCTCCTCACTCCAGCCCACACATCTGACTGTCTTTCCTTCCCCTGTTATCTACTCAGGCCTTGTCCCTTGTCTCCCTGTGTGAGCTTTGCTCCGCCATCTTCCACTGGCTGCAAACTTCACCAGCCTTAGCTTCATGCCTTCCTCTGGCTGGCTGCTGCCTGGAGCCACTGCCACAGCCAGGAGTACTTTCACCACAGTTCTGCAGCCAAAAGAGCACTTCTATAATGGAGAAAGATGATTAGGACTCCCCCAGCCCCTGGGACAGGCCAGGGATGGTCTGCTAGGACTGTGCCTGCTATCAAATGCTTCCCCTGCCTAGAAAGTGCAAGGACAGCATAGAAAAGGAGGCTACTAGAACCTTTTCTTCCTGTCAGGGTCTCTGCTTTTGAATGCTGTACAATCTTCTTAAGGTCAGCTGTTTGCACTGCCTACATGCACCACTTGCTTGCCCCTGGCACTGATGCTAGTCCCCACAACCCCATCTGCGTTTGCACTGAAGTGCATAGCAGGCTATTGGAGGGCTGGTGGCACAAGGAAGCCATGCTTCTCGTTCTCTATTGCTTTCAGTCTGTTTGATCTGCACTGTATCCGTAGGCCTAGGCGCTTTGGAGATGCTAATTATCTCAGGGTAGTACAGTCCAAGACCTTCCCTCGAGGCAAGAGGTGTGGCACTAGCTTAGCTCTGGCTTCTTCCTGGTGGTCCCATGTTGCTTGGTTTTTTTGGTGGGGGAAGTGTGTCACAGAAGGAGGAAGAGCCATAGGAAACATCTCCTGTGGGGAAAGTAGGAAATGCTGGGCCACAGCAGGAGTTCAGAGAAACAGCAGCTTCTTGGGGACCTGGAGAGACTAGAAGCAGAGCCCAGAGAGACAGGACTGTGGTCCCTGGGACATGTGGGTCCTGAGTCCACACCCCCACCTACCACATAAACCCGTGGAAACAGCTGGGCCTGTACTGTCCTGAAAGCTGGGTCTGGGCCTTCTGACACTGAAGGGGAATGGGATAATCCTAAATACCTGAATGCGGTAAAGGCCAGGGAGAGAGGCATGGGTGAAGGAAGGACTAGCAGTGAGAGAAAGGAAGAGAGTGAGGGAAGGAGAGAGTGAGCTGAGCTGGGCTGTAAAATAGACTCTGCTGGCAAGGTGAGAGGTTCTGTCACCTGGGCCTTCTGCATTAGCTTGATACCAGAGAGCAATTCTGTCCTGTCCCTCATCCCCCAGCCTAGAGCACAGAGGCCTACTGTGTCTGTCCCTCATGGCCACACCTGCGATTCCACAGCCGGGACACCGTGACAGGTTGGGAGTGCTCAGTGCCCCTCTCTCTGAAGAGAACCTCAGAGCCCAGACCTGAGTGCTACAGGTGCACAGCTGCCCGAGCCTGCCGAAAGCCTGCAACGGCAGTTCCAAGGCGTGTGAACTGCTGCTGGGCTCCCTCCTGCCCCCTCTCTCACTGTGGTGGTTTTCTGCAGTGTCCTAGAATTCGGCATCTCCCACTGGGAGCCCCATAGCTTCTCACAAACACTATTCTGCTTTTGGGTCCTACCAGGCCCTGCACACTACCCTGCCTCTCATTTCCCAATTCCTGTCCCACCCCAACAAGGCACTGATTGGACTCCAGACCCACTCCCTACATACAGCAGCATGGGACTGAAGGAAGAAGAGGGTTGGGGAACTGGGGTCTCACTTGCAGTCAGAGAGGTAGGAGCTTAGCTCAGACTTCAGGCTGGCCAGGACTACAGCCTACAGAAAGGCTAGCACAGCAGCTGCCCACATGCACACAGCTGGAGTGGTGAGCCATTGGAGATGGCCATGCCTCCCTCCCTCCTTCACTGGAATGTGTGCTAGGGAAAGAGGCTCAGCACCTGGTGCCTGGTAAGCAGCACAGAACTTGAGACCAAGGAAGAGGAATGGAGCGGGCCACATGGAGGCCAAGGAAAAATCCTACCCTTGCAAGTGACAGCAATAAGGTAGGAATGGCAGGTGTGTTGTCATCGTGGAACATAATCTCTGCCTTGCCAGTCCCTTTTGCCCAACCCTGGCCCCCCAGCTTGTGCTGGAGAGGAAGGCTCCTCATGGGCCAGTTCTAGTGCTCCAGCTCTTTAACACATGAGAAGCCATAGCCCTTCAGCTGCTTGGAAAGTCTCTTATCACTGGAGCCTACACAATTCCCCCTGAAGGCAGAGAAGTCCCACACCACTGCCATAGCTGTCACCTAGATGAGTACCTGCTGGAAGTGAGCTGTGGGAACAGAGCTAGAAGAGTGTGTAGGACAACCGGGGCTGCCCAGAACAGACCTAGGGGCCAAAAGTCAGACTTGTCATGGCTGAGGTCACCTCCTTACATCAGCCCTGATTCCAGAAGATGCCAGGCCTGGGCTGCAGTTCCCACGATGCATGGCAGCCTCTGTACCTGATGACTCTGCTCTAAGCAGGGCCCAGCAGGAACCTGCAGAGCAGAATAGATTGTGGCAACCAGTGCTTGGGGACTGCTGCTGAGCTGGTTTGGAGTCTGGTGCCATGAACGTTCACTAGGCGCTCCCCATGCCACTGCCAGTGACAGATTCCTTCACCACAGGAGAGCTAGGTGAAGAGCTAAGAGGAGGTGTCCATATGGGGGCCAGTTCTCTGGCAAGTAATGCGGCAACTGTGGCTAATTGCTAGCAGTACAAGGAAATCCATCCAACTGACAGCCTGGGGAAGACACTGCAGAGACGGCCCCAACAGGGTTGAGCAGCTGGCACCTAGCAGGGAGACAGCAGGCAGCACAGGATCCCTCAGATTAAAAACCCAGCACATAATTGTGCCATTTGTCTGGACATCCCAGACTCTGGCTCTCACAGGCATTTTTGCTTTGGTGCCAAAGGAGAAGAGCTAATTGAGCAGACCTGGGCCCAGGTGGGGCCTCGTGTGTGGTGTCACTTGGGGGGGGTAACCCAAGACAGAATGGCACCCAAAGCCACCAGAATGGATGGTGTGTATGAGAGAGACCAACTGAATGCCATGCTCCAGCAGCATGGCCCCCTTGCTGAACTGACAAGTTTGTTTTAAAGAACCAGGCTTCCTTTTATTGCTTCCCCTATCAGATTGCAGCCAGGCTGCAGAGGGTTATTTTTAGAAGCCTGCTTTCTAAAAATAGCCCCAAGCTGTTTAGAATTGCGTCACAAGAGGTAATTGTATCCCCTGTTTGGCCTGGCTTGGGCCCCCAGACCTCCAGGAGGGGGGGGTACAAAAGGAAGCAGAGAGGATGAGGGGGTCAGCAAGTTCAGACTGAGCCAGAGTGGAAGAAGGTAAGAGGCATTTTGCCAGAGGCTGATGTCCTAGCCACGGGGCTCTAATACCCACGTGTAGGTGTAGAGGTGCTGCTCTGGGTGCTGTCAAGGCCTTGACCACATGCTCCACCCAGCGAGAAGCTGGTGTGTCACTGGTCCCTGAAGGCTGCTCCTGGACCAAGGTGGAGTCCTGGTGGGTGGTGAATGCTGTCTCCTGCTGATCTCTAAGTGGAAGCCTTGTGCCATTTGGCAGCCAGTGATGGATTCCCATGTAGGAAGACTGGCAGCAGCTCACCTGCTGCTCTCCACAGGGCATAGACCCATACCCTGCCCTGCTCTTCTGACACTTTGGTTTCTTCATGCAGGACAATGACCATCTTCTGTGACTGCTGTAGTAGGCCATTGAGGAAGGAGATGAACTGCCCCTGGGGAAGAACCAGGCTGGTGTCCAACACTTCAAAGCCATTCAGGTCAGAGATCACACTGCTGTCTCCTCTGGTTTCTGCCTTCCAAATGACTGGGACACCTTTCCTGGCACACTGAGGGGTAGGATCCTGCTATACTTTTCTGTATTGTCTGGCATGAGTTTCTAAAGTTTTTCAATGGGGCCAACCTGCCAGCCTATCCTCCCTTAGTGCTATCTGCTAGCAAGGAAACATCTGGGAGTACTGTATTTGGTGGGGAGGGGAGTGAAAGGAGACTGTCAATGAATTGTTGAATACAGGCTTGGGGCCACAAAGTGAATCTGTAACTCAGTCTGAGCTTGCCAGGACTAGGGCACCAGGAATAGGGTGAGCAGGGATGAGGAGAGTGTGGATGTGGTGGTAAGTTGGGTCCATAGAGCAAAGAGGACTTAGCAAGCTAAGGTTTAAGCTATGTTTGTTATGTTTTTATTCATTTTCCTGTTTATTAGAAAAGGCTCAGGGTGGCTTACAATAATAAGAAAAATACATGGTAAAAAGCAGATAAAATATTAAAATAAAATAACATGTAATGAACACCAAGATCCACAAACTTAACCTCTCTTGCTAAAAGCCTGCCCAGATAAAAAAACACCTCATGGCATTTCTGGAACAGTTGCTTTTTCTAGTGCCTGGACTTCATCACTCAGGCCTTTCTGGAGGGAATGTCTCTTGCATTGGCCTCTGTCTTGAGATGGCAATGAGATCTTCTTCTGGCACAAACAACTAGAGAAGGCGGAACTACCATCAGACCAGGATAGTGACAAAAGGCTTGTAGCAGCTTCAGTCTTTTGCAGCAGTAACCTTCTGAGCTTCTCCAACTAGAGCCCACTCACCATAATTCAGGCAGTGTCTCCCTTCTCCACCCCTGACCTCACATCCCCACTTTGCTGCTTCAGGACATTAAGCTGATTGTACTGTCCTTCTGTCTGCAGCAGTAGCCAGTCAGGCATCTGTTGGGGGCCTCCTTTGATAGGCTTGCTCCGACCTATCCTGCTGTGTGGCTAGGTCAGCACTGGAACCTCCTGTCAATGTGGCAGTGGCAATTACAGGGTGAAGTCCTTTTGGTGACTTTTCTGTGCTGGCAAAAGTCTAGGTACAGATGTAGTTATTCCAGTTCAAGTGCTTTTGCAGGCATAACATACTGCAAAAGCACTTTCCAGCCAGTATGTCCCATGCTGCTGTAGCTGTATAAGCAAAGCTTTTCTTTTGTAGACTAAGCCATAGCCCACCACTCTGAGGTAGGGGCTGGCATGGGGATCTGAAACCTGTGAGGGTGCCCTGTACTGAGCTCTGCTCCACCATATCAGACCAGGATTAGTACCTGAGGCTCATGGGCCCAATGAGTGCTATTGGTATCACAGGGGTCAGACAGCTGTTCAGATACCTCAGTAAAGAGATTGCTTCCTTTGCCAGGGCAGGACTGTTGTCTAATGCTCAGGGGCAGAGCATACCTAGGCTAAGCTACATGCATGCCTGCATTGCCTGCCAAGAGCCAGCTCAGGACTTTATATGGACTACAGCCTAGCCTGGAGTGAGAAGCTCATGAGCATGGAGACTTGCTCAGCCCACAAATATTCACTGAACCAGCACTGCAAGCAGCAAAGTGTTCCCAACCCCTCACAGACACTCCCACCCACTGCAACTTACACAGGCCACCATGCTTCTTGCATGGCATAGGCTGTGTGGTCCCCTTGCCTCTGAGCTCTCGTGTTGGCTGAGGTAGTGAGCTATGCCACCCTATGCCCTGGTACTGCTCTTCTAGGTCTGTGACTGGGTAAGGTGTGTCTGGCGGGGGTGCCAGGGAGCACTGGTGGAGATGAAGAAGCTACAGGTGATGTGTCCCAGGCAGGGGGCAGGGCTGTGGTGACTGTCAGGCTGCACTCCTCCTCATCTGCTTTGAACAAAAGGAAGAAAGATGCAGGACACTGTAAATCTGGAGACTGTAAAAGCCTGAGGCTGGAAGCTCAAGGCTTTGGTTGCCATGGGAGCAGCTCCTTTGTGCAGCTTGCTGTCAAGCTGTCTGCCCTAGGTGACTGACTGATCATTATAGGAACATGGCAGAGGTTCCCTGGATTGGTTTACATGAAATACCCAGGCAGAAAGCTGCACTTCATGTGTCTGACCAGGGGATGGAAATGTCCATGCTCACAAGGATGCAGATTTCATCGTTACTGGGAGTTTTTCTGTGGAAGGAGGGAAGTAGAAGCCACTGCTGTTTCCTTTTCACCAGGAGGAACAACTACACTGGGAAACAAATAGGAAATTGCAACCCCCTTCCCCCTGTGGGACTCCCCATTGCAGGAGTGGGGCCTTTCCCTGTTAATTCTAACCCTCTGGTTTGGTGTAGGTCAACGAAGCGTGCCTCTAAGGCTCGTCGGGATCTAATCAATGCCGAGCTTCAGACACTGCGCTCCCTGCTGCCCTTCTCTGCACAGGAAAAGGAGCGGCTCTCCTACCTTCACACCATGGCTTTGGTCTGTCTTCAGATCCGAGGGTCACAGCTCTTTCCTCCAGGTAAATCTGGTCTTGCTGCTGTTAGTCCCTGTCTTGCACAGTCTGGTCTGATCTCCATAATCCAAGCCTGTTGCAGACTGATCTCCAGCTCCCAGTGCCTCTGCCACCTCATAAGGCCTCATGTCTGCTTCACACAGGTATAACCAATTCAGCACAAGGGCTGCTTTCCACACTTCCCTGCAGATATACCTCCTGTCAGGGAGACAGATACCACCAGACACCGCTCCTTACCTACAAACAGGTCTCTGGCTCTCTTCCTTTTCTCCTCACATTGTAGAGCTAAGGGGGGCTGCTGTCCCTCTGTGTCTCTGGCATGACTCCTCTAGGGACACTATGTTTAGCTCTGTGTAGCTCCATGAGCACACCAAGGGGAGTTAGATAAGTGCAACAGAAAGCAACTGGCTCAGTAGTGGGACTGGTTTAGCAGGCAACATCTGCCAAGCTGGAAGATGTGAGTCCTGGGTGGCCTAACAGCAATGCTCATTTTAATGGGACAAACCTCACAGACAGAGTGGGCTCTTGGGGCAAAGGGAGGAAATGCTGGGAAAAGAATAGACAGATACAACATTAGGACAGCCTTCCACAGCTCTCTGCTTCTGCTTAGAGGCTTAACTAGCAGGGGTTATGCCCTAAGCAAAGCTATACTGAAGAATGGCTATGGGGGGCTGGGGAGGCAAGGAGGTGCTGCTGAGCACTGGAAGGAAGGAGGTGCCAAGTGCAGAGCATAGAACAGGGGTATTACCTACTCTGGGGATTTAGAGTCCCTAGTTGGTAGTGCCAGAGCAGGTATGCTCTGTCCATCCTGGTTCTTGCTGCTGCAGTAGTAGCACAGTGTCCCTGCACCCAGATGCAACCCAGCTGCTGTTGCTATGGCAGAAACTACCTGGGCAACTGCTATTTTGACATCCCCACTAAGTTAGTGCCAGGGGCTGGTGCCCTCCTCTCCTTCAGGTGGCGCTCCTACTGCATCTGCCATCACTGTTGCAAGGACATTAACACCATCAGTATTTCTGCTGACACCCTTACCCTCGTTGATTTCTCTGGCTGTGTTGCACTCACTCACTGTGCCATGGCTAGATGGTAAACCACAGGATAGAGATTAGCTCTACATGTGCATGCATGTACACACACACCTGCAAGCACTATTGCAACAAAAAAGATCACACGTGTCTAGTGAAAGCCCTGGAGGGTGTAGAATGCATGAAGGATGCAAAGCTCCCCAGCACACGACTTCCTGCTCTTGGTAAACTTGGTAATCCAGGTGATACAGTGAGAACTCAATCCTCCTCTTTTTATTCTGCAGGTCCATATATGCCGGCGGGACCTGCCGTTACCAATGCTGTGATGCCAGACCTGGATCTGCTGTCCCTGCTGCCAGGGTTCATCCTTGCTGTCTCTGCAGATGGCAAGCTGGCCTACATCTCTGAAAATATAACCCAGATCCTGGGTTTCTCGGTGGTAAGCACAGTTTTTTGCAGAACTAAAGCACCAGCTCTGTCTCTGTCTATATCCCTATGGCAAGTCAATGCTCGTTCTTCTTCCAATGCAGTGCTACACCAAGCATCAGCTGGCATGAGTTTTGTTCAATGCTGGCTTCAGCTGATTTCCTAGGACAGTGGTGACCCAAGATAATGGCATAGTTCTCCTAGTCTTAATGATCTGTGTGATTACGTGTGCCCAGGAGCAACTGCAACATTCAGAATCACTCCCTCTGGCTTCTATTGTTTGCCTTCCATCCCATCAGCCAGGCAGATTGTCAATAGCTGAAGCTACTGACTTTGGCAACACATAAGTGTTCTGATGAGCTATGTGTGTTGAGGTGACAGCTCAACCTGCTGCATAGCTGAGGACTGCTCTTTGCCTCTAGCTCAGCTGCTGCCTGGATTTTCCATTCATCTCACTGGTCTGCTCAATTTTAATGGGTAATAAACTGTTTCCCTGTTCTGCCAGACTGTTCATATGCTATAGTAGGATGAAACATCCTGAGTTTAAAGAGACACCTAGCAGCAGCCTAGTGGTTCAGGGTACTAACCTGGGATGGGGAAGCCCCAAACTCAAGGTTCTGGTCTGAATCGGAAAGAGGAAGGGTGTGGACCTAAGGTCTCCCATGGCCCAGGTGAGTGCCCTTATCAATGGGCTACTGACTGTTTTAGGTCTCCTTGGCTCCAAAAAGAAACCACTAGTTTGACAAGTTGGTATTTTCCAACTAGCTCAATTTCTGAAGCTATCAATGGTGCTTGCCCCCCTGGTGACCATAGTCCCTGGTGTCTTTTGTGCCAGTCTGGATCTGGAACCCATTCATCCATTCCTGTGTGATCCAGAATCTGAGGGTGTATGCCCCATACTGTCAGTGGGCATTCCCTGTTCCCAGACAGCTCCCACCAACTTTTGCAGACACTGATTGTTCTGGACACCAGTCATTCTAGGTCCTCTGGTCCATTGTAGAACCAGGCTGGGTCTGCATTAATAAAGCTTCTTTTTGTTGTCTCCTTCAGGTGGAGCTGCTAGCCCAGGGAGACTCAATCTTTGACCTCCTAGACAACAGAGCACATGAGACTTTGCAGAAGAAGCTGCATGCTGCACGAGAACAGCCAGGCACTGGTAAGGCCAAACAGGGCTCAGAACAGGGTATACATTGCCATATATATAGGGCTGGAAGGGACCTCCAGAGGTCATCTAGTCCAACCACCTGCCTGAGGCAGGGTCATCCCTACCCAAACCATCCCATATAAACCATTATCTAAATTCAACATAAGACTACCATCAAACCTGACACAACATAGACCTAATATCCTATCCTGCTACTGGTAAAGGAGGGAAACCACAGCAGCCAATGCCTTGCTTCTATAAAATGTTGTCAATATATGCTCAAGAGGTCCTGGGTAAAGGGCTATACATGACACCCTATGTGGGTGAAAGTAGGCATGTACATGAAGCTATGTGACAGGAATGGGTCACTGCATTAGGCCCTGATCTGCAAAAATTACTTTCTGAAGGAAAGTTTTAAAATGATAAGCCACTTGCAGCAACTGCCACCCAAGTTTGGAGAGTCAAGTGGAGATTGAAATCCTCTGGGTACATTCTACTTCCTATGAATGATGGAGCTGGTCCATCCTAGAATCCGAATCCCAGCAGTTCAGTACACTCATAGCAAATCATTTTTTAAAGAACCTGTGCTTCCACTGTGCTTCTGTAAAGTTAAATCAGTTCGGCTGCACTGCCTTCTGGGTACTTATCCTATGGTACAAGTATAGCTCTCAGTATCAGTGCTTTGCTGGTAGTTTTGAAAGGTCTTATGGGATCCTTAGTGGGAAACTCAGGGGAAACTGTGGAGAGAGCAGTAGTCAACCTCTAATTTGCCACTGGAAAATTTCCAAGAGATTGGTGTAAGATTCCTGAGGCTGGTGTTCTTTGTGAACTGATAGCACAAGCAGGCCAGAAAGAATGCTTAGCTCCACATAACTCATCCTTGGAAAGAGGGCAGGAAATACCTTACCAGGCATGTGTGCCACACTGTGTAGGCTGTGCCCATGCAGCCAACAGCACCTCACTGATAATTATTGCTGACCCATGTGTCAGTCCCTTAACTGTGCCTGGGCCAGGAAAGAGCAGCTTCTTCACCAAAGGGAGACCCCTGATCAGACAATATGGGCTATGCATTTGGCAACAGCTCACACCCTAGACGGAAGGTGCTAACAATCTACACAATGTTTTTCCTTGCAGAAATTGCATTTGTCAGTGAAATGCGCACATCCAGGTCCTTTCGAATGAAATATGGAGGGAATCGGGCAGTGGCCGTGAGGGGGCGATTCCTTGCTCTGAACAGAGTGCCCACCTCCTCCATTTTAACTTTCATTGCTTTCTGCACTCCCATCACACAATTCTTGGAAGATGGGCATGATGCATCCAACGATGTCCCATTCTACAGCCAGCACACATTGAACATGAGAGTCACTGATGTTACAGAGAGGTAAGGAGAACTGGTTTTGGCATGACCTTGACTGCATCCTGCGGAAAGCAGCCAGTACTCACAGAGCAACTGCACTCCAGTGAATAACTGCCAGCATTCATAATGAAGCTGGTTCTTACTGGGAGGCATACTCTTAAGCCCCATAAACATTACAGGTACAGAGTCTTTCCCCCATCCCTAAGGGCCCCTTTTCTGCCCCAGTACCCTGGAAGAAAACCCATTACTACCCACTTCTGTCAGCAACACAGACCAGACCAGATCTTGCCTCTTCATCCCAACACTTCTGAGAATGGAAAGGTTTGCTTTGCTTGTTTCTCCTGATCCTCACACCCAGCGCTTGTCTTTTCCCCTACTGACACCAGTGAATAGATCTCACTTCATTTCTTGTGTAGCTCTTTCCCCTCCCCAGAGGGTACCGAGCCACCATTTCTAAGAAACATGTTTACTGAGATGATGTTCTATTCTGCTCTCCTCAGTGTTGTTTATCACCTTGGCTATCAGAGGGAGGAGCTGATTGGTCAATCTTGGTATGCTCTTGTACACCCAGAAGATATTGGTGCAGCAGCAGCCTTACATGAAACTCTAGGTAAGTGCCAGACCTGGGCCAAGAATGCCCATGTGTCCAGGGGGAGCAGGGATGTTGTTTTTCAGCAGCAGAATTTTACCCAGTTTTACATTATAACTAACATTGATCTAATCTTCCACACTGCTTGTTACATATGAAATACTCTCCTTAAGCTAGTCAGCAAAGCTGCTGCTCAGTGGCCTTAAATCCCTCCTGAAGATTCACTTGCACTGTGATACACCTCCAAGAACACAAGCAGCGTGGGGACAAGCACCTGGTGACCCTAAAGAGGAAGGAAAGGCTACCAGCGAGGCCTCATCACTTGCACCTCTCACACAAAATGTGCATAACCATATCAGCTACCTATGCACATGATCGGGGAGGGGGGTGGATTTTAATTAGAGCAATTCCTGGAAAGCCACTTGAATTAAAACATTTCACTGTCACATGTATTAAGCCCCTGCACATTTAACAACAGCTGTAGGATGCTTCATGTAAACCTCATTCAACAAGATTTAGATAAAGTGCCCCTGCAGCCATTTCAAAATGTGTGGGGGCTTATGTGACAGTAAGCCTATGCTGGAGTGTTCAAATTAGAACATGGAGCAGACTCAGTTAATTGAATCTGCTCCAATACATTCCAGTTAAAACCCAAACCAGCAGCCAGATGTTCCCTGGCCATGAGCACAGCGCCACCTAACTGGTATGCCACTACAGGCTCCTCCCTTCGCTCAGGCCAAATTCCCTTTCAGGTAATCAGAAACGCTGCTTGGGTTTGATCCACAGCACTCCTATACTGGGGGACAGTGTGCAGCCTCTGCTTTTGCCATGGGACAGGAAAGGTTACTGTTAAGTACTGCTGCCCTGAGTCCAATTGCTCTGTACTTGTGATTTCAGTGTGTGACCCTGGGAGCTACCACCAGCACTTAATGGTTCGCATGCTATGCAAGGACCTGAGCTGGACCTGGATGGGAATCACAGCATCAAGGGGGCATGGAAGGGAGATCATCACCTGCACTAATGTCAGCCTCAGGTACATCTCCTAGTCCTAATCTGCAGAGTTGTTCCTCCCTTGACACCTCCCCCGTTACATAAGGTTCAGAGTGCCAGCAGCCCTTCACAAAGCAGAGCTAAGCCCTGCCTGATCAAGCAGCCACTTGGAGCAAGGTGAGGAAATAAGGTGATCACAAAAGACAGGCATCACCCCCAAACACCAGGAGAGTGTCACCTCCACGTGGTGAGCCTGGCAGGGTGGTGCAGCTGCAGAAGAGGCAGCAGATGGAGGGAAATTACAGATGGAGCAAAGAACAGGGGAGCACAGAGGATGCAAGAATGAGTAAGTGGAACAGTTACTGCCAAAGGCCAAAATGTATCAGCAGCCTCCCTTTAGCACCTGCATCAGGCTATTTGCAAATGGCAGATGCCAGATGAAAGTAATTCCGAGACAGGGGCCTCTAGTCTGCTCCAGGAGTTCCCCTTTTGGGCAAGCAGCACATGTAGGTTGGAGGGGGAAAACGGGTGCTGGCTCATTAGCTCCCCTTTTTGCCCCTGGCAGGGAGCATGGTGCCTCTCTGAGGCAGTCTCGGGATGGCCATGGCGGCAGCAGGTGCTCACTTTAGTCCCTGACACATGCCCTTTGTGTCCCCCACAGCGAAGAGGCAGCTCAGCATCTCCAGGGCCAGAAGCCGGGGCACGGAGCCGGCCCCGCAGCTGTGCCGTGCCCGAGGCCCAGCGCCAGGCGCCGAGAGCAGGGTCCGCTGCCGAGGACGCTCAGCCCCTTCCCCCCGCGGGCGGCTGCGCCGAGCCCCGCGCCCGCCACCGAGACTGGGTCGGCTCCTGCGCTGGGGGGCGCACTCCTCCCCGACCTCCCTGCCGCCGCCCACGGGAGCGTTTACGAAGCCGCGGCCCCAGCCCCGGTCCCCGGCCTGGCCGCGGGCTCCTTGCCACCGCCCTGGGCGCTCAGTGCATTGGCCGGGCACATCCAGGCGCTGGCTGACAGCCTGGCGCGCTACAGCCAACTCCTACAGCCCCGCGCCGCGCCGGAGCCGGAGCCCTGGTGGAACTGCAGCGGCGCCGAGCCCACACTCGACGCTTTCCTGCAGGCCACACCGCCTAACTCGCCCTGGGCCGCTGCTGTCACCCACCCCCTATAAATCCCAGAGCGCCCCTCGCTCTGCGCATGCGCTTGAGTCTGTGCCGCGCGCCCCAGCGCTAGCTCCACAGCGCGCATGCGTCAGCCCTAGCTGCGCACGCACCCCTTCCTCCCCCGTGCTTAAGGTTGCGCATGCGCTTCCTCCCACCTACGCATGACGTTGCCGGGGTGCGCATGGTCTCTGGTCGCTTTGTTCTCCCCTCCCCCACATTCGCCACCTCTGTGACCCTGTCGGCGTGGCGGTCGCTGGGAGACGGGCCGGGGCCTGCTCAGCGCGCGGGGTCGTGCGGTGCGCGCGGGCGGCGGCTGCCTCGTGTCTGCCCCGCTGCGCTCAGCCTCCAGGCGGCGGCGGAATGGGGCGGCCGCGGGCAGCGGCGGCCCGGGGCGGCGGCGAGAGCAGTGAGGCGGGCGGAGGTAAAGGGCGGGAAACCCGGGGAGCAGGGGCTGGAGCGGCAGCCTGGGCTGCGCGCCGGGGGGCGAGGGCTGCAGCGCCCTGGTGCGTGTCTGCCTCGTCCGCCCTCGGAGCTGGGCCGCCGGGTCGTGCCTTGGAAAGGGCGTGGGTTGAAGCCGCCAAGAGAAAACTGAGGCTGCTCGAGACATACCAGCAAAAAGAAAACGGGGTGGGAGTTAGCGACGGCCGCAGGTTAATAACGAGGGATCCAAGTGGGGACGAGGAGTGAGTCGGGAGCCTGTTGCTGCCTTGTGGGAGACGGGCTGCTGCAACCCCTTAGGGCACTTGCATTCTTGTGACTGACTAAATTGGAGATGCATCAGCTTTCTTGAGCAGTAATTTAGGAGCCGCTACTTACAAAAGCTTCTGTATCTGTATCTCTGCTTTAGTTAGCCTCTGGGTGGGCCTCCACACTGCCTTCTGCCTGACTTCTGAGTTAACATGGCTAATGACTCCTCTGTGATGCATGGTGCTAGGTATAAAGGATGTGAGTGTTTCCACATGGTGCATTGTGCTTTAAGCCCCCCTCTAGCATGGACACCTGGAAATAAGAGTAGTTAGGTGATCCATCACGCCTACTGGAGAAGCTTCTTGCTGGGGTCCTAACAAGCAAATTACAGGTCTCCTCCCTGAATGGGTCAGTGTATCTGATTTAGAACCACTGTAGTCCACTAGATTTGGAACCACACGTTTGCATTGTACATGGAGTCAGCCACCAGACAGCCTGATTATAAACTTGGTAAAACTCTGTAGAATGGGCACAGGCAGACAGAGTTCTTTGGGTAAATGTGATATCTTTTATTAGACAAACTAAATACTTGGAAAAACTGTTCTTTGCAAGCTTTCAGGCACAAACACCCTTCTTCAGGCAGAGCGAGCATCTGCTGGTTGTGCACTCTCCTGGGTAAAATAGCTTACACTAATATGCAAAATGCAGATCTGTGAAAATGAAAATGTGGGCCAAGGCAGCAGAAAGGGATCTTGGAATTATAGCTGACTCAAAGATGAACATGAGTCAACAACGTGACAAAGTGATCAATAGAGCTAACCGTGCTCTATCATGCATTAAACCAGGTGCATCACAAACAGGTCTAAGGAGGTGATACTTCTCCTCTATGGCATTGGTGAGGTCACAGCAGGAGTACTGCATCCAGTTTTGGGTGATGCATTTCAAGAGGGATGTGGATAATCTTGAGAGGGTCCAGAGGAGGGCTACTCATGGTTAGGGGCCTGCAGGTAAGGTCCTACGAGAAGAGATTGAAGGACCTGGATCTCTTCAGCTTCTGTAAGAGAAGACTGAGAGGGGATCTGGTGGCCATCTACACATTCGTTGGGGGGGGCAGCAAGGTATAGGACAGGGGTGGGCAAAATTTGGCCTGCCAGGCCATTCTATCTGGCCTGCGGGGCCCCTAACAAGTTTAGAAAATTCATGTTTGTCTGCCTCAGCCGCCTGTCATGTGGCCCTCGATGGCTTGCCAAAACTCAATAAGCGGCCCTCCACCCAAAATAATTGCCCGCCCCTGGTATAGGAGATGCTCTGTTTACTGAGGCACCCCTTGGGGTTAGTAGAAACAACAGCCACAAAGTGACAGAGAGCAGATTTAGACTAAACATTAGGAAGAACTTCTTTACAGTAACAGTTACGAGAGTCTGGAATGGGCTTTCAAGGGAGGTGGTTCTCTCCCCTACCTTGGAGGTCTTTAAGAGGAGACTCAACAAACACCTAGCTGGGGTCATCTGACCCCATCTCTCTTTCCTGCCCAGGGCAGGGGGTTGGACTCAATCTACTGAGGTCCCTTTTGACCCTAAAAATCTATGAAATCTATTAAATATGCTCTATCTGATCCAGGAAGAGCACAAAACAACTGCAGGCACTCCTGCCTGATGAAAGGTGTTTGTACCTGAAAGCTTGCAAAGAAATTTTTTTCCCAACTATTTATTTGGTCTAATAAAAGATACCATATTTACCCAATTACCTTAGACAAACACAATTATAATGAAAACCCCTGAATGTGAGGCAGGGAAGATCAGAGATGATAGGAGACAGTAGGTGTGAGACAGATAGGCGGGGGGAAAAAAGAGGGGACGTTGCCCTGACCTGGTGATAGAATGTAGTTGGTAATATGGAGAGGTTACCTGAGGCTATCAGATAACAGGCAGGTTATAATGTGCCATACCGTCTACATAAATTATAAATACATGTACATATATAAATATAGATATGATTATAGATTAAACATACCTAGATTATATCTGTAGAATGAGCAAGCACTTAGACTGTTTTTGGAAACAAATCTCAATGGCCTAGGCAACAACTTGAGAGCCTAGGGGTAGCATGAGAAATCTTGTTATACTAGTCACCCAACACTGACAAACCCTTGAAGAATCTTTTTGGAAAAACTTTGCTTCATTGGCCAGAGAAGATGGGTTGGAGCTAATCTAATGAACATCTCAATCGTCATGTGCAATGTGTGAGCATCCTTATACTCATGCTTCTTCACTAGAGTTACCACACCTCATGAGTTAATTTTGGGATGGATATGTGGTTTTGTGTTTCTTTATGTAGAGGGAAACATAGAGAATGAAGACCCCAGAAAATTTCCCCTAATTTCCCCATGAAAAAAGCTTGAAGCTGTCAGTTTTTCAAAAACAGGGAACAGTGGGTGGGACTTCTACAATCCAGTTGAATTGAGTTAATGATCAGGAAACATCTCAAATGGTTGAATTGGTACGTGTAAAACCAGTCTAGCCTTCAAATAGAATAAATAAGAGAAAGTAGTCTGTACTTCATGGACAACATGTAGTATCTTGTGCATGTAATGAAGTCAGACAGGCAGCCCACAAGATGTAGTTGTGGTTGCATGGCATGTTTGATTTATATAAAAAAAAAACAAAGAAAAAAAATCAAATTTTCATGTTAAAAAATGCCTGCTTGTTGTGGAGATCACTTTCCAAATTGGAATCAAGAATAAATGGATGCAGTCCAGTCTCCTTGAGATTAGAGGTGGCCTGAAACAATAACTGACACATGCAAGCTGTTTGGCCTATCCTTCCTCAGTTGACTTGATTGGGGTGTTAATCCTAATGAAATGGTTACAAATGTCAGTATTAACTGTTGTACTACTTATTATAGAAGGTGGGGTGGAGAGACGGATGGGTACAAAGCCCATGACATGGGGTTGTATATTGTTACAGAATTAGATGATGTTTTAAGTGCATATTAGACCAGGGCAGGGAAAATATGGCTTGTAGGCCGGATCCAGCCCACCAAGCAATTCCACCTGGTTTGCAGGGCCCCTCTGTAAGCCCTGGCCCTGGGCTGCCCCTCTGCAAGCCTGGGCCTCCATGCAGGAGGTATGCTCTGGTTGCTAAGCAAACCCCTCCCACCCCAGCCTAGCCTGACCCACGGCCAGCTCCAAGCTTGCAGGTCTTAGAGACAAGAAGCTTCTACCTAGCAGAGCTTCTGCTAGGTCACCCCAAGGCTGTTCCCAGCTTCCCTGCCTACGAGCCTGGGAATTCAGGTGAGGACCCCACCTGCTGGGGCTAGGGACTCCTGCTGGGAAAAAGGGGTCTGGGAGCACACAGCTCCCAGGTGGCCAAACTGAGCTGTTCCTGCATGCTGCAGAAGCACAGGAGCTGCACACTATGGGGCTGGGTCAGGCTGGCCCTGCACACTGCCACTGCGTGCAGCCGGGGATTTGGGTGGAAGCACTGTGGGGCCGGGTGGGGCCTCCAGGGCCTGGACCAGAGAGTGCAGGGAGCTGTACGCTATGGGGCTCTAGTTGTGCACCATGTGCAGCTCCAGGGACTGAGGACTTCCTCCCCCCTGCATAACCCATCCACACATATACCACCCCCCTGCACTGACACTAATGGTGCCAAGATGGCAACCAGGGGCAGGGCACCTGTAAAGGGTCATATCTACCCTTGCGGCCCTTGACAACTCACCAAAACTTGCTAAGCGGCCCTCCAGCCGAAATAATTGCCCACCCCTTTATTAGACTAATATTTGTTAGGGGAGAGATGATCCTGCCTTGATCGGAGGGTTAGACTGGATGAGCCTGTGATGTCCTTTATTTCTCAGCATCATGTCTTCATAGAAATCATAGAAAAATAAAGACAGGAAAAAAGGGATTAGGGCAGATGGTAGAGAACAGAGCAGTCATGACAGTGCTCAAGATTAACGTATTTTTACTGAATGGTGACAGATATGCAAGTAAGTCCTGAATGAGTAATAACTAGATAATTAGGTGTACTTCTGTCATAAAGGCCAAATCCTACTCCTAATGTCTGGACAAGCTTTCCATTAACATCAGTGAGAGTTATGTCTAAATTGAGTGTGACATCGTCCTAAATTTGTACCCCAAGCAACAATTAAAAATGGAATTTGGTCTCATCCATGCAATGCCTTTGAAGCCTCTAATCCAGTGCATAATAGAGCTGTCAGCAAAAAATCTGAATGGAGATTTATTTATAGAGAACAAATGATGCCAAAGTGCGCGCTCTCATTTTTTTTAAGCTAACTGAGTTATTGGGTAGCGGAAATGGTACAGATGTAATATCTGAGACTTGCAAAGCATTTGATTCATGACCAAATTCTCTAAAGCAGCTGCTTAAATTTGCAGCTGGGTGACTGTCATGTTTCCAAGTGTCTGTTTGAATGCATAGATGCAGGATTCCTGTGTGAATAATGAGCCCTCATGGAATTGCAGAAAAACTAATTGACATTGGCTAGGGTATGGCACTGTCACATGGATTTAAAATTGCCTGATTTACTTCAAGTAAAGCTTAATTGTAAATAGTAACATAATGAGTTGAGGAAAGTGTCTAATGAGTTCTGCAAGGTCTCATTTTGGGTCTTACAAAACATCTTCATGGGGGAGTAGAGAGCCTATTAACAAAATTCAGACTGCATTGAACTAGAAGCTGATGCAAAGATAGCGAGAGTCAACAGCTGGTACAAATAGCTTTAAAGAGGTTTGAAGTTTGGCCAAAATACAGTGAGACTCAGGTTGGGGGAAGGCAGCTAATATATCTAGGGAAAAAGAGCTTGAAACACAGATGTTCCTGTGAGGAAAAAGCCTGGAAAGTCATGAGGCTTAGAGATTTAGCAGTGCTGGTAAACAGCTAATGGCACAGCTTCTAAAGATCAGGACAGCTGCAAATCTCCTGCATCCCAGCTTAAATCCCAGTCTTCCACCTAGCCTTCCCCAAACTAAATCTGAGTACAGAAAATACTGAAACTTTTCTCTGGTGGTAGAGGGGGAGGGGTAGGCTGCTGGTGTATTAAGATTTGAAAGGCACTAAGGTTACTGGTGAAAGAGAAGATCTGGATGATGGATAGTTATGAGGTAGCAGAAAGCCAATGTGGTGCCTGAGTGCACAGAAGCTAAGACGAAATTTATGACACTATATAGAATTATAGCCACTCTCATGTGCGGTAGCACATTCAGTTTTGGTTTCCTCATCTTAAATATCTAGCTGAGAATGAAAATCATTTGAGAAGGGCATCAATGATAGAAAGGCCATAAAGAGGTTTGAAAAGGCTTATGTTGGTGTCTCATTTATTGATTTTTCTGTGGTGCCATAACACGGTGTAGTGCTTTCAAGATTATAATCTAAATAAGAAAAACACAGAGTATGAGAGGAGAAGGGTGAAGAGAGTGGTGGAGGTTAATAATTCAAATTAAAAGGAGTCAGAGTGTAGCAAGCAAATCTTGTGAATTTGGAGACTTGTACCAAGATACTGTTGAGAGGAGTATCCAGCCTGGGAGTACATGTCAACACTGGAAAGTAAGATAAAACCAGTAGTATCTGGATACTTAGGTATCAGTTTGAAAAAGGGGCTCAAAGGTGAGAGTGAATGAGAATATACATGCTGAATGGTGAATTGCCTAGAAAGGAGGATCTGCCAAGGAATCATGATGAATCCTAAACTGTCAGTGAGTCAGCAGTACAATGCTGTTGCAGAAAACCCAAACTAAGTTTTGGATCGGGGTAACATAAGCATTGTATTTAAGACACAGGAGATCCTAGTCCTACTGTATCGGACACTGGTTAGGTCTCAGCTGAAATGTCCAGGTTTTAGCAGTGGTTTCAGAAGAATGAGGTAGAAAAGCTGGAGATGGTCCAAAGGTAAACAATAAAGGTAGTAAAAGGGTTATCTGGGTTATGGTTCTGGCCGTGTTCGTGTAAGGATGTAAGCAGGCAAGGTTCTTTGGGTAGATGGAATAGGAATTATAATTTCATCATGGAATAGGGATAGGGATTATAATTTCTAATTTATATGCTATTTGAGACAATCTACTCATGTAACTTCTTTAAAAAAGTTTTATAAATAGGTCACAACAGGCCGTGGACTATATTAGGGGCCCAATCTTATGGGGTTCCCAGAGGCTCCTCTATAGATTAGTAAAGATTAAAGAAAACAGCTCTACCCAGTGGGATTTAGTGGTTAGTCTAGAAGATCCCATTGAGCATCTCTGTGATGCTTAGTTTTAGTTCTCAAACTGTGAATTTATATCTCCATAGATAATATCCTTGTTAACAGCAGTATATGGAGATGAGAGATAACAAATCTGATTACCTACCGATCAGCCCTATCATCTTTCTGCAAATTATGTGTACACAGAGTCAAGCCCTTACCCCTGTCTAAAAGTGCAAAGTTTCAGGAAGTTAAATGAGTGTTGGGGTTGGAGTACATCTGGGCAAGAAAGAGGAGTCTAACAATAAATTCAAGGAGGGATGGGCAGTAGAAACAAAAAAGCAACATTTTGAGCAGAATATTTCAGAAGCCTTGAGGGATAAGTTTCAGAGTATAGCTTCTCCATTGATTTGAGATCTAGTGTAGGAATGGTATGGTAGGAGGGAAAACCTATCATGGCAGCAGGCTAGCCAGGCCATAAAAGAGACCCCATTTGGGAATAGTTTAATGAAGTTTATATCAGACAACAAGAATGTGGTTTTTGTAGAAAACAGTGATTAAATCCAGGTCTCCTGACCTGTGATTTAAATTTTGATTTAAGACAATTTGATCAAATCAACCCTGCTGGGGTATGATCTGAAACTAGATTTTTTAAAAATATGTTAGATTTCAGGTTATGTTACTTTTGAGAAAGCAAAAATTAGAGGTGAATTTCAGGAGTAAACAACTTCTTAATGCAGGAGCCTACCCTCTGGAATATTACAGAGGTTCCATCACTGGGGATGTTTAAACACAGACTAAGAGAAGCCCTAGTGGTTAGGAGGGGACTATTCTGTTCTGGCAGTGAGTAGCACACCCTTCTGAGCAATCTCTTGATTTTTTTTTTTATGTAAAGGAGACTTCAGAGCAAAATAAAGGAGACTCCAGAGCAAAATAAGAAATGAACTGAGAGCAGCCCAGAGCAAGAAGGACTAGGGCATGGAAGGAGTCAGGATTGAGTGGTTATGCCTCAATAGGTAGGAGTCCATGGGTAAAGTCCCAACACTTCTCATGTGCTTCAGTGACCTAATAAGGACTTTAGAACAGTTTTCTCTGCCTACTTTTGATCCAGGAAAGAGACACGGAGACAAGGGTCTCTTCCATTCCCTCCCAGTGCAGAGTCTGCATTGGTAATTAGCTGTTTATGAAAGAGAAACCCTGGACTAGCTGAGGTGATGGCTACCCTTGTGCTTGTAGTGGGTGGAAATGTTTTTGTGATCAGAGATGCTGTAACTACGTCTGCACTCATGGCACACTGAGTGAATTCCAGCACAGCAGGCTGGATTTGTGTAGCAGTGTGAATGTGTCCAGCTGGTGAGTCTGAATGCAGTTGTCCTTGCTTTTTTTCTCTAGATCTCTCCTCTCTGTCTTTTGAGGAATTGCTGCAGCTGAGGAACAGGGTTGGAACCAAAGCATATCAACAGATGACTTGTGGGAAGAAGGCACCAAACCATACCAAAGTGAAGACAAAGCAGCGGCAGAGCAAGCAGGGGTAAAGGCATTCTTAAGGTCTTTTGCAGCAAGGAGGGTGTTTGTGCACTGTCAGGGATCCAGTAAGACCATAATGACAGCCACTTGAAGTTTTCTTTGCCAGAAAAAGGGCCTCAGGCCTGTCTCACATGCCATAGAAAAGTAATTCTTTATCTCATCACCTCTGGGAATGATTCAGTTCTTCTCTAGAGCTTTCTATATCCATGACTTTCAGTTCCTAAACTACCCATAGGCAATGGAGTTTGTCAAGTGATCGAGTTCATAGCCGGTGCTTCCTTTGGAAGCTTATTCTTTCTTCATTTCTTGCTTTCATGTTGCAACTCCTCTGCTTCTGTTCTAGTGAAAGGTGTTTTAATCAGCTTGTGTACAATTATCCTGTGTGTCTTCTGAACTGGATTGTAGGTCATTCTCTCAGTCTAAATGTTGGCCCTCTGTATTTCTTGTTTTCTGAACTCCCTCCAGTTTGTCAGTATCTCTTAAGGATGTACTCAAAGTGGGGTGTCCCTCCTTGCCCAGGTAGATGTAATGCAGGTTCCAATAATCTTTTCCTGCTAGCTCTCTTTGGTTGTGTTTTCCATGCATTTCTTTGTAATACTCTTTGTTTATCACAAGTGTGTGGGCTCTTTTATCTGATTACTCTTTTATCTGATTTATTTTTGCTGGTGTTCACAAGTCCTTTTGATTGCAAGTGTTCCAGAAGTGCCATTGATGTGAATATTGATGGACATGTTATCCTAAAAGGGCCTACTGCAGACTACTGCATTTCTCCATCTCCCTCCAATTGGGCATGTTGACATATACATCATTACCCTTTTTTCCTGGCAGTTAAACCAGTTTTCAGTCCACATAGTGCTATATTCAGGGTGATTTGAATAGACTTCCTCTGTCTCTGTTTCTCTGGCATTCTAATCTTTTCTAAAACCCAGGCTGAAAGCATTTCTCTTGTCCCTTGAAAGGATAATGAGGACAATACACTGTCCTTTTGTTTGATTTCTTCATTGGAAGCTTTACAAAGGAGGCAGTAGCTTCACAAGACATCTCTTCTTCTATTGTTATGAGTTATTTTAGCTGTAGTTATTTTTAACACTTAAAATCCACTCAAAATTTCAAAAAAAAAGTTTCATTACAAAAGCCCTAATGTGCACAAGGATTTTTCTGGGATGATAGACAAACCTTCAAGTGCAAGGCATGATGTGAACAAGTCCTTTTCCTACATTTGTGTTTTGAAAAAGAAGCTGCTCAAAAGGACTGTAATTGAAGTGCCCCAGAACTATGCCTGTGTCACTGATGCTTTACAAAGCCAAGGTTGACACACTTATTCATTGCGTACCTGCTCAGCACTGACTAAGAACAGTGCACTGCGCAGGGTTTGAAAGGCTCACTAGAGGCTAGGCTTATTAGAGAGAAGGGCAGGAGATCTTCAGGAAGTGCTGGGGTAACAATCCGATGGGGATAGTGCTGGTGCTCTATGCCAGACAGGAAAAAGATATTTTTTCTCCCTTGGCTGTCTTGCTTGTGTACCTACAAGCATCCTGGCTGGTGCTGTTGGAGCTGTCTCTGGAGCTGATGCAAACAATAGGGTTGTATGGTTCTTCCTACAACCCTATTGTTTGCATCCTGTGTTTTCAGTAGCTCTAGGGTCCTGCCTTTTGCTTTCTTTGATTTGTTCCCCTGTGAACTACAGCCAAGTGGAATTGAAGTGACTTGTTAGTTACACTGTTAAGTGGGATAGATATTTTATATTTGAATTTCAGGAAAGCAGTGGATGCAATTTCTCAAACTTAATTGTGGCCTTCATGGATAGAAAACAGGCAGAAGAACTGTAAACAAAAGGTGGTATAGAGCTGAGGATGGCTTCTTGGGAGGATCTTGCAGCACTGGAGTTATGTCCAGTCATATTTACAAACATCTGGGAAGAAAGTAAACAATAGTTATGTCATTTGTCAATTAATATGGACTAGGGGCGGTTCCAGAGAACGTGCACTGTTACAGTTACACCCCCCCCCTTTCAGACTGTGGGCTGGGCTCAGCTGGGAACAGGCGATCAGTGGTGTAGTGGGCTCCCCCACCCTGCTTATTTCCCCTGGAGCAGGCATGGGAAAGGGGAACACCTCTGCCTGTGGCTGTTACCCCATCACTGTTCCTAGCAGAGCTCAGTCCCCCACACAGCCTGTATGGGGCAGGTAGGAGCAGCTCTGAAGCTTCATCTAGATAGCAAGGAGAGCAACAGTGAGGGGGAAGGGGAGGAAATGTGCCTTTTGAACACAGAGGGAAAGGGGAAGGGATTCTTACCTGCTTTGTGTTTTGTTTAAAAAAAAAAGTCCCCAGAGGCTCCTTAAGTGTGGTTTGTGGGCAAGGAGGCTAAGTGTAAGGTGCAGCCTCCCCTGCAGTATGGGTGGCTGCTCCTGCACCTCCCTTTTGCCAAATCCTGGGTTCACCCCTGATACTGACTGGGAGGTGGGGAAGTGTAGATACTGTCACAGAGAGAAATTATGAAGAAACAGTAATTAGCTGTGTGATCAAAAAACAAATAACAATGTGAAATTGAGTTTGGGAAAATACAGCTAAGGAACATCATGGAGGAATTAATTCCAAATTTCTGGGAAGTAGTAACAGTCAGAAAATCTGCGGAGGACTATCAGGCCTGAGTCTATAATGCAGCAAAAATTGTATGGCTTTCAGACTTGGGCACACAAAGCGAGTGAGGTTCTGGGAGGCAAAAGTTGTTTGAAGCTCTGGTGTGACCAGAATTACAGGTTCAGCTTGCATCACCTTCTTACCAGAAAGATGGGAATTCCTGGGACAGAAATGGAGCTTCTGGAGGAACTTGTTTATAAACAGAGCATAATAGCTGCGTCTGTGAGTAAATATCTGATTGACTAAGGCCAAGGGGCCAAAAGCCTTTTATCAGTTGTAAGACCAGAAGGAACCACTAATGACCATCTAATCCCACTGTCAACATAGCACAGACTGCTTCACCCAGTGATTCATGCATCATATATAAGCCTACGATTTCAGATAAGACATTATTTTGAGAGAGAGATTCAGTGTTGACTTAAACACTGCCTGTGAAGGATGTACATCCCTAGATACATTATTACAGTGCTTAATTATCCTCATCTTTTTTTTAGATGCTTTAGTTCTAGTCAAATTTATCTTCCAACCACTGGACATTGTTCAGCTTTTGCTAAATATTCAGTATTGGACATGTTCAGGGTTGTCTGCAGATTGTAAAGGAACTCTATGTATTTAGTTTAGTGTAGCTGCTGTAAGGCAGGTTCTACAGGCCTCAGATGATCCAGGTAACTCTCTTGTGAACCCTTTTCATTTTGTCACCTTCCTGTTTGAGCTGTGGACACCCAGCACAGGACAAGCTATCTGGCAGGAATCTTGCTAGTGCTGAATATGGTAGTCATACCACCCTTTCCTGTTTCTGTTGTGTTTCTTTCCTCCATCAATGGGTCTAAGTTCTCTTGGCCGCCAAATTACACTGGGAGTGTGCATGCAGTTGGTTCCTTTTGTGACCCCCAAGTCCTTTGCAGTCATTGCTCTCCATAATAGGCACCCGATTCTTGTATGATCTGCATTTTAGTACATTTCCTTGACTGTATTAAATGTGTTACCCAACTCCCCAGTTGGTCCATATGGATCTGTAGATCTGATCTGTCCTTACTATTTGCCTTTCCAACAGTTTGTATCTCCTCTCCAAGCTTTACCTGTGCTCATTTGCGTTTTTCCCTACACATTTTATGGCTACTGAATATAATTGGACTGAGAACAGATGAATATTGCATGATGGATTAAAACACCAAGGAGAGGGAGGATTTTTTAATGGGGTGCATAAAAGCATGTTTTAACTAATAGGCTGAAGTGAAGCAAGGGAATATGTTGGAACAGTGTGGAATAACTTAATACTCAGTCATCCAAGAGAGCTATAGGAGCTCCAGGACTTTGTCCTGTCTAGTTGTAAAATTTGTCAAAGCCCCAGAGAACATCCCTGAAGGAGTTATCTTGCCCTGTTGCAATCGCCTTCCTTTTTTAAAATTTTTAAATATATTGTTGCCCCTGTTACCAGAGTGATTGCCTGTTATTTGGATCTAGCCAGGTTGTTCCCAATAGGAAGAGAAATTGATGACAGCAGTCAGGCATTTCTGTGGTCTAATTAGGCTTATTGACTCTGAATGCGCACACAGTCCCATTTCTCTGAATGCAGTAGGAGCAAGCAGGAGGAAGTTTCCTTGCTTGCTATTTCCAGGCCTGGCCATGCAATCACTTCAGTGTCCAAGGAGCTCTTTATGTGCTTCTGCTCCTCTGAGCATGTTTCATGACTGCTTCCACTTCTCATGGGCTTTCCCACCTCTGACATGCACAGCTTCCAAGTAATCTCTTGGTTGCTGCATTTGTAATCAGTCTCAGGGAGAGCCCTGAAACAACATGGTTGGGTCTTACTCAGTTTGCCATTTGCCCTTGGGAATTAGCTTTTCAGGTCTCCCACTGTCTTGTTCCCTAAAGGAGCTTAATTGCACCTTCTAGCTAGCCTGAAAGAAGAACTCCTGGAGGTGGTTTTAACAACTTCTGTTCCTGTTCACAGGTCAAAGACCCAATGTATGGTAGCCAGGATAACAGTGTGGCTATCTCTACACTGTTCAGTTAACTTAGGTGATCAGCACCAAGGCTGATTAGGGATGCTGGGTAGGAGCATCCCTAGTGCAGTTATACTCAAGTTACTGTTCTTTCACTTCTGCACTACCATGGGGGGAAGCATCTCATGGCTCTTTGTGGAGAGGTGTTCTAGGATTCTTTCCAAAGAAAGCTTGTATGTCATTCAGGAGGGACTGTGAAAAGCTATTGGAGGACTGTCAGCACTTGACTGCAGGCTAAATCATTCTCAGTGCAAAGTAGATCTGGCCCAATTTATGGGGAACCCTGGTTGTAACCTTAAGACAAGGTTATTTAGCTTAGGCCACATACAGTTTTGAAAGCTGGCTTGGTGATTTGTCTGCATGAACAGTAAAAATGTTCAAGGCTAAAACCTTGGTAAGAGTCCAGGGCTGACTGTACCATGTGAGGATGCCCTGAGAAACATTCATGGATTATGAGGCCAAAAGGGACAATCATGATAATTTAGTCTGACTCATGCTGTGCCCTGAACTATTGTAATTCCTCTTTGGAGTAGAATATATGTTTGTAGGAAACACGCAGTCTAGATTTACATATTGTCAGAATTACCATAACGTTGAGAGATTTGTTCCTAATCACTCTGCAGGTGGTATTTGTTTTCTGGCAGCACCCAAAGACCTCATGCAGTACTCTGCACAAGTGCACAACTAGGCCCAGTCGCTGCCCCAAAACATTTACAGTCCCATTTACATCAGTGCATAAATGGGTATCAGTATTTATTCTTTACAGACAAAGTCAGCTCCCAGACTACTGCACTGGGCCACACAGTTTAGGGAGAAGGTAAGCAGCCCTCAGTGGTGAAAGAACAGGTTAGGGACTATTTAGAAAAGCTGCACATGTATGAGTCCATGGGGCCAGATGCAGTGCATCCAAGGGTGCTGAGGTAGTTGGCTGATGTGATTGCAGAGCCACTGACCATTATCTTTGAAACCACCTGGCAATAGGGGGAGGTCCCAGACAAATGGAAAAGGGCAAACATAGTGCCCATCTTCAAGAAAGGGAAGAAGGAGGATCCAGGGAACTACAGATCAGTCAGCCTCATCTCAGCCTTCCTGCCATGCAGGGGGTCGGACTAGATGATCTATCTGCTCAGGTCCCTTCTGACCCTAGAAACGATGAAACTATCTCAGTCCGTGGAAAAATCAAGGAACAATCATCTCAAGTTGCGGCAAGGGAGGTTAAGGTTAGATATTAGGAAAAACTTGCTCGCTAGAAGGGTGGTGAAGCACTGGAACAAGTTACCTACAGTGCTGGTAGAATCTCCATCCTTGGAGGTGTTTAAGGCCTGGACTTGGCTGGAGTGATCTAGTTGTAGATGGTCCTGCTTTGGGCAGGGGGTTGGGCTAGATGACCTAAGGTTCCTTCCAAACATAATTTTCTATGACTCTAGAGGGAAGGGATCAGGTGAATGTAACAGGACTGGGCCCCATGGTGCCCGTGCTGCCCCGTAGCAGTCAAATAGCTACTGTTTCACCCTGTTTCTAGGTACCCTGCCTTCCGCTCTTGTTTGCCACACCTTGATGTAAATTAGAGGTGCACCAATACATCAGTCCGATATTGGATCAGCACCAATATAAAGAAAATTGGCTGTATTGGAAATCGGCCTGATGTGGCCAATAATTTCGTGTCAGGTTTTTTTGGACACTGGGCCTTCTGGCCCTGTACTTGTCCTGCTCTAGGCAGTGAGCCTGCTCGGGCTCTGTCTGTGTGGGCCCCTGGCCCTGTCTCTGCCTTGTTCAGTATGATAAGCCTGCTTTGGCTCTGTATGGGTCCCACTGGTCCTATCTCTGCCCTGCTCTGGATGCTGAGCCTATTTTGGCATTGTATTCCTAAGCCCCTTTGCCCTGGTAACAGTCCTTGTCAGACACTGGGCTTCCTGGCCCTGTCCTTGCCCTGCTCTGGGCAATGAGCCTGATCTGGTTTTGTCTGTCTGGGCCCCTGGCCCTGACTCTGCCAGGCCATGAGCCTGTTCTTGTGCCAAAGCCCACTCAGTGTGCTGGGCCCCTAGCCCCTGGCAGGCTTAGGACTTCTGCATGCCCTCAAGCACTACTGGAACCTCTGCCACCCATCAACAGTATAAACCATAGTGCAGTCAGAAAGCCCTCTGGCTGTAACACAACTCTTCCCCACACTGGCTTTCAGCGTAACAGAAGCTCCCTGGAAGAACCACCAAGCTCCATCCCCATAGTGGGTACCACTTCTGTGTGCAGGTTGTGGAGCTGAGGGCATCTCAAATCAGCCAGGCAGTCCCATTCAGCCTTGCAGGTTTTCTCCTCCTGTTCCTGATGACCCTTCTGCTCTGCCTTATGAGGCCTGAACTCAGCAGCGTGCAGCGCTCTGCTTGTGGGCTGCCTCCCTGTCTGTCTCAGCGCAGTTTGCTGCTCTGTCTCCACTCCGTGTGTGGGTTATCTTCCCAGTCCTACTGTTTGCTGGCAGCAAGTTCGTTAGCAGCTAACTTGCTTCCAGGCTGCCTGCCCTCCCTGATTAGTTCAGTCTGCTCTTGTTTCTTCTTAAAATAACAGCCTCCTAGCTTCCTGTTGAATCTTAATTTTGAAGACTTCCATTCAGTTGCAGTTATCCTGCCTGACTTTATGTAGATGCTGCTAGCAGGCCATCACCAACTTAATACAGTCTTCAAATATCTGAAAGGCTTCCAGAAAGAAGGAGAACAACTATTCTCCCTTGCTGCAGAGAGTAGGATATGTAACAGTGACTTGAAACAACCACAGTGTAGGTTTGGATTGGATATTGGGGGGAAAACTACCTTGTTCAAACAGTGAGGTTGTGGAATCTCCTTCTTTGGAAGTGTTCAGGAAGAGACTGGATAAGCACTGGATAGGGATGATTTGCATTTGTGCAGGGGCTGTGATCAGATGCCTCTGGAGATTTATGGGCTGTGGGGTCATCGCCTGACATGATTGTTTGATCTAGTTAATCCTGCTTTCTCCCTTTTTTGCACTTTTATCTCCCCTGTTTACCTGTGTTTCTTTCTTTCTCAGACCACTGGAGTTTTCTGCCAAGAATCCAGTTCCCTTTCTGCGACAGGTGGTCTCTGTTAAAAAAAGGGTAAGTGCCTTCTTCTAATGTTAGTGGTCTGGTGCCTTTGGGTCTGGTGCAGGAAATGTGGCTTGTGTTTGCCAGGGACAGAACACAGAGGCCATTGAAGGAAATGAAGCCTTGAATGGTAACGGAGGTCAGAGTACAAACTCATGGAATCCAGAGGGGTTCAGGCAGAGAGGCATGTATGCTTGGGAGCTTTGAGTGCTGCAAGGGACTTGCAGAAGAAGTGATACTGCTCCACTCTGTTTACAGTTCAAAGGTTTATGGCCCTGTGGGTCCACTGGCATCATCTGGTCTGACCACCTGCAGCATGTGCCAAAGTATTTTACTGAATTAGTTCATGGTTGAACTAAAGCAGATCCATCAAAAAGCCTCCAGTCTGGATTTAAAAATTGATAGTTACAGGAAGCCTGTAGTATCCTTCCAAAGGCTGTACCACAGCTAGAGACTGATAACACAACCTCCCCTCTTGTGCATATTTTCACAGCAGTGCTGTGTCTGCCTTAACCCACAAGCATATGTCTAAATTGTTATTTTCCAGAACAGACTTATAGATATGACAGGCATCTGTTGCTCCTAGGTATACAACTTTACATGGGGTCATACTGAAACCCATTTTGTGTATATCCAACTTACCAGGCAATCTACAGTGCTCGGTGTTAGTGACATTGCTTTTCATTGTTTACAGCTCCTCTGATCTGTCTCATCTTCAGACTCTGGTAGTGGTTTATGATGTGTTTCTTCTAGGTCATTGGCAGAAATGTTAAATAGCCAGGGTCTAAGAGTCCAAGAAGCCTGGAGATGCGGTGAAGCTGAGTTTAGGAAGAAGAGGTAGGCTGCATTCAGAGGCCCTCACCTCTGCTATTCCTTGCAGGTGCATAGAGATCCACGCTTTGATGACCTGTCTGGGGAGTACAGCCCAGAAGTGTTCGAGAAGATGTACAGCTTTTTGAACAGCATCAAGGAGAGAGAGAAAGAGGTGATGTTGTATCTTTTGCCAACATGTGGGTAGAAGAAGCCTGCCTGAAAGTTGCAGCTTCTAGAGAGTCCTGTCAGTTGGGCCTCCTGGGGAGTTGGGACTCACAGTGCTTGCTGATGTCTCCTATAGATCGTTCAGAAGCAGCTGAAGAAAAGCCGAAATGCAGAACAGCAAGAGAACCTGAAGCAGTTGCTAAAGAGAATGGTGAGTATGTGTCTTGTGCAACCAGCATCAAATTACTGCTTCTGGCAGCATGCTGAAGCAGGCAGGTGCCTGGAGTGACCAGCCTAAGTGTGAGGCTGAGAGGTGGCTAGTGATACTGAAGAAAGGAGGTTTGGCCCAAGCTCAGCCTTGGTAGTTTATAATATCCTGCTGTTGCTTCCTAGACGCAGCAGGAAGTTGCTCAGAAAGACCGGCAGAGACGGAGAGAGAAGGAGCTGGCCCTGAAGAAACAACAGAGGGAACAGGCCCAACAGGGGAGGAAGCCTTTCTACTTGAAGAAATGTAAGTTCCTGGTTTGGGCAGAACTGTAGGGTCCAGAAATAGATGGTTGCTGCCTATTTGTTATTAATGGATGATGCCCAGAATATCAATGAACAGGTTCTAAAAATTGTGTTAAATAAATGGCTTTCAAGAACAGCTCTCACACGCAAGAACATGGGAACTGCAAGTGCAGGAGATGCAAGGCTGGCCGGTCTGTCAGATCCATTACAGAGACGAGTCCAGAAGAGCAGAATGAGAGCTGGACCCAACAGCACCCCCATGATGCTGAGCACTTTAGACAGGAGTTGGCCAAAGTGACTCACCTTTCAAAGTAACTCAGACACTTGAGAGCCTGAGCCTCACTGAGAATTCATGGGGTATGGGGGAGCGTAATGAAAGGGACATCAGGCCCTACACCGAAGGTCTGACAGGCTTGACATGCCTCAGTTCCCTACCAGTAGATTGGGGCTAATGCTTGTATATTATTAGCTCATCAGGGTAGGGACTGTGTGTGACTGATGCAGCACCTAGTGCCCTGAGGTCAACTGGGGTATCTGAATATAGCTGTAAAACTACCTGTTCCTTACAGTGTGGGTGAGGTACAAAACTAGGCAGCACCTTTTGTGTGAGTTCCTAGACCTGAACAGTACTGTAGGTGGAGAGGAATGTTCCTGGGGCTTCTTGGGAGATGAGCTGTCAGAAGGATTTGGAGACCAAGAGGAAAGAGAAATGGGATTGGCATGAGGGTACAAGATAAGAGGGGCAAGATAGAAGCAGCTCCTTGGACATTTGTGCTAGGAACTGTCACTCCTCATGAATTGTTCCTTTGCTTTTGCAGCTGAGAAACGGAAATTGGAGTTGGCAGAGAAATATGCAGAGCTGAAGAGGAGTGGGAAGCTGGAGAGCTTTCTGAGTAAGAAGAGGAAGAGGAATGCCATTAAGGACAGGCGCAGACTGCCCTTCCGTAAAGATATGTGACTGCTGGGGTGGGCTGGGCATGCATGCAGCAATGCTGACTGGATATCAAGCGCTGGGATTTAGCTCTGGCTGCTGACTGGCCATGCCCAACTGTCCCACATCCTGCTCTTGGTGCTGTCTTCTCTGTATCACTGCTCTCTTTTGCTGGATGACAGTTATCTTTCAGTAGTGGGGTTGGGGCTTTCTATCCACCTAGACAGCCAGGGGTTGAGCAGAATAAAGTTCTGGTCCAAGTTGCACAGAGGGCTAGTTCAGACATTGTCTCGAATGTGGTGTCCAGAGTCGTGCAGGTTGGTCACAGCTATCTCTGTCCTTGTGCAAAATGCCTTTGTCCTAGCGTCCATTCACTTGCTGTCAGGGCACAGCAAGCTTGTGTTCCTGCATTAGAATATGAGTAAGAGGTTTTCTCTTGCTCATACTCTGGCAAGAGCTCTTGCTCTTGCGCAGGTAGGAGGAGCAGTCTGAACCTCCTGGGCTGGCTCAGGTTAGGCTTCATGGAGTTTAGTCCTCTCTCTTTTCAGAACTGATGTCAGCTAAGAGCAGATGCAACTGGGACCCTTTCCAGACCCTACACCACCCTTTGCCAATATTGTGGTTCTGTATTACCCTGCGTGTGTAGCCCATCAGGCAGCTCTGGGTCCATCTGACAGCTTATTTCTCAAAAAATGTTGAGCGTATTTTCATGGGTTGCTGTGCAAAAAAGTTGTAATAAAAGATAAATCTCTCATCACTTCTGTGCTGGTAATCCAACAGTTCAGTACAAAGTTTTAACTTCTTGAGGATTTAATTTCTCCTTTCATGACAAGCTCCCCTCTCCACAGGAATTGCCTTTTCCCGTGTAATGAACAGGTTTGCTACATTTGAGTAGCACTCTTCTATGTTTGTTTCAGGCCTTTGGCACCTGTCACACTCCCCACTGCCGCTCAGAACGGGCAGGGATTCAGTATGTCCATGTTGGGAGGGGATTCTCCTTTATGCCTGTGAGCCAGCATTTTCCTGCAGAGAGGTCCTCTTAGCCTTTGGTTGCCAGAATTGTTCTGCTGATGGTCTTAGTCCCTCTCTCCATTACAAAGTCTTGCTGGCTGCACTGTTAGCTACAGGATGTTAAAAGATCTCATCCTGGAGCTGACAGCTCTGTAAGCAAACCCCATGGGGTGACTGCAGTTCTGGTGGCAGAAGCTGCTGTTGTTCAAGGTAGCTGGCATAGTTCTAGCAGTAGAACTCTTGCCAGCAGAAATATACTTGCATGATGGGCTCAGCTGCTGCAGCACTACCATTATTGTTAAAAAGAAAGCTGCCTCGTAGCATAGACATGGCCATAGGGACCTTCTAAGGCAGGGGCAGACACTTATTTTGGGTGCAGGTCTGCTTACTGAGTTTTGGCAAGCCATCAAGGGCTGCATGACAGGCAGCCAGGGGCAGATAAATATTAATTTTCTACATTTCTTAGGGGACCCACAGGCCAGGTAGAATGGCCTGTGGGCAACATTTTGCCTGCCCCTGTTCTAAGGCCACATTTAGACTCACACCAGTGTAGACACCACTCGTCCTTTTAGCAATCAAAACCAATAGATTTGTTGAGGGCTTTTCAGGGAAATGGGGAGGAGGAAAGGTGTTGATTGCTTGATTCTACACTACCTGCACACCTCACAGGTGCTGCTTTCCTGTGGTCAGAGTTCAGTTTTGCAATAGTAATAATGCATGCTCAAAATCTAACTTGAACCACTGGCATGAGGGGAAGAAGCATTGCATTGCAAAACCAAGGGTAACACCTCTTAGGGGGTGAAAGAGGTCAGCTTAGCTCTACCTGATTTGCAGGCCAGAGCCCCTCTTTTCCACAGCCAGCTTGGCTTAAATCCTGCAGCCAACCTCCTGTTGCATTCCACAGCCCTCGCACACAGAAGGCAGTTGAAAAATGGAGTTTCTTATTGTATTACTATTAACTGGGGGGAGAGCGGTCTCCCCTTTTTAAAGTTTCTTTACTATAACTACATGTTTAATGTGTGGAGCATGGTAAAACGTATCAAATATTTTCAGTTAGAGAAGTTATTGGCCAGGAAGCTCTAGGCTTAGCCAACTGTACAGGGGGTGTGGGAGTTCTTGGCATGTGACAGGGCTTAGATGTTAGCAGCAGCAGTGACATTGTTAACGGCTGTCAGGAAAAGTAAGCATCAGACTTCCAGACTCCTCTCTGAGATGAATGGAGGCAGTTAACACTTCCTGGCTCTTGCTGAAGATTGCCCATGGCTTCAAGTATACATGTATACACAGTTACATATGTGTGTACCATCCAGGCTTTGTTTCAAAGGCTAGCTAAGTGGAGACAGACCAAAGCTCATAAGTGGAGAGTTGGAGATTTTTAAGAATGAAGATGCTATGTTTGGAATCAGTTTCTATAGTGGTTCCCAAGGAAACAACAAACCTCATAAGAGCAGGAGGCTGTGACGCAGCTTACAGGGAAGGGAGTTTCTAACTGCTGGGTGACGACTCCCTTTCTCATCATGGTGTGCTGATAGGGGGCATTTAGAGTTTTTGGCAGGAAATCTGTAGGCTTAGCCAGCTGTATAAGAGATGGGAGTTTTTGGCATATGACAAGGCAGCAGTGATAAGTGGTGAATGGATAAAACCTAGGTTTTGAGATCCAAGGAATGCTGCACCATGAAGTCAGAAAGGTTCTTCCTGACAGGCTCAATCTCTCCTAACCCAAAAGAGAATGAAAGGATGAATGCATGGGCTGGCTGAAAGGTGTGTAGTATGTTCGCAGGCAAGGTTCTTTGGGTAGATATGATATATCTTTTATTAGACCAACTAAATAGTTGGAAAAAAGTTCTTTGCAAGCTTTCGTGCACAAACACCCTTTGTCAGGCATAGGGAGACTGCTGGGGTTGTATGTTCTCCACAGTAGAAAAGAAGCTAATTTACAACAAGCGTGTCTGTGAAAATGCAAATGAGTGGAAGTTAGTAAGACAATGGGTGGAAATGGGGGCGAAATAAGGGAAATGTATGAAGGAATGCAAGTGGTCAGCTGGCAGCAGGTTACCTGGGGTATTAGATGTCAGGCAGGTTGTAATGTGTCATAAATCCAGTGTCAATATTAAGTCCGTGATTTTTTGCATCCAGTAGATTTATGAAGTAAAGTTTGTAGGCTCATCTATGAAAGGTGTTTTGTAAATTCCCTTTGAGAGTTAGAACTGAGAGATCAGCAGGGATCCAGGCTTCCCATTTCCCATGGAAAAAGGGAGAAAACCATGGATTTTTCCTTTTGGCAGAGAAACCTGCAGATTCCCTGCTTTTGCAAACAACTCTGCAGGCTGGTTGAACTCCAGTCTGCAAAAGCTGTTTGCAAACAGGGCAGGAAACTCCCAGCCCTGCCCAGAGAAGAGGGGGAGGAGAAGGGTGGAGTCTGAGACTCTGTCAACCTCACTCTTTGCTTCTGGAGCCTGAGGTAAATGGGGCTTGTAGGGAGCTGGGGGTCCCTCTGACAGGGCTGGAGGGAGCCAGGAGCTGTCCCCACCTCTACCCAAGCAGACAGCAGCAGTGGAGGAGCCCTGTCATGCTGCTGCTGCAGCTGCCTGCTGTTGGGGGCAGGGAGCTGCAGACTTGAGTCCCTGGCCCCATAGGCCTGGCAGCTGGAGGCCCCCTGAACTGGGGGGGGCAGGGGCTATGGGTGGGAGGGTATGAGTAGGGTGGGGGGCTGTTTGGGGGGCAGTGATGGGCACCAGCAGGGCTGGCGGGTGCTGCAGGGGGATTTTCATTTTAATAACGAATTTGGGGGGGTTTGTCAGAGAATTTGTGAATTTTTTTTATTTTTTTTTTTAATTGGAGAAAACCAGGATCCCTGGAGATCAGAGAGGGATTGATTGTCTTGTGAGAAGTGGGCACCCACAGGTAATTGGATTTTTTTTTGGTCTTTGATGGATTTTTAGTGTGTGTTCATTCTGGTACACAATTGTTGTTTGGATTCTCCTACATATTTTCCATCGTAGCATGTTCTCTGCACTCCTGGGAAAATCTAAAGCAACTTCCCCTAGCAGCTGGAGTCACCTGCTTAATCAGGCTTCCTTGGGGCAGTACCTTGAAAGAAAAGGCCACAGGTCAAAGCAGTGGTCGCAGACTGTCTGGAGTATGGGCCCCTTGGGAAGGTAGGTCCCTGCTGCTGATTCACAATGTTGCCCATTAAGCTACTAGATTTTGTAGTGGCTGCTGTGCCCTGCTGAGCCATGGGGCAGAGGCTGGTACATTTTCCAGGAAACACTTGAAGCCTCATGGTGGGGATGTCCATCCAGCATTCTGAACCTATCACTTAGCCCCCTTTTTCCACGTTCTCCTGGTGCCTGCTGTCCTGGGAAGGCCATAGCCAGCATGGGCAGATCTAGGGTTTTGAAGAGTGGGGTGCAGATGGTGTGACACATTATCACATATAAGGCCACACACTTTTTTTCTCCAGTTAAACAGAAACTAGAAGCTTTACTCTAATATTCTAGGGGGCTAGCTCTATAATATTTAGCTTAAGATGAAAGCAAACATAAGTTTATTGAAATGTGCACTAATTTGCTAGATTATATATTGTTCATAAAAACACAACAAACTATGCAAAACTAGTCAAAAGAAATTTTCATTAATCCTGTAGTCATTATAGTCAATGTACCTCTCTTTTATTCAGATTTGTAAAACAAAATCTAGGCTACCTGAGTGCTTTGACAGTGCTTCCAGTACTTCACTGTCAGTCATTTCTACACTTGAGTTAATATTAACACACCTGAGTTACGGTTTTTAGCTAAAGCTAAAAATGGTCTTCAGGATTGTAAAATAGGATAGTGTCTGGTTTCACGAGAGCTGGCTTTCCACATGCAGGGCAAGAAATGTTAGAGGGCCCCCTAAAGTTGGGTCTTCCCTCAGTTTCTTTTGAGCTGACTTCCACTAGCCACATCTGAATTGTTTCAAGAATAATTAGACTTGTAAATCAGCATTTGCCATTATTTTTGTTGCTCGGATCATGCTCCAGTGTGTCAGTGGAAATTCTAAATTTTTTTTTTTTGGTTAGATCTCGGTGCCTTTTAAGCTGATCACTGGGAAAATGAAACATGGTAAACGTTCCACCATAGACTGCTTTCTTGGGTGGACTGGGCCTTTGGACTATGTGGCCAACCTACCTTAACAGCAGCTTTGCTGTCATTGGCTCTATGTCTAGCATAATTCCTCCTTTTTAAGATTTTGGCATGTGGTAACTTCTCCCACTGGTAATTTTTGCATGGGCTTTTGAGGCAGTTTAGATTGAAGTGACTTACGTTTTTCAGTGGGATAACTGTAAGTAGTCAAGCCCTCATATGCATGAAGTAGTGATGGTATAACTGTTGGCCTATAGATCTTAACTTCTGTTGACAATTTAATGCCTGCCTCTCTCCCCATATCTCACCAGAAGCCTTCCAAAAGCATAGTTGACTTTGAACAGTCTGGTTTATTTCACTGTCTAAAGAGCTTACTTTGGTAGATGAATTGAGTGCTCACCATTAGTAATGCTGTATCACTCAGGGTTTGCAAGGAGCAGGCTGGTACGTAACTCACCTTCTTGAGAATAATAGTAGGCTCAAAAGTCTAACAAGCCCCACAGTGACTTGGAGATCTTCCTCTATGTGGCCAAAACCAGCACAATTGTCAGTGAACAAGTGCTTGCTCCTGAATCAGCAGCCACACCTGAGGACATGGTGGTGATCCAGGCTGACCTTGACAGGCTCGGAAAATGGGCAGATGAAAACCTGATGGCCTTCAACTCCAAAAAATGCAAGGTGCTTCACCTTGGGAAGAAAAATGTGCCGCATGCTTATAGGCTCAGCAGTGCTACGCTTGCTAGCACCACGGCCAAAAGGGACTTGGGGGTCATGATTGACAACAAGATGAATATGAGCCACCAATGTGATGTTGCAACTGGCAAAGCAAGCAAAACTCTGGCTTGCATCCATAGATGCTTCTCTGGATCTATCCTCCCATTGTAGTCATCCTTGGTGAGACCACAGCTGAAGTACTGCATCCAATTCTGGGCTTCACAATTCAAAAAGGATGTGGAGAAGCTTGAGAGGGTGCAGAGGAGAGCCACACACATGATCAGAGGGCAGGAAAACAGACCTTATGATGAGAGGCTGAGAGCCATGGGACTCTTCAGCCTGGAAAAGCGCAGGCTCAGGGAGGACCTGGTGGCTGCCTATAAGTATATAAGGAGTGTACATCAGGATCTGGGGGAATATTTGTTCACCAGAGTACCCCATGGGATGACAAGGTCAAACAGTCACAAACTCCTGCAAGACTGTTTCAAGCTGGACATAAGGAAGAACTTCTTTACAGTCTGAGCCCCCAAGACCTGGAACCGACTGTCAGCAGAGGTGGTGCAAGCACCTACTGTGGACTCCTTTAAGATTCAATTGGACGTTTATCTTGCTGGGATCCTTTGACCCCAACTGACTTCCTGCCCCTGGGGCAAGGGACTGTACTTGATGATCTTCCAAGGTTCCTGCCAGCCCTAACATCTATGAAATCTATTAAATCAGTTCTTCAGAGCTTTCCAGTTTTGGTGGGGAGGTACAATTTACCATTCATTTTTAAAAATACATGTACTTTATCCGCTTCCTGAAGACCTAAATCAACATAGGAACAAATGAGGGACTGAACAAAACAGGACCTAGAGCACAGCCTTGTACTCTGTTAGAGACAGGAAAAGAGTTGGAGGCCTCGCCATCTTCTGTCAGATTCCAATAAATCTGCAAATTCTGCTGAATACTTTGGCCCACGAGGACATGAACAAGGAAGGAAGCAGTGTCACAGAAATGCACGTACTCCCTCCTTTCCCGGCCCTTCAGGACATTTGTGGCAAACACTCCAATTTGAAAGAAAATAGTCTAGTACATTAGCTAGTACTTGCACAGCACAAGCTGTGTGCGTTTGTTTATTTGTGACTGGAAAGGAAACCCCTACCCAGTGCATGCTGCCAAAAAAGAAAACCACCAATAACATTTCCCCTGAGGAGCTGCAAGCAAAGAGCTGAGAAGCCACTTATGGCTCTAGAGCCATGATCTGAGTATTATACAGATTAGAATAGCTTCAATAAGATGTTGAGAACCCCCGTCCCCCATAGATTGGTGGCTAGTGTGCTGCCCTGGGAGGTCAGAGTCCTAGGCAAGAGGCACACTGTTTCCCCATGGCAGCTTTTAACCCGCTGTTGTATCACTGCCTTCCTCTTCTTTACTCCAAATGTAGTTTACCTAGTTCTGCATCAGATGGCATTATAAACTCCAGCTGGATGCTAATGACTGAGCAGTCTCACAGTGCCTCTTTGCCTAGTGGTGCGGGCAGTCTTCTGACAGGAGATGCAGAGGCATATCCTCTCAGGTAGAGGAGGGAGCTGAATCCAGTCACCAGCTCCTGGGCTACTGACACCATCACTGATTTTTCTAATTGAGCCCTTTCATTTCCTTTGCGCCTCTTGCAATGGCATGGAAATGAAGCACTTGGTTTCAGGTGTCCTGGAACGTTCCATTGGACACAAGCTGACAATGTTCAGTTTTCATTTTGACAACCAAACCAAGATGTTTCAAATTTGGCTCAGTCTGCACTTTTACTTCCCCCCACACCCTTTCCCCGCCCCCAAATTTTTTCAGTTCAGCTGTCAAAGTGAATGCTCAGTTACTAGCACAGCCCTAATTAGAATGAGTGCTCTGCTTCAAGGGCTTACCACACTATTCAGGTTGCCTTGGATGTTAGTTTGTGTTAGACATGTCTGTAGTGGTTGCAAATAACAGTATAGTCCATTTGAAAGCTGAATATAATAATGTGCAGCATGGTGAAGGTGGTTCAGGATTGGAACAAGCTTCCCACAAAAGTTGTAGAATCTCCATCTCTGGAGGTTTTTAAGAGCAAGTGAGACAAACCCTTGACTGGTATGGTTTAGTCAGGGATAAACCTGCCTTGAGCACAACGTGGGACTAGATGTGACCTCCTGAGGGTGCTTTCAGCCCTATTGTTTTGTAATTCTGTGATATCTGAACAGAGCAGGGATTACTTCCTAGCAAAATTCTAGGCCTGAAAAATGTGCCATGCTGCTCTTTTTAAATACTGGGACTTAAAACTGGAGGCTCCTGGTTAGAGCATCTTACTCATCATCTCAGGGTGAGGATGATCACCATATTTGGGGCCAGGAAGGAATTATACCTCATGATCAGACTGGTGTGGACTGTGGGGGTTTTTGCCTTCCTCTGTTGCAGGGAGCATGGTCCTTTTCCTGGGATCTCTTGAGGGTGTGTTAGGCACGTTGACATGAGATGCTTAATGCCCATTGGACTAATTCTACTGCACAGTAGCATGGCTGGCAAAATGCCAGTGTGCAGTAGATTAGTCCAATGGGCATTAAGCATCACACAAAAAGCATTCATTTACACTAATGCGCAGTAGCACTAATTACAGCGCATTGTTAGTACCTGTAATTACAGGTACTAAACTTTAATGCACTGTAATTATGGCACATTAATGAATATGTAGATGCACCCAGTAACAATCTTGACTATATTGACCGCTCTAGTTCTCCTGCTTTACCTCTGGCAGTTCAGAGTGTTATGTCTTGTGCTGTGTCAGGATTGACAGTAGTTTTACTAAGAGGTTAGTTAGATTATGGATTTGTATGGGATGGTTTGGATAGGTATGATCCTCAGATGGGGGCTGGATCAGGTGACCTCTGGAGGTCCCTTCCAACCCAACTTCTGATTTTGTGAATGTCACAAAATAATTTTCATGGCTGTATCTCAACTTCTCCCTAGATCAAATCTGCTAATTTTATAAGAAAAAGAGTTTTGTTTTGTTTTTTTACTACCTACCCTGAAAATGACACCTGGCTAACCCATATCATTAAAACGTGTAATAAATGCAATCAAATGAAACAGCTGACAAAATGTTTCCCTTTGTAAAGATGAGGTTCATCCCCCACTGAAGTTATTGGGAGTTTATCTTTGGCAGAGACAACTAAACCTGACTATTGGTGATTAGTTGTTACCAGTGTAAAGATGCACCAATTGCTCTGTACCCTCCTGCTCTGCTCAAATTATGTTACACACAGAGAAGAGCTGAAGCTTCATGGCACAGTTCCAACCTCAGATCTTCAGAGGCCTCAAATTCATTTAGATCCAAGGTTTTGGTTTGAACCTTGTCTGTGGGAACATTTGAGATTTTTCCCATCCCTAAGAATCCAGCCTCTCTCATCAGAGGATTTAGAGTTCAATTTTGCCATTGAAATAAATATTAAAGGAGCAAGCCTTTAAATGCTACCTAGTTCATCTTTACCTATATAAAAACCACTGACCCTTGAAAACCACTGAAACTCTTGTTCTCCACCCTTCACACACTGTCTAAAAGGAAATGGTCCAGTGATCTGAATGAGAGTTAAGTATGCCCTGATCTTACCTGAAGTCCCTTAAATTTCAGCCAGTCTCTGCCAAATTGTCCAAATGGAGAAGGGAACCCTCCTCCAGAGCATAGTTAGTGTTTGTAGTATTCCCTGAAAATGGGAAATGTTTTTAAAAAGCATTTTGATAAGGGTGACCAGGATCTGGAATGGTCTCCCAAAGGAGGTGGTGCTTTCCCTACCTTGGAGGTCTTTAAAAGGAGATTGAACAAGCACCTGGCTGGGTCATCTGACCCCAGCACTCTTTCCTGCCCAGGGAAGCGGCTCAGATTCGATGATCTGCTGAGGTCCCACCCTAAAAATCTATGAAATCTATATGTGACACTTAAGCCAAAAAATAGTCCTAAGTACCTATATATCTGAAACCAGGCCCAATGGATATGGGGAGAAAGGTAAAGCTTTTCTGGATTTGCTGAATAGTGAATAAACTTGGCTCTGAATTTATATGGCCAGTTGATCAGTAAGAAGGGACAGCAGTCTGTTTTGGGAGTGGAGCTGGCATTTAATAGCTAGGAAGGGGTATATACAGATATTAACTAAAACATTGTTGAAATGTTTCATTAATGATCAAAGCATTGAAAGTTGAACACGGCAAAGTTAGGACTAAATCACAGTGGACGGAAGGTTGGGAGATTAATGTTTAAAGGACAAGCTTAGTTCTGCCCCACCCCCTACCGTGACTGCTCTCTCCCTGTGCAGTATGTTGCCACTACACCAGGCCTCAGCCTCTTTCTTCATAGTCATGAATGGCGCGTGCCCCCAGTGGTTGGGGGGACACGGCTGTGCTGGTGGTGGTGGGAGCCAGGTGGTGGTAAGCTGGGAGCTCCTGCAGACGTCACTGGCAGTGTCGGCAGCTGCTGGGGGGTAGCAAGCGCCGACCAGGGGTTGGTGACCACCCACAGGTACTGCCAGCAGTGGAAATTGTGGACCGCCTGCACATGCCACCGGTGGCAGGGTGGTGAGTGGCAACTGCCTGTAGGCACTGCCAACAGTATCAATGGCGGCTTTTTGCAGGGGGTGCACCGCCACATGCGGAGGGTGCATGTGCACCCCGTACGCGTCACTCCTGTTCATAGTCATAGATGTCATAGAGAAGTAGGGCTGGAAAGGACCACCAGAGGTCATCTAATCCAACCCCCTGCCTGAGGCAGGATCATCCCCATTCAAACCAACCCATACTACCAAAATCTAAATTCTACATAAGTCTACCATCAACCCTGACGCAACATAGACCTAACACCCTCACCTGCCACAGGTGAAGCAGGGAAATCACAACAGCTAATGTCCTGCTTCTATAAAATGTTTTCAATATATGCTCAAGAGATCCTTGACTGAGGGCCATGCCCCCAAACTATAGAGAAAGGCAAAAAAAACCCCACAGCCCATACCAGTCTGACCATGGGGTACAATTCCTTCGTGACCCCAAATGCGGCAGCCTAACCCTGAGCCAGAGGGGTAAGACCCTCTAGCCAGGAATCTCCAGCTTTGCTCTGAGCAGAAGCATTGGCACACCTCAGTTGAAGTTCCCAGCATTAGCTGTAGCCAGCAGTGAATGCTTCTGGGGAGACTTAAAAACACCCTGACATGTGTAGCAGAAAAAAGGAGGGGAGGGTGTCGTGGGGCAGGCGGGAGCAACCAACAAAGCTCAAAGCATAGGAAATACCCACAGTAGAAAATAGCCTATGCTTAGATCATCCCCAACCAGTGGCTGTCCAACTTCCTGAACACCTCTAGTGATGGACAGTCCACAACTGCCCTAGTTGTCTATTCCACTGCCTCACTATTCTCACAGTGAAGAAGTTTTTCTGGATATCCAATCTAAATTTATTTTGCTGCAACCTCAACCTACATTCTCCTCTGCAGCAAGAGAGAAAAGGTGCTTTCCCTCTTAATGGCAGCCCTTCAAGTATTTGAATACTGTTATCACGTCCTCTCTTAAGTGCCTTTTCCACAAGCTGAACATACCTAGCTCCTTCAGTTTGGAACCAAAAAACAAAGCCAGATGTCCAAAGCTCTGGTGACCTGGATTTCCCCGAGTGTGGTTTGTACCAGAGCCACCCACGCAACCATGCTGCAAATATAAGTGGTATCCCCACTCCCAAACCATTCCATTGACAGGGGCAGGGCTCAGCAGTTCTGGTGCTGGACCTTGTCCACTTCTCAAAGTAGAGGCAATGGATGAATTCCTCTGGTAAGAGACCAGGAACAAACCTGGAAGAAAAAGAGGTCTCCTTGGTGAGTGAGCCAGGGAAGGTGGTGAGTCACAACAGAGCTCTAGGAAGGAGAAGCAGCTTGTTTTATGCACACAGTCAAGGACCAGAGATGAGCTTGGACAACTTGCTGCTCCTCTTCGGCTTGTGTGCAACCCTGGCTCTCACCCACCACCTGCAGTACTAATGCAAACTGCCCCTCGCTTATCACAGCCAGCTCAGGCTGGTTATTGTCAAGCAGCTGATCAGTCCCCGTGCAGGCTAGTCATGGCCCTACCTCTCAGCTCCTCAGGGAGATCCTGAAAACCCCTGTCCCCTGCATTGTGTCCTTCAGTCCTGACCAGTTCCATTTGTGCATGCCTGTTCCCTCCCACTGAGATATCCATCCTCCACACACAAGGCCTTCATGACCAGGCAGGACTTGCCTCTCTGCTGAAGAGTGCAGGGATGAGCTGCAGTGGTTTCATAGTTTCACAGTAAGTAGGGTCGGAAGGGACCTGAGCAGATAATCGAGTCCAACCCCCTGCCATGGCAGGAGAGAGTACTGGGGTCAATCGACCTCAGCAAGGTGATTGTCTAGCCTTGTCTTAAAGACCCCCAGGGTAGGAGCCTGCACCACTTCTCTTGGAAGTTGGTTCCAGATCCTAGCCACCCTGACAGTGAAGTAGCACCTCCTGATGTCTGGTCTGAATTTACCCTCTGCCAGCTTATGACCACTATTTCTTGTCACTCCTGGTAGCGCTCTGAGGAACAGGGACTTCCCCAGTGCCTGCTGGTCCCTTCTGACTAGTTTGTAACAGGCCATGAGCTCCCCCCTCAGCCTTCTCTTTTGGAGGCTGAACAGGTTCAGGTCCTGTAGCCTCTCCCCACAGGGCCTGTCCTGCTGCCCCCTGATCATGCAAGTGGCCCTCCTCTGGACCCTCTCCATGTTGTCCACATCCCTCCTGAAGTGCGGCGCCCAGAACTGGATGCAGTACTCCAGCTGCGGCCTGACCACTGCCGCATAGAGGGGGAGGATCACCTCTTTGGACCTGCTTGAGATGCATCTGTGGATGCATGACAAGGTGCGGTTGGCCTTCCTAACTGCCTCCCCACACTGCCGGCCCATGTTCAACTTGGCATCAGTAATGACTCCAAGATCCTTCTCTGCCTCTGCACTGACGAGAAGGGAGTTCCCAGCCTGTAGGTATGGTGCTAGTTCTTCCTCCCAGGTGCATCACTTTGTACTTGTCAGTGTTGAAACCCATCCTGTTCTCATCCGCCCACCCCTGTAACCTGTCTAGGTCCGATTGTAGCCTATTCCTTCCTTATAGTGTGCCCACATCCCCCTACATCTTAGTGTCATCAGCAAATTTGAGCAGGGTGCTTTTTACCCCTGCATGCAAGTCACTGATGAAGATGTACAGTGTGGGCCCAAGGCCTGAGCCCTGGGGGACCCCACTGCCCACATCCATCCATGTCAAAAGTGACACGTCTAACACCACTCTCTGGGTGCGGCCCTCCGGCCAGTTGGCAACTCTTTTGACCGTGTGGGTGTCAACACCACAGTCCCCCAGTTTTTAATGAGAACAGGGTGAGAGACAGTGTCAAAGGCCTTCCGAAACTCCAGGAAGACTACGTCCATTGCTACCCCTGCATCTAAGGATTTTGTGACCTGGTCATAGAAGGCCACCAGGTTGGTCTGACAAGACCTGCCACTAATGAACCCATGTTGGTTGCCCCTAAGCATGATCTCCCCTGCTGGCCCCTCGTGGACATGCGCCAGAATAATTCTCTCAAAAAGCTTACCCAGGATCGAGGTAAGACTAACTGGCCTATAGTTTCCTGAGTCCTCATTCTTCCCTTTTTTGAAAATGGGAACCACGTTGGCCCTCTTCCAGTCCTCTGGCACCACACCAGAGCACCACGAGTGCTTGTAAAGCCGTGCCAGGAGTCCTGCAATGACCTCAGCCTATTCCCTCAGCACTTGGGGGTGGAAATCATCTGGATCTGCTGATTTAAATACATCCAGTCCCTCCAGAAGTTCCCTGACTAGATCCTCACTGACCCTTGGCCTGGGTGTGCCTCTCCTGGGGCTTGAGGGGGGTGATCTGGTGCTTGCTGATCCGGTGCCTGCTCAGGAAAATGGAGGCAAAGAAGTCGTTAAATAAGTTAGCTTTGTCATCTGCTGTGACAACCAAATTTCCTAGCGTGTCCTGCAGGGGCCCCACGTTACCCAGTACCTTCTTTTTGCCCCCTTTGTATTTAAAAAAGGACTTCCTGTTGTCCTTGATCCGGGAAGCCAGTCCCAGTTCCATGTCCACCTTGGCCTTCCTGACTCCCCCTGCAGCCCTGAGCAACCGCAGTATAATCCTCCCTGAAGATGGCCCCTCCCTGCCATTGGGTGTACCCCTCCCTTTTAGCTAGGAGATGTTCCCAAATGCTTTTGGTGAGCCATGGGGGCTTTTGTGCCCTCCTGCCCCCTTTGATCCATGTTGGGATTGCCTCCCTTTGGGCCTGGAGAATTGTCTCCTTAAGGAGCGGCCACTCTTCTGGGACACCTGGCTCCCCTCCCCTCCGGGACCTCAGTGCTTCCCTGACTATTCTCCTTAGCTCACTGAAGTCCATCCTCCTGAGATCTAGGGCTGCTGCCTTACTGCAGGCCTTTGCCACCTTGCGCTGGATGGTGAATTCCAGCAGGCGATGATTGCTGTCGCCCAGGTGGTAGAGCACCCGCAGCCCCCTCACCAGGTTGTCACCCGTGGCCAGCACCAGGTCCAACAAGGCATTCCCCCCTGGTGGGGCTGTGCACCTCCTGGGTTAGATAGAGGTCCTGCATTTGAGCTAGGAACCTACTTGAGCGGTCAGACCTGGCTGACTGCTCTTCCCAGCAGATGTCTGGTGGCAGCAGGGATTTGGGTGTTGCTGCTTCCCATTGGGTTTTGCTTTATCCCTGTACAGGGCTGCCATGCCCAGGGGCCAGCTCAGGTGCCTGAGCACAAGGTGGAAGTCTGCTACAAATCAGGTGAATTTACAACCGTGTCACCCAAGGGTTCTTCATTCACTGCCTGTGGCAGGGCAGGGGATGTTTTGGTTCCAAGGTTTGTATCCACAGCCAGGGGGCTAGAACCTGACCTTTTAAAAATGAAAACTCTGATTTTTCCCGTACTCAATACTTCAGCCTGCTTGACCATGTGTATCACTGTCACACTGGCATAGAGGAGAGAGGAGGAGGGATCGGACAGGGAGGAAACTCAGGGCAGCTTGTCAGTAGATATGCGCCTGCAGTGAGAGTAGAGTGAGACCCTTTGGCATGTGTGGTGAGAAGGGTGGCTCCTGCTCCTGAGTGCTGCCATGGCTCTGTCAGCCTATACTGTATTGACTAACTGTGGGGGACTGGGGGTGGAAGGGGTGACAGGTGGCTGCACTTTGCATTCCAGTCTGGCACAAGTGGCTAATTGGGCAGATGGATGAGTGTAGTGTCTGCTTCTCCCTCTCCTTTCTCACCTGGTGGGAGGAAGGGTCTTCCCCAGCCTGGCACCAGGGGCAGCCCAGGACCACACCATTTCTTCCCCAGGGTGGCTTTGTCCTGCTGCAGCACAGCCCCAGTGACACCAGCTCCCTCTTCAGATGGATGCACAAAAGAGAATTGGGTCTCATTCATCAGGTTGTATCTCCATGGAAAATATAAACAGGCAACCCAGGGTCATGGGGGCACTGTAGTCCCAGTGAAGAAGCAGGGGCTGGATATGGGGGATAGGGCAGAGTGTGAGGAAGTGGGGAATTGGCTAGAGGTGAATGCCCAGGGCCCCCAACAGGAGAGATGCAGTTTGCTGCACCAAGGTGCAGAGGAAGTGCCTAGTGCTCTCCTCCAGCATGCTCTATATGTGCAATGTCCCCCATCCCCCACCTGCCATGAGCCCAGGGACCAGGGACACAGTAAAAGGTACATGATCCAATGTCTTGAGGAAATCGGCCCCTCAAAGCTACCCCCCTACCCCCACAAGGGGCAGCTGGATGAAATGGAGCTGATACAGGGCAAGTCCCAGGCCCACAATCTCTGTGAGCAGTGCCTTCTTGGGCACTACCCCTACAGCTTCCCCCTTCAGAGAAGCCAGCACCGTTCCACAGCCATCACCTCCCACTACTTCCTTGCCCTTCAGCCAGCATCCTCAGCTTTATCCCCCAAAGGAGCACACTCATGGTTTCCAAGCCTCTGCCATGGCCAGAGCTGCTCCCATGCCTCACCACCTGCCTCTAAGGTCTACTAGCTCAGGAGCAGAGCTGCAGGAGTACTGTTTGAACCAAAGGAGCGCCCCTCTAGTGTCTTCTACCCCACCAGCTGCTGCATCAGGGAGCAGTGGGACTCATGGCCCCTTTGCTAGGGGTGAGAGAGGGCTTTTCTGGGAGAGGGCACTACCTCAGGGGCAGTGGAGCAGGCAGGTGCCAGGGGCTCTGCTGTGCATGGTGGGCAATGCAGTGGGACTGCTGCGGCACTGGGAGAGAATGGGGAGCTGCAAGTGTCTGCAATAATTTACTTCTGTGTATTAACCTCAGCCATGCAAGGAAGAATGCTGCATAAATCCACTTCCCTGTCAGCTGGCTCATGCAGGCAGCTCCACTGCCCAGCTCTAGGAACAGAGCCAGCAAGAAAGCTGGGTGTGTTCACAGGGACCAGTTCCTGTTGCACAGCGTGCTCCCGGAGGCCCTGGCAGGCAGCAAACAAGGCAAGGGGAAAAAGGGATTGGGTTTCACATGTGTCAGATGTGAGGCAGAAATCCAGGCAGTGGGAACCAGCACATTTCTCTACTAGGATGAGGGAGAGCTGTCCCTTGACCATCTCACTATAGTAGACCTCTCCATGGGCTGGAGACTATTCATCCCCCACCATGATGAAAGCCAGGGAGAGAAGTTAAGGTGTAGCTTCGTAAACTGTGCAGCCTTCGCTCTGCCCACAAGAGAGCTGTCAGCCTACACCACACTCTAGCCTCTCTGGCACACCTGCCATCAGCTAATGGTGACAGTGGTTGGAGCCTGGGTGATTGCTACAGCCAGCAGCAAGTTCATCTCAGTAATTGCTCAGGCACAGGCCTGAAGGGGCTTCTGCTGGGCTGTGTGAACAGCAGCATGGCTTTGTGACTGTGTTAGGCACCTGGGAAAGAAGAATTTGGTAAGAAGCAGGGCAAACTGTGATTGTGCCACAGGAGAGAACTAAGGACAGGAGGGAGAGGCCTGGAGAGGCCATGGCCTTCTCATGCCAGGAGGCAGAACCAAAAATTACACTTAAGCATTTTGTGCTAATTTGGTTCAGGGCCTGCTTTAAGAGCTGGACCAAGACCTTGATGGGGTGCCTGGCCCAACAAGTCATACAAAACAGAGTTGTGTGAAACCAGGGCTTTACAAGCAGGTTATTTTGGATCCCTCCATCTTGGAAACCCATTGATCCATTGACCTCACACGTGCTCTGCAAACTCTAAGCTAAACTCTTAATCCACCTGCCTGTTTCCAAGCCAGTTGGCCTGTGTAAGACTGCACGAAGGATGTAAGAGTCAGATTCAGACAAGCAATCTGAATGATCCAGTGTTCACAGCACCTCAACCTTTCCGTCTACACAGCACATCTCCCCTGTGCCTCCATCACACCCAAATTCTTCTCACTCCTGTGGACACAGCTCCTCCAAACTCATCAGCAAAAAAGTGAGTCCCAAGCACGTAGGTGGCAGCTGCACAGACATACCAGGAAGCTGCAGGGCTAGTGCTTTCTTTTATTGGAAAGAGGAAGATGCTTATGAAAAAAAGACTGTGACCCACTGAGTTCCACTGGGTCTCCGAGCACCTTGGGAATGGGGGGCAAGGCGCTAAAATCTCCACCCTAGCTTTCTCCCCCACCAATCCTCTCCAAACTCCAACTCTGACTGGACAGCATGGCTGCACAGGGCAACAAGGGCAGACTGAGGCCCCAGGGATGTTCCCATCAGACCAGCAGCCCACCATAAAGCCACACTGTGGCCACAGCAGCTCAGCAGATCCGCTCCAAACAGAAGAACGAATGGAGGGGAGAAAGCAGGGAGGGACCTCACCATCTTGCACAGCGTGGTCCTCACTAACAGCTCTACTGGCCCTGGTAGCTGCCTTGCTTCTGCTCTGGCCCCACAGTCCTGTTTTACTCTGTGCCACCAGAAAAGTGACCTGTCCCCAGCTCTGGGCTAGGATGTCCCTAGAATGTGGGTGGTTGGTTTGTCTGTGCAAGGGAGGGAGGGGTTACTCACAGACTTCCTAAAGGAACCACCAGAGGGTACAGGACTCAGCCACCCCCTCATGCTTTGCGCTGGACCCTAATAATCGCACACAGAAATGCTGCTCTGTGCCCAGTCTGCAGCCCCTGCTGCAGGTCACGTGTTCTCCTGGGCCACCACCTTGGGGCAGCGAGTCTGGCTCTGGGACTTCAAAAGAGGCAGAACTGGCTGGGGATGGGGCATGGAGTTGTGCTGGGGCTCGGTGCTGAGTCCCGCTGGCAGGTGTTGCAACTGCCTCCTGTACTGCACAAACATGCAGACTTTAAGTACAATGGCCAGTATGTTCTTGCCCATGAAAATACCAGAGACCCGGGCATCTCTGAAGAAGACCATGTTGCTTCCCCTGATGAAAATGGTGGCAATGTTGATGGTGAGCATGCTCATCATGGGGTACAGCATCATCCTGTGTGGCACAATGCTGATCCCTTGCATGCTGATCTCGCACAAGGACACACACGGGAGAATCAGGAGCAAAATATAGCAGTAGAAGAACATCAGGCCCTCGGCCCAAAGTGGCAGCCCTTTCTTCTGAGGCTCCCACAGGTTGGCTTGGATATCCAGCACATCCAGCATGTCGACAATGACCCAGAAGAGGCGGTTGCGGAGATCCTCCTTCTTTTTGAATGTCCTGACATATTCCATGTGCTCTGTGGCCACCAACAGCATGTAGAGGGCTGGGATGCAGATGGACAACAATAGGGTCAGGGCCTTATGGGCCATGAGGTCCATGCTCTTGCGGTCAGCCTTGTAGTTTTGATAGACGAAGTAGACCTTGATCTCCAACACAAAGATGTACAGAAACCATAGGATCATGGCGTAGCCTCTCTTGGCTGTCTTCACCTCTGCTCCAACCCAGACAGCCACATACCAGAGCACCAGCAGGAAGCAGACGTCACCCACAGACACCATGATGCAGATGCCCAGCTTCCTGGAGCCCTGGTTCTGTTCTACCAGGTAGGCATCCATCAGCACCATGCTGCTCATGATGAGTACAGTGGAGAGGCAGACGTGGGGCTTGTTGATGGGGGGTGGGGGAACCATCCTGTAAGGAAGGACACAAAGATCTGTCAGAGACAGAGGCATAACTGGTAAGTTTCACACCTGAGAAGCTGTGGGGGAGGGGAGGAGATGTTGGTGTGGCCAGTTACACAGCAGCTGCCAGCTCCTTGTTGCAGCCACCAATGGTCATCCCCCTCCCCTCAGCAACAAAAGCAGTATTTGCATCAGGGTCTGTGCCAACCCCCTGGCTGCACCAACATCTTTGCCCATGGCAGCAGTGTCTCCTGTGTAGTGAGAGGCTGACAATGGGATTGGGGCTGATGAGGGGTCTAGGGACACGAGCCCCTCCACCTGTGCTTGTGTGAGATCCCCCCCACCAGACTTGCACCCAGTCCCCTGATATGCCCACCCTTTTGCCCATGCTGCCCACGCCCAGCACACCCAAGCCAGCCCCACGTTGCACCCCCACCAGACCTGGGCCAAACCTTCTGCCTCCCCAGCGTGTTGATGCCACGCCTTCTTCTGCCTTCAGTGGGCTGGTGCTGGGCCTCCTGCTGTGTCCAAGGAGGAGAGAGCAGAGCCAGTGAAAAGCCAATTCCTGAAGAGAAAGAGTGAAAACATCAGGGCTTCTGAACGGTGCTGGACAGCTGAGAACTGCTCTGAGTACAAGTAGGGCTGCTAGGAGCAAAGGGGCTGGCCTTGTGCCTTGAGCCCTGAACTGCAATTCAGAGACCCCTGGTACACTCCTAGCTGTGCCACAGATGAACACTCCACTTGATACCAGCTGCCAGCAGGGGCCTCACTGTGCTCCCATCTCCTTTGTGATGGTGTGGCAGAGCACTGATATGCAACTCCAAGGTCTGACAGGAGACATGTTAAAGAGGCCTCAGTGCCCAAAGTGCTGAAGTGTGAAGTATCTTGAACTGGCCGCCCTGAGATTGTTAACCCATTGGGAGGTGTTGGCCATCTTCACATATATACATAGGCTTGAGCACCAGGGTGGCAAGGCCATGGGGTTATCTACACGCTGATACCCCTTCCTGCCCATCTGGGTTTTGAATATAGAGGGAGGAACCACCCTGTTGGGAGTCCCCTGCTGTGAGAAGGGGTGCCTCTTTGGGATCCTGCACTGAGAAGAGGTTTCCTTAGCTGGAGGGTGGGGAAAAGCATCAAGCCAACATGTGGTAAATTCCAGCCAGGGCTGGCAGCTTCCCAGGACTCAGATGAGGGCACTGAGGTTCCACTGGGCAGCAAAACCATTAGCAAGACCTAACCCAGACCTACAGCTGCCCCCTCCCTGCAGCCCTGGCAGACCCCTACCAGATTGATTTTGGAACTGCCAGAGCTAAAAGCAGGAGCTCCCAGAGGGGTCTGGGTTCTGGAGCTGATACTGGCTGGGCACTGGCACCAAGGTGGCCTTGCTTAACTGCTGTACTTACACATTTTGGGACAGCTGAGCCAAGGCCCCTTCCAAGCTCCTGGTTCTGGCCCTGTTGAGGGTGGAGGTTCCCCAGCACTTCAGCCTCAATCAGCTTAATGCTACTGACTAAAACATGGCAAGTAGGGCTGGGCTTCCTCTACCAATAAGTTCCCTTACCAACAAGCTCCAGAGACCAGCTGGAAATAAGAGACAAACACTCAGACTGGTGCTTCCTAATCCTCATGTCAGGATTCAGGGTAACTTCTTGCCCTACCTATAGAACAAGCTCCTTCCACCAAACTCCTAATAACATCCACCTGCAGACTCTCCCTGCCCTTGCCAGGCCCAAATTCTAGTACCACTCTGTACCCACACCCCGATTGACTCTCCCTTCTGAACATTGTCCTCCCAGAGCAGAACTCCAGTCTGTCACATTAGACTTAAGCCTGCCCTCAAACCAAAGACGTTGCTGTTGCTGAACCCTGAGAAGAGCAGAACTGCAGCCCCTAAGGTGTCATGCAGAGACTGAAGGGCTGAATACAGAAAAAATCCTATTTTCACTTGCAAAGGAGCCAATCAGCTCTGAGCCACGGAATCGATACGCCTGGGCTCCAGGAAGTAACATATAAAGTAACCCCCCAGAGCGGAACAGCCTTTCACATGTGCTGTGTGTGCACATCTGACTCAGTTGACTCTGCTCCCCAGGCACTCCTCAACTTCAGAACCCCAGCCCATCTGCAAAGGGACATGCACAGAAAATGGCAGAGATCTGCTGGGCTCTAAGGAAAAGGTCTCTAAGCAGAGGAGGCTGAATGCTAAGGTTGTCGTGGGGGGACTGAGGAGCTGAATAAAACACAGTTCTCAAAAACAAGCTTGGTAAGAAATACAGCCTATGCAACTTCCAGAGGGAGTCACGCCAGAGCAGAGCTCACTGTCCAAGTGTAAGCAGCAAAATAAGAGCAGTAGCTGGGATACATAACAGCCAAGGAAGGACATGAGGCCGACCAGCAGCAACTGTGTAAGTTTACAGACAGTCAGTAAAAGTTCAAGCTAAAACTTCCTGTCTGTAAATAAATTTGAGCCCCCCATAAAAACAATCAAGCTTCAGCATCTTGTGACACCCCATGGAGCTTCACTTAGACAGTACCACCTGGTGTCCGAGCAGGAGTGCAGCACCCTGCAAGAATTCTCAGGGCTTTGTAGACGCCTTCCCCTCTAGCCATGTGCTGCTGCTTCCCATCCTGTAATATTGCTGGTCACAGAAAGGTTTCTTTGAGGGTGGAGGGTAAAGTCACAGAATCATAGAAAGTGAGGGTTGGAAGGAACCTGACGAGGTCATCTAGTCCAACTCAAAGCAGGACCAGCCCCAATTAGATGATCCCAGCCAAAGCTCTGTCTAGCCAGGTTTTGAAAACGTCCAAGGATGGAGCTTCCACCACCAACCTGAGTAACCAGTTCCAGTGTTTTACTACCCTCCTAGTGAGAAAATTCTTCCTCATATCCAACCTAAACTTCCCTTCCTCTAACTTGAGACCGATGCTCCTTGTTCTGTCATCTGCCATCAAAATGCAGCCCACCAGACCATTCTAACAAGCCCACAGGGCCCCTAAATATTACATTTCTAAATTTTTTATCTGCCCCTGGCTGCCTGTCACATGGCCCTCGATGGCTTGCCAAAACTAATTGCCCGCCTCTGGTCTAGACCCATCCTTTCAGACCCCGCTTCAGATAGCCGAAGACTGCTATTAAGTCCCTGCGGTCTCCTTTTCTCTAGACCCAGCTCCCTCAGTCTTTCCTCATAAGTCATGTTCCTCAGCCCCCTTACCATTTTTGTTGCTCTCTGCTGGACTCTCCAATTTGTCCACATCCTTTCTGTAGTGGGGGGCACAAAACTGAATACAGTACTCCAAATGTGGCCTCACCAGTGCTGAATAGAGGGAAATAATCACTTCCCTTGACCTACTGGCAACACACCTAACAATGCAGCTCAGTACGCCATTAGCCTTCTTGGCAACAAGGGCACACTGCTGGCTCATATTCACCCCCAGGTCTTGAGCTGCTGCCCAGCCTGTGCTGGTGTATGGGATTGTTCTGTCCCAAGTGCAGGACTTTGCTCTTGTCCTTGCTGAACTTCATGGCATACTTGCTAGTCTTCCTGCACATCAGGATGGTTTGTTCCTGCACCCTCAGTACAACTTCTTGAAAGTACAACCAGCTCTCCTGGACTTCTCTCCCCCTCAGACTGGCTTCCCAGGGGATCCTGACCACGAGTTTCCTGAGCGAGTCGAAGCATGCTTTTCTGACGTCCAGGGTCCTTACTCTGCTGCTCTCCATCCTTCCTTTCCTCAGGATCCTGAGCTCAACCATCTCATGGTCACTGCTGCCCAAGTTGCCATCCACTACTATATTCCCCACCAGTTCTTCCTTGTTTGTGAGCAGCAGGTCAAGAAGGGCATGGCCCCTGGTTGGCCACTCCTGCACTGGCATCAGCAAGTTGTCCCCAATACTTTCCAAAAGCTTCCTGGATCATCTGTGCACTGTTGTATTTCCCTCTCAGCAGATGTCAGGGTGATTGCAGATCAGAAGTGTTAAATCCCTGTGGCGGTTACACAGGTCTGCCAATCCAGGAAAATTTTCTTTTAATTGACACGTTTTTACTGTCAGTAAAAATGTTTGTCAGTATGAAGTTTGCAGCTTGTTAGTAAAAAAACATTTCTTGGGTTGTCAACCCTAGGTCTCCATCTTGGTGTGAAACCAAGGGCTAACTGCTTTCCTTTATGCTGTTATATGGAGCAGAAGGGGCTGGAACAGCAACTGCAGAAGCTAGCATACCCCAAGCAAACTGAGTCAGGGATGTGAGAGAGGTCCTGTAAGATCAGAGGGGCCATGGGAAGGGGAGGAATACGTCAGCTGGGAGAAGGAGCAGAAAGAGCAGGAGAAGATGCACAGATCCATTCAGCCTGCACACACTTGGCAGGCAGGGGATAGAGCAGGAGCAGGTGGAAGAGACTAGAGGTGGCCAGAGATTTAGACCCAACTTAAAGGTAAACAATGAAGCTATTAATTCTCTCCCCAAAAGCAAGGGGTTTACAATGCAATAAGCACAGCAAGGTTGCTTTCCAGCCAAAAGCAGTTTTTGCAAGGAGGCCACCAGCTGAATACAACACTATGCACCTGATTTTGACCTCACTCAGTATCATCACACAGTAAGGACTGCCTGCACCCTGTCTCCATTAAGATTTTACAGAGGGCATGAGCACTCATCTCGCTGTAAGACTCATTTTTGACAGTGAAAATATAGCCTGAAAGAAGCAGGACAAGTGCCCCTCCTGACCCACCTACACAGCCTGGGCTTTGAAGGAGAGCGGCCTACAGAAAACAGGGTTAGAGAGGGGCTGCAGTAACTCCTGCTGAGACACAGGAATGCACAGCCCCAGGCTCAGACATGGAAACCAGTCACTGCAAAGTTTAAGTGATGCTTCACACCAGGTAAAACACAGTTTCAACTCCACATTGCAAGGCCCCCAGCACCTGTTGCACTGTGTTTTACTAAGTGGGTTTTACTCCTTCTGGGTGCAAGAAGCTGCCTGCAGGCCTTGCCCTGGTACACTAGTCACACTAAGGACACCCCCACAGATGGAATCAAGGTGCAGCTGTCTGCACATACCAGGCAGGACTTTCACCAAGCTTCAAACAGTAGCTCAGCTTTGGGGCTTTTTCTTCCATTCCTTCCCTCTCTTTTGGAGCCTGTGGGTGCTGGGAATTAGACTTCAGCAGGGGCACAACAGTGACCTTAGTTCTACATGAAACCAGCTCTTGTCAAACTGTTTCACAGATTTTAATGGGAAAAGGAGCTTTTTATGGGTTACACAAGACTCTGATTGGCCCACAAGAAGTTAATGGACAAAATCTAACTGAGGCTCTGATTCTCTCTTTACTAGAGACCTGCTGGGGCCAGGGCTCCAGAAACTGCACTGTGGGATATGGCTCCTAGTATGGCCTAGATTTATTTGGGGTTGATCTCTTTTGGACCACTGATAACCCTAGAGGAAGAGGACTTGCCTGGATTTGGCTGGAAACAGGTTCCCATAACCTGATGTGTAGGACAGGCTGCCTGAATGCTGCAAGCCAAGGGCTGGGTGAGTGCTGCATCCTGCTGTGGCCGTAAAGGTGCCCTGGGACAGAAACCCCTGGGACAGGGATCACTCAGGATGACTTCCTGTGTAACAGACCCCTGAATTCCACCTGGTTACCCCTGCACTAATGCCAATAATCTGTGTCTGGTTGAATCACATCTTCCAGAAAGACATTCAGCTTTGATTTGAAGTCATCTAGAGATAGAAATGCCATCACCTCACTCTGACCATTGGAACAATTTTCACTCTCACAATGAAAAATGTGTGCCTTTGTCAGACAAATGTGAATTTGTCTGACAAACTTCCATCTTTTCTCCTGACTTTCTATGTTAGGCATTTCCTCCTTGAGAAAGCATCTGATCACTAATCAAGCCACTTCTCAATCTTTAAAGTTCCTTCTTTTTAAACAAAGTTAGAAAAAAGTTGATTTTCCACCTTACCCCAGACACTGTGCATCCTGGGACACCACTGAGACCCAGACCATCTTCTCAGACTTTCATACCAAATGCTCTAGCCCTGTGCCCACCTCTCCCCACCCCCAATGGCAAACTAGTCTTCCAGGTGGCCAGACTTTAACATGGATTTGGGAAAGGAAACAAAAACCTGTTTTGAACAGAAGCACTGTTAACCCCTTCCTTGGCTGTGATGCATCTCTTTTGGCCCAGTTTCCTATGCCCCTACTGACCACGTTAAAGATGTTCACCTGTCTCTCCTTGATTTGTTCTTAGGTCTCAAGTGTCTCAGTACAACACCCTAGTCTTTAACATGAGTGACCTGGAAGCAATGAATTCAAGTTATTTGAAAAAATGTCTCCTAATTTCACTTTGTTTTGTGACATCCAAGTGCTTTGGTTGGATAAATGTGTCCTGTTTTCAGAGTTTTCCACTCTGTGCAAGAACCTGGCAAAACACCTAAAAAGCCATAATGCAAACTAGCACTCAGGGTGATCTGGTCAGTGGCCTGAGCCTTAGCTTTGCACCCTGGACTTTTGGCAGTATGTAAGTACCACCTACCAGGTCCGTACTTCTCCTGTCCCTTTCTTCTAGCTTGAACAAAACACTGGTGCAGCTGCTGCTACTGCTTGTGCCTAGGGAAAAAATGGGAGCAAAGACAGGATTCTAGGCATTGCTCTGCAAAGAAGCCAGCTCCATAACTGAGACTGAAAGAGGAGCACAGTTAACGCCTGTCAAAATGACATGGATGGTATCTGGAGCATTGTAAAACTGGGGATGCTACAGGCACAGCACAGTGGATCATACTGCTGCCTGGCAAATGTCACTGCAGATGCCAGTTAAACTGTGTGGACCACCAGAGCAAAGAAGAAAACAGAATGTGATCCTGCATCACAATAGTCTTTAACTATATGTGCCCAGAGGAGCAGGATTACCTTACAACTTGCTCTTCCTAAATGTGTGGGCTCTTTCCAACCTTAATCTTGTTCTTTTATCACTAGTCTTTCATTTATCAAATTAGCACTTGTTGCGACTTGTGATGCCTCAGCCTATTGCTAATATGCTACAGAGCTTGCCAACTGCAGGTAGCCTGCATTGATAAACTACAGCCCCAGAGGGATTAAAAATGTTTCTATCCAGTGGACCTTTCATGGCCTCTCTCTGGGATGAGGCTGTAGGAGCTGGGGCTGGGACGACACACAGACACACCACCCTGACTGCTAATTAGTACAGAGCAGAGTAGCTAAGACCTACATGGGGCACAGTGGCCTGCTCTCCCTACAGGACCCCTTCCCCATAGATCAGGGGTGTCAAACTTAAAACCCACATCTAATGCCCACAGGCCAGATCACTCCCACAGAAGTGGGTCATCCAGTCTGCGGGGCTTTTCACTGGATGGACAACTTACTTCCAAACCCAGCTGGTGGGGCTTGTTGCTGTGGCTATCAGAGCAGCTGTGCTGGTGTTGCCAGACTGCCCATTCCCTTAGTGGATTAATGTTGCTGCCTGCCCCACTCCTTAACTACCACTGAATTGCCAGTTTTCCATACCTATTAGAGGCAGTAATCAGCTGCTGTGTTAAACACCCCACCACCACCACCAGCAGAGGCATCCCGGATTCAGAGGTGGGTCATCTGACCAGCAAGAGGCTCTGTGGGCCATATGACCCACCCCCCTAGCTGCAGGCAGGGAATATGGTCTGCCAACTAGTTTGATTTTGACACCCCTGCCACAGGGCATGCTAGTGAGCTCATCTGTATAGGAACCTCACTCAACTGATGCCTGGAGAACAAGGGGAATTTGTCCCTAGGGTGCTAAGCCTGCAGCTTCCACCTACCCTGAAGCCACAGAAACGTCATTTAAAAAAGAAAAGAAAAAACTAGTTTGTCTTCATAACCCTCTAACAAACTACATAAAATGGCCCAATCCTGGCCATAAGCTCATGAAAATGAAGAACAACGTGGGTGCAAAGGACAAGGTGCCTGTTCTAGGCAGGCCCAAGCCAAGGCACCCAGAGATAAAGGGACCAGACTGAGAAAGGGGCCAAAAGGGACAAAGGGCTCGAGTGGCCTTTTCCAGACAAATGTGCACATGCTCACTGCCTTGCTTTCACATGTACATTCTCTTGGCACTTCTAAGGGGAAATATATCAAGGAGATGAATAATTTTACCACAGAAAGGAAGGAGAAAAATTAATTCCTTTGAAATGGTATTAGAATCTCCCTTCAGGAAGGAAGAAAACAACCTTAGTAAATGAGAAATCTCTAGACTAGTGGTTTTCAACCTGTGGTCCACTGATCCCTCAGGGTCCACAGACTATGTCTAAGAGGTCCACAAAAGATGACTATGATCAATTTTTAAAAGTATGCAAATACCCACACTTACAATTCAAAGGGGTCTGCATCTCCATTTGGAATTTCCAAGGGAGTCTGCTCCACTTGAAATTTTTTAGGGGCCCACAAATGAAAAAAGGCTGAAAACCACAACTTAGAGAGATCAGGAAAAGGACAAGCTACCCAGAATGAACATCTCAGAATCAGCCTGTCTGGGGAACCTGTATACTTGTGTAACAAGGGAAGCTGCTTTAACTGCTTCATTCACTGAATCATCAGACATGTAGGCCAGCCCTGAAACAGGGAAGAACATCAAATGGAGTACTGATTTTTCAGAGAAGGAGAAGGGATCCTAGACTTACAATTCCAATAGCTCTAACTTCTCTTCCACGGTAATAAACTGTAAGAGAAGAAAATCATACAATGCTTAGGCAGTACGGTGGCTACTCTCAGGGAGGGGCCAGGGGAAAGTTTTGAAGCATAAATCTTGATTCTTTGTTTTGACAGATGTACCCAAGAGGTAGGCAAGAAGAAACTGGCAGATGTGGTATATCTGAAGTCTGCAAAAATCTTCACTATCCTATTCCCCATCGAAAACAAGTCACTGGGGGAGCTGGTGAGACAATGAACAGTGAAGTGACAGTGGTTTGTCAATGAGTCTATACTCTGTATCTCTCATATGTCAAATGAAAACAGCACCATCACTCAAGTTTCCCAAAGCAAAACCAAAACTAGCTCCTGGAAGACAAGCTGGCCAAGACAGCTAGGAGGCTGGCTAGATAAGGGAAGTTCTTCCAAGACCTTGTTTTTAGGGGTGCACCAATAAAGATTTTTTTGGCTGATACTGATGGCTGATTATTAACCAGCCATATTGGCTAACATGAATCCAATTCCCGATATGCAGCCCAGCAGCTTGGAGAGCAGCCAGTAAGTCTGTAGTGGGGGAAGGAGCAGGGGGAAGTGAAGGGGTGTAGGGGGAGGCAGATCAAGGCCCTGTGGTGAGAGAGGGAGTGGACAGGGGCTGCCCACCCAGGGTGGGGCATGGGATGGAGCAGCAGGCAGCTCATCCAGGGGATGCCAGGTTGGGGTGGCTTCCACTGCTCCATGCACACCCGGGGGAGGCATGGGGGCATGTGTCCCCCAGATCTGTGTGCAGGGTGAGGGCGGGCTGCCCACTGCAGGCTGGGGTTGGGGGCTGCACCATCCTCTTCCCAGCATGGGAGCTGGACTGGGCTGGGGCTGCGCTCCGGATGGGCAGCAGCTGCACTGGGGGAGGGGCTACAGTGAATTTTGGGGGGGCTGTAGCCCACCCCAAAGGCCCCCCCCAGCACTGCTGCCACCCGCCTTGAGCGCAGCCCTAGCCCAGCTCCTCCGCCAAGAAGAGGCCAGTGCAGCCCCTGGCTCCAGCCTGCAGTGGACAGCCCGCCCTCGCCCTGAGCACAGAGCCCAGAGGCACATGCCCCCATGCCTCCCCTGCGGGTACACACAGCAGCCGGAACCACTCCCTGGACGAACCACCCGCAGCTCCATCCGGCAACCCACTCTGGCTGTGCAGCACTTGCCCCTGCCCCACTCTCTTCCTCACTGTGGGGGCCTTGATCTGCCCCACCATACTTCCCCACAGACTTACCAGCCAGACGCTGCTCTCCAAGCTGCCAGGCTGCATTCTTGGTTGCATACGTGCTGCGGCTGAGTGCATGTACGCAATATTTATCAGTGACATTATTGGCTTAAAAAAGCCAATTGCTGATAACGTCAATTTTCCTTTTATCAGTGCTGATACATTATGGACCAATATATTGGTGCACCTCTACTTGTTTTAGCTCTAATATCCCCACATGACAAGCGATACCTGCCCATAAACTGTAAAGTCAGCATACAGTTTTGAGGTCTTGTTGGACTTCCTACTGCTGTTACATGCCCAAATATCCAAGCCAGCCTCCCAACATCCAATGTCCAAGCACTCATGATGCCACACAGCAGATCTAGGAACAAAGTCTTTACCTGGATCAGAACATAGCAGCCAGGCTGCTTAACAACATCAGTTATCCTCAGCCCACCACTGCAGGGTTAACTCTCTTAACTGAGCCCCCACATCACCTCCCAAACACGCCTGGTTGAGGTCTCTGACTTGATTCTCAAAGCCCTTGCCAGGACTGTCTCTGGCCTCTCCTTCTGTGACCATGGCCTCCTACAGTTCTGGACCACAAAACTAGCAGCCAGGAAGATTTGTGTGCTTGGAGACAGCAATGTCAGAGAAGGGGGACTCATATGGAACTCTTTTCTGCAAGAGAAGAGGCTCTAGGTTTTGACACTTCAGAATTAAATGCAACACTGTTATCTTTGACATAGCTCCCCACCAGTAATCTCTTATGAAGGACACACAAGCATATTGCCTTTTGAAGCATCTACTAATCAATTTTAGGGTAATCCCTCGGGTAGAGGAAAGCGAAACTGATATATTGCTACTTCCTTTCATTTACTTGGGAGGCACTGAGCCATGCCAGGGATAGGGCAGATTTTATCAGAAGCATTTGATCTTGCGTCTCATGAACTCCCAACTGCAAATTCACTTCAAATCAGTTGTGACAGGAACACTGTTATATGAACAGAGAACCAGTTAAAAGCCCAAGAGAAAGGGGCAATGCATAGACTACGGGGAGTCCTCTGCCAGGAACATCTTTTCTTGTTCCAGATGTATTTAATATTTTCATTTGTGATCTAGAAGGAAATGGTGACCTGCAATTTAAATGCATTTGCAGGTAATGCTAAGGGGGACCTGGGAGGACGGAACAATGACACCAAGGCATTCAGTAAGATTAAAAACACAGAAGTGGTCAGAATTGGATGAATGTAGCTGTTCTGCTCAGACCTGTCAATCTAAGGCTCCTCTCCCTTCCCCCAACTCAATGGGAAGAATGAACCTAGAAGCTGAAACACAGAGTAAACCTGAGCCTTTCCCTAGGGGGGCCTCTCCTTTTATTCCTAGCCCTGGTGCACCTCCACCAGCAGTAGCAACACCACTCAGTACAGGTCTGCTTTGAGCAGCACAAAACAACACATAGCCAAAGTGCCAGCACCGCTTGCCTCAGCACTGCCACAGATGAGCCAAACCAGTGGCAGCACTGCTGAGAAACTCTAGGGGTGCAACTGCTCAGATGCCATCCTGAAGTGCATCGGGGGCATCATTCTGGGGCACAGCTACAGAGACATGCCCCACCAGGCAAGGAGTCACCCTACAGGTAGCCAGGCCAGGAGTGGCTGCTCCTTTCTAGACCCCACTTTACCAGAAATACATTCAGGAGAAGAGTGATGGAATAAGCAGGGACTACAGGATTAGAAGTCGCCTGCTCCAACCTGACTAAGCAGTGGCTGGGGAGAGACACAAGGCTAACAGCAGAAGGAGATGGGGAGCTTGCTACAGGGAGCTGTGAGCGAGTGGGGGGGGGGCAAAAAAGGACCTTGGGCTGGAGCTCCTGGTGGTCAGCTTGGTCCCAGGGAACGGTCCCCCCAGGGCACGAGGCGCCAGGCTTGGTCCATTCCCAGGAGACCGGTTCTAGGGCCTCATTCTGCCCTGCTCCTTCCCAGGGCCAACGTACGGATGGGGTCCAGCGCTCAGGGGCACCCGCCAAGCCAGCAGCCCTGGGCGCCGACTTCGCCTCCCTGCCTGCAGCACCTCAGTGCCCTCCAGCCCCCGGCAGTGGGAGCGCTGCGCGCCCCCAGGCCGAGGCCTGTCCGCTGGGCAAGCCTCCGCGCGCCCTCCCCGGCGGGCACGGCCGCCTCCGCCGCAGACAGCAGTCACTCACCGTGTCCGGCGGGGCCGGGGGCGCGGGGCCCAGTCGTGCCCCGGCCCGGCTCCTCCGGCATGTGCCCGGCGGGCGGCGCCACGCTCCCGTGCTCCGCCTGAAGCGACGCCCGGCCGCCCGCTGCCGCTGGGCCCCGCCGCGCCGCACCGCGCCGCCCCGGCTCTCGGCTCCGCGGCGGCGGGAGGCGAAGGTCAGCGCGGCCCGCGCCCCACGCGAGCCGGCGGCCGCGCTGCAGCGCCCGGGGAGGGGGCCGCGCCGCGCCGCAGTGTGGCAGGCGGCGGGGCTGGGCGCTGCCGGGGACCGCGGGGCAGCAGCAGGGCTGGCCACTCCCGCGGGGAGGCGCGCGCCCGCCCGCCTCAGCCTCCGCACGGCCAGGCCCGCGTCCAGCCCGAAGCCGCCGCCCCGCGCCTCCTCGCTCGTCTCCGTCCCGACCCGGCCCTCGTGAGCTGGGCCGAGCGCTGGGTTTCCAGCTCGGTCCGCCCCTCCCCTGTTGTCCACATGAGGAGGAAGGCGGTTCTTTATTCCGGGTGCCTTTTGCAAAGCGAATCTTTTCCCAGTGAAAGGTTGTTAGCAGTGGCTGAGACGTGCCACGGAGTTGGCAGAAAGGTGTAGTTGGTAGTAACAGTGCAGGGCAGCATCATGAACTGGGACCCAGGAATAAGGAACCGACTTCAATCCCATGCAGGCCCGCCTTGCCCCCCGCCACGAAAGTCTCTAGCACCAGGAGGCCTCCGAGGCAGATGCGAGAGCCTCAAGGTAAACCCCCATTAGGGCTCCACCTACTCTCTGACTTCAGAAGGCTGCTTGAATGCCTCAGGTGTGACTGATGCTAAATAACTTCCACAGTGTTTCTTAGCACTCAGAGTTCTACTTTTTTTGCCTCAGATTCTAATTAATAATCATAGTTAATCTAATCAGAGATCACAATCCTCATTTTATTAATAAATAATCAAAATAATCCATAATCACAACTGTAGCTTTTTGTCTCATGATTCTAACTAATAATCGTAATTAATTAATCATCATACTAGTGTTTTTGTCTAGATCTTTCATCTCCTTTAGAAATGTTCAGCCTTTTTTGTTAATCTTGCTGTCTGCAGTGTCTATGTTATCTCATGGCAATGGGTTCCACAGTTCTAGCTGCACATTGCATGAAAAAAATACTTCCTTTTGGTTCTGAACACTCCACATTTCCTTTTTCTTGAATGCCCCTTGTTCTTATCCTGGGAGAGCAGAAGCCCCCAGTGCATTTTCTTTAAGCTATTTGTTATTTTATTACCATTTATCATGCACCCTGTCCTAGGTAACAATCCCACTCTTTCCAGGGTGACAAGTGTAACACACACGCTTGAGATTGTGTGAGATTGAGTCACTGGCCCCTGTGTTGGGGATTGTAGTTCTCAGTATGGTGGTATAGCTGAGCAGCCAAAAGCCTGGGCCCTTTTTTCTGTTTCACAGCCGTTGCATTTCAGCCCACCTGTGTGGGGCTGAACCCCAGCCATATGTTTGGCTGGCACTTGTTGTTTATCCAGGCCTCCGTGGTATGTAGGCCTGGCCAGCTTTCTGCTGCCCAGTCCAGGTCCAGCGAAATAGGCTGAACATTTCTAAAGGAGATAAAAGATCTAGACAAAAACACTAGTATGATGACTAATTAATTATGATTATTAGTTAGAATCATGAGACAAAAAGCTACAATTGTGATTATGGATTATTTTGATTATTTATTAATGAGGATTCCCTGGGAAAAGGAGGATCCTTCCTTTTGTCCCTTTTGCAGTTTATGCCCCAGCCAAGCAGTGTGGTTGGCACTAGTTGCAGTACAGGCTCGTTTGCTGTTTGGCTGGCTTTTGTTTGACTTCTCTTGCAGTTTCCTGCCCCAGCAGAGCTGGGATTAGAACTAGAAACTTTGGGGGGTGATATGCAGATGAAAACTGCAGTTAACTCCCTCAAAGTCACCATGTGGAAGTAGACATCAGCACTACAGCTGCTCAGGGAACAAGGGGCCCCTTGCAACACAAATACAATCTTCTTTACAATATGCTTTGAATGCAATAATCTCTGAATACAATATTCTTTTTCAGATGGAATAACCAGTGCTCCAAGACTGCAAGTGAAATCAAGACTCACAACTTGCCTACCCTACGAGTTTCCCTACACAGGTGCCCGTGTATTAGTGATACATCTTGAACAGGACCTGGTTGCCCACTTTGCAGCATCCACAAAATGCTTTAGGCTCACAATTAGTTTAATGAAGACTGAGGTCATGCATTAGCTGGTACTCTTGGTACCCAGCAAGAGTTAAATGTTGGCCTACTGCATGTGCTTTAGTGGAGAGCAATTTCCTGTGACTCATGAGTTCTGCTACCTGTGCAGTGTGCTGGCAGATCAAATTAAGATCGACAAGGAAGCTGTTTTTTGCAGCCTTTGACAAAGTGACCAACTGACTCATGTTGGAAGCAACAAGGAATCAAGGTCTCTATGAGAGTTAAGGTTTACAAAGTCATTGGTCTTACTTTTACTTTACCAGTATGGAACCTGGATATACTTTTGGCAGCTAGAGAAAATCCACTTTGGAAAGGAGAAGGTTGAGGAGGGATATGACAAGACACCTATAAAATCATGCAGAGTGTGGACAGAGTGAACAGGGAATTGTTACTCATCAAGTCCCAGAATACTAGACCAATGGCGTGAGCAAGTGTGGTGAGGGTAAGGTGTAGGGAAGGTGAAGCTCTTTGAAGAAAAGTCTTGCCTACGAGCCCTACCACTAATTGTGATGGACATCTCATCTCCCTTCTTTTCTCTCTTCTGATTATTTGAACATAACGGCATGACAAGTGGGTAACTAAGGGAGATTCCACAGTGGAGAGCAAGCAAATGAGCGCAACATCCCCAGGATGTGGTCTCTTACAACCTGTATAACTGTATCAGTACAAGTGGTAAAACATACCTGTTAGAGAAGGCTTTAATAAGTAAGTTATTTAAACACAATGAGAGTTCACACAGCCTTTTGCTCTTGTTTAGCTAAATCAGTTAAAATCATGCCTTTATTTAACCTGGTGATACTCAATGGAGATGGAAGTTTGAATTTAACTTCTGAAGAGTCCTCTTGGGGCAGGGTGGTTAGTTTGTTGTTTGCTTAGACTTGACCCAGTCTTGTAGGGATGTCTCTGAAGGATTTGAGGATGATGTGGAAGGATGTACAGTCTCTTCCCTGGGAGAGTAAGAGTGTGGAGTTCAGAATGCTGTAGTGAGACACCCCATCAGTAGCTCCTGAGTGAGTCTGAAGATGGAGCACCTTTTGGCTTCAGCTTTCTCAGCTTTACATGAACAAAGGGCAAGAAGGATCTAACCAAATCATTGTAGTTGGGAGGCAAAACTATGGCAGTATGGATCCCCTAAAGGAGAAGATGCCCATATGATAGGGATAAGTTCTGTACGCTTCAGTCCAAGGTGATCTTTAAAAACTGAACAGCATTAGCCGGGGAAGTTGAACTTCCATCTGTTTGCACTACCAAAGGCAAACAACATAGGGAAGAAAGGAAGGGGACAAGGTCAGAGCACTGGAAACAAGCTGGTTCCACCTCTGGTATCTGCAAGAGTGACACACTACCCAGGTGTTCCAAGCATCAGGAAAAGCTGGCAGATAGAATTGTTGACACTGAACACAAAGTTGGTTTGTATCCAAGAGAAAAACTCCTGTGCCTGCTGCCCAGAGCCTGTGTCTGAGAATTTGAGAGGGAACAGCTTGGAAACGAGTGGATTTTGTGAGTTGAGTTTCTAATCTGTTTCTTGTTTGTTTGTATCTGGGCACATCCTGTACCTAGAGTTTTGGACCGCTCAACAGGTCAAGTGAGAGAGGTCCATTCACATTTGTGTGGGGACTGTGTGAAAGAGATCTTTGTTTTTTGGGTTTTTTTGTTCTTGTTTTTTTTGTGGACCCAGCCTTTGAATTCTTGGTGTGATTAATTTCTCACTAAGAAGGGGTGAAATGTCGCAGTGAGATACAGTATATAAGTCAGTTGCCAAGAGAAACCTTGAAGAGACAAACAGGCAGCAAACAGGATTCTGGAGGGACAGCGGTTCCTTCTGCTTGAGTTTGGCTCTTTGCCATGTAGCAAGCATGGATGTTGAGGGATACTGTGGCTGCCCTCAGATGTGCTATGATATCCTTTCTGCCAAAAGATAGAAAAAAATTTGATGCACAAAGTGCAAACTGGTAGCCAGGCAGGAAGAGAATATACAGATATTTTAGTCTGGAGGCAGAAGCATTGCTTTCTAAACTTTTTAACATCTAAGTAACTGAGGACTTGGACAACCAGATTCAGCAATGGTTGCCACAGCCACCACATGAAGCAGGATGAGTAATATGGGAACAGGGGAGAGTGGAAACTGAAGAAATACTCTCTGGACTGGAAGCTGATTCCTGCCTAAAGCCAGTGATCATGACCTGATTACAGGGGGCAGGCCAAACAAATAATATCTATATACACTTCATGCTTCAAAAAATTAATTTCCAATTAGAACAAATATAAAAAAATAGAAGTTTAGAAGTTATGGAGTGTACAAAGTATATAAAGCATGATAAAGACATTAAGGAAAGATGCATGGCTGGTAGGGCAAAGGATAATGATAAAGTTCTAAGTATAATAGACAAAACACTAGGACTGGGCACAGAGCCAGTGCCAGGCAGCATAGGTTAGCAGTAGCCAGCCATCCCTGGCCAATAGGCAGTGATGGTTCTTCATCAAGAGACACCCTCCCAACTCCTAGGCTCTTTGGAGGAGGTGCTGGGGGTTGCAGGGAGCCCCAACGAGACATTTCTTGCCCTGGCAAAGCTTTAATCACAGAGAATAACATATGTGGTCCTTACCTGCCTCTGTGTGTAACTTGCCTGGTGACTGAAGCCTCAGCTGTTCCTGATCCTGGTCCTTCTTGACTTTGGAGGCAGGCAGCTCTGTCCTGGAAGTCTTGTTCACATCCTGTCAAGGGATGCAGTACCTGCAGTTCCTGTGTGCTGACATGGTGGATAGCTGGGGAATCTGAGCCTATTCAAAAAAGGTATACTGTAATAATATGCGTGGTCATACATAAAGAAAGAAGAAATGCTGACCTTACCCACACATCCTAGAAAGTAGTCACTGGGTGCATCTTGACAAGACATTTATTGTGGAGTAGGCTAATTAGTTTCATAGTTTCATAGTAGTTTCATAGTAGCTAGAGTCGGAAGGGACCTAGGTAGATCATCTAGTCCGACCCCCTGCCTTGGCAGGAAAGAGCACCGGGGTCAGATGACCCCGGCAAGGTGCTCATCTAACTTCCTTTTAAAAATCCCCAGGCTAGGAGCCTGCACCACTTCCCCTGGAAGCCGGTTCCAGGCCCTAGCCGCCCTGACTGTGAAGTAGCGCCTCCTAATATCTAATCTAAACCTACCCTCCGCCAGCTTGTGACCGTTATTCCTGGTCACTCCTGGCAGCACACGGGGGAACAGGGACTCCCCCAATACCTGCTGATCCCCCCTGACCAGTTTGTAGCAGGCCACAAGGTCCCCCCTTAACCTTCTCTTGTGGAGGCTAAACACGTTCAGGTCCCGTAGCCTCTCCTCATAAGGCCTGCCCTGCTGACCCCTGATCATACGAGTGGCCCTCCTCTGGACTCTTTCCATATCGTCCACATCCCTCTTGAAGTGTGGCGCCCAGAACTGGACGCAGTACTCCAGCTGCGGCCTGACCAGTGCCGCATAGAGGGGGAGGATCACCTCCCTGGACCTGCTCGAGATGCATCTGTGGATGCATGACAGGGTACGGTTGGCCTTCTTGACTGCCTCCCCACACTGCTGGCCCATGTTCATCGTGGAGTCAATGACGACTCCAAGATCCTTTTCCGTCTCCGTGCTGGCAAGAGGGGAGTTCCCCAACCTGTAAGTGTGGTGCCGGTTCTTCCTCCCCATGTGCAACACCTTGCACTTATCAGTGTTGAACCCCATCCTATTCTCATCCGCCCACCGTTGCAACCTGTCAAGGTCAGCTTGTAGCCTATTGCACCCTTCTAGTGCACCCACATCCCCCCACATCTTAGTGTCATCAGCAAACTTGAACAGGGTGCTTTCTACCCCCTCATCCAAGTCACTGATGAAGATGTTGAACAGTGCGGGCCCGAGGACCGAGCCCTGCGGAACCCCACTGCCCACGTCCTTCCAGGTCGAGAAGAACCCATCCACTACCACCCTCTGGGTGCGGCCCTCCAACCAGTTAGCGACCCATTTGACTGTGTGGGCATCAACACCACAGTCTCCCAGCTTTTTGATGAGGACAGGGTGAGAGACAGTGTCGAAAGCCTTCCGGAAGTCCAGAAAGACTACATCCACAGCAACCCCTGTGTCTAATGATTTGGTGACCTGATCGTAAAAGGCCACCAGGTTGGTCTGACAAGACCTGCAGTAAACATCTCACATCTCACATCTACACATACAGTGCTATTAGGCCTCAGGAAACTAAAACTCCAAACAGGCTAGTACTTGTAAATACTTTGGAATTATTTAGTGCACAGCAACATGCATGTAAACATTGACTTGTGCATAAATTGTGCCTAGTCACCTCAGCCAGCAGGAGGCCACAGTCCTACCTTCTGCCTAGCCACACAGCTCAGCAGTTGCAGGAGCCTTGTGGCCTAGCCAGCTTCTCCACCACCCAACGCAGCCACTCACTGCCCAGGCCTAACCCCTATTTCCCCTGCTAGCCACAGTGCTGCCACCAGCCAGAGCCCAGGGCTGACCCCCATGCTCCTGATATAAAAATCGTGGTTCGTTTCTCGGGAGGTGGAAAAAGACCTTCACAGACACACTCTATTAGCAACACAAAAGGTATATATTTGCAAATAGGGTCAGAGAGAGAGACAAAAGATCAATCACTCTGCCCCCGAGCACAATCATTAGCAGGCTTTTATTCCCCCTCTCCTGACCACGTGTGTAGAAGGAGGAATTTTTACAACTCATTTCCGGTTCATACAAACATATATGTAAACATGTCGCTTCATACGTCCCATGTGCATTATAATTAACTACTTAAGTATGCGGGGCGGGTAGGCTTAATATGCATTAGGCTATCACGCGTGCGTGGATGGAACCCAAGGTTACTCAAGGTTCAACCTGAAGGCAAAAATGGCATTTGCTCTTATCTTAGCCTTAGGAATGTGGGGTCATGAAAGAAAGTGTGATTTAGTGTAACAAAGAGATAGTAAATTTGCAGGACAGAGAGGGAGTGATACCTTAGTACAATGGGCTTTTGGTGGTTTTTCCCATCAATTTCCAACCCCCCCCTTCCCTCTCCCATTAAGGAGACAAGGAGGGGTAGCAGCTGTGTTTTTTTTTTTTTTCCCTAAATCTGCTATTGATAATGCATTTTTAATAATATTTCTAACACTCCCCTGCTAGCCCAGGGCTGGCACCTGGGCAGCTGCAGCTGGAGCCTGGTGGCACAGTAGGGGGCACTACTACGCAAACACACCTGCCTCACTGTGCCAGGCCCAAAACCTCGCTTTGACGGTCTCCCTTGGGGAGCCTACAGCCGGCTGTCCCAGTTCCTGGAGAATCCCTGCAAGTCTAGGATAATGTTGCCACCACCCAGGCACTGGTCTCTGGCGGGGCTCTGTGCACACTGGGGCACACATACCTCACAAACCTAGGGCATGCTTTGACCACAGTTATATTTCTGGGTGCTTCTTTCATCATGAAGCATCCCAAGATAGCATCTGGAAGAGCTGAGGGAAAATAAAAAGACAAACTTTATAGGCCATGCACGAGGTGGAAGGCCTCTCTCTCTCGGTGCCCAACAACACAGGATGTAACCCAACACCTTTATTGATTGGGGGCGGGGGGTTTGGATGAGGAAGTCAAAATACACTTTGAGCAAACAAAAGCAACTTGAGTCTTTACAGATATTGAATACGGTAGCCCTTTCAAGATGCAACCTGCCTATACATAATTCCTAACTCCTGGTAGGTTACCAGGTTTCTACTTAAAGAAATCACCAGGCTACTGGCTGGAGTATGTTGCTTGTAATTTCAAGATGCCCACTGGCAGGAAAAGAGAGTTCCCTCCTCCCCCCTAGGAATTTTATCTGGCCAGGTCACCTAATTGAGTAGCGTGATCCAAGAGGAGTGGAGAGGGGTCACTTGACTAAAGTGAGGGCCTGAGTGAGGGGAAAGGATTTTCTTCTCACCTGGAACTCTCCTTTGGTGCTGCAAGGGGCAGACCAGGGCAGGAGTATATGCTATTAATGAGACCAGTACTGGAGCACTGTGTCTGATTATAATGTTCAGGTTATAAAGAGATGTTAACAACTGAAGGGGGGTACTGAATGAAAATAGCCACAAAAAAAAGATTCAAGGGTTGGGGAAAGTGCCTTGGAGTACGAAACTGAAAGAGCTTAATGTGTTAAATATACCAAAAATATTGAAAGCTTCTTTACAGAGCAAACAATCTGGGTACAAAAAGTGCTCTCTAATCAGGCAGAGGAAGTCAGAACAAGAAGTAGTGGGTGGAAGCTGAAGCTGGAGACACTTGGATTAGAAATAAAGCACAAAAATTTAACAAGTGCAAGTGGCTGGAACAAAATCTTAAGGAAAGAGGTATATACTTATTGATGTCTTTGCATGATAACTGAATGCCCTTCTGGAAGACCTGAGTCAATCAAAGAAATCTTTGGTTATGGTGTAGGGGTAGATGGGTAGAATTTAATGCCATGTGTTACACAGGAAGTCAGCCTACATAATCTAATGGTGACATTAACCTTAAGCACTTGAATCTGTAGGTAATACCTAAAGGAACAGAAGGCAAGAAAAGAAGCCCTCCTCCCAAGGGAAGACTCACCTTCTCTCCCAAAGCCAGAAACAGAGACATAGGAAAAGGTTCTACACCTCCTTCTAGGAGCCTTGGTTCCTCCCAGACAGAAGGCACACACTCTGCTTCAGTAAAGGTAGTCATTGAGCCAGAGCAGCTGGAAGGGCTTTTTCCCATGAATCCTTGGAAACATGGGAAGAAAAGTAGTGGCTATCTCTGAGGTCCACCCAGCAAGCTTAAAGTAAAAAAATATAACTTGCTTCAATTAAATCAGTGTCTGCACAGCCCTTTGCACCAGTTTAATGATACCTAAGGCCCTTGCCCAAGGGTGACAGGTCCTTTACCTCCCACCCACAGTACAGGCAATCCTCGACTTACAACATTTTGAGTTACAACATTTGCATTTACAAGGTTTATAAATTGGCACCCTGTTTCAACTTTGTGACATCAGTTTCACCTTTACAACTCTTGATCCAATGTGATGCCATGCCAGCAAACAGGTTCGCTGTGTCACCCATCTCCCTGGAGAACATCTGTCCAAACTTCCTTGGACACTTTCTTTAAGAAAGCAGACAAGACTCCAGAAAAACCTGCAGCCAAGACTCCTGAGAAGACTCCAGCCAAGAGCCCTTCAAAAAGTCCAACCAAGAGCCCTTCAAAAAGTCCAGCAAAGTCACCTCAGAGAAATCCTTCCAAATCAATATGATTGCTATTTACAATATAAATACATTAATGTAGCTATATTACTCATCTATAATTGATCGAGTACAAAATTCTGGGGTATTTTTGGTGAAAACAGGGTATCAGGCCTTGGTTCAGGAACCAATCTCCCATTTATAACATTGTTTCTTATAAGAAAATTGGTTCCAAGTTACAACGTTTTGACTTAAGACACGGTTTTCAGGAACCAATTGTGTCGTAAGTCTGAGGACTGCCTGTATGGCTATCAGAGAAGCATGGGTTCCTCTGATCTCAGTCATAAAAACCTGGACCTAAGCACAGCAGAGGAGGGGTTGCAGGGGTTTTTGTTCAGGCTATAGCTGTTTTGCTTAGCTGGTGATTTTTGTAGTGAATATTGAGATATTTGGTGTCTGTCTCAAAGCCTCAGTGTCTGGAAACGTTTCCATTTTAATTTTATTCAAATGTATTTCCGGTCCTCATGACTAGAAGAGAAGAACTTGGAAGTGTGAAGCAAATTTGACTGTAAAGGTTCAGAAATCAGAAAGCAAAGAATAAGCATGCACAAGGCAAGGAATTTGGTGGGTGATGTTTTTTATTGGCTCAGCTGCAGGGTTGGGATAGATATGGACAGACAAGCTTTCAAGTGCAAGGCACTTCTTCAGGTCTGAGGAAAAAAGCAAGCAGAGCTTGAGCTAAGGTTAAGCATGTTACTTCTTGAAGCAATGCCTTAAAAATAACTAAAGATCAAGTATTTTATCTCTTAAGAATCTCATAATGTTTATAGATTCATAGATTGATAGATTGTAAGGCTGGAAAGGGCCTCGGAAGATCATCGGGTCCAGCCCACTGGGGGTCAGGTGACCGCAGCAAGGTGACTGTCTAGTCTTCTCTTGAAGGCTTCCAGGGTAGGTGATTGCACCACCCCTGGAGGGAGCTTATTCTACAGTCTGGACACCCTGATTATGAAGAAGTTTTTCCTAATGTTGAGCCTAAATAGATCTTCCAGGAGTTTATGGTCATTACTCCTGGTTTTCCCCTCCGGTGCCCTGGTAAACAGTTCCTCACTGAACCCTTGATGTATTCCCCTAGGGCAGTGGCAAGCTCATACCAGGTCCCCTCTCAGCCTTCTTTTCCTCAGGCTGAAGAGTCCCAGATCCCTCAGCCTTTCCTTGCATGGCTTATCATGTAAGACTCTGATCATATGGGTGGCTCTTCTTTGGACTGTCTCAAGCTTGTTCATGTTTTTGTTAAAGTAGGGTGCCCAGAACTGGACCTAGTACTCCAGCTGCAATCTTACCAGTGCTGAGTAGACTTTAAGTTAATCTCTATTTTTCTCTATTAATTTATATTTTTAGAAATTTTTAGGAGTCAGGATTTTATTTTCAATATTTTTTCTGTTAATTACTATTTTTCTCTGAGTTTAAGTTAATCTCTCTCGCTCTTTTTTTTTTTTTTGCTGGGGGGGATGCAATTCATTGTTTTTTAATATTTGGAGGTAAGCAGGACTGAAACAGATTGAACTCTCTCCCTTCCATTCCAGAAAGGGGGATTGTCTTGATCCCATTCTGGAAAATCTGGTGTTCTTTATGAGAGCCACTGCTGTATGCTCCAACCAGCCTATCTTATCCAACTGTATGTGCACACTCAAAGCAAAAGCATCTCATGAGCAGTTTTAAAAAGTGCTGCAATACCTTGGGAAAATCCTTCCTCTCCAACTTGTTGACTAGCCACAGGAGATTTGTGCCTGGGCGCATCTACACAAAATTTTAATGCAATGCAATACACTCCAGTGTAATTTGCACTGGAGTTTATTTCTCCTGGGCTTAGGATTTACATGTGCACCCAGGACCACAGTATGTTGAACCAGGGTGATACAGCCCCAGCTGGCAGGGAGCCCAGGGGGTCAGTCTGCCAGCCCAGAGCTGTTCTCCTCTGGCTCAACATGCTGCAGAGGGGCTGGCTGGGTCATGAGAGTGCTACAGTGTAGAGGCAGCTGGGAGGCAGCCCCCTCAGTGTAGCACCCTTATGCCCCAGCCAGCCCTAGTCATTGTCTACACATGCATTGTGGTGGAGTAAATAATTCCACTGTACTTGTGTCAGGCAGTTGGGTCAACGCATCTTGCCATATGGACAGCCCCACTCCCCTCTTCCTTCCTCCCTGGCAGGCTGCACAGCCAGGCCACAGCAGCCACAAGGGAGGGAGTCAGGATTTTATTTTCAATAATATTTTTTTCAGGGAGCCCACCAAAAACACTGAGCCTCTGTTCTAAATAACCATGTCTATCAGTTTCTGTGTCTCATATTTTCTACCAGGATGGCCCACTTCTCACAAGACAATCACTCCCTCTCCATTCTGTCAGTTATAATCCTCAAAGGGAACTTACAAAACACCTTTTGTAGATAAGCCTACAAACTTCACTTCATAGATCTATCTACTGGATACAAAAAATCATGGAATGAATATAGACATTGGATTTATGACATATTACAAACTGCCTGTCATCTGATTCACAAGATACCTGCTAGACTTGACCTCTTGCACTTTTGTTTCCCCCCTTCCTCCCCTCCTTTTCTGCCTTTTGTCTTTTTAATTTCTAGCTATTTACTTTTTCACAGAGAGCCTCTTTTTTACCTTGAAAATCTGTAGTCTCCTTTACTCACCTTTGGCTTTTTCTCCCCCTCATTTCGCCCCCTCCCTTCCCCTCTTTCCTGTTCTACCTTTTGTTTTCCTAATTTCTACCTATTTACATTTTCATTGACATCCTGTCACACTTTTAGCTTCTTTCATTCCTTGGAGTCTCAGAACAGCAGAGACTTTCTATGCCTGAAGAAGGGTGATTGCACCTGAAAGCTCGCAAAGAACTTTTTTCCAGCTACTCAGTTGTTCTAATAAAAGAGATCACATCTATCCAAAGAGCCTTGCCTGCCTGTGTCCTTTGATCAACACAGCTACAACCCAAAACCCATAATCTTAGGGTAGAAATAAACGTTGCTCAATGTCACATATGTGCTGTTATAACATTTATTACCATGGCCCAAATGATGAGCAAATAGATGTCTCTAACTCTTTGTTGTACCGCATCAGTGGCTGCAACACAAGCTAGTGTAAAACACGGCCACTTTATTGCCACATATGTCTATTTGCACTGTGGCAAGAGAATGTGGGCCACCTGGATCCGGCCACATTCTCTGGCCACCCCAGATGCTCCAGGGGCCTGATCCTCAGCACCCTGGGAATTCCCATGCATGAACAGGTCCCTCAAGCTCTCTGAACAGCTGTTTGGCTTTCCTCACTTACAGAGATGTGCCCATAGGAAATCTCAGGTCACCTCTTTGTAAGTGGGGAAAGTTAGGGCTGTGCCTCCATGCTGGGATGCACACTTGGTCCCACATTGACCTATGCTTCATATGGAGACACAGGTCAGTACAAGTTCTCACAAGGAGGACAGGATAATGTAGGACCTGGGACACTCCCAGCACCCTATGCCTCCACACCCAGGATCTGTGCTGAGGCACCATACTGTCTGTACAACCCTTTTCAACATTCTAGATCCACCCATGAACTCATGGCCTGTTGTCACACATCGGGCCCTTGCTTGATGTGGGATGATAGGCAACATGCATTTCACCCAAGAAAATGAAATCAGCTATGGCAGGATGTATCCTGTGACAGATGATCAACTTCATTTGACAACATCTGTTTCTACCCTTAGAGACAAACTGGTTCAGAGAAGCATAAGTTGAGGCATGACTGGGCAGTGGACATTGAGGGATACAGGCTGTACAGGTGAGACAGAGCGGAAAAGAGGTGGGGGTGTAGTGCTATACGTCAAAGAGCAATACACGTCCTCCATCAGAATGGGGTCAGAGAAGGGGCAAAATGAGGCGCTCTGGGTAAGAATGCAAGGGGAGGGCATGGGGAAAGGATCTCTACTACAGAGTCTATTAGTGGGCGTCTACTACAGACTGCCTCACCAGGGGGACAAGCCGGACCTGGAATTCTTAGGTCAGCTCATGGAGGCTGTATAGGCAAGGGATGTGGTTGTTAAGGGTGACCTAAGGTACCCAGACATCTGCTGGGAGAAGCAGTCCGCCAGGTCCTACTACTCATGTAGCTTCCTAGCCAGGATACAGGACCTCCACCTAACCCAGGAAGTGCACAGTCCCACCTAGCTTCCTAGCCGGGATACAGGGCCTCCACCTAACCCAGGAAGTGCATAGTCCCACCAGGGGAAATGTCTTGCTGGACTTGGTCCTTGCCACAGGCGATGACCTGGTGAGGGGTCTGCAGGTACTCGACCACCTGGGCAGCAGTGATCATTGCCTGCTGAAATTTACTATCCAGCACAGGGTGGTGAAAAGCAGCAAGGCAGAGGTCCTTAACTTCAGGAGGGTGTACTTCTGTAAGCTAAAAAGGTTAGTAGGAGAAGCATTGGGCTCTCGGAGCTTCAATGAGATGAGAGTCCAAGACGGGTGGTTGTTCCTCAAGGAGATGATCCTCTGAGCTCACAGGGAGTCAGTCCCAATGCACCCCAAGGGGGGCAGAAGTGCTAAGAAGCCCCTGTGGCTCGACAAAGGCATCCAGGGGTGCCTGAGGGCAAAAAAGGAGGTGTACAAACAGTGGAAGCAAGGGGCTATCACCAAGGAGGATTACACCTCCGTTGCTCAGGACTGCAGGGAGGCTACTAGGAAGGCCAAAGCTCAGCTGGAGCTAGGGCTAATGACAAGAATTAAGGATAATAAAAAGTCCTTTTTCAAATACATAGGAAGACCAGGTAATGTGGGGCTCCTACAAGATAGGCATGGCAATCTGGTGATTGTGGCAAATGAAAAAGCTGACTTCTTTGCCTCCATATTCCTGAACGGGGACCCAGACATCTCCCCCACTAGAATTGCGGACGGACCCAGGAGAGGCACCGCCATGCCTAGGGTCAGGGATGACCTAGTTAGGGAACTTTTGGAGGGGCTGGGTGTGTTTAAATCAGTAGGTCCAGATGCCCTTCACCTGAGGGTGCCGAGGGAATTGGCAGGGGTCATAACGGGGCCCCTGGCACAGCTCTGTGAGCACTTGTGGGGCACTGGCCTGGTACCAGAGGATTGGAAAAGGGCCAGTGTGGTCCCCATTTACAAGAAGGGGAGAAAGGAGGACCCCGGCAATTATAGGCCAGTCAGTCTTACCTTGGTTCTTGGGAAGACCTTTGAGAAAATTATCAAGGAGCATATCTACAAGGGCCAGCAGGGGAGGTAATGCTCAGGGCCAACCAACATGGGTTCATTGAGGGCAGGTCCTGCCTGACTAACTTGATTTCTTTTTTATGATCCAGTCACAAAGTCCCTGGACAAGAGTGTAGGGGTGGATGCCGTCTTCCTGGACTTTAAGAAGGCCTTTGACGTGATTTCCCACCACATTTTCTTAAAAAAACTTGGTGACTGGCACTGATGCCTACACAGTCTGATGGATGGCAAATTGGCTAGATGGTCATACCCAGAGAGTGGTGGTGGACAGGTTGTTTTCGACCTGGAGGGATGTGGGTAGTGGAGTCCACTAGGGCTTGGTCTTGGGGCCAGTACTGTTCAACATCTTTATCAGTGATCTGGATGTGGAATGCACACTGTCCAAATTTGCAGACGGCACCAAGTTTTGGGGCAAGGTGGGCACACTGGAGGGGAGGGACAGAATCCAGCTGGATCTAGACAAATTACAGATGTAGGTGGATGACAATAGGATGGAATTCAACAAGGACAAGCGCAGGGTGCTGCATCTAGGGAGAAGGAACCAGTAACACACCTATAGGCTGGGGAACACCCTTCTTGTCAACATGGTGGCAGAAAGGGATCTTGGAGTCATTGCTGACTCCAGGATGAATGTGAGTATCATAAGCAGGTCCAGAGAGGTGATCCTTCCCCTCTGTGCAGCATTGGTCAGGCCACAGTTGGAGTACTGCATCCAGTTCTGGGTGCCGCACTTCAAGAGTGATGTGGCTAGCACTGAGAGGGTCCGGAGAAGGGCCATTTGCATGGTCAAGGGGCAGCAGGGCAGGCCCTACGAGGAGAGGCTAAAGCGCCTGAACCTATTCTCCCTCCACAAGAGATGGCTAAGAGGGGATCTGATGGCCATTTACAAACTCACAAGGGAGAACTAGTGAGAATTGGGGGAAGCTCTGTTCCCCCAGGCACCACCCAGGATTACTAGGAATAACAGCCAAAAATTGTTAGAGAGATGGTTCAGGCTGGACATCAGAAGACATTACTGTTAGGGCTGCCAGGCTCTGGACTGGGCTCCCAAGTGAGGTGGTACTCTCTCCTGCCTTGGGGGTCTTCAAGAGGAGGCTGAACAGATATTTGTCTGGGGTGATATGATCCTGGCACCTGTTCCTGCATGGGCAGGGGGTCAGACCTGATGATCTGTTTAGGTCCCTTTTGACCCTAAGTACTATGATACTAAGTTTTTGTAGGTGAAAGCCTGCTTTATCAAATGCTATGAATGGAGTTGCAGAAAACACAATTTCTAAATAGAGGGGAATTTAGATATAAAGGATAGGGGGATGGAGGTGAAAGTGGTTTGAATAACAATAACAAGACAGTTAACTGATTGAGGGAGGTAGGGCTAAGACACCTCAGCAGGCCTGAGAGTGTGGTTGAATAGACATGGAGGAGGGCACTTTGTGCCTAGAAGCTTTCCAGTCTCTCTCCCAAGGATACAGTTTGTCCAGTAAAAAATACTGAAAAACCCCTTGCTTCTGGACATACTGGATAACCAAGAGACGAGAGAGGATGACAGCCAGCCAGATGAAGCATCCATCCTCAAAGAATAACATGGACCATCAGAAAACACTTTTCTTGATGAGCAGTCTCTGCAATGCACTCTCTGAGATCAGTTGTTAAGCCTTTGAAAGTTTATAGCAATGATTATAAATAACCAAAGTATTGTATGCCATTTATGAAATATAAATACTTGATATGGGAAGCTCAAGGTTTCAATTAAAGCAACCCGTAGTCTATAAAATTAAGTTTGGGATAAAGTATTTTTTTAAATATATTATTCAAAGAAGTCCTAGAAATGCCATAGGTCCATTACACTGCTGCATTTATTCAAACAGCATGGGGGAAAAGCCCCTCATTTTATATTTGTGTAACACCCACACACACCTGTGCTGTGTATGACAGAGTATGTCCCTTTGGTTGTTGTGTATTGTGTTTTTTTCTTTATGTATATTTTTTGTCTTCTTTCCTTTTCTCTGGCGTGTTGCTGAGGAGAAAACATACACTGCCTACTGGGCAAGAGGTCCCCCGTTGTTCTGGCCACATGGTCTTCAGGGTAAGCTATGTAAAATCCTCTAGCCTGATTGGCCAGGGCAAGCAAAGAAAAGACTTTTTCAGGTAGATTGGTTGAGAGAGAGAAGTTGCTAAGGGCTGCTGAAAAGCAATGTCCTTTCCAAGGGAGAAGGACTCTCAGGTAGAAGACAGAGAGGGAGAATTGTCACAGTGTCTGGGAACTCTTCTCCTCCTTTTCTTCCCCTTCTTCTGAGGTTTTAAGGGATTAATACTGGGGAGGAGGGTATTGATTCCTTGGGTTGGCTGGCCAGGAATTAGGCCTGATTGTTTGAAACAGGGTTGAAACTTGGGAGTTTCTAATCCTGCCATCTTTGAACTGGGGTTGAGGTTTACAACTTTCTGCTCTCAGTGGAGCTGTGTGACTCAAACTACCTGCAGCCCAGGCCTAGAGGGTAAGCCTGGCTTTTCCCCTTTGTTTCTTTTGATGGTCCTTTGCTTCAGGCAAGCTGTGCAGTTGGGGTCAGCTGTAGCTAGTAATCAACCTGGCTCCCTTTTGGGTTTGTCCTACAGTTTCCATTTCAGCAGGCTGTATAATCCAGCCTAGAAGTTTTGGGGAGTGTGCATGCTGACTGGAACTGCAGTCACACCTCCCCCCGCACCATATGCAGCCTCTCTATGGGAGCAGAGATTGGCTTTCTACCACTTCTCTAGGAGTGATGAGGGCCCCCTTGCACCCAACTAAACTGCCAACCACAAACAGCTTCCTGGTGTGCACTGAACCCTGATTGTAAGACCGCTCTAGCATGGACCCAGGAACTAACCCTTTGGGGAACTCCAAGTCGCAGACTGCCCTGGCCTGGAGTGAAGTCTGTGGCGGGCCAGTAGGGGGCGCTCCTGCATTGAGCTGCCCACCTCCCTGCGCCCGCCCACCTTCCAGGCTCTGCGTGCCTCACGTCCGGCTGACCCCCTTCCTGGAGCACACCTGCTAGCCTGGGGGTAACATAGCTGCCACCACCCTGAGAAGGGACTCTCTCAGCCCTGTGTCCTCAGGGAAACACAGGCCTAATAGTCCTGTAATAGTATTACAGGACTATTAGGCCTGTGTTTCCCTGAGGACACAGGGCCAAGAGAGAGTCCCTTCTCAGGGTGGTGGCAGCTACGTTACCCCCAGGCTAGTGCGTGTGCTTCAGGAAGGGGGTCAGCCGGACGTGAGGCACCCCTAGGGAGGTACTTGAGCCTGGAAGGTGGGCGGGTGCAGGGAGGTGGGCGGCTTAATGCAGGAGCGCCCCCTATTGGCCCGTCACAAAGTCTATCTAAAGAGGTTCAACCTATGAACTGTTACAGACTATAGTAGTTTACATAGATTACATTAAGGGTTTGGGTTTTTTTTAATTGTTTTCATTATGTTTTGATAATAAATTTGGTTGGCTCTTTGCAAGAACGGGGTTGTCTCTGTGGAATACCCTGGTCAAATTTAGTGTTTCCAGATTTCTTGGTGGGGAATTGACTCACTGGTCTAATCAACTGGATGCCCCAAAATGTGAACCTGGCTCTTCTGGCTGTTGACCAGTGTCTGGCAGAAGGGTTACATTTGCATTCAAGGAAACTTCATTAAATACATTGCCTGTCATTAAACTGCAGCCATAAGCAGTAGGGGTGTGTGAAATGGGCTGTATTTGATTCAAATTTGGCCTGAATCAGGGACAGTGATTTGATTTGTTGATTCAGATCACTGTCCCCGATTCGATTTGGCGGAATCCGAATCTGAAGATTTAATGCTGATTCGGAGAATTAGTGATTTGGCCAAAGACACAGCTTTAAATGTTTTTTCTACATAACTTGAGGTACCAGGCACGGCTTGTGAATGATGCAATGCTGGGGTGGATGGAGTATCCCACAGGACTGTGGGGGACCTCCCTGCACTGGAAATACTTCTGGTCCACTTCCAGGGCTGCTGAGGAATGCGTTGGGGGGGCCCTCCTTTACCCCCTGGCTTGGCGATCAGCCATAGGGGGGCCCCAGGTGCCCCCCCAGACCCAGGAGGCACCAGTCGCCGAGCTGGGGGGGTTACGGGGGGGACACTCCCCTGAGGACCTGGAAATGCTTCTGGTCCACTTCTGGGTCTGCTGCTGACCCCCCATGCTTCTGTGGGACACTCCACGTGCCCCAGTGTCGCAGCACTGACAAGCCGCCTGGTACTTTGAGGCATATAGAAAAAACATTTAAAGCTGTGTCTATGTCCGAATAGATTTGGAAGTTCCGATTCAATTTGGAGAGATTAAGGGGTCTCCTGATTAGATTTGGATTCAGGGATTTGGCTACCAAATTGGGCTGACCTCCACTGAATTGAATCAGGGACCAAAGCTTCTCACAGCCCTAATAAACAACAAGTACTTAGTAATGGAAACCAACTCTGAAGCAAATTAAATGCAGTCAACACTGAGCATGAATATAAAATACAAGGCTCATAATGGGCAACTACTGACAGGAATCTTTGTTTTTTTGTGTAACCAAAGCAAAACAGGCAGTTGCTCCTCAGAAGGGAACAAACGCAGGGCTTTATTTTATTTTGTGGCTTGTAATACTGGATCAGCTAGCCAGACAGTAACAAACCACCCAGCTGAGAGGCCTCAGCTGGTTCCAGCAGTTAGCAATAATGAGGGAAAATGGACTGGCTGACCGGAAATAAAAGGACAGGAAGAAGAAGTGGGGAATGTTTGTATAGAGAAGGAGGATTCCTCAAAGGAAGACAACAGGATGAGAATTGTTCGTACTTGTGAGTTTTAATTTTGGATTTTTTTATATGTGCAACTGAGCCCTGTGGTGCAGATTAACCCAGGGCTTCGAAGCTTGTGCTGCTGGGCCCAGCGAAAGATTGCTGCTGGGACCAGGTTAAAGGAGAAGGCTAAAGGGTTCAGGGACTGATTTGAGCCAGGGTAGCTGGAGCCCTGCTACAGAGTGGGTTAAAGGGTGAAGGACTGTTTCAAGCTGTGCACAGCCAGGTTAGCAAGCCACCAGTTGCCTTATGAAAAACAAGTAGTTTCTCCCCTCAGGAGGGAATGAACAGTGGGCCTGGAGGTACAGGAACCAGGCTAGCATGGAAATGACAACTTCCCCTAGTCCCAAAAATGCATACGGGGAAACTTTTTTTTGGCCCTTAAAACAGGTGGGTATTCCCTCCACAAGGAACTGGCATAAGGCTTAGAGGTACTGCAAAACCTTAAAATGCTGATGGTAACTATATATATATTTTTAATTGCCCTACACTTACAAAGCTACACACACTGAGTATCTTTGTTTTACCAAGACTTCATGTCACAGAAACAACTATGTATCAAACCCACAATCATGTATACTAAACCCTTAAACAACATGCATCAACTTGCCACAAAAAACCATACAGAACCCCATGAAATACTGTTACCTCAGTAATCACCTGAAACACTGTTCTTCCCATTGGTCCTCTCTGCTTTAGTGAATCAAGCATCCAGTACTTTTTCCTCCACTTCTTCTCCGCTGCCTCCTCTCTAATCTCTTCCTGCTTTCTGATCTTGTCCCAGTCCATGTTGTATTTCAGTTCCTGCAGCCCCAGCTTCGGGCACTCTCTTCAAGTGAAAGCCAGCCCCTTAAACATCCAAGCTGCTTATAGATACTAAAAAAAAAACCCCCCCAACAAAAACCAAAAGAAACAAACAAAAAGCAGCAGCATGTTAGTTTGACCTGTCTGTGCAAAGTCTATATAGATCTGGAGCTTCAGCAGGGCTTTTTAGCACTTCTCTAAAGCTGATTCAATCAACTATTAGATAGACGCATCAAAAAAATCCCACTAAAGTGCTCAATCTATACAGACATTGGGCAAGCTAGGTTCAACAATGCCTCTTCTGGTTGGGGTTGGGAAGGACGCTGTCCTGAGCTGGAAAAGTGGCAGCGTTTAAGGCTGTGCTACTGCTGATTATTCTATACATGGGAATTGTATTCCCACCAGTGTGGCAGCAGATAGCAAAGTACAGAGGGAAATGTATGTTCTTCTAGAATGCCAAAAAAGAAAGGTTGGCTAGACCTAAACTGTACAAAGCAAGAGAGACTGGGGGGGATGGGGCCTGCCAGACTTGACATTGTTTGTCTATGTGAAATATGCAAAGCAGTAACAGAGGTAGAGGGGCAAGCAGTGTGTATCACCCAATTTCATGCAGCTGCAATATTGAGATGCTGCAAGAGGCACACTGAGAACAAAAAAAAACACATTCCCCGTGCTGCACACTTGCAGTGTGGGTTCAAAATTTGATACCTGGAAATCCAGGTTTCAAACCCCCCTTTCCCCCAAAAAAAGTGGGGCAGGGCATGACATGGGTCTAGGACCATGCCCTGAGGCAACTGGAGGCTAAGGTCCTCCAAAGAGATGCTCTGGTAACCAGCCAGAGCATCTTTATGGCTGCCCCTTGCCCTGGTGCCAAAGCAAGGAGCAGTACAGGCTGCATTGACCCTGGGTCCATCCCCAGGTAAGTAGTGACTGGGGGGGGGACTGGAGCAGGAGCACTGGCTTTCCCTCACATGGCCCACAGGTCCTCTGCAGCAACAGTGGACATCAGGGCACTTGGGGCCCTCCTGGCACAGTGTGGCTCAGCCCCAGCTGCCTGGGACCCAGCATAGCCTGTGCCAAATCACGTAGGCACAGGCACAGTGCACTGGGCCAAGTCCTGCATGCACAAGCCCCTGTGTGCCATCAGGCTGGGCCAGTTCCATGAAGGCAGGAGCAGCGCAGGACCCCTGCAAGCGGCACGGGACCCTGGGTGATAGCCCAAGTGGCCCAGAGCTGCCCAAAGGCACACGGTCACAGGCTGGGCCCATGCCCAAGCATTGGGAGGTAGGGCAGATTTCACCTCCTGGATCAGATGGCAGGTTGCATGTGTCATGGGTAGAACCGTGCGCCAGGCCAGCACAGCAGGGTCTACCCACTCCTGCCTATTATAGTCCAGGAAGTCTACCATATGGGTGACACTGGCTAGGATCAACCTCTGTTGCAACCAGGTCGCCTCTGCCGTCAACACCTCCAGCTGGGGCTCCAGAGAAGGGGCTTGTAAAGATCAAATTGGCATCTGTGCTGCACACACTGTTACAAGCATGGTCAAGCCTGAGACCACCCCCCCGATCATGCGCTGTGACGTAATCAGACGCGCTGATCATGCGCTGGTCATGCGAACGATGCATGATCGCCTGGAAAGTTCCTCGAATGACGGCCTCTAATTGGCTCAAGAGAAATCCTGGCGGAACGGCGAGGTATTTAAGCCCCGCCCGGCAGTTGCTCGGAGAAACCGCCATTCCACCGCAACCTGAGCTGGCCTCGTGGTTCTTTAGGGCTGATCACCCCAACTGTCTCCTGCCGCCGTTCCTTCAGGTGTACCCCCACTTGTTCCAGACCATCTCGTCTTCGATTCACAACGCATAACGCGAGCAAATTCTGGTGTCCTCGCCGCTGTTGTCTGCCAACTACTGCAATAGGGGTGTGAGTAAATAAAAGTTGTTATCTGAAACCATTACACATCCGAGCCTTCCTCATCCTGTAAATCCAGATCTGCCACGAACTGGAGGGTGCCACAAGGCCCCTCTCACGGTGCAGGACATGGCGTCATGAACAGGATCTGGTGGGGATGATAGAAAGATACAGTGTGAACTGGTCCACTGCTGCCCGTGGTCGAATGGCACACGGCTGTTAGTAAACCATGATGATTTATGGGCCCACATAGCATATCATCAAGCCAGCGGCCCCGCAGCAAGGGAAGAAATCTCCGGTTACCTATCACTCATGACCGGGGAAAGGAGTGGAACATGACCTTGAGCCCTGCTGCGTTTGGGTGTGTCATGAGCTCCCCAAACGTTATGTTCCGGGCCCATGAGGCATGTGGTGCACTAAGCCTCGCGAGAGTTAAGCCTGCAGGTACAGTCAACCTGACCCCGGCGCAAGAATTCGCCCAGTGCATGCGCCATGTAAGAGAAGGAGGGGAGACCACCCCCATCCATAAGTTTAATTGCCCAGCCCTGAAGGAGGGGTCACGTGGACATGAGCTGCTCACTCAGTGCTGCGAGCGTCTTGAGTCTGATGGGCGCACCGCCGCCAAGTGGGGCGGACCGAAGTGGGACAAAGGGAAAATGTTAAACGTCCTGTTCCGTGAGTTCGTGGGCCTCCTACGTGAAAACACGGACCTGGGAGCACAAGTAGAGACACTGGCTCACCAGTGCCACAACGGTCTCCCAGGAGAGGGGGCGCAATGCCCTTGCCCACCGAATCAAATGATGACCCACTCACAGAGGTGCTCGATCCGTCGCCATAGTTTCATAGTTTCATAGTTTCATAGTAGCTAGAGTCGGAAGGGACCTAGGTAGATCATCTAGTCCGACCCCCTGCCTTAGCAGGAAAGAGCACCGGGGTCAGATGACCCCGGCAAGGTGCTCATCTAACTTCCTTTTAAAAATCCCCAGGCTAGGAGCCTGCACCACTTCCCCTGGAAGCCGGTTCCAGGCCCTAGCCGCCCTGACTGTGAAGTAGCGCCTCCTAATATCTAATCTAAACTTACCCTCCGCCAGTTTGTGACCGTTATTCCTGGTCACTCCTGGCAGTGCACGGGGGAACAGGGACTCTCCCAATACCTGCTGATCCCCCCTGACCAGTTTGTAGCAGGCCACAAGGTCCCCCCTTAACCTTCTCTTGTGGAGGCTAAACAGGTTCAGGTCCCGTAGCCTCTCCTCATAAGGCCTGCCCTGCTGACCCCTGATCATAAGAGTGGCCCTCCTCTGAACTCTTTCCATATTGTCCACGTCCCTCTTGAAGTGTGGCGCCCAGAACTGGACGCAGTACTCCAGCTGCGGCCTGACCAGTGCCGCATAGAGGGGGAGGATCACCTCCCTGGACCTGCTCGAGATGCATCTGTGGATGCATGACAGGGTACGATTGGCCTTCTTGACTGCCTCCCCACACTGCCGGCCCATGTTCATCGTGGAGTCAATGACGACTCCAAGATCCTTTTCCGTCTCCGTGCTGGCAAGAGGGGAGTTCCCCAACCTGTAAGTGTGGTGCCGGTTCTTCCTCCCCATGTGCAACACCTTGCACTTATCAGTGTTGAACCCCATCCTATTCTCATCCGCCCACCGTTGCAATCTGTCAAGGTCAGCTTGTAGCTATTGCACCCTTCTAGTGCGCCCACATCCCCCCACATCTTAGTGTCATCAGCAAACTTGAACAGGGTGCTTTCTACCCCCTCATCCAAGTCACTGATGAAGATGTTGAACAGTGCGGGCCCGAGGACCGAGCCCTGCGGAACCCCACTGCCCACATCCTTCCAGGTCGAGAAGAACCCATCCACTACCACCCTCTGGGTGCAGCCCTCCAACCAGTTGGCGACCCATTTGACCGTGTGGGCATCGACACCACAGTCTCCCAGCTTTTTGATGAGGACAGGGTGAGAGACAGTGTCGAAAGCCTTCCGGAAGTCCAAAAAGACTACATCCACAGCAACCCCTGCGTCTAATGATTTGGTGACCTGATCGTAAAAGGCCACCAGGTTGGTCTGACAAGACCTGCCACTGATGAACCCATGTTGGTTGCCCCTGAGCATGCATTCCCCCGCAAGGCCCTCCTGGATGTGTGCCAGGATAATTTTTTCAAAGAGCTTACCCGGGATTGAGGTCAGACTAACTGGCCTGTAATTTCCCGGGTCCTCTTTTTTTCCCTTTTTGAAGATAGGGACCACATTGGCCCTCTTCCAGTCCTCCGGCACCTCGCCAGAGCACCACGAGTGCTCATAGAGCCGCGCCAGGGGTCCCGCAATGACCTCGGCCAGTTCCTGTAGAACCCTAGGGTGAAGATCGTCCGGACCAGTGGACTTGAACACGTCCAGCCTCTCCAGAAGTACCCTAACTAACTCCTCGCTAACCCTTGGCCCAGGCGTGTCTCTCTCGGGGCCCGAGGGGGGCCCAGCAGGGAGGTGGCTGAACTGGTCCCTACTTAGGAAGACAGAGGCAAAGAAATCGTTAAATATGTTAGCTTTGTCATCTGGCGTGATGACTAAGTTGCCCATCGTGTCCTGCAGGGGCCCCACATTACCCGGGACCCTCTTTTTACCCCCTATGTATTTGAAGAAGGACTTCTTATTGTCCTTAATCCGGGAAGCTAGTCCTATCTCCAACTCTGCCTTGGCCCTCCTGACTGCCCCCCTACATCCTCGGGCGACTGTAACATAGTCCTTCTTGGCGATGACCCCATCTCTCCATTGGGTATATGCCTCCCTTTTAGCAAGGAGACATTCCCGGATGCTCTTAGCCACCGCCGTATGACCCGGAAGCCAAGGGGGAACCCCAGAAGATCTATCCACCACTCGACCCGCCCGTGGCCATGCTGGTGATCATCACCAAAACTGTGGTTGATGGAGCCGGAGTCCGTCGTACCACCACGTTGTGGTGCCCACAGGACAATGCAGGCGACCCAACATCAGTATGGTGTCAATGGCAAACACTTGTTAGCTCTGCAACTGGCTTCCATGTATTCTGAAGGAACTGAGAAAATCTGCTGTCCCGGAGCCTTGCTGTTGCCCCTGCTGAGCCCCGAGCGCCCCAACCCCACTTTCCAAGACAACGATAAGATCTGGACTTGCTTGGTCCTCCCATATCGCTACGATTGGCACGGTTGGGACCACCAAGACACTGCTCCCTTGCCAGCCTCGATGCCAAAGCGACCCATTTTATACGGCACCACTGAATGCGGGTGGATGGCATCAGATGGGTCCACAAAGTACGATCATTGTTACGGCTTTTACAGTCAACCATGTGCCCAGACAGAAGCCTGGCTGGGATCCACGGAAGACAGTGTGCAATGTTTGGAGCTCCTAGGATTCCAAGGCATGATAGAACATTGTTATGCCTGCCATGGTGAAGTTCAGCCCGGCCCAGTAATAGTCATTGATAGCAGATACATATATGGGGTCATAACGGGCGTTGCTAACCCCACCAAAAACACCGAGGTATGGGAAGTAATCTTTTCCCAATTAGAAGAATTCAGGCAGCTCCTGCTTATCAAACACACTCAGTCGCACCAGTCTAACACTGACCCTGTTCACACCTATATCGACGAATATCTGCAAAGCCCTCGCTGTATGGCTGCCACCGCCCTAACAACACTTGACAGTAATCACCTGGTCCAGTGGCTCCATGAATTTTGGAACCACCCCAGAAAACGCAAAGCACACGCCCGTTGGAAACAGGCAGGAGGACAAAGCAGTGAAGTCCGACCCCAATTCTGGGACGCGGCAACGCACCATTGCCTTGCATGCAACCGAGACAAGCCACAACACGGCACCAAGTACAAAAAGCACGCTTATGACCCTTCGCACTTTGCCCCCGGACAAGTGTGGCAAATTGACCTCATTGGCCCACTCCCAGAGGCCTGCCGCAAACCTAAGGGTCTCGACGTAGTTGACCTAGGCACACGCCACCTAGCCGTGGTACCGCTGTCAAAAACCCATGCTCAAGATGTTATTTTCACTCTTCGCCAAGTGGGACAGTGGTGGAAGCTCCCACAACAAATACGATCAGATGGCGGACCACCATTCGGCAGCTGATGTGTCACCCACTTTGCAGCAGAAAATAACATAGACTGGCACCATCATTTGCCATACCACCCACAGAGTAATGGGGTCATAGAGTGTGCAATTGGGGTGCTAAAAGAAAAATTGTGCCTCTGTGGAGGTGGAACCTACAAAGGCTGGGACATACACGGCCTGCAGGTGTTAAGTTCATTAAACGCTGACAAAACGCTGTGGGAACCTCGCAATACAAGTGGGCCGCCGCCATGGAAACCAGCGTACGAACCCAACACACTTGTTTGGGTGACAATACCAACCCACACTGAATCTTGCCCGACGTCCGTACCAGGGCTTGTTGTTTGTCCCGGAACTTATCCTAACACCTAGGTTTGTAATTTAGATGGACGGCCAAATCCCCGCTTAGTACATCATAACTGGCTTGCTAGGTGCTCCGAACAGCTGTAGTAACGTTATTACCTTGATTTCAGTTATTTGCTGTTGTTGTTTTGTTACAGGTAACCCAGCAACTACCACCATGAACTCTCCTGTTGAACTTTTCCTCCTGTTGGTGGTATGTTTCCCCACTTTATCACTTCAAGGCGACAACAACACCCTTATCCAGCTCCTACAGATTGTCACTAGTGAGTGTCTCACAGCCGAAGGAAATGAGACGAATGTGAACGACACTACCTATTGCATCTGTTTTCCCCAACTAGATGACGCCTCCGAGCTGAAATTATGGTTTACCGGAAGTCGCCCTGAGGTACCCTCGGAAACACTCTAGGGCGTTATGAGCACAAACTCTTGTCTGGTTGCCCGGCCATCTGCCCTCGAGGTTAAAATGAAACCCCTACCCATAGTTATGAATTTTACCCAAGACCAGCCTGATGTTTGTATGGGGAGCGCGTGTCCACCCCATACCCTGAATTGTTCTTCCTCATTGGAAGATTTGGTGCGTGCCGTAGCTGTAAACGTCTCCACCGTAAATGGTACGTGGTGGACAAAAGGCTTAAAGGTCGTCCTTAGAAACTTAAACAATTAGAGACTTTTAATGATGGGCTGCATGCCAAAAAATATTCGTTTTCTAGTCTCATTCTTGTCCGGCATGCGTGTGGTGTGCTCAGATGCCTCAACCTCAACTTCGACCACTGGTGCTCTGTATTCCAACACATCCAACCCTACAACAAAGTTGCCCTTAAACCTCATTATCTCACAGCTGCTTAATTCCATCCACATAACCCCGTTTCTCAACGGTACCACTGGTGGATATGTGTGTAGTGCAGCTATAGACAAAATCCAGACAGATAAGTCGTATTTACCACCAGGCTGGCTGTGGCTTAACCTCAACACCTCGCTTGCTAGTCGCAGTCTAAATCTCCAATCCAATGTTACGTACACTGTAGTCACCTCTTTATTAAATAGCAACCAAGTGTTAATGTATAACCACTTGCAAACCACTGCTCTAGCGACTCATTTAAGTCACCAGAAGCTTAGTGTAAACCCTACTGAAGATCCAAGGGATCGAGCATGGAAGCTCATGACATGGTATGACAAATTGGCTTTGTGGTTCCCTATCGGCATTGGGATGCCTCATGCTATGATTAAGATTGTTCTCTTAACCGAAGCTGTAGAAACCCTCATGAACGCTACCCAGTTAGGCTTTGAGAAAATGCAAGCTGCTATAATTACGTTGCCGTATGCGGTGTATTATAATCGTCTAGCATTAGACTATTAGCCAAAGGAGGAGTTTGTAATATGTTCGACAAGGCGACGCACTGCTGTCTTGAGTTTGAACCAGGGTCCTTTAACCTCTCCGATGTCTATGAGGTGATACAAAAAGCCCGTAATTTAGTCAATGATTCTAAAAGGGGTCCAGAAAGTCCAGAATGGTTTTCATGGCTCACGAGTTGGTTAGATTGGTTCAGACTAGGGGGGCTGAAAAACGTGTTTAAAATGTTAATATTAGTTTTAGTAGCTATTATTATAGGGTTTAGTGTAATTTGTTGTTTATTACAGTTTTTAAAGAAAAGGTTGATGACATTGTCTGCTTTTGTATATACTCGTTTACCGCTTGACTTATCTGATGATGAATCGAATAACGAAGACGCACAAATCTGAGTGCGCATGCGGCAAGGGGCCATGTAAAGATCAAATTGGCATCTGTGCTGCATGCACTGTTACGAGCATGGTCAAGCCTGAGACCACCCCCCCCAATCATGCGCTGTGACATAATCAGATCACGCACTGGTCATGCGAACGATGCATGATCGCCTGGAAAGTTCCTCGAATGACGGCCTCTAATTGGCTCAAGAGAAATCCTGGCGGAACGGCGAGGTATTTAAGCCCCGCCCGGCAGTTGCTCGGAGAAACCGCCATTCCACCGCAACCTGAGCTGGCCTCGTGGTTCTTTAGGGCTGATCACCCCAACTGTCTCCTGCCGCCGTTCCCTCAGGCGTACCCCCGCTTGTTCCAGACCATCTCGTCTTCGATTCACAACACGTAACACAAGCGAATTCTGGTGTCCTCGCCTCCATTGTCTGCCAACTACTGCTATAGGGGCGTGAGTAAATAAACGTTGTTATTTGAAACCATTACGCATCTGAGCCTTCCTCATTCTGTAAATCCAAATCTGCCACGAACCGGAGGGTGCCACAAGGCCCCTCTTACAGTTCGGGACAGGGCTCTGAGCAGGTTGGTGCTCTGGGCGGGGGGACCTGGGGGCAGAGAGCAACCTCCAGGCCCGGAGGGGATCCCAGTAGAAATCTGGCAGCCCTTGCAGGTTCTGCAGGGAGAAGCCCCACAAGATAAGGAACTGCCAGTCATATCGGATCCCCCGGAAGTGGTGGAGGGAAGCACACACCCCAGGTGGCCCCATGCCACATGTGGCTACCAACACCAGGCCCTGCAGTGACTGCTATATGAAGGCAAAATGCCAGGACCTGGCTGTGCAGGAAAGCCAGGCCCTGACTGCCCTCCTGCAAAAGGACCTCTGCAGCAACCCAGTGCTGTCCTGGCCAGAAAAACTCCAGCGCCCATCTGTGGAGTCCCACCAGGACCTCAGGGGCACAAACAGGGTATATAAGTGGTGCCAGAGCATGGACAGGACCAGCTGGTTCAGCACCAGCACTCTCCCACACAGGGAGAGACATCTCAGGAGCCCTGCCCATGCCCTGAGCTGCTCCACCATCCTTGCCTCCAGCTGGTGCCAGTTCTCTGACAAGAAGGGGTCCTTGGGAGACGGGTAGACCCTTAAGTACAGCAGTGAGCCCATGCTCCAGCAGATCCCATGGAGCGTGTGGGAGTGAGCCCACCTGCCACCCATCACCAAGCCAAAGCTCTTGACCCAGTTGACCCAGGCAGAGGAAGCCGCCAAGTACAGTGCCTGGCAGGCCTCCACCTGCAGCAGGTCAACTGAGTCCTGGACTATGAGGAGTACGTCATCAGCATACGCTGACAGGACCAGCTGCATTGCTGGCTCCTGGAGTATCAACCTCGTCACCGGCTTCTGCAGGAGAATGAGGAAGGGCTCCAGGGCCAAGGTGTATAGCTGGCCTGACAGTGGGCAGCCTTGACGCACCCCTCTCCTGAACAGGATGGGCTCCATCAGGGTCCAGCTGGCTTGACCAAACACTCTGCAGAGGTGTACAGCACCTGGAAAGCCTGCACAAAACAGGGCCTGAGGCCAAAGGCCCACAGCATGCCTGTGAGGTACCTGGGATCCACTGTCAAACGGCTTCTCCTGGTCCAGGGATAGGAGGGCGAAAGACAGGCCCTCCCGGCACACTAGCTCTAGGAGGTCCCAAACCAGGTAGAGGTTGTCAAAGATGGAACGTCCGGGCACAGTGTATGTCTGGTCAGGATGGATCTCCTGAGCGCTACCAGGAGTGACTAGAAATAATGGTCACAAGCTGGCAGAGGGTAGATTCAGGCTAGACGTCAGGAGGTGCTATTTCACGGTCAGGGCGGTTAGGATCTGGAACCAACTTCCAAGCAAAGTGGTGCTGGCTCCTACCCTGGGGGTCTTTAAGAGGAGGCTGGATGAACATCTTTGACCCCAGTACTCTTTCCTGCCACGGCAGGGGGTCGAACTTGATCTGCTCGGGTCTCTTCCAACCCTACCAACTATGAAATGTACATCAGCACGGACCACAGGTGCAGTGAGATGGCCTTCATTGCCACCTAGTAGTTCATGCAGAGGAGGGACATGGGACACCAGTTCCTCAGGTCATGGGGATCCCAAGGTCTGGGCTGGGGACATCCTGGAAAGCCTGGTAGAACTCCACGGTCAGCCCGTTGATGCCTGGTACCTTATTGCCAGACATCACGGGGAGGGTGGCCAAAAACTCAGCCAGAGTGAGAGAAGCTTCCAGCCGGTCCCAGTCGCCTATGCGACTTAGCACCCTTCCATCAACAGTCTATCTCTACTACATTTATATCATCCAAATATAGTACATATTTTATCTCTTCCCCCTCCTGGTATATCTACTCTGGTTATGATCTTGTCTTTTCTTCTTTCTTTTTTTTTTGCTAGCTGCGCCATGCTGCACACAATAGTAGTGGCAACAGGAGGCACCCTTGTCTCACTGTGTATGGATTTTAAAAGCCCCTCTTAGGTACCCATTAATTTGGACTTGACTCTCTGCTTCTCTATACAATAAACTTATCCAACCTATACATTTCTGTGGGAACTCCAGATTTTCCTAGCACCTTGATTCGGTGATTACATAATCATGATCTACTCTGTCATATGCTTTTTCTAAGTCTAGGTTTGCTACAACTGTTTGTTTCCCTCTCTTGGATGTGGGACAGTGCATCTCTGATCACTCTGATTGCTTCAGAGGTCCTTCTACCTGGTACTGTGCATACTTGGTCTTCATATCATCTTCTGGAGGTTTTTCCTGATCCTCAAAGCCAGAATGTTGGCCATTAACTTACAGTTCATATTAAGGAGTGTAATCAATCCCCAGTTTTCAGGAGATTTTTCTCCCCTTTCTTGAAGAGTAAGATCACAATGTCACTTGTAAAATCATTCTCTACCTCTCCTGTTTTGCTGTTTGCTTGAAAACTTCCATTATATTCCCTCCTTAGCCAAGTTCAAACTTCTCATAATTCCACATAGGCAGTCCATCTGTTCCTGGTGATCTCCCTCTTTTTTAAAGTTTTTAAACACACCTCCACTTTTCTTTTGGCTTATCTTTTCTTCCATCTTCTTTGCTTCCAAGAAATCCTTTATCTTCTTCCTGTCTGTTTCCTTCTTCTGGTATAGCTCTTCTGGTATAGCTCTTTGTAAAATATTCTCATCACCTCCAACACCTCTTCCTGCTTTTCTACCCACACACCATCTTCTTCCCACGCTGCTTTAAGTTCTCCTTTTGCCACTTTTGCTCTTCCCGAAAAGTATTGGGACCACTCTTCATTTTCTCCTGCCCAGAGTGCTTGTGCTAAAAACATTTTCTCTCTTGTCTTTCTTTTAAACCAGATTTTTAACTCTTGCTTTGTTTCTTCTAGGTCTTCTCATACCCATCTTCCCTCTGCGGATTCCTTTAACTCTCTTAGCTCTTTCGTTCTTTTTCCCATGCAACTTCGGCATTCCTTCCTGAAGAATTCTCCTGTCTTCTTCTTCACCATCACCCACTATTCTCTAGGACTCCTGAAACATTTCTTCAGTGTTTGTCATCCCTAATACTGTCTTAGGTATGCCTAACATTTTTTCATCTTGTAACCAGCCATACATTTAATTTGCACAGTCCCTTCGCTGTCATGGGCCTCTTACCAAGACTCGTTTCCACCTTCAGCATCTGGTGATCACTAAAAGCCACATATACAGTTTAATTCTTCCTTATTCCTATTTTGATATAAATAAAAAGTCAATTCTTGATTCTTTCAAGACACTGGGGTCTGTTCTAGTGAAAACTTTCTCCCCTGCCCACACATCTCTTAGCAACACTTCTTTTATTATATTTGTTAACAGTCTGGATGAGCTCCATTTCTTCATTCCCCTGTTGTCGCCCACTTGGATTATACAATTGATATCTCTTGCTATTATGCATAGTCTCCCTTCAGCCACGTAAACTGCTAGATTTCTAAGCAGCACATTCCTTCCCTCCCTCTCCAGTGGTGCATAAACACTGAAAATTTCTAATTGTGTTCTCCCAGCTGATAGTATCATTCATTGCAATCTGCCATCAATGACTTCTTCTACCTGCTTTGCTCTCAGCTCTGAGTTCCTGAATAATATTGCTACCCCTGCCACATGGTAGTCAGGGACAAATGAAAACAAAGATGGTCCCCATCTCTACCTTTTCTCAAAGCATTCATAATTTCTCTCTTCTAGTATTCTTCTAGGTAGATTATATATGCCCTTACTTGGTTCAACACTGATTCAGTCGGTTCCTATCTTTTCCTTGTTAAGATACTCCTGATGTGAAGCAAAACTATTTTCAACTCCATTTATGCTACTTTAAAAATGAGTACACCTGTCCCTTTAAGGATTGTTCATGCTTGCTTTGAGCTGAGTCTGCCTGTCCCTTTAAGGTTTATCTCTGCCACTGCTTGGGGTGGTCAACTCCTCTCTCCGTCACTTGCATTCCTGTAGCCTTAGCAAGCTGCAGGATTGCTTTTACATTTAGGAAGGCTTGCATATTCCCGCTTCTCCACTGTGTTGCAAAATATTGCGGTTCGTTTCTCGGGAGGCACGCACGCAAAGAAATCTCAGACACACACTTATTAGCAGCACAAAAGGTGTATTTGCAAATAGGGTCGGAGCAGAGTCAAAGGACTCAGATTACTCCGCACCCCTGAGGAAATTCTCAGCTGGCATTTTATCCCTTCCCTCCTGGGCAAGTGTGCAGAAACAGGAACTCTTACAACTCATTTCCGGTTCATACAAACATGTATGTGACCGCGTCACTTCACCCATCGCATGTATATTATAATTAACTACTTAAGTATGCGGGGTGGAGAGGTGAATATGCATCAGCTAATTGTGCATGCTCAGAAAGTTCTTTAGGTCACAAGAGTTTAAATCCCGCCCCCTTTCAAGGACACAGTCAGTTGAATTCCAGCTTCTGTAATCTGCATGAGAAGAACCAGGGAGGCTGAAGGAGTGTGGCGGAGGGAGTGATTTAGCATAAGAAAAAACTGTAACAAGGCTAGCTAAAAAAGAAAAGTCCTTGGCAGTGTTTTTTTCTTATCAGGTATGAAATGCAAACTGTGCAGTTCTAACAACACTCCATTTCTAACAATATTCTAACAATACTCCATTTACTGTGCATTTCTAACAATATTCCCCCCTCAAGATGCCTTCTGCTCCCCATTTTCATTTAGGCAGATCAAGATAATTACGAGGAATTTTTCTGAGGACCATGACTTTTGCTGCAGTCTGTGCTTTAAGGGGGACTGCTGCAACTTGCATCCCTTCAACTGTGGTGGTTATCAATCTAGTGAAACAGTACTCTCCTAATGCCACTTGGGAAAGATCCCAGCTGCGGTTCTCATCCCATTCTTGACCAGTACTCTTAACATCCGCCTTATCACTTACCAACCACTTTGGGGCCAAAGGAAAAGCCCTCCAAGACCACTGTTCTCCGGCCTCTCGGAGCCCCCACAGGCCCAGCAGTTGGTAAGATTGAAAGTACCTGCAATTCTTTCCATCATGTCAACATATAAATTTGTCCCTGGGGGAGCAATTGGGGGAAGCGGGGGTATAGGCTGGCGGCTAAGGCTGCTCAATCCTGCTTCTCTCACTATACAGATAACAACAAGGCATATTAAGATTCCCACCATATTCTCCCTTTCTTGAGATCAAATACAGCCTAAACTTTTCCCTTTTTACTTTCTTGTCTAATTTTCTGAACTTTGATTAAGCCGTCTCAGGCACACTTGGAGATCACCAGTAGGTTCACAGCTCCACTTGCTGGCTTCTTGTTCCAAAGACGACTCAGCTTCCGGAGTGAGTTCGTCTTGGGAGTTGATGTCCTCTGACACTCATGGATGTCGTTTCACACGGGTATGGTGTATCCAACGGTCATAGCCAGCAATCTTTACAGCCGTGTGGGTTGTTAGAAGTACCTGGAAAGGGCCACTCCACCTCTCAGTCAAAGGTTCCTTTTTCCACTGCTGCACCAAGACCCAGTCTCCCGGGCAGAAGTCATGTACCGGTACGTCTAAAGGCAGACGCTGAAAGGAGGCTGCATACCTGTGAAGAGAAGACAAGACAGACTGCAGAGCAATAACATACATATGAAGCTCGCTATTACCTAATTCAAAAGTTACATTTTCTCGCATCCCAGGGGGTAAGACTCGAGGGGGCTTGCCAAACATAATTTCATATGGGGTTAATTTAATGCCCCGTCGGGGAGTGTTTCGAATGCAAGTAAGAGCTAGCGGCAATGCTTGAGGCCACTTAAGGCGTGCTTCAATACAGATTTTGGTGAGTAGTCTTTAAGGTCCTATTCATGCGTTCCACTTGTCCTGAACTCTGTGAATCAAAGGATGAGGAAGTAGAAGGACTGTGGGTTAGGCTACATGGGGGGCAAGGAGAAAAGGATTTGGTGGTAGGGGTCTGCTACAGACCCCCACATCAAGGGGAAGAAATAGATTTGGGGCTCCTGAGGCAACTCTCGGAGACCATAAAAGCTAAAGAGGCGGTGGTCATGGGGGACCTAAACTACCCGGACATCTGTTGGGAGACACAGACAGCAAAGTCCCACCGCTCACGCAGGTTTCTAACCTGTGTACAGGACCTCCACCTGACGCAGGAGGTACATGGTCCCACTACGGGGAATGCCTTACTGGATCTGGTATTGGCAACGGGGGATGACATAGTAGGGGACCTACAGATCGGTAGCCATCTGGGGGACAGTGATCACCTAAAAATACAATTCAACATAAGGCGTCGAGGGTGAACGTGCTGGACTTTAGGAAAGCTGATTTCAGTGAACTCAGGCGATTAGTGAAGGACGCACTGCAGAGTAGTAGTTTTGAAATTATGGGAGCCCAAGAAGGGTGGCTGTGCCTTAAGGAAACTATCCTTCGAGCACAAAGCGAGACGATCCCCGTGTGAGGTAAAAGAGGGAAAGGGGCCAGGAGGCTTCCCTGGCTGACCAGAGAAATCCAGGGCAGGCTAAGGGCCAAAAGGGGAGCACATAAAAAGTGGAAACAGGGAGAGATCACCAAAGAGGAATATACCTCTTCTGCTCGTGCTTGTAGGGAGGCAGTTAGACAGGCCAAAGCTACCATGGAGCTGAGGATGGCAACCCAAGTAAAAGACAATAAGAAATTGTTTTTTAGATATATAGGGAGTAAAAGGAAGGCCCAGGGAGGAATAGGACCTCTGCTAAATGGGCAGAAACAATTGGTGACGGACAGAGGGGACAAGGCTGAACTCCTCGACGAGTTCTTCGCCTCAGTGTTCCTAAGCAAGAGGCACGACAAGTCTCTCACTGGGAGTGTAGGGAGGCAGCAGCAAGGCACCAGACTTCCATGCGTGGACCCTGAGGTGGTGCAGGGTCACTTGGAAGAACTGGATGCCTTTAAGTCGGCAGGCCCGGATGAGCTCCATCCGAGGGTACTGAAAGCACTGGCTGACATCATTGCAGAGCCACTGGCGGGAATATTTGAATGCTCGTGGCGCACGGGTCAAGTCCCGGAGGACTGGAAAAGGGCCAATGTGGTTCCCATTTTCAAGAAGGGGAGGAAGGAGGACCCGGGCAACTATAGGCCAATTAGTCTTACCTCCATCCTTGGCAAAGTCTTTGAAAAAATTATCAAGGCTCACATTTGTGAGAGCCCGGCAGGACAAATTATGCTGAGGGGAAACCAGCATGGGTTCGTGGCAGGCAGATCGTGCCTGACCAATCTAGTCTCTTTTTATGACCAGGTTACAAAACGCCTCGACGCAGGAGGAGGGGTGGATGTCGTATACTTGGACTTCAGGAAGGCCTTTGATACCGTATCCCACCCCATACTGGTGAACAAGTTAAGGGGCTGTGACTTGGATGACTGCACAGTCCGGTGGGTGGAGAATTGGCTGGAGGGTCGCACCCAGAGAGTCATGGTGGAGGGGTCGGTTTCGACCTGGAAGGGTGTGGGCAGTGGGGTCCCGCAGGGCTCGGTCCTTGGACCGATACTCTTTAATGTCTTCATCAGCGACTTGGATGGGGGAGTGAAATGTACTCTGTCCAAGTTTGCAGATGACACTAAGCTATGGGGCGAAGTGGACACGCCGGAGGGCAGGGAGCAGCTGCAAGCAGACCTGGACAGGTTAGACAAGTGGGCAGGAAACAACAGAATGCAGTTCAACAAGGAGAAATGCAAAGTGCTGCATCTAGGGAGGAAAAATGTCCAGCACACCTACAGCCTAGGAAATGACCTGCTGGGTGGCACGGAAGTGGAAAGGGATCTTGGAGTCCTAGTGGACTCCAAGATGAACACGAGTAGGCAGTGTGACGAAACCATCAGAAAAGCCAATGGCACTTTATCGTGCATCAGCAGATGCATGACAAATAGGTCCAAGGAGGTGATACTTCCCCTCTATCGGGCGCTGGTCAGACTGCAGCTGGAGTACTGCGTGCAATTCTGGGCGCCGCACTTCACGAAGGATGCGGATAACCTGGAGAGGGTCCAGAGAAGGGCCACTCGTATGGTTAAGGGCCTACAGGCCAAGCCCTACGAGGAGAGACTAGAGAAACTGGACCTTTTCAGCCTCCGCAAGAGAAGGTTGAGAGGCGACCTGGTGGCTGCCTGTAAGTTCATCAGGGGGGCACAGAAGGGAATTGGTGAGTATTTATTCACCAAGGCCCCCCCGGGGGTTACAAGAAATAATGGCCACAAGCTAGAAGAGAGCAGATTTAGATTGGATATTAGGAGGAACTTCTTCACAGTTCGAGTGGCCAAGGTCTGGAACGGGCTCCCAAGGGAGGTGGTGGTCTCCCCTACCCTGGGGGTCTTCAAGCGAAGGCTAGATGTGTATCTAGCTGGGGTATTGTAGGCCCAGCACTCTTTCCTGCTTATGCAGGGGGTCGGACTCGATGATCTATTGAGGTCCCTTCCGACTCTAGCATCTATGAATCTATGAATCTATGGTGTGTGTAGTTTCCAAGTGATCTTGAGAGCTTGTGCGACTTCTTGAACTACCTTTCCCACAAAGTGTTGTCCTCGATCCAACTCGATGGATTCAGGCAGGGAATACCGGGGAATGATCTCCTGCAACAAATACTTGACTACTGTAGCCGCAGTGGCAGTCCTGGTGGGCCATGCCTTGACCCAACCAGAGAGCTGGTCTACCATGACAAGTAAAAACCCATGATGTCCGGACTGTGGGAGCTCGGCAAAATCAATCTGCCATGCTTGTCCAGGGTACGCTGCCCAGGGTCTACCTCCCACTGGCACAGGGAGTTTCCTTCGAGGGTTTACTTTCTGGCATGTGGTGCACCTGGTAGCAATGCGCTGAGCTTCTACATATAGCCCTGGGGCTACTGCTTGACGGATCACTAGATCACCCATAGCCAAGCCTCCCATATGGGTTCTTGCATGGAGCTGTTGCAGCACCTCCCGAAGCAATGGCCTGGGTATCATGACCTTTCCTCCCGGTACTATCCACCACCCCTGGGAGTTCTTTTTTGCACAAGCTTTCTGTGCAAATTTATCCTCTTCAGGGGAATACTGCGGGACTAAATCCTGGACGTATGGCCATATGGCATGGGACAAAGCCTGCTTGGATACTTCCTCCGCTTCTCCACCAATAAATGTGGCTTCCTTTGCTGCCGCATCAGCCTTTGCATTTCCAAGCTTATGCTTTTCCTCAGCAGCCTTCCCATGGGCCCGCACATGAATGACTGCTACCTCTTTAGGCTGGTGGAGTGCCTCTAGTAGCTTGATAATCTGGGGGCCATTAGCAATTTTATTCCCAGAGGCCGTAATGAAACCCCTTTCTTTCCACAATAGTCCGTGCGCATGGACTGTAGAAAAAGCATAGCGAGAGTCAGTGTATACATTAACCCGCTGGCCTGTCCCCAGCTGTAATGCTCGGGTGAGTGCAGTGAGTTCTGCGGCTTGTGCCGACCATGAGCTCGGCAATGACTCCCTCCATACTACCTTATCCAAGGTTACCACTGCACATCCTGTTCGTCTTTTTCCATCGATGACAGAGCTGGAGCCGTCTACGAAGTATTCAGCATCTGGGTCTTCAATTGGGTCCTCAGCAAGATCAGGCCGCACCTGTGTGGTTTGATTCAGGACCTCAAGGCAGTCATGCGTCGGTTTCCCTGGCTCCGGCAGCAAGGTTGCAGGGTTCACGGCTGTAGTATGTTTGAAAGTAAGTCCTGGATTAGAGAGCAAAAATATCTCATACCGTGATTGTCTGGAGGGGTTAAGAAACTTTCCTCCCTCAGTCCCTAGAATCTGGGGAACTCCATGAGGGGTGTGTATTTCCATGTCCGCACCCATGACTATCTTCTGGGCTTCTTCAACAACCACTGCTGTGGCTGCCACAGCCCGAAGACAGGCTGGCCACCCGAGTGCAACTGGATCTAGAACCTTTGAGTAATATCCCACGGGTCTCCAGGTCGGGCCTGATGGCTGTGTCAGCACCCCTGATGCGACCCCTCGATTCTCATGAACATACAGTCGATATGGCTTTTTACTATTTGGGATGGCCAGGGCAGGGGGCTGGATTAATGCTGCCTTAAGCAGATCAAAGGCATGCTGCATTTCTTTATTCCATTTCCATTTAGTGAGACTCTCCTTAGTCAGTGAGTCATACAGTGGTCTAGCCTTTCCACCATAATCTGGTATCCATAGTCGACAGAACCCAGTTAGCCCTAGGAATGCCCGCAACTCCTTGGGTGACCTAGGTGAGGTTAGACCTTGGATTGCCTGTATGCGATCTGCACTCAGGGCTCTGACTCCTTTTGAGAGCTTATATCCCAAAAATGTGACTTCAGGCTGACATATTTGGGCCTTCTCTCTAGAGACTTTATATCCTTTTTCCCCTAGAGTGTTTAGCAGTGACCTGGTGGCTTTCTCGCAGAGTTGCAAGTTTGGGCTTGCAACTAGCAGGTCATCCACATACTGGAGGAGAGTCACTGCGGGGTGTGATCCCTTCCACTCCTCCAAGTCCTTCTGAAGGGCAAGTCCGAAAATATGGGGGGCTGCTATGAATCCTTGTGGAAGAACTGTCCACATGAGTTGGGCTTTATGGAAAGTATCTGGATCCTCCCATTCAAAAGCAAACAATTTTTGACTCTCTCGGTGAAGGGGAATGGAGAAGAAAGCATCTTTCAAATCTAGCACTGAAAATATTTCAGCTTCCCCCAGTACTTGTGTCAAAATCGTGTGTGGGTTCGGGACTACAGGATGGTCTGAAAGGACCTTCTTATTTACTGCTCGTAGGTCTTGGACCAGTCTGTATGAGACCCCATCTGCCTTCGGCACTCCAAGGATGGGGGTGTTATAGGGTGAGGACCCTTCCACTAGCCATCCGCACCTCTTGTATTTCTCTATTAACGGCTTGAGTCCAGCTCTGGCTGCTCGGCTGAGTGGGTACGGCTTTACCCGAACGGGCCCCTTCCCATCCTTGAGTACGATCCTTATCGGGGAGACGGACTTAGTTCGTGCAGGGGTTCCATCAGCCCATACCGAGGGGTCTACTCCACTCATGTGATCTTCAGAACTTACTGCAGGGCGTCGGTCCTCCAGGAGAGCCATCTGATAGTTCGAGCTCTGCTTGACAGGTAGCTGGACCACCATCTGGTCGTCTCTGAAAAATATCTCAGCTTGCAATTTTGTGAGTAGGTCCCGCCCAAGGAGTGCAACCGGGCAACTTGGAGAATACACAAAGGAGTGCTCAAGCAAATGGTCCCCCACTTTGGTGAGGAGTGGTTTACAAACAGGGAGTCAGGATTGCGTTCCCTCAATCCCTTCCACAAGTACATGCTGTTCACTAGTTCCTGCACAGGGGGGCGTTTCTGGAATCATTGAAAATGTAGCCCCAGTATCCACCAAGGCTTCAAAGTTTTTGCCACCAACCCTAATGGTTACCATGGGATCTTCTCGGGCTCCAACCCGAAGGGTAGTGGCCTTAGATCCCCGTCCCCTTCATTCTTTGTCCTCACCCTTTTCCTCTGCCCGCATGAGGTGACCTTTCGTTTCACCCTCTCTCTTCTCCTTCAATTTTGGACATTCCCTCTTCCAGTGTCCTTTCTCTTTACAATAAGCACAAACGTCTGCTCCCACTCTTTCTCCTTTCCTCTTCTGCATCCCAGCCTTTCCAGGGTTCCCTCCAGTTATAGCAGCTGCCAGCGCTGCCATAACTGTCGCTGAGCCTTTTTATCCTCCTTGCGCTCCTGCACTTGCTCACGATTCCCATATACCTTATATGCAATTTCCACCAGCTCTGAAATCGGTTTCCCAGCACCTCCCTCAGTTTTCTGTAACTTCTTACAAATATCAGCAGCGGATTGACCAATAAACATAAGATTTACCATGCATTGATTATCTGGGGCTTCTGGATCTAGGTCCGAAAACCTGCGGAACGCCTCATACAGCCTCCTGAGGAAAGCTGAGGGATCCTCTTCTCTTCCCTGTCTCACTTCATACAACTTAGACAGATTAGTAACCCGAGGCACTGCCTTCCCCATTGCTTCCACTATACTCCCCAGATACCGTGCACTCAGCTCTCTTCCTTCTGCAGTATGATTATCCCATCTCGGTTCCTCAACAGGGCAGGTATCACGCAAGGTACGACCAGCAGCTCCCTCTGCTTCTACCCTGGCTGCTGCAATGCGCTCTGCCGTCCCCAACACTAATCTCCTTTTCTCCAGGGTCAGGAGGGTTTGGAGCATCATCTGGACATCAGCCCAAGTGGGTCGATGAGTTTGCCCAATAGATCGAAACAGGTCCCTCATCTTTTCAGGGTCTTCACGAAAAGAGGGGCTCTGATTCTTCCAGTTAAATAAATCTGAAGTACTAAATGGGGTGTAGACAAAAGTTGCATTGCCCCCCTCTCCGATAACCTCTCGCATCGGGCAGTTCAGCACTGGCTGTGATTCTACAGTCTTGCGCAAATAATAGCCCTTATTCCCTGATTCAGATGGGGCACTTGGCTGAGGCTCACGCTCTGAATCATTAGGTATGTTTTGATACGCCGGTGGTAGTCTCCCTGACGGAGGGAGCAGTGGTGCAGAGGGACTGGATCCTGAGGAGCTGTCTGATTCATCCTCGCTACCTGACAGGGCGACCGGAGAGCGGGTCCGATACTCAGTCAATACAGAATTCCCCCCCTCATTAGACTCAGGGAGTACAGGCGGTCCTCCTCGAGTCTTTCCTTTAACAACCATCACATGAGACTTTACTAAGCATTTCTTAATCCAAGGTGGCTGATTTTGAACCACCCACAACCAACAATCAATATAAGGAAATTGATTCCAATATCCATTCTGCATAACTATTTCATGGATATCTATCACTTCTTTTACTACAAAGGATGCTTTTGGGGTCCAGTGGACCCCAAATGTTGGCCACTCGAGTTGACAAAACTTAATTAAATCACCCTTTTTCATTTTCACTCCACAATCTGCCTGCTTTGCAAATTTACTAAAGTTCCATAATATACATCCTAAGGGCGTATTCGAGCTTTCTACATGGGAGCGACCCGCACCCATTGCCCACAAGAATGCGCCCAACGCACACCAAATACCAAAAGATCCTGGTTACAGACGGCTCTTATATACCAGGCCGAAAGTTTCCCGGTATTAAACCGAATAGAACGCATCTTTATTCCTGGATCCAGACCAAATTGGGCAAGGGAATTCGTATACTCACTCAGATACCCCAGAGATCTCGATCAGAATGCCGGAGTGTGTGTCTGGCATCTTCAGAAACTAAAAATTTGCACAGGAGCCTTTAACTTCCCGAATATCCCGACTCACGCCTCAAACCCCCGGGCGAGCCCAAAAAGTCGGCTCATTGCGCACTCCCCGTGGTGCTGGAGATGATTTTGTCGCTGAATTTCGGGGTAGTCCTCGAGAAGGTCCTGCCGCGGTCGCCAGGATTTGTTGCAAAATATTGCGGTTCGTTTCTCGGGAGGCACGCACGCAAAGAAATCTCAGACACACACTTATTAGCAGCACAAAAGGTGTATTTGCAAATAGGGTCGGAGCAGAGTCAAAGGACTCAGATTACTCCGCACCCCTGAGGAAATTCTCAGCTGGCATTTTATCCCTTCCCTCCTGGGCAAGTGTGCAGAAACAGGAACTCTTACAACTCATTTCCAGTTCATACAAACATGTATGTGACCACGTCACTTCACCCATCGCATGTATATTATAATTAACTACTTAAGTATGCGGGGTGGAGAGGTGAATATGCATCAGCTAATTGCGCATGCTCAGAAAGTTCTTTAGGTCACCAAGAGTTTAAATCCCCGCCCCCCCCTTTCAAGGACACAGTCAGTTGAATTCCAGCTTCTGTAATCTGCATGAGAAGAACCAGGGAGGCTGAAGGAGTGTGGGGGAGGGAGTGATTTAGCATAAGAAAAAACTGTAACAAGGCTAGCTAAAAAAGAAAAGTCCTTGGCAGTGTTTTTTTCTTATCAGGTACGAGATGCAAACTGTGCAGTTCTAACAACACTCCATTTCTAACAATATTCTAACAATACTCCATTTACTGTGCATTTCTAACAACTGCATCCCATCTTCTGGTCTCTATTTCAGGCTGGAGCCTGGAGGCATTAGCAGCAGGAAACTCTGAGTCATCTCCCCCATTACTAGGTTTCTTCTTCCTGATCTTCAGCTCCTGCATTTTCTTTCTTTTTCAAGCCTGTCTCTCTGGTTCTTTCTCTTCCTGTATCTTTACAGTACTTCTGCTGTCTGTAGGGTGTCTTCTTTCTTCCCCATCCATACCTCCATGTCTGTGCTGTTTGCTGTTCCTACCTTCCTTTCCATTCCATCTCCTATCTTCTGCGCTGCCTCAATCACAGAAATTTTGCACCCCCTCCTTCTCTGTTTCACCCTCCTGTGGGGTTTCTTCCACCACTTCTCAGTGTCCAACCCCTCCTCTCCTCTACTCTTCTCCTCTAGGTTTTGCTGTTCCTCAAGGGGTCTAACTACACTTGCAAAGGCTTTGGACACCTATGATACAAGTGTTCCTCTCCCTTACAAATAGTGTACTTTAGGGACTCCTGGCACTCTGCTGCTCTGTGTCCCATTCCTTCATGCTTATAGCATACTGTGAGGGGACAGGATGTAGACAGGTGCCCCACCTTTCCACATCTGCTGCACCATTTTGGTTGCCTGTGGTACATTATAAAACCCTGGTGTGCCCCGATCTGGATCATTGATGGGAGGTACAACACCCCACCTTAGCTCTGCTTATCTGTTTGTAATGCTACTCATGCCCTCTCAGACCCCATCCAGATGCAATATTTGTCCCTTACTTTCTCTGCCAACATTACCCTTTGAATGTACTTTTCCATCCATCTTTCTCTGTCTTCTGCCTCTAGGAAATGTGTATATGATTCAAACTATAATCACTCTCTCTTGACTTTTCCCCTGCTATGAACTTCATACCTCTTAATTTCTCCCTCCCACATATTTCTTCCAAAATTTCTCATACTCTTCTCCATCCCAGTAAAACCATTCTGAAGTCATTCAGTTCGAGAAAGCAATCAGGCTAGTGAGCTGCTCAACCTGTACCTCCAAAATTTCAAACGGTACCTTTTCAGGAAATCATATTTGTTCATCGTCAATCCCATCTACCTCCTGTCACCAGTTAAACTTGCCTTTATCCATAGCCTCCACTCCTATACAGCTTCTCTCTGTGCGTCTTTCATGTTTTTCTGCCGTGCCACTCCTGGTGGTCTGTCCTGCTGTCATGGTCCCACCATCCTCTGCCTCTTGCCTGATGTACCTTTTCCTGCTGCTCTTGCTCTCTTCTGCTCCTGTCTTCCTTCTGGTGTTGTCACTCTCATCATGGCTGCCTCAGCCATTGGTCCCACTGTCACCTTCTTTCTTCCTTTCTTCCCCATGTTTGTCCATTCTCCATCTGTCTCCAGATCTTCATTTCTGCTCTTCAGCTCTTTTTCCACCTCTTGTTTACTTGCCATCACTGCTATGGTTTTGAGGTTTGGGTCTCCTCCCTTCTCCACTCTTTCTGCCCTGATGCTCTGCTGATCCCTTTCTCTGTCTTTTAAGGCACTGATCAGGCTTTCATGACTCTGCGGATGCAGGGAAAGGAATGGATGTGGTATACCCTGACTTTAGCAAGGCTTTTGATATTGCTTCCCACAGCATTCTTGCAAGCAAGCTGGGGAAGTATGGGTTGGATGAATGGACTGCAAAGTGGATAGAAAGCTGGCTGGATCATTGAGCTCAATCGACAATAATCAATGGCTTGTGTCTAATTGGCAGGTGGTATTAAATGAAGTGTCCCAGGGGTCAGCAGTGCAGCCAATCAGAACAATCAGAACTGTGCCCACTGAGCACAGTCTTCCTCGGCACCAACTTTTTAAAGTCAGTGAGCCACTACATAGCATACACTTCAACTTTCTCTTCACTTGAACAGCTGAGCTGTGCTTTTCTTTCCCATTTCTGATCATTTCTGGGGGGGTTTCACCAGTCTTACATGTCAGACAAGCATCACCAGATGGGGCCCCAAACAATTCACTCAGAATCATATAGAATCATAGAAGTAGGGTTGGAAGGGACCTTGTAGATCTTCAAGTCTGACTCCCCCGCCTGGGTGGGAGAAAAGACTGGACTCAAATGAGTCCAGCCAGGTAGTCATCAAGCCTCTTCTTAAAGATCCCCAGGGTAGGAGCCAGCACCGCTTCCCTAGGAAGTTGCCCTAACTGTGAAGTAGTTCTTGCGGATGTCTGATCTAAATCTACTCTCTAACAATTTGTGTCCATTGTTCCTTGTCATGCCGGGGGCGCTAGGGGAAACAGTGTCCCCCCTAAACCCTTCTGGTCCCCCCTAGTGAGTTTATAGACAGTCACCAGGTCCCCATATTTTGCCCCCCTCTCTCAGCCTGTCTCATATGATTAGTGTGCCCCTGCCTTCCATGAAGCGAGGCTGGACTAGGTTGCCCTATGCCTCCTCTGCACAGAAATTTTTGGAGGATCCCAGCACTCACAACAAGAACACCCAGTTCCAGTTGTGAGTGGGGGGCTAACTAGCACATGGAGCCTTTGTGGAGGGTATCTGAAGTACACACACATACTGAGCAGTGCTGAATTGTGGGGTCATCATGGTTTGAAATGCTATTGATTCTGCTGGGGAGCAGCCCAATGAACTAAATGGTTAATCATGAGCCTTTTGGTTTTGAACTAATATCATGCATAGTAGGATGCCTGCCAAAGGACCTGGAAACCTCTGAAGCCTCAGGTGTGGGTGGAGGATATTTGCTGGTAGTGGGGCCACTTATGGTTCTGGACTCTTGGATTTGGAATTAGTTTTGGCTAATTTGGCCTCATACAAATTTAAAAAAATAAAAGTTTGTACTATATAGAAGTAGGTGCCAAAGTGATTATGGAGAACCTGTGCTAAAACTTTCAGCAATTTAAAAAAAGGTAAAATGCATCAATTCTGGATGAACTAAATCTACAAGTACTATATATGCACGTAACTATAGGTATGTTTATTTCAAGTCAGTGTTTTCAAATTTGCCCAGTATTTCCATCTGCTCAGGGATAGCAGGGTTTGATAGTAGGAGTGGTGAAAGGGTTGCCAGGGGAAGAAGTTGGTGGTGAGACAAAGGGCAAGGGGGCTACCTGATTTATTTTCCCTGGTTTAGTAGTAAGGAGGCAAATTCAAAACAAACCTCCAATAATTAGATTATATACTTGGAAAATTATAATAAATTTATAATTGTTTTATACATAGGATCTAATTATTAGGGGGTGTCTTATAATCATGGTAATCTTATATTTGAGTAAATTTAGTAATTAAGAATGGCAAAACGGTCAAGAATGTGCAAAAAGATGAAGTATTAAATAAATATTTCTATTCTGGATTTGGAAAGAAGAGAGATGATATATCCACATCTTATGTTATCTTGGATATTGTTCCAAGAAGAATTGCTAGGAAGAAATGGGATCACCTGATAAAGAGAAGGAAAAGCAACCTTGCAGACAGGTTCCCTAACTTAATGAAGAGGAATTTAAATTACTACTTTGCATTCCAATCTGCACCCCAGCCTTTCACTGGCCTGCAGATCTTGTGCTGGTGAATTTCTGTCACTTGACCTAGTGAAGAGAGCTTTAAACTATGTTCACCAGGGGATGGAGAAAAAGCCCTGAGATTAGTGGGGAAGTGGGTGACCTGGAAGAAGCACAAGCAGAAGGAGGCAACAGGGGAGAGGTGTTCTCATTCTTCCTGAGAAAGTAGGGCAATTGGCTAGTTACCTCAGGTGTCTGTACATGAATGCACTGTGCCTGGGAAACAAGCAGGAAGAATTGGAAGTCCTTGCACAGTCAAGGAACTATGATGCAATTGGAATAACAGAGACTTGGTGGGATAGCTCGCAGGACTGCAGCACTATCATGGATGGGCACAAACTGTTAAGGAAGTACACGCAGGGGAGAAGAGGTGATGCATTTTATGTAAAAGCTGCACAATTGCTTAGAGGTCCAGTATGAAACTGAAGATAGGCTTTTTGAAGGTCTCTGGGTTAGAGTCAGAGGGGAGAGCAACAAGTAGAGTGACCACCTTTTTCAAAGGGGCCACAGCTGGACCAGAGCCGAGTGAAGCAGGGTGGATGTGGGCTGCCTGCTGCAGGCTTGGGGCTCCTCGCCCTGCTACCTTTCTGTTAGGAACCCTGCGCCAGCTGTGAACCCCCTGCCTGCCCAGCAGCAGCAGGGGGCACAACTCCATGGTGCTGCGTTCCCACACTCCTGCTGGGTGGGCAGGAGACACCTTGCCATGGTGGTGTGGCCAGCCCAGGGCTCCCAGGGGCAGGGCAGGGAGCCCTGAGCCCACAGAGGGCTGCCCACATTTGCCCCCACCCTGTGCACAAATCTCGGGGTGGAGGACACATGCCTCCTCATCCCCCACAGCCTGGACAAGCCACCTGTGGCTCTGTCCTGCTCCTTGCACTAGCCCCATGCACCTCCCTAGCTGAGCAGCACCCCCAGCCCTTGCCCCACTCCCTCCCTTACCAAGGGGGTCTCAATCTGTCCCTCCTCCTTCTCATAGACTTAGCTGTAGGGAGCTGCTCTCCAGGCTGCCGGGCTGTATTCCCAGCCATGTGCATGTATGCAGGTGTGTATATGCACATGGCACCCCCTGTGTCCTGCTCCTAGCACTCCCTTGCAGGCTGGAACCACTGCCAGCTGGGCATGTACAAGTCCATGGGGCTGGATGCAATGCATCCAAGGTGCTGAGGGAGTTGGCTGATGTGATTGCAGAGCCACTGGTCATTATCTTTGAAAAGTTGTGGCAATCAGGGCAAGTCCCAGATGACTGGAAAAGGGCAAAAGTGCCCATGTTAAAGAAAAGTAAGAAGGAGGATCCAAGGAACTACAAATCACTCAGCCTCACTTCAGTCCCTGGAAAAATCATGCAGGAGGTCATCAAATAATCTATTTCTAAGCATCTGGAGGAGAAAGAAGTAATCAGTACAGTCGATATGGATTCACGAAAGGCAGGTTGTGCCTGATCAACCTGATTGCTTTCTATGATGAAATAACTGACTCTATGAAGGCTTTTGATATCACGTTCCACAGCATTCTTGCAAGCAAGCTGGGGAAGTGTGGGTTGGATGAATGGATTGCAAGGTGGATGGAAAGTTGGCTGGATCATTGAGCTCAATGGACAATATTCAATGGCTTTGAGTCGAATTGGCAGGTGGTATTAAGTGTACTGTCCCAGGGGTCAGTTCTGAGGCTGGTTTTGTTCAATATCTTCATGAATGTTCTAGAGGATGGGATGGATTGCACTCTAAGCAAGTTCATAGATGACACTTGCCCTGAGGGGTCAGGCCAGTGCTCAGGATCTCAATATTATGCTGTTAGACAGGAGGGTGTGGTGTACAATTGCACATGCACACATAAAAAACATTTAAGCACACATACACTCACTAGGTGCATACACCCCTACTAGGCATACACACTCACACTACCAGCTCAGGCACATACACATCGAAATTTATGCAGAATCAGTTACCAGTTACCACCACCTGCACATCCAATACACATACGTGGATTACTAATTCATATACGCCCCCCCCCCCACACACACACTGATATCTATATATGTGTATATATATAGATATATATGTATTCACTAATTTATACACATACCACCCACCTATACATACACACAAGTGAGTTTCTAAGTTGGGTATTGTGGTATGTATGTATGTATGTATGTGCTTGGTGTACTTGGGCTACCTGGGGAAAGGTTAAGGTAAGAAAGTAGAAGTGTAGGGAGTTAAAATTACCAAGACTGGGATTAGAACCGATAGACTATAGGGGCCTGGGCTGAAGAACTGAGGCTGGGGGTAACTTCAGGTTAATTGATCTTACTTGATTAAAAGACAACACCCAAAGCCTGCAGAACAGGGAAGCAATGCCAGCACAGCTACTGGGGAGCTGAAAAGGTAGGTAGGGAGAGGGGAAAAATGGGACTAAGGGAAAGTGTGGGTGTTAAAGAGGGGCTCTGGGCATGGGGATCCAGAGGATGGCTCCAGGGCAGCTTGAGAAGTTGCAGAGAGCCGCAGTAGGTGCTGGAAGCTGGAGAGAACTGCAGGACAGCTAATAGGAGCTGGGGGTAGAGAGCCTGAAAACAGAGAGATGGGCAGCAGAAAATCACAGAAAAAGCAGCAGACAGCAGGAAAGCAAGGAGAGGCTGAGAGGTGGCAGAAAAGGGGAGATGGAATTGGGAGGAAACTGGGAAACTAGCAGACAGGGTGAGAATTGGAGCTGAGAGAGAGAGAGAGAATGAGGCTGGAATTTGAGATGGGGAAGGGACTGGGATTCAGTAAAACATGACCCAACTTGGGGTTGCAAATGACAGTGGTTTTATTGAACAGGGGAGATGGTGACACAATGCCAAATTGGTTCCCTTGCACCCACACATGCACACAGACACACACGCATGCACACACAATGGCAGCAGGGGTTAAAGAGGCTTGGTGCATGGGCTGAAGTCCACTGAAGTCCAGGAGGAGAGAGAGAGAGTTCAAATTATAGGAGGAGGTGTGCAGGTAAGATCTATCTATCCAGGCTGGAAAGGGGTCCTTGTCCAGTAGATGTTATACAGAGGGGGGTCGCCGGCACAGCCTCTGGGTGGATAGGTGGTGTGGCATGGTACTGGTTCAGATGGAGAGGGTGTCTCACTGAGTCTGTCTTCACTGGCCCTTTTTATAGGGGCAGACCTTGTGTGACCCTAGTGACAGGAGGCATGCCCAGGCAAGGGTCAGCCCCTGGCGTACTGAGCATGTGTGCTCCATGCAGGGATGTGCAGTTTCGGGTGTCTGTAGTGGTGAGAGTTGTTGGTTTTGCAGGGTCTTTTGTCTTTCAAATGTTGGTCTTGTCTCTGTTCCTGGGTGAATCATTGTAAGATGATGGCCCAGTCATTACAGCCCATTCAACAGAGGCCTGCTACCACTGTATTTCAGTCATTCCCAATCACACTCATTCATTGGGGAACCAATTTACATGGGAAGGACATGTGACTCATACAGTCGTGACACACAGGGGATTCCCCGGGCAGAGGACACAAGATGGAAACTTGACATGACTTTGGTTCACTTACAAACACAGGCCTAAACCATGCAATATCCATATGAAACAATAAAAATCAATAAAAAATTGTAATAATACAATATACAACTGTAAAAATCAATACAAACCTAATAATAATACAATATAAAACAGTGGATACAAAACCAAAAACTTGCTACCAAAATAAAAATGTTTAAAGTTTATCCTACATCTTAGCTTACTTATATTTATCTATAGGGAATAGAGAGGGAGAGAAAAAGTCAGAAATGGTTGGGGAAGGGGAGTGAATGCATTAAAAAATAACAAAAACAAAAACCAAATACTGAGGGTTTTGCTACAACACTAAATTGGGATGTGTAGTAAATACACTAGAGGAAAGGGCTATGATTCCAAGTGATCTGGACAAACAGAAGAATTGGGTCAAAAGAAATCTTATGAGGGTCAGCAAGGACAAGTGCAAAGTCCTGGACTTGGGACAGAAGAATCCTATGCACTGCTACAGCCTGGGGACCAACTAGCTAAGCACCTGGGGGTTACAGTAGACAATAAGCTGGATATGAGTAAACTGTGTGCTGTTGTTGCCAAAAAAGTTAACAGTAGACTGGGAATGCCAGCAGATCAAGGGAAGCCACATCTGGAGTCCAGTTTTGGGTCCTCCACTATAGAAGGAAGGTGGACAAGTTGGAGAGAGTCCAGCAGAAGGCAACAAAAATGGTGAAAGGATTGGGACACATGACTTATGAGGAGAGGCTGAGGAAACTGGGCTTATTTAGTCTGCAGAAAAGAAGAACAAGGGGGGATTTGGGTTACAAATCCCTGAAGGATGGCTACAAGCAAGATGAAGCTAGACTGTTCTCAGTGGTGACAGATGACAGAACAAGAAGCAATGGTCTGAAGTTGCAGCGAAGCATATTAGGTTGGATATTAGGAAAAACTTTCTTACTAGGAGGGTGGTGAGGCAGTAGTACAGGTTACCCAGAGAGGCTTTGGAATCTCCCTCTTCGAAGGTTTTTAAGTCCTGGCTTGACAAAGTCCTGGCTGGTATGATCTAGTTGGGGATGGTCCTGCTTTGAGCAGGGGGATAGACTAGATGACTTCCTGAGGTCCCTTCCAATCCTAATTTTCTATGATACAGTGATAATGAAATAGGCAACATTTCAACAGTTACTAAGGATGTTACAGCAATAACTAAAATTAGACTTTTTAAAATCTGCTGAACCATCTACCTTGCATCAAAGAGTTTTAAAAGATTTGGCTGATCTGCTCAGGGAAACACTGCTGTTCATATTGAACTAACTTCATAATACAGAGGACTGAAGAAAAGCTGCTGCTGTAGAAACATTTAAAAAAAGGATAAATGTAATCTAATTTTTGCTGAGATTACAAATCTGCTTAATACAAGTGCCTGTGTTGACATAATATACTTAAAATTATGCCACTTGGCTTTGAATTGTACAACATTATGATTAAATAATTAACCACATCAGCAAAAATTAGCAAAAAAATTACACTAAATCAATATGGCAACTATTAAATAGGTTAAAAAGTTGCTAATGGATAGATTTCAGAAAGTACCTTAAAATGGTTACTTATCCATTTCTGGGGTAATTCTGGTGGAGTCCCACAAGGATCTTTTCTTGACCCAGTGCTTTTCAATATTGTGTTTAATGAACTTGAATAAAATTAGAGTATCAGCAATCTGGATTCCACAGGAAGCTGATCTTAGTTGAACAACATGAATTCTAACAGCCAAATGCAAGGTCACACACCAACGACCCAAGAATGTTGAACATATTTATAGGATGGAGACTTTAACTTGGCAAGCAGGACTCAAAGAGATGATGCAAACCTTTGAGGCAGGTGGTCCTGGGTACTATGTCCAGTATTGGTGTCCACATTTCAGAAGGGATGCAAATGAATTGGAGAAGATTCAGAAAAGAGCTCCTTGGTCTGGAAAACTTGTCTCATAGGAAGAGACCACAGAAGCTTGGGGTATGTATGTAATTAGAGAGATGGTTGAAATGATTTGATCGTAGTTTGTAAGTACCTCCTTAGGGAGAACATTTGCTAGAGTAGAGAGGCCTTTAATCCAGCAAAAGCAGAGTGAAATCCAGTGGCTGGAAACTGAAGCTAGACAAATTCAGGCTAGAGATAAAGCACAATTTTTGTTAAGTATGGGAAACAGCTTATTTAGGGATGTGATAAATTCTCCATCCTTTGGAGTCTTTAAATCAAGACTAGAAGCAAAATATTCAAAAGTGACTCAGGAGCCTACATCCCCCTGAAAGCTAATGGCACATAGACTCTTAAGATAATTTGATGCTTTTGAAATTTCAGGTTGGTTGGTTTTTAGCATAACCACACAGTATGAGGCTTGATGCATGAATCACAGGGTGAGTTTCCCTTGGTAAGTTTTATCAGTCTTAATAATTCCAGAGCTCCCTTCTGGCCTTACATCTGTGAAGTTCACCCTGGACTACAAACTGTTGAGGAGTAGGAGAGGCATTTGTATCCTGCAAAGAAGCAACCTTCTTCCTTTTCAGAAAAGCAGTGAAATCAGTTCTGAAGAGGTAAAAACTCCTGGGCACATTTTCTGATCAGTTCCTTGGATTCTCAAGTTGCTCCAAGAAAAATGGCCAGATGCTGAGCTCTGCCAGAGTGGTAGCAGGGCAGCTGCAATATGCATAACAGTGTTTGATGCTGCCGTGCTGATAATGGCCGTGGGTATTTTTGCAGCACTCCTTCCTCCCAGTGGCTCTGGGCAAATGCCCTACTTGCCCTTCTCAGTTACACTACTGAGACCCATAGTAACATAACTTTCTCACAACTGGTCCTGCCAGGCCCCATTCTCCCCATACATATCAAGTCATAAGCCATCCTGGTCTGCACAGACTAGTGGGAGCAGAGGGCTCAGTGTCATGTGACTGACATCCTCACTCTGAGAGGTAAAAAGCCCATAAGCACCAAGGATGGAACCTCCCCCATTACTCAAGTCAGTCACTGGGTGTCACTGTGCCTCCACTTAAAGGATTCAGCATCTGCATTTCTTTGGGTGGACAAGGAGAGATTAGCTTAGGGCAAGACTGTCTCAGGAGACTTCTCATGCCATGGGATTCATTTCTGCATCCTATCTACCTTCCTTTCAAATCCATAGGTATCCACCTTCACACCCCTGTAGTTGAGGGGATCCGTGGAATCCAGACGTTACCTCTCATCCCTCTTTGTGGTCCAGACCAACCCTGGATCTATGGGTCCATTATCCCTCCAAGAATCCAGAGTACCTACCAAATACATAGGATCCTTCCCGCCCTCAGGGTTTGTCCCCTCAGGCTCAAAGTACCCTGGGAGGAGAATGAGTATGGGAATGGTATATGCTGGGATGGCCTGCCTGCAGGCTGACACCATGCACCTAACCAGGTATGTCTACAGAAGATGAAAAGATGAACTAAGCAACAAGTGCAGACGCTAATCCTGAGACGGGAAGGACTGAAACTTGGGCACATAGATGCTACCTGTGTGCGCGGAACAGGGTTGCCATGGAGACTGGAATGTTCCAAACATTGTTCAGAGCATACTTCTGCAAAAATGAATTCAGTATTTCACAGAAACTCGTGGAGCAGGTGCAGAATAAAACATGCTGCTTTGAGCAAGGATTGGGGGGTGTCAGGACACCCACCAGTGCAGGCTCTTGTTGGAGCCTACAAGCAGTAAAATGGATACAGAGAAGCCACAGTCCAGTGCTGTACTAATCTGTGAGCCTTGATCTGAGGATCTTGCAGAGAATGCAAAGGGTTATATTCTCCACAGGCCTAGGGTCTTCTTTAAGATGTGCGAGGGACTAGCCACTACCACTGTGGGCTTTGGGGAAACCATAGCATTCTGCTCACACCTTCCTGCTTCTAACCTGCCTTCTGCACTGGGGGAACTCTATAGCAGGGGGTGGTGCTACAATTCCCAAGGGCTCCTTTTTTTATAAGGGAATCCCCTCAGAGCAGAAGCAATACAGACTGTTGCTCTTTCTGTACAGTTAAAAAGACACAAAGGGGATGAGCGATCACAGAGAATCTGGGGTAAATTCTTCCAATTGGTGTGCTGCTTTTAAAGTGCATGAGCCCTGAATGGAAGGGCCATCTTCATTGGCTTACCCTGAAAGGAAAGTCTCATGGAGACTCTGGAGTCCAGCAGTGTTATCTGGAGTTCACAGGACCTGTGCATCTGGAGGGGATTATCCCAGGAGTTCAGAGTTCTCCTTGCACACAGAACTTTCAAGCGCTGGAAGCCTTGAAACATGACTCCTGAGAACTACAAAACCTAGCAGCCTGCCAGGACACTTTCCAGGACAGTTTCCTAGAAAGTCTCCCAGGAAGGACTTGGGGAATGAGTTGTAGCCTGTGGAGTTGAGAGAGCTCCCTGAGCAAAGCAAGGTCAACTGCTCCACTCTATCTGTAATGCTACTGTGAGCGACCTCCTTCCATTGAATTCTAAAGTTTCATGAGATATCCTAGGCAGGGATGGGCACAAGCCCCTTTGGAAAGTAGTGCAACTCTGAACACATTAGAAAAGCCTGAATGAAAGGAAATCGGGGCCTGCGACCATCTGGTTCTTCCAGCAGGAAGACTCTCTACTACTGCATCTTCCGTGTGCACATTCCAGAGGCAGTAGCTCCACTCAGTGTGGGAATATTGCCAGTGTGGGTTCTAGAGGGAGGGGAAGTGAGTGGAGAGCTCATAGGCACAGTGACCAGGGCCATTGCAAAATTCTGGCATATGCAAAGGGCAGGGATAGGGGCCACAGAGACCTTGGCATGGGGTGGAAGAGGGAATGAAGGTCCAGCCTAGGTGGCAAATGGTAGTGGGGAGTGGGACACAGGAAGCAAAGAGTCCCTGGCAAGAGGACAAAGGGGCAGGCAATCATCATGCGTCCCTGATGTAGAGGCCTGGGGGAACATAGTACACGGGGAGTGCCTGTGGGGGCAGCTGTGGGATGCCAGAAGCTGTGTACTTGGCCTACAGAAGCTACAAAGTGTGTGACCCCTAGTTTGTACCAGTCAGTGCGTCCCACCGTATGGATTGGCTGCATAGCCTTGCTGAGTACTCATTGCTACTCCACAGGGACCTTGCTGAGCTCCTTTGCTGGCTAGCTTCCAGTGGACAAAGCACAACCCAAGAAACAGACAATATAGTACAGTTTTCCTTTTGTGCTCTAGGAGTGTTTTCAAGCTATCCAGGTCATGGATAGATGAAACAATTGCATTGATTTTAGAAGTGGCAGGCGTTAGTCTGCAAACTGCTCTATGGTAACTGTTGTGTATGTCTGCTCTATCCCACAGTAAATGGAAGCTAAACTGTGATGATTCACCAGTTATTTCATGCAGGTGTAAAATGGCATGGTTTAGCTTCCACTTACTGCAGGGTATAGCGGACAGACAACAAAGTTATCACACAGCAGATGTTGTACAATAAATCCCTCCTCCTTGTTAATATGTTGTTTATATCTGCCCACACCCCAAGGGTAGAAGTAACAGCAGAGGTCATAAGAAATATTTTGAACAGTGAGGTAGAAACAGACAACGGGTTTAATCTGGAGTTGATTAGAGAAGGGGAATGAAGGGCCAGCCTAGGTGGCAAATGGCAGTGGGGAGTGGGACACAGGAAACAGATATGACTTGCTTAAAAACAGGAGGATTTAGCCAGAAGCAAAGTGTTTATTTGGATATTTCACAGGTACTTAATGTGGGACCATGAGCAGGTTCCTCCATAAAGTTTGGGGTTTGCTGCAAAACAAGATGCTCAAATCTAAATCAAATCTGTCATGTCATGTGTTTTTAGCCTTTGGTAGTGGAATAGACTGCTGGGTAAGGTTGTAGAATCCCCTTCACTGGAAGTTTCAAGAGGCAACTGGATAAGCATTTGTCAACCATAATTCATAGCATTCCTGCAGGAAATTGGGCCAAATGACCATGGAGGTCCCTTCCAGCCCTATGATTCGATGAGTTTTTCTTGAACCAAAGCTGAAAGAAGCAAATCTCCTAAATGCCACTGAGTGTGGCAATGCAGCTCAGTGTGAGCAGCCTGAGGGTTTGAAATGGTTCTGGAGGGAAAAGAATGATTGGGTGCTTGGCAAGTCTTCCTGGTGAGGAGGGAAGGAAAAACCAAGAACTATTTAGTGCAGAGGAGAAGAAAAGGACATAACATGGGCCTTATCTACATGAGACAATAGTACCAATTAAGTTAAATCAGTATGGTCAACCCCACTGTGCCAAAAATTATGAGACAAACATGTAAAACAAACAAGAGATTGGCACATAAATCATGAGATGCTATTTTTTAAGTGTGTGCGTGTGGCACAGGTTATTTGTGAAGGTATGGTGGGCTGTGGGTATGTGGGGGGGGTTGAAGTCCCCAGGAACTCAACTGCATGACACCATTGCCACCTGCTGGTCAGGCAGGGTGTGCAGGGCACACTGACCATGTGGCGCATCCCCTGCCCCCCCAGCAGCAGGAAGCACACTGGCATTGCATGGCTGAGCTCCTGGGGCAAAGGCAACAGAACGCAGAGCCCTGAGCCTGCAGTGAACAGACCGCCCCTGCTTTGCAGGGGGCACGTGCCCCCCATGCCTCCCCTGAAGGTGTCTGCTGCTGCAGGGCCCGCGCCCCACCTCCCCACCTCTGGACATCCTGTTCTAGCCCTGGGACCCCATTCACCCCAGCCTCTGCTCCTGCCCTATTCACTCCCTCGCTGTGGGGGGCCTTGATTTCCCCCCTGCCCCTTCCTCTCCACAGACTTACCACTGGTAAGTTACCAGCTGGGAAAATCCAAAGATCTGAGGGTTCGGTTGGGAGATCGTGAGTCAGAGTTATTTTGACGTAGAAATCCCGAGTCTCACAATAGTTTTGCGACAGTTGGCACTACTACTAAATCAGCAGGAGGTACTACTCTTCAACCAAAAAAAAAGGCAGGTCCATACAAACTACCCATTTCTAAACCAGTGGCTGCAAAGCTGGAGGGACACAGCATGATGAAACAGAAAAGGAAGATAAGCAAGATGCTTTTATTTCTCCTTTCTCCAAACCCAGAAGGGGGACCCCCAACTTGAAAGGCAGCAAATTTGACACTGACCAGTGGAAATACTCTTTAAGTCAGTGCATAATTGTGGAATTCATTGTCACAAGATCATTGTGGCTGACAGCTTGGCAGGTTCAGAACATTTACATTCTTAATACATAGGATATTGTAAGAGTAGATTTACACTCATGCCTCATGTTATCCTGATCAATCACTAGCTGATAAGGTTAAAAAACAAACTACAGACACTTTGTTACACTATGGGTATGCCCCCTGGGACAAATAGCAGCGGCACATAGTTGTGCCGCTGCTGTTTGTCCCTGGGGAACACTCCTGCACATGTATTCTGGCACATGGCAAATCGCCCCAGGTCAGATAGGGCCGGCTGAAGCTGGCACCTGGGCTGGCCCTACCAGCCTTACCTGGGGTCCTGGGGGCCTCCCAGGGCTGCAGCAGTGTTGATCTGAGCACACCAAACCTGGCTGGCAGCTTAGCTGGAGCATGGCTCTGCCCAGCCAGGCTCTGGTTTCGGGCACTGTACACTGCTACCACGTGTACCACCCTGCTTTTTTCTGGTTAGGATTTTTTAGATACCAGGATTTTTCAGTATCTAATTTTAGCTCTGTGCTGCAAATATGCAACAGGGAGAACCTTTTCACGTGTGCCGTGTGTGTTTTGTGGCAGCTCAAAAGCCTTTAAGGAGCCACAAAGTGCATGTTCCCACTCATCAAGATGTTCCCTATAAGGCTTCTTCCTCCTTCCTGTGAAGCAACTGGTATTGGCTGCCATCAGAGCTGGGACAGTAGCCTAGCTGGACCATGATGCAATCCACTTGGACAATTCCTCTGTAAAGATGTTGTGCTCTCTTTGAGTTACAATATTACAAAGATTGTTGCTTGACTATCTAAAACACAGAAAACCATTGCCTCCCAAACCTTCACATCTTAGAAATGCTTTATCTTATTTGCTTTAAAAACAATTTCTAAGCCCCTGTGTAGCCAATATCACATTATAAAAGAAATACCCAAATGCATTTTTTTCTGTGTGGGCAAGAAGTATAAAAATCAGGCTTTTTGTGGAAACTCTCTTCTCTGTCTCACAAAATGTAGAAACTGTAAGCTTGCTTCTAAATTTCACAAGGCTCCTGGTCTTGAAAGCAAGATTTTATAAAGTTCAGAGGGATTCAAAATTGTCATGTGTTATGAATCCAGTGACCTAAATCTTTTTGAGGAATTGGGAATAAAGCACGTTTGAAATATTTAGACCTAGTCTTCTTTTCAGAGACGCTTTGACAAATTATCTTCAGACACATTTCTGAAGTGAAACATTACAATATTCGTGTCCCATAGTTCAAGAGAGGTGCTACCTGTTCTCTTCAAAACCATGCTCCCCACTCTCCCATGCACCCTGACCAAAGACTGAGAGACAGTTCACTCAGAAAATGCTCTTTTTAGGGAAGCTGGATTTTGCATCAGGTTAGGTGTGGTATGTGTCTGCCAAATTTCAGTTTGCAATGAAAACAATCTCTCACGCTTCCGGGAGCCTGCCTGCCCACAGATTAGGAATGCCCTCTTAGCTTTGTTTGCAGCTGCTGCTGGGAGAGTTCCTGTGTAAATGGAGTACTTGTTTGAAGATGTACAAGTGCAGGCTTTCTTCTGGGGTCCTGTCCAATTCAACATAATCTGCAGCAACTGCTAGGGCCACAGTTTGCTCCTATGGGCAGGATCCCGCACTCAAGCAAATTCTAGCAGGAATGCTGTCTGGGAAGAACAGCGTTTTGCATGCCTAACACTTTCCATGCTACAGGGGCAGGGGCAGATCAACAAAGCCGGGGGCAGAAAGCAAATCCTCACTGCACCCTGCTCCTAGGTTTGGTCCCCACCACCAACCAGCGTGGCCAGACAGCACACAGCCAGCTTAAAGTCCCCAAAGCCTTTAAGGGGAAGGGATAAGAATCCCTTCCCCTTCTCCTCCTGCTCCAAGGCATTTCCCTCCCTTGCTGCTGCTGTCTGGGTAAGCTTCAGAACCTAGAGCTGGAGCCCTTGTTCTCCACCTGTAATCCTCACTCCCATTCTTGGTTTCTTTTTGGTTTGTCCCAAGCAACCAGTTATGGTCTCAGTAGCCTTAGATGCTCCTCCACTCTAACCAAACACGGGGCAGAGTGGAGGAAAGTTGATACAGGCGCCCCAATAGTCTCAGGGCGACTCCACTCGACTCGAAGCAATCTGCTGTGCTGTCAGTGGCCTTCCTTTTTAAGGGGGGGGCTTCTGGTTGGTGGTGGGTTTGCTGCATGCAACAAACAGGCCTGCCTGCCCTCTGTCCTAGGCAGGCTGCTGCGGGGCCAGCTCAGCTCGGTCCAGCGATGGGGGGCAGGCGCGGGAAGGGCCCACAGAGCCACCCATCCCTGCTGCTGCCCCTCCAGGCCCCGGACAATCCGACGGGGCGGGCACTGCACCCCTCGTGTAGGACGCCACAGGGAGGGGCAGGGGCTGACGCTCCTTGCAGGCGGGGGGCGCTGCAGCAGCGGCCAGACTCGCGGGCCACCCCCGTGCGAGACAGGGCCAGCGCCCGGCCGCCCGCCGATGCCACAGCCACCCCGCTCACGTGACCACGCCCAGGCCCTCCCCCCTAGTCCGGCCTCACTGGCCCCTCCGTGCTCTGACTGGCTGCTCGAATAGCCTGGCCCCGCCCCGCCCTCCTAGTTGGGCAGGGGGTCCCGCCGACCCCCGCCCTTTACCCTCTGATTGGCTGCTCCCCGGCAGCCCCCTCCTAGTCCCGCCCAGTGCCAGGCGGAGGCCGCGGCTGAGCAGAGGGTCCCGCCGCCCCTCCCCAGTGTCGGCGGCGGCGGCGGGATGGCGGCGGCGGCGGGCGCGCTGGGGTCGGGCCCCGGGGCGGGGCCCCCGGCGGGGCCGTGCGGGGCGGCGGTGCCCGGGCCGGTGCCGGTGCCCATGAACCTGTTCGCCACCTGGGAGATCGACCGCTCCGCGCCAAACTGCGTGCCCCGGTGAGCGCCGCGGGCGGGGGCGGGGGCCTGTCCTCGCGAGCTGCCATCTGTCCGTGCGTGCGGGCCGGCCCCCGGCCTTCCCCTGGGCGCGGGTCCCTGGGGGCTCTCCCGTGCCCCGCTTAGCACCTGCCGCCCAGCCCCGCGGCCAGGCCTTCGCCCTGCCCGGAGCGTCCGCCCCGCCTCCTGCCCTTCCCGCCTGCAGCAGGTGCCTCCGCCCGGCTCCCCGCTGCCCTCGCGCAGCCCCACCTGGCGCCTTCCCTTTGCCCCGGCGGAGCTGCGGGCGGGGTGCGGGGGGCCGCGGGCGATGGTTGGACCCTGAGAAGCAGCTCGGGCCCACGCAGAAGGCGGTGGGAGCAGGGTGCGAGTGTCCGAGGCCGGGCTGGCGCACGCGGGAGGCGCTGGGCAGGAGCCGCACAGGCTCGAGAGCCCGGGGTGCTGCTCCCGGGCCTTTGCAGCCAGTGGTGGGGCCGGGTGGTTCTTGCCCCCTAGAGCCCCGGGCGAGCCCGGAAGTAGCAGCTCTGTGCAGGACCTGTTGGGGACTCCCAGATGGCTCCTCCAGCTGGAGCACCCTGCAGATGCCCCTCCTGGAGATCCGCTCCCAACAGGACTTGCCTCTGGAGAGCTTGGCAGCCTTGTGAAGGTGGTGGGTGGGGGTTCTGGTCAAACAGGATGCACAGAGAGGCTTGGGAGAATCTAGCCAGTGGGCAGGGACTGTGTCTGTGGCAAGAATGACACAAGAGTGGATGAAGCACAGCAGTGTACAGCTGCTGGTGGACAGGAGCTTGAATGTTACATGGTGGAACAGGGAATTGAGAGGGTGGCCTGATTGCTGTGAGGGTCACGGAGATGATCTTACTGATGGCATGCTCTGTATTAAGGGGAAGGCAAGAGGCTGCTGTTAAGGGGATTACAGGGATCAGCTGAGTTTTTGCAGCAGGACAGTGACAGCTGACTCCAAGCGGCATATGCTCATGATTTTTTATCTCTTTAATTTTTCCTTAAATAGCCTTCATTATGAATTGCTAGACAAACAGTAGTTTAGTGCAGGGGTATCCACGGGGCTCCTTGCATGCTGAATCCAACCCAGGGTATGAGAAAGCAGTGGCGGCAGCTCTGTTTCCAACTTGGGGCACATACCTGGCTGCAGTGGTTCCAGCCCCTGTCTCATGCCCTGTGTTAAAGCTGGAGCTCCTACTGCTACATGCCCCATGCTGGAGCCAGATTTGCTGTTATCGTGTGTGCTGTGTTGTAGCAGCAGCTCCAGTATGGGGTACATGGCAGGGGCCAGTGGCTACGGAGGTAGGGATGCGGTAGTGGTGACAGGTGATCAGGTCAGAGGGTGACCAGGGCTGTGTCTGACTGTTCACCTTCCTGCCATCAATTGCCATGTTCATCAGGGCAAGCAACTCCTTATAATATCCCGATAAGCATCCATGGGCTGGATCCAGGCTGCAGGCCATATGTTTGACACCCATAGTGTAAAAACTGACAGAAATGGGTAGCCTTTTCCACTGGGGACCAGATTATGCTTGCAAAAGGCTTTTCGATGGAAACATTGGGTATCACAAAGTTGGCTTTTTAGAAGCAAGAGTTCATCTTCTCATTGGTGCCCCCCGCCACTTTAAAGGAGTGTACTGCAGCTACCCTGCTGTCTGCCTTGTTAACTGTACTCTTAAATGGTTTTCCTCAGTTCTGTCAATTTATCCAAGATCTACATATCACTTTAGGACAGTGGTTTTGAACTTGTGGTCCACAGACCCCTGAGGGAGACTATGATCAATCAAAAGTATGTGAATACTCACACTTCAACATTTTTTAGGGGTCCGCAAAAGAAAAAATGTTGAAACCCACTGCTTTCGGATATGCATACTTGTCTGTCCTTGTGGAAGGAAAGGAGCTCCTCAAGTTACTGTGGTGATTGATACCAGCATCTTTTGAAGCTTTAAACTATTGTTCTTCTGCTTCGTATTCCTGGTTGTCATTAGCAAGAAAAGGAATGAAAGTGAACTGCTGTTTAAACTGTGTCTTGAAGAGTTTGGATATCCCAAGTATGAATTGCTGAAAAGAGCTCAGTGAATTCATTAGTGTCTTAGTTTTGGCATTAGGAAATGTTGTTTGCATTGCTGGTCCCTGATGGCCCAGGTCTCCCCTGTTAGTGCCAGGATAAATATGGCCATTCTGTGTCCAACATTTTCATTTTTCAAATGTGGATTTTATGTAACATCTCTTTGGATTAAATATCAGGTTAATTTACATCTAGAGACCTTTGAATACTGATAAGTTACTGACAAGAAATACTTCTAGGATACTAGTATTAAGATTAAGGTTTGTTTGCTTGTTTAGTGGTGGTGATGGTTTTTATGTGTATGTTGGCTGTGTGTTAAGGGGAGTTGGGTGCCAACCTTGTTATTGAAGGGCTGGATGATGACTTATCTCTAATTGATATATAATCTTTATGATGGGTGACAAAAAATGTCAGTTCATGAGATTCCTCAAGTTGGAGGACATTGGAGATTTTAATTAATATGTATCTGATTAACAAATCCAGTAAAATGTGGCTCTCTTTTTGTAGGATATGATTTTAAGTGCAGAAGCTAGTTAGAGAAGTCATCCTGAACCCTGTTTTTGCTTGATTCCAAGACAAGGGGTTTTTCCCTACTTGACATGGGAGGAGAGGGTGGGCAAGGAAAAAGAGCCCCTTGTCTTGGAATAGAGTGAGAGGCAGTCGGGGGGGGGGCAGGCAGCTGCTGTAGCTCCAACTTCAGCTCTAGCTTTGAGCCTCCCTCCCTCCTGTTCTGCTTCTTCTCTCCTGCAACTGAAGAGCACTGCCTGCTTCACGCCCCAGGCTGCAGTGTGGATGGAACCTGCCAGCATGGAGTAAGAGTAAGGCTGTGGGGGCAGGCACAAGCAGGGGTAAGTGGAGGGGGCAGGGGCTAAGCTGTATGCCTCTACTGCCTGTTCCCACTGCTCTTCCCACCTTACTGTGTCTCTCTTCCCCACCCCACCCAGCCTGCTAGAAGTCCCTACCACTGCCTTCCCTGCTGCCATGGGGGTGGGGACAGACTTAAGACGATCCTCCAATAATTATATTCCACAAGTGGAATATTATAACAATTTTATAAACTTCCCATGTATAGACTCTAATTATGAAGGGGAGAGGTCTTGGATTCTATTAAAAATGGTACATACATCCTCGTCTTTTGTTGTGCTTGTAAACAGTGTATGTGTGTTACACAAAAACATGGCAAATTAAAATCCAGATCAACAGTGTTTTGTTTGTCTCTCCCCCTACTCCCCTCCCCGCTTTTTGGGGTCAGGAGAATGACATTTTTTAGATAAGGGTTTCAGAGCATATGCTTATTGCTAAAAAGGAAGTAAGTGTTAATAAATAATATTATGGTCAATGAGAAAAGTGAATGAACATATCTATTAAAATGCTTGGAAGTAGATCCCCAAACCGGCCTGAGAAACCTCTGTAGCAGTGATGTTAAAAGAAACTTTGGGTACAGGAGATGGAACAGATGTTTGCAATGTGATATTGTTACAAAAAGCCAATTCAGTTTGGGGTTGAATGCTCATTCTCTGAGGCTGAATCACCATGTGGAGGGGGAGGTAATTTCTTGGGGACTGGCATGGTTTGGGATAGTGTGTTAATTTCTGAGTGTTCTACCAGCTAGGCATTGACAAATCAGAGTTCAAAGAAGAAAAAGAGTAATTGGGGACCAAATAGATTTGAGTTATGCTGAAAGAGAATAAAAGTGCTAACTCCTGTATATATAGTCAGGCTAAGTGACAGTGAAGAGGTGTGTATATGTATGTCATTATGTGAAGGCCAGGGAAGAGAAGAAATGCTTTGGAGTGGTAAAAGGGGAATAAGTAGAAATATTCTAATGAGATTAAATGTAGAAAGAGAAAATGCTAGGGAGGGGGGAACTTGTGCTGTAAGGTTCAGAGGAATATATGTGGCCTGCCTCTGCTTTGAAGAGCATGTTTAACCACAGCTGTCAGTAGAATGGGAGTCCTGTGGCTGTTCACAAGGGTGTTTTGCATTGGCACAGCATGGAGATTCCTTTTCTAATGCACTGGCTTGTTCACATACTAAAGGAAGATCAGAGATAATTAGTAGATAATTTACTCTGGCACTTGAGAGGAAGAAGTCCTTAACATAAAGCTTAAGTGTTGGCAGGACAGGTCCCAGGTTCAAGTAGGATGCAGGTGATGCAAGTCTTTTCCTACTTGTGCAGAATCAGGAACTAAAGGAAAAAAGGCATGTTAAATCACTGACTTGGTTTCTCCTGGTCAGTGCAGGATTGGTCTTTGCATACTTTCAAGTGCTTTGTCTAGTCCAAAAGTACCAAGTACAGGGCTTGCCATTCACCTGGCCAGACAGGTATTTTTAGACCCTAAAATTAATGGGGGGAAAACCCAAGACCTTTGACTTCAGGCAGGTATTTGTGTGTGCCACTTTACCTATTTGATTGTTACTTACCTTTGTGCTCCCTTTCTTTGGTCACATCCTCTTGTTGTATCATGTCGTAAATTAGATTGTAAGCTCTTCAGGGCAGAGACTGTGTTGCTTTGTTGGCAGGGTGCCCAGCAGAAAGTGCCTTGGACACTATTGTTACTGAAGAATAATATCATTTTGCTGTTTGAGGTTATCCTAGAATGGGCTTTTCTGTATTATACACATGCAGCTTTAATATCCCAAATGCTACACAGATCTAAGAAGCTGCCAGGTAAGTATTTGCCATAATGAGCTTTTAATGCCATAACGAGCATCATTAAACTCAGAATTTCCAAGAAAGGGTTGGAGACACTAATGAAAGGCCTCTTGGCCGATAGCTGCCCAAGACGTCATAGGATCATAGAATCATAGAAGTAGGGTTGGAAGGGACCTTGTAGATCTTCAAGTCCGACCCCCTGCCTGGGCGCGTCAAGCCTAAAATTGCTATAATCTGAAACAGCAAAAATATGACACCATGAAAAATAGAACTAAATGTTCCATGTCTCAAGGCTTCTAATATGATTATAAGATCTGTGCTGAATCATAGAATAATAGTTATGGAAACAAGCTACTGTGCCCAGCAGGGTATCTTCCTGCAAAGCCCCTGAGTGATTGGCTAAGTTGGCAACTAAAAAACTAAAATAGATTTAAAATTTATTTGTAAAAGACTTCATCTGAGACTGACCAGTAGTGTGCTAATTTTTTTCCAAAGCACAAGTACTGTCACTCCTAACTTAAGATGAATTCTTCTGATTTCAGGGGCTGTTTGTGTGAGACTTGCCACTCAACCCTCTAAATGTACTTCTGCTGGATTTGGTATGGGCTAGGCTAGCTCTGTTTGGCTCAGAAAGAACTCCAGCCTGGGGAGCAGAGCTGCATTTCTCCATCAGTGGGCTCCTATCAGCATTGATTCATATTCCTAGTTATTTTGGTGGACGTCTGTGTGCGGCTATCTTCACATTTAAGATGTGTCCCATTCCAGCTTTGTCCCAGTATGCTGGGAGAATTTTCACCATCTGGAAAGTGTTAATAAGAAGTGAGCCATTTGTTAATGGCATTCAGAAGAAGTTTCCTCAGCTTTCTAAAAGGTTAACTCAAAATTAACTTGTTCTAAGTGAGATTTAGTTGAAATTTCAAGATGTTGCCAACTGATTGCATGTCATAGACTTTGGCACAATGCACAAGAGCACTTTTATACAAAGGAGGGTTGAGTCCCAGTTTAAAAATCGGTCCAGTTTTTAAGTTAACTCAGTGGCCATGGTGCACCTCTGTACTACTTAATGGGCAAAAAACAGTAACAAGCTAGTACTGTGAAATGAAGCTCTTAGGAAACTTCAGAAGATGGTTTGATTATGGTAAGGGAAAAGTTGTTCTTACAATGGCCCCTTCTTTCTTGAGAAATCTATTTTGTGTTAATGTTAAGAATAATTAATCTTGCTGTAGTGATAAATAAATAATTGCTCCTCTAGTTGCACATAAAAGAGAGTCAATTCTGGTTTTGCAGAATTTCTGACTTCTCGTTGTAGGTCCAAATTCTACACTTACATTTTTGTAACCATGTTGTCTTGAATGATGCTGTGCAAGTTCAAATTAAGATGGAAAGTGTTCATACAACTAAATCTTACAGATAATGCATTGAGCTAGAAAGTCCCCTTCTGCTCAGACGTTCCAATTTGTTGCTGGTAGCTAGAAAGATATCTGACGTTAGCAAAGGCATGAGAGCCATTGAGAGTGGTCGGTATGGAATTGCTTGGGTCATCTTCAGAGAAATGCTTTTCAGTTCTATATTGCTAAAACGTGTGTGCTGTAAAAATAGGGGCTGATCAAAACCTGGTTAGAAGAGAAACTATTGTAACTATAACTACAGTGTCTACCCTGTTTAGTTGCAGCTGCGTTGCTGGTTATCTAGAGGCTAATGCTCTGAATGTCAGGCAGCCTGAAGTTGCTCTTCCCTTAAGTCAGAGGACAGCAGCAGCCTGCCATTTTGTTCTAATTAGTCTTCACCTGGACAGTTGCTAGCAGCCACTTTGCTACTACAAGTCCACTTGCATGTTACTCAATACTGTACATGTAGGAAAATACTGAGACATGGTCACAGACCATAGTTGTAATCAGTGAAAGCTTCTCTCTATGAGTAAGATGGTCAGAGTTGTACTTCTGGGAGTGCTGATTGATTCCAGATTCTCTTTATGGAACATATTGGTGCTATTGCAAATTAAGGTCGCTCTAGACTGGGAAGAGGTTGCAGTTCCATGCAGAGGAACAGTCATTTCATCTGTCTTGTTCTGAAAAAAAAATTATCAAGGGCCACATTTGTGAGAGCCCTGCAGAAGAAGTGATGTTGAGGGGTAACCAACACGGGTTCGTGCAAGGCCGATCCTGCCTGACTAACCTGGTCTCTTTCTGTGACCAGGTAACAAAGAGCTTAGATGTGAAGGAGAAAGTCGATGTCACCTTCTTGGACTTCCAGAAGGCCTTCGACACAGTGTCCCACCCAATTCTGGTGGGCAAGCTGAGGGACTGCGGCATTGACGAATGCATGGTCACATGGGTGGCAAACTGGCTCCAGGGGTGCACTCAGAGGGTGGTGGTGGTGGACGGGTCGATGCTGCCTACACCCTCCCAGGTCAACAGAGTGCCCCAGGGCTTGGTCCTTGGGCCGGTGCTGTTCAACATCTTCATTAGTGACCTGGACGAGGGTGTGAAGAGCACCCTGTTCAAGTTCGCTGATGACACCAAGCTGTGGAGTAAAGTGAATACACCAGCAGGCAGGGACTGCATCCAGGCAGACCTGGATAGGTTAGAGAAGTGGGTGGACCTGAACAGGATGCATTTCAACAAGGGCAAGTGCAGGGTGCTGCACCTGGGGAGAGGGAACCAGCATTATAGTCATAGGTTAGGGGCTGACCCTCTCGGCAACACAGAGGCAGAGCGGGATCTTGGAGTCATGATTGACTCCAGGATGAATATGAGTCGCCAATGCGACGAAGCAATAGGCAGAGCCAACCGCACCCTGTGATACATCACCAGGGGCATCAGTAACAGGTCCAGAGAGGTCCTGCCCCCCTCTATGTGGTGCTGGTCAGGCCGCAGCTGGAGTACTGTGTCCAGTTCTGGGCGCTGCACTTCAAGAGGGACGTGGAGAACCTGGAGAGGGTCCAGAGGAGGCCACTCATATGGTTGGGGGCCTCCGTGGCCAGCCCTATGAGGAGAGGCTGAGGGACCTGAATCTCTTCAGTCTCCGCAAGAGGAGACTGAGGGGGGATCTTGTGGCTGCCTACAACCTTATCAGGGGCCACCAGCAGGGACTTGGGGAAAGTCTTCAAATATACCTTCACCAGGGCCCCCCTTGGAGTCACTAGGAACAATGGCCACAAGCTGAGGGAGGATAGATTTAGGTTAGAGATTAGGAAGAACTGCTTCACTGTAAGGGTGGCCAGAGCCTGGAATAGGCTTCCCAGAGAGATAGTGCTTTCACCTTCCCTGGAGATCTTCGAGAGGAGACTGGATAGGCACCTGGCTGGGGTCTTATGACCCCTGCCACCCCCCAGTGCTCCTTCCTGCCCATGGCAGGGGGTCGGACTCGATGATCTGTCTAGGTCCCTTCCGACTCATTGATTCTATGATACTGGCTGCTTTCTAGTTCTTGAACAAAACAAAACATTCTATACAAATGTCTGATTGCTTATTATTTTTAATGTAGCTATGAGGTTACCAAGTTGCATATTTAACTGGTTGTCCACAATTGGCACTGCTGCTTTAGGTACTTTGCTACTTTGTGTTATTACCTTATCCTTCTTGGTTGTTACTAGACCTCTGCAGTGGTATGCACTGGCAAATTGTGTACCCCTCACCATTTATGTGTATACCTCTGGCACTGTGGCACGCTTGTGCTTTAGGTGGGCATACTAGTAATATTTCACAGTCTGTTTCATAAGAGCTGTACATGGAGACAGTTAATTCCCTGCTTCATGATGCGACTCAACCTCTCTGTAATTCAGAATTAAATTGGCATTTTTATAGGCATACTGCACTCTAAACACTTCTTACATGATCTTCTCTTGCTAATTGCTTTCCATATTTTCCTGTTGGTTTTAAAATAGTGCATCACTTCTTGAGTAACTCATTTGAACAGTTCATTTATTAATGTACTTACTTTCTTAATGCTACTTTCCCTTGTATTTGAAGACCTTTATATTTCCTTTTATCTCTGGCACCATTATCTTCTTCCCCCTTCCCCCTCCAGCTTATCTTTCCCTTTGAGCCTTCAGTGAGTGACTCCTCATATTTGCCTGTGGCTCTGCTTTTACATTTCCAAGACGGGTTTGCTTTTGTCTGTTTGACAGTTCTTTGTGAAGCTGTATTGGCCAAATTTTGTTCCTTGCATTTTTTTTCTGATGATCTGTGTTCTGCAGTACTTCAAGGAGTTTTCTTAGGAGTCTCTCCCCTCCCCGCCCCGGTCATGAATTTTAATATTTTTTTTCCTGTTTCCCTTTACTCAATCTTTCTGATTTACCCCAGCTGTGTTCTCCTGAACTGGATACTTGCACAGTTCTTTGGCTTTGACCCTCCCCCCTCATTCGCCTGCAGATTGCTGATTCCAGGCATTCCTATTTTAACTCCTATGCTTGTTTAGTTCTTTCTCTGTCTGTAAGTAGCAGATCCAGAGTGTCTACACAAGTCCCAGAATTCCACAGTGTAACACATATGTATGAGTCCCTTTTATAATTTAGGGCAGGGGTAGGCAACCCCTGGCATGTGCACCAGAGTGTGACATATGAAGACATTTTGCTTGGCATTTGCACCTTGGAGTGGTGAGCCAGGGAGCTGCAAGGCGCCCAGTCCTGGTTATGGTAGTGCAGCCCCAGCTTCTTCCCCACTGTCCACCTCAAGGCACATGTGCATGCACCCATTGCTGGCATCAAGCCAGGCCAGGGCTCCGTGGACCCCAGTGCAGCTGCTTGCAGTGTCATGTCCTGCCCGTGCCCCCTCCACCCCCCCCCACACACATACACACCTGCTGCAAGCAGTCTATGCTCCCTGGCAGGCAGCAGGGGTCTGCCCAGAGCCTGAGCTGGCTGTGGCAGGCAGCCAGGAGGGTGCAAGCAGCTGCACCAGATTCCACAGAGCCCCAGCCTGGCTTGTAGCTGGCAGTAGGTGCATGCGCCCCTTGGGGCGGATGCCAGGGAAGGGGCAGGAACCGTGCTGCCATGACAAGAATTGGGCCCCTCACGGCTCCCCCACTGTCTGTCCCCAGCACACCAACATCTAACAAGTTGATGTTGTGGGTGTTTTTGGCACTCTGCCCAAACATGTTGCCATCCCCCAATTTGGTACCTTTCTTGTTGAACTCCTTTTAATTTAGATCATAATCACGGAAGACTTTCTGTAGTTCAAGCAGTTGATGCAAGAAGCTTTAATTCCAGCAAATATCTGCGTTCATTTTTTATTTTCTGTTTTATTTCGGGTATTCCATAAATTTTCCCTATCAGACTTATTTTAAAATTGTAACATACTTTCTTTGTGATCACTTCCCTTCTCCCATTTTATAAAGCTGGGATCATCCACTTCCATGCAGACCTTTCTGTTTGAAAGTTGTCATCCTGCTAACCTGTGTTTGTGCCTTAAGGTAAAAAAAATAAAGTCCATTGCTCATTATTCTAATGTTTTTTGCTTGTGTACTGTGCATTTCTATGTTGCTGTAAATGCCCAAGATACAAGTTAATACTATTGAACTGCTTATTTTGGAATAACTTTATTTTGAGTTCTAGCCTGTTCTTGGATGTTGGAAGTACATGCCCCGAGCACTACCAGGAGTGACCAGGAATAATGGTCACAAGGTGGCAGAGAGTAGATTTAGGCTAGATATCGGGAGGCGCTACTTCACGGTCAGGGTGTCTAGGATCTGGAACCAACTTCCAAGAGAAGTGGTGCTGGCTCCTACCCTGGGGGTTTCATAGTTTCTAGGGTTGGAAGGGACCTGAGCAGATCATCTAGTCCGACCCCCTGCCATGGCAGGAAAGAATACTGGGGTCAAATGACCCCAGCAAGATGTTCATCTAACCTCCTCTTAAACACCCCCAACCTGTAGGTATGGTGTCGGTTGTTCCTCCCCAGGTGCATCACCTTGCACTTGTCTGTGTTGAAACCCATCCTGTTCTCATCCACCCACCCTTGTAACCTGTCAAGGTCTGATAGTAGCCTGTTGCATCCTTCCAGTGTGCCCACGTCCCCCCACATCTTAGTGTCATTAGCAAATTTGAATAGGGTGCTTTTTACCCCCTTGTCCAAATCACTGATTAAGATGTTGAACAGTGCGGGCCCGAGGACAGAGCCCTGCGCAACCCCACTGCCCACGTCCTTCCAGGTTGAGAAGGACCCATCCACTACCACCCTCTGGGTGCGGCCCTCCAGCCAGTTGACGACCCATTTGACTGTGTGGGTGTCTATACCACAGCCCCCCAGTTTCTTAATGAGAACAGGGTGAGAGACAGTGTCAAAAGCCTTCTGGAAGTCCAGGAAGACTATATCCACTGCTACCCCTGCATCTAATGATCTGGTGATCTGATCGTAAAAGGCCACCAGGTTGGTCTGACAGGACCTGCCACTGATGAACCCGTGTTGGTTGCCCCTAAGCATGCAGTCCCCTGCTGACCCCTCCTGGATGTGTGCCAGCATAATTTTCTCGAACAGCTTGCCTAGGATCGAGGTAAGACTAACCGGCCTATAGTTTCCCGGGTCCTCCCTCCTGCCTTTTTTGAAGATGGGAACCACAATGGCCCTCTTCCAGTCCTCCAGTACCTCACCAGAGCACCACGAGTGCTCGTAACGCCGTGCCAGGGGACTTGCAATGACCTCGGTCGGTTCCTTTAGAACTCTAGGGTGGAGATCATCCGGGCCGGCTGACTTGAATACGTCCAGCCCCTCCAGAAGCTCCCTAACTAAATCCTTGCTAACCCTTGGCCCAGGTGTGCCTCCCCCGGGGCCCGAGGGGGGCCCAGCAGGGAGGTGGCTGTTCTGGTCCCTTCCTAGGAAGACGGAGGTCTTTAAGAGGAGGTTAGATGAACACCTTGCTGGGGTTGTTTGACCCAAGTAATCTTTTCTGCCATGGCAAGACTAGACGATCTACAGATGATCTAGACGGACTAGATGATCTGCTCGGGTCCCTTCCAACCCTAGAAACTATGAAACTATGATTCTTATGCTTACTGTGTATTACAGTGAGATTTGGAAATATCTAGTTGCCTATTTACCACTGGCAAATTAGCATTCTTTCTGTGCTGAGAGAAGGGTCTTAACCCATCAGCTTGTGCAGAATTTAAGCTTTTATTAACCCCCCCCCCCCCCAAAGAATCCCAAATCTTCTGTCCCTTCTATTTCTTGTGGGTGCAAAAATTATACTTCCAAACTGAGGCAAATTGCACCAGGTAAAGCCATTTTCTACACCAGTGTCATGCTTTTACATTTCAGGTTTGCACTGGCACAGCTATGTTGCTGAGAAAAAAACTGTGAACAGACAACCTGGTTGGGTCTGTGGGCAGCCAAATTTCTTGTAGTTGCTGCTCGTGCAAAGCAGAATGAAATAGATGGGACACTTGACAGCTCATTGGCATTATCCTTAACTCTGCAGGCAGTTGTGAATCTTAGAGCTTATGTGCATTAGAAAAATAGATCAAGTTTAGGGAAGGGTCAGCTAACTAACTTTGAGATAACTGCAACTTTTTTTCCCCACAGTGCGTGTGTGTGTGTGTGTAGGGACGCAAGTTATTGAACAGCTCAAGGTGCATCTCCAAACTCACTTTAACTAGTGGACAATCAGTTAACAATACTACTTGGTAACCTCATAGCTACATTCATGGAATTTTAAAATAATATGCAATCTGATGTTTGTATAGAATAGTTTGTTTAAATATGACTTATCCTAGCTAAGGTGGCTTTTGGAATATCATAGAAATTAGCATAGAGAAGTAAAGCTGGAAAGGTCCTCAGGAGATCATCTAGTGCAGCGGTTTTCAACCTTTTTTCATTTGCAGACTCCTTTGGAAGTTTCAAATGGAGGTGCAGACCTACTTGAATCTTAAGCGAGGGTGTTTACGTACTTTTGACCATAGTCATCTTTTGTGGGCCACTTAGTCTGCAAATCCCAGGTTGAAAACCACTGATCTAATCCAACCAGGGATTGAACCTGCACCCTTGGGGTTATTAACACCATACTCTAACCCAGTGGTCTCCAAAGTGGGGTGCACGCACCCCAGGGGGTGCGCAAAACAATCCATTGGGGTGCAGGAAGAAAATATTAGCACTTCTATTTATATTTTTATAAATATACATATATTGGGGGTGTATGGTCAAAATTTTTTACTGAAAGGGGTGCGCAATCAAAAAAAGTTTGGAAACCACTGCTGTAACCAACTGGACTAAATGGCCACTCAATTCGCAATTACTTTTTTAACTGATGTTGCAAAACCAGCTTTTTTTAATGGAGACTGGTAGATTGCCAGTGGTAGAGTTTTATAACCATCTGTGATGTTTTGTCATGTTAATTCCTTAACACACTTTATTTTAGTCTGTAGTAACCATGTAATTTAATAACAGGTGCCATATCCCAGTGTCTTAGCATGTTAATTCTCCAGAGGCAGAGTATTGCTATCATCTCAAATAAGAAAAAGTAGAATCCATTTGCCGAGTCACTTATTTTAAATTCCCTGCCAATAGCCATGGATTTGGAGGCAGTTGTGGAGGTGCTGACCATATCTAGATCTGGGGGAGGGAGGCAAGGTTTAAAGTTTTAAAAATTAAGTGAAAATGTAGAACTAGAGTGCACATAAATGAATTGAGTAGACTTAACAGTACTGGTACAATTAAAACAGTACAAACCCCCTAGTGAGGGTACAGGTACAACAGTTTAACTAGGGTCATGCTGGGGTGAAATAACATATCTATATAAAATGCTACTGCTTTTTATTTTTAACTCACAATGTTTACCACTTTTTGGGGTGTAATATGCCAGTAAGACTATTTCAGTAGAAAAGAAAGCCTTTCTTATAAGTAGCTCTGGTGATGGAGTTTACAAACCGTTCCAACTTGACAGAGAAGATTAACAAATTGAAGCCTTCTCATCATTTCTAGTCCAGCTTTATTTTGAAAGCCAGTAAAGAGTGACAAGCCCTTATCCGTACTTGAGACTAAACAGGGTAGAAACATTGCTGCAGATCCCAAACCTAGACAGAGAAAGCTGTGACTTAGCTGGGTTGATTTTTTTTATAAAAACAATAATAACAGTTGATATTGCTATCTTGTCTAAACTCAACTGGTACAAATCGTTAGACACGTCCTCTGTGCCTTGGGTTTGCTCTTCACTGTTTGCTGGCCATAGGTGGCTGGATCAATGTTAATCTGAGTACCCTTATGAGAGTTCTCACAGGTAAATTCTTATCTGCAAAGCCCAAGCACATTAGCGAAGAGATGACCAATTAAAGACACAAGTCTGACATTTACGGTGCACTGATATAGATTTTTTTGGCTGATACCAATGGCTGATTATCAAACAGCCATATTGGCTGATACTGATCTGATAGCCAATATGTGGCCTAGCAGCTTGGAGAGCAGCATCTGGCTGGTAAGTCTGTAGGGGGGAAGAGGTGGGGCGGGGGTTGCAGATCGAGGCTCCCACAGTGGTGGAGGCAGTGGAGTTGGGGCAGAGGCAGGTGCTGCTCAGCCAGGGTGTGGTGGGGCATGGGATGGAGCCATGGGTGGGTCATTTGGAGGGGCACGGGGGGAGGGGGACATTTCCTTGTTGCTGCATGTACTCCCAGAGAGGCATGGAGGCATATGCCCCCTGGATTTGTGCATGGGGTGAGGGCAGGCTACCTGCTGCAGGCTTGGGGTCAGGGGCTGCACCAGTCTCTTCCCAGCAGAGACTGTGACTGGGCTGGGACTGTGACTGGGGTGTGCAGGGGCAGGGTGGGCAGCGGTGGTGTTGGGAGGAGGGGCTATGGGGTGGACTACAACCACCCCAAAATTTACTGTGGCCCTCCCATAGCCCCCCTCCCAGCACCAGCTCCTAGTGCAGCCCTGGCCCAACCCCCCTGCTGGGAAGAGGCCAGTGCAGCCCCTGGCCCCGAGCCTGCAGTGGGCAGCCCGTCTTCGCCCCACACACATATCCAGGGGGCACATGCCCCCTATACCTCCCCTGGGGGTGCATGCAATGGTGGAGACCTGTCCCTCTCCCCTCTGCGCCCTATGGATGAGCCACCCGTGGCTCCATCCCATGCCCCACTCTGCCCCAGCTGGACAGCGCCTGGCCCAGCCCCTCACCTTGGGTGTCTTGATCTGCACCCCCCTTTTAGTACATTAAGTCTTGGTAAGCTTGGTCTTTCTTTAAGTATTACTGCTGCTGCCGTTACTTTAGAGCTATTAGGTAGCACAAAGGTCGCTTGGACTAGATGTCTTGGTAGTCTAGTGCCTCTGACCTTAATTACTTTATAAGAGGTTCTTTTATCCCCTTTCTAATCTGCGGAATCTAAAATGCAAATCTGGGCACCTGTGTCTAATAGCATATCGATTGACTTCTCACTTTTATTTATTGAATATTTACAGGTATCTGAATTAAGGGGCCAATGTTAACTTTAGATACTGGTCTCTGGCCTGCTACGTGAGGGACTTGGGGTTTGTCAGCCTAAAAAAGAGAAGCCTGAGGGGGAACTTGGTAGTAGCTTACCACTACATCAGGGGAGTCCATCAAGAGCTCGGTGATGGCCCCTTTCCTTGAGGGTTGGGCTGGCCGGACTGCTTAGGCCACACGATCGGGGGAGGAAAAGGCTGGGAGCCCTGCATGTCCTTGGGAAAGTGTTGACAGTTCTGCCCTTGGGGCAGAGAATCTCTCTGGTGACACTGCTGGCGGTGCAGAAGGCTCAGCTTTCAGGCGTGCCCTTTTGCTACAGTGTTTAGCCCACAGTCCTCGCAGGACATTGGGCAGTCTGTCGATTTGCACTTCATTGAAACTGGCAGCTAACAAGTCTTTAACCAAGTCTTTTCACATTGTTGCTTGCGGAGTCTTCGGCTGGCTTTCTCTGGCTTTTTTTAACAATTTGTGGGGGCCAGGGGGTTTGTGTTTCATTGAGGCCATCACCATGGCCTTGGTGGTTTTTGTTGGCTTAAAGCCCTGGCTTCTGTAAAATGGGTAGAAGCTGCACTAATTGCTGGATTGTATTTCTTACTGCGTGATCTACTGCTTTTGGCTCTAAGGCCAACAGGGCTGAGGTGCACTTTGTTAGTGCTCGCTGGCAAAACTTCTTTTATAACGGTGCTGTAATGACTTTTGCATTTGGCTTGTGAGTCTAAACTGCTGCACGAATGATTTCGGTTGGTGCTAACTGGTACAAGCAGTGGACAGCTTCCTTTAAATTGGCCCACACAAATAACAAAAAACACTTAGTCTAACCTTTACAAAGCGTTCAGCAAGAACCTTTACTATACCGACATAATTTTCAGCTGTCAGATTTTTTATCGGTTCCTTTTATATAGACCGATACATTGGTGCACCTCTACTGACATTGTGTCTGCAATGAATTATTCTTAGCAGCTATCTAATTTCATTACAACACAGCAGAGATTGTCAGATTTTAATTTTTAGCTTTTAGTCAATCTTGCTTTTGGTCCCTAAATACTTGGGGGATGCTGTTATGTGGGAATCATTAATTTGTTCTGTTGATGTTTTTCTGTTTTAATTTGTACTTATTTGACAGTAAAAAGTTACTTGTCTAGGATGTGTGCTATTTACATACAGGAATGGGAGTTTATCTGGTTCAGTTCCTGGTTGTCCCACATAGCGTCTCCTTCTGTTGACCTTTGGTGTCTTCCTCAGGCTTTTCATGCTAATGTATTTGTATTTGGAACTTTTCAAGGCAATGTGGAAGTGACCCCCTGGCTGTGAAGGAGGATGTGCAGGGTAGAGTTATTTGTCCTGGGTCCATGGATAATACTTATGCAGATGCTTCTTTACAAATGCAGGCAGAGAAGTTAAAATGGAGGAGTTAACTTGCCTAGGATATGCTGATAGAACCAAGAGTAGGATCTAGGTTGTATAGGTTGTAGGGCAGTACTTTATGCACTGGGCCATCCTGTTTCTCCTTTGTTATAATTGTAGGATTTATAATTATTCTGTTTCCTACTCTCTTTACTTGTTTGAATTTTGTAAAGCAAGTCTCTTCTAACACAGTCACTGTAATTGTTCAACAGATTTTTTTGCTTTTTTTTTTTTTTGCTTATACTGCACCTGCTACTAAAATTTGGATTTTAAAATGTGCTTAAGGGAGTTGGTTACAGACATATTCTACCATGGGTGATTGCCATCATTCTGGGCTTTGCTGGTTGACCCCTGCCCCTGTTTGCTACTACATGTCAGAGTGTTTTTAAGTCTCCCTAGAGGTATTGTGTATTGGCTACAGGCAAGGCTAGGGACTTTGACTGGGGTGTGCCAGTGTTCCTGTTGGGACCAAAGCTGGAGGTTCCTGGCTAGAGGCTTTTGACCCTCCACTTGGGGTCAGACCAATCAATATATTTGGGGTCAGAAAGGAATTGTACCCCTTGGTCAGATTGGTATGGACTGTGGTATTGCCTTCCTCTGTAGTGGTGGGGCATGACCCTCTATCCAGGATCTCTTGAACATATATTGACAACATTTCATAGAAATGGGACATTGCCTACGAAGGTTCCCCTGGTTTACCTGCAGCAGGTGAGGGTATTATATTTGCATTGGCAGGGTTGACGGTAGGCTTATGTAGGGTTTAGATCGGGGTAGGCAGTGGTTTTGGCCAGTTTGCTGAAAAATCTGCCAAGTCTACCTTGTAAGGTGCCAGAGTGCTGGCATGCCAGAAAAACAAAACTGGGGTGGGGGGGTACGTGGCAGGATGCACTGCATATTAACATGGTCAATCATAAATGATGCTTTATTACAGTAAATACTAGATTTTCTAAAAATTCTAAACCTGGTGACAGTAAATAAAATTTCATATATTGCCTTTGTTGTTGTGTATTTCTTTTTGTTAAGTGTGTTGTGATGAGAGAGAGAGAGAGGAGAGAAAGGAGACAGAAAAAAACAGAAGAAAAGGAGACAGAAAAAATAGCAGAGAAGAGAAAAGCACTAACCACTTGGGTGGGAGCAGGGTGGGGTCAGTTGTTTGGAGTGGGTGGCAGTGGCCCAGGTGGTGCTGGAGAGGTGACTGGGGGGGCAAGGTGAATTTTGGGGTGGCTATAGCCCCCCCTCTCATCCTGCCAGAGCCACCCCTGTGCATTGGTCTCCAGAGCCCCAGCTGGACTTTGTGCCACTGGTTGCAGCATGCACCCCTATGTGTGGATGGCGGGGGAGGGGCAGGGGCAGCACAACCTTGACCCCTCCATCGCCGTCCCCTTGTAGGCATGCATGCATGTGGTGCCTCAGGCCCCTCTCTTGCCCTGTACCCCAAAGTGCACATGCAGTTGGCACCAGCATGGAGCTGGTGCCACGCCCTTCAGAGCGGATGGTGGGGGAGGAGCCTGGGGTTGTGTTGCCTTGGGCCCCTCCCCTGCCATTTGCCCAGAGGGGTGTGTGCAGCAACCAACAGCACAAAGCCTTACTGAGGCTCTGGAGCCCAGGACAGAGGGGTGGCACTAGGGGGAGGCTTGGGGAAACTAGCACCCCAAAATTTGCTTTAGCCCTCCTGTAGCCATCTCTCCAGCACTGCCTGGGCTACTACTACCCACAGCCCAGCTACCTCCCCCTGCACCAGGTAGAGGCTGGTGCCACCCCTGAGGCTGGCCCAGGCTCTGGGTAGCTGCTGCCAGCCATGGAGCCAGGGCTGCTCCCAGCAGGTGGCTGGGAGGCTGCAACCCCTCCTGCAAGCAGCCTGAGCTCCATGGCTGGCAGCAGCTGCCCAGAGCTCGGGCAGGCGGTGGTGTGTTGAGCAAACTGGCCTCACGTGCCAGTTGGGAGTTGCTGATCCATGGTTTAGATTATGGTTTGTACAGAATGGTTTGGATAGGGATGATCTTGTCTCAGGCAGGGGGTTGGACTAGATGACCTCTGGAGTTCTGTTCCAGCCTGACTTCCCTATGATTATGATTCCAGTGATGTTTGAGAGGAGTTAGGATTTCTAGGTACCTAAGATGATTTGTGCATCTGACAGGAATGGAAGGTCTTTCTTCCTGCAAATGACAGAGGACTCGGAACAGACCATTGTGGAACCTGACTGGAAACCTCCTGCTATTCTAAAGTGGTCCATTCTCAAAAGAATGAGCTCACTGGGAAGTAAAACAGAGAAAAACCTTCCTTTCAAGGACCCTTTGTCTAAACGGACTGTAAGCCCTTCTTGAGCAGAGACAGTGTCTCTCTTTGCTCAGCATACAGGCTTCTGTCTTGGACAAAGTATGGATGCAAGGAAATCAGTGGATGTGATCTTGGACACAATCTCTCAGTGCCACTGGAAGCAATGAAAATAGAAAGCGGAGAGACATGTACCTTAGTGAAGAATATGACTGCACTCTAAACCCAACCCCAGTATCCTGGGGCTGAGCCAGGGGGAGTGTGTGGGTGCAGTCGCACCATCCTTCTGCTGTGCGGTGTGCATGTGCAGTGAGCTCCATCCCTACGACTTAGTCTGCCTATGCCAATACCACACAAGACGCCAGTGCTGTAAAAAAAATCCTACAGAAAGAGTTAGAGGTCTGTGAAAGGACTCGAGGTAGAAGAGATCTCCAACCGCAAGCCAGGAAGTTGAAAGAGGATATTGGAGACCTGTGCTTCTGTTAGTATAAAGAGCCCATGGCACAAGAGAAAGGAGAAGAGAGTAGTCCCCCTGCATTCTCTGGAAACTCCACATCACACATAACCATCCAAGAACAGCTAGCAACTAATCTGCTACTTTAACCACCTCTTTTTTTGATCAGTCACTTTGTGAACCCTGAAAGCAAAGGGGTGTAGCCATACTAGTTAGATCCAGAGAATGCGAAGTAGAGGCTGTGTCCTGAATCTGAACCTGAACTCCAGTGCAGGCTATTTTCCCAACTCCTCCAGGCCCAAGGGGCTTCTGGAACAGTAGAAGGGGCTTCTGGAACATGATGGGCTAAATTTGATTGGGTCTGAGTCTTTCAACTTTCTTCCCCTTCCCAGAGGCTGCTGTGACTTTGGAACCTTTCTTTTCAGAGGAAATGGATCTTGACCATCAAGTTATGCCATTGACTTGTACATATCTGTCAAGTTGCTTTCTCACCCACTTCTGTCTGTTTTATCAATTTGTGTCTTGTTTCATAGTTGTTGAGGTTGGAAGGGACCTCAATAGATCATCAAGTCCAACCTGCTGCCCTGGGCAGGAAAGAGCTCTGGGATCAGATGTCCCCAGCCAGGTGCTTGTCCAACTTCCTCTTAAAGACCCCTAAGGTAGGGGAGAGCACCACCTTCTTTGGAAGCCCATTCCAGATTCTGGCAAACCTTACCGTAAAGTAGTTCTTCCTGATTTCCAACTAAATCTGCTCTCTGTCAGTTTGTGGCCATTGTTTCTGGTCATTCCAAGAGGCATCCTGGTGAACAGAGCATCTCCAGTTTCTTGCTGTCCCCCCCCCCCCCGCCCCCCCAGTGAATTTGTAAACAGCCACAAGATCCCCTCTCAGCCTTCTCTCGTGGAGGCTGAAGAGATCCAGGTCCTTCAGTCTGTCCTTGTAGGGCCTTACCTGCAGGCCCCTAACCATAACAGTGGCCCTCCTTTGGACCCTCTCAAGGTTATCCACACCCCTTTTGAAGTGCGGCGTCCAGAACTGGATGCAGTACTCCAACTGTGGCCGGAACAATGCCGCATACAAGGGAAGTATCACCTCCCTGGACATCTTGTTACAGTCCAGCAAAATACACCTTGGCAGAGGGGTGTTCAGGCTTTTACTCTAAGGATACATTGCCTCCAAAACCAAGGGCTGTATCCTGATGGAGGCCTCCAAGAAGAGTAAAAGCTGATGTAGACCAGGCCATGTAGTTCAAAGTGCTTCAGTGGACCATGCAAAACCAGCTAGTGTTTGTCATGGGCAGTTACTTACCATCAAGCTCAGATGCTTTGGAGAACAAATAAAAGAGGTTTTCTGGGGTAAGGACTGTGTAGCTCAGTCACAAAAGTAAGCACACACTAAGGGGTGTAAGAATGAGGAAGATGAAAGCCTCCTTTTAGACAGCTTTGAGGATTTGCTTGTGTCTGGCCTCCATTGTGGATATAGGAGTAAGAAGTATCTCTTTTTTAATCTCCTCTGGGACACTGGGTGCCTATTCATCCCACTATGTATCTGCACTGTGCAACATCTTCCCAGCTTGCAGCTATTTTATGGATGCCAGGTCAAAGCTAAATATCACTTGGGCAAGCTATGTATTGGCATAAAAAGATCATTTCTGAGCTGGGAGACTGATTCTGCTGTATTTTAAGTGGTATGTGAACTGTTCTTTAGGTCCAGCAGTCCAAGTATTTCAGTATTGTCTTTGGTTGAGGGCATCTGTCCAGACTGTCCTGAGGTTGGCAGCTGGGGATAGAATTTTCCCAAATGTCTGTGAGTTAAGAACTCAAAACCCAGCGACTTTCAACAGCAATTCAGAAAAAAAACGCCTGTAATAAACTTGTCTGTGGGGACTTCCAGAGCTGTTTGTCCCAAGGAATAGACTAAGGCTTACCCTGGGATAACTCCTTATCCCCACAAGCCCTACCTCCACTTCCCTTATACTGGACCTCATAGATGCAGCAAGGGGATCTGTCGGCTCCAGGTAGCCTCTCTTTTGGGTTGTGAAATAAATGTTAAGTACCCCTCTCCATAGAAAGGGCTAACCTGAAGTAGCATTTGCCTAGAGATCACTTTCCACAGGCAACCAATAAGGAGGCAAAACAACAAAAGGATATATTATGTAGGAGAAGGTAGACAAGGTTCTTTGGGTAATATTTTTTGGTTATGTAGGAGAAAAGACTTTTATACAAGCAAAACTGACCATAAAGTTGGAAAGAGGAAAAAAAAGACAAGAGTTTCTTATGTTGTCATCTGGCTACCTTCTTGCTGTCCTGAGAGACCTGCCAATGTTTTTAGACATCAGTCTTCTTGCTGATTCTTACCAGCCCTGGCTGCTGGGGACCTAGAATCAGCTTTGGAGGTTCTATCTTAACCAGAGTCTAAAAAGCCACCAAGCGTACCTTCCCCCCTCCCGCCCCCCCATATTATTATATTTCTTCATGAGTCATCAGAATCCTTCAGAAATATTTGGTCTCCCTGGGTTACCTGGCACCTGGCATTCCTCTGACCTGATGGTCCATTCCTCACAGATGCTTTCACTATGGAGGAGTTGATTTCCCCATTACAGTCAGACGAATATCTTGGGTGCCCAATTTAAGATCTCCTGCCTGTGTCTGGGGGTGGTATTTTTCCTTAAAGATGCATCCCTGCATTCCTTAGGAACTAAACTCCATGCTCAAAATTAAAGATAAACATAAAACAGCATAACATAATCTTTACAGTGATAACAGTAACATAAATGGACACAGCATAACAGATTTTTCAACAAGACTACATACACATGATCCATTAGTGCAATACATGGAAGAAAATCATAGACTCATAGAAAATTAGGGTCCGAAGACACCTCAGGAGGTTATCTAATCCAACCCCCTGCTCAGAGGAGGACCAGCCCTAACTAGATCATCAGAGCCAAGGCTTTGTCTAGTTGGGTCTTAAAATCTTTCAAGGGTGGAGAGTCCACAACCTCTCTGGGTAACCTGTTCCAGTGCATCCTTAGTGAGAAAATCCTTCCTAATATCTAACCTAAACTTCCTTTGCTGCAACTTGAGACCATTGCTCCTTGTTCTGCCATCTGCCACCAGTGAAAACAGCCTAGATTCATCCTCTTTCGAACCCCCCTTCAAGTTGTTGAAGGCTGCTATTAAATGCCTTCTCAGCCTTCTCTTCTCTAGATGAAACAAGCCCAGTTCTTTCAGCCTCTGTTTATAAGTCATGTGCCCTAGACCCCTCACCATTTTTGCTGCCTCCACTGGACTCCTATTTGTCCAAATCCTTTCTGTAGTGGGGGGCCCAAAACTGAATATAGTACTCCAGATGTGGCCTTACCGGAGCTGAGTAGTAGGAAATAATCACTTCTCTTGACCTACTAGCAACATGTCTACCAATGCAGCCCAATATGCTGTTAGCTTTCTTAGCAACAAGAGCATGCTGCTGGCTCATATTCAGCTTATTGTCGACTGTAACCCCCAGGTCCTTTTCTGCAGAGCTGCTGCCTAGCCAGTCAGTCCCCAGCCTGTACCAGCGCATGGTATTGTTCTGTCCTAAGTGCAGGACTTTGCACTTGTCCTTGTTAAACCTCATGAGGTTTTCTTTTAACCCAGTCTTCCAATTTGTTTAGGACTAGGTCACGGAATCCTATCTCTACCCTCCAGCTTGGTGTCATTTGCAGACTTGCTGAGGGTGCACTCTATGACCTCTTCCAGGTCATTGGTGAAGATACTGAACAAAACACCCCAGGACTAACCCCTGGGGCAGTCCACTGGATACCAGCTGCCAAGTAGACATTGAGCCATTGATTACTAACCTCTGGCCACGATGCTCCAGACAGTCTTTCTATCTAGCTTACAGTCCAGTCATCTAGCCCATACTTCCTTAGCTTGCCTGTGAGAATGTTGTCGGAGACTGTGTCCAAAGCCCCACTAAAATCAAGGTATACCACATCCACTGGTCTCCATGCATCCACAGAGCCAGTTACTTTGTCATAGAAAACAATCTGGTTGGTCAGGCATGACTTGCCCTTAGTGGATCTGTGCTGACTGTTCTTAATCACCTTCTTCTCCTCCAAGTGCTTAGAAATGGGTTCCTTGAGGATCTGCTTGCTCTGTGATTTTTTTTCCAGGGACCGAGGTGAGGCTGACTGGCCTGTAGTTTCCTCGATCCTCCTTTTTTTGTTTCTTATGGGCAGTATGCTTGCCGTCTTCCAATCACCTGGGACCTGTTCCGATTGCCATGAGTTTTCAAAGGTGAGGCAAGCGGCTCTGCAGTCACATCAGCCAACTCCTTTAGCATCCTCAGATGCCTAGCATCTTACCACATGGACTTGTACATGCCCAGCCTTTCTAAGTAGTCCCTACCCTGTTCTTTTGCTGCTGTTGGCTGCATACCTCCTTCCCAAAATGCTGGCAGTAGTCTGGGTATTGACCTCTTTTGTGAAGACTGAGATGACAAAGTCATGGAGTATTTCAGCCGTATCTGCATTCTGTCATTAGGTTGCCTCCCCCATTAAGTAAAGAACCCACACTTTCCCTGACCTTCCTCTTGTTATTGATTTACTTGTAGAAATCCTTCTTGTTCTTCTTCATGTCCCTTGCTAGCTGCAACTTCAATTGTGCTTTGGCCTTCCTGACGCTGGGACCTGCATGAAGCCAGCCTGGCCCAATAGCAGGCTAGTGCCAGGAGCTATGGGGAGTCCCACACCATCAGGCTGGGCCAACTTGTGGGGTTCCTGGCACTCTAGCTGAGAGTCGCACATGGAGTCACATAGCCAGAGTCCCATGAGCCCCACACTGTAGCTGGGAACCACATGGTGCCTTCCCCTCACACCCTGCATCTACACACAGACACACATACAGCCCCACCCACATCCCACATACACATCCACACGCATACACTCACAGCAACCCACCTACCCAACCCCCCACAAAATTGGTAAATGATCAAGGCTTCTTTTGGACATATTATGCAGTCACTTCTATATACACAACAAAATGCACACAACTTGGGACAAAAATATTTTTTAAAATACAATATGTTATTGTAGATGTGTGATTTTTAGTATATAATTTAGGTTTTTTCAGTTTGAAGATAGTAAACCTCATCTCAAAAGGAGTACTTCTGGGTCAAGGGTAGGGGCTTCTAGTGGTTTGCCAGGGGGTTATGGGTGGGGCTGTCTTTGTGGCCTTTGACAGCTCACCAACATTTGTTAAGCAGCCCCCAAATTGAAATAATTGCCCGGCCTTGGACTAGAGTGTTGTGGAAATGTATATGAGGGTGCTTTTTGCCTGAAAGCTTGTCAAACATTTCCTCCCCAACTGTCCAATTGATCCAATAAGTTATCACAAAAAAAACATCCCTTGTACATTTCCTGGATCATTGTAGCTATTACGCCATTCCAATGCTGCTTTGACACATTAGAATGTCCCTTTTAACATTGGGGGAAATGGGGTAGAGCAGGGGTGGGGAAAAAATGCAGCCTGGAGGCTGGATGCAACCTGCCAGGCCATTCTATCTGGCTCGCGGGGCCCCTAAAAACAAATTAAAAAAATTAATATTAGTCTGCCCTGAGCTGTCTGTCATGTGGCCCTCGATGGCTTGCCAAAACTCAGTAAACGGCCCTCTGCCCAAAATAATTGTCCACCCCTGGGTAGAGGAAAGATGGGCAGACGAGTCTTCTATAACTGCAAAATCCATAACCCTAACTAGATGTTTTCACATTGACACAAATCAAGTAACAGTTTAAGGATGAGATTTGTCTAATTTCCTTAAATAGTTCATAAAGTAGTGCGCTACCGCAAAAGAAAACGAAATATGGCCACTACTGGAGGAAGTGTTCTTCAACCTGTCAGGATTCCTATATATATATTAGGATCCAGCATAAATTCCCCCCAGAATGCCCCTTTGGTCTACAAGAAAAAGGATCTGGCTTCACTTCAAGATGGAACAATAGACCTTGATGCGAGGGAGTCCCAATTCTTATCACTGTGTCATACCAGTTCTCAGACAGTGCATCATTTGAGCCAGTACTCAATTGGGAGCAGTGCTTACGCATCCCAAATAAGTTCTGAGAGGTAAAAGGGGAGTGCTGTTGTGAGCCAGTTCTTCCAAATGAACTGGTGTTTTGGCAAGGAGAGGTTCAGTGTACTGGCTGGAAGACACTCTAGTCTTTGACATTTGGCACTGGATGTGATATTGAATGCTCCCAGCCCTAGCCTAGGTCCTGACAGCATCAGAATTCAGTACTTTATATCACATCCTCAGAAGCCATTCTTGGCTTTCCTGACACCTTTCACACGTTTACAGTAATAATAGGGGCCCATTTACAGAATGGGAGATAATTGGCTAGGCAGCACCATTGCTGAGAATGATCTGCAGTTCTTAGCCTTACTAGATCAGTGGTTCTCAATTTCATAGACTCGAAACACCTCTCAGAAGATGCCAGATCTTAATTATCACTTGTTTTTTGACTACAGAAAAATACTAGAGCAATTCTTCTGTTGCAAAGAACTCGGAAAGACACTACCATATCAGAATGTTTTTAACACTGTGAATTCCTATTTGGAATTTAGGCAGACAAGGTTCTTTGGGTGAATCTAATATCTTTTATTAGACCAACTTAAATAGTTGGAAAACAATTATTAAGCAAGTTTTTGGATTCAAAAACCCTTTGTCAGGCTAAGGAAGTTTCAGCAGTTGGTGTGTGCTCTTCCTGGATGGAATGAAAAGTAAAGAAGCCAGAGGCTGGGCTGCATATAAGACAGGTAGTTGGTGAAAATGTAGATTAAGGAGTCAAAGGGTGAGAGACAGGCTGGGGGGGGAGGGGGATGAATAGTGGAGAGATACCTGGGGAGTCAGATGTCAGGCAGGTTATAATGCATCATAAATCCAATGTCTATATTTGGTCCATGGTTTTTAGTATCCAGGAGGTTGATGAAATGGAGTTCATAGGCTCGTCTCTGGGAAGTGTTTTGTAAGTTCCCTTTGAGGATCAGGACGGAGAGACTGGAGAGAGAGTGGTTTTCTTGTGAGAAATGTGCCCCCACAGGTAACTTGGTATTCCTGTCTTTGCTAGATTTCCAGTGTGCGTTCATTCTGGTGTGCAGTTGGTGTTTGGTCTCACTTGTGTATTTTCCATCAGGGCATTTGGTGCATTGGATGAGATATATTACATTTCTGGAGGTGCAGCTGTAAGATCCAGGAATGCTGATGGCTCTATTGTGGGGTGTAGTAATTGTGGGGGTGGTGGAGATGTGCTGGCAGGTTTTGCATTTCTTATCATGGCATGGTCTGGATCCATTTGGTGTGTTCTGGGCTGTAAGAAGTTTGCTTCTGGTGATGAGGTTAGCGAGGTTCAGTGCTTGCTTGAAGGCTAGGATGGGTGGCTCTGGGAATATCTTTTTAAGAGTAGGGTCTCTTTCTAGTATGGGTTGCAATCATTTGAGGATTTTCCATACAGGTTCGAGGGAGGGGTGATATGTCATAACCAGCGGTGTGCGATTTGTGGGGCGGGTTTCTTCTGTACTGCAGCAGTTCTTCCCATGGTATCTGGGTGGCTCTTTCAAATGTGCGATCTATCTCTCTGGAGAAGTGTCCTTGCTGGGTGAAAGCCTTTTTAAGATTGGTGAGGTGGCAATCCCGGGTGTTCTCTTCAGTGCAAATTCGGTGGTATCTGAGGGCTTTTTTGGTGTGTTTAGGGTGATTGCTGGTTCTATGCAAATATGTATGTTGGTCTGTGGGTGTCTTGTATAATGTGGTCTGTATTTTACCATTCTGGATACTGATCATCATATCTAAAAAGGAGATGTTGGTGCTGGAGTATTCTAGAGAAAGTGGGCTGGAGGGATGGTAATTGTTGAATTTCTGATGAAACTCGATCGGAGATTGCAGGTTTTCAGTCCAAATGATGAAGATGTCATCGATATATTTTAAGTATAACAAGGGTTTGATGGTGCAGTTCTTGAGGAATTTATGGATTTATCTTGTGAATCATGTTTGCACAACTAACAGTGGTAGCACCCTGTGGCACCCTTAAAAAATCTCAAGGCATCTTAGGGTGCTGTGGCATTCTGGTTGAGAATCAGCGGACATGTCTACACAAGACGCTTATTGTACAGAAGACTAATTCTACTGCGCGTTAGCACAGCAAGTAGAACCCATGCTCATGTGTAGTAGATTTAGTCTAATGTGTACTAATGTCACTAAAAAGCATTTATCTGTGCTAATATGCAGTAGTGCTGATTATGGCACATTAAGTTACTACCTGTCATTTCAGGCACGAAACTTAATGTGCTGTAATTATGGCACATTAATGAACGTGTAGATGTGCCCATTGTGGTAGATCATAGACTTACCATGAGCCAGCAATGTAAGGCAGTTGCCAAAAATGCAAATGTAGTTTTGGCCTGCATTAACAAGAGTATTGAATGCAAGGCATGATGGTTAGGTTTCAGCTGGAGAACTGTGTGCACTTTGTACTCTGAACTTTAAGAACAATGTAGAGAAATTTAAGGGATTCCAGAGATGAATGACAGGTGGTAAATGGAGTGGAATGCAAGTGTATATGAAAAGATTGAGAGATCGACATATCCTTAATTTGTAGAAAAGGAGATTAAGGGGGGGCATGATAGTTATTTTCAAATATTTGAAAGACTGCTGTAAAGATGAGGGAGAATAATAGTTCTGCCAGAGAATGCAGGACAGAAAGCCAGTAAACCATAGATGTAATCTGCAGGAAAACAGATTCAGATTAAATGTTACAAAAAACTTCCTAACTCTAAATAGTAAGACACTGGAGCAAGCTGTCCTGCGATGTTGTGGAATCTTGTTCACTAGAGGTTTTCTAAGAGAGGCTGGAGAGATACGTTGCCTCAGATGATTTAGGAGAGGGGTGTTCAATATCTGCCCCATAAGCCGGATCTCATCTGTGGCACCCATGTCTTCTGGCCTGAAGGATACACCGAGGCTCTGTAAATTCAGTGATGGGGAAGCTGCATTACCATGCCCTGCTGCCAAATGTTCAGATGTGTGGGAAGCCTCAGGCCCTAGGATGTTGGATTCAGTACCTGATCCCAGTGTGCAGGGCTGGGTGGGTGCAGTGCCTGGGCCCCAGGCCCAAACCTGGTGTGCAGGGCAGGGATGAGTCAGCCCTGGGCCCCTGGGACCCAATCCTGGTGCTCAGGAGATGGGTGAGAGTAGTTCTGGGATCCTGGGTGCAGGATCTCTGGGATCCAATCCCAATATGTGGGGGTGGCAGGTGGGGGTGGTGCTGGACCTCAGGCTATGATTCTGCCTATGCCATTCATTTGGCCCACAAGGCCAAAAGGTTGAGCACCATTGATCTAGGAACATTGCAATCTGTGTTTGCGCAGGGTGTTGGACTAGGTGGTTCTCACAGTCCCTTCCACTCTTGTGATTCTGTGATTCTTACAGTACTTACATAGAGATAAATAATTACTGAAGAAACTATCTACTGAGTAGGAGGTCTGTATTTGTACCATCTGTTCCTGAAACAGCTGCTAGGAATGTAATACTGAAGTGATTAGACCAGTGAAACAAACTAGCTAGGGGTTTTTTGGGCTCAAGTATAAGTTTTGTATAAGTTTTCACCTCTTTGACAGTTTACTTCTGTGAAGGTTCCTTCTGAATCGCACCCTATTGTGAGGGTTCAGGGTTCTCCACTTGGATTCCCTTTGGAGGTTTCTGACAGTTGTTTCTAGGTTTTGTAGCCGGGAAACAAGCTGTTTGCTAGCAATGCTGTTCTTAAGTGGGTATTACTATCTTATCAAGGTGTTCCCAGCCTTTCTCTTGTTAATTTTAAACCATCTCTGCCAAATAACCTTTTTCTTGGGTTTGTACAAACAGAGGCTGGGGGAAGTGGGTAGTAGGTGCTGAGGGGGACCCAAAGCTGGCAGGGGCAGAGGTAGCAGAGGACCAGGCATAAGCAGGGGGCAAGGTGCTTGACCTCCCCACTGTCTGCCCCCCCACAGTGGTGGGAAGGATGAATTAAAGATGACCCTCCAATAAATAGATTTGATGCATGGAAAATTATTTACAAGTTTTCCATGTAGGGAATCTAATTACTGGAGGGGTTGCCCTGAATTCCAGGTCATCTTAGATACAAGTAAATATGGTATTTGCAGCAAGGACCTTTTGGGTAAGTCTGCCCAGCTGTATTTATTTCATTATGGAAAACTTCTATTTAGCTAGGAAAATAAGTGTTTGAAAGTCCATTAGGCCAGGAGACAGGCCTTCCAAAATCTTGAAATTTGGTTTAAAAATCTTGGTGTTGAAAATGTTAGGTTCTCTCGCTCTTTCAGAAGGCAACCCAAAACAAAGCAAAAGAAATAGACAAAGCCTTAAGGTGCACTTGGGGCACTGCTTCAGGGTTGTTCCTGAGAAACAGCAGAGGTTGGTGTTAAGAAGAGATCTGGAGTAAAATCACAGGTTTAACAGCACTTTGCACCTCTGGGTTTGAGCGAAGATCCATGTTAGGGCACTGGCAGCCTATGATTTCCTTTAGGTCATTAGTGCATCTCCCAGTGAGTAGAGCTTCTGGGTGAAATCAGTGAGAAGACCGTAAGATACCTGTCATAGTTTAAAACAAGATCTTTCTCTGAGTCATGAATGACTATGTTATCTAAAATCCTGCTCCTTTATATAGATAGTTCCTTGTGCCATAGCTCCAGGGGCACAATGTATGACAGACCTTTTAGGAAATGCAGCATTGGGTGTGAGCGATTCTAAGAAAGAAACAAATCCAGTATAATTTCCTGGGAGCGCAGATGGAGAAGCCTGCTTGAAAGCAGCATGTGGTGCAGCTGATTTGTGAGTTTGAGAGAAATCCCTAGGCTAGCCCCAGCTACTGATGCTCCTAGCAGGAAATCTCATTAAATTGACAGGAATTGTTTCACTCTTTTGAATAACCCTTTTTCCAGTCAAAAGGAGAGTGGATTAATGTGGGTGGCAGCTTAAGAAGCCCCTTCTCTCACTGTGTTATGTTGGAGTGGCATGCTGGAGGATCTGTGCAGGTGAACAGAGCAAACATACTGACAAGGTTATTTTGATGAATCGCCTCTGAAATACTGAGGGAGGTCATTCAGCTTTGTGGGGCTAAAGCCACTCAGGATTTTTTCTGGTTAAAATCAGCACTAGAAATTCTACCTAGAAAGCAGGAGGCAGCCAGTACAGACCCAGATGTACACGTATACTTGTCTCATGCTGAGGGCATCTGTTTAAGAGACCAGGTGCTGCATTCTAAAACATCTGGGAATCCAAAGGTGTCCCTGGCTAGTCTGAGATTTAAGTGGCTTTCTGTAAACGTTGTGTCCAGTAACTGCCTGGCTAAAGAGTCACTGAACAGGAGACACCGAGCTTGAAGTCAGTATGTGTGAGGATGAAGTTCTCTATTGCTGTCTGATACTTTTTGCTTTGGGTGTGACCAGAGAGAATCCTGAAAGGAACCTGTTGGGCCCTGACCTTTTGTACTCAAAATTTCCCTTTAAAGGGAATGGTTTCTGGGAAACAGGAAATACTCAAGAGGCCAATTCTTCTTAATCAGTGGGAGCTGGAAGAGGATGTTCCTAATTATGCCTAATTAAGCCTAATTATACAGAAGTTGAACTTGGCTACTAGGTTTAAAGGTGTGGGCCTCTCTTTTTATTCAACCCGTAGCCTCTGCATAGGAAACTCTAGAAACTGCAAACTCTAGAGCAGACTTGTCCCAGTGCAGAGTGCCTCACCTGTTTGAGCCCCTGGTTAGACAAAAAGTCCCTGGATGTATAGTGCTCCCTTGCTGTTTTAAACAGGGTCCAGTCACATTCTTTATAAAAACACATTTACTATTTCAGTCTTGTTCTTTGTAAGCTTCATAAAGAAGAAAACAAAGACTGCAGAAGCTCCAGGGACCAATCCAGAAGGTGAGATAATTGGAGCACTCACCTTGGCATGAAAAGGACTGCTGGCAAGGTATTAGCTGGTCATTGTGGTGTGTGACAGGAGGGATGCCCAAACAGAATGGTGACATCTAATCTGAGCAGATTGTCACCCATATAGAGGCAAGAGGCAGTCCATTACTTACTGTAGTTTGCTACTCCTATTTCTAACTGTAGAAGGAGAGGCTTGTATCTCCTTCCTTATTCTTTCTGTCTAAGGAACATGCTTCTTATATCTCTTCCCCCACCCCACCCAAGCCTGCACCCACTATAAAGTACTGCCTACAGAAGTGTCTTTCCTATTTGCATTAAATATGAATATTAAGACTGCAATGAAAAACTACATTTTTTAAGTGTACTAAAAAGCTGTTGTGGAAGTCCCCATGTGCTGCAGAATTTAAGTGCAACTTGCTGCAAAGCATATGGGCCTGCAAATAAATTGTACATTCAGGCCATAGATTCAGAGGTAGAAAGCATCAAGATAAAGATAATCCTATTGTTCAGAGACGGACAAGGTTCTTTGGGTAAATATGATATCTTTTATTAGACCAACTCATACAGTTGGAAAAATTCTTCTTTACAGGCTTTTGGACATAAACACCCTTCGTCAGGCTGAGGAAGCAACTGCAGTTTGGTGTGTGCTCTTTCTGGGTAGAATGAATAGTAAAGAAGTCAGAGGCTGGTATGTATGCAAGATTAGAGAGTGAAAACTGAGAGATTGGAGAGAGTGGTTTTCTTGTCAGAAATGTGCCCCCACAGGTAATTGGGTACAGTATTCTTGTCTTTGCTAGATTTTCCATATGCATTCATTCTGGTGTGCAGTTGTTGTTTGGTCTCTCTTACATATTTTCCATCAGGGCATTTGGTGCACTGGATGAGATATTACATTTCTGGAGGTGCACGTGTAGGTTCCGGGAATGGTAATGGTTCTGTTATGGGGTGTAGTAATGGTGGGGGTGGTGAAGATATGTTGGCAGGTTTTATATTACTTATCATGGTGTGGTCTGGATCCATTTGGCATGTGTAACAGGGGGCGCTCTTGGGACCAGGTCTCATGCTGGCCTACCCACCTGTCTCTATGGGGCAGTCTGCCCAGTCTCACCTGCCACTTTGCTGTCCCCATAAACTGGTGGTATAATGCAGGAGACTGCTCATTTCCTGCCCCGATGCCAGGGGGTGCTATCTGCGGCTCTGAACTTTCCCTACTCTGCAGCCCATGTCTTGCAGATGGCATCCACGTGATGTAATCATAACCTACACCACAACTGATGCTCCAGGGTCTCACAGGGACTCCCTCCCTAGAGTAGCAGGTCATTGTGCTTAACCTTTAGGTCTTTCTTTTGACCCACCCTTGGCCTCCTTGCAGCAGAGGACTTACTGGGGTCAGGACTTAACCCTAACTTTCTGGCTGAGCCCCCCCACTCAGCCTCTGGCCCAAACTACGGCCTCAAGCATCCACAAAATACCTTGGCCTCTTCCCCACACATGGGGTTTCTACTATATCCACTCTAGAGACTCTATACCATGCCCCACCCTGGGGTCTTCACATCATCTTCATGATCAGCTACTCATGGGGCTGGCCTATGCGTTGCCCTTCAGGCTGACTCCCAGTTCGGCCCTACTCAGCCCCCCTCATGCACAGTTGTTCAGGCCTACTCCCCTTCAGCCTTACTCCGTGCAGGGCAACACAAGTCTGCTCTCTTCCGTAGGGCCTCACTACACCACCCTCTCTCAGGGCCTTAGGGTCATTCACCCCTGTAGGCTCAGGTGGCACTCCACTTTCCATGCCTGGCCCACCACACTCACTCCCCCAGGGTCTTGCACCCCCCTCACGGGGTCAGGTGGCTGCAGCCATGCCTAGCCCCACTACCGCCTCCCAAAGATGGGGGCTGGGGCTAAGATGCCCCTCCTCACCTTTCAGCAGAGAGGTAACTAGCCTGGCATTTCTTGGGGGCTCCCACACCGCTAGGAGTCCCACCAGGGCACCCTTCCCCAGGGGTGCAGTTTTAGGTCACGCCCAGGACTGAGAGCCTCCTGCTCTTACCTTCTGGATGTTACTGCCTGGCTGCACTACAGCAGGGTTTCTGCCCAGGCTTGCAGTAGCAAACTGCAGCTTCTTTATATCTGGTTTCCAAAATGGCTGCTGCCATCAGGCACCTGCTAGCTGCCTGACTTCCCTTAAATGGCAGGCACCCAAAGGTGTACTGCCACAATATGTTTTAGGCTGTAGGAAGTTTGCTTACCAGAATGAATGCACACCGGAAAGCTGTCAAAGACAAGAATACCCAGTTACCTATGGAGGCACATTTCTCACAAGAAAACCACTCTCTCTCCAGTCTCTCAGTTCTAATCTTCAAAGGGAATTTATAAAACACCTTTCACAGATGAGCCTCTGAACTTCACTTCATCAATCTACTGGATATAAAAAATCATGGACTAAATATAGACATTGGATTTATGACTCAGTACAACTTGCTTAACATCGGACTCCCCAGGTACCTCTCCACTATTTACCAGCTACATTCATTTCCTCCTTCCCCCAAACTGACTCTCACCCACTGACTCTTCCATTTAAATCTTCACTGACTGCTTTTCTTTCATGGATACCAGCCTCTGACTTCTTTACTATTCATTCCATCCAGAAAGAGCACAGACCTCAGCCTGACGAAGTGTGTTTGTGCCCCAAAGCTTGCAAAGAAGAATTTTTCCAACTATTTGAGTTGGTCTAATAAAAGATATCAGATTTACCCAAAGAACCTTGTCTGCCTATGTCCTTAGACCAACAGAGCTACAGCCTATACCCCTATTGTTCAGATAGTTCTTGCTTCATCTGAACCATAGAGTTAGCATCAGAGATGTTAGCTTAAAAGCTGTCAACTAGTATATTGATAACAGATTTAAACAGAAGCACTGCAAAAGCAGAAATAAATCATTAGAAGTATGAAATGTATACCTTTCTAAAATAAACAGCTCCTTGCTTCACCACTGAGACTGTAGAATCCTCTTTCCCTTTTACATCTTTTTCAAGTAGAGGAATTTGTCATGACTCCAAGAACATAACATTTATTACAGGTCATTTGTACAAATACTGCTCAGTGAATGACTGTTCCAATAAAAGGCTGTTTCAGAAGAGTTAGAGTAGAAGAGTAGAGGAGAGGCAGGGAGGGAGGGTTAGCAATGAGTAAGTGCTAGTGTGGGAGACTGTCTGTCATCCTTGAGTGGAGCTGCAGGCACCATTAATCTCTTAGGCATGTAAACTGCTGCATTCTTGACTAGAACTTCTAAATGTGTAGTGTATTGCTTATAGAATCCCGAGGGTGTGGACAGATGTAAACTTTGAATGTTTTAAATACACTTTAAACCCCAAGAATCTAGATATGCAAGCCACTTTAGACCGATTTAAAATTCCTGATATGTTTCAAAAGCACAAAGGGGAAATGCAGACTGAAAACAGATAACCGATTTAGTGAGGTGCTGATTGGTCTGGGATCTGACTTGCATCAAAACAGATGTGCCACAGTTGTTTATACATGAAGCTTAAATGCGTTTATTTATTGTATGTGGTTTTGGCATATTGTTTCTGCTATTTTAAGGCAATGTCATCATTAGCGTGAAGAGCCTAAAGGCTACCAGGTAGCATTGTAAATGGACATGAGTCAGCAGGGTGGGACATGGTTTGAATTTGTCCACAAGGGTATTTGTTGTCATTGTGAAGGTCTCATTGGTTTATGTTTGAGGCACAGTGGTGACCCTGTCCAGTTCAAAAATGGTTGAGAAGTGCCCAATAATGGCGTGGCCAGTTAAATCCTGGTTGACTAACAGTAGGGTGAGAGATGATGTGGTGATTGATTGGTGGTTCTTTGTGCCATTGGGCAAGCAAGGAAAAGTCAAAGGATTTTTGAAAGGGTGGACCACAGGGAGCATCTTGAGGGGTACTGAGCTATTGGTGGGTGGAATATGTCCTAGTGTGCTGGCAGCATAGGATTATCACAGAGTCTAGCTAGTAGGTTTGCTTTGCCTTTTGTGCGGCGGAGATGAGTGGGAGCAATGTTACTGAGGACTGGTAACCATGGGAGTGGAGTGGGGTGCAGTGTGCCTGACACAAGATGCATTGTAGCATATAGTTGGGTGTCTGCTACTTTGCTGTGTGATGAACAAACCCATAGAGGCACACTATTCTGCCACAGAATAACACGGTTTGAGAGCAGATGAATGTAGTGTAGAGGCATTGGTATCCCAAGTGGAGCCTGCAAGTTTGGCAAGTAGGTTATTCCTTGTTTTGATTTTTTTTTTTTTTAAAGTGGTTTTCTGGAGATGTGAGTTAGTCTCGTTGAGAGTGACTCTAAGATAAGCTGGGTGGGTTTCGAATTTGAGAGGCTGACTGTTTAAAGTGATGTGAGTTCATGATTAGCACTGGCATTTTGGCATTATGCAGATGAAAAACACCTGAGACAGTCTTTGATATATTTGGTTTGAGGTACCATTTTAACAAGTACTCTCACATCAGTCTCATAGATTCATAGATGTTAGGGTCAGAAGGGACCTCAATAGATCATTGAGTCCGACCCCCTGCATAGGCAGGAAAGAGTGCTGGGTTCAGATGACCCCAGCCAGATGCCCATCTAACCTCCTCTTGAAGACCCCCAGGGTAGGGGAGAGCACCACCTCCCTTGGCCACTCTAGGAGGAACTTCTTCACAGTTAATGTCCAGTCTAAATCTGCTCTCTGCTAGCTTATGGCCATTATTTCTTGTGACCCCCAGGGGAGCCTTGATGAGTAGAGCCTCACCAATTCCCTTCTGCGCCCCCATGATGAATTTATAGGCAGCCACAAAGTCACCTCTCGACCTTTTCTTGCAGAGGCTGAAGAGGTCCAGGTGTCCTAGTCTCTCCTTGTAGGGCTTGGCCTGCAAGCCCTTAACTGTACGAGTGGCCCTTCTCTGGACCCTCTCCAGGTTATCCACATCCATCTTGAAGTGCAGCGCCCAAAACTGGATGCGGTCTGACCAGCACCCGATAGAGAGGAAGTATCACCTCCTTGGTTTTGTTTGTCATGCATCTGCTGGTGCATGATAAAGTGCAGTTAGCTTTGCTGATGACTTTGTCACACTGGCGACTCATGTTCATCTTAGAGTCCACTAGGTTTCTGAGATCCCTTTCCGCTTCTGTGCTGCCGAGCAGGTCATTTCCTAGGCAGTAGGTGTGCTGGACATATTTCCTCCCTAGGTGCAGCACTTTGCATTTCTCCTTGTTAAATCGCATTCTTTTGTTTTCTGCCCATTTGTCCAACCTGTCTGGGTCTGCCTGTAGTTGTTCCCTGCCCTCCGGTGTGTCCACTTCTCCCCACAGCTTTGTATTATCTGCAAACTTGGACCGAGTACGTGTCACTCCCTCGTCCAAGTCACTGATGAAGACACTGAAGAGTATCGGTCCAAAGACCAAGCCCTGCGGGACCCCACTGCCCACATCCTTCCATGTCGATACTGACCCGTCCACCACCATTCTGGGTACAATCCTCTAGTCACTTTGCCACCCGCTGGACTGTGTAATCATCCAAGCCACAGCTTCTTAATTTGTTCACCAGTATGGGGTGGGATACCATATCGAAGGCCTTCCTGAAGTCTAAGTAAACGATATCTACCCCTACTCCTGCATCCAGGTGTTTTGTAACCTGTTCATAAAAAGAGACTAGATTAGTCAGGTATGATCTACCTGCTATGAACCTATGCCAGTTTCCCCTCAGCATAATTTTTCCTGCTGGGCTGTCATATATATGAGCCTTAATAATCTTTTCAAAGACTTTACCAAGGATGGAGGTGAGACTGACTGGTCTGTAGTTGCTTGGATCCTCCTTCCTCTCCTTCTTGAAAATAGAGACCACACTGGCCCTTTTCCAGTCCTCCGGGACCTGTCCAGTGTGCCACGAGTGCTCAAATATTCTTGCCAGTGGCTGTGCAGTGACATCAGCCAGTGTCTTCAGTACCCTTGGATGGAGCTTGTCCAGGCCTGCTGACTTAAACGCATCCAGTCCTTCCAAATGACTCTGCACCATCTCAGGGTCAGCGCTTGGTAGTCTGGCGCCCTGCTGTTGTCTCTCTACGATCCCATTGTGAGATTTGTCTTGCCTCTCATTTAGGAACACTGAGGCAAAGAACTCATTGAGGAGTTCAGCCTTGTCTCCCCTGCCTGTCACCAATTGCTTTTGCTTCTTCAGTAGTGGTCCTATACCACCCTGGGCCTTCCTTTTACTTCCCATATATCTGAAAAACAATTTTTTGTTATCCTTCACTTGGGATGCCATCCTCGGGTCCATGGTAGCTTTAGCCTTTCAAACTGCCTCCCCACACCTGCAAGCTGAGGAGGCATACTCCTCTTTAGTAATTTCTCCCTGTTTCCATTGCTTATGCCTCCCTTTTTGCCCTTAAGTTCCTCTGGATTTCTCTGGTCAGCCAAGGAAGCCTCTTGGCCCCTTTCCCCTCTTATCAGAATTGTCTCCTTCTGTCACTGAAGGATTGCTTCCTTAAGGCACAACCACCCTTCCTGGGCTCCCATCTTGCCAAATCTCTTACCCTGCAGTGCATCATTGACTAAACACCTGAGCTCGCTGAAGTCAGTCAGGTAGAGTTCCAAATCTAGTTCTTTGCCTTGGTGTGGGGGTCTGTAGCAGATCTCTACCACCAAATCCCCTTCCCCTTGACCTCCATGTAGCCTAACCCACATTCCTTCTACTTTCTCCTCCTCCAATTCCATTTTGATAAGGGTCGATGTATAATGCTCCTTGACATAGAGCGCAACCCTTCCCCCTCTCCTCCTACTCTATCCTTCTGTACAGGTTATGGCCCTCAATGTGTGCCCGGTCATGGGTAGAGTCCCACCAGGTTTCTGTTAACTTCACTAAGTCGTACGTGTTTTCTGTAAGTACTAGTTCATACTGCTTGTTCCCCATGCTCCTAGCATTAGTGTATAGGCACGTGAGCCCTGTGACTGGCACCTTTGTTGCCCCCCGGCTCTGATGCCCAATGGGCCCCTTGTTGCTTACCTGCTTATTGCTTAGCTGTGCTGTACTGCTGGATGTCCCTTGGATTGCAGGTTCCTGATGTTCTCTTTCTTCTGCCTCCCCATTCCCCGTTTGAGCTAGTTTAAAACCCAGGGTAGAAGATCAGCCAACCTGTTGGAAAAAAAACTTTTACCTTTTGCTGAAAGGTGAAGTCCATTGCATCCTAGGAAGTCCCTTGCCAGGAAGTGTGGGTCATGGTCCAGGAAGCCAAATCCTGCACGATGGCACCAACTCCTGAGCTGCAGATTGACCTCTCTGATGCAGGTGCTGTGATGCCTGCTGCGACCTCTGACTGGGAGGATGGACAAGAAGACCATCTGTGCCCCCGTCTCCCTAAGCCTGGCCCCCAGAGCCCTGTAGTCTCCCATGACATGGTCAGGACTACTGCTGGCTGTGTCATTGGTTCCCACATGGATGAGGACCATGGGCTAGTAGTTCGAAGGCCAGATCAAGTCAGGAATCCTCGTCGTGACATCCTGGATCTTGGCCCCTGGCAGGCAACACACCTCATGCACCATGGGATCTGGGCAGCAGATGTTTCCCTCTGCTCCTCTCAGTAGAGAGTTGCCCACTATGATGAACACGTCTCCTCTGTCCCCTCTTCCTCCAGTAGCTTGTCTCCATCAAGTGAGTTTCACACTTGAAAAGTCACAAGCCTGAGTGGCAAAGGCTTAAATGGCAACTACTTAAAAGTAACTGTGATTATTCAGAGGCAAAGTGTTAATTCATATACTTCACCAGTACTTAATGTGGGACAGTGGGTTTGTCCATCTGAAAGGTCTTGCTTTGAGAGAAAACCCTCAAATTTGATTCCAGGTGATTGTCTTATTTTAGTGTTAAGTACTATTTTGTGCTGGTTCTCCTTGAACCAGTTTACTGTATAGAGCATTCTATGCCTAGTGTCTGTTCAGTTCTCCAGGTATCCCAAACTGCACAGCTCCTTCTTCATTTTCCCAAACCCATGCAGGGCAATGGGACTGCTCTGGGATGCAATTAGGACTCTACTGTCCCTAAATCTATGGCCTACAGAGATGGTCTGTAGGGGTGGGGAAGCAGAAAACCTCTGTGTCTGTTTCACTTCCATATTAGGGACCTTGGGCAGGGATCCCTGACTTATTGGGGTTGAGGTAGGGGGGTAGCCAGGTTCTGGAAGGGAGCTGGTGTGTGTGTGCGCGCACATGTGCGTGCGCACAGGGTGGGGTTGTACCTGTAACAGTAAACCCCTGTCAATTGCTGAGTGGTAGTGGTGGGGAAACAGAGCCATTGATTTAGTAGAACAGAATAACTCTCAATTCTGTGCCCAATGTGAAGTGATTTAGCCCATTAACTGCTAACTATTCCTCACTCTTGTAGTCAGCCCTACTGTACAGGTTCCACCCTGCACACACATCTCTGTAGTTGCTAGCAATGCAAAGTACTTGTGATTGGAAAAGCTGGGGAGTTCTTGGTAGGAGTGGGGGTGCCCAGAGCACCCAGCCTCCTGGGAACCCCAACTGGAGGCCACACAACTGGGGGGCGCTTCCTGGTGGCATTTTGGCAGTAATGCACTCCCTAAAAGGTGAGGGTTGTACTTAGAAACCTTAGCACAGTATGTGTGAAACAGTTCCCAATCAGTGATGTTCTTGGAACAGTTCTAGTGCTATGTCTATCTGTCCCCCAAGTGTGCTACTTCACAAAACATAGAAGTGTCCAGTTTCCCAGCCCCTAGTGATGGCAGTCATGTGGTGAATTATCTGCACATTTTTGAGTTTGCCTTTTGCTAACGTTTGATATTGAAGAGATGTTTCAGTTTCAAACCTTGCCTTCTTGCAAGGCAAGTATTTTGTGTTCTGTCCATCAAGATGTGTTTTTTGCAGGCTCTCAGGTGCAAGATTCCTGCTTTCCTGACACTGCAGTACAAGAGGACAGACAGAGCTGGAGCTGGTACTAAAACAGCTTGGGACATTATAGGATGGCTGAAGCTCTTCTAGCATAAACACAAGCATGTTGGAAAGGTCCAGGTTGTGAGGTTTACTTAGTATTGCTGCAATAATTAGCAGGTTCTGTGTGCTGGCTACAAGAAGTGTGAGAATTCAGTGGGAGTCATTAACCTAAATGTAGCTGATACGTGCTAGCATTAGCTGCAACTTCAGGATGTGAGGGCTTCAGGATGAGCTAGGCCTCAAGTGGCGTGTCCAGACGAGTACACATATGTGGTATGTGGTGCCGTACATGCAGGCATTTCCCATGCTATGCATGGTGGGGGTTTTGACACTGAGAGATCCTGGTGTCAAGAAAACCCAATGGAAAAAAGTAGGATGGTGTACATGGTGGCAGTGTGCACTGCCTGAAACCAGAGCCTAGCTAGCCGTTTACCTTTTAATAGCACTTTTCTACCTGAAAGGTCCCAAAGCACTTTATGTATTGATCAGAAGTATACTCCCCGCATCAAAAAGCACAGGTGATTCTTTGGTAAAATGTACTTTGTGTTTGACTGCATACATGCTGCTCTGAAGTGAACTTATTCATGACACAGAAGCAAGTTTCCATCTTCTCTGTGAGTTGTGATAAATAGCGAGGGTTCTTAAAGACAAGAGTTATAGACTTCTCCACCCCAGCTCCTTGGGCAATGAGTTCTACTTCTCACCTTGCTGAAGCATTTGGCTCTGTATTTGTCTGGAGCAGAAAGTCACCAAATGAACTATTTTTCTGCAGCTGTTTTGCTGTTCCTTGGCAGTTTCGTATCCATCTATTAACTTGCCTCAATTTTGTTTTGCTTTGTGTGAACCCACTTCAGGCAGACAGGGTAACCAGCTGCCATCCAGGTGCTGCTAGAAAGGCCTTTGCTGTCAGACGGTTCTTTTTACAGAATATGGTGGTCTCTGGTGACATGGATTTGCTGAGTTGCTGTGGCAACCAGAATACTTTCCCTCAGGCACCTTATCCCTGTTACTGAATATCCTATCAGCTTTACCATTTATCACAGGGATAATATGATGGGGGCAGGGGAAGTGGACTAATGGTAAGGCATATTTCCAGCCTTGCTGGAATGATTTGCTGGCACTGCTAAGGATGGGCAGAGTGTGCCTCACCTGTAAGAAGGATTCCATTGCCTTTTGCCCATCTTGCTTAGAACCTGCAGGTTAGCCACAGCCACAGCCCTGCACAGTACCTGCTGACTCATTTCTCTGATGTTACTGTGTTTGAGTTTTCATAATTTCACAGGATGCTGGGACTTAGGGGAAAGTGAACTAAATCATCATAATTTAGATCAGGTCACACTTTGGAAAGCTAATTTGAAAAATGTGTGCTATTTAAATTTAGATTAAATTTTATAATTAGACTGTAAATACTTTTTTTTTAAAATGGCACTATGGGTAAGGGCTCTCATTAGAAGTTTTACGAAACCTGTAGGCCAAAAGGAAAACGTTGAAAATGATTATGCCAGCACAAAAGTCGGTATGTAATTTATATGAATAGTCCTAAAGTGAAATATGTGTATGTGAATGATTGTGACATTTGAAACTATAATTTGAATTTTTATCAAACTTTTATCTAAGGGGCTAAATCTTTATCACTTCTAGACTTTTGATTTGTGGGTGGCAGTAAGCAGTTGTTCAGAATTTTGATTCAGCCCCAAAGTTATTGATAACTTTTTGTAGGTACATGGCAGATTTTTAAACAATAAGAGCCTAAATCTAGGCCTCCAGAGATGGACTTTTGAAAAGCAACTTGGTGATGACTGAGTGCGAGTGAATTCAAACCTGCAGTCCCTGATGGAAGAATATAGCCCAGGAAAGCACTCTGGTTTTCTTACCTGATGCAGGTTCAGTATATGACAAGATGGTGGTGTTTGTAAATATAACGTAGGCTATTTTCTTATCAGTTTGTTTGAGTTGTTTTACTGTGAAAACAGTGTTTTCACAGTAAAAATGCTAATGAGGCTGTAGGCTTACCTTTCAGTAGAGATGATCACTTAAAGTGTGAAACCTTGATGAAGAAGGGAGTGAAATCTCAACAAATGGGAAATCAGAGTAAAACCTCCACTCAGAAATTTGAGTATGGAATGTAAAGGAGTAAAGAACTGGCAGTGTAAAGAACTCATAAAATTTTATAAATAAAAATTAGTCTGGAGAAGAGAAAACTGAGGGGATTTAATAGCAGCCTTCAACTACCTGAGGGGTGGGTCCAAGGAGGACGAAGCAGGACTGTGTTCCCAGTGGTTATGGAGTTTACAATTCTTGGAGGTTTTTAAGACCTAGCTAAATGAAACCTTGGCTGGGATGATGTAGTTGGGGGATGGCCCTGCTTGGAGCCAGGGGGTTGGACTAAATGACCTTCTGAGGTCCCTTCCAACCCTCATTCTCTGTGATTTTATGAGTCTATGAAAAGTTCCTAGATAAAAGTCCTTTTGTATTCACCATGGGTTTTTGCTTAATTCTTGTGTGATTTTTACCTTCCCAAGTTCTGAGTTCGCTGGCTGAACTATTAGGGCAGTCACTCTTCACATACAGTATTTTTGTTTTTGTAGTCCCTTTATGAGATGCCTAGTACTTGTATGTACTTAACTTTTACAGCAAACTGAATGTGTAATGACCATGAAAAGTTGCTTTCCCATTTTATTATTCATCCTTAAAGGGACTCTGTATTCTGTTCATCTTACATTGGTACTTTGGGGAGTGGGGGAAAATGGATCCTTTGTGTTGTGTACTTCGGCAGGGCAGCAGCTGCAGGGTTTCTTATGCTTTATTGTAATGCATCAAGAGAGTGCCACACAGAGTCCCATGTCATGTTGTCTAGATTTGTGTACCTATTAAGAGGCCTCGTGTTAAATATGCTGATGGGGTCATGCTTTCACTCATTTAAAGCTGATGGATGCAATCTGTCAAGTGCAGAGAGATGTATTGGCTCCTCCTCATCCTGGCTGTCCCCTCCCCCCTACTTTCGTGCCTGTCAGTGGAGAAGTCCCAGGTGCATCTGTTCTTAGTTGAATCGCCAGACTTTTTTAAATCCTGAAACATTATTTAGGGGCTCATACTGGACATTTGTCAGTTAGGCTTTGAGGCGTGAATAATGCTTTGTCTCAATGCCCTTTTCTTGGTGAACAGGAGTACTACGTAGTGTCAATCACGAGGATGTGGATCACTTTATCTCTTTATATGCCTGTGGTGTTTCAGTCATCCTTATTGAATGTGGCCTTTGTGAGGTCTCTCTTTTGGAGTCTTGGGTGTTACCAGCAAGTTGTTTCTTTAGCTTTGAAATTGTTCTTCCTCCTTCTCAGCATCCTTATTCACAGAGAGTAAGCTGGTGAAGTTGTTCCTAATTGTTCTATCCTTGCAAGTAAGAGTGAGCCACTAATGGATGAAGGAGAGACGACAGTACAGTGGTAAGCAGAGAGGCACCGATAACAATTTTTTTGCCTAATACTGATGGCCAATTATTAACCAGCCATTTTGGCAAATACCGATCTGATGGCCAATATGCAGCCCAGCAGCTTGGGGAGCTGGTAAGTCTGAGGTGGGGGGGGAAGGGCATGGGGGGAGCATATTGAGGCCTCCATGGTGAGAGAGGGAGCGGGAGGGGCCTGAGCCAGGGGCAGGTGCTGCTAGAGCGGGGTAGGGTGTGGGAAGGAGCTGCAGGTGGCTTGTCTAGGAGGTGTGGGGGGCAGGGAGGGGGGCAGCTCCCCACTGCTGCATGCACCCCCAGAGGGCATGTGCCCCCTGGGTTGGTCCATGGGGAAAGGGCAGGCTGCCTACTTGAAGCTCAGGGCCAGGGGTTGCGCCAGCCTCTCCTCAGTTGAGGGGCTGAGCAGGTAGCTACGGTGAATTTTGGGGTGGCTGTAGCCCTCCCAGCACCACCACCTCGCCCTGTTCCCACCTGCCCTGAGTGCAGCCCCAGCCCAGGCCCCTGCTGGAAGAGGCTGACGCAGCCACAACAAGCGGCCCACCCTCACCCCACAAACAAATCTGGTGGGGGTGTCACATGCCCCCCATGCTTCCCCCAGGGGTGTGTACAGGGTGGGGAGCTGCCCCCTCTCCCTGCGGCCTCCAGATGAGCTGCCTGCAGCTCCTCCCTGCTCTACCCCAGCTGGGCAGCACCTGCCCCACACCATCCCTCACTGTGGGGACCTTGTTCTGTCCTTCCCTATTCCTCTTCCCCCTCACTCCCCTTCCCGCCCCCCCCCCCACAGACTTATTAGGCAGAGACTACTCTCCAAGCTGCCGGGCTGCATTCCTGGTGGCATGTTTGCTGTGGCTGTGCGTATGCACGTGGCATTTATCAATGACATTATTGACTACACTGGCCAAAAAAAGCTGATTGCCAGCAATGTCAATTTTCCTTTTATCAGTGCCGATCTGATATGGACCAATATATTGGTGCATCTCTAGTGGTAAGGGGTCTGGATTGGTGGTTAGGAAGCTGGGGTTTAATTCCTCTGTCTCCCTGAGGTACTGTTTCATTGTGCATTTAACCCAGCTGTGTCTCAGTTGTAAAATGGGAATAATGGGTTCCAGTACAGTAGGGAGCTCCATGCCACTATGACTACCAAGGTGAATTGCAGTGGTGGCAGTGCAGAATTGTGTCCCCCGTTGTGCCCAAGGTGGGCAGGAGATGACTTGCCTTGGCTTTGGCAGCGTGGTGATCTCTCCCTTGCCAGGTCCTGCCCACTGACTTGCAGAGGCAGCTCCTGCCCAGAGCTGGCCTGGCCAGGCTGCAGCCCCGTGCCTTGCTATGGGTGCAGAAGTCTGGGGTGGACACATGCCCAACTGCCCCCTTGATGAATTGCCTGCGGACCCCTGACACATTGCCCGTGTCCCCCGAACATGTTGCCTGTGCCTTGCCCATCCCCAACCCCATAGACTTACCTGGAGGAAGCTGTTCTCCACCACACTGCCTGGCTGCCACGTGCATGTGTGCACAGGCACATGCACATGGTGCCCCCTGCGTCCTACTCTCCCCAGTCCCAAGCAGCCCCTTGCAGGCTGTAACTTTGGCAGCCTGTAAGGGGAAGTCTGTAGTTTCCCAGGTTCTTCTTCTTTAAAAGGAGCAAATCTGCATTTTACCAGGTTTTTCCACAGCAAATGGAAAAGCAAGATCCCTGAATAATGCTGTTTTTCAAGAGATTCTGGCTGCTTGGATGAAAGGTCTGTGAATTGTTGCTAAATGGTTTCTTGCAGCCTGAAGTAGGGGTTGCTTTTCTCAGTAAGTCAGAGGCTTCCCAGGAACTTATTGACCATCCAACTATTGAATTGCACTTTCTTTTCTTGACAGCCCACCAGAAAGCTGCTGTGTTTTTTGGTGTTCTGCAGCCCAAGGTCAAATGTGTAGCTGATTACATCCTTCAGTGCAGGGGTGGGCAAGATACAGCCATTCTACCCAACCTGAAGGGCCTCTTTTTTTTTTAAATTTAGAAAATTAATATTTATAGGCCCATCTGCTTGTAAAAGGTCACTGGAGCCAGAGGCAGTAGGACCTGGGGGAAGCCATGGCAGGCTCCTGCAACAGCAAGGCCCCCCCTGGCCCTGCCCCCCCACAGCCAGACTTGGAACCCTGGGGCTGTTCCTGGCTTCCCTGGAGCAGGAAATTCAGATAAGAAGGGGAGTGGGGAGGCAGGGGAGGGCTGCAGAGAGGCACCAATGATTGCCCCAATCCTTGGGGCCAGGCCAGCTACGACTGAATCCTGTGATCTGGCCATGCAGCCAGGAGCCACATGGTACAGAGTGGCTGGCAGGTGGGCAGGGAAGTTGTGAAAGCAGTGGCGGTGGGGTAGGGAACAGTGGAAGCAAGTGGCATGTGGGAGCATGGGGTCTGTGGTGGTGTCCCAGGGCCAGGGCCCACGGGGCTTATAGCAGGGTGGCAGGAGTGTGGGGCACAGGCTGGCAGGGGTCTGTAGAGCCAGGCTGGGCTGTGTCAGCAGGGAAAGAAGGAACCTGGCCCGGCTCCATAGAGCCCCTGTTGCCCAAGACCCCAGGCTGGAGAAAAGCAGCCCCTCCCCATTTCACTGCCAGGGCTCAGTGCTCTAGCAGCTCACAGCCCGTGTGGGGCTGCCTGTGTCTCTGCCGCATCTGGGTTGCAGCACGGAGTCCCGGGGGGGGCTTTTCCCCCATATGGGCGAGCGCAGGGTTGGGGCTGTGTGCACTTGTCCCTGCCTGTACTGTAGGGCTGGGGTGGGGGGGACTGGGAGTGAGCAGGCACACAGGAGCCAGCATCAGCTGGGTGGGAGCGCAGGGCCCACTCTGGTGCCCTGGGGCGAGTGCTGGCAGTGCCCAGAGCAGGGCAGCAGGAGTGCGGGGTCCTGCCAGCCCATGCCCCACTGGCACTGAACCCAGGACACCGATGTGGATCCCGCACTCCCACCCAACTGTTGCTGGCTTCCATGTGCCTGCTTACTCCCAGCCCCCAGGCAGTGTTTGCTGTAGCTGCTGTGAACCTGCGCTGCACCCCTAGGCTGGGGTGCAGCTTCTTAATTGCAGCTTGCTGGCACGCTGAGCAGCACAGAAGTGGCAGTGAAGGAGCCACACCCCAGCCTAGGATGGTTTGGGCTCCCAGTGGCCACAGCAAATGCTGTCTGGTGACTGCTTTCCTTTGCTGAGATGGGTGAGCACAGGGTTGGGGCTGTGCGTGCTTGTCCCCACCTTTACCGTGGGACTGGGACTGAGCAGGAACCAGCGACAGCCGAGCAGGAGCACAAAGTCCATGCTGGTGTCCTGGGCCTAGAGCAGGGCAGCAGGAGTGCAGGGTCCAGGCCAGTAGAGGCTCTGTGGAATCGGGCCAGCTTCCCTCTCTCCCTGCTGGCACAGCCCAGTCTGGTTCCACAGACCCCTGCCAGTCTGCACCACTCACTCCTGCCACCCCGCTCTGGGTCCTGTGGGCGCTGGCCCTAGGACACTGGCACAGGCCCTGCACTCCCACATGCCACTCACTCTCACTTTCCTGTGCTCCCCGCCACCGCTTTCCCCACTTCCCTGCCTACCCTCCAGCCACTCTGCACCATGTGGCGTGCGTGCATGCACACACACCCCACTGACACCTCTGCACACCATATAAGTAAGACTGCATTTTGAGCTATTATGCAACCACTTCTGAGGGGTGGGGCCAAAACTTGGTAAGCAGCCCTCCACCCAAAATAATTGCCCTCCCCTGCTTTAGTACCAGTAGCAACACCAGTACATGGCAGGTCTTTAGCTATTTTATACTTTTACCAAATTTAGAAATGAAGTTAATGAGTGTATCCAAATGATCTCTCTAGGTCTGTTAGCTTGATACTTGGGGAAGAAAAGCCTCTTCTCCTAGAGCTCGTTCTTTGAGACTAGGCAAGCTGCCATGACCCCCTTTTTGGAGTATGATTCCAGCAGTTGGCCACAGCAGTTTCCCCACCACTGATCACTTTGATAGTACAAGTTATTTGACTTAGAACTGTTTCTGGCTTGAAGCCTTAAACAATGGGGCATTTTATGTATATAATAAAAATAACAGTGAAGCAAATATGCAAGTCAGGGCAAGGATTCCTTCAGAGCTTCTCATGATTTCAGAAACCACCATGGGTGTCTGGTGCCTCTTGAGTCAGGGGGGGCCCCCTGGTAGCCGACCCTGCTGGCCAGGGAAGTTGTTGGGGAGGGAGTCCCCCTGGCGGTGGATCCTGCTGGCTGCAGGGTTGCCAATCTCACTCGCAGTAAAAGCAGCTGTGCTGCTTCTGGAGCTCTGCGGCCACTTTTCCTAGTGACCCCACTCCCCGGCCAGCACTCGTGGGGGGGCACTGGTGCTCCCACTTGCCCCCCTGCCTGCTGGCTACACAGGGAGCATGGCCTGAAAGGGGGTGTACCAGTGCTCTCGGGGTGCACATGCACTCCCTACACATCGCCCCCTACACATCGCCCCTGGAAACCACAGTAGTAGAGATTTGTGTTGATTTGACAGGTGGGCTCATTTGTCTGATGCATCGTGAGAGATCTTTAGAGACATGTTATAGTTTTGGGAGGTAGACATTGCAAATTACCGTAGGTTGACAGAACATCTCTTGATTAAATGCATGTTTCTAACTTTGAAAAATCCTGCTGTGCATACCTCATTTTCCTACAGACAGCGTGCATATGTGTGCGTTTGTGTGTGTGTGACCAGATGGGGTCTGTCTAGGCCATGTGTTTAACCAGACTGTTGGGTCTCAGAGTCAGGTGTATGACGTGTGTACCTCTTTTCGATTCCCTTGGGGACATGTGAAGATTTGTGTTTTCTGTGGTAAATAGCCAAAAGAATGGTACAGAGTATGTACAGTTCTGAGCTAAAGGTGCTGATATATGAGAGAGAAGTAGCTGCATGCTGTCTCCTATTTCTGTCTCTCTGTATCTGAAAGCCTTTTAGAAGTGTTTGGCTTTAAATTTACTGTCTTGTCCTTTGCTTGAGAAAAAAGATTGCCTTGGATACGATGAACTTGGTAACCAGGGCAACTAAACTTAAAGGCAAAAGTATGGATAACAGTAAAACACAAAAAAAATCCCCCAAAAAAACAACTTACTGAACTTTTTCTGAAACAGATTTTATGTGAAGTTTGAACTGAGGGAGGTGGGGGGGAACAATCTTTTCCTCCCCATCCTTCCAACTAATCAGTATTTTGAGGAGCCAAACTGACATTACCTCCCAGGCCACTTACTTCACTTGTTTGTCTTTTCCTCAAGAAAATTACAGATAAATTAGTCTGGACTGGCTTGCGAGTACAAGTGAGATGTCCATGTGCTCCTGGACTTCCTCCCCTTTCCCCACCCGGTGGCTTTGCAGAGTATGGCAATCTGTGCTGGTGTCTGGCTAGAATTGAATCCATAGTGTGACCTAAGGCAGGCCATCTGGGGACTGGCACATGCCCTGATCTTGTGCTTACTGTCTCAGCAGAACCCCCAGAGGGCATATTTGTAGGGTAACTTATAGCTTTCAGTGACTGTCGAAACCATTGCTTCATCCCTTTTTTCCCCCCGCTGGGTGCAGCAGGAGTCTAAGCACCCTGTAACAAGCTGCCTTCCCCAGTGCCATCTTCCCTGTTATCCGTGTTCTACGTAGGGTGCCCTTGGAGTCCCCTTTAAGGTTTCTTGTGTCCCACTCTCTTCTTGCACATCTTGATGGAAAATTGTTATACTGATGTTCTTGTAAGGGGGAGACTGCCTATTATATTTTGTATGTTGGGGTCTTCTGCCTTCTGAGGGGTGCTTCCATGATATATTTTGAAAAGGCTTTTACCCTGGAAGCTCTTGTTTCACACAGTCTTGTTCAGTTACTACCTCCTTTCCTCTGCTCTATCAAGCACATTTCTTCCCTCTCCTGTCTGTCTGCTCTGAAAAGGTCCTGCCAACTTTGAATTAACAAGCCCTGTATCTGGCAGGTTTCTGACTGCTTTGCTCATACTCTGTATTCCTTTTCCTGACCCTTTGTCTCTGTAAGATGAAAGCTGTTTCAGGCACTGTTTCTGTCTGTGCAGTGGCATTAACATTTTGGGTGCCATTAATATAAAAGAACATACTATATTTACTCAAATCCAAGATGAGGTTCTTTTCCCCAGTCAATATGGGGAGGAAGCCTCATCTTGGACTCAATTACTGGCCATGGGCAGGCAGTGGCTCAGTTCTGACTTTGACTGTAGGTTCAGGCCTGAAGCTGGAGCTGGGCCATTGCCTGCCCTGTGCCATGAAGGCTTGTTGGGTTGGGGAGACAGCATGCACCTTGGAGGAGCATGGGGGAGACCATGGGATCAGGGTGATGGAAGCTTCAGAAGAAGGTAAAGGGAAGTAGGAATGGGGGGGCAGGTGGCAGGGTATGGGGGAGGCAGGAGGTAGAGGGGCAAGCAAGGCATGGGGGAAGGGGCGGGGGAGCACTTGGCAGGGGGATGCATAGCAGGGGGCAGACAGCAGAGAGGGCAGACACAGGGTGACAAGGGTCGGGGTCCCTTCACCCCATGCTGCCACTTTTTCCACTATAGTAGTGGGGAGGACAGATTTAAGATAACCTTCCATTAATTAGATTCTGGACATGGGTAATTATACAAAAATATAATTTTCCATGTATGGAATCTAATTATTGGAGGAGGGATCATCTTTAAATTTGCAGTTATCTTGGATTCAGGTAAATCTGCTACTTCCGTCAGCACTACAGAGCAGCTACTGCTTTCTTCTGTCCCTGGGATGCTGGAACCCTTCCTAGTTAGATGAACCAAATCTACTCTCTGTGGTGCAAATGGTTAGGCAATATGAAAGGCTATTGCTGTCACACCACAAATCCTTGAACCCCAGGAGACCCAGGGCTACATTCTGGAGGGTTAGAGAAAACAGATCCTGGATGTAAAAAGGAAAACAAAAGAATCAGCAACAATATATACTTTCATTAACCTCAGGGAAACAAAAGAAGGTGAGGTGGGCATTCCAGATGCAGCAGCGTAGCCCACAAACCCCTCTATTTTGTACTGCAAGGACACATTACTACAGTATCCAGGCACAGTCACAGACACCTATGGTTATCCTGAGCAGTCCTCTCAGAGACAAGACAGCTTATCATTTGGTGCCCCCACCAAAACAACAAGCCACCCCTATAACAGAGCCCAGCCAGGTCACCTGTTGCCCCACAACAACCCTGTGTCCTTTTCTATGCAGCCCTTTGCACTCATAACTTTTCTCCTTACCTTCCCAAGCCTCACTTAAAGGAGGCTTAGCTGCTGTAGTCTCTCTCTCTCTCTCTTTCTTTTTCAATACAGGACCCTTATAGGTGCCTCGCAAGAAATACCGTAATGTCTTGGCCAACCCTATGGGCTTGGCTCATGTTACTATTTCCTCCTGGTAGACTGGAAGCTCCTTGGAGCAGGGACAGTGTTTATGAAAGTTTGCCAAAAAGCATTTCTTTGGAATAGACGACCTGCCCCTGTTCGGCCTGCCTAGAACAGGAGAGCCAAACTACTTTCAGTTGCCTTTAATAAGGCGTTCCACTTGCCTTAGCACTTAAGTTGCAGTAAATGCCCGGGATGCTCCATGAATGAGAAGCAGCCCTCATTGGCAGGGGGTGGACTAGTGACTTAATAGGCCTCCTTATCTATAATCCAGGTTCCTCTTAGATTTTCTTCTATTTGAAGTAGCACAGTTGGGTCCTCAGCCCTGGAGCTGCATATTGGAAGGGAGTTGGGGGCAAGCAAGCAGGGTGTGAGTGAAACGTTCACAGCAGGCGTTCCTCAGCTTTGCTGTTTATCGTGATTTTGTTCTGTTCTTGCATCCTCCCAGCACAGGCTGATTGTCAATAGAACAAAAGAACTACCTGGATTGAAAAAGATAAAGTCCAAGCTCAGAAAGAACAACAGGCATTTCAGTATGGTTCAGGAAGCTGAATACTGGAAACAGTGCCTGCATATCTTTAGCAGGATTCAGCAGTATGACAGCAGTTCTTAGCCTAACTCTAATGCGAGTAGGTGTGTCCAGGAAGAGGAGTGGTGACAGATGTCAGAAAACTATAGCAGTGATGTTTGCTAACCATGGTCTTGGTGCTAACCATGTGCCCCACTACTAAGTGTTCCATGGGGAGAAGGGAGAGTAGCTGCACTGCAGTGGCCTCCTATAGAAGGAATTTTGCTGTCATCCTGCATTTCATTTTGACCTCAAGTATCGCTTCATTAGACAGTCTAAGAATGAATTAAATAAAAATCTTGAAACCACAATCCATGTTCTCCTAAGAGATAGCCCTTAGCCTTAGAGTATCCTTGGCATTCTCTAGCCTCTGTCTTCAATACCCCCTTTAACACTACTATAAAGAGTGTTCCTCTTCTTCTGTGTAAATCTGATGAGTGTTTTGTTTGGGTCAGCCAGTAGCACAGAGACTTGACACACAAACTGACTGCTTTGTCATTTTCCTCCACATCTCCTTGACTAGAGGGGCATTCAGAACAGTTTGGGAGCATTTTTTAAAAGCCTGTTGCATGTAATTAACTGTTCTGTTCAGTTGAAATTCTGAGAGAAGCTGTTTTTGGTATTCAGTTTGGCTGTGATGCCACTACTCTTGACTTATGACCAGGGATCTGTTTGCTGATTTCCATTTGCTGTGGAAAAATGTGGATTTTCTCCTTTAAAGGAGAAAAATGCAGGAAACCACAGGTTTCCCCTTGCAGGTTGACAGAGTTCCAGGGACTCCTTGGGCTGGGGGGACGCCACATGTATGTGTGCACACATAAACATGCACGTGGCAGCCAGGCAGCATGGTGGAGAGTAGCTTCTGCAGCTCCATCCAGGTAAATCTGGGAGCAGGAGGATGGTACAGACCATGAGGTGGGGGGCATGTGCTCCCTGAGATTTCTGCACTTACAGTGGGATATGGGGCACAGGGCTGCAGCCGGCCTGGACCAGCTCTGAGCAGGAGCTACTTCTGCCAACCAGTGGGCAGGATCTGGCGTGGGAAGAAGCGCTGCACTGTTATGACTGCCAAGGTGAGGAGTGGCAATGGCAGTGGCACAGACTTGTGCCCCCTGCTGTTGCCAGGTGGGCAGGGGGTATGAAAAAAACCTCCATCCTAACCCCCCTCTTTTTGGATTGTCTGTTTTCCCCTTCTCTCACTCTCTCTGCCCATGAGTCTATCAACCTGGTTGCTAAGCAACTATCTGGTTGCCAAGGGCATCACCTTGGGAGGGAGAGATTCCCTCTCCCTGTGGCCAGGCTATTGTTAAACTTCCTGCTTTGGCCTGGGAGGGCAGTCCAAAGGTCCATCGTCAAGGTGAGGGCTGACATTACTCAGACTCACTGGTCAGCATCAGTGATGCTCAGAAAATACCTGATGTTGGCTGGTTCCAGGTGGTGAGGTCAGAAAGGATCCTTCCATCTTGGGACAGAGAGACATCTTCTGATCACTGAATCAAGCTGTGTACTTCCAGAATCCTCTGGACATTGCTGTGAGTAACTTATCTGAATGGTAGCCAGTAACTTAGACCTAAGTGTTCTAGATCCATATTGAAAGGGCCAACGAGCCCCTTATACTCTTTTGCTTAAGGCTGTTTTCTTTCAGAATTCCTTTCGGTTTGTATTCCTTCCCTATGTACTCCTTCTCCAGTCAATAAAACTATCTATCATAGCAGGGCTGGCAGAAAATGCTTGGGAGGGATTGGGTAGGCCTTTTTGCTCCCTTTGTTCGGCTGACTAAGGGAGGCTACTTTCTATGCTTCACCCCAGGATCTCACAGTGAGTTAAACACCCTCAAGGCCTGTGTACCCTGGGGGGCACAGAGTCCAGACAAACACAAGTCCCCAGGTGATGATAGCGGTTACCCCAGGCTTGTGGGTGTGCTGCAGGAAGGGGATCCACCAGATGTAGGCGCCCCAGGGGAAGCACTCGAGGCTTGGTTTTTGGTCAGGCACAGTGAGGCGGGTGGCTCAGGGCAGGAGTGCCCCCTACCGGCCTGCCACAGGGGGTGTATCACCTTGGCAGCGTGGCGCTCCCTCCCCTACTGGGTCCTGCCCTCTGGGCCATAGAGCTGGGCCCTGCTTAGAGCTGGTTTGGCCTGGTTGCACAGCCCTGTGCCCTGCTGTGGTCACAGAAATTGGGGGGGGCATGTGCCCCCCACCCCATCACCTATGTCCACACACATACCCTATTCTGCACACACTAGGGGCAAGGGACTATGAGTCTGAAGGGAGGGGAACTAGCAGGGCTAGGGGGCCGTGGGTCTGGAGTGAGGGGCCACTGGCAGGGCTTGGGGAGCTGTGACTTAAGAGTGAGGGACAATAGCATGGGCACCAGCAGGGCACAGGCATATCATAGATTCATAGATTTCTTAGACGTTAGAGCTAGAAGGGACCTCACAAGATCATCGGGTTCAGCCCCCTGCCTAAGGGGCAGGAAGTCAGCTGCGGTCAAAATACCCCAGCAAAATACCAGGGCTGCTCAGTGACAGAGCAGCAGCAGGGGAGCAGGGTTGCAACTGTAGCTAGGCCTGCATCCTGATGAGTGAAGGGGGCAGGGGGAGCTCTGATTTTCCATGATAAAACCAAAATCAAATGCCAAAATATATAGGAATTTAGAATTTATTTTATTACATTGATTTAGGTACTGGTAGGCTTCCAAATTGCTTTAAAATTGTAAATATATCAATAAAACACTGTGTTCAACTGGTACCTATATATAGTGACATTTCGTATTAATTGCAGAAAAACATGGATGGGGGACTTGGGATAATTTTTTTTTTTTTTAATCTGACATTTTGGGATTTTTAAATAGGGAAAACCAGGATTTCTTTTTATGACAGACCACTGCTGAGCCACAGCTTGAATGGGGAAGACGAGTAGTTTTCCTTTGGTTGCTGTCCTCTAGGCTGGGAACCACCTGCAGCATTCTAGTTGAGCAACAACTGGCCAGCCACCATAGCCTGTGCCAGGCCTGTTTTTCTTCATGGAGGCTCTTATAGGCAGCAAACTCCAGTGACTTCCTGATCCCACAAGCGAGCTTCTCTGTTGGAGTGAGAACTGGGGCCCCCTTCTCTTTCTCAGTCTGAGAACTGAACCGTGCTGTCTTTTTTTCCGTGATTCCCTCCCATCTCTGTACCTGTTGTAGATGTAGCAGTGTGGGACGGACTGAGCCCACAATAGCACATTAGCTCTTTAACTCTGGCCTAATGCTGCCTCAGGCCCCTTCAGAATGTAGCTAACCTTAAACATCTGAAAAATGAGTGCAAGTGAGTTTTCTCTTCATGCCCCTGCCAGTGTTCAGGTATTCACTCTGCCCCATGAAAGATGGTCACTGGCAGTGTGAATACAGGAGTATTCTGTGTGTGCATTACAACTCCGCTTCACTGCTCCTTCTTAGAATTGCGTTCTTGTCAGCACTCTGGATCTGGCCATATTGACTCGAGGGGTGCACGTGGTTAGCACAGCTCTCCCTCTTGTCTTCTGCTGTATGGGTAGCTGAGAAGGAAAAGGAATATAAGCATATTTCACCCCATCTAGCAACCCTACACACAGTCATTATTTGCACATGTGTGCGGCTGTGCATTGCACGTGTCATTTGTTATCCTATTGGCGTGGGACGCCCATGCCTGCTATGGGACAGGGAGATCCGGGTGATGGGGATCCCCTACCCTCCATAAATGCTGACCTCGTGAAGGAACACCTTGAGAAGCTGGACACCTTCAAGTCAGCCGGCCCTGACAATCTGCACCCCAGGGTACTCAAGGAGCTGGCGAGCGTCATAGCCCAGCCCCTGGCACGGATCTTTGAAAACTCCTGGCGCTCTGGTGTAGTGCCCGAAGACTGGAAGAAGGCCAATGTGGTGCCCATCTTCAAGAAAGGGAGGAGAGTGGATCCGGCTAATTACAGGCCCATTAGCCTGACTTCTATCCTGGGGAAGATCTTAGAAAAGTTTATTAAGGAGGCCATCCTTGATGGACTGGCCCAGGCTAACATCCTAAGGGATAGCCAGCACGGGTTTGTTGCGGGTAGGTCTTGTTTGACCAATCTCATTTCCTTCTACGACCAGGTGACCTATCACCTGGACAAGGGAGAAGAGATTGATGTCATATATCTTGACTTCAAAAAAGCCTTTGATCTGGTATCCCACGATCACCTCTTGGCCAAACTGGCCGGTTGTGGCCTTGGCTCCACCACGATCCGCTGGCTGGGAAACTGGCTCCGTGGTCAGACCCAGAGGGTTGTAATCGATGGCAGTCACTCATCGTGGTGCCCTGTGACCAGTGGGGTCCCTCAAGGCTCTGTCCTGGGACCCATACTGTTCAACATCTTCATTAACGATGTGGACGTTGGAGTCAGGAGTGGACTGGCCAAGTTCGCCGATGACACCAAACTTTGGGGCAAAGCATCCACGCCAGAAGATAGGCAGGTGATCCAGGCTGACCTGGACAAGCTCAGCAAATGGGCGGACGAGAACCTCATGGTGTTTAACACCGAAAAATGCAAGGTTCTCCACCTTGGGAGGAAAAACCTGCAGCACCCTTATAGGCTCGGCAGTGCAACGTTGGATAGCACTACAGAAGAAAGAGACTTGGGGGTCATCATTGACCACAAGATGAACATGAGCCTCCAGTGCGATGCTGCGGCTAGTAAAGCGACCAAAATGCTGGCTTGTATCCATAGATGCTTCTCGAGCAAATCCCGGGACGTCATTCTCCCGTTGTACTCAGCTTTGGTGAGGCTGCAGCTGGAGTACTGCGTCCAGTTTTGGGCTCCACAATTCAAAAAGGATGTGGAGAAGCTTGAGAGAGTCCAGAGGAGAGCCACGCGCATGATCAGAGGTCAGGAAAACAGATCTTACGATGACAGGCTGAGAGCCATGGGACTCTAACCTGGAAGAGCATAGGCTCAGGGGGGATCTGATGGCCACCTATAAGTTTATCAGGGGTGACCACCAGGATGTGGGGGAACGTTTGTTCACCAGAGCGCCCCAAGGGATGACGAGGTTGAACGGTCACAAACTCCTGCAAGACCGTTTCAGGCTGGACATAAGGAAGAATTTCTTTACTGTCCGAGCCCCCAAGGTCTGGAACAGTCTGCCATCGGAGGTGGTTCAAGCACCTACATTGAACACCTTCAAGAGTAAATTGGATGCTTATCTTGCTGGGATCCTATGACCCCAGCTGACTTCCTGCCCTTTGGGCAGGGGGCTGGACTCGATGATCTCCCGAGGTCCCTTCCAGCCCTAATGTCTATGAAATCTATTGCTCACCTAGCCGTGGGTAGGCACATAACTCCATGTACTACAAGCCTCAACAAGGGATGACTGCAAGAGATATTCCAGGGAAGGGAGAAAGGGAGTTAAGGGCTGAAGGCTGTGTGTGTTGACACTGAGGGTGGGTTGCATTTAGTAGGAGATAATGGTACTTAGCTCTTACAGAGCAACTAAAATGCAACTTTTAGTTTAGACCAGGCAAGGTCTGTCTACAACTCTGTTCTCACTGTCCTTTCTGTGTTCAGGAAGGTACAGTCCTTTGACATTTTAGGGACCTAGGAGGGGAGATGGTGCATATCCTCTGTCTTTCTTAGGAGTCACAGATTTAAGGTTAGCCATGCCCTAAATTCTGGAGGGCCCAAGGTAGTGTTAAGCTACCTTTAACCCTGCTTTAACAAAAAGCCTACCTCAGCTGTTGCCTAGCTCCGTTGTTGTAATGTGGACAAAAGAAGGCTTTCTGAGCACACTTGCCTTGGTGTCTACCAAAGAGAGCCTGAGTTCCTGCCCCTAACTGGGGCATAGTATCAGAGGAAGGGCTTTGGTAGAATTCTCTGCCTGAGAAGAATTTGAAGTGTAAACTGGTTCACTCATCTCAGTGGTTTTCTTCTCCTTCATCTCAGCATTGTGTCCCTGTGACATAAGCTAATTTCCTTATCCCTTGTCCTGCTCTGTACTGTATGCCTGTAGGATCCATCAGACACACCCATTTTCAGTTCCTGGCATTGACTTCTTCAGTTCTGCCTAGTGCTATCCTGAAGACCCTCTCAGCAGAGAATCAGTTTATCCTGGCTGACACTTGTGCATTGACCTGTGATATCGTTTTTAGTACAAGAACTGTTTAGTAAAATTCCTGGTGCTGAGGGAGATGGCCACTGTGATTGCAGAGTCTGCTGGTCATTATCTGTGAAAACTTTTGGCAATCAGGAGAGGTCTCAGATGATTGGAAAAGGGTAAATATAGTGCTTATCTTTAAGAAAGAGAAAAAGGAGGATCTGGGGAAATACAGACCAGTCAGTCTCACCTGAGTCGTTGAAAAAATCATGGAGCAGATCCTTAAGGAAAACATTTCTAAGCACTTGGAGGGGAAGAAGGTGATTAGGAACAGTTAGCATGGATTCACCAAAGCTTAGTCGTGCCTGACCAACCTGATTGCCTTCTGTGATTAGATGGCTGGCTCTGTGGATGCAGGGAGAGCAATGAATGTGATGTACTTTGACTTCAGCAAGGCTTTTGATATGGTCTCCCATAACATTCTCACAAGCTAAGGAAGCGTACAGGACTATAAGATGGATAGAAACCTGGGTGGATTGTTGGGCTCAAAGGGTACTAGTCAATGACTCAATGTCTAGTTGGCAGCAGCTATCAAGTGGAGTGTCGCAGGGGTCGGCCCTGGGGCCGGTTTTGTTCAGTATCTTCATCCATGATCTGGAAGATGGGAGGGAGTGCACCCTTAGCAAGTTTGCTGATGACACCAAGCTGGGGGGAGTAGTAGATATGCTTGTGGGTCGGGCTAGGATTCAAGGACACATAGACCAATTGGAGGATTGAGCCAAAAGAAATGTCATGAAGTTCAATAAGAAGTGCAGAGCCCTGCACTTAGGACCGAAGAATTCCATGCACTGCTACAGGCTGGGGACCGACTGATTAAACAGAAGCTCTGCAGAAAAGGACTTGAGGTGGGAGGGGGGTTACAGGGGGCAGTAAGCTGAATATGAGCCAACAATGTGCCTTTATTGTGATAGAAGGTTTACAGCATGCTGGGTGGAATTTGTAAAAGCCTTGCCAGCAGAGCCAGGGAAGTGATTCTTTCCCCTCTATTTGACACTAGAGAGGCCACATCTGGAGTACTGTGTTCAGTTTGGGCCCCCCACTACAGAAAGGATGTGGACGAATTGGAGTGAGCCCAGCAGAGAGCAATGAAAATGCTCCAGCACATGACTTATAAGGAGATATATATTTGAACGCTCGTGGCGCACGGGTCAAGTCCCGGAGGACTGGAAAAGGGCCAATGTGGTTCCCATTTTCAAGAAGGGGAGGAAGGAGGACCCGGGCAACTATAGGCCAGTTAGTCTCACCTCCATCCTTGGCAAAGTCTTTGAAAAAATTATCAAGGCTCACATTTGTGAGAGCCCGGCAGGGCAAGTTATGCTGAGGGGAAACCAGCATGGATTCGTGGCAGGCAGATCGTGCCTGACCAATCTAGTCTCTTTTTATGACCAGGTTACAAAACGCCTCGACGCAGGAGGAGGGGTGGATGTCGTATACTTGGACTTCAGGAAGGCCTTTGATACGGTATCCCACCCCATACTGGTGAACAAGTTAAGGGGCTGTGACTTGGATGACTGCACAGTCCGGTGGGTGGAGAATTGGCTGGAGGGTCGCACCCAGAGAGTCATGGTGGATGGGTCGGTTTCGACCTGGAAGGGTGTGGGCAGTGGGGTCCCGCAGGGCTCGGTCCTTGGACTGATACTCTTTAATGTCTTCATCAGCGACTTGGATGAGGGAGTGAAATGTACTCTGTCCAAGTTTGCAGATGACACTAAGCTATGGGGCGAAGTGGACACGCCGGAGGGCAGGGAGCAGCTGCAAGCAGACCTGGACAGGTTAGACAAGTGGGCAGAAAACAACAGAATGCAGTTCAACAAGGAGAAATGCAAAGTGCTGCATCTAGGGAGGAAAAATGTCCAGCACACCCACAGCCTAGGAAATGACCTGCTGGGTGGCACGGAAGTGGAAAGGGATCTTGGAGTCCTAGTGGACTCCAAGATGAACATGAGTCGGCAGTGTGACGAAACCATCAGAAAAGCCAATGGCACTTTATCGTGCATCAGCAGATGCATGACAAATAGGTCCAAGGAGGTGATACTTCCCCTCTATCGGGCGCTGGTCAGACCGCAGCTGGAGTACTGCGTGCAATTCTGGGCGCCGCACTTCACGAAGGATGCGGATAACCTGGAGAGGGTCCAGAGAAGGGCCACTCGTATGGTTAAGGGCCTGCAGGCCAAGCCCTACGAGGAGAGACTAGAGAAACTGGACCTTTTCAGCCTCCGCAAGAGAAGGTTGAGAGGCGACCTGGTGGCTGCCTGTAAGTTCATCAGGGGGGCACAGAAGGGAATTGGTGAGTATTTATTCACCAAGGCCCCCCCGGGGGTTACAAGAAATAATGGCCACAAGCTAGAAGAGAGCAGATTTAGATTGGATATTAGGAGGAACTTCTTCACAGTTCGAGTGGCCAAGGTCTGGAACGGGCTCCCAAGGGAGGTGGTGGTCTCCCCTACCCTGGGGGTCTTCAAGCGAAGGCTAGATGTGTATCTAGCTGGGGTATTGTAGGCCCAGCACTCTTTCCTGCTTATGCAGGGGGTCGGACTCGATGATCTATTGAGGTCCCTTCCGACCCTAGCATCTATGAATCTATGAGAGGCTGAGGGAACTGGGCTTATTTAGTCTGGAGAAGAGAAGACCGAGGGGAGATTTAATAACAGCCTTCAACTGGTAATCCCAACACGGATCAAAGGGGGCAGGAGGGCGCAAAAGCCCCCCTGGCTCACCAAAAGCATCTGGGAATGTCTCCTAGCTAAAAAGGAGGCGTATTCCCAATGGCAGGGAGGGGCCATCACCAGGGAGGATTATACTGCGGTTGCTCGGGGCTGCAGGGGGTGGTCAGGAAGGCCAAGGCGGAGATGGGACTGGGACTGGCTTCCCGGATCAAGGACAATAGGTCTTTTTTTAAATACATAGGGGGCAAAAAGAAGGTACTGGGTAACGTGGGGCCTCTGCAAGACACGCTAGGAAATCTGGTCGTCGCAGCAGATGACAAAGCTAACCCATTTAACAATTTCTTTGCCTCTATTTTCCTGAGCAGGGACCACATCACCTCCCTAAACAGGACCTCTGTAGGCCCCAGGGGAGGCGCACCTAGGCCAAGGGTCAGTGAGGATCTAGTCAGGGAACTTCTGGAGGGACTGGATGTATTTAAATCAGCAGATCCAGATGATCTCCACCCCCGAGTGCTGAGGGAATTAGCTGAGGTCATGGCGGGAGCCCTGGCATGGCTGTACGAGCACTCGTGATGCTCTGGTGTGGTGCCAGAGGAGTAGAAGAGGGCCAATGTGGTTCCCAGCTTCAAAGAAGGGAGGAAGGAGGACCCAGGAAACTATAGGCCAGTCGGTCTTAGCTCGTTCCTAGGGAAGCTTTTTGAGAGAATTATTCTGGCACATGTCCATGAAGGGCCAGCAGGGGAGATTATGCTTAGGGGCAACAACACGGGTTCACTAGAGGCAGGTCCTGTCAGACCAACCTGGTGCCTTCTACGACCAGGTCACAAAATCCTTAGACACAGGTATAGCAGCGGGCATAGTCTTTCTGGACTTTCAGAAGGCCTTCGACACTGTCTCTCACCCTGTTCTCATTTAAAAATTGGGGGATTGTGGTGTCCACACCTACACAGTCAAATGGGTCGCCAACTGGCTGGAGGGCTGCACCCAGAGGGTGGTGGTGGATGGGTCATTTTTGACCTGGAGGGATGTGGACAGTGGGGTCCCCCAGGGCTTGGTCCTTGGGCCCGCACTGTTCAACATCTTCATCAGTGACTTGGACGAGGGGGTAAAAAGCACCCTGCTCAAATTTGCTGATGACACTAAGATGTGTGGGGGATGTGGGCACGCTAGACTGGAGGAATAGGCTGCAATTGGACCTGGACAGGTTACAGGGGTGGGCGGATGAGAATAGGATGGGATTCAACACTGACAAGTGCAAGGTGCTGCACCTGGGGAGGAACAACCGGCACCATACCTACAGGCTGGGGAACTCCCTTCTTGTCAGTGCAGAGGCAGAAAAGGATCTTGGAGTCATCATTGATGCCAAGATGAACGTGGGCTGGCAGTGTGGGGACGCAGTCAGGAAGGCCAACCACAACTTGTCATGCATCCGCAGATGTATCACAAGCAGGTCCAAGGAGTTGATCCTCTCCCTCTATGTGGCGCTGGTCAGGCTGCAGCTGGAGCATGGAATCCAGTTCTGGGCATCGAACTTCAGGAGGGATGTGGACAACATGGAGAGGGTCCAGAGGAGGGCCACTCGTATGATCAGAGGACAGCAGGGCAGGCCTTATGGGGAGAGGCTATGGGACCTGTACCTGTTCAACCTCCAAAAGAGAAGGCTGAGGGGGGATCTCGTGGCCTGTTACAAACTAGTCAGAGGGGACCAGCAGGCATTGGGGGAGTCCCTGTTACCCTGAGCACTACCAGGAGTGACTAGAAATAACAGTCACAAGCTGGCAGAGGTAGATTCAGGCTAGACATCAGGATTCACTACTTCACTGTCCGGGTGGCTAGGATCTGGAACCAACTTCCAAGAGAAAAGTGGTGCTGGCTCCTACCCTGGGGGTCTTTAAGAGGAGGCTGGATGAACACCTTGCTGGGGTCCTTTGACCCCAGTACTCTTTCCTCCCATGGCAGGGGGTCGGACTTCACGATCTGCTCAGGTCCCTTCCAACCCTACCAACTATGAAACTATGAACTACCTGAAGGGGGTTCCAAAGGGAATGGAGCTGGACTGTTCTCAGTGACGGCAGATAACAGAACAAGGACAACAGTCTCAAGTTGCAGCAAGGGATGTTTAGGTTAGATTTTAGGAAAATCTTTCTAACTAGGAGAATAGTAAAATACTGGAACAGGCTTCCCAGAGAGGTGGTGGAATCTCCATCCTTAGAAAAACCCTGGCCAGGATGATCTAGTTGGGGCTGGTCCCGCTTTGAGCAGGCGGTTGGGCTAGATGACCCCATGATGCTGCATGCCACCATCTGGGCTTCATATCCCTTCATACCCTGTCCACCAATTTTCTCCTAGTGGGGTGGGGGACTTCCTTGAATCTGCATGCACCACTCACGCTTCCAGAGGGATTCCCATATTGACTCTGCATACCGAGCTGGAGGCAAAGTGAGAGCTCTCCTACATGCAAGTTTCTCAAACAGGTTTTATGCTGATAGAACTAGAGTTCAAGAGGCAGTGCCAGTCCCTCTAACTTGCCATGTTAGCATGCTACTTGACATTTATCACTCGCCCAGGAGCTCTTGGGAAGTAATAGGGTACGGAGGGGCAAATATTTGAACAGTATAGTAACTCCTGAAATTGTTCTAAGCCAGTCCTTGGTGCTGGTAAAGAGCTGAGATTTTGGTGATTGCAGCTATTGCTGTAATAAATCCTATGAGTCTCAGAGCACCCAAACTCAAGTGCTGACATTAAACATCTGAGTTCTAAAAGCTCTATTTTGAAGTAGCTATTTGGGAAACTTTTGACCAGATGATTCCAAACTTGCACCTCAAAGAATACCAAGGGCCAAAATCTCTTCACGTCGTTTTTTAAAATACTTTCATTGGAGCTTTTTGTTCAAGAACTGATTTTTTTTCAGTCTTTAGTGCCACCAACTGTTCCTTTATATCATAACCTGCCCTTAGGTAAAATCTGCAAAAGGAACCTCTTTACAGACTCAGCAGAGAGCAGTAACGTGCACACCAGACGTTTCCAAACCTCGAGAAGTTACTGAACAACTTGCCTGCTTACAGATGTGGGGGGAATAAAACCCCAAACCGGTGCTTTACTTTAAACTTGGCACATTCCTGTGCTGAGCCCAGCCTGTTAGTTGCACCTGGCTTTCCCAACATCTATAGAGATTGAGTGCTTTAGTGGATTGAATCAGCTTTAGCTAAAAGCGCCAAAAAGCCCTGCTGAAGCGCCCAATCTATACAGATGCTATGGAGCCAAGTCAAAGTAATGTGCTGCTGCTTCTGCTGCATGTTCCCCCGTATCCCCTCCCCCCACCCCCCCATCTGTCAGTGCCTCTAGTTACTCAGTAGTGTTTGGGTTCAAGGACTATGTCTGTTGTCGTAAACCCCAAAGCGACTGTGAGCTGGATTTCTCTGCAGTTGGTTGCCATAGAGCAATGTACCAGGCTTGAGGTGCATGGGCTTTCTGGTGCATAAATCAGTTACTTTCTCCAGGGTGTATGCCAACTGTGTGCCACTGTACAAAGCCAGAGCTCTCTTAGAACATTACTACTTTCAGTGGTGCTTTGTGGTGATTGAGGTTATATAGCGGAGAATAGGTGCTGGAGTGATTTGTGTTTAGTCACCTGTGTTGCCAAGGAAACTGGCTGCAGTGGTTTTTGCATGTGCTAAAAATTTTTCGGAGTACGCATTCATTTCTGGACAGGAGCCATATCAAGCCTAGAATCTATGAATTTGGGAAGGGGCTGAGGACTTAGGCAGTGCCCAAGTCCACAATGAGGGAATGCCCTTTTTTTTTTTTTTTGCATGTTGTTGGAAATTTTTGCTACCATGCCTTTCTGGCTATCCAGTAGATCCAAAAGGATTCCAAGGCTACAAACTGACTGCAGAAACTTGAATGAGAAAGTCCCTGACTTTGGGAGATGTGCAAGCCAAGGATAGCTATTTGCTGTTTTCACCTTTTGCTGCCAGCAGCATCATCTCTGCTTTGCAAGCTGCACTTCATGCTGGCGCTCAATTGACTAGTCATGAGTAACGTGAGAGGACTGTGCTTATGATGAATAGTGCTAATGAATAATGAGCTAATATTGGTCAGATGGTACTTCTTCCACTATATAGACCAAGCATGACAACTTATCAGTGATAAGCTTTTGCTATCCTTGATTTTAATGCATATGGATCTTGTGTGCAGTGTGATGTCAAAGTCCTAGGGTTTTGTTTTGTCTGTGGATTGCACTGGATTTGAATCAAGCTGCCTAGATTTCATCATCTTTCTGGTTGCTGGCTGCTGTTTTCTCAAATTTTCCCTATTGTCTTGGGAAAGTTGAGGATCAGCTTAATTGACACTGAAAAGCAGTGGAGCAGTGTCTCAAGTCCCCCATCACAACAAAGACCTGGAGATACTTTAGTTGCACAGTGTATGGTCAGATTGACATCTTGGTCCTCTGTGCGTCTGTGGGAGGGGAAGGCAAAGCTGGTTGAGGTCTGCTCCAAAACAGACACAATTGTCTGCCTTTTTTAAAGGTGCAAGCAGTAGATTGAAATTATTGCTCCCAGGAATACTGATGACAGCAAATCACACTAAAAATTGATTCTTGGGTGGTGTATGGGCAAACCTTGTGTGGGGCAAATGTGGTTTTTAAATCAGTATAAAATTATACAGTCACAGGAGCTAAAAGATCTGCTATCACTTAGTAAGACTGGCTTAGCACTGTTCACACAAACCATTACTTAGGCTGCTTTTGTACCAGTGGGGAGACAGGTGGAAGCAGGCCTGGGCAGAGCATGGCAGGGTGCCCTCAAGGGACATGTTTGTCCTGACCATTTGGTGTGTGGCCTGCATCTCTATGAATGTACACAGGGAGAGGAGATGACCAAAGTCATGGAACTAATCAAGTGCTTGTGCCTGTTTAAATGCATGTAAAAATAAAGATGTTCTGCACAAGAGAACAAGATGTGCAGTTACACACGTGGTGTTGTGGGGGAGCTTCATATGTGCTGTGACAATGTGCAAGTTAAAAGTGCAGAGGGGGAGGGGGGGAAAAGTTGGAATTTCCTATGCAGCTGAGGCATTGCTTGCTTGTCAGGAACGAAAACCTAGGCCTCTACTACAGATGTTTCCAATAAGTTCAGTATGATGGAGGGTAGAATTAGTTACACCAGACAGTGGAGATCAGCCTGAACCAGAGCTCTTTTCAGCATATCACGTCTGATATGTATCAGGTGGAAACCCATCCTTTCTATATGTAGCTGTATATTTTGCTTCAAGCTACTTCTGTTTTAGCATTGGTGATGTGATACCACTGTGGAGACCACAGTGTCTGATGTAGGTAGGTTCTCTTATCCCACCGTTCCAAATAGGAACTTTACTACCTGCCTCTGGAACACCCCAACTCTGGGGAAGGAAGCGATGAATTTTGCATTCACATAAGGAGACCAAGGGAGGTACACTAGAATTACTGGATTTGGGATTGGGCCAGGGCATGTCAGCTAGCACCTTGCTTCCTGTGAGGAGTGCCATTAGCCTATAGTGCCTATACAGGCAGTCCTTGGACTTGCGACACAATTGGTTCCTGAAAACCACGTCTTGAGTCAAAACGTTGTAACTCGGAACCAGTTTTCTCATAAGAAACAATGTTATAAATGAACCAAGGCCTGATACCCTATTTTCACCAGAAATACCCCAGAATTTTTGTACTTGATCAATTATAGATGAGTATGAGTATACGTTCATATATTTATATTGTAAATAGGAATAATATTGATTTAGAGAGACTTCTTTGAGGTGACTTTGCTGGACTTTTTGAAGGGCTCTTGGTTGGAATTTTTGAGGGGTTCTCAGCTGGAGTATTCTCAGGAGTCTTAGCTACAGGTTTTTCTGGAGTCTTGTCTGCTTTCTTAAAGAAAGTGTCCAAGGAAGTTTGGACAGATGTTTTCCAGGGAGATGAGTGACACAGTGAACTTGTTCGCTGGCATGGCATTGCATCAGATCAAACGTTGTAAGTCGAAACTGCTGTTGTAAAGTTGAAACTGTCAATTTATGAACATTATAAGTGCAAAACGTTGCAAGTCAAAGCATTGTAAGTTGAGGGCTGCCTGTATATGACCTTGGTTCACATTTCCAGAGGTGGTGCCTATGCACTACGGTACTGTGCTATAGGCATTCCCCAGTGGTTTCCCAGTGAGCTCTGAGGAAAGAGTACCCTTGGCCTCTCCTCAGTCGCATCACCTGCATTTTTCCTTGGTGGCCTTACCTCAAGTACTGATCTGGCCAAAACCCTGGAGTTATAGGATCATAGGAAAATAGGGCTGGAAGAGACCTCACAAGTTTACCTAGTCCAGTCCTTGCTCAAGGCATAATCCACCTGACTAAACCATCACAAACAAGTGTTTGTCCAACCTGATCTTAAAACATTTCCAGGGATGGAGATTCCACAATTTCTCTAGGTAGCCTGTTCCAGTGCTTGGCTACCTTCATAGTTAGAAAGTTCTTCCTAATCTCCAACCTAAATTTCCACTGCTGCATCTTGAGGCCATTGCTCTTAGTCATGGTCCCCTATTGCCCCAGAAAAATGTCCATCTCCATCCTCTCTATATTTGTTTTTCAGGTATTTGAAGACTTATAAAATCCCCCCTCAGTATTTTCTTCTCCATACATAATAAGTCTAGCTCTTTCTGCCTTTCCTCCTAAATCTTGCTTCCCAGGCCACTATTCATCATGTATCTGTTGTATTGCTCTGAACCAAACTCTTTTCAATCTGTCCATATCTTTCCTGAAGTATGGAGCCTAAAACTGGACACAGTACTTTAGGTTAGACCTCACCAGTCCTGAATAGGGCAGAAGAATCACGTCCCTTGATTTGCAAGTGACATTCTTGTTAATACAGCCCTGTCTGCTGGTGACTTTTTTTTTTGCAACAAGAGCACACTGTTGGCTTATATTCAGGTTACAGTCTACTGTAACCCCCAGTACTGCAGCCTAGCTAGTTATTCCCCAATCTCTGTGCATGCAACTATTCTGTCCCAACTACAAGACTTTGCACTTGTCCATTTTGAATCTTGTTAGTTGAAAACAATTTTTCAAGTCTATGCATGCCATTCTGGATTTGTCCCGAGGCCACTTCCTCACAGTCATCTTTGAGAGCTCTTCCCTCCTACCCTTTCTCACCGAACACTCTCAGAATTAGTCTGTAATGTTGCAGTTTTCTCCTTGACATTCCTCTAGAATGGGGGTTTTTCTGCTAAGAAAAGAAGAAGTAAGTCAGTGGGGCAGTTAGGGATGTTAAAATTCATTGTGTATATTTTTAATGGTATTTTACACAGTTGGGTAGTCTTCATCTCCTCCCCCCTATGTCATTCTTCTTTTATGGTGGGGGAGGGGATTTTGGCAGACAGCACCCAGTGCCTTTTGGGTGCTACTGGAGTGCATATAATACTGCTTATAAAACAGACAGAAAATGGTACCTGCCCAGGGCTTTCCCTTTCTGCTCTCCCTGGTTGCTAGGGCAGCATTACTCAGAGGTTCAGCTGTGTCATTTTCCGTTCCTAAAGGGCAATCGCACTGTTAAGTGACGTCCATTGATGTTTTGAGACCTGTAAACTGGGATTAGGTTTTCTCCCGTGGTTGGCAATGACTGTTGACTTCTGCGAGATCAGTGCAGTGCCAGAAGGAACTGCTGGCTCCAATGTAAACAGCAAGTAGTTGAGCCAAGGACATAACAGCAGCTTTTATGACCTTCTGGTGTTATGCAGCCATGTAAGCTGGACTCAGGAAAGTTGCCATTCTGTGGCTGTGGTATTATTATTATCATTGTTGTTGTTGTTGTTTTGTTTTATTTTTTGTGGGCTACTAAGTATGCGTCTGAGATTCTTGCTTTAGTGCATAGGGGATTGGAAACATCTTAATATACTGGGCAGGTGGGAATTCACTGGGGTAGAGTCTTTGTCCTGGTAATCTCTCAGCCAGGTTTGATAAGAAGTTTGCATCCTCTTTTGTTTCTGGGAACAATGTTGGATTCAGGAGCATATGTGACAGTCTTCAGAAGCTGCCAAACTTTTCCTGGTCTCTTTCCCATGTCCCAGGAGTAGACACAAGAAGTTTAAGATGGTAACAATTCATTCAGCATCAGCAGCTGCATACTCCATGTGGTCCCACACTTACAGTGTGATAAGCTCGAGACTGAAGATGCTCAGGGAAGATGTTCCATTTAGAAATTAAGGGGAGTTTATCCTGAAAAATGTAATGAAATATTGGCAAACTTGCATCAAAATTAGTTGCCTGTTAAATTCTTTGTTACTGTGTGCACAGGCCTTAATCTCTCTCTGTCACAATAATTTAATAACAGGTCGGGCCCAGACGCATGCTAGGCATGCCAAACATACGGTCCATGGAGCTGCTCTGTTCAGCCCACTGGACTACCAGTAGGCCACCAGGAAGTTGGGGAGCATGGCCTTCCATAGAATCTGGGGCCCTTAGGCCCTGGTGGACATGGAAATCAGCGGCAGGAGGGTGAGTGAAAGCTGATGGTTCTGATCGCCAGTGTCACACCCTCACATTCCTGGCCACTGGCTTCCTGCTGTGTGCTTTGGACTGGAGCCAGATCCGGTACTGGTGCCACAGCACAGGGCATGCAGTGGCAGTAGCTGCACGTTGGACCTGGGGTATGCAGTAGCAGCTCTGGCTCTGGCATGGGGCACGTGGTGACGGCTGGAGCTGCCACTGTCTGCCCTGGGTCAGTGCCAGAGCTGCCGTCACCTCCGCCACCACCATGTACTCTGGGAAGGAAGTGTGGATCTGCCACTGCTCTGTGTTCTAGGTTGGAGATGGAGCTGAAGTCATCTCTGCTGCTTGCTTTTGCCCCCGGTTGGATCTAGCCCAGGAACACAAGGTGAGTTTGCTCCTGGTTTAGTCCCTTTCAGCAACAGCTAAACTGCCACAGTGTAGCTTTCATTTAGCTTTCATCCTTTTGTGTCCATGCAAACAACTAAGTCTCTCATCCAGGTATTCGTCATTTTGTGTCTTGGCTTTTGCACCCATGTCTTTCTCTGGTCTTGACAAATGTGATCTTGCCCAGTTCATGTCCCTCCAGAGTGCTGCTGGAACATCATTTGCTCAGTCTATGCTTTGACCATGTCACCTTGCTCTTTGATTCCGTCCGTGAGCGCCCTCTTTTCTGTTCCATCAAACGTAAGCCACGTGCTTTTATTTTGAAGACCTTTCACAGCCTTTGCCTGCCCAGTCACATCTATGTCACTGTTGAGAAGCTTATTTTAGCCCTTGGTGCTTTGCTTTACTGCCCACTTCTCAGCTATTTGAACAAGCACCTTCATGCTTTCCCCTGTGCTGCACTTCATTCTTGAGAGGCAGTCCTTGCTATAATATCAGTACAGGCACTTCACTGTTCTTCTTAAAATTTTCCTTCGACAGGATGCCTGCAAAAACTTGACAGTGGTTATGTTAATGATGAGACAGCTGCTATTCTGCTGAATAATGTTGTTTGTGTTCATGTTTCTTGTCTTGTACTTGCATTCTAAGTTCTTTGAGGAAGGAGCTATCTCTAAAGTGTGTGTGTGCATGCGTGTGCATGTGTGCATGCATATGTTTGTGCACAGAACCACACAGTGTGGCAGTCTAGTCCAGTTGTTGTCAACCTTGTTAGACTCACAGCACTTCTCTGAAAATGCCAGCACTCTAGTTTTCACTTATTTTTTTACTACAGAAAAATAACAGCAATTCTTCTGTTGGAAGGAACCTGGAAAAACTGCAGCAGATCAGAATGTTTTTAACATGGATTCCTGTTTGAAATCTCTGGTTTTATCTTGTGAGTCATGTTTGCACACTTTAGAGTGCTAACATTATACGACACCCTGTAGCATCCTTAATCACTATGACTAGAGCTCTTGGGGTGCTATGGTATGCTTAGGCTTGGCAGGATTCAATTTTTATTGGTAAACAGTAAACATTGATTTAATTACTCACAGACCTATGATTTTTTTTTCCATTGTTCATAATCAAAATATATAGAAAGGGGACCTAAGAAAACTGATGGCTGATGGAGTGTGTGACGACAGGAGGGAGCAGTTCTACAGAACTGTGCTGACTGTAATTGGACTGCAACTCTCAGAAACTTCAGGGGACTGGGAACAAAGGAAGCGGAAGTGACTAAATGGATAAGGGAGCTATGGGCAAGTGGAATGGGACTGATGGCAGCTCTACGGTGCAGCTGGCAGCAGTCGTACAGTAGTGGTGTTTATTGTGATAGGTGGTTAAACTGCACCACAATAATAGTATGCTGTCATTAATAAATTGTCTGCCCCCACACCTGTAATTTTGTGCAATCCTGAAAAGTTAAAATGATAAAAATCAAAATAAATGCTTAAAAATAAACATTGATATTATCCATCAACATTATAAAAATCAAATTCTGCAAGCCTAAGTATACTACTAGTTGTTATTTAAGGAATGCAAGATCCATTCTGGACATGTAAGTAATGCTCAGTGTTTTTGGGATTTTTTTAATTGATTTGATCTTTCTCACAATGACCTGTGGTTCAGTGTCAGTATAAGTTTGAAGCCCAGTAGTGGGTGGTTTTTTTTTTTTCTGTTTTCTAGCTGGGAGTCTCTTTTTCAAGTTGTAGAAAGCTCTGAATTCTAGCCATGAAAGGCCACAAGATGTCAGACTTCAAACTGCTACTGTCCCACGCTAAGCATTACTTGTTTGTGGGCCTTGGAGGAAGAGAAGAATGCCAAATCTAGATGAAAGAAAGTTGTATCTTTTTTTAAATAGCTTTTATAAAAGCACCTATTAGAAACTGTTTACTATCCAGTTAGAAATTTCTTGGGAAGGTATAATGTAGTTTATGCAGTTAAAACCAGTTATAAGTTTTGGTTATCACCATGGATATATTTAAGTTGTAATAGCTAGTTTATTATGCAGTAAGGTCCAGAGGACTCTATAGGAGTCCCATTGTGCTGTACAAATTTGCTTGTGTCTGTGCTAAGGGTGCCTGCTTGTGTTTGTGAACATTCTAATATTATAAAAGCCATAACAGCTGTTATGCTGAATTGCTGTTATTTTATAAGTCTGTCTGTCTGTCTGTCTGTCCATAATGCTTTATTCGCACACTGATTGGTTTTTTGCATCAGCCGGTCAGAGTGCAAATATAGAATTCGGACAGGAGGTGGCGGTGTAGTGGAGTTTTGATGGTGGGGACACAAGGGACAGAGCAGGGGGGAAAGGCCAGTTCCCTGCTCCCTGGAGGCAGCAAATAGGGGTGGGGGTCAGAGGTCAGCACTGCTGGCCTTGCCCCCTCTCTCTTCTGCGCTGCTCCTGCCCGATGTGGGGGAGGGGAGCAGCGGGCCTGGGCTGATGTGGTGGGGTGGGGAGGAGCAGGCCCAAAGTTGGGGGCAGAAGCCAGCCTGTCATGGTGGTGGGGGATGGGACTCTGGGGAGCAGCAGACTTGGCCTGATGCGGGGGAGAAGACGGGGGCTGGGAGGAGCAGGCCCAGCTCTGAAACAGCAGCAGGGAGGGTGGGGAGGCGCACCTGACCCCAAAACAGTGTCTGGGAAGGTGGGGAGAGGGGGACCAGCTGGGCCTGGCCTGGCTTCAAAATGGAGGGTATGGGTGGGGGGGACGTGCTGGGCCCAGCCTGGCCCAGAAATGGCAGTGGGGAGTTTGGGAAGGGTGGGCCCAGCCCCCAAACTTTGGGGGGGGGGGGGCCAGGCCCACAACAGCAGCAGGGAGGGTGTAGGGGTCAGGCCTGACCCTGCGGTGCAGTGGGGGAAAGGGGGAGCAGGCCCAGCCCTGAAGGTGGGGGGGAGCTGGACATAGGCCTCTGTCCCCGCCTGCACCCCTCTTCTGTCATTCTTGATGGGCAATTGGCTAGTTTTTGGATAATGTTTAAATATGTACCTGGTATGCATGCAGAAACAGGCTTACAACTGGAGGGAAGCATTTGGGACTGAAAGGAAAGCTTGAGAGGCTCATGTAAGAAGTGGAGACCTGCCAGCTCTGTGTTAACAACTGGGTCATTGAAGCAGTTGGGTTGAATTGGAGCCATCTGAACTATAGTATTTTTTACGTACAATATGCAGTTTCCCCCTTAAACCAGTTTTCCCCCCCAACCCTCCTTGGGGTTTTTGCATTAAGTGGGGTAGCTGATTTTTTTCCCCCCCAAATTAGGAGCACTGTGCTTTGATTCCTGCTCCACAATGCAGCCGATGTTGTGCTAATATTCAGGCAGCTAAGGGAGTCAGTTGACTTGAAGGTTCCTTGGTCTTCACTGAACAGGTGTTAATATTCATGACTTTTTTAATGGTCTTGATGCTCCACCAATCAAGCCAACCCTTTTCAGGGCAGTTTTGCTGTGTGCTAGCTGCTCCTAGTCTCTACTCCTGTTTCACAGCCTAGAGACCCTTTAGTTCTATTCAGAATCATAAATCTACCCCTGGAGAGCAGTCTCCAGCAACAGCTGGGTTTCAAGCTTTAGTTAAGTAGGAAAGGGATGGTGAGTAACCTGAAGATTAGGCCACATCCCTGCTGTATGCAGCCATAATGCTGGAAAAATCTTTTTTTCTTCATTTTTTGCCTTTCAAAAGCAAGGTGCACTTATATTCCAGGGTGTGTGTAAATGAGAAAATATAGTACGTGTATGTCTAGAGAGGGCTAAGGTTCTCTTTCTTATGCTTGAGCATCTTGTGGTACCCTTTTAGGGCAGTGGTCAGTAACCTTTTTAGGCTGCGAGTCAGTGATCCAGTTCAGGTCACTGGCAAGACAGGTGGGCACTAGGACCAAGCCACAGCTGGTGGTTTTCTCCCTGTAGGCACAAGGAGAGCAGCTACTGCTGAAGACCTCCACCACCAAATGAACTTCAAAGCCTTATATCCGCTGGCTGGATCAGATGACTCTATGGGTTGCAAGTTAGTAAGCCCTGTTTTGGGGCAGGATGTGGAGTGCTCATTAGGAAACATTACCTTAACTATGGCTTTCCTGGTGCTTTGTTTTGATGTGGTAATGGTCATGCTCACACTGTTTTGGGATATTTGCAGAGAGGCTTTGATTTCCATGGTATAGCATCTCAGCCTCCAAATTTAGTCTCTTATCTTTAACCTACCCTGCGAAACATTCTGTGAGAGAGTTTAAACCTTTTCAAAATGACTCTGAGACTGGGGGGCAGTGGACTCTGGGACTGGATCCTTTTGGTCCAGGATCATGCCTGTTGGACCTTTAAATCTGCTGTCTTGTGAAGCAGGGTATGGTGGTTCTCACTGAGTCAGGGAGGTGGGTGAAGTGAGGTGGAGATAATTGGAAACAGCAAACATGTATTGTTCCAGATGCTGGGTAACTGAAGCTTGCTCATCAGCAGTTTGTAGTTCAAATGTTAATCCATGAAATGCACAACAACCTTCAGACGCATGCATCTGCGATGTGTGCTCACTGCACAGGAATTCTGCATAGATGTTGTCAAATGCTGAACTATTGGCCATATCAGGGGGCCAACTTGTGGCATGTGTGTGTGCAGTACACATAAGACTGGGGAGGGCAGAGGCAGCACAATGACAGATAGAACAGGAATCAGAAAACAGAGCAGTGGATCAGAGGCACATTGCAAGGAGGAGAAAGCCGAGTAGCAGATAGGACAGGGGAAGGGGATTGGAGTGGCCCTGAGCAGGGGTGCTAATCTGTGGCATTCCTGCCAAAAATATTGCCCCCCACTGAGCCATATCCTAGATTTCATGGCTGAAGTGCCCTTCTGGGCCACATACCAGGCCTATGTGTGGAGCAGGACTTTCATCCCAAGCAGCCAACCTTGCTCTGATTAGACCCTGGAAGCTGGCAGGAATAGAAATGTGAGCAAACTGGTGACTTATTGATGGAACTGCCACTATCTTTGGTAGTATCATCTCATGGATTTTGCATGTGCGTGCTTCCCAACACTTTGTAGAAAAGATTTACAGCAGCGTGGAAGATCTGGGAAATGTTTCTAGAAGTAACCGCAGCCATTTCATTTCTATTTCCACCACTTACCATCATGGACTTTATGATTCTTCAGTCTGGTGAAGTGATGACAGGGATCCTGGTTTTGTCTGTTTAAAAAGGACAAATTCTCTGATAAAAATAGCAAATTCTCTGATTAAAAGCCCCAAAACCTGCACTTTTCTGCGATTTAAAGTGAGACCCCCAAAGTTAAATAGATAGATAATATATCAGTTGAGAACAATGTTTTATTGATACATTTACAAGTTTTAAGCAATTTGGAAGCCTACCAGTGCCTCAATCATAATAATAAAACAAGTTCTAAATATCTGTAAATTTTGACATTTGATTTGGGGGTTTTTATCATGGAAAATCAGCGCTCCCCCTGCCCCCTTTGCTCACCAAGACATAGGTCCAGCTGCAGCTGTTCCCCCCACCCCATTGTTTTGTGGTGCTGCTGAGCAGCCCTGATGTGCCGGTGCCCTCCCTGTGCCCGTGCTGTTACCTCTTACTCCCAAGCCACAGCCCCTCAGCTCTATTACTGCACCTCACTCTCAACCCACAATCTCCTGGCTCTGCTGGTACACCTCACTCCAAACCCACAGCCCCCTGGCCAGCCCAATGCCCACAGACACCAGTATGTGAGGAAGGGAGTGGGTATGTGGGGAAGGCATAGGGGGGAGCTTGTGCCCCCCAAGATTTCTGTGCTTACAATGGGGCTTCAGCCAAGCTAGACCAGCTCCAGGTAGGAGCCGCCTCCATGATCCAGAGGGCGGGACCTGGCCCTGGAGGGAGTGCTGTACCATCAAGGTTAGGTACGGAAGTGACAGTGCTGGTGGTGCAGACTTGTCCCCCCTGCTCCTGTGGGGCACAGAAGTCTCAGGGGACCCCCCCCTTTCCTGCCACATGGCCTCTACCTCTACCCATGTACCCCCGTTGGGCTGGTGCCCCTCTAGCGCAACCTGAAGCCTGTGCCCCTTCCTATATAGACTTTCCTGGAGTGAGCTGTGGGAGCTGCTCTCCACCACTGCCTTGATGCCATGTGCATGTGTGCATGCACATGAACATGGCGCCCCCTGCCTGATTGCCCTCCTGCCCCCTGCAGCCCCTTGTAGGCTAGAACTTGGCCAGCCTGCAAAGGGAAACCTGCTGTTTCCCACATTTTTCCTCTTTAAAGGGAAAAAATCCTTGAATTTCTCCTTTAAAAGAGAATGTTGTGTTTTTCTGCAACAAACAAAAAAACCTGGATCCCTGGTGATGAAGCAGGGGCATAATGACCATGAGAAGTGGCACCAGGAGGGTGGCAATGGGCAGATAAGCTGCTGTGAAAATTGAAAATGGTGAGAGTATTGGCATCTGGAGGCTGCTCTGGAGCCTGTCTGGGGAGAATTCTGAAGGGCTGCAAGCTGAACAGGATGGCTGCTACCATCCCTAAGCTGCACACTTTCTGAAAAGAGCAAAGTTATTTTTAAAAAAAAATCTTTACTTGCCTGGCTCTGAAGAATCTCATTAAGTTAGCCACAGCTACTCGGGAGCATGCCTGCATCCAGTCAGAGATGTGGCTGCTCCACTCCTTTTTGTGGGGGCCTAATTTTGAAGTCTGTTAGTGATTTGCTCTGTCAGAATTAACCATTTTGCTGACTGGAATACATAGGATTGGATGGGTAGGTGAATACTGATGGCCATCTCCTCATCCCCCACCTGCTTGTGCGCTAAGGTACATTTGAACTCAAGTTAGGTGGCTAAATCTGTCCTGGGTAGATCAAGTGTTTGTACTAACGGCTGAATTGCTTGCCAGTGGTTGTAACAGTGTTAAACACTGCAGGCTGTTAATGTGCCTGTCAGTATTTGTTCTGGCTATGTGGCTGCAGTGCACAGTTGTGTAAATGGTAAAACAAATTCTAGCTATGATGGGGCTTCTAGTGCGCACCCTGTGCTGCTCTCCCTTTTGTGTGAGGTGCGCTCAGCCCTGTTCTCAGTGGTGATGCGGTTGGCCAGCAGTCCCAGTGACAGGGAGCTGAATTGTCAGGGTGAAGGAAGCTCATTGGAATTCAGGTGCAGTAGCTGAGCCTTTTCTTTCCCTGGAAAAGTAGGTCAGGGGAATGCATCTGCCTGTCAGGAAAGTTGGGGGAGAAAAAAACGGGGATTTGTTGGAGGAACAGCCGCCCAGCAAAATCCACTTTCTGTCCGTCTCTCTGTTCAAGGGATTTATAGTTTGAATGTAAATCACAAGGCTTTGTATAGAAGTAGCAGCATCTGATGGAGAGAGAATGATTGTGCAGCTTTAAGTACATACTGGGAGTCAGGATTCATGGGTCCTCTTCATTGACTTGTTATGTGACTTTGAGCAGCGTGCTTCACCTCACTGGACCACCTTCTCATCTGACAGTGCAGATAACACCCACGCAGTTGCCAGTGGCATAGGCTTTGGAGATCCTGGCAAAGAGGGCTGTAGCCCCATTAGTTGTTACTGTGGAGTAGGAGGTGGCAGACTGGGGAGTGAAAATTGGCTCCAAACTGTTTAGAACTGCCACTTGCTGCAGTTGCAAGTGAGAGAGGGAAGTCCAACCAAGTGTTTCCTGCTAACTGTGGGTACGGCTGAAACTGCCTGAGCTGTTGTGTGTATGCATATATTTTCTTATGCGAGTGTATGAGGCAGGGGTGGGGAGAGGCTGGGGGTTTGGAACTGGGGCCTAGATTAGGAGGTGGGTTTCAGCAATCTCATCTCAAAACAGTGCCTTACACCTGAGGAAAAAGAATTGCATAACTGAGGAAGTGGTTCTCCACTAGACTAGAGTCTGTGGGTAGGCCCACACTAGAGTAGCTAGGAGACTTCAAAAGTTAATTCTCTTGCTGGCTGGTAGCTTCTGTGTAGCCAGTGCTTCTGCTCATATCCCATGGTGCCTCTTGTTAGGAGCATCTGCTTCAGTCCCTAGTGGAGTCCCTGTGGGAAACTGGTGTTGTTCTATTAGTGTGACTCTGAAGAGCTCTAGGGGTGTTATTTCTCCCCATAAGGCCTAATTGTTGCCTCCTTAGAGCAAGAATAATGTGAAGGGCAAATATTCTTGGGGTCTGTCTTTGTATCTATGTAAGTTGGTTTGCTTTTGACATGATCAACAGCCAAGCCAACCAAGACTGGGCTTCTTGGTTGCCAGAGGAAATAGTGATCTGCAAGAGATTCCCCAAATGCACTGTATTGTTAGCTTGGCTTTTTTTAACTTTTGTGAGAGAGTTTAGTTTTTAGGAACAGCTGATCTGACAAATCTTACAAATTTATTTACAGACAAAGTGAGCAAAACTTGAAAGCATTGCCTACTGTTACTTGAAAAAATGGTTCAGTAACTTGATTTCTAACTTGGAAGCTGTATACCAAAAAAGCCAGTCTGCTCTGAAATGTTGAGTTTGAGATGCTGGTGGGAGTCTGAGTCTAGACATAGCTTCAAAACCATTGCCATGAGGACTTGGAAAATGGAAATGAGCTGTCCGTTTTCTAGTGTCCATTGCCTGTCCTCTGCAAAGCTGATTCCACAAAGTTATTTTGCAGGGTATTTTGTGAACGAAAATTGGCAGATCTAAGAAAAATCTTGCTTAGATGCAATGAGATTGAGGTGTGTATTAAAAACTGTACCAAGCCAAAAGTAGTTAGCCAAACAAAACTTAATGTTTTAGTCAGCCTAAATACAAAGGCCTGGATGTATAGTTGCCCAGATCAGTAGATTCCAGAAATTCAAACGCCTTGTATCAAAAGAACCAAACGAGCATTGGGCTTTAGTTTCATCCCTTGCCCTTTCAATCAATGACAGGAAAAGTGTTCTGATTGTAGAGGTTTTCTGTCAAAACTGGGTTAGATACATCCCTGGCGTAAGTCCATTGGATAGAGGAATCAGAATATGAAACTTACGCTTAGGACCCAAAGCCACTGCGCCCCTCTGCTGCGCCTCACTTATTCCTTAGATTTTTAAAATCTCTCTGTTATGGAAAAACTTCAGGTATATTTCTAGAGGGATACAACTGTCCCAGCCATGCAGTCTGTTCAATAAAAAGATATCATCCAGAAGAATTCTTGCTTCTTAAAAGGAACATTTTTCAGCCACACAGATTCCTCATTCTCCTTCGGAGCCTTCCAGCATTTATGTGTAGTTCATTGCCCCATACTCTTTGGGTAAGATCATTAAGGAAGAGTCTCATGTGATCTCCATGTTCCTTTCCTATTGCTCCCTCAGGCTGTCACCCTTGTTTCACAGCATCTCTGACAAGAAAGGAGCAACATCTTCCTTGTTATTTTTCTTCCCTTTAGCCCCTCTACCAATTCTCTGTCCTCTACCTCTTTCTCCTTGGGTTTCTTTCCCTCCCAATACAAATGGGCATTCATTTTCTGCAATAGTTAAAGCTGCCCTTGACCCTTCCTCTCCTCAAGCTATTGCCTTGTTTCTAGACTCCCTGAATATGCTATGAGCTACTGTTCCCTGCAGTGCTGCACTGCCAGCACCATTCTCCTCCCTCTTCGGTCTGTGCCCCTCTGCATGTGCTCTTTCCAAGATGTCTGCCAGTCAGTCTAGAGCTCTAGCCTCATTCTCCTCAGACCACCCTCTGCCTTTGGCACCATTGATTGTGCTCTAGGAATTTTGGCCTCTTCTTGCTTTGATGGATTTGTCTCATTCTAGTTCACCTGTAAGCTGTCAGATCTTCCTACAGTGGGTCCATGTGTGAGGTTCCTCCTTCCCCTTTTTCATTGATGATCTCCATTGTACCATCCCAGGCATCCTACCATCTCTCTTCCTGTTACATCCTATCCCTGGGTGATGCTGGCCACAGATATGGCTTCACTTGATATCTTAGTGCTGGTGACTTGCATATTGACCTCCGCATTCAGACCTGTGTCTGTGGCCACTACAGTCCAGGTGATGATCTCAAGCCCATTAAAAATTTTTTGCTGCAATGCATCTCTTTCTTGCCCATTGCTCTGATTATCACCCACTTCCTAAGCTCTTTTACTACTTTCCCCTTCTTCACTGTCCCAAATACAAGCTTCTTCACTTGACTTTTAAAGCATTTTATTGTTTAGCTGTACTTTCCCTTGCCATCCTGTTAGGTTGATGCTGGCATAGCAGAAGAGGCTGCAGCTTATGCCAGTTTTGATCTCCCACTTGGGTGCACCTATGGGAGAAGCAGATATTTTTTTCCTCCCACACTACTACAGTTATGTTGGAAACCCTCAGTGCTACTGCCCTCTCCTCCTCCTAATCTTTCCTTTAAAATTCACCTCTACAACACTGCCTTCAGTAGAAAGTCATTTCATAATAGCTAAGCAAAAGGCCATTTATGGCCATTGCTACCAGTTAGTTCATTACCCCAAAAGAGAGCAAGTCTCAGTTGAAACATTGTATTGCTGTTCTTCTGTCATCTGTTTCCCCCCGCCCTTCACTTGTTTGTCTCGCCTACCAGTTGCAGGCCCACTGGGAAATTATCTTGGGTGCTTGGTGATTGTATGTGGGCACCCCATTAGCTTAGCTTGGATATGAACATCCCTACTTCAAAGCCCTACTCCCATTCTCATTCATGCTGTTTCTGCATTTGCCCTTGTGTGTCTTCGAGCCATAACTCATGTTTTTTGTGCCTGAGATTCTGCCCGTCAACTGCAGGAGAACTAGGGGAAGGTACTGGAAGACTCAGAGCTCAAGTGTTTTGGCTTGCATCTTCACAATGAAGTGAAGATGCCAAGTCCCAGTGCCTTCCCCTGAATCCTTCTGTTACCTGCAGCCTCTGGCTGTCAAGGACACAGGGAAGGGAATTCTAGGCAGAGTCTGTCACAGCCCCAACCCATGCCTTCTGCCACACAAATTAGGGCTGTTAATGACAGTGTGTCTCTTATGTGACTTAATGTATTTACTTGCATCCAAGGCAAGTCCTTTTGGGGAGAGAGGCCCCTTGTCTTGGATTTAAATAGGAGGTGGCAGGGGGTGGGCAGCTGCTGCAGCTCCAACTCCAGCTCTGGCCCCAACTTGGGGTCGGAGCCAGAGCCACAGCTGCTGCCTGCCCCTCTGCTGCCTCTATGCCTCTGCCTCCTACTCCTGCCTCTTGCCTCACACTTACCCTTGCTCTAGTTCTAGCAGGGCTCCAGCCCCGCCCCAGCCTTGGGCATGGAGCACATGTTTGCTCCAGCCTGGTAACAGCCAATTGTAACATGTTGGGGTCCCAGGGGTGGCCATGACGCCCCCTGGTGGCTCTGCGATAGTGCCCTACTCTACCCTGTGATGCCTTCCTGTTTTGTCTTGATGGTATTTATAAAATATGGAGAGGCTGCCCACAGGCCTTTGCTAGGCCTCAGTCTGACTGTCCCAGACCCCTGATTGGGCCTCTGTAGTAAACTGTGCCTGGCAGGGCACCCAAAGCCTGAAGGGCTAATTGTGTTGCTCCTAATCCTTCCCTTTACCACACCCCATGCCTGCAGGTGTTACAGGTATGTTGTCCCTCTGTTAGGGCTTTGGCCTCTTCCTCTTTAATTTAGTTAGGCCTTCTAGCCTAGGCCCACTGAATTGGACCTGGCTTTGTGTCACTAACTTCATTTGTCACTTCCAGTCACCGGGCCCCTGGGGTGTCTGCCAGGCTGCAAGTCTGTGTGTGGCTGTGCCCTCTCTGGTGCCAGGCCCCCGGTCCATGTGCTTGAGCCTGCCCTTGGCAGGGCTCAAGGAGGTCAAGTGCCTCCTGGGCACTAATGAGGCCTCCTTACCTCCCCTTCCAGCCTCATCCCAAACCACTGATCGAAACAGTAACATAAATCATGAGCCCCTGGGCTATAACAAACAATAAGGTAGCAGCCCTCAGTCCCTTTAAGAGGGCAAATCTTTACACCAAGTATAGCATGCCTCCTAGCCAGAGTATCTCACAAGTCCCCTGAGCCTTCCTGCTCTTGTAGGCGGCAAAACGGTCAGCCCAGCATCCCTGGGTGGGTCCCCTGGGCAGGAGCTCCTTTCCCTGCAGAAACCAGGGAGAGATTCACCTGCTAGCCCCAGCCTTGGGCTTATATGCTGCCAGGGCCCTGCCTATATCTGGTCAGGTGACTGCCTGGGTTGGCAGCTAACTGCCTCCTTAGCCCTGCTGCCCCCTGCCTAGCCTGCAGAGCTCCCTAGCTGGGTTGCTTTTCTTCTTAAAGGAGCAGAGAGCCCCAGGCTCCTTAAAGGAACAAAGTGCCCCAGGCTCTCTGTTGTACTAATGCTGTGGCAGCAGCTGTGGAGATGGGATAGAACAGGGGTATGGGGGAGAGGACAGAGGAGCAGGGGCTGGGAGAGGGATCAGGCACCTGAGAAGGCCAGGTGCTGGGGAGGAGCAGACAGTAGAGGAGGATGAGCTGGGGGAAAGGGACAGGTAGGGGTACGCTGGTAAAGATTTTCTTGGCTGATACTGATGGCCGATTATTAACCAGCCATATCAGCTGATACCAATTCAATAGCTGATGTACAGGAATGCAGCCTACCACATTAGAGAACAGTTCCCTCCATCACTGTGGGGGCTTTGATCTGCTCCCCCATACCGCTTCCCCCCCCCCCCGACTTAGCCAGTGGACACGGCTCTCCAAGATGCCCTGTTGCATTCCTGGCTGCATGTTGCAACTGTGCACATATACACAGCATTGATCAGTGACATTATCAGGTACACTGGCCAAAAGAAGCTGATTGCCAATAATGTTAATTTTCCTTTTATCAGCGTTGATCTAATTAGCATGACTAATATATTAGTGCACCTCTGGTGGCAGGGGGTCAAGCTGCTCGACTCCCCTACTACTTGCTCGTCCCACCACCAATCTTTCTGCTGCTGCTTTACCCACTTCAGCAGTGGGGTGGGGAGGAAGGGGAACGAATTGAAGACAACCTTCCAGTAATTTAGATTCTGGATCTGGAAAATTATAACAAATTTATAAATTTTCCATGTATACAGTCTAATTAGAAGGAGGTCATATTAAATTCAAAGTTGCCTTGGATTTGGGTAAATGTGGTATATTGAGCTATATTTGAATGGAAATTTGAGTTCAATTAAAATGCTCAAAATTGGCATTTTAAAATTGTTTTCAGTTCAGTAAAGCTACTTTAAATGTACTGATGTGTACAAAAAATAAAAAGCATATCAAAACATTTTGCAGGAAAACATGGATTTATTAAACAAGGGAGGTATTTATAGTCAGTGTATTGAATCATAGCAAAGTAGGGACATTATAGGATTTTTAGAACTGGTAGATCTCTATCCCCTGGCACCACATAGTTTCATAGTTTCTAGGGTCGGAAGGGACCTGAGCAGATCATCTAGTCCGACCCCCTGCCATGGCAGGAAAGAATACTGGGGTCAAACGACCCCAGCAAAATGTTCATCTAACCTCCTCTTAAAAACCCCCAGGGTAGAAGTCTGCACCACTTCTCTTGGAAGTTGGTTCCAGACCCTAGCCGCCCTGACCGTGAAGTAGCGCCTCCTGATATCTAACCTAAACCTACCCTCTGCCAGCTTCTGACCGTTATTCCTGGTCACTCCTGGCGGTGCTCGGGGGAACAGTGACTCCCCCCAATGCCTGCTGATCCCCCCTGACTAGTTTATAACAGCCCACAAGATCCCCCCTCAGCCTTCTCTTTTGGAGGCTGAACAGGTTCAGGTCCCGTAGCCTCTCCTCATAGGGCTTGCCCTGTTGTCCCCTGATCATGCGAGTGGCCCTCCTCTGGACCCTCTCCATGCTGTCGACATCCCTCTTGAAGTGTGGCGCCCAGAACTGGACGCAGTACTCCAACTGTGGCCGGACCAGTGCCTCGTAGGGGGGGAGGATCACCTCCTTGGACCTGCTCGAGATGCATCTGTGGATGCATGACAAGGTGTGGTTGGCCTTCCTAACTGCCTCCCCACACTGCTGGCCCATGTTCATCTTGGAGTCGGTGATGACCCCCAGATCCTTTTCCGCCTCCGTGCTGACAAGAGGGGAGTTCCCTAAACTGCAGGTATGGTGCCGGTTGTTCCTCTCGAGGTGCATCACCTTGCACTTGTCTGTGTTGAAACCCATCCTATTCTCATCTGCCCACCCCTGTAACCTGTCAAGGTCTGATTGTAGCCTGTTGCATCCTTCCAGTGTGCCCACGTCCCCCCACATCTTAGTGTCATCAGCAAATTTGAACAGGGTGCTACTTACCCCCTCGTCCAAGTCACTGATGAAGATGTTGAACAGTGCGGGCCCAAGGACTGAGCCCTGGGGGACCCCACTGCCCACGTCCTTCCAGGTTGAGAAGGACCCATGCACTACCACCCTCTGGGTGCGGCCCTCCAGCCAGTTGGCAACCCATTTGACTGTGTGGGTGTCTACATCACAGCCCCCCAGTTTCTTAATGAGAACGGGGTGAGAGACAGTGACGAAAGCCTTCTGGAAGTCCAGGAAGACTATATCCACTGCTACCCCTGCATCTAATGATCTGGTCGTAAAAGGCCGCCAGGTTGGTCTGACAGGACCTGCCACTGATGAACCCATGTTGGTTGCCCCTAAGCATGCAGTCCCCTGCTGACCCCTCCTGGATGTGTGCCAGCATAATTTTCTCGAACAGTTTGCCTAGGATCAAGGTAAAACTAACTGGCCTATAGTTTCCTGGGTCCTCCTTCCTGCCTTTTTTGAAGATGGGGACCAGGTTGGCCCTCTTCCAGTCTTCCGGTACCTCACCAGAGCACCACGAGTGCTCGTAATGCCGTGCCAGGGGACTTGCAATGACCTCGGTCGGTTCCTTTAGAACTCTAGGGTGGAGATCATCCGGACCGGCTGACTTGAATACGTCCAACCCTTCCAGAAGCTCCCTAACTAAATCCTCGCTAACCCGTGGCCCAGGTGTGCCTCCCCCAGGGCCCGAGGTGGGCCCAGCAGGGAGGTGGCTGTTCTGGTCCCCACTTAAGAAGACAGAGGCAAAGAAATCATTGAACATGTTAGCTTTGCCGTCTGGTGTGATGACCAAGTTTCCCATCGCGTCCTGCAACAGCCCCACATTACCCGGGACCTTCTTTTTACTCCCTATGTATTTAAAAAAGGACTTCTTATTGTCCTTAATCTGGGAAGCTAGTCCCAGTTCCATCTCTGCCTTGGCCTTCCTAACTACCCCCTTACACTCCCAAGCAACTACAGAATAGTCCTCCCTGGTGATGACCCCTTCTTTCCATTGGGTGTAAGCCTCCTTTTTAGCAAGGAGACATTCCCGGATGCTTTTGGTGAGCCATGGAGGCTTGTGTGCTCTCCTGCTCCCTTTGATTCTTGCTGGCATTACCTTCCTTTGGGCTTAGAGGATCGTCTCCTTAAGGAGCGACCACTCTCCTTAGACACCTTGCTCTCCTCTGGGACCTCAGCGCTTCTCCAACTATCCTCCTTAGCTCGTTGAAGTTTGCCCTCCTAAAATCTAGGGCTGCTGCCTTACTGCAGGCCCTTGCCACCTTGCGCTGGATGGTGCATTCCAGCAGGCGATGATCACTGTCGCCCAGGTGGTCGAGCACCCGCAGCCCCCTCACCAGGTCATCACCCATGGCCAGCACTAGGTCTAACAAGGCATCTCCCCTGTGCACCTCCTGGGTTAGATGGAGGTCCTGCACTCTGGCCAAGAACCTACGTGAGCGTCCAGACCTGGCTGACTCTTCTTCCCAGCAGATGTCCGGGAAGTTCAGGTCCCCCATGACTACCACATCCTTAGACTTCACTACCTCCATGAGCTGACCCAAGAATTCCTGGTCAAGCTCTTCTCCCTGGTTGGGAGGTCTGTAGTAGGCTCCCACTGTTAAGTCTCTTTTCCCTCGACTGCCTTGTACTCTAACCCAAAGCACTTCAGAGTGCCCCTCCCCTGACTCCTTGCTAATTAACGAGGATGTGTATTCCTCCTTAATATAGAGTGCCACACCCCCACCTCTCTTTCCAATCCTGTCCCTTCTGTACAGCCTATAGCCCTTGACATTCACCGCCCAATCATGCATTGCATCCCACCACGTTTCCGTAATCCCCACTATGTCCGGGCTGGTGTCAGCCAGCAGGAGGGTGAAAAACATCTTTATTCATAAATTGGAAGTGGAAAACAAGCTTTTCTGTTGTGTTTTTTCTTCCTATTTCCAGTCAGTTGCTCAGCTCTGAAAGAAAAAACAGTTGCAATAAAATGAAGAAGCTACTCTTTCCACCTGTAGAAGTAGCTACTTCTGTCAAAAGTTTAGCATTATAACAAGCTTTTTCCAGATGCTTAGCCAATGACTTTCCCTAGTTAGGTGGCTTTGACTTTTTTTTAAAACTTTGACACATGTACTGTGCGTTATTTTTTAATATAAATTAAATAATGCTATACTGAATGAAGGCCTAAATATTAGTTGCCTTAGTGTCACATTTTAATTTTAAATGTTTTTTTCAAAAATAAACTCTATTTAAATAATTTTTGTCCTCCCTGAGGTGTAGGGTGGCTTTGTTTTCATAACCGCACACATTCTTATTCTGGAGGAGGGTTGTTATAGAGCAGATTAAATAGGAAAGCCTTTTACAGTGTTCCTTATGTCTCTCATTCTAAAGTTTTAATGAAACTCTAACAGAGTGTGGGCCAAGCACCGAGAGAGATGAAGAATGAGTTTATCATCCTGGATGAATAGCCAGCTTTGTATATGCATCAGATTGCACAGCTGCCTGAAAAGCATTCGTTGTAAGACAGTGGGGAAAGAATGCAGCTTCTGAGTTGTGTGCAGGACAATATGTACTTTAAGACTGCAGTGCCCCAAAAAGCCCAGGAGGTAGAACAATGACCCACTAATGACAAATCTGAGAGTGTGGATTCCAAAGGTAGGTACCGTGCCCCTAGGATTTGCTTATGTAGGGCAGATGGTTCTACTCTTGTTCCTTCCTGCTCTTTAGAAGTGGCGCTTCTTGTCCATGGCTGTCAGAAAATGCTCCTTTGTTCTATTTTTTCTGTTCCTGATGCTCTTTCATCCCCGCCCTACCTGCCTTCCTGATATTTCATCTCTTCTGGTCTTATACCGCAATAGTTTGTATGAACAGTGCTAAAAGGAGTACACTGTAGAAGATGCCGTATAAGAAAGCTACTCATACTAACGCAGGTTGCACAACATACCGTTCCCTGTAGGGGAGAGTGCCTGGTTGCCCACGTTAGTGTGTGATAAAGCATTTATTAGCCTTCTATACTGCTCATTTTACAAGTAATAGATTTTGTCTCCATACAACATGTTCTGATTTATTGAAACCTGGGTTAGATGTAGCAAATACGTGACAAACAAGACTCGGTGGTGACTGCAGGACAATAGAGAACTGCATTGTAGGCTTCCTGACTTTTGGGGTTTTTTTCTTTTACTTCTAACCAGGATAGAACACAGTCATGAGAACAGTGTCCAGTCTCCCCCAGCATTCCCTTCATCAGGGGATCTTCTCATTTCCTCACATATACGGTTCCTACACAGGAACTGTATGAGAAGTCCTGCTTACATGTAAACTATTTCCCTGCTTTTCACTGGTGTCGAGGTAGTTTATAGGCATATATTACAGTAAACGTTATTGTTTACATTTGCTGCTGTAGTCATGTCACTCCTCCCTATTGTCCAATTTTTACCATATGTCAAAATCTTTGACTGTTCAGGCTACAGTGTATGTGCTCAGTAACTGTTTCACCTACCACTTCATCCTAGGGGTGCACCAATAAAGATTTTCTTAGCCGACACCAATGGCGGATTATTAATGAGCCATATTGGCCAATAGCTGATTTACAGGAATGCAGCCTGGCAGCCCGGAGAGCAGAGTCTGGCCAGTACATCTGTGGGGAAAAGGGGTGTGGGGGGCTAGAATGAGGCCCCCCACAGTGAGGGAAGGAGTAGGGTCGGGGCAGGGGCAGGTGTTGTCCAGCCAGGGCAGTGAATGTGACCCCACCGGGAATGGGATGAAGCCATTGGCAGCTCATCTGGGGGGTGGGAAAGGGGGGCAGCTCCCCATTGCTGTGTGCATCCCTGGGTGGGGAGGCATGGGGGACATGTGCCCCCCAGATTTCTGTGTGGGGTGAGGGCAGACTGCCCACGGGCTCAGGGCCAGAGGCAGCACCAGCCTCTTCTTGGTGGGGGTGCTGGGGCTGTGCTAGGGCTGGGTGAGGGTGGGGCAGGTGGCAGCGGATCTTGGGCAGGTGACTACGGGGGGTGGGGAGCTGCAGGTTGGGCTACGGCCACCCCAAAATTCCTTGTAGCCACCCCACATCCACTCTTCCCAGCTCTGCCACCACCCGCCCCTCCCCTGCCCCCCTTGAGCACAGCCCCGGCCCAACCCCCCGCGGGAAAGAGGTCAGTGTAACCCCTGGCCCCGACCCTGTGGCAGGCAGCCCACCCTCGCCCTGCATACAAATCGGGGAGGGGCACATGCCCCCCATGCCTCTTCCAGGGGTGTGCTCAGTGGTGGGGAGCTGCCCCCACCCCCATCCCTCTCGCACCCTCTGGATGAGCTGCCCACGGCTTCTGGTCTTGGAGTCGCTTTCAACTCCCTGGCTAGGTAGTGCCTGCCCCTGCCCCACTCCCTCCCTCACTGTGGGGGCCTCAATCTGCACTCCCCCCTCCCCACCCCTTCCCCCCCACAGACTTACTAGCCAGACACTGCTCTCCAAGCTGCCTGGCTGCATTCCTGACCGTGTGCATGCTGAGGCTGTGCACATGTACATGGCATTTATCGGTGACATTATCAGCTATACCAGCTGAAAAAGCTAATTGCTAGTAATGTTAATGTCTTTTTATTGGTGCCAGTCTGATATGTGACCGATATATCGGTGCACCTTTACTTCATCCCAGAAATATTGAAGTCTTGTGGCTTGGAACTCCTAGTTAATCAGTGGACAAGTATTGCTTAATGAAGGAAACAGCCAGATTCAAGGCATGCAAGTGAAAAACTGAACTGTAATTTTGGGGAAATTATTGAATGTTTCTGTAGTACTTCAGTTTCTGTAGCTACAGTAGGGGCTTGGATTTTAGGAGGAATACCGTATAGTAAACTAAGGGTGCAGACAGATACAACAATTATAGCATTTTTAAGTAGATTTAACAGGCTTTAATGAGCAGGCAGATAATGTAAAGGGTTTAAGATTACAAATAAGCTGGAATCATATTGAAAGTAACTGGGCGACACAGTGAAAAGCTTCAAGTTAAGTTTGTCTTCCACATAAAGCTTGAGGGAGTTGGTCAGTCCACCAGTATCCTACAGTGCTTTGCCACTGCTGGACCGTGAGGTGACCCCTCTGTGACACACTCCTAATGTTAGGGCTTCTTGAAAACGGCACAAATTCTCTTGACCACTCACTCACCCCCCCCCCCCCCCCATGTGAATGACTTGCACCACAGGACTTCGGGTTTCATGGACCAGGAGGGCTGTGAGGATACTTTGGCCCAAGTCTTGGGCCAAGATGATGCTTTTTGGATCGCTGAGCTGGAAATGTATTAGCTCTCAGGGCAGGACAGCTCATATAGCACTGACATTGAAGAGGACCAGCCAACCCTGCCCAGGCTCCAGTCACCTGGAAGGAACGCATGGACACCTGGAAACCAAACCCATTGGTGAGTAGCACTCCTGCATTCTGGCAGCATCGCTAATCCATTTTCTTCAACTGGCCGCAGGGAGCCGGGGGTCAGGTGTGTGGAGCTGCTAATTGCTTTTGGCTCTGTTGAGGGGCAGCTTGCCCAGTTCTGTTGTTGAGAATGTCAGCTTCAGTTGCAGCCTGAGGGGTGCAGAAGCCACTTTGCACCTCTCCTCCTTATCCCTTTCATGTGTTAAAGGTGGGTATAATTGTGACCACTGGAAACTTCTCTCAGACTGTGAGGAGAGTCCAGGTCTTACAACCCACTGTAGTCTGCTGTTTGGAAAGTGCATTGTTAGTTTCAGTCACAGACTAAGGACTACACACTCAGTTTGTACTTCTCCCATTCAGCCCTTGCATGTGCTGAACAGTGGGGTAGGGAAGGGAATGTATTTGTGTGTAAGGAGGAGACAGGGAAATAACTCAGACTAGTCTGGAAATTTCTTGTAGGCCATTTAGAGACTGCTGTTTTGGGATTTCAGTGTCATTTGACAAGTCATCCATTTAGTGGCTGTTCACATTAACACTCCATTGCATTACTCCATTAAGGGGATAATACAGCCTGACCACCTCTTTGTTTTTGGGCAGCACGCCAACTGTGGCTCAGTGCTTTCTGGTCATATCCCATTCTCTGTCAGCCATTGTCCCTATTGGATCTAGGGCCTGTCAAGACCTTGGGAATTCATACCCCCACCCTGTCTTACCTCTCTTCTGTTACTGGACACCTCTGTGCAGAGGGGAGTGTAGATGCTTGTGACAAAGATATTGCTCTTTCTCCCTGCCCCCCTGGACAGATGCCAAGCACATATTCATACACACAGACCTGGCAAAGGGTCCCAGGGCCTCTGCAGATTTTCCTGAGACATTCCTTTGCCCTAGAACCCAGGAAGGCATACTGGGGGAGACCACCCCCAATATAGTTTTGTCAAAGTTGCCTTTGTATTAGCAAAAGCAGGAATGATTCAGCAAGGCAGCAGGATTGAAAGTTTGGAATTGTGACCAGGTGGCTTAAAACTTTTGGTAAATGCAGCCTGGACCCACAAGTTTTAACAGTTAGTAAAACTTTACCAAATCTGCCAGTCTTAAACACACACTGCATCATTTAGCCAGGGAAAATCTGAAGAACAGCAGGATTTGAAGTTTAAAGAAGAGAGCAGTAAACCAGTAGTTGGTGCTTTCATGCAGTTTGTGTGATGCAAGTAGTTTTGCAAAGATCAGGATGGTGGTGGGCAGTTGTTCAGATGTGACATACAGGTAAAAAGAGGGTTTGAGCTTCAGGAAGCTGTGGGCAGCAAATGGCAAAATGTTTCAGACTGTGAGGAAACCCTTTAAGGGGAACTTCAGAAAGGGGCAGGCAGCAAACAGCAGAATATTCCAGAAAGCCTTTCTCCCACTAGACCTCAAAATTATTGAGGTTTTTAGAAAGCTGGTTCATTCAAGGGAAAAATAAAGTGCCTTATTAGCACCAGGGTCAAGGTACACGTACTTCTTTGGGAGGTATTCTTGAAACCTGGTTGTGATATAAGAAGGTTGCCCCTGCATCTCATAGATTCCCCCATGGCTTGTGCAGCCCTGCCATTGTTCAGGGTCCTGTGGCAGGACCATTTTCTCAAGCAGTGGGTAGTGTAGGGTGAAGGTCTTTTCCTGGCTGTAGTCAAAAGCTCTTAGCACTTTGATGACAGTGTGTAGGGAGAGTTTTATATCATCAAGTATGTTGGGAGCCTGCAAAATTCAGGAGCACTGAGGTTTTGGGATCAGTTTTGGCTCCCCACTCTCTCCCTTTACCTGAAAAACACAGGGTGGGTCCTGAGGCAGCCCAAGTGTAGGGCATCCTCTCCAGGTGGATCTGGTACCTGAAGGTCAGAAAAAAAGATCCAGGAAGCAGAGATCTCAGTTTGAGGAGAGGAGCCAGGACTGACTGAATACTAAAAAGATGGTATGGAAAAAAATTCTGGGGAGTTTATGCTTAAGTTGGACACATTTAACAAATACCTTGTTTGTTCTTATTTCAGGGTCAGCCTGCAGTTGTTCCTACTGCTACTGTTGGAAGTCCCAAGGTCACTACTCAAGACTGGAGCTGAGCAAGTAGCTAGGCTGGGGCAAAGAAGAACAAGAGAGAGATCTAGTTGTCTTATTGGAGAGAAAAGCAGTGGCTGTGGAAAATGGTGTCCCTAGATGGAGTACTGCCAAGGTTGCTGTGCTGATCTGGTCAGGAGGGGGATATCTCAGGCCAAGCGTACAGTGATTTTCCAGAAGTGTCAACACTGAGGTCACCAGGGAGGCTGCAGGCATGGTGAGGCAGACTGTGGAGATGCTGATGGAGAACCTCCTAGTGGAAAAGTCCAGCAGTATGTCATAGCCCTTCTTAACAGATAGATGGAGAACATCTATGCAGTGTTGTGTTTTCCCCCCCTATCCAAAGTAAGCTCCCCTAAAGGGACATACTTTTGTGCCCTGGAGAATTACCTCTACCCTCTTAGTGTCTTCCAAACCAAGGGCCCCTACCTTCCACTGTCTCATGCCCAGGCTTTTTTCCCCTGGAGCCCACCCATTCCACAAGCAGACGTCAGTCTACCAACTCCTAGCCCTGTTGTTTAGCCAGCCTTTCCCTGACCTTTCTCCCCCTCTCCACCCTCCCACACACACTTGCCTTCTCAACTGTAAGGCTCCATAGTCATAAGGCACTCTTCTGCAGCCCATGAGGGAGAACAGACCTTTAAAGAAGACTTGGGAATGCTGGGACAGGAGCGCAGCTCTCCCTTACCTCACAGAGGTCTGGCCTGTGCTGGTGTGGGAAGAGGAGCTCATCCCTCTGCATACTGTGGTGGGATACTGCTCTGCCATGCAACCGCTGAAGACCCTTCCCCATCCATGGTGACATGGTAAAGGTAACCGTGCAGGACACTGTCAGGACACCCCTCCTCCCCTGCAACTTCAGAAACTGCCTGCAACCCCACCTCCGCTACAAAGCACTTGTTTTGTTCTAGTAATATAGCCCTGAGTGTTTGTAGTTATTTAATAAAGAAACTGTTTGGAAAAAAAGAAATGACTGAATTATTTTGAACTTCACACTCAGGTGCCCCTCTTCTGCCCTGCAGCCTTGCACCCATTGATTGTGTTGAGTGAGAGCCTGAGCCTGACAAGCCTTTGGGAAGTTATTATGTAGCGCACTGGCTGAAATGATCATCCAGGGTAGGTCCCACTCAGTGGCATCCAGATGCGTTCTTAAGGTGCCCTTCCTCCCACTTTAACCTTGAGGTACCTGAAAGCACGTATCACATAACTAAAACCTGAGCAGCTGTTGTAAAAATCTCTTACACTGGACACTTGAATGCTGGGAAACCCCATGACAGGAGCATGTGGAGTAGGTCTCTCAGTAGCGGGGGAGTAGTCACCCCTTTACAGCTCTATGTTGGAAGTGCCAATGATCCTGACATTACCAGGGGCAGTAGGCTGAAGTTTTGAAGACCCTGTTGTCATGTACCTTACCTGCTTGTAGAAAAGAATCTCTTGCAGTTGATGTCCTCTGAGCACCTGTATTTTGGGCACAGGACAGAATTGTGTATGTTATTTAAAGCCCCAGTGCAGTTCGGACTCACTTTGTTGGCAGATCTGGGTATATTCTCTTATACGTTGTAGGATTTGAGAAACTTTGGTGCTAGTTCAGCCAGGGGTGCTCCACACCAAAGGGATTGGTGTCAAACTGGAAGCTACTGAGGATTGCTAACTTTGAAATAGCACTTTCCACCCTCTTCCCAAAACTTCCGGGGATTCTCATGTTGGTGACTTTCATCAGTGATTCTCAACCAGGGTACTGTGGCACACTGAGGTGCCATAAGATCCTATTAAGATCTTATGGCAAGTAGCATATTTACTCAGGATTAGTTACTGTGCAGTACGGCACATGTAGAAGGGTGACAGGCATAGGTGACTGGTAGGAGGGACACGGGGGATGGGGGGGAGGCATGTGGCCCCCCGATGGCTCTCCAGGACAGGTGCTCACCAGCTCTGTCCCTGCTGCCACCGCCAGCTTCTGCAGGTGTCCTCCCAGACTCAGGAGGCACCAGTCACCCATGCTGACTGGGAGCAAACCTCTGGCCAGTGGAACAGCAGGAGGTGAACGCTTGCTGCCAGGGTGGGCTCTGCCACCAGAGCCCTTGTGGGGACAATGTCCTCCTGCCCTGGCAGCAGGGAGCTCCCAGCCTCCTCTCTGAGATCATGGAGCCTGGGCTGGAAACAAGCTCCCAGCCTGTTCCTAGCCCCTGCTCTGCCATCACAGAGCGGGAGCTGGGAGCTGGGAGCTTGCTGCATTGGGAGAGTTCCCCACCCAGCCTGGAGCCCCTGACCAAGACAGTTCCTGGCCAGTCCTGCCCAGCCAAGAGCTCACTGCTGGCTGCCCTACCAGCAGATCGGGGCAAAGAGCTGGGACCTGACCCTGCCCTGCAGCTCATTCCAAGCCCTCTGCTCTTGATCCAGAAGTTGGGGCTGGCAGCTCCCTGCCACAGGTGCAGGGGTACATTGTTTCCACCTAGGCTCTGGGCAGGCAGCTCCGGGGGGGGGCAGGGAGAAATCTCCCAGCTCCCACCACGAGACTGCTGTATCCGGGCCCCATGCTCCCTGTCCGTTCCCCCTAGCAGCTGCAGGAGGCTGGTGCAGGGCTGGAGGGGGTGGAAGCAGGCTGCTGCCAGGAGCAACAAATCTGCTTCTGCACCCACCACATGTAGAATCCTGCCTGGGGTGGGTTTACTCTAGAGTAATTTACTCTAGAGTAAACCCACCCTACAGCACTTGCTCATGTAGACATGTTCTTAGATGTGCAAATACCCATGCATGATTTACAAGATTAAACCCAGAGATTTCAAGGAATCCATAGTGTTGAAAACATTCTGATTTGTTGTGGTCTTTCTGAATTCTGTGCAACAGAAAAATAACTTTTTTGTAGTAATAAAAGGGGTGAAAGCTAAGAGCTAGCATTTTTTAAGGACTGCCTTGAGCCTGAAAAGATTGACTGACAAGATTGCTGCATTAGAATGACAGGACAGCTTGCCCCAGATCTCACAGAATTTCACTGCATTCATTCTGAAGTTCTTTTGCCACTGCTTGTGAACCTCAGCACTATCCACTCCTACCAATTACTGCTCATGTCTCTGGTTCAGGAGTTGTCTGCAAGTAGATCCCACAGAAGACCATCCTTCTTGGAGTCTCCTATATTTCTTCCTCCTGAGATACCTTGCTTAGACAGATAAAGCATGCTTAAGGAAGCGTCTTGACAGTCTTGAGCCTCTGTGCTGTATCATTGTGCCAGCTGGCAGAGGTGCTTGAATAAGGCAGAAAGCAGGGCTGGATAAGTGAAAAATGCACTGTGATCTGCATAACAGAGCTAGTACCTCATGCAACTACTCAGTCTGCAGAATGAGAAGAGAAGTATCCATTTTCCAGTTCTGTTGGGAACGCTGCTGATGTATAACTGACCAGCTGATTGCAGAAAGGGCAGACTAGAAGCCTGAGGCGTCAGATGCCTATAAGGCTCTTCCGTTTCCACTTAGAAGGGTCTTCAAAAGCCTTTGGAGAATACTTGTTATATTCTCCGCTTTAAGTCTTTCAAATAAATGTGGGATTTGAAGCACCATACATGTATGACTGTTCATTCTCCGAAGGTCATATATGAGTACATAGTTTAATGTACTTTAATATGTATGAAGTTCAGATTTTTAGTGAATTAATCTTAATTATCCTGAGTGTGTACCCATGTAGATAGCCGGGTGTTTTGATATGTAAGTCTCATCTACAAGAATATTTTTACTAGTTTAATGAAACTGCTGTAGTCCAGGACCCTTAAGTCTTCACCTGAACTTTGAAAACATCCAAGCAGTTTTTCATTTTTTAAATAAATGCTTTGTTTTGGAAATGTCATATTTTTTTCTGACCCTTGAGAGAATACATTTTGAAAAAAGCGGCATATTTAGTTAATCTAAGTTTTTAAAAAAGGAAAAGAGTTTTGAAAGTGGTTGAATGTCCTGAAAATAAAATGAAATATTTTGGATTGATCCAAAGCAATTTTGTTTAATTGAAACATTTTAAATATTAAGAGTAATTTTTTTTGGTTTGGCCCAATTAGATTGCTTTCTCTTTTTTTTAATGGTTGTCACCAGACTAAAAGAAACATTATTCATCTGATTTAACTTCAATTTAACAAGTGCAGTGCTGTGTATAGACAGGCCTTTTGCTTAATGTTTCCCTAATGCTTACATTTCTCTGATTGGCTTTAAAAAAGAGGCAGTAGTTACCTATACCAAAGAGGGGGTTAAATATTTTCAGTGTTGAGATTATTTGAATTGGAAACCAGGGCTTTGAACCTAGACATCCAGGTTCAGATGGAACAACAAAGGCACAGGCAGGAGGGATCAAAGTGCTTCTCTGATTATGCACATACCTACACAACAGAAGGCCTTTATGTTGACTGCGTATTGCTACTGATTTGTGGGTGTAATATTGTCTGAGTACAGGGTCTGCTTTTCAGACAGGTTGAATTACTGCAGTTGACTGTGTCTTAAGGCCCCTAATTCTTATGATTTGTTGTTTGTTAAACTTTGGTTACTCTTGGAGCCTATGTGAGAAGCTGTTGTTAGAAGGATGGTGAACTTTGCTTTTTTCTCCACAAAACAGTCTGTTTGTCTTGATAGTTTTTGTCCAGGTCCCTGATTTAGTTGGGATTCAGGCTGCAATATAGACCATGGTGGCATGTGGCTGCAGAAGGCAGCATGCTTTTTGCAGTGTCAGCTGTCAGTGAAGATAGCTGGCATGTGGTGATGCTGAATCTTAACAAGGATATCTTATTGCAGGATGAGGTGGAACTCCTTACCAGGTGCCAGCATGCTGGTGTCATCAGTGGCTGAATGACAGGCTGAGATTTGGTGCATAATTAACTCACTGGGTTTTCAGAACTCTGCTTTCAAAAAATTGCCTTCATGCTTTCATACAACTGTTCTAAGTGAACAGCTATGAATGATCTGAGTATCATCTGCTTAGTCCTTCTGTTGCTCACATAAGTCCCTGAGAGTCTTGCAAGCCAACAAATAACCATCTGATAACTTTCTGAGCCAGAACTCCAGCTGCCTCCATGGGGATTAGTGACTGATCATTGACAACAGACTGCACTAAAGCCTTCTAAAGCCGGAGTCAGCTGAATCTGCCCATCAGAAATGTCACTGAAGTAAGCAGGGCTACACAGGCAGTAATCATGTGCATGCTTCACCTGGAAAGCTCCCTGGGGGGAAGCTGCCCTCTTTATTTCAGAACTTTATCAGGAAGTCTTGTTGGTCCCTTAAGATGGCTGCCTTGCCTCTTGTGGCAGCCAGAGTGTTTGTTCTTCTGCTCTCATTTTACAGAGGATCTTGGAGGTAAAGGGACAGACCTTGATGAAATAAATAATTTCTGAGGGGCATAACCGTTTGCCTCAAGCTTTATAGTGTGAATTAGAATACAGTACTGTTACCTAAACAGTTGTGTTTAAGGTGTGGTCAGGGTTGAGATTGAGAAATACAAGGAGAGACTAGAATTCTGCTCTATAAAGCTTATTTATTAAAAGAGAAACACAATACATTCTTAGATTCATATAGTGTAAGGCTGGAAGGGATCTCAGCAGATCATTGGGTCTAGCCCCCTGCACCAAGCAAGAAAGACAACTGCGGTCAAGTGACCCCAGCAAGGTGACCATCTCCTCTTGAAGATTTCCAGGGTAGCAATTGCACCACCTCTGGAGGGAGCTTATTCCAGTCTGTACACCCTAGTTGTGAAGAATTTTTTCCTAATGTTGAGCCTGAAATGGTCTTCCAGGAGTTTGTGACCATTACTCCTAGTTTTTTCCAAGGGTGCCCTGGTAAACCGTTGTTCACTGAGCCCTTGGTGTATTCCCCTGATGTTAGCAGTAAACTACTACCAAGTCCCCTCTCAGCCTTCTTTTTTTCAGGCTGAAGAGTCCCAGATACCTCAGCCTTTCCTTGTATGGCTGGCCGTGCAAGTCTCTGATCATATGGGTAGGCCTTTTCTGAACTCTCTCAAGCTTTACCACATCCTTGTTAAAGTGTGGGGCCCAGAACTAGATGCAGTACTCCAGCTGCAATCTCACCAGTGCCAAGTAGCGTGGGAGAATCATTTCTTTGATTTTGCTGGAGATGAATCAATTGATGCATGCCAGTGTATTGTTGGCTCTGCTGGCTGCAGTGTTACACTGCCGGCTCATGTTCATTCTGTGGTCTATTATTACCCCCAGATCTTTCATTCGTAGTGCTGGTCAGGTTGGCATTGCCAAGTTTGTAGGTATGCAAGGGATTGTTTGTCCCCAAGTGGAGGACTTTACATTTCTCAACGTTGAACATTATCTGGTTCTGGTCTGCCCAACTTGCAAGCCTGTCTAGGTCCACCTGTATCTGCAGCCTTTCTTCAAGCGTTACTATGCTTCCCCATAACTTGATGTTATCTGCGGACTTGGCCAGTGAACTTTTCACCCCCACATTCAAATCATTGATGAAGATGTTGAAGAGCACAGAACCAAAAACACTGACCCCTCCAGGAAACCACTGCCCACTTCCTGCCAAGATGACACGGATCCATTCATTAGAACTCTCTGGGTTCTACCCTGCAGCCAGCTTCCTACCCACCTGACTGTCTCTCAGGTAACCCCACAGTCTTCCAATTTTCTTGCAAGAACATTGTGGGATACCAGATCGAAAGCTTTTTGGAAGTCGAGGTATATAATGTCACCTGATCATAAAAGGAGATGAGGGTGGTAAGACAAGACCTGCCTGCGACAAAGCCATGCTGGCTATTATTTAGAATCCTACCTTCTGCAAGCCTATTGGACATAGACTTCTCAGTGAATTTTTCCAGGATTTTCTCTGGGATAGAAGTTAGGGTAATTGGCTTATAGTTATCTGGGTCCTCCCTCCTCCCCTTCTTGAAGATGGACACAACATTGGTCCTCTTCCAATCCTTGGGGACCTCCCCGGAGTGCCATGAGTTTTGGAAGAGATTTGCTAGGGGTTCTGCGATTACTTTGGCCAGCACCTTCAGCACTCTTGGATGAAGTTCATCCAGTCCTGTTGACTTGTACATGTCCAGTTTCTTTAACTGATCACACACCAGTTCTACGGCAATAGTAGGAAGGCGGTCATTTGAACCCTGCTTATTCTGTACCCTAGCTGGCGTGATTTCTCCCTTGGCCCTGTGAAAGACTGAAGCAAAGTAGCCATTCAAGAGTTAGTTTTCTCTTGAGTGCTGGTGACTAGCTGTTCTGAGTTGTTGAGCAATGGCCCCACATTCCCATTCATATTCCTCCTGTTCCCTACGTACCTAAAGAAGGACTTCTTGTTGTGTGTGATTCCTGTTGATAATTTTAGTTCAGTTACCACCTTAGCTTTTCTAATCTGATCCCTACAAGTGCAGGCCATTGCTATATGGTCCTCCTTGGGGGCTGTCCCTAGCTTCCATTGACTGTGCGCCTCTTTCTTCTTTCTTAAGAGAACCATGATTTCCCTGTTTAGCCAAGAGGGCTTCCCAGCCCTTTTGCTACGTGTCCTCCACATGGAAATGGACTTCCTTTGTGCTTCAAGGATTGTGTCCATTAGGAACGACCAATTTTCATACACTCCTTTCCCCTTCAGCCCCTACTAATGACCTGGGCTTGTTGAAGTTTGCATTTTTTAAGTCCAAAACTTCAAGCCTGCTTATTTGATTTATCTGCCTTGCAACAGACCAGGAATGTAATGGTTTCACGGTTGCTATCACCCAGGCTGCCCTCTATGTTTAAGTTGGTCACCTGGTCGTCTTCCTCGGCCAGGACCAAGTCTAGAAGAGTGTTACCTCTGGTTGGCCCATGCACCTTCTTAGTCAGAAAAAGCTCTTCGATGCAGGTCAGGAAGGAACACAACTGATCCGACTTGGCCGAGTGTTCTTCCCAAGAGATGTCTGGATAATTGAAGTCACCCATGATGACTATGTCTTGTGCTCGTGCAGCCTGTGTTAGTTCTCAGGCGAACTCAAGATCAAGTTCCGCACCTTGGTTTGGTGGTCTGTAGAATACACCTACAGTTAGATCTCTCTCGCTATGCTGCCCCCCAACCCCAGCAGCTTGACCCAGAGGGTTTCAAGCCATTCATCTTTGGAGCTGATGTTGGCCTCCAAGGAGGTGTACTGCTCTTTCTTCACTTAAAGAGCTACATCTCCACCTTTTTCCCTACTCTGTTCCTTCTATGCAGGGCATAGCTCTTTATGGCTATGCTCCAGTCGTGTGAGGAGTTCCACCAGGTCTCCGTAATCCCTACTAGATCGTAATAGCCACTGGAGAGCAGGAGGGCTAGTTCCTTCTGCTTGTTTCCCATGCTGCTGGTATTAGTGTACAGGTACCTGAGTCCTCTTACCGAGGCCCTTGACTTCCTGTCATGCTGAAGGAGAACTATTCCCTCCGTTCCTGCAAGAGCAGCCCTCTGGTGTCCCGTCTACAGAGCTTCCTTGTATGTTGGTCCCCGGGCATGCTCCAGTCAGTGTTTTCTCGTCCCCCAGCAATCTTAGTTTAAAGGCCAAGAACAGGGATTTAGCTCTCCGTGTGAGGTGGATACTGTCTCATCCCAGGAGTCCTCTCTCCCTGAAGTATTAACAAGTAATTTCTCCCTGAATTAACAAGCAATGAGTTACTTACCTGGCTAAGTGGCTGTTGTATCCCAGACAGTGTTGATCAGACAGCCCTTAGGGTCCCCAGTCTTGAAAGGGTGTCCAACCACCCTCTCTACACCCTTACCTTTTAAGTAGCTTATCTACTGTAATGCATAAGCACACTATAATTTCATTATACTTATTGTCTTAAAACTCTACCTTTACATTCCCAGTTATGCTTCACTCTTGCCAATACAAGGTCATGTTTGTTGCATCTTTCTCCTCAGAATCAGGATTACAAGCAGGGTGGATAAAAATCAACTATTAAAAAAATAGTTTTTTAAAATTTAAATCAGATTTTTTTTATTTAATCAAATTTTTTTTTGTTAAGATGCTTTTAAAACATATATATATATATATAGAGAGAGAGAGAGATAATTTTAATTTAAGATACGTTAGAACTCAAAGAGATCAACATGGAATAGGGATTATAACTTCTAACTATATACTATTTGAGACAGTTTGTTCATGTAACTTTTCTAAAAAAGTTTTATAAATAGGTCACAACAGGCTATGGACTCTGTTAGGGGCTCAAACATATGAGGTTCCCAGAGGCTTCTCGATAGATTAGTAAAGGTTAAAGAAAACCACTCTGCCCAATGCGACTCAGTGCTCAGTCTAGAAGATCCCATTAAGCATCTCTGTGATGCTTAGTTTCAGTTCTCAAAATGTGGATTTGTGTCTCCAGAGATAACAACCTTGTTAACAGCAGTATATGGAGATGAGAGATAAAAGACCTGATTACCTACCCATCAACCCTCTTGTCTGTCTGGAAGGTTATGTGTACACAGAGTCAAGCCCTTGCCTCTCTTTAAAAATGCAAAGTGTCAAGAAGTTAAATGAATAGAGGATTGTTGGGGTGGAGTAGATCTAGGCAAGGAGGAGGAGTCTAATGATAAATGCAAGGAGGGAGGGACAATAGATACAAGAGAAACATTTTGAGCAGAATATTTCAGAAGCCTTGAGGGATAAGTTTCAGAGTATACCCTCTCCATTGATTTGAGATCTAGTGAGGAAATGGTATGGTAGAAGGGAAAACTTATCGTGGGAGCAGGCTTGCCAGGCCGTACAAGATACCCCATTTAGGAATATTTTAATGAAGGTTATATCAAACAACAAGAATGTACTTTTTGTAGAAAACAGTGATTAAATTGAGGCTTCCTGACTCATGATTTAAATCAATTTGATGTAAATCAAATTTGCCCTGATTACAAGTTTGAATTTTTAACTTTAGTCATCACACAGTTTTAACCAGGAAAGCAACCAGTTGATAAACTCAACTTTTTTAATTCACTAGGGCTGTGGGCTATCCGCAGCCCATGAGAAGTTAATGCAGGGGTGGGCAAAATATAGCCTTGCAGGCTGAATCCGATTTGCCAAGGGATTCTGTCCAGCCTATGGCAGGTCCCTTGGCCTGCCTGGCCCAGGTGTGGCAGGGTACATGTGGCTAGACCCTCTGCCCCTAGGTGCACAGCAGGGCGGTGCAATAGCTGGATTCCATTTCCTGGCAGCTCCCATAATGGCGGCTCCTTCTGGCTGCAGCTACTAGCATCTTCACTGCTGTTGGACCCAGCCCCACTGCCTGGGGGCCCCAGCCTGTCCACCCATCACTGGAGACGCCACACACAGTGGGTGAGGGAGGGTTCCCTGTCACTCCGGCTGCACTGGGTCAGGTCAGCCCTCCACCCCCTTCCCCCCGAGTCTGTGTCAGCCACCTGGCTCCCTTCCTGTAGCACAGCAGCTCACCAGAATTCCTCAGGTGGCCCTCCAGGCAAAATAATTGCTCACCCCTGGGTTAATATATGGCCCTTGGGCTCTCATCTGTCTGCTGCTATCTCTAAGCACTCCATCCTTCTCTCGCTGCCCCTTCCTGCCTTTGCCAAGAGGGCAGTGCAGCCTGACCATTTGGGGAGCTGAGTGTGTGTCTGGTATCATGCTGGGGAAGGGGGAAGGTGATCAGGGCCACATGCAGGGAAGGTCAGCACATGGGCTGTAGTGTTGAGGGAGTGGCACACATGAGAGTGCATGTTGCAGTGGGGAGGGATCTAATTCTGTAGATGCCCATTACAGCAGGGGGAGAGGACTATCCAGTGCTACAGTGAGGGGGGGTACCCAGGTTGGCATGCACTGGGTTGGAGGGAGCATCAATGTGGCACAGTTGGTGTGGCCCCTGGGGGCTGTAGAAGCTAGACAGCCGTGTCACCAATTTTGCTTCTCCATTGGTGTTTTTGTGTGTTTAGAAAAAAAATTTCTGGTTGTGTAAGGTGAATGAACTTATTTAAATACAAAGATGCTGCAAGTGTCCTGATGAACTGGGGTATTTTTGCATCTGCTCTGGTCAGTGTGAGACGTGCATGTGCGAGTCTTAATTTTGGGTCCATTTTTATAGATGGTGTGAGGGATGTTCAGCTGGCTGGGGGGTGGGGGTTGGTGGAGAACCTTCATCTTGGTGACATTCAAGGACAGGCCAAGTCCCTTATATGAAGCCTTGAAGAGGTCTAGGGTTGCTTGCACATCCTGTGCAGAGTGAGCCATCACACAGCAATCATCTGCAAACTGAAGGTCATGGATGACCTTGGTGGTGAGTTTTGTTTTTTGCCCAGAAGAGCCCAAGATTGAAAAGCTTCCCAATGAAGTGGATGATGATGGTCAGGTAGATGGTGAAGAGGATGGGGACAATCATGCAACCTTGTTTGACCGTGGTCCAGATGCAGAAGGCATCAGTTTCAGATCTTCCACTCAGGATGGTGGCGGTCATATCATCATGCAGGAGTCTCAGCATGGTGACAAACTTCAGTGGGCAGCCAAGGCGTTGGGGGATGGTTCACAGAGCTTCACTACTTAAGGAATTGAATGCCTTGATCAGGTCAGTGAAAGCAAGGAACAGTTCTTGAATTTGCCCCTGACATTTTTCTTGGATCTGCCTGGCAACAAAAACCATGTCCACAGTGTCCCAGGATGGTCAGAAGCCACACTGGGTTTCCGGAAGGATCTCATCGGCAACGGGATGAAGGTGGTTCAGGAGGATGTGGACCAGGATCTTACCTGCAATGGACAGGAGGGAAATCCCCCTGTAGTTCCTACAGTCAGATTTGTCCCCCTTCTTGTAGATGGTCATGCTATCTATGTAGACAGGGAGGCTCCGGAATACGTGGAACACTTTCCATATCTTGGCAGCCACCTCTGTCAATGGGCTATCATTGATGAAGAAGTCCAGCACTGGGTCAACTGTGCCAGTGATGCCTTCTTCAAGCTGTGACAACGTGTCTTTGAAAATAGAGATCTTCAGAAGTCGACGAAGGTCCTGGTTTACAAGGCTGTCATGCTGACCACTCTCCTCTACTGCAGTGAAACCTAGACCATCTACTGACAGCACATTAAAACCCTTGAGAGCTTTCACCAGTGATGCTTGTGTTGAATCCTGGGGATCAAATGGGAGGACTGCCAGACCAGCGCAAGCATCCTCAAGGAAGCTGCATCCACAAGCATCAAAGGCTTGCTCTTGAGAAATAAACTCCGATGGATGGGCCACTGTGTCTGGATGTCCAAAAACCACCTCCTCCCCAGATTCTCTTCTCTCACCTGTCTTTTGGCAAATGCTCAAAGGGCAAGCAAAGGAAATTGTACAAAGACACATTCAAGGTCACCCTCAAGCACAGAGGCATCAACACCAATGGCTGAAGGGAGTAAGCTGCCAACCATTCATGTGGTGTTCTTTGCTCCTCTTTCAATTAGGCGAATTGAACTGTACATGTAGGTTCAGAGCAGCGACTTTTATATCTACCTCTCAACACCTGACTGGTCTCGCTTCCTCCAGTTCCATTCTATCTCAGACCTATCTACTTGCCCAACATGTATTACTTACCTAAAATCGGTTTCTAAGTCAACTGAGTTTATCTAGTACAACCCCACTGTGTGAAATCTAATCCGTTTCCAACTGGCTTAGCTTTATTGGGTAACTAATAACCTGGGGTCCTGGTTTTCTGTTTAAAAATCACAACTTCTCTGATAAAAATTACAAATTCTCTGATTAAAAACCCCCAAATCCACGATTAAATCAGATGAGCAAAATGTTTTATTGATATATTTAAAATTTTAAAACAATTTGGTAGCCTACTAGTGCCTCAATCATGATAATAAAATAAATCCTAAATAACTATAAATTTTGGCATTTGATTTGTTGGGTTTTTATCATGGAAAATCAGAGCTTCTCCTGTCACCTTTGCTCACCAGGACTCAGGTCCAGGCCCCTCACTCCCCACCTATGGCTCCTTCAGCTCTGTCGGAGGGGGTCTCCAGCTGCCAGGGCTATGGGGCCAGAGACCTGGGTCCACTGTCCCCTGCAGCAGTGCTGAGGCAGGTAGGCTCGTGTTAGTCTTGGGAACTCCACACTGTGGCGAAGTGGGCTTCTCTTAGGCCAGCCATTGCTGGCCTCGCACCTGCCCCCGGGCACGCCACCCGCCTGTCTCGCCCACCACAACTGGTTGGAAAATTAATAAGTTGTTAAATAAGGCAGAAGGCTGCCCATTTCTTGCCCCAATACCAGGGGGTGCTACCTGTGGCTCCATTCCTCCCCTGCACTGCAGCCCAAGCCTTGCAGATGGCATCCAGATGTTAACTGTCACACCAGCCCCACACTAGACTCCAGAATCCTCCTGGTAGGACCCTCCTTTTATCCCTCTGCTCAGGCGCCCTACACCACCTTCATTTGGGCTGCTGAGCTCCTTGTAGCTGGCTCCCCTCTCAGGTGAGGTCCCCACTTGGGACCTTTGGCCATACACAGGCCCTGGCCTCACCTCCAAGGCCAGGCGGGGTCCCAAGTCTACAACTCTGGGTGCCCCTCACTTGGATGCCTGGCCCTTTTGACCATCTTGGTCCTGGCCCCAGCATGGGCCAGTCGAGGGAGCACTCTACTTCTGGCCTCACTAGCCCCACATTCTCTCTGGGTCCATCTTCCTGGATGTGGGGAGCTGGGGTACCTCACACCACGACTGGTGCCCCAGGGTCTCACAGGGGACTCTCACTCCGCCCCGGGGCAGCAGTTCGTGGTACTACTTAAGCTCTTGCATTCAACCCATACTTGGCCTCCCAGCAGTGGAGGACTTACCAGGATCAGGACTTGCCCCTTTCTCTAGGCCTCAGTTGTCTGATGACTTACCTGGGCCTACTCCCCTTGCTTGGGGCTCCAGATCTCCGTCCCTTACTTGGCTACGCCCTGGCTGGGGGCTGCACAACTCTGCCCCCTCACTTGGAACTACCACACCACCCTTCGCTTGGGGCTACAGATCTCGGCCCCCTTCACTGGAGTCCTAATTTCCACCCCCTCTCAGTTGGGGCTCCAGACTGCCCCCTTACTGGGGGGCCATGGGGTTTGGTCCCCAGTAGGCTCAGGTGGCCACAGCCATGCCTGGCCCCAACTTTTCCTCTTGGGGTCTCGCACCCCTGCAGGGCTCAGGTGGCCACAGCCGTGCCTGGCCCCCTTCTTCTCCTTGGGGCTTGCACCCTCGCAACTACCTCCGATGGTACGCAAACCCACCTGAAGGTGAGGGCTAGGGTTAAGGCACCCCTACCGGCCTTTCACCAGGGTGGTAACTGGTCTGGCATTTCCTGGGGGCACCCACGCCACTGAGAGCCCCACCAAGCCACCCACTCCTGGCAGGGTGCAGTTTTAGGAGGATGAATTATGGTCCAGTGCCCTCCCAGGGCAAGTCTCTGCGTGGTACACAACTGATAAAGGCACTGTGTAAAGTGTGGAGGTTTAATACAGTTTAAAAGAATGAATCTGACCAGTTAGCAGGAGAGCAGCAGTGGGCCTAGATCTCAAACCATAGCCAGAATCTGTTGAGAAATGCCTGACTCCTGGCTGGCAGCTGGAGATTAGGAGGAACTTTCTGACTGTGAGGGCAGTCTAGCATTGGAAGAGGCTATCTTGAGAAATTGGAAATTTCATCCCTGGAAGTTTTCAAGAGTAGGTTGGCTAGGATGGTTCAAGTGGCTAGGGTTTCATCAGGGACAAGCTTGCCTTGAGCAGGGGCCTGAACTTGATGGCGTCATGAGATCCTTTCCCACCTTGTGATCCTATGACCTGCCCAGGCCTGCAGTTCATGCTGTTGACTCGCCTTCAGCCTACATGTAACAGATGTGTGCTTTGTTGTGAGTGCAAACATGACCCAGCAGCGTAGCAATTCTATGCATATTGGTAGGGCCCCCTGCTCTAAAGAGATTGTTCCCCTTGAGCTGCTGTCTGAATGGAGCTGGTACCGGCCAAAGTATCTGAGATGCATCCTAGTCTGGATTCCTGTGGGATTGTAAAGGGAACAGTGACCTAAAAGACTCTGCCTAAAGACAGAATGAAGTGACAGGGCTGCTTCAGAACTTGCCATGGTCTGCTCTGCATGGCTTTCAATGGGTATGGTAGGTCCAGCAGAGTAAGCTGTGAGTGATATTGCCTAGGATAACAAGTGTTCAAGAATGAAAGCTAGACACAGACAACAGTGAAGACATGGAAGGTTTGCTTTACCCCTCTGTTTACCAGCACTACCACCTCCTGACCAGGCTGCCTCTAGATGTCCCTGCTCTGGTCATTTAAACCACAGCAGTGGCTTAGCTCGTGGCTGTATAACTGTGGGCCTGCAGGCTGCATGCGGCCAGCGAGGAGTTAATCTGTGCCATTCCCCTCCCCCCCCCCCTTCCTACCAGGCTGTCACTCCCCACATTGGTCCAATTGGAACAACAGCAGCTGGGGGCTCCCCTGCCTCCTTTGACTTCTGCTTCTTGCCTTTTTAGGGGTTGGGGTGTAATAGCACAGCCCATGGTGCCAGGGGAGCCTGCAACTGGGGAGCTGAGGGTGGGGGCAGTATGCCCTCCCATGTGTGTGGTACAGCAGGGGCACTCCTGCAGCTCCTGCTAGTGTGGCTTATGCAGCACATGGCTATCAGCTACTTAGAAGTTGGATAGCCCTGGCTTAGCTTTGTCTTATGCTAGAGCCATTAACTGCTACAGTAGGAGCTATTCCTAGTGTATCTGCTGTTTTCAGGCTTGACCCTACCCAGCCATCACCTGGGGGCCTAGCTCCTCGCCTTCTTTTCTTATTCCCTTACCAAGTTCTGCAGAGGAGGTCATAGTTTTCACGGCTGGCTGCCTGATGGTGTGGGGAAACAGCTCCCTACTGTGGACAATGGGAGTGTTGTTTAGCATGCAGCATGATCTCTACTTCCTTGCCTGTGTGACTCCAGGTCAGCAAGTAAATGTATCAATTTGCTCATCTCAGAAGTTCTTTAGCCTTGGCCAAGGGTTTTCCCTGCTTGCAGATATTCATAAGTACTTGGAAAGTCCAAGGCAAACGGGCAAGATGTCTGTGAACTTCCAGTTCTGATTTTCAGGCCAGGTAGAGGCTGTCAGAATGGTATACAAGTAATGGAGAGGGGCTGCCCTGGACAGCCCCAGGGCCTTGAGTGCTTAGCTCAGGGGTGGGCGGTTATTTCAGGCATAGGGCCGCTTACTGAGTTTTGGCAGGCTACCAAGGGCCGCATAGATAGTGCCCTGCCTCCTGGTTGCCATCTTGGGACTAGAAGTCCCACTCGTAACCTCTGACCTTTGCCACTGAAAGCACTCCTTTGGGGACTTAGGGGGAAAAAAAACAAATAGTATAATAAAAATCAAACACCCCTAATAATATTTTTTAATTTTAATTTAATTTTTAAAAAGTCTTGATTTGTGTGCGTTTGTGCTGTATATACAGAAGTGATTGCATAATAGCTCAAAATGCAATCTTACTTTTGTATATTGTGTGGGGTGTGCAGGGGTGTTGTGGGGTATGGATGGGTGAGTGGGGGTTTGTGGGGATATGTGGATGTGTGGGTATGGTATTATGGGCATGGATGTGGGTATGGGGGCCACGTGGTGCAGAGCAGCTGGCAGGCAGGCAGGAAAGTGGGGAAAGTGGTAGCTGTCCTGGGGCCAGCACTGGCAGGGTGGATGAAAGTGTGTCCTCCGCGGCCACTAGGCAGTGTTTGCTGCAGTCACCTGGTGCCTGTGCTGCTCTAGGCTGTGGTGAGGCTCCTTCACCACCATTTGTGAGCTGCCCAGTGTGGCAACAGTGGCCATGTGGAGCAGCCACTGGGCAGCTCACAAGTGAAGGAGCCCTACCACAGCCTAGCATGGCGCAGGCTCCAGGCAACCACAGCAAACACTGCCCCGGCGGCAGTGAGGAAGGTGGTGAAGGGCGCTTTCCTCTGCCCCGAGCAGCAGTTTGTGCCCAGCTGCTGCTGCTGCTGCTACTGCTGCTGCTCAGCTGTGATGGGCAAGCCCAGACCTAGTGTGGGGCCCAAGCTGAGCAGCAGCAACATGGGACAAACTGCTGCTCAGAGTTGGGGAAAAGCGGCCTCTGCCCCTCCCACTGCTGGCGCTTCATGGTGCAGCTGCTCGGAGCCCACACGGGGCTGCCAGTGCCTGCTCTTCACTATCACTGCTGCTCCATGGGGCAGCCCAGACGCAGCGGTGACCTGGCAGAGACGCAGGACAGCCCTGCATGGGCTCTGGGTGGCTGCACCAGGAAGTGCCGGCCATGGGGCTTAGCAGCAGTTTCTCCTGTGCCGCCACTGCTCAGCCCAGACAGGCGAGCACGGGGCGCGTGGAGTCAGGGCTGCACACGCTCGTCCCTGCCTGTACCATGGAGCTGGGGGCACTGAGAGCAAACGGGCATGTGGGAGCCAGCAACAGCCAGACGGGAACACAGGGCCCGTGCTGGTGTCCTGAGGCCAGTACTGGTGTGGCCCAGAGTGGGCGACAGAGTGCGGGGTCCTGGCTGGCAAGAGCTCTGTGGAGCCAAGTGAGCTTCTCTCTCTCCCTGCTGATGCTGCCCAGCCTAGCTTCCATAGACCCCTGCCAGCACTGGCCCCGGGACACTGGCACAGGCCCTGTGTTCCTGCTCTCCTACTCACTTCCTCTCCCTCCACCCCCACTGCAACTTCCCCACTTTTCTGCCTACCTGTTGGCTGTTCTGCACCACGTGGCTCCTGGCTGCATGGTAGGACCATGGGACTCTGCAGGAACCAGCCCAGCCCTGAGGACTGGGGTAGTCCCCTGCAGCCATCCCCTACCTCTGCCATTTCTTACCTGAATTTCCCACTTGGGAAACAACCCCATGGTCCCAGGCCAGAAGTCTCTGCTTAGGGAGGGGCTTCTGGCTGTGCGGGGGCAGGGCCCCGGCAGGCCTTGCTGTTGCAAGAGCCTGCTGCAGCTTCCCCTAGATCCTGCTGCCCCTGACACCTGTCATCTTTGGCAGGAGCCAGGGGCAGCTAAATATAAATTTTCTAATTTTTTTAGGGGCCCTGCAGGCCAGAAAAAATGGCCTGGCGGGACGGATCCAGCCCACAGGCTGTATTTTGCCCACCCCAGGCTTAGCTGCTTTTGATCTCTTTAGTTCATCTTAGTAGTAAGCAGTAGTGGCCCCTCAAGCTGACATTGGGGGAAGCAGCATAGGTGAATAGTGTGAGGAGGGGCACCCTGTAGCACACATGTCACTACTGGCACATACAGCTTCGTTAGGGAGCAGAAAGCTGAGCAGCAGATCAGGTAAGGGAAAGGGATCAGAATGGGATTTAGGGAGTGCTTGGGGAATGATTTTTGATATGCCTGCCAAAAGGATTGGCCCCAAGTGGGTTAGAATATCCCCACAGCAGGCAGGCTGGGGCAGTAGCATTACCCTCGTGAATTCTTCCCAGCCCCAGTACTGGAATTAATTGGGGCTAGCTTATCCCTGTGTGGTCTTGCTCCCCTCACAGTGTGGGGTAGCCTTTGGTGATACAGCAACATGAGACCTCTTTCCTCACCAGCAGTGCAGACTTAAATCCTGAAGTATTTGGTTTGATGCTGATGAACTGCTGTGAGCTATGCCAGCAGGGAGCTGGGATCCTATGTGGATGGAAATAATGAGCACAGCAATACAGCAATGCAGGGGCTGCTTACCAGCACTGGGACTGGCACACTTAACTCCAGCATTAGCTAGCACAGCGGGGGGTCGACTCTATACACAGGAGCCCAGCAGCAGGTGCTTGGCTCCTCTGCCTGGATCACTCCTTCCAGGGGCTGTTTTGGTGCATTTCATCCTTCTCCCTAGCTTCATTGTGCATGCACCTAAGTAAGGCCTGAGATGAGCCGTATCTCCAAACTGCAAATTTGGTTGAACCGAGTGCTCTGGTTAGTGATGGAGGTGCCTCTGGCCAAAAGCTAAATTAGCCAATTATGAGCAGATGTGGTGGCCTATATAGGTTAGGCATACAGAAAGCCCTGGTAATGTCTTCAGATAAAGGCTTTGCAAAACCACCAATGTCATGCAAGAAGCTGGCACTAGGGCTGCCCTATCAAGAAGCATGGAGTGTATCTTCCCTGTATTATGGTTGCTGAACAGTTCACTGCTGCTTTCCTTTCCTCCAACCCAGTGCCTGTGCCTGCCCCAAGCTAATGGAGGTCAGATATGGGGAGGGGAGTGAGGAGAGGTTTACCATGTTTGCCTTAATATTTTCAGTCATATTCTTTTTATGTAGATTAAGCTTCCCAAGGCAGGAAGGTACTGAGGAAGCTCTTCCATGAGGTGCTCTGGCAGTGGCCTGGCCACCTGCTGACCTCAGCTTTCATTTTAGTTTATCTCAAAGGAGTACAGTATCTGTTTCCTTATGGTCTGCTCTGCCCAATTACTGTAACCTGCTGCTGGCCCTGTTTACCTCAGTAATTTCCTGACAGCACGCAGTTGCTGTTTAAGGAAGAATAATAAGAACCTCTGCCTTCTTGTTTATGCTCACATTGTACATTTGGATGTTATAGTCTCTGCTGACAAACTAACCTCCCTCCCAGGTTGTCCATGAACTGTTATATATGTAGTGTTTGGGGGTGTTTGCTTCAAATTAGTGGTGTGCTGGGGCTAATGACTCTTTGTCTCCTCCAGTGGCATTGTAAGGCCAGAGTTCCTTTTCCTTGGAGGAGTTCTCATTAGAGTCCTGAAATTCCCCTACTCTCTGGACTCTGGACCCCAGCCATCTTGTTTCTTCAGTCAGCCAGATGTTGGAACTCCTATCAAAACTGATAGGAATAACCCAAGAGACACAGATTACTGCTTACAATTCAAGCCACTCCCTGACTTGGGACTCTCTTCCTTAGAGACAAATTGTCAAACTGGAGCAGAACAGGGGTCCATCTGATGCATAAAGCGGTTCGTTTCTCTGGAGGCCACAAAAATCACAGACACACACTCATTAGATGGCACAAAAGGTGTATTTGCAAATAGGGTCAGAGCAGAGTCAAGAACTCAGATTACTCCGAACCAACAAAGGAATTTTGCAGGCAGTATTTATCTTCTCCCTCCTGGGCACGTGTGCAGAAACAGGAACTCTTACAGCTCACTTCCATTTCATACAAGCATACATGTGGTTACATCACTACATACATCGCATGTATAGTATAATTAACTACTTAAGTATGCAGGGTGGAGAGGTAAATATGCATCAGCTAATTAAGCATGCTCAGAAACTACAGCAGGTTGCCAAGAGTTCAACCCACCTCCCCCTTTCAAGGACACAGTCAGTTGAATTCCAGCTTCTGTAATCTGTATGAGAAAGGCTAGGGAGAAGCTGGGGGAGAGTCTGCAATTTAGCATAAGAAAAGCTGTGGCAAGGCTGGGAAAGGAAAAAAAAGTCCTTGGCAGTGTTTCTTTCTTATCGGGTGCAAGATGCAAGCTGTGCATTTCTAACAATATTCCATTTCTAACAATATTCCCCCCTCAAGATGCTTTCTGCTCCCCATTTTCATTTAGGCAGATCAAGATAATTACGAGGAATTTTTCTGAGTACCATGACTTTTGCTACAGTCTGCGCTTTGAGGGGGACTGCTGGAACTTGCATCCCTTCAACTGTGGTGGTTATCAATCTAGTGAGACAGGGAGTAAGGCAAGGAATAAAAATCAAACCAGTCAGAGCACACAAAAATACAAACCCTACTTTCTTCCACCAGGGTCCTCCAAGTAGATTAGACCACCAGTCTTTATCCCATGTGTTTTCCCATGTTTGTATTGGTACGTGGGCTATTTTCCTAATCTCTTTGGCAATCTCTAAGACTGCTTTTCCATTATCATCTATTTGGAGACAACAATTAGAAAGGTTGAACTTTCCGCAGACTCCGCCATCCTCTGCGAGTAAATAGTCTAAGGCCATTCGATTTTGGTATATGGCTTATCTCATCTGAGAACTCTGTCGGGCCAGTAACTCGAGAGCAGTGGCAGTTTGGTTAGTAATTATTTCCAAGACTGCCTGCAACCTGATGATTCTATTTAGCATGTATATTGGTGTGCGGTATCCCCAACTCCCATCATTAGCCCATGTAGCTGGTCCATAATACTCAATAATCCTTTGAGGGGGCCACTCATCCTCCTTCCACTTTTGGGAGCCACCCTGTGTCAAACTTACATCAATACTTCTCTTGGTCCTTTTCCAATTATCATACAAAGAGACTCCCAACTTATTTCCAACCTCAGATGGTAGCAAAAAGAAAGCTGGTACAATTACCCCAATATAGCAGGTTCCTGTCCACCTTTGTGGCAGTACCGTATGGGCTCGCCTTCCACAAATCCAATAATGTCCTTTTAAGGTCCTGTTCTCCCCTCCCAAGGCCAGGGGGTCATGGTTCCACCAGAAAAGAGGGGGATAGTATTTGTTGTCCCTATGCCCTAAAGGGCCGGTGTAATGGTCACTCGGTTTAAGCTGACATCTCCATACGCCATCTTTATCCCTATACTCGCACTCGGTTATTTCATTTGTGTCATTTGAGGCACTCCAATATCTATTAAACCACGCCATCGTGCCATTCGGGTGCGCCCATTGCCAATTATAGAAGTAAGGTATGAATCGTTCACTTCGGGTCTCATTATATGCCTGACATTTTGTAATGTTAGGATCGAAACGTGATACTCTTGCCCTTCTGACCTTTCTGAAGCAGGTGTCTTTATCATACGGGGATGATTGTGGAGTGGATGGGTTACATTTCATCCACGTGGACTTTGGGAGCTTAACAGCAGTAGAATTCCATTGACCTGCATACTTGCTGCAATTAAGGGCATAACAGGTAGTGCATGCTTGGACCCATTTCAATGTCCATGTACACTGGCTATGTCCCAAACTCCTCCCTGTACCATTATTGCTAATACAATACTCTCCTAATGCCACTTGGGAAAGATCCCAGCTGCGGTTCTCATCCCATTTTTGACCAGTACTCTTAACATCCGCCTTATCACTTACCAACCATTTTGGGGCCAAAGGAAAAGCCCTCCAAGGCCACTGTTCTCCGGCCTCTCGGAGTCCCCCACAGGCCCAGCAGTTGGTGAGATTGAAGGTACCTGCAATTCTTTCCATCATGTCAACATGCAAATTTATCCCTGGGGGAGCAATTGGGGGAAGCAGGGATATAGGCTGGCGGCTAGGGCTGCTCAATCCTGCTTGTCTTACTACATAGATAACAACAAGGCATATTAAGATTCCCACCATATTCTCCCTTTCTTGAGATCAAATACAGCCTAAACTTTTTCTTTTTACTTTCTTGTCTAATTTTCTGAACTTTGATTAAGCCGTCTCAGGCACACTTGGAGATCACCAGTAGGTTCACAGCTCCACTTGCTGGCTTCTTGTTCCGAGGACAACTCAGCTTCCGGAGTGAGTTCGTCCTGGGAGTTGGTGTCCTCTGACGCTCGTGGATGTCGTTTCACACGGGTATGGTGTATCCAACGGTCATGGTCAGCAATCTTTACAGCGGTGTGGGTTGTTAGAAGTACCTGGAAAGGGCCACTCCACCTCTCAGTCAAAGGTTCCTTTTTCCACCGCTGCACCAAGACCCAGTCTCCCGGGCAGAAGTCATGTACCAGTACGTCTAAAGGCAGACGCTGAAAGGAAGCTGCATACCTGTGAAGAGAAGACAAGACAGACTGCAAAGCAATAACGTACATATGAAGCTCACTATTACCTAATTCAAAAGTTACATTTTCTCGCATCCCAGGGGGTAAGACTCGAGGGGGCTTGCCAAACATAATTTCATATGGGGTTAATTTAATGCCCCGTCGGGGAGTGTTTCGAATGCAAGTAAGAGCTAGCGGCAATGCTTGAGGCCACTTAAGGCGTGCTTCGATACAGATTTTGGTGAGTAGTCTTTAAGGTACTATTCATGCGTTCCACTTGTCCTGAACTCTGTGGTCTCCATGGTGTGTGTAGTTTCCAAGTGATCTTGAGAGCTTGCGCGACTTCTTGAACTACCTTTCCCACAAAGCGTTGTCCTCGATCCGACTCGATGGATTCAGGCAGGGAATACCGGGGAATGATCTCCTGCAACAAATACTTGACTACTGTAGCCGCAGTGGCAGTCCTGGTGGGCCATGCCTCGACCCAACCAGAGAGCTGGTCTACCATGACAAGTAAAAACCCATGATGTCCGGACCGTGGGAGCTCGGCAAAATCAATCTGCCATGCTTGTCCATGGTACACTGCCCAGGGTCTACCTCCCATTGGCACAGGGGGTTTCCTTCGAGGGTTTACTTTCTGGCATGTGATGCACCTGGTAGCAATGCGCTGAGCTTCTACATATAGCCCTGGGGCTACTGCTTGACGGATCACTAGATCACCCATAGCCAAGCCTCCCGTATGGGTTCTTGCATGAAGCTGATGCAGCACTTCCCAAAGCAGTGGCCTGGGTATCATGACCTTTCCTCCCGGTACTATCCACTACCCCTGGGAGTTCTTTTCTGCACAAGCTTCTGTGCAAATTTATCTTCTTCAGGTGAATACTGCGGGACTAAATCCCGGACGTATGGCCATATGGCATGGGACAAAGCCTGCCTGGATACTTCCTCCACTTCTCCCCCAATAAATGCGGCTTCCTTTGCTGCCGCATCAGCCTTTGCATTTCCAAGCTTATGCTTTTCCTCAGCAGCCTTCCCATGGGCCCACACATGAATGACTGCTACCTCTTTAGGCTGGTGGAGTGCCTCTAGTAGCTTGATAATCTGAGGGCCGTTAGCAATTTTATTCCCAGAAGCCGTAATGAAACCCCTTTCTTTCCACAATAGTCCGTGCGCATGGACTGTAGAAAAAGCATAGCGAGAATCAGTGTATACATTAACCCGCTGGCCTGTCCCCAGCTGTAATGCTCGGGTGAGCGCAGTGAGTTCCGCGGCTTGTGTCAACCATGAGCTTGGCAATGACTCCCTCCATACTACGTTATCCAACGTTACCACTGCACATCCTGTTTATCTTTTTCCATCAATGACAGAGCTGGAGCCGTCTACGAAGTATTCAGCATCTGGGTCTTCAATTGGGTCCTCAGCAAGGTCAGGCCGCACCTGCGTGGTCTGATTCAGGACCTCAAGGCAGTCATGCGTCGGTTTCCCTGACTCCGGCAGCAAGGTTGCAGGGTTTAAGGCTGTAGTATGTTTGAAAGTAAGTCCTGGATTAGAGAGCAAAAATATCTCATACCGTGATTGTCTGGAGGGGTTAAGAAACTTTCCTCCCTCAGTCCCTAGGATCTGGGGAACTCCATGAGGGGTATTTCCATATCTGCACCCATGACTATCTTCTGGGCTTCTTCAACAACCACTGCTGTGGCTGCCACAGCCCGAAGACAGGCTGGCCACCCGAGTGCAACTGGATCTAGAACCTTTGAGTAATATCCCACGGGTCTCCAGATCGGGCCTGATGGCTGTGTCAGCACCCCTGATGCGACCCCTCGATTCTCATGAACATACAGTCGATATGGCTTTTTACTATTTGGGATGGCCAGGGCAGGGGGCTGGATTAATGCTGCCTTAAGCAGATCAAAGGCATGCTGCATTTCTTTATTCCATTTCCATTTAGTGAGACTCTCCTTAGTCAGTGAGTCATACAGTGGTCTAGCCTTCCCACCATAATCTGGTATCCATAGTCCACAGAACCCAGTTAGCCCTAGGAATGCCGGCAGCTCCTTGGGTGATTTAGGTGGGGTTAGACCTTGGATTGCCTGTATGCGATCTGCACTCAGGGCTCTGACTCCTTTTGAGAGCTTATATCCCAAAAATGTGACTTGAGGCTGACATATTTGGGCTTTCTCTCTAGAGACTTTATATCCTTTTTTCCCCAGAGTGTTTAGCAGTGACCTGGTGGCTTCCTCGCAAAGCTGCAAGTTTGGGCTTGCAACTAGCAGGTCATCCACATACTGGAGGAGAGTCACTGCGGGGTGTGATCCCTTCCACTCCTCCAAGTCCTTCTGAAGGGCAAGTCCGAAAATATGGGGGGTTGCTATGAATCCTTGTGGAAGAACTGTCCACATGAGTTGGGCTTTATGGAAAGTATCTGGATCCTCCCATTCAAAAGCAAACAATTTTTTACTTTCTCGGTGAAGGGGAATAGAGAAGAAAGCATCTTTCAAATCTAGCACTGAAAATATTTCAGCTTCCCCCAGTACTTTTGTCAAAATCGTGTGAGGGTTCGGGACTACAGGATGGTCTGAAAGGACCTTCTTATTTACTGCTCGTAGGTCTTGGACCAGTCTGTATGAGACCCCATCTGCCTTCGGCACTCCACGAATGGGGGTGTTATAGGGTGAGGACCCTTCCACTAGCCATCCGCACCTTTTGTATTTCTCTATTAACGGCTTGAGTCCAGCTCTGGCCGCTCGGCTGAGTGGGTACTGTTTTACCCGAACGGGCCCCTCCCCATCCTTGAGTATGATCCTTACCGGGGAGACGAACTTAGCTCGCGCAGGGGTTCCATCAGCCCATACCGAAGGGTCTACTCCAGTCATGTGACCTTCCGAACTTACTGCAGGACGCCGGTCCTCCAGGAGAGCCATCTGATAATTCGAGCTCTGCTTGACAGGTAGCTGGACCACCATCTGATCGTCTCTGAAAAATATCTCAGCTTGCAATTTTGTGAGTAGGTCCCGCCCAAGGAGTGCAACCGGGCAACTTGGAGAATATACAAAGGAGTGCTCAAGCAAATGGTCCCCCACTTTGGTGAGAAGTGGCTTACAAACAGGGAGTCGGGATTGCGTTCCCTCAATCCCTTCCACAAGTACATGCTGTTCACTAGTTCCTGCACAGGGGGGGTTTTCTGGAATCATTGAAAATGTAGCCCCAGTATCCACCAAGGCTTCAAAGTTTTTGCCACCAACCCTAATGGTTACCATGGGATCTTCTCGGGCTCCAACCCGAAGGGTAGTGGTCTTAGATCCCCGTCCCCTTCATTCTTTGTCCTCACCCTTTTCCTCTGCCCGCATGAGGTGACCTCTCGGTTCCCCCTCTCTCTTCTCCTTCAGCTTTGGGCATTCGCTCTTCCAGTGTCCTTTCTCTTTGCAATAAGCAGAAACGTCTGCTCCCACTCTTTCTCCTTTCCCCTTCTGTATCCCAGCCTTTCCAGGGTTACCTCTAGTTATAGCAGCTGCCAGCGCTGCCATAACTGTCGCTGAGCCTTTTTATCCTCCTTGCGCTCCTGCACTTGCTCACGATTCCCATATACCTTATATGCAATTTCCACCAGCTCTGAAATCGGTTTCCCAGCACCTCCATCAGTTTTCTGTAACTTCTTACAGATATCAGCAGCAGACTGACCAATAAACATAAGATTTACCATGCGTTGATTATCTGGGGCTTCTGGGTCTAAATCCGAAAACCTGTGAAACGCCTCATACAGCCTCCCAAGGAAAGCTGAGGGATCCTCCTCTCTTCCCTGTCTCACTTCATACAACTTAGACAGATTAGTAACCCGAGGCACTGCCTTTCCCATTGCTTCCACTATAATTCCCAGATACCGTGCACTCAGCTCTCTTCCTTCTGCAGTATGATTATCCCATCTCGGTTCTTCAACAGGGCAGGTATCACGCAAGGTACGACCAGCAGCTCCCTCTGCTTCTACCCTGGCTGCTGCAATGCGCTCTGCCGTCCCCAACGCTAATCTCCTCTCCTCCAAGGTCAGGAGGGTCTGGAGCATCATCTGGACATCAGCCCAAGTGGGTCGATGAGTCTGCCCAATAGATTGAAACAGGTCCCTCATCTTTTCAGGGTCTTCACGAAAAGAGGGGCTCTGATTCTTCCAATTAAATAAATCTGAAGTACTAAATGGGGTGTAGACAAAAGTTGCATTGCCCCCCTCTCCGATAACCTCTCGCATCGGGCAGTTCAGCACCGGCTGTTACTCTACAGGCTTGTGCAAATAATAACCCTTATTCCCTGATTCAGATGGGGCACTTGGCTGAGGCTCATGCTCTAAATCATTAGGTATGCTTTGATACGCTGGTGGTGGTCTCCCTGAGGGAGGGAGCAGTGGTGCAGAGGGACTGGATTCCAAGGAGGTGTCTGATTCATCTTCACTACCTGACAGGGCAACCGGAGAGCGGGTCTGATACTCAGCCAATTCAGAATCCCCCCCATCATTAGACTCAGGGAGTACAGGCGGTCCTCCTCGAGTCTTTCCTTTAACAACCATCACATGAGACTTTACTAAGCATTCTTTAATCCAAGGTGGTTGATTTTGAACCACCCACAACCAACAATCAATATAAGGAAACTGATTCCAATACCCGTTCTGCATAACTATTTCATGGATAGCTATCACTTCTTTTACTACAAAGGATCCTTTCGGGGTCCAGTGGACCCCAAATGTTGGCCACCCAAGTTGACAAAACTTAATTAAATCATTCTTTTTCATCTTTACTCCATAATCCACCGGCTTTGCGAACTTATTAGAATGACGTAACATGAATTTTAAGGGCGTATCCAGAGTTTCTACACGGGAGCGACCCGTACCCATTTGCCCACAAGAGTGCGCCCAAGGCACACTAAATACCAAAAGACCCGTAACAACAGATGGTTTACTGAAAGCTGAGCCAAAAAAGTTCCCCAGAGATCGTTTACCCCCTTTGTTTTGGATCCAGAACCAAATTGGGCAAAGGGAATTCGTATACTCACTCAGATACCCCAGAGATCTTGATCAAAATACCGGAATGTGTACCTGGCGACTCCAGAAACCAAAAATTTGCACAGGAGCCTTTAACATCCCGAATATCCTGACTCACGTCTCAGACCTAGGGCGAGCCCAAAAAGTTGGCTCGGTGCGCACTCCCCGTCGTGCCGGAGGCGATTTGTCGCTGGATTTCGGGGTCGTCCACAAGAGCTCCTGGCTGGCTCGCCAAAATTGATATGAAAATTGCGGTTCGTTTCTTTGGAGGCTCACGAATAATAATTCCTCAGGCACACATTGTTAGTAACACAAAGGATATATTTGCAAATAGGGTCAGAGTTCAGACAAAAGACCACTCTGCCCCTGAGGAAAACTCTTAGCTGGCTTTTATCCCTTCCCTCCTGGGCACGTGTGCAGAAGCAGGAACTCTTACAACTCATTTCCGGTTCATACAAACATACATGAAATGACGTCACGTCATCCGTCGCATGTGCATTATAATTAACTACTTAAGTATGCGGGGCGGATAGGCATATATGCATTAGCTAATTACGCATGTTTAGAAAGCTCTCCAGGTTACCAAAAGTTCAAACTCCTCTCTTTCTCAAGGACACAGCCAATTAAATCACAGCTTCTGTAATTTCCTTGAGAAAGAAGAGGGAGTTTGAAGGTATGTGTGATTTATTATAGGAAAGAGATAGCAAATTAGTCAAGATGTCCTTGGTGGTGTTTCTGCTTATCAGGTACGAGATACAAACTGTGCAGTTCTAACAACACTCTATTCATTATACATTTTTAATAATATTTCTAACACTGTGATGTATCTAAGTCCTCTTACCACAGCATCTCACTAGAAGCAGCTCACTTTGAGTTGTTTGTCCAGTATAACTTTAAATCCCTTTTTAGAATTTTGGTTTTTCAGAATAATCTATTACTCTGTTGGTATGATCTCTTGTTTCTATTTCTAGATGGGTGAACCTGCCTTTAGCAATATTTTTGTTTGAATAGGCCCAGGTTACAATCATCCAGAAAACTCTTGATTGTTCTCTCCTTATTTGTTGGGTCAGTCCTCGTGTTATCCACACATTTTATCAGCAGTGATGATTATATTTACTTCCAGATAAGTGATATGATACTGTATAGCTTCAGGCCTAGTTTTTATGCTTACAGAACTCTACTAGAAATACCACCATTTATGGGTATCCTTTGAGAGCTGTCTGATGGCCTGTTCTCAGTCTATTTAATGTGTTCTATTGATATTACACATCAATAAAGTTTTGACAGGCTGTCAAGGGCCACATGCTTAGCCCCATCTCCTGACAGGTGCCCTGGTTGCTATCTTGGGACTGGAAGTCCTGTCCCCTAACCCTGGACCTTTGCCACCAGGAGTCCCTCCCTTTGCCCACAGGAGTACTCCTTTTATCAACAGGTTTTGCCATCTCAGAACCAGACCCCCCCAACATACCCTGTGCCCAAAAGCTTGCAATTAAAGAATTTTTTTTGCAAAAATCTTGGTGGTCTAATAAAAGATATCATCTCTACTATGAGTCCTGATCGCCTATTTCTTAATAATTATACACTTTCAAGTGTACTTTGACAAACTGCTTCCAGTTCTTGCAGCGGCAGGATCTTAACAGTAGCCCCATCTCCCTGCTTTCTGTGGCAAGTTAGGTTGGTCTTGACGTTTTTAGGCACTGTCTGATTGTTGTGGATGAGGGCTGTTTGCACAATTTTAAGAATAGGTTAGGCCTGCAGGCCGGATCCAACCCACCAAGGACTTTCATCTGGCCTGTGGGGCCCCCCAAAAAATTGTGCCTCACCCAGCCCTTCTGCCCACGAGGGTGGGAGTGAGGCACCCATGTGTACATGCAGCCCTAAAAATGTACCCCTCCAGCAGCTGAGGCTTCTCTGTAGTGCTGCACAGCCCTGGCAGGGAAGGCAGCCAGCTCCAGCACATGGGGCTTTCCTTTCTGCTGTGCGAGTGCAGGGGCTGTGCCTTAGTGGCAGGGAGCACCGGTGGTACAGGCAGCCAGGCAGAGGATGCACCCCTCGCTGCAATGTGCAGTGCTGGCTGGAGTCATGCCCCTCAGGGCACTGAGCGTCCCATTTGCTGCTGCACCATGGGAGGAGTATGGGGGGATCCTCACACCCCTGAACCTCCCTCACACCCACACCCTGCCCCCACAATCTCCCACGTATACACAACCCTCCAACATACCCTGTGCCCTCCCACACACACAGCCACACCCTACATCCTACCACCCCCACCAAACACGCCTGCCATACACATACACACACATACACACCCCACTCACACCTGCCATACACACATACCACACCTACCCACCCACACACCCCCCACTGTTCACCCACCCCACAATTGACAAAACTAAGAATTTATTTTTCAGTTATTATGCAATCATCTCTATACACACTATGCCAGGGATTTTCAACCTTTTTAAATAAGTTTACTCCTTTTGACTCAAAGTTTAAGTTCCTGTACCCCCTTATATATATATGTGTGTATATATATATATTTTGTTTTTAATTGGGTGGCACAGATTGAGGCCCCTACCATGTGGGAGGGAGTGGAGCTGGGGCAGGTGGTGCACAGCCAGAGGAGATCGGGGTGCAGGACAGAGCCATGAGCACCTGGTCAAGGCCGGGGGAGGCAGCTCCCACCATTGCACATGCCTTAGGAAGACACGTGCCCCTGGATCTTCACGTGAGGCAAGGTGGGCTGGGCTGCCCCAGTGGTGGGGGAGGGAGTGGGACTGGGGCTGGGGCTGCCCAGCAGGGGCATGGCGTGGGACTGAGTCATAGGGGGAGTGGGGGTGGTGGCTCCCACCACTACACGCACCCCCGGAAGGGTGTAGGGGGTGTTTATAAATATAAATATAAAGATTTCTTGTATGAAACTCAGGGGCCCCACGCTTTGCATTTTTCATAGCAACAAGTCAACATTAGCATCCTATCACAATGTTAATTCGTAGAGGGTGTTAAAAACCAAGAACCTATCAGGTGTGCATACCCTAGAATTTGGGGTGAGGCAATGCAAAAATGGACGTAGTATTTGCACATGCAACTTGTGATATAGAGGGTACATGTTGGGTGTGTCTTATACTGGATGTCACCTGATCTTGGAGCTTCCACTTGAGATCTGAGTGGATCATTGGACAGGTCTTGCTCACTGTATCTTATCTCTCTTTCAGTTTGCTTTTATAACATTTATCTTGATGTCTCTGATAAATGTTTGTGTTCAAGTTATAGGTCTTTGGTTACCCTGTGTGAGCTGTTGTAAATGTAATAATTCTGTAATCTATACACTAGAACCTGTGGAAACCAAGAATCTTGGATTTAGACTCACTGGAGGCTATATATGCTCAAAGGCCATGCTTACAGAATAGGGGACACTACCCTGGAAACAGAGAGTCTGAAAGAGTTTTGGGGGTCAGAGTGGACAAGCAATGCCTAAGCGCTGAGTATGATGCCCAGAAAAAAAGGGCTAATACAATCTTCAGATGTAAAAGGAATAGCAAAAGGAGGGTGATTTTTTTCTGTCTCTGTGTAGTACTGGTGAGGTCGGTACTGAAATACTACATCTGGTTCCAGTGTTCTCATTTTAAAAAGGATGTAGAAAGATTGAGAGGATACAGGAAACAGCCATAAAACATTTTGAAGAAAAAAAAATGCCTTACAATGAGCTACTTAAAGTGAAAAGACTGAGCTCTTTAGCAGAAAGGAAGTTGAGGTGACTTAATTACAGTGAGTAAATACTGTCATGGGGAGAAGGTATTGGGCACTCTTCAGTCTTTTGTGCCCTCACCTCTTCAGTCTGGCAGGGAAAGGTGTGACAGAAGCCAAGGGCTAGATGCTGAAGCCAGACATATTTGGACTAGAAATAGTACAGACATTTTTCATAATGGCTGTGATTACCTACTGGAACAAACTACCAAGGGAAATGCTGTATTTTCCATTTCTTAATTTCTTCAGATCAGGACTGAATGCCATGCTGGAAGAGTGGTGTTAGTCGCACTCAAATTATTGGCTTAATTCCAAGGTTACCTACTTGATAGAAAATGGCCTGGACTTTGCAGGAGGTCAGACTAGATGATTAAGTGGTCCCTTTCAGGCCTTAAGCTTTATTTAATGCACATTTAATCCTGGACTTGCCTGAGGATTTGTTTGAACTGGGCAAAAATCAAGGTCAGGTCAATTAGTAAACATATGCTGGCTAAACCCCAAACTACTTTTGGGCCTTTTCTTTTTCTTTTCCTCTCTCTCTCTCTCTCTCTTTCTCTACCCCCTCCTTCCTCCTCAGTGAAGTAACACGTTGATATCTCTTACCTTGGCATTGGTATTTGAGGTCAGCAGGTGGGTGGAGGTGGGGAATGTAGAGTTCATGGTTATCTAATACTTACATAATCTTTATGTTTCCTAATTCAGACAAAATATAAGTGCTTGGAGGTGTCAAAATGTGATCCTTAAAATGCTTGGGAAATTTAACAAAAATTCTCTTTGGTGTAGGTGGGGTTATCAAGATTAGAGTGGGTTGAACACACTGGGAGAGGAAGTGTCATGGGAGATGCAAGACAATAGAATAGAGAGTAATGAGATGAAATTATCTGGGGAAGGAAAATGTAGGTTTAGTCTGAAAAGTTCCTGACATCTGAGAGGCATTAGGTTGCGAGCTGGAGTATGCCTGCTCTAGATATTGTGGCCCCACAGAATACCAGATAATGCCAGCAAGCTAATCTCATAGACATTACATGCTCAGGAAAACTGTATGTGATTGTGTCCTGGAAAAAACCCTCTGTGGAGTGTCCTGATCAGCATTTAGAAGCAGACACAGACACAGACACAATTGGCTGTTTTAAAATAAGTACCTGACTAATGCATACCTCTCACTAACCACAGTAATTTCTGTAGTGCTGAGAAGCTCCAGCCAAGCTCCAGGTCCTCGTATACTGTCCTGAAAGGGGAACAGAGGAACACATCAAAGCACAGGGGTGGAAGCATGACTTGTCCAAGGTTACGCAGTAAGCCAATGACAGAGTAAGATTTATGACATAATGCCACATCTGTTACTTCCATTGTAGCAGTCACCTAGTAAGGTCCTGTAACCTCTTCCTTCTTTCAGGTGTTTTTCAAAATGAGGTTTCTACTTTTGATATGTTTATATTTTTTCCATTTTAGTATCATTTATATTAGCTTATTATTTTAACACTCTTGTTTATAGCTTTTTCAGATTTTTGTTTTAAATCTAGCCAGAGTAGATAGTTTTGAGCACTTGACCATAGGCAGAAAGGGTCTCCCAGGCCACTGAGTCTAGTACTCTGTGTTTGCAAGGATCTGTTTGTCGCAAAAGCTTCCTACTGGGAAAGTTGAGCTAAAAGGGACCTCATGAGGTCTTCTAGTCCAGCTCCCTGCTGAAGCAGGATCATCCCTGACTAAACTATCCCAGCCAAGCATCTTTTCAACCTGCTCTTGAAAATTTAAACTTCCAGTGATGGAGATTCCACAACTTTTCTAGGCAGCCTGTTCCAACGCTTGACCACCCTCATAACTAGAAAGTTTATCCGAATCTCCAAACTAAATTTCCTCTACTGCTGCTTGAGGTCATTTGCCCCTAGACTTGCTATGGCCACAGAGAATGTACCATAGATAAAGAGCAGGGAAGAAAAATGTCCTTGGCCATTGCCATGGAAAGAAAGTTACGCAGTTACAACAGCAGTGGGCAAAATGCGGCCCACTGGGCCCCTAAAAAGTCTAGAAAATTAATATTTATCTGGCCCTGGCTGCCTGTCATGTGGCCCTTGATGGCTTGCCAAAACTCACGAAGCGGCCCTCCACCCAAAATAATTGCCCGCCCCTGAGTTACAATATGCTTAGATCCTAGGAAGAAGGCTATGTCTTGTCTAATAGAGGAAGGCCAAAAATCCCAACAATCCTTGCCAATCTGATCTGAGAGAAAAGGGGAATTCCTTTCTGATCTCAGTTCTGGCAATCAATTTGAGCCGTGAATGTGTGTGACACCCACTAGCCAGTCACCTGAGGTTTCTGAGTATCATTAGCAGCACCAGTGTCCCCCAACCAGACCTCCATCTCTAATTGCAGCGAATGCCCAATACATCAGAAGCATGTGAACAAAAATATCTGCCACGCCAAATGATACATTCAGAAGCCCTGAAGCAGCAGATTCCAGCACACCCCATACAGAGATAAAAAATATCTTTTCAGCAATTTTATGGGGATTCCAAGTCCTCACGTCTGTATATCATATTGTAAGGGGATGGGGGTGTGCCACTTACCGTGGGACCCCGATCCCCGGATGTCCCCTGGAGAGGAGGGGTACGCGTTGGACCGTCCCGCTTCGCCGCTCTCGCCTGCCACGACTTGATGGAAATATGGGGGTTCACCCTTGCCGGGAAGATGGCGGTCCACGTGGGGTACAGTACCTCCAAGGTCCAGGGGTCCTGAGGGCTCCTCCTCCCCTACACCCTCGCCCGGTCCTCCGGGTGGGGAGCCTCCATTGGGGCTCCCTTGCCTTCGTCTTAGTTCCGCAGTGGGGGGGTGTACCCCACACCGCTGGGCCCTCCCCCGGAGTCCTATCAGCACCTAGTCTCCCTGGTGCTGATCGCTCCACTCGTCCTGAGGCGTCTCTAACTCAGGGTCTCACTCTCTCGACCCGGGGGAACTCTACAACTCTGCCCCCCTCCCCGTGGGTCTTCCCCGCGGCCAAGCGGCCCGCAGCCGCCGGAGGAGGGTCCCTCCGACCCAGCCTCCCTTCCCGGCTTCCTCCGGTGCAATGGCCACCGGTCCCTGTTGTACCTCCGTCCGTTCGGGGCCTGCTGTGCCCCCTGGCTCCGTCGCCTCCGGCCTGGCCGGCTGGTGCTGCGCCGCTCCTGGCTTCGCGGCGGTCGGCCTCACTGCCGCCGGTCCTCGCCGCCCGGCTCCCGGCTTTACCACACCCGGCCCAGCTGCCTCTGGACCTCCGGCTCCCGGCTTCGTCGCTGCCGGCTCCCCGGCACTTGGCCTCGCCGCTGCCGGCTCCTGCCGCGTGGCACGCAGCGCGGCTGAACCTGTCTCTGCCGCTCCCGGCTCCGCGGCTCCCGGTCTCGCCGCTCCCGGCTCCGCAGCTCCCAGCTCCGCAGCTCCGGTCCTCGTAGCTCCCGGCTCCGCAGCTCCCGGGGCAGGCTCCCGCCGGAGCCTCCGTCCTCCCCTGCTCAGGGTAGGCGGTTCCTTTTTATCTCCCCGCGCCGGTCCCGCATCGGCGCGGTTCCAGTTCCGGGAAACCTTAAGTTCCCCGCCCGGGTTCCGGACCCGGAAGCGGGGCGGAACTCCGGGATTCCCCGCTCGGGCCGGGCCCCTCAGGGTCCTGGCCCCCTCACACATATGTTCTGATTTCTGCTTCAAGAACACCCCACTCTATCATGCTGCCCTTTTAATGATCTTACCAAGCTCCCTTTTGAAGCAATTTAGGCTCTTTGTGCCCCCATTGCTTTGTTCAAAATACCATTCCAAAATATTATTCTTCTAATGGTTAGAAACCACCTAATTTCCAATCTAAATGTGGTTTGGGCCATTGGATTTGTGCTAATAATATTCTTTAACTTAAATAGCTCTTCTGCCTTCCTGATATTTACCCATAAATATATATATATTTTTTCTCAACCTTTATTTATCTAAGCTAAACAAGGTAAACTCTTTAAATTTCCACCCATGAGAGGTTTTCCATTCTCACTAATCATGCTAGTAGCTCATTTTTGTAGCTGTTCCATTTTAAATTCATCTTTTTTTAAGACAGGTGACCAGAGGTGTTGCAGAGTTGCCTTAATGGAGCCTTTCCAGTGCCTTGTACAGTGATAAATTTGCTTCCCTGTCTCTCTAGAAATATCCTGCCTGCTGGAAAAACTGTGAGCCTGGGTGCTAAGGGATGAATGGGTATCTGCCTTTAGTTCAGGATGAGAGTGGGTTTAAGTGCTTTAGGTTATAAATAACACCAGTGGTGAGAGAACTTTATGTATATCTGGCAGTATGACTTGGGAGGGGTCTCTCCACCACATGGTCTGTGACTTCCTACGGCAGAGTAATCCCTTAATCCTGCTTTAGCTCTGTTAATTTTCCTTCTTTCCTCTTTTCTGATCCGCTTTCTCTGTGGGGCATGAATCCTGGTGTTTCTCTGTGTAGCTTGTGCCTGTGGCTGGGAGAGAGAGCAGGGAGACAGCTGCTGCACATTCAGTCTGCCTTCTGATCACTTTGTACCATGCGGCAGGGCCCCTGGGATGGTGGTGCCTGAATGTGTCCCATTCTCTCTGTCTTACAGGCTCTGCAGTCTGCGTCTGAAGAAGCTCACGGTACTTAGGGAACTGGACAAGGAGTTGAGCTCTGTGCTTATTGCTGTGAAGATCCAGGTAAGCTGCTGATTTTATGGCACTGCCCTAATTGCAGGGAAGTACCGCTGGTATTTATTTGCTGGCTGGGAAAAGTTGGCTTGCCTGTATTTCACTTTGTGTAGCCCTCATTCTCAGCTTTTCTTTTCTAGCACCTTTCAAATTCCCCTGAAACAGTTCCAGCCCTGGCATTAGCTTGAACAAGTCCCCCATGAATCAGTGACACTTGCCCAGTGCCTGCTTGCTCTCAGGCTGAATTTATTGCCCAGCCCCCATCCTAAGAGAATCTTTCCCCTATTGCTTCCTCCTGTTGCCTGAGCATTTCCTACCATCTTATGGGGTGTGGGATACTTTCAAATGAAGCTGTTGCTAGAGTGGTGGAGATAGGGGCCCTAGGGACTGGATCAGAACCAAAGGCTCTCTCTTTGTCCTTGCATTTGTTACTCTTCTTTGTGTACATAGAGCTCCTCCAGCAACAGGACATCCGCCCTGTAGATTCCCTATGTAGAAAGCTCTAGCCCCTCTGTATGCTCTGTGGCGGGCCAGTAGGGGGTGCTCCTGCGTTGAGCCGCCCACCTCCCTGCGCCCGACCACCTTCCAGGCTCCGAATGCCTCCCTAGGGGTGCCTTATGCTTGGCCGACCCCTCTCCCGGAGCACACTCGCTAGTCTGGGGGTAACATCACCGCCACCACCCCGAGAAGGGACTGTCTTGGCCCTGTGTCCTCGGGGAAACACAGGCCTAATAGTCCGATGGGTACTCGACACAGTACAGGCACTTGGGGCACTTCTCCAAGTCGGGGCAAAAAGTAAAGTCTCCCTTAGTCCGCAGACCTAAGGGGTCTCTTAGGCATAATTTAGACCTACCCCTCAATAAGTCTCCCACACCAGTCAAAAAGGAGAACTTTATTGATTATAAGGGGTAGGGTAAATTAGGGTACAGGATTGAGCAATATCTTAGAAATCCTAAAGAGCAAACAGTGTGGCTGAGGTAGCCTTTTGATTCGCATCTGTGTTACTGCCAGCTAAATATTTAATCAGATTGAGTAGCTTACTCACAAGCATCTTCCAAAGGCAGGTGAAGTTTCCCTTTGGAGGCAGGCTGTTCCTTGCTCATGAGTTTTGGGGTGAGAGAGAGCTAGTTTCAGATGGTAAGGCTTCTCTGTGTCCCCCGCATGGCTGCTGCTTCACCTCATGGCCAAAGAGAGAGCCCACCTCCTTCCCGTCCTAACTTATATAGCCCCTGTGACCTCATTCACCTGGTCCAGTGGAGGCCAGCCCCAGTTGGCTGTCAGCCAACCAATTTGAAATACATCACCTGTTACCGGGCAGATTCCAGCTCCTCAGGTAGAAACCCCTTACCCAGGTAATTGATGCAAGTTACCTAGGCAGAGGGAGCAGGTTTCCCCCCTCCCTCAGGAATGCAGCCAGCTCAAGTTACCTAAATAGACAGGCTGAGGATGCGGTCCCCAGTGTGCAGGGCCCACCCTAATCAAATGGTTGCACAATCCTGTACCCTAGTTTACCCTACCCCTTGTAATCAATAAAGTTCTCCTTTTTGACTGGTGTGGGACACTTATTGAGGGGTGGGTCTAAATTATGCCTAAGAGACCCCTTAGGTCTGCGAACTAAGGGAGACTTTCCTTTTTGGCCCCCGACTCAGGGAAGTGCCCCAAATGCCTGTACTGGGTCGGGTACCTGTAGGACTATTAGGCCTGTGTTTCTCCGAGGACATAGGGCCGAGACAGTCCCTTCTCGGGGCGGTGGCAGCTACGTTACCCCCAGGCTAGCGAGTATGTTCCGGGAGAGGGGTTGGCCGAGCATAAGGCGCCCCTAGGGAGGCATTCGGAGCCTGGAAGGTGGTCGGGCGCAGGGAGGTGGGCAGCTCAACGCAGGAGCGCCCCCTACTGGCCCGCCACATGCTCTAACTTGCATTATGCTGTTTTTGCTGTGGTTTCCTTGTTGCACTCTGTCATCTGCTGCAGCAAAGGGGGAAAACAGCCACCGCCAAATGTGGTCAGGGTTCTCAAGAGCTCCTTTACAAGAAACCAGTTTCACCTCTCTTCTTAGCCCCAACCTTGCCCAGTAGTTTGAAACTGCCTCAAGTATGGCTTTTCCACAAGTGCCAGACCCTGGAGTATAAATTAACCTTTCTGTCAGAATGTGACACTGACAGCTGAGAAAGACAGGTGGCCTAAACACCACGATATGCCCAGCTTTGAAAAGTGTTGTAAATTGTCATGTGCTGAGCATTACAAGCACCCAGAGCAAGGAAAGTGGGACATAACATGAGAAGCAGTTCATGCATCCCTAAATGCCACAATCCTCCCAGTGGCACTGCTCTGTAGGAAAGCTAGTGCAGAAAATGAAGAAGGCCCTTTCTCATGCTGTACAGCATGGTGTTCTATGGGACAGATGATGTAGCTGAGATAACATTTCCTGTTAGGGAAGCACCCTTGGGACTCCAGTGGTCACAAATGATCAGGTTAAGGTGATCAAACTCCAGATGTCATATATAGCCCTGTTGCAGGGGTTGGAGGCACAGGGGAGGGCAGATCCACCTCTGGCAGATTTTCATAGGCTCTGCATCTTTCTTCAAGTTTGGTAATGCTTGTGTAGTCTGGCCTGCCCATATGATTCCACTGAATGCAACTAAATTGGGGAGTACAACTCAGGCACTGCTTGCCCCAAGCCTTGATGTACTTTGCTCAACCCTGCTATTCCAGAGATCAGCAACATATGGCCTGGAGTACTGGAAGAATTTGCCTCAGCCCGCACGGAGCGGTGCTAGGGCGGGCCAGCTGGAAGCTGTGCCTGCAGTGCTGCTGCTTCTGCCTCTTTCCTCCTCCCAGTTGCAGTGAAAGCGAAGCTTGTAGCTAACAGGGAACTGTGCCGGGGCTGGGCAGCTTTCAGCTGTGCCTGTGCTGTAGCCAGGGGGCGGGAAAAACAACGGCAGTGCCTGGCCCTGGTGAGGATCCAGGCAAACCTCCCTGCTCCTGACACACCACTGAAGCCACCCAGCCTGTGCCGGATTGAAGCCAGGTTGTCCCAGCTCAGAGTTTATAAAGGTTTCTGGCCCCTATCCTAAACAGTTTGAGGAGCAACTCCTCCCAGTCACCCTACAGTGGGAAGAGACAATGGCAAGAACAATGCATGTGAGGGAGAAAAGAGCCTGGCATAGCAGACTTTTCTTTTGCCTATATGCTGGACACCCATGTGCATACAAGAGATTTAAGATTCTGTTGTGGACCACCCTGTTTTCTGTGTGTATTTGTGTGTGAGATCTGTTGCCTCCCCTTTCTGTGCATGAAAGAGACAGAGGGAGGGGAGAGAGAGCACAAAATATCTAGCTTACAGGCAGGAGGGGGAAGATAACAGGATTGATCTCTTGCATGCCTGTGGGCGCATGAATGTGAATGAGTGTGCACACACATACCACCACACCCCCCTCTCTTTGTGTTCCTGTCATCTTTCATTCTGGATGTGCCATGCCTTCCCCTTCCCCAGTGTGAATTTTGTGCAGGCCAGTTTTGTGACCAGTCCTGTCTTTTGAAGTAGGAACAAGGGAGTAAGACATCTTAAAGCAGCTTCTCTGATGCAAAGGTCATCACTCATGCAGCAGGGAAACCAGTGCCCTTCCTGTGCTCTTGTTAGCTGGCAGAAAAAGCAGCTGATCCTATTGAAAGCAGGGCTGGGTGGGGAGCCTAACAACTTTGTGTTCCCAGAGAGCTTTTTGTGCTGCACGCATTAGGATTTAAATCTGGGATTAGCAGTGGAAGCTTGTGCATTAATGCTGCTCTGGAAATGAAGGCCGGTCTTTTGCCTTCATGTCATGTTTGACCCAGTCACCCAACAGGAAGAGCTACAGGACATCGTAGATGCCTTGGAATCCCTCTCTTTTTGTCCCCCTCAGTCAGTTCATCCTTTGCATCACCAGGACTCTCTTCCTATTCACCATGCCTAATTCTCCTTTGACCATTTATCCACACACTTTCTCACATGTGGGGTGAGCCTTTTGACTAGAGACCTTTTTTTAAACCTGTACAGGCTATTCCTTGGCCCTTTCCTCTTCACTGCCTGGCTGAGTCAGAGTAACTGTTGGTTCACTAGCATTCACAGCCTGCCAACAGACAGATCCTTACCACAACTATTTTTTCTTGTCTTTCTTTTCCTGCTGTTCTGTGCTGGCTGCTTGATACTAGTATCCACCTACTCCATTCTAGAATTGGTCTGCATGTCCTCAATGAACCTTGTGGCCTTTGAATCTGCATCCATGTAGGGAACTGAGCCAGCCATGCCCATTGCTTGAGGTCATGTTTTTCACCAGGGACATGCTGATCCCTTTTGCCTCCCACTCCACAGGGAGCCCTGTCATGTGGGGCTGCTTGTCCCCATGAGAGCAGGTAAGTTATCTACCTTCTGTGGTGCTTTGCCTTGATCCATCCCTTTGTGGAGGAACCTGGAAGTTTCCCAGACCTACCCAGGTGCATGGTATGGCTGTTAACCTATTCCTCCCAAAATAAATTTGTGGAAGCTCTTTTGCATTCACTGACGGACACTTCACACCAATCTAGTCCTTTGACAGTGCCACTTCCAGTTAATGGGACTATTTTACAATGAGCCTGCATAATATGGAATTCTCCTCTGTTAGCTCTGTCAATTGACAAACATGTTAACAAGAAATACAAAATCGTGCTGAATGGCATGGAGTTTCTCTACTCACACCCAGCTCCTCCATTGCTTGTGGTGACCAACAGTTGGGACACATTAGGTTAGAGACAAGAGAAAAGGATCCCAGGTGTCTGGACCTCTTCAGCAAGAAGCTCTACTCCTTGTCCAGCTTACAGTTCAGCATCATATTAAGCCCTATTTGCCAGATAGTACTACAGATACACAGTTGCATGGCCAGTTTTGCTGACATGCTTCCCTCTGCTCTAGAGACTCCTTCCTTTCAGTCATGCTGGAAGGGAGACTCATGTCCTAAAAGCCTCTGCAAGGTGCCCTCGGTGCAGCAGAGGTGGCATTGTGCCTCGTGGCCATTGCTGTAGTTATGAGAAAACTATCTTGGCTGTTGGGCCTTAGGCTTCTGAAGGAGGCCACACAAGTGTTTAGTTCTAAAACAAAAAATTCTCCATTCACTAAAGGACTCTAGGGGTATGTTATGTCCCCTTGGGGTTTACCAGCCTCTTCAAGATGCAAGTCCTGTTTTCATCAGTTCCAGACCCCCAGGGACCCTTCAGTAGGCCTATCATTCTTCTCAGCACCTGATGCATCCACCTCCAGTTGCCAGTTGAAGCTTGCAGAAAAGAAACAGAAGCTTGAGCCCTCTTTGTGCCTTTTCACCTGATATCCCACTGTGTGATCAATCAGGAAAGCAGGGGCTTTGATGTGCACACACTGGAAATGCTCCCTAACCCCACTTTATCCTCCCTTTCTCAATCACTTGCCTCCTCTTTGTCTAGCTCAGTGCAGCTACTGAGCAGGAGGTCATAGACATGGTCAGAGAGGGCTATTTTATTGGGTTTACTGTTCTTCCTCCTCCAAATCCATCTTTCCTGTACCTTTTCAGGTACCATTCTCATGAGACTAGCCTTCATCAGGTGGTTTCCTAGCTGCTGCCTCTGGGACTTGTTCCAGCCAATGAGAGAAAAAGGATGCTACTTTCTGATTCCAAAAAGAAAAAGAGGATGGAGACCCATCACAGTACTCGTGCTGTGGAAGGCAGGGGGAAGGGGCAGCAAGCGGGCTTATGAGAACACAGCAACAGCTGGGCAGAAGCATGGGGCCCACACAAGTGCACTGGGGCCAGTGCCAGTGGGGGCCCAGGGTGGGGTGGCAGGAGCACAGGCCTTAAGTGGGTTAGCTGTTGACTTGGCAACTTAATGCATATGATCTCTCTAGGACTGTCTTGTCCCATGTATTTTTTTCTATTACAAGGCCCAGGCATGCTCTGATGTTTGCCTTCTCCATGGGCAGGGCTTGCAGCTGTGTAGCAGAGACTAGATTTCATAGATTTCATAGATATTAGGGCTGGAAGGGATCTCGGGAGATCATCGAGTCCAGCCCCCTGCCCAAAGGGCAGGAAGTCAGCTGGGGTCAGAGGATCCCAGCAAGATAAGCATCCAATTTACTCTTGAAGGTGTTCAATGTAGGCGTTTGAACCACCTCCGCTGGCAGACTGTTCCAGACCTTGGGGGCTCGGACAGTAAAGAAATTCTTCCTTATGTCCAGCCTGAAACGGTCTTGCAGGAGTTTGTGACCGTTCGACCTCGTCATCCCATGGGGCGCTCTGGTGAACAAACGTTCCCCCAGATCCTGGTGGTCACCCCCGATAAACTTATAGGTGGCCATCAGATCACCCCTGAGCCTGCGCTTTTCCAGGCTAAAGAGTCCCATGGCTCTCAGCCTGTCATTGTAAGATCTGTTTTCCTGACCTCTGATCATGCGCGTGGCTCTCCTCTGGACTCTCTCAAACTTCTCCACATCCTTTTTGAATTGTGGAGCCCAAAACTGGACGCAGTACTCCAGCTGCGGCCTCACTAAGGCCGAGTACAAGGGGAGAATGACATCCCGGGATTTGCTCAAGAAGCATCTATGGATGCACGCCAGCATTTTGGTCGCTTTACTAGCCACAGCATCGCATTGGAGGCTCATGTTCATCTTGTGGTCAATGATGACCCCCAAGTCTTTTTCTTCTGTAGTGCTAACCAACGTAGCACTGCCGAGCCTATAAGAGTGCTGCAGGTTTTTCCTCCCAAGGTGGAGAACCTTGCATTTTTCGGTGTTAAACACCATGAGGTTCTCATCTGCCCATTTGCTGAGCTTGTCCAGGTCAGCCTGGATCACCCGCCTATCTTCTGGCGTGGATGCTTTGCCCCAAAGTTTGGTGTCATCGGCGAACTTGGCCAGTCCACTCCTGACTCCAACGTCCACATCGTTAATGAAGATGTTGAACAGTATGGGTCCCAGGACAGAGCCTTGAGGGACCCCACTGGTCACAGGGCACCATGATGAGTGACTGCCATCAATCACAACCCTCTGGGTCCGACCACGAAGCCAATTTCCCAGCCAGCGGATCGTGGTGGAGCCAAAGCCACAACTGGGCAGTTTGGCCATGAGGTGATCATGGGATACCAGATCAAAAGCTTTTTTGAAGTCAAGATATATGACATCAATCTCTTCTCCCTTGTCCAGGTGATAGGTCACCTGGTCATAGAAGGAAATGAGATTGGTCAAACAAGACCTACCCGCAACAAACCCGTGCTGGCTATCCCTTAGAATGTTAGCCTGGGCCAGTCCCTCAAGGATGGCCTCCTTAATAAACTTTTCTAAGATCTTCCCCAGGATAGAAGTCAGGCTAATGGGCCTGTAGTTAGCCGGATCCACTCTCCTCCCTTTCTTGAAGATGGGCACCACATTGGCCTTCTTCCAGTCTTCGGGCACTACACCAGAGCGCCAGGAGTTTTCAAAGATCCGTGCCAGGGGCTGGGCTATGACGCTCGCCAGGGCTGGCTGACTTGAAGGTGTCCAGCTTCTCAAGGTGTTCCTTCACGAGGTCAGCATTGATGGAGGGTAGGGGATCCCCCTCACCCAGATTTCCCTGTCCCATAGCAGGCATGGGCATCCCGTGTGACTGATGAAAGACTGACGCAAAGTACCTATTTAATAGGTTGGCTTTTTCCTGGGCGTCAGTTGTCAGTTGCCCCATCTGGTTTAGCAGGGGTCCAACATTGCCCTTGCTTTTCCTCCGGCTCCCCACGTAGCTGAAAAAGGACTTTTTGTTGTCCTCGATGCTTGAAGCTAGTTGGAGTTCAGTTGCAGCCTTGGCTTTCCTGGTTTGCTCCCTGCAGGACCGGACCAGCGCGGAGTAATCCTCCTTGGAGGTGAATCCCGTCCTCCATCCTTTGTAGGCTTTCCTTTTTAGCCACAGTAGGTCCGCTAGGTCTCTGGAGAGCCAGGAGGGCTGCTGTGCCTTCTTGCTGCCTTTCCTCCGTGTTGGAATAGATTTAGCTTGTGCACTGAGGATCGCTTCCTTGAGAAGCAACCACTCTTCTTGAACTCCCAACTCCCTGGGGTCATGGTGCCTGAGGACCTGACTGACTAGCCTCTTGAGCTTGTCAAAGTCGGCTTTTCTGAAGTCAAGGACTTCTGTGTTGCTGACTGACTTGCCAGCTTTACGGCGGATGGTGAAGGTGATCAGCTCGTGGTCGCTGTCACCCAACTTCCCATCAATCACTAGGTCGCCGATTAGGTCGTCCCCCGTAGCCAGTACCAGGTCAAGCAGCGCTTTGCCTCTCGTTGGCCCATAGACTTCTTGAGTCAGGTAGAGGTCATCCACGCACGAGAGAAAGCTTTGTGCCCGCTCAGATTTAGCTGAGTGATCTTCCCACGAGATGTCCGGGTAATTGAAGTCACCCATGACAACCAAGGTCCTGGAGCAAGCGGCCTCAGTCAGTTCCCGGGTGAACTCCTGGTCAAGCTCGGGACTTTGAGTGGGAGGTCTGTAGTAGACTCCCACCGTTGTGTCCCCTGTGCCGAATTCCCCACGAATTTTTACCCAGAGGGTCTCTAGCTGTCCATGCCGGTCGCCAACATCAGCTTGCAGGGACATGTAGCTTTCCTTCACATAGAGAGCTACACCCCCGCCCCTTTTGTCAACACAATCCCTCCTGTACAGGGTATAGCCCTCTATACCCGTGGTCCAGTCATGGGTGGAGTCCCACCAGGTCTCCGTTATCCCAATGACGTCATATTTCTTTGCACTGAGCAGGAGGACGAGCTCGTCCTGCTTGTTGCCTAGGCTCCTGGCATTAGTGTACAGGCAGGCAAGTGTGCCCTTGGGGGCTCTTGCCTTGCCCACAGATTGTGCCAGGGCTGGGGCAGGGGTGGGCTCCCTTAAGTGCCCCTTTAAGTGCCTTGGTCCGCTGGCTTTGCAAGGGCCATTCAGCGGGCCAGCAGGGGCAGTAGTCCCCCCCATCCCCCAGTGGGTTTAGTTTAAAGCCCGGTGGAGCAGGTCAGCCAGCCTGGCTGAGAAGAGCCTCCTCCCCAGGGGAGAGAGGTGGAAGCCATCTCTTCCCAGCAGCTCGCTGCCTCTCTCTCCAAAGAGCGGGCTGTGGTCATGGAAGCCAAAGCCTTCCCGATGACACCAGCGCCGCAGTCTTTGGTTCACCGCATGGATCCTCCTCTCCCTCTTCAGCCCATAGCCCGAGACTGGGAGGATTGACGAAAACACCACCTGAGCTCCCAGACCCCTAAGCCCCGCTCCCAACTCCCTGTAGCGCCTCATGACCTGGCTGGGGGTGCTCCAAGCCATGTCATTGGTGCCCACATGAATCAGGAGCATGGGATAGTGGTCCGTAGGCTGGAGGAGCTGCGGGATCCTCTCCGCAATGTCTCGGATGCGGGCCCCCGGGAAGCAGCAGACTTCCCGGGCTAAGGGGTCGGGGTGGCAGATTGCCCCCTCAGTGCCCCGCAGGATGGAGTCTCCCACAACAAACACCTTACGCTTTGTCTTGGGGAGAGCGGGGCCAGTAGCTGCGGTTGAGCCTGGGTTGCCTGCGGGAGCTGGCAACTGCGTGGGCTCTGCTGGGGCTGCAAGAGGTGCGAACCTGTTGCTAAGCTCCGGCAGGGCAGGGGCCTTGGTGCGGCGGGCCTTGGGGCCCTTGACCACCTTGGTCCATGCCCCTGACTGGGCAGAGCGGGAGGTCCCAGAGTCCTCCTTAGTCGTGGAGGGAGACGGAGCTCTCCCCTGCGGCTCCCGGCGGAGAAGGGCCTGGCAGTAGGAGTCTATCTCCTGCTCGCAGTCCCTGATGGCACGCAGTCTCTGGACTGTGGCCTTGAGCTCCTCCAGCTGGCGCGCCAGAGACCCCAGTAGGGAGCAGACCCCGCAAGGGGAGGGGGCCATGCTCCCGGGCCCCAGAGCCTGAAAAAGGGACAGGCAGCCCCCGCAGCCAAGAGCCAGGGGCTCCGTCTGCGTGGAGCCCGGGACCATGGGCTCCGTCTGGGTGGCCGTCTCTGAGGTGCCCGATGGGGGGGCCGCAGAGCCCGAGGGGACCCTCGGGGTGCGGCGCGTGCCCATCCGTGTCATGCCTCTGGTAGGCTGGCTACGGCTGGGGCTGACTACTCTGGGGGGGTCACAGGCAGGGTCTTGTGCCCTCCCACACCCTCCCCTGCACGAACTCCGCGCTAACTCAAGCGCCTGTTTACGCAGCCTGTTCGCGCGGCTCCCTGGGGGGCTGGGCCAAATAGGGGCCTGGGCGGGGGCTTGACCCGGTGCGGCACCAGGTAGCGGCCTCCTCCAAGCAAGCGAGGAGTTAACCCCTTCCCACCACGAGCCCGCTTACCTCCGGCTGTGCTGGGAGTCGGCAGGGGGCTCGGCGGCTGCTGAGGGGGTGTCTGGGGGGCTTCGGGGGAGCGGGGGCGCAGCGGGCTTCACCCGCGCGTCTCTCACCGCTCCAGAGCCTACCTGAGTGTGACTACATAGGAGAGCACATCTGAAGGGAGGGCAGGGTGCTACCATCCCCTTGGGGCAGCAGGCAGATGTTGTGGTAAGCAGTGCCACCTGCATTCAGAGCAGGGTGGTGCTGAAAGTCTGTAACTTTTCTTCCTCCTCAGCAGTGTATGTTTTAATGACCACCCTTTCTTGCTGGGTATGTGGCAGTGCATCTGGCCACACCAACCTCTAAGGTACCACCTGCACCCTTATGTAAGCCTCTCTGTGCACAGGTAGGATTTGAGCGAACCATGAAGGGGAAAGAAACTGGTAGCCCAGGGGCTGGGAAAATGCAGGCACATGGGCAATAACAGCAACGAGGCCCCAGGATTCCTTGAAGTTGGGACCAAGTGCAAATGCAAGGGATTTTCATGCTTCTCGCCTCTGAGAAGCTGGTGATGAAAATGAAGAATTGAAGAAACATGTTCAGGGAGGGCTTTGGAGCAGCCCTCTCCATGTCAGGAAATCACAGGTGCCTTCCTACATGGGAAACGCTTCCAAAAGCAACTTAGCACTTGGAGGAAGAAGGTAATTAGGAACAGTCAGTATGGATCCACCATGGGGAAGTCATGCCTGACCAACCCAGTTGCCTTCTATGATGAGATGACTGGCTCTGGCTGTGGGGAGACCAGTGAATGTAATGTACCTTAACTTTAGCAAGGCCGTTGATCTAGTCTCCCACAACTTCTAAGCAAAGTGGTGCTGACTTCTACCTTGGGGGTCTTTAAGAGGAGGCTAGATGTACACCTTGCTGGGGTCGTTTGACCCCAGTACTCTTTCCTGCCATGGCAGGGGGTCGGACTCGATCTGCTCAGGTCCCTTCTGACCCTAGAAACTATGAAACATTCTTGCAAGAAAGCTAAGGAAGTTCAGGTTGGATGAATAGTTCGTAAGGTGGACAGAAAATGTGCTGGATTATTGGGCTCAGAGGGTAGTAATCAGTGGCTTGATATCTAGTTGGTAGCTAGTGTCAAGTGTTGTGTCCCAGGAATCAATCCTGGGGCTAGTATTGTTCAATATTTTCATCAATGACCTTGAAGGGGGCATGGTTTGCAGATGACACCAAGCTGGAGGGAGTAATAGATATGCTGGACAGTAGGGCTAAGATTCAGAGAGACCTCAAGAAATTGGAGGATTGGACGAAAAGAAATCTCTAGAGATTCGGTAAGGAGAAGTGCAAAATCCTGCACTTAAGACAGAACAATCCCATGCACCAGTGTATAGGCTGGGGACTGACTGGCTAAGCAGCAGCTCTGCAGAAAAGGACCTGGGGGTTACAGTGGGCAATAAGATGAATACGAGTCAACAGTGTGCCCTTGTTGCCAAAAAGGCTAATGGCATCAGTAGGAATATTGGGCTGCATTAGCATTGCCAGCAGATCGAGGGAAGTGATTCTTTCCTTCTGTTCAGCACTGGTGAAGAGACATTTGAAGTACTATGTCTAGTTTTGAGCCCCCGCCACAGAAAGGGTGTGGACAAATTGGAGACAGTCCAGCAGAGGGCAGTGAAAATGTTTAGGGAGCTAGGGCATGTAATCTATGAGGAGAGGCTGAGGGAACTGGGCTTATTTACTCTGAAGAAGAGAAGACTCAGAGGGGATGTAATAGCAGCCTTTAACTATGTGAAGTATGGTTCCAAAGAGGATGGAGCTGGACTGTTCTCAATGGTGGCAGATGACAGAACAAGGAGCAATGGTTTCAAGTTGCAGCAAGGGAAGTCTAAGTTAGAGATTAGGAAAAGCTTTCTTACTAGGTAAAACACAGGAACAGGTTACCCAGAGAGGTTGTGGAGTCTCCCTCCTTGGAGGTTCTTAAGGCGCAGCTAGACCAAAGCCTTGGCTGGGGTGATCTAGTTGAGGCTGGTCCTGCTTTGAGCAGGGGTTGGACTAGATGACCTGAGGTCTCTTCCAGCCCTAATTTTCTGTGATTGTATGACAGTTTTTGTGGTATATGGGGACATATGATATCCAGATTTTCTCAGTCCTTGCACTGCTTATCCATGGAGCAGGGCTGTTATCCCTGTTGTACAAATGGGAACTGAAGCCAGAGGGACGGAGAGACTTTGGCGGCGGCACAAGGGGAGCAAGGAACTCTGGTTTCTCAGCTGCCATCTTGCACCCTACCTACTGCACCAGCCTCCTTCTCATAAACAGAAATGACAGCTTATTGATACCTGAAGTGTGACAGTGGCTGTCCCTTAGCAAGGGCCCTTATGCCAAATTCCTAGGCCTTCGAAGTAGTTCCAGCCTGGAGCAGGACAATCATCATTCTTAAGATTATGCATTTGCTGCATGCAACTCAAGTCTGCCCTAGGCAAAGGTTGGTGTAATCAGAGGGGCCTGCCCATAACTTTGTTCTTGCTTTAGGTTACGTAGCCCAGGGGACTCACCTGCAGAGGGTTGGAGCCTGGAAAGCAGTCTTCCTGTTCCCACAGCCTGCTGCCAGCTTGATGTATAGTACTGTGTGCTACACATGGCTAGTAAGTGGTGTCTGCCTTCGGGTCTTTTGAGGTAGTGCGTGATGTTCCTGCTTCAGAGAGCTACAGTCTAAATCAGAAAAGGGTGGAAATTAGGCACCTAAATCCAAAATTGTAATCTACAAACCTCAGCTCAGAGGGACCTCCTTTTTAACCTGTTCCTGCCTCTTATGCGTACTCTGAACTATACTGGTCTGAGCAGGTAGGTGCCTAGTTTGTGTGTTAAGTCCCAGTGGGAATCCAGGAATGAGACACAGCAGTGCCTAACTGCTCAGAGCGGCACAGTTCAGGAGGCTTGCTCTAAGCATGGCTAATACACACCAGCAGTATGGAGTTCAGATGAGAATACAGCTATTACAGGCACATTCATTAAAAATCAAAGGTGGTGGAGCCTCCTTTTGTAATAGTATAGTAGATAGAGCACTCGCATGGGAAATGGGAGACCTGGGTTCTAAACCCTCCTCAGCTTTTGGGGGGGGTTGAGGCCACTTCTCCTAGCTCCCAGGAGAGTGCCCTTACCATCAAGCTGCAGAATAGTCTGGTTGAGGCACCCTCCAGCTCTCCAGTCAAAAATGTGTCACTGGACAAAAAAGATGCCGCATTCACGGGTGTAGAAGAGCCTGATCATATAGCCCCAAGAAGAGGGCACTCCCCTGGAAAAGTCCTAGCTTCTGGCTCCTGCTCCCACCACTGTTTTATGCATTTTACATTACACAGCCATTAGACAAAAACAAATAATCCTGAAAGCAGGAACTGGAATTCAGGACTATGCTCCTTTACTAGAGAGTGCCTAGACCGCTAAGCTATAGAGCCATGCTTCCTCTTGCTTAATATCCTTCTGGTCCAGGGCTGCTGTGTGTTTTTCCTGCCTAACAGCCCAGCTTCTCCCCAGGAAGGGTTGAGAGCGTTGCTCCAGCCTGTGGCTTGTTGCTATGACACTCTCCACTCCTGGCAGGTGTGAGATGTTTAAGGAAAGCCTAGAATCTAGGTTCCCCCAGCTCAGGCAAGTGCCTTAACCACAGGGCCATTACCTAGAAGAGAAGTAGGACCAAGACTACTTTCTCCAACTTTAAAAAAGAGTGAGCCCTGCTCACTTCTTTCAAAGGACTCTTGTAGGCTTGTTACCCTCAGGGTTGAGTTGTGACTCTGCAGCCTCAGTAAGTGGAGAAGTCTCCCTTGTGGTTCTAATTCAGGTTTCTCATCTGTGGAGGGTTGCAGGTATTCAGGGCCTATCCTGTGTCTAATGTTTAATGTCAGATAGCTAGTTCAGTATGTGTGGGGGGGTTTTGGGGGGGTCATCCTTTTGAGGCACCAAGTCTCCTCATGAGTTTGATAGGAATTATGGATGTTTAACTTGAGGTCTGGATTCTACTTTGGGGGCCAGGCACTTAAGACTTGGATGCTGCACTGCCTGACCTATAGGCCTTTTCTTAGACCTGGTCCTTGCAGTCTAAGTAGAGTGGACCTGCATGCAGAATGGGGTTCTCTGAAAATGAACCCCATAATAGTTAGCTGTTACCAATGTCTAGTGCCCAACTGCTTAGAGCCCCATGTGCCTGCCATAGTTTAAAAAACACCTGATCCCTGTTCATTGGAAGGATCACTCCTTGGCCTGTTGAGGATAATGGAGAAAAGTGGTTCTAATGTAGACAGTGGCCTTATGGCTGACCTTTATCTTTGAAGGGAATTCTCTCCAATGCTCCTTTTCTAAGAGAAGACTTAGGTTGGAAACAGACAATGGTTGACCAGACAGAAAGACAGAAATAGAGCATGTAATTTGCCAAATGCCTTTGTGCTCTAAGGCAGGGATTGGCAACCTGTGGCCTGTGGGCTGGATTTGGCTGCTGGGCAATTCTGTTTGGCCTGTGAAGTTGGCATGGGCACCAAGTTGGCAGCAATGGGAATTAGCAGTTCAGTAGTAAGGGGAGTAGTGGTGGCCAGGTTGTAAGTGGCTGGCCATCTTCAGTGAGCTGCCTCAATGTGTCTTGCAACTCCTAAAAAGGTTACCGAGCCCAGCCATAAGGGATTAGTCATCATGAATCTTGTGGGAAAGGTACCTCGTTTCTCATTCTGCCTTTGATAGCCACTTGGGCTGCGACCTTAGGATAGTGTCCATCTGTAAAACTGGGGTAACAATCTCTCTTTTCCATTGGGTTGCTGAAGATTAGCTGTGTTCATATTCAGAGACCATATTTAAGCCTCAGTTAATTAATTTCAAAAGTTCCTAAATCCTGTATTCAGAAGCAAAATGGAGTTCGGAGCGTAAATCTTTCAGTGACAATAGGGTTTCTGAACACGTTTGAAAATAGGACTTTGGCTTTAAAGTTCTTTTGTAAGGGCCTTGTTGTATGGGACACTTAGCTTATGTTTTATTTAGAGCATTTATTTTGTTTAGTAGGCCTCTTGAAGGCTCAGATCAAGTGTAGCATTGCTGTGCTGTATTATAAGTTAGAACAGGGATAGGTACCCTCTGGCACACGTCCCAGTTAGTGGCACACAGAAATGTTTTCCTTGGCACACCAGGAAGTGTGCCACGGAAAATGTTTTAAAAAAATGTTTTAAGTTGTTGCTCTGGGCTCTCTGACATAGCAACAGCTTCCAGCGCTGCAGCAGGCACTGGGGGCAGGGGTTGGAGAACACAGGCAGGGACTCAGGGACACTGTCTGCATTGGGCTGACCCTGCTCCCATGGCTATGGTGGTGTGTGGGGAATCTGCAAAATCAAAGGAGCTGCCACGCACCCGACTCCCACTGATTTTGCAGGTTCCACCATATCCCCGCCACCACCACTTGCTGCTCCCATCTGATCAGCAGGGAGGCAAAAACCGTGGTTTTAAATGTAGTTTAGTTTTTACCTCCTGGCCAGTCAACAACACAGTGGTACTATCAAGGCCACTTGGCCAATCAGTAGCAAATGGCACTAAGGTGCCATATTTAAAACTGCAGTTTTTGCCTCCCTGCCAATCAGGAGCAAGTGGGGAGCAGTGGGACCCCTCCACCAATCAGCAGTGGACCTTCAGGAGCACACCTTCAGAGATTAAAGGAGCCACTGTGCAGCCCACTCCTGCTGTTAATTTGGTAGGTCCCTAATCGGGGACAGTGCTAGGGGGGAACTTGGGGCTATGCCCACCCCAAAATTCGCCTTAACTGCTCCCTTAGCCACCTGTTCCAATGCCGCCCCTCCCTCCTGGGCCACCGCCACCCAACCCATGCTACTGAGTCTGCCCCGTTCCTGCCCTTAGCACAGCCCCTCCAGGAAGAGGTTGGTGCCACCCATCCCTAATCATGGGGAACTTGAAAGGGGGACACTGGGAGGGGTGGTGCGTGCCCCTCCCTGATCTCCACCAAGGCCACTGGCAGGAGCCCAAGTGGCTTGCATCATGCTGCTGGCCAGGTCTGGAGCTGGGGCTGTGGTAAGCAGCCTGAGCCCAGCTACCATGCCAGGCAGCAAGCCTCCTCCAGCACTGCCTTTAGCGCTACCTCTGTCCCTGCCCATTTCAGGGGGGCGGGGAGGGGAAGGGACACCAGCAGCAGTGGTGGCTACCACCACTTCATGAGCCCAGTGCCCATGCCGCTCACCCATGCAACCACACTGAGGGGGAGACAGGGGCAGCTGAGCTCTGGCAACCAATCCTTGTAATTTCTTCTTCCTCTTTCCCTTCCCCTCCCTTTCTCTTTTTCCTTTTGTTCTCTCTTCTCTTTCTTTCTCACTCACCTCTTTTTATCCTTTTCTTTTGCTCTTTTCTCTCTTCTTTTTTTCTCTATCCCCTCTATTTTTGTCTCCTCTTTTCTTTCCCTCTCTCTTTCCTCTTTTTTCTTTCCCTCTTTCTCCCCTCTCTTCATCTTGTCTCCTCTTTCTCTCTCTCTCTGCCTCTTTTCTTTCTTTTTTCTTTCTTCCCCTTTCTCTCTTTATTTTCTATCTTCTCTTTTTTTCTCTCCTCTCCTTTTTCTTTTTTCTTTTTCTTTTCTCTCATCTTTTCTTCTTTCTCTTTCTTTTTTTCTCTCTTTCATAATAAAATGCTTAACAAAAACATTATATATATATATTCTAATATTATAAAAGACTTTGTCTGTCTGTCTGTCCATAACACTTTATTCGCACTCTGTTTGGCTGACGGAAACAACCAATCAGAGTGTGAATACAGCGTTCGAACAGGAGGTGGCAGCGCGGTGGAATGCCACCATGATGGTGGGGACACAGGAGATGGAGTGGGAGGGCGATGTCAGCACAGCTGGCCTCACCCCACCGCTTTGCTCCCTGGAGTCAGCAGCAACAGAGCCGACGGAATGGGCCCCCCCAACACACACCCTTGCTCCTTGGAGATAATAGCAGCCAAGCAGGATTGGCAAATACAGAAGAGGGGCCAAGGCCAGTACCGTCTCTGTCCTGCGCTGCTCCCTCCCGATGCGGGGTGGGGAACAATGGGCCTGGGCTGACGTGGTGGGGGTGAGGGGAGGAGCCGGCATGCCACAGTGGTGGAGGGTGGGGAGCAGTAGACCTGTGCTGGTGGGGGGTGAGAGGAGCAGGCCTGGCCCCAAAATAGTGATGGGGGGCCACACCAGACCCGCCCCAGCCCTGAAACAGAGGTTGGGAGGAGCAGCCCAGCCCTGCCCTGAAATGGCTGTGGGGGAGAGGAGGGAGCGGGGTTTGAATCAGGGTGGCCACCCTGGGCCCCACAGAGCTGGGCGGAGCAGCCGCAGCTTCGTGCCACTGCCTCTGGCTTCACATCCAACTGCTTGCTACCCACCCCTCCTGCCACCCGGTCATTCTTGACTGGCAGTTGGCTAGTGTGTGTGTGTGTGTGTGTGTGTGTGTGTGTGTGTGTGTGTGTGTTTATGATTACTAACAATATTAATATGCAGTGCATCCTGCCATGTACCCGCCATCCCTGTTTTATTTTTCTGGCATGCCAGTGCTTTAGCATCTTACAAGTTAGACGCTGCAGTTTTTTCAGCACTCTGGGCAAAAGTGTTGCCTACCCCTGAGTCAGAACATGCTCTGATCACTTGCATAGTAATGCTTATTACAATGTCTTAAGTGTAAGGTGTGAAAATGTGGGACCCTAGGAAGCTGGTTCAAGACTGGTGCAGTGCTGATTGCTGGTCCCAGCCCTAGCACTGCATTGGAGCTGGTTCAAGAGTCCAGTGCTGTGTGAGGAGTGAGGCTGACAGTCACCTGAATGTCAGTTTCAGCCCTGGCACCCCACTAGAGCTGATAGTCGGACCCAGCCTTGGCACTGCACAAGAGCTGGTTCAAGACTCGAGTGTGGTGCCAGGTTTGGGACAGCCAACAACAAACAAGCTGTGCTGGTATTATCTCCTTGGAGTGGTTGCATGGTAACTGAATATGTATTAATACAGTCTGGGTGTACTCCTCCCCTGAGAAGTGCTAACTTTGCTATTATTTGATCACATTTTAGCACGTGTTTTACTTCTGGAATGGGTGGACACTCATATTTTAAGTGCAGTTAACATGTCCTTATTACAAGTGATAAGGCTCTCATTTGCTGCTGCTTTGTCTCTGGGTGATACAGTCGCAGATTAAACCATTTTGCATAGTGAACTGTCTAGCACAGGGGTTTTCAACCTTTTAAAGATAAGTGTACCCCTGGCAGCCCCCTTTTTAATAAGTGCACTGGGGGGGACTGCCCCACCCCACCCCACCCCACCCCAGCCCTGGTCTTGTGAGGCAGCAGTGTGGAGTTGCCGCGCTCCGTCCCCACCCAGCCCTACGAACCCCCTGGGACCTTTCAAAGTACCCCCAGTGGTATGCATACCCCCAGTTGACACCCCCTGGTCTAGCACAACATTAGAAGAGTCTGCCTTGTAATACAAACAGGCCTCTACTTGCATGATGGTGACAGAAATACCCAGCTATCAGTATGATTGTTGTGGCTGTAATTATTTGAAAAGTGCTTGATGCTGGTGATTGTGGTACACATGTTTAACTAAAAAAACCCCAACCTATTCCTGAGGGTTAAATTATATTGAGAATGTTATGGTAAATCAAAAGACTCTTACCTTGGCAAACTAGGACTAAAAGAAGTGATTAAATGGGTAAGAAAAGTTTTTCTAATGAACCAAAAAGTGCATAAGCTAACTGAGAAGACAACCTAAATGACATCCTAGGTCAGAAGTATTTGCCCTGGGGACCACTGTTAAACTTACTTACTGTGGGAAGCAGACACACTGCAGAGGCATCTGCTGTAGTATAAATATGGGTCTGGATAAACAAACTGTTAGCAAATTAACAAGAGATGGGAACCTACCACAGAACACCTGATATGTGGTGAATGTCTATCTGTCTGCTGTAACACCCCAGTTAGTGAAAGTCCATTTTGTCTTCACTTATTACAGGATAAGTGCTTGGTCATTGGATGGTTATTGCCTATCAGTTGTTCTCCAGTAAGTTTCTGCCTCTTTTTACTTGCTATAGGATTTTTTTTTGTCTATGCCTCATGCTCAGGTTAGCAGGGGTTTGCACTGTTGCCAGAGAAGCCACTGGTGACTTGAAGTGAACACTTGCCCTGCTGCTCAGTGGCTTTATCTCAAGAGAGTGCTGGGCATTCCAGATGGCACTTGTCAATCCTGAAAAGGTTAGTAACCTTGAAAAGTTTAGCTCTGCCCTCCTAGCATCTGAGTCAGACAGTGCTTTGAAACTGATGCAAAGGAACATTCAGTAGCAGATGCATAATAATCACCAAAAAATGAACCTGTGGCCAATTCTCTAGACTCTACTTTCAGGAATTGACTGGCCAGTCAAACTCAATCTGGCCTTCTGTCATCTGCAGGAAGTAAGCAGTAAAAGAACAAGCTGTAGAGCTGGGGTGGACAAAAGACAGTCTGTAAACCAAGTCTGGGCTGCCAGTGGATTGTATCCAGCCTGCAGCTGCCTCACATTGCTTTGCATGGGGTCGAGCCCCACCCACTCCCAACTGGGGCATCCCATGCTGTGCTTCTGCCCATACCTGCCCTGCACCCGCCACCATGGCTCTAGCTCCTGCCAGCACACACAGCTTCCTGGCGGGGCTGCTTTTGCTGCAGCTGCTGCAGCCATCTGGGTACTAGTTCATAGTTTCTAGGGTCAGAAGGGACCTGAGCAGATCATCTAGTCCGACCCCCTGCCATGGCAGGAAAGAGTACTGGGGTCAAACGACCTCAGCAAGATGTTCATCTAGCCTCCTCTTCAAGACCCCCAGGGTAGGAGCCTGCACCACTTCTCTTGGAAGTTGGTTCCAGACCCTAGCCGCCCTGACCGTGAAGCAGCGCCTCCTGATATCTAGCCTGAATCTACCCTCTGCCAGCTTGTGACCGTTATTCCTGGTCACTCCTGGCAGTGCTTGGGGGATCAGGGACTTCCCCAGTGCCTGCTGATCCCCCCTGACTAGTTTGTAACAGGCCACAAGATCCCCCCTCAGCCTTCTCTTGTGGAGGCTGAACAGGTTCAGGTTCTGTAGCCTCTCCTCGTAGGGCCTGCCCTGCTGTCCCCTGATCATGCGAGTGGCCCTCCTCTGGACCCTCTCCATGTTGAAGTGCAGCGGCCAGAACTGGACGCAGTACTCCAGCTGCAGCCTTACCGGTGCTGCATAAAGGGGGAGGATCACCTCCTTGGACCTGTTTGAGATGCATCTATGGATGCATGACAAGGTGCGGTTGGCCTTCCTAACTGCCTTCCCACACTGCCGGCCCATGTTCATCTTGGAGTTAATGATGACTCCAAGATCCTTTCTGCCTCTTTACTGTCAAGAAGGGAGGTCCCCAGCCTATAGGTATGGTGCCGGTTTTTTCTCCCTAGGTGCATCACCTTTCACTTGTCTGTGTTGAATCCTATCCTATTCTCATTCTCCCACCCCTGTAATCTGTCTAGGTCAGATTGCAGCCTATTCCTCCCTTCTAGCATGCCCACATCCCCCCACATCTTAGTGTCATCAGCAAAGTTGAACAGGGTGCTTTTTACCTCCTCATCCAAGTCACTGATGAAGATGTTGAACAGTACGGGCCCGAGGACTGAGCCCTGGGGGACCCCACTGCCCACATCCCTCCAGGCTGAAAATGACCCGTTCATTCTACCACCACTCTCTGGGCGCAGCCCTCCAGCCAGTTGGTGACCCAATTGACTGCGTGGGTATCGACACCACATTCCCCCAGTTTCTTAATGAGAACGGTGTGAGAGACAGTGTCGAAGGCCTTCCGAAAGTCCAGAAAGACTATATCCACTGCTACCCCTGCGTCTAATGATTTGGTGATCTGATCATAGAAGGTTGGTCTGACAGGACCTGCCACTGATGAATCTGTGTTGGTTGCCCCTAAGCATGCAGTCCCCTGCTGGCCCCTCATGGACATGTGCCAGAATAATTCTCTCAAAAAGCTTCCCTAGGAACGAGCTAAGACCGACTGGCCTATAGTTTCCTGGGTCCTCCTTCCTCCCTTCTTTGAAGCTGGGAACCACATTGGCCCTGTTCTACTCCTCTGGCACCACACCAGAGCACCACGAGTGCTCGTAAAGCCGTGCCAGGGGTCCTGCAATGACCTCGGCCAATTCCTTTAGAACTCTAGGGTGGAGATCATCTGGACCGGCTGACTCCATCCAGTCCCTCCAGAAGCTCCCTAACTAGTTCCTCACTAACCCTTGGCCCAGGTGTGCCTCCCTTGGGGCCTGAGGGGGGCCCGGAGGGGGAGTGACTGTTCCAGTCCCTGCTTAGGAAGATGGAGGCAAAGAAATCGTTAAACATGTTGGCTTTGTCATCTGGTGTGACGGCCAAATTTCCTAATGTGCCCTGCAGGGGCCCCACATTACCCAGAACCTTCTTTTTACCCCCTATGTATTTAAAGAAGGACTTCTTGTTGTCCTTAATCTGGGAAGCTAGTCCCAGTTCCATCTCTGCTGTGGCCTTCTTGACTGCCCCCGTACATCCCCGAGCAACTGCAGTATAGTCATCCTTGGTGACGTCCCCTCCTTTCCATTGGGTGTACGCCTCCCTTTTAGCTAGGAGACATTCCCAGATGCTTTTGGTGAGCCATGGGGGCTTATGTCCCTCCTGCTCCCTTTGACCCTCATTGGGATTACCTCCCTTTGGGCTTGGAGGATTGTCTCCTTAAGGAGCAACCACTCTCCTTGGACACCTGGCTCCCCTCCCCTCCCCTCTGGGACCTCAGTGCTTCCCTGACTATTCTCCTTAGCTCATTGAAGTCTGCGTTCCTGAAATCTAGGGTTGCTGCCTTGCTGCAGGCCTTTGCCACCTTGCGCTGGATGGTGAATTCCAGCAGGTGATGATCGCTGTCGCCCAGGTGGTCGAGCACCTGCAGCCCCCTCACCAGGTCGTCACCTGTGGCCAGCACCAGGTCCAACAAGGCATCTCCCCTGGTGGGGCTGTGCACTTCCTGGGTTAGATGGAGGTCCTACACTCTGCCTAAGAACCTACATGAGCGTCCAGACCTGGCTGACTCTTCTTCCCAGCAGATGTTTGGGAAGTTCATGTCCCCCATGACTACCACATCCTTAGACTTCACTACCTCCATGAGCTGACCCTAGAATTCCTGGTCAAGCTCTTCTCCTTGGTTGGGAGGTCTGTAGTAGACCCCCACCGTTAAGTCTGTTTCCCCTCGACTGCCTTGTACTCTAACCCAGAGCACTTCAGAGTGCCCTTCCTCTGATTCTTTGTTAATTGATGAGGATGGGTATTCCTCCTTAAAGTAGAGTGCCACGCCCCCACCTTTCCTTCCTATCCTGTCCCTCCTGTACAGTCTATAGCCCTTGATATTTATCTTCCAGTCACGCGTTGAGTCCCACCATGTTTCAGTGATGCCCACTATGTCCGGGTTGGTGTCGGCTAGCAGGAGAGTGAGTTCCTCTTGCTTGTTTCCCATACTATGAGCGTTTATGCAGAGACATTTGAGGCCTCCTGTGGATGTGTGTACTGGCCCCCTAATCACAGCATTGCCCTGGCCCCTGTTGCTTATCTGTCGCTTAATTGGTTCCCCCTGCTGCAAGCAGCTCCTCCTCCTCTTGCCCCTGCTGCACCACTCCAGGCAGGAGAGACCCTGCAGCCCAACAGTTCCTGTCTCAGTACGCGGGGCTCCAGCTCCAATTACAATTCCCAGATGCCTTCCACCCTCCCTGCCCAACCAGTACAATGAACAGCCACCTGCAGGCAGCTGAGTGAGTAGAAGGCAGCCAGGACCTGGACTGGATCCCTGCACTGTGGGGCAGGAGCTACTCAGCTGCAGCTTCCCCCAACCTGGAGCAGTGCAGCGGGAGCAGGAGGAGGAGGAACTGTTAGAGGTGAGGGGAACCAAATAGCAGCTCCGGCAGCTGCAGCAGAAGTAGCCCCACCAGGAAGCTGTGCACACTGGCTGTGGTCAGTCAGTGCCATTGGCAGGCACAGGGCAGGTATAGGCAGGAATGTACCACAAGCTGCCCTGGGCAGGAGCGGGTGGGGCTCAGCCTCATGTGGAGCACCCTGGAGTGAGTTGTGGGCCAGATTGCGGGGTGGGGGTAGAACATACCTGCACCTGCATCATGCTACCCGGGCGAGCTGTGCTGCATGTGCCCCCTGTGCTCCTCTCCCTCCATCTCCCCACCCCGGCGAGCTCCCAGGACCAAGTGTGTGAGCAGCCCTTTGCTGCTATCTTGCTGGGGGGGAAAGAATGTGTGCAGGGTTCCTGAAGGGAATGAGGGCAAGCCGAGTCTTATTTCACACGTGTTAGGAACTTGCTGATGTCAGTAGCACAAGCTGCTTCCCAGAATTACAGAATTAGCTGAATGATTTGGAAGAGAGAAAACAACTCATTAACTATATTTGCAGATGGTACTTAATTAAGGAGTTGTGAACACTAGACAAGAAAGTGAGGTATTAATACAAAGGGAATGAGAGAGTTTAGAAACGGGTCGGCCTCACAGAGTCAAATGAGACCAAATGCACTTACCACATCTGGTGAGAACTAGGTGCAGACCTAAATTGTGATTGGGAAGTAGTGATCTGGGCAGTAAAGATGTTGTAGGACTGTGATTATAAGGAGACAAATGGTAACCATTAGGCAGCTCTCCCATTGTTACACAACAGAAACAACTTGAATCTGAGGTGGCTAGGCTACACTATTAAGCCTCTCTGTGCATAGACAAAGGCATACTATCTCCAACACCAAAGTAACCCTGGCTCTACTGCCCCTGAAGCTCAAGACATGCCTTTTGTACCTGCATTTGAAGCAATGGTTACTATTTATTTTATGTATAGCACAAAGGAGAATCAGGGGCCTGTCCCAGCAACAGGCTGCATGTTAATCATCAGTTCTGCAATAAATTTCTCTGGAATGGGGAGGTGGGGTTGGGAGGAGGGGAAGGTTGTCACTAAAACGGTCCAGACATTATCTGGCAGTGTGTTTTAAGTGCTGCTAGCTTGTTTCTGGACTCCCTGAATTACTGACTGATAAGTCAGCAACACCAGAATCAGACTATTGCAGGCATATTAAAAGCTCTGTTGACCCAGGCAGTGCCATGCTGAAACATATCACACTGCTCCACGCATGCTGCCTCCTGAACTAGAAGGAGTTCAGGCACATGTTGCAGTGTCTGATCTATTTAATTACTCAGAGAGGCAGAGGCATTGTTCCTGTTGGAAGGGTACACTAAGATGGCAGCATTGCTTCTGGTTCAGGGGCTGCCCTCAGGGATTAGCATGGTAAGTCTCAGTATGACACTGGCTGCCCCATGTGAGAGGCACAGACATATTCACTGAGCCTAGGAGGGGGAGCAGGAAGGATGCCCACAGTGCTTGGAGAGATGGGAAACATGACTGCTTCCATGAAAGAGCTCTTGTGACCTGCTGCGATCTACAGGACATCTTCAGTGACAGTCTCTGTCTCAGAAGAGGGAGAGTACAGTGCAAGCCAGTTAGGGGGACTCTGGCCTGGACCCTAACCAGTCAGGAATTGTGTCTTGTGGGTTGCAGGCAGAGCTGGGAGTAGTGTATGCTAAATGTTTCCTTTGCCTCTATCAGACCCCTGAGAAATCAGATCTAAATAAATGGTTAAGTGAAGAGAAGATGAAGATGACGAAAATGAGACAGCTTCCCAACATGCAGAGATAGAAGAGGTTTCTGTTCCACTAATCACACAATCACCACACTGGGCCTTCAATAAAATACCAGCATCTCCCACTAAAACAGAACTTTCTCCAGACTCCTAACTGTGAAAATGAGGCCCTGCAGCTAAGAAGAGAAAGAGAAGGCAAGGAAAGAGAGGGGACCCCTCTGGCTTTAGAGAAGGAATGAGGAGTGGATTCTTGGAGCTTGAATGAAATGAATAGGGGGAGGGGAGTCTCTCTACAATTGTGGTAGAGCAGGTCCACTGCATTAGGCCCTGATAGGTATTCATTGGGGCGCAGTGGGCATGTCTATACATGTACATTGATATGCAGTAGACTATTTTATTAAAGCATCACATAAAAAAAGATGTTATGCTAATGTGCAGTAAAACAATCTGCTGCACATTAAGCATCACTAAAAAAACCCATGCAAATGCACTACTACTCATTAGCATAACCTAACATGGATTAATCTAGTACCTCAGATTGGAAAAGGCACATTAGAAAAGGTGCAATAATGCACCCAGCTTGAACCTTCCACTGCACTCCTTAATCCCTAAGGTCAGGAGTAAGAGGCATTGTGGACGTGACCTGCCCTGCTGCTGTCTAACTTGTCTCTTTTCTGGATTGGTTAAGCACTGCCACCAACACTTTAAGTAATTATTGCACATGCTGGGTCAAAGTGCTTTGAAACAGGCCCTAGGTCTGAGCTCTGAGGCATGAGACAAATGATCTGGGATGCAGGCAGCAGTGATGCATCAGATCCTCAGCCAGTTCAAATCTAGCGGAGTTCAGAACATCCTACTTGTTCTGTAATTGCATCTTTGACCCTGGCAACTTAATTTCATCCTAGCCTAATCTTGAGAGCAGAGTAGTGAGTACAGTTTGTCCCACCTCCTGTCATCTCTACAGAAGGACTGTGTGTAATATATAGTATAGCAGCATCTGCTAGCACCAGTGAATGGTGTGAAGAGCCCAGGATGAGCACTGCATGAAGCTTACAAGTGTGACCACACCAAAGTAAAAACCATTTTCTGGGGCACCTGTTACAAACTGACTCCTATGCTGTCATTCCTACAGCCTAGTGTTTCTTTCCCAAGATGCCATGTCACCTCAGAGCACAAGAGGTAATTTCCAAATGTTTGCCTTGTTCTCTATCTTTGCAGAAAGCTCAGTTGCTGCCTAATATTCCTCTTTCTGCCTGACACCATAGCCCTTATTGCCTGCTCGCTTCTTCTGTCCATCACTGCCAATGTGGTGTAATGTCACCTATCTCACAGGCCCTAGAAACCAGAAAGTGTTATATCTGCTGAGATTTTATGCAGTTCAACAGAAGTCAGTTATTCTGTGTCAGATCACCTTACTATTTGTTCTGTGCTAGGAAGTTAACAATACTGGCCTACTGCACTAGACTATAAGCATTTTGGGCATTTATACACTTGCTCCAGGAGTGGAGGGAATTGCGGGGGAGAGAGGGGTACTTTAATTAGAGCAGATCCAAGAGCCGCTTTAATTAAAATGCCTGGAGCATCTCGTGTATTAATGTCCCCATGCTTAAAAATGATGGCAGGGTCACTAACTAAAGCTCGTTTGATGCGCTTTAGTTAAAGTGCCCTCACCGCCATTTTTAAGCATGGGGATGCTGCTATAGGAGACACTGGAGTCTGCTGGATTCCCATAATCACCATGCTCCAGCAGACTCAATCAAGCCTGCTCTGATGTGCTGTAATTACATGTATAGATGCCCATAGAGAGTATCAGATGGAACGATGCAGTTTCCTCCTTTTTGATTCCTCTTGTGTATTTACTTTCTGGATCTTGGTGATAAGGTCTTTCCTATTGCATATGGTGTTCTTTTTGCACGGCACGCTGTTTGAGAATTACCAGTCTAAATCAACCATAAGAGTACTAAGGCTGCATAGAGGCTAGCCTTGAGACCTCACAAGCAGCTTGGTTCCTTTGCTCTTGCACTAAGGAGAAACTGTTCCATATCAATATACAAATTTTCATGCAGATGTAGTTGAAGGGGCAGTTTCCTGCATAGGCAGGGATCGGTAGGGTGACTTCTTTGGTTTATTACTGTACTTGAATTTAAGGTGACCCTGACTATAAGGCAACTCCCCAGTAGTTAGATTCAATATATGGAAAAATTATAAATTTGTTATAATTTCCAGGTATAAAAATCTAATTATTGGAAGTTTGCCTTGAATTTGTCACCCTCCCACTGCAATAACAATAAATCTGGGGGATCTACTAGCTCCCTTCCCTTCTCCCAACATCTTTCCCTGTCAGTCCCTTCCCTCCCACCTCCCCACTTAATGTCAGACTGTGCTCTTCCTGAATGATGGGCAAATTTGAAAACATTAATTCTGAAATAAACATAGTCATTTCATAGTTTCATAGTTATTAGGGGCTGGAAGGGACCTTACAGATCACAAGGTCCAGCCCTGCTGCACTTGGGCAGGAAAGACTGAGTTGGACCAAAAGATGGCATCAAAAGAAAACCCTTTGCTTCTCCTACAAATCTGTGACAGACTTGACAACAGACAGTGCCCAAATAGCTTGAACCTCAAACGTTAGGTTTTGTTTAAAGCTTTACACAATCCCAGTCAAGTAAATTAAAACACTGCTTTTACAGTATCAGAAAGTTTAGATTTCAGTATTCTGCTGTGGTCCTTGCAACTTAAATCTCCACAGCATCATAGTAGCACAAGGACCAAAAATTAGATTTAAGGAGTTTCACCACACCAATCTGTGTACTGCAAGACATCAAAAGCCTGGTAAATGTCAGCTGCCTGAAAAAAAAAAAATCACCCAACACGCTCTTGGTGTCAAAGTCATCTAGCCCTGTGGACCAGACCTCCCCCTTAACCTTCCAGAACCAGTGCATGCAGTGTTCGTGCAGGGCAGGGCCAGCACCCATGCAAGGTCAATCCAAGGTGCTGTGGGTCCCAGACTGGTTGGAGCAGGCACTGTGTGTGGCACCTGTCCCAGGCCCTACACCCAGTGCATGTGTGGGTTAATGCTGAGACTCAGGGGAAGCACCAGGGGCCAGATGATGGGGCTCTGCAGGCCAGATGCAGCCCTTACGCTGTATCTTTGATACTCCTGATCTAACACAACATAGGTTAGGAAAGTGGGAAAATGAAATGCTCATTAATGACAGATAGTGAAACAGTAAAATGAAGCCTGTTTACAATTTCAGGGATCAGAACCAAAAAGCAGATTCTGGAAGAATTTCCAAATTTGCAAGGTTAATACAAGTAGAAAAATTAAACTATAGCTATAAAATACAGCATAATCTACTTGTTGAATCAACTGCTCTCTCAACATTTAGTACTTACCCGCTCACTTTAAGACTGGACTTGTATTCTGGCCAAATAAGAAATTTAACCTATTGTCTCTCTTCCCTTACCCTGGCACTATGCCTAAGAAAGTTTACATAAACACTGACCAATCAAAACCACTTGTTTAAACACTAATACACTCTTAACATTTTTCCCATGCACTTAGACATGAAACACCAAACATTTCCAAAAGAAAGTTTGTAATATAACACTGGACAGTCACACAATTAAACCTGACATTTACAGGGTTAAACCACACCAAAATGTGCATATAGGTAAATTATTACAGGTACCTATAAACTTAGTTCATCCAGATTGGATGAATTTTGAGAGAGCATTTTAGCTTTTTTGATACTTTTGCAAGTTTTAGCATAGGTACTCCATAAACACATTTTTAAGCAACACTTTTGTATCTACTTGTCACGCCACAGCCTGGTTGTTGAGTACCCTAGGTAGGCTGCCCCAGGTCTCCCATGGGGTATGCTTGGCATCTTTGTCAAGTGCCTGCTTCCTGTCCTTGTACCTGAGTAAAGGTTCTGGGGTTCCCCTCTCCAGAGAGAGCCCTTCTCAATATATGGAAAACCCCAAGGGTCTCAGACAAAATCAAATTCAACAAAAAAAAGTAAAGACCATTTTTTTTCACACTGATATTTTTCTTTTTTTTCTTGGTCCCCTCCTCCTTGGGGAGGAGTGGGAGGATCTAGCAGGAAGACCTGCTTGCTTCTTTCCCTACCCTACTGGGGCTCCCCTCTGCCAGGATGCCTCTTCCCCAACTATGAGGCTCTCAGCATCCTGTCCCTGCACCCAGGCTCAAATTTCCAGGTGCTGTGTCCCTCACCCCCTGTCTCTTCAGCACCATCGGTGCCATTTAAACTTCCCGTGGCGGCAGAGGAGGCTGATGTCATCAGCTGCATGCCACTCAGCCAGACTGACAGGGAGCTGTAAAAGCGGTGCAACAGTGCCACACACTGCTCCGGTCTGATCTCAGGTAAGTTTTGTAGGTCCCCCTGTGTTCCCTACCCCTTCCCCTCAGGTTCTGATAGAGACATAGGGGGCCTGGGTATGCATGGGCGATCTCTGCCACCACAGACTTCCCCTCTTAAGCTGTCTTGTGGTGTCTTCGGCTTTCCTGCTCCCTTTCCTGCTCTGGCCTCCGATCTACATGTTGGGGTACAGGTCTGTTCTGGGCCATTTCCCTCTCCATGACACACCTAGAGAGAAAGTTGGTAAAAACACTGTCCTTGCCAGATCGGTGTACTATGAAGAATTTGAAGGGTTGTAAAGCTAGTGCCCAATGGGTGATGCGGGTGTTGTCTATGCTGGCTCACACCAGCCATTGTAATGGAGCATGTTCTGTAATAATCAAGAACTCCTGCGCTAATAAATAATATTGAAAGTAGTCCACCTCCCAGTGAATTGCTAGACATTCCTTTTCTATTGCAGCCAACCTACCCCCTGTCACATTGAGTTTGTGACTGGCAAAGGTGGTCAAACATTCTTCACTCCCCCTTTGTTGTATCAAGATGGCTCCCAGTGCTTCATCTGACATGTCTGTCTGTAAAATAAAGGGTACTGAGAAATCAGGTGTACGGACCAGTACGTCTTGGCACAATGCTGTCTTTAATTTCGCAAAGCTTTTAATTGTGACCAGGGACCACCTAATCGCTCATTAGTTGTCCCCGTAAGGTGTTTGCCAATGGGGCTGCCAGTTATGCAAAATACAGTATGAACTGCCTGTAATAGTTGAGAAGTACTAACAAGGAACGCATCTGTCTCTGGTTTTAGGTGCCTGGAATTGACACTTTGCTTCAACTTTATTTGTCAATGGTTTAATGATCCTTTGTCCCACTAAGAATCCTAAGTACTTGGTTTCCTTATCTGCCAGGACACATTTCTCAGGGCTGGCCATCATCTCAGCAGCCCTAATATCCCTCAGTATGGCCTTCACTGCTTGAATATGTTGGTGCCAGGTTTTAGTAAAAATTACAATGTCATCAATGTAAGCGGCTGCATAGGCAGCATGTGGCACTAACAAGGAATCCATGAGTCTCTGAAATGTGGCCGCTGCCCTATTCAGCCCAGATGGCATTCATAGAAACTTACAAAGCTCCCATGGTGTTCCAAATGCTATTTTTACACAGTACTTAGAGGCCGTGGTGATTTGCCAGATAGAACAGTGATGGTTATGAATCTAGTCTCCCCGATCCTCCCCAGTAGGTGTGCAGTGTGGGGCATGGGGAAGGCATCAAATGTAGCCAAGGCATTTAAGTTCCAGTAGTCAATATAAATCCTTAGCAACCCATCAGGTTTAGCCACAGGGACTACTGGGCTCTGCCACAGGTTTTGTGAAGGCCAGATAGTACCTTGTTCTAGCATCTTCTCTAGTTTGGTGCAAAGAGCATGGTGCAGGTGTTGTGGAACAGGATGTCAGCGTTCTCTGACCAGGGCCCCTGCAGGTGTTCTAATCTCGTGCTTGACCCCTTGGGCCCAACTGGGTTCCTCCTGAAATGCATCTTGGAAGGACTGGACCAATCCCATCACTTCTAGCTGTTGTGCAGGGGAGCGCTCCTTGCTGAAATCGGACCCGCGTCTCTGGGGTTTTTCCTGTCTCAGGTTTCAAATATGAGGATTCATCCATCTGTTCGACCTGCTCGGCCATCTAACCCTGTTGCTGTCTTCACTCATGGAGCAGGTTTACATGGTAAATCTGCCATTCACACCGGTGTCCTTGTTTGAGGACTTCATAGTCTACTGGCCTTACTTGTCAGAGGATCTCGAAGGAGCTTTGCCATTGGGTCACTTGTTTACTGGCTAATGTGGGAAGCGTTACCAGGACTTTCTCTCCCACCTGGAAGGTTCTCACCTCTGTTGCTTGATCGTATCAAGACTTCTGCCATTGTTGCACTTCCCTAAAGTTTTCATTGGCGAGCTGTGCCTTTTGTAGCCAGTCGCAGAGTTCACAACGGTAGTTTTCAGCCCCGACTCCGAGTTCCTCAGATCTCTCCCACTCTTCCTGGGTGCATGACAGTACACCAACTGAAATGGCGAAAACTGGGTAGACTCTTGTAGCACATTGCGGATCGCGAACAACAATAATGTTAGTAACATATCCCACTTATGGGGGTCACTTTGAGTGGTCCGATGGATCATCCACTTGTGTCCCATTCAGTCGTTCTACCAATCCATTAGTTTGCAGGTGATAGACTGATGTCCAGAGTTGGGTGATACCTAAAATGCTGCACATGGCTTTCATAACTCCTGACAAAGTTAGTTCTCTCATCTGTCAGGATTTCATGGGGAATGCCCACCCTCGCAATCCACTTAAGTAATTCCTCTGCCACTCATGGTACCATGATAGACCTTAGACTACGCCACTCATTTCCAGAAGGCAGTTCCACTATGATCACCGGAATATACTGGTGTCTGGCACTGCTTTTAGAGAGTGGGCCTACAAAATCTAATGCCATCTGAGAGAATTGTGTCACTGGCATAGATTGTAGCGGAGCCCTTGGGAGTATCCAGTTCTGGGTTCGTTGACACTCAGGACACGCTGCTCCCTACCACTTGACTTTCTCCTGAAGTCCAGGCCAAAAGAAATTCTGGGAGGTCCTTGCCATGGTTTTGTTTTGCCTGAGTTGGCCTCCTAATGGTGTGGCATGGGCTAATTGCCATACGACCCTGCAGAAGATGCTCAGAACCACTAGTTGAAGCAATTTCTTCCCTGCCCCAGGGCCCCTTTTTACATGGTAAAGGAGACCTCTTCTTACCTCGTATTGTATGTCTCTAGAAGAAGGACCTTCCTGAGGGTCTTCTTCTGACAATCATTGGAGTTGTGGATCATCCCACTGTGCTTGATGGAACTGTGTGATACACTGGGGACTTGTTCCAGAATAACGTCCTCATTGCTTCCAGAGGTACCTGGAGTGGCCAGCTCCTGAGCCGACCTTCACCTCTTCACAGGCACCACCACTCTTCTTTCGCCACCGGGACATTTTCCAATACATTGTGTATGGGCTCCCACTCCCTATCAATAATCATCTCGCAAGCTAACTTCTGAGCAAGCCCCACTCTCAGCTTCCCTTGGTATTCCATCACACAGATGGGTATGTAACAACTGTCAGACTGCATTTTTTCCTCCAGAGATACAGTTCATTGTGAGTGGCTCAGCCCAGCAAACCCCAGTCTTCAGCCCGGATGAGTGATCAGACCCCACAGTCAAGGACTGTCTTAAAATGAGACTAAGTGAAATGTACTGGCACTACAGGAAGAAAGAAAAAGGATGACAGGAAAGAAATAGCAGACCTCTTATGGTGGAGAGGGGTCTGGCATAGATTGTTTCAAGGGCAGGCCATCCTCAGAGGCCAGTGGGTGGGGTTATGGGTAAGGAGATGGGTGTGCAGTGCAAACTGTAATGGGTTTTAATAGTTTAACTGTCAAAGTGCTTTGATCTGCCAAGTGAATCACAAGGGCCACTTGGCAGAGTGTTGGAGGTAAAGTTATATACACTTCTATGCATAGCAGCCAGGCCTCCAGTAGTGTCTCCTATGCCCCAAGACACAGACAGTCAGTTGCACAAGCACCCATGTCACGAGTTTTGCCTGTCAGCAGGTAGGGGTGCAGGGCCCCAGAACCCCTGCACCGATCTCCTCGACAGCTGGCAGGCTTTGTGGCCACAGCAGGGGCCACCATCCCTGCAGCTGTCACCTTGCTGTGCCTTAACACATGCAGTGTCACCCATGTCACAAGTTTGGCTTGTCCACAGCTTGAGGTGCAGTTCCCCGCCAAACCCCTGCACTGATCTTCTTGAAACTTGGCAGGCTTTGTGGCCTCACCAGGGTCCACCACCCCTGCAGTTTTCACCCCCCAGTGGTGTAACACGTAGCCGTGACATGAGTTTGGCTTTCAAGAATTTGGGGTACAGTTCCCTGCAAATGTTGACCCAGAAAATAAGAAGAGACAGGCTGATCACAGGGGTGAAAATCCCTGGCAGAGAAGAAATCAAGTGCATCACAGTATGACATCACAGTAATAGGACAAGACAAACTGTTGATTGATAGAGTATTGAAATGTGTGATGAACTATGGCAGGGGTGGGCAAAATGCAGCCCGCATCCAGATGCAGACCACCAGGCCATTCTATCTGGCCCCTGGGGCCCCTAAAAAATTTAGAAAGTTATTATTTATCTGCCCCTGGCTGCCTGTCATGCAGCTCTTGATGGCTTGACAAAACTCAGTAAGCAGCCCTCTACCTGAAATAATTGCCCACCCCTGGACTACAGCAAAGCAGCAGGGGGAAAAATTAATAAAAAGAAGACCATGCTAATAGGAATAGGGAACTGGAAGACTGCAATTTGCAGCTACAAACAGAAGGAATGAAGATCTTGGGTGTGCAAATGGACGTGAAAAGCAGCAGGGCCTGGAAAAAGATAATCGCCAGGGTATAGCAGATGAGAGGCCTCTGGAGAATGAGGAATATGACTAAACAAGGCAAAGTGAAACTGGTAAAGACAGTATTATTACCAGTGATCTTGTATGTAGGAATTGTGTTTCCTCCAATATGGCAATGAGCATGAAGGATACAAAGAGAATTGTGCAACTTGTTCTGGGGCAGCAAAAGGGAGTGCGTGGCAAGGCAAGAGATATATAAAGGAAAACAATCAGGAGGATGGGGAATACCAGACATAGAGGTGTTTGTACAAAATTCATCAGCAGAATGCGGATGGTGAGGGGCAAGGGAATACAGCAGGATTTTTCCAGTATTTAGCCGAAAAAGTCTTGAGGATGTGGGAGAAAGGGAAGGAGGGATGGAAAGCACCTTGGGCTTGGACACCGCCAACCCTCTACACAAGAGCAGAGAAGTTCATGATACACTATGCATTGTTAGAAGGGAAACTGAAGAAATGGGAAAATAGTAAAAGCCTTGAAAGGAATATAAGGGACAGAGATAGAATAACAGAAGTGGAGAACCTGACCAGGAGTAGTCAGCCAAAGTGTGGAAAGAGATGTGGAAAGCACAGACAAGGAGGAAACATGTAGAAATTGCATGGGTGGCAGCATGAAATATATTACGATCTGGGAGAGATTACACAGATGGGGACTACACAATAGGCATGTGTGAGTCGGCAGCAATCCGATCCAGCTTCGGATATGGCCACTTTGGATGGCTGCGATCCGATCCGAAGCTCTGGACCAGGTTTCTGCCTCGATCCGGCCGAAGCTTTGGAGCTGCCTCGGAGACCCGGCCATAGGCTATAATGGGGAATCAATGGAATATCTATAACGTTGTTGTTTTGTGTCCAATTTGGATGAAACTTGCAGAGATGGTAGTCTCTGCTGAGAGCATGAAACCTGCAAAGTTTCAAGAATATTGGTATAGGGGTTTGGGGGGAACTGTACCCCAAATTCTTGAAATCCAAACTCGGGTCACAGCTGTGTGTCACACCACAGGGGGGTTAAAACCTCAGGGCTGGTAGCTCTTACTGAGGCCACAAAGCCTGCCAAGCTTCAAGGAGATACGTGCAGGGGTTTGGGGGGAACTGTACCTCAAGCTGTGGACAAGCAGGACTCGTGCCATGGGTGACCCTGAGTGTGTTAAGGTGCAGCGGGGCGACAGCTGCAGGGATGGTGGCCCCTGCTGTGACGCCTGCCAGCTGTGGAGGAGATTGATGCAGGGGGTCCTGGGGCCCTGGACCCCTAGCTGCTGACGGACAAAACTCCTGCCAAGACTGTGTCTGTCCTGGGGCAGTTGATTGTCTGTATTGAGTCTTTCCTCTCCTTAGCCTGGTTTTGTAGGTGCTAATTGATGCTCGTTAAGTCATTATGTAGTAGCAGGTCCTGTGTATTGAGTCCCTGGTCCCGGAGTGAATCATGATTCATTGATTGGTAACTGGCAACACAGCAGCTCAGCAGCCAGGCCTGCAGCAGTCTCCCCTCCCCGCCCCAAGACAGACACAGTCAGTCCCACAAGCACCATGGCACCAGTTTTGCTTGTCCGCAGCTTGAGGGGTAGTTCCCCCAAAACCCCTGCACTGATCTTCTTGAAACTTGGCAGGCTTTGTGGCCTCAATAAAATCTACCATTCCTGCAGTTTTCACCCCGTTGTAACACCTAGATGTGACATGAGTTTTGCTGTCAAGAATTTGGGGTGCTGTTCCCCCCAAACCCCTGCACTGATCTTCTTGAAACTTGACAGGCTTCATCCTCTCTGCAGAGTCTACCACCCCTGAAAATTTCATCTAAATTGGACAAAAAAAACAACAAAGGTATAGATATTTTATTGTTTTCCCATTACATCCTATGGCTGGATCTCCAAGGCAGCTCCAAACTGCTTGGGGAAGCCAAATGAGGCAGCGCTTCGACCTGGATGTGCTGCTTCGGACCCCAAAGCATCCGAAGCTTCTCCGGATCCAAAGCTCTGTCCGAAGCATTGCACAGCCCTCCTATACAGCCCAAGGGAGAACTGCGAGAACATAGAGTCAACTTATCATGTGTTCTGGCAGTGTGGATATGCAGAGAAGGATAGAGGGTGGGGAGGTTTGCAAAGAGAACCCAGTGATGTTAATGTATTGACATATGAGATGGTGATGTATGGACTGGATCAAAGAGGACAAATGAGCCAGCAACTGAAACTGCTGATAATGTGCATGAGTACCTGGAAGATACAGAACCTGTTGGAGCTCAAGGGACTGTTCTTCACACCATGAGAATGCTTGCAGCTAGCCATGCATAAATTGTAAGCATATATTGAAAGAGATGAAGAGGAGTTGGGAGCATGAAGTACGATGAACAAGCGGAGATTAAAAGACTGGGGAATGCTGGTCCAGGAAAGCAGGGGGAGGGAGAACGGGGGGAATAACAGAATGGGTTGGGGAAACTGAGGAAAGCATGGCAGGTAATGCCATTAGAGGTGTGAGTGGTAAAGGAAGCCCGTTGAGCTGTTATACGAGAATCAATATAGTAATGTTAATATGATATGAAATAAAATGCAGTGCTGACTGTTTAATATGGATAAGTCAGGGGAAGGAGGGATGTATCCTGCTGAGACTCTTATTCACATGTAGGTAAATACGGCCAGTGGATAATAAGCACATAGATGGATGAAACGGTACATGTGAAAGCATGTAAATGAGAAGAAGATTTTATGTTTGTTTGGGAAAAGTTATGTAAAGTGATGTAAACCGGTATGGTTTTTAATGGGGCTGATGTTGATTTTAATTTAAAAAAAAAAAAAAAAGGTGGGGGAGGGAGCTACCATGAGGTGGTTTTCAGCCCAGGTGATTTTACTTACCTGCAGGGGATCATAGAAAGTGAGGGTTGGAAGGGACCTCAGGAGGTCATCTAGTTCAACCCCCTGCTCAGAGCAGGACCAGCCCCAACTAGATTGTCCCAGCCAGGGCTTTGTTGAGCCAGGCCATAAAACCCACCAAGGAGGGAGATTCCACCACCTCTCTGGGTAACCTGTTCCAGTGCTTCACCACCCTCCTAGTGAGAAGAGGTTTTTTTCCTGCTGTCCTACTTAAACCTCCCTGGCTGCGAATTGGGACTGTTGCTCCCTGTTCTGTCATCTGCCACCACTGAGAACAGCCAGCTCCATCCTCTTTCAAACTGTTTTCAGGTAGTTAAAGGCTGCTATCAAATCCCCCCTTAGTCTTCTCTTCTGTGGACTAAATAAGCCCAGTTCCCTCAGCCTCTCCTCATCAGCTGCTCAGAGCACACACTGAAGTACACAGACCCACCAACCAACCCTCAGGCTAAACAAACAGGCAGCCCTGGCTCACTTACCTTCCCTGGGCAGGAACTGGTGCCTGGTTCCTCTTTCCCTTCCTCCTTTTGCTCCAAGTGACCTGGTTGCAAACTGTCCTGTTTGCTTCTCCCTGTCTGCTTCTTCCCTGGTTGCTTGCTGTTCATTGCTTCCCTGTCTCCTTATATACCTATCTTTGGCCTGGACTTACTAAGCTCCTTTGTTAGGGGGAGATACCATTCTTCTTGGCCTTGAATGATTTGGTGTAGTTAGAGAGTGAAGGCTTGTCCCTAGCCTGCTCACAGTGCTGACCCCTACCAGAGTCTACAAATGCCTCCAATTGCAAGGACCTTGGCTATACAGTTTATGGTGATGAGGGATTGCTCTTGGGCTTCCCTCTAGCTTGCTCCTTTGACCTTTTGGCTAGGGGCAAGGAAAACTAGGGACCATCTGAACTCCAAGGCCTCCAGGCTTGTGGCTTGCACATAGGTTGCCTGCCATGGAATTGAGAATATCTGAACTCACAGGCTGAAGAGTCTGGGAGGTAGGATATTTGCCAGTGGTAGCACCACACAGATGTGAACAGTTGAGCTCTGCTCATTCAGTAGAATTCAGAACTGATTTGGCAGATTTGCCCTAAGACACAAGATTAAAAAAAAAAAAAAGCCCCAAAAGGCGGAATGTTTACTGAATGTTTTATAGTCACATTCAATGTTGGCTGCATTTAATCAACTTCATATTTGGTTTCTATTACTGAGCATATGCTACTTTTGGCAGCAGTTTAAATAGAGTATTTAATGAGGTCTCCTTGTATGCAAATATAGCATCAGGGTCTTTTTTTCCTTAAGCTGGGGAGGGGGGGAAAGCCTTGTCTTGTATTTGAGTAAATATGGTATTAGCTAAAGTTGGTAATGAAGCAACTTGTCTGACTTACTGGAGTGAGTGTCTATCCTGAGCTCTGTACTAGTTTAATTTAATCATCTTAATCAATTTACCCCTTTGGTAAATCTTGGCAAGTTGGTCAGTAGACCAGGCACTGGTTGTTCTGAGCCTGATTGTGGTAATTGTGAGCTTGCTGAAGTTAGTAGGAGTCTTCATGAACTTTGGGCTTTGGTTCAGGCCCTTTGCCTGTTGATCAGAGAGCATCAGCTTCCCTGTAGGTCAGGAAGGAAGAGAGACTTTTGCTTCCTCTTTTGGATATTTTGTAGGTATGGTAGGGCAAAGAGCTCTTCTGCCTGTCCTAGATACCTCCGAGTGGAAACCCTGGAAAAGGGGAAAGACTGTTTGAAAGGCATTTCCAATCCACAGTGCAAATGATTTTCTTTGCAGAGAAGTTCCTTGAAATATTCAGTGTATTAATATTATTTTAAGACTAATTAAAAGGGCATTACCAACAAAATGCGTAAGAGTTTGGACAGGCAAGCATTAGAGCTGCCAGTGCCAAACCAAACCCCCTTAGGCTGCACTAATCCATTTGCTTCCACAGAGGACAAGCATGTTTCACTTAATCTTGCTGGGACTAGAACTTTTTCAGAAGAAAATCTGCATAGTATGTGATCTCTGTGACCTGGATCAGATTAATTCTGAAAAGTATAATGAGTTGAGCTGGATAGGTAATTTGCGTTTGCTGCTTCTGTCCTCTCTGCTTCCTGCTATTTATGAAGGGAACCTGCCAGAGCTGGGAGTTATGGAAAGGAATCTGCTTAAACAACTGATGATCATACACCAAAGAGACTTCTTTGTAATGAATGGCTTGGCAACCAGAGAAAAGACTCTTCAGAAAGGTTGCTATGTGCAAAATGCCCAGGGAAGGCCAGGACCAACTAACCACATAAGGTGACATATTATCATGGCAGAGAAATGGATGTGAGCCAGCCAACCTCAGCAGTTTTCACACTGCTTTAAATGCAGCTGTAGAAATGATTAAGCCAGAGTGGGGGTGAGAAAGAGCCTCTCATGGTCCTTGCACTACACCCAGAAATCGAGACACTAACACTACCCCTGGGTGAGTAAAGGTGTTACATGCACTTTGCTACAGGTAAGTCAGTTATGCTTAGCTGGTCTACATCTTGTTTTCTACAATTTATTCTAAAAAAGGCTCTCTATGAGACTGAACCTGAAAGCTTGCTGTTCTGTACTTATCCAGTCATGTGTTGTGTGTCTGCTGTAGGGTCATGCCTGCAACCTATTGCACCACGGTGCACTACGGTGTTCTTCTAGAGTCATGCACCTCTCAGCAACTACTAAAGGAGACTGACTGAAAGGCTTTAAGTGGAATTTTGAGAAACTCTTATCATGATGGGCAGTGAACTTCAGACAGCAGCTGAAGCTGCTGGCTTTCCTCTTATTCATTCCATTATTTTTGTGAGAGAGAGACTGGAGGGTAGCCAGTGTAATGCCAATCTTTAAAAAGGGCTTCAGTGGGGATCCAGGGAATTACATTCCATTGAGGCTTATTTCATATTGGTGGAAATTGGTAGAAGCCATTATAAAAAAATAGGATTGTCCATCACATGGGTAAACAGGACTTGCTGGGGAATAGTCAACATGGCTTCTGTAAAGGGTGGTCATGCTTCTTCAATCTACTACAGTTCTTTAGGACATTAACAAACGAGTGGATCAGTGTGATCCTATTAGTATAGCGTATTTGGACTTTCAAAAAGCTTTTGATAGTCTCACATCACAGGCTTTTGCAGAAGGACCTTGCAAAGTTGAGTGAATGGGCAACAAAATGGCAGATGAAATTCAGTGTTGATAAGTGCAAAGTGCTTCATGTGGGAAAGAAAAGTAATTGTTAAGAAACAGGTTTATATCTGAGTAAAAAAAGTTCTTTTTCATACAACATGTAATTAACTGAAGAGATGGACCTTTGGTGACATTTGGTGACAACCATGTTGTAGTTGGGTGACAAGGGGCTTTGTGTGTGCTACACTGCATAGGAAAAGTAGCAGCCATTTCCTAGTACTGTCCTGCCTCAGACTTGAGCTGAGTGATTGCAGTCCACTACTGGAAAACATTGACATGTATAGGTTCAAAAAAAGGATTAGACAGATTCATTCAGGATATAACCATCACTGAATGCGTCTACACGAGATGCTTTACTGCACATTAGACTAATCTAATGCACAATAAAGCATCACCATCTACACATGTGCTGCAGTTACTGTGCACCGTTTTCTAGTACCTGTACTGTAGATACAATAGTTAATGGTCCATATTGCACATGTAGATGTTGACTGGGAGCAAATTGTTTCATAGTTTCATAATGGAAGGAACCTAAACAGATCATCAGGTCTGACCCCCTGCCCCAGGCAGGAATAGGTGCCATGGTCATAACACCCCAGCCAAATATCTGTCCAGCCTCCTCTTGAAGACCCCCAAGGTTGGAGAGAGTACCACCTCACTTGGGAGCCCATTCCAGAGCCTGGCAGCCCCAACTGTAAAGTAATGTCTCCTGGTGTCCAGCCTGAACCTTCTCTCTAACAATTTGTGACCATTATTCCTAGTAACCCTGGGTGGTGCCCGGGGGTACAGAGCCTCCCCAATTCTCGTTGGTTCCCCCTGGTGAGTTTGTAAATGGCCGTCAGATCCCCTCTCAGCCTTCTCTTGTGGAAGCTGAATAGGTTCAGGTGCTTTAGCCTCTCCTCGTATGGCCTGCCCTGCTGTCCCTTGATCCAGCGAGTGGCCCTCCTCTGGACCCTCTACATGCTAGCCACATCCCTCTTGAAATGCAGCACCCAGAACTGGATGCAGTACTCCAACTGTGGCCTGACCAATGCTGCATAGAGGGGAAGGATCACCTGTATGGACCTGCTTGTGATGCATCTGTAGATGCATGACAAGGTGCAGTTAGTCTTACTGACTGCTTCCTCACATTGGTGGCCTATGTTCATCCTGGAGTCAAAAATGACTCCAAGATCCCTTTCTGCCACTATGTTGACAAGAAGGGAGTTCCCCAGCCTATAGGTGTGTTACTGATTCTTTCACCCTAGATGCAGCACCCTGCGCTTGTCCGCATTGAATTCCATCCTAATCTCATTTGCCTATCTCTGTAACCTGTCTAGATCTAGCTGGATTCTGTCCCTCCCCCACAGCATGCCCACCTCGCCCCACAACTTGGTGTCGTGCTGACACTGAATTTGGACAGTGTGCTTTCCACACCCACATCCAGATCACTGATAAAGATGTTGAACGGTACAGGCCCCAGAACCAAGCCCTGGGGGACCTCACTGCCCACATCCCTCCAGGTTGAAAATGACCCATCCACCACCACTCTCTGGGTGCGACCATCCAGCCAATTTGCCGCTAGCCAATTGCTGCTAGTCAATTGCTTCCTGCTGCCAGGGCAGAGGGTCATTGTCCTGGCCCAGGCTCCACACTCTCGGAGCCTACCCCAGAAGCAGGCAGCTCCTGCGGGAGGCGATTGTTATTCCACCCCCTGCTGTCCAGGCTGATGGGGAGCAAATTTGCTCCTGGTCAGCCATCTACACGTGTAGATTTGTAGAGACTACCACACAGTTAAGTTGCTACCTGCATTTGCTGCACAGTTTACTACGAAGTCAGTTAGTCAACTGTGTGATAAAGCGTCTCATGTAGTGTTGCATGTGCCTGTTGAGCACTGTAGAATGTGCATGCTTGGACAGAAGGGCTCAAAGCAACTGAGATGCTGGTAATATCTTGATGAGGCTTGTGATGTGGAAACAACAATTTACTGTATCTACTCAAATCCAAGACAAGGGTTTTTCCTCATTCAACATAAAGAAAGAAAAATCTTGTCTTTAATTAGAGTAAATTTGAGATTTGAGTAATTAAGGAGTAGTGGCAATTAGTTCCAGAAGAAAGGAGTAGATCCTGATGATGTCAGGTCACAGTTCTTTCCCTTTGTCTCTCTCATCTATCCACCTCCACAGTGAGGCAAGTTTGCTAAAAATGATTAATGCTGTCATACATCACAGTGGCATTGGGGCTGATTCAGGTGCTTGAGTTTTCCAAGAACTGATGTTAATATCGCATGTCTTCAGATTGGCCTTCAATCACTTTTGTGCTCATCTCTAAAATAGTGACCTGATAGTAATGTTTCAAAGCTTTCAGTAATTTCTCATATATTGTTCAAGTTTCACATCCATACAACAGGGTAGGGATGACGACAGCCTGGGAGACAAGAAGTTTGGTTTGGATTCTGATGTCATAATCATCAAAGGCATGATTTTGGAGACATCCAAAGGCTGCACTGGCAGATTTATCCAGTGTTGAATACTTTTTGGAAAAGGTAGCTACCAACATAGGGAAAGTGCCCAATGTTCTTTAAGGATCGCCTCCTATTTCAATATGTGATGGAGCAGCTGGTTGATTTGGGGTGGGTTGGTCAAGTATCTTGGTTTTTGTGAAGTTGACATTGAGTTCAGGCATTTCATGTTTGACAGAAGCAAACAAGAGTGACCTGGAGCTCTTCAAATGAGTGGAGATGTACAACACAATCATCAGTATGTTTAAGATCAGTAATAATTGCTGCAATCTGATCTGTCTCCTTTCTTGAATATGGTGATGATTCTGGCATCTCTCAAGTCACTGGGAATCTTCACGTTTCCAGATTTTCATTGTAATGATGTGCAGTTAGAGAGATTTTCCCACCTTGCTTATAAATATCAGCTGGCATTCCATCAGGACCCATGCTTTGTTGTTTTTTATGTGTTTAATGGTTTTCAAGACCTCTTGGTTGGTGCATCTGCAAGGTGGTCCTTAATGAGGTGTTGTGGAATGGCTTTGGTAACATTGTGTTTGATGTTAGAATCTCAGCTCAGGAGCTCTTGAAATGTTCCTTCCACCATGCACTGACAGTGGAGCTGTTTTTAGAGAGTGCTGTTCCATCCTTGGACCTCAGAGGGATGGCTTCTTGTATATTTGGTCCATGGACAATTTTGGTCATGCTGAAGAAACTTTGCATGTTGCAGCTGTCAGCAGATTTTTTATCTCTTTTGCTTTGTTCTCCCACCACTTGTCCTTTCACTCTCAAATTTTCCACTGGGTCTCAGCTTTAATGTGACAATAAATGTCTTGCTTCTGTTTATAGTTGATGCCATTCTGCCAAGCACTAAAAGGCTCCCCTTTTTGTTGTCAACAGAACTTGAATTGCCCTGTCCTTAGTGAACCAGTCCTGGTGTTTCTTTGCCTGCCTTGAGACTCTCCCAGTGATCCTAAAACACCCTTTCATAAATCAGTGATGTATCCTTACAGCTATTCTGTGCCCTGTGCCCCATATCTCAAAAAGAGCTGGAGGGACTCTGAGGAGGATGATCAGGGGCCTGGAGCACTCTCATATGAAGGAACCCTAGAAAGATGGGAAGGAGACAAATAATAGGGGACACAATAAAAGTATAAAAAGCTGGATAGTCTGGAGAGGGCAGATCTGTATTTGCTGTCTCATAACACAAAAACAAAGGGAGTTCAGTAAAAGGAAACAGTAGTATTGGGGATGGTGATTGTTGTCCGAAAAAGAAATGGTAAGTGTAAGTGTGCCATACTGTGTGGTCTCACTCTTTGCACCCGTTGTGTGTGTGTGTCTCATTGGAGTGTGAGCTTGCTAGAGGGTACAAGTCTACTTTAATTGGTCCCTTACTCTGTATTGTCTTATCTAATGCACATCTCAGGACACTTATGATTCCTTCACTACCTTTAGATCAAAGACCCCCTGATGGCAGAACATCTTACAACTTGCCCTACCTGATAATGGTTGAAGTTCAGGGATGGAGTGGTGAAGGAGTGGTTTTGGTCAGACTAGTCATGAGTAAGTTGAACAGTACGTGCCTCCTTCAGATAGATTCGTCCATCTTTGTGTGTGCCCAAGAGTCCCACTTGTACCCTGTGGGGCTTTCCCAGATAATATGCAACATGAACCATGTTGGCTTCATTCAGTGGGGCGGGAGGTTGGAAGCTAGTACTCTTCTCTCACTGATGGCTGGTGAGCCAGGGCGCTAGGTCATTGTTTTGAGGAGAGATGAGCTCCCATGGCAGTGTCCACCCATGGGTTGGGGCACTGTCACGATCATCTCCCATGTACTGCTTTGTTTCCTGTGTCCTTCCCTTTAGCAGGATTTGTGTGCTCAGGAGTCAGGTAGACCAGAACCCATTCTTTTGGCAATTCATCTGGGTACAATATCATGAAATGCCACCAAACAAGCAGTGGATGAAGATGCTTGAGCAGAAGGGCATACAAAATGCTGTTTTGTCCTTGGAGGATGCCTCTGTTAGCTGACAGAGAGTTAACTCCACAGTCTGTAGTGGCATTAGAGGTCATGGCTATGTCCTCGTGAACTGTGGAATACCCTCCCAAGGGAAGTGCACTGGAAATATCAAGACTAGTCTTGCAAAGCCTTTCTAAATCTCCTGTGGGAAACAGGTGGGTCTGGTCTTGGAGTGGATGGATTAGAAAGAATTTAATGTCCTTGTTTCATCTCTAGTGCCGGTAAGTCCAGGGTGACTGAGCATAAAGTGAACTGCCCTGTGTATAAAGCATATCAGACTTGCATTTCCAGCTGAGCAGGTCTGTGCTAACTGGCATGCGCATCTCCTGTTCTTCTTGCAGGGTTCAAAGCGAGTCCTGAGATCCAATGAGTATGTCCTTCCCCCCGGTGGCGTGATGGAGACGGACCTGGAACTGACATTCTCTTTACAGGTAACTTTTGCCTTGCTGATATCAATGCAGAGCCCCAAACCCCAACAAGATCTTCGACAGTCCTATCACCTTCTGAACAAACATTGTTTTCAGGAAATTGCCATTTGTTTGGTATCTGAAAGGGACTTTGCCACCTGGTTCAGGGAATGTGCTGTCAGCATCTAACTAGTAGCACCAGGCTGATTTCATCTCCCAGTTTCAAGCCAGAAGTTCTGAGTATCCCAAGGTTTTCTGACAAGCCTGACAGCACAGCGTCTCCATAGTGCTGATGGGATCTCACGGGATGTCATGCTATAATGGCTTTATGCTCAGGACACAGCTTACAGGAGGGAGATAGAGGATGCTAGAGAGGGAGAGTGATGTGCCTGGGGCCAGGGAGCAGAAATGGAACTCAGAGATGCCCAGAAGGAGTCTGGGGTGAAGAACCTGGCTGGGGTGGTCAGAGAACTGCATGTCATGTACTCTCATCAAGGTGTTGGTGGTGAGAGGTCAAGATTGGCTTGAACCCCAGACCTGGCTCCCACTCCTGGCCTTGCTATTTCCTTGTGATTTCTCTCTCACCTCAGTATCCACATTTCCTGAAGAGGGATGGCAACAAACTGCAAATCATGCTACAGCGAAAGAAGAGGTATAAGAACCGCACTTTTCTGGGCTACAAGACTCTGGCAGTTGGCATCATCAACATGGCTGAGGTAAGCAGCTCTGGGAGGAAAACGAGGAGCTGGGGAATGCCTGGGAGCCTTGGCATGCCTGTACTGATGGGGGTGCTAGCTTTAGGGCTGCTCTGACCTGAGAGTGCTGCGCATCTGCCAGAAGCTGGGAACCCTCCAAACTGCTGGCTGCTGGCAGAGTAAATGGGCTTTCCCAGTGAGAGGGCAGTTTCCAGGCTGAATTCTTGCTGGGTGTAGGAGTCATCCTAGCATTGGAAGCCTCACCCCTGCACATGGGTGTTTGTCTCTTTGCCCAGGTGATGCAGCACCCAACAGATGGAGGGCAGCTTCTCAGCCTGCACAGCAACATGAAGGATGTGAGCATCCAAGTGGCTGAAATCAGTATCTATTCCCTGTCAAGCCAACCCATTGACCATGAAGATGGAAATGTGCCCTCTGGTCCCAAAATCAAAGCCTCAGGTATGTATTCTTCATCCAAGACAAGACATGCCAGCTCCTCTCTCTGCTGGGGGAAACTGAGCTGCTCAGGGGCAGGGTGTTTCCCAAACTGCATCTGTGGGTAGGGCTGTGGGAACTGGTGAGAGATTATATCCTTGGCTTCTGGGGTGGGAGCAAGGTGTCATGCTGGGACATGGCATCTGCATTTTGTGACTTCAGATCGTTCTCCAGACATCGATAACTACTCTGAGGAAGAGGATGATAGCTACTCCTCGGAGCAGGAAGCCAGTGACGATGCTGTACAGGGCCAGGTAAGGATGGCTCAGCCTCTTTGGCCATCTCAAGTTAGCTTGGTCCTGCTTCCTGTCCTCAGTGAGAGGTAAAATTCTCACCTCTCCCCAGGGCAGGAGGCATGGTGCATCAGACTCTTCATTTACGCAGAGTCCTCTCCTGTTCTGGGGATGACCATCTGCTATAGCCTCAGAGAAGCACAGAATAGTGGCACTTCACAGCAGAGAATGGGGCCGTGGGGCACCAGCCAACTTGTGATTGGAAGTCCAGAAATAACCTTTGTGATCATCTCTTTGAGCAAGGGGCAAGCTTTCAGAAAAGCTTCCAGAATGAATTTAAAAATAAACCATAAATAGATCGTGGTGGCAAATTTCCCACAGCCCCTAGAGAGAGTTAATTGCCTGTATGGTTAAAGTTTGCACCCTATTTCCAGTTTGAATTAGCCTGGCTTCTACTTGCAGGCATTAGATTGTCTTGTACCTTCATTTGATAAAGTGAAGAGTTCTCCCTGGAGAAAATTTCAGTTCTCCCTGAAGATACTTATAAACTGTGATCAAGTCACCCCCATAACCTTTCTTGTTGAGATAAACAGACTGAGCTCCTCAAGTTTGTCACAGTAAGACAGGTTTCCAGTTCTTGGATCATTCTTGCAAGCCCTTTCCTGTTTCATAACATCATTATTGAATTGTGGACACCAGACCTGGACATGATATTCCAACGGTGGTCTCATCAAGGCCTCATCAGAATAGCATTTTTCTGTTCCTCCCTGAGATTTCCCTGTTCATACATCCAAGGACCTCAATAGCTCTTTTGTCTGGAGTATCATACTGGAGGCTCATGTCCAGCTCCATATTCACCATGACCCCACATCTTTGGAGGCCACGCTGTTTGGGTAACCCAGGGCTCTGGCCCTAAGGGATCTTTGGTTCAGCTGTGGGCCCTACCTTGAGCAGCTACACAGTGAAAGCTGATAAGCTGAGAAATAATTGGTTTGGCTACAGCAAGGGCAACTTCTAAGAAGCAGTTCAAATGGGCCTTGGAAGGGCACCACCTTCTTTTCTAGTACTGTATTTTCTGGACCTTGTTGATGCTTGTCCTGATCAGACAGCAGGTGAGCGAAGGACCTTTGGGGCCCCCTTGGGGCTCAGAATAAGCCATAAGCAGTGAGGGTGGGGAGGGAAGAGGAACCCTGATGGAAAGTGGTGTCAAGTGAGCGAGGTAAGGAACCTGTCCTTGCAGAAACTAGGGGCTGTGGCATGCACAGACTCCACATGTGTAGGCCTTCCCTGTGCTCCATGTGCCTCTGATATGCTGTCATCTCTTGCCATTTAGGATTTATATGATGAAGAAGATGAAATGAGGAAACCTAAGAAAGCCAGGAGGAAAATGATCAGAACCACATCAATGACCAGAGTAATACCACCATTTCCTATTCTCTAAGGCATTTGGGGATTTTAATTCCTACCTATAACCTAGCAGGAGGCTCAAAAGGGACTAGTGGTGGAGGATGATGTTCAGAAGTTTTTCAGCCTTTTTAGCCTTAAGACCCTCCCACCCCTCGGAAAATGCTAGCTTAGTTTTCACTTGTTTTTTTGACTACAGAAAAATACTAAAGTCGTTCTTCTGTTGCACAGAACTCAAAAGACCGCAGCAGGTCAGAATATTTTTAACACTATGAACTCCTATTTGAAATCTCTGGGTTTATTTTTTGAATCATGTTTGCACACCTCACAGTGTGTGGCACACAGCAGCACTCTTGAAAAGATCTCAAGGCACCCCAGGGTGTCATAGCACTCTGCTTGAGAATCATTTCTTTAAGTCAGTCCCCAGCAGGATACTGGAGTTAAGGTCCTAGATTCTCCACATCTTGCCTGCACCTGAGGTTAGTGATGCAGGGTTCTTGCTTTCCAGAACACAAGTGCCATCAGAGAAAGTGTGTTCTCCTCTCAAGCAAAAGAGTACCTGAGTTAGACAGACTGGTTAAATCTGAGTGTGTGGCATAGAAGCTGTGTCTGTTCTCTCTGGCCTCCAGAGTGTTTAGGTTTTGTCTGCATGCAGGCATTGTGTGTATGTGTAAAAACACACCCTGCTCCAGAAAATAACTTGGCAGTTGACTTGTGGCTCAGTCATCTCCCAGATCCCAGCAGAGCCTGAGATGCCTTGCAAAGGTTAGGGCAAACTGCACTGTATGCTGCACTGTCTGGCTGGTTTCCGAGGGCTGCAGTGTTGCCTGCACACGTATCCGTGTGCCACACGATGGCAGACATTTGTACTCTGCATTTTCCAGCACTCTGCTCTTACTGCCCTCATTTGCCTTCTTGCATCTCATCCATGCTAGGTCTCTAGCCAGAACTTTCCCATGCACAAGGGGCATGTTCCTCAGCCGTAGGGCCTGATGTCCTGGGGGCATCATGAAAGGCAGTCATGGGGGTTGTGAGGTATAGAAAATGCTATTACATCCAAAGCACATGCAGTCAGGTTTCCTCCACAGCCTTCAGTGCCAAGTGTTCTTTCTCATCCTCTCCAGATGCACCTACACATGCATTCTCTGGGTGTACCACAACCCAGTTTTCACTTTTATGCTGGGAAGATGTTTTACATTTACTTTGGGGTCACCAATCTAAAAGGGTGGGGGAAACCTGCTTTGGTAGATCAGGCAGTGCAGTGAGTGCCACTAGGTTCAGGTTTTATGCTAGTGGGCCCTGGTGGGGAATGGGTCTATGTTGCTGAGCAGACTTTCTTGGTAGGGATTGTTTTTTGTACATTCATTACAGCTTCCCAATAAGAAGTGGCAGACAGCACCAGTGCCAGTCAGTGGGTGTGCCGTAGGCCTCTCTGCACTGGAAAGATTCATTTAGTGTTGCTGTCTCACAGAGTAACACTGATACAACCTAAGGCAGGGCTTACTGGCCCATGCCCATCTCTAATGCAGACAGGATCTTATAGAAAGGCATATCTCCATTGTCATGACTGAACAGAGAAACTGCAGAGGTGCTAGGAAGCTGTGATCCTGGCATCTCTCAGAGTCTTTTGCTTGTTAGCAATATTGTTTTTCCCTGCTGTTCCTCTGTTTTGACTTTAGCTCTTTAGGCAGGATCAGATCATCTTCTGTGTTTAGCTAGTGCAGGAGGTCAGATGATAATAGCTCATAATCCCATTTTGCTCAGTTATCTGGTAGCTGGGAAGCTATGAAGGAAGCATTACCACTTACACTTGCCAGCTTCAGCCCCAGCTGGGCCATAGAGCAGTGAGTGCAGCCAGGAGGTAACAGGACACTTAGACCTTGCTGAATTTTTCTCTCCTTCCTTTCATTTTAGCAACCAAACTTCAAGCAGAAATTTGTTGCTTTGCTGAAGAGATTTAAAGTGACAGATGAGGTAAGAAACAGTTGACTTGTTCTTGTGTGATGCATCAGCAGCCCACTTTGTTTTGGGGTCAGTTACTTCATGGCACATGTGTGAGAGGACATTCCATGATGGCCCTCAAGTCTTGCTGTGTACTTTACCTTGCATAGAATCCTGGGAGGACCAGGCCAGAGCCAGCATCCCCAGGGAGATCTGGTATGCTCTTTCAGTATGATGTAGGTGAGTTTGCAGACATCCTGCTAGCAGAAGGACCTGTATGGTACTTTCAGTGTATCTATATTTTAAGCATTTCCTGCCTCCTGGAGAATACAACCCTGAGACATGGAGCACCCCATGGTACTTTCTGTTTCTGAAATTCCAGGATTTGAGAGCTGTCTCTCTCAAACTTAGGGAAAAATGGCTGGTTGAAACAACCATGTCCTGTTTTTCTGCTGATTTGAAGAGCTCCAGTATCCTAGAAGTTTGGAACAGAACCTGAACCTGGGACTGGGAGATGGTGCTGGACTTCATGAGGCACCTGTTGGTCTTTATTTAAAAAGCCACCCTGATTTGACTAAATTACAGTGTGTGTCTGCATGAGATGTCTACTGTAGAGCTGACTGATTAGTTCTGCAGTAAACATTTCTGCATCTACATGTGCACCCCTGTGAGGGCATAGTACTTGTAAATACAGTTACTACCCTGCTGTGAAGTTTTTTCGTACACAACAACATATGTGTACATCAGGGGTAGGCAACCGCCAGCACGGGTGCCAGAATGTGGCACTTGAAGACATTTTGCTTGGCACTCATGCCTCTGGGTGGATGGTGGAGAAGGGGCCAGAGCTACATGGCAGCAGCAAGGATTGGGCCCCTCATGGCCTCCCCATCATCCACCCCTGGGACACCAACAACTTACAGGTTGAAGATTCATAGTTTCATAGTTTCTAGGGTCGGAAGGGACCTGAGCAGATCATCTAGTCCAACCCCCTGCCATGGCAGGAAAGAGTACTGGGGTCAAACGACCTCAGCAAGATGTTCATCTAGCCTCCTCTTCAAAACCCCCAGGGTAGGAGCCTGCACCACTTCTCTTGGAAGTTGGTTCCAGACCCTAGCCGCCCTGACCGTGAAGTAGCGCCTCCTGATATCTAACCTAAACCTACCCTCTGCCAGCTTGTGACCGTTATTCCTGGTCACTCCTGGCGGTGCTCGGGGGAACAGTGACTCCCCTAATGCCTGCTGATCCCCCCTGACTAGTTTATAACAGGCCATGAGATCCCCCCTCAGCCTTCTCTTTTGGAGGCTGAACAGGTTCAGGTCCCGTAGCCTCTCCTCATAGGGCCTGCCCTGCTGTCCCCTGATCATGCGAGTGGCCCTCCTCTGGACCCTCTCCATGCTGTCGACATCCCTCTTGAAGTGTGGCGCCCAGAACTGGACGCAGTACTCCAGCTGTGGCCTGACCAGTGCCGCATAGAGGGGGAGGATCACCTCCTTGGACCTGCACGAGATGCATCCGTGGATGCATGACAAGGTGCGGTTGGCCTTCCTAACTGCCTCCCCGCACTGCCGGCCCATGTTCATCTTGGAGTCAGTGATGACTCCAAGATCCTTTTCCGCCTCCATGCTGACAAGAGGGGAGTTCCCCAGCCTGTAGGTATGGTGCCGGTTGTTCCTCCCCAGGTGCATCACCTTGCACTTGTTTGTGTTGAAACCCATCCTATTCTCGTCCGCCCACCCCTGTAACCTGTCTAGGTCTGATTGTAGCCTGTTGCATCCTTCCAGTGTGTCCACGTCCCCCCACATCTTAGCGTCATCAGCAAATTTGAACAGGGTGCTTTTTACTCCCTCGTCCAAATCACTGATGAAGATGTTGAACAGCGCAGGCCCGAGGACCGAGCCCTGGGGGACCCCACTGCCCACGTCCTTCCAGGTTGAGAAGGACCCATCCACCACCACCCTCTGGGTGCAGCCCTCCAGCCAGTTGGCGACCCATTTGACTGTGTGGGTGTCTACACCACAGCCCCCCAGTTTCTTAATAAGAACGGGGTGAGAGACAGTGTCGAAAGCCTTCCGGAAGTCCAGGAAGACTATATCCACTGCTACCCCTGCATCTAATGATCTGGTGATCTGATCGTAAAAGGCCACCAGGTTGGTCTGACAGGACCTGCCACTGATGAACCCGTGTTGGTTGCCCCTAAGCATGCAGTCCCCTGCTGGCCCCTCACGGATGTGTGCCAGCATAATTTTCTCGAACAGCCTGCCTAGGATTGAGGTAAGACTAACCGGCCTATAGTTTCCCGGGTCCTCCTCCCTGCCTTTTTTGAAGATGGGAACCAGGTTGGCCCTCTTCCAGTCCTCCGGCACCACTCCTGAGCACCACGAGTGCTCGTAATGCCGTGCCAGGGGACTTGCAATGACCTCGGCCAGTTCCTTTAGAACTCTAGGGTGGAGATCATCCGGACCGGCTGACTTGAATACGTCCAGCCCCTCCAGAAGCTCCCTAACTAAATCCTCGCTAACCCTTGGCCCAGGTGTGCCTCCCCCAGGGCCCGAGGGGGGCCCAGCAGGGAGGTGGCTGTTCTGGTCCCTACTTAGGAAGATGGAGGCAAAGAAATCGTTAAACGTTAACTTTGCCGTCTGGTGTGACGACCAAATATCCCAATGCGTCCTACAAGAGCCCCACGTTACCCGGAACCTTCTTTTTACCCCCTATGTATTTAAAAAAGGACTTCTTATTGTCCTTAATCTGGGAAGCTAGTCCCAGTTCCATCTCTGCCTTGGCCTTCCTAACTACCCCCCTACCTCCCCGAGCAATTGCAGAATAGTCCTCCCTGGCGATGACCCCTTCTTTCCATTGGGTGTAAGCCTCCTTTTTAGCAAGGAGACATTCCCGGATGCTTTTGGTGAGCCATGGAGGCTTGTGTGCTCTCCTGCTCCCTTTGATCCTGGTTGGGATTACCTTCCTTTGGGCTTGGAGGATTGTCTCCTTAAGGAGCGACCACTCTCCTTGGACACCTGGCTCCCCCCGCTCCGGGACCTCAGCACTTCTCCAACTATCCTCCTTAGCTCACTGAAGTTTGCCCTCCTAAAATCTAGGGCCGCTGCCTTACTGCAGGCCTTTGCCACCTTGTGCTGGATGGTGAATTCCAGCAGACGATGATCGCTGTCGCCCAGGTGGTCGAGCACCCGCAGCCCCCTCACCAGGTCATCACCCATGGCAAGCACTAGGTCTAACAAGGCATCTCCCCTGGTAGGGCTGTGCACCTCCTGGGTTAGATGGTGGTCCTGCGCTCTGCCTAAGAACCTACGTGAGCATTCAGACCAGAAGTTGTGGGTGTTTTCAGCACTCTGCCCGCAAATATTGCCGACCCCTGGTGTAGATGCTGACCTGGCTGGCTGAGGCATGAGGGTGCTTCAGTGCAGTGGCTGCCTGCTGACTAGCCCCACGTTGAAGCACCCTCATGCGCCAGCCAGCCCCACCGCGGCACATTGAGCCCAATCAGAGCAGCCCCAGGCTGTCAGGCTGCCCCTCCAGGCCCCCTGTCAGCTTGGCTGCCGTTACCCAGCTCAACATGCTGCAGTCCAGGCGCACAGCCCAGGCACCAACAACCTGACATTCCAGTCTCACAGAGCATGCTTCTTAGCCCAGGAGGCTCCAGAGGCAGCTACACTGCCCAGGCCAAACTGTCTCTATTGTCAGGACAGAACAGAGAAACTGCAGAGGTGCTAGGAAGCATCTTTCAGTCTTTTGCTTGCTACTCCTGAAAAAATCCTTTGGCCTAACCCTAGGGTAAAGGTACAGGAATGTGGCAGTCAAGGTAATGGGAATGATTCACTTCTGTTAACTCTCTGCAGTTAATAATACTGTCCACTTCACAAGCCTCATTTCTGAGTACATCTTCATCTCTAAAACAGTGGTTTTTAACTTTTCATTTGCGGACACCTAAAAAAAATTGAATGGAGCTGCAGACCCCTTTAAATTGTAAGTGGTGTGGGTATTTACATACTTTTCATTGACCATAGTCATCTTTCATGGACCCCTTAGACATAGCCTGTGGACTCCCAGGGGTCAGTGGACCAAAGGTTGAAAACCACTGCTTTAGAAGCAAGAGCCAACCCCTTATTTTACAGAAGAGCTGACAGGAGATGGACAAGCTCATTCCTGGCAGAGCAGGGAATGGAACAGAGATCTTAGTTGGCTCATCCAAGTATCAGCCCTACCTCCCTGTAGGAAAGAGCTGTAGCTGTGTGTGCACAATGCTGTCTATGAAATGGGGTGGTTGCTGTATATGCAATCTACAGCCTCAATTTATTACACATTCTCTCTGGGGTGGCCCACTAATAGACCTAGTTTAATAGACCTACCCACTAATAGACCTAGTTTATGTGGTGCTCTTCTGTAGTGCTGTGCCAAAGGTTTTGAGCGCAGATTTAATGGAGTGCCACATGAAAACATGCCAGAACTTTATTTTTTTGTTTTGAAACCTATATTAAAATACTTGCAGATGTTGTTAGCATTGTATGTACTGCTCTTCTCCAGATTACAAGTGGCCTCTGAAAAGATTTTCCTAGCAGGTTCGAGCCACTGGGTGGGAAGCAAATGTTGGCTAGTCCTTGGAGTTTCTGTGCTGGCACAAAGTGTCCAGTGAATTTTGGAGCTCTCTAAGAATGAGAGTTCCAGACTTTTCCCATGTTTCCTCAGGGCTTACAGTAGGCATTTTAGTGAAAGTTGTGGGCGGAGCTCCTTGCATTATTTAGTCTGAAAGTTAGTCCTGCGTGGAAGAGATATAGATGTCTGTTTGGTGATTTAATTGACTTGAGCAGGGCGGGGCCTTAGGTTTACATTTTGTGTCTTTTCCTTGAAAAAAGTTGGCTAGTCTCGTCAGATGGAGGGGATATTAAGCCTCTTCTGACTGTGGCTTTACAGCCACCACTGGGCATGATGGGAACACCTGCCATCCCTGCTAAGAGCTGGATTTGGCATTTCATGCTTGGGTCTGGGAGACTCAGAGTAACAGTTTTCAGAGGAAAGGAGTCAAGTCTTCACTGCTGAGTGTTGCTTGAAGAAGCTGGTGCTGCTCCTAGAGCAGCTCTCCCAGTGGCTACTTGCTAGTCTTCTCCCAGCATTGCAGGTAGGCCCACATTTTGTGATAATCTGGATTCCAGAATGCATCTGGAATCCTAAAACGGACAGCAACAGGCAACACAAAGTCTGTAGAGGAGCATGAGTATCCAAGGGAAGTTTGGAAAGGGGACTGGATTTATCACAGCTGTCCCAAAATTGGAACCCCTCAGATTAGGAGCTGGGCACTGCTTTTTCATTCCTCACTAAAACTGTAGTGAGGTCATCCTCTCCAGAAAGCACCTGGTACCAAATGGAGCACACATGCACTCTTGTAGTCATGTCACCTTTGGCTTTGGTTCTGCAGGTACTGGATTCTGACCCAGTGGATCAAACCCAGGACGTGGAGGAGGACCTGGGTCTTCTTTATGACAGCTTGGAGGAATGCAACAACAGCGACAGTGGCCCAGAGATTGAAGATAATGAGAGTGTGCACAGCACACCCAAGCCCACCCTTAGGTAAGAGCTGACCAAGGCTCATAGCCGCCTGCAGGCCTGGAGACACTGTAGGACAAGGGGTTACTTGTGGAGCTAAAGCCAGGGACAGCTGGCAGTCCCTGCTTGAGCTAGTCCTCAGAGCTTTGCCCCTGCTCCTCAGGCTTCTGCACCAGGTGTCTTGATCCCTTTTTCTCCTTCCATAATTCCACCAGACACAATGACAGCATTGAGTGAGAAAGACCTTGTCTCCAACGACTTATCTTCCACTTTGAACCATTTACTTGAAAAGGAAGCCTCACCTGCAGATGCTGCTTAGCCACAGATGCTGCTAGTATGAAGTTGACCTTGGATCTGACAGCTGATAAGGAGAATTATGTAACAGCTGCAGCAGCAAAGCATCTAGCTAGCAACCACATTGCCTTGAAGAGTTAATCTCACATCTCAATGGGACCCAGCTGAGAGCTGAAGTCAGACATGATTGATGCAGCTCCCTGCTTTTTGGGTTAGAGAGGGTGCCATATGGGATGGATATTGTCCATCTGTTCTCTGAGAAAAAGAAGCCCTGGTGTCTCATGACATTCCAGCTCATTCACCAGCAACTGCTGGTTGCCCATGGAGTTCTGTGCCAGGGTATGTGCAAACAAGCCTGGTTTTACCCAGGTGCTGAGTTTCCCTTTGTGGCAAGAGACTTCAGCCCACAGGAAGCATTCAAGTGCTGTGCTGATTTAGGCATCATTCAGTGATAAACACCTGCTGCCTCTCTCTGTCCAATGACATGTGCACTAAAAGGTAAGAACTGTGTCTGGGCCAAAGCAGGGAAGTCCCTATGTAGAGTGATTCCATATCCTGTCAGGCTGTACCAGATGCCTCTGAGAAAAAAGAAGGATTCTCAGTTACAGACAGCTTTGGATAACTTGCTTAAAAGGAAAATTTTCTTTCTAGCCACTACATGGAAGGCTGTTTTATTTACAGGGCGTGAGAGGATTGGTGCCTTACATTATGCATTTGAATGCTGCTATAACTGTGAATGCCCTGCCCTTACTATTATTTTGGGGTCAGCCCCTCTAGCCTTTCTCCACCAAGGGGTAACCCATAAGGTAGTAGGGGCTAGGGTTTAGGGCACCCCAAACTCACCCTTCCCTGGGGTTTGGCCCTGGTGGCACTTTCTAGGAGTTGCTTTTCTAAGAGCAGTCCCACCACAATGACCCTAAGCCCCAGTAGGATGCATTTTCCTGTTGTACCCAGGACCAGCCAGCTACACCTGGCTCCCTCTGGAAAGTCCTCTGTGATGGATGTGGTGGCCAAGCAGATATACTCAGCCCCCTGGCTGTGAAAGCAGATGGCAAGAGCTGTGTGGACAGTGTAGGGCATGAGTTCAGGTACTGCAGGACCTAATGGCTATCCATTGCATCCAGACATGTCTCCAGACATTTTGAGTGTTGTCCTACTGGATTCAGACAGGCCTGGATGAGAGAGTGAGGGTGACTCTGTGCAAGTTTCCGTCACTTGAATCCAACTCACACGCAAGTCATGACATCACTGTATCCTCCCATAGATGCACTCAAGTCCTGTGGTGATGCGCTAGCATCAGAGCAGCAGGTGCGGATACACTGGGAGCTATAGCTGCAGACCTGCACACAAGCGGCTCAGGGCATAGAGTTTCTTTTCACTGGACCGAAGCAGCAGTGGAACTCAGTAGTCCCCTAGGTGCATGAGCAGCCCTATTTAGGATGACGCTGCTCACTTCCATAGCATGAGGAAGGGGCCAGAAAAGGTACCCTAAACATTGTCTGCTTCACCTGAACCCTGGTCAGTATACTGCAGCTGATGGGGATCCTACTATAGCAGTCAAAAACCACACAAAAAGACAAAGGTGATACCACGCACCATCAGTGCTTGAAATGTACATACACTAATGAACTGTATAACAGCAAATAGACCAGAGAGGGGAACAGCTATAGTTGGTAGAGAAGTGGCTGGATTCAACATTCAGATAGCAGCCCTGAGTGAAACTTGCATAGCTGAAGAAGGACAACTAACTGAAAAAGGAGCTGACTACACCTTCTGGAGTGGCAATAGTTAAGAGCGATGGGAAGCTGGTGTTGGGTTTCCCATCAAAACACCACTAGTCAGCAAGCTAACAAATCTTACAAATTTTCCCCCCCACCCTGCACCTGGCACCTGCGTGTCAGCTGCCTCATGGCACGGGTGCAGCATGGCTTGGCAGGGTACTGCGTGCTGTCTGGGAGCTGGCGCTGCTGAGGCTGAGCACTGCCGGGCTCCAGCTGATGCGTGGAGCCACCCCAGCTCTCAGGCAAATCTAACTGGGGAATCATACCAGGAGCTGAGGAAATGTTCAGACCTGAACATTCCCCCCAGCTTCTGGTCACTGACTGGTGTCGGGGGGGGGGGGGGGGGCACATGCCCCCCCCAACTCGAGATACCAGTCGCCCATGCCATGCCAGGACTCCCATTGTTAAAACATTTCAAGATTGACCTGAAGTCTTGGGAAGATCTTGCTCAGGATGGTTTCACCTGATGAAGCCTCATCCATACTGGAGCTACCATCTATGAACGGAGAAGAACTGCTGAGGTAGAGCAGAAAGACAAACAGCATAAATCTTGCAACAACAGCATGGCCACTGTTGATCAAGCAACCAAAGTAGTATCTCCGTGAACTGCACTGTCCCGGGCTGCGAGAGCCAGCTGCACCCCGACATTGTCATCACGGACCACGAGGCCAAGAAGATCGTGATCGTGGACGTCACCATGCCCTTCGAGAACCAGCGCCAAGCCTTCACTGACGCCCGGGCTCACAAGTGGGAAAAGTACGCCCCGCTGGCCGACACCCTGAGGGGCCGCGGCTATGACATGACGGTGGACACGCTCATCGTGGGGATGCTCAGAGCCTGGGACCCCAGCAACGAGAGCATCCTCTGCACCTGCCGCGTTTCCCACCACTACGCCAAGCTGATGCTCTGCCTCATGGTGTCTGACACCATCCGCTGGCCCCGTAACATCTACATGGAGCACATCACAGGCCACCGACAGTACACCGGCCCCTCCAGACGAGCCGCTGCCGGACCGGACCTGGAGGACACCGTCGCCTGAACCGGCCCCCTGCTTTGCTTCGCATTGAGAGGATTTCTCCGCCACGGACGACCCCACCCCACCAGAAGAGGACCCCCACGATCGGACTTTATGGACTGAGACGCTTTCTTCAAGCCACTTCCTCCAACATTGCGGACCACTGTAATGGGTTTGTGTGTATCTATCTCCTTTCTCTCTCAGCGTCGCGAACCTCCCCCCTCCCCTTCCCACATCCCCCCACCCCCCAGGCTTAGTTGGCTAACATTGTATTGCTTGTAACCTAGTCACATTCCCCTCCTCTCCCGCATCCCTCGATTGTTAGTCCCTCGCTCGGGCGCTTTGTATTTCCATCTCAGCTTTGTCATCTTTTTTCTGGATTCCCTATCCAAAACGTCTACTAATAAAAGTCAGTCTCTTGTTTAGTGTGCCATAGACAGTTCAAACCACAAATTGGCCTGGTCAGCCGTTCATGTGTTCACAGAAATGAAGCCAACCAGTGATGTCATGGTCATCCTCGAATTAGAAGGAAAACCACAACAACCACTGTGGATGTCCTTTTGCATATAAAACCTCTAGTCAGTCCTTTGCTGAACACCGTCATACTCTTGCCCTCAAGGATGCCGTGCAGCAGCGAGGGCCATAGGTTACTTGTGCTTTACTTGGGGAAGGATTTCCTTGTATCCATTTCAGTTAGTTTCTTCTTGATAACAGTGACTACCCTTTTCCCTGTCTGCTGAGAGGTGGTAGATGGGGATATCCGGGTCCATCACTCTTCTTTATACCTCTGTTACATCTCCGTGTTGGGCTTCAGGGTCTGAAGTGCTCCACATGGAAGACTCTCCAGGACTCCCATCTCTGATTGCCCCTCAGTCAGTGGGGAGAGGGGCCAGAACTGCACAGAGTATTATTGAGAGGAAGAATAGGTGGCCTAGAAAATCTTAGCCTCTTAGCCTAAGAATACAAGAAATGTCACACAGGGTCAGACTACAGGCCCAATATCCTGTCTCTCACAGTGGCAGAGAATGGATGCCAAGGAGAAGAGTATTTCTGCAGAGCCTGTCCAATCTGATCTGTCCCCTACCCCTCTTTCCTTACAGGTTCCAGCATTCAGAGAATTCAGAGCCTGAAGCTCAACCCTCTGGCACCCAGCCTCAAACTTACCAACTGATTTACATAAGAGAGTGGGTGGTTTCATTAGTAGAGAATGGATAGGATAGGAACCTGCTGGGATTCTTCTGACTTGACTTTTCCCTGGCCAAATTGAGAAGCTTGGTGGCACTTGAGAAAAAGCCTCTGAACACCTGTGAGCTTGGCTGGTCTGTGCTCCCTCCCCCAACACCCTGCTGACTGGCCTGTTCCCTCTTGTTGATGTTTGCAAGGCAACTGCATAAGCCCCATCTCCACTGCACATTGTAGGTCATGCTTCTGCTGACAGCAATGACAGGAGTGCTGATACAGATCAGGCCCTGACATCTTTACCACCATGACATAATATAACCCTGGGGAGGTTCTTTTATCTTGGAGTCCAGGGTCAGAAAGGAGCTCAGTTCAGAGAACTCCAGTGACAGGAAGTACCAAGGTACTCTGGGATTTTAAGCTTGAAGGCCTTGTCTGAGCAGCCCTCCCAGGCTCCAGGTCCCTGGTGCACCTGACACCTGTGCTCTGTATGGGGGGTATGGAGTCATTGCTCTGGTTTACCCAGGCTCCTGCACCAGCCTAGAGACCAGAAGGGTATTGATTGCCTGCTGACCTCCTGGTAGCCAACATGCTCCATGGTCCATTGCTGCCTCCTCTTCATTAGCTCATTGAATGCTGAGCTGCTGAACACCCCCTGTGCTCTCTGAGCACACATCTGGGTAATTGTGCCAGCTCCCTGCTGCCAGCTCCCAGTTCCTTTGGATAGTTCCCCATTACTAATCCCCAGCGCATCCTAGAACCAGGGGGGAAAAGGTATCTGTGTGGGTCAGCTAGAGGAAACAGTAAGTCCCAGCAAGCTGTGTACAGGCTGGAACAAAGTGACACAAACCCAGGGAGATGTGAAGCTTTGTCAGCCTACAGTGGGCTCCTTTATACCATGCCAAAAAATGAGGAGGGAGGGGAAGAGTGCTTCGTGCACATGCTCCTTGTACCAGCCTCCCTCCTTCCCTGCAGAGAGCCTACCCCCTTCCTTTAGCTCCTGGCCTCCAGTCTACTTCCAAGATGTATTTGGAGCCCCTTCCTCACCACATGGGCTGAGCTGGGATCCCTGCTCCAGACATGGTTCAGTTTAATGCTCCCCATAGGTTGTTGGTTTGTGTCTTGGGTGATGACCTAGGTGGTTTGGTTTGCTGAGGACAGATAGGTCTCCACTTGCCAGGAGCTCTCCTGTTGCAGTGGGAGAGGAACTGACCCCCAAGTCCCAGATCTCCTAGTACACCTGAGGGAGTTTCCCCATCCCAGGGACAATGCAGCAGCTATCATGGGGGAGGCTCTGCTTTCTGGGGTGTAGACCTTCTGACTTCCTCCTTCCATCCCCTTCTTCCTCCCTGGGGCTGTGTTGGTGAGAGGCCTGCCTGTGATGCTATGCACTGAGGTTAGGCTGAAGGGGGCCAGCTGGGAACATGGTGACTTCATTTCTTTCTTATTTCTCCTCATGCTTTCTCTTGGTCTGTCTGTCCGTCTGTCTGTTTCTTATGCAGGCGTTTCTTTGAGGGAGTCTCTCACTCTGGTTCCCAGAGTGAGATCGGAAGTCTGCACGGCCAGAAAGGGCAGGAGCGAGAATCTGGCAGCCCTGTGAGTTACTCCACCACCGCCACCAGCGCTACCACCCTTTCTTCTCCCCTCCTGTTAGGGGCTTCAGTCACACCAGGCCCACAAACTGCCTGCCTGAGACCTGCCCCCGATACCAGACCTCCCGCAGAAGCATCTCTGTGATTTGTTGGGAGATGCTCCAAGCTCTGTTTCCTTCTCCTTTCTCTCTTTCCCTTGGCATGAGCAGCTTCCTTTCCCAATGCAGGCAGGCTGGGTGTGGGTGGTCTTGACGGGATCATGGGAGGACTCCTGCCCGCATGGCAGCATGGGAAAAACCATCCTATGCTAGCACTTTGAGCAGGTGCCAAAGAGATGTGAGGGAGAGCAGCTTGGTATACTGTCTTAGGGCAGGCTCCCCCACACCTGCATGTGTCTCCTGAAGTAGCTGGGGACATGGCATACACTGCTCTTGGCTGGGGAGCAGACGCCAGGCTGGAGACCAGGCTTCCATGGTACCATACTGGAATGCTTGGTTCTCGATTGATGTCCCCCTCCCATGTTTCCCCAGGGAGAAGTGGACAAGTGGAAAGTTGGAGCCTCACGGGCCCTGGAGGAGGTTGGCACAGAGGTCTCTACTGGGGTAAGTATGTAGTGGTTCAGGCCTTTTCACCCAGGCCTCAGGAGCTGATGGGGTCCCTCTAGCAGTGCTTGCCTGACCAGCTTGTTTCTCTGGTACACATCCAGCATGCCCAGCCTCACAGTATCTTATCCTCTACACTGCCTCCAAACCGAGAGAGTGAGCCAGCTTATGTGGCTCCATGTCTCTGACCTTACTAAGGGAAGGAGAAAATACTGCCAGCTTGGATGGGTTCTGAGAACAAGAAACTGATGTGAAGCTGGAACAGGTGGGAGTGGGAGCTGAGTATTAGGATAGCTCATGACACAAGCCCAGGTATAGGGGTTGGGATTCCAGTCCCAGCTCTCCCTTGATTCTCCCTTGACTCTCTCTCTCTGACATTTGGAGAGTTATTTAGGGTGAGTTTGTCTGAGGTCTCAGCTACGCAGTAGCTCTGCCATGCCATACAGCATGTGAAGGGTACATGCATTGATGTTTGGAAACTTCAGATCCTGTGGTGATGGGGCCATGTAAGCTCATATGTAGGCGCATGTAAGGGGGGCGCTCAGGTGCTGGGGGAAGCAAGCATATCTTGGGGAGGCCTTTGCTAGGGCGTAGTCTTGGTGCTAACAGAGACGGCCTGTGACCTCCACAATGCCCTGTGTCATGTCCCAGTGACTCCTACTGCTGCAGTGAGTGACATTCTTTTTGCTGTCAGCAGGAGCTAGAAGCAGAAGAGTCCTCCCCTCGGCCAGGCCCAACAGAGGCCTCTGCAAAGGAGAGCAGTGTGGACAGACTAGCCCAACTGGGCAACACGAGCAAGCCTGAACTTCCAAGCGCCGTGTCACCCAGGTAAAGCAGGTCTGCTGTAGTCCTTCCCTGCCTGCTGAGATGGCTGCACAGAGCCTGGGCCTGTATGGGAGAGCTGGTGAAGGTCACTAGTTTGTTTCCTTGGGAACCAGAGTGCTGAAGGCAGAACCACAACTGGGACCAGGGGACATACAGGTCTACAACCAAGTTGGAAAGGTGCTTCTGGCAACTCTGCACCTTCACCTGCCTCTGTTCCTCCTGAGCTGGGGACAGGGCCAGTGTCAGGCAACACAGGCTAGCAATATCCATCTGTCCTCAGCTAATAGGCAGTGGTGGTTCTTTGTCAAGAAACAGCCTCCTAATTCCTTGTCCCTTTTGAGGAGGTGCTGGGATTTGCAAGAAGCCTTTATGATATGCTTCCTCCCCTAGCAAACCTTTAATCTCAAGGAATAACGTGTCCCTTGCCTGCCCCTGGGTGCAGCCAGCCCAGTCCTGGGGGTCTTGCTCACATCCTGTCTTGGGAAATGGCACCTGCAACTGGCAGTTCCTGTGTGCCCACTCAAGATGGTTCTGGGTAATATGTGCTGCCCCAGTCTGCAGTCTTGGCATGGGTGCAGGGAAGGGGGTGACTACCACAGCAGAACCTTTTGCGGTTTCTTGCTTCACAGCAAGGCTGAGAGCAAGCAGCTGTGGCGGCCCCGCAGCACCTCCATGAAAGACCGGCAGAACTCGAAGGCCCAGAGCGACCGTGCCAGCAGCCTAGACAGCGAGAGCTCCCCAGACTCCCGGCTCAACACTCAGGTTAAGCTGCAGTAGGACTTAGGAGGGACTGCCCAGCAGGAGAGGGACTTGTTCCTCCTGGGAGGTGCCTTTCCTCAGGACAGAGGAGCTTGGTAGGGGGTGGTGTGGCAAGAGGTGAAAAGAGAGGCCACAGTGTATGAGAGAGCCTGGCCTTGCTTGGGAGAATAAGGGGAGCTGTGTAGAGCTTAACCCTGCCTCATTGCACTGCTGCAGGCACCCCGGAAGTCAGTTTATGATCAGCTGAACCAGATCTTGGTCTCAGATGAGCATCTTCCTGAGAGCATCATCCTGGTGAATGCTGCTGAATGGCAAGGACAGGTGAGGACAAGGGAAGCCTGTGAAATGGGCTGTGTTTGTCAGGTGCAAGAGAAGATATGTCTGGTCCCAGTGATGTAGAAAGGGTGGAAGTGGGCAGTCTGTATATCCTTGCTGTTTGCCTTAGGATGCAAAATGCTGTTACTGTATTAGGGGCTTCCCCATCCATTAGGAGCATCTACTCAGCAGAAGCTTTGAATCTGCCATTCTGGATAACTTGCAGTCTACAAGAGCTGGCTGAGGATCATCTGCTCATTGATTTACATTTTTAGCAAACCCTAGAACATGGGGGAGGTTCCAGGAGGCTTGAACAGAGCTGGCATGGTGCCACCATTCCCAAAGGGAAGTGAGGTGCCCAGGAGAGCTATAGGTCACATGGCCTGGCATCAGCCATGGTCAGAGTAACTGTAAAGCTGGTTGGAAATTCAGCTGATTAAGAATTCAAGGATGGGAAAATGATTTTTCTCAGTCACTGGGTTTTACTGACTGCGGGGATAAAATATTTTTAGACTTTTGTAAGGCATTTGACTCAGTACCACATACTATTTTGATTAAAATATTACAACCTTTAACCATACAGAACAGCATCCAGAAACCTTTTAAAACACTGGCTGGAACAACCTGGGTCTGGTCCTATACAAGCTAGGTGGCTTCTGTGGCATGACAGCAGCATAGGACTTTCCCTGTGCCCACCCTGGGGCCAGGCAGCTAGGAGCTGCACCCATGCCACTGCTGCTTATCCCAGCCCCCAGCTCCCCGGCTGGGGTGTAGGTGCAGGTTCTAGCCGGTGTGGAGCTGCACCAGGGCCAGACAGCTGGAAGCCACATTCACACTCCTACTCTCTCTGCCCTACAGCTGAGAGGACGTGGGGAAGAAGAAGCAGCAACAACATGGATAAAACTTCCAGCTGCCCAGGCCCAATGTAGCTCCCCACCAGTTGGAAGTTGCCTGTGTGCCCCGACTGTGGGGAGGCTAGAGGGCAAGCAGAAAGGAGCAACTGCTGCAAGGGCGCAGCTGGAAGTTGCCTGGCCCTGGTCCAGTCCTGGCTGTTTAGACCTGACATGAGCATAGGCAAAGTCCTGGGACTCTGTAGGCCAGATCCATTGGTTTCACAGGGCAGATCTGGCTCATGGGCTGTATATTGCCAACCTAGGTACAGAATAACAATAGAGTCCATTTCCAGAGATAAGCTAATTAGTGGACCGAATTGAAAGAAGTCTGCTCCATCGAGGGAGAAACATTACTGACTAGAGGATTTCAGTAGTAGGTGAGATACTATTTAATGCTTTCATCAGTGACCTGGAAGTAAAGGTAGCATTACAGTGATGTAACCATGATAGTTCAGGAATTATGTGAGAGGCAAGGATTTGTTAGGGTGATATCTTTTATTGGGCCAACCGCAATACTACTGGGAATATTTGTGGATGACACAATGATTGGTGAAGTGGTAACTAATGATGAGGGACAGAGGAGCCATACAGAACAATCTGGTTCACTTGATGGGGGGGCCCATTCAGATGGAAACATTTTAATGCAGCCCAAATTCAAGGCTGGACATCTAGAAACAAGGAATTTAGGCCACCCCTCCAGTCAGAAATCAGTTTCTAAAATGTATTTAGGGTTCCTAGTAGACAAGCAAGCACTAAGTGTGGGGTTCTGTTAAAAAGAGTTAAGGTCAGCTCTGGATGTCTATAAGGAGGAATCATGAGCAGGAGCAGGGAGGAGAATTTACCAAACGTCACTGTGCAGCACTGGTGAGATGGATACTGCATCCAGTTCTGGTGCCCACATTTTACAAAGATTATAGAGGATGTAGAAAAGCCATGAAAAATGAAGCTCTGGAGAAAATGCTTTGCAGTGAGTGACTAAACTTACCTCAGGACCGACACTGGTGGTGTGGTCTTTGGGCTTCTGGTCCAGGTGCTGCTTCCCCCACTGCTCTTGCTGCTGCTGTCACCAGAGTCTCTGGGCTCCCCTGCCTCCTCCAGCTTCCTTTGCTTGCCTCCAGTCCCAAGGGCAAGGGATCCTGCAGCCAGGAACATCAGGGTGATGGGGGGAGGCATGGCATCTGGCCTGAGGGATGTGTGGCCTGTGCATCATGTGGCAGAGGTCCTGTAGGCCCCAGTCACTCAGAAGTTGGATGTTCTTGGCTTACCTTATCCAAAAGGTAACTGAGGAGGCTGGATTAGCATATGTAAAGTACCAGGCAGTAAGGCAGGATGGCCAACACAACTGGAATGGGCAGCCTCTGTGTGTGGCTTGTGGCAGATTAGGAAGGTTTCAGGGAAAACTGCAACAGGTAGGGGAAAAGGCAGAAAGCAGAGCAACAGATTGGGCTTGGCAAGGGGATTGTAGTGGCACTTGGGGAGGGTATGGGGCTTAAATTGTAGCACGCCTGCCATAAAGGTTGGTTCAACACTAAAGGGTCTGGAGGGCCTGAAGGAAATACCAGGCACTCAGGGGTTCTTTGCTCTAAGGGAGAACAGCTGAACCAGTGTTTGGAGGCTAGTGCCAGACATTCAGAGAAATAAGGCCAGTTGTTTCACCATGAAGGTGACTTGCCCCTGGAACAAGGTACCAAAGGAAGTGGTAGCTTTTTCATTTTCGGGTGTCTTCAGATCAAAGCTAAATGCTGTTCTGGGTGACGTGGCCCAGCCAAACATAGATTCTTGGTATTGGTGCATGGGTGGCCAGGTGAAATTCTCAGGCCTTTGTTATACAGGAGGTTGTGTTTGTTACTGTAATTATTAGAAGTGTACCAATACATCAGTCTGATATCAGATCGGCACCAATATAAAGAAATTTGACTATATTAGAAATGGGCCTGAAGTGGCTGATAATTTGGCTGATAACTGTCTGTATGTGCGCACAGCTGCAACTGCAGCACACCATGCAGACAGCAAGGGGCACAGCCCGGCAGTGTGGAGAGCTGCATGAACCTGGTAAATCTGTTGTGGTAAAAGGGGAGGGGGGAAGGAAGGGGTGTAGGGGTGCAAATCAATGCACCCCCACAGTAAGGGAGGGGGTGGGGCTGGGGTAGGCACTGCCCAGCTAGGGTGGGCACAGGACGGAGCTGCAGCTCATCCAGCGGGGGGAGGAGGGGTGGAGAGTGGCTCCCATTACTGCATGCCACTTGTGCAGCACTCATCCAGGAGGACACAGGGTAGGCCATGTGCCCCTGGATCTGCGCGGTGCAGGCTGGGTGGGCTGCAGCTGCAGGCTGGGGCCAGGGGCCATGCTGTGCTTGGGGCGGGCAGTGGCAATGGTGCTGGGAGGGGGCTACGGGAGGGCTATGATGAAATATGGGGTGACTGTAGTCCCCCTCCCAGCGCCGCTGCCACCTGCACCATGTATAGTGTGGCCCCTGGCTCCAGCCCACCCTGCCCTTCCCTGCACAGATCCAGGGGCGCACGTCCCCCATACCCTCCCAGACGAGCGGTGAAAGCCTCCCCCCCGCCCTCTCCATGCCCCCCACATGAGCCACGGCTCTGTTCCGCCCTGCCCCAGCTGGGCAATACTTACCCCAGCCCCACGTACTCCCTCACCACAGGGGGCATTAATCTGCCCCACCAGACCCCTTCCCTCCCCTTTCACCATGACAGATTTACCAGCTGAACGCAGCTGTACCAGAAATTGGATTGGTATTGGCCAATATGCCTCCTTTAAAATTGGCTGTTGGTATCAGCCCCAGAAATCTCTATTGGTGCACCCCTAGTAATTATACCTCCCAGCCTTTCTCTCTGCCAGACCTACACCTAGCAATGAGCACAGGGCTGGCTGGCACTGGGGCAACTTCACAATGTTGCATGTCATATGCATGCCCTTTATGCCAGTCACAGTTAGTGTAACAAATACATTTCCTAAGGGACAGTCCAGGCCTCAGCTGTCACATTCCAGTGAAATTTGAATAGCTTTCATAGATTTCATAGACATCAGGGCTGGAAGGGACCTCGGGAGATCATCGAGTCCAGCCCCCTGCCCAAAGGGCAGGAAGTCAGCTGGGGTCAGAGGATCCCAGCAAGATAAGCATCCAATTTACTCTTGAAGGTGTTCAATGTAGGTGCTTGAACCACCTCTGATGGCAGGCTGTTCCAGACCTTGGGGGCTCGGACAGTAAAGAAATTCTTCCTTATGTCCAGCCTGAAACGGTCTTGCAGGAGTTTGTGACCGTTCGACCTCGTCATCCCTTGGGGCGCTCTGGTGAACAAACGTTCCCCCAGATCCTGGTGGTCACCCCTGATAAACTTATAGGTGGCCATCAGATCACCCCTGAGCCTGCGCTTTTCCAGGCTAAAGAGTCCCGTGGCTCTCAGCCTGTCATCGTAAGATCTGTTTTCCTGACCTCTGATCATGCTCATGGCTCTCCTCTGGACTCTCTCAAGCTTCTCCACATCCTTTTTGAATTGTGGAGCCCAAAACTGGACGCAGTACTCCAGCTGCGGCCTCACCAAGGCCGAGTACAAGGGGAGAATGACGTCCCGGGATTTGCTCAAGAAGCATCTATGGATGCAAGCCAGCATTTTGGTCGCTTTATTAGCCGCAGCATCGCATTGCTGCAAAAGTTACTACTAGAACAGAGGTTCATTTACCTTGGAGTAAGTCATATGGTATGGTCAGTGCAGCTGTAAGTCCAGGAAAGCCTGAGAAAGCAGTGACCTAGCTGCTAATTGAAGCCTACAGTGGGTGCGCCTGGAGATGGGGTAGCCATGGCTGAACCTCTCTGCCAGGACCGTGGGATGACTCAGCAGTGCCCAGGTCAGTGGCCTCACTGCACTGCCCTGTCAGACTCCCAGCTGGACATGAGTGAACCAGCAGCAGTCTTTGCCAAGAAAAACTGTTCCTTTCTCATCCGCTAGAATTCTTTGAGGGGGTTCCCAGACCTCTGGCAAAAGGGTGACCTTAGATTTATTTTGTATTTGACTGTATTTGTTTTTGTATTTTGGGAAGGTAGGTAATTATGGGTAACAGGCAAGGCTTTCCTCAACCCTCACCCCCAGCTGAAGAGCAGCAAAACAAGCAGGAAGAAATGATCAGGTCTTCATCTGGAAAGGGGTGGCCAGGGTGTGGGTGAGGACCTCTGCTCCCCCACTGTGTCTCCATCAAATATTTTTTATCTGGTTGCAACAAACCAGCCAAGTAAGCACAGCACAAATACTGGATGAGATCTCCCTTGGGTTGCCCAAGAATTCAAATGAGGAGGTTGTACCTGAGCACTCATTGTGCAAACAAGAGAAGCCAGAGAGTGAAATACAGTGCGATAGTTTCCTTTTAGCATCGACCTAGAGAAGGGAATGGTCAAAGAGGTGGCAAAACCTACATATGAGGCAGTTATTTAGGTGAGTCAGGACTGAAGACCTGGCTCTGGAAGGGCCTACCCAAGATGGTGAATGGGCAGACAGGGTTTGGTTCACCATTGTACAAAGTAATGCACCTGGAAAGGCTGCATCTCTCCTCACTTGGATGAAAGGGGAGCAAATTGCAAACTCATCCAAGGAACTCCTTCCCTCCTCCAGAGAAGCCAGCCTCAGGTTGCCAGAGAGCTGGGACCTATGCCACGTGGTTGGGCTCCTTGTCAATGGTGTCCACAGCACCAGCACCAGCTTAGGATGTCAGGTTCCCAGGATGATTGTTGCTAGGCTGGGCATGGGGCTGTGGACAGGAGGGACAGGTAATTATGTGAGGATATCCTGCAGGGGCTGGCAGGGGCACCGTGTTTGAGCCCATCCAGGCTGAGTTTTTGTGCACATCCCTGGGAGGCTCTGTGGGGCCCAGTTGTCCAACACAGCAGTGAGGGGACCCAGAGCATGGTATGGCATACCAGGAGCTCATGACTAGCTCTTGCCTTCTCTCTGGATTTGTGTTGATAGTACGTGAGTGAGCAGCTGCAGCCACACAAGCAGCCCGTCGTCTCCACCTGCTCCATGGCAGATGTCCAGGCTGCCTTCAACACTATCGTTGCTCGCATCCAGAGATAGTGAGTAGAACCCAAGACAGGCCTAGCACCTGTGGTGGGGAGAGTCAATGACCTGGCCTTGGGGAAGGAGCCTGCCTTAGTAGGGTGGAGACCTGGCCCTGTTTGCTGCGATTTGCTTGATCCATTTTTCAGGAAAAGAGTAAGCTTCTGCTCCTGGCCTGGGTAGGCAAGGTGTGGCTGCCAGCCCGAACCCCAGAGAGGTGCCAAGGCCTGGCAGCCTCCACAAGTCAGCTTCTGAAATGCCACCTGCACCAGGTGCCCCACCCCCTACTCCCACCCCACCGCCAGTGAAGCACTGCTGTGGGTCTGGAGGAATTAGAGCAGAAGCAAATGGTGCAGTGACCAGGCGGGAGGCAGGATGTGGGTGGGGCTGGTGAGTAGATGCAGGACTGGGTCCCTAACATATAGGTTGGGAGCTGGGGTGAGCAGCTTGTGCACAGCTTGGTAGGATGTTAAGCCTGAACCCTGCTGATGATCGTATCGGTCTCTGGCTATTAAATGCTAGTTCCTGGCCTGCACAGGGTAATTTTGAGGCGAAGCAGCTGGGTTATGAGTGGATGTGAAGATGTACGTGGCTGAGTTAGGAGTGCACAAAGGCAGGTTCTAGTGAGATGCAGAGCCCCATGGCTGTGCTCAGGGTCTGGGCTCCTTCCCACTGCCTGGCCATGGAGTTTGACATCATGCAAGCCAAAGAACTCCAAGCTGTGCCTTGGCAGCCACCCTGCACCATAGCCCATGCAGGAGTCAGGGAGCAGCAATGCTGTGGCTGTGCATGAGAGCTGTGTGGGCAGGGACCACAGCTGTGTGGGCAGCTGTCAGTGAAGGGATGAGGGACCTGCCCATCTGGAAGCAGGCCCCTGAGTGTGGAGTATGCCATCCCCTGTATCGGAGTAGGGGGTAAGCCTGGCCCTGGCTTTGCTCTGAGTCTCTCAGGGGTTTCTCTTCCTTCGGCAGCTGTAACTGTAACTCCCACATGCCTCCCCCAGTCAAGGTGGTCGTGGCAGGAGATCAGAGCTACTTGAGTGTGGTCCTACGCTTCTTTGTGGAGCAGCTGGCCAGCAAGACCCCTGACTGGCTCAACTACCTCCGCTTCCTCCTGGTGCCGCTGGGTAAGAGCCAGCCCCAGCACTGGGATCACCCCCTTCTCCCAGCTCCAAGGGCCCCATCCCCTCTCTCAGCCTGAGCTGTTCAGGGATTTGGGGAAGGGCCTTCTGGAACCCTTCAAACCAGGTGCAAAGGTGGGGCCTCTGTATGTATACAGGCCCTGCTTCCAGCTACTGCCCGCTCCTGCTCTCTCACCATCACCTCCTTCTCCTTCCAGGCTCCCATCCCCTGGCCAAATACCTGGCATCTGTGGATAGTAAGTACAATGCCCTCTTTCTGGACACAGCCTGGAGAGAGCTGTTCAGTAAAGTCGAGGCCCCCAGCTCAGGTAAGTGGCAGGAAGGGCAGGAGCTGCCTGTGGGAAGTGTCAGCTCAAAGTGGGGAGGGAGGTTGGCAGTGCCTAGGGTGGACAAAGGCTACAGGCTGAGTAAACTGCTTGCTGTGCTCTCATCTCTGCTTATTTTCCTAGACACTGTGGATATTCCAGGCCGAGTTGCCCAGTTCATTGCAGGGGCCAGCCTCTCTCACCAGCTGCCCATTTCGGAGGCCATGCTGACTTACAAGCAGAAGAGGTGAGTGCTGAGTCTGAGCACTGGGCCCCTCTACCAGTGTTGTCACAGAGGTCAGGAAACACCTGAGCTCTCTCCTGTGTTCTGGGGCACACACGTGTCCAGCCAGGCTCCCCCTGGACAGATTACAGGGCTCCTGCCATGCCATGCATTACTGTTGTTGACCATGCACCTCAGGTTATTGCAATGCCTCAGGTTGCTCATGACACTTCCAGCTGTTGCACTGGCTAGGGATTGCAGAGGAGAGCTGCAGGCCAGAATGGGCAGGCCCCTGCACCTTGCTGTGCTCCAGCCTGCTTCCCCCTTGTGCCCCTGGAGCCCAGCCAACTGGTGTTGCCCCCAGAGAGCAGAGGGCTTCTTTCTCTGCTAGGCTTGAGCAGTGAATACAGCACAGCAGGACCTGCACTCCCCTACTTGAGGGACTTCTCACTTCAGTGATGGAGGAAGAAGAGGAGGGCAAAATCTTCTTGAGAGAAGAGCAGCCACCGGGATAAATTAACTTCCCTAAAGAGTGGGAGACATGGCAGGGAGCAGTGAGAGGAACCCCAGGGGCTGTGTGCAGATCTGATTAAAATTGGGTACATATGCCAAGGCTGGCAGCAGGGTCCATCTCTGGAGGGGGCTGGTCATAAGGAAAAGGGAAGTTCATTTTGCCCAATGGCTGCTCTTCTCTCAAGAAGATATTAACCTCCTCTTCTTCCTCCCCTTGTGCTGGGCTTTCTCCCCCATGTCCCCAGCCCAGAGGTTCATGTGCTGTTGCAGGGCAGGGAGCCCACTGGCTGTGAACCAGCTTTGTTCCCTGCAGAGGATCTCAGAATTTTGCCATCACCTTTTCCCTGTCAGTACAGAACATGGGCAGGGACAGGGAAGTTGCAGCTGCCTGGGCACCAGCTCCCAGCCTGGGACTTGGACTTCCTAGACGCTGCTGAGCATTGTGATCTCTGTGGGGGGGGGTGGAGGAGATGCTGAGCATCATGGCTGTTGGGAAAAGAACCACAAAGCAGTACACCTGTTTGTCTCCAGAGAAACTCAAGGCTAGAATATCTGGGACTGTGGGGAAGGAGTGAGATACAGAGAGCTGTGGTAGGGGGCATAGGGCAAGCAATGGCGGGGGCCAGTATGTCAGGATTTAAGGCTATTGGTAAAGCTGTGTGCAAGAGGCAGAGGGAGTTCCTAGGGCTGGGACAGGGTAGGGGCCATTGGTCATGATGGAGTGGCACTGACACAGCTGTTGTTTAAAGGAACCCCACTACCTCCAGCCCCCAAACAGATGACTGGGCAGTGCCACAGGCCTGTCTTCCCTCCACCCCCCGTATCTTTTCCAGAAGCAGCACAGAGACTGGTATGAATAGTGTCCTCACCCCACCCTGGGAAACAGTGACTTGGACATTGGGTCCTGCCCTGGTTGGGGCTGGGCACAGGGGTCTCTCAGCATATGGGCCAGAACTGGGGGCTAGGCAGCTCCTGCTGGGGGTCTCTAATGACTTGTGTTCCAGCAGCACTTTCATCTCTCCCTTCTCTTGGTTTCTGGCATTCAAGGAAGAGAAGTCTCTATTTTGATTTTTATATCAGGTACTGGTGTGTAGCTCGCTGCATTGGTGCCTCATTCTGTGTGTCTGTCCAGCCTGTTTCTGTGTCTGGGAGAAAACCCCCGGGCCTGGCTGCTACAGCAGGCCCCTCCCAGGACCAGAGCAGAGCCCCCTTCTGCCCCCAGCACCCTGGTTGCATGTATTCTCCCTGTGGAAGGGAGACTTGCCTCTTCAGCCCCTGCCCAGTGCTGCATGCCCCACCTGCCTCCTCCCATATCCTGTATGTCCCTGTGCTGCAGTGTTGTGGGGAGGTGGGGGGGGCTGTGCTGTGCAGGGAAGAGGGACCTGTCCTGATGCCTAGGGGCAGGGTGGGTCTAGCCTGCCCCCTTCAGGGCTCAGGGCAGGACTGTTGTGAGCCCTGAGGTGGCACGTGTCATCCTCACCATGCTCTGTTCCATGCCACACAAGCCCCAGTGCTCTGCTTCCTCTGCTGGGCTGGTGGCCACAGGGACTTTTCTCACCCACCTTGCTGTCCTGCAGAATAGTTCCTCAGCTGCCTAATGAGGGGGGAGCTGGCTGTGCCCAACAGGCCTGTGTCCATGCCCAAATATGGCCCTCCTGGCTCCAGAGGCCAAGAGGAGCCCTCTGGTCCCTGCAGCAAGTCACAGCTTTTAACCCTCATCTCTCCCCTCGCACAGCCCGGACGAGGACTCCTGCCAGAAGTTTGTGCCATTCGTGGGGGTGAGTGTTTGGAGTGGGGAGGGGAGGCTTTGGCCATGGCAAAGGCTCTGCACCCATTGGAGGTCCAACCCCACCCCTGCCAAGTTCTCAGTGGCAGGCAGTGGTGGGTAGTAAGCTGCAAGCAGAAAGCTGCACAACAGAATTTGGGAGATGGGGCCAGCAGGGCTCCAACTGTGGAAGGGCTCTGATGTGTCTCTCTCCTTAGGTGGTGAAGGTGGGGCTTGTGGAACAGTCCTTCAGTGCCTCAGGTGAGACAGCCTACCACCTTGGAGGCTGGGTATGGCCCTGGGCTCCCACATAGCACCTGTGCCAGGATGGCCATGGCTCTCAGCTCAGGGGCAGGAGGTCCTCCTCAGGGGATGAGTGATGGACTTGAGAGACCCAAACAGGCTGGGACTGCCTGGGCAGCATGGTAGATAACTCTCTTGACAGCACACAAACTCTGCAGCCTTGGGCTGCCCAGGGTGCCCTGGCAGACCCCCACATGCCACTCACTGCAGTGCAGTGATTCATGGCTCTGGGGCTGTGCACCCAGTTGTGCTGTACTGGGTTGGCATCACCATTCCACCCTGCAGCCAGCCATGGCAGCACTGGGGAAAGGGCTGCAGGTCTGCACTTAGCCTCATTCCTAGTGAGCGAGCAGCTGGTGCTAGACAGCAGCCCCCTTGCCACCTGGAGACATGCACATGCCATGCCCCTCCTTGCCCCAGGGAGCTGTGAGAGCACCCCATGCTCCCTTCCCTCCCCCAGCAGTGGGCAGGCAGACCCCTGTTTCTGTCCCTTGTCCTTTAACTGGCTACTATGTTTCATCCATGCTAGTGGACTCTGATGATGCCACCATCTGCACCACTTCCCTCCTGAGCTCTGGTACACCATCAGGTGGAAGCACCGTATACAGCAAGGAGGCCGTTGGCACCCCACCGCCTTCTCCGTCCGTCAGTAGCAGCCTCTCAGGGACTGGGTAAGGCTCTGCACTGGGTGCTGAGGGCCAGACTCTGAGGAGATGATGCTGTGCCATGACCAAATCAGGGGCCTAATAGTAATGGCCTTCCCAGGCCACCATATCCAGGCCCCTGTGATCACAGAAAACTGACCAAGGTGCTTCCCTGCTGAAGGAGAAGTGTTCAGCTCCTACGCTGCTGTGTCATGCTGGAGGGGAGGGGGGTGGTGGCAGTGCAGTACAACAGATGGGCAGGAAGATAGGGGAGCAAGAGCTCTTTGCCGCAAGGCTGTGGTTGCTTCCAGGGTGCACTCTATGCCCCAGTTCGCTGTTGCTGTAGGCCTGCTACCAGGTCAGTGCCTGGGTGCAGGGGAGAGCTGTACCATGGCTAGCCAGGGTTGCCTGTGTAGTGAGCACCAGTACCACGTTGCTCCCACATTTGGGACAGCTTGAGTCGGAGAACTGTGCTGGCTGCATGGCACATGAAGGAGAGCAGAGCGTGCAGTCCCTTGGGGAGTGGGGCTGTGTGCTCTGCTTAAAGTCATGCCTCCCTCAGTGCAGGGTGCAACCCCATGCCCCCTTTATCCTACTGAGCAGCGCCCAACCTTGGCCCTGAATGCCAACAGGCCCCACAGCTGCTGTTCTTCCTTCCTTTCTGCTTCAGGACTTCCCCATCTTCAGGAGTTTCCTCTACCTTCCTATGCTTCTCCTGCTCCCCCAGAAAACTCCTCCCCACTGCGATGGGTAGCTGCACTCTGGGGCTGGTGCCAAGCCCTCAGAGTGGATTCACCAGGCTGGCTTCAGGCATAGGCTTACAGCTGTGCAGTGTTCACACCCTGCCTCATGGGCTAGCAGGAATCCCTGCAGCTGCAGGATTCATAAGATACTGTACATGTATTTACTCAAATCTAAGATGAGGTGTTGTGTTTCCCCCCTGCCCCCAATAAGTCTGAGGGGGGAAAATCCTCTTAATTTGCTTACAAAGTGGAGGGGGCCAGTTCTGTGGCACTAACTCAGGTCTTGTGCCAGACCCACAGCAGCTTCCTGCCATTCCCATCCTCCTTCCCCCAGTTTCTCTCTGCAGCTTCTGTTCCCTGCGCCCCTCTACCCCCTTCCCTCCACTTACTGTCAGGTGCAGCTCAGGGTCTGGCTCAGGTTGGATTCCTTCTTGGGCAGAGAGTGCAGGGAAACTCCATGCCCTGCCTGGCCAATCAGCAGTGCAAGTGCCTCTCCATGGTCCTCCAAGGACTACACTTCTTCATGCTGTGCTCTGTGACCTGGCAAGGTACGGAGCCCGAGCAGTGTCTCACAGTAAGGAAGGGGAAGAGGTAGAGGCAGAGACTGGGGGGGAGTTGGGATAAGGGGTACAGATTGTGGGGAGTGGGGTGGCACAGATGGTGAGGATCTGGGGATGGGGTGGTGTAGGTGGCAGGGGGGACAGGAAGGCTGCAAGTGAAATAAATGGGAGTAGAGGGCAAGGGGTGCTACCTGACACCCCCCGACCCCCAACCACTGCTTTCCTTGCTGTAGGAGTGATGGAGGATGGATTTAGGACAAGCTTTCAATAATTAGATTCTGTACCTTGAAAATTGTAACAAATGTATACATTTTCTATATATAGCATCTAATTATTGTGGGGTCATCTTAAATTCATGGTCAACTTAGTTTTGAGTAAATACAGTAAATAGAGGCACCAGGGTGAGGCTAGCAGCTGGCCCCTGAGGGCCACAGCAGGGGTCAACAGCTGCTGGGGGATGGGTGTCAGACAGGGCATGATACCACCCGGGACACTGAGGAACAGTGTGGTCGCTGGGGGGGCAGGAAGTGGAAGCCCTGAGCTGCTGGTGTAAGTGAGGCCACATGGTCATGGTGTCTTTGCCCTCTCTGCCCCCTTCACCTCACCAGGTCCCTGAGCCCTGGGGTGGAGGTAATGGGCCTGCAGGTCGATTACTGGACAACTCAAGGGCCTGAGAAGAAAAAGGAGGGAGAGAAGCGGGAGACAGGCATGAAGAACACGCTGAAGAGCAACTTCCGTTCACTGCAGGTCAGCCGCCTGCCCAGCACTGGGGAGCCGGCGCCGCCCACCACCATGGCCATGACCGTGGTCACCAAGGAGAAGAACAAGAAAGGTAACAGCTGCCAAGGGCCAGCACAGCAGTGAGGCAGGACCTCTTTTTCTCCACCCAGGGCAGTAGCATTGCTCTGTTGGGTCCCAGCTGCTGGGAAAGATTAGAGCAGAGCAGGAAGGCAGGTGCCTTCACCCAGTCAGTGTCTGGGGATGTGCTTTCTCTTGGCAGTGATGTTCCTGAGTAAGAAACCAAAAGAGAAGGACCTAGAGCCCAAAAGCCAGGTGATTGAAGGGATCACGCGTCTGATCTGCACTGCCAAACACCAGAACACTATGCTGCGAGGTAAGGGTTGGGGGGGCCTCATAATGCACTTTCACCCAGCTTCTTCTGCAGCTGGTACCAAGGCCATGGCACCAGGCAAGGAGGCCACTGCCGCTGCCCCTGCCTCTGCCCTTGGTGCCACAACAGCTGAAGCAGCTGAGTGAAAGCATCCCCTTGCTGTGCATGTGCTGGGCCTTCAGGCTGACTCAGTGTGAGCGTGCAGCCCCTGCCATGAGATAGCTGAGGGATGTGGGGGACAGCACAGTCTGTGCCCCAGCTGAGCTAGACCCTCCCTCTCAGTTTCTATCGATGGCGTGGAGTGGAACGACGTGAAGTTTTTCCAGCTTGCAGCACAGTGGCCAACACACGTCAAGTATCTCCCCGTGGGCATCTTCGGCTACATGAAGAGTGCATGAGGTGGCACAGCAGCCGAGAGGACTCTACTGAGCAGGGCCAGAGTGGGGAGCAAACCCTTTTCCTTTCCCTTTCCCTCCCACCAGGCACCGTAGGAGCTGCCTCCTGCCAGCATAGGCTGGCTGCAAGTGTGGCCCATTCCCCATTCTCCAGGTGACACATCTCTCTACATGTACACCCTTGAGGCTTTTTAATGTGATGCTGTGGCAGGTGAAACGGTATCAGGCAGCTTCCAGTAACAGCCAGAAATCTGAGCCTGTCCCCTCCCATTACAAGGGCGTAATAGCGCCCCTGCCCTGGGGTAGGGATAGGGGCTAGGAACTGCCACAGAGACCAGTGCTACAGTGCTACTGAGGACCTAGGCAAGAGGAGCCCTGCTGCCTACCGAGGTGCACAAGTGCAGGTTAGAGGAGCCCCTATATCCTGTTATCTAAGAAACCTGCCCTCTCCCCCCACCCTGCTGGGCCACCGAGGCTAGATGGCCTCCTCTGCATGAGTGTTTTGAGCCACGGAGGCCAAGGGGCTGGGGCAGGGAGCTGGGGGAAGAGATGCAAGCTGTGCTCCACAGGAACACTCGTCCCATAGCAGAAATGGCTGGCAGCACCAGTCAGGTTACAGGAGGGACACTAGGCAAGGGATCTCTTCCCCTGCAATCCGCTTTTCCTGGGTGGTTGTGGCTGGGGGCAGTGGACAGATGGCAAGACTCAGCTTTGTGCCCCAGCTGGCATTTTAAGTGAGCAGCATTCCTCAGGCTGAGAGGCAAGAACTCACCCTGCAAACAACAGCAAGAGGCCCCCACTACTCCTCTAAAGCCCTGTGGCACGAAAGAGGCAGGTGGGCTGAGCAAAGTAGAAGACAGCAGGAGCTGCACAAAGGGCAAGGCAAGGCAAGGACAGGGTCAGTCAATGTCACCTTGTGGGCAGGCAGTGCCCCTACCCTGGTGTCAAGCATGTGTGGTGTTTGTGGTTGTGCTGTGCTGCCACGTTCTCTTGCAGTGTTGGAGGCTGCTTCTTGCACTATCTTGTACTCTTGACTCCTCTCCAAGCCTGTAAGTGGCTGATGAAGGCTCAGTCACTATGCTCCTTATGTGTCCCTCCCATCCCCCCACTTCCTCCCCACCCCCGCCCACTTTAGGAAACATCTTACCCAGAGACCGCAGAAGACTCTAGCACTTTACCATGCCCAGCCAGTGCAAGCTCAAGTAACAGCTTTCCACTGCCATGTCTGCTGCTGGCCCACCCGCCCTGCCCAGTCACTCCCACTGCTGGGGGCAACCATCAAGTACTGCAGTGGATTAGTAAGACCTTACAGCCACAACCCAGGGATAAGAGCTGCAGAGGTGTGGCATCTACGTGAGGGCCAGGGGCAAGGAAGTCTTGTGCACATTGGTATTGGTGGGGGGCTGGAAAGCTCTTCCCAGAGTAGAGCAGCTTCTTTGGACCGCCTGCAGCAGCTAACATATCCCTCCCCCAAGGGAATCACAGCATTCCTGCTGGGGCCTGGGGG